>NC_069697.1:31662221-41662221 GCF_023699985.2 Odocoileus virginianus
AAAAACAGTCATACAAACTCCATTTAAAAATATTCTACTAAGTATAACCAAATTATTTCCTCTATAGTGAATGAATATTTTGACAAAGCAAAAAACCTTTACTTTAAAGTCGTATTTTCTAAACTGATAGTCACATGTAAAAATGTATTGTTTTATTTTTATGTTGCATGGATAAAACTAGAAAGACTAAATTTAAATCACTAGGATGATTTTAAAGTAACAATTTCATTTTTTATATAAATTAATATCATTTATTTTGGGAGGTTAGGTTAAAGGATTAAATAAGCACTCACTAGATAAAAAATGAAATATGCCCTTTACTATCTATTCTTTCAACTTCAAATTTCAAAAGTTCCTTTATCTTTTTGATATGTTTAACAAAGGATAAACACTGTGTTACTTTAATGCACTTAATGGGTAAGAAATAACTTCTAAGTAGGATTAGTAAAAACAATTTAAGTCACAAATCAGCTTTTAGGAAAATACTGCAGTTTGAATACAAGTTTATCTTATTTCCTTCCCAAAATGAATAAAAGAAATTTACTTTCTGAAGAAACTAAATCAGAAAAGTTTAGAACTTACAAAGACACAGACAGTGTGAAGCAAAGTGAACACACCCGAGCGTGGTGAGATTCTTCTCACTACCCCACCCCCAATCTTGCTTCCAGAATGCAGGCCCTCACAGACTTTCCCTCAAGTTGCTCATTTCTAAAGGCAAGAAAATCAAAGATTCTTCCCTGGAGAAACAATCTCGATAGAGACTGACATTTGAGGGGTTTCAAGGAATCAAACTGGTTCATCAGGGACCACCCTAAAATGGCAATCATCAGTGACATGTGGGGTCATGCACCCAGAGCTTCCAGCAAGCTGGTAGGTATCATTCTTAAAATACAGCATGAAGCCCCCAATCCCAAACATTCAAGGATTCTGAGTAAACAGCAACCATACTAGGAGCCAAAGAAAATAAAAAATACTGGCAGTATCTTCGGGCTTCCCTAGTGGCACAGTGGATAAGAAGCTGCCTGCCAATGTGGGAGATGCGGGTTTGATCCCTGATCTGGGAAGACTTCACATGCTGCAGACCAACTAAGCCCGTGCATCTAACTCTAGAACATGTGCTCTGGAGCTGCAACTACCGAAGCCCATGTGCCCTCGAGGCTGTGCTCCACAACAAGAGAAGCCAGCAGAAGGAGAAGCCTGCGCACGGAAACTAGAGAGAGCAGACCCTGCTTAACACAACTAGAGAAGAGCCTGTGCAGCAACAAGCACCCATCAAAGCAAAAATAAACAAACAGGTCAGTGTGCTCAGTCATGCCTGACCCTTTGGACTGTACGCTGCCAGGCTCCTCTGTCCATGGAGTTTTTCAAGTAAGAATCCTGGAGGGTAGCCATTTCCTCCTCCAGGGACATTCCTGACCCCTGGGTCTCCTGCACTGCAGGCAGATTCTTTACCAAGAGCCAACAGCGAAGCCCAATAATTATCTAAAAAATACTGGCAATATCTTCAGAGAGAGATGAGCAGGCACTGTATTCAACTTATGAACAGAATGCTGCAAAACAGCAACAAGTGGCAACCTGAGCTTTCAGAATTTAAAGCATGAGAGGTGAAGTATAAATTCAATAGATTTGATGATAAAGTCAAGGAAATTTCCAGAAAACAGATTAACAGACAAAAATAAATAAAAGAAAATCAGAGGGTCACTCTACAAGGGTCTATTACCCAAAAAAAGCCAGGGAAGTTCTAGGAATGGGAATAGACAATGGAGAGCAGGGAATCATAAAAAGAAACATTTGAGAAAGTTTCCCATTATTGAAGGACATGAATCTCCTGACTGAAAGAGGACCCACTGAAATGAAATGCCCACTTCAACAACAACAACAAACCACACCAAGACACAGCATCATGAAATTTCAGAATATCAGAACTTGGGAGGGAAAAAGAAAAGACCCAAGAGCTCCCAAGGGAGAAAACAGATCCCATACAAAGGAATGAAAACCAGAATGTCCCTGACTTCTAAACAGCAAAGCTGAGTACTAAGAAGACAGGAAAGCAGTGTCCTCAGATTGTTAAAGGAAAGCGATTTTTCAATCTAGATTTCTATAGTCTAACCAAACTATCAGGAGTAAGGGTAAACTAAAAATATTTTCATACATGTAGGGCCTTGAAATTATGGAGGAGGTGCCTTACCACATGAGAGAATAAATCAAGTAAAAGAAGTAAGTAGGATTCAAGAAAAGAAGGTTTCAGGTGTTTCAGTCAGAAAGGCCCTTCCTTAAGCCCCTGGGGCAGAAGGAGCAATCTCCATCCTGTGTAACGTTCAGAGGAGCCTCTGAGCCTCTGCTTGGCCCATCACCCTGACCCGGTGGGATCTGTGGAAACTGGAACTGTATGTTCTTTCTCCAACATGTTATACCATACTTAAATAAAAAGCCAAGTAAAATGATGAAACCAAACCTCTCCTCACCAGCCCCCAACCAACCCAACCCCCTCAGCCTGTGGAAGTATCTTCAGAGCCAGATAGCTATAGGGAAAAGTCAGTATTTGTCCAAACGTGCCTGGAAAAGCCTGTGGTCCCCAGGTGCCCAGCAACGAGAGACCCAAAGAAAGCGGCCCCTCCCAGCAATGGCTGGCCCCGTGCCAAAGGGTACGCCTTCCTCATGAGTATGTGACAGGCAGGCCTCCAGGATGCCCATGAGAAACTCATGGAACTGATGAAATTTGTACCGTACAGTTAATGTAAGACATTTTAATTCCAAACCATGTAAAACAACAGAATATATAATAAAAAAAGCTAATAGCTATTTGACCAAGGTGCTCCCTGGGTAAGTCAGTGACAATGAACTTGTACTAGCCAGTCTCTGTTTTCGGTGAACTAATACTTCCTCATGTGGTTGACTCAAAATACTGAGCCAGAGTAAGACTGATGAAGAGAATTACCTTCAAAAATATGCTGTTAAAAGTATGCGGAGAAAGATAATATACAACTTTACTAGATAGAACAGAGTGCGGATGCCAAGGTAATTATAAAATGATCCTTCCTGGTTCAAAAAGGTGTTGCCATGACCTTCTAACCCACTGCTGAAGTACCCATAAAACACTCCTTTACCCTCTTCTCTCCAATCAAAACTTTTAAGAAATATGCATGTAATGTTTTCTACATATTCTAACATAAAGAAGACATTTGTAAAAACACTTAATTTTTAGTGACTGATAAAACTGATTGCATTTAATAGGTCGATCTTCCTGGTTACAGAAGAATCATGTGTTACGTTTAAATGATTCCTGGCAGTGATCAGTGGCCATTTAAAAGGTTTACAGAGTTATATGCTATTAAGGAACCAAGAATAAAGGATAAAAAAGTAAAAAAGAACTGTAAGCTGCCTTGGCCATTTACAAATATCTAAACTTATAACAGTAACTAATAACTGAAATTTCATTCATGAATATGTTGTGGATATTTAATAATATTTATTTTATTATTTTCATATTTCAGAGTATTCTATTTAATTTAAAAGAATTATCTGTAAATTTGGCATTAGAATACAAATGTAAATACTTCTAATGAAAATTTGCAACTTTTTAATGTTTTGACACAGTTTTCTATTTGTCTTTATTTTGGATACCAAAATTATAAAACATCTAAGTAATATATTTTTGTTGTTGTTTCCGGGCTTAGGGGTGAATTCATCCTGAGCATGTGAATATAAAAAGATTACTAAATATTTTTTTTTTAAAAAAAGGTTTCAACAAAGAAGGAATTCCCAAGGACAGCTGTTAGCCAGGCCAATGAAGCAAGCTCTCCAGACTGCCAAGGCCAGTTTCCAAATGGAAAAAATGCAGAACTGACAGAGGTTTACAACTAAACTTAAGTTTTTAGGTAGCTTATCCACAGGCTTGAAACAGACTGATTGAAATATATGAAAAAAATCAGCATTAGGCCTATAAAAAGCTAATCAGGAAGCAAGACAATCATTAACCCCAGAAAAATAAAGAAAAAGAAATGTAAAAAAAAAAAAAGAAAAGAAAAAATAAGCAAGATCCACTGAAGTGAAACTTGACATATTAAAATTTATTTTCCTAAAAAAAAATTTAAAAATAAATAAATAAATAAAATTTAAAAAAAAAAAAAAGAAATGTAAAACAGTAGCACATGGCTCAGCATCAAACAATAAAACAATACCAGATATAAGATGTAACAATTATGAGGAAAGAAAAAGGCGTGAAGAGGAGAGGTTTTAACAGGGTTCCATACAAAGAGGGTCAACAGGTAAAGTGAAAAATGGGTCAGTTAAGAAACAATAATATAAACATGCTACTTAGAAACATGGAGGCAAAGAGCCAGAAAAATAAACTCAACTTGTTGAAAGCTGTGTCTTGTGGGTGGGTATGAAGGGTGAGATAGGGGAGTATTAACATACAGTCTGTTATAAATAACAGCTTTACTGAGATATAATTCATACACTACACAATTCACCTGTTTAAAGTATATAATTCAGTGGAATTCAGTATATTACCAGGATTGGGCAACCATCACCATCAATTTTAGAATATTTTCATCACTCCAAAAAAGAAACCTAATACTCATCAGCAGCTACCCTGCATTTTCCCTAAATCCTCCCTTCATTGTTTTCAGTTTTGAATTGTGGTAAAACACACACAGTACAAAGTTTACTCTGTCAGTCGTTTTTAAGGGTTTGGTTCAGCGGCACCGAGTATACAGATACTCGGGCAGCCATCACCACCCTCCATCCCCGGAACTCCTTCATCTTCCCATGGCCAGTGAGAATTCCTCACTGCCTCCCTCCCCAAGCCCTGCTGAGGGCTGTTGCTGTTCTACCTTCTATGTGATTCTTCCAGGTACCTTATATGAGTGGAATCAAACAAAAATTGTCACTTTGTGTCTGGCTTATTTCACAGAACACAATGTCTTCAGGGTTTACCCATGCGGTAGCATACATCAGACCTGCATTCTTTACGAAGGCCGAAGAATACTCCAATACTCCACTGTGTGCACACACATTTTAGTTATCCACTCATCTACTGATGGACATGTGGGACTGCTTCTACCTTTTGGCTATCATAAATAATGTCGCTACGAAAATGGTGACTGAATATCTGTTCAATTCCCTGCTTTAAGTTATTTTGTGTATATACCCAAAAGTGAAACTGCTGGATAAAATGTGTAATTGTTTCACTTATTTTTGTTTTTTCACTTTAGGGTGCGCTGGCCTTCACTGCTGCACGGGTTTTCTCCAGTTGCAGCGCACGGCTTCTCACTGCTTCTCTGCTGGAGCGCACAGGCTCCAGGTGAACGGCCTCCAGCAACTGCAGCACAAGGGGCTCATCAGCTGCGGCGCATGGGCCGGGAGCGTGTGGGCTTCTGTAAGCTGTGGCGCATGGGCCGGGAGCGTGTGGGCTTCTGTAAGCTGCGGCGCATGGGCCGGGAGCGTGTGGGCTTCTGTAAGCTGCGGCGCATGGGCCGGGAGCGTGTGGGCTTCTGTAAGCTGCGGCGCATGGGCCGGGAGCGTGTGGGCTTCTGTAAGCTGCGGCTCATGGGCCGGGAGCGTGTGGGCTTCTGTAAGCTGCGGCGCATGGGCCGGGAGCGTGTGGGCTTCTGTAAGCTGCGGCGCATGGGCCGGGAGCGTGTGGGCTTCTGTAAGCTGCAGCGCATGGGCCGGGAGCGTGTGGGCTTCTGTAAGCTGCGGCGCATGGGCCAGGAGCGTGTGGCTTCTGTAAGCTGCAGCGCATGGGCCGGGAGCGTGTGGGCTTCTGTAAGCTGCGGCGCATGGGCCGGGAGCGTGTGGGCTTCTGTAAGCTGCGGCGCATGGGCCGGGAGCGTGTGGGCTTCTGTAAGCTGCGGCGCATGGGCCGGGAGCGTGTGGGCTTCTGTAAGCTGCGGCGCATGGGCCGGGAGCGTGTGGGCTTCTGTAAGCTGCGGCGCATGGGCCGGGAGCGTGTGGGCTTCTGTAAGCTGCGGCGCATGGGCCGGGAGCGTGTGGGCTTCTGTAAGCTGCGGCGCATGGGCCGGGGGCGTGTGGGCTTCTGTAAGCTGCGGCGCATGGGCCGGGAGCGTGTGGGCTTCTGTAAGCTGTGGCGCGTGGGCTCAGCTCGCGGGCGCTGAACATGGGCTCAGGAGTTGTGGTGAATGAGCTCAGTTGCTCTGCGGTATGTGGACTCTTCACGGACCAGGGATCAGACCTGTGTCCCCTGCACTGGCAGGGGCATTCCTATACAGCTCACCACCAGGGCAGTCTTGGAAGGTTTAATTTTCTTGAGGAAAAGACATATTGCTTTCCACAGTGGACGTATCATTTTATATTTCCATGAGCAATGTACAAAGGTTCCAATTTTTCCATATCCTTGCCAACACTTGTTTTCAGTTTTATTTGTTTGTTTTTAATAAAAGCCATCCTAATGGGTTTGAAGTGGTATCTTATTGTGGTTATGATTTGCATTTTCCTAATGATTAGTAATGTTGAGCACCTTTTTATGTGCTTATTGGCCATTTATTTATTTTCTTCAGAGAAATTTCTATTCAAGTCCTTTGCCCATTTCTGATTTGGTTTGCTTGCTTTTTGTTGTTGAATTTTAGGAGTTCTTTATATAGTCTGAATATTAACCCCTTTATCAGATATTTGACTTGTAATTCTTCTCTAGCATCCTGCTGACTGTCTCTTTATTCTGTTAATACTGTCCTCTGACATGCAATTTTTCTAATTTTGATAAGATTCAATTTATTTTTTCATCTGTTGCCCCTGCCTTTAGTGCCATATCCAAGAATAACTGCAAATCCAACATCATGAGGCTTTTTCTAAGAGTTTTATAGTTTTAGCTCTTTGATGCATTTTGGATTAATTTTTACATATAGCATTTAGGTAAGGGTTAAGCTTCATTCTTTTGCATGTGAATTTCCAGTTTTCCCAACTCCATTTGTTGAAAAGACTATCTTTTTCTCACTGAATAGAGAACTGGCATCCTTACAGAAAATCACTGACCATATATGCAAGGACTTAGGTCTAACCTCTCCAATCTGCCCCATTGGTTAGTATGTCTGTCTTTATGTCACTAAGGACAGTATACTCTTGATTACTGTAGCTTTGCAGAAAAATTTGAAATCAGGAAGTGTGAGTCCTCTAACTTTGTTTCTCTTTTTCAAGATAATTTTGCAATTCAAGGCTCCTTGAGATTCCATATGAATTTTTGAACAAATTTTTCTATTTCTACAAAAAATATCATTGAAATTTTGATAGGGGTTGCACTGAATCTGTAGATTGCTTTGGGTAGTACTGACATTTTAACAATATTAAGCCTTCTAACCGATGAACAAAGGATGTTCTATACATCTTTAATTTCTTTCAGCAATGTTACTTCCTTGGTTAATATGATTAAATATTTTATTCTTCTGATGTACTGTAAACAGAACTGTTCATTTTTTTTTTCCAGATCGTTCATGATTAGTGAAGAAAAATCATTTTATTTTTAAATAAAATGGTTAGATAGCATCACCAACTCAACAGACGTAAATTTGAGCAAACTCCAGGAGACAGTGGGGGACAGAGGAGCCTGGCATGCTGCAATTCATGGGGTCGCAAAGAATCAGAATGACTTAGCGACTGAACAACACCAAAAGCATATATTACACAGATAAAAGATAAATACATCAAAAAGAAGAGAAATATATTTCAATTCTCCAAAGCTCAAGTTTAATCAGAAAGGAGATAAACTGTGTTTAAACAGTTTACATTATTCAAACAACCATATTCTGAACTTTCCAAATTTTAAAAAATGTGAACATTTCATACTCTTCAGTATACTGTACTGTAAAATGACAGTAAATTTCCACATATCTTCCTGTTGACCTGTGATTTTCTTATTGCAAATATAATTTGCTTTAGTTTTTTTTTTAAATCACACCTTGTAACATATTCCAAAAGAGATTCCATGTATCAACAGAGAATTATCTTCTGATTTCTTATATTCTCTTCCTTACATCTATGGGTTTTACCAGATTCTGTCAGTATTCCAGGGACTTCCCTGTGGCTCATACGGTAAAGAATCTGCCTGCCTGCTCTACCAAAACTTCTCAACCCTGGAGATATTCAACAGACACTCTATATGGAGATTTCAATTCAGACTGGGAGGGTGAATGGAAAGAATTTAATGGATTTCTTTAATTCTTTTGTTTCTACTATTCTAGGATCATAGCAACTGAAGATGCCAAAAGACATCTGGAAGGTTTAGAGTTAAATAAAATAACAAAATCAACAACAAAACAAAAACAGTAAAATGAAAACTTTTGGTTCAATAATTAAATGTAGCCAAAGTGGCTTTGCTGTAAAGCTTAACTGTGCAACTTGAATGTGAGGAAAAAGTTTTAAATTTATTTTTAGAATTTCAATTGTCCATACAAATTCCAGATCAGAACTCTATGAGAAAATGAATTTCTGAGGCCGTTTATCCATCCATCTATCAATAAAATATTTGTTGAATTGCTAGTATATTCCCAACATTATGCTAGGCACTGAGAAGACAAAAACCAAAATAAACGTTCAGCTCCTGCTTTCACAGGCCTCATCACGTAAACAATAATACACACACTGGAGGAGGCACCTCCAGCCCAGGGCGGGGAGTGAGGGAAATTCAGGAAAGGAAGAGGTGACTGGAGCTGAGTCTTAAAGAGTCAGGAGGAAGTAGGAATGATCTCTTACTGTACTGTAGGTGTGCATGCTACAAAGATTACTCAAAGAAAATCTGTAAGGGGGACATTGTTGTTCAGTCACTAAGTTGTGTCTGATTTTTTGTGACTCCACAGACTGCAATAAGTCAGGCTTCAGTTTTCTTTACCATTTCCTGGAGTGTGCTCAAACTCATGTCCATTGAGTCGGTGATGCCATCCAACCATCTCATCTTTTGCTGCCCCCTTCTCCTCCTGCCTTCAGTCTTTCCCAGCATCAGGGTCTTTCCCAATGATTTGGTTCTTTGCATCTGACTGCCAAACCACTGGAGCATTAGCTTCAGCATCAGTCCTTCCAATGAATGCAGGGATGATTTCCTTTAGGATTAACTGGTTTGATCTCCTTGCTGTTCAGGGGACTTTCAAGAGTCTTCTCCAGTGCCACAGTTCAAAAGCATCAGTTCTTCAGCAATGAGCCTTCTTTATGGTCCAACTCTCACATCCCTACCTGATTATTGGAAAGACCATAGCTTTGTCTACATGGACCTTCATCAGTAAAGTGATACCTTTGCTTTTTAAGATGCTGTCTAGGTTTGTCCCTTTCTTTACAGGAGTAAGTGTATTTTAATTTCATGGCAGCAGTGATTTTGGAGCCCAACACCATAAAGTCTGTCATTGTTTTCATTTCTTATCCCATCTATGCCATGAAATGACGGGACCAGATGCCATGATCTTAGTTTTCTGAATGTTGAGTTTTAAGTCAGCTTCTTCACTCTCCTTTTTCACTTTCACCAAGAGGCTCTTTAGTTCCTCTTTGCTTTCTGCCATTAGAGTGGTATCATCTGTATATCTGAGGTTGTTGATACTTCTACTGGCAATCTTGATTCCAGCTTGTAATTCATCCAGTCTGGCATTTTGCATGATGTACTCTGCCTTTAAGTTAAATAAGCAGAATGACAATCTATAGCCTTGACATAGTCCTTTCCCAATTTGAAACCAGTCCATTGTTCCATGTCTGGTTCTACTGGTACTTCTTAACCTGCATACAGGTTTCTTGGGACGCAGGAAAGGTGATCTAGTATTCCCATTTCTTCAAGAATTTTTCACAGTTTGTTGTGACCCACATGGTCAAAGGCTTTAACATAGTCAACGAAGTGAAGTACATGGTTTTCTGGAATTCTCTAGCTTTTTCTATAATCCAGTGGATGCTGGCATTTATCTGGTTCCTCTGCCTTTTCTAAATCCAGCTTGTATATCTGGAAGTTCTTGGTTCACATACTGCTGAAGCCTTGCTTGAAGGATTTTGAGCAATATTTTGCAAGCATGTGAAATAAGCACAATTGTATGGTAGTCTGAACATTCTTTGGCATTGCCTTTCTTTGGGATTGAAATGAAAACTGACCTTCTCCAGTCCTGTGGCCACTGCTGAGTTTTCCAAATTTGCTGGCGTACTGAGAGCAGCACATTAATAGCATCATCTTTTAGGATTTAAAGTAGTTCAGGTGGAATTCCATCACTTCCACTAGCTTTGTTCATAGCAATGCTTCCTAAGGCCCAGGTGACTTCACACTCCAGGATGTCTGGCGCTAGGTGAATGACCCTACCATAGTGGTTATCCAAGTCATTAAGATCCTTTTTATACAGTTCTTCTGTGTACTCTTGCCACTTCATTTTAATATCTTCTGCTTCTGTTAGGTCTTTACCATTTCTGTTCTTTATTTTGCCCATCTTTGCATGAAATGTTCCCTTGGTATCTCTCTTTTAGAAGAGATCTCTAGTCATTCCCATTCTGTTGTTCTCCTCTATTTCTCTGCACCATTCACTTAAGAAGGCTTTCTTCTCTCTCCCTACCGTTCTCTGAAACTCTGCATCCAGTTGGGCATATCTTTCTTTCTCCTTGCCTTCTGCTTGTTTTCTTTTCTCAGCTAACTGCAGGGCCTCCTCAGACAACCATTTTGCTTTCTCGCATTTCTTTTTCTTTGGGATGGTTTTGGTCACTGCCTCCAGTATGATGTTAAGAACCTCCATAACAGAAGAAGCAAGAATTGCAATCCTATGGCCTCCAGAATGAAAACCACATCACAGAAAACTAACCAAAATGATCACATGGATGCCCTAGGTAACTTAATGACTCTATGAGCCATGCCGTGTAGGGCCACCCTAGATGGCTGGGCCATGGTGGAGAGCGCTGACAAAACGTGGTCTACTGGAGAAGGGAATGACAAACTACTTCAGCATTTTTGCTTTGAGAACTCCATTAACAATATGAAAAGGCAAAGAGATATGAAACTAGAGATGAGCCCCTCAAGTCAGCAGGCGTCCAATATGCTACTGGGTAAGAGGAGAGAAATAGCTTTAGAAAAGAGGCCGAGCCAAAGCAAAAACAATGACCAGTTGTGGATGTTTCTGGTGGTGAAAGTCAAGTCCAATGCTGTAAAGAAACATATTGTTAGGAACCTGGAATGTTAGGTCCATGAATCAAGATACATTGGATGTGGTCAAACAAGAGATGGCAAGAGGGAACATTGACATTTTAGATATCAGTGAACTAAAACAGATGGGAATGGAAGAATTTAATTCAGATGACCATTATATCTACTACTGTGGGGAGGAATCCCTTAGACAAAATGGAGTAATTTCTTAATTACTCCATAATTACCATAATTACTCTTAATTACCATAATCAAGAAAAGAGTCCAAAATGCAGTACTTGGGTGCAGTCTCAAAAATGACAAGATGATCTCAGTTCCTTTCCAAGGCAATCCATTCAACATCACAGTAATCCAAGCCTATGCCCCAACCACAAATGCCAAAGATGAAGTTGAACAGTTCTATTAAGACCTAAAAGACCTAGAACTAACACCAAAGATGTCTGTTTTATCATAGGGGACCAGAATGCAAAAGTAGGAAGTTAAGAGATATCTGGAGTTAATAGGAAAGTTTGGCCTTGGAGTACAAAATGAAGCAGGGCCAAGACTAAGAAAGAGTTTTGCCAAGAAAACACACTGGTCATAGCAAACACCCTCTTCCAACAACACGAGAGATGACTCTACACATAGACATCACCAGACGGTCAATATTGAAGATGGAGAAGCCCTATATATACAGTCAGCAAAAACAAGACTTGGAACTGACTGTGGCTCAGATCATGAGCTTCTTATTGCAAAATTCACACTTAAATTGAAGAAAGTACGGAAAACCACTAGGCCATTCAAATGTGGCCTAAATCAAATCACTTACGATTATACAGTGGAAGTGACAAATAGATTCAAGAGATTAGATCTGACAGACACAGTAGGGTGGAAAGCCATATGAGAAACTACTTACACATCAGTAAGATGAAATGTTATAAAACAGAAATGTTAAAAAGACAGAATCAAAAAGGAAGAGGAACACAGCACAGGAAAGGCAGCACACAGATGCCAGCATCTGAGCTGGATTAAGGAAGGCTTGCAGATGCTCAGTGGGCAGCAACACAGGGATGATACAAAAGTGTGGCAGGAAAGACATCTAGGGTGGCTGGAATCTCCATGTGGTTTAATTTGGCTAAAACTGAAATGCAGCAAAAGCAGGAGTAGGAAGAGAAATACAGTGAGAAAGGAAGGAAAAATGACACTATAAGTGAGGTTGGGAGATGCTAGTGACAAAACCTTCATATTTCTTTTTCTGAAAAAACTTTATTTTTAAATTGAATGTTAAGAATTTTTCTTATTCCTCTATGGGAATACTTGATACATGAAATATAGTAACTTTTGTCATTGCAAACACTTTTTTTAAACTTAAGTTTTATTCACTTTAAATTTACAGAAGTTTTAAAGTTTGATACAGTTAAAGTAATTGCCTTTTTGTAATTTTTGCCTCTGTTTTTATGCTCATAAAGTCCAGTTGGAATGTAACTACATGAAATATTATCAAGATCCAACATAGGTAAAATAGGAGGAAGAAAACCAAAGTAGATTTGATTAACAGCATGTGAGAATAGAGAGAGTAGGACAGAAAAGTGCTGTCTGAAAAGCAAGATGCATTAAAGGACAACTTCCCAATTAAGGAGCCTGAGTTGAGTCAGCTGAAGATGGAGGAAGAATACTAAAAAATTATTTTCAAGGTTCAAAGGAGACAAATCCACATTTGCTTTCTCAAGAGTTAGAGTTGTTTCCAGTTTCCATAGATTTATAAAATCCTAAATTTTTCTCGTAAGTCCAAGAGTCTTAGCATATCTATGACTTTGATGGTTTCATTAAAATGGCAATTATCAAACTGAATTACATTCTAATTCCACATAATTCAACTAACCAATTCATTTTTCCTCCTAGTAAACTCCCAAGTTTTCTCTTGTAGACCTGCTTTTTCCTCTAAATCCTATGACCAACAAGAAATTTAACTTAAACAAGTTCAAGAACACTTTTGGTTGTTTCAACTTCCACTTTTGTGGCTTTTTAGAATCTATGACGGTCTACTTTGACATAAGCTTTTGTACATATCCAAAAATTGATGAGAAAAACAGTGAATACAATGCAGATATCTAACCTTATTAACTTACAGGTGAAAGTAAAATAATATATAAATTCACTCTGAGTACAGAAAACAGATTACTCACCTGCGACCACATTCTGAATATTTACCAATGTTTTTTAATATTAAGGCAGCTGTTAGTCGGATGTGTTTAGTTATTGGTCCCTCTTTTTCATCCTTAAAAAGGAAAAGAAAAGAAAAAGAATAAAGATCTAAATCATACAGTGTTCACACCTTCACAGATAAGGCTTCCAAGGCTTACTTACTGTAAAATCTCGAAAGACAAGGTTTCTTGACCCTCTCCTTAGGGCCATGAGGGCAGCACTGGGGTGATTCACAATGGCCTTCTGTGCTCGAGGAGTTGAGCCTGTGCCCCCTACAGCTGGCTGCCTAAATTGATCAGGGAGAGGAAAAGATTGTTAACATGATGATTCAGGCAGACTGACAACAGATGACCAAACTGCCAAACCTGAACGTGGTTACTCGAAGTAGAAACAGGGTGAGTAAAAGCTCTGGTGGTCCAGCAGTAATACTTACTCTTTGTGTCAACTGAGGCAAAAGGGTTTGTGGTCTTTTATTTCCAATCTATCTACTTGAAAGCAAACAACAGATGTCCTAGTACAACCCATATATATGTAAATACAACATAGCTTAAAAGTTGAGTTCACATCTTTGAATGCAATGTAAAGATGTTAACAAAGAATAATCTACAATTTGAGCTGCAAATTAGTTTTGCTAAATGGTACCTACAAGTAAAATATATTTCCTAAGAGTGTGCTGGTATATGTATAGGTCACCCAAGAAAAGATAACCAAATATGATAATAACATGAAATTATGCTAACTAGTACATTTCAAACTATTACTATCTTTTACAATTTTTTATTAACCAATTTCAATCAATCATTTCAGTATAGCTCTATTGTCCTTTACCAAAGATGGAGGGACTGCAGAGACAGATTTTATATAAAATGAGATTCAAACTACTCTATGTTTCCTTTGCCACACAGAAAAACTGCGTCAGTATCTGTTGTATTCTGCTGAGGCAACAGTGGTGAGAGAGCTGGCTCCCAGGGGGAAGTCCTGCTTCTGCCCCCTCACTAGCTGCATGACTTTGAACAGTTCCATTTGTCCCTTGGTGCTTCAGGTTTCACACCTGTAAAGTGGGGCTATTTCTAGCATTTTTTTTACATGAGTAAACTAATTCTGAATATTAAGTTAACATAAAAGCAATCTCTAAATTGTAAGCCAGTTTTTGTCTATATCTATATAGAGATTTCTCTAGATAAAGATCTATATATCGACACGGATAAAAATTATTGACTTTATGTATAAATGACAAAGATTTTTTATTGTAACTGATATACCAAAATAACCCTCCAAATTTGAACAAAATCAAACATATTACAGCATACTCTTACAAGCTACACAGAAGTGAAATGAAAGTCACTCGGTCATGTCTGATTCTTCGTGACCCCCATGAACTGTATGTAGCCCACCAGACACCTCTGTCCATGGGATTCACCAGGCTACAATACTGGAGTGGGTTGCCATTTCCTTCTCCAGGGAATCTTGCCAACTCAGGGACTGAACCTGGGTCTCCTGCATTGGAGACAGATTCTTTACCATCTGATTCACCAGGGAGACCGAAACCTACATTAATAAATACAAATTAAATACAGTTCACCCTTGAACAACATGGGAGTTTGGGTACCCACTCTCCCTGCAGTCAAAAATATGCATGTAACTTTACATTTGACCTCCCATACCTGCAGTTCCTTATCTGTGGATTCAACCAACCAGAGATGGTGCGGCACCATAGTATTTACTGTGACAAATATCCACTTGTTAGTAAATGCTCCCAATTGATACCTGTGTTATTCCAGGGTCAACTGTACAGTGAAGATTACAGAAAAATGTATTTGGCAGAAAAGTGACTTTCCACTGCTTTGAAGGTAAATTCAAACTCATGTTTATGGCTTATGAAAGCCTCAGCTATTTTTTCCTCATTCTATAGGTCTCAGTTTGGATTCACTTTCTATCAGAAAGCCTTCCATGGTCTCCCACATTGGTGTAGGTGGGCTTTCACAGTGTCCTGTGCATTTGATGTCATTTAATAAGAATCATCTATATCTCTCATTGTATCTCCTGACTTGAGAAGGGCAAAACATCTTGGTCATGTATACTTCATGTCATATTTTAGTGCCTAGCTAAGGAATGAATAGTAATGGAGAGACTAAAAAATAATGGATGAATAAGGTATGCAAGCAGCTTCTGGTGTTCCCATACTTGTCGTTCTGTCTAGAATTTAAACTCTCTGAAGTTAAGACTAAACCATGTCCTCAGAATTCCCTATGTTTGGCAAAATGTTCAGTACACAGCAATACCTCAACAAATGTGGACAAATTAATTTATCTTCATATTATAATAATTAAAATAACAACTATCCCTTGGTATTCATGGGGGCCTGGTTCCAGGACCTCCTGAGGATACCAAAATCCTAGAGCCAATCCCAGACAGATACCAAGCGATGACAGGATTTGCATATAACCTACACACATCCTCTTGTGTGTTTTAAACCATTCAGATTACTTATATACTCAATACAATGCAAATGATATATAAACAGTTGCTAGTACATGGCAAATTCAAATTTTTTTTCAAATATTTTTGATCCCTGGTTTGTTGAATCCTCAGATGCTGAACCTGAAGATCTGGATGGCTGACTGTATTATTTAGAATTAAAGGCCTCAGTTGGAAACTATAAAATAGGAGATACTATGTAAATCTAATAAGGACCTTATAGGAATCCACAGTCTTGACTACAAGTATTATAAGTGTTCATGAAATAAAAGGTAAATGAATAACAAATAGTAAATGTGACATATACACTTTACGTTGGACCATCACATGCCACTTTAGCCTCTCCTCAGGAGTAGTTGTAGGAATAAATCTCTCTGCCATTATCAAGCACATGTTCAACTCCTCTCTGAGAGGACAAAGAATCATATATTTATTTCCAATTTACAAAGCATTTCTCATATATCATCTGTCATTACTACCAAATGACTTGTCTACAAAGTGGAATCAAAACATTATAGAGCTACAAGGTGCTTATACACCACCTAGTTCAGCCAATATGAAAAGTTATTCCTAGGGCACTTATGCAATTTGAACAGGGTCACATACATAGCTGGACTACAACCCAGGTTTCCTGTCTCCTGACATGCTGAATTGCCTTTTATTGCTATTTTGCCTAGTTTCCTGATTTGTCTTTTATTTAAATGTGCAACAGGAAGTAAACTCATGTTCCTTACTTGGTAGAAGATTTTTGACTTCCTGCTTGTCCTGGTTCATCTTGTTTTAATCCTGCAAGCAGGGCATCCTTTGAACAGTGCTTGTCCTTTTTAAGAAAATGGAAATAAAAAACATAAGCATCAAGGTCTCGAATGCAACCAAATGAGCTACAAATCAAATAGTTTAAGAAAGTGTACCTGTAAGTGAGTGATGAAAGAGAACCTCTGCCGTTGAAAAGGCTCACAACCTTCCCAAAGACACTGCCCTGGATACACGTCCTTTCCTCCATGTTCAGTTGCTGCATGGTAGAAAACCTGTGAGGGGGTCTGAAACCACCTACAAAAAATAAAAGTAGTAGAAATTTTCTGACACTTAGATATGTTCTTTAAAATAGAAAACCTGCTCTCTTAATACAAAAGCTCCAGAACAAATATTGAGCAAAACAGTACAAATAAATATCATTCCAAATAATATTTTCAAAATTTCTGCTTTTACTTAAAAGCTAAATACTCAAAAGTTCTTAACACTTCTGGTAATTTGATATAAGCTTAATATTTCAGTCTCATTTCCCTACCGTCAACGAAAGTCAGTTAAGAATCTCTTGAAAGTAGATAAAATTTCATTTGAAAGCACAACAGGGCATAATCTTATAAACAAATACCATACTCGGTTGTACTTTTAGAAGCTGCTCAAGCATTTACCAGATTTCATATCACATATAATAAACTCCAGCATATTCAATATAAAAATCTAAATGCTATAAGATTTGGTGAGTCTGGCTCTTTAGTTGAATTCACATTTTGTATGTCCATCCATGTTTAAGAAGTCATGTCTCTCGTTTCTCCAACATCATACCCTACTCAGTTACAGACCTTGAGGTTTAATAATATAAATACCTGAGCATATCTGGACAAGGACAGAAATCTGAAGAAAATCAGATACTGTACTATTCCCTTGTTAAACAGAATATATGGCAATGAGAGAGAATACTGGAATTCAGACAGCAAAGACTACATTAAAAGACTTCAATTACTAACTACTAACTCAAATATTTATATAGTCAATATCTTTAAAGTTTATAGCAGAACTCTCTCAGAATTCAATTTTTTATGGATGTCAGATAAACATATCTATATTTGAGCCAATTTCTGATGTGGAGCACATACATAATATTTCAAATTAATATTCCTTCAGGAAATAAATGATAGGCATTTTAAAATAAATTTTAATCAAAAGAACTGAATACTGACGTATAAAAGATGATGTTAAAAACCACTGGAACTGACATATTTCATTCCATCTATAAATACTTCATCTATATAAGTCATTCCTGATAGTTTTACTATAAAACTATCATGGACTCAAAGAATTAATACAGTTTAAAGTGACGTACTACCCAAAGCGATCTACATAGTCAATACATTCCCAAAATTCCAATGGTATTTCTCATAGAAATAGAACAATTAATCCTAACATTTGTACAGAATCACAAAAGATCCCAAAAAGCTAAAGAAATCCTGAGAAACACGAAAAGTTGGAGGCATCACGTGCCATAATTTCAAACTGTATTACAAAGCTATAGTAATAAAAACAGTAGGCTATCTGCATAAAAACAGACATATAGAACAGAGAGACCAGAAATAAATTCATGGATATATAATCAATTAATTTATGATAAAGAAGTCAAAAATATATAATAGAAAACAATGTCTTCAATAAGAAATGTTGGTAACAATGCATAGTCACATGCAAAAAAAAGAAACTCAACTACTCTTTTATACCATACAAAAAAAAATTAACTCAGAATGGGTTAAAGACTGGAATATAAGGTTTGAAATCATAAAAGTCCTAGAAGAAAACAGAAGTGGTACGTTGCTGAACACAGGCTTCAGCAATGATTTTTGCAGATTTGATACTGATACCAAAAACAAAGGCAGCAATAAATGAAAACAAGCAAAAATACATCAAACTAAAAAGCGACTGTGAAAGCAATGGAAATAATCAACAAAGTAAAAGGACAATGTACTGAATGGGAGAAAATATTTACAAATCATATATCTCATAAGGGGTTAACATCCAAAGTACATAAGGAACTCATACAGCTCAGCAGCAAAAATCCAAAAATTTTAAAATGAGTAGAGGTTCTAATTAGACACTCTTCCAAAGGAGGCATACAGGTACATGAAGAAATCAATACCAAAACCACAATGAGATGTCACCTCACACGTGTTAGGAAGACTACTATCAAAAAGACAAGAAAGAAGAAGTGCTGGTGAGGATGTGGAGAAAAACAAAACCCCTGTCCCTGGGCACCCTTAGTGAGGATGTAAACTGGTGTGGCTACTATGAAAAACAATACAGAGATTTCTCAAAATGTTAAAAATAGAACTACCATATGATCTGGCAATTCCCACTTTGGATAGTTACCAAATAAACGAAAACACTAACTTGAAAAGATATGTATACCCCCATGTAGCATTATTTACAAAAGCCAAGATACAGAAACAACCTAAGTATCCATGACAAGACTAAACACTACATTAAAAAGCACAGACATCAATTTGCTGACAAAGATCCGTATAGTCAAAGCTATGGTTTTTCCAATAATCATGTAGAGACGGGAGAGTTGGGCCATAAAGAAAGCTGAACACTGAAGAACTGATGCTTTCAAACTGCAGTTCTGGAGAAGACTCTTGAGAGTCCCTTCAACTGCAAAAAGATCAAATCAGTCCATCCTAAGGGAAATCAACCCTGAATATTCACTGGAAGGGCTGATGGTGAAACTGAAGCTCCAATACTTTGGTCACCTGATGGGAAGAGCCAACTCATTGGCAAAGACCCTGATGTTGGGGAAGACTGAGGGCAGGAGGAGAAGGGGGTGACGGAGGGTGAGATGGCTGGATGGCATCACCGACTCAATGGACGTGAATTTGAGCAAACTCTGGGAGAAGTGAATGACAGGGAAGCTTGGTGTGCTACAGTCCAGGGGTTTGCAAAGAGTCGGACAGGACTTAGTGACTGAACAACAGGTCCATCAACAGATGAATAGAAAGAAAATGTGGTATACACACAAATAAATATTATATTGCCATTAAGAAAGGAGAAAATCTTGCCATCTGTAATCTGGATGGCCTCAAGGGGATCATGCTAAGTGAAACATGTCAAACCAAGAAAGATAAGTATCATATAAACTCATTTACTATGTGGAAGGTGAAGAAAAGAATAACAAAAAAAAAAACCCAAACCCTCCCAACTAAGGTCACAGGTAAAGAGAAGAGACTGGTGGTTGTCAGAGGCAGGAGATGAGGGGCAGGATACGAAATAGGTGAAGGAAGTAAAAAAGTACAAAACTCTAGTTATAAAGGATCTGCTTGCAATGAGGGAGATCCAGGTTTGATCCCTGGGTTGGGAAGATCTCTGGAGAAGGGAATGGGCTACCCACTCCAGTATTCTTGCCTGGAGAATTCCATGGTGGGCTACAGTCCATGAGGTCACAAAGAGTCGGACACAACTGAGCAACTAACACTTTCACTCATAATGCTATTTCATTAATATGAAATAATGACTGGAACACTACTATTACAAGAAGATGGTTCTCATTGTACTTTTAAGATTTTACCTAAATACTATTCATTTATTAACTGAAAAGTAAAACTGTTTACACACACCAGACAAACACACACACAAATCAAACTCCAAATGTACTATGACTTGTCAGAGTCAAAATGTTATCTATTTCCAACTACTTTGCAATACTTTAAGTGAAGCAAATTTATTTACAATACATAAAATTGATGAATCTACCAGTGAAAAGAAAAAAGGATGAAGTTAGTCCTTCTTTAAATCAATTTAAACCACTAAACACGCACAACTCTGTGTGCATGTGGTTTTAAGACAATAGGAATTTTTAAGTGCTCGACTTACTTGCTAAACACAGTCTATTACGTCCCTCTTACCTACGGTGTTTCCATTCATTCTAATTCTATTTTCTATCTATTTATCTAACTGTTTAAGTCATACCAATCAGACTTTGACTGAATATGGTACTAGGTGAAGTTGTAAAATAGTGATGAAGCTGGCTACAATGATCAGGTAAGGGTGGAAAGAAATTAAGGTTTCCAAATCCACTAAGTGGAATATTTGGACTTAAAATGCATAAATGTAATTTCAACATAAAATAATGAGTTTTCAGAGAACTATATTTTTTTTCTGAGATGGAGAAGAATAAGACATGAAGTGGGATGCCACTAACGTCTACCACTGTGTCTAAACAATTTCCCTTACTACTACCTTTCTATCAACAACCTACCCGGTCCCCTGAAACAAACAACACGTTCATTTAAAGAGATCAGAAAAATTCATAAGGGCAACCAAATGAAAATAAAAAGTTCCTGTGATTCAATTACCTAAACTGCTAACACTTGGGTTGTTGTTGCTGATTAATTTTAAGTTGTGTCTGACTCTTTGCGAGCCCATGGCCTGTGGCTCACCAGGCTTCGCTGTCCAAGGGATTTCCTAGGCAAGAATACTGGAGTGGGTTGTCATTTCCTTCTCCAGTGGACCTTCCTGACCCAGGGATCAAGTCCACATCTCCTGAACTGCGGGCAGGTTTTTTACTGCTGAGGCACCAGAAATCTTCACTTTCTATATGTGTTTTTTAAACAAAACTGAGGTTTTTGTTTTTTTTTAATTGAAGCAGAGTTGATTTACAATGTTGTGTTAGTTTCTGGTATACAATAGCTGATTCAGTTATATACATATTTTTCTTCATAGTCTTTTCCATAATGGTTTCCCTGGTGTCTCAGAGGGTAAATCGCCTGCCTGCAATGCAGGAGACCCCAGTTCGATCCCTGGATTGGGAAGATCCCCTGCAGAAAGAAATAGCAACCCACTCCGGTACTCTTGCCTGGAAAATACCACGGACGGAGAAGTCTGGTAGGCTACAGGCCATGGGCTCACAAAGAGTCGGACATGACTGAGTGACTTTCACTGAATATAGTAAGACCTTGCTGTTTGTCTAATTTATATATAGTAAGCTATATCTTGCTAATTCCAGACTCTTAATCTATCCGTGCCCCACCTCCTTTCCTGTTCCATAACCATAGTTTATTCTCTATATTTATGAGTCTAAGACTGGGTCTGTAACTAATATAATTTTATATACCACTGCCATTGTATGGTTATATGATGCCTTTGTAAAAATAAAAGATGTCCTTCCTTAAGATGCTTTATCACAATCTCTTGAAAAACTGTTGTAATAAACATGCAACTTCTGGCATGTACAATGTGAAGGCTGCCTCCCCTCCTCCCCACACACACTTTGGGGACAAACCACCACAGCTAGAGGAACTAAGCAACTAACTTCACTCCGAAACGCATTTTCCTTACTGTTCCTCTAACTTTCAGGGTGGCTGCAGGGATTAAATACGGTGACATGTGTAAAATTATTTGGCAAATAGTATGCCAACAATAAATGAGAGCTATTATCAACATAATCATTATTAATGGTAGTAGTTGTTGTAGTGGTAACAGGGGTAAAATCTTTCATTTTAACCTTGCCCATCTTGTTAATCGTGTACTTTGAGATCTTTTCCCCAGCTATTTCAACATTGTCATACCTTGCTCAGTAAAGTTTATTAGTCTATCTCCAAGTTAATGGTCTCTATTATCAACTATTACTCACAACTCATTTTATTAATTTCTGCACCCAAAAACACCCCCCACAGAGACTGCTCCAAACTTTTCACCTTTTGTTAAACACTGAACTTCAATCTTATTAGAGCTCGTCTTTACCTGTATTCGTGTGAATTTGTGAACTAAGTGATTTTTATATCTCTGGGTGGGGGAACGGGCTATTACTGAAAGAATTAAAGTTACTCTGTTAGAGCTTCCTTAACTTCCTTTTTCTTTGTATCTTCTGTCATTAATCATTTTTCCTTACTTTGGATATTAGCCAGAAGTAGCCACTGTGTCCAGGGTTAACTCCTTCACTTATATACTGAATTCTATTTTGTTTCTTCATAAACTATCCCTTTTTTTGCATCTTCTATCTTTCTGTTTCTCCTGAATCTTAAATACTTAAGTATAACAATATAAATGCTACTCCAACTAAAAACAGTAGAAACACTTTTTTTTGGATCCTGTTACTTTCTCAAAAGATAGAAACTAGATTTACAGTATCTGGCAAAGTGATACAAAATTTAATATGTAGTACATTTATTATAGCAAATATATCCGACACTTTTTCTCAGTCACTGGCCATCTTTCAAAGATATATATTATTTTCAATTACATCATCAATACAATTTATATTGTATATTATATTATTGTATATTATATATATACATACATGTACATATATATTGTATATTATATTATATTATAATGCCTAATCTCCTGCTCATTACTCAAATAGTCACAGCTAAAGCTCAGGATTAGCCTTTATTCTTTCATTGAAATCCCCTTCAGCCAAATTCCTTTTTCCCTTTATCCTAGTGAAAAGCAGTTTGGTTCAACTGAACAAGTTATTCAATAAGGCTACTAGGTGCAGGTTTTCTGATTTTAACTCTCCTAAGCAAACACTTGAGGTTAAAACACTTTCTACCAGAACATTTAAAAGCCAAAAACCATGACATTATTGGTATAATCTATACTATGATTACTAATATCATTTTTCCTACCATCAAAGACTTTCTTAGTCGTCATGAAAACATAAGTGAAGTAGATAAACATTATTTAAAATCGTTCAATCAATGCAGCAGGTTATATATTAATAGTATATATTATAATATTTTAATGATTCACCATATGTAAAAGAATAGTTTAAAAACAAACATCTGTAGCTATAAAGCTAAGATTATTTCCTGTCTTTAAGACAAAACTAAAAGGACTGAAAATAGCACTTCAGATATTCTCATTTACAGTTTTCTTAACTGCTTAAGTTCTTGGCAAGTTATTTTTTCCTTAATGACCAAAAAAGTATTCCATGTCCCTCTTAATAGCCCTCTTCCTGCAAAAAAATTTAATTTGACTTAAAACACATGGGATATATACTCTGCAGGAAAATATTCATTAAAAAGCAAAATATGCATTTAATAAATGCACTAAATGATATATCAAAAAACCTACACTGCAAGCACATTTTAGTTTTTAAAACAGCTGTATTATTAGTTGTAAAAAGCAATATTACTGGTTGGAAACTAAATGCTTCTGCTGCTGCAGGCATGAATTCTCCACTCTCAGCTTCTTTGCCCCAGTCAGCCCAGATTCAAAGCCACAGATAGAAACAACTGACTGACTGGCTTAGTTGCCAAAGGAAATGAGGAAAGATGCAAGTATTTGGTCTATTTTTGGCTTTTGGAGAGAAAGAGATTGTAGCTCCCACTAATACTCAATTTATGGAAAGTATCTCAACTGAGGAAGAGGGTTTGGAAGACAGCCAAAACCAACAGTCTTAGGCTCTGCTTCTTTTCCTCCTAATAAGTAATAATATCAATAACAATAAAATATTAATAATAGTAGAATATTGTTAACAACCAACTTATTTCTAACCTACTGTTCTGTAATACAGTTACATATTTTATATAGCAAAACAGAAAATGTATTGTCAGGAATCTTGTCTAGATATGCTTTTAAAATGTGAACACTCCAGTAAAATCTGAATATGGGATAAAATAATAGTTCACAGTTGAAAAGTAGTATGGAAACATATTTGTACAAGTTAGGCATTATGATAATGTTATGCTTAATAAACCAAACAGAAGCTTGGAGATAACAATGAATGCTATGTGTGTTTATTTTCAATAAGGTAAATAAAGCACGCAAATACACTGAATCTTTTGATTCTTACTTGAATTCTTTGAAAATTATGGCAGTACACTACTTTACACCATTCTCGACAAAGCTGCACACAGTGTAAAGCACCTCTTTTTATATGAAGTTCTGTTTGTTGATAATTACGTATTCATATATATTCACAAACATCATCTTACTTGAATTCTGTGATAGCCTTCTGAAGAAGGCAAAACTATCACCACTATACTGCTGAGAAAACAAGCTTTCAAGCTTTCTATAACTTTCTAGAGCCATAGTTTCTAGAGCCATGTGGCAAGAGTTGGGATTTGAAACCAGATATGTCTAACACTAAAGATCTGATTTTTTTCTACTATGCTAGAATACATGATTGTTTACTTGGATAATTTGTACACATTCATTAACTAGGTAAAAACTGAGGCATTACACTTTTATATACACCATCCATTGTACTATGATTTTTTTCTTTAAATGTTTGAAAATTCTGAAAGAATACTAGGTTTGAGATTAGCATTTGTACATAATTCTCCTTATTGTATACACAACTCTCAAAGAATAAAGTTTGTTTAATAAGCTACAGGCTAGATTTTTGACCCTAAGAAATTCTTTTACCAAATATTTTAAGGAACACTGAAAAGGACTTCAATACAATTTGCAGATTGGTCTCATGGTATGTAACTTTTTGGTTTCAGGTACCATCTTCAAGTAGTCTTTGGTACTCAGTGTTTGAAAGAACAAAGCAAGGTAAAAACAAACAAAAAGTCAAAGACAAAATATAATGATACATTATATATTTCAATTATAAACTGACATTAACATCATGCTGACAATATATTAATAAGAATAAAGATAAGAATAAGGACTTCTAGTTTCTGTTCAGACATATAAAGAGCCTGGAAGTTGTCACTCCCATCCTCAGAACAAGAAAAACTGTGGAACAAAATGAAAATTAACAACATTTAAAATCAGAGAACTGAGATCACAAGGCAAACTGTTTCCCTAAAAACTAAGTAGACTGCTGAATATAAAGAAACAGAAATAATTACTTAAGTCAGTAACGGAGAGGAATACTGAAGCAGGAACTATGAACTGACGGAGACCCAGTACGGACTATCCTAACAGGTAAAAAATCCTGAAGGGCCAATCTCTGGAGAAAGCCCACACTTTTGTGAGTTTTATTTCCAGGAACCCTAGCAGGTTCTCCTGGTAGACTGGAAAAAAACTCCCTAATACTCACAACAGGGAGAGGGAGAAAGTAACATTTTAAAATATGCCTGGGGTGTTCTTTTCTCCTTAATTAAGGCCTGCTCTCAAGAAAAATTACCAGAGCCTTATTTGACCTAGGGGAAGAGCAATCAGATTAATTTGAGCTCCTTCAGATTCCCTATCTCATATAAGGGGAGAAAAATAATGGCTATGAAACTCTTCTCAAAGTCATAGTTCCAGAGACTCAAATCCACGTTTCAAACAGGTAAAATTTAATCATGAGAGTATAGAATGTTTCCCCTCCCTAGTATGCTATCACTTCATCAACAGTGTTTCAACAGAACTGTGGATTACAACTGACAGAGCTGTCAGATACAGACTCTACTTTAAAAGGAGTATCTAAGGAAACCCAAACACAACAGCAAACGTTAACATAACGTAACTTCTTGCTAAATAAACGTAAAACTCACACTGAAAGTCTATTTATCTCAGTTCCTATTTACTGATATACATCCTACATTCAACAAAAAGGCATGCTATGTGTTAAAGCAAAATTAAATTACAGACTGGAGATATAATACAAGCATCAGAACCAGACTCAGACATGGCAGAGATTTTGGAACTATCACCCTGGGAATTTTAAATAATTATGATTAATAGGTTAAGACGCTAATGAAAAAAGTTGTTCCATGTAAGAAGAGATAGGTAATGTAAGCAGAGAAATGGAGATATGAAGAATCAAAAGGAAATGTTAGAAATTAAAAAAAAAAAAACTGAAACAAAGGATGCCTTTGATGAAAATCATCACTAGACTA
This sequence comes from Odocoileus virginianus, assembly GCF_023699985.2. Classification (NCBI taxonomy): domain Eukaryota; kingdom Metazoa; phylum Chordata; class Mammalia; order Artiodactyla; family Cervidae; genus Odocoileus; species Odocoileus virginianus. Next base: position 31,688,538 of record NC_069697.1, read on the forward strand.
GACACAGCAAAAAAAATTGGTGAGCTTGAAAATATGTCAACAGAAACGTCCCAAACTGAAGAACAAAGAGAAAAGAAAAATTGAAAAAAAGAGAAACGGAATGTCCAACAACTGTGAGACAATTATAAAAGGTATAACATATATATACTGAAAATAGCAGAAAGAGGGGAAAGAGAGAAAAAACAAGAAATATTTGAAGTAAGAATGGCTGAGAATTTTCTAAAATTAACAACACATCAAACCACAGATCTAGGAAACTCACAGAACATCAGATAGGCTAAATGTAAAAAAAACTACACTTAAGCATATCTTATTCAAACTGCTAAAATCCAAGGACAAAAAAATGTTGAAAGAAACCAAAGAGAAAAAATCCTTACTAATAGAAGAACAAAGATAAGATTATACTGGATGCTTCTTGAGAAACTATGCAAGAAAAAAGAGTAGAGTGATATATTTATATAAAGTGTTGAAAGAAAAAGATTCACCAACCTAGAATTTTGTGTACACAAAATTGTCTTTGAAAAGTGAAGGAGAAATAAAGATTTTCTTGGATAAACAAAAACTGAGTGCATCTGCACAGTACATCTGCCTACAAGAAATGTTAAAAGAAGTTCTTTAGAGACAGCGAAAGTGATAGAGGTAAAAAACTAAGATCTATATAAAGAAAGGAAGGGGACTAGAGAAGGAACAAATGGAGATAACATATTTCATATTTCTTATTGACTGATCTAATAGACAAATGTTTGTTCAAAATATTGATAAAGCATCAATGTATTTCACAACTATCACTTCTGGATAAGTAAAATGAAGGAAAACAATGGTATAAGGGACACTAGGAAAGAATACTCTGTTACAAGGTAACTAAAATATCCACGAAGCCATATATTGTTTGAAAGTGGACTTAGAATACCTATAAATATATATTTCAAACTCTAGGAAAACCATAAAAAATTTTCAAAGAAGCAATTATACTAAGAGAGAGAAGAAAATGGAACCATATAAAGTACTCGATTAAAAGAAAAAAGAGGAATAATATGGACAAAAGAAACATGAACAATGGAATAAACAGTAAACATTTAAAATATGATAGACAATTGTATTAATACAATTGTATCAATAATCATTTTAAATATGACTGGTCTAAATACACTAACTAAGAGACAAAGACTGGCAAAGTAAATATAAAACAATGTGTGGTTAAATGAAAAGGCACAGACTAAAAGTAAAGGAAGGAGAAATATATATCATGCTAACACTAATCAAAAGAAAACTGGATTAATTACATTAATTTCATAAAAGCAGACCTGAGAGCAAGGATATTATGAGGGACATTACTACATAATGATAAACATGTCAATCTTTCACAAAGACAATTCTTAAGGTATATATTTCTAACACAAGGCATCAAAATATGAGGCACAATCTGATAGAACTGCAAGGAGAAATAGAAAAAATCCACCATTATATTTGGAGATTTCAGCACACGTCTACCTGCAACTGGTAATTCTAGCAGGCAGAATTATCAGTAATGATATAGTTGAACTACACAGCACCATCAATCAATTGGATTTAATTGACATTTATATAAGACTTCATTCAAAAATAGAAAACACATTTTTCTCATGCTTAAAGAAACATTTACCAAAACAGACCATATAAAACATATCTTAACAAATTTAAAATAATATAAATAACATAAAATAAATTTTAAGATCTCAATGGAATTAAACTAGAAACCACTAGCAGAGAGCTGAAATGTCTCAAAATATCTCGAGACCAAACAACAAACTTCTAAAACATTCTGACTAATTCAAAATGAAAATACAACTTATCTAAATTTGTGGGCTACAGCTAATACAGTATACAGAGAAAAGTTATAGCATTAAATATATGTATTAGAAAAGACCATCTAAAATCAATAATCTAAGCTTCCATCTTAGGAAACTAGAAAAAGAAGAGCAATGTAAACTCAAAGCAAACAAAAGAAAAGAATAAAAATCAGAGCAAAAATCAATTAAAGGAAAACGGGCAATCAAGAAAGAAAATCAACAAAACCAAAAGCTGGAAAAGGTAAACCTCAAGCCAGCTTAAGCAAGAAAATAAATCAGAGAAAATACAGATTACTAATACCAGATATAAGGGACATGGGGGGGCGGCTATAGCTACTCAGCCCACAGGTACTAAAAGTGGCGGTCCCCCCTTTTTGGCACTAGAGACTAGTTTACTGGAAGACAATTTTTCCACGAACTGGGGAAGGTACTGAGATTATTCAAGCAAATTACATTTATTGAACTCCATGAACAGGAAGTGGAACTCAGGCACTAATGCAAGTGATGGGAGCAGCTGTAAATACAGATGAAGCCTCACTTACTGGCCTGTCACTCACCACCTACCGTGCAGCCTGTGTGGCTTGGTTCTTAACAGGCCACAGACCAGTACCAGTCTTTGGCTCTGAGGTGGAGGACCCCTGATAAAAAGGATAATAAAGGAATATTATAAATAATTTTATGCCACAAATTTGATACTTAGATGAAGTGGAACAAAAAAAAGACATAATCTGCCAAAACTCCACAAGGATTAGCAGATAATCTGAAGGAAACTGAATTAATAACCTTCCAAAGACAAAAAAAAAGCACTAGACCTAGATGCTTTCACTGGTGAATTCTACCAAACATTTAAGGTAGAAATGATACCAATTTTGTATGATCCCTACAAGAAAATGGAAGTGGACTGAATATTTCCTAAATCATTCTAGAAGGCTAAAATTACTGTACTAGTAAAATCACACAAAGAAGAATAACTACAGACTAATATCTCTCACGAACACAGATGTAAAAATCATCAAGAAAAACATTCACAAATCAAAGCAAACGATGTGTAAAAAGAACTATATACTAATCAAAAATGAATGACGAGTGATTCCCTTTGTCAGTGTGGCCCCCACCCGGCTTTACTCTTCGCTAAGCCACTGAGGCCAATTGTGAGTGAAAGTGACAGTCACTAAGTCAAGTCTGACTCTTTGCAACCCCATGGACTGTACAGCCCATGGAATTCTCCAGGCAAGAATACTGGAGTGGGTAGCCTTTCCCTTCTCCAGGGGAACTTCCCAACCCAGGGATCGAAGCCAGGTCTCCCGCATTGCAGGCGGATTCTTTACCAGCTGAGCCTCAAGGGAAGCCCTGAATAAGTATCTTAAGGAAAGCTGGAAAAAAAATATTTATTTATTCCAGGTATAACAGGATGGTTTAATATTCAAAATTTAATTAATCTAATCCACCACACCAAAAGCTTAAGAAGAATTGTATAATTATATCAACAGATACAGTAAAAGCTTCTGACAAAGTTTAATACCAATGGATTACTAAAATCTTGGTGAACAGCCCAGTTAAAAAATGAATTAAAAATCTAAACAGGCACCCAACCAAAAAGAATATACAAATTGTAAATAAGCATAAATACTCAACATCTTTTGTCATTAAGGAAATAGAAATTAAAATGAGATATAGAATGGCTAAAATCTAAAAAGGTGACCATATCAAATGCTGGGGAGGATATGGAGCAACAGAACTCTCATTCATTATTGGTGGGAATGCAAAATGGCACAGCCACTTTGGAAAACAGTTTGATAGTGTCTTACAATGTTAAACATATGATCAAGCAAATGTAATCCTAAATATTTGCCCAAATTATTTGACAAAGTATGACCACACAAAAACCTACATACAAATGTTTATAGTGGCTTTATTTATAATTGTCCAAAACCAAAAGTAACCAAAATGTCCTTCTATAGTTGGATGGGTAAGCAAACTGGTACATCCATACAATGCAGTATCATTCAGCAATAAAAATAAGCGATCAAGCCACAAAAGGCATGGAAGAACCTTAAATACTTACTGCTAAGTAAAGAAGTCAATCTGAGAAGGCTACATATTATATGATTTCAATTACATGACAGTCTGGAAAAGGCAAAACTATACAAAGATAGTGGGCTAAAAAAATCAGTATTTAGCAGGGGTTACAAAGGGAGGCAGTGAGGAGAAATGAATATGTGAAACACAGAAGATTTTCAGTGCTAATCATATTCTGTATGACACTGTAACAGTAGATCCATATCATGCATGGTCAAAATCCAGAGAAGTGTATATAACACAAAGAGTGAATCTTAATGGAAACTACGGACTTAGTTCTAGGCATCAATCATAACATATATACTACACTAATTCAAGATGTTAATATTAGGGGAAACTTTGCAGGGAAGAGAAAGTATATGAGAAAATGTTGCACTATTGATTCAACATTTTTATAGACCTAGAACTGCTTTAAAAAACAGTCTATTCAGTATGGAGATTCCTTTAAAAAAAACTAGGAATAAAACTATGATATGACCCAACAATCCCACTATTCGGCATATACCCCGAGAAAACCATAATTGAGAAAGACACATGTACCCCAGTTTTCACTGCAGTACTATTTACAATAGCTAGGACATGGAAGCTGTGGTATATGTGTACACACATACACACACACACCACCCCCCCAGAGTATTACTCAGCCATAAAAAGGAACATGTTTGAGTAAGTGCTAAGAAAGGGATTAACCTAGAGCTTATTTATTATACAGAGTGAAATTAGTCAGAAAGAGAAAATCAAATATTATATATTAATGCATATATATGGAATCTAGAAAGATGGTAATGATGAATCTATTTTCAGGGCAGCAATGAAGATGCAGACATAAAGAACAGATTTATGGACAAGGAGAGGGGGAAGGAAAGGGTGGGATGAATGGAGAGAGTTGCACGGAAACATCCGCACTACCATCTGTAAAACAGACAGCCAATGGGAATCTGCTATATGACTCAGGGAACTTACACAGGGACTCTGTGACAACCTGGGGCTGGGATGGGTGGGAGGTGGGAAGGAGGTTCCAGACGGAGAGGACATATGTGTAGCTATGGCTGATGCGTGCTGCTGCATGGCAGAAACCAACACAATATTGTAAAGCAATCATCCTTCAACTGGGCTTCCCCACTGGCTCTGATAGCAAAGAATCTGCCTGCAGCATGGGAGACCTGAATATAATCACTGGGTCAAGAAGGTCCCCTGGAGAAGGGAATGGCTCCCCACTCTAGTATTCTTGCCTAGAGAATGCCATGGACAGAGGAGCCTGGTGAGCAACAGTCCATCGGGTCACAAATAGTCAAACACGACTGAATGAGTAACACTAACACTATCCTTCAATTAAAAATAAAAACTTTGAAAAAGTCTATTACTTTTTTTGAAGAAATATGATAAATATTACCACTACTATTATATAGCTGTTCTGGAAACATTAGATGTTATAACTGGATGAGAGGACTAACTATATAGAAAACAACCACCAGTTAAAAATATAGTGGAAGTTAAGATCATTTATGGATAACAAGAAATAAGAACTATGACTGGCAATAAAATTATGAAAGTGGTAGAATTTATGGGAACAAATATTAAAGCTCTACTGAGTTGAAAAAGACTATAATACCATGGAATGATACTTTTTTCTTCTAAGGAAAAAAAATCAATGTTGGAAAAATATTCACTACCTAAAAACAAACATAAACAGTCATTCATTAAAAGCAATTAAAATAAAAATCCAAACATGCTTCCCTGGGGTAATCTCTGGAAACATTCTAAAGTTCATTTGAAAGGATAAATATCTGTGTAGGTACCAAGTCTGATTTATATATCACTTTAATTTTGAAAATTAACTGAGTGTCTAATACAAGGTAAGTGCTTGAAAAAATGAGAAACACTGAAAAGGGAAATTAGGAGGAGGAACTTCCCATCCAACATCAAAACTGAAAGTGACAGTATGATAAGGACAGAGACCATTGGGATAACAAGTAATTCAGAAACAGAAAAAACATATAGAAATTAAGTACATATCAAAGGTGGCCATTCAAATACTTCAGGGAAAAATGAACTCGTCAAATATTAGTCATTTGGAAAACAACAATCACATTTAACTTTACACAGAAACTGTTACTGATGGATCAAAAAGTTAAAATATTAAAGTGTAGAAGGCAACAAAATATGTAATTTATGATCTAAGAGTTGAGAAGGTCATTCTGAACATGAAACATGATTTTTCCGAACCATGGTTTTTCTAATCTCTTCACTGAAAAGTCCTAGAAACAATAGCCAATGTAAAAGCAATGGATACTTCCTGAAGCCCAGATTAAATATCATTTCCCATTAAAAAACATCAGATGTCCTTGGAGAAACAGTTGATTCCCTGTATGGGGCAGGAAATACACAAGTTAAGTCCAGAACATTTCATCTAACAGGGAGAAAGGAAGCTATCAAAGACAAATTAAGATCACATCCAGATTGAACAGGCCTTCACTGGCCAAAGATGGGACAATCTGAACATTAAGAAGGATATAGTATCTGCAAGGGATTGAAATATCTCAAATATGCTTATGTTCACAAGTTCATTTACAACGATACTAAAATAAAAAACCAAATTAAAAAAAAAAAAACTTCATCTCATAGTCACCTTTGTGCAGTTAGTAAACAACTCATTATTTTGAAAATTGATAAACAAGAGAAATATTCAATAATCCAGCCTTTTCTCTAGAAACTAACTATTCCTCAGAGAAATCAGACAATTGATAAAAAGGAAACGTTACATTTTATAAACAAAATAATCTAGGCCATAATTTTCAATGGCTGTTTACATCACAAAAAGAGACACTAGATAGTACCTATTACCTGATGAAGTACATAATGTCATTTCTAAAACACGGTTCATAAAAATCAAACTGGAATCTTATCAAACATCTGGACCTAACTACTAACATACAGAAAATTCAAAGTCAGAGTAACATGCTACACAATAGCAGCAAAATCAGACTGTGATGCTTTACAGGACAAATGACCTGCTTTTATCAACAAAAAACTGTGAGGAGAAAAATTGAGAGATGGAGGGTAATCTACAGATTAAAAAAGACACAACAGCCTTTTCAACCTCAGTTAGTGTTTGAATCTTGGATTCCAACTCAGACTCTAAATAAACAGAAGACAAGTGAAGAAATGTAAACACTGACTGCCTATTTGAAGAACTCATAAAATTGAAGTAATTAATGTTATTTTTCTGCAGGGTTATAAATTATGGCTAAAGAGTAGTATCCTAATTTTTTAGAGATACATGCCTGCAGATTAAAAAAGAAATTACTAACATGTGTGATGTAAGGGTGAGTAGTGCATTCCACAATAATTTATTGGTGAAAGATATAATTTTAGTTCTAAATCTGAATGCATCAAGGAAGAGTTTTCATTAATATTTTTGATCAGATATTAAAGAAATCAGAGCATAGTTATTTAGGGACAACAGCTACTACATGTATTTTTCCACCTGGAATTTAAACTAAAAATGAACAGTCATCCCTTGGTATCCATTGGGGATTGACTCCAGGTTCCCCTCAGATCTGCAGATGTTTAAGTCCTTTAAATATAATGGTGAAGTATCTGCATATAACTTAAGAATATCTTCCTGTATACTTTAAATAATTTCTAGAGTACTTATAATACCTAATACAATGTAAATGTTATGTAAACAGCTGTAAATAACGTAAATGCTATATAAATAGTTGCCAGCACGTGGGCAAAGTTTTGCTTTTTGAACTTTCTGGAATTTTGGGAGAATATTTTTAATTCCTGTTAGGTGAAACCTTCAAGTGCAGATATGAAGTTGTTGTTCAGTTGCTACGTCAATGTTCAACTTTTTTGCAACCCTATGGACATTAGCCCACCAAGCTCCTCGGTCCATGGGATTTCCCAGGTAAGAATTCTGGAGTGGGTTGCTATTACCTACTCCAGGGGATCTTCCTGACCCAAGGATTGAACTCGCATCCCCTACATTGCAGGCAGATTCTTTACCACTGAGCCACCTGGGAAGCCCTGAAGATATGAAAGGTCAACTGTAATAAAAGCCTTTACTCTCCTCATGTCCTTATGCTCTTGATATCCTAAGCTTCTCACAGTTCCCTGGGCATAAATAGTTCCTTCTATAATTCCCTGCACTTGCTATTATGAATAAATTATTTTTGCATGACAAACTCCTACTCATACTTTAAGAACCAACTCAAACGTAATGTCTCTAACGAAACATTTCTAACCATCCCAGCATTACATTCTGTTCATCATACTGCCAATAATGCTATAACATAGAAGCTATTTTTTATAGTACTTATTTAAACTGTCATTTATTTGTTTTTTGCATGTGCTTCCCTAAGTAAGAGTTGAGAGTGATCTTTATATCTCTACCTCCTAACATATGAACCCTTCTAGAGGGTGCTCAATAAATATTTGCAGAATCAAACTCAACTAATTGGCAATGCAGTATCTAAAACTGACTTTAAAAATTGACAAACTCTAAGAAGTCTTGTTGAGTATTTTTCTGAAAAGACTTAAAAAGAGGAGGTATACCATTCAAATTCTGTAACAACAATCTTACTAACAAGATGGGAAACTGCCATGCATTTAGATTCATTAACCCTTTCAGTGATTTTTTTTGTTGAAATACTCTCAACACTTCATCTAAAGAAGCTACTCCCAAACGTTTTAGTGAACAAACAGCATTAACTGACTACCTACTCCATCAGCTACTATTTTATGATGAAAAACAAAAATCTTAAAAAAAAAAAAAAAGAATCTGACATCAGTGAAAAAAGTTTCAAATTAACTTACAACATAAACATTTAAAAAACAATTAAATTAAATAAATGAAAGAAATAATCAGAGGAAACCTAAAGCACTAATTTTAAAAAACCCTTTTGACAGATTTTACACTATGGTCTAGATATACATACTTATATACATATATAAATGAAAACAATACTTACCCTAGCAACATAATGGAATCTGAGATATTTTATTCACTTTTTCATTGAAAAGAAAAACAAGCAAAACCCACCGGGTAGACTTGCTAAAACGATTTTATACCCCACTAACGGGTTGAGATTTAAAGTTTGGTAAACACTGTCCAAAGAAATTCTGCATATTATCAATAATCCCTAGGCTACACTGATAGCCACAATCTTACAACAAATCTATATATGAAATATGTCTATATCAGAAAAATACAATTTTAATAGGACACGGTAATTTCTGCTATAGTTAGGAAAAGTAAAATGGAATCTTGATATCTAAAAAAAAAAAAAAAAAAAAAAAAAAAAAAGAGGGATATTGTGTGCACCTTAGTCTTAGAGCTCTAAAAGTGACAAGGCCCAGATTCTTAGCTGAATACTGTTAAGAGCTGAGATTTTAGTTTAAACAATATTACTCTCAAGTTTAGTATTAGTCTCAAGTTCTCCTTAAAGTCTAAGAAAGCCTTGTTTAAGAAATTCAATTCCACTTATTAGTTATTAAACTCTGAGATAATATAATGTTAAAAATTTTCATGGTGTGTCCATCTCAAACTTAAATTGAAGACAAATCATTCTTCCTAACAGATATCTTTAAGTGTCTGTTATACAGAAATCCCATGGCTGCCACTAACTGCAAGCCACTTTAAAAAACCTATTTCTTTTCATAGCCAAATATAACATAAAATTCTTTGCTGATTTTCTTTTGTTAAAATCTAGTAGTTAAACATCCTCTGCTAACTACCATAAGGCAATGAAGCTCTTCCCAACATTTGTATACATTTCAATTTAGGTAACACTGGATCTGCATAAATATTACTTTCAACATGAAATATTTTTGCTAAAAAGTTAGCGATTTCAAAAGAAAATTTTCATGAAATCATAAATAGAAACTTAAATACAAAGACATCCCAGAAAAAAGAGCATTTATGTATATCAAATAGAACTGCCATTTACTTTTTACAAGACTGCCACAGACACATGAAGTTGTGCCCAGGTTTCCTCACTGGCTCTCCATGCTGAGTGGGCGCAGTGAGCGCAGAAGGCTGAGAGCTGTTAGGCTGGCTCTGGACTTGAACAGCTGGTGAAGGTGTCACTGGAGTGCTCTGTGAAAAGACAAACCACACAGTCTGTGAAATGACACTGAAAACAGAGTATAGGTTTGTGAATTTGATTACAGTGATAGTTATGCACTTTCAACCTAAAATTCACACTTGGGAGTTTTAATGATTATCTTTTGGATACTCTTTAAGAAGATAACTAATTTCAGGAACATATTTAGGAAGTCAAATTTATTTCATATGAATCACAGAGGCAAGATTGCATTGTTACTGTTACAGAATACACATAACTTAGAATTAAAAATTTTTATATTAATAAAATTGGGTAGAAATACAACTATAGATTAAACAGAAAAAAATTATAAATGCACCCATTTTACTTACACATATTCTTCACAAGAAAAAAATCAACTCTAAATTATTATTTCTTTGTATAGTATCTCTTTAAGATTGTAATGAGTAACATAAAACCATATATAGTAAAAATCAAAGGGAATTTCAGATGTTAAGAATGATGTAACAATTTAAGTAGAATGTTGTAAATATTACTTTACAGTAAAAGCTATTTTAACTAACAACTTCAATCTTGAAAGGTGCTCAGTTATAAATTTTGATGGATTATACAAGAAAAGGATTCTAATTGTATGCATAAGTTTTCTAAATATAAGCTACATTTTTTTCCCTTTATATACAAACATGCTTTTCTCTCTGAAAAACACATAATATTTATAATGTAGCTTAAAACAATTTGAAACATTACATTTTGAGGTTTAACTCAGATTTCACTCATAACATACATAGCACAAAGGAAAAAATAATGTTAAATTCTTCACAGAAATGATTAGCATACCATTTTCAAAGCACCGTTTAAAGGAAATACATTTAACCTCTGGGAAAATATTAAATGTATTTGCTTATTTATAAAGTGACATTGGAAACAGTGGAGCAAAACTAAGCTAAAAATTGCTGAAAACCTCTTATTGGAAAGTCATGGTAATTTTTTAAAAAATAGACAAACAGAAACAGATAAGGCCATAGCATAAAAATGAATAAAGGAAAAGAATAAAGTGCCAAGAGTGAAATTTCTTAGAAATGTGGAGTCATAAGAACTTTTGAGTTCTAAGCTCTAAGGAAAAAAAAATTACTTTGGGATGTGATTGAAGTTGTTTTCATAATAGGGTCTTCATTCTTATGATTTTCTAATATTATTAGTAAGAAAATACATACACGCAAAAAACCATGCATTTTAGTGCAGTAGAGGTATCAATGGCTAGAAGGAAGACTTTCCAGCTTAACAGAACAGACTCAGAATTTCAATCTGCCTTTTAACAAGCTATGTGACCCTGTGCAAACTACATAACATCTCTGATCCTCAATTCCCTCATCCAGAAAGTGTAATAAAATCTAACTTCTGGGATGGCGGGAAGACTACAGAAACTCTACATGAAGAGCCTAGCTCTAGAGTCTCAATAAATGGCAATTGTTACTATTGTTATTTATGCTAATAGAGAAGCCCAGAGTGAAACAGTATTTTGGAGGAAAGATGATGAGTTCACTTTGGGGACAAGAACAGATCAGTATTGCAATTATTTAGCAATAAAGTTAATTATCTAGCAATAGTTAAACTATCTAGCAGTAGTTTAAGCTGGAACAAGAATCTGACAATCATTCACCTGTGAATTCTTAAAGTCATAAAAACCAACAGTGAGAAAGCAGACATAGGGGTCGGAATCAGAGAAAATGGCAGGGAAGAATAACATTAGAATCAATCTATTTACCAGGAAAAAAAAAAGTCAACCTTGAAATGAAACTACTGCATAAAAACAAAAAAAAAAATCCATGAAATTCCAGTAAGTATGAGTAACCATTGAAGAATGACAGAAATATAATCTCAGAATTATAATTAAAGGGTAAACCTGTCAGAGCTATCAAATTCCCTCAGAATGAACTTTCTGGTTCCCTACACTATTACCATTTACCCTAGGTATTTTATTGACTAGCTTGTCATATACTTTTAAATTAAATTTATTTTTGTTTTTATATGCTAACAAAGCTTTATCCTATTTTTTTCTTCATTGTAGAATTCTAACTGGTGTCATACAGGAAAGTTAAATAACAGGGAATCATAGCATATTTAGCCCCAACTGTTAATGATTTATGAAGATGTGGCAAGGATGACTGGAGTTAATCCAAACTGTTCAATTAAGAATGAATAAAAGACATAGTAACCAAATTTTCTACACATTGCATCTGGTGTTCTCTGGATCTTAATTCAAACAAAACATAAAAACACATTTTTAAAGACTAAGAACAAACAATATTAAGAAAGTACTATTTTTGTTAGGTGTGATTTGGTATTACAAATACTTATAAATATATACTGAAGTATTTATTAGTAACTTGAAATCTTTGGGACTTACTTTACTGCAGGGGAAAAACAGTGGTGAAGAAGATACGAAACTAGAAAGGCAATGGTGACAATATTTAAAGCTGGGTGAAGGGTAAGGCTGGTTAAGGCCAGTAAGCCTCTACACTTGTGTATATCTAAAACTTTCACAATAAAAAGTAAACAACAACAACAAAAAAACAGAGCTAAATATATCAATAAAACAAAATGAATTAAACTACTTATAGAAAATACCAAATGAAATATTCCAAGACTCACATTTTCTTTGAATAAACCAGTATATTTACTTTACGGGGAAAAGTACCAATAACCTCAGAAACACAGATGATACCACCCTTATGGCAAAAAGAGAAGAGGAACTAAACAGCCTCTTGATGAAAGTGAAAGAGGAGAGTGAAAAAGCTGGCTTAAAACTCAACATTCAGAAAACTAAGATCCCATCACTTGGTCCCATCACTTCATGGCAAATAGATGGGGAAACAATGAAAACAGCGAGAGACTTTATTTTCTTGGGCTCCAAAATCACTGCAGATGGTGACTGCAGCCATGAAATTAAAAGATGCTTGCTCCCTGGAAGAAAAGCTATGACCAACCTAGAGAGCACATTATAAAGCAGAGACACTACTTTGCCAACAAAGGTCTGTTTAGTCAAAGGTATGGTTTTTCCAGTAGTCATGTACGGATGTGAGACTTAGAATAAAGAAAGCTCAGTGCCAAAGCATTGATGCTTTGAACTGTAGTGTTGGAAAAGACCCTTGAGAGCCCCTTGGACTGCAAGGAGATCCAACCAGTCCATCCTAAAGGAGATCAGTCCTGAATATTCATTGGAAGGACTAATGCTGGAGCTGAAGTTCCAATACTTCGGCCTGATGCAAAGAACTGAATCATTGGAAAAAACCCTGATGCTGGGAAAGATTGAAGGCAGGAGGAGAAAGCGACAACAGAGGATGAGATGGTTGGATGGCATCACTGACTCGATGGACATGAGTTTGAGCAAGCACTGGGAGCTGGTGATGGACAGGGAGGCCTGGCGTGCTGCAGGCCATGGGGTTGCAAAGAGTCGGACAGGACTGAGCGACTGAACTGAAAGTAGCATTTTTTATTTTCTCCTGCATTAGAAAATTACATATTTCTTTCAACAAAACTAATTTTAATAGTTTGTTTACACTGTATTGTATGTCTTTTAAAGGACTATTTAAATTATGTTTTAAGAACTAGGTCTTTTACATAAAATGCAAAATATATTTATTTTAAGATGTAAAAGTGCCTGATCATTAACCATAACCCTAACTTGAATATAAATGTAAAAGTGGTCTCAAAATCATGTTTTTGGAATGATCACTCCTGAGGAATATTGTTCAATACTATTCTTTGTTCTGCTCTGCTGAAGAACTAACTTTTCGTATTCTAGTACCTCTCTAGTAGTGTGTGACCAGAAAAGTAAAATTATAAAAAGAATATGAAATAATTCTGTGATTCCTTTTGTAATGTAAAATTATCTAAAACATTAATGTAGCAGTTTTATTTTTGGCAAAGGTTTCCTTTTGTTAAAATAAAAAATTATAATCTTGCCTTCCTTTATCATCTTTTCAAGAGTAAACTATGGTTGAAACTTCTAGACTGTACTGATGTTATTTTCTAATATATAAGACTTGGGATTTGAAGTTCTTAAACACTTACATATTAATGAAGAACACCTAAGGTCTAATTGAAAGAATTAGGAAAATATACTCTAAAGAGTAAGTAGAGATAATTTTAAATGCTTGTACGGAACAAGAACTAAATTTATTCTAAATGTGGTATTAAGGAAGTTACACTTAGTCTAAACAAAATACACATCTTTACAGAACAGAATTAAGACAATCACTGGAAAAGAGATCTTTGTAAGTGTGGGAAAGTTAATTCAACTCTTTAAAAAGGGTTATGGACAAGATAATATCTAAGGTTCTTTCTGCTCTAATATTCTCTCATTTTTGTAACCTCTCCAAGTCTTCTTATTAAGTATAACTAGACAATCAACACATACAGAGTCTATCTTATAAATAGAGCACATTGAAGTGTAAATGAAAAAAACATTTAGTACCGTCACTCCAAATTTTTGTTGTGAAGAGACAAAGAACCAAGAGCATGCACTCGCGTTGACAGTACCAATGATTTTCTTAATTATTACAATGGAATACTAGCTTCCCCGGTGGCTCAGACCGTAAAGCGTGTGCCTGCAATGCGCGAGACCCAGGTTCAATCCCTGGGTTGGGAAGATCTCCTGCAGAAGAAAATGGCAACCCACTCCAGTATTCTTGCCTGGAAAATCCCATGGATGGAGGAACCTGGTAGGCTACAGTCCATGGGGTCGCAAAGAGTCGGACACGACTGAGCGACTTCACTTTCTTTCACTTTCACTACTAGTCTACAAGTCTGAGCAGTAATACGCTTCAAAAAAAATTGAAATGACATTCCTGACTCTTGCTAAAATGATCTTCTATGGTTATGACTAGACATAGCCCCCCTGAGATTGCAGATATGCTTTCTGATGGGTTGGGTAACTTTTTAAACTCTTTATCAAAGAATGAAAAGGACCAGGAAGATATCCATATTCAATGTTAGCACCATTTCAGAAAGGATTCATATATGAAGGACAGGAAACTAAAGAGCATCATCCATAAAATGCCTTAAATAAGTACATCCTTAAGTAAACTATTTTTATATACAAGAATTAGGCATGACATCAGATCACAGGATGAACAGATAGATATACTCAACATGTGTTTTATATGCTTCTGAAAAAGACAAGTCTTCAGTTAAATATAATTAATTTTTTCCATTTTTATTATCTCATATGCCAATCTAGTACCACACCTTCTACAGCAAATACAGTTTCATGAATAGTGGAAGAGAGTGGGGCTCAGAAACAGAACCCATATTGTGGCACTTTAACTTGCAAATATAACAGATTGAAAATAAGTAGTTATAAATAAAGAAATATACCTTGAAGTTAAGCACAGTTATTTCATACTCAGCTAAATACCATTTAAATACAAAATATATAGTTATAGCATTTACTTTCATATTTCTTTCCCCTTTATTTGTTCCTAGCATCTTTTCTGTAATAAAATTAATACAGCTAATTAGTGGTAGTGAGAAGGAACAAAACTGGAAAAAGAAATATTAAATAACAATGGTATTAGGAAGGATTACCTGTTGGCCATTCTCAGCAGTGATATTTCCCTGCAGTCTTTCCAGCCCTGAGCATTCTGCAAGTCTAGAGATTCCTTCTTGGTGTAAA
This sequence comes from Odocoileus virginianus, assembly GCF_023699985.2. NCBI lineage: Eukaryota > Metazoa > Chordata > Mammalia > Artiodactyla > Cervidae > Odocoileus > Odocoileus virginianus. The sequence continues at coordinate 31,704,194 of NC_069697.1, forward strand.
GGTACCTCCTTAACATCCCCCACCCCTTGAAATGGTGGAAATAACAAAGTATAGCTAAAAAAAAAAATCACATTTAAATTCCTCTATTTCATCTACCCATTTAAAGTGCCAAATCAAATACTGGATAAAATGGTATTAAACCAAGGTCTAAAATGCAATTCTAAGACTATATAAAGAAATTTAAAGAATCTGGGCAACAGTGGAAATGGTTTTTATTAACAAGCTCTTAAGAAGGCCCAACAGCCTCCCTTCAAAGGAAACTTACGATACCATCTTGAGCAGCTGGTAATTTTTTAGCCTCTATAGGTACTTTATCCTATGTGTTAGCTGCTCAGTTGTGTCCCAATTCTTTGTGACTCTAAGGACTGTAGCCCGCCAGGATCCTCGGTCCATGGGATTCTCTAGGCAAGAATACTAGAGCGGGTTGCCATTCCTTTCTCCAGGGAATCTTCTTGAAACAGGGACTGAACCTGGGTCTCCTGCGTTGCAGGCATATTCTTTACTGTCTGAGCCACCAAAGATAAAATATACTTGCACCATTACTGAGCGCCAGACCGTGTATCAGGCATTGTGCTAAGAGTTATACATAGATATCCTGTTTTGTTTGCTTCTTATAGACACCATGTATGTATGCTATGTCTCTTTTTCCTTGCAAAGTTTTACATTTCTACATGTCAACAAAATACCAACTTCAAAAATAAAGACTATAGCTGTTTGAAATAAACTACATTCTTGGGGAGAATACATAAAAGTTTATACACATTTTTTAGATTAGGAGTAAGCATCACCGACTCAATGGATGTGAGTTTGGGTGTAGTCCAGGAGCTGGTGATGGACAGGGAGGCCTGCAGTGCTGCGGTTCATGGGGTCACAAAGAATCGGACATGACTGAGTTACTGAACTGAACTGAAAATATATTAATTTTATGGTTTGAATTAGATGTATATATGTCCAATATGTTAAATTCTAGGATTGTGATCCTGAAATTATCTTTCAGTGATACTTATATCCTACAACATAGTCAATAAAATAATGTTACATATAAAAGTATCATCCTAGGATTTTACAAAGAAATCTTTTAGAATAGTGGCAAATGGGTTAAGAGCACGAGCTCTGGTTTCAGACACATCAGATTTCAGTCCTGTACCACTTCATGTTTGTTGGTAACCTTGGGCGAATTATTTAGCATTGTGAGGCCTCGTCTCTAAAATAGAAATTATGTTTACCTAGTAGAGTTTCTCTGTGAATCAAATGACAAAATAGTGCAAAATTCCTAACACGGGTCGTAGTCTTAGCTAGTATTGCTTGTTTTCTGTTATTTAGGGATCACTATTGAACATAACCGCACCGGAGGTTGAAGGACACAATAAACAAGGGTGGATGAAACAGTTTCATAGTAAGGGAGTTTTTCTCTAATCTGGCTTGGTCTACTATAACTCTTTAGGATTACAATGGAATCTAAAAGGAAAAAAAGTGGAACATATAAGATGAACTGGGAAATTGTTAAATATTTTAAAAAGTGCTGAATGCTTAGTATATGTTAGACATTGCATTATTAAAAAAATTTTTAGTGTGCTTTAATAAGTGAAAAACTCAACCTGTAGAAGCTTGAATAAAAATGTTTGGTATTTTCCACAAAAACTCCATATTAATTATTGCCATGTACAAAATATACACTGAAGAATCCTCAACCTATTTAGATACCTTGAAATAGATCTAAGCAATACTAATATACGAATTAAAAAACTCATTATGCTCCCAGAGCAGCACTGTCCAGCTTTACCCATTCACATGAAGAAAGACACACATTAGTGAATGATGTTCTAAGCAAGGGATTCTTTGCTTTCTCACCTTCCATTTTGCTTCCCTACGCCCACCCCTCTCTTGTCATCTAGATTGGTATCAATACCAACACAATCTGCTGTTATCATCAGAAGCACAGAGAAAAAACCCAAGACAGAAGAGTGCTAGCAGAGCTGGCAACAGTCACAGAAGGTTCTGGCTGTGTAGTAATTAGGAAACAAAGAATGAAGTAGTAGTAATCCAGGAAACAGCATATAAGATTGTCCTTAAAATCTTTATAGGCTGATTGGATCCTCAATTCAGTATCACTGATTTTAGAAAATGTCAGGAAGCATCATTTAACAAGAGGCTTCCAGTGTGCTGTTTTGGATTTGTCAGGAACCCTCTGGCCATTATTGATTCCTGAATATTCAGGAATTAAGAGGAGAGGCACGCCTTTCCGGGGCTGAGGAATCCAGGCATTTCTCATTACGGTGCTAAGTACCCTCTTCCTTTTTATGAGCCACACAGTAAAAGGTGATTGTTTGCAACTCTCTCTGATAGGGATCATCTTATGTTTTGTAAGTCTGGAATTTTAATCTTTGTCTTTGCTGAGAATAACTACAGTATATGTGCCCATGCCATGTTGATTAAAACACCTTTGCTCCATCAGAGCTTCAGTCCCGCGTCTTTCTTTCTTTCTTTTCTCTCTCTCTCTCTCTCTCTATTTCTGGCTAATTCCTTGGAGCGCGGAGGCCCGCTGAGCTCACTTTCTTACCCGGGCTTCTGAGACCCTCTCGAGAAGACACACTGCGCCTTCACCCACTCGAGAGGGCGCCTGGTGCCCACGTGCAGCAGCACGAGCCCTAAGAACAGGGCTCTATTGGCTTTCCGCAGAAACCAGGGGATGTCAGCCTCTTTCTCTCTCTTAAGACTCTCCGGACCACCAGGTTTCGGTACATGAAAGGACCGACAAGCGCCATCAGCCTCTTTCTCTCTTACTTTCTTAATGTCAACTCCGGATCACCAGGTTCCGGTCCATTAAAGGACCAACAAGAAAACACTTTTATTTCTGAGGCATGCAGAGAGGGGAGAGTAGATATTTAAAAGGGAATAAATAGAGCAAAGGAATAAGAGACACAAAATTTTAAATACCAGAATAGCTGAAACAAATTGGAATTATAAGAAATAAACCTTTTTAAAGAATAAAGGCAACTAATTCAATACCTAATAAGAACACACTTGATAAAATTCTTATGGAATTCACCTTTTTTACAAAAGTACTGTGAAAGAAGCCTCAAAATACACTCATGTCAAAACCAAATACAGAAATTCCCTCCTGGTGTACTCTTAGCAAACCTCTCCCACACAAGACCAAGTTACATTTAAAAGATACCCCCTAAAATGTTAGATGACAAGTACTTCTCTGTCTTGGCTCTACAAAATTACTGATTTGCGTGTATAACAAAATAGAAAAATGCTTTAAACTAGGGGTCCTCAACCCCTGGTCAGTAGCCTGTTCAGAATCAGGTGGCACAGCAGGAGGTGAGTGGTGGGCTAGCAAGGGAAGAGTCACCTGCTGCTCCCATCATTTGTATTACCTCCTGAACCTTCCAATTTCCCCCACCCCACCTCAGGGATGGGAAAAAAACTGTCTTCCATGAAACAGGTCCCTGGTGCCCAAAAGGTTGGGGACCTCTGCTTTAAATCATGTGTTTAAGTGAACAACTGAAAACTGTTCAATATTACAAAGAACAGGGAAAAATAAAAGAGCACGACAGCTTGAGTACATTGCTAGGTCCTCCCAATTACCTTTTCAAGGTAAAACATGGGAGAACAGCGCATTTCCCCCTAAAGTCATATGTACACATCAGGACTGTTTAAGAGAAACGTGACAGGAGGAGCACTCACCTGCGGGACCACATTCTGTACGTACGTTGGCGGATGCTGCTGCTTCTGCTGAGCAGCACTTTCTATTGCTACTTTAGCTACAGTGCTTGGATCTGCTCCTGCTGGCACTGCAACCATCGTTGCACTGCAGCCAGCATTGTTGGGGTCACTGATTGTAACAATTCTAACTCCCACTTTATTTGGAATTCCTGTGACTGTTTCCCTATCATTATCCTCTGCGGGCCTCTTTACAGTTTTGCATTCTGCTGTGCCGTTTGCAGACCGGACGTCAGACAGCAGGGCAGGAGGATGGGACACTCTTGATCCTGAGTGGGGAACGGCTATGACGTGATGCCCCTGTATAACAGAGGCTGCAGAATGTGGTGAGACAACTACACTTGGGCGCTGCTGAGGCACATCTGAATTCACACTTGAAGCTAGAGGTCCATTAGGCAAATCAGTACCACTAAACTGCTGTGTTGCCACATTTGAGGCCTCCTGTATACTGCTCCCAGATGGTGAAACACCCAAAGTTAATATAGGTCCATTAGAAGTTCTTTCTAGTTGATCACCTTTGGCAGTATCTTGCTGAGTGGCATCTAAAGTCCCTTGTGGTTCCATTGGAGATATCTCACCATTTCCTACATGATTGGAAGTTTTGTGATTTGGAATGTTTTTGCTTAAATGAGAACCATCTCCTTTATCAAAATCACAGATTCCATTAACTAGAGGCTTTCTCAAATCACTTTTAAGATCCTGCACGTCCATTTGCTCTGAGTTCTGTTTTCCAGACGCTCCATTCTCGCTCAATTCTAATGATGGCCCATTACTGATCAGTGAGCACTGATTAGCCTCACTTTGAATTTTCCCTGAGTTTGAAGGAGGTAGACTTGAGTCACTGTATTTTCTCCCATTTAAAAGACTTCCCACCTGCATTTCATTTTCCTTTGTATCCCCATTGCTGGTGTTTGTGGTTCCTCGTCTGCAGGACGGGTTCTCCATGACTTCAATTTTACGTTCATGAACATGTAAACCTGTTGCTTCTTTTGCTTCCTCCTCCTTTTGGCAAATTATTTTATCACCTTTGAATGGGGGAGTAGCAGTAGTACAAGATGATTGTCCAGCTGGAGATGCTTGAGTGGCTGGAAGCGTTTGCACCTGAAGTCCAACTCCTGCCTGGGTCCCGCTCATGGTAATTCCTGCTGGAGCAATGAGCTGAGTTGTATTTCCCTGACTCACAGTTGCAGTTGCAAAACTTGTATTTGGCACAACTGTTATGGTTACCTGGTTGCCAGAAGTCCCTTGGAAAATGGTTGCTGGGCTATTTGAGATCAGTGGACCTGGCAATATTTGTAAGTTCGAGATGGGCACGGTTTGCACTCCCCCGGTGGGTGGCATTGCACTTTGGACCAACTGAACATTTTGCTGCCCAACCAATAGCTGCTGAGCTGGAGTTTGCCCTTGCACTCCAAAACCTGCTGCTTGGTTATTGGCCACCTGGTACACCACCTGAGGACTAGGAGCTCTTGCATTATTGGGGGGAGGAATCTGTGGCGCTGGGAGAATAAGCTTACCACCGGGAGTTGAAGGACCACGCTTTGGAAGCAGCAACTGTTTTATCAGACTCGACTCACCAGAAGCAGGCTGACCAACTCCTGCATTCGTTTGCTGTGGCTGAACTTGCATCTGTACTTGTTGTGGCTGCTGAACTTGTACTTGTACCTGTTGTGGAGGTGCTGGTGAATGCTGCTGCTGTTGCTGCCTTTTCACAGACAGCATCTGACTGACAGTAGGAGGTGGTCCCTGTGGCTGAGGGGTGGAAGAAGATGACATGGCAGTAGGGACCTGGTTAGTAGCAGCTGGGACAGGTGATGGTGAGGAAGATGGAGTAATGTTTGGTTGTCCCGTTAGCTGAACTGCCTGGCCAGCTGGAAGAGCTGCTGGATTAGCAAGAACAATTTGGTGAATGGCTGGTGCATAAGTTTGACCTTGTTGAGCTGGCTGGCTTACAATCACTACACTTTGTTGGGCTGGCTGCTGCGGCTGTTGAATAGGCTGTTGTACCACTGTTGATGAAACTTGCTGAGAAGGGAGAGGTTTTGGTGCGATGTTCTGAAACCCTACCCTTGAGGGCTGTGGACCTGGAACACCAGCAATGGTAACCATCTGCCCTGTAGCTACCTGAAAATTCTGCACTGAAGTTGCTGAGACAATGTTGGATGTAGAAGTCGTTACATACTGTGGGGGTGCTATGATAACAGTGTCCTGTGGCTGGCTGCCAGCTGATGTCTGCTGAGATGAAGTTTGTACAGGTTGGGGTGACGTGGTGATTAACTGTTGACCCTGTGAAACTGTAGAAGTACATGCTGGTATGTTCTGAACTCTGCCAAATATATGACTCTGTGGGACAGCTTGCTGAATCACTGTAACAGGAGTGCCAGAAGGTATCTGCCCCGGTACCACTGTGTGTAATGGAGACTGCTGTGGAATTACTGACGGATGGTGAAGCAGTGTCTGGGAATTGACAACTGTAACAGGCTGTGGCCCTGAACTATGATTCTGAACCACAGAACTCTGTGCAGCTCCTCCTCCCACAGCAATACTAACAGGAACCGCTGTCTGGGGTATAGAGTTCTGGATTACTGTAGCCTTAACGACTTCACAAGGAATTGGAGCTTTATTTTGAATGACAGTCACCGGAGCATTTTGCTGCTGGTGGGTATGAACTGAAGGATTTGGTGGAATTCTTGAAACAGTCTGTGCCACAGTATGAACACCTTGTACTGGAAAAGACATTTGTGTTGCAGTCAAACTTGAAGATTGGTTGGTAACAGGAGTCCTCTGAAAATGGTTTCCTACAGTTTGTGGTCCATGAGGGATTCCTGAAAATATGAGGAAAAGTTAAAATTCACAGTGAAATGGCTGAAAAGCAGCATGCAGAAATTATTTTACTTAATTTCAAGAGAAAACAGTTTTAAGAAATTAACAACTTTGCATCATATGAATATGATAAAATAATAGAACAAGAAATAAAATGTTACTTAAAAACAAGGACAAGTTATACGTCTTGAATGCATATAATACATGTTTTCATTTAGCCTTCTTATTAAATTGGTAATATTTAATCACAATAAAAATTAATACCTGCGGGTGAAGGACTTGGAGATACATCAGGTACAGAATCAACACGAACAACGGGAGTAGAAACAGGTTGCTGCTGATAGTACATCTGAATGGGAAGTGGGATAGCCCTACGTTTTACTCCTACTACATGAATATGCGCCTGCCCACTGTTACTGGAATCCTCCACTCTCTTCACTGTATGATTTGGAAAGACTGTTCTGTAAAGTACATACACATTCAATTTTAATAACTAGCACATTAACAAAAAACACTAAATTCTAACAATGTTTACACGAACAGCAACAGTATATTCACTGCTACTTATATATGAACCAATATGAATCATATATTCTACAAGGATGGGAAACAAGGAATTAAATATTAATGTAAAAGATTAATTCTCCAATTTCAAAACTCATTATTATTAACATTGTAGGGTTTAAAACAATTCTACTATATATATAACTAATAAAAAAGCTGCATCAAGTCAATGCCTATGTTATAAACTTTGTAAAATATCAAAAAGTCATGATATTTGAAGATAGAGCTCAGTCACAGGCTATTATTCAAGATTTAAACGGGCAAATGCTAGGTCTTTAACACATATAAGTAGCAGGAAAAAATAAACTTAATTTCTTCCTTTTCTTTCTTTGATAAACCTCAGAATGTTTAAACACAAACACCATGTTTGATATCAAAATTTCCTTGAATTTAAACTTCCACCACACTATAATCTAACCATACAAAATTTTAAGTAGTGGAGATATTCAAGACTAGCTAAGATAGTTGGTAGGCCTTCCTGGGTAGCTCAGCTCGTAAAGAAACCACCTGCGATGCCAGAGACCCCAGTTCAAAACCTGGGTCAAACGTCCCCCTTGAGAAGGGGTAGTCTACCCACTCCAGTATTCCTGGGCTTCCTTGGTGGCTCAGACAGTAAAGAATCTGCCTGCAATGCAGAAGACCTAGATTCAGTCCCTGGGTGGGGAAGATTCCCTGCAGGAGGGCATGACAACCCACTCCAGAATTCTTGCCTGGAGAATCCCCAGGGACAGAGGACCCTGGCAGGCTTACAGTTCATAGGTTCCCAAAGAGTTGTACATGACTGAGCAACTAAACACAGCACAGATAGTTGTTATGTTCTCTACAGAGCAAGGCGTATGTAAATTAACTTTAAAGAAATATAAACTCTACCTAAGACATTTATAAAATCCAGTTGATGTTAGGATTCCACCACGAGCCAATTTACTGCAAGTTGATAGGTACTCAGAATACATTTCTGCTCGAGAGACAGAACAATCTGGATTTACTTCAAAATGAGCATTTAGCCTAAAAGAGGGGGGAAAAAAAATACATGGCATTATGCAATATACTACAAAGTCTATACTTAACCATTTGAAGGCAATGTGTTATAAATTAATAATCATATCTATTGTCAAATTTCACTATCCCATGCTATTAGCAAAAATATATGCTAGGTTTTAGACAGACTAAATCAAATAGATTATTTAATCATTTTTATTTTAGTATAAAAAATCATTATACACAAATATAAAAACCAATATTCACAAATCTATGTGAATACATCAGCAGAGATGGTATGCTGGCAATAAACATTCTACAACACATTAATTTTATACAGTGAATACTCAGGTTCCTATCTTGTAATAATCAAAATATAACAGAAGCTCCCAATTATGAGTTATTCGTGATGTGAAAAATGAAGGAAAAACAACTAAACTTTCGTTGCTCTTGGATCAAATTTCTTCAGAAAAAAACTCTCCTAAAACATTTAACTACTTCCTAAAACAATGATACTTCTCAAGCTGCACACTCCCTTTCCCCACCTCAGAGACTATTCCTAATTAATTATAAGGTAATTCAAACTTCAGTTTGTCTTTGTCATAAAGTGACTTCAGCTATAATTTAGGATTGGAGGCCTAGTTAACCATATAGGACTTTTTCTAGGACTCACTATATACATACAAGACAGGCCAACCTACAGCTGTTTCCTATTAACTGAATCAAATGATAATTATGATAGAATAATTTAAAATGTTTCTCTTCTCCTCCTCCCTAGAAATGGCAGAAATAAGAATTTATAAGACCAAGTCTATAACTAACACACACACATTGTACAGTGGATGCAGTACTTATTTTTTCTAGCTTTCATAACTTTGAGTATTGAGTTTTCAAATAGACCAGAAATAAAAAACTGTTTGGTTTCAATATAGAAGACAAATATTTTCTAATATCATTGGAAGATTTATCAAGTATAAAGGGTCAGGTGTAACAATACAGAACATGAAGAAATAGCAAAAAATTAGAGGTATTACCATAAACCTGATTTAAGAAAAGTAGAAAAGTAGAGAAAAGTATCATAGGAACACAGATATGAAAGCACCAAAAATATGGAACATAAAGTGACAGGAACATGGAATGGGAGAAAAATGTTAGAGAATGGGGGAAAGAAATTTTTTAAAGTAATACATCACTGAAAAGTGATCTTACATTTCAATCTGTTAATCTTCTAAAGAATTTAAGTTGAAATTCATAAACAATGTAGAAGCAATTAGCCATGAAAAATGAAATCTAACCAATTCTACATTTGTTTTTTCAGGAAGTGGCTGAGATGTGACCAGTCAGTCTTCTCAAGAAACTATTATTTTAAAATTGATATTTCAATGTAGACATACTGGTTATTCTATCATTTGATTAGTTACCTCTTACTACTCACAAAAAGAAAAAATTAACTAGCAATGAACAAGAAATTTTGCTTTTGGTCAAAAAGAAGGGACATTTAAAAACAAAATCTGGTTCTAAGAAGTCAGTCCAATTCAGTTTTAATAAAATATTAGGAAAAACAGATTCTATAATACAACAAACCTTATTTTCTACAAAATCAATGACAATTTTTTAACACAAATTTTACTTGAAAAGAAATGGTGTAATTTAATGAAATTTTAATCAGACTATTTTAATTCTGAAGATTCTGATACTTTACTTTCAAACTATCCCAAAATACAGGCGAAGCAATTTTATACTGTCCTTTCTTATATAAATGATATCCTACTCTAACTAGAAAGAAATACAGAGTAAAACATTCTGGATGACTGCTGAAATAATTTCCTTTTCTCATTTGCTTTATTCTTCCCAAGGATAAAGCCTTAATAGAAATAAACCACTTACCACTGACAAGCAAACTTCTCACTATCTATTTCCACTATTCCTGGAGGTGGAGCAACATGCTGCGCTACAACTGCTCTGGAAGCTAAAGAAAAAAATATATTAGCTACATCATTTTTTAAAACTACAGGCCATATTTAGTTCATGGATATGGAACCAATTAATATTCACAATGAATACCTTTTAAAAAGGTGTATAAACATATTGAAAATATAGAAATTTGAGAAAGAAACTCAAAATGGAACACATATTAATTATACCAGGCACTGTCTTATATCCTTCATACGAACTATTTTTTGTTAACCTCACAATCATTCAAATAATATGGATTATTTCACTAATATAAACTGTTTTTCCCATTTTCAGACACTGAGTTTTAACTTTATACTATTAATATCTTTTTAATTCTGTGAGGTATGTATACATAAAGAAACTAACACTCAACTTGATTAAAATAATTAGCCCGAGGACATACAGCACAATGTATCAGTAAATAAACATCTCTCTCAGATTAGTTACAGAAGCAGATTGCATCAAAAATAATTTCACTTCTGAATTTAAAATATTAACTCTGTAAGTGGCATATATAAAATTTCCAGATATAATGACATATAGCCAACTTCTATGTTAGAACAAAAATAAGAAAAACATGGGATAATAGAAACATGATCATATTACAGTAAGTTTATAATGAAATATGAATCTTTCATATTTATAAATTAAAAATTATATTGTTTCACCACTGAATCAGCATTAATATATGCTTTTTAAACCTACAAAATGTACCTTCTTTTTTTTTCAGGTGACATTCTAGCAAAACTTCTCAGAACCCTAAAGCAAAACATAAATTTCTAAATTATTGGAACTAGAAGAGCCCCACAGTCAGTCCAATCTGTGAATGATCTGAAGCAATCCTGACCTTTGTCTGGTAAGATTCCAGGCTTCCACTGGGATACAGCTAACAGCAGCCAGCCACTTTTAAATACTTATTCTCTATTAAACCATTTACATTTACATGATTTGTTTTAATCTCATATATAGTTCTAAATTTAATTGTCCCCATTTTGCAAATGAAAAACTAAAGCTCAGAAATGAACAAAGAACACATGATGGAGACAGCAGAGTGGAGTATAGCTGGAAAGCCTTCTTTCAGGAGTGCTGACTTTGAATTCAGGTCTGTCACATTTCAGAGGACATACTGTGATATTCTGCTTCTTAACAGAACATCATAATTAGAATCAAAGGTATTTTTCTTGTGCAACCCCAGCCTATCTTTTTTCTTCTCCTAACTTGATGACAGTTACAGAAAATACCTTTCTAAGGCCTAACTCCATGTAGAAATTTCCCTTTTCTTGATCGATTATACTATAAGAATATACCCTACTCTGACTGAAATCTGAATCAATTAATAAACAATTGCAGGAAACATTACAAACTGTGTTGAAATTATGAGAAACTTTATAAACAATGCATAAGGAAAAATAATATAGCCATAATTAAGTTAAAAGTATAAACTAGAAATAAATAATTACTATGAAAGGGCTACAAACTGAGAATCCTTGTCTTCAGGATACCTGAAGACATTCCAAAGAATACAAAGGCACTTATACTTTAGATGGAATGATTTCCAGATTTTCAAAGTTTTGTATATATTCCCTCATAAAACTGCTGTGCATGAAAGCAAGGCCTCCTCTTTGATGACTGCTCGTTAACCATTTTGGAACAAAGTCCTAACTCTATTAAACACTGTACGATATGGTTAAATTCAAGACCCTGGAGCCAGAAAGCTGGCTATAGAGTTCCATCACTCACTAGCTGTGTAACCAAGGGCGAGCTACTTAACCCCTCTGGCTATAAAATGGGGCAAAGTAACAGTACACTGACCTCATTGATGGTTATGAGGATTAAAAGGAGTTGGTATGTAAGCAACTTAAAACAATGCCTGGCACAGACAAAGCGCTACATAAACGTGAGCTATGATGGTGACTGTATAAATACCTCTGGAACACCAACAAGAGAAGTAGAAACATTAGTATCCACAAAATGTGTCTAAACCAAGGTACTAGGGTAAGCATTCAGGTCTATCCCAGTGTTTTACACATTATAGTTAAGGGTAATGTACAGCCTTAAAAATTGGGTATTCTGGTCCTTTGGTGTGTTTAATATAAAGTGATGACAATTTTTGCTTAATGTCCTTTCCACCTCCATCTCTCAACTAGTACCAAAGAGTATATTACTTTTTAAGTTAGAATCTTGAGTAAGTAAAAGCACACAGAATATTTAAAGAAATACTGAAGGTAGTGGCATCTTATTTCATTCACATGACACACTCAGGGCAAGTTTAACTATCTTAGAATTCTGAAATAAGGAAGATTTCATGGGAACATAAATCAACATATTTTCTTGGACTGAAAAAGTTGGATTTTTTTTCTAAATAACAGAAATTGAGACAAGATACTCTTGATTAATAAAGACTAATTTATCAGTTAGGTTATGTGGCAGACATTTTCCATAATTGAATGAGGTAAATTTCTAGTAAGACTGGCAAAAATGTATTCATGCACATGACAAAAAGCATTCTATCAAAAAACCCTGTGGTCATGAAATGAAGACTACTAAAATTTTCCTAACCCAGTGGTTCTCAAAAGTAATCGTGCCCTGACCTGAAGCATCTGTATCTCATGGAAACTTGTTAGAAATGAAAATTCTCCCATTCACCTGAATCAGAAACTCAGGTATGGAGCCAAGCAATCAGCGTGAAAGCCACTGGGTGACTCTGATGCACCATGAAGTTGCATAACCACTGTGCTAACACTACCTCAACAGATTAAGTTAAACAAGGTGCAACTAACTGAAAGAGTAGCAACTTTAATTTACACTCATATCTTATTAATATTTTTTGATATGTTTTCAATAAACTTAAAAATAAATATCTATACTAACTGGGCAATAAATAATTTTACAGATCAAGTATTATTAATTCTTTGATTTCAACAAAACAAAGCAGAACTCAAATTTTCAGAAGATCATTAAATATAATTTTAATAATTTTTAGATAATTCTGAAAAATAATAATTTTAAGTTCTACTCTCAACTATTTATTGATATAAACTACATTTAATGATGTGAACTTAAATATATAAAAAGGAAAAATAGATAAAATTAATGCTGAAACTAACTGTAATTCTAGCAACAAAAAAAATACTCTGAGACACACTAGAGTAATACTTTCCAGAAAACTAGGGGAAAAAGTCTTGTCCATCTCATTAAGAGATGCACTTCCAATAATTGCTTCTTTTAATTATTTATAAAAGTTTGTAATATATTTACTATTGTTTTATGGACTGTTTATTATTAAACCTTGTAACAATAAAATAAATTTTTAACACTTAGGGCTTTATAATGTAACAAAATTGAAAAACCTTAAAATTAAAATGTCTATGTAAGTATTGACAGGGTGATGGATCTGAGTTCAAGGAGAAGACGGACAGTATAAAATTTCTAATTATTAAGAACACGTGTTATTTTTTAAATGAATAATTTTATGTATCAAGATTCCACAGGATATAAAAAGTAAGTATCAACTTAATACATCACAAAAACACAGTATTTGCAGATAGATGAGAGGAAGTGAGCTAAAAGTTTGAAGATAATCATTCCATTAGAAAACAGTATTAAACAAATGATGGGGGAGGAAAGCCAAACTATAAGTGGTAACTAATCAAACAATTCAGAGTTGTCATTCATGATGAGCAAGTAATAAAGTGCTCACCAGCATAAAAATGAACTCTTTTAGGTTCCTAGAGGCCTATGCAAACTTCTATCAATGGCATGACATACACAAGAAACTGTCAATATTTAATTTTATTCATTTGCCAATGAAGATCAACTCTTAGACTGGGCGGTGGGTTCACTTGTTAAGGTCACAGGTCAGCAATAAGGCAAAAGGAGTTTTCATGAAAATTACCTCTGAATATTTTTCAAATGACCTATTATAGTTCAGCATATCACTGATAATTTATTGGTTTTACTCTGTTGAACAGTTTCCCTATGGTCCTCATTAACTTAATATTTTAAATTAATTTAAAAGTTTCTCCTTTGAGGATAAAAAATATACGCCCACTACCCACTTAACTAGCAGTATGAACTGTTTCATTTCCTTTTCAAGGTTGAGAAACTATTAACATCTTTATCATCGATTCTCCAATACATATCAGCTCTTTAATATCTATTGCCTATGGGTGAAAACTTACTAAAATCAGCAGCCAGAATTACCTATTTATTTCATGCCTTTTATTAAGTTAAATGCACATATGATACAACTCCATTATATGGCAGAGGGGCATAATAGAAATAAATAGGTGATACATATTACATACTTTGCATAGAGTATATAATTTTGATAATATGGGTTACAGTAGAAGAGAGGAAGAGAGACAGGGACCATGATTAAATGAGAGAAGAACAGAATAACTGGAGAGAGATGAGGAGGGTCCAAACTGAGTAATCAGTAATGGGCAATCAAAAAATTATTTAGGAAGACTCAACAGAATTTGGTGATTAAATGAATGTAGTAGTTAAAGATTAAGGATAATGAGGTTTTTGTTTTGATAGTGGGAGAGGTTGAGCATGATTTGAATGTATTTCTAGGCTGAAGAAGCAACTAAAGAAAGAAAAGTTTAAGATACAGAAAAGAGGAGTTGGGAAAGACTGGTATTCAGACTACAAATAGTTAACATCTCTTCTTGAGACAAAGGAAAGAAGAATGAATTTAAATGATAGTAAGTTTGTAAGGGAAGGGGTAAGAAGTGGAAATTCATGCCACACAGCTCCCAGAGTAATATAAAGTGTTAAGATCAACTGAGAAAATGAGCATTCTCCATTAAAAAAAAAAGGGAAAGAGAACTATCTTGGGAATGGTGAGAAAGAAAGTGAAAAAAGTGAAAGTGAAGTCGCTCAGTCCTGCCCGACTTTTTGTGATCCCATGGACTGTAGCCAACCAGGCTGTCCATGGGATTTTCCAGGCAAGAGTACCAGAGTGGGTTGCCATGGTGAGAAAGAAGGTGAGGTGAAAGATGGATTGCTTTTGTTAGGAGAAATGAAAGTGGAGTGCAAAAAGGCTGAGTGCTAAAATATAAAATAATAACTCATAATGAGCCAGGAGAAAGCAGTCTAAGAACTGAAGGACAGGTTTGAAATCTAGTTAAAAATATTTGAATTAAATACAATTAACCCAAAGGAATCCTAGGAAGGGTGCACGCAATAGCATTTGTATACATGCACACAGGCTTCCCAGGTGGCTCAGTGGCAAAGAATTCACCTGCCAATTTACAAGACATGGGTTTGATCCCTGGCTCAGGAAGATCCTCTGGAGAAGAAAATGGCAACCCACTCTAGTATTCTTGCCTGTGAAATCCCATGGACAGAGAAGCCTAGAGGGCTATAGTCCATGGGGTTGCAAAGAGTTGGACACAACTTAGCAACTGAACAACACACACACACAGACGTCTGATCATAAGTGCTGATTCTGAAGGGTTTGTTACAAGATTTAAAAATAATAAAGGTATTATGCTTCTGTATTCTGATAACCACCCGAGAGAACTATAAGGTAATATATGATTAACTTATTCCTGGTCTACCAATTTCTAATGACAAAAATCACAAACCCATTAGGGCACTTAATGCTCTCACAGCTGTGAGTAATATTTAATCCCTCACACTACTCTAAATCCTTTTCAACTTCATTTATTTATTATACTATTCCTCTTCTGTGCTCACCTTGATCCTGTTGCTCCTGGAATGTATAATATGTAAGAAATTAATGTACATACTCAATTCTCATTTGGCCAACTCTTGTCAAACATCAGTTCCCTGTACTGCATATTAAATATATGTGCTGTGTGCTAAGTCACTTCAGCTGTGTCTGACTCTTTGCGACCCTATGGATCATAGCCTGTCAGGTTCCTCTGTCCATGGGCTTCTCCAGGCAAGATTACTAGAGTGGGTTGCCATGCCCTCCTCCAAGGGATCTTCCCAACCCAGGGATCGAACCCGTGTCTCTTTCGCCTCCTGCATTGGCAGGTAGCTTCTTTACTACTAGTGCCACATAGGAAGCCAATTTAAATTTATCCTTAGTACTAAATCTTACATACCAATAACCACACTGAAAAAGATCATACAAAGATACTAACCTGGGGCAGATGCTACATGGGTCTGCGTTTGGACTTGCTCTATAGCTTGTGGTCTAATTTCAGATAAAACTTGATGACTGGAACTTGGATGTTCGACGAGTTTTACTGCAGCCAGTGCATCTGGGCCAAACATCTGAATATCCATAGAAACCAGACACACTAACATGTCTAAAACAAATTTAAAACCAACAGTTGTTACTCAATAATTTTGTAAAACAATGACATCACTGAAAAATAGATGCTATATAAAACGCTGCTTCTCAAATGCCAGTTTATGAATCATTATACATCAGAATTATCTGTGGATCTTTAATTTTAGACTTTTAGGCTCAATCTCTGAAAACTGATTTGGAAGCTCTGGGGTAGATGTTAGATTATCTTCATTTTTAAAAACATTCCCAAGTGATTTTGATGTGTAGCCAGATTTAGGAACCACTGATATGGAAACTACACCTTTATTTCTCAATACTTTTCAAGCCAAATCTTTATTAATTCTGATTTTAGTATTTATACCAAAGAAAGAAATAATTTGAATCACTGATGAAAACATTAATGTGACATGTTTTATTAAGTGTATTTAAAACTGACAACTCACTAAGAAGGTGAGTTCATTAACAGTACCACTACTAGCACTGACCACTTGAAACAGATGGACCTGCTTCCTGGAGAGTAAGACACAGACATCTTGTTGATTTCAAACTCAATATATAGTTACAGAAATAAAGAGAAGAAATAAAGACTACTGATAGCCACGTGCACCCTGGTCTCTCTATGATAGAAGTTTTTTTTTATTATCTAAAACAGGCAGAAAGAATAACACAAGTGTGTCTGAAAGGGTAACGATTCCTCAAAATAAAAAGTAAACCCCAAATATCAACTGTGATTTTTGTTACAGCACATTAAGTATTTTTCCTCAAAAAAGAAAATTAATTTTTCTTTTTTGGTTTAGTCTTACCTATGCTCTTTTCTACTTTTGCAATTTTTGTGCAAGCTACATCTCCCATTTCTGTGAGCATATATAGCACCTCAAGTGTTGAGATTACGAGCAGCACATCAGGTAAAGTGAGATGACAAATGATCTCTCTGTATGAGTCCTGATCAACATATTCACAAATCAAAACACCATTATCTTCTGCTTTGCAAAGATTTCCCAAAATTTCCATGCCTGAAAAGCATACACACATAAACATGTATTTGTCTTTTAAAACATGATACAAAGCTTATGTACTTTAGACAAGTGAGAACTTAAGTGAGCACTTACCCCTCATCTTTAAAAATCTATCCCTTGACATTAGGCATTTTGTAACAGTATGAAACATCAGGTGAGTAGTTTTGAAATCAACAGGATCCAATAAAAGCTGAAAAAAAAGAAAGGACACTACTGCTGAGAGAGGCTTCATCCAATTTATATCCAAATGCATATATCAAATTGAATAAAAATGAATAGAACATTGTATAATTTTAAAAATGTAATGACAGTGAAAATAGCTATCAATAAATCTGGAGCATCATTTCAAGTATTTTTCTCCACACAACTGCGTAACACCTCTTTAGGCAAAAACTATATGTAAGCATTTAATATTCTATAATTATAGCAAATATAATAATCCCACATCCTGAAGTTTTAAAGTAAATATTCTGCCAACTATAAAAATTGTTTTAAGGTTCTGTCACATGCTTACCTCAGCTGCAATATTTCCTAATGTGTCAAGGCCTAACTGCCTTAGAGATATAAAATGACTATGTGCAGAAAGTAATAGGAAACGGAGACAGGTACGATTAGCTGCCAAGAGCTTAACATTGCCCTCCTCAAAGGAAAGATTTCGCAAAATCACTGCAATCTGAAGTACCCGTTGTCCTTCAATATCATTAATGCCCAGCTTTCGAGGTGGATGAAATAAAGATTCCCAAATCCATTCTCCTGATGTACCTTCTACAACAGAAGAAAAGATAGTTTACTTAAATTGATATTGTACTTATTATTATTGATATTTCAAATTTATTTAAAAATACTTCCTCATTGACTTACCATGAGACTTGTTTCTGTCAGATATGAGGTCACGTACTTCATTATCATCAACAATGTCTTTCCAAAACTGTAATGAGAAATTACTAAACTTAATTCTGACAATTGAAATAACTATTCTATTAGTTTAAAAATAGTCACAATAGTTCTGCTATTTTCAGTTCATGTAGATATCATTATATTATATATACTTAGCTCTTTGACACAAATACTTGAACTTCTATAGTTCAAAGATATCATTTTGGCTGGGGGCCCAGAGATCCTAAAAGGTCTGTGAAAGAAATTAGCCCATCTCTAAAAAGAATGGCATCTTTAAGTTCATTAACCTCTAACTAAAACTTGGCATTTCCTCAGCATTTTCTTCAACTCTGAATGTTAGAAAACAAACCACAGTGGTAATGGAAATTCTTCTGACACTGCCATCAGTGTGAACCATAGATCAATTCGTAGCTATGGAAAATATCTAGAAATGGTATTTATGCTCATTAGTACTCAGAAATTATGATAGTCATTAATCCCATTAATAAACTGCACACAGAAACAGTATTTCTATTTACAGACTCCTAAGACATAACTGACTAGCTACTGAGTAAATCTATATCTAGAAGAATATAAAAAAGCAAGTAGTGGAGCATTTGTGTTTACAGATTTGTAACCCAGATACTTAGGTTGTGTCTCAGTACTCCATTTCTACAAATTATTTTTTGATCTTTATGAGAGAGGGAATAAGTCAAAATCCACTGCTTAATCTTTTTCAGGCTAAGAAACAAACACCTTTATATTGATAAATCTATACAAAATGAATTTTAGTTTTAACTTTTCTATGCCATTTAGCTCTATTATTTCTTCTGCACTAATAAAGAAGCACATGGGCTATTAGTTCACTACTTATTTCTAAATATTCTGATGTGTATTTCAAAATAACTATTTCAGTTTGAGGAATTCATAACCTGAGAAAAAGTCCACAAACAAAATGACTCAATGCAAAGAAACTCAAGATAAAAAAAATGTTTGGTAACAATAAAAAAGAACTAGGCATATAAAGGAAGAAGACAATGTTCAATAACCAAGAAAAAAGGGCCACAGGAAACTCAAATAATAAAGATATCAGAGAGGAATTTTAAATGATCATGGAAAAAAAAAGAAATAGAAGATAAGACTGAAGTTTGGCATATAAGCAAGAAACTTTAAGAAACAGATAAACAGAAATTCTAGAACTGAAAACAAGAACTGAATGGACATATTTAATGAATGATTAGATTCAACTCAAATAAACTGGAAGAGATGGCAGGAAAAAATATCAAGTTAGAAGCATGAAAAGACAAAAGGATGAATAGAATAAAATCATTCAAGAAATATACAGTGAAAAGTTCTAACACAGAATTAACTGAAGTTCCTGTGGAAAAATAGGAAGAATGGGAAAAACAGTATTTGAAAAGACAGGGCCAAGAAATTTTCTAAATCAATTGAAAGATGCCAAGCCATAGACTTAAAAAACACTCGAAACTCTAAGGAAAGATAAAATGTGGAGAAGCATCATAAAAAAATTCATGAAAAGCAAAGATGAAGAAAAAATCTTAAATGCAAATGAGGGAAACGGGACAGATAACCTTGAAAAAGACAACTAAAGACAACTAAAGAGACAACTAAAGGCAACTAAAATTACAGGAAACTTTGTAAAAGAAATCATGGAAGCCAGAAGACCGGGATATTTTCAAAGTCATGTACGTAAACATTTGGCAAAGTATAGAAACTTTACACAGTGAAACTGCTCTTCAACGTAAAAGCTGAAATAAAGACATTTTCTGACAAATGAAAACAGAAAAATGTCATCTGCAAACCCGCACTGGGGGAAAAAAATGCATGAAAAGGTAGACGTGATTTGAATAAAAATAAATGCTGAATAAATAAAATACTTTAAAAAAGTCTTATGGTAAAAATAAACATAAAATTAAAATCTATGAAAAATGCTTGGAAGAAAATTTTGTTCAGGTCATAATGGTACTGCAGTAGTCATCCCATCATAAACCAACATGTATAAAACAAGTGTGTTTAAAAGAAACTGGACAAGAAAGCAATGTAAAACTGTAATCACTGAAATAGGATAGGCAAATGAGGTGAGCCCAATGACCGTCCCATACATTTACATAGACACTCTTTCTACATAAAGGAACGGAGATAACAAACCCAAAAGATCATCGCAATTACTAAACTGAGAAGATAAATTCTCTCCCCCTCGGCTCCCTCATATACATACATATGTGTGTATACACAGACACACCCACCCATATACCCAGCTAACTGAGCTCCAAATAAGTCCACCCTTTAAGAATAAAGATAAAACTAGTGCTGTGATGGTTAGATAGCATCACTGACTCAATGGACATGAGTTTGAGCAAATTCTGGGAGACAGTGAAAGACAGGACAGCCAGTTATGCTGCAGTTCATGGGGTCACAAAGAGTCAGACATGACTTAACAATTGAACAAGTCCTGTATTTGTCATAACAAATACCCATATATTAATTAAAAGTATACCAGAACAATGTTCAACATTCGTGAAAGACACCAAAAACTAGACACTAAACAATGTAGTATTCCAATATCTATATCTAATTGAAAAATTACAATATATACAAAGGAAGTATGGGCTTCCCAGGTGTGTGGTAAAGAATGCGCATGCCAGTGCAGGAAATGTGAGATGCAGGTTTGTCCCTTTGTTGGAAAGATCAGCTAGGGTAGAAAATGGAAACCCTGTATTCTTGCTTAGAAAATTCCACGGACAGAGGAGCCTGGCAGGCTACAGTCAATGGGGTTACAAAGAGTGGGACATGACTGAAAAACTGAGCACACACACAAAGGAAGTAGGAAACATGACACGTAGCTAAGGCAAATGTGTTTTAACAAAAAAAAGACCCAGAAATAATAAAGAAAGTTAAGTCCCTTAGTCGTGTCCGACTCTTGGCGACCCCGTGGACTGTAGCCCACCAGGCTCCTCCGTCCATGGGATTCTCTAGGCAAGAATACTGGAGTGGGTTGCCACCAGGTCTCCCACATTGTAGGTAGACACTTTAACCTCTGAGCCACCAGGGAAGCCTCCCCAAAATAATAAAACTAGGAGATAAAAACTTTCAAACAACTATTATTAAATATGCTCAACAACTTAAAGGAAAATTTGAACATAATTAAGGGAAATGTGGGACAATATAAAAAAGTCAAATGGAATGCCACTGAAAAACAATATCTGAAATAAAAAAATATGATTAGATGGGTTTAATTAGAAAACAGAAAAAAAAATAACAATAGAAACTATCCATACACAGAAAATGAAAAGGTCTTAAATCAAGGAATAGAGCCACAGTGGCTTGTAGAACAGTTCCTAAAAGGCAGGAGGGGAAATAAAAAAAAATTGAACAAATAATTGCCAAAAGCATTCCAAATTTCATGAAAAAGAAAAAAAAAGTTAAATAAACCCAAGCAAAAATAATAATCCTAAATGTACATGCCACTAAAAACTGGAGTTCAAAATACATGAAGCAAAAACTGACAGAATCAATAGGAGATACAAACACTGACAGGGCATATAAATAGTTGATGATTTCAACACTCAACTCTCAAGAAATAGAACAGTTATATAGAAAAACATCAATGATACAGAAATATTGAACAACACTGTCAACACTCTTTACTTAACTGTTATCAACAAATATTACATCCAAAAAACATTCTTTTCAAGTGTGCATAAAACATTCACCAGAAAGAATGTTCTGAACTATAACTTAAAGAATGTAGGCTGAACTATAAAACAAGTCTTGATTAAAAAAGAATGAAATCATATGGGATGTTCTCTGACAAAATGGAATGCAATTAAAAAGCAGTAATAATAATGACAGTAAATGATAACAATAAAAGGTAGTTTGAAAACAGAAATAAAACATTTCTATATAACTCATGGGTCAAAGAAGAAATCACAAGGGAAATAAATACAATGAACTAAATGATAATGACAACATAAAATTGTGGGAAAATATTTAAAGTTGTTTATAGAGGTAAACAACTTTATATATTGATACAGCTTTACATATTGATACAAGATAAAAAATCTAAAATCAATGGTCTAAGATTCTATTTAAGAAACCTGAAAAAGCAACATTGCACAACAAAGTTGTATATAAATAAAAAATGAGATAATACTAATTTATAAATTGTTACTATTATTTAGTCACTAAAATAAGTAAGGATTAAAATATCATTAATATGATCAATAAGAAGAGAGAATACGTGTATATAAAATCTATGTGTGCACAATAGTGAAAAATAAACAATCAATTAAAAAAAAAGTAAGAAAGGTGAAGGACAGAAAAGAAAACCAAACAGGCAAGACATTTAGAAACCTATTCAGAACATGGTAAATTTAAACATAACTATGTATCAAAATTATACTTAAAGTAGATGGAATAAGTACACTAATTTAAAATCAAAGTTTTTCCAACTAAGAGGTAAAAGGTCCAGTGAAAGTGTCAATTACTCAGTTGTGTCCAACTCTTTGTGACCCACATGGACTGTAGCCCGCCAGGCCTCCTCTGTCCATGGAATTCTCTAGGCAAGAATACTGGAGTGGGTAGCCATTCCCTTCACCAGGGGATCTTCCCGACCCAGGGATCAAACCCAGGTCTCCTATATTGAAGGCAGATTCTTTACTGTCTCAGCCACCAGGGAAGAAAAAAAAAAAAAAAAAGCCCAAATATACGTTATTTACCAAAAAACTGATCTAAAATATAAAGATTAAAAAAGGTTGAATATAAAATAAGAACACATAAATATCAACCAAAAGGAAGCTGATACACACACACACACACACACATAGTTATATTAATATCTGATGCTAAAGCTGAAGCTCCAATATTTTGGCCACCTGATGCAAACAGCCAATTCACTGGAAAAGATTCTGATGCTGGGAAAGATTGAGAGCAACAGGATAAAGCGGTGACAGAGGATAAGATGATTGGATGGCATCACTGACTCAACGGACATGAGTCTGAGCAAACTCAGGGAGATAGTGAAAGACAGGGAACCCGGGCATGCTGCACTTCATGGAGCTGCAGATAGTCAGATATGACTTGAGACTGAACAACAACAACAACATCAAACATCAGACCAAAAAAGAAAGAGAAAAAAAAGGAAAAAGGAGACTTAACTGTAAAAAGGAGACTTTATAACATGTCCAATTAACTAGTGTGCACTAAATAATGTATTCTCAAAATATGAAAATACTATCTTTATAGAGCTATAAAGAAATACATCCTCAATCAAAACATGTGCTTTTAACACATTTCTCTTCATAAATAAAGAAATAAACAGGTGAAACAGTCAGCATTGGTGTGGAAATACAAATATTATGACTGTGTTGCCATAATCAAAGAGGTTGTTGTTCAGTCACTAGATCATGTTTGACTCTTTGCGACACTATGGACTGCAGCACGTCAGGCCTCACTGTTCTTCACCATCTCCTGGAGTTTGCTCAAACTCATGTCCATTAAGTCAGTGATGCTAACTAACCATCTCACCCTCTTCCACCCTCTTCTCCTTTTGCCATCCGTTTTCCCAGTATCAGGGTCTTTTCCAATGAATAGGCTCTTCATATCAAGTGGCCAAAGTACTGGAGCTTCAGTTTCAACATCAGAACTTCCAATGAATAATCAGAATTTATTTCCTTTAGGATTGACTGGTTTGATCTTGCTGTCCACAGGACTCTCAAGAATCTTCCCCAGCACCACAATTTGAAAGCATCGATTTTGTGGCACTCAGCCTTCTTTATGGTCCAACTCTCACATCTGTACATGATTACTGGAAAAACCATGGCCTTGACTATATGGACCTTTCTCAGTAAGCAAAGTAATGTCTTTGCTTTTTAATATACTAGGTAGGTATGTCATAGCTTTTCTTCCAAGAAGTAAGCATTTTTTAATTTCACAGCTGCAGTCACCATCTGCAGTGATTTCGGAATCCAAGAAAATAAAATCTGACACTGCTTCCAGTTTCTTCCCCTTCTATTTGCCATGAAGTGATGAGACTGGATCCCGTGATCTTCATTTTTTGAATGTTGAATTTTAAGCCAGCTTTCTCACCCTCCTCTTTCATCTTCATCAAGAGGCTCTTCAGTTTCTCTTCACTTTCTGCCATTAGAGTGGTATCATCTGTATATTTGATGTTGTTATTTCCCCCAGCAATCTTGATTCCAGCTTGATTCACATGATGTACTCTACATATAAGATAAGTAAGCAGGATGACGATATAGAACCTTGTCATACTCCACTCCCAAGATTCATACATCCATGAACCTTGTCCTACTAGTTCAACAGTTTTGATTTGAACCAGTCAATTGTTCCACATCCGGTTCTAACTATTGCTTCTTGACCTGCACACAGGCTTTTCAGTAGACAGGTAAGGTGGTCTGGTTCTGTTATCTCTTTAAGAATATTCCACAATCAAACTGGGTGCTTTTAACATATTTATCTTCATAAATGAAGAAATAAACAGATGAAACAGCCAGTATTGCCCTGGAAATATAAATATCAGATGCTGTTGCCATAATTCAAAAAGATACATGTACCCCAATGCTCACTGGAGCAGCATTTACAATAGCAAAGACATGGAAGCAACCTAAATGTCTGTCAACAAAGGATGCATAAATATATAGTATACACACACACAGCAATATTACTCAGCCATAAAAAAGAATGAAATGTCATTTGCAGCAACATAGCTGGACCTACAGATTATCATACTAAGTGAAGTAAGACAAAGACATATCATATGTTATTGCTTAGTGGTATCTTATATGTGGTATGTGATATGTGGTATCTTAAAAAAAATGGTGCAGATGAACATATTTACAAAACAGAGTCACAAATATAGAAAACAAACTTATGGTTACCAAAGTTGCAAGCAGGGTGGAGGGGATAAATTAGGAGACTGGGATTAATGTATACATACTATTATTTTTATGTATTTTGATAAAATAGATAATTAATAAGGACCTAATGAATAGCACAGAGAATTCTACTCAATATTCTGTAACAACCTATATGAGAAAAGAATGTAAAAAAGAATGGATACATGTATATGTAAAAATGATTCACTCAACTACACACCTAAAACTAACATAACACTGTAAATCAACTATACTCCAATATAAAAAAATTTTTTTTTAATGATTAACTGCATTGGCTTGAGTTACTTATGTAGACACTTACACCTAACAACTTCAGAATACGGGTCATACATTGGAGATATTGCAGGTTGTGTTTCAGACCACCATGATAAACTAAATATCATAAAAAAGTGAGCCAACCCAAACAAACATTTTGGTTTCCCAGTGCCTATATTTATGTTTATACTCTATTATAGTCTATTAAGTGTACAATAGCATTATGCTCAAAAACAGTGTCAGTCAGTCAGTTCAGCCACTCAGTTGTGTCCAACTCTTTGCAACCCCATGGACTGCAGCACGCCAGGCCTCCCTGTCCATCACCAGCTCCCGGAGTTTACCCAAACTCAGGTCCATTGAGTCAGTGATGCCATTTAACCATCTCATCCTCTCGACCCCTTCTCCTCCCGCCTTCAATCTTTTCCAATGAGTCAGTTCTTCGCATCAGGTGGCCAAAGTATTGGGAGTTTCAGCTTCAGCATCAGTCCTTCCAAAGAATATTCAGGACTGATTTCCTTTAGAATGGACGGGTTGGATCTCCTTTGATTAGGAAATAATGCTAAAAAACAAAAGGCTAACCATCATCTGAACCTTCAGTAAGTCACAGTAGCAAAATCAAAGATCATACATGACCAAAACTACTATAATAATGGATTAGCCAAAAAGTCCCTTCAGTTTTTAAGTAAAAATAAAAGACATATTTTTCATTTTTACCAGAACTTTATTGAACAACGTATTTACCATTTTGTTCTACTAAATTCTGTCACTTTTCAGGTAATTGCATAATTGCATCCTCTCAAAACTTTTAATCTTTTTTGAGCAAAGAACTGTTCCAGGTGCCTTTTACCGTCTTCGAGGAAACTTTTCCACTGGAGAAATTTTTTCCATTAAGGGAATCTGTAAAGATGGAAATAAATGGAAATCCAAAGGTGCAATGTCTGATGTATATGGCAGATGAATTAATGTCCTAGCCAAGCTATAACAGTTTTTGCCTGGTTATCAAAGAAACACATGTTCTTGCATTATCCAGATGGAAGATTTTGTGTTTTCTGTTGACTAATCTGGACAATTTTTGTGAAGTGCTGCTTTCCGTTGGTCTAATTGAGTAGTATTTGTTGGAATCAATAGTTTGGTTTTCCAGAAGGAGCTGATAATAGAAGTCTCCCTTCCAATCCCAGCATATACACAATATAACCTTCTCTTGATGAAGACCAGTCTTCCATGTAGTTGGTGGTGGTTCATTTTGCTTTGCCCCACATTCTCTTCTGTTCCACATTATTTTGCCATATTCACTTTTCATCACCTGTGACAATGTGCTTTAAAAATGGAATGTTTTCATTATGTTTAAGCAGAGAATCACATCCAGAAATATCGTCAAGAAGATTTTATTCACTTAACTATTGAAAACAACCAAGCTGGTGCAAATGACTTTCAATGCTTGATTTAGAACTTTTAAGTATGTCGGCTATTTCCCGAATGGTATAACACTGACTGTTCTCAATTAATGTCTTGATTTGATCGCTATCAACTTCAAATGGTCTACCCAACTGAGGAGCATTGCCCAGTGAGAAATCTGTAGCAGGAAACTTCACGAACCACTTCTAACATGTTCAGTTAGTACATTGCACAAATCTTTTTTTGTGTTTCTGTTGCATTTTTACCTTTCTTGAAATAATAAAGCATCACATGCCAAAAATGTTGGTTTTCTCTTCCATCTTCAATATTAAAATGGTTATACAAAAACTCACCAGTTTTGTTAAGCTTTCTTTAATGCATGTCAATATGACAGCTGTCACAATACAATCTACCAAAATTGTTTCAAAGTTAAAGACAACTAAGCACTACTAGAGCCACTGTACAGAAAAAAACAAAATGAATCTTTTGGCAAACCAAATAAGAAAAAAAAATAATTAAAAAGTTTGAAATAATGAGAGAATTCTCAAAATGGGCAGAGACACATGAAATGAACATGCTGGAAAAATGGCATTGATAAACTTGTTCAACACAGGGTTGCCACAAACCTTCAAGGTTTAAAAATGTATCTGCAAAGTACAATGATCAATGCTAAGCTACAAAGTAATGGGTGAAAACATTTCAAAGATTAAAAATTAAGCAGAACAGTCTCTCTAAACATACTGAAATTCAGTTAGATATTAGTAAAAAAAGGAAATTAGGAAGTTTTTCATACATTTTTGGAAATTAAGAAAATTCCCTTCTAAATAATCCATTTTCTTAAAGAGAAAAACATGGACATTAGAAGGTATTTTAAAATGAGTTATAATAATGATATGAAATTATCAATATTGGAAGTACAAAGTTAAAGTGTGCTTGGATGGAATTTTATGACTTTAAATATAGATATTAGAAAAAAATAGGAACAAAAATCAGTAACTCCAAGCACCAGCTCAAGAAATTAGAAAAAGTGAAGAGAATTAAACCCAAAGAATACAATATTCTACAGTATGTAGAATAAAATATCAATACCAGAAATCAATGAAAATATATAACAGACATGATCATCTGTTCACATCCAACATATCTGTGTCTTCTTGACTTCACGTGATTCAGTGATCATACTGACAACCTCTACACTCATTGCGACTGCATGTGTTACTTTAATATACTTTTTTTGTGCATGTTTACTGACCAGTTTTCTAATTACTGACCAGTTTTCTAGAGTTAAAGAAATTATCTGCCTAACTTCAATCAAGAGGGTTGACATTCAGTGGATGGGGTAATAGAGAACTTTGGGTTAGCTTGTAAAGTTGGGAATTAAAAAAGCAACTCTATATCATGGTGAGAAATTTGAAGGTTTAATACCCTCAAAGAAACGGAGACAAAAGGGACTGTCTTGAGCTTTGAGTTAAAAACAATCCATAATGTATTTTTCACTAGGCTGCTTCACAATTCCCAAGACTATGTTTTTACTATCAGAGTAATCAGAAAAATCTCCAATAAAAAAATTAATATAAAGTCATTCTGATCAGTATTTCAAGTGACTGGCAAAAGCAACAGAGAAAGGAAGAAATACTTTTCAGCCAATCTGTACAAAAATCCTACATAAATATATCTGCTGAAATTGATAAACCAACATTAAAAAACACAAAGGAATAATTCACCACAAGCCAGCATTAGTAGAATCAGAGTCACAGGAGGCTTAGATATTAGCACTATCAAATATGTGTTTGTATATACACAGATTTGAGAATTTCTAGAAATTAAAACACAGTCACTATCATTAAACTTAACAAAAAAATCAAGTGGCATATTACACAGCTGAAGAATGATTAAGTAAACTGAAAAATAATCTTAAGCAAATTACCCAAACTGCTACTTAGTCTGAGTATCCTCAGATTTATTGCTTCTGTTACATATTTATCATTCTCAGATAGCAATATATGATAAAATGAAAACTTCATTTGTTTATTAGCTATTCTAAACTATTTTTTACTCAGCTTAATCACAGTTCTTAAATTAACTGACCTTTGGCCCTTGGCTACATACAATGCAATGGTTCAATATTTTAATTTACATGAATTACCTTAACAAAATCTCTATCAGTCTTCTCCTTCCATTCTTCTCCAAATACAGTAGAAAAGGATCCTAAAGCTAAAAGAATAAATAGCGTATTCAGTAATATGAAATTACTTCTTTCACTTAGTTCCTGAATAGGTAGGTTTGGAGAAACAGTAAAAATACACCTTAAGATACCTTGTTCATTAAAAATTGCTTCATAATAAATGATAGAAAGTCATGATAACTTCTCTTGAAATACAGTTTTTCAAATTACAGAATTTAAAGAAAGTTTTTGTCACAATTTAAAAACACACAACTGGCTTTCATAACAGTTAGACAATAATAATTACCCTGCATTAGTTATCATTTGTAGAAGAAAAAATATTAAAAAGTCAAACTGATGCTATTACTACTAGGTTCCCAAACTTTTATAATCTTAAATATTCATTCATTTCAAAGATAATTATATAATTTATATTTGAAATATTAATGGGCAAGGCATTCTTTAGGAATAAATCTTTAGAAAACATTCTAAGTCATATAGCTGATTTACATTTCTTGATAAAGTTGCTTTAGGAGGAAACTCAAACCATCTATTTTCAAAAGCTTCTTCTTAGTAACACACTACCCCCCGCCTCTCACAACAAAGGTTGAGGTATACAGATACATGTTATACTGTTTTTCTTCATCTCTATGTTGCTAACTCCCTTTGTCAGCTATGGGACTAGACAGTAAAGTCATATAATACAAATTTCTAAACTGTGACACAATAGGCATCTCCCTTTAAAAACCAGGTAAGTACTTTCATCAACTATATAATTACCTATATTCTATAATGAAAGCTACTGGTTTTCAAATGAAGAAGAAAACTACATAGTGGCAACTGTTAACAGAAAAACTAGCTTTATGAATTTGATTCTTCAAAAAAATAAAAGTAAGCCTTCTTAATGGATGTGTTAATAACAAGGATAACATGTATATATTTTCTGTTGTAAAAGATTTACTGAATGTTTGTAGTCTTTTTACACCTTTAATTACAGACCTAATATTTACTTACTATTGTGTGTGTCAGTCACTTAGTCATCTCCTACTCTTTGAGCCCCCATGGACTGTAGCCCGCCAGGTTCCACCGTCCATGGGATTCTCCAAGCAAGAATACTGGAGTGGGTTGCCATTCCCTTCTCCAGGGGATCTTCCCAACCCAGGGATTGAAACCAGGTCTCCTGCATTACAGGCAGATTATTTACCATCTCAGCCACCAGGGAAGCCAAGTAATATTTACATACTACATAAAATAAAATCTGTAAAGTACTTAGGTAAGAACAAGACTTTTCATTGAAAAAAATATTTAAAAAAGCATGAGGAATGGAAACAGTTTAACATTATATTGATATTAGAATCATGAGAACATGATATAAAGGGTAGATGTGAAGTTTTTAATAAATAAATTTAACTATAGTGACCTAAAGAAGAGTTTCATCAAATGTATACATCCATAGCAGCTAAATCAGAAAAATTAAGTCCATACACTTCTAAAGAAAGACAAGATTTTGTTTGTCCTGAAGAAAACCTTACAAGAAAAACTCCATGGAAAAAGAACACTGAATGCAAATATAAGAAGGAAAAATTAAATTTTTGTCACATGGAATTTTTATTATACTTCTTCAAACACATATCATGTATAAACATCCCACACATTCAAAAGAAGTGGCATATATATTTTCTCTCAATTAAAACTCCATGCCTAAAAAATTCAAAATCTCTCAAGAGCCTAATGAAATATATACATAATCATACATACCCTTAATATTTTCATAATGTAAAACCACTCTTTTAAATGTATATGGTCTTCATAAAGTCCCTATATACTCTGGAACTCTAAATTCTGACTATTGAAATAAAAGAAATATTCCTCAAATAGCACTTGCTAATATTAATTATTAATGATTGCTACTCTACATAACAATTTAGTCTGAGATAAATAAAAGTGCTAAAGAATGTCACACTTCAGCACATTAAAACTGGTAAACTCAGTTTATCACATATATACAAACGAAATCCTTATCCAATGATTAAACAATAAGAATTCACCAAAATTAGCAGTCTGAGAATATTTATTCTTTTAAAAAACTTCATTTTAAGATTTCTTAAAATGAGCCAATTTAAAACTCCATTCTGTATTAAATGCTGAAAAATGTCTTTAAAAGATCAAGATGAACTATTAGGAAGCAAAGAACGTAAAAGTGAGGTGGAAATACAGAAAAGTTAGATCTTCACAGTTATAATACAAACTGATTAACTGCTGATCTTTGTTCCTCCTCCATGTAACCAAGAATAGTTTCAGAAGTTTAAGAAACTAATTTCACTTTAGTCTAATTTCAAAATGTCTTCATATAAAATAGATACATGTCAGATTTTAAGGAACCCTATTTAGGGAATTCCCTGGCAGTCCAGTGGTTAGGACTCTGTTCTCACTGTTGAGGGCCTG
Organism: Odocoileus virginianus; assembly: GCF_023699985.2. Taxonomy (NCBI): domain Eukaryota; kingdom Metazoa; phylum Chordata; class Mammalia; order Artiodactyla; family Cervidae; genus Odocoileus; species Odocoileus virginianus. Next base: position 31,735,601 of record NC_069697.1, read on the forward strand.
GGTACAATCCCTGGTTGGAGAACTGAGACCCCATGAACTGCGTGACACGGCCAAAAACAACAAGAAAAAGGGAATCCTATTTAGATAATCCCAAATAAAAGGATGCTTGAAAATTACAGAAAAATGAACTCATTTGCAAACATGCTCCTATTTAAAGATAAAAACAAAAATACTCATATACCTATGAAATATTACAAGAAATTCGCAGACTAGTCTGTATAATTTCCTATATGATAAAATAATTTCAAAATGGATCAATACCTTAAACTATTAATAGAATAAACTTCTGGTAAAAGAAGTTACAATGGTGTTGGGGTAGAAGGAGGATTGAGAAGCAAGAAGAAACTTTCTATCAATAGCATTCAGCTGACAGATATTTTAAAAGGAGAAACTATAAGCAGGAAAAAATTTCAAAACCTGTTTTTTAAAATCCAATTACAGAATTGTGCAATTTGGTCTGAAGAGTAATCCAGATTTGAGATAATTTCACAGAAAACAAAGAACTTGATCTATAAAAACCTAAAACTAAAAAATCCTACAAGTAAAAACTATGAAATATTTGATAATCCTTATTTTGATTATTATGCAGCAAATTTTCAAGTGCATTGACCTAAACTAGTTAAACATTTTAACTGTACACCTGCAGAAATAGACATCAGAAAACTATTTCTTATAGGTCTAGTTTTCTCTATCAGAATTTTGTATCAAACAATTTCAAATCAACAAACCCACATTTATTCTAAGAAAAATGCAGCATTTTAATTTCAAAAGCTCTAATGAGGTTAAATATCTAATCTATTCAAATACATAAGGTTAAAAAAATCCAGACATTCATTTTAAATGATACATTTAATATAACAAAAGCAAATAAAGAATGCTATTATATTGACTAATAAAAATACTTTTTTCCTTAAAAACATTTCAAAAAAATCTAAACACCTTTAAGAGAATGATTATATAATACATTAAGCCTAAAACTTACTGTCATCAAACACCCCGGCATTAGCAAGTAATAATGTGATGATTTTAGGGTCTTTTTCAAGTTGCATGACATGTTTGCTTTCATTTGACAGGAGAGTGCATACATTAATAGCAAAGTCCACTTCATTTGGGAGTCCAGATAATAGTGAAAGCACCAGTTTATTATAATCATTTGGCGAATTGAAGTCCATAGATAGCCCATAACTTTGACGGAGATAATCTAACAAAGACAAAAAACAATAACACTGTTAAGTTTATCAAGGACTAGAAGTCATTTTGGGTTAATATCTTCTAAATACAGGATAAGCTTGCTTTCTTTTATAAAATACAAACTGAGTAGAAGTTTAGAGTCCAAGTTTTTTAACTCGTGAAAATTACACTCCTCAAAAAGTATTAAAATACAAGAAATATATATATACTGTGATATCACTGCCAAACTATTGTATCATTATTTTAATTTACCTAATCTACACTTTTTATTCTTGCATTTCAAAGAACTTTTTCTGATTTTTTTAAGTACCATAAAAAGCCTGGTTCCTTTGAAATTTTTAACAACTTCATGTTTCAAAACACATTGCCTACCTTATTTACCCTATCTTGGGAAGATTACTACTTTTTCAGGTAAGATTTTTTTGACATTTAATTAAAATGTAAAGTTCATGCTTTCAGTTCTACAGTTCTAGGAGTTCTGAAAGTCTTTCAACCACAACTGCAATGGAGATAAGGGAGTATTTCTATCATTCCAAAGAAGCTTCTTAATGCTCCTTAGTAGTTGATCTGTCCCCCTCTATCCATAAACAACCATTGATCTACTTAATTTTATTTCAAAATGCCAAATAAACAGAATCACACAATACTTTTATTTTTGTGTCTGATTTATTTTCATTTAGCAAAATGCTGTTGAGGTTGATACCCATTTTAATGTATGTATCAGTAATTGGTTCTTTTTTTTTATTGCTATGTGTTGTATGTCTTTATTGTTATATTATGGCTATAACACAATTTGTTTATCCATTCCCTAGCGGAAGAACATCTGGACTGTTTCCAGTTTTTAGCACTTCCGAATACAGTTGCTGATAACATTCACATACAGGACTTAATGCAGACGTATTTCTTCACTTCTCCTGGGTTGCTGGGTCATACAAAGTGCATGTTTAACTTTGTAGGAAACTGTAAAAGCTTTCCCAAGCAGCTGTAACATCTTGTCTTCCCACCAGTGACGTACGCGAGCTCCTGGTGCTTGTGCGCAAACTTGTCAGCACTTGGTACTGTCGGTTTAAAATATTCTGAATATGAGCCACTTATCTAATATTTGTTTTGTAAATATTTTCTCCCAGATAGTGAGTGGTTTCCCTTTTCATTTTCTCAACAATGTCTTCAAAGAGCAGAAGGTTTAATTTTGATGGAGTCTGATTTATGAATTTTTACCTTTACAGTTCAAACTTTCGTGTTCTAACAAATCTTTTCCTAACTAAAATTTTATGTAGGAGAATTGAAATATTTTTACTTTGAAGATAGGGAAGATACGATTACAGAAAATGAATATATTATATAATCATAATATATATTAGAAAATGTTGTATTTCTATAATTACTGACTCTTAACTGGTGCAATTTAGGCCTTGACAGCTTTGTCCTGAGACATATACCCCTAATACATTTATTATATAAAGATTTAACTAGTGTAATGGGAAAAGGAAAGAAACAAGAGTTAGAAAACTGCTACACAAAACATTTCAGAAAAATATGGATTTGAAAAAAAATCTTTTAAGAATGTCACTAAATGGAATGCAAGTAGGACTCTATTGTCACAACATTCCACAGAAGAAAATCACATAGGTAAGAAACTTCATTTCCCAGTAGATATTTGAAGAGACCCTTCTTCAACATTAAAATGTTCTAGGAATTTCTCCATTAAGTATCACAATACAGTTATAAATGAATTGACACAGATTCTTTATAATATTTAAGGGTGAACAACAATACATTGTTCATGTCTTATAATCTTGAAAAATTAAATTTCTCATATATAATATAAGTATCTTGGGAAAATGTAACATAACTTCTGTGAACCTAGAAATACATTTTGGTATTTACTGCACACTGGAACTGATCATGAGATGCCAAGTTTCAGCAATAGTTAAGTCTTTAGATTCCACAAAATTTTCAGGCAAATTTCCAATAGAAATAAAAATCTGGAACCCATAATTGAACATCTGTCACAGTCTTATTGTGCTTTCAATATGATCTTGGAATTGTTCTGTTTGCTACTGAAGAATAACAGATACCACCATATACTCAATTCAATACATCCTTAGGTGAATGACTTTGCCAAAAGACATCGCCAATTAAAATAAAATAAACTAATATGATAATTATGAAAAGTCCTTTAACTAAATGATGTGTGGTAAAGATTCCTTCCTAGGAATCTAATATAAGAGAAATGCTTACAAGGTTTTAAGAGCCTCCCTTCCCATCCCCAAGGAGGTATGTTTGAATAGGTAAAATTTTATAACAGGAATAATGAGATCACGAATTTTCAATGTTTTGACACAATGTCTATACAAACACATCACTGCTGACAAAGTTAACTGAATCTGAGGTAATCAGTTTAGAGGAAAGGGAGAACTGTTCCTGGAATGTTGTCTATATTACAGATATCATACAGTATACTCTTTCCATTGATATGGCAGTGACTGCTGTAGTTCAAGTATCTGTAAGAAAACAGGACATGTAAAGGAAAATCTTTGCTGAAATATTAATACAACTGATAAAATCAAAATAATAAATCTTCCTGTATAAAGCTTTTCCAAATTTAAGTAACAAGAACGTAAATGGATAGTGTGCTTGGCCTCCTTTGGCCAAAATGATGGAATTGGATTAAATAATCACTAAAACCCTTGCTAGCTCTTAAACTCTACAGTACTATTAATTTCAGTGTGTTCGTCATGTGTCAGTTTCACCTTTCAGAATTTTTCTACTAAAGATACTGCAAACAAATTAAAGAATTTTAATTTAGAAATTAATTTTTTAATTTTAAAGGGAAAGAGAAGATGAACAAAAAGTTCTTAGTAATCTACAGCACAATTCTGCAGAACTGACTATATCCAAATCAATACCAAGGAAGAAAGAATAAAGAAGAAAACCAAAAGATTAGGTCCTCATGGCAAGGAAAAATATGCACAATTATGCAAATAAATGACAAAATCACCATATTTTGATCCCGAAGTTTAATAATTCTAAAATTCAAAGCAAAATGTACCTAATACTTTTTTGGCTGCTTAAAGTCACTGGGCAAAAGGAGACAATAGCCTTATAAAATTTTCGTTCCATATTCTATCAATGTACAATATTCTACTATGACAATTATGAGTAGAATTGTAATTCATACTAAATGCCAATTTAAATTTATCATATTACCTTTCAAAGTATTGTTTTAGAATAGCTCTTTTAAATGTAAGCATCTCTAGATAAATACATGTATCCAAATACATCAATCCAAACCTACAAGGAGAGTAAGGCTATATGATCAAAGATGTAGACACAAATCTTTTAAATGTTCTAACTAAAATATCCTAAGGCTTTTAATCTACCACTATGTAATTCTACTTTGGTATTTATTTAAATACATACAAACATACACACTGACAGCTATGAAGCTTACTATATTTCCTTAATGGCATTTGAAAAGAATCATTGGTGAAGGATTTGTTTTATATATTGATAGTCATGTTGATTTTTAGAACACTGTCATAATGTTGCTATGGCTCCTTCTGGGATAATAAAAAGCACCTTCAAATTCATAAGTGCTGCCCTGAAACGCTACCTCTTTTCAGTATGAATTAAATATACTATGTTCCCCAGTAATTTCTATTTCTAATCAGTCCCCAATCCTGATTCTGTCAAACATGCTACATATGTTATATAACTGCTCAGATTCTCCTTAAACAACAAAAGACAGGCATATGACAGCATATCAGAAAGGAGTTATTACAACACCAGATTAAGAATTCTATCATTTCTTTAAAAATTGCATAGCTCTAGCAATGACTTTCAAGACTTCTGAAATATCAGAAATATCTTCTTTCTTGAAGTAAATCATATTTAAATCAGGGAAGGGGTCAGGGGAAGATCCAGAAAAGAATTTCATTTTAAACTAGATCTAATATTGAAATGGGTTAGCTTGATAAGTGTAATAGATACCAAGCTCTATTTAACCTGTAAGAGTGGACAGTTCCGTCATTGCTATAATGTAGCAGTAACAGAAAGTTACAGAATGGTCTTAAAGGTTACAGTGCCAGGTCTCATTCAGTGTAGAAACAGCCTCTATAACATCCTTGGATTAGATAATGGTCATTAGCTCTTCCTAAAAATGGGAAGCATATTACCTAACAAACCACCTCATTTTATTTAATCAGCTTAAACAGTAAGCAAGATCTTCTACATGATGACTTAAAATGTTCTCCTTTAACACTGGTTCCCGAGGTAATAACTTCTCGTTAAGAATATACGTGTTTCAAAGCTGTTCTCTTGAAACATCCCACCCTCGCCTTCTCCCAGAGTCCACAAGTCTGTTCTATACATCTGAGTCTCTTTTTCTGTTTTGCATATAGGGTTATCGTTACCATCTTTCTAAATTCCATATATATGTGTTAGTATACTGTAATGGTCTTCATCTTTCTGGCTTACTTCGCTCTGTATAATGGGCTCCAGTTTCATCCATCTCATTAGAACTGATTCAAATGAATTCTTTTTAATGGCTGAGTAATATTCCATGGTGTATATGTACCACAGTTTCCTCATCCATTCGTCTGCTGATGGGCATCTGGGTTGCTTCCATGTCCTGGCTATTATAAACAGTGCTGCGATGAACATTGGGGTGCACGTGTCTCTTTCATATCTGGTTTCCTTGGTGTGTATGCCCAGAAGTGGGATTGCTGGGTCATATGGCAGTTCTATTTCCAGCTTTTTAAGAAATCTCCACACTGTTTTCCATAGATCACCAGCCCAGGTTGGGTGCATGAGACAAGTGCTCGGGCCTGGTGCACTGGGAAGACCCAGAGGGATCGGGTGGAGAGGAAGGTGGGAGGGGGGACTGGGATGGGGAATACATGTAAATCCATGGCTAATTCATTTCAATGTATGACAAAAACTACTGTAATGATGTAAAGTAATAAGCCTCCAACTAATAAAAATAAATGGGAAAAAAAAAAAAAAAGAATAATGGTAGATTTGGTTTGCACTCACCACTGCTACAACCCCTCCCCCAAGCCTCAGTTATACAAAATCACCAGATGAAGTCTCTTCTACCGGAGATCACAGATTCTAGGAGATTCTGTTTCCTCAGCTATTACTGATTGGGAAAGAAACAGGGTCAAATTCAACATGGAGGAAACTTGAAAATAGTCAATGAAAACTTTAAATCAGCGATACTGGCACAAATGAGAGAGCTTCAACCTAAGGATTACCGAAAAGAACGGTATTAGTACCAATGAAGAATAATAAAGATCGAGATATCTGTATACTTTTATAAAGACTATCCTCTTGAAAAAGATATTATCTCCTCTTTTTCAGGCCAAATATTGATGAATGAAGAAAAGAAAACAAAGAGAAGAAAAGAAAGAAAAGAAAAGAAAAGAAAAAACCTGCTTATCTCTTCAGAGCTCTCTTCACCTTCTGGAGCCACAAACACTGGAAATCGCATCAACTCTGCCTCGAAAACCTCTTCATTAGACTCTCAACCTATTTCTAACTTGAGTCTTGTTCTTTTTAGCTGCAGATTCCTCTATAACCATTATAAGAATGACTTGAATGAAAAAAATCTTAAGTCCCTGGTACCACGGCAGGAAAAGAAACATTTCTGAGAAATTCTGGTGCTGGGAATGCCATGAATTGTAGAAAATCTAGTAGATGCTATGAGTATTTTTTGGCTTCCTTAATTCTAACAAGACATTCCTCTTCTCGTTTTAGTGACAATTTAGGTTAAACTGATCTTTAATCAAATTTAAAAAAAAACAAACAAGTTTCATTTGAAAGTATATGTATATTTGTAACTCTAAAAATTCCTGCAACGAAAAGTCTTCTGTTCGGGCTGTGACAAACAGGGTCCTCATACCAGTGACATGCTGATTTCCAGAAGCTGCATTAACCCAAGGCTTTCAGTATTTTCACGTGCCAAGTAAGGGACCGATTCACCTCACGGGATGACTCCTGTCCTAACTCAGAGCTGGGCGCCTCTGCCCTTCTCACCTCCCGGCGACATTACCTGACACGCTGTGCTGCTGGTAGTTGTAGGAAGATGGGATTGCACCAATAGGGAGCTGCGGTTTGGGGTTGCCCGGTGGCACCTCATCGTCATCCTCCCCAAAGTGATGAACTTTCTCGTACTTTTCTAGGTAACTGAAACAGAAAAACAGCACAGCAGAGATTTAAAAACAGATTCATGTTGTATATCTTAACTCCTACCACACAGATCTGCTTTCTTTTAGAAAGGCCGTAAATTTAAAAATATTAACAGGATACCACAAACTTCTTATATTAGTGGAATAGTCACTTCAGCAGTAATATTGGAGACAAACTCAATGCAATAGTTCTAAAAGTGCTTTTAAATGCCTAGAAAAGACCATACTACTGTACAAATAAACATATAAAAGTAAAGACTATCAAAGAACAACTACATGTAGATAAATGACAGCACATTTTATTTACTGATTAAAAAAAATTATACATGGTCATTGTAACAATGATGCATAAATGAGAAGAGTCCCTGGCCTCCCCATCTCACTTATCACATGTGCCTTCAGTATATTTTTTGTGCATATTTTAACAACATATTTTAGAGACCCTGCAGGTCAATACACATAGTACTACTTCAGTCATTTTTAACAGCTGTATAATATATGCTCGGTTGAGATATCATAATTTTAACTAGATCTCTAGTGTTGTATTTAGCTATGTTCAGTTTTGTTTTTTGCTATTACAGGCCATATAGCAATAAGCTTAATCTCAACACTTGTTTGAATACTTTTCTCTCCATAGACAATGGAAATGGTATGATCACTTTAAATAGGAAATATGACCAAATTCTCACTCAAAAGTGATGTGCCCAAAACATTTTTACCAATTTCTAAGATTGTTTCTCTGTTTCCCACAATATCACCATCACTGGGTATGGTCAATTTTCTTAATATTAATTAGAATTAAATATCCAAATTTATAATCTATCATTACCTACCAGTTTATAATAAGATTCCCACAAGAAAGACTTTTAAATAGGGAAGCAACTGGTCAAACCCCTGTCAAACACAATACTGTACTTAATGAACTTGTTACTATACTTCATAAGAAGCAAGCTGAAAAATACCATAGTGAAGTTCTAGATGAGATCATGTTATAGGTCAGTCTTTCCATCATTCCTGAACCAGGCAGGTATTAAGTTCATTAGTCACTATTTTAAAAGCCCTTTGCTTTTATAGTTAACAGACAGCTGAGATGAGGGAGAGGGGTATCAATGATCTCAAAAGTATTACTTTGTTTTTAGTACCAAACTGTAACTTTCAAGGTAGGATGAATGAAAGTTGTAAGTTTAGGTATGAAAACTAATAGCAAGGATACTCATCACAATTCTTCATTTTTCCCTTCCAGCTTTCCAAGGCACAACAATTCACATCTTGGAGACTTAGAAAGGAAGTAAATTATCCCTTTCAATTCCTTCTAAGCTCTCCATATAAGCTCAGCTTGAGCAAGGAACTCTTTCCTAACTGGTAGCTTGACAGCTAATGAACCCAACACTTTTCTCCACTTCCAGAGATTAAAGCAGACACATATGCCTACATATAACACTTGAGCACTGAGGACAGTATACAGCTGCATACATTTCACCCTGATCCTGGTGATGTACCCTAGCAGATAAAATTTACAGCCAAAACAAAAACATGATTAAAAAGAGACAGTCTCTCTCTAGTATAGATTCATGATAGACTTCTGTATGAGCCATAAATCAAACCTATCCTTTTTGAATTTCTAATGCAAAAATCATCAAAATAAGAGTCTACACAAATTTGGACACAAATAGCTGCTCAAAAATCATGTGACATTTTCTGCAAATGAGGCTTTATCTACATTACATGAAATAGCAATAGCAGAGATAGAGGTATTTTACAAAGTATGTTCTTTCAGAATTGAGCTCACTGTGGAATGGTTAAAAGCAGGTTAAAGATAATTTTTCTTAACTAATTTCATTTAAATAAAAATAACAATGAAAAAGTAAAATTTTAAAATCAAAACCTTATACTAACAATATGTTTAAGATGCTCTTTATAAATCTGTTACTCATTATTAAGTGTATGTGCATGCGAAGCCACTGCAGTAGTCAGATACTACTGCAGCTCTTATGGACTGCAGCCTGATAGGCTCCTCTGTCCATGGGATTCTAAAGGCACCAATACTGGAGTGGGGTGCCATGCCCTCCTCCAGGGGATCTTCCTGACCCAGGGACAGACCCACATCTCTTATGTCTTCTGCCATGGCAGGCAGGTTCTTTACCTGGTAATTCCATAACTGAGCATAGCAGATTTAAAACTTCGGAAGAAAACAACATTACTAGTAAAGAAAAACCATAAATACCTTTTCCTTTCTGGAACACTCAAAACGGAGCATAAGCAAAATGGAGTGACTGGAACAACACAAGCACTAGCAATAAACAGTGTGTGCGATGAACATAAAGCCCCGGTATCACAGCGTTTCCTACGACTGTTACAGTACGCGACTTCTGGTCCCTTGGCTCTTCCAACTCTATTCCTCCAGATGATTCTTCACATAATCCCCATCTCCAGAAATTTACGGCTTAGGCAAATTGTGATAATTTTTGAAATTTTTATTTCCCTGGCTTGAGGGTCAACACTTGTTCTCATTCATGATTAAACATTTCCAACTGAGACTCGACCTTTCATAGTCCAACTGAGGGTTTGGCATCCAGTTCTGATTCTTGTCTCTCTTAATTATTAAGCATAAAGTCCTTCTGTGGTTTTCAAAGAGCTATACTTCTAAAAACTAAATTAATAGACAAGAGAAAGCAGCTAAAATACAAAGCTACATTTCAAAATCTAGGTCTTCAGATTTAATTCTCTAACATGACCCTGAGCTCATATACTGACAGATATACAGTGTTCACTCATTTAACTACAAATATTAGACTACACATTTCTCTTTCTTCTCCAAGTCAATTACATTGCTTTGAATAGTTGATATAGTCTAATCAAACAGGTATTTACAGAGCTCCTTCAGTAATCTACCTAATACATGACATATTTAACTCAACACTAGTAAAATACTGGAATCCAGATGGCACTCTCTCAACAGGCGACACAGAGAACAAGGTTCCTTAGTTCAACATTATGTACAAATTCAGGTGGGATGAATTGTATCTTCTTTTTTTCAACTTGGCCCTAGTTTACTTTGTGATGGATTCTATGCCATACATGACAGATTTAAAGGATGAAAGGCAGATTTAAAGGCAAATATGAACATTTAGCATAATATAGGAATATAGGAATAATATAGGAATGATTTTAAATGGCACTATTCAATTAAAAAGTTTAATATCTAGGACCAATACAGTGGGAGGAAGAGTCCTTTCAAGACAGCATCAAATAACATAGGCAGTACAGTTATGAATGCAGAAAAATATAACCTCTTGTAGTATCTGATAGATTAAGTACACAAAAAACTAGTTCACAGAAGATTTAAATATAATCACCAATAAGACTGATTTATTAGATACACAATGATTTTCTTTTCAAATCTCCACAAAAGCTATTAAACTAATCATAAGCCAAGTCACATAGGAAACCACAATAAATTTAAATTCTGTATAAGGCACATTCTCTAACTGCAATCAATTCAAAGAAATTTAACCCTTGGAAAATTAACAATAACTATGATTTTATATAAAAGTAGAGAAACTACTACAATAGTACCCATCAGCAGATATCAAAATTTATGGTAAAAAAAAAAAAAAATTCACAGTCAACCTTGTTTCATCTGTAGCACTACTACTATCTTCACAACACTTTCCAGATTATTTTAAAGCAATTCCCAGCTATATCATAACTTTATTTATAAATATTTTGGTATAATTCTTAAAAATTAAAAAATATATGTAATGTTTATATAAAATATATATTTATATACATTTTTATATAAAACTTTTTGAAATGTTTTAGGAAATGATGACAGTTCAAGGAATGCATATTAATCTTTCCTTAAATCCAACTGTAATGAACTTTAAAGAGTAAAAATTGATGGATACTGCATAATTTCTAACTTAGAAATCTTTCAGAAATTCTGGTTTATTAAAAGCAACTTCAAGGATTTATAAGGCTAACTTGCAAAACAATTTTTGAGAGAGTAAGATGGTCTACTGGAAAGTGGAGGATATCTTAAGCAAAAACACATAAAAAGGCAAATTCAATTGGAATTTCCTTTAGCCACTAAGGATCAATAAAATATGAGAGTGTGTCTGATAACAGGATCCAAAGAATGACAAATGTTTAAGAAAAAGTTGAGTTGAACCCAGTGGCTGTCAAAAGAAGCAAAATCCTTTAAACTTCACCTTGAAGCTTGTCAAAATGAACCCAAAGATCCAAGGATGTGGAGCACCTATCAGAAGCACTAGCATGAAAAGACTGGTATCATCAGGTAATGAGACCTCTATTGATGTGGCATACAAGTAACTTTCAAGATGAAGCATCCCAGCACAAAAATCAAGAATACTGACTTGCAAACCAGCAACGTAATGAACGACATTTCTTTGCCCAGGATTACCCCTACAAAGCGGACAATGAAAAAGCAGACTTGACAATGTAAAAGTCACCACAGTAATGTAGACAGCATGCTTGAGAAATGGCTCCTTGAAGAGACGGAAAGGATGAAAACAGTGAGGTGGATAAAAATGAAACAGGCACGATAAACAGGAGGTCAAACATAGGGAGGAAATAGTAGTCCTGAAGGAAAGACCAGAATACATTGACCATAAGCATTATCATTGAGATAAGAGAGGAATTTCTTTAGGTAAAAAGTGCTTAATTGGTGTATCAAAAAGGTTCCTGGGGTGTCAGGGTGCAAGGATCATCAGGCAAAAATTAATGAAAAGAAAAAACACTCAAGACATATATTGATGATATATGCAAGCTCCAAAGATAAAGACAATTCCTAGAAATATCCAGAATGACCCTACTCCTTTGATTATTCTATTCTGTGTCTTATTTACACAGGAAGAGTAATCAAATGGGTTTATTCTCATAGTTAATATTAAGGGAAATATGTTCTTGGAAGTATTTCTGCAACTGTTTAACAACCAAATTAAAGTCAAGATTATTACTTTCCAAATCACAAGAGGGAAAAAAAGACATTAATGTATGTAATATGCAGAGAAAAGGAGAAGAGGAAGAATATCTTGTAATGTAGCAATTATATTCTTAGTCATACACCCTAGAGAAAACTGGAAACAACTCAAATATTCACAAATGATAGTATGAAGAAAAATACTGTGGCATATTCATACAGCGAAATACGATATGTTAGTGAAAATTATTTAACTAACATGAATCAATAAAAATAGCCAACAACAAAATGTTAGGATAAATCATTTCAGAATAATATTGATTTGGTTTCATTTATATGAAGATCATAAGCAAAAAGTTAAATTTTTTTTTAGCAATAGACAAGTAAGTGAAAAGAAAAGAAAAGCCAGATAATAATTATGACCCAGAAAATAAGCTAGGATTTATCCCTCAGGAGAGAAAGAACAAAAAAACACACATGGCTTCAAAGTATTAGCAGAGTTTTATTTGCTTTTGTTTTGTCTTGTTTTACTGTGGATAAACCTGTATGCATTAAGCTTTTTTGGTTATGATAAAATTTAGAAATTAAAAAAAGAATTTCAGAACATTAGAAAAAAAGTAATGAGTTATTTCAAACTTTAAAAACAGTGATTATTCCCACTGCTACATGAAATATTTCCAATTACGAAAAAAAAATTAGACTCTCCCTGAAAACTAATCTAGCAATACTCTGACAAAATCTCATAAAAATTGCAGTTAAAAAAGACTATATAAATACTATAAAAAACAATCTATTAATATTTATTAAATACACACACATACTCAAGATTTTATTGCAAAAATTCAAAGATAGTTCAACATTCAACATTTTGCAACATTAAACTCACCTGTAGATCATAGAGAAAAATGTTTAAATAAAGGGCACAAAAGGCTGTTTAATAAAATGATACATCCTTACTTCATTGAAAATAAATTTAATTAATGAAGAATTCCAGCATACTTCTCCCTTTGATCTCTCATACAGCCCCCCTGTTATACCAAACATAACAAATAATGTCCAGTCTACTCCTTTACCAGTACAGACTTTCTCAAAACATTGCACCTTAAAGTGATCCGGAGCTCTTGTTTCTGTAGAGGAGTACCCTTCAAAGCGGGACACACAAACTAGGTGCTCCAAGGGGGAGAAACACTTAACGGACCGGCTGACACTGCCAGCTCCCTCCTTTGCTCCACTCATCGAGCAGTGCAGTCCGTATGTTACTCATCCTATGTGAGACAACAGGAAGGGACTAACAATGGAATCCTCATTCATTCATTAACTTCTAACCACTGGAAACTTCATCATTCATTAGATTCCATGTACTAATATCTGTTCCTGTCTAGGCTAAGTGGCTATTTAATTTAAAATTTATTTAAAGTTAACACTACCTAATTTAAACTCTCTCTCATAGAAAGGATAAGGACATTAATAGAACCCTTCAAAGAAACCACAGTTTGCTAGAGCAAGCAACTCTAAATAAGAAAATGGCTAACACTTCTCACACGAACTCATCATCAACAATACTATGAAGTAAAAACAATGGCCAAGCAATCAGACAAGAAATTATCAAAAGATTTCTAAATTACCAAATACAACCTATCTGAACTGTGACTTCATGTGCCCTGATGTTGTCCTAGGCTAGTCTTATACTTTTTATGTTGCTGACAATTTGTAAATGTTCTAAATATCCAGAATTTGAAGATTAATTTAGATTTTTCTCAACAGTATTTTTCAAGTCATTGAAACTTAAAAATTATTCAAGTTTAAATATATATTTTATTTCAAGTATAAGTAGTGATAAATATTTACAAGAGTCTTTTCAAGGCCAACTTTCACATCATTGGGAAAACATTTATTTTCTTATGATAAACACAGCTGAATTAATACATGAAGAATATGGCAACAAAAGAAATACTGTTGGAAAATGACAAGAAATCACTAAAAGAAGTTGAAGAAACAAGGGTTAAAGCAAATTATACTGTGTGGGAGGTTTTCTATAGAGCTGAATTCAACTACAGATGTTTCTAATATATCTGAGCTTACTGTATTTACTAGGTTCTCCTTAAAAAATGAAATTCACAAAAAACTACTTTTTGGTGAGTCTTTAAAGGAAAGTTGTAACAGAGAGGATATACTCTCATAAGCAAATGGCTTGTATAGAAAGAAACTTTCAAAAAAACACATTAATTCCACTTAAGGTCACAATGAAGAAACAGTTACTTTAATGGGAAGAGGTGGAAGAAGTTGGGGAGGGGGTGAGGGAAGATGAAAGAGAAGGTAGAAGGGAAAAAGGGGAAAGAGGTCAGGAAGAGAAGATTATAAGGGTAAGATGACACTCATCATTTACTGCTCAACTACAGGCACGATAATGTAGCAAAGAATTTGAAGTCACAAGCACCAAAAATGACACAACACGATTTTAATGTGACCGATTATATTTTTAAAATAGGTCTCTGAAATAAGGCAAAATCTTCAAATGTACTTCATAATGAGATGTGAAGTGACAGCAAAATATTTTGTGCACAGAGGTCAAATGGTTTCTTAGTGAAGAATACTTAAAAGTGCTACCAATCTTAAGAAGAGTTACACACTTCACTTTTCAAAAGTCCCAAATTTGCTGACTTCTCTTATCATAACATTAGGTGATGAGTAGTATCTTACCTAAACAGATGATTCAGAAAAGGAAACAAAAAAACATTTAATCTGCCCTTTAAAATAAAACTGAAATTTTGACAATGAAAAGAAAGTAATTACTTTTTTTAAAAAACCCATGTTATGGAGAAAGTTTATTTTTTAAAATCGGGGGAATGTTTTTTAAAAAGAATTTTCCATCCATCATGTGATTTTCTTTGCTGAAAATACTTTGTACAAGTCTTAAAACCCTAATAAACTATACTAAAAGTCTATGTACACGTAGGAAAGAGAATTTTTCCAAATTATTTAAAAATCTCCCCCAAATTCTCTGGGTTTAGGAGCCTTTATAAACTTCTTTAAAAATTTAAAGTCACAAGAATAGTACAAACAAATCTTATGTTCTCAATTCAGATACATCAATTGTTTATACATTGCTCATTTGCCTTATCATATTCTTTTCACTCAACTCCTTTCCCTCCCACTCTCCCCCCTGCCTCAACACACACACACACACACACACACACACACACACACACAGTTTTTCCTAAACCATTTAAATTATTTCTTTTTCTTTTTCATAAGCTTGACATTTTAAATAACTGAGGGCAGTTATTGTGTAGAAAATCCTTCCACTTGAATTTGTCTGATGTTTCTTCAGGTTTGATCCCCGGGATGGGAAGATGCCCTGGAGAAAGAAATGGCACGCCACTCCAATATTCTTGCCTGGGAAATCTCAGACAAAGGAGCCTGGCAGGCTACATTCCATGGGGTCACAGAAGAGTCAGACATGACTCAGCAACTAAACAACAACCACAGAAGTAAATGCATAACCTAGTACATGTGGTGGTGGTGGTTTACTAGCTAATTCCTATCTGACTCTTGCGACTCCATGTACTGTAGCCTGCCAGGCTCCTCATTCCATGGGATTCTTCAGGAAAGAATATGACAGCAGCTTGCCATTTCCTTCTCCAGGGGATCTTCCCGAACAGAAAATCGAACCCGGGTCTGCTGCATTGCCATGATGTGATGGGACCGGATGCCATGATCTTAGTTTTTTGAATGTTGAGTTTTAAGCCCATTTTTTCACTCTCCTCTTTAATTTTCATCAAGAGGCTCTTTACTTCCTCTTCATTTTCTGCCATAAGGGTGGTGTCATTTGTGTATATGGGGTTATCGATATTTCTCCTGGCGATCTTGATTCCAACTTGTGCTTCATCCAGATCGGCATTTCGCATGATGTACTCTGCACATAAGGTAAATAAGCAGGGTGACAATATACAGCCTTGTCATATTCCTTTCCCAATTTGGAACCAGTCTGTTGTTCCATGTCCAGTTCTACTGTTGCTTCTTGACCTGCATACAGATTTCTCAGGAGGCAGGTAAGGTGGTCTGGTATTCCCATCTCTTGAAGAATTTTCCACAGTTTGTCATGATCCACAGTCAAAGGCTTTGATGTAGTACATAAAGCAGAAGTAGATGTTTTTCTGGAACTCTCTTGCTTTTTTGATGATCCAACAGATGTTGGCAATTTGATCTCTGGTTCCTCTGCCTTTTCTAAATCCAGCTTGAACATCTGGAAGTTCACGGTTCACGGACTGTTGAAGACTAGCTTGGAGAATTTTGAGGATTACTTTGCTAGGGTTGAGATGAGTGCATTGTGCAGTAGTTTGAATGTTCTTTGGTATTGTCTCTCTTGGGGATTGGAATGAAAACTGACCTTTTCCAGTCCTGTGACCACTGCTGAGTTTCCCAAATTTGCTGGCATATTGAGTGCAGCATTTCTACAGCATCATCTTTCAGGATCTGAAATAGCTAAACTGGGATTCCATCACTTCCACTAGCTTTGTTCGTAGTGATACTTCCTAAAACCTACTTGACTTCGAATTCCATGATATCTGGTTCTAGGTGACTGATCATAAAATACCATCTTGGTTATCTGGGTCATGAAGATCTGTTTTGTAGAGTTCTTCTGGGTATTCTTGCCACCTCTTCTTAGTATCTTCTGTTTCTGTTAGGTCCATACCATTTCTGTCCTTTATTGTGCCCATCTTTGCAAGAAATGTTCTCCTGGTATCAAGAGAACCAAGACAACATTTTTCTGAAAGAGATCTCTAGTCTTTCCCATTCTACTGTTTTCCTCTATTTCTTTGCACTGATCACTGAGGAAGGCTTTCTTATCTCTCCTTGCTATTCTTTGGAACTCTGCATTCAGATGGGTATATCTTTCCTTTTCTCTTTTGCCTTTCACTTCTCTTCTTTTCTCAGCTATTTGTAAGGCCTCCTCAGACAACCATTTTGCGTTTTTGTATTTATTTTTGTTGCAGATGGTCTTGATCACTGCCTCCTGTACGATGTTATGAACCTCTGTCCATAGTTCTTCAGGTGGTAGTCTATCAATCTAATCCCTTGAATCTATTTCTCACTTCCACTGTATAATCGTAAGGGATTTGATTTAGGTCATACCTGAATGACCGAGTGGTTTTCCCTACTTTCTTCAATTAAAGTCTGAATTTGGCAATAAGGAGTTCATGATATGAGCCACAGTCAGTTCTCTGTCTTGTTTTTGCTAACCGTATCAAGTTTCTCCATCTTTGGCTGCAAAGAACATAATCACTCTGATTTCAGTATTGATCATTTGGTGATGTCCATGTGTAGAATCATCTCTTGTGTTGTTGGAAGAGGGTGTTTGCTAGGACCAGTGCGTTCTCTTGGCAAACCTGTTAGCCTTTGCCCTGCTTCCTTTTGTACTCGAAGGCCAAATTTGCCTGTTACTCCAGGTATCTCTTAACTTCCTACATTTGCATTTCAGTCCCCTATGATGAAAAGGACATCTTTTTTGGGTGTTAGTTCTACAAGGTCTTATAGGTTCCTCACAGAACTGTTCAGCTTCCTCACCACTACTGGTTGGGGCACAGACTTGGATTGCCATGATACTGAATGGTTTGCCTTGGAAACGAAAAGAGATCACTCTGTCATTTTTGAGACTGCACCCAAGTACTGCATTTTGGACTCTTTCATTGACTAGAGGGCTACTCCATTTCTTCTAAGGGATCTTGCCCACAGTAGATATAATGGTCATCTGAATTAAATCCATCCATTCCAGTCCATTTTAGCTCAATGATTCCTAAAATGTCAACATTTGCTCTTGCCATCTCCTGTTTGACCACTTCCAATTTACCACTATATACACTAGGTTGAGAGGGAAGCCCAACCTAGCACATATATTGTTCTAAACTGTTCAACATTAATTTCTCCAGGTAGTCTACAGTCCTTTCAGTATGTAGATGCAGGTCTTCTATTTTGGAAAATTTTTTTAAATTATAATTTTAAATATTCTCTCCTTTTTAATTTTCCTAATTCAATTCTACATGTATGTTGACTCTTTTACATCACTTCCATTTCAACCACTTTCTCTTTTACCTAATTCATTTTCATTTTCTTAATTATTTTTCTGCCTTTCTTCAATGTCTTTTTTTTAATTTCAGTCAAATCCATTCCCCATTAGCCATTTGCAATTTTGAATTCATTTCTAAGATGATTTTTATCTTTTTCTTCCATTATTTTTCTTGGGTCAGTCAACTCTCTTCTCATTTCCTTCTAGGTTTCTTTGCTTATGATTTTGTGGGATTTTGAAGAATAAATTTTTTGTTTCCTTTTTTGCTTTAGGTTTATGATATTAATTGCTTTTTCATATCTCCAGATGATCATTTCAGGTTATTTCATACAGTTTAGAGCAGTGTTACAGTTTTCTACTGCTGTGTAGCTGTTATCTTTGGAGGGAAGGGATCTCATCTACTGAGATATTTTGATTCTCACATTATGTTTTCTTCCTATGGTAGCTTTCCATAAATTTATGAGGCGTTCATGTATTGTGATTTTGAGTCATAAGATTCCTATTCCAAGAGCTCCCTCTTTTGTTTTACACAGGAAAGTGTAATTTCTTTAACGAATGATTTTTTTTTTTTTTTTGGTGGCGGTGGTGGTGATGTAAAGAGGTTGGTGGTGGAGACTGCATTCTCCAATTTGGGGGAAATGGTTTCCATTTTAACTTGCAGAACCTTAAATTCCACCCTTTGGCTTCTTTTCCTTCATTATCCAATCTCCAAATCATGCTTTTCCTTCTTTTTAATGTTCTTCTCTCCCAGAAAAAACTGTCCTTCAATGGCAACCACCCTCAAATCATACACACTTTTAAGGCTAGGACCTATCTACCAGGACTCTTTTGCATTTCTCTTTCTAATGGCTATTTTAGAGCAATCTTAGTTTCCCCCCACAGGTTTTCAGAACTTGTCCTACACAAATGCTTGCTTCAGGAGGGAGAAACCTCTTTGCTGGGATTTGATGTTTAGTTTTCTACTTGAAACTTGAAGTTTGTAGAAATCTGTCTCCTAGTTATGCCGAAGGTATAGATTTTATACAGTTTTATTTGTTCTTCTTGTTCATCTGTACTGATTTTTATTTTGGAGGATATAAGGAGAGACTTGAATTTACCTTATCTGTCATTACCCTTACTTGCCCAGAAATTGATTCAAATCCTATATACAAAATGTAAAAATGTGACAGTATCCCAAAATTTGCAAGAAAGACTGATCTCAAGGCAAGATAGAAAAAAATGTTAAATTTCAACAGAAAAACAATGTAGTTAACAAAAGGAATTAAGAAATGGAGAATTATAGTTTATTATGTGTACACAATGATGCATTTGTTCAATTTTCATCCATGTATGTCACTCTTTCATTATGGAAAAGCAAGTATCAAAATAAACTGAATATAGAAACAGACTTTTCAATCAATGTATGGCAATCACACTGACATTTCTTAAAAGTTGAATTTTATGGCTCTGCTTAAAATAGTATTCAGTCATTCACTCAACAAATACTTATCAAGCATTTACTATGTGCCAGACATTTGGAATGCTGGACAAAAAAAGCAGATAAATATCCTCATCTAACATTCTCATGGGGGAGAGAAATAAACAATGATAAGCTTACACTTTAAGATGACAAAAACTTTTTATACGGTTAATAAAATCTAAAATGTAATTTATTTTGCTTTTATTATCATATCAAAATTTTTTGAGGTATTTCTATCCCACTAGTATGTATGCTCATGTTCAGCAGTGTCCAACTCTCTCTAATTCCATGGACTGTGGTCCATCAGGCTTGTCTGTCCATAGAACTTTCTAGGTAAGAATACTGGAGTCAGTTGCCATTTCCTACTCCAGAGACCTTTCCAATCCAAGAATCGAATCCATGTCTCCTGTGTCTTCTGGATTGGCAGGCAGACTCTTTACCACTAGTGCCAGCTGGGATACACACTACATTGGGGAGTATGTCCCCAATTTTCCACTTTTAGGAACATAGTTTTTGTGAAACACAAGTCTAGAGGACATTACCAAGAGACCATGAACTTAAAGCTAAATGGAATAACTTGTGAAACATTGTTTCTTCTTGAAGAGTAGATATTGACACATTTACAGATATAAGGGGAATCATTCCAATTAATTAGGTTTCTAATGTTTGCTTCAAGTGTACGTGTGAGATGAAGGGTTGCATATAGCTATTAAGCAGTCAAAAAGAGGCCTGCATTAAATATTTGTTAATAATTCCAGTTCTAGAAATTTATCCTGTATTGCATGTTGGCAAAGAATAGGATAAGGAAGTTTAACATTACAGGCAAAGAATAGGATAAGAAAGTTTAACATTACAGCACTTTATGACAATGAAAGACTGAAAAAAAACTACATGTTGAAATAATAGGAAAATATTGTTTTAGATTCTTAAGTTGAATTACTATGTAACGGTTAAAAACAAGTTAAAAACTGTGGAAAATTCTGAAGAAGATGGGAATACCAGACCACCTGACCTGCCTCTTGAGAAATCTGTATGCAGGTCAGGAAGCAACAGTTAGAACTGGACATGGAACAACAGACTGGTTCCAAATAGGGGAAGGAGTACATCAAGGCTGTATATTGTTATCCTGCTTATTTAACTTATATGCAGAGCACATCATGAGAAATGCTATGCTAGAGGAAGCACAAGCTGGAATCAAGATTGCTGGGAGAAATATCAATAACCTCAGATATGCAGATGACACCACCCTTATGGCAGAAAGTGAAGAAGAACCAAAGAGCCTCTTGGTGAAAGTTAAAGAGGAGAGAGAAAAAGTTAGCTTAAAGCTCAACATTCAGAAAAGTAAGATCATGGCATCCAGTCCCATCACTTCATCACAAATAGATGGGGAAATAGTGGAAATAGTGGCTGATGTTATTTTTCCGGGCTCCAAAATCACTGCAGGTGGTGATTGCAGCCATGAAATTAAAAGATGCTTACTACTTAGAAGGAAAGTACCAACCTAGACAGCATATTAAAAAGCAGAGGCATTATTTTGTCAACAAAGGTCCATCTAGTCAAGGCTATGGTTTTTCCAGTAGTCCTGTATGGATATGACAGTTGGACTATAAAGAAAGCTGAGCATCAAAGAATTGATGCTTTTGAACTGTGGTGTTGGGGAAGACTCTTGAGAGTCCCTTGGACTGCAAGAAGATCCAACCAGTCCATCCTAAAGGAGATCAGTCCTGGGTGTTCATTGGAAGGACTGATGTGGCCAACACTTTGGCCACCTGATGCGAAGAGCTGAATCATTTGAAAAGACCCTGATGCTGGGAAAGATTGAGGGCAGGAGGAGAAGGGGACGACAGAGGATTAGACAGCTGGATGGCATCACTGACTCAATGGACATGGGTTTGGGTGGACTCCGGCAGTTGGCGATGGACAGGGAGGCCTGGAGTGCTGCTGTTCATGGGGTCACAAAGGTTAAGACACGACTGAGCGACTGAACTGAACTGAATCCATACATCCTGACATATCATGTAAAAAGTGAAGAACAATGGTGTATATATTTCTATCTACGTATTAGAAAAGAGATCAGATATATGCTTGCATATATGAGCAAAGTATTTTGGGAATGAAATTTTTAAAAAACTGTAATAGTGCTTACCTTCATAATGGAGACATTCTCACCCTTCATGTTATTTCAACTTTCTTTCTTTCTTGACTATGTTTAAAATAAAAGAGGCTAATTATAAATACCAAATCTATTAAACGGCATAAAACTTAAAACAGAGTTAAGAGCTGAACTAATACTATAAAATAGAGCAAACCATTGTCTAATATTAAAAAGTGGCATTTTGCATAAGTGTGGGAAACAAGATATTCGGTAATTAATAGTGGGATAAAAGAAATTATTATTATTAGAAAACAAAAAAAAAAATAAATTTTTACTTTACACTGTACAGATCAAACGTATTTCTGGATAAATTAGTGACCTAAAAGTAAATTTTAAAATATTAAAAAAATGCATTAAAAATATAAGTATGATTTATCTCAGAAATCCTTCCTTTAGCAAATTACTCAAAGGAAATAAACATTTTTATTCAAACATGGTCAAAGATTTAAAAAATGAAAGCTGTCCATCATCATTTATAAGGCTAAAAAATAACCTAACCACTCAACAGGAAACTGGTACACTTAAGTTTTATGCATGAGAATTCTATGCAACCCATAAAAATGTCGTTGTAAAAGAATACTTAATCAGCATGTAAGAATATCTGATTCTATAATAATAAATTAGAAAATTCAATAAACTATGACCCTATTTATTTAAAATAAACACTTCATAAGTAAATTCATGCAAGGAAAATAGTCTTGTTGTTTAGTCACTCAAGTGTGTGTCTGACTCTTTTGCAACCCCATGGACTTTAGCCTGCCAGGCTCCTTTGTCCATGGGATTTCCCAGGCAAGAATACTGGAAAGGGTTGCCATTTCCTTCTCCAAAATAGTCTTAAGTATATTCAAAATATGTTGTCAGTAATTAGTGTTAGAATTATGTGATTCATATTTAATTTATTTAAAGTTACTAAATTTTCTATAGTAAATATGCTTTTATCAAGGAAAAAGTAGAGTACAAGGTATAGTTTTCCGAGTCTGGAGTGAGAAGATAAGTTAAAATATAATTTTGAAGTGAGAAGTAATGTAAAAAGAAATCATAAATGCCAGTTTCTATTTTCATGGTACATTAGAAAGATAACTAAACAGTACAGAAGGAAGGAACAGAAATCAGGAAATAAATCAAAGTGATAAAACACTAAAAGCAATCCTTACAGAAAAAGAGAACGTGGTCATTTCTTGAGACAATACCCAGGTAGTAACAGTGTTATCTAGTGAAAGAGAGATTTTAGTTTGAATAAAAGGAAGAAGGCTGAGGAAGACAGGAAGTGGTCAGGAGAAACAGAAGATAAGGAGGATGTCAAGGGAAGAGAAAAGGAAGAAGAAAGAGGACTGCAATGTAGTAGGAAGGGAAAGTGAGAGAGAGAGAGAAGAAATGAATTGGGAAGTTTGAAAAACTTCTCTTGAGAGAGAAGTTCAAGAAGTAGAAAAGAAAAATAGAAGACTGAAGAAAGAAGGCAGGGCGGAATGCTCTAAGGTTGAGAAGAGAAAATTTATTACAAATAAAATGGGTCATCAACAGACAGCTGTGGAATGTTCTGGTTAGCTGGAAAGCAGTAATTACACAAAGAGTAGGCTTGAGGCGGTTGTACAGTGGGTAGAAATTACCTTTTATAGGGTGAAGCTTCTAGATGGAACTTTGATACTAGCATACAGAGGGTAAGCAAGATGTAATACATCTCTACACGAAAATACATCCTTTCTAAACGTCTAGAATAATTTCTGAATGGTTACAAAAGATAACATTTACTTATACTTCTTTAATAATTTTAAAACTCTTACAGGTTCTAAACCTAGTAGAATAAAAAATTTTGAAGGACAGGGTGGGAAATTAAAAGAAAGTAAGTTTCAGGCTATAACAGGGTTGAAAAACGGTACTTGTGAAATTCCTTTGGACAGTTGAAGAGAGAAATATTATCATTCTAAATTATTCAAAATAAAAATAATTGCTAAGTAGGGAGAATATCTTGGAATTTCTTTGCAGAATCAATTCTATCACATATATATTTGGTTTCATTAATGAATAGCTGCACTTTATTTTCTGACCTCAGTGATACTGAAGGCTCTGGCCAAATGAGGAAGAAAAATCTATTAGCCTCAGGGGAGCTAGACGTGTTTAACCAATTAAAAGTACACAAGACAAATACTCTCTACAATTAGGATAACACAGTCAGAATAAAGAGAATACTAGGAGCTCTCCCTGGTGCTGCGACTGTCCCTGGCTGTCTGAAACCTGACTTAAAGACTGGTCTTTTCTAATAGCTGCATCCAAGTTTACTATTCCTATGCTGATTTATCTGCCTGAGTTCTCATTAGTCTTATTTCTGCAAAGTACACTCTTACCTGTGCCCCTGTAAGTATATACGTCCAAACTTTATTTGAAAATGCACAATATAGATCAAAGGGTTCTATTTCACATTATTTATGTAAGATATTTTTCCATATTTCCCAACAATTTAAAAAAAATTAAAAACCAAAAAATAAAAGTGATTAATAACCAAAAAATAAAAGCACTGTAGTAGCAATGAATCTAAATGAAAGTATCCTCATATATACATCTATATAGATAGACTGAGAAGCTACTAGATTAATCATAGGCTATATGGTCAGCTAAGTATCTCTGGAAATTAATCTACCTGGAAAAAAAATCCTCCTTTTTAAGATTACTTTTTGGTTTTCTACTCTTAACAAATCTGTACATCTTTAGTTGTTTCCCACTTCCTAAACTGTAATTAATTGACAGTAATTATACCACTGCCTAAATAGTATGCATTTCATTACATAAAACAAAAAGCAAATTTTTTTTTAAAGAAACCAAAAAATCCCCACTTCATTACTTTATATTCTTCCAGAATCAAAGTACCTAGCATGAAGTAAAGAGGATAACCAGAATTCCCTAAATCATAATGCTGAAATCTCTGACAATGACTGCTTTGAATTTAGGAAATACCTATGTATTTGGGGGAGGGGGTAAAAAGACGTTAGATTTTTATGGCACTTATTCAGAATGTGCAACAAAAGTATGACCTCCAAAGAATCAAGATACCAATGTAAAACTTCATCTGAATGACTTGAGCATTCCAAGAGACACAGTGGTTATTATAATGAAACCTTATTATGTTAATAAAATCATTTAGCTTATCCTGGAAATAAATGTGAACAAACAGGTTTAGGAAGAATTGGCTAAATATAAAAGAAACAAAGAATTCTTTTCAAATTATTGTTTTAGTTCAAGTAGCCCGCTAGGTGATTTAATTTTCCTCTGAACTGACTGGTCCTCTGAAAAAGAGATCCCTCTCATAAAGAACTTAACCTGAGAAGCTCAAGCAGATAATCAATTGTTGGAAATTTGTTTGTCTAAAAATACTTAAAATTAATATTTTTGCACTGTCTAGTGATTCGGAAATTATATGTCAGGAAACCTTCGGCTATTCTGTCACTAAGCCATGTTTCTTATTTTCAATCATTTATTTCTGTTAATACAGAGAAAGATGATATAACTTAGGACAGGAGAACTCTT
This sequence comes from Odocoileus virginianus, assembly GCF_023699985.2. Classification (NCBI taxonomy): domain Eukaryota; kingdom Metazoa; phylum Chordata; class Mammalia; order Artiodactyla; family Cervidae; genus Odocoileus; species Odocoileus virginianus. The sequence goes on from NC_069697.1 coordinate 31,761,125, forward strand.
GCTTGAAAGCACAATTTGTAAACAGGCAAAAGGAAACTGCACCTCCAAGAGAATTGTATCAACTCCTCCCATCCCAATACCAACTCCCTGTGGCCTGGGGTACTCTTACAGAACACTTAGCAGTTCTATGGAGCAGTCTGAAAACTACTGCCTTAAGAATAAAACATTTTAAGTTGATTTTTTTTCACATAACTTGTGAATTAAGTTTTGTTAGGTGGTAAAAAGATACAGTAAGAAAGTTGCTGATCTAATTCAGGGATTCTTAATAATGGGCACCATGCCAAGATAGTCTGCAAAAGCATAGGTCCATTTTTATTTGCCACAGTGACCAGGGGAGCAATATGACTAATTAGGGAGGCAGGGGCCAGGAATGATAAACATGCTAGAGTGTACAAAGTTTTATGCCTTCCCAAAAGTCAACAGAGCATCCATTGAGAAACACTGATCTAAATCAACCAAAAATAAAAATTAAGAATTTCAAACGAATTGGAAAATTTCCAATGAATATGTGACTCATGAACATACCTTCTAAAGGATATTTAAGGATATTTAAATAATAGTAATGGGAACTCAAGAGTCCAAAAGCCTTGCCTCCAGAGGAAATAACAAATCTGAGCATCATAAATTCACACTATCTAGAAAACAGACACTACCTGTATGTAGAGTTTAATATGGTGCTGATTTCCAGAAGTACCTCATGCCCAATCCATCTAACAAACAAAACAAACAAGACATACACACACACACACACACACACACACACAAATCCAAACAAACAAAACACATAAAGAATGAGGAGAGGAGGAATGGGTGTGCTAGTAACCGCAGAAGAAACTTAACATACTTTTCTCCCTAGGAAAGATATTATGTGAAGGCTAAATTTTACCAAAGAGGTAAGCAAGCACTGGAGGCCAGCCTAGAGATCATTATTACACTTCTATCAGAAATTTCACACTCAATTCTAAGAAACTGATTTTAAGTAAAGAGTAACTATGTCTTTGATTTCACAATAAGGACTAGATTTTTATACATATAAATTTTGAATTTCAAGGGTAAATATATTTACTATATGCTATTCTAAATCTGAGTATCTTATACAAATGAACATGAACATTAACCTTTAAAAAATAAATTTGAATACATAAAAAAGCAGCATCAACTACAGATCACTTTGATTGAAAGTAGTAAAAAATTTTTTAATCCAAATGTTTCCTGACAAGAATTTATGAACTATGAAAAAATGTACTGAGGAACTGTTACATTGTTAGAAAAGCTACTCTACTAAAAAGCTGCATATACACTGCCATACAGTAATATAAACAAAGCAGTTAATAATTTCTCAAACTAGAATAGGATTTGAAAAGAGAAACAACTAAAATGCACATACACAACTTTTTACTATCATTTTCTACACATTTGACTTCAAGTAAGACAAAGCAAGGATACACTAAACTGGAAATTATAGGTTATTATTTAATCAGAAAACTGTTTAATTGATATGTTAATGAAAACATTTGAAGGTTTTCTGTTTATTTTTAAGAAACACAAGATCTGAAATGGGCATTTTCACCTCCAAAAATGGCAGAAGAGGTTATTTAGACCTATGATTCTTCTAAGAACCAGAAAAACTGAAAAATACAAAGATTCATTTTTGAAGTTTCACACAGAAATCAGAGAATGACAAAGTAGTGAAGACGTACTGGACCAAGAGAGAAGACAGAAATCCAGAAAGTCAAACTTAGCCTTTGGGGTTTGCCCTGCAAGAATTACAGAAAATACAGTTGAGACTGAGAAGTAAGTTTGACAGCCTCAAGAGTCTAGGGAGGAATAAACAGAAACAACTGGTTTTAGTTGTGACACGGAAAATTTCACTCTAGTAGTTAGGTGAACAAAAGATTGTTCTTGCCTTGCAAAGACTGCAGACTAATTTGAAGTCATTTCAGGGCTCAGAAAATTGGATTAAAGTAATCCTAGATTGCTAATGCCCCTCAATTTCTGTTACAAGCAAACTATCAAAAATATACTACAAAGAATATAGAATTTCAGGTCTCAAATTATGTCTATAAATGATTTTCAAGTATAATCCAGTATAAAATAAAATTACAACCAGAAAATAGATGCAAGAAGCAACGAAGAGAGTAAAAGTAGAAATACACTCAAAGGAGCTCCAGATATTGGAATTATCAAACACAAACAGTATTTTCTCAAAACTCTACATGTATTTGCTTATCACATTTAAAAGTACTGAAAAACAAAGACAAAAGTAATTATTAAAGGCAGTAAGAAGAAAAATATGACAATTTCTTCAAAGGTCCGTGATAGAGATATTTAAGTACTGACGAGAAGCAATGGAAATGGAGATAATGGAAGTAAATTTTCACTGTCCTCTATGAAAGTAACATTAAATTTAAAGATCAACATCAAGAGAGTATACATCATTCAAAACTAAAAGCACAACCTGATAACCAAAACCAAATTTTTTAGGTTTAATAATTATTTCATCTATAAATTTCCACCAATCTTGTCAGTCATATTATTTTGGATTTCAGAGATGGATTAAATAATAGTTTTTTCTTATATTTATCTGTATGCAAATTAGGAAAAACAGAGTAATTTGGGGATTAAATCCCAAATTTAATCCAAGTTAAAATTCCAACATTTTTCAACTGAAGTGACAAGTTGAGTCAATCATAAAAAATATAAATACAATCATCAGAAAAGTTATGGAACCATAAGACAGGAAAAAGGCAGAAGCAATTATCTTGATTCCATCTCTAGCGATGTCTGTCTTATTCACTGCTCCAAAATAAGTACTGTGGCTGGCATACAGTAAGGGATAATGTTAACTCAGCTAAACTGAATTCTTCTAGTCAGTAATTTCCCTAGTCTAACATTTTTCCTTGCAAAGCTTGTATACTACTCATACTGTGGTAACAGTGGGAGAGAACAGCAATACCGATTGTGAACAATAGGTATGAATAACAGCTATTCAATAAATGTTTGCCAAGTACACAAATCAGGTTTATTTTCTATATTTAAAACTCTCCATTTCTCTTAGTTTTTTCTCATATTGTCTACCACCTGAACTTTGACCCCTTTGGATCTGTTTCTAGTTTCTCCACATATTAGACTACACACCCAACCCCAGGGGATCTAAATGTAATCTGCCTACAAATAAATGATTAATGTATGAGAAATTCTGGTATTCTTAACCTTCATGTAAATACAAATACTATAGAAAATTCCATAAATACTTCTATAAACAATATTGTCAGACAGTGTAATTCATTTCCTAAGAATAAAATATACACAATTAGAAACAGAAGTACTGAATTTCTTTGCTTTATATTTTCCTTGAGGCTGATCAAGTAACAATGATCCAATTCTAATTTTAATTAAACACTTATATAATCTAGTGATTACATAATATTATGACAGTTCACATTATCTCAGTATTTTGAGCTTTTCAGCTCATACTATTGGTATCCTTATCTTATGCTCTTAAAATCAAGGTACAAAATGATAAAAATTTCCACAGTTGTGGAAACATAATGGCGGTGTTTTTACATCTCAATTATAGGTGTAATTTTTTTCTTCCTTAAGATAACCCAGCAATGTGGCTAGTAAAAGTGATTAGCACTAAAATACACAAATACACCATACAAAAATATGAACATTTTCCAATAAAAATTCACAAAGGTTCTCAAGAAAACTGTTATCAAGCAAAATATACATTCTTTTCAACATTAAAGTTTAAGACTTATTTATAAATCACAAAAATGCTAAACTATAAAACAATTTTATTAACATACTATTTGCTTCATTCTAGAAGAAGTTTATTAAAACAGTAAAACAATACACCTGCAAATATTACTATAAAGACACATGCACACTTGCATACAACATGCATAGGGCAGTATTTCACAAAGTGGCAAGGAATAAGAATTCAGGGAGGGCAGAAGGCCTGGCAGAAAACTCACACTGACTTACATGGTGATAAACTGGTCCTCCTTACACTCCATCCTTGTTATATCAAAACAGTGTGATGCTAGTATTTCTTTAGCACCTCTCTAACTTCCCTTTTAACAGAGAACAAACATCCAGGAAATGGGCTCATTATTGCCTCTTCACTCTACTACATTTTTTTAAGTTTTCTTCTTTTTCTAGAAGGTATTACTATTTAATGTGACGGTATTATTTATGTTTTAAATACAGTTATTTAAGCAACAAGGGATATAAGTCAAAGAAAAACATTAAGGAAGTAAGAGTAGAGGTGATATAGTAAAGCAGAGACTAAATCTTTCACAATAACAAAATTCTCAAAATGTCACTGGGCACAGAATAAACAACACATTCACAGGCTCCTCATATGTAGATATGGACATGTGCCTAAATTCTGGCAATTCCAGATCTAAACAAAGTTAACCTATGGCAGTTTTCAGGAACCTTCCTTTAAAGACTGCTGGCATTCACCCTCTCAGCTCTCTTCATTCCTTTCTCCTTCCTGCTGGCTAGAATACAGATGATGGCTGAAACTGAAGAAGCCACCCAGGTTTGAAAGGTGACCTTGGCAATGGAGGTTATGCATGGCAGAGTAATGAAATAAAAAGAACCTGGATCCCTGAGTCTTTTGTTTTACAGAACTACAATACTAGCCAGTTTTCACCTACTTTCAGACTCAATTGATGGCTAAATAAGACACTTCTGTATCATTTAAGTCACTGTTGTTTGGGATCTCTACTATCAGCATCCAAATCTAACCCTATCTACAAACTGGAATATAAAAAAAAATATTGTCAAAGTGATTATGCAAATAATTAAAGTTAAAAATTAATAAACTAAGGCACTGAAGTGCAGGGTAGATGACTGTCAGTACCTGGAATTAATCAAGTGATTCACTAGTTACTAGCAGTTTGAGTTGTACAAGAAATTTTGAATATATGTGTCACATATTTGAAATGTAACATTTATTTCCACTGAAATTCTATTATATTCTATGTTCTTAAAGGTGGAACACATGTTACAAGGACTAGCATTCAGTTCATCTTGACTATAGTCAGAGCTTAAAAATTACTGTTTACTCAGTTAAATTTCTACTTTTCATTATTCTTATTGTTTCATCATCTCCAATTCACAAAACTAAATGGCAATCTGACAAATTATTCACTGATGCATAAAAATGTTGATGAAAACAGTACCAAACTCTACTATACGATTAAGATAATTAATGTCAATAGGGAATGATTCTAGTGACAGTGGAACATGAATCCTGTTGAGATAAATCTGTAAATGTGATTTCATATACAAAAAAAAAAGTAACAAAACAGAAGGTACAATCATTCTTATGATTATATTTAACTATCCACATGCCCCTGGAGCTTACTATATGATTAATACTAAGGTTTTAACTAATGATGATATAATGCTGCTGAAGCCTCAAGTACCTTTCAAACAACCAACTTAATTTCAAGTCAACTCCCCACCAGCCAAATCCTTTCCAGGTAGAAACTGGCAAATTTTGAACAAAAAACTGATTAGAAAGGAAGATTAAAGACGAATTCACTTGTGTTATACTCCTCACCAGAGAAACAAGCACAATTTATTTGTTAGGAAGTTTATCAAGTAAGCAAAAACTTCTTGACAAATATCATGACTGAAGAAAAAAAGAGAAGAAACTATTGACAGAAATCTATGACAAAGGATATAGTGTCATACATTAACAGTGACATATAAATTGGAAGACAAACTACTATCCCTCATGCATATCTGCACATCTTAAATGCTTGATAGGTGGACAAAATCACTGATGCAAAGGTTACTTTGCATACACAGAGAACCACATGAGAAAAAGAAATGCTCAACAAATTTCAACTATAATCACTGAAAATCCAAGCTACAGGATGAGATTTATAGTTATTTATTTGATTAGTAAGCTGAAAGCAGTTGTAATGCAACATTATCCTCAAGTACATCAATGAAGCTACCCATGAATTCAATCCCACAATCTGCTTTCTTTCATAGGGTCTTAAATTAAAAGAAACTAATAATATGCTTATTGATATTATTATCAAGGTAAACGTCACATAACAAAATTAAACATTTTAGGTATACAATTCAGTGGTATTTAGAACATTCTGTGCACTGTATTTAGAACACTGTGCACTATAATCTCTATCTACTTCCAAAATATTTTTATGATCCCTTGTACAAGTTAAACAGTCACTCCCATTTCCCCTTTATCCCCACTCCCAACAACCACAAATGTGCTTTCTGGGCCTATGGATATGCAAATTCTGGACAATTCATATAAAATGAATTACACATCATGTGTATACCTTTACACAGTATAATATTTCTGAGATTCATTCATGCTATAGTACGTTATCAGTACATTCCTTTTTATGGCCAAGTAATACTTCAAGCATTTTTATTGTTACATCATATTTTGTTTATCCACTCATCAGTTGATGAACATTGTGTTATTTTCACTTTTTGATTGTTGTGAATAGTGTTATGAACATTCATGAACAAATTGTTTGAATACTTGTTTTTAATCCTTATGGATACTACCTAGAAGTAGGATTGCTGGTTTACAGGGTAACTCTATGGTCAACTTTCTCTGGAACTAGTAAACCTTTTTTCTATAGTGACTAAAATATACACTTCTTGATCTTAAACACTGCTGAAGCAAGTAGTGAAAAGAGTAAATCTGATTAATTGTGATCACTTGGCATACATCATGTCAGTGTTGTTTTAATAAAATGTCAACGAATGGAAGCCTTAACATCTCTATAATCTTGATACCAAAAGGAAATAGTCTTAAAATGGTGAAAAATTATTTAAATTTCATGATACTAATATCTGCAAAAATCATTTCTATGGTTCTACAAATAATTCAAGTATTATACACTGGGTGATGTATCTAATATTTTGAAATATCTAAGAATTACTTCATGACTGAAATACCATGATTTTTTATGTTAAGACAAGACTTCTTAAGAAGCCCTTATATCAAGTTATGGGCTCTGAAAGACAGCTGAAGTAGTCCCAGGTCCACAGTAACACAATATAAATCCTTTTCTAAGAAAATGCCTCAGTTCAGGCACTCAGGTTTTCAATAATGATGTCATAAGCAAAGATCACTTAACAGACATTGAAACAAATCACCGTTGAGTGCTAGACAGCACAAACAGTAACCAATTAATCATAAAAATATAAACATGGAGAAAATATTTTAAAAAATAAAACGTGAAGTTAGAAAATCAAGCTACAAGAAAAACATAATTTTTCTTGTTCAGGTCTGTCCAACTCTTTGCAATCCCATGGACTGCAGCATGCCAGGCTCTCCTGTCCTGTATTACCCCCCAGAACTTGCTCAAACTCATGTCTATTGATGGTGATGCCATACAACCATCTCATCCTTTTTCATCCCCTTCTCCTCCCGCCTTCAATCTTTCCCAGCATCAGGGTTCTTTCCAATGAGTCGGCTCTTGGCATCAGGTGGCCAAAGTATGGAACTTCACCTTCAGCATCAGTCCTTCCAATGAATATTCAGAGTTGTTTTCCTTTAGGATTGACTGGTTGGATCGCCTTGCAGTCCTAGGGACTCTCAAGAGTCTTCTCCAACACCACAGTTCAAAAGCATCAATTTTTCGGCCCTAATCCTTCTTTATGGTCCAAACCTCCATACAGATTTCTCAGGGCCCATCTTGTGAAGAATTTCCCACAGTTCGTTGTGATCCACAGTCAAAGGCTTTGGTGTAGTAAATAAAGCAGAAGTAGATGTTTTCTGGAACTCCCATGCTTTTTCGATGATCCAGCGGATGTTGGCAATTTGTTCTCTGGTTCCTCTGCCGTTTTTAAATCCAGCTTGAACATCTGGACGTTCACGGTTCACGGACTGTTGAAGCCTGGCTTGGAGAATTTTGAGCATTACTTTGCTAGCATGTGAGATGAGTGCAATTGTGCAGTAGTCCGAGCATTCTTTGGTATTGCCTTTCTTTGGGACTGGAATGAAAACTGCCCTTTTCCAGTCCTGTGGCCACTTCTGAGTTTTCCAAATTTGCTGACATACTGAGTGCAGCACTTTCACAGCATCATCTTTTAGGATTTGAAATAGCTCAACTGGAATTGCATCACCTACACTAGCTTTGTTCGTAGTGATGCTTCCTAAGGCCCACTTGACTTTGCATTCCAGAATGTCTGGCTCTAGGTGAGTGATCACAGCATTGTGGTTATCTGCGTCATGAAGAGCTTTTTCGTATAGTTCTTCCGTATATTCCTGCCACCTCTTCTTAATATCATCTGCTACTGTTAGGTCCTTTATTGTGCTCATCTTCGCATGAAATGTTCTCTTGGTATCTCTAGTTTTCTTGATCTCTAGTCTTTCCCATTCTATTGTTTTCCTCTATTTCTTTGCATTGATCACTGGGAAGGCTTTCTTATCTCTCCTTGCTATTCCTTGGAACTCTGCATTCAAATGGGTATATCTTTCCTTTTCTCCTTTGCCTTTCACTTCTTTTCTCTGCTATTTATAAGCCCTCCTCAGACAACCATTTTGCCTTTTTGCATTTCTACTTCTTGGGGATGGTTCTGATCACCACCTCCTGTACAATATTCGAACCTCTGTCTATAGTTCTTCAGGCACCCTATCTATTAGATCTAATCCCTTGAATCTATTTGTCACTTGCACTGTATAATCTAAGGGATTTGATTTAGGTCATACCTGAATGCCACAGTTTTTCCCTACTTTCTTCAATTAAAGTCTGAATCTGCCAACGAGAAGTTCATGCTCTGAGCCACAGTCAGCTCCCTGTCTTGTTTTTGCTGACTGTATCGAGTTTCTCCATCTTTGGCTGCAAAAAAGGTGATCAATCTGATTTCAGTATTGACCATCTGGTGATGTCCATGTGTAGAGTCATCTCTTGTGTTCCTGGAAGAGGGTGTTTGCCATAACCAGTGCATTCTCTTGGCAAAATGCTGTTAGCCTTTGCCCTGCTTCCTTTTGTACTCCAAGGCCAAATTTGCCTGTTATTCCAGGTATCTCTTGACTTCATACATTTGCACTCCAGTCCCCTATGATATAAAGGACATCTTTTTTGGGTGTTAGTTCTAGAAGATCTTCACAGAACCATTCAACTTCAGCTTTTCCGACATTAGTGGTTGAGGCACAGACTTGGATTACTGTGATACTGAATGGTTTGTCTTAGAAATGAACAGAGATCATTCTGACATCTTTGAGTTTGCACCCAAGTACTGCATTTCAGACTCTTTTATAACAGCACCTAATACATGCTTTATATATGTCATTGAAGACCTCAAAAATGGAATAAATAATAAAGCAAGATATTTGAAAAATCATGGCTTACATTTTTCAGAGCTGATGAAAGACTCAAATAGAATGAGAAAATACAAATCCAGCAGAATAAATAAGCACACACATACATGCATACCAAGTATGTGTTAATTAAACTTCACAAAGCCAAAGAAAAGAAGAAAAATCTTAAAGGCAGTCAAAGAAAACATGCAGATACCAACTAAGACAGACACCTAGACTAATGCTGATTCATCACCAATAACTTCAGGCAGAAGATAGTAGAGTAATATAATCAAAGTTCTATCAGAAAAAAATAAAACCTGTGACTAAAAATCATATCCTTAGAAAAACTACCTTTCAAGAACATGGAAGAAAAAAAGAATTTTCAGACAAACAAAACACTTTACCACTAAAATATATACACCAAAGGAAATGCTAAATGATGTACCTCAAGAAAAAGAGAAACAATACCAAAAGAAAAGTCTTACAGTGTCAAATAAATGATAAACATGTATTAGGTTGGTACAAAAGTAACTGTGGTTTCAGACAGTGAATTTAAGTCATTATAACTAGGCTCAAATATATTTTTATAAATCAAAATAGGAACCATTACATCAATATATTTTTGTGAACAAGAAATAAGTTTACTTCTGTAGCAGAAATATCCATGCTTCAGGATTCAACAAACTCTTGGAAAGCATTTTTTGCCTCCTGCTGTTTGTGGAAGCAATTTCCCTGCAACAAGTTGTGGAGATACTTCAAGAAATGGTAGTTGGTTGGCAAGAGCTCTGGTGAATATGGCAGATGAGGCAAAACCTTGTTGCCCTATTCATTCAACTTTTGAAGCACTGGTTGTGTGATGTGTGGTTGGGCGCTGTCGTGGAGAAAAATTGGGCCCTTTCTGTTGACCAATGCCAGCTGTGGCCGTTGCATTTTTCACCGCATCTCATCTACCTGCTGAGCACACTTCTCAGATGTAAGGATTTTGCTGGGATTCAGAAAGCTGTAGTGGATCAGACAAGCAGCAGACCACCCAAGTGACCATGACCATTTTTTGCTGCAAGTTTGGTTTTGCGAAGTGCTCTGCAGCTTCTTTTCAGTCCAGCTACTTAGCAGGTGATCACTGGTTGTTGTACAAAATACATTTGTCATTGCACGTCACGATCCAATCAAGAAATGGCTCATTGTTGCATAGATAAGAGAAGGTGACACTTCAAAATGACGATTTTTTTGAGTTTCAGTCAGCTTGCGAGGCACCCACTTTATCAAGCTCTTTCACCTTTCCAATTTGCTTCAGATGCCAAACAACCATAAACTGGTGGACACTGAGTTCTTCATCAACTTCCTGTGGAGTTTTAAGAGGATCAGGTTTGACGATGGCTCTCAGATGGTTGCTGTCAGCTTCCTATGGCCGGCCACTGTGCTCCTCATCTTCAAGGCTTTCATCTTCTTTGAAAAACTTCTTGAACCACCACTGCACTGTACATTGATTCATTAGTAGTTCCTGGTCCAAATGCATTGTTAGATATTGTGAGCTGTTTACACTGCTTTACAATCCATTTTGAACCTGAATAAAAAAATCGCTCAAATTTGCTTTTTGTCTAACATCATTTCTATAGTCTAAGATAAATATTAAAATAAACAGCAAGTAATAAGTCATTAGAAAAAATATAAAGCAAGAAATGCACATTAAAATAATGTATAACATAACCAAATTTATTTAAGAATGTACTCCAATATCAAACAGCAAAATTCAACAATGTAAAACCACAATTACTTTTGCACCAACCTAATAAATTGGTAAATCTATAAGTAGATATAAAAAAGTCAAATGTTCAAATAAAAAATAATCAGGGACCCCTGAGTAATGGTTATACTTGATAATGATTCACTGAGTTGTACACTTAACACTTTCTGAACTTTTCTGTTTGTAAGATGTTTACTGACAAATGTTTGTTCAAATAAATATTTCCCACAAACAATGAAGTTCATATAAAATAACGAAGAGAATGTCTTTAAAAAAACAGTTAAATGGTCCAAGAATAAAAGCATTAAGAGTCACAAAAAGGGAAAACATAATCAAAGATCTGGTTGAAAAATCAGAGTAAAAGTGTGCTAAGTTCACTGTTCAAGATCAGATGAATTTATAACTTGAAGACTTTGTTAATACACATGGCAACATTTCTGGAGAAGATTCTAAAAATGAGGAGAGTATACAGTTTCTAAGTCAGGTGTATTAATAAATGGAAAAAAAAACACAAATAAACCAAAACATACATCAAAGTACATTTTTAAAGTCATATAGAACAATCAGGAAAAATAAACAATTCAAGATAATAAAAAGCCTAAAAAAATAGTAATCAAAAATAATAAAATGAGCATTCATTAATTCAAGAGTTTATAGCCAGATAATAAGACTGAATAAAGAAACAAGATACATTTCTAAGATTACTGATTCTTAAAACAGACAAAGGGTCAAAGGTTACACCAGTTATATTCTAATCACACACACTGGGAGCTGCTAAGGGGCTTCCCTGGTGGCTCAGAGGGTCGAGCGTCTGACCGCAACGCAGGAGACTCAGGTTCAACCCCCGGGTCAGGAAGATCCCCAGAAGGCAATGGCAACCCACTCCAGTACTCTTGCCTGGAAAATTCCATGGACTGAGGAGCCTGGTAGGCTACAGTCCATGGGGTCACAAAGAGTCGGACACGACTGAAACGACTTCACTTTCATCAACAGGAGACATAATAAGTTTAAAACAAACAATATTATTAGCTTTAAGGAGGGTCACTATTTAATTATAAAATACAGTACTGAATACTGTAAATACAGTACTAAAATAGAGTACTGGTGTGCCCTAATAATCTCAAAATACTTAAGAGCAAAATTTGTTAGAATTTACAAACAAAGAAATTTACAAATCCACCTCTATGGAGGGAGATTTTAAAATGTCTCTTACTTATTGATAGTCCAGGCAGACAGAAAAAATGTAGAAGAGTAAAATGATTATCAAGCTTAATCTAACAGACATATTTAAATTAGAGAATATATATTCTTCTCAAACACATAGGGAATATTTATAAAAACTGACCACCTACTAGGCCATAAAAAATGAGTCTCAACAAATACCAAAAAGTTAGAATCACAGAGACCACATCCTTTTACAGCATTGCAAATATGTGTAAGAACTTAATAACAAAAGATAAATAAGGAATTACTGGCCCAGAAGAAGGGCTATAAACCAGAGGAACCAGGCTGAGATCCCATTACCTAACTGAAATACAATCTAAAATGCACCCAACTTCCAACAGGCAAAGAAAAAAATAACCATGCACCACTCCTCCCAGGGCAGGCAACTGAGGAGGATGATGTTCTACTTGGCTAACAGTCATATATTGTCAACTAATATTTTATAGATGAATAAACTGAAATTTAGGATAGTGAGTTTTAGAGCCAGGATTTGAACCCAGTTCGTCTATTTATTGAACCCATAAACTTATTTACTATTTTGAACTCTGTTGTTCAGTCACAAAGTCGTGTCTGACTCTTTGCGACCTCATGGACCACAGCACTCCAGGCTTCCCTGTGCTCCATTATCTCCCGGAGTTTGCTCAAGTTTATGTCCATTGAGTCAGTGATGCTATCTTACCATTTCATCCTCTGCCACCCTCTTCTCCTTTTCCCTTCAATGTTTCCCAGGATCTGAAGTCTGTAGTGAGACTTTAAAATAAATGTTGAGTTAAAAAAAATAAAATAAATGTTGAATGAGTGAATAACAGGTTACTTACTGGACTTGCTAGAGTATCAGATCAACAGAACTGAGAGCAAGTGAACAGAACAGTTACATTTTTGATGTGTGTTACTGTAACTTTGTTGTCCTTTGATAATACACAGTCCATTCTTAAGGGAATTGCTTTAACACAGGTGACTACCATCTAGACTGTCATAAAAGATTACCCATAAGTTTACACTTATTTTCAACAAAAAAAAAGTTATGCAACAACCCATATTATAATATGCTTTAAAAAATACTTTTTTCCCCCAGAATTTCTTCTCTCCCTGCTAAAAAAATAAATAAATAAGTTTACAGATGTTGGGAAGCCTTCAGTTTGGAGAACACAAAAGAAAAGAAATTTTCTTGAAATTTTTCACTATGTATTATAAACACCCAAACTCACAGGGAGGAAGAAGAAAAAACAGTTTCCAATAAAAAATACTAACGAAAGTTTCTTCTTCTACATGTCTTTTGAGACTTTTTAGAACGGCACTAAAGTTAGTTGAATGTTCTGATAACATAGCAGACCTCTTTAAAAGAGAGGGTAAAAGAACTACATAAAATAATGAACTCTCTTTGTCGAATTGTGTATTGTGATAGAAGGAAATTTCTGTAAGAAATCTATTTCTTTCCAGGTATTACTTCTAGGCATTATTTCCAGGCATTAAGACATTCATCCGAGATTCTCTGTAGTCAGTGTTTGATCTTCATAAGTGCTACTAATAATACCACTTTAGAGAGTAAATATAGGTTTCATACAATAAGTCAGAAATTATAAATCTTTCATTTTTTTTTTTTTGAGGTGGATGACTTTTAAAGTCTTTATTGAATGTGTTACAATACTGCTTCCATTCCATGTCTTGGTCCCTTGGTCGTGAGGCATGAAGGATCTCAGTCCCCTAAGCAGGGACTGAACCCTCACCCCCTGCACCCTGCACAAGGTGAAGTCTCAACCACTGGACTGCCAGAAAAGTTCCTCAAGGAATTATTGTTAGTTTTCTGAGAAATATAAAATGTCTTTAAGCTGATGAGAATTTTCTTCAAACAAAACCACGTTAATGCACTGTTCACATTGCTATGCATTAATACTCAAGCAAGCAAACGTTAGCTTTTAGAAATCTTCAGTCTTTTTCCTTAAGTCAAATTTAACCTCATATGACTAATCATAAAGCAGCTTTATTAACTCCTACAACTGAACAAACTCAAACATTAAAATACAGTGTAAATGGACTTTCTTGCTCCGCTTTACATCTCTTAAGAGAAAAACTTTACATCAAACAATTTATATGTGAAGGTTTGATATATTGTTCAGAGTCCAAAGGATTATAATTCATTCTCTTAACCAAACTTTACACCATTTCCTAATCAAACTCTAGCTCACTTCCCTGGCACATATTTATGAATATGTATCTCACCACAATTTTACACCACACACAAAAATTAACTCCAAAATGGATTAAAGACTTGTATGTAAGGCCAGAAACCATAGAACTCCTAGAAGAAAACACAAGTAGTAGCCTGATACCAGTCTTGGCTATGAGTTTTTAAATTTGACACTAAAAACAAAGGCAACAAAAGGCAACAAGTAGGACTACATCAAACTAAAATGTTTCTAGCACAGCAAAGGAAACCATCAACAAAAGGAAAATGCGATCTAGTAAATAGGAGAAAATATTTACATACCATATGTCTGGTATGAGGTTAATATTCAAAATATATAAAGTATTTAAATAACTCAGCAAAAAGAAAGAAAATTGATTAAAAAATAGGCAGACGATCTGAACAGGTATTTTCCAAAGACATATAAATGGCCAATAAGTACCTGAAAAGATGCTCAACATCACCAATCATTAGGAAAATGCAAACTAAAACCACTATGAAACATCACCTCATATCTGTAAAAATGGTTATCATCAATAAGACAAGAAATATCAATTGCTGCTGCAGGTGTGGGAATGCATACTGCTATGGCCGCTATGGAAAGCAGTATGGAGGTTCCTCAAAATATTAAAAATATAACTACTATATAATTTAGCAATTATACTTCTACACATGTATTCAAAGAATTAAACAATGAATAAGTAAAGAAGATTTACCAATGAATAAAGATGTGGTCTATTAAGTAATAGAATATTATTTAGCCATAAAAAGAATGAAATCTTGCCATGTGCAACCACATGGATAGATCTAGAGGATGGCATGTTAAGTGAAATAAGTCAGACAGAGAAAGACAAATACCATATGATTTCATTTACATGGGGAATCCAAAAACAAGAAAAAAAGCCACACCACACCAAGCTCACAGACACAGAGAACAGATCGCTGGTTACGAGAGATGTGGCCACAGGATGGGCCAAATCAAATGGGTGAGGGAGACAAAAGATACAAACTACCAGTAACAAAACAAATACTTCACAGAGAAGTCATGGCAGGGTGTCTACAGTTAATATTGTACTGCATATTCGAAAGCTGCAAAGAGTCTAGATCTTAAAAGTTCTCATCACACACACAAACACACAAAACTCTATGATTATGTAAGGCAATAGACATTAACCAGACTTATTGTGGTGACCATTATGCAATACATTCAAATATCAAATCATGTTGTACACCTGAATAATGCTGTATGATAGTTGTATTTAAAATTTAAAAAGTAATCATTCATAATTATTTTGAGGAGTACTTTTCAAACACTACCCAGGAAGACACTGCTGAGAGAAAAAGTCATAAATTTTCATATTATCTGATCTATTGAAAGATTTCATAAGTTTCTCTATTAAAATACAGACATATTGAGGACATAAGAATATGCTTAAATATAATATAAAGATAGGTTATAGAATCAAAAGTACATTTGCATCCCAGCACTGCCATTTATTAAATATATGAAGTTGAGATATATGATTTATTTCATCCTCTTAGTTTCCTATATGTAAAACAGATACAACATCTACTAAACACTATTGTATGTTGTAGCAGACACGGTGAACAGAGATAAGCATATTAAATGTTATGCATATATAACAAGTAGTAGGTGCTAATATTATGTTAACATTCTCAATGATACTGAATATTGTTACAGAACACAACTACATGCTCTCTCTAAACTTTTAAAATTTAAATATTGAGTGGACGCTATAAATGCTTGATCAGGTTAGAAAATCAAGCTATACGAAAATAAATTCTAATAGGCAGGGTAGAAAAAGAAGAATAGAAAACTTTGGAGTCAGTTAAGCTTTGCTGCCAATATTTGCTGGATCATAGCAAAAGCAAGAGAATTACAGAAAAATATGTGCTTTATTGACTACACTAAAGCCTTGACTGTGTGGATCACAGCAAACTGTGGAAAATTCTTAAAGAAATGGGAATACCAGACCACCTTACCTGTCTCCTGAGAAACCTATATGCAGGTCAAGAACCAACAGTTAGAACCGAACATGGAACAATGAACTGATTCCAAATTGGAAAAGGAGTACAATGAGGCTGTATCTTGTCACCCTATTTATTTAGCTATATGCAGAGTACATCATGCAAAATGCCACACTGGGTGAATCACAAGTTGGAATCAAGACTGCTGGGAGAAATATCAACAACCTCAGATTCATCTGATACCACCCTAATGACAGAAAGTGAAGAGGAACTAAAGAGCCATTTGATGAAGGTAAAAGAGAGGGAAAACTGTGGCTTAAAATTCAACATTTAAAAAACTAAGATCATGGCATCCCATCCCATCACTTCTTGGCAAATAAATGGGGGAAAAAATGTAAAGAGTGGCAGATTTTATTTTCTTTGGCTCCAAAATCACTGAGGACAGCGACTGCAGCCATGAAATTAAAAGATGCTTGCTCCTTGGAAGGAAAGCTATGACGTACCTAAACAGTATATTAAAAAGCAAACACATCACTTTGCCAACAAAGGTCCATATAGTAAAAGCTATGGTTTTTCCAGTAGTCATGTACAGATGTGCGAGCTGGATCATAAAGACGGCTTGAGCACAGAAGAACTGATACTTTCGAATTGTGGTACCGGAGAAGACTCTTGAGAGTCCCTTAAACAGCAAGGAGACCAAACCAGTCAATCCTAAAGGAAATCAACCCTGAACATTCATTGGAAAGTCTGCTGCTGAAGCTCCAATACTTTGGCAACCTGATAAGGAAAGTCAACTCACTGGAAAAGACCCTGATGCCTGGAAAGACTGAGGGCAAGAAGAGAAGGGGAAGACCGAGGATGGCATCTGACAAGATGCTAGATAGCATTACAGACACAATAGACAGGAGTTTGAGCAAGCTCTGGGGAGATGGTGAAGGACAGGGAAGCCTGGCATGCTATAAGTCATAGGATTACAAAGAGTCAGACATGAATTAGCAACTAGAAAAACAACATAAAGTAAATCACCAGGTGAGATCATTTTCCCCCTGTAAGGTATAAAGGTAAAAATTCCTGTGCCTCTGACAAAGAAACTCAATTCTAACTAAATCCTTTCACTTAATGTAACTAATGCTTATGATGATGCCACCAGTTTCCAATTATGAAACACTATGAGATAGGTATTATTGAAACCATTTAAGAAGTTAGAAAAGTGAGAACTAAAGAAGTTAAATAATTTACCCAAGGTCAAAACTAGTTAAGTGACAGAATCAGGGCTCACACTTGTTTAACTTTAGAGCACTCTAGTGCTCTTATCTCTATAGTTTACTGCCTTCGTCTCTTCTTCCATCACCCCTATTTTGACAGAAAGAATCAAGAAAACCATAGGCAGGCTTCTTAACAGACTGAACAATTTACAGGACAGTCTCTGGTTAGAACAAGATTTTCCTTTCTTAATGTCCAGTACAAATTTCAGCTTTTTACTCATATATTTATTATAATATAAAAATTGAGACTCCAAATACTATTTTCAAAAATAACTAGTTGTATGATATTAGGCAAACCACAATCTTTTTAAACCAGTTTTCCCCATCCAAAGAAGGGGTGAAATTACTGAAAATACAGGCTGTGGGCAGATGAAGTATCATTTGCGTATAAACTAACTGTCCAACGAAAGTTAAGAATTTAAATAACTTTTCCTTCCTATGCAGTTTGCTTCCAAATGAATCAAGAATATTATACACACAAACAAAACCATCAAACACAAATACATGCAAAAACAATATAAATGGACTAAATGGATAACATTTTCTCACAAAATGGAAAATAAGGTTAATTTAATAACCTTATCAATTTAGTATGTAAACTCTTTCATTAATATAATTTCTAATTCTGCTGGCTTTCTTTCTATATCACATGACAAGCTATGTTCTTTATAAAATAACTAATGTAGCATATGCCAAACTCCTTTTATTCCAGAATTTCGATTTATAGCTAGTCACCCTCTAAAACTTACTATTTTTAAAGCAACCTTTCTTCATCTTCAAATTTTTCCTTTAATAATCTACAACTTCTGTGTTAATACTTTTAACATGTTCCCTCCACTGGTCATTTAACAGTTGCTGAGGAAGCAGTGGGTTTCATCTTCTACTAGAGTAATGCTTCCAAAGCAGGTCTGCAAAATATTTGATCTTCAAGATCTTAATAAATACTCAACCAGAAAGGATTCATGGGCAATTAACTTTAAGAAATACGGGTTAAGCAATTTTCCTAGCTTAGACCACTTAATATGTTAATGTACATAGTCAATCTCTAAGTAGCATACAACAAGTAGTTTTCCTCAGACTCACAGATTCCCACTTCCCCACCTATTCACATCTTACAGGGCAGTTTGTGAAATGCTACCATGGGAAATGCAAGGCCTGAAGGATGTGAATCATATTAAATCAGCAGAGATCACCTCCATTTTTAAAAGCCTAAACACCAGAATTATGGTGAGGCTCTTCAAACCAACCCAAGGTATAAGCGCTTCTAAAAAAATTAGCTTATAACAGCTGAAGTGGAGGTACCTTATCTTGTTTGAAAATATATCCATTGATCTTGTGATACTTGGTACTTAAATTCAAGGCTAGCAAACGACAACTGCTGATAATCTGAACTTTTTCCAAAATATAATGAACATTTAACGCTCTAAATGTTCAGTTTTATTGAGCAAACTATTCCATCCTGATAACATTTGAGACTTGAGAGTTACCCTTAACTCAAAAAAAATTTTTAATCAAATCCCAGAGAAAATTCAAGGTAAGGCAAACTTTAACCATATGAATTTTACTACTTAATGCTTATTCATTATGAAATCAAAGAAGTCTCAAATGAAACAGTCACATCTAGGAGTGGCATAATTTGTGATTTTTGTATACAAACTCAAAAGTTCCAGAAAACGTCCTGTAGACATCTAGCGGTTGGACAATATTTACCCCTAAATTTTATATCCCTTATTTCAGTGTTATGCCTAAAGCAGTACCTTTTCAATATATTTTCAGATAAGCAGGTACTTAGAAATGAGTGCTTTTCTTCTATACTTGCAAGTATATGGGCTAAAACAGGTGTTTTTTCCTATACACCAATAAATAAATCCTTCCACAGAAGTAGTACAAGTTACAATCAAGAAGACATTTTTCAGAAAGTTTTGCTATGCTGAAAATATACAGAAGGTTAACATGTAAGATACTGAAAACAACCTGGTGAATTAAAAATTAAGGATTAAATATGAAAATATGGTACAAAAAAGTAAAATTTTTAAATTTTATTAATCAAATTTTTATTGTATCTTACACTGATACTTTACCCTCTCCATAACTAGCATATTGCACCTAACTTGATAAGTGCATGATTAATCACACATTGTGTGTGTGTGTGTGTGTCTATGTGTGTGTAGACACATACATAACTTCCCATTTCAAAAGTAAAGCTTATAAAATACATGACCCAATCTATAATGGCATTATCCTGACTGACTAAAGTCCTTTATTAGGTTTTTCTTTCACAATTTGAAGGTGGGTCTTCATGGTTGATCATTTACAGTGATATACTAACAAGTTCTGCATAGCAATAACCAACACTTCTCTATAGGAGTGGCTCTCCACCAGAGCCAATTTTACCCTCCTTTGGCCACCTGATATGAAGAACCGACTCAATGAAAAAGACAGGATACTGGGATAGTTTGAGGGCAAGAGGAGAAGGGGGCGAGGGAGGATGAGATGGTGAAGGACAGGGGAGACTGGCATGCTGCAGTTTATGGGATTACAAAGAGTTAGACACGACTGATCGACGAACAACAACAACAAAGGTTTATCTAGCAATGCAGAGACAGTTTTGGTTGTCACAACAGAGATGGGGTGCTACTGGCATCCAGAAGATCAAGACCAGGCATGCTGATACACAACCTGCAATGCACAAGACAGCCCCCAAACAGAACTATCCCACCCAAAATGTCAAGAGTGCGAGTGCCAAGACTGAGAAACTCTGCTCTATATAGGAACATAGTGCGTCTGTTCTAAAGGAGGTATGTGCACACCATTATACAAAAAATACTCCAAATAAAAAGACCCATCCCCTTCTTATTCAAGGCTGCTAATTTAGAGTATAGCCAAATTATGAACATTTATAGCATAATATTTGAAATAATTTGAGCCAATTAAGGCACCTGTGAGTGAGGAGTCTTCTAGTGAGAAAATATCTAAAGTTAGTCACCAATCCTTATGTCTATAATACCTTGCTAGTCATTTTGTACAAAGTTTACTCTCCAGTAAAATTCTTCAGCAAGAACTCATGAGAACAACATTCTCTGAGGTTTTTTACACATCAATAAAGACTTTTCAGGGCTTTCAAACTTGTGAAAGTCATTTTGCTAGATATAAATACAAACATTACCCCTTGGCTCACATTTTCTTTCCTTAAGTGTCTTAAATATGTTATTACATTTCTTCTAGCGTTGTTGTTAAAAAGTCTGTTAACAATCTTTTCTTTCCTTTAAAAATAATTTAGTCTTTGGGCCTGTCATTCAAAAAAGATTGTTTTTTCTTTAAAACTCATTAATTTTACTATAATTTCTATCAGTCTCCATTAATATTTGTGGGTAATACTATACAGTGTATCCCTTTACTAAGCAATTTTTTTTTTTTTAATTTTAGGAACTTTTGTTGAATTACACTTTTCAGTATTTGTTCCATTTCCTTGCTTTGGTTTTCTTCTATTAGGACTTGCATTATTCATAACATTTATCTTTGTTTTCAGCATCTGTTGCTTTCCCTTGAATCTTTTATTGCTTTCTCTCATCTCCTTTATGATTAAATTTTTTTCACCTATTCTGTTTACAGATTACCTGTAATATATATTTACTCTTGAATTTCTTCTAGATCAAGGATCATTTCTGAAATTTTCTACTTTTTCTTGAGTTCTATCACCTAATTTGACCTTTTTCTAATTTCAATCCAGGTTTTTATTTCATATATTACATCATTTTCCAAATTTATTTCTGCTCATTTTGAAACAGTAGATCATATTATTCATCTGTTTTAAACGGGACATGTCTTCCGTTCAACTTCCATTCACTCTCTTTTAGAAGTCATTTACTCCTTATTCTCTTTCTCCTTTATAATAACTTTGTTTGGATTTTTCTTCTATCATTTTCTATTACTAATCTCTAAATGAAATTCCTTTTCCTGAACTTTTAGAAGTTCAGCAGAACTTTTCTAATACCTTGAAGCTCATTTAGTTGTTTTTATATGGCCTTCAAAGAGCAGTTTGTTTGCCGAAATCTCCTGACTCAGTCCTCCTCCTTCACTTTTATCTGAATCTTCCCCTTTCACCTCTATTCTGCTCCCTCTGGACTTTATTCCAGCAATTTTCTCTCAGGGTGCATTTGTCCTGGAAGGGTGCTTTGGCTGCAGTTTCGAAAATTCATAACAACTAGATGATCCAACCCCATCAACTTTCCCAAGTATCATTTGTACCCAATCTCGTTTCACTTGCTCTTCTCTGTGTATTTAATGATCCAGTGTATTTAAAAGTACTTAGAGAGTACTTTGGTTTATAGATTATTTAAGGGTTTTTCTATTTTCTTGTCTGTCACGTGCTCCTCACAGATTGCTCAGATGTTGTAGCTGGGACTTGCCCTCAGCCTCTTGTATTTAGGGCTAATGGTAATATCTTACTTAGCTTTTTGTAGATGCCATTTGTGTAAGTTTTGCTTTGCTGTCTCTGGCAGGCAGCTTCTAAGAGGCTCCCAATGATTCCTGACTCCTGATAGCAATTCATGTCTCATATAATTCCCTCGAATGTGGAGTGAACCTACTGATTTGCTATGAGAGGATGACACCCTGAGATTAGGTTACATAAAGACTTTGGCTTCCATCTTTGCTCTTCCTTACTCAGATGGAAACCAGCTGTCCTACTGTAAGCTGTGCTATGAAGATGCAGGAACTGAGGGAGCCCTCTAGCCAACAGACAGACAGCAAGAACTGAGGCTTTCAATTCAATGGTCTACAAGGAACTGAACACTGTCACTCACCACTTAAGCGAGCTTAGAAATAGATCTTCCTCCAGTCAAACCTTGAGTTGACTTAGCCCAGTCCAACATCTTAACTGATGTCTTGATTGCAACATACTATGAAACTCTGAGCCAAAATACACAGCTAAATGATGCCGAGATTCAGAACCCACAGAAACTTCAGGTAATAAATATTTGTTGTTTTAAGTACTAGCTTTTGGAACAATTCATTATGCAGCCATGGATAACTAGTACATTCTCTTAGAGCTCTGCTTTTATTGGAGTGAGGGAGTTATAGGGATTCAAACTCAGTCGTATTTGACTCTATGATCCCATGAACTGGAGCACTCAAGGCTCCTCTGTCCATGGAATTCTCCAGGCAATACTGGAGTGGGCTGCCATTTCCTTCTCCAGGCAATCTTCCTGATCCATGGATCAAACCTATGCCTCCTGCACTGCATGCTGATTCTTTACCGCCTGAGCCACCAGACCATTTCATAAACAATTCTTAAAAGAAATATCACTTATAAATATTGCATTTCTCTCTCATTTTCCAGAATAATTTTATAACACTTTGCTATTAGCTAAGAAAACTAATATTTTCTATTAATATTTTTCAAAACGTACATACCCTATACTGTTTAGTTCTCAACAAAGCAATTCCTTCTTCCTTTCTCAGAAAAATTATTAATTATTAAATCATTAATTCCAACATGCATTACTGCAAAAATCAGATACTTTACTTTCCAATAGCCTGAGTTTGCCAAGAAAAACAGATATTAATCACATCACTTTCAAATGAATAAAAATTCATCTGAAAATAAAAAGCCTCAATACAAAGGTAGTCCTTCCTCAAAAGGCAGAAATCATTCTTTATCTAACCTACTTAAAAGGCTATTTATTCACATGAAGATATTTACGCCAGTTTTTAAACTTTAGTTTGAGGTTACTCTATTTTACAATATCATCTCCCCTCTAAGTTCCACTAGACAGTTCTTAGCTTGTTTCATGACTATATTCTAAATGCCCAGAAAGTTATGTGATACACTGTAAGAACTCAGTAAATATGTGTTGAATAAATAAATCTATAATAATCTGCCAAATGATAACCAGCATTGGTGTGGCATCAACTGATGCCAAGCACTCCGAAGTTCTTTACATGTACTATCTTTTATGATTCTTAAAAGAAATTCTTTTTAATCTTCATTTAATAGATGTCCAAGGCCTAGAAACTAGATAATTCATCCAAGATAAACACAGTAAGCAAGAAGCATAATCTTAGTAAGATACTAAAAAGTCTAAGAGCAGTGCTTGTATGCTGCTATGTTAACACTGCTCTTCCTGAAACTTAAAAATACCAAGCACTTTTTCCAAAGGAGAAAAGTTAGCTCCTTGGTGTATTCATTTTATCTTGCTTTTAGCTGCACTGTTTCAATAATAATAATAAATGATTCTCCTGGACGCTTAGACCATTACAGTGACCAAATACTTCCAAAATTTCTATTGTTGGCAATTCTCCAGTAAATTATATTCTAATTTAAATTGATAAAGCCCAAGTATGATTTTTTCTGAAGTCCAATTAATCAATTTTGAACTATAATGTAAAATAGTAATTTTAGTATTTAACAGCATTTTATAGAATAAAATGGAATTTTTCTTTAGAGAAACTGACAGTAATTTTTAAATCCAATAGTGATACCTAGTGCAGACAAGCATATTCCTTAATAGACATCTTACATATGGCTGGTGGAAATTAAATTAGATCCGGGTTTTTGGATGGCAATTTGGCAATGCACATTAAAATCCTGAAAGCATTTATATTCTCTAACTCAGTAACTCTCCATCTAGGAATCTAAAAGTATAAGACACAGATAAAGATTTACAGATTTATGAGATAAAGATTTATGAACAGTAAGGTTCACCACATAATATAGGAAAGAAAATGGCAACTTAAATGATTGATAATATATAAAAATTAAGTTACAACAAATAACAAATTATTACAATTATCTTAAAGACTAGTTACAGATATGAAAAAGTTCTTCCAATTATATTAGATTCAAAAAATAATAAAGAACCATATGAGTGAATGAGTGAAGTGAGTGAAAGTCGCTCAGTCATGTCCAACTCTTTGTGACCCCAGGGACTATATAGTCCATGGAATTCTCCATTATACTGGAGTGGGTAGCCTTTCCCTCCTCCAGGGGATCTTCCCAACCCAGGGATCAAACCCAGGTCTCCTACATGGCAGGCAGGTTCTTTACCAGCTGAGCCACAGGGGAAGTCCAAGAAGACTGGAGTGGGTAGCCTATCTGATCTCCAGCAGATCTTCCTGTCCCAAGAGTCGAACCAGGGTCTCCTGCATTGCAGGCAGACTCTTTACCAACTGAGCTACTAGGGAAGAAAGAAGCATATGAGGGCTCTCAATTTTAGAAATTTATCTTTTAAAAGACTGGGAGGATACATACCAACACATTAAAAGTGATTATTTCTGAATGGTACAATCGTATGTGATTTATAATTTTTTCAAATTTTTTGCAGAATTTTGTTTTCTATAATTAACAAACGTTAATTTCAGGATAAAAAACAGCTCATTGTTTTCCAAAGTGTTGAATTTGGACAGTTAAATAAAAGTTTTTGAGCTTTAATTTTGAAATGTATATTTTGTAAATGAACAGACAAGTTTTTAATTTAAATAAAAATGTATTAAGCAGAAATCTTGAAAAGATTCATTTCCTGTTTCAGATAATATATATTATGCTACACAGTAAACTACAATTACTATATAACACTTCAGAGCAAATACAAATCAATCCAGACCCTGTCGGGTTTTTTTAAAATAACTATTTCTCTCTGTGTGTGGTCTTTTTATCGCTACCTCTCTCTCTCCTTTCCCTCTTCTTCCTCCACATCTCTCTCTCTCCATCTGCCTTCTCTATTTGCCTACATACTCACTAGTATAAGAAACAGCACCAACAGACAACCTAGTTACAAATATTCTTTCTTACACTGAATACAAATATCCATGGCCCTATCCAGAGTTATGAGGGTTTTAGATGTCTCAAAGTTGGAAGTAAAACAAAAACAAATTCACAACATATAAGGTTACTCCAGTCTGCCATTTATATCCTAAATCTTTAATTAGGTATTCTCTGAAAAAAACAGGCATTATCTGGAGTTTTAATCATTCTTATTAGAAACATTACTAAATAATCTAGCTTATTAAAAATCTCACTTGTTCAGGATATTATCTTTAGATGTAATAGTCCCTGGACTTAGGACCCTAAGATATCACTAAGGAAGGCTAATGTATGAACTAACCAAATGTCTAACATATAAATTAGCCCATCAATAAAAATAAATATAAGACATACACATACAGCACTTGTACTGAAAGGAAATTACAGATCAGTCTCAACCTACAGCTTAGTAGCAGAGTCTGCACATGAAAAAAATATACTTACAAAGAGAAAAATAATGTCATTAGTTGGAATACCTCAATATCCATGCATTATCTACACAGAAAGAAGCAAAGCCCAAAGATTTGAAAGCTATAGGTCGTACAACTTGGCAAATTTAACATTTTGCATCTCCTAATATTTTAAGTAACAGCTCATTTCAAAGGTAATTCAGTCATTATGTAAACATTAATTACAGCATTAATATTTATTAAACTACAATTAAAAAACAACCACCCTCAAGCTATTTTAGGTACTCAACTCTGGACATCTTTTTTCTCCCATTATTTGAAATGATGGCTCTACACTATATATATTTAGTACACCATGACTTTTCGGAGTATTTCGGTTAAGTTGCTCAGCTGTGTATGAGTCTTTGAGACCCCACTGACTGCAGCACGCCAGGCCTTCCTGTCCATCACCAACTCCCAGAGCCTACTCAAACTCACGTCCATTGATTCAGTGAAGCCATCCAACCATCTTATCCTCTGTTGTCCTCTTCTCCCACCTTCAATCTTTCCCAGCATCAGGGTCTTTTCAAATGAATCAGTTCTTCACATCAGGTGGCTAAAGTACTGGAGTTTCAGCTTCAGCATCATTCCCTCCAATGAATATTCAGGACTGATTTCCTTTAGGATGGACTGGTTGGAACTCCTTGCAGTCCAAGAGACTCTCAAGAGTCCTCCAGAACACCACAGTTCAAAAGCATCAATTCTTTGGCACTCAGCTTTCTTTACAGTCCAACTCTCACATCCATACATGACTACTGGAAAAATCATAGCTTTGACTAGATGGATCTTTGTTAGCAAAGTAATGTCTCTGCTTTTTAATATGCTGTCTAGGTTGATCATAACTTTTCTTCCAAGGAGGCATCTTTTAAATTCATGGCTGCAGTCACCATATGCAGTGATTTTGGACCCACCCCCCCAAAAAAGTTTGTCATTGTTTCCATTGTTTCCCCATCTATTTGCCATGAAGTGAAGGGACCAGATGCCATGATCTTAGTTTTCTGAATGTTGAGCTTTAAGCCAACTTTTTCACTCTCCTCTTTCACTTTCATCAAGAGGCTCTTTAGTTTTTCTTCACTTTCTGCCATAAGGGTGGTATCATCTGTATATCTGAGGTTATAGATATTTCTCCCAGCAATTTTGATTCCAGCTTTTGCTTTATCTAGTTCAGCATTTCTCATGATGTACTCTGCACAAAAATTAAATAAGGAGGGTGATAATATACAGCCTTGATGTACTCCTTTTCCTATTTGGAACCAGTCTGTTGTTCCATGTCCAGTTCCAACTGTTGCTTCTTGACCTGCATACAGATTTGCCAGGAGGCAGGTAAGGTGGTCTGGTATTTCCTTTCTTGAAGAATTTTCCATAGTTTATTGTGATCCACACAGTCAAAGGCTTTGGTGTAGTAAATAAAGCAGAAGTAATATTTTTCTGGAACTCCCTTGCTTTTTCGATGATCCAACAGATGCTGGCAATTTGATCTCTGGTTCCTCTGCCGTTTCTAAATCCAGCTTGAACATCTGGACATTCACGGTTCACGTACTGTTGAAGTCTGGCTTGGAGAATTTTGAGCATTACTTTGCTAGTGTGTGAGATGCGTGCAATTGTGAGGTAGTTTGAGCATCCTTTGGCATTGCCTTTCTTTGGGACTGGAATGAAAACTGACCTTTTCCAGTCCTGTGACCACTGCTGAATTTTCCAAATTTGCTGGCATACTGAGTGCAGCACTTTCACAGCATCATCTTTTAGGATTTGAAATAGCTCAACTGGAATTTCATCACCCCCACTAGCCTTGTTTGTAGTCATGCTTCCTAAGGCCCACTTGACTTTGCATTCCAGGATTTCTGATTCTAGGTGAGTGATCACACCAAATATTTTTCTCTTTAAAGCTATTAGTTTCCAGCATACTCTGTCTTCAATATCTATTATCATCACCCTCATTTCCATTTTAAAAATTACAATGGGAGCATACATGTGTACATGTGTGTGTGTGTGTATTCCTTGATTTCATTCATCAGAAGTCTGTTTAACCCAACAGCCCCTAAGTACCAAACATTTAAATTTCTACAATGCAGGAGTTTGAATTAAATCTCTAGAGGGCTTTATTTAAAGGTGATTTATACAAATACCTATCCTGATGCTTTGAAAAAATAATTCTCAAATCTGCATGAGAAGTCTTTCTTTAAGTACTTTATATGTGCTACCTGAATTCAGTCAATAATTTGGACAGTTTATCTTCCAATAAATAATACAAGTTTAAAATGTGGAAAGAACAAAAAGAATACAAATGCACTGCATTAAAAGAAACTCAATCAGCAAGATACTTCATTCACTGGTTCCAAAACTTTATCAAGCATCAGCATCACCAGGAGGACTTGTTAAATGATTGACTGCTTAGCTCTAACTTCTCAGTTTCTGATTGATGGGTTCAGTCTAAAAATCTGCATTCTAACCACACCCTAGATGATATTGATGCTGCTGGTCTGGGGCCTCATTTAGAGAACCACTGCTGTAGAGTCTCATGAACTATACTGTCTGAAATTAAAATTTTAAGTTATATCAAAAGTTCTCAAATTAGAAGTAAAGTATAGATCTAAATATCTGCAAGTAAATACTCTTGCCTAATAGTGTAATTAAAATTAACTGTTGAAAGTAAAATCTTTCAGATAAAGATAGTACCATTTGGATTACCACAATGACTACTACAAAAACAGTGATTAATAACATTCTCCAAAAGGTAAGCAGTTTATCCGCTAGAAATTACAGAAATAAATGTCAGCAATGAAGTACTGCAAAAAGATGAGAGAAATTTAGTTATAAATAAAACTTACAAAATGAAAAGACTAGTCCCTTAATATAGCATATTTAAACTAAACTCTATTTACATCTGTCAATCATATGTAAGACTGAATCTGGCTTCACCAAACCATGCAGCTCAGGTCACAGGGGCTTAGTTAATATGATGTAGTATCTATTTCCAGTCTTATATGTAGAGAACTCCAAAAAGGCAGAGTTTTCCCTGCCTTGCTTCCATGAAACTACTGATGTTCAGACTATCAACTTATAAAAATAGGAATGAATAAATTTTCAGAAGATAAAACTGTGACAGAGAAGCAACTGAAAATTTAAAATTCTTTTCTCATTTCAATGATAAAACAGACATTCTGTAGACTGGGTCAGGCATACAGAACACTGACCCAAAATAGTTGTTCTAGGTGTTTCCAGACATGGCAGACACCTAAAGCTTTCAGGGCTAGACACACAGCCTGATAAGTAAGTACTCAATAAATGATAGCTGCTACTATTACCATTTTGTATTAATATATGGTTGTGTGCCCTGGCATTAACAGCAATCTGAACAACCAGCTTCCTATAATACTTAACAAAGAGGCTTTGGAACTTGGAAGGAGAAGAGCTTAATCTGAATTCCACTGGTATTATATATTGGGACACTAACGGGAAGTCATTTTTATATGGCAAACAGTGGAAAAACAAGGATATCATAATTCATATACTCATAGACACACAAAGATAAAAAAGACAGTAGCTGAACCACAAACATCAAAAATTTGTGAGACTGAAATGAGATATATCCAAAGGATCTTTGACAAATATGCTATATTAAAGTAAATAAAAGTCCCCTGGAAAAAGTGTTAAGCTAAAATGTCAAGAAGAAAATATAAATGAAAAATAGAAACTATAAACAAAAAAAATCAATAAATTCCACCCTAATTTATACTCTAACTTTACTGAAAATAACCCAAGGAACATATAAGCATGCTTTATTATTTGATCATAACACTAAAATTATATCACTAAAAACTTGAAAATGGAGAATTCATTCATGCCTTCAGACTGATGATACTATCATATCAGAAACAATAAATGCAATTAGTAGTTGGTATTCTCTTGTAAACTCAAAACCTCACCATTCTGAAATAAATCTGGATTCAATCATCAATAGGGTCTGCCTTCAAAGGCAGTCACTAACAAAGCTACTCAGTCAATACAATATTCTTCATGAATGTGCATAAACTAAAGTTTTGTAAAATAGATAAGAATAATGAATTCAGGAAGTCACTATCTGCAAAGTAGTTTCTACTCAAACCACGAATCCTTTTGCTTTCATTAATTTTTTCTACTATTTATTTCATA
The DNA here is from genome assembly GCF_023699985.2 of Odocoileus virginianus. Lineage (NCBI taxonomy): Eukaryota > Metazoa > Chordata > Mammalia > Artiodactyla > Cervidae > Odocoileus > Odocoileus virginianus. The sequence goes on from NC_069697.1 coordinate 31,791,256, forward strand.
TAATTTCTGCTCTGTATTATTCACTTCTGGTTGCTTTAGGAATAGTTTGCTCTTCTTTTCCAATGTCATAAAGTAGAAGTTCTGTGGGTTTTTGGGTTTTTTTAAGCTTTTTAAACCTACAAAATGTTTGGGCTTCACTGGTGGCTTAGATGGTAAAGAATCCACCAGCAATGCATGACACCTGGGCTCGATTCCTGAGTTAGGAAGATCCCCTGGAAGAGGGCATGGCAACTCACTCCAGTATTCCTGCCTGGAAATTCCATGGACAGAGGAGCCTGGCAGGCTACAGTCCATGGGGTCGAAAGAGCAGACATGACTGAGAGACTAAAAGCACACACACCAGTATTTATTTCATATAATTTCTGCTTTACATTATTCACTTCTTCTGCTTGCTTTAGGATTAGTTTGCTCTTCTCTTCCACTGTATTGAGGTATAAAATCCAGGTTACTGACCTGCGTCTTAAGTAACATTTACAGCTGTAACTTTTCCTCTAAGTGCTACATTAGATACAGTCATGTTTTGGTAGACTGTGCCATTTTTTTGCATCTCATGGTATTTCTTGAATTCACTTTGGATGTATTCTTCAATTCACTGGCTATTTAAAGGTATGTTGCTTAATTTCTATACATTTGTGAGTTTCCCAAGTTTCTCTGGGAAACAGTGACAGGTTTTAGTTTCTTGGGCTCCAAAGTCACTGCAGAGGGTGACTGCAGCCATGAAATTAAAAGACACTTGCTCCTTGGAAGGAAAGTTTGTCTTGGACAAACCTAGACAGAGTACTAAAAAGCAGAGATATCACTTTGCCAACGCAGGTTGATATAGTCAAAGCTATGGTTTTTCCAGCAGTCATGTACAGATGTGAGAGTTGGACCATAAAGAAGGCTAATCGCTGAAGAACTGATGCTCCTGAACTGTGGTGCTAGAGAAGACTCTTGAGAGCCCCTTGGACTGCAAGGAGATCAAATCAGTCAATCCTAAAGGAAATCAACTCCGAATATTCATTGGAAGGACTAATGCTGAAGCTTCAATATTTTGGCCACCTGATGCGAACAGCCTGCTCACTGAAAAATATCTTGATGCTGGTAAAGACTGAGGGCAGGAGGAGAAGGGGGAGAGGGAGAATGAGATGGTTGGAGGGCATCATCGACTCAATGGACTTGAGTTTGAGCAAGTTCCAGGAGATGGTGAAGGACAGGGAGGCCTGGCATGCTGCAGTCTATGTGGTCGCAAAGAGTCAGACATGACTGAGTGAATGAACAGCAACAAGTTTCCTTAAGTTAATGGCAATGTCATTCTTTTGTACTTTGAAACCATGCTATTTCTATCTTTTAAAATATATCAAGATTTGTTACACAGCCTAGCACCCAGTATTCCCTGGAAAATGTTCCATGTGCATTTCAGACAACTACATATTTTGCTATTGTTGGGTAACATGTCCTATAGATGTAGGCGAGGTATATTTGGTGTACAATGCTGCTCAGGACTTCTATTTCCTTGTTAATCTCCTGCCTAGCTGTTCTACCCAACTTCAGAAGTCAGTTACTGAAGTTTGCAAATACTGCTGTTCAACAATCTAGTACACCCTTCATTTCTGTCACTTTTTGCCTTATGTATTAATATTTCAGTGCTTTGTTGTTAGAATCATATATGTATAAATGCCATAGCTTCCTGTTAAATTATATAACAGTGTGAGTTTGAGCAAGGTCCAGGAGATGGTGAAGGACAGGGAAGCCTGGCGTGCTGCAGTTCATGGAGTTGCAAAGAGTCGAACACGACTGAGTGACTGAACAAGCAACCTGCTGAACTGATAATTTTATCAATATAAAATATGCCTCTTTATCTTCAGGAACATTTTAAAAATCATTTATTAAAAGTCAAACTTTGTTTTACATTAGTATAGCCACCACAGCTTTCTTATGGTTTCTGTAAACATGATATATCCTCTGCCAACCTGATCTATTTGTATATTTGCATCTGGGTGTCTCCTATAGAGAACATATGACTAGATCCTATATGTATTTTTTATTTAATCTGACAATCTCTAACGTTAGATTGGACTGTTTAACCTATTTACATTTATAATCATTAATATCATCAGCTATATTTATATCTGCCATTTTACTTTTTGTTTTCTGGGTCTCATGTCTTTTTATTCCTACTTTCTTCCTTTACTGCTTTCTTTTGCATTAAACAAATTTTCTAATGTTGCTTTTAGATTTCTTTAGTGATTACCTATATTTATATATATCCCACTTCCCTCTCATATATATATATATATATTTTCTTTTTTAAGTTACTTCCTTCCTTCATGTTTACTCTAGGGCTTCCCATACATACTGTAACAGATTCAGCTTCAGATTTATACTAACTCCAGTGAGATATAAAAATGTTATTAAATAGCTCTATTCCCTTTTCCCCTTTTGGTGCTATTATTACCTACGCGCGCACACGCGCGCGCGCACACACACACACACACACAGCCCCACACACACGATCTAATGAATGTTATAAAATCAACAAAATGTTAATGCTCAGTCTACAAATATTACAATTGTTACAGCAACTGTTATTATTACTTTATATATGTATGACATTTAAAGAATCTGAGAGATGAAAGAAGAGCAAGTATATATTTGTAGCTTTTGTTATATTAACCTCATACTTACCAATTTTGCCTTTCTTGATTTGTTTCTGCAGTCTGAGTTATAATCAGGTTATTTCTTTAGCTCAATACAGTTGTGTTTCCATAAACCTACTTTACGCTGTTACTGATATACACAGTGAATTTCTGTTACAGGTCCAAAATACAGTTTGTGTGTTTGTGTGTGTGTGTGTGTGTGTGTGTGTGTGTATGTGTATGTATACATAGTGTTTTACACAAATGTTTTTTAAATCAGTTCAGGGAGAAAAATGTGCAATTATAATGTCTTCTATTACTTTATATATTATATATTAACATATCTATGTAAGTTAATATATAACCTTTACTGGTGCTCATGTGTGCGACCAAATTACTGCATGAAGTCATTTGAATTTCAGCCTAAAGAACTTCTTATAAGGTGGGTTCTAGCAACAAATTCAGTTTTATCTGAGAATATTTGTTTCATCTTCATTCCAGAAAGATAGCTTTCCTAGACACAGGATTCTTGGTTGGCAATTCTTTCCATCAAGTACTTTGAATATGTTATCCCACTGCATTTCTGCTTCTATATGATGAGAAGCCAACTGCTGATTTTATTGGGGTTCCCTTATAATAAGTTGTTTTTCTCTTGATGGTTTCAAGATTTTCTCTTACCTTTAGGTTTTCAGCATTTTTACTATAATGTGTCTTTTTGGAGGAGGGCATGGCAACCCACTCCAGTATTCTTACCTGGAGAATCCCCATGGACAGAAGAGCCCAGTGGGCTACAGTCCATGGGGTTGCAAAGCGTCAAAAACAACTGAGCGACTAAGCACAAAAGTTTATTCCTCTTGGAGTTTGTTGAGGTTCCAAAATACACAGATTTACATTTTTCCATAATTTGGGAAGATTTCAACCACTGTTTCTTCAAATATTTTTTTCTGCCCCTTATCTCCTCCTTGACTTCCCTAGTGGCTCAGAAGGTAAAGCGTCTGCAAATGAAGAGATGCAGAGCTCTCAGTTCTCCCCCTAGGCAAACTCTCTGAGCCATGGCTCTGAAGCTGGTGGTAGGGATGGCGGCACACTTTTGATTGACAACACAATGTTGGGACCTGAACACTTGGTGGAGCTGGGGGTCAGTAGCCTGAAGTCTTCTCAACTTCCCAGTCAGAGTGTGCAACTGCCACCTTAAGAGCTAAGGCATGGAGACTGGGTACCAGTATTCTCAGTGGCACAAGTGCAGCCTCTACGGCATGAGCAGTAACTGGACAGAAGTAAGCCCCTGCCTCTCAGCCCCACTGGCCCCAAACTCAGCCCCAGCAACTGGGATCCATATGAGAAAAGCGGACATACCGCTTCTCTCAGAAAGATACTCTAGACTAGGAGCTGTGTTCTTGGCTACACCAACCTGGAGTGGACTTTCCATATTACTAAGCTAGGAAAGGGGAAAAACGAAGTAATAAGTCTGGATTCAAATACCAAGCTTTGGTTGTTCTTATGTTTAAGCAGATTTTCTTTATTTTGTGTATGCCTATAGAACTATTCCAGAAACTTTAAATGACAGCTTTAAAAATAAATAAATAAATACACAATTTTCACCATTCAATGGGAAGTGGGTCCACAGAAAACTTCCTGCTGTCCTGCCAGAAATGGACTGTCCATACAAAACCTTTAACTCAACTGCCTCTTAATAAATTCTTAATGTGTCATCCTCATCATCCCCTCCCCCAACAAGACTATTCTTCTTGACTACCATCAACAAAAAAAAAGTAGTTTGCTTTTCCTTCTTACCCTCAACAAGAAAAATGGATGAATTATATTTCCACAGATATAACCCATATCACAGACCAACATTACCATCACACTCCCCAGAACTCAGTTAGTTGGTGTTTCTTGATTTGCCATTCCTGACCAGTCATCAGATATTTCCTCATTTACTGGATTATAAAAAACATGGAACAAAACTTATTTGAAATGAACTGTATAAGAAACCATTTAAACAAAAGTTGCAAGTTATATTCCCCTAAATAGTCCTCTTTGTATATACATATTTTCACATACCTAATTTAACAAAAGAAAAAAATATCTGCTTACTGAAATCAGATTTGAAGGTGGCTTTAAGCTATTTAACACATATTTTGGCTTCCCAGGTGGCACTAGTGGTTAAGAATATGCCTGCCAATGCAAAAGACGCAAGAAGACAGGGGTTCGATCCCTGGGTCAGGAAGAACCCCTGAAGTAGGAAATGGCAACCCACTCCAGTATTTTTGCTTAGAAAATTCCATGGACTGAGGAGTTTGGCAGGTGACAGTCCATGGGGCTGCAAAGAATCAGACATGACTGAGTAACTGAAAACACACATTTAAATTTATTGAAGAGGAAGACCCTAAACATATAAAAGCTGCATTTTGTATAATAAACTAGTTTTTATTTCCACTGGGAATTCCCATTTATCAAGATGACCTTATAGCTGATTTACACTGCTGTATAGCAGAAACCAACACAACACTGTAAAGCAATGATCCTCCAATTAAAAATGAAAGAAAAACTAAAAGCAGACACACACATAAACAACAACAAAAAATACGTAACTGATCAATAAAAATATTTTCTGTAAGGGGAAAGAGGAAGCAAAATAACAAGCATGATATTTTGATACTGAAGTGACATTTTAGTCATTGGTTAGAATATTAGCATTAGCTCAACTACAGGATTATCCATAAGACACTAAATACACCTAATGTTGAAATATGTGAGTAAGCAACAGATAAGTATATACATAAAGGAATAAATACCAATTGTTTACACCATTTTTGGCAAATGAGACTATCTTTAAATGCAAGATATAAGATTTCCTATGAGGAAAAAAAAAACTAAATAGGTTGGAGTTAAGACACCTAAAACTCTACTTACTGAAACCCATTAATTAATAAATTATGAATTTCCAATGTGAAAAGTGCAGATATAGAGATTAAAAGGAAAAACAGGGACTTCTACTTTCAGCTAAGATAGAATATTGTGATCAGATTTTATGGGACTGTGGACCTATTATATAACAAAATATTGAGGAAAAAGGAAATGGTAACAACATGAAAAAATATATAAGGTTTTTTCCTTAAAATTTAAGTCTCCTTAAAAGATAACTATTTAAAAGTTAACTACCACATAGTGCTTAGTTTACAACATATGGAGAAGTAAAATATAAGAAAGTAACAGCACAAAAATCAAGAGGGGAGAAATGGAAGTACCTTACTACAAGGTAATTATAAGTGTAATATCATTAAATGGTAGGCTATATTAAGTTAAAGCAAGTACTAAAAAAAACAAGTTATTATCTAGTACTAAAAAAAAAAAAGTTATATCTAACACAAAGGAGATAAAAACAAACCATAAAAGTACTCCATCTAAAAGTAGGCAGAAAGAGGAAAAAGAACAACGAACAAATGAGACAGGTAGAAAAGAAACAAGATGGAGGATTTAAACCTAGCCAGATCATTAGTCACATTAAATGTAAATGGTTTAAATACCTCAAATGAAAAGGTAGAGATTAGCAGATCAAGGGTCACAGGGGAAGGACAACCCAATTATATTGTGCCTACAAGAAATACACTTTAAATATAAGACACAAATAGGTTAAAAGTAAGAAAATGGAAAAAAATACATACCATGTTGATAGCAGTACTAGAGTAGCTATATTAAGAGACTGAGTAGATTCCAAATCAAATAATATTACCAAGGATATAGAGGTCATTTCTAGGTCAATTATACCAAGAGGACATAAAATCCTAAATGTTTATGTACAAAATTAAAAGAGCTTCAAAAATAGAACAATCAAAAAGAAGTGATAAACTGCAAGGTTAAACAGATAAATTCACAAATACACTCTTCACAATTACACTCACAGATTTCAGTACTCCTTCCTCAATCATAGAAGCAGACAAAAAATTGAACACATTAAACTTGAAAGTAAACAACACTAACAACATAGTTGACCTGACTGACATTTATAAAACACTTTATAACCAACAGCAGAATAAATACTTTTTCATCTCAAGTACACACTGAGTATTTACTAAGACAGATCACATTCAATCACAACAAATTTAAAGGAATTCAAAGCGTAAAAGTGTGTTCTCTGACCACAATGGAATGAAATTAGAAATCAATAACAAAAAGATAGCTGGAAAATCCCCAAGTATTCAGAACCTAAATTTCTATTAACCCATGGGTCAAAAAACAACTCAAAAGAAATATGAAAAAGTACATTAAGTGGAATGAAAATATAAATATAACATATCAAAATTTGTGGGACATCATTAACGCATTACTTAGAGGGAAATAGTATTTTTATCTATATGGGACACTACATGCAAAATTTATGAAAGCATAAGACTGTACATTTAAAAGTATATCTAAAACTCTACATCATTCTAAAATGTATCTGTGTATCAAAACATCATGTGATATACTTTAAATATATATACAATTATACTTGTCAATTATTAATCAATAAAGCTTTTTTAAAACCCTCAAATTATAGAACACATAAAAGAAGACAAGAGAAAAAATTTCTAACTTTGGGTTAAGCAGAAACTTCTTAGATGAAATAGTAAAGGAAGCATGATACTTAAGAAGAAAAAAAATTTATAAATTCAAGTTAATCAAAATTAAAAGTTCATTCTCTTCTCAAAAAAATATCAAAGGACAAACCACAGACTGAAAGAAATTATTATTAAATACATATATGACAGCATTCCAAATGTATAAAGAACTCTCAAAAATTAAATATAAGAAAAACTCAATAAAAAAATGCACAAGCAATATGAATGGACACCTTATCATAGGATACATGAATTGCACATAAGTATTGGGCTTCCCTGATAGCTCTGCTGGTAAAGAATCCACCTGCAATGCAGGAGACCCCAGTTCAGTTCCTGGGTCAGGAAGATCCACTGGAGAAGGGACAGGCTACCCACTCTAGTATTCTTGGATTTCCCTTGGGGCTCAGCTGGTAAAGAATCCACCTGCAATGCAGGAGACCTGGGTTCGATCCCTGGGTTGGGAAGATCCCTTTGAGAAGAGAAAGGTTACCCACTCTAGTATTCTGGCCTTGAGAGTTTCAGTAACTGTAGAATCCATGGGGTTGCAAAGAGTCGGACATGACTGAACGACTTTCACTTTCACATGATAAGTACTCAAAACCACTGGCATTAGGAAAAAGTAGTTTTTAACCACAGTTAAGATATTTCTACCCCACTCTACTAGGAAAGCTAAAATTAAAGACTAGCCATCAAGTGTTGGCGAAAATGGGAACCAACTAGAACTCTTACACAATGCTAATAATAATGTAAAATATTATGATAGTATAAGAAAACTTTGGGAGCTTCTTAAAATGTTAAACATACAATGACCATATTACCTAGTCATTTCACTCCTACTACACATCTGAAGAATATGGATGGACTACTACACATCTGAAGAACTATGGACAAAAGTTCGTAACACTGTACAGGAGGGAGTGAACACCATCCCAAAGAAAAACAAATCCAAGAAGGCAAAATGATTATCTCAGGAGGCCTTACAAATAGCTGAAAAAAGAACAAAAGTGACAAGCAAAGGAGAAAGGAAAAAAGATATACCCAACTGAACGCAGCATTCCAAAGAATAGCAAGGAGACACAAGAAAGCCTTCTTAAGTGAACAACGAAAATAAAGAGAGGAAAATAATAGAATGGGAAAGGCTAGAGATCTCTTCAAGAAAATTAGAGATACTAAGGGAACATATCATGCAAAGATGGGCACAATAAAGGACAGAAAAGGTAAGGACCCAACAAAAGCAGAAGAAAATAAGAAGTTATGGCAAGAATATACAAAATTGTACAAAAAAGATCTTAATGATCTGGATTACAACAACAGTGTAGTCACTCACCTAAAGATAGACATCCTAGAGTGTAAAGTCAAGTGGGCCTTATGCTTCCTACCAACAAAGCTAGTGGAGGTTGATGGAATTTCAGTTGAGCTATTTCAAATTCTAAAAGATGATGCTGTTAAAGCGTGGCACTTAACATGCCAGCAAATTGGAAAACTCAGCAGTGGCCACAGGACTGGAAAAGATCAGTTTTCACTTCAATCCCAAAGAAGGACAATGCCAAAGAATGCTCAAACTACCACACAACTGCACTCATTTCACATGCTAGCAAGATAATGCTCAAAATTCTTCAATCTAGGCTTCAATAGTATGTGAATGGAGAACTTCCAGATGTACAAGCTGGATTTAGAAAAGGCAGAGAAACCTGAGATCTAACTGCTAGCATCCACTGGGTCATAGAAAAAGCAAGAGAATTCCAGAAAAACATTTACTTCTGCTTCATCAACTATGCTAAAGCCTTTGACTGTGTGGTCACAACAAACTGTGGAAAATTCTTCAAGAGATGGGAATACCAGACCACCTGACCTGCCTCCTGAGAAATCTGTATGCAGGTCAAGAAGCAACAGTTAGAACTGGACATGGAAAAACAGACTGTTTCTAAATTGGGAAAGGAGTACGTCAAGGCTGTATATTATCATCCTGCTTATTTTACTTATATGCAGAGTACATCATGCAAAATGCTGGGCTGGAGGAAGCACAAGCTAAAATTAAGATTGCGGGAGAAATATCAATAATCTCAAATATGCATATGACACCACCCTAGTGGCAGAAAGTGAAGAGGAACTAAAGAGCCTCATGATAAAGGTAAAAGAAGAGAGTGAAAAAGCTGGCTTAAAACTCAACATTCAAAAAACTAACATCATGGTATCTGGTTTCATCAATTCATGGCAAATAGATGGGGAAACAATGGAAACAGTGACAGACTTTATTTTCTTGGCCACCAAAATCACTGCATATGGTGACTGCAGCCATGAAATTAAAAGATGTTTGCTCCTTGGAAGAAAAGTTATGACAGACCTAGACAGTGTATTAAAAAGCAGAGACATCACTTTGCTGACAAAGGTCCATGTAATCAAAACTATGGTTTTTCCAGTAGTCATGTATGGATGTGAGAGTTGGACCATAAAGAAGGCTGAGCACCAAAGACTAATGCTTTCAAACTGTGGTGCTGGAGAAGAACTCTTGAGAATTTCTTGGACTGCTAGGAGAATAAACAAGTCAATCCTAAAGGAAGTCAATCCAGAATATTGATTGGAAGGACTGATGCTGAAACTGAAGATCCAATACCTTGGCTACCTGATAGGAAGAGCTGACTCATTGGAAAAGACCCATATGCTGAGAAAGACTGAGGGCATAAGGAGAAGGGGATGACAGAGGATGAAATGATTGGATGGCATCACAGACGCAATGGACATAAGTCTGAGCAAACTCTGAGATAGTGAAGGACACGGAGGCCTGGCATGCTGCAGTCCATGGGTTTGCAAAGAGTTGCACACAAACTAGCAATTGAACAATACAACACATCTTTCAGAATGACTAAAATGCAATATGTAACACTACCAAGTCCTAGCAAAGAGGAGGGGCAACTGGAACCCTCATATAGTCCTGAAGGGAATGCAAAAATGCTTCAATCATTCTGAAAAGATTTTATGTTTTTATATTATTAAATACATGGTTTCAGTATGACCCAGTAATTTCTTTTCCTTTAATGACCCAGTAACTTTACTTCTTTGAATTTACCCAAATAAAGTAAAGATTTCTGTTGATACAAAAACTTACATGATAATGTTAATAGGAACTGTAATCGCCAAAACCTGGAAACAACCTAAATCTCCTTTAATTAGGAAATGCCAAAGAATCTGCAGTATATCATACAACAGAATACTATTTAGCAATAAAAAGGAATTAATTATTGATACAGGCAATATATATATATAAGCCTCATTTGCATTGTGCTAAGTAAAAGAAGCCATTCTGAAAAGGCTACATACAGTACAAGTCTATTAATATGATATTCTTGGAAAGGCATAAAACATATTAATGGTTGCCAGGGTCAGAAAATGAAATGCTGTACTACTGACAAAGGACAAAGCAATTTTAAGAGTGATGGAAATATTCTATATCTTCTTTTTTTTAGTGGTACTTATACACCTGATTCCATTTATCAAAAGAGGCAGAGCTGTACACTAAAAAAGGTAAATTTTACCATGTGAAGCAGTGACAGATTTTATTTCTTGAGCTCCAAAATCATTGTGGATGGTGACTGCAGCCATGAAATTAAAAGATGCTTGCTCCTTGGGAGGAAAGCTATGACAAACCTAGACAGCATATTAAAAAGCAGAGACATCACTTTGGCAACAAAGGTTCATAGCATCAAAGCTATGGTTTTTCCAGAAGTCATGTAGGGATGTGAGAACTGGTCCATAAAGAAGGCTGAGTGCCAAAGAATTGATGCCTTCAAACTGTGGTGTTGGAAAAGGCTCTTGAGAGTCCCTTGGACTATGAGGAGATCACATAAGTCAATCCTAAAAGAAATCAGTCCTGAATATTGACTGAAAGGACTGATGCTGAAGCTTCAATACTTTGGCCACCTGATGCGAAGAGCTGACTCACTAAGAAAGACCCTGATAATGGGAAAGACTGAAGGCAAAAGGGGAAGAGGAGAGCAGAGAATGAGTTTGTTAGGTAGCATCACCAACTCAAAGGACATGAATTTTAGCAAACTTCAAGAGATAGTGAGGGACAGGGGAACCTAGTGTGCTGCAGTCCACAGGTTCTCAAAGAGTGGGACATAACTTAGTGACTGAACAACAACAACAAAATTGTATTTAACTTTACAAAGTGGGAAAATCATTTCATGGCTTAAATCAAGCAAAAAAGCTCTAGGTACATAAAAGCCAGCAATTTTCTCCTAAATGTATGTCTTCTCTTCTTCACTGCACATTTCATACAATCATTATTTTATAACCAGCAAGAATAGCCAGGAATTATAAAAGTAGAAAATGAGGCTTTAATAGAGGTAAAGGCTAGATCTAAAGGTTCTAAAATGAAATTTAAATAATTAGGTAAAATAGTCTTTTAGATGAAAAACTAGATAAAAAATAATGATCATTTAAACTACTTTAGGGTACTTCCCTGGTGGCGCAGCGGATAAGAATCTGACTAATGCAGGAGACACAGGTTCAGTCCCTGGTCTGGGAAGATTCCACATGCTGTGGAACAAGCAAGCCCGTGAACCCCAACTACTGAAGCCTGCACACTCTAGAGCCCGTGCTCCACAAGAGAAGTCACTGCAATGAGAAGCCCATGCACTGTAACTAGAGAGTAGCCCCTGCTCTCCGAAATAGAGAAAGTCCATGTGCAGCAATGAAGACCTAGCACAGTCAAATAAATACAGTATGGTGTGTACATGTTAAAAAAATGTTTTAACTGCTTTAGGAAGCTAAATGATATTGTTTATGTTTTATTTTCACATCTAAGTTTAAAACACACAAGCACACAGCAAACAGCTTTTAAGTGACCTTTTCCATTTGCAATAATCTATAAATATTATCTATATTAGATTATAAATATTATCTATATTTAAAATAATCTATAAATATTAAACACTCCAACAACAAATGGTTTTGTATAGTCAAGCCAAATATACCCCGAACTCAAAAATAAAGAAAACCCATGAATTATATATAAAGTGACAAACTCTCCATATCTCAGTTCTCTCAATTTTTTTGTTGCTGTTCAGTTGCTGAGTCATGTCTGACTCTGTGATCCCATGGACTAGCTCACCAGGTTCCTCTGTCCATGGGATTTCCCAGGGAAGAACACTGTAGTGGGTTGCCATTTCCTTCTCCTGGGGTTCTTCCTGACACAGGGATCAAACCTGTGTCTCCTGCATTGGCAGGCAGATTCTTTACTGTTAAGCCACGAGGAAAGCCCTCCTACTGGTGCTGTTTACTTACTTCAGTAATGTCTGGTTCTTCACCACCCCCTGAACTATATAGCCTGCCAGGCTCCTCTGTCCATGGGATTCTCCAGGAACAATACTGGAGTGGGTTGCCATTTCCTTCTCCAGGGGAGCTTCCTGTCCCAGGGATCTAACCCACATCTCTTAGGTCTCTTGCACTGGCAGGTAGGTTCTTTATCACTAGTGCAACCTGTTCTCTCAATAGCAATCTCTAAATTCCCTTCTTCAATAGTTTCCCTGTTCTATGACTTTAATGAAATTTATTGTTGCTAAAATATCTCAGTATAATTTTTGTCCTCAAGAGTCAATAATTATCCACAATTCCTATAAACCTATTAAAACTTCTCATTGGAGAAATCATCCTGGTCTCTCTTCAACATTATATATATAAAACACTTAGTACAGTACCCAGGAGACAGTACTCAATAGATCACAACACTTTACAAGTCAATTATATTCCTATCATAAAAGGTTTTCAAAATGAACTATAACCAGAACAGCACAATTTTTGGCATGAAGAAAGAGATATAAATTGTTAAAAGATACATTTATCTCTATCTTATTTGTTCATAAAAATAATACTCCAAGATGTTCTGAGAACTTTAAAAAGAAATTGATTAATCACTGAGAGCCATTACCTGAAAAAGTAAGATATGGGTTTTGGTCCCTGAAAAGGTAAAACCCAGCACCATCTGCTGGCTGCTAGCTCCTTCTTATGAATACAGTGGAAGTGACAGTAAAATAATACAAACACTGATCAATCTCAGAATCTAGTTCAGTAACACTTGAAGACACAGATAATGGTAGGGCATAGTTAGGGAGTCACAGAGCGTATGAAAACCAGCAACCACTGATTAGGAGAATAAATGGGGTTAGGAATTTTAGTTGTGTGCCCTTTTATTAAGCTGCATTTTCTGAGGTAGATCACTGCCCATGCTACTACTATTTCAGTATAGGAAACCAGCAGAAACAACCAGACATCAGGACTAAAACAGAAGAGAGGAATGCACCCTACCATTGTAAGCAATGCATACAGAGGAGTGTCCCTTCTAAGAAACAGAAGCAACACAAGGGTAAACTGTCAAGAATGGATGAACTGGGTATATGTCCGTTTCTCATTCTCTGAATCAACTAGCATCTGAGAAGCATAAAAGAGTAACACAGAGCGGAAAATAAAGAAACACCGAACCATCACTAACACAGGGAGTACAGATAAATACACTCAAATGCATGAGAAATTACTTAAAGGGGCAGAATCAATCCCCAAAACAATTTTTAAAACATTTTTAATTGTTTGGCTGTACCATGTAGCATACAGGATCTTAGTTCTCCAACCAAGGATCGAACCCACACCCCCTGCAGTGGAAGCACAAAGTCTTAACCACTGGACTGCCAGGGAGGTCTCCCCAAAACAATTTTGAACAATCATAATAAACAGACATGGGAAAAGATTAGAAGCATGAAGCAGGAATAATCAATTAAGAAGACACTGGCTATAAAAATATAATAATTGAAATAAAGAATGTTTAAATGGTATGAGTAACAGAATGGACAGAAGTGAAAAACAACTCCATAATCATTAAGGTTGAATCCAGGATATGTCCCAAAGAACATCAGAGCGCAATGAAATACTAAAAAATAAAAGCAAAATAAGCAAAGTATCAACAGTATAAGTGTAAATATCTCTCCAACTGAAATTCCATAAGCAAAGAAAAGGAAAAATGAAGGGGAAGAATTTAAAAAAAAAAATACTGGCCAAGAATTTCACAAGATTCAGTATTTGATTTCAGATTGAAACAGCTTAGAGTCCTAAGAACATAAAAAGACTATACCTAAACATAAAAGAGTGAAATTTAAGCCTTTCAGAAAAAAACTACACAGAGACATTTGTTATCGTTGTTCAGTCGCTCAGTCCTGTTCAACTCTTTGCGAGTCCACGTATTGCAGCATGCCAGGTTTCCCTGTCCTTTATCATCTCCTGGAACTTGCTCAAACCTATGTCTATTGAGTCAGTGATGTCATCCAACCATCTCATCCTCTGTTGTCCCCTTTCTCCTCCTGCCCTCAATCTTTCCCAACATCAGGGTGTTTCCAATGAGTCAGCTCTTCGTATTAGGTGGCCACAGTATTGGAGCTTCAGCATCAGTCCTTTCAATGAATATTCACTGTTGATTTCCTTTAGGATTGACTGGTTTGATTTCCTTGCAGGCCAGGGAACTCTCAAGAGTCTTTTCCAGCACCACAGTTCAAAGGCATCAATTCTTTGGTGTTCGCCCTTTTTTATTGTCCAGCTCTCATACCTGTATATGACTACTGGAAAAACCATAGCATTGACTAGACGGACCTTTGTCAGTGAAGTGATGTCTTTGTTAACACACTGTCTAGGTTTGTCACTGCTTTTCTTCCAAGGAACAAGTATCTTTTAATTTCATGGCTGCAGTCACCATCTGCAGTGATTTTGGAGCCCAAGAAAATAAAGTCTGTCACTGTTTCCACTTTTTCCCCATCTATTTGCCATGAAGTGATGAGACCAAAGGCCATGATCTTTGTTTTTTAAATGTTGAGTTTCTAAGCCAGTTTTTTCACTCTCCTCTCTCACTTTCATCAAGAGGATCTTTAACTCCTCTTTACTTTTTGCCATTAAGGTGTTGTCATCTGCATATCTGAGGTTATTGATATTTCTCCCTGCAATCTTAATTCCAGCTTGTGCTTCATCCAGACCGGGATTTCATGTGACATACTCTGCATATAAGTTAAATAAGCAGGGTGACATATACATCCTTGACGTACTCCTTTTCCTATTTGGAACCAGTCTGTTGTTCCATGTCCAGTTCTAACTGTTGCTTGCTTCTTGACCTGAGAACAGATTTTGCAGGAGGCAAGTAAGGTGGTCTAGTATTCCCATCTCCTGAAGAATTTTCCACAGTTTGTTGTGATCCACAGAGTCAAAGGCTTCAGAGGTCAATGAAGCAGAAGTAGATGTTTTTCTGGAATTCTCTCACTTTTTCTATGATCCCACGGATATTGGCAATTTGATCTCTGGTTCCTCTGCCTTTTCTAAATCCAGCTTGTACATCTGGAAGTTCTCTGTTCACATACTGTTGAAGCCTAGATTGAAGGATTTTGAGCATTATCTTGCTAGCATGTGAAATGAGCGTAATCGTGTGGTAGTGAATATTCTTTGGCATTGTCCTTCTTTGGGATTGGAATGAAAACTGACCTTTTCCAGTCCCGTGGCCACTGCTGAGTTTTCGAAATTTGCTGGCATATTGAGTACAGCACTTTAACAGCATCAACTTTTAGGATTTGAAATAGCTCAGCTGACACTTCATCACCTCCACTGGCTTTGTTCCTAAGGACCACCTGACTTCACACTATAGGATCTTGGCTCTATAACCACCATCGTGGTTATCCAGCTCATTAAGATCTTTTTTGTATAGTTCTTTTGTATAGAGAGAAACAAAAACCTCTCAACAGAGTGGGCACAGAGGGCACATACTTCAACATGCTGCTGCTGCTAAGTCACTTCAGTCGTGTCCAACTCTATGTGACCCCATAGACGGCAGCCCACCAGGCTCCACCATCCCTGGGACTCTCCAGGCAAGAACAATGGAGTGTGTTGCCATTTCCTTCTCCAATGCATGAAAGTGAAAAGTGAGAGGGAAGTCGCTCAGTTGTGTCCGACTCTTCACAACCCCATGGACTGCAGCCCACCAGGCTCCTCCATCCATGGGATTTTCCAGGCAAGAGTACTGGAGTGGGGTGCCATTGCCTTCTCCAATACTTCAACATGACAAAGGCCATATACGTTAAGTCCACAGTTAAGACTATACTCAGTATCGAAAAACTGAAAGCATTTCCTTTAAGATCAGGAACAAGACAAGGATGCCCACTCTCACCACTCCTATTCAACACAGTACTGGAAGTCCTGACCACATCAATCAGACAAGAAATAAAAGGAATCCAAATAGAAAAGAAATAAAACTGCCACTGTTAGGAGATGACATGATACTATATACAGAAAACCCTAAAGACACCACCAAAAAACTACTGGAACTCATCAATGAATTTGGTAAAGCTGAAGGATTTAAAATTAATATGCAAAAACTGTTGTACTTCTATACACTAACAACAAAGTTATCAGAAAGAGAAATTAAGACAGCAATCTCATTTACAACTGCATTAAAAAGAACAAAATACTTAGAAGTTAATCTAACTTAGCAGGTAAAAGTCCTGTAGTCTGAAAATCATGACACCAATGAAAGAAATTAAAGACAACACAAACAGAAATATATAAAGAGTTCCTGGAGTGAAAGAATTAACATTGTTAAAATTATTACATATTACTCAAAGTAGTTATATATATTACTCAAAGCAAACTACAGATTCAATGCAATCCCTTGGAAGAAAGCTATGACCAACCTAGATAGCATACTAAAAAGCAGAGACATTACTTTGCCAACAAAGGTCCATCTAGTCAAGGCTAGAAAACCATAGTTTTTCCAGTAGTCATGTATGGATGTCAGAGTTGGACTGTGAAGAAAGCTGAGCGCCTAAGAATTGATGCTTTTGAACTGTGGTGTTGGAGAAGACTCTTGAGAGTCCCTTGGACTGCAAGGAGATCCAACCAGTCCATCCTGAAGTAGATCAGTCCTGGGTGTTCATTGGAAGGACTGAGGCTGTAGCTGAAACTCCAATACTTTGGTCACCTCATGCGAAGAGGTGACACATTGGAAAAGATTCTGAGGCTGGAAGGGATTGAGGTCAGGAGGAGAAGGGGACGACAGAGGATGAGATGGCTGGATGGCATCACCGACTCGATGGAAATGGGTTTGAGTAAACTCCAGGAGTTGGTGATGGACAGGGAGGCCTGGCATGCTGCGATTCAGGGGGTCGTAGAGTCGGACACAACTGAGCGACTGAACTGAACTGAACCATCAAAAAGACAACAAATAAGAAGCGCTGGGAAGAATGTGGCAAAAAGTAAATAAACTTTGGTGCACTGTTGGTAGAAATGAAATTTGGGGCAACCGTTAACAGAAAACTATATGGTGATTCTTCAAAATAATAAAAAGAGAACTCCACATTACCCAGCAATTCTACTCCCAGGTTTTTATCCACAGAAAACAAAAGCATTGATTAGAAACAATACATGTACTGTTATGTTCATTGCAGCATTATTTACAATAGCCAAGATAAGATACATCTCAAGTGCCTATCAACAGATGAACAGATAAAGAGAATGAACAGATAAAGACACTTACTTACACACACACTTACACAATGTAATATTACTCAGACATAAAAAAGAATGAAATCCCGCCATCTGCAACAACATGAATGGACCTAGAGGGTACTATGCTAAGTGAAATAAGTCAGACTGAGAAAGACAAACACTATGATTTCACTTATAAGTGGAATTGAAAAAACAAAATAAATGAACAAATATAACAAAACAGAGCAAGAGTTACAGATACAGAGAATGAAACAAGTGGCTGCCTGGTGGGACTAGGGTAGGGGAGTAAAGAAAAATGTGAGTAAGATTAAGAGGTGCAAACTTCCAGTTGCAAAATATTAAATTAGTCTCCAGTATAAAAGGTACAGTGTGGGGAATATAGTCAATAACTAAGCAATATCTTTCCATGGTGACAAATTATAATTAGATTTATGGTGGTAATCCTTTTGAAATGATAGAAGAAAATCACTATGTTGTGTAATAGGATCTAACGTGTTGTAGGTCAATTATACTTCAAAAACAAACATACAAACAAACTCATAGAAAAAGAGATCAGATTTGCACTTACCAGATGCAGGGGATTGGGGAGGGAGAACTGGGTGAAGGTAATCAAAAGGTACTATAATTTCCAGATATATGATAAATAAGTACTAGGGATGCAATGTACAACATGATAAATAATTATATATTTATATAAAAAAATATAAATAACACTGCTATGTTTTACATACAAAAGTTGTCAACAGAGTAAATCTCAAGAGTTGTCATCATAAAAAAGAAAGCTTTTCTCCTATTATTTTAATTCATAATCTATATGAAATATGTCCACTAAACTTAGGAGGCGAAGGGGACGACAGAGGATGAGATGGTTAGATGGCATCACCAACCCAATGGACGTGGGTTTGGGTAGACTCCGGCAGTTAGCGATGGACAGAGGCCTGGTGTGCTGCGGTTCATGGGGTCGCAAAGAGTCGGACACGACTGAGCGAATGAACTGAACGGAACTGAAACTTACTGCAATAATTATTTCATGATGCAAGTCAAATCATTATGCTGTACACCTTAAACTTACATTAAGTGCTATATGTCAATTATATCTCAATAAAACTGGAGACAAAGATTCTGACATGGAGGGTAAGAGGAGATCATACAGAAAAGAATAAGATCAACTGATCAAATGTTCTCAAAAGCAACATGAGAACAACAAAAGAAAAATGAAGGGGGTGGAAATGGAAACAATTAAGAGACAAAGATGAGTATTATATACTGTTAACAAGATGAGTGTGAATATATATGTGCAGGCTCAGTGTACATAAAGCAACAACTGAAAAATCTGGTGCAGAAGCAACAGATAAACAATTCTAACTAGAGGTTCTTAATTTGCACTTGAAAAATTATGAAGCAATTAAAAAGGTCAAAGATTCGAAAAATGCTACCTTGAAAGATAGATGAGATATGACATTACAACAAACATAAGACTATATTCTTTGTGAGCTTACACAGAACATTCATAAAAACTGATCATGTAACAGCCTACAAAGATACCTTGATAACCCCCAAATTAGCAAAATACAAGCTGTTCACAAAGCATAGGGATATAAATTAAAACCAAAATAAATAAGACAATCAAAAGAGAACTTAAAAAATCTTTTACCCAGAAAGTAATCTGTGAATTATTGAGGAAATTTTATAATAGTTAGAGGTGAATGACAAAGAAAAACATGTCAAGATATGTGAAATCCAACTAAGACTTAAAAAGAGAAACTTAAAGATTTGAAAACATTTATCAGAAAAAAAGAATCATTAAAAACAATCTCTAGGATACTCTGAAATGTCATATACATAAAAAGTAGTTTTAAACTATAAAACTTCCTAAATGTAGAGTATTACTTTAAAATGCAGTTAAAATTGTTTTCTAAGTTGAAATGTCTCAGTTGGAATTATCAAAATTATGACACTAAAAGGAACTATCATTAATGTTCATATGTTTACATACAAAATATTATGGGGTCTATTAAATTAATATACATAGCTGAATATACACATTTTCCCCCATTTATAGTAACACACATGTACCAATTATCTTTACTATCCCAAACTGGTAATAATTTAATTTTAAAATAAAACCTAAAATAAGACCTAAAATCTTCTAGATCATAACGCAACTTAAGTGGACTACAACATCAAGTGATAATTTCTTTTCTTTTGTGGAAAACAGCTACGAAAAAAGGTATTTATTTTAATACAGTACCATTTGATTTTGCTCTGTATATTACATCTATTTTTGATAAACAGCCTGTAAATCAAGTATCTGCATATCAAATTATATTGTATTTCATTGTATTCCCATAAATGCATACATATATTATTAGAACTGGTTAACAAACTCAATATACACTCAGACATCTTTGGAAACTAAATACTTCACTTAATTCACTATAAGTTTTTAAACCAATAGGTTACACATTCTATAGAAGATTAGAATACAATAGACCTAAGATTGAAGTTCTATCAAGCACAATCTGTTCTTTTAGCAGTAACTCAGAAGGCACTTCAGCATCTGGGAAAAGTATCTCAAAATAACGAATAATAGAGACTGCTAACCATCTGCACATACACTCACATATTCTCTCTATAGATATCACATATAATGTACATATATATACATATAGTATGTGTGTTTACATGTGCATGTCTGTGTTCTTTTATCACAAGAGAATTTTCAGCAAAACATCTGCATGTGACATTTTGGGGAATGTATGAAAGTGTCCTTTATGGCTTGTTTCATGATGGATTTTATGACTGTTCAGTACACGGGCTCAGCTGCTTCAGTCGTGTCCAACTCTGGGCAACCCCAAAGACTGTAGTCCACCAGGCCCCTCTGTCCATGGGATATTTCCAGCAAAAATACTGGAGTGGGTTGCTATTTCCTCCTGGAGGGGATCTCCCCCACCCAGGGATTGAACCCTCATCTCCTGTGTCTCCTGCACTGCAGGGGGATTCTTTACCACTGAGCCAATGGGAAAGCACCCAAGTCTCCTCTGTGTGAAAAAATTCCAATCAATGCAATGTCAATGGAAAAGGCAAGGCCCCTAAAGAGAGAAAGAATCCCTCACCTCTTTGTATTCTATAGGTGTATTCTATAGGTGCTGGAGTAGCCATAAACCCATGGTGTCACGGGGCAGAAGTCATAGGTAGAGGGGACGCAAAAAGAGGCTGAAGCGCTTCCTCACAGCCAGACTACCAGTCCTGGACTATTTATGTTTGGACAGTTACATGAAAAATAAACAAACTTATGTTATGTATAAGTCACTATTATTTTGTGTTATAACAGCAGAGAAAACAGTATTCTAACAGAGTTTGGGTCAATGTCATCTTGTGGAGTATCAGAAAGTCTAAGAAGCTGGACTAAATCCTGATCAGCAAAATGTCTTAAATGGCTGTTTTATATATTAATCATTTCCTAATATATGTCCAAGTATTTATCTTGTACATTTTTCTCAAGAAAGGACTATAGACAATATAAGCTTTCTACCAGAAAAACAAAACTTGTGCTGTCTTGAAAGATCACTTTGTCAGTGGAAATAGAGTTTTTCATAAGAATTGACAAATGACAATTCAATACTGTGATCTTTGTATTTGTATATTCACTAAACGGACTATATTAGAAAAAATACTGGAGAGCAAATACATTTCTCGCTGAATGTCCTAAATGCTAATTGAAGGAACCACATGGCTATTCAAGTTCAAGAATATAAAATAATCCACAAATTAAAGATCTAATTGAAATGCTTTCTCAAATTGCATTCAGATGACAATAGCAGGAAGAATCTGCAATGAAGTATTATAAGCCTAATCCTACCAACACTTCATATTAAATATTTGTTAATTCACCTGTGAGGGTTCATAACCTTCCATTTTTAACTCTAAAAACTTGAACAAAGTCTCCAAATTCTATTTAAGAGCATTTTTTGCACAGCCCACCTAGTTGACAACTTGAAAATAATGACTTAAGGATCTCTGTGAAGAAAGCCAGTCCTTATCATCTAATATGGGGCAAGAGTGGGAGAGAAGTTCAAGAGGGAGGCGATATGCATGTATTTATGACTGATTCCTGCTGTTGTATGGCAGAAACCAACACAACATTGTAAGGCAATTATCCTCCAACTAAAACTAAATTTAAATATAAAAAATTATATATATATATATATATACACATAAGTATATATATATACATCAAAGTCAGGGTTTCCCCTGGTGGCTTAGTAGTAAAGAATCCACCTGCCAATTCAGGAGACACAGGTTTGATCCCTGGTCCAGGAAGATTCCACATGCTGCAAAGCAATTGAGTTCATGCCCCACAACAATTGAGCCTGTGCTCTAGAGCCCAGGAGCTGCAGCTACTAAGCCTGAGAACCTAGAGCCTGTGCTCAACAAGAAAAGCCACTGCAAAGAGAAGACCATGCACTACACCTAGAGAGCAGCCCCACTGGCCACAATTAAACAACGTAGGCATGCAGCCACGAAGACCCAGCACAGCCAAAAATAAAGTAAGTAACATTTTTAAAAATATAAGGTAAAATAAAACCTCAAACAGCAAAAAGAAAACCAGTCCTTAGCCAATCATCCCAAATTGTACAATGAAAGGAGACTAGATATTTCTTTAGAATTTTAAATTCTTTTTCCTTGTAATAAAGATGCAGAGAAAGGAATGGACTGAACTCTTCTCCTTAATTCAGGCTATAGCTTGGAAGGGTGAGGCCTCACTGGTAGGCAACAAAGAGAATATTCCTGAATTTTCTCTGAATGTCATCGAGAACGTTCCATATTTTGTCCATGTTATAAACTCCTCTGATCTTATACGCAAAAGTAAACCCATGCCTTGGATGTTATAGGCAAGGAAGTTTAGGAAAAATTAACCTTATTCAAAACACTGGATTATTATCATTTAGGAATACCAGTCCTCTATTTGTAGTTAGAATGTTGCCCAGTTACATACTCCTTCACACACTAAGATGAGTGGGGGTGGAGGTAATTTTTACTAGCCCTAAGCTTTGACTCCCCTGGCAAGGTCCTGCAGATTTGACACTGTCAGCCATCTCTTTACCACCCAAACTATCAACCTCACAAAGGAGAGAGAAGTGTCCCCAGACCTTTCATTATGAAGGACCCAGAAGCTTTGTAGTCACAACTCTGGCTCCAGCCGGGCCCCCCACCCACCACGGGTCAGCTTGGCACCTCTGAGCCCTTCCATGCCTGGCTGCCCACACTCACCCAGGCAGGGCTGGGTCCACACTGTGCCCGCACTGAATCCTGATTATTTTAAGCTACCTGGGGAAATGGTTTTCCTTGCCAGTATTTGATTTAGGAGTAGGCATGTGACTGACTTTGAACCAAAGAGATACCTGGGAAAATCCACTGGGGGACTTCTAGGAAAAACTTTCCCACTCTTGATACTCAAGGTTTCTCTTCTTCCTCTAGACATGCACTTTCTAATATGATAGCCACTAGGCACAGGTGGCTATTTAAAATTAAATTAATTAAAATTAAATGAAATTAAAAACTCAGTTTCTCAGTCAGACTAGTTACATATCAAGAGCTCAGTGTTCACCCGGCACTAGTGGCTGCCGTATGGGACAGTGCAGACAGAGCATTTCCATCGTTGCAGAAAGTTCTATTGGATAATGCTGTGCCTGGATGTTTTCAGTTTGGATTTGATGCTGAAACAGTGGGAGCCATCTGAAAAACACTGAAAGGGGCTAGGGATCGCCAATGAAACTGGAGATAACCTGAGGTTTTGAAAGGTTGGCTTCCCTGATAGCTCAGTTGGTAAAGAATCCACCTACAATATAGGAGACCCCAGTTCAATTCCTGGGTTGGGAAGATCCCCTGGAGAAGGGATAGGTTACCCACTCCAGTATTCCTGGGCCTCCCTTGTGGCTCAGCTGGGAAAGAATTCGCCTGCAATGCGGGAGACTTGGGTTTGATCCCTGGGTTGGGAAGAACCCCTGGAGAAGGGAAAGGCTATGCATTCCAGTATTCTGGCCTGGAGAATTCTATGAACTGTATAGTTCATGGGGTCGCAAAGAGTCAGACACGACTGAGCGACTTTTCACTTCACTTCAAGCTTTGTGATCACTATTTAAAAATCACTCACAAGTAGGGAAAATATAGAAATGTTCAAACCAAATCAAGTCAGTTTAGTGTCAAAATAAGATTCCAAGTAACAACAAAGCCCCACATATTCCACTAGATCATTTTTCTTACTCCCAAACACTTTTTCCAAAATAATCCACATATACTAGTTACACAAATGCATGTCCAGGAATACCCAATATTAGAAAACAAATTCTAAAGAATTCTAAATGGATATGTATCTGTCTTCAGTTCAGCCTGATTTCATCATGCGTATAGATAAACACTTATCCCGACTAGATCCTGTTTCACACGTTTTTGGAAAAACAGAAAGGAAAAAAGATTGCTAAGTTACTGGAGCAGAAGTGCTGAGATCAAGAGCCTGTTAAGGAAAAAAAAAAAAGTGGGACTTCCCTGGTGGTCCAGTGGTGAAGAATTTGTCTGCCAAGGCGGGTGACACGGGTTCTATCCCTGGTTTAGGAGTTTCCATATGCCATGGAGCAACTAAGCCTGTGCACCACAACTGCTGAGCCTATGGGCCGAACCTGCCGCAGCCCGCTCCCTGGAGCTCCACGACAAGAGCCGCCCAAGGAGCCCGCCACCACAGCCAGGGCGGTCCCTGCTCGCCACCACTAGAGAAAGCCTGCACACAGCAACAAAGACCCAGCAGAGCCAAAAACAAATACTTTTTTAAAGTGAACGTAGAGATGAAATTGTAAAAAGTTCCTCTCAGCACAGAGCTACAAGATAAACTGAACTAATATATAAAATCCAAAACGCTATATGGCTGTGAACTGATGATGCTAGCCGTTGGCTGTGCAGTCACTAAGTTGAGGCCAACTCTCTGCAATCCCTGGTTTTTTGTTTGCTTACTGATTCCACATATAACTGAGATCATACGGTACTTATCTTTTTCTGTCTGACTTACTTCACTTAGCATAGTACCGACCTCAATGACACAGACAAAAAGATTGGTGGTTGCCTGAAGGTGGAGCTGGGGTGGGAATTGGGTGATGGGGGTCAAAAAGTACAAATTACCAGTTATAAAATGAGTAAGTCATAGGGATGTTATGTACAGCATAATGACTATAGTTAATAATACTGTATTGCAAATGAAATTGCAATTTGTATTGTATTCAAATGAAAGAAGCTAGCAGAGTACATCTTGAAAGTTCTAATCACAAAGGGAAAAAATCAATTATGTATGCGAGGGATAAATTAGGAGTTTGGGATTAAGAGATATACCCTACTATATACAAAATAAACAAACAACAATGACCTACTATATAGCATAGGGAACTATACTCAGTATCTTGTAACAACTTGTAATGGAAAAGAATCTGAAAAAGAATAGATATAACTAATCACTTTGTTGTACACCTGAAACACAACATTTAAAATCAACTCTACTTCAATTAAAAAATAAAATAAAATTTAAAAAATCAACTATGTATGATGACCGATGTTAACTGAACTTGTGGTGATCACTTTGCAATGTATACAAATATTGAATCACTTACATTGTACATCTGAAACTAATATATAGTTATGTCAATTTACTTCCATTTTAAAAGTGCGAAATATAGAAGTAGTAATTCAAATATTTTATCTGAATATGCGATAAAAATAATATCCCATTTTCTGATCACTCAGGCAGGTGTGTCTGTCATTCCCACCACTACTTTCTCCTAATTCACATCTATACCAATGTAAAACTAATTATCCCCAAACATCATTTTTATCAAGAATTTGTCCGTCTTCTAAAACAATGACTAAAAACAAGAGAAATCTCACATCCTTGCTATATACAGAATAATAAAGGTCAAACACCTTGCCCTGATTTCAGGTCTCCCATAATGTGGTACCAATCTTTGGTCACCATCTTATCTTCCATCAATCACATGCACAAACCCTCTGAGGTAGCAAGGTCCATTTACAAAACTAAAACGTATTGCATACCTTCATTTCCCACTTTCCTCATACTAAAAAGTCTTCCATCTTCCCCCCTCCAACTAGTCTTTTGAAGCAAAGCTCGAGGCCTCTTTCATAAGCTTCTCTCTACCCTCAAACTAAACTGATTTCCTTCTTTTCTTACTTCAGTGACCCTTTTCAGCATTCATTCATCAATCACATTAGCCACACAATAAATGCCTATGCACTGTATTGATGGGGCTATAACGATACATAAAACTAAGTCCCTACATCTTGGGCTAACAGTGCTATACAGAGACAGACATGAAAAAGTCATTACAGCAATGCTTATAAAAGAGATATAAATGGGAGGGAAGAGAGACCCTGAATGAAGAAGGATCACTTAAGCTATTTGAAAAGTTAACAAAAGGTTTTTTAGAGGTGACAGTTATGTTAAAAATTTCCAAAGACAGATAGGAGTATGTCAGGCACAGAAAAAAGGAAAGGAGTTCCAGGCAGAGAAAACAGCAAATACAAAGGCAGAAAAATGAGAAAAACTTATAGAAAACTCTCAACAGAAAAGTATGGCTGAAGTACAGAGTACACTAAGTCTACCAACACTAAGTCATACTAACTGCTCATTCACCAAACCTCAAAACAAATGAAAAAAGACACAATATCTCCTCAGAGAATGTGCAAGAATATGGCACCCAACTGATTAGCACAGTTAATTCAAACAAAAGAAGCAGTACCAGCACTTAACTTATAAAGCAGATACTGTGGTAGATACCCAAAATAAAGAAATAAAGAGCACGGCTCTTGCTCTGAAGGAGTTAATGTTTTACTAGGAAAAGACAGAGTCAGTTTACCATAGATTTTTAGGTTCACTCTTTATGACAGTTTACCGTAGACAGATTTTTAGGTTCAATCTTTATGACAAAGGACTAAGAGAAGATATGCTGATAGGATATTAACGTGTGTTGTGCTTAGTCACACAGTCGTGTCCGACTCTTTGCGACCCCGTGGACTGTAGCCCACCAGGCACCTCTGTCCATGGGGATTCTCCAGGCAAATATACTGGAATGGGTTGCCATGCCCTCCTCCAGGGGATCTTCCCAACCCAGGGATCAAATCCAGGTCTCCCGCATTGCAGGTGGATTCTTTACTGTGTGAGGCACCAGGGAAACCCAAGAATACTGGAGTAGGTAGCCTATTCCTTCTCTAGGGGAACTTCCCGACCCAGGAATCAAACCGAGTTTTCCGGCACTGCAGACAGATTCTTTACCAGCTGAGCTACCAGGAAGCCCATGAAAGTGAGGTTAGTTGCACAGTCCTGCCCGACTCTGTGATCCCATGGACTGTAGCCCACCAGGAGGATCCTCTGTCCACGGAATTCTCCACTGGAGTGGGTTGCCTTTTCCTTCTACAGGAGATCTTTCTGACCCAGGGATTGAACCCAGGTCTTGTGCATTGCAGGCAGATTCTTTACTATATAAGCCACAAGCATAGTTCAGATGATATTAATAGTGCTCATTATTTTCCCCTCCTATTTTCTAGATTGTGTACAATGAGCATGTGTTACTAAACTATGATAATTAAGAAAAATAAAGTTTGTAATTGAAACAGTATGAAACTTGACATCTGATAGGTTCTGAGTAAGTATCTGAGTAGGTATCTGCTACTTTTAAGCCTTAAAATTTTAGATTTGAAACTTTAGATTCCCAAAATATTGCTACTTATCACCACCTCAAGAGCTATGAAATTTGTTGGTACAAATCCTCATTTTTCACCAACTATTAGCCTTCTAGCATGGCATCCATTCCTATCATTTCATGGCTAATAGATGGGGAAACAATGGAAACAGTGACAGGCTTTATTTTCTTGGGCTCAAAAATCACTGCAGATGTTGACTGCAGCCATGTTTAAAAACGCTTGCTCTTGGAAGAAAAGCTATGACAAACCTACAAGGCATATTAAAAATTGGAGACATTACTTTGCTGACAAAGGTCCGTATAGTCAAGGCTATAGTTTTTCCAGTAGTCATGATTAGATGTCAGAGTTGGACCATAAAGAAGGCTGGGTGCTGAAGAATTGATGCTTCTGAGCTGTGATGTTGGAGAGGACTCTTGAGAGTCCCTTGGTCTGCAAGGAGATCAAATCAGTCAAACCTAAAGGAAATCAACCCTGAATATTGACTGGAAGGACTGATGCTAAAGCTGAAACTCCAATACTTTGGCCACCTGATGTGAACAGCAGACTCACTGGAAAAGATCCTGATGCTGGGAAAGACTGAAGGCAGGAGGAGAAGGGGATGATAGAGGATGAGATGGTTGAATGGCATCACTGACTCAATGGACGTGAGTTTGAGCAAGTTCCAGGAGATGGTAAAGGACAGGAAAGCCTGGCGTGCTGCAGTCTACGGGGCTGCAAAGAGTTGGACACGACTAAGCAACTGAACAACAACATCTCTCCATGCTTCTGCCCGTGACGCCCACCCTTCATCCATATATAAAGAGTACCCAGAGAGATCCAGATAATAGCATTTTACTGCTCAAAATACTCCAGTGGCTTCAGTAAAAGGCAAGGACTTTACAAAGGCCCTACAAGATCTTCCACCAGCTTTCTCTTATCTCTATGATCTAATCATCTCCATCTCCTCTCCTCTTTACTAACTCAAGCCAGAATGGCCTCCTTGCATTTTTTGAACACACCAAGCATGCCCATTGCTCTTTTGACTCTTATCCCAGATAGCCACCTGGTTTGCTCCTTCATCTTCCTTGGGTCTTTATTCAAATACCATCCTCTTAGACTTCCCAGTCCACTCTATCTAAGGATGTAACACTCTCCCCATCCATAAACTACCTCCTTTATCTGCCTTTTTTTATTGCACTTATTATTATCTAACATAGCTGCTTTTACTTATTTACTATCTGTCTCCTTTAGCTACAAAGGGGAAAGATTTTTCTGTTTCCATTATTGATGTATGTCTAGTGCATAGAATAGTGTCTGAGAGATGATAAATGATCAGTCATTTTTCACCGAACCAGTAAAGGGCAATATTCTGTATTGGTTAAAAGTTTGATCTCTGGTGGCAGATCTGGATCAAATTCCAGCTCCACCAGTTTGTAGTTGTGTGACCTTGTGCAAGTTACTTAACTTCTCTAAATCTTAGTTCCCTCATCTATAGTGATGTTGGTATCAATCTTATAAGGAGGTTTTGAGGATTAGAATAATGAAGGTTGAGCAAAATGCCTGGAAAAGAGTGAAGTTCACTCAATGTTAGCTATTATGATGATAATGAACATGCCTGACCCCCAAAGTGCCTCCAATATTTCCAGTATCCAGTTCTTCAGAAATAGTAGTTATTTGCAAAATCCTTGGATCTTCACATGATAGTATGAATAGTATGAACAAAATCAGTAATACTGTTATCCACTCTTTCCTTACATAGGATTCTATTTTATTTTAGCTTATAAAATGAGATGGAGACACATTACTGTCTATTTAATCTAAAAAAAAAAATTAAGTGCTACATCAAATTACACAAAATGCCACATTAATCACAATGCTAGTTTATATTCTACAACTAGAACTAACTTCTGGTGCTTGTTTCATAAAACCACACAAGAAAAGGTTATGCTTAGGGCCACATCAATGGCATACTAAACTACTAATTCTGTTTAGAATTTCTCAATTCATTCAGAATTCCACAAACTAGATTGCCATTTGCTAAGAGGCCCACCATGCCTGCCTGAGTTCCTAAGAACCTCCCGAAGGCAGGGGATCTGACTCAGTCCCAACTATAAGGTATGAATACTGAATCAGGAGCTTTAAGATTCCTTTAAGATTACTTTTAGCAATGATAAAGGCTTTTCCCCTCTTCTGTAAGAATAGGAAAATGTCTATTTTGTACAGTTGTAAAAATCCAGTGGGATGAATATTTGTAAAAATGAATTCTACTATAAACTGTACTATGGCACACGTCTTATTGTAAAAAGATACATTAAAAGATTTTAAGTAAAAAGCCACAATCCCACAACTACCCCAACCATTTCATATTCCCTTTAGGAGCCTGTCTTCATACACTTTTTTATAAAGATGAAATAATGTGTACTTCAGAGAAAACAATACAGCACGCTTTTTAGAGCCAGATGGCCCAGGTTCAAATACTAGCTCCTAAAATTACTGTGTGACCTTGGACAAGATTCTTAAACTCTTTTGTCCTATTTTCTCTTCCATAACATCAGCATAAGAGTAACAGTATCTATGTGATTGGGAGGTATGAAGAAGAAATAAATTATTGTAAATCATTTAGTATAGTGCTGGGCATAAGCCAAATTCAATAAACAGGTAGGAAAAACCAAAATCCTGCTTTTTAAAAACTTAAGATGATGTCATAAAACCAAAAGTACATTATTATCTAAAGTATCACAGAAAGATTCTTCAAAAGGATCTCTAGGATACTTTACCTTGACTCGTTTTAATATAAATTTCCCTATACATTCCTTTGTTTAGATATTTTACAATGTATAATAAAATTCATCTATTGCTTCATACTTCCAGTAGAGGTCTCCATCTAAAAAATAATGTATCTGACTGAAAACTTTAAATTAGTATTTCTGGTTATTTAAGAGAAAAAAAAAGTGGCCAGCTTTACCAAATATGTTAATTTAAGTTTTTCCAAGAAAAACATTTAAAATAGGGAACACTTAGAGAAAAAGCAACTTTTCCCAGTGATTGTTATTCTGTTGTGGGCTTTCCAGTAATACTCACCTCTCACAAACATAATCCTCTGAACAGGAAAGAGAAAGAGATAAGACTGCAGGGTACAAATGACAAATCACGTGCATATTTATCAGCACCCCCAGCCAACAATTTAATACCTATGCCTCACAGATGGTATAAGTCAGTAAAATCATCTTAAAGTTAAAGTAAAGGTCATGTTTTGTAGTAACAAAGAAAGCTCAACAATCTTCTACAGGTATTCCTTTTAAATCACAGTAAGTAGTAAAGACAGTTCTGAATTGGCCTCTACATTCCCCCTCCCATCATTCAGCAATAGTGATGTAAAACAAGTCAATTATCCTCATGCAGGCCCACCAGGAAAAATATCCATGTTTCTAGCCTACCAAAAAGCCTGGGGCTAGACCACCTTCTTAGTTAGTTAGTTAAGTCGCTCAGTCGTGTCCAACTCTTTGGGACCCCGTGGACGGTAGCCCACCAGGCTCCTCCATCCATGGGATTCTCTAGGCAAGAATACTGGAGTGGGTTGCCATTTCCTTCTCCCTTAATTCAAAATAATGATGTTACGAATTCAGTAGTCATAGCCAATGGTTGTTAAGTACATAGTTCTTGCTCCTACTTTTAGGAATCTAAGTTTTTAGGCTCCTCAAGCAAATCTGTATATAATATTTAATGTCTACCTCAACTTAGATCCTTTAAGGTGTAAAACTTAAATGTACAAGGTAAATATCTATAAAACTGATATGAGCAAAAACTAACCAAGAAATTACCAAGCGATTTGCTTGAAGCTAAAAAACAGTTCTGTATGTGTGCACGCACACATACACATAGACTTATTTAAACTAATCCCCATAGTTCATAAACAGGGTTAAAGGAGGAATGCTCCAAGCAACTCTCAGAACTTTAATATACAAAGCAGGACTTTAATATCCAAATTGTATCTAACTCTGAGAAGCAAATATACAATGTAAAATATAACACATTTGATTTAGTGATGATGGATTTAATAGATTTAAATGGATTAACCGAAACACTTAAGATTTCAGGTTGTAACTGAAGTGTGAATTTGCTTTTCATCTCCTCACAGTAGATAACCTATAAAGATAACTTTTAAATAAAGACAATTACTTCTTATGTTGAGAATATAAAAATCAAACCACTATCAAATCAGTTTATCCTAGTCTTAATAACATAAAAATCAACCAATGAATTAAAAATATAAATAAAATTATTGTCTTGTTTTTGTATAAACAGTGACACAATGGCCAGCAAATAAAATAGTGAAGAGTTTTTAATGGACAAATAGACAAAGAATTTTCCTCCAAAGTTATCATTTAATATTTTAGCTGATTTTTATTTGTTAAACTGCTAGAATGTGAGAAATATTCACATTCACACATAAGCCACAAAATAAGGTTCAAAATTTTTAATAATCAGTATTAATTAGTTCCTCTCAAACAGTTATTATCTGTTATTACAGATCTTAAAATATCAAACACTAGTGGACAAACATATGAAGGATATCACTAAATCTGACTTTCAAGTCTAACAGTATTGTCCATTCAATAAACAAGCATAGAAATACTATTAATATGTTAACAGAACATATAGAGTTAAGACTGCATCAAGGGGACTTTCCTGGTGGTCGGAGATCTCACATGCCTTGTGGCCAAAACAAAGAAGACTGCATCAAGAACACACATCAAGCAGTGTCTTATTCAACGAGGAAATAATAGAAACATAAAATTAAGGTCAGTATCAACACACGGAAAAGATGCCCTCGTCTCCCCAGCTATTTAAAGGTGGCCAATATAATTAGACAAAAGAAAATTATTAAATGCATAAAATTTAGAAAAAAAGTAAAGCTATACCTACTTGCAGATGACATAGTATGTCTAAAAACTTTCTTAATCAATGATAACTAATACAAATGGCAAAAAAATTTAGTAAGGTGTCAGACTACAATTGAAAAACACAGTAACTTTCATATATAAAGAAACAGCAACTACTGAGAAGATACAACGGAAAACTACATTTACAATAGCAAGAAAAATGATAATATACTTAAGAATAAATTTAAGAAATGTCAAAAACCTATAAAAGGAAAACTATTTTATAAACTCCTGAATGACACAAACTTCGGCCACCTCATGTGAAGAGCTGACTCATTGGAAAAGACCCTGATGCTGGGAGGGATTGGGGGCAGGAGGAGAAGGGGACAGCAGAGGATGAGATGGCTGGATGGCATCACCGACTCGATGGACATGAGTCTGAGTAAACTCCGGGAGTTGGTGATGGACAGGGAGGCCTGGCGTGCTGAGATTCATGGGGTCGCAGAGTCGGGACACGACTGGGCGACTGAACTGACTGACTGAACTGAATGACACAGAAGGATCTGAACAGAAGACTTCTGTTTTTCCTGGATAGGTAAATGCAACATCATCATTTCCATTCTCCTAAGGTAATTGTTTTTAATTTAATATGATCCCCATTTTTTTAAAAAAAGCTTTTTACTGAAACTAGAACAAATTAATGCCAAAAGTGAAAGTGAAAGTCCCTCAGTTGTTTCTGACTTTTTGCAACCCCATGGACTATACAGTCCATGGAATTCTCCAAGCCAGAATACTGGAGTGCGTAGCCTTTCCCTTCTCCAGGGGATCTTCCCAACCCAGGGATCGAATCCAGGTCTCTCAGATTGCAGGCGGATTCTTTACCAGCTCAGCCACAAGGAAAGCCCAAGAATACTGGAGTGGGTAGCCTATCCTTTCTCCAGAGGATCTTCCCGACTCAGGAATCCAACTGGGGTCTCCTGTATTGCAGGTGGACTCTTTACCAACTGAACTATCAGGAAGTCAACACTAAAGTTCATATTAAAACAACAACAACCACCACCACAAAACTCCTGTTAAAAAAAAAAGAACTATAAGATGAGAATGGCACTACTAAATATTAAAACATGCTATATAAAGTCACAATAATTATAACATAGTGAGATACCATTTCTTAAATCCCCAGATCAGGAAAACTTCAAAAGCTTGACAAACATATGGCAAAGCTATGGCAAACAAGCATTCTCATATACTGCTGATGGGAATGCAAAATAGTTCTCTCCTACCTGGAGAGAATCTGCGGGGAATTTGGCAGTACTTAATACAATACATATGAATTTACGATTTCATTATGACATCAACCCTCGCTTTTGCAATTTAATCTGTAAATACATCTCCAAAAATTTGAAAATTGCTTTGTATAGGCTACTAGATTTGCAAATTATTCATATGGCATTATTTGCTATTGTAAAATACTGGGAACAATCTAAGTGTCATTATATAGGAGACTGGATGTATAAAGTAAGATATATTCACACAGTGGAATACTATGCAGCTGTAAAAGGGGGGAATTTTATGAATTCACTAATAGTCAAGGTACACTAAGTAAAAAAAAGCAAAATAGAAAGTAGTGTGCATTCTTCATTTTAAAATGGGGAACCAAAAATACATGTGTGTATCTCCTTACTTTTATAAAATAAAACAAAAAACCCCAGGAAGAATAACTAGAAACTGTTTGGTTGGTTACCAACAGAGCATGGGCAAGAATGGGGTAGAAGTGGTAGGGAAGTAAATAAGGTAGAGGGTAACCTCCAAGTGTATCTTTGCTTCAATTTTGATTTTACAATCTTATTAAGGATTTTACATATTCATAAATAAAATTAAAGGAATAATGGGGAAAACAGAAAGCTGAATACAAAAGGAAAAAACATGAACTTTTAAGTTCTAAGTGAAAACAATACCCCAAAAAAAAGAATCCAAACACTGTGAATTTTTTAACACAGTTATTAACTGAATATAAAAAGAAATGCAAACAAATCTGCAACTCTACTTCACAGGTTTGCTATTTGTAGTTGTATGGGTATAACGATTCTGAAACTATTCTCTTTGTGTCACAGAACTAACAAGACAAATACACTGGTGTTGGAAACTTGTGTTCTAAAGACAGTTGAAGGAAGATACAGAGAGTAGAAGGCAAGAGAAAACTTGTGCAGACTTAATTAGAGATATCAGTATAGCCGTATGATTTGCACAGTACGTATATTTACATTTCAAATAAGTAAACTTTCTAACTTTGTCCTCTGAAAGGGCCTATAAGAAAAGATAACCCAAAAACAATGAGCATATCACCCAGTTCTTGGATTCTATATACCATTCCACACCAAAAGGAACCAGGACTTCTAGAAGAAATAGCTGATGCCAGAGCAAGAAAAGCAAAACACAGTTGACTCCAGAAGATCTTATTTTGTCAGAATGCAAGAAAGAGCTAAGAAATAATAATAACTTATTAAAAAATACAAATGAGGCAGCTTGAATGGGCTCCTCTTGGCCAAACTTCAGCAGCAAAATATAACAGACTTTAACCCACTGTATAATATAAATATTTAATAAACAATAAACAATATTTTCCTTATCATAGATTGCCAACTAATGTAGATGAAATGATAAAATTAGACAATAAATGTCATATAGTCATCATAATTGATTCAGACAAGATTCATCAATGGATATTTCAACTACTGGGCAAAGTGTGATGGTGAGCAAGATATTTACAGTCTCAAAGTACATCTCCAAGGGTTACTGGCTGATTACAAAAGAGAAAACGGAAACTTCACGGTGGAGAAACCAAGAGGACACCACCTTAACCAAAGCCATTATCAGCAATAACAGGACAAAGTAACGTCACATGCTTCTTGCCAAAAATGCTTAACCTGAATCTAATCCTGAAAAAAACCTCAGAAAAATCCAAATTTTATAGTACAGTTGGTTTTTACTCTTCAAAAATGGTAATATCACAGAAGACTGGAGAACTAAAGATGTGACAACTAAATATGATACAAGATTACAATTTAGGGATGGGTTGGTATGACTGCTATAAAAGACATCTTTGGGACAACTGGCAAAATTTGAATAAGATTTGTATCTAATACAAATAATACGACTATATTCACATTGCTTTCTGAAACTGATCATTATACTATTATCACAATAATCAAATTCAGAAAACTTAATATGAATACAGTCATATTATCTGTATCCCCGATGGCTCAAGGGGTAAAGTATCCGCCTGCAATGCAGGAGACACAGGTTGATGCCTGGGTCAAGAAGATTCCCTGGAGAAGGAAATGGCAACCCACTCCAGTATTCTTGCCTGGAGAATCCCACAGAAAGAGGAGCCGGCAGGCTACACAATCCATAGGATTGCAAAGAGTTGGACACAACTGAGTGACTAAACATGCAGGCATGCACACTATTATTATACAAGATAACTTTTTTTTCTTAAGTAATATACACTTATATTTAGGAGGAAAGTCAGTGTAACTGTAATGACAGCAAATGATTAAATGACAGTAACAACAATAATACATGTACAGACATATACAACATCACATATAAAAAGGAAACTACAAAGCAAATATGGCAAAACAACAATTGGTCAATATAAATAAAGTGCAAAAAAGAATGTGCATATAGACAACAAAAAAATTTAACAATTTTGAAAAAAGAAAACTTGGGA
The DNA here is from genome assembly GCF_023699985.2 of Odocoileus virginianus. Lineage (NCBI taxonomy): Eukaryota > Metazoa > Chordata > Mammalia > Artiodactyla > Cervidae > Odocoileus > Odocoileus virginianus. The sequence continues at coordinate 31,827,359 of NC_069697.1, forward strand.
AGAAAAGAAAATGATAGGTTTATTATTTCTCTCTCAATCTGATTCTTATTACTATATTAACACATTGCAATGTAGAGCTACCTGGAAAAACTACTCAAAAATTCAGAAGTTTGACTTTTTAATGGTGTAAACTAAAAAGATTATACCAAATCACTTAAGCACTCTTGACCTATTACTTGTGAGTACACTTGGAGGTACAGCCTGCTAAGGTACAAAATATTGTTTATGAAATACTTAGTGGTCTGATCTGAGCTCAAGTACTTTGAAAATTAACTTGATCTATGAACCATTATGAAAAGTGTGATCAATTTGGGCATTATTACTGACACATTTAAATTCAGCCCCATTTCTGAAGTACTACAGGTTAGGAAACAAACTGCAGCCTCATTTTTGTCCTATTTGAACAGAATAATGTTCCCACTTATTAACATTAAATACTTATATTAATATTTTATTTAAAGTAACCAACTGGCTAGGAGAGGGGCAAAAACAAATTTCATTTGAAAACACCTCACCATGAAAGATGTGTATAACTATACAATTAACATCATCTCTGTGCACAGCAACTGATCATTGGACACTAAAAGTAAGAATTTACCAAGTACAATAGTTAAGAACTCAGAAACAAAGAACAGAATTAAAGATAACTTGCCACGTATCACAATAAGGTATATAATCAAACAAAAGATTCTTACATAACTTTTTTCAAATCCTGCTTCATAAAAAGCAACGTTTGGTTTGGTCCCTTTATATGGCAATGAAAAAAGTCATTTATTAAAAGAAACAAAAGGTAAACATTCCTAGGTCATGGAATATACTCAAAGATATTTAACAACTGTGGATGATGTAGGGTTATGTCTAAGATAATGCTTTGTAAAATGTTAAGTAAGTCTACAGCCAGAGAAGGGAATGGAAATGTAAGGGGAGAAAGTGCAGTCTGAAATACATAAAATAAACCTTACTGAGTGGCAGTTATGGCTGATGCTTAGGATTGAAAGCTGGATATAACCTACAGCCATTTTATTTTTTAAATAGCCCATATGCTCCAGAAGAAAAGAGTTTGAGTGGTGTAAAGAAATTCTTTTCTAAGTGTTATTTTTTTATGAGATTAAATAATAGCGATTACTTCTGAAATTTGAAATGATAAAACTAAAACCTCACATATGAAAATGGTTTGAAAAACGAAGATTAAGCACATGAAACAAAATAAGCTATTGCTAGTATTGTTATTTTTAAAGGAATTTATACGATATAAGTTAACTCCCCTAAGCAGTATTGGCATAGACCAACAATATCCTCACAAAGGGGAAAAAGCATTCACCAAATTCAATAAAATAAATGACATTCCATCTGGGGAAAATATTACAGAAGTCCTACTTCTTAAAAAAACTCGATATTAATTAAATTTTATTTTTAACTAATTTTTTTAAATCCAAATTACTATACAAAATACATTTAGGATAGGTTCAAATTGGTAGTTCATTTATCCTTTTTTCCTCCCTCAACTGGAGCCCTTGGGTTACCTTCTCTAGAGCCCAGAAACAAAATAGGGTGCATCCAGGCTCTGCTTAGAGATGACAGGTGCAGCTGGAGCAGGTGCCCCTAGACCAGGTGTCACCTAGAGGTTTTGTTCTGGATGCAGCCCTGGCCAACATGTGGACGCCAAGTTAAACCAGTTATCTCAGCAACTAAATCGGTTTAATTACAATACTTAGATCAGCCGCTCTCAAACGTCAGTGTGCTTAAGAATCACCTGGAGCATACTTTTAAAAAATACAAGGTTTTATTTAGATTATTAATACTTAAAAACCTGATCAATCTTAACACCACTAAAAGAGGACAACTAAACATTACATGCCACACAATGTGATGAAAGCACAGCACACTACCTGTTAAAGAATGGAGAAAGAAACGGCAACCCAGCCCAGCGCTCTTGCCTGGAGAACCCCACGGACAGAGGAGCCTGGAGGGCTACAGTCTATGGGGTCCTGAGAGTCGGACACGACTGAGGGACTAAACACGCACATAACCTATTAAAGAATGCCTAAAATATTAAACTTGAATTTTTTCAACATTTAGATCTAATGTTCATAGTTTCTAGGAAATAAATTCAGGGGATAGAGGAACAGGTTAACTGACACTAGAAGGAAGCAGTCAACCAAATCCAGAATGTAGGGCATTCTAAAGAAAGATCCCCTGGAGAAGAAAATGGCAATCCACTCTGGTATTCTTGCCTGGGAAATCCCATGGACAGAGGAGCCCGGTGGGCTACTTCCGTGGGGTTGCATAGAGTTGGACACGACTTAGGAATTAAACAACAACAACAACAAAGGACAACTGACCCCATTATTTCAATAAGCCAATGGCATGACAGGAAAAGGAAAAGGGAACCATCAAGAGACTAATGAGATAAAAGAGCCAAAACAAGAGATTTAGCCCCACCATAAAATTCTCTTGCAGGAAGATGGGGTAGACCTGCAAACACTGACTTAGATATTAATTGAAGTATGAATATAGCATTTAGGGGCAATAATTCATAATGCAGCATCTACTCCTAGATATCACTAAGAGATTTCAGTTCCAGCAATAGATCTCTGCAATGTACCTAGTCACAAGGAGTATACACAATGAAGAACTGAATTAACTTTGAATTCATAGCATAATGAATACTCAGGAAGTATCCAACCACAAGTGATATTTTTTAATGTTTGAAACCAAAAAAATATATGTTAAGACTCCATTTCAATAACAAAGTTCTTTGAAAACGCACTAATAAAATTCACAAAATTTGAAAGTTACTGAGAGTGACAATTTTCTCTGAACCATCTGTTTATTTTAGGTCACCCAAAAGTTTAATTTACTAAGAGAATCCATTAATAAACTTTATGATAGGTAATCAATACGAGCATCAATCAATATATATACATTTTTGTGTACTTCTGACTAAAAAGAATCAACCTGCCTACTTACTGGGCTCTACTATGGATAACTGAACTAGTCATGTTATTTACATTTATTTTAAAGCCAATACTTTTGCTTTCCATAAAAATTACAATTACAATTTCAAACCATAAAATATTTGATGACAATCTTTAGTTCTAACATCTCTATTTTTATCTCCAGGAAGTTGGGTCCTTAAACCAAAAGCTACTTCTAAACAACTTTCCCTGAAATCAAAATGCATAATTATGACCTCTGTTTTTAAAATGGTAAAACTGAAGCATATACAGACTTTAGCATGACTATTACATTTCAATAAAAATAATTACTACACCACAAAACAATGTGACCAGTGATTCAGCTACCTTTCTCTCCCTGGCAATGAACACAAGATAATTTTAATGTCCCCTACTGGAACAACTATTTAAGTGTTAACAATATAATTCTGCACAGCCATTGATAGAGGTAAACAACTTAATAGCTCCATAAAAATCATTTAAATCTGTATTTATATATGTCTATATAAATACACATAATTATTTCTCATTTTCCACACTTAAAATTTTTCTTCCTTAACTTTCATTTATTCTAGCTCAGGGTCTCCCAAACTGTGCTCCACAGAACTTAGTAGGTGTTCCTCAAACATTCCCCTGTGATGAGTGATGATGTTTGGGAACCACCATTTACTACAGGTGGCGGGAGGGAGGTAATAGTGTTTCTCCAAATTGTCTTAAGATCCACAATGCACAGTAACCAAATAAAGCCTCTACGAAGTCCCTCAATAAAGTAACACAAATTTAGCACTGTTAGACTGCTCATATTCATTTCGCTTTTCAAGGACATTTCAGGGAAACAACTGTTTCATACAGCATAAATTAGCAATCTCCACTCTAACTAAATACCCAAGAGTGTGGTGAGGATGGTGGTGACAGATCAAAGAAATAGAGAGAGAACCCCCCACCACAACTCCTTATGTCCCAATTCAAGCAAACCTTATTTTTACTAATCAACTTCAGTAGGGACTATACCACTCAAGAAAATGCCCAATAAGCAGTCTCCCCACAAATAATAACAACTCTAAATACTTTACCTAAAAACATATATTGAGTACTTACTCACTGACCAATGCATTTAAATTCCAGTGAATTAAAATGTTTTTCCTTCCTTTTCCAACTTCCAATATAATTCCACTTCAGATTATAAAATATTCTAGAAGTGATGTACTTCTCTATCAAAGTTACAGTGGATTTCACACTCAACCAACTACGAAAACACTGAATCCACAACAGAGATGAGGTGGGATTATAAAAAAGTGGTTCTCTTTAGAAACAGACATTTTTACTTAATGGCTAAGGCAGAACATTTAAATACAAAAAAACATATAAACATTTCTGGGAGTTACAGTTCTTAGTTTGCGTCCTCAGTGAAACTATCCACCCTGGAAAGAGTTAGATTTATTTCTACTTGAGGGCAAATTTAAGTTGTTCACAACATGGTTTCTAAGACACACCACCAGCCTAGATGAGGTCTGAGAAGTCTTTCAACTTTTTCTACTTTCTACTTCTCCTTTCAACAAGTTTACACACCCTCCAAAATGTAACAGAATATCAGATGATATCGAAATCAGGTTTGTTCAAAATGAACAAAGGACAGAGTTTATAAAATTAATTTTTAAATGCATATGTAAATAATTTATTTAGATACAGTTTTTCTTCCAATCTCCATATTACTTTCATTCCTTAAATAAGGAGAGCAAATCGCCATTTGTCAATTCTACTGACACACAAACTCAATTTATTAATTTACTTATTTATTAAAATTTTGAAATTCTTTCATTTAACGTCAAGTGATTCATAAAAGGCTTTCTCGTAAAAAAAAAAGTGATCTACATGGTAGATACTAACTACTCAACACACAAGTGTATTTATTCTATTTACCTGATAAATGTAGACGTTCATTGCTATAATTTAAGGGAGGGCTTCATCCACCAAGGGGGAAAAGAAGAATAAATTCACAGTAAAACTGAAAACTCTACAGTTAAGTTTCTGACTATTCCAAAGGTAGGTACATGTAAAACAGTTGTAAGAAAACCAGCAATATACAGCTTTGTACAACAAATTTTTTTAAGTCCAAGGTATTCTACCTCTTTTTCAAAAAGTCAAGTTTGTTAGAAACATCAAGTTAATCTTGACTATAGCTGTACTTTTGGCATAAGTAAGCTAAACAAAATTGTTCAACTAAAATATCTGAAATATTTACCTAAGTATTCACATCAAGGCTTTAAATTCTAAACAAAAAGAGCTGTAAACTGTCTCCCAATATTAGCACCAAAACAGAACAAAAATATAAAATTAACTGAATAAATAAAGAACACATTGAGTATAAATACACTCAGGCATAAATTTAACCATAAGTAATTTCCAATTATATTTTAATTTCTTAAAATCATTTGTGACTAGAAAAGGGAATTCATAATTGACTGATTAAATATTACTGAACACATGTCAAGAATACAACTATTTTTTTGAAATATCAAATGCCTCTAAAGCCGTTTAGACTTTACTACTGTACTTTAACTTCTTCATCTATAATATGTAGGAAGTTGTATCTTATTTTTTTAAACTTATAAAGATAGTCCAATAATAAATATCTGTGGGATATACTGAGATGTACATGCCAAGAAAGGACCTAAGTGAAAACAAAATATATAGACACCATAGATGAGCAATAGCCAGACTTTTAAATGCCAATGTTAATAAAACAGTCAATTGCATTTTTAATTTTAGACTATGAGAAATTTTTGTAAACAATCTACAACTGAATAATGTCGGATACAATCAAGCTAACTTTAGACAGACAATTAAACTCAAGTCTCTATATTTAATGTCTATGCATCAAAATGAACACAAAAATGCTAGTATATATATATATATATATACACATACATATATATACACACACACATATCTATGTGCACACACACCAGCGTATTCGCTTGCTCTACATTACTTAAATGTAGAATCATGAAACTACACCATAAAATACCAGGCTAACAACTATCCATCTAATTAATAATGAAACTATAGAAGAATGTCAGTAAATGTTAAACTTGCAGAGTAAATGAGAACACATGGAATGAAAATCTTACAGAAGTCAAATGAAACAGCCGTTCATATTTTTTTAAAAATTGGTCCACCTGTGATTTATAAAACACACTGCATTATCTACTCATCAGAAACCATGATATTCAATTCAATATATCAAAGAGGGAACTTACAAAGTCACTTGATTATTGTTTCTTACTATGAAGAGGCACTCTTATGGTTAAGTAACTGAATTACTGTGAAAGCTTGGCATCCTGTCTGCCAGTTAAGATTTTTCAGAGGAAGGTGTAAAACCCAGCATAATACATGTCCTCTAACTGAGCAATATTACACCACTATGGAAAAATATCTTCCAAGGTTGTAGTACCCAGTTTGTGACTAGCATATTTCTTTTGTATTTCTTTACAAGCCATGCAAATCTTCACATGGTTTTATTTTCCAAAACAAATGCTTCAACTTTTTTCCTAGTAGCCTAGCTACAACCCTACAAAAACAAACCTGGAGAGTGACATATGGAGGAAAAACAAGTTTAGCTAAGGACATAGTTCAAAACGTAGCTTCTAATGAGATCAGAAAACTCAAATTGATCTGAGAACAATATAAAGAGTTCCAAACAATCTGGAAACTATATAGTTAAAAATAGTACCTATAAGTATAATCAATGGATGATATGATCCAAAGATAGAAATCACAACTGGAAAAACAGTATTTATGTAACTTGTAATAAACTGGGAGTTCTTCAGAAAAACACACATCCCATGAAACATATATATCATACAGTACCTTCTGGATACTGAAATCAATAAATCATCCAATAAGTATTAGATATAACTTTAAAACATGTATTTTAAACGGTCTAAAACCCAAATGATTCAAACTTATTATCAGAAAATCAGGACATGTATTAACAGTACTCCTCAGTATTGTAACTGAAAAAATAATTATCACCACAAATGAAAAATTCTCTACTTCTCACCACATTACAAAATCAACAGCTTTGGAGGTTAATTTAGTTTTACTTTGCTTTTCGTTTCAATCCTTTATTTTAAAAAGCACTGACACATGCCATCACACAATCACAAGAGATAACTAACCATATTTAATATTTTCCAGACATCTGTGCAGCTCAGTAACTACTCACAAAGTTCTGTGAACTCTTCAGCTTCAAGCCTGAAGTCAATCTAAGATAGCCAATAGAAAGCACACCTGTGCAATTACTGCATTTCCTATTCTAGAATGCTGAACATAACACAGTATATCCACATTTGGATACTGCATTTGGAGCAATGATAAATGCCAAACTCAAATTACACAGTAGCCACACTACCTAAAAAAGGCCATCTTATAACATCATTATTAAGAAACAAAAAAAAATGAAGAGCATTACTTTAGTGTTAAATAACAAACACAACTAAAGAACCTCTGGATAACTAAATATGAAAAATAAATGATGACCTCATAATACATTACAATATGAAAGTATTCCTAGGAGAAAAAGTCAGAAAAATTAATGCTGAATCACAAAATATATTATCTAAACTGTAGCGCACGCCAACTAAATAAGAAATGTACTTTGTCAAATAGTCAAAAAAGGGGGAGAATGAAAGAAAATCCCAATTATAGTATTCCATTTTGTAGCATCCCTAATTTTCCTAAATAGATAACAATTCTTTTAAATGTTTTTCAGTCAAAAATTTCAAAAAACATAAGAATTTCTTTTAAAAAAACAATCCTGGACACTTAAGGCACCAACATGCTATGCTATGCAGAAACATTCTACTGAAAATCTACTCACTAACACGGTTCCACATAGAGGTTTCATTTTTTAACAAAATCTTCAAGTCACAATTTAAAAAGGCAAAGGAGTTTCCAAAACAAAGAAAAAATTTCCCAAGGGATACAAAGTTTCATTAACTATCTTGACTCTTCTACTAAGCATCACCTTTCTGCCCCTCTGTGGATATCAAGCAATCAATAACAATGTCACAAAAGAATGTTTATCAAGATGGGGGGTGGGGTGTCACCTGTAATGATTCTGTATGAAAAATGTAAACAATCCTAAAATAAGTGAGGAAAACTTTTACCTTCCTAGAACCTCCCTTGTGGATATTTAATGTTTCTCAGACTGAAATTAGCAGAAGTTTAGAAACTGACATGCAAGGTTTGTTTCTTGCTTGGGGCTTTTCTTTTTTCTTTTTGCTAAAACAAATCTCCCCATAAGTCCCTTATTTCCCAACACTGTTGGAAGAGTCACTACTACTCACCGCAAGTAATACTGTTTTAAAGCAAAGGCAGCGTTAGAACAACTTCTGGGAAAGTTGAACTCTTCCACAATTTCTCCCCACTGATTCTTCTCAGAAACCTGTTAAAAACACAGCCACACTTGTCTGAAAGTGCACAATCCAAGAAAACTCTAACCTAACTCTGAAATAAATACCCATTCTACAGAGACCTGCAGATCCCTCAGGAATCGGTGGGTGATTCGGCTCGATCCGTAAGAGTAGCTAAGCAAGGGCTGCTTGAATCACTGTGTTTTCACCCGAGAGCCCTGTATTTAATAGCACTTGTTTTGTTTTGGGGGGCGGAAGGGGGGGTGTTGGTGGGTTTGTTTTGTTTTTGAAGCCCGGACAATAACCAATCGCAAGTCCCTCTGTCGCCCCCTTTTAAATCTCAACGCGGTCCGTTTACACTTTAAAAAAAAAAAAAGTTCAAAAGGATCAATACTGTTCCGGACAGCGACGTCCGCAGGTTTTGGGGGGGCCGGGGCCGGGGCCGATTCCGATCCCTCTCCCAGATCTATCCATCTCCATAGGCCCTTCTTTGAGGCCTACAGCTTCTGCCTAGCCTTGAAGCCTAAGATGGCTATTTGGAGACAGGTCCTGGTTTCTTTTGTTAGCTGTATAAACCGAGGGCGACGGGGCCGAGGCTGTGCCCCCGGCTGCCGGGATCATTTCGCAGCCGATTATCGATGTTAAACCTGCCCGCGCTAATTTTGAGTTGCACGAAAACTGCTCTCAGAGTCTGTGTGTCTCTGTGTCTCCGCCTGTGCTAGAGCGGCAGCGGCGGCAGAGCTGACTCGCGAGCGAGCGAGCGGGCGGGCGCGGGGCGGGCGCGGGGCTCGGGCGGGCGCCCCGCACGCCCGCACTCCCCGCCGCGGCGCTCAGACCCCGCCGGGCCGGCCGGGCACCGGGCAGGGCGCGAGCCGGCGCCGGGCCGCCCGCCCGCCGAGCCCCGCGCCCGCCGCGCGCACGCGAGCCACCAGGCCAAAAACAGCCCCGCCGCCGTCCGCCTCCGTGCCACCGGCTGGGAGCGAAAAGAACGCCTCTGGCCCCCGTAGGCCACCCCCCCGGCCCCGAGCGCCCACTCCAGGGTCAAAGGAGACTTTTTGGAGGAGGCCAGCGAGAGGGAAATACAAATTAAAACTTCCACTCACCTTCGCGAATCCGCCTAAAGTAGTGACTCTGGTGTAGAGACCGTGAAGATCCAGCTCCTTCCCACCCACCGCAGGGATTTTTTTAAAAGGCGACCTGCGGGAGAGAGAAAGCCCCGCACTTGTCAGCCGGGACCCCGCGGCGGCCCGAGCGGGAGAGCCCCGTTCGCCCCGGCTCGCCCCGGCGCTGCCCCCCCGGTTCTGCTCTCACCCTCTGCTGTGGTGGAACTGCCGCAGCTCGTCCAGGAAAGCGAGTCCCTTTCTCCGCTCGTCCGGAGGCGCCTTCCCCGTCGAGTTTGCCATTATTTTTTCAAAGGAGGTTTTTAAAAAACCCAGATCGGTGTTTTAAAAGCGCCCCCCGCTCCCAGCGCTTCCTACCAGAGCCCGGAGCCCATTCCTCGGCCGGCGGCGGCGGGGCTCAGTCATGGGCCGGCGGTGGCGGCGGCGGCGGCGGCGGCGGCGGCGGCGCAGGGAGGGAGGGAGGGAGGGGGAGGAGGAGGAGGAGGAGGGGAAGGAGGGAGCAGGAGGCCAGGGGGAGAGGAGGGAAGGAGGGAGGGGAATTTCTAAAAAAGTTTAAAGAAATCGGAGCGAAACTAGAGGGGCAGGCGACTGCCGGATCCGCGCGAAGCCGCGGGGCGAGCGCGGCCCCCACCCCTTCCTTCCCTCCCTCCCGCGGCCCGGCTCTCGCCCGCCTCTCAGCGCCGCCGGCTCTGGCGGCTCGGCCCGGGGACGCGATTCAACATGGTGCTGCTGCCGGGGGCGCGCGAGCGGGCGAGGGGAAAGGCGAGCCGACGGTGAGGGGCCGGGTGGCCGGAGGCCCGGGAGTTTCGGCGGCCGCGGCGGCGGCGGCGGCGGCGGCGGGGCTGGGGCAGGCGGGGCTGGGGGTGGGGAGGGAGAGGTCTGTGTGGTGGTTTGTGGAAAGCGGGGTGACAGCGTGTATTCCGGCCGCAGCTCCGCGGGGCCCTCGCACACATTCACGCGCGGCCTCGCGGCCGGGGCGTCCCCGGGCAGAAGGCACCGGCGGCAGCCGAGCCGCTGCGCGCCGCCCGCCCGCTTCCCTCCCCGCCAGCCTCCCTCTCTGCCGCCTCCAGCGTCGCCGCCACAGCCGGGCAGCCTGAGCCGCACAGCGACCCCCGAGGGCCGGCCGCGGCACTGCGCCTGACTCCACACCGCCCCGGCAGCTCCTCGCGGGGAACAATAGACTCGGCTCGCCGGGCTTAGGGTTCATCTGCAATGTGCCGCACATTTCACACGCACACAAAGCCGGCGGAAAGGGGGGAGGCGCGGGGAAACGGCCACTACCGGTTGTTCCAGGGTTAGGGGTGGAGGCGATGTTCGCGTCCCCGAACCGGCAGTTGGAAGGGCCGCCTAGGAGTCCCCGCCCGCCCGACAGAACTGGTGTGGAGGGAAAGGAAGCCCAGAGGGGAAGCTCCTCACTTCATTGACTGATCGGAATAAAGTCAACCTGTCACCTTTTCTTTTTTTTATTAAGGTCTGAAAGAATCGGCTTTTCTGAGCTTTGTGGTGATAGTATTTGGGGGAGGGGGGGCTGGTTAGCACATTTTCCATGAATTACCCACAAACTAACTTTAGCAAACTGTAAATTAAATACAATGTGAACTGTCTGTCCTAGTTCTGTGGAAATGGAATCATGCTCTTAATTCATCTTGACTTTTGTTGGTTTCATTTCTCAAACTAGATTATTCTGTGCAGTTATGCAAACAGTAATTAAACTGATTGGGAAGCAATCTTTTGAACTTGGACGATAATTAACATTTATATTTTTATATTAAGGTATCATAGTGTGCTTAAAACAAATATTGAATAAAATCTTATGTTTTTGCTTTCTCTCAAATGTCTTAAATGCGATCCCGGTTTAAAATATTTTTGAAGCTCAAAAAGAGGCGGTTCAATTGGGAGACGTAACATCTCAACAAATACTACCATAAGTTTGTAACTACAAGGGGTATTGGGGTCAGCCGTTTGCTGCAAACGTTAATTAAGCTTCAAGAATTGTGAAGCATATCATTAGTCCCATTTCCGCGATGGCCACTACGGGCAAAGTCACCGACACCCAAGGTCACAGGCTAGTAAAGGGTTGGAAAGGTTATTTCAGGTTGTGATTTCAATGAGAACATTTATTTGGTAGTGAAAAGAATTATGTAATATAGTCCGGCCACGCTTCCGGTGCTCACTCTAGGAAACGGATTATTTCTCAAGTAAAGTTTGCCTCTTAAATGGGGTTGGAATGAGGCTATGGCTTGGAAGTTCCTGACACCCAAGGGCCAGTAAGTGTCTCGGAAGCCAGTGAGGGGCGGAGACGAGGCCGGGGGAGTGGAGAAGCGAAGCCCCGGCTGGAGGCGAGGGGAGGCGGGGCAGAAGGGAGACCAGGTCATCCGTCCCTTCCCCCACCGGTCCTCTTAGGGGTGGTGGAGATATGGGCCGCAGAGCTACGAGTCCCGAGCTGTGCGGATTCCCTAAACGCCGCACTTGCGCACAGCCCCTTACGTAACTGTCAGCGCCGGGGATTCCCTAGAGGGGGTCATTCTATTCAACCATTACACACACCCGGGGCTCCTGCCGCCGCGCCGCCGCCTCACAAAATGGCGGCGCCCATAGAGGAGACAGCGGCCGCCTCCTCGGCCCCATTTTGTGGGAGGCGAGAGATCTGTCAACATGGAATACCTCCGCTAAGGATGCATCTGAGTTTGAAAATCCTGCTTAAGGGATGGAGCGGAGAGGATCTGCTTCGACGGAAAATGGCAGCGACTTATAACACCTCCACGCTTTTCACTTTTTTCATTTTCTCTAAGGAAGCGCCCGAAGCTGCCGGGGGACTTGTAACTGAAGAGAAGGGAAAGCTACAGCTCCGGGAACTTGCCGCGGCGTCTTTTGGCTTTGGTTGCTCTTCCACGCTCCCGGGAGCTGACCGCGGTCTCGCGGAGGGTCGCCTGGGCCGCCCGGACGGCTCAGAAATGACCGGGACCCGGCGACGCCAAGTGGCAGCGGCCTCCGCCGAGTCACTTGAACAGCGAGACTTTTCAGTAGTTTTTAAATGCCACAGTCCACAGCCCCACCGTTGCCAGAGCCGTGAGCTTCGGGAGCCGCGGACGCTCCTGCTCTGTCAGTCTGCCGGGAGCCGGGTTGCCCGGAGTCGGCCGTCCTCGCGGATGCCGGCAGCCCCGGCGCGCCGGGTGGTCGCCGTCGGGACCCTGGCCCTGGATGATGCTACTGGGGCAGGAGTGGGAACGAAGGCACGTACACTGAAATTTAAGTCATCTGGACCTAGGGTTGTATGTTTTAACCGTGTTTTAGGTTAAACGTTAGAACGTTTTTTCTAGTATCCCACTCTGCAGTGGGCAGACCTGGCTATCTTATTTCGAATTTGAAGGGCAGGATGGAGGGGTGACATTTTCTGGTTTTGTTTTTAACGGGGAGGTGGCCACTTCTGAGCCACTGACTGCTTGCTGTTTTTGTGTGTTTGTGTGTATACAGTAGTGTATTTTGCTTTGCAGTACAGATAGCAAAGGCTAAACACCTGGAGTGTGATCCTAACGTTTTAATGCCCCCCCCCCTTTTTTTTAACATTTAAAATGTGATATGTAACGGGACAATCGATTATGAGGAAAAGGAAAGGATTATTTTTCTGTAGAAGACGCTGTCATCCTCAAAATGGAGTCCTAACGAATATCTGATGGAGAGAATTTAAATTCATAACACTTTAGATATGCATTAGTCAAAGAAGACAAAAACATAAACCAAATATTTGTCAGATTATTAAACGATTCTATTTCCCCAAGACTAGAAAAATATAAGGCCAAAGTAAGCTATTAATGAGTAATTTCCCTGTAAGAGGTATCTCAAATTTTAAGGAAAGAGATTCATTTTATGAAACTTAGGAATGCATTTCACGAATAGTTTACTTCAAATTTTTTTATCCAGTTACAGCAGTCTTTTGTATTTGTATGACTTTTCTTTTTTGAGGTTATTTTGTTTGTGTTGATTTTAACCCTCATCTTCCCTCTCTACTGCAGAACCGCATCTTTCTGCAGGCTCTGCCTCAATCACTAAGTTCCATGCCCCATCCCCTGCTGCACCCGCTCGCTGCTCCTGGCGCATGCATTACCAGGATACAGTTTCTGGTGCTGTCTGTTCCTACTGATGTTCTTTATATATGTGTAATAAACTTGGTTACTACTAATCAGTCTGTATCTCTTGCAAGAATACCCTATCTTAGGACCCAAGTACCCAGAAAAAAATTTTTAATGGGATTGCATTAATTGTAACTCTAGTGCATAGTATTACATTTCTCTGTACCATACTGCATTTCCTATAGTGGGCAGCACAGAGCAGGTGGATCCTGGAAAAGAAATTGCTAGAGAAGTGTGACAGTTTTACATAGTCTCTTAATTGGATAAGATAAAATATAGTTCATGGTTTCAAGAATTAATGGAAAATAGTCCTATAAAAATTACTGATAATAGTGGAAATTGTCAAAACTCAGTTCATATGGTTTACTGATCTGATGAGAAAGCCCTTTTGGTGTGAAAAAAGGCGAAGTTGTTTTTAATAGTAATTGCAGAGGACGGGGGAGCCTGGTGGGCTGCCGTCTATGGGGCCGCACAGAGTCCGACACGACAGAAGCGACTTAGCAGCAGCAGCAGCAGAGCCTGAACACCGTTAGAGGTTTCTGTTATTCTGTATGAGTCTTAATCCTTACCAGTTTTAGTATTATTTAATCAAGAAATCGTAATGTTTAAAATTCCCTCTTGTAAAAAACTACCAAATTCCAAATCAAACATGTCAGGGGTATGATTTCAACAGCTCAAATAACTGAGCAAGTGATATGTTGATTCATCGGAGAAATTGTGGATTTTAGGTTACTCCCAGATTTAATTGGTTGAACGGGGCTATTGAACTTAAATTTATGTTTCATTAAAGATGATCTTTGAAAGGAACTTTTGGTAAGATGTGAGAATGCTTTCAACACTTGCTGCTCTGCTTGTGTCTGCTGCTATACTTTTTTACATGGACTAACTTTCTTATTTGAACATTTGATTACAATACCAAATCATAGATTTGGTAGGCAAGTCCACACTTGCCTTCAAGTGATTCTAAAGGAGTACTGGTAACTAAGCTTTTAAAAGATGAGGTAATAGTTTATTATGCTGCAGATTAGGGTAATTGTAGATATTCTGAATCTGCTGTTGACAGATTACTAAGTAATGTTATCTATGTAGGGTCTGGTTCTTTGGGGTATTTCATTGTTGTTTCTGTTCAGTATATATTAAAGGTTATGCTTTGTACATAAATTCAGTGCGATTTACTTAAAGTTATAATTTTCAACTAAAACAGACTCCTTAATAAGACTTAATAGCTAGAAGAACATTAAATTTTACCCAATTATAGTATTCTTTGGAGAGGCAATCCCAAATGTGCCTTTTGGTGTTTAGGTCAATTATCTAACCTTGAATTTTTTAAATTGTTGTGGGTTTAAGGTGCTACATTTGTTGTGTTATTTATCATCTGTTTTGATCACTGAAAAAGAAAAGTAAGCCCCAAACTGCTCATTGTAGTATCATCACAGTTTATAGTAGTTTAGCACTTTGCTAATAGTATTGAATAACTTCTGAAAACCAGAGGAGCATTAATACTAAACCAAAGAAATATTTGTTTATTTTTTCAGTGCAGATTACTAAATCATTAGGTAAATGTTTGTTGAATGGGCAAAAGGTAAGGGAAGAGAAATTGACTTGGCCCTCAAGGAAACCTCCAGTAGTAAGTTTTTCTTAACTGCTGCCTTTAAACAATGATAATGAAATATTCAGACCATAAGGTTCTTAATTTATAACACAAAAATAGGATGTTTAACATTAAGTTCAAAATTCTGTT
This sequence comes from Odocoileus virginianus, assembly GCF_023699985.2. Classification (NCBI taxonomy): domain Eukaryota; kingdom Metazoa; phylum Chordata; class Mammalia; order Artiodactyla; family Cervidae; genus Odocoileus; species Odocoileus virginianus. The sequence goes on from NC_069697.1 coordinate 31,842,725, forward strand.
TAGTATATAAATAGTTGAATATAATTGTGTACAAAGCAGCATTACATTAATGTTAGTATCAATGTTAGGATTAGTATTACTCAAAGTTGTATAAAACTATTAAGTGTTTAAATCACATTCTTTGAAAATTCAGATCCACAAAAAATATTCCAATAGTTTATGAGAAGGGCAAGAGAATTTTCACTGAATGTGAAAAATATATTACTGAGCAAACAAACAGGAATTGTTTTAATGAGTTTTGATTTTCTGTTTCAATTTTTTGGTACATTGACTCTTCTGACATTGAACTTTGCTATTAATTTTAAAAAATTAAACCCCAAAGACATTAACTTTGTATTTAATGCAAAGTTAATTCAATTCTTGACTAGCTGTAAAGCTTAAGAAGTTGGCAGTCTTGTTGGCGAAACAATAACATAGGAATTAAGCCAAAATGCAAAACTATGTAATTAGTTTTCATTACAGTAGATACAGTTCTTCATAACTATAGGAGATAGAGTAGTATTAACTTAATAATTTAATTTACTTAGCTTTTGTTTTTCTCTGAAAACATACCACAAGCTATTCATGTATAGCATCAAAATTGAAAGCCACCAGGGTCAATGTAAATTGTTGAGGCATTTTGCTATACATTGAGGGAAATTCTAACCAGTCAGTGGCAACAATTTTTTTAAAGTGTCATGGCTCTTTGACATAATTTGTAGTAGGTAGGACTCAAAAGAATTCTCATTATCTTTGTGTGATAATGTACATGAGAAATACTTACAAACAGTTCTTAAGGGGTACAGAATAACTGACAATATTTTGCAGTTGACTGCAGTGCTTCTAGATATTTAAAACAAAGATGAAAATTTTAAGATTATTGGACTACATTTTTAAAATCAAATTTCCCTCTCATTAACAATGCTAACAATGACAGCAATTAGTGATTACTGATAGCCTAAGTAAATAGGACGTTAGATCCTGTTCTAATATCTATTCCTGTTAACTGCATTTAAAGACAGATTTCCTCAGAATTAATCAGCAGTTAAATGATGGCCCTCCTATTCCTCTGGAAACAGAAAAGAAGCTTCCCTCTTTAGGGTATGCAGGAATTTGCTCTCTTCCCACTAAACTAAATCCATCCTTCACACTGTCGTTTGCTTACCTCATTTATTTTTTCTGCTGCATGAAAAGTCGGGGACCACCAAAACTAGGAGCAGTAACATCAGGAATACACTCCCCTGGGTGCATGCTCACAGCTTCTTACTCTGTTCTCACTGTTGCTTTCTGAAGAGTCTTTTGAAATGGTAATATACTTGCAGTTAGATAAGAAGAGTGCCCAAGGAGTCTGCCATCCTTGTGAAACGTTCTTATTGCATTTTTCTAGGGATAAGTTCCCCGAAGGCGTGGGCATCTTAAAGAGCCCTGTCATATCCAGAAAAGTAAACTTCTATTACTGAAGGCGAGTAGTAAGTTGAGAGGATCACCTCAGCTGGGGGTGGTTTTTATTTTGCAGTTGTTGCCCTCTGGAGAAAGGCATTTTAAAAGTTAAGGCATATCATTTTAGTTCATAAGATTGTAAGGATTATAGCAAACAAGCCAAAATCTATTTCTCAAGAAGAACTGTGATAGATTTAAAGATAGTTTACATGCTTTGAATCATTTTTCAATTTGTCCTTCATTGAAAATATGTGGATAAGGGATTAAACTAATTCAGAGGTCCCTACTATAATTCTTCAGCTTACTAATTGAGAATACCTGTAGATATATGTGAGTTTATTATCACTGTGAGCAGTGATAGTAGTATGTGCTCAGTATACAAGGGTGACATTGATCAGAACATTTCCAGTGGTGTCTCCAGGTCACACTGCCGTCTTCCTTTTTGCCTTTACCTGCTCTGTTGCCCTTTGCTGCAGTTTCTAGGACTCTACCTAGGAGTTGGTCCAGACCTTGCTTTCATAGACATCTTTCACCACGGTACTTTATCCCACAGCAGGTTCTTGTAGCTTGACTTTGGGCCCGATGTATGATCATAAGAATTTAACGCTACTAACCTCAGACTGCAGTTGAAAGTAACCTTTTTTCAAAAGGCTAAATAAACTACTTTAGTCCTAAATTATGCATACTCTGAATTGCTCAATGGATTTTATAATATGTTAATTACTTCTTTGCTTTTTTTTTGTATGTAGATCATTATATGCATACTTGTTCAAAATCTACAATTCCATGCATTGTCTTTGAGAGGAAGAAGGTTTGCACCATACCCCATGTTCTACATATGTGTATATGTTAAAACTGAGCCAAAGAGAAAGGGCATATTTGAAGGAAAATATGTCATTTACTCAGATTCCAATAATTAGACTGATGTAGTTGATTTATGTCATACATTGAGCTCATTCTTCAAAGGTAACCAGTTTATAGTAAGGCTCCTAGCTCATAAATAAATGCTTTTTCAACTAAACATTCATTCTGTCTTGCTAATAAAATCCAAATTCCAGAATCATAGTTCGTTGCTAAGCAGATATGTGTAAAACCGTAAATTTATCTGAATCATTTATTATTTAAAGAGTAGTGTATAAAAGTTTAAACAGAAGTCATTGATTAGTGAAAGTGACAAAATAAAAATGGAATTTTGGTAGAATGAGCTAATAAAAGTCCTTTCTTTAGGGGATTATTGGGAAAAGTAAGCTCAAACATGAGGTCCTAGACTTTTTAGGCAGTGAAAGTGAAAATCGCTCAGTCGTGTCCAACTCTTTACAACCCCATGGACTATACAGTCCATAGTCCATGGCATTCTCCCAGCCAGAATACTGGAGTGGTTAGCCTTTCCTTTCTCCAGAGGATCTTCCTGACCCAGGGCTTGAACCCAGGTCAGAATCCACCTGCAATGCAGGAGACCTGGGTTCGATCCCTGTGTCAGGAAGATCCCCTGGAGAAGGGAAAGGCTACCCACTCCGGTATTCTGGCCGGGAGAATTTCATAGACTGTATAGTTGGACACAACTGAACAGCTTTCACTTTTGGGCAGCCCTTTATCTTAAGTTAGGATCTGCAGGACCTCCCCTGTCTCTTGGACATTTTTGTCAATGTTGCTACTTATTTAGTATCCAGGTTAAGACCATTTGAAATGAGCCTTTTAAGTCTACAACTTATATAACATCTATAAATATTACTGCTACATAGAATAACATTTTTAGCCTCACCACAATACCTTGTGCAATTTTATAAGTACCAAATGCCCAATGAAAGGCTGTCAACCCATTGTTGACTTAAAAAGCACAACCTAAAAGTTGAAAATTATGTTTTATTTGTTGGATTTGCTGAGGACTTAAACCAATGAGACAGCTTTTCAGATAGCTCTGAGGGACCATCTTAAAGAAGTAAGGGAGAAGCCAGAGTATATTAGGAGTTTTTGCACCAGAAACCAGATAGTCAGAACATTAAAAGATTTCTGTTAAAGAAAAATCAGACATCTCAAGCTAATGAATTTAGCACTTTTCTGTGTATGGGAATATGATAGTGTCTGGGCTCACTGAAATCATCCCTTTGATATGCTCCCTAGGGCTAGTATTTGTTTCTATCCACTCCCCTTTGTGATGTGTGTGTTAGGGGGTGGGGGTGGTGGAGCTGCAGTGGCTGAAGGCTTGAAGATCACAGCATCCTTTGTTTACTGATAACATTTTTTATCCACACCATGTAGAGAGAACCTGGCTCTCAGTCTGGTGCAGCTTGCAAATTCTGACATAGTTTGAATTGCCAGAAGCATAGGGGCATCTTTCCTTGCCAGTGAGAGTACACATCCTTTCTTTGCTGGCTAAGGTGAAATCTGAGCCAGGGGATTCTATATGACCTTAGTGCAATGGCCATCTCTCAGGAGCAGAGTTAGAGAAGTGGCCTTATTACCTTATTTTCATAATTTTTTTTTATCTTTCTGAGACTGTGTATAACCTCACTTGGAGATAATATTTCTTTAATCCACTGTACTTCACAGACGTTGTGACTACTTTCCCCTGGGAAGTATTGGAAGCCTCAAAGTCAGGGCAAATGTGTATGACTGTGAGCGTGAGTGAACTTGGCAGATGAAAGCAGTATCTTTGCAAGTTATCATACTCTTTTTCTTAAAGTCACATATTAAAGCTGGAGGTTTACCCAGAACCAGAGACCCAGATGGCATTTTTTAATACAGCCTAGGATAAACTGCTCATTTCCCATCAACATAGTACAAAAACTAAGGGACATCAGTTGCTAAATATAAGGCAATTACCTGCATATTTTCTCACAAATTTTATTGTGATAAACTAGTGCTATACTCTGAACATTAAAGGAGGTTTTCTTTTTTTACCTCTAGCTGTCCAAACATGTTATTCAAGTAAAAGACACTGATATAGGAGTTTCTCCCTTAGTATTTTGTGGTAATTTAGGACAAACTCAGCGTGTAAGGAATGTATTGTTTTATTTTTTGAGTTTCCAAAGCCAAGAACATAAATATAAGAGAAATACCTAGGTACAGGTCCATTACTTTTAGTAAAGTTAGTTTCACTCATTCTGGTGATAGATGCTCCTCAATTTATAATTGAGACTAATCAAACCAGAAAGTTCAGAAAGGGTAGTGTAGCAAGTAGCAACCCACATAGTACTTGCTCAGGGTCATGCAGTTGTCATTCTGATGGAGGTCCTTTGCCAGTCTTCGATGAAAGAGAAATTAGCCGTCCTGGTTTCTCTGTGTTGATAGATAGGTCTCAAGTAGAGATTTATTTTCCAAGAGGAAGAGTGATTAAATAGGTTTCCTACAGAAAGATTTTCAGAGCAGAAAATATGCCTTAAAAGTTTCATAGTCTTTGAACCCAGTTCAGAAGTGGCCAAGACCAAACCTCAAAGCATGAAGGCAAAAGTTAGGGTGTACTAAAAGAGGACATCAAATGAAGTCAGAGGCAAGACCTTCCTATTAACAGTCAAGTTAAGTGCTATCTTGGAGCTTCTAGTTGTTTCCTGATGGGCTCTCTTAGAATCAGTCTGGAAGAGTTTTTGGACATACCTGAAACGTGAGGTTGAGTTTCCCTGATGAGAAGGCCAGGGTTAGAAGGTCCGCCAGCTGTCAGATGGACCCAGCACTGCCAGAAGCTATTTGTAAACCGCCTCCACTAGTCTGGTGATTTCAAGTGGGAAGTATCCAAGGAACATTCTTCTGAAACATTGTGTCTACAAGAAACTAAAAATTAATAATAAATTATTTGATGGGTGAGGTCGTCATCTTCTGAAACATAAAGCATCAATCCAAGACAGAACACCTTTGCACCTGACAAGTAGGAAGGCTTGAAAAGGCCACCTTAAGTCAAGGTTCAGGCTATGTGTTTCACAGGTGAACCTTAGATGAGAATGTAGTGGGGGTGATTACCTGGAAATTTCATAGATTATGAATAATTTGTGAGTTAAATCCAGTGTGTTTGCTGAAAATTAGAAATTGAGGTGTGCACTGGGCTGCTAGATGTTACACTGTTGTTTCTAGGTGGTAGGACAGAAAAGTCTTTGAGAAACCTGTAAGATCGTATAAATTCCATTTACAATCTATTTGAAAAAGTGTATTCCCTGACTATCATCAGAATGCTATTGTTAGGTTTTAATGTTAAAGACATCACCAACAATCATGTCAGCTCCTACGTATAAGTATGTCACTATCCTGCAAAAGTACACATAATCATTTAAACATATTCTTGAGAACAACACATATATAATATTAACCTGAATATTTGCAAGAGGGCTCCCAAGAGGGATGAGTTTTGTTTATTTATTCAATCAATTGTTCATTCATTCTATTTTTAAATTTAGTTTGCTGCCTGATCTTGAAAAAGGTAACATCCGAATGAGTTAGAAGAGAAAGCAAGTTGGTTAAAAAGGGTTAAGACCAACGGTGCCTTAAAATGAGAAATCGCCACAGCCTTACTTTTGTGAGAATAACATTTTGTAATAGGTGCAGCTGAAGAGACTAGAAAGACTGCTAGATATGTTAACGCCTCCACAAGTGAAGAAACCTTTATTGTTTTTGCAGTTGTCTATCAGAACTACCCAAAAACTTGAGCAGAATGAGGAAGTTATGACTTTTAAGAGTGAAGGTACAATCTCAGGATAACACTTTCTGCCACTTAGGAAAAATATGGAGAAAGCAAAGTTTTACTCTCTGGTGTTAAAACAGACTGCATATCCAGAGACCAATTTATTATTTTTCTCTGAGCTACCAGTCCCCTCTTCAATATTATACATAACTATTTTGTTTTAGTCATAGCACCTGATACAAATTTAAACAGGATGAAATAGCAGAAACACTTCCTTTAAATAAGAAATTGTGCATAATCAAAGGTGTGTATGTGTGTGTGAACATATATTTGCAAGAAAAGGAGTGTGCCAATGATTTTCTTTCTCAGCTTAAATAAATTTGCCAAGAAACTCAGAAATCAGAATGCTATTTTAAATACTATTAACAAGGCCATAAATTCTTAAACAGTCATCAGAATTACAGATTCTAAAGTTATTTTCAAAGGGTATAGAAACACTGAAATCCAGGTGTCTAGGGTTTATTGTTCAGTTGCCACGTTGTATGTGACCCCATTGACTGTAACACACCAGGCTCCGCTGTCCTCCACTATCTCCCAAGTTTGCTCAAATTCATGTCCATGTTGCTATCTAACTATCTCATCCTCTGCTTCACCCTTCTCTCACCTTCAATCTTTCTCAGCATCAGGGTCTTTTCCGTTGAGTTAGCTTTTCCCATCATGTGGCCAAAGTATTGGAACTTCAGCTTCAGCATCAGCCCTTCCAATGAATATTCAGGGTTGATTTCCTCTAGGATTGACTGATTTGATCTCCTTGCAGTCCAAGGGTCTCTGAAGAGTCTTCTCTAGCACCATAATTCAAAAGCATCAGTTCTTCGGCACTGAGCCTTCTTGATGGTCCAACTCTCACATCCATCCATGACTATTGGAAAAACCATAGCTTTGACCATACAGACCTTTGTCAGCAAAGTGATGTCTCTGCTTTTTAATACACTGTCTGTCATGGCTTCCCTTCCCGTGAGCAAATTCTTTTAATGTCATGGCTGCAGTCACCGTCCACAGTGATTTTGGAGACCAAGAAAAAAAAATCAGTCACTGCTTCCACTTTTTCCCCTTCTGTTAGCCATGAAGTAATGTGACCAGAAGCCATGATCTTAGTTTTTTGAATGTTGAGTTTCAAGCCAACTTTTTCTCTCTCTTCTTTCACCTCATCAGGAAGTTCTATAGTTCTTCACTTTCCATCATTAGAGTCATTTCATCTGCATATATGAGGTTATTGATAGTTCTCCCGGCAATCTTAATTCCAGCTTGTGATTCGTCTAGCCCAACATTTTGCATGATGGGACTCTGCATATAAGTTAAATAAGCGGGGTTACAATATACAGCCTTGTCTTGCTCCTTTTCCAATTTTGAACCAGTCCATTGTTCCATGTAAGTTTCCAACTGTTGCTTCTTCACCTGCATACAGGTTTCTCAGGAGACAGGTAAGGTGTTCTGGTACTCCCATCTCTAAGAATTTTCCACAGTTTGTTGTGATCCACACAGTCAAAGGCTTTAGCATAAACAGATGTTTTCCTGGAATTCCCTTGGTGTCTCCATGATCCACAGATGTTGTCAATTTTATCTCTGGTTCCTTTGCCTTTTCTAAACCCAGCTTATACATCTGGAAGTTCTTGGTTCACGTACTGCTAATGCCTCGCTTGAAGGATTTGAGCATAGCCTTGCTAATATGTGAAATGAGTGCTATTGTACAGTAGTTTGAACATTCTCTGGCATTACCCTTCTTTGGGATTGGAATGAAGACTGACCTTTTCCAGTCCTGTGATACTGCTGAGTATCACAGCAGTGATTTGCTAACATACTGAGTGTAGCACTTTAACAGCAACATCTTTTTAGGATTTAAAATAGCTCAGCTAAAATTCCATCACCTCCACTAGCTTTGTTCATATAATGCCTCCTAAGGCCCACATCACTTCACACTTCAGGATGTCTGGCTCTAGGTGAGTGACTAACCATCATGGTTATCCAGATCGTTATTTTTTTTATCATTTTTCTGTGTATTTTTGCCACCTCTTATTAATCTCTTCTGCTTCTCTTAGATCCTTACCATTTCTGTCCTTTATTGTGCCCATTCTTGCATGAAGCATTCCCCTGATATCTGTTTTCTTGAAAGATGTCCAGTCTTTCCCATTCTATTGTCTAATGGTGCTGCTTTAAAAAAAAAAAAAATAGTATTTGCAAAGGTAGTTTTATAATATAGAATAGAATTCTACCTACTTTTCTGCAGCAATAAGGAAGAGAATATATTTTCCCTTTTTAATCTGGTTAAGATATCTTTTATTAAACCAGCAATTAGCAGTGTCTAAATACCAGAATTCCGTTAGGTGCTAGCATCCAGAGAGAAGATTGGGTACAAACTTAAAATTCAGAAGAGGGCAGAAAGATAATGTTAACAAATGGAATATGGAACATGTAATGTCTTGCCTGTACATGTAATTAAGAATATAAGTCGTTTATTGCAGATTAATATATGTTTGTTGAAGCAGTCTAAATAGTATATTCACCTGAAGTAGATTTTGGTAAAATGATTATATATTTAAATCACTTGTTTTTTTAAATTGTATGGATATTTTGTTTATTGACCTTAGTTTGTAGTTTCAGATAGTTTTCCCTGGCCTGGGAAAGCTTTTCTGTTTGTTACTGTTTCTCCAACCTCTTAACCCCATCCTTCAAATTATTTTTACAGTTCTTAAGAATTTGCAAACTTGCTCTTTCATATATTTTCTGAAAATATGAAAAGTGTTAAAAGTTTGTGTTTTCAATGCCTTAGGAAATATTTAGGAATACATTTAAAAACTGTGTGCCCAAGTTGGCATTTTCTGAAGTGCCATGATCAGTTTATAGGTGTTAGGTGAAAAAGAATGCAGTTACCTAATTTTGTGAAATGCCAAGTTAAGTTAAACTTTTTTCTGTAAGACTTCTTAGGGCCTTCAGCATCCTCCTGTTATCCTCTATGTACATTCTGTTTTCCAAATATACTTGGCCTTCTGATAGGATCGTTGTTCCTTGAGAAATATGGGGAAGTGCTGGTTTAAACATTGTTAAAAACTGAATACATATGTCTAAAACAAAAGTGGCCAGTCCTTCACTAGAATGTGCGCTCTTTAAGGGCAAGGCCCCCTATTTAGTCATTGTAATCCAATATTACATAGAACAAATATAATGCTCAGTATATATTATTAATAAGGTAATATACATTTAATAACTTGAAAGTTTGTTTTTGCAAGCCTAATTAAGCTTCTGATTTGCTAAAGTTATTTATCATAAAATAACTTGTATTTTATTGTATGTTATTTTTTCTTCTCCATACTCAGAAGAATTGGAATATTTTTAAATGGTTTATTTTGCAGTTTTTTATTGTTGTTGTTAATTTTTTTTCATTTATTTTTATTAGTTGGAGGCTAATTACTTTACAATATTGTAGTGGTTTTTGTCATACATTGACATGAATCAGCCATAGATTCACATGTATTCCCCATATTTTGCAGTTTTATATTTAGAATGGTGTCAGCTATTTTTGTCTCTGTTGAAGAGCTGTATACCTAACCACATAATAGATCTGTTCACAAACCATAAGGCACTTCAAAACTTCTAGGTATAGAAATAAGAGAACTCCCTAGTGCCTTCATTTCATTTCACCCCAACATTCCTCTGGGAATCTAAAACTTTTTTCGTATCCTCCTTCTTCAGTCTTCACTCCTACCTCCCAAGAAGACAATTTGTCTATGTTCCCATTTTCTTTTGGAGTCCATATAGTTTTCCAGAATTCGTGGAACCCCCTGAACCATTTATCACTGCCTCCTATTATAAATCTAGTCTTTTCCCGTAGATTACCTGTTTCATCTGCCAGAGGTTCCTTGGAGTCCTTGAGGATTTCCTGGATATACTAAAATGTATTGATTACACATAAGCAAAATGAAGGGACTTCATTACTATGCATGTAGTAATAGATCTTCAGACCTCTGAAGGAAGGACATTTTGAAGGGTCTCAGTTACAAAGAATGATGCATATTTACAGGAATCTAGTGAACTTTGCCACCTTTCTTATTAGGAGAAAGAGAAACTTAGAAGTTCCTTGGAGACTTGGTGGGCTTTTAAGGTCCTCAGAGAGTTTTGTAGATTTCAGTTGGATGTATAATTGTATTAAAGACCATAGTCATAATCAGGAACAAACAGGTAAAGAAAAGAAAATATGAACAAATTCTCTGAATTAAAAAAAAAAGAATAGGAAAGAATACATATTAAATCAGTTTTAAAATAGACACATGCAAAAAATACACATTTTCTTCATTTGATTATAATACTTTTTAGAGGATCCTTAAAAGATAGTGTGAAATTCACATTTTGACAGTTTAGGCATCTTTTGCTGAATTTTGTTAAGAATTTCCTGTTTAGAGACTGATACAGAAAAGTATTCCTAGTGAAAATTATAAGATTTTTTTTTTTTTGCCTTAAAAGCCCTTTAAAATAGGAAATATTCATGGAGTAGCGTAAATAAATGTCTTATCTTGTAAATAGCAGGAGAGTTCCTTAATGTCCTTTAGAACCAGGTATTATGTTGCTGTTGTTTTCTTTTATCTCCATTCAAACTACCATTGGTAGAAGTCTATCATCCAGACAAGGAGAGGTGCTAAGACAGGAAGCTGTTTGAGGACAGCACAGGGCCCTTCTTAAAATTTTCGAGTTTCATGAGTGATGGGAGCAAAGAGCAGACAAATAATTCTACTATAATATGATCAAGGAGTTTGATGGAGGTATTGGCTGTTCCTGGAGAAGTCTGGAAACTATGGAATAGAAATATCTGAGTGTGTCTTAAAATAAGAATGTTCGTAGTTGGTGATAGTGAAGGCTGAGGCATGCAAGCATGTGGCATGTTTTGGGGATGGTAACTAGCCCACTATGAATGAGCCCATTTTGCCGGGGTGAGGATGGAAAAGAATCAAAGCCAGAAAGCTATATTGAAGCCAGTCTGGGAGAGGCATCTATGATGTTAAAGACTTTGGACTTTTTCCCTAAAAACTGTTATTCTCAGCCATTTATGTTTCTTCTGTCACGTAAATGATAGATGCACATATATACAAGGATATATACAAATCCTAGTCTCTGGCTTTTTCTGCTTCATTTCCATCCCATTCAAGCATATGAGAACACAAGAAAGGAAATTATTATAATTACAGACAGATACAGATTTGACTTTTTAAAGATATGTTTGACTTTTTAAATTATTACTGTGCACAATTGGTGAAAACAGTTGTCTTGACATAGGTTGGGAACAGGAGGAATGTAGATAAACTACTATCACAACATAATAGGAAACTGAAAGTGAGGGCTTCATTAATAGGATGAGAAGAGAGAGGATGGATTCAAGAAATAGTGCAAAACTAAACTGTGAGGACTAGACTAATTTCCATGACTCATGTACACTCTCTGGATCAATTCTAGTAATACTGCTTCTGTACTGCCGTTGCGCTAGGGCACCTGCTCTCTGTCACTCACACGCACGCGCGCGCGCACACATGCACACCATTTATCTACTGTGCCACACTTGCCTCCACACTGCTATGACCATTACTTCACCCCATTCTCCCTTAAAACAGTCCACTTTCCTGTAGCTGTTTTAAATGGGGTCATGCCTCTTTGAAATGGCTGTTTAAAAACATACATTTTTTTTTTTGTGAACAAGTATTCAACAAATACCCTGGCCCTCATATTCCTTATCCTTGATTGTCTCATCTTCCTCTCCATCTCTGAATTTAAAATATGAAGTGAGGATGAGTATTTGTTGCACATATCCTTGGAATACTTGGCTAAAACAAAAAGCACAATATTTTGACCATGATGTCTACTGAATCAAAATGAATACTTTAAAATGTCATGTACTTCATTTACATTCTCTTTTCCAAACACATTCATACTGTTTTTTCTTTCTTATTCTGAAGCCCATTTTTTCATCTGAATTCTCCTAATATCCCCTTTATAGACTTACTGCAGCTCTCTGTTATCTTTCAAGAATGCCTGTTGTATGAAATTGCCTGTTGTATTCTTTGTGCAGATATACCATGCTTTGGTACAAGAATAGAATAAAGCTTCCTAGTTTTTTCTCCTGAATGCTAAACAACTCACCTAGTATTTAGATTTTCATATCACATTGGTCTAGTGGTTTCAAGCAATGATTTATAATAGTTCACAGTTCATCATGAAATACAGAGCCCAGAGATCAGCTAATATCTAATCCTACCTGAACATTTTATAAATGTAAAAACAGAGATCAAAAGCAGTTAAATATTTTTCATGATATCACAGTAAGTGAGACTTGGAAAATCTTTTGATTCTGTGCTAGTATCTTATGTCATCTTTTCCTCTTATTAATTCTGAATTGCATAATATAGATGTATTCCTCTTTTAAAGAGTTAAAACATCATAGTTTAAAGCCCTCTCTGCCCTTGGAATCACAGCCTACTTCTGTCAGTAACCACTGTTATCACTAACGTGATAGTAACCACTGTGTCAGTAACCACTAATATCACTAACATATTACTATATGTTCTATTAGCACTACTCTCTGCATTTTTTTGTAATCTGTACACACACACACTCGTCCTCATGTGTTACATAAATGGTATGTTTCTTTAGTCACTAGTGAATTTTTCAGTGTATCCATTGTGTTAGCTTAGTTAGACTACCTTTTACAAATGTGTACCTTACACTGTGCACATAGAACCAAGTCACTAACCTGTCTTCTCCAATAGCTTCATCGGAATCCCTGTCCATTTATTCATCCAATGAAGATTAACTGTCCATTACATACTACCTTCAAGAAGTTAACATTACACTTATGAAAGTAAAAATACAAAGATAACTGATATCAAATACCAAGTGTCATTGAAGATGTATAAGGAGTCATTCTGTTTTCTATCTCACTATCTGAAAGGCCTGAATGGCACAGGAAAATAATTTTTTAAATGTATTACAGAAGCTCTTGATGTCATTTGTTAAATTCAGTGTTTGTTTAGCTTAAAAATATTTTGAGAGGACTCTATTTCAATTGACCATAGCTGAAGTATTAAAGCACTGTAACTGAGATCCCAGTCACTTATGAATTTGTGTAAGCTTAAGGCTTACCTTGAAATTAAAATGTCAGTCTCAACAGCTATTTTCTTAAAATGAATTTCAAAGCCAGGTAAAATGTAGGTAATGCAGAAACTAACTGCAACCGACTATCACCAACAATTTAAAAATAAGTGAAAGTATGTATTTGTTGGAGAGTTCGGTCAGACACATGCAGTGGTGAGAAGTATTAAACACTTTTGGACGTTTATGGATTTGCTCTCTGTAACTACTATGTCTGGATTCAGTTGTAGTGTCTCAGTATCTGAGCAGAGGAAATCCTGGATCATGTGACTTCTTCTAAAATAGAATGTAGATTCAGATCCAACCATGTACACAAAATGCCTATCTCAAGCCAGGCATGTGCATGTGAAAGATTTCATTCAGTCACTCACAGATGATTGAATCAGCTCTATAAAGTAAAAATTTTACTTGAAATGAGACTAATATTCCTTGAGACCCTGCACTATAAAATAATTATTTTTCCAGCGTGGTCATTTATTACAGTTTTAAAAAATGTTATAAAACATTTTGCTCCATGGACAAAGTGAACAAATTTATATTTCTTTCAATATGATCAAACCCTAGAGCTTAAGTGCTCTCTTTTGTAATCATTATAATTTATAGTAATTCTAGCAATGAAAAGTGAAAGTGTTAGTCGCTCAGTCATGTCCAACTCTTTGCTACCCCATGGACTGTAGCCTGCCAGGCTCTTCTATCCATGGAATTCTCTAGCCAAGAATACTGTAGGGGGTAGTCATTCCCTTCTCCAGGGGATCTTCCCAATGCAGGAATTGAACCCAGGTCTTCTGCATTGCAGGATAACACAGAGCTGGAATACTGTCTGAGCCACTAATGTTTAAACAAACAAGAATAGTCGAAAACTAAAATAGAAGTACTAGACCTTACTAGCTGTAGCGCTACTTTACTTTGAAATACTGAGTGAACACTTTCATACTTCTAACCTCATTTCTCTTTTAAAAAAGGGAAAGATCTTTTACTGAATATGATTGTTAGTTTAAAATTCCAGGAGCAGGACTTCCCCAGAGGCCCAGTGGTTAAGACTCTTTGCTTCCACTTCAGGGGGGGTTCAATCCCTGGTCTAGAGAGTAAGATCCCTGATGATATCTGAAATTGCCCCGCCCCCCAGCTCTTGTATACAGCGGACAGGGAGAGGCCAAAGAAAAGAGGCAGCCCACTCCAGACTGGTTTAATAAGCAAGAGAACTTACTCATAATGCTTGTCTTGGGCAGCCACAGGACAAGCAGATCTCTGCACCTGCCCACCAGTATCTTAAAAGTTTATATAGAAGCCTTAGTTGGGTTCAGTCATGTACTCAGTCCTGATAGTCCCATCATCACATTAGTATCTCATGGTTGGATCTTTGGTGCAGTTTCCGGGAGAGTGAAGGCAAGGAGAATGTACTTTCCAAGGACAAGGAGAAAGCAAGGAGCCGCCAATTGCCCAGGTCCAGCTCATGGGCCAATCTGTGGTCATGTCTTCTTGATGACCTTCTCTAGATATGATATTTAGATTGATTGCTTGAGAACGCTAGGTATAATAAGGTACTGTGTAAGTTTGACGTGATAACTGCTAAAAATATAACCTAGAGGGAGATATTTTTTAGGTTGCAAAATATGCATAATGTGGTCATAAAGGACATTCAACCTCAAAGGACTTTAAAAAAACATATTCTCTTCCTACAAGTGATAAGCCTCTGTTTCAAAACTGTACTTTTAAAAGCAAATATTGGTCTTTCTAGTTCTTTGAGAGGAATAAAAACACCAGTGTTTGTGTGTGATTCTCCTGTATTGACTCCACAATGGCAGACAAACCATCTCTAGAGGCTTTGTGTTTCTGTGTTACAAAGCAAAGAACACAGTTCAGAAAACGGTGTGAATCCTGAGGTCTCATACTTGAAGAAGGAAATAAATGTTGGTAACCCAATTTGAATGTAAACTACATAAACTTCAGGTATAATCCCTTTCTTCATATTTTGCTGTTTTATTACTGAATCCTGCCTGTATTTGTAAAATTACTTATAAGTGCTGTTTACATTATTATATATGTTAGGGAAAGTTTTATGAAAGGAAAAGAACATAAGGATGTTTTAAACCAGGAGATGGAGACTGTTTGGTAAACCTGGGAAGAGATTCTTTTGGTTTATTAAAGGAAAGGAGAAACAACACTAATGAAGAAGAACTTGCAATAGACTTGAGAGAGCTAAAGGTAGAAAAGAAAATTAGATGAGTGATAACATTGACACAGGCTTCTTAGGACATAGATTTGTTGAGCATTTTTAAGAAGAATAAATGATTAATTTTATATCTGAGGAAATTGTAGTTAATAGTTTCTTATTTGCACAGAGGAGAGGAAAGCCCATGAGGAAGTGGTAGCAGTTGTTAACAACTTAGATGGGGAATTTAGATAATAGTACACTGAGAAAGGAACTGATCTTTAAAGTGTTACGGAATTACTGTCAAGAATTGCCCCCAGGCAATTTGAGTAGTGCTTATGATCCAGGCCAGCACACTTACCTTTTTTGAACACTATCTAGAAGATCTTATCATTTGTCTACCACACTTACTCTTCATTATGATGTAAACTCCATGAGGTTAAGAATTTGTCTTATAGCTGCATTTTCAGTGCCCAGAATAGTGTTTAATAAATGAATTCTTGGACTTCCCTGGTGACTCAGTGTTAAAGAATCCGCCTGCCAATGCAGGAGACCTGAGTTCGATCCCTGGGTCTAGAAGATTCACCTGGAGAAAGAAATGGCAATTCGCTCCAGTATTCTTGCTTGGGAAATCCCATGGACAGAGGAGCCTGGCGGGCTTCAGTCCATGGGGTCACAAAGAGTTGAACATGACTTAGTGATTAAACAACAAAACGAATTCTAGATATAAACATCAGAGTCCTAAAAGACAGCCTCTCAATGTGATATTTAGGACTAATAAATGAAAATCAAACCATATTAAACTTAGCAGGGACCTCAGAGATCTTGCAGTCCACGGTTTCTTTGCTATCCATGTATGGATCTTTGAGGATGATTTTCGACTACTGTGAGTCTTAACCCCAGTGTTGGAAATGACAGTTGTGATTTAGTACTTCTCCTCTCTTCCCTCCTCCATTTTTCTCATGTTTGGGGGCCAAAGAATATAATTTCACTAGTTTTTCAGTGCCACAACACTCATCTGGTCCAATTTCCCTCCTAAAAGTTCCTTACATGGCATATTGTTCCATTGGACCCTTCTAAGAAGAAAGAGCACACTGTTAGTGTGTGTGCATTAGCGTGTGTGTGTGTGTGTGTGTGTGTGTGTGTGTGTATCTGTCTGTCTCTGCGTCTGTGTGTCATCCAACAAATAAACAATCATGTGCTAGGCTATAGATACAATGTGATAAAACATATGTTCCCTACACTCACAGGGCCTACAGTCTGGTAGAATTTTACCAACAAGTGACATTTCTAAGCTCTTTCCTTGTTCTCTGTATTCTCAAAGCTCTTTGGAAAGAAGCAGAATAATGGGAAGAGATTAAAAAAAACAATGGGATCTAACTTCCAAAGAATGGTGTTAAGACAAATACCCACTTTTTAGTTTACAAGGCCTTTCAATTCAATTCAGTTCATTTAACAAACACCTAAGGAGTATCACAAGAGTCGGACAGGACTCAGCGACTAAACCACCACCAAGGGGTATCTCTAGCCCTTGGCTGGATTCTGAAGGATGAAAGCAAAGTAAGATATAGCCCCTGTTCACAAGGGAAAAAATGCAAATATATATTCAGTGTGATAAGTGCCACGGGTTAACCTGTTTTATGAGTGATCAATTCCATCGGAGAATCCTTTCTAAGATAAAATAATTTTTACACTAAATTAAAATCTGCCTCTTTTTAATATCTATTAGTTGATTCCAGTTTTGTCCTCTGAGCTCTTCGTGTATTTATTTGACTCATAAACATTTCTTAGGGAACTTGGCAGTGTTCCATAATGTGCCAAGTTCTCTTCATAGGCAAATAGGATATGATTCTTGCCCTCAAGGTTAGGACATAATTCTGCAACATTGAGGAAGTTGCTTAACCTCTCTAAGTTCAGTTTCCTCCTCTGGGAATTGAGGGTAGTGTTAGAACCTACTTCTTAGGATCATTGAGAGGATTAAATGAATAATGCATGCAATGCACTTAATACAGGGACTGGTACTTAGCTTTCAACAAATGTGAGCTATTATTTCTCCTATGTGTAAGGGGGGATCCCAATAAGCAAATTAGCAGTTTCAGAGTTGATGTGAATAATGCCTTAACAGACATAAACATAGGTTGCTATGGGAATACCCCAGAAGAACACCTCACACTGGCTAAAGAGGCTAGGGAAACATCCTGCAGGAGGGGACATCTGAACTCCATGTTGCAGGACTAAACAGTGGGGATGGGAAAGGACACAGGCAAAGAGGTGAGGAAAAGAGGTGAGAGAGCATGGTGTATTTGGGTTACTTCAGTTGTTTAGACTGGCTAGAAGACTAATTCAAGACAGAAGTAGGATGTAATGACCAATTAGACGTAGCTATAGGAGACGAGGTACAGGAGGTGTCAAAGATTAAATGACTGTCCTGAGTAACTGAGCAGAAGGTGATGACCTTGGTTTATGGGGAGAATGGATGAGGGCAGGTAAGTACAACTCTAAACATGTTGAGTTTCAGAAAGGCTGGGCACTTGATTCTTCAGATCAAGGGTCTAGACTGCTCCAGTGCTGCAGATTTGGAATTTGTTGACAGGTGTTTATTGAAGCCACTGTGTGTGTGTATATATATATATACATATATATATATATATAGTATAGAGAATGGCCAACATTAAGACATGATCAAACAGCTCCTAATGTTGATTGAGAATGAATTTCCAGGCCTGTTAGGGGTAAATGGAGAAACAGCATTATCCCAGAAACTAAGAAAGGAGAGAATTTTTTTAAAAAGTCAACAGTCATAAACGCTGAAGGGATAAGAGAAAATTGTTCTTTTAACCAACTAAGCAACTAATTAAGCAACTAAGAAATCACTGGTCAAAGGCTTTCCTGGTGGTGCAGTAGTTAAGAATCTACCTACCAATGCCGGCAACACAGCTTCAATCCCTGCTCCGGGAAGATTCCACATACCACGGGGCAACTAAGCGCATGTGCCACAACTACTGAAGCCTGCGTACTACTAATGCCCTAGAGCCCATTCTCCACAAGGGAAGCCGTCACAATGAGAAGCCCGTGCGCAGCAACTAGCGAGTAGCCCTCCACTCGCCACAACTAGAGAAAGCTCGAGCTCAGCAACAGAGACCCAGTGCAGCCAACCAATCAATAAAAATCTGAAGGAAAAAAAAAGTTACTGGTCAAGGCCAGGATCTAGAATGCCGGAGATTGTGGAGTGGCTGGGGAATAGGCAAGAAAGATGATGTCTGGAGGCTCCCTTTCCAGAAGCTCTAAGAGTGGAAGAGAGATAATGTAAAAAGATAGAGGATGAAATGCAGGCTCTGGTTTATTTCAAGATCACAAACATTCGACCTCCTTTTTATGTCCAAGGGAAAGAACCTGGAGAAAAGGAGAGCTGAAGACATAGAATGCAGTATAAATAAACAATAGTAAAAGAGTTTTCTAAAAAGGCAGAAGAGGTGACACGCTGTGGAGGAAAATGTCTTAAACAAGGGAAAGAATACCTCTTCCACCCCAAGATGTACTTGTGGAAAGAGAATGTGGACTTGAGTTGTCTGAGGATATCTCTGAGGCCATGTCATCTTTTGAGAGTTGATATGGGGAGTGGGGACAAGAATGAGGTGTAGGAACTCAAAAAGTTCCCTTAAAAAGAGGAGAAACCTAGAAAGTGTGGGAAATGGCAACATTGCCATTTGGGTCCCTGGGCTTTGTCAGTGTCTGCCTTTAGTGGTGGAGGCACCCACAACGCTCTGCACTAGATGGGGTCTGACCAGCACAGTGTAAGGTGAGACGACTGTTTGCCTTCAACTGTCCAGTTCCTTTGTTTGGAATCTGAGACTTTTACTAAGGTAGCCCATGATTGGATGAGCTATTTTTAACAGCTATTTCCTACTGAAAAACCAAGAAAAAGCATTTCACCCGAAGCCAGAGTCAGTAATGATTACTGTTCAAAAGAATGAACTACTTATAAAAATCAAGAATTAATTCAGAAATTGTTCCAGTTTAAAGGAAAACCCTTCTAAATATTGATGTTTTCAGCATAGTGACAGACATGAGAAAGAATTAGTTGAAAAATTAGTTGGTTTGGTAAATGCTTAAAAATATCTATGTAATGATGAATGCAGATGTCATAGACATCAAATAAGTATACTGTACAGATATGCCATTATTCCCAACTGTCAGTCACTTAGTGTGAAACAACAGTAGATTAAACCATAGATAGATTTTGTTTTCCAAAATATTTTAAAGTATTTTATTCTCTAACCATTTGCTATTATCCTACACCTAGCCACTTGACACTTTCATATTAATTGCCTCGCTTCTGAACCCATTTGAGTTTGTTGCTCCAGCTCTACCGTGCTTTACAATCTATAAGTTATTAGTAACTAGATCAGCTGAAGGTTATTAAAAAAAAATATTTTTGGCCACATGCTTGGCGTATAAGGTCTTAGTTCCCTGACCAGGGATTGAACTCACAACCCCTGCATTAGACATGCAGAGTCTTAACCACTAGACAACTTGGGAAGTCCAAGATCAGCTGAAAGTTATAGCCATCATGTTATGCTAACCTTAATAGAGCTGTTTTACTGAATTGCTATCTTGTGTACAATCACTGGCTTGTATCGAGGGATACAATAATAAAATATCTTCATGAAACATGTAGTTCTGATTACTATAAGTGGGATGAATGTACATTTTTATTTTGAGGGGACAGTTTCAGTTTACACCTGTTGTCCTACTGTATTGTCTGCTAGTTCCCCTTTCAACTCAAAAAATGCCACAGTTATATGATCTCAATGTTCTTTTCATTATACAGTGCTCTTTTTATGAGGTTTTGTGAGAAACTTTTGATCCTGTTCATGGCAATCAGTCATATCAGTGCTTCTTCTGAGCAACTGGGTTGTTTTTATTACTTACACATGGTGACTCATAACTACTCAAGTAGCCCTTTTAAAGTTGACCTTAGAAAGTTCGGGGTCGTATTTGCCACCTGCCTCATCACCAATTCAAAGGTATGCATTTTTATGCTAATCTCATTCTTTTGCTTTTCCTTTCTGTTTTTTTCCTGTTCCTTTTTTTCCTCCCCTATTTCTAATTTATATCTTGAATTGTATGCATCCTTGGCAGCTATCTTGAACTATTTTTGAGACATGGCTATGAATAAAGAAGCACAAAACAAACAGATTGCTTCTAGAACTTATCTGATATTCCTCAATGACTGAAAAACAGCTCTTTTTTACCATGAGTGTTTAATGTTTTCCATTTTTTATCTATTTCTTTGATCCAGGATGTTCTGAATAGATGGGCAGATTTTGATCTAGTTTGATACACTGTTAAGAGATGAAGCTACTATACTTCCAAGGTGATCTCTGATCAGTCTGCCACTTAAAAAATATATAGCTGATAACACTTTTCAAATGGTTCCATTGCAAAGCTTGAATAGGGAGGCAATCCAGCTTAATAAGAAAAAAAAAAAAAGCACACAAAAATTTATCATCAGACAAGTCCTATTATTCTCCTTGTCTAAATCCTAGGTGTTTCACCTGTGGCTTAGAGATACTATAACCTAATTCCTAGAGTAACTGAGGCAACATATATACAGTGCCTCTGCAAATAATTAAATGCATAGTAAATTTTACCTACTATTGTTGTTGTTATCTTTATGATTTACAAATCACTAATGATTTTGCACTTAGTAAGAATGCTTGGTGTTTTTCTTTTTTAGCAAAAAAAAGAAAGAAAAAAAAAGTGTTTGAAGGACTTCTCTGGTGATAAAGTGGTTAAGGCTCCTTGCTGTCAATGCAGAGGGCAGAAGTTTGATCCCTAGTCAGAGAACTAAGATCCCATATGTTACACAGTGGGGCAAAAAAAGGGGGGTGGAGTTGAAAGTTAAACTATGACTTATCTGCTGACACTGTAGCACGCTAGATATTTTTGAAAAGACTCCCATATTCCCAAAGCTGAATACCTAGACACTGGATAAAGTACAATACACAAATATACTTTCAAATGCATGGTGGAGGATATCCCTGATGGTCCAGTGGTTAAGATGTGCCTGCCAGTGCAGGGGACATGGGTTTGATCCCTGATCCAGGAAGATTCCATGTCTCAGGGCAACTAAACCCTCAAGCTGCAACTACTGAAGCCTGCACACCCATGGTCTGCAACAAGAGAAGTCCCTGCAAAGAGAAGCCCTGCACACCACGAGTAGAGAGCAGCCCCCACTTGCTGCAACTAGAGAAAAAGCCCTTACGCAGCACTGAAGACCCAGTGCAATCAAGGTGGGGGGAAAAGCATTGTGGAGCTTTCAAGAAAGTAAGGAAAACCCTCAGGATTTCTACCTATCCCCAACAAAAATGAATAAAGCAGCAACCTGAAAACAAGAAGTATTTAAATGAGAAATTGTGACTACTTTATGAACATATGCCAAGATAGGAACCTAGAGTCTTGGATATCTTTTAGCATTAGTAAAAAGTGAAAGTGAAAGTTGCTCAGTCGTGTCCAACTCTTTGTGACCCCATGGACTTACACAGTCCTTGGAATTCTCCAGGCCAGAATACTGGGGTGGGTAGCCGTTCCCTTCTCCAGGGGATCTTCCCAGTGCAGGAATCAAACCAGCGTCTCCTGAATTGCAGGCAGATTCTTAACCAACTGAGCTATCATGGAAGAAAGAAGCACATGAAGGCTCTCAATTTTTAAAAGCGTATCTCTTAAAAGACTGGGAAGATACATACCAACATATTAAAAGTGAGATGAACTACCAGGGTCAGGGTCTTCCCAACCCAGGGGTTGAACCTGTGTCTCCTGCTGTTCCTTTGTTACAGGCAGATTCTTTACCACTGAGCCACGGGGGAAGCCCTTAAAAAGCAACAGTGAGGTTAAATAGTGGATTAGCCACAGTAGAAGAGAGAATTAATGAATTTTAAGATAAACCCAAAGATATTACCCTGAATGAATCATAATTTTAAGCAGATGAAAAACATGAAAGAAAAGTAAAGGGACATGAAGGATAGAATGAGAGAGAGAATAGAAAAAA
Source organism: Odocoileus virginianus (assembly GCF_023699985.2). NCBI lineage: Eukaryota > Metazoa > Chordata > Mammalia > Artiodactyla > Cervidae > Odocoileus > Odocoileus virginianus. Next base: position 31,865,144 of record NC_069697.1, read on the forward strand.
TGGGGAAATGAAACACATTAAGTTTTCAGGAAATGAGGAAAACATCTTTTCTCATGTTCAGGGGGAGCCCAGTGAGTTACAAATGGGATAAATATAATTAGAAATTCAGGGACTTCTCTGGTGGTCCAGTGATTAAGACTCCACATTTCCATTGCAGGAGTCCTGGGTTTGACCCCTAGCTGGGAAATTGATATCTTGCATGCCAGTTTGGCGTGGCCCTCCAAAAAGAAGAAATCCACACTTAAATACATTGTAATGAAAATGAGAATCCCTTGGACTGCAAGGAGGTCAAACCAGTCAATCCTAAAGGAAATCATTGGAAGGACTGATGTTGAAGCTGAAGCTTCAATACTTTGGCCACCTAATGCGAAGAACTGACTCACTGGAAAAAACTCTGATGTTGGGAGAGATTGAAGGCAGGAGGAGAAGGGGATAACGGAGGATGAGATGGTTTAATGGCATCACCAACTCGATGGACATGAGTTTGAGCAAGCTCTGGGAGTTGGTGATGGACAGGGAAGCCTGGCGTCCTTCCAGTCCATGGGGTCTCAGAGACAGACCCCACTGAGTGACTGAATTGACTGACTGACCCACCCCAACAAATAGATACATTGGTAACAAGCCAGAGAAAGGAAGAGCACCTTCAAAAGGGCAACAAATAGATTAGCAGCAGGCTTATTGACAGCAACTATAGAAATCAGAGGACGGTGAAATAATATCTTCAAAGATAATAGAAGATAACATTCAACCTAGGACTGTGTACCTGGCATGTGCAAAAATGTACATACTGAATGTTTGACACTACAGTTGAAATATTCTAAGCATAAAATATACAAAAAATACAAGCAGGTATATTTCTATGTCCACTTATATGTGGCCAAGAAAAGAAAATATTAAAAATTAAACTTCTTTTTAAATAGCTGAGAGTCCTTGTTTTGAGAAAGTAATACTGAGGTTGTAACAATACCAGGTAGAAGTTAGGAACTATTTTTAGCTTTGGGAGGGGGGACTGGGATGGGAAATACATGTAAATCCATGGCTAATTCATTTCAATGTATAACAAAAACTACTGTAATGATGTAAAGTAACTAGCCTCCAACTAATAAAAAAAAAATTAAAAAAAATAAATAAAATAAAAATAAAAACCATGGTGAAATGGAAAGAAAAGAAAACTTTTCTGTGCAGGATAAATGTTCCTAATAATAATTTTTATACCGCATGTCTCTTTTTGGAACCTATGATGCTCTCTTTTTAAATATTTCTGCTTGTATATTAGATCAATAAAAATGTAGAACATAAATTTTGTAGAACACTAAGTAAAATTTATAGACCAGGTCTATAAGCAATCAGGAGTAATACACACCACAGTAACTCAGGAAAATGATGTCAGGTTTGTCCTAGAAGATTTACAGGATAGTTATATGCAAGATTTCATCTGAAAAACATGATAGATACTTCATTTGAGATAAGCTATGGTTTTGGTATTAGCAAAGCTCTTAGCTGTTTATTCATCTATGTATCAGTTCAGTTCAGTTGCTCAGTCATGTCCGACACTTTGCGACCCCATGGACTGCAGCATGCCAGGCTCCCTATCCATCACCAACTCCTGGAGTTTACTCAGACTCATGTCCATTAAGCTGATGATGCCATCCAACCATCTCATCCTCTGTCGTCCCCTTCTCCTCCCGCTTTCAATCTTTCCCAGCATCAGGATTTTTCCAATGAGTCGGTTCTTCACATCAGGTGGCCAAAATATTGGAGTTTCAGCTTCAGCATCAGTCCTTCCAATGAACACCCAGGACTGATCTCCTTTAGGTTGGACTGGTTGGATCTCCTTGCAGTCCAAGGGACTCTCAAGAGTCTTCTCCAACACCACAGTTCAAAAGCATCAATTTTCAGTGCTCAGCTTTCTTTATAGTCCGAATCTCACATCCATACATGACTACTGGAAAAACCGTAGCTTTGACTAGAGAGACCCTTGTTGGCAAAGTAATGTCTCTGCTTTTTAATGTGCTGTCTAGGTTGATCATAGCTTTTCTTCCAAGAAACAAGCGTCTTTTAATTTTATGGTTGCAATCACCATGTGCAGTGATTTGAGAGGCTAACAAGATAAAGTCTGCCACTGTTTCCCCATCTATTTGCCATGAAGTGATGGGATCAGAGGCCATGATCTTAGTTTTCTGAATGTTGAGTTTTAAGCCAACTTTTTCACTCTCCTCTTTTACTTTCATCACGAGGCTCTTTAGTTTTTCTTTGCTTTCTGCCATAAGGGTGGTGTCATCTGCATATCTGAGATTATTGATATTTCTCCAAGCAATCTTGATTCCAGCTTGTGCTTCATCCAGTCCAATGTTTCTCATGATGTACTCTGCATATAAATTAAATAAGCAGGGTGACAATATACAGCCTTGATGTACTCCTTTTCCTCTTTGGAATCAGACTGTTGTTCTATGTCCAGTTCTAACTGTTGCTTCCTGACCTGCATACAGATGTCTCAAGAGGCAGATCAGGTGGTCTGGTATTCCCATCTCTTGAGAATTTCACACGGTTTATTGTGATCCACACAGTCAAAGGCTTTGGCATAGTCAATAAAGCAGAAATAGATGTTTTTCTGGAACTCTCTGGCTTTTTCAATGATCCAGCGGATGTTTGCAATTTGATCTCTGGTTCCTCTGCCTTTTCTAAAACCAGTTTGAACATCTGGAAGTTCACGTTTTATGTGTTGTTGAAGCCTGGCTTGGAGAATTTTGAGCATTAGTTTACTAGTGTAAATCTTTAATCCAATTTTCTGTTGATGGGCAGGACTTGTGTTCCCTCCCTATTGTTTTACCTGAGGCCAAACTGTGGTGGAGGTAATGAAGATAATGGCAACCTCCTTGAAAAGGTCCCATGCATGCACTGCTGCAGTCACTGCCCCCGACCCTGCAGCAAGACACCATCACCCCACTCCTCTGCTGGAGACTTCTGGACACTCACGGGCAAGTCTGGGCAGTCTCTTGTGGAGTCACTGCTCCTTTCTCCTGGGTCCTGATGCACACAATGTTCTGTGTGTCCTCCAAGAGTCTGTTTCCCCAGTCCTGTGTAAGTTCTGGTGGCTCTATGGTAGGATTAATGGTGACCTCCTCCAAGAGGGTTTATGCCATACCCAGATCTGCTGCACCCAGAGTCCCTGCCCCCGCAGCAGGCCACTGCTAACCTTTACCTTTGCAGGAGACACTCAAACACAGTTCTGGCTCAGTCTCTGTGGGGTCTCTGGGTCCTGGTGTGTACAAGATTTGTTTGAGCCATATGAGCATCTCTGGCAGGTAAGGGGTTTGATTCTAAACATGATTTCGCCCCTCCTATCATCTTGCTGGGGCTTCTCCTTTGCCCTTGGATATGGGGTATCTTTTTTGTTGGGATCCAACAGTCTTCAATCGACCGTTGTCCAGCAGCGAGTTGTAGTTTTGGAATTCTTGCAGGAGAAGTTGAGTGCACATCCTTCTACTCTACCATCTTATGCCACAAGTCTATCAGATTCCTTCACTTGGGCTGCTATCCCATCCCTGGAGCTTGAGCAGGCTTGGTCCCACTGCTGGACTGGAGTGTGGTCAAGACAGCGTGGCACAGTGCCCTTCACTGAACACTTTTTATTTTATTTTTTTTCCATTTATTTTTATTAGTTGGAGGCTAATTATTTTACAACATTGCAGTGGTTTTTGTCATACATTGAAATGAATTAGCCATGGATTTACATGTATTCCCCATCCCGGTCCCCCCTCCCCACTGAACACTTTTTAAAAGTCTACTGTCTCCTATGTTCTGGCTGGGACCGTAGTTCTGACACATCTATGAATATGGTTAGATAATTCTTTGTAGTAGCAGAAACTATCTTGCTTACTCAGCTGGAACTTAAAGTAGGCACTTTTGAGAGTTTTCTTCTGTATACTTTTTTTCAAGGATTGTAAAATGTGAGGAAGAATCCAAAAATGTGCTTCTGGTTTTTATTATTGAAGTTATGTGCACATCTTAGTGGCTGGGAGGAAATACGCAAAGAGAACTTTGTATCTCTTAGGTAACATTACTCTTTAATTTGAATGTGAAGCTTGGAGATGTTTTATGGTGACAGGGTGCCTGCACAGTGCATTTGATACTATATCATTGGACCGAGGTTTTTCCTAGCATTATCAATGAAGATTCTAGGTGAAACTTTCAATTCTCTAGTAGCAACAGTAAGAGGCCCAGGAATTTAACAAGCAGGACATTGAGAAATAGAAAAAAAAATCAAAACATAGGTGTAGAGCAGCAATGTTCAAGAAATGAAGTGGATACTCTTTCAAATTCTAGACCCTGGCCCACTTTGTGGCTATTAGTTGGGGTCGTTGACAAGATGCTAGCAAAAGTCAACTCCTTTGAGACCTTTGAATTCAGGATCTGTGGTATCAAATATTATGTTTACATTGAACAGTATTGAGGGGGTGGGGCATGGGAAATTGGAAGAAGGTGGTCAAAAGGTACAAACTTCCAGTTATAAAATGCATAAGTACTGAGTAATGTATAATATGATAACTGTAGTTAACACTGATGTATGGTATGTTATTGTATGTATGATGTATGGTGTATTTGAAAGTTGCTAAGGGAGTAAATCCTGAAAGTTCTCATCACAAGGGAAAACCACTTTTTTGTTGTGGGGGGGAACTATATGACGTGATGGATGTTGACTAAACTCATTGTGTCAGTCATTTCACACTATATATATGTCAAGTCATTATACTCTATATCTTAAAGTCATACAGTGCTGTATGTCAATTATATTTCAATAAAACTGGAGGGAAAGAGAAAATGTGACATATATGTGTGTATAAACATGGATCAATCTAGAGGACCTTATGATAACTGAAGTAAACCAGACACAAAGATACAAATACTGCATGATCTGCCTTGTGTGTGTAATCTGAAATAGTCAAACTCATAGAAGCAGAGAGTAGAATGTTAATTACCTGGGACCATAACCTGGGAGGGGAAAATGGGGAGGTGTTGGTCAAGGGGTTTTGTTTTGTTTTGTTTTATTTTGGTCAAGGGTTTTAAAATGTTACTTCTACAAGATGAACAAATTTTGGAGACATAATGAAGAGCAATGTGACTATAGTTATCTATACTGTACTCTATACTTGAAATCTGCTAAATAGGTAGATCTTAAGTGTTCTTGCTACAAAATTAAAAAAAGAACAATGTGAAATGATGTTACTGTTTGATTAATAAGTTTGATTGTGATGATCACTGCACAAAGTTTACGTCAAGTTATATATCTAAATATAGTGTTAATTGCTCAATCAAGTCTGACTCTTTGTACCCCCACAGACCACAGCCTGCCAGGCTCTTCTATCTATTGGATTTCCCAGGCAAGAATACCAGAGTGGGTGCCATCCCTTTCTCCAAGGGATCGTCCCGACCCAGGGATTGAACCTGGTCTCCTGCATTGCAGGCAGATTCTTTATCCTCTGAGCCACCAAGGAAGTCCCATTTGTCAATTATATCTCAATGTAGTTGGAAAATTTTTTAAAAACCATTTTGACAATAAATAGAAATATGGGCTTCCCTGGTGGCTCAGTGGTAATGAATCTGCCTGCCAATGCAGGAGACATGTGTTCAATCCCCGGGTTGGGAAGATCCCCTGGAGAAGGAAATGGCAACCCACTCCGGTATTCTTGCCTCGGAAGTTCGATAGACAGAGAAGCCTGGTGGGCCACAGTCCACGGGGTCACAAAAGAGTGGGACATATCTTGGCGACTAAACAGCTCAGCAACAACATACCATCTCATTGCATAAAGATATTCTTAATTTGAAAAATAGACAGGCTAGTCTCTAAATTAAGGCCTGGCTAAGAAGGCAGAGAACACTATAACATCAAAGACATTTAATAAGAGCAAGGGTGCTTGAGATGCATTTGTCATTAACCATTACTTTGGACAATTCATCATTACTTTTATGACTCTGCTTTCCTCTCTTAAATCAAAATGACGATGTCCACAATTTCCTAATTAGCTAAGCATCAAAATTTAACATGTTAGTGTTTGAAAGTGCTCTTATCAATCACACAAAACAGAACAAAGTGAAGAGTTATGCCTGTTTTTTAAAGAGAGAAACTAAAGCGAGTGGGGAAAGACTTGCACACTATCAAATTTGGATTCTATCCTGAACAAAAGAGACTTTCCCCAAAGGATCAAGAGAATTTGAAACAAAAGAAGCCACAAAATTGCAGAAAATTTGAAGTTGTATGCCCTGGAAATGGTAAAGTTAGTTTGTGATTTGAGGCTGAGGAAGAAAATCGAAATAAAAATCTCTGTCAAATGATGTCATCCATTCTGAAATAGGTGGCATTTTTTCTGCTATTTTGAAGCAAGTCATGGAGGAATTTTCAGCTACTGCAGTTTCCTTTAGTATGCCGCTGAACAAAACTAGTACTGACAGGTCTGAGGGCAGCGACTTCTGGTTTCCATCTATTATGTGCATACCATGTCATTCAAAAAACAAAAACGCATCTATTTTAAGAACCTCTTTTGGACGCTTTAAAAGCAATCAATATCTTTGAAATGGCAAAAACCTTTTTGTCAAGCAAAACTTTAACCCTACTTCTCAACCTTTTCCCATTATGTCGTTGGCACACGCAGAAAATAAAATCTTTGTACAGTAAAATGGGACAGGTGGTTGCTTAGAGAGGAGACTACCCCCATCCAGTTGTTCCATGGATAGAAGAGAAATGTGTTGGGACACCAGTAACCCGTCCAGGTACAAAGACTAGAATGCTTCACTCTAGAATATCTGTGATATTTGGTGAAGAAAGAAGCTCCATGTATCAACAAGTCTCATTCATGGTACTTCGTCATCAAAACCTGCTCTAAGTTTTGCCTATAGCTAGGAAAGCCAGTGAGCCCCTTAAAAGAACTTTGTCGAGAAGTGTGAGTATTTGACACTCGTCTCAACTACACAGAAAATCGATATACTTTCCCTAAAAGCAGTCTTGAAGAGTTTCATTGCATTTCAAACAAACATTTTACTTTTGCTACTATTCAGGTGTGGGGATAGGGGGACAAAGCCCATTCGAAGAACAATACGAGAGAAAAGCCCATTCATGTATTCTTCAGTAAGTTACTGAGGTAAAGTTTTTAATGTAGCTTAAGATTGTGAGAGAGGATATTTAAGAGAAATCACCATGTGAACTGTCCAGTGATGGAAGAAGTGCTTTCACAAATGAAGTGCGGGTAGACAGGTAGGGGATATAATAAAGTGTTATCATTTTTTCCATAGGCAATAATCCACAAAAACCAAGAAACACTATAAAACTCTTTGATGATTGCTTCCCCTGATAGTCTTGAAAACCGTTTCAGATGTTCTGGATAACATGTGTTACTACAGCAAAGACCACCCCTCAGTGTCAACTTCATGGTGGAAACAGACAACCTTCTCAATGAAATTTTCTTTTGGGCAGAACTAAAGCTAGCTTTTTGTTTTCTCCAATTTAGTTACTTTTTCTGGGGGGAATTAAATTGCTAATTCTTGTGTGAAAAACAAGGAAGATCTTCGTCAAGATTTTTTAAATGTTTGTTATATAAGGAAAATCAACATTCAATACAATAAAATTAACTGTATGTGTCGAAGAATTGATGCTTTTGAACTGTGGTGTTGGAGAAGACTCTTGAGAGTTCCTTGGACTGCAAGGAGATCCAGCCAGTCCATCCTAAAGGAGATCAGTCTTGGGTGTTCATTGGAAGGACTGATTTTGAAGCTGAAACTCCAATACTTTGGCCACCTCATGCGAAGAGCTGACTCGTTGGAAAAGACCCTGATGCTGAGAAAGATTGAGGGAAGGAGGAGAAGGGGACGACAGAGAATGAGATGGTTGGACGGCATCACTGACTCACTAGACATGGCTTTGGGTGGACTCTGGGAGTTGGTGATGGACAGGGAGGCCTGGCGTGCCTGCGGTTCATGGGGTCGCAAAGGGTCGGACACAACTGAGCAGTTGAACTGAGTTGAACTGATGTGAACGTTTTGGTGCATATTTCTTGTGCACTTTTCTGGAGAGAAAATCTATAATGGGTTTTTAAAAATGATTTTACTTATTAATGTATTTATTTTTGGCTGTGCTGGGTCTTCATTGCTGTGCTGGCTTTTCTCTCGTTGCAGCGAGCAGGAGCTAGTCTCTAGTTGCAGTGTGTGGGCTTCTCATTGCTGTGGCTTTTCTTGTTGCGGAGTATGGGGTTCTAGGGCATGAGGGCTCAATAGTTGTGGCACACAGGTTTATTTGCTGCTCGGCATATGGGATCTTCTAGATCAGGGATCCTGCATTGGCAGGTGGATTCTTTACCACCGAGCCACCAGGGAAGCCTCTGGATCCTTTTGATTTGATTCACATTAGAGTCTACCCCTACTTACTCCACCTCAAAGTTTATGGATTACTAAGAGTAAATAGTAGTAGTAGTGTCAGTCACTCAGCCGTGTCCGACTCTTCACAACTCCATGGCCTGTAGCCTTCCAGGGTCCTCTGTCCGTGGAATTCTCCAGGCAAGAATACTGGAGGGAGTTGCCATATCCTACTCCAGGGATCTTCCCTATCAAGGTATTGCAGACAGATTCTTTACCATCTGAGCCCCCAGGGAAGCTGTATCAGAATACAACTGATGACAGAAGGGTTGCCTAAAAACTGTACAAAGTTCTTTGCCTTTCCCTACAAGGTGTAGTTGTAAGGAGAGGATGAAGTGTGCACAGTACTGGTTTTACTACTGACTTCGCTTTGCCTTTCTTTTCTCTTCCTCTTCAAGTTTGGTTGAAGGGCTTAGCAAGACATAAAATAATAAAGTTGAAAACTGTGACTGAAAGCTCTATCACCACTGACTCTGTTTAGGACATGGGTATTTCTCTAATAAACTCTTCTTCTACATCAAAGTGATGTTTTTATTGTTCCATCAAATCTGCCCTTCTGTAAAACAAACATTGTAACCAAACTCATATTTATTGCACACTTACTATGTGCTGGGCGCTGTATTGAGGATTTTACAGTAATCTTCTCATTTAACCATCACAACAGCCCTATGAAGGAAGTACGGAAATTATCCCCGCTATACAGATGAGAAAGTTGGACTAAGAGATGGTTACGTATTTTATTCCCATTGTGTGAAACTAGATGTCCATCCTGGCAGCCTGGACTCAAACCCAACACTGTTGATCAATTCAGGTTCTTTTATTTAAGGACATGATAGTGGCAAGGAGCTATCTTCCTCTTCTATGTTGACAAAAGCAGTGTCATATTTTTCAGTTGAAAAATAGTAAGAACTTTGGGACACAGACATGTTCCTTTCCTAAAGCCTTTGTGTGTGTGTTTGTGTGTGTGCTTAACATGTAAGATTAATTCCTAGTTTGTGTAGCTATTAATAAAATGTGAGCCAGAATTGGAGGTTGGTGTGTCCTACAATACCATTTTAATCCTTTTTCTTTTCATCTTAATAGGATACATTTCAGGTATATTTCGGGTCTTATCATAAATATCCTTCTTGACTTTAAAAGGTCAATGCCAAGTAGAGGTTTTCCAAAATTAGGATTTTTCAGATTTGATACAATATCATTAGGATTATTTCTTATTCCTCTGAGAATAATTGAAAAGATCACAACGGTATAGTTTCCATTTTTCCCTTCCAGGCCTTTATATAATTGTTGAATATGTTTTCTTATATGCATATTAAATTTATGCATATATTATTTAGGTCTACTTAAAGTATAAATCCACAGTAGTGTCTAATTTTAGTTTAAACAGAATTTTAATGCATAGAGCTTTACATACAAACTTGAGTAAATGTTCAATAAATATAAATTTTTGGAGTTTATATATGTGCCTTATAACATTATTTATACATTATTTATAACATTATTATAACAGAGGATGAGATGGTTGGATGGCATCACTGACTGGATGGACATGAGTTTGAGCAAGCTCCAGAGTTGGTGATGGACAGGGAAGCCTGGCGTGCTGCAATCCATGGGGTCACAAAGAGTCGGACACGACTGAGCGACTGAACTGAACTGAATTATGTGCCTTGCCTTGTTGAATAGTTTAAAAGTAGCATTTTGTATAAAACACAGCAAAATAAAGCCTGCCCCAAGACACTCAAAAAGAGCTGAGTTCTAATACACACTATTTTCATAAAAATTAACTTAAAATGCAATAAAGATGAACATAGAAGTATGAAGTTTACACATGTACACACACACAAATTTAGAATGTATTATAAGACACTCTACATCTTCATCTTCATCATGATCTTTTAATTACATCTCTGGCTCTTTTCTTACCATTGGCTTGGCAATTGATGGATTCTGTCATAGCTATGACTTGCTATCTTGCCGGAGCACATACACTACTACACAGCCCCAAAATCTGCTGCCATGTAGCATGTTCTTTCCTTCTTTTTCACAGACTCAGGAGAAGTGGAGGAAAGTCACTGAAAATGACCATTTAATAGCCCAATATCACAAACTAATAACATGAACTTGACTTTGACTTTCATCTTCATCACTGATGATGTAAGTATGAAGTAGGTCCTCACGTTAGATCTATGGGTTAAAAAGGGGAAAGGCACACCGATATACAAAATGTATCTGATGAAATGCAATTCCTTTCTTTAAAAATCTATGAAGATCTAAAAATACACATAAATACACTATTTGATTTGATTTTCACATTTAATTTTCTATGCACATGAGGATTATCTGTTAGCAACTGATTTGTCTTAGAAGTAAGAATTTGGCATGCTGATCTGGCTTGCATAATTTCTAAGAAAGAGGCTTTACGATGGTATTATTCCTAAGAAAAATAGCATGAATTCTGAGTTAGTTTTAAGATAGGGAACATATGGTTTTGGGTTTTATATTCTCCACAAACTGTGAGCCATCCCTCCCAATACTGCATGTGGAGTAGGTGCTCACTTATTTGTTAAATACCTAAATCAGCAGGTCTCTGATAGAGGCCTTTTCCTTTTTATTTGCTTTACATGTCTCCAGTATGCTTCTTTTAAACTTAATTATTGATTGACTTTATTTACTATATTTGGAGCAATTCTTTCAAAAAATTAAAACATCAGAGTCCTTACTATGACATCTGAGTCTCAGAGATTTCTATATTTTTTATGGTGACATATATAGGGCAGGCCACAGTAGTCATGTATGGATGTGAGAGTTGGACTATAAAGAAAGCTGAGCGCCAAAGAATTGATGCTTTTGACCTGTGGTGTTGGAGAAGACTCTTGAGAGTCCCTTGGACTGCAAGGAGATCCAACCAGTCCACCCTAAAGGAGATCAGTCCTGGGTGTTCATTGAAAGGACTGATGTGGAAGCTGAAACTCCAATACTTTGGCTACCTGATGCGAAGAGCTGACTCATTGGAAAAGACCCTGATGCTGGGAAGGATTGAGGGCAGGAGGAGAAGGGGACAACAGAGGATGAGATTGATGGATGGCATCACCGACTCAATGGGCATGGGTTTGGGTGGACTCCGGCAGTTGGTGATGGACAGGGAAGCCTGGCATGCTGCAGTTCATGGGGTCGCAGATAGTCGGACACGACTGAGTGACTGAACTGAAATGAACTGAACTGAACTGAACTGTGATGCTCCATCACTCACATTTCCCTCTGATGAACAAAATGGTTTTGGTAAAGTTAAGACTCACATAGGATTTAACTGTTTAAGTGCTTTTTGTTTGTTTCTTTCTGTCCTCATTCCATAGATGAACTAAAGAATTTGGCCAAGTTAAATACTCACATTATAGTGCCAGGTGCATAGTTACAAATATGTGCTCAATAAATACTGCACTTGATACAAAATGTTAAAATGAGTGGGGCAAGATTTACTCTATTAAATGTGATCTATCACACTGTGTTCCTCCTGAGTTTCTAGTGGATTCTTTTTCCTTATTTATTATGATTCCTTATTCTTTTAAAACTTTCAGTTTAAAACAGTGACTTGCATTTATGAAGTGAAAGTCGTTCAGTTGTGTCTGACTCTTTGCGACCCCAGGGACTATACGTTCCATGGAATTCTCCAGGCCAGAATACTGGAGTGGGCAGCCTTTCCCTTCTCCAGGGGATCTTCCCAACCCAGGAATTGAACCCAGGCCTCGCATGTTGCAGGCGGATTCTTTCCCAGCTGAGCCACTAAGGAAGCCCTCATAACTAAAACATGGCATCTTTTTAACTTCTTTCTTGTTCTTATTGCTGTGGAAATGAAGATGTTAATATATTTACAGAGCTGCCTTGGATGGTTTCACAGGTTGAGCCAGGGACATTTCCAGGGGCTGCTATTCATAGAGACTGCAATATGAATGAAGCCTCCTGTCATAATTTGGGTTCTCCTGAAAGTAGACCCTCAGACAAGGATTTCAGAGTGAGAGTTTATTTGGAAAGTGAAAAAAACAGTAGGGCAGGAAGGTGGGGAAGTGACACTAGGAAAAAGGAAGATAGCTAATAAAGGGTACATTAGTAGCCAGCTACTCCAGTGGATGGCTGAAGCTTAATTCAGTGGAAGAACTCCGGGAAAGAGTTCAAAACACTCCTCAGAATTACCCCAACTGCAGGGGAAGCAAGCTGTAGTCTTTATATACCAACTGCTAAGATGAGTTATTGGATGAGGGCTATTAGGATGGGTGTGGGAGTGTTGATACCCCTTGGCCTGCTGGAAGGAAGGGCTGGGGCTTTCTGTGGTTCTGGGGTGAGGTGGGGAGCGGAGGAATGGAGTCCTCAAGGGCACTTTCAGACACTGAGAGTAAAAGTTGGCTAGAACACAACAGAAGGCCGGAGCACTATAGACTCTGCTACAATTCCCTGCAGTTGGGTAGACACAGTTCTCACAACAGCGTGTGGTACCGTGGTGCATTGTGCACATATTTTTCTTTATTTAATCTGATATTTTAATTCTGTATCATTAATCCAATTTTTCCTTTTTATTCTTTTGTGTCTTCTAGGCAAGTTATTAAATGTTTTTTTTTTTTTATAGTGGCTGGCTGTGTTCAGTGTCCAAGTATTATTTAATAGATGTTGCACTGCACAATACTATCTGCTTGACTAAATGTATTAAGAGATATCATCCTGACTTTTGACATATAATACACTTTAAAAGTTTCTATTTATTACTTCTTTTTTTCTCTGTTGCTATCCTAAATATGTTTTCTGAATTCAGCACCATTTAACTCTCTGGGGGATAACCATGGCTTTATTACCTTATATTTCTTAAGCATTTTTCTCCCCATCACCAAGTATTTATTAAAAACATAATATATAGTCATAATAAAAAAGTCAAACTGAATAGAAGAGTATGATCATTACCTTCACTACAGTTCCCCATTACAATCAACCTTCAGAAGAGGCAGACATGTTTAATATTCTGGCTCTGACATTTACTATTTGTGTCACCTTGGACAAGGAATGTTGCCTGTCTGTGCCTCAATTTCCTCAATTGCAAAACAGGAACAATAAAGTTCTACACCTCACAGGCATGTTTAGATAATGTGTAGGTATGATCTAGGCAAAGGTTTTAGGACAAAGGCTAGCATGTAGTGTGTGTGTTTTGCATATATTAGCTATTTTTATGTCTTTTTCCTACATATGTAAGCACACAGGTCAGTTTTTTTTTCCTACATAAATGGAAAGCAATATAACTTTTTGATTCTAACTTTTGCTTCTACATACACCTTCTTTGTTCTTTTCAACAACTGCATAGCATTTGCAGAAAAATTGTTTTAGTTATCCATTATGAATCATTTCATAGTTCGACAATGTTTGTCCCTATAAGGTGATTTCCTAAATAAATTGAAAAATGGGATTTTTGTACTACTATATTGCCTTTTTATCCTGCCAGATGGTATGCTGTTCAGAATTAGACATACATTTGGAATTTGTTCATTTTATTGTAACAGTCTGTATTCTGCTAATTTTGAAGGTTATTGCCTATGAATACTGGTGTCATAAGATATATAGACATATTATATTGTATTAATTAGGATTAGATTTGTTTACAAGTAATAGTAATCAAATAAGTTAAGTAAGAATATTTCTCTCTTATGTAAAAGTGTATAAATACTATGTAAATAGTACTGTTCTGCATGCATGGGTGCTAAGTTGCTTCAGTCATATCGGACTCTTTGCAACCCTATGGACTATAGCCTGACAGGCTCCTCTGTCCATGGGATTCTCCAGGCAAGAATACTGGAGTGGGATGCCATGCCCGCCTCCAGGGGATTTTTCCCACCCAGGGATCAAACCCGCATTTCCTGTGACTCCTGCAGTGCAGGTGGATTCTTTACCTGCTAAGCCACTGGGGAAGCCCAAATGGTACCTTTAGAGTGGTGCGAAGTACAACATGTGAAGTCCAAGAAGACTGCTCCAGTTCCAGGCATCACATCTGCATTCCAGCAGCAGGAAAGAGGAACAAAGGAAAGAGGGCAAAGGAGACAACAACTACATTTATTAAAAGGTGTAGTAAAATACACATAACATAAAATTTACCATCTTGACCTTTTTAAGTGTATGGTTAGTTTAGTAGTGGCATTAAGTACATTCACATTGTTGTGGCTTCATCAATACAATCTATATCCAGATTACTTTTCCATCTTCCCAAACAGAAACTTGCTGTTGTTTAATCTCTAAGTCACGTCCAACTCTTTGCAACCCCATGGACCGTAGCAAGCCAGGCTCCTCTGTCCTTCACTATCTCCCAGAATTTGCTCAAATTCATGTCCATTGAGTAGGTGATGCTGTCTAACAATCTCATCCTCTGCCAGCCCCTTCTCCTTTTGCCTTCAATCTTTCCCAGCATCAGGGTCTTTTCCATTGAGTTAGCTCTTTACATCAGGTGGCCAAAATATTGGAGCTTCAGCTTCATCATCAGTCCTTCCAATGAATATTAGGGTTGATTTCCTTTAGGATTGACTAGTTTGATCTCCTTGCAATCCAAGGAACTCTAAAGAGTCTTTTCCAGAACCACAGTTTGAAAGCATCAATTTTGTGGCACTCAGCCTTCTTTATGGTCCAACTCTTACATCCTTACATGACTACTGGAAAAACCACAGCTTTGACTAGATGGACCTTTGTTGGCAAAGTGATGTCTCTGGTTTTGAATGTGCTGTAGGTTTGTCATATCTCCATGGTGGCTCAGATGGTAAAGAATTTGCCAACAATGTGGAAGATACAGGTTTGATCCCTGGATCAGGATGATCCCCTGCAGAAGGGAAGGGATACCCATTCCGGTATTCCTGCCTGGAGAATTCCATGGACAGAGGAACCTGGCAAGCTACAGTCCATGGGGTCGCAAAGAGTTGGACACCACTGAAAGACTAACACACACAACACTTCCTTTCAAGGAGCAAGTGTCTTTTGATTTCATGGCTGCAGTCACCATCCACGGTGATTTTGGAGCCCAAGAAAATAAAATCTGTCACTGCTTCCACTTTTCCCCCTTCTATTAGCCACGAAGTGATGAGACTGGATGCCATGATCTTTATTTTTGAATGCTGAGTTTCAAGTCAGCTTTTTCAATCTCCTCTTTTACCCTCATCAAGAGGCTCTTTAGTTCCTCTTCACTTTGCCGTTCGGGTGGTATCATCTGCTATTTGAGATTGTTGATATTTCTTCTGACAGTCTTGATTCCAGCTTGGGATTCATCCAGCCCAGCATTTCACTTGATGTACTCAGCATGTAAGTTAAATAAGCAAGGTGACAATATACAGCCTGGACTACTCCTCTCCCAGTTTTGAACCAGTCAGCTTTTTTATATCTGGCTCTAACTATTGCATCTTGGTCTGCGTACAGGTTTCTCAGGAGGCAGGTAAGGTGGTCTGGTATTCCCATCTCTTCAAAAAATTTCCAGTTTGTTGTGATCTACACAGTCAAAGGCGTTCGCATAGTCAATAACGAAGAAGTAGATGTTTTTCTGGAATTCCTTTGATCTCTCCATGATCCAACAAATGTTGGCAATTTGATCTCTGGTTCCTCTGCCTTTTTTAAATCCCATTTCTACATCTGGAAGTTCTTGGCTCACATACTGCTGAAGCCTAGCTTTAAGGATTTTGAGCATAACCTTGTTCCAAGGAGGGGCAGTGGTAAAGAACTCACCTGCCAATGCTGGAGATGCAGGAGACACGGGTTCAATCCTTGGGTCAAGAAGATCCCCTGGAGAAGAAAATGGCAACCCACTCCAATATTCTTGCCTGGAAAATTCCACAAAGAGAGGAGCCTGGTGGGCGATAGTCAATAGGGTTGCAAAAGTCAGATATGACTGAGCACTCTGCTACTACTTGCTAGCGTGTGAAATGAGCACAGTTATGCAGTAATTTGAATATTCTTTAGCATTGCCCTTCTTTGGGATTGGAATGAAAGCTGATCTTTTCCAGTCCTGTGGCCACTGCTGAGTTTTCCAAATTTGCTGACATATTGAGTACATCATCTTTTAGGATTTGAAATAGCACAGCTGGAATTCCATCACCTCCACTAGCTTTGTTGGTAGTTGTGCTTCCTAAGGCCCAATTGACTTCACACTCCAGCATGTCTGGTTCTAGGTGAATGATCACACCATCATGGTTATCCAGGCCATTAAGACCTTTCTTGTACAGTTCTATGTATTCTTGCCAACTCTTCTGCTGATCTCTTCTGCTTCTCTTAGGTCCTTACTCTTTCTGTCCTTTATCATACCCATGCCTGCATGAAATGTTCACTTGATAGCTCCAATTTTCTTCAGGAGATCTCTAGTCTTTCTCTTTCTATTGTTTTCCTCTATTTCTTTGCACTGTTCATTTAAAAAAGCCTTCTTATCTCTTCTTGCTCTTCTCTGGAACTCTGCACTCAGTTGGGTTTCTTTCCCTTTTCCTCTTGCCTTTTACTTCTCTTCTTTCCTCAGCTATTTGTAAAGCTTCCTCAGACAATCACTTTGCCTTCTTGCATTTCTTTTTCTTTGAGATGCCTCCGGTACAACATTGTGAAGTATCATCCATAGTTCTTCAGACAGTCTGTGTACCAGATCTGGTTCCTTAAATCTATCCATCACCTCCACTCTATACTCGTCATAAGGGATTTGATTTAACTCATACCAGAACTGCCTAGTGGTTTTGCCTACTTTCTTCTCTCCTGTTGAATTTTGCAATAAAGCTCATGATCTGAGCCACAGACAGCTACAGGTCTTGTTTTCACTGAGTACATATAGAACTCCTCCATCTCAGCTGCAAAGAAGATAATCAATCTGATTTTGATATTAACCATCTGGTGATGTACATGTGTAGAGTCGTCTCTTCTGTTGTTGGAAAAGGTGTTTGCTATGACCAGCATGTTCATTTGGCTCTGTACCCATTGAAGAATAACTCCTCAGTCTCTCTTCTCCCCAGTGCCTAGCAACCACCATTCTACTCTCTGTCTCTATGAATTTGATTATGCTGTGTACCACATAAGAGTGGAATCACACGGTAGTTGTCTTTTTGTGATTGGAATTTTTCATTTAACATAATGTATTCTAGGTTCATCCATGTTGTAGCAAGTGTCAGAATGTCCTTCCTTTTTAAGGCTGAATAAAGTACTACATTTTGTATATCCATTTATCCAACTTGTGTTGCTTCCACTTTGGGGCTATTGTCAAGAATGCTGCTAAGAAATATAGGTGTCCAAATATCTCTTTGAGTCCTTTCTTTTAATTCTTTTAAGTTGGTATCCATAAGTGGAATTGGCTTATCATGTGGTAACTCTATTATTAACTTTTTGAGAAATTGTCATCCTGTTTTCTACAGCAGTCTTACCATTTTGCCTACCTATCAGTAGTGCACAGGGGTTCTAATTTCTCTGCATCCTCACCAATGTTTGTTATTTTCAGGTGTTTTGATAATAGCCCCTGTAATGCACATGAAGTGATATCTCATGTGGTTTTTCTTTATCATCTCTCTAAAGAGTTGTGATGTTGAGTATCTTTTCACACTTTCTGGCCATTTGTATATCTTCTTTGGAGAGATGTCTGCTTAACTCCTTTGTCCATTTTTCAATTGGATTGTTTTCTTCTTGTTTAGTAGTCGTAAGAGTTCTTGATATATTTTGGGCATGAACCCCTGATCAGATATCTAATTTGCAAATTTTTTTCCCATTCCACAGGTTGCTTTTTCACTCTGTTGATAGTATTATTTGATGCCTAAAAGTATTACATTTTGATATAAACTAATTTGTTTCTTATTTTGTTGCTTGCACTTTTATATGGGGAATCATTACCAAATCCAATGTCATGAAGCTTTCCTTCTGTGTTTTCATTTAAGAGATTTATAACTTTTGCTGTTATATTTAGGTCTTTGATCCATATTGGATTAGTTTGCTTAAAAGACTCCAGCTACCCTCTGCAGAAAGAGTCTTGTAAACTGCCATGTAGCACTTTTATGTACATCCCATTGGCCAAAACTTAGTCGGAGCATTACATTTAGCTTCAAGGACTGGCAAATGTAGTTAGTAAAGCCATTTTAAAAAACAAAATTAAAAACAGTCTTAAATCTTTTCCTTTTCTTCTTCTATCTTAAAGATGCTATAAAAATAGTGTTGTCCAGTGTACATTCAGGAATCTGCATTAATTTTGATAGCAGAACAGTTGCATTTTATGCAGGTGTTATATTCTTGAAGATTTGGTATAATACCCCAATAGGCATAAATTTAAAATGAATTGTGGTGGTGGAGGTGCTGTGGGCTAGAATACTATTTCAGAGCCTATAAATCTATT
Organism: Odocoileus virginianus; assembly: GCF_023699985.2. NCBI lineage: Eukaryota > Metazoa > Chordata > Mammalia > Artiodactyla > Cervidae > Odocoileus > Odocoileus virginianus. Next base: position 31,883,901 of record NC_069697.1, read on the forward strand.
ACAGTGATATTGATCTTGCAGCTGAGTCACCAGTATCTTTTTCTCCATTATTCTTGCCGAGATACTAGAGGGTTTTAAAGGTTAAAAATGTATTGCTGCATTTAAGTGCCACTGCATGAAAGTGTCTCAGCATTATTTCTAATATTTTCCAGTAAGCCCTGTTCTAAACAAACAATACTGGCTGTTGTGGAACCTGACTTCTTCAGAGCAATTTATCACATTTAACTTCTTCCAAAGTTATTAAAATGGGAGAGAGTTTTCAAGCACCATTGTGGGCACATGTTTTCTGGCTATTAAAAACAATTTTACATTAGAACAATGTCAAGTGTTAATCTGAAAAATAATCACCAATTATTCCATTCTGTTAGGTAGTTAGAATAGGGAAAAGCAGTCCAAAATGGCAGTGGCTAAAAGACCTGGAAGGGAAAAGCCCTCGAAATAGAACAAAGGACGGTCCGAGGACAGGAGTGAGGACCTCAGGTAAAACAAACAGCACTCCTGGCTGGCCCAGTTTATATAGGACAGGCCCAGGGAGAGAGAAAAATAAAAAGAGGAACCAAATCTCTCTCTCTCTCTCTCTCCCGCATGCTGGAGTGCTCTTCTCTTCGTGTCTTCGGATTGATGTGCCCTCATGCCTTGAAGATGGATTTTCCTGCTATCTTCTAAATAAAACAGAGCTGTAACACTGATTTGTCTAAGAGCTATGACACGGTCTGTCCAAGACCCGAGAGCTGTGACACGCCGAAGGCTTTAATGTCCATCACTCCAAGTTGTGACGAGACAAGAACAGAGGAGCATACACTCGCCTGACAATTCCAAACTATACAAACGGGATGTTCATAAAGGATAGATAGGCATTTCTGTTTGAGCAGCTGTGGTGACAAAAACATGAAAAACATTTACTTGCTTACCAATTCTGAAATTATGTGATATTTCATAATTACACAATTCTTGGTATTTTAAAAACAATTCTCAAATTAACATCTAAAATGAGACTTTGTTAATACTTTTATTTTGCTACTAAATCTTGGCATAAAGTGGTTCCCTACTGTATCTAGTGTCTTGGTGAGGTGATGAAAGAAAAACAGATATGTAAATTGTGTAATCACTAAGTTTAAAAGTTTTATTTTATTTTTTTGTAACACAGCAATTTTATTTTATTTTTTAAAATGTATTTATTTTAACTGGAAGCTAATTACTTAACAATATTGTAGTGGTTTTATTTTTTAAGAAAGACTATTTCCTCTAAAATACTGGGAGTGGAGATGTGATGAGAAGAGGTTATAGATGAAACAAAACTGGCTATAGATTGTAATTATTGAAATGATGGGTATCGGGAGTTTATTATTTTCGTTAGTGTACATTTGAAAATTTCTGTGAAAGTTAAAAGTAGATAAAGAAGGCTTGTTTTGTTAACATGAACTTATACCTAATTGGATTGATTTTCTGTACCTTTGTTTTTTAATCAGAAAAATAGAAAAAAGTGGGGAGGGGCAGTGTAACATACATACCTTGGTCAGATGCATCTTTTGAAAGGGACAGGTATTGTTTATAAAATTAACAACCCTGAAAAAAAATGAGATTTTCGTTGGCTAATTCTAAACTTGAACACTCAAAAGAAACTTCCTATGGAAAGAGGTAACCCCCACTGATATTGAATGCTGAATGAGAATGCTGGCGTCATAGCCTCAGGTGGAGGGTTGTGAGTAATTCCTACTGATAGACAGCAACAAGGAAAGGAACTATATTTAATTCCTGGGATTCACCCTCCTAGCTTTCCCTCTAGACTCAGAGAATTAATTGTTTCTTCTGTTCAAAGTGAACTCCTATATCTGAACAGTTGATCACATTTATTTCACCTCCTCTGGGATTTTATTACATCAACTGTTCCTGTATTCCTGCTCTCATATATTCAGCCTTTCTACCTACATTCGCTTCCTCATAGCATGAAATTGTATTCAGATTTCCTGTAACTTCCCACCTGCCTCTAGCTAAGGCTGCTCTGGCCCTTTTTCTCCTTCTATTCCTAAACAGCTTTTCAAAAACGTGTTTACTCAAGTTCTCTAATTTCTTACCTTTGTTCGTTGTTCAGTCACAGAAGGAGTGATATTGAAGTTTGTTGTTGTTTGGTTGCTAAGTAGTGTCTAACTCTTTTCAACCCCAAGGACTGCAGCATGCCAGGCTACTCTGCCCTCCAATATCCCCCAGAATTTGCTCAAATTGATGTCCATTGAGTTGGTGATGCTATCTAACCATCTCATCCTCTCCTACCCCATTCTCCTTTCACCTTCAATCTTTGCCAGCATCAGGGTCTTTTCCAATGAGTCACCTTTATCTTTATCTTACCTTGACCATACCATACGTAGACTAAAACCTTCATATCCCTGAACTGTAATGATGAAGACCACGAATTGCCTAATTAACAAATCCAATAGCCAGTTTTAAGTCCTTGACTTATTTAATATCTCTCATTTCTTTTTTAAAAAATTTTAAGCCAGCACAGTTTTATGTACTTTATAAATACTAACACATTTAAGCCCATATCTATCCTATGATATAGGTTTGGATATGTTATCTCTATTTTGTAGATAGACACAGGGAGAAAAAAAGATTGACTAATTTGTCCAGGGTCACCACTACTCTTATATTCCTTTAATGTTTTTGTTTGGTTGACTTGTTCCTGAAATGACCAGCTGGGACAGTCAGGAATGATCCTCCTCTGTGCACCCGTCCTCCCTCCAATGTACTAATCCCTGGAAACTGTGAATATGTTAGATTACATGGCAAAGGGGAATTAAGGTTGCAGATACAATTAAGATAATTAATCAGCTGATAGGGAGAATAGCATGGATTATCTAGGTAAACCCACTATAATCACAAATATCCTTAAAAAGTGAAAGAGGTGGGAATTCTCTGGCAGTCCAGTGGTTAGGGCTCTGTACTTCCATTTCAGGGAGCATGGGATCAGTCCCTAGTTGGGGAACTATGATTCTACAAGCTGCATGGTGTGGCCAGAAAAAGAAGAAGAAGAAGAAGAACAACAACAACAACAACAATGTGGAAGGAGGCAGAATAAGAGAGTCAAAAGAAAGTGGTGTGACAGCAGAAGCAAGATTGGAGTGATATGATCTGAGACCTACTGAACCCACTGTTGGTGGCTTTGGAGACAAGAAAAGTGCCCAGGAATCCAGTGGGCCTCCAGAAGATGAAAAGAGCAAGGAAGCTAATTCTACCCTAGAGTCTTCAAATAAGAAAGCTACTCTGTAGACACCTTGACTTTAGACCAGTGAGGTGTGTTTTGAACTTCTAAACCTACAGAACTGTAAGGTAATAATTTTGCATTGCTTTAAGCTACTGAAGTTGTAATTATTTGTAATTATTTCCTATTACAGCAGCAATAGGAAACTCATACAATAGCTTATCTGGTTTGTCCTCCTATTTCTTTGACCATTTCTTCCCGGGATCCTTTCCTGGCTCCCTGTACTCTGGTCCCTTGATGGTTTGTTTTCCTGGGAGCTCTGTCTTTAGTACCTCTTGTCATCACATGCATTTCTCTGGATAGTATTATCCATTGTCATGATTATGGAGGGCTTCCCAGGTAGCTCAGTGGTAAGAATCTACTTGATAATGTAGGAGATGCAGGAGATGAAGGTTTGCTATCTGGGTCAGTAAGATTCCCCTGGAGGAAGAAATGGCAACTGATTCCAGTAATCTTGCCTGGAAAATTCTGTGGACAGGGGAGCCTGGCAGGCCCCAATCCTTGGGGCCACAAAGAGTCAGACACAGCTGAGCGACTGAGCATGTACACACATGTGCATGATTATGACCACTACCAATACTCTCACTTCTAAATCTGTACTTCTAACCCAACAAAATCTTGCATTTAAGACATATATCCAACAGCTCTCAAGACCTTCTACCTCAAGGCCTACTAAGCTACTCATATGTACCTGCCTCCTATAAAGCATCAATTCCTACCATTTTTTTCTGCCTGAGATCTATATAACTTAAGTCAGAAACTCAGAAGTCATTGTTTAATCTTCTCTCTTATTTGTCCTTTAAAAACCAAAAGTTGGTAAGTCCCATTGATGTCACCTCTTTGATATTTCTCCAAACCATTTCCTTTTCACCATCTTCATCCCCACTCTCCTACTTCATTTCTTGCTTGGTTTTCATTAATTTCCTGGACTATAACAACCTCCTGTTGTTTAGCCTGTCACTCATCCCTTCTCAACTATTTTCCGTATAGCCACCAGAGGTACTTTTCAAAACACGAACTTAATCATGTTACTTCATTGCTTAAAATTCTCTACTGTTTACTCACTCTCTCAAATGCAAAACAAGTCAAAATAAGATCTGGCCACAACCCAGCTCTCTAGCCTCATGTGCTCCAGTCATATGGAAATACTTACGGTTTCCTGACAAGCCGTGCTATTTAATACTTTGTGTTAAATACTTTGCAATACTATTCTTAATGTTTGGAATACTCTCCTCATCTTTTCTATCTGCTATCAGCTCAAGTACTATTTCATATGAGAAGCTTTCCTTGCTCTTCCCAGGTAGAATTAAACACTCTCTTTTGGTCTGTACATTGGTAAAGCGTCTGTCTACAATGTGGGAGACCTGGGTTCAATCCCCGGGTCGGGGAGATTCCCTGGAGAAGGAAATGGCAACCCACTCCAGTACTCTTGCCTAGAAAATCCCATGGATGGAGTAGCCTGGTGCAGGCTACTCCATCCATGGGGTCGCAAAGCATCGGACACGACTGAGAGACTTCACTTTCACTTTCACCTTTTACTCGTTGCTATATTTACTTTCCTGTCCACCTTCCCCATTAAACTGAAGCTCTTGGTGAGTACAAAACAGGTCTTATTCACCTTTAAATTCCTAGAATATAGCATAAATCCTAGAATATATGAGGTATGTATTAATTACTGAGTGCAATAAAGACATCTTGAGATTTGAGTCAGAGGGAAGCAGAGTGGTGTAGGGCACCTAGAGAACTCTGTCGCTATTGGAGAATATGGTAAATACTGAAGCACGAAATGTTATGAACTTGAGATTCATAACCTTTGAGGTCTAGTCACTGATGTAGAAAACTAGTCAGCACACCCTGTCTAGTTCAAAGTCTGGTATATAGTCCATGCTTAAGAAATGTGTACAAAAGAAGGATTGGAGATACACAGGCTGAGGAAGGAGCAGAGAGTATGATGGGGTTGGGATTAATTAGGAAGAAAGCATGAAACTTAAGCACTGTTTATTGCAAGGAGAAATGTCAAGAGCATAGACATGGAAGTAGGGATGTAGGAGGTAGGCAGGTTAGATAAACAAGGACTAGACTACTTGGATACTGTAAAGGGTGCACATAGGCAATGAATGACATGAGGGCAAGACAAGGAGACATAAACATACAAGGACAACATTGGCATGCAAGGAGACTCCATGAGATGTTTCAGTGGTCCAGATGTGAGGTAATTAAGGCCTAGACCAGTAGAGGATGTGGGATCAGAATGGAAAAGAGATATGTGAAATGAAGGAAGGATTATTGAGAGAATTTCATGAATAACTCCAGATGGTAAAGAGGGAAAGGAATAAAGATTGATTCCAAGGTTCTGAACCTCAGAGAAAAGACCAAATCACCCAAGCATAGAAAAGAGAGCTGTCCCTGTAATAAAATGGAAGCATTTAGCCTTCCCAATTGTTTTATAAGATTGTGATAGAGTTAGGAGGCATCATGACCCTTCTAGAAATCAGATTATGATAAACAGATTCCCCTATGAACTCTGCAATAGTTCAGTGTGATCTATAAAGTAAACGTTGCCAAAGTTTTCTTTAGTCTTTTCCTTAATTACAAAGTGAATGTGTGATTAATAGGACTTGGAAAACACAAAGAACAAAGGGAAAAATTACTCATAAAACAGTAACAACGAAAATCAAAATTTAGGGGTATATCATTTAGATTACTTTTTGATGTATTAATGTCTTATACCTACTCTTGTTTTTAATTGGAAATTTCATAATGTACAGAATTGCTCTTTACACAGGTCTCTCTTTACATAGGATCTTTCCATTCTAATTCTCCTTCAATTCTACCAATTCCAGTCTTCTAAAAGAATCATTGTTAATAGTTTGTGTGAATTTAATTGTGTACCAGAAGCATTATATAAATAAATACAAATATAAATAAATATATTTTGCATTTACTAATATACAGTACCTACATATGTATAGATTTATACATGTAGTTGACCCTTGAACAACACAGAGGTGAACTGTGTGGGTCCACTTATATGTGGATTTTTTTCATTAAATACTACAGTACTAAATGATCTGCAGTTGCTTGAATCTGCAGAGGTGGAAAGTTGGATAGGAAGGCTGATGGTAAAGTTATATGCAGATTTTTAACTCTGTAGGGTTAGACCCCTAGTGCTCTTATTGTTCAAGGGTCAACTGTATTATGCACCTATGAATCTCATGCATGCATGTACACATAATGTACAGCATGACTATACCACCTGCATGATTCTATATTATATGCATATCAGAAATTATTTTATACACAATTGTTGAACATTTAGATTTTCATTTTTGCACTTTAAAAAGTAATGAAGAGCATCTTTGCCTTAACTCTGACTTTGGGAATTCTCTTAGTGTTTCATTCATTGTTAAACATGATACCAGTTTAGATAAAAATCCTGTCATGGTAAAATAAGCTTCTGCTGCTGCTGCTGCTGCTAAGTCACGTCAGTCGTGTCCGACTCTGTGGGACCCCATAGACGGCAACCCACCAGGCTCCCCCATCCCTGGGATTCTCCAGGCAAGAACACTGGAGTGGGTTGCCATTTCCTTCTCCAATGCATGAAAGTGAAAAGTGAAGGTGAAGTCGTTCAGTCGTGTCTGACTCTTAGCGACCCCATGGACTGTAGCCTACCAGGCTCCTCTGTCCGTGGGATTTTCCAGGCAAGAGTACTGTAGTGGGCTGCCATTGCCTTCTCCAAGCTTCCTCTTCCTAAGTTTAATGAGATAGTTTTTCTTTAATTATGGGTAACTGTCACATTCTAGCAAATATCTTTTTGGCTTTTATTGAGATTGTATTTCTCCCTTGATTTATAAAAGCGATGGATCATTAACATGTTAATAATTCTTCCTATATTATTGAATTAACCCTTCTCAGTAAATGTTGCTTTTTTAAATAAGAAACATTCATTAATGTTAAGAAACATTAGTTAAATTTCATTTGCTGACATGTAGGATTTGGAAATCAATCCTGAATATTCTTTGGAAGGACTGATGCTGAAGCTGAAGCTCCAGTACTTTGACGACTTGATGGAAAGAGTCTACTGATTGGAAAAGACCCTGATGCTGGGAAAGATTGAAGGCAAAAGGAGAAGGGCACAGCAGAGGATGAGACGGTTGGATGGCATCACCAACTCAATGGACATGGGTTTGAGCAAACTCCAGGAGACAGTGAAGGACAGGGAAGCCTGGCATGCTGCAGTCCATGAGGTCACCAAGAGTCAGACATGACTTAACTGCTGAACAACAACAACCCCAGTTTAATGAGATATTTTTTCTTTAATTATGAATAGCTGTCACATTTTAGCCAAAAGATCCTTTTGGCTTCCATTGAGATTTATTATTTCTTTGACTAGTGAATGTGGTGAATCATTAGCATATTAATAATCCTTCCTATATCACTGAATTAACACTCCTTGGTAAATGTTTTTCTTTTAATAAGACACAGTTAAATTTCATTTGCTGACATTTAGGATTTGGAATCTATATTCACTTGCCGATATTTTTAACTTGACCAGAAACTGGCTTCTAGATATTTAAAGGATGTGTCATTGCAAATATCAGAGACTTGAAAATAGACGTACACCCAGTGGCCTAAGAATCTGGGATGCCTTCCACACAGCTCTTATAATAAGCAACTGCTATAGTCCTATTAAAATAGGGGAGAGGACTGCCAGCAGCTCCATCCTGTGACCTGTCTCTTCCACACGACTCTGATTTTGAGGGCAAGGTTATGGAGAAATGGGCTTCCCTGGTGGCTCAGATAGTAAAGAATCTGCAGTGCAAGAAGCAATGGCCAGGTCAGGGGTGAGCCAACCTGTAGGCTCAGATGTTTGTTCTGGTCGGGAGACCCGAGATTCTGAAGCAACTGGACTGTTCGCTGGAGCGCTCCGTTCCTGCCAGGCGGTGCCAGCCAGTCCCTGACCACTTGGCTGGTGGGGACTGAGGCCCTCCAGGCTGTGAGTGGGCGCTGGAGCCCAGAAGCTCAGCACAGCCCCTCCCCACGCTGGGGCTGCCCGCGTGGACACGCTCTTCCCCAGTCTATCACGCTCTCGTGTCTTTTACTCATTTTCTAACCTTTTGCTACAGGATGTTTTGCTGGGGGTGGCAGTGGGACTGGGCCTTGGGACAATCTGCCTGTTCCCACCCCCCAGCCCCTCTGCAGCTGGGCTCACTCACTGAGGCTTCCATGGCCCTGACTGTCAGGAGACAGAAGGAAGGAGCCCCAGAGGAGGGTGACCCCGAGAAGCTGGGAACTTGGTGAGGTGGGGGTGGGGGTACCCAATGGGACAAGGAGGGATTGGGGCTGAAGGCCAGACAGCTGAGGGGACAAGAAAGTGAGAGGGTGGGGAACCTGGTGGCCACTGGGAAGATCCAGAGCTGCTGCATTTGGAAATTGACCCACTAACCCGTAGATAACTCCAGGGGAGGGCGGGGCAGGAGGGACCAGCTCTGACTGGTGATGGACCTGAGGGTTGCCATGGCAATGAGGGATGGCCTGCCTGAAGCCCTCCCATTGAGAACACACCAGCCCAAAGAGCCACTGTCCCTCCCCTGAGGCAGAATGGGTCCATAGGGAACTGACCTTAATTTTTATCATGTTGCTTCCCCACCTCTACACTTTTGGAAATAAATGTGATTTTATTCTCAAAAAAAAAAAAAAAAAAAGAATCTGCAGTGCAGTAGACCTGAGTTCAATCCCTGGGTTGGGAAGATTCCCTGGAGAGGGGAATGAAGATTTCCTGGAGAAGGGAATGGCGACCCACCCAAGTATTCTCGCCTGGAGAATTCCATGGACAGAGCCTGGCAGGTATCATCCATGGCATTGCAAAGGGTCAGACATGACTGAGAGACCAACACTTGCAGAGAGAGAGGCTGAGTGCTTCAGGGCTCCCTCCACACAATTCCACGTTGCCTGGACTCTTTCAGAGGAAATATTTGTTCTGTCTTATCTTTCTTTAAGGTTGGCCAGCTGGGAGCCAGCCACCTCAACTTTTTGAAGAGAAACAGGATCTGGAAAAATTTAGAACTAAAACTGTAATTCATTTTGCTGTCTTGAGTCTTTGGTAGATTTTCAAATAGAAGACTTAAGATGATGATTATTAGTTCACTTTTGAAAACTGAATCAATGTAAAGATATATTCATTTTTAAAACAATGTGAATGAGAAAGTGTTTTTTATTTATTTTTTAGGGATAACCTTCTTCCCCACTCCCAGGGCTAGTAGAGCTAGAGAAGTGCTTTGAGGAAGTATTGGTTGCCATTAGCTACAGAAGGCCCATTACGTGGTTGTGGTAAAGTTAGCTTGTCATTATAGATTTGAAGCATTCTGAATTGTTTTCTGTTGGAATACAAGAAGGTAGTACTTTTCATTTTTTTCTTCACTGTTTTCCCGTTAAGTGTAATCATGGCACTCCCTGTTACTAACCCATCTGTTGAATGGGGTTTGTTTTGAGGATTAATGAATTATACATGTAAAATATCTGGATTATTACCTGGCCAATACTCAGCCTTCAGTAAACTTTGGCTACTATGAATTATTATGGGGGTAGGCAGCTTCTGACATGACTTCCATTGCTCCTCACCTCCTGGTTTTCATGCTCTGTGTGACCCTCTCCACTTGATTATGAGTGGACTAAGTGATTTGCTTCTTTTTCTTTTTTTTAGCTTTTTATTTTGCACTGGGCTATGGGGTACAGTTGGAGAAAGAAATGGCAACCCACTCCAGTACTCTTGCCTGGGAAATCCATGGATGAAGGAGCCTGGTGACCGACAGTCCACAGGGTTGCAAAGAGTTGGACACGACTGAGCAATTTCGCTTTCACTTTCACTATGGGGTCTGGTGGTCATGTATGGATGTGAGAGTTGGGCCATAAAGAAAGCTGAGCACCAAAGAATTGATGCTTTTTAAGTGTGGTGTTGGATAAGACTCTTGAGAGTCCCTTGGACTGCAAGGAGATCAAGCTGGTCAATCCTAAAGGAAGTCAGTCCTGAAAATTCGTTGGAAGGACTGATGCTGAAGCTGAAACTCCAACACTTTGGCCACCTGATGAGAAGAACTGACTGATTGGAAAAGACCCTGATGCTGGGAAAGACTGAAGGCAGGAGAAGAAGGGGATGACAGAGGATGAGATGATTGGATGACATCACTGACTTGATGGACATGAGTTTGAGCAAGCTCCGGGAGATGGTGATGGACAGGGAAGCCTGGTGTGCTGCAGTACATGGGGTCGCTAAGAGTTGGACACGACTGAGTGACTGAACTGAACTGAACTGATGGGGACCACAAAGGGTCAGACAACTGAGTGGTTAACACACACAATTAACAATGTTGAGATAGTTTTAGGTGAACAGTGAAGGTACTCAGCCAAACATGTACATGTATCCATTCTCCCCTAGTAGAATCTGGCAAAAGTGATAGGATGTCACTTCTGTGATGACATTCTGCTATATGGTGACTTCCTCTTTGCTGGATCACTGTTGCCTTCCCAGCTTGTATACTTTGCAAACTGCCACGGTGACACAGAATTAGAATAACTTCCATCCAACACCTTGCAGGAATCTGAATCCTGTCAATAACTATGTGAGTGAGCTTGGAGGTAGGTCCTTCTCTGCTTGAGCCTTGAAATTGGTACAGCCCCAGATGACACTTTGACTTCAACTTGGAAAAGACGCTGAAACAAGGTCTAGTGAAATTGTACCCAGATTCCTAATACACATACACTGTGACGTTTTAAGCCCATAAATTCTGGGGTGATTTGTTATATGTGTGCATTGTCAGTTGGTTTAGTTGTGTGTGACTCTTTGCGACCCTGTGGACTGTAGCCTGCCAGGCTCCTCTGTCCATGGGATTCTCTACACAAGAATACTGGAGTGGGTTGCCATGCCCTCCTCCAGGGGATCTTCCCAATTCAGGGATCAAACCTCCTGTGTCTCCTGTATTGCAGGCAGATTCTTTACCCCTGTTATATATACTGATGTTATATAATAATATGTAATAATACAATTTCTATTATTATTATCAGCAGTATAGCATCAAATTAAGACTGCAGACTTTGGACCCTGATTCTGGAGTTTGAATCCCAGCTCCATCACTTACTAGCTATTTATCTCTGGGTGCCTCAGTTTCCCCATTTTTAAGATGAGGATGATAGTCGTGAATAGGAAATGAAATAATACTGGGTTGGCCAAAAATTTCCTTTGGTTTTTAAGTAAAAATAAAAGACACATTTTTAACTGTCATCAAAAACTTTATTGAACAACATATTCACCATTTTGTTCCACTACCTTCTGTCACTTTGCAGGCAGCTTCATAATGCCAACTTCCCCAAACTTATCTTTTTGGGCAAAGAACTGTTCCAGGTGCATTTTACAGTCTTCCAAGCACTGATATTTTTTCCACTAAGAGAATTTTGCAAAGACTGAAATAAATGGAAATCCAAAGGTGCAATGTGGTAAATACAGTGGATGAATCAGAGCTTCCCAACCAAATTGTAAGGTTTTGCCTAGTCATCAAAGAAGCATGCAGACTTGTGGTATCTTGATGGAAGATTATGTATTTTCTGTTAACTAATCTTGGATGCCTTTTTTTGAGTGCTGCTTTCAGTAGGTGTAATTGGGAGCAGTACTTGTTGGAATTAATCCTTTGGTTTTCTAGAAGGTGCTCATAATAGAAAACTCCCTTTCAATCTCATCAAATACACAACATCACCTTTTTTGGATGAAGAGCAGACTTTGGTATGGTTGCTGATGGTTCATTTCACTTGCCCCACGATTTCTTCCATTACACATTTTGTACAGTATCCACTTATCATGGCCCATCACAATTTGTATTAGAAACAGGACGTATTTCATTACATTTCAATAGAAACTCACACGTGGAAATGTGGTCAAGAAGGGTTTGTTTTGCTTACCTTGCATGAACCCAAATGTCAAAGCAATGAACATAATCAAGCTGGTGCTAATGATTTTCAATTCTTGATTTGGATATTTTGAGTATGTCAGCCATTTCCCTGGGTACAGCATTAATTGTTCTCAATTAATGTCTCAATTTGATCAATATCAACTTCAATTGGTCTACCTAACTGGGGAGCAATTGGTTATTTAGATTTATCATGCAGTGATAAATCTCCAGCATGAAATTTTGCAAACCACTTTTGACATATTCAATCAGTCATAGAACCTTCTCCATACACTGAACACTGAACACATTTTTTGCATTTCAGTTGCATTTTTACCTTTTTTGAAATAATAAAGCATAATATGTCAAAAACATTGTCTTTTCTTTCCATCTTTAATATTAAAATGCTTACACAAGAATTCACCAATTTTGATAAGGTTTGTTTTTAATGCATGCTGATATGACAGCTGTCACAATACAACCTAACAATTTGTTTTGAATGAAATTAAAGACAACTAAGTGCTACTAGGGGGTTTCCCAGGTGGTGCTAGTGGTAAAGAACCCAACTGCCAAAAAAAAAAAGAACCCAACTGCCAATGCAAGAGACGAGTGTTTGATTCCTGGGTTGAGAAGATGCCCTGGAGGAGGGCATGGCAACCCACTCCAGTATTCTTGCCTGGAGAATCCCATGGGCAGAGGAGCCTGGTGGGCTACAGTCCACAGGGTCGCAAAAAGTCAGTTATGACTGAAGCAATTTAGCAAGCAAGCAAGTGGTACTAGAGCCAGCTTATGGAGAAAACCAAACTAACTTTTGGCCAATCCAATACATGTAAAGACCCGGGCACATAGTAAGTGCTATATCTGTTGGGTATTATTATTTTTATGAAGAAGAAATGAGGACATAGACATTCACTGTTAGCATTAGCTGTCAATTCTGGTTTCCTATTAAAGTCTTTTGCAGACTGTAATGCCTCCTGGTTTTAGTTTATAAGTACACTCAGCTCAATACTGAAGGGAGAGACAAACAGAAGGAATAATGGTCTCTACATTATTTCATGAGGAGGAACTGGAAGTTTTTTCAAGTGAGTCTCCTTAATGGTAAGGAGTTGGTTTAAGTCTCTGAGAGAGAAGTGAAATTCCTTGCTACCTTGTCTCTATCCTCAAATACTACAGATTACTTAGATGGATTACACTAGACAGGAGAGTGTATCCTTAGTTTACACACAGTTCTTATTGTGGCAGGTTCAGCGTAGGCCTAAAATTAAATGCTGAGTGAAAAGGAAGCCTGAAAAGTCATTAAGTCCTAGTAGTCCGAGAAAGAACTCAGCAGAGGCAAAGTCTAAAGAAATAACTTCAGTGCATAAGAAATTAAATCTTGGGCTAATATAAGAGCAAACAAAATGAACTTGAGAACAAAGAGGTCATTTACTGAAATGAGGATTGAGTGCCAAAGACTTGTAAAATTCACAAATGTTACATTTGCACAGCAATTCAGAGTTTACCAAATGTTTTTGCACACATAGCTTCATTAGATCCTCAAACAACTAGGGAAGTCAGCACTAATGTGTAATCGCTTTGAGATGGGGCCATAAAAGCTCAGAGTGGTTAAGTTTCTTATTTGAAGTCATACAACCACTAAGTGGGATGAGATTCAAAACTTTCTGAGCTTTGTGATAGGACATTCAGTCTGCCATAGCTGTTAGTTTATTTTGATCAGTTTCCATGTCATTCTGGATAGACTTATTTAGGACTTGACGTTCCTGGCTAGGAATGTATCCTACATGAACAGGGGATGGCAGATACCATGCAAGTGAGCTTGGATTTTGAGCTCCAAGTTCCAAGTCAGTTTATTTTAATTTCATTAAGAAACCCTGATTTTTATTCCACACTATTCCTGCTCAGCAACTATTTTGTGACACTTTCCCAAATTCCCTGAAATCTTTTGATCACAATTATTAAGAAAATATTAAGTTACATGGGGATTCAAAGTGATTCCCTATTTAAAAATGACCCTGCACTACCCACATGTGATATTTTCACAATATTTTACAGTACGATCATGGAGATAATTTCAGTACAGAAACACTGTGTGGTATAATGAAAAAATGGCCCTGGATTATGCTTTTGAAAAACTGCACCCATCATACAGTGTTGTAATACAAAGATCTTACTCTAACACTAAATTTGTTTTGAAACAATTTGTAGAAATGTCAGTTTTATCTGCCTTTGCCAAATGTGAATCAGTAATCTTTGTAAATGATCCATTTGAATCAAATATAAACAATGTCCTTGGGACCCAGAGCCTTCCCTAGTAACCACTGTTGAGAAAAAGATACAAAGTTGTCATGTCCACATTGAGAAATTTTCCTTTCCCCTTAACACTCAGTGCCTTCAAGATATAATTGACTGTTTCTCACTGGGACCTTCCATTCAGATGTGCCATCCTCAGAAATGGCCTCAGAATTCTAGATCTTTCCATCACTTGCTTGATACACTGAGTGCCTGCTGCTATTAGGTCCTCTGTGGATATGGTGAAACCAGGTACAAATTCTTTTTTTTTTTTTTTTTCATTTATTGAGCAGCTGTTGACTGTCCTCTTGGAACTTATATTCTGACGAGAGAGACGTCAACCAAAAAGATAACAAGATAATGGGGTAAAATGTATATAGTGGGAAGTGCTAAAGATTTTTTAAAAATCAGGAAAAGGATTTTTAAAGGGAGGTATTTTACCTGTGGGTTGAAGAAAGACCATGTCTTCTCAAGGTTGAGGAAGAGGCCAAGTCCAGGGAGGAAGAGGAAAGGGTTCACTAAGTCACATGGTGGTGGACCACTGCCCCAAAGCCCTCACAGCTGATGGCTTCATGCGGAGGAGAAAGATGACTGACTCCAGCATTTTCCACCTGCCAACCGAGGGTCAAAACTCAAAGATCTTTGGCTACAAGTATCATGGCACAAAGTCAAGGTGCCTGAGTCTGGGGAAGAAGTTAAGGAGGAGGAAACAGAAATCTCAGTTTGTTTTTACATGATGATGAAGATGAAGATGAAGATGAGTCTTGTTCATAGCAAAGATGAAATCTGATATGAGCTGTAAAATTTTTAGGAATATTGTTTAGAAGAGCAACTTTTAAAAATTATTTAAAGAAGTCCATGAGCCCCAAAAAAATTTTTTTAATTTTTCTTTTTAACAGAGTAGGTTTAAGGACAGCAAGTTTGCTATTTAAATACATCTCGTAACTGTTCGTGATATTAAAGCACCAAAGGTCTAGAGACTTTTACACAGTTGTGAAGATACACAGGAATGACATGGATAATCTCTAGAGCCTTATTTTCCACACCACCTGTTTTTGTTGCTATTGGTGTTGGATTATGATGTAAATGACAGGGTGTTCAGAAATTTTATTTTGGATTATAAAATTTCATTAAAAGTGAAAACTGACTGGAATCTCTTAACTCACAGCTATTATGGATGGGTCATCAGACAGTAGAGTTACTTGTAATTAAAATACCCTTTTGCTTTCAATATTTGTCTTGGAAGAAAAGTAAATTTAATTTTTTTGTTAAGTAGTAGCCCAACTTGTATTCAGTCTGAATTTTGGAGAGATTTAATATGCAGCGGTAAGTACTATTTTAGTGTAAATCATAACTGTTCTTCAATGCTATAAGTTAGGCACAGTGATATTTCCATTCTGTCATCATATTAATTATCCTGGACCTCTGCTACTGGGTTTTCATTTGCTTTGAAATTATTGAGTATTGGTTCAGTCGGTTCTTTTTTCTTTCTTTTTTTAAAACTTCCTCAGGCTGTTAAAGGCTTTCACCTGTTGCCCCTTTTCATCCCTATTTTCTTTCTCCTGCCTTTTTATTAATAGCCTGACTTAACCATTATTAAGATAAGTGATTCTTTGGGGCCACCAAAAGTCAATCCCCAATAAAAAGTTTAAACCAACACCTTGACAAATAAGTGATATTTTGATGAGAATGATATAAGGATTAGTGGGGAGAGAGAGTCACCAGCTTTTTTTTTTTTTAAGCTTCACTTCAGTTAATAGTTATGCAAAAGTGTTTAAAAGTGTCTAAAATTCTCTTCCTAAATTTGAACCATGATGATGAGGTGACAGGGTTAGGTTGGGGGTGGGATAGGGCAATAATGGCTTGACTTTGATCAAATGACCTTACATTTCATCCTTTTGTAGCTTGTTGCTATTCATGAAAACATGCATCTTTCAGTAGGCAGTTTCCTTCACTGTGTGCATTTTTACTGCACACTATATAGAGTATATCTTTACTGTAAGCTATATATTTTATCTGTTATGTAAAATATATCTGTAAATTTATGTCCTTGTGTTGGAAAAGCAGAAGAGCAGTACTACACTGTATTGACATCCGGGGAAATAAAATGATTAATGTACACAGATGTCACTTTTTCAAGGATAAAACTCATTTATGTTTTTATAAATACGTGTGGTGTGAAAATTTGAAACCTCCTGTTGACTTCAGAAGTTTCTTGGTGATCACCAAGTCAAGGATTTTGTTTTCTGAATTAAAGACTGTTTCTCACTGTATTAACTATTCACTAAGAAACTTAAAACCATCAAGACTCTAGATTTATCTGCCAGCAAGAAAGTTCAGTTCAGTTCAGTTCAGTCACTCAGTCGTGTCTGACTCTTTGCGTCTCCATGGACTGCAGTCCGCCAGGCTTCCCTGTCCATCACCGACTCCCAGAGCTTACTAAAACTTATGTCCATTGTGTCGGTGATGCCATCCAACCATCTCATCCTCTGTTGTCCCCTTCTCCTCCCACCTTCAATCATTCCCAGCATCAGGGTCTTTTCCAATGAGTTAGTTCTTCACATCATTTAAGCAGCCAGAATCTTCAGGGAGTGACTTGAGCTTCCCAAGCCTGGTGATGCTTACAAGGAAAGAGCAGTTTCCATTTTGAATCACTGCACCGCATCAGGGCAGGACAAGCAGCCCAGTGACCATCAACTGTCCTGAAACATCTCAGCACTATTTGTCTTTCTTTAGTGCTGATGGTCCAGTTAGCTTTTGTTGTCTTTTTTTTTTTTTTTGTAGTGGGGTCACGAGTGCTGGTTTGCTTCTCCTGGGAAGAGGACCTGGCAATATTTATAATTCAGTTCAGTTCAGTTCAGTCACTCAGTCGTGTCTGACTCTTTGTGACCCCATGTACTGCAGCACGCCAGGCCTCCCTGTCCATCACCAACTTCCGGAGTTGACTCAAACTCATGTCCATTGAGTCGGTCATGTCATCCAACCATCTCATCCTCTGTTGTCCCCTTCTCCTCCCACCTTCAATCTTTCCCAGTATCAGGGTTTTTTCCAGTCGGTTCTTCGCATCAGGTGGCCGAAGTATTCGAGTTTCAACTTCAGCATCAGTCCTTCCAATGAACACCCAGGACTGATCTCCTTTAGGATGGACTGGTTGTTGGATCTCCTTGCAGTCCAAGGGACTCTCAAGAGTCTTCTCCAACACCACAGTTCAAAAACATCAATTCTTCTTTGCCGCTCAGCTTTCTTTATAGTCCAACTCTCACATCCATACATGACTACTGGAAAAACCATAGCTTTGACTAGATGGACCTTTGTTGGCAAAGTAATGTCTCTGCTTTTTAATATGCTGTCTAGGTTGGTTATAACTTTCCTTCCAAGAAGTAAGCATCTTTTAATTTCATGGCTGCAGTCACCATCTGTGGTGAGTTTGGTGCCCCCCAGAATAAAGTCTGACACTGTTTCCACTGTTTCCCCATCTATTTCCCATGAAGTGATAGGACCAGATGCCATGATCTTAGTTTTCTGAATGTTGAGCTTTAAGCCAAATTTTTCACTCTCCTCTTTCACTTTCATCAAGAGGCTCTTTGGTTCTTCTTCACTTTCTGCCATAAGGGTGGTGTCCTCTGCATATCTGAGGTTATTAATATTTCTCCCAGCAATCTTGATTCCCGCTTTTGCTTCATCCAGTCCAGCATTTCTCATGATGTACTCTGCATGTAAGTTAAATGAGCAGGGTGACAATATACAGCCTTGATGTACTCCTTTCCCTATTTGGAACCAGTCTATTGTTCCATGTCCAGTTCTAACTGTTGCTTCTTGACCTGCATACAGATTTCTTAGGAGGCAGATCAGGTGGTCTGGTATTTCCATCTCTTTAAAAAGTTAAATCCCACATTTTGAATGCCCAAATCCCACATTTTGAATACCTTTCCTCTTCCGCATATTTTCCTGGAATGATCTGTCAAATCAGGATCATTTTTAAGTTTTCAAGTAATTTTTCCTTTGTAATAAGGATTTCCTCTTTCTAGGTTATTACTGTATTTCTGATAACACAAAGCTTATAAGAGAAGGAAAGCATCACAGTGGGATACCTAGAATAAGCAATCTTGCTCCGTCTTCCTCCATCATCTCTAATGAAATTTTCTTGGTGTTTGTGGCTCAGTCAGTATATTTTAAAAGATTCTTTATGATGAATATTTTGAGTCCTGACAGTTTAAACATGACAGAGGGAATAAAGGATTTACATATTTTGTAAATAGTATTTTTTTTTGTATACTAAAACTACTGAATAGGTTTCAATAAAAATTATTGTATTTTTGTATAGATTTAAATAAGAATTCTTGTATTTTTGTATTTGGAAACTGAAAATTACAGTAAACTATTGGAGCTGAAAGAAAATTTCCAGGAGACTCACAGTTTGGCAGAATGAGATTCCTTTTCATATCATTTTTAAAATTGACATCTTATTACATTCTCAGTACAGAGCAACTCAAGGATATGTTTTAGTTCTTAGGGGAGAGGGTGTAAAAGAGAAAGATGTTAAAGTGAAGAATAAATAGACACGTTTTCCAGGCCCTTTAAACCTAATTTTTGATACACCTTAAATGACTAAAATACTTTCAAAATATACTTTCTAAGAGTTCTAAACCATGTTTGACTCTCAAAAATGAATTCAAAATATGTGTTAAATATTTGAAAATTCAAGTTAAGGTTAGCATAAACTAATTGAATGTACATTTTTTTCCTTTAAGACTGAGATCCCCAAACATTAGAGTTTCTCTTAAACGTGAGTAAATATGACCTGTTTTCTTGGCATCTTCACTTACAGAAGCAACATATGCCATCTGAGGCAAATTCTGTTCTTTTTAACATGTATGACATCTTTCTAAGTACCTGTCGATCAGTAACAGCCGTCAACCTGGCTCGGTCAGCTTGGTTTGCTAGTGGATTGCTGCCCAAGCTTAAAGAGGCAACCCCAGGGAATGCAGAATTTCCCTCAATTTCTTCATGCTGTAACACTGAAAAAACATTGTCACTAGCTAAGGTGATAAATTGGGAAATGCCTGGTCATGGCGAAAGAAAAAAGGTCCATGGCATGGATCATTATTTAAAAAAAAAAGAGAGAAAAAAATCATGTGAAAAGGAATAGTGGTTCCTCTTGATGTATAGTATGCCTATATTACAGTTTTTACAAAATTGTGAACTTGTATAATAGGATATATTGTTGAATTTCTAGCTGCTTATACATTTGAATTTATATATGCAATGTTTGCTTTATCAATTACAACCTGAATTTCTAAGAAGCATGTTGACTTTTGCAATAAAGATGCAACATGGAATGGTCCACAATTGGGAAAAAAAAAAAAAGAAAAAAGATGAAAATTACAAATTTAAAAGAATTTGGAAAATTTATGAACCATTCCAAAAATTATAACAATCACGAAAAAAAAAAGGGAGTTGGTTTCGAAATTTTAGATTGGTGGGCTGGGAGAGCATCACCGAGAAGGTGATTCTTGAGTAAGTAGTAAGGAGAAAGGTTAAGCCATAGGACCTAAGTCATGTTACAGTGGAGGTCTGTAGAAGGTACTTCAGAAACACACATGATGCTGGAGATGCAACCAACACTCATTGAATACATACTACGTCCCAGGCAGTATTCTAAGCACTTTATTAATAGATTAATTCTTTTAACAGTAACAATAATCCCATTTTAGTAAAGCAATCATCTCTGAGAAAGCAGTTGACTTGAGGCGGGTTGGCAAAGGAAAGCAGAGAGGGCTGCAAAGAGGTAACAATGTTCAAGTTGGCCCTAAGTGATGGGGATGAGTGTTGGGAATGGGGAGCTACTGGATGCTGGAAGGTAGTAACAGAGAGACACATAGGGGAACACATGCAAAGTATAGAGACAGAAATATACTTGGGATATTTGGGAAATATGTCTGAGAGTCAAAGCCATTTTTAAAAATGATTATGTCCTGATATTTTTCTAAGGGGAAAAATCCTGTTTTACTAAAAATTATAGCATAGGAGAACAGGGGAGGAAGAGTTTATGAAGGCACAAAGGATCTTTTTAGGGTTTAGGATTTATCAGAGTGGGGGAAAGGAAAAAGACTTCCACCCAGCCCTGGTGACTTATCTCAGGGTAAGCCAGGACTCAAGAAGTGAAACAGTAGAAAAAGCACTGTCTCATTCTCATCAGCCCTTTCCCCTATCAGTTAGAATTATGACTCTCAAATCTTTAAGTGGCTATCTCTTTGCCTAAATTTCGGGCAACTGAAGGTGCCACGTGTTATATAAAAAATACCCTTGCCATTTGATTTTTGTGTACATCATACTGATTTTTAGTGTCCAAGAGAATTTTTAAATGCTTCATGAATTTTCTCACAATTTTTCTCCAAACTAACATTGAGGTACTTTGTGTTTCTTGATGAAAGTCCTGCTAAAGAAGTCTTGCTGTCCCTACGCTTCTTTGAAAAGTCTCAGTATAAAAAAGCAATGATAATTTGAAAATAAAAAGTTAAAAAAATAAACAGTTGAAAAAAGACAATGGTAATTTGAATATTTTAATGTTAGGTAACATTTTTTATTACACATATAAGTGAATGGAAGGAAGTGTTCATCATGAGATTACGAGGCTCTTAAAAGACAAGAGATTGTTCTGAAATCTACAGAGCTGCCTAAATCATTGCAGTATTTTAACGAGTGCCTTTAGCTACTAAAAAAACTTTCTTCTGTGTGTTCATATTTTTAAAACATAAAAGCCTCTGGGAATTTATTCAAGTTACATAAGCATTAATCTATTGACTGTAGAACAAAAAGCATCATCAATGACATAAGTAGGTGTCTTTGGAAAGAAAATACTGAGTTTGACCTTATATCTCAGTTTATGAATACACTAACAACTATTCCCTTGCTCTGTTTTGTGGATTTTTGTTTCAGCAACTCTTTATTCCCCCTCCCTCCTCACCAACTCTTTAAGAACCTTGAAATGGCAATTTGCCAGGTGACTTTCTCCCTCTCAAAAGCAGGGTGCAGTTGTGATAATATTTGAATAATGCAAACAGCAATAGACAATCAGAGGAAAGAAGAGGCAAGGAGGAGGCCGTTTCAAAGTTCATCTGTATCTGCATGTTTATTTTATAATTAAACCAAAGACATAAGAACACCATGATTTATGCAGCAGAAGTTTTAGTTATACAAACAAATAATTAAAACATTAAAAAAAAAGATTAAAATATTAGCCTTGAGTTGTCAGTAGCAACAGTGGTAACACTACATATGTATTAATAAGATTAAGTTGTGGGATTCTCTAACTGGAGTGAATAAGTTATTAAAACTTTTGGAAGAAAATTATACCAAATAAACCATAATTTGATATCAAATGAATTGCACGTATTTCACAGGATTCCACACGCAGTTCTCATCTCCCTTCTTTGTTCCCCTGAGCAATTCACCACCCATTTCTGTAACTCTCATCCAGGAACTGCTCTCTGCCAAATCTCATCCTCACCTCTGACTGCTGTCATGTGTTACAAACTTAACTGTTCAATTACTATCTCATTCTAGATTGTGCTCAGTCGCGTCCAACTCTTTGCGACCCCATGGACTGTAGCCCACCAGGCTCCTCCATCCATTTAATTTTCCAGGCAAGAATACTGGAGTGGGTTGCCATTTCCTCCTCCAGGAGATCTTTCTGACCCAGGGATTGAACCCACATCTCTTATATCTCCTGCATTGGCAGGTGGGTTCTTTACCTCTAGAGCCACCTGGGAAACCCCTGTTTTAGATTGGGGAACCACGAAAGCAACATATTTGCAAATGTTCTCCTCTTCTCTCCCTTCCCAACTTTTAGCTAATGGCACCATAGTTCATCCTGGAGCTTGAGCTAGAAACCTAGCAATCATCTAAAAAATCCCCCTCTCTATCAGCATATTCCTCTGCTAACTATCTTGTCTGCCTCTTCTACCTTTTAAACATCCCCTGAATTTATCTCTTCTCTCTTGAATGTGTCACTGCCACATTCAAGCCTGCATCATTTCTTGCATAAATTCTCACTAGTGCCCACATCTCCATGCCCTTCTAATATATTAGCTACGCTATGGCCTGGCCAGAGTGACCTGTCTTACATGCAAGTGTGATCATGTCATTCTCACACTTGTCATCCCGCGTCTTGTCATCATTTACAAGACAGAGCTGAAACTTTTCAGCACCATCTGGCCTTTGTCCTTGTTTCAGGCTCATCTGTTGAGACTCTGTTGCCCCTTGTGTTCTGCAGCCATGTTGAATTCCTCCAATGATCCTATCTTTACATTCCATCTTCTGCAGTGCTTTTCCTCTGTTCTTTATTCAGCAAATTTCTTGGCATACTTTAAGACCACCTCAAGTACAGCCTCCCTCAGGAGTTTTCTTTGAACTCTGCAGGCAGTTAAGTACATTCCTCTCTGCGCTGCCACACTGCCCCATTTGTGTTTCTAACATACCATATATCTCACATTGCTGCAATTATTCATTTATATGTTTTGCTCTCTAAAATTTGACTTCTGAAAGGCAGGAACAGTGTTCTACTGATTTTGTTCATCCCCAGTGACTAGGGTGTATAGCTACCTATAGGTTTTGTGAACATCCATCATCTCATATAGATACAACTAAAGAAATAGGAAAAGAAAAAGTTCTGTTTTCCTTGTGATGAGAACGCTCAGGATTTACTCTCTTAACACCATTCATATTTAACACAGAGTAGTGTGTTATCATATTATTTAATTTTATCATGTAAATTATATTTATCATGTAAATTATATTTATCATGTTACACATTACATCCCTAGTACTTGTTTATATTATAACTGGAAAGTTGTATCTTTTGACTACCTTCATCCAATTCACCCACTCAAAACCACCTGCCTCTGGTAACTACAAGTCTAATCATTTTTTCTGTGAGTTTGCTTGTTTGCATTTGAAATATAATTGACCTACAGCATTATGCTAATTCCCTCCACACAACATAGTGAGTCCATATTTCTATATGTTTCAAACTGATCACCATAAGTCTCATTGTCACCTGTCGTTATATGAATATACTATACACAAACCACTATTGGAGATGTTGGGCTACAAAGATAATATAAATAGCATAGTTCAGTTCAGTCCAGTCGCCAGTCATGTCCGACTCTTTGCCACCCCATGAACGCCAGGCCTCCCTGTCCATCACCAACTCCCAGAGTCCACTAAAACCCATGACCATTGAGTCAGTGATGCCATCCAACCATCTCATCCTCTGTCATCACCTTCTCCTCCTGCCCTCAATCTTTCCCAGCATCAGGGTCTTTTCAATGAGTCAGCTCTTTGCATCAGGAGACCAAAGTATTGGACTTTCAGCTTCAAAATCAGTCCTTCCAATGAACACCCAGGACTGATCTCCTTTAGGATGGACTGGTTGGATCTCCTTGCAGTCCAAGGGACTCTCAAGAGTCATCTCCAACACCACAGTTCAAAAGAATCAATTCTTCGGTGCTCAGCTTTATTTATAGTCCAACTCTCACATCCATACCTGACTACTGGAAAAACCATAGCCTTGACTAGACGAACCTTTTTTGGCAAAGTAATGTCTCTGCTTTTTTAAAATTTTATTTTAATTTTATTTATTTATTTATTTATTTTTTATTAGTTGGAGGCTAATTACTTTACAATATTGTAGTGGTTTTTGTCATACATTGACATGAATCAGCCATGGATTTACATGTATTCCCCATGTCTCTGCTTTTTAATATGCTAAATAGGTTGGACATTCTTTCCTTCCAAAGAGTGTCTCTTAAGTTTCATGGCTGCAATCACCATCTGCAGTGATTTTGGAGCCCAAAAAAATAAAGTCTGTCACTGTTTCCACTGTTTCCCCATCTATTTGCCATGAAGTGAAGGGACCAGACACCATGATTTTAGTTTGCTGAATGTTGAGCTTCAAGCCAAATTTTTCACTCTCTTCTTTCACTTTCATCAAGAGGCTCTTTAGTTCTTCTTTGCTTTCTGCCATAAGGGTGGTGTCATCTGCATATCTGAGGTTATTGATATTTCTCCCAGCAATCTTGATTCCAGCTTGTGCTTCATCCAGCCCAGCATTTCTCATGATGTACTCTGCATATAAGTTAAATAAGCAGGGTGACAATATACAGCCTTGATGTACTCCTTTCCCTATTTGGAACCAGCCTGTTGTTCCATGTCCAGTTCTAACTGTTGCTTCCTGATCTGCATACAAATTTCTCAAGAGGCAGGTCAGGTGGTCTGGTATTCACATCTCTTGAAGAATTTTCCACAGTTTATTGTGATCCACACAGTCAAATGCTTTGGCATAGTCAATAAAGCAGAAATAGATGTTTTTCTGGAACTCTCTTGCTTTTTTGATGTTCCAGCAGATGTTGGCAATTTGATATCTGGTTCCTCTGCCTTTTCTAAAACCAGTTTGAACATCTAGAAGTTCACAGTTCACGCATTGCTGAAGCCTGGCTTGGAGAATTTTGAGCATTACTTTACTAGTGTGTGAGATGAATGCAATTGGGCGGTAGTCGAGCATTCTTTGGCATTGCCTTTCTTTGGGATTGAAATGAACACTGACCATTTCCAGTCTTGTGGCCACTGCAGGGTTTTCCAAATTTGCTGGCATATTGAGTGCAGCACTTTCACAGCATCATCTTTTAGGATTTGAAATAGCTCCACTGGAATTCCGTCACCTCCACTAGCTTTGTTCGTAGTGATGCTTCCTAAGGCCCACTTGACTTCACACTCCAGGATGTCTGCCTCTAGGTGAGTGTGAGTGATCACCACATCATGATTTACCTGGGTCATGAAGATCATTTTTGTACAGTTCTTCTGTGTAATCTTGCCACCTCTTCTTAATATCTTCTGCTTCTGTTAGGTCCATAACCATTTCTGTCTTT
This sequence comes from Odocoileus virginianus, assembly GCF_023699985.2. Lineage (NCBI taxonomy): Eukaryota > Metazoa > Chordata > Mammalia > Artiodactyla > Cervidae > Odocoileus > Odocoileus virginianus. The sequence continues at coordinate 31,909,313 of NC_069697.1, forward strand.
TATTGAGCCCATCTTTGCTTGAAATGTTCCCTTGGTATCTCTAATTTTCTTGAAGAGATCGCTGGTCTTTCCTATTCTATTGTTTTCCTCTATTTCTTTGCACTGATCACTGAGGAAGGCTTTCTCATCTCTCCTTGCTGTTCTTTGGAACTCTGCATTCAAATGGGTGTATCTTTCCTTTTCTTCTTTGCTTTTTGCTTCTCTTCTTTTCACAGCTATTTGAAAGGCCTCCTCAGACAGCCATTTTGCTTTTCTGCATTTCTTTTTCTCCTCATTTAGATAACTCTTACTTTATTGTGTTTTTGTTTTTTTGTTTGTTTATTTTTTGTTTTTGGCTGTGAGGCTTTCAGGCTGAACCTGAATGATGGCAGTGAAAGTCAAGAATTATAACCAGACTACCAGGGAACTCTGATACCTCTTTCTCTTTCTCCAGGTTCCATGTGACTATAACTTCTTCCAGAAAGTAGTGCAGCTCTTTACTTCCATTCATCCATCCACCCATCCAGCCAGTCATTCATTGACCCAATTCTGTTTTAAAACAAATACATACATATGGTTCAGTTCAGTTCAGTCGCTCAGTCGTGTCCAACTCTTTGCGAACCCATGGACTGCAGCATGCCAGGCCTCCCTGTCCATCACCAACTGCCGGAGTTTACTCAAACCCATGTCCACTGAGTTGGTGATGTCATCCAACCATCTCATCCTCTGTCGTCCCCTTCTCCTCCTGCCCTCAATCTTCCCAGCATCAGGGTCTTTTCAAATGAGTCAGCTCTTTGCAGCAGGTGGGCAAAATATTGGACGTTAAGCTTCAACATCAGTCCTTCCAATGAACACCCAGCACTGGTCTCCTTTAGGATGGGCCGTATGGTAAAAACAAACAAAAAATAGTAACAAAACAAACTCTTCTGATGTATCTCCTTTAAGCTATTTTTTTTATTTCATTCCTGTAGATGCATTCTATTTATACTTCTGTTTCTTGCTTTTAAAATCTGAGTGGTACCTATTGGCTTTATGCTATGAAAGGTGAAGAATTTAGTGTACTTTTTTTTTGGCTGTGCCCTGTAGCTTGCAGGGGTCTTAGTTCCCTTGACCAAGGTAGGTCTCCAACTCAAAATTGAACTGGGACCCTGTTAGTGAAAGCCTGGTATCCTAACCACTGGACTGCCAGGGAATTCTTTGAATTTAGTTCACTTATATTCGTCTCTGCTCCGCTTTCCCGCTCTACTTCTAAGTTTTGACTAGGTATATTTTTTACCTATTTTAGTATTTACCTTTATAAGTGTGTAATGGTTTATATTTGTACTTAACTCCTTGCTTTATAAAGTGAGGTAATAAAGACAGCTGTTCTTCCCTGGCATATACCTCTCCTATGCCTCTTCTTTTATCTTAACTAATCTGTCACTTGTATATTAATAAAGCTTCTATTATTTACTTTTTATTTTATATAAAATACATTTTCCATTCTTTTCCTATAATTACTTCTAAAATGGAAAACCAATAAGATATATTTACAATGCTGAGTATGTTAATACACTTTGGAAAAACCTGTAGGGTGATTGATTTCATGTTTGTAGAAGTATTTGTGTGATTAAATCTGTCTTGGAATGAGAATAGTCTAAGCATTCTCTTTTACTTCACTCCAAAAATATGGTCCCAAATTGAATTTCCAATTGGCTTTCTTTTTTTTTCTTAAAAGAAAAATTTACACCTTCATTTCACAGTTAAGAACTTACAGGTTTTAATCCTCCAATTTGTACAATGGAATCTTCTTTTTTATTTTCTATTTTGATTCTATATTTTTTCCAGTAACATTTTCTTTTAATAATAACATTTTTTTCTTCCTTGTTTTATTTCTGCTTTCTTCTTTAGTAATATCTACCATTTCTGCAACTTTATGTTCAAGATCAAATTTTAATTTATGAAAGCTCTTTTCTGTTCCCTGCATCATCTCTCCTTATTCTTGATCAGTTATTTGTTGCTTATTGATGTTTTTATTTTGTGCATCAAGTTTTCCTCAAATGTTTGGTTGTATGTTTAAGGATAAAGGACTGTGTTTGTTAATGTAGATAGACAACCTGGGATTTTATGGGTCTGATTACAGTTGTATAGGTCTGATTATCAAAAGCCCTCTCTTCTGACAGGGAGGGCTGATTTTGGGTAGTTGGTTTGAACTCATCAGACAGTGGATCTGATGACTTGATCTTGAACTTGCCAGCCTCCAGAGCTGTGATCAGAACCCCTCATTGAAAGATATTTATCAATCATTCAGAAATCCTCTTTGGGTATTTTTATTTAAATAATTATAATATCTAGATTATAATACCTGCAGCCATGAAATTAAAAGACACAGCGTATTAAAATCAAGACATTACTTTGCAGACAAATGTCCATATAGGCAAAGCTATGGTTTAATCCAGGAGTCATGTATGGATGTGAGAGTTGGTCCATAAGGAAGACTGAGCACTGAATAATTGATGATTTTGTTGTTTTTTTTTCATTTTTTTTATTAGTTGGAGGCTAATTACTTTACAACATTGCAGTGGTTTTTGTCATACATTGAAATGAATTAGCCATGGATTTACATGTATTCCCCATCCTGATAACCCCTCCCACCTCCCTCTCCACCCGATCCCTCTGGGTCTTCCCAGTGCACCAGGCCCGAGCACTTGTCTCATGCATCCAACCTGGGCTGGTGATCTGTATCACCCTAGATAATATACATGTTTCGATGCTGTTCTCTTGAAACATCCCACCCTCACCTTCTCCCACAAAGTCCAAAAGTCTGTTCTATACATCTGTGTCTCTTTTTCTGTTTTGCATATAGGGTTATCGTTACCATCTTTCTAAATTCCATATATATGTGTTAGTATATTGTAATGGTCTTTATCTTTCTGGCTTACTTCACTCTGTATAATGGGCTCCAGTTTCATCCATCTCATTAGAACTGATTCAAATGAATTCTTTTTAAAGGCTGAGTAATATTCCATGGTGTATATGTACCACAGCTTCCTTATCCATTTGTCTGCTGATGGGCATCTAGGTTGCTTCCATGTCCTGGCTATTACAAACAGTGCTGTGATGAACATTGGGGTGCACGTGTCTCTTTCAGATCTGGTTTCCTCGGTGTGTATGCCCAGAAGTGGGATTGCTGGGAATTGATGATTTTGAATGGTGGTGCTGAAGATGACTCTTGAGTGTCCCTTGGACTTCAAGAAGATCAAATCAGTCAGTCATTGGAAGGACTGATGCTAAAGCTGAAGCTTCCACACTTTGACCATCTGATGTGAAGAGCCACCTCATTGGAAAAGACCCTGATCTGGGAATGATTGAAGGCAAAAGGAGAAGGGAGTGGCAGAAGATGAGATGGTTAGATAGCATCACTGAATTTGAGCAAACTCTGGGAGACAGTGGAGGATGGGGAAACCTGGCATGCTGGGTCCATGTGGTCGCAAACAGTCAGACATTACTTAGCAAACGAAAAACAACAACTGGGTCTCTCAGATGAAAATTCTCTTACAGTATAGCTTGTCTTTAAATTTGGCCACCTCACTAAAAATCCTTTAACATTTTGTGAGAAGAAAATTTTAGGTTGATATGTGATTATTTATAATTTATTTATCTTTTATTTACATCCCATTCCATTGCTGTGAATAAGCTATGTGCTATGATGCATTTATTAGCAGAGAGCTTAATAAGTGTGTTTATGCTTATGTACAACATGCAAGTTGATAGCAAATTACCAAACTCTCTTTAAGGGAAAATTCATATGCAACCTCTGAAACGTTATAGAACCTAATGGCATACATTTATGTCCTAATCTCACTGAGGATTTTGTCTTGTTTTCCTACACTGATTTTTTTCCCTTCCCCTGATTTTTTACTAATTATATTTCTGTTGTATTTGAAGACTGCTTTCAATAAGTTTTCAAGGAGATGATGTATAAATATGTTTTAGTATTCCCTTATTCTAAAATAGTTTAATTTTTGTTTGGGAGTGGTTTTAAGAGGGTTAACTTTAATATTAATATATATATCTATAATCTTATTCTATAATACTAAACACTCTCTTCCAACAACACAAGAGAAGACTCCACACATGGACATCACCAGATGGTCAACACCAATATCAGATTGATTATATTCTTTGCAGCCGAAGATGGAGAAGCTCTATACAGTCAGCAAAAAAAAAGACTGGGAGCTGACTGTGGCTCAGATCATGAACTCCTTATTGCTAAATTCAGGCTTAAATTGAAGAAAGTAGGGAAAACCACTAGACCATTCAGGTATGATCTAAATCAAATCCCTTATGATTATACAGTGGGAGTGGGAAATAGATTTAAGGGACTAGATGTGATAGAATGCCTATTGAACTGTGGACAGAGGTTCATGACATTGTACAGAAGACAGGGATCAAGACGATCCCCAAGAAAGAGAAATGCAAAAAAGCAAAATGGCCCTCTGAAGAGGCCTTACAAATAGCTGTGAAAAGAACAGAAGTGAAAAACAAAGGAGAAAAAGAAAGATATACCCATTTAAATGCAGAGTTCCAAATAGCAAGGAGAGGTGAGAAAGCCTTCCTCAATGATCAGTGCAAAGATATAGAGGAAAACAATATAATGGGAAAGACTAGAGATCTCTTCAAGAAAATTAGAGATACCAAGGCAACATTGCATGCAAAGATGGGCTCAATAAAGGACAGAAATGGTATGGACCTAACAAAAGCAGAAGATATTAAGAAGAGGTGGTAAGAATACACAGAAGAACTGTACAAAAATGATCTTCATGATCCAGATGATCACGATGGTGTGATCACTCAACTAGAACCAGACATCTTGGAATGTGAAGTCAAGTGGGCCTTAGGAAGAATCACTATGAACAAAGCTAGTGGAGGTGATGGAATTCCAGTGGAGCTATTTCAAATCCTAAAAGATGATGCTGTGAAAGTGCTGCACTCAATATGCCAGCAAATCTGGAAAACTCAGCAGCGGCCACAGGACTGGAAAAGGTCAGTGTTCATTCAAGTCCCAAAGAAAGGCAATGCCAAAGAATGTTCAAACTACCACACAATTGCACTCAGCTCACATGCTAGCAAAGTAATGCTCAAAATTCTCCAAGCCAGGCTTCAGCAAAGCATGAACTGTGAACTTCCAAATGTTCAAGCTGGTTTTAGAAAAGGCAGAGGAACCAGAGATCAAATTGCCAACATCCGCTGGATCATCGAAAAAGCAAGAGAGTTTCAGAAAAATATCTAATTCTGCTTTATTGACTATGCCAAAGCATTTGACTGTGTGGATCACAATAAACTGTGGAAAATTCTTCAAGAGATGTGAATACCAGACCACCTGATCTGCCTCTTGAGAAACCTGTACGCAGGTCAGGAAGCAACAGTTAGAACTGGACATGGAACAACAGACTGGTTCCAAATAGGAAAAGGAGTACGTCAAGGCTGTATATTGTCACCCTGCTTATTTAACTTATATGCAGAGTGCATCATGAGAGACGCTGAGCTGGATGAAACACAAGCTGGAATCAAGATTGCTGGGAGAAATATCAATAACCTCAGATATGCAGATGACACCACCCTTATGGCAGAAAGCAAAGAAGAACTAAAGAGCCTCTTGATGAAAGTGAAAGAGGAGAGTGAGAAATTTGGCTTGAAGCTCAACATTCAGCAAACTAAAATCATGGCGTCTGGTCCCTTCACTTCATGGGAAATAGATGGGGAAACAGTGGAAACAGTGACAGACTTTATTTTTTTGGGCTCCAAAATCACTGCAGATGATGATTGCAGCCATGAAATTAAAAGATGTTTACTCCTTGGAAGGAAAGTTATGACTAACCTAGACAGCATATTAGAAAGCAGAGACTTTACTTTGCCAACAAAGGTACATGTTGTCAAGGCTATGGTCTTTCCAATAGTCATGTGTGGATGTAAGAGTGGAGTATAAGGAAAGCTGAGCACCGAAGAATTGATGCTTTTGAACTGTGGTTTTGGAGAAGACTTTTGAGAGTTCCTTGGACTGCAAGGAGATCCAACCAGTCCATCCTAAAGGAGATATGTCCTGGGTGTTCATTGGAGGGACTGATTTTGAAGTTGAAACTCCAACACTTTGGCCACCTGATGCAAAGAACTGACTCATTGGAAAAGACCCTGAAGCTGGGAAAGATTCAAGGCGGGAGGAGAAGGGGAGGATAGAGTATGAGATGGTTGGATGGCATCACCGATGCAATGGACATGAATTTGGGTCAACTCTGGGAGTTGGTGATGGACAGTGAGGCCTGGTGTGCTGCAGTCCACGGGGTTACAAAGAGTCAGACACGACTGAGCGACTGAACCTAAATTAACTGATGGAATCATAGTGGTGCCAGGCTTTGTCCAAAGCACAATTCTGTGTGACCAAATCTCATAAAATGGTGTGATCAGCATTTTTGTAACCCATAAGCTTCAAGTAAAGCAAGTTTAAAAATCATTTGTGCACAATCTTCTGTAAGACTGATTTTATCTAGAAAAATTGCATTCTTTTTTAAGGTATTTGATATATAATTTCCTATTGGATGGAATTTCTAGAATAGGGATTATAAATAGAGCTGATTTTAGTTTTGGACTGGTATCCTGTTAAAACACATCTAAGGACTAATAATTCTCCTTTAACTAATGTTGGCATATGTTATAAAAAGGACTGTGGCAGATCTTAACCCAGATTTAGTATCCATGTAATTATACTAACATGTTTTTTAATTCAAAATTTTGGGTGTGAGGGTACATGCTAAGCTTATTTATTTATCTGTTTACTGAATAATTAATTACTGATGGCCTACAATGTCACTCAGTGCTAACTTCTAGGAATTCAAGGATGCATTTAGATACATTTCCTGGCTTGGAGGAACAAGCTACAGTAAAATATGCAAATGACTAATTACAATGTAATATGGTAATTTCAGCATGGATACAAAGATAATCTTTAGTAGGAACAAAATAAGAGCTCTCCAGCACATCTGGGTGTACCATTTTAGCTTAAGTATGAGAAGAGTTTTCCAAATGCAAAAGCAGCAGAGAAAATAACATTGCAAAGAAAGGAAGTGGGAGAGTTTGATGTATTCTGGGGAAAGAAAGAAAGCAACTCTATTACAGATAAAAACTGGATTGGATAATATAGCTTAGCAGTACAGTCATACAGGCTCTTAGTACTTCTTCCTACTTTTATCCCCTAAACTGAAGCACCCCTTTCTCAAAGGGACAGAGCCTGCCCTTAAAAAAATGACCCTACAGATGAACAGCAGGTGGGGTTTATCGATGGACTGGCTGACTCTGAAAAGCTAAGCAGTATATTCCCTGAAATTCACTAAGAGAATCACCAATGCTTCCGTAAGAAAGTATGATTTGAGTGTGATAGGCAGTTTAAAATAGAACATATCTGTCATTGTGGCAGAAGTGTCTTAAACATGAGACCAAGAAAAAAGATGTAGATGATATGCACTCAAAATTTTGAGTTGGGATATAGTTTCCCTTTTCATCATAAGAGACGTCCAATGTGAAGTATAAAGAAGGGGTTAAAGGAGACAAGAAATTTCTTAGGTGTCTGTGGTAGGACTCAGAGAGATGATCTGGAATGGATCAGGAGTTGTAGAGATGCTTAAGTGGTAAAATTGGTAAGAACTGGAATTTAATTGTACAAGAAAGCAAGAAAGAAGAAAAACCTAGAATGACTCAGACTTATGTCCTTGGAAATTGATTATCATTAATTAATCTAGGTAATATAAAACAAAAGCCAAAGGATAGAATGAGTTTGGGACATAGTGAGTTGAATATTCTTGGAGGAAACCCCAGTTATGGATATTTATTAGAGGTTGGATAAATGGATCTGGAGGTAAGGAAAGGGATTTGAATTAGTGATAGAGATTTGGTGTGATTAGCAACTTAATCATAGTTAAAGCTAAAGGCATGATTAAGTAAACTGGGGAGAATTTGTGAAAAAGAGGAAGAAAGTGGTCATATACCTCCGCCCTCAGGGTCCAGAATGAGTTGGGATGGGTATGGAGTATATCCTTTCCAGTCTAGAGAGCTACTATGTTCTCTCTGTTAGAACATAGGTAATTTAAATTTCAACTCCATCTGAGGTTAACAAAGAAACTCCTGTTGTTTCAAACAAATCAACACATTATCAGAGTGTAAATTATAGGCAAAGTTTGAACAGTAGGTATCAAGTCATGATCCTGACAACATTTTTAGATGTAATAAACTCAGCTGACTGAGGCTCCAAATAAATATTTATTCAGGCATTGAATAGGAAGTATAGATACCACTTATCATGTAATTGTTCCTTGCTTAGTTTACTGTTCAGGATCTTAAGTCTAAAGCATGTATTCTCAAGGGAGTCAAAAATTGGCTTCTGTGGGCAGAAAAACCTTGGCTGTAACCATGGGGGGCCTCCATGTCTCAACCCTATTTGGCAAAATCTTATTTCTTAATATTTAATTTTTCTCATTAAATTAAAATTCTCCCTCCTTAGATGTTATAAGGAGGGAGGAAAAAAAAACTGAGAAACACTATTCTTAAGATATTAAGAAAATTTGTAGAAGACATTAATTTCAGGTATCTTTCCTTTGGTATCTGCGAAGGAGTGGCTTTTTTTTTTTTTCCTTTTTGCTAGCATTCATTTGATGAAGAGCATGGGATAAAATCACTTGTCCTAATTGTAAAGATTTTACTGCTATTTGATGTAGAATTTAGAGGAAATCTGGATTTCTAACTGTATAAGCTTTCAACTGAAGATTTACTTTAGGCATTGGTTAATTTCTTCTCTCATCTGATACTAAAAAGAAAAAAAAATCTGATTATTTTGAGTTTTAGCCAATATTAAATAACCAAATGGGTATAAATCATTCTATCATCAGCAATTTGATTATTAAGTCCAGACCCCACACCAACTCTGTGAGCTTGGTGACGGTATGTATACTAATCAGGATTTTTTAATTATGAAAAGAGAAATGGGCTTTGCATATCTCATGTGCAAAAAGAATCCAGGGGAAGGTTGAAGAGCCAGACGTGGGCAGGCTCCAAGTGTGATGAGACACAGCCAGGATTCTGCCCCAGGCTCCCTCTGTTGAGGATATTGCCCCTGGCACAGTTGCCCCTGGGCTCTGCTGCTGCTGGCAGCGCCACTCCACGTGTGTGCCATCTAGAGACTGTACTCCAAGACACTGCAGCTGTTGCCCCGAATCTCTGACCTTGCGCCTTTGATGGCTCCATTAAGGTTCAATGTCCAGGTAGGAGCAATTGCTTGCATCTGCTTTACCTGCCAGGAGTCAGGAATATTTATCCTTCTTTGGCTTCCATCAAGAAGTGTGGCCTCTGCTCCCCACCTACCTTAGGATTTCCCCCAAATAGAATGTGGATTTATACACTGAAAAACCCCACATGCCAAATGTCCCTTACAACATCAATAGCTAAAAGTCGAATAATGCTTTGCAGTTAACAGAGTCCCTTGGAATATTTTTCTTCATTTTCTTTTTTTACAACTTAAAGTATTTCTGCCGTTTTAAATTGAAATATAGTTCATTTACTATGTTGTGCCAATCTCTGTTGTACAGCAGAGTGACCCTGTTATACATATATATTCATTCTTTTTTTTAAGATTCTTTTCCTATTTCAGTTTTTGAGGTGGGGGAACTAAAGCTTGAAGAGGTTAGCTAACTAAAATTTGCAACGCTAGGGAAGAATTGAAAATTTTTGAGTGGCTGTCATATGCTAAACCTAGCCCCAAATGCTTTTACACACAGTATTTTTTAAAAAATATATGTGCTAAATATTTTATTTAATCATATAGACACAAGTATTAGCATTTGAACATGTGATCAATATTAAAAATTATCAATGAGATGGTTTATACTCCTTTCCTTATACTAAGCTCTCAAAATTCAGTGTATATTTTCTATTTATAACACCTTTCAACTGATATATTTAATTTTCAATGGGTATAAGAGACCCATATTTATAGTTTATAAAATGTACAGTTAAAAAAAGATTCATATAACTAAGCTGTTCAAAACTAATTTTAATTTTTTGCAGTGTTCCTACCATATTTGTTTATTAATTAAAATTTTTTTGCATACAAAAAACTGTGTAACTAGTATGTGCAAATTCGAGTTTGAAAGTAAATATACATTTGCTAAAAAAAATACAACAGTCTATGCCGTAAATCTGTCACCTCCAAAAGTTTCCTTCCTCCTTCTTAGTTTTTATTATTGTTGCTATTATTATTATCTTCTGATAAGATTACAGACAAAATCTACCTTCTTGGCAAAATTTTAAGTATAAAGTGCAGTATTGTTAACTGCATGCTCTATGCTGTATAGATCTCTAGGACTTATTAATCTTGCATAACTGAAACTTTATACCCTTTCACTCCTACTTCCCTGTTTTCCTGTCTTCTCAGCCCTTGGCAGTCACATTTTTCTCTGCTTCTATGAGTTTGGTTATTTTAGATTCATCATAAGTGGCATAATGTAGAATTTACTCTTCTGTATCTGGCTTATTTCACTCACCATGTGAGAAAAGGACCATAAAGAAAGCTGAGCGCTGAAGAATTGATGCTTTTTAACTGTGGTGCTGGAGAAGACTCTTGAGAGTCCCTTGGACTGCAAGGAGATCAAACCAGCCAATCCTAAAAGGGAAGTCCTAAAGGAAATCAGTCCTGAGTATTCATTGGAAGGATTGATGCTCAAGCTGAAGATCCAATATTTTGGCCATCTGATGCGAAGAACTGACTTATTAAAAAAGACTCTGATGCCGGGAAAGATTGAAGGCAAGAGAAGGGGATGACAGAGGATGAGATAGTTGGATGCCGTCATTGACTCTATGGACATGAGCTTGAGCAAGTTCCAGGAGTTGGTGAAGGACAGGGAAGGCTGGTGTGCTGTAGTCTATGGGGTGGCAAAGAGTCAGACACGACTGAGCGACTGAACTGAACTGAATAATGTCCTCTAGTCTCATTCATGTCGCAGGTGGCAAGATTTTCTTCTTTTTAAAGGCTGAATAAAATTCCACTGTATTTATATATAACATTTTCTTTGAACATTCATTCATCAGTGGACACTGAGGTTTTTCCATATCTTGGCTGTCGTGAATAATGCTGCAATGAACATGCAGACACCCCTTCAAGATCCTGATGTCAGTTCCTTTGGATATTAGCCCAGAATGGATTTTCTGGATGAGATGGCGGTTCTATTTTTAGTTTTTACGAGGAACTTCTTTTCTATAGCAGCTTCACCAATATACATACCCACCAACAGTGCACAAGGGTTTCTTTTCTCCACATCCTCACCAATATTTATTTTTCTAATATACAAAGCTATTGTAACAGGTGTGAGGTGGTATCTCATTGTAGTTCTGATTTCCATTTCTGGTGGTGAGTGACATTGAGCATCTTTTTATGTACCCATTGATCATTTATATGTCTCCTTTGGAGAAATGTCTACTCAGTTCTTTTGCTCATTTTTAAATTGGGTTCTTTGGTTTATTTTGTTATTGAGTTGTAAGAATTCATTATGCATTTTAGATACTAACCCTTTATCAGGCAAATGACTAGCAAACATTTATTTCATTTTGTAGGTTGCATTTTCATTTAGTTATTATTTCTTTTGCTATAGAGAAGACTTTAGTTTGATATAATGTGACTTTATTTTTTCTTTTGTTGTCTGTGCTGTTGACGTTATACTTAAGAAGTCATTGCTAATGCTAGTGTCAATATGATTTTTCCCTTTGTTTTCTTCTAGGGATTTAAAGTTCATATGTTTAAATGTTTAAACTATTTTGAGTTCATCTTTGTGTATGGTGTGAGTGAGATAAGGGTCCAATTTAATTCTTTTTTATGGATATATCCAGTTTTCTTAACACTATTAATTGAAGAGTATACTTTCCCATTGTGTATTCTTGGCATTCTTGTCAAAATCAGTTGATACATATGGGTGAGTTTATTTCTCTACTCTCTATTCTGTTAGTGTATATATTTGTTTATGTGTTGGTTCTAGTACATTACTGTTTTATTTACAGTAGCTTTGCAATATATGTTGAAATCGGAAAGTGTGATACCTCTATTTTTGTTATTTTTCAAGATTGCTCTGATTATTTGAATTCTTTTATGGTTTTATAAAAATCTTAGGATTTTTTTGGTTCTATTTCTGTGAAAAATGATTGGGATTTTGATAGGAATTGCATTGAATCTGTAGGCCCTTCTGGCAGTACAGACATTTTAAAAACATTCTTCCCATCTAAGAACTCACAGCATCTCCACTTTTTTTGTGTCTTCTTCAGTTTCTTACACTGTGTCTTGTAGTTTGCAGTGTGCAGATTTTTAACCTCCTTGGTTAAGTTTATTGCTAAGTATTTTATTTTATTTTTGATGCTTTTCTAAATGAGATTATTGATTTCCTTTTTGGATAATTTGTTGTTAGTGTGTAGAAGTGCCACTTATTTATATTGATTTTTGTATCCTGCAATTGTGCTGAATTAGTTATAATGATTTTTTTGCAGTCTTTCGGGTATTTTTCAAATGTCATCTGCAAGCAGGCATAATTTTACTTCTTCTGTTTTGATTTGGATACCTTTTATTTCTGTTTCTTGCCAATATTTTGTTGAGGATTTTTTTCATCCTTGTTTGTCAGGGATATTGGCCTATAGTTTTATTTTCTTATAGTGTATTTGTCTGGCTTTGTTTTAAGGGTAATGCTGGCTCAGTAAAAAGAGTTTGGAAATATTCCTTCTTGTTTTTTGTAAAAGTTTGAGAAGGACTGGTATTAACTCATCTTTAAATGCTTGGTAGAATTTGCCTGTTCTTGGGCTTTTCTTTGTTGGGAATTTATTTTATAACTGATTCAGTCTCCTTATGTGATACTGGTCTGTTCAGTCTTTTTCTTTCTCCTTGATTCAGTCTTGGTTAGATGTATGTTTGTAAAAATTTATCCATTCTTCTAGAATGTTCAATTTGTCGACATACAGTTGTTCATAGTAGCCTCTTATGATGTTTTAAAAACATTTCCAAAGCATTGGTTGTCTCCTCTCCTATTTCTTACTTTACTTATTTAATTTTTCTTTTCTTTTCTTTTTTTTAAGTTTAGCTAAGTATTTATTAATTTTGTTTATTTTTTTCAAGGAACCAGGTCTTAGTTTCATCAATTTACTTTATTGTTTTTTAAATACTCTATTTCATTTATTTCTGCTCTAATACTATTTCCTTCTGCTAACTTTGGACTCAGGGTGTTCTTTTTTTAGTTCTCTGAGGTGTAATGCTAAGTTGTTAATAAGACATCTTTCTTCTTTTCTAGTGTAGGCATGTATCACTATAAATTTCCCACTGGTGTGTTGTGTTTTTGTTTCCACTTGTCTCATACTATTTTCTAATTTCCTTTTTAAAGAGTATTTATTTATTTGGCTGCATTGGGCCTTGGTTGCGGTCTCAGGTGTTGCATTACGTGGAATCTTTAGTGCAGTGCATGCGCTCTTGATTGCGGTGCATGGGTTCTAGGGCATGCACACTTCAGTAGTTGTGGCTCATGGGCTTAGTCACTCTGCAGCATGTGGGAATTTAGTTCCTTGACCAGGGATCGAAGCCACATCCCCTGTATTGCAGGGAAATTCTAATTCATTGGACCATCAGTGAGATCCCTAATTTCCTTTTCTGATTTCTTCTTTGGCCCGATGTTTCAAGAGAGTGTTGTTTAATTTTCATGGATTTGTGTTTTTTCCCCCCATTTTCTTTTGTTTTTGAGCTCTAGTTTTGTTCCATTGTAGTTAGAAAATATTCTTGGAATAATTTCAGTCTTAAATGTATTAAGACTTGTTTTGTGATCTGTCATGGAGAATGTTCTGTGTGCACTTGAGAAGAATGTATGTTCTGCTCCTGTTGGAAAGAATAGTTTGTATGTCTTTTACATTAATTTGGTCTGTATCATAGTTCAAATCTGCTGTTTCTTTATTGATATTCTGTTTGGATAATTTGGCCATTATTATAAGTGGATTATTGAACATTCCTATTATTGTAATGTCTATTTGCTCCTTCAGGTCTGTAAATGATTGCTTTATAAATTTTGATACTCTGATATTAGATACATATAACAACAGTTTTGGTATAACTATAGGCAATCCTGGTTTCATTTGGTTATTTTTTAAAAAGATTTTTTTGATGTGGGCCATTTTTAATGTCTTTATTGAACTTGTTACGATATTGCTTCTGTTTTATGTCATTTGGCTTCTGAGGCATGTGGAATCTTAGCTCCCTGACCAGGGACTGAACTGCACTCCCTTCATTAGAAGATGGTCTTAACCACTGGACTACCAAGGAAGTCCTTCATTTGATTATCATTTGCTTGGAATATCATTTTCCATCCCTTCAGTTTGGCCTATATATGTCCTTAAATCTAAAATGGGTCTTTCCTAACAGTAGGTAGTAGGGTCTTATCTTTTTTCATCCATTTCACCACTCTACCTTTTAATTGGCGAGTTTAATACATTTCTAAAAATAATTTTTTATATTCATTTGACTGTGCTAGATCTTCACTGCTGTGTGGCCTTTTTCTAGTTGTATTAAGAGTGGGAGCTATTCTCTAGTTGTGAGGCTTAGGCTTCTCATTGTGGTGGCTTTTCTTGAAGTGGAGCGTGGGCTCTACGGCACACAGGCTTCAGTAGTTGTGGCATGTGGACTCAATAATTGTGGCTCCCAGGCCGTAAAGCACAACTCAATAGTTGCAGCTCATGAACTTAGTTGCTGCGGCATGTGGGATCTTCTGGGATCAGGGGTCAAACCCATGTCTCCTGTATTGGCAGCAGATTCTTTACCACTGAACCACCAGGGAAGCCCTCCGTTTATTTCATTCAGTCACTAAGTTGTGTCCAACTCTTTGTGACCCCATGGACTGCCACACGCCAGTCTTCCCAGTCCTTCACTATTTCCCGGAATTTATTCAGACTCATATCCTCTGAGTCAGTGATGCCATCCAACCATATCATCCTCTGTTGCCTCCTTCTCCTCATGCCCTCAATTTTTCCCAGCCTCAGGGTCTCTTCTATTGAGTTGGCTCTTTGCATTGGTGCCAAAGTATTGGAGCTTCAGCTTCAGCATCAGTCCTTCCAATGAATATTCAAGGTTGATTTCCTTTAGGATTGACTGATTTGATCTCCTTGCTGCCCAAGGGACTCTCAAGAGTCTTCTCGATCACCACAGTTTGAAAGCATCAATTCTTGGCTTTTTTTTCTTATAGCACTTTGAATATATGATTTAATTCTTTTCTAGCCTGCAAGATTTCAACTGAGAAATCTGCTTCTAGTGTTATGGGGATTCCCTTGTATGTGACAAGGTCCCTTTTCCTTCTATTTATTTCAGAATTTTTGTTGACTTTTGACTGTTTAGCTATATTAAGTCAATGCAAATCCCTTTAAGTTAAATCTATTTGGGGTCTTTCAGGCTTCACAAATTTAGATGACCATTTTTGTTCTCAATTTCGAGTTGATTTTTGCTATTATTTCTTTAAATAAGCTTTCTGCTCCCTTCTTGTTTTCTTCTTTTGGGACTCCCATATGCATATATTGGTTCAGTTGATAATGTCTTACAAGACATTATCCCAAAGTCCCATAGGCTTTCTTTCCTCCTTTTCTTTCTTTTTTCCCCCTCTGATTGGGTAATTTTGAATGATTTGTTCTCAAGTTCATTGATTCTTTATTTTGTTATTGAAGCTCTTTCTTGAATTTTTAGATCAATTATTGGTTTTTCGCTTCCAGAATTTCTGCTTGCTTCTTTTTTTTTTTTTTTTTTATGATTTCTATCTCTTTGTTAAACTTCTTGTGTTTTTCGTGTATTGTTTTCCTGATTTCAGTTACTTGTCTATCTGTGTTCCCTTGTAGATCACTGAGCTTCTTTAAGATGAGTATCCTGAATTACTTATCAGGTCATTCATAGATCTCCATTTCTTTAGGGCCAGTTACTGGTGCTTTATTTTGTGCCTTTGCTGGTGTCAGGTTTCCATGATTCTTCATGATCCTTATCCCCTTTTGTTGATTGTGTAGGTTCATTTGAAGAAGAAGTTGCAGGTAAAGTGAAACTGTCCTTCCAGCCCCTTCAGTGCATCTTTTTTTCTTTTTTCCATTTTTGTACGCATGGTGCTATAATCTCTCATCTGGATTCTGGAGCTCTTGTCAGGTACTCTTATCTCTTGATGGTTTTCAAATTGGTGTTTCTGTGAGAGAATGAGGTCTAGAACCTCCTATTCTGCCATCTTGCTGACATTGCTCCTACACACAGAGTATCTTATTTAATTCTCACAAAATTTTGTGAGGTAGTATAATTATTTTTCTCAGATGGGTAAATAAATGTAGTAGTGGCAGAAATGGGATTTGTTCCTGAGTCTTTAGACTCCAAATTCTTTTCTCATTTGATGGTGCAGTAAGGTTTACTTACTGAATTCTTTCTCTCACTCTTCTGGCACTTTCTACATTTTTTTTTTTTTGTATCAGCAATTTTTGTATCTAAGAAACATGTTTCTTCAATAAATTAATCTGTAAAGCTTTCCACAAGATATTGGCTTGGAAAAATATTTTATAAAGCTATTTTCTGACAGTTTTTTTTTCTAGAACACCAGTCAATGTAAAAATGTAAAATGGAAACAGATTTGTTTCTAGGGGCCATATCTTTGCTCCAGAGATATTTCTGTATCAAATATGTCACAAAAACATAAACATTAACACATGCCAAAAATGATAAAAATGAAGTGTATTTGTATGGTGTAGATTATATTAATCTTTTATTCACTATAATGGTTTAAACTATCCATTCTCTACCCATGACCCTCCAGAGGTCCTGATGTCTCACATAAGTTGCTTATGTTTTGGGGACAATGTTTTGTGATATCAGCACTGAAATAGGATAATGGTTTATCTGCAGTAACCTCTTACTCTCCTTTTACTATGGTACACTAAGGATGTCAAATCCCAGTTGAATGAAGCTCATGCCTTAGGCATAGAATTTAGCTTCATTCTCTGTTGTCCTTGCTGATTCTCTGCATTTCCAGACTTCAGTGCAGAGGTACGAGACCTTTACTTACCTGTGCTTTCATGCCTTAGTTTACTTTTCTGGATTCAATTCTTATCCCTCTGTCTTTATATTTTTTTTAACAGTAAGTGAAGTGAAACTCAGATTCTCCAGGCCAGAATACTGGAGTAGGTAGCCATTCCCTTCTCCAGGGGATCTTCCCAGCTCAGGAATCAAACCAGGGTCTCCTACATTGCATGCAGATTCTTTACCAGCCGAGCTATCATGGAATCCCTCTATATGTTTAGGATTGCTCAGACTCTTGGGGCAATATTTCTTCACCTACATTGTCTTTTCAACTCTCTGTAGAAATACTCTGTCTCTAAGATTTTAAGTTCCATGGTTGCGGAAAAAATTTGCTTTACACAAAACCTGAACACATGTATTTGGTCTCTTTTCCTTCCATATCTCCAGTACTTATGTCTTTATTTGGTATACCTAACTCCATTGTTCCTTCTTCAAGCAATTCATAAAAAACAGTGAAAGATTTTTAAGAAAGTTGTTAGTTTCCAGATTATAAAAAAATGACTTGAAACAAAACCATTAGGCCCTGACCAAGGGAAAGGAGTATAAGGTTGGCTTAATAAGTAAGTGTAGAACTGTTGTAAAAACACTTGATGCAACTACCCTGTAAGAGTTTCTATTTTATTTTGCTTTTCTTATTACCACAAATACACTAACTGACTTTCAGGTCTGTGGTTTGGCTGGTTTCCTGAGAACAGATTCTGGAATGTAGAGAGGCTTTTTTCCACTGCTATCCTTTTCACTGCTTAGTCCAGTGGATTCTACGCCTTCAGGACAAAGAAACAGCTCACCGATGAAGTAATAGACCTAAGCCCTATATAATTGAGTTTGATTATAAAGTCAAATTTTAGGAGCACAAAATATGAAGACTATCTAAATGCTGGTTAAATTATAGCTTAAAAGAAGACAGGAAATGCATGTCTAGTCATTCATTTATTTCTTAAGCATTTATTGATTTATTGATGTGTCAGACTTGAGATCAAAAGCTTCTCTTTGCAGTCTAGTTGAGATAGACTTGTAAATTGATAAGTCACAATGTAATGTGGCAAGAAGTGTAATAGGCTATGGTAACTAATAAAGAGATGATATTTGAACAAGATCTTGGAAATATCAGACTTCATTTAGGTCTCTGTGATCACATTTCCCTTTTAGAGTGGTTTTGGCAATTATGCTGTGGCAACGCAACAAAGCTTCAACCACTATTGGCACAATCAAAATCTAGGGTGTGAGTGTGGGTGAAGCTTGAAGAAGATTCCAGGAGGAAGTTTGGATTAAAGTAATATTTTTACAGGAAAAATACACATTTTTATACATAAGAAGATCTTATAAATAATTTTATTTTGCAAATATCAACACATCAAGATTCAGAATTTGCAAATATAGGATAATCATACACACATACACATGCATTCACACCCCAAATATAAAAATATATGTACTTAACAGTTTTTCACAGAATTACTATTTCAACCCCAGAACTTCCTTTTCACAGTATTATTAAATATGCAAATACTAATTGCTTTAAATTATTAAAAGAAGTGCTAATTAAATACTACCCTATGTTTGAATCTTGATTTGTGCATGTTAGGTTATAATTTAAGAGATTGTGAAGTGTTGTCCCCAAATAAAATATGACTAATATCAAAGTCTCCTAAAAATAATTTTCATATATTCCAAAAATGTTTTTTAAAACCCCAAAGACTGTAAAGTATTCTACCATATACTCATAACGTTAAATTTGTAGTTTTAAATTAGTTGGAAAGTTAAATACTCTACTGATATATAAGTACTGAAACTAGAATTGCGCATCAGAAATACTTGGGCATTTAAAAAATATATTTTCCTGAGTCCTTCCCAGATCCATTGAACTAGATTGCCAGGTGCAGGTTTGGGTATGTAGATTTTCAGATATATATCCCTGTGTAAAGTACCATTGCTGATAGATGTTAGATGTTATTGACTTTAAGCTCCATGAGGTCAAAAGCTCTGTCTTATTTATTTTGTCCCTAGCACTTGGCACATAATAAGTACTCAGTCTGCAAAGTAATGAATGGATGGGTGAATGGACTGACTCTATCTGCTTCTGATTCATTTAATATTTATTCATGTGCGAAATCCAGACCCAACAGCAATAATAAATACTTATACTGGCACTGGGAAAGGTAAGGCTGGTCTTAGTCCTTTAAGCCTGGCTAATCTCTTCTAAAAGGTCTCATTCTGTGAGGGCTTTGAACTTCCGCCTTTTGACTGTAAGGCTCCTGTAATGTACTAGTGAGCTGGGCTGGATCCTGCCTTCCCTCCGCGTCTGGAGTTCTCCTTTGAGCTATCTGTTCTTTTCTATCTGCAGTGCCGGCGGGAGGTTTTCTGACGAGGGCTGCAGAAACTAATGTTTCAACTCTGCCTCTTCAAACTCCTCCCCATAGCTGCAGAGAGTAGTTTTTTTCCTCTTCCTGTGTGGCAGGAAGCCGCCCTTTTGTCATATCCTGCATCTTGATACTTTGTGCCTTAGGAGAAAACCTCTACCCCGGCTCCCCTGGCTTGGTCCACAGAGAGCTAAAAGATCAGCCTCGGGAGATTTTTCTAAAACAAACCAACCCTCAGTTCCCTTCTAAGAGACTGGCTCTTAAAACTGCAAGCCAGAATTTTCATGATTATTGCCTCTACTTTTAATTATTTTAAAGTTTACCTTGAAAAGCAAAGTAAAAAATGCTATCTTTGCTTCAGATCATCACTATTCAAAGTGTGGTCCGCTTTGGGCAGCAGCAGCCCAGCCTATCCTGGGTGTGCTTGTTAAAAACACAGAACCAAGACTATACTTTCAGGGATCATTTCTATAGTTTGTTACTAGAGAAGTTTCTCTGATCGTGTAGAGCGCCCGAAACCACGAGGAAGAGATGCAGTGTTCTCTCCTGAGCGTGAAGCTGGTCTTTGGCGTTGCTTTGGCAGCTGCTATTGGCCACTGATGATTGTTCTTCTCTTCCTTTGGGAGAATAAGAGGGAGGGAACACCATCTGAGTGGTCTTGTTGAAAAAAAAAACCACAAAAACCAAACACAGAACCTCAGCTCCCAGCTCATAGCTGCTGAATTATAATCTGTACTTAAATAGGATCTCCTGGTGATTTGCATATATGTTAACATTTGAAAAACAATTCTTGGTGATCTCTGTAATACTGAAGCATCATTTAGCCACAATAAGTAGAGTGATAGGTTTATTAGGAGCTAAAAGCGCATCAGAAAAATATTTGTATCTCATCCCCAAAGCCAGCATCTTACTTAATAAGGAAACAAACATCTGTCAGGAATAAGACAAGGATGGCCAATACCGTTCGTTGCTGTTTTCAGTTGCTCAGTTGTGTCTGACTCTTTGCGACCCCATGGACTATATAGCACGCCAGTCTTCCCTGTCCTTCATCATCTCCCAGAGTTTGCTCAAACTCATGTCCTTTGAGTCGGTGATGCCATCCAACCATCTCATCCTCTGATGTCCCCTTCTCCTCCTGCCCTCAATCTTTCTTGACATCAAGCCCTTTCCCAATGAGTTGGCTCTTTGCATCAGGTGGTCAAAGTATTAGAGCTTCAACTTCAGCATCAGTCCTTTCAGTGAATACTCAGGGTTGATTTCCTTTAGCATTGACAGGTTTGATGCCGTTGCTGTCCCAGGGACTCTCAAGAGTCTTCTCTAGCACCACAATTTGAAAACATCAATTCTTTGGCTCTCAGCCTTCATTATGGTCCAACTGTCACATCCATACATGACTACTGGAAAAACCATAGCTTTGACTATATGGACAATATCATTATTACTATCCAAAATCATTTTCAAATTGTCATCCAGTGCCACTAGAGAGAGACACATGAATTAGAAAGGAAAGGATAAAATAATGTTTATTTATAGATTATATATCTGCAAAACTAACAAAAAATCTTTGAAAAAGCTACAAATGCACTTAAAAGAACTTAGTAAAATCATTTTGTAGACAGCAATAGCTTTAATATGTAAAAATAATAACTGATATAAAGACCCCTTTAATAATTGCAACAAAAATTGTTTAAAACTACTTAGCATAAATTTAATAGGAAATGACCAAGACATATATGAAAGAAACTACAAAATATACCTGAATGACACAAAGGCAACATGAACAGATAGTAAGCCATACCATCAATTTGAATAAGAAGGTTCAATATTGTAAAGTATCTTTTCTGATAAAACAGATTATCAGGATTTCTTCTTGAAGCTAAACAAATAGATTATATATTTCATTTGGAAAAGCAATTAAACATAAATAGCCTTGAAAACCTTAAAAAAGGAAACAATGGGAGGGGGTGAAATCTTAAACCAGATGTTAAAATGTATCACAAAATCTCTATAATTAGAAGGATATTATACCAGCAAGTGAATAAACAGACAAATTAGTAGAACCAAATAGAAAACCCAGAAATAAACCTAATTTCACATGAAATTTTAGGTCATGATAAAGGCTGCATCTGAAATCAGTGGAAAAATATAGACTCTTTATTTTTATTTTTATTTTGTTTTTGTTTTTTTTTTTTTAGACTTTTTAAAAAGTGATGCTGAGATAAATGGACAGGCATGTGAGAAAGATAAAAATCTGCATTCTGTATACCAGTGTAAATGCTAAATAGGTACGAGATCCGAATGTAAAAAATAAAACTACACAAATACTAGAAGAAAGCACGGTGAATTCTTCACAGCATGTGATTAAGTGAAAATTTCTCAAGTTAAGTGAAAATTTTAATAACTTTGGCTATATTTAAAAATTCTGCATGAAAAAAGCCACTAAAAGCAAAGTGAAAATACAAGTGACATCTGGGGAAATATTTACAACTTCTCTTGCAGAAAAATGCGTCATATCTCTAATATCTAAAGAACTCTACAAAGTCAGAAGAAAACAAATCACATTGTAAAACTGGACAAGAACTATACACACACAGTTCAAAGGAAAAGAAATACAGACAGCACTTTACAGATACAAAGAAGATGCTCAAACTCGGTCCTAATGAGAGAGATGAAAACTAAAACTATATTAAAAAGCACCATCGCTCATCTACCAAACTGGCAAAAATCCACATGTGTAACAATTACATTCTGTTGGCAAGGCTGTGGGAAAACAGGCCTTCCCATATGTTGCTGATGGGAATACAGCCCTGGTGAAAGAGCCTTTTCCATATCTAGCAATAAATACTATGGTATTTATGCTCTGATCCAGCAACCTCATTTCGAGGAGTCTGTCGTTAAGATTCACCAGGAAGTGTGGAATGACATATTTAGAAAGCAATCCACAGTGGCACAAATTTATAATAGCAAAATAGAAAACAACTCAAACATCCAACAAGAAGCAACTAGTTGAAATAAACCATGAAGCAGCCTAAAATAAAATAAAACAATGGAGGATGATGAAGTAGTTACAAAGAATGAAGATTATTTCCTTCTGTGAATAATAATTAGGTGAAAAAACAATGAAGGGCAAAACAGTCTATAATAGGCTACCTTTTATCTTTAGAAGGGAGAAGGGATTTAAATATATATTTGTATTTGCATGTATTAATGAAACAAAGGAAAGATAAACAAATGTAAGTGATTATTGGTGAGGAGGGGTATTTGGGTGGTGTGAAAAATCTGGGTGCTAGATTTCTTGAAACACAGTTTGATAATTTGACATTGGAGTCATGTAAATGTTTTTGTGTGCTAATTTCTCAATCATGTCCGATTCTTTGTGACCCTGTGGACTGTAGCCCGCCAGGCTCCTCTGTCCATGGAATTTATGGTCTTGAAACAAAACTAGATAAAAAAGGAAAAAATAAATAAGGTAATCCATAAAAACCGGAAACAAAATGAAGCAAAATAAATATGTTTCAAATGAGTGGATCTGTGTCTTAATGACACAGAGGATTATTTCATCTAACTTTAAAATAGGGGTAGGTGAGATGGAATTGTAATCAGTTAACAGAAACTTAGGAGATCAGTTAGTTAAATGTAATGCATAGACTTTGGAATCTTATTCAAATAAACCAAAAAAAAAAAAAAAGTAAAAGAAAAGAAAACCTGTAAAGAGAAATTTATGAAGCAGTTGGAAATTAAAAAATTCATGATAACACACATGTGAAATTAACCATTTTAACAGAAACAATCTAAATGTCTATTAATGAATGAATGGAATAAGAAAATGTGATACATATATGTAATGGAATATTATTCAGTCATAAAAATGAATGAAATCTTGCCATTTTTGACCCCATGGATGGACTTCAAGGGTATTATACTAAGTGAAATGAGTCAAATGGAGAAAAGCAATATTACATGACCTCATTTTATGTGAGATATAAAAAACAAAAACAAAAATAAATAACCAAAATAACCCAAAAAACCAAGCTCAGAGATACAGAGAACTGATTGGTGGCTGCTAGAAGCAAGGCAGGGAGTTGGGAGGATGAAAAGGGTGGAAAAAATGGGTGAAGAGATTCAAAAGCTATGAACTCAGTTATAAAATAAATAAGTCGTGGGGATGTAACATACAGCATGGTGACTATAGCTAATAATACTATATTGCATATTTGAAACTTGCTAAGAGAGTAGATTTTAAACATTCCAATCATAAGAAAAAAATTTTTGGAACTATGTAAAGTGACAGATGTTAGCTATTATTATGATGATAATTTTGCAATTTATACAAATATCAAATCGTGAATTATATACCTATTTATACCTCAGTTTTAAAAAAAAATCACCATTTTAACTATTTTTAAGTGCTCAGTGGCATTAATTATATTCACATTGTTGTGCAACCATCACCCCATCTCCAGAATTAGTTTTTCATCTTCTCAAACTGAAACTTTATACTTGTTAAAAAATGACTCTCAATTTCTGCCTTCCTGACAGCTACTATTCTATTTTCTATCTCTATGAATTTGACTACTCAGTGGCACTAGTAGTAAAGAATCCAAAGGCTCAATTCCTAGGTTGGGAAGATCCCCTGGAGTAGGAAATGGCACCCCACTCCAGTATTCTTGCCTGGAAAATTCCATGGGCAGAGGAGCTTGACAGGATACAGTTCATGGGGCCACACAGAGTCAGACACTAATGAGTGACTGAACCCAATACAATACAATCAGTAGAATCATACAATATTTGTTTTTTTGGGGACCAGGTTATTTTACTTAGCATGTCTTCAAGGTTTATGTGTTTTGTGCGTGTGTGAATGCACAATCATGTCCAACTCTATGGACTGTAGCTTGCTAGGTTCCTCTGTCAATGGAATTTTCCAGGCAAGAATACTGGAGCCGGGAGCCGTTTCCTCCTCCAGGGGATCTTCCCTACCCAAGGATCGAATCTGTGTCTCCTGCATTGGCACGCAGATTCTTTACCACTGAACCACCTGGGAAGCCCTTATCTGTACTGTTCAGTTCAGTTCAGTTGCTCAGTCATGTCCGACTCTTTGCGACCCCATGAACCACAGCACACCAGGCCGGCCTCCCTGTCCATCACCAACTCCCGGAGTCTACCCAAACTCATGTCTGTTGAGTCGGTGATGCCATCCAACCATCTTATCTTCTGTCATCCCCTTCTCCTCCTGCCTTCATTCTTTCCCACCATCAGGGTCTTTTCAAATGAGTCAGCTCTTCGCATCCAGTGGCCAAAATACTGGAGTTTCAGCTTCAACATCAGTCTTTCCAGTGAACACCTAGGACCGATTTCCCTTAGGATGGACTGGTTGGATCTCCTTGCAGTGCAAGGGACTCTCAAGAGTCTTCTCCAACACCACAGTTCAAAAGCATCAATTCTTTGGTGCTCAGCTTTCTTTATAGTTCAACTCTCACATCCATACATGACTACTGGAAAAACCACAGCCTTGACTAGATGGACCTTTGTTGACAAAGTAATGTCTCTGCTTTTTAATATGCCATCTAGGTTGGTCGTAACTTTCCTTCCAAGGAGTAAGCATCTTTTAATTTCATGGCTGCAATCACCATCTGCAGTGATTTTGGAGCCCCCAAAAATAAAGTCAGCCACCATTTCCACTGTTTCCCCATCTATTTGCCATGAAGTGATGGGACCAGATAGCATGTGCCAAAACTTACTTCCTCTTGGAGGCTAATTAAACAGCATTTATTTATCCATTTATCTATCATTAACATTTGAGTTGCTTCCACCACTTGGTCATTGTGAATAATGCTGCTGTGAACATAGGTGTACAACTATCTGAGCACTTGCGTTCAATTCTTTGGGGTTTATAACCACAACTGAAATAGCTGGATCATATATTAGCCCTATTTTTTAACTTTTGGAGAAATTTCCATACTGTTTTCTATAGTGGCTATACCATTTTATGTTCCCATCAGCAATGCACAAAAGTTCCATTTTCTCCCCCCACATTCTCTCCAACATTTGTTATTTTCCAGGTTTTTGATAATTGCCATCCTAATAGGCATGGGGTTGTTTTTCATTATAGTTTTGATTTATATATTTCCCTAATGATTAGTGATACTGAGCATCTGTGTGTTTATTAACCCTTTGTATATTTTCTTTGAAGAAATATCTGCTCAACACCTTTGTCCATTTTCTAATCAGATTGTTTTTGTTGCTATTATTGTTGAGTTGTATGAGTTCTTGATACATTCTGAATATTAACCCTTTATCAGACAAATGATTTGTAAATATTTTCTCCTATTCTGTGAGTTGCTTTTTCACTCTACTGATACAGTCTTTTGATGTGCAAAGCTTTACATTTTGATGAATTCCAATAGATTTATTTTTCTCTTTTCATATCTAAGAAATCATTGCCAAATCCAATATCATGAAGTTTTTCCTCATTTTCTTCTAAGATTTTATAGTTATAGCTCTTATATTTAGGTCTTTTATCCACTTGGTGTTATTTTTTGTATTTAGTGTTAAGGGTCCAATCTCATTCCTTAACATGTGGACATCAGTTTTCCCAGCACCATTTGTTGGAAAGACTATCTTTTTTCCATTGAAAAGTCTTGGCACCCTTGTTGAAAACCATTTGACTACATATTCATGGGCTTATTTCTGGGTTCTTTATTCTATGCCAGCAATTGGAATTTTTGAACAATAACTAGATTGCTGATGCAAAAAGAAATGAATAGTAAGTGTGTTAGGTTTGATAATGGTTTTATGTATATGTTCTGAAATAAATGTTTAAATATTAGATATATACCAAAGAGCTTATGGATAAAATGCTATGATGTTTGGAAGTTAGTCTAAAAGACATCATTCAAGTGGGATGAGGTGATAGGTGAGGCAACTATATGTATGAGGATACAGATTACATGTGTGTTGCTGTTAGTCGTTCAGTCATGTCTGACTCCGTGACCCTGTGAACTGTAGCCTGCCAGGCTCCTCTGTCCATGGAATTCTCCAGGCAAGAATACTGGAGTGGGTTGCCATTTCCTACTCTGGAGGATCTTCCCAACAACAGAGATCAAACCCAGGTCTCCTCCATTGCATGTGAATTCTTTACCATTTGAGTAACCAGCAAAGCCCACAGATGACGTATAATTTGCCAAATATTAATAGTTGTTGAAGCCAGATGGTTGGGTCATTAAAACATTTTGCTGCTGCTGCTGTGACGTCGCTTCAGTCATGTCTGACTCTGAGCGACCCCATAGACGGCAGCCCACCAGGCTCCTCTGTCCCTGGGATTCTCCAGGCAAGAATACTGGAGTGGGTTGCCATTTCCTTCTCCAGTGCATGCATGCATGCTAAGTAGCTTCAGTCGTGTCCAACTCTGTGCGACCCTATGGACAGCAGCCTACCATGCTCCTCTGTCCATGGGATTCTCCAGGCAAGAATACTGGAGTGGGTTGCCGTTTCCTTCTTCATTAGAACCTTTTAGGTTGATATTCTTTTCTTTTGTGTGTTCTGATCTTTAAAAATAAAAAATTAGAACTTTTATAAGAAACTATACTTAAAATATCTTACCACAGATGCCTTATAGTCATCTCAAGCTTTACATGTCCTTGTCCTTGCTCCGCAAATATTCTCCTCATCCAGTATCTATCATCTTAGTTAATAGGCCTTCATCACATGGCTATGCAGACCAAAACCATGGAGATATCCATGATTTCCTTCATACCCCACAGAAAACCCATTGGCAAATTTCCATTAGCTCTACATCCTAAACCACTCAACATTGTTGCTGGTGCCTGCCTGGTTCAAACCCCTATCATATCTGGCTTGTGTCAGTACTTCATAACTTCAATAACTCTTACATTTCTCTTTCCTTCCATTTATTCTCCAGCCCCCTACAAGTCATTCTCTGCATAGTAGCTAGAATAACCTTTTAAGAAACAAAGTCAGATCAAATCTGTCCACAGTTTAAAACTCTCCAATGGCATACTTGTGGGAAATGAAGACATCGCCCCTGGCTTCTTAATGAGTGACCAGGTAGAACTGGATTGGATGGAGGACTGGGATGGCGAGCAGAGACCTTTTGGATAATCTGGTGTTGGGCTCTGAAATAGACATCAAAGACACCAGAAGCTGCCATGCAAAGTCGCCACTAGGAACTCTGAAGGATAAAGGGATCTGTGAATACAAAGTAATCCTGAGCCCTCAGGTTCTTGAGTCCCACAAAGGACCCTAACTTTAGAAATAAATAGCATTGGACATGGCCTGCTCTCTTGGACCTGTTTTTGATTCCTTGGGAAAACCAAGGATGGATGAATGAGAAAAGCCTGTGTTCTGTTGACTCACTCAAAATCTGTCTCATGTCAGCTGCTCTGTCTGAACGTGGTGGCAGAGTTCTTTAATTTTCTGTTAGCCACCATGAACAACAATTGGCATAGGAAAATCTGTGCAATATCATAGTAATTACAGATAGAAATACTTGGAATAGAATGAACCATGAGCAGTCAATTTACAGGAAATTTATGGCAATAAAGGTAGACTTAATTTCACCTAACCAAACAAATAAAATTCAAGAAACTATCCACTGGATCCTGGAATGTGAAGTCAAGTGGGCCTTAGGAAGCATCACTATGAACAAAGCTAGAAGAGGTGATGGAATTCCATTTGAGCTATTTCAAATCTTAAAATATGATGCTGAGAAAGTGTTGTACTCATTTATGCCAGAAAATCTGGAAAACTCAGCAGTGGCCACAGGACTGGAAAAGGTCCATTTTCATTCCAATCCCAAAGAAAGGCAATGCCAAAGAATGTTCAAACTACCACAAAATTGCTCTCATCTCACACACTAGTAAAGTAATGTTCAAAATTCTCCAAGTCAGGCTTCAGCAATACGTGAACCATGAACTACCAGATGTTCAAACTGGATTTGGAAAGGCAGAGGAACAGAGATCAAATTGCCAACATCTGCTGGAGCATTGAAAAAGCAAGAGAGTTCCAGAAAAACATCAATTTTTTTTTCATTTATTTTTATTAGTTGGAGGCTAACTACTTCACAATATTGTAGTGGTTTTTATCATACACTGACATGAATCAGCCATGGATTTACATGTATTCCCCATCCTGATCCCCCCTCCCACCTCCCTCTCCACCCGATTCCTCTGGGTCTTCCCAGTGCACCAGGCCCGAGCACTTGTCTCATGCATCCAGCCTGGACTGGTGATCTGTTTCACCCTAGATAATATACATGTTTCGATGCTATTCTCTCTAAACATCCCACCCTCGAAAACATCAATTTTTGATTTACTGACTGTGCCAAAGCCTTTGACAGTGTGGATTACAACAAACTGTGGAAAATTCTGAAAGAGATGGGAATACCAGACCACCTGACCTGCCTTTTGAAAAATCTGTATGCAGGTCAGGAAGCATCAGTTAGAACTGTACATGGAACAACAGCTCAGTTCAGTTGCTCAGTCATGTCCAACTCTTTGTGACCCCATGTACTGCAGCATGCCAGGCCTCCCTGTCCATCACCAACTCCCGGAGTTTACCCAAACTCATGTCTATTGAGTCGGTGATGCCATCCAACCATCTCATCCTCTGTTATCCCCTTCTCCTCTGGCCCTCAATCTTTCCCAGCATCAGGGTCTTTAAAAATGAGTCAGCTCTTCGCATTAGGTGGCCAAAGTATTGGCGTTTCAGCTTCAGCATCAGTCCTTCCAATGAATATTCAGGACTGATCTCCTTTAGGATGGACTGGTTGGATCTCCTTGCAGTCCAAAGGACTCTCAAGAATCTTCTCCAACACCACAGTTCAAAATCATAAATTCTTCTGTGCTCAGCTTTATTTATAGTCCAACTCTCACATCCATACATGACTACTGGAAAAACCATAGCCTTGACTAGACGGACCTTCATTGACAAAGTAATGTCTCTGCTTTTTAATATGCTGTCTAGGTTGGTCATAACTTTCCTTCCAAGGAGTAAGCCTCTCTTCATTTCATGGCTGCCATTACCATCTGCAGTGATTTTGGATCCCCCAAAAAATAAAGTCAGCCACCATTTCCACTGTTTGCCCATCTATGTTCCATGAAGTGATGGGACCAGATGCCATGATCGTAGTTTTCTGAATGTTGAGCTTCAAGCCAACTTTTTCACTCTCCTCTTACACTTTCATCAAGAGGCTCTTTAGTTCTTCTTCACCTTCTGCCATAAGGGTGCTGTCATCTGCATATCTGAGGTTATAGATATTTCTCCCGCAATCTTGATTCCAGCTTGTGCTTC
This sequence comes from Odocoileus virginianus, assembly GCF_023699985.2. Taxonomy (NCBI): domain Eukaryota; kingdom Metazoa; phylum Chordata; class Mammalia; order Artiodactyla; family Cervidae; genus Odocoileus; species Odocoileus virginianus. The sequence continues at coordinate 31,939,085 of NC_069697.1, forward strand.
TTCCAGCCCAGCATTTCTCATGACATACTCTGCATATAAGTTAAATAAGCAGGGTGACAATATACAGCCTTGATGTACTCCTTTTCCTATTTGGAACCAGTCTGTCGTTCCATGTCCAGTTCTAACTGTTGCTTCCTGACTTGCATACAGATTTCTCAAGAGGCAGGTCAGGTGGTCTGGTATTCACATCTCTTTAAGAATTTTCCACAGTTTATTGTGATCCACACAGTCAAAGGCTTTGGCATAGTCAATAAAGCAGAATTAGATGTTTTTCTGGAACTCTCTTGCTTTTTCAATGCTCCAGCAGATGTTGGCAATTTGATCTGTTTCCCCTCCCTTTTCTAAAACCAGCTTGAATATATGGAAGTTCACAGTTTATGTATTGCTGAAGCCTGGCTTGGAGAATTTTGAGCATTACTTTAGTAGCGTGTGAGATGAGTGCAACTGTGTGGTAGTTTGAGCATTCTTTAGCATTGTGTTTCTTTGGGATTGGAATGAATACTGATCTATTCCAGTCCTGTGGCCACTGCTGGGTTTTCCAGATTTGTTGGCATATTGAGTGCAGCACTTTCACAGCATCATCTTTTAGGATTTGAAATAGCTCAACTGGAATTCCACCACCTGCATATGAACAATGGTTTTGTTCATAGTGATGCTTCCTGAGGCCCACTTGACTTCACATTCCAGGATGTCTGGCTCTATGTGAGTGATCACACCATTGTGGTTATATGGGTTGTGAAGATCTTTTTTTGTACAGTTCTGTGTATTCTTGCCACCACTTCTTAATATCTTCTGCTTCACAACAGACTGGTTCTAAATCGGGAAAGGAGTACATCAAAGCTGTATATTGTCATGCTGCTTATTTAACTTATATGCAGAGTACATCATGAGAAACGCTAGGCTGGATGAAGCACAAGCTGGAATCAAGATTGCCAGGAGAAATATCAGTAACCTCAGATATGCAGATGACACCACCCTTATGGCAGAAGGTGAAGAAGAACTAAAGAGCCTCTTGATGAAAGTGAAAGAGGAGAGTGAAAAAGTTGGCTTGAAGCTCAGCATTCAGAAAACTAAGATCATGGCATCTGGTCCCATCACTTCATGGCACATAGATGGGGAAACAGTGGAAATGGTGGCTGACTTTATTTTTGGGGGATCCAAAGTCACTGCAGAAGGTGATTTCCATGAAACGAAGAGAGGCTTACTCCTTGGAAGGAAAGTTATGACCAACCTAGACAGCATATTAAAAAGCAGAGACTTTTTAGTTTGTCAACAAAGGTCCATCTAGTCAAGGCTATGGTTTTTCCAGTGGTCATGTATGGTCGTGAGAGTTGGACTATAAAGGAAACTGAGCACAGAAGAATTGATGATTTTGAACTGTGGTGTTGGAGAAAACTCTTGAGAGTCCCTTGAACTGCAAGGAAATTCAACCAGTCCATCCTGAAGGAGATGAGTCCTGGGTGTTCATTGGAAGGACTGATGCTGAAGCTGAAACTCCAATACTTTGGCCACCTGAGGCGAAGAACTGACTCAATACAAAAGACCCTGATGCTGGGAAAGATTTAAGGCTGGAGGAGAAGGGGAGGACAGAGGATGAGATGATTGGATGGCATCACTGACTCGATGGACATGAGTTTGAGCAAGCTTCGGGACTTGGTGTTAGACAAGGAGGCCTGGTGTGCTGCAGTCCATGTGGTTGCAAAGAGTAGGACACGACTGAGGAACTGAATTGAACTGAATTGAACTGATCCAATGGATTTCCTTCACATTCAAGAATAAAATCCAGGGGCTTCCTTGATGGGTCAGTGATAAAGAATTCACATTGCACTGAAGACACCTGGGTGTGATCCCTGGTTCAGAAAGATCCCACATGCTTCAGGGCAACTAATCCTGTGAGCCACATCTATTGAGCCTGTGCTCTAGCGTCCAGGAATTGCATTGACAGAGTCCTGGAGCAGCAACTATAGAACCCATTCTTAGCAACAAGAGCAGGCACCGCAGTGAGAAGCCTGTGCACTGCAACTGGATAGTAACCCCGCTCACCATAGCCAGACAAAAGCCCATGCAGCAACGAAGACTCAGCACATCCAAAAAATTAATTAATAAAGTTATGATAAAAAAGTAAAATTCAGATTCTCAAAAAGCCATTTCGGCTACCCCCTCCCACTTTCTAGCTCTTCCTCCTGAAATATTTGGTCTGAGTGACAAGTCTCAGCTTGGTTAGGCCTTAGCTTCTTCAGAGAAGTTCATCTTGACCACTCTACATGGAATTGTCGATTCCAACCACAATGCAAAAATATCCAAGTCTGTTCTTTCATAGCACTTGTTTTCTGAAGTGTTGTTTGCTTATTTGGTCACTCGCTCATTACCTGTTGCATCCCACAAGAATGCTAGCTCTAGAAGAGTAGAAACACTGTATTAATTACTTCTGATTCACCTTGGTGTAGAATACTGCCTGGTTCTTGAAAAGTTCTTGATGAATTTGTGTTGAATGAATTCATTTCCTTCCAGGAGATTTCTGGCATTGTGAAAAGTGTATTCTGTCTGTTCCTGGAGAGGGAACCAATTAGAAGTTAGAAGACTACTACTGTTGTAATAGTCTAAGTGACAGGTTATAAGGACCATTTTAGGCCCAACTCAAATGGAGAGGAGGAGAGAGATGTGCAAACGAGAATCAATATATCTGAGCAACTGATTGGATGAGGGGGAAAGAAATGAAGAGGAGAAAAGAGATTTTGATCCAAAATGATGTGGACCCGGGTGCGGGTGGGGGGTGGGGTCGGAGTGGGGGATAGAGCGGATAGTAGTATTACTGAAAGTCTTAGTTGCTTAGTCGTGTCCGACTCTTTTGTGACTCCATGGATTGTAGTCTGCCAGGTACTTCTGTCCATGGGATTTCCCAGGCAAGAATACTGGAGTGGGTTGCAATTTCCTTCTCCAGGGAATTTTCCTGACCCAGCATTAGAACCCAGTCTGCATTGGAGGCAGACTCTTTACTATCTGGGCAACCAGGGAAGCTCTAGTAGTATCATTAACAAGGTGGAAACCAGGGGAATGAAGGGGATTATATATACTATTATCATTATATTTACTAGGATGGGATGCTAGCAGGGAATAAGATATGAAAAATGTTACCAGGAGAGAGGTCACCCCCGGAGATACTGCTTAGGGAGCTGTCTGCACGAAAGTGCTAATTAAACTCCTGGGACTAATTGGAAGCTGCTGCAGGAGAAAGCCCAGAGGGAAAAAAGTTGAGATGGACCCCAAAAAGCCAGGAGAGATGCAGGTCTGGAAGACAGATGCTGCCACAAGGCTGCTGAGGATGAAGCTGATAAAAGGCCATTGAATATTGTTTTTGAGTCATATTAGGCCCTGCTTTTTAAACCTCATTCTTTTCTCTACTATGAATGTTATTTGTTTTCTTTCTAGTCTATTAGCCTATAGAAACTTCTCCTAAAACACAACAAAAAAATTCAGCTTTTCTCTACCTTTAGAGTCCATGTCACATTCTAACCATTGCTCTTCATTGGGTTTTTCTGTTTTCTCAAATTGAGTCTTCTGCATATAATATCATTTTCTTTTTATCTTTTACAGGTCAGTCCATTAGCAACAAAATGGTAATAAAATAAGTATATGCAATTCTTACTTGCAGGAAAAACTTTTTCTTTTGCTAACTTTCAATTTATACAAGAAGCAAATAAGTTCTTATTAAAATATTGAGCAATTCAGAACACTAAAGAGCAAAGAATTATATTATCCTCAAAATGAACCAACACCCCTCTTTTCCAGAGTTTATTATTAAACAACTATTTAATTAAACAATTAAACAATACTGCTTGGTGTATGTGTGTGTGTTTAGGGAAATAGGAAGATTACAAATTTCAGGACACAGACTCAGGTGTGTAGCAAATACAATTTTATTTTTCTATAATTGAATTTAATTTATATTTTAAGTCACTTTGGGACTTCCCTGGTGGTTCAGACAGTAAAAGCATCTGCCTACAATGCAGGAGACCCGGATTCGATCCCTGGGTTGGGAAGATCCCCTGGAGAAGGAAATGACAACCCACTCCAGTATTCTTGCCTGGAAAATCCCATGGATAGAGGAGCCTGGTAGGCTACAGTCCATGGAGTTGCAAAGACTCAGACATGACTGAGCGACTTCACTTCACTGAGTCACTTTATGCCAGATGATGGGAAAAGAAATCTCAGTTAATTGAGCCACACATACCTCTACTTCCCTGACTTCATTTAGGATTGCATCTAAATTCCAGGGATTTGGGGGATGTCAAGGTTTTTGGAGGTTGGGAGAAGGGGTTGAGGGGTCCTGGGGCATCCATCATCTATCCAGCTGGTCCTTAATTCAGGTTTTTAAGACATCCTTGCCCACCCAGTCCATGCAGGGCACTGTTGTGTCCTTCTTATGCCCAATTTCAAGGCTTATTGAATCTGATTCTTCTAGCTCCTCTTGGGCATACAGAACCTATAAGACATTTCTCCTGTGTCATGCAGGAAATAGGAAACTCTTTCAGATCATCTCAGGTTTTCTTAGCCTGGACTTACCACAAGCCCATTTCTGTTACTGCTCTGTACCATGTTGCCTTGCACTACCCAGGTACCTTGTCACTTCCTTAGACTCTACTTTGGAGTGAAGGCAGAAGTTCCTTTTGCTCTTGGATTTTCCACATCTAATTTAGGTTTCCATTATTCTTCCTCTGCATCGGCTAGCTATTCCAGATCTATATCAACATAATATTCTTCTGCTTCCCTTCTGATGTTCCTCCTTTTCCAACTCTGTGAACCATTTATGTCATCTGGGAGTAGGGTGACCAACTATCATGCTTTTCCTGAGATTGAGGAGGTTCCTGAAATGTGGGACTTCATAGCTAAAACTGGGCAAGTATAGGGCAAACAGGGTTGCCTTGGTCACCTTATCTGGAAGTGAGATGAGTGGTGAAGGGGAAAACTAGCTCTGGTTGACTAAGAAGTTTGTGTTTCTGGCATGACCTTTACACTCTAAATATTTCAGGGATTAGATATTTTTTTAAATACACAATGAAGACTTGACTCCTACTTTCACAGTTTCTGGCTTCCCTGGTAGCTTAGCTGTTAAAGAATCCTCCTGCAATGCAGGATACCCCAGTTTGATTCCTGGGTAGGGAAGATCTGTTGGAGACGGGATAGGCTACAGTATTCTTGGGCTTCTCTAGTAGTTCGGCTGGTAAAGAATCCGCCTGCAATGCGGGAGACCTGGGTTCGATGCCTGAGTTGGGAAGATCCCTTGGAGAAGGGAACAGCTACCCACTCCAGTATTCTGGCCTGGAGAATTCCATGGACTATAATGGGTCATGAAGAGTAGGACATGATGAGCGACTTTCACTTTTTTCAGTTTTTGTTTCACTCCCTCTTTCTGAATTTTCCCAGGTTCGTCCTGCTCCTTTGCACTCACTGTTTCTTTGGAGTACATTGCTCCATTTAGTGTTTTAACTTCTTTTTTGGATTTATGTCACTTTTCTGACCCCCATCCTCTGCAATTCATAGACCAGTCCTTCGTTCAGTGGAGCCCAGAAGAGATTTCCCAGAACTCACATCCCAGGCTGCCTGGGGACCATCAGCCCCTGCTTCTCTAGGTCAGAAGTAAATTGCTAGGGCAGCTTTCTCAATGGTGCATAAGATTTGGGTGAATAGCCGCTATGGGCAGGCTGAAAGAATGTATGTGGACTGGCATTAATATTCATGTTTTATTCCAGTGAAAAATAAGTAATTAAATGTTATTAATATCAATTTATAAACTGACCCTAACACCCACACTCAGTGTGATGTCAGATGGTCATGGAACATATATAATATATGATGTATCTGAAAGAAGAGTGATGGTTCCACACATGGAAGGGGATGACAGTAGCATCCTCATTCTTTGTTTATTTTCAGTTTATTGCAAAAGGATTGCAATTGATAATGCCTGGGATAGGCATATGTAGGTTATATTATCTATATTCAGTCAAAGCAAATTTGGTAAAATATTCAAATGACTTAAAATACTGAAGATTATACCAATTGATTCAGGACAAGAGTAGTGAGACCTACCCCTCTACACATTCAAGACTACTCTGATCTCCTTGCCTCTTTTTTTTTTTTTTTTTGATGTGGACTATTTTTAAAAGTTTTTAGTACATTTGTTACAATATCGCTTCTGCTTTATGTTTTGTTTTGCTTTGTTTTTTTGGCTGCAAGGCATGTAGGATTTTAACTCCCTGACCAGGGATCAAACCGGCACCCTCTACCTTGGAAGGTGAAGTGTTAACCACTTGACCAAACAGGGAAGTCCGTCCTTGCTTTTCTTAGAACACACTGGCCACGGTCAATCTCATGGCCTTTGTCCCAGCTGATTCCCCTGCCCGACATGCTCTTCCCTAAGTTATTGGCAGGACTCCTTTACCGCCTTCAAGTCTTAGCTCACGTGTCACCTATCATTCAAAATTGCAATACCCACCTCTGCATTTCTTATTCTCTCCACTCCGCTTTATTATTATAATTAATTTTTATTTTATTATTATTGTTGTTTTTACACGAGCAGTTATCCTTGTCCATATCTTATAATTTACATATTTATCATATCTTTTATCTGCTCTGGTGAAAAGTTTAAAGAGGATAGATATTTTCTTCAATGCGACTGGTTAGAATGGTGCCTAGCACATGACTGACCCTTCAGATATGTTGCACAAACCTAAGAAAATTGCAGAACCAACACTCTTTCCACTCTTGGTATGAGCTCTTTGCCAGTCATGACGTCTGAAAACATGCCAATGTGCATCCCTGTTTGTTTCTAGGAGTTTCCAGTGCAATGACTCACAAGTGCTCACCCTACGCAGGCCAGTTTGCCAGCTGTGGTCATCACTCTGCATCTGGCCTGCTTTTCTCCCTTTCCTGGCTCAAGAGAAACCACTTGGAGAAGCCCCACTGCTAACATAGCCTTTGGGAAAAGCCGTGTTTTGTCTGTGCTCCGTGCTTCGCAGATGATTTTCTTCCCCAGATTTTCTTTGCAGCAGGGGCTTCATGGTGGAAATCTGAGGTGGAAGAGCACTAGGAGACAGTCTTGAGCAAAATCTGAATGGCAAGCATCTCTCTTTTTATGGAGATGTACTGTTCATTTGGAGTGGCTGGAACACTTTCCACCCTGAGCACCAGTTGGTACTGAGGTGTTAACAGTGGGGAAGAAAAAGTGGCCGTATTCCTCTATCATCCAGTGTTGCCTGAGTCTAGGGGCTATCTTTGTCTCCAGAATCTCATAGGTCACTCTTGAATAAATGCATCAGATTATTGTCTTCACTCCCCTGTCGATGGAAGGCACAAAACCAATTTTAAAAGAATTAGATCATGTTTTAAAAATTTTTTTGATTTATAACATTGTGTTGATCTCTGCTGCCCAGCAAAATGACTCAGTTATACACATATCTATTCTTTTTCATATTCTTCTCCATTATGTTATCATAGTTCCTTGTGCTGTACAGTAAGACTTTGTTGTTTATTAATTTATATATATAATAGTTTGCATCTGCTAAAAAGGGTTAGATCTTTTTACACGCTTTTTTTCCCATTTCTTGCCCCTTCCTCACTAACCATTGCCTTTTTCTTTCAAATGTAAAACATATCTCCCTTGTTTATGAATATGCGTGGATGTCCATTTGTACATGTCTGCATTGAAGTGGGGGCAAACAGTGGCAAGAGAGAAGAAAAGTTATTGATGTTACAACAGCCAGCAAAAGAGGACCCCTGATATTAATATTGTTCACTTCTACATGGAATATAGTCCTAAACCTTAAAAATGTTAATACTGCAAACTTATCACCTGTTCCTGAACTTGAATATTTTGTCTTTCTCCATAAGATTTACTCCTACATCCTATCCCTCGCAGGTTCCAACTCAAATATCATCTCCTCTGTGAAGCCTTTCCAACTCCCCCAGGAAGAGAAAAAACTAAATAATCATTGATGTGAATGAGTAAAGTTGACTAAGTGAAAGCTTAATGGAACAATTGCCTCATTACACTGGCTTCTCAACATATGTATGAATAATGTACAGAAATAAAGTGCTGTAAGAGGATCAAGTAGCTTAGAAACCACTAGAGAAACAATTGCTAATTGCAGAGTGCTAGTTTAAATCCATTTCAAAAGCTACAGCATGGATGAAGGAAGGAAATAGTTTGCTTTGCTAAATATCATGAAGATGAATGATTTTGCTCTTCTGCCCAGAGAAATGGCATGTTATAGCTGTGGAAAGAACTCCCAAAGTCCAAGTCAACTTGCTTTTAAATCTCTAGTAGGAAAAAAAAAAATTAAATCTCTAGTAGGGAGACAAGATGTGCCTTTCCTATGTCTGGCATGTTTTTTTCCCCCCCTTTTTTCTTTATCTTTATTTTTTAACGTTATGGCCATTCATAGTATATTATGACTCAAGAGAAAGTCTTCCACAACATTTTTCATGACTTCTTTTTTTGAGACCTGAACTTATTTCAAACCCTGGCCTGCTTAACACAATTTTGTTAATGTTTTGATAACAATGGCAGGTGGGGTTTATTGAGTGCTTATTATGCCCAGTGACTCAGCTGTAAAGACTCTATCTGCAATGCAGGAGCTGCAGAAGATGCCGGTTCCATTCCTGGATCAGGAAGATCCCCTGCAGGAGGGTATGACAACCCACTCCAGTTTTCTTGCCTGAAGAATCCTATGGACAGAGGAGCCTGGCAGGCTATAGTCCATAGGGTCGCAAAGAGTTGGATATGACTGAAGTGACTTAGCACGCATGCACACACCTTATGTGCTTAGTACTATTCTAAGTTATTGACATGTATTAAATCATTTAATACTAGAGCAACTCCATGGTGTGGGCACTATTATTATTATTTTACAGAGGAGGATCTGAGATGTAGAGAGGTTAATTAACTTGCCCAGGGCCACTCAGCCATGAGATATGAGCCCAGGTGGTTTGTTTCTAGAAGTTTTGTTTTTCATCACATGTCAGGTTATTGTCAGTCTTTAAGAAAACCATTAATACTTCTACTCAAGTTTTGCATGATAAATACAGAAAATGTATTTACTAGGAAAACTACAGAAAGTATAAATCTATCATTCACACAATAGTTTTAAAATTTATAATGATTATGCTGGTTTTAGAGGGCAACGCAGCAGGAAATAGGAACATACCCACTTCTTACTGTAATTAAAACTGTAATACCTCTTAAGCATTACATTATGTAGTTTATATTACGTGTGTTCTTTGCACTCATCCCCCTGTAATGTCTTAAGAGGGCAAGTATCTCATCTGCCTTTTTACGCTGTCTCCCTGATGACTAGGACATAGACTTCTAGTCTTGTAGGTGCCAAATAAGACCCAGCTTTTGGTTCTTTTGTATTACTTGTTACATATTTATTACGTTGCTATATACATTATATATTTATCTTTATGGTATATTATAAATACATAGTTATATAGTGAATATTCATTATCTACACATTTATATGGGGCTTCCCCGATGGCTCAGTGGGTAAAGAATACACCTGCAATGCAGGAGACACAGGAGATGTGGGTTCGATCCATTGGCCGGGAAGATTCCCCAGAAGAGGAAATGGCAACCCACTCTAGTATTCTTGCCCGAAAAATCCCATGGACAGGGGAGCCTGATGGGCTACAGTCCAAAGGGTCACAAAGAGTTGGACACGACTGAGCTACGAAGCAAGCAAGCAAGCAAACATGTTTATATATTTAAATATTCTTGCTGTTGTTCATTTGCTCAGTTGTGTACAATTCTTTGTGACCCCATGGACTACAGCACACCAGTCTTCCCTGTCCTTCCCTGAGTTTGCTCAAAGTCATGTCCAATGAGTCGGTGATGCCATCCAACCATCTCACCCTCTGTCACCCCCTTCTCCTTCTGCCCTCAATCTTTCCCAGAATGAGGGTCTTTTCCAATGATTCAGCCCTTCCCATCAAGCAGCAAAAGTATTAGACTTCAGCATCAGTCCTTCCAATGAATATTCAGGGTTGATTTTCTTTAGATTGACTGTTTGATCTCCTTGCCGTTCAAGGGACCCTCAAGAGTCTTCTCCAGCACCACGGTTCAGGAGCACCAATTCTTCAGCGCTCAGCCTTCTTTAAGGTGCAATTCTCACATCCATACATGACCATTGGAAAAACCATAGCTTTGACTAGATGGATCTTTGTTGGCAGAAATGATGTCTCTGCTTTTTAATATGCTCTCTAGGTTTGTCATAGCTTTCCTTCCAAGGAGCAAGCATCTTTTAATTTCATGGCTGCAGTCACTGTCCACAGTGATTTTGGGGCCCAAGAATGTAAAGTCTGTCACTGTTTCTATTTTTTCCCCATCTGTTGGCCATGAAGTGATGGGACTGGATGCCATGATCTTTGTTTTTTAAATGTTGAGTTTCAAACCAGCTTTTTCACTCTCCTCTTTCACCTTCATCAAGAAGCTCTTTAGTTCCTCTTCACTTTCTTCCATTAGGGTGGCTTCATCTGCATACCCAAGGCTATTCATATTTCTCCCAGAAATCTTTATTCCATCCTGAGCTTCATCCAGTCTGCCATTTCACATGATATCACTGCATATAAGTTAAATAGCAGGGTGATAATATACAGTCTTGACGTATTTCTTTCCCAATTTGGAACCAGTCCATTGTTCCATGTTTGATTCTAACTGTTCCTTCTTGACCTACATATAGGTTTCTCAGGAAGCAGGTAAGGTAGTCTGGTATTCTCATCTTTTTATAAATACATATAAAATTATTTATATAAACAATCAAAACAATAGAAATACTAACAGCCTACCAATATTTGTTGAACACTTACCTTTTTAAATTACTCTTTACTGCCTTTTTAAAATCAAATTTTTTTGGATTATAGTTGCTTTACAATGTTGTGTTATTCTTTATTGTCTTTCATCTGTTAATAATGTTACAGTCTTTATGTGTAGTGTTGCATTATTGAAGTTTCTTTGGAAAATGAAGGCATAGTCATCAGCCTGTCACCTAGACTTGTACAGTTGTGCCTTAATAAATACATCCCACATGGCATTAATAAATATTAATCTTCACCTTCTGTTTCAACCTCAGCAAAGACAGCGATCCCAGAACATCTCCGACCACACCTCTCTTTCCATCTCTTACTTGTTGAATGTTTGCCTCATCTTTGCTTGAATGTTGGTCCCCATGAAGACTTCCCACACACACATCTCTAGAAGAATACTTTACTTTTCCCTCTGGGATCTTGGAGCACTCTGTAACTACTTGTTTACATCTTTATCTCCCTGACTAGACTTTGCTCTCAAGGGGGAACCATTATGCCTTAAATATTTTTGTGTCCCTGGTACCCGGCACATAGTAGCTACTCAGTAAATGCCGTAGCACTGTGAGGAGAGGTCAGACTAGCTGTGTAGTGAGTAGAATGGATGAAGGTAACAGTTTGATTATGAAATCCTGTATTTGAAATTCTGTACATAGCATGACATTGAAAGTGGTGGGATGTTGGATTCAGAACATCCTTAAAATGTTTTCAAGAGTTTACAGTCAGATGAATTAGCCATTACTTCCAAAGGATTACACAGTGAAGTCTGTTGGTTGAAGCAAAAAATGGAAATGCTGTGTATGCTGGGTTGACAGAAGGCCTTTTCAATATTGATAGTATGCAAATGCATTTATTCTATCCGATTAGTGGGATACATCAGCAATGAATTATAGATTTTCCCTGGTAAAGACAGCTGTTTCTCGCTAATTTATATATAGGCAAAAGCCACATCCAGTGTAGAAAACAAGATAAAAATAACTGCATGTATTTATAAGCAACTACAGTTACAAATCAGTACATTCCCTTTTTGAGAAAATAGTGTAAAATTCAAGTGTGGGTGGTAGTTTCATTATGGAGATCTGTCATCTGCTTTCAGATACATTTCCAAAAAAAGCACTGGCTAATTAAATTTATTATTCATCTTCTTCCTTTGAAGAGAAAACTATGCAAGTTATCCAAGGCACATCATATTTGTCAAAAAAAGCAGTACACTCAGTTGCCCCAACTCATGGTTCTTTCCAGTAATAGGAGGTACAGTGGATTAGGGGGGAAAATGCTTCGATTCCATGCACGCATGCTAAGTCTCTTCAGTAATGTTCAACTCTTTGTGACCCTATGGACTGTAGCCTGCCTGTCTCCTCTACCTGTGAGATTCTCCAGGCAAGAATACTGGAGTGGGTTGCCATGCCCTCCTCCAGAGGATCTTCCCAACCCAGGGGTTGAACCTGCATCTCTTATGTCTCCTGCATTGGCAGGTGGATTCTTTACCACTAGTACCACTTGGGAAGCCCTTTGTTTCCATGGGAGGATATACTCTTCCATCTTCTTTCCCTTAGCCCAGTTAGGAATCTTCATTGCCTTTCAGTGGAATACAGGCACATCATTTAGCTACAAAAAGAAATCCCAGTCTTCACATCTAGAACAGTGCCTACTAATGAGAAAGTCACCAGCTATTTCTCTGTGTCTTTTCCTGGAGTTAAACAGTCATGCATATCTGGTTTGGAAATTGAGAATTCTCCCTCTTTTAGGCTAACTGCAAGAGTGAAATAAGAAAGGTAAATCAGCCATCTGCAGAAGGACTCACTAACCAGGCCACAGGGGTTGGGCAGGTTTTACCTCTCAAGGAATCTAGATTTCAAACTTTTCATAGTAACCTGTTTGTCTTCCTGATGTCACCTCGTCCTCTAGAGCCTAGCTAATGATCTGCTGAACATATGGCTGGGTCTGCTTTCACTTTCCATTTTCACTGTAATTTAAACTTCTGGAGGGCAGAACTATGCACCTCTATTTTTTGTTTGCTTGTTTGTTATGGGTTTTATTTTTTTGTGTCTGCATAACACCTGGGATACTTTTATACTCAATCTTGGGCAATATTTCAGACAACAACTCTGGATTGGTCTTCATTGATCAATGTTAATTCTCTCCTATTCCAAAATTATTCTGTTTGATCAGGTCTTTGGGGAGGGGGGCGGCTACTGATTCTATAAACAATAGCTCCTTAAGATTTACCAATACAAGAAATTTAGTATTATAAGTCTCATAGGTGGTCCCCTAAGAAAAAAGCAAGCATATCATTGGTTACTAGGGAAAGAAAGTGTTAGTCGCTCAGCCATGTCCAACTCTTTGCAACCCCATGGACTGTAGCCCGTCAGGCTCCTCTGTCCATGGGATTTTCCAGACAAGAATGCCAGAATGGGTAACCAACCCCTTCTCCAGAGGATTTTCCTGACACAGGGATCAAAACCCCTGGTCTTTTGCATTGCATGTGGATTCCTTACCTACTGAGCCACCAGGGAAGCTTAGTTACTAGGGAAGCTACATATGTTTTTATAATAAAATATTTTAGCATTTGTTTGTATTCTGGGCACATGTAATTAAAATCCAGCTGCCTTGAATACCTTCAATTTTAATTATAAGTGCGTGGACTAAACCCACACATATTAAGCCACTGAAAATGACTGGGTAAAAGATGATATTTCACCCCATTTTTGCCTTGTATTTACTAGTTACAATCAAGATTTGAGTTTTGCTTAATTTCTATAAATAAATACAAATTTCTATAATAAAGAACAGTGGTTTATAAGAACAGTGGTCAAAGCTGTTGCTACTAAGAACTTTAATTTTTGCATTTGCCCTTTAGAAGAAGTTTACTGAGGACTTGTTTGTTGTTGTTTAGTCTTTAAGTCGTGTCCAATTCTTTTGTGACCCTGTGGACTGTAGCCTGCCAGGTTCCTCTGTCCATGGGACTTCCAGAAAAGAATACTGGAGTGGGTCGCCATTTCCCTCTCCAGGGGATCTTCCCAACCCAGGGATTGAGCCTGTCTCCTGCAGTGGCAGACAAGTTCTTTACCTCTGAGCCACCAGGGAAGCTCCTTATTGAGGAGTCTGTCTCCTAAAAAAGGAACCTAATCCAGCAGAAAGTCATTGAAACATGATAATATTCCTTTCTAATCCCAGCTCTATGATTTTCTCCTGTGATAGATGAGACATACTTAATCCTTCAAAATACAACACATCTTTATCTATGAAATGCAGTTTTTAATTCCCACTTACAGGGTAAATGTGAGGATTGAGACAAGTAATAAATGCAGAGAGAGGGCCTGGCACTGAATAAACACACCAAATGGTTACTACTAATAAAAAAATAATAGAGACATTAAAGATATTTGTAGATGACAGCAACAATCAACATTTACAGTGTAAAATTTGAAACAGATAAATTTTAAATTAATGAACAAATTTCCTCAACTTTGCCTTTTTTCAATTTTCCATATATCAAGTGGGGCAAAAGATTCATCCGGTTTTTCCCATAAGATGTCTTTAGTAGTGTTTAGTTGTCTTTAACTTTGAAAAAATTTCATTGTTTTTATTTTATTTATTTATTTATTATTTTATTTTATTGTGACAGTTGCCATATCAGTGTGCATTTAAAAAGACTTATCAAAATTAATGAATTTTTGTGTAGCCTTTTTAATATTAAATATGGAAGAAAAAAACAACATTTTTGGTATATCATGCTTTGTTGTTTCAAGAAAGGTCACAATGTAGCTGAAATGCACAAAAAGGATTTATGCAGTGTATGGAGAAGGTGCTATGATGGATCAGACATGTTTGTGAAGTTTTGTTGCAGGAGATTTCTCGCCGGATGATGTTCCATGGTGGGGTAGACCAGTTGAAGTTGACAGAGATTAAATTGAGATATTAACTGAGAACAATCAATGCTCAAAATAATTTGCACCAGCTTGGTTATGTTAGTTGCATTAATGTTTGGGTTCCACATAAGTTAAGAGAAAAAAACCTTCTTGACCATTATTTCCTCATGAGATTCTCTATTTAAATGTAATGAAAACTTTCATTTTTAAAACAAATTGTACAACAGTGTGGGATGGATGAGATCGTGGGGCAAGCTAAATGAACCTCCACCAACCACACCAAAGACCGGTCTTCACCCAAAGAGTACAATGTGTGTGGTGGTACTGGAAGGAGAACTCATTATGAGCTTCTTCTGGAAAACCAAACAATTCCAGTGAGCACTGCTTCCAGTTAAACAAACTGAAAGCACCATTGGATGAAGAGCGTCCAGATTTAGTCAACAGAAAACACATAATCTTCCATCAGGATAACACAAAACTGCATGTTTGTTTAATGACCAGGCAAAACTGTTACAACTTGGCTGGGAAGTTCTGATTCATCCAGTGTATTCACCACATTGAGCCTTCAGATGTCCATTTATTTCAGATTTTACAAAATTCTCTTAATGGAAAAAATATCAATTCCTTGGAAGACTGCAAAAGGCACCTGGAACAGTTCTTTGCTCAAAAAGGTAAGTTTGGGGAAGATGGAATTATGTATGAGGTTGCCTGAAAAATGGCAGAAGGTAGTGGAACAAAAGCATGAATATTTTGTTCAATACAGTTCTGATGAAAATGCAAAATGTGGCTTTTATTTTTACTTAAAAAACAGAAGGAACTCTTTGGCCAATTCAATACTAGAAGACAGTTTACATTAATTAACTCTCCCTCTTCCTAAAAAGTTTCTAAATTGCAATTCTGGTTTCACTGTAACTTGTCCAGGTCATGTATTTGTTTCTTTCTTCCATTCATTCTTCTAGTCTAGCCATTCTACAATCAATTTTGAGCTTATTCTTTGTACTGGGCACATTGAAATATAAACTCAGGAGAATGGAAGTCAAAACTAAGTGCAGCTCTGGGACAATCAAACTGGGAGTGGGGGTCAACTCCTTTACTCTCTTTAGGGCCCATAAAGTAACCTTAAACTTGCCTTATCAGTTTCCTCATTCAGAAAATGAAAATGACTCCTCTCCTTTTAATAGGAATGTCAATTCAGTCAGTTCAGTTGCTTAGTTGTGTCCAGCTCTTTGCGATCCCATGAACTGCAGCATGCCAGGCTGATGTCCAAATGAGATAATGCCTGTAAAAGAATTTTATAAATAATAAAACATGATAGAATAATTAGTGTTGTTAATAATAATATCAGTTGGATTTATGTCTCAGTATTATTTTGAAAACTTCTTTCCTAAGAGACCAGTGTTGCTGATAAATTTAATTGGTTAATTACGGTTCTTTTCCAATCAGTTGCTTTCCTCCTTCCTGCTACACTGGAAAGTCTCTTTGCTTTGCGTTTGTAAGATTGCAAGAGAAGATTGTGATTCTGATTAAGGATGCAAGGAATTTAGAGTTAATATTCATATTCATTCTTGATGCCATTTGAAATCACATTTTTGGTAGGTGGGGAAATCATAGCATGTATGTACATGACGGTGGATTAGCTCTCAAAAGACCCTCTAGAAATACTTCTTTGTGTAGGAATTAAGAAACATTAAAATATCAATTGGTTTGTGACTTGCCTAAAGTGTTTTTTAAAAATGTCTAGTGACATATGAGTAATCTGCAACAAGGTTTTAAAATATTTCTGAGGGGTATCTGAAAAAATCCAAAGAATTCTCTATACATAGATGATAATTCGATCTATCTTTCATTCAGCTTTTTGGGAATGAAGCCTAGAACTTCCTAGCAGTAAATTTGGCATCGTTTTATAGAACATTGCATGGCTGGGGGTACAGAAGGGCAGAACCTTCCTTCAGATGGTACAGATGCCTGTGAGGAGCTCTTGAGAAGTGTCTAGGGTTGGCCTTAAGTGTGGCAGAATGATGGGCTGCTTATAGGATGTGATATTGGGAGTGTCAGGTATTTGCTCTCAAACATCATATCAGCCAGATGAAATAGTTCTTAAAATGCCATCACTTAGAGAGGTAACATATAGTTCCCTGGAGGAGATTTAGTGGCAGCTTTAGCTATAAAAATAATCTCATCAAAAAGTATACTATACCTACCCCTAGGACACAGAGAAGCACTCAGCACCTCTTTTGAGCTTAAGGAGCATGTGGCTACATAGTGCATGCATGCATGCTGATTCATGTCCAGCTCTTTGAGACCCATGGACTGTAACTTTCCAGGCTCTCCTGTTCATGGGATTATCCAGGAAAGAATACTGGAGTGGGTTGCCATTTCCAACTCCAGGGGGGTCTTCCCTTCCAGGCTCCCCTCTTCATGGGATTTTCCTAGAAATAATACTGGAGTGAGCTGCCATTTCCTACTCCAGGGGGTCTTCCCCACCCAGGGATTGAAGCTGTGTTTACTCCATCTCCTGCACTGGCAGACAGATTCTTTAGGGAAGCCCCTATCACAGTAAATCAGACTGAATCCCTTCCTCCCGCCTATGTAGCTCACAGATTCAAGGGATGAGGACCCCTCATCCAGTTCTAAGGTCCAGACCATAATCCATCATGGTAATTCCAGTCTCCTTGATAGTGACTGGTCTAGCAGCATGGCAAAAGCCAATCATCAGACATTTCACTGCCAGCTGGATCTAAGGGGACTTGATTTAAGTTGGCTCTGATAGACTTATATCTACGGATATCAGGTGGATTTTTATTCTCGGTTGGAGGATAGTTTTCCTCTCTCTCTTTCTTGCTAGAGGTAACCAAGAAAGAATATAACCCCATTGTAGCTAGTTGCCCTAGCAGCTGCCCAAGGATAGTGCCAACACATGATGAGAACAGAGCCAAAGGACCCAAAGAGCCAGAGCCAGAGCGCTGAGCCTGAAGTTTGGACATCCTATCTCAGGCAGTAATAATTTTCCTCATTGTTTAAGAAGTTTTTTTTTGGGGGTGGGGAAGCAAACATTTTAACTGCCTACAGACTATTTTTTTTCCCATTTATTTTTATCCGTTGGAGGCTAATTACTTGACAAGTTTAAGAAGTTTTGAGTCAGTTTTATGTATAGTTTAGCCCAAAGCATTCTAACTAATCTAGCCTCAGTAAAAATTTGTTTGATGATTTGTTAAATGAATGAATAAGGGTGAAAGTGAACTGGAAGAAAGCCAGGGAGGCTGGGAGGAGAGAGGAGGGGTGGTCAGTGAAGAACTCCAATGCCTTGAGCCAGGAGTGAGTTCCTGAGAAGGAGGACCTGAGCCAGGGCTGTGCAGACCCCTTTGAGCACCCGGGAGCCCTGCTGGGGTGTAGGGTGGGGGGATGGAGGACCGATGGGTGGGGGTGGGGGTGAGCTTGCCAGGGGTGCACAGAAGTGGAAGTTGAACACTGCCCGTGCCCTGAGCTCGCTCAAGGGTTCAGTCTGCGAATGTGTGAAATTCATTTCCATTTATTTATTTATTTACTAGAATTCAAACTCTGTGAAATCAAGGGCTTTGTCTGCTTTGTTCGCTGCAGGATCCCCTCAATGCCTGGAAGGGCGTCTGCTACATGGTAGGAACTCATGTGTGCGCAGCTGCTCAGTCATGTCTCACTCTCTGCAATCCCGTGGACTGCAGCCCACCAGGCTCCTCTGTCCATGGGATTTCCCAGTCAAGAGTCCTGGAGTGGATTGCCGTTTCCTTCTCCAGGGGATCCTCCATGCAACCACTGCTGCTGCTAAGTCGCTTCTGTCGTGTCCGACTCTGTGCGACCCCACAGACGGCAGCCCACCAGGCTCCCCCGTCCCTGGGATTCTCCAAGCAAGAACACTGGGGTGGGTTGCCATTTCCTTCTCCAATGCATGAAAGTGAAAAGTGAAAGTGAAGTCGCTTAGGCGTGTCCAACTCCCACTACTACCATCTAATTCCAGAACAGTTTCATCATACCAAAAGGAAACCCATTAGCAGTTACTTCCCATTTCTCCCTGACCATCAGCCTCTAGAAATTAAGGAGGAAGGAACATCCTTATCTCTGAAGATAAATAAATGCTAAAAAGAACCTTAACAAACAGGACTTGCTCCCCCAGTTTACTATAACTTAACCACACACTCTGTAACCTATCATATTCTTCTGAGACTGTCCAGCCTTCATCAAACTCAGCATAAAGGAATATAATTCTAACTCTTTGGGTCTTCATTTCCTTATGAAGGCTTTCCTATCACATAAAACTTATATTAAATCTGTTTGTATGCTTTTGTTCTGTTAATGTGTCTTTGTCAGTTCAGTTTTCAGACTCAGCTAGGGACCCTAAGAAGGTGAGGAAAACTTTCTCCTCCACTATAGTATCAAGATTGAGTTTAATTCACATACCATGAAATTCACCCTTTCAGTGGCCTTTGTATATTAACAAAAGTTGTGCGAATATCACTATTGTCTAATTCCAGAATATTTTTCATCACCCCAGAATGAAATACCAGACACCTTATGGTCACTTCTCTTCCCCTATCCCCTGGCAACCACACATCTGCCTCCTGTTTCTATGGACTTGCCTATTCCTGACATACTATATAAATGGAATCATATGATAGATGGCCTATTGTGATTGGCTTCTTTCACTTCTTTCACTTGTTAATGAAACAATGTTTTCATTGTTCATACGTGTGATAGCGTTAACAGTACTTCATTTTTTTCTGTGACTGTATAATATTTCATTGTGAATATAGATACCACAATTTGTTTATTCATTCATCAGTTGATGGGCATAGGTTATTTCC
Organism: Odocoileus virginianus; assembly: GCF_023699985.2. Classification (NCBI taxonomy): domain Eukaryota; kingdom Metazoa; phylum Chordata; class Mammalia; order Artiodactyla; family Cervidae; genus Odocoileus; species Odocoileus virginianus. The sequence continues at coordinate 31,958,649 of NC_069697.1, forward strand.
AGTTTGGGGATATTATAAATAATGTTGCTATGAACATTTATCTACAGGTTTTTAATGGTAACATGTTTTTAATTCTCTTGGGTATATATCTAGGAGTAGAATTGCTAGATTACATGGTATGTCTATGTTGAACTTTTTGAAAAATGGCCAAACTGTTCTCCAAAGCTATATCATTTTACATTTCCATCAGCAATGTATGAGGGTTCTAATTTCTCTACATGCTTGTCAACACATTATCTGTCTTTTAAAGTTTAGCTATCCTAGTGAATGTGAAGTGATATTTTATTATGGCTTTTTGACACATATTTTTAAAAGAGCCAGTAAGTCTGGATCAACAGCCTCATTAGACATGTGGCATGAGGTTTTTCTCTGCTACCTTCTGGTTACCTTTTGAGGATGTCTTCAGGACATCCATGCAGTCCAAGGGACTCTCAAGAATCTTCTCCAATACCACAGTTCAAAAGCATCAATTCTTTGGCTCTCAGCTTTCTTTACTGTCCAACTCTCACATCCTTACATGACTACTGGAAAAACCATAGCTTTGACTAGATGGACCTTTGTAAAGTAATGTCTCTGCTTTTTAATATGCTGTTTAGGTTGGTCATAGCTCATATCCATATCTATCTGCAAAACAAGAAAAATTTTTCTGCCTATTAATGGTGTTGTAAGGATTAAATCAGTCAATTATATAAAATGTTTGAAGCAGAGGTGGTGACTTAGTAAGCGCCATGTGAAGTGTTGTTCAGCCTCTAAGTCATGCCTGGTTTTTTGTGACCCCAGGAACTGCAGCATGCCAGGCTTTCCATCCTTCACTATCTCCCAGACTTTGCTCAAACTCATGTTTTTGAGCCAGTGATGCCATCCAGCCACCTCATCCTCTGTCACCCGCTTCTCCTCCTGCCCTCAATCTTTCCTATCGTCAGGGTCTTTTCCAACGAATCGGCTCTTCGCATCAGGTTGCCAAAATACTGGAGTTTCAGCTTCAGCATCAGTCCTTCCAGTGGGTATTCAGAGTTGATTTCTTTTAGGATTGACTGGTTAGTTCTCTTTGCTGTTCAAGGGACTCTCAAGAGTCTTCTCTATCACCACAATCCAAAAGCATCATTTCTTCAGCACTCTATGATTAGTATTCTGGCTAAACTGCTATGGCACCATACCTCATTTTAGAAAAGATTTGAAGGCCCCAAGCAATTCAAAGACTGGTTCAGATTGCAACCAAAGTCAGCTTTAACCCAGAACATGCATTTCCTGACCCTCACCTCCGTTCCGTTGCCTCCTTATTTGAATAAGAAGCTAGCAAAACAAGAAGTTTCTGGACATATATTCTTTTTCCATATTTCTATTTCTGCACTCTGTCCGAAAGAAGAACGACTGTGGCAAAGAAAGATGCATTCTTCATTAAGACTTTAAGTGCAACCATACTATTTCACTGGCTTAACCAAATCGAGACTGTCAGGGCTCTGGACGTGCCTCGGGGTTTGTGGCTGGGTCAGCAGCCTCTGTCTCCTTGACTCTGAGCAAAAAAGGTGCTCAGTCAAAGAATGTGAGAGTCTTTTCCAGAGGTAGCTAAAGTTTTCCTGTTATTGTTGTGCTCCTATAATTGAAATAAATATGATGACTAATGGTTAAGATGTGTGTATATGGGGTCTTAAAAAATTACTTGAGTAGGTCAGCTTTTATTGTAAAGAGAGTAAGTTTGGAATTAAGCCTTTCCTGCAGTAATCGTGACAAAAAGAGAACTTGACATTGCACTTCAGATAATGAACCAAAGTAAAGACCGTTCTCTGGGAGAGGCTTGTTTTAAGACAGCAAGAAATGCACAGATGCCAGTTCTCGAGAACATTTAGAGTTACACCTCATCAGGAGCCAGAGGCTCGATCAGATTGGGGACTTTCAACCTTTTGTGCCCGTGATCCACAGCAAGAAATCACAACTCAGTACACACACACACACACACACACACACACAGAGTGAATTTTTATAAAATAAATTTCACTCCCAGCATACTAAAAAAGCAGAGACATTACTTTGCCAACAAAGGTCCATCTAGTCAAGGCTATCGTTTTTCCAATAATCATGTATGGATGTGAGAGTTGGACTATAAAGAAAGCTGAGCACTGAAGAATTGATGCTTTTGAACTGTGGTGTTGGAGAAGACTCTTGAGAGTCCCTTGGGCTGCAAGGAGATCCAACCAGCCCATCCTTGAGGAGATCAGCCCTGAGTGTTCATTGGAAGGACGGATGTTGAAGTTGAAACTCCAATACTTTGGCCACCTGATAAAAGAACTGACTCATTGGAAAAGGCCCTGAAGGTGGGATAAGAAGGGGGTGACAGAGGATGAGATGGTTGGATGGCATCGTTGACTGAATGGACATGAGTTTGGGTAAACTCTGGGAGTTGGTGATGGACAGGGAGGCCTGGCGGGCTGCAGTCCATGGGATCACAAAGAGTCAGACACAACTGAGTGACTGAACTGAGCTGAACTGAAATGGAGTATATTCTGATATTCTCTTTATTTCATAAAAAAAAAATTACTGATTGTAATCCACTCAATGATTTATCCACTTACCAGTTGTGACCTGCCATTTGCAAATACCATATTAAATGGATCTTGGGCTATCTTCCTTAGTTCTGACACTACAATAATCTTTAATAACCATAATATTAAGAATATAACTTTGATGATCTCTGCTCCCCTAACCTTCGTCTTAAAGTGTTGAAGGATAATGAGTTTAGGGGTACAGTATTTCTATAACGAAGGGCTTCCCCAGTGGCTCAGTGGTAAAGAAACTGTCTGCAGTGCAGGAGATACAAGAGATGTGGGTTCAATCCCTGGGTCGGAAAGATCCCCTAGAGAAGGAAGTAGCAACCTCCTCCAGTATTCTTGCCTGGGAAATCCCACTGACAGAGGAGCCTGGCAGGCAACAGACCATGGGGTCATAAAAGAATCGGCCACAACTTAGCCACTGAACAACAACATTCCTATAGAGAAAACATTAGCCTTTTACATAGTCTTCCCTTCTTTCTGCAGATTATTCCATCCCTCAAACTGAAAGGAAGCACTTGTATAGCCTGAAGTGACTCTTTAGGTATATGCTGTGTTTACTAATGACTCATTAGTATTAATAATAAACTTTAGGTAATACTATAAAAGCTTAACTCTAATGTCTACTATATATTATAGTTATTACTGCATGTAGATTCATTATTTTAAAGAAAATACAAAGTATTTCAAGTGAAAAAAGAAAGCAAGTTGCAAAGTGGTGTTTATCTTATGCTCTCATTTGTATTTTATAAAACTCTAATATATACTTTTATTCCAGTGTTTTTACAAAAGAAACTGGTGACAGTAGCTGTTTTAGGAGAGGGAAATTGGAGCACTGATGATTCTGTTTGGGAAGGAGACATTTTTTTTCTGCACATATTTTTGTACAACTTTGGAGGAAAGTGGCAAATCAACTTTAAGAAAATATTAGTGCATATAGTTAGTACTTCTGTTAAAAAAAAAGAAAGTATTGGAAGAATGCTCTCCAGGGTTCCTTTCATTCTAAAAGTCTGGGATTCTAAACTCTTTTTGTGTGCATTCTATATTCAAAGTTGAACCAAACCAGTCCCTGCTATTGAGGGATTTATATTCTTAAAGGTTGGGCATTGATTTGTATGTGCCAAGGAGGACATGAGAATTATATTTCCATTTATAGAAAATCTTGGCTGTCTTCGCAGTTTGATTAGTTCTAGACAGTCTTTTAAAGATAATTTAGCAAATAGCTAGCTAGCAGGAAGCTGCTTTATAGTACAGGGAGCTCAGATTGGTGCTCTGTGACCATCTAGAGGGGTGGGAGGAAGGCTCTATATGTGTGTTTGTACTAAGTCGCTTCAGTCGTGTCTGACTCTTTGTAACTCTATGGACTGTGGCCCACAAGGCTCCTCTGTCCATGGCATTCTCCAGGCAAGAATACTGCAGTGGGTTGACATGCCCTTCTCCAGGGGATCTTTCCAACCCAGGGATCGAACCTGCATCTCTCACATCTCCTGCACTGGCAAACAGAGACTACTACGAGCACCACCTGGAAATCCCGGATATACATATGCTGCTGAGATTTGCTCAGTCACTACATTGGGTCTGACTCTTTGAGACCCAGTGGACTGTATTCCACCAAGCTGCTCTCTCTATGGGTTTCTCTAGGCAAGATTACTGGAGTGGATTACTGTGCATTCCTTGAGGAGATCTTCCCAACCCGGGGATTGAACCCACGTCTCCGGCATTGCAGGTGGATTCTTTGCCACTGGGGAAGCCAGGATATATGTATACATATAGCTAATTCACTACACTCTATGGCAGAAACTAACGCAACATTGTAAAGCAAATATCCTCCAATAAAACACAGTGATTCTAAAAATAACTTAGCTGTGTTAATCAGCAAACACTAAAGAATTATTTTAGGTGCACGTTCATCTGAAATTTATTGCATTCTTCTCTACTATATCAGGAAATGATATGACTACAGTATCATCAGTATGAACTGTACTTACTCACTCAACAGTGACACATCACAGTGGTATCATCAGAGTCATTTGAGGCACTGTTGGTCTTAAAATTTAGTGATTTCACTTCTAAATTTAGTTATTTGGACTTTAATAGTTTTGTTTTTCTGGATTCCTCTGTAGATTTCACTGTGAGTACCTCTCAGAATACTGACCTGGACGAAGAAAATCTTTGCTCTATTTCACTAGCCCAGTTAGATTCACTAGCCCAATCTAATACACTCAGAAAATAGCTAGTAACATTTTTTAGAACACTTTGCAAAGTGTAAAGGGCCCTGAGTTTAGGCCTCATCTTTGAATGACATACATGCATATTATTGTATGGACTTGTAATATTCACTTCAGTTGCTTAGAGCTCTTATTTTTATTAGTTCTTGATTCTTATCTGTGTTTCTGGTAGGTGTGGTTGTCTATAATTTGGAACATGGAATAGAAATATCTAAAAGGATATAGAAGAAAGTCAAGAAATGAAGGGAAGAATTCCATGGCAAATATTAAACCTTTGAAAAGGTCAAATACAAAGAAGTATAAATAAATAGTCACAGTATATTTAATATTAGGGATTCTGTCAAAAAATTTCCAAATCAATCATTAGAATATATTGAAGAATACTTACAATTTCTTTCTTCTTGTTCAAGGAAAGATTAAAGATTGGTAGAAGCTGGAAAAAACTCTATTTTTTTGTCCACATAAATTGCTATAAAAACAATGAAACTTGAGAAAAATAGCTATATGTTTTCTTTTTACTTAAAGAAAATTTTAAAATTTTAAAATTTATATTGTACATTTATATCAATTATTTTATTTGTTCCTAATAATCTAATCAGGGCTATCAACTTAACGTCTAAAAAACTCAGAGCATTTTCCACATTGTCTAACCCCAGGGACACCAGTCACAGAAAATACAATGTAAATAATGTCCCCTAGTGAAGGAGCATGAGTTTGTTGACAGTCCACCCCAAAAGTTTCTTTCTTCATGTAGGTGGCCAGTTTTATGAGAGCATGGGGATAAAATCAGAGAGTTTGAAGTCTTGAAATAAACCAGGGGTGCAGAGTTGGTAAGAGAGAAGCATTAAGAACAGCCATGGAGGACTTCCTTAGTGGTCCAGTTGTTAAGGCTCTGTGCTTCCACTGCAGAGGGTGTGGGTTCGATCCCTGGTTCAGTTCAGTTCAGTCACTCAGTCGTGTCCGACTCTTTGAGACCCCATGAATCACAGCACACCAGGCCTCCCTGTCCATCACAAACTCCCGGAGTTTACTCAAACTCATGCCCATCGAGTCGGTGATGCCACCCAGCCATCTCATCCTCTGTCGTCCCCTTCTCCTCCTGCCCCTAATCCCTCCCAGCATCAGGGTCCTTTCCAACGAGTCAATTCTTCGCATCAGGTGGCCAAAGTATTGGAGTTTCAGATTCAGCATTAGTCCTTCCAATGAACACCCAGGACTGATCTCCTTTAGGATGGACTGGTTGGATCTCCTTGTAGTCCAAGGGACTCTCAAGAGTCTTCTCCAACACCACAGTTCAAAAGCATCAATTTTTTGGTGTTCAGCTTTCCTTATAGTCCAACTCTCACATCCATACATGACCACTGGAAAAACCATAGCCTTGGCCCAGATTGACCTAAAATCCTGCATGCCAGGTAGGTTTAGCCAAAAAAAAAAAAAAAACAAAAAAACCAGCCTTGGGGCTAAACCTCACTCTCCAGCAGCTATGCAGGGGGTTTTTCAATCTGTCAACTGGAGGACAGGCTGGATACCTGGTGTCAAGACCATGGACACCACCAGAGCATCCAGAATATGCATCTGCTGCTCCATGCTTTAGAGCTATTTCTGGTACCCTAGCGAGACCCCCAGGTTGTGCATTTGACGCACTGAAAATGTGTCACATCAAGCAGGAACATCCGCTGAGGAGAGGATGCTCCAAAACCTGACACAAACTCTAAACCACATGAAACTAGAAAATAAAACCAACCTTCAGGCCCCAAGTCCCCATGAAGCAAGGTCAGAGTTTACAGATATTTATCTATGCAGGAGAAAATGACAATGCACTCCAGTATTCTTGCCTGGAAAATTCCATGGATCTGGCGGGCTATAGTTCATGGGCTGGCAGGCTACATCCGTGGGGTCGCAAAGAGTCAGTCCCAACTGAGCACAGGCACATCAATGGAGGAGAGATGGACCAGTGATGGGAACATGATAGGATGTACGAATCATACTCAGACTTGAGCAGAGCCTTAATTCAGCTTGCTGTACAGTTTTCCTTCACGTGTTAGTTCCATGTAGCCTTGATAGTACCAGAGTCACATAGTCTGAAGGGGGCTGCAAGGCCACCTGTGAAAGGTAACAACAGTGGCATTGTGTGACTTCTAGGGCTCATCTCTTCCAGGGTCACCAGGGTTTTATTTTATGTATTTGTTAATAATCCAAGGAGGGAATGAACAGAATGCTAATGATAGTTGCTGAGATGGCTAAATTAGGAGGTGTTACGAGCTTTGATAAATGGCCAAGATATGAACAGCACTATGATTCAAAAAGACCAAAACAAGTCAGAAATACAGGATGAGAAAAAAATGGGATTGCTCCCAGAAAGAGGCAAACACATATCTGGCACCAGTCACATCAGAAGCAATCACTAGAGAAGAGGGGAGAATCTCTAGAAGAGGGTTTACTAGTAACAGCCTAAGGAGGAGGAAGGGCTGGGAGAAACATAGTCATGTAGTCTCCAGTGACTATGAAAATAGAGAGAGCATGACTGTTTGAGGTGGTGTCGTGGCACCAGGGGAAGGAAGACTGTGGGCCCCCATACGAGTGTGGCTGAAAGCACTGAGACAACCATATTCAGTTTTAAGTACCTAAATAGACAAATGATGTTGACAGTCTTGGAAGGAACCCAGAGATGAATAACAAACATGATTAATGGAAGGGAGGAGTTGATTTATGAAGAAAGATTTATGCAATACATTGTGTGGTTTAAGCAGTGGCCAAAAAGACAACATGTTACAGTCTGAAAATGGTGACAATACTGCTCTTCATATTTCAGTGCTGAAATGTAAAGGAAAACAACTACTGGGATAAAATAGGGAAAATTCATTAACAAGAGGGGAAATATAAGATTGAATTTTAAACACTGCTGATTGAACTAATGTGAAAACCATTATCTATTTTGATGGAGAACTGCTCAATTATGAACCATCTTTTTGAGGTGAATGCTTAATCCACTATCAGTTTTGACATTTATAACCAGAAAGGCCATTGAAAGGAATATTACCATCTTGGCAGTAATATGGATAGAACAAATGGGCTTCTTTCATGTCTGATTTCACTGTTTTTCTCCTTTGACCTATAAGCAAACAAGCTTGCTTTTAACAGAATTCTAAAAGAGATGCTTTTGTCAGTTTAATAAGGGGAATGATAAGAAAAAAACCCCCTTTATTCCTACTTAAGCAAAACTGTAGTATCATGTTCTATATTTACATTTTTCTGAAGGGCCTACCCCCAATTCCAAAATTATACATAAGAAAAAAAGAACTGAAAGGCTTTATGTAGTTTTAAAGGACACCTGCCTTCATTTTAGTGGACAGAATTCTTTCAAAAACACTTCTTGGGATTTTCTCTGGTACTGAATGGAAGAATGAGTGGTCACTTTAACACGATCTTTTAAGACTGAAAATGCAAGATAACTCGATTTTGTCCCCACTTTCTTTTTACCATATTTGATGTAGGTAATGCTTGTTGAGTCTTCCCTGGTGGCTCAGTAAGTAAAGAATCCGCCCGCAGTGTGGGAGACCCCGGTTCAATTCCTGGGTTGGGAAGCTCCCCTGGAGAAGGGACAGGCTACCCACTCCAGTATTCTTGGGCTTCACTATTGGCTCAGATGGTAAAGAATCCACCAGCAATGCGGGAGACTTGGGTTCGATCCCTGGGTTGGGAAGATGCCCTGGAGGAGGGTATGGCAACCCACTCCAGTATTCTTGCCTAGAGAATCCCCACGGACAGAGGAGCCTGGTGGGCTACAGTACATGGAGTTGCAAAGAGTGGGACATGACTAAGTGACTTGTTGAAGGAAAATAAGACATTCAGTAGAGAATCAAGTACAGAAAAAAATAAGTACCCTGCCAAAAGCTCTCCAGTTTGATATGAAATGCTAAAAGAAATGAGGCCCACCTTGGAACAACAATGTAGCACTTGGCAAATGACTGCAAAGTTGGAGAATTAAGTCAGGATCTTAAAATCTAGTTATGTTGTCAAAAGTATACTGGAGTAAACCCTTCAGTCTTAAGGAGAATGACTTGGTTATAATGGCAAGATGTATTTAAATGGTAAAACAGAAATGTCCCATGGCTTAGCTTGAGCTTAAACTTGAAATCCAACTCTGACTTGCTGTTGTCATATCAGTCATGAAAGCTCATGGCAAAAAAAAAAAGAGAAAGCTCATGGCAAAGGACAGTGACCCTGTGTTTCATGATATCAGGCTACTGCAGTAGTCTGATTGCCTAGCACATAGTTGGCACTCAGTAGAGATTTGTCTAATGAATGAATGAATGAGTAGGGGAAATGAGTGGCCCAAGTGAGAGAAGGAGCTTGTTCAATAGTTGACCCTAAAAAGCTCCATAGGGTCAAATCTATTGGATTGGTCCGAAAGCTCTTTTGAATCTTTTTGTGACATCTTACAGAAAAACCCAAATGAACTTTTTGACCAACCCAATACATATAACCAGCTTTTATTTCCACAATATCAATCAAATGTGACTCTATTGTCCCCTCCCCCTTCTGTGATCCTCTCACTCTTTCATCTTATTGTTTCCAATACTATCAATTTCATCAGGCATTTTCAGAGCACCTACTCAGTGTGAAGTAAATACTGGACTATATGCTGGGAACACAGGGTGGATAGGACAATTTCTCTTCTCAGGAAGTTTACAGTCTGGTTGGGAAGACAACACATAAGCAAATTAAATGTATTTTATATTAAAACTAATTGTGTATATTTATATACATAAAATCTGTAATAAACAAGTTATTATCATTCATCAAAATAAGTGTCACTGTAGTTATGTCAGGAGCCAGGGAAGCACGGAGAAGAATGATCTGGGTGTAACAGATCGTGATCAAAGTGCTGAGATTTCTTTTCCTATCAAGGGATTCTCTTGACCTTCATGTTAACCACAGTCTGTGCAGGTATACACATTTAGAAGACAAGATCATTTCCTCCAGACCTCATATTTTCCTGCCCTCTATATCCTATAACACAGAGGGATGTCCCTTTTTATAGGAAAGTTTGGCCTTTAACGTTCTTACAATTGGTTGCCTATAAAGACAAAAAAGGCTTGCTTACAATTCATTTGTGATTACTCTATGCAACGTTAACTTTGTGTTGGTCTATTTCTGTTGATTCCTCAAGAAATTATTTAAAATGAAATCAATTTGCAGGAACACTTGATTTCATGTGTCAAATATAAAGACTTACTAAAATTTGTTTATTCTCAGCAGGTTTGTAACATGTGAAATTGCTCGTTTGCAAACTTCATTCTAGTCTATTATTTTTATAAGCATATTTTCTTGTTGGTAATAAAAGGTACGCTAGATAAAGTACAGGCTGTGTACAATACAGGCTGTGATCTGTAATATCTAAAAAAAGTCTACTTAATAGTATATTAGGTATGCTTTATTCAGTCCACATAACACTAAAGTTTTTAATTTACTTTAATTTATGATCCTGTTGACTGAGTGTAAATAAATAAAAAGTCGGAAGTTCTTTGCATACGCCTCTCTCAGGGGAAGACACTATAGAGATAACCTGCACTTTGATCATTTTATTTTACAATCATGATCTTAGATGGCAGATTTAGGACAGGTTCTGTAGATTGCTGTTCGGCTTTTATTACGAAGGCCTGATGTGAACAGGATATACACCACAATATAATATTACTATCCATCTTGTACTTCAACCGCATCTCAGTACACAGCAGTAAATCACCTAGAGCTAGATACTAGATAATGTGTTGTGTAAATCCCTCTTCCTTGGTCTACATGTGAGTTTAAATATAAAGGTATTACCTTGTTGAAGTACAGTTAGACTATCATAAGCTCCATTATCCACTTCAGTTTTCAAAATGGGAGTAGTAATATAGGAAATGAAAGTATGCATCCTTCCTTTTGAAATCTGTCAGTCACATTAACTACAGCAGATAGATTTGAAGCCTGCTGCCTGCCAAACTGCCTCAACATAGAGAGAGATCAGTAAAAGGACACTTGATTCAGTGTCTATTCAAAGAAAAACCACACCATGCCTGGTGGAGAGGAAAGAGTGCTGGATTTTAATGTAGGTGTGACGACCTCCCCGGAGATTTGGAACCACTTGACTAAAGAAGTGTCATCTGAGATCCATCTCCCCCACTCCCCTCTCCCCCTCCCACTGTCCCTGTTGAGCTGGGGCATTTTCGTTATGGTTCTCAAAACATTTTACTTGTTAGGCACAACTGCTTGCAATTCACTTAAAATTCAAGCTGTTATTTGTAGTCACATTTCTTTAGATAGGTTAATTTATGTAAAGTTCACAAAACAGTGCTTGGCATTTAGGAATTAGCAATTGTTGCTGGTGGTGATGAGGCTGTCAGAGGAACAGAGGCATCTTTGTCAAATAAGGGGAGGCAAGAGGTTCTGCAGAACGTGAGCATGAGGACCTCAGATTTTTGCACCCTAAGCACCTCATTTGCTTCACCCTACTCCTAACCTTGATTTTTAAATCACACACTACTAATTCTATATCCAAAAAATCTCATAACAGGATAATTATAAATTATGCAGTGGCAACCTACTCCGGTTCTTCAGGCACTCTATCAGATCTAATCCCTTGAATCTATTTGTCACTTGCACTGTATAATCATAAGGGATTTGATTTAGGTCATACCTCAATGGTCTAGTGGGTTTCCCCACTTTCTTCAATTTAAGTCTGAATTTGGCAATAAGGAGTTCATGATCTGAGCCACAGTCAGCTCCCAGCCTTGTTTTTGCTGACTGTATAGAGCTTCCCTAACTTTGGCTGCAAAGAATATAATCAAAGTTATGTTTTTTCCAGTGGTCATGTATGGATGTGAGAGTTGGACTATAAAGAAAGCTGAGCATTGAACAATTGATGCTTTTAAACTGTGGTGTTGGAGAAGACTCTTGAGAGTCCCTTGGACTGCAAGGAGATCCAACCAGTCCATCCTAAAGGAAATCAGTCCTGGATACTCATTGGAAGGACTGATGCTGAAGTTGAGACTGCAATACTTTGGCCACCTGATGCGAAGAGCTGACTCATTGGAAAAGACCCTGATGCTGGGAAAGATTGAAGGCAGGAGCAGAAGGGGGCAACAGAGGATGAGGTGGCTGGATGCCATCACCAACTCAATGGACATGAGTTTGAGTAAGATCCAGGAGTTGGTGATGGACAGGGAAGCCTGGAGTACTGCAGTCTATGGGGTCACAAAGAGTTGGACACGACTGAGCGACTGAACTGAACTGAGTCAACTCCAGTATTCTTGCTTGGAACATCCCAGGGACAGAGGAGCCTGGTGAGCTACAGTCCATGGGGTCTCAAAGAGTCTGACACGACTCAGCGACTGAGCACACACGCATGCAGTGCTCTGCATGCCTATAGGCTATAGGCTCTATATACCCATAGGCTTATAGGTATAGGCTCTTATACCTATAGGCTCTACTGATAGCCATTATGTATTAATTATGGACCCTCTGTGCTGTGTACAGACCCTCACTAAAATTTATATTTGGAACATTAACAAGAGAGTACATTTTGTGAATATATTAGTATATGCATTTAATAGACACTTAAAAGGTGCACATTACATAAAACATTTATATACTCAAACTTATGCATATAATGAAGCATATATAATATATGCACCTATTATTTATGCTCTCTGACATGTAATGTAGGATATACAATTTATATAAATGTGATCACTTGTTACCAAACTACATATCTCTTGTGTATGTATGAAAATTCACAAAGGTACGTTTTGTACCCATATAGAAGCCCCTTCTGTTTCCTAGGGACTCAGCAAATCCCAAGGTTCCAATTTAAAGAGATTGACAGTATTTTGCATCATTCCCCACACTCCACCGGCCCTTCACCAATGCCTCGAAGTTAATCTGATTAGCCAGGATCACAAAGCAAGCCCAGGGAAGGTTAGAAGTTAGATCTTCAGTATCCCACTTATTTCGCCCCCTGGGCGAAACCTGTCGCCCAGGACGTCTTTTTATTGCTTCCTGCTGAGTGGTATGGTTGAGACTCAAGCTGATAAAAGAACGGAACATGCTGTCTCCGGGCGGGGCCGGGCGGGGCGGGGAGGGCAGCGGGAGGAAGGCAGCGCCCCTGCGAGCACCCACCGCAGCGCGGGCTCCAGACAGCGGTTGTGGGAGAAATCGTGTCTGTGTGTGCGCTTTCGTAAGTAAGTAAATGTACAACTACACGTAGATGTGTTCATAAAAATATGCCTTTGCCTTATTTTTCAAGGCATTGAAAGACAGGGACACGACTGGGATCCTGGGGTCTTCAGTGTAGTTAGGCTTATCTTTTGTTTTACACTGATAACTCAATCCCTTTTTGAGGTCAGAAATCCCAGGGGTTCGGGGCAACAGGACAGACAGGAATCCTGGCGGGAGCCATAGAATCCTCTACTTGTTTTAATTTTTAAAATATTCTAGATATTATATGAATTGTTTCTCCAAGTTAAAATTTGAACATAACAAATAAGGCTAGTATTTCCTCAAACCACTCCCCACTTCCCCATCCTAGTTCTTCCTGGTTTTGTGTCTACCAGTCTAGAACTTCCTCACACATTTACATTATATATAGTGTATGTAATATAAGTATATAATATATATATATAGATACAGATCCATACAAAATATGCAGTTTTGTGTGTGTGGGGGGAGATATTTGTGCAATTTTATAGGAATAGTGTCACTGTATAAACTGCTCAGCAATTTCTCTTTCCCTCTGAATTACTCATCTTTAGTGATCTTGAGAGTTCCTTGGACTGCAAGAAGATCCAACCAGTCCATCCTAAAGGAGATAAGTCCTGGGTGTTCACTGGAAGGACTGATGTTGAAGCTGAGACTCCAATACTTTGGCCACCTCATGCGAAGAACTGGCTCGTTGGAAAAGCCCCTGATGCTGGGAGGGATTGGGGACAGGAGGAGAAGGGGACGACAGAGGATGAGATGGATGGATGGCATCACTGACTTGATGGACGTGAGTTTGAGTAAACTCCGGGAGTTTGTGATGGACAGGGAGGCCTGGTGTGCTGCGATTCATGGGGTCTCAAAGAGTTGGACACGACTGAGTGACTGAACTGAACTGAAGTGATCTTTCCTCAATAATATACCTAGATGTATCTAATTCTCTTTAGCTGCGGCATCCTATTCTACAGGTACAGGAGTTTATTGAACTTACTGAGCACAAGGAATGAAACTTAGCATATGCTTAATAGATATTTGCTAGATACCTGAATAAATACATTTTCTTAGCAGGGCAACAGAGGGGGGAAAATCTCTTTAGAAACAGATACATGCATATGCTGTGTGTAATCAAGAGATGACCAATATCCTGTAGTTAGTCATAGAAAAATTTCCTTAGATCTAGTAACAACAAACACGTGTTAGTCACTTACTATGTGCCAGACACTGTGTAAGCACTTCACATGCATTTTTCACCCACGATGTAGATATTCTTATTATCTTCATTTTCCTAATGGGGAAATTAAGGCTTGAAGAGGTTCTATAACTTGCCCAAGGCTCTCTGCTAGCAAGGGGTGGAACCTGTTTTTGAACCCAGAAACCAAGTCCTGAGTGATGACCCACTGTGGTTTTACCCCACTTCTACAACTTGGGAAGTAGAAAGAGGGATAGAGAGAAAGAGAGAGAGTACACTTTGCATTCTCTACTTCTGATTTTCTCTCTTATCCCCTTCATTTCTTTGTTTTAAAAGATAGCTTGACGATGAAGAGTAGGGTTCTAGGATGGGACGAGAAGGAGTAAAGACAGAAAGAACAAAAAATGAAGGTTAGTGTGAGTGAGGGGAAGTAGTAAATGCAGTGGGTAGAAAAAAGGAAGTAGAAATTCCTCAAATTTCAGACTGGAGAACCCAAATAATATAAAATAAGTCTGATACTTTTTTTAAACAAATGTGACCTGTAATATTTCAAGACAAATTAGCAGGGGAGAATGGTAATTTCCAGGGAGAGGGAAGGTTCAGAGAGATGTTTCAGAAGGTCAGATGGGCTGGGACAGAAAGGAACCATAAAACACAACCTTTAGGATGCAATAGTCCAGACAGAGGTTTCCAGAAAGGTAAGTGAAGTTTCCTCTCTAAGAGAGTGCCCTGAATGACTAGTTGATAAGCACCCTCGCTTTGGGATAGTGAGGTGCAGTTAAAAGAAGGTGGCCAATGAAAAGTCAGAGAGAGAGATTCAGAAAGCAATCTCATTTACCATCACATCAGGAGGTATAAAATATCTAGGAGCAAACATAGTTTTTCATGTAAAACTTTTTAGGTAAAAGACCTGTACTCTTAAAACTACAAAGACACTGATGAAAGAACTTGAATACAGCACAAACAGGTGGAAAGATATGCCATATTCTTGGATTGGAAGAATTAATATTGTTAAAATGAGCATATTACCCAAGGCAATCTACAGATTCAATGTAATCCCTATTGAAATACCAATGGCATTTTTCACAGAAAAACTAGAACAAATGATTTTAAGATTTGTATGGAAACATAGAGACCTCAAATAGCCAAAACAATCTTGAGAAAGAAGAACAGAGCTAGTTGGAGAATTTAGGTTCCATAACTTCAGACTATACTACAAAGCTACTGTCATCAAAATAGTATGGTACTGGCTCAAAAAAAGACACACAAATCAGTGGAACAGAATAGAAAGCAAGAAATAAACCCATGCACTTATGGTCAATTAATCTATGACAAAGAAGGCAAGAATATACAAGGAGAAAAGGTAGTCTCTTTGATAAGTTGTGCTGGGAAAAGTGGACAGCTACATGTAAAAGAATGAAATTAGGACATTTTCTAACACCATATACAAAAAGAAAAATGAATTAAAGACATAACTGTTAAGACTGGATACTGTAAAAGTCCTAGAGAAAATCATAGAGCACTCTGATATAAGTTGTAGCAGTATTTTTTTTTTTTGATCCATCTCTTAAAAGTAAAGGAAATAAAAGTAAAAATAAACAAACTAAATTTAAAAGTTTTTGTATAGCAATGAAACTATCAACAAAATTAAACAACAACATAGTGAATAGGAGAACATATTTATAAATTATATAACCCCTAAGGGATTAATATCCAACATATATAAATAGCTCATACAACTTAACATCAAAAAACCAAACAAGCCAACTTTGATACGGGCTGAAGAACTGAATAGACATTTTCTCAAAGAGGAATGAAGATGGCCAACAAGTACATGAAAATCTGCTCAACATTCCTAATCATCAAGGAAATGTGAATCAAATTTACAAGGAGATATCATTTAATATCTGTCAGAAAGGCTATCATCCAAAAGAACACAAATAACAAATGTGGAGAAAAAAGAACCTTTATACACTGGTGGTGGGAATGTAAACTGGTACAGCCACTGTGGAAAACATTATGGAAGTTTCCTAAAAACTCAAAATGGAACTATCATGTGACCCAGCAATTCCATTCCTGGATGTATATCTGAAAAAACAAAAATACTAATTAAAAAAGATACACGCACTGGAAAGTTCAGTTCAGTTCAGTTCAGTTCACTCGCTCAGTTGTGTCCAACTCTTTGCAACCCCACAGACTGCAGCATGACAGACTTCCCTGTCCATCACCAACTCCCGGAGCCTACTCAAACTCATGTCCATTGTGTTGGTGATGCCATCAGAACATCTCATCCTCATGTCATCCCCTTCTCCTCCTGCCTTCAATCTTTCCCAGCATCAGGGTCTTTTCCAATGAGTCAGTTCTTCGCATTAGGTGGCCAAAGTATTGGAGTTTCAACTTCAGCATCAGTCCTCCCAATGAATAATCAGGACTTATTTCCTTTAGGATGGACTGGTTGGATCTCCTTGCAGTCCAAGGGACTCTCAAAGTCTTCTTCAACACCACAGTTCAAAAACATCAATTCTTCAGCACTCAGCTTTCTTTATTGTCCAACTTTAACATCCATACATGACTACTGGAAAAATGATAGCTTTGACTAGATGGACATTTTTTGGTAAAGCAATGTCTCTGCTTTTTAATATGCTCTCTAGATTGGTCATAGTTCTTCTTCCAAGGAGCAAGCATCTTTTAATTTCATGGCTGCAGTCACCACCTGCAGTGATTTTGGAACCCCAAGATACAAAGTCTCTCACTATTTCCATTGTTTTTCCTTCTATTTGCCATGAAGTGATGGAACCAGGTGAAGTGAGTTGGTGATGGACATGGAGGCCTGGAATGTGGCAGTCCATGGGGTCACAAATAGTCAGACATGACTGGGCGACTGAACTGAACTGATGGGACCAGATGCCATGACCTTAGTTTTCTGAATGTTGAGTTTCAAGCCAACTTCTTCACTCTCTTCTTTCACTTTTATCAAGAGGCTCTTTAGTTCTTTGCTTTCTGCCATAAGGGTGGTGTCATCAATGTATCTGAGGTTATTGATATTTCTCCCAGCAATCTTGATTCCAGCCTGTGCTTCATCCAGTCCAGCATTTAGCATGATGTACTCTGCATATAAGTTAAATAAGCAGGGTGACAATATAGAGCCTTAACATACTCCTTTCACAATTTGGAACTAGTCTGTTGTCCCATGTCCAGTTCTAACTGTTGCTTCCTGACCTGCATACAGATTTATCAGGAGGCAGGTCGGGTGGTCTGGTATTCCCATCTCTTTCAGAATTTTCCACAGTTTGTTTTGATCCACACAATCAAAGCCTTTGGCATAATCAATAAAGCAAAAGTAGATATTTTTCTGGAACTCTCTTGCTTTTTCAGTGATCCAGCAGATGTTGGCAATTTGACCTCTGGTTCCTCTGTCTTTTCTAAATCCAGCTTGAACATCTAGAAGTTCATGTTTCATATATTGTTGGAGCCTGGCTTGGAGAATTTTGAACATTACTTTGGTAGCATGTGAGATGAGTGCAATTGGGCGGTAGTTTGAACATTCTTTGGCATTGCCTTTCTTTGGGATTGGAATGAAAACCCACCTTTTCCAGTCTTGTGGCCACTGCTGAGTTTTCCAGATTTGCTGGCATATTGAGTGCAGCACTTTCCCAGCATCATCTTTTAGGATTTGAAATAGCTCAACTGGAATTCCATCACCTCCACTAGCTTTGTTCATAGTGATACTTTCTAAGGTCCACTTGACTTCACATTCCAGGATGTCTGGCTCTAGGTGAGTGATCACACCATCGTGGTTATCTGGGTCATGAAGATCGTTTTTGTATAATTCTTCTGTGTATTCTTGCCACCTCTTCTTAATATCATCAGCTTCTGTTAGGTCCATACCATTTCTGTCCTTTATTGTGCCCAACTTTGCATGAAATGTTCCCTTGGTATCTCTAATTTTCTTGAAGAGATCTCTGTTCTTTGTTTTCCTCTATCTCTTTGCATTGATCACTGAGGAAGTCTTTCTTATCTCTCTGTGCTATTCTTTGGAACTCTGCATTCAATGGGTATATCTTTACTTTTCTCTTTTGCCTTTAATAGCTATTTGTAAGGCCTCCTCAGACAACCATTTTGCCTTTCTACATTTCTTCTTCTTGAGGATGGCCTTGATCCCCGTCTCCTGCACAATATCATGAACCTCTGTCCACAGTTCAGGCACTCTGTCTATCAGATGTAATCCCTTGAATCTATTTCTCACTTCCACTGTATAATCATAAGGGATTTGATTTAGGTCATACCTCAATGGTCTAGTGGTTTTCCCCACTGTCTTCAATTTAAGTCTGAATTTGGCAATAAGGAGTTCATGATCTGAGCCACAGTCAGCTCCCAGTCTTGTTTTTGCTGACTGTATAGAGCTTCTCCGTCTTTGGCTGCAGAGAATATAAGCCATCTGATTTCGGCATTCACCATCTGGTGATGTCCACGTGTAGAGTCTTCTCTTGTGTTGTTGGAGAGGATGTTTGCTATGATAGTGTGTTCTCTTGGCAAAACTCTATAAGCCTTTGACTTCCTTTGTTTTGTACTCCAAGGCCAAATGCCTGTTACGCCAGGTATTTCTTGACTTCCTGCTTTTGCATTCCAGTCCCCTATAATGAAGAGGATGTCTTCTTTGGGTGTTAGTTCTAGAAGGTCTTTTAGGTCTTCATAGAACCATTCAACTTCACAGAGGAATAGGATGGGGAGACCACTTTCTTCACCACAAATTCATCAAAAGATCAAAAGCTGAGCAACTTCCACAAAACAACTTCTGAACACTGGCAGAGGACACCAGACACCCAGAAAGCCAGCCCATTCTTTTCAAAAAGAGGTAGAACAAAATATAAAAGACAAAAAGAGAGACAAAAGAGTTAGGGATGGAGACCTGTCCTGGGGAGGGAGTCATGAAGTAGGAGAAATTTCCACATGTTAGGAAATCCTCTCACAGGTGGGTTGGTGGGGAGATTTGGAATCTCAGAAGGCCACATAACCGGGGAGAAATAAAACAAAAACCCACAGAATACACCCTTAACCGCAACTAGGGAAAAGAAAATGTTCCTGCGAAAGGCTCTAACCTAAGGCGCAGCCTGGCTCTCTCACAGAACAAAGGATTGAGCAAATACCAAAAAAGTGCTAGCTAGCTGTGTCCCGGCCCCTCCCTGCCCAGAGGCAGAGAGGCAGGCTTGCCAGAGCCAGAAGGCAAGGGGCTTCTACAATTTCAGCCCCAGAAAAGGCATCTTCCACCAAACTGAGCTGCTAACCTCATCTTCCTGAGATCCTGGGTGGTTGACATCTGCCAGGAGGGTCACAGGCTGAGATCAGCTCTCCAGAGGAGACATACGGCACCCCTGAGATGGTACTCTCACGGCACAGCTGGGAAACCAAGTGGCTGGGACTGAAGAGGTGATTAAGATGCATGGCCCACCTGGGACAGTGGTCTCTCCAAGCACCTGGTCACCTGGGCTCCTCAAACCCGGGAAGGACACAAAATGCATGCCCAATCCACAGAGACTGAGCCAGAACTGTGTCTGAGTGTCTCCTGTGGAGGTATGGGTCAGAAGTAGCCTGCCGCAGGGACTCTGGGTGCAGTAGACCTAGGTACAGCATAAACCCTCTTGGAGGAGGTCGCCATCAACCTCACTGTAGAACCATCAGAACTTAAACAGAACTGGGAACAGACTCTTGGAGGGCACAAACAAAACCTTGTGTGCAGCAAGACCCAGGAGAAAGGAGCCGTGACCCCATGAGAAACTGACCCAGACATGTCCATGAGTGTCCAGGAGTCTCTGGTGGAGGTGTGGGTCAGCAGTGGCCTGCTTCAGGGTCGGAGGCACTGAGTGTAGCAGTGCATGCATGGGACCTTTTGAAGGGGGTCGCCATTATCTTCATTACCTCCACCATAGTTTGGCCTCAGGTCAAGCAACAGGGAGGGAACACAGCCCCACCCATCAGCAGGAAATTGGATTAAAGATTTACTGAACTGCAAGGAGATCCACCCAGTCCATCCTAAAGAAAATCAGTTCTGAATATTCATTGGAAGGACTGATGCTGAAGCTGAAACTCCAATACTTTGGCCACCTGATGCGAAGAGTTGACTCATCTGAAAAGAACCTGATGCTGGGAAAGATTGAAGGCAATAGGAAAAGTGGACGACAGAGCATGAGGTGGTTGGATGGACATGAGTTTGAGTCAACTCTGGGAGTTGGTGATGGACATGGAGGCCTGGCGTGCTGCAGTCCATGGGGTCACAAAGAGTTGGACATGACTGAGTGACTGAACTGAACTGAACATGGCCCCACCCATCAGAACAAGACCTAGTTTTCCCCTCAGTCAATCTCTCCCATCAGGAAGCTTCCATAAACCTCTTTTCCTTATCCATCTGAGGGCAGACAAAATGAAAACCACAGTCACAGAAAACTAACCAAACTGATCACATGGGCCACAGTCTTGTCTAGCTCAATGAAACTATCAGCCATGGTGTGTAGGGCCACCCAAGATGGACTGGTCATGGTGGCAAGTTCTGACAAAACGTGGTCCACTGGAGAAGGGAATGGCAAACCACTTCAGTACTGCCTTGAGAACCCCACGAACAGCATGAAAAGGCAAAAAGGTATGGCACTGAAAAATGAACTCCCCAGGCTGGTGGCTGCCCAATATACTACTGGAAAAGTGTGGGGAAATAACTCAAGAAAGAATGAAGAGATGGAGCCAAAGCAAAAACAACACCCAGTTGTGGATGTGACTGGTGATGGAAGTAAAGTTCGATGCTATCAAGAGCAATAATGCATAGGAACGTGGAATGTTAGGTCCATGAATCAAGGCAAATGAGAAGTGGTCAAACAGGAGATGGCAAGAGTGAACACCTACATTTTAGGAATCAGTGAACTAAATGGACTGGAATGGGTGAATTTAACTCAGATGACCATTCTGTCTACTACTGTGGGCAAGAATCCCTTAGAGGAAATGGAGTAACCAGCATAGTCAACAAAAACGTCCAAAATGCAATACTTGGATGCAATCTCGAAAACTACAGAATGATCCCTATTCATTTCCAAGGCAAACCAGAGGAAAGGATAGGAGGAATTGAGAAAGTAGCACGGAAGCACTGAAGCATATACATTACCACATGTATAATAGACAGCTAGTGGGAAACTGCTGTATAATGCAGCACACTCAACCCTGTGCTTGGTGACAACCTAGAGGGGTGGGACGAAGTGGGGGGTGGGAGGGAGGTTCAAGAGGAAGGAAATATATCTCTACTTCTGGCTGATTCATGTTGTTGTATGGCAGGAACCAATACAATATTGTAAAGCAATGGTCCTCCAATTAAAAATGAATTTTAAAAAATAAAAAAAAATTGAAAATCTGAAAAATAGATACATACACTCCAATGTTCATAGCTGCCTTATTTATTATAGCCAGGATATGGGAACAGATGAGTGGATAAAGAAGAAGTGGTACATGTATATACAATGGAATATTACTCAGCCATATAAAGGAATGAAATTTTGCCCTTTGCAGGAACATGAATGGACTTGGAGGGCATTATGGTAAGTGAACTAAGTCAGACAGAGAAAGACAAATGCTGTGTGATATCACTTACATGTGGACTCTAAAAAATATAAGAAGCTAGTGAATATAACAAAAAAGAAATAAACTCACAGATATAGAGACACAAACTAGTGGTTACCAATGGGGAGAGGGAAGAGGGAAGGGGCCATATAGAGGTAGGAGACTAAAAGGTACAAACTGTTATGTATAAAATAAGCTGCAAGAATATATTGTACAATACAGAGACCATAGCCAATATGTTGTACTAACTATAAATGGAGTATAATCTTTAAAAATTATTAATATCTTGTACACATGTAATGTATATAATATTGTACATAAATTATACTTCATTAAAAAAAGGGAAAGTTGCCAACTAGTTATGTCAGAGCATTACAGAGTATTTGAGAGAGAGCTGGATGAAGAAAGTAAGGCTGGAGAAACTAAAGGTCAGTGGATCAGGCCCAATCTCAGCCCAAATATGGCTACTTCATTTTGCAGCATTCCTACTGGTCACTCAGCCTCTGAATGAATTCTGCTGGAGACCGAAAACTTATTTTTTTCAGAACGGTTGATAGCAGCCTGGGTATTTTTAGGAAGCTCTTCATTTTACTTAGCTAAGATCAACTTTCCTACTTAAATCAACCTTGGCCCATTTTCCCCGCTCTAGAGCAAATGTGGAACAGCTCTGGAGGATCTAATGCACTTTCTCTACCTCCCAGCCATCTCCACCATCCTCATCCCTGGATTAAATATATCTTCAATTATTCATCACCTTCTCTCACCGTCCTGAATTACATTCTCTGGTTATACTCTAAATTTGTCATCCCCCTTAAAACAGAACTCCTAGAAGTGATTGTAATAGACCAGACACTGTGTATGGACAGATGGGACAGTGGGACTTTTACTGCCCTTGTTTGGACCATCTTATTAATGTGACTTAGAATGGCTTGCTTTTGTACCTCCAGAAATTAGCTGCAACTCCAGCCAGGGGTTTTCCAGCTGTTGCAGTTCCCCCATGCCAACAACATCTCTTCACAAGATCTCCCTCAGTGGCTTCTTCCAAGGTTAATGGACCAGTGATTTGAGTGGTGGATTTGGGATGCTTTTGTCACAATATTGAAGATAACTAACTCACTAAGTAAGTTAATGAATTATTTCAGGCTATGCATGTGTTGTGAACATGAATTCTATTCAGTCCCACTTTATACACCTGAGAGAAAAATTAAAATTCAAAGAAGATCTGCTGAATGGAGAGAAAGGGGGTCAATTGTAAACTAGCATTCTCTCCACCTTCCAGAATTCTGTTCTTCTCCTCAAATAGTGCTGGACTGGAAGTAAACCTGAAAATTTCCTCATATCTAGCCAGTGACCAGGTCATCTTTTGAATATTTATTATATTTATAGAGCGCTTGCTCAGAGGCTTCTTCTCATTACTCTATCTCTGTTTGCTTTTTAGGAAGGTCCCTAAAAGTAGAAGTTTGGGATTTTCTTGAATATCCCAAGTGACATTCTTTTCTCAAGCTCACTTCTGTCTATGCAGTCAAAGTCATCAAGACTTTTATGACATCATAAAAGTCATACATTTTATTTTGTATGTATATTTCATCATGGCCTCCTTTGGCTTCTGGGTTACTGACCTCTCCTGGTTTTCCTCTTTTCTAACTTCATCCCCTTTTTGGTCTCCTTCACATCTCTCCCCACTTGCAGTGTGCTCTTCCTATGTTATCATATCCATTCCCATGCTGACGACTTCCACGTGTGTATCTACCATTTGCATCTCTTCTGTGAGGTCTAGACTTGAATATCAAAGGCCTACTTGACATCACAATTTAAGTAGTATTAAGTGTTGCAAACTGGACTTATTCACAACAAAGCTCTTGCTCTTCCAGTATCCCTGAAACTGCTCATCTTGTAGGTTTTATCATATCAATAAATGATATTATCATCTAACCTGTTTCTCAGTCCTGAAACCTGAAAGTATTTATTGAGACAGTAATAGAATCCTGATCAAGGACCTGAAAGCCTGATTGAGGTATGAGCTCTATTGCTTACTAGTTGTTGACTTGAGCATATTTCTCATCTCACTCAGCCTCAGTTTGTCACCTATGAAATGGGGAAGATGAAAACACCTCATAAGATTATTGTGAGAATTAAAGAATGGAGGTTGGTAACATTGTACAGTGGGCAGTGATCAAAACCATCCCCAAGAAAAAGAAATGCAGAAAGACAAAATAGTTGTCTTAGGAGGCCTTACAAATAGCTGAGAAAAGAAGAGAAGTGAAAGGCAAAGGAGAAAAGGAAAGATATACCCATCTGAATGCAGAGTTACAAAGAATAGCAAGGAGAGAAAAGAAAGCTTTCCTAAATGAGCAATCCAAAGAAATAGCAGAAAGCAATAGAATGGGAAAGAGTCTTGAAGAGATCTTGAAGATCTTGAAAGATCTTGAAGAGATCTCTTCAAGAAAATTAAAGATACCAAAGGAACATTTTATGCAAAGATGAGCACAATAAAAGACAGAAATGGTATTGACCTAACAGAAGCAGAAGTTATTGAGGTGGCAAGAATACACAGAAGAACTATACAAAAAAATCTTCATGATCTAGATAATCACAGTAGTGTGATCACTCACCTAAAGCCAGACATCCTGGTGGGTGAAGTCAAGTGGTCCTTGGAAAGCATCAGTACAAACAAAGCTTGTGGGGGTGATGCAATTCCAGCTGAGTTATTTCAAATCCTAAAAGGTGATGCTGTGAAAGTGCTGCACTCAATATGCCAGCAAATTTGGAAAACTCAGCAGTGGCCATAGGGCTGGAAAAGGTCAGTTTTCATTCCAATACCAAATAAAGGCAATGCCAAGGAATATTCAAACTGCTGTACAATAATGTTCAAAATCCTTTAAGTTAGGCTTTAGCAGTACATGAACTGAGAACTTCCAGATGTACAAGCTGGATATAGAAAAGGCAGAAGAACCAGAGATCATATTTCCAACATCCGTTGGATCATCAAAAAAGCAAGAGAATTCCAGAAAAACATCTACTTCTGCTTCATTGACTACACTAAAGCCTTTGATTGTGTGGATCACAATAAACTGTAGAACATTCTGAAAGAGATGGGAATATCAGACCACCTCATCTGCCTGCTGAGAAACCTGTATGCAGGACAAGAAGCAGCAGTTAGAACTGGACACAGAACAACAGATTGGTTCAAAATTGGGATTGGAGTATGTCAAGGCTGTATATTGTCACCTTGCTTATTTAACTTATATGCAGGGTACAACTTGCAAAATGCTGGGCTGGATGAATCACAAGCTGGAATCAAGATTACCAGGAGAAATATCAATAGCTTCAGATAGACAGATGATAGCATCCTCATGGCAGAAAGTGAAGAGGAACTAAAGAGCCTGATGAAGGTGAAAGAGGAGAGTAAAAAAGCTGGCCTAAAACTCAACATTCAAGAAACTAAGATCATGGCATCTAGTCCCATCACTTCATGGCAAATGGATGGGGAAACAATGGAAACAGTGAAAGACTATTTTCTTGGGCTCCAAAATCACTCCAGATGGTGGCTGCAGCCCTGAAATTAAAAGATGCTTGCTCCTTGGAAGAAAACTTATGCTAACTTAGTGTATTAAAAACACAGAGACATCACTTTACCAACAAAGGTCCATATAGTCAAAGTTGTGATTTTTCCAGTAGTCATGTATGGATGTGAGAGTTGGACCATAAAGAAGGCTGAGCATTGAAGAATTGATGCTTTTGAACTCTGGTACTGGAGAAGACTTTTGAGAGTCCCTTGGACTGCAAGGAGATCAAACCAGTCAATCCTAAAGGAAATCAGTCCTGAATATTCATTGGAAGGAGTGATGCTCCAATACTTTGGCCACTTGATGTGAAGAACTGACTCATTGGAAAAGACTCTGATACTGGGAAAGGCAAGAGGAGAAGGGGACGACAGAGGATGAGATGGTTGGATGGCATCATTGACTCAATGTATGTGAGTTTGAGCAGACTCTAGGAGATAGTGAAGGACAGAGAAACCTGGCATGCTGCTGTTCATTGAGTCGCAAAGAGTCAGACATGACTGAGTGACTGAACAGCAACAACAAAACGTGAACAAACCAGTATCTGGCGATAGTAAATAATCCACAAACGTCAGCTCTTGGTGGGATTTCTAGCTCTCTTCCTATAGCCAGAGGCAGATTTACTGTGACACAAGTGAAATTCAAGTTTGTCCAGGACCCTTTCAAGATTCTGTCCCTCTTACTTGTATTTTTGGTATTTGTGATTTTGTAATTTTATAAAACAGCTTTCACAATTGTATAAATTTCAGGGCTACAGAAGTTGGATGAAGTCTTGCTTACCACTCTACATAAATACATCCCAAATACCATAGAAAATATATCCCCCATTCTCCATTTCAACTAACACAAGTCTATCTAAATACTGTCAGTCCTTGCCTCGACCATTAAAATAACTTCCTAACTCATCTCTTTACCTCTGATGTTTTTCTGTTCAATTTATTCTTGAGCCAGAGAAATCTCTTGAAAAAGCAAATCCTTCTTAAAACCTTTCAATGGAATACTATACAGAAATCTGAAAAAAAAAAGTACACCCCAGTAGACTTAACTCTATGTATGTTAAACTTCAAAAAAATTTTTTCTTTAAAGACACACTTCACTAATTTCCTATTGTCCTTGGATATGAAATTCACACCCATGAAATGAAAATGGGTACTTTTAGTTGCCCACCATAATCTCTCCTTATACCCTACTCAAGCCTTTGATCTTTCTGGAGGATTCAAGGTGGACCCTATTGACAGGCTAGTATAACTTTTAGGATCCCATTTCAGAATAATCTTTTTTAATATATAAAATATGTCAGGTTATAAAGAAAATAAATTATTTTGAAATACAGTTATCAAAAACAAATGTGTAGAATAGTAATATATGTATCCCTTTGCTAGTGTATCAAACAAAAGGATTATAAATGTAAAACATAGGCATTAAAATTAAGTTTAAATTTTTAACACATCTATCAGTGTGAAAGAATTTGATGTTTAGTGTACATAGTAACATTAAATTTTAGGGTCATCTTTGGCTCACCTCCTTCCATGTATTTATCCCAAAACAGGTGATATAGGGAATGCGGGAAAGTGATATAACCATAACTGTATTGTGATATGAAAATATCTGTGACTTCCTACTGTGATAAAGTCACAGATACTACCATTACAACTGTGCTTTTGTTTTTGTTTTTGTTTTTTTTTGCTTACCTTCATAATTAAAAGAAGATTTCAGCTAGAGATTATTAAAAAAAATAAAGATGTAATGTTTCCCAATCCCAGTTTACACATCTCCTGAATGCTATGTTACCCAAGGAGTTCATGAGCCTCTGGTTAAGAAACTGATTTCTTGTGTTCTTGGAGCATGTGATCAGGCCCCAGTAGGTGAATTATGGTAAAACAGTGATGGTAATGCCACTCCTTTAACCGTTGTTAGTTTATGGCATTTGCACAATACAAATTTGACTAAGGAGACATAGTTACAAACCTTCTGAGGGAGGAAGGGGTGGGAAGGGATCAGATGCTTCTGGGAATGCTTCTGGGAAGAGCTAATTTGCTCTTAAAAAATGAACTTCAGCAGCTGTCTAAGCATCATAAGAGGATCCAGCCCTAAAATGCAGGAGTCATCCTTGGTGCTATGGTTGAGCAGATGACATATCCAGTTCTGTAACCATGTGTCTTTGCTCCTCTTGTTCTGTTGGATAATAAACTCCTTCCTATTTGAAATTTTTGAAATTACTCTTTCTATTATTAACAGCAGATAGCATCCAAACTTCTACAAACTGAACCTTGCCTGTCTCTCTAACTTTGTCTCCTGCCATTCTTTCCCTAGCTCCCTGGTCTTTGGTTTCCAGCTCTTTGCAATTTGTTGCTCATACCTGTTTGTCTGAGCTTCAATATTATTTCTTTAGACAGACTTGCCTGATCCTCTTTCTAAATTTTATACCGTCTCCTACTTCCTCACCTCCTGCCACTTTGTCTGTTATTCCTCTATAAACCTTTCACTTAAAACATGCTTTCTTGAGTTTATTTAATTTTTCTTTTTCTCATGAGACTGAAAACTTCACGAGAGCAAGAGCCATATCTATTGCATTCCCAGCACCAGCACAATGTCTGGCATAGATACTCAGGAAGTATTTGTTGAATTAACGAGAGCCTCACTTCCTCCTGGTTCTCTTCTGGTTAGACATTGTCTAGCATTGGAATCTGCAATGTGATAAATGTATTCGCTCTTCCAATTGTTATATCTCATTTCTGTTTCATATCTTATTATGTTGTCCAGAAATTTCAGAGCAATTTTAGATAATGATAATGTTATTAGGTGCTTTTGATTTTTGCCTGTTTTAATAGGAATGTCTCTATTGGCTGTTGATGTGGCTCTGTGTATGATATTTTTTAAAAATCACATTAAGGAAGTATTTTTCTCTTCCTGAGAGATGCTTAAATATGCAGCAAGTTGGAAACGTGAGGAGGCATAATTTTTTTTACATTCTATAAGACTGTGGTCTATTTTATATAGAAAATTATACTGATGATATAATTTAACTCATTTCTTTGATCACATTTTTCTGTGTAACTCAATTTGCAAAACAACTGAGTGGTAAATCCTAGGTTGTAGAAATAATATGATGGATTTATTAAGTGACATACACAAATATTCTTATGGCTGAAACATATTGACTATGTATCTATTATCTACCTTTACTTTCATTGCTCCTTCCTAACATTAACTATGTATTAAATACATATTTTAGTATTATACTCCTTATCAGTTCACTTCAGTTCAGTCACTCAGTCGTGTCCAACTCTTTGCGACCCCATGAATCACAGCACGCCAGGCCTCCCTGTCCATCACCAACTCCCAGAGTTTACTCAAACTCAAGTTCGAGTTGGTTATAGCTATTACTTAAAGAGTGCTTACTATTTGCCAGCCCATTGCAAATCACTTGATATGGCTGATCTCATTTAATCTTCACGAAATGCTATGAGGTGGGTACCATCACTCTTATTCCTATTTTACAGATAACAAAATTGAGTCTTACGTTCAGTTTACTTCCCTTAACACAGCTGATAAGTAGTAAGGCCGGGATCTGAACCTTGGCAGTCAGCTCCTTGTCCTGTATTGTTTCTACCTCCAGTTGTACCAATTGTTGTGGTTGTTCATTTGCTAAACCATGTCTGACTCTTTGCATCCCCATGGACTGCAGCATGCCAGGCTTCCCTGTCCTCCACTACCTCCCAGAGTTTGTTCAAGTTCATGTCTATTTAGTCAGTGATGCTATCTAGCCATCTCATCCTCTGCTGCCCTCTTCTCCAATTGCTTTCAATCTTTTCCAGCCTCAGAGTCTCACCAGGTACCATAAAACCATTGTTAATGTTGAAATCTATTGGAAATTAGTTACCATAATTTCAAGAATACACAGCACAAAATCAGTACATTGGGGTCAATTTTGAAATGAAATAACTGTAAATATGCAAAATTGTATATCATAGAATATTGGTCTTTTAAGGTATTTTATAAAGTGAATCACACATTCAAATGGAAGGCTTTCATGAAAATTTCTACTTTGTTTTAACATTTTTAACAGATGCTTGACCTGAAAAATCCCTGTGTTGCTAAGAAGCTAATTATTACCAATATTTTGTTAGTAATGAATTTGAATATTGTTTCAAGCCTACAATCTCCCCAAAAAAGATTATTTGAAATTTCTAATGTAATGTTATTTTCTGAGTTATGGTATTGAATCCACATTTGTTTATTATCATTTATACTCACTACTAGCACATTATCAAAATGAAGTCAGAGTGTTTATATTTCCATTAGAATGCTAAAGTGTTTTGTTTTTTTACAAATTTTTTAAGAAAATGACAACCTACAGACAACTGCAAACTAAAAGCACCATAGCCATTACCCAGATTTAGATTCTAAAGGAACAAAATGATCTCATGAAGAGTGCAACTTAAAACAATGATAAAGTTCCAATCAACATAATAAATGATGAAATCTGAAATGCAATAATGCCATAAAACATTTCACCCTTCAGAGCCACAGAATCATGTTTGAATTAATATCTGGGATTATGGCTTTAGGAAATTAATTGTAAGGTGTTTTTTCCTGGTGCTTACCAAACCTCATGGCCTCATAGGATATGTTTATGGCCAGGTCAACACTTCGTTCTTGCAGACACACAGAACCGCAGCACTGTTTATGGTCCCAGCAAAGGATGCCATCAATGCTGTGAGGCTTCCAGACTATCCAAAGAGAGGAAGTTCTTGTGTCTTTACTGCAGGTTAAACTTACTCTGATACACTGATTTTATGAAAATCAGTGTGATTACAAGAGATTAAATGAAGTGGATTTAATACTCTGTAGTATTAGAGTATAGGAGTCTTCCCACATCTTCAATAAATTTCCTTTTAAAACTTAGTTTCCTTAGTGCTTTTAAAGCATAATTTACAAATTTTTTCAAAAACAAAACTGTTACATAAAATACCGTGTCAAAAATGAAAAACATTCAATAAATGTTAAGTGCCTCCTAGTTGTGAATTCAAGGCTTATCACTTGTTTCCTTAGTTAATCCTCACAACAACTATGTGAAATAGGTATTATCCCTAACATAAACATATGAAAGTCTGTAGAAACTGAGTAGAAGCCAAAGACTGACTTTGATTCATCTTTTTAGCCTGTTTATTCCTAGAGGGTTTAAATTTTTTGTTTGGTAAATTTTCTTTATTAATTTGTATTTGGCTGTGCTGGGTCACTGTTACTGCGCCAGCTCGTCCCCAGCTGCAGCAAGCAGGGGCTACTCTCTAGTTGCGGTGTACAGGCTTCTCATTGTGGTGGCTTCTCTTATTGCAGGGCTTTCCAGATTGCTCAGATGGTAAAGAAACTGCCTGCCAATGCAGGAGACCTGGGTTCAATCCCTGGGTTGGGAAGATCCCTTGGAGAAGGAAATGGCAACCCACTCCAGTATTCTTGCCTGGAGAATGCCATGGACAGAGGAGCCTGGTGAGCTACAGTCCATGGGGTCACACAGACAGACATGACTGAGCAGCTAAGACTTTCTCTTGTTGCAGAGAACTGGGCTCTGGGGAGCGTGGGCTTCGTCGTCGCAGTGTGTGGACTCTAGAGCACAGGCTCAGCAGTTGTGTCTGAGCCCAGCTGCTCTGAAGCATATGGGATCTTTCCAGATTGGAGATTGAAGCCGAGTCTCCCGCATTGGCAGGCGGGTTCTTTACCACTGTGTCATCAGGGAAGCTCCATAGAGAGTTTAGTGTGAGTGAGACTGTGGAACAAAGGCAGTCAACACATGGTAGAAACAGATTCAAATCCAAGTTTTCTAACTCCAATTTCAGTGTTCTTTCCACTGCACCATCCTGACTAATAATATTTTCTGTAGCAGTAACAATTGAGGAGGTGTTACCAAGTAAAGCCAACTGAAATGAAACTTAGGGACTCTTATCTAAAGTAAGGTGGGCTGAATATAGGCATACAGCAACAACGTTGAAATTAGTACACCTTTGTAATACTGTTGACTCCTTGCAGTTGTGTTGGCAAGGGAAAGGTCCGTTGATTCAAAGATGAGCCTGGAAAAAAAAAAAAAGATGAGCCTGACAGCTGACATTTGACTATAGAAATGACTAGCATGATCCATGCATAAATAAAATTTCTAGAGACTTCTGTTTCTAGTAATGGCAGATTGGGTAATTTCAGTGAACCTCTGTAAAGGACAAAAGTTCTGGATAAACACATTTTAAAACTCTGTTTGAAAACATCAGACAACTAACAAGATAATAAAGAATTATTATTTAGGATATGAAGAAAACAGATGCACAGCAAGCTAAGCCCAGCACCTAGGGCCCCTTTTCCTTTGGGGCATTTTCTAATTTTGGAGGAAATATTGAGAACCTAGGAAGAGGGTTTTTTTTTTTAACTTATTTATTTTTTCAGTCTTCTTGTGATCAAATTGACTTATAACACTATGCAAGCTTATGTTGTATAGTATAAGGACTTGACTTACATATATTGTGAAGTGATTACCACAATAAGTTCAGGTTAATATCTGTCATCTCATGTAGATCAAAAGAAAGAAATTTTTTTCTTTGCAATGACAATTTGAGCAGAGACCTTGGGAGAGCTTCAAGGGGGCTGTGGTAGGAATTAGAGTCCAGGACAGGCCAACTTGTTGGGAATCCTAGTGAAGTTGCATCAGTTAGATTGTACCTGGAAAGTTGATACTCAAAATATAAGAGTAAAGCCAAAGTAAATGGGAATTCTTAGAGTTCAGCTTAGTTTTAAATCATCTCAGTCCCTGAAATTGGATTGAAATTATTTCAAACTGTTCATACCTTTAGCTACTTGACAGAAACATACATAAAACCTATTTGCAGCAAGAAAGCATCTTTGGATGGAAATTAGTTCTATAAACAGTTCTGTAAAAACATTGTGCAGCATCAAAATAAAAAAATGCCAGACATACAATGTGCTGGAGATCAGTGGAGAAATAACTCCAGAAAGAATGAAGAGATGGAGCCAAAGCAAAAACAACACCCAGCTGTGGATGTGACTGGTGATGGAAGTAAAGTCTGATGCTGTAAAGAACAATATTGCATAGGAACCTGAAATGTTAGGTCCATGAATCAAGGCAAATTGGAAGTGGTCAAACAGGAGGTGGCAAGAGTGAATGTCAACATTTTAGGAATCAGTGAAATAAAATGGACTGGAATGAGTCAATTTAACTCAGATGACCATTGTATCTACTACTGTGGGCAAGAATCCCTTAGAAGAAATGGAGTAGTCATCATAGTCAACAAAAGAGTCCAATATGCAGTACTTTGATGCAACCTCAAAAACAACATAATGATCTGTGTTCATTTCCAAGGCAAACCATTCATTATCACAGTAGTCGAAGTCTATGCCCTGACCAGTAACACTGAAGAAGCTGAAGTTGAATGGTTCTATGAAGACCTACACGTCCTTCTAGAACTAACACCCCCAAAAGATGTCCTTTTCATAGGGAACTGGAATGCAAAAGTAGGAGGTCAAGAAACACCTGGAGTAACAGGCAAATTTGGCCTTGGAGTACAGAATGAAGCAGGGCAAAGGCTCATAGAGTTTTGTCAAGAGAAGGCACTGGTCATAGCAAACACCCTCTTCTAAAAACACAAGAGAAGACTCTACACATGGACATTACCAGATGGTCAATACCAAAATCAGATTGATTATATTTTTTGCAGCCAAAGATGAAGAAGCTCTATACAGTCAGCAAAAACAAGACCGGGAGCTGACTGTGGCACAGATCATGAACTCCTTATTGCCAAATTTGGACTTACATTGAAGAAAGTTGGGAAAACCACTAGATCATTGAGGTATGACCTAAATCAAATCCCTTACAATTATACAGTGGAAGTGACAAATAGATTCAAGGGATTAGGTCTGATAGACAGAGTGCCTGAAGAACTATGGATGGAAGTTCTTGATATTGTACAGGAGGCAGTAATCATGATCATCCCCAAGAAAATGAAATGCTAAGAGGCAAAATCATTATCTGAGGAGGCCTTACAAATACCTGTGAAAAGAAGATATGCAAAAGGCAAGGGAGAAAAGAAAGATATACCCATCTGAACGCAGAGTTCCAAAGAATATCAAGGAGAGATAATAAAGCCTTCCTCAGTGATCAGAGCAAAGAAGTAGAGGAAAAGAATAGAATGGGAAAGACTAGAGATCTCTTCAAGAAAATTAGAAATGCCAGGGGAACATTTCATGCAAAAATGGGCACAATAAAGGACAGAAATGTTAGGTATGGTCCTAACAGAATCAGAAGATATTAAGAAGAGGTGGCAAGAATACACAGAAGAACTGTACAAAAAACATCTTCATGACCCAGATAACCACAATGGTGTGATCACTCACCTAGAGCCAGACATCCTGGATTGAGAAGTCAAGTGGGCCTTAGGAAGCATCACTACGAACAAAGCTAGTGGAGGTGATAGAATTCCCACTGAGCTATTTCAAATCCTAAAATATGATGCATTCATTTATGCCAGAAAATCTGGAAAACTCAACAGTGGCCACAGGACTGGAAAAAGGTCCGTTTTCATTCCAATCCCAAAGAAAGGCAATGCCAAAGAATGTTCAAACTACTCACAATTGTACTCATCTCACACGCTAGCAAAGTAGTGCTCAAAATTCTCCAAGCCAGGCTTCAACAGTATGTGAACTGTGAACTTCCAGATGTTCAAGCTGGATTTAGAAAAGGCAGAGGAACCAGAGATCAAATTGCCAACATCTGTTGGATCATCGAAAAAGAAAGAATTCCAGAAAACATCTATTTCTGCTTTATTGACTATGTCAAAGTCTTTGACTGTGCAGATCAGAACAAACTCTGGAAAGTTCTCCAAGAGATGGGAATACCAGACCACCTTACCTGCCTCTTGAGATGTCTGTATGCAGGTCAGGAAGCAACAGTTAGAACTGGACATGGAACAGCAAACTGGTTCCAAATCACATCAAGGCTGTATATTGTCACCCTGCTTATTTAACTTATGTGCAGAGTACATCATGAGAAATGCTGACTGAATGAAGCACAAACTGGAATCAAGATTGCTGGGAGAAATATCAATAACCTTAGATATGCAGATGACACCACCCTTATGGCAGAAAGCAAAGAAGAACTAAAGTTCCTCGTGATGAAAGTGAAAGAGGACAATGAAAAAGCTGGCTTAAAGCTCAACATTCAGAAAACTAAAATCATGGCATCCGGTCCCATCACTTCATGGCAGATAGGTGGGGAAACAGTGCAAACAGTGAGAGACTATTTTTTGGCCTCCAAAATCACTGCAGATGGTGACTGCAGCCATGAAATTAAAAGACTTACTCCTTGGAAGAAAAGCTATGACCAACCAAGATAGCATATTAAAAAGCAGAGACATTACTTTGCCAACAAAAGTCCTTCCAGCCAAAGCTATGATTTTTCCAGTAGTCATTTATGGATGTGTGAATCGGACTATAAAGAAAGCTGAGTGCCGAAGAATTGATGCTTTTGAACTGTGGTGTTGGAGAAGACTCTTAAGGGTCCCTTGGACTGTAAGGAGATCCAACCAGTCCATCCCAAAGGAAATCATTTGTGAATATTCACTAGAAGGACTGATGCTGAAGCTGAAACTCCAATACTTTGGCCACCTGATACAAAGAACTGACTCATTTGAGAAGACCCTGATGCTTGGAAAGATTGAAGGCGGGAGAGGGAGATGACAGAGGATATGATGGTTGGATGGCATCACTGACTCAATGGACGTGAGTTTGAGTCAACTCCGGAAGTTGGTGATGGACAGGGAGGCCTGGTGTTTGCAATTCATGGGGTCACAAAGAATCATACATGACTGAGCAACTGACCTGAACTGAACAAATTGGTAAAGCTTTATGAACAAAATACAGCAGAAACAACAGACAATAGGAAAAGGCCTACAGGTGTTTTAGATTTTGTAGTTATTAGATATTGTCTTTAAATAAATATGCTTATTATGTTCAAGGAAATACAGTGAAATAGAGAATCAAGAATACAATTGGAAGCTCTATGACACAATAGAAGAAGTAACACAGAACTAAAATTTAAGACTTCAATAAATGTATTTGTATGTCAGATGGCAACAAACACATGAAAAGATGCTCAACATCACTCATTATCAGAGAAATGCAAATCAAAACCACAATGAGGTACCACTACACACCAGTCAGGATGGCTGCTATCCAAAAGTTCACAAGCAATAAATGCTGGAGAGGGTGTGGAGAAAAGGGAACCCTCTTACACTGTTGGTGGGAATGCAAACTAGTACAGCCGCTATGGAGAACAGTGTGGAGATTTCTTAAAAACTGGAAATAGAACTGCCATATGACCCAGCAATCCCACTTCTGGGCATACACACCAAGGAAACCAGATCTGAAAGAGACATGTGCACCCCAATGTTCATCACAGCACTGTTTATAATAGCAAGGACAAGGAAGCAACCTAGATGCCCATCAGCAGACGAATGGATAAGGAAGCTGTGGTACATATACACCATGGAATATTACTCAGCCGTTAAGAAGAATTCATTTGAATCAGTTCTAATGAGATGGACGAAACTGGAGCCCATTATACAGAGTGAAGTAAGCCAGAAAGATAAAGACCATTACAGTATACTAACACATATATATGGAATTTAGAAAGATGGTAATGATAATCCTATATGCAAGACAGAAAAAGAGACACAGATGTACAGAACAGACTTTGGGACTCTGTTGGAGAAGGCGAGGGTGGGATGTTTCAAGAGATCAGCATCGAGACGTGTATATTATCTAGGGTGAAACAGATCACCAGCCCAGGCTGGGTGCATGAGACAAGTGCTCAGGGCTGGTGCACTGGGAAGACCCAGAAGGATCGGGTAGAGAGGGAGGTGGGAGGGGGGATTGGGATGGGGAATACATGTAAATCCATGGCTGATTCATGTCAATGTATGACAAAAACCACTACAATATTGTAAAGTAATTAGCCTCCAACTAATAAAAATAAAGGAAAAAAATGTATTTGTATGTTAGACACAGAGAATTAGACAACTAGAAGAAAGGTCAGAAGAAAATATAGAGAATGAACATGGAGAAAAATTGTTGTTGTTCAGATGCTAAGTTGTGTCTAACTCTGTGACCTCATGGACTGCAGCATGCCAGGCTTCCTCGTCCTCCACTCTCTCCCAGAGCTTGCTCAAACTCATGTCCATTGAGTCGATAATGCCATCCAACCATCTTAGCTTCTGTTGCCCCCTTCTCCTCATGCCCTCAATCTTTCCCAGCATCAGGGACTTTTTCAGTGAATTGGCTTTTCGTATCAGGTAGCCAAAGTATTGGAGCTTCAGCTTCAGCATCATTCCTTCCAATGAATATTCAGGATTAATTTCCTTTAGGATGGACTGGTTTGATCTCTTGCTGTCCAAGGGACTCCCAAGAGTCTTCTATGGCTATAAGGTACAGAGGCAAAGGGAGAAGAGGTAATATATGTCTTATGGGGATCTCTAAAGGAATGAGGAGAAGAAAGAGATAATGAGCCAGAAATGGCATTTGAAAAGATAATGGCTGAGAACTCTGAAAAACTAATGAAAGAAATCAAGAAACAGATTTAAGAAGGTCCAGGAAACACAAGCAGTATAAATACAAAGGAATTCTAATCTACATACAACCAAGACCAATGAAAACCAAAGATTATGTATTATTAAAAGCATAAATCCTTTACATGCATTTACACACATGCAAATATTTGTTAGATTTTTAGCGATCGCTACTATTTATAAAGCTCGTGTTCTTTTGCCATTATTTATAAAGCTTGTGTTCTTTTGTGGTTTTATGTTGATCTGTTTTTTCATAGTCCTTTATTGTTGGCAGGTAAATTTCTTTCCTTTTTATTAAGGCATGATGGCATTTTTTAATTCTGACAGGAATGGCAGAATTGATTCCTTCGGGTTAACAAAGCAGCTGCCTGAGGATTAAGAGAGCAGTAATGGCAACCCACTCCAGTATTCTTGCCTGGAGAATCCCAGGGCCAGAGGAGCCTGGCGGCAAAGAGTCGGACATACTGACCAACTAACACTTTCACTTCTTCACTTTTAAATATGTACTAAACTATGAATAAAATTTCTCTCTGGGAGTATAGAAATGAAGGAGCTGATAACAGAGGTGCTGTCTTAGTAGCTGTAATGAGGTTTTCTGAGGAAAAAAGCCAATCTAAAAGAAATATTAAAGATTTGTTTAGGGACTATTTTTTTTTTTAATTGAAACACATGTTAAGTAAGACATTCAAAAGTAAAACAGAAAAGAAACAAATAATTGATAATTTTCTGGGTCACCGCTTAGGGACCAGACAGTAAGTTTGGATCCAAATGTTCTACCTTAAAAACTAAGGGAGATAAACTTCAGGTTACATAGCTTTGATTTTTAATTTTTCCTGAAACACAAAACATACAGATTCACTTACAAAAGCAACATTTTGCTTGGAAGTTAAGAAAAGGAGAAAACAAATATAAGTTTAAAAGCACTGGACTTGGAGGTGAGTACTATTGGGTTCATTTCTAACTTTGCTCCTCGGTAACTGCTCAATCTCTTTGAGTCTCACTGACTTCTAAAGCAGGAAGATAAAAATAATCAGCTCACCTACCTCTTGCATTGTTGTGAAAGTACTCACATTCACAAATAAGAAATAATAGATAAAATAATATCAAAAAAGACTCAAATTCCTTGAGAGTATGAAAAAAGTAACTGACTGCTTTAAATGAGTTTAGGGAAACAGATAACGCTGGATTCCATACCTGTGGACAGATAAGAATCCAACTCCAACGTCAGTAATCTTAGGGTGAAAGAGAGGGATTAAGGATGAAGATGAGCAAATATTGTCCTAGTATTTACAAAGCATGTATGGATAAGAGTGGGGAAGAATATGAATTCCAGGAACAGAATCCTAAATTGAAAAGATCTTTGGCAAGATTCTGTGGTTTATTTTGAAATATATTATTTGTTAGGTTAGGAAAGAAAATTGTAATCAGTATGGATTCACTAAGAACAACTTACAATAGCTATTCTTTTTGTTTGTATGTTACCAAACTGCCAGTGGGCTATAGTCCATGGGATCACCAAGAATTGGACGCGACTGAATGACTGAGCGTCGCACGGCTCAGACATGTTGGAGGAATGCATCATAATTCTAGCAGAGCAGCTGACACTGGGTATCACTGAGGACAAGACGAAGAAAAGGATCCAGAAGATAAATATAATAGGTAGATTAATGATTGGTTGAAGGCCTCTAAGAGGATCTCTCACTAACGGATTGATTATCAACCAGGTGGAAGAATTTTAGCTGGCTTGCAACATGGGACCATTCAACATGTGCAATTATCAGCTTAGATGAAGACATAGAAGACATGCTTACTTCATTTTCAGATGCTATAAAAGAAGTTAATGTCTTGAGTAGTAAACTAGGATTTTAAGAGATCTTGATAGCCTGGGAAGAACAGTGAATCGAAGAGAATAGTTTAATAAGGATAAATGCAGACAGATTTCCCTTACATTAAAGATCAACTGCACAGGGTGGTACACACTGGACTTAAATGCAGTTTCTACAAAGATTTCAGGGTTTTACCTACCAACAAGGTCAACATGAGCAAGTCATGTGATTTGCCATAAAAACACCCCCCCATAACAAATAAATTAAAACCCCCTTTCTTCTTAGGCCAGACTAAGAGAAATAGCCTTTCCAGACCAAGGAAATAAGAGCCCTCTGTATTTGGAACTGGTTAACTCACATCTGGAAGATTGTGACTAGATAGGGTGCCACAGTTTAGGAGGGACATTGACAAAAGAGAGCTGGCCAGAGGAAGGTAATCAAAATGTTAGAAGGTCTGGAAACAATCATATGAAAAACAGCTGTAGGATCTTGGTTTATTTTGTGTGGAAAAGGGGATGGTGGGGGTCTGTGTTTACACAGGGAGATAACATAATGTCTATAAAGAATTTAGCACAAGGCATTATACATAGTAAACACCCAATAAATGCCAACTGTAATTATGATTCCAACTGTAGAAGATGACTATTCTATGTAGTCTCAAATAGCAACCCTAGGAACAATGCAATAGCAATTAAGGGAAAAGTGAGTTACTTTGATATAGTGAAGGAAGAAATTTTTCTCAGAACTATACAAAGATTTAACCCATTGTTTCATTGTTTCATGAAATAGCATAGAAATCTCTATTTTTATGATAGCCATAATAAGCTAAACAGGCAAAACTAGTTGATATTATAAATCACCTTGTGGCTTCAAATCAGACCATATTCTATCAGTTGGCCATTTCTCAATGACAAGCTTGTATACTTAAGAAGACCTTTCACTAGTAAGGAATATATTTGTTGTCTGAGTGCGAGACATTTTTGCAGAAGGTATGACATTCTTTTCTATTTTTTTGGCCTCACCGCGTGGCTGGCATGGTCTTAGTTCCCTGACCTGGGATTGAATCTGGGCCCACAGCAGTGAAAGTGCTGACCACAAGGGAACTGGACCATAAGCAAACTCCCATGACATTCTTTCCTTTTTTATTTTTTAAGGAGGAAAATATTTCACAGGAGAATGTTAGCATCATTAACACCTGCATGTGCGTTCAGTCACTGAAGTTTTGTCCGACTGCAACCCTATGAATTGTAGCCCACCAGGCTTCTCTGTCCATGGGATTCCTCAGGCAAGAATACTGGAGTGGGAAGCCATTCTCTTCTCCAGGGGATCTTCCCAACCCAGAGATC
Organism: Odocoileus virginianus; assembly: GCF_023699985.2. Lineage (NCBI taxonomy): Eukaryota > Metazoa > Chordata > Mammalia > Artiodactyla > Cervidae > Odocoileus > Odocoileus virginianus. The sequence continues at coordinate 31,998,805 of NC_069697.1, forward strand.
AAACCTGGGTCTCCTACATTGCAGACAGGTTCTTTACTGATTAAACCAGTCAATCCTAAAGGAAATCAATCTTGAACATTCATTGGGAGAACGAATGCTGAAGCTGAAACTCCAATATCTTGACCACCTGATACGAAAAGCCAATTCATTGAAAATGCCCCTGATGCTGGGAAAGATTGAGGGCATGAGGAGAAGGGGGTGGCAGAAGATGAGATGGTTAGATAGCATCATGGACTCAATGGTTGTGAATTTTAGCAAACTTGGGGAAATAGTGAAGGACAGGGAAACCTGGCATGCTGCAGTCCATGGGGTCTCAAAGAGTCTGACACAATGTAGTGACTGAGCAATAAAGCCCATGAGGGCCAAGACAACAGAAGAGAAGAACAGATAAGAGATTCAGTAAAAGCCTAGAAGGTAAAAATTAAGTGGAAAAGTTTAAATTAATTTAACAGAAGAGGGACAACCCAAAATGAAATTTTTATGGAGGGAGATAACCAAAACGAACCATGGAACCAGAGCAGGGCTTAGACTGAGAGGCACCCTGGTACCGATGGAGTGGAGGTGACAGGAAGAGCTGAGAAGGAAGATTAGTGAACGCTTATATGAGAAGCATTTAGACCCGGGTTCCCTTCCACCGGGTATAGCTGGCTGGCTACCTCTTCCGCACCCGGACAGATGGCTGAAGGTTTACTCTCTCAAGAAATTGACCTAGCACAAATAGTAGGGAGATGCTAGGAGGAAAATAGAGAGATTAAGTCAGTAGGAAGGCAGCAGGCAGGAGAAAACTGTCTGGATCTGTTGAAATGTTTACCAGCTAAAGACAACTGAACTGACATGAGGAAGCACCTTTCAGAAACCCCAGAGCATCTCAGAAGCATAAAAGAAGACTTTTCCTAGAAAAACCAGCAGCAATGGTCCTTGGAGAATCTGATAAGGGTTAAGAACCTTCAAGCTGAGTAGAAATGGAGAAAAAAAATTTTAAGTTGCTGTTTAAATAAATGAGTATTATTGCTTTTAACCTCTACAAACATAACTAGGTTTGGAAAGAATGAATGTCCTTCATCTACAGATCACAAAAGGGGAAATATGAGTGCTAGGTAAACATAAGAAAAATTTTTCAGACCCACACATAGGCAAAGGAGACTCACATGTAAACAAGGAGATGTCATTTTCAACTAAAAATTAGCAAAAGAATAAGAAGAATGAGACTATCCAGTGCTGGCCAGAGCATGTTGAAATAGGCTCTGACATACTCCTAGAGGGAGTATAATAGACTATTATTTGAAGAAGATGACAGTATGAATCAACATATTCATATTGAATATGTTTTGAATATATTCATTCCCTTTGGCCCATAAATTCTGGGAATCTTATCTAAGGAAGTAATTACAAATGCAAATAAACATGAATGATAGAAGATGTTTAATATTCATTAATTTTAACAATTAGAAATTTTAAATAAATGAAATGATCAACAATAGTATTCAAATAAATTGTGTTCCCTTGCTACAATGAAATTCAATGCAACCATTAAAGTTTATGTTTACAGAATTTGTAAATTTGAAATATTGATGGAGTCATTTTAAACAGCATAAACATTGTATATTCTCAACTATATGAAAAAACATTTGAAAGAAACATTCCAGAATGTAACATTCCATGAGAATTTGGTTAATAGATGTTGTCTTTGTTTTTTAAAAAATTGTTAGTTGAATTTTTAGATATTCTAAGTAAATTTTTTTAAGGAAGATCTTTTGGAAAAAATCTGAAAAATGACTATTTTAAAAAATTATTCAATGCCAAACTCATCAGGGAAAACAGATGCAATGAATTTGTAGAGGTATGGTATTTTAAAATCTGGATTTTTCTTGGGGAATGAGTATACAAATTGTAGTAAGCTCACTCCTTCCCCCCACCCCCCAAAAAGGTGTTCACCTCCTAATCCCCAGATCCTGTGAAAATGTTAGCTTACATGGCAAAGGAGAATTCAAGTTGCAGATGGAATCCAAGTTCCTGATCAGGGACTTTCAGATGGGAAGATCATCCTGGATTTTCCTGGTGGGTCCAATATAATCACAAAGTTTCTCTTAAGTGGTAGAGGGAGGCAGAAGGGAGAGAATGAGTGGAATGGCACCATGAGAAGGATTTGGCAAGACCATGATGGTTTAAAGATGGAGAAATGGGGCCATGAGCCAAAGAATGCAGGCGACCTATAGAAGCTAAAACAGGCAAGCAAACAGCTTCTCCCCTAGAGCCTTCAGAAGGAACCATCGTATCGCCAACTTGATTTAGCCCAGTGAGAACCATTTTGGATTTTTGACCTCCAGAATTGTAAGACTACATTTGTGTTGTTTTAAACAACTAAGTTTGTAGTAATTTATTGCAGCAGCAACAAGAAACTCATATACCAACCATTACACCATCACTATGACAGAAGCCAAAATCACTACTAAAATGATAAGTTTGTAGGCAATATTTATATAATGACTTAGAGTATGCAAAATGCTTCAACATGCGTTAGTTCATTTGTTCCTCAAAGCAATGTCACAAAGGAGGAAATGCATCCCCTCCTGATTTTACAAATGAGAAAACCAAGAGTTGGAATGGCAAAACAATTTATTAGAGGTTGCATGGAGCCAGAGTTGGGATCCAGAGCCTGGTCTCTGACCCCAAATTCCATGCTGTGGTCTACTTCTCACTATGTTCCCCAAATGAGGCTAAGCAAAAAGAAGCAGAATGTTTTGTAAAATGTGGGTCTCTACTTCAGCCTCGAGTATAGCAGAGAAAAAGAATCCTGTGAATATCTGGTGTGTTAAATTTATGGGATTTATTGTCTACAAAATTTTGAACAGAAAAAAATAACCAAACCCTAAAGTAATAGATAAACTTCAACCATTTCAAGCCTGTGATCCAAGTATTTTTTTTCTTATCTAAATGGATAAATGGGGGAAATTCTTGGTGTCTAGGTGGAGGATGTCCATCTGTAGCTTGGTTCACCTGCCCCCTCACTGACATCACTTTGCCTCTTTCCTCTTCATGAGTTCCCCATCTTTTGCCATCAAATGATGGCAGAAGAAATAAAAGAAGATGAAATTCCAAAGCCAGACACATAGATCAATGAAATAGGATAGACAGCCCAGAAATAAACCCATGCACTCATGGTCAATTTCTCTACGAAAAAGGAAGCAAAATAAGGTGAAATTTAAGCCCTTCGTAGTGGTTAATTTCATGTATCAACTTGACTGGGTCATGGATGCCCAGATATTTGGATGTGTCTGTGGGTCTGTTTCTGGAGGTGATTAACATTTGATTTGGCAGAATCAGTAAAGCAGATTATTCCTTTCCATGTGGACAGGTCTCATCCAGTCAACTGAATAGAAAATAAGGTCGAGTAAGAGAAGACTTCACCTGCCTGATGCTTGAGCTGGGACATCAGTCTTCTTCTGTCCTTGAACTTAGGACTCTCCTGATTCTCAGGTCTCTGGATTTGGGAACACCACCACCAGCTTTTGGGATCTCCAGCTAGCCACTGGATCTTGGGGCTTAGTCTCCATAAGTGAGCCAATTCCTTATCATAAATCTCTCTCTCTCTCTCTATTTCTCTCTGTTTCTCTGGTGATCTCTGACTAACACATCTGGGAGTAACTGAACATTTGTAAGAAGTCTAAGTGATGAAAACAGGTTCAAATCCCAAATAAGCGAATTTGATCTTTCTGGTTCCTTCTCGACTACTCCAGAGGGGCTGTGCTCCTGACATGGAATAAATCAAGGATATGCACCAATAATGGAACGGCTGATGCTTTTTTGGAAAGCAAGAACAGACTGCCAGTACTTAGTTTACTCTACGAGGACTTAGCCAAAACCGCCACTGCAGTCGTAGTCAGATCCCAAGGGCAGGAGCCTGGACCTGAGGCAAGGGCAGGAAAGGGTGTCTGGGGCAGGGTGCCCCTCCACTGGGAGTGGGGAATTGAGCCCAGAGTGTCTGTTGACTGATGTGTTGTTGCATGTTTCTCACTTTTTCTTCTAATATTTTCTAATTATAGTCTCAACAAGCATCATGGCCACAAATTACCTTTTAATAAAAGGTTGCAGATTCACTTGAAGAAAATGTGTCTGAGCTGCTCCCTCAGCTCTGCATCCCTGCCTCCCCGCTACCGGTCCCCTTGCCCTCGGTCTCCAGATGTACCTCTGCCCTCCTGACTCTGCAGGCTTAGATGGTATAAAACTTGCCCTTCTTTTCCTCTCTCACATCTGGTGTGTGTGTGTGCGCGTGTGTCCTGGGCAGAGGAGGCGCCTCCCTCCCTGTTGTGTGGAATCCAGATGTGACTTTCCACCGACGATCACCCATGCTCTGCAGGGTGCTGAGGAGCATACTGCCTCACTGAGTTTCACTCTATAAACCCTGAAATGCTCCTGACCCATGCTGTAGGCCTCTGACCTGCTTTCTCCATCCTGCCTCATGTTTGGAGGACCAGGTTTCTATGTAATGTCTAGTGCCCCAGTGGCCAGTGAGGACCCAAGCCATCCATCCCTGCAGTTCTCCTTGAAACCCCATCCTAGGACAGGACTTCCGGTGTCCTCCCTAGACCTCAGAGATATGGGGTACTTGCTGATTTGGCCTGATGGATTCTCAGTCTCTGCATATTTTTGCAGTTGTGGAGACTGCCCAGTATAGCTACCATGGCAACCATTTGCCTGCACTGAAGCCTTCAGACCCCAAGCTTTTCCAGTCTGATCAAACCTCTCGCATAAACCTGGCTTTTTTGCGGTACCATCCTGCCTTCTGGTGTGGTGTACTGGTGGTACCTGTGTCCTTCTCCTGTCTGTTTTGAGGCAAGAGTGGAGGTGAGTTAGAAATAATTGCTGAAAGGTTCCAGGAACATCATACAGTGATGATGAAAGTGAAACTCAGAAAGATTGAATAAACCAGCAGGCTATGGGATCAAGATTCAGACCTGCATATTCTGTCTCCTGCACTTGTCCTTCAATTATGTATTTCTTGAAATGCAGGCTCTTACTTTTCTGGCCATAGGAAATGATGTGTTGAATATCTTTCCCGGGAAGTGGTAGAAAAGTGTTTTTCCTGGTGTTTTGAGTTGGGGAAAAAAGAAAAAAGCTCTGACCACATTTTGGAAAGGTACCTTTTTAGATGCACTAGGAGATTTTAGTAGTACAAACAGCTAGCGTTTGAGTTTGACACAAAGGAGAGGAGAGGAGAAGGCATTTTGTCTCAGAATCATTATGAGGCGTAAGAAAACAATTGTACCATCTCTACTTTCTTACCTGGGAGGAGGGAGCGCCTAGTATAAACTTTCTATGGCCCTGGCTTGTGAAGCAACTCAGCACATGATCTTAAATCACAAAGGCAGCTTTGTTGCTTTCTCGTGCGCCCTGCTGCCCCCTATCGAGCCTGCCGTGATGTTGGAGGGTGTTCTCATAGGTGCCTGTGCGGGGCTTGCTGCCAGCATTAGCAGGTGTAACCCACACCGAGGCCTCCCGGGGCTGGCCGTATGTCATCGCACGTTGTCCGCTCTGAATTGATGAACCTTCACTGGAGGCAGATGTGCAGCTTTTTCCAGGCCTTTCCAGAAGAGAAAAAAACAAAGCCTTCTATTGATTACAGTAATGTGTCAAAATGTGTTTCACCTGGAGACACTGGTTTGTACTGAGCTTGTAATGAACATGATCTTCTAATCCAGTGTTTTTTTTTTTTAACCTTTCTCAGATTCCATATATTTTAGAAAAGCTGACAAAAGTGATTGAGCTTTTACTCTAGAAAAAAAAATAAACATATGTATCTCCAAACAAAATTTTATGTACTTTCAAAGCATATATGAAACCCCAGGGGTATGAAGACCCAAATTACCCCCTCCCTCTAGTATATATCTATTCTAGTTTTCTTTCATTTGTGAGAACACGATGCCTTCCTGAGTTTGTGATTATATAAAAATCTATATTTATTTTGGCATTCATAAAGATGAAGTCTGTCTGGGATGCCTCTTATCAGTTTAGGACTCTATTGCATAAAATTCACTAATTAAGTTGAACAACTGATCATCATTTTCAACAATTGAGGCTTAGTTATTTAGGTTCCTCCCAGATGCATTTTGCTATTGTCACCACCAACTCTTGGTCCAGTGGTTGGGAAGTGGTAGGAGAGGGAGAGAGGAGTCTGTATCAGAATCAGTTGGAGAGATTTTCAAACAATAACCTTGTTCATCCTCCCAACACAGGACTCAGAGTTGCAGGCCAACCAGCCATCTTTGTGATGCCTAGTGGAAAGAGGAAGATTTCCTAGCAGGAGGTACAAGATCTATTAAAATGTGTGCTCCTGATTACAATTTTGTGCCCTTATAGAGGGCAAGTGGTTCAGAAGAATCACAAAATCAGAGAACATTACACCTGGGGAGAACAAGATAAAAGTTGTGATTGGAACTGGTAGCAAGAGACACATTGTCCATCATCATCATTTTTTTTTAAAGGGGTGATGTTTTTATTCAACAAAAGCATTTTTATTCACTACAAAAATGACCAGGATTCATTTGACAGCTGACTCTGGAAAGACCTCCACCTAGCTTCTGCGTGAGCCAGCAGTCCCTCCCACACAGCCCTTGTGACTCAGGGTAAGGTAGCAGGCACAGCTGCACATAAGATGCCTGACCTAAGGGTGGGAGTCTGGACTTGGCTAGCCCTGACCACACTGAACCTCCCCTCCCCCTTTAAACAGCATGCTCAGGTCAGGTTTTCCAACATCCAGCAGCTCCACCCCTTCCCCACCGTTGAGGTCCTCAGCAGGACCAAATGTTCTGGCAACTTCTAGAAGAAAGTTGGCCTGATGGGAGGGGGGACTGGGATGGGGAATACATGTAAATCCATGGCTAATTCATTTCAATGTATGACAAAAACTACTGTAATGATGTAAAGTAATTAGCCTCCAACTAATAAAAATAAATGGAAAAAAAAAAAAAAGAAAGTTGGCCTGAAAGACAGTGAAAACACATACACACACTATGTAAATATTAGTTGTGCAAAATAATGCAATGGATTGCATTCTATTTTTTCTATTCTCTTCTCCTCTATTCTAGTACCATTAAGTTAATGAGTTATGACCATAATTCAAAAAACAGCTATGCAGCCTAAAGGTTTTCAGGATAAATTCTTGCAGTTCCCTGATGAAATGTCTCAGGGCTGCCTGTGGTTGGGGTGAGGGTGAGGAGGTGAAGGAAAATGATAAGAGAGGATAGTGCATTAAACTCCCAGTACCTCATCCACTCCCAATCAGAGGAACTCCATTAAGCTTTTTAAAAGTTGTATTGGGATTCTGTATAATATTTTATTCTAAAAACACTGAAAACCACTGACTTAGCCCATTTTACAAGTGAGAAATTTAAATCCAAGATGAGGTCACGTATTCAAGTCATGCCAGTACTTAGTGACAGAGCCATATTATGATTCTTTTTCAATTTTCTGTCCCATAATTCTTTTAATATGTGTGTGTATTTGGTAAATCAGATGGTTTAGCAGAACTTATGAAGAAAATTAAGAATCTCCCACCCCTCTCTCTGTCTGCTTCCAGTTTTAGACTTTCCTCCCTATTTCCATAACTCACATATCATGTTTGTCTCTCTCCTCCTTTCTTTATCACTTTTTCATGACCGTATTGACTCCCCACCATGAAAGGATGGTGGTTTAGCTCAATTTTCCTATCACCCATCTCCTCTTTTCTTCTCCCTCCACTTGCGTTTTCTAGTTATGTTATTATTTTTAGTTCTATAGTTGATTACCTCTGCTGATTTAAGTAAAAACCATAATCCTCTATTTCTTTTTTAAAAATTTATTTTAATTGGAGGATAATTACTTTACAATATTGTAAAGTAATGTGTATGTGGTTTTTGCCATACATCACCATGAATTGGCCATAGGCATACATGTGTCCCCTCTCTCCTGAAACCCCCAACCCTCTATTTCTTATCATACCCTGATCTTCTCACCCCTGTTCTATCGCTTTTTCTAATGCATCACTTGCAGTACCACTAAAAACACCACCAATACTGAGACTTTTTAGTTGACAGTAAGATGAATTAAAGTGCGATGTTCCTTCTTCCAGAAGCTAGAGAAAATTTACACTGTATTATTACAGATAAAAAGTCAATGAGCATAAAGTTTGAAATAGATGAATCCACAGGAGAATTTCTACAACTCTCTCGCACACAATTAGTATCTAGTCCCTAGGAACGAAGAACAGATATTCTGCCTCTTTCTACCCTCTATCGTGTCTGGCTTTGTACCTTCTGTTCAGCCACAAGGGAAAACCTCAAACTAGTGAATGAAAATTTGGACATGCCAGGTCTAGGTTCAAAATAAGTAAAAGCTTTCTAATAAACAGCCCTTCAAATTTGGTTGGTGCTGCCGTGTAAGCCAGGGAGCTCCCTGTCACCATAGGAGTTGAAGCACAAGAGAGAAGATTGCTTGTCAACACTTTTGCAGAAAGGGAAATGACCTTTAGGTTATTTTCATCCCTGAGATTTTGTGATTCTGTGAAATTAATGATACATCTCACAAGGTGAGTGAAGTTACCCTGGATCATACATTCTCAGGCAGGCAATATCGTCACCAATAGGACAAACATTGGTTTGGGGGATGTGTGAAAATATCTTCCATATTACAGTGATTTGTGGCCACATAAACAGGTATACACTGTATCCGTGGTATTAAAAGTTTATGAAAGGTGGGAATCAGCAATAAGAAGTCTACAAAATCTTGTGGACAGGGACAGGTAGTGGGCTGAGCTGAAGATACTGAAAAATAGGTTAAGGAACACTGCTAGGCTCCACATTCCATTGGTAAGACAATGTTGGTTATGTCCCCTCCCTTGGGAAGGCTTCTCCGAACCTCATGCCCTTTTCACCATGTTTAACAACTAGCCTGTCCTGCAAGTTGTCCTAAGAGAGGCGGTTTGGGGCGGGATGGTTAAGAAACTAGGCATTGCCTAGTTCATATGACCACGGATGAATTTATGTCATCTCAGCAAGTCTGAGTCTCCTTCTCTTTCATGACCGTAATGATAGTTCTTTGCATATGGGGTTGCTGGAATGTTTAAATTCTTAAAGCTCAGAAGTGCGATTCTAGAACCATTGGTTTAGCATCACCTGGAAGCTTGTTTGAAAAGCAGACTCTCAGGCTCCACCCCAGGTTTACTGACTCAGGATCTGTATTTTAACAAAATTCCCAGATGATGGCAGGTACATTAACATTTGAGAAGGAATTAGTTTAAATGAAGTAATGCTTGTAGAAGAGTTTATCCAAATACCTAGTGTTGAATATTATTACCACTAATCTCTCCCTCCCACACTACACTATCAGCTCCATGTCAGGACTTTGTCCTATTCATCTTTATGTCCCCAGCACCCAAAGCAACGCATGGCAAGTTTACATATTGATTGAAAGGCTGTTAGATGAATAGATGAATGAGAAGCAGAGTGGGAGAAAAAACAATGCTTTCTTCCTGAATGTGGCTGGAGATGGTTTTCCTGCTCGTGCTTTCTGTTATCTGACTCACAGCTATTTTCCCCTTCTGTCTGTAAAGAAAGACCTTCTCTGCTGGAGACTTTCTTCTTTTTGGTTTCCAGGGCATGCACATTTAATTAAGGAATTTTATTGAGTGCCTTCTTTGTGTAAGCCTTGTGCTGTGTTGAAGAAAACAAAGATGAGTAAGACACATCCCCGCCCTCTGCCACTGTGTGTATATTTGTGTATTCTATCACAAATCTCTTGCAATATACTCATTTCAACCTTATCTTGGCTTGAAAGATAAGGAGAGAACCGAAACATATGGGGTTTGTTGGCACACTGGGGCTGAATTATGAATACTGTCACAGACACAGGAACCAAAAGATTCAGACAAGAAAAACAAGCTTTAATAAAAGGTTCCAGAATAGAGACACCTTTTTCTGCGCCCCCCCCCCCCCCCCCGCCTTGATGAACCCCTCTGCCTCCAAAATAAGATTTCCTGCTGCAAATAGCCTTCAAGTTGTGGGAAACATCCTCCAAGTCACATTTCTTTTTTGTCGGTTTGGATGATTCAACACATTTGCTTCTTTTGGATGATTCAACACATTTGCTTCTTTTGTATTTGCTGTTTGCAGATAATTCTTTCTTAGAATAGGTAAGCCATCTGTTAACGAGCTATCCTTAGCCCTCTGTGCAAACCACACACCTCCTTCGTCACAGTATCCACTGCAAGGGGAGAAAACAGGCTTTCCTGTTCTCCTTTTCACTCCCTGTTGGAAGGTTTGCATCACTGGAAACCATCCAAGTTTTTTTTTTTCTGTATAAAAGAACTTTCTGTGTTGACTAATTTATTTGAAGTGATCTTTTCTCCTCGGGTACAGAATCGTATCAAAATTTTACTGCTAATTATGTATGATTGATTCCCTTTCGAGAGCATTTTAGATCTCACTTTAGGGAGGGGCTGGGTCAACTCGTGAAGAGGAACATGGAAACAGATACCCAGATGCCCTGGTAAGAGTCACAGTAGTTCAGGGCGCTGGTGATTCAGGTGCCAGCCTTCCCTCTGAGTCAGCGAGATCCACTTTGTGGTTCTGTACCACCTTTCATCTAGGAAACTGAGGGCTTGCCACATGAGATCAACTGCTAAGGCATTAGTATTATGAGTGTGCACTCATAATAGTGTACACTATTCTTTGCACTTGGAGACAGGTTACAGGAGACAGATTAGAGGATTGGGTTACTGCCCAGGTGTGCACAGAGGCTGAGAGCTCCCAGGAAGCCCTGCAGCTTTGCCTCTGAGTGTGGCTCCTGCATGGTGGAGAGATGTGGATTTTGGAATCACTTCCAGCTTACGATTTGGATCTACATCTGTATGTCCCATTAGCCTCCAATTCAACAAGTGTCATGAGTACTCCTATTCCTTCTCCAGATTTCCTGTCTCAGTTGCTAGTATCACTGCACACCCAGTTGCTAAAGTCACTTGGATTTTTAACTCATAGTACAGTACCTGGTATGTTGTTGTTTAGTAACTAAGTTTTATCTGACTATTTGCTACTGCCAGGCTCTTCTGTCCATGGAATTTCTCAGTCAAGAATATCGGAGTGAGTTGCCATTTCCTTTTCCACGAGATATTCCTGACCCAGGGATCAAACCTGTGTCTCCTGCAATCGCAGGAGGATTCTTTACCACTGAGCCACCAGGGAAGCCCCACAGTAGCTGGCATATTTGGGGCCTACTCATAATATCTTGAGTCTCCTTGGTAGCTCAGACAGTAAAGAGTCTGCCTGCAGTGCGGGAGACCTGGGTTCGATCCCTGGGTGGGGAAGATCCCCTGGAGAAGGAAATAGCAACCCACTCCAAAATTCTTGCCTGGAAATTCCCATGGACGGAGAAGCCTGGCAGGTTACAGTCTATGGGGTCCCAAGAGTCGGACACGACTAAGCGACTTCACTTTCACTTTTTTTCACAATATCTCTCCTCTTCTCCCATTTATACCTTCCTACAAAAATTTCTTGATGCTCATGTTTAACAAAATTCTATAAATACAATATCTTAGATAACCCAGCTTCATTGATAAATGCACAATTATGCCTTACCAACATAATGATAAGTGCCACAAATGAGCAACATAATTTTGAAATCTATATGAATACGGACATAATATGGAGTATTAAATATTCATTGTATAAAGTAGAACAAACCTCCAAATGAAATAGTAAAATGCTACCCCTGAGAAAAATATTATAATTTTTGTGAACTTTCTATACTGTTTGCTCAAATCTGAAGAGTTTATGAGATCAAGTCAGCATTCAAGACTGGCATTGCCCAACAGACCTATTGCCCAAAGAACTTTCTGCAATTAAGAAGACTGTGGGTTTCTGCAAACCCACATGGTCCAAGTCATTTGTGAGTATTGAGTACCTGAGCCTGGGCTAATACCACTAAGGAACTGACTTTTGTTTATTTTAATCACTTTAAATTTAAATGACTACATGTGACTGCTGGCTGCAGTAATTGGCAGTGCAGTTCTAAGAAGCCATGTAACTCTAGATAACCACGGTGAATTCTGATGACCAACTTTGAGAAAGTAATGGAAATTTTTCCCCTCACTTTGCCTATAAGAATCCCCAGAATGTGTCCCCAAACTCTCACATTTTGTAGATTGTAATGCACCATTAATTCCAAAATGCATTATTATTTTACATACTATTAAGAAAAAAATGCTGTCAGTTATCACTGTAAAATACCTTTGACTGTCAGATATATCCTAATTTCAGAGAGTTTAAAAGTTCTGGGAAAACTTAATCTTAGAATTAATGAAAAGTGGTACCTTAGTTATTTTGATGATTTCTGGGAAATTTCTTGAATGATTTTCAAATGTCAAAAATTTTTCCTATTAACTTTGAGTGTAATTTAGATCAATATTATAGAGAGATAAGATTGGGCAGTATTATTTCTAGTTCAGTTTAATTTTTAAGGTCAAAACATCTGATGGTAGGAGTTGAAATACTAATCCAAAACATTAACAAATTGTTCCTAAAATGTTCATTCATATATGTATGTGTGTTAATATTATGGGGGGATTTGAAATGTTGGCACTTATTATTTTTTCTCTTATTTCTCCCTAACATTTTTTAACTTACTTTCACTGTTTGCTTTGTTGAATATATTATACACCTTGCTAAGTGCTAGACTGTGTGGTATGGTTAATATAGAATTCAACTGACCTCAGATCTAAGTTATTATATATTATTTTACTTCTGACATTGCGGTATCATCTTTAAAGAATCCTGTCTTTATGTTTTAGCTCAAGGCAGTTTGAGGGGAAGTTTTACATTCATCTCACCTTTTTCTCTAACTTTGTTGAGATTCTCTGTGGCTCCGTCTTTCATTTTGGTTGTTGTTGTTCAGTCACTCAATTGAGTTCAACTCTTTGTGACCCCATGGACTGCATTCCCTGTCCTTCATTATCTCCTAGAGTTTGCTCAAACCCATGTCCATTGAGTCGGTGATGTCATCCAACCATTTCGTCCTCTGTCACCCCCTTCTCCTCCTGCCCTCAATCTTTCCCAACATCAGGGTCTTTTCCCATGAGTTGGCTCTTTGCATCAGATGGCTAGGGTACTGGAGCTTCAGCTTCAGCATCAGTCCTTCCAGTGAATATTCAGGGTTAATTTCCTTTAGGATTCACCTGCCATCTTGAAGACATCTTGAAAACCAAGGCAAAAATCTGGCTTCCATCATTAGAACCATCTTTGACTTTGAAGTGATTTAAACCCAAATGGCATGTCTTTTAATATTTAGAGCATTAAGCCCTAATCCATTCTGTTTAATGCTTTCACTGTATTTCTTAAGATGCAAAGAAAATGCGCTATCCTTCACCCAGCTGCAACAAATTAATATGTAATTTCAACCAAATAAAATCATTTTCTCCTGAAACTCACTCCACATTCTCCAGTGCCTTGGATTTTTAAAAAAAATTGTTAAAACGTGTGTGAGGTTTAAATAACATCAGAGGTTTTGCATTCAAGATGACCCATGACATCTCTTGGTGGCATTTTAAAACTTCTGGTCAACAAAAGTATTCTTTCATCCAAGAGAAAATTAAACTTTAAAACAAACAGCACAATGTTTGGGAATGATTACTTAAATCCCAGAATAAGGTGCAAGTGATAGGAAGAGGCCGCCGATCCGGCAAAATTGGAAACGTTTTGAATATGAGTCATAGCGCTTTTGAAAACATAACTTGAAGGGAAACAAGACAAAACGAAACAACACAGAGAGTTTGGAATGCTTTATTATAAAGGCAGAGAGCCAGTTCTTCACCCACTCCGACAGGACTGATGACAGTGAAAACAGTACCTCCGTACAGACACACACACTCCACACAAGTTAAGTGCCGCTAATAGCATCAGTTGTCTTCATTACCTCACACCTGACGAGGCATCTTGAAACCCTCAGTGGTGCTGGTCCCTGTAAACGACCTCAGCAATCCATAGACAGCCTATTTTACTCCTTCAGAGAGAGTGGATGCCTGGCATATGCTAAGTAACCCTGTTTCATTCTATAATTAACAGAACCACAGTAAATATCACTTCTAAGTGCCTCAGGAAGAAAGACAATTTTGAAGCAATTTCTCTCCCCCCATACCTCACCATTTTCTTTTAGGAAAGCAGTACTGTATTATACCTTGTCTTTTCTTTCTAATGTAGCAAGTGCTAATTACACCCCTTGGGTACACCTTGGCGGCTGTGTTAAACACATCTAGAGTTGTTTTCTTATTACCATGAAAAAAATATTTGACATGAAAGACGACCTGGGAAGGCTCTGAGGGACATCGGGATAAACCTCCATAATTTACAGGCTCAGAAATTCAAGGAGGTTGAAAGATGGGATTGTGCTCAGAAAGAGATGCAGTAAAGTCCCTATTGTGTGAATTTGTTTAAATGAGGAGATGAAATCAATATGATGTAAAGAAAAATGCCTCTGAAAGTAAGATTGAGTGAGTGTGTGTGTGCGTGTGTGTGTGTGTGTGTAGGGGAGGTGGGGATCAGGGCCTTCCCAATCCACACTTCTCCAGCTCTTTTGACAATTAACCCACATTCCTCTGTGTTACCACTTAAGTGGGCTAGATTTTCAGCCCACTCACTCAGGTGTATAGAAATAACCTCTCATCATTTTTCTGTAACCCAGTCATTGAAGTTTAATCTTAACGACTCAGCCCCTTTCCCAGGGAAGACTTTGGGGTGTTGCTGTATTGGCAGCTAAGGGCCATTTGGCCTTTGTCAGTCCCGGGCACTCAGGCTGGTGTCCTTGTTCCTTTCGAGCTGAGCTCCTGTGGGTCCATTCGGGTCACTGCCACCGCTCCACCGGCCATGAATGCACTGCTCTCGGGCACCTGAAAGACATTCTCAGACTGTCCTGGGAACTCCGCCTTAGCTACTTCTGCAGGCCTTTCCTCTGCCCCCATCAGGCTGGCTTACAACAATTCTGGGTTCTACCTTGGAAAGGAATGCCTGGGGTCTCAGAACCTGTCTGGAGCTGGTAGCATTGCCATGTGCCTCAACTCTATCCCCACATCCCAATATATGGGTTCAGGAAAGTGGCAGAGGATGGAGCATGGATGGGCCCAGGGTTCAAGGCCTCTTTCTTAGGAACAGAATTATTTTAACTTCCCTACAGAGGGACAGAGGAGCCCCGAGAGCTACAATCCATGGGGTCGCAAAAGAGTTGGACATGACTTAGCAACTAAAAAACAATGGAGTAACATTAATTGAAAGATGTGTGTGTGTGTGTGTGTCTGTGTGTGCCTGCTCAGTCATGTCTGATTCTTTGTGGCCCCATGAACTATAGCCTGCCAGGCTCTTCTGGCCATGGAATTTTCCAGGCAAGATTATTGGAGTGGGTTGCCATTTCCTTCTCCAGGGAATCTTCCTGACCCAGGGATGGAACCTATATCTCCAGCACTGGCAGGCAGATTCTTTACCACTAACACCACCTGGGAGGCTGCGATCGAGGAACTTGTTTCAGAGATATGCTTTCAAACCCTGATTTCTCTTGTGTGATCTTGAATCATTTGATATATAATTTTCTGGGAATTATGGCAGTTGAGAACTTTTAGTGGTGAAAGAGGAAATTGGGTGCTAAGCTTAGTGTGAGGATATTTTAGTACAGAAGGGATAAAATGGTCTTCCCTGGTGGCTCAGTGGTAAAGAACCTGCCTGCCAATGCAGGAGATGCAGGAGACGCGAGTTCGATCCCTGGGTTGGGCAGATCCCCTGGAGAAGGAAATGGCAACCCACTCCAGTATTCTTGCCTGGGAAATCCCATGGACAGAGGAGCCTGGTGAGCTACAGTCCAAGGGGTCACAAGAGTCGGATATGACTGAGTGACTAAACCAGCGCCACTAGGAAATGAAGTGGGTTGGTAATAGGAAGAATCAGAAAAATCTCCAAACATCATCCCATCATGTTTTTCTTCTCAAACCATATCCTTTCCTCTCTACACGGAGTTAAATTCACGGAAGGCAGAACGCAGCACATGCGGTCGGGACATATGTTCACTTGTGGAGAGGAAATATTTTGACTCTGTAGTTCTGGGCAGGCTCAACCGCTTGCCTCACCACTCACAGACAGCAACTTCCCCTTTCTAAGAACATAATTACCAAGCCCTCTTTGTTCAAATCTCTGCTTGTATTTTATTCTTCACGGAGTCTTTCTGGACTGAATTCACCCGGTTTCACCCCAGGAAGCTCAGTTCTCCCTCCTCCTGCTCGCCTTCCCTTCCTGGGGACAAGTTTAGAGCTGTGTCTGTGTCACTTACTCTCATCTGAGCAACAGTTTCTGTTTGGAGAACTGGGCTACTAACAAGGACATGTGCATCACACTTTACAGTTTATAAGCCTTGTGCCTGGATAACGATCTCACAGAACAATGGCCCTGTGAACCAAGGATCATTATTTTAAATGTGATTCAGTGGAGGCTTTGGGGGTTAGTAACTGGGTCTTTGTACTCCAGGAGGCAGGGGCTGGGCCCAGACCTTAGCACTCAGGCCTCCTGACATGGAGTCCTCCTGTTTTCACTTGGTATCAACCAAGGCTGATGTGAACTTAAATGAGATCATTCATTCATTCAACAAACATCCACTGAGTGTTTTTGTCAGACCTGTATGAAGCATGGGGCTATAAATGGTGATCAAAATAATTTCAGACTTTGCCCTCATGGAAATTATAATTAGAAAGAGACATTAAAAATAACCACACATATGTGTGTGCATGCTAAGTCACTTCAGTCATCTCCAACTCTTTGCAACCATGGGGACTGCAGCCTGCCAGGCTCCTCTGTCCATGAGGTTCTCCAGTCAAGAATACTGGAGTGGGTAGCCATTCCCTTCTCCAGGGGATCTTCTTGGCTCAGAGATGTAACCTGCATCTCTTACATCTCCTGCATTGACAGGTGGGTTCTTTACCACTAGCACTACCTGGGAAGCCCAATCACATATACATATTGTTTAAAAATGTATAAGGGCCTGGAAGGAAAACCATAGAGTTGTGATTTTCACAAAGATTTGCACATGACTGAGCAACTGAGCACATAAAAAGTGAGCCTGATCTAGTTAGGGAAGAGAACTAGATCCCTACACGGGGGAAGATGCGAGAAGTTGAGAAGGGTGAGAAGAATTTTCTGAGGAAGGGATGTTTAAGATGAGGTCAGTAGGCACTAGCTAGGCAAAAAGAGTTTGCAGCTAGGATTCCAGCATTTGAAAAAAGATCCTGAGGCGGGAGGGAAACTATTCCTTGAAGGATGTGGTCAGTCTGGCAAAGAAGGGTGGGTCAGTCTCTGAGACTTGGAAGAATACCTGGATTTTATTCTGAGTGCCATGGGAAGCCAAAGATGGGTTTTTAAACAGAAGGGAGTGTCTTGTGGGTGGAGAATGGGTTGAGAGGGGGCACCGGTGGGTGTGAGCCATCACTTAGGAGGCCACTGCAGGAGTCCAGGCGAGCTTGGATTCAAAAAGTTAAAAAAAGATTTGGAAGCTACAAAGAGCCGCTGCTATCATTATGAATGGGTTTCTCTGTCAGGGTCTTGGGCAGGAAAGAGATTGCACAATCAAGTGGGGTAATGTGTTTGGTAAAGGGCCTAGTTCTGAAGCTGCGGTTGGAGCTAGGGAAATGCAATGGGACTCTGGTTGCACCACTAGGACTGCAGGGGCTGGTGAGGGGACGGTTCCAGAAGGTCAGAGGCCCCGCAGGACACAAGCTGTGACCTTCAGCAGAGGGATATAGCCAAGCCACGGCACCCTGCAGGAATAAACATCCCCCCTCCCGGGCACCCGTCTTCTCGGGCAGGAGGCTGTTGATGCAGCCCATGAGGGCAGGGTCCAGGGGCATAGGGTGAGGGGGAGGAGGGTAGAGAGCAGGAGCTAGGGGCAAATAAGTCTTGCAACCACCATGTGGGTCATGCATTTTTTCCTCTCCTCTCATACTTCCTCCCCTGCCAACACCAACAAAATGATAGATTCTTTGTAGGTGGAGATTATTTTCTCTTTCTTTTTTAATGCATGACTGTGCCGAGTGATAGCACTTGCCTTTGAAACAATAGGAAATTTTTCCTTTGATTTTTTTTTTCTTATTTTCAAGTATAATCATATTTAGTTTAATAGAATTCTGTGAAAACCTATTTTTTCACAAAGCCACAAGCCCCTGGCACGGGTTTAAAGAAAGTTCTCACAAGGTGGGAATTGGGTTCCTCTACCACTCGGATTTCCACTGGAGGCCGTTCCACTAGAGCAGCCCTCTGTGGCCCCTTGTTCACCTCTCCTTCTGTAGATTGGGCGCCTCGCCTGGTACTGGACAACAGCCTCAGATCCATGACTCAGAGTGGGAAGAACTAATTTATTCAAAGGCTGAGAGCATAAGAGATTTGATTTCTTCCTCCTCTTTGCCCTGGACCAGCCCAAGGCTGCCACCCCAAGTAAGTACATCTGCCCTGTGGTCCCAAGCCTTCCTTTGGCCTTGGTTCCTAACATCTAGGGGGGTGGGAAGGGGACATTGGGTGTGGACAGCTTGAGTGGGCCTGTTTGAATACATTCCTTAGTTCTGTCCTCTGATGCAGTCCTGTGGTCATAGAGCTGGCTTTCCTATCTTCACCCATTCCTAAGTCTTCTTGAGTGAAGAGTGAGTGAAGTCGCTCCGTCGTGTCTGACTCTTTGCAACCCTGTGGACTGTAGCCTACCAGGCTCCTCTGTCCATGGGATTCTCCAGGCAGGAATACTGGAGTGGATTGCCATTTCTTTCTCCAGGGGATCTTCCCAACCCAGGGATCAAACCCAGGTCTCCCACATTGCAGGCAGATGCTTTACCCTCTGAGCCACCAGGGAAGCTGTCTATCTTCTTAACTAAATCTGAGTGGAGAAGGGGAGTATTTTTCATTGGACCCTCTAAAACTTCAGTGTTGGGCCCTGTCAGCCAGGAAGAAGAAACAGCACTGTGGCAGGTCCAGCTCTCCTGCAGGTAGCACAGAAAGAGTTCAGGGGCTGGCTGAGACCTCAGGCTCTTGGAGACTGCAGGCATCACTTGGAGATAAGTAACATCTGGGTTGTAAAACATCAGTCCCTATGGCTTGGCGACGTGTTGGGAGTTTGGGCTTTTAAGTCAGACAGACCAGTGCTTGAGTTTGGGCTCTAACGTGCTCTGGCTGTGGGGCTTCAGCAAATTCCTTAAGTTCTTTGGACTTTAATTATCTCACCTGTAAAATTGATATCTCTGTGGGAGAGCTGTTGTTAGGATTAACAATGACAATGTCAATGAAGTTCCTAGAACATAATAATAGCTCAATAAATTTTTGCTCTTTATTTTTTATTATTGTCACAATTTAAGTAGTTTTCCTAAAACAAGCATAACGTCCCCCTCAAAAAGGCTAAAAGGGCCCAGTATTCTCTCTCACTTTGCTAAAAGTGCAGGGTAGGAAGTTCTCTGACACAGGGAAAAATATTCTGAAATACATATCTAAGATTTCTAGGACTTTTACCTCTGGTAGTGAGATATCTGACCACAAGGTCAAATAATTGAAATACATCTACTTTATTATTAGGGGAGTTACTGGAATTGATATACTTTCTATTGTTCTGCTCAAATTTTGATATATGTTATGCAAATAATAGCTTCTATGATTTCCACATGTATGTGTCTCAAATGGAACTTCGAACAAACCTTTTACGCATTGCCTAATTTAGCTGTTCTCTCAATTATGTGTCTTGTTATGCCTAGATGTGCACCCAGGTATAAATAAATGAGTTGACTCTACTGCAGGGTTTGATCTATTTATTTGGAAACTTAACCTTTTGTAACTTTTTACTTTTAAAACAGTTACTTTTACTACATTTGGTAAAAGTTACTTAACTGTGAAATGATTAGAAAGCAGCTCTCTAGAACTAAGAGAATAAAAAGGAAGGGCAAAATCATTTATTTAGTTGTTTAATCAGTTATAAGCAGGATTTTTTCTATTCAACAATTGATTGCAGTTTATGATTTATATGCTGATGAAGGAAAAGTTAATGAAGATTTTAATTAAAACAAATTGGTAAATAACAGAATGGGGTGTCTAAGAGTTAATGCTCCCCATATTGTACTTACTGAGTTTCTGGGGTTTCCAAACCAGTGGATAGTTAGAAAAAAATCTGTAAAATAAAATTATGCCAAATGAAGGGCTTTCACTATTTAATTCCAGCCCAGTGGATTTTTCTTAAAACAACCAGAAAGCCTTATAGAACATAAATCAGAAATAAGACATATAGGAGAAAAAAATGAATGAGTTGTGTTGGATGGGAAACATAATTGGCAACTGAACCATCCTTTTTATTGGTCCTTTAAAGGCCAAGTGGAAGGCCTTGTCCTTACTCCGTAGAATATGGTTATTTTTGTCATCTGAAAAATTTCTTTTATTAAGCTCACAGAGCCTAGATAATTTACACAGACTAGCCATCAAGTAAGTACTTGTTAATTTGGTAGATCCAAGCATGCTCTTGGGGAGGCTAATCTTTTTCTACTAGAGAAATAAGAACGGTGTTTGGAGGTAGGTCAGACTTGACCTGCTCATGTTCTCTTAGCTATAGTTTCACTTTATATATATTTAGTCAGTTAACACAGTGATTCAATATATGTATTTGGATGTCTCGCTTGTTCCCAATTCTTTTGGAACCACACAAAATTCCAGAGAAACTTCATAGTGGTACTGGAGAATTTGCTTCGCTGGCTACCTGTAGGGTCAATCAGCACCTAAAGAGGAGGATTACAAAGTCATTAAAAGGACTATCTGAAATTACGCTTGGTGAAACCTTACCAATTATCTGCGGAAGGATTTGCTTTTGGTGGACTGACTGCTAGTTAGTCTTCAAGATTCAGTAGAAATATCTCCTTTCTGAAGATCTACCAAACTCTCCCCAAGGTTTTTTTGTTTGTTTGTTTTGTTTTTAATATTGTGCCATTATTATCTGCTTAGACATTGTCATATTCTTTTGAGCTTATTTATCATCTGACTCAGGCTCCTTGATATTAGCAATCACTGGTCCTCAGCTTCATGCCTGGTAACCAATCAGAAATCCATCAGTCCTGGCAGGTGCTCTGTAGGGACTAGCCAAATAAGTGACTAACAAGAGACACAAACTCAATTCTTCTTAAAGATTCAGTGTAGTTATACAATACTCCACTGTGTGCATCTGAGAAACACTTTACCGGAATGAATGACTACCTCCTGGGTTCCGTTTGGAAAACCATATCCAAGTGACTATTCTGGTTTTACAGGCTCAGGTATGTTAATAAGCACTAATTTCCTTAAACTGTGGGTGGACCTGAGTTGTAAGGAGGTGTGGAGTCTAGTAAACTCCCCCTGCCCTCAAATCGGGCATTTGAATTTTGGAAGTAAAAAATGGAACCATACCGTTTATGCACCTCTCAGTCAGTCCTGGAACTCCGTCCACCTTATTTTGGGTAGTTTAAGATTTTAATTAGAAAATATATTTGCTCCCTTCTTGCTCTCTATACACATCTCTGTTTAAAGCAGTCACCCTGCATACAGTTAATTATTTGCCTCTGTGTCTTTAGGCCAGATGAGACTGTGAAATTCTTGAGTGTGAGGCCTCTGTCTCATTTATTTTGATTTTTCTATAGTCTGATGCATGGCTTGACATATAGTATATAACCAAAAAAACAGTTTTTGATGGAAATGAATAAGGGCAAAGAGATTGAGAATAACTTTCTTTGTCACTGATCTCAACTGTGTTTTCTATATTCACCTAGAATGTGAAGTTCTGGATCTCAGTCTTTCATCCAGAGTCAGGCTTTTACAGACAAACATTTAAAATCACACAAAAAAACCATTCAGCCTTTTGATAAATATTTATTGAGTGTTTAGTACATGCCAGGTGCTTTGAATACAAATATGGATGAGGCATGGCCCTGACCTAGATGAGTTCACCATATCATTAAAGAGCATATAATAGCAGTTATTAGTTAATGGTCATCCAGGCTAATGGAATGGTTTTACTCAGAATTCAGCTATCACTAAGCTCTTGGGCACTCTGAGAAATTACTGGGATGGAGCATATACTTGTGTAAATCATGGCTTAAGGGGAATAAAGTGCCATAACCTTTTCCCATAATGGAATTGTTTTCCAGAAAAGTATCAAGTCTCAGAGTTATGAATATTGCAAGTTTTACCAATACAAACACTTTGGGAAACAAAAAGGAAAGGTATAGTTCTTAGTGTTACTCAGGCTTAAAAAGAGTTTTTGTGTGTGTAACAAACGTCAGGTTGGCAGATCAATGGCAACAAATAAGAGCTTTTCAAGTTAGTTTTTAAAAATCAAAACACATATGGAAAAAAGTTTATATTTAAAAATAACTTTTCAAACACTGAGGCTCTCTGGGAAGAATGATGATAACATCATATTGTAGACTCGATTGTATTCTCAGTAGGGAGACCATAATTGCCTTAATGATAGAAGAGAGGGAAAGCAAGTCCCAGCCATAATGTAGCCGAAGTCCATGGCAGATTTCCCACTGATAATGTTAGTGCACATCACTCCGATTAGTGGAATTACTTCTTAATAAGGGGTATGTCTAAAGACGGCAGGAAAGGTAAGCATTTCGTCAGCATCATCCTTGGAAATGTCTTAGAAGCTTAGTGTTGGAGATGAAAGGGGCTCTCCAATGTGTCGGTTCTGCTAAATTGAAACTACTTTTCCTAGAATTCCC
Source organism: Odocoileus virginianus (assembly GCF_023699985.2). NCBI lineage: Eukaryota > Metazoa > Chordata > Mammalia > Artiodactyla > Cervidae > Odocoileus > Odocoileus virginianus. The sequence goes on from NC_069697.1 coordinate 32,021,567, forward strand.
TTCCACGTCTGCTTCTGGATTAGGGTTGGCCATTGTGGTTGCCTTGCATGTGATTTGAAAGGCAGATGGGAAATGGCAGCCATGATGCTTGTGAAGGTGAGTTGAGGCCCTGGTTGCCATAGCAGATTATGCCAGGTGTTGCTATCTACGTCTAATCTTGTTGGCAGTGGGGCTGCAGCTGGGCCTGTGGCCCCTTCAACTTCACCCAGATCTCTGTTAAGCTTCCCTCAGTCCTGGACCAAGCGATCCACAGTGAAAGGCACCACCTGCGTCTATGGATCACCAGCCTCATCAAGTCTAGAGATGGTTAGAGATAGATAACAGGTTCCATCTTGTTCTTTGGGTTCCTGTTTATCCTTGTAGGTTCCAGATTATCCTTGCCCTCCCTCACTTCACATCCAGTTTTCCTTCTCACTGCCAGTCTTCCTGACCTACAGCAACTTCAGGCCCATTTCCCGATGCCTGGACAACAGCTTTCTGTAAACCTTTTACCAACTTCCGTAATTATATAAGGTCTAATGCTTATGTTCCTTATTCTCTCTCACAGATGGTGGTTCTGCTTATATGCCTGCATCCTATCCAATACAGAGACTAACATACATCTTTTATTTAATCCACTAATAGGATTTCCCTTTTTCCTTCATGTCCTTGACCTCCATCACATCGGGCATCTTGTGAAGTAGTTGACTTGAATATAAGAACTATGTTGTTTTAAAAAAATACATATCTTTAAACCCTAGATTCATATTCTGTGCAGTCAGATGTACACTGACTTCATTTCATTTCTTCATTACAAATCTGCCTGCAATGAAGGAGACCCGGGTTTGATACTTGGGTTGGGAAGATCCCCTGGAGAAAGGACTGGAAACCCACTCCAGTATTCTTGCTTGAAGAATTCCATGGACAGAGGAGCCTAGCAGGCTACAGTCCATGGGATCGCAGAGAGTCGGACATGACTGAACAACCAACACAGATGCACCCACAGTGAGAGACATTTACAAGCTCAGGAAAAACCAGACCCCTGTTGCCCTTCTTGGTCTCACTACAGAGCATGGTTCATTGAGCTGGAATAGCGTGCAAAATCAGCTATTCCTACGTCACTTGTTTCACCCTCTTTCCCTTTATCTGTGTGGTTTCCTTGATTGCATGTGGTTGAACTTCAATAAGTTAAACACAGATATAAGGCAATTCCACTGTAAGCACACTGGCTTCTGCATCAGACGTTTTCTTCATTTCCTTTCTAGTTTTAGTACGGATGACTTTTTTTTTTTTTTTGCCTTCAGTTATTTCACCCCTGGGCACCCTTGCTCCATAGAAAACTGCATTCCACTCTTTTCTTCTGTCTCCTCAGTCCCCCTTTCATCTTTTTTTGCTCAATGTCTACAATTTGAGATTTGTGTGATTGCTGCTTCAAAGTTGAAAACTGAGCAAATTATAGCTGTGGATTTTGTTCCTGAAGTGACGTGAGCTTGTCCATGCCATTTGCAGACTTCATGGGAAACACTGGCAATCCTAAAAGCATTATAGGAGGATCATGATTTATCCTATGTTTAGTAAGAAGAGCAGAGTTTCTTGGGAAGAACATGTATTTCCATACTGTCACTTAAGAATTGTGTAAATCTTATACAGAGCTGTGAGTTTTAATTAACAAACTGCTCCCATTCAGGTTGGAATTCCTGATTTATTGAGGTTCTGTTTCACCTGCATTCCACTTAACTAAACCCATAAGCTTCAAGCTTGATTTACTGTCTCGTTTCCACTGAAAACACACTTCTCTTACAATATTTATAACTTTCTTAATAGGATAGTTATTGAAAAACAAGCCTTTGTTCACTCTGATGATACTCAAAAATTGTAAAAATTCAAAATCTTCTTTTCATCTCCTCACTTCCCTGCGTGAAAGCCCAGAGAGGTTCCCCATTGCCTAGAAGAGAACGTCTCAAATGTTTTTCACCTGATACATGTGCCAGCAATTTCCACTTGGCAGACAAACTCCCACAGAGCCTCTGGTCCCGAGGAGGTTACTCTCGGGATTCTGTGTGTGACCCATATCCCTTTGGCCTCACCGGTGCAAATGAGGTCATGGTTTAACCTAGTCCCTTATGATTGATAGTCTGCGCCTGCGTGCGAGCAGGTCGCCCTTCTCAGGTTCCTCCTAATTTCTTCCAGGGAGCCTTCGGGAGCGCTTTACATGGGCTCCCAGCCCTCTGCTTGTCCTCGGCTGTCCTTCGGTTGCAACCCGTTGATCCCTGTCCTGGGCATGGATTGATGCCACCCCTGCCATGCTGACGTCACGGTGAGCTACTCCTTTATTACCGGATGAAGCACAGACGCAGACCTTTTCCTTAATTCCTACCAGTCACACTGAAACCAGATTTCTGCTTGTTTTCTTTTTTTCTTTTAATCGGAGGATAATTGTTTCACAATGTTGTGTTGGTTCCCACTGTACAGCAAAGTGAATCAGCCATAAGTGGATATATACGCCTCTCTCTTGAATTTCCCTCCCACCCCACCCCTCTAGGTTGTCACGGAGCACCGGGTTGAGCTCCTTGTGTTATCACCTTCCCACCAGCTATCCGTTTTACACGTGGTTAATGTAAATGTTTCAATGCTATTCTCTCAATTTGTCCCACTCTCTTCTTACCCTATTGTGTCTACAAGTCTGTTCTCCGTTCCTTCCCTGAAAATAGGTTCACCAATACCCTTTTCCTAGATTCCATATATAGGTGTTAATATATGATATTGTTTTCTCTTCCTCACTTACTTCACTCTGTATAACAGACTCTAGTTTCATCTACCTCAGTTCAACTGACTCCAGTTTGTTCCTTTTTAAGGTTGAGTAATATTCTATTGTGTATATGTACCGCAACTTCTTGATTCATTCATCTATCGATGGATATGTAGGTTGCTTCCACGTCCTGGTTATTGTAAGTAGGGCTGCAATGGACATTGGGGTACATGTGTCTTTTGAATTATGGTTTTCTCAGGGTATATGCCCAGGAGTGGGATTTCTGGGAAACCAGGTTTTGATGTTAACCAGAACTTTTACTAGAAGAAGCCCAGGAAATAGGAAATGAAAGCAAAGAAATTTTATTAAATATAGAGGCTCTTGGAGCCATCTGTTGAAGCCCACCATCATTTGGGGATGTCTTACTTAATGATTCCTTGGCTGTAGGGTTTCTTTTCCAACTAGCTGCCAGCCAGCTACTGCTAAGGGTGCCAGCTGCCCTCACTCCCATGCAGTCGGGATATTCGGGGCTCTACACCTAGAGTAAAGCCCTAAGAAAGGGTTTCCCCCTCATCTCCAACTTAAGGTCTGCCTTCCCTGTTGTCCCTCGCAGTCCCTTGACCCCCCTTTTCCCGGGGTGACTGAGTGGGGACGTCCTCTGCTAACAGGAGAGACCTCATTGCCTGCAGCGTTGCCTTCTAGGAAACCATAGCAGAACCCAACTGACCCGCTTTGTGCAATAGACAGACAGAAGAGGCTCACTTCCTTATGTTTCTCTCTTCTGAATCATAGAGAAAAGAACAGTTTCCTCTTTTCTGATTTCTCAAAGTTTGTGTTGAGTAGTTTTAAACATGAGGTAAGTTGAACCATGCCAAACCTCGTCAAGCTTCTCTTTACTCTTTTCCCATTATGAAGTAAAAATCAGGCTACATGTTTTTCCTGTGGTCTCAGCTTCTAATGTTCTAGTAGCAACTCTTCAGTCACAAGCCTACATGTCACTATAAGACAAACAGCTTCTTGATTTTATTTAAAAACTTTTTTTTTAACTGAAATAGTTTATTTACGGTGCTGTGTTAGTTTCAGGTCTATAGCAAAGTGATTCAGCCATATATATATATATATATATACACATATATAAATATATTATTTTCAAGATTCTTTTCCATTATTGATTCTTATAAGATATTGAATATAGTTCCTTGTGCTATATAATAAGTCCCTGTTTATCCACTGTATATGTAGTAATGTGTATATATTAGTTCTTATTTTTTATCCATTGTATATATAGTTATATGTATATATTAATCCCAAACTCCTAATTTATCCCTCCTCCACTTTCCCCTTTGGTGACGATAAGTTTGTTTTCTAAATCTGTGAGTCTGTTTCTGTTTTGTAAATAAGTTCATTTATAACATTTTTTAAGATTCCACATATAAGTGATATCATACATTTATCTGTCTGACTTCACTTAGTGTAATAATCCTTATGTCCATTTATGTTGCTGCAAATGGCATTATTATATTCCTTTTTATGGCTGAATAATATTCTACTGTATATATATCACAGCTTTACTCATTCATCTGTCAGTGGACACTTATTTTGCTTCCACATCTTGGCTATTTTAAACAGTGCAAGCAGCTTTTTCTTTACATTGCAAAGTACAGTCTAGATCCATACTTAGAAGGAAACCCATCTCCAAAGAAAGTAATGTGCAGAATATAAATCTACTTTAAACATATAAAATCTTTTACTTAGACCCACAGCTTCTCAATGTTTGCATGTCATTTTCATAATAAAATAGCTCATTGATGTGTCAGTCAGTACAGACTAGGTTATGCTGTAATAACAGACAGTCCTGAAATACTGACATAAAGATTTCTCACTTATGCTACATATCTGCCTGAGGTTGGCATGGAGGCTTTTTTGTTGTAATTATTCAGGGACCTTGGAGGGAGTCATTTTCTTCTCAAACATTACCAGTCCCACTATGCCCAGGGCAAGACGTTCTTGCATTGCCTATTTATTAATAAGTACTCCAATTTAGTTACATGTCCCCCACTCAAACACAAGGAAGCTCCATCCTACAATGACGGTACTCTTCTCCTGACATTTGAAGCAATACATTCAGCTGTTTAACATCTCAAAGTCACATCATAGTTCCAAATAGAGCCCAGGTGTTGTACTAAAACAGAGCTCTACATGGCAACTAATTTTAATCTTAATTATTGTATGAAGGAGGTACTATCATTATCACCATTTTATAGATGAAGAAACTGAGATCCAGAGAGGAGGAATAACTTATTGTGGTCATATAGCTGTAATGGTAGTGCTGGGATAGATAGTTGGACTTCATGGGCCGTACTCTTAACTACTGCACATCCAATTCAACTTTCCTCAACTGAGCTTATCATCTGCCAACCACCTTCCCATAATCCTACGTTTCTTCTTTTTGAATTTTCCTAATTTAGGTAAAGGGCACACTACCAGCTGTCTTGTTGTAAATGTCACCAATCTGGGACTTGTCCTTGATTCCTTTCTTACTGTCAAGTTCCACGTCCAGTTCAAACTAGCTCTCAAGGAAGGCTGACCTTTGCCACCCTCTTCTCTCGTCCTAGTACTGCAGTCCTTCTCTCAGTGACCTCTGGCATGCTGCTCCAATGCTCTATTCTCCACCAAGCAATCAGAATGAGTTTTCAAGAATCTGTATCTGAAGAATTTGATGTGTTACTCCTTTGCTAAAAACGCTACAATAATTTCCCAAGACATAAGGTATGATGCTTTATTATTGTTCCTTCTGCTGCTGAAACAGTGTCTCCCCCAACACACACACACACATTTAGCTAATTACTGCAAATTTCAGCTTAACTATAACTTCTTTACAAAGGCCTCCAGGTAGGGTTATGTCCTTCCACCCTCCCTTTTTAAATTGAAGTATAATTAGTTTATAATGTTGTGTTAGTTTCTGGTATACAGAAAAGTGATTCAGTCATATATGTGCTGTATGTGTGCTCACTCGCTCAGTTATATCCAACCCTTTGTGACCCCATGGAGGACTGCAGCCTGCCAGGTTCCTCTGTCTGTGGGATTCCACAGGCAAGAATACTGGGGTGGGCCATGCCCTTCTCTAGCTGATCTTCCCAACCCAGGGATAGAACTCCAGTATCCCACATTGCAGGCAGATTCTTTACTCTCTGAGCCACCAGGGAAACTTAAAAATACTGGAGTGGGTAGCCTATCCCTTCTCCAGGGGATCTTCCCGACCCAGGAATCAAACCAGGGTCTGCTGCACTGCAGGCAGATTCTTTACCAGTTGAGCTACCATATATATACATACATATATATATATATATATATACACATACATATATATATATATATATATATATATTCTATCTCCAATTCTTTTCCATTATAGTTTATTAAAGGATATTGAATATAGTTCCCTGTGCTACACACAGTAGGTCCTTTTTAAAATCTATTTTATATACAGTAGTGCATATATGTTAATCCCAAACTCCTAATTTACCCCTGCCTTGCCCCTTTGGTAAACATAAATTTGTTTTCTATGTCTGTGAGTCTATTTCCATTTTGTAGATAATGTCATTTATATCACTTTTTTAGATTCCACATATAAGTGATATTATGTGATATTTGTGTTTATCTGACTTACTTCTTGTAAGGAAAGAGCAAATTAGCCAAGATGGTGTTGTCAAGCTCTCTCACCCCATGCCCTCTTGCTTTCACTATGTTTTGTTTAGTTCAGTTCAGTCCAGTCGCTCAGTTGTGTCCGACTCTTTGCAACCCCATGGAATGCAGTACGCCAGGCTTCCCTGTTCATCACCAACACCCAGAATTACTCAAACTCATGTCCATTGAGTGGGTGATGCCATCCAACCATCTCATCCTCTGTCGTCCCCTTCTCCTCCCGCTTTCAATCTTTCCCAGCATCAGGGTCTTTTCAAATGAGTCAGTTCTTCTCATCAGGTGGCCAAAGTATTGGAGTTTCAGCTTCAGCATCAGTTCTTCCAATGAATATTCAGTACTAATTTCCTTTAGGATGGACTAGTTGGACTTTCTTGCTGTCTAAGGGACTCTCAAGAGTCTTCTCCAACACCACAGTTCAAAAGCGCCAATTCTTTGGTGCTCAGCTTTCTTTATAGTCCACCTCTCACATCCATACATGACTACTGGAAAAACCATAGCTTCGACTAGATGGACCTTTGTTGGCAAAGTAATGTCTCTGCTTTTTAATATGCTGTCTAGATTGTTCATAGCTTTTCATCCAAGAAGTAAGCATCTTTTAATTTTGTGGCTGCATTCACCACCTGCAGTGCTTTTGGAGCCCCTACAAAATAAAATCTGTCACTGTTTCCACTGATTCCCCATCTATTTGCCATGAAGTGATGGGACCAGATGCCATGATCTTAGTTTTCTGAATGTTGAGTTTTAAGCCAACGTCTTCACTCTCCTCTTTCACTTTCAACACAAGGCTCTTTAGTTCCTCTTCACTTTCTGCTATAAGGGTGCTGTCATATGCATATCTGAGGTTATTGATATTTCTCCCAGCAATCAAAGCATAAGATTCCAGCTTGTGCTTCATCCAGCCTGGCATTTCTCATGATGTACTCTGTATCTAGGTTAAATAAGCAGGGTAACAATATATAGCCTTGATGTACTCCTTTCCCAATTTGGAACCAGTCTGTTGTTCCATGTCCTATTCTAACTGTTGCTTCTTGACCTGCATACAGATTTCTCAGGAGGCAGATCAGGTGGTCTGGTATTCCCATCTGTAAAAATTAAGAATTTTCCACAGTTTGTTGTTAGCCACACAGTCAAAGGCTTTGGCACAGTCAATAACGCAAAAGTAGATGCTTCTCTGGAACTCTCTCACTTTTTCGATGATCCAACGGATTTTGGCAATTTGATCTCTGGTTCCTCTGCCTTTTCTAAAACCAGCTTGAGCACCTTGGAGTTCACAGTTCACATACTGTTGAAGCCTGGCTTGGAGAATTTTGAGCATTACTTTGCTAGCGTGTGAGATGAGTACAATTGAGTAGTAGTTTGAGCATTCTTCGGCATTGTCTTTCTTTGGGATTGGAATGAAAACTGATCTTTTTCAGTCCTGTGGCCACTGCTGAGTTCTCCAAATTTGCTGGCACATTGACTGCAGCACTTTCACAACATCTTTTAGGGTTTGAAATAGTTTAGCTGGAATTCCATCACCACTAGTTTTGTTTGCAGTGATGCTTCTTAAGGCCCACTTGACTTCACATTCCAGGATGTCTGGTTCTAGGTGAGTAATCACACCATCGTGGTTATCTGGGTCATGAAGATCTTTTTTGTATAGTTCTTCTGTATATTCTTGCCACCTCTTCTTAATATCTTCTGCTTCTGTTAGGTCCATACCATTTCTGTCCTTTATTGTGCCCATCTTTGCATGAAATGTTCCCTTGGTATGTCTAATTTTCTTGAAGAGATCTCTAGTCTTTCCCATTCTGTTGTTTTCCTCTAATTCTTTGCACTGATTGCTGAGGAAGGCTTTCTTATCTCTCCTTGCTATTCTTTGGAACTCTGCATTCAAATGGGTATATCTTTCCTTTTCTCCTTTGCCTTACTTCTCTTCTTTTCTCAGCTATTTGTAAGACCTCCTCAGACAACCATTTTGCCTTTTTGCATTTCTTTTCCTTGAGGATGTTCTTGATCACTGCCTCCTGTACAATGTTACAAACCTCCGTCCATAGTTCTTCAGGGACTCTGCCTATCAGATGTAATCCCTTGAATTTATTTGTCACTTCCCCTGTATAATTGTAAGGGATTTGATTTAGGTCTTACCACAATGGTCTAGTGGTTTTCCCTACTTTCCTCAATGTAAGTCCAAATTTGGCAATAAGGAGTTCATGATCTGAGCCACAGTCAAGCTCCCGGTCTTGTTTTTGCTGACTGTATAGAGCTTCTCCATCATGATTGCAAAGAATATAATTGATCTGGTTTTGGTATTGACCATCTGGTGATGTCCATGTGTAGAGTCTTCTCTTGTGTTGTTGGAAGAGGGTGTTTGCTATGACCAGTGCGTTCTCTTAGCAAAACTCTATGAGCCTTTGCCCTGCTTCACTCTGTACTCCAAGGCCAAATTTGCCTGTTACTCCAGGTATTTCTTGACTTCCTACTTTTGCATTCCAGTCCCCTATGATGAAAAGGACATCTTTTGGGGGGTGTTAGTTCTAGAAGGTCTTGTAGGTTCAACTTCAACTTCTTCAGCATTGCTGGTCAGGGCATAGACTTGGATTACTGTGATAATGAATGGTTTGCCTTGGAAACGAACACAGATCATTTTGTCATTTTTGAGATTGCATCCAAGTACTCCATTTCAGACTCTCTTGTTGACTATGATGGCTACTCCATTTCTTCTAAGGGATCCTTGCCCACAGTAGTAGATATAATGGACATCTGAGTTAAATTCATCCATTCCAATCCATTTTAGTTTCCTGATTCCTAAAATGGTGATGTTCACTCGTGCCATCTCCTGTTTGACCACTTCTAGTTTGCCTTGATTCATGGACCTAACATTCCAAGTTCCTATGCAATATTGCTCTTTACAGCATCGGACTTGACTTCCTCACCAGTCACATTCACGGCTGGGTGTTGTTTTTGCTTTGGCTCCATCTCTTCATTCTTTCTGGAGTTATTTCTCTGCTCCTCTCCAGTAGCATATTGGGCACCGACCAGCCTAGTGAGTTCATCTTTCAGTGTCCTATCTTTAGTGTTTTGTAAATAGTGACTATGTAGCAGCTGAAATCTCTTATAGTACTGTGCATGCGTGTCATGAGATACTTGCTTGTTTACCGTCTACTTTTATTCTGTAAGCACAGATAGGCTCCACCTGAAAAAGCCTTTGGGGCTCTGTTATGGCTGCATTATTGTTGAATTTTGGTGGTGGTGTGGTATGGGTGCGCTACGGCTGTGTCTGCTGGGTCAACAAGAGGAGAGAATGCATCGTGTCTGCTGCTATGGCTGTCGTCCCAATCAGGAGAGAATAAATGTGTTTGCAGTTCCTAGGACTCCTTGAGTTTTCCTCTAGGTTCCCTGATTGTGCCTTGCCTACCCTGGGTTCAGTGAACAGTGAGAAACAGCAAGACTATCGGCATAGCTGGCAGAATTAGCACTTCTCTTAGTGTGATCATCTGTTGGTCCATTCATGTTGCTGCAAATGGCACTGTTTCATTCTTTTTTTTTATGGCTGGGTAATATTTCATTGCTTATATATATACCACATTTTTTCCCATTTATCTACCGATGGACATTTAGGTTGCCTCAATGTCTTGGCTATTGTGAATAGTGCTGCTGTGAACATGGGGTGCATGTATCTTTTTGAATTAGAGTTTTGCCTGGTTATATGCCCAGGAATGGGATTGCTGGATCATATGGCATCTCTATTTTTAGTTTTTTGAGGGATCTCTATACTGTTTTCCACAGTGACTGTGCCAATTTATATTCCCACCAACAGTGTAGGAGGGTTCCCTTTTCTTTGCACTGTCTCCAGCATTTGTTATTTGTAGACTTTTTAATGATGGCCATCCTGACTGGTGTGAGGTGATACCTCATTGTAATCTTGATTTGCATTTCTTTAACAATTAGAGATGTTGAGCATCTTTTCATGTGCCTGTTGTTATCTTTTTTGTCTTCTTTGGAGAAATGTCTTTTTGGATCTTCTGCCCTTCTATTGATTGGATTAATTTGGTTTCATGTTATTGAATTGTATGAACTGTTTGTATATTTTGAAAAGTAATCTCTTGTTGGTTGCATCGATTGTAAATATTTTTGCCAGTCCATAGGTTGTCTTTTCTTTTTGTTTATGGTTTCCTTTGCTATGCAAAATCTTTTCAGTTTGATTGAGTCCCACTTGTTTATTTTTGCTTTTATTTCTATTGCCTTGAGAGACTGACCTAGGTAAGCATTGCTACAATTTATGTCAGAGAATTATTTTGCCTATGTTCTCTTCTAGGAGTTTTATGGTATCATGTCTTATATGTAAGGCTTTAGGCCATTTTAAGTTTATTTTTGTGCACAATGTAAGGGAGTATTCTAACTTCATTGATTTACATACAGATGTCCAGCTTTCCTAACACCACTTGCTGAAGAGACTTTCTTTTCTGCATTGTATATTCTTGTCAGATACATACCCTTTTTAGTGCTTCCACACAGTGATGTTCTTCTTTCTAAACTGGTCTCAAGCACACATATATTGACTTATTCAGTGCTTATTTTCATCACTAGAAAATAAGCTTCATGATGGTAGGATGAATGTTTGTTTGCTGCTGAATCTGTGGCAACTTAACACAGTGCCTGCAAACAGCAAAGCATTCAATGTGTATTTATTGAATGAGTGGATGAATGCATATTACTAGCAACAAATTGCTTGCAATTCACTTCACAGTAGATGCTAACACTACAGTGGAGAACCTCTGCTTGGGCATTGCTGAACTTCTTTAGCTTGCAAAATATGTAATGCAGTGGGAGAAGTCTGGTTCTGATCTTAGATCTGAGTTCAGATGGCAAATTACCATTGACATGGGTGACTGTGGGAAAGCTGTTTAAATGCTCTGTTAATACTTTCATCAGGAAACTGAGAAGAAGAACAGCCTCAAAGAATTGGCCTGGAAATTCAGCCATGTAATGTTGGTTCTCTTCCTTAGACTATTGCCCTAGAATCTCTCTGTAGCAATTCACTCCTTGCACTTTTCCAACATCACATTTTGCTGAAGACCTGTAAATAATAGTTCAATCTGTGTCCCTCTGCCTACCAGAAACATCATCCCTGTTATTTCTTGCCAATATTTGTCCATTTTTGGGAAAATCCAGCTCAGAACTCACCTTTTAAAATAAAATTTCCAATATGCTCCTTTCTGCTACTTCAGCATTTCAAGAGAAACTTCACTGTATATTGATTTGTGCTTGATCATACCTGGTTTTATGGATATTTCCAGTTGATTACCTGGATAGATTGCAATTCCCTGGTGGTGGCTTCTTTGCTTTGTATGCTGCAAAGCACTTTGTATGAAGCAGACAAGTAAAGTGTTGATTCATTATTGTTGAATTAATTAATTCAACAATAGAAGTAGAAGTTGTTCTAATCATATTTGTTTCAGGCCAAATAAGTTGTAAGTTTCAGCCAGAACCATCTTAAACAGAAAAGAAGCGGCTCATGTTGACAGGTTACGATGCAGTGACTTTTAGTCTTTATCTTCTTTGACATATATACTAACCCTGGGGTGGTTTTATTTTTAAAAAGCTCAGATTTCTCAAAGAAGTTTTTCCAGTGAGACAGAATAATCAATCTTCTTTAGTCTATGTGTTAAAGCTGAACATGCTTTAAAACCAAAAAAAAAAAAAAAAACTTTGAAAAATACAGACTAATAGCAGGAAAAAAAAGAAAAAAAATTCAACAACAAAAAAATAAATGAATGGAATAGTCCTGTATCTGTAAAATAAATTGAGTCTATAGTTAACCCTCCCCCCGGCCACCCCAAAAATCCTCCAAATCAGATTACTTTACTGGTGAATACTATTTAACATATTCTGCTCAAAAGTCTTCTGGAAAGTGGAGAGGAGCTAATACTTCCCAACACATTTGTGAAACCAACATTACCTTGATAGTGCTCCAATGTTGCTCACAAACACGCATCTGAAAGACCTTAATAAAGTATTCACAAATTGAGTCCAGCAATATAGAAAAAGTCTAATAAAACCTGATCAATTGAGGTTTATCCCAAAAGGGTAAGGCTGGTTCAACATTTGAAAAATCAATGTAATTCGTTACATGGACAGTCTAAAAGAGAAAAATCTTATTATCATTTCAATAGATGTAAATAAGATTGATAAAATTCAAGATCTATTCATTAAATAAATAAATAAATGAACTCTTAGCCAACTAGGAATAGAAGGGAATGCCCCAGCCTGACAGAGTGCCTCTACCAAAGAAATCTACAAAAAAAACCCACAAAACTTAATGGTGATTAACTTTTAGATCTTCCCACTAAGATCAGAAACAAGAAATAATTTCCATTGCACTGGAGTTCTAAAAAAATATAATAAGGCAAGAAAAACAAATAAAAGATGTGTGTTTTGGAAAGAAAAAATTAACAGTTTATACTCTCAGATGACATGATTGTATACATAAAAGATCCCAAAGAATCTAATAAAAAGCTGTTAGATCTTATAAGCAAATTTAGTGAATTTTCAGGATACAAGAGCAATACATTTAAGAACTCAGCTATATTTCTATACACTAGGAAGGAACAATTGGAAACAGACATTTTTTGAAAGTAAATTCAACTTACATGTAAAATAAGTACATTTAAAATAACATCCAGGACAGAGAATACTTAAAGATAAACCTAACAGCAGACATAGAGAATGGACTTGTGAATACAGTGGGGGAGGGAGAAAGTGTGATGGACTGAGAGAGTAGCATTGACAAATATACACTCTACTATGTGTGAAACAGAGAGCTAGCGGGAAGCTGTTGTGTAGCACAGGGAGGTCAGCTCGGAGCTCTGTGATGACCTGGAGGGGTAGGAGGCAGGCTCAAGGAGGGGATATATGTATACATAGAGCTGATTCTTCTTGTACAGCAGAAACTAACACAACATTGTAGAGCAATTATACTCCAATCAAAGATAAATTTAAAAAGGCAAAACTAACAAAATACATGCAAAATTTGCATGCTAAAGGCTAAAAATCATTGCTGACAAAAATAATAAAAATCCAAATAAAGTGCTGTCCTATGGATCAGAAAACTCAGTTTTGTCAAAATGTCGATTTCTCCAAAATTGTTACATAAACTAAGTATCAGTTCAGTCAGTTCAGTTCAGTTGCTCAGTGTGTCCAACTCTTTGTGACCCCATGATTCGCAGCACACCAGGCCTCCCTGTCCATCACCAACTCCTGGAGTTTACTCAAACTCATGCCCATCAAGTCAGTGATGCCATCCAGCCATCTCATCCTCTGTTCCCTCCTCCTCCTGCCCCCAAACCCTCCCAGCATCAGGGTGTTTTCCAATGAGTCAACTCTTTGCATGAGGTGGCCAAAGTATTGGAGTTTCAGCTTCAGCATCAGTCCTTCCAATGAACACCCAGGACTGATCTCCTTTAGGATGGACTGGTTGGATCTCCTTGCAGTCCAAGGAACTCTCAAGAGTCTTCTCCAACACCATAGTTTGAAAGCATCAATTTTATGGCACTCAGCTTTCCTTACAGTCCAACTTTCACATCCATACATGACCATTGGAAAAACCATAACCTTGACCAGACAGACCTTTGTTAGCAAAGTAATGTCTCTGCTTTTTAATATGCTATCTAGGTTAGTCATAACTTTCCTTCCAAGGAGTAAGCGTCTTTTAATTTCATGGCTGCAATCACCATCTGCAGTGATTTTGGAGCCCCCCAAAATAAAGTCAGACACTGTTTCCACTGTTTCCCCATCTATTTTCCATGAAGTGATGGGACCAGATGCCATGATCTTAGTTTTCTGAATATAATTCCAATCAAAATCCCAGGAGACTTCTTGTAGAAATTAATCAACTGATCCTAAAAATTATATGGAAGGGCAAAGGATCTACAATAACCAAAGCAGTTTTGAAAGAGAAAAAAAATCGGGGGACTAACTGTACCTGATTTTAAGACTTACTATAAAGCTACAGTAATCAAGACAGCATGGTATTGGCAAAAGGATAGGCATGGAAAGCAACTGAATAGAGTAGACAGGACAGAAACAGACACAAATATTAACTGATTTTCAGCAAATATGCCAAGGCAATACAATATAGAAAGGTTGGCATTTTCAGTGAATGGTGCTGGGATATTTGAACATCCATCTGTAAAAAATGTCATCCATATTGATAGTGCCTCGTATTGTATTCACATGTTACCTAGAAATGGATCAAAAACCTAAATTTAAGCTTAAAACTATAAAATCTCTAGAATAAAACATAGGGAAAAATTCTTCATGACACTCACTTAGGCAAAGATTTCTTAGAAAGGACACCAAAAAAAATCCATTTAAAAAGTTGATAAACTAGATTTTATCAAAATTTAAAACTTCTGCTCTTAAAATGACATCATGAAGAGACAAAAAGGACAAACCACAGGACAGGTAGAGGACTGGTAAGCAGAATACACAGAACTCTCAAAACTCAAGGAAACCAACAAACCAGTAATGTGGGTAAAAGAGTTGAGGAGATACATCATCAAAGAAGAGGTCCACATAGCAAATAAGCCAATGAAAAGATGTCAGTATCATTAGCTGGCAGTATCATTAGTGGGTGGAGACATGTAGTTTAGAAGTGCAGTGTGATGCCACTCCACACCTGTTATAATGGCTCAAATAACAGCAACTGAAAATGCAAAATGCTGGTGAAGGTACTGAGTGACTGGAACTCTTGTACGTATACTGGTGGAAATGCAAAATGGTACAGCCTCTTAGGGGAAGAGTTTGACAGTTTCTTATAGATCCACAGAGAAACCTTTTCTTTTTTTTAACTGTTTTATTCATAATCACCCCAAACTAAAAACAACCAGCCAATTACTGTACGGATAAATGAATTTGGTACATTCTTAGAATTATAATGGAATATTATTCAGTAATAATAAGGAATGAACTAATAATACACAACATTACTGAATTATTTACTTATTTTTTATTATTTTTGACTGTGCTGGGTCTTCATTGCTGCACACAGGTTTTCTCTAGTTGCAGTGTGCAGGCTTCTCATTGTGGTGGCTTCTCTTGTTGTGGAGCGCAGACCCTAAGGGCACATGGGCTCTAGTAGTTATGGCTGGTAGGCTCTGTCGTGGCTGTTCCCAGGCTCCAGAGTGAGGGCTCAATAGTTGTGACACACAGGCTTAATTGCTCCCATGGCATGTAGGATCTTCCCAGACCAGAGATGCAGCCAGTGTCCCTTGCATTGCAAGGCAGATTCTTAACCACTGGACCACCAGGGAAGCCCAACATTATTGAATTTAAAAGCAATTTGATAAGTAAAAGAAGTCAGATTCAAAAGGTTTCAAACTGTATGATTCTATTTATCAACATATGACATTCTGGAAAAGGCAGAAATAGAAATTAGATCTTTGGTTGCCAGGGGCTAGGGTAGGACTGGGGATTGATTGTAAAGGAACATGAAGGATCTTTTTAAGATGATGAAAGTATTCTCTACCTTGATTGCAGGATTGGTTACATGATTGT
Source organism: Odocoileus virginianus (assembly GCF_023699985.2). Lineage (NCBI taxonomy): Eukaryota > Metazoa > Chordata > Mammalia > Artiodactyla > Cervidae > Odocoileus > Odocoileus virginianus. The sequence goes on from NC_069697.1 coordinate 32,037,537, forward strand.
ATAAACTCTTAAAATACAGAGTACATTCTGAAAGATGAATTTTATTGTCTGTTAATTGCACTTCAATTAAAAAAAACCAACATTTTACAGGCTTCCTAAAGAAAGCCAATGTGAACGAATGATAAGAGAATCAAAACCAGCTCAGTGTGACCATTCCAATGTCTCTTCTGCTCCAGTTGCTGCTCTAAACACCTTCCCACCTGGAGCTGGGCTTATGGTCATGAGCAGGTGGATTCAGGAGGGAAGGAGGAAACTCTGCTTTCCGAGCATTAGCTCAACACTGTTTGGCTGGGAATGCCTTGCTTCATCCAGGGAAGACAGCACCAAATTTTTAAAAAGTCCCAAATAAACAAAAAACCCACCCCAAATCCAGCCAAACACAAAACAACTACTCTGCTTAAAAATAGTAATTTAAAAAAGAAATTTTCATCATATTTAGAGGGATCTGACTTTAATAGTTTTTAATTAACTCAGTTTGCTAATGAGTTAAAGCCATCTTCAGAAGGGATGTTTCTCTTTTCCAATTTTCACATTTCATTAAACCCATAAATTCTGCATCTTGGATGTTTTCTTCCCCACCTCTCAATGTGTGCATTTCAAAAGAAATAGTCTCATCCTTGAGGTACGAGGAAAACTTCCAGCATGTTTTGCCAAAAAAACCATTTATTGGGGTAGAGAGCAGTTGCACAACAATGAAAAATTGTGAGGTAGTACTCAAGAGGTTCTTGCAGCTTGCCAAACTAGTTCAACAGCTGCAAAGGCATTCTAAGTAGAAGAGTGCAGGTCAAATAGTATCCTGAATTTTACATTTTGGAAGACTTACTCTTTTTCCCCTCTAACAGTCTCAGTACGAGATCTCATCAAGCATACTGCACATACATATTGCCAAACACATCTGAAAATTTAAAGAACAGCACCAAGGTGTTTTATTTCAAATGTTGGGCCCCACCATTTCCCATAACAGTTGACTATTTTCCCTTCTGTGCTTGAGGGACTGAGTGGAAATTTGGGTGATTCCCATGCCTTAGGATCTGGCATAAAAAATATATGACAGCCATATTTCTGATAGTTTTTTAAATTATTTTCACAATTAATAACTTTTTTCCCCCTGTTGTCAAGTCTTGTTTCCCATACTTTGACAGAGAAATACAGTTGTTCTATTTAGAAGGGTACTGAAAATTGGTATAATCAGATCTCCCTAACAGTTCTTGCTGGTTTTCAACAAATCATACCTTACCTGTACCAGATCCATTGTTTTCTTATTTTTGTGAGATTAGTATGATAGTATTTAATGGCATGAAAGTCCTGGGAGAAATGTGATTGTATGAAAAATAAGTCTTGAAAATAATTACTGGACAGAATTACTGCCAGACACCCCACAGAGGCTGAGCTAGAACTGTGTTTGAGTGTCTCCTGCAGAGGTATGGGTCAGCAGTGGCCTGCCACGGGGGCAGGGGCTCTGGGTGCAGCAGACCTGGGTATGACATAAGCCCTCTTGGAGGAGGTCACCATTAACCCCATCATAGAACTGCCAGAACTTACACTGGCCTGGGGAAACAGACTCTTGGAGGGCACAAACAAAACCTGTGTGCCCCAGGACCCAGAAGAAAGGAGCAGTGACCCCAAATATGACTGACCCAGACTTGCCGGTAGTGTCCAGAAGTCTTCAGCAGAGGCATGGGTCGGCAGTGGCCTGCTGCAGGGTCGGGGGCACTCAGTGTAGCAGTGCATGCATGGAACCTTTGGAAGGAGGTCACCATTATCTTCATTACCTCCACCATAGTTTGGCCTCATGTCAGACAATAGGGAGGGAACACAGCCCCAGCCATCAACAGATAATTTGATTAAAGATTTACTGAGCATGACCCCGCTCATCAGATCAAGACCCAGTTTCCCCCTCAGTCAGTCTCTCCCATCAGGAAGCTTCCATAAGCTTCTTATCCTTATCCATCAAAGGGCCAAGAATGAAAATCACAGTTCCAGAAAACTAATCAAACTGATCCATGGACCACAGCCTTGTCTAACTAAATGAAACTATGTGCCATGCCATGTAGGGCCACCCAAGATGGATGGGTCATGGTGGAGAGTTCTGAAAAATGTGTTCCATTGGGGAAGGGAATGGCAAACCACTTCAGTGTTCTTGCCTTGAGAACCCCATATAAACAGTATGAAAATGCAAAAAGATAGGACACTGAAAGATGAACTCACTAGGCTGGTCGGTGCCCAATATGCTACTGGAGAGGAGCAGAGAAATAACTCCAGAAAGAATGAAGAGATGGAGCCAAAACAAAAAGAACACCCAGTTGTGGATGTGACTGGTGATGGAAGTAAAGTCTGATGCTGTAAAGAGCAATATTGCATAGGAACTTGGAATGTTAGGTCCATGAATCAAGGCAAATTGAAAGTGGTCAAACAGGAGATGGCAAGAGTGAACATCGACATTTTAGGAACTGGGGAACTAGAATGGATTGGAATGGGTGAATTTAACTCAGATGACCATTATATCTACTACTGTGGGCAAGAACCCCTTAGAAGAAATGGAGTAGCCATCTTAGTCAACAAGAGTCCAAAATGCAGTACTTGGATATAATCTCAAAAATGATAGAATGATCTCTTTGTTTCTAAGGCAAACCATTCAATATTACAGTAATCCAAGTCTATGCCCTGACTAGTAATGCTGATGAAGCTGAAGCTGAAGACCTACAAGACCTTCTAGAACTAACACCCAAAAAAGGCATCCTCTTCATTATAGGGAACTGGAATGCAAAAGTATGAAGTCAAGAAACACCTGGAGTAACAGGCAAATTTGGCCTTGGAGTACGGAATGAAGCAGGGCAAAGGCTAACAGAGTTTTGCCAAGAGAACGCACGGGTCACAGCAAACACCCTCTTCCAAAAACACAAGAGAAGACTCTACACATGGACATTACCAGATGGTCAATACCGAAATCAGATTGATTATATTCTTTGCAGCTAGGATGGAATAGCTCTATACAGTCAGCAAAAAAGACCGGGAGCTGACTGTGGCTCAGATCATGAACTCCTTATTGCCAAATTCAGACTTACCTTGAAGAAAGTAGGGAAAACCACTAAACCATTGAGGTATGACCTAAATCAAATCCCTCGTGATTATACAGTGGAAGGGACAAATAGATTCAAGGGATTACATCTGATAGACAGAGTGCCTGAAAACTATGGACGTAGGTTCATGACATTGTACAGGAGGCAGTGATCAAGACCATCCCCAAGAAAAAGAAATGCAAAAAGGCAAAATGGTTGTCTGAGGAGGCCTTACAAATAGCTGAGAAAAGAAGAAAGTAAGGCAAAAGAGAAAAGGAAAGATTTGAATGCAGAGTTCCAAAGAAAAGCAAGGAGAGAGAAGAAAGCCTTCCTTGGTGATCAATGTAAAGAAATAGAGGAAAACAATAGAAAGAGAAAGGCTAGAGATCGCCTCAAGAAAATTAGAGATACCAAGGGAATATTTCATGCAAAGATGGGCACAATAAAGTACAGGAATGTCAAAGTCTTTGACTGTGTGTGGATCACAACAAACTGTGAAAAATTCTTAATTTTCACAGATGGGAATACCATACCACCTGACCTGCCTCCTGAGAAATCAGTATGCAGGTCAAGAAGCAACAGTTAGAACTGGACATGGAACAACAGACTGGCTCCAGATATGGAAAGGAGTATGTCAAGGCTGTATATTGTCACCCTGCTTATTTAACTTATATCAAGAGTACATAATGAGAAATGCCAGGCTGGATGAAGCACAAGCTGGAATCAAGATTGCTCGGAGAAATATTAATAACCTCAGATATGCATATGACAGCACCCTTATGGCAGAAAAGCGAAGAGGAACTAAAGAGCCTCGTGATGAAAGTGAAAGAGGAGAGTGAAGAAGTTGGCTGAAAACTCAGCATTCAGAAAACTAAGATCATTACATGTGGTTCCATAACTTTATGGCAAATAGATGGGGAAATAATGGAAACAGTGACAGACTTTATTTTTTGGGGCTCCAAAATCACTGCAGATTGTGACTGCAGCCATGCCATTAAAAGACACTTGTTCCTTGGAAGAAAAGCCATGACCAACCTTTGCCAACAAAGGTCCATCTAGTCAAAGCTATGGTTTTTCCAGTAGTCATGTATGGATGTGAGAGTTGGACTATAAAGAAAGCTGAGTGCCAAAGAATTGATTCTTTTGAACTGTGGTGTTGGAGAAGACTCTTGAGAGACTCTTGAACTGCAAGGAGATCAAACCAGTCCGTGGTAAAGGAAATCAGTCCTGAATATTTATTGGAAGGACTGATGCTGAAGGTGAAGTTCCAATACCTTGGCCACCTGATATGAAGAACTGACTCCTTGGAAAAGACCCTGGTGCTCAGAAATATTGAAGACAGGAGAAGAGGACAACAGAGGAAGAGATGGCTGGATGGCATCACTGACTCAATGGACATGATTTTGAGTAAACTCTGGGAGCTGGTGATGGACAGGAAAGCCTGGTGTGCTGCAGTTCACAGGGTCACAGAGTTGGACATGACTGAGCAACTGAACTAAATTGAATTGAACTGATTACTAGGCATGAGTTTGAGTAAACTCCGGGAGTTGGTGATGGACAGTTTGGCCTGGCGTGCTGTGGTTCATGGGGTCTCAAAGAGTTGGACACGACTGAGCAACTGAACTGAACTGAAGGAGCAAATATCTTTTCTCAAACCATCAGAGCAGCTTTTATTACAATCTATTTGTCTCAATTTCTTTTAACTTTTGCTTAATTTTTTAAGTTAAAATGGTTTGAACTGAATTATATTTGGGAACACTTTCTATATGAAACAATCAACAGTATGATTCTTACCAAGAAAATCTGATTACAACATAGAACACAAGGAAAGCCTCTATAATATAGGATTTCCATATTCTAATAAGAGAGGGCCATGGCAATAATATCTCCCTTTCTTAAATAGTTAAACTCAAGATTTCCAAGTTGGAACACTTGCATTTAACCCTCCTGAACTTCTTTCCATGTTATTATGTGCTTATGTTTAAAGTCATTTCCCCCTCTTTATGTCTTTCACCTTCCAAATTTTACCCATCAGCAAATCTCAAACACAGCTCAGATCTGTCCAGTTTTCTACATCCCTGAAAAACTAGTCCAAGCCAATATCTTCTCTTGTCCAAAGGAGGGGTTGACATATTTGTTTTGTAAAGGGACAGATAGTGAATATTTTTGTCTATATCGACCATACATTCTCCATGGCAGCTGCTCAACTCTGCCATTGTAGCACAAAAGCAGCCATAGGCAATACATAAATGTAGCTGAGTTCCATTAAAATTTTAGTTACAAAAGCAGACTATTGCAAGCAGTTTGCAGACCACTGATCTGGACAGTCTCAATAAGCTTTTCACCCCCCACATGCACTCTAGCTCCCCTCCTATTCCTTCATACTATGGTCAAGATGATCGCTTCACAACTCAGATCTGATCACTTCACATCTACCAATGACCTTCCATTGCCCTAAAGGTCTAAAATTCTTATCATGGCCAAAGGCCCTGTACTTTCTTGTCTGACTACTCCAGCCTCATAAAGTATGACTGTCTTTTTCACTGTCCCTGTTTCATTCTTAAGGACCGTTCTCCTCCTCGAAAATCTCTCTTCAGTTGTTTACACTCAGTTAACTCCTATTTACCCAAGTCTCAGTTTATATGTCATTCCTTTATTAATAAAAAGATATTTGGCCACCATCTTTACTTGGGCTAATGTAGCTAACTGAGCACTTACTTCATAGCAGGTGCAATTAAATAATTTTGATATTATTTACTTAATGTTTGTCTCATTAAATAACGTTATCTGAGTCTAAGGACCACATCTTGCTCACTGCTGTATTTCCTGAGTCCAACACAGTGCTAGATACATAGTACATACATCCATTAGTAATACATCTGGCTACAAATAACTGAACCTGATTGCAATACCCAAATGAAATATAGGTTTATCTTTGTCATACAGGATAAAGGCTGAAGATAGGCAGTCCTGGGCTTGTATGGTATCTCCATTATATATTCAAATCTCAGTATTACATGTCTTTTTCTTTACCACTCAGTCCTCTTTATTGCAAAATGGCTGCCATTATTCGAGGAATTGCATCTGCATTCCATACAGAGAAGTCAAAGATATTGCCAAATGACTGTTTCCTCTTTTTTTATAGAGTGACTGTGCTATTGTGTTGCTTTAGTTGCTAAGTCATGCCTCACTCTTTTGCAACCCCATGGACTGTAGCCCAACAGGCTCCTCTTCCCACGGGATTTCCCAGGCAAGAATACTGAAGTGGGTTGTCATTTCCTTCACCAGGGGACTCTCTCCTCTTTTTTAAAAACAAATTCTTCCCTTTCCCTCTTATTGTCTAGACCTGATCACATGGTAACACCTAGTTGCAATTGAGTCTGGCAGGTTACTGTTTTAGCAGAACAGATTGATATCTTGAAAAAGATGGGGTTGTATTAGTAAAGATCAAAAGGAGAATGACTATCAAATAGACAAGTAGTATCTTCCCTACTAAGCCTTCTCTGATGGCTCAGCAGATAAAAAATCTGCCTACAATACAGGAGACACAGGAGACTCGGGTTCAATCCCTGGGTCAGGAAGATCCCATGGAGAAGGAAATGGCTACTCACTCCAATATTCTTGCCTGGAAAATTCCATGGACATAGGAGACCAACTAGGCAAGTTCAATAAATATTTTTGAGTCACCTAAGGAAGACTTCAAAACTGATTCAAAGTTGAAACAATTTTACCCTAGAAAAAGAATGTGAATAACAGTGGCACCTGGACCTATATAAATTTTCTTATTTTTAACAAATTTCACACTTGTGCTTAATTTTCTAGGTCTTCATTTGCTGTAATCATTTTCAAAGTTCAGAAAAAAGGCTTTTAGAGGGGCAAAATCCAAACTTCTAACAATTGTTTGATGTTTTTGGCTTTTGCTTCTGCAGAGATTTTCAAACAACACTATGCTGGAATGGCTTTACTAATAGATGCATTTTAAACCAACATTATTTTCTGTGGAAATACCTTATTACAAAATTATAATATATAAATATTTTAGTAGTAATAACATGGGTAATAGTCCTTAATGGCCTGATCTGCCTATGGACTTCTAGTTCAAGGTATGGTGTTATTTTCAGGCAACACTATAAAATTCTGATTTTATGTTGTCCCGCTGTGAACATGTTCAAGTCAAATAGCAGAAGTGATGCTCTTCCCTTATTTAATTTTTTAATAGCTCCCTAAACTACATTCAGGAGAATCTTTATATAAAATGTTACCAAAAGATAGCAAATCTGCCGTCTGTTTTCCTTTTAGTGCAAGCTTTTTGGTTTTTTTTTTTTTTTTTTTTTTTTTGGCGTTTCTGATTCAGTTTAGAAAAGTGAAAATTAGATTTTCCTGAGGTATTAAAGAACAGGAGCAAATGTGGTTTTAAGATCAAGGTACAGTATTAAGAATTTTACAGTGCTTATAGCACTTGAGAATTTGTCATCTGGAAAACTGAAATCCTTTCACAAACATCAGCCTCCTGGTCAATGTCCTGGAGCCACTGACCTGCTCAGCTCCCTGACCCCTTTCCCTGGTGAGTGCTCCCTGCTTCTCTTTTGGGGAGCCACCTCTCCCATTACGTGCAGATGTGGCAGGGTTGCTAGGACTCAAGCCAGCACTTGGAGTCCTCTTGTAAGATTTTGCATCATATCTTCTGCGGTTGGGGTTCGTTTTTCAAATAACTGTCACTAAATGAGATCACTCAGAGACTGCCCTGCTTCCCATCTTTCTATGACATGACTCTCCAATGTCCCTTCGATTCTGTGAGCTGGTTCACATCCTTCCAACAAACTCCTTTTCTGTTGAGTCCAGCGGCTGCAACTGCAAAGCCCTGGTGATACAATCCCCTAAACTGGAATGTGAGCTCCATGACACAGGGGCTGTGGTGGAGACTGCTAGAGAATTACCCAGTGCCCTTTCTTCTTTACCAGCAGATTTCCAGTTTTATTTGGTGTGGGAATACGTCCAGCAAAAATGTTCACCATGACACTGGTTTGCAGCAGTAACCCCGTTACAGCCAGCTATAGCTCTGGTCAATGATATGAGCAGAAGTCTGTTGGAGATTTCTGGGAAGCCTTCACTTTTCTAACACAGGCATTGCCACGTCCTTCTCCTTTCCTCCTGCTTGATTGGAAAGTAGATATAATTCCTGACAGTAGGATAGGGGTCTTATGATCATGAAACAGTAAGCAGGAGTATTAAACCAGCCTGATGAGGAGCTGAGCAGAAAGGTGGAAAGAAAGTGGGCCCCTGACGGCCTCACAGCACATCCTGCAGTTCTGGCTGCCTTGCTTGTGGTTTCTTAAGTGAAAATCACGGAGCACTCTTTGGTAGTCACTGGAGTGGGACTTTGCATTCCTTAGAGTTATGCCAGTTCCTAACTGCTGGGTTTGCTTTGTCTACTTCATTCAGTGTTTTAACCTCCGCCCCTGAAACAATATCTGACATAGGGTAGTTGTTAAAATACATTTGTTGGATGAATGAATGATAATCACTAATGAGAACCCTCACTTCTGTGGATTAATCATCCTAATTTCACAGATGGGGAAAATGGTACATACATTTAATAGACTGGCAGTTAGTGGCTGTATCACTAATTTGTCCATCCTTACGCATGTAAATTGCAGAAAATAAAGCTGTCTGAAGAGAAAGAATATATGTAAAGGAGAGAATAAATCACTACTTATTAATAACTTCTGAACCAGGAAATATGGAAAAGTGAGATATTTCAGAATTTGAGGCTCTATGTTGGTCCTTCTTCCCATTGCCCTAGTATTTTGCTGTCAATAGTTGTACTTACTAACTTAAGCTTCATGCTCATTTGAATGTACAATACCTTGTCCTTCAGAGATAAGATAGAACAACTGGTCTGCAATCTGTGAGACATAAACTCTGAATTATTTCGCCAACAGCTGTAAAACTTCAGGGCAGAGCCACATTTCTTACCTTGTCCAATCCTTCTTGTCATCATATTTGTTATGAATCTATGTCTCTCAGCTCTACCCTTTGACTCCTGGCTTTATGATGCTGGGATTGGGACTCTGCACACCACCTTTTTTCTCCACCAGCTGGCTTCTGTTGAGTCCCACCAACAGGAGACACTAGAGGAGACTGGAAGGCAGGAGGAGGGAAGGGGGACGCGGTCCTTCTGTCTTTTTTTTTTTTTTGCTACCACCAGTGTCACCCCAGCAATGGCCCTTCATTCTCTCAATGGCGATTTGTTCCAGTCCCCAACTTTGTCATTGGCTCACCCAGAACTTGCCTCATCATCCCACATCAGAGGTACTAGGATCGTCAGAGCGGAGCCCCCTTCCCTGAGGTCTGAGTACCAGCTCAGTGGGGTGCTTCTTCCAACATCAGAGACTAAACACTCCCACCTCCTCCCTTGGTTTCCTGAGTCCCAGGGGAGAGAAGCTACCCTCTCTTGTGTTACCTTGGATTCCCTTTTGTGTTTCAGTACTCCAACACCATCGAACCAGGTCCTTATATCTTATTTTCTCTGCTAAAATACTGAGGTAGTTTCTCTTTTCCTAGTTTGACATAAAGTGATATGTGTATCTTGTCTAGCATAGCAGAATGGTGGCTGCTAGGCCATGCCTTGTGTGAGCAACCTCCTTTATATTGGTCTTTAATCACCTATATCCAACCTTCTTCTACCAAAATAGCTCCTCTTTTATAGTATTTGGCTTCCATGTAAGATTCTTGGGCCATAGGCTCAAAAAGGTTGGAAATCATGGAACTGAGCTAATTGATCCTTGACAACTGAGAAGTGATTTAAGTAAAGAACTTAAGATAGATATAGTTCATAAAAACTTCAAGTGGACGTCGCTCAGTTGTGTCTGACTCTTTGCGACCCCATGGACTGTAGTCTGCCAGGCTCCTCTGTCCATGGAATTCTTCAGGCCAGAGTAATAGAGTGGATAGTTGTTCCCTTCTCCAGGGGATCTCCCCAACCCTGGTCTTCCACATTGCAGGTGGATTCTTAACCGTCTGACAGAGAAGCCCAAGGATACTGGAGTGGGTAGCTTATCCCTTTTCCAGGCGAACTTCCCAACTCAGGAATTGAAGATGGGTCTTCTGCATGGCAGGTGGATTCTTTACCAGCTGAGCTATCCACTGTAGTAAATAAAACTGCAAGCACATTAAAGAATAATAAATAGTTAATAAAAAAACCAATACCTGTTAAATTTTTGAAATCCAAAGCTGTTATCTCCTCAACGTCCTCCTAACTGGTTGTAGTGATTTTGCCCCATGAAAATCCTCACCATCCTTTAAGACTCAGCTTCACTCCTATTCCTGTCTAGAGAGCCTCCCCTAACCTCCCCTAATAAGCTGGCATTCATCACTCTCTCTGTAAACTTTGTGACCAGAGTCAATTCACTCCATCAAGTATGGCACTTGTTTTCGCTCTGCAATGAGATTATGAGTCCTTAAGGCAGGGAACAAGGACTTGTCACTGGCACTTCCTGTTAGAGGTGGTACTAGATAGCAGGAAGTAGGGAAAAGAGCAGAGAATTGAGAATTAGAAGAATTGAGAATTAGAATATTTGATCTCATGTCAGGTATGTCATTCATTCACCAGCATTCATGGAGCACCTTCCTAATGTTAATTACTTTTTTGGGTCTCAGTTGCATCATCTGTGAAGTAGAGAGAATAATGCCCATCCTATAGGTTATGTTGGGATATTTATGAGATAATTCATGTAAAACTGATTTATAACTGTTAACTGTTATATCATAGTAAATGTTCTAAATGTACCTGTTGGTAAAATGTTATATGGTCAATATTCTCAAGGCAACGACATGAACAGATCTGAGTATTTTCTCTTGGTCACTCGATCTCTTTAGGGCTTTAGGATATTCTAATTTTGTTGTGTCACTCACAATTGTTAAGGGCCTTAAATGTTCTCAGGAATGCTAGCTATTACCACCACATCATTGGACGTGCAGTCAAACACCTGTGTTATGGCCACTACAAATTTTCCATCAGCTTCTGGAACTTTGCCAGGACCCCATTCAGCCAAAAAGCTCAGGTTTGAATTGATCAGACATCCAAGAAGTTACATAGAAAATTCCCTTAAAGGCCTGAATCACAAAGAATTGAACAGGGATCAGTGATGACCTGACTCATCAACGCTGAATATGGGAATAATGATCCAGGTTGCTGAAAGCCTTGGCTTTTCTCTCTCTTTTGTCTCTTCTCTCCTAATTTTAAGCATAATTATTCCCTACATCGTTTTTGGGGTTCCCAGAATATAATATAATGAACATTCTTTTATAAAATGTCCTATCTGAAAATGTTCTCTCCCTCCATTTAAAATATTTTTTTAATGTAAAATAAGGATAATCTGATTTTGCTTGGATCAGGGACCCCCCCATCTAAAGTAGTTCCAGTTTATATTTCTGAAAATCACCTAGAGCTAGAGAGTGGAATGCCTTAATTTGGGTTGCCTTGAAAGCAGAGCCTGAGATAAGGAATTGGATGCAGGTGGTTTGTTTAGGGGGTGATCCTAGGAAGCAGGAGTGAGGGAGTTGGGCATGAGTCAGGAGAGGAGGAGTAGTTTGCTGGGAGCATTGTGAGGAGGGCGGTTCTCCTGAGACCACCCTGAGTTCTCCTGAGACCACCCTGAGTTCTCCTGAGACCACCCTGAGTCCTCCTGAGACCACCTTGAAGAGCTAACAGAATGCCACCCAGAATTGTCTCTTGAAAGACAGCGGCTCTTGCTCCCTATCAGTTGAGGGTTTCCCCATAAGCTCTACCTGCCCTGCACGTTCAGGCTGTATTCCTCATGCCCAGACAAATAAGCGCCAAAGTATAGTGCAGAATGCTGAATGCAGAGTCCCATTAGACTGGGAGAGCAGGCATGTAACCCTCCATAGCTGACATCAGACGTGGATGGAGAACATGCAGCAAGGACACAGAAGGACCCAGAAGTTACTCTTACGGGTACAGGTTATTCTGATTATGAAATATCTACATGTAATTGGTAGTTGTTACCTTCAAAAACAACAGTAATAATATCATCTAAAATGTATTGAGTATTCTGAGTGCTAGGCTCTGCAACAAACATTTAAAAATATTTCCTCCAGGTAAATATCATTTTTATGGTTATTATTAAAATAACTACAGTTGTATGAAATTAAAGGTAACTATAATAATTTTGGCTATTTTTGTCATTATTTCTAGCAACAAAATAGGTATATGTCAAATATAGTCAAAGCCTGACTACTGAGTCAGGTTTTACTTTTAAATATTTAGATATCATCCCAATTATGATTTTAGTAGTGGCAGAAGAAAAGAAAGGGTAGAGTTATATCCAGAAACCACATTCTGTGCAGAAACTCGTAACCCATTGTGACTAAATGTTACACATATGTTGGAAAAAAATCAAGAATTTTTACTTTAGCCTACACCTACTTTTCTTCTTCCTAATTTTTTTAAACCTTATACTTAAAAAAAACTCAATAAATGTTCTTTTTAATATCATGTATTTTTAATTTGCTAGTAGGAAGCATATTATTTCTGGTCATTTTGAATATTTTCACTTAACTCTTAACTATGGACTAAATCTATGGACTAAGTCTACGGACTGGCAGTCTACACAACTGAAAGGCAAATGGCATGTGCAAAGATGTTCTGTCTTTCTAATTATTCAGCAAATGTTTCCTCCATCTTCAAAGCTGGTAGCGTAACATTGTCCAATCTGTCTCTGACTCTGATTCTCCTATCTTCATCTTTCAGTTTTAAAGACTCTTGTGATCACATTGGATCCACCAATATATAATACACGTTAATCCCCCATCCCAAGATTCTTAGTTTTATCACATTGGCAAATTCCTTTCTGCCATGTAGGAAAGTGTATTCACATGTCCTGGTGATTAGGATGTTGACATCTTGTGGGGTGGAGGTGTTGTTCATTCACACCATGTAACCTACAGGACACAGAGAGTGCTTATACAGGTATACAGGTGGCAGCCCAATTACTAAAAATCTCCCTGTTGGTGACCTGGTGAATGGGAACACCCTTGATGTGTCAGATGTTTACAATGCAAATAAGGGCATTGGCTTTGGTTGATGTTTAGAGGTTTTATTAATGCTCTGCAGAGATATGAGAGGCTGAGAGTTGTTAAAAGTCTAAAGGCTAAATGTGAGAGCTTGAGGGCCTCTCTATAGAAGCTTTTTGGGGGTTTTGAGAGGCCAGTGGAAGTGTAGATGAGCAGCAAGTACAGAACTTACTAGTTACAATCAAGGAGCTTGGGAAACCTTGGAACTCTCAACAAGCCAGGTCTGTAGCGCTAAGGGCAGGGTTGGAAAAGTTTAGGACTCTGATAGGTGTGACAAGGACGTCTAGGTGGAGGCTCACAGGATTCTGGCTCTGTAGACTCCTTCGAGCCCATAAAAGTCTCAGCCCACCCCTCCCTATGAAGGGGGCAAGCCCTTCCCTGTGTGGGAAGACGCTGCAGCGACTCGCCTCAACAGGCAGCACGTGCCTCTCTAAGGAGCAGTCCCTGCTGCCCTCCTGGATGCCAGTGTGATAATGAGGTGGATTCCCAGCAGAAACTCCCTGGGGTTGTGCGAGGCCTGCTAAGGAAGGAAAGATTACACCTCCAAGGAACTGCGGAGGCTGACTAGCACATGCTGGCAGGAGCCAGGGCAGTCTGCCTGGGAATAAATTTTGATGGGAGTTAATCAAGGAGGCAGAATATAAAACTGAATAAACAAGAATTCATTGACCTTAGGAAACTTTCTCAGGACATGGGGTTTAACCCTGGCAAGGACCTCAGGGGATGGCACATATTTGCTGCTTAGAATGGTTGTTAGAAATCTGGGCTGTGGCCAGTGGCCTAAATGGCTGGTCAGGGGCCTGGAAAGAAAAGAATGAACACAGCTCCTCAAGAAGACCACCAGCGCCTTGGTGGAAATTCAGCTACACTGGATTCCTTTCCTCCTGGAAAAGCCAGTGATTTGTCCTCACAGATAGAGATACCATGTTCTCAGTATGGGTTTGCCTTTCCTGTCTGCAAAGCTGCAGCCAAAACTTATCGAGGAACTTACTAAATGCCTGATCCTCAGGCATGAAACCCAGGACAGCGTAACATCTGACCACAGGACCCACTTCAGAGCAGGTAGGTCAAAACCAGTAGACCTGGACATAAAAGGCAAGATCTAGAGAAATATATATATAGATAGATATAGATAGATAGTATGATCCCATCTGTTTTTGAAAAACAGATGACAACTGCATGTCATATATGTATTTATGTTTGTTCAAGTTTCTAGCAGCATGGAAGTGTCATGAAATGATACAAAGCAGTTCACCAACACTGGTTACATGGGAGTTGAGATGAAGCAGAGGGGTGTCTAATAGAGAGGAAAGGACTGAGGGATGGGGGAGTTAAAAAAAAAAAAGACTTTTGTGTTCAGTTGCTCAGTCATGTCCGACTCTTTACAACTGCATGGACTGCAGCAGGCCAGGTTCCCTGTCCTTCACCATCTCCTGGAGTTTGCTCAAACTCATGACCATTGAGTTGGTGATGCCATCCAATCATCTCATCTTCTATCATCCCCTTCTCCTCCTGCCTTCAATCTTTCCCAGCATCAGGGTCTTTTCAGATGGGTTGGACCTTCATGGCCCTTCATGTCAGGTGGCCAAAGTATTGGAGCTTCAGCTTCAGCATCAGTCCTTCCAATCAATATTCTGGGTTGATTTCCTTTAGGATTGACTGGTTTGATGTGTTTGCAGTTTAAGGGACTCTCAGGAGTCTTCTCAATACCACAGTTCAAAAGCATTAGTTCTTCAATGCTCAGCCTTCTTATGGTCCAACTCTCACATCTGTACATGACTAGTTTATGAAAAGACTGCAATTTTATAAATGTTATATATTATCCTATTTGTGCAAATTGCATGAAAGATGGCCACTTATGAACAGTGGTTATCTTAAAGTGAAGGAATTCCAACATACACCAGCTTCTGTGGTCATCTGTTGCTCTTTGTTGATCACTCAGTCCCACATGGAAACCTCTATCCCTTAGCCACACTGGTTTTCATTTTTTCATCTGTGAAATAAGAGAACTACCAAACCTTTTGTGATATGCCAAGGCAGTAATAGGGTTCCTATCTATCTATCTATCACAGTTTAATTCAGCAAAAAAGTATTGAATATATACTATATGCCAGTTAAGTTGCAGAGTCCTGGGGTATGGAGATGAATAAGACAGTTTGGTAGTACAGAGGGCATCTTGATCCAATTCAGGCTGTTCTAACAAAAAATATCATAAACTGGGTCACTTATAGACAATATACATTAATTTGTCACAGTTATTGTTGTTGTTCAGTCACCCAGTCTGGTCTGACTGTTTGTGACCCCATGGACTGCAGCACACCAGGCCTCTCTGTCCTTCACCATCTCCCAAAGTTTGCTCAAGTTCATGTTCACTGCATTGGTGATGCCATTCCACTGTCTCATCCTCTGATGCTCTTTTCTCCTTATGCTCTCATTATTTCCCAGCATCAGGGACTTTTCCAGTGAATCAGCTGTTCACATCAAATGACCAAAATACTGGAATTTCAGCTTCACCATCAGTCATTCCAATGAGTTTTCAGGGTTGATTTCCCTTAAGATTGACTGACTTGATCTTTTTGTCCAAAGGACTCTCAAGAGTCTTCTCCAGCCCCACAGTTATAAAGTCTGATAAATCCAAGATAGAAGTGCTGGCAGATTCCGTATCTGGTGAGGGCTCACTTCTTGATTCAGAGATGCTACCTTTTTGCTGTAACCTTACTTGATGAAGGGGCAAAGGATTTTTCTGAATTTTCTCTTATAAGAACTCTACTCCCATTTGTGAGGACTCCACCTGTTCACCTCCCAAAGAGTTCACCTCCAAATTCCATCACTTTGGGGATTAGGTTTCAACATATGAATATTGGGTAGACACATTCAGACCATAGCAGAGGGAGAATTACATCTAGTAATAGATTAACTTAGCACATTGTTGGAAGTGCTATGATAAGGGCATTGCAGGGTGGTACAGAGTATCAGGGTGTGGTGAGGGGACAGTTTGGGAAGGGCAAATGGTACCCAATTGCTCTTCACCTGTACCTAGAGAAATGTCCATTTTATTTGCCTTAGGAATATACAATATGATCTCAACTACTTTAAGAAAAACAATGCCTAACATAAAGATTGAAAGGAAATGTGTCAAAATCTTACAGTGGTGATTGAATTATAGGTGGCATTCCCATTCCTTTACTCTTTTCTCTGTTTTCCTATATTTCTCCAGTAAGTGTGTTATGGTAAATTTTTATTTTATTTTGTTGCATTATACAGCTCAGGATGGCAACACTTGCATCTTACATTCATGAAATGCTCTCCAATGAGGCACAATGATGGATAAGTAGGAAAAGGTGTTCTTAGTAGTGAGAGCTTCGGAAGCCACCAGACAAGAACCCTATTTCCTGGCTCTGGGTCACTATGGAGAACACGCCTGGTGCTGCTCTGTGTGCTCCACTTTGACATAATCTCTTCTTAGAAAAGGTGTTTGGTGATCTGACAGTTATCCACTGATCTTCCTGCCAGGTTTCATGCCTTTGTAAGATTCTTCACAAAAAATGGAATCTCGCATAATAATTTTAATTCTTTCTTAGAGCAAACTTAAGGAAAGTGGCGTTTTTTTGTGTCAAGAAATGGAATCCCAAAGGTCAATTGATTTGGCCAGAGAATTTCAGAGTTATCATTAGCTATTACTATTCTTAGAGTCGTCTTCATCCATAAACCTTGAAAATACCTTCAGAGCTATCAGTTCTAATGAGATGTATGAAACTGGAGCCCATTATACAGAGTGAAGTAAGCCAGAAAGATAAAGACCATTACAGTATACTAACACATATATATGGAATTTAGAAAGATGGTAACAATAACCCTATATGCAAAACAGAAAAAGAGACACAGATGTATAGAACAGACTTTTGGACTCTGTGGGAGAAGGCGAGGGTGGGATGTTTCAAGAGAACAGCATCGAAACATGTATATTATCTAGGGTGAAACAGATCACCAGCCCAGGCTGGATGCATGAGACAAGTGCTCAGGCCTGGTGCACTGGGAAGACCCAGAGGAATCGAGTGGAGAGGGAGGTGGGAGGGGGGACTGGGATGGGGAATACATGTAAATCCATGGCTAATTGATGTCAATGTATGACAAAAACCACTACAATATTGTAAAGTAATTAGCCTCCAACTAATAAAAAATAAATGAAAAAAATAATAATAATAAAAAGAAAATACCTTCAGAGCTATTGACGAGAATCCCTTTCTGGAGATGCTGATGTCCAGTCTAGGCTCTGGCATTACCCATCACTTACCTGGTACTAACCTCTCTCCTCTATGAGCTGCATGGCATCCACTTCCTCCACCATTACAAGAATTACATAATGTCTCTCCTAACAAAATATAAGATCTTTTACATAGCTTTCCCCTAGTGCCTAAGACTGTGCTGACACAGGTGGTAATTAAGTAACTGATGTATGTGCGTGTGTGCATAAATGCTCAGTCACTTCAGTCAGTCCGTTCAGTCACTCAGTGGTGTTCCACTCTTTGCGACCCCATGAATCACAGCATGCCAGGCCTCCCTGTCCATCACCAACTCCTGGAGTTTACTCAAACTCATGTCCATCGAGTCGGTGATGCTATCCAGCCATCTCATCCTCTTTTGTCCCCTTTTCCTCCTGCCCCCAATCTCTCCCAGCATCAGGGTCTTTTCCAATGAGTCAACTCTTCGTATCAGGTGGCCAAAGTATTGGAGTTTCAGCTTCAGCATCAGTCCTTCTAATGAACACCCAGGACTGATCTCCTTTAGGATGGACTGGTTGGATCTCCTTGCAGTCCAAGGGACTCTCAAGAGTCTTCTCCAAAACCACAGTTCAAAAGCATCAATTCTTTGGCACTCAGCTTTCTTTATGGTCCAACTCTCACATCCATACATGACCACTGGAAAAACTGTAGCCTTGACTAGACAGACCTTTGTTGGCAAAGTAATGTCTCTGCTTTTTAATATGCTGTCTAGGTTGGTCATAACTTTCCTTCCAAGGAGTAAGCATCTTTTAATTTCATGGCTGCAATCACCATCTGCAGTGATTTTGGAGCCCCCAAAAATAAAGTCTGACACTGTTTCCACTGTTTCATTTGCCATGAAGTGATGGGACCGGATTCCATTATTTTAATTTTTTGAATGTTGAGTTTTAAGCCAACTTTTTCACTCTCCTCTTTCACTGTCATCAAGAGAGCTCTTTAGTTCTTCTTCACTTTCTGTCATAAGGGTGGTGTCATCTGTATATCTGAGGTTACTGATATTTCTCCTGGAAATCTTGATTCCAGCTTGTGCTTCATCTAGCCTGGCATTTCACATGATGTACTCTGCATATAAGTTAAGTTAGCAGGGTGACAATATATAGCCTTGACATACTTCTTTCCCAATTTGGAACCAATCTGTTGTTTCATGTCCAGTTCTTAGTGTTATTTCTTGACCTGCATACAGATTTCCCAGGAGGCAGGTCAGGTGGTCTGGTACTCCCATCTCTTTCAGAATTTTCCAGTTTGTTGTGATCCACACAGTCAAAGGCTTTGACATAGTCAGTAAATCAGAAGTAGATGTTTTTTTGGAACTCTCTTGCTTTTTCAGTGATCCAACAGATGTTGGCAATTTGATCTCTGGTTCCTCTGCCTTTTCTAAACCAGCTTGAACATCTGGAAGTTCATGTTTCATGTACTGTTGAAGTCTAGCTTGGAGAATTTTGAGCATTACTTTACTAGCATGTGAGATGAGTACAATTGTGCGGTAGTTTGAGCATTTTTTGGCATTGCCTATCTTTAGGATTGGAGTGAAAACTGACCTTTTCCAGTCCTGTGGCCATTGCTGAGTTTTCCAAATTTGCTGGCATATTGAGTGCAGCACTTGCACAGCATCATCTTTTAGGATTTGAAATAGCTCAACTGGAATTTCATCACGTCCACTAGCTTTGTTCGTAGTGATGCTTCCTAAGGCCCACCTGACTTCTCAATCCAGGATGTCTGGCTCTAGGTGAGTGATCACACCATTGTGGTTATCTAGGTCATGAAGATCTTTTTTGTATAGTTCTTCAGTGTATTCTTGCCACCTCTTTTTAATACCTTCTGCTTCTGTTAGGTCCATACCATTTCTGTCCTTTATTATGCCCATCTGTGCATGAAATGTTCCTTTGGTATCTTTAATTTTCTTGAAGAGATCTCTAGTCTTTCCCATTCTATTGTTTTCCTCTATTTCTTTGCTCTGATCACTGAGGAAGGCTTTCTTATCTCTCCTGTGTTCTTTGGAAATCTGCATTCAAATGGGTATATCTTTCCTTTTCTCCTTTGCCTTTCTCTTCTCTTCTTTTCTCAGCTATTTGTAAGGCCTCCTCAGACAGCCATTTTACCTTTTTGCATTTCTTTTTCTTGAGGATGTTCTTGATCACTGTCTCCTGTACAGTGTCATGAACCTTCAGGCACTCTCTTTATCAGATGTAATCCCTTGAATCTATTTGTTTTATACTGTATTGTACTGGCTGTATTGGCAGGCAGGTTCTTTCCTCCTGGCACCACCTGAGAAGCTAACTGAGGTATAAATTAATAAAAATAAACATGTGCTGTTGGGTCCTGTAGTAGCTAACACATATAGTGTTAAATACATATTAAGTGCTTACTGTGTGCCAAGCCCTGATTTTAAGTGTTTTGCATTCTTCCAACAATCCAAGGAGGTAGGTATTATTATTAATCTTAGTTTACACACAAGGAAAGTAAAGAACAGAGGGTTGCTTAACTTTCCAGGTCACATAGCTAGTAAGTGGTAGAATTGAGACTTGAACCTAGTTAGATTCTGCAATCTGTGCTCTTAACCACACTTCTGGATGGCTTTTAAAGTCATTTAACCTCTCTAGATTTTAATTTTTAACAGAGAAATTGATTAAATATTAATATACCAACCAATGAATGGTTGGAAGAATTAACAAACCAAAAGGAGTATGCATAAAGTTTGTATACATTAGGTATTATTACTTTCATTGTTCTCATTAATATCACTGATACTGTCAATATCACTTGTATATCAAGAAAAATAAAATATTGTAGTTACAAAAACACATTACTGGGTAACTGATAATGTTAGTTAGCTGTGACTTTTAAATTATTACTTTTTTTTAGACTTTATGAATGACTGGGAAAATAATTTCTTGTCACATTGTTGAACTTCTTTTTCTCATCCTTCAAGTGGCGTTTGTTGCCTGTCCAACTCTATTCATCAATTCTAGAACTTGATATTATTCAGGAGGTGTTCAGAGGGCTCTGGGGTGGTGACGGTGCAAGCAGCTTTACAAACCTTTTACCGCTGAGGAGGGAGAGAGTCTCCCCCTAGTGTTGGCCTTTGTGCAAAAGTATCAAACCCCACTTCAGATTGTTCAGTTGTGTCCAGCTCTTTGTGACCCCATGGACTGCAGCCCACCAGATTCCTCCATCCATGTAATTTCCCAGGCAAGAATACTGGAGTGGGTTGCCATTTCCTACTCCATCAGACTTTTCACTGGGGCTTTTCATTTTCATCTGATTCTCACGACTGAAGTGTGACTTTTGGGGGTAAGAGCTCAGAGACCCAACCCTATAGCAGCATAGGTAGGGATTTATCTAGCATATTTAGTGTTTTATATGAGCTATGGATGAACGTGGCCACACATTGTCAAATAGCAATATATTCGCACACATGTTCTGCCCACTTTTCTTTTCACCATTTCATTTTAAGATGCTTGATCTTTCATCAGTTCAAGATTGATAGTAATTACGCTACAATCCAGGAAAGGATTGACTTGAACAACACTAGATAAGAAAGGAAATTGGTTTTCAATGGGTACCTAGTAAGTGACAAGTTCCGTAGCAATCATCATCTTTTCAGTCCACATAATGAGTTTTAGGGCGTATACCTGTAGATATGAGGACTAAGGTTCAGAGAGCTTTAGGGGCTTACCCAGTTATGACACAACAGACATATGATAGCTGTAGCCTTCAAGCTCAACTCCAAGGCCATATTCTGTCCTTTAACTCTCAGGGGGCCCAACATGGCATCCCAACAGTTCAAGCCTTCACCAAGTAGAGGCTGATACTTTACGTTTCTCTGGATACTTTCTTTCCTTCAGTTAACTTACCAGTTCTAGCTTTGGGGGTTCTGTTCTTTGATATTGAACTGATAAATTACCAGTGTTACTATTTATAGATAGTATTTTGGTTTATGAATAATATATTTTTTTGATTCACATGCAATTTAAAGACACAATTATTATTGTGCTGAATGGTGATTGCTCATAATGTGGTAAACAGTTGACATACATGACTAATAAATATGAATTTCCAGAGCCTAATAAGGTTTCTGGTTTTGCTTTCTACATATTTGGCCACTTATAATAAATATCTATAGAATTTCCTGATACCAGGTTCCAATTCCTATCATTTTTTAAATTTATGTATTTTTTTGACAATCTCTGCTGTATAGCAAAGTGACTCAGTTTTACGCATGTAGACATTCTTTTTTTATTTTCTTTTCCATTATGGTTTATCACAAGGTATTGAATATAGTTCCCTGGGCTATACAGTACCTTGTTGCTTATCCATCCTAAATTTAATATATTACATCTGCTAACCCCACACTCCCAACTCCTTCCCTCCCCCAATCCCTCCCGCTTGGCAAAACAAGTGTGTTATCTATGTCTGTGTGTCTGTTTCAAAGATACGTTCCTTTGTGCCATATTTAAGATTGCACATATAAGTGATATCATATGGTATTTGTCTTTCTTACTTCACTTAACATGATAATTGCTAGTTTCATGCATGTTGCTGCAAATTGTATTATTTCATTATTTTTTATGGCTGAGTAGTATTCTGTTGTATATATGTATGGTGTGTAAATGATATTCTTAGTATCTTCATCTAAAAGGGTGGTGCCATAGATAGAACTGTAGGAAATTAAAGCTGGATGGGGCATTATTTAAAACATTCTTGTTTTAAATAACCTTAGTATGTGGAGATCAAATCTTCTGAAACCTGGGTTGTGATGGCAAGATAATGAAAGTGATGCTTACTGGTGAAAAAGAAGGAGTCTTGCTATGTCATAAATCACAGCTTTTTCACTGTATATGTAGAGCCTGCTCAGCCAAGATTTATGATGTGTCTATGTATTATCTTGTATTTTCCTATAATTTAGTATTTAACTGGCAGTAGGGGAGTGAGGGGAAAGGGAGGAGGGGAGATTTTTGGCAACTGGCCAATTCTGTGAGCAAGTTTTGGTTTTGTGGTTCTGTATTTCAGTGAATAAAGTATCCCATTCATGCAGCCTGGACTGTTATAAGCTGGCATTGAGTGATGGCCAATTACAAGTTATTCACATTTGGATCGATATTCCAGACATGAGCTCATTAACCCCCAATCCCATTATCTCACACATGTGGAGCAGATTGTTTTTAATGTGATGACATTTTCACCGTCTACAAACCTGACTTCTGATGTAGTAAAAAGCCCCAGCAGATAGGAGCAGAAATAAGCAGCTGTGTTGATATCTACACAATGAGTGAAATGACATGTACAAATAAATAGATGCCTGCTTGCACCACTTAGGGGTTCAACTTGAAAGTCAGTGACCTTGGCCTCATCTTTTTCCCCAGCACCTTAAGATTCCAGCTCATCCTGGCACCTAGAAACCTTTCTTCTTTTAATATCTGTAGATTATGAGTCCTTGTCTTCGAGAAGTTTCTTTATTTTCCAAGACATTGGTTTTAGGCCTGCTGATACTGTGGCTTTTAGCTATTTTAATCTTCTTTGTACATCTCCATAACAATTTTAATTAATGGGCAGACTTTCTTTAGAGATAGAATGCTCATACCTCCTAAAGATAAATCATCCTAGCTATTAGAATCATTTATTCACATGCTATCCCATTTTCCATCTCTGCAGGAACAGGCAAATTTTTCTTCAAACCATTATCTTTACAGCTAATGAATTGAATCTAAAATTAACTCTGAATTACATGGCTGCATCTCATACTTGTCCTTTGTTTAGGGGGTCCTCTTTAAGGTTGGCTGCCCGAGCATCCCTTTTGTAGTTCTCAAGAAAGGGGGGAAGCTTAGTAGTTTTACTAAAAATACTTAATTAAAATAATCAGACTGTTGTCTTCCAGTCTCTCCCATGATACCATCTCCAGTGGTTCAAAATTTAAATTTAAATGTCACAACATTTAGTATTATAGAATCGTGTTTCCCCTGTCTATAAAATGGAGGAGAATATATAACCAGCCTACTCACATAACTAATAATAACTATTATATAACTATAATATGTTATATATTATATATATAGTTATATAATAACTATAATAACTAATAATAACTATAACATAATAACTATTGTGAATATTAAATGCATTTGCAAAGTGTAAAATGCTAAACAAAACATATATGCATTTATCAGTGGTTCTCACCTTAGGGCGCTTTGTCTCCAGTAGAACCTTTAGCAATGTCTGGAGGCATTTTAGGATGTCAAAACTTGGTAGGGGGAGATGCTGCTGGCCTCTAGTGGGTGGAGGACAGGGATGCTGCTAAACATCCTATAATACACAGAACAGCTCCCACAACAAGGAATTACCTGGCTCCAAATGGCAATAGTACCAAGGTTGAAAAACCCTGAATTAAAAGACTCTTATTATAAAAAGCACAAATTGAAGCTTGCTCAGTAGTCGTCCTCTTTCTTCTCTCCCACGTGCAGTGGTGCTTATCAACTTTCCTAAATAGTTTTCTCTCTTGTGGGCAAGTTGAATGAGGGAACAAAATGCTGATTGAAAGTGTGACTGCTTCACAAGGTTAGTAGGCAGAGGGAGAAAATTTGATAAACATACTTTTAATATTATTAATTAACAAATATCAGGTAGATAATTTTTGGTTGCTGGAAGGGTCAGGATGAGCAGTAATTCTATGTTTTGATTTCCATGTTCTGGTTTATCTTTAGTAGAATACCTAGTCCTTAAAGAAAACATCCTCAAACCCAGGGTGGTGGTCAGAGGTATCTGTTTCACCTTCTATAGGTCAGTGACTAAGTCATCAAGACAAACTGTGTCTAATCTCTTTCCCTGTTAATTCCTATTTTAATAGCAATGATAGCATCTATTGAGCAATTATAGGGTTCAGGTACTTCACATACATTATTTTGTCTTCACAATAACCTGAAAAAGAGTTATATCAGTCAAAATTTTAGATAAAATTTGGAAATAAAACTTTCTGCCATAGAAGCTCACTTCTGCTGCTTGTTCAGTTCTCCTGAAATGGTCAATCAATATTTTCTCAGAAGTTTCTATCTGCAGAGCATTTTGAGAATTCAGAGAGACTTCTTTCAAGAAACATGAGCTTTGGCTTGAACACTACAGCCCAGATCTTTAAACTGTATAGTGGGACCTCCCTGGTGGTCCAGGGGCTGAGATTCTGTGCTCCCGATGCAGGGGACTTGTGTTCGATCCCTGGTCAGGGAACATGATCCCACATGCCACAGCATGCTTCAGTTAAAGATCCTGTATTATGCAATTAAGATCAAAGATCCTGCATGCTGCAACTAAGATACAGTCCAGCCAAATAAATACATAAATATTTTTAAAAAACTGTATAGCTAATACATTCTCTCTCTGCATAATTTATATCTTTTATAATGATCTTGTACCATTCCAAAGAGCAATAAAATTATTTCTATCTAAAATATACAATAGAAATTAATAATTTCTATTTACATAGTTCAAGAAAGCCATATAAAATACAACTTATTACTAAGTGGCAATAATAAACCAAATAATAGCTCATATTAATTGAAGGCCTCTTGTGTATCTGGTATGGTTCTAAGCCTTTTACAAAAATGAACTTATTTAATGATCACAACAGCTCTATGAGATTAATCCAATCTTTAGTCCTGTTTTGCAAATGAGGAAACTGAGGCACAGAAAAACTAAGTAGTCTAATGTCACAGAGCTAGTATTTTTTTTAGTCAGGACTTGCCTTTCAAGTATTCTAAGATCAATAATTTTTCTGGGTATGATTAGAATCCATTTCCAATTGCATTTTGTAGACAAACTTTTCATGTGGAAAAAAGGTTTTCCTCTTTTTTGTATGATCAGAGGTGAGAGGGTGTAAGAGGTTAGAATAGATGTGCATTTCGTTGGTCATTCAACGTGCATTCTCAAAACACCCGCCACACTCAGGCAGTGTTCTGGGGACATAAGACATACACCATCTTGGCTTCCATAGAGGTTATACCTCAGTGGTGGAAGTCATCAGAAGCAGATAAAGTGGGAAAATGTGGGGAACACAGCCTTTGACCCTTAGGGAAATAACAAACTGGGGGTTTAGAGAGTTGTATGAAATGTGTATTTTGTGATCAAGTAAAGTGTTACTTTGATAGATAACAGGAAGAAAAGTGTTCTAATGTCAGACCCATCCTTGATGCTGTATTATTAAAAGAAGGAAATTAAACTTAATGGCACCAGAGGGAAAATGGTAAAAACGATTTTCTGGTCACGTGTTATTAGCCATAATAAAATAAATAGAGGGATGGTAAGTAGGGGAAAGGACTGGGTTATTCATATCCTCAAGGCATAGCACAGTTTGCAGGAGATGAAAGCTGCTGCTTCTTTCCAGCTTAACTCTTTCCTGGGCTTTACGTAACACCCAAAAATGTATTTGTGGGTTTGGTATTCCTGGGGGCATAAAGTCCACCTTAAATGAGTCTCATACAAGCCTCAGAGTTATTTTATGTTGTCCTTGAAGATAGAAAATAAGCTTTTACCTCTCTTCTGGATTCATTTTCAAAAATGATTCTTGGAGATGAGTTTTCCTTAGACACATTTTTATATAATGACAGGCTAATATCTTATACACCATTACCGTATGTAATAACAGTGTGACAAAACTGACAAGAACTAGACTATAGATGTAAGGCACTTAGCTGTGGAGGGAGAGTTATCCAGCAGAAAGGATGAGCATCGTCATACTGTGTGGTGTCTTAATGGTTACTAAGTGATGAATGTGGACATCTCCTGCGGCAAAACTTCAAATAATTGAAATTTATCCCTATGGCCCTACTTTTCTCCTCTGGCGCATGCTTTCTCACTGCTCTGCCCTCCCTGCCATGGAGAAAAGTCTTAGTCCAGAGACCTGAGACTTAGTGGATGACCAATAGCTATTACAGAATGGACAGATGTACTCGTTCACTGTAGGGGATAAGGTGCTTTCATATCACGTGTTTAAGTTTTGGACGGTGCTTATGGCAGGAGTGAAGTGTTAATGATGGGATTTTAGGGATTAGGAAGTGGATGATTTCAAATGGAAAGGACTTCTTTCCAGCACCCTTCAGCTCCTTGTGCAGTGTAGCTATGGGGAGGAGAGGTTGAGTGAGCAGACTGAAGCTGGGCTGTCTGGGATGGCATCCCAGACTCACCTTCTAGCTATGTTGTCTGGTGCATTCTGCTCAGTTGTGATATGGGGCTCATCAACCTATCTGCCTCATAGGGTGGTTTTGTGGATCAAATGAGTTAATTCCCATAGAGCCTGCCACATGGTTAGAGCTTGGCTCACCTTACCTCCTCAGCGGCATTGTATGTCAAGAGGATTCATGGATGATGAAGGTTCCAAAGAGAGTAAGAAGCGAGGAGGGAGCTCTTCCTTCCTGCAACCAGCAGAGGATTTGTGCTGCACCCTTTCTCCGCCGCCTTCTTGTAAGAGCCCAGTTACCTGGCAAGTCATTTTCTCCCCACCGGGAAGAATAAGGACCATCTCCTCATACTTGCCCCTTGCTCACACTGCTCCACTCACACTGCGTCCTTGCTTTCCCTCAAACACACCGCACACGAGCCCCAGCTCTGCCACACCCCAAAGCCGGGACTCATACTAGCTATTTCCTCTGCCAGGAATGCATTTCCCGAGACATCCCTGGGGCTGATTCCTTCAC
Organism: Odocoileus virginianus; assembly: GCF_023699985.2. NCBI lineage: Eukaryota > Metazoa > Chordata > Mammalia > Artiodactyla > Cervidae > Odocoileus > Odocoileus virginianus. The sequence continues at coordinate 32,064,651 of NC_069697.1, forward strand.
CCCTTCAGGTTTGTGCTCCAACATCACCTTCTGCTTGAGTCTTTCTCTGACCCCCCGGTAACAGCTGCACTCCCCTCTTACCCTCACTTTTCCTAATACCATTTACCCTGCTGTTTAAATAATTTTATTTTTTATAGTTGGTTTACAATGTTGTGTGGTGTTAATTTCTGCTGTACATCAAAGTGATTCAGTTATACATATATATATACACACATTCTTTTTCATATTAATTTCCATTATAGTTTATTACAGGATATTGAACATAGCTCCTTGTGCTATACAGTAGGACCTATATTATTTATTATGCTTATTGCTTATGTATTTCTCCCCCAAGTAGGAGGTAAGCTCCTACAGGGCAGGGAATTTTGCGTTTTGGGTTCATGATGTATCCCAGGTGCTGTGACAACAGTCAGCCATATAATAGGCACTGGACAAATGTTTGGTGAATAAATGAATGAATGAATTAAAAAACAGTTGCAAGTCAATAAAAATATAAAGTAAAGGGAGAGCCCTTCTAATCACCTAAGTAGAAAATCTAGGGTTCATCTTTGAATCCTTCCCTTTCTTTCCATATCCAGCTAATCATGAAGCTCTGAGATGCCTGCCTCTGAAACATCCTTCAATTCACATGCTTTTCTCCATTTCTAAACCTGCTGCTTCATTCATTCTTACCAGCTTCTCTAATACCAATATTCTGTCTTCTTTTTCAGTTCCTTGCTACATTCTGACTCAAAGATTGTTTATGTAAAATGCAGATTTGTTTATGTCACTGCAGTACAAAAAACTTTCAATGCCTCCCTACCAACGCAGGATAAAACCCAACCTAACCTAACCTAACCTAACCACTCTGCCACTAACAAGCCCTGTGAGGAAGACAGAATAATCACCCTCCATGTACCACACACAGAAATCTTTCCATGCTGTAATCCCTAGAACCTGAAAATATGTTAGGCTGCATGGCAAAGGGGAATTAAGATTATAGATAGAGTTAAGATTGCTAATTCATTGACATTAAAATAAGGAGATTATCCTTATCTGGGTGGGCCTAATATAATCACAAGAGTCTCTAAAAAGCAGAAGCATGAGAGGGAAATATGACTACAGATGACGGTCAAGAGTGATGTAATAGGGACTTTACTGGTGGTCTAGTGGCTAGGAGTCTGCCTGCCAATGCAGGAGACACAGGTGCAATCCCTGGTCTGGGAGGACCCCAGATGCCGCAGAGCAACTAAGCCCAAGCACCACAAATATTGAGCCCAGACGCTGCAACTACTGAAGTCAGCTTGCCTAAAGCCTGCGCTCCAAAAACCAATGAGAAGCCAGCACACCGCAGTGAAGACTAGCCCCCACTCACCATGACTAGAGAAAAACCCACACACAGCAATCAAGACCCAGCACATCCCAAATAAGGAGTGATGCAATATGAGAAGCTGACCATCTGGCTTTGACGATGAAGGCCACCACCCAGAAGCTGAAAGGCAAGGAGACAGGTTCACCCATGGAGCCTCCAGTAAGGCATGCTACCCTCCTGACCCCTTGATGTTAATGGAATGAGATCGATAACAGAATCCTGACCTCTAGAACTATAAGATAGTAAGTTGTGTTTTTTTAAGAAACCAAATTTTGGGCAATTTGTTATAACATGAATGGAACATACTGTAACTTTTTTTTTTCTTGCCTCTTTGGGCTTAGCTCTTTGAGGCTACACTGTAAAATGGGAAACATGATACCAACCTTTTAAGACTATTGTGAGCATTAAAGATGATGCTACTGACCCCAGAACAGTGTGGGAGTTGAGGCAACAATCCTCTATGAAACTGAAAATCTGTGTGTAATTTTATAGTCAGCCCTCTGTATCTGAGTTTCCACATCCACAGATTCAACCACTACACGGATCATGTAGTACTATAGTACATATCATTGGAAAAAATTCTGTATAAGTGAATCCTCACCATTCAAACACATGTTATTCAAGGGTCAACTTCAATTTGCACAAGGCCTAACCATGCCCTACACATAGCTAGTGCTGAGTAAATGATAGCTTTTAACTCTCATCATCATTTCCTTCCAAGCCACATTGTCATTTTCCAACCCATCATTCACTCCTTGATATACCTACAGGAAATGCTTTCCTTGTGAATGTCTCATCCTTTAGGACTCAGCTTAATAATTCCCTCGTTGGACAAGTCTTTTCACATCCCACTTCCATACCAGGCAAATATGATCTGCTCTCTGCTTCCTCAACTCCATGATGGTACATAACCGTGTGTGGTATGTTTTACTGTTCCTAGAAGCTTGGATGAAGGTAAGGCAAGGAAAGTGCCTAGGGTACAAAATTTAAGGAGACACTCATTCTCATGTTTTTGCCAGTGTCTGTGTATCTCACCCTAGTCCTCATGGTTAGTCTCATTTTATTGAGGAGGAAACCCAGGTGCAGGAGATGAAGTATCTTGCTGTCAGGTGGTAAAGGAGACAAAGTCTATGTTCTTTCTTTATTACCCACAAGCTCTTAGAAGAGATCCTGGCACACAGATGATGCTCAAGAATGGACTAAGGTGGTATTAATAAGATGGGTAGCAGGTTGACCTGATATTTGATGTTGTAAAGATGATGATGATGATGGTATTAATAAATATCCAACCTCTACAGCATGTACTGTAAGTGACCTGCATACAGCTCTCCTTACAGCAACTGAATGAGTCAGGCACCATTGAATATTTGTCTCACTCAGAATAAGAAAAGGCTAGTCACCCACCTAACACTTAGCTCTAAAGTTTCAAGGGTCTAAGTGTGTTTCAAAAACCTCTCTAAGAAGGATAGGACTGTCTGATGTCAGCAGGGCTGAAGCAGGAATGAAATATTTGAGGAGGCATTGAAGCTGAAGGAGACAAACAGCATAGCAGACATGTCAGCCGCGTTCTCGTGAAGTGTGTTTACTCATCTGTTAGGAGCTCACTCTAATGCAACTTTACTTTTGGTGTAATAAATTGTATTAACTTTATGCTTGAGTGAGTTATCTCTCAAAATAGAAAAATGTGTATTTCCAGGAGTCTTCTTTCATTTACACATGGAAGTCTATGGGAGTTTAAAAAATGGATTTTAAGAGCCTCAGTGATGGCTAAGAAATTGCTATTTCAGTCTTGAAAATTGCCTTTTCTACCAGAAACAAGAAATCATACATCTGATTTTGCTGGATTGGAAAAACTCACTCAGACACTGAGATAGCCCCTAAAGTTTGATCCCCTTTCCTCTCGACAGTATAATAAAAATTAAATCTCAAGTTTTATCATCAGAATACCTAATACAGGGGATAACACTAGAACCCAAATTGTATCATTACTTTTCAAGAAAGAAGGCACCCAAGGTTCTCTTTTCCTTTATTGTGGTGAGATTCAGATAATTCTATTGAAGAGTGTGGTGGAAACTAGGCCTAAATAAGCTCATGAGTTTAATATTAGCTTCCTGTATGCCAAGAGGTTAATCTCCTATCTTTAGACTTGTTACTTAGGTTTGACGACAAACAGCTACAATGATTTGTCTATATCCCTATAATTTGATTAGCCCAAGTTCTCCAACAACGCCCAATTATTCTTCCTCTTAAACAGCACAATGTGGAAAGTCAAAGATCCTTTCCATCAAATTCTCTCCAGTGTGGGAAGTATATTTTCCCAGTGATTGTCTTTTGCCTGTGATTGCATATACTTGCTGTCAGCATAATTTTTGATCACCTTGTGGTCATCTGCCACCTACTGGCCCTGCTTCTACTGCTTCATCTAAAGCATGTTTCTTTTTCCTTCTTTTTAAAAGCCCCTCTGACAATGCTATAGGATGTAATGGACTTTTACTGAAGGCAGGGACCCAGTGAGAAATTAAAGCATGGAACAGGATGCAATCCAAAAGTGAATATTAGAATTTATGGTTTCCAAGTAGGATGTAGAAAGCTGGAAAGAACGTTGCTCCCATCCTACCAACAAGAAAAACTTTAATAATTGACAAAACCATACATTTTCTTGAATATGTCAGAAAATTGAGTTCACAGAGAAACTAGCTACCCTGAAGTCAAAGGAAAGCCAGGATTCCCCAAGGAGAGGCAGGGTGCAGTCCTGGCACAGATCAGGAGCCACCGTGCCAGCAGGTAAGAAGAATTAAGTTAAATGTTGTAATGAACTGCTAGCAGCTAAGGATGGGTTAGTGTGAGACTACAGAACAGCCGGGTGCCACATGAGCAAGGAAAATCTACATCTACTCATAAGCCCTTCTTTACCAAGGCTCACAAGAAAGATTAAGTACAGGTGGAAACCTGGAGAAAGGCAACATCTATGATGCAGGATTAGGGGAAGAAGACAGTTCCTTCTGTGGAAAAGCCATGACGCTCTGCCTGGATCCTTTTTTGTTTGGAAGGATGAATCACTAAGGCCCTGGAGGGAGAGCGTGAAACCCCTTGAGACACTGTGAACACCTCTGTGGCTGAGGGGTTAGGAGGAGGGGAAAAGCTCTCCATTTCTAGGGAAGGGATAAGAAACCAACGGACCTGGGCCATTAGAAGTCTCTTCTGCCTCATACCTGGGTGACAGGTAGGATTATTTAAAAAGTCTTACCTCTGAGATTTTCATTTGAATAAAAGTGAAAATAAAGTATGTAGAAGTTTGTGGAATGCACCCATATCAGTATGTAAAGGGAAATATATAGTATGAAATTATCAATAAATATATTTTTCCTATTTTTCTTTCCCTATCATTTTGGCCATGACCTCTGATACTGTATCCAGTAGTAGGTAACACTGGTGTCCTTACCTTGTTCCTAATCTTAACAAGTATGACTCTAAAAGTCCTTTATTAAGTATGACATTGTGGGTTTTGATATAAAATTTTTACCAAGGATGTTCTTCACTATTCATAGCTTGTTATCACTATTATTTGTTTTTATCTTAGTAGGCATTAACTTCATCAAATGTTTTTCTGTCTCAATTGAAAGTGAAAGTCACTGTCATGTCCCATGACTCTTTGTGACCCCACGGACTGTAGCTTTCCAGGCTCCTCTGTGCAAGGAATTCTCCAGGCAAGATACTGGAGTGGATAGCCATTCCCTTCTCCAGGGGATCTTCCCAACCGAGGGATCAAAACCAGGTCTTCCACACTGCAGGCAGATTCTTTACTGTCTGAGCTGCCAGAGAAGTCCAAATTGAGATAATCACATTATTTCCCCTTTATTAATGTCACAAATTGCAATAAAATATTTTCTTGTATTGATTTGCTGATGGTGTTCCTTACCTTCTTGGCTATGACATATTATTTTGATGTATTTTATTGTTTATTCTATAATTTTATTACACAACTAATCTTTTTTATGTAGATACATTTAACATTGTAGAATTGGTGACTAATATCTTATTTAAGATTTTTGTATCTACATGCAGAGGTTAAGTGGAACCATAATCTTATTTTTATATTCTCCTTTCTGTCTTCCTCTTTAGCTGTCACCATCTTGCCATACTCATTTTCTCCAACAAAGTTGCTTCTCCATCTTCTTTCTTTCTCAAGTCTAAAAATCTTTCTTCTGGGAATTTTGGTACAAGCAGAAAATTTTTCTTAATTATTATGCTGAGAAATTTAGTTTCCTTAACTTCAAGTCACATTCCAAGACAAACCCAATGTGTTGTCATTCACAGTCAAAATCCCATTAACGTGTTTCCCTAGGTTTCTTTTTTAAGCTCTCCAAAGAACCAGTGGAAGCTTTGAAATGACAGCTTGTCTTTAAATATTTCAAAATTCAAGATCATATTTAAGAACAGGCTCAGGTTGGAGAACTTTTGCTTTTCCTTCCAATTTACAGTCACTGTAAGTGGAAGGGGGCACCAGATTTTATCCATTTCCAGAGCAAATACTTGGAGGTGTGCCCCGACCATTACATCACAAACTAGTTGGTCATCCAAGGGGAAAAAGGATATAATGAGGAAAGCATTCAAATGGCTGAGTTGAAAGACTTGTGTTTCCATTTCTTTAAAAAAGTTTGGTCTTTCATTTCTTGAATGGAGTGCATTCATTCATTCTTCCATTCAACAAGTATTTTAGGGCCTACTGTGTGTCAGGCTGGAGAAGGAAATGGCAACCCACTCCAGTGTTCTTGCCTGGAGAATCCCAGGGCTGGCAGAGCCTGGTGGGCTGCCATCTATGGGGTTGCACAGAATCGGACACGACTGAAGTGACTTAGCATCAGCAGCAGCAGCATGTGTCAGGCATTTTTCTAAGGCTGATGCTAAAAAGCAGAGAACAAAACAATAAAGGAACTGGCTTCATGAAGCTTACCATGGAGTGAAAGAGACAGACTCCAACATATACATACATAGTTTAAAACAAGGTAGTCGTAAATGCTTGTGAGGAAAAAATGGTAAAGAAACAAAAAGAAGTGGCTTGAAATGTGTTTATGAATTATGGTTTAGAAACGGTTCTCTGAGGCCTTCTTTTTTGGTCCTTATTCTACTCTTTATTCCATATCTTTCCTTCATCTCTACGGAGTTGACATTTGAGCCAATACCTGTCCAGGTAGAAGGAAGGAGAGATACACTGATGCGTGTGTATACTTGACTCTTGTGAGGAACAGGAACATGGCAAGTGTGACTGGAGCAACGGAGAGAGGAGCGATGCAGGGTAATTTGGTCTGACACACAGCCTGGGCCAGATGGTGTAGGACCTTGCAGGCTCTAACAAGAGGTTATGAGGGTGCCTGCTTTCTCTGAAATGCCTTGGGGGACTATTCTTGGACATATACAAACAGGAACATGCTTAAATGTAGTTTCCAGTGGAGTCTTTGGGTTTGGGGGACGTTGTTTTTTTGTGTGTGTTTTATTGTTACAAGAACGCCTTTGTGCAGGTACAAGGGGCAATTATATGACCTGGATAAATGCTCAGATTTATTGCTGGCCCTGCAAGTACCCCAGGAAGGCAGAGGCCTGGGATCAATGTAGGTAAGGGCTGCTTCAGGGGGATTTGGATGAATATTACGTGCTTTCGTTCTGGGTGCTATAATGGGGTCACTCTGGAATTAAAAAAAAAAAGAAACATTTTTTTTCATCCACATTTCTACTGGTTTCCCTCTTCTAGCAAAAGAGACATCTGTTTCTATGTGTAGAAAAAGGCTTAAGGCTCTGAATTATAGTGTGGTAATTCATGCTTAGCTGTTTGAATGGCTGCATAGCCTTCAACCCTGAATCTACTAATGCATAAGATACTAATTATTAGACTATAGTTCACACTGTGTGAGTTCTTATTGCTTATCTTTCTTGTAGGATACAGATAGCTGGGAATATACAGTGTCTTTGAATGACCAGCGATCTCACTCAAATAACATTAGGGAAACAGCTCTGCACTGAAGAAGAGAGAGTAAAGAGAAATAACGAAATGGCCTTTGAGACACAGGATTGTTTCCCACAAAGTGCATTAGCTAATTGACAGGGGTGGCAAAGGTATGCGGCCCACTCATATGAAAATTCTCTATAGAAACTTTAGTTCCTCTAGTAAGGAAAAGACCTTGTAAACAAAACATATAATCTTTAAAAGAGATTATAAAAAGCATTGACGTTTGCCTGTGAATTCACCTATAGATCTGTCAGGACTTTCGTGATGGATTTGGGAAACCTATTATTTTGTCTTAGCCTAAGGAAAAAGCTGTGGTATCTTTTGATGGTTCAAAAACTAGAACTTGTGAAACCATGGGAATAATATGAATTGGTAGAAAACAATAACATTCTCACAGCTGGACCATCTGGTAGATTATTCAGACACAACCATGTACATCACTGAATGGCTCTCATAAAACACCAGATGAAGATAAGAGCTGGCATCTACTTCTAATTTTCCAAGGCTTAAATTGTCTTTAGTTCCTAAGTTCTGGAAATAAGGACTTCATTTGCACTGGTCTCAGCATCTTCCAAAATGTAATCTTTTAAAACAAATTGTGCTGCTAGTAAACTTTAGGATGAGAACTTTACATCATTGTCAGTAAAATGTGTCCTTCATATAACTGTCATGTACTCTCTTATATACTGTATTAAGAACACCTTCTGCTTTTATTTTGTTTTTTAAAGCTCTTTCTCTAGCAACTCCTTTGTTGTGCTACAATTATATAGCAGTCGCTGTTCTAGATGTTTTGTATAGTCAACAAACAGGTATTTATTAAGGGTCTCCTGGATGGCGAAGGGCTTGGGGATGCAGCTGTGCACCAAACAGACTAGATCCCTGCCCTATGGAAGTAGTTATTTTTAGCATTATTTTGTAGGTGAAGAAGCAGAAGCTCCATGCATTTAAGTAGCTTGCTTTAAGTGGCAGAGTCCTGAGGAGCTGTCTGCTTTGAAAACCCATGTTCTATCTATGATGTTTTGTTCTCTTGCTTGGTTTAATGCCTACAGTCTTTGAGATTCAATACTATAAGTCACACTTGGGGCACTTTGAACACCATAAAGCATACTGTTTCTGAAAGTGAAAGTGTTAGTTGTTCAGTTGTGTCTGACTTAGCGACCCCAGGACTGCAGCCCACTGGGCTCCTCTGTCCATGAAATTCCCCAGGCAAGAATATTGGAGTCGGGAGCCATTCCCTTCTCCTAGAAGAAAAGCATAGGCAGAAAACGGACATTAAATGCAGCAATATTTGGGGGGATATGTCTCCTAGAGTAATGGAAATAAAAACAAAAATAAATTGGACCTAATTAGACGTAAAACTTTTTGCACAGCAATGGAAACCATGAACAAAATGAAAAGACGACCTGCAGACTGGAAGAATATGTTTGCAAATGTAGCTGCTGACAAAAGATTTATTTATAAAATATACAGACAGCTCATATAGCTTAGTAACAAATAAAACAAACACCCAATCAAAAAATGGGCAGAAGACTTAAACAGGCATTTCTCCAAAGAAAATATACAGATGGCCAACAGGCACATGAAAAGGTACTCAATAATGTTAATTATTCAGTTCATTCAGTTCAGTTTAGTCACTCAGTTGTGTCTGACTCTTTTTGACCCCATGATTCGCAGCACGCCAGGCTTCCCTGTCCATCACCAACTCCCGGAGTTTACTCAAACTCATGTCCATCGAGTTGGTGATGCCATCCAGCCATCTCATCCTCTGTCACCCCCTTCTCCTCCTGCCCCCAATCCCTCCCAGCATCAGGGTCTTTTCCAATGAGTCAACTCTTCGTATCAGGTGGCCAAAGTATTGGAGTTTCAGCTTCAGCATCAGTCCTTCTAATGAACACCCAGGACTGATCTCCTTTAGGATGGACTGGTTGGATCTCCTTGCAGTCCAAGGGACTCTCAAGAGTCTTCTCCAAAACCACAGTTCAAAAGCATCAATTTTTCGGCACGCAGCTTTCTTCACAGTCCAACTCTCACATTCATACAGGACCACTGGAAAAACCATAGCCTTGACTAGATGGACCTTTGTTGGCAAAGTAATGTCTCTGCTTTTTAATATGCTGTCTAGGTTGGTCATAACTTTCCTCCCAAGGAGTAAGCATCTTTTAATTTCATGGCTGCAATCACCATCTGCAGGAAATGCAAATCAAAGCTATATTGAGGTATCACCTTGCACCAGTCCGAATGGCCATCATTAAAAAGTCTACAAATACTAAGTGCTAAAGAAGGTGTGAGCAAAGAGAACCCTTCTATACTGTTGGTGGGACTGTAAATTGGTACAGCCACTCTGGAGAACAGTATGGAGGTTCCTTAAAAAACTGAAAATAAAGCTACCATATGATCCTGCAATCCCACTCTTGGGCATATATCCAGAGAAAACTTTTAATTCAAAAAGATGCATATACCCCAATATTCACAGCAGCACTATTTACAATAGCCAAGACATAGAAGCAACCTAAGTGTCCAATGACAGATGAATGGATAAAGAAGATGTGAGATATATGTATATACTCCATTCCATTGTGTGTATATACACATTATTTGGCCGTAGTATATATGTGTGTGTGTGTGTGTGTATATATATGTGTGTGTGTGTGTGTGTATAATGGAATATTACTTGACCATAAAAAGAATGAAATGCCATTTGCAGGAACATGGATGGACCTACAGATTATCATGCTAAGTGAAGTAGGCCAGACAAGAAAGGCAAATATTACATGATATCACTTATATGTGAAATCTTTAAAAAATGATATAAGTGAAGTTATTTATAAAACAGACTCACAGACATGGAAAACAAATTTATGGTTACCAAAGAGGATAGCAGGAAGAGAGTTAAATTAGGAGTTTGGGGATTAATATATGCTTATCTAAAATAAGCAACAAGGACATATTGTATGGTACAGGGAACTATATTCAATATCTTACAAGGAAAAAGTCTGAAAAAGAGTATATATAACTGAATTATTTGCTATATACCTGAAACTAACACAATATTGTAGATTAACTGTACTTCAATAAAAAATTGTTTTAAAAAAGCAAGAAGAAAAAAAAATCCATGAGTCATAAAGGGGAGTGGGATGGAAGAAGAAAGCTTTTTTTAAAAAGAATGCCAACTAAGTTGTAGACAATAGAAAATCACTATTTTACAACCCCAACTTAATAACTTATTAAGTTAAGGATTAATAATATATCTTAAAACCACTGGGTAAAAGTTTATGGGGAACTGGTTATTCAAAGCATCACCCCACAGATTACTCACTTGTTATAAAGGGAAAAGTTACCTTTACAAGGGTCAAATTTAGCATCTCTGATGAAAAGTAAGCTCATTTTTTATGATGCAATAGGGAATACACAGCACTGTCTATGTAGGAAAGATATTCTGTGGGACAGTTGGCCTAGGTTCTTAACCAAAAAAGGGCCATGAAAAACAAAAAGACAGCCTATTATATATTAAAACAAACCAAAGAAATGTAATAACCAAATGTAATGCTAAAACCTTAATGGGATTCTAGATCAGAGATTTAAAAATAGTTATGAAAGACATTTTGGTGCCAAGAGGGAAAATATAATAATATCGGATTACATTTTTTGGTTGTAACAATGATAACGTGGGATTATGAAGCAGACTGTTTTATTCTTAAGATAAACTTGCTGAAGTACCTAGGGTTATTTGTCATGACTTCTGTAATTTAATTTTAAATGCTTCAGCTCAAAATGTGTGTGTGTGGAGAGAGAGTGTATTCAGCAAGCAAATGTGACAAAACATCAATAATCTGGGCAAAGAGTGTAAAGATTTTTGTATATTATTCTTTTAACTTTCTGTGTGTTTGAAAATTCTCAAAATTAGAAGTTGGGAGGAAAATAAAAACACTGGAGTTTTAAATAGATGGAGTAAAGCGGCAATGTAATGCTTCTGGCAGCAAAGCTATGCAAAGATCAGATTCCTTTGTTTGGTTCTAGAAGAAGATGCCTACTCCAGAGACCCTAAACAGGCATGTCTTCACTCCTACTGATGAACAGAGTTTAATTAATGTCTCTGAATCCAAATCTCTAAGAAGAAGAACATATTTGATCCAACTTTGGTTCCAATTCAGTCTAGTTCTGGATGAATCACTGGTAATCGAGGGGTTTGGATCTTTTTTTTAGCTAGCAAAACCATGTGGTGGGGTGTGTCCCTGAACACGGGAGGGAGATTGAAGGTACTTGCTGGCCAGTCTCCATGGAAGGGGCCCTGTGTGACAGAAGCAGGGTTCATGAATTTCATTGGCATAAAAGATGAGTACAGGTTTGCCAAGAAAAGAAAATTTATTGAATAGCATTCTTGGATACAAAGAGACTGTGCTTGGGCATTATTCTCTACATTTTTTAGAGGACACTGATCATAATTCATTTAACTTCTAGATTATTGAGACTTCCCATTGACCAGTCATTGCTATAAGAGTGGTACAATCTCCATGTTAATAAGATGTAACTCTCAGAAAAGAAAATAAAGAACACCCATCTAAAATATGTGCATATTTGTTTATTAATGTTTCCCATTTATTGTTTTCGATTGATATTTTGTTATATGAAACACTCACAAAGATAGAAATTAACATGCATGAGATAAAATTAATTATAAATTAAATCACATTTCCTTCCCTCACTCCATTGTTTTATTATGTACTTTACTTTGCAACCACTTTCAGTGCTTAATGCTTAACACTGAGACTCATGTATGGGTATCTAGATGTACATTTCTTTAGCAACACCTGAAAGAGCTTTGTATGTGTGTATATTTAAACAATACATTTCATTTTATTTATTCACATTTGTATTCTTAAGTGAAAAATACTGCAAAAGTCTCTGTCTTGAAGACAACTCTGTGCTTTTGAACTGTCAAACTGTGGTGCTGGAGAAGACTCTTGAGAGTCCCTTGGATACCAAGGAGATCCAACCAGTCAATCCTAAAGGAAATCAACCCTGAATGTTCATTGGAAGGACTGATGCTAAAGCTGAAGCTCTAGTTACTTTGGCTACTTGATGCAAAGAGCTGACTCATTGGAAAAGACCCTGATGCTGGGAAAGGTTGAGGGCAGGAGAATAAGGGGGCGACAGAGAATGAGATGCTTGGATGGCTTCACTGACTCAGTGGACATGTGTCTGAGCCAACTTCAAGAGACAGTGAAGGACAGGAAGCCTAGCATGCTATAGTCCATGGGATCACAAAAAAATCGGTCACAGCTCAGTGACCAAACAACTACATCCTGCCTAGGATTATGGTACAGAAATTCTGAGATGATTTGGGTGAGCATTCTCAGCTCAGACTTCAGGAACATCTGAATGTTCAGCAACTGCATAGTTATGTTCTTTCTCACTGTGTGTCTTCACTCATGTTATTCATGTCTACAATTTTCTCACCACTTTCTTTTTGTCTCCAAAAGTCTCGCTCAAGCCAAAAGGCCCTATCTCTATAGCTCATCTCCTCATAGAGTTCTTTCCTTATCTGCAAAATATCTGTTAACTTTCTACTCCCCTAAAATTTTGCCAGTAAGCCCTCAATTTTGCAAGGTGTTTTATTGTTCTCTTAAGGTGTTTATTTCATATGAATCTTCAAAAAATTCTTTTTTTTTTTACTTTTTTTACTTTAAATATATTATAATCTGAAGAGGCTTTTAATTTTATTTTATAAAGCAGAAATTGAAACTTTTAAATTCATGAATTAATACTTCAGAATAAATTTTGTGTATTATTTTCCCCCATCAATATCTTAAGGTGATCAGTATCTGTGGAAGTATTAGTTGCTAAGTTGTGTCTAACTCTGTGACCCCATGGACTGTAGCCCACCAGACTCCTCTGTCCATTAAATTCTCCAGGCAAGAATATTGGAATGGGTAACCATTCCCTTCTCTGATGGAATCTTCCCAACCTCTTTCCTTAAAATACAATAGGTACCTTAGCTTGCTTTCCTTCCCATTGTTTTCTGCTTCTCTCTCCCACCTTCCCTCCATTTTGGTATACACTACAGTTTTCATTGAGTTTTCCTCATAGCTCAGTCAGTAAAAAACACCTGCCTGCAAAAAAAAAAACGAAAAAACAAACAAACAAAAAATCTGCCTGCAATGCAGGAGACCCAGGTACGATTCCTAGCTCTGGAAAATCCCCTGTAGAAGGAAATGGCAACCCACTCCAATATTCTTGCCTGGAGAATTCCATGGATGGAGGAGCCTGGCAGGCTACACAGTCCACTGGGTTGTATGAGTCAGACATGACTTATTGACTAAACCACCATAGTTTTCGTTATGTACTTTCAATACTGTATTACTTAGTCATTATTTAGTTTAGTGATCTTTAGGGTTTTTGTACTGGATCTTAGTCAAAAGACCAAGAAGTGATTGTCAACTTTTTGATCGTGTGCCCATATTAGTAAACAAACAAAAAAAGTCCAGCTGTGAACATTTGCATGTACACACACTTAATTTTAAATTGTTACCCATATTAATAGATTGTGCACATTATAAAAGTTTCACTAAGATGGAATTTTTTAGAAAGGATATTAAAAATAAATGTAAGTACATGTTTTAATATCTTCTTACAGCACATCACCTATATCCATCAGGGTATTGGCATACGCGATTGTGGAGGCTGGCTGGTCCAAAATCTACAAGGAAGCTGTCAAGCTAAAGACTCAGGGAAGAACTGACGTTGTAGTTCAAGTCCAAAGGCAATCTTCTGGCAGAATGTCTTTTTCCTCAAAGATGTCAGTCTTTTTTCTTAAAACCCTCAACTGATTGAATGAGGTCTACCCACATCATGGAAGGTAATCTGCTTTATTTGGTATCTACTGATACCATTGTAAACCTCATTGAAAAATACCTTCAAAGCAACATCCAGACATGTTTGACTAAGGATCTGTGTACTGTGGCCTAGCCAGGCTGGCACATAAAATTAACCATCCTACCACCCTAACCTCTTGTGTTGATCTGGCTTTCATTTGTCACTTTGAAGTTCATTGATTTGACAAACAATAGTATTTACTTATTGATGCTATTTCTTTCCATCTCCGGTTTTACTTTCTCATTGGATTGCTTCCCCTAAGTGTACTTTCAAAGTGATTCACATAGTAAACTTCTTGACTATGCTTAATAATATTTTTATTATGCCCTCACATTCAAACAGTAGTTTATCTGGACGTAGAATTGTAGCTTCAGTAAATGCTGTTTTCTACAAAACTTTGAGAAAATTACTCCATTATCACCCTGTTTTGAGTGTTGTTGTTTTTGAGAAATCTAATATCAATCTGATTCTTGTTTGTGTGCATGGTTTGCTTTTCTCACTAGCAGGCCTTTAGAATGTTCTCTTTGTCCTTGATGTTCTCAAATTTCACTATGATGAATTTAGTTGTAAGCTTTATTTTTCTGATGTTTTCTATGAGTTCTAGTCTCTGTGAGTTCTTTAAAGTTGGGGTCTTGCATTTCTCTTTCATTCTTGATCATTATTTCTTTTAATAGTTTCTGCCGTGCCTTCCTACTCCAATCTACTTTTATCTCCTACTATGGCTTCTATTATATAGATGTTGACATTTTTATTACTTTCCTCCATATCTTTAAATTATTTTTTATGCTTTCTCTCTTTTAGTCCTTTATGATGTTTTTCAGCCTGGTTTTTCGGCTAACCAGTTTGTTCTTTGGTTCTATTTATTCTGCCATTCAGTTTATTGAGTTGTTTTTTATATCAAGTGTCTCCAATTGGTTTTCCTTTAAATTACTCCTCCTGCTTCATGTTTTAATGCCCTCTCTACTGTTTTCTCTGTTCTC
Source organism: Odocoileus virginianus (assembly GCF_023699985.2). NCBI lineage: Eukaryota > Metazoa > Chordata > Mammalia > Artiodactyla > Cervidae > Odocoileus > Odocoileus virginianus. Next base: position 32,079,859 of record NC_069697.1, read on the forward strand.
TGAGGATTTTTATTTTATGTATTTCAATTCCTGTTCTGTCTTGATATTTATCAAGATAATTCTTGTTCTATCTGATAAAAATCAGTTCTGCTTCTTTTTGCACAAGTTGTATGATTTATCTTTTTTTTTTTAACAGAACTTATGCTCCTTAGGTGGCTTATTTAGTCCTCTTGGGAGTTCATGTTCACTGTGGTCTACCATGTACCTTGGCTGATACTGTGAATGTGGGGACAGACATACAGGACTTAGCTTGAATCCACATAAATGCAACAGGGAAGAGCAGGAATTAGGAGGTAGAATCTCTGGTATTGCAATCATTCTCTCTTTTTTTCTTAATTGCTAAGTGATGTCTGACTCTGCAACACCATGGACGTAGCCTGCCAGTCTCCTCTGTTAATTCTCCAGGCAAAAAACTGGAGTGTGTAGCCATGCCCTTCTCCAGGGGATCTTCCCAACCCAGGGATGAAACCCAGGTCTCCTGTTTTGTCAGGCAGATTCTTTACCATCTGAGCCACCAAGGGTCATTCTCTTTTATCTCCCCCTACACACACACACACACACACACACACACACACACACACACATGCATGCGTGCATGAGCACACATATACCAAGAGTTCTGTTCCTCGGAGAACCTCCCAGTAAAATCCTGCCACCGCCCTTTTGCCAAGCCTATCTCCCCATATTTTAGCCGTCTGACCCATAGTGGGACAGAGATGATGCATAGGGGCCAGCTAGGCTGCCTATACCTGTCATTGTCCCCCCTCATCCCAACCAGGATCTACTGCTCCCCTGATTTTACTCCATCCTCTGGCTAGAGTTGGGCTGATGTTGCCATTTTCAACTCCCACAGTGGCCACAGGACAAGCCTAGAAGAATGTGGGGCCTACAAAAAAATTGCGGAGCTTATCAATCTCTGTAGCCACTGCTGCTCAAAATCTAGTCTCTAACTGAAAGCATTCAATTGTCTTCACTTTTTCTGGTTCAAGGCTTTTTGTCCTGACCTCTGGATAGGCTGTGAATATTCTAAAGTTATACATAAAATTTGTGACTATGTGGATGAGGTTTGTAACCTTCACCTTATATTGAAAGGAACCTTCATACTTTGAAAAGATAAGCTTTAATACTCCAGTTATTTCCACTCCTAATTGCTGTTTCACAAATGGATTTGCCAGAACCCCTGGGGGTGTGACTCTTCTCTAATGTGGGGACAGATTACCTGTAGGAGGAGAGGAATGCAGTGAACATAGGCTGGTAGTCTAGTGGTAAAGAGCATGGATTTGGTGACTAGATTTCCTGGATTTTGAATCCTGCTTTGGCCATTTACTCTATACTATTCACAAACTACTTAGCCTCAGTTGTAAAATGGGCATGGAAATGACAATCTTTAATATATCGTAGGATTGCTTTGAAATGAAAGAAAATTAAAAAATAAAAAACACATAGCCCAATGCTGGCATCCAGTATGTAATTGCAATCAGTTTTATTACTACTAAAGCTCCAAAGTTTCTAACTTAGGGAACTGAGAGGACTATGGTGCCATAAGTATTCATCTTTGTATTTTGTATAGGCTCACTCCAGTGCCTTCCACATCAGAGGAATTCCTAAAATGCTTGTTGAGTGGGACACAATTAAATCTCTGGGTTGAATTCTGAAAGCCTATGCCTATCCTCTGAATCAGCTGACAAATCTTTTTCCAACTCACCCTCTCTACTTTAGGACACTCCATTAGACCTCTACAAACCAGAAAGTCTGGAACCAAGCTGGGGGCATGATAGGACAGGAAGAGAAAAACTAGGGAGGTCCATGTTTATGCATTAGTCAAACTACTCTTTTAAAAACACCTAAAGGAGGGATGGGATTGGGAGGGGGGATCCAGATGGGGGACACGTGTGGATCCATGGCTGATTCATGTCAATGTATGGCAAAAACCACTACAATATTGTAAAGTGATTAGCCTCCAACTAATAAAAATAAATGGAAAAAAATAAAAACACCTAAAGGGTGAGAGGGGAGTGAAAATGTGTTAGTCGGTCAGACATGTCTGACTCTTTTTGATCCCATGGACTGTAGCCTGCCAATCTCCTGTGTCCATAGGATTCTCCAGGCAAGATACTGGAGTGGGTAGCCGTTCCCTTCTCCAGGGGCTCATCCTGACCCAGGGTTCAAACCCAGGTCTCCTGTATTGCAGGCAGATGCTTTACTGTCTGAGCCACAGGGAAGCATCAGCAAAAGGTGAATCATGAAAGTTTTAAGTAGCCTAAGATAAAATGTATTTTTAAAAATATTTTCTAAATGTACATCTGTGAATAAGAATTTTGAGTACTTCTTGTGTTCAGACATTGTTATGGGGAAAAAAGGGTTAAAACAGAGAATACCAAAGAAATTGAGAACTTAGTTTCTGTCTGTATGAATCAGGATGTGTTGGTGAGAAACAGGACCAGTAGGATGTGTATATATTTAGAAAGAGATTTATTTTAAGGAATTGACTCACATGAGTATGGAGACTGGCAAGTCTGAAACCTGCAGAGTGAACTGGCACGCTGGAGGACGAGGGGAGGGTTCATGCTGTGGTGAAAGTCTGAAGGCCATTGGACTAAGACCCAGGAAAGAGTCAATATTCAAGGTCAATTCCCTTTTCCTCAGAAAAAGTCAACCTTTTGTTTTATTCAGGCCTTTAACTGATTCAATGAGGCCCACCCACACTATATAGGACAATCTGCTTCACTCAAAGTCCACTGACTTAAATACTAATCTTATTATCCAGAATATTATCCCTCAAGACCCAGAATAATGTTGGCCCACATATCTGGGCACCATGGCCCAGCTATGTTACACAGAAAATTAACTATCACATTGTTTTAAAGTAGTTAAAGAGAAAAAGTTGAGTTCACACACAGAGCAATGAAGAAGAGTGAATAAGGACAGGTTTTGGATTCTAAAGACTTGAGTTCAAATCCTGCTTCCACCCTTCATTAACACAGTGGAGCCTTGGGGAAATATGACAGATGCTCAAATCAGGCAAATTTGAAATTATGGCAGATTTTCACTTTTCCAGTGAGAGGGCCTCAAAAATATGTTTTTGGTCAACTTAAATATACAAACATAAGAAAAAAGATTCAATTTGAAGATGTAAATTATAATATTTATATGTTTAGTTACATATACATGTTTAAGTTCTGTTACATATGAAATAATGTTAATCTAGAGGTATTGCTTTTTTTCAGTCTCATATTTCATGAAATACTTAGACTCAAACTCTTCCCAAGTATTTTTGTCATTCCTGTGGTCACTCTCTGAGTTGCTGTACACCATCTTTTGGAGTATATCTTCCCATCAATCCAATTGTAAAAAAATGAAAGCTTCCTGAATCTGGTTGATGCTGTCACTAGAAAATGTATCCCACTCTGTAAGTGTAAATCTGCATAACATTGGGAGAGTGGATTTTTAAATTCATTAGGTAAATCATAATTATGTTTCAACATAACCTCTTAGAGTGATTAAAAATACTTGAGTCATGAGTTTTATTATTGGTCTTACAGGAGTGATTAATAAATCTGGGTTAAATATCTTTGACTCTTAAAAAAAATCCTATTAGATTACTTTCACAAGTATCTAAAACTAGCACCAATTATGATCATTTCAGGTAAATAGTTCTTTCTCATACTATTCTGATGTTCAAAATTTAGTAACTAAAACAGTGTGCCATAATATGGAGAACTTTCTATGGAATTGTATGTGAAGGGACTTTTTTTGATTGACAATTTGGGGAGAATATATTATTCGACATATATAGTATTTATTTTTATTTTATGGGGATAATGGCAATAATTACCTCATTGGGTTGTAATGAAATTCAAATGAGATACTTTAAGTAAATTCATGATAAAATGCCCAGTGCATTGTAACTGCCCTAAAAGGTTAATTATTACTATTTAGAATAGCAAGTATAAAGGGAAAAAGTGGAAGCAGTGACAGATTTTATTTTCTTGAGCTCCAAAATCACTGCTGATGGTGACTGCAGCCAGGAATTTAAAACACGCTTGCTCCTTGGAAGGAAAGCTGTGACAAACCTAAATAGTGTATTAAAAAGCAGAGACATCACTTTGCCAACACAGAGCCATATAGTCAAAGCTACGGTTTTTCCAGTAGTCAGGTACAGATGTAAGAGTTGGACCATAAAGAAGGCTGAGCACCAAAGAGAAAAATTGATGCCTTCGAATCATGGTCCTGGAGAAGACTCTTGAGAGTCCCTTGGACCAACTCAATGGACATGAATTTGAGCAAACTCTGGGAAATAGTAAAGGACGGGGAAGCCTGGGGTCCATGGAGTCGCAGAGTCGAACATGACTTAGAGACTCAACAACAACAATAAAGTGACAGTATATTATAGATGTTCCCTTCTTATTCCATAGTGAGTGAGAAACAAGATAAAATGGACTTGGAATTCTTTTCTTTTTTTCTCCAGTATAGATTAGTTTCCAGGCTTGGTTTGACTCTGCAGTCTTCCTCAAATCTGTCAGATTTCACCAGTGTCTGTATGGCATCATGGATGTGATCACCAGTTGCATCCTCCTGCTTGTATCTCACTAAAAAACTATAAGAACTGGTTACACCCTTACTTAGCTTGCTGTATTCAGACAGTTATATTTCTTAAGTAACAGTTGGCTACTTGTAGGCAGTTTAGATTTATACAATCCAGGATCAGAATTCAGGGAGTAAGATTATTGTGTGTTCTCAGGTGCTCAGTCATGTCCGACCCTTTGCAATTCCATGGACTGTAACCTGCCAGGCTTCTCTGTCCATGGGATTTTCTAGGCAAGAACTGGACATGGAACAACAGACTGGCTCCAAATAGAAAAAGGAGTACATCAAGGCTGTATATTGTCATCCTGCTTATTTAACTTATATGCAGAGTACATCATGAGAAACGCTGGGCTGGAAGAAGCACAAGCTGTAATCAAAATTGCCAGGAGAAATATCAATAACCTCAAATATGCAGATGACACCACCCTTATCGCAGAAAGTGAAGAGGAACTAAAGAGCCTCTTGATGAAAGTGAAGGAGGAGAGTGAAAAAGTTGGCTTAAAGCTCAACATTCAGAAAACTAAGATCATGGCATCTGGTCCCATCACTTCATGGGAAATAGATGGGGAAACAGTGGAAACAGTGGCAGACTTTGTTTTTTTGGGCTCCAAAATCACTGCAGATGGTGATTGCAGCCATGAAATTAAAAGACGCTTACTCCTTGAAAGGGAAGTTATGACCAACCTAGATAGCATATTAAAGAGCAGAGACATTACTTTGCCAACAAAGGTCCGTCTAGTCAAGGCTATGGATTTTCCAGTGGTCATGTATGGATGTGAGAGTTAGACTGTGAAGAAAGCTGAGCATCTAAGAATTGATGCTTTTGAACTGTGGTGTTGGAGAAGACTCTTGAGAGTCCCTTGGACTGCAAGGAGATCCAACCAGTCCATCCTAAAGGAGATCAGTCCTGGGTGTTCATTGGAAGGACTGATGCTGAAGCTGAAACTCCAATACTTTGGCCACCTGATGCGAAGAGTTGACTCATTGGAAAAGACCCTATTGCTGGGAGGGATTGGGGGCAGGAGGAGAAGGGTACGACAGAGGGTGAGATGGCTGGATGGCATCACCAACTTGGTGGATGTGAGTTTGAGTAAACTCTGGGAGTTGGTGATGGACAGGGCAGCCTGGCGTGCTGTGATTCATGGGGTCGCAAAGAGCTGGACACGACTGAGTGACTGAACTGAACTGATACTGAAGCAGGTTGCCATTTCCAACTCTAGGGAATCCAGGGATCAAACTCGTGTATCTTGCATCTCCCACGTGGGTAGGCGGATTCTTTACCACTGTGCCACCAGGGAGTATGACTAGTTACCATGAAAGTAGTTTTCCTCCCCTGAAAGGGTGTAAACGTCTTTCTCTTCCTCAACTCCATAGGCAAAATTGAGCTAGATAACAACAGCTTTAGAAATCTTTTTTGTTAAAACCTCTCAAAATATAGATAAAGAGAGAAAAAAATCCCTGAAACAACACTGATAAATGTAATAGTGGCAAAGTCATTATTTTAGCACCTCTTTTGTTCCAGTTTCAAAGGGAGGGGGAATCACTCCTATTACCCTGTTGGTCTATTTTTATACTGAAACTATGAAAAGACCAGCCAGTTACAAGAATGACAGCCAACTTGGACTTTTTCCCGTAACTGTTATCTTCTTCATCCCATAAATTAAAAAATCAATCTGAGAACAACTTGTGTTGCAGTGTGATTCAAGTAAGTGCGATTATTAGGGTGAATCAGGAGAACCTGACAATGTGATTTCTTGTCACATTAAAGGAAGAACTATCCTTATGGTTCATAGAATGAAGGGTACTTTCAGGCAATTTGGCTCCAGTTGGAGAATATTTCACTATGAGAATGGATTTTAGTTTGATGTGGACAGCAGGCAGACAGATGTATATCAAAAAGCATCTATGACATGTGAAAATTAATTTTTCACCACCAGTAAGATATAAATATAGTAATATTTCCTCATTTTAAAGTGTCATTTGCATCAACAAGAACTGTGATATATTAGGGAAAAAATTCACAGTCTGTAAATAGTATTGCCTTGAGTCTTCATCTGTGGGTAGACGGACAAGAGTGGTTGGGATTCTTTTCGCTGAATAGAAGCTTAAGTTGACTGCCCCTGCAATATTTACATTTGGTTGTCTTTGGAAGCACACTTTTTAATTGAAGAATGGTTGATTTACAGTATTACATTAATTTCTGCTATATAGAGAATTAACTCAGTTATACACACATATGCATTCTTTTTTATATTCTTTTCCATTTTGGTTTACCCCAGGAGACTAGATGTAGTTCTCTATGCTATATGGCAGGATCTTGTTTATTCATTCTAAATGTAATAGTTTGCACCTGCTATCCCCAAACTCCCGGTCTATCCCTCCCTCTCCCACTTCTTGGCAACCAGAAGTCTGTTCTCTATGTCTGTTTCTGTCTTATAGGTAGGTTCATTTGTGCCATGTTTTGGATTTCATGTATAAGTGACATCATATGGTATCTGGATTTTTGTTTCTGACTTACTTTACTTAGTATGATAATCTTTAGTTACATCCATGTTGTTGCAAATGGCATCAACTCATTCTTTTTTATGGCTAAATAGTATTCCATTGGATGTATATTAAATACACACACACACACACACACACGCACACTCACACACCACATCTTCTTTATCCATTCATCCATCAATGGACATTAAGGTGATTTCTCTGTTTTGGCTACTAAGACTAGTGATGCTATGAACATAGGGGTGCATGTATCTTTCTGAATTATAGTTTTGTCTGGATATATGCCTAGAAGTGGGATTGCTGGATTGAATGATAACTCTATTTTTAGTTTTTGGAGGAAACTTCATACTCTCTTCCATAGTGACTGTACCAACATACATTCCCAACAGTGTAGGAGGACTTTCTTTCCTCCACACCTTCTCCAGCATTTATAACTTATAGACTTTTGAATGATGGCCATTCTGACTGGTGTGAGGTGGTATCTCATTGTAGTTTCAATTTGAATTTCTCTAATAATTAGTGATGTTGAGCATCTTTTCATGTGGTTTTTGGCCATCGGTATCTCTTCTTTGGAGAAATGTCTATTTAAGCCTTCTGCCCATTTTGAAAGCATATTTTACTCATCATCCTCTCTCCCAAACTTGATCCTTTTCCTTCATTTCTTCCTTTGTACATAGCACCTTTATCCATTTAATTGAACATAGAATAAACTCAGAAGTCAACTTAGATACCTCACCCTTTCTCACTTCCTTATCCAATTCATCTTAACTTTTCTGTAACTGTGCTTTTTTCTCCTTCTACACTGTGAGCACTTTAGTTGAAACACTATCAGAAGTCACTTGTCTTACTGCTCTGGCCTTGTGTTTTAAAATGTACCCAGCACTTGTTTTAAATGGGTATGGTAAGACCTGCTGATAGAGATGACTATCATGAAGGGTCTGCAGTCATAGATCTCTAGAAACAGGAAGCATGACATCCATGCACAGGGCCCACATGGGGAAGCGCCAGGACTGATCAGGAGCCGAGGGAGTGAGGGGAAATGTGGGCAAGAGCCTTTATGGTGGTTTCCATGGGACGACATGGGTGAGGCAGGGTAAACAGGCATAGGAAGTGCTACTTTGAATAATTCCAGTGGGCTTTGAGGCATAGCAGATGTCCCTGGTTGTCTGTTACCTGTCCCTGGGGTGACTGGGGTGACTGGGGCAGGTGGATAGTGGCCAGGAGCATAAGAGCTGGTAAAGGTGGTTGGGGGTTGGGTTTTGGATTGGTTGGTTTGCATGTGAGAGGAACACTGGCAAGGAAGTCCTTTACTGTCTCTAGAAATTATCTCTAATTTCTAGATAACTCTAGAAATGATCTCTTCCCAGGAAGAGCAGTCTTTCCAGGGTCAGCAAAGTGGACATTTGACTCAAATGTCAAAACCTCATAAACACCTGGTTAATACACCTTGTAACTAGTCTCCTTGTATCCCTTCTCCCCAGCCAGAGTGAGAGATCCTTTAATAATACAAGTATGAGAACATTTGCTTCTTAGTCCCAAATCCATCAACACTCCCCATTGTTCTTCCTAGGAATTGATAATGATGTGGTCACTACCTACTTATTAAGCTTCATTATGCACCTTCTTCCTTTTATGAACCCTAGTCATGCTAGCTTGCTTTCAACTGTTTAAATGTGCCATATTCCCTCCCCATCTCTTAACATGTACAGTTCTCTCTGAGTGGAACATCCTAACTCACTTCTTCCCTATGTTGCCACCTAACTGCTCTGGAGCTATCAGCTTGATCATCACTTGCTCCGTGAAGACTTCCCCCCCATCCCCGGATTAGGTAATGACACATTCCCTGTTTTAGACTCTCACTGCATTTCCTGATCCTCCTTCAGTGTACTTGTTCTTATCAAAGCTTGTGATTAAATGCTGATTTGTCTGATTAATATCTGATCCCTTGGATCCATGAAGACAGGATTGTGTCCATTTGATTTACATTTTGTTCCTGATTCTTAGCAGAGTGCCTCCATAAATGTAGAAACCTTTAATAAATATGTGTTGAATGACTGAATAAATGTCAATTCTGGTTTAGGATGTAGACAATATATTCAACTTAAAGACTGAGCTGGAAAAACAGAAAAGGTCTTCCTGAGACTGCTTTTTAAAAAGCACGTGAAGCCGATATATAATTGCTCTGAGTGATGTGTTATCGGAAGTGATGGGAGCCATATCGAACTGTCTCTACTGGGCATTGTATGTCATGGCAATAAGACACCTGACATGATTTTGAACATGAAGGAAATAGATTGTGAAAAGTCGTAAATATGTGGATGGTTTTCCCCTTCTCGTGAGGATCATCTGAAAATTGCTCTTAGTGGCCAGTGGCATGTTTTATGGCTCACTCTTCAGGAAAGATAAGAAAACATGGTCTGTGGGAAGATCTTTTTAGATCATATAAAGAAAGAGAAACTTTGACTTGCTTTTCTTTTCATTGTGCTTTATAAAAATTTATGAGAATGCTACACAATGTTAACCACTTCCCAGATGTTTATTATGAGGAAAGAATCCTAAAAAAAAAAAGACAAAAAACAAACAAAAAAAAGCAAGCAAGCATCTATACACTGGATTAGTTAAAATTAGACTTGAGCTCTGGATACCCTAGAAAGAGTGATAGGATTTTAAATTTTAAAAAATATAGAGATTGTCAAACGTGTAACCTAGAATAACTAAAGTGCCACAGAACAGAGCAGACAATTCCCTGTCAAGAAGGCTCTACTATTCTAGCGGGAGATGTCAAAGTTTTTTTTTATATCATTTCAGAAGGCACAGTGGAATTTTAAAATCTTTTTTTTATAGAATGACTTTCCACTTCCTCACTTATCCACTTCTTCCTCTCCAGGGCTTATCTTCTCTTTGCATAGGGGAAGTAATACAAAATTTTGATCAGATGAAGTAGAGAATAGAAGTAATAAACCAGGTTGGATGTTGCAACTGGATGATCATGATGGCTGTGGTGTATATTTGACCTGAAGAATTCTTCTGTGTGTCCTGCAAAGGGTGTGAAGTTTTGTGAATCATTTGCAACACTTGAAATTAAAAGAGTACACATTACCATTTATATTAAATTGAAAAATGGGACACCCTGGGAGTCCTGAGCTTGTGTTTCTACAACAGCCCTATTGCTATTGCTGAGTGGAGCGTTTAAACAGTGCACATGCTTGCCAGCATGCCAGTATCCCTGCATGGCCCTTGCCACATGTTTGTATTAACTGTCTGGCCCTGCAGGCACTTGACTTTGCGATTCTTAAAATATATGATGCAAGCAATTACATTAATTCTCCATTTGCTGTGACTGTAGTGAAAGTGAAAATGTTAGTCGCTCAGTTGTGTCTGACTGTTTGTGACCCCATGGTCTATAGCCCACCAGGCTCCTCTGTCCATGGGATTCTCCAGGCAAGAATACTGGAGTGGGTTGCCATTGCCTTCTCCAGGGGATCTTCCTGACCCAGGAATCGAACCCAGGTCTCTCACATTGCAGGCAGATTCTTTATCATCTGAGCCACCAGGGAAGATATGATGGTAGAGAGGGTCTTTTTTTTTTTAAAGATCTTTTTTGAAGTGGGCCATTTTTAAAGCCTGTACTTAATTTGTCACAGTATTGTTTCTGTTTTATGTTTTGTTTTTTGGGTTTTTTTTTTTTTTTTTTGGCTACCAGGCATGTGAGATCTTAGCTCCCTGACCAGGGATTGAACCTGCACCCCATGCATTGGAAGGCGAAGTCTTAAGCCACTGGATTATCAGGGAAGTTCCTAGAGAGTGTCTTTTTATAGCCGAATCCACGAGAAGAACTCCCTCCTGAAATCCAGGAGACTAGCATAATTTACAGTGAGCAGAGTACCGTGACTTATCTTGTGGCTCACCTCTCTGTGAAACTTTAAATACCTAACTCCCTAAGATCTTATTTTCTTAAAGATTTTTAAAAACTTAACTTCTTACAAAATTGTCAGAAGTTTGTCTTCATATTTGTGGCAAAAGAAGAAAAATTACTGGGTTACTTAATTCCTAAGTTATAAAAGATGACATGGTAGTTTAGTCACTAAGTCATGTCTGACTCTTGCAACCCCATGGACTGTTGCCCACCAGGCTCCTCTGTCTATGGTTTTCCTAGGCGAGAATACTGAAGTGCATTGCCGTTTCCTTCTCCAGGGGATCTTCCTGACCCAGGAATTGAACCTGGGTCTCCTGCATTGCAGGCAGATTCGTTACCTACTGAATCACCAGAGAAGCCAAAAGATGGCATGCAACGGCTATTTATAATGTCAGAGGACCACTGCCCTATTTTTTGAATACCCTAAATAACTTAGCTTGTGAATACTCTAAGAATATAAGAAAAATCACAAATGGGCAAAATGATTACCTCAAAACTAGTTCATGACTGTTTTACCTTTCATTTCTACATTCACTTTCAAATAATTGGCATTAAAATTAGAATAATTAGGCAACCTAGAATAATAAGGAAGTAGAACCAAAATATGTACCAGGAGAAGAAATATATATAAATAAATCAAGAAATACACCATATTTGTTGCTTGTATTCCATGGGATGAAACCTTTTATTTTTTAATTTAATTTTATTTTTTTAATGGATAGGTTTATTTATTTATTTTTTTGTTTTTTGTTTTTTTTTCTTTTTCTTTTTTTTTTAATTTGAGGCTAATTACTTTACATCATTACAGTAGTTTTTGTTATACATTGAAATGAATTAGCCATGGATTTACGTGTATTCCCCATCCCAGTCCCCCCTCCCACCTCCCTCTCCACCCAATCCCTCTGGGTCTTCCCAGTGCACCAGGCCTGAGCACTTGTCTCATGTACCCAACCTGAGTTGGAAGACATACAGATGGCTAACAAACACATGAAAAGATGCTCAACATCACTCATTATCAGAGAAATGCAAATCAAAACCACAATGAGGTACCATTATACGCCAGTCAGGATGGCTGCTATCCAAAAGTCTACAAGCAATAAATGCTGGAGAGGGTGTGGAGAAAAGGGAACCCTCTTACACTGTTGGTGGGAATGCAAATTAGTACAGCCTCTATGGAAAACAGTGTGGAGATTTCTTAAAAAGCTGGAAATAGAACTGCCATATGACCCAGCAATCCCACTTCTGGGCATACACACCAAGGAAACCAGATCTGAAAGAGACACGTGCACCCCAATGTTCATCGCAGCACTGTTTATAATAGCCAGGACATGGAAGCAACCCAGATGCCCATCAGCAGACGAATGGATGAGGAAGCTGTGGTACATATACACCATGGAATATTACTCAGCCATTAAAAAGGATGAAACCTTTTAAATGTTAGTGTATCCCTACTCTTTTTACTTATTTACATAGTGATGAGAAGTTGAATTTATGAAAGTAGAAATTGGAGTATTTTTCCATTGTATCTTTAGCACAGAGAAACTAGAACTTAATAGACATTCCATATAAACATATACACACACAAGTGAGTTATAGTCATTCTTGTGATGAACAGATCAAGGTTATTGAAGTAAACTTAGAGACAAATTTAGAGGTAACTTAGAATATTTTAAAAACCCTGAATTTAATCATTGGATAACTTGACTTGGTTTATGTCCCCAAACCCTTAAACTCCAAAAATGGACATATATCCACCCTCATCCATGGACCTTTGAGTCGATGAAAAAAGCATCTCTTCTTCTTGTGCCATTCTTTACTTTTAACCTTAGAACTTTCCTCTGCATTCAGTAGTATCCTTTATCTCAATAATTGCTTACTGGCAAATTATTCTCAGCCTCATCCAATAATACTGTCAGCAAAAAGCTTGTGTGCAGGGCTACTGATTTGGTTTGGTCTTGCACGAGGCAGTCTGGCCAAGAGAGCTTGAAATCTAGTATATTGGTGGTTGTAGAAAGCCTTACCATCTGACCTGTCTTTCTAATGGATCACTTTCCTACTCCTCTTGTTATTTATCTTGAGCTTTGACCAATGTGGCTGCCTCAGCCTGTTTCTGTAAATTATTTGCTTAGGTATCTACCACAGACTCGAGCTTTCTTCTGTGTTTCTTTGTTCAAAAACATAACAAAGACTTTTAGTTTCTAATTCTACATGGAAGGAGATTAGAAGTCACTGCTTCATTCTAACAACAAGTAAAAAACTTGGCCGATTGGAAAATCAGCAACTCTTCTAGGATCTGTTAGAAAAGAGAAGACACAAGACAAACTGCTACCTCCAAGTTTGGAGAGACAAACAGACTAATTTAAGGAGACATGGCTTGCTGGAGCAGAGTCTCACAAGCAGAAACTGCTATAGGAACCAGTGCTGGCTGTAGAAATCCTGAACTGTAATGGGTAGATATTAATCAAACTACATTAATAATTACTTTGAACAGCAATGTTCTAAATGCATTAATTAAAAGTGAGTGATTGCCAGAATGTGTTAAAAAATAACATCTAGATATATATTGTCTACAAGAAACTACCTTTAAACATAAAGATTCAGGTAGATTAAATGGATGGAGGGACTTCTCTGGTGGTCTAGTGGTTGAGGATCTGCCTTGGAATGCAGGGGACACAGGTTCTATCCCTGGTGGGGGACCTACAATCCCACATGCCACAGAGCAACTAAGCCCCTGCACGTTCCACAACTACTGAACCTATGTGCTCTGGAGCACACAAATCACAACTGAGAGCCCATGTGCCACAACTCCTGATCCTGCACACCACAACTAGAGAGTCCACACTCTGCAGTGAAAGATCCCACATGATGCAGCAAAGATCCTGAGAGCTGCAACTAGGATCTGAGGCAGCCAGATAAATAAATAAATATTTTGAAAAGTAAAGGGATGGAGAAAAATATGCCATGCTAATACTAGTCAAAGGGAAGCAAGCATAGGCATATTAATTTCAGAAGAAAAATTATCATGAATAAAGGGGTTAATGCTCTAAGAAGACATAACAATTATTAACATGCACACACAGAAAAAAATTACATGAGTAAAAACTGATAAAACTGAAAGAAGAAATAGATAAATCCACTATTATAGTCAAAGACTTCACTACTCCTTTACTGGAAATACGCCAGCAGAAAATCAGTAAGGAGATAGCTGAACTCAATATCTTCAGGCAACACCATATAATTGACAACTATAGTCTACTTATTCCAACAACAGCAGAATGCACATTATTCTCAAGCTCACATGGAACATCAGCAAGGTAGACCACCTTCTAGATAAAATACACCTTAGCAAGGAAAAATGATAACATCTGGTTTCAAATCACAATAGAATCAACCCAGAAATCAATAATGGAAAGATACCTGGAAAATCCCCAAATAAGTAGAGATTAAATAAAATAATTCTAAATAACACGGGGGTCAAAGAAGAAACTTCAAGAGAAAACGCAAAATATATTGGACTAAATGAAAATGAAAACACAACTTATCAGAATTTGGAAGATGCAGTGAAAGCAGTGGTTAGAGCAGACTGGATAGCAGTCAATGTGTGTAATAGGAAAGAAGAAAGACCTAAAATTGGTCATTTAAGTTTCCGCCTTAGGAAACTAAAAAAAAAGAAGAGCAAATTGAATCCAAAGTAAGCAGAAGAAAGTAAATAATAAGAATCATAGGGGAAAACAATAAAATTGAAAAGAGGAAATCAGCAGAGAAAATCAATGAAACCAAAAGCTGGTTCTTAAAAAGATCAATAAAACTGATATGCCTCTGACCAGGGTAGTTAAGAGAGAGAGAGAAGACATAAATTAGTAACATCAGAAGTGAAAGAAGGACTACCACTACAGATCCTGTGAACATTAAGAGAATAACAAAACAAATACTATGAACTATGTCCATAAATATGATAATCTAGATGAAATTGGCCAATTTTTAAAAGGCAATCAGTTAAAGCTCACTGAAGAAGAAACAATCTGACTAGGCCTACATCTATTAAATTTAATGAACAAACAGCAACAAGCCCAGATGTGTTCAGTGGTAAATTATAGCAAATATGTAAGGAAGAAATTATCACATATATGCACCAGGCTTCCCTGGTGGCTCAGATGGTAAAGAATTCGCCTGTAACATGGGAGACCTGGGTTTGATCCCTGGGTGAGGAAGATCCCCTGGAGGAGGGCATGGCAACCCACCCCAGTATTCTTGCCTGGAGAATCCGATGGACAGAGGCGCCTGGTGGGCTACAGTCCATGGGGTCGCAGAGTCAGACAGGACCGAGTGACTTAGCACAGCACATCCACCACTATGTACACAATTAATAACTGAGAATCTACTCTATAGCACAGAGAACTCTGCTGGGTGCCCTGTGGTAACCTAAATGGGAAGGAAATCCCCCAAATAGGGTGTGTGTATATATATATATATATATATATATATACATATATATATATATGGCTGATTCACTTTGCAGAAATAGACACAGCAGTGCAAAGCAACTGTATTCTATTAAAGAAAAAACTGAACAGGAGGATGGGCTTCCCTTGTGGCTCTGCTGATAAAGAATCTGCCTGCAATGAAGGAGACCAGGGTTCAATCCCTGGGTTGGGAAGATCCCCTGGAGAAGGGAACACTGCCCACTGCAGTATTCTGGCCTGGAGAATTTCATGGACTGTACAGTCCATGGGGTCGCAAAGAGTCGGACACGACTGAGGGAGTTTCACTTCACTTCACTTCAGGCTTAAGTGTGGCTATACAAATATTTACGTTAAATATAAATATACTGATACTTTAATGAAAGGATGAGACTGTCAGGCTGAATAAAACACTATTTGTGCTTTATGAGAAAAAATATTTTAAATGTAAAGAAACAAGTTGAAAATAAAAAGGTGAAAAAATATTATGCAAACACACACACCAAAGAAATTATATAGGTTCAGGGCCTAAATCTATTAAAGAAATTGAAGTAACAAACAGAAAACAGCAAGTCCAGATGTGTTCAGTAAGGAAGAAATTATGCCAGTTCTCTAAAATCTCTTTCAGAGAACAGAAACAGAGGGAATACTTCTGACTCATCCTATGAGGGCAGCATTATGCTAATACTAAATGGAAAGACATTACAAGAAATGAAAACGATAGACCAGTATCTCTCATGGATAGATATAAAAATTCCTCAACAAAATATTAGCAAATTAAATCCAAAATGTGTAAAAAGAATTATATACTATGACCAGTGGGTTTGTCACAGGTATGCAAGACTGATTCAACATTTGAAAATCAGTAAATATAATCTATTACATTAACAGGTTAAAAAGGAAAAAAAAAAAACATGTGATCATACCAATAGATGCAATAAAAGCATTTGACAAAATGCGACACACATCCATAATAAAAACTTTCAGTAATGTAAGAATAGAGGGGAACTTCCTCGAGTTGATAAAGACTATTTACAGAAAACCTACAGGTAATATACAATGGTGAAAATCTCAAAGCTCTCCCCCTTAAATCAGGTACAAGGCAAGGATTGGCTCACATTTTTTTAAAAAATCCTCTTTTTTGGGGTCAGATACTCACTTCTTATCCAGTCAGCTGTAATGGGAAGATTTATAGAGTGCACTAGTCAGCAGGAGTTATGGGTAAGGCAGGATATAATGGTGTCATAGTCCATCTGGACTGAGACTAGGCAGCTTCCAAACAACAGAAATTTAATTCTGGCATTTCTGGAGGCTAGAAGTCTGAGATCAGGGTACCAGCACAGTTAGATGAGAGTCCTGTTCTGGGCTGCAAACTTCTCATTATATCCTCAAATAGCAGAATGGGGTAGAGTATTCTGTGGGGTCTCTTTTATAAGAACATTAATTCCATTTATGAAAGCTCTGCCTCATGACCTAGTAACCCCAAAGGACCCACCCCAAAGGACCCATCTCCTAATGCCATCACTTTGGGGGTTAAGTTTCAACATACGAATTTTGGGGAGACAAAACATTCATGCCATAGCAAATAATGTAGGTGAAAGTTTGAGCTAGGTGACGGCTCTGAATCTAGCTGGAGCTAAAAGGCTACAACTACTTGTCCCTCCAAGAGTATAATTGATGGAGAACATCGCTAATCTAACCCTGTATGGGGCTTAAGGAGCAATGTAATTCAAGAATGCAACAATCAAATTTGGACAAGGTTTCCAACTATAAGCAAGGTGAAAAGACAGCCCTCAGAATGGGAGAAAATAATAGCAACAGACAAAGGATTAATCTCAAAAATATGCAAGCAATTCCTGCAGCTCAATTCCAGAAAAATAAATGACCCAATCGAAAAATGGGCCAAAGAACTAAATACACATTTCTCCAAAGAAGACATACAGATGGCTAACAAACACATGAAAAGATCCTCAACATCACTCACTATCAGAGAAATGCAAATCAAAACCACAATGAGGTACCATTACACGCCAGTCAGGATGGCTGCTATCCAAAAGTCTACAAGCAATAAATGCTGGAGAGGGTGTGGAGAAAAGGGAACCCTCTTACACTGTTGGTGGGAATGCAAACTAGTACAGCCACTATGGAGAACAGTGTGGAGATTCCTTAAAAAACTGGAAATAGCACTGCCATATGACCCAGCAATCCCACTCCTGGGCATACACACCGAGGAAACCAGATCTGAAAGAGACACGTGCACCCCAGTGTTCATCGCAGCACTGTTTATAATAGCTAGGACATGGAAGCAACCTAGATGCCCATCAGCAGACGAATGGATAAGGAAGCTGTGGTACATATACACCATGGAATATTACTCAGCCATTAAAAGGAATTCATTTGAATCAGTTCTAATGAGATGGATGAAACTGGAGCCCATTATACAGAGTGAAGTAAGCCAGAAAGATAAAGACCAATACAGTATACTAATGCATATATATGGAATTTTAAAAGATGGTAATGATAACCCTATATTCAAAACAGAAAAAGAGACACAGATGTACAGAGCAGACTTTTGGACTCTGTGGGAGAAGGCGAGGGTGGGATGTTCTGAGAGAACAGCACTGAAACAAGTATACTATCAAGGGTGAAACAGATCACCAGCCCAGGTTGGATGCATGAGACAAGTGCTCAGGGCTGGTGCACTGGGAAGACCCAGAGGGATCGGATGGGGAGGGAGGCTGGAGGGGGGATTGGGATGGGGAGCCCATGAAAATCCATGGCTGATTCATGTCAATGTGTGGCAGAAACCACTACAATATTGTGAAGTAATTAGCCTCCAACTAATAAAAATAAATGGAAAAAAAAAGTAAAAAAATAAAAAAGAATAAAATATTTAAAAAAAAATTTGGACAAGGGTTCCGTTCACTACTGGCAGACAGAACTATAATATTCAAATTGAGGTGATGAATAATGGCAGCATCATGACAAGTCAGATCATTAGCACTCAGAGAAGTGAGAATCATTGTGTATAGAGGAAAGTCTCTTCTGCTGTAGTAAAATCAATAGTGACTGACGAGATGGAAATTTGCAAGTGGGCAATTCAGATGCTCTTAATGCGACTTAAAGCAGTGCTACTCAAGTGTGATTTGTGAACTGGTTGGAAGTGCACATTCTCAGTCATAAAGTTGGACCCTAGTAAGTCAAAATCTCTGGTGATAAGGGACGGATTCTCCAGGAGATTTGGGTATGTATTCAAGTTTGAGAATTACTGGCTTAGAGGATAGAGGCTTCCCTACCTGATGGAAGAAATCTTAGAAGATAGGGTAGGGAGGAACCTGGGAGGGATGTGAGGGGGCTTGAGGAGACAGAGATCTTCAGAGCAAATAGCAATTTAAAAGTGGCACCCAGGATTTGTAAGGTGAAGCCCATTTACTCTTAAGAGGAGGTTGGTATAAATAAGGACCTGAGCTTCTGGAAAAAGAAAAACTTCTGGAAAAACGCTTCTTTCTTTCTATCCGAGGAGACTCTGAACTGACTCACAAGGTCAGAAATAATGATGTCCTCCAGTCATGCCCACCTTTGTGGGATCAAGGACATGACTCGGGGGTTCATGGACTTCTAGACACAGAAACTGCACTTACCAGTTAACATTCTGTGGGGGCCCCCAGCAGGGTTTGCCAGCTGTAGCAAATGCTCAAGAATTTCCTCTGCAACATGAATTTTTATGAAAGGTGTATAATGTAAGGCTGTATTTCTTTTTATAGGGGATGATTATTATAAAAATCTTTCTGATTTCTCTGAGGGCCTGGGAATATGTAGATAAATAATTGTTTCCTACTCAGAGTAGATGTTGTTTTTCATCTGCGTAAGCTTATTATGCAGAATGAGATGATGTCTATGAACCAGGCTGGGCACTCTCCTTTGAAGCCAGGCTACTTTACAGAATTTTTAAAAGCTACAGGTCACTGCCATTCTCTACTTGTATTTCCTGATCTACCTCATTCCCAAAATAAATTCAGAGGACATCAGATAATATCCAGTTGCCCTTAATACCACGAAAATCAACAAGATGACCCAAAGACTTCTTACTTTGTATGATTCCATAAAGATCAAACTGAATCAGAGCTTTGCTGTTTCTACCAGTTACAATTAATATATCTTCATCAGTTTTTCAATAACATTCTATCCTGGCTTGGCTAATAAAACTGATGGACTTTGACATGTAATATTCACAAATGCTAATAAAGCTATGATGATAGCTATGGTTATGATAAATTATTTTTGAAGATGCATATTTGGGAGGATGCTCTGTTGTAAAAATGCTACTCTTTAAGGCCATGTCTACATCTGTCTGCAGCTCAGTCTCAGAAAATATTGATTTTAAATTAAGTGTGACATTTAATCTTTTCTATCAAAACAGAAGACCATATGGAGACAAAAAGGGATACAGAGATTGGACTTTTGAAAAGAAATGATAAGGATGTAACAGTAGCTCTATATAAAACTGGGTGGTATTTTAAAAGTAACCCATTCAAGAAATAGTGAATTTAGATGACTTATCTTTTTAAAAATTAGCTTATAAATCTAACTTTTAAATTTTGTGAACAATTTTAGTTGATGAGACAGAATATGGAGAGAATCAAATTGCATTTGTAATTTATCATTTGAGTTTCACTATCTTTAGAGAATGCTGTGTATGAGAGGACATAGAATTCTACTATTTTTTCTCCAACATCCGACTAACGGGATCTCAGGCCACATACACGGCCAGTGGGCAGATTCAGTAGGTCAGTTATCTCCCCAAATTTACTTGATGAAAACCCAAAGTAATACATTATTTTACATAAATAAAATCTTTAAGAACCATATGAAAAATTCTATTCTTCCAGTCAGGCCCACCCAAAAACTTTACTTTGGATAAAATTACCGCTCTTTAAAGCCCTAATGCTGGGCTATGAGTGACCATCATTAATAATTTGATGGTTCAATGAAGTTACCTGAAACGTATTTGAGGGTACAAGACCCAGATATATCATGTTTTAGGCCAGAATCCTTTGTATCAGACTGAGGGAAGCTGGAGCTGGCCATTTTCTCTTCCTGATAAAGGACATCTGAATATGAATTAGGAAACCATGGTACCAATATCTAATGATCAATCCATCAGTACTTGCCAAACATGTTGGTTGTACTTGCTGAAATTTGATCAGAAAAGTTACGGAATCTATACTAAGTGCCGTGTGCTATGCAGGAATCAAATCTAATAAAATACACAGTTGGGTTTGATATAATCATGGCAAGTTGCTGTTAGGTCCTCATTGTTTTCAGAGGACTGGCACATTCATTATCTCATTTGATCTTCTCAACAATCTTACCCCTCACAGATGCGGACACTGAGGCCGGTAAGGGGTGGAATGGCTTGCAGTGGTCATTGGTGATTCGTCTTTGATGACAGCACACAGACTAGAACTAGCTCACATACTTTCTTGCCATCATTCTTATTTCTGCCCAACTTGCAATTGATTTGTTGCCATCCACTCTTTGCTGATGAACACCGAGTGGTGGGAAATGTCACTGACACAGGATATCCTGCTGGCTGAGCCACTCTTCACCGTGGACGTGAAAGATGCTGCCTGCCAAGTGGAACTGCCCCGGAAGGCGAGAGGGTTGCAGCATTAACAGGTGCTTGTCATATCGTCATCAATCATGGTCACGGCACTGCTCTCGTTCTTTTAACCTGGCTCCAAAGCCTGATGCCTTTGTTAAGACTTGATCTTGAAAGGAAGAAAAAGAATGTCCCTCCTGAAAAGAAGCTCTCTTTATCAAATGCATTTTAGGACAGGACAAAATCTATTCCCCCCTGACTTTGTGTCAAGTCTTCTCCCTAGAGCAGACTGGAGATTCTTATCAAAGTCCATCAAACATTAAAAATTGTCTTATTAGCATTTTACCCCAAACCTAAGGAAACTCTATGATACTTTCTCTTTTATTTTGTTCCCTTTGCTTTTACTTTTTTTTTTTTTTTTTTTGACTGCACTCTGTGGCATGTGGAATCTTAGTCCCTGAGCAGGGATGGAACCCATGCCTCCTGCATTGGAAGTGAGGAGTCTTGACCACTGAACCACCAGGGAAGCCCATCTTTACTTCCTTATCTAAGCCATTAATAAGTCCTTTTGGCTCATTCTCCAAAATCTATCTCCTCTGTTTGACCTTGTCCCCTCCTCTCTCTCCTGACCCCTCAAATTCAAGCTACCAATGCCTCAGCCTGCTGTTCTCTGGCAGGATCCACAGCCCTAACTATTCTTTCTCACTTCATTTGGGACCCTTTTAATGTCTAGCCTCCAAAAAAGGGATCACAGAAATGCTTTTAAAAATGTAAACCTGTCACTCTCTATTTCCTGTTTAAAATCTTTCACTGACTACCCATTGACATTGAACTTAAAACCTGAATCCCTTACCTTGACCCACCCCAGGTCCTGACTGCCCACCAGCCCTAATGGGCCCCACACCTCTCTCTGTGTTGCCACCACAGCTAGCAGAAGGCTGAAAACACTCCCTGTCGAATGGCATGTTCTAATCACCGAGACCTGTGAATGTTCCCTTTTGTTCAGTTCAGTTCAGTCACTCAGTCGTGTCTGACTCTTTGCAACCCCATGGACTGCAGCATGCCAGGCTTCCCTGTTCATCACCAACTCCTGAAGCTTACTCAAACTCATGTCCATAGAGTCGGTGATGCCATCCAGCCATCTCATCCCCTGTCATCCCCTTCTCCTCTCGCCTTCAATCTTTCCCATCAACAGGGTCTTTTCCAATGAGTCTGTTCTTCATATCAGGTGACCAAAGTTTTGGAGTTTCAGCTTCAGCATCAGTCCTTCCAAGAAATATTCAGGACTGATTTCCTTTAGGATGGACTGATTGGACCTCCTTGCAGTCAAGGGACTCTCAAGAGTCTTCTCCAACACCACAGTTCAAAAGCATCAATGCTTCAGCACTCAGCTTTCTTTATAGTCCAACTCTCACATCCATACATACTACAGGAAAAACCAAGCTTTGACTAGACAGACCTTTGTTGGCAAAGTAATGTCTCTGCTTTTGAATATGCTGTCTAGGTTGGTCACAGTTTTTCTTCCAAGGAGCAAAAGTTATTTAATTTCATGGCTGCAGTCACCATCTGCAGGGATTTTGGAGCCCCTCAAAATAAAGTCTGTCACTGTTTCCATTGTTTCCCTATCTATTTGCCATGAAGTGATGGGACCAGATGCCATGATCTTAGTTTTCTGAATGTTGAGTTTGAAGCCAACTTTTTCACTCTGCTCTTTTACTTTCATCAAGAGGCTCTTTAATTCTTCTTTGCTTTCTGCCATAAAGATGGTGTCATCTGCATGTCTGAGATTATTGACATTTCTCTTGGAAATCTTGATTCCAACTTGTGCTTCATCCAGCCTGGCATTTCACATGGTGTATGTGCTCTGCCTATAAGTTAAATAAGCAGGGTGACAATATGCAGCCTTGACATACTCCTTTCCCGATTTGAAACCATTCTATTGTTCCATGTCCAGTATAACTGTTGCTTCCTGACCTACATACAGATTTCTCAGGAGGCAGGTCTGGTGGTCTGATATTCCCATCTCTATAAAGTAATGTTACCTTATATAGAAAAAAAGGATGTAATTTTTTTGCAGATATAATTGTGTCTTATCTAGTGGGCTCTAAGTCCCATCATGATGTCCTTCTAAGAGGGAGATTCATCAGACAGACACTGAGGAGAATATTTGAAGATACTTGTCTTGAAGACAAACCAAGAAAATCTGGAAGCCACCAGAAGGTGGGAAAGGCAAGGAACAGACTGTCCCCAGCACGTCCAGAGGAAGCATGGCTCCGCACACACCTTGTTTTCAGACTTCTAGCCTCTTGAACTGGGAGAGAATGAATTTCTGTTGTTTCAAATCACCAAGTGTGTGATAGATTTCTACAACAGCTGGTAAAGGACCCATTTGCCAATACAGGAGACCTGGGTTCGATCCCCGGGTTGGGAAGTTCCCCTGGAGGAGGGCATGGCAGCCCACTCCAGTATTCTTGCCTGGAGAATCCCATGGACAGAGCAGCCTGGCAGGCTACGGTCCATAGGGTTACAGAATCGGACACGACTGAACGACTTCGCACGTAAGAAACTAATACACCATCTTAGGGCTTTTATGCTTCCTTCTGCCTGCAAGTTATCCTATGAAACCTTCTGCCTCTCTCTTGTTCCTGAGGACTCAGCTGAAATACTAGCTCTTCAGGGAGGACTTCAACCCACACATTCTTTATTATTATTATTATGATGTCACCTGTTTTATTTTCTTCATTATTGTTTGGAAATTATGTTTATTTATTCTTTGACTTGCTTATTATCTTACTCAGGTACATAAAACAGTATCTGACATGTAGTAGATGCTTACTAAATATTTGTTAAAGGAAAGAAAAAAAGAAGGAAAGAATATTACTGTTTGATAATAAAGAAAATGCTATTTAATAAATAACATCTAGGCTTTCAAAAAATTTTGGGCTACTATGGTGAATGGCTTCCACTAGATAAGGCTGCCCATATACAATCTTACAAATAAAATACAGGGCACTCCATTAAGTAGGAATTTCAGATATGCACAAATAATTTTTGTTTTAAGTATGTCCCCCTAAATATTGCATGGGGCATACTTACATTGAAAATTATTTAATTTAAAATTCGAATTTACCTAGGCATCTTGTTTTATTTGTCTTATTTTTACTACATCTGGCATTCTAATTATAAGTCACCATAGCTCTCTTGCAGACAGAGATTGTTATCCTGTCCGGGAGATGAAAGGATAAAATTAAAAAGAAACAGAAACCTTCCCTTGAAAATCTTGTCTCATGCAATTATTCTTCAAAATCTTAGAACTACACAAATATCAAAGTTTATTCTTCTCTTTTTGAAGGAAAACTAAAGAAGTTGTGCTTGTTTACTGACACTATCCAGAGAAAGACAAACACTTGTTCTGCTAGTGGAAAGCCCTTATGGTTTCACATATGAATCTGCATGCATAACCCAGAACTGGGCACAGAGCAGTTCTACAGAGTGGGTCTGTTTCCATATGTGGAGGCAATGTGAGTAGCTAGAATATGTTTTCATTCCCCATATCAAGGGCTTTGGGGGAGTTTGTGATGAGATTTTGTGCATTCATCTGTTACTTGCCATCCACTCCAATTTCATTCCCCAGGATCCTGGCTGGTAAACGACAAAAGATGGATTGCTAGAGGGGGTGATATATCTCTAGGACTTTCTGATCCTGTCCACCTTAGAGACTGGGGCTCCCTCACCACCCATCCCAGTGGAAGACAGCAGAACTGCAGAGCATACTCCCATTTGTCTAGGCTGAATGGGAGAGTGGATCCCCAGGGCTGATGAATGTGACCAGCCTTTAAGCCTGCTAACATAAGAGATTCCCTGTGAAAACCAGAAGTTTCCACTGGACACCAGAACTCTCTGAACATCCCAAAGCATACTCCAATAGCTGTGTTCACCTTGAAATTCCTTGCAAATCTAAAAATAGGAAGTTCTGTGGCAAAAGGTTGTCCATCAATAAGAAAACAGAGGATGTCAGCCATTCAAATGAAGAGCCCCAAACCACCTGCCTCAGTTTACCTGCTGTTATACAGCAGAGGCTCACTTCTGCTCAGCTTGTCTCAATGGATTCAACCATCATAATATAGGAAACCATTCTAAAAGAACAGGTTCTAACAATGACTAAAAATATAAATCTGTCACTAGGGGCAATCTTGTTTTCTTTTTAATTCACAAACAACACTCTTCTGAACCATTTCAGGAGAAAGGAAAATAAAAGAAGTGTCTTAATGAGGGCCCACCCCCATCTTTCACAGATTTCCTTGGACTTTTGTTTTAAAGAAGACCAGAGACTATCACAGAGGCAGTTTCTTTTCAGCTCAGCACCAACTTAGAATAGGTTTTGTGGTCTTTTTGTTTTCTAAAACACGTTAACTTCACATTTTAAAGAAGATACTGAGCAATAGTGGTTACAAATAGAATTAGGTATATTATCAAAGATTCAAACTTCAAGAACTGAGCCTGAGGGAAATTCATTCTTCTGGATCATTGCTTAATATTTCCAATAGGTACTTTGTCTAACTCTATTCATATGCCTCAAAGTAGTAAATGTTAATCTACTGGATGAACCAGTGCAATTGGATCATTTTATTTTAATTTAAAAAGCCACAATATCTGGATCGAGATATGGACAAGAAGTTCCTCAAGTTTAGCTTCAAAATACATTTTATATTAGTTTTCCTCTAGAAATTTTAAGCGATATTTGAGACTCCTTAAAGTTTTACACATTGGAAAACTTCCTATAATGTTGTTGATCAGTCTCTGAGTTATGTCCGACTCTTTGTGACCCCATGGACTACAGCACACCAGGCTTCCCTGTTCTTTATCATTTCCCAGAGCTTGCTCCTGTCCATCAAGTCAATAATGCCATACAGCCATCTCATCCTCTGTCATCCCCTTCTCCTCCTCTGCTCAATCTTTCCCAGCATCAGGGTCTTTTCTAATGAGTTGGCTCTTCACATCAGGTGGCCAAAATATTGGAGCTTCAGCTTCAGCGTCAGTTCTCCCAAAGAACATTCAGAATTGATTTCCTTTAGGATTAACTGATTTGATATCCTTGCAGTCCAAGGGACTCTCAAGAGTCTTCTCCAACACCACAGTTCAAAAGCATAAATTTTCATTATTTATCCTTCTTTATGGTCCAACTCTCACATCCATATGGAAAAACCATAGCTTTGACTGTATGGAGAACTTATTTTTATTCAGAGGAGTTGGCCTTAAAGGTCCCACAAAAGCCATCTATAGTTTAGAATGTATAAGTAGCCTGATTCTACTGATATTTGCAGTACATAGTCTTAAGCCTCATTCTTCTTCTTATCATGTCCCACATCTGGGGAAAAGATGGAGCAAGTCCAGTTGCTCCTTCCTTCAGGATGGTAGGTGGTTCAAATGATGAGAGCCTTTGCCTGTGCAGGAACAGCCTCACCCCAGCTCCATCCCCTAAGCACAATAACTCCTCAAAGTCAGTCTCATTTTCTTGTTCTCTTGAGTCATTTTGGGCCTGCCTGGGATGCCTGCCCTGCTTGCCCCAGAAAGCCTGCAATTATGTAATAATAAACCTCTTCATACCCTTTTGGTATTCTTGTGACAACATCAGTCTTGACACACAAACCACATTTTGGATGGGAGTCCATTCTGCTGTGGCTGATTTGGATATCATGACAACATCAGAATATGTCTTAAAGACACACCAGAGAATAGCTCATGTTAAGTTTTGGCAGTTCTTGATCTTTTGGCAGTCCAGTGCTCTTTAGGTTTCCTTCGTAATCAAGAGGTAAAGACAAGATTTCACACCTTGTTTTGGTTATGCAAGACACACAAACATTTCCAAGAACAAAAACTAAATTTCAGAGCTTGCAGAGTCTAAATTTCTATTTAGCATGCACCAATCTTCCTGAGGGCTTCCTAGGTGGCTCAGATGGAAAAGAATCTGTCTTCAATGTGGGAGACCTGGGTTTGATCCCCAGGTTGGGGATGTCCCCTGGAGGAGGGCATGGCAACCCACTCCAGTATTCTTGCCTGGAGAATCCCATGGACAGAGGAGCGATGGGCTGCAGTCCATGGGGTCACAAAGAGTCGGACACGTCTCTTTGTGATAGACTAAGCACAATCTTCCTAAAGGACACAGCAGATGGGAATCAACTCTACTGACAAAGAAATGACCTTTTGCATTTTTATATAGATCAGAAACCCTGTCTCCTCTGGAATACCAACTTTACCTTTTTGTAACCTAAAGTATTATTAAAAGTTTCCCGCCACCCCCCCCCCAAAAAAAAAAAACAAAAACAGAAGTACAAAGTTAAATCTTTGCCTGCAAAGAAAAGGAAGAATACTTTGAAACTTTAAAATAGCAGGTCTGGACTTCCCTGGTGGTCTAGTGGTTAAGAATCCACCTGCCAATGCAGGGGACATGGGTTGACTCCCCGGTTGGGGAAGATCCCTCATGCCACAGAGTAAACGAACCCGAGTTCTAGGGCCCATGTGCTGCAGCTGCTGAAGCCTGAGTGCCTAGAGCCCGTGCTCCGCAGCCTGAGGAACCACCACAGTGAGAGGCCCGAGCACTGCAACAAAGAGTAGCCTCTGCCCCCCGCAGCTAGAGAAAGCCTGCGTGCAGCAATGAAAACCAAGTGCAGCCAAAAAACATAAACTTAAAAAAAAAACTGTAAAATGAAATAAAAGAGCAGGTCTTACTCTGCTTGTGGGTTTCTTCACCATCAGAGTAACAAGTAGGATAAACCACCTCCACCAAAACCTAACCCAAATTCCTTTATCCTTTGACCTTTCATGAAGAAGTGCAGAACTACCGCATTTAACAAAAAATGTTATCCACGTCAATGAATCCATTCTGAATTTCCCACCTTGTGAGTTTCCTTAAATGATTAATCAAGGCTTATTTAAAGTTGATCTAGATAAGTTGGATTTTTTCAAAAGCAAGAGGCATATAATTTAGGCATTAATTTATACAGAAATTCCAGAAGCATGAATGTTCTCCAACAAAGTTGGCCTCTAATAGGTACTGTACCTTGAAGTCTGTCTGTAGAACTTGACTTACTTAAGCTATTGCAATGTCATTTTGCTAGGAAAGCTAATGCCCAAACCAGGTAAGATATGAGAACATGGAGTTTAAGAGCTTTGCCCTTAACTGCCATAATCAAGATGCAGTTAATAGAACTAGTAGCCACAGGGAGAATAGAAGGGAGTCTCAGTCACAAGGATGAACACACACAACTAGAAATCATGAACCATGAGTTGAATTAATCAATTAACCAATTCAAGGAAAGTAACAGCTTGAAATAGATTCAGCAAATAAACCTAAAAGCCAATACCTGAGAGTTAATAGAGTACATAAATATATTTTAAAATGCCAAGATTAATACTTTCAGAGAAGATATTATACCCACAAAACAAGAAGACCCTACAATTAAAAAGAGCCAATTGGAGATACCATAAATGTAAATACAAAAATTGTCATGAAGATAAATAATGTATAAATTGCCAGCGGAAGAATGAGATAATTAAAGAACCAATTAGAAAAGTGGGAATATTGAAAATTATTAAGGAATTCTTCCAGATTATCAAGCAAGAGAGTAAAGACAATATATGAGAGAAAAATAGAGACATGGAAAATAACTCTGTAAATTCCAGTATCAGTATGATGCAGAATAGCAGGTGTTTCAGAAGAGGAGAAAAAGAATTGAGGAGAGGAAATAATCAAAAGAATAATAGAATATTCCCACCTAGACAGAAATCTTCAGTTTGAGAGTGTCCACTGGAGGCTGGGCAGATGACACATCACAGTAAAATTTTCCATGTCAAAGACAAACTCATAAAAGTTTTCAGTGAATAGTGAAAACAAAACAAAGTGAACAAAATATCAGTTCACTTTTGATATATAGATGTTATACCGTTAAAAACCAGGATGTTATACCATAAAAACCATACCTCTGTCAGAGGACTAATTTTTTCTCCCCTTTCATCAAAAGAGTTATGAAACCTATCACGTTATTTGCCTTTTTGCCCTGGATGACAGGAAACTACACATAATGATTAAGCACTGAAGACATGTTAACCTAACGTGCTAGAATATTTTAATTTTCTTTTTTGTTTGTTTCTGATTATCTGTAGCTTTGTCTATTTTACTGAGCTTTTTTTTTTCCTATTTTTTTTATTAGTTGGAGGCTAATTATTTTACAGTATTGTAGTGGTTTTTGTCATACATTGACATGAATCATTTACTAAGCTTTTTTATGTCTTAAATTTTTAAAAAATTTTAATGAAATATATAAATACCTAAAATTTACCACCTTAGCCATTTTAAGCCTAGAGTTCAGTTTTGTTAAGGATATTCACATCATTGTGCAACAAATCTAAAGAATTTGTTTCATCTTAAAAAACTAAAACTGTGTACCCATAAAAAACGAATCCCTCCTCAGTCTCTAGTAACCACTGCTCTGCTTTCTGTCCCTATGATTTTGACTACTGTAGGTACTTCATTCACTGCTTCCACTTTTCCCCCTTCTATTTGCCATGAAGTGATGGGACTGGATGCCGTGATCTTAGTTTTGGGGTTTTTTTTTTGTTGTTGTTGTTGTTGCTTTTTAATGTTGAAACCCATTAAAGCTATGACAAAGCTGGACAGAGCCTTAGAAAAGGCAGAGACATCGTTTTGGCAACAAAGGCCTGTATAGTCAAAGCTATGGTTTTTCCAGAAGCCATGTATGAATGTGAAAGTTGGACCGTAAAGAAGGTTGATGGCCGAAGAATTGATGCTTTTAAATTGTGGTGCTGGAGAAGACTCTTGAGAGTCCCTTGGACAGCAAGGAGACCAAACCAGTCAATCCTAAAGGAAGTCAATCCTGAATGATTCATCAGAAGGACTCTTGCTGAAGCTGAAGCTTCAGTACTTTGGCCACCAGAGGCAAAGGGCTGACTCAATGGAAAAGACCCCAGTGTTGGGAGATTGAAGGGAAAAGGAGAAGAGGGCAGCAGAGGATGAGAAGGTCAGACAGCATCACCGACCTTAGACAGCATCACTGACTCAATGGACATGAATTTGAGCAATCTCCTGGAGATGGTGGAATACAGAGGAGCCTGGCATACTGCAGTTCATTGGGTCACAAACAGTTGGACACAACTTAGCAAATGAACAACAATCAGGTACCTCATATACATAAATTCACATAGTATTTGTACTTTTTTTCATGACTACCTTATTTCACTTATCATAATGTCTTCAAAGTTCATGCACATTTTACCGTGTGTCAGAGTTTCCTTGCTCGCAGAGAAAGAATTGTGGATACAGCAGGGGAAGGAGAGGGTGAGATGAATTGAGAAAGTACCATTGACATATATACACTACTACATGTAAAATTGATAACTAGTGGGAAGATAATGTGTAAAACAGATAAAAATAGATATAATACAGGGAGCCCAGCCTGGTGCTCTATGATGACCCAGATGGTTGGGATGGGGAGTAGGTAGGAGGGAGGCTAAAGAGGGAGGGTATATATATAGATAGTTATGACTGATTCTCATTGTTATACAGAAGAAACCAACCCAACTGTTTAAAGCAATTATCCTCCAATTAAAAAAAGAATTTCTTTGCTTTTTAAGGTCAAATAATATTCTATTATATGCATTTACCACATCTTGCTTATCCATTCATCTGTTGAAAGCTTGAGTTGCTTCAACCTTTTGGCTATTTTGATTAAAGCTACTATGAACTTGAGTATAAACTCTCTCTCCAAGACCCTGCTCTCAATTCTTTGAGGTACATACCAAGAGTTTGGATTGTTGGATCATATGGAAATTTTGTTTTCTAATTTTGAGAAGTTGCCATACTGTTTTCCATAGTGCCAAACCATTTTAGATTCCTGCCAACACTGTGCAGGAGTTCCAGTTTCTCTATATTCTCACCAAAATTTTATGTTTCTTTACTAGTAACTATCCTCTTGGGTACGAGGTTTTATTTCATTGTGAGTTTGATTTATATTTCTCTAACCATTAGTGATATTGAGCATATTTTTATTTTCTTCTTAGTCAATAGTATATCATCTTTGGAGAAATGTCACATTTGTGTATCTCCTTTGGAGAAATGTCAAATGGCTTTCGGCATTTCTAAAACTTGAAGTATAGTTGATTTACAACGTTGTGCCAATCTCTGCTGTATAGCAAAGTGACTCAGTTACATACACATAGACATTCTTTTTTTAAAAAAATTCTTTTCCAGTATGGTTTATCACTGGATATATAGCTCCCTGTGATATACAGTAGTACCTTATTATTTATCCATCCTATATATAATAGTTTACGTCTGCTAATCCCAAACTCCCAGTCCTGCCCTCTCCCCCCTCCTTCCCCCTTGGCAATCACAAGTCTGTTCTCTATGTCTGTGAGTCTGTTTTGTAGATAATTTCACTTGTGCCGTATTTTAGATTTCACCTGTAAGTGTTATTATGTGATACTTGTCTCTTTTTGACTTCACTTAACATGATCATCTTTAGTTACATCCGTGTTGCTGCAAATGGCATTATTTCATTCTTTTTTATGGTTGAGTAGTATTCCACTGTGTGTATCTCTATGTATACACACACACACACACACACACACACCACATTTTATTCATCCACTCATCTCCTGATGGACATTTAGATTGACTCCGTGTTTTTCTATGGTGACCAGTGCTGCTATGAACATAGGGGTACATGTGTCCTTTGGAATTACAGTTTTGTCTGGGGATATGCCCAGGAGTGGGATTGCTCGATCTTATGCTAATTCTAGTTTTAGTTTTCTGAGGGATCTCCACACCGTTTTCCATAGTGGCTGCATCTACTTACCTTCCTACCAACAGTATAGGAGGATCGCCTTTCTCCACACCGTCTGCAGCATTTGTTATCTGCAGACTTTTTAAAGATGGCCATCCTGATGATGTGAGGTGGTATCTTATTGTAGTTTTGACTTGCATTTCTGTAATTAGTGATGTTGAGCATCTTTTAATGTGCCTATTTGCCATCTGTATGTCTTCTTTGGAGATGTGTTTATTAAGGTCTTTTGCTCATTTTTTTGGTGTGTGTAATAAAGTTTTATTAAAGCATAAAGGAGATAGAGAAAGCTTCTGACATAGGCATCAGAAGGGGCAAAAGACTACCCCCTTTGCTAGTGTTAGCAATGGAGTTATATACTCTCCAATGAATCCAAAGAATGTCTGGAGGTTGTAAAGACCTCACCAGACCTACTCCCATAATTTATATTTTAAGATAACAGAGTTGGCCAGAAGGTTTAATCCAAAGATTGTCCTCAGGCAGGATACATCCTTGTAAAGACCAGA
The DNA here is from genome assembly GCF_023699985.2 of Odocoileus virginianus. Lineage (NCBI taxonomy): Eukaryota > Metazoa > Chordata > Mammalia > Artiodactyla > Cervidae > Odocoileus > Odocoileus virginianus. Next base: position 32,112,294 of record NC_069697.1, read on the forward strand.
CCTACTCCCATAGTTTATGTTCTAAAATAATAGAATTAGCCAGAGGGTTTAATCCAAAGACTGTCCCCAGGCAGGATACATTATTTTATATAATCCTAAGGAATGTAGAGGAAAAAAAGTTAAAAAGTTTGTCCTTTCTTTCTCCTTGAATATCCCAGACCTCTCTCTCCTTGGGGACCCCTGGACTTCTTATCAACCTGCCTAGGAAATGACTCTCTCATTCCCCCCTTTCCTTTTAGGAGAATTATGTTGCCAAGGGAAAAGGGGTGTCGTTCTCATTCCATAACTGCTTCCGTTTTGCTCATTTTTTAATTGGGTTGCTTGGTTTTTTGTTGTTGTTGAGTTGTATGAGCTGTTTGTATATTTTGGAGATTAAGCTCTCGTCTTTTGCATCATTTGCAAATATTTTCTCCCATTCCGTAAATTGTCTTTTTCAAATGGCTTCTTTTGATGTGCAAAAGCTTGTAAATTTGATTAGGTCCTGTTTATTTATTTTTGTTTTTTTTTAATATTGCCTTGGGAGACTGACCTAAGAAAACACTGGCCAGAGGATGTTTTGCTTGTGCTCTCTTCTAGGAGTTTAATGTCTTGTATTTAAGTCTTTAAGCCATTTTGAGTTTATTTTTGTGCATGATATGAGGGTGCATTCTAACCTTCTTTTGCCATTTTTCTAATCAAGTTGTTTGGGTGTTTTTTGTTATTGTTGCTTATGCCAGTATAACAATATTTTGATTACTATAGTTTTGTAGTAAGTTTTGAAACACAGTAGTGTGAAACCTCCAACTTTATTATTTATTGTCAGGTTTGTTTTGACTATTTGGGTCCCCTTGAGATTCTAATTGAATTTTAGGATGGAATTCTCTATTTAAGAAAAAATGTCATTGGAATTTTGATATTGATTTTATCAAATTTATCATTCCCTTTGGGTATATACATATGTAATACATATATCAATATATATATTACATAAGTAAATATGTAACTATATTTTCGATGTCTTGCAATTTATGAGTATATATTTCCGTTTATCAGTGTTTAGTTTCTTTTACCAATATTTTGTAGTTTTTAATGTACAAGTCTTTTGCCTGCTTGGTTAAATTTATTCCTAAGGATTTTATTCTTTTTAATACCATCATAAATAGAATTGTTTTCTTAATTTCCTTTCAAAAATTATTTATTGTTGGTGCTTATAAACACAACTGATTTTTGCAGATTGACTTTATATCCTGTGATTTTGTTCAATTCATTATTAATTTTAATAAGCATGTGTGTGTGTGCATGTGCACACATTTGTGCATTATCTTTTTTACATATAAAATCATATTATTTGTGAACAGAGATAATTTCACTTCTATCTTTCCAATTTGATGCCTTTTATTTCTCTTTCTTGCCTAATTGCTCTGGCTAGGACTGCCAGTACTATGTTGAATCAAAGTGATGAAAGTAAAGACTCCTATCCTATTCTTGATCTTAGAGGTAAAGCTCTCAGCTTTTCACCATTAAGTATGATATTAGCGCTGGGCTTTTCGTATGTGTCATTTATCATGTTACTTTAATTCCTAGTTTGTTACATCTTTCTATCATGAAAAGGTGTCAAATTTTGTCAGATGCTTTTTCTGCATTAATTGAAATGATCATGGGTTCCTCCCTTCTTATCCTGTTAATGTGGTATATTCAACTGATGTATATTTGTATGATGAACCGTTTTTGCATTCAAGGAGTAAATCCACTTGGTCACAGTGTGTAAGACTTTAAAATGTACTGTTAAATTCTGCCTGCTGATATCTTCTTGAGGATTTTAGCAGCAGTATTCATCAAAGATATTGGTCTGCAATTTTTTCTCCTAGCATCTTTATCAGGATTTGGTGTCAGTGTAATGCTGACATCATAAAATGAGTGTGGTATTGTTTCCTCCTCTTCAGTTTTTAGGAAGAGTTTTTGTTTGGAGAATTAGTGTTAATTCTTGTTTAACTGTTGGTGGACTTCACAAGTGAAGTTTTCTGGGCCTGGACATTTCTTTTTTGAAAGTTTTTGGATTACTGATTCAATCTCCTAACTAGTATTGGGTGTTCAGACTTTTTATTTCTTCATAATTCAGTCTTGGTAGGTTTTATGATTTTAAGAACTTGTCCATTTCACCTGGAATGTTCAATTTGTTGGTGTGCAATAGTTTATACTATTCTCTTATAATAATTTTTATTTCTGTAAAATTTATTTCAGTATCCCTTCATTCATTTACAGTTTCAATTGAGTCTACAGTTCTGCAGTCTTCTTGCAGCTCTCAGGCCCCACCACTGCTTCCAGAGATCTTCAACATAATATCCAAACTAAGCCAACATTTCCACCTGTGCTCCAAATAATGTGAGAAAGAAACCAGAACTCCAGGCATCTCCCACACAATCCAGAACATTGCAAGCAAGCTCCACTCTTTCCTTGCTGTCCCAAGGGAGCAACCAGGAATTCATCACCTTCCTCCCAACCACAGCACACTGCCACGAGCAGGAGGTGGGGCAGGAGTGAACAGAAATGCCATGAAATTTCTTGCCACTTTATGTGTACCATTTTCTTGGTTAGGCGTTTGCTTGTTGCAACTTTTTAATTGGTTTCTAGAATTCTTGCAAAGCTGTTTTGGTTTGTAGGTTGTTGTTTGTTTAATATTGTGGGAGAATGAGGGTATAGAGCTGATGATTCTTCCATTTTATTGATGTCACTCTCCTGCATAAATCTTTTAAAAAGTAAGTAACCTTGTATCTTTTCTGGAAATATGTCATAAATAAACTGAATAAATAAAATTAAATTCACATCATTTAAGAGGGAAACAATTACAGAATATTAATAATTTTGTGCTTCAGATGGTTGAGTAGAAGAAATTAAGATTTTCTTGAGAGTTTAATGCTCAGAGAAAGGGCGAAGAGGTGCCAAAAAACCCAGTAAATATCGATGGTTTAAATAGCTATAGACTTGGGGAGGAGGGCAGAAGTTTAAAAAAAACTTCCAAATAATCTTCAGTTAAATGGAAAGTAATGAGTTACTATTTAGTGACTGTGTTGTAACATTTGGAGATTGCTGAATTGGTGCTTAAGAATTTTTATTTTGTAAAGTAGGCTCTGTACCAGTTAGGCATATGTTCATTTGCAAGAAAAAATATTATCCATCAACGGTTTAATAAATCTGGTTACATTTTCTAATATAAGAAGCCTGGAGATAGAAAGATTCAAGCCTCAGTTCATCAGTTCAATGATGTCTGAATGTGCATTGTCATTCTTCTAGTCTTACACTCATGGTTGCTAATAAGTTCCTACTACCCCACATTCAAAGCAGGAAGAAGAGGGAAAGTTGCTGCCAGTTATCAGACTCTTTGTCAGGAATACACATAAATTTCCCAGGAACCCCTGGGAGACTTCAGGTTACAGCTCATTGGCCATAACCTGGTCATATGGCCTTCTTTGCTACAGAGGATACTGAGAAAGTGAATTTCCACATTTTTCAGTTCATGCTGGGAAAGATGGCAAGAGAGGAGAGAAGTGTGGTGGGATTTACCCTGTTGGGTAAGCAGATCCAGCAGTGTTTCCCCAGGGGTACTTAATGAGTAAAATCCCACTTGGTCCTCAGGTAAATAAGCAAGTAATTCTATGCCTTTATTTTATCACAGACTTCCTTACTCTCCAGAGCATTCTTATAGAGAGGTGCATTCACAAAATATATTCCTCAGTGTTGATTTTAAGATGAGGCTTCCTAATTTTGAACAAAAGCATATATTCCTTTTTCCACCTACTAACAATTTTAATAATATGACATTTTTATGAACTCATTCAACCAACATTTTTGAGGTATTAACTATGTGATAGGAATTATGATAGACACTGATAATTCAGAGATGAATAAGATAAGATCCATAACCTCAAGTATTTCATAGCCCAGAAGTTAAACACTTTGAGTAGATAATTATATTCATATGTTATAATTTATTTATAAAAAGAGGATTAATGATCATATATGATAGTATGTTTATCCAGCTTGATGATAACATATTCTAAGTCTGTGGACAGGACTTCCCAGATAGTTCTAGTGGTAAAGAACCAGCCTGCCAATGCAGGAGACATAACAGAGGCATGTTCGATCCCTGGGTTGGGAAGATCCTCTGGAGTAGGAAATGGCAGCCCACTGCAGTATTCTTGCCTGGAAAATCCCATGGACAGAGGAACCTGATGGAATATAGTCCACAGGGTTGCAGAGAGTCGGACATAACGGAAGCAACTTAGCACACACGTATGCTGTCTGTGGAAAGCCTTTTGAGTTTGACGGTTTTGCTAGGAGATCTAGGGAGAATTAGACACAACTCAAAGTTCCTTAAGCAAATGTCCTTTTGTAATGACAGCACCTTTCTTTAATCTTTGTATTGTCCCTGATGTCACTGAAGTCTGTCAGTCTTTAATAAGGCTAGCTTACCCAACTTGACGATAATGAAGAGGTTTGAATTTAGGTACCACGGTGAGGGACAGGGAGGCCTGGTGTTCTGCAGTCCATGGGGTTGCAAAGAGTTGGACATGCCTGGGTGACTGAATGACAACAACTGGCGGTATACATGAAAAATAAGAATGTGATCCGTATTAGCTTTATATCTTAAAAGAACTGATGAGTTACTAGGTCTGGTTCACTTGATGTACCTGGGTTCTGAGTAGGAAAAATAATATGAGTCAGAACCACACCTGGCAGCCTGAAGCACTCTCTAGTAGAGCCACTGAGATCTGCTGCTCCCAAACAGACAAAAGAGAATGGCTCCACCTTTCCTTCTCTTCTTTCAGCAGCTCACAACAGCCTGAAATCATGAGAAACTTTCATTTCTTTTTTTGGCTACGAATATTTCCCCCTTTGCCCCATTGGATTACAAGAGATCACCGCATGGCGTTAAACCTTACTGTCCTTTACCTATATTTGTAACTCTGTATCTCTATGGAAAAGTCCTTTATTTAGAGTAGAAATCCACAAACTTCAGTCCATGGGACAAATCCTGTAGTGTCCATGGGACAAATCCTGTAGTTGTACACCCTGTGAACTAACAATGGTTTCTGTGTTTTTAATTAGTTGAAAAACTCAAAAGGAGGATTTTTTGTGATATGGGAAAATTACATGAAATTCAAAACTCTCTGTCCACAAATTCATACTGAAGCACAGCCATGTTCACTTTTTTACACATTGTCTGTGGCTGCTTTTGAGGTATAATGGCCGAAGTTAAACAGTTGCAATGGAGATTATATCATTTACAAAGTATAAAGTGTTTACCAAATGTTTACTAAAACTAAAATGTTTATAAAATGTTTACCTTTATAGGAAAATTTTGCCAGCCTCTGATTAAGAAGAAAAATCTCCACTTCTGCATATAGAGTAGAAATCTATAATCACACTGCTATACTTCACTGAGCAAATTGGGATTGTATATCACTATCAGTCTACCAGGTGTAGGGGCATTGGCATCATGGCACAACACAGCAGTAATCAAACATTTTTAGCAATAGAACTGTTTTTTGGAAGGGCCTCTAAGGTCCCTCGGGTGGCCTGTATGCTCTGTAGCTGAATGTTTGCCTGAGTCTCAGCCTCATACTGTCTGTGTGTTAGTTTGGACTCCGTGTCATTGCTAGGAGGAGCTGCTCAACACCCAGAAGTTTCATTGTTTCCATCTCAGGAAATGCCACTGATCATAAAATGAGTCAAAAACCACATGTCACCCATGACCACCTTTCCTCTCCTTTATCCACACATTCAATCCACCACCAAGCTCTATCAGGACCATCTCCTAAATGTCTTGCTCAAGTGTCCTCATCTTGCCCTTCATATACCACCTTATTACCCTAAGGTTACTAGCATCTGGACTCCTGGAGAATCCTCCCAATGATATCACTATTCACTCCCACTCACCAGAGCAGGAGAAGTCACAAGCAACCAGTTGTTGTTGTTTAGTTGATAAGTTATGTCTGATTCTTTGTGACCCCATGGACTGTAGCCCACCAGGCTCCTCTGCCCATGGGATGTTCCAGGCAAGAATGCTTGAGTGGGGAGCCATTCCCTCTCCAGGGGATCTTCCTGACCCTGGGATCAAACCTGCTTCTTCTGCTTGGCAAGCAGATTCTTTACATCTGAGCCACTTGGGAAGCCAAGCAACCAGTATGGTCTTTTAAAAACATAAATTTGGTGCAAGATTCCCTGGTTCCATACCCCCTCAGTGTTATCCCTTTGACTGCCCCTTCTCTCTCTCTGCCTAGAACCCAGCCTCAGCGGTCACCATGCAGCTCCTTTATTGAGGAGCACTCTCTTCTCCCTCAGGGCCCAGGCCCACTGTTCTTGCCTCCTCGTTCCCTTTGCCTAACCATTCCATTTTATCTTTTAGTTCTTGGTTTTCATTTATAACGTGAAATACTGAATACGTATTATGTTCCAGCCACTGCATTAAGAACTCACACTACAGGTATAGAAAAGACACAAGTGTCCCACAGACCTTATAATCTAATAGGGGATATATACGTGAAGCAAATTATCCTCAAATAATGCATTACTTACCTGTGTGTTAATGTTGTTTAGTCGCCAAGTTGTGTCCGACTCTTTGCAACTCCATGGATTGTAGCCCACCAGGCTCCTCTGCTCATGGGATTTTCCAGGTGAGAATACTAGAGTGAGTTGCCATTTCCTCCTCCAGGAGATCTTCCTGACTCAGGAATCAAACCCGTATCTCTTGCATCTCCTGCCTTGGCAGGCAGATTCTTTATACCACTGAGCCACGTGGGCTTAGAAAAGGGAAACACAGGAAGATTCCAGAAAATAAAACAGGAATCTTATTCTAATCTTGGGGACACAGTGAAACCTTTATGGAAGTGATATTTAAGCTAAACCTCATAGAATGAGTAATAATTCCTGAGATGAGAGAGAAGGAAAATCCCAAGCCAAGCAAAAAGCATGTACAAAGGTCCTGAGGCTAACAAGAATTAAAAGAGGTTCAGTTCCAGAGCATGAAGAGTAAGAGAAGCAATAGCTTGTCATAAGCTGAAAATAGGGGAGGGTCCAGATCATTCAGGGTCTTGTTAAGCATTTTGGCCAATGCAGGTAATTCATGCTTACGTGTTTCCTTCCTCCAGAAACCTTCCTTCACTCTGCAGTCTGGGTGAGGCAACCAGCCCTATCCACAGCACTGACATTTACATACATTGTTCCATAGTTTCTTTTCTTTGCTGGCCCCACTGCCATGCCTTGTTTTCCCTGTTAGTCCAAGAGTTTCATGAAGGTAAAACTTGTCTGTCTTGTTCATTGCTATTTCCTCTGTGCCTGGCACAGTGCTTGGACTATAACAAGAGCTCAATGCATACATGTTGAATGAATGACCATCCTTCTTTTCTGTCTCTCTACAATCATGTGCTCTTCTAGTGCTTCCCAGAAGTCTAACAGTCACCAGCTGTTCTGGCAGGGGCCCTATTGATGGATCATTCTCCTTCATCATTGGGGTGACCTCTTACCTGCTCTCCTGATTTCCATCCTCTTGCCTCTCTAGTCCATCCTCCTCCCTGCTACCTTAACTACTATTCTAGAGGAAAATTTGGATCATGTCTTAAAAAAAATTTTTTTAAACCCCTAAACACCCTCTCTCAATCCTACTGCATGCAGAATAAAATTTAAACTCGTTTGCTGCTGTCCTAGACCCTCCATGAATTGGCCCTGACCCATTTTTCCAGTCTTATCTATTCCTTCTTTCACATGTCCTGAACTCCAGTCATAGCAGACTTACCACAGACCTTCAGGTATGCTCCATACTGATTACTGTGTCAACCAGGAATTCTCCTCTCTCTCTTCTCTGCCTTTCAACATTTGACCCATCCTTTGCCACCCACCTGAATCCTAGCATTCTGTTCTTTTGAATCTATTTCCATTTCCATAGTGGTTCTCAAAATGTGATTCCTGAGACCAGCAGCAAACTTGTTAGATATGGAAATTCTCAAGTTCCACCACAGACTTACTGGGAAATGCAAAGGTTGGGGCAATCTGTGGCTAAACAAGTCTTCCAGGTGATTCTACTGCACACTAACATGTGAGAGTCACTGCCTTGAACATATTGCTGTATTTCTAGTTTAGGGTTTTCTTTTTATTTTATTATTTTTATTTCATAGATAAGAAAACTGAGACTTAGAAAAGTTAAGTACTTTTGCTTAAAATTACCCAGTTAGGAATAGAATTTTAACCCAGTCCAGGGGATCTGGACTCCATTTAGTTTAGGAGTTTAGATCACATTTGGTTAGTTGTTTATTTGTCAGCATCCCTTATTAGAATAAGTAGCCTGAAGGCAAGGACCACATCTTATCTCTTTTATCTCCACCACAATGAAATAAAGTGGTAACAAAGTACCACTGTGTTGGATAGTTGAATAGTCCTTCCACTCCTTACACAATTTAGGGGTTCCTCTTCTGCCAATCTCCCAGATTGCTGGGAGAAATATCGATAACCTCAGATATGCAGATAACACCACCTTTATGGCAGAAAGCGAAGAATAACTAAAGAGCCTCTTGATGAAAGTGAAAGAGGAGAGTGAAAAAGTTGGCTTAAAGCTCAACATTCAGGAAATGAAGATTATGGCATATGGTCCCATCACTTCATGGCAAATAGATGGAGAAAGAGTGGAAACAGTGGCAGACTATTTTTGGGGGCTCCCAAATCACTGCAGATGGTGACATGAAATAAAAAGACCCTTACTCCTTGGAAGAAAAGTTATGAAGAACCTAGACAGCATATTAAAAAGCAGAGACATTACTTTGCCAACAAAGGCCTGTCTAGTCAAGGCACTGGATTTTCCAGTGGTCATGTATGGATGTGAGAGTTGGACTATAAAGAAACCTGAGCACCGAAGAATTGATGCTTTTGAATTGTGGTATTGGAGAAGACTCTTGAGAGTCCCTTGGACTGCAAGGAGATCCAACCAGTCCATCCTAAAGGAGATCAGTCCTGGGTGTACATTGGAAGGACTGATGCTGAAGCTGAAACTCCAATACTTTGGCCACTTGATGTGAAGAACTGACTCATTTGAAAAGACCCTGATGCTGGGAAAGATTGAAGGAGAGAGGAGAAGGGGACAACAGAGGATGAGATGGTTGGATGGCATCACTGACTCAAAAGACATGAGTTTGAGTAAACTCTGGGAGTTGGTGATGGACAAGGAGGCCTGGCGTGCTGCAGTTCATGGGGTCACAAAGAATCAGACATAACTGAACAACTGAAGTGAACTGAACTGAACCTCTGCAAATAAATTTATTTGGAAAGGAAGAATATATTACATTTACTACGTTTTATTATATTTTTATAGAGGAAGCCCCTACAATGTGGCTCAGTGATAAGGAATCCACCTGCAATTCAGGAGACACAGAAGATGCTGGTTTGGTCCTTGGGTCAGGATGAGCCGCTAAAGGAGGAAATGGCAACCCACTCCAGTACTCTTGCCAGGAAAATCCCAAGGACAGAGAAGCCTGGTGGGTTACAGTCCATGGGGTCACAAAGAGTCAGACACAACTAAGTGATTGAACATATTATATTATCATACATTACAGTATACTATATTACATACATATCTCACTATAGCAATTCATCTACCTGTAACATTCTTGATGATGAATCCTGGACTTGAATTTTAAGAACTTGATAAAAAGAAATTGTTCTAAGGAGAAACTGATTTATCTTGCCTAATTAGACTTTAGGATTTTCAGCAGTGCTTTGCGGACTTTAATATGAATATGAGTAACCTGGAGATCTTTCAAACTATAATTTCCCGATTTAGTAGGTCTGTAGGAGCCCAAGAGTCTGCATTTCTCACAAGCTCCCAGGCGATGCTGTTGGTCTGAGTGGACCACAGAGGAAATTTTACAGACTATCTTCTTGCAAACTGGCTCTGTAGTTTCTTCTGGCAGAAGGAGATTCAGCATATGGTACAAATTCTTTGTGGTATTTTTAATCAAGCATGGGTCAAAGGCTCCAGCCAATGGTTTTCAACCATAGCTGCCTTTTGAGTCACCTGGAGGTGCTTTTAAAAAACACCAGTGCCTAGGTTTTGCTCTCTGAGAACTAGATTTAATGAAATACTGCCCTAGGCAATGAAGTAAAACAGATGCATAAACTGCTCTTACATTTTACACAGCAGATCTATGACAAGTCTGCCCTTGAGAAGTTTTTCAAAATGATAAGATGGTACAATGCATATTATGAGGGACTTAACATTTAAATTATTAAAAGGAAAAATAAAAGGCAAACCATGTTTTGCTATAAAATGTGATAGACTACCTGCTTCTTTAGATGAAAACCAAACTGTAGGCCTGTTATTATGTGCATCTGTCTCTGCAGACACTTCTAAGGAAATTGTTATTAAGAAGAATAGAATTGTTGCTTAGTTGCCTGGATAATGAGGTAGGTCATCATTATTTGTGTAGCATGGTGAGTTTTCAGATATTAAGCTGTAGATTGGATTATGTTCCAATCCTTTATTCCCTTCCTTGTTATAGAATTCAAGACATCCAGGCAGTGCCTCCCACAAGAGTAGGGAGAGCGTGTATTCTTGTCTCATTGATGTTGGACAGGACCAATGAAATGTTAGGACACAGAGACTTGAAATGTTCCTAAGTGGTTTTGGTTCGCTTCTTGTACTCCTGCCATTCCACAAGATCACATCCAGGATGGCTGAGATTCTGACTGACCCCTAAAAGATCTGGGGTACAACTCAGACATCTGTATTTGTTAGATATTACAAACAGGTAATTCACTGACCTCTGGTTTTGAAGGACTAGAAAGTAAAACAGATCATGTAAATGCATTTTGTCCAGTACACATACAATCTCAGTCCATTAAACTTCTGAAATACACTTCATCTGATGATTTTCTATGATGAAGCTGTCACTGTTTAATTGTCAAATAAGGTGGTTAGGGTTCCATGAAGTCTAAGTATTTAATATAAAGATTTATTTTGAGAATATGATTCTTTTGTTTAAATTGTTCTTTCATTTATGGAATGATGGAGATGGTTGGTTAGCTATTTTTTCCTTACTTAGAAAAATTAGAAGTTGGAAATTGAAAGTTGAAAAGGTTACATACGTTCCTAATTTTGGTGGGATACAGGGGTGAGTGCAGACATTTTATGGTATAAGTATCCAAAAGCTAGGGAGCATCTTTACAAACTATTGACTTGACTCAGTGTGGATAAATCAAATGGAAGCAGAGGATTAGGCCATTGTGTACTCAAGGGTCCCTCCCAGTGGCTAATGGGATAAGCAAAATATGCCCTAAAAGAAACCCATACTAATTAGGTGCTATCCCTTTGGAGCATATTTTGTTATTTGTGTGTGTGTGAACATTGTGTTAAGATCTTAAGTGGGTGAGGCATCTCTGCAGAAATCAAGGATGGATAGACTTTAGCTAAATAAATGAAGTATTTACAATAAACCATAGCTAATCATATAAAAGTGTCAAAATCACTCTTCCTAATAGTTAGTGTTATGAAGTGTTATAAAAATTATAAGCTGTTAATTCCTCTTTCTGGGCTTTCTAGCTGACTGTCAAAAAATAGTAATATCACCTGGTGTATTTTGAGTATTAAATAAAAAGGTTGGCAACATCTTCACAAATGTGCAGGACTGTAGAACTGAAACAAATGGTACCGGTTGGCTATGAAAGCTTCCCCTGTTTACTTTGTGGAGTGGCCTGGACCCCTTCAAAGCCAGGAACCAGGCGTAGAATGGCAGAAGCCCACTGCAAAGGGCCAGGCAAGACCTGGCCACCTCTGTGTCCTTGGACATGTCACTGAATCTCTCTGAGACTCAGTGTATCTATAAAAGGAAGGGTTTAGATAGGTGGTTTTTAAGAAATTTACCAGATACGAAATACTATGATATTGTTTTACATTTGTATAGTAACGTCTCCCAGTGAAGAAAAAAAATGAGCTTGCTGTTGTTGATGAGTTGCCCAGTGTCTGCGACCCCGTGGACTGCAACACACCAGGCCTCCCTGGCCCTTACCATCTCCCGGAGTTTACCCAAGTTCACACTCACTGCATCGTTGATGCCATCCAGCCATCTCATTCTCTGACGCCCTCTTCTCCTCCTGCCCGTAATCTTTCCCGGCATTAGGGACTTTTCCAATGAGTCATCTGTTCACATCAGATGACAAAATATTGAAGCTTCAGCATCAGTCCTTCCAGTGAATATTCAGGGTTGATCTCCCTTAAGATTGACCAGTTTGATCTCCTTGCGCAAATTTGGCCAAATTATTCTTCCCCACTTTCTTGGTAAAGGCAATATTTTTGAAAATAAGGAAACAGAGCCACAGAAGCATTAATTAACATGCCCCAAATAACACAAAAACTTTATACTTGGTCTTTTGAATCTAGAACTTTGAAATATATATAGATCTATTTTTCCAGAAGAGCATCTCCAAAAATTACCCATTATCTAGATTTTACTTTGGGCAGATATTAAAATTATTTTTACCCTTTTCACATGGATTATTAGATCTGGGGGATATTTTCTGTTTTATGATTACAATAAACTATTTCTAAGTACTAAGTATCCTGACTTTAAAAAGTCTTTACATCTTCTCTTTAAAAGATAAAAACCAATTCAATAAGCTAAACAATGACTTGTTTTTTTCCCCAGTTGTTATTACAAGTACATGTATGTATATGTGACAGAGAGGAAGAGGTATCCTTGTTTAAGATAATCTTGTTTCTCCCATCACTTTTTACTTAGAGTCATTATAATATAGCAATTACCTGAGATCTATAAAATATTGCCCAGGTGAAACCCTGCTGCCCTCAGTGTTTGGTTAAAGAGATTGAAGCACAGAGGTATTACTGTGCTTCTCAAGGTTAACTGACTTTCTCAAGGTCATACAGAAAATTACGGTCAAGGCTGGGATTAGGATCTAAATTTCCTGACCCAGATGCTTTAATTCCATTAGGCTGCTGTTCTTTCCCAGAGTCAGTTTAGATTCCCAATTCCTTTGCAGAACTTAGAGACTCTGAAGAAATGCACCCTTAATAATCACAGAGGCACAAGTGGCATTTCCGGGTACAGATGAAAGGTTTTGAACAGGAAGTTAGGAAGTTTAGAGCATAAATTCACAGGAAAATAAACTAACATGGAAGGACAGCCTGGATTTTCACTAAGAATCAAGCCAGAACTTTCACACTGATTCAATTTTTTTCCCCTGGGTTGACCATTCCACTTCCACCAAGCATTTATTTTTAACCGGTACTCATCCTGGGACTAATATTCAATGGCATAAAGAACTTGTCTCTTCTGGGTTTTGGAGTTTTTTTGTTTTGTTTTTTTGGCTTAGTAAAAGCAGATTTCTGCATATTTCATAAAAACTCCTTTGACAGTACCACACAAAGAGTATTCAAACAAATTTCCCAACCCTAATTAGAACATTGTTTTATTACACTGCACATTTCCTAAATCTCACACTAATTAAATGTATATTGTACTTTCTTATTACCAACAACTATCCGTGCTCAAGATTTATGGTCATATACCGTGGTGGCTGACGACTATATCAGCATTTCAATTTCAAATATGTTTCAGAGGTTCAGGGCTTATCTGGAAAATTAATTGCAGCTGAAAACCTGGCACAGCCTATTCTTCCACAGACCAGCCTGGGGCCCTCCTTCAGCTTCTGACTTCTTTTTCTAGAACAGCTGCAGGGGGAGTGGAGTGAGGAATGGGAGAGAGGGGAGGGCAAGAGGGACGATCGGGGAGCGTGGAATGCCATCCCATTCTCAGAGCTTTCCTTCCGATCTCTGGAATCTGTCTGCAGGGGAAATGAACATTCTTGTCTGCCTAATGCACACAGTAAGTGGACAGAGGCCCTGCTTCCCAGCACTCCATTAGCAGGAAGGCCATGTGGTGGCTGCTAAAAACACTGGTGGCTTTTCCCCTTTATTATTTTTTAAGCAAGGATTTCAGCTTTCTTTCTTTCTTTCTTTCTTTTTTTTTTGGTTTGTTTTTTGTTGAGCTCAGCTGTGGACATTCAAGATATGTATATATTTATTGGCTTAGAATCACACAGATGACCCTTGAAGGCAATTGGATTTTTCCTGCCGGTTTGTCTCTCGACTTTTCCAAAGGGAAGGCAGGGAACAATAACACGGTTACCCTGGCTAGTGGACTGCAACCCAAGTATTCGACATTTCTGCTTTATGAGTTGTTCTGTTGTTGTTGATGGGTTTTTTTGGCTGCACCACATGACTTGCAGGATCTTAGTTCCCCCTTGACCAGGAATCAAACCCAGGTCCCCAGCAGTGGAAAAGTGGAGTCCTAACCTCTGGACCACTAGGGAAGTCCCTGCTTTGTGAATTTAATTATACGCTATGAGTATAAAAGAGCAGTTTGAAAAAAGGGACAGTTCACACATTTTTGTTTTCTTACTAATTTAGCAGGAAGTTCCTTGTAGTAGACTAGGAACCATCTTAGCTTATATGAACATTGAAAAGCAAAGAATCCCTGTTTAATTCAGGGGGCATTTGGTTACAAGTCGCAGAAACTAATGGACAACAGTTTAAGCAAATGGAATCTGAGAGCTGAAAGGACAGCTGAGACTAATGAGAGTCTGGAATTGGAGGCTAGAAGGCGTTCATGAAACAAGATTCCAGTTCTTTTCATCTCTCTCATGCCCATACTTATCTTTCTCTCCATGGTGTATTTCATTTCCTCTCTTCTAGAACATCTGCTTTGCCCTCTGCTTCTTCCTGTGGTCTGGCTCTCTTGATTAACTCATCCATCCACAACATCCCCAAACTCCCAGCATTGAGGGTCTCCACTTCCACTCTCTGCTCCAAACTATCAGTAATTACTACAGTTTTACTATCTCAGTTTAAATTATTGAGAGGCTTTAATTAACTTAGTTTGGGTCAGATGTGCAACCGATGCTGAATCAGTTTTGATGACAGAGGTGGCATTGCGACCACTAAATACATTGCCTACTTTTGTAGAATCTATGAGGGCAGCATTGCCAAGGAAGAGAAAGTTGGCTGGGAATCTAGCCATCCACCCCAATTGTGACATAGTAGGATCCAGTATTTCTTTCTGTCTGTCTCTCTCTCACACACAGAAAATGGCTCAATGACAAGGAGGTGGCGTCTCATCTGAAATATGGCTAAAACAAGATACTTGAGTTCAATTGTTCTTAGTAATTTCTCTCTTAAAATTAAAGAGCATACATACCCTAGGAGAGCCTATTAAAAATGTGGATACCAGGGCTCTGCTCAGAGATCCTGATTGAAAGAGGTACCAGAGCTTTCTAATAAGCTCTTCAGGAGAGCCCGCTTAGCATGATCCACACACCTCATTTTGAGGAAGCCCTGGTTTCTCGCTGATTCTTAACCTGTGTTCAGGTGTAACAGTGATAGTGGTGAAGGAATTTTTGGACACTTAGCTATGGTAGGGCATAAGGACTTCTGACTCACTTGTAATGACTGTAACAGATTAAGTAGTGAAAACGAATTGCATCGTACATCTAAGCTTCAACTAGGATTTAGTGACGTAGGTGTATAAACAGTTCAGGGGCCAAGTCAAAGAAACCCCAAGTGCTCTCATTTCACTAGCTGTAGTTCCTGTCTGTAAAATAAAAGGCAAGTTAATTAGGAAATAACATGATCGTATTAATAATGCCATTCCAGTCAGCACTGCAGTGAAACATACCAGAATTGGTTTCATTAGCTTGCCTTAGAGGATCGATACTAAACTGTCAGGAGTGACATGACAGAAGTGTCAGTGCCATTATTCCAACCCCACAGGAGCATCATCAGGAAGGATAATTTAATTTCTCTCACCCTTTTTTTCTAGGGTTTCATACTTTCCAGATTTTGAAGAGCACAGATTTATGATATTTTATTCCCAAAGTTAAAAACACTCTTCACATTCTCAAGCTTACTGCTTCATGTGTGGCTTTTGGGTTTGCTGTTGGGCCAAGTTGTCTACCTTACAATACCCAGGGTTCGGCATGCTTTATTGGATGGAAAAAGCAGAGCGGTAGAGGAAGAATGAAATTAAAAAGAAATTAAGATATGAGGTGTATACAGCCAAGTACATCATCTTTTTTCCACGTGAAGCACAGAGGGTGGTTTTTCCAGGCACTCACAGGCGCGTGGCACCTGTGTTCATTTAAATGATTACACATTCAACAAAATTTGAATGTGTGATGTGCAATCATTTGAATCACTCATTATACATTAAAATAAACCAACACAAACACAACTCATTCTCTGATGCTTTTGAGAAACTAAGTAAATTAAATGAAAGAACAAAATGAAGATGATGCCAGGCTGAAGATCATTCTTTGACCATGATCAAACTTTTAGTGGTGATGTGGGGTTAGAAAAGGAGTAAAAGAAAAGAGAGTGTCTCCTCCTGCCCGGAGCCACCATGCTCCCAGACCACGTCTCCTCACTTTGCCCTAGCCCAGAGGACCGCATAGCAAAAAGGGAAACAGTAGGAAAAAACAGTTCAGAAAAAAGGCAAGTGGAAAGAATATAGTCTTTTGGGGAAGTGCAGGTGTTTTCCCCAGCTTTCCCATTATAATTGTCTATGGTTGCTTCTTTTTTTATAGTTAATGATTTCTACAACCTACTTGAATGGGGCTTCTGTCCACATAAATACACAGAAACTGTTTCAAGGTTTATCATCTTGCCAAATACAAATGTCCCTTTCTTATCTTTCTCAACCTGTCAGCATTTGAATGAATGAGCCCCTGACTTCTATCTGAAACATCCTCTCCTACCTTCTACAGTCAACATGATTCTAGTTTTCCTCATGATAGTTCCAAATCTCTTCCTCCCCTTTCCATGATCAGTGTTTCAATGATTGACAACTGCCAGACTGGTTTGCAGCGGTCTTTTCTCCTCTTGGGAGATCATGTCCAGTCTTACATAAGCATGCAGATGAATCCAGACTTACAGATCTAAGTTGAAAGTCATCCCTGAACACATAGTCATCCCTGAACCACCCACAAACATACATCCAATGTTTCCTTGATACCCTGTCTCAGAAGTCTTATTAAGATCTGAAACTTAAAACCGGGTGAAAACAGAACTGTTGATTTTATACTGACCTCTCTAAACAATTGGGCTTCCCTGCTGGTTCAGTGATAAAGAATCTGCTTGCCAATGTGGAGACACAGTTTTGATCCCTGGTCCAGGAAGAGCCCCTGGAGAAGGAAATGGCAACCCACTTCAGTATTCTTGCCTGGAGAATCCCATGGACAGAGGAGCCTGGTGTGCTATAGTCCATGGGGTCACAGAGTTGGACACAACTTAGCTACTGAACAACAATTCTAAACAGTATCTTCTTCATCTACCCAGTTGCTCTGGCAAAAAAAAAAAAAAAAAAATTAAGAGTTTTTCTCAACTCCTGTTTCTCCCTCTATTCATCCTACATCTCATTCATCAGCAAGTCCTTTCAAGACTACTCCCAAAATGTTTCCCAAAGCCATTAAGCTCCATTCACTCTGATGACTATGTTAGCAGTCTCACAGGTTTCTCTCCTTCCAGTAGGAGACAGAATATTTTCCCTCAATTTTCTCTATCTTTTCTGAAATCCCTCTTGTCAATCCACCATCATATTTTTTCCTGACTAATACCCTAACTCTGCAAGAGGTCCTCTAAAAATACAAATAAGTTTTGATGTTTCCTAAAATAGCTTCCTATTACATTTAGGATAAAATTTGAGATTATCATAGCATACAAAGCCTTGAAAGATATATTTCCAAATTCTATGACCACATTTTCTACAATCCTAATTTCACAGAATGTTATTTGAAAACCAAATCAGATTTTGTCATTCCCCAAATTAAGAAACTTCAAAGTTTAGTAGTCTTTGCCACATTGTACAATGCTGTATCTGTTAAGAATCTTTTTGGCTCCAAGTAGTGGAAAAACTGATTAATGATTACTTACACAAAAAGGGATTAATTTACCTCACAGAACAAGTAATCCTGAGTAGGAGTTGGTGCTATTGGTGCAGCTGTTTAATGATTCCACAAAGTACTTAGTTTCTCTCTTTTTTCTCTGCCATCCTTATTATGTTAGCATTTGACCTTGTTACCTATTGTCTCATGGACCCAAGATGGCTCTTATAGCTCCATACATCACATGTATCACATCCATGTTCAAGGTAAGAAAAATGTAGGAGAGATAGGATTAGTACCAGAAAACTCATTCCTGATACATGGCCTTTGCACTTATTATTTCTTCCAGTTGGAATGACTTTTGCTGATTTTCATACAGTTTGTACCTTATAACTATTAAGGTTACAACACAAACATCATCTCAGGGAGCTGAGTTATTAATCCAATGTAGTTGTTCTTGTTGTTTAGTTGCTAAGTCATATCTGACTCTTTATGACCCCATGGAGTGTAGCCCACCAGGCTCCTCTGTCCATGGGATTTTCCCAGGCAAGAATACAGGAGTGGGTTGCCATTTCCCTCTCCAGGTGATCTTGCTGGCCCAGGGATCAAACCTGTGTTTATTGCATTGGCATATGGATTCTTTTTCCTCTGAGCCACCAGGGAAGCCCCAATCCAAAGTAGTACATCCTGATATTTCATCATAACTATCTGTTTGTTTGTTTTCTTATTGAAATTTTATTAGTTTGGTAGAGCTACTATAACGAAGTATCACAGACTGGTGACTTAATTTCTTAGTTCAGGCTGCTGTAACAAAAAATACCACAGATGGTAGTTTGTGAGACAGAAATTTATTTCTTAGAGTTATGGAGACTGGGGAGTCCAAGATCAATGTGCCTGCTGATTTGATTGCTGATTTGATTCCTGGTGAGAACCCCTCTCATGATTTGCAGATGGACACATTTATGCTACGTCCTCACATACCAAGGAGATAGAGAGGAAGAAAACTCTCCTGTGTTTCTTTTTAGACACTAATCCCCTCACGGGGGCTATACTCCCATGATCTAACTACGTCCCAAAAGTCCCTCCTCCAAATGTCATCACAGTGGGGACTAGGGTTTCAACATAGGAATTTAGGGGTCATTCAGTCCATAGCACTTAAACAATAAAAATTTATTAACTTGTAGTTCTGGAGGCCAGAAATCTGAGATTAAGGATTTGGCAGGGCTGGTACCTTCTGAGTGCTGTGAGGGTAGGAGCTGTTTAGGTCTCTCCCCCTGGTTTGTAGACAGCCATCTTCTCCCTGGGCTTTCAAGTCATCTTCTTTTTGTCAGTGGGCGTACCCAAATTTCCCATTCTTATAAGGACATCAGTCTTGTTGAATTAAGTTTCATTCTAAATGACTGCATTTTAACTTGATTACCTCAGGAAAGACTCTATCTCCTAATAAGGTCAAATTCTGAAGGACTGGGCTTAGTAATTCAACATATAAATTTGGGGAGAGGGCACAACTCAACTATAACAAACTCAATAAATATGTGTTGAGTGGGTAGATTTTGATCATAGCCACCACTTTTTGAATGTTTGTAATGTGCCATGTCCTACATGAAGTATTTTACCCCATCTTCTTTAATTTGCACAGTGATCCAATGAAGAGGGTACTACATGTGTTCTTTTAGAAATGCAAAAACCATAGTGAGAGAGATAATGAGTTGTATAGCAGGAGAGTGGAGGCAAGGAAGAAAACAAAGGCGGGGATGTCACCAGCAAAACGGTAAGGAAACATCCTTTGAGACCTCTTCATTACCTTTGACTGGTCACATTGGATCATAAGTAGACAAGGAGTCTAAAATAGAGAGTTTATATACGGGTCAGCAATTTTTTTCCCTTAAAGTATATTTTAGCTTTCCAAGGCACATGGTTTCTGTCACAGCCACTCTGACATTGTAGTATGAAGCAGCCAAAGATCATACATAAATAAATGACTGTGGTTGTGTTCCAATAAAACTTTATTTATAAAAGCCAATGACTACCCAGATTTTGCCTATGGATCATAGTTTACTAAAACTTCAGAAAAGGAAATTTTCACTTGATTTTCTTTCCTTTTGTTTTCTGCAATGTAATGTAAATCTTATGAATTTCGAAAAACTGTGCTGACTTGATGTCTTTGAGATGCCCAGCATTTGCTTCTATTTTTTAGAGAACATTATACTAAACCATACAAAGTCTGTGAGGAATCTTCAAGCCACAAATGCCTTCCTTAATGTTCTCTTCTCTGGGAAATTCTTCATCACCTCATATTACAGTGTGAACTTATGTCATCAGTGGAAGAGAGGTGTGCAGACAGAGGAGAGGTCAGAAGACAGAGGTACAAAGCCTATCAATCTGGAGTTTCATTCCTGGCTGAGGGATGAATGAACATGTGGTTTGGGTGCCACATTTAAATTCACCATGAGTTGTCTTCTTTCCTGATGAGATCAGAAAACAGGTTTTACATATCTGAGGCTATATTCCTTATTAAATCTTAGAGATCATCTGGATAAATACACTTGATAAAAGGGCAGTGTAAGAATACCCTGATTTAGTGGTGCTGAAAAATTCTCCCCAACACCTGAATATTTATATGTTTTGAACTTGTGATTCCCTGTGCCCTTCATCAGCCTAATTTTTACCTTCTTTTCATGATATACCCTGCCCCACTCTAGTCTTTAGAGTTCCTCCTTTTTCAGATCTAGACTTATAACAAGATGAAGTTTCCATCTGCTTTATCCTCCACTCCACCATAGCAGTGTCTTCAAGGACCCAGGCCTATCTCATTTTGAGTAGTTTGCCACTAAAACAATCTGGGAAACAGAGAAGAAACAATAGAAGCGAACATGGGTGTTAGATGTCTGATAAAGATCTTACAAGAGTGGACTCTCATCAGACTCCGCCATGTTTTCATTCTCTTATTCTCTTCTCTTATTTCATTCTATAAGGGGGGGAAAAAATCCTCATTTTTTCCTATTACAACAGTAACTTGTGGGCCTATAATTCTGGCAATCTGTTAGGCTAAATATCCTGAAAAACCTCCCAGTACAAAATCCCTCAACACACTAGATAAAATATAGCAAACAGTCTTTAAACATAGAGCTGAAATCATGAGACTATGAGAGAAATCTCCAGGAGCCAAAAACAAAGAAGGAGCTAGAAACCTGTGTGGCAAGTTCATCCTGAAGCACTGGCTTTCCAGGGAACATTTGCCAATTCTAATAACCAAGAGGCTTTCATTTTAACAGTTGAACAGGGGATAAAAATGAAGCTTTAGACCCATGCCAGATGGGGAACTGAAGCTTAAAGACTCCTTCAAAATCAAGACCTCAAAAAATACATTAAGAAAGGACTAGAAAAAAAATCACCTGCTGGCAAAGGAATGACAAGGACACTTAGTTGTCATGGTCTAAGCTCCAGGTTGAAAAAAATTTTTTCCCTGATATAATCAAGGACTTTCCATGTGAGGGCTTGGGAATTGAATTTATGTTACCTGAATGACTAGGAAACTCTAGACTGAGGGAATTAAAGTGGTTCTTGTTTGGGAGGACCCTGGGGCACCTAGCAAAAGCAAATAAACATCCCCCAAGGAGGCATGTCTCCTTACTCAGGCTCTGCAGGATTCTTATAGATTAAACCCAAATATGACTTCACATTTCAAAACACATAGTAAATACACCATTTTGTGTGATAATGTTAGCAGAAACAGCACAAAGCTAATTAGATACCCAAAACCTGATATTGAATGATCAGACATAAGATATCAGTTAAGTTGATATAATTGTCCTTTTGCCATTACTGCACTGATTACTACACCTTTATAGTTATAGTTTCTTGTTTGAAATCAAGAAGTATAAAGCCTCTAACTTTGTTCTTTATTTTCGAGATGTTGTAAATATTTAGGGTTCCCTGAAATTCTATATGAATTTTAAGATGGATTTTTCTAATCCTGCAAAAAAAAAAAAAAGTTTTGGGGATTTTGACAGGGATTATATTGAACCTATAGATCATTTTGGGTAGTATGACATATTAACAACTTTACATCTTTGAACCCATTAACATGGGATGTCTTTCAATTTATTGATGTCTTTAATTTCATTCGGCAACAATTTCAGGTTTTCAGTGTACAAGTCTTTCATCTCCTTAGTTAAGTTTGTTCCTGAGTATTTTATTTTGATGCTATTGTAAATATAATTATTTTCTTAATTTTTTCTGATTTTTCATTGTTAATGTATAGACAGGCAACTGATTTTTGTTTGTTAATTTTGAATGTTGTAACTTTGCTGAATTCATTTATTAGTTTTAATAGTTACTTTGTGGAGTCTTTAGGGTTTTCTCTGTATAAGATCATGTCATCTGTAACCAGAGATAATTTTAGTTCTTTTCTTATTTGAATGCCTTTTGTTTCTTTTTCTTGTCTAATTGCTAGGACTTTTAGTATTATGTTGAATGGAAATGAGGAAAGTTGTAACTCTTGTTTTGCTGCTGATCTTATAGAGATAGCTTTAAGTCTTTCACCATTGAGTATGATGTTAGTGCTGGGCTTTTCATATGTGCCATTTATTATGTTGAGGTAGTTACCTTTTATTTATAGTTGTTGAGTATTTACATCATGAAAAAGTGTTAAATTTTGTCAAATGCTTTTTTTCATTGATTGAAATGATTATGGATCCCCTTCTCTCCCTCATTTTGCTAAAGTGGTGTATTATGTTGATTAATATTTGCATGTTGAGGTATATTTGTACTCCAGAAATAAATCCCATTTGGCCACAGTGCATAATCCAGTTAATGTGTTGCTAATTCTGTCTGCTAATTACTTTTTTCAGGATTTTAGCAGCAATATTTATCTGGTCTGATATTGGTCTGAAATTTTCTTGTAGTGTCTTTGTCAGGATTTGGTATCAATGTAATGCTGATCTCACAATGAGTTAATATAAAAAATATTCCCTCCTCTTCAGTTTTTTTTGGTTTGTTTGTTTTTTTGGAAAAATTTGAGGAGGATTGGTTTAATTTTGTGTGTGTGTGTTTCTCGTAATTTTTCCATTTCATCTGAGGTATCTAATTTGATGTACAATTGTTCATGGTACTCTCTTATAATGCTTTTTATTTATGTAAAATCTATTATAATGTCTTCTTTTTCACTTCTGATATTGAGTTCTTTCCCTTTTTTTCTTCACTTTAGCTAAGGTTTTGTCAGTTTTGTTGATCTTTTTGAACAACCAACTCTTGGTTTCACTGATTTTCTCTGTTTTATTTATTTCCCATTTTGTTTGTCTCTTTTCTGATCTTCACTCTTTATTTCCTTCTGTTAGGTTTGGGCTTAATTTTTCCTCTTTTTTAGTGTTTAAGGTATAAATTTGGCTTTGACTTGATATTGTTCTTATTTTTTAACATAAGCATTTACTACTATGAATTTCCTGCTTAGCACTATATTTGCTGAATCCCATAAACTTTGGTATGTTGTGTGTTTTCATTTTTATTTGAGTCAGGATATTTATAATTTTTCTTGTGGTTTCTCTATTAACCCAAACATTAAACTGTGTTGTTTAATTTCTACATATTTTTAGATTTTCCATTTTCCTTCTGCTATTGATTTCAAATTTCTTTCCTGTGTTATTAGAATAGATTTTTAGTATAATTTCAATCTTTTAAAATTCTTTAAGGCTATTTCACCTGACTTATGGTTTATCCTAGAAATTGTTCCATATACATTTTTTAAAAAAATTATTGAAAAATAGCTGATTTACAATGTCATATTTCAGCTGCACAGCAAAGTGATTCAGATGTGAATATACATATATATATATATAGTGTACAGTTCCTGTGCTATACAATAGATCCTTCTTGGTTATATATTTTATATATAATAGTGCATAAATGTTAATCCAAAACTCCTAAACATTCCACATATATTTTAGGAAAACATATATTCTGTACCTGTTGAGTGAAGTTTTCTATATATGCCTTTTCGGTTCAGTTAGTCTATAATGTTGTTCAGGTCCACTACTTCTTTATTGATCTTCTGTCTGGTTGTTCTATTATCCAAAGTGGGATACTGAAATTTCCCACTATTATTGTAGATCTGTCTACTTCTCCTTTCTAACCTGTCACTGTTTGCTTCATAAATTTCGGAGCTCTGATATTTCCTGCAAATATGCTTATAATTGTTATATCTTTTTGGTGAATTAACACTTTTGTTATTATACAATGTCTTTCTTTATTTCTTATAATAGTTTTTGACTTCAAGTTTATTTTGTCTGATATTAGAATGGCATCCCCTGTTATCTTTTGGTTACTGTTTGCATGGAATATCTTTTCCATCATCTCATTTTTAGCCTTCATGAGCTCATAGATGTAAAGTTGGTCTCTTATAGACATCACATAGTAGGATCCTCTTTTAAAGTCATCCTGCCTATCTGTGTTTTCTGATGGGGGAATTCAGTCCATTTTGGTTTTAAGTAGCTGCTGGTAGTAAAGGACTTATTATTGCCATTTTCTTATCTGTTTTCCAAATGTCTTATAACTTTTTTTTTGGTTGCTTATTGCCTTCCTTTTATGGTATTTGATTTTTTTTAAGTAGTTACACACTTTGATTCCCTTCTTATATTCTTTTGTTTTGGCTGTGCCATGCAGCATGTGGGATTCTAATTCCCTTATCAGGGGTCAAACCTGTGACCCCTGCAGTGGAAGTGTGGAATCATAACCACTGAATCATGAGGGAAATCCTAGATATTCTCTTTGTGGTTACCATGGGGATTATATATAACATCCTAAAGATATAATGGACTTCTCAGGTGACACTAGTGGTAAAGAACCTGCCTGCCAATGCAGGAGACTTAAAATATGCCAGTTCAATCCCTGGATCTGGGAGATCCCCTGGAGGAAGTCATGGAAACCCACTCCAGTATTCTTGCCTGGAGAACCCCATGGACAGAAGAAACTGGTGGGCTAGAGTCCACAGGGTCACAAAGAGTCAGACAGGACTGAAGCAACTTGTCATGCACAAATATATAACTATGTTATTTCACTGAATTATAATTAACATACAATGTTATATTTGTTTCTTGTGTATATCTTGTGGTTTGATATTTTTATAAATTATTAAACAATCATATAATGATTTGAAACTGTTACCAACTTAAAATTAGATACATACAAAATCTACTCCGTTATCTCTCTGTTCCTGTTATGTTATTTTTCACAAACTAAGTCTTTATATGTTTATATATATGTATATAATATATAAATATATGCATAATATATGCATATGTATAAGTATCTATAATGTATACATATTATATGTATAATTTATGTTAAATTTTTATGTAATATGCATATTGAAATAGATTTGTGACTTTTTTGTGTATTTTCTTTTAAATCTGTAGAATAAAAAAAGTACAGCTATAAAATAAGATTACGGTAGTACTACTTTTTATATTTGTCCATGTATTCACCTTTAACAGAAAAGTTTATATTTTTGTGGCTCCTTTGTTTGAACTCAAAGAACTTCTTTTAGCTTTTCTTATAGGGCAGGCAGTCGTGTCTGACTCTTTGTGACCCCATTGACTGCAGCACACCAGGCTCCCTTGTCCTTCACTGTCTTCTGGAGTTTACTCAAATTCATGTCCCTTGAATCAGTGATGCCATCCAATCACCGTATCCTCTGTCGACCACTTCTCCTGTTGCCCTCAATCTTTTGCAGCATCAGGGTCTTTTTCAGTGAGTTGGCTCTTCACATCAAGTGGCCAAAGTATTAGAGCTTCAGCTTAAGTATCAGTCCTTCCAATAAATATTCAGGGTTGATTTCCTTTAGGACTGACTGATTTGATCTCTTTGCTGTCCAAGGGGCTCTCAAGAGTCTTCTCCAGCACCACAGTCTGAAAGCATCAGTTCTTCCATGCTCTGCCTTCTTTATGGTACAACTCTCACATCCATACATGACTACTGGAAAAGCCATAGCTTTGAGTACACGAACCTTTGTCAGCAAAGTGATGTCTTTGCTTTTTAATACACTGTCTAGCTTTGTCATAGATTTCCTTCCAAGAAGCAAGTGTCTTTAATTTCATGTCTGCAGTCACCATCTTCAGTGATTTTGGAGCCCAAGAAAATAAAATCTGTCATTGTTGCCACTTTGTACCCTTCTATTTGCCATGAAGTGATGGGACCGGATGCCATGATCTGTTTTCTGAATGTTGAATTTTAAGCCAGCCTTTTCACCCTCCTCTTTCACCTTCATCAAGAGGCTCTTTAGTTCCTCTTCATTTTTTTTTTTCCATTAGGGTGGTATCATCTACACATCTGAGGTTTTTGGTATTTCTTCAAGTAGTCTTGATTCCAGCTTGTGCTTCATCCTGTCTGGCATTCTGCATGATGTACTCTGCATAGAAGTTAAATAAACAGGGTGACAAGATACAGCCTTGTACTCCTTTCCCAACTTTGAACCAGTCAGTTGTTCCATGTAAGGTTCTAACTGTTGTTGTTCTAACTTGACCCACATAATAGGTTTCTCAGGAGACAGGTAAGGTGGTCTGGTATTCCCATTAAAAAAAAAATATTTATT
This sequence comes from Odocoileus virginianus, assembly GCF_023699985.2. Taxonomy (NCBI): domain Eukaryota; kingdom Metazoa; phylum Chordata; class Mammalia; order Artiodactyla; family Cervidae; genus Odocoileus; species Odocoileus virginianus. Next base: position 32,138,794 of record NC_069697.1, read on the forward strand.
TATTAATTTTAATTGGAGGCCACTGCTTTAAGAATCTTCCACAGTTCATTGTGATTCACATAGTCAAATGCTGTAACATAGTCATGAAACAGAAGTAGATGTTTTTCTAGAATTCCCTTGCTTTCTCTATGATCCAATGAATATTGCCAATTTGATCTCTGGTTCCTGTGCCTCTTCTAAACCCAGCTTGTACATCTGGAAGTTATCAATTCTGGTACTGTTGAAGCCTAGCTTGAAGGATTTTCTCACTAGCGTGGGAAATGAGTACAATTATGCGGTAGTTTGAAAGTTCTTTGGCACTGCCCTTCTTTGGAATTGGAATGAAAACTGACTTTTTTCAGTCCTGTGGCCACTGCTGAGTTTTCCAAATTTGCTGGCATATTGAGTGCAACACTTTATCAGTATCATTTTTTAGGATTTGAAATAGTTCAGCTGGAATTCCATCACCTCCACTAGCTTTGTTGCTGGTAATACTTCCTAAGGCCCACTTGACTTCACACTCCAGGACGTATGGTTCTAGTTAGTGACCATCATGGTTATCCCAGTCATAAAGATTTCTTTTGTTAGGCTCTTTTGTGTATTTTTGTCACCTCTTCTTAATCTCTTCTGCCTCTGTTAGGTCCTTACAATTTCTATCTTTTATCATGCCCATCCTTGAATGAAATATTCCTTCAATATCTCCAATTTTCTTGAAGAGATCTCTAGTCTTTCCCATTCTATTGTTTTCCTCTATTTCTTTGCAACATTCATTGAAGAAAGCCTTCTTATCTCTTCTTGCTATTCTCTGGAACTTTGCACTCAGGTGGGTATATCTTTCCCTTTCTCCCTTCCTTTTTGCTTCTCTTCTTTCCTCAGCTATTTGTAAAGCCTCCTAACACAACCACTTTGCCTTCTTACATTTCTTTTTCATTGGAATGATTTTGGTCATTTCCTTCTGTACAATGTTATGAACCTCTGTCCATAGTTCTTCAGGCATTCTGTCTACCACATCTAATCCCTCAAATGTTTTCATCACCTCACTGTATAACCATAAGGGATTTGATTTAGGTCAGACCTGAATGGCCTAGTGGTTTTCCCTATTTTCTTCAATTTCAGTCTGAATTTTGCAATAAGGAGTGGATGATTTGATCCACAGTTAGCTCCAGGTCTTATTTTTGCTGACTTTGTAGAGCTTCTACACCTTCAGCTGCAAAGAATATTATCAATCTGATTTCAGTATTGACTATTTGGTGATATCCATGTGTAGAATCACCTCTCTTGTTGGTGGAAAAGGGTGATTGCTATCACCAGTATGTTCTCTTAACAAAACTCTGTTAGCCTTTGCCCTGCTTCATTTTGTACTCCAAGGCCAAACCTGCCTGTTATTGCAGGTATCTCTTAATTTCCTACTTTTGCATTCAAATCCTCTGTGAAAAAAGGATATCTTTGTTTGGTGTTAGTTCTAGAAGGTCTTGTAGGTCTTCATAGAACCAGTCTACTTCAACTTCTTTGGCATCAGTGGTTGGGCCTAGACTTGGATTACTGGGATGTTGAGTGGTTTGCCTTGGAAATAAACGAAGATCATTCTTTTGTTTTTGACACTATACCCGAGTACTGCATTTCAAGCTTTTTTGTTTGAAAGGCTATTCTTTCAAATAGCCTTGAGGGCTTTTTGACTATGAGGGCTATTCCCCTTCTTCTAAGGGATTCTACCAAAGAGGTACGTGTAATGATCATCTGAATTAAATTCACTCATTCCAGTCCATTTTAGTTCACCAAATCCTAAAATGTCAATGTTCAATCTTACCATCTCCTGCTTGACCACCTCCAATTTACCTTGATTCATGAACCTAATATTTGAGGTTCCTGTGCAATATTGTTCTTTATAGCATCAGATTTTACTTTCCCCACTGAGCATCTTTTCTGCTTTTGCCCAGCCACTTCATTCTTTCTGGAGCTATTAGTAATCGCCCTCAACTCTTCCCCAGGAGCATATTGAACACCCTATGGCCTGAGGGGACTCAACTTCCAAGGTTATATCTTTTTGCCTTTTCATGCTGTTCCTGTTCATGGGGTTCTTGCAGCAAGAATACTGGAGGGGTTTGCCATTCCCTTGTCCAACAGACCACATTTCATCAGAACTCTCAACTGTTTCCCATCCATCTTGCATGGCCCTGCACGGCATGGCTCATATTTTCACTGAGTTATACAAGCCCCTTCACCATGACATGGCTGTGATCCATGAAGGGGTTCCCTTACTACATCTTTTCTCTTTAATCACTTTGCTACATGATTTATAGAACAGTTAGCATATGCAGTTAGAGAAATATTATACAGAGTAAATGGAACTCCAGAACATCTTTCTTATTTTAATTTTTTTCACTTTACTGAGATATAATTGACAATAGCATTGTGTAAGTTTAAGGTATATAACATGTTGATTTGATATGCTGTATATTGCAAAATCATTATCACCATAGTGTTTGCTAGCATCTCCATCATGTTACATAATTACCATTTCTTCTTCTTGTGTGTGTGTGTGTGTGTGTGTGTGTGATGAGAACATTTAAGACATATTTTCCTTAGCAACTTTCAAGTACATAATACAGTACTATTAACTATAATCACCATGCTGTACATTAGATACCAAGAATTTATTCATTTTATAACAGAAAGTTTGTACTCTTTGACCAACATCTTTCTACTTCCCCCATCCCCAGTCCCCAGTCACCGCTATTCTAACTTTCAGTTTCTATGTATTTGGCAATTTTCAGGTTCCACAGAGAAGTGATATCATATAGTATTTATCTTTGTCTGACTTATTTCACTTAGCATAATGTCCTCAAATTTCATCCAAGTTGTCACAAATGATGGAATCTCCCTCCTTCTCATGGCTGAATAATATTCCTTTGTACCTATATACCATACTTTCTTTATTCATTACTCTGAGGAAAGACAGTTTTGTTGTTTCAATATTTTGGGTACTGTGAATAATGCTACAGTAAACATGGGAGTGCAGATATCCCTTTGAGGTCTCGTTTTAATTTCTTTGGGATCTATAACCAGAAATTGGGCTGCTGGATCATATGATTTTTAGTCTTTTGAGGATTATCTATACTGTTTCCTATAGTAGATTCACCAACTTCCCACCAACAGTACCTGAGGGTCACCTTTTGTCCATATTTATTATTGCCAACATTTATTATTTATTTCTTCCTTCCTTTCTTTTCTTTTCTTTTTTTTTTTTTGATGAAAGCCATTTAACAAGTGTGAAGTAATGTCTCATTCAGTTTTGATTTGCATTTCCATGATGATTAGTGATGTTGTACCTTTTCATGGCCATTTGAATGTCCTCTTGGGAAAAATGCCTACTCAGATCCTTTGCCCATTTAAAAAAATTTAACTATACTTGATTTACAATGTTGTGTTAGTTTCTGGTGTACAGAAAATTGATTCATTTTTGTGTGAATGCACATATATGCACACACACATATATATGTGCTTAGTTGCTCAGTCGTGTCTGACCCTTTGCAACCCCATGAACTGTAGCCTGCCAGGCTCCTCTGTCCATGAGTATTCTCCAGGCAAGAATACTGGAATGGGTTGCCATGCCCTCCTCCAGGGGATCTTCCCAACCTACGCATCAAACCCAGGTCTTCTGCATTGCAGGTGGAGTCTTTACCATCTAAGCCACCAAGGAAACCATATATATATTGTTGTTTTTCAGTTGCCAAGTCATGTCCAACTCTTCATGACCCTGTGGACTGCAGCATGCCAGGCTTCCCTGTTAAATAAATAAATAAATAAATAAATAAATAAATATACATTTATGTATACATATATATTCCCTTCTATATATATATTCACACTCAGACATATGTTTTTTACAGATTCTTTCCATGATAGGTTATTAGAAGAGATTGAATATTGTTCCCTGTACTATATAGTAGTGTGTATCTGTTAATCCCAAACTTCTAATTTATTGCCCCTCTTCATTTTCTCTCTGGTAACTCTGTTTGTTTTCTATATCTACCAGTCTAGTTCCATCCATGTTGCTGCAAATGGCATTATTTCTTTCTTTTTATGACTAATATCCCATTATATTACACACACACACACACACACACACACACACACACACCCCTTGTCTTCTTTATCCACTCAGCTGATGATGGACATTCAGGTTGATTCCATGTGTTGGCTATTGTAGTGCTGCTATGAACACTGGGGTGCATGTATCTTTTCCAATTAAGTTTTCATTTTCCCAAATACATTCCCAGGAGTGGGATTTCAGGATCATATGGTAACTCATATTTTTAGTTTTTTAAGGAACTTCCATATTGTTCTCAATAGTGATTGCACCAATTTACATTCCCACCAATGGTGTAGAAGGGTTTCCTTTTCTCTAAACTTTCTCCAGCATTTATTGTCTATAGACTTCTTGATGATGGCCATTCTGACTGGTGTGAGGTATGATGTGATTCTTCATTGTAGTTTTCATGTGCGTTTCTCCAGTAATCAGCATTGTTGAGCATCTTTTCATGTGATTTGTGGCCACCTGTATCCCTTCTTTGGAGAAACGTGTATTTAGGTCTGCCCATTTTTTGATGATTTTCTTTTTTTCATGTTTTTCTTCTGACCTATTTTTACTATTTTTAAAAGTATATATATTTAAATTTTTTATTGGCATACAGTTGATTTACAGTGTTGTGTTGGTTTCAGCTGTACAGCAAAGTGAATCAGTTATACACATACCCATATAACCAATCTCATTTTTGGATTCTTTTCCCATATAGGCCACTACAGAATATTGAGTAGAGTCCCCTGTGTTACACATAGGTTCTGACTAGTTGTCTATTTTATACATAGTATTGTGTATATGTCAATCTCAATCTACTTTTTGATTGATTTTTCTTATATTGAGCTGTATAAGCTGTTCATATATTTTAGAAATTAGTCCCTTGTTGGCCACATCATTTGCAAATATTTTCTCCCATTCCATAAGTTGCCTTTGGTTTTCTTTATGGTTATTTTTGCTATGCAAGAACTTTTAAGTTTCATTAAGTCCCATTTATTTATTTTTGCTTTTATTTCCACTACTCTAGAAGATGGACCCAAAGAAATACTGTGACAGTTCATGTCAAAGAGTGTCCTGCCTAAGTTTTCCTTTAGGAATTTTATAGCATCCAGGCTTACATTTAGGTCGTTAATTCATTTTGGTTTATTTTTGTGTATAGTGTTAGAGAATGTTCTAATTTCATTTTTTTAAATATATAGTTGTCCATTTCCCCCAGCACCACTTATTGAAGAGACTGTCTTTCTTCTGTTGTATGTTTTTCCCTCTTTTGTTTTACATTAATTAATTAATCATAATGGTATTGATTTATTTCTGGGCTTTCTGTTCTGTTCCATTGATCTATGTTTGTTTTTGTACAAATACCATACTGTTTTGATTACTGTAGCTTTGTCATATACTCTGAAGTCAGGGAAAACAATTAATCCAACTCTTCTTCTTCATCAACATTGCTTTGACTATTCAGGGTCTTTTGTGTTTCTATGCAAATTTAAAAAGTATTTGTGAAAAATATCATTGGTATTTTGATAAAGATTGCATTGAATCTGTAGATTGTGTTGGTTAGTGTTTTTGTTTTAACAATACTGATTTTTTTTTCCAATCCAAGAATGTGGTATATCTTTCTGCTTGTGTAATCTTATTTTTTTTATCAGTGGCTTGCAATTTTTGGAGTACTGCTCTTTTGCTGCTTTAGGTAGGTTTGTTTTTATTCTTTTTGATGTGATGGTGAGATTTTTTTCATCATTTCTCTTTCTAATGTTTCATTGTTAGTATATAGAAATGCAATAGGTGTCTGTGTATTAATTTCATAACCTGCAATGTTACCAAATTTCTTCTGGTGGTGCCATTAGGATTTACTGTGTATAGTAGTTGTCATATGCAAACAATGACAGTTTTATTTTTTCCTTTCTAATTTGGATTCTTTTTATTTGCTTTTCTTTTCTGATTGTTGTGGCTAGGATGTCCAAAACTATGTTGAATGAAAGTGGCAAGAGTGGTCATCCTTATCTTGTTCTTGATCTTAGAGGAAAGGTATTCAGCTTTTCACTACTGTGTATGATGGAGAATTTTTAAAATCATAAATGGAAGGCAAATTTTATCAAAAGCTTTTCCTGCATGTATAGAGATTGTCATGTGGTTTTCTTCAAGTTGTTAATGTGATGTATTTCATTTATTGGTTTGCAGATATTGAAAAATCCTGGCATCTCTGAGATAAATTCCATTTGATCATAGTGTATGATCCTTTTAAGGTGTTGTTGGATTTGTTTATCTGGCTTCCTAGTATTTTGTTGAGGATTTTTGCACCCATGTTCATCAGTGATTTTTTGTTGTTCAGTTGCTCAGTCATGTCTGACTCTTTGCAACTCCATGGACTGCAACACGCCAGGCTTCCCCATCCTTCAGTGATATTGACCTGTAATTTTCTTTCTTTCTTTTTTGATTGTCTGGTTTTGGTTTCAGAGTGGTAGTAGCCTCATAGAATGAGTCCAGAAGTGTTCCTTTGTCTGCGATTTTTTTGTAATAGTTTCAGAAGAATAGGTGTTAACCCTTCTCTAAATTTTTGGTAGAATTGACCTGTGAAGCCTTCTGGTCCTGGACTTTTGTTTGTTGGGATTGTTTAAATTACTGATTCAAATTCAATACTGGTAATTGATCTGTTGTTCATATTTTCTATTCCTTCCTGGGTCAGTCTTGGGAGGTTGTACTTTCTAAGAATGTGTCCATTTCTTCTAGGTTGTATGTTTTATTGGTATAGAGTTGCACATAAGTAGTCTCTTATAATCCTTTGAATTTATGTGATGTTTGTGGTAATGTCTCCTTTTCCATTTCTGGTTTTATTGTTTTGGGCTCTTTCCTTTTTTTCCTTGATGAATCTGGCTAAAGTTCTATCAATTTTGTCTGTCTTTTCAAAGAGCCAGTTTTTAATTTAATTGTTCTTTTCTGTCAGTTTAAAGTTTCTATTTCATTTGTTCCTCCTCTGATCTTTATGATTTATTTTCTTCTACTAACTTGGGGTCTTATTTGTTCCTCTTTCTCTAGTCTCTTTACATGTAATGTTAAGTTGTTTAATTGAGATTTTATTGTTTCCTAAGTTAGACTTGTGTCACTATAAACTTCCCTCTTGGAACTGTTTGTGCTGACTCCCACAGCTTTTGGATCATTGTGTTTTTGTTTTTATTTGTCTCTGAGTATTTTTTACTTCCTCTATGGTTTCCTCAGTGATTCATTGGTTGTTTCCTAGTATACTGTTTAGCCCCAACATGTTTGTGGGATTTTTTTTTTTTTGCAGTTTTTTTCTTATAGTTAATTTCTAGTCTTGTAGCACTGTGCTTGGAGAAGATGCTTTGATATGGTTTCAATCTTCTTAAATTTACTGAGACTTGTTTTGTGCCCTAGCATGTGATCTAGCCTGGAGAATGTTCCATGTGTACTTGCAAAAAATGTATATTCTATTTCTTTCAGATGTAATGCTCTATATATCAATTATGGCCATTTGATCTAATGTGTTATTTAAGGCATACATTTACTTATGGATTTTCAGTCTGAATGATTTGTCCATTGATATAACTGGTGTGTTAAAGTCTCCTACTATTATTGTGTTACTGCCAATTTCTCATTTAATGTCTGTTAATATTTGCCTCGTATACTGAGGTGCTCCTGTGTTGGATGCATATATATTTACAATTTTCCTATCTTCTCACATTGACCCCTCAATCATTATGTAGTGTCTGTGTCCTTCTTTGTCTCTTGAAACAGTGTTTATTCTAAAGCCTATTTTGTCTGATATAAGTAGTGATACTCGATTTTCTTTTGATTTCCATTTACAAGGAGTATATTTTTCCATCACCTCACTTTCAGTCTTTATGTGTCTCTAGGTCTGAAGTCAATCTCTTGTAGGTAGCCTATGTAGGTGTCTTGTTTTGTATCTATTCAGCCATTCTATGTCTTTTGGGTGAAGCACTTAGTCTGTTTACACTTAAGGTAATTAATTATATGTATGCTCTTATTGCCATCTTGTTCATTGTTTTGGATTTATTTTGGTAGTTCTCCCCATCCCACCCCCCGCCCCCTTTTCTTTTCTTTTCTTGTGATTTGATGACTATCTTCAGAGCTATCTTAGAATTCCTTTTTCTTTTTTGAGGGTATATCTATTAAAAATTTTTGTTTTGCAGTTACTTTGAGGGTTTTATAGGAGTACATGATTTTTTATGTTGCTGATATTTTTGTATATCTTTTAAAAAATCTTCTATTAATATTTTCTTCTGCTCATGATTGTTTTTTATATCATATTTTACATCTATTTGTTTTGTGTATCCCTTAACTGCTTATTGTGGGTATAGATGATTTTAGGACATCTGACTTTTAACCTCCCTTGTAGTTTTGAGTGTGAATGATTTCATACCTTTACTGTATGTTTACCTTTACTAGTAAGCTTTTTCATTTTGCAGTGTTCTTATTTCTAGTAGTAGACTTTTCTTTTTCACCTAGATAACTTCCTTTAACATTTGTTGTAAAGTTCGTTGGATGGTGCTGAATTCTTTTAACTTTTGCTTGTTTGTAAAGCTATTGATTTTTCCACCAAATCTGTATGAGAGACTTGCTTGAGTATTCCTGGTTGTTAGGTTTTCCCCTTTCATCACTTCAAATATATCATGCCACTCCCTTCTGACCTGCAGTTTTATCATATTTATTAATTTGTGTATACTGAACCATATTTGCATCCTAGGATATATTCCACTTGATCATTGTATATGATTCTTTTAGTGTGTTGTTGAATTCAATTTGCTAAGATTTTGTTGAGAATTTTTGTATCTTTATTTATCAGGAATTTGGTCTGCAGCTTCTTTTTCTTGTAATGTCTTTAATTGGTTGTGGTATCAAGTAAATCTGACTTTGTAAAACTAATTAGGTAGTGTCCCCTCCTCTCCAATTTTTTGGAAGAGTTTGGGAGGTTGATGCATATTAATTCTTTTAAGTATTTAGTAGAATTTACCATTAAAATCATCTGGTGCTAGACTTTTCATTTGTTGAGAAATTGTAAATTATTCAGTCTTTTTAGTTATTATTGGACTTTTCATATTTTCTATTTCTTCATGATTCAAGTTTGGTAAATTATATGTTTATAGGGATGCATCCATTTCTTTCTGGCTATCCAATGTGTTGGCATAAAATTATGCATAGTAATCTCTTATTCTTTCTTTATGTGACCTTAGTTGTAATGTCTCCTCTTTCATTTCTTACTTTACATTTTTTAGTGTTCCTTCTTCATGGTTTACCTGAAGGTCGTCAACTTTATCTTTTCAATAAATAGCTCTTAGTTGTGTTCTTTTTGTTTTTCTTGTCTGTTTCATTTATTTATATTCTGAGCTTTGTTGTTTTCTTCCTCTGATAACTTTGGGCTTAGTTTTTTCTTTTTTCTAGTTTCTTAAGCTGTAAAGTTAGTTTGAGATCTTTTTCCTCCTTACCTCCCTTCTCCTTCCCTCTTTTTTTCCTTCCTTCTTTCCATTCTCCCTCCATCCTCCCCTTTCTGTCTCTCTCTCTTTATTTCTCTATTATAGGTATTTATCACTATATACTTTCCTCTTGGAATTGCTTTGCAGTATCCAATAGGTTTTGATAGGCTATATTTCTATTTCTGTTCATTTCCAGATACTTTTGGATTTAAAAATATTTCTTCTTTGACCCAGTGGCTGTTCAGTAGTGTTGTTTAATTTTCATATATTTGTGAATTTTCCAGCTTTCCTCTTATCACTGTTTTCTTGCTTCATACCATTGTGGTTGGAACAGATACCTAGCATGACTTCAGTCTTAAATTTTGTAAGCCTTGTTTTGTGACTGCTCATATAATCTATATGAGAATGGTCCATGTGCACTTGAGAAGGATGTATTTTCAGCTGATATTGGATGAAATGTTCTGTGTATGTCTCAGATTCATTTGCTTCAAAGTATGGTTCAAGTCCAATGTTTCCTTCATGATTTTCTGTTTGAATGGTCTATCCATTATTGAATGTGGGGTACTGAACTCTTTTACTATTGTTTTATTTTTCTTATTTCTCCCTTTAGATCTAGTAGCATTTGCTTAATATATTTAGGTGCTCCGATGCTGTGTACACCCACACACATATATATACAATTATTGTATCTTCTTGATGAATTGATCCCTTTATCATTACGTAATTACTTTGTCTCTTGTTACTGTTTTTGGCTTAATTTCTATTTTGTATAATACAAGTATAGCAACCTGTGCTCTCTTTTTGCTTCCACTTGTATTGAACATCTTTTACCATCCCTTCACTTTAAGCCTATGTTTGTTCTTAAGGCTAAAGAGAATCTCTCATAAGTATATATATTTGGGTCTTGATTTTTAAAAAATCTATCCAGCCACTCTATGTCTTTTGATTGGAGAATTCAATCCATTTCTATTTAATTATTGATAGATAAGGACTTTCTAATCCCATCTTGTTTTCTGGGTGTCTTGCAGGTTATATGTCCAAGGTTTCCAACACCACTTGCTGAAGTTACCTTTTGCCATTGTATAGTCTTGCCTCCTTTGTCAAAGATTAATTGACAATAGGTGAGTGGGTTTACTTCTGGACTCTCTGTTCCACTGATCCATATGTCTGTTTTTGTGTCAGTACTATACCGTTTTGATTACTGTGACTTTGCAGTATTATCTGAAGTTAGAGAGGGTTATCCTCTTGCTTTGTCCTTTTTCATCAGGATTTCTTTGGTGATTCTGGATCTTTTATGGTTCCATATAGATTTTAGGATTATTTGTTTTAGTTCTGTGAAAAATGTGTCATGGATAATTTGATAGAGATTGCATGAAACCTTGAGAGAGTCAATTCCTAGGCAGGTTGGTAAGAAGTCTGGGGGTCCCTAAGGAGAGAGGGGTCTGGGGTTCTTGAGAAGGATATTGGGGTCTGGAATTCTCAAGGAGGAGGAAAGGACAACTTTTTAATTTTTTTTCTCTACATTCCTTAGTCTTAGTCACATAAAATAGTCTTTTTCTTTTTTCTTTCTGGAACTGATGATTACACAACAAACAACTGACTTTAAACTCTTTACTAGGGATTATATGAGCTTCCCGATGGCTCAGAAGGTAAAGCATCTGCCTGCAATGTGGGAAACCTGGGTTTGATCCCTGTGTCGGGAAGATCCCCTGGAGGAGGAAATGGTAACCCACTTCAGTGCTCTTGCCTGGAAAATTCCATGGATGGAGGAGCCTGGTAGGCTACAGTCCATGGGGTCACAAAGAGTCCGACACAACTGAGCAACTTCACTGGTTCACTGGTTTAGGGATTATATAATAACAATGTATCCTACTTGAGGACAATTTCTCCTTCCTGAAAACCTTCTGACTAATACTGATATCTTAGAATATATATTATGGGAGTGGGTCTGGTAGGATCTTTCTCTTGTTAAATTCTAATCCTGTTATCCTAAAATGTAAATTGTGGGAGCGGGTCTGGTGAACTTTTTACAACCTTGAGACATTCCTTTAATTTACTGTAATAACTAATTAAAAAGTATATAATTCTCTGGCTAAAGATTAGTGAGGGGGCACTCTCCATCCCCCTTCTGATGTCTGTGTCAGAAGCTTTCTCTGTCCCTTTAATAAAACTGCTACACAAAAGCTCTTGAATGATCAAGCCTGGTCCCTGGTCCCGAAGCTAAATTTCTACTTTGGAGATCATGAATCCAACATCATTCCCCATAAGCTATCAATTTGTAGACTGCCTTCAGTAGTATGACCATTTTAACAATATTAATTCTTCCAATCCAAGAGCATGGGATATTTTTCTCTTTCTTTGAATCATCTTCAGCTTTTCCTTTATTAATGTTTTATAGTTTTCAGCATATAAGTCTTTCACCTTCTTGGTCAGGTTTATTTCCAAGAATTTTATTTATTTTGATGCAATTTTAAAAGGCATTTAAAAAATATCCCCCTTCTGATATTTCATTTTTAGTATAAAGTAATATAACCAATTTCTGTATGTCAATCTTGTATTCTGCTACCTTGCTGAATTCATTTATTAATTTGGGTAGTTTTTGTGTGGAGACTTTTGGGTTTTCCACAAGCAGTGTCAATTATGATTTCCATTTTAACCTTGTTCTACATTCTGGGGTATTCTTCCTAAATTTCTTGAATGGAAAAACTTGGTATCAGGGAAGGTAAGGCATTCATTCATTCACTTATTGATTCATTCAACAAGTATTTATTGAAATTCTACTGCCACATCTGCTTAGAAACAATGAGTAAATACACTATTCTCCTTTTTAAAAATATTAAAAGATTATTTTTAATGGCAATTCTCCTTGCATATGGTTTATAGGATCAGTATTCAATCATGTTTTCCCAATGGGCCTCTAAATGGCACCAGGATATGTAGTTCTGACTACTTTTGGCATCTAGCCCACTAATATTGTTGGTCACATTTCTTCCTCTGGGACCCCAGGATTTCCAAAACAGTCTGAAATCCAAAATATATACAGAAATATGTGCTGAATGTGGCAAATACACAAATTGTAGCAGTTCTCATCAAATCGTGCAGCCCAAGACAGACATCTGGGAAACAAGAATGAGAGTTCTGCAGGTTTCAGGCAAGGATAAAAGGTTTGTCAGAGCAGGAGTACCGATGCAGTCTTGTGCTGGAGCTGGGCTTCAACAGAAGCCATTGATAGTGACCAGAAGATGCATTTTACATGCATTGAGTTGAATGGGCACATTGGTTTTTTTTCTGACACTGTCACACTTGGAGTGTTACTGTCCAAATCCAACATGAATGTGATGGTTGGCTCTGATTCACATTTTTTATTAGTATAAAGCAGTAGTTCTCATCCTTGTTGGTCACCAAGCCTCTTGACAATCTTAAAGTATTATGAAGCAGTTTTTGGAGCTCCAAAAAGCTTTTATGTGAATAACATCTATTAATATTTAATATATTAGAAGCTAAAATTGAAAAATTTTAAAAATTACTTAATTTAAAAATAATAACCCTATTACATGTTAAACATAAAATGTTTAAATGAAAAATAACTATTTTTCTAAATGGGAGAATCTCTCTCTCTCTCTTTAGTAAGTTGTGTCCAACTCTTGCGACCCCATGGACTGTAGCCCACCAGGCTCCTCTGTCCATGGGGTTCTCCAGGCAAGAATACTGGAGTGGGTTGCCATTTCCTTCTCCAGGGGATCTTCTTGATCCAGGGATCAAACCCAGGTCTCCTGCATTGCAGGCAGATTCTTTACTGACTGAGCTATGAGGGAAGCCCTAAAATGAGAGAATAGTATATTGTTTTATAGTTTTCATGTCTGGCTTACAGTTGAATGCTCGTAACTGCTTCTGTGTTCAATCTGTGGCCAAACCCCATGTTCTGTAGCCTCTGGAAACTCTACACTTGTAAGAAAATGAGAGTGAAAAAGACTAAAATTGTTTTCACATAATTATGAAAATAGCTTTAATTTTGTAGACTTCATGAAAAAGTCTCAGACTCTCCTAAAGGAATCTAGATCACACTTTAAGAACCACTCTTCTCGAATCTTATGGCTGACAAGGTGCTTTCAAAATATGTCAATATTTCATAGACATTTCCAGCCAAGTTCCCATGAAGAGAGGAAAGTATAGGTAAGACCTAGGGGCCTAGATGGAGCAGCTCTCCATAAACATATGATTCCTTTGAAGATTGCTATTTTGATTTAAAAATGCACTCACATTTTGCATTCAATGCCATAGCATATCTGTGATTGTCTTAATACAATAATTTCTCCCTTAATCATTGAAACACTCACCTCCAAGAAGATGCCTTGTATTCATCCTGTGGTTTTTTATACTTCCTGGCGCACTGAATCCAGTGTGACACACTAGGGACTTCAAAATGATACTGACTGGTGGAACTGTTTAGGCCCATTTCGTGGTAGGAAGCTAGAGCCTACGTTAAATAATTTAGTAGGAATAAAGACCACTCAAGAGCGAGAGGACATATGTATACCTCTGGCTGATTCATGTTGATGTATGGCAGAAACCCACACAACATTGTAAAGCAATTATCCTCCACTAAAAAGTAGAGAAAAGAAAAAGACCAACTAAATGAGGAAAAGCAAAGCCTATTTATTCTGAGCTTGCTGTAGCAAAGGAAATAGTATTTGTGTTGTGGCAGAGACTCAAAGGCAGGCAGGGGAGTGGGACAGGTATATAGTGGAAAAATGGGAAGACTTCAGGTGTGCTCTGATCGGATGCAACTGGTATGGGGAAGCTGGAGGTGGGTAATAGAAGAGGGCATCCTGCATGATTGGTGAGCCAAAGCATATTTGGCTTTCTCTGGTTGGTCCTAAGACAGAAGTAGGGATAAAAACTACTAAAGTTGTCAGTTATTAATCAAGTCCTGGATATTTGGGGCTGATTGTTTCAGAGGCTATTGTTTGGCATCCTGGCCTGTCACTAGAAAGAAAACAGTCTGACTTCCTACAAGTCTGGCTGGCTTCCTAGTCTGATTATTATAGATAAAGGGTTGGTTTCCTAGGCTGGCTGCTGCAGGTTGTGGGTCAGTGTTATATTTTTATGTACGGTCTGGCCACTGTCCACTTGCACCTTCAGTCTCCCAGTGACGAGGGGTCACACGGGAGAACGTGGGTTTGTGAAAGGAATCCTCTAAAGAGATGAGCAGGAGAAGGAAGAGTTCGTAGTTCTTCCACTTATGATTTCTTGGTCATGGTTGCAAAGCTGTAGTACTTAGAAAGGAAACAGGCTGAACTAAACTTATAACTGTTATTTCAGATAATTTAAAGCATTTCATTAAGTTTTCAAATGGAGCCAAACATTCAGAAGTCTTTTTAAAAGTGGTAAAATTTGCTAAATTTATGACAAGAATAGGATTTGGGCTCAACTTCAAAGTTTAAAGGAAAGAACTAGCTTTTCTGATCTGTAACTTTAACATACTGAATATACTTAAAAACAAAACAAAACAAAACAACATCTCTGAAGTCTCTTTTGGGCAAGCAGACTGCCCTTGGTGGACTTAACTCATACTTCCTGGGACCTCTGGGGAGTGGCCTGGCCTGAGTTATGGTACTAGCAGGACTTATGTTTCCTGTTTAGCCACCTTGTATAACTCGAAATTTTCTTCTTTTAATGTGTGTATTTCTTTTTGTTTGTTTATTATTTTTTTAGGCAAGTAATCTGTGGGTTTTATTTATTTTTCCTCCCAGTTAGGTTGCCCTCCGAGATTTTAAAACTTCCCCCAGACCCGCCAGTGAGAGGGTTTCCTGGTATTTGGAAACTTCCTCTATTACGACTCCCTTCCTGGGATGGATCTCCATCCTTAGATCTTTTGTCTCTCTTTTTATCTTTTATATTTTGCCCTACCTCCTTTTGAAGACAATGGGCTGCTTTTCTGGTCGCCTGATGACCTCAGCTAGTGATCAGAAGTTGTTTTGTGGAGTTTACTCAGCGTTCAAATGTTCTTTTGATGAATTTGTAGGGGAGAAAGTGGTCTCCCCGTCTTATTCCTCCGCCATCTTAGCTCCTCCCCTCCTGAGTATTATTTTTTTATTGAAGGATAATTTCTTTACAGAATTTTGTTATTTTCTGTCAAACCTCAACCTGAATCGGCCATAGGTATACACATATCCCCTCCCTTTTGAACTTCTCTCCCATCCTCTGCCCATCCCACCCCTCTAGGTTGATACGGAGCCCTTGTTTGAGTTTCTTAGCCATACAGCAAATTCCCGTTGGCTATCTATTTTACGTATGATAATGTAAGTTTCCATGTTACTCTTTCCATACATCTCACCCTCTCCTCCCCTCTCCCCATGTCCATAAGTCTATTCTCTATGTCTGTTTCTCCAGTGCTGCCCTGTAAGCAAATTCTTCAGTACTATTTTTCTAGATTCCAAATATATGCATTAGAATATGATATTTATCTTTCTCTTTCTGACTTCCTTCACTCTGTATAATAGGTTCTAGATTCATCCACCTCATTAGAACTGACTCAAATGCATTCCTTTTTATGGCTGAGTAATATTCCATTGTGTATATGTACCACAGCTTCTTTATCCATTCATCTGTTGATGGACATCTAGGTCGCATCCATGGTCTAGCTATTGTAAACAGTGCTGCAATGAATAATGGGATACATGTGACTTTTTCAATTTTGGTTTCCTCAGAGTATATACCTAGGAGTGGGATTGCTGGGTCATACAGTGGTTTATTCCTAGTTTTTTTTAAGGACTCACCATACCTTCTTCCATAGTGGCTGTATCAATTTACATTCCCACCAATGGTACAAGAGCATTCCCTTTTCTCCACACCCTCTCCAGCATTTATTGTTTGTAGACTTTTTGATGATGGATGGCCATTCTGACCAGAGTCAAGTGGGCCTTAGGAAGCATCACTACAAGCAAAGCTAGTGGAGGTGATAGAATTCCAGTTGAGCTATTTAAAATCCTAAAAGATGATGCTGTGAAAGTGCTGCACTCAATATGCCAGCAAATTTGGAAAACTCAAAAGTGGCCACAGGACTGGAAGAGGTCAGTTTTCATTCCAATCCCAAAGAAAGGCAATGCCAAAGAATGCTCAAACTACCGCACAAGTTCACTCATCTCACACGCTAGTAAAGTAATGCTCAAAATTCTCCAAGCCAGGCTTCAGCAATACGTGAACCGTGAACTTCCAGATGTTCAAGCTGGTTTTAGAAAAGGCAGAGGAACCAGAGATCAACTGCCAGCATCCACTGGATCATTGAAAAAGCAAGAGAGTTCCACAAAAACATCTATTTCTGCTTTATTGACTATGCCAAAGCCTTTGACTGTGTGGATCACAATAAACTGTGGAAAATTCTTCAAGAGATGGTAATACCAGACCACCTGACTTGCCTCTTGAGAAACCTGTATGCAGGTCAGGAATCAACAGTTAGAACTGGACATGGAACAACAGACTGGTTCCAAATCAGGAAAGGAGTACATCAAGGCTGTATATTGTCACCCTGCTTATTTAACTTATATGCAGAGTACACCATGTGAAATGCTGGTCTGGATGAAGCACAAGTTAGAATCAAGATTGCCAGGAGAAATATCAATAACCTCAGATATGCAGATGATACCACCCTTATGGCAGAAAGCGAAGAACTAAAAAGCCTCTTGATGAAAGTGAAAGAGGAGAGGGAAAAAGTTGGCTTAAAGCTCAACATTCAGAAAACTAAGGTCATAGCATCTGGTCCCATCACTTCATGGCAAATAGATGGGGAAACAGAGCAAACAGTAGCTGACTTTATTTTCAGGGGCTCCAAAATCCCTGCAGATGGTGACTGCAGCCATTAAATTAAAAGACACTTGCTCTTTAGAAGAAAAGCTTTGACCAACCTAGACAGCTTATTAAAAAGCAGAGACATTACTTTGCCAACAAAGGTCCGTCTAGTCAAAGCTATGGTTTCTCCAGTAGTCATGTATGGATGTGAGAGTTGGATATAAAGAAAGCTGAGCACTGAAAAATTGATGATTTTGAATTGTGGTGTTGGAGAAGACTCTTGAGAGTCCCTTGGACAGCAAGGAGATCCAACCAGTCCATCCTAAAGGAAATCAGTCCTGAATATTCAATGGAAGGACTGATGCTTAAGTTGAAACTCCAGTACTTTGGCCACCTGATGTGAAGAACTGACTTATTTGAAAAGACCCTGATGCTGGGAAAGATTAAAGGCAGGAGAAGAAGGGGATGACAGAGGATGAGACGGTTGGTTGGCATCACTGACTCAATGGACATGAGTCTGGGTAAGCTCTGGGAGTTGGTGATAGACAGGGAGGACTGGCATGCTGCAGTCCATGGGGTTGCAGAGTACTGAACTGAATTCTGACTGGCGTGAAGTGATATCTCATTGTAGTTTTGATTTGCATTTCTCTAACCTTGAACATCTTTTCTTCTAATCTTGAACATCTCTAACCTTGAACATCTTTTCATGTGTTGTTAGCCACCTGTATGTCTTCTTTGGAGAACTGTCTGTTTAGGTCTTTTTCCCACTTTTTGATTGGGTTCTTTTGTTTTTCTGGTATCAAGTTGTATGAGCTGCTTGTATATTTTGGAAATTAATCCTTTGTCAGTTGTTTCATTTGCTATTATTTTCTCCCATTCTGAGGGTTGACTTTCCACCTGGCCTTTAGTTTCCTTTGCTGTACAAAAAGCTTTTAAGTTTAATCAGGTCCCATTTGTTTACCTTGAATATGTATATTTCTTTTTTAATCAGGTACTGACTGTCATAATTTTTTAAAGTTACTTAAAATTTTCTTGTAATAAAATCATGTTGGCAGTGAGATCATGTGTAAGCAAACATCTGGCAGAGTACCTGATGGGTCAGATAGATACCAGTTATTGAAGATTTAACCATTTTCTCCAAATAAGGAGATGCTGCTAAAGAGCTTCTAGTTGCTCCTTTACTGGACTTAAAATATTTGAAGGGAAGAATATCATTAGTACTTGTCCCAAGAGCATCATTTAAGAATCAAACACTTTACCCTGTTTGTCCAGTTATGGACACCTTTTGACTTAGCTTTATTGGAAGCCTAATGAGATTTAAGCTGGTCAAAAAAAAAATCAAAGGATGGAATGAGTTAAAATCTGGATTTTATGTTGTATAGGATTAAAAGAAAAAAAAATGTTGGTTTTTGTAATGAAAAATTCCTTCATATTCTTTTCAATAATTTTCCCTTCTGTACTCAAAGGCCATGGCAGATCCAAACAGAACATTTCTGAGCCTCATTAGAGATGTGCCCTGTCTGGGTGACACTGCCTCATGTCAGATGACATGCTCCAGGTTTAGAATGCTGCTGCTGCTGCTAAGTCGCTTCAGTCGTGTCCGACTCTGTGCGACCCCATAGACAGCAGCCCACCAGGCTCCCCCGTCCCTGGGATTCTCCAGGCAAGAACACTGGAGTAGGTTGCCATTTCCTTCTCCAATACATGAAAGTGAAAAGTGAAAATGAAGTTGCTCAGTCGTGTCTGACACTCAGCGACCCCATGGACTGCAGCCTACCAGGCTCCTCCGCACATGGGATTTTCCAGGCAAGAGTACTGGAGTCGGGTGCCATTGCCTTCTCCGGTTTAGAATGCAGAAGCATCTTTATACCATTAGCGGGAAGCACCTCTTCCTACTAGCTGATGCAGTGCTACATTGGCACACCTCAGTCCCCACAACTGTCTGCAGCAGCCCTGACTGAAATCCTACCCATTATCCCTAGAAAAATCATTTTTTTTAAGTAAGTATAGGTTATGAAAAACGTAATTTTAGATATAATTCACATAAAAGTGCACATGTTATCTGGGTGACACATAACTGGTAATCAGATATATATCTGCTTTCTTAAAAACATTATGACAGTTGCATACAGAGCAGGCCACAGTATTGTTTTTAAAAATGAATTTATTAAAATGCTCATAATTATAAAAAGAATATTAAAATGCACAGAAATTTGCAAAATATTACAAACTTTACATCTTATGCCACAGTGTATGAAAAGCATCATGAATATTTCAGTTTTACTTAAGCTGTTCATATGTTTTAACATCTTAAAATATTATATGGACACAAGAAAATGGTACAAGAAGTGTTTCAACAAAGAGCACGTCCTGCTCCCCTATTGTGAATTAATGTTTTCTGAAATTCAAGATGCACGTGCAATTATAAGGGAAGACTTTCAGTGATAAACAGTTTGCAAGATGTTTAGTTTTCAAACAAAAACAAAAGCTTTTCCATCCTATTGACATAACTAAAATATCAGGGATATTTAGAGAAAAATCTCCTGAGTATTTTGGTCTAATGCTTTGATCTGTTAAAATTCACAGGCATCACAAAAGGATACAAAGTAAAATTTCTCTAGTGGTTAACACGGCGCAGGCCTAGGGCCAGACTTTCCCTTCATGGGTCCACTGCCACACTCATCCATCTTGCCAGGGGGCTGTCTCTGCTCGCATTTACAGATCCAGCCCACAAGTGCCTGCAGACACAGCCCCACATGTTCATCACCCAAAAGTCAGCACTAGACTTGCATGAACAATGTCAGTGTCACAGATGACCCTAGGTCTCCACTACAACCTGGCCACTTGGGGAGTATTGGCAGTGTCACACATCACATTTGCTGCCTTTAAAAACGTAGAGGTTTTCTTCCCTCCTGTCCACAGAAGCACATTTTGAACTATGAAGACGATTTATGAAAACAGAAATGCACAATTCAAGTTCTATTTTATATACAAGAAGATAAGGCAAGGAACATTTCCTTTTTTATAGTTCCACAAACAGTGAGTAACTGCTAAATCCAACACTAGGAGACAGTCCTACACTTCAGAGAAGAGAAGAGGTAATACGAGAGGAAGAGGCACCACTTCCAGGAGCAGGGTCCCAGGTGAGTGGGGGAAGGGACGAGAATGCTTCCCCACTGGGAAGAAATGCATTTCTCGCTCCCTCTGTGACCAGACCTTACGAGGCCTGTCAGGAGCAGTCTGATCACACATACCCTTAACATTACCAAGAAAGTTAGTGAAATGATCCTGATCCACCGGGACAATTCAAAAGGCCAGAATACTGTTTCACTGAATCCTACATTAACACTTTCCCCCCGCCCTGGTTTGTTAACATTTATGGCAGGCAGGCAGAACTATGACCTGGAGTGAAGCTGCTATTTTATAGCAAGCCTGTCAATTTGCTCACTGAAAAGTGCTTCCTTCTCCTTTGCTGCTGGGATTCTGAGTGCCTCGGCTCCTGTGGCACCTGGGCATTGAGCAGCATCTTAATGGGTGGCAAGTGGCCCATTTAGAGAGAGTGAGGTGCCAGACACTCTCTCCTGCACCCAGCCCTGCCCTGTCACCAGTCACAGGTGAGAGGTACAGACCCTATGTCTTCTCTAGAGCCTATCAATCCAGCGGGCTGGGCATCCAAAAGGCAGTAAAGTGCAGTAAAGAATGCTGAACTGAATAAATCGAGGGCAAGATGTGCACGGTGGGACAGGACTTCAGCAGGAAGTTACCTCCAGCTGACAGCAGGGTTTGTGACCAAACCAAATTTTTTTGACCCTTAATTGCCTGATTGGTTTGAGAGGAGGCTGAAAATTCAAATCAAATCCAGTCTCTTTTCTTGTTTGGGAATAATCTGGGTATCCTCCTGTTTCTCCGTCTTCCTCCCTAAAAACACTCCCCTGGTGCAAACATGCAATTACAAACACATTACTGGGCAGAAAGTAAGAGAAGGGAGGATGTACTGAGCTACCTTCACTATGGCAGATGCTTTGGTAGGCTGATCACTAGGATGTGCAGAACCCCTCTTAGGAACACAGTGTGGTCACACTGAGGAGACCTGTTCCCTTGACGTGCGCAGCACTGTGTTGTTACAATGGCTGTGAGCCAATCACAAGGATCCTTGCAATACTGTACTTCCTAGACCTAACAGATAAAGGGCAACTGGTGGGAACTCGATAGGCTCACCTTTTCCAAACCATTATGTTGATAAATACGTAATTTTAAGCACTTGATTTCATTTTTTTCAAGATACAACATATCTTTAGAAGATGTAAATTATCCTGATCAATAGCATAAATATGCTCAGAAATGCTATTTTCATTTCAATCCATTAAGAGTATTTCTCCAAGATGGAAAGACAGGCCAAGATGAAGACTGAAACAATTTCCTCTTATTACCTGAGGTTTCTTTTTCTATAGGAACGTGATAATACACCTAAATACTGTAAAGTCTTGGGTCTATCTGCACCATAATACAGCATTTAAACTGAATTCTATGTTAGATATTTTTAATCACACAACAAACTAGCATGTCTAGCCTTTAATGATGGTATTGTAATGGAAAGATAACTCTGGAACAGGTCTAGCAAAAGTGAAGAAATAAAACAGTGCCTAAAAATAAAAAAAAGATCATGTGCTTGAGAACAGAAAGGAATGAAAATAATCAAATGAGGAAAAAAACCCACTCTGCTTTGGTAGATGTTGTTTCTTTAAGCACATGAAGAGAATTCCTGTGTGTGATTAAAATTCCAATTTATCCAAAAAAGTAACATTTTTGGTCTTCCTGGTGATTAGTTTTATGCCCTTCCTCAACTCAATTTTACATTTTCCAGTTCCTGCATCACTAACTGAAACTGAAAAATAATCTGCATGAAAATGGTGATAGTTAAGACTCATATTTGCCAAAGTGATTTAACTTAAACATTCTTATTAGTGATTCATAATAAATTTTGACAGAGCTAAATTCTTTAAAGTGCTTCTCAGAACATAAAGCTCTTAATCGGATTTTGGTCGTAAACTGTTATCTACTACTGCTCCGATCATCTTCTCAGCTATGACTCCTATGTTTTTGGTCATGTCTTTGAGGTGATTCTCATGAAGAAGCTTCTGGGTTAGGTATTTTTCTCTCTTGATCTTGCTCTTCGTGCTTTTCGATACATCTGGAATTGCATATGAAATGAAAAACTTCACAGAATAGATGATATGCTGAGGGAGAGAAAAAAAAAATGTCAGTCACAAAGAGATGGAGGGGAACACAGAGCTTCTTCGATTTATTTTTGCCGGTCATTACAGCAGTGTATTAGGACAGGGAGGCAAGTGTTTAAGCTTGACCTCCATGGCGTGGTTCTGCCATGGATCTACATTTCGTTACTTCATAAATTTCAACCATACTATTTGTTATGTAGAGAAGAATAAATCTCCCTAACATCTAGAACATTCACCATGGCACTGATGATGTTATGACATTTTTATGTGTGTTCCTTTCCTGTCTTATTCCCAGGCCTCATCCCCAAAGGAAAACTCTAACCTATCTGAGTATATGTAGATTATTTTCATTTATTTTTGAATAGTTTAACAAAGTATGTATATATCCCCAAAAGAATATCTTGTTTAGTTTTTCTCACTTTAAGCCTTATAAAAACAGTACAATACTGTATGGTACAGTCTTTTGAAAATTGCTTTTTTCCATCCAAAGTTAATTTTTAAGATTCATCAATGTTACTGTGTACAATTGTAGTCCATTTTCACTTCTTTATAATATTCCACTGTGCGAACATACTTTATATGTTCCCCTATCAAAAAGTATTGGGTTAGTTCCTAGGTTTTAGATTAGAAACAATGATGCTGGGAACATTCATACACTTGGATTCTGGAGAATACCTGTGAGAGTTTCTTAAGAGCGGCACCTGGGGTGGAACTGCTGAGACCCTATGTTACATGAATGTTCGATTTTACAAGATGGTACCAAATATTTCCAAAACAGCTGGCACCACCACCAGCAGTGTGTGATGAGTTCAATCACTCTTCATTGTTGTCTGCAGTTATTATCATCACTTGTTTTTTTTTTTAAATGAACATGATGACTATGAAATGGACTTTATTTCACTTTGGGCTTTCCTCACATTTCCCTGATGACTAATGAGCTTGAAAACCTTTTTATTTATGCACTATTCAAAAACCCTAACCTAACAAGAGGATAGAGATAACACAGAATAAACATAATTAAGAACAAATAAATTACACATAGCATTAAAATGTGTAAGAACTATGGAGAAAACAAGTGATATAAGCTAAGTAAAGCAGAGTAACAGTTATTAACAGTGTTATGGTGGGAGATAACATTTATACAGATTTTATGTAGATCAGTTTAGACATGCCTCACTGAGCAAAGACTTTAAGGAAGTAAGGAGTTAAACATCAGGAGAAAAGACAGTTTAGGCAGAGGGAACACCTAGCAGAGAGTCCACAGGGGGGAGGCCTACTGGGTGTATTCCAGGAAGGCTGAGCGAGTAACATCAGGCAGGTAATAGAGCGTGGCTAGATTTTGCTGGGCTTTAAATGCTATTATAAGGACTTTGGCTTTTAGGTGGAGTGAGCCGTGAAGACAATAGGGAGTCCAATTAGTAGACTGCTGCCCAATTTGGGCAAGAAATGACGGTGGCTCCAATTTGGAGGCAGCTGTAAAGCTGGTAAGAAGTGGTCAGATCTGTGATATATTTTCAAAGCAAAAGCTAACAGGATTGGATGTGGAATAAGCAACAGAAGGAAAACAAGGGGGCCTTCAAGAATTCTGGCCTGAGCAACTGTTCAGATGAACTGGCATAATTGAGAGGGGAGGGGAAACTGTGGACAGAACAGATTCAGGGCAGGGTAGGGAGGAGAATATTAAGAGTGGATTTAAGAAAATATGGGAATCGAGGGCAGTAGATTTGAGGTATCTGTTAGATATCCATGCAGAAAGGTCAAGTATGCAGTTGGATTGATGGGTTGAGCTCAGGAGAGAGGTTTTCTGGGGATATCCATTAATGAGTCACAGGCATACAGATAGCACTTAAAGTCTCCAGACTGCAAGAGATCACCAAGGCTGTGAGTAGAGAGAAAAGACAACCAAGGAATGAGCTCCAGGATCATTAAGAAGAAAAGGAAGGGCTGGCAAAGAAGCTAAAAATGGGACTGCCTAGTGAGGTAGGAGGAAAGGCAAAATATGTGTGTTCCTGGGAGCCAAGTGAGGAAGAGTCTCAAGGAGGAGTGATCAGTTGTGTCAATGTTTCTTTAAGTTAGGTGGTGTGAAAAATGGAGAATATTTTTAATTCCCCCTTTGTCATTGTTAATCTTTGATAATTAGTTCATATTTACTTATCCCAATCTGGGAAAAAAACTGAGGTCTAAATTAAGGATACTTTTCTTCAGAGAAGATGTGCACGCCCATCTGCTCTGAGACAAATCTAGCCTTTTGTGGGGTCCCTGGCCGAATCTAAGGGTCTTAAATTCAGCTCTTCTGCCTCACTCTGACCCAAGGCTTGGTCTCTTTGAACCTTTAGCTGGAGGCCTGATAACAGAACTTGTTCTCAGAGCACTCCTGAACTTCAGGGGTGCTCACTACCCTATCTTAAGCCATTATCTTTTTTTCCTCTTTTTATATTCTCTTTCCTTCTAGTAAGCTTAAAACTGCAAAGGAAGTTATGTTTCTAGCTGGTTCTAAATGTTTCATAGTGATATGGCCCCTCACAGTATCCAGTCCATCATGATATCAAATGGAGCAGTCTGGCAACTACATATTTGAGTATAAACTAGTAACTCTTGTCAACATATCAGATACTGTACTCTACTTGTGATACAGTGAACTAATGATGGACTACTTTCCTCAGTTAACTTTTGATAACTATTAAAAAAATACTAGAAAAATTATCTAAGCCAAGTAGCCTGTCCCCAAACCAAATACCTCCTGTTTCAGCCTGCTTAGCTGCTAAGAAGAACCATGTGTTTAGTTCTAGTCAGTGAGATGCAGGTGAAGGTCTGCTCCAGGGCTTTTGGCAAAACTTTTTCTTTCCTAACATAGGAACAGGTATAGCTAGCATTGCCCTTTTTCCTTCTTCGTGCCTAGAACATAAATGTGTTATCTGGAGTTGTGGTAGTCATATTACAACCACAGAGTGACATGTAATGAAAGTAAACCTACAGAAGACAGATCTATTCCTTACACCATGGATTTGGAATTTGTCCAGGAGTACTCACCTGCTTCCAGTGAAATCTGTTACGTGGGAAAAATCAACTCTTGTTTAAGCCACTGTAGATGGGTTTTTTGTTTCTTGTAGTTAAATGTAATCCTAACTGACCACACCAATCAAGTCACTTTTGAACCTTTAGAATTTAGTAGTAGTTATTCGCTCAGTGTAAGAAGTAAAGTTGGCTAGATCAATTTCAAATTGATAGCTGCCTTAATATTTTTCAGAGCTGGTAAATTTCAGCGATGTAAAAAACTATTATAAGAAGGTATAGTGTGAAAATGCAATACAAATAAACTATTACAGCAATAAAAGTTTCTCCAGGAAGATAAGCTATCTTATTTATCTTGAATAAACCTCTTCATAGCCTAATATGGAACCCAGTTCCCCAAATAAAAAGGCCTTCAATTAATACTGAACTGAAAGAAATTGAAACTCCCTAAGCCCACATGCTTTTAACTTTACAGCAGATAACCAACTTCATTTAATTACTGAGAGCATTATGGGTATTCTCAGGTCAAATTTAAATGTTATAGAAATAATTATTAGCAAGAGGTCAGACATATTGTGTATTTTAAGTCAGAAATGGCAACACTTAAAAGTTAATAAATGGTTTGCAAATACACTGCCTTATAAACTATTTCAAAGTGAACTTCCCTTACCTCCATGACAATGATAAAAGCCAGCTTGGCTGCAATCACATGCCAATAATAGATGTTGTGTTTATACTCTTGTTCGTGTCCAGGAGGGTACCGGAAATCACGATACCTGGAAAAAAGATGGGAGCATTTCAGGAGATTGTTCTGCCTAATCAAATGTAAACAAGGGCCCATTAAAAAGGTCATATTTAATGCAACACTCTTTTAAATTGGTCATCTCATAAATTTTCTCCAAGGGTTTCTGGGTTTTTTCTTTTGGCCGTGTCATGTGGGGTCTCAGTTCCCTGGCCAGAGACTGAACTTGGGACCACGGCAATGAAAGCCCAGAATCATGACCATGAGGCTACCAGGGAATGCCCAGATTTTCTCCAAGAGTTTAATTTGATGACAAAACCCTGAAATAACTACTCCAGTAATACTTCATTTAACTTACAAGATGGTAATGATGGTTTCCATCTTTGAAAAAAAAGAACAAAAACATCAAATTTTATCCCTGCTTCCTCAAAAGAGTGCAACTAAAACAAATTACCATATTTTCAGAAACATGCTACAGAGGATATTACCTATTTTTTATAGTTTTCTTACCTAATTTCCTTGTTGTCAGACATCATATGCTGTTGCTTGAGTGTATCTCCCTTTGGCAGCAAATCTCTAACTTTCCACCTGTAACCTATTTTTTAATTTTTAAAGTTTAATTCTAAAGTTTAATTACTCTTTAGAATTATGTAAAGTAAGAGTAAGCAGATGCAGTGTGTGATTCTGAAGAGGCTTTGCTATGTGTAATCTACACACATTTATTTGGGGCTTATTTATGGTTTTTTCAATGGGGCTTATTTTATGGTGGTGGTGTTGAGAATGTGAATAGGAGACAGCTTTGAGGAGTTTAAATTTTAAAGTCTCTTTAGGTTTTAGACTTTGAAAAATAAAACAAAACAACTCTACGATACCATGCAGTCAACAAACATCAATCAGTAACTTAGTTGATGTCCACTGTCCACAGTTGATCTTATCAGCCCTTAAAATCAACGCAGAGAGCTTTGGAATACTTTTAGAGAACACTGCTAGGCTGGGCTGAGGTATCGACCGTCTTGTCTCCGTATTGCTTTGTTAAGTGATGGTACTAGTTTGTCATCATTTAGTACCGTCAGGCTGTGGTTGAATAAAATATGAGTTGAAACAACTGAATCATCTTGCTTTCTGGAACTCTCAGGGTTTCTTCATTTCTAAGACGTAAGACTTTCCCCCTGAATAAGTCTTTCTGTAATCGTTTTAAACTCTCATTTTAACATCTTGCCATATGGGGGCTTCCCTGGTGGTACAGTGGTTAAGAATCTGCCTGCCAATGCAGGAGACGTGGGTTCAATCCCTGGTCCAGAAAGATCCCACATGCCATGGAGCAACTAAGTCCCTGCACCACAACTTCTGAGATGGTGCTCCGCAACAAGACAAGCCACCACAATGAGAAGCCTGCACACCACTACAAATAGTCACCACTCGCCACAACTAGAGAAAGTCCAGCAGCAGTAGTGACGATCCAGCATGGCCAAAAATAAAAATAAATCTTTTAAAAAGTTACAGGAATACTTTACAATTTGTAAAACATAAAATACAATCCTGCCTTACGGTTTGGCTTGAAAGTTCTAATCTTAATCTATAGTAACTTTTATATTTTATACTTTTTTAAGTCTGATTGAAAAGAAAGCTAGGAAAAAAAATATCTAGCAACTTTATTTAAATAATACCAGATAGAATATTACAATGAAAGTCCTTTAAAAGAAGAAGTGTATTTTTATTTTTTATTTATTTTTTTAATTTAATTGTACTATTTTATTACTTAAATGTCAAGTAGACTTCAGAATCAGTGTCACATACTAAAAACAATATTCCCCAAATTATTTATTTATTTTTTTGTTTTGAAATACTTCTTTTTTTTTTCATTTATTTTTATTAGTTGGAGGCTAATTACTTTACAATATTGTAGCAGTTTTTGTCATACATTGACATGGATCAGCCATGGACTTACATGTATTCCCCATCCCGATCCCCCCTCCCACCTCCCTCTCCACCCGAAGAAGTGTATTTTTAAACACTTGTAAGTAGAACTTGCCTGCATGTGTAATATTTAGACCCAGCGTACGGACTTTCCTTGACTCTGCTTTTAAAGTCGGCAGTATTGAAGATGGAGAGACTTATGTTGATGTATCCTTTCATTGTGTAGTCTGGGTGGTCCCCATAGGGCGGGATGGAGAAGGACCAGTAATATACCAGGCGGGGGATCATGTCTGATGTGAATGCAATGATCATGGCCTATGTTGGAAGAAAATGGTAGAGAGGGTATTAATTTAGAGCATTTATAGCTAGGGTTAAAAGACATGCCAAAATTACATTTTCATCAGTTGAGTTTTTTAAATTAAAGATTCAGAATTGTCAAATGGATATAAGTAGTGAATGTCCTAAAACTTTTGAGCAGCTGCTTTTAAGTAGTTTGTTTGCTTTTGGTCTTTGAAGGGAATATCCAGCAGTTCACCTGCAGTTCAAAAGCAAAGCCCTGATAGTTGCCTATTATGTATCTTAAGCACAGTAAGAATAATTGTAGACTAGGGTATTGTGGATAACTCGAGAGCCACTTGCATATGTTACATGTAACTTATATTTTTAAAAATTAGAATATAATAAAATTCAATTAATTCTGGAGCACTACTTGATAAAATTTAATCTTTATGACTTAGAAGGCCCTTTTGCATGTGAAATAACAAGATCAGTATTGTGAAAATAAGCTGGCTTTATATGATTCCTTTGTAGATAAATAATTGATAAAAATTGCTTTTTTAATCACTTGTCTCTTAAAAATAGAATACTAACTGATAACAATATTTTCCTTCAAATTTATACTTTTTCCCCTATAGTATCTTCACTTGTTGAGATAACTCAACCTCACAGTCTGATTTAAACTTTCAGTATATACTTATGTCTGTTGCTTCATTAAAGAGCAAGAATTCTTTATTATTCAATAAAATATAGTAGCAAGAAATTGTGTTGGGATTGTTCTATTCACATAATCAAGCAATGATGTCTATTTTGTTAGACTTAGTGTCTAAACCTTTCAACTTTCAAAAGGTTAAATGGATAAAGTCAGAAAGATTATAGTTATCAAAAAACTTTAAGAGAGTTTAATGTGTTTCCAGATTAAAGGAATAAATATGGATCAGTCTTAAATCTGAATCTGTGTCAGGCAGACATTCATTAGGATCTAAAGCTATTATTAATTACATGAATTCTCTCCAGAGTTCAAATTTGGGCTTTAAACTCTCCAACATGTAAAACCGGTGTCACGGAAGGACAAAGTAATGAATATACTTCAATCCAAATTCTATGTGAATAAACAAAGCTAAATGTTTCAGTCATTCCTGAAGCAGAAGAACAGACATGTTTTGCACAACACGATTTTAACAGTATTCATCTGAACATATGGTTTAGACACAGTGAGACCACAAGCCAACAAACAAGATCTCATGCAAAGCAAGAAAAACAACTGAGGGGCTTTTCTACTGCAAAATTTCCCCTCCCAGAACCAGCTTTGTCATTTCCTCTGGTGTAAAGTTTCTCGGTGTGTATTCTTGCCTGTCGGGGGTGGTGGTGGTGGTGTAAGGCGAGACTATTTAACGTCTCCCAGATTTCAATAGATTAAAATTTCCTGTTATCATTTAACTCAACTAGAGCTTTTTACAGAATCACCTGCAGATTTGCTTCAAGAAGCTATACAAATTCCAACAAGGAAGATAATTCTATTGTCTTCTGACAAGATACTTTTTCCTCCTGAATTAAGCTGCTCTGAGCCACAGTGCAAGAGCACAAATAAATGCAGTGTGCTTCATTTCCCATGCTGTTCCAAACACAATTTTCCATTTATATCAAAATAAATTAAAATTGGTCTTCAATAGCAGATGCTCTGGCATGACACAACAATGTAATTCTGCTTATTTATTGAACCAGCAGCCTTAAAATGAATGATTTTATACCAAACTCTGGCCTGATGCCCTTTCAAATCCTGAGGAGCTGTTCTCTTCTTCCTCCTTCCTAAAAAGCTTTCCTATGATGGAAAGCTAGCCGTTACTGAGCATGTGAGGTTGGGAAGGCACAAATTAGGCATGTGAGGGGATAACATACATGTTTAACTCTTATAGAATTATATGCAAGAGGACCTGCATCTTGGAATCTCTAACATCTTAATATGGAAAAAAGGACAGTCCATAGTGTAATTGGGCTTCCCTGGTAGCTCAGATGGTTAAGAATCTGCCTGCAATGTGGGAGACCTGGGTTCGATCCCTGGGTTGGGAAGATCCCCTGGAGAAGGGAATGGCAACCCATTCCAGTATTCTTGCCTGGAGAATTCCATGGGCAGAGGAACCTAGTGGGCTACAGTCCATGGGGTCGCAAAGAGTTGGACACGACTGACCAACTAACACTATGTCACTATAGTTTAACTGATAATTGAATAAGCAATTTTTCTAGTGTATAGTAAGCCAGCACCTGAATTATAAGAACAACTGCCGGATGAGACCCAGTAGCACCGATGAGTGGGTACACGTGTGCCTGTGTGCACACACACGTGCAGGTAGAGCTGCCTTGAAGACACGGCCAATATTCCATCTGCATTAATGGTGAGGAGCCATGCTGGGGTGATGAGGAAAAGGTGCCTCATGGAATTAAGACAGGACACCTGAGTAATGGGGAGTAGGAGTCAGTTGAATTTTCTGGTTAGTTGAAGGTCAAATAAAAACCTTTTAGTTCCAAACCCTGTTGCTAAAAATTTCCTTAAAGCACATAACTCCACATTCCAGCCTGGCTTCATGTCATATACTATATTGAACATGACAGATTCATACTTTCATGACCGTGGAGCTTGAAGGGCCTCACTGTTGTATTTCTGAACATCAGCCTATGTTTTGCAGCACAGTGGATGCTGAAGGTGGGGGCTCTTTGGGTGAATGGAAATGGATATAACCTCACAGTTGTTTTCGTGTGTGTGATTTACCAACTTTCTCCAAAAAGGAGAGACAGGAGGTGATCCAAATAAACTGAGGGTTCTTGGGGGTGAGAGCTGGGTTCCAGATAACTTATTGTGTAAAACTGTGACCATGGTCTAGACCGTGACATATTGTTAAATTCTTGTGCCTCTAGTTTCGACACCTGGCAGAGCTTACGGAGTTGCTATAAACAATGCTGTGTGATGAAGATGATAACAGAGTGCGTGCATGCATGCGTGCTAAATCACTTCAGTTGTGTCTGCCTCTTTGCGACCCTATGAACTGTAGCCCACTAGGCTCCTCTGTCCATGGGATTCTCCAGGCAAGAATATTCAAGTGGCTTGTCGTGCCCTCCTCCAGGGGTGATAACAGAATAGCTGCTAATATCCCCACAAGGACCAGGCTCTGTGCATCCCAGGCACTAACTCACTGAATTCCCCATGCACCCTTTGTGGTATATAATCATCTGAAAATATGTGACAGGGAAATTATTCAATCTACAGATGATAAAAGGAAGCTCGGAAGTGTTAAGGTCTGGGCGGACGCCCCTCAGCCGGGAGCCTGACCCACAGGCACTGCCAGACTCTTCTGTTTCTACAAGGGCTCATGGGAAAGGCAGGGGACTCAAGGCAAGTGGGACTTGATTAAGAAGTTAAAACTGGAATATTATTTTGTTAACCTGGGAGTCAAATTGGCAGTGGAATAAGGGAGGAGATAACCTTGAGTGTCTGGATATTTCTGGGGAAGGAGATTCCCTGATGGGCTGGCATGGGAACTGCTCTGCTTGACAGCTCCCTGCTGACCGTGGGGGCAGCAGTAGGGAAGCAGACAGACGGTGCAGACTGGTCCATAATCAGAACAGATTGAAACAAGTGAGTCCTGTTCCCTCATCACTCAGACACGTGCAGGACGTGAAGGTGCTTAGCTAACGACTAACACTGCAAAGACCAAGGGTGGGGCAAGGAGGAGAGCTGGGACCTGCCCTAAATCCACCTCCTTGAAGAACCTCTGTCCCATGACACAAGGAAGGTAAGGAATGATGGGGAATGCACAAAGCACATACTTCTTCGTCAAGTAGTTACTAGTTTAAATTGATAGTTTGGAGTATACAGTAAAATATGGTGGAATGACTGTTCGTATTTTAGGGTCTACAAACTCTAAATGGATAGATTTCTATTTCCATTATAAAAGCACTATTTGATAATTCCTTTTATAGTCATGTGAGGATTAAAAGTTAGTACTTACTGTTAATATTATTACGTTTCTACTGAATAAAACTAATAAATGAACAACAAAAGCATAATAGTCACTATTCTTAGCAACTGCCCCTGTAAGAGGTCTTGTAAGTCACCAATAATAATTATAAACAAAATACATTAAAAAATAATAACAACAGTTACAGCAACTATGTTGTTATGTGGATGAAAGTATTAGCATCTTCCTCCCATATTATGAAAAACACTGGATTCCTTAGGAAGCAACACTAATGCAGTTTTGGACTTTTCAAGGTCTTTACCCTGCGAAGCCTATTTACTCACATTGGTCACCACAGCCAGAATTGCTATTCCTTGCATGATGGGCTGCCATGCTCCGATGTCCCGGGCTTTTTCAGGCACCATGCGTCTATACTGGGTAGTCAGTTTCCACGCGTCCACTCTTATTTCCAATATATTGTTCACCAGAGCCAACAGAGGGGCCAGTGGAAAAGAGGCCACAAATAAGGTGACGAACCCAAACTGAATAACTGTCAATGGAACGGACACACATCATGGAGTGGTGGATGGATGGGAGGACAACAAACGTTCCTTTACTCTTCTAAAGAGAAAGGCATACAGTGAACTAAACCCCAAAGAGAAAAGACACTCATGGTAATAATAATGTTCAACAGTGAAAGAATCAAAACAAAAGACAAATACAAAGTCTCTGGAAAGAAGTCTAAATATAGCCTGTTTACTTCACAAATATACACAATAGGAATAACATATTTAAAAATCTTTAATCAACCACAATTACTTGCTGGCAATAAACTTGGGGCACTTGAAGTAAATTATTCATTCCCAGTGTAGAAATAATAGAATGTTGGGAGAGGATTTGTGATTTAGGATTAAAAAAAGAAAGAAAGATAGAAAAGGAATATTGTGGAAATACCTGAAGTTAAAAAGAAATAAGTAATGTACCTTTGAGAGAATGTTTAGAGAATGTTGGAGGAAATATATGGAAAATAGGTAAATGACCAAGCTCCACTGAGTCTATGAATGCAAGGGCAGCACATTCTGAGAATTTGTGATACTACTACAAATCATGGAAACGCATGCAATAAGTGTTTTAATAAGTCAAAATTTAGTCCTTCACGAGCTTTTATTTTGAAATGGTGGCAGTGTGTGCGGTCACAGTAAGTTAGAATTATGCTGGTGGCTTAGAGGGTCTTTCATCTCTGTCTGGAATCTATGTGGCTTTGCTATAGGTGAGCAGCAGAGACTTGCTGGGTGGAGGGTGGGGACGCTGGACCACAGGGAGGGAGAAGTGAGCTGTGATAAGGCCAGGGATCTAAGTGGCAGACCTTTGAAGTAAACTACCATAGGTATCTGTAACTGAGACAGTGGATGAGAGAAGAATTTACAGGCCCTTTAGCACTCCTCTCAGCCAGCGGGCAGGGACCACTCTGGCCAAGAAGGGCAAGACTGTGGAGGTATAGCTGGGTAGGAGGAGCTGACATCTGCTTCTGATCTGAGAGGCCAGAATGTACTGCAGAAAAGCAGTAGGGGTTGGAAGGACTTGGCTGATCTACAGGCCAGAGTTGGTGACATCACAGAGCGTGGCACTGACAGTGATGTCAACATCCATGACTCACCCAACCCTAAAAGAACTCATCTGCCTCCAGGGGCCAGGCAAGTAACAGAAATGTGTGGCGTGGGTACAGTAACTGGCAAACTGGCAAACGGATGTCCTAATGAAAGGTACCATGTTGGAAGGAGGGCCCCATGCTGCCAGGTCCCCTTAATACTCAAGAGAAGTCAGAAATTAGGACTTGATTCGCAATAAATCCAGTTAAAAATCCAAAGGAGAAAAGACATAGTTTAAAATGACAACAAAGGCACAGACTACTTAGAAATAAATTAGTGAGAAATGTTAAGATGGTTATGATAACTGACTTAAAAATAGAGAACAAGTAATGATGGATGAATGGTATGATACACCATACTCTTAATTGGGAAGATTCAAGCTTGGGGACATATTAAATTCCTTCTCCAAAAATAAAATTTAGAATTTGAATGCAAATTTAGTTAATAATTCCAAGTGGATTTAAGGAAGAAAAGCTGACAGTCGAGGCTAAAGTTCTTCAAAAAAAATGTATACAAGTACACAAGTAAAATAATGAGGAGGGATATTTAAAGTAACAGTGTTAGGGATATTTCTGCAAAAGGATAAAATGGGACACCTCTAAGAGATATTAACATATATTATAATGCTATGGCAATTGAAAAAATTCAGAACTAGTGCATTAATAGACAGTATGAATTAAATAGAATAAATTTCAAGAACAGATGGAGATACTCAAGGGATTTCAGTATATTATAAAAATGATGTTTCAAATCAGTAGATTCAAGTACTGGAGTAATTAGCTAAACCATTAGAAGAGCTGGTATGGAGTCTTCGTTTTTGATATCAAAAGAAATTCCAGATGGATTAAACATTTTTAATTAAAAAAAAAAAGCAGAAAAAACCAAGATGGTTTAATCTCTTCTGATATTCAAGTGAGAAGAACTTTCTAAACAACTTTGGAAACCAAGAACAACCAAGGCCTATCAACGTAGCAAGGCAAAAAACATCCATTGTAAGAACAAAAATAACCCTCGCCTGAAACTTGCTCATGATCCTGAATTGCTCTCTGATATGCTTTCTTTTTTATTCATAAGTCACGTTTCTTGAAGAAGTCCCTACACTGATTATTTCTCTGCCATTCAAAGCTCTACACCTTCTGCGGCCCTCCCCACGGCACCGAAACTCATCTTGCTCACTGTTTGGTGGCTGCACATGCCAAAGCCAATGTACATTTTCAGTCCTTGTTTATTCGATTACTAGGCAGTTCTTTCCCACCCCAAGCAGCTTCTGACATGGCCAGATATTTTCTTCTCTGTGGAATGTTTTTCTCTGTTGATTTTTGTTTACTTAAATAATTTTAAAAAACCAAGGTAGAAGTGTGTGTGTACATACATACACACACACACACATTTTACTTTTTACTGCTGGATAATTACTTTGCAATATTGTGATGGCTTTTCGCCATACATCAATATGCATCGGCCCCAGGTATACATCTGCCCCCTCCCTTTTGTACCCCTCCTCCCACCATACATATTTTTAAATACTGTCTAACTATAGTGCTTCTTATATTTTCCCCCACAGTCCTAGCAATTATGGGGACTCGAGCTCTTGCTTTTTTGCCTCCCTGTCCCTTTTCATTATGCTCCTTTCAGTAAATGTTCATATCCTTCTCAAGTAAGGTTATAGATGTCTCTTTGTAAACATATGTCTATGCCAATATTCTCCCAACTGTTCTGCTGTTCTTCTCTTTGTGGATTTCTTTCGCCTGCTTTACCCTTTAAATGCCCCCTTTCCCCAGGGCCTCCTCATCCATTCTCTGCTTGGCAGGCCTGAATCATCCCCATGGCCTCAGCAATAGCTTCTCTGAGCTCCTGACTGGTGAATCCAACTTAATAATGGACCTCACCTCTCTGATGGCTCATAGACACCTCATGGTCAAAATATCCAACTCAGAACCGTTTTCTCAAAACCAGCTCCTCTCCTTGTATTCCATCCAGGAGACTGATGAAAGTTATCTCAACAATTCTATTCCTCACCTGCCACACTAGTCATCTCTTTAACACCTATCAAATCTGTCTCCTTTACCTAAGACCATAGACTCCACTTAGGTGCTTTTGTCTGGTTACCTGGTGTGGACCCCTATATATCCTCTTCCCACCAAATATGGGCACCACCTAAAATATTATCTTTCATTCTGCTGTCAGAATCATTGGATCTTCTTCAATATACACATTATGCAATCTTCTTGCTTACGAATGTTCCAAAGTGTCTGTATTTCTTTAAGGATAAGTTCAGCTGTCCTGGCTAAGCACACCTGATATTTCTACCTATGGATCCTTTGTTCTAGCCATACCTTGTTTATGTGCTGTTCTCTGAACTGGCCAAGCTGTTTCATGTCTTTGTACTTGTGACTGCATTCTTCTCTCTGCATGAAATGTCCATTATCTCTATCACACTTTTGATAGCTACCTTCCAATCACCCTTCCAAAATCTAATTTAATTATCACCGGTTCTAGGAAGTCTGATCTCTGCTCACCTGCTTAGCAATCCACCAAGGACTCACTATCCCTTGCTTGGCCCTGGGAGGCCAGACACCAAGTTTTACTTGGCTTGGTATCCCCAGCAACTGCTACAGTGTTTGGCACAGCAGTTGCTCAATGTTTGTGAGATGGATGGATGGATGAGTAAGTGATTAACAGATGAGAGGCCTACAAATCCTTCCCAACTGTCCAGCTGCCATTTTGGAATGTTCAGCCTGCAAAGATGAGGAAGCATCAGTGCAGGTGGTAGGCAGAAACAGCGCAGAGACAGGGGGGTGGGGGAAGACAGGCCTGGTCCTGGAGAGCGTAGAGGATGCTTGGGTGGGTATAGCACTGTAGAGGCAAAGAAAGAAGTAGGTACATGGAGATGTTGAAGAACCAGTGATATTAATTACAGTAAATTAAATGGAGAAAATAATACAGGAAGGTAAGATCAAGTGAACATGCAAGGATGGAAGAGGCAGTACCAGAGACGAACAGAGCCCACTTCATCACTGCCCTGCACTTCATTTATCGCACCTGCACACTGGGAACCTTATGTCCTGTGTCTGAGAAGTCAGGACCATATACTTAGGGAAGCAATTTTGGTTAACAACCCAGGATTACTCTAATAACCTCAAAGGGTGGTGGGGAATTCACTACCAAAATAAAAGAATTTCACTCAAAAAAACACAGGCCATACAGAAACTGGTGGGGGCTGCTGAGGCAATGCTACTATTCACTCAGTTAACAGTTGTATTTGTGTGTGTTGAACTCCAAGCTCAAGTCACTTAAATGAATATTCATGAGGGTCCAGGCAGCAGTGCTCCAAGCTGAGGACTGGAAGGTCCAGAGGCCTGAGCGCTACTTCCAACAGGCTCAGTCCAGTTCGGGAGAGACGTATGCACACAGCCACACACCATCAGGACACGAGTCAAGCGCTACTGATGCCGAGAAGAGAGTGGGGAATCTGTGTGGAAAGCTGAGGGCTCCTGCTGAGGCTCGGTAGGGATCCTTTCAGGTAGAAAAGAAGGGAAAAGTTCTTCCAGGCAGAGGGAAGTTCTAGTTCCCTTCATGGGGACCAGAGCTGGTA
This sequence comes from Odocoileus virginianus, assembly GCF_023699985.2. Lineage (NCBI taxonomy): Eukaryota > Metazoa > Chordata > Mammalia > Artiodactyla > Cervidae > Odocoileus > Odocoileus virginianus. The sequence continues at coordinate 32,176,470 of NC_069697.1, forward strand.
GCTGGTCACGAATCCTAGCCAAGAAACAGGGGATGCTAACAGGATTGGCTGTCAGAAGACGGTCCCCTTCAGCAGCTAAGATGCATAATTAAAAAGGTAGATGGTGCTACCATTAATGAGTAAACTGTGGGGATGAGCTCACCACCACAGGCACTCTATGTTAACTTTCGAGCAACAAAAATCATTCAAAAGGCATTTGGAAACTCTATCTCCCATAAACCCAAAGAACGAAACATAGATTTCACTCTTGTTTCGGATACAGAATAACAGACTGCCTACACTTGGAAACTGATTAATTTTCTAATTCATTAGGAATTATGTGAATAATAGGAAACCAATTTAATAAATCTAAAAAAAAATTGGGGGAGGGATAAATTAGGTGTTTGAGATTAGCAGATAAAAACTACTATATATAAAATAGATAAATGACAAAATCCTACTGTATAGCCCAGGGAACTATATTCAATATCCTGTAATAAATCATAATGAGAAAGAAAAAAATTTAAAAATCTCTCTATAACCACTGTTATTTCATCCTGTCTTATATAGGAGGGTGAGGCTGAATTATTATCTTTATTATCTTTTAATATAGTTTCCTGCATGAAAACAGCAAGACCTTGTTGTTTATTTTATATAAAGTAGTTCAGTTCAGTTCAGTTTGCTCAGTCGTGTCCAACTCTGCACACGCCAGGCCTCCCTGTCCATCACCAACTCCCGGAGTTTACTCAAACCCACGTCCATCGAGTCGGTGATGCCATCCAGCCATCTCATCCTCTATCGTCCCCATCTCCTCCTGCCCGCAATCCCTCCCAGCATCAGGGTCTTTTCCAATGAGTCAACTCTTCACATGAGGTGGCCAAAGTATTGGAGTTTCAGCTTCAGCATTAGTCCCTTCAATGAATACCCAGGACTGATCTCCTTTAGGATGGACTGGTTGGATCTCCTTGCAGTCCAAGGGACTCTCAAGAGTCTTCTCCAATACCACAATTCAAAAGCACCAATTCTTATGGTGCTCATTTTCTTCACAGTCCAACTCTCACATCCATACATGACCACTGGAAAAACCATAGCCTTGACCAGACGGACCTTTGTTGACAAAGTAATGTCTCTGCTTTTTAATATTCTATCTAGGTTGGTCATAACTTTCCTTCCAAGGAGTAAGCGTCTTTTAATTTCATGACTGCAATCACCATCTGCAGTGATTTTGGAGCCCCCCAAAAATAAAGTCTGACACTGTTTCCACTGCTTCCCCATCTATTTCCCATGAAGTGATGGGACCAGATGCCATGATCTTAGTTTTCTGAATGTTGAGCTTTAAGCCAACTTTTTCACTCTCCTCTTTCACTTTCATCAAGAGGCTTTTTATTTTCTGTTCACTTTCTGCCATAAGGGTGGTGTCATCTGCATATCTGAGGTTATTGATATTTCTCCCGGCAATTTTGATTCCAGCTTGTGCTTCTTCCAGCCCAGCATTTCTTGTACCTGTTAATCCCAAACTCCAAATTTATCCCCTTTCCCTTTCCTCCTCTGGTAACCGTAAGCTTGTTTTCTATGTCTGTGAGTCTGTTTCTGTTTTGTAAATAAGTTCACTGTTTCATCTTTTTAGATTTCACAGATAAGTGATATATGATATTTGCCTTTCTCTGACTTACTTCACTTGGTATGATAATCTCTAGGTCCATCCATGAGAGGCTGAGTTATTTAGCTGGTAATTATTTTAATGAGACTATGAAATTCTAAAATTCCTATCAATTTCTCCCCAAAGCATGACCATATAACTTTTGCTTTCTATACCATTTATTTGACTACAGAAAAATAATTTTTTCCAAGTTTTTTTGTGTTAAAATAACAAATGGTATTCTGCCCCATAATATTGTTGTTATTAATGCTGATAATGGCTCCAGTAAGAAATATTTACAATTATGACTCATTTTGGAATACAGATAATTGTCTTGTAGTCCCTTTGAAAATAAACAGAATAAAGATAGCTTCTACATAATGGACTGCAGCTACACCCTTAATTGAACCTGGTCATGAAACATAACAAAAGCAGAAACGAAATTCAAATCAGACTTCTTGCTGCAAAGCATTGTTGACTGAAGAAACTACAAGAGGAACCATTCAGAAGCAGATGCATTTCCACATATAATGTATATTCTTAAAAGCAATTATTTTATATATAGAATGTGACTTAATAAAAACCTCCCTCTATCTGCAGACTTATAAAGGAACCACAAAGGGGTGTCTCTGCAAACACACAAACCCGCATGCATAAATGCAAAACCTGTCAAAATCCTTTCCTGTTTTCCTAAGCTTAAAAAACTGTAATTCAATGCAATGGTGAGCTGAAAGGGCACAGATACAAAACATGTCCATTGTTAGCCTTCTATTAGATAAAAGTGTGTCATGCATAATAGAAAAGATGGTATTTCCAATGGAAATCTATTTTGAGATGCATTCATTTAAAGGCAACCGACAGCTCAAAATCAAGTTCAAGTGAAGAGAAAGAGAGCCCAAGCAAATACTACAGAAATGGACAAAGACATCCAAGAAGGAGGGAGCCTGTACTAAATCTTAATTCCAGACCAGCAAAACAGTTTCAAATTCAAGCCAGTGATTTGCCATGAGGTCACTTAAGGAATTAGGCAGAAACCACCAACCAGAAGCAATAGATGCAGTGTCAAAGCAAGTGTGAGATGTGGAGGGGGTCGGGGGGACCCTGTGACCCTCGTTCCCATGGACTTCTTGCCAGGCTTGCTCACATGAGTCTGTTCAGAAGGAATCGGCCAACAGCTGCGCTGCATGGACTCCAGCCAGGGCTGAGTCACGTCTAATAATAGCTCTGAGTTCATCCTTCGACAACATGGTAAGAATCCTCTGAGAATTAATGGTGAAGATGTACCTCAATGAATATTCCATTTCACTGCTGTGTAATAAATTTTCAGCTTTGTATAACACAAATATTGAGAAAGATACACACAGTCACCATATTTGAAAGCCTGATTGTATAATTTTATCTAGTAGAGAAAAATGGACTCCATTTATTGAAATGGAGGCTAGAGAATAATTTGGCTCTATAATTGATGCTTTGGGGATCCAAAGCATGTTCCAATATATTTCATGCAACCCAAAATTTCACTAGCGACTTACTCATTTCAAGATATTCATAAAATAATCCCAGTTTGCCCATGGGCTGCAGATGGTAGTCTTGTTCCCATCGTGGGGTTATCTTTTCTGCTCCTGAAACGGTGTTACATCGTCCAAACACGTTCATGACCCAGCTGCCAAAAAGATCAAATTATCAGTCAGAATACTGTCAGACCAACAGCATAAAAGTATTACTGATATTTTGAGCTGAACACATCATCTTTCCAAGAATTCAATTTCTTGTTTTCATGCTAAATTTATTTTTATTTCTGCCTCTCTAACCCAAAATATTTTCAATAATAATATTGACCACATACCTGGTTTTATCACAAGTGTAACTATGATTTGTTCTCCTACCTCCTATTCATGTGGGCATTTTAGTTTTTTAAAAATACTTTTCCTCATTTGATTAACTTTAGCTGCCGTCCCCCACCCCCACCATTTTCCTGCTCTTATCCAAAGTGATCTTTCCAGCCTGAAAATTGCCAGAGAAAATAAACAAAGCATAGAGGCCAGTGTGTATGTGTGCTCAGTCAGTTCCGACTCTGGGCCTGACAAGAGTACTGGAGTGGGCTGCTGTGTCCTCCTCCAGGGGATCTTCTGATGCAGGGATCAAACCTGCGTCTCTTGTGTAGCAGGAGGATTATTACCTGCTGAGCCTCATCCGGGAAGTCTGGAGGCCCGTGTGGTCCAGGGCAAAGAGAAAAGTAAGTCTGTTGATTGTGGGGGTTGGAGCCTAAGAGACCACAATGAGGATTTGGGCATTTTTTCACACTGAAGGAAGTGGGGAATCATTGAGGGCAACTGTGCAGAAAACTGACATACTTTGACTTTAGATAAGACAGATCCATGGCCCTATTTTCAGCTGAACAAATTGAAGACCAAAGCTGTGACATGCTTCCTCAAAGTCAGCGCAGAGCTCGGAGGAATCCTGGCCTCCACTGGTGGCCCAGGGCTCTGCCCCCAGTGCTGGAAGCTGCCCCGCGGAGCAGTCCCGTGTCTCCTCTTGGGTTATGTGTTTTTCTTTCTCAGAAGATTCTGGGCCAGCTAAATGCCCCCCACCCCACCCCTTTTTAATGGCAATTTCTCTTGAAAAGAAACTGGAAACAGCTGGCGTTGAAACAAGGTGTGCGTCTCTAGCGTGTAGGGCTGTGGTCCCCTGAAGTAACAGCTGGCTTGCGGTTTACTTGTCGAGTTCATCAGAAGATGCGCCACAACAGCAAATAATGTAGCATCTGGTTAAGCTCTGGCTGATTACACAGCACATTTATAAGGATTTCACTGTAAAGACCACTAGATGTGTTGCTCATGAACACCTGTATGTACGCATCCACCCACCCGCCCACCTAGAGTGTAAGATGTGGATTACAAATAGCTGACCAGGCTGGGTTTCCCACTGCTCCTGATCGCAGCGTTAACTGCTCACTGACACCTCCCCAGGCTTGCTAAGGGGAGATTTCTCTACGAGCAATGGTGCTCTTGGCTTCACCATCTTTCCCCACGTCTTTCTTCTCTGACATTAGGGGAAGAGCAGGAGGCTGTGCAAGTGGAGAGGGGAGATGGGTTCAGACATATCCCTGGATCTGAATCCAAACTTCATCTTTTATTCGTTATAACTTTAGTCAAGTTTACATAAAATGGGGTGATAAAACCTACACTGCCCAGGGTTGTTGTCAGGATGAAATGACTCAGAACAGATGAGGATTTAGCAAACTTCCTACCCCTCTGTGTGAGATTTTCTTTTGACAAACAGAGGCTAACTGGCTGAGGCCAACAGTAAATGAGGGCTAAGTTACTTAGAACCTTGGCTCGCATCTCACTTCAGCACTTACAAGAATGACGTGGAGTGCTTGTTGATGGTGTGACTTCCGAGGCCACAACCCGGAGCTCTGTAATCAGTCAAGTCAGGTTTGGCCGGGAATGCACCGTTCTTCAGACATTCCAAGGGCCCTTGTGGTACACGTGGCAACGAAGACCACACACATCCATCTCCCTTCGTGACACCCAAACTCAAGATCACTGGGTTCTATTGGTTTAGTTTTTGCTCTGCCCTCACACTTTTAGCCTCAGCCTCTCATGAAATCCTCTCCAGGCTCCAGAGAAACAGGTCCTTCACGGTCAGGGACCCAAATCCATCATGACTTGGATTCAGGATGAAACTTCTGTCCTGGCAGTCACTTGCATGACTAACTCATCTGGCGCTTGTTCCTTGTACTGTACTGCCTCCCACCACCAATCATATTAGGTCAAATCAGAAGTCCTGACTAGCTGGCTTTTCTGAGCATCACACTGAGCCTCTTGTTCAGTCTGAGTTGAATCACTCATCTGTAGCAGGAAATCTTGGTTTGAAGTCCATCTGTTATTGTTCGTGGTCTTTTGGGTTCTTCTATTGGTTTATGATTCTAGTATAGGAATATCGATTTAATTGCCCATGAGAATCACCTATAAAACTTTTAAAAAGTATAGACACACTGGATACTTCCTCCCCTGGTCAAGGCTGGGGAAAAAGATTCGTCCTCTAAGCATAGGTTACAAAGTAATTCTCTTAGGAATGGACCATGCATATTAGTCTAACACTATCATAAAAAATTGTCCTTTATTGAGTATTTACTACATGTAAACTGTGGTGTGAAACACTTTACACCTCATTTGGTCTTTGTCTCTTTATTACCACATTTTATCCATATATTATAGATCATGGTAATTTTGCTAATTTTGAATACAAGCATCCTTCACTATCTGAATCTATTTTACTCCTGAGTTTACTGTTCCTGGATTTTAAGACTGAGTGTGTAGAGTGAAGAATACCTGTACTTAGGATTCTCTCACTGTATGTCTCTGATTCATTCTCTAGTCAAATTATATCTTGATAAGAGATATTTCCTCTTGTAAAAAGTCTGCTTTTTCTTATTATCTAAATAGTGAATGTTCACTGTGAAAAATATAGAAAACATATAAAGGAAGAGAATTACAGCCATCCATTATCTAAACACCAAAGGACAATGCTAAGGCATTTTGGATGTTTAACTCTGTTTTTTTTTTAAACATTTTATCATAAAATTTCTTCAGAGTGAGTAGCTTAATGCAGGAACTGTACTAGTTTTTTGTCAAGTACAGAATAAAATTCCCAGGAATGTCCAATTATCAAAATAGAAAGTGAGGTTGGGAAGGCCAAAGGGCTCTAGGCTTTTTCTCTGGGTCCAATGAACAATTCCATTAATTTACTGACATTTGCATTTGAAGCACATGAGTCACTCATTCACTCAGCTGGCTCTACTGAGGACCTACTAAATGCCACGTGGTGATGCATGTGCTAGCGAGATCTCCCCAAACCCCTAAAGGAAGCCTAGATCACAGCTTCATATGGCCTTTATCTGCTCTGCAAACCCTAGGCAAGGACCCCAAGTGGAGCTGAGGGTGGAAGCAGGTGAGTTTATGGTGAAATTCATTTCACGGGTCACTCAAACAGTAAAAAATCTGCCTGCAATGCAGGAGACACAGAAGAGATGTGGGTTCGATCCCTGGGTAGGGAAGATCCCCTGGAGGAGGGCATGGCAACCCACTCCAGTATTCTTGCTTAGAGAATCCCCGTGGACAGAGGAGCCTGGCGGGCTGCAGCACACGGGGTTGCAAAGAGTTGGACATGACTAAGCAACTAAGTATGCATGCTCCTTTTGACTTATTTAAATGGTGTGAAAATAGCCACTAACTTTTCTACGTTTTCTTTCCCCTTTCTATGTGTTTTTGGAATAGGTGTAGTTCTGATAGCAAAAGTAACTGATATATCTCTGTTATGTTAGAATGTTGTATGAAAAAGGAAGGAAGGAAATTGGCGCCTATATAAAGAGCAGAAGCTATTCTCTAAATTGCCTAATTTTTAAAAAAACTAATTTATTTATTTGGCTATGCTTGGTATTAGCTGCAGCACATGGGATCTTTGATCTTCACTGTGTCATTCAGGACATTTAGTGGCAGCATGTGGGATTTAGTTCCCTGACTAAGGATCAAACCCTGACCCCCTGTATGGGAAGCATGGGATCTTAGCCACTGGACCACCAGGGAAGTCCCTAACTTACCTAACATTTAGCACTCCCAGTTTTCAAAGAAGGGAAACATAATTCAAAATACCCTACCTAAATATTCTAGGTGAGTAATAGAAATACCTGAAGGCAAAGTTCAGCTCACAAGAATTTACAATAATGTGCTTCCTTGAAGTGAAGGTATACACAAACCACTGATATTATAATGTATCCTTTATTTTTAACTATTTCACATGAATAAGTTTCATTTTGTATGAATTTCTCAATACTGGTTTAGGAAATATTCCCTTCTCCTTGATTGTCTAAATCAGAAAGTAGCTCACTGATGAGTTATTCACAAACACTCAGTGTTAGGTAACTAACCTATTTCCTTCAGAAAATGCTTTAATTTTTTTTGGTAATCTGAGTTAAGCTTTTCCTTTATTTGATACATTCATTTTCATAGGGAAACACAGTGTTATTTGCACACGACCTACTTTTACTCATCTGGAAAAAATCTAACTATGAGCCCAAGGTAAGGGTTGTATACTGCACAGCAGGGCAAAAAAGTATTCATTTCACAGCTAAGATCAGAATCTGTTTTTAAGGGAGATGGTTGGAACTGGAGAAAAGAGGATGTCTTTATTTATAGACAGACCCTGATAATTCACACTGAAGATAGAAGATAAAAGCTCCAGTGAAGAAATGTGGAAGGACATGCTGAAACCCAAAAGGTTTTGCTCTACAAAAACAGAAAAGGAAAAAAAAAAAAAAGAAATTAACTCCTCTACAAAGAGAATAAACAGAAACTTGGTAATGAGGGAGAGAGAAGAAAGGCTAGGAGAGGAAGAAAGGATGAGAAGGAAGCTGGGTGTGGTGGCAGGAAGACAAGGCAGGATGCTAGTATCAGCCTACAGAGAAGGCTAATAAGAAACAACAACAATATTCTCAGTAGTACAGTGGGATGAAAGACTAAAAAAATGGAGTTCTGCATTTCGAGATTGAAGTTGCCTAAGTTTCTCCTCCATGCCCCAAACATCAATAAGGCCTGCTTGTGTGAGTGGCTTTGGAGGATGTTGAGAAGGTTGCATTCGACATTCAGGCTGGCAGGAGCAGAGTACCGGTGTGGGAGTGAGACAAGAGAGGGATCAACAGTTTTGTGACAACAGAAACTCAGAGCCAGAAATCATCTTGAAAAGGTTAGTGTGGCAGGCAGGAAAATATTCTTCCCAAAGATGTCCACATCCTAATCCCCAGAACATATGAACATTATGGGTGCAGATGCAGGTAAGGGTGCTAATCAGCTGACTCTATGAGAGACAAGACTTGATTATCCAGGTGGGCCCAGTGTACTCAAAGGGTAATTAAAAGTGGAAGATGGAGGCAGAAGAGAAGGTAGAGAGGGGTGTGGGAGGGAGATGTAACCACAGAAAAGAGTCAGAGACAGGCAACCTTGCTGGCTGTGAGATGCAGAAAAGAGGTCACAGGTCAAAGGATGCAAGTGGCCTCTAGGAGCGAGAAAAGGCAAAGATACAGATTACCCTAGAGCCTGGAGGAAACAGCCCTGCCAGTACCTTGATGTTAGCCCAGTGAGACCTCTGCAGACTTCTGAGTTTCAGGACCCACAGGATATTAATATTCAATTTATTATTTTGTGGGGCTCCCCCCACCCCATTTTCTTCCAATAACCATTAACTGTGGGGATATTTGTTAAAGCAGCAATAGAATACTAAGATAATAAGCTAAAATATGCAGAAATTGCAGATGGCATTGGACTTGTCCACTCTGATATGGGATTGGGTTTCATTGAAAAAGACAGAGTGACCTTAGCTAACATCTGTTCTCATTTCCAGGAAAAGAACTGTAAGTCAAAACCTTTGTAGTTATTTTCGACAACTGTCTCCTAAACTGCTACATAGCCTGGTGCTTTAGGACCATAAGTGAACCTCTGTTCTTAAAAGCACATGGATTTGGAGCCATGGGGTTTTTACATTTGAACCCACAGTAGCCTCTTATTGGCTATGTGAACTTGGGCAAATCATTTAACCTCATTAAGACATGGATTCTTCATCTGCAAAAGGGAAATAAAAATAAGGATTGTTTAGATGATTAAATGAGAGAGTATATAAAGCACTTTATACACTGGCTGGCACATACTTAGAACTCAACAAATTACTATTACTGATTTTTAAATGCATGTATAAAAGGTGGAGAAAGTTTTAACAAGCTGTGAAAAAACAGTCTGAAGCTCCAACAAGGGCCATCTCTCACAGGGCTATATGATCCATCAGCCTCCAAGGATAGGCTAATAAGCAGAAACTATAGCAGATGGGGATTTATGTTTAATAGAAAGGTTTTAAAATATCATTATTAAGCACTGGATACATGCACACTGTTGGTTGGATAATAAGCAGAGAGTCTACTTCACGTTAGAGGTGGGCGTGCAGCAATGTGGAAATGCGGGGAAGTGAGTGTGATGGGTGGGCCGTTCTATCCTCAAGATTACACGATTCGGTACTCACGGAAGTAACACTTCTTGTATGTTATTCCAGATTGCTTTTCCTCCCATGATGATTATCAGCTGCGTTGTCAGTTCAAAGAGACACCCACCTGGGTCACACTGAAAAATTAAAAAGTCCCATTTAAATTTTAGATGGATCTAACATGAAAAAGTCAGTAATTTTATTTTTTTCCTGAAATTCTAGTTTAGGCTAAAAAAAGTGTAAGGAATATAAAATGAAAATGTAAGGAATATACTTTTCATTGGGCAACTAAGAGAAAACATGCAACAGCTTAAATTGCCAAGAGAATGTAACTCTATATTCACACCTCTTCATTTCTGTATTTTCCCAGCCAATAAACTGGATCTCCTGGATAACCCACAAATTTTCCCTTAAAGAATGCGATGTAGAAACACGAAGAGTAGTAGTTGACAAACTGGAATAAGAACATCTTCATGGTTAAGCTGTTCTCATAATCAGTCTGGGTCCTTGGGAGTTCTGTAGTTAAAAGAAATGTTAAGATTTAAAAATTGCTAACAGCTTTGAGACCCTAATCAAAATCATACTGATACATGAGTTAACATGATAAAAAAATACAATTCAGTTTCCATTTCAGCTGTTCTCAATTTCTTAATGTAGCTACAATGTTAATTCCAAGTTTACACATTGTTGAGTTTCTCCCCTAGGAGAAACAATATCCCAAAGGGCAGAAAAGTAGTCAACTGTTCCTTAAAATTTATAACCACAATGATGTCAAATAGGCAAGAACTATCCTCTTTTAATGTAAGACAGAAAAGTAATGTTCAACAGTATGCTAAATGATATTCGCTTGTCTTCCTGAACTGCAAAAAGGTAGGTCTGTTGGAAAGGGAAACTTTGCTAGAAGCATTTGGGGGAAGACAAAATGGGTTATCTTTCGAGTTTAGAATTTAAATCAGTCTTATCATTTTCAGAAGATGACCACTGAACATAACATTTTGGAGAACAACCCAGCCACATGCAGTGTGTAGGAAGCACTTAACTCTGGCTACTAAGCAGCTGCCTGGGATGCAAGCCAGAAAGAAGAAAAATTTACAACAATCGCCAGGGCTGATGAGAGCAGAGCTATATTAATATGAACAGCGTTGGGGGAAGACACATAACAATCTAATGGTTTGTCCTCTCGGCAATGCAGGAGCAGATTTACCACTGGCATCGTGACCCTCTTCCACTTATTTGCAATAAAGAGACTATTTACTTTCAACAATAGGGTACATAATATAATGTAATTGAAAATATTATTCAGCACTGATCTGTTTACACAGAGCTTGGACATCATAATGACTGTCTTTGCTTTGTCCCTTTTACTAATGCAAACCTGGAGATAATTCATTTCTTGGACAGGCTGGAAAAATATGTTTACACTTGAAATTTTCTAAAAATTGTAACATACCGGAATTGGAATGCCTAAAATATACAGTCCCTGTTTTTACTTGGTTCTAAAAATGGCTTAGAAAAGACCCATGTTATAGATATATAGCAGGACCTTACCAAAGTTAGTAATCATGATTGCCACTTTCTCATATATAGTGTTCAGAATCATGATGATGATAAAGCTGATGAGGGAAGCAGTGATGGATGTGGCCATCTGTGGCGTTACATACTTCTGGATTGGGTCTGTTCCATTAGAGATCTTGCGAAGGTTTACAGAAAATATAACAAACACTGAGAGCCTGTAGACGATGATCCCAATAACGGAAGCAATGATCAACAGGATCTGAAAACACAATATATTAACACGGCAGTGTGAGACTCATCAATAACTATACTTTTACACTTAAAAACCGGCCCCATGCTGAAATGGACAACATGCGTTGCAAAGTGGTGTAAATCTCACGTAAGTGTCACAAGAGGGGTGAAAACCAGGCATGTTACATTTCAAAGAAAGCAGAAGGAATGATAGTAGTCAAAAGAATTGGTGCACCCGCTAACGGAAGATGCTAACAGCTAGAGCCACTATGAGCAGGGAAGGAGGGGTGTGTGGGAATTCTGTACTTTCTGTGACTTTTTCTGTAAACCTGAAACAACTCTAAAAAAGAAGCCCTAATAAAAAGAGAGAAACAGAGAATCTTTACAGTATCTTCAAAATGGAGTACCTGGTAGCATGTTCTGGTAGAAGAGAAAAATCTGTGATCACAGAACCAGTGAAAATATCCCTTCTAGGTATGGAATTACTTAGGTTATAAAGGAGCGCTCTTTGTTTAGTTGTAGTCCATGGCAACCCACTCCAGTGTTCTTGCCTGGAGAATCCCCAGGAACAGAGGAGCCTGGTGGGCTGCAGTCCACGGGGTCGCCAACAGCCAGACGCTATGGAGCCGCTAGGCACAGCACAGCACAGTCCAGGCAAAGGATACCTTTCCTTCCAACAGAGAACCTCTCCCTGGCTCCGGGGGTGGGCGAGCAGGTGCTGGCTGCCGCCTTCACTCCCACAGCTGAGGAGACCCTGAGGAGAACCAGCGAGGCTACAGAGGTGCCCCGAGGTGACCGCCAGAAACGGCAGCAGGCAGCTCTCCGCTGGCAGACGCTGCGCACGCGTTTTACGCTTGGATCTTGAGATGGTGAACCGGCAGTTATTCATACCTGCACAAGATTCAGTTTCTCAGTCCACTGTCGTTTTGACTGCACAGACCCGAGATCAGCGGGGGCGTCTAACACAACAGACACTTCCTAGTGAGGTGGGTTTTCTCTGGCCACTGAACGGGGCATGAGGAAGGCCCCATTTGTAAACTGCATTCCCTTTATCTACCTTCTTGGACACATTCTGGAAGCGTGTATTCAGTGTCTCTGATGGCCTCTGATGACTGCCATGACAGAGAAGAGCTACAGTGAACGTGAATTTCAGGGCCAAGCAAGTCATGTCATGTTGTTTATCGTCACAGAGGGAAGCTGGTTTCTACCAGTCGGGGGCAGGAGAGGGAGTGATCACAAGCCTGGCTGCACTCCAGAGTTCGAATCCCAGCTCCTCCACCTCGTGCAGATTACTTAGTCCTTGGGGCATTCAATTGCCTCACCCACATAATGGGGGGGATAATAACAGCAACGCATCTATAGGATTACTGTGAGGCTTCAATGAGTTACTACAGGTAAAAACAGAGCATTAAGCTCAGGCACATGAAAAGCACGATCTAAATTTTAGCTATAATTAATGGTGCCCCAAAGTGTTAAAAAGATGTTTTCCTGACTTTTGAAGCCGTCAGTTTGTGGATGAAGCATTATACTTTCTCCTCTAATCTCTTTCATTATCTCCTTTTCTTCATAGCTAAGGCTTCACACTTGTGAAAGGAAATAATATTGTGTGTGTACGTGTGAAAATTAGTTAAGGCTGAGAGAGATGTATTAGAGAAAGGATATCAAGTCTTCCTCTCTCAGCACAACACATACAGGCCATTGAAATAGTTCTTTTTTTTTTTAAGTCTGCTAGTAATTTTTAAAATTCAGTAATCATTTAATAGTTGAGATTCTTTAAATGCGTACTATTGCTTCAGCATCCACATATTTTTTAAAAATCCTCACAACTGTCCTGTGAGGTAGGTAGTACTGTATTTCTTTTTACAGATGAAGAAAGAGCCACAAAGAGATGAAGCAATATGCCCGCAATTAAGCAACTAGTGAGAGAACTGAGATTCTCAGAGTCCAAGAAACAGGAAATTCTATATGGCACTGCCTCCTACATGGTTGGATTCTAATTCATTTCAGAACTTTTACAAACTTGACATGTTTCCATTTTTCTTCAGAGCACTTAATGGGTTCAATACTTCTTAAAGAGACAGGGAAACTTTCCATTCTCCTTCCTCCAGTTTCTTACATTTCATTTTTTCTGATCATGACTTTAATGTATGTTTTTAGAGCAAACTGGAAAGTATCCTGATCGGGGACACTGGTTGCTTCTGCTGCCCGGGATCTGTTCCCTGTCTTAGAAGAGTACCTAGTTTTGTTTTAGGGTAAATAACCTCCGCTCTATTTTTATTCTAGTGGTTTAGGCTCTATTGCCCACCCTCCGTGGGCTCCAGATGTAGATGCCAATTGGTTTGAGACAAGTAAGTGTCTCATCCTATTGGCTCAGCACCTGATCGAAGGATTGGCAAATAACCTACTAAGAGCCACCAAGATGTGAGGAGATAGTGCTACTGCCCACATGATAGATGAGCTTTCTCTGTCAACAGGGGAAACTGCAGATCTTTCTTGGCTTGGATGTGATGTGAGATCTGGAAAGCTGCAGCCATCTTGTGCCCATGAGGGATGCCTGGAAGATCTACACTGGGGGCCACTGGACACACAGTGAAGTCAGAACAAAACCAGCCTTGACATCATCTGGGCTACAGTATCTATCCTTGACTGAAGTCATACCTCAGACATGAGATTTTTCAGTTGTAAGAACCAAGAAATCTCACCCATTCCCATTTTTTGATTATTGTTTAAACCAACTGGAGACTGATCTTCTGTCACCTACAATTGAAAGACTCCAAATATCAAAATGAAGAAAAGATAAAAATAGGAAAGAATGCATCTATATGTAGGCATAATTCCTTCAGAACTATGTGCTCTTTGCATATAAAAATTATTTTACATATTAACTTGGTTCCTAAACCCATCATAACATTTTTATAGGTCATAAAATATTTTTGTGGACATACTTTTTCACGGCCGTCCAATATTCTACTGTATGAAAGGTGGAAGGAGGACATTTTTGGCAGAGGTTTTATATATGTATATATAATATTTATATATCAACACAAATATTATATATATACATATATATATATATATAATGTCTGATTAAATCCATGCTGACTTCTATCATTTTGAAATACTTCCTGATTAAAAGTTTTTAAAAGCTGAATTAGTAGATTAAAGCCTAAGAATATTTTTGACTTTTGATATATACTGCCAAACTGCTTCCTAAGAAGGCTAGAGCAGTGTATAAATCCAGTAGTCTAGGTATGAGAGAAGATGACCACTTGGCACTTCATCCTTACAGAGCTTATCATTTGAGAGATGAAAAACTGTATTTCATTTTCATGTGCACTGATTTAATTACCACTGAGGTTTGACATCTGCCATTGTATTTTTTCCTTTCTGAATTGATATTCATCTCCTCTGCATTCTTAACTCCCGAGATTTTTGGTGTTATCTTAGAAGTGCTCTGAAGTCTTTATGTATTGAAGGAACTAGCCCTTTGTCCTATTTGTTGACAAGAAATGCTTTCCTCTGAAACTTCTTCCACATCTAGAAACTGTGTGTGTGTGTGTATATATCTCTCAATATTTACATCTAATTTTTTTAGGATGTTACTTTTTTTTAATGTTTCTGGAATTTATCACAGAATGTGGTTTAGAGTATGATTTCAATCTTTCCTTTCTTTTTTTCCCAAATAGCTAACAACTGCTTCATTGCCATTTACTGAATAACCTTTACTGATCTCCCTGATTTGTAATGCCTTACTTTTCATATGTTATATTATTATTGAGCTCATATCTGGGCTTCATGTCCTATTCTCTAACCTGGGTATCCTTGAGCTAATGTTGTGCCATGTGCTCAGTTGTGTCCGATTCTTTGTGACCCCATGGATGGTAGCTTGCCAGGCTCCTCTGTTCATGGAATTTTCCAGGCAAGAATACTGGGATGGGTTGCCGTTTTCTTCTCCAGGGGGTCTTCCTCACCCAGGGATTGAATCTGTCTCTTGTGCCTTCTGCATTTCAGGCAGACTCTTCACTGCTGAGCCAGCAGGTAAGTCTCTTGAGCTAATAAAACTCATTATGTTACTGATATGATTTTATTAATAATAAACCCCCAAAAGATGGACAGAAACAGCAAGGACCTAACAGAAGCAGAAGAGACTGAGAAAAGGTAGCAAGAACACACAGATGAACTGTGCAAAAAATTGAACTGTCTCAATTACCTGGATAAG
The DNA here is from genome assembly GCF_023699985.2 of Odocoileus virginianus. NCBI lineage: Eukaryota > Metazoa > Chordata > Mammalia > Artiodactyla > Cervidae > Odocoileus > Odocoileus virginianus. The sequence continues at coordinate 32,192,084 of NC_069697.1, forward strand.
CATGACAGTGCGATCACTCACCTAGAGCCAGACATCCTGGAATGTGAAGTCAAGTGGATCTTAGGAAGCATTACCAGCAACAAAGCTAGTGGAGGTGATGGAATTCCAGTTGAGCTATGTCAAATCCTAAAAGATGACGCTGTGAAAGTACTGCACTCAAAATGCCAGAAAATTTGGAAAACTCAGCAGTGGCCACAGGACTGGAAGAGGTCAGCTTTCATTCCAATCCCAAAGAAAGGCAATGCCAAAGAATGTTCAAACTATTGCACAACTGCACCAATTTCACATGTTAGCAAGGAAATGCTTAAAATCCTTCAAGCTAGGCTTTAGCAGTAAGTGAACCAAGAACTTCCAGATGTACAAGCTGAATTTAGAAAAGGAAGAGGAGCCAGAGAACAAATTGCCAACATCCACTGGATCATAGAAAAAGCAAGAGAGTTCCAGAAAAACATCTACTTTTGCTTCACTGAGTAGGCTAAAGCCTTTGACTATGTGGCTCACAAAAAAATGTGGAAAATTCTTAAAAAGATGGGAATACCAGATCACTTACCTGTCTCCTGAGAAACCTATTTGTTGGTCAAGAAGCAACAGTTAGAACTGGACATGGAACAACAGAATGATTCAAAATTGGGGAAGGACTACGTCAAGGCTGTATATTGTCCTTCTACTTATTTAACTTATATGCAGAGTACATCATGCAAAATGCTGGGCTGGATGAATCACAAGATGGAATCAAGACTTCCAGGAAAAACAGCAACAGCCTCAGATATGCAGATGATACCCCTCTAATGGCAGAAAGCAAAGAACTAAAGCCTCTTGATGAGGGTGAAGGAGGAGAGTGAAAAAGCTAGCTTAAAACTCAACATTCATAAAATGGAGATCATGGCATCTGGTCCCATCACTTCATGGCAAATAGATGGGGAAATGTGGAAACTGTGACAGATTTAATTTTCTTGGGCTCCAAAATCACTGCAGATGGTGACTGCAGCCATGAAATTAAAAGACACTCACTCCTTGGAAGAAAAGCTATGATAAACCTAGACAGCGTATTTAAAAAGCAGACACATCACACTGCCAACAAAGGTCCATACAGTCACAGCTATGGTTTCTCCAGTAGTCATGTATGAATGTGAGAGCTGGACCACAAAGAAGGCTGAGGGCCATAAAACTGATGCTTTTGAACTGCGGTGATGGAGAAGACTCTTGAGAGTCCCTTGGACTTCAAGGAGATCGAATCAGTCAATCCTAAAGGAAATCAACCCTGAATATTCATTGGAAGGACTGATGCTGAAGCAGAATCTCCAATACTTTGGTGACCTGATGGGAAGAGTTGACTCATTGGCAAAGATCCTAATAGTGAGAAAGACCGAGGGTAGGAGGAGAACAGGGCGACAGAGGATGAGATCGTTTGATGGCATCATTGACTCAGTGGACAGGAGTTTGAGCAACTCTGGGAGATGGTGAAAGACAGGGAAGCCTGGTGTGGTGCAGTTCATGGGGTCACATCGAGTCGGACAAAACTTAGTGACTGAGCAGCAACAATATGATTTTATTAATAATAAATACAAAATTAACTTTAAGTTCTGATGTTTTAGGAGCACTGTCTTTTTATCCAGAATCGTTTGAGACTTCTTTTATGTCTTTCAGAAGTTTTTATTTCTGAGAGTTCCTATTACCTTTTTATTAAGGCTACTCTTGGAAAATTTTAGAATACTTGATGCCTCCCATCTGGTCTATTAGAAACTGGAAAACCTGAACCATGGATCTGATCTAAAGAATAGAGGTTAAAAAAAAGCTGGAAGAGACATGGGTACAGGAGTTACTGTGAAACCTTGAGAGCCACTCCATGTGGTGGCTTAATTGTTCTCTGGAATCAATCTTTTTTATGAGACTGCACAGTTTCCAGCTCGACTTTTCAGTTTTCTCAACATTTAAAATTAGATACTGAAAAAAACCTGTTGCAGATTCTTACCCAGAAAAAGACAGCACTGGCACAGAGGGTTACACGTATACACTTTCCCCACGTGGTAAAGGGAACACGCTCTTCTTCCTAATTAAAAAAGAAAAAAAAAAGGCAATCAAAGGATTTCTCCAACAAAATGATTTTTCTCTTAATTGGTTGCTGTATTCTAGGTTTAATTTTTTGTACATAAATGTTCACAGAAATTTATTCATAATAACACAAACTAGAAAAATCCCAATTGCCCATCATCAATCTATTCAAAGGATAAACAAATTGTAGTATATGTATGTAATGACAAGTTACTTAGTAAAAGGAGAACTAAGAATACACCAAACAGTTTGGGTGAATCTCACAAGGATTGTGATAATTAAAAGAAACTAGACACAGAAGACTACATCCTAGTCATTTTCATTTATATAAAAATTCCACAAAAAACAAGACTATAGGAAAAATCACTTTTTCCTACAGCTATAGGAAAAAATGATCAGTGCTTGTCAAGGTGAGGATTTCAGGGAGGATCTAGAATCCAAAATTATTAATATACAAGGGGACACTTGGCATAAAAGAATTGTTCTATGATTATGTTTGTGGTGGTGGTTACCTTCCTGTATATATATATATATATATATATATATGCTTCAAAATTTATCATATTGTACATTTAAAGTTGATAAATACATACATACACATACACACACGCACGCACGCACACACACACACACACACACACAGTGAGTTTAAAGATAAAATCATTAACTTATCCCAGCCTCTATAAACAGCAATGACACAAAATTAACATTTGACTTCCAGGAATAATGCATTCGTGGGTGCTCTTAAAAATCACATGGTCTTCAAAAGCCTAGACTTAATTTTTTAAAAAAATTAGTTTTCAAACTCAGCCTCCTTATTCAAAACTGCATGCTTTTTTTGGGGGGTGGTTAATAATTTCAAACATACACACAACATAACCAGTGCAGTATTTATTTTACTAACAGTTTCTGAAAAGGCAAGTGTGAATAACATACTGTTTAGCTGCTATGATTTGAGCTCAATAGTCTGGGTATCTGACAATGCTATTCCTGAGCCTGTCTCAGATTTGAGAAGTAGCTGCAGTAATAGCAAAGAGCCTGTGCAGGACAGAAAGTTTAGCAGAGACCTGCAAGTACCAGGTATCCACTGTAAGTTTCCTGACTGAGTGTTTGTATTAGTAAAATGTAACTCTTGAGTTTTTAGCATTTCCATTTTATAGTTTATATGAATATATTGAGATTTTTTTAGAGACCCAATCAACCACGTGATCATAGCTGCAAACATATACATGGCATTTCTTTTGTTCCAGGTGCTTTTCTAAGTAGGTTCTATTCATTAACTCCACCAGCTTACCACAATCATATGAGGAAACAACTCTCGTATTTCTGCTTTATAGCTGGCCAAACTATGGCACAGAGAAGTTAACCAATTTCTAATATCACTCAGCTTGTAAGGTGTTATGTTTGGATATGAATTCCATATGTTTTATTCCCCGGGCCTCACCATAACACTGCTGGCCTCTCTATACAATAGAGGATGTGTTTGCAATAAAAGCAAAGTAAGGAATAAGAAGGAAAAAAATGAACCTTCATCTTCAATTTTTTTACCAAGCAATGCTACAATGGAAATTTAACTTATTAGCTGGCAATTTTAAATTTAAAATGGGTAGGTTTAAATTTCTAAAATGTCTTTTCCTCAGTATGTTTCACACGTTGCCAATAACATAGGCATTTGCTTTTCAGGACTCAAAAACAATGCACATCTGATTTTGTCTAAGTTTCAGCCTTCTTTTCTGAATGTACAATCTTTCACAAACACATGCTTTGACCCCCGTCTTTCATTATAAACAAGAGAACTACTCATAATGGAAATTATTTGAAGCCTGTTACATTATAAGAAACAACTGTCACCTTCTGTTGGGTAACTGAACCTCATTTTTTTCCACTTATAAAATAAGGAGGTTGAACTGCTCTCTCCTGACCCTTTAAGTGCCAACATTCTGTAAATCTGCGATTCAATTTATAAAATCTATAGCTGGAGCCATTTTCAGATGCTCTTGGTAAAAAGCATTTTCTTTCCAAGAGTTACTCATATTCAAAACCTACTGTCCTTATACTGATGACTGCAAATACAATCAGCTCTAAATTTTCTATGTTGATGGAAAGAAGTAACAATGCAGATGATTTTAAAAAATCATCTTTCACTGACTTTGAAATGTTTATACAAAGAGATACAGAGTTTTATTTTTAAATTCTGCAGCAACAGTAAAAGCAGCATATTTACCTTTCTAGTTATACAAAATGCCTAGTATGGGGCCTGAATATAGCGGGATCCCAAAAATGTTTCCCCTTTTCATCCACGGTCCGATTTTAAGCTAACAGCCACAGTACTCTGTGCACATCCCAACCAGAAGGGGGAGCAGTGACTGAGGCTTTCGTGTAAGACAAAGGGGCAGCTAGTCTATGATGAAAAGTGAGCTGTAGAGACTCCCCTGGCAGTCCAGTAGTTAGACTTTGCCTTCCAATACATGGTGTGTGGGTTCAATCCCTGGTCAAGGAGCAAAGATCCTACATGCCTTGTGGCTAAAAAACGAAAACATGAAACAGAAGCAATATTGTATCAAATTCAATAAAGGCTCAAAAAAAAAGAGAGAGGGCTGTAATAATGAAGGCACATGTGAAAAACTGAGAATCAACTATGAAAACCAATGTGTCTTTCCTTCTACGTCACTATGATTATTTTTTTTACCGGTATGAAAAGATACAAATCAATACATCTTTTATATGTTTCTTTCAGAGTTTATGTATTTTTCATTTTACTGTTATTAAGAAAGAGAGGACCACAGTTGTCTCCTGTGTCCACTATTCTAAACAGTGCTCCTTCACTTTGGCTGTACATTAAGAATCACCAAAGAAGCTTTAAAAAAAATTTGTGCCAGATGCACCCTATTCCACTGAGTACCGTAAGTGCACATAGACAGAAGCTCGGCATCAACATTTTACAAGCTCTCTTTACCTGAGTGATCTCATTTATCACCACATGAGTACACTGTGCCTCATACTCTGGTCGGGGTTGTTCTTCCTGTTGTAACTCAACCGTGTCCCATTCATACTCAAGTTCTGCCTGGCGCCGCTTCCAAAACTCCAAAAACAAGGTTACTAACAAAGAGAAAGAAGGGCATTATGTGGATCTTCAAGGATCAGTGATGCTTCAGAAATCTGTACTGAATAATATGAATTACTCACAACACTTTTGTACATGGTCAATAAAATCCAGTTTTAAGTATAGATGACACTAATACTTAAAAGAGAAAAGTGAGCTAATGTTTGTTTTTTAAGGAAAATGTTGATAATGTATCCAACTTGTGAAACCAGGCTATAGCCCATGGGAAGGGTAGTAGTGTGATGGTCAGAAGGCATGTGATCGTGTCCACCACTAAAGCATCTGCTACTAGCACATTACTGCCAATAAAAAACACAGGCAACTAGAATAATTCAAAGCAGTCCATGGCCCATCTTTTAGTCTTGCTTCCCCTTGCATCCTCTCCCACATTCCCTCCAAAGGGCCTGGGGGATGAGAATGCTTTAGTGGTCCCCAAATCTTTATTTTCTACTGCCCAAGTCACCCCAATTAAAATAATATTCTTAAATGTGGAAATATATTTTTCAAACTTGTATAAAGTATAAGTAAAATAATTTTTAGAAATCTTTATTATTTTTCAAGACTTGCCACTTCAAATACTAGACAGAAACAACACTACATGTTCATTGAAAATATGGTTTCAGGGTAAATCCCCTAGGTACTTCTTCCAATCAGACTGTTACCATTAGCCCTTTCTACACAGCAATTGTGGAATAACCAGTTATACCCACAAATATTTCTGAGCCTCTACTGAGGGCTGAGAATAAAGAGAAAAAAAAGACACGGTCTCTGCTTCAAGGAGCTCCTAAGTGTTTAGGAAAGACAGTGAAGTGTCAGTTACAGTGGGCTGTTAAGAGGGCTGTGATCTAGATAAGTGCTGGGTGGTCTGGGTGCAGAGTCACAGTGGATTGATAACAAGGCTGTCCCGGAGAAGGGGGCCTCTGGGGTGAGTTCTGAGATGCCACAGAGCTGATCAGGTGAAGGTAGAATGTTAAGGCCATTTCCCCCAGGGAGCTGTGTGTGCAAAGGCAAGACGCTAAAGAGACACAGGAGCACTACTTTCCAGGAAGTTCAAATAGTCTGAGTCCAGAGTGTCGTGAGACGGGTGGGGCAGCCAGGTGGATAGATGGCAGGGGAATATCACAAAGGACTCTGTGTGCCTTAAAGATGGAGGAGACATCAAAGGCGGTCAAGAAGGAGTAGAGGCAGCTAGACCCAAGGGCAGGTCCAGGACGCTTCAGCTAGGAGGTGAGAGAAGATGGCATTTTAGCAGGTAGACAGATTGGATGCAGGTGTGATGAAAGGGGAAGATCAGGGATGCTTGCTAGGCTTCTGGCTTTGGCAGTGTCCTGAATTCTAGTGTCATTCCCTGAAATAAGAAGGGCAGGAAAAGGAGCAAGTCTGAGAGAGAAGACAACTGATTCAGTTCTGATCAGCTGCCTGTGGGCCCCAGGAGAGATGTCTGGTAGGCAGATAAAAGTCTAGAACTCAGGAGAAAGACCCAGACTGAGCAGAGAATTTGTCCTGTTTCCACTGGCAACTGGGGCATGAGTGGATGAGCTCTGCATGGACTATGGAGGGGCAGTTCTCACCCTGGCTGCATGATAAGCACTGAGAACTCTTAAAATGTTTTGAGCTTGGGCACCACCCTCAAGGTTCTGATTTCATCCGTCTGGCATGGTTTTTTGTCTTTGGAAAGCTCAATGGGGCAGTCAGGGTTGAGAATCAACCTGCAGAGAACAGGGAGCCTTTGGGTACAGGGCAAACAGAGGCGGCCTTGAAATCCTGCAGACCCTGCCACGGGCAGATGGACACGCAGGGGAAACCTCGGGATGCGCCATGAGGAACGTGCACACAATGCTTCCCGACGGCGGGGACAGCAGAAATGCTCAAAATACCCACTTCCCGGCAATGCTTGTTCTGACTTCACTGATGTTCCAACAACAGTGAGTGAGAGTAGAAGTAATCTGGACATTGGAATCAAGTCTGAATTCTGGTTGTGACAATCACTAGGTGTTTGACTACTGGTGACAATGCCTGCTTCCCTCTATGGAAAATGGGGGAAATAGGAACCAGCTTACAGGCTGTCCTGAGCTAAATGACATAACATCTATGAAGACCCTCATGACCCTCTGAGGTAACTTTTAGTACCATCCCCATTTTGTACATCAGGAAACAGAAGCACAGAAAACTTCAAATGCTTGCCTGAGATAAGGAGTCAGGTATTGAGGCAAGGCATGCTTGGCTTCAGAGCGCAAGCCCTTCTTACAACTAAGCCTAACTGCCCAAGCTGCCTGCTCCATAACCCGCCTCCCTCTGGTTCTGTTCCAGCACCCACCCTGCTGAGAGGTCATCACTGCTTGCCTGCCCAGTGTCTGATTCTCCTCGTCCAGGACATAAAGCTAGTAACTGCCCTCTGTCCCAACCCTGCCTCTGTGGGTACTCATGGTGCCACTGCTGTGATTACCTGAGGTTCACAAGCATATATGGGTGGCAGCCTGGCTTTTTGCCACAGATGCTGCTGTCAATGGAGGCAAAGAGCACAAAGTTAGTGGCGGAGGCCAATTCTCATCTCCTATGTGGTTGGGAAGCTAGAACGGTTTCAGTCAGCCCCCAGAGAGGCTCCTGCTTTCAGGACAAGCCTTTCTCCTTCTACATGCCCTTCTCAGAATGAAAGAGGTGGTTCCTCCTTTGTGGCTAAGACAGCATTTGTGACTGCTTGACCACAACCTTCAACAACAGACCACTTTGCTGGAACGGAAGCGTGGTACCACACCTCAGCTACTCCATAGCCTCATCTGGCTCAGACCAGTCAGTGCAAGGGATCCATAGCGGTGCATGTTCCACACAGAGAGCAATGCCTCCACCACCGAGAACCTGCCCAGCCATCGCGCTCTTGTCCCATCCAGGGGGAAATGAAGTATCCATGGGACAAAAGCCTTGAGGGCCCCAGGTAACTGTGGACTAAGCCGTGACTGACTGGCCCTGCTCCCCATTTGACCCATGCTCTCCTCACACGCAGATACTCCAAAGAGAGATCCCAGCTTGGGGGAATGAGCCTACTCTCCTCAGGCTGCACATGAAGCAGAACCACCACCCACTTACTAAAGACCCCTGAGCTCACACCACCACATACCTCACCTAACAGAAGACCCCCTGCTTTTTAATTTGAGAATTCCACTGCCAACATTGCATTACACCTCCCACCCATGAAGTTCTTTACACTCTGTCTTCCCCTCTGCAGCTATGAAATCAGTCCAGGGTTAGTGTACACTCTGCAAAAAAGGCACACACTTTATTCCCTACGCTGATCTCCACTTGTGCACGTCACAATGGATAGCACTCACACACCCTGACCTTTGTTTGCTCCTGCGTTTGTCGTTTATGATGTCTGTGAGGGCAGGGATTTGGTTTTGCCCATGGCTGAAACACTAGCACGCAGCAGGCACTGGGTAAGCATTAGCTAAATGAATGTACTGTGGGAAGTCATTTCAGAAACTGGAGGACCGCCACTGCCTGGGACACCTGAAGGATGGAACCGTCTACTTGGAGGGCCAAGCTAGCTCCAGCCGCTCCCTGCTATGCCTGACCGTCCACTGTCTACCACTCTCTGCTCTGCCCATCTTGAGGGCCTGGAGGAGCTGAGAGGAGGATGCAACTGTTGATGGCTGAGGTTGTGGTGGCTCCAGCCCTTTGAGTGCTGGGACTTATTCAAGAGAGACTGAGAAAATATCACATGTACCATCCTGTCCCATGGTTCACTTGACCCAGGACCACTCACCAGGGGACATGCGGGCCCTTTCCACCCTCAAGAAAGGGACTGTGGGTGAGAAGATGGTATCTTTCCTTTAATAGCATCTTTATAAGGCTAGCCTGGAAAAAGCTCTCTAAAGCCACTTTGGATACCTTCCTTGTGTTTATGGAATCTCTCTAAATTTTGTCACTTTAATTGAAATGTAAGAAATACAGCTACTTTTGAAACTTTTACTGATTTTCAACGAAGAAAATTCTTATTTTCTTCCTCTGCTAAGTAAAGAAAATTACTTTTTACTTCATCTGAAAGAGCAGCTTACTTTCACGAAATTATATCTTCAAACATAACTTTTTGAAAGAAGTTTGTGATGCAGGACATGAAAGTCCTACTGTGTTTTGGCACCTACAGGCAGGTGGATGAAATAACTAGGATTGATCTCATAAGGCTGGGTTTTCTTACTCCTGATTCAGAAAGAAGGGTCTGTACCTGCGTAGGTGAAGTAGGACCAAGGTTGTAGAACCATTATTTTCTAGCCCATTTCTCAGATTGCCAGATAAGATAGTGCAATTATATCAAGTAAATACTTCTGCATCCTTCTAAAAGTCTGTTACAGCTTTATTACTATTCCCTGCATTTTGTCATTGATTTAAGGGCTGACGACAACCAAAGTACCTACAGAGCTCTTATTCCGTGATTGTTACTTTTTGTCTTTGGGACCTCTGGTAATTTGCCGCATCTGCCTGAATGTCATTTTCCTCATCTTTAAAATGGGAGTGTAACAGCCATTCATTTGCTCAGTAACAATCTAGCAGCAGTATTAGCAGGAGCTGAGTTATGAAAATAAAACTCACAAAAAAGCAAGAGAAGCAATTTAATCGGTTGCTATAAGGAAAGGACAGTGGATACCCTTCCCCTCCCTCCCTGAACTTGAACATAAAAGTATGGATGTTTTTACCAAATCCTGAAGTTGAGGCATTCTGAGTGGGAAGTGATAGGACTGCTGTGTAAGCCAGAAATGGCCTGATGAAAAATGGTGAGTGGGTAGCAAATCCTCGAAACCTTGGAGGGCTGCAGGAATGGGTGGGAGTTTCTTAGCTTCTCATTTCATAGAGCCAAGAACTCAGCAGGGTCCACAACAGACTCCATAGCCCAGCATAACCACTCAATGTCTGGAGTCTCCTGGGCCACGTGGCTGCCTACTCACAGTGCTGCAAGTCCCGGAGTGAAAGCACAGGGACCTGGGGTGACTGCATGTTGCCAGACTGGAATTTCCTGTTCTCTATCTTTTGTACTCTCTCTTTCTGCAATAAAACAACTGGTTGGACTCCAGAGGGGAGCACGGCACTCACATTCTCTGGCAAACCATATACCAGGCAGCTCTAGCTGACTGAGAGAGACAGGGCCCTTAAATGAACATAGAATAAGAAAAGAGAGAAGGCTGCCTAGGACCATGGGAACCAAAACCAGCTGGTCCTCTTAATCAGGATATTATACAGCTAAAGAAAATATCCATCTGATGGAAGATTCCAATACACAGTGTTGGTGGTTGTATACAGCAATGTCTAAGGACAAGGCAGACTCTGTAGCTGGGATCGTTCTGGTTGCTTTAACAGTTTGCTGCAAAAGGCCTGGCAGGTTTTACTGGGTCTTGAAACTATTCAGACTTCTGTAATCACTCACAAAGGCAGATGAATTTGCTTAGCCTAGATTCCTACTTCCTAACTGAAAGACTACAAGGCTGAAGATACATTTCTCGGGATAAATAACAAGGTCATACTGTATTGTACAGGGAACTATATTCAATATACTGTGATAAACCATAATGGAAAAAATATGAAAAATTCCTATATATGTATAATTGAATAACTGTACTGTACAGCAGAAATTAACACAATGTTGTAAATCAGCTATATTTGAATAAATTTTAAAAATCATAATTCTAAACAAAAACACATCTCTCAGACCCTCCTGCAGCTAGGATTCCAGATGTGGTTTTTAAAATGTCCATCAGATGCACTTGTGTGTCACTGACATCAGAAATGCAGCTGAATGGAGACAGAGGTGGTTATAGGAGTTGCATCATTTTGCTAGTGTGGATGCAGCCACAGAAGCAGAGACCTGAAATGAACAGTTGTAATAGTCATTTTCTGATCTCCAAGTGCAGCTAGTTAGGGTGATGGCTTCCTGAAATCCCCCTTCTTATGAGCTAGGTGCCTGAGTTTTCTGGAAATCACTAGGCTCACCCTAGAACTCAAAGATGAAAATTAAAAATGGCAGCCATGCAGCCAAGAGGCTGGTGGGGAGCATCAAAGAGAAGTAGGTAAGAAACGACAAGGAATAGGGAGGGGAGAAGGCTTTCAGAACCTCTGCTTCCACTGGGAGTAGTTGGTGTTTAGCACTCTAGGAGTCAGCAGGAGCAGATGGACTGGCTTGGCCTAAAAGGGGGGATATTTTTCAAAGAAGTACATGATTTATGCGAAATTTATTATACAAGGTTTTCTACTTTCAACTTTTATAGTTTCCAGGGAGAAGAAAAATACTCTGCCACATACATCTGGGCACAAGACATGCTATAGGAATATGATGATAGTGATATGAAAAACTTCAGTTTTGCAACTGCAGGCTTTCTGTAATGAGGTTCCCAGCAGTAGTTCTCATCAGGCAGAGGTAACAAGAAAAGCAATAAGGCATTTAAAATAAAAACTTCATCATACACACACATTTCCTTAAAGATATGGTGCCATGAGCAGGGCTGAAATGCTTTCTGCATTCTAAAATCTGATGAAATAAAATCAGCAGCTCAATATGCCTGTCACTTCTATAAACATGGTGTAGTTTAATGATCACAGAAAGCAGAGCTGGTTAGGAAATTTGAAGTTTTTCTTTCTTGTCGAAGTTAGTAATTTTTGCTTCATTTTAGAAGTCTCTTTTAATTAGGGCTATCAGCATCTATTAACATACAGAGTTCAATAGATGCGTTTGAACTTTATAGATTATGAATTAGTGTTGAGACTGAGGTTTGGGCAATTTAGTTAAAACTGCTCTTGCCCAGATGTTCAGCACCCATCCTCTTAGCAGGATTAAAAAAAATGAAAGGTGTATTTCACAGTGAAGGAGTACAGAGAATCTTAATACATGAACTTGATCTTTATTCTTCTGTGTGGCAAATATTAGCTACTGTTTGGTCTCCAGCCAAAATATGCTAAATGTCTGAATGACAATGTGACTTATTAGGTACATTTGGATCTTACAATTTACTTTATGCAGGAGTGGCAACTAATATCTCTTAAAAGTGTCCAAAGTAATTGGCCTGTCTATTTTGTGATTCATTTGGGGACCCTTCATAGGCACAACCACTGCAAAAGAGAAATACTGGCAGGGATACCTATAAACAACGGTATCTATATGTGAGTAGCATGTGTTGACAGGCTGTCTTCTCCAAAACAAGAGACTTAGTTCTGTTTCCTCCCCCACCTATCTATATCCTGAACTGTTTTACCCCAGACTCACACAATGAAATTGGAAATGCATTTATCTTCGAAAATGAACATTTTTTTTCTACTATGGTAGAACATTTACATCAATTAAACACGTGAAAGCCTGTATAAAATGATAACTGCCTCATTACATTACTGATGCTCTTCAAGATAAATAATTATATAGTGTTAAGGCTTCTATATACAAATTAAATTCTTGAGGATCACATCTGTCCTATTCATTAAACAGAATGTTATTATGATAAGAGTAGCAGCATGTATTTTACTAACTAGTCACTCATACAGAAGTATATAAACAAGAAAGCTTACCTGGAATCCCCATGTTGCTGCTTTTCCTGAACCCCAAGCCCATGAAAATTAGGTTGGATCACAGCTAGGGATGCTACCACAACAGTGAACCATGCCTCCCTGTATTACCTAAGCCCTTGAGCTGTCCTCCCATCTCTTCACATTGCTGTTGGGTTTGACCATGACATGCTTTGGTTGATGGAACATTTGCAAACTAGATGCAAATGTAGGCTTAAAAGGTGCTTGGTGTGTACTTCTCCTTTCCTGCTTTTCTTTGGAACTCTGAACTGCCATGTGAAGAATGCTGGTCCAGCTCCTGGAGGATGAGAAACCATGCAGACCAAGACAAGGTGGCCCAGTTGAGCCCCGTACACCAACCCTGCCTGGAGAACTTCCCACCTGACACAGAGAACTGTGAGGAATAATGCGTGTGGGTTTTAAGCTACTACATTTTGAGGTAGTTTTTTTATGCAGTAATTGAAACAATGGCCTTAAGAATTATAAATGTGGAGTTCCAGGGAGCTGAAGCTTGGGCAATCCAAGAGATTAAAAGTGGGTTGCTTTGATAGTCTATATATATAAAACCGTATAAAGATACCAAGTTCAGTACTTATGTGATTTTAGGGTTTTTGTCTTTTTTCAGTTAAGAGGCAAAAGGAAACTGAAAAAAAATGAATATAACTTACCCCACACCCCCATAAATACTGCAAAGACTAGGGTTCCAAAACTGTCAAAGATGCACAATTTCTGTAAAATACAATAATGACATTTACATGAATTATGTTCTTCACTTACTAGAACTCATCAAATATGCACTGCTTTGTATATCTTACAGTCTGGAAATTTCTTTTAAATCTGTTACCTAGTTTGACAATCACCATATCTACTACATACTTACAGACGAGATTTCTCATTCTCCTGAAAGCACACAGCCTTTACCAGACTACATTTTCCAAAGGAATCTTTCTGTGTCTTGATAAAGAAATAAGCACAGCTGCTAAGATTCCATTTTGTTGAAAGCTTCTAACATACTTTTGAATAATAGCCTCTTTTTATGGACTATCAGTGAATTTGAGGAAAGAGTATGGCCCTAAAAGTACAATGAACTCCAAACAAACTTTGAGATTTATGATTTGCATCTTATTATCCCACCCTGGTCAGAGGGCAAGTTCCCGAATTCCTGGTTTTCTTGTTAAGAGAAGCACAAAACTGGGGTTACTTTGAGATGGCTCTCCTCCAGAGCTCGTTTTCCTCAAATCCAATGATGACTTTTCTATCATGGCTGACAGAAGCTCTCATCAGGATAAAGATGCAAAAGTGCTTTTGCTGACATTACAAAGGGTACAATGATCATGAATGAATATATTACATGCTCTATTTACTAGCTTACTAACTTTCAAATTTTTGCTAATTGTCTCCCTCTATTAATTCCTGAAAAATTTTCCAATTAGCTACCAATTTTTCATCAGTGAGCATTTTTATATCTCCTTAAAAGGTCTATAAAGTTAGTGGAAAAAGTGGCAAACACAATATCAACTTTATGAAAGATCTTATGAAAAGTAAAGAAGATGTGCCAGAAAAGGAAGCTATAGGCTAAAAATAAATAAATAAAAAGCAAACTTTTCAGTGTTAAAGAAAATTCAAAGCTGCTTCTAAGTAAAAAACTTGACTTTTTCAAGGTTCTTTCTGGGTTGCCCTTATACTGATGCAAAATGAATAAACTTCCATCTAAATAAAATATAAGTCAATGTTATTTTTGTAAAATAATATCCACCTACCCATCTTCTTATATATCCTTTTCCAAATCATGTCGATGCCCCTCAATCACACATATATTTCCTGAGCAGGAAGAACAGTCCCAAATTCATTCAATTACTCCTCTCAAAAATCCAGCTCAAGGAAGACAGAATTAATAAATGAGTGATCAATCTGGGGAACAGTGCTCCACACCTACTCTGTCCTGGGATTACACAGAACACAGATTTCAAATCTTTTATCTTTGACTCTCTTGAACTATCTTTTTCAAGCTCTCTTATAATGTCATGTCTTATCCTTTACTGAAAAATTATTATAGGAAAAGTCCTATGAAATACAGTTCTGCGTGTTATGTTATTACTGAAGATTCTGTCCAGAGTTACTTCTCTTCTAGGAATCAACGCAAACCTCTCTCTCTGTGATACCTCCCGATTTGCCCTGATGCCTCTACCCTCCCACTCCAGAAAGAGGAAATCCTACTATGCTGACAAAAAGCCACTGCGAGCACCTCTGTCAATACCAGAGGGGTGGGAGGGAAAGGAGCAGCGAGAAAAGGCAAGTTTGCTGCTAATGCCAAACTCAGTGCAGCTGCTGAGCTCAAGATAAGAGACGTGCCCTGTACTCCTATGACGGAGAGTTAGGTGGCTTGGAGGAAGTTACCATTTTTGCCACATGGGTAAGAAACGAGGAACTGAAAGTATAAGATGGTTGGCCTCTCTGCTCTACATGCCCCAGAAACAGCACGGAAGCAGGAAGTAAGGGGGGAAGATAAGCAAAGAGTTTTCTTGGTAAGAAGCTTAGCTTACCAAGCTTCGCTTGGCAGGATGGCAGAGACGGAAAGCTGGCTGTGTTAACAGCGGCCCAGAGTCAGCATACTGCTTTAGTCATGTGGAGCAGGAAGGCAGGGAGCTACACATGCGGGCATGATGATTTTAAGTGGAGGATAGAAATCTAGAAAAGTTAGAATCTAGAAAAGTGGCAATTTGCTATGCTTTCTTCCTGCAAAGGAACAAAATCAAATTTTTATATACCAATTCATTTCAAAGACCTAAATATAACTTAACCATATTTCCTCTTTATCTTGACAGCTAAAAAGCTAAGAACCTTATTTAATGCTCAGTCACAAAACCAGTATCAATCCTGATTATTTCCATAACTGTTTCTTCATTTCCTTGATCCTGATTATCTATGTCTAATTTGTTAATAATTCTGGCATACATGTCAACTAGTGAATATTCCATGCTTTCCAAAAGGAAAGAAATGACTAAAAAACGTATAAATGAAGAAATGATTGAATTAACCAACAAACAGGAAAGGTGCTTCTCTTTTTTCCTTTTTTACTTTATTTTTTCATTTCATTCTTTTACTTATATTCTTTTTAATTTTCTTTTCATTTATTTTTATTAGTTGGAGGCTAATTACTTCACAACATTTCAGTGGGTTTTGTCATACATTGACATGAATCAGCCATGGAGTTACATGTATTCCCCATCCTGATCCCCTCTCCCACCTCCCTCTCCACCCGATTCATTCTTTTACTTATATTCTTTTATATGCTTCCCTCCCTTTGTAAATCACTCTGAAAAGACTCAAAGGATTTTTTTTTGAAGCTGGAAGAGAATGATTCACTTTTTCCCCCCAAAACATGAGAGCATGAAAATTTCTTAAGGAAAAAGGAATTTCCATTTGTACTTTGTGGAGTCAGTTCGCCTCTGGTGTCATCCCTTGCACTTACCTTGAATCCTGTGGCCTGGGGGCACACACTAACTAAGGGCCTTTACGAGTCAGCAGTACTGGAAGGAAGCTTCTCTCTCACTACCTCCAAGTCTTCCACTTTGAGTGATCTATGATGGGCATTTACAGTCTAGAACTTGTGTTGGCTGAAGGGGAGTGGGCGATGAAATCTAATTTAACTCATAAAGTATAAAAATGCATGTGTTGACAATACCCTGCGATCCTCTTAATTAAGTGGTGGAGCAGTTTTTCAAACTGAGTTCAATTCAAGGGTGAAGTGCCTGGTCCTACAGTCAGCCAGTGAGGAACAAGGTAATAGCAAGGAAGGCAGAGGTATTGTCATTTTCTGGCTTGTCTGTTACTAGGCAGGTGGTTGAGCAAATTATTCAATCCCTCAGATTCAGTGTTTTAATCTGTAAAATAGAGGTAACATCTGTTCTGCCTGCCTCACAGCACTGTTTTGTGAGTCCAGTGATAATACAGGTTTGAGCATAAGTTTGCAAAGTCTAAATATAAAGTAGCATCACTATATTAGCTATATTAGTGAATATTCTATAATATAGAATACTATATTAGTATTCAGTTAAAGTAAGACTTACATGCAGCAGATCAGAAGCAGATCATAGAAATATTCCTAAACTTTCACAGCAGAATAAGGGGACAGAGAGGTCAAGACAGGGAAGAATTCTATGAATGACAAAGTTGTCAGGAAAACCTTCTGAAGCAAGCCAACCGTCTTTCTTCCTGTCTAGCCTTTCTGGCATGCCTTTCAGGAAGCTCCCTCCAGTCTCAATGCTTTTGCTAAACCTCCTGGATTTTAAGAAGTCATATAGCTCAAGACCATCTATCTGCATGTGTAAGGGGAACCAGATGTGTTTGGTGGGAATGTTTAGAGACAAAGTGAATATCTGCTACCATTTGAAGACAAAAACTTTCTTATGCATTTTTATAAATACATTCTAAATCTGATCTGCAAAGTCTTTTAAAATCCAAGGAGAGTTTCAGCATACTTTCAAAGTGGAAAAACAAGTACAGATTTCAGGTTTCCATTCACTTGAATTATCACTTGAATTAAGGAAAATACTTATAACAGTAAACCTATTAAATAGTATTTATGAGATAAGTCAGGTTTGAGATATCTGCTTTGATTACTTGAAATACTCAAGCAGTTTCAATTCCACAGTTCTTCACTGACATTTCAGGAGATTATTGATAAGGCTTTTAATTTCAATGTATTATTTATAAACAAGGAATAACACAAGTATTTTACATCTATCTTTAAAAATGAAGGCTTAGCTGAAAATTACCTTTCTAAATTCAAGAGAAAAAAAATTTAAGCACTATGTTGTATTAAAATTATTAGAAGGAAAAAAAGCTTTCATTAATTGTAAATGTTTGAAAAAAATACCTTTGAGGACTCGCAAGTAACATTGAGTGACCAGAATGGACACTCATTATCACATTGAGGACACATTATGATCTGGCCACCAATATCAGGATCACAAACTTCTTTGCTGAAGAAAAGAGAAAAATAAAGTTTAATTTTTAAAAATTTAATGAACAAGACTTTTTATCAGAATGATAAGATCCAACATCCATTCATGATAAAAAACTAAACTTAAATTCTTATAAAACTAGGAGTGGAAATGAACTTCATTAACCTGATAAAATCTTGCTTCATAAAACCTAATAAAAAACATTATACTTAATAGTAAAAGGCTGAAAGTATTTCCTTTACATCAGAAACAAGATAATATGTCCCACTATCACTGTTTCTTTTCACTGGTTGTGATACCACTGCTAACATAGTTAGTAAAACAACAAACAAACAAAAAAAGAAACAAAAAAGCAAAGACAGGGGAATGGCAAGGAAAAAAACTGCTATCCCTAATAAATCACATATTTGTTTATATGGACAACTCAATAAAACTTGCAGATAAATTATGAGAATAAATGAATCTAGTAAGTTTGCTGGACACAAAATCGGTATACAATATATATATGTAGGGTCACAAAAAAGAAATTGTGTCTCTAAAGACCTGCCACAGTTAAGAATTTTAATTTTTTATAACTGTTTTTCAACAACTTAAAAATAAGAAGAGCCTAGGAACAAAAATCTAATTCAAAATGTAGAAAATTTATATGGAGAAAATGATAAAACTGTTGTAAAAGAGTGAAGAACCTATATAAATAGGTAAATTATCATGTTCATAATTTGGAAGAGTCAATACTTGAAGACGTCATTTCTCCCTTATTTGAGCTATAAATTTAATGGAAAAGTAAAGACTCAGAACCGTCAAGACATCTCCTAAACAACAAGGTGCTACTGGGGTTGCTGTTCAGTCGCTAAGTCCTATCTGACTCTTGTGACCCCACAGACTGCAGCCCACCAACCTCTGTTCATGAGATTTTCCAGACAAGAATACTGGAGTGGGTTGCCATTTCCTTCTCCAGGGGATCTTCTCAACCCAGGGATCAAACCCACGTCTCCTGAATTGGCAAGCAGATTCTTTACCACTGAACCACGTGGGAAGCCCTTTAAGTTAAGAAAAACTGAGCAAGAGAGAAAAATAATGAATTCAGCAAGAGACATCTGCGTACACCAAAACTGATGTATAACAGGCAGCATCGACCCAGCAAACCAGTAACGTAAAAACAGATGTTTGAATAAATAGGGCTGCTGCAGTGGAATATCCATACAGGACAAGGGGAAAGTGAACCCCTAAATCCTACCATATATAAATCAATTCCAGGTGGAAAATAAAACTGCAACAGTACCAACTTACAGAAGAGTATCTAGATAACCTTGGGGTAAAGGAAACTACTAATAAAGAAAAACAAAAGAGCATAAACCATAAAGAAAAATATTAATACATTCAAAATCTTTTAAAAGTAAGAACCTCATTAAAGTACTCCAAAGAGAGGGGGAAAAAATAGCCACAGACTGGTAGAAGTTTTGCAACATACAGGAATGACAAAGGACTAGTCATAAGAATATTTTAAAAACTCCAGCAAGTTAATAAGAAAAACCCAGCAAACTATTAGTAACAACAGGTTGCACACAGCTTACTCTAGGAGAAGCTATGCAGATGGACTCCTATGTGAATGGGATTGGAATTGCAGAATTAGTTAGCCCTGCAAATAACTCAGTAAAAAATAACTGGGCATGAGAAACACTTCAAGAATATCTAAGTAAAGATCATGGAAAACATGCTCCTCCACAAAGCAAAGAACTTGACAAAATCTGTCAAAATTAACCTCTGCAGAACTGTGGAAGCTAAACAAAGGTTTCCAATAGTCTGAGAAGTGTTTTTTTGAGAAAAAATAACTAAATTTTTTCCATAAAATAGTGAGCCTTGTGGCATTTTAACTTGGCTTATCCCTATCCCCAAAACCTCAGCTTCATGTTGCCCTTTAAAACTAACAGTCTCACAACCAAGGTAGCCTC
Source organism: Odocoileus virginianus (assembly GCF_023699985.2). Classification (NCBI taxonomy): domain Eukaryota; kingdom Metazoa; phylum Chordata; class Mammalia; order Artiodactyla; family Cervidae; genus Odocoileus; species Odocoileus virginianus. Next base: position 32,211,694 of record NC_069697.1, read on the forward strand.
AGTTCAGTCCACTTCAGTTGCTCAGTCATGTCCGACTCTGTGACCCCCATGGACTGCAGCACACCAGGCTTCCTTGTCCATCACCAACTCCCAGAGTTGACTCAAACTCATGTTCATTGAGTCAGTGATGCCATCCAACCATCTCATCCTTGTCATCCCCTTCTCCTCCCACCTTCAATCTTTCTCAGCATCAGGGTCTTTTCCAATGAGTCAGTTCTTCGCATCAGGTGGCCAAAGTATTGGAGTTTCAGCTTCAGCATCAGTCCTTCCAATGAATATTCAGGACTCTTCTCCTTTAGGATGGACTGGTTGGATCTCCTTGCAGTCCAAAGGACTCTCAAGAGTCATCTCCAACACCACAGTTCAAAAGCATCAATTCTTTGGCACTCAGCTTTCTTTACAGTTCAAGTCTCACATCCATACATGACTACTGCAAAAACCATGGCCTTGACTAGATGGACCTTTGTTGGCAAAGTAATGTCTCTGCTTTTTAATATGCTGTCTAGGTTGGTCATAGCTTTTCTTCCAAGGAGCAAGTGTCTTTTAATTTCATGGTTGCACTCACCATCTGCAGTGATTTTGGAGCCCAAGAAAATAAAGTCTGTCACTGTTTCCATTGTTTCCCCATCTATTTGCCATGAAGAGATGGGATTGGATGCCATGACCTTCTTTTTTTGAATGTTGAGTTTTAAGCCAGCTTATTCACTCTCCTCTTTCATTTTCATCAAGAGGTTCTTTAGTTCTTCTTTGCTTTCTGCCATAACGGTGGTGTCATCTGCATATCTGAGATTATTGATATTTCTCCCGGCAATCTTGATTCCAGCTTGTGCTTCATCCAGCCTGGGATTTCTCATGATGTACTCTGCATATAAGTTAAATAAGCAGGCTGACAATATATAGCCTTAACATATTCATTTACTGATTTGGAACCAGTCTGTTGTTCCATGTCCAGTTCTAACTGTTGCTTCTTGACCTGCATACAAATTTCTCAGGAGGTAGGTCGGGGGTCTGGTATTCCCATCTCCTTAAGAATTTTCCATAGCTTGTTGTGATCCACACAGCCAAAGGTTTTGGCATAGTCAATAAAGCAGAAGTAGATGTTTTTCTGGAACTCTCTTTCTTTTTCAATGATCCAGTGGATTTTGGTGATTGATCTCTGGTTCCTCTGCCTTTTCTAAATCCAATTTGAACATCTGGAAGTTCATGGTTCATGTACTGTTGAAGCCTGGCTGGGATAATTTTGAGCATTTTTTTGCTTGCGTGTTGAGATGAGTGCAATTGTGCAGTAGTTTGAACAAGGTAGCCTAAGAAGCTACTGATGGGGCAGAAGTGGTTTCAAGTTACCCATTTCCAGAGAGCTGTCACTATTTGACCTATCTCAAGCTCATACTGTACAAACAGCCCTATCCCCAGGGTATCTGTTGAAAGCAATTACCAGGAATTAAATAATTCCATTATATTACAATTGCTTGAGGCAGTGATAAAGTAGAGGCTAACAAGATGCCGATTAGAAAACTTAGAAGGGAAAACTGGATAATGAGATGTTCTAGGAGTAGGTAAAGGGTTAAAAAGCTCCAACAAATACCTATAATTGTAGACAGTGCATATGGCCAGGAAAGACCTGAGAAAACCTGCATCTCTCAACTCTGGCTGACCTTAAGGTTCTGCATAAGCAAGGAGTAATGGCTAAGGAAGCGCTCCCAACTGCCTGATGGAGTGCTGAAGGCATTCCCCAACATGCAAACAGAGAGCCACCAGCAAAGGCTGAAAAAAATGATTGATTCCAGGCATTTAAAGAAATCACTGTCCAATCATTAGCTGATAACTAAGTTTTTGTATACAGATCTCATGGCCATGCATGATAAAGAATATAGACTTTACAGAATTTGTTCAGGAAACTAAATAAATACTATCGTCAGCAGCAATGACAACATAGAAGCAACAATAAGCTCTGAGGAGGAGTAAAATCTGGTTTTCAGATTGGCATTATAATATTATAATATTTAAAATGCCCAGTTTTCAACAAAAAATTACAAGATACACAAAGAAACAGAAAAGTTTGGCCATGACACAGGGTGAAAAAGAAGCCAACAGAAACTCCCTGAGGATGTCCAGATGCTGGACATACTAAATGAATACACGAATAAGCAATTATACATATGTTCAAAGAACTAATAGAAATCATACCTAAAGACATGAAGTATGTGAGCATCTCATTGTACAAAGAATATGAACAGATAAAAATTACTTGAAGACCAACTAGAAATTCTAGAGATACAAACATAATGAGTAAAACAAAAAATTCACTAGAGAGGTTCCTCTGCAGAATGAACTAGATAAAGAAAAAGTCAGCTAACTTAACATTAGGTCTATTGAGATTATCAAGTCTGAGAATCACGAAGAATAAAGAAATGACAAAAAAAGAATGTAGCCTCAGAGATGAGTGGGACACCATTAAAAATACACATAATAGGAGAGCCAGAAGGAATGAGAGAAAGAAAGAGGCAGAAAGAATATGTGAAGAAATAATGGCTGAAAAACTTCCAAAATCTGATGAAAGCATTAATTTGTACATCTAAGAAGTTCAACAGACTCAAAGTAGAATAAACTCAGAGAACTCCGAACATAAGCACATCAGACTCAGTGTATCAAAAGTCTAGAACAAAGAGAATTTTGATAGTCGAACAGAAAAATCATTCCACATATACAAAGACTCTTCAGTAAGATAAGCAGTTGATTTCTAATCAGAAACCATGGAAACCAGAAGGCAGTTGGATGATATTGTCAAAATGCTGAAAAGGAAACGACTGTCAACCAAGCGTTCTAAATGCTGCAAAACTATTCTTCAAAAACAGAGAAGTTATGACACTCCTACAAAAATAAAATCTGAAAGACTCCTTTTCTAGCAGACCTGCCCTACAAGAAATACTAAGAATCCTTCAGGTTTAAATGAAAGTACACTCGGCAGTAAGTCAAACACACTTGAAAAATTAAAGATCGCTGGCAGAGGTAACTACATAGGTTAAAAAACATATATATATATAAATACATTTTTACATAATATATATTTATATATACTAAGTGCAACAAAGTGCAGGTACCCAAATAACACAATCAGCTATATATTACTATATTTTAATAGGTTTATAATACTTTCACACAAATAAGACAGAAAAAACAAACACAAAAATAAAACATTTTTTAATCTTACAGTAGTACAGTACGATAGCTGGCATACAGGGGCTGGCATCAAGTAAGCAGATAAAGATACTGGACTTACTGTATACAGTACTGTAAAGTACACACACACCATCACTTCTAGACAATGAATGCACGTGACAATGTATCCTAGACATGTAAACTAACTTACATGACTGGATATGCAAATACACGCTTGCATCGTTGAAAGCTCACAATATGAATGTTCATATGTAGGGGACTTACTGTAGCAAAATGGCAGATATAACTCCAGTGTAACTCCAACTTAATCAGAAAGTGAAGTGAAATGAAGTGAAAGTCACTCAGCTGTGTCCGACTCTTCGCGGCCCCATGGACTATACAGTCCGTGGAATTCTCCAGGCTAGAATACTGGAGTGGGTAGCCTTTCCCTTCTCCAGGGGATCTTCCCGACCCAGGGATCAAACCCAGGGTTTCCCACATTGTGGGAAGATTCTTTACCAGGCGAGCCACAGGGGAAGCCCTAATCAGAAAGTACTTTAATGTAAATAAATTAAATATTGCAATCAAAAGACAAAAGGCAGAAATAAATGAATAGAGAACAGATAAGCAACAGAGAAAAATCAATGTTGGTTCTTTGAAAAGATCAATAAAACTGACAACTTTTTAGCTAGACTATTTAAGAAAAAAGAAAGAAGATTTAAATTCCTAAAATCAGAAATGAAAAGAGGAACATTACTACTGACATTACAAAAATAAAGAAGGAATATAAGGGATTACTGTCAATAATTGAATGCCAACAAATGGAATAATCTAGGTGAAATGGATAAATTCCTAGAAAAACATAAATGACTGAAGTTGACTCAAGAAGAAATAGAAAACCTGAATAGATCTACAATGGATTAAGAGACTGAATTAATAATGAAAGAAATGTCAAGGCCGATATAGCTTCCCTGGTAAATTCTATCAGCCACTGAAAGAAAACTGATACCAATGCTTCACAAACACTTCTAAAAATAAAGAGGTAGAAACACATCTCAATTTATTTTACAAAACCAGTATTACACCAATACCAAAACCAGACAAAGGCATCACAAAAAATTGCAGACTATTATTTCTTATGAATATAAATGCAAAAATCTTTAAAAAAAATATTAGCAAATCAAATCCAGTAAATCAAATCAAGTGGGATGTATCCAGGAATGCAAGGATTGTTCAATGAACAAAACCAATTTATATACACCATACTGATAGAATAATGGATTAAAAACTAGGAACAGAAGAGAATGTCCTCAGCTTGATAAAGAACACTTATGGGGAAAAAACACACATAGCAAAGATTATACTTAATGGTGAAACTCTGAACAGATTCCTCCCAAGCTCAACATTGTACTAGAGGTTCTAGTCAGGGCAACCAGATAAGGAAAATAAATTAAAAATCTCCAGATTAGAAAGAAATAAGGAAAACCACTTCTATCCCAGATGACATGATATTGTACATTAAAACACAAAGAAATTTACCAAAAATCTGCTAGAATTAATAAGCCAGTTCATTGAGGTTATAAGACAAGTCAATATATTAAAAGTAATTATACTTCTATATAATAATGAATAATCTAAAAATAAAATGAAGGAAATAATTTCACTTACAGTAGCATCAAAAATAATAAAATACTTAAGATTAAATTAGAGAAAAGAAGTGTGAAATATATATACTGAAAAATACAAAATATTGATAGAAATTAAAGATGATCTAAATAAATGGAAAGCTATTGTGTGTTCGTGAATTAGAAGCCTTAATATTGTTAAGATGGTAATATCTCTCAAAGTGACCTACAGATTCAATGCAATTCTGGCTTTTTTGCAGAAATGAGAAAGCTAATTCTAAAATTATAGAAATGCAAGGTACCCAGAAAAATCAAAGCAATCTTGAACTTACTAAAAAGCTATAATAATCAGTATAGTGTGGGACTTACATGAAGGACAGACATATGTATTGATAGAAAAGAACTAACAGTCCCTAATAAACTCTTAAGTCTATGGCCAATTAAATTTTTGCACTTTATTAATACTTTGTACTAGTAATTAGTAATTAATACTTTGGCCACCTGATGTGAATAGCTAACTGATTAGAAAAGACTGATGCTGGGAAAGACTGAAAGCAAAAGGAGAAGAGGGAAGCAGAGGATGAGATAGACAGACAACATCACTGATTCAGTGGACATGAGTTTGAGCAAACGGGGGATAGTGGAGGACAAGGAAGCCTGGTGTGCTGCAGTCCATGGGGTTGCAAAGAGTCGGACATGACTTAGTGTCTGAATGACAGTAACAATTTTTGACAAGGGTGCTAATGGGGAAAGATTATGTTCACAAAAATGGTGCTGGAACACTTGAATATACACCTGGCAAGAAAGAAAGGTGAATCTTTATTTTATACTGTTTACAAAAATGAAATCATAGACCTAAAACTAAAAAAAAGAAAGAAAGAAAGAAACAACTTTTAGAAGATAGACACTGAGAAAATATTCATGACTTTGGCTCACCAATGCTTTTTAAGATATGACTGTAAAAGTACAAACAATAGAAGAAAAATCTCAGGTAAACTGGACTTCATTAAAGTTAAAAGCTTTTGTGTTTCAAAGGACAACATCAAGAAAGTGAAAAAGAGTCCACGGAATGCAAGAAAACATTTGATAAGGGGATTTTATCACAGTAGCTCAGTTGGTAAAGAATCTGCCTGCAATGTAGGAGACCTGGTTCAATTCCTGGGTGGAGGAGATCCCCTGGAGAAGGGAATAGGCTACCCACTCCAGTATTCTTGGGCTTCCCTTGTGGCTCAGCTGGTAAAGAACCCACCGGCAATGCAGGAGATCTGGGTTTGATCCCTGGGTTGGGAAGATCCCCTGGAGAAGGGAAAGGCTAACCACTCCAGTACTCTGGCCTGGAGAATCCCATGGACTGTATAGTCCATGGGGTCACAAAGAGTCAGATGTGACTTTCACTTTCACTTTTTTATCACAAAATATATAAAGAACACTTAAAACTCAACAGCTGTACTGAACACTTGTAAAAGATACAAGTGGCAAAATAAGCACATGAAAAGATGCTCAACATCACGGGGAATTAGGGAAATACAAGTTTAAGCCAACAGTGACATACCACTTCATACCCATTAGAATGATACACACACACACATTTACTTGTTTGCTTATTTATTCAAAATTCAGCAATAACAAGTGTTGATGAAGATGTGGAAAAATTGGAATACTCATTCATAGCTACTGGCAATGTAAAATGGTGCAGTCACTTAAAAAAAAATGCTTTGGCAGGTCCTCAAAATGTTAAATCTAGAGTTATCATATATCCCAGCAATTCCATTTTTTAATATATTCTCAAGAGAATTGACAAAAATATATTCACACAAAACTTGTACACATTTGTTCATAGTTATTCATCATAGCTAAGGAATGGAAACAACTCAAACATTAACTGATGGATGGCTAGACAAAGTGGTGTATCCATACAATGGCATATTAAAGTGAAGTGAAGTAAAGTAAAGTGAAGTTGCTCAGTTGTGTCCGACTCTTAGAGACCCCAGGACTACAGCCTGCCGGGCTCCTCTGTCCATGGGGTTTTCCAGGCAAGAATACTGGAATGGTTTGCCATTTCCTTTTCTATAATGGCATATTATTTGACCACACAAAGGAATAGAGTACTGATCCATGCTATACCATGAACGAATCTTGAGAACATTGTGTTCATGCATGCTAAGCTGCTTCAGTAGTGTCCAATTCTTTGCGACACTATGAACTATAACCAGGCAGGCTCCTCTGTTCATGAGATGCTCCAGGCAAGAATACTGGAGAGAGTTGCCATGCCCTCCTTCCTAGGATCTTCCTGACCCAGGGATGGAACTCACATCTCTTACATCTCCAGCACTGGCAGGCGGGTTCCTTACCACTAGCACCACCTGGGAAGCCCCCTTGAAAACATGCTAAGTAAAAGATGACAAAGACGGCACCACATACTGCACACACGGTAAGGTTCACTTATAATGGAATGTCTGGGATAGGCAAATACGTAGAGACAGAAAGTAGATTAGTAATTGCCAGTGGCCAAGGGAAATAGACGTTAGGGAGTGACTTCTAAAGGATACTGGTTCCTTACGGGGTGATGAAAATGTTCTAAAATTAGATAGTGGTGAGGGTTACAGAACTTTGTGGAAGTACTTCAAACCACAAACTGTACACTTTCAAAGCCTGTATTTTATGGTATATGCATTATATCTCAATAAAGTTGTTATTTTCAAGTGTGTATAAGCTTTAAATAGACCTTTTATGGGAGAGGAAATACCTACAGTATCTTCCACTTATGCACAGATATTTTCAAAAGCACACAAAATTATATTTTATAGGGGTATAAGTACATGTGAAAAAGAATATACAGTGTATGATAAAAATAAAAATTTAGTATAGTCATTATTTCCAAAGTGGAAAGTAAGGGGATGCAGTTGAGCAAAGAACTTCCTGGGTAACAGTTATGTTTTCTTCTTAAACTGGGTAATGGATCATTTTTCCTTACATCTTAAATCTATCTTCTATTCTTGTGAATCTACTCAATTTGTAATAAAATTAACTGTAAACACATATAGGAAGTATGTGGGATGACTGTATGGTGACTTTATAAAATAAATTATAATGAGAACCACCACTATGCAAGAACCACATAAAAATGCTACTTTTTCACTCTGAAAGCATATTTTTGAGATACCTTTTTTTGGTTGGAACAATATACAAAACAATGGAGAAGCCAAAGACAAAATTAGGGAAAAAATATCAACATTCAGCCTTTAGCCCTAAACTCTTTTTCAGTAAAGAGAGGCAAGTACTTCAAGGACCATCTGCAGCTTTCAAGCTAACAGCCATAATGGCACAAACACTCAGAATCCTTTGTTAAATAGAATGGATAATTACGCCTATACATCAGAGCTGCCATGTACACTTCCTGCCTTTGGCGTCATGCTCATATGCTGCAGGCTAGAAAAATTTGGTCATCAGCTTGTCATTGTTACCCAGAAATTCTGATCTGGCTGTCACACCTGGACAGAGGCCAGATGAACAAGAGAAAAGGCATGGTTCAGTGTTGCACCCCTTCTGGAGGTTGAGATCACCAAAAGCAAAGGACTAGTAACACACTTCAGATCAGAGATGGTGAAATTCAGTGTTTTGGCACCCATGTATTTCCCAAACACAGTGTAGCTGGTATTTTAATTTCAACATCAAGCACAAACTCATTCTTTATTGCTTTTTTACCCCTCTAACACTGTGTTTTTTTTTTAAATTAAACAAACAAAAAGTATCATTTACTCGAGTTTTATAATATATACTCAATATATATTACAAAGCCGTAGACTTCCCTGGTGGTCCAGTGGTTAAGAATCTGCCCGTCAATGCAAGGGACATGGGTTGCAACCCTGGTCAGGGGAGATTCCACATGCCAAGGGGCAACAAAGCCCGTACCACAACTAATGAAGCCTCCACACCCTAGAGTCTGTGTTCCACAACAAGAGAAGCCTGCACACTGCAACTAGAGAATAGCCTCCACTTGCTACAATTAGAGAAAGCCCACATGCAGCAACAAAGACCCAGTAGAGCCCAAAATCAGTAAATTAAATCAATTTATAAGAAAAAAGAAGTAATTTCTAAAAAACATAAAAACATTGGTTTTACCAGTTTTGCCATTGAAACCCTGATGCAATCAGAGCTGCTCTAGGCTCACATCTGTAGGGCTGAATGAAGCATTCCTCAGGGGGCCAAAAGTTCAAAGATATTCCTCTCTTCAAACCTCCTTTCTTTTTCAAAGTATTGCCTTAAAATACTGGAGTATTTCCTAAGGATAACAGTCTTGTCAGAGGCTGGGCTGCATTATCTAAGAAAACTTTTTTTTCCATTTCACTTAGTTATTATGCTCATGACAAAAGAGACGTATCATCCAAAGCAGTAAGTGTTCTGTAATGAGTCTTCTTTTACTAAAACAGTCTAAGACCCGGGAAATAATTTGATGTCTAAGTAGATTTTCAGCACGGTAACAAGGAAGAGAGAGAGGTTACCTCCATGTACAGTTATCCTGAGTAAAATATCCATAGAGAAAGCAAGCCACTCCCACGACGGCTGCCAGGAGAAGCATCTGAGTGTAATAGCCCAGCCAGGCAAAATAGATCCCGATCTTCTCTCCATAATATTTCCTGAAGGAAGACAGAAGTTATTTTCAGAGGAGACATATGATCAGTCTGCAGCTTTATCCTCATTATTAATTTCTGATTCTAAATAAAGGGGGCTTTAAACTTAAACCTCTGACTCAATGCACATTTAAAAACATATCCATTCTCATAGCAGGCCCCCAGTTCTACTGTGAAATAAGATGTAGTTTACATATTACGGAAGTACTGACCACTGGTTAAGCTGCTGCAGCAAAGTAAACTAGAATAACACAAAGAGGAGAAATTGCTAAATATGGAGCAGATAGAGGATATTATCATCACTGTGCATAAAGATAAGCTAAGTTTCCCCAAAGATTATTCTTGACATTTATGAAACAAATGAACATGAACCATTTGTTCAATTACCTGTTTTTGCTTTATTTTGAGAACTTTCTTGGAGCAAATGCAATGTAAAATCACAACTAATAAGAAAATGCCAATAATAATAATAACTATGAGTGGAATATCTCTCTGACCAAACTATTTATAAAACTCCTTTCGAGAATGGGAAAGGGTAGGATGGATATGACTAAGTAATCTACTGTCCCGTATTCTTTGCATGTAGCATTTCTATTTTTCCTAAGTTTTAAAAACTCTTCAATGTTTTTAAATTAATCTGGAGTAAATGGAAGAGAACAGGTAGTCAAAACAAAAAAAGAGGCAGGGCATGAAACAGGGCCAGATTGTTCCTGAAGGGGACAAATACAGAGAAAGGGTTTAGGGGTGAGGACAAGGCAGTAAGAAGGCTGTTTGCAACTCTGGCGTATACCTTTCCTTGACTCACTTTTCACTTCTGGCTCAGCAGTACAGAGCCAGAACAACCTGGTTCCGTACAACCTGTAGACTGGTACAACCTGTAGACTGACTTGGCTCTGAGGCCTCTAGGAGACTGCTGGCTCAGTGTGACGCTGAGCTGAGCTCGATGGGCTTAGCTCAGTGGGGACTGAGCTCTCAGAACAGCCTGGAGTCTGGAAGACTTCACAGAGGAATATCCCTGAGTGGGACCAGCACTCACAGGGTAGTTCTGAGACCAGCTCCCTGGTCAGAGGCCTGGGCGTGGGCCACATCCATGGGGAAAAGGAAGGGCTGAGACCGAGATAGAATCACGAGCTGGGAGGAACGCAGTGCGTCCATTCCGATGTGACCGGGGCTTTGTGGTCTGGCTCATGGGTGGCAGGCAAATGACAGCTCAGGAGATGGTGTCTGGGAGAGAAAATCCTGGCAGTGGGTTTGAGACATTTTGGACTCTTGGCTGTTAGGCTTTTTGTAATACATTCCTATCAAACATCTGCCCTGGAAATGCCACAGTTAAAACTGGAAAGAATGCTAGAAGTTGCCCACTCCAACTGCCCAATAGTAAAAACACCCTGCAAGAGGGCTGGTCACTCTACTTGGATATTTATAGTGACACGGCCTTCAGTACTTCCCAAGTCACCCTTGTTAACACTGCTTAGACAAGGAGCTGAGAAAGAATTTTTGAATCCTAAACAGAAAGCCTGTCTCCTGGGTTCTTGGTGAAAGGCTGGGGAAAATGTGGATCCCTGCAAATGTAATATCCTCTGATCATTATCTTTCGCTGCCCCAAACATCCCAATTCTTAACACCAATTTTTAAAAATTCAGCTTTGATTTAAAACAAAAATCAAAGCTATAACTATATAGTCAATAAAGAGTCAGTTCTAGAACACTAGGTATGAAAAGAAGCAACCCTCAAAAACCGCTCCCATTTCCTGGCGAGAAGTAACCACTTTCACTTCTTATAGCTGAGTCTTGTAATATGTACTTCCACTTCTGTAAATAATATACCTGTAGTGTAGTTCATTGACTTCTCAGTTTTACACATCACCTCCTGATGCTTTACTCTGGAAGATGAGAATTAAGTTCTCTTTCAACCCCCGTCTCATCTACACACCCATACCTCCTTTCCTGCATCTTCGCGACATAGTTACAATATAATTTTGGTTAGAGTAATAGCCTTGCTTTGCATTATTAAGATGCCATAAAGACTGTTCACAGCTGCATCAAGTTGTCTGCGATGGTTACTTTTTCTTTTCTGCGCAATATTTTGTTTTCTCTGGAGTTACTAATTGTCTTGGTGGTTCACTGCTTAGTTTTCCGTGTACTTAGCAACAATTCAACCCCCAGACTTTCCTTTCAGGTGTAACTTTCTCACTGCTTTCCAACACGTGAGTCAGTCTATCAATTTTATCTCCTTGAATGAAACTCTTCAGTCTCCTACCACCTGGATGAATGACTTGCTAGTCGTCCTGCCACGAAGCTGTTACCTGGGCTCTCCATGCCCCTCTTTTAGATTGGGAACCCCCATTTATTGAACCCATGTATTTCTCTTTCTGGGTGGAGTACCTCTGTACTTCCTCCATTACTTTGCACATTTAAATAATGAAAATTTCCTCACACCGAATGAAGAATTTGGCCATATATGGGACAGTGAGTTAAAAAAAAAAATCACCTTCCTTGGCAATATGAAATTGTTGCTCTCTTTTCTTGTACCTTGAAGTATTGATGTTGAGAAATGCAAAGCTACTCTGAGTCTTGCTCCTTCGTATGAAGCCTGATTTCCTTTCTGGAAGCTTGCAGGACCTTCTGCCTGCTCCAGGGTTTGAGAGGTCACATTTCGGTGACTTGATGGCTCCCTGTCCGTTCTCCAAGCTGGGTGCTCTGCATGATCTGTCCACACTGAGACTCGGGGTGCTCAGTTCTTCAATAGTTCAGATACTTGTCTTGAAATATTTCTCTCATTTCCTCCTCACATTTTCTCAGGCCTTATTTTTAGCAATCCTATTATTTGTTCATTGCACATCCTGGACTGATTTTTAAATTTTTATCTTTTTCCCTGTGTCTTTATATTTTGACTCCATGTTTGGTACAATTTCTTCAACATCATTTTTTAATACTACTGTTGGGTTTTTCCCCCTATTCTGTTCACTTTTTATCCCTAAGAGCTACATGTTACTCTCAGAATGATCCTTTCTTTACTTTTCTTTAAATTAGAACCCTGTTTTTGTATTGTGGATATCATGGATTCTCTTAGCACTCTGAGCGAGTGTTATAGGAAACTTGTTTATTTATTTTTTTTCTGTGCAAGGTCTGTTTCCTCTAGGTGTTCTTTCCAGTTTGCTTGACTCGCTTTTTGGGAAAGAGTTCATCTTCCCTCTGCTAATCCCTGGGAACCAGAGAGGAAGGTGTAACATCCTGAGTGCTCAAGGGGTTACTAACGGGAAGTGTCAGCTACAAATCGACACTTGCCATTGGCACCTGCCATCCACCGCTACAAGGATTAAATCACGAGCTGCTGATGTTCAACAGCTCCGGAACGGCGCTCAGGGTAGGCAGCAGCAATGAGGCACTCTGTGCTCTGAGAAAAACTGGCAGAACAGGTCTTCAGACAGTTAAATCTTTTCAGAAGCTGATTTTATGAGCTCAATTCTTGTATCTCCTCATATCTAGAAAAGCACTAAAATTCTTCATGGTGAAGACAGTTCCTCATGACTAGCAGAAACCTTCTGCAAAAAAAAATATGTGCTTGACTGCATGTATTCCCCCTACATCAAAATCACATATATATTGACCTCTCCCCCGGCCTCTCTGGAGCAGTTTCTCAGAGCTGAGATGCTATCTCTGGGCTCATTTTGCCCCAAATAAAACTTAATTCACAACGCTCATGTACATTTCTTTTTTAAGTTTACAGAAGCAACAAAGGGGACAGGTGGACCAGAGGCAGGGAATAGTTAAATGTATTTTCCTAGCAAAAGATACTTAAAATCTTGGGGAAATTGTTTCCTTCATAGAACCCCTGCCCCCAAACAAAAACCCATAAAGAATGATTAAAAAGCCATCAAACCAAGCACTCTGCCAACAGATGCTATAGGTTTAATACAAAATGAAAATAATGAAAGAGAACCCCCATGTAAATATCAGCTTCAAATACTGACATGTATACAAACATCCTTTTTCAAAATTTTATTCTACAGGGTAGCTGAGTTAATGAGAGAAACTGCCTCTTTATGATTCAAATCCAACTAATAAATAAAGGAAGAAATCATACTCTAGTACTTTGGCCACCTGATGTGAAGAGCCGACTTACTGGAAAAGACCCTGATGCAGGGAAAGACTGAGGGCAGGAGGAGAAGGGGGCGACAGGATGAGATGGTTGGAATCACCGACTTAGAGGACATGAATCTGAGCAAATTCTGGGAGATAGTGCATAGGGTAGCCTGGCGTGCTGAAGTCCATGGGGTTGGAAAGAGTAGGACACAACTTAATGACTGAACAACAAATGACCAAATAAAATAAAATCCCTTAGGAAATGATGAATCTAGACAACATTCATTAATGGCTGCTATCATTACAGAAAAGATAGACAACTGGACACTATATACCTTATACTATATGAAACTCACACAAGTGTTCTGTGCAAGGTTCAATCTCAATCAGATCAAGCTTTTAGATGAGGATCAAATGACTTTGCTAAAGCAAATACACAGGACAGAGAAACAAGTAACACCACAGGGGAAAATGAAATCAGCCAGATAGAAAACAGAGAAACAATTACAAGGAAAACAAGAAAGAAAATGGAAAATTATAGATTAGAAGCTATTTGAGAGATGTTACTTGCAACATCTGGACCTTGTTTGGATACTGATTACAAACAAAAAACTGTTAAAAACTGTATTTTTATGACAGTCAGGAAAACATGAATACTGATTATTTTACGACTTTAAACAAAAGGAGTATTCTGGTTGCATTTAAAAGAGATCTTGTCATTCTATTAATGAAATGTTATGCTATTTGGAGTTTTCTTCAAAATGACCAAGTAGGAGTTAGACAAAAAGATGAAACAACGGTGACTATGAGTTTATAATGTCTGGAGATGGGTGACAGACATAGGCAAACTTGCTGTACTATTTATTCTCTCTACTATTGTATATGTTTAAGATTTCCCTTGTGCTCAGTCATGTCCGACTCTTTGTGGCCCCAGGGACTGCAGCTTGCCAGGCTCCTCTGTCTATGAAAATTTCCAGGCAAGAATATTGGAGCGGGTTGCCACTTCCTACTCCTGGGGATCTTCCTGACCCAGGGTTCAAACCCATATCTCTTTCATCTCCTGCAGTGGTAGACGTAATCTTTACCACTAGCACCACCTGGGGGGGCCCAAAATTTCCCTTAATAAAATGTAAAACAAAATGAAAATTCTTCAGTGTTTTAAAATTCTCACTTTTAAGGTTAAGAGGTTTTCCCCAAGTTCAGGTGGACAGGCCATGAGACATCATAGGAAGAACAGGCACACGGTTCTGGGCCCACAAGGGGCTGCCTTGACCCTCCTCCTCTTCTCATCCCACATAGCCAATCCATAACCATGTCTTGTCAACCTGACTCCCCAAACACATTCCATGTTTGCCCCCAGGATCTCTCATCTGGTTTGTGCTAAGAGTCTCTTACCGGCTTTCCCTGTTTCCTGCCTCCCCCATCACTTAGTTTCCACTGTATCTTTGCAAAATGTGAGTGAGATAAAATTACTCGAATGGTTAAAATGTTACAGCAGCTTTTCACTGCACTTGTCTACACACTCCTTTCCATGTTCCTGATACCTTTTTAACCTTGTGCCTCACCTTTCTCTTTCCTCTTCGCACTGGTTTTCACTATCTCCTCAAGCTTAACAAGTGGTTTTGTGCCTTGAGGCCACTATACCAGTGGCCTCTCTTCCTGATATGACTTTTTCCCAGATCCTTAAAGTACTGGGCTTTTTTTTTCCACTAGACAAATCTCAGCTTACATGCCACTTACTCAAAGATAACTTTCTTGACTCACTTTCCTTCCCACTTCCCAATTCCTCTCCATCTCATCACTGTGTCATTTTCTTCATTTCACTCAGAAATTTTACTTATTTATGTGCTTAGTTGTTCTTGATCTATTTTTCTCCAATAGCTTTGCCCAAACAACGTAAGTTTCTGGAGAGCAGCCGACACTGGTGCTTTGAGAAGATGCATGCTGGACATTATGTTCACATGCTGTTGGAAATGGTACCCAATAGAAGATACAGGAAAGCAGTGAAAACTGGCATCTCTTATCATGACTCAACTCGTAAAGAATCCATCTGCAATGCAGGAGACCCAGGTTCGATCTCTGGATCAGGAAGATCCCCTGGAGAAGGAAATGGCTACCCACTCCAGAATTCTTTCCCGGGAAATCCCATCGATAGAGGAGCCTGGCAGCCTACAGTCCATGGGGTCACAAGTCAGATACAATTTAGCAACTAAACCACCATCATACAATTTAAGCTAAATCTAACATTTACTCCTGTTTAATGAAGAATTTGGTGGGTCTTTGGTCCCAGTTCCTGGGAGGTAACCTCATTTGCCTTGGAATTTCCCAAGATATGATTGACTTTGTTATTCACGGTAGACCTTAAATAGTTTGTGTTAATGAGATGATTCAGGATGTGGACTGGCCAGGCCAGAAAGACCAATCACATGATTGGAACCATGTGATGTTGTAGGACCCACTGGGAGAAGAAGGGTTTGGAGATAGAACCATGTGGGCAGTGACTCAATCAATCATGCCTAGTAATGCTGCTAAGTTGCTTCAGTCGTGTCTGACTCTGTGCGACCCCATGGATGGCAGCCCACCAGGCTCCCCCGTCCCTGGGATTCTCAAGGCAAGAACACAGGAGTGGGTTGCCATTTCCTTCTCCAATGCATGCAAGTGAAAAGTGAAAGTGAATTTGCTCAGTCGTGTCCGACTCTTAGCGACCCCATAGACTGCAGCCTACCAGGCTCTTCCATCCATGGGATTCTCCACGCAAGAGTACTGGAGTGGGGTGCCATTGCCTTCTCCGGCCTAGTAATGAGGCCCCAATAAAAATTCTGGGCAACAAAACTCATAGCTGCAGTGAGCTTCCTGGTTGGTAATACTCTTAGAGGACTGTCATGCTTAGAAACCACAAGGGCAACCCTGAGTCCTTCCCACTGGACTGCTCACTACAACAACTCACCTGATAAGATCCAAGGGCTGCTTTTTGTATATGCTTCGAGGATGAGCCCATTCCCTGTACAGAAGGTACCGCTCATTGGGGCAGCTGAGGTCCTCCGATGGGCTGCTGAAGTTGCACTGGGAAGAAGCAGCAAAGAAACGAGCATCATAATCGGTATGTGTTTGCGTTTGCGTGTCCTGTTGGCTAAATGTGGCCCTAACACTTCACAGTCATTTGTAAATAAGGGGTCTCACTTGCTGAAAGGGGTGGAAATACCATGTAGTTCTTAGTAATTCTCAACCAATACCAATACTCAATACCAATGCCTGGAGGGCCATTTGTGAATGTGGGTGGAAAGAATGGCTCTGATGTTACAATCCCAGGGACCACCGCAGGTACCTGGTGAGAACCCCGAGGATACTTAATGTACTCTAAGTGGACCAGCTCTAAATAATGAAAACCTGGCGGCTCAAGGGCCCAAACTCTCCTGGCAGAGGAATATCTGGCAGCCCAGCCCCCTCCTTAGACACCCAGAACAACCAGCTGGTTAGTGACTGAGTCAGTTCTAAAACCCATGCTTTCTTGTCCCTCAATTCAGCAGTTATTCTGTGAAAATACAGAATATAAACAACAAAAAAGCTTGATGTGATGTTACACATTTAGCTTATTCAAGAAACCAAACTTCCTGCCTCTGCTTAAATGCAGTGCCTCTTCTTCCCACCTGACTCACTTTCCTTCCCTCATACTAGAACCAGAATCACCTGCTCCACCACTTGCTAGCTGGATGACCTTGTGAAAGTCAGTTAGCCTCTCCATTCATCAATTTCCTCATCAATAAAATGGGGATAGTAATACTACCCACCTCAAAGAGTTGTTAAGATAATCAATTCACCCATAACAATGTGCAAAGTCCCTAGCATATAATAACTACTGACAGATGTTATTATCAACCAGAAAATTATTAATATTAAAGCTTTGACATGAGTCCTGACCTCTACTTGGCTGCCTTCCAAGTACCTCATGAGATCATCCCTTAGCCTGGATGTGGGACCAGTGCAATTACAGGAAGCTTTAGTGGAAAAGAACTGGGCATGGGCCGATGTCCACTGAATACTACAGAATTTTGACATCCCATACTAATAATCATGACAGCTATTTGCAAGTGTACCCAAGTTCATGTCATGCTCACTGCTAATCTTGTTGGTGCACAAATATAAAACACATGGACTGTCAGGTTGGACTGCTCTGTTGGGTCTTTGAGCCAGGAAACTCAGCATCTGTTTCCCCATCCAGCTCCCGGTTCTCTGTGCATGTGTATCAAGGAGCATGCATACTGTCCTAGTTTTATTAACTTACACAGTACATTTCAATATTGCCTTCATCCACAAATACATGTACTTTATAGTAGCAAATATCAATCAGTCTTTGCTTTCTTTGGCCTTTCAGTTCAGTCGCTCAGTCATGTCCGACTCTTTGTGACCCCATGGACTGCAGCATGCCAAGCCTCCCTGTCCATCACCAACTCCCAGAGTTTACTCAAGCTCATGTCCATTGAGTCGGCGATGCCATCCAACCATCTCAACTTCTATCGTCCCATTCTCCTCCCGCCTTCAATCTTTCCCAGCATCAGGGTCTTTACAAATGAGTCAGTTCTTCGCATCAGATGGACAAAGTATTGGAGTTTCAGCTTCAGCATCAGTCCTTCCAATGAATATTCAGGACTGATTTTCTTTGGGATGGACCGGCTGGATCTCCTTGCTGTCCAAGGGAACCTCAAGAGTTTTCTCCAACACCTCAATTCAAAAGCATCAATTATTTAGCTTTCAGCTTTCTTTATAGTTCAACTCTCACATCCATACATGACTACTGGAAAAACCATAGCTTTGACTAGATGGACCTTTGTCGGCAAAGTAATGTCTCTGCTTTTTAATATGCTATCTAGGTTGGTCATAGCTTTTCTTCTAAGGAGCAAGCGTCTTTTAATTTCATGGCTGCAGTCACCATCTGCAGTGATTTTGAAGCCCCCCAAAATAAAGTCTACCACTGTTTCCACTGTTTCCCCATCTATTTGCTATGAAGTGATGGGACCAGATGCCATGATCTTAGTTTTCTGAATGCTGAGCTTTATTTTAAGCCAACTTTTTCACTTTGCTCTTTCACTTTCATCAAGAGGCTCTTTAGTTCCTCTTCACTTTCTGCCATAAGGGTGGTGTCATCTGCGTATCTGAGGTTATTGATATTTCTCACGGCAATCTTGATTCCAGCTTGTGCTTCATCCAGTCCAGCATTACTCATGATGTACTCTTTGGCCTTAGAGATCCACATAAACTGATAGTGAATATAACAAAGTAACAGAGCACTATATAAAACAGGATTTTATTTATTTTAATAACAGAATTTATTTAAGGAGCTTAGGTAAAATATCCTTGCATTTACAGAATCATTAAGGTTCTACAGCAGTCACATTTTAAAATTTTCATTTCATAAGTGATCTTATCAGCTAAAGAAGTGCTCTTGAATTTGAGGAGTTGCTGTCATCTCAGTACGAAGTCCTTAAAAAATATCAACACTCTGCTGTATTGCCATCCTGAAAAGAACCCTGACAGATGCCTTTTTAGAAGCCCTGTGATATTCCAGGACACAGTTTGAAAATGGTTATTTCAGAGGAGAAAATGCCTACCTGTATTACAGAAAATGATAAATGAAATGGTCTAACGTATATTTTTCTTACAAAGAACCAATACTTTTCTGGTTGACAATAATATCTATCAGTAATTATGAAAACAGCTGACAGATATATAGTACTTATTATATGCCAAGAACTGTTCTAACATCCACGTGGATGAACTGATCCTCATAACAACTCTACTGAGATAGGTACTACTATAATCCCCATTTTACTGACAAGAAAATTGATGAATGGAGAGGTTAAGCAACTTTCACAAGATACTTCAGCTAGAAAGGTGTTTGAGTCTGAGTCTATGCTCTTAGTTGGTCCACACATTAACTCTGGGAAATGCGGTCTATTCATTCGTTCACTTAATTAAGTGGTGTTCCCTGGTGGCTGGGATTCAGCAGTAAACAATACAACATGATTCCTGTCCTAAATGAGCTTACAATTTTGCAATATGTCCTCTTCATTTTACCAAGGAAGAAACAAGGTCAAGAAGATTAGCCTTTCCCTAACACTAGAACACATTTTAGATATTTTATTTCATTTTTGCCATTTGACTTACATCATGGAGAGGGAAAGCTGCCTTGTAGATTCCAGAGCTTACGAGTTTGTTAATCCCAAACTTTTTAACATTGTCCCTTACTTGGTACATTATCCGAGAAAGAATGAAGTAAACCTAAAAAAGATTCCAAAACAGAGTGTGTAGTTTATCCAGTGTAACTAGCCAATCATTGCTTACTATCCTAACAGGAATCTGTAGGTGTACTACTTTTCTTTCTTTCTTTTTTTTGGCAGCTTTAAAACCCAAACCAAACCAACCAAATTAAACCACTAATTATTCAACAGTAGGTTCTAAATCACCCCAAGACAGCAGCTAAATTGGGTTTAGACTTACAATGCGGCTTCTGGTGGCTGGATTGAAGAACGTGTCTCTATCTTGAATGTAAAAGTCATTCATGCGGTTCTTCTCAAAGGGGGCAGTGAAAAACTCTTGCTCTGGCTTGATGATACTTTCATCCACTTGGAGGAGTTTGGTAAACCAGTTGAAATTATCAAAGGCTGAGGACCGGGTTTTCAGATCGTTGGGTTTCAGAGGCAGTTTGATGTGCATTATCTCTGCATAGGTACACAGCACCTCCCATGGGGCATGTACTTTTACAAATACGAGCTTGTCATCCACAAGCTATATTGAAAGAATGAGCATACAAACCGGGAAACCAAATCAACTATTGATATTTTCACAAATTTAAGACAGATTATTCTTATGTCGCATAGTCCTTTCATAAAATCACCAATATTTTACATGAAGAAAAGCAAATGTATTAATTATTAGTCCAAATTAGTAACTAAACATAAAAACACTATATTGTAGTGTTATTGTAACGACAAGTTTTAAAATTTCTTAAACTGAGAAGAAGGCTGTTTAATTTATTATATATCTGTTCAATGTCATTATGTGATCATTAAAAAGGATTTATTTTTTTTTTTTTATTTTTTTTTTATCTTTTTTTTTTTAATTTTTATTAGTTGGAGGCTAATTACTTTACATCATTACAGTAGTTTAAAAAGGATTTAAAAGAACTATATTTATTAACATAGAAATGCATTTACTATATGATAAAGAGAGAAAAGCAAACTTTAAAACTGTGAAATGATAATTTCTTTTTTGGAAGGGAAAAATGTATATATTTGAGCAAAAGAAAATATTTAGAAGGACAAGATTATTTATGGATAAAGTACAGATGATTTTCAATTCCACTATTCTTATATTTTCTAATTTTGGGGGGGGGTAAACTATCATTTGTATTATATAAAAATCTTTAAAAAGGTGCTTGAATAAATACATTCATACATAGATTTATTACTACATTCTTTGGATATTAAAAAGGATCCATGGTTTTTATCAGCAACAAACATATATTCTATAATGCAGATTTTGACTGACTCCCATCGCAGCCTGCAGTTAAGGCGTGGCTGGGGTTACATGTTTCAAATGCCTTTCCAGCACTCCCAGTGACACGCTAGTTCCCAGGAGCAACAGTCATCTGACAACTGGGAAGGGTCTGACACTTACGGATCTAGTTGCTTCTAGTTGCAGACCATCACAGATGAGGTTAGATTCATATGCTTGTCTTTTTCTCTGCCAAAAGAAATTGGAAATGTGTTAGGCCTTCGGTTTTACCAAGGGGGAAAAAAAAGAGCTGTGTGTTTTTTTTATTAAAAAAAAAAAATCAAACCAATTTGAACTGAATGAAGAGACACACTTGCTCAAAACAGCACAGAAGCAACGAAGGTGCTCTGTCTGTTGGTAACATGTGGGTTTAGACTCCTCAGAGGCAATGCTGTGAAGAATAACTGGATTCTCCTGGGACTCTGAAGGACCCTTAGTTGTCCTGTAGGTTTCTGGCCACTTGAGGTACATAAAAGTCTCCAGCTTTGGCACAACTTCAAAGATTTTTGTTGGCTTATGAGAGATTGTGTACACAAGTGGAGTTTTTGGAGTCCCATTCACCCATGGAATATACCAGAGTTACAGTCCAGATCTGACATTCTAGATTATTAAAACTTTGTTTCTACATCAGACATTCAAATAGTTTGGTTTTGGATGTATATATTTCATCTTTGCATGCCCTCACCCATTTAAATAAAACAACACACAATTTTGGTAAAATGTAAGAAATTTTTCTCTTTGTAAGACTGAAATGTTAGTGAAGCTATAAAACAAACACCTAAATCTACAAAATGAATTAACTGATAATATATCTGACCATGTTACAGAGCCATTTATATGAACCACATGGTGAAACATATCTCAACTAAGATGTTAAACACAGAGGAAGTAAAGGAAGAATATACTTCTGAAAAAACAAGAACAAAACCACACACAAAGAAGAAACCACATAAAATATAATTAGAATTTCCATCTTGAGTAATCACAGGAGGTGAATTAGACCAATTCTCCCACTGAAGACAACTAAAAATGCTGCACCAAAATCAGTTTTTCACTTCAGCAGTTAGCAGGATAGAGAGGAATTACTGAGTCAATGTTCTGTATCTAGTGGGTTGGGCAGTCAGGCCATGGTGCCCACGGAGCCCGGGTCATGCTTTGCCCACTGTGGACGGGCAGAGAGGGAGCTCGGCTGCTGTGCCACACACTTGCTCAGCAGCACTTCCACTCCCGCCGGAGCCCACATCCCCCACAGCAGGTTAAAACAGACACACCTATTCCTTGTCTCCCACGAGTTCAGCTACTGGCAAGTGAGTAACTATTAAGCAGACCACTTAAGACTCTAACCAGAAGCTGCAGGTGCAAAGAAGTCAGGCCAAGCAGAACCCCTCCGGGCGCGGCTAGGAGAGTGGGTGCCAGTGACAGCAGTGGCAGAGGCCTCCGCAGGAGCTTCCGGGGAGCGCTGCTGGTCAGAAGCGACCAGAGGCAGTTCTGGACCCTGGCGAGCAGCCTCGCTTTGTCCCAGGCCAGCTGTAAGATGGAATTTGGAGCACTGCCTCTGGCTGCACTGTCCCCAGGTTCGTCTGTCCGAGTTTGCCAATGAATCTGTGAACTCCCTAATATTCTTTACCAACAGACTCTTTGTTTCTTCGTCTGCTTAAACTAGAGCTCATTTCTGTTACTTGCCAGCAAGAATCCTAGTAGAGTACTAACCATGAACTAGGGAAAACCTGTTAGCCTGAAACCGAAGTCACTGTGCAGTAAAGAGGGGTGTTCTCTGCAGACCGGACGCTCTGACTTCCTCTCTTTCTGGGGAGAAGCCTCAACCTGAGGTTGTACAAATGGCGACCCAGCTTGTCCCACTAGAAGGTCATAAGCAGAACTCAACTGTCTTCTGTCTCCTTCAGGAGTCAGGTAGCAATAATTTCAGTTAGGACGTGAAAGCTCAGGCTCAAGGCTTTTAGGTCTTATGAACAAATGTCCTTCTAGTTAGATGACTAGGTCGTTGTTCAGTTGCTCAGTCGTGTCTTACTCTTTGCCACCCCATGGACTGCAGCACTCCAGGCTTCCCTGTTCTTCACTATCTCCTAGAGTTTGCTCTAACTCACTGAGTCAATGATGCTATCCAACCACCTCATCCTCTATCGTCCCTTCTCCTCCTGCCCTCAATCTTTCCCAGCATCAGGGTCTTTTCCAGTGAATCAGCTCTTCCCATCAGGTGGCTGAAGTATTGGAGCTTCAGCATCAGTCCTTTCAATGAATATTCAGGACTGATTTCCTTTAGGATGGGCTGGTTTGATCTCCTTGCAGTCCAAGGGGTTCTCAAGAGTATTCTCCAGCAACACAGTTTCTAGAAGGCTAGGAGAATCAGTTAAAAGGGCAACTTCTCCCATGGCTTAATGGGTGTGCCAACAATGAAGTGATGGTAATAAGAAACCACATAACTGTGTTAACTGGTCTCATAAAATTCCACAGTTTCCATCAAAGGCAAACCGTGATGCACAAATGTCTCCTTCCTGCGCCCCTCCTCCACTGGGGAGTGGCTCCAAACTTTGAAGGTGCTCCTTGCATTCGACACTTCACTCCCAGACTCTTCAAATACTGTGGCCTCCTTCCCCCTTCCTCAGACAAATGCAGCCACTCACAAAAGGTCCTGTGCGTGCCACCTCTCTTAGGAGGACACCATCTTTCTCCTGGGTATCAGGAGATCACACCTTTTTCCTGTTTTTCCTGAGTGTGCTTCGGCAATACCTTCTCTTCTTTTCAGTCCTTTATCTTCATTGCTCTTATTCAGCAAACAAACACCTTAAATGTTTCCTTTCTTAAAGAATATGAAATCCTGCCTAAGGCCTGGCTGCTCTTTGATTACCATTCCTTTCCCTAGGGATGTCTGTCTTTTAATCTTGATATCCTTAGCACTTAGAATGGGCCTAAAGTGGAATAAACAAGCAATAGATGTCTGATGAAAGAAGGAATGAGTGGATGGTGCGTGGATGGCTACCAGTTTTGTGGGAATTGACTGAGGAATGTAGTGTAGTAACCAGGTGCCTCTTTCCTGAGCTCCCCTTTCCCCACAGTGCTCCAAGAACTTTTACTTACGGGCATTACAGGACATGATGGAGAAGGAGAGATATAGTTTAATTCTGGAATGTGCTAGCACCAAATAGCTCCAGGGTACTCAGAGTGGGAAGATATCTCTTGATCCCCTGGGAGTCTGAATTACCAGATGACAAAAGGGGGCCAGTTCAGAGAACCTGCAAAGAACCAGCCCCACGAGAGGGCAGTTCAATCATTACACATACCAAACACAAACTACTCCTGTCTTGGCTGTATCTGCTGCATCAGCCATGACCGTGATAGGCAGCATACTGCAAATTAGACATGGTTAGATTCTGAGTCAAAATTTAAATCCTGGTCCTGCCATTTGCTAGCTCTGTGATGTTGGGCAAATAAACTCTGCAAGTATCAGTGGTTTCATCTCAAAGGTGGAAGAAATAGCTTCATGAGTATAAAGTCCTCAATGTGCACCCAGTGACATCTTAATCCCTCCAATGGGATACCAATGACAATATTTTACCAGAACTACAGGAACTGGATCTTAAATCTGAGTCATTTAGCTCACTCTCCTCTTGACTCTTTATACACTATATTGTCCTGGCCCTCAGATTACCTTCTTTGATATATAATAGATATATATATCCTTCTGGACTTCCCTGGTGGCTCAGATGATAAAAGCGTCTGCCTATACTGCGGGAGACCTGGGTTTGATCCCTGGGTCAGGAAGATTCCCCTGGAGAAGGAAATAGCAACCCACTCCAGTACTCTTGCCTGGAAAATCCCATGAATGGATGGAGGAGCCTGGTAGGCTACAGTCCCTGGGGTCGCAGAGAGTCGAACACGACTGAGTGAATTTACTTTCATATATCCTTTTCACTCTCTGAAGAAAGAAATTAATATTGTTAAAATGGTCATACTACTTAAAAGTAACCTACAGATTGAATGTACTCTCTATCAAAATACCCATGATGTTTTTCACAGAACAAATATTCTGAAATTTATATGGAAGCACAAATGACCCAGAGTCGCCAAAGCAATCCTGGGAAAAGAATAACAAGACTGGAGGTATAACCGTTCTAGACTTCAAACTATACTACAAAACTACACTAATCAAAAAAAAAAACAAAAACAAAAACACCAAAACCAAAACCAAGGTATCGGCTCAGAAACAGACACAGAGATCAACAGAATAGACAGCCCAGAAATAAACCCACTCATTTATGGTCAATTAATCTATGATAAAGGAGACAGAAATACACAATGGAGAAGACAGTGTCTTCAATAAGTGGTGCTGGAAAAGCTAAACAGCTCCATGCAAAACAGTGACATTAGAACATTCCCTCATACCATATACAAGAATTAAAAAATGGTTTAAAGACCAATTTAAAGACCTAAATATAAGATATGAAATCATAAAACTCCTAGAAGAGAATACAAGTAAAACATTCTCAGACATAAATTATAGCAATATTTTCTTAGCTAAGTCTCCCAAGGAAAAAGAAATAAAAGCAAAAATAAACAAATAGGACCTAATCAAACTTAAACATTTCTGAACAGCAAAGGACACCATCAATGAAAGGAAAAGACAATGAAAAGAAAATGGGAGGAGATATTTGCAAAGATGAGGCCCAAAAGGGGTTAATAACCAAAATATGTAAACAGCTCACATAACTCAATATACTTAAAAAAAAAAGTGATTTAAAAATAGGCAGAAGACCTTAACAGACATTTTTGCAAAAAAAGACATACAGATGATTAACAGGCACATGAAAAGATGCTCAACACCATTAATTATTAGACAAATGCAAATCAATACCATAACGAGGTCTCCCTGGTGGTTCAGTGGCTAAGGCTCCACGCTCCCAATGGAGGGGGCTCAGGTTTGATCCCTGGTCAGGGAACTAGATCCCACATGCCACAACTAAGAGTTTGTATGCCACGACTAAACATCCTGCATGCCACAACAAAGACTGAAGATACATGCCATAACTAAGAGCTGGCAGAGTCAAATAAATAAATAAAAATATTTTAAGAAACACAGTGATATATTGCCTCACAGCTGTCAGAGTGGCTAATATTAAAAAGTCAATGAATAACAAATGCTGTCAAGTATGTGGAGAAAAGGAAATTCCTGTATACTGCTGATTGGAATGTAAACTGGTTCAGCTACTAGTGACGCCAGTATGGAGTTTCCTCAAAAAACTAAAATACAATTACCAGGTTATTCAGCAATTCCACTC
This sequence comes from Odocoileus virginianus, assembly GCF_023699985.2. Taxonomy (NCBI): domain Eukaryota; kingdom Metazoa; phylum Chordata; class Mammalia; order Artiodactyla; family Cervidae; genus Odocoileus; species Odocoileus virginianus. The sequence continues at coordinate 32,238,039 of NC_069697.1, forward strand.
CTGGGTATATACCGGAAAAAACAAAAGCTCTAATTTGAAAAGATACATGCATCCCAATGTTCATAGCAGTACTCTTTACAAGAGCCAAGATGTGGACACAATCCAATGATTGTCTTAAGAAGATGTGATACACACACACTTGCAAGCTCAGGCACGCGCACACACACACACACACACACACACACACACACACACACACACACACAGAGTGGACAGCTACTCAGGCGTAAAAAGAATGACATATTTCCATCTGCAACAACAAGGATAGACCCAGAGATTATTAGGCTTAGTGAAATAAGTCACACAGAGAAAGACAAATGCTATATGATACCATTTGTATGAGGAATCTAGACTATAAGTGAATACATATACAAAACAATTTATTCACAAATTGCTGAATGTTTTAGTTGTTTCTAATTTTTCACAATCTTGTAGAATAAGTTTTCACAATTCTTGTAGAATAATTTTTGTGTATCCTCCTCAGAATAAAGTCCTAGATGCAGAAGTGTTGAAAAGTGCATGCAACTTTAACTTCTTTAACAGATATTGCTATAATGCCATTAAGAAGTTATACTATAGTGTATCCTATTTTAGTTCTTATTTGATTCTTTACAAAGACCTTCTAAGATATTTACCTGCTATCTCTTGATAGTTGGCAGATCTTGGAGTTGGTTTATAATGCCCTCTGTTTTATCACTAACTATAAATACTTAAATAGTTGAACCAAGGAAAGGGCATTTTTATTTGCTTAAACATGTTAATATATCACCTTGGTGTTACTTTAATAAGACTGTTCTTGTTATTTCCCTTTGGCATGGCAGTTCACAAAGAACTAGTGGAATATTTAAAAAATTGATCAAAATAAATAAATAAATAAATAAATAAATTGATCAAACCAGTTTTTCTGGTTTGTCAGGTAGCTAAAGTAAATTAGCATATGTGCTATATTTGCAAACAGGAATATATCAGGAAAAGACTGCTTACTTAAGAAAAGATTGCTTAAATCTTTTTTTGTTTTCCCCCCAGGAAAACATCTATTTCTGCTTTATTTTTTTTTTTTTGCTTAAATCTTATTTAATATGAGATCATCAGCTTTACTGTTCTGTAGAATTTGCACTTGGATAAGTAACAGTGTTCCTGACATTTAAAAAAAATTAAGGTAGAGCTGTCTTCCATGTTAAAAATGAAAGAAAATTAATATTGCATGTTGAATGACATGTTCATTGCTCAATAAATATTTGCTGAATAAATGAGGACACACAATTTTTAACTAAAAATTATCTATGTACCTTATTGGAAACCTTACAGGTAAGAACCTAGACCTATGTTTATAGTCTTATGATATGCATTTGGCAGCACAAAATGACTAAACCAGACTCACTGGCTCTCAAAAAAGCCCAGTCATATACTAGATTATGTTGTAAGTTCCTCTATCTCTAGGAGAGTAAATCCCCCGGCACTGTAACCTGGATCTCTCTCTTTCTTTTCAACCTACTTCTAGTAAAGCCAGAGGCTAAATCGTTGAGGATCTATGGACATGACAGAAAGAGGCACATGATTCCACTACTGTCAGTGCAGAATGGTACCTGGGGTTCAAAGTAGAGAAGGACAAGAGTACTTATCTCACCCCAGAAACTGAAATTGTATTCATACCTCTTATGGGAGGTTAATAAAGCTGTCAGAGAAATAAAGAATAAAGCAATCAAAATCACAAAGGGCAGACTGGCGTAATTAAGGCAGCTTTCTGTCCCCTAAGCACCTGAGATTGCACATCTCATTTGGCTTAATAAAGTCATTGTTGGGAAGGACTTGCTTGTGAATTATATAGTAATAATACTGATTTTAAACACCAATTTCTACCATTTCCTTTATGTGGCTCTGCTTTTATGCATAAAAAGCTGAGGTTGCAATGTCTAAGAAGATTACTAAATACACTCTGATGATATTATATCAGCATAAGTCAGTTGAGATTAATGAAACAGATTTAATTCAAATATTCCTCCAGCTCTGTCAGGCAAAATACTGATGCTGCTGTCACTGTACTTTTCAACTTGCCAATCTTTGTTATGCCTATGAAGTTGGGTAAGAAATAAACCAAAGGTACTTAATCTGTGCAAAAATATTTCTTTCTAATTACTCAAAGTGCTTCTTACTTGGTAAGGTCTGGTAAGCAGGAATAAATTATTTAATTGGGACTTAAATTCACATGTTGTTGATAAAACATTGCGTATTAGTGGACTGATTTAGTAGGTGACATATGTTCATGAGGAGATAGAAACAGACAAGCATCCTAAATGATAAGCATAGAAAGGAAGTGAATATGTAGCTGAAGCTTATTTCCAACTGTTCCTTTTAAATTAACATTTTTGGTGTAATTATGAAAATAAATAAATGGTAACTAGAAATTTTCCAAGAATGAAAAAAAAAATCACCTGTTATCAATCCACTGCTAAGATAAATACTGTAAACACTTCAGGGCAGTGTTTTCCAAACTAACCTACCTGCTTATATGAACAACCTGAAGCGCCCTAGTTAAAATGCAGATTCTAGGGCCTCTCTTCTCTACATTTTGGCTCAGTACATACAGGATGGGCCTGGATAATCTAATTTTAACAAGCAAAGCAGACTGTTCTTATCATCAGGCAAGTTTAAGAAATAACTATTTTCTTTTTTTCCCCAAACTTTAAGCTTTGTATTTTGTATTGAGGTTTAGCCCATTAACAATGCTATGGTAGTTTTGGGTGAACAGTGAAGGAACTCAGCCATACATATACATGTATCCATTCTTTCCCAAATCCCATCCCATCCAGGCTGGCACATAACATTGAACAGAGTTCCATGTGCTATACAATAGGTCCTTATTGGTTATCCATTTTAAATATAGCAGTGTGTACATGACCTTCCCAAGGTCCCTAACTATCCCCTCCCTCCCAGCAACCATAAATTTTTTAGGAAATACTATTTTCTTAGAGCATATCTTTTCTGTGAACATAAGCAAGCTCTTCTTTTATGATTATTTATAATGCTATGGCTTTTACAGTGGTCATGTATCGATGTGAGAGTTGGACTATAAGGAAAGCTGAGCGCCAAAGAATTGATGCTTTTGAACTGTGGTGTTGGAGAAGACTCTTGAGAATCCCTTGGACTGCAAGGAGATCCAACTAGTCCATGCTAAAGGAGATCAGTCCTGAGTGTTCAGTGGAGGGACTGATGCTGAAGCTGAAACTCCAATACTTTGGCCACCTGATGCAGAGAGCTGACTCATTTGAAAAGACCTTGATGCTGGGAAAGATTGAAGGCAGGAGGAAAAGGGGATGACAGAGGATGACATGGTTGGATGGCATCACCAACACAATGGACATGGGTTTGGATGGCTCCGGGAGTTGATGATGGACAGAGAGGCATGGCATGCTACGGTTCATGGGGTCGCAAAGAGTCAGACATGACTGAGCAACTGAACTGAACTGAGCTGATTTTCTTCAAGCCTGTTCTGTTTGAGAACTTGGTATAGTTGATGTTTCCCAGCTCTTTATCCTTTTACAGAAAGTGAGACACAAGTATCTGTTGGTCCAGGGCAAATGACAGCTTCTTCATTTAAAACTAACTCAGAAGGACTAATCTGGAAAAGGATTTTTCTCTTCTCCACATCCTTCTGAGATGAAGTAGAATAAACAGATTTTACTTTTCAGAATTTCACTGCCCTCTTCATTTGTCTGTTTTTAAGGATTGGGCCCAAAGACAAGTCCCATTTTGGAAATATGAAGCAAGATTTGGATTCACTGCTCTTGTGCTGAGTACTCAAAAATAAAACCAAATATGCTTATACCAGCAACACATCTTGTAGTTGTAATTTGAAACTGCTGATTCTAATTTAATTTATTCCTTTTAACCTACAATCTTAGTTTAAGCAAGTAGAGTGTAAAGGAAGGAGATAAAAATATAAAAAAACTTCCTGTTTTAGTTTAAAATATTAAGGAGTTAAAGCCAAACCTGATTTCACATCCAAAAACAAAAGACAGAACACCTACCATAAGTTATCTGAGGAGGTGAAACCACCCAACAGGAGTTGCCACCATCACTTAACCCAGCGTAATATTTTTCATGGACTATTTGTGGCAAAAATGCCATTTTTAGGAAAATTTTTATACTATTCTGATTTGTCATAATCCCCTTCTGCCATCTCTTTATTTCTTCAATTTGTAGAATACAAGTCGATGTTAAGTCGACTCAATCATTCATGCCTTCTCCTTTAGGAGGGTCCATGGATAAATTTCTTTCTGGGGGACCTTTAGACCAGAAAGATTATATTTTGAATATCCAGTTTGGTTTTTATTGTGCTGAAACTTTAAACCATGGTGTTGATAACATCCTCTATTTTCTTTGGCTACTAGGGAACTCAAGAGGCAAATCTGCACCTGAACTCTAATTTCTGAACAGGACTTTATGGTTAATAATAAGTCATTTTGCTTATTACTTTGATACATAGCTTCATTTTATTTTTCTGGCTTTTACATTTTTGTCACCATAATCAGTTCAGTTCAGTTCTGTCACTCAGTTGTGTCCGACTCTGTGTGACCCCATGGACTGCAGCACGCCAGGCTTCCCTGTCCATCACCAACTCCCGGAGTTTATTCAAACCCATGTCCATCGAGTTGGTGATGTTATCCAACCATCTCATCCTCTGTTGTTCCCTTCTCCTCCTGCCTTCAATCTTGCCCAACATCAGGGTCTTTTCAAATGAGTCAGTTCTTTGCATCAGGTGGCCAAAGTAGTGGAGTTTCAGCTTCAGCATCAGTCCTTCCAATGAACATTCAGGAGTGATTTTCTTTATGATGGACTTGTTGCATCTCCTTGCAGTCCAAGAGACTCTCTAGAGTCTTCTCCAACATCACAGTTCAAAAGCATCAATTCTTTGGTGCTCAACTTTCTTTATGGTCCACTGGAAAAACCATAGCTTTGATATCCTCATCTAATTACTTTTATTTATGGTATATTCTGTATGTGACCTCAAGCACTTTTTAATGAATTATAAATAAACTGTTATAACATAGTATTAACATAAGTAGAAAGCTAATGACTATAAAAATGATACATTGCATATTAAAACCAATAATGAATGATGTTTGAATATTCTATACTGTTAGCTATCATCTTATGAGCTACAAATAATCATCTACTTTATGTACATAAGACTTACTGATAAAGCAATGATACAAAGAAAGCACATTTGATAAATTTTAAAACCCAATTATAAAATCTCAGAGCTATCTCAACTAGAAGAGAACTCTTAACTTTTTAAAAGAAAACTACCAAAAATTTATAGCAAATGTGTATTTAATGGTGAAATTTTAGAAACATCTGCACCAAACTCAGGAACAATACAGTGGTGACTACTATGTGCTACAGGTTTTATTCAAGATGTCTTAACCATATCATCTGGACAAGATAACAAATGAAGTGTAAAGAAAGGTACAGTGAAGCTATCAGTTGGAGACAACATGGTCTTCTTTTGAATAAACTTAAGCACTAGAAACTACTGGAACTAAAAAGTTTATCAATGTAACTAGATCTTGTAAAAAATCAATAGACTTCTTTCTTAACACAAAATACTAAATCACAAGCTGCAATTTAAAATGTGTCTGACAACAGCAACAAAAATTCACTGTAATAGTTAATAAAAATGTATAAGATCCTCACACATTATTATAAAACTTTACTAAAGTATGTAAAATCTTAATAAATGGCATGGTGTACTGTGTGCATTTTATTAGAATTTTCTGATGAACTTTTAACCATTTCCAAAGGGATTTCACTTAGCTTCTATGTAAACAGTTCCAGCCTTATGATAACTCATATAAAACAATGGATACAGTTTTAAAAGCTCAAGGGATCTATAACCAACTAGTAAGTTGTTTCACATTATTTGAAGGTTTGGATAGAATTTAATTTAAACACATTTTTTGGAAAATTTCTTACTCTGTAGTCTCTACTGGCCAGATCCACTAAAGAATTCTTAAGGCCTGATATACAAGATAAACTTATACTTCCATAACTTTTCATCAACTTCCAGGAAATAATTTTTCTATCAACTTTTAGGGATGGATTCTGCTGATAAAAAAGCATTACATTCAGGATGACTTATACTGTTCTTGTGCTATCTAGACTTTTCTATTCTCTTTATCATCATCTGCATTATACCATTACTTGGTCATAAACACATCTGTTTAGAAGGGAGGCCAAGTGTCAGGCAAAATGAAATTCAGAATAGATCAGTTATGCCACCCATTAGCAGTTCTAGATAAGGGAAATGGAAGAAAGAAGAGTGACGAGCAAAACTGAGCAGGAAGAGTTGGAGAAATATATGGAAACATGTTTCATTTAAAACATTTTTGCTCTTCACAATATGGAGCAAACTTATTTAGATATATTTTAATCATGAGATGTGCCAGGCATTGCTGGCTGCCTATTCAATAGTCATCTTCCCCTTCTTCATTACCAAGAAAAGCTGACAGTTTTTCAGATACTAAGTGATCAGATGATTTAGGAAATGAAAGACTAGTCCTGATTAGTCTATGCTAATGATGGTAGTTTCATTCATCTTACCAGTGGTTGGTTTAGGAATAAGCCTGTGAGAGGCAATCAACAGTGAAAGGAAGTCTGCCATTCTAGGGGAGATTTCTTCCCCTTTCTAAAAGAGGGCCAAAAAAAAAGGGCATTCCTTCTTACTGCCGCTGATATCTAGAAACACAACAAACATCATGAAATGAAGACAGTTTAAGAACAGCCAACATGTGAGGATGGCCAGGCAGAAGGATATAATGAAGCTCGAGTCCCGATGATCCCATTAAGCCAATAAATTAACTCAGAAATGCTCCTATCTCCGCACGATTTCTTAAGTGAGAGAATTATTATTTCCTTTCAGCACTTAAATCACTTTGAGTTTGGTTTCCATGTTACTTCCAGTAAAAAGACACTCGAATGGATTCTATGCCATGGACAGCAGTACTGGTTAAACAAACACTAATTCTTGGAACAACTTATGATCAACCCCATTTGTAATCTAAACATAAATGGTTTATGCTTTTTCAAAGGGAGGTGTGAGATTCTGAGGTATTTTCACTAATACAAGTGGACAAAGTTATATGATATTTGGAGGTCTGGCTAGAAAAATAATTTCTCTTTTGCTTATATGCAGAAGTAGACTTTTACTCCTGTATGCTTTTGATGCTGATGGCCCTATCAGTTCTATCTTTCTCTGCCTCTAAACAAGAATTTAACAATACTTTTTAGATCAGCCCCTGGCAAAGTCAACCTTGGGGCTGTTTTAGGAAATCAATATGATTTAGACATAATTTTTTTTTTCCTCTCAATGAAAAGAGAATTTTGAAATCGTCTTTCCTTGGCATTGTCCTAAATTCTGAATACGGTCTGACAGAGAGTGTGATGGAACTTGCAAATGATTTTCCAATTAATAAAAATGTGATTCCAAAGCTGAGCTTCAAACTCTAGTAGAATCTAAATTAAGTAACATGTATAAATAGTCTCAAAACACTTAAAAGCATAGCTTATAAACATCAACACCACGGTACATCAATCCATGAGTTCAGATACCAAAATTAATGATGTTTTTTTTTCTCTTGATTTATGAAAGTTATTTCAGCACCTTTGTTTCTGTATAACATAAATGCAGACCTTGTTAATAATGTAATCAGCTCTAGGCTCCTTTACCATGGGAGAGAAGCCTTTGTATAAAACTAAAGATGTTTTCTCTATACTGTAACGGATTAGGTTTGTTTAACTTACTTTATATAGTGCTCAATTCAGTTCCATCAGCATTTGGATGCCTAATAAATATTTGATGATGGTGGCCCTGACTGCACAGAAGATATCTTAGTGTTCATAGGAAAATGATAAAATACTCTAAGCTATTTAGTGACAAAATTATATAATAACCAGAGAGTGATGCCTTTTCATACCAGTGTATACCCCAAATAAAAGAGAAGGTACACAAATTAACATCCATTATCTAATATTTGCTGAAAATTTATGTAGCATTTCTGTATACTATTTTATTCAATCCTAGACATAATTATCTGGACTAGGTATTGAGATTCCTATTTTCCAGAATCTAAGATGCCTCTGGTTGTATGATGAGCTAATACTTTATGTGCTAATAAAAAATTCATCCAATGAAATTATGATACACTTTTTAAAGATGTACCCTGATTTCAGAGATGTCAAAATGTAAAATAAAAGGCATATCCAAAATAATAATAAAATATGAAACTGAAAAGAAAATTCATCCAACTCACACAGTTAGCTGGAAACTGTGGCAAAGACAAGCCGCTGATGACCAAAGTTAATGTTCCCCGTCCATAGCATGGAATTCCTACTGAGAAATGTCTGTCCAGCCAGAAACTACACTTTCCACCTTCCAGAGTTCTGACCAAAAGAATGTGAACCCAACTGATGATGTCAGTTCCAACTCAAACAGGTAAAGAAGCAAGAGCATGTTCTTCATCCTCTCCCTTATTCTACCTACCATTTATTGATGCCCAGAGTGATCTCCAAAACTACCTGTTGGACATGGCAAAGCTTTTGTGTCAGCCTGGTTTCCTGAATGAATGCAAGCAACAAAACCCTGTCCATACCTCTAAGACACTGTGCCAAACAGGGATGCCAAGATTGACTTGAGCCATAAACAAACTTTTATTTTATTAAGCCACTGTAATTCTAGGCTGGTGTTGCCTCAACTAGAATTACTCCAAACAGTACAGAGGCAGAATTAGAATCTGAATATCAGGTTCCAAAAGCTGGGCTCATTCTGTGACACTATGCAAATACAAGCCCCCCAAATTACCCTTTCTAAAACAAACAAAAATCAAAATAAAAAGGACTGATTCCTTCATTTTAAGTAGGTTTCATCCTTGATTTGAAAAATTAAGACAGAGATCAATAGATTTAAGGATGACATATTTCAGAGAGAAAGCCCAGAGAGGGACAAATTAATACTTGTGTATTTGTAAGAGCACAGATGTGAGAAAAAACAAAAACAGAATGAAGAAGTGATTTTCAAAGTGGGTAAAAGTAACACACTAGTATACTTTCTTTTTTATTTTAGTCTGATGCAGTTTCATATAGAAGTTTCAGGAAGTTGTTATCTATTTAGCAGGTTAAATGGCTTAATATCTTGAGATAAAGATGGGCGCATTACCTGAAAGAGTCTGATGCAAAGGAAAGGTAAAGCCTGACTGGCAGTGAATGAAAGGGAAAGGAAGGGAAGAAAGTGGGAGACCTCAAGAGCACGGGTTCGCGATTCAGGACAAGAGTTTGAATTGTAGCTCCACCAGTTCTTAAATTAGAGTCCATGAACTGGACAATCGTTTAATCTCTCTAAGGGCCAATTTTGTTATCCAGAACGGTATGAAAATAAAAGGCATCTTATAGGTTGTTCTGGAAAAGACCCGGATGTTGGGAAAGACTGAAAGCAAAAGGAGAAGAGGGTTGCAGAAGATGAGATGGTTGGGATGGCATCACCAACTCAATGGACATGAATTTGAGCCAACTCCAGAAGACAGTGGAGGACAGGGAAGTCTGGGGTGCTTCCGTCCATGGGGTCTCGAAGAGTCAGACACGACGGAGAGACTGAGCCATCACAACAACGACAAGGTTATTCTGAGAATTAAATGAGAACATGCGTGCAAAATACACAGACCATCCATGAGTTAGCATACCCTGACACTGGTTGGTTGTTACTATACTTGCTGCCATTATTTATCATTAGCTTCCTTTCAAATCTAGTTGCAAATAGCCAAGTGTGCTTTTAGTGTAAATCTCTTTTACAGATAGAAAGGGCAATTCCTTGGAAGAAAATCTGCCTTCAGCTTAAGAGCCTGAGGAAGTTTCTTTTTAAAACTCAAAAAAAAATTTTTTTTTAATGTTTTTTTGTTACCATGCCTTGAGGGAATGATGAATAGAGAAAATATGAAGGTATGCATGTCTTGATATTTCAAACACCAGTTTCATTTCATTGCTTACACAAAAATGGCAGTTTATTTTTTTAATTTTACAATATTATAAAGAATAAAAATAAAAGAAAATAGGAAAATAAACTTACTCTTTGTTTTTCATTTGAACCCTTTTTATTGGTCTCTTTTCTACTTTCATCTTCGTACACTAGAACAAAGTCAATTCTTCGCTGACCATCATTAAAAAAGAGGGAGTCAGGTTTCCCATTAAATTCTTCCTGTGTGGAAAAGAAAAATAAATTTTAATATAGTTTCTTGAAAAGTGTCAGTTCATAAGTGCTTATTTTGTAGCTTTAATAGGTACATCAGAATGTTTACAGAAAATGAGAAATACATCCTTTACTAGTTACTTGACCAAGAGGGCATGACCAACATGATCTTTGCAATCATGGTCTGTTCTTGCGGAAAGAAAGTCCTTGAATTGAGCAGGTTAGCATTATTCTACAAATATATGGGGAAATATCAGCATTGTGAATGTAATACAATTATCCCAGAATTATTCCCACAAGAACAAGAAAAGGAGTTTCAAGTTTGGAAATAAACACAGTAATCAGAGATGCCTATCTGAAGGACTAACATTCTTTTAACAAGAGAAAAAAAAATCTAAGGCACAGATATTTATGAAACATATATGTTTATGAAAATCTCAGGGCTTTCCTGGTGGCTCAAATGGTAAAGAATCTGCCTGCAATGTGGGAGACTCAGGTTCGATCCCTAAGTTGGGAAGATCCCCTAGAGAAGGGAATGACTCCCCACTCCAGCATCCTTGCCTGGAGAATGTCACAGACAGAGGAGCCTTGCAGGCTACAGTCCATGGGGTACCAAAGAATTGGACACGACTGAGTGAATGCCTGCACCCTACCTATGTCATATTATCTAACCTTTCCATCAATTTTCATGACTTCTTTCTGAACCATATCACTTTATAAAAAGTATCATTTTATAACCTTAAACAAAAGTAAAAAAATGCTTTGATACTCACAAAATACACAGCAGTCGTTGGTATTTGTCCCCAAATCCACACAAAATACCCACTCACTCCTAGCAAAAAAACAAAAATCCCAGCAACAAGAACAAATAAATGAGACTTTAATTTAGAGCTTAAAAGCCTTATGGCATAAAAACAAAGTCATAATGGCAGAACAGACCTAATACAGCTTAAAACAATCTCTTACCATACGGATTTGGACAGAATTGTTTTTATTTGCTCTAAGGAAAGACTTGAGTTTGAGTTTCTCACATAGCTGGTCAAGATCCTTATATGAATTTTGCTTTATAATTTGAATACTTTTAAACTAAGTAATACTTTTTAATTTTTCAAGTTTTTTCCATTAAAAATTCATGGGAAGGTGGGACTTTGCAGTCACTTGCTGAAACCACTTTATTATTAAGTGTGATTAATTCTCTGCACTCAGTGTCATTTAGTACATAAGTCACCTTATTTTACCACTACAACTTTTTCATTTTAGTCACACTTTTGAGAGGATGTGTTCTTTTGCCAAATACATACAACTTGATGGGAAAGCACCCAAGTGACTCAGTGGTATAGAATCCACCTGCCAAGCAAGAGACATGGGTTCGATCCCTGAGTTGAGAAGATCCCCTGGAGAAGGAAATGGCAACCCACCCAGTATTCTTGCCTGGAAAATCCCATGGACAGAGGAACCTGGAGGGCTACAGTCCATGGGGCTGCAAAGAGTTGGATACAACCTAGCAACTCAACAACAACAACAAATACAAGCTGATACTTGTCTTTCTTCTTTCCTACCACAGAGCATCTGAAGATTGTTAACAAGTATGTGCAGTTCCTTTCATCCAGCAGGGTATTTTACCTGCAGAATGCACCCTGGCAATGTAAGCTAACTCACAGCCCTTCACCAAGGTTGCATTTGATCAGGGACCCTCACTATGAACAGTGTGACCTGGCCTGAGACCTTGCCCAGTCAGGGCACTGAGGAACCACGGAAATAGACATAGTGATGTCCACGGCTGAGGCCACTACTCAAGTCTTTTATTTGCAATTTCAGCTCTTTAAAATTGGTAAGCTTTGAGAGTATTTAAAGTTATACAAGACATAGAAAACAAGATTATGGTCACCAAAAGGGAAAGGGTGGGGGGATAAATTAGGAGTTTAGGATTGACATATATACACTACTCTATTTAAAACAGATAACCAACAAGGACCTACTATATATTACAGGGAGAAATACTCAGTATTTTGTAATAACCTATAAGGGAAAGAATCTGAAAAGATATATATGTATGTATACACTTAGTCACTGTGCTATACACCTGAAACTAACACAACATTGTAAATCAAGTGTACTTGAATTAAAAAAATAAATTAAAACTATATTTTCTAAAAGTTGTACAAAAGTGCCAAGGCCTGTCTCTCTTCATTTCAGCAACAGAGTCCTTGAGGCCCCTCTCTTCAATTTCTCTTTCTTTCACTGAAGATGCTACTATTGGTGACAACCTGGGCAGTTGCTAGAGGAAAACTGTGTGTAGAGGAAAAAACTATGAGGCCAAGGGGAAGTGGGGTGGGGTGGAATACAGCCACAAAAACCTGGTCATCATTACAGATGTCTGAAATGTGTACAGAAGCAGCTCGTGCTCTGGAGCCCAGATTCTGCTGCCTTTCCTTGGTAGCATCCGCAGGAGCTCATTGAAGCCAGGTTATGAAGAATGACATATGGAAAGAGAACTATGTCTGCATGGGGCCCCCAGCATTCCTCCCTGCATGGCCCTCACTCAGCCACATATGTTGGCAGCCTGCTACCAGATAATCCGGTCTGTAGGCATGTCTCTCCTGTGTGATAGAAGACCATGGTCCTTTGTTGCAGGAAAACCCCACTGGCTTGGCAAAAGCTGCCTGTGTGAAATAACTAGGTCAGACTCTGATATGGTATTATTAGAATGCAATGCTGGGGGAAAGGTGCCAACTCTGTACTGCTGTGAAATCCAGGTTTCCCATCTCTTGGCAGAAAACAACTGGGAAGAGGGGAGGGAGGAACAAAACGCTGGGCTGGAAAGCATTTCTAACAAAGAAGGAAACTGTCCCACATCAAAGAGACTGATCTATGAACACATCTGTGCTGTTTAAAAAGAAGGCTGGATTGTTTTAAGCTATAAGGTCCACTACAGGCCTGACTCATGCAACAGGTATTAAAATGACAGAAAACTAAAAAAAAAACAACCCTCTTCTAAAGTTTTGAAGTCAAGTTTCAATAGTTTCCTAGGATAAATACTGATCATCTTAAACAACTGATTAATCAGAAATGGATTTTTCTAGTCCTGACTCTCAAAGTCAGCTCAAAATTTGAGCTTCCATTTTTCTCTACCAAGTCAAATGGCATCAAGGTGAAATACAAAAACAAAACAAAACAACAAAAAAATACCCTGAAACAATCTTTTCAGTTCAGCAGCTTCAGTTTAAAAGCACTTTAACAGATGGCTTAAAATTTATCAGGTCAAATCATCTGAGAGATCAGAGCTGATGTATGGGTATTGACTGCTCTACCAGTTCAGTTCAGTCACTCAGTCATGTCCAACTCTTTGCAACCCTGTGGTGTGCAGCATGCCAGACTTCCCTGTCCATCACCAACTCCTGGAGCTTGCCCAAAGTCATGTCCATCGAGACAGTGATGCCATCCAACTACCTCATCCTCTGTCAGCCCCTTCTCCTCCCACCTTCAATCTTTCCCAGCATCAGGGTCTTTTCTAATGAGTCAGCTCTTCGCATCAGATAGCCAAAGTATTGGAGTTTCAGCTTTAGCATCAGACCTTTCAATTAATATTCAGAGTTGGTTCCTTTAGAATTAGTTGATCTCCTTGAAATCCAAGGGATTCTCAAGCGTCTTCTCCAACACCACAGTTCAAAAGCATCAATTCTTTGGCACTCAGACTTCTTTATGGTCCAATTCTCACATTCAAACATTACTACTGGAAAAACCATAGCATTGACTAGACAGACTTTGTTGGCAAAGTAATGTCTCTGCTTTTTAATATGCTGTCTTGGTTGGTCATAGCTTTTCTTCCAAGGAGGAAGCATCTTTTAATTTCATAGCTGCAGTCACCATCTGCAGTGATTTTGGAGCCCAAGAAAATAAAGTCTGTCACTGTTTCCACTGTTTCCCCATGAAGTGATTTGCCATGAAGTGATGGGACCAGATGCCATGATCTTCAAGTTTTGAGTGTTGAGTTTTATGCCAACCTTTTCATTCTCCTCTTTCACTTTCATTAAGAGGCTCTTTAGTTCCTCTTCACTTTCTGCCATAAGGGTGGTGTCATGTGCATATCTGAGGTTATTGATATTTCTGCCTGTGATCTTGATTCCAGCTTGTGCTTCATCCAGCCCCACATTTTGCATGATGTACTTGCATATAAGTTAAATAAGCAGGGTGACAATATACAGTCTTGATGTACTCCTTTCTCTATTTTGAACCAGTCCGTTGTTCCACGTCTGTATCTAACTGTTGTTTCTCCATCAGGAAGCTTATTAATTCTTATGCTCATCAGAGTAACTTACTGTTACCCTAAATCTTAGGGAAATGTCTTCAATGTCAAAAAAGTCAAGAGTCTCTAGTTGTTGACACTTCTTTTGTCCTGGAAAAATAACAAATAAACTTCTGATTACAGTTTGGTGTCTATAATATGCTTTCTCTGTTCATAGCCATTGCCTGCTCTGGTCCCAAGGATACTAGATTCCACCAATTTAGCATTCATTTACTCACGTGCAGCAATCTATCCCAAAGCTATAAAGACTGCAATGGTTAAAAAGACTAGCCATGTTCATTTGTCATTATGTCAAAATAAACAAAAACCAACCAGCCAACCATTGCAGAAGAATGACCTGATCACCTTTGTCTTAGGCTGTTGGCACTCTCATTTTACACTTGGGAAGAAGACAAGACACGCTTGTTGCAAGGGATGAGCTAAAAAATAAGGTCCTGGCAGAGCAATGTAGGAGAGAAGGGATAAGAAAGGTCGGGTATGATGTATCCAACTGATTTTTTCCAGGTTTCCCCACTCTCCGATGGCTTCTTTCCTCCATTTATTTGCAGGGCATCCCTGGTGGTTCAGACGGTATAGAATCTGCCTGCAGTGCAGGAGACCCAGGTTTAATCCCCAGGTCGGGAAGATCCCCTGGAGAACGGAATGGCAACCCACTCCAGTATTCTTGCCTGGGAAATCCCATGGACAGAGGAGCCTGCCAGGCTACAGTCCATGGAGTCACAAAGAGTCGGACACAACTGAGCGAATAACACTTTCACTACTTTCACTTTCCTTCAACGGAAGAGCCTTTGGGCCCTTTAACCAAATGCTTAACCAAATCAGGATAAAAATGTAAGTGGCAAAATTACCAAAATCCGTGGATTCAACCAAATTCAGGCTAAAGCATATTAAAAGAAAATTCCAGAAAGTTCCAAAAAGCAAAGCTTGAATTTGTCATGTGCTAGCAACTCTTCACATGTTATTTAGATTGTATTCACAGCTACTGACAAGGCCTTTACATTGTACTAGGTATTATAAGTAATCTAGAGATGATAAAAGGACATGGGAGGATGTGCATATGCTGTACGCAAATACTATGCCATTTTATATAAGGGATTTGAGCATCCAAAGGTTTTGGTATCCACAGGGGTCAAACCAGTCCCCTGTGGATACCAAGGAACAACTGAAATTACTTGGTAGGAAAACTTAAGTAATCTCAGAATCCAGTAAGGCATTGGACTTCTTGAACAGGATGATTTGGGTACACGAAGGGTCACATGATGCTTACAAGATGCTCAGGTTTATCTTCTGGGTGGAAAAAGAAGGGCTGGGGAAGGAGAGAACTTCGGGAGACAGCTGCCTGGGTGATACTGCTCCATGGCATTTATGCCAGTTAGAGAGGAGCAGCTGATCTCACAAAGCACGCTCCTGGAACCCTTAGCACCAGCACTTGGTGAATCCAGGACTTGCTCCTCAACATGTGTCCAACCTCACACTTCTCAAGTGTCTTTAAATTAAAAAAAGTGAAAGTGTTAGTCACTCAGTTGTGTTTCACTCTTTGTGACTCCACGGACTGTAGCCCACCAGGCTCCTCTGTCCATGGAATTCTCTAGGCAAGAATCCTGGAATGGGTTGCCATTCCCTTCTCCAGGAAATCTCCCTGACCCAGGGACTGAACCCAGGTCTCCTGCACTACAGGCAGATTCTTCACCATGTGAGCCACTAAATAAGTAAACAAAACATTTCTGCAAATAAACCCTGCAAAACCCAAATTGGAAGTCCTATTTCACAATAGAGGCATCTACTCCTAGAGTTTAAAATGCAAATGTTAAATGATTTGTCCAAGATCTGGATACAAAGCAATCAGATCGGTATCTCTGCTCAAACTCTTGTTTATGTATAATGATGTTAGAAACTTGCCTTGGACAGCAAGTGATATTATCTGACTGTACCAGACTAAAAAATTCTAGAGAATTTCCACACTGTCTATTCCTGCCCTGATAGGGTTGTCATTTACTATGAAATCAGAGACTATTTCAGGTTTATTGGGATTAATGGTCTCAACCTTTACAGAGAGCAGGACACAAAAAGCCTTATTGTCTAACAATGATAGTTGAAGAATTACATTATGAAAAATAAAAAATATCAAAACACATAATTAAATAGCAACAGATATGTGAATGTGGAAAACACATGTGGCTCTCTACAGTCCTTAAGACTAGCAAAACAAAGTAGTTAGTTAATTCCAAGAAGAACACAAAAGACAAAAAAAGACTTTAATCATAGCAGAAAACTAAAGTGAAAATACAGGATTTTCTATTTTTCAGTAAACCTTGGATCCTTGCCCACAGCAAGTTGTAGGGAAACAAAATTTAGAAGCAAAAGCCTTTATGTAAATATTTAGATCCCATGAAATCTAGAACATAGTGAAAATTTATTTATATGCCATGTAGTTATAAATGAGGTATCAATATATTCTGGTGTTTTCCCTAACTGTAGCAGAGTCCAGGAGGATTCAAGGCATAAGAATTAGTGGAATTTTTTTTTTCATTAAACAACTGTGAAAAATTAGTGCAAAGGATGGCACAGACTCGATTAATTTTCATTCCTTTTATTCAGGCCACCTCCTTGGGCTGAAAGAATACTTGACAGTGAGAAAATGCAAAGTACAAAGCAAAATGTCAAGAACTGCAGGCGTGGAAGGCTGAATGCTGAAGGTGGAAGATCAGTATTGTGAGAAGCCGGGATGGGAGTAACACATTAGTACCAGGGGTTACTTCCACTTTCACTACCAGGAGTAAGGAGAAGTAAACACATGGATGTACAAGAGAGCCAAAAGGAAGTCACCCAAGTCAATGGCATGTTACGGGGATTAGTGAACATGTTTTTGATGAGACATTCAAGAATGTGTGGGCTTCCCTAGGGGTTCAGACGGTAAAGAATCCGCCTGCAAGGCAGGAGACCCGGGTTTAATTCCTGGGTTGGGAAGATCCCCTATAGAAGAGAATGCCTAGCTCTTCTAGTATTCTTGCCTGGAGAACTCCATGAACAGAGCAGCCTGGCAGGCAAACAGTCTGTGAGTTGCAAATGCGAGTCGGACTTGACTGAGCGACTAACGCTCTCACTTCATTTTTCAGGAATGTGTTGAGGGGAAAGAAGGGCAGTGGAAAAGTTACTTATTCAAGGAGGAGGTCTCTGTGACAACTACAAATCTGTTAGAGTCCAAGAATACCCCTTGTTAGTGACTCCATGACAATCAGGGGAAACTCAACTCAGCAGTGACCCAGGAAGACATTTGTACAAATTACACCGTCTCCTTCTCCACTCAGTTAAACACACTATCAGCTTCTGAAGGCCGAGGGCCAGTTCTTCACCCTGAGTTCTCTGCTGAGTCTTTGCATTTAGCAGGAGCTAGATGTGCTTTTCTCCTAGGAAAAAATACCTTTATTTTTTTTCTGATGATAAAAGTAATATATACTCAATAACAAAAAAATCCTAAAGATACAGAGAAGTATAAAGGAATAAATAAAAGTCATATGTAATCCCATCTCCCAAAGAGGAGCCAAGCTTGTCAATATTTTGGATCTCTCTCACACATATGCACATTCACTAAGAGAATACCACACTATACACACTGTTCTAAAAACACCCATCACAACCATTTTTTTTAGCTTGATATAAAGCTCTACACCATCATGTTTAATAGCTGCAATACCATCTAAACAGTTCCTCCACTGATGAACATGTATAAGTTGCTTCCAATTTGCTGCTTTCAAAAACTGCTGCAAGGAGCATCTTTGTACATACGTTATCTGTGTACATGTTCAATTACTATTTCCTTAGGTTAAATTCTACAAGCAGATTTTAAGTTTTGGAAGTTTTTTGATATATATGTCGCCAAACCATCATCAAAAATATTTATAAAAACGAACACTTCCACCAGCAGAGTACAAAGTGACTTTTCCTCACTGGATTTCATTCTTTCTCACTTTTCCCATCATAGTCAAAAAAAAATTTTTTTTCATTTTCACCTTTTAATTAGAGAGCACTAACATTTTCATGGGTACTGCCCAACTGAATTACTGCTTTTCTGAAATGTCAATGACTATTCTCAACTTGGGCATCCTAGGTGGTGCAGTGGTTAAGAATCTGCCTGCCAATGCAGAAGATGCAAGAAATGTGGGTTTGATCCCTGCGTTGGGAAGATCCCCTGGAGTAGGAAATAGCAACCCACTCCAGTATTCTTTCCTGGAAAATTCCATGGACAGAGGAGCCTGATGGCCTACAGTCCATGGGTTTGTAAAGAGTTGGACATGACTGAGTGCACACACAGACATACACACATTCTTGACCTAACCGAATTATCTTATTATTTATTACACATTCTTGACCTAACTATCTTATTATTTAATCCCTTTCCAGTAGGTTCTCTTGGTTTTTACTCTAAAGACCACACTGTAAGTAAATGCAGACAATAGACAATACAGTTACTTCCCAAAAGAAAAAGAGAGAAAGACTCTAGGGCACTGTCTACCAACTCTGTCCTCAACAATGCTGATGTGTTTTCTAAAATGAAGACATTTAACTGGAATGTGTGAGAGTAGTTTGAGAAGATCACTGCCCCCTGGATATACTTTCCATTACAGTTTATATGCCTCCTATGCAACTACCAAATATTAGTATATATTTTGACTCATATTTCTTTAGAATATAGAACTTACTGCTTATTTAATTTATAAATGATTTCTGTTGCTGGTTAAAAACTGATGTATAAATTCTTAAAAACAAAAAAAGACTTGCTATTTTATATTTGTAAATGGCTGTAAATAGTTTCCAAATAGTGCAATTGACTACTTTCAGTCATTTCCCATCAGAAATATATGTAATTCATTTATAAATAATATTAGATTCTGCCATAAAAACGCTGCTACTGATGCTGTTTCTTTTTTTGCTGTTATATTGATAAAGGAATGTTCATATGCCAATGGCTCCCTAGTTTGGTCTATGTATTTTGCCTTTGTTTGCCTGTGTTAAAATAAACTCTAGAGTTCTATTATTAGAACATCACGTTTCAAACACAGGATGAGGGTGGAGGCATAATGCCTCAGGCATAATTGTGGTTCAATATTTCCCTCTAGCCTCTGCCAAGGAAGCAGTAGTTTTAGCAAACAGAGTTCCCTATGTTTTTAAATATTACATTCTTAAAATTTATGAACCAGGCTAGAGGAAATATGAAAATAGAACTATGACATGACATTTATAATAAAGCTTCCTTAAAAGGAGCTAAGCAACCAAGCAGATAGTAAGCTTTCCACAGTGGGAGGATGCTTATTAGTTTAGAAGCCTTCTCAGAGCGCGGTGACTCTGAGTGAACTTTTCCTTATACCCACAGTTGGAGCTGGGGTTGGGATTTGCATTAGTATGATTTCAAACTTGTTTTGCTTTCCTGGTTCCCCGCAAGCAGTCCACCATTTTTACAACTTTCTCTTAGCCGTCCTTAAAGGGGATCTGCAGAAAACAAGAGGAAAAAGTAAAGGAGAAGGAAGAAAAGGAAAAGAAGAGGAAAAATGTGAAAAAGCCTGGAGTGGTTGCTTTCATACGTCCCCTTTTCTAGAAGAAGCCATCATCTGCTTGCACTGTTCTCATCCGGTAGTGGTAACATTAGAGAAAGGAATGTGGGTGAGATTAAGCCGTAAGATATTCCCAATAAATTCAGGAATGATAAAGTGATGGATATGATGAAACAAGACAAGGGTGCAATAGGACGTTTTTAAGAGAATGATTATCTTCCTGGAGGCTGACCTCCAAAGGTTTCGATATCCCCTAAGTTTTACTATTCCATTACAGATTTAATAGCATTCCAATTATCTTAAACTTTTTTGAACCTACTAACATTTTTAGTTTGTGTCACCTCTCAAGGAAGATTATGCAATAGATTTTCCATGCAGGCAAGATGTCTGTCCTAAATGACATTTCTTGATCTTTAAGAAATAGCTCTCAATCTCATATTCTGGAATCAGTTAGAACAAAAATAATATTGCTGTAACCAAATCCTTCATGACTTAATGGACTAGCACACTATCCCATCTACAATTTCAAAATCCTTAGACTTAACAATTTTAGCTTGACTTTATTACCATAGGTTTTCCTCTACCTACTCTCCAGTTCCTCTTAATTAAGCTGATTTCAATACCATACTTAGTTTCAGTTTTTGGAAAATTAAGTGGTTATGACTCAGAAATATTAACTGTTAGGTTAATTAATACACCAAATCCACAGCTGTGAACTGCCCCTCTTTTCTCAGTCACCTGAATTGCATGGGGCCTGGGTTACCACTGTTATTTCACGCTTTTGAATGAAAGCCAATCTCATAAAATGTGAATATGATCTGACAATAAACAGAAAAGGGAGTTTTAAGATATTGCTCTTCAGATTTCTGAGCTGAAGAAGATACATAAGGTATAAGTGAGGGCGTAACTAAGGCAAGAGGTGTTCATCTCCTTACTAGGTTCCCATGTTATTCTTCTGCAGACTCCCTCAAAATGACAAGCCATCATTCCCAGAGAGCTCTTTATCTTCTATGGGAGATTTCCCTGTGTCATCCAAGAACTGCCCTGAGTTATTTTTGGCTGCTTATGGTTTGCAGCACCAACGCCCCGTCATCCACTGTGACTCCCCCATTGGACTGTTACATCCCCATGTCGTAACATGTGCCTTGGGCATAATCTTCTCAGACCACGTCTCTGGGAACTTACGTTTGCAACCTCATTCATAGCAAGAGGAAGAAAAACAAATCAGAGCACCTGGTGCCCAGCAAAGCAAGGATTGTGCCAACTCCTGTCAGCTGGTTAATGCTTTATAAAGACAGTGTTTTTTCTGTTGTAACTCAAGATGTAGTTTACAAGAAAGGCTGATCTTTGTGGCATCAAAATGAGGATGCAGAGATGTTTCCAAAACAAAGTTAAAAAACCCAAGTGACTCACTTAAAACAATGGCACAAAAATCTTTTAACTGACTACAAATAATAAATAACACATTAAAAAATTCTCCTCCCAATCAATTATTGGGAAGTCTTAAGAAATGAAGTGTTCTGAGGAAATGAGTATTCAGATGAACTTTACGCCAATTAAAAGGTTACTTCAACCTTTTTGTGCTCAAAATTTCCCCAAATATAGTACATAAATAACATTTCTGATCTTTAGAGAGAATACTGCACACAATTACTACTACTACTACTATATTATTATTAAGGAGGTAAAAATGAAGAGAGAGCTTCAATTAAAAATAAAAAACATGAGTTGTGGTATCTGGCAGACCTGGGTTCAAATCGCAACTCAACTATATACAACTAGCCGTGTGCCTCTGTGTATATATTTTATCTCTTTAAATTGAATTTATTCACCTGTAAAAAGGGGGGAAGTCATAGAAAGAAACGCAGGGTTTTACGCAGGGTTCTTACGAAGATTAAGTGAGATGTGCATGTAAAGCGATAGCACAGAGCTCAGAACATAGTAAAAGCTCAATAAATGTGCGCTCTTGGTGTTCTCTACTTAACATGAAATAGTTTTTTATTGATTACTTACTGATTACTTAATTGTTATGTTAAGTGCATTCACATACTTTACAGTCATTATGAACTTGCACTTGCATCTTGCTGTTTCTCTCTGCTACCACTCAGATTATAAAGTCTCTTCTTTTGTTATGAATTTAGCAGTTTTTAATAGGTATTCCACTACCCTTTTATGATAGTGATATACTGCTATCATAGATATACTGCTTATATCCGGTTTGGGCATCCAGATTAACCGAATTTGTTGACTTTCTTTGAAATTAGGCCTCGGTGCTTTGGTTTTGGATGTCAGAGGCTTTTTAGCTTTCTTCAGATTCAGAGAAAACTGTGACTGAGGCAAAGGGCTCCATCCCAGAAATGAGTTAAGAGTTAACATATTACTCCCCTTATCCCAATCTCTTTCAAAAGAGGTCCTATGATATCTGGCATCAAACAGAATGAAAATAGTAAGATTAATGAATTGTAAATAGAGACAGAGATTAAAAAAAAATGAAATTCCACGATTTACAACAACATGGATGGACTGAAGAGAGCATTATGCTAAGTGAAATAAGTCAGACAGAAAAAGACCAACACTATATGATATCACTTATATGTGGACTCTAAAAATAAAATTAGACCAAATTGCCAACATCCACTGGATCATAGAAAAAGCAAGAGAATTCCAGTAAAACATCTACTTCTGCTTCACTGACTATGCTAAAGCCTTTGACTGTGTGAATCACAACAAACTGTGGAAAATTCTTAAAGAAATGAGAGTACTAGACCACCTTACCTGTCTACTGAGAAACCTGTATGCAGGTCAAAAAACAACAGTTAGAACCAGATATGGAAAAACTAACTGGTTCAAAATTGGGAAAGGAATATGTCAGGCTGTATACTGTCACCCATTTATTTAATTTATGCAGAGTACATCATGCAAAATGCTGGGCTGGATGAAGCACAAGTTGGAATCAAGACTGCTGGGAGAAATATCAGCAACCTCAGATACACAGATGATACCACCATAATGGCAGAAAGCAGAGAGGAACTAAGAGCCTCTTGATGAGGGTGAAAAGAGGAGCGTGAAAAAGGTGGCTTAAAATTCAACATTCAAAAAACTAAGATCACCCCTATCCGGTCCCATCACTTCATGGCAAATAAATGGGGAAACAATGGAAACAGTGGCAGATTTTATTTTCTTGGGCTCCAAAATCACTGCAGATGGTGACTTCAGCCATGAAACTAAAAGATGCTTGCTCCTTGGAAGAAAGGCTATGACAAACCTAGAGAGCGTATAAAAAGCAAAGACATCACTTTGCCAACAAAGGTTCATATAGTCAAAGCTATGGTTTTTCCAGTAGTCATGTACGGATGTGAGAGTTGGACCATAAAGAGGGCTGAGCACCAAACAATTGATGCTTTCAAACTGTGGGGCTAGAGAAGACTATTGAGAGTCCCTAAGACAGCAAAGAGATAAAATCAGTCAATCCTAGAGGAAATCAACCTTGAATATTCACTGGAAGGACTGATGCTGAAGCTGAAGCTCCAATCCTTTGGCCACCTGACACATACAGCTGACTCACTGGAAAAAAATCCTGATGCTGGAAAAGATTGAGGGTAGAAAGAGAAAGGGGCAACAGAAGATGAGATGGTTGATGGCAGCACCAACTCAATGGACATGAATTTGAGCAAACTCTGGGAAATAGTGAAGGACAGGGATGCCTGGCATGCTGCAGTCCACGGGGTTGCAAAGAGTTAGACATGACAACCAGCGAACACAACAGTGGATACAACGAAAAAGAAAGCCACTCACAGAGAACAAACAAAATGGTTACCACTGGGGAGGGAGGGAGGCAAGATAGAGGAAGGGGATTAAGAGGTACAAACTATTAGTATAAAATAAATGAGCTACAAGGAAATACTATAAACACAGGGAATATAACCAGTATCTGTAAATGGAGTATAACCTTTTAAAATTATGAATCACTGTGTTGCATACCTCTAATATATAGTATTATCCATCAACTATACCTTAACAAGAAAAAAAATAAATAAACAGAGATGGAGAATCAGGGCTATCAAACGTAGGAGGAAGAAATGTGCTAACCACAGGAAGAATTTTAATTGTTGTGATTTTAACAGGACATTGGCACAAGGCCTCCAGGCAGCAGAACAAGAAGGAAGTGTGTTCAGTGATACAGTCCTTGTTATCAGAAAAAAAGGAAGCATTCTGATTTTTCGGGGAGGAGAAAGCTTCATGTGCGATCTTACACAGAAACACCCACTTTTTATCCATTTTCCTAACAATGTCCTTGGCAAGGAACTGGGGTTATAAAATACAATATACTGGTAACCTTTTGACTTTTTTGTCTTTAGTTCTCATAGTGCTTCTACTTTTGAAGCCACTAGTCTGCATTTCACTTAGTTTGATCTATTACCATCACCCTAGCCCATGCTCTTGACCTTCACTAACTATATCACAATTAATATCCCAATTCATCTCCTAGTATCCAGTTGTCTTGTCTGTCAATTCGATTTATACGCTGTCACTATATGGATGTTCCTAAACCAACACATTCAAATCACAGATTAAAAAACCTCGTTACCCACAATGTCCTCTGGAGAAAGCTCGAATTTTTCAGATAGGTACTCGGATCTCTCCTACTCTGATTCAAATCACATTTTATTTGCTGTCACTCTCCATTCCAAACCCTCCAACCCAACCACGCCTTCTCATCAGACTTTACCTGTATCATCTGCTTCCTGTCTCTCCTCCTTTGCTCACATGATTTCCCCTCCGGAAACCCCTTCCATGCTTCTTTCCACTGATCCTAATCCTGATTTTCCTTGAAGGTCTGGCTCAGTTCTTCTCTCATGGAGCCTTCCTAACAACTGGCTTCATGTTTCTTTCTCCTGCACCAGACTACTGTTCATGCCAACGGATGTGTGTTCTGTGGACCTCTGGGGATTCCCGAGACCCTTTGAGGGGGCCCGTGAGGTCAAAAACATTTTTATACAATACTAAAATGCTATTTCTTTTTCTCATTGTGTTCACATATGCAATGATGGTACGAAAGCCAGCAACATAGCACAACTCAGGAGGGGCACCAAACCATGCCAGGCATCATCACACTCTTCAGCACCAACTCACAGTCTGCAGGACAGAGTCCACTTCTCATGCCTGTATTAGCCATCCTCCCTGCTCTCTCCCCACTGGTAACCACTACTTTGTTCTCTATATTTGTGAATCACCTCACTTAGGAATGTTCTTCATGAAGCTAAAACAATAACAAACTTTATGAAACCCTGACCCCTGAGTACCTGGGTTTTTCATAGTCTGTGAAGAAACGGAGGTACTCATCAAGCACTCCTGCTGTGCATCAAAGTATGATGGTGGTCTTGAGGAAAATCGCCGAGCAATTTCTGAGTTGCCGGTTTTTTCCACAGACACCACTTTCACTTAACAGACAACTGACACAAAATGCAGTTATCAAGTTTGAGTGTTTGGCAGATATTTTCCCTAAAATGAACAAAGTGAAACTGTCATTCCAGGAAAACAGCTGACAATATTTGTTGCTAATGATAAAATTCACGCTTTCAAGCAATTAACGTATTAGAATTTAAGACAACTTGTATTTGCCACTGGGAACTTGACAGGTTCCCAATCTTTAACAGACTTTCTGATAAGATTGATGAAATGGAGATTGAAGGTATTTTTTTTTAATATTTTATATCATGAAATGGGTCAAAATTTGTAAGAGTTAATTCAATGAACCAATATTTTCCAACTGCTCTATGCACAATGATAAAATCATGCTTGGGTAAAGATTCAATCAAAATGCAAGACAGAGTTCACCTCCCACCCCTACATTAGCCATCCTCCCTTCTCTCTCACCACTGATAACCACTAGTTTGTACTCTGTATTTATGAATCTGCTTCTTTTTTGTTTTATTCACTAATTTGCTGTATTTTTTAGATTCCACATATAAGCAGTATCATTGGAGAGGGAAATGGCAACCCACTCCAGTGTTCTTGCCTGGAGAATCCCAGGGACAGGGGAGCCTGGTAGGCTTCCATCTGTGGGGTCGCAGAGTCGGACACGACTGAAGTGACTTAGCAGCAGCAGCATAAGCAGTATCATACAGTATTTGTGTTTCTCTGTCTGACTTATTTCACTTTAGCAAAATACCATCCAAGTCCCTTCATGTTGCTACTATGCCTTAGCAATTATAATTATTGCTGCTATAAACACTGGGGTGGATGCATCTTTTCAAATTAGTGGGGTTTTTTGCTTTCGGGTATATGCCCAGGAGTGGAACTGTTGGGTTATATAGCAGCTTTATTTTTATTTCTTTGAAAAACCTCCATACTATTTTCCACAGTGGCTGCTCCCACCAATAAGATAGGAGAGTTCCCTTTCTCATATCCTTCCCCACATTTGTATTCTTTTTTTTTTTGATGACAGCCATTCTGACAGGTGTGAGGTGATTTCACTGAAGTTTTGATTTGCATTTCCCTGATGAATAGTTATGTTGAGCATCTTTTTCTGTGCCTAGACAGCTACTTGAAAACTAATGAAATTAGAACATTCTTTAACCCCATACACAAAAATAACTCAATATGGATTAAAGACCTAAATGTAAGCCTGGGTACTATCAAACTCCTAGAGGAAAATACAGTCAGAATACTCTCTGAACTGAGTTGCAGTAATATCTTTTTGGACCCTTATCCTAAAGCAAAGGAAACAAAAGCAAAAATAAACAAATGGGGCTGAGTTACACTTAAAAGCTTTTGCCAAGGACAACCTACTGAACAGGAGAAGATATTTGTAATTGATATGACTGATAAGGCATTAATAGTCAATATATATAAACGCTCATACAACTCAGCATCAAAAAACAAACAATCCAATTTTAAAAATGGGCAGAAGAACAGACATGTTTCCAAAGAGGAAATGCAGAAGGACAACAGGCACATAAAAAAGATGCAAAACAGGCTTTTAACACAAAAGCTCATTGAAAAGGTTTTGCATCCCGTATCACATGCAATGTTTAAGAACCACTACTTGTTGAGTTTTAATGTGACATCAAAGAAGAATACTGACATCGACCTAAAAAGGCTTTAAAATACTCTTTTCTACCTACCGATCTCTGTAAGGCTGCATCTATGTCATTTACTTCAACCAAAACAACATACTGCAACTTTTAAGTAAAGTTAAAAGAATCAAATAGAAGAAACAGCTGTCTTCTCTTAAAAAGATCTGTAAAGTATATAAAATAATGCCACTCTTCTTACTAATTGTTGTTTTAGAAAAGTCACATTTCATAAAATATTTTCATATGTGTTGAGTTTCTTATGGATTATTTAATTTTTTTCAGTTCTAATACCCTCAATTATTTAATACAGATGGATACATCCATGTTAAAGATGCTCTTGGGGGGGTCAATATTTTATTAAGAGTGTAAAGTATAAGAATATAAAAAGTTTAGAACTGCTGCTCTATAGCATTCATTGTGGCTTTAATTTTACATTATATAAATTGTAGTAGTATGATACCATATAGAGTGTGTGAAGTCGCTCAGTCATGTCCAACTTTGCGACCACATGGACTATACAGTCCATGGAATTCTCCAGGCCAGAGTACTGGAGTGGATAACCTTTCCTTTTCTCCAGGGGATCTTCCCAACCCAGGGACCGAACCCAGGTCTCCAGCATTGCAGGTGGATTCTTTACCAGCTGAGTCACAAGGGAAGCCCATATAGAGTATAATGCCACCTATTTTTATGTATACATACTATAATTTTAATTGGGTTATAATATGAAGGAAAAGAACTGTTTTTAACCTGTAACAACTAGGAAAGTAAGCCGACAGATACTTGCTGAATTGCCTTGAGATAACATATTCAAGTCAAAGTGTTTAATAGACAAGGTTCTGCCTTGTCAGTTTCCAAAGGCTGTTCCAGGTAGTCTGGGAAATTTCAGATTATGCTCTATCCTAATGCAGTTGTGAGCTACTATATTCCATTAACATGTTTTCGTTTGTTTGGTTTTGGCCTTACCATGTTGCTTGTGTGATCTTAGTTCCCCAATCAGGGACTGAAACTGTGTCCCTGTGGCAATGAGAGTGCAGAGTCCTAACCACTGGATCTCCAGGAAATTCTCACTAACGTTAATCCTCATTGACATTTTGAATGACTATGTTGTTCCATCCAAGCATTTTCCCCTATCTCTGCACCTGTAGTTTCCACCTCCTAAATTTCCTTCTCTCCCTCTCCATGATTCCTGACTCTTCATGGAGCCCTTTCCTGACCTTCCTTGTAGCTTGGGTCTCCCTCTGACATTCTCTCAGAGCACGTTATACTTATCTTTAAATGTCACGTCTCACAATTTTAATTGCGTAATTATTTGATTAATGTCTGTTTCTCTCACTGGAATATATGCCCCGAGGGATATTTCAGTGAAATTTCTCAATTGTACCTATTTGACAGGGTTATAGAAATATTAAATGCATAAATATTATTAAATAAATCAACTGAAATTAATTAACCCTTTATCCTATGACATTTAGAAATATGATAGCTAAAACAACAGGAGGAAAATTTTATTACACATCACAAAAGAAACAAATTGATGTGTTTTCTCTTTTTAAACAAACTGCTCAGAAAGTAGATCATGGATGGCAGAAGTGTACAGGGGGATGTGTGAGTCCCAGAAAGAGAGGTGGCAATGCTTCTGAGGGGGGCAAGGAGACAGGGACAGGCTGAATCAGCAGGTCAGACATAAGGGGCGGGGAAGAATCTGAGCTTTCCAGCTCAGGTGGCTGAAAGGATGGAGATACTTTTAGCAAAATTCAAAAAGCTGGAAGAGAAATACAATTAGAGGGGAAGATGATGAATCAGTAAGATTTCCAAGTGGAGATGCCAGTGGTCTGGGCTTGAGAGGAGAAAGCTGAGGCTGCAAATATAAACGTGGGAGGTGTTAACACAGAGTTTATAATGGAAATCTGAGGAAGTGAGTGAGAGGAGTGGGTGAGTTTGGGTGAGCTCTGAGGACACGGGACAGACAGGAGGGCCTTGGGTAAGAGAAGCAGACAGTGGGAAGGCAAGCAGAGAAGTGGTGGGCAAGATGGAGAGGGGCAACCACACGGTAAACTGACTCCCTTCTCCCCACTTCCTTCTTTCCCTTCCCACTTTCTCTGCACCCCCCACTCCCACACAGGACTACCAGCAGAGGCTGCTAACTGCACAGCTTATGTTCTGTTTCTCCTTCCCATGCCCCCTGGATACTCACGCCAGATTGCTCTCTCTCCGGCTACACTATTCAATACAGTAGCTACTAGCTGCATGGGGTTATTTAATTTACCTGAATTAAAAATGAGACAGAATTACATATGCACTTCCTCTGTCTCACTAGCCACTTTCAAGTGTCTCTACAACCACGTGTAGCTAAGTGGACAGTGCAGACACAGCACAGATGGGAACACGGTCAGTGCTGCCCCTAGACATAGCTTTGTCTCCTCAGTTCAAAGTCCAGACCCTTACTTGGAGACTGCTACAGTCTACCCTAAATTATCTTTTTTATTTAACTTTTGATTTTATATTGGGGTACAGCCGATTAATAATGTCGTGACAGTTTCAGGTGGACAGCAAAGGAACTCGGCCATAGGTATACATGTAACCATTCTCCCCCAAACTCTCCCCCATCCAGGCTGCTGCATGACATTAAGCAGAATTCCCTGTGCTATATAGTAGGTTCTTGTTGGTTACCCATTCTAAATATAGCAGTGTGCACAAATCAATTCCCAACTCCTTAACTATCCTTTCTCCCCACTCTCCCTCCCTAGCAACTGTAAGTTCACAAAACTAACTTTTTAACTTCATCTTCTTCCACTTCCCTAGATCAACCTTGTGCTGGACACAAACTGAGCATACCTCCCTCTCTTCCATTTTCATTTCTTGACTTAGGCCAGGCTATCTGGATACCCTCCAGTAATATATTTATTGAGATGGTCAGGTTTATGCATCACCTCGCCTGGGTTCTGTGCTATGCTGTGCTTAGTCGTCCAGTCGAGTCGGACTCTTTTTGACCCCATGGACTGTAGCCCACCAGTCCTCTGTCCATGGGGATTCTCCAGGCAAGAACACTGGAGAGGGCCACCATGCCCTCCTCCAGGGGATCTTCCCAACCCAGGGATCGAACCCAGGTCTACCACACTGCAGGTGGATTCTTTATCATCTGAGACACCAGGGAACTTAAGCAATCAAACACAAATCTAAGAGTTGCTATGAACTTATTTTGTAGGTGTGGTTAACTGATGTGGTAATCAGATGACTTTAGGTAATAGAAATTATTCTCAGTGATCTAAGTGGGACTCATGTAGGCAGCTGGCTGGTCTTAAGAAAAAAACTGGGGCTTCTCTGAGAAAAAGAAATTTCGTCTCTAGACTGCAATGTCTGCCCCTATCCAAGGGTTTCCAGCCTGCCCTTCCTGCCTCTGTGCCCCACAGATATAGAACCCACAGTTGTGGAAGCAGGTTCCTTGAGATAAGTCTCTTTAATAAATATTTCTCTGTATGTGTGTATTAATATAGATACATACATGTACATTTGTGTATATACCTGTATGTGTATGTGTGTGTGCTAAGTCACTTCAGTTGTGTCCAACTCTTTGCAACCCTATGGACTATAGTCCACCAGGCTCCTTTATCTATCTATGGGATTCTCTGGGTAGGGATACTGGAGTGCGTTGCCATTCTTTTCTCCAGGGATCTTCCCAATCTAGGAATAGAATCTGCATCTCTCATGCGTCCTGCATTGCCAGGCAGGTTATTTACCATGAGCACTTCCTGGGAAGCCCATACACACATACAGATATAGCCAAACACATACATATTAAACATATGTTTACACATGTGCATTTGTGTCTAGATATTCTATGAATTCTGCTTTCTGGTAAAACCTTGACTGGTAGAGATTTTAGAACCTGATAAAATGTACTCTTCAAGGTTACAATACTACCACCTTCTTCAAAAATACAAACCTGATTTATCAAAGACAATGATTCTAGACCTGGCTGCACATTTGAGTCACCTTTGTAAACTTTATATAAACATACTCAGGTTCTTTATATAAACACAGGCAAGAGCAAGATTAGTACATGAAGGTGGAGCTTGGGCAATCACGTTTTAAAAGAGTTTCTCCGGTAATTCTGACGCACAGCCAAGGTTGAGAACTATAGTCCAAGCCGAACTCCTCTGGCATCTTTGTTATAAGTGCCACTGAAAATCATCAAACACAGCACACTGTCTTACATTCTTTCAACCAACCAACCAACCAGCATCAGTTACATGATTTAACATCCGTCAGATAATAAGACAGTGTGCAGGGGATAGAGGCAACAGTATATCCACTCTTGGTCTTGAGGGCAAACACTGAGAAATACGGCTTAATGTTATTCTTTGAAGCACACTGATTAATGAATTATTATGGGATGGAATAAATAAAAATTTTACTGCAATATTTAGAGAAGCTGATAGTGGTTATTCAAAACAGTGCATAATTTCTAGCTCTTATTTCTAGTTCAACTGAAAACTCTATCAGCAAGTGTTAATAAACGCTCTCTATATGTATTTATTAATAGACCGTACTGTTGGTATTTGTAATACTGCCGGGCATGATTAATTCTCAACCCAGAGATAATTTGGTAGGCATCGAAGTGTCTGTAACTACTTTCTTAGCAGCAAAAGCTACAAATGCTTCTGTGCGTTCAATCTAAGGAGAGCAAAACCAATTCCTGACACCAACACAGTCTGATTTAATCTGTAAGAACAGGAGGAGGGTTTGTCTGGGCTGAACAAGGTAGGTTGGGACGGCTGCAAGGCTGGCTAGCCCAGTGCCTGCAAGGTGCTTTGCCGACCCTAAGTGAGTCCATAAATGTTAGATAAGACTTCTCAGTGTGTTATTATTTTATGAGCACACTTTTCAGATAGCTAAAATGCTTTTCAACCCCTGTGCAGTCACTGAACAACACTCTTGTGAGGAAATCCACTGCTGATTTTTCTGCTTCTTATACATGAGGAGACTGAGCTCCTAAAAGGAAAATCAACTTTTTCCCCAAGGGACTGAGAGCAGAGCCGTGAAGGGATGGAGGGCTCCCAATCCCCTGGAATTCCATCATGCTTAGTTTCCTAGGGGTGCTTTTAGGACTTTCTTTTACAAAAAAGAAAAATAACTCAAAAAAATAAAAACACTTTTTAAGGTTACAGAAGTGCCTCCTCTTATTCACCTCTCTCTTCAACTTTCTTACTTCCTCATTCACAGGACAGTTTATTTAGTTTACTTGTTAAAAACACTTGAGGCTCATGAAAGTGCATGAAAGGGTGATGATACCATTAGGACAGCATTCCTAAATGATCTGTCAAAACTTTAATCATGTGTTTTTATTCTAATGGATTTGGACTTCACAGTCAAATTTTACTCCAGCTTCAAGTATGGCCTTGAATTGATATGTTTTAATTCATATTAACATTATAAAGATCCATATTATTGGTTTGTCCCTTATAATTAATGAAAATTCTCTTCAGTAGCCATTACAATCTGTCAGATCACATTAATCTACATTTCAAAAAGTGACTTGGGAGAAGGAACTGTAACATTTTCCTTTTGAAGGAGCCATTAGCGTTTTCAGGGTAAAAGCATATTTATAGTTGTTTTTTTTCTTTTTCAAACCAGAGACAGACTTAAGAAGTGTATTTGAGACTTAAGAGTAAAAATGCACTTTTTATTATTATTGTTGAAATAAGAAAAACTACAGTTAAGTATTAAGACTTCAGGAATGAAAGAATTTTAAATCCTCTTAAGGCCTTCCGAATTAATGAACAGTTCAAAATGTGGGAGGGTCGGCTACAGCTGAAATCTCACTGAGCTCCCCTTTTCAATTTTCTAGGAATCCTGTGAATTCACATTGTGTTTACATCTCCACCAAGTTCTGTGTTTCTCTTTAAATTTTTATTACAACTTTTTTACATCAGTGCTGTTTTTTAGGTCATGGCACGGTCAGGTCATTTACTGGCGGACTTTCAGCTTTAACTCAATTCTTCTGCTTTTGCGGGCTTTTCTGGCCATTACTGCGATACGCTTCTAGATGACTTATAATCAAATGAGTTCCATGGTAAATAGTGCTATCACATCTTTGTTCAGAATGCCCAGGGCTCCCTGCTTTCCTCATGCATGTTTTTGTCAAATTAATTTTGACATTCCCCAGATAACAGATAGCTAGCAGAATTTCAAATGGGATGCACTGTGGGACAGGAATTCACAACGCATTTTACAGTCAAGGGCTTCTAAAAACAGGGGAATAAAACCAGGTAGAATGAACACTGTTCTGTGGAGGGAAGGATTTTAATCCATTACATAATTTGGCTGCTGATGACAACAGGTTGAATTAGGGAAATAAAAAGTAAAACAAAAGCAACTCAGATGCATCCATGAGCCAAATGTAACTAAGTGGTACATTCCCAGAAACATCCTCTTTCCCTCCTTCCCCACTTTGCATCAACTACCAAGTCCTGCAGCACATAAAATATGTATGCCCTTCCTTTCCTTCCCTACTGGCGTAGCCAAGTATTCATCATCTGCCGAGACTATTATCTAGTCTGTCCGTTTGTGAACGACTCCAAGGAACTAAGGTAGCTCAATTATGAGACCGTCTTTCTACTGAAATGAAACCTGTCTGCCTATGTATACCTTCTAGCCCTAGGTTTTAATACTGTGTTTTGCACCATCATCCACCTATTACCACTGTCAAAATATGTACCTGCTGCCATCTTCTCGCCTGGGTCAGGATCCACCACCACGCTCATCTTTCTCCTCTCAATACATGTTCCCTTCAAATGGAGCACCCAGATGGGGAGGTGGCTTCACCATATTGAACAGAAGAAGTCTAGTTCTTTCTTGGTTTTGGGCAGACAAGTATGAATACAACCCAGATTCACATAAAATTGCTGACATCGTTATTACATGCTCAATTCATACTGAGTTTAATTATAGCCTCTTCATGTGATCAGTTATTGGCCTCAGCTCTTGTGATCTTTCCTTAGGCAACTGATAGTAACGAATTAGGAGCTGGAGCTGACTTTAATTCATATTGATTTTTGTCTCCTCTAGAAATTGATTTCCATCCTTATTCTGCAGTCTTGGCAAGATCAATTGCCCAGATAAGCACACTCTCACTAGGCCCACATTTCTTCAATCTGTATTTAAAAATGATTATTTCCCCACACACCTTGCTAAACTCAAGACACAAAATGTCTGCAGCTTTCTCCTATTCTAAAATCCTGACAATGCCCATGAAAAAAAAAAAAAGAAAGAAAAGGAACACGCTGTCAGTTTGAAATGACTTATTTTTACTGTTTTACTGAACTCAAGTTGGTTCCTGATGACCTTTTAACAGTCACAACCTATCTGCTTAAATAATAATAATAATAATAATAATAATAATAATAACCTCAGCTGTAATATCTCTGGAGATAAATGCCCCAGCTTTAATGTCTCTATTTATCAGAATATAGTCCATCATGCCCAACTTCCACCCAACCTCATCCCTTTTTGAAGACTATCACATTTGTCCCTCTTTCTATTCTTCTGGCACCTGTCCTGGCCCCCATATGACCTCAAGACTATCAGCTGTGGTTCCATGAACAAATTTATAAGCTCTTTTAATGCCCTGATAGGCACATAATTTTTCTAGTTAGGAAGCTTAAACTGCTTTGGAATAATTGTATTTCTTTCTAAAACAGTCTAGCGCAGCATGGGCATCTATAGTCCGATACTAGAACTTAAGCCATTTCAATCAAAAGATGACCTTCATTAGCAGAAAAGACAAAAGTAGTAATATAGAAGCTGATAAGCTCTCTGTCATCTTATACCATTAAATTGTCTTCCTCAGGTGTGGGACTCCTCACTGCTTCTTCAGGGTTTAACATAACTCAAAGTGTGTCCTTCTCTCTTTCATGATGCTAAGCACTTGTTCACAGGCCTCAACTCACTCACTCACTTTGCACCTTAGTTTTATTTGCTCTTCTTTAGTAATATGGGAAAAAATAAGATTGGAGTATTACAGAGGATCAGTGATAATGCACAGAATGAACACTTCTTAGCATCTGTGTT
Organism: Odocoileus virginianus; assembly: GCF_023699985.2. NCBI lineage: Eukaryota > Metazoa > Chordata > Mammalia > Artiodactyla > Cervidae > Odocoileus > Odocoileus virginianus. The sequence continues at coordinate 32,273,280 of NC_069697.1, forward strand.
CAGCTGCGTTTAGCAAGTCTGGCCTGGCTGGGTATAGAAGCCTACTCACCATTTATGACTGTTTCTCTGGGAAAATACACTCTGCATTCCAAAGAAGTGACTCGGAAAGAAATTTCTCAGATCTGTGTGTCTTGGACTGCCTTTTGCTCCTATGTCCCAACCCTAGCAAATCCACAAGTGTAGCTTCTGAATCAATCACATAAAACAGATGAGTAAATCCTCTTCCTCCAGATTCAGGAAAAACACCATCACTTTTTTCTCTTGAATGCACAAAAAGCTTTCAACACTGAAATGCCCTGTGAATTTCTACCACAGCAAATGGACCAATGTAGGAAATCTTACTAGTTTATTTACCTTTGATCTCATTTCCCTTTTTGACCATATTTATGCCAAATTAACACTCCTTTGTTTCGGTGATACCATCTCTTTTTAAAAAGTTTTTTATTTGAGTAGAGTTGACATACAATGTTCTGTTAGTTTCAGATATCTGGCAAAGTGAATCAGCTGTGTGTGTGTGTGCATAGGCTTCCCAGGTGGTGCTAGTGGTAAAGAACGTGCCTGCCAATGCAGGAGACCCAGGTTCAATCCCTGAGTCGGGAAGATCCCTGGGAAGAGGGCATGGCAACGCATTCTAGTATTCTTCCCTGGAGAATGCCAAGATCAGAAGAGCCTGGAGGGCTATTGTCCGTGGGGTCACCAAGTCGAACACAACTGAAGTGACTCAGCATGCATGTACGCATATATATAACCTTCTTTTTCAGTTTCTTTTCAGTTTCATATAGGTTATCACAAAATTGTGAGCAGAGTACCCTGTGCTATACAGTAGGCTCTTGTACTGTGTGCTAAGTCACTTCAGGTGTGTCTGACTCTTTGCGACCCTATGCACTGTAGCCCACCAGGCCCCTTTGTCCACGGGATTCTCCAGGGAAGAGTACTGGAGTGGATTGCCATGCCCTCCTCCAGGGGATCTTCCTGACCCACGGATTGAATCCATGTCTCCTGCATTTCCTGCACTGGCAAGTGGATTCTTTAACACTAACACCAGCAGGGAAGCCCATAGTAAGTCCTTATTAGTTATCTGTATTATATATATTAGTGAATATATGTTAATCCCAATCTCCTAATTTGTCACTCTCTGCCCCAGCCCACCCCAATATCCTCTTTGCTGCTACTGTTGCTGCTAAGTTGCTTCAGTCGTGTCCAACTCTGTGCGACCCATAGACGGCAGCCCACCAGGCTCCCCCGTCCCTGGGAATCTCCAGGCAAGAGTACTGGAGTGGGGTGCCATTGCCTTCTTAAGTAACCATAAATTTGCTTTCAATATATGTGAGTCTGTTTCTGTTTTGTAAATAAGTCCATTTGTATTATTTTTTTATTAGATTCCACATATAAGTGATATCATAAGATATTTATCTTTCTCTGACTTACTTCACTTAGAATGATAATCTCTAGGTCCATCCATACTGTTGCAAATGGCATTATTTCATTCTCTTTTTACAGCTGATATTCCACTGTATATATGTACCACATCTTCTTTATTCATTCCTCTGTCAATGAACATTCAAGTTGCTCCCATGTCCTGGCTATTGTAAACAGTGTTACAACAAACACCTGAGTACATCTATCTTTTCAACTTATGGTTTTTTCCTGGATATATGCCCAGGAGTAGGATTGCTGGATCATATGGTAGCTCTATGTTTAGTTTTTTAAGGAACCCTCCATACCGTTCTCCATAATGGCGCTATCAATTTACATTCCCAACAACAGTGTAGGAAGGTTCCTTTTTCTCCACACCCTCTTCAGCATTTATTGTCTGTAGACTTTTCAATGATGGCCATTCTGACCTGCATGGGGTGATACTTCACTGCAGTTTCGATTTGCATTTCTCTAAGAATTAGTGCTGTTGAACATTTTTTCATGTGATTTTTGACCATCTGTATGTCTTCTTTGGAGAAACGCTTTTTCAGTTGTGCTTTTTTTTTTTCTCCTTTAGTTTAATGAACTTCGTGTCATGAAGCTACAAGGCAAAGTCACTCTGTTTCTCTGTTTGTAGAAGGCACAAGAGAATAGACATACTTGAATGGAAGCTTTATTCCCAGTCTTCTCAATCCTGAAGATCTTGGAGCCTGAGGCAGTCCTTGGGACTTAAGTTGGGTTTCTTGGGATTTCCAAGGAAGACCTTGGATTGACATAAAATAAACCTTATTTTCTCTCAAAACACCCAGCACCAATTCAGTTGCCTCAGGGTCATTTAGACCAGAAAAAAACAAAATGAAGTCTGGATTTGGGGGGAGAGTGCAGGAAACAAAGATGAAAATGGATCCTTGAGTCTACTTTGAAGCAAAACTTGACCAACCATTTTGAATAAAAACATGGAAACAAAACTCTGCAGACGCATGGGTACTGGCTCTGATTTTTCCCTCACAGCATTCACACCTCAGGGACAGAGAGACTGACAGTTTCCTGGTTCTCTGTGCCACTTCCAGATCATCCCTCTCCCAGTGTTCTTGGGGGAAAAAACAGTTCCTTTTAGGTCCATGCAAGTGGAATATACCCCCAGGTATGCCCCCAGGCTTTCTAGAGCCTGGCATCCCCTACTTCTCAGGTGCTGCTTATAGTTCAGTGCAAATCTGGCCCCAGCTCACACTGTCCCTCTCTGTTCCAGGTCCCCCATCAGACCAGAAGCACATCTGCATCCACAGATTAAGACCAGTGCACACCGGCCTCTTAGTAACTGGACTCCTCATTTCCAACGTCCTTCTTCCTTTCATGTATTAACTGCCAAGTTCCCACCCTGGACATTGTCATCACGTGAAACATTTTCTGTTCCAAAGTCACCTACTCAAGAGCCTCTCCTTCTGAAGACAACAACATCTTCTCATTTCACAGTGACCACAGAGGTCCCATGACTTTTCCTTACTAATCTGCTGATCCTCTTTTTCTTCCTTCATTCTTAAGGTTCCATAACCAGGTCATCCTTTCAGGAACATTCTTACCAGAATTCTTTCCATCAAGGTCGCTGAACAAAGCACCAACTCTGGCTAAAGCTGGCTATGTGCTTTCTCGGTGTCTGAGTGATGCTGGAGAGACGCCACCGCAGGGCAGCTTGGCGTCATCATAAATTCAGGGTCCTCAGCCCCATATGGGCCTTCAGAAAGTCTAGCACCTTTTCTCACTTTCTCCGGGTCAGCTTGGTCCCCAGTTCTCCACAAGTACTTCAAAGTGCTGACTCCTCACACTTGGTGTCCTCTTCACTCTCAGCAGCTGAGAACTGAAGCATTGAGACGGGAACTCCCTCAGCTTCTCCCCGTCAAAGCCGTAAACCAACAGCATCAGCCCGCCGCACCTGTGCCTCAGGAGATGCGGCTTTCCTCCTGAATGCTGACTCCTCCACATCTACAAACCATCCCATGGCCATTTTCAAAGTCACGCTTTCCTCTAGAGTCAACAGTTCCTCTCACGCGGATCCTTCCTATCAACAGTAAAGCTTGTTCTAGTTTCTCCGTTTGACAGAAAAAAAAAAAAAATCCCCAGCCTTCATATTCTCCTCTAGTTCTCTGAGCCCTTCAGTCAAACCCCTTCTTTGAAAGAGAGCTCAGTATTTTCTACCTCCTTTTCTCCTTCTCATTCCATAATCCACCCTAACATGGATTATAGGAGCATCTCCAGGCTCCCGAGGAACAGCTCTATCCGAGGACACCAGTGACCTCAATGCCTTTTCAGTATTCATTTCACTCAGTGGCTCTCAAATGGGGACAGTTATGTCTCCAGGGGACACTGGGCAATTTCTGGAGCTATTTGGCTGGGGAGAGGGTCCTGTGCATCTTGTGGGTAGAGGCCAGGGATGCTGCTAAACATTCGTTAATGCACAGGACACCCTCCACAACAAAGAGCAATCCAGACCAAAATGTCAGTGGTACTGAGGTTGAGAAATCCTGAGACGACGACCCCTACGCCACACCTAAAACTACTCACCACTTCATCTGTTTCTTAGCTTCCCTCTGGCCACTCTCCAGATTTTCCTCAGCCTCTCCAGTGATCTCCTTTTGCAGCCATCTATTGATTCTCGAGTCACTGCCCCTTATTCCTTGGAGACTTAAGCCTTGGCTCACTGTTACTTCTCCAACACACTACTCCCGACATAATTCTTGGGGATTCCTCTATCCACAAATGTAATCCTTCCAGCACCCTTTCCCTGTAGCTTCACCCTTCCTCAGCCTTCCATTCCCGAGCTCATAGCCCAGACCTGGTCTGTACCACTTCCCGCAACTTCTCCTTCAATTATATACATCTGACTCTCCAACTCCAGCCTCCTATCTTTCCAGTTCACGCTCTTCTATACCACAAATTCCAAAAATTACCAAACCCCACTACAGACCAAATCTATGATCCTACTGTCTCTTCTTCCTCATGTCTGTGGTTCTCTACTGTTACAAAGACCCTGCAACTCTCTCATCCTTGTCTTGCTTTGCTGAGCTGACCCCCAAATGAGTTAAATCAAATTCTACCTACTCCGCACCTGCTCCCCCCAAGCTGGACTTGAATAGGAAAAACAACTGACCTCAAGTGGGCTCTTAGGGCTGCTAGGCAATCATGTTCCATTACCTAGTGCATTCACTCTCGGATGACTATCTCATAACTTCTCTCTCTTCAGCCTCTTCATCTCTTTTCCTCCTCAACCCTAGCTAGGCTCTGTTTCCCATTTCATTGGTAAATGGGAAGCAATCAAGTAAAAACTTCAACAAGCTCCTACTAGTAAATCTACTGAACTGTTCCACCTGGGCCCCAATAGGCTGGCCTCCCTCCTGTCCCTAAGAATGAGCCATCTCTAAAGCTATGGGGGGACCCCCACCCCACCTCCCCTTTTAGCCCTCTCAAGGTCATCATCCCTGAAATTCTTCCTCCTCACTCCTGTCTGATTCACCAGGGAAGCCCTCCCAAGGGTTACCCCTGAGAACTCAAATGTTGTCTGCCATATCAGTAAGCACAGGATGTTCTATCACATGGCAGCCTCCTGGACAGTCAGCCCTGAGGGAACTTGGGATGGAGCCAAACTGCCCACTGCCAAGCCCATCGGACAGTCAGCTGCTGCAGATACCCCCGGCAGTGTACCTGAGGAGACGCAGGATGAGAAAACAGAGGATACTGGCCCCAGAGGGCTAAGGTGCATATCAAAGGGGTAAATTCAGTGAGCCCAGACTCTTACCTTCTCTTATATAGAAAAGCACTAAATTCGTTCATTTGAGACATCTGGTATTTTCTCATTAAGACTGACCACTTGGTCTTTTGTTACAAAAACTTCTGTATAACTTTGCTTGACCCCTTGCCTCTTCGGAGCAGTATCTGAGAGTTATTTGCGTTGCTGTCTCCCGGGCTTGAAGTCTTAAGACAGTCCACTGAATAAAACATAACTCTCAACAGTTAGGTTGTGCCTTTTTTTTTTTTTTCAGAGAACATCCTCAAATAAGTTCCCAACTCAGAGTAAAACCACAGTGTTTACTATCACCTGTAAAGTCCCCACTAGCTACTATTCTCACCACTCTTCACTCTTCTCCAGTCACATTGGCCTCCTTCCATTTACTCAAACATTCCACAAACTCCTATGTTCATGTTCTTCTGTCTGTCTGGAATGCTCTTCATCTAGATTTCCAAAGAGTCTGCTCCAACACCCCTGCTTCAGGCCTTTCCATTCAATACCTTCTCAGTGAGATATGCTTGTGCACCTTGCTGAAAGCCATAACCAACTCCCCCCACAACACACATAAATAATCCTTCCTTCTCTGAATGACTTAGTGTCATGGGACATGCTATGTATTTTATTTATTTTGTGTTTTATACATGCACTACCAAAACGCAGGCTCCACACATGCAGGATGTTTTCTGTTTGTCCACCATGGTCCTTAAAATAGTAGATATCAAATAAATATTTGTTTAATGAATTAATATCTTAACTCTTTCTTCAGGGTCACATCTATCTTCATCTAGTTAGAAGCAATCAAATTTGAATTTCAGGAAATCAATTGTATTTTCTATTAAGCAGTGCATACACGCTCAGTCATGGTCAAATCTTTGCAACTCCATGGACTGCAGCCCATCAGGCTCCTCGGTCCATGGAATTCTCCAGGCAAGAATGCTAGAGTGGGTTGCCATTTCCTTCTCAAGGGAATCTTTCCGACCTAGGGATCGAACCTGTTTCTCCTGCATTGCAGGTGGATTCTTTAACCACTGAGCCTCCAGGGGAGCCCAGGTGGTAGTACCCTCTCTCAAAAAGAGAACGCAGTTAAACAGAATTCCAAATGGCATAAGTACTCTTCCCACATCCTTCTCTCTGCATAATCATGAGTGCTGAACTAAGGGAACATATCTGCTCCACTTTAAACTCTCATCTTTCTGGGTTTCTTTGTCTTTTCCAATCTCTGTGGTTTCTCATCATCTTCCCTGATATATCCTGTTATAATCCTATACTCTTTCACCAGCCTAAACTTTTTCATGTTACTTATACCAAATCTGATAGAAGCTAAACAAAGAGAAACATCATCAATTGACATGAGACAAGAGATAATAAGAAGCCTAGAAGTAAAAGTCATTCAGTTGTGTTTGACTTTCTGCAACTCCATGGACTATATAACCCATGGAATTCTCCAGGCCAGAACACTGGAGTGGGTGACCTTTCCCTTCTTCAGGGGATCTTCCCAACCCAGGGATTGAACCCAGGTCTCCCACACTGCAGGCAGATTCTTTACCAGCTGAGCTATCAGGCAAGCCCTGTCTCTAAAAAGTCCAGAGAGTCAGACATAAATCTCAAGTTCTAGAAAAATTTGAACTATTTGAAACTTGAAAAACTCCAAAAAGAGGCTCTTATTCTCAAGACTTAAATCTTAAAATGTAATTTTTTAGTCCTGTTATTTCATTCCATGTCCTTCCATGTTGACTGCAGCCTGGTTTCTATCCAGCTTGCTGCTAGATAGATCCATGATCACTAGATAAGAATTCTTCCCCATACCCTTTCCTTCACCCCATGTATACTCAAGCAATCAGGCCCATGTGAGTTCCTGGGTTAGTGCCAACAGAGGTAGGGTGTCTACAAAGAGCCTTGACCACTACCCAAACTTTCCGCCTATGAGCCCACAACCCCCAGGTTTTACTACTTGGGGTTTGGAATCAACCTGGGGTCTGCTGGGCAGTCATGCCTGCTGCATCCCTGCACTGACACATCATATCGCCTTTGCTCTTAACTACATCTGGGATTGGGAACACCAGTCGGAGCCTGGGATGCCCCATGTCTGTGCTGCCATTCTGCAGGGCCACCTTTATCTGCTCCATCACCGTGTGAATAATTCCCCATCCTTGGTTCTAACCAAACTGCCTAGTGCTGTAGTCTCCACTTCTCAGTTTGAACTCTACACGTTTATCTGGGCCTCTGGTACCCAGTTCCTGGCCTCCCTTTGGTTGATCCCCTTCCTCAGAGTCTGATACCTGTTATCTTGCAACCCATCTACTTTCAGAGTCCAGGTCCCAAAATGATAGTCACCAACCACATGGTCACAGAGCATCCAACCATGCCACCATTTGCCCAATGAGAGTCCTCTTGAATCTGCTTAGAAAATTCTAATGTGATGAATTATAGTCTTTTGACACAGGGAACAGAAAATGTCAGCGAAGGTATCAATGCCAGAGACAGAAAACCAGCATGGGGCTGTACGGCTCAAACGTACACTGCGCTGCATGGCGATTGTAGCGCCAGGAGGACTGGGGCAAGAACAGAATGGGAAAATCTTTGGGATAAAATACTAAGGTAACAAAGCAGTCATCATGCGGATTTTTCATTGTGCTTGAACAAAAAAACCAAACCACAGCTGCGGTGGTTTTCCACCACAGTGAGAGCACCAAGGGACTCTCTGAAACGTTAGTCCTTAGCCAAGTCTCTTTCTCTTTGACCCTCACCCACGCATGCATCTCCCCCCAGAGCGGCTCCATGTCCAGTTTCAACATGTTCCCACAACATGTTCCCCAGGTCCTCACAAGTTTGGGGCGGCAACAACTCATGCACCAGTGTCCACATCTCCACTTACCCCTTAACTTGCCAGCATGGTTGGGCTAACCTCACCCACGTCACCCTGCAGGGTGGAGCAGGAGGTAGGCACGAGCACCACGAGATCACGAGACAACACGTGATCGCAAGATCACGGCCCGACAAGGTGGCCGTCGTCTGCAGGCACAGAGGGGGTTCACGAGAGCATCTCCTACCCACGATTTACATAGACGATACAATGGTACTTTGTTGGACTAGTCACATTACAGACACCTGGGCTGGGAAGGAAACCTTTAATCTCCTTATCATGCCCCAAGGAGCACTGTTCTCAGGCCTTGTTTCAAATGAAAGAAAGACAACAGCTGAAGGAACAAAGTAATAGCGCTAAGAATTCTGTGCTCCCTCCTGGTCAAATGACATAAATATACTCCATTGTATAAAAACACTGGGCTCTGGAGCCTTCTAAAGTCTGAACTATTTGAGGATAAGGCCTGAGCAAACATGGTCTAAGACTTGCTTTATTTCAGTTCAACTCAGCAAACTGCGGCTGGACCTTCCAAAATGCCACCCAGAGAAGAACAGAATATGGATTCTTCAGTTCCTTTTACTCTACTCTGTCTTTTCTGCTTTCAGTTTTCCTTTGTCTTTGGGCTCGTTTTGCTCCCAGGTTGGCACTGTTGTCCCTGTCCTAATTTAAGATTTTGGTTTGGGTCAACTTACCTGACTTGGTCCTGGCATGTGCCCAATCTGCCTCCCTACCCAACGGGGGCCACCCATTCTTACTGATGCTGTAACTTTCTGTCTACAAAAGAGGCTTCCCTTAAATATCACACCGGGTTCCCCTGAGAACCCTATTCTCAAGGTGGCTTCTACACCTCCTATTTGTTTACCATGGAGACCACAGTTTGGGGAATAGATGTTTACTGTGGAACTGGGAGAACATGGGTTAGACTGATGCTGAGGAGAAAACACGAACAGCTATACACATGCTACACATGGATGCAGCAGGCAAAGAGCATCAGACATGTGAAAGTCTATCAGTTCAGTTCAGTTCAGTCACTCAGTCGTGGTGGACTCTTTGTGACCCCATGCACTGCAGCATGCCAGGCCTCCCTGTCCATCACCAACTCCCAGAGCTTATTCAAACCCATGTCCATCGAGTCGATGATGCCATCCAACCATCTCATCCTCTGTCATCCCCTTCTCCTCCTGCCTTCAATCTTTCCCAGCATCAGCATCTTTTCCAATGAGACAGTTCTTTGCATCAGGTGGAGTTTCATTGCATCATTGGAGTTTCATTGCATCACTGGAGTTTCAGCTTCAACATCAGTCCTTCCAATGAATATTCAGGATTGATTTCCTTTAGGATAGACTGGTTGGATCTCCTTGCAGTCCAAGGAATGCTCAAGAGTCTTCTCCAACACCACAGTTCAAAAGCATCAATTCTTTGGCGCTCAGCTTTCTTTATAGTCCAATTCTCACATCTGTACATGAATACTGGAAAAACCATACCTTTGACTAGATGGACCATTGTTGGCAAAGTAATGTCTCTGCTTTTTAATATGCTATCTAGGCTGGTCATAACTTTTCTTCCAAGGAGCAAGCGTCTTATTACTCTCATGGCTGCAGTCACCATCTGCAGTGATTTTGAAGCCCAAGAAAATAAAGTCTGTCACTGTTTCCCCATCTATTTGCCATGAATTGATGGGACCGGATGCCATGATCTTAGTTTTCTTAATGTTGAGTTTTAAGCCCATTTTTTTCCCTCTCCTCTTTCACTTTCATCAAGAGGCTCTTTAATTCTTCTTCACTTTCTGCCATAAGGGTGATGTCATCTGAGTATCTGAGGTTATTGATATTTCTCCCAGCAATCTTGATTCCAGCTTGTGCTTCCTTCAGCCCAGCATTTCTCATGAGGTACTCTGCATATAAACTGAATAAGCAGAATGACAATATACAGCCTTGATGAACTCCTTTCCTGATCTGGAACCAGTCTGTTGTTCCATGTTCAGTTCTAACTTGCTTCCTGACCTGTACACAGATTTCTCAAGAGGCAGGTCAGGTGGTCTGGTATTCCCATCTCTTGAAGAATTTTCCACAGTTTGCTGTGATCTACACAGTCAAAGGCTTTGGCATAGTCAATAAAGCAGAAGTAAGTGTGAAAGTCTATGTAGTGTAAGAAAATCAGATTCCTCCCTGAACACAATATGAACACACAATTAAAGAAAGATACTAGCCAGGACATAGAGATCTGATTATCAGCCACTCAAGCAAGGAAAGTGTGATTAACAATTTCAGCTCCATCATGTGGTCCACAGAAATGACTCTAGATATTCTTGAGGCATGGCGGTGAAAACAAAAATATGGAGACTTAACCTAAAAATCTCCTTTCAGCGTGGGTATCCTAAGACTCCTTTTTTTCTTTCTAAGACTCATTTTTAAGACAAGGGTCCCCAAAAGGAAGCATAGCCTATGATCCTTGGGTTCCACCCCTGGTCAGTCTATCCTAGTCTCACCAGTCTTCACGCTTTGATAAGGGAAAAGTGGTGGGTTAGCATTGAAGATCGAAGAAGATTATCAGTGTAATTCCCAGTAGACTGTAGCAAACACACTGCTGAGGCATGCCAGTTTCAAACGTCATTATTACATACTGAAATCTGTTTTATTTTCACACGGGGAATTGGTGTGGACAGTGTGTGTGTTTACCAAGCGTACTGACGTCTTAATAACACCCAGCTCTTTTTAGAGCTGCACATGTGTTGCTTCAAGATTATCAGTAAAAAGCAGTTAAGAAAATAACAGGACAGAAAAGGGCCAGCTCCATGAGTCTGCGCCAGTATCATACTCAAACATGAAAAACATACCTGTGTCAGTTGTCCTTTGGGGCTGTGATAGCAGAAATGGGAAAAACCAAAAATTGCTCTGCTACTTTAAGACGCGGGGATATTGGTGAGCAGTCACAATTCTGCTTCGCTGAAAATCTCGCTGAATATAATAGGGAAGTCATTGAATACGATGTCTTTCTATTATATCCAAGTGATTTTCACAGTAGGCAATCTGCTGGTACACCACAGGAGTCTCACACTTTGAAATAAAATGGCACCCTGAATAGAGTCTCATGTGCGATCCCTTTTCAGTCCAGAGCCCTGACTAGTTTCCTTACTCTTGGCTGAACGGCGGGGGTGACCCTTAAAGAATCAATGAGAAGAAGGAAACCACATAATGAGGTGGGGTGGGGTTTTTTTGGTTTTTTGTCACTATCAATAATAACTGTGCTCTGCCAATTACTGGAGAGGTGATTATATATCGTATTTAGAAAATAAATATGAAAAACAGATTTTTCCATTGCTGATGTGATAGACAAGCCATTTGCAGCAGTAGGCAAAAAGTAAATCTAAGTGCATCCTGGCATGCTCTCCTCACACATCTGGTGCAATAACATGGTACATGAGTCAGAGAAACACTTCTTCCCATCCCCCTCTTCAAAGAGCCCAATATAAAATCCAGTTGCAAGGACATTCTGCACCAGGCGTCCTATGTGCTTAATTTTCTTTAAACAAGGCATTAATACAATCACAGTAGCGTCTAATAAGATTTTTAATTCCTTGAGGGTAGGAACCATGGCTAATTTTTAATGAGTCCAATTTAGTGAGAGCATTTAGTCCCCTTCTTAACAGAAACAACCAATAGAATACGCCTAGCCCTACAAGACGTATCCATATAGGTTGTGTGACTGAAACCTCTGGAATGAAACATGAAATGGACTGGTCAATGTCCTGGATGTGCTCAGTGAAGATTGGTTTCCAGGGTTACTGACAGCAGAAACTGTAGTAAGGGTGTCAACGAATAAAGGGGGCGTTTTAGAAACATGATGCTATTTTACTGCAGCGTTCTCATTCGGGATTACAAGCAGCGTGAACAGCGAGCCTACAGTGCATGATGCAGAGACACTACTTCTGGAACCTGCTCCCCAGAGGACCAGAGCTTTGCACACACGTTCGTACCAGCCTGACCGGTGCCAGACCTAGAGCCCCTGGAAGCAAGAACTCAGTTTAAAACAAACCAACCCTCTTTCTCTAGGTAACTGATACAAATTTAAGATAGAGTGGTACTCACAAATTCCGGGGTTCGGAAGTCCTGCTGACTTTTCAATGATCCAGAACCAGAGACAGTTGTCTGTTCAAGGTTTTCCAAAGCTGAAAAGAAACAAACGGAAAAAGAAATGAGCATGAACTTTCACTGACTCCCATACATCTTTTTTTTTTTTTTGCTTTTAAGTCAGCAGCATCAGATTAACTACTGTGCCTGTGGCACACTCACAAATTGACATTATTTAATGCTTTCAGGTACCAGGACACTCAAAATCTTCAGCAGCTGTTTCACCTATTGGACAATGCCATGTTTATAGGATATTAGGTCTTAAAATGCTCTGGGCTAGATCTACCATGGAAAACCATTTAGCTTCTACATGTAAGGACACAGCAACTAAATGTTATACAATTCCAGTTCAGGAACACTTTAGCCTATTGATGTCCTTTTTTCCTCTACTATGTCTCAGGAAATTGATGTGAAATCATTTTAGGGTAGTAATTTCAAAACCGGCTGAAAAGCACTATCTAATAGAAATATACTGGGAGCCAAACAAAATGTTCTAGTAGCTACATTAAGAAAAATAAATAGGTAAAATTATTTTTAGCAATAAGATTTAACTTGATATACCTAGATTATCATTTCAATGTGTATATTCAATACGAAATTATTAGTTAAATATTTTACATTTGTGGGTATTAGTCTTATACTCACAACATCTCAGTGTGAACTAGCCACATTTCAAAATCTCAGTAACTTCATGGGACCAGTGGTTACTACACTGGACAGCACAGTGTTAGAAAGATAAAGATGCCAAATTCAGAGAGTGGGCATTCTGCAAGACACTAGTCTCCTCTTATAAACAAGTTCCCGATGCGAATAAAAGGGACTGTTCCAGATTAAACCACATTAAGAGAACAAACAATCATCTGAAGTGTGTGGTTCTGGGCTGGATCCTGCTTTAAACAATCCAGATATGAAAGACTTCCAAACAAAAATCTGGAAAATTTGAATATTGATTAAATGTTGGATTATATTAATATCAATAAGTGTGATATTGCAATTTTGACCATGTAGGAAAATGTTCTTAGTTAAATAAACTAACGTAAATAATCTTAAATATCATTAAGCATTTAAAATAATCTCATGTATCAATAGATCCAGCCTCTTCTGCAAATCAATGACATGAAATATGTAGAGTATTAGAGCCTTGAAGAACTCTAAGGAGCTTCAAACAGTGTTCTGTGACAGCCTAGAGGGGTAGGATGAGCTGGGAGGTGAGACAGGGACCCACGTATACCTATGGCTGATTCACGTTGATATATGGCAAAAACCAACACAATATTGTGAAGCAATCATCCTTCAATTAAAAATAAATAAATAAATAAAAATCAAGAGCCCTAAGGAACAGAACTCCAGTGAGTGTTTTTTCCCATGCCACCAAACAATTAATTCAGTTCTGACATGATCTACCTGAACGTAGCATCAGATTGCACAGGGTACGTACGGCCCCAAGACTGCCCCCAATTCAGATGCCAATTGAAGTCCAGGTTGCCACCTGTGCTTCTGACTAACCAGCTATAATCAGAGGTTCCCACCACCCTCTCCTCAGGTTCAATTAATTTGTTAAGAGTGGCTCACAAAATTCAGAGACACATTTCCGCACACTTCCCAGTGTGTTACAAAGGACAGAGATGCAGAGCCAGATGAAGAGGTCCATGGGAACAGTGTGTGGGGACAGGGGCAGAACTACCGCCCCTTTCCAGGGACACCGCTCTCCCCACATCTCCACGTGTTCCCCAATCTGAAGATCTCCAAATCTGGTCCTTTTGGGGTTTTATACATGTAAACATGAAAGTCACTCAGTTGTTTTCGACTCTGCAAACCCACGGACTGTACAGTCCATGGAATTCTCCAGGCCAGAATACTGGAGTTGGTAGCCTTTCCCTTCTCCAGGGGATCTTCCCAACCCAGGGATCGAACCTTCCCCCACACTGCAGGCAGATTCTTTACCATCTGAGCCACAAGGCAAGCCCAACGGAGGCTTCATTACAGAGGCATGATTGATTGATGATCAGTGGCCACTGGCAACTGATTAAACTTGTCCTCTCCCCTACCCTGGGGCCAGGGAGGTGGAACTGAAAATTTCTATCCTCAAATCACTTAGTGGGTTTAGTGGGTTGCCCAGGTGTCCAGCTCCCCACTCCTTTGCTTACCTAGGGGCTATCAGAGCACCTCATTAAACATAATAAAAGGCATCTTTATCCCTTTCATCACTTAGGAAATTTCAAATGTTTTTTAAAAAGGAGCTCCATGGGAATTCCCCAGAGTCTAGTGGTTTGGGTTCCAGGCTCTCACTGCTTCCATCCCTGGTCAGGGAACTAAAATCCCACAAGCCACAAGGTATGGTCAAAAATAAATAAGTGTAAATAAACAAATAAGTTGCCCTTGGGACTTCCCTGGTGGTCCAGTGGTTAAGACACTGTGCTTCTAATGCAGGGGATGAGGATTCAATCCCTGATTAGGGAAATAAGATCCCACATGCTACATAGCATGACCAAAAAATTAAAAAAAAAAAAGAAAGGAGTATAAATATATACTTCTTATTACAAATCACAATATCACAACAACCACTAGCTACATGCAGTACTCAACTGGATCCTAACTTCAAGAAACTAGCTATAAGGGTTTTTGTTTATCAAAACTAGGGAGACTGAAATAAGCATTAAGTTATGTTAAATTACTTATAATGTTATGAAATGTAGTGACTTTTAATTGCATATTGATTTAAAAAAATCCATTAGAGGATTTTATGAACAAAATGGTTAGGTTCCTACAGAACCAGAAAAATTCCCTTCAATGGCCCAAAGGACAGCTGAGTATGTATAGGTGAGGGTCACTAAGAGATCTCTAAGTGTTTAACAAAACCAAACTATCAGTCAACAATTCAGTTACTTAGCTTTGGCACTTCACTACCCCAATATCAGGATTAGATTTTAGGTTCACTCAGAATCTTGCCCACTATAATCCTATGAATTGTAATCCTATGGATTGCAAGAAAATGCCAGTAGAAAAGGACACAAACAAATGATTCTAATGCTTCTGAAAAACTGAGTTCATCACAGTGAACCAAAGCAGAAACAAGAAATAGATGAGGGGAGCCAAACAAGGCCTGCAGAGCTGAGACCTGAGCCAAAATAAGGTGCCTGCTCCTGAGAACTCTGGTGGGTGACAGCAAGTATCACACAGTCTGTTACACTCAGGGAACTGGAATAAACCTGGTGATTTCAACATCAGAACAAGAGTTGTCCAACATAATTACATGCTTGCAGATCACCTTTGAAGGTTGTCAAAATATATGTTTAGACTAGTGGCTATGAGGATCGGTTATCAACTGGTGTTTTGTAGTTTGGTTTAGAGCAAAAAGAAAAGACCTAACCTTTTCACAGAAGTAAGATAGATAGTATCGAATAAATTGTATCTGTAGTACTTATGATTCTTTTTTTTTTTTTTCTGGCAGAACTAGCAAATCAATGAAACATAATACTGCAGGTATTTTTTTAAATGATTACCATCAATCTGATGGAATGATTTGATTTTGCATCTTATCTGTATTCCTTTATAAATAGATGCTCAGTTTATCCATTATGTTCCTGGGGTCAGCAGAAGGGACAGAGCTGCCATCAGTGATTTTTTCTTTTAAATGAAAGGATAAGCTTAAGAAAGTACAAATTTTGCCTAAACACAGAGAAGAAAGCAGATGTATTACCCAGATGTTCTATCAAATTAAAGGCATCTATGCAGCTTGACAGGATTTGAGAGAGAAAATACAGAACTATTTATAGTTTCAGTTATTCTGCTGGTAATGGAAACTAATAGATTCACTAGTTAATGTCAACGCAAAGGAGAAACTGTAAATTTAAGTGAATAAAACAGAAATGACTTTATTGAAACATCATCTAGGTAGAACAAAGCTGCAGCTGTTGCTCTTATGACCTAATACAGTCCTGAGAAGCAAATGATTTATGCTGCTAATATGATAATTATACTTCCCTACTAAGGGGCTCCGATTACTGTTTGATATTCTCATTTCTGGCAATCTAACATAGTTGAAAAAGTTCATTTCTCAGCAAAAATAAAATAGTCAAAATCAAGGTGACACTTTGAGGGCTTTTTATCAAAATAGGTGCAGAATCAGAGGGAAAAAATTCTAAAAAGGCAAAAATGTTCACTTTTGTTTTCTTCTAGACATAAGTCATTTTAAAATAAGAGTATTTGGGAATGCATTTTTAGCATTGCCATAATGCCTTACTTTGTACTACAGAAGTACCTCCTTGAATGGCATCATGATTAGCTCATTTAGTTTTGGCACTTGGAATATAAAAAGCATGTGGGACTTCTATGTTACCTGTTCATCAGAGCTGCTGAGAAAATTGGTTATTCTATGAAAAGTCTTTGCCTTGACATGTCAATAACATTTTGTATGGATGCAAAATTAAAGTTCAATTGGAAATCAGGTTCAACAAATATTAATTGCCTGGTATTGCACAGTCATTGTCTTCTTCTGCCCTGGGGATACTAAGAAGAAACAAAGTTACCTCTTTTGAGTAAAGGAATTTGAAGCATGATAAATGCTATTTTTAGGATAATTAGTTAAGTGCTAGGCTAGACAGACTAATGGAGTATTGTAGGACTACCAAAGAAAACAGTATACACAGATATCAACTGATTTATTACTGGCAAAACTCAAATAATTGAGGATTTGGTCAAAAGAAATTCGCTATTTAGTTTTACTAACTTTATGAATCACATAGCAATTAGTTTAAAACTAAAAAAAAAAAACAACAAAAATATTTTTAAAACTTTATCAATGTAGTTACTTACTATAGTAAGATTAAAGGAATAAAGTCATAGGTGGTACTAGTTGTGACATTCATGAAGGGCCCAATAGAAATGTGTAGACGTCCACTCACAATAATGGGTTAATAAGAAAACAGTAGAAACCTCAGCAGAAAGTTGCAGTTCACATGACTACTTGTCCATCAATCAGAAATGAAAATCACTCTTCACTCTAATTCCAAAATGAAGAGAAAACTTCTACAGCAAAGATGAGTAAGATTTACCTAAAATGGGTAATAAAAAGACCCATTATCTACATTCTATAACTTAGATAATCTATCATCCATCAGAAAATACAAAATGACCTCATGAGAACCTCATGGGTAAGACCCAGAGTGCCTGCTAAGCAGTGTTCCAGCAATAAAATTAATCAGAATTAGGCATACACACAGCATCAGTACAGGTCATTGGGTTCAAATGACATATTCTTTATGGTGACTGGTTGTGACTGAAATCATCAGAGGAATAGCAAGTATATGAGAGACAGCAGGGAAAAACAGACCATGGCCTGGTGGCAAAGGGCGTGAATTAAGGAGACTGACTGGGTTGATCTGCAACTTAGCTGCATGATACTGGGCAATGACTTATTCTCAGTTTATCTGAAACTAGTGATAAAATTACTTCCTCTGGTTATCTCACAGGTTGTGCAAAGAACACGAATGACAATTCAAAAGCATGTTGTAAAAAAAAATAAAACATTATCTAAACATAAATAAAGTTCTTGTACACAGAACCTAATCATATCATGTCATGATATAAAGAAATGTAAACAGAAACTTCCTGGGTGTATTATAAAATGTCTGGCACTTCTAAAGGTCTGATCTTACTTCATTTTTTTTTATCCTTATTTTCACAGATGATGAAAAACTGCAGGTTATCAGTTGCCTGAAATCAACCACTATAAGTGATATAATGGGAACATAATTCCAAAACTGTACATCTTTTTTAATATACTAATGTCTCCTAAACTGCTCTAAATAATTCCAAGAAGCCCTCTAATGCTAAATATAAGTTGATAAGAAATTAAATTAGCACTGTGAGTACAAGTCAGAAAAGATTCTTGAAAAGCAAATAATGAAAAAAATGCAGTGAAATTTATTGATATAGCATTCACAATTAGAAGAATAGAAAAGCTCCAAAAAATAAACAAATACAATATTCTGACAAGTAATTAAAGATATTCATGTGCCAAGGATGGAGCTAAGCAATATGAGTACAAATATCAGGATGAAGATGGCATAGAAACTGTCTTCAGGAATCCCATGATTTAGTGAATGTACAATTAAAGAAATGTTCAAAGAATGGCCCATATCACCTTAGGATATGAAGATACGTTCACATATTCATAATGAACGGCATGTCTAGTGATCTGCCAGATAGTCCTATACCTGAAACTCTCTTTGCCCACTGGACTACAAGTCTATGAAAAGTGGGTATCAGCACATTATCTAATGTTTGACCTGAATACCAACACCCACCAGCCACTATTTTTAAAGCAACCACACACTTGGACCACCATTTCCTGTCACTCCATAATATCCAGATATAACGCAGGCTTGCCCAGTCTCCATGCCCACACCATCCAAGGCTAAGCCTACACCCCACGTCTAACATCATCCTATGGCATCATACTTGGTCTCCAGGTTCCAGCGTCTCTTCCTTTGGCCTCAGTTTTACAGGATCTACTGAATTTTGATGACAGGTAGGTGAAAATCTCTTTTCCCTATTACCAGAGGCTGTAAATTTACAGATTATAAGCCTTAAAATATTAACTGCAATTCTAAAATGGGGCCAAAGAGTCATTATCAATGAAAAGAAAGTTAATAATGAAATATAAAACACAAAGACAGGAGAATTTCTTTCCAGGCTAAGATGGCGGTGTTCTACTACCCAGGGCAGTGGGCTTGATTCATAAAACCTCTACACAGTATAACCCTGTGGCTTCAGGCACATCCATCCACCCATCAACCTTAACACTCAGTTTCCTCACCATTAAAATGTAGATTATAAAAGCTACAAGCTTCCCTGGTGACACAGATAGTTAATAATCTACCTGCAATGCAGGAGACCCAGCTTCTATCCCTGGGTTGTGAAGATCCCTGGAGAACAGAAAGGCTACCTACTCTAGTACTTCTGCCTGGAGAATTCCATGGACAGAGGAGCCTGGTAGGCTACAGTTCATGGGGGCAAATAGTTGGACATGACTAAGCAACTAATATTTTCACTTTCTATAATACCTACATCAGTAAATGAAAAATAAACTGATACATATATAAAAGTGACTTGAAGACTGTTAAGTATTAATACTATGTAACTACTTTTTTAAAACTTCATTCTTTAATAAATTTTGTTGTCCTTTACCTTGTTCAGTCAGTCAGTCCAGTCGTGTCCAACTCTTTGCGACCCCATGAATCACAGCACGCCAGGCCTCCCTGTCCATCACCAACTCCCAGAGTTGACTCAAACTCATGCCCATTGAGTCAGTGACGCCATCCAGCCATCTCATCCTCTGTCATGCCCTCTCCTCCTGCCCCCAATCCCTCCCAGCATCAGGGTCTTTTCCAATGAGTCAGCTCTTCGCATGAGGTGGCCAAAATATTGGAGTTTCAGCTTCAGCATCAGTCCTTCCAATGAACACCCAGGACTGATCTCCTTTAGGATGGACTGGTTGGATCTCCTTGCAGTCCAAGGGACTCTCAAAAGTCTTCTCCAACACCACAGTTCAAAAGCATCAATTCTTCGGCATTCAGTTATCTTTATAGTCCAACTCTCACATCATTACATGACTACTGGAAAAACCATAGCTTTGACTAGAAGGACCTTTGTTGGCAAAGTAATGTCTCTGCTTCTTAATATACTGTCTAGGTTGGTCATAACTTTTCTACCAAGGAGCAAGCGTTTTTTAATCTCATGGCTGCAGTCACCATCTGCAGTGATTTTGAAGCCCAAGAAAATAAAGTCTGTCACTGTTTCCCCATCTATTTGCCATGAAGTGATGGGATTGGATGCCATGATTTTTGTTTTTTGAATGTTGAGTTTTAAGTCAACATTTTCACTCTTCTCTTTCACTTTCATTAAGAGGCTCTTTAGTTCTTCTTCACTTTCTGCCATAAGCGTGGTGTCATCTGCGTATCTGAGGTTATTGATATTTCTCCCAGCAATCTTGATTCCAGCTTGTGCTTCATCCAGCCCAGCGTTTCTCATGAAGTCCTCTGCATATAAGTTAAATAAGCAGGGTGACAATATACAGTCTTGACGTACTCCTTTTCCTATTTGGAACCAGTTTATTGTTCCATGTCCAGTTTTAATTGTTGCTTCTTGACCTGCATACAGATTTCTCAGGAGGCAGGTCAGGTGGTCTGGTATTCCCATCTCCTTAAGAATTTTCTACAATTTATTGTGATCCACACAGTCAAAGGCTTTGGCGTAATCAATAAGGCAGAAGTAGATATTTTTTCTGGAACCCTCTTGCTATTGTGATGATCCAAGGAATGTTGGCAATTTGATCTCTGGTTCCTCTGACTTTTCTAGATCCAGCTTAAACATCTGGAATTTCACAATTCATGAATTGTTGAAGACTGGCTTGGAGAATTTTGAGCATTACTTTACTAGCGTGTGAAATGAGTGCAATCGTGTGGTAGTTTGAGCATTGACATTGCCTTTCTTTGGGACTGGAATGAAAATTGACCTTTTCCAGTCCTGTGGCCATGGCTGAGTTTTGCAAATTTGCTGGCATATTGAGTACAACACTTTCACAGCATCTTCTTTTAGGATTTGAAATAGCTCAACTGGAATTCCATCACCTCCATTGGCTTTGTTCCTAGTGATGTTTCCTAAGGCCCACCTGACTTCGCATTCCAGGATATCAGGCTCTAGGTGAGTGATCACACCATCATGGTTATCTGGGTCATGAAGATTTTTTTTTGTATAGTTCTGTGTAGTCTGCCACCTCTTCTTAATATCTTCTGTTTCTGTTAGGTCCATACCATTTCTGTCCTTTATTGAGCCTATCTTTGCATGAAATGTTCCCTTGGTAACAAAATCACTAGGCTTTGCAGGTCTAGTATTAATAAAATCCGTTGTGTCGCTATGGAATCAAAAACTGAATTACTGCATTGCTACTGCTACTGCTAAGTCACTTCAGTCATGTCCGACTCTGTGCGACCCCATCCCTGGGATTCTCCAGGCAAGAACACTGGAGTGGGTTGCCATTTCCTTCTTTGAATTACTGCATTACTAGGTATTAATATCAAAATACAGTGTTTTTCAATTGGTCTTCTCATTAAAGTATAGAAAAGAGATATAAAATGAGTGATTATTTTAAATAAATTAATTTGCAGCTTATACTGAACAGAATCTCAGTCACATAGTAATGTGTGTGAATGCTAAGTCACTTCAGTCGTGTCTGACTCTCTGTGAGCCCGTGGACTGCAGCCCTCCAGGCTCCTCTGTCCAGGGGATTCCCCAAACAAGAACACTGGAGTAGGCTGCCATGCCTACAAATTGGCTACCTCCAAGAAAGAGAAAATCTGGGTGAAAAAAAAGGGAGAAAAGCTATCCATCTCATTATCACACGGTATGATCATGACTTGCTTTTGTTCTCCACTTGGTCTATGACCTCTTAGAGAGCAAGCCAGTGTCTTAAGCTACTGGAACAACACTTAGCATATTAAGGATGTTCCATTGGGCAGTGAACAAATGATGGAACAAATTATCAGCGTTTTGTCAGTCTAGAAAAGTTACTAGCACTCAGTCCCTCAAAATGAACTTACTCATCTATCTAACAAAAAAGATATTTTATATTTCCAGAAATACATTGCATTGAACCACACTGAGATATATCCACATAAAAAACAGGCCAACAGGAGAATGTTCCTTCAAGACAGCAGTCTTTTAGTGTTTGGACAATATTCATAAAAAGGAGGGACTCTGCCTCTCCTCCACCCTGCCCACTGATCCAGCAAAATATCAGCCAGAAACATTTCCTACCTGCAGCACAGAAGACATCATGGAAGAAGGAAACAGACAACTTGGTGAGTCCCTTGGGCATCTCATCCTCCCAGCCCTACCCCAAGCGGCAACTCTAAGGATTTCCTCCATCCACAAATAACAATACTATTCCTGAGAAGAGCTCCAGAAAATATAATTTCCCCATCTTGTTACATTCCCAGTGATGCTTACTGTTGTCTTAGTTCCTCTAAATAGCCTTTCCCTATTCCCACAAACGTGTCCCAATAAGTCAGCTCCAAAGATATTCCTGGAAGTTAAACATGTCTCTTTTTGAACTCACATTATTCATTCTCACATCCCAACCAGATGAGCTAATGCTTTCCTAGGAAAGCCCAATATATATCACAAACCTATCAGATTCTAATTGAGTTTTATTAGTTTCTTCATCATCTAAAAAAGTTTTATTGCAGTAACATATATACATCACAAAAATTGCCATATAAATCATTCTTAAGTGTACAATTTGGTGGCATTAATTCTGTTCACAATGTTGTGCAATCATAACCACTGTTTCCAAAACTTTTTCTTTTTTTAAAATCACCCCAGAGACTCTGGGAACCATTAAGCAACAACTCCATATTTCCTCCTTCCTGTAGTTCACAGTAACGTCTAATCTACTTTGTCTTTCCAAATTTGCCTATTCTAGATGTTTCATATAAATAGAATCATGATATTTGTCCTTTTGTTCACTTAGCATAATCATGTCAAGGTTCATCTATGTTGCATTGTGTATCAAAACTTCTTTCTTTTTTTGGTTGAATAATATTCCATTGTAGGTATATACTACATTTTGTTTATACATTCATCTGTTGATGAACACTTGAGTTGTTTCCACCTTCAGCTATCGTCAACAATACTGCAATGAAACAACAGTGTATATATATTTGTTTAGGTCTCTTGCTTTCAATTCTTCTGTATATATACCTAGTAGTGGAATTGCTGAGTCATGCAGTAATTTTATTTTTAGCTTTCCAAGGAACCACCAAATTGTTTTCTGCAGTGCTTGTACCATTTTACGTTCCCATCAGCAATGCAGGAGGGTGTCAACTTCCCCATATCCTTACCAATACTTGTAATTTTCTGTTTTTTAAAAATCAGCAGTTCTAGCGTATGTGAAATGATGTCGTGATTTTGACTTGCATTTCTCTAATGACAAATTATGCTAAGCATCTTTTCATGCAAAACTGACCATTTGAAGATCTTTTTTGGAGAAATATCTACTCAAGTCCTTTGCTCATTTTTTACTTGGATTGTTTGTCTTTTCATAAAGCTCTAAGAGTTTTTTACGTATTCTGGATATTAAAGGCTAATCAGATATATTATTTCCAAATGTTTTTCCCACCATTATTTTGTTTTCATTTTCCTGATAATATCCTCTGTTGCGCGTAAGTTTTCGTTTTGAAAAGTCCAATTTATCTATTTTGCTGTTATTGCCGCACTCTTGGTGTTCTATCTAAGAACCCACTGCCAAATCCAAGGTCATAAAGGTTTACCTTTGTCTTCTAACGGTTTTATTGTTTTGGCTCTTATAGTTAAAGTTTTTGATACATTTTGAGTTAATTTATATATGTTATGTGAGGTTGGGGGCCAACTGCATTCTTTCGGCATATGGAATCCAGTTATCACAAAAACATTTGTTTAAAAAAAGACTCTCTTTTCCACATTGAGTGTACTTGGCACCATTTTCAAAAATCAATTGGTCATTTCAGGGCAATTTCATAACTCTCAGTTCTATGCTGTTGGTCTATACGTTTATCCATATGCAAGTATCTCATTGTTTTCATTACTGCAGTAGCTCTCTAGTAAGTTTTGGAATCAATAAATGTGAGTCCTTCAGTTTTATTCTTCTTTTTCAAAATTTTTTTGGCTATTCGGGGCCCCTTGCAATTCCACATGAATATGAGTCAGCTTTTTCATTTCTGCATCCTTTATCATTTTAACAAATGAATTTTTAAAATTTTAGATTTAATAACATGAACAACAGTCAATCTTAAAATTGAACTAATTTTTATTTAATTTTACCAATTTGGTATTATTTTTTAAAACTCTGGCTAAGATGGTTGATGCTCTGTAAAGGACAAGTGGTATCAATTATAGAAGTATCTTCTAACAACATCTTGGAAAGCTATCACTGTCACTCCACAGTCCAACTGCTTCAAGTCTCTTAAGACCCCAAGGGTTCCCAATGGAATACCACCCTGAGTTTGCAGTTGGCTATGGTTCAGCTGAAACTTGGTTCTAGTCATTGATCTGTTAGTTCCCAGATTACAGTGATTATACATGTCCTGGGGATGAAAGAAGATACCACACATACATTTCTATTGTCTTTAAACTCAAAGCACATGTGAGTCATAACTCCATGCTTAATCTACCACAGTAGGCTTGATTTCAAAGTAAGTTTTTAAAGCCTAGGAGAGATGAGAACATAGAAATACAAGGAAAAAAAAAAAAAACACTATAGGTCCACATTCCCTTATCTAAAACTTTTGCTGCCAAAGTTCAGAATTTTTCTGAATTCAGAAAGAAAATAACTCTTCTCTGTATATATTGTATATTACTATGCAACCTCAGTGGGGCCTGGGACAGCATCTCTTACTAAAGCATGATCATGTTTTGCAGCCAAAAATGTGAACCCTCTAATGGGATCAGTAAAAAACGTTAAGTAGTCTCATGTTGGCTGTGGTCAGGTTTTTTCATCAGATCTGACAGGTTTTGTAACATGAATTACCAGAAAAACTTTTTTCTATCACTTTTTGGATTTTTGAATTGTGAGTAAGGATCTTTGCAAGTTTAACTACTAAGAGTGTATTTAGAACACAATAACAGAAAAGCTCTATTACAGCAGCTTGTCAGATATACACAGAGCAAAAAGCTTGCAACTACCTTAGAATGAAAGACTAAGAAGGAAAGATTCCTAGACTTTCATTACTTCTCAACATCTCACAAGCTGGCTGTGGTTGTGGTTAGTCACTAGAAGTTGTATTCAACTCTCTGCAACCCCATGGACTGTAGCCTGCCAGGCTCCTCTGTCCATAGGATTTCCCAGGCAAGAATACAGGAATGAGTTGCCATTTCCTTCTTCAATCTCACAAGCTGAGTGTTTAGCAAATCAAAATATCCCCCAGTAATCAGCTACAAATAAACTCTAACCCAGAAAGTGAACCCTAAATTTGCATAAAAGGAAAATCTGAATTGATACATCATTTCTAATTACCAAACTGACAGAAAATAGTTATTAATACCTAACATTAGCAAAGATGCAAGGACAGATATTGCCATTGTTGGCTTGTGTAAGTTTCTCGGTAGCAATTTGACAAATGCAGCAACAGTTTCAGTAATAGTCATACCCTTTGAATTTATAGTTCTATTTCTACAAAACAATACTTGCTTTCTTAAATCAACTAGGATACAGCTATATGATGATACATAATGCAATTATTTAATTTTGGAGGAAAATACTCATGACATGGAAAATTTTAAGAATGTATTTAACGTGAAAAAGATTATGAGATTTTAGTACATACCCAAAAATAGAACTCAAATACTTGTACACTAATGTTCATGACAGCATTATTCACAACAGCCAAGAGGTAGAAGCAATATAAGTATTCATCCATGGATAAATGGATAAACAAAACATACAATGGAACATTGTTTAGCCTTAAAAGCAAGTTCTGACACATGTAACAACATGGATGAATTTTAAGGATATTATAACTGAAATTAGCCAATCATAAAAGGCCAAATACTCTATGATCCCACCTACATGAGGTCCCTGAATAGTCAAATACAGAGGGAAAGAATGTAAATGGTGGTTACCAGAGGCTGGTGGGAGGGAGGAACGGGGAGCCATTATTTAATGGGTTCAGAGTTTCACTTCTGCAAGATGAACAAGCTATGGAGTTGGATGGTGGGGATGGTTACACAACGTGAACTTGTTTTATGCCACTGAACCATACACTTAACAATGGTTACAGTAGTAAGCTTTATGTTATATATATTTTACTACAATGAGAGAAAAAAAAATGGGGTAAAGTCTGCCAACAACTGTGGATAAGGTTGTAAGGCAGTAGGAACTGGGAGTTCTTAGATGAGCGGAAGTAAGATCTGTGTCATGCTCTACCTTCCTTAGCAGAAACCTCTCTAAAGGGACCTCCCTCGTGGTCCACTGCTTAAGAATTTGCCTTCCAATGCAGGGATGTGGGTTCTTTCCTTGGTTGGGAAATCAAGATACCACATACCACAGGGCAACTAAGCCTACAGACCTCGAGCTCTAGAGCCTGCAAGCTGCAACTACCAAGCCCATGCACTGCAACTAAAGAAGCCCACGAGCCCATGTGCTACAACCAAGACCCAGTGTAGACAAAAAATTGAAAAAAAAAAAAAACCTCTCTCAGGTTCATAATCGGTGTTAGTGGCGGTGGGTATAGAGGGCTCTCATGGTGCTTTTATCACCTGGCTTGTATTTTAACTCTCCCTTTTGCCATGAATCATTTTCCAATTAACTGAAGAGGGTATTAAAAAAAACACCAAAAAACCCTGTATATACACTATTATATTTAAAATTTGTGTGGAGGTAAAAATAGACTTAAGCAAAAGATAATGGGTGGCAGAATATCAGGTGTTTTTACTTGTCTATATTTTTCAGATTTTTCACAGTGAACATAATATAAATGTGAACGTGTCAAGAAGCAGCTCAGCCTTAACACGCTCAAACCAAAGTTGTTGATTTCTGCCCTGCACTCTGCCTTTGCTCTATAAAAGACTTGTGAACAGTGAATCATCAACAACCATAGAGACAGTAAACAGTGTCAGTTGCTCAGTCATGTCCGACTCTTTGGGTCCCCATGGATTCAGCCTGCCAGGCTCCTCTGTCCATGGGATTTCCCAGGCAAGAATGCTGGAGTAGGTTGCCATTCACTTCAGGGATCTTCCCAACCCAGGGCTTGATCCTTGGTCTCCGACATAACAGGCAGATTCTTAACCATCTGAGCCACCAGGAAAGCCCTCTACAAAAGACTTGCTATACCCCAAGTCTTCCCCCTCTCAGTAATTTGGTCAAATTAATCAGACCAAAACTGCTGGAATCATCCCTGACCCCCCTACCTCCCCCTACCCCCACATTTGGCTCCTCAATAAATCACATCAGTTGAATTTTCACAATCTACCCAGAAACATGTCACCATTCCCATTGGGCCTAGACAATAGAGACTAATACTTGGAAAGTGCTTACTATGCTCCAGTGCCTGTTTTGTGGTAAGTCCTTTTTATATATGAACCCATCTTCTTCTCACAACTGCCCTAGAAAAGTAAAGATAAGTACTATATAATAGTTTCTTTTATATTGATGAGGAGGCATGGATTTTCCCCAAGATTACACAGCTCATAAGCAGGAGAATCCTAATTTGAACCCAGGAGCCCACAGGCTGTGCTTGTACATATTACATTATACTAGGCTTGAATAGCTTGCTTTCCTGCATTATCCAAGTCTCTCTAAAATATCCCTGACTCTGAAACACTGTCCCTCAAATCCTAAATTACACAGCCCCAGAGCAGAGCCCTTGCTCACCCTTCCCTTAGTACTTCATTAAAATCACTTATTACAGATTGTAAGCCAGAGCTGCCCTTGTAGCTCAGTTGGTAAAGAATCCGCCTGCAATTCAGGAGACACCAGTTCGATTCCTGGGTCAGGAAGATCCACTGGAGAAGGGATACGTTACTCACTCCAGTATTCTTGGGCTTCCCTTGTTGGCTCAGCTGGTAAAGAATTCGCCTGCAATGTGGGAGACCTGGGTTCAATCCCTGAGTTGGGAAGATCCCCTGGAGAAGGGAAAGGCTACCCAGTCCAGTATTCTGGCCTGGAAAATTCCATGGTCTGTATAATCCATGGGGTCACAAATTATGGGGCTTCCCTTGTGGCTCAGCTGGTAAAAAATCTGCCTGCAATGCAGAAGAGGTTCGATTCCTGGATTGGGAAGATCCCCTGGAGAAGGGAAGGGCTACCCACTTCAGTATTCTGGCCTTGAGAATTCCATGGACTGTATAGTCCATGGGTCACAAAGAGTCAGACACAACTGAGCGACTTTCACTTCACTTCATTACAGACTATGTGAGTTCTACGAGGGCAGAGATTGTGCCCTGTCTGTACCTGAATCCCAAGCACCTAGGATAGTGTCTGGGCCACAGCAGACACTCTGCAATTCTCTGCTGAATGACTGGCCAAACAGATGCCTGACTTCTCCATGGCTGGCTGCCTGCTGGAGTCAGACAGACCCGAGCTCAAATCCAGACCCATCACTTCCTAACTGTGACTTTCGGCGGCTTAACCAACCTTTCTATGCTTCAGAGTCTACACTGGCAAATGGGGCTAATAGTATTGATACTTCCTCTTAAGGCTGTTTGGCAAAAGAAATGAGCTGTAAAATGTTTAGCACAGCATCTGCAGAGAGTAAACATTAGATAAATATTAGCTACAAGTATTATATACTGAGAGGGGGAAAATGTTACCTTTGAACCTTCCTGAAGCTCTTTTCAGTTTTTAAAAAGGCGTATAACCTTTGGAATATGTCTTGGAATAAGAATGCTGACAGCAGTTTATTAAATCTTTCGTTGTATCAAAAAATTGGAAGGTGTATGTAAATTCGGTCTAATACTGAAAATGAAGAAATGTAAATCCCATCTTTATGCGTTCCTACTATATTAATATTTAGATACTTCTGTCCATGATTTAACGTTTGAATATATAGATACATTTTTCAAGCCACCAGTTAAATAGCAGGCTGAGACAACAAAAATTTCTTCCAAATGAATCAGCTCTTAATAGTTCAGGACATTATCTTAGGCTAAATAGAACTGAAGGCCTACGCCATGAAGGTGACTGAATTCCCAGCAGCCTCGAGTGCTGCCACTGCTCCAGGAAAATAGCATAAGAAAATAAAGGTCAGCCCCAGCAACACAAGCCTCAGCCTCTTCCTCGTTCACCCTTTAATAGCCAGTAGCCTCAGGGGACTGCTCAAAGGTGGGATATCCAGACCTGGGCCCTTCTGCTGAACGAGTGGCGAGGGCCATGACCCTCCTAACTGAGGACCTGGAAAGTGTGCTATTAATAGGTGGCTGTTTGAAGGGGGCTCCGATTTTGGGTGCGAAGGGAGGGATCGCAGCAAGAAGTATCTGCCCGTGTCCCAGGGCGCTGTTTCTGCAGGACTGCAGTCCTAGCGACAAGGACTGCTCTAGATGGGCCTGGGGACGTGGATGATTCCCAGTCCTCACTCTCGGTCTTCTGAGCACACTGCTTCTCAGCTCGGAATGTAATGCTTTAGAAGGAAGGAACCCGTGCTCTTTGCTCCACAGAAGAATAACCAACTCCTCATGTCTCTTCATTCATTAAGCTCTGATTGTGTAACTTGAAATACTAGTTCAGTTGCCAGCTGTAGAGACCTCCTACTTCTCTCCCTGGCAGCTGGGGGTGGGGAGTGGTGACAGGGGAGGCAGGCAGATCCAAACAGGAACACTCCACCCCAATTTAGGAGCTCTTTTAATGAGCTGGAAAGCTGTTTCTTTTAGAATCCCATCAGGGACTTCAGCCTTGTGATTATCCTCCAGCTGGCCAGAGGCAGCTAAGACGGTTCAGGCGTTTCTACTCTAGAAAATATCACCAAGTAATTCTTCAATGAGACGTCCAAGATAAAAAGATCACCTGAACCTAGGGAAATCACCTTAGAGAAGAAAATATTTAAATTTTCTCAATATATGTATTTAATGTGCTAATTACTGAAATCATAATACAAATGACTGTCTCTTCCCAAGCAGTGAGTAATAATCTTAAAGCTTGTTTCAGGATCAAATGTCTTATGTTACTGGTGCTCTGTGAGCTTATCTCACTCCTTTTTCTTTTCCTGGTCCTTCCTGTCCCTGTAGCAAGTTTACATAAGCATATTTATTTCACACAAAATAATACCTATCATTTATTTAGCATGCAATGTGAACTAAGCACTACAGCTTCGTAGAAACAGCCATTAAGACATTGGCATGTGGGCTTTAGGTAAATAAACACACCAGTGACATCCAGAAGGAACAGATGCCTGCACAGGGCTGGGGAACAGAAGAGATTCCTGAGCCAGCTTGGCTGGGCTGGAAGAGGCTGCCTCTAATATGAGCCCCAAGGAAACAGGAGACCGTCTAAGAGTCAGCTAGGACAACAAGATATACACTGGAACGAAACTGGCAAGGTGAAAAAGCTCGATAAGAGGGCGCCTCGTGAGCTGACCACAAATCAAAAAAGTCAATGTTTTTAAGTGTTGTCTTCTCTTATTCTACGCAACAATGAACCATTTCTTAATTGAATTGTGATATGCAATGGAAAGTAAATTTAATACGATGACTGGTGACAACCAGCTCAGTGGTTTGACCAAGAAGAAGCTCCAAAGCACTTCCCAAAGTCAAGCTTACACCCAAAAAAAGTCATGGTCACTGTTTGGTGGTCTGCTGCCCATCTGATCCACTACAGCTTTCTGAATCCCAGCAGTGAAACCACTACATCTGAGAAGTATCCTCAGTGAATCAGTGAGATGCACCAAAAACTGCAATGCCTGCAGCCAGCATAGTTCAACAGAAAGGACCCAATTCTTCTCTATGACAACACTTGACTGCACATCGATACTTCAGAAGTTGAGCAAATCGGGCTACGAAGTTTTGCCTTATCCGCCATATTCACCTGACCTCTCGCCAACCAACTACCACTTCTTCAAGCATCTTGTCAACTTTTTTTGCAGGGAAAATGCTTCCACAACCAGCAGGAGGTAGAAAATGCTTTCTAAGAGTGCATCGAATCCCGGAGTACAGATCTCTATGTTTCAGGAATAAACAAACTTATTTCTTGTTGGCAAAAATGTGTTGACTGTAATGGTTCCTGTTTTGATTAATACAGGTGTGTTTGAGCCTAGTTATGATGATTTAAAATTCATGGTCCAAAACTGCAATTACTTTTTCACCAACCTAAATAACACAATGATGGTAGTAGTGGGAATAAACAGAATTAGATGAAGTCCAGGAATATAAGGTGTTAGAATCAACAGGCTGATTGGAGAGAAAGATAAGAGATACCTAGACCAGGAGTCCTGACTGACCTGGGCATCTGGGGTCACTAAGTCAGAGGCCCTTTAAGCTCTTCGACTCTTCTTTCACCAATTTCAGTAGGAAATCTTAACCTTCTATTTGGGGGAAAGAGTGGAAAACTAGAAGCTTTCAAATAAAAACATCATTGAGTTCTGTTGCCCCATCAGCCAAACTACATTCATTTATTCACTCAAACAGCAAGTATCTGTTGCATGTCTGCCACATGCCAGCACAGGGCCAGGCTCCGGGGATGAGAGAGGCTGCAGACCCTGCCCTCCGCCCCTCTCACTGTGCCCACCCTCCGCCGCCTAGAACGTCTCTCATGCCTTGGTTTCCATTCCCACTCACCATCTCATGAGTGAACATTCAGCCATTCAGTACTTTTTCCCGTGATTTCAATCTACTTGTATTTACCCCTTATGGGCATTTTTCATGCTCAAAATTCTTCCATCTTAAAAAACAAAAACAAAAAAAAAACCCAACCCTTTTTCCTTGGCAATGTAGCAGGATCAAAATGTCAAATGTGCATGCCCTCTGTCCCCACTTTAGGAATTTGTTAAATGGAAATTTGTGTACACATATGAAAAAATATACAATAATATGTACAAGTATGTTCTGAGGAGTATTATGTGAGGGAGCAAAAATGCCTAAATAAAACTCAAATATCCAGAGAATACTGCAGCACAACAGAATACTATATATCTGCTGCATGTAGCCCAACGTCTAAAATATACAGATTGTGCACCTGAAACTATCACAACATTGCTAATCAGCTATACTCCAATATAAAATTAAAAGTTTTAAAATAAATAAATAAAAATAGAATAAGAATATATGGATAAGAATCTAAGAATACAAGCTCCAGCAGACTATATAGCAATAAACCCAATTTTTAAAAAGTGTATGTATGTGGTAGCATATGCCACGAAAATTCTGAAGGATGTGCCTCAAATTATTAACAGTGGTTATAAATGTGATTATGTGAGAGAAATGAGAGAACGTGATTATTGAGGTGAGTCTCAGTCCTTTTAATTTAAAATTTGTATAATGAATGCATACTGTTTTAGTAAGCAGAATGAAACAATAAAGATAAGACACTATCATAAAAAGGAAACACAAGTTTATCAACCTTTCCCACTGCATCTACTGCAGTATAACACAGTCCAAAATCCTTACTTACTCCCACCAGGGCACTGGGTGAGTTGGTGGGCCTTTGATGGGGATCAGCCTCTACTATTTGGCATCTTGCTCTAGCTAAAGTTATGCATGAGGTGCACACAGATAAACTTAATGTGCTTTTCCCCCTTACCTTAGAGACATCTCAACAGTCATTAACATAACTGACCATGTGACCATGACCTCTTGTGAAGGTTCTCTTTCCCTTGGTTTCCTTCGCTTGGAGATTCTTACATCTCACTGGTCTCTTCTGTTGAAGCCTCCTCCCTAACTGAACTTTCACTTCTAAAAACATCCAGGGCTCTGTCTGAGGCCTACTCCTCTGTCATCTGCCAGCAGCATCTGTTAACACCTCCAGGCCAAAGCTTCCTAGTGCATCACTCTATTTCAGATGTCTTTTGTGAACACCAGGTTTATACATCCCACTGCCGATGTGATGCCTCAACTGAGAAACCTCCCAGGCACCTCAGCTGCAGTGTTCACACAGAACTTAGGTTTACACATGCGTGCGTGCACACACAGAGCTATTCTTTCTCCATTACCTCTTGTTTCAGTAAATGGCACCACCATCAATTCAACTCATCCAGACACCTGTGTGTCCTCCTGGACTCCCCTCTCCCCCTCATCCGCACAGTCAACATTCATATGGTGTTCTGCGTTTCTTGATGCTGTCTCCTTCTCTCATCTTATACTGCTAAGCCTCCAGGAGCCCTTATCTGGACTATAGCACTAATCTCCTGACCTGCCAGCAACTTTTGCCCCTCCCAATCCTTTCTCCCTAGAGCAGTCAAGAGATCTTTGAAAATACAATTCTGACCAAGTACTCTTTTTCTACTTTAAACCCTTTAGTGGCTTCCCATTAAGAAGAGATTTTCAAATTTATGACAACAAGCATGTGTTATTTCTGTAATGCGGGAAAATAAGAACAATAACTTTTAAAAGAAGTGTGGTGAAAAAGAGACTGTAAGTACAATGAGAGCAGGGGTCATGTCTATTTAATCTGATGCAGACCCTCACTGCCTAGCCAAGGTCTCTGCATACAACTGACCCTAATAAATACTGACTGACTGAACATGGAATAAATGAATAAGATACAGCAGAACTTAGAATGGCCGTAGAGTTGAGGAAGGTATATTTTTGTTTGTTGTGCTTTATCTTGTAAGATGAGATATATATTCACAGGGTATATATTATGTATTCATACACACACATGTTGATAGGCGAGAGTGAAAGAAAAACACATAGGAGGAAGCACTGATGGAGAGAGAGGGGTTAACCTCAATCAGGGAAGCAAAGATGAGTGTAAACAAAAATTTACATGTACATCACACACACGCACACACACACATATATATTTATACATACAAAAGAAAGAAAAGCAGTCGAGAGCATCTTCTGAAGGTTTCCACTTCCTCTCTAGTTTAAGGAGATGATCTACTAAGCATGAGGGGAAAGGGTGTGAATAAGGACGTGAGGAAAGCAGTGAGAAGTAGAAATCACATCTGTGATTGATGAGAGCCAGTTAGGTGGGTATGGTTCAGTTTCTTTTCTGCTGGCTTTGTCCTGAGCTCTACCAATGCTCAAGACTGCTCTTCTTTTTGACCTCTTGCTCCTGAGAAACAGTTCCCCAGAGTCAGTACTAGAAACAAGTGTTTCGTAATAACCTGGAGGACTCTGATGAAATAATTCCTACACCCCACTCCATGAAGATCCTGTCTTCGTAAGTGGGGGCGGGGTGGCTCTCATTGCTCTAAGTTTGGTCTCTTGAGCCACAAGTCACTGGCCTCATGGACCACATTTTCTCCCTAGTCACTGTACTGACCAATGCTAAGCACACTGGGTTAGCGATCACACCCGTTCAGTCAAAACCATAGTGACGTGAGATGTCCACTCTGTCTTTCCACTTAACTGAGAGAGAGCAACATGGAGCAGAGAGGAAACATAGATGGGTTATTATCTACTCACACACGGCTTGGATGGGGAGGGCACATTTCCTGGTGGGTTACAATCAAGACAGTCATCCCTGCCACAGGATAAAAGCGAAAAAATAGACTTCTTTCTTTATTATCTTTCTTGTCCTCCTGGCTCAAAACTAACACTTTATCTACTTATGAGAACTTGAATCCAACTATGCCTTGGAGTTGAACTGCTATCACCTGAAAATAGCACAGAGGGGGAAAAAAAATCAGAAATTTTAACCTTTTAACAGTTTCTTGTTCATGAAATATGGGCTGCAATTTTACTTGAGACTTCAAAGATGTCAAAGTTACAGAAACTGACAAATACAAGGAGACAGCTTACATTCTGCATTTTTTCAGCTGGCTGCTGCAATTTTGTTACTAAATCTAGTGCTCAGTTACACATAATTATCTATTTAGAGATAAAACAAACCTATGGGTACAAAGAGACCTGACAATTATCTATTACAATTCCCTGGTCTTCTAGATGAGGAAATAATGATGAGAGAGAATGCTCACAATTAAATGCATGCATGCATGCTCAGTCATGTCTGACTCTGCCACGCCATGGACCCGCTAAGCTTCTCTGTCCATGGGATTTCCCAGGTAAAAATACTGGAGTGGGTTGCCATTTCCACCTCCAGGGGATCCTCCTCTCCAGGAGGATTATTTATCACTTAAGCAATTGCGGCATCCCCAAGATTAAATGGTTTGCAGCAAATCTGGGGATAGACGCCAAGTCTCCTAAATCCCAGCCCAGAAAACATTCCACCACATATCAGCCCCCAACTCTGACCACAAGTAAGGAAAGAAGTGAATGTGGTGAAACTGGAGACTCAGAGCATATGTAGAAATCTGTTTCACAAGTATGATCAAATGCCTCATTAACAATTATTTAAAGTACTAAACATATGCATTTAGTTCTGCTCCCTCCTCAAATCAAGAACATAAAAGAGATAAAGACAGAGAATGAACTAGAGACAGTAACACAGTTTTGAAAGACGGAGAGCAAACAGCCAAATGGCAACTGGCTGAATAGACTAGACAAAACTCAGTCTCAAACCAGGACCACTTAGAAGCAGCCCCATTTAAATGATAAATCCCCAAGACTCTGAGGGTGGTGGCCCCAGGTTCCTCTGAAAATGGTGGTGGAGGTGGGGCAGGGCAATGGCTGAAAGTCTGTTTAAGACGTTTAAGACCCAGTACTCTCCCTCACTCCGTGAAGACAAGTGACTGTTCAACCCCTCAGGTGCCACCTAGGAGAAGACTGGAAATGTAACTCCTGAAAAGAGCCAGTGAAGGATCTTTGGACTAGAAGAGTCTAAGCATAGTTGGGAAGGGGATTCCATACTAAAGAGATAAAACAAAAAACTACTGCTCAACAGAGAGGCCACCAGCCTTCAACTTGGCTTTCTGACTAGTCATACTTTCACTGGGAATCTGATAGGCTTATTTAAAAAAAAAAAAAAAGACATAACTATACTAACAGCAGGATTTCCAAAATAAAACAAACAGTCTAGCTAGGTCCCCACAGAATGAAGCCCCCAACTGCCAAATCCCACTCACTTTCAAAGCTAATCTAAAACAGGAGGAAACAGAAAGACTTTCCAGATATTAAGGTAAGCACATAGCAGAGAAACACCAAAGCAACTTTGAGGAAAGAGAAAATCACATAAAGATGAAATCTAAAAATAAATAAAAGACTCAAACATCTTCAAAGATCTGAGAAAAGTATATTCATGAAATAAGGACAAGATGTTATTAAAGGCAGAGAAACAGAGAATGAAAAAGAGCTCAGACATCAAAATGAAGGCAGATTAAAAATTCAATAGATGGTTTGAAAGAGAATTCAGGAATGTCCAAGAAAGTTAAATAGGATGACAGAAATGGAAAACAGGAAAGATAGAGAGTTTAGGGCCTAAATCAGGACAGCTAATATCCAAAAAACAGTGTTCAGAGTCAAAGAGAAGGAGAAGTAATTGTGATTTCCCAAAATCAAAAGACATTTTCCCCCAGAACTAAAGGACATTGCTTTTCCTTTACAGAAAGGACAGAAGTAGGATGTGGGAGAATGGGGTTTCCATAGCAAAAAGGCCAAGTGAGTTTCAAACATATAAAATGCAGACAGACCAAGGTACGTGCCTGAGTGGGTGCTTCATTGTGTCCGACTCTTTGCAACCCCATGGACTGTAGCCTGCCAGGCTTGTCTGTCCATGGAATTTCCCAGGCAAGAGTACTGCAGTGGGTTGCTATTTCCTTCTCCAGGGGAATCTTTCTGACCCGGGGATTGAACCGGCATCTCCTGCATTGGCAGGTGGGTTCTTTACCACTGAGCCACCTGGAAGTGCACCCAAGGTACATCGTAGTGATTCCCAGAGAAAGAGTTCTCATATGAAGGATGTTAAGTCAGGATGACCGGAATTTCTCAAGTGTAAGTATGGATGGCAGAAACTTCAGAATGCTGAGAACAGGTGATTTCTACCTTAGAATTATAAACTCAGTCAAGCCATCAAGTAAATGCCAGTGGAGAACAAAGGCAATGTCGCATCTACAAGTCTCAAAAAGTTACCTCTCACATCCACTTTTTCATAAGAAACTGGAGAATGTGCTCCACCAAAATGAAGTCATAAACAAAGAAGAAGTCATAAGTTCCAGAGACTGACAGCTCCAAAACAGTAGAGACAAAAGGAGATCTCAGAAGGGTAGCAAAGGGGACTCCCTAGCTGTTTTATGACTGAGAAAGCAACTGAGACAGATCAGAGGCTCTGGGAGGAATTTCCCCCAAAGATGAATCTGGTAGATCCTCTATGTTGGCTAATTTAGGGAGATTTACAACTGGGGTAGAGTCGGAGCTAGACTAGTCATAAGTCCATAAAAAATTAAGAGATTAAAAAAAGTCAGTATCTGCTGGGCCGTCTTGAGAGGAAAAGTAATCAAACGACATTACAGGGCTTTTCTATAGAAAGCATCACAGAGCTATAATAAACACTGCTTATTGATCTCACCAAAATTACAATATAACACAGCTAAGAGGGTGGGGGCTGGAAGAGTGTGTGAGGAGGGGAGGGGGCAAGGGTAGATGAAGGAAGCTAAATACTCACTTTTTCGGCAAGAGATTACTCCTCAAAATAAAACAAATAGATAATTAACAACACAAATATCTTAATTAAAGATATAGAAGTAATTACTAAAATAATCAGCTAAAGTTGAAAACACGTGCCTCCGGGGAATAGAAGATGAAAGAGGAGATGCTATTTTTCATAACAAATCTTGAAGTATTAATTTTCTAATTATGTAAAATGCCATAAACTAATTATACAAAACTTTGACAAAAATAAAAGCTTAATTCTTTTCCTTTAACAAAAGGAGTGGGGAGGCGAGAGCTCATGTTAAACGTCTGACAGACACACATCAACACAAGAATCCACCTTCCAGCACCTATTATGCATCAGTGTTGTGAGAGAGGCAAAAGATGCAACAGCTAATAAAGCAGAAGTCTCTTCTCAGGGAAGTTATATTCCATAATAACAACTAAACATAAATCCTTTAAAAGTAATTGATTCTGCTTCAGTTCAGCTCAGTTCAGTCACTCAGTCATGTCCGACTCTTTGCGACCCCATGAATCACAGCACGCCAGGCCTCCCTGTCCATCACCAACTC
The DNA here is from genome assembly GCF_023699985.2 of Odocoileus virginianus. Taxonomy (NCBI): domain Eukaryota; kingdom Metazoa; phylum Chordata; class Mammalia; order Artiodactyla; family Cervidae; genus Odocoileus; species Odocoileus virginianus. The sequence goes on from NC_069697.1 coordinate 32,311,218, forward strand.
CCGGAGTTTACTCAAACCCATGTCCATCGAGTCGGTGATGCCATCCAACCATCTCATCCTCTGTCGTCCCCTTCTCCTCCTGCCCCCAACCCCTCCCAGCATCAGGGTCTTTTCCAATGAGTGGTGCTGAGGCATAAGGAAATACAGTGGTCACGGCAGAGAATAATAGAGAAAATAAGAATTTTTGAGTAGTGCGGTCAGAGGAGGCTCCCTGAGGAGTGATACTTGAGACCTGAAGGATGAGACAGAGCTAGAGAGAGAGCACTCAGAAAGAGCACTCAGGACTGGGGGGAGGGGGGAAGGGAGGGGGGAGGGGGGAGGGGGAAGGGGGGAGGGGGGAGGGGAGGGGAGGGGGGAGGGGAGGCAAGCCAAGGGTTCTGAAGCAGAAACCTTGTTGTGTTGAAGGATGTGATTAAAAGCAGTCCGTGTAACTGAAGACTGAGGAGTCAGAGGCTGAGGAATAAAGTCAGGCTGAAGAGGAGGCGGGGGAAAGGACACACGCCCTGCCAGGTGAGCAGAGAATGGCATCCCAGTGTTTTTGAGTCCTCTGCCGATCCCTGAGTAGGGAAAGGTCTCCTGGAGAAGGGAAGAGCAACCCACTCCGGCATTCCTGCCTGGAGAATCCCATGGACAGAGGCGCTTGGTGGGCTACTGTCCATAAGGTTGCAGAGTTGAACACGACTGAAGCCACTAAACATGCTTGCACACGCCGTGGCAAGACGAGACACAACAGACCAGTTGCTAGGCATTGCCAACAGGGAGTCAGGCTGTCGCTGGCACCAACCGCCACCTGTTTCCTAAAGACGTCACTTGCTCCAGAGAGCAGCAGCAAGCACTGGGCCTGAGAAGGGCTCGTGCCCCAAACAGCTCCCATGGGGCAGCCTGAGACCTCACCTCATTGCCCGGGTGGCTCCCTTTCAAGCAGCAGCTTGTGGAGAGCAAGAAGCTTTTCATTAGGCAAATCCAGTGCTGGTGCAAAGACTCATGAAGTAATGCCAGGGAGGGGCCACACCGTGGCAGAGCAGACACAAAGCTGTGTGACCTGGGGCACTTCTCGGAGCCTGTTTCCTCACCTTATTGTGGCAATGAAACAGGAGGACTAGTCTTCGCTCAAGCTATCATACAACTGCACTCATTTCACATGCTAGCAAGATAATGCTCAAAATCCTTCAAGCTAGGCTTCAACAGTATATAAACCGAGAATTTTCAGATGTACAAGCTGGATTTATAAAAGGCAGAGGAACTAGAGATCAAACGCCAATATCCGTCCATGATCAAATGCCAGATCATAGAAAAAGCAAGGGAATTCCAGAAAAACATCTACTTCTGCTTCACTGACTATGTTAAAGCCTTTTTCTGTATAGAGCACAACAAACTGGAAAATTCTTAAAGATGGGAATACCAGACCACCTGACCTGCCTCCTGAGAAACTTGTATGCAGGTCAAGAAGCAACAGTTAGAACTGGACATGGAACAACAGACTGATTCCAAATTGGGAAAGGAGTACATCAAGGCTTTGTACTGTCAGCCTGCTTATTTAACTTCTATGCAGAGTACATCATGCAAAATGCTGGGCTGGATAACTCACAAGGTGGTCTCAAGACTGCCAGGAGAAATAACAACTGCAGATATGCAGATGATATCACGCTAATGGCAGAAAGTGAACAGAAACCAAAGAGCCTCTGAAGTGGGTTAAAAAAAAGAGGGTGAAAAAGCTGGCTTAAACCTCAACATTCAAAAAATTAAGATCATGGCATCCAGTCCCATCATTTGTGTTGCTTCCTAAGTCTTCAGCTGTGTCTGACTCTTTGGGACCCCATAGACCCAATCCCTACCAGTCCGTGGGACTGGATTGTGGGTGGGATTCTGTCCTTTGTCCATGGGATTCTCCAGGCAAGAATACTGGAGTGGGTTGCCATGACCTCCTCCAAGGTATCTTCCCGATCCAGGGATCAAACTCACATCTCTTATGTCTCCTGCATTGGCAGATAGGTTCTTTACCACTGAGCTACCAGGGGAAGCCCTTTGGTCCCATCACTTCATGGCAAATACATGGGGAAAAGTGGAAGCAGTGACAGATTTACTGTCTTGGGCCCCAAAATCACTGCAGACAGTGACTACAGTCACAAAATTAAAAGACACCTGTTCCTTGGAAGAAAAGCTATGACAAACCTAGACAGCATATTAAAAAGCACAGGCATCACTTGGCCGACAAAGGTTCATATAAGCCAAAGCTATGGTTTTTCCAGTAGTCAGGTACAGATGTGTGAGTTGGACCATAAAGAAGGCTGAACACTGAAGAATTGATGCTTTCAAACTGTGGTGCTGGAGAAGACTCTTGAGAGTTCCTTGGACAGCAAGGAGATTAAACCAATCATTCCTAAAGGAAATCAACCCTGAAAATTCACTGGAAGGACTGATGCTGAAGCTGAAGCTTCAGTACTTTGACCACCTGAGCCAAGAGCCATCTCATTGGAAAAGACCCTGATTCTGGGAAAGACTGTGAGCAAGAGAAGGGATGGCAGAGGATGAGATGGTTAGATAGCATCACTGACTCAAACTCCAGGAGATAGTGAAGGACAGGGAAGCCTGGCATGCTACAGTCAATGCGATTGCAGAGAGTCAGATATGACTTAGCAACTAAACAACAGCAAAAGTACTGGAGCAAAGGGGGACAATGAAGTAGAAACCCAGGATGATACTCAAGTTTCTGACTTTTTGCAAATGGGGAGGATGATGGTATCAAGATGGGATGTGGAAAGGCAGGTTCAGGGAGATGGGATCCGGAAGTGAATCAAGAGTTCTCCTTGAGCACAAGGCATCCGAAAGTGTCCAGGAAGCAGTCAGATATGGGGCCTGGAGGTCAGAAGACGTCAGTATTGGACACATACATACAATGGGGAGTCATCAGCTCATTGATGGCATGTAAAGCTCTGGGAACCAATAAGCATGCAGAATGAGAAGCAGGCCTAAGCCAGAACTTGAAGAATTCTCCACATTCAGGTCCCCAAAAGGAGATGCCAGCAAAGGATCAACAAATGGCTCGTAGGTGGAAGGGAATTTGAAGAACAGAATGGAAAGCTGTGCTGAAAGCTACTCAGATCTAGTAAGACAGGATGGGAATGTACTTATTGGAGGCAGAGACACATAGAACTTGAATGACCCTGGGAAACCACACGAGTGATGAGAAAAGGTATCAGACCATCAAGAGTAAAGGTAACATGAGCAATAACGAGCTACAGTGCATCTAGACATTTTAGAAATTCTAAAGGGGTACAGAGAAAATGGGGGAGAGAGAGACAGGGATATTAGGGTCTAAGAAGATATCTGGCTCTTTAATTTTTAATATGGGGTACCAGAGAACTAGGGGGCTTCCCGGGTGGCTCAGCAGTAAAGAATCCCCCTGACAATGCTGGAGATGCCAGAGACGCAAGTTTGATCCCTAGGGAAGGAAGATCCCCTGCAGTAGGAAATGGCAACTCACTCCAATATTCTTGCCTGGAGAATCCCATGGACAGAGGAACCTGGAGGCTACAGTCCATAGGGTCACAGAGAGTCAGACATGACTGTCATGACTGAGCACACACACCAGAGCATTAATTCCCTTATTCCTTCAGTTGTTCAGAAAATGTGTATTAAACACCAGAACATCATGCTTAGGGAGCTTTCAATCTGCCAGAGGACAGAGGCAATAAACAAATACCCATTCGCATATTTCAGGTGGGGGAAATGGTCTGAAAACAAGTAAAGCATATGAAGGGACACAGAGTGACAGTGGTATTTCAAATGAGTCAGAGGGTCAGCTCGGACTGTGTGGCATTTAAGAGAGAACTGAATGAAGTGCAGGAGAAGGAATTCTAGACAGGAGGGAGTTGGGAGGTGAGAGGGGATGAGGACAGTGTTCTGGGGTAGGGCTAGGGGGTGCAGCTTGTCAGGGAACAGAGACAGTCTGGTGTCTAAGGCACTTCAAGAGACAGGCAGGGCAGAAAGAGATGGGGATGGAGTGGGAGTAGGGGCCTTAAGTACAACATGGCTGAGAGTTCGAACTGTATACTATCTGGAGGGAATCCACTGAAGATCTTATAAAAGTCTAACACAGAAGGATCGATGTGACTGTTGTCTGAACTTGGAGCGAAAGGTACACAGCTGAGGCTCGCTTAGGCAGTGGTTGCAGAATTCCCACAAGATTTGCTGGTAGTCTGCACTTGGATTTAGGAGTAGGGATAGGAGGTTAGGAGCACTTGCATTTGGAATGGATGCTAATGGCTCACATATGAGATGGGAGAGAAAGGCAGGGATCAAAGATGACTTCAGTTCCATGGCTGGGCAACTGGGTACAGCCACTGCTGAGATCAGGAACAACAGGCGAGCAGGGTTAGAAAAGAAATCAAGAACTGGGTTTTGGACGTGTCAAATTTGAGATGTCTATTAAACAAACAAGTAAAGAGGTAAAACAGGCAGCTGCAAAGCAAGGGAGAGATAGGAATTGAAGATAAGTCTGTGAAGTCATCAACATGTCCATTTAAGGTATTTGAGGCCCCGGAAGTGAAGGAGATCACTGAGGAGTAAGTTAAGATGGGGAATAGGAGAGAGAACAAAGCCGCTGGGGCTGCAAAGTTTAACACAGATCCAGTAGAGAGGAGACAGAAGAAACCAGGGAGTTGTGAGCAGAATCAAGATGGAGGAGCATCACAGAAGCCAAGTAAAGAAAGAATTTCAGGAAGGAGGGAGTGGTCGGCCAAGCCCAGGGCTGCTGAGATAAGCAGGAGCTCCAGAAGAAAGTGCAGGGGCCTCTGTGACTCAGGACGAATGAACGATGCTCTGAGATAACATTCCTGGAATAGGGATACTTTCTGAGCACTAACTCTGTTATCAAAGTTGTTATTAGATACACAGCAATCAAGCTGTTACTGTTCTTGTCTTACTGACAAGGAAACTAAGGCACAGAGGTCAGGTCTCTTGCCCACCACCACACTGCGTATAGTAGAGCCAGCATTCTCCAGCTCAGAAACTGCAGGGCAAAGCACAAACTATCAATCATTTTGCTTTGCTGCCTTCCTCAAATCAAAGGCATGTCTGAGCGAGATCACAAAATTCTATCTGACACTATATGTTTTGTGGCTAAAAATAGCCACTGCTGACTATTCCTTTCCTCCCTTTAAAATCACGACAATTAATACACTGGAACTCCTGAGGGTCACTACAATATCGACATGTCATTTTAAAATCAGAACTTTTTATAAGATATTGTGACGGTGTGCTTTTAACTGTGTCACAGAAGTCTGTAAATGTTAACTTACTGGTGTTTAATAACAACTCTAGGGGAAACTAAGGCCAGCCTTCTTCCACCAGCACAGCAAATGCTCAGAGTTAATAACCAGGCTCTTTTGGAGACATCTTCATTCTCACGACAGGCCATGTTAAGGGGAAAATACAAGGACTCTGGAATCAGACAGGATTCAGATTCTGGCTCTGCTCCCTAGAGGAGAGGTGAGTGCAGACCTCTTTACATGCGAAAATCAATGTGAATAATTCCTAATTTGCTGGGCAGTCATATTTGATGGCACAATATGGGCCATGTAACGGTGTTACATATTTAGTAGACTCTTCCTTTCCCTCCTTCCCCTTGGATGTACTCCTGAGCCTTCAAAATTGGTGAGAGAGAAGTTGGTTACTTAGCAAAAGCCTTTATTGGTTTAATTTTTTATCCAAGTAGCAGCAAAGAAGAGCCTGGAAAAGTAGGTCTTTAAAATTTCTTACCTTAAAAAGTTATACAAATGTTGACTTTCATTCCACAATATAGTCAAATTATAATATAAAATGTTGTATATTTACCTCCAGCTAAGTAACTTAGCTTTCTCCAGAAATTTTTAAGGACATTAGTTTGAGGAAGATTTCCCAATGAACAGTGACTTCACTTATACTCTGCCACACTGCTGCTTACATGGAATATGAAGACTCTGAACCTATGAAATCTTAGTAAGACTTCAGAAAGATTTCATGCACATGGGCCATTACTGGCTACTGACTGCAACCTCTTTACATCCATCTTAACATTTACCCAACAATGTAACCCAGCTGGTAGACCTGACTCCAAAAACTTTTAACTCTGAATTCTCCAAATGAGAAAAACAGCAACTTTCTGCTACCCTATGTGGATCCTCCAGGCCACCTGTAAAGTAAAGAGATACTGACCATATTCTAAGATTTCTGTAATGGCTATAATAGTAAACATAAATAATGAAAATCTGGATCCAATTTTCAAATAACAAAATAACAGGATAAACATGACCTTAAGCAAACTGAGATGACAGAAGAGTGATAATTTTTCATTGCTATTTTCATTTTTTATTTTTCAGGTACATATATATATTCAGATTATTTTCATTATGGTTTCTTATAAGATATTGAATATAGTTCCATTGATTTTTATGTCCATTTCTGTGCCAATACCATTCTGTTTTGATTATTAGTTTTTTAGCATTGTCTAAAGTCTGGAAGGGTTATGCCTCCAGTTTTGTTTTTCTTCAATACTGCTCTGGCAACTCTGGTTTTTTTGTGGCTTAATATAAGTTTTTAGAATTATTTGTCCTAGATCTGTGAAAAATGTCCTGGGAATTTTGACAGACATCACATTAAATCTGTAGAGTGCTATAGGTATTAAGAGCATTTTAACAATGTTATATCTTCCAATCCAAGAGCATGGTATTCCCCTCATTTCTTTAAATCACCTTCGGTGTCCTTTATCAATCTTTTGTAGTTTCAGCATAGAGGTCTTTCAACTCCTCTGTTAAGTTTACACCTAGATTTTTCTTTCTGTGTGTATATGTATGTGTTTGGTGTGATTATAAATGAGATCTTTATTTTTGCTTTCTGATATTTCATTGTAGGGCAAAGAAATGCTACAGGTTTCTATATGTTAATTTTGTATCCTGCTACCTTGCTTAATTTATCAGTTCTAATAGTTTCCATGTGCCATATTTAGGCTTCTCTATGAAATATCATGGTATCTGCAAATAATGACAATTTTACATCTCCCTTTTCAATTTGAATACTCTTATTTCTTTTGCTTGTCTGATTGCTGTGGCTAGGACTTCCAGTACTCTGTTGAATAGAAATGGTAAGAGTGGGTGTCTTTACCTTATTCATGAATTTGGTAAAAAAGCTTTCAGCTTTCACCTTAAGTATTATGTTGACTGTGGATTTGTAATAAATGGCTTTTATTATGTTGAGAAATGTTCCTTCTTATCACTTTGGTGAGAGACTTCTATCATGAATGGATGTTGAATTTTATAAAAAAATTTTGGGCCCCTATTGAGATGATCATATGATTTTTGTCTTTTGTTACTGTGGTATATCACATTGATTTGTGTGTGCTGAACCATCCTTGCTGCCCTGGAATGACTCCAACTTGATTATGGTGTATGACCAGAGGGTTTTTTTGGTATTGTTGGATTTGGTTTGGTAATATTTTGTTGAGAATCTTTTCATCTATATTCCAAGGTATTTACCTGTAGTTTTCTTTTTTCATGGTATCTTTGAATGGTTTTGGTATAAGGGTGATGGTGGCTTCACAGATGAACTTGGGAGTATTCCCTTCTTTTTAATCTTCTGGAATAGTTTAAGAAGGACTAGTTAAAGTTCTTTAAATGTTTGGTAGAATTCCCCAGTGAAGTGTTCTGGTCTTGTACTTTTGTTTGTAGGGAGCTTTATTCTATTTCACTTTTAGTGATTTGTCTGTTCAAAATATCTTTTATCTTGACTCAGTTTTGACAGGGCATATATTTCTAGACACTTATTCACTTTCTAGGTTGCCAATTTGTTCACAGCATTTTCATCTGATTTTTTGTATTTCGGTGGTATCAGTTGTCTTTTCCAGTGAGTCAATTCTTCGCATCAGGTGGCCAAAGCATTGGAGCTTTGGTTTCAGCATCAGTCCTTTCAACGAATACTCAAGATTGATTTCCTTTCAGATTGACTGGTTTCATCTCCGTGTAGTCCAAGGGACTCTCAAGATCCTTCTCCAACACCATAGCTCAAATGCATCAATTCTCTGGCACTCAGACTTCTTTATGGTCCAACTCTCACACCCATACATGACTACTGGAAAAACCTCTGACTATACAGATCTTGTCAGTAAAGTAACGTCTCTGCTTTTTAATATACTGTCTAGGTTGGTCATAGCTTTTCTTCCAAGGAGCAAGTGTCTTTTAATTCATGGCTGCAGTCACCATCTGTGGTGATTTTGGAGTCCAGGAAAATAAAGTGTCATTGTTTCCATTGTTTCCTCATCTATTTGCCATGAAGTGATGGGACCAGATGCCATGATCTTCATTTTCTGAATGTTGAGTATCAAGCCAGCTTTTTCACTCTCCTCTTTCACTTTCATCAAGAGGCTCTTTAGTTCCTCTCTGCTTTCTGACATAAGGGTGGTGTCATCTGCATATATGAGGTTATTGACATTTCTCCTGGCAATCTTGATTCCAGCTTGTGCTTCATCCAGCCTGGCATTTCCCATGATGTACTCTGCATATAAGTTAAATAAGCAAGGTGACAATATACATTCGACATAATCCTTTCCCAGTTTGGAACCAATCTGTTGTTCCATGTCTGGTTCTAACTCTTGAACTGCTTCTGCTACATCCTACAGATTTTGGTAAGGTTGTGTTTTCATTGTCACTAGACGAAGAATTTTCTGATTTTTTTCTTTAATTTCACCACTGATCTACTGGTTTTACTGAATAATGATGTTTAGTCTTGATGGATTTTGTTTTTCCTGTTTTTCTTTTTGTGGTTGATTTCTAGTTCCATTCCATTGTGCTTAGAAATGATGTTTGAAATAATTTCCATCCCCTTAAATTTGTTGGGCTAATTTGTTTTGTGTCCTAATTTGTGGTCAATCCTACAGAATGTTTCAGGTGCACTTTGAAAAGAATGTGTATTTGGTATTTTTTGGATGTAGTGTCCTGTATATTAAGTAAGTTAAATTGTGTCATTTGAAATCTCTGTTGACTTATTCCTTTTGTCTGGTTGATCTGTCCATTGATGTCAGAGTGGTATTAAAGTCTCTAACTGTATTTCTGTCAATTTCTCCCTCTATGTCTGTTAGTATTTGTTTTACATATTTAGGTCCTTCCATGTGCTCTGCTTAAGTCACTCAGTTGTACCCAACTCTTTGTGACCCCGTGGACTAACCCATGAGGCTCCTCTGTCCATGGGGATTCTCCAGGCAAGAATACTGGAGTAGATTGTCATCCCTCCTCCAGGGGATCTTCCCAACCCAGGGATCGAACCTAAGTCTCCCGCACTACAGGCTGATTCTTTACCACCTGAGCGACCAGGGAAGCCCAAGAATACTAGAGTGGGTAATTTATTCCTTCTCTAGGGGAACTTCCCAACCCAGGAACTGAACCAGGGTCTCCTGCAATGTAAGCAGATTCTGTACCACCTGAGCTACCAGGGAAGCCCAGGCATTTCTAAACTGGGTGTACATATGTTAATGAGTATAAAATTGTCTTCTTGTATTAATCCTTATCATTATGTATTGTCCTTCTTTGTCTATTTTAAATAATTTATTTTAATTAGAGGCTAATTACTTTACAATATTGTGCTGGTTTTTGCCATACATTGACAAATCAGTCACAGGTGTACATGTGTCCCCCCCATCCCTTTTTTGTCTTTATGGACTTTGTTTTGAAGCCTACTTTGTCTGATATAAGTATTGCTAACCCTATTTTCCTGTAGTTTCTATTTGCATGAAATATCTTTTTCCATCCCCCCACTTTCAATCTATGTGTGTCTTTCAACCTAAAATGAGTCCCTCATAGGCAGTATATGGTAGGTTCTTGTTTTTTTTTTTTTTTTTTTAATCCAATATGTAACTCTTATGTCTTCTGTTCAGAGCATTTCATCCAAAGACATTTGAAGTAATTCTTGATAAATACATATTTACTGCCATTTTAAACCTAATTTTCTAGTTGACTTTGTAATTTTTCTTTGTTCATTTCTTCTTTTTGTTTGTCCTTTTGTGATTTGATGGTTTCCTCCTGAATTATTCTTGAGTTCCTTTTTTATTTATTTTTATGAATCTACTATATAATTTTGATTTGTGGTTACTCTGGTTTTTAAGTACGTTGATCTGTAACTGTAACTACTGGCTTTAGACTGTTAATCATATAAGTTCAAACACATTCTAAAAGGTTTTTTTTTTACTCCCCTCCCTCCACATTTTGCGATTTTGAGGTCCTATCTGACATATTCTTGTTTATCTTTTCTATTAATTGTAGTTATAACTACTTTCACACACAAAAAAAATTCTGATTTTTCTTTTTCATCTATGTACTGGCTTAGCTAAATGATCTTCAATCATTTTATATATTTGCCTTTCCTATTATGATTTTTCCCTTTCCTATAGATTCTTGTCTCTTTTCTATGCAGAAGATGCTGGAGACATGGGTTTGATCCCTGGATCAGGAAGATCCTCTGGAGGAGAAAACGGCAACCAGCTTCAGTATTCTTGCCGGGAAAATCCCATGGACAGAGGAGCCTGGCAGGCTATAGTCCATGGGGTTGCAAAGAATCAGACATGACTGAGCGACTGAGTACCTCCATTCCTGTGTAGGGTGTCCAATATTTCTGGTGCTGGGGCTACTTCTGGTATACATGCCTGCCACATCTTTCCTCAGAGCGTGCTGGGCATTATCCCCTTGCTAGGGGGTGTGACTGACATTCTGGTGTCCAGTTCCTGCACTGGGTGTTGGGCAGTGCCTCCTCTTCGCTTCGTGGCTGTCACAGTCCTCTCAGTTGTGAGGTCTGCTCCACAGCTGTTGGAGCAGACATCCTGAGGGTCAGGTTCAAGAAAGCTCCACCGCCCTTAAATATATAATTTGCCCCTAAGGAGGTGAGCTCTGAAGCAAGTGAGACCCATGTGGTCACAGTGAACCTATGTGCTTCCCATGCAGATATCCAAGATTCTGCCCAAATTAGCCCAAGTTCAAATTCCCTTCTCTGGTGTATTCATCCCAGACCTAGTGCTAAGCTGGTGGAGGGGCCAGAGCCTTGTGGCTCCAAAAACTAAGGTGACTGAACTGTGGCCTGGGACCTACGCTGCCTCTGTATCAGGTCTCTTCCTAGATCTGTCCGCCCCAGATCTACCTCCGAGCTTTGGTGTCAGGTGGGTGAAACTACAACACTCCTGCTGAGGAGGAAACTGCTGCATACTCCTGCCTGGGGCTGTCCACCGAGGACACGGGATTCTGTGATGCCATCAGCCATGTCACATGCACATGAACAAAGTCCACTGCTGTTCAAACATGCCCCCACCATTAGACGGCTAATAAGCTCATGTGTCAGCCCTACCCCCACCCTGTACAAGCTTACAAAGCATAAACCACCAGAGCCGAGCCCTGCTCTGAGGTAGCTATCAATAGCAGTGGAGGTCCACTGGTGGACCCACATCCTGCGCTACTCACACTAACAATGGACCACACTTCAAGTCCTCCAGGCTGTCACCATGAAGCTAGACCAAGTCTTCTCCCAGGGTCCCTTTGCTGGAGTTTTAGCACTTTAGCACATACTAGCTGCCCCCGCCTGGCATGCATTTCAGGCTTGGAAATGCAGCGAGGTGGCAGTCATCAGTGGCAGTCCTGGACTCACTCTGCCCTGACTGCTAGCAAGCCAGCATGTGCACGTTCCTCAAGAGCAGAGTCCAGGCCCCTCCAGCTCCCTATCCATTCTGGCAGGCGTCCCAGCAGACACAGGAGTTTCACAAAGCAACCTGCCTGTGCAGACACTCTCCTTTACAGATCCCTGCCAGGGGAGCTGGCCTCATTAATTTCAGTCCTACTCAGTTCCATGGGGATCTTTCTTGCAGCTCTGGTCATTTAAGAGATCTTCCCCGAGTGTCTGGTTGTTTTTTTTTTGCGAGAATTATTCTATTTGTAGATATAATTTTTGCTATGCTTATGTGCGGAGTGAGTTTTGTATCCTTCTATTCTGCCATCTTGATCTCCCCAGTAGTCTTTTAATCAGTTGAACAGACTTTAAAATACTAACCCAGAGAAGCCAAAGGATTTAAATCAGCTATGCTAGTGGATGTGGTTACTCAGTTATATACACAACATGATAAAGGAAATTTAAAAAAATTTTTTTATAAAAGAGTATTATTTTCAATTTGTCTTAAGGTAACACTAAGTGCTCCCTTTCACTGATGCTACACACACTTGTGTGTAGGGCTTCCCTTGTAGCTCAGTCGTAAAGAATCTGCCTGCAATGCAGGAGACCCAGGTTTGACTCCTGGCTTGGGACGATCCCCTAGAGAAGGAAATGGCAACCCACTCCAGTATTCTTGCCTGGAGATCCCATGGACAGAGGGGCCTGGCAGACTTCCCGTCCATGGGGTCACAAGAGCTGGACACGACTTAGTGACTATACCACCGCCAGCACACACACTTGTAAGCACATTATTTGGAAGTCCCTAGATGTTATAAACACGCTTTACCCTGAGCAACAGGTAAAGTCACAGAAATCTTGCTTTCATTATTCTGTCATCAAAATCTCCTTGATAAACTCTCCCCCTCCCAACTCTCTCTCTTGCAGGGCACGGGTGGGCAGTCTTTGTGTTTGAGATCCTGACCCATAGCAGAGTGGGCGGTTGGAGAGGAAACAATAACATTTGCTCTCAGAAGCTACTTTCAAAAGGAGTAGATTATTTTTAACAACTCAAGAGGGTTAACTGGCAAATAAAAAGTTAGGGAACTTCAATTCACCAAATATTATCCTCAGACTGTCAGCTCTAGAAGGACAAGGCCCCCGTCTTTCTTGTCCTTTCGTTAACTTGCTGGCATGTGAAGAAGACGACACTACTGAGCATGCACTTCTTCCTCCTATGCCAGCAAATTACCAAAAGGACAAGAAAGACATGGATCTTGTCCTTCTAGAGCTGACAGTCTGAGGGGAACGGTAAGGAGAGTGCTGTTAAATATAAAGGATGGACATCTTACCCAGGCTGGATGGGAGAGTGGGAGGAGCCATTAAAGGCCTCTTGGAGGCAGGAACATTACCTAAAGGATGAGGAGGCATCAATAAATACAACAAACAAACATACCTGGGCCAGGCTAGGCAGCAGACAAACCAGTCAAAGGCATCAGACCTGAATTCCAGACCTGCTCACACCAGGACAACTGGGATCTGACCTTGAGCAAGCCATCTGACCTTTCCAGTTCTCCTTTTCCTTATCTATGATATGGAATGGCTAGGTTGTATCAGTTGACCTTAACCCTTGCTGTGCATCAGAAATTGTCTGGGAGCTTTCTAAAAATCCTGGATCCCCTGCAAAATGTGGTTTTAATTGGTGAGACAGCAGGGGTTTTTTGCAATCGCTTTCTAGGTGATCCTTACCTGCAGTCCGGGCTGAGAACCACTGGGTGAGATGAGCTCTCAAAGCCTGTGGTTCTCAACCCTTAGTGCACCGTCACATCCTCCCAGTGTAGCCTGCATTCCCAGAAACTAAGCAAGACTCTCTGGGGTGGGACCCTGGCATCAGTATTTTTGAAGGTTCCCAGGCTGATTCCCTGGTGCAGCCCAGGTTGAGAACCACTGTTCTAGGCCCTCTCGTGACTTCAGTTTCCAATATGGCCAATGAAAGGTGGGAAAGGAAAAGAAAGAAAAGTCCATTTCTCCCATAAGAATGAGAATTCTTGTGTCAAATTAAAAGAAGAACTGAGTGCCAAAAGCTACAAATAGATTTTATACAGAGTTGTACCACACAGTAAGGTTGATTTTGGATATGTGTATAATTCATGTTGATGCATGACAGGTAGAAAATGTCCATTCCAAAATGTTCTCAGTTCTAAATTCAAAATTCCATGAACTGCATCTATAAAATGACTCCAGGGTGTGTTCTCTGCAATACTCTGAATCTGATTTGCATGGCTGACTGTAATATGAACATTACATTCCCTACCCCCAAGGTTACTTAAATCCACTTATTAGGCAATGCTGAACTAAACAAACAGTAATTAGAAACACTCCAGACTGCCTTTTAAATCTGTTGCTAAATTATATTTTGCCTGCACCAAGCTCATACACACAGCATGTCCACAAGCATCATGAAACCAAAGTCTCAGAAATATTTACATTAATAAGAGCATAAGCTACCTCTGGGCCCTCACATGGAATTCTTCAGGGATGTAAGGGCTGCTTCAGATGAAGGCTGTTCATTACTGTTATTTCCCACATCTGGGTAAATAAAGCACTGCCCACATGTGGTTAGAAATCCCAGGAGAAAAATGAACTCTCTGGAGGTCTGGAAATGAAGAACACCTCTGATAGACTGCCTCATTTCCTGAAATGAGTCAGAAATGAAAGTAATTCTTCAGAAAAGAACATCTGCACGGTGGCACAGCTTATAAAATAACACCAGATGATACCTGTGGCTAAGAGGCTGGGTCTGGGGACAGAGAGAGGGCCTAGAGAACAGGGCTGGGGCCGCTGCTCTGCACTTAATCTTGGAGCTGCTGCTGTTACCTTGGAGGGTCTGCAAATCCAATGAGCGGCTGGGCATCCTGGTCTCAGCTGTAAATCTTGATTGGAAGTAAGACTGTTCGCATTCCATTAGAAAACTGGCCCCTCTCCAAAGGGTCGGAGCAGCCAGAAAGGATTCATGTGTCATTGTGGACACAGAAACAGCAATTCTTGCAAGAAAAATGGTTTTGCCTAACTAGAAATAGCCATGGCTGTTGAATTGGGAGAGCCTTTCCCCTTGAGGAAGAAGGACCACTGTACAGAGATGACCTCAGGGTGCCCAGGGAGGGTCCTCCCTTCACATTACGCAGGAAGAAGAGGTACTGGCATCCAGGAAGGGACTGGAGGGTGAGAAAGACAAGCACCTTTCACAACAATCCCAGTAAGAACCAAGAAACAGGAAGGTGATAAACACAGGCTGTTGTCACCAAAACTGGGTGCCAATTATTTTTATTAGGTGACCTGTTACTATTCTTTCCATGATGGGTATTTAAAAGAACTCCATTGTTTATAAGGGCAGGGGGTGGGGGTGGCTGAGGAGGTTGAAAACAACCTGAGTGTCTATTAATAAATGACTAAATTAAAATCTGGTACGCACACAATAGAATATTGGATAGCCATTTAAAAGAAGGCTAATTCAGAGCATGTGCAGACATAATATGTACTCTGGATGATACATTAGGGCCCGAGAAAAAAATGCTCCTGGACTCCGTATAGTAAACATGTATTTGTGTAAATGTAATTAAAGAAGCCGCCTTAGAGTAGGAGGGGGCTAGGAGGGTGTCACTCTTCCTTTTCCACCCTCAATACAGTCTGAGTTATCTTTTCATGTACCTACCACCCCACTGCTTTTAAATAACAGGCATTAACTAGGAAGGCTATTTTTGGTTTTCTCTTTGTATTAGTCTCTCTCCATGTAATTTAAAACAAATGAATGCTATTTTAAATAGATATCATGGGCTGAACTGTGTCTTCTCAAAATTCATCTGTAGAAGCCCTAACTCCCAATACCTCAGAATGTGACTCTATTTGGAAACAGGCCTCTAAAGAGATGATGAAGTTAAAACGAGGTAGTTAGAGTGGGCCCTAGTCCAATATGATCAGTGTCCTTAAAAAAAGAGAAAATATGGACACGGAAAGACCTTGGGATGTTCACACAGAGGAAGGACCATGTGAGGACACAGTGAGACGATGAGGTCTGCAGGCCAAGGAGAGAGGCCCCAGAAGAAACCAAATCTGCTGACACCCTGACCTTGGACTTCACGGGCTACAGAACTGTGAGAAAATAAATGCTAGTGTTCAGCCCTCCCAGCCTGGTATTTTGTATGGAAGTACTAGGACACTAACACAGTACAAGTAGACCTTATTTTATTGCACTTCATTTACTGCACTTGCAGATACTGCCTTTTTTGTTTTTTTTAAACAAATTGAAAGTCTGGGGGAATCCTGAATCGAGCAAGTCTATTGGCACCATTTTTCCAAAACAGCACTTGGTACTTCATGTCTCTGTGTCACATTTTTCTAATTCTCACAACATTTCAAACTTTTTCACTGTTGTTGTATTTGTTACAGCAATCTGGGATCAGAGATCTTTGACATTATTATTCTAATTGTTTTGGGGCGCCATGAACTGCACCCACTTAAGACAACAAAGAATACATATTGTGTATGTTCTGACTGCTCCATTGACCAGCTGTTCCCAATCCTGCTCCTTCCACCCTGGGTCTCCCCATTCCCTGAGATACCTACCACAATATTGAAACTAGGCTAATTAATAACCCTACAAGAGCCTCTTAAAAGTGTTCAAGTGAAAGGAAGAGTCAAGGGATGTGGCAAACTCCATTCCTGTATTATTTTAAGAAACTGCCATAGAAACCACCACCCTGGTCAGTCAGCAACCATCAACATCAAGTCAAGACATTCCATCTAGCAAAAAGATGCTAACTTTCTGATAATGAAAATCAGATGATTTTCTGACTTCAGGTAATGGCTAGTATTTCTCAGCAATAAAACAGTTTTAAATGAAGTTATGCACAATGTTTATATGACATAATGCTATTACATACTTAATAGACTACAGAATAAACTTTTATATGCAGTGGGAAATCAAAAACTTTTTGACTTGCTTTATCACAGTATTCACTTTATTGTGATGTTAGCTTTGTTGCATTCTTTGCTTCATCATGGTGGTCTGGAATCGAGCCCAAAATATCTCCCAGGAATGCCTGCATATACACAAATAGATGGATGCAATTCAAGCTAATATAACATGGAGAGAGGTACCCACAAGTCTTCAGTGGTCAAAACCCCACCATGTCTGCAATAATATAGATGGCCTCAAATGACATGTGAAGAAATTGGGGCTCATTGTGCTTCTGACTAAATCAGGGTGACCCCATTTAGTGACTTGAGCCAGGACTAGAACAGGTTTCCCACCTCAGTCAGGACTCAGTCATTTATGTCATTTATCTTTTATGATACTTTTAACAAATTCCATAACTCAAAGTTCAAAATATTTTATTAGTGTCTTTTAAAGGCTTAGCTTATATTCAAAAGGCTTTCTTCTTGTGCCGATAACTAATGAAGAAGAAGGTGTAAGCATAATCCCTTCAGTTCAGTCACTCAGTCATGTCCGACTCTCTGCGACCCCATGAATCACAGCACATCAGGCCTCCCTGTCCATCACCAATTCCCGGAGTTTACTCAAATTCATGCCCATCGAGTCGGTGATGCCATCCAGCCATCTCATCCTCTGTCGCCCCCATCTCCTCCTGCCCCCAATTCCTCCCAGCATCAGGGTCTTTTCCAATGAGTCAGCTCTTCACATGAGGTGGCCAAAATATTGGAGTTTCAGCTTCAGCATCAGTCCTTCCAATGAACACCCAGGACTGATCTCCTTTAGGATGGACTGGTTGGATCTCCTTGCAGTCCAAGGGACTCTCAAGAGTCTTCTCCAACACCACAGTTCAAAAGCATCAATTCTTCTGCACTCAGCTTTCTTAACAGTCCAACTCGCACATCCATACATGACCACTAGAAAAACCATAGCCTTGACCATATGGACCTTTGTTGGCGAAGTAATGTCTCTGCTTTTTAATAGCTATCTAGGTTGATCATAACTCCTTCCAAGGAGCAAGTGTCTTTTAATTTCATGACTGCAGTCACCATCCACAGTGATTTTGGAGCCCAAAAAAATGAAGTCTGACACTGTTTCCACTGTCTCCCCATCTATTTGCCATGAAGTGATGGGACCAGATGCCATGATCTTAGTTTTCTGAATGTTAAGCTTTAAGCCAACTTTTTCACTCTCCTCTTTCACTTTCATCAAGAGGCTTTTTAGTTCATCTTCACTCTCCGCCATAAGGGTGGTGTCATTTGCATATCTGAGGTTATTGATATTTCTCCCGGCAATCTTCATTCCAGCTGTGCTTCTTCCAGCCCAGCGTTTCTCATGATGTACTCTGCATATAAGTTAAATAAGCAGGGTGACAATATACAGCCTTGACGTACTCCTTTTCCTATTTGGAACCAGTCTGTTGTTCCATGTCCAGTTCTAACTGTTGCTTCCTGACCTGCATACAGGTTTCTCAAGAGGCAGGTCAGGTGGTCTGGTATTCCCATCTCTTTCAGAATTTTCCACAGCTTATTGTGATCCACACAGTTGAAGGCTTTGGCGTAGTCAATGAAGCAGAAATAGATGTTTTTCTGGAACTCTCTTGCTTTTTTGATGATCCAGTGGATATTGGCAATTTGATCTCTGGTTCCTCAGCCTTTTCTAAAACCAGCTGGAAGTTTTCGGTTCACGTATTGCTGAAGCCTGGCTTGCAGAATTTTGAGCATTACTTTACTAACGTGTGAGATGAGTGCAATTGTGCGGTAGTTTGGGCATTCTTTGGCAATGCCTTTCTTAGGGATTGGAATGAATGTGAGGCTGCCAGGGCTAACACTATGACAGGTGGCCCAGACCTAAGTTTTGGTTTCCCCTGAAATGGTAAGATTCCCCACCCCCATCAGGCCACCTGGAGCCAGCCAATCAACAGGTGCCCAAAAGGGAATATATCGAGGGAAAGCAGAAGAGCCCGTGAACGCCTAAGTTTGAACAAAAGCCCACGAAAGTTTGTACCAATAAAATTGCTTTGCAAACATGTAACCAATCCACTTAAGCCAGCTACCAACTGCTTATGTTCACCCTGTAAATTTATGTAACAGCTGGGGCTCGGGGCTCTCTGACCCCGCACCACTGCGTTGGATGCGGCAGGAGCCCTGGCTCAAGTCACTAATAAACTTCACTTTTTGCGAGTTGCATTGTCTTGGAAGCCTTCTCTCTTCCCACTCGGGGATTCGGACATCGGGCAAAACAATGAAAACTGACCTTTTCCAGTCCTGTGGCCGCTGCTGAGTCTTCCAAATTTGCTGGCATATTGAGTGCAGCACTTTCACAGCATCATTTTTTAGGATTTAAAATAGCTCAACTGGAACTCCATCACATCCACTAGCTTTGTTCGTAGTGATGCTTTCTAAGGCCCACTTGACTTCACATTCCAGGATGTCTGTCCTATTAACCAGTTTAAAAAATAAAAGATTTGGGAGGAGCTAAGATAGCGGAGGAATAGGACGAGGAGACCACTTTCTCCCCTACAAATTCATCAAAAGAACATTTGAACGCTGAGCAAACTTCACAAAACAACTTCTGATCGCTAGCAGAGGACATCAAGCACCCAGAAAAGCAGCCCATCATCTTCGAAAAGAGGAAGGACAAAAGATAAAAGATAAAAAGAGAGACAAAAGAGCTAGGGACGGAGACCCGTCCTGGGAAGGGAGTCGTAATAGAGGAAGTTTCCAAACACCAGGAAACCCCTCTCACTGGTGGGTCTGGGGGAAGTTTTCGAATCTTGGAGGGCAACCTATCTGGGAGGAAAAATAAATAAAACCCACAGATTACATGCCTAAAAGCAACTCCCAGCAAAAAAGTACCCCAGACACCCGTATCCGCCACCAGCAAGTGGCGGCAGAACGGAGAGGAGCCAGCGGCATTGCTTAGACCAGGCCTGAAAGCCCTGAGGGCAATCGGAGGCAGCTAAGGTGAGATAGCAACTTAAACTGTGGGATAGAGAGAGAGAGAAAATTAACCAGCCGAACACACTGCGGGCCTGTTCGCAGAACAAAGGAAGAAGTGAGCAATCCCAGAGAAGAGCTAGCGGACCGGCCCATCCCCCGCCAGAGGCAGGAGGCAGGGGGGAGGGGAAAGGGGCAAACTCGGCCCCAGAGACGGCATCCGTACCAAACTGCAGACAGGCCTCCAGTTTCTAAGCAAAGACTTCCTGAGATTCTGGATGGTTGACATCCGCCGGGAGGGTCGCGGCTAGAGACCAGCTCCCCAGAACAGACACAAGGCACACCCAACCGGCTCTCGCGGAAACTGAGGCTGGGACCACGGAGGGGAGAAGGCGCACCGCACCCGGGGAGAGTGCGCCCGGCAAGCTCCTGGCGGTCTGAGCCGCTCGGGCCGGGGAAGGCACAAAACACAGGCCCAACTGAGTCTGCGCTTTTGTGGAATACCTGAAAACTGGAACCACACACAACGCAGGGCCCGCTCCATATAGAGCAGCCGGAAACCTGAGCAATGTAGACGGGGAGAGCACACACCCGTGAGCAGAGGCAAGCCCAGTGTGGCCGGAACACTGCGAGTGCTCCCCACACGCGCCAGTGACATTTGTCTGCAGCGCCCCTCCCTCCCCGCAGCAAGAATGAACGGGGGAGCCTAAACAGGAGACCACCGCCACCCGCCTGTGTCAGGGCGAAAATTAGACACTGAAGAGACCGCCAAACAGAAGCCAAATAAACAAAGGGAACTGCTTCAGAAGGGACCAGTGCAACAGATCAAAACACCTGAGGTTAACAAAGACTACACCGGAAGGGGCCTATAGATATGGAGAAGTGTAAGCTGGAACAAGGAGCTATCTGAAACTGAACCGAACCCACAATGACCACAACTCCAGAGAAATTCCTAGATATATTTTTACTTTTTTTAATTAAAAAAATTTTTTTTCTTTTCTTTTTTTTTTATATTTTCTCTTTTATCTTCTTTTAAAATTCCCTATTACTCCTCTGTTACTCTTTAACTTTCATTTATTTTTACTTTTTTTAATTAAAAATTTTAAAAAAATTTTTTTTCTCTTATTTTCTTTTAAAATCCTCTATTACTCCTCTATTACTCCTTAATTTTCATTTTCATTTCACTATAACCTTGCCAAAAAAAAAAGGCCCTATTTTTAAACCGACCTTCATATATATTTCTTAAACTTTTTGTGTTTTTGTTTTTAATATTGTATTTTTAAGGGTCTAACCTCTACTCTAGATTTTTAATCTTTGTTTTTCAGTATTTGATATCAATTTTGGACATTTAAGAATCCAATGTTCAGTACCCATTTTTACTCAGGAGTGTGTTGATTACTCTCTCCCACTTTTGACTCTGTTTCCTCCCTCAGATCACCTCTATTTCCTCCCTCCCCCTTCTCTTCCCAATCCCGTTCTGTGAATCTCTGTGGGTGTCTGGGCTACAGAGAACACTCTGGGAACAGACAACTGCATAGATCTGTCTCTCTCCTCTTGAGTCCCCCCTTTTCTCCTCCTGCTCATCTCCCTCCTCCCTCTCCTCTTCTTCATGTAACTCTGTGAACCTCTCTGGGTGTCCCTCAGTGTGGAGAATCTTTTCACCATTAACCTAGAAGTTTTATTATCAGTGCTGTATAGTTGGAGAAGTCTCGAGGCTACTGGAAGAATAAGACTGAAATCAAGAGGCAGGAGACTTAAGCTCCAAACCTGAGAACACTAGAAAACTCCTGACTACAGGAAACATTAAGTAATAAGAGATCATCCAAAAGCCTCTATACCTACACTGAAACCACCCACCACCCAAGAGCCAATAAGTTCCAGGGCAAGACATACCACGCAAATTCCCCAGCAACGCAGGGACATAGCCCTGCATACAGCATCAACATACAGGCTGCCCAAAGTCACACCTAACACATAGACCCATCTCAAAACTCACTACTGGACACTCCATTGCACTCCAGAGAGAAGAAATCCAGTTCCATGCACCAGAACACTGACATAAGTTTCCCTAACCAGGAAACCTTGACAAGCCAATCGTCCAACCCCACCCACTGGGAGAAACCTCCACAATAAAAAGGAACCACAGACCACCAGAATACAGAAAGGCCACTCCAGACACAGCAATCTACAAGATGAAAAGGCAGAGAAATACCCAACAGGTAAAGGAACATGAAAAATGCCCACCAAGTCAAACAAAAGAGGAGGAGATAGGGAATCTACCTGAAAAAGAATTTAGAATAATGATAATAAAAATGATCCAAAATCTTGAAAACAAAATGGAGTTACAGATAAATGGCCTGGAGACAAAGATTGAGAAGATGCAAGAAATGTTTAATAAGGACCTAGAAGAAATAAAAAAGAGTCAATTAAAAATGAATAATGCAATAAATCAGATCAAAAACACTCTGGAGGGAACCAAGAGTAGAATAACAGAGACAGAAGATAGGATAAGTGAGGTAGAAGATAAAATGGTGGAAATAAATGAAGCAGAGAGGAGAAACGAAAACAGAATCAAAAGAGATGAGGACAACCTCAGGGACCTCTGGGACAATGTGAAACGCCCCAACATTCGAATCATAGGAGTCCTAGAACAAGAAGACAAAAAGAAAGGCCATGAGAAAATACTCGAGGAGATAATAGCTGAAAACCTCCCTAAAATGGGGAAGGAAACAGTCACACAGGTCCAAGAAACCCAGAGAGTCCCAAACAGGATAAACCCAAGGTGAAACACCCCAAGACACATATTAATCAAATTAACAAAGATCAAACACAAAGAACAAATATTAAAAGCAGCAAGGGAGAAACAACAAATAACACACAAAGAGATTCCCATAAGGATAACAGCTGATCTATCAATAGAAACCCTTCAGGCCAGAAGGGAATGGCAGGACATACTTTAAGTAATGAAAGAGAATAACCTACAACCTAGATTACTGTACCCAGCAAGGATCTCATTCAGATATGAAGGAGAATTCAAAAGCTTTACAGACAAGCAAAAGCTGAGAGAATTCAGCACCACCAAACCAGCTCTTCAACAAATACTATAGGATCTTCTCTAGACAAGAAACATAGAAAGGTTGTATAAACATGAACCCAAAACAACAAAGTAAATGGCAACGGGACCATACCTATCGATAATTACCTTAAATGTAAATGGGTTGAATGCCCCAACCAAAAGACAAAGACTGGCTGAATGGATACAAAAGCAAGACCCCGATATATGCTGTCTACAAGAGACCCACCTCAAAACAAGGGACACATACAGACTGAAATTGAAGGGCTGGAAAAAGATATTGCACACAAATGGAGACCAAAAGAAAGCAGGAGTCACAATACTCATATCAGATAAAATAGACTTTCAAATAAAGGCTGTGAAAAGAGATGAAGAAGGACACTATATAATGATCAAAGGATCAATCCAAAAAGAAGATATAACAATTATAAATATATATGCACCCAACATAGGAGCACCGTAATATGTAAGACAAATGCTAACAAGTATGAAAGGGGAAATTAACAGTAACACAGTAATAGTGGGAGACTTTAATACCCCACTCACACCTATGGATAGATCAACTAGACAGAAAATTAACAAGGAAACACAAACTTTAAAGGACACAATGGACCAGCTAGACCTAATTGATATCTATAGGACATTTCACCCCAAAACAATCAATTTCACCTTTTTCTCAAGTGCACACGGAACCTGCTCCAGAATAGATCACATCCTGGGCCATAAATCTAGCCTTGGGAAATTCAAAAAAACTGAAATCATTCCAGTCATCTTTTCTGACCACAGTGCAGTAAGATTAGATCTCAATTACAGGAAAAAAAATACTAAAAATTCAAATATATGGAGGCTAAACAACATGCTTCTGAATAACCAACAAATCATAGATGAAATCAAAAAAGAAATCAAAATATGCATAGAAACAAATGAAAATGAAAACACAACAACCCAAAACCTATGGGACACTATAAAAGCAGTGCTAAGGGGAAGATTCATAGCATTACAGGCTTACCTCAAGAAACAAAAAAAAGTCAAATAAATAACCTAACTCTACACCTAAAGCAACTAGAGAAGGAAGAAATGAAGAACCCCAGGGTTAGTAGAAGGAAAGAAATCTTAAAAATTAGGGCAGAAATAAATGCAAAAGAAACTAAAGAGACCATAGCAAAAATCAACAAAGCTAAAAGCTGGTTTTTTGAAAAAATAAAAAAAATTGACAAACCGTTAGCAAGACTCATTAAGAAACAAAGGGAAAAGAACCAAATCAACAAAATTAGAAATGAAAATGGAGAGATCACAACAGACAACACTGAAAGACAAAGGATCATAAGAGACTACTACCAGCAGCTCTATGCCAATAAAAACGGACAACTTGGAAGAAATGGACAAATTCTTAGAAAAGTATAACTTTCCAAAACTGAACCAGAAAGAAATAGACGATCTTAACAGACACATCACAAGCAAGGAAATCAAAACTGTAATCAGAAATCTTCCAGGAAACAAAAGCCCAGGACCAGATGGCTTCACAGCTGAATTCTACCAGAAATTTAGAGAAGAGCTAACACCTATCTTACTCAAACTCTTCCAGAAAATTGCAGAAGGAGGTAAACTTCCAAACTCATTCTATGAGGCCACCATCACCCTAATTCCAAAATCAGAGAAAGATGCCACAAAAAAAGAAAACTACAGACCAATATCACTGATGAACATAGATGCAAAAATCCTTAACAAAATTCTAGCAAACAGAATCCAACAACATATTAAAAAAAATCATACATCATGACCAAGTGGGCTTTATCCCAGGAATGCAAGGATTCTTTAATATCCACAAATCAATCAATGTAATACACCATATTAACAAATTGAAAGATAAAAACCATATGATTATCTCAATAGATGCAGAAAAAGCCTTTGACAAAATTCAACATCCTTTTATGATTAAAACTCTCCAGAAAGCAGGAATAGAAGGAACATACCTCAACATAATAAAAGCTATATATGACAAACCCACAGCAAGCATTACCCTCAATGGTGAAAAATTGAAAGCATTCCCCCTAAAATCAGGAACAAGACAAGGGTGCCCACTCTCACCACTACTATTCAACATAGTTTTGGAAGTTTTGGCCACAGCAATCAGAGCAGAAAAAGAAATAAAAGGAATCCAGATAGGAAAAGAAGAAGTGAAACTCTCACTGTTTGCAGATGACATGATCCTCTACATAGAAAACCCTAAAGACTTGACCAAAAAATTACTAGAGCTAATCAATGAATATAGTAAAGTTGCAGGATATAAAATTAACACACAGAAATCCCTTGCATTCCTATACACTAACAATGAGAAAACAAAGAGAAATTAAGGAAACAATACCATTCACCATTCCAACAAAAAGAATAAAATGCTTAGGAGTGTATCTACCTAAAGAAACAAAAGACCTATACATTGAAAACTATAAAACACTGATGAAAGAAATCAAAGAGGACACAAACAGATGGAGAAATATACCGTGTTCATGGATTGGAAGAATCAATATTGTCAAAATGACTATACTACCCAAAGCAATCTATAGATTCAATGCAATCCCTATCAAGCTACCAATGGTATTCTTCACAGAACTAGAACAAATAATTTCCCAATGTGTATGGAAATACAAAAAACCTCAAATAGCCAAGCAATCTTGAGAAAGAAGAATGGAACTGGAGGAATCAACCTGCCTGACTTCAGGCTCTACTACAAAGCCACAGTCATCAAGACATTATGGTACTGGCACAAAGACAGAAATATAGATCAATGGAACAGAATAGAAAGCCCAGAGATAAATCCACTTACCTATGGACACCTTATCTTCAACAAAGGAAGCAAGGATATACAATGGAAAAAAAGACAACCTCTTTAACAAGTGGTGCTGGGAAAACTGGTCAACCACTTGTAAAAGAGTGAAACTAGAACACTTTCTAACACCATACACAAAAATAAACTCAAAATAGATTAAAGATCTAAATGTAAGACCAGAAACTATAAAACTCCTAGAGGAGAACATAGGCAAAACACTCTCCAACATAAATCACAGCAGGATCCTCTATGACCCACCTCCCAGAATACTGGAAATAAAAGCAAAAATAAACAAATGGGACCTAATGAAACTTAAAAGCTTTTGCACAACAAAGGAAACTATAAGCAAGGTGAAAAGACAGCCTTCAGAATGGGAGAAAATAATAGTAAACAAAGCAACAGACAAAGGATTAATCTCAAAAATATACAAGCAACTCCTGCAGCTCAATTCCAGAAAAATAAGTGACCCAATCAAAAAACGGGCCAAAGAACTAAACAGACATTTCTCCAAAGAAGACATACAGATGGCTAACAAACACATGAAAAGATGCTCAACATCACTCATTATCAGAGAAATGCAAATCAAAACCACAATGAGGTACCATTACACACCAGTCAGGATGGCTGTTATCCAAAAGCCTACAAGCAATAAATGCTGGAGAAGGTGTGGAGAAAAGGGAACCCTCTTACACTGTTGGTGGGAATGTAAACTAGTACAGCCGCTATGGAGAACAGCGTGGAGATTTCTTAAAAAACTGGAAATAGAACTGCCATATGACCCAGCAATGCCACTTCTGGGCATACACACCAAGGAAACCAGATCTGAAAGAGGCATGTGCACCCCAATGTTCATCGCAGCACTGTTTATAATAGCCAGGACATGGAAGCAACCTAGGTGCCCATCAGCAGGCGAATGGATAAGGAAGCTGTGGTACATATACACCATGGAATATTACTCAGCCATTAAAAAGAATTCATTTGAATCAGTTCTAATGAGATGGATGAAACTGGAGCCCATTATACAGAGTGAAGTAAGCCAGAAAGATTAAGACCAATACAGTATACTAACACATATATATGGAATTTAGAAAGATGGTAATGATAACCCTATATGCAAAACAGAAAAAGAGACACAGATGTACAGAACAGACTTTTGGACTCTGTGGGAGAAGGCGAGGGTGGGATGTTTTGAGAGAACAGCATTGAAACATGTATATTATCAAGGGTGAAACAGATCACCAGCCCAGGCTGGATGCATGAGACAAGTGCTCGGGGCTGGTGCACTGGGAAGACCCAGAGGGATGGGGTGGGGAGGGAGGTGGGAGGGGGGATCGAGATGGGGAATACATGTAAATCCATGGCTGATTCATGTCAATGTATGGCAAAAACCACTACAATATTGTAAAGTAATTAGCCTCCAACTAATAAAGGGAAAAAAATAAATAAAAGATTTGGTATCTGGGTTTCTAAAAAAAATTCCAGAGAAACAGCCATATGACATATTTATGCGCCCATCTATTTTTTTATACTTTAATACATGTGGTCTCAGGTCACAATGCAATATATTTTATTAAAAGTATGATATTCCAAGGCTAAAATTTATGAAATTTCATGTATTTTTATAAATTAATCCATCCTTCCTTTAAAAAGTAGAGTTTAGTAATCAAAGGTAAACTGAAACAGACTCTATTAATAGATTCCACAACCCAGAAGTAGGCTGAGATTCAGGCACATAAAAAGAAGATTAAAACCTGAAGCCAGATATCTGGTACAGTCAGTGTAGGTCACGTTCAGAGGAAGGCACACTCACTGTTGCTTTGACTGGCTAGGGAAAGTTTCACCAAGGGCAAGAGTTGGAAACCAGTTTTGTATTAGACATGTAGAGGCTAAGGAGAGGTAATGTGTCCAGGTCTCCCTGGGCACTGAGTATAAAACTTTGAAAGAAGAACTGTATATCTAAGATCCTAACAGAGTGCTTGGCACATAGGTATTTGCCTGTGCTGGGGCAGTGGGGAAAAGACACAGTGTGCTCACCCTGGGGTCTGTCGGGTAGGTCCTGTAAGGAGGTTGTGGGATACAAAGGAAAAGAAGTTGGGGCCAACCTATAGGCTGATTAAAGTCTGGGGAGGCTTTAAAGGTGTTTCTAAAACAGAATATTAAAGAACACAGATGGGATCAGCACTGACGTGCAGACTGGACAGAGGTGGTAGGGAAATGGCAAGAATCAATCAATCAATGGGTTACTCAAAGGAGATTAATCAGGTGACCTCTGGGAAAAGTCTTGGCTTCCTAATCTATAAAATGGACATCACACTATCTTATCTCCATACTTATGCCTGTGAACACTAAAGTGGGCACAGCACATGGCCTGACAGTAAGCACTTAAGCAAATGTAATTGCTATTATCACCATGAGTATTCCAGGCTGGAAGCTAGACAAAGAAATGAGTGAGAGAAAAGTGTGAGGTGCAGAAGCAGGGTATGTCTCCTTGGATTCTCAAGTCCCTTAAACAGAGGATGGATATGGCTGTTTTGGAAGTGGAGTGTACAGTATTCATTCCTTATTTTTCCAGAACTTAATATATCAAATACAGGAGACCTAAGACAGGAAAATCAGATGTCTGAAATCATCTTTAAAAATCAAGATACTCCAAAATCAATTTTTAAGTTGGTTTTGTATAAAAGTAACTATACAGGTTAAGGCTAATCAGTTTTCAAACACTAAATTAACAGACTCAGCTATAAATCCAGAATAACTATTTTCATAATGAAAATGCCAATGCCTTTTTAATTAAGGATGGAATAAACAACATAAAAGACTTCAGATAAATGAGGAATTGTTCCTTTCTCTCATAAATGAAAAGACCTGATAACTAAATTACTCTGAGATACTGATTACCAGAAATTGTTTAGAATCTAAACTACAGAATTTTCCAGCTGCATAATAATCACCTCATATTGGGGCTGACAGCCTCAGACCAAATTTGGTGCTCTGGCTTTTTAAGATCGTTTTCTGGACCACAGCTCTATAGTCCATGGGGTCACAAAGAGTCAGACATGACTGAGCGACGTTCACTTTCACAGCTCTATATTTAAGAGTCACTAGGTAGATGAAGTTCTACTGAAGATAGTAGCATTTAGTCCAACACAACACAATGTTAACTATTTTTTGGTCAAGTTGACCTTAAAAGGAAGAATCACTGCACATAAAAAAGGTATACCCACATTTATATAAATATGCTTGCCTGGTGGCTCAGACAACGGTAAAGAATCTGCCTGCAATGCAGAAGACCCAGGTTCTATCCCTGGGTTGGGAAGATCCCCTGCAGAAGGGCATGGTAATCCAAAGAAGTATTCTTGTCTGCAGAATTTCATGAATAGAGGAGTCTGGTGGGCTACAGTCCATGGGGTCACAAAGATTCTGACACAACTGAGTGACTGACACACACACAAATACATATGTATTCACGGTAAAAGGTTTACCAACTAACCTTTATGTATCAAATGAAATTAATACATCAGAGAATGTACTAATTTGTGCTAATATTAGTATTATCAACATACACGATCTATTTAAAAACTGCTTATTCTTTGGCCCTGAACCAGATTTCCACATTCGCTATCTCATTGGAAGCTGTGTTACTTCCTAAGATTAATTTTAAAAAGAGAACAAAAAAAAAAAATATCCACAAAACCCAACAAAATTACCCAAAGGGCTAACACAAAGGGAGTAAGGAAAAAAATAAAGCATAACTGATTAGTTTTGCCAGAGCCAAGAGAAACTTTCCAATAAACAAGGCCAAAATGAAGAGAGAGTTAGCAGCGAAAGAAATTAGTCAACCAAAGGAATGGAAACGCACCAGCATCACGTGACGACTCAAGACAGATATTAGCCAGCACATATATACATTCAATGAGCTTCCCTGGGGACTCCGAGTTAAAGAATCCACCTGCCAAGCAGGAGATATGGGTCCCATCCCAGGGTCAGGAAGGTCCCCTAGAGAAGAAAGTGACTATCACTACAGTATTCTTGCCTGGGAAATCCCATGGACAGAGGAGCCTGGTGGGCTACAGCCATAGGGTTGCATTAAGAGTTGGACACGACTTAGCAATTAAACAACAACATATATATTCAATACTAAAAATGAGTAAAATCGTGGAAGAAAACAGCAGAGAACAAAATCAGGAATTTAGGAGTGGGAAGAAGAAAGGGTTCTTATAAAGAGAAAAACAAAGGCTTAGACAACGTGGTCAGGTAATGAGGGGACCAGCAGATAAATCAAGAGAAATGAGTTGAATTTCTCTTCTTTGTCCACCCAACCGATCTCCTTTAGAATGTGTAACTTCTCTGAACCCTTGACTCTTCATCTGTTGTCTGAACAGGGCAATACTGCACCATATCCAAAAGTCTCTTGAAGTTTGGATAACAGACCAGACATTTTCTGTTCAGATGATAAACAGATGCTTTTTTTTTTAATAGTCTATTTTTATTGCACAGTGGGTTTCAAGTGCACTCGTCTAGAGTTTCACAGAAGAGAGCCAAGCTTGTCAACTTATACACAGAGCACAGCCCTGAAGCCTGAGTCAAACCAAAGCCTCTGAAATGAGTACAAACAGCCAGACAGTTCAAATGTTCCCTGTGCCATATCCACCTCGGCCATGATCCCTCTGCCTCTGCCCTCCCATGCTCTTCCCAGTCAGATAACACTCTTCACTGAACCCCAACACTTCACACAATCCTGCCGAGTGCAACAAGACACAAATTTATTAAAAAGCTGGTAGAGTCCATCAGGTGCAATAGGCAATGAAAATGTTAGGTGACCATTCCCGACCTTGAGAATGGCACAGTGACTGACAACCAGAGATCTAACAGAACAAGCTTATGACCCTGTCATAAGCAGCAGTCCAGTAATTCCCCTCTTCAAAATCTTCATAAAATAATCGGAAATGTGAACAAATATTTATACCTACAATTATCTCACAGTATTACTCATAACAGTAAAATAGTCTGCCACATCTTAGAGATACAATAATCAAGGGATGATTGTGTAAGTGGTACCTCAACTTACCATTGAAAGAGGAGAATAAAAAAGTTGGCTTAGCTCAACATTCAGAAAACAAAGATCATGGCATCCAGTCCCATCACTTCATGGAAAACAGATGGAGAAACAGTGGAAACAGTGGCAGACTTTATTTTTTGGGGCTGCAAAATCACTGCAAATGGTGACTGCAGTCATGAAATTAAAAGACACTTGCTTCTTGGAAGGAAAGCTATGACCAACCTAGACAGCATATTAAAAAGCAGAGACATTACTTTGCCAACAAAGGTCCATCTAGTCAAGGCTATGGTTTTTCCAGTAGTCATGTATGGATGTGAGAGTTGAACTATAAAGAAAGCTGAGCACCGAAGAATTGATGTTTTTGAACTGTGGTGTTGGAGAAGATTCTTGAGAGTCCCTTGGACAGCAAGGAGATCCAACCAGTCCATCCTAAAGGAAGTCAGTCCTGAGTAGTCACTGGAAGGACTGATGTTGAAGCTGAAACTCCAATACGTTGGCCACCTAATGCAAAGAGCTGATTCATTTGAAAAGATCCTGATGCTGGGAAAGACTGAAGGTGGAAGGAGGGGATGACAGAGGATGAGATAGTTGGTGGCATCACTGACTCAGTGGGCATGAGTTTGAGTAAACTCCGGGAGTTGGTGATGGACAGGGAGGCCTGGCGTGCTGCAGTCCATAGGATCACAAAGAGTTGGACATGACTGAGTGACTGAACTGAACCTCAACTTAAACTCTCCTCCACAGCCCCGTGCTTACCCTCTACAATAATCAAACTGCTGGCTCGTAGACAACCTCTTCACTAGACTTAAGATCCAGGAGGCAAAAACTGTTTTGTTCACAGCCTCACCCATAAAGTCTACCTCACAGTGAGCACAGTAACTATCTGTGACATGTTTGCTAGCAAAGGTTTCCACATCAACTCTGCCTTGTGGAGTATCATGCAGCTATTAAATGTGGTTAGGGAGGCATTTTTTAATATAAGGAATGCTGATGATGAAAAGATCCTAAAATACAAGAGCAGTGAATGTATACAATGCCACTGAATCATACATCTAAAATTGGATATGTGTGCTCAGTCGCTAAGTCTTGTCTGACTCTTTGAGACCCCATTAACTGTAGCCCGCCAGGCTCCTCTGTTCATCGGATTTTCCAGGCAAGAATACTGGAGTGGGTAGCCATTCCCTTCTCCAAGGGATCTTCCAGACCCAGAGATTGAACCTGCATCTCCTCCATTGGCAGGCGGGTTCTTTATGAGCTGCCTGGTAAGCCTGAATTTGGATAAAAAGGTCAATTTTATGTATTATATATTTTGCCACAGTGAAAAATAAATATTAGGAAATGCTTATGACGCAAGTTAAGTGAAAAGATAGGATACTGTGTGTCTAAACTCTATATAAAATTCAGTTTTTTAACTGGAGACAAGTACACCAAGGTGCTCATGTTTGGTTTATCTTTGAGCAGTAGCTTTATGGGTGATTTTTGTTTTATTTACAATTTTCTGGGGTTTTTTTCCCAAAATATCTACAATGGCCCACTTATAGTTGCCCTCTGGTCTCTGTGGATGACTGGTTCCAGAACCCCCTGAAGTTACCCAAATTCAGGATTCCCAAGTCCCTCATATAAAATGGTGAAGTATTTGCATATAACCTCCACATATCCTCCTATATGCTTTAAGTCATCTCTAGACTACTTATAATACCTAATGCAGTGTAGATGCTAAGTAAATAGTTGTTGGCTTGTGGCAAATTCAAGTTCTGCTTTTTGGAACTTTCTGGAAATGTTTTTTGGAATATTTTTGATCCACGGTTGATTGAATTTGTGGGTGCAGAGCCTGTGGATATACAGGGCTGACTGTGTAACACTCACAATCAGAAAAATATGTGGTATGGCAGCTGGTGGGGACAGGAAGGTTTGGATACCAACAGGTTTAATCTGGACGGGAATCGTTCACCTTGCTACGATCCTTGATGTGCGTACTGCACACCATCTGTGCTTGCCCACACTGCGAAGACAACCCAAAAGGCATGCAAACAGGATTAAAAATTTTAACTTTATTATACTGAAATGTCTTTTTTGTCTTGCTATGCTAGAAAGCACATATTACAAATTTTTCTTCTCCCTAAGTATGTTTTGTCCTGGCTGAGAAATAGCAACAGATGATTGTTTTTGGACATTCAAGTGCCAAACTGGATCAAATGCATGGTTGTTCTGAGAGGGGAAAGCTTTCCGGATCTGGGATGGGCCAGTCTGGAACGCCTCACAGAGAATGAGGCATCCAGAAGGCCTCAGTAAACATGAGATTCATCACATTTATGGATAAATTAGAAGCAAGGCCTCTGGCATTGCACAAACTCAGGAGTGAAGTAACGTAACAAAGCCCCAGGACTGCCACCTACCATTGTCATCTTGAGTGTTCCTGGCCTCAAATAAAGAGCAATAATAATACCTGCCCCGTGAGTATTAAATGGGATGATATCAGCAAATCCAAGACATAAGAAAACCCAGAGCAGAGCCTGATGTCAGTAGGTGCTCAATCTGTATCATTGGTTTTCTTCTGTTTCCTTCTTTCCATCAAGTGTCTAATCTGGGAAAGCAAAAGTATAAATGAAATAATCAACTGTCTATAACTCATCAAGTTAACACGATGTACGGGAAGTACAGGAAGATAGTTTCAACAATCTTTTAGTTTATCCCATTAATTCAGCAGCCCTCATGATAAGGTTCAAAACAATTTTCTATTCTCTGTTCCTTAGTAACGTGTGCTAAGTCGCTTCAATTGTGTCCAACTCTGTGCAACTCTATGGACTGTAGCCCACCAGGTTCCTCAACCCATGGAATTTTCTAGGCAAGAATACTGGAATGGGTTGCCATTTCCTACTCCAGAGGATCTTCCCAACCCAGGCATCAAACACACATCTCTTACAGTCTCCTGCATTGGCAGACGGGGGTCCTTTACCACTAGCGCCACCTGGGAAGCCTTCTTTAGTAATAGGAAAATACTAATCACTTACTCTGTGTACTTCATACACCTGAGATCATGAAGCCACCCTTCAGTTCCTTCTCCAATGTTCCCATCTTAAAATCTTTCACTGCTTTAAACACGCTGTGGCTCCTCTGAGCCCCCTGTGAGTTCTCCCCACACTCTAAGGAATCCTCTGAATTCTTTCCCACAAGGCAGTCACCTGTGCTAAGCATCCCAGTGTTGCCCTTGGAAAATAAAACTAATCATTATGTTTCTGAAGGCCACCTGACTTGGGGTAACTGATGGGGGCGTGTGGGTACTCCCGAGATAGATCCAAGTGTGACCAAGAGTGCCCTCCACATCTGCTTCCATTGTAACCTTTGTCCCTTCCTCTGCTTCACCATTATCAACGGGTGTTCGGCAAGCTGATAGCTTCTGAGATTGCATCAGATTCAGCATTGCATCAAATCCCTTCCTTCAAAAGAGCAGTCCTATCTACACAGATCTGCTCCCTTCCTTGATTAGCTCTTTTACTTCAGTGCCTCACGGGGCAAAAGAGGAAAGGAACCAAGCAAAGATAATGGAAATCTTCAGTTGTTCAGGTTTTCCTCTGTACAGGCTAAACTCTGAACCCTACTACCTTCAGGCTAGAAAGCTCAAGTCCATTCTTTCAATAAACATGTCCCAGGCCTAGTACTAAAACCTGGGCATTCAAAAAGAAGCTAGTCTTGACTTATGGAAGAAAAGAGTACTACCAAGTTCACCACAATGCAACATGTTCTACAACAGAGGTATGCCCAGGGTGTTACTATAGCTGAAAAGAGCCTGTCCAGACAGGATTCCAGGAGTCAGCAATTCACACACCTCTTTACTGGCTGCTGAGCAATGAAGGAGCTGATCCTATAGTGTCTCTGGGGGGTTAATGATGTTGCAGTCTGTTTAATACCACTGTCACTGAACTGCTTTGGTTACTGCATATGCATTCATGTTCTCCTCACATATTCACCTCTTTATTTTCAAAATAAAACATACGGTGCTTCCACTCCCTTCCAAGGCTTTTAACCTCATCGTGTTTCCTGCCCTGGAGAGTTGCTTTGACTATCAGGAAAAGAACACTGTAATAACCTGGATGGAGCAAACATAAAGGCAGGAACGGCTGCTCACTGAAAGGAACTAGAAAAGCGGGTGTGGAACCATTACCAGAAGTGCCAACGGTGACCAGGCCCTCGGCGGTCCCAGCCGGTGAGTGACTGCCCCGTGGATGCCCACGTGCATCCCCATCAGCTGCAGCTAGGCACAGTTCATCTTCTGATCATTTTTTATCCCCCACCCCTGGCTTCGCCCATGTCTAGTGGTAGAATATTCATCAAGAGTGGTTTTTAACCTTTCACAGGCCATGCAACTCTTTGGGAAAATGGTGAATTTCAAGGATCCCTCCTCCAGAAAATTTCTCAGAAGCACGTAAACATAAAATAGTGTACACATCTTTTGGAGATTCACAAGCTCCTAAAGCCCATACACGGATTGTGAGGAGGGGCATACTGTTCAGTTTGAATGTTTCTGAATTGCTATCTTGTGTCAAGCACCTTGGAGAGCCCACCTCAGACTCAACTTGCCACCATTCTCCATGCTGAGCTCTTTTCCACGCCCAGCTACATTATCAGCAACCAGAGGGCATGTATGGATTGTAACTTAATCATCTTTTATTTCCAGCTTCTAGTAAAGTCCTTATTCTGGAGAAAAAGCATTCACTGAGTGGAAGAGACACAAATCCAGATAATTTTATCACTGAGATCCTAATGGTCAACGTTATGGGATGAGCGACTTTAAGCTAAATCCCAGAGGAGGGACAGAAGTAAATGAGAAAAGTTAGAGGTGGACGTTACAGGCGGAGGGGCACACAGACGGGAGATAGCATGTCCAAGGAAGGAAGTAATTCAGGATTCATGGTGACTGAAAAGTCAGGCAGGAGGAACCTGTAACAGTTGAGGAAGCAGTAAAGAAAGCTGCGGTTATGGAAGGCCCTGAATGAGGTGGAAGGGAGCCCAAATTTATTTTGTAAAGGTAGGAAGTCACTGAAAGACATTTTTTTCTTTCTTACTTGAAAGTAATAGATGGTAGTTGCAGAAAATGGGGAAAAGTCATAAACATTTAGGACCCTACCATACTGAGAAAACCACTAATACTGTTCTTTCATCATATGTATGCATGGTTGCCTCATGGTTAGGATCACTGGCTTTCACTACCACGGTGGTAGTGCTTTAGTCCCTAAGTCATGTCCAACTCTTGCGACCCCAATGGACTGCAGCCTGCCAGGCTCCTCTGGAGATGGAATTCTCCAGGCAAGAATACTGGAGTGGGTTGCCATTTCCTTCTTCAGGGGATCTTCCTGACCCAGGGATAGAACCCGGGTCTCCTGCATTGCAGAAAGATTCTTTACCGACTGAGTTACCAGAGAAGCCAGTGACCCAGATTAAATCCCTGGCTGGGGAACTGAGATCCAGCAAGTTGTGTGACCAGAGGGAAAAAGAGAAAGAAAAAAGAAAACAGAGAGTGAGAACAAAAGCGAACTCAGATGGATACTTTAAGTAACACCAGGGCTTCAAGTCAAGCAGAGGAAGCAGGAGACCAAGAAGGAAGAAACAGTCAGACACAGAGCAGAAAGAATACTAAGACCATCCTGCCCTTGAACTTCTTAGGAAGAATTTTTTTTTTTTAATTCGAAGGTCATTCAGTCGACTTCAATGATTAAACAAAACCAGATTAAAAAGTCCATGATGAGGATAAGAATTTATATCTCCTGGCTGCCTCTCTGAGCTTTATCCACCAGCCATATGGAATTGACAATTAATATTCAGTAGGAAGTAGATTTATAATCATGTGCCTGCCATTCAAATGTGAGAGAAATGTTTTCTTCTCAGGACACCCAATAATACATTAATACATCTCCAGTTTAAAATACATTTATGAATAACATTATACATTTTATAAGTTTCCTGGCAAGAATGATAATAGAACAATCTATTTTCACTGCTATGTGAAACAAAAAAAGAGGAATGAAAGGTTCAGTTAATCAAGGAATTTAATATGCTTTATAATAAATATCAAACAGTCATTACTTGGCCTATACAAAGGGTGGTGGAGGTCAAAAGACGATTATAACAGCAAGAGTTTGTGCCCATATTTATTCTCTGTCAGTTGCTTACATTTGCATAAAAAGGCTCCCCTACTCATGAATTTTTTACCACATTAGAATGCTAGAAATCAAATTTGCTTTTTCTGATTTATATATGGGGAGTAATAATAAGATTTTGTAATGATTAACAGTGGGAACAATCAAATAAATGGAAAACACCAGCCCTTCCAAGGTACCAACACAACAACCAACAGACAGATATGAAAATAAATTACCTTGACTGCCTTAGATAAAGACTGGAAGGCTTAGAAAGCCAGGAAAGGGACAGAATTTGAAAGGATTATTGTGTCGGTTTTTGATACAGCCAGGAAAGGCCAAATACTGTGAATTCTTCATCTTCTGTCATTTCTGCCAATAGTATGTATGTGTACACAACATATGCACGCACAACTTGATGGCAGTGTGATCATAAAAAGAGAGGCAATAACTGCAAGATTATAGTGGTGAGATGTGGGCTAGAAGGAGATGCAAGCACTATCTATCCAGGAACTGATGGAGTCATAATTTCCTCTCTTGATAACCACCCAGAACTGGGGGTCACACCTAGTAGATAGCAAAATTTAATAAAATGACTTGTACAAGTGAGCTTATTTACAAAGCAAAAATAGAGTCACAGATGCAGAAAATAAATTTACAGTTACCAAGGGGATACTAAAGAGTCAGGCACGACTGAATGACTAACTGACAAGGTGGGTAGGGGGAGGGATAAATTGGGAGATTTGGCTTGATATACAGACACTACCATATACAAAATGCTGTTGTGTTGTTATTTAGTTGCTAAGTTGTATCTGACTCATTGCACCCTCATGGACTGGAGCCCACCAGGCTCCTCTGTCCATGGGGTTTCCCAGGTAAGAATACTGGAGTGGGTGCCATTTCCTTCTTCAGAGGATCTTCCAAATCCAGGGATCAAACCTGTGTCTCCTGCATTGGCAGGCAGATTCTTACCACTGAGCCACCAGGGAAGTGCCCCCATACATAAAATAGATAACTAATAAGAACCTACTAATAGCACAGGGAACTCTACTCAACACTCTTTAATGACCTATAAGAAACAGAATGTAAAAAAGAGTGGATATGTGTGTAAGTATAACTGATTCACTTTGCTGAACAAACTAACATTATCAACTACACTCCAATAAAAATTAACTTTAAAATAAATAACTTTAGGATGGTCTTCCTAAATTGAGAATCCTAAGATTCCATGATGATTCCTTTAGGAATAACGTCTGTTAAAATTACCGCCAGCAACATTTCCGCTTTTAATGAAGGAAAGAATTCCAAGAAGAGGTAAAATATGGTAATGATGGCTAATCACCTCAAAGGTGAGCGAGATTAAGGGCTTCCAATACATTAAATATTCAATAAATACCAGAATAATAAAATCAGGGAAGGAAGGAGAGAGGAAAAAATAAATAACTAAATGATAGGGGGAAAAAAGGAGCTATAAAATTAAGAACACTCTAGTAAACAGGAATAAAGTTTTATTGAGTTTGATGATCTGGACAGTAATTTTTACTGTCTACAATGTAAGAAACATTTATCATGGCAAGTTTAAGTAAAAAACGAGCTTACTCTAAACTATAAAGTATGTAAAGGAGTTACTAGTTTGATAACTCAAATCTTGACAGGGTTATAAAATATGATTATCTCATGGCATAATATTTAGATAAAAATATACACTAAAACCACAGAACTAGGAAACTTGATGCATTCAAATATATTGAGTTTATCTGTTTATAGAAGAACTTGGCCATAACAGAATTTCTACTTCATTTTCAACTGATAACTGGGTTTCATTGTTTGTATTTATAATTTTTGAGAAATATCCACAATTCGTTTAATCATAAGTATAACTAATGAAAAGAATTAAATGTCACCATTTTATGTTCACTCCAAAGTGTGGTAAACACTTGATTAGTCAAATGAAAAAAATTAGTCAAAATAAAAAAAAAAAGCACCAATTATCGATACTAAACTACACTCATCTTCAAAAAAAAAAAAAACTTAAAATGTGACAATAAAGAGTTGGTTCTTTAAGTACAAGTAGTTTCAACATTTTCATGCCTTCAACGAACCTGCCCAGTCCTGGGCAGCCCAGTCTTCTGGGAAAGAGGCTGCACCATGGTTAAAAAAATGGCCTCTGGAGCCAGGTGGCCTGGGTTCAATTCCCAGCTCAACCACTCGCTGATATTATGACCTTGACATGTTACCTCATCGTTCTGTGTCTAAGTTTCTTCACCTGTAAAAATGGAATCATAAGAGCACCTAACCGACCAAAGCTGTTGTGAGGAGTAAATGCTTTAACGTGAAGGACATAAAAGAGCTCCGGCCACACAGCTGTTGTTCAGGCGCTCAGCTGGGCCTGACTCTCTGTGACTCCAGGGACTGCAGCACGCCGGGCTTCCCTGGCCCACTGTCTCCCAGAGTTTGCTCCAACTCATGTCCACTGAGTCGGTGATGTCATCCAACCACCGACTCTCTCTCTCACCCCTTCTCCTCTTGCCCTCAATCTTTCCCAGCATCAGGGTCTCTTCAAATGAGTCGACTCTTTGTATCAGGTGGCCAAAGGATTGGAGCTTCAGCTTCAGCACCAGTCCATATAAAGAATGTTCAGGGTTGATTGCTTTTATGACTGACTGACTGGATCTCCTTGCTGTCCAAGGAACTCTCAAGTCTTCTCCGAAACCACAGTCCAAAAACATCAACTCTTCGGCATTCAACTTTACAGTCTAACTCTCACATCAGGACATGACTACTGGAAAAACTATACCTTTGAGTATATGGACCTTTGTCAGCAAAGTGATGTCTCTGCTTTGTATCACGCTGTCGAGGTTTGTTATAGCTTTTCTTCCAAGGAGCAAGCATCTTCTAATTTCATGGCTTCAGTCACTATCCAGTGATTTTGGAGCCCAAGAAAATAAAGTCTGTCACTGTTTCCATTGTTTCCCCATCTATTTGCCACGAAGTGATGGGACTGGATGCCATGATCTTCATTTTTCTTTTTTTTTTTTAGATCTTTTTTTTTCTTGTTTTTTTTTATGATCTTCATTTTTCATATATGAGTTTTAAGCCAGCTTTTTCACTCTCCCCTTTCACCTTCATCAGGAGGCTCACAGTATATACTCAATAAAGATTGGCTTATTATTGTAGTTTATTATAATTATTATCATCATCATTATTAAAACTATTACCTATTTTGTGGGCTTTCCATGCAATAAAAATCACCGGAGTCTGAGTACTCTGGTCTAACTAAAAAGCAGTTCTCACAGAACTGCTATGTCCACCATAGCATAATTAGTGTCTAGGATCAGGGCATGCTTTTGGTGAACTGTAAGACACTTATTAGTCAAAGGCTAGTAAGGGGTAGATACAGGTCTGGACCGGGAATTCTGACTCTTGCTGATGCTCCTCTTTCTCATAGTGGTTTCTAATCTTGGCAGGCTTTCAGTAAACCACAGCAACAGGCTCAAAAATAAAGCTATAAGTAAATAAATAACCCACCAATGTATGTATTTCCCCACAGATCACAGTAAAAGCAAGGGAAATATACTGAAAACATCCAATTGGAAGTTTTATGGCCTCAATTCTTTGGCCATGTGTGTTCTCCATGTGAAAGTAGAACAGGAAAAGTAGTCATCACTCAGCCAAAGCCATGTTCTAGCACGTACCACCCGCAGGCAATGACCAGTAACAGCCCGTGCTTTCTCTCCTCCTACTTCTCGGCATACTTCCAAGAGGTGTGGACAACTGTGTTACAAATCTGAGTTTCCAGAATCTTGGAGTAACCTTCCCCAACCCTTCAACTATAACTCATGAGTCTTTCCCTACTGACTTCTCCTTTCTGTACCACCCAGTATGCATTAACCCCCTCATTCATAAGACGAGTGAGTTTTCTGGAATAATAACATGCAGAGTTCTTAAGTGCTTTTGAAAATCTAAAGTGTAAACTAAATATGACTAGCCTCGTTATAGGAGTTTATGCAATCAGCAAGCTGATGGGGGTGGCAATCAGATATTATCTAAACTCCTTATTGTATAGGTAAGGAAACTATGATACCGGTCACCTAGAGCCAAAATAACAACTCATTCAAAGCAACTTAATGTGTTCATATAACTATTAAGGCACTCATTAAGGAAAAACTTATTTACACATTTCGACATTTTAATGTTGTGAAAGGCTAATCATATAAATTCAGGTTGTTAATAATACTGAATACCTTCTAACTTATAATCACGTGCAAATTTAGAATAATACTTAAACTTTCTAAACCCTGGGCTTCTTCCATGGACCTACATTTCACATTTTGTCATTACTAATGGCATCAAATGCACTTCTCAAAAATTATTTTCAAACAATGAATAACTGTGTGTTTAAGCTTTCTGAATTCTGTCTTCTCTTCTCTGCAACTGGATCAGGGCAGGAACTTGGACGAACGTGAGATGCACGCTCTGGACTCCTACTTCAACCAAGAAAGTGCAGCGGGACACAGCAGGGTGAGCACATTCTGCAAGATGGTGAAAGAATCCGCCTCCAATGCAGGAGACTTGGGTTTGATCCATGGCTTGGGAAGATTCCCTGGAGAAGGGAATGGCTACCCACTCCAGTATTCCTGCCTGGAGAATTTCATGGACAGAGGAGCCTGGTAGGTTACAGTCCATGGTGTGGCAAAGAGTTGGACATGACTGAGCGACTTTCACCTTCACACATCTTTTCCTAAGATGTTCTCTGCCTTTAACAAGATGCACATATCCTCTTACATTTACTAAAGGGAACTCTTTCATCATTATATGTTTGGCAACCTACGTGCATGCTAAGTCGCTTCAGTCATGTCCGACTCTGCGACCCTGTGGACTGCAGCCCTCCAGGCGCCTCCATCCATGGGATTCTCCGAGGCAAGAACACTGGAGTGGACTGCCATGCCCTCCTCCAGGGGATCCTTCTGACCCAGGGGTCAAACCTGAGTCTCTTATGTCTTCTGCACTGGCAGGTGGGTTCTTTAGTGCCACTTGAGAAGCCTAATTAAGGTAAGTCAAAAGTAAATTCATAGACAAATAAACAAGGAAAAAATTATTTTTCAGCTCTGTATTTCTTATACACAAATTGAAGTTGGTAGAATCAGACTATGAAAACATTCAAACACTTTTAAGGGGCAGAAGTAAGAAAGCTCATTGTTTAAAATATACAGCATCTCTACATTTACATGGGGAAATATCCGAGAGATATAATCCAAGGCCAACTTTAACCAGACAATAGAGATCATGAAAGACAAATCCATTCTCATTAGCTGGTGCCTGTGCCATACTGGCTCTTAAGTATTTTTTATTTAATTTACATTTGATAAACATAAGTGTTTAACTCCTGATATAAGAAAATGTTGGTAAACATTTTTAGGTACTATCATTTTGTGTCTTCCTCTGTTTTCTCATCTTCTTCCAGTGACAATGTAATTTTTATGCCATTAAGCAAATGTGATGTTAAATAATCCACAGTATAGAATGTTCTCTACTCACTGAAAGGATCTTAATTTGTGTTACACTCATCTATAGAACATCTCACTATAATAAAGCAAAGAAATTTTTTTGACAGAACAAGGAAGGGTGGCCACTTTTAAAAACAGACACAAAGAGCTTTTCATAAAAAGCTAATTACTAAAAGACAATAAGTGTTAATAAAAGGTTAATCAATAAAGGCTAATAAAAGTGTTGATATCTTCAGTATCTGCAGAGAATAAAGCAAGAACAATACAATGGTCATTTTTTCCCTGAGCCAGTCTCAAGAGAAAGACATCAGCATCTGAATGAGCCAGGAATCCCCTGTTGTGTGAAGTTTCCACAAATCCCCAAAGTTAATTTAGAGAGAGATTATAAAGATCAGGTCCTTACTGTAATTTGTCCCCTCAGGGACAAAATTTTTATTTATATTTAGGTGTGTCAATGAACAAGCCATTATCTATAAAGTGTAATGAAATAAGACAACATAACATTTTTTAAAAATAAAGTAATTGCTGTTTCCCCACTCCTTGGACAGAGGAGCTGGCAGCCTACAGTTCCTAGAGTTGGACGTGATTTCCCAACCACCACCAGCCGTCACCACCACCATGTCCTAGCTCACTTTGAGCCTCAGTAAAACTGTACTAGTTCTCTGGGCTCACCGAGGGTGAATGAACGCCCGGCTGTGGTGGCTGGTGTAAGTACCCTGCTCTCAGGTTTTTATGGGCCTGGGTAACAAAATCCCTTCACAGCAGCAAAATGAGTATTTAATGAGGACACTGACTGTCAGCCAATTTTCAGCATGTGCCTCTGTCTAGGAAGCAAAGGAGAGATGTCATTTCTTATACATTATAGCTAATAAAAACAATAGCTTTAAAAGTAACCAA
This sequence comes from Odocoileus virginianus, assembly GCF_023699985.2. Lineage (NCBI taxonomy): Eukaryota > Metazoa > Chordata > Mammalia > Artiodactyla > Cervidae > Odocoileus > Odocoileus virginianus. The sequence goes on from NC_069697.1 coordinate 32,354,293, forward strand.
AATATAAAATTAAAATTTTAAAAATCACCTATACTTCTAAAAAAATGATTAAGCATCTTTGGAGATACAGGTATGTTTGTGTTTAGAGATTTCTGACCACTTTCCTAAAATATTTGGCTATTAATTTCTTTAAACCCTTTACAACGTCACCTGTTATGTTCAGAATGAACACAGGTCTACAGGAGAGATGAGTTCAAAGTGTTTCATTTAACTTCAATATTACAGAAACATGATGCATCAGATCAGGCAGTTTGGCTGTTTAACAACAGATTACCCTCAGTTTTCCAATTGCTGAAAAAATCGCTTCATGATTATCTGTGTGCTCAGCCACATAAAGCCAGCACTTCCCCCAGGCTCTCCGCTTCAATTAACCACACAGAATAAGAAGGCTGGATCATTAACTATTAGAGAAATGCAAATCGAAACTACAACGAGGCACCACATCACACAGGTGAGAATGACCTGTATTAAACACTCTAAATAATAAATGCTGAAGAGTAGAGAAAAAAGGAACAAACCCTCCTAGACTGTTGACAAGAATGTAAACTATTGCAACCACTATGGAAAACAACAGTATGGAGGTTCCTCAAAAATGAGTTACCATATGACCCATCAATCCCATTCCTAGGCATATATTCAGACAAAACTATAATTCTGAAAGAGACACGCACCTCTATGTTCGCAGCAGCACTATTCACAATAGCCAAGACATGTTAACAACCTACGTGTTCATCAACAGATGAATGAATAAAGATGTGGTACACATATACAATGGAATAGTACTCAGCCATAAAAAGAATGAAATAATGCCATTTTCAGCCACATGGTTGCACATAGAGATTATTATACTAAGAGAAGTCAGTCAGAAAAAGAAAGACAATACCGTGTGATACCACTTACATATGGAATCTTATTGTCATGCAAATGAATTTATCGATGAAAGAGAAACAGACTCACAGACATAGAGAACAGACCAGCCAAGGCAGAAGGGGTGGGGGAGAGATGGATTGAGAGTTTGGGATTGGCAGACACAAATTACATGTAGGATGGATAAACAACAAGATCTTACTCCATAGCACAGGGAGGTATATTCAATATCCTGCAATAAGCCATACTGAAAAATACAGAAAAGAAGTATATATGTATAACTGAATCACTTTTCTGTACAGCGGAAATTAACACAACATTGTAAATCAAATACACATCAATAAAATAATTTTTTTTAAAAAGAAAAAAATAAGTTTGGGAAACACCTTGTTCATTTCACCCCATGTCAAACCTTTGGAAATATGCTCTCAAGCTCCACTTTTCAAGATCTTAGTACTTACTCTTTATATTGTATAATAATAATAGTAAAGTTTAAACAGTGGTTGAGGGACCTTGAGATGTAAACTGAACAAATAAAAGTTTATAAGAATTAAATGAATAAGAAAACATTTTCCGGAGAATGGAGAAGAAAAAATGAATGGAGAACAGGGTATTAATTTTGGTCATCAGCATTCTCTGCTAGGGCATAAGGATGATTTTTCTATCCTGCCAAGATTTTGAGAAGGCCAAATTTAAAACAGCCAGTTTTACCACAGGTGAACAGACTTTACCATCCATGGTGAATGGGACTATAGCAACTTTAAAATACGGCCGTTAATTCTCTGAAATTTCTCTCATTAGGTGATGGAGGCTGTGTCCCCTCCCCTTGAATCTGGGTGGAATGGCGACTGCTTCCTCCAAATCAAGTATGATGGAAAGGGTGCTTGTGAATTCAAAGGTCACGCAGGTCCCTCCTCATCCACGGGAACATGGGGCTCTGAGCCCTGAGCTCCCCTAGCATAAGCCCCACTACCCTGAGGCTGCCAAGCTGATGGGCAGCTCCAACTGAACTCAGCCTTCCAGACTCCCCGCCAAGGGTAGACAAACACGAGTGAAGCCGTCTGGGACATGACTATCTGCCAGCTGGGCGCTACTCACCGAGCCGTGGCTGAATGTCTGTGTAAAATCACATGGCTATTGTCCTAATCACTAAGCTTTAGGAGAGTTTGTTATGTAGCAACTATGCAGAGAATCACAGAATTTGGAAGGTGCTTTGAAGATCTCCAGGTGAAACACTGTTTGCTATTTGCTTTTGAGGAAACAGATTCAGATTAGTTAAGGGTCCAAGGTCTCTTGTTAGCAACTGGGTTAAAACTAAAAAGCAGGTTTTGGGGCTCCCAGGTCTGTTCTTTTAAAGAGCCCACCTTGGTTTCATCACATCCCATCTCCACATTTTTATCCTGTTATTGTGGGAACTCAAAGAGTAGTATTAGGGCACGCTCTTAGAAGCTGTGTCTTCCATTAAAAATTAAGGACAATCTGACATGTTTTCTTTCTCATGCCTTTATCTTAAACATTTTCCTTGGGTGAAACTGGGAAGAATTACTATTGAGAGAGTCTGAAATAAAACTTCTAACCAGAATTTGCTTGAGTAATGTGGACAGCAGTGTTAGCTTCCAAAGGTATGCCTAATGTTTCACCTCTGTTCTCATTTCATGTGAAATATCTTCAGGGTAAACCTTGGTGATGTTTTTGATAAAAGAAATTTTCACATATCATGATACAGGGAAGACATTCTGGCTTCTTCATAAGTTAACTTGAATCTGATACTAATTAGAACAGCCTGTTTGTGGCCTATCAAACACACACTGTACATCTGCTTTAATTATTAAAGAAAGGGCACAATGACCAGAAGTAAAGAATGTCCACATCAAAAATAAAGACTAAATGCCCCCTTCTTGGGATGCAATGTTGGTCCACCTTCAATGATAAGACTCCCTTCCCAGGTGCCAAAGCCATGCTGATACACTGTGTATATGGTAACCTGTTTTTTTGTTGAAACCTTGAAGGAAGGTATCCTGGACTTGTTTGATGTTCTTTGTTCTGACAAGATACAAAGAAGGGCTGAAAACCATGCATCTTCAGAGCAGTCTCTCATAGTTATCTGAGAATCTGTCTTCTAGGCTGTAGTCTTCAGTTTGGCCCCAATAAAAATATTTCCTAATTCTATTATAGATAGATCATTTTCACTGACATTTTCTTCTATTATTTATATAGTCAATGTTTTGCTCCAACTTGTTAAGACAATCAATGACCTGTGATTAGCACTAGTAACCCAGTTCTTGAGCTTTACTTATATCTTTTCAGTTAGCGGCACTAGATGTTAAAAGTCAACACTAAGCTTTACAAGGTTGGCCTTCTGTGTGGCATTTTCACAAGTTCTTCAGGCTCCATATGAACCTGAAGGCACAGATCAACAATCTGCTCAGTCAGAAGATTTCTCATCAAGTACTTCAGTCTTTTGGATTCTATGGTTCATTAAACTGTTAATTAGCAAGGAAAAGAAGACAATACAAATATAAAGAAACAGGTGCTGGCAGCCATTTAAAAGGAAAAGTAGACAAGATACTGATGTGTAGGTAACTGGCACTCTGTAAGTATCTAAAGGTCACTGTAAGTATCAAAGGTCAGACAGTCAAAAATAACTGAATCATCTGGAGGATCCTCAATATCACTTTCCTCCAGAAGAAATTTACTCTAAAATTCCATGAAGTATCATCCAAATTTTTGAAAATCAAGTTTAGTATCTGATGGCGTGCCTCTTCTTCCCTTAATAAACCTACATCCTCCATGCCCTATCCCAAACACACAAAAAAGAGATCCCTAAAATGCTTCAAAAGGGGAATGTCTTGCCCTGCCAATGCATTTGTCCTGAAGGGGGGAAAAAAAGAAAAAAACTTCCGATTTTGAAAACCTTTATAAACTGGCAGAATACTTAATAAATCAAATTCAAAATGGCAGACTGTTACAGTTACTTACTCTTGACCCAGGATATTACAGCAGTTGGGATAATGTTCTGTATTAGCTTGAAATTCAGTATTTTTTGAAGCAGTTTCACACCTACTCTATCAATTCATTCCTACAAAAAGTCCTATGTGGTACAACCAGTATATAGAGTTTTAAGACAATCTGAAGACCAGTGAGGTTGAGCTCCATCACCAGACCAACAATCCTGACCTCAGAGTACCAGCTTCCGTCTCCACAGCAGACTCATTCTCAAGAAAGGAAGTGTTATAAAGGGCAGGTCTTACTTTTGGCTTAAGGCTGGCCCAACGAGCCCAGACCAGATATCCTTGGAGTAGCATCAGTCAATGAAAAAATGTTGCCTGCCATATCAGTAAACAAAGAGTGCTGCAGCCATCAAGCCATCACATTATAGTTGCCCTATGGTGAGCCCTGAGAAACCTCAGGATAGAAACCAGATGCCCATCATCCAGCCATCAGTCAGCAACGTATCCCAAGGAGATTCAGGATGAGAAACCACAGGATGCTGGCCACAGAGAGCTGAGGTACATATCAAAGGAACGATTTCAGTAAGCCCAGACTCTTGCATCTTCCCATACATAGCTAGTGGAGGTGATGGAATTCCAGTTAAGCTATTTCAAATCCTAAAAGATGATGTTGTGAAAGTGCTGCACTCAATATGTCAGCAAATTTGGAATACTCAGCAGTGGCCATGCAACTGGAAAAGATCAGTTTTCATTCCAATCCCTAAGAAAGGCAATGTCAAAGAATGCTCAAACAACCTCACAATTGCACTCATCTCACACACTAGCAAAGTAATGCTCAAAATTCTCCAAGCCAGGCTTCAGTACTACATGAACCATGAATTTCCAGATGTTCAAGCTGGATTTAGAAAAGGCCGAGGAACCAGAGATCAAAATGCCGACATCCGCTGGATCATCGAAAAAGCAAGAGAGTTCCAGAAAAACATCTATTTCTGCTTTATTGACTATGCCAAAGCCTTTGACAGTGTGGATCACAATAAACTGTGGAAAATTCTGAAAGAGATGGAAATACCAGACCACCTGACCTGCCGCTTGAGAAATCTGTACGCAGGTCAGGAAGCAACAGTTAGAACTGGACATGGAACAACAGTCTGGTTCCAAACAGGAAAAGGAGTGCCTCAAGGCTGTATATTGTCACCCTGCTTATTTAACTTATACGCAGAGTACATCATAAGAAACGCTGGGCTGCATGAAGCACAAGCTGGAATCTAGATTGCCAGGAGAAAGATCAATAACCTCAGATATGCAGGTGACACCACCCTTATGGCAGAAAGTAAAGAAGAACTAAAGAACCTCTTGATGAAAGTGAAAGAGGAGAGTGAAAAATTTGGCTTAAAGCTCAACATTCCGAAAACTAAAATCACGGCATCCAGTCCCATCACTTCATGGCAAATAGATGGGGAGACAGTGGAAACAGTAGCTGACTTTATTTTTGGGGGCTCCAAAATCACTGCAGATGGTGACTGCCGCCATGAAATTAAAAGACACTTACTCCTTGGAAGGAAAGTTATGACTAACCTAGATAGCATATTAAAAAGCAGAGACATTACTTTGCCAACAAAGGGCTGTCTAGTCAAGGCTATGGTTTTTCCAGTAGTCATGTATGGATTTGACAGTTGGACTGTAAAGAAAGCTGAGTGACAAAGAATTGATGCTTTTGAACTATGATGTTGAATAAGTCTCTTGAGAGTCCCTTGGACTGCAAGGAGATCCAACCAGTCCATCCTAAAGGAGATCAGTCCTGAGTGTTCACTGGAAGGACTGATGTTGGAACCAAAACTCCAATACTTTGGCCACCTGATGTGAAGAACTGACTCACTGGAAAAGACCCTGATGCTGGGAAAGATTGAGGGCAGGAGGAAAAGGGGACGACAGAGGATGAGATGGTTGGATGGCATCACCTACTCAATGGACATGAGTTTGGGTAAACTCTGGAAGCTGGTGATGGACAGGGAGGCCTGGCGTGCTACAGTCCATGGAGTCGCAAAGAGTCGGACATGACTAAGTGACTGAACTGAATTGATACATAGAAAAATATTAAATTCCTCATCTTGAGATATCTGGCTTTCTTTTTTTTTTAATTTTTATTAGAGGATAGTTGATTTACAATGTCAAGTCAGTTTCAGGTGGATAGCAAAATGAATCAGTCGTACATATACATATGTCCACTCTTTTTTAGATTCTTTTCCCATATAGGCCATCACAGAATATTGAGTAGAGTTCCCTGTGCTATACAGTAGGTCTTATCAGGCATCTATTTTATCCATGGTAGTATGTATATGTCAATCCCAATCTCTCCATTTATTCCTCCCTACCCACCTTAACCCCTGGTAACCATATCTTTAACTCTATTTCTGTTTTTTTAGATAACTTTACCTGTACCCGTTTTTTTAGACCCCACAAATAAGCTATATAGATTGTCATACTGAGTGAAGTAAATCAGACAGGGAATAATGCACAACTTTAAATGCAGAGATTAACTAACCATAGCAGTAAATGCTGGAATCATCAAAATCCTCCAAGATAATGTCACAAGCCGTGACTTACACATATTTTTTTTTAAATCAGAGTACAGTTGCTTTACAATGCTGTGTGGGTTTTCTCTAACAGTAACCTTTTGATGTTTCAACTACCTGGTCTTTGTTGCAAAAATGCCCATAAACACTGGCTCCTGTCTTACCTCCTTGGAGCAGTCTCTCAGAGTGACCTGAGGGGTTATCTTCTGGGCTTAAGTCCTCAGTTTTGTCTGCCAAATAAATCATAATGCTCAACTTTCAGAGTGTGCTTTCTTTTCCCCCCCGTCAACACACTCTAAGACTGACTCAGTGGGGACCCATAATACCAGCTATTGGCATAACCGTTTGCTTAAATGCCTTTTGCCAGTGTCTTCTTCCATATTCCTTCAGGTCAACTGATTGCAAATTCCTTTTTTTTTTTTCTTTCCTAAAAAGTTTACTTATATGAAACACATTTACTTCACTATCTCATGTATATTCCCTATAAACACACACACAAAAATGCAGCCATACTATTTGGCAAAAGGTTTCTAAATTGAGCAACACAATAGTGTAGTGACCAAAGTTCAGCGTAACACAGCAGGTCAGTTTTCATCATCCATTAAATAGATGTCCTGCCAACTCTACATGATTGTTGTAAGAATCAAGTAAGACTCAAGTGCTGTGTTAACTGGAAGTGCCACAGTTACACAAAGTGAAGTTATAACCATTACGCATGCTTGCCAAGGGGGGGAAAGGGTAACTTTATAGCAGTATTTATCAAACTCTTTCCTTCATTAACTCCAAGGACTCACTATTATATCCAGATCAGCCTTCCACCTAGGGAAAAATTAGCAGGGTTTTTAAGCAGAAGAAACAAAATTAATGGCAATGAGATTCCTTATGAAACAAGATCCATAGTCCCCCAGTACATTAGCTAATCAAACATTTATACTGTTCTTATTTCATTTGCATTTCTGTATCCATAACTAGACTGTCTAGGAATCAGCATAATGATTGAGCCTAAGTTCCAATTCTGCTTTCATCATTTACTTGCTGTGTGACTTTAGTGAATTACTTAACTTTCCTGACCCTCTTTTATCATCCACAAAATAGGTATTATCATAATAGCACTTATCTAACAGTGGGACAAAGCAGAACTCTGTGGGCCCTCCACCCCCAAGTACAAAGGCCCATCTACGTCTCCTGCCTCTTGTTTGTAGAGAATCTGAAGTCTCCCAGGCCTCCCTGAGTCACAAAGGACCAGGCTCAAGCAACTAATGATTAGGTCAATAGAATCACAGTATCTGATGCACATACCTGAGTTGTCTTAAAGTACTTTAACTGACACCAGAGGAAAAGGGCTGACTACAGGATGACAGACTGCAGCCAAAACAGAAGCTTCCCCACCTGGAGCAATACTAAGTCAGTGGCTAGAACAATTCCTAGAACTGGCCTTAAGAGAATGGGATTAACACTATTGCTCATAATAATCTATATTTTTGTGGACATCAAAATAATCATAGCTTGTCCTGCCTGTATATGGTACAGCCCTATGTCAATATCTCCCACTCAAAGAATATAGCATCCTATGTCAGCAGGAAGAAGTTACTAAAGACAGACCTCTGCCCATCACCCCATGGAAATGGAATGATATTCTGACAAGTGGGGGTTTGTAAGCAACTTCAGGCTGGAAGGAGCTTTTTGCAGAAAAGAGCTCTACGCAGGAGGCTTCTTTGTCTTGTCACTAAACCTTAAACCAGACACTGCCAGGCTCTACTTATCTCAGGTCCAAGCACATCTTTCAAATCTTTCAATCACACAATACTTTGCCTAACTTGTTAGGTCTTTCCACAGACCAAAGAAGTAGAAATGAAAAATAAGTAATTAACAGATAACCAGATCTCTTCCCCAGTTCCCCCTTCAGTAATCTCAAGAATAAACTGTGTGAACAAGATAGAATCTAAAGAAAAATCACAAGCCTGCACACCGTGGGGGAATGGAGATGACTGTGACCCCCTATTCGATGATTAATTGAGATGACTTTCCTTTTTCCTTTTAAAGGCTTTTATAGCTGAGTGGAGGGACTTTCCTGGTGGTCCAGTGGCTAAGACTCTGTGCTCCCAATGCAGGAAGCCTGATTTGATCCCTGGTCAGGGAACTAGGTCCTGCACACTGCAACTAAAGATTCGTCATGTCACAACTAAGACCTGGCAGAGTCAAATTAATAAATAGATAAATATTTTTCTTAAAAGAGCTTTCATGGACCAGCAGAATCTTTGAAGGTGGTTTTAAGGGAACATTGGGTCCACTATCTCCCCAGATGGTCAGCATTTTGATTAAAAGCAACTTTCCTTTCTATCAACATTTCTTTCTCACTCCCTCTCCCATACTGATTTTCAAGCAGCTAGCAGCCAGACTTGATTTGGTAACAGTAGCATTATTATAACCAGTAAATGTATTAATACATATAAAATACATATCATTATACATGGTGCATAATATATGTTCCTCTTTTTATACAACTGCTTAGTGTTTAACACTGATAAGCACACAGCAGACAATTAAATTCTGGTTGATGGATTTCACTAGAAAGTGGGATGAACAAACCCACATGGAATCATCTGGTATACCATCACCACCAGCAAGGCTGTAACAATCAGACCAACCCAACCCCTGCTTGGTCTACTTTTAAACATTCTTAGGGAAAAGTCTATATTTGGAACACGTTAAGTGTTTAACAATCTATACCACTGTCTGAATTATAGGAATGAATTCCCTGAATCTGCTAGGATTCCCTCTATATCCATTTTCCACAGCTGGCCTCTCTACATTATTACAGGCTACTGGTCAGCTTTCTTTTTTAAAGCCCAACAACCTCAGCCCCATTACTCTGGCCTCAGGATTAACAACATTTATTTTGTTTGAATTCCCAAGTGTAGAAATGTTTCAGGCACTATACTGACCCAGGTTAAAAAAATCCTGAAAAACTCAAAGAGGATTACACTGGAAAGTGCAAGAAACCCAAAAACCACAAAGTAAACTTCCAATAGGTTTCAGTCTTGTACTCACTGGCACCAAAGGATGTCGCTGATACAACAATTCTGATCAAAACTATTTACTGCAGAAAGTAAATGGATATATTCATTTTTATTCATCCCTATTACAATATTATGAAAAGTGAGCCCTAGTACAAACTGAATAAGGTCCCCCAAGGAATAAAATCAATTACAGACATACTGTGTACTTACATTCAGACTTGGAAATTCAGCACTTTTAAGCTAATTTCTCTCTTGATATTTTCAGATTTAATTCAATAACCAAGTACTGCTTATTAGTAATATTAATGTACCATATGCTATCTCTGTCATCTTAATAATCTTCTTGGTTTTTTTTTTTTTTTTTTTACTAAAATGTCAATCTAACTTCTGGAATCCTACCCAAGAGAATCTATGCAAAATTACAATGAACATATTCATTCTACAGACATAATAATTAGCCATGAACCCACGCATGAATACCTATAATTAATTTCTTGTATACATTATAATAATTTTACTTGAAATTATAACATTTACATAATTTGGCTAATATAAACAGCTACTAGTTCGAGGCACTGTACAAAGTCCTTTAAATACATTTTCTCATTTTATCTTTACAAAGAGAGAAAATAGCTCAGGAAATCACCAACTTACTTAAGTTTGCACAACAAGTAAGCATCAGAGTAAAGATTTTAATTCAGTCATCCTAACATCAAAAAACCTTCCCAACAAGTTTTCCACTGCTTTACACTGGAGAGGTATTTGAAAAACATTTGTGGTAACACAGTAAAAAATCAGATTAAGCCAGGGAAATATCTTTTCTATAAAGAGCTGTCAACACCACCAACACAAGGAAAGAGAGGAGGGCTCTAATGAGCCTCCTCCCTCAAAGAAAAATCAGTTTTAATGTTTTGTTTGTTTTTAAGACAGAATAATAGAAAAGATATTATGGCTCCAATTTTTATATTAAGAAAAAGCAAACATAAAACTATTAAGTTACTGTGACTATTAAAAATTATACTTCAGTACTGTGAACTAACTGATTATTTCACCACAGTTTTAGTTTCAGAATTTAACAATACAAAAGTTCAGAAGAAATTTTCTTTATGTGGCTTAAATAACTCCACTCTTGGGGGCTCATCAACAGACCCTGTGACTCATGTCCACAATGGTGGTTACAGAGGTGGGTATATAATCTCATCAGTGCTATTTGGTGGGATTTATAGGGCTAAGAAGTTACCCGAATGCTTTCTTTCTGTGGATGATGTGGCAAAAGGTAGGAAACCACCACTGTCCTCAGCTACAGTGGGAGAGCTGGTGCAGCTGAGAGGCCCTTCCATAAGACCCGAGGGCAAGGCTGGCTCCTGGAACTAAAATCACCCCCTGAGCCTTTCACTTCTTGTACTAATAAATTCCCTTGATTATTCAGGCCATTTGATTAGACTTCCTGTCCCCTGTGACCAAAGATTCCTAATTAAAACAAAGTCAAAAGTCAGGAGACTTAAAAAACATATATATAATAAGAACATTCTCTATTCCTTCTCTAGTCTTCCCCCAGTACAGCCACACAAGGGAATCCACTGTCATGAGCCCATTTTAAACCAGGTGGACCTTAGGATTGCCACCTGGGAGCAGATGATGACAGCGCATTCCAAAAGGCAGCACTGTCAGTGAACTTACAGCCTGTGCAGTTGACAAATCTTAATGCAGGAGTGCTCTATCATAATCCTCCCAGTCTCACTGAGCTGGCAATTCAGTCCTTTTGGATCAACAAGTCCCTTAAGAGTCTGATGAAACCACCATGAGGCACCATCTCACGCTGGTCAGAATGGCTGCCATCAAAAAGTCTACAAACAGTAAATGCTGGAGAGGGTGTGGAGAAAAGGGAACCTTCTTATACTGTTGGTGGGAATGCAAACTAATACAGCCACTACAGTGAACAGTGTGGAGATTCCTTAAAAAACTGGAAATAGAACTGCCATACGACCCAGCAATCCCACTGCTGGGCATACACACGGAGGAAACCAGAGTTGAAAGTGACACATGTACCCTGATATTCATCACAGCACTGTTTACAATAGCCAAGACACAGAAGCAACCTAGATGCCCATCGGCAGATGAATGGGTAAGGAATCTGCGGTACCTATATACAATGGAATATTACTCACTTATAAAAAAGAACACACTTGAGTCAGTTCTAATGAAGCAGATGAAACTGGAGCCTATTATACAGAGTGAAGTAAGCCAGAAAGAGAAACACCAATACAGTGTATTAACACATATATACGGAATTCAGAAAGACAGTAATGACAATCTTATACCCAAGGCAGCAAAAGAGACACAGACATAAAAAACAGACTTTTGGACTCAGTGGGAGAAGGCGAGGGTGGGATGATTCGAGAGAATAGCCCTGAAACATATATAATACCATATGTAAAATAGATGACCAGTGCAAGTTCGATGCATTAAATGGCACTCAACGTCAGTGCTCTGGGACAACCCAGAGGGACGGGGTGGGGAGGCAGGTGGGAGCAGTTTCAGGATGGGGGGACACATGTACACCCATGGCTGATTCATGTTGATGTATGGCAAAAACCACCACAATATTGTAAAGTAATTAGCCTCCAACTAAAATTTAAAAACTTTTTAAAAAAGAGTCTGATGAAAGTTATGGATTCCTTTCACCAGAGACCTGTAAATATGCAAATAAACTCTTTCCTCATACAGTTTAGGAGATCTAAGAGTCTTCCTACCCCCAAGCCCACCCATGTCAATCTACTGACCCAAGTCAAGAACCCAGTTAGTAGCTTGAGCAATAGGGACAGAAATGGGGCAGCAAGCATCTTCCTGCTCAGTTTCTCAAAAAGTTCATCCTCAGAAATTCCCTGGTGGCCCAGTGGTTAAGACTCTGCACTTCCATTGCAGAGGGCACAGGTTTGATCCCTGGTGAGAAAACTAAGATCTTCCGTGTCACAGAGCATGGCCAAAAAAGAAGAAAAGAAAGGCCATCCTCCATGCCAGATACTCCCACAAGCCTCTCCAAAGATGCTTCACAGATACCGTCCTTCCAGGAGCCTCCTGAAAACCCATCCACTTGCAAAGTCTTTCACTCACTCATCTTCTAATGGCTGCAATAAAAATAAGGCAGGAATCATAAAGAACACTGGAGAAGGCACTGGCACCCCACTCCAGTACTCTTGCCTGGAAAGTCCCACGGAAGGAGGAGCCTGGTGGGCTGCAGTCCATGGGGTCACTAAGAGTCGGATATGACTGAGCGACTTCACTTTCACTTTTCACTTTCATGCATTGGAGAAGAAAATGGCAACCCACTCCAGTGTTCTTGTCTGGAGAATCCCAGGGACGGGGGAGCCTGGTGGGCTGCCGTCTATGGGGTCGCACAGAGCCGGACATGACTGAAGTGACTTAGCAGCAGCATGAGAACATGAACAGAAGTTTTTACTATTCCGTCATCAAAAATCAAGTATGATTTTATATGGTCACTGGATTTCCCTGACCAATCAATTTTTAAGTTACACGGAAAGCTTTATATAGCACTTATACTGGATTCAAGTATTTTGTGATTATTTCTATAAAACACAGGACAAAAAAAAAAAAAAACCCTTAGTATAATCTTCCTTTATATACTATTCCTACAAGAAAATAAGCTTCCAAGTTAAGTTATTTAAATATTTCTTTATAACACACTCTTCCAGGAGATTAAATGAAAGACAACGTGTACTATGTATGAATCTCTCTTATTTAAACTGCAGTAATGAATTACACCAAAAAGTGCATCTATATTCGTCTCTAATAAAAACAGAAAGCAGGTAAATTCAATCACTCTTTCATATTTGAGGAGAGAGATTTGTAGAAAAATAAAATGCTTTATTCCAGGTTGTCATGAGCAGATAATATTAAGAAAGTGGTGCTTTTAAAAGTTCAGAATGTGGGCCTTTCCTGATGGTCCAGTGGTTAAGAGTCCACACTTCCACTATAAGGGGCACAGGTTTGATCCCTGGTCAGGGAACAAAGATCCCATATGCTACATGTTCTGGCCAAAGTAAAAAAAAAAAACAAAAAGTGAATGCACGGATGGACAAGGTGATTCCTATGTACAATAAATTCATTTAGACTTCAAAAAGTTACAAAGCAATTTGTCACCATATTTTATTATCCAAATCTCTTACTACTTGTGGACAAATAAAGTCACGGATTATGGATTTTCTACATGTGTTTACAAAATATTAATACATACATTTCTATTCCAGTAGCAGATTAAAAGTCAGCAGTCACATCAGCTTTTTTCAAAGGCATGTGAAATACTGTAACCTTAGATATTGTATCAAATTTTACATTCTGAAGGGAATCTTTCTCAATCTATCTTCAGCTTCACATGTGAAAGCTTAATAAAATGACAAGGACACACACTAGTGTCATCAGAAGTCTGATAATAAACCTTAAATAGTCTGCCTATTAACAGCATTCATCACTTTTCTAAAACAATTAAAATGTGAACCTGATGTCTTCTAGGTTCTGTCCCAACAGGGTTAGGGCTGTCTTGCCTGTGTGTTCACCTTAGCTAATTTCCCTCACCAAATGCAGGTTAAGAACCCTCTTTGCATCATATACAGCCTCTGCCATTTCCAAAGACAGTCAGCCTGGCCCAGGGAGACTCAGGATGAGGCTGTGGAGACGGCCTGGGAGGAAGCAGGCCTGAGAGCATGTGCCTGGACTAAGCCCAGTGCAGGAACCAGGAGGCAGGCCACCTGTCAGAGGATGTGGTGACCCAGGAACGTGAAGGCAGACAAGCAGGCTGGCTCAGAAACGCCATCAGCATCAGGAAGGGAAGGGGAAAGCTCGGAGTGGTTCTCTCCTTTGTAGATTTTCAGCACATTTTCAAATACTGGAAATTTTGACCGGGGACTTTTCTTAAATGTGTACATGCACAAGGCTGAGAAAATATCCCCTTTCCCTATCGAAGAACAGGGAAAGAAGGGTTCCAGCCCCAGCTAGCACCCTCTCAGCTAAGCACCAGCTCAGCTCAGCTACCCCGATGCTCAGCTTGGTCTTTCCTCAGCCCTGGGAACTGCTTTTGAACAGAACTGTTTACGGCCAGGCACAGACTTCCACCAGGGCCCAGAAGGTGGTGTGCCCACATCCCAATACACACTTGATCTTTCTCAGGTGCTGGGCTGAAGTCACGTTTCCTATCTCTTATCGCAGGAAACTGTATCCCACTCTTACAGTCAGCATGCGTGACTAATGCAACGGAGTGAAAAGAAATGCATTTTGACGGAAAACTGCCAAAATTTAAGGCACCACTGGTAAAACAGCTCAAGAAAGGGACAGAGATACAGCTGGTGTTACCAAATCTGGGGACATGGGCAGGCGGCACCACACAAGAGGAGGAAGGACTTCACTTCCCACAAATGGGAGAAACGAGGAGACGCTGAGGAGACTAAGACAGGACCGGAACAGCTAGAGAGACTGGCGTTCCAGGCACGTTTCTGAGAGGAGTTTAGGCAACCAGGGATCAAAGACTGAAACGAAACGTAAGCCAAGGTTGACAATGCACTGATACTAAAAGTTCAGTTATAAAATCCTGCTTTCCTGGAGTCAGAATTGGTTCCAGACTGCTGAGTGGCTGAGCCAGGAGGTGGGAATCAAGGGGGTGGGAGCAGGGGCGGGTTGCAGGGGGGTTGGGGGGGTGGTGGTATACTGTGAAGGCTGGAATCCAGAGGAATCTAACAGCCTGCTTTAATCCGAGCAGTGCAGATGACTAACAGTGGAAACCAGACTCAAGAAATCATGAGTCACCCTTAAGAGGAACCAGCGTCAGTGTCAATAACTTCTCTGGGAACTTGGAACACATGTGCTAGAACAAATATTTTGGAACTGAATATCTTGCACCAACATTGAATCACTCCTTCATTTTGGATAGATCACTATAAATGTCCTTGTTTTCAGAGCTCTTCAATTACCAAATGAGGCTAATAATATCTGTTTAGATATTTTTACCAGTTTAAAAAAAGTCAATAATAACTGACCTTTTGGAAAAATGAATTATTATTACACTTGAACTTCTTACCCTGGAGAAAAGTGCCCACAGTCCACTCTGGACTGTAAAATTGCTAGTGGGCTAATGCTCAGAATGAACGTGCTGTTTGTTTTCAAACCACAGCAGGGCAATTAAAATCTGAATTTCTATAAAATGAGATATGAGTTCATTTTCCTCACACATTCTCTCCCAACTTAAAGAAAACATTCGCTAATTTCCTATTACAGGCAAGGCATTGTATGAGCTTCTAAAAAGATTACAAAAGTACAAAAATAACAAAGATCAAAACATATTTGACCTTAAAAACAGAATCAAAAGGTTAAGTATTGTTAGTTTGCTCTTTATCAGAGATGTAATATGTTAAGACTTAAATCAAAATATTTTTCCAGATATTCTTACAGCTAAAATATACTAAACATTCATCCACAACATGGATGAACTTCAAAAAGTACTATGCTAAGTGAAAGAAGAATACACAAAAGACTATAAATTCTCTATGACTTCATTTATATGGAGTTTAAGAACAGGTGAAACCAATTTATGTAGTATATATCCTTAAGTGTTTGCCTGGATTGTGGGAGGGGGTGGTGACAGCTTGAATTGAAAGGGTGATGAAAATGTCCTCTGTCTTATTTTGGGTGGGTGGTTATACAATTGTCAAAACTTACCAAACTGAACATTTAACTGCATCTTACAGGATGTGAAATATGTCTTTTACATGCTAAAAAAAAAAAATACTACTTAACTAAGTAAACATTACCAGGAGTGGAGGGTTCAGATAAAAAGCATGGCAAAGGGTTAATGGCACCTCTAGATCTCAATGGCATTTATAAGAAAACAGTCTCCATCTGTAAGGAACTAGTTGTAATGGATATGACAATAAGTTTAACAATACAACCATACTGCCTACTAAATTTCAGTCACGTATGAAAGATTCTAACACAGAAAAACAACAGGATGTTTTAAGAGTAAATGGAAACAATTTGCATCTGTTTCTTTCTGTTCTATCAACTGAAAACACAAAAGTAGTTTTAATTTGCATCTTCCCTACTACTCCAGGAACACAGTTGGTAAAGAATCTGCCTGCAATGCAGGACCCAGGTTCGATTCCTGGATCAGTAAGATACCCTGGAGAAGGAAATGGCAACCCACTCCAGTATTCTTGCCTGGAAAATTCCAAGGACATTCCTGGCAGGCTACAGCCCATGGGGTAGCAAGAGTCAGACACAACTAAGCAGGTAAACCACCACCACATACTACTCTGATACCAGGGTGCTTCGGCTACTCACAGGGAAGGAATTCTAGAGAATGTTTCTTTTTTATATTTATTTTAGCTTCAATATTTCTTTATTGATGTGTAGTTGGTTTACAATGTTGCATTAATTTCTGCTGTACACCAAAGTGATTTTTTTATACTCCTTTCCATGGTTTAACGTAAAGATACTGAATGTATTTCTCTGTGCTATACAGTAGGACCTTATTTGTTAGAAAGTTTTACAGGAGACCTCCTGCAGCGCAGGAAATCCAGGTTCAATCCCTGGTTTGGGAAGATTCCTTGGAGGAGGAAATGGCAACCCACTCCAGTATTCCTGCCTGGGAAATTCCATGGACAGAGGAGCCTGGCAGGCTGCAGTTCATGGGGTCACAAGTGTTGGACACAACTTAGTGACTAAACTGCCACCACCACCCCACTAGTTATAGGATTTGTCAAGGGGAGAAATTCTTGAATATGCATCTCAAAGTCTCTGTGAGGCTTTTCCACCCTCACACAAATTCTGATTCATGCCTCAGGGGCTTGGTTATGACTCCCAGCTAACATTGGTCACTTCCAAACAGGAATGAGTCACACCCCTCAGCTGGTGGGGCAGGAAGACAAGTTTCTGGCTGAGAATCTAGAAAAGAGGAAAGGGTGGGGCACAGGGAACAAGAGGTACGTGCCCCACCTCCCCATCCGTCCTCCTCCGCTGGAAGCTCAAGGAAAATACACAGAATTGCTTGGGCCATACCTCACCTTCTCGTTCAACTTCCATCACAACACTAGGCTAAACTGAGCCACAAAGAAAGAGAAAAAGGAATTACGAGTGACCCACTAAGTTTTTCTCCTTTCCAATCCAGTGCTTGGGCTTCCCTGTGGTTCGGCTGGTGAAGAATCCACCTGCAATGTGGGAGACCTGGGTTTGATCCCTGGGTTGGGAAGATCCCCTGGAGAAGGGAAAGGCTACCCACTCCAGTTTTCTGTCCTGGAGAATTCCATGGACCGTGCAGTCCATGTGGTCACAAAGAGTCAGACGTGACTGAGCGACTTTCCCTTTCACCTGACTTCCCTGGTGGCTCAGATGATGAAGAATCTGCCTGCAATGCAGGAGACCCGGGTTTGGTCCCTGAATTGGGAAGATAACCTCAAGAAGGAAATGGCAACCCACTCTAGTATTCTTGCCTGGAAAATCCCATGGATGGAGAAGCCTGGAGGGCTACAGTCCATGGGGGTCGCAAAGAGTCGGAGACAACTCAGTGGCTCACACTTTCAGTTTCAATCCAGGGCTAACATGTTAGCCAATCTACCAAGGGGTACAGAGATACAGGCCCCCTGGCACAGCAACAATGCCACTTGCTCACCTTTGCAAGGTGTATTAACAGCTACTGACATCAGCACCAACAAAGCTGCCAAGTGGAGGATCCCCCCAGTAAAACTGGAGTTGTGAGCCTGAAACCACGTGTGGTGTTGTACACATTAATCTAATGTACATCTTGAACCTTCTCGAAGACGTGCCTTTTAAAGACTGTAGTCTAAGGTCATGCTATTTTAAGAATAATGAGAACAGCAGCTGCACTTGTCAGCCATCCCCCAGGGAGGGCCCAGTCCTCTGACCGGGCTTCGGACATGCCCCACTTCTGTTCTTGGCTGTGCTGTCCTGGTTCTGCCTCTTTCTTCACAATCTTTAAATATAAATTTGCTGGTGACTGGTAAATTTGCTGGTGACTGGGTGGCATGTCTGTCTTCCCTGCCAGTGGGCCTACTCATCGAGAGCAGAGACTGTTTCTTCTGTCTTGTATACTGAATTCCTAGTGCCCAGCACAATGCCTGGCACAGAGAGTGTGCTGAATAGACATTAGGTAAATAAACAGATTTCTGTGTGTGTGTGGGGGGGGGTAGTATTTGATTATTTATTAGACTATAAGCTCCATCAGAGATGGGATCTTCTCTACCTGGTTCTGTGCCCTCAGACCTTAAACAGCACATGCCTATAGGAGGTCTTCAGAAAATATTTACCGAATTAATAAAAATTGTGAGATGAGATCAAGCCAGCTCAGAGCTAAATGAAATCTCTGCACATGACTTTTTAAAAAAGCAACAAACCTGGTCTGATCTATGAAGGCCACTGCTAGCAATACTATGATCAGCTTTCAAAGGGACTTTTGTGTATGTGCCAAATAAGTTAGTCAAGATTGTGACTGAACTCTTCCAAATAAGCGTTTTGAAGTACAAAACAAGCCACCAGCCACAGCTGAGGCAACTGTAAGCCTCAAGAAAACCATGATCACCCCATTGCTCAAAAGCCATTCGCTGTGTTGCTCACCATTAAGAGCGGATGGCAAGGCATGTTCGAAATGTTCCCGTCTCCTCTGTGACTTGGAAGCTGCAATATGCCTGTTATAGAAGCATGTACCCAGTGAGCACCAAACACTATCTAAATTTAAGTGGAGGCAGGAAATATGAGCCAGCCAGGCATCTTGTGGATGGAGCAAAGGCTGAAACCCAGGGGACAAGAAACGCAGTTCTAAGTGCAGTAACTGAAGGATGTAACTCTGGCTTTTATTGAAAAGTCACCTCTAGGGAAGACTTACATATAACACAAATAACAGTAAAAATATTTGGGGATCAAAGCAGCCTTCCTCCCTTTCCTTTGCTCTCGCCTACCCAAAAGGAATGGAATGTCTAACTTTTCTTAGGTCTGATGCTACTGGAGGGGGACCTGGCAGTATTCCATTTCTAACAAACCAATATAGGCTGACTCATTCCCAAATGTCAAGCTTATAAAATGAGAAACCTTACTTCATATACCTATTTTGCAAATTATATATGGTCTATTGCCTTATTTTATATCACTAAATTTAAAGCAATTCAAACCAGAAGGGTAACAATTTCTTTGTGTGTTCATGTTTTGTCGTTTTGAGCTGTTTCACATCCATCTCTTTTAACAGGTTTTTTTTATTTGACTTCAAACTTTTCAATAAAACTCAACTAACAGAAATTTTAGTCTTGTGGGAAAATTAAACATTTCAGAATTTTCCCATTAAAAATAACTGATCATTCACACGATAAGTAAAATTACATATTTCTTTAAAACTACCTATTTTATTAAATGGTTATTTTATTAAAAGTTCACATGATCAACATTAACAGTTACTTTTTATGCCTTGATGAAAGACACTTTCAAAAATCTTAAATTTGTTAGATTAAGAGACGCTATTTCTTACACATTTTCTTTAGTGTAAAGCTTATCAAAGTATCGCTTAAATTTCATTATGAATTTTTATCCTATATTCTCCTACCTTTCTTACTAAAATTATATATATTCATGATATAATCCTACTGTGAAATGCATCTACTGGAAAATCCAACTTAGGTTATTCTAGTCACTTGTATTTCTTCCAGTGGCTCAGTAGTAAAGAATCAGTCTGCAATGTGGGAGACCCAGGATTGATCCCTGGGTTGGGAAGATCCCCTGAAGAAGGGAATGGCAACCCACTCCAGTCTTCTTGCCTGGGGAATTTCATGGACAGAGGAGCCAGGAGGGCTACGTATGGTCCAGAGGGTCACAAAGAGTCAGACACAACTGAGAGACTAACACACTTTTTATATTTCTCCATTTTTAATTGTTTTATAATGAACGTCACTATTAGTTACTGGCCTATTATGTGCCTGGAACTGTCCCTCATCATTTTATATGTCAGTTTTAAACTTTATAAGAATCTTATAAAGTATATATCATTACCCCTTCTGTATTATTATCTCTACTCATTTTTCTGATCTGGAAACCAAGGCTCCACAGTTACATGAGCCTATCCAAGGGTCGATCTGTATCCAACGTCCCACCTTTCCAATTATACCATACCACTCTTCAGTAATCAATATCTTTCATTCATTGCCTAACTCATTCACCAAGATTGTATTGATCACCTACTCTGTGTCAGGCATTATGCTTCTCACTGAGATAATAGCTCTCAAGATGCCCTTAGTTTAACGAAAAAGACAAAAACAACAAGCTGTATAAATGGAAGAGTAGTAAAATCTCTAATAAAAAGCAAAAGAGATACACTTGAGTTAAAACACAGGAAAAAACAGCTATCCACAATACTAACATTAGCTCCTAATTATGGCGGGCTTTACTCTATTAGACACCACAATCCTGGAAAGCAAGCTTTTTAAAATTATGTCATTTTTGACATAATCACCCTTGAATAGGTCCTAATATTAACTTCATTTTACAGAGGCGAAAGTTACATTAATCACTCAAGGTCACCCAGCTAGTGAATTTATAGGTTAGAATTTGAACTTTTATTTGCATAAAACTTAAGGTTAAGTAGTGGTGGCCTCTATCTCGGCAGACCCAGGCTAAGGGCCTGATGAAAATACTGGGACAGGGGCAAGACAACAGACCCCGAGGAGAACGACCAGCCACTGAGGAGCAGGAGAAACTGGTGTGGGATAAATTAAAAGGACCACAAACCAGCAGAATGGCCCCTTTCTCCCTCATCACAGACATTTGTGGTCCAATAGGAAGCAGGTCCACAGCCTTGGCCAATGTCAGGATATCTGTAAAAGATGGTGGAAATAATCTTTCAACAGAGGGAAGAATCATCCTCTTTTACCTCCAATGTAAGTACCTCTAATGAAAGTGAAGTTTTCACCTGCAAATCCAAGCCTCAAATAAAGACCACTTTCACCTGATCCCTAATATCTACACTTATGCAGGGCTTGGTTGGTGGTTAGGGATCCCGGGGCCTCGTCTCTCCTCCCCTCTGGATCAAAGAAGATGTCGATTCCCAAGGCATCCCCCAACCCTGTAAGAGTGGGTTTGAGTATGCCGGGCCAACAAAGGCCGAGAAGGTCCTCTCTCAGAGACCCAGGGATAATCTCCGAAGATATTAAGAGAATGTGGGGCCAAGACTGACAGTGCCTGCAAACACAACGGTCAGAAATTGGGAGAGGGCTGGTAGGAAGAACGTCCAAGAGGTATTTTTTTTAATGTCATGCTAGGCCTTTGTTACACTCAGGCTCTCTCTAGTTGCCATGAACAGGGACTGCTCTTCACCGTGGTGCCCGGGCTTCCCACTGTGGTGCCTTCTCTTGTTGCCGAACACAGGCTCAAATGCATTTGAGCTTTAGTATTTGCAGCATATGGGTTCAGTAATTGTGGCACATGGGCTAAGTTGCTCCGCGGCATGTGAAATCTTCCGAAACCAGGGACTGAACCCGTGTCCCTTGCATTGCAAGGCAAATTCTTAACCACTGGACCATCATCAGGGAAGCCCTCACAGAAGTTATTAACATCAGGTCCATAATCGTTCCTTCACTGCCTGGTGACTGCCCTTTCTCCATGGAACGCTGAACTCACTGAAATCCTCCAGGATCCACCATTCAGTAGAGACAAAGGGATCACGGAGAATACTGAGCACCGATAATCTCAACATCAGTCATTCCCTCCTCAGTCCTCCGGTGATATTCCAAAAGCTCAATTTGTAATAAAAGCTATTCACCTCTTACTTAAAAGTCTCCTTCCTCTCTTCCTGTGCATACAATTACATGGTGACACACGGTTGCTGACGGCAACTTGAAGAATGGGAAAAGCCACAGGTGCTCCCGATGAAAATACAATCTTACATTTATGAGTCATTTATCGGGAACCCACGAAGTGTCCGCTGTTGGAATCTTTTGCTAAGATTCCCTGAAAGAGATTCCCCCTGAAATACGTTTCCTGGAATCTGAAGAACATTATCATCCTGTCTGAAGATCGGTAAGAATATAGGAAAACACACAGTAATTATCTCTTTGCAGAAACCACATGCTATCCTTCAACTCTTTTGTCTTTAAGCACATGTGTCTGCAGCACAACCACTGTCATGATCTCCCTTAACCTGACACTTCGCGGGCAGTTCCTGCACGCATAATGCGACAGAGCAGCACAAACCAGACAGCGGGGAAGGACTTAGGGCTCTCCGAGGTGAAGAGGAGCAGTTCCTACGACTGCTGTTAAGTAAAAGAATTCACTTTGATGGTGATATTGTAACTGCCACTCAGGTAGGATGAGTGAAAAGGCCCCATACCCAGCACTGCTGGGGTTTCCCAGGTGGCACCAGTGGTAAAGAACCCCCATGCCAATGGAGGAGACATAAGAGACATGGGGTAGATCCCCGGGAGGAGGGTATGGCAATCCACTCCAGTATTCTTGCCTGGAGAATCCCATGGACAGATGGCCTGGCTGGCTGCAATCCGCAGAGTCACAAATAGATGGACACGACTGAAGCAACTTAGCACATCAGCACCATACCAGCCTCCTCGCCTCTTCTTAGCAACCCCACAAGGCCGAAAACACAGGCGGTGAAGTCAAGAAACTTGCTCCAGGTGATAGATTCTCGGAGGCCAAAGCCAACCGCTAATTCAGGTCTTCCATCTACAGGCCTGTCTTCCCTCCTCACAGCTCTGTATTAGCACAGGCTTCACAGGCTCTTTCTTCCTTCTGCTTTAAACTGTCCTCTTTAAGGAATAACTCACCCCCAATGAATCCAAGAGGCTCTGTCTTTAAAATCTTCTACTTTCCCTAAGGAACATCTATGATCAGTGAGCTTACACTCTTTCTTCACTATCTGTATTGCTTAGAAACAAAGGTGGGTTTGATTTGTTGGTTTTTGTTTTTTTGCTTGTTGGCTTTAGAAAAATAAAAGTATCTTGTGTTTAACACAGATTGAGCATTCAGGGCTTGTTTAATAAATAACAGTAGAGGGGAATAAAAATATAACAAATGAATGCAATAGTTTAAAATCATAAATTAGAACAAAACATTTATAATAATGTTAAGGGTTTACATGTGGGGAGGTTGTATTATTTTTGTTTTAAATTTAGTGGGGAATAACTTTTATTAGAAACCATGCAAATCAGAAAAAAGTAAAACTAAAAACATGTCTTAGTTTATGTCTGTGTGATGCCACAAGAAAAATCTCACCATCATCTTGTCTGTGCCAAGCCAAAGATTATTTTTCAAACATCTAGATAGAATGTCTGAAGAAATCATAAAAAAATAAATTATGTAAATACAATGTTAGTTTATGTAAAACAAGCTTTATAAACAAACCTATAATTTGCATAATTGTACTTTGTGAAAGAACATCTATTTACATGACTTTGACCTCTGGCTCAAGTTCTGCCAAAGTTAAAATAAAAATTATAGAAAAGAGAATTTTAGTGACTAATATCCTTTTCCCCCCCAATTTCAAGTATTTGTATTTTCAAATAATGTAGGAGACAGTAGAGTTTCAATGTTCTAGATTGAAAGCATTAAATATAAAAGCAACATCTGGACTTCACAAAAGAATACATTTTCATCCATTTGTATTTTTGGCTGCTGAACAACTTACTGTAGCAAGTTCTTTCAATTAATATTCAGACATGTAGCCAGGGCAGTAATAAGTACCATGGCAGAGAAAGTTGCCTATTAACCCTTCAACTTGTCTTCTGTGTAAACATTCCATCTGATTTGGGGCTGAATAGTGTTTGGATTGCTCTTTGGCACATGTCCAAAATATTCTATTGTTGACATTTTCACCAAGCAGTCTTTTTAAACTGGCTACTTCTTAAGATGGGTGCTAAATAATTTTAGTTGCATTTTAAAAAGCAAGACAGAACTAAAGGAAAAGCAATAAGGACATAAAACAATGACTACACTGTATTAAAATCTCACAATCTCTACATTTACATATGAGTTACCAATCAGTCAAGAAGTACATTTCCTTGGTTGAAGATGACTGGAAATAGATTTTTCTGTTCTAAAACTAGTGATTTTTGCATAGACCCAAACCCTGAATGATTTGTATCAAAAGCAGATCAACCAGCTTATAACTTGTAATAAAAAGGCTTCCAATTACAATCTAAAATGTCATCTCTTGACAAATGTTTGGGACTCTGTGAAAAGCATTATGATATTTAGGCTGTAGGGTACAAAGGAAATGAGATAGCACTTCTCCCTCTAAGGATACACAGTTTGTTAAAATGTGCTAAAGTAACTGGAATGCAAAACACAAAGCGATGTGTATGATAGAAGAAAACCCAAAGAATTAGCTAGAGTGAAAACTTATATAAAATACAATGATTTTAATCTGACTTGCTACAAATAACACCGAGAGTTCAAGACCATCCTTTAATTAAACACTAGACTGGGACTTCCCTGGTGGTCCAGTGGTCAAGACTCCATGCTTTCACTGCAGAAGGAACGGGTTGGATCCCTGGTCAGAGACCTCAGATCTCACATGCTACTTAGTGTGGCCAAAAAGTATAAATAAAGCTAGACTGTGGAGTTCTTAACAATATATTATAATCTTCCTCCACGAATGTCAGAATTTAAATAGCATCTCTGAGGGTAACCTTTACACAAGTCTAAATTTCTTGGTTTCTAAAAGAAAGGAAAAAAAACACATGGCAATCAACATATGTGATTGTTGCAACCTCTTGAGAAAAAAATAGGGGTAGAGTATGTGTGTGTAGAACTCTTTCCCTCTTTTAGAGCTGTTTGTGTCAGATCCAAAGAACAATGAGACAGCTAAGAGGAGACTGGGAAAGCAATTATCTGACTTGAGAGTTAGAACATAGAAGATACATTGTGACTGTGGATTTAAAACTGAAAATAACAAAAAGTTTATGCAACAGGGTAAGACTGACTACGCTCAAAGAGGATTTTAAGAATAGTTTGCTTTTTAGCCGGCATACCCCTGGTAGGGAATACACACACATATACATGCACGCCATATACATAAGAGCCCCTGTCAGAGCAAATAAGGCAAGGACAGCATCGAGGATGATTTGCTGAGAAATCAGGCAACATTTAGGAATGCTCAGAACCCTCCACTATTTTAGCCCCATCCCCTCACCTATCTGGCCATTCCTTGAGGGTCAGCACTGCCTCTGTAGAGCCAGCCTGGATCCTCCTAAGCAAGGTTACATATTTTGTCCTTGGTGCCACCGTGACACTGGTACACATGTTGATCACAGTCTAGCATTAATCACAGATGACTGCAATTATCTATTCACATATCCACCTCCTTCCCAGATAGTGAGGAACCGGAAGGTCAGAGACCACAGAACCTAACAGAGAGCCTGGAAGAATATGTACAATCAGCACTTTTATGATAGATGACTGTGGGCATCTCCAAGGGCCAAGGGCCATAAAAACCACTAACCATTACGCTTATTATTTACTTAATTAAATTTAGTTAACTTACATAAATTTATTTAATTATTTTAATTATTCAGAGTAATTCATTTCTTCTTCCTTTCAACAATGATTTACTTGGTTTCCACTGAAGATATCAAGCATCATTCTAGGCACTGAAAGTGACCCAGTCGTGTCTGACTCTTAGAGACCCCATGAGTCATACAGTCCATGGAATTCTCCAGGCCAGAATATTGGAGTGGGTAGCCGTTCTCTTCTCCAGGGGATCTTCCCAACCCAGGGACTGAACCCAAGAGGGGATTGAACCTCCTGCATTGCAGGAGGATTCTTTACCAGCTGAGCCACCAGGGAAACCCAAGAATATTAGAGTGGGTAGCCTATCCATTCTCCAAGGGATCTTCCCGACCCGGGGTCTCCTGCATTGCAGGCAAATTCTTTAGCAGCTGAGCTACCAGGGGACTAGCTTAGAACAGAAAACACACAAAACACTGCAGAAAGTTTATTACATTTTAGAGGAGGGTGAGGAAGAGAGAATTTTCTTAAATTACAGGAATGGAATGTCTATAACATTTAGGATATTTTACATGACCTAGTCTCAGCCCTCAAGAAATTTACATTATACTTGGTGGATTAATTAATGCAAAGATAATGAACAACAAAAATACAAGGTGAGTGCTAACTGTGTGCAATAGAAAAATTAGGGATGTGAGCATCCACTGGTGGGCACTTTGGGTTTAGAGAGATCAACAATAGCTTTCTGGGACTGTAATGGGTTTGGAAGGGGAGGGAGCTACCGAGAAAGAGAATGAGAGTCTGGTATTGCTGGGAAGGGGAATGGTCTGAGCTAGAGCAGAAGAGAAAAGTGTAAAGCTTGCAGAACAATGCAAAATTCTCCTCTCCTGCACATCTGTTCTCCACCTCCTGCCATTAATTTCCACCTAATCTCTCAGCTCAAGTCCCCACCTGGGACTCCTCTGTTTACCAGAAGCCCTCAGTCTCCAAGACCTTATAGGTGCTGCCTCTCTCACAAGCTCTCAGCTCCACTTCTATTCCCATGACCACCACTGGCCATTTCTGAACCTGACCACCAGAAAGGCTTACCTCAACCATCTCCCCCTCTCCAACCCATTTCCCAATGCACTGCCAGGGAGACCTTTCCAAAAGCAAATTTGATTCTATCACTCCTTTCCTAATCATTTTTCATGAGCTCCAGATCACCTACAGCTGGGGTCCCCAACCCCCGGGCTACAGACCATCCCTTGCATTACTGCCTGAGTTCTGCCTCCTGTCAGATCAGCAGCAACATTAGATTCGCAAAGGAGCATGAACCCTATTGTGGTGAACTACGCAAGCAAGGGATCCAGGCTGCATTCTTCTTATGAGAATCATCCTATCATCCCCCACCCCATCCGTGGAAAACCTGTCTTCCTCGAAACCAGTCCCTGGTGCCAGCTGGGGACCACTGACCTACAGGGTAAAATCCAAAACCCTTAAAATGTTTGGAGGATTCTTCATGGTGCCACATTTTCCTGCCTTCCCAGACTCGTCACTGCTCTCCTCCACCACAGGCAATACATGGAACTCCAGACTTTCTGCCTGCTTGCTTCTTCAACATCTGGCTCAGCAATCTCCTCTGTGCAGCCGTCTCCCACCCTCCTCCATGGCTGTGGATGTACTTCCGTAATAGCACTTACTGCAAATCACTGGTTCCATGGAACCCACTCTCTACGGCCAGGACATGCATCTTACTCTCCCCACAAGCTCAGCACTTAATCCTACAACTAGTACAGGTTTGCTCAACTAATGGTGACAAAGCAAAACTGGTACAAGAATCAGATTTGCAAGTGATTAAAGGTAAAGTTTGTAGTGAGGGGACAGAGGTAGTGCAGAAGATACGTCCACAGAAAAGTGCAACAGTAAAAGGAAAGCTAACAAAGACACTTGAGAAGCAGAGCTGGACTACTGCCTCTCAGAGGTAATAGGCCTCTTCCCACCCATCCTCCATTCCAGTGACAGGACTATTAACTGTGGGCTCAGAGAGTAAACTCTAGCATAGGCAGTCTGGAATCCAAAGTAGTCAAAAAATGTCACCAGCCATTTCAGTAAATGAAGTTGTTACTGCCATAAACTCATCAACCACTGTAGCCACCCCATGATGAACTCTGAAGGGAATTCAGGATGGAGGGAAAATAGGATACTGGTCCTAGATAACAGTTAAGATGAATATCAAAGGAATGATTTCAATAAGCCCAGATTCTTGCATTTTCCTATACACAGAAACGCACTAAAACCTCTAACTTGAGATGTCTGGTTTTTGTGATTAGCAGTAATCTTTTGATGTTCTTGTTTTTTCTTGTTTCTTGTTTTTCATGTTTTTTTTTAAGCAAGAAAACTCCTATATATCCTGGGTCGTCCCTTGCCTCTTTGAAACAGTCCCTCAAAGCTACCTGAGAGGCTGTCATCCCAGGCTATGGTCCTCAGTAAGCTCCCGAACAAAACATAATTCTCAACTTTCAGGTCATGCTTTTTTTTTTTCCAGCTGACCCAACCATCCACCTAAACAAAAACCTTTTGCCTAAACCATCTGAAGTGTTCCTGATAAGCCTTCCTTTTGGAGAACACTTTTCATCCCTCAGCTAAGTTTGAACACTGGAAATGCAAGAAACAAAACAGCATACTAAATATCTACATTCTGACTATAACAGACATTTCTATCAGTTTCTACAGCAACAAGAAGAGATGTTAATTCAATTCGCTGATTAATGAGGTGGCAGGATGTGGGGGTAGTGCTTCTGGAGGCAAGGCAGCTAAGGACCTTCTGCACACCAGACACACGGAACCTACCTCGACTGTGATCTCCATCGGCACCAGTGCAATCAAGGCCATGAGCCAGATACCTCCTGCCATCACTGCCTGGATGTAACATCTGTGGTTCATTGTTAGAAATGATTAAGAAAATAAGTGCCATTTTGCAACAATGCTCCCATGCCATTAGGCTCTTTCACAGACCTCTGGCGATTATTTCATGCTAAACAAGGAAGCAAGCCTTATACTTAAAGCACTCAACAATGCTTTGAAAGTAAGCAGAAACCCACATGTCTAACAAAAGGGGGTGGGGGGACAGTGCAAATCCCAGTCTACTAGAAGGCACACTTCTGTTTATGTAAAACATTTCTATGATGTAATCGGGGGCCACATCTAGTTTAAATAGTTTTTCTTTTTGTCTCTTGCTAATTAATTGATGATAGAGGTTTTAACCAGGAAATTGCGTCAAAATAACTCTTCTGCTCTGAGTTACAAATTTAATAGCTATAGAGAAGTTTCATAGAAACCTTCAGTAACTGAGTGGGTTTTAAATTATTACACAACTCTCAGTAGTGACAAGTGCTGGGAGAAATATGTCAATAGGTTTAGCAGAGCCCTACATTATAAAACTAGAGGTAGAGCACCAGAGTCTTCTCTCCCATAGTTGGCGATTATAATTATTTCATAAAAGGTTATATACCATTAGCCTACTTCTGGTAAGCTCTAAAAAAGCTTATTTTACAATGACAAACTTTCCACTGGTATGCTAAACATCTGATATAAAGCCACGGCAACCCACATTAAATTTGTATAACAACTCCAAATTGTTGAAACCTGGTATTTGTTGACTGACATAAAAAATGTTGACTTGACCCCTATATACACTAAAGTATTAATATCAGTAGACTCTGAAGGGTGGAATTAAAGAAGAATAGACATATTTATTTTCTTAAATATATCTACACTGCCTGACTTGATACAACCATCAGGTAAATACAGACTAGCAGAAGTTAGGTTTTTTTCCCCCTAAAGTGAAATCTCCTGATGGCATGGTTAACAAAGCTCAGTCTTGCTTACTTTAATTTTTATTTGTGAAGGGTGAAAGGTTTTCACCCTTCTTTATTTACGACTGTCCATGTAAACAGTGACACCTCACCATAACAGGCAAAACTGTTTTCCTATGAAACAGATTGTGTTAATTTTATTATAACTTTATTACAAGTTTGCTCCTATGATTTATATTTGTATGTAATAAGAACTTGGGCTTCCCTGGTGGCTCAATGATAAAGAATCCACTTGCCAAAGCAGGAGATCCAAGCTCAACCCCTGGTTCCGGAAGATCCCCTGGCAAAGCAAATGCTAACCCACCCGAGTATTCTTGCCTGGAGAATCCCATGGACAGAGAAGCCTGGTAGGCTACAGGTCACGGGGTCACAAGAGTCAGACACAACTTGGTGACTAAACAATCAGTATTAGTATACTGAGGAAACTGGGTCAAGCTGGAGAAGTACAGGGATATGTGCTCATCTTCTCCTGCCTGAGCACCAAATCACAACTAGCTGTTGAACAACCATTGACAGGAAGACACCGGGACCCACCAAAAAAAAAAAAAAAAAAAAGACACCCCACATCCAAGGACAAAGGAGAAGACACAACTAATGGTAGGAGAGGTACAACCATGATACAATCAAATCCTGTATCTGCAGGTGGGCAACCCACAAGCTGGAGAACAATAAGACCAAAAAAGATTTCACACTGTTGTGAAGGTTCTAGGCCCTACACCAGGCTCTCCAGCTTGGCCATCCCGCCAAGAGACTGGGAATCCTCAGGGAATCTGACTTTGAAGGCCTGCAGGATTTGATTACAGGACCTCCACAGGACTGCAGGAAACAGGATTTACTACCACAGCCTGCTAAATAGTAGTATAATAACACCCTGACAGCTGGAGTGACCAGGTGGAAGGGCGTCAATCTACACAGATCTCGCAAGTCAGAAAACCTGGGTTTGAATCTTAAGCTGTGTGAGAAGTTAGGCAAATCAACCTGTGAGCTTCAGTCTTCTCTCCCATAAAAATGAACACTACTATTTGTCCCCTCCATATGGATGAATACCTAATAAATTATTCTCAAGTAAATGAAAGTATGGAGTATATAATACCTTCTATTCAATTTGTCTCTGGATTTAAATGAGCAGTGCCTACAACAGTTAGGATATGGAAAGACAATAATTATCTGTCCACAGGTGAATGAAGAGCGATGATGTGATATGTATAGGTATACACACATGCATATAATATGGGATATTAGAGCCATGAGAAAGAAGGAAATCTTGTCATTTGCAACAGCACAGATGGAACTTGAAGGCATTAAGTGAAATATGACACAGAAATACTGTGTAACTTACATCTGAAATATTTTAAAAAGGTGAACTCACAGAAACACTAAAATGTGGGGCAGACTGGGGAGATGTTAGGCAAGGGTACACTTCCAATTATAAAATGAGTAAGTTCCAGGTATCTAAGCATAGTGCTTGGAGTCAATTAACACTGTATCTTTGAGATTAGACCCTAAATGTTCTCACCACAAAAAAAGGCATGGTAATTAAGTGACATGTTAGAGGTGTTAGCTGTCTGGTGGTGATCATTTTGCAATATATAAATGTTTCAAACATGTTTTACCTTAAACTTACACATTGTTAAATGTCAATTATATCTCAATAGAGTTGAAAACAACAAAAATAAATACATGAGCAGTACCCAGAATGTGAACGAAAAACCACACCTAACTCCGAAAATTACTACTAAAGTTATTACAGAAGACTATATTAGAATATATTAGAGAAGAGTGTTAGTACATAAGCAAGAACTGTTAGGTTATTGAAACTGATTTGGCGTCCAGGAAACTGAGTCGGAGTCTGCCTGGTAATTTAATTGCCAGTCTTCCGGATGGGCTCTATCTGTCATCATTAGCTGACAGTGTTCTCTTTAGGGACCTGACTTTCCACTCCAACTGCTTTCCCCTTCCTCACTTCCTCCCACCCCTTTCAGTTAACTCTTAAATAGCTCTCCCTCAGCTCCGTGCACCACTTCTAAAGCATTTTTAACCAGAAATAGGGCACGCAGGGCTTCCCCCCGAGTTCCGGGGCCCCCTGGACCGGTAGGAAATGCCCAGCGGTCTACCCTGCCTCAGGGCTTCCTCCGCCGCATCACTTCCCCTGCCAACGCCGCCGATAGAAAAAGGATCCCGGCCCACGCCCAGCGGACTCAAATCAGTCCCGGGCCGCCCCACCCAGCCCCAGCCCTCCGTCCCTGGGCCGCGCGTCTGCCTTCACCTAGAGATGGCTTCAGGCGGGTCACACCCCTGCTCGCCTTACCAGGGCGCGCTCCGTTGAACCCCGCCCTCGGGCTGGCAGCCTGCGCTGGCTCCCCGGAATCCCCCGTGCCAGTTCGAGCCGGAGAAAATGACCCAAACTTCTTGTCCTAAGTCAAGGCTTCCACGCGCGGGGGTCTCCCTGTATCTACGATGCCCGATCAGGGCCCTCGTCCCTCGCCCGTCCCGAAACTGACGCGGAGATTCGCGCCTCCCCGTCCTTGCCCGGGGCCGCCCGCTCGCCAGCCCGCCCGCCGCGAGCTGAGCCGGGAGGCGGCTGGAAGCGACCGCATTGCGGCCGCAGGCGGGCGGCGCGGGCTTCCTTCTCCCGGTCCCTCCGCCCCCGACCTGCCGAGGGTGGGTGCGGCGCCCACGCGCAGTCCCCTAGTCCTTGCTGCGTGGGCTGAGGATTTCGGGGACGGGTGCCCGGCCCCGCGCCGCCCCCCTACCCACCCCGGCCCCAGGGAAACTCCTCGCTCACCGATATACCCATCCTCTTCGTCGTCCTCCTCCAGCTCCATTTCTAGCAGAACGTCCCTCGTCATCATGGGCATGTCTCCCCCCGCAGCTGGGAACTTGGCGCAAAGTTGGGGGCTCCGTGGAGTCCGGAACTTCGGCTCTCTAACGGGGCGGGCGCCCGGGCAGGGACGGCAGGGCGCGTCTCACTCCCGGCGCAAGGGCCGCTGTGCTCAGCCCGCGCTCGGGGAATCCGGACCCGAGTGGTGCGCCCAAGACAACCTCTGGCCGCCGGAGCCGGGCCGGGCCGGGCCACTGAGCATGCCCAGTGAGCGCCGAGGATCGCTGCGGAATGATTGAACTGCCGCGGCTTTACGAGCTCCCAGAAGGAAGTCAGGCGGAGAGAGGAGGGAGCTGGTGCTCGCGCGGTGCCCGCCAGTGAACTCGCCGAAGGGGGAGGCGAGAGCGTGAACTCCGAAAGAGGCAGCTCTCTGTTTCAAGTTCTTATATGGGCACGTCCTGGGCCCGCTTTCTTTGATATCTGCTACGCGAGAGGGGAGACGACGCTGCTGCTGCAGCTCCCAGGAAAGACCCTTTAGGCGAGCGAGTCTAGATGGTGTTTAAAGGTGAAGTGGAGCCCATGGCGGATCTTAAAGTATCAATTCCTCTGACTCCAAGTGGGGAAACATGTGTTCTGTAGGGGAGTGGGGAGGTGGCAATTACAGAGAAGAGGCCAAACTCGAAGATAAGAAACAACAAAAGAAAACGAGACCAAGAGAGCGAGATCCAAAGAAACACGTTCACAAGAGGCAGGATTTCCGCATCTAGTGAGGTTAGGTTAGGGACGGGAGAAGCGCCCCCTACTCCCGCCCGTAGGGGCGCATGCAGGGGCTGGTCAGAAATGATTGCCAAGAGGTCATCTTGAAAGCTTCATCCTCCGTGTCACAAGGGCAAAGGAAGCGAAGACCTCCATTATGGTTAGGTGTGGATTCTACTCTCAAGCAATGGTTAGGTGTGAACTGTACTCTTGAGCAGTGTGAAAAACCATCATAACCAGAGGAAACAAAGTACTGAAATAAAGTTGAGGCAGAGAGTATAAGAATGCATTCCTGGTAACAAGAGGGAGCAGTAAGACCAATAAAAAGGGATTTCTGCTTTCAGACACATGGGGTAATTTGAACTGCGGGTACATCAGCAGAACTTTTTTCCAAAGAAGCTGGTGAGTTCCCATGGGTCCATTTTGACTTCTCCAAAGGGCTAGAAGGTGCATTTGAAATCCTTGTTATATTCATTGTTCCCCTAAAACTTACTGAAACTTTTTGTGCTTTTTCCATTTAAGTCCAAAATTGTTATGATAATGAGAATAAATATTCAGACGACACAAAATCTGTGCATTTCATTCTCCTATATACTTATTTCTCATATTTTCTTATGAAAGAAAGCATTGAGATTAACTGTCAGTGGGAGTGGGAAAGCAGCTATGAATATGCATTATAAGACATGAGGAAATTAGTTTTAAGAAAATATCCAGGAAACACATTTGCTTCTTAGGGAAACTTTTGGTGGAAAATTATTTTTAATATAAAGAGAAACCAATACAGCATTTTAAAGATAGGAGACTGAAGGGGAAAAAGTGAGGAGAAAAGATTATTTTCTTTTAGTAAACTTTGCCCCTAGTGCTTAAAATATGGTTCCTACTAAAATAGAAATTCCAGAAGTATTTTGGTTACATGTGAATGTGATTAACATTCTTTGGATGCATCAGGTCTTAGTTGTAGCATTCAGTATCTTTAGCTGCTCCATGTGAACTCTTAGTTATGTTATGTGATATCTAGTTCCTTGACCATGAATCGAACCTGGGCCCCCAACATTGGAAGCATGGACTATGAATCAAACCTGGGCCCCTTGCATTGGGAACATGGAGTCTTAGCCACTGGACCACCAGGGAAGTCCCTCCCCACCAATTCTAAAGCTTTAAAATTCTCGTCAACTCCCTGCTATAGTTCTTTCACCAAATAGTCTAGTTCTTTGGGCCTAGGATTTTGTTCAATGTTAATCAGTAGTTAGAAAACTCTTGTGATTGATTTTCCATTAGGTTTCACTGAATCATTTGAAATTCTTCGCAGATTTTGAAGTTTGAATTTTTCTTACCTGATAAACGTTGCAGAGACATTGCTAGACTTATATGTAAAGGTGACTGTTGCTAGAAGGGAAATGAATTACTTTGGTTAGTTGTAAATTTATTATTAGTAGTCCATTATTTCATTTAATCCATTTTATTTCCTATAGCTTCTTTCGTGCATTATTTTTTTCAACTGAGTAATATATGCTTCAAAAATAATTAGGTAACAGGCCTGGGTAAGAACCGCACCTTTGACTCTGAAAAATTATCATCTATATCATGAATAGTTTATGAAATAAATTTGTGGCCAGGTGATAAAACTGGCAAAGCTTTTCCAAGTCAGGGATCATAGACCAAGTATCTTCCCCTTCACTGGTCTTCTAATTAATTGCAAGCTTTGTCCGGCCACAGAATGGCCCATCTTTCTCTGCCCATGCCTTAAACATTGGTACTTTTCTGGCTCCCATCCTCAGACCTCTTTTCTTCCCTACTTAACTCATTCAGTCTTATAACTGTATTATCTTTTCCAAGCAGGGCTAGTTTCATGGGCATACCAACAGTTCATTCACACATGGCCCGGCACTCAGAAGGGCTTAATATACTTGAAGTCTTGAGGTCTTAATGCTCTGTGGTTGCCAGCTTGAAGATCTTACCAACAGTATCTTTGGGTTTTTGTTTTGTAAGTGAAGTCCACTGACAGAGTGGAGCATGCCTCCTGCCACCTCTCTGCCTCTCAGGGATAGGTTTAGCTGCCAGCTCCTCTCATTTTCTGGAATTTCACTCCTATATACTCTCCCTCTCACCTCATCCAGGACCAGGGAGAGACTTGGGCAAGGGTGCAGGGAAGGTCAGGTTCATTTGTGTGCAGGGCATGGTGGCAGCTGTCCTGGATTGTCAATGCCACAGTGCACCTAGGCGTGACTTGTTAGGAATGAGCCTCTGACCCATGCGCAAGTGCATCCTAGCCTGGAAATTGTAGTCTCTTGGAGGTGTACCTCTGATGTGGTTTAGAGATTAGAGGCCATAGGAAGGGACTCAACTTCTCCACCCCCATCTAGAGCATTCAGTTCTGCAGATTTTTGGGAGGAGGACCAAGCAGCTCATGGATCTCAAAGGCTCTTTGAACAAGGGACCCTGAATTTGCATTTTGCACTGAGCCCTTCAAATTGTAGAGTTGGCCTTGATGTCAGGATATTTATTTCCAGCTCAGCTTTCTCTTCTGTGTTGCACATGGTATATCTGCCTACTTGTTTGAACATCTTCACTTGGATATTTGTTAAGACATTTCAGATTCAGCAAGTTTAAAATTAAATTTATAACCTCTGCCCCATATCTGTTTCCCTAAACTAAGAATGGCACCACTAGTTACACAAGGCAATAACTTGAGCCTCACTTTGATTCCTTCCTCTCTCTCTTTTCCCTCCTATTCAATCAGTTGCTAAATCCCATGGCCTCCACCCTATTTTCAGGGGATCTCAAATACATCCCGTGTTTGTTGCCTATTGTTACATTGCTGCATAACCACACAGTTTGATATTTTAGCAAAGACTTGAAGGAAGTAAGAGAACAAGACATAAAACTGAGGGAGTAGAGTTTAAGGCAGAAGAGAAACCAAGAATAAAAGTTTCAAGTCAGTTCAGTTCAGTCACTCAGTCATGTCCAACTCTGCACCTCTGTGGACTGTAGCACACCAGGCTTCCCTGTCCATCACCAACTCCCAGAGTTTACTCAAACTCATGTCCATTGAGTTGGTGATGCCATCCAACCATCTCATCCTCTGTCATCCCCTTCTCCTGCCTTCAATCTCCCAGCATCAGGGTCTTTTCCAATGATTCAGTTCTTCACATCAGGTAGCCAAAGTTATGGAGTTTCAGCTTCAGCGTCAGTCGTTCCAATGAATATTTAGGACCAATTTCCTTCAGGATTGACTGGTTGGATCTCCTTGCAGTCCAACGGACTCTCAAGAGTCTTCTATAACACCACAGTTCAAAAGCAATTCTTTGCTGCTCAGTGTTCTTTATAGTCCAACTGTCACATCCATACATGACTACTGGAAAAACCATAGGTTTGACTAGACAAACCTTTGTTGGCAAAGTAATGTCTTCACTTTTAATATGCTGCCTCGGTTTGTCATAGCTTTTCTTCCAAGGAGCAAGCGTCTTTTAATTGCATGGCTGCAGTCACTGTCTGCAGTGATTTTGGAGCCCAAGAAAATAAAGTCAGCTACTGTTTCCATTGTTTTCCTGTCTATTTGCCGTGAAGTGATGGGATTGGATGCCATGACCTTCGTTTTTTGAATGTTGAGTTTTAAGCCAGCTTTTTCACTCTCCTCTTTCACTTTCAAGAGGCTCTTTAGTTCTTCACCTTCTGCCATAAGAGTGGTGTCATCCGCATATTTGAGATTATTGATTTTTATCCCGGCAATCCTGATTCCAAGCTTGTAAAGTTCGATGGAGAACCACAAAGAGGTCATGGCAATGGTGGCATAAAAGATTAGCCTCAAATGTAGTGACTTAGAGTGGGGTGGAAGCTATAACATCTTTTGTAAATCATGCATTATCATTTCTACTGTTGGTCATACAGGGCAGTCAGCTCTAATCATTGAGGGAGCTTATACAGAGGATGAAGACCAGAGGTGGGGATCTTCGGGAGCCATCTCGGAAGCTGGTTGCCACCCATCTCCATTGTCACTGTTCTGATACATACCGCCATTCTCCATTCTTAGCTCCTGAGAACTGACTGTTTGCTGGCCACTTTCCTGGATGTTGGGGATTTAATAGAAAAAAAAAAAAACAAAAAACAAAGACAGATAACATCACTGCCCTCATGACCTTCCATTCCAGTGGATGAAGACAAATAAGACAAATGTACTTATTTATTTGTCTCTTTCAGGAAGCAACAGTTGTAACCCTGTATGAAACAACTGATAGGTTCAGGTCTGAGAAAGGAGTATGACAAGGCTGTCTGCTGTCACCCTGTTTATTTAACCTATACGCTGAGCACATCATGAGAAATGCCGGGCTGGATGAGTTACAAGCTGGAATTAAGATAGGCTGAAACTATTTACAGTTGCTATACATGGAAGCAACCTAGATGTCCTTTGGTAGATGGATAAGGAAGTTGTGGTAGGTACATATACACAATGGAATATTCCTCAGCTATGAAAAGGAAATGCATCTGAGTCAATTCTAATGAGGTGGATGAAACTGGAGCCTATTATACAGAATGAAGTAAGCAGAAAGAAAACAATAAATACTGTATATTAACATGTATATATGGAATTTAGAAAGATGGTAATGATGATCATACACGCAGGTCAGCAAAAGAGACACAGATGTAAAGAACAGACTTTTGGAGTCAATGGGAGAAGGGGAGAGTGGGATGATTTGAGAGAATGACATTGAAACATGTTTATTACCATATGTTAAATAGATGACCAGGGCAAGTTCGATGCATGAAGCAGGGCGCCCAAAGCCAGGGCTCTGGAACAACCCAGAAGGATGGGGTGGGGAGGGAGGTGTGAGGGGGGTTCAGGATAGCGGGACACCTGTGTACCTGTGGCTGATTCATGTTGAGGTATGGCAAAAAAAATCACAATATTTTAAAGTAATTATCCTCCAGTTAAATAATTTAATTTTAAACAAGGTTAGGCTGGAGAAACATCAACAGCCTCAGATATGAGGATTATACCACTCTAATGGCAGAAAGTGAAGAGGAACTAAAGAACTTCTTGATTAGGGTGAAGGAAGAGAGTGAAAGAGCTGGCTTAAAACTAAATATTAAAAAAAAAAAAACCACTAAGATCATGGCATCTAACTCCATTACTTCTTGGAAAATAGGAGGGGAAAAGGTGGAAGTAGTGACAGATTTCCTCTTCTTGGGCTCTAAAATCACTTTGGATGGTGACTGCCCCCATGAAATCGGAAGACGGTTGCTTCTTGGCAGGAAGGCTATGAAAAACCTAAGCAGTGTGTTGAAAAGCAGAGACATTACTCTGCTGACATAGGTCCATATAATCAAGGCTGTGGTCTTCCCAGTGGTCACGTACAGTTAGGAAACCTGGACTGTAAAGAAGGCAGAGTGCCAAAGAATTGATGTCTTCAAACTATGGTGCTGAAGAAGACTCCTGAGAGTCCCTTGGACAGTAGGGAGATCAAACCAGTCTATCCTGAATACTCATTGGAAGGCCTGATGCTGAAGCTGAACCTCCAGTATTTTGGTCACCTGATGCAAACACCTGACTCATTAGAAAAGTCCTTCATGCTGGGAAATGTTGAGGGAAGAAGAAGAAGGTGTCAGAGGAAGAGGTGGGTGGATGGCATCACCAATGCAATGGACATGAACTTGAGCAAACTTTGGGAGATTGTGAGGGACAGGGAGGTCTGGTGTGCTACAGACCATGGGGTCACAAGGAGTCGGACACAACTGAACGACTGGACAGCATCCACTGGAATTCCCAAATAAGTAGATTTGCCTTATTTGAATGGGCAAGGATAATAGGAATGATGGTTAGGGGATGGATTTACAGAGTGATTAAGGTAAACCTCTCTGCTAAGGTGACATTTTTAGCAGAAATCTGAAGAAAGTGAGGGAATAAGACATGTAAGTATCTGAAAGAACAGTTTTAAGGAGAGGTAAATGCAAGTGCAAAAGCCTTGATGACAAGTATGTTTAGTGTCTTCAAGAAAAACAGAGAGGCCTTGGTGACTGTAGTGTTAGTGATGGAGGAGGAGAGAGGTAGAAGGTCAAGTTTGGTGGGGAAGGGGAAGTTCTGCAAATCACTTTTGCCATCAGAAGACTTGGGCCATTTACCATGAATAATGTGGAAAAACTTTGGAAAGTTTTGAATAAACGGATGGCATAATTGGACTTATATTTAAAAGGATTCTTCTGACTTTATCAGACTATGCAAGAGGAAGTGTAAAAGAAATAAATCAGTTAAGAGATAAAGTTCTTTAATTTTGACAAGGGGTGATAGTCTTGAACCAGAGTGGTAGTGGTAGATGTGGATTATAGATATATTTTAAGGTAGATCTTAAAAGAGTTTCTGATACAGTGAATATGAATATTAGAACAAAAGGGAGTTAAGGATGACTCCAAAGTTTTGATGTGAGTAACTAGGGGAATGGAGTTGTTGTTTTGAGATGTGGAAGGACTAGAGGGCAGTAAGGGATAAGGGAGTTTGAGTTTGGATCCATAAATCTGAAGTCAATATTAGATATTCATGTGGAGATGTTCAGTAATCATGGGTCTGAAGCTTGGAGGAGAAATCTGCACTGGAGATAAAAACTTAGGACTGGAAAAGACTGCTTGGAAAATTAATCTATATAAAGAGATAAGTCCATGGGATTTAGCTCTAGGACTCTCCACTCCAACACTTGCATTGCGAAAATGAGAAAAAACCAGCAAAGGAAACATGGAATGAGAGTCCAGTGAGGAATGAGGAACAACAGAAAAGGGTGAGGTTCACTTAAAATTTTTTTTTTTTCCAAAAAAGGAGATGTGGGGAACCCAGTGCTAAACCACTCGTAAACAATCTGCTTCTGGATAGGGGTTTCGTATGTAGCAGAGAAGCTCCCTTGCTGGGATCTACTGAAAGTCAGCCCTTGACACAAGGGTTTGAAGAAAAAAAAATGTTTTAATAAAATAAAAATGAGAAAAAAAATTTTTAAGTAGAAAAAATATTTTAAAAATGAGTTATAAAATTAGAAAAAAAAAACTTTTTTAAAGGATAAAATGACCTCCTGTGTCAAATAAACCTGATAAGATGACTTTGCAAAGACTTCTAATTTTTCTGTACCTGGAATAGTTTTCTTTGGGTGTGAAGAGAGTTGATCATTGGATTTAACAATGGGAGGTCAACAGTGACCTTAGTTGCAAATAAGTGGTAGGGGACAAAAATCTGAAACTAGTTCTCCAATATGTTTTGTCCAAACCACAAGTAAATCTGAAGTTCTCAACAGGCACTTGACTACGTGTCCTACAATTGACTCAATTCTGACACTATTTACCTAGAGAGAGCATCAGGTCACATAAGCTAAGTGTTTAGTCCCACAAAATTGCATCCCCTCCTCCATTTCAGATGCCAATCAGAGGTCCAGGTTGTCACCTAAGCTTCTGGCCAACTTGCTATGGACTGGAGGTTCCCACACCTCCAACTTGGACTTGATTAATTTGCTAGAACTGCTCACAGAACCCAGAGAAACATTTATTTACATTTACCAGTTTATCAAAAGAATTTTCTAGAGGAAACAGATGAGCAGGTGCACAAGGCAAGATCAAGAAGCATCCCAAGTGCAGGAGTCTTGTCCCCATAGAACCGGGGTGCACCATCCCCCCAGCCTGTGCACGCGCTCACCACCCCAGAAACTCATCAGATCTTGTTTTCAAGGGTTTTTATAGAGCTTAATCTGCAGCACTTTCCTTCCCCTCTTCAGAGGTTGGTTGTTGAGGCTGGAAGCTCTAACTCTAATCACGTGAGTGACTAGCCCCATCCTAAGGCTACCCAGGAGCACCACCCTAAGTCACCTCATTAGCATCAGCTCAAAAGGGGGTCCTGATGAAGGACAAAAGACACTCTTATCACTCAGAAAATTCCAAAAGGGACTTCCTTGGTCACCCAGTGGCTAAGATTCCACATTCCCAAGGCAGAGGGCCCAGGTTCAATCCCTGGTCAGGGAACTAGATCCCACATGCCACAGCTATGGCCTGGTGCAGCCAAATAAAGAAAAAGAAAAATTTTTTTTAAAGAAAAGTTCCAAGGATTTGAGGTTTGTGCTAGAAAGTAGGGGGAAAGACAAAGTGCATTTCTTAACATACCACAAGTGCACAGGGGAAGGAGGAAAGAGGAAGTGATAATGATGCCAGCAGACAACCCTCTCAAGGAGACACGAAATCTCTGAGACACGTGAACTCTAGACTTCTATATCCACCTCCACTTGGATTCTAACAAGCAGTGAAAATTTCGTATCCAGTGTGAAACTTCCGGTCTTCCAAACTCTGGTCTACACATAATCTCCATCTCAAATAATCAATTCATCCTCTGATTGCTCAGGCCCCAAACCCTGGAGTCATCTTCAATTCCTCTCTTTCATATCCATGCCATCACATTCTTTTAAGTCTATTAAAATATACATCTAGAGTTGAACCACTAAACACCACCTTTACCACAAACATCTCCTCTGACATCATCCTCTCTTCCTTGAGTTATTTTTCTACCTGATTTCCCTGCTTCCACCTTTGTCTCCCTGAGGTCTATTCTCAACACAGTAGTCAAAGTGATGCTGGAAGCATCACCACAGTCAGATCATATTGCTCTCTGCTCAACAACAGCTCTTTATTCTAACACTAGGAAAATCCAAGGTATTTACAAAGCCACTCTATTTAAATTGCAAAATCTCCAGAGTCACTCCACGTGGTTGTGCAGGATGTTTATTCTATGCAGGTGTCTGGTCAAGGGGAATAAAGTGAAGCCTGAATTCTAGCTGAGGCTTTGCTTGCCAAGTGCCTTGGTACAAGGCTCTGTCTGTACAGTGTTTCGTACAGGTTGTTAGCACACCTGGATACATCTACACACG
Organism: Odocoileus virginianus; assembly: GCF_023699985.2. Lineage (NCBI taxonomy): Eukaryota > Metazoa > Chordata > Mammalia > Artiodactyla > Cervidae > Odocoileus > Odocoileus virginianus. The sequence goes on from NC_069697.1 coordinate 32,396,535, forward strand.
TACTCCCTCTTTCTTACTTTGCTATATTTCTCTTTATTTCCTAGCCTCCTCTCATACATCATTTGTTTACTTATTTTGTTTATTATCTGTGTTCACCAACTAAAAGATGAGGTCCACGAGAGTGGTGGTTTTGTCTTTTGTTCATTACTACATCCTCAGCACATAGTAGGTATTCATTAAATATTTATGAAATTGAATTGGGTTTTTTTGTAAAAGGTAGTGGGAAAATGCATTAGTAGGTAGAACGGTATGTGGGCCAAAAGAGGGAAAATTTTTCATGTGGGAGAGAAAAGGAAAAATTGCTGACATGATGTCCTCAGGTAAGTGAAAGTGATATGCTCTGCTAAATCATGGCGACAATGACTATACAAAGCAAAATAAAACTTCCATCACAAAAACCACAGGAGAGACACAGTATATGAATGCAGATGCAGGTGTGCTGGTAAATGTTTAGGTAGGAGCTGTAGAAGCTATCATTTTCCCCTCAACTGTTTATTTGGAAAGCTTTCAGACGTACAGAAAAGTTGAAAGAACAGTGTAACAGACATCTATACATTCATCACCAAGTCTCAGCAATTGCAAATATTCTGTTTTATTATGTTTTATCTGTCTCTCTGCATATATTTCACTGAATCATGTTATTCCTAGAGACCTCATAACATACCATCCCTACCTAAATAATACATTCACAGAGAAGATACTTCTCTCATACCAACTAATACCTAATCTGTATTTAAACCTCAGAGATTTTAATGGTCAAGGCTTTTATACATCTTATACATTTCACACATGCAACTGATTATATTCCTTGATGTTTCCAGGAGAAGAGAATGTGAATGATTTTTCCCCCTAATGCTGTTCAATGTCTAGCATTTGCTGTAGACTAGACACTAAATGAGAAGTTATTAGATTCAAGCAAAATATTTTTGGCAAGAATCTGTCATAGGAGATGCTGTTGTTTCCATGTGGCATTACAGTAGGAGGTATACATGTGCAGATTATTCTACCATTATTGGTGCTAAGTTAGAGCACCAAGCTACCTAACAAATGCCAGATCTTTCCATTAGGTCAAGGTCTGAACCCAAACAGTGTGACTCCAGGGTCTTTGCCTCTAACCACCTTACTCTAGGGCCTCTTGAGGTAAGAGCACTGGCCTCAAGGACCAACAGCATATATACAAGTAGCAAAGCTAGGGTGCAAAATTGCTGACTCCACCCACTCGACGTGGAAATGACCTGTCAGTTTACAATCTTAAGAAAAGGTCTCCGGAACTTGTACCTCCTGGTGAAAGTAGACTCCTCCTTCACGTGTTCTCTATTTATTGAGGAAAAGACAAATACATGTGTCAGCTTCCGAACTAGTACCAAGGATTGGGTTGATTTGCTCCAGGGAAGAGAGAACTCAGATTGTAACTGATTTTCTGGATTCTATATTGATTTATTATCATCCCCCAAGACCCATCTTTCTTATGTACAGAAAAATGAGTGAATGAAGTGGGAAAGTGGCCTTTGATAAGGGCATTAATCTCTTTGATTCTGTGATAACCTGAGTTCTGAGGAAAGCGTGTTCCAATATTGGCAAAGCAGAAATTTGAGATTAGAATTGTCTTCTTAAGGGCAATTTAGGCCAGATTACCTGTAGCTCTGCTTAAAAGCAATGAGTTAATCCAGATAATTTTTAAAAATATTTATTTATTTGAGCTTCCCTTGTGACTCAGTGGTAAAGAACTTTCCTGCCAGTGCAGGAGACGAGGGTTTGATCTCTGGGTCAGGAAGATACCCTGAAAAGAAAATGGCAACCCACTCCAGGATTTTTGCCTGGGAATCCCAGGGAGAGGAGGCTGGCAGACTACAGTCCATGGGATCACAAAGAGTCAAACACAACTTAGTGGCTAAACAACAACAATAAATTTATTTATGTATTTACTGTTCTGGGGTGTATGGATTTCTCATTGTGGGGCTTCTCTTATTGCAGAGCGTGGGCTCTGGGCACATGGGTTCAGTAGTTGCTGACTGTGGGCTCAGTAGTTGTAGCACACAGGCTTAGTGGCCCTGGAGCATGTGGGATCTTCCCAGACCAGTCCCCTGCACATTAGCAATGAATTCCAGTGAGCCACCAGCAAAGACTCAGATAGGTTTTCGGTTACTAAACTTTCAGAGGTAGATATTTTTGGTTTTATTTTGCTAGGGAAGATTGACAAATGGGCTTCACTTGAAGAGATTGGAACGGAGTGAACAAAGTGCCTCCCCTCTGGCAGTCTCCAAAGCCCCAACTCAGGGGCTTCACTTCCCTGCAGTGGCAGAAGCATCACAGCAACAATTAGGAGAAGGATTACCTACAATCCTGGCTTAGATTGGAATCACAGTGTCAGGGCAGGTAGATTAGTGGTGGGCAGGACGCTTTCTTAAAAAAGAAACTTTCCTACTTGGCTTTTGTTCTGTCTTGTTTTGTTTATGTTCTTTGCCTATGAAACTGCGAGGAGGCTTCAGCTTTGCCTACAGCTGGTCCTCAGCTGATGTACAGGATGGGAAATATCAAATATCCCTAAATGCTCACACAGCCAGTTTGATACTACGGAATCTAAGTCATTGCTAGTGAGGAGAGGGATTTCTATAACAAAATTTCAAAGTTATTTTGATTTGAATCCCATTTGTAATGCTTGTGTATTTGCTTTGAGCTGTGCTGGGTCTTCGTTGCCGCACACTGGCTGCCTTAGTTGTAGCAAGTGAGGGCTACTCTTTAGCTGACATGCACTGGCTTCTCACTGCGGTGGTTTCTCTTGTTGCAGAGCCTGGGTTCTAGGGCTGCAGGGTTTCAGTGGTTGCAGCCCACAGGCTCCAGAGCATGGACTTAGTAGTGTGGTACACGGGCTTAGTTGCCCCATGGCATGTGGAATCTTCCCAGACCAGGGAAAACTGTGTCCCCTGCACTGGCAAGCAGGTTCTTGACCACTGGACTACCAGAGAAGTCCTTAATCCCATTCTTAAAATACATAATACTCTGCTAAGCTAGGTGTATGCTAAGTCACTTCAGTTGTGTCTGGCTCTTTGTGACCTATGGACTGTGCCAGGGTCCTCTGTCGATGGGATTCTCCAGGCAAGAATACTGGAGTGGGTTGCCATGCCCTTCTCCAGGAGATCTTCCCCACTCAGGGATGGAACCGGAGTCTCCTGCATTGGCAGGTGGGTTCTTTACTACTAGAACCACCTGGGACCCAAGCTAGGTGAGGCATCGGGAAAAAATGAGGGTCTCACCCTTCCAGAAATTAGAAATAACTTTCTATAACAACTAGAGTAATGGTTTAGGGAAGTGACAAACCACGTGAAGGCATGATTCCCCACAGCCCATTGACATGCCTTATAATCTTCATTTTCACTAGCATTTAATTCACAAATAAATTTGTGAGTGAATGTGAGGTAAAATCCCTTTTTCTAGAACTTTGCTAGATATTTTTGCAACTCCTAAGAAGGAACGCGTTTTATGAATGTAGTCAACTCAGAGAATTACCTAAGCCTTCTTGGAATCATTTACTGAGCCAAATGGCCTGCAAATCTGAAAATATTCACCTTGACAGAAAGTTTGCCAACCCTGGTTTATACTCTCCCTTCTCTTGACCCAACATTTGGAAGGTATATTGTACTTCTGAGACAAAGCTGTTTCAGCAGGTAAACAATCTGCACTAATGGGTATCTATAAAGAAACATTTATTTATGTGTTGATTTTCATGTGTTACTTTCAGCAATTACACATTTTTGCCCTGTAGATTATCATGGAGGAAATCACAAAAGATGTCCTAGAATTAGCAGCCAATTTGCTCTACTGGGGTGTTTTGACAAGTGCTAAATCTCATTCTGGTTGCATAGTACAGGCAACAAATACATGCCCAAGAATGGAGTGGTGGGTGGAGCTGAACATTAAATTTCCCCCAAAACTGGCCTTTGAAACCCCTCAACATTATTGAATTTAAAAAAAGAGCCAGATACTTGGGTCTTGGCTTTATCCTCCAGGCACTGGGGGCAGTCAGTTCTCACCCACCACGAGCAGCACACACATCCCCTTTCGTCCGCTTCCCGAGTTCCTTGGCATAGGTTCTGGTTGGTAATGCTGAGGTTTGCTACTCGCTGTGCCATCCTGATCACTCCTCCTTCACCCACATTCCATTCTTAGTATCTTCCTCAGACTTCTCCAGGGGTCCCAACAGCTTGTCTTCAGGGATGGGTTCATGGGGCAACTTCCTCTCTAGTCTGGGCTGCAGCCTGAAAGTTCTGAGACTTCCCGCTAGATACCTTGACGTTTCTTTCTGTATTGGCAGGGTTTTCTTACGGCAATAGCTCTACACAGATGTCTCTGTTTTGCCTTCATTGGCACCTCTGCTTGAATATGGAAGTACCTGAGATCAGATGGTCGGGAAGGCATGGCCAGGGACAGGAAACCTGGGGTGGACACCATGGCCCTGACTGAGAGTGGATTACACTGCAGACTGAAAGATTTTGTTTTCCTTTAATTGTGATAAAGACTATGTAAGGTAAAATTTACCATCCTAAGCATTTCTAAATATAGGTCCTGTAGGGTTACATATATTCATGTTGTGCAACAGATCTCTAGAATGTCTTCTTGCAAAACTGAAATGCTATGCTCATTGAAAAACTCATTTCCCCTCCCCTCAGCACTGGCAAGCACCATTCCCCTTTCTGTTCTATGAGTTGAGTTACTTTACACACCTCATGTACATGGAATTATATAGTGTTTGTCTTTTTGTGATTGATGTAATACAATGTGCTTAAGAGCTGAAAGCTATCATTTAATAATTCTATTTACTTGTGCATGCTGCATGCTAGCATGCTCAGTCACTTCAGTCATGTCCTACTCTTTGCTACCCTATGGACTGTAGCCCACCAGGCTCCTCCGTGCATGGGATTCTCCAGGTAAGACTACTGGAGTGGGTTACCATGCTCTCCTCCAGGGAGCTTCCTGACCCAGGGATCGAACCCTCATCTCCTGCATTGCAGGCAGATTCTTTACCCACTGAGAAACATGGAAACCCCTAAAATAGAAAACACAGGTCAGTAGCAAGCATGAGAATGTGGAAGGATGTTTAAGCAGAGAGAAGGTTTGGAACACTATCTAAGAGAGCTGGAAAGTAAATGTACTAGTGAAATAGCATAGGATCTCACTAGAGACCCATATGAGGTCAAGAATCTAAAGTAAAACCTGTTAGCATGCTCATATTTTTTTCCAGGCACATTCTGATACTCAGGTTCATGTATCAAATAGGTGGACAGTGTGATATAACTAGGATTGAGTTTTGGAAGATAAGTTCAACAGAGGGAAAGAAGGGGTGGAAATTGATGGTATAATCAAAGGAATGCTTCTTCATTCCTCTTTTTTTCTCGCATCCATATCCTATCTATTCAACAGATCTGATTCATTTTACTTCCAAAATGCATTAAGCATCTTGTTATCTCCCATGATGCACCCTAATCCAAGTAACCATCATAGATGACTAAAGCAGTCAGGAAAATTTTATCTGATCTTCTTAATTTCCCTCTTTGCTACCCTACAACCCATTCTTCATTCAGTGACTAAAGAGACTCTTTGAAAATCTCTAGATGAATATATTCTGTCCCTGCTTAAAACCCTCCACAACTGAGGAAACTGGAACACTCCCTAGATGTTTAATGATATCAAGACATAATTATGAGGTAGTTACATACGGATGTGAGAGTTGGACCATAAAGAAGGCTGAGCCCTGAAGAATCAATGCTTTTCGAACTTTGGTGCTGGAGTAGACTCTTGAGAGTCCCTTGGACTGCAAGGAGATCCAACCAGTCAATCCTAAAGGAAATCAGTCCTGAATATTCATTGGCAGGACTGATACTGAAGCTGAAACTTCAATACTTTGGCCACATGATATGAAGAGCTAACTCATTAGAAGAGACCCTGATGCTGGGAAAATTGAAGGCAGAAGGAGAAGGGGATAACAGAAGACGAGAAAGATAGCATCACTAATTCAACTGACATGAGTTTGAGCAAACTCCGGAAGATAGTGAAGGACAGGGAAGCCTGGCATGATGTAGTCGCAAAGAGTTAGACTCAACTTAGCGACTAGACAACAATGAAAACAACAATGAATTTTTAAAGTGTGATAGTAGTATTGTGGTTAAAAGTTTTTATGTGCACGCAGACAACTTTAAAGATAAAATTATATGATTTCTCGGGCTGTTTCAAAATAATCCAGAAAGAAGGGGTATTGACAGACAAAACTAGTCAGGGACTGAGAGGGGTCAGTATACTCTTCTCCCTATTTTTTGTGTTTTAAATTTTATTTTTAAAAAAATTTTCCCCTTAAAAAAAGGGGAAATCCTTCAGTGTTTTTTTCGTCCTTTCTTCTCTTCTCTTATTTTTGTCTTTAAACAAATTCATTGCTTTTCTTCCTTTTCCTGGAGGAGGCGCATGGTGCAGGCGGAGCATATGCTGGGTTGGCACAGGAAACCGGCCAGAGTTCCAGGTCATTTCCTCTTCTCAATCATCCTCCCAAGAGTGGGCAGTTATGTGTGTGCGTTCTTCAGGAGTGGACGCTTAGTTTCTGACAGCCCTCCTCTATGCCTCACTGGTTTTCAAATTAGCTAGGATGACTTTTTCTTCCTGGTGTTGAACCCCAGGGCTGGGCTTCCCAATATGTGGCTTGAGCCCCTCATTTCTCGGGGAGGATCTCTGAGCCCATGATATTCACCTTCTCTTCTATGTCCCAGGCTAGGAGCACAGGTACTTACCTGATTGCTACTTCTCCCTTCATACCTGACCCCATGTGAATCTTACCTTTCTGCCTTGGCTGTAGGAAAACCTTTCTGCCAGTCTCCAGCTTGTTTACAGTGAGAGCTGCTCCACATGTAGATGTATTTTTTGTTGTTGTCAAACTTTTTATTTTATATTGGAGTATAGCCAATTAACAATGCTGTGATAGTTTCAGGTGAATAGCAAAGGGACTCAGTCATACATAAATGTATCCATTCTCCCTTAAACTCTCCTCCCATCCAGTCTGCCACGTAACATTGAACAAAGTTCCCTGTGCTATATGTAGGATGCTGTTGTTTGTCCATTTTAGATGTATTTTTTAATCAATTATAAAACGTTTATTAGTAAGATACAATTTCTCTGTGTGTGTTAGTCACTCAGTTGTGTCTGATTATTTGCGACTATGGGATTTTCCAGGCAAGAATACTGCAGTGGGTTGTCACTCCCTTCTCCAGGTGGATCTTCCCAACCCAGGAGATGAACCCGGGTCTCCTGAATGGCAGGCAAATTCTTTAGTGCCTGAGCCACCAAGGAAGCCCTGCAATTCCTGGGCAACATATAAAATTAACCTTTTGGAAACCATCCCCCTAAGAGAGGAACATAATTTTTGATGTTAAGAAACATGCAAACTCTTCCCTAATACAAGTAAGTCCCCATTACCAACTCCATAAGTGGGAGATACTCCTTTAGAGCATGGAATTGTCATAACTAAGATGAGGATCCATTTGTCTTCCAGTGTATTTTTGATGTGCTCATGGGGGGAGGTGAATTCAACATTCTCCGTTCTGCCATCGTGATCGCCTCCCAGAATGCATCTAATAAATGTTGAATGAATGGTGAAATTAAGAAACCACAACTCAACAACCCCGATGATGATGATTCAGGCATAAATCATCAATGGACCCAATAAAACCAGGCAGTAAAATTTTATTGAGGAATGGGTTATTTACATAACCTGAAAGTTTTTCTTTCACAAGATAACTTATTACCTGGGTTGAAAATATTCATTTTAGAGTGAAGAAATAGGAATAGATCCTCCTTAATCAAAATTAACATTATTAGGAAGGAGACAAATTAATGTCATGCACTGTCTTACACGTTGGCTGAGAAGAATACAGCACAACTTGTGTGAATTTCCTACCGAAAAGGCATAATGTGAATCTAATTTTGAAGAAACCTCAGAGGAAACCAAACTGAGGGGTATTCTGCAGAATAGTTGGCCTGCAACCTTTCAAAATGTCTAGGTCTTGGAAGACAAGGAAAGACAGAGGAACTATTCCAGGTTGAAGTAAAGAGATATGACAATTAAATTAAACCCATGGTTTTAGATTGAATCTTCTACCTAAAGATGACAATTTTCTATAAAGTATATTATTAGGAATATTGTAGAAATTAAATGGGGTCTCTTAGCTTATAGGTTTGTATCAACTTCCTAATTTCAATGGTTATGCTATGGTTTTGTAGGGGCACATGGGTGGAAGGTATATGGGAGTTTTTTGTATATTTTTGCATCTTCTCTGAATTTTGAAATTAGCTCAAGATAAAAAATGAAAAAGTGATAACAAATTAACAAATCCCAAGCAAGAGGGTCCAGTGTCTTATTGCCACATTTAGCTGGACAAATATATCCTCTTACTTAACCCTGCTGGTCACTGCCTTTATCACCCTTCACTCCACTCTTGTTGGAACCACTCCAGACAGTTTTACTTCTTTCACTTCTGCAAACATCAGTCAGACAGGTTTCCATGTCAAGGTCTTTACATTTGCTGCTCTTCCTTCCTCAAAGTATTCCTTCCGGTCTTCACACGGAAGACTTCTTTTTCATTCAGCTCTCAGTTCAAATGGACCCCATAAGGCTCTTTCATCTTCTTCACTGCACTTGTGAAGCTGTCTTATTTATTTGTTTGTTACCTATCTCTGTTCGGTAAATGTAAGTTCTCTGAGGGCAAGTACTTTGTCTATTCTAACCCCCTGGGCTTCTCCGATGGGGCTAGTGGTAAAGAGCCTGCCTGCCAACGCAGGAGATGTAACATACGCAGGTTCAATCCTTGTGTCAGGAAGATCCCCTAGAGGAGGGCTTGGCAACCCATTCCAGTGTTGCCTGGAGAACCCATGAACAGAGGAGCCTGGCTGGCTATGGCCCATAGAGTCACAAAAAGTCAGACATAACTGAAGTGAGTCAGTACACACGCACGCACCCAGCAGCTAGGGTAATGCCTGATGACTAATAGCTGCTTATTCTGCATCATTGTGTCTGACTGATTCTGAAACGTCTGTTGAATCACTGACATACAGAGACTTTAAAACAGTCTTTCAGTTTAGTATTCCAGTCCTTTGACATGTCCTGGTTAAAAAAGAAAAAAGTTAAAAACTAAAAAGAATAAAAGAGACTTTGGTGGTTAAACATGTGATGGAAATTCTCCATTCTGTGCCTCCCTTAGAAACTCACAGAAGCCCTACTGAAATGAATTCTGCTTCCCATTTTTTTTCTTTTTTTTTCTCTGCTTCCCTTTATTTACCAAAACATGTCTTAATTTTTGAGCATTGAGCATGGGATCCTTTTTTCAATTTGGTATGAGAATGTAAAACACTGTGCTGGGATCTTTCTGTACTCCATTTAATATGCTCCAGTAATGGAGGCAAAACCTATGGTGTATACATATGTGAAGTGAAGTGTTAATCTCTCGGTCATGTCCAACTTTTCGCGATCCCATGGACTGTAGCCTGCCAGGGTCCTCTGTCCACGGGATTTTTCAGGCAAGAATACTGGAGTGGGTAGACATTCCCTTCTCCAGGGGATCTTCATGACCCAGGGATTGAACCTGGGTCTCCTGCATTGCAGGCAGATTCTTTACTGTCTGAACCATCAGGGAAGCCCATGGTGAAAAAAATGAAAAAAAAAAAAAAAGATTCTGAACATATTAGAAGATGTCTCCTGTTTGACCTTACAGTGAAGCCATGGATGCCACACTGTGTTTACTGCAAACTGGTGCTGCCTCATCTTTGGCAATCAGATGTACTATGTCCCTCCCTCCTCCAGCAGCTCTCCCCCCGAAGCTGTTACTAGATGCTGTGCCAAAAGGTCATGAGAACAAGCTGGGGATCCCAACCCAACTGCCGACACCAGTGGAAAAGTGTGCAGGCAATAAGGAATTATTGTTTATCTCCTGGATTCCAGAAAAGAGAACTCAACAAAGCAACATAATTAAAATGAATTTTGTAACCAATAATAAAGTTCTTGCTTAGTAATTTATGAAAGGTATAATGTTCCTAAGTAAGTATAATTGTATTACATATTTTATACTTTTTTTGCAATGAATTTTGAGAGTATTCATTCTCTTCCTACATGCAGATTGCAAGTGTGGGTTACTAAGGAAGTTTATTTTGCATTTGGCATGGTTTGGTTTTACTAGCTGTTTGGTACTTTCATATCTCCTGCAAGTAGAAAACTGACTACATTTTAGAAATGAGGTGTTGAAAGAAGACATCACATAGCTACTTCTTCACAAGTAATTTCTCTGATCTGAATCTGCTTCCCTTTTCTCTTCTGTCCTTGGTCTATACCCAAGCTGCCCTATCCACTCTTCCCCTGCCCAACTCCTGTCTCTCATAACAGCAGTAAGAAAATGGAAAAGAGGCTTTCTGTTTGCTACCAAATGCCTACAAGTTGCAAGATCATTGCCTTCATAAAATTTTTTTTTTCCCTTTTTCACTAAGTCAACTATTTAAAGTCCCTCCTTCCCAAGGTCTCCCCTCCCCAAATACATTTCTGTTCCCTTATTATCTTTCCATATATGTTCTAATTTGAGAAAAACATTTTTTCTATCAGGATATAATACATATCTTAAAAGACCCAAAGTTCAGGTGAGGGAAGGTTGTGTAGGGTAGGATCTTCCTTGTCCCTATATTTCATCACCACTGGGTAAGCTGTGGGGTAGACTTGATTTCTGTGTGGATGCAAAACTGTACAGGTACAATCATTGCTCCAAGTGGGATTAAAGGCAAATTCTACCACTGTTTTTTGCAGCTACAATTTCAGTTAAGACTCAAGATGGCAAAATCTAAGAGCATTTTTCTTTCCCACATCTAGGGGCAGAATTGGAAGGGTACTGAGATGGTTTCCAAACACTCACCCTGAAAAGAATCCACCTTTGTGATTCAGGCTAGAGAAAAAAGGGAGTGAGTGGTAAGAGAAGGAAGGGGTTAAAATGAAAGAATGAAGACAGAAAGAAAAAAGTTTTAAGTCCTTATCATCATGAATATCTAAGACCCAATACAATACTTACAGATAATATTTGAAGAACCTTGTGAACCTGGGAATACGTACAATATTAAATGCAAATAAATATTAATTTAGTTTATTTGAGTTGAGTGGAGCCTAAGAAGAAATATGGAAGAATGGTCAATTACAAGTTTATGCTTTTCAAGTTAGTAGTTCAGACAGCATAGAGGAAGCGCTTCTGAATCTAAACAGAGAAAAAATTTTCATCTGGAATTTTTCATTCTCACCTGATTTTTTAATATGCAAATATCCCTGCATAAGCATCCAACTATAATGTACTTAAGCCAATATCTTTCATATCAGCTGCAAAAAATAACATGCCTCTAAAAATAGCAAGGGCATATAAAAGTAGGGATGTTGGAAGGGAAAGTACGTTGGGAAGAAAAACTCTGCCTCCTTCAGAGTTCTGAGTCTTGAGTCAGTTATAACCAGCACTTTATAATCAAAACCTCAGCAGCCATCAGCACAAAAAAACTAGTTCCGCTTATCCCCTCGCTGCAGAGCAGAGGCTAACCTTGTCCGGGATCGGTGACTCTTGTGTTGCTCTGATACTCAGGATGAAAGGGTAGACGGTGTTGCAAACGAGCTCCAGTTAGAACGTGATAGCTCTGCTGGTGGTTTCTCTCTCTTTCCTTTCCTCTCTACTGTAAATACCACCCAGGGTTGAAGGCTGGAGATTTGCTAGTCTGGCTATTTAAGAAGGATCTTTTTGGAGAAAATTCTATAAACTTTTTTTCCCATAGGGATCCCAAAAGTTCAAGTTATACTCTAAGATCTTTGAAATAAAATGGTAGGGGTACTTTAGAACAGTTTATACTCTCTAAGAAGTAAAGAGTAGGAAAAATGACTGCTGCTATAGGGTTATATAGTACCTAGACACGTTTGTAAAATATACAAAAATATTTGAATTGACCTGGTGACCCCCTAGATCATTTTTTTTCTGATGAAAAATTAAGAGATGGTTGCCTATTCTATGGGCCATTCTGAGTGTAGAATGGCTCAGTTAGTTTTGGGAAATTGTGGAGGGCATGACATCCAAACAGCCACCTTGGAGATATTAAAGGGTCACATGTCATACATAAATTAGTCACTGAATTGCCGTCACCACAGTAAGGAGAATTGCAGCTCAGTTGTACACTTAGCTTCTAGATGTCTTTGAATATGCCATGTTAATGTTGTCTCTGGAATATATCTTACCTACCTACTGGGGTATTGAGAGAACTTAATTTAAAATGTGCATGAATGTAAAAAAAAAATCGGGGGGAGCATACAGTGTGATGAAAACTTCTGAGTGCTTTTTAAAATTTTTTTGAAAACTTTTGATTTGCTAGGAACTTTCATACATACAACGCCAACCCACCCTCACAACTGCAGAGCTATCACTAGAGCTTCCTGAGCACTCACAGCTTGGAATATATCTAGGGCCCATCAGAGGCCACTGTTGTGCTAGACACTGGAGATTTAATAGGGAACCTTGTTGCTGGACCAACTGGACTTCATCTGATTAACACAATGATTTCCTGAGTTTATTCAAACAACACTTGGAGTGTCTTAGACTGGAGTGTATTTTGTACTGTGCAAAATATACAGCTGTATGATTCAGCTGTATCATTAACCCTGACATTCAGTCTCTGTACTTTAGATTCAGAGAAAAAGTACAAGAAACACGTGCTCCTAAGTTGTCGAAGGGAAGACTACAAATATTTATCACGCTCCTTTCATTTGCCAGGCTCCAGTTCTCCTGTGTATTTTCTCACTGAGGCTTCACAACAAAGATGAGGTATAGGCATTATCCTGTTTACACAAGAATTGTTGAAGTTACAGTCTGAACTGCTATAATGAAGAAAACAGAAAATATAGAGGCTTAATTAGTCAGTGAGTGAGTCAAATTTGCTCAGTTGTGTCCGACTCTTTGCGACACCGTGGATTGTAGCCCACCAGGCTCATTTGTCCATGGAATTTTCCAGGCAAGAATACTGGAGTGGTTTGCCATTCCCTTCTCCAGGGGATCTTCCTGACCTGGGATCGAACCCAGGTCTGCACTGCAGGCAGACTCTTCACCATCTGAGCCACCAGGGAAACCCTTATTTCTGTTTATTTCTTAACAGCCCCAGTGTGAGCATTTCAGGTTGCTGGAGCAACTCTACCCTATACCCTATATATATATAGCAACTCTACCCTATATATATATTGGGTCATTCTGGGGCCCCGATTCCCTTTCTATTGCTACTGCCATCTCCTGCACCGCCAAAGCTCAGTCACCAACATACACATGTTCCAGGTTATGGGAGAGGAAGGAAAATGGTTTTGGCTAATGAATTTTCTGTTTTTTTTTTCCATAAAATGGCTTTAGTAGCACTTAGTTTTCTTTAACTTCATTCAAAACAATTGTTAGATTGTATTGTGACAGCTGCCATATCAGCATACATTTAAAAATTTATCAAAATTGGTGAATTTTTGTGTTGCCATTTTATTTTATTTTTTTTTTTCCATCGATAATATTTGTTTATTTTGTTGTTATCGTTTTTATTATCCACTTAGAATTTATCATGGGGCCTAAGTTAGGTATGAGGGTACTCAGTAAGTATATTTCAGTTGCTCTTCCTTCATTCTCAGTGTTCAATTCTTTTTCTAATTTCCCTTGGTCTGAAGCACTTTCTTTAGCAGTTTTTTTAATATCAGATCTACTTTTGTGATGAATTCTCTTAGTTTTTCTTCATCCTGAGACTGTTGTTTAGAGAATAACTTGTAAAATTTTAAAACCTCTTTTCTTTTTCATCTAGGCCTTTTTGTGACGCCCTGAAACTGTTTGTATGTAATGTAACTTGCGATAAGTACCAACTTTAGTGTTACAGCTTCCCATTGAAATAAACTGTGTGTGTGTCCTAAGTCCTCAGCTGTTTAATATGTTTACTTTAAACTTGTCCTAATATAATGGATGTGCACTAATATTTGTGAAACTAATTAAATAATTTTAAAAAGAGAATAGTTCACATAAAATTCAGTAGCCATAGTACACTTGTCTGTGTAAATGATTTATAAATTCTAGAGCAAAATTTATTGTAAATAATAGTCAGATCAATAACTACTTGTAAAATACAAATGTCTGAAAACTACCATTATGCAATCTGGTCACTTAAGAATATATATTTGAAAAAGTGAAAGTGAAAAGTAAAAGTGAAGTTGCTCAGTCATGTCCGACTCTTTGCGACCCCATGAACTGTAGCCTACCAGGTTCCTCCATCCATGGGATTTTCCAGGCAAGAATACTGGAGTGGGTTGCCAGTGTTGCCATTTTAATATTGGTGATGGAAGAAAAAAACATTTAAAGCATATTATGTCTTATTATTTCAAGAAAGGTAAAAATGCAACTGAAATGCAGAAAAGTTTTGTGCAGTTTATGGAAAATGTTCTGTGAGTGATCAAACGTGTCAAAAGTGGTTTGCAAAGTTCTGTGCTGGAGATTTCTCAGTGGACGAAGCTCCACCATCAGGTAGATCAGTTGGAAGTTGATAGCTCTCAAATTAAGACATTAACTGAGAGCAATCAACATTACACCATGTGGGAAACAGCCGACATACTCAAAATATCCAGATCAAGTGTTGAAAACCTTTTGCACCAGTTTGGTTATGTTAATCACTTTGATGTTTGGGTTCCACATAGTTAAGTGAAAAAAAAAACCTTCTTGACTGTATTAAACCTTCTTGACTGTATTTCTACATGTGACCCTCTACCTAAACATAACAAAAATGTACCATTTCTAAAGCAAATTGTGACAGACAGTGAAAAGGGGATACTGTACAATCATGTAGGATGGAAGAGATGGTGGGGCAAGCAAAATGAATGACCGCACCAAAAGTCGGTCTTCATCCAAGAATAGTGATGCTGTGTATATGATGGGGATGGCAGGGAGTCCTCTATTAAGAGAGCCTACCAGAAAACCAAAGGATTAACTCCAATAAGTACTGCTTCTATTTAGACCAACTGAAAGCAGCATTTGACAAAAAGTGTCTGCAATTAGTCAACAGAAAACACATAATCTTCTATCAGGATAACATAGGACCCCATGTTTCTTTGATGACCAGGCAAAAACTGTTACAGCTTGGCTGGGAAGTTCTGATTCACCCACCATATTCACCAGACATGGTACTTTAGGGTTTCCATTTATTTCTGTCTTTACAAAATTCTCTTAATGGAAAAAAATTTCAATTCCCTGGGAGACTGTAAAAGGCACCTGAGACAGTTGTTTGCTCAAAAAGATGAAAAGGTTTGGGAAGATGGAACTATGAAGTTGCCTGAAAAATGGCAGAAGGTCATGAAACAAAATGGTGAATACATTGTTCAATAAAGTTCTAGGGGAAAATGAAAAATGTGTCTTTTATTTTTATTTTAAAACTGAAGGAAACTTTTGGCCAACCCAATATATTGGACAAGTGGCTTTGTCCTGAAGGAGATAACCCAGAAACCGAGCAATCTTTTCTGCTCATATCCTTTTAATCTGAATTTAGATGCATAGCCACATCTAGTTGCAAAGGAGGCTGAGAAATGTAATCTATAGATGGGTAGCCTGGGACTCTGCTAAAACATAGGGTGTTCTATTTTAAACAAGATAGTGGGAAGTTGCTATATAACACCGAGAGCCTAACCTGGAGTTCTGTGATGACCTAGAGGGGGGTGGTGGGAGGGGAGGGAGCCTCAGCAGCAGGGGAATAAATATATAATTATGACTGATTCACATTGTTGTACGGCAGAAACCAGCACAATGTTATAAAGCAATTTTCCATCAATTAAAAAGATTTTAAAAATAGGGTGTTTCATGTTCAATTAAAACATAAATTGACAATGAACGTTTAGAGTAGTTAGTAGACTTTGGCATAGCTAGTGGGTAATGAAACAGGAATTCATGCTTAGATTTGCTTGAATCCAATACCTTGCCACTCTCTCTTAAACACAAGAGCTAAAGAAGTCTGCCTCACCATCCATTTATCTGCAGATAAGAATAATAATAATATTTTACTATTATAGTTTCTGAATGAGCAATTAAAATTAGGTGTCAACGTTTCAGAAACATAGGAGCATTTTTCTATAATATTAATTTGTCTTCCTATAGATGCCGATATCTCCCTCTCCCACCCCTTCAGTTTTATTGGAAATATCTCAAGTTTTAAGCAGCCTGGCCTTGTGGCTCATGTGAACTACTTGTTGAATAAGTTACAGAAGAAGATAGAAAAATGCAGTAACTTCAAAAAACTTCCATTTCTTTGCCAAATCTGTCAGAGGAGATACTTTAAAGATAGTGTAGTGTAGCAAAGTATAGGTTTGGTCAAAACTGGATAAAGGGTAAAAAGTCAATAAAGAAGACTGTGTGAAATGCCTTTCTTTAAAAAATGGCTTCTTTGCTCCATCACACTTGCAAACAGAGATCCTTGAAACTACTTCTGAGGATAAAAAAGGAATAAACCATGTTTTCATATTCTTGGCAAAGAAAGAAACAGTGGTTTCTTTTTAAAGGGAGGAAAACTGCCTGTAGTTCAGAATTTTTAAAAAAAATGCCATGTTCATTGCAAACAATTGTTTCTATAATTCAGAAAGCATTGTTTGTTTTTACTTATTTTTTTTATCTTTATAAGTAAATTCAATTCTTATATAGAATGTATAGGGTGAACAAATAGAAACCCTCAATGCTGGCCTTCTCATTGTAAAACACGTACTTTTTTGTTTTCCTTTCTCTCTGCACTTGATGGGTAATAACTAAGTATAAGGTAGTTGTCTGGATCCCAGTCACCACAAATCCTTTTTCCTTCTTTCACTTTTCCCTAGTCCCTGAAATCTTGGACCTCTATCTTTGATCCAAACATTTTAGAATGCTTTCTATAATCTTGTGAAAGAGCTTCTAATTGGTAAATGTAACATTTATACAATCCTACTACACTTGGCTTCCTTGGTGGCTTATTTGCTAAAGCATCTGCCTGCAGTGTGGGATCCCTAGGTTGGGAAGATCCCCTGGAGAAGGAAATAGCAGCCCACTCCAGTATTCTTGCCTGGAAAATCCCATGGACAGAGGAGCCTGGTAGGCTACAGTCCATGGGATCACAGAGTCGGACATGACTGAGCGACTTCACTACACTTTGAAGCTTTGATTCTACTGACCACACTCTTTCTTCTTGCAACTCTCATTTTTCCAGACCTTGACTTCTAAAATATTTTGCTCTTGACCCTCAATTCTCTCTGTCTTTCTCTGCAACAGCCCATTCCCATCTGATCTTGCCTCTCCTATTGCTTCAACCTGCAGCTTTACGATGTGGTTTAGGATTTAACATCTATTCCCTGGATCACGGAAAGAATGAATTTGCTAACATATGTCC
Organism: Odocoileus virginianus; assembly: GCF_023699985.2. NCBI lineage: Eukaryota > Metazoa > Chordata > Mammalia > Artiodactyla > Cervidae > Odocoileus > Odocoileus virginianus. Next base: position 32,413,977 of record NC_069697.1, read on the forward strand.
TGTGTCAGATCTCTTTCCCCTTCCTGCACTTTGCTTCTACCTGAATCTATTCCGCACTGTATTCCCACTCGAATCTTCTTAAAGCACTGCTTTCATTCAATCAATTACCCTCAAGAAATCTTCAGTAACTCTCTGATGACTAAAGTCCCAATACCTTACTCTACTTTTAATTTCAGCATATGCCAGACATGCTTTTAACCACTAGATGAAGGTATCTTTCTCATCCCATACCCAAGTTCATGAACTTCTTTTTACATTCACAGCTACCACCATAGTTCAAGAAAGCACCAGCCCTTACCAGGATATTGCTTGTAACTCCTGTTTCCATTTTTGTCTTACTGTATTGCACTCTTCACAGTGAGAAGGGTCTTTTAAAAAGTGAATGGCTTGTACAATAACTGGCCTATGTGCTGACAGATTTTGTTTTGTTTTTTAAAGTTACTGATTCAGCTTCCTTATTGGTAATTGGTTTATTCATGTTTTCTATTTCTTTCTGCTTTAGTCTTGGAGATAGTAATTTGTAGAAATTTACCTATTTCTTCAAGGTTGTCCATTTTATTGGCATATAATTGTTATAGTAATCTCTTATGATCTTTCCTATTTCTGTGGTGTTGGTAGTAACTGCTCCTTTTTCATTTCTGGTTTTACTGATTTGGGCCTTCTCCCTTTTTTTCTTGGTGACTCTGGCTGAAGATTTATCAATTTTGTTGAAGATATTTTCTGCTAGTCCCCTGGTCTTTCTCATCAGTAATTGCTCCATAATGCCTATAATGTTGTTGTGCCTGTAGGAGGAGGTGAGCTTAGGGTCTTCCAGCTTGGCCATTTTGGCCATTCTCTCCTTATATTTAAATTGGTATTTGAATTTTGTACTCTTTTTCTTAAAGAAGGATCTTCAAATTGTTTGAACTTCAAGCCCCATACAATCTAGCTCCACCTTTGTTAACTACTGTTTTCTTGGGGCCTGGAATTGTTTGCATCTCATAATAAACACTCAGTAAATGAAAGAAAGATGCCTTGCATTTTGTAGGAATAACTAATGTGTCTTCCCATTCCAGGGAGGTAATTTCCATTCCTCTCACATCTATTCTGTACTTTGCTTCTGCATTAAACATCTTAAAATACCACCTTCATCCTGCCACTTCCCTATTCTAAACATCTCCAATAACTCCAACATCAATGGAGAACAAAATTTAAATCTCTTAGCCTGCCATTCAAGACTTGAGACAACCTGAGTTACCTCCTACTTCTTGTCTTCATGAATACTGCATTATAGGCAGACAGATCTATTTACCACTTCAGGAACATCTTTACTCCTTCTATTCCCAAGCCTTCACATTAGCCATTTATGTTATCTGGAGGAACTTTCCTCTAGTCTTAGTGATCTGGAAACCTTATTCTTATGCAAGACCCTTTTCCATGAAGTCTGCCCAGCTGCCAGCAGATCCAGTGTTCTCTCCCTTTCCTGAACTCTGGCCAAACATGCCATTCTATGACTCAGAACTGTCTTTTATTACTAGTTATCTTCTCTTGTCTCTGGTTCTATCTACACATCTGGATTATTCAAGCACTTTTCTCAGGGACCATAATCTCACTGGAGCTATCCCCAGCTTAAAGGCCTCAGTGGAGACTGAAGAGGTCACAGGGAGGCTTTCTTGGGTTGTATATTTGCAGCCAGGCCTACCCAGATGGTGCTAGTGGTAAAGAACCTGTCTGCCAATGCGGGAGACACAAAATATGCAGGTTCAGTTCCTGGGTTGAGAAGATCTCCTGGAGAAGGAAATGGCAACCCACTCCAATATTCTTGCCTGGAGAATCCCATGGATAGAGGAACCTTCTGGGCTATATGGTCCATGGAGTCGCAAGAAGTCAGACACAACTGAAGTGACTTAGCACACAGCACAGCACTGGAAGAAATAATAGAATTTTACAGCTTCTTTAGAACCAAATAAGATCACCTAAAATATAAACAGAAATGAAATAAAGTCTTGTAAGAATGGCAATATAATACTTTAATCTAAGTTCCTAAACCATAAACTCTTCACAGGCAGCTATAAACCTGAAAAGTAACTGGAGCGGGCTGCAAAATTACACTTCCAAAGATATTATAGTATAGCAGTTGGTAATGTGATGATCATGGTGGTGGTGATGATAACAGCAATGTGAAGAAAGCTCTTGTTCTTTAAGCTGTATGAGGCATTGGTATTGCTTAATGGGGTCCTGCATGAGAAGAATTTACTCTTTTATTGCTTTCTATGTTAGACATCAAAGGAAGCAAACTTTTTCCAAAAGAAAGAACACTTTGTATGTCATTTTTAAGAAAATGGCTACATTTTCCCTGAGGCATAATGGAAGAGTCTTCTCCAAACAATACACTCTAGAAAAGAAAGTACTTTTAGGAAATGAAGAGCTTTTGTTTCCTGTTAACATCAGGCTTCTTTGTATTCTTTTATGTGTGTTTCAATGATAGGCAAAACAAGGGTACCTTAGTAGAAGTTAAAATTATAACTTTAAAAAATCTACTCAAATATTATACTTTATTTCAGTTTAGACTCATTTCCAATTGTGCTTAATCTTTTCCAGCTTTGTTATTGCTTTCTCTTAGAGTTTCCACTGTGAAATGACATTTTTGGTCTCTTTTGCCCTCTATTGAATTGCCCTGGTAATAACAGTAACTAGCGAAATGCTAGTTCTGTAGAATGTGGGGGAAGACATAAATATTTGATCTCAGATCAGTGGTGTGTGTAATTGTTACTATAGAGAAAATCTTTGATTGCTGTCCAAAACTGGAATCCTATTAAAATTTGATTTCTGAGTCTTCTTCATATATATAAAGCACAGAACATTTCATAGCATATAAGTTAACCCTTGGCTGGTCCTGTGACAAACTATTTTCTATCTCTACAGGGATGGAACAAGAAGAAACACAACTAATGTGCAGGAATACTATTTAGATATTAGAGAGTAATATTATCTTTAATTTTTTAGAGTTCCTTCATTGAATCCTAGAAGTCAAGATTTAAATATCAAAGGAAACTGTACATTGCCTACGCTAGATATAATTATAGACTGTCATTTGTTTGCATATTTTTCTGTTACTAATATTGCTATTTTGATTACAAAACAAAGAAAAGCAAGATAATAGAAAAAAATAGATATTTTAAAGCAATTATGTATTAGCTTGGGTTTATAATCATTAAAAAAAATTGAATCAATACTACAAAACTAGGAAAGCTATTATTTAACAGCAATTTAATCATAATTCATAAATCATATTTACAGAATTTCATTCTTAAAAAAGAAACATAAAGTGAATGTTCTTAGGGCAAAATGACAGAAATATAATACATGAAGTTTTACCCCCAACACTTAACATCACAGTTGTAAGTGGGATTTGGCTAAGGGCTAAGTCATCTCATTAGATCCAGATGAATGAAGGACTAAAGTAGATAATCCTGAAGCTTAATTTTGTACATTAGTTCCTAAGTCTCTCAGCTGTATCCAAAGCTGTTATGATAACACAATTAAGTGATCTATCTCCCACCTCTTCTAGGGCCCCTTCTTTGATAGCTGTGCTTAGTCACTCAGTTGTGTCTGACTCTTTGCGACCCCATGAACTGCAACCTCCAGGCTCCTCTGTCTGTCGGGATTCTCCAGGCAAAAATACCAGAGTGGGTTGTCATGTCCTCCTCCAAGGGATCTTCCCAACCCAGGGACTGAAGCCAGGTCTTCTCCCGCATGGCAGATGGATTCTTCACCAGCTACCAGGGAAGCCCCTTCTCTGATAGGGTGGGATATAAGTCCTAAAGGAATAAAAAGGTTAGCAGAGCATAAAGACTGGTGAGCTAGGAATACATATATACTTATGACTATACATGCATATTGGCCCTAAGATGAGTCAAGATTGACCAAAGGGGATATCTAAGAAGAAATCTAATGAGATTTTTAGAAATCTAAGCTTCCATTGTGGATCAGCTGGTGAAGAATCTGCCTGCAACATGGGAGACCTGGGTTTGATCCCTGGGTTGGGAAGATCCCCTGGAAAAGGGAATGGCTAATTTACTTCAAGGCCCATCTGGTCAAGGCTATGGATTTTCCAGTGGTCATGTATGGATGTGAGATTGGACTGTAAAGAAAGCTGAGAGCTGAAGAAGTGATGCTTTTGAACTGTGGTGTTGGAGAAGACTCTTGAGAGTCCCTTGGACTGCAAGGAGATCCAACCAGCTCATCCTAAAGGAGATCAGTCCTGGGTGTTCACTGGAAGAACTGACGCTGAAGCCAAAACTCCAATACTTTGGCCACCTCATGCGAAGAGTTGACTCATTGGAAATGACCCTGATGCTGGAAGAGATTGGGGGCAGGAGGAGACGGGGACGACAGAAGATGAGATGGTTGTATGGCATCATCGACTCAGTAGACATGGGTTTGGGTGGACTATGGGAGTTGGTGATGGACAGGGAGGCCTGGCGTGCTGCAGTTCATGGGGTCGCAAGAGTCGGACATGACTGTGACTGAACTGAACTGAATTGAATCCACTTCAGTATTCTTTCCTGGAGAATTCCATGGACAGAAGAGCCTGGTGGGGTACAGTCCAAGGGGTTGCAAAGGGTTGGACACGACTGAAATGACTTAACACACACACAAGATTCTCTAGTTGGCATGTGGCATGGAACTAATTTTCCTACTGAGATTTAAGATAAGAAAGCCCTAAACTACTAGTTTAAGAAACCAAGCTCTGGAGTCAATCCAAAATTCCAATACTGATTATGCCACTTAATTGCTGTATGATTGTAAGCAAGTTTTGTTTTTTCTTTTTTATCTGCCAGGTCTCAATTTTCTTGTCTGTATAATGAGAAAGGTAAGACCTCACAGAATTGTTCTGAAAGTTAAATGTAACAATATCTATAAAATATTAGGGAAAGACTTGGCCAGAAGAGACTTTTGATTAATTATTAGTATCATCACGATGACTATAATTCTCAACATTGTCATTATTATTTTTAGCATTAATAACACAAATAATACTGATAACCTTAACAGGGAAAATTGCCCTAGACATTTGCTGGAAAAGAAAGCTGAGAGGAAGTTTGACTTCTCTGCATGCTTCTTCCCAACTCAATATTGTGTTTGAGGCTGTGACACAGAATAGGATCTACAGGATTCCTTGGCATCACCCAGGGGACACCATCTGGTTCTATGCCTCCTATACATTTTCTAAGCAGGACTCAGAGCTATTCAGGTAATTGATCGGTTAGGAGCCACAGAGGCCTTGAGCTGTCAGTTAAGTAATTCTTTATTTCTGATATGCACAGTCCTGGTTTGAGCCAAGAAGTAGAATAAGAGAATAATTTGACTTAAAAATTTTTTTTCACATGGAAAAATATTGCACAACCCTAGGCCCCGAAAGTCAAACAGGATGAGATTTGCATTGTCAATACACATGCATAATTCTGCAGTAACAAGTAGCATTTTACTTCAGATATAAAAATTTATAAATTGGAAATGAGGGATTTTTTTCCTTTTCTTTTTCTCTTTTCTTGTTGAAGATACCAGCCATCCACATTCACTTACCATTGCCTTTTTTCTCTTGGGGGGTCAGGAGAGGGAGATGTGTGGAAGTATATTGTCTTCTCCATAGAGCATTAGCTGTTCTTTCAGATGCTCTTTGTGGATGATATATTCAAGTAAAGAGGGAGACTCTGAATTTGGAAGCAATTTTCTCCAAGAACAAAGAAACTGTTATTAATATGTACCTGGAGACACTTGGGGAGTCTGAGCAAGCTGACTAGGGTTGAGTCTCTAATGCCAATTATTATGTAATCTCCCTAAAGAAAGGCAAATGTATAAAGGGAAATGAAGGCTGAAAACCAAGGAGGCTAAAATAATCAATGCGTTTTCTTTTTCTCAAGAGACAAAATGGAATCTGAATTACTAGTATGACTAGTATTAACTAGGATATAAAGGGAATGTTTTTCTGAGGAGGTGGGATGGAATACCAAGCTTTTATGATTTGAAATAATTGCTTCCTCAGTCTTACTCCCTTACTCTCTTTCCTTCTTTTTTTTCTGTCCTTGTTTTCAAACATTTAGTTAATACCTATTGAATGGCTGCTACGTGCAAAAGAGCACATAGGCACTTTGGTCACACAAATGTGACACCATCCTTGGTCAGCTTCGATATTATGGTAACAAGTAAGAATACGTGTTTTTTCACAACAATCTAATTAATTAGGATTTTGATTTATGCATCAATCTGGGATGATTTGGTTAATTTGAGTCCCAAAGAGGCTGATTATCACAGAGCAAAAGCTCAAAGCAGAGAACCAAAGAAGCAGAGAACCAAACCTGGTCCCTGGAAACCCACTGGGGCCCTGTGACCCAGGGTGCTGCCTCTGGTTGCTCACTGGGCATCCTTCTCTCTGAAAACTCTAGCTTGTTCTCGTTAATTTCCCCAGGAGGGAGTTCTATGCCAATTCACGCATATCACCATTCAGATGCCCTTGTTGAAAAAGAGGAAAAATGGACATTGATTTTTTGTTTTAGTTTTTAGTGGCAGTATATGTTGACCTGCCCTTCATGGTATGTATGTGCAATTCTAGAAAGGATAAAATGACAGGTAGAATGTACTAGAAACAGAGGAAAGTGAGGGGAAGATTTCAAATTACAAAAATTGGCACTGAGGCACTGGATATAATCCAACAACTGAAGAAACATATTTTTAAAACAATGATCTCAAAGCATCAATCAAGCTCTTTAGATCCCACATTTTCAATAATTTGTTCTATAATATTTTTAATATTTTATATCCTGAAATTACCCAAGGCTTGGGTCTAAATCTAACCATGTGATTACAAATTTCTTGAAAAGTCATGAAGTCCTTCATGAATTATTCATTTACTCAAGATTAAGTGTTACATTGGCTATTATATTCTGCAATAAATCTTAATATTGATTATTTGTACAAATGATTTACACATTTAACTACAGTTTAGCTTGCTGTTTGTTAAGTCTTAAACCCTAAAAAGGAGAGATTAAAAAATTGCTTGGGATAATATATTTTACATGGATTAAATGATTTAAACAAAACTGTAAAAGAAGCAAAGCCAATTGTATCTACTAAGCTTAGCAAAGTAATGCTCAAAATTCTCCAAGCCAGGCTTCAACAGTATATGAACCATGAACTTTCAGATGTTCAAGCTGGATTTAGAAAAGGCAGAGGAGCCAGAGATCAAATTGCCAATATCCATTGGATCATCGAAAAAGCAAAATATTCCTGAAAAACATCTACTTCTGCTTTATTGAATACGACAAAGCCTTTGACTGTGTGGACCACAACGAACTCTGGAAAATTCTGAAAGAGATGGGAATACCAGACCACCTGACCTGGCTCTTGAAAACTCTGCATGCAGGTCAGGAAGCAACAGTTAGAACTGGACATGGAACAACAGACTGGTTCCAAATCCAGAAAGGAGCACGTCAAGGCTGTATATTGTCACTGTGCTTCTTTAACTTGTATACCAAGTATATCATGAGAAATGCTGGACTGGATGAAGTACAAGCTGAAATCAAGATTGCTGGGAGAAATATCAATAACCTCAGATATGCAGATGACACCACTCTTATGGCAGAGAGCGAAGAAGAACTAAAGAGCCTCTTGATGAAAGCGAAAGAGGAGAGTGAAAAGATTGGCTTAAAGCTTAACATTCAGAAAACAAAGATCATGGCATCTGGTCCCATCACTTCTTGGAAAATAGATGGGGAAACAATGGAAACAGTGACAGACTTTATTTTTGGGGGACTCCAAAATCACCGCAGATGGTGACTGCAGCCATGAAATTAAAAGATGCTTGCTCCTTGGAAGAAAAGCTATGACCAATCCAGACAGCATATTAAAAAGCAGAGACATTACTTGGCCAACAAAGGTCAGTTTAGTCAGTTCAGTTCGGTTCGGTCGCTCAGTCGTGTCTGACTCTTTGCGACCCCATGGACTGCAGCACGTCAGGCCTCCCTGTCCATCACCAACTCCCACAGTTCACTCAAACTCATGTCCACTGAGTCAGTGATGCCATCCAACAATCTCACCCTTTGTTATCTGCTTCTCCTCCTGCCTTCAATCTTTCCCAGCATCAGGGTATTTTCAAATGAGTCAGTTCTTCAATCAGGTGGCCAAAGTATTGGAGTTTCAGCTTCAGCATCAGTGCTTCAAATGAATATACAGGACTAATTTCTTTTAGGATTGACTTATTGGATCTCCTTGCAGTCCAAAGGAGTCTCAAGAGTTTTTTCCAACACCGCAGTTCAAAAGCATCAATTCTTTGGTGCTCAGCTTTCTTTACAGTCCAACTCTCACATCCATACATGACCACTGGAAAAACCATAGCCTTGACTAGAAGGATCTTTGTTGACAAAGTAATGTCTCTGCTTTTTAACATGCTGTCTAGCTTGACCATAACTTTTCTCCTAAGGAGTAAGCGTCTTTTAATTTAGTGGCTGCAGTCACCATCTGCAGTGATTTTGGAGCCCTCCAAAATATAATCTGCCACTGTTTACACTGTTTCTCTATCTATTTGCCATGAAGTGATGGGACCAGATGCTATGATCTTTGTTTTTGAATGTTGAGCTTTAAGTCAATCTTTTCACCCTACTCTTTCACTTTCATCAAGAGACTCTTTAATTCTTCTTCACTTTCTGCTATTTGAGTTGTATCATCGGCATAACTGAGCTTGTTGATATTTCTCCCAGCAATCCTGATTCCAGGTTGTGCTTCATCCAGTCCAGCGTTTCTCATGATGTACTCTGCATATAAGTTAAAGAAGCACAGTGACAATATACAGCCTTGACATATTTCTTTCCTTATTTGGAACCAATCTGTTGTTCCATGTTCAGTTCTAACTGTTGCTTCCTGACCTGCATACAGATTTCTCAAGAGGCAGGTCAGGTGGTCTGGTATTCCCATCTCTTTCAGAATTTTCCACAGTTTATTGTGATCCACAGAGTCAAAGGCTTTGGCATAATCAATAAAGCAGAAATAGATGTTTTTATGGAACTCGCTTGCTTTTTTGATGATCCAGCAGATGTTGGCAATTTGATTTCTGGTTCCTCTGACATTTCTAAATCCAGCTTGAGCACCTGGAAGCTCATAGTTCACATATTGTTGAACTCTGGCTTGGAGAATTTTGAGCATTATTTTACTAGCATGTGAGATGAATGCAATTGTGCAGTAGTTTGAGCATTCCTTGACATTGCCTTTCTTTGGGATTGGAATGAAAACTGACCTTTTCCAGTTCTGTAGCCACCACTGAGTTTTCCAAATTTGCTGGCATATTGAGTGCAGCACTTTTACGGCATCATCTTTTAGGATTTGAAATAGCTCAACTGGAATTCTATCACCTCCACTAGTTTGTTCATAGTTATGCTTCGTAAGGCCCACTTGACCACATTCCAGGATGTCTGGCTCTAGGTGAGTGATCACACTATCATGATTATCTGGGTTGTAAAGATCTTTTTTGTACAGTTTTTCTTTGTATTCTTGCCACCTCTTCTTAATATCTTCTGCTTCTGTTAGGTCCATACCATTTCTGTCCTTTATTGAGCCCATTTTTGCATGAAATTTTCCCTTGGTATCTCTAATTTTCTTGAAGAGATCTCTAGTCTTTCCCATTCTGTTGTTTTCCTCTATTTCTTTGCATTGATCACTGAGGAAGGCTTTCTTATCTCTCCTTGCTGTTCTTCGGAACGCTGCATTCAAATGGGAATCTTTCCTTTTCTCCTTTGCTTTTTGCTTCTCTTCTTTTCACAGCTATTTATAAGGCCTCCTCAGACAGCCATTTTGTTTTTTGAATTTCTTTTCCTTGGGGATGGTCTTGCTTCTTGTCTCCTGTACAATGTCACAAACCTCCTCAGGCACTCTGTCTATCAGATCTTGTCCCTTAAATCTATTTTGCACTTCTACTGTATCATTGTTAGGGATTTGATTTAGGTCATAGTTGAATGGTCAGTGGTTTTCCCTACTTTCTTCAATTTAAGTCTGAATTTGGCAATAAGGAGTTCATGATCTGAGCTACAGTCAGCTCCCAGTCTTGTTTTTGCTGACTGTATAGAGTTTCTCCACTTTTTGCTGCAAAGAATATAATCAATCTGATTTTGGTGTTGACCATCTGGTGATGTCCATGTGTAGAGTCTTCTCTTGTGTTGTTGGAAGAGGGTGTTTGCTATGACCAGTGCATTCTCTTGGCAAAACTCTATTAGCCTTTGTCCTGCTTCATTCTGTTCTCCAAAGCCAAATTTGCCTGTTACTCCAGGTGTTTCTTGACTTCCTACTTTTGTATTCCAGTCCTCTATAATGAAAAGGACATCTTTTTTGGGTGCTAGTTCTAGAAGGTCTTGTAGGTCTTCATAGAATTGAAGCATATTGAATGCTTTGCCTTGGAAATGAATAGACATCATTCTGTCGTTTTTGAGATTGCACCAATTTATTGCATTTTGGACTCTTCTGTTGACTATGATGACTACTCCATTTCTTCTAAGGGATTGTTGCCCACTGTAGTAGATATAATGGTCATCTGAGTTAAATTCACACATTCCAGTCCATTTTAATTTGCTGATTCCTAAAATGTCGATGTTCATTCTTGCCATCTCCTGTTTGACCACTTCCAATTTGCCTTGATTCACGGAGCTAACATTCTAGGTTCATATGCAATATTGCTTTTACAGCATCAGATCTTGCTTCTATCACCAGTCACATCCACACCTGGGTGTTGTTTTTGCTTTGGCTTCGTCTCTTCATTCTTTTTGGAGTTATTTCTCCACTGATCTCCAGTAGCATACTGGGCACCTACTGACCTGGGGAGTTCATCTTTCAGTGTTCTATACTGAAGTGGTTTGCCATTTCCTTCTGCAGTGGACCATACTTTGTCAGAGCTCTCCACCATGACCCATCCATCTTGGGTGGCCCTACACAGCATGGCTCATAGTTTCATTGAGTTAGACAAGGCTGTGGTGCATGTGATTAGATTGGTTAGTTTAGCGAAGGCTATGGTTTTTCCAGTAGTCATGCATGGATGTGAGAGTTGAATTATAAAGAAAGCTGAGTGCCGAAGAATTGATGCTTTTGAACTGTGGTGTTGGAGAAAACTCTTGAGAGTCCCGTGGACTGCAGGGAGATCCAACCAGTCCATCCTAAAGGAAATCAGTCCTGAATATTCACCGGAAGGACTGATACTGAAGCTGAAATTCCAATACTTTGGCCACCTGATGTGAAGAACTGACTCATTTGAAAAGACCATGATGCTGGGACAGATTGAAGGCAGGAGGAGAAGGGGATGACAGAGGATGAGATGGTTGGATGGCACCACTGACTCAATGGACATGAGTCTGGGTAAGCTCTGGGAGTTGGTGATGGACAGGGAGGCCTCACGTGCAGCAGTCTATGAGGCTGCAAAGTGTTGGACACAACTGAGAGACTGAACTGAACTGAAGAACTACAAAATGAGTTCCATCTATGTGGTTTAAAGCTCTTCTCTATTCTTATTTGACAACTTTTATCCAGTACTTAGGAATGATTAGTGTTCCTTAATTACTCTGACCCTACAGTGGGAATAGGAATAAGATAGCACAAACAAAGCCTGACACATTTCTGCAGAAAGCTCACCTTGGACTTGGTTAATGCATGCAAAAGCAACTTCAAGGGCTTTCTTTTTTTCTGGTCTCTTTTTCTCTCTGGCACAATTCTGGAAGTGATCAATAGATTGTCTCCCTTTGAAGGCCATGGCTCTAGTTGAAAAAGACTTCAGCCAGGAGGAGCTATCTATTTTCTTTGTGCCTAAGGAATACATGCTCATTAGTTTAAAAATAAGTTTTATTTTAGTGCGGCTAAGTTGTGTCAATCATTTCCAACTCTTTATGACTCTATGAACTATAACCTGCCAGGCTTCTCTCTCCAAGGGATTCTCCAAGCGAGAATATTGGAACGGGTTACCATGCCCTCCTCCAGGGGATCTTGCCCACTCAGGGATCAAACTCAAGTCACTTTATATCTCCTTTCATTTGCCACCAGCACCACCTGGGAAGTACACAATGCTAATAGTGATATTAATACTACTGTTAAAAAATTAACTATGTCAACCAGGTAATCAGCTTGAAAGTGAAAGTCGCTCAGTCATGTCCCACTCTTTGCAACCCCTTGGACTACACAATCCATGGAATTCTCTAGGCCAGAATACTGGAGTGGGTAGCCTATCCCTTCTCCAGGGGTTCTTCCCGACCTAGGGGTCAAACCCAGGTCTCCCACATTGCAGGGGGATTCTTTACCAGCTGAGCCATAAGGAAGCTTTATATATATATAAAATACTTCCTACTAAAAAACTGGCTGTGTCAACTGATTAATCAGCATGAAATATTAAGACTAGATTGTGTTTAGTACACCTTGTCTTGAAATACAGTCTAAATATTAGACTCACTAAATCTATAAAAAAAATTACAAAGAAAACAGGTAAGAACAATCTCAAAAGAGTTAAAATTGAGGGGCACGCTATGTGGCTGGCACCATGTCAAACGCTTCATGTGTTAACTCATCTAACCTTGATGACAATTTTAGAACATAGATACTGCTATTCTCCCCATTTTAGAGATGATGAAGGTGGAGTCACAGAGAGATTAAGTAACTTATCCAGCAGGTATAGCAAGCCACAGCAGCCAGATCTGACACCAGGCAGTATGGCCAGAACTCGCTCACCATTCAGCTGTCCTGAGTCTTGGTGATATCACAAACTCACGAATACTAATTCAGAAGGGAAATCGGGATCATTCATTCAGGTTCCTTTAAAGACACATATTCACTGTTTTCCCAGGCTTGTGGGAAAAATTAATGTCAAAAAACAGCACTCATGGGCAGTGTGTATGCCATACCAAGAGCAGAAAGTGGGCTTTAGCTATCAGATGTTAAATGTTCTGGTCCCACCAAGTCTGTTTGTGGAAGACAGATGCATCATACCCAGATGCTGTGCAACGTTGTCACCTTACGACCTTCTGGTTGCTGCTTGCTTTTCCTGTCCGCCTGCCTAAAGGAAGAGAATGCTCTGACCACAGAGATGTGAGTGTTTTGATCCCTGAGATGTCCAAGTCTTCTTACAAATGATCAGATTGATATTTATTTGCAAATGCCCTGCAGACAAAATTGGCCACATATCCCACTTTAGATGTAAGGGCAAGTAGCACACCGTTGGCTGTACGCAAAGTCCCTCCCCTTGCCCACCTTCCCACTATCCTTGGACCCAGACACTGAACCTTGGGATGCAGCCTCCCCAGGAGGCTCCATCTTTCCTCAAATACACACTGGCTGGCCCAGTTTTGGGTTCCCAGCCCATGTCGCCCTGCATGTCAGGCTCTCCAAGTGGGTCACTATCTCAACAATATCCTAAAACAATAGATAAGTCAAAATTCTGGCGTGGCTCTGATAAGGAAACTGAAGCTTCTCGTTTAGAGGACGATTAAGGAGTGGAGATGAGCTATGAAGAGCGGGACCAAACCCAAGGTTTCTGATTCCCAGGTCCGTGCTGCCTCCTAGTGGTCGAATGTTAATAGCCCTCTTACCCAAGGTAGAGAACAGCAGTGTTCTTCCCTTCCGCTTTTCCTTTCCTTCAGAAGAACTAGAATAAACGAACCGATTCACAGAACAGCGCGGGAGCTGGATCAGAAAGTAATCTAATTTTGATAGGAATTACGACCCTATATCAACAATTCTTCTGATTTAACTAAAATGGCATGACTGCTTTACACATAAATTTAAAAGGCTCATTTGAGGATTATTTGGTGCTTTAAAAGGTTAGAACAATTAGGATAGTAGCTTTTGAAATACTTTGTGGTGTGTGCCCCTGGCAAATTATTTTCAAGGGCTAGGCTAGAATCTTAGAACTCTGCCTTTCTAGACTATATTGTTTGTGAATTTTTATCGACATTCAAGTTTGTGAGAAGGAAGCAAATATTGATACATGAAACGCCAAATAAAAATATTGTTTCTCTTTAAACTATTTCAAAGGAATGGACTGCATTTGGTACTTTTCATTCCCTCCTGATATGTTCCTAATAATGTATGTGCTTGCAAATACCATGTGACAGTATGTTCAGCAGAATTGCCACTTTGAATCTGAAGTTTCAGTGATGTGTCCAAAATCTTGCATATATCTATATATGCACACATGTACTCACACATATCTATGTATGTATGTATATCTGATTATATATTAATTACTGTATTCTACAAAATATTACACAGGTATGTGAAGAGAAAAATATTCTGCTCAAAAGCAAATCCACATATTGTGATTTGGGTGGGTTAAAGACCTGAGTATAACCTTCCCAACTTCACAATCCAAGAACAAACTATCAATGCCCTATTTCTCCAGTTTATCCTAAGAGACGGAGGGTTCTGATCATTTAAAACTTGGCAAAATTGAGATTTAAATCAAGTTTCACAAAACACTTGCTACAGCAATAAATTTGAACCCACAAGGAAATAGCAATTCTGTAAATGCCAACTCTTGATTGCAATCTACAATATGGCCTGGGATCAGCTGTTGTTCACAACAGGTGCCACAGATGGTGTCACCCTGCGGCACTCCCCAAGATGCCTTTGTTCCGCCCTTCTATTGTTGTTGCTGTTTGTTCACTAAGTAACGTCTGACTCTTGTGACCACCTCCCACCCCCGCAGGCTCCTCTGTCCGTGGGATTTCCCAGGCAAGAATCTTGGTGTGGGTTGCAATTTCCTTCTCCCTTTTAATCAGCCGGCAAAAAAGCCACCACTTAGTTTGGTGAATTGTGCTCATCTTGAAGGGCAGAAGACTTTGTCTCCATTTTCAATGGCTTGGTGGTCCACAGTGGAGCAGCCAGGAAGTGTTTAGGTCATGCTGCTGTCTCTAGGCTAAGAGAAAAAAAGAATACAGCAGTCTCTGCAGTGTTGATTTGGGATCTGTTGAGATGTGCTGGGCTTTGTGGTTTTTTTTTTTTGTTTTGTTTTTTTTTTTCATAAAGTCGTTGGAATGTAATTTCCTCTGCTTTGGAAATATTGATGTCTGTCATATGGGATGAGAGACTTTCTACCTATTCAGTCATGGTGACGTTTGCAGAATGCTCTGAGCAAAATATGCTAAAAGGAGGAGTGCTGAAAATATATGATAAAGAAGTTCCAATTTAACATGATAGAAAAATCCAGGTCATTTGTTTAAATGGTCAAAATAATCTTGAGGAAAGTGAGTAGAGGCTTAAAAAAAGGATTTATTTAAAAAGTGAGAATTTAGAATCCCTGATTTGAAGTCTGAATGGTGACTTGAATGATTTTAAATACATGAATTGTTTTAATAAGTTCAGAGATGTAGGCAGTCACCTATTTTGCATACCCATTATTTACAGATTACAGCAGGGAGGCTTCAAGATATGGACTACACAAAGAAAATCTTTCTTACCATAAGCAGTACCATACTTCATTGGTTTACTAAAGAAACAGGCAGTGAAGGGACACAGAACAGAATTTTCGCATAGTTAAAATGCTTAGTGAGTTTGCAGGAATCCCTTATACAACTTGCATCATGGGTGGCAAATAACTTTCCCCTAAATGCTTTCAGTAATAAGAAAATCACTATCTCAAAGGGCAAGTCATTCTGTTTTCAAATAACTTGAATCATTAGGCTATTCTTTCTCACTGTAAGATGAAATCTATCCCTGGAAACTTCCATTCCTTGGTATTCTCTCTGGATCTGTAAGAATAAGATTTTTTTTCCCTTTTGTAAAATAATCCACTAGATACTCAAAGTTCACCATTATCAATATATTTAACCCAAGTCTCTCCTCTTTCCTGGATAAATACCCTATTTTCTCAAAGCACCCATAATAGAAACAATAATCTTTTTTTCTTACCCATCCTCTCCTGATTGCGCTCAAATTTAATGTTTTGAAATCTCTAATGTATTCGCCAGCACATTTGGATAACTCAGCAGTGGTCACAGGACTGGAAAAGGTCAGTTTTCATTCCAATCCCTAAGAAAGGCAATGTCAAAGAATGCTCAAACTACTGCACAATTGCGTTCATCTCACACGCTAGCAAAGTAATGCTCAAAGTTCTCCAAGCCAGGCTTCAACAGTACACGAACCAAGAACTTCCAGATGTTCAAGCTGGATTTAGAAAGGCAGAGGAACCAGAGATCAAATTGCCAACATCCACTGGATCATTGAAAAAGCAAGAGAGTTCCAGAAAAACATCTATTTTGGCTTTATTGACTATGCCAAAGCCTTTGACTGTGTGGATCACCACAAACTGTGGAAAATTCTGAAAGAGATGGGAATACCAGACCACCTGACCTGCCTCTTGAGAAATCTGTGTGCAGGTCAGGAAGCAACAGTTAAAACTGGACATGGAACAACAGACTGGTTCCAAATTGGGAAAGCAGTACGTCAAGGCTGTGTATTGTCACCCTGCTTATTTAACTTATATGCAGAGTACATCATGAGAAATGCTGGACTGGATGTAACATAAGCTGTAATTAAGATTGCTGGGAGAAATATCAATAACCTCAGATATGCAGATGACACCACCCTTATGGCAGAAAGCGAAGAAGAACTAAAGAGCCTCTTGATGAAAGTGAAAGAGGAGAGTGAAAAAGTTGGCTTAAAGCTCAACATTCAGAAAAGTAAGATCATGGCATTTGGTCCCATCACTTCATGGCACATAGATGAGGAAACAATGGAAATTGTGACAGACTTCATTTGGGGGATACTCCAAAATCACTGCAGATGGTGACTGCAGCCATGAAATTAAAAGACACTTGCTTCTTGGAAGAAAAGCTATGACCAACGTAGATAGCATATTAAAAAGCAGAGACATTACTTTGCCAACAAAGATCCATCTAGTCAAGGCTGTGGTTTTTCCAGTAGTCATGTGTGGATGTGAGAGTTGGACTATAAAGAAAGCTGAGTGCCAAAGAATTGATGTTTTTGAACTGTGGTGTTGGAGAAGACTCTTGAGAGTCCCTTGGACTGCAAGGAGATCCAACCAGTCCATCCTAAAGGATGTTAGTCCTGACTATTCATTGGAAGGACTGATGCTTAAGCTGAAGCTCCAATACTCTGGCCACCTGATGTGAAGAACTGACTCATTTGAAAAGACCCCGATACTGGGAAAGATTGAAGGCAAGGAGGAGAAGGGGATGACAGAGGATGAGATGGTTGGATGGCATCACTGACTCAATGGACATGAGTTTGAGTAAGCTCTGGGAGTTGATGATGGACAGGGAGGTCTGGTGTGCTGCAGTCCATGGAGTCTGAAAGAGTCGGACACAATCGAGCAACTGAACTGAACTGAATCATTTCTATATCTTGAAGTGTGAAAATTGGAGAAGCACAGACCTACCGTGTGATATTTCTTGGTTCTTACAACAGTTGATCAAGTAATACCTAGTGCATTGTTTCTCCCTTCTTTTAGTTATTTCTTTAGCTTTTCAGATAAAATTTTCTCCTGGTTTTCCTTCTATCTCTTCAATTATTCATTCTCAGTCTGATTTCCCCACCTCTGTAGCTAAGATCCTCTCTCGGGTTCTGCTTTTCTTCTATTTCCACTCTCTGTTCTTGTATTGTTTAAGATTAGATTCAAGTAATAGTAATGCCATCCCTTCCCCCATCCAAAGACAGTGGTTTAGACAAGATAAAAGACCACTTCTTTCTTATGTTTAAGTCCAGATATGAGCAGTCCACTGTTGTATGATGTCTCTGCTCTGCCAAGCTTTTGATTACTCATTCCTTTCACCCTGGTTCTTCATCCCTCATGGCAGCCACTCCTGATGTCACTCTTGGCTTAAATATACCCATCACATCTGCATTTCAGTCACCAGATAGCAGGAAAGAATGCAGAAAAAAGGGGGCAAAGGACAGCTCTCAGCTGTCTATTAAGGACTACCACTGGAAGCTGCCACCAGATACATCTGATTATGGCTCATTAGCCAGAATTTAGTGACCTGGCCAAATGTAGCTGCACTGGAGAGTGATGCTGCTGCTGCTAAGTCGCTTCAGTCGTGTCCAACTCCGTGCGACCCCATAGATGGCAGCCCACCAGGCTCCCCCGTCCCTGGGATTCTCCAGGCAAGAACACTGGAGTGGGCTGCCATTTCCTTCTCCAATGCAGGAAAGTGAAAAATGGAAGTGAAGTTGCTCAGTCATGTCCGACTCTTAGCAACCCCATGGACTGCAGCCTACCAGGCTCCTCCGTCCATGGGATTTCCCAGGCAAGAGTATTGGAGTGGGCTGCCATTGCCTTCTCCTGGAGAGTGATAAATGTACTTAATTTGGCTCAGCTAAAAAGTGAGGATATGTTTAATATGAAATAGATCAACTGGCAGTCTGCCACAGGTGCCACAATTCACTTGTATATTATCCATCCTACTGCATATAGAATACACTCAACTTCTCCCCTGGGGAGATGTATTAGTTTGTGAGGGCTGTCATAAAAACGTGCCACAGGCTGGGCAGTTTAAACACTAAAAGGATGTTGTCTAGCAATTCTGGAGGCTGGAAGTCTAAGCTCAAGCTGTTGGTAGGGTTGGTTCCTTCAGAAAGTTTTGAGGGAAAGAGCTATTTCAGGTCTCTCTGCTTGGTTTGTAGGTGATCATTTTCATGTCCACATGGAGTTCTCCCTGAATGCCTATCCATGTCCAAATTTGCCCCTTTTGTTAGGATATCAGTCATGTTGGATTAGGGGCCCAACCTACTCCAATAGGACCTCAGCTTAGCTTATTATATCTTCAATGACCCTATTTTCATATAAGGTCACATTCTGAGGTATTACGTGTTAAGGTCTCAGCAAATGAACCTGGAGGGGGAGACAATTCAATCCATAGCAAGATATAGTTGCTATTTCCTATGCAGTTATTGAAATCAACCCCAAATCTAGGATACCTTGGGTCTAATGTCCATACCTGGTCCACAATGTTGAGGCTGGCATGCTGGAAGAGGAGGAAGGAGATATTGCCATCATGACTGCCCATATCTTCCCGATGGCCAGTGATTATGTTCAAGGTGGTTCCCTTGGAAGGGATGGGGTTGGGCCCATCTACACCACTGATGTGATGGCTAAAGCTATCAATCATGCCATCTGCCTAACATCTTCCTTTTCTTTCACACAAACATATCTGCAGTACTTGCTGCTTTCTCTTCTTTTCTTTTTTTAATTATTGAGTCATCTGTTTTATTTATTTATTTTTATTGAAGCATGATTTATAGTATATTATTAGTTTCAGGTGTACAACATAGTGAAACAATATTTTTATAGATTACACTTTATTTAAAGTTTAAAATATGGGCTATATTCCTTGTTCTCTATAATACAACCTGTAATTCATTTATTTTATACATAATAGTCTTTAAAAATTGAAGTAGAGTTGATTTATAATGCTGTATTAGTTTCTGGTATATAGCAAAGTGGTTCAATTATATGCATATATTCTTTTTCATATTCTTTCCCATTATAGTTTTTTATAGAATACTGAATATAGTTCCCTATGGTACACAGTAGTATCTTGTTGTTTATTTTATAAATAAAATAGCTTTACCTGCTAATCTAAAACTCCCAATTTATCCCTCTGCCACCCTCTTTCCCTCCTGGTAACCATAAGTTTATTTTCCATGACTGTGAGTCTCTTTCTGCTTCATGAATAAGTTCATCACATTTTAGATTCCACATATAAGTGATACCCTATGGCATTTGTCTTTTTGCTTCTTACTTACTTCACTTAGTATGATAATCTCCAGATATACCCATGTTACTGCAAATAACATTATTTCACTCTTTTTTATGGCTGAGTAGTATTCCATTGTATGTGTGTGTGTGTGTGTGTGTGTGTGTGTGTGTGTGTGTGTGTGTGTGTATACCACATCTTTATTCATTTGTCTGATGATGGATATGTAGGTTGCTTCCATGTCTTGGCTATTATAAATAGTGCTGCTCTGAACATTGAGGGGTATATATCTTTTCAAATTATAGTTTTCTTCAGATTTATGCCCAGGAGTGGGACTGCAGGATCATATGACAACTCTAATTTTAGTTTTTTGAGGAGGCTCCATACTGTTTTTCGTAGTGGCTTCATCAATTTGCATTCCTACCAACAATGTAGGAATGTTCCTTTTCTCCACACTCTTTCCAACATCTATTATTTGTAGAGTTTTTAATGATGGCCATTCTGGCTGTGTGAGTTGGTAACTCATTGTAGTTTTTATTTCATATCACTAATAATTAGTGATGTTGAGCCCCTTCCAGATGACCAATCGGTTATCTGTATACAGAGTACTTTGTACCTGCTACTTCCCCTGTCTTGCCCTTCCCCTTTTCCTCTCCCAGCTGGTAAACCCCTGGTTCCTTCTCTGTATCTGTGAGTCTGTTTCTATTATATTCATGTTTGTTTCATTTTTAAGACTCCTCATGAAAGTGAGAGCATGCAGTATTTACCTTTCTCTGCCTGACGTATTTCACTAAACACAATGCCTTCTTGATACATCTTCACAGAGAAGGCTTTAGGGATCACCGTGTCTGCAACAGCCCTTTTTTCTCCACCACTTTCTAGCCCCTTACTATGTTTCATTATTCTTTTGAAAAATTTATCACTGCCTGACATTGCATTTCATTTATCTGTATTTTTTCTCTATATCCTCACTAGAAGGTAAATTCTATGAGGACAGGAATTTTGTATATTTTATACACCTCTGTAGTGCAAGCATCTAGCATGCAGTGCTCAGTAAATCATTGAAGGAATGAACAAATCCTTCAAGATTTTGTTTCCTTTACCTAATGCAGATTTGGTCATCTGTAGATAAATAATATCCTAGAGTGAGAGAAAGAATACTCTAAATTTTGCTTCTAGGCTAGTATTTCTGTAAGTTTATACTTCTGTATAAGTTAAATAGGTGTGTAGGCATAATGGCCATTTGACACTTCACCTGCTTTGCAAATTCCTCTCAGTTTTCCTATCTTATTTGATAAGCATGCACTAAACCACAGGTTCTCATTAGAACAATGTTTTCAAACTCTTAGTCACGACCCATTAGGGGGTCATGAAATTTATCTGGTGTATCACAACCATTATTAATAAAATGAAAAGAAAACAGATTAGATGTCAGAGTTTGTCACATGTTTTAAGAATAAATACTGTTTGGTGAAATTTCCTCTTTGGTTTTATGTATCTATGTACATGTGTACTGTGTTACAAAGTATAATGTATTTCTTACTTTGGGTGATGGTCAAAAAACAGTCTCAGCTTCTGTCCTTGAGTGACAGAAATGCAAGCTTATCTTAATGTAATCTTTAGTGATTGCATTTAAATCATTTATTCAATTCAGTTCTTCTGAGGCAAGAACAATGGATTTGGTTAATACTTGTTTCTCAAAACAATCTTTGCCCTTGAAAATCTTAAATTGTAGCAAGGAAATCTTATATTGTACCATACACAGTATGAGAGATTCAACATGAAGCAAAATCTTATAGGAATCCAGAGCAAAAAAAAGCATTGAATTTTGTGAAGAGAGTTCCCTAAGAAATATGTTCACAGTAGATTTAGGAGATATAAAGTGCTATGATATATATGTGATATATGATATATAAGCACTTATATATATAAGTGCTATGATATCTAGCACTCATGACAAAAACATGGGAAACAAGTTTTGTCTCTTTCTCGCTTTTGATTAAACCCATCCTGAGTGGAGGAATGGTCTTGGACAACCAGCTATGCATGCATACTCAGTCACTCGGTCGGGTCTGACTCTTTGTGACCTCATGGACTGTTGCCCACCAACCAGGTTCCTCTGTCCATAGGATTCTCCAGGCAAGAATACTGGAGTGGGTTGCTGTTTCCTCTTCCACGGGATCTTCCCAACCCAGGCTAGACCCTGCGTCTCATGTGTTGGCAGGCAGATTCTTTACTGCTGAGCCACCTAATCTATTTTGCTTAGAGCTTGATAGCATTTGGATGCATTTTAATATCATAAATATATTCTCTTTTCATAGTTTTGTATAAAAAATTCTCCATAGGAATAATCAGATAACATATTTGTTCTGGTACCCATAGGAATATAGTAACAACCGTAATGTAGATTTTAGGCATTGCAGGTTAACTCATTCTTTTCCAGTTCAGAATTATTTTTATTTATGGAGGAGAAGTCCAATATGTGTTTTTCTATATGATTAGCTATTGCTTTCAGCACCCGAAATTGGGGCACCCATACTTCCCGGATATTTCCGGGAAGGTTATCCTCACCACCATACAATTGTATTCTTTTGTAAAAAGATGACACATTAAATATTTGACACAGTATCACTAAGCATTTACACATTTGTAAAAATTTGATATAGAAGAATCACAAACATGAGAAATCCTTTATCAGGCTAAGTCTTGATTTGGGATCTCTCAATCATGGTCAATAGACTCAACAGTCCAGTTCATCATGTGTTGAATTGTTACTTGATGTCAGTGTATATGAGCCAGAGCTTTGTGTTGCAAGTTACAGAAGCTGGGACTCCAGCTGGTTTTACAGTGGTGGGAACATGGATTTGGCAGCCACTAGTTTGTTCTGTCTTCTTTCTGTTCTCTGCATATTGCTGGCTTTCATGCCACAGTGGGAAACAAGTAGCTTTTCTCCTCATTCCTCTCCAATGTACTACTGAGGAGGGGCCAAGATGCTCTCTAGTCCCAAGTTAATAAACAAACAAACAAAAATGATAGCCTAAGGAAAAGTTAGAATGACCTTAACAGATGTCATTTTCCCCATCCCAGACCAGTAAATTGCATCCAGGGTGTAGGATACACTTTTGTCTGATAAGCATCTGTCAACCAATCAATGGTGCTGACTAGTTGGGGTTTGTAAGAAAGTGGCAATTTCTCTTTTAATCATGTGCCTAATTCCAGAAAGAGGTATTATTTTGAGTGGATCTGAACTTCATTTCTTACTTAGATGTAATGCTAAGTATCTTATACATATTACTTCAGAGAATCCAACCACGTATGCAAACAATCCTTAGGATTCAACTCAGCTTATTATCAAATTGTATTGTCTTCAGGTATAAAAATACAGGTGCTTTGGGGCCCCTCTATGTGGGTCATTCTGGAAGAGAAGTCTGATAAAATCTACTCTACCTGGTCTTGTTTGCTAGTGGTTTACAGTGATGGAAGAACAGATTTTAGGTGATATATCAAGAACTATCAAAAAACACTGTAAGAAAGTTTATCTTCTTCTAAATTTTCTGTGCAAAAATGCAGATTTGACCTCTTTTTCCCATATGGCCTGACCCATTCTCTGCCATTCTTAGCAACTGCTCTGAAGGTTACAGAGTCTGTTGCTTACACAGTTGCTTTAGCAGAGTGGTCAGACTGAGCTCCAGCCTTCAGACAGTTTGTTAACCACTTATTAGTTAGTTAGAAGTCTAATAAGGGTTACTTATTTATAGACAGGCATTTCTGTTCCAGTTCAGTTTTGACCAGAGGAGCTGATGAAAAGGAAAGCTCTTATTTCCTTCGTTTTTTCTTCCCTTTGTTCCCTTCTTTGCCTCCTTCCACTTCCCATTCCTCCCCCTTCTTTTCTTGCAATTACCATTTACTACAAATATGGGATAATAGGTTAATTAAAAAAAATGCTACCTGATATGCCCCTTCCTCCCTTATCACAATTCTAGACTCAAGATATTTTCACTTTACTTTTCTCCCTCAGCAACATTTTAATTAAAAAATTTCTTTAACATTTAAAAAAAAAGCTCTGGTGTGTTATGACTTCTTTTAATATTTTATTTACATATGGGAACTCATAACTCAACTTGTCAAATGTTATTGCTAGAAATACAAAAAGGAAAAGGTAGATTATTAACTGTCATTTCAGACTCGTGACATCTTTAGATGTATTGTAGTGACAAGAATGGGAGAAATAAGCTGAATTCTAGAGAGACATGAAAATTGTCTATTTGAGCAAAACAACCTGGAATTGAAGGACTTTAAAATCCAGCTTTATTGACTTTATTTGGTATAAATAAATACTGTGTAACTCCTCTTTTAGTCTCCTCTAATCAAAGAACTGTGAGTGCCTCAAGTTGTCTGTTCAAGTGTTTACCATAATTGGCATGTACTAGTCATGAAGGCGGAGAAGGCAATGGCACCCCACTCCAGTACTCTTGCCTGGAGAATCCCATGGACGGAGGAGCCTGGTGGGCTGCAGTCCATGGGGTCGCTAAGAGTCGGACACGACTGAGCGACTTCACTTTCACTTTTCACTTTCATGCATTGGAGAAGGAAATGGCAACCCACTCCAGTGTTCTTGCCTGGAGAATCCCAGGGTCGGGAGAGCCCGGTGGGCTGCCGTCTATGGGGTCCCACAGAGTGGGACACGACTGAAGTGACTTAGCAGTCATGAAGAACAGAAGTAAATAAGACTGACATTGTCCTTGATATGATGGAGCTATTTAGTGAAAGAGACATTAAATAAGCATTCCCCAAAGTAACAAATTATAATTTGTATGAATGTCATGAAAGAAATGCACAGTGTGAGGTGGAAACATATAATACGGGGATGATTCTTAGTCTGGTGTTTGAATGAGGAAGCATTTTAGGGCTGGTTTCTCTGAAACAGGGACATATAAAGATAGACTGATGGTAAGTAGAGGTTGGCTAGACCAAGAAAGAGAAATAATATCCCATCCAAGAGAACAACATGTGTAGAGACTCCAGGCTGGTAAAAGTGTTGGCAGATTTGAAGAACTGAAAGAGTGATTACAGCATAGTGTGGGGAGGAAAAAGAGGGAGCATGGTGTAAGGGCATATTAAAATTTTTAAGTTGATTTTACGTGTAGCTGTATCAGTTAGCTATTGCTGCATAACAAACAACCATTGAATCTCAGGAGCTTGAGACAGGAAGTGTTTATTTCTTGTTTACACATATCATTTGAGTTGGGTTGGTTTTGCTAGAGGCTGCAGGTCTGATGGTCAGCTAAGACGCTCTGCTTCATATGGATTGTTCCAGAGCAGCGGTCTAAGGGTCAGTGGCTGAGGAAGTTCTCTTCATGGTGATGGCAGAAGCACAAAAGAGCAAGCCTGGCAGCAAACAATAGGCAAAAATTTGCTATCATGTGACTGATATCTTGTTGGTTAAAGTAAATCACATGGTCATGCTCAACATCAAGGGGACTCAGAGTGTAATCTTCTAAAGGAGATGATAGGAGAGGGAATGAGGATTTTTTTTTTTTTTTAGAATAATATAACCTCCCACAGAGGACACAACAACTCTAGCCTGGAAGGGAGTAAACAGATTTGTTTTTAAAATGGGCATATGAGGGAGTGTGGAGAATGGATTCGAGGGTTCAGGAATGACTGTAGGAAAACAAATTAGGAGATTATCATGTTATTACAAGAGACATGCAATGGTAACTTGAGTTAGGGGTACTAATGGAGACGGATGTGATGGATTCACACGATGTATGGATATAGATTGTAGTTACAATATGATGTGCTTAGAGTAAAGGAAATGTCAAGACCAACACTCTAATCTTTGTCATAAGCTCCTGGGTGGATGGACATACTTCTCATTCTAATAGAAAAGAAAATCTTTATGGGGCAAGATGATGAGTTTAGTTTTGTACATAGTTAATTTCAGTAGGGCAGTTTGATATCTAAGTCAAACATCATCTATGTCGTCATTGTGAATCACATCTTAATCATCCCATGTTTATTTTCATAATTTCTCCAATAGTCGTACAAGTTGTACTTATATTTGCTAGTAACTAGAAGAGATTGCAAGTGGATATTTCAAAAGATACATGTAACAGATAGCAAATAATTTTATGGTTTTGAGATAACTTAGTCTAACTCCTTTACTTGACAAATAAATAAAAAAAGACCAAGAGGGGTATTTTATTCTCTCTTATTAGATGCATTGTTTATGAAATCATAGCTTACATGGATCAATCACTAAACAAAAATTTTTGTCAGACATTCATGGAGCATTTGTATTTTATTCATTGATTTGTGGTATGAAAATAATTTTAATAGCAATTATGAACATTAACAATATAAAATATTTCTTAAGTGCTATATGCAAAGCATTTAAAAAGTATTTTTCAAGAATTATCTCATTTATTCTTTATTAAAAGAGTGCATTATTAAGAAACCGAGACTTAAAATGGTTAGTAAGTTGTCCAATGCCCATGTTCTTAACCATTGTATTATTTCAGTCCCTGACTTACAGCAGTCAACAATATGATGAGAGGGACAAGTAATGCACAAACATAGAAAGCTGTAGAGAAAATATAAAATACTATTTATTAAATAGTAAGTTTGGAGGTTACCAACTAATAACTGCTATAAAATTGTACAGATTAGAGAATTCAATTTAGAGGAATAATAATGTAGGCTTTATGTGAAGTTCATTCACTTTGGAATGAATATGATGGATATGATAGAATTTATTGTTGAGCGTGATAGAACTGCAGTTGCCCGGAGAATGGAGGCATAAGGGAGTGGGATTCTTTTACCGTAAACCTTTGAGACAGGAGACAGATTAATTCCTCCTCTTTTTGCTCTCCCATGAACTGCTCTAAAGTATGGTTTCTCACTGTTACCCTTCCAGAGAGTTTGCATGTGCTGAGCAGATCCATCCAATAACCTCTTTAAGATCATCATCCTGATTTTGAGATAACGCCTTGCACCTTGTCTGACTTTCCCTTTTCCATCACCCTCGTGGCTCATGGCTTGTTCCTCTTGTGTAAAATATTAGCATCTTAATCTTTGCTTTAGATTCTTGTTTCCTAGAAGATGTGGGTGAAGACAATGTTTAAAATTTTAACTCCTTGACAGTGACACAAAGTTTTCATTGCATGCACTGATTTTTAATTTTGTCAAGGCAAGAGGATAAACCCTAAGCTTCTCAAAGGTGGTGAGCTTCTCAGAGATGGTGGGCTTCTCAAAGATGATGGAGGGGATCAAGTCATTTAGAAGTGAGTGAACATTAAAAAGTACCAATAATCCATATCACAGTGGCACTTGATTAGTTTATATTTTTTCCTTGGCATATTTGGGGGGTATAAATCACCTACTACATTGTTTTTATAAAGTATGAGGATACATCATGCCAACAATAGTGCAAATAACTTTGTAATGTGAGGTGTATATAACTTGGGGATCCCAAGAACTCCAAAGTCTTTAGGATGCCCTAGTCATTTTAATAATCTTGGGAAGATGAAATTCTGTATTTTATATGATAGAATTTTGTGAGTCCCATTTAGAGCACTATGGCTGGGTTTTAATGTATTTCATTCAGCTGCGACATACCGAAATAAATGGGCATGTTATGAAGTGGAATGCAAAAATATATGTGAGTTTGAGAAGACAAAATTCAAGACTCCAAAGAAATAATATGCTTGGCATAGGCTACTTTGAGATAGCATGCCCAGTTCCTCCTGGAATTCTTGCTTGTTAGGAATAATTACTTTGGAAATTTGAGAAACGCTGTGTGGGTGTATGTATAACTTACTCCCCATCATATATATTTGTACATCTATAAAGCAAATAAAAATGTTATTTGAAAAACTGCCCTCATGTCTGGGGATGTAGCAGAATTATCTTTCAAAGGAAGATTACTTTTTAATTTGGAAGAAATCATTGCAGTGGGCCTCTTGGTTTACCAAGTTAAGTAAATCCCAGGGGCCAGTCTGGAAGGGACAGGCTGAAGCACAGAGGGTTAAACTCCTGCCTCTAGGAGTGTAAATAGCTGCTGTCATTACATGTAGGCTGGCAACTTTTACAGATTATTATGGGGCTCCCTGGTGTAGCCCCTCCTGGTTGGGCTTAAGGGAAAGGAATGTTTGGGCTGTGGACGTGGAGGGAGAGGTTGGACAAGAGCCAGATCCTCATCTGAACCGACGCTGGTTCCAGCAACGCAGCAGCTGGCTGGGGGCTATGGAGAGACTGCCAAGAGAGGACCCTACTTCCAGGGTATGAAAACAGTGAGAGTTGATAACCCAGTTGAAGCTCTACCTCTCTCCCCTGCAAATCTCCTCTGTTCTTGAATCCTCAGTTGTGCTTTGTGGAATAAAGGGGGTCTGCGTTTGGGGGCAATGTGCAGCTGCAAACTGTTGGGTAGGCATATAAAAGTGATGATGCTGCTGCCAGAAATGATTAGGGAAATTAGGGGAGCAGAAGTTTGCATAAGAGGCCAACCACAGTGTGAGCATTTTCTGGGTATGCTCAGAATTATGCAGAGGAGTTTAAGTTGACTTGTTTGGATACAATAGGTGTCGAGTCATTTCTGTTTGTGTTCTCCGTTAGATGAGGCTCTATGGCAGAGAACACATCTGTCTCATTTACCATTTTATATCCCAGCGCATGGTATTGAGCATGGAACACTATAGATGCTTAGCACATATTTGTCAAATGAATGAAGAGTATAGAAGCTGGAGATTCATTGGGGCTCATCATATCTGTAAGCTGGAGATCTTAAAACACCTTGATGGATAGTTTTAACACAGTCAATGGCATGAAATAATTAATCAAACTTGGAAAGCTACAAAACTTGCTAGGAATTATGACTGATGTAAAAAGGTAGCTTGAACTGATAGGGGAATACATTTCAGGTTTTCTAAGCCAAATATTGATTTTAAATGTTTTAGGAGGATTTGATGTTAAGAGAGTAGGAGGGCCCAAGAGCAAAAGCACATGGCCCCAGTGACTTGTCAGAGCCTTGGCTGGCCTCCACAAATGCTTACTGTAGGAAGCATTTTTTAAAAATCTCATGCTTGTTTGAGAGCAATCTATAGTTGTAGGATGTTTAGAATTTTTATTTCTTTTCTCTCTGTATCTTCTGGCATGAGAGAATAGAACTATATGGGAAAACTAATTTTGCTTTCAAAAGTGGATTAACATACATTCAAGATTAACACACACACCCATAGTATATATATGACATATGACCCTGTGTAGACAGGGAATTCTACTCGATTTTCTGTTATAACCTATATGAGAAAAGGATCTGAAGATGAAGGAATATATGTATAGCTGAATCACTGCTGTACGCCTGAAAATAGCACATTATAAACCAACTATACTCCAATAAAATTTAAAAAAATGTATTCTTTTGAAAATTAGCTTTCAACTACAAATAAATACTGGTTCTGAATGAGAAGTTTGAAAGAATAAAATAACTAATTCTAGACAACAAATTCCTTGAGGACAGGACATACCTTGAGTATGAGGAAATACTCATCTTTAAGCCCTCAGTACTAAGCATTCAGGACTTCCCGGTGGCACTAGTGGTAAAGAGCTCATCTGCCAATGCAGGAGACTTAAGAGAAGTGGATTTGATCTCTGGGTTGGGAAGATCCTCTGGAGAAGGGAATGGCCACCCAGTCCAGTATTCTTGCCTAGGGAATCCCGAGGAGACAGGAGCGTGGTGGTCTATGGTCCATAGGGTCACAGAGTCGGACACGATTAAAGTGACTTAGCAGACACGTACACACTGAGCCTTCGATCTTGGCAATAATAAATTATTCAGAAGTATTGCTTTCTCTTTTCATGAATGAAGAAAGACAGTATCTTGAATGGAAAAGAAAAATCATTAAAATTGCTTATTTTGGTTAGCATAGAGACCACAAATTTTTATAATTAATAGATTATTTTGATGTTGTAGATATAGCCAGAAGAAGTTAATCAAAATCAGTCAAATATTTCAATTAGATTGCATCATAGTGTTTATTTCCAGCCTACCTACCTCCATCAGTTCAGTTCAGTTCAGTTGTGTCCGACTCTTTGTGACCCCATGAATCGCAGCACACCAGGTCTCCCTGTCCATCACCAACTCCTGGAGTTTACTCAAACGCATGTCCATCCAGTCGGTGATGCCATCCAGCCATCTCATCCTCTGTCGTCCCCTTCTCCTCCTGCCCTCAATCCCTCCCAGCATCAGGGTCTTTTCCAATGAGTCAACTCTTCACACGAGGTGGCCAAAGTTCTGGAGTTTCAGCTTCAGCGTCAGTCCTTCCAATGTACACCCAGGACTGATTATATATATATATATATATGTATCTCCACTCTTTTTTTAGATTCTTTTCCCATATAGGTCATTACATTATATTGAGTTCCCTGTGCTATATAGTAGGCCCTTATTATGAAAGTCGCTCAGTCATGCCTGACTCTTTATGACTGCATGGACTGTAGCCTACCAGGCTCCTCAGTTCATGGAAGTCTCCAGGCAAGAATACTGAAGTGGGTAGCCATTCCTTTCTCCAGAAGATCTTCCCGACCCAGGGATGGAACCCAGGTCTCCTGTGTTGCAGGCAGATTCTTTACCATCTGAGCCACCAGGGAAGCCTAGGTCCTCATTCGTTATCTATTTTATGTATAGTATGTGTATATGTCAATCCCAATCTCCCAATCCATCCCTCCCCCTTTTTCCTCCCTAGTAACAGTAAGTTTTTTTCTTACATCTGTGACTCTATTTCTGTTTTGTAAACAGGTTCATTTGTACCAGTTTTTCTTAGATTCCACATGTTAGTGATACCACATGATACTTGTCTTTGGCTGACTTACTTCACTTGGTATGACAATCTCTAGGTCCCTCCATGGTACTGCAAGTGACATTCTCTCCTTTTTCATGGCTGAGTAATATTCCATTGTGTATATGTACTACATTTTCTTTATCCATCCCTCTGTTGATGGACATTTATGTTGCCTCCATGTTCTGGCTATTGTTAATAGTGCTGTAGTGAACATTTGAAAGCATGCATCTAAGGCTGGAATTTTTATCTGCTTTCTTCTCACTGTATCCCTGGTGCCCAGAACAGTGCCTGACTCATGATTGGTGCTGAGTAAAGATTTCTTGAATGAAGCAATATCAGTTGTTTTTAATGTGAGTTTAAAAACAACTACAATAGTCCAGCTGTTTTGAGGCTATTTATAATATATCACCATGGGAGCCACTTTTTGAGTGAATCTTCTTTGTCTCCCTGATTTATATGAGTTATAAGTGCATGATGCTCAATAAATTATACATATGTGTACATATAATTTATGCACATGGTATCCCAAATGGTATATTTAAAATTATTATATTATTAACATTTTGAAATGGTTTTAAACTACTAGATTTTGAATAATCATATTTAGAAAAAGAATTTCCTGCATGAGCATTTTCTGTAATATTAACATAATTCAAATCATTAAATCATCTTTATTTCATATGTGCCTGATGTTACTGAGGGCTGTCTTATCTTCTTAAGTCCTTTACATTTTAATGCAGAAAAAAATCATAGCATAAAACGTCAAGCTCAACAACATTTATACTACTAAACCGGTAAAGATTTATCATGGAGACAACTGTTTTGAACACCCTTCTACTAGGGCAAAAAAAAGAGAAAGGTCAGTAATTTATTTGAATGGACAGATGGGTCATAATGTATTCCTGCAAAGTGGTCTAATTTGGTCTCTGTCAGGCTGTAAAAAGAAGTGATTCAGAGTGTAGTGTCCTTCACTGGCACAAATGTGGCCTCCAGTGGAGGAATTTCTCTAGCCACTCTGACTCGGGGGCTGGGCAGGGGTTCTTTAGGTACTTGGATCTTACACACCTAGGAATTACAAAAACCAGGAGCAACATCTTGACTCACCTCAGGGAGTCTCTAAGAAAATAGTGCCATCTGTCAATGTCAGAGGAGCTGAACTCAATGTGGCCAGAGTGACTGAGAAGATGAGCAGGTCTCTGCTGTCCTGGCAGAATCTCATGATGTCTTAAAACTGGGGCTTCACAGGTGATGCTCCTTCCAAGGCAACTTGGTGATGTCGCACCAGGTCACCATCACAGTGAGGGTGGCAAATTGTGTTAATGCTCAAAATATTTGCTGCCCGCTATGGGATGCTGCGCCCTGGAGGAGGCTTTCATGTTCCCTATCTGTTGGTATCCCCTGAAGGAGGGAATGGCAACCCACTCTAGTATCTTGCCTAGAGAATCCCATCGACAGAGGAGCCTGGAGGGCTGTGGTATATAGGGTCGCACGGAGTCGGACACGACTGAAGCAACTTAGCATGCATGCACAGACGCTCTGTTGGTACCAGAAGTGGCCATGTGATTGCTTTGTTGATGAAGTGGGGACAGAAGCTTTAAGAACGAGCTTGTGCTCTGTCATGCTTCATTTGCTTTCCCACAGACTTAATATTCCCCAGAGATAATGCTCCATTAGCTTGGGTCCTAGGGTGAAGAGGGCATGGTACAGAGCTGAAGCCGATGCACAGTGAACATATAACACAGATGAGAAGTAGACCTTTGTTGTTGGGAGCTGCTGAGATTTGGGGTCATTTGTTACCACAGCTTAACCTAGTAGACCCGACTGATACAAGGAGATCACACCTCTCACTGTCCCTATTTGCCCAGCCTGTGGCAAGAAATGGCTGTTATTGTGGGCAGTCAGCTTGTAGGGCTCACCCAGCTGATGAAGGTAAAGCAAGAACTGTTGGCCAAATGGATAGTAAGCAGGACACAAAGCTTTGCTTCCCGAGAAACAATTTGAACTGGGAAGTTGCCCGAGCAAGGGTGTGCTGGTTTTTTCCAGAGGTTGACTGCTCATGCTGGTCTCTTTGGACTTCCTAGATGATGCATTGGAAGGGGGCCAACCAGGGAACTGTTCCAGCAAGACTAAACCGCTGGCACTTTTGGGCTGTTAAGTGCTGCCATGATGCAACAGTAACACCTGGAGTTGGCGATCCTGAAGAACAAGTATTGGAAGCAGCAGGAGGCAGGAGCATTAATAACTGTCAAGAGCAGGGCAGACTGGCTAACTTAATGGGTGAGCTCAGTCCAGTTGGGGCCTGACGTGCCCCATCACTCTCCCTTCCACAGTCACTCCCCTAGGAGACGTATAAATCATCCGATGACCTAATAAAATAATAAGGTTTGTCTGAGTTTTGACAACAGAAAATAATAGAGGACCTCAGATTCAGAGGGAGAGATATAGGAGGCATTTTAAAATTGCTTTCTCACTGGAATAGAGGAAGTCTAGAGATGGACAAAAAGTTATGCTCTGTTCACAAAATTGTCAGTTTTCTGAAAATGCCCACAAATCTACAACACTTTACAGAGCTATAGAAAAGAGTAAGGTTAAGTGACACTTTTCTGCTGGATATTGTCTCTGTTAGGTATTGATACCTGAATGGTCTCTTTTTGGCATGCAATTAATTTACTGAAGGTTAAACTTTTTTCTTCATTGTTGCATTGTTACATGTGCGAAGAGTGGGTTTTTAAGTGAAGCAGCGCTGAGTTGGAATTCCAGCTCTGCTTTTTAGATCCATGATTTTGGCAAAGCACTTAATTTCTCTGAGTCACTTTCTTCAATGGTGTTGTTGCGAGGAATTAAATGAAATGGCAGTGTAT
The DNA here is from genome assembly GCF_023699985.2 of Odocoileus virginianus. Classification (NCBI taxonomy): domain Eukaryota; kingdom Metazoa; phylum Chordata; class Mammalia; order Artiodactyla; family Cervidae; genus Odocoileus; species Odocoileus virginianus. Next base: position 32,447,391 of record NC_069697.1, read on the forward strand.
TAGGGTATTTGGCATAGAGCCTGACACTTAAGAGCTCAATCCTTGTTAATTTCCTTTAATCTTTTAGAAATATTTAAAGGTGGGAGGGAAGGCATTTGTGCTTCTGGTGCAGGTTAGTCCTGGAATGTTGATTAGTGTGATGCATTTGGTAATCATCATATTTAAAGTAATGGGCAACTACTGAGTGTCCCATTTGCTCTTTAGGTGAACTCACGGCTGATCCAGCCCAGTGTTCTGTTCTAAATATTTATTGATATAGTACATTTCCCTGTAGCTGATTCCTGGATATTCTGTTTCAATGACATTTTTTCTTATTCACTAGGAGCTGGTAGTTTGTGTCACTAGTTAACAGCTACGTGTGTGCTAAGTCACTTCAGTTGTGTCCGACTCTTTGTAACTCTATGGACTGTAGCCCACCAGGCTCCTCTGTCCATGGGAATCTCCAGGCAAGAAAACTGAAGTGAGTTGCCATGCCCTCCTCCAGAGGATCTTCCTGATCCAGGGTTTCTTATGAACCTGCATCAGCAAGTAGGTTCTTTACCACTAGTGCCACCTGGGAAGCCCAGTTCAGTTCAGTTCAGTTCAGTCGCTCAGTAGTGTCCGACTCTTTGCGACCCCATGAATTGCAGCACGCCAGGCCTCCCTGTCCATCACAAACTCCTGGAGTTTACTCAAACGCATGCCCATCGAGTCAGTGATGCCATCCAGCCATCTCATCCTCTGTCGTCCCCTTCTCCTCCTGCCCCCAATCCCTCCCAGCATCAGGGTCTTCTCAAATGAGTCAGCTCTTCTTATCAGGTGGCCAAAGTATTGGAGTTTCCAATGAACACCCAGGACTGATCTCCTTCAGGATGGACTGGTTGGATCTCTTTGCAGTCCAAGGGACTCTCAAGAGTCTTCTCCAACACCACAGTTCAAAAGCCCAGTTAACCTCTGTTGAATTCAGTAAGTATTTGAATTCTTATTACATACAAGGCACTGTGATCTTTTCTCTAAGGCTCTCCTTGCCCCCTGCTTTCCTCTCTTCTCTCCATTTAACAGAAGGAAAATGATGCTATTCCTATTCTACCTGTATTCTCAATTCTATATTTTCTAGACTTTCAGGGAACTTTCTTTGTCAAATTATTTCTTCTTTTGTTTACTGTCATTCACTTTTTCTTCCTGCTGCTTCCTCCTCTGCTAGGGCAGAAAAGAGAAGAAAAAACACCACCCAAAATACCCATAAGGAGCATCTTCATACAACTCAGTCTCCTTCCTCAGGAAGCCTTGGACAAGCTCCAGCAAAGGTCCAGACCCTAAGAAGAGTGTGAAGGGTGTTGAGGGCAATGATCAGGATAATTAATTGCGACTGGTGGAGCTGACCCCTTTTCTCTCCCCCATACTGTGTAGTTGGCAGCAAGAAAACTCATGGCCTCCAGATTAAAGTTCCTACCACTTCTTAAATAAAGTGAGTATAATTCTTGGTGCTGGTCTAGCATGAGCTGTGGATGCAGAGGAAGAGTTTCAGTTGTCTGGAACTCACAGTTAGGGGAAGGAAAGAGGGAAGGGAACAAGAGACTTTGGCATGTTCTCATAGCGTAAAATCTTAATAGAGTTCAGTAGGCTTTCTGACGGAGGGGACATTCAGCCGGATGTCAGCAGCAAAGAAGCGCAGGGAACTCCCCCTTCCAGTGGACTAGCCACTGGTACTCCCTGCCTTGTTGAAAGCTGGACCCCTCCCTCTTCCTTTCAGAGGAGGTGAAGAGTTGCAGCATTTGGGTGCTGAGTTTTTAAACAGACCCAGTATCGTCACTGTCTTTTTTGGACAGCTGAAGAAAATGTTCATGTAATGGGAAAGAGTCCAGTGCACTACAATTTTGTGCTATTTGTTTTGTCATATTAAAAAATTCTGATATCTTCACTTCTGATATCTTATTAAAACTTCTGGTATGTGAAGCTAAAATATAGCACAAATGAACCTATCTGCAAAACAGACATAGACTCATAGAGAACAGCCTTGTGGTTGCTAAAGGGGGAGGTGGGAGGGAGAGGGGTGCCCTGGGAGCTCGGGGTTGGTAGGCGCAAATGACTACATTGAGAATGGAAGAGCAACCAGATCCTAATGTATAGCACAGAAAACTATATTGAATATTCTGTGATAAATCATAATGGAAAATAATTTTTAAAAGAATATATATCCCTGTATACATGAGTCACTTTTCTGTACAGCAGAGATTGGCACAACATTGTAAATCAACTATACTTCAATAAATTTTTAAAAAAAATTCTGATATCTTTTTTCTCTTTTAATTTTTATTGGAATGTAGTGGCTTTACAATGTGTTAGTTTCTACTGTCTGAAATCTTATTTTTGACATATTTCAGTCCTAAAATGTCAGGTTCAGGCTATTCAAGAAACATACCTCTACTGTAGCAATCATCCAAAATCATAAAAATATTTTAAAATTAATAAAATACATCCTATTCTTTACTGAGACAGTTTTGACTCCTGTAGATTGTTTGTATTTCCATGCACATCTTTGAATCAGCTCATCAATTACTGTCTTAACCTTCTTACCCCTTCATCTACTACTCTTGACCCACTGATCCATTTTGTTGAACTTGAGTTCTAACACAAAAAACAGAATGCAAATATACCAAGTGTAAACAGCATGGAAATAATGAACATATGCGAATGATGTGCCAATGATGTGGGAAAATGCCAGCTTCCACAAGTAAAGCACACAGAGAAGACATGTAGATGATGTCATGACTTTGGAGGCAAATGGGCTTCCTACCAGCTGCTGAGTATGGGGGAGAAAAATGGGGTCTAACTTGCCCAGCTCCTTTGGATTAGGTCTTTTAATTAATGAAAATGTGCAAATATGCAATTAATATGTGAGTTAACAGAGAAAAATTTCATACTATTATTACCTGAGGTGAGCTGACATGACCTTTTAAAAAGCACAACAGTTTCTAGATAATGATGGGATTTCTGTAAAAATCATTATTAAATCTAATATTTCAAAGTGGGGAAATGTATGTGAACAAAACTGTTTCATCATTTTTCCCATCTAAAATTGTCAAGCTACTGGAGTATAATTTGATAGACCCCTGGAGACCACCAGTTATCTATAAGTCACACTGTAAGAAATATTAAAAGTCTAGGTGACAGTGGAATTGCAGACAAGGTGGAATTTAAGGTTGAGAAATGTGGTACTGGAAGAATAAAGATGTATAATTTTCAACTCATTAGAGGAAATGAAATGATTAAAGAACACTATTTTGTAAGCATTTTCTCATGTCATAAAAATTTCCTAAGATCCTACTCTTGAATTGCTGCTAATTTTCTATTGTGCTCTTGGGCCAGCAAATGGAATTTAACAGTGTAGAAAAAGATTTTCACACCACAAGAATGCAGCAATGATTTGTTATTAGAATTTTTATTAACACTATAAATCAAATCAATAGACTCTGAGAAAAATAGCATCAATGGATAGTGAAAAGGTACTTGATGCAATTCAACAAAAATTTCATGTTTTCCTATTTTCTTAATAGTTCTCTGTGCACAAGAGACTTATATTTCCTTGAAAGTTGGAAAGAACTAGTAGGAAAAAATCCTGAAAGTTTTCTATTTTTTAAAATAATGATTTGATAACCCTCCATTTCTTGGTTATAGATGATTTTTCCTCTATTCAGATTTTGTTGATTTTCTTAAATTTATACTTTCACAGAAAAATAAGACTAAATTTTATAGGCAAGGAATTAGAAATGGCTCTCTACCATCATTAGTTACTCTTTTTCCTAGCTGTTATAATAGCTTTTCTTGTCCCTAGTTTTGTTTTATTGTAGCTTTCTACCTTTCTTGATTAGATTTACTAGAAGTTTATCCATTATATTTTTTCACCAAGAGATTCTTCATTTAACTGTTCAACCTACTTTTCAAAATTCATTAATTACTGTTTACTTTTATTATTTTTCTCTTCTTTACTTAGATATTTTATTAGATAATTAAGTGTAATTTACCTCTTTCAACTTGAGTTGGGATTATTTATTTTCATTTATAGTTTTAATAGTAATAATTAAAATTATGCATTTGCCTTCAGAGGAATTATTAATTCATTCAACAATTTTATTGAAAGTCTACTGTGAGCCAGGCAATATTTCAAGTGCTGGGAATTTAATACTGAAAAAAACAGACAAAAATCTCTGGCTTTGTGACATTTACATTTTAGTAGGAGAAGGTGGAAATTAAGTAAAAGAGTAGATTATGTAGTATATGAGAAAGTGATAAATTTTAGGGAAAAAAGAAAGCAGAAAGTGTAGAAAAGGAATTCTAGGGAGTAGAATTGGTAATTTATCATATTTTTAAAATTCTCAATTTAGTACCTTCATTTTATTTTAGTCCCAGTATATATTTGCATGCTTATTTCCTGCTTTGCCAGTCATCATTGAGAAGAATACTCTAAATTTTATAATTGATTTAAAAACAATTATTTCTAGTTTTCTTGTATTTAGTTAAAGACTGTGTACAGAAAGGTTTTGTGTTGGTACATTTCTTGATAGTTCCTTTGTAGCCATTTAAGTTAGCGTTATACCTAGCAGCAAGTACCAGAAAACACAATCAAGGAAGAGGTTGACTCATGTCCCGGAACAAGGGGCTGACTTATGTCCCAGAACAGTAGAAAGTTCAGGGCAACTTAGGAGGACAAAGTGCTCTCTCTTCCCGCTCTCCTGATCTGCAGAGATGGTGCTCCCATCTTGGGCATTTCATGTATGGGCTAGACAGTTAGGAGGAGCGAGGCAAAGAGGCAGCCCTAGGAGATTCATGCTGCTGTGTCTTCAGCCAGAACAGAACCCCCAGCCACAAGAGAGAATACAGATAGGTGTTTAGTTTCTGGTCTCAAGTAATAAAGTTCAGAAAGGTTGTGGTAAGCCAACCTAGTGAATATAGTACACTGTCAATTTTTATAAACATATTAAAAACACAGAAAACTATATATTTTTCCAATTAAAAAATTTTTAATGGAAATATAGATAATTTACCAGGTTGTGTTAGTTTCAGGTATATAGGAAAGTGATTCAGTTATATGTACATACATACATATGTACATACATATATGTACATATATATATATATATATATACATATATATAGTTGTTTTTCAGTCCCTTAGTCATGCCTGATTCTTTGCAATCCCACGTACTGCAGCATGTAAGGCTGCCCTGTCCTTCACCATCTCCTGGATCATGTTCAAATTCATGTCCACTGAGTCAGTGACGCCATCCAACTAACTCTCTTGTCCTCTGTTGTCCTCATCTCCTCCTGCCTTCAAACTTTCCCAGCAACAGGGTTTTTTCAGTAAGTCAGCTCTTTGCATCAGGTGGCCAAAGTATTGGAGTTTCAGCGTCAACATCAGTCCTTCCAATGAACACCTAGGACTGATCTCCTTTAGGATGGACTGGTTGGATCTCCTTGCAGTCCAAGGGACTCTCAAGAGTCTTCTCCAACACCACAGTTCAAAAGCATCAATTTTTTGGCACTCAGCTTTCTGTATAGTCTAGCTCTCACATCCATACATGACCACTGGAAAAACCATAGCCTTGACTAGACGCACCTTTGTTGACAAAGTAGTGTACTCACTGCTATATATTAAATGGATAAATAATAAGAACCTACAGTATAGCACAGGAAAGTCTGCTCAATACTCTGTAATGACCGACATGGGCATGCACGTGTGCCAAGTTGCCAGTCCTGTCTGACTCTTTGCGACCCTATGGACTATAGCCTGCCAGGCTCCTCTGCCCATGGGATTCTCCAGACAAGCCCTGACCTATATGGGAATACAGTCTTAAAAGGAGTGGATATATGTCTATATATGGGCTTCCCTAGTGGCAATCCAGTCCAATTTTCTTGCCTGGGAAATTCCATGGACAGAGGAGACTGGCGGGTTACAGTCTATGGGGTTGAAAAGATTTGGACATGACTTAGCAACTGAACAACAGCAAATGCTTATGTATAACTGATTCACTTTGTTATATAACAGCAACCAACACAACACTGGGAGAAGCAAATGGCAACCTACTCCAGTGTTCTTGCCTAGAGAATCACGTGGACAGAGGAGCCTGGTGGGCTGCTGTCCGTAGGGTCGCACAGAGTCGGACACAACTGAAGCGACTTAGCAGCAGCAGCGGCAACACAACATTGTAAACTAACTATACACCAATCAACATTGATTTAAAAATAAATTCTTCAGATTCTTTTCCTTTATAAGTGATTGGAAGATATTGAGTATAGTTCCCTGTGCTATATAGAAGCTGTTTGCTGTTTACCTGTTTTATATATAGTAGTGTGTATGTGTTAATCCCAAACTCCTAATTTACCCTCCACCTTGCCCTCTTGGAAACCATAAGTTTGTTTTGCATGTCTGCGAGTCTATTTCTGTTTTGTAAATAGTTCATCTGGATCATTGTTTTAGATTCCATAAGTGATATCATATGATATTTTCTTTCTCTGCTTAACTTACTTTACTTAGTATGATTACTTCTAGGCCCATCCATGTTGCTGCAAAGGCAACAATGCACTACATATTTTTTATAGGGCTCCTTTTCCCCTTATATTGCAAATGCTGTATGTCGTCGTTTATTTTTTTTGTGCTTGATCTGTCAAAGGTTAAAAATGATCTTCTAGAATGACATTTTTTTTCTGCTTTTATTTTTAATCATTATTTTCTTTCTTCTTCTTCTTTTTTTTTTTTAGCCCTACCTTATAGCTTGTGGTTCCCCGACCAGGAATTGAAACCACGCCCTCTGCAGTAAAAGCACTGATTATGGGATTGCCAAGGAATTCCCCTCATTACTTTCTATATTTCAAAGCTATTTTGTTTATAGCTTAAAGGTTAATGATACTTTTTTATTGTGAACTGATGCCTTTTATGTTATTTATTTCTTTTTTACTTGAACTCTGCAAAATTTATCCTCTTCTTCTGCTTTATTTTAATTTCCCCTTGGCTGGAATATCTTGGTCCATCCTTGTATTTTAACCTTTGTCATTTTGATTTAGGGCATCTCTTATTTCATCATATACTTCCTCATCTATCACAACTATTTGCCCTGTTCCTATGATGGGCCTGGCAGTTCTTGATACTGGAGAGATAACAGGAAAGAAAACAAAGGGTGCAACTGCTGGACCACTACATACATTGGACAAGTATAACCCTTGGAATGTAATCATGGAGCGACTTTAGTTTTAATTATTGGTATCCCTTCAAATTTACTCAAGGGGTTAATTCATCTTTATGCTGATTTCCTTTCCTCCTCTAAGTTTCAATAAAATTGAGTTCAAAAGAAAAATACATTAGAAGATGGGGAGGATCAGTAACAGTGCCCAAACAGATTTTCTCAGAGGGTTAATTTGTAAAAGGCCTGAGTTGGGGAAGGGGGTTGTCTTTAAATAGTGTTTAAATTTTAATTATTATTTGACATATTAATTACTACCTGAAGGTAATGAGGAAAATCATAGGATTTGCATTAAATTTCATGTCAGGAAGAAGGAAGAGCCAGACCCATATGCATAGACTTCTCTCTCCTTTGCACATCCACCTATATTGTTAATATAATCTGGGGTCCAGATTACATTTATTATTAAATTGTAATTTTACAAACCTTCTCTTTTGAATTATTCTTACCATAACAATTTGATTTTGTAACTATATTTTCAATGATTATTTAGAATAAGTTTCATTTTTAATTTCTTTTTAAGTTGCAATCACATTTTTCATATCACATATTTTCTCTTCTAAATTTTGCTTTTTTCTCTGTAGGTTAGAACATAAGTTTTTACATATCTGAGATAACATATCTATGGCCTAAGTAAATTATCAGCAATTTATTAGGTTATTACATTCTTGAGCATCACAGTCTCTCCCTTGTAACTTGTGATCTTCGATTCAGTGTCTTCCGGCATTAGTGGTGCATGAAATTTGAAGTGAAGGTAGCTTTGTTCCTCAGTAGGAAACTAAACTGTTAGTGTGAAAGGCTACAAAAAATTTTCATTATTCTTGATGTTCAAGAAACTTGCCAGAATAGTTGATAGTTAATTTCATTTATTTTTTCTGGGATGTAGTGTGCCTTTTAAATCTGCATACTTAGCACATTAATAAAATTTTCATTAGTTTTGATGCCGATCTTTAGTTTATTGTTCCTGTAGTTTTGCAAGTAGATTGAAGAAGAGTCTTCATCAAATTTAAATTCGAATATATACTGCATAATTTTTCCACATTCATTTATTTTTATACAGAAATATTTTAGTAATAAGAATGATTTAATAATTTAATTATTTTTTATATACAAGGCCAGATTTTAAAGTGTCTAACAACCTTTAATGAAGTCAAGATGAGAGTGTGGTAAGAAAGACAAAAGGACAGTTAGAGTATGTTACAGTACTTGTCTTATTCAGGGAAAAATAAATCATAAGTTTAAGAAATTTACAGAAAAAGAAATCTAAGAATGAGTACTCACCAGAAAAATAAAAATAGAATGCATAATTTTCACATCAGACAAATAAAATTTTACCTAAGTGGAAGACAGAATATCAGAAATAAAGTACAGTAAAGTATAAAATAAGATAGCAGAGTAAGTCTGAACACAGCACAAATTAAAATGAATGTAATGTGTTGAACCGATGATAGTTCAGATACTCTCAGATAGAATAAACAACAACCAAGATCTGGCAACATTTGCTCCATATGTTACGGGGGACTTGTGCCAGACTCATTGCGTGTAACAGGAAATAGGGACTGTGGTAGATTCCCCAGACTGTAAAGATAAGCTTAAAAAAGAGCTATGACATCTACCAGAGCTTTATAATTTGTATGGAAGGTGGTTTATATGGGGAGACAAGGGAAGATGAGAAGAGAATGGCAATCCACTCCAGTATTCTTTCCTGGAGAATTCCACGGACAGGGGAGCCTGGCGGATCATAGCCCACGGGGTCTCAAAGAGGCAGACAGGAGTGAGCAACTAGCACACGCAGGAGGGAAGATGAAGTGTTACTTGCTCAGTACAGAATCCGCGGGGGAAAGTGAAAGTGTTACTCGCTCAGTTGTGTCTGACTCTTTGTGGCCCTTGGACTGTAACTCACCAGCTCCTCTGTCCATGGAATTCTCCGGGCAAGAATACAGGAGTTGGGTAGCCATTCCCTTCTTCCGGGGATCTTCCACACCCAGGGACTGAACCTGGGTCTCCTGCATTGCAGGTAAATTCTTTACCATCTGAGCCTCCAGGGAAGCCCCATGGGATGCGTGGGTAACTCTATCTAATCCTGGATTTCAGTATTGGAAAGCCTGTTTTGTCTGGACCCATGTTATAGTTACACAGTGCAAATATAAGCAGTCCAGAATTCCTGCTCTTGGCTGGCAGGCAGATGCTCAAGGGAAAGGAAGAAGAAAGGGCTATTTTTGTTTGTCCTGTGTCACCAAGCAGATACCGTCTCCATCAATCTGGTGGGTGAGTTATGTGAGAGGCCTGGAATGTTCCTTTAGAAAACTCCCTCCACAGGACAGGAAACATTGGGAGTAAAAAGAGGTTTTCCTTATATTATTCTTCTGTTTTAAATGCATTTTTAAATTGTGGTAAAATTCACATAATACCAAACATACTATTTTAACCATATTTAACTGTACAGTTCAGTAGCACTAAGTATATTCAATTGCTGTGTAACTCTCACCATTATCCATCTCCCCAATTTTTCACCTTTCTAAACTGAAACTCTGTTCCTGTTAAACACCAAGTCCTCTTTTCCTTTCCCTCCTCGGACCCTGGCATCTACCAATGTACTTTCTGACTCCGAGTTTGACTGTCCTAGGTATCTTATATAAGTGGAATCAAACAGTATTTGTCTGCACCTAATGTATGTTGGAACACATTTTTAAGCTTAACAATATATGTCCCACAGATTGTACCTTCTTCCCCCACCCTCTGTGCTACAGTAGGCTCTCATTAGTCATCTTGTTTATTCACAGCAGTGTATATATGTCAATCCTAGTCTCCCAATTCATCCTTCCTCCTCTTCTTGCTCCTATTCCCCTTTTGAAGCTGTTTCCCTCAATCTTCTTCCTCTCAATCTTCTGGCTTGTTCTAACATCTTGTCTGCCACCTGGGGGACCCCAAACAGGGTCTTCTGCTTTCCTATCATTCACATGTGGCTTTCATCTACTGTCTGGTTGGGTCTCTATTGAACCATAATTTGCAATCTTGTGTGTTTACCCTCCTCTTCTTGGACTTGAGGACTTGTGAGGTGCATGCAAGGGAAGTTAGAGGAGATAGTACCTACAGTGCAAATTAGGACCACAAGCAAACACTTCAAAAATCACTCCACTACACAATCTATTCCTTACAGCAGACTTGAGAAGTTATTATTGTATGTATGTGTGTGTACGTGCTCAGTCGTGACCAACTCCTTGCAACCCCATGGACTATAGCCCGTCAGGCTCCTCTGTCTATGGAACTTTCCAGGCAAGAAATACCAGAGTGGATTTCCATTTCCTGCTCAAGGGGATCTTCCTGTCTCAGGGATCGAACCTGAGTCTCTTGCGTCTCCTGCATCGGCAGGTGGATTCTTTACCACTTGTGCCACCTGTGGAGTTATTAGCACCCTTATTTTATAGAAGCAAAAATTGAATTTTAGAAAAATTAAATATATCCTCAACCACTCTCCAAAGTGGATGAACCAGAATTCTAAGCTTATTTTTCTTATTTTTAGTCCTTTGCTCTGCCTGCTATATAACATGGTGGTTCATTTTTTTCAAAAGTGTTTCTTTTTCAGCATTTCTTGACTTGCTAGCCTCTTTCTCTTTAGCCTGCAGATAAGAGAATGCCAGAGTAATTCTAGAAAACAGACATTCGTGAGAACATCTTTTCTTACAAAATCCATACAAAAGTACTTTAACAATTAAGCATGCACACATTCCGGCCAAGTGTGCCCACATTCCGTGTTAGTTGGTGCTGTTATCTTCCCTGATAGCCCACATTTGACTGATTATCTCTTTAATCCCCACTTGTCAAGTTTGGAAAGTGGGTTGGAGCAAATGAAACAGTCTGTTTCCTAAAGATTCTTCTTTTAACTGGTAAATCTCTCTGGGAGGACAGACATTATTTCCATCACACTTTAGGTAGAATAAATTGGTCAACAGTGCTCTTTCCAGCTGGAGATCTTAGTGCTAACATCAGCTTCACTTTCTCCTCATCTACATTCTCATCTTGACCCAACTCCCTGAGTTTCAGGTTCTATATTGCCCAGTTCCAGAATTATCTTTTCAAACCATCAATTGACCTTTTAAGAAAAAGGTATCATAGAACATTTCAAACATACACAAAGGCAGAATAGTAAAATAAATCCCTCTATATCCATCATTCAGGATCAATAATTATCAAAATTATACAACATTGCTATATATATTGTTTTTCTTTGCTGAAATATGTAAAAGAAAACCCCAGGCTTCATGTCATTTCACTCCTACATACTTCAGAATGAGTTGAGCTCAAGTTTTTAAATATCAACAACACTCCTCTAAGAAGTATGGATCTTATTCTCTAGGTTCATGATTCACCAAATTATTTCATAAACACCCCACGCATTGGGTGTTCAAATTTTCAACTCAACTGTATAAAATAATTTAAATGAATCCATTGGTTGTGTTTACTTCAGTATCTATGAGGAATAAAGTCTGCATGATTTAAAACAGCGGATCAGTGGCCAGCAGTTAGATGGAGTGAAGGCTCAGCCGGATGGAGGGACAGGGCGATCTCGTTGGAAAGGCTGCTCCCCAGCTGACTCCCGCGGAGCAGGAGGCCCTGACCTCCCTTCCCCAGGACGACTTCCATCGTCTCTGCTCCCTCCCGCACGGCTGGCTCAGCCTTGCAGCAACAGGCTGCCAGCCACAATGAAGGCATTCTTTAAGGTCAGCTGGAGTCCCACCTGCTCAAGGAAGGCTTTCACAGATACGGTTTCCAGTTGGTACTCTCACTTTCTTTTTTAAACATTCGGCCGCTTTGGGTCTTAGTTGCAGCACGCAGGACCTTCATTGCAGTGTGGCTGCTTCTTTAGTTGCAAAACTGGAGCCTTTCTTCAGTTGTGCACTTTGGCTCAGGGGTTGCAGCGCTTGGGCTTCGTTGCCTTCAGGTGTGTGGGATCTTATTTCCCTGACCAGAGATTGAACCCTTGTCCCCTGCATTGGAAGGGGATTCTTAACCACTGGACCACTAACCGTTCTTCCCACTACCAACTGGGAAGCCCCCCAGTTAGCATACAGTTTAGCCACTACTGTTTCGCGAATACATCTTGTCTTCTTAGGTAGACTGCAGCTACATCAAGATAGAAACCATATTTTGTTTTCTGCCACGTAACTACCTATACTCAATAATGATTGCAAGCAGGTGCTCAATAGATATTTACTAAGGAGCAAATGAAGCTCAATTTGAGCTTTCATTTGAGCTGAAGTTATTAGTGGCCATTTTTCTGCTCAGCATCAAGGCGTAAAAAGAGAGAGAAAGAAAACCTGCAGAGGCCCTTCTGTCTGAGAACGTAGATAAAAGCCAAGTTGAGTTGGCTCTCACCCATCTACTTGTTCAGCTTGCCCTACAAGTCCTCTTAAATCCTGCCCATTCTCTGCTTAAACAACCTACAAATGCTCTTTTCTTTTTTCTTCCCTTGTGCAAATGACTAGGGCAATTTTTTGTTGTTGGCACGCATTGTGGTATGACCACATGTTTAAGAATCATGAAACCCTACGTAAGAGATCAGTCCCTAAATGAACCTTTACCCAAATCAACAGGCTCATTCCTGCGGCAGCACCATGATGCCACCAAGTGGACTGTTTTCGAACAACTCAACTCATCGTGAACTGGCAAGTTAATTTGGAGTTGGAGCACGGATGACCCGCATATTTAGGAAACTACAGCTTTTATTCTCTGCATTCTTATTTCTTGAATGTTTGATGAATTCTGATAATTGCTTCACTTAAACTTCTTGAAATTTTAGTCTTTAACTTCTGCTTGATTTCTTTAAGAAAATTCGTGGTTACCTTTTATTTTACCATATTTTGGGAAAAAATCAGATCCTCATGATTTTGGGGAAAACTTTTAAACACTAACTCTATCTCCTAGAGAGGTCTATTTAAAGGGTATGACCACATGTTTAAAAATCATGAAACCCTACATAAGGAATCAGTCCCTAACTGATGCACGTTGTCTATGTAGTTTTGATGTTTAAGATTTTCTGGAGTTAGCCTATCTTATTATTCAGAACAGCAAACGGTGCAGGAAGAACTGGACACCTGTATGCAAAAAAACCTCAATCTCAAGTTATACCCTGCAGCACATACAAAAATTAACTTGAAATGGATATGATTGTCACAGGTATCTCAAGCCTCAGCTGACTGCCCAATTTGAGAAAATCCTTAAAGAAATTAGAGAACTCTAATATGCCTTACTCTCGCCTACTCTCCAGAGGCTAAAGATCTCTCACATGTATTTTTTTTCAGTAGAGCCCCAAATAATGAGTTTTCTTTCTTTAAAAAAGCATTTGGTTGATTTAATATTTAATTTTTCTAAAAGTGCCTCTTTACAGTAGTGTTAGTAGGGAAGTATATTGGACAAGAAACCAGAAGCCTTGTATTTCATCCCTCTAAGCACCTGATTATGGGGAAAATCACTTAATGTGTCTGAGTCTCTGTTGCATTATCTGCAAAATGATAGTAGTCAATTACCTGAACATGTTTAGTTATTCTAAGGTTCAAGGGAAATAAGGTTCAAAGTTGTTGTTAAGTCCCTCAGTCATGTCCAACTCTTTGCGACCCCATGGACTGCAGCATACCAGGCTTCCCTGTCCTTCACTATCTCCCAGAGTTTGCTCAAACTCATGTCCATTGAGTCAGTGATGCCATCCATTCATCTCATCCTCTGTCATCCCTTTCTCCTGCCCTCAATCTTTCCCAGCATCAGGGTCTTTTCCAATGAGTCAGTTCTTCACATCAGGTGTCCAAAGGATTGGAGCTTTAGCTTCAGCATCAGTCCTTCCAATGAATATTCAGGATTGATTTCTTTTAGCATTGACTGTTTTGATCTCCTTGAGGGACTCTCAAAATTCTTCTTCAGCACCACAGTTCGAAAGCATGAATTCTTCGGCACTATTTAATACTCCTCAAATCTTTCTGAAAAAATGTTATAAATAGGTAATCTGGGTGAAAGGTATATGTATATTCTTTGTGCTATTCTTATTTGTGCAACTTTTCTGTAAGTTTGAATTTATCTCCAAATAACAATTTTTAAAAAGTGAGACAAATATTTTAATGAGGTCTTCCATTCATTCTCATCATTATTTTTAGTTATTATAATAACTAAACAACTGCATGGCTGCTCACCATTTACAGAGTACTTTCACACATTTTATTTATTTAATCCTCATTAAGAAAGTGCCATTTTAAATGCCATTTGGAGCAACATGGATGCAACTACAGAGTATCATACTAAGTGAAGTAAGTTAGAAAGAAAAAGACAAACATATATAATATCACTCACATGTGGAATCTAAAATATGATATAAATGAACTTATCTATGAAACAGAAACCTCAGACTCACAGACATAGAGAACAGACTGTGGTTGTCAAGGTGGAGGTAGGGAGAAGATATATATTGGGGGTTTGGGGTTAGCCGATGCAAACTATTATATATAGAATGGATAAAAACAAGGCCCTACTGTGTAGCAGAGGGAACTATATTCACTACTCTGTGATAAACCATAATGAAAAAGAATATGAAAAAGAATGTGTGTGTGTATATATACATGTATGTATGTGTGTGAATAACTTAATCACTTTTCTGTAACAACAGAAATTAAAACAACATCTTCTATAAGATCCTAAGAAAAAACCTGAATGAATGTTTTGGCAAACTCAATAAATCTATTGTACTTTAATAAAATAAAAATTTTAAAAGCCTGATTTAATAAATAAGGAAACAGTCAGAGGCTTCTTGTGAGGCCTTTATTAAGTCATCTTTGTATTTTCACTGCCTTGCCCAGTGAATGAATGAAGGGAGGGAGGCAGGGATGGTGAACTGACTCACCCCAAATTATAAACCTAGAATTGCATGAATAGGACTGAGACTCAGAGCCTAGTATCCTCTTGCTATTTTGTGGCTATCAGACATCATAAAACACACTCAAATCTTAGACCAGGATTAGCCATTATTTAATTACTCTTTGATGATTCACAAGTCACATAGTCTTGCTGTGCCCTAGGCTAACTTTTATATATGCCATTTATCATCCTGTAGCTAAGGGAAATAACAGTTGGAAAAAATGTTAATCAAATCTTGAAAGAGTAAATTCCAATATATTGCCTTTATCAGTGATGCTGCTTAACAGGAAAACAACAAAAAAATATCTCAAATAGACATTTTATTAAACATGAGAATAAAGAAGATGCTATCAAGATACCTACACTGCTTATTTTGATGGCAAAGCTCACCCCTAATATGAAATTTTGTGTATTTTTACTTGGAGCTCTTGAAATTTAAAGAATATTTTTAGGATTTTCCCCCCTGCACTTAAGGTGAAAATCCTGGAGACCTAAAGGAAATTTGCTCTAACAGGTAAAGAAGAGACATGTTACCAGCAGCAGAAATGGTTTCTGGGAACAGGTTATTAATCTTCTTGGTTTTAATTCCTGTGAAGTATTTTTGACCTTGGCTGAATTCAGTTTTTTTTTTTTTTAAGTGTAAGAAGTTATACTAATGAAAAGCAACATCAGCACAAGAATAAAGAAAAACAGAAATGTTAAGAACATGAATGGGATCCTAGGCTGCTGGGGCTAGAAAGGATTTCCTGGTCTAAATGTACCTATCTGGTGATGAAGAAAATTTGGTATCAGTGGCAGTTGTGGGAAAACATCATGACCAGACCTCCTTTCATGACTGGGCCTTCAGTCAGCCTGTATTAACTTCTCTTTTGTTATGTGAGTAATGAATCTAAATCTGGATACTCATGTGTAGAGAGGTGTTATGGTTGGGGGATGACAAGGGTGTCATCTAGGGAGGATAATTGTCCACTTGACCCAGCCTGAAAGGTGATTAGACAACTGATTATGGCTTATTAATCACCATGCCCCCCGGCCCAATCAGTCCTTTGGGACAAACAGACATGGCCTATGACCCCTCAGTCTGCATTCAGCTCTCCATCTCTTTTCTATGTTGTATCATCCTGCTCATCAGTGAACTGAAAATCAGATGCAAGTTGATTCTTAATGCTAAGGCAAAAGAAAATGGCTTGGCAGTTATCCTCATACAGATTTCTATTTGCATAATTCATAGCAAGAGAATCTCCTCCTGTGGGTTATCCATCCTCCATGAATGCTCAGTTTGGTCGATTATGTGAGCAGATTATGTGATGATGTGAGCAGACAAGCCTATCACTGTCATTTTAGGGGCAACAAATTTACTCCTCAATTCTTTAGTCAGTATATTGTTATTGAGCACATTTATGGACTGATGGTTCAAAGATGAATAAGGTTGTCTCTCTGCTTTGAGGGAAACATGATCACCAAAAATGATGTGCACTAAGATAGAATGGAGGTGAGCACAAAGTTCTACAGTACAATTTTTAGTAGGCTCCTAATCTCTTCTATGATAGTTACTTGACTCCTTTATGGATCAGAAAAACTTCGGGAGAAGAAGATAACTAAGCAGAGCATTGAAGGACTCATAAAGGATAGCCACAATAAGGAAACCCAAGGGAAGAGGGGAATCCAGGTGGAGGGGCTAAAATATGCAAAGGATACAAAAGAGAACAGGATAGATTTGGGGAACAGCAAGAAGTTGGTACAGCTGGAGTTAAGAAAGGCTCAGATCATGAAGTTAAGGAAGAGTCAGATCCTTATATGTCACTTCAAGAAGTTCGAATTTTATACTGATGGTTTTAAGACCACACTGAAGAGTTTTAAATAGATATAAAATGATCGAGTGTACAGAGAATGGATTGACATGTGGGTGAGTCTGGAAGCAATAATTCTAGCTAAGAGGCTATTGTGTAAATGCAGACAAGGAAGCATGGTGGGCTGGCCCCAACTTCAAACCCCACATGGCACACCTTTTTACAGCTGTGTGCTGTGGACTGAATGTTTACCGAGAAAGAAGAAATGGGGGTGGAGAAATCTGGAAACCATTTGTGCTGTCCACCCTTTTAAGAATTGTTAAATCATGTCATATTCATTTGTAAAGAATCACATACTCAGAATGCTGTGGTCTCAATAATGTAATCTGATAGAGGGTAAAAGTCATGCTATTCAACACTGCAACACTGAGCACTGACCTGTGAATACCTAAAAGATGGATGAAACCAGGTAGGAAAATTATTAGAGTTGTCATATTTCACCAAAACTTGTTATTATATCTTCTCATAGTTATGTTATGAATTCTACATGGAGTATCCTCATGAAGTACATGTATTCAACAGTTTAGTTCAGTCACTCAGTTGTGTCTGACTGTTTGTAACCCCATGAACTGCAGCACGCCAGGCTTCCCTGTTCATCACCAACTCCTGGAGCTTGCTCGAACTCATGTCCATTGAGTCGGTGATGTCATCCAACCATCTCATCTTCTGTCGTCCCATTCTCCTCCTGCCTTAAATCTTTCCCAGCATCAGGGTCTTTTCCAATGAGTCAGTTCTTTGCATCAGGTGGCCAAAGTATTGGAGTTTCAGCTTCAGCATTAGTCCTTCCAATGAATATTCAGAACTGATGTCCTTTAGAATGGACTGGTGTGATCTCCTTGCAGTTCAAGGGACTCTCAAGAGTTTTCTCCAACACCACAGTTCAAAAGCATCAAATTCATATATTCATAGGTTAGAGCTGAAAATTATTCCTTTATTAATTCTTAGTTTTGAATCAAGAGATTGTATCTTCTTCATTTTAGCACACTCAGAACCTCAGACAAGGACTGCTATATAGTAAGTGCTTAATAGATGGTTGAAAATCAAGAACTAAAAATACACTGACTAGAACTGATTTTCTAGGACCTTTGATGACCTTCATGAAAATTCTAAAAAACTTATTTAACACCAAATAAAATATTAATTGGAAGTAAAATAAATAAATGCCATATTCATTGGTGATAAATACAGCTTTTGAAGTGTTTAATACAGTTTACAGAAAAGCAGTGCGAACTGTGTGGGTGTAACTGAGTGAAGAATTTGGTCTTTTGTAATTATGAGCTATTTGAAATGAGAAGGGTTGAATAGTTTAAAAAATGGATGGGAAGAGCTGGGGGTTTAATTGCACCCTGCAATTTTCTTCTCATGACTATGACTACAGAAAGAACGCTTTCTAATTTTTTCTAATGTTCACAAAGATGATTCTGGATCAAGGACTGTGAGAACCTTTGAATATAAGAGCTAGAAAAGCTTAAATGGATTCATGCACCTAGCTTTTCATTGCATCCAAATTTTAAATATAATCAAATAATAATCAACATATATCACTATGTAATTGTAATTTATAATTGTATAAATCCTTTAGCTTTAAGAAAAAAATCACATTACATACTTTTCAAATACTAGTATCTCATTTTCCTTGGTCATTTTGAGCGACGCTTTTGTAACATGAAACTTCTATTTTTGCAATAAAAGCAAAACTTTTCAGCAAGTAGAGTGCAAATTACACATCTGTACCCTTACACCATAGTACAGTCATGAAATTTATATTATACCAACTAAATTATTTACTAAATGCATGCTAGTACTTTCTTTGTCTTTTTCTTTGTATTTTAATCATGAAGATAAGGCAAAATATTTTCATAGAGGTTCCTTACTAAATACTTGTTAATAACAGTGACCAGTCACTACCAGCGAAGCCCATACTGCACCTATACCCAGAGCATCTGCCTTTGTGTCTGTTATCCCAGGAGGCCTCCTCTTCTTCTTTTTGCTATTATAAGATGCAGTTTTATTTTTAATTTAAGTTTCATTCATCTAAGGAGTTCTCTTCCATTTTTTTTCCATATTGTTGCCCATATTGTGCTTTAGTTTATTTTCTAAGAATTCTAAGTAGAGAAAATGGAGAATTTTGATTTAAGTGGAGGCACGGGGACTTGTATTTTCCTGTTGGTGGCAGCACTGCCTTTGTTTTCTTTGTCCACACAAGGAGGGCTTACAGTGAAAACAATCATACTAAACTCAGCAAGCAGGGGAGCTTTAAGTACAGAATGTTTTGAATGAATCAGAAGAACAAAAATGAAACTACCTTATAGGTACAGTAAAGCAACTTCATTTTAAGAAAACCAAATGAAATAAATCCCCAAAAAACAAATTTACATAACAAAAACATTGCAAAATCTTCAACTAGTGAGCTTTTCTATCAAATACACCTTTTGATATTGATAAAACTTTTACTTAGTCACAACACAGAGTACTGTATGATAATAAAATGTTTTGTGATAATAGAACATTTTGCATTTGATAGGATTTTTTTAAGTTCTCAAAGCTTGTGACTAGTCCTTGTCTCACATCTTCTACTGACAATGTGTAATATTCTATAGCACAAGAAACACAGCATAGGATCGAACGTGTAACTTCTAATTCAGCACCCCTTTCACACACTACATGCCTATGAGGGTGTTTTTTGTTTTTAGTCTGTTGGGTTTCTTTTTAGTAGAAGCATATGTCTGTTAAGAATAACATAAAATTGTTTTGAACCCCTGGCTATATTAAAATAACTGTGTATTTAGCAGAATATTGAGATATATCATTTAAACTCTTAAATAATGCACATATTGTAACATATTTTAAAGTTACTTCCCTTTTATTTGAAAACATTTTAAGCAAATCTATAACACGCTGTATGGTAAATTTAGGAGATAACAATCTTCTTAGTATGTTAATGAGCACTTTACTGATATTTTGTTTTATATCCTGGAGTAATAACTTGACATTACTTCTCCGTGTAATGAAAATTATTGGCTCATCAATTTATGCCAGGCCCCTTGATTTTTTTTTTTTTTGAGGAAATAGTATAAGCATGTGTTTGATCCAATTGTTTAAAGAAATAAGCATAACACACAAAAAGAATCAGTAGAAAATTTGTCCCCAGCATCACCACTTTGATTTTATAGAAGGGACAGCATCTAATTTTATTCTGTTGAGAACAAAAAGGGGGTGGAGGTGTGCAAAATCACCAACACTTTGGAGACATGCATCCAAGATCAGTAATTAAACTGAGTGCTTTAAACAAATCCATTGTAACTGATTTTGCATGTAGCTGGTGCTTAATAGTACTGAGTGATCAGTTAATTGACTTTGATAAGTTATTAATTTGGCTGGTTTAGTTCATAATTTGTTTTTCTACTTGCTGCCTGATTGGTCCATCTCTTATTAGTCAGCTTCAGAGTAGGTTTTTTCCTTGAAACTAACCTTCTTCTGTTGTTACATATATATATTTTTTGAAATGGCTTTCTTTTGGAAATAGGGCTTTGTTTTTGAGCAGCAGGGTTGAGAACTGTGACCAGATTTCCTGTTAAGAAAGTAGTAGCTGCTCTGGGACTAGGAGGTGTATCAGTGTCACTGATGTAGGGAGGCAGCCAGCCAATTTCTCACAGGTAACTTGCTTTCTTTGTTACTGGGTGTTTGGGTATATGCTCAGTCGCTCAGTTGAGTCCAATTCTGCGGCCTCAGGGACTGTAGCCCATCAGGTTCCTCTGCCCGTGGAATTTTCTAGGCAAGAACAGTGGAGTGGAGCGCCATTTCCTACTGCAGGGGATCTTCCTGACCCAGGGATTGAACCCGTGTGTCTTGTGTCTCCTGCATTGGCAGGCAGATTCTTTACCATTAGTGCCACCTGGAAGCCCTCTGGGTAGCAGTTCTTAACCCAAAGGAAAGTGTGGAGTATCTACTTGGCCCCTTGCCTCTTGCTCTGCCCCCTCTCCCAGTTCTTGGGTCTTTGGGCACTATTTGCTTTTCAGTCTGTCCACCTTTCCAATCTTCTCCTGGCCTCTAATGTTCTACTTAACCTTGGTCACTCCGAGGCGGTGTCCCATTTTCCAAAACCATCTCCATATCCTTGTCCCAAGATCAAAATTTTATTTCAATAGAGATTTTGCTGCTTAGTTGTTAAAAGAGTAGCGATTAAACCAATTCATAACAACAAGTGCAGTAATCTCTATAAGGGTATTAACATTTTAGAAGAATAAGTTTTTAAACCAAAAAATAAAGCTGTAATGACAGAAGTTCATACCAGTAAAGACATGTGTAAGCCAGGAATCTCCAGGTACTTGTTAAGTGGAGGTTTATTCTCATTCTTATTCTATCTAGATCTTTTAAAGAATGAGAAGCAGTTTGTTGGGATAAAAGCTAAAACAGTTTGTTGGCATAAAAGCTATAAACTGGTGCCATACTTGGTCAAGTTCTACTTGGGCCTGACAGTCTTGTAAATGGTTAAGCAGACTTGTAGTTTAGCCAAGAGAATCTCAGTAATTTAATTTATCACCTTCCTTCTCTGATATGAACAAAAGAGGTGACTCATGTTGTAGAGTTTGCACCAGAGATATATCAGGGGCAGTTTCTGTCTTTTGCTGACTGTATGGCCTTGGGCAAGTTTCAGAAACTTTCTAACCTACAGCTTTCAAATTCACATCATATAGTTGATGTGTGTGATTCCTGGACAGGGAAAATTGCTACAATTCTTACGTTTTTAAATTTCAAGTAATTTGGATCAGAGTGCCATTATTGTTATTGCTGTTTTTAACACATCAAAATAATTCTAAAGTTAATATGGAAGAAAAAGTGTACAAATATATTCTCAAGAAAATTAAGAAAGATACAAATAAGGAAGGGGAACCTGCCATACCAGCCAGCAAAACTTCTTATATGACTAATACAATCAGAAATTATGAATATTGGATCAGGAATGAACAGATTGACCTATGAGGCAGAGAGAACAGAAACTGATTCAAGTATTCTTTAAAATAAAAACTTAGTTTATGGTGATGCTAACATTTTAATTTAGTGAGAGGAGTGAGAATTACCTTACAAGCAGTGTTAAAGGAAAGGAATAATCACCTGGAAGGGAAACAAAATATATTTGTATCTTATAACAAGTATAAAGAGAATATTAGAATATAATGAAGGTGATTATGAATCTTTAAGGTAGGGTTGAGGGATTTATGGGCAAGACAAAAATTCATAAATCACAAAAAATGGACAGACTTGACTCCATAAAAACCTAAAATTTCTGAATGGTAAGAGGTACTATTACAAAGTTGAAAGGCAAATGATAGACTAGAAAATAATATTTGCAGCATTGATAACAAGGTGTTAATTTCCTTTGTATATAAGAACTCCTGTGAATGGATAAAAAACAAGAAATATAATTAAAAAATAGGTCCTCAAGATGGTCTAGCAAATCTCAAAAGAAGGATACAAACAGCCAATAAATATTTTGAAAAGGTACTGTACCTCAATGGTAGTTAAGGATATTAATATTAAATAAATAAAAGATACATTATTTTTTAGGTATCAGAGAGATAGAATTAAAAAAAAAAACTTTTCAAATCTACTTTGGCAAAAGGGTGGAGAAAACTGATATCTCTTAGGCACTCTTGGTGAATGTGTGAATTGTTAAAACATTTTTGAAAATCATCTGGTAGTATGAATTTAAATGTGCTTATCTCTGACCTAGAATTTCATTTCTAGGAATATAACTTATATAAATCAAAGCAGCAGTTTTAACGAAAAAGCTGAGTGAAACTTCATATTGCTGCTTTTAAAAATGGACATCTCCAAACCCTGGGAATACCCTGAATATTCACCAACATTGACAAGTGTTTGCATAGATTATTATTCATACATACTATAGAATATTGTGCAAATATTTATATAGGTTTATGGTTTAGAAAAATGTCCATGATTTATTACAAAATGAAAAAAGCAAGGGGCTAAACAGTATGTGTAGTATGATTGGATTTTTATAACAGAAAAAGACTATATATGTGTGTGTCTAAATATAAGATGAATATGTAGTGTGTATGAGCATGTGTGAGTATGTGTGTGCAGACATCGAAAAACCTATGTAAGGATACATTACAAATGTTAAAAGCAGAGGAATGGAATTGGATTACAGGGAGAGACCATTAATTTTTTTTATTTCCATGTCGCTTGAATGATTACACAAAACTTTATGACTTATGAGTTGAATTGTGTCCCCTCTCCAAATTCATATGTTGAAGTCATAACTCCCAGTACCTCAGAGTGTGATATTATTTGGAATTAGTTGCAGATGTAAATTGGTTAAGCTAAGATGAGATCATATTTGAATAGGTGTCCTTATCACTGCTGTCCTTATAAAAATGGGAAATTTAGATACGGAAACAGCCAGGCATAAGAGAAAAGACAATGTGAAGAGATACAGGGAGAAGATGCTTATCTGTATGCCAAAGAGAGAGGCTTGAAAGTCATCTTTTCCTCACAGCCTCAGCAAGAGCCAACTATTGCTGCCAACACCTTGATCTCGAACTGCTAGCCTCTAGACTCATGAGACAACAGATTTCTGTTGTTTAAGCCACATTGTTATGGTAGCCCTGGCAAATGAAGATAATTGCTGTGGAAATTAAAAACCAATACAGTAAGACCTCTCTGGTGGTCCAGTGGTTAAGAATCTGTAGGAAACATGGGGGCAATCCCTGGTCCAGGTAGATTTCACATGCCGGGGAGCAACTAAGCCCAAGGCGCCACAACTACGGAGCCTGCGCGCCAGAGCCCGCAAGCCGCAACTGCTGAGCCCACGAGAGCATCTGCTGAAACCTGCGTGCCTGGAGCCTGTGATCCAGAGCCCGCAAGCCGCAACTGCTGAGCCGGTGTGAGCATCTGCTGAAACCTGCGTGCCTGGAGCCTGTGATCCAGAGCCCGCAAGCCGCAACTGCTGAGCCCACGAGAGCATCTGCTGAAACCTGCGTGCCTGGAGCCTGTGATCCAGAGCCCGCAAGCCGCAACTACTGAGCCCACGAGAGCATCTGCTGAAACCTGCGTGCCTAGAGCCTGTGCTCTGTAACGAGAGAAACTGCAACAATGAGAAGCCTGCGCACTGCAGTGAAGAGTAGCCGCCACTGTCCACAACTAGAGAAAGTCCATATGTAGCAGTGAAGACCCAGAGCAGCCAAAAATAAATCAATAAAAATAAAATTTAAAAATACTTGGAAAAGGACCTGCCTACCAATGCAAGGGACATGGGTTTGCTCCCTGGTCCGGTAAGGTTCCGCATGTTGGAGGGCAGCTTAACCTGTGCACCACAGCTACTAAAGCCTGCATGCCTAGAGCCCGTGCTCCGCAAGGCAACACAATTAGACAGTAGACCCTGCTGCCACAACTAGAGAAAGCTCTTGCATAGCAGCAAAGACTCAGCACTGCCAAAGAGAAAATAAACAAATGAACAAAAAAGCACAGAAGCTTAAAAAAAAGAAACCAATATAGTATTTTTGAAAAGGCAAGGAGTAAAAACTTTATGCATTTAAGAAACACTTATTAAAGGTATTCCATATTAATTTTTACTTAATTTTCCAAAAATGTGGAAGGAGAAGAATTAGTGACCGCATTTTACAGAAGCTCAGTAACTTTTTCAGAGTCACACAGTGAATAAATTTATGGGTAGGAGTCCAGCTGACTTCAAGTGCCTGGGGAACAGTTGCTTTTCTGTGCTGAATCCCACTGCTGAGTGTTTGATCTCTTCATTGTCCATTTCAAATCTGAGGTGAGCGTTCAGGGAAAAATTAGTTCTCCCCTTTGCATCTCTATAATGTCAACATGAGGTGCAGAATAAAAATGTCACAATGACATTGCCCATAATAAATGATACCCAAGTGGAATGATTTTAGGGCATTTCACTTTATCGTATCATCTTGAAGGAAAAGACAGTGAAAAATGGTTATAGGCTTTTCTTGGTTGTTCTCAACATTCCATGTTCATTTTCATCTAGCTAGTTATATAAACTGGAGAGTTTAAAATCCAGCAGGCTGGAAAAAAGGAATATTTCACAAATCATAAGACTTAATAACAGATATGTGGTTTGGCTCAATGACATATTTCAGATGTTATACTTTCCATACCTCTTAGTGTAGGGTTTCTTTGTTGCTCTAAATGCTTGGGAAGGGAACTTTGATTACCTTATCTGTCAGTTCTAGTGATAGCAATTATGCATGTTTAGATGCTTATTGTTTTATTGTATCATTTATAGAGAAACATTTAATTCACCCTTAACATCTAGCTCAATTATCACTTTCTGTCATACTCTCTCTGGTCAATTTGTTGTACCCTCTTCTTTGCAGGAGAAACACATTTTTAGATACAGAGAATATAGTGTGTTCTCAATGACATGTATTCTCTTGTATTATTGATGTATCAGAATCTCTTGCTAAATTACAAATTATTAGGGTTTGAGGCCACTCAATCTCTATGTTTATTAGCATCTCAAAAACTCTCATGTGAGAAGTGAGCACGAGAGCAGAGGGAATTAAAGGTGCAGGATGGGTTAGGAATGAGATGGTGGACAAGCGCCTTCACCATCTGGGCCTGAGGCCACTTCATCGTTCATTTTTCTCATGTACTTCACCTTCAGTTGGCATGACCACAGCTCAGTAGTTTGCATTCCTTCCTCAGAATGTACTTTTTCCTTTCGTCTTTTGTCTCTTTTCTTTGTGGCAAAAAACAGTTATTAGTAGTAACATCGATACCATTATTAGTACTGGTAATACCAACACTTATGCATTGTGTCTGGCACTGTCCTAGGTGGTTTACCTGTGTTAAATAACTCTTAGAAAAAATCTCTTTGGTAGGCACTACTATTAGCCTCATTAAAAATAGATGATAAAACAAAAGTATCAATACAATGAGATTAACTTGCCTGAGGTCATGTAACTCCTAAATGACAAAACTATAATTCAACTCAGTCAATCTGGTTCCAGAGTCTGTGCTCTAAACCACTATGTCTTTACCAGGAATATCATACCTGTAATTGTAATGTGGTAGAAAAGGGGGATTGATAACAGATTCTTTCTTCCTATCTATCTGTGCTCAGTCATGTCCGACTGTTTGCGGCCCCATGGTCTGCGGCTCACCAGGCTACTCTGTGCATGGAATTCCTCAGGCAAGAATACTGGAGTGGGTTGCCATTTCCTACCCCAGAGGATCTTCCTGACCCAGGGACTGAACCTGTGTCTCCCGCGCCTCCTATCTACCTATCTATCTATAGCTGTTTAAGCTAAAACATATAAATGCTTCATTTAGTTGTCAAACTTTAGTACAGGGCCAAGACTTTTTCTTTGAGAATGACGCTGCTGATTCAAGTTTCTGCTGGTTCACCTTGCATTATCTTTGTCCTTTCTGCATTGTTCTATAATTTCCAGTTTTGGTTTCATTAAACAGGAAGAGAAATTTAAGCGCATTTGCAAAGGAATCTAGGCTTAAAATCCATCTAGATGTTTACAGTGTTCTTCCACTGAGCTATAGGTGTCTTACTTACACCTAATGCAACACCAATTTCATTTTTTATAGTGACTAATTTATGAAGCCTTTCCAAAGCAATCATTTTTATAGACAAATCATTCTCTTCCTTATCATGCAAAAATAGAATGTTTACCTAATACTTAATTCAATTCAGTAATTACAGTAATAAGTATAATTGGCATAAACACTGGGGAGTAAATGCCCCTGACTCTTGATAAGCACTTAAGTCATCAAGTGAGAGGGGAAGGCTGGCACATTCTAGAGGGTGGTTACTGCCCCCAGCAACCTGTAGCTGTGATCATCAGGAAGTATGTTTACAAAAGGAATGGGAGGGAGTGTCAGTAAATCTGGTGTTGAGTGCAGGTGGCTGAGCAAGTGCTAATGTGTTCTGTGTCTTCTGAAGCCTCACTCAACTATTTCCTCTTCTGCAAGCCTTCTCGGCGTCTCTCCACCACACACAGAGGTGATCACTTCCTCTTCTGTGACTATGGTACATTGTTTATGTTTCTATTATATACTTATAATTTTAAATATACTTTTCTCAATTGTTTATGGTGATAAAATACATGCAGTATAAATTTACCATTTAATTATTTTGAGTCTACAGTTCCGTGGCATTAAGTGGGTTCACTTTGTTGTGCAACCATCATTACCATCCATCAGTTCTGTTTAGTTCAGTCACTCAGTCGTGTCCGACTCTTTGAGACCCCATGAACCGCAGCACACCAGGCCTCCCTGTCCATCACCAACTCCCAGAGTTTACCCAAACTCATGTCCATTGAGTTGGTGATGCCATCTAACCATCTCATCCTCTGTCGTCCCTTCTCCTCCTGCCTTCAATCTTTCCCAACATCAGGGTCTTTTCCAATGAGTCAGCTATTTGCACCAAGTGGCCAAAATACTGGAGTTTCAGCTTCAACATCAGTCCTTCCAATGAACACCCAGGACTGATCTCCTTGCAGTCCAAGGGACTCTCAAGAATATTTTCCAACACCACAGTTTGAAAGCATCAATTCTTTGGCACTCAGCTTTCTTTATAGTCCAACTCTCACACAAATACATAACTACTGGAAAAAACATGGCCTTGACTAGATGAACCTTTGTTGACAAAGTAATGTGTCTGCTTTTTAATATGCTATCTAGATTGGTCATAACTTTCCTTCCAAGGAGTAAGCGTCTTTTAATTTCATGGCTGCATTCACCATCTGCAGTAATTTTGGAGCCCAAAAAATAAAGTCAGCCACTGTTACCATCCATATCCAGAACTTTTTCCATCTTGCAAAACCAAAACTCTGTGCCTATTTAACAGTAACTCCCATTTCCTCTTTTCCCAGACCATGGTGGCCATCATCCTACTTTCTGCCTCTAGGATTTTGAATGTTTTAGATACCTCATACAAGTAGACTCACACAGTATTAGTTTTCTTGGTGTGACTGATGTATTTTAATTAGCATAATGTATTCAAGCTTCATCCATGCTGTAGGATGTGCTAGAATCTCCTTCCTTTTTGAGACTGAATATAAACATTGTATGCATATACCACATTTTGCTCATTCATTCATCTGCCCACAGACGTCCGAGTTGCTTCCACATTTTAGCTCTTGTGAATATTGCTGCTCTGGGCATGGGTGTACAGCCATCTCTTTGAGACCCTGCTTTCAATTCTTTTGGGCATTAAATGTATCTTTTTTAAAGGTAGCTCTTCCCCAGTAGAATGTGAACCAAATTTTGCCTCTTCAGTGGATATCACATTTCCTGACACATAGTACTTTAATAAAGGCTCATCAAGTATAACATACTCCACACATAAGGGGAGGTTGTATCTAAGACAGATCTAGAACTATGATTACTAGCTATATGCAATTTTGTATCTTGAGAACTATTCAAACTTGAAGTGAAATTGCTTTGTGAACTTTATGTAATTTGTGTCCTAAATCCCAAGGTTTGTTTTCCTCCTTTCCTCTTTTCTCCATAGGTAATGGTGTGTAACTTGAACAATGTGTTTTCCTTCTAAAACTAGGTCTACTTCATGTTTCTAACTGTAGCTTCCTATGTTTAAATTCAAGCTGACAGATTTTTCCCAGGAAGCCACAAAACACTATTAATTCTTGATGTCTGTTTACAGAAGAGTCTAAGGCTTTAGAACACAACACGAAATCTCACATTTTTTACTTAACGTTTGATGCAGACATTTTGGGTAACTACTGAGTGTTTATATCAGTTAACTGATCATCATTACTGCCACTCAAGGAGTCAATTTTCAACTGCCGAAAAGACTGTATGTAACTTCTATAGGGAAAGCATACATTTTAGAGTTTAAAAAGAAGAGAGAAAAGAAATGCTTTGAAGCACAGGTGCACACAAACAATTTAGTGGAGGAGCATTTCAATAGAGAAAAGGAGCCAAACTTTGATGAGGCTGATCACTGTCAGGAGCTGTTTCAGCTAAACTGCTGACCTAGTGAGGTCGATGGTGTAAGTGAAGTGTAATTAATCACGCTTTTAATGGGATGAGTCCTGCATTTCTTCTCCTTTTCTGCTATTCTAAGGAAAGTATATATTTTTTTACTTTAGTCATGGTATAATAACTTTATTTTTACAATGACTTCCTGTATGTACATTTTTACTGGTATAATCTACAAGTAATTGTTTGAGATAAAGAGATTAAAGGAATGGAAAAGAAAAAGAACAAGGAAAAAAAAAAGACCAGGACACACAGTAGCCTTATATTTATGAGAATTCTTCACCAACAAAACCATTTTCTTTTTGGTTTGGGTTTAGATTGTAGTTATCTAGCCAATTGTTTTTCCATTTCAGTCTTATTGAGCTAGAACAATAAATTTATCTCTAAAATTTTACATTTTATTATTTAGCAAATGATATTTTTGTATAAATTTATTTGAAAGGGTAAGGGCCTGATTTTGTAATGTGCTTATATTCTCATTCAAGGAAATAAGCTGAAGTGGACCACAGAAGTTGAAAAAGAACATCAGTGGTTTCCCTCATGTTCTAATTACAGAAAACTGAAGAAAACTGTCAGCAAATACTTTATATTTTTCTGCTCCCAAATTAAAATTCTATCAGATTTCCCTAGTTTTAATATTTAATTTTAATATGTACATACAAATCTGGAAAACACTTATACTTTGTGGTATATGTCAGACATATCCCAGGCAATAATAAATTAGTTAATTTTCCTGCAATACCTGTATGTCCTTCTTACTAGCCAATGCTCTCTTTCTCACCTCAATACACACATCACACACTGCCCAGGAGTGACCCAGAGAAGAAAGGAGAAAGGACTACTTATCTACAGAGCTTGGAATCTAGTTGGGGAGACAGGCAACAAAAAATTAATTTCTAACATATGTCAAGGTAAGGATGAGTCTGCTGAAGAAAATTAAATCTGGAAGAGGAATTAGAGAACCATGAGCATCAAAATGTGTTCTTTTTAAAAACATTGATTTTATTATTATTTTCCAATAGTGATATCAGTAAATTTACAAATTAAAGTATCTCTTATTTATCTTTGAAGTGAAGTTGCTCAGTCGTGTCTGACTCTTTGCAACCCCGTGGACTGTAGCCTACCAGGCTCCTCTGTCCATGGAATTTTCCAGGCAAGTGTACTGGAGTGCGTTGCCATTTCTTTCTCCAGGGGATCTTCCCAACCCAGGGATCGAACCCAGGTCTCCTGCACTGCAGGCAGACGCTTTACCATCTGAGACACCAGGGAAGCCCTGCAAAACATTAAAAATGTAATCATCTCAGCCATGTTCATAGATAGGAAGATTCAATGTCGTCAAAGTGTCAGTTTTCCCAATGTGATCATAGACTCAATGTAATCTCAATCAAAATACCAACAAGTCATTTTGTGGATATTGATAAACTGATTCTAAAGTTTACACGGTGAAACAAAAGATCCAGAATAGACAACAAAATGTTGAGGGGGAAAAAAAAAATGGAGGACTAATGCTACCTGATTTCAAGACTTACCATAAAACTACAGTAAGCAAGACAGTGTGGTACTGACAAAAGACAGATCAATGTAACAGAACAGACAGCCTAGAAATAGATCCACAGCCATTTAGTCAACTGATATTTGATGACAGACTAACGACAGTACACTGGAGAGAAGACAGCTTTTCAAGAAATGGTTCTAAAACAACTGGACATCCACACACAAAAAAATGGACCTAGACACGGACCTTACATTCTTCAAAAAAATTAACTTGAAATGGAATGAAGAATTAAATATAAAGCACAAAACTGTAAAACTCCTGGGAGACAGCATAGGAAAAAATCTAGATGTTCTTGAGCAAGGTGATAACTTTTTAGATACAATGTCAGAGGCTCTATCTGTGAAGAAATAATCAACAAGCTAGATTTCATTAAAATTAAAAACATCTGCTTTGCAAAAAGCAATGTCAAAAGAATGAGAAGTCAAGCCACAGATTAGGAGAAAATATTGGCAAAAGACGTACTAAGTAAAGAAAAGATTGCTATCCAAAATATACAGAGAACCCTTGAGACTCAAGAGTAAGAAAACAAATAACCCGATTGAAAACTGGGCAAAAGACCTGAACAGATGCTTCACCAAAGATATATATACATATACATACATACATACACACATACATATATACATACATAGTATGTATATATGTATATATATGTATGTATATATATATAAAACAGATAAGCACATGGAAAGATGCTCAACACCATATGTCAGAGGAATGCATAACTAAAATAATAATGTGGTACCACTGCACACCTATTAGAATGGTGAAAATACGAATCACTGAAACATCAAACACTGGTGAGGATGCAGAACAACAGGTACTCTCATTCATTGGTGATAGAAACATAAAATGTTACAGCCACTTTGCAAGACAGTTTGGCAGTTTCTAAGAACACTAAACATATTCTCACCATGTGATCCAGCAATTGTGTTCTTTGATATTTATCCAAATGAATTGAAAAGTTATGTTCACACAAAGACCTGCACATGGATATTTATAGCAGTTTGATTCATAATTGCCAACACTTGGAATTAGCCAAAACATCCTTTAGTAGGTGAATAGATAAATGAACTGTGGTACAGCTCAGCAATAGATTATAATTCGGTGCTAAGCAGGAATGAGCTATCAAGTTATGAAAAGATAATGGAGGAATCTTAAATGCATATGATTAAGTGAAAGAAGCCAGCCTGAAAAAGCAACGTAGTATATGATTTCAACTGAATTGAAATATATGATGTTGTGGAAAAAACGTGGAGATGGTGAAAAATCATTGGTTTTTGGGGGTTAACAGGAAGGGAAAGAGGAATAGGCAGAGCATAGAGGAATTTAAGGTAGTGAAACTGTTTTTTATGATACTGCTCTGATGGATACATGTCATTACACATGGCTTAAAACCCACAGAATGTACAACACCAGGAGTGAAAATGTAAGCAATGGACTTTGGGTATTAGCTGATGTAGGTTGATCAGTTGTGACAACCATACCACTCTGGGGTGGGATGTTGATAGTGGGAGACTATGTAAATGGAGGAAGATGAGGATATACAGGAACTCTGTGCTTTCCACTCAATTTTGCTGTGAACCTAAGACTACTCTAAGAATAAAGTGTATTTTTGAAAAAGATCATCGTTTTGACCATTACTGTCCTTAATCTCCTAATGTTCAGTGTCTAGAAAATCAGTTTCAATCATATATATTTATGATGGGAGGGTAAATCTGGCCCCTTTTACTTCATCTTAGCTGGAAGTGGAAATGTTTCTTTTCCAACATCTGTGTTGGTCTCACTTCTAAAATTAGATCAGAAGAAACAAATGACACTTACTTTTAGTGTAAAAATTACACTTTATATGTTTTAAGTCAGAGAGTACAAATGCAAATTTCTTTAAGAGCCACTAATTTAGGGAAACATCTAAAAACACTTCACTAATAGACATAAGTAGGCTTTATGCCCAGTTTCATAAAAGGCAGCCTTGAGCATCACCCCCCAACCCCCACTCAGAGGTGCCTTACTTCTCTCTCTGACCAGTGCCTTAGGATCACCTGAATCTCCACAATTCCTTTCACATCCTACTTTACTCCAGTCTGCACTCTTTCAGTTAGGACAATCTGCTCTGGACTGTGTCCTGTTTTTTTTTTTTTTTTTTACTAATATATACTGGAGAGAGAATGGATATCATTGGGTAAATATACTGTGTCTGCATTTTAATGGGCCTTCTGTGAATGTTTTATGCACAGCACTGACTCTGATGATGGAAATTCTAGGTATTTTGGCAGGTTTGTGGAAGTGATATTTTTAGGTAGGTCAGAGTTTTGATGTTCCTGCATCACATACTTGTACTGGCTTGTACCATCTCTTCTTTAGAGTCAAAGCCATAAACAGATACATGCTTGCAGCTTTCTCTTTATTAATAGAAATTAGTTGGCTTCTACTTCTGAATTTCTCTGCATTGCCTTTAAAAATAGCAACAAGTCAAAGTAAAATGATTACATAAATGTCCTTTCTTTATGGCCTTGAACACTGAAACTAGTTATCTGAAACCTAAGAGGTTTTTCATTTATTCGAACCTGGTCTGATTTTACAAATATGAAAGTGACATTCAAGTAACCTCTGAAAATTAGTGTATGGGGAAGAGGGCTGAAAATCAGATCAATAACGTAAAGTAAAATGGGGGATCAGAGTTACTATCTGCTGAAAATGACTTCCTTTGTGGTCCAGGGGTTAAGAACCCATCTTTTGATGCAGCAGATGTGCGTTTGATCCTTGGTCGGGGAACTAAGACCCCACGTGCCTCAAGGCCTTGTGCCATGCTAGATATAAGTCCACATGCTACAAGCAAGATCCATCACAGCCAAAATCAAAATAAATAAATAAGTAATATGAAGTAAAAAGTAAAAAAAATATATAAGCTGTTGAAAGTACATGATAGGATATGTGTCTTCTGGTCTAGTTATTAATAGTTTGACAATATCCTTCCTGAACTTCCTGAATAAACACAATTTTCTACTTTTGTAGTAATCAAGTCATGGAAAAAAGAGGAGTTGATAAGTAATGAGTTGTTTGTATCTGTCAAGAATAGCATGGCTCTATCTTTGGTGTTTGGAATAGAAACATAAAGCAACAGAAGTAGAGTGTGTTTGTGTGCGTGTGTGCGCTCAGTCATGTCCCACTGTTTGTGACCCCGTGGACTGTAGCCTGCCCAGCTCCTCTGCCCATGAAATTTTCCAGGCAAGATCACTGGAGTGGGTTGCCATTTCCTAGTCCAAAGGATCTTCCCGACCCAGGGATCGAACTCGCATCTCTTGAGTCTCCTGCCTTGGCAGGCAGGTTCTGTGCCACTAGCACCACCTGAGAGGCCCAAAGACGGAGTCCTTGTCTTCAAATAATTTATAGCCTATGTGAGTCAGACTCAAAGAAAACTATTTTACCCAGCAGAAGATAAAAACATCCAAAGGTGCATAAACACATAAATATTTTTACTGGCTCATACCCTCAGATCTTCCAGTTTTACCCATGTGAGAGAGTGATGATGCTTTTAAATGTTAACTTATGAACAAAACCATGGAGTGTGGTACTCTTAGACCTCAGGTCTGTGGCTTACATTGCATCATTTGAACTGAAGTTCACTGTAATGACAGACCAGGATTATTGTGATGAGCCAGCAACTACATGGACCAACGAGTGTGCTTAAAGTATCCTATATTTACACAAGTGGTTCTCTTCATGACATCATACTCAGTGTGGTTATGTTTTATTTATTTCAAACCAAGGGACACCAGTCCTATCTTTAAAAAACCAGGCCACTAGAGGAGAAAAATTTTTCTGTTTCATTTAGAGAAAGTATATATTTAAGTGTCTGAACTGTATAAGCAACACAAAAAGTAAATATGCTGTATTTCCATTCAATTAATATTAGATACTGAGAGCATCCTGTTTGTTTCTACGGGTAAGAGATTGTCAGCATCTAAAATTAATTATAGGTAGTCACCGCAGTCGCATAATTTTCTATTCTAATATTCTTTGTGGTTGGGAAGCAAATTCATGTATTGTAACCAACTTAAAGATGTGTTACAGGGTTATTTCATACATGGCAGATTTTCAAAGTCCTGCAATGATGACATTGATGTAGTGCCGCTACTCTGTTATAACCTTTGTATATTCTTTAAGTGTAACAAATACTTCATTCATTGCTTGCCCTAAACTTTGCATTTGGTGACATTCTTGCTGCTGTGTTAATATCAGGTCTATTAAGCTGGACCTCATGGTCCATTACCCTTTCTTTAGATTTGACCCCATGACGTTTAGGGGTCTTGAGCACAGTGTGAAAAAGCAAAGGGTTTCACTCTCACCCAAGGAGCTCATTAGGACTTTATAGAAACACAATAAATAGTCACGCAGTACTAACATTTGCACTGAGGGATGCTCACCAGACGCACAGCCTGGTGTCAGGAGGTGTTCATTGTTCCCTTTATCTAGGCCTGCACACTAATTTAGCCCACTAACTAAAGAGAGCACTCATTTGTAATCTGGCATTTTTTCCTTTGAAGGAAAGATTCACTTACTGGTATCCTAGCTTTGTGGGATTTTTTTGGTACATTTCCCTGTCTTGGTTCCTTTCTTACGGCTCTCACATACATTTGAGACTGCATAATTAAAATCAACTCCCACAGTTCATGAAAGAATTTCACTGTGAACTGATGACAGCAGTATCTGGACGGGAGGCCTTCATTTGTTCATAAACTACATTGTCATACATTAATCCGTTTGCCTTATTAAATACAGTTTAATCCAGGAAAATACTATTAGATCAGTTTAGGGGAGACATGTCATCCACAGTACTACTTTAGCTTTAATTTTAAGGTCTAGTTGCATTAACTCTCTGAAATGCCTTCTAATATTTTTAATTTTATAGTAAAGAGTTATGTCATTACAGAGGCCCAAGCATTTGATTTCATTATATTATTTTACCCAACCACTGCCATAAGCAGGTTTCCCTCTTTGAAATGTATTTCAGTCTGAAAATTTCATGACTTCCAGGGGCTTGCAGGCTGCACAAAATGGGATGTCTACCAGAAGTAGAAGCAGCCTGTTAGTGCAAAGGGGGGGCTTTTATGAGGTATGATTGGAGGCTCCAACTCCACTATTCAAATTAATCAGATTTTCTTAGGCAGAATGCCTCTGGAATCCCCTACAAACACTCTTTTCCTCCCTGCTACATTGCAAATTACTTAATGAAACACTGGATTATAGAAACAAAAGGGTCTTTCGACTGATGTCAATCAAGCCACGATGTTTTTTTTTTAATTTGTTTGTTTCTAAAACAAGAAAATGAAGGGACAATTTTGTTTCACAAAGTCTGGATGAATCATCTCACTGCATCACTTTCCAAGAAAATTTCACTGAAGACTTGGAAAAAATACTGGCAACTCAACAATTTCCAATTCAAGTTCATGTGATAAGACTCAAATATAAGCCAAAATGAATCATCTTCTTTTATCAACCAGCTACTCTTTTTTTTTTTAATGTTTTATTATTATGGTAAAAGTCACATAATATAAAGCATACTCTTTTAGCCATTTTTAGTTCAGTGGTACTTAGTTCAGTGGTACTAAGTACATTCATATTGTTGCACAACTTTCATCATCATCCATCTCCCGAATCTTTCACCTTACTAAACTGCAACTCTGTCCCCATTAAACACTAACTCCCAGTTCCCCCCTCCTTCCTCCCCTCTCTCCAGCCTCTAGCATGCACCAATATACTCTTTGACTCTTTGAATTTGACTCTTCTAGGTACTCAACCAACTCTTTAAAGAGGAAAGTGATGTAGAAGATGGGGTATGCTTTGCTTTGGCATATGCCAAAAATACTCACTAATCTCATGCTATGTGTTAGGAACTCAGTTATTCACCTTATAGATATAAAAATGAATAAAACTACTCTAGGTTTCGACAGCCTGGTGGGACAGATTCAACTAACCATCACACAACACAGCAATATGCACCAAGAGTGGAGGCTGTGTTGGGGAGGGGAGAGGTAAGGAGGACAGAGGGAGAACTAAGCTTTGAAACAGATTTCCCAAGGCAATTCCGGGGGAAAAGGCATTTTAAGCAGATTGCACAGCATGAGGGAAAATATATAGATATGAATGTTTACGTTGTATTTAGGGAGTATCTTATACTCAACGGCTGAAGTAGAAAGCTGCATGTTGGGAAGTGATGAGAAACGTCCTTAGAAAAGTAATTTGAGGCTCAAATATGAGAGGCTCTGGATACTGTGCAGAAGGAATTTATATTTCTATTGGTGACACTGAAAGATTTTAAGGATCCATTGACAGAGATGAGGGAAACCACTCATATGGTCAGATCAATGCTTCAGGAAGATAATTGATGGCAAGGAGGAGAATGATTTAGAGAAGTGAGTAATTCATTTCTGGCTAGATGTTATTGCAAGAATCCAGTAGGTGGTCCCTGATGGTCTGACCTAGGAAGGTGGTAAAGGATAAGAAGTGACATATTTAAGAGATGTTTAAGAAGTAGAATTAATGTAACTTAATGATCAAACTCTTATGGAAATGAGCAGTGAGAGATAAGAAAAAGAGATAAGCCTAAAATCTCTAGGCTGGATGATTCCCAAGTAATTCGCAGGAGCAGGTTTTTGGAGAATATAATAAGTTTGATTTTGAACAAGCTGAACTTAAAATACTAAGTGAACAAGGACTTTAGGTTATTGGAAATACAAAACTCAAAAACTCAGGAAAAATGTCAGGTAAAGTTTGGGAACCATCTTCATAGGTGTGAATGTTGAAGTTGTAAGGGGAAACAAAATCATTGAGGAAAGAGGTAAAAAGGAAGCAGATTTCCTGTTGCATATCATCCAAATAATAGAGTTTCCTGAGGTGTTGCATTGAGAAACAATTTGAGGTCACCTTCAGGTATGGTTGAAAGAGCGCCATGAATTATGGGCAGGATCTACCATTGTTTCTGGAGATGCTAGTAGCTACCTGGGACAGATGTTAGCCATCCCCAGTAATTGAAGTAGGAGATTCAAGAACAACTCCCCAAAGGACACCAGTTCCTCAGAGGTTAAGTGAAGTGAAGTCGCTCAGTCATGTCCGACTCTTTGCGACCCGATGGACTGTAGCCTACCAGGCTCCTCCGTCTGTGGAATTTTCCAGGCAGAAGTACTGGAGTGTGTTGCCATTTCCTTCTCCAGGGGATCTTCCCAACTGAGGGATCAAACCTGGCTCTCCCGCATTGGAGGCAGATGCTTTACCGTCTCAGCCACTGGGAAAGTTCCTCAGGGATGGTGGAAAACCTGTGGTTGTGAAAGTAAATAACAACTGTCAGAGTTAGGCAAAAAATGAGCCAGTACACAGTACTGTACTTATCTCAGTATCTCAGACATCATACTCAAAATAAATATTTATGGGAGGAATAAATGAGTTAATAAAGTGAAGTGTTGACAACTGTACTGCAATTTGAGCAACATAAGAAGTCAGCACATAATTCATAGCAACACTAGCAACATACCCAGGTGCCGTTGGTTAAGGATATTAATGTTTTGGTTAATTTCTCCATAAAAGCTTGCTTTTTCTCGACTTTTCACGTTAAGATGGAACTTATTCTATTGCATAACCAATTGGAATATTTGGAATAATTATAAAATTATCAAAATAGTAACATGGAAAAGTTTGTATAATTTGATGTAGAGAATTTAATTGAGAAATTAAGTGTAGAAAAATAGTGGTTAACGAAAAAAAGGAAATGAAGGGTATTCTTTGGGACATATCCAGGGAAGAGTGAGCTAAATTCTCTCTTTTATACCCTAAAAGACAAATTCTTTTAAGAGAAAAAAAAAAGATGCTCTAGCTACCTAGATAATACACGGATTCAATCAAATACTTGTAGCTTGCAGCGGGCAGGTAAATATCACTATTCTGCTATTCAAGTATTTTTAATTTTAAAAGATGTTGCTCATGAAATTGGGGCCTAAAAATAATTAACCACTCACCCATTCAATACTGTACTTTTTCCAAAGTATTAAACCTATGTATGACACTGGTCCACTTGTTATGAGCATGTGGCAGAGTAAACAAAAGGATGCAGGCACTTAGAAACAAGTGGAATGTAGTTGTTATCATGAAGAGACAACTTTTTGGAGTTGTATTATGTCTGCTGAATGGTGATAGTATATGGACAGCAAGTGCCAACACAAAACCACGAATAACTAGAATATTCAGCAATTATAATACATGGGCTTCCTAGGTGGTGCTAATAGTAAAGAACCCACCTGCCAACACAGGAGACGTAGGAGACGCGGGTTTGATTCCTGAGTCAGGAAGATCCCCTGGAGGAGGGCATGGCAATCCACTCCAGTATTCTTTCCTGGAGAATCCCATGGACAGAAGAGCCTGGTGGGCTACGGTCCACAGGGTTGCAAAGAGTCAGACACAAAACCATGAGTAACTAGAATATTCAACAATTGTAATACGTAGGGTGAGATAAAAGTCCAAAGAAGGAAGCCATCCCTTTATTTTATCACAGGAAGGAAGATGATCTGAAAATCATCTTTGGAGAATGTAGAATCTGCACTGAGTCTTAAGGAAAAACACATATGATGTTAGTCCATGGACAGCAGAAGTAAAGGCAAGGCAGATAATTTGAGTGAGGGCAAAGGAAGAAAAGTTTGGTAAGTTCTGGAAGAGGGATGAACCTGTTGAACCAGAGAAGACACCTAGGAATCTTGAGTCTCTGACTGCTCTTCACCTCCCCATCTTACTCAGGTCACCTCTCTATTTCTCCTCTGGTTTGGGTCAGGCTTTGGCTGTCTGGGGTCCTGTCAAAGGAGAGAGAAGCCTGAAGGTGCCTTCATTTCTGCTTCCATTTCTCATGTTTCCTGATGCTCCGAGATGATGCCAGCAGAAGGTTTTGTAAGCCAGCTTCCTCCAGCTGTTGGAACGAGAATTTACTGATGTAGTCTCAAAACCTCAGAGGACCTAAAACAAAAGAACACTGACTTAACATGGGAAGGCAGGAGTTAGCCATCTTACATGCGTTGTGAGGAGGTACTAGAGGAGGGACTCCAGTATTTCTGAACTTCTGTAGCTTTCAGTGTTGGAAAATATGATTTGTCTTTGGATAAAGATTTCAGTTTTTTTCTGGGAATCGTAGAGATTTTTTTTGAAGCTGTTTAATCAGGCAGATGCGATGCACTCTACTCATTGTTTTAGGAGAAGCCCTGAATCGGTAATCTAAACGCGGCTATTTCTGACTGAGAGGCAATGCAGCCTTGCTTTAATTAAATGCTGAACTTTTGACTTTCATTTCCCAGAATTTGGCATAAGTTTCTTGATGACAAGATCTTTATTATATGCTTATTTATGTCTGCCACATTTTATTTTATGTCGCTTATTACATGATTCTGTGCTGAATGAACATTGTCTGTCCATCTACTTGATGCAGAGTTATTTAAACACATCACAATGAGATAGAGGAAGCTTGAGAAAGATTTTCATTATCCCTTAAGGCTTTTAATAGCTTTAATAAAACTTACTTTTTAAAGTATAAAATTAATTCATATGTCACAATAGTCAATAGGTAGATACAGCCAATTTGTCCACTGACAAATGGATAAACAAAATGTGGTGTGCACATATAATGGAATATTATTCAGCCATAAAAAGAATGACATTTTGATACATGCTCCAACATGGATGAACCTTAAAAACATCATGCTAACTAAAAGACATCAAACCCAAAAGGTCACCTCTTGTGTGACTCCACTTACATGAAATGTCCAGAACAGGCAAGTCTATAGGGACAGAAATAAGATTAGTGACCTTCAGGCACCATGGAGAGTGGGGTGTGGGGAGCGAATGCTTAATATGTACAGAATTTTCCCTTTGAGGTAATGAGGAAGTTCTGAAACTGGGTAGTAGTAATGGTTGCACAACACTGCAAATGAACTTACTACCACTTAATTGTACACTTTAAAGTGGTTAAAATGTTAATTTTATGTTACATCTATTTTACTACAAAAAATAAGTTTGAAAAATTAGTTCATGATCTTTGCAGAAAATTTATCCTCCACTAAATTAAACTCCTTGAGAGTTAAAGTTGACAGATAAAATATTATATTTATTTATACTAAAAAATATTATGTGCTTAAAAGTTCAATTTTAATTGGATGTCCTGTATTTTTTATTTGGCAACCCTGTTTGGAGTAGGACATGGCAACCCACTCCAGTATTCTTGCCTGGAAAATTCCATGGACAGAGGAGCCTGGCGGGCTACAGCCCATGAGGTCACAAAGAGTCAGACATGACAGCTGAGCAGATATTAATTTATGTGCACTTATTACAGATCAGAGAGATGAATTTTTACCTACTGCTCTTTTAACAAATACTGCTTACTGTTTATTGTTAAATTTTGATTTTCCTTTTATGAGAGACACTTTACTCAAGCATAAGAGTGCTGGTTTATCTGTTACTGTATCTTATGATTTCCTTTGGCCTGAAATATAGTGGCAGGGTCAACATCACCTTAAGTTCTCTGGATTTGGGAAGAAGACAAAAAGAATGAATGCACAGAAAAAGCAAAATAATTTGATTACTGGAGAGCAACATTAGCCAGTTGGCTTCCCTGTGCCTGCTAGGGTTTTGTTTGTTTCAACCATAGGCTGAAGCCTCTACCTGCTTCGCTGTGTGTAGCTACTCCTTACTGGAAAATTTTCTCAATTTTTTATTTTTAAGAAAATTCACTTGTTTGATTCTGCACCTCATTCAGTGTTTTGGAGAGCTACAGACAAAGCTTCATGGCACTTACACAATTGGAGAATTCATTTTAAGATATGGTTACCAAGAATGCCTTATACCTAAAGTTTAGAACTGCCCTGTAGGACACTCAAATTGATACACTAAGAACAACTCAGCTCAGACAGACTGACAGTCTTGTAACAATAGGCCAGGGCACAAGGTGACCACCGGTGTGTGGGAAGAAAATATAACTTCTAGTTACATTTAATGTAGATTGCATTTTAAAGGCTTTATTATTTATTCACCTTATAATATCTTTCAGTAAATAAACTTAAATTGGAAGAATGTACTAATTTTTTTAAAGATAAAGATGAACAAAAATGCCTTGGAAATGACTGTAAGAGGTGATTGGAAAGTGTAAGCATTGCATTAAAGAGTTATCAAAGAAAAGAGTAAGTATGAATGTAGAACTGAGTAGGGCTTCATTCACTTCTGTTGGTCCTTGCAAAGCTGAATGGATCCAAAGGTTAGCTTTTTGTCAGATTATTTCCCACTTCTTTAGAGAATATCTGAATAAAATCTGATTGCACTGAGGAAACTTACTGAGGCAGAAGGTCTGAACTCTGCCAATGGTGAATCATTAGTAATTTTACAATAAAAAACCTTTATAAGTCCAGAGTGATGTTATTTTAAACCAATTCAACTAAGTTTTATTTCTAAGCGATGTCCTGCTTAGCAATTAAGGCAGACAAATAAGTGAACAACTATGCTTCTGGAATAAGTGTTTCTGATATTTACTGGAAAGTGAAAGTCCGACTCTTTGCGACTCCATGGACTATCTATACAGTCCATGGAGTTCTCCAGGACAGAATATTGGAGTGGGTAGCCTTTCCCTTCTCTAGGGGATCTTCCCAAACCAGGGATCAAACCCAGGTCCCCCTCATTGCAGGTGGATTCTTAAATAGCTGACCCACAAGGGAAGCTCTGATATTTACTAAAGTGAAAGTGAAGTCGATCAGTTGTGTCTGACTCTTTGCGACCCGGTGGACTATAGCTCAACAGGCTCCTCTCTCCATGGAATTTTCCAGGCAAGAATACTGGAGTGGATTGTCATTTCCTTCTCCAGGAGATCTTCCCAACCCAGGGCTCGAATCCGGGTGTCCCAGATTGCAGGCAGAAGCTTTACTGCCTGAGCCACCAAGAAAGCCGACATTTACTAAGTACATTGCATTTTGTGAATTATAATTTTTTTTTATCATTCTGCATGTTTTTATCACAAGTCTAACCTCAGCATACAACAAGATATCCAATACTTCTCTCATTCCCTCTTCTGATTTTGTCACAGGCAAAACCTAGGGACGTGGTGCTGCGTCTGCTTCGAGTCCGTCGCTTCTCCAGTGTCTGCTCTGCTCACAGTGACTGATTCATTTCCTTCCCATCCCACTGAGGCTGGGTCCCTGGCAGCCATGGTGAGAACTATAACCTTATCTTTCAAATAAAGCTTTTATTATCTTTACAGTGCTGACCGCAACATGGTGGAAAGTTATAGTTGTCCATGCAGATTAAGGGAGCAGAGGACATGAATGACAAAAGAGAAAAAAAAATGACAGAACACAGGATGAAGGAGAGGTGGGGAGGGCAGGATAATGGGTTTTCTCCAGATTCCCTTTTATAGTAGCCAGTAACCTTGTCTTCCCTTGAATTCTGAGAATTCCCTTGAATTCCCCTGAATTCCCTTGAATCATTACGTCCTTGTAGTACAGTCCTCTTTATTTTTGTTTTTTAAAAGCTAGCTACGCTTGGCTTCAGATGCCAGCAAGCAGAGTCCTAAGGAACCTACTATGTATATCTTGGTCTTCACAACTGTAGAACATGGAATTATGTGCTGGCAGGGAGTAGGCGGTTCATTCTTCTATCAGAAGTCACGCTGAAAACCCAAACGTGGCCTCTGTTCGGCTTAACTCAGCAGTCACAGTTTCCCCACAGGGTCTTTCACATACCTGTTCATAGTTTGTGTGATTGACAAGATTGTAGTTGCTAAAG
The DNA here is from genome assembly GCF_023699985.2 of Odocoileus virginianus. NCBI lineage: Eukaryota > Metazoa > Chordata > Mammalia > Artiodactyla > Cervidae > Odocoileus > Odocoileus virginianus. Next base: position 32,490,722 of record NC_069697.1, read on the forward strand.
GGCTGAAGTCCTTGACTTCATCCTGATGACAGTTACATTTTAGTGTATCAAAGGGCCAGACCCTTATTCTCTGTGATCAATTGTATTGCTTTGAATGTGTCTGTAGTTCTGTGGGAGTATTTTTCCAGTGAAACTGTGGGCTCTTGGGATTCTTTTTTTTTTTTTTTTCTGCAGAAGTTGAGGAATGGAGATTTGACAGTGGCCAGGCTTGAAGATCATAAGGGTTTCTTCTCTGACGGCCTATAGGTGATGATAGCACCCTCAGAGGAGCACCCTCAGAGAAGCAATAAGTTCCTCATGGACAACTGGGAGCTCAGCTTAGGTGTGACTTGGATACATAGGAAGTTACTTTGTAGTCAGAATGGTGAGGTCTGAACATACTGGTCACACTTCTACAAATAAGAAACTCTGTTTAACTCATCAGCAGACCGCTGCTCACATAATTTGGTTTGAAGGATACTGCAAGGTTTCTCTATCCAAAAAAAAAATTTCCTTAAGGAGGACATCGCCCACCCCTACAGGAAATTCCAACCCTCTTTGATCAGACAATTTAAGGAGAGCCAGGGTTTGTCCCCAGAAGGTTAGTGTTAAACTGCAGATGTTATCTGGGAGCAGAGGAGAATTCCGAGGGTTCTATTGATCTCATTGTACAATGGCAAGCATTGGTTTATTATTAGACTAACAAACCGTTGCCTAGGAAACTAGAAGAGAGGAGAGGTGGGGTGAAAAGTGCGGGTGAGAAATAAGGTGAGAGGATGTTATCAAATAGCCGGGACTAGGCATGGATCCTCAGGGCCAAGCATGAAAGGTTGGCACAGGCAGCGCCCACACAATGACCCCATTGTGGTTGGGATGCCAGAGAGACAATGAGAGAAACCAAGGGCAGTGTGAAAAAAACGTCCTGGGTGAGGATATAAAAGCAGAATGTCTCAAAGACCTCAAAGGTTTCCCTGGGCTGTCTTGTTGATCAGAACAACCAGCTATTTGAAGAATTTATATTAATACAAGAAAATTTTCTCCTGGGTTTCTCAATAGCCACTATAATTGTAAGACTATAAGACTCAAACTATAAATGTGCTCTTCTGCTCTTTTTTTCTCCCAAAACATTACCTTCCCCTTAACACCAAGATGATTCATGGTGGCTACACACATATAGCCATGGGTCTTCCCTCATAGCTCAGTCGGTAAAGAATCTGCCTGCAATGCAGGAGACCCGGGTTCGATTCCTGGGTTGGGAAGATCCCCTGGAGAAGGAAATGGCACTCACTCCAGTATTCTTGCCTGGAAAGTCCCATGGACAGAGCCTGGCGGGCTACAGTCCCTGGGATCCCAAAGAGTTGGACATGATTGAGTGCGCGCGCGCATGCGCACACACACACACACACACACACACACACACACACACACAGATAAACACACACACACACTTATAGAAAGCAACTAAAACTGGTAATTAAAGATCCAATTCAATTCACAAAACAAATACCGGGCAGGCATTTCCTTTTACAAAGTATTTATTGTGCTAGATAAACTGTGGGGAAATCAAACATGATTAAAATACAGTTACCATTTCTCATATGCTTATAAGAATGAGTGTGAATAACCATCAGTACAAGGCAGAAGGAAAGATGCCAAATAGGGTGTGTCTTAAGACTCCAGAGGAATGAATGATTAAATTTGATGGAAAGAATTTGGGTAGGATTTTGTGACCAGAGAAGCAAAGAAGGGTATTTCAGGCTCACGGATCAGTAAACATGAGCAAAATCTTGGAAGAATGAGTAGTCATAGTACATATTTGAGAAGTGGTGAGTAAACCAATGTCTAGAGTGCAGAATGTATAGAGAAATGAGATGAAGTTGATGCTGAAAAAGGTAGGTTAGGGCTGGAGGGAGAAGGGTCTCGGATGTTGTGCTACAAGTTTCATGGCAAAGATGTGGAGGTATAGGAAGACCCTAAGTACTTACTCTGAGAAGAGCATAATCCATCCTGTGTTTCAGGATGAAACATGTCTAGCAAAGTAATGATGGTTTGGTGAGGCAAGAGGTTAGAGGCAGAGAGCTAGCTTAGCAGGATGATTGCAATTATTAACAAATGATATCTTATAATTTTAGTAAAAGGTAACCACTCTCTCTTTAATGTACTGAAAAGCCTACTTTCTGCTTTTGAAGTGGCAAGAGTCCTTTCATTGCCACCTCTGTTGTTGGTCCTGGCCTCTGAGGTCTCACTCGATCCATATCAGCATTTCTCTCCCTGGAGGGCTTCCCAGGTGGTGTATCCACCTGCCAATGCAGGAGATGCAAGAGATGTGGGTTCAATCTCTGGGTCAGGAAGATCCCCTGGAGAAGGAAATGGCAACCTGCTCCAGTATTATTCTTGCCTGAAAAATTCCATGGACAGAGGAGCTTGGCAGGTTGCAGTCCATGGGGTTGCAAAGATTTGAAGAGGACTGAGAACAGTACAACAGAGCATAGCTGGCCACTCTGTGGGTCACAGGCTGCAACACCTCCCTGCACATCTAGGTGGGGCACAGGCCTGCTCCTGGGACAACATACTCCTGGGCATCTGCGGACTCACCACTCTGCTCCCAAGTAAACAGATGTTCTTGTGATGGCTACAGGGACTGGGAGAGTCATGCATAGACTACTATCCACGAACATCTTCCTTCCACAAACTTGTGATTTCAGGTTCTTTATAGAAGTGATACTTTTACTTTACAATTAAGCATGTATCTTCAGAGTAATAATAATGTAATCTTAATTTGAGTATTTGTATTGACCACATTTATATCTCTAATAAGAGATAAAACAAATCAATACACATAATTATAACTAAAACTCAGTGGACACAACAATTTGCTGTATTAAGATATCATTAAAAATGCCACTTTAACTTATTAATTTGGTAAAGATTAAGAATAAATTACACCAAATGCTGGTTTTGATATAGTCTTATGTACTACTAACAAGATGAAAATTGGAAGACTTTTATGGAAGGCCATTTTTCAGTAACTGGAAGTTTCATGCTCCAGAATTTCTAAATTATATGTGAGGGGATTCATGTCAAAGAAATAATTTTAAATATATAAAAAGATTATGGTATAATTATATTCATTACAATGTTAGTACTGGGAAGTGAAAAAGACCTAATTGCTTAACAGCAAGAGATTTGTGAATCGTTTTTTGAAATTTACAAGGATATTTGGTTAGGAGAATAAAAAATTATGACTTTCTTGTTCATTCTTTAAATTTCTTTGGAAAAGTTATCAAAACATTTAAAAATGTTCCCTATGTTAACTAAGACACTACTTATTTTTCTTTATACTCTATCCAAACAGTGGAAGAATATATATGGTTAAAGATTTAGCAGTTAATTTTTTGTTTCTTCAATTAGCAGCCATTATTCTTCAAAGCATAAAATTTAGGAACTATTATATAAGTATTTGTATTTATGTAATTAAACCCATCAGATAAGTCTTATATTATTAATGATTTCGTCTCTTCGAATCTTTTCCCATGGGTTTGGTTTAGGCTGCAGTGAGCCAGTTTTTTTTTTTTTTAATCTTTTTTTCTTTAAAATTGGTTTTATTTTTGAGTGAGGAAAGAGATTTGAGTATCTAGCCAACTCATTAAATTCTTTTTCCTTTGCTTAAAAGAAATAACAAAATTTTTTCTTGGATTCTATTGCTGATTTAATTTTCTCCTATTGAGTCTTTAGCTTTTATTCTTCTCTCAACACATAAATTTGGTTTCATTTAGTCTTTCTGAGTCTAGTGGGCTCTCAGTCTAAATTTTTTTTATCTACCTGACAGTCAAAAGAACTCCTGGTTTCTATAAGGATTAAGTCAGGAAGCAGTTTCTAACTACAACAAATTGAAACGTTTGCACAAGGAAGTGTTGCTTTTATAAGTGATGGGAAACTTCAAATTTGATTACAAGCAACCTTTGGCTTCCTATCTGTTCAACAATAGGCCATGTTGTTAAGGGCAATTTCCATGCACAGCATGTGGGTCCCATTTTTTCATCCTTAGACATGGTTGTTTACTGTTCAGCACTGTTTATGCATTTTAATCAGGCTTTTTCAGTCTCCCTTAATAAATCACTACAAAGCGAATGTACCAAAACAAGAACTATTATGCAGTATTGGTTGCCCTTACACATTATTTGCTGCCCTGGAGTTTCACTCAGTACCCAAATTTAAAACATAATGACCACAAGAACAAAATCCATAGCTAAGAGTATTATATTTGGAATTGCAACATTTCTGGCTAAATACCCTCTTAGAGCGCCATTCTTTAACAGTAGGAGCCTGACTTTAAAATTCAGTTCAAGCAAGAGTGACTTAACAATTGGAACCTGCCATCAGTCTTGGGGACTGAAAAGTCTTTCTGATGGGATGAAGCTGACAGCCTAGTTCCTGCCTGGCAGGCATTCACATGAAATGTGCCTGTATTAGTATAGATAAATGTTTAGACATTCAGGTATCTTGCTGTCTGAGAAGAGTATTACCGGTTAATGCAATGCAATCGTAAGCAGAAGAAAAGGGAGTTTTCAGGCATTTATGCCTGAGTGAGAAAGAACAATGATGTGTTAGCATCATCTGGCCAGCAGGCAAAAGCAACAGTGTGCCCTATCTCTCTTCCCTCTTTAAAGCTAAAGTTTCATTTGCTTCTAAACAAAGACAAAAGTACAAATTTTCCTCCAAGAATTTTTTGTTGTTGTTGCATTAAGTAGCTTTCCTTAACTTTGGTTTCTAGCACCAAAGACAGGTTATAATAAGCTATAATATTTTAAAGCCCAGGCCAGAGGTAAGAAAGCCTTAAAGGAAAAAGCAAGCAAGGAACATTGTACGATGTAGATTTGCATTTTAAAACATGACAGCACTTAGAATTTAGATCCACTGATGTATTTTAGAATAGTCACTGGAAAATTAACAGCATGAATATGTATTACAATTTCTTGGAGACTCAGGAGGAAAGTTAATCAAAAATAGGAATTCCCAGAAAATGTTTCAAATGAATAGATGGTCCCCAAACCAAGTAATTATTTGGAAATGTGGGTGCTAACCTACTTTGCAAAATATCTTGTACTTCCCTTTGACATCACTGTGTAAAATTCACTGGAGTCCCATGGAATTCAGCAGAGGCAGATGCTGTGTATAATTCCTTACAAACGCAGCCAGCCAAAGTGTTGTTTCAGATATGGCCCGGAGAGAATATTTCATGAGTAGGAAATCAGACTGTCATGTGTTTAATTAAGAGGCAGAACAAAGTGTTTAAGGACCTTTTCTGAAAGTATTCATCATGAAAGCGACAGCCACACTTTTTAGAGGTGTTCTGACTTAAATTCCTGTGCATCCAATGGTATAGTGCAAAAGTATTCCACCTGAAAAACAGAAACTTGGGATTTAATTGACAAGTTTTCTAAATTGTAGCAAAATCTCCAGAAATTCACTCTTTACCTCTTTATTTTTGACTATAAATTTTTAGTCCTTTTTTCCCCCCCGAAATAATTTTTTTTCTCTCTAGCCCAGGTCCTCAAGCATTGATTCCTTTCCTCAAGATGTCCCCCTGACTGCTGGTTGCAGTAGGGATAAAGTAATCTGGAAAATATCTTTTCTCAACAACTCAATTTGTCTTTCGGGAAATTCATCACAATCCTCTTTATTTCTTTGTCCATAAAACTTTGAAGCACAGACTTTTAACTCGTGACCCTGATTCACCCCTTCTCTTTAGGGAATAAATGCACTTATGCATGGGTAAAGGACTACATTTCCCAGTCTTCTGTGGCTAGGTGTGATGATGTGACTATGCTCCAACCAATAAAAGACAAACAGGAGTATTGTGTAGACTCTCCAAGAAGTCTTCCTAAAAGGAAGGAATTTCTTTAGCCTCCATGCTCACCCCAAAATCCAACTGCTTAGAATATACATGTGATGTTGGAGCTCTAGCAGACATATGGACCCTGAGGATTAGAATCACATCCTATAGATGGCAGAGTGGTGAACTGCAAGGCTTCTGAGTCTTGGATAACTTTATGGAACTATGATTCCAGTCATGAGCAGTGTTAGGTTTTTCTGTTACATACAACTGAAATAATCCTAATGGATACACCTAACTGAAGTAGGGGGAAGTTTTTTTTAATGGTGATTTTGATATAATTAGAAGAAATTTATTAAACTATTTTCTAAAAAAGGTCACAAAAAAAAAGACAGCTTAACACAGATGGAATTTTTATGCTCAGCAATTTTCCTTCTGAGTATATGTTTTTGATAGCTAAGTATCTGTTTTAACCTGTAAATGTTTATGATTTGGACAAATTCTTCCTCTGGGCTATGGTAAAGTCATTGATTGGCCAACTATATAGAATTATTGGCATAAGACTTTGAATCTAATGCTGCCAGACATCTGGGGAACATGTCGGAGATTTGGGGTTTATATCTGGTTTGGTAAGTACTAAGCATTTCTTTAAAGTTCTGCTTGCCTTAATAGTTCTGTCTTGGACTGCTCAGGGCTAAAAAGAAACACATTTCCCAAATACATTAATCAGAATGATGCTATGATTATTTTACTATTATTATTATTATTGCAACATTTATTGAGCACTTACTACATGTAAATACTTTACTAAGCACTTTACCTGTATAATTTTATTTAATTCTTTCACCTATAAGATAGAGATATTATTGTTTTTATCATTTTACAGCTGAGGAGATCAAAGCCCAGAAAGTAAATTAGCAGCTTCAGGGAATGGAAGATAGGCAATTTAGACTTAGACAACTGGAAAAGTTGGGAGGAACCCCCAAAACGTTTGCTTGAACATAACATTGCTGATACTGCTCATGGGGTTCTCAAGGCAAGAATACTGAAGTGGTTTCCCATTCCCTTCTCCAGTGGACCCCATTTTGTCAGGACTCTCCACCAAACCCATCCGTCTTGGGTGTCCCTAAATGGCATGGCTCATAGTTTCACTGAGTTAGACAAGGCTGTGATCCATGTGATCAGATTGGTTAGTTTTCTGGGATTGTGGTTTTCAATGTCGGCCCTCTGATGGAGAAGGGTATACAAAAAAGATCTTCATGACCCAGATAATCATGATGGTATGATCACTCACCTCAAGCCAGACATTCTGGAATGTGAAGTCAAGTGGGGCTTAAGAAGCATCACAACGAACAAAGCTAGTGGAGGTCATGGAATTCCAGCTGAGCTATTTCAAATCCTAAAAGATGATGCTGTGAAAGTGCTGCACTCAATATGTCAGCAAATTTGAAAACTCAGCAGTGACCACAGGACTGGAAAAGGTCCATTTTCATTCCAATCTCAAAGAAAGGCAATCCCAAAGAATGCTCAAACTACTGCACAATTGCACTCATCTCACACACTAGTAAAGTAATGCTCAAAATTTTCCAGGCCAGGCTTCAACAGCACATGAACCATGAACCTCCAGATGTTCAAACTGGATTTAGAAAAGGCAGAGGAACCAGAGATCAAATTGCCAATATCCGTTGAATCATCATTAAAGCAAGAGAGTTCCAGAAAAAAATCTACTTCTGCTTTATTGACTATGCCAAAGCCTTTGACTGTGTGGATTACCACAAACTGTGAAAAATTCTTAAAGAGATGGGAATGCCAGACCACCTGACCTGCCTCTTGAGAAATCTGTACGCAGGTCAGGAAGCAAAAGATAGAACTGGACAAGGAACAATAGACTGGTTCCAAATAGGAAAAGGAGTATGTCAAGGCTGTATATTGTCACTGTGCTTATTTAACTTACATGCAGAGTACATCATGAGAAATGCTGGGCTGGAGGAAGCACAAGCAGGAATCAAGACTGCCGGGAGAAATATCAATAACCTCAGATATGCAGATGACACCACCCTTATGGCAGAAAGGGAAGAAGAACTAAAGAGCCTCTTGTAAGTGAAAGATGAGAGTGAAAAAGTTGTCCCAAAACTCAACATTCTGAAAACTAAGACCATGGCATCTGGTCCCATCACTTCATGGAATAGATGGAGAAACAGTGGAAACAGTGACAGACTTTATTTTGGGGGGCTCCAAAATCACTGCAGATGGTGATTGCAGCCATGAAATTAAAGATGCTTACTCCTTGGGAGAAAAGTTATGACCAACCTAGACACCATATTAAAAAGCAGAAACATTATTTTGCCAACAAAGGTACATCTAATAAAAGCTATGGTTTTTCCAGTAGTCATGTATGGATGTGAGAGTTGGACTACAAAGAAAGCTGAGCACTGAAGAATTGATGTTTTTTAACTGTGGTGTTGGAGAAGACTCTTGAGAGTCCCTTGGACAGCAAGGAGATCCAACTGGTCCATCCTAAAGGAAATCAGTCCTGACTATTCATTGGAAGGACTGATGTTGAAGCTGAAACTCCAATACTTTGGCCACCTGATGTGAAGAAGTGACTCATTGGAAAAAACCCTGATGCTGGGAAAGATTGAAGGTGGGAGGATAGAAGATGAGATGGTTGGATGGCATTACTGACTCAATGGACATGAGTCTGAATAAACTGTGGGAGTTGGTGATGGACAGGGAGGCCTGGTGTGCTGCAGTCCATGGGGTTGCAAAGAGTAGGACATGACTGAGCGACTGAACTGAGCTGAACTGAACTGAACTAAATTGAACTAAACATTGCTGATGAGGTAGTGGATAATTATAGCCCCCAATCCAGAAGAATACAGAAATAGAGAAATATGAGTTTAGTATTTGAGGAAAGGGTATACAAGAAGATGGGAACAGTTCCCCTGTTGGAGCTTGAAGGTTTGCAAAGGATGGCTGAGGAATACTTTTGATAGGTTCACAGGACTAGGGCAACAAAAGTTGGAGTCAAGGACCTGTTAATGTTGAGTGCTCAGGTGAATACTTCGGCCTGGGACTCTGACGGGCTACACTCTACTAACAAAGGTGAACCATAAGCAATCCAGCCCTCACATCTAGGTGTCCTAGAGAATTTCAGTTCTTGAAGTTGATTAAAGGTAATTCTCGATTGCTAAAATCTTTAGGTGCCTGGCAAAAGCAGATGGAAAATCCTCTCTGGAGAATGGTAGCATTATCCCAGGTCTCAAAATCATTTCACAAGCAAAATTTCCTACACAATGTGTGGTATACAATAAAAGAGAACATGACGCAAAATGAGCTAGTTAGCATAAAGAGAATTAGTAGAAACAACAGACCAAAAAAAAAAAAAAAAAACCACCCAGAACCCCAGAAGTTTCAGATAGTAAATTAATAAGACACTGTTTTTAAAATAACTTCCTTGCCAAGTTCAAGGATATAAAAAATAAAATTAAAAAACTCAGTTGAGAGCTTGAAACTACAAAAAATATTGAAATTTGACCGCTACAAAATATCTTTATCCAAATAATTTTATAAGTAAAACATACAGCAATTAAAATCAATATGTTAATGAATTGATTAAACAGTGTATTAGACACAAATGCAGAAAGAATTGGTGTACTGAAAAGAGAGTTCAGAAGAAAATACCCAAACTTCAGATGGAGAGATAAGGCAAAAGGTGATGAAAAGAAAAAGGAGAAAAGAAACATAAGGAAAGAATGTAAGGGTCTAATCTATATTTAAATGCAGTACCAGAAAGAGATAAGAAAAGGGAAACAAGCAATATTTGAAGAGAGAATGGCTGACTTTTTCCAAAAGTTGCTGAAAGACAACAATGGTTTGAGAAAGAGCAACAGGTTTAAGAAACTGGATATAACTGGATTCAGGATAAATAAAATGATATTCATATCTGGATATATCATAATAGAATTGAAAAAACAAACAATTAAAAAGAAGAAAAACAGCCAGGGGGAAAAAAGATAACCACTAAAGTAATAACAGTCTGAGATGTGATCTATCAACTGTAACAGTGAAAATCAGATGGCAATTGTATGAAACCTCTAATGTGCCAATCTAGAATAATTTACCCAGTCAAAATATCCTTCCATAGTAAAGATAAAATTTTTAAAATGGAGAGAACTTATTACCAGCCGATTCATAGTATATGAAACCAGAAACTTCCTTTAGGAAGAAGGAAAATAATGGTAAATAGAGAGTCAGAGACTAAGGAAGAGAAAAAGGAGAATAGAAATGGTAAAAATTTGGGTAAATATAAGAAAATACTAACTGTATAAAATAATTATCATGACTCAAGTAGTTAAAAATATAGAGAGAGTTGAAACATGACATTTTGATATATAGCATATATATTGGGAACAGAGTTAATGGTGTTCAGTATTCCAAGATTGTTTCATTGTCTCAGAAGGGAGTAAAAGCATCAACTAAGATTAGATTTTGATAAATTATGTATAAACATTGAAACCTCTGAAAAAAATCACTAAAGAATAACAAAAAACAGTAGAACTAATTTCCAAGCTATTTGAGGAAAACTATGAAATAATAAAAATAATTGATCCAAAATGAAGAAAGGAGAGAAGGAACACAGAAGAGACAAGATGAATAGAAAAACTGAGTAAAATGGCATATTTTTTATTTAAGTAAACCAGTGCTTACCTTAAATAGTAATGGATTGAATATCCCAATTAAAAGAAAAATATTGTCAGGCTGAATTAAAATACACAACTATGTATCTTTATAACAGATTCATCTAAAGCATGTATGCTATATATTCAGAAAAATTAAAGGTAAAAGAACAGAAAAGGCTCATTTTTACAGAAAGATAAACAATTATAAAAATGTATGAAATTAATACTTACCTCAGGAACTTCTCTGGTGGTCTAATGGTTAGGAGTCTGTGCTCCAAATGCAGTTTCAGTCCCTGGTCAGGAAACTACGATCCCATATGTTGTGTGGTGTGGCTAAAAAAAGTGACCTCAAAATATTCAAAGAAAAAAATTGACAAAACTACTGGGAAAAAAACCAACAATTATAATGAGTAACTGTTATAACAGACCAAACAAAACATAAAACAAAATGAAGCAAGGATATAGAAGAACTGAACAACACAATTAGCAATATAGACATGATGGAAATAGATGTAACACTACCCAACAACTGCAGAATGTACATTATTTTTAATCACATATTGAATATTTACAAAGATTGCCCATACACAAGCAAATTTCAAAAAATTTCAAAGGACGTTTTCACACCAAAATCAAATAAGCTAAAAAATATGATGAAAAGATAATATGAAAATCCCAACATATTAGGCAACTAAAAATACACTTGTAAGTAATCAATATGTCAAAGAATAAATTATAATACATTGGAAATTAGAAAATATTTTTAAACTTTAAACTTTCAGTAAAAGCAGTGCTTAGAAAATATGCAGCCTTAAAATGTAAAATATTTGGAAAAATCTCTGAAATTCATGATCTAAGTGTCTATCTTAAGAAGTTAGAAAATGAATAGCAAAATTAAATCAAAGAAAGTAAACAGTAGGAAATAAAACACAAGCAAAAACTAATGAAGCAGAAAGCAAAAAGATTAAGAAAAAATGTAAAAGACTTGACTAATATGATAAGAATAAAAAGCACAGTTTTGCAAATCATACGATATGAAAAAGATAGTAAAAGGGTGTTAAAAATAATTTTATACCACTATAGCAACAAATGAGGGGAAATAGGTATCAACACATTTCTGAAAAACATATTTAGTCCAATACTGACCAAAAAGAAAATTTGAATATTCTTACAATTGTTTAAAAGATTAATTTGAAACTGAAAATTTTCCTATAAACAAAGCTCCAGGCCCACATAGTATAAGTGGCAAATTCTAAAATACATTTAAAGAAGAAATAGTTCCAGTTTTGTAAAACTCTTCCAGAAAAGTAGAAAAACACTTTTGTGAACTCATTTCAACAAGTTAGTATAACTTCAATCCAAAAGTTTGACAAGGACATTATGAGAAAGGAAGATTAAAAGTCAATTTTATTTATAAACATGAATGGACATAACAAATCAAATTCAACAATAATATCCAAAATATATAATAGATCAATTATATCATAAACCAGTTGGGTCTTCAAAAATTCTAGATTAGATACAATTTACTAATGAATTAGTATAATTTGTCACATTAATGAAGTAAAGGAGAAAAATATCATTGCAATAGATGCAGAAAAATGCAACTTCCATTATAATTAAAAAATTCTTTTAGTAAACTAGGAGTGGTTTATTGATAGAGGGTTTCTAAAAACCCTTAGAGATATCATCAAATTTGATGATGGTTAAATGTTGAAAGCTTTCTAATTAAAATGAAAAACAAGAGAAGGGTATCTGCTTACCACTGTGTCTAATTTTGAACTGGAGAATATAGTAGGGAAGCTTTTATGTGTTTCTCTTGTAACAGAAGACCCTATAAAATATGGGTTAAATCATGAGAAAAAATTTTAATCTAACATAACAGTTCAGTTCAGTTCAATTCAGTTGCTCAGTTGTGCCCGACTCTTTGCGACCCCATGGACTGCAGCATGTCAGACCTCCCTATCCATCACCAACTCCCACACTTTACTCAAACTCATGTCCATTGAGTCGGTGATGCCATCCAACCATCTCATCCTCTGTCATCCCCTTCTCCTCCCACCTTTAATCTTTCCCAGCATCAGGGCCTTTTCCAATGAGTCAGTTCTTTGCATCAGGTGGCCAAAGTACTGGAGTTTCAGCTTCAGCATCAGTCCTTCCAATAAATATTTAGGACTGGTTTCCTTTAGGATGGAATGGTTGGATCTCCTTGCTGTCCAAGGGACTCTCAAGAGTCTTCTCCAACACCACAGTTCAAAAGCATCAATTCTTCGATGCTCAGCTTTCTTTAACATATCAGGAATTCTGCTAAAAAGCTCCTGGATTTTCCCAGAGGCTTAGTAATGTCATAAAGGATCCAAACTCTTTCTCCTCTGTTCCCCTCAGGTTGGTTCTTTGGCTTACCCTTTCATATTTTACAAGATGGCTGCCACAACCTCAGGCATCAGAGACAGAACAATATTTGGCCAAAGAAGACTGCATTGCATTCATTACCTCCTACTCTCTATTTAACAGGGAGGGAAATCTGTCCTTGGATATCTCTAGCAGGTTTTCTTTATAGCCCATTGGATAGCATTGGATCACAGGCCAATACCTAACTTCAAGGGAAGCCACAAGAATCATTGGTCCCTATAGGGATGTGAAGGCTCTGTCAACCAGAAAAAGGCAAAGGAGAATAGGTAGAGAATGTCTTTTGTATAGTGAACAATAATGTCTGCCATAGACAGCTTAAGTAACTCACCCAAGGTCACATTTCTAGTAAGTGGCAGAGCTGGGATTTGAACTGAAGTAGCCTGACCACACTCTGAAAGCCTATGCATTCTTGGCCTAGTATATGATGTTGAAAACAGTGTACTTTAACTTAACTCTCCATCCAGAATCCATAAAATCATCTGAATACATTGACTCTCAGCCACCCTCAAAGTCTTTATAGTACTCTATAACAGTATTCACAGAAATTAATTGACAGTCATTGAAAAGCTTAAATAAGCTAAAGTTCATCTGCTTTTCACAGAAAAGTTTTAATTTCACAGGGAACTTTTTTAGAAATAATTATTTATAACATTTGGGAATTTTAAAATCAATCTATTATGTGTTTGAAAGAATGTGAGAACAGCTCATCAACTTTGAAAAGCAGTAATATGCATACAAATCACATAAAAGGTTTATAATAAGATTAAGTATCACTAAGCAGAAAAAGAAACACAAAATACAAGCACACATTTAAAAATAAAATGGGTACATCCTAAAATAAATCTTTTCAGCAAAGTTAAAGTAGTAGAAGATGCTTATGTAGGAAAAAAGTTTTGAAATTGTGAAATCATATTTTCACTTTATAGAACACAAAATTATATGAACATTATTAAAATTGCATTATAACAGAACAATTGTACCTATTTATCACCTGTTGTAATAAAAGCAGATACAGCTAATTGATTTAAAATATCCTTAAGTAGTTTTAATTACATAAACAAAAATTAGTTTCTATAAACATGTGTGTGTGTGCATGTGTATATTTAAAATTGGTAAGCAAAATAACTTCATGAAATTGTTACTCTTGGCCCTAATCATTACTATGAGGCCAGCGTCTTTTAGCTTCCATACTCTATAGTTGTATTTTTATATCGAAACAAGACCACATATTGCAATAAATAATAATTTTTTTTCCCAATTTCCAGCACAACTTGGGCAGTATTTTATCTTCACATCTTTGTGAGTATTTCTATGGTTTACAAATCAAAAATGACTATTCACAGCTCTATGAGGTTTATCCCAAAAGGCACTGGCCAGTGCTGCTTGAGATGAGGGAGAATGGGGTAGAGACAGCAGGACTACCTCTACCTGGGTCCCTGCAGGTTATTTGCTACCATTATAGGTACAGTGCTGAAGTCTGGAGGCCTCAGGGTAAATAAAGGGGAGAATTCAACAAATGGATCAGTACATTTCTATTGAACTTTGACAACAGTTCTAGGTACTATGGAGAATAGAAACCACCTTGCATTTTTGGTTCAGAGGCTCACAATCTATTGTGGGAGAAATAATTATATATAAGTGAATAGGTAAGTGGCAGATTACATTAAGCAATTATAGTGATATGTGGAGAAATGAATCCTGACTTGGTAAGAACATGGGGAAATTTCCTAGAAGAAGCAAGAGAGAGTAGTGATAAAGCCATACTGTGCAGTAGAACCAGTTTGAACCAACAAGTATATTGGTGTGTGGAAGGTTTCAAATTGAATGGGAAGAGGATTTGAGAGACGTATGCTTGAGATCAGACTGGAAAGGCAGGAAACAAACTCCTTACTAAATCCGTTTTATTAATATGTCATATGTCCCCAACTGAAATCATCACAGGAAGTCTAAGCCCTTAAAGTCTTCCTGCATTGCCCAAACACTTGCTGTCCCTGTACATCCAACAGTCTAACCCAAATCCCACCCATCCTTGATCTTCAAATCCTTCCATGATGCCCTTTGGAGCTTCTCATTGCCATCAGCAAAGTCCCCTCTATCCTTGATTTCTTTCTCCGAAGGCTCCAACCACATACTTGCTCTAACACAAATCTTGTACTTCTGCGAGAGCGGAGCATCACCCAAGCCTTCTCAAGTAATGGCTGCTCCCACCTCCATCTTGAAAATCACTGGACCTGAAAGTGAGATGGCTGCCCTTTTTCTCCTTTTTGTTATTTCCCAAGAACCGTTCTTACCTCCTTGCTTAAAAATTCCTCTTCTGTTGATGAATTATATTGGCTTATCACCCTTCACTCCACCACACTGCAGACATCTGCAGACATTCTGGTCACTTTTCCTTATTCACTGAAGATTTTAGCACATCCCTCACTGCTTTTCAAACGACTGCACATGACTCAGTGAGCTGTCATCATTTTTGGTCATTTCTGTTTCCACACAACTGTTTCATCCCACATCCTTAAATTTCAGTTCCTCCCTGACCCTGCTCCTGCCTGTGATCTTGTCTTTATTCCTCCTGGTACCTGCTTCCATAGAACTTGTCATTATCAATACAACGACAGCCACCACCACCACCATCATCCAACCCATCTTTTTCATCAGTTTAGGCTTCTGTAACAGAATGCCATAGACTGGGTGGCTTAGACAAAAACATTTATTTCTCACAGTCTGGAGGCTTTGAAGTTCAAAGTCAAGTCCCAGATCAAGGTAGATCCAGTGTTTGGTGAGGGCACTCTTTCTGGTTTGCAGAAGCCGTCTTCCTCTTGTATCCTCACGTGGCTGAGAGAAAAACCATCTCTCTGGAGTCTCTTCTTATAAAGATACTCATCCCTTTCAGGAGGGCTCAATCTTCATGACCTAATTCATTTCCAAAGTCTCTCCCTCCTAATACAATTACATTGGGAGCTGGGATTTCAAAGTATGGATTTTGAGGGGACACAACGTTCAGTCTGTAGCACTCCCAACAGCAAGTGTCCTACTCTCTAGAGAGTACCACTTATATCCTTTTAGTTCAGTTCTTCAAACACTAAGATTTTCACAATTCTTTGAGCCCATGGGAACTTTTTTGAGCCCACTGACCTCACCAACTTTTTCAGTTCATCACCCGCCCTATGTACTCGCAACTCTTTTTACCCAGCTTAGTTCCATTGTTAATTATTATAATAAGTCCCTTTAGTCTAAACTCAGCTTCTTGCCCTTCTGTCCCCCTGCTGTATTCATTGGAAAAAACACAAACCATGGTTAAGTCCAATTCTCCATCTTCTCTGCTCCTGGTGCAGCTAAACCCAAAATCATACAGAATACTCTCGTTTTAAATTTACAACCACAAATCTTAAGTGGGATCTCCAACATCTGTCAATTCACTTCCTTATTTTTGGAGAATACTTTACTAAAAAAACACTGTTTCCTTTGTCCTCAAATATAAAATTGACTCCTGCTCCACTCATTCACTGTTGGTATCTTTATTTATTTCATCATATGGAAAAGTAATTGGTTAAGAACTTATTTTAAATCTACTAACCAATCACATCTGCACTTACATCTTTTACCTTTCCACATGTTGAAATGGATAAATTGCCTAGACTCCTATGTAAGGCTGAGTAATCCAGTTGTACATGTACCAGTAGCCCAGGTATGCAGGTGAGGATCTTCTCACCTACCCTCAGACTTAGCTTCTGTCATTAGCCCTTCTTTTTTCTGAATTATCACTTTTTCCTTAACACTCTTCTTATTCTTATTAGTGCCTTAGAAAATGAAGCAAAACAAAAAACCTTACACATTCCCATTCAGATATTGCTCCATCACTCTGCTCCCCTTTATAATAAAATTCTTCAAGAGATTTCCTTAAATGCATTGCCACTTCTTCATCTATATTCTTTTTTTTAAAACTGAAATATAGTTGATTTACAATGCTGTGCTAGTTTCAGGTATACGGCAAAGTTATTCAGTCATATATATTCTTTTTCAGATTCTTTTCCATTATACATTATTACAGGATATTGAATAGAGTTCATTGTGCTATGCAGTATGTCCTTATTGGTTATCTATTTTACATACAGCAGTGAATATCTGTTAATCCCAAACTTCTAATTTCTCCCTCACCCTTTCCCCTTTGTTAAGCATAAGTTTGTTTTCTATTTGTGAGTCTATTTGTTTTGCAAATAAGTTCATTTGTATCATTTTTTAATATTCCACATATAAGTGATATCATATGGTATTTGTCTTTCTCTTTCTTCACTAAATATGATAATCTCTGGGTCCATCCATGCTGCTGCAAATAGCATTACTTCATTCTTTTTTATGGCTGATTTATATTCTATTATATATACACACACACCCACACATATATACCACATCTTTCTTATACATTTATCTATTGGTGGACATTTAGGTTGCTTCCATGTCTTGGCTACTATAAATAGACTTCTATACTCTTTGACCCATTACAATCAGGCTTTAGTCTTCATGTCTAGGCTAAAATAATAATAGTTAAGGTCCCTACAAACTCAGTTTTGTCAAATGCAGTCATTCCTTTTATTTTTATTTATTTTTCATTTATTTTTATTAGTTGGAGGCTAATTACTTTACAATATTGTAGTGGGTTTTGTCATACATTGACATGAATCAGCCATGGATTTACATGTATTCCCTATCCTGATCCCCCCTCCTACCTCCCTCTTTACCCAATCCCTCTGAGTCTTCCCAGTGCACCAGGCCCGAGCACTTGTCTCCTTTTAAAAAGTGTATTTCCAATTTAAAAAGTAAGGAGAACTTAGCAGTTGAGTTTGGTCGAGAAGAGCCTTGCTAGTAAGTATGATTAATGAACAGGCAACATCTACATCACTTGGGATCCTACTAGAAGTGCAGACTCTCACGTCCCATCTAAGACTTTGGGCAACCTCTCTGAGCTTCAGTTTATCTCTAAAATGGATAATAGTCAAGTCTTTCTCCTTGTCTTACTCAGTCTTGCTGCAGAAGCTGACAGGTTGGTTCTTCTTTCTTCTTCAATTGCTTTCTTTACTTGGTTCTAGGTCCTCGTTTGCCTCTAACCTTAATTGCAACTCTTAGTCGGACTCTTTTGAACTCTTCTACTTCTTGACCTGTAATTGTTGGAGTGCTCATGATATTCTTTTCCACAGTTGTCCTAACCATCATGAACACACAAATTATAAATATTTCTATGATGTGATTCCTGAAGTCTCTGGATCATCACTTGAAGCTTCAAGCAATATTGTCTATTTGTTTCTTCATGTTGTGAGTGTGAGTGTGTGTGTGTGTGTGTGTGTGTGTGTGTTCGCCCAGTTGTTTCCAATTCTTTGCATCTCCATGGACTGTAGCCCACCAGATGCCTCTGTTCATGGAATTTTCCAGACAAGAATACTGGAGTGGAGTTGCCATTTCCTCCTCCCAACCCAGGGATCAAACCTGCATCTCTTGTATCTCCTGCATTGGCAGGCAGATATTTGCCACTTCTCAGCTGGGGAGCTTGTTCTTCAAGTGTACAAATAGTATAATTTTTTATGTGGGCCACTGCATGAAAATGATTAGAAAGTACTTTCAGGATGATCACACCCAATTGCTTGGTTTTAAATACCATTTATAGGGAACTCCCTGGCAGTCCAGTTGTTAGGAGTGCCCACTTCCACTGCAGGGGGGCAAGAATTTGATTCCTGGTTGGGGAACTAAGATCCCCATGCCATGTGGCATGGCCAAAATAAATAAAACTAAGTAAATACTATTTATATATTGATGATTTTCAAATTTGTATTTCTAACCTCAACTTTCCCCTGAACTCCAAGCTCCTGTATCCAGTTTCCTAAAAAATATCTTCATTCATATGTCTAATAGGCCATCCCTAACTAAAAATACCAAAACTGATCTCATCGCACCTCATGGGATCTCATGGCATTCAGGGAAAATGAAGAAAGGAGGAATTCTTGACTCCCCAGTACAGAAGCAAATATGGGAACTAAATTCAAAACAGTCCCCAAATACGACCACTTTGGGGGTTCCCTCATAGCTCAGTGGGTAAAGAATCCACCTGCAATGCAGGAGACCCCAGTTTGATTCCTGGGTCAGGAAGATCCCCTGGAGAAGGGATAGGCTACCCACTCTAGTATTCTTGGGCTTCCCTTGTGACTCAGCTGGTAAAGAATCTGCCTGCAATGCGGGAGACCTGGCTTTGACCTCTGGGTTGGAAGATGCCCTGGAGAAGAGAAAGGCTGCCCACTCCAGTTTGCTGGCCTAGAGAATTCCATGGACTGTATAGTCCTTGGGGTCGCAAGGAGTGGGACACGACTGAGTGACTTTCATTTTCACTTTCGTGACAACTTCTCATTGCCTCTACTACCTCTACCCTGTTCCACACCACCATTACCCTTACTTAAATGCATACGATTCCCTCCCAATTCCCCTACTTAGAGGACTGAGTGACTGCTGGACACTGTAAACAAATCACCTAATTGCCCTGCTCCTCACTTTTCATTGGTTGCCCATCACACTTAGAATAAAAAAGTCCTTTGGATGCTTATTAAGCTATACATGATCTGGCTTCAGGCTCTCTCTCCAACATCAATTCCTCTCTGTCCCCAGCCAACCACGTCCCATCCATACAGGTCTCCTTGCCTGTGTGCGTGCTCAGCTGCGTCAGTCATGTCCAATTCTTTGTGACTCTACAGACTGTATCCTGGCAGGCTCCTCTGTCCATGGGATTCTCCAGGCAAGAGCACTGGAGTGGGCAGCCATGCCCTTCTCCAGGGGATCTTCCTGGCCTAGGGATTGAACCTGCATCTCCTGCACTGCAGGCGGATTATTTTACCCACAGGACCACCTGGGTAGCCCCACTGTTCTCCTTACTGTTCTTCAAAACCAAGTGTGTGCTCATCTCAGGCCTACGTTCCTTAGGGCCTAATCCTTTGTCCTAGATATTTTCAAGATTTGTGTCCATTCAGAAATTTGTTGAGATAGTATTACCTTCTTAGATTGGCCTTTACAAAAGTCCCAACCAAAAAAACTTGACATTCCTCACCTCACTTTGCATTATTTTCTTAGTAGCAGTCATTTTTACCTGCCAACACAATGTATATTTACTCTTTGTTTGTTGTCTGTTTTCACTTGAGAAAGTAAGTTCTATGAGACACAGGAAGCACTTATTTTGTTCACTTCTTAGTTCTCAGTACCTAGAACAATACTGAGCTACAAATGTAGCTCAGTAAATGCGCATCTAGTTAATTTTGACTGAAAAAATGTTGTATGATACATTAGCATGGAGGGGTGGTTGGAGAAAATACAGGTAAGAAGCAAGGAATGTGGCTGGGATGCTTTTTGCAATAATTCAGGTCAGGGATAAGAATTGGTGCTAAAACAGCACATTGGAAATAGTTTTCAAAAGGAAGCAGGAAAAAATATACAAGCTTGAAAACCCAACGAGTCATTTTGATGCCCTCCTGGGAGTAAAAAGTTGAATGAGGTTCAATCAGTCATGATGAAGTGACACTCAGGTAGTTAAACATTTTATTCAACATGTATTTATTACCATCTATAATGTGGCACCATGGAGAGAATAATATAAGGTTCCTCTTTGAGAAAGAAAAAATATGAAATCAGAAATCTGAGTCTCCCTTTAAGAAGCAAATCAGCTTTTATTAAAGGGTGGTGATGAAAAGAATTGCTTGAATCAGAGTACTTTGTTTATTCAGATACTTTCTTGTAAAATGTGTATGTATTAAGGAGGCTAACTTTGACTAGCTAACTAAACACATTTTAAGATTAAATTTGAATGCTCTGTGCTTTATCATAAGTGACATATTTCTTTGTTAAATTTCCTGCCATTCAATGTAAAGAAAAAGGAACTTTTTAATTAGATGTTATCATCATTATAACAGAGCTTGCCTTTTATAAACTGTTGTTCTTAGCTTTTTAATAGATGCCAAGGTTTGAGAACTATAAATAGTAAAAAAGTAATAACAATGGCTACTACAGGCAATAGGAGTAGTCTATAAATTATACTTATTAATGGTTACTTCAGAAACAATGGAATTTAACATAAATTACTTTATAAAAATATTTTCCTGTCTAGAATTAAGCTCTTCAGTCTCGAGCACTCTAAGAACTTTCATACAATTCCTTGTATCTGAAACAGCAGTTTGATTTACTGATACAGCTTTTTGCAGCAAGTTTATATTAAATAAAATGTTTGTTTCAAAACATAAAACACAATAGTAAGCTTTGTTTTTTTTTTATTCTTCAACATAAGCAATGAACAGAGTAGGAATGAACAGAACTGACAGACGGGCATCACACACATGGGGCTGTGTATTCACATGAACAGAGCTGATGAGCAAGCTGCGTTGGAGCTTAATAAGGTGCAGAGGACAGCCATTAAGTGAAAAACAAATGATCTGATTACACTTAAATACAGTCCTTGGGGTACTGTGAAAGTGGATAACATGAGTCTAACCTCTGCTGACTGTAAGATTAGGGAACTCAGGGAAGGTTTCCTAAGGAAGTGACACTTTAGCTCAGGCCAAAAAGGCAAGTGGGCATTGTCCAGGTGAAGCTGAGAATGAGGCTTTCTGGCAGCAGGAAAAGAATGTGCAAAGGATCAGGATAGGGAGGGAAAAAACACCCTTAAAGGAACCAGACAAAGAGCAGTAACCCAGGGGAAACTGATTGAGATGCCAGGAGGCAGATCATCCAGGGCTTTGAAGAACATGTACCATTCTGAAAAAAAGAAATGAAAACCATGAAGAGTTTTAAGCAGGTGGGTTATATAACTAGATTTATAGTTTATAAAAAGATTAATCTGGCTCCTGTGGAAAAACAAAGCATTTCCATTTTTGGTAATATGAGGTCTTAAAATCCCTACTGATATAAAACAATTAAAAATTATGGGGTAAAATATGACCTATTCACTTGAAATATATAGCTTGGGTTTCAGTTTCAATTGCTCAATTTGCATCTTCCCAAAGTGTCATCTTAACAAGGCTGTAAAAACTGGAACAAGCAGCCACAAAGTATCTCTAGAGTGATACACATTAAAGTCAGATCATAGTGGGGGTTTCCCTGGTGGCTCAGAGGGTAAAGTGTCTGCCTTCAATGCAGGAGACCCAGGTTCTATTCCTGGGTTGGGAAGATCCCCTGGAGTAGGCAATGGCAACCCACTCCAGTACTCTTGCCTGGAAAATTCCATGGATGGAGGATCCTGGTAGGTTAGAGTCCATGGAATCGTAAAGAGTCGGACACGACTGAGCAACTTCACTTAGTGGGTTTCTCTGTTATGACTCCATTAAAAATGATCTCATGATCAAATGCTGTAATACATAAGGAAGCAATCTAGCAAAAGCAAATTTCATGTGACACATTGAAAATAGATATGGAACTTTAGGATCTTCAGATAACAGAATTATTAATAGAACCCATAAAATAAGTATTCTTAAATTGTTTAAAGACATGTAAAAGAATAAAAATATAAGAAAAGATCACTATAATATTAAAAATGACCATGAAGATTTAAAAATAGAATTTTTAAAATTAAAGTTGAAAATATAATCATTTAAGTAAAAATTCCACTAAATCAAATAACAAACATTTAATTTGTTGAAATAGTGTCTAGAATATAGATATAAGGAAATTACCTAGAAGACTGAAGAAATGAAAAGATGAAAATGTAGATAAGAGAAATGGAAAATCAAGCAAAAAATGTCTGGAATTGGTCTAACAGGATTTTAGAAAAGACAGATTAAAGAACAGTTTGAAGAGAAGTTATATTTAATGAGATAATAGCTGAGAGTATTTTAGAATTGATCAAATATATGAATCATCATATTCAGGAAGTACTACAAGTTCTGAAAGGATTTTCCAAAATGGGTAAGGAGTAATCATTAAATATATTATAGTGAAACTTTAAAAGCAAGTGAGAAAGAAAAGATAGATTATAAGCATACATTAGAGATATTACAGATTCAATTCCAGACCACTGCAATTAGCAAATATTTTAATCAAGTGAGTTGCACGAACTTTTAGGTTTCTAAGTGCCTATAAACATTATGTTTACACTACACAGTATAGTATATGAAGTGTGCAACTATAAATTCAAGGTTTGAGGCAAGCTTGCATCAGGCAAATCTATTGGTGCCATTTTTAAAGTAGCATTTACTCCCTTTGTGTCTCTGTCACATTTTGGCAAACTGCAATTTTTTAGACATAATGCTATTGTACACTTAATAGACTACAGTGTAGTGTAAATGTAACTTTTATATTCACTGGGAAGCCAAAAAATTTGTGTAACTTGTTTTATTGCCTATTCACTGTATTGTCACCACAATGAAACTGAATCCACAATATTTCCAAGGTATGCCTGTAATCCTTTTAGTCTGGTAAAACAATCTATTTCTTAACTAAAAAGGCAGTCTGGCTATCTAAGAAAGACATAGGAAATTGTTTCCTTAATTAGGAATTATTAAGGCATTATTTCTTTAATTAGGCCTAGTTTTGAGAAATCTTTTAGTAAATATACTTTTACTTATATTTATTTGTCTCTGTTGGCCTCCCCTGGTGGCTCAGCTGATAAAGAATCCACCTGCAATGCGGGAGACCTGGGTTTGATCCCTGCGTTGGGAAGACCCCCGGAGGAGGGCATGGCAACCCACTCCAGTATTCTTGCCTGGAGAATCCCCATGGACAGAAGAGCCTGGTGAGCTACAGTCCATGGGGTCACAAAGAGTCGGACACAACTGAGCGACTAAGGACATTTGTCTCTTAGTTGTTTGATCTTTGTCCAGAGTCTTAAATGTTTCTGTACTTCTAGATTGTCCAACTTGTTCATGTATAACTGTTATAGTATTATGATTTTTTTTCTGTGATATTGGTTGATATTCTCTCTCATTTCTTACTTTGTTTATTTGGATCATCTCTTTTTTCCCTTAATGAGGCTGACTATAGGCATATTAACTTTATTTTTTTCTAAATTATTGGTTTCATTGACTTTTTCTATCATTTTTTTGGTCTCTTTTATTTACTTTCCCCTCTGGTCTTTACTATTTCCTTCCTTCTCTTGACTTTAGGCATTGTTTCTTCTTTTTCTAATTTTTTTTTAAATTGTAGGTTAGATTGTTCATTTGAAATTTTCTTGTGTCTTGAGGCAGGACTGTACTGCTATAAAATTTTCTCTTAGAACTGCTGCATCCTTTATAGAACTAACACCCAAAAAAGATGTACTTTTCATTATAGGGGACTGGAATGCAAAAGTAGGAAGTCAAGAAACACCTGGAGTAACAGGCAAATTTGGCCTTGGAGTAGGGAATGAGGCAGGGCAAAGGCTAATAGAGTGTTGCCAAGAAAATGCACTGGTCATAGCAAACACCATCTTCCAACAACACAAGAGATGACTCTACACATGGACATCACTAGATGGCCAACACTGAAATCTGATTCTTTGCAGCCAAAAATGGAGCAGCTATATACAGTCAGCAAAAAAAAGACCGGGAGCTGACTGTGGCTCAGATCATGAACTCCTTATTGCCAAATTCAGACTTAAATTAAAGAAAGTGGGGAAAACCACTAGACCATTCAGGTATGACCTAAATCAAATCCCTTATGATTATACAGTGGAAGTGAGAAATAGATATAAGGGACTAGATCTGATAGACTGCCCAGTGACCTATGGACAGAGGTTCGTGACATTGTACAGGAGACAGGGCTCAAGACCCTCCCCAAGAAAAAGAAATGCAAAAAAGCAACATGGCTGTCTGAGGAGGCCTTACAAATAGCTGTGAAAAGAAAAGAAGTGAAAAGCAAAAGAGAAAAGAAAAGATATACTCATCTGAATGCAGAGTTCCAAAGAATAGCAAGGACAGATAAGAAAAGCCTTCCTCAGCAATCAATGCAAAGAAATAGAGGAAAACAATAGAATGGGAAAGACTAGAGATCTCTTCAAGAAAATTAGAGATACCAAGGGAACATTTCATTCTAAGAAGGGCTCAATAAAGGACAGAAATGGTATGGACCTAACAGAAGCAGAAGATATTAAGAAGAGGTGGCAAGAATACACAGAAGAACTGTACAAAAAAGATCTTCATGACCCAGATAATCACGATGGTGTGATCACTTACCTAGAGCCAGACATCCTGGAATGTGAAGTCAAGTGGACCTTAAGAAGCATTACTATGAACAAAGCTAGTGGAGGTGATGGAATTCCAGCTGAGCTATTTCAAATCCTAAAAGATGACACTGTGAAAGTGCTGCACTCAATATGTCAGCAAATTTGGAAAACTCAGCAGTGGCCACAGGACTGGAAAAGGGCAGTTTTTATTCTAATACCAAAGAAAGGCAATCCCAAAGAATGCTCAAACTACTGTACAATTGCACTCATCTCACACACTAGTAAAGTAATGCTCAAAATTCTCCAAGCCAGGCTTTAGCAATACATGAACTGTGAACTTCCAGATGTTCAAGCTGGTTTTAGAGAAGGCAGAGGAACCAGAGATCATATTGCCAACATCTGCTGGATCATCAAAAAAGCAAGAGAATTCCAGAAAAACATCTATTTCTGCTTTATTGACTATGCCAAAGCCTTTGACTATGTGGATCACCACAAACTGTGGAAAATTCTTAAAGAGATGGGAATACCAGACTACCTGAACTGCCTCTTGAGAAATCTGTATGCAGGTCAGGAAGCAATAGTTAGAACTGGACATGCAACAACAGACTGGTTCCAAATAGGGAAAGGAGTACGTCAAAGCTGTATATTGTCACCCTGCTTATTTCACTTACATCCAGAGTACACCATGAGAAACGCTGGGCTGGAGGAAGCACAACCTGGAATCAAGATTGCTGGGAGGAATATCAATAACCTCAGATATGCAGATGACACCACCCTTATGGCAGAAAGTGAAGAAGAACTAAAGAGCCTCTTGATGTAAGTGAAAGAGGAGAGTGAAAAAGTTGGCTTAAAGCTCAACATTCAGAAAAACTAAGATCATGGCATCTGGCGCCATCACTTCATGGCAAATAGATGGGGAAACAGTAGAAACAGTGGCTGACT
This sequence comes from Odocoileus virginianus, assembly GCF_023699985.2. Taxonomy (NCBI): domain Eukaryota; kingdom Metazoa; phylum Chordata; class Mammalia; order Artiodactyla; family Cervidae; genus Odocoileus; species Odocoileus virginianus. The sequence goes on from NC_069697.1 coordinate 32,516,727, forward strand.
TTATTTTTTTGGTCTCCAAAATCACTGCAGATGGTGATTGCAGCCATGAAATTAAAAGACGTTTACTTCCTGGAAGGAAAGTTATGATCAACCTAGACAGCATATTAAAAAGCAGAGACATTACTTTGTCAACAAAGGTCTGTCTAGTCAAGGCTATAGTTTTTCCAGTGGTCATGTATGGATGTGAGAGTTGGACTATGAAGAAAGTTGAGTGCCAAAGAATTGATGCTTTTGAACTGTGGTGTTGGAGAAGACTCTTGAGAGTCCCTTGGACTTCAAGGAGATCCAACCAGTCCATCTTAAAGGAAATCAGTCCTGGGTGTTCACTGGAAGGACTGATGTTGAAACTGAAACTCCAATACTTTGGCCACCTGATGCGAAGAGCTGACTCATTGGAAAAGACCCTGATGCTGGGAAAGATTGAGGGCAGGAGGAGAAAGGGATGACAGAGGATGAGGTGGTTCGATGGCATCACTGACTCAATGGACATGAGTTTGGGTAGGCTTCTGGAGTTGGTGATAGACAGGGAGGCCCGGCGTGCTGCAGTTCATGGGGTTGCAAAGTGTCAGACACGACTGAGTGACTGAACTGATATAGATTTTGGAAAGTTGTGTTTTAGTTTTAATTTGTGTCAAGGTAGTTTCTGATTTTCTCTTTGGTTTCTTTGTAGACCCACTAGTTTTTTAGTAACATGTTGTTTAGTCTCATGTTTATTTTTTTCATATTTTTCTTTCTGTAAGTGATTTCTAGTTTCACATCAATGCAGATGTATCCTCATAAATTGGTTGAGACTTGTTTTGTGACCTATCCTGGAGAAATTGCTGTAGGCATTTGAAAAGAATGTGTATTCTGCTCTTTTTGGATAGAATGTGTGATAGATATCTGTTAAGTCCAATTGGTCTTAAGTGTCATTTAAGACCACCATTTCCTTACTGATTTTCTCTCTGGAGGATGTGTCCATTGATGTAAGTGGTATGTTAAAGTCCCTACTGTTATTGTATTATTTTCATCTTCTCTCTTTATGTCACTAACATTTGCTTTATATATTTAGGTGCTTCTATATTAGGTGAATATATGTTTACCAATGTTATATGCTCTTCTTGTACTGATTCCTTTGTAATTATATAACACTCTCCTTTGTCTTTTGTTATAGGTTTTGTTTAAAAGTATATTTTGTCTGACCTGAGTATTACAATTCCAACTTTATTTTGTTTACACTTGCATGAAATAGTTTTTCTATCCTCTTGTTTTCAGTCTAAATTTGTCTTTAGCTCTAAAGAATCTCTTGTAAGCAGCACACCCATGGGTCCTGTTTCTTCATCCAACCAATGACTATATATCTTTTGATTGGGATACTTATTCCATTGATATTTAAAATGATTGTTGATAGGTATGTACTTAGTGTCATTTTATTTCTTGTTTCTTGGTTGTTTTTAGTTTTTCTCTGTTTTTTTATTCTTTCAGGTTTTTCCCTTGTAGCTTGATGATTTTCTTTAGTGGTATGCTTGTGTTCCTTTCTTTCTATTTTTGTGTGTAGATTTTTGACTTGTGATTAGTATGGGATTCATATATGTTTACCTATAACAATACTTACTTGTTCTAAACTGATTTTAACTTCAAACACATTTTGAAAGATGTACCTTGTTTTACTGCCCTCTCCTGCATTTTGTGTTTTTGATGTCATATTATACATCTTCATATTTATCCCTTACTATTTATTACAGCTATGGTTGGTTTTAAAGTTTTTAAGTTTTTATATCTTTGTCCTAGCTTTTCAAAGTGGTTGATTCACAGCCTTTACTATATATTTATCTTTACTAGTGGGATATAGCTTCACTATATATCTATCTTTCCTTACTTATAAATTTTTCTTATTGTAACCTTTTCTTTTCCACTTGGAGAAGACTCTATAGCACTTCTTTATGGATTGGTTTACTACTGAGGAACTGTTTTAGTTTTTTATTATCTGAGAAGTTCTTTATCTCTCCTCCAATTATGAATGATAATCTTGCTGTATAGAATATCCTACGTTATTGGATTTTGTATCAAGTCTCTTGCTTTTGTCTTGCAAAGTTCTTACAGAAAAATCAGCTGATAGTCTTATAAGAGTTCCCTTCTATGTGACTCTTTGTTTTTCTCTTGTTGCCTTTAGAATCCTCTCTTTAACTTTTGGTATTTTAATTATGTCTTGGTGTGGGTCTCCTTGGGTTCATCTTATTTGGGATTCTCTGTTTCCTGTACCTGGGCATCTGTTTCCTTCTTTAGGACCAGGATGCTTTCAGTTATAATTTCATCGAATGCATTTTTGACCCTTTTCTCTCTTGCTCTTCTGGGACTCCTATAATGCATAAGTTAGTATGCTTGTTGCTGTCCAAGAGGTCCCTTAAACTTTTCTCATTTTGTAGAAGTTGTTTTTCCTTTTGCTATTCTGATTGGGTGATTTCCATAATTCTATCTTTTAGATCATTTATGCATTCTTTGTGTCACCTAATCTGATGTTAATTCTTTTAGTTTATTTCTCATTACAGCTCTTTTACTCTTCAGTTTTGACTGGTTCTTTTTTATATTGTCTAGTTATTTATTAAAATTATCACTGTGCTCATATATTATTTTTCCAAGTTCAGTTAGCATTCTTATTACTGCTTTGAACTCTTTATCTGATAAATTTTTTATCCCTCTTTCATTAAGGTTTTTTTTTTTTTTTTCAGGTTTTCTTTCTTATTCTTTAAGAATAGTCTTCTGTCTTGACATTTAGTTTAATTTTCTCTGTCTATATGAAATTAAATGAAACAGTTACCTATCCTAGTCTTAAAGAGGTGCCCCTGTATGGGAGCTTTCTATGCAGTCTGTGTGTGTCCACTGGCTTTGGAGGAAAGCTGATTCTGAAGGGAGCACAGGTCACATCTTCCCCCCAGGGTGTGCTGTCAGCTACCACCTTGGTGGGAGGCAGCAACAAAGATGCAGGGGCTAGAGCCTAGCCAGGTGTGATCCAGGGCTTCTCTGATGCCCAATGGTAGTCCCTATCTTATCAAGTATAAGGGCAGGGCTCAAGGTGCTGGAGCAAAATCCCTAAAGGAACTGGATTTCTCTTATGTTGGTGATGGCAGTCTCTACCTTGACTGGTTAAGTGGCAGTGGCCTGAGGGCATGGGACTTCACTTCTGTGTTGGTTTCACTTTTTCCCTGTTGTGTGTGCTTTGGTTAGAGGCTGGGTCAGGACCACAGGGGTTGATGTCACACTACTGAGCTGGTTTCACTCCTGCCGGCAATGTCAGTCTCCGTCCTGGAGCTAGGTTCACTCCTCCTAAATGCAAGTAGGGATGTGTGTGCTGGCAATGGCTACCTTCTCTCTGATCAGAGATAGGGTCGTGTCCAAGCTGGCTCTGTTCCCTCTAAGTTTACACACTGTCATTGGCAATGGCAGCCTCTGCCCTAATGCAGAGCAGCACTGGGAGCAAGATGGGCAGGATCGTGTGCTTGGCACAGGCTTGGAGGCGTGCTGGGGCAGTCCTGACAAGCCAGCCAGAACACCAGCCGTTTTCAACTTGCTGCTTCTGCATTGTCACTGGGAGTAAGGAAGCAGGCGTATGCTCTGTATGCTCTTCAAGGGCAGAGTCTCCGTTTCTTATTACCTTCTGGTAAGCCCCTCTAGTTTTCAGTCCAGCTAAGGAGATTTGCCTTCCCGGTGTTGGATCCCAGTGCTGGGGTGTCTTATGTGGCTTGAACCCCTTGCTCCCTGGAGAAGACCCCTTAGCCTGTGGTATCCCTCTCCTTTCCTGGGTCCCCCATCAGATGTGCAGATTCCAAGCAGATTGCTTCTCCTCCCTTCCTACCAGATTCCATGTGAATCTTTCTGTAGGGTTGGTTAAAGACCCTTTCTGCCAGTCTCTAGGTTGTTCCAACAAGAGCTGCTCTGCATGTTGCTGTATTTTTGATGAATTCATGGAGGGAAAGGAGGTCAGTGTCCTCCTAACTCTGTCATCTGGCTCTCTACCTGCCCTGACATTAAGCCTAGATTAACAGGATTCTCCCTGGTGGCTCAGTGGTAAAGAATCTGCCTGCAATGCAGGAGACTTGGGTTTGGTCCCTGGGTTGGAAAGATCCCATGGAGGAAACGGCAGCCCATTCCAGTCTTCTTGCCTGGGAAATCTTGCCTGTGACTAAACACAATAACAACAATAAAATAGGGTCAAAAATGCCAATTTAATATTTTGTGAAAATTAATAAAAGTTACTAACCAACTTAGCAAAACTAATCAAGAGAAAATAAAAAGAAAAAATAAATACTATTATGAATAAAAAGAAATATAATTAGAAATTTCACAGAACATAAACAGAAAAAAGTATATTACATTTTTTTCTATAAAATTGCAGTTAATACATTTCTAGGAAATACAACTTATTAAAGGTGACTCAGGAAAAATATAGAAAACCAGTGTAATCCAGTAGTTAAAATCTCCCTCCTCCAAACACACACAAAAACACCTGATCTATTAAGTTGTACAGAAAAGTCTTCACCAAGCTTTCCTGAAACATAATTTCAATTCATATAATTCCAGAAAATAGAAAAAAGAAGAGAATCTACAAAGGGCAACATAGGAATGCAAAACCATTGGCCAACCTGACATGAATATAGGTGCAAAAATTCTAAGCAAAATATATGTAAACTGAATCTAGCCATGTATACAACACAGTTGAGTTTATCTTGGGAATTAATTGTAGTTTTGGTCTCATGGATCTCTTTACCAGTTTATCACAGGTAAAGACTATGGAACTTTTCTGAGAAATTTGTTTCATAAAATAGAGTATGTAGGGTAAAAAAGGAAAAGTATGTTGAAAAACAGTTATCAAAATATAGAAAAGGAAATCTATGATATAGGAAATCTATAATTTTCCTGTTATATATTAAATAATGACAGGGTCTAGTGGTGAGTCTAATAACTATCAAAATTTTGAGGTAGCAATAAGTCATATTTCAAGATACCTGCAGCAACTGCATTTTGATATAAAAGTATTTGTGACTTCTATTGGCATAGATACTGATTGTTCCATTGTGGTTCATTGCTTACATTCATAATTGAAGGAAATGCTAAATTTCAGTTAAAGAATAATGAGAAGAAAGATACAATTTTTTTCCACCTAAGTTGTTCTGAGTTCTGCAATGAGCCTGCAAACCCCAGGTTAAAAATTCTAGTTCAGATAGGAATCTTGGCTAGAGACATTTGATGAGTCTCATCTTGGAGCTAGGGGTTGCACAGAGATACATATTTAGAGCAATCAATGAGTGTGTAAAGTATTAGAAAAGACATTCCTATGGCATACTAAAATTTAAGAGACCCTAATCCTGTCAGAATTGGACTGAGAGTTGTACTATAAAGAAAGCTGAGTGCCAAAGAATTGATGCTTTTGAACTGTGGTGTTGGAGAAGACTCTTGAGAGTCCCTTGGACTGCAAGGAGATCCAACCAGTCCATCCTAAAGGAAACCAGTCCTGAATATTCCAATGAATATTCATTGGAAGAGCTAATGCTGAAGTTGAAACTCCAATATTTTGGCCACCTGATGTGAAGAGCTGACTCATTTGAAAAGACCCTGATGCTGGGAAAGATTGAAGGCAGGAGGAGAAGGGGACGACAGAGGATGGGATGGTTGGATGGTATCACCGACTCAATGGACATGAGTTTGAGTAGACTCCAGGAGTTGGCGATGGACAAGGAGGCCTGGCATGCTGCAGTCCATGGGGTCACAAAGGGTCAGACACAACTGAGCAACTGAACTGAACTGAATTGAATCCTATCAGAGGAAGGGACACTGATAAATAGAATGAGATGTTCAAAAAGTAAGAGGAAAATTAGAAGTGACTGGAGTCAAAATGTTAAAGAAGGAACTGTTTCTAGGAGCAGGAAATTGTTGTAAGCATCATTAGCTTAAAAGAAATCAGAGGGTTTCAAGAAGGATCAACTTTGACCATTGGGTTTAGGGGGAAAAAAATCACTGATGACTCAGGCATGACCAGATGACCAGGTCTCTGTAGGATAAGAGGAAATCATGTTACAATAGTTTGAGAAGTGAATGGTGCGGGGATGGGGAGAGTTAGAAAGTAGACGAGCCTTTCTAAAAGGTTTTTAGAAGCCTTTTCTAAACTTTTTTTAGAAGTCATTTAGAAGCCTTTCTAAACTTGAAGGCAAAAAGAGAGAAATGCTAGAGAAGAATCTCTAAAGTTAATGATGAGCTTTGTTTTGTCAGATAGAAGAAACCTGAGCATGTTTAAATACAGATAGAGAAGACGCCTAAGAAAGGGACATGTTAGCTGGACATCCAAGATGTTTCATTCACATGTCTACTGTCTTTGTGTGTCTTAGCGTCTGTCTGTATCTCTCTGATACTGCCCTCTGTCAGCCGTCCTCTCTCTAAATGGCACTGCATTTTCCAGACCTTCTTCATATGGCTTGAACTTGTCTTAGCATGAAGGTCTCTGGAAGGCACTCTTCTATGATGACTGGTTTCCAAGAAGTAGGAAGCAGGAAGCAGAAGTTTCCAGCCAACTCAGGGCTACACTCAGCCCCACTGTCCATCAGCAACATCTGGGGTGATTGTTAAAGGTGCTGATGCTAATTCTGAATCAGACAGTGTTCAGTGGTGCCTGACATCTGATTTTCAGCAAGCTCTACACAGGCTTAGCACACCCAGGGTTTGAAATTACAGGGTTAGGAAGCTAGAGGAGAAACACTTATTACTACAGTTGGTTCTCAACAGGAACCCTCCCCTACCTTTCCTTGTCAATCCTCCCTTTCCTTTTAAAGACCACAGATTTCCATTCTGATTTCATGATTGTGTGAAACACTCCTTTGTTCTAGGATCATATTTCTTAAAGGAGAAAAGCTCCTTTCTTTCTGACTGATTCAAAATTACCAAATCAAACTAAATCAAAGTTGAACACGGATTTCACCTGTCAAATATCCTCTTACTAAGGAGACTTCATTTACATGAAGAATTTTTAAATGGTCAACTTTCCCTTTGAATCTCATGTTTCTATAAATAAGCATCCCATCTCTATTTTTTACCACTCTCCCACCTTAGACTGGCCTGACAGTCTATGGACTCATCTTTGATTCTCTGTTCTCCTTACAAAATACAAGAATAGCCTCTTCTCTTCCTCCTCATAGTACACTTCAGCAAAACCTCAAACTATCCATTTTCTCCTACCCTAACTTGAGCAGCTGAAAAGGTACTATAGAAAATCAAATCATCAGGCTGATCGATTGACATTAAAAACATGAACACAAAGCTCAATCATGTCAGGCAATCTTAAGATTGCCTGTAATTTTAGTTTCATATTTATCAAAAAATAGTGTTCTATTTCATGTCCATACCTCCCAATCAGTTTGCAACATTTCACACTTTTCTGAATATATGAAAGCCATCCAGGAACTTCCTTATTTTTCCACCATCCAGTGATATCTCTTCCCAGGTTTTTCTATGTATTTACAACTGAAGCTGCCTCCTTCGTCCCACCAGAGAACCACACTTGCATGAGTCATCTGGATTTCAACACCTCTGTTCTTAAGGACAGTTCTTTGCTTTTTCTTCTCCCTCGCATCAAGAATTTCTTTTTCTACTGGATTATTCCTATCAGCATACAAGCATGCTGTAGAATGGCCTGCCAATTTTTTTTCCCCCTTGACTCCTCCTTACTTCATATGCCTCTCTAGAAACGGCTTCATTTTAGACTTATCCTAGCAAAAATTCCTTTTTTTCTTACTTTTTATTGTAGTATAGTTGCTTTACAATGCTGTGTTAGTTTCTATCATACAGCAAAGTGAATCAGCTCTAATATACAGATATCTCCTCTTTTGGGGATTTCTTTCCCATTTAGGTCACTACAGAGGGCTGAGGAGAGTTCTCTGGCCATACATAGGTCTCGCTGGTTACCTATTTTATACATAGTATCGATAGTGTATATATGTCAATCCCAATCTCCCAATTCAACCCACCCCTTGCTTCCCCCACGGCATCCACGCATTTTTTTCTCTATGTCTGTGCCACTATTACTGCTTTCTAGCAAAAACTCTTGAAAATGGCCTTCATAAAGTATTCACTTAACTTTCCCTGCAATTCATTCTTTGTATCAATCCCTTATACTTAATAAACAATTTCCCAGTCTTATCTTTCTAACCCTTTAAGCACATTGCCTATAGTTGACCACGTCTGCATTCTGAAATCACTCCCCTTTTTCAGCCTCTGTTACATGTAATATCACATTCTCCTAGCAGGGGGAAGCTTCTAAAATAACTCCCAAAAATCCCCACTTCTGGTAGTCATGCCCTTGTGTGATCCTCCGACCCTGAGCATGAGCTAGACCTAGACCTAGCAACTTGCTTTTAAATGAATGTGTGTGTGCTAAGTCCCTTCAATTGTGTTTGACTGTTTGCAATGCTATGGATTGTAGCCCACCAGGTTCCTCTGTCCATGGGATGCTCCAGGCAAGAATACTGGAGTGGGTTGCCATTTCCTTCTCAGGGGGATCTTCCCATCCAGGGATGGAACCTGCATCTCTTATTTCTCCTGCATTAACAGGCAGATTCTTTAACACTAGTGCCACCTCGGAAACGAATTCAGTTCAGTTCAGTCGCTCAGTCGTGTCTGACTCTTTGCGACCCCATGAATCGCAGCACGCCAGGCCTCCCTGTCCATCACCAACTCCCAGAGTTTACTCAAACTTATGCCCATCGAGTCGGTGATGCCATCCAGCCATCTCATCCTTTGTTGTCCCCTTCTCCTCCTGCCCCTAATCTCTTCCAGCATCAGGGTCTTTTCCAACGAGTCAGCTCTTCGCATCAGGTGGCCAAAGTATTGGAGTTTCAGCTTCAGCATTAGTCCTTCCAATGAACACCCAGGACTGATCTCCTTTAGGATGGACTGGTTGGATCTCCTTGCAGTCCAAGGGACTCTCTAGAGTCTTCTCCAACACCATAGTTCAAAAGCATCAATTCTTCGGCGCTCAGCTTTCTTCACAGTCCAACACTCACATCCATACACAACCACTGGAAAAACCACAGCCTTGACCAGACGGACCTTTGTTGGCAAAGTAATGTCTCTGCTTTTTAATATGCTATCTAGGTTGGTCATAACTTTCCTTCCAAGGAGTAAGCGCCTTTTAATTTCATGGCTGCAGTCACCATCTGCAGTGATTTTGGAGCCCCCAAAATAAAGTCTGACACTGTTTCCACTGTCTCCCCATCTATTTCCCATGAGGTGATGGGACCAGACGTCATGATCTTAGTTTTCTGAATGTTGAACTTTAAGCCAACTTTTTCACTCTCCTCTTTCACTTTCATCAAGAGGCTTTTCAGTTCCTCTTCACTCTCTGCCATAAGGGTGGTGTCATCTGCATATCTGAGGTTATTGATATTTCTCCTGGCAATCTTGATTCCAGCACAAGTTTACTGCTGGTCAAAGTGTGTAGCTAAAGAAAGAATGTGAGCTAGAGCAAAGGTGTTGGATTGGGGCTGGGGGTAATTAGTAGATGGAATGATGGAGAGAGTGTAGGAACTTGAAATACAAGAAGGGTACTGAAGGGACATAAGGAATGTCACTGGAGAATTATACCATGCGATTTACATGGTTGACTTTCAAGCAATGCTTACTATAGAAGCTTTGTAATATTACTCTAGTTTCCAAATAAATCAAAGCTATGGAACTCAAAAGAGGATGGGGGGACGGCTAGAAACAAACTGTAGGGATTACTTTTTGTTTACAACCTAAAACACTTGTTCTATTTTACATGAAACAAATTCTCAGCAGAGAAATGACACTCTGAAGCAAGGTAATTAACATATCTAAATTTGGTTCAGAGAGCCTAATTCATAGCCTTAGAGTGGAGCTTCACCAAGGGATTAAATGCCCTGTGTGTACTTCGTAATTTTGGTAGTAAATGCAAACAACTTAATACTCATTGGAAAGGACTACTGGAAGGGACTACTGTGGTGTAAACATTGGGGAATATGACAAAATTCACCATGCAGGGTGCAACCATCCTTTTGTCCAAAGCTGTAATTCAGGGCCAACCAGAAAGCTTTGCAGGATTTCAATATGAATGAGAGGCACCTGTGACTGTGAGGACACTGAGCTAATGAGAGACGGTTGAAAAGCCGCTGCTCAGCAGCACTCAGGGTAATTTCCTCAAAATCTTTCAGTGGTTCTCACATTTCACTTCGGGCCAAACAGTACAAGCGGAGATGTGGTTAGAAATGATCAATGAGCGAGGAATGCCAAAGAAACTGAATGGCCTGGAAAGAAACTGGGAAGTCTCCCAGTTACAGAAGAAAGTCAGTAAAATAGAGCTTGGAGGTAGAATGCAGGGCACGGAGATGAGCAGTGCCCGAGGCATGGCAAAATAACCTACTAATGCCAACAGAGCCAGCCAGGAAAGACATGTGCAGGAAAAGCAGGACAATCAGAGCACGAGTCCTGCCAGGTCAACACTGAAAACATATTTATAAATGTGTGCCAGACTTTTGGAATTTATTTCAAAGATCAGAGAAATCTATAGGAATGAGATGGGGTGGAAGGAGTGGGAGGATATTTAGAATTCAATTGAGTAATGATTATTGAAGTGGTTGAATATGCCTACCTCTTAACATATTCCGATAGTTTTCTTTAAAATATTTTTTCCCTCTAACTCAAGGATTAAGATGTAATCTGCCCAAGGCTCTGAGTCAGGAGTGGGTGTTGAGCTATGGAGAGAATCTACAGTTAGCAGTTACTGGGAAAAACCTGTTTCTCCTTGAGTAACCCTGTACCAGCGAGGTTTCCAGGTTACTAAAAGGGCTACCACGGGTTCCTGAAGCTTCCCTTTTGAGAACAGAACCTAGCTCCTCACCATGACTTTTTTTTTGGTTGCACAACATGGCATGTGGGATTTTAATTCCCCCACTAGAGATCCAATCTGTGTCTCTGAATTGGAAGCTTGGAGCCTTAACCAGTGGACCACCAGGGAAGTTGCACATCTTTTTAAAGATGTTTGATTGTTGGAGTAGGTGCTCAGAGGCTACCAATGAGAGGTCAGTAGTTCATCCTAGACTTCCACCATGTCTATGAGACAGCGTCTCTCTCCACCAAGCACAGAGGTGCTCCTGCTCAAAGGGAAGAATTCTGCTGATTATGGAGGGATGGGAAGAGCTTCTTCAGAGCTGCAGAGGTCCAGGTCTTAACGGAGCTGTTGTAAACATGTGCATCTAAAAGAAGAGGTTTACCTGCTTGCTGTATTTGTTTACTACTTAAAGGCTTTGAGGAGACAGACTAAATGGATATACATACCACAGAGGCATTAAAATAAAAAAAAGATGTAAAGTGAGCTAAGGAGAGGATGAAGATGAGGGAAATGCAGGCTAAGAGAGTTACTGACATTGAACTCTAAAATTAGCTCAACTTCTTGGCATTGAAAACACATTAGGAAACACAATGGCTATATAGTTCTCACGGTCTGATAAAACTAAGCACACAGGTTCCTTACAAGAGACAAGACTTCCTCAGTCACAGGTACCTTCTGGATAGCTCTCAGACTCTCCTTCTTTCCATCATCATTGCCACAAACCCAGTCCAAACTCTTGACTGAATTACTTTAATCGTCTCCAATCGTAGTCTTCTCCAAATCTTTGCATAGCCTCCACATCACAGAAGTGGTCTTTTTAAATGCAAATAGGAGATCACATCTCATTGCTTTTTAAAAACTGACATACAACGTTATATCTGTTTTAGGTATACAGACATAATGATTTGATGATTACCATCATAACTTTATATTGTATATTGTCACCCTGCTTATTTAACTTCTATGCAGAGTACATCATGAGAAATGCTGGGCTGGGGGAAGCACAAGCTGGAATCAACATTGCTGGGAGAAATATCAATAACCTCAGATACGCAGATGACACCACCCTAATGGCAGAAAGTGAAGAAGAACTAAAGAGCCTCTTGATGAAAGTGAAGGAGGAGAGTGAAAAATTTGGCTTAAAGCTCAACATTCAGAAAACTAGATCATGGCATTTGGTCCCATCACCTCATGGGAAATAGATGGGGAGACAGTGGAAACAGTGTCAGACTTTATTTTTGGGGGCTCCAAAATCACTGCGGATGGTGACTGCAGCCATGAAATTAAAAGGCGCTTACTCCTTGGAAGGAAAGTTATGACCAACCTAGCATATTAAAAAGCAGAGACATTACTTTGCCAACAAAGGTCCATCTAGTCAAGGCTGTGGTTTTTCCAGTGGTCATGTATGGATGTGAGAGTTGGACCATAAAGAAAGCTGAGCAAGAAGAATTGATGCTTTTGAACTGCGGTGTTGGAGAAGACTCTTGAGAGTCCCTTGGACTGCAAGGAGATTCAATCAGTCCATCCTAAAGGAGATCAGTCATGGGTGTTCATTGGAAGGACTGATGCTGAAGCTGAAACTCCAATACTTTGGCCACCTGATGCGAAGAGCTGACTCATTGGAAAAGACCCTGATGTTGGGAAAGATTGGGGGCAGGAGGAGAAGGGGATGACAGAGGATGAGATGGTTGGATGGCATCACCGACTCGATGGACATGGGTTTGGGTGGACTCCAGGAGTTGGTGATGGACAGAAGGTCTGAAGTGCTACGGTTCATGGGGTCACAAAGAGTCGGACAGGACTGAGTGACTGAACTGAACTGATGGTAACTTTAGTTAACATCTGTTATCACACAGTTATAATTTTTTCTTATGCATACCTCATTAACGACAAAGTACCAAATCTTGAGTGCTGCATACAAGACACAATCTGGCCCCAGCCTACATCTCCAGTCTAATGACAACATAGGTCTTACTTTTCCCTATGAACTCTCTCCCCTTGTCACAACCTTAATAGCTAACTCACACTCACTATTTTACACAAGGCTATCCCACAGGTTTTACGCATGTGAACTCGAAGGCATTCAAGTCCTTTTTTTGGAACAGATTTCAGCATAGGCCAAGGCGATCCTTTAAGGAATGACAGCTCTATAGCAAAATGGCTGAGACTTAATGCATTGTCAATTATTAGGTTTATATATATATTTTTTTTTTCTCATAAGCATCAATAGCTTTTAATAGCTACTTGGGCTTCCCTGGTGGCTCAGATGGTAAAGAATCCACCTGCGATGCTGGAGACCTGGGTTAGATTCCTGGGTTGGAAAGATGCCCTGGAGGTGTGCATGGCAACTCACTCCAGTATTCTTGCCTGGAATATCCCTATGGATGGGCATACAGTCCATGGGGTCACAAAGAGTCGGACACAGCTGAGCGACTAAGCACAACAGCTACTTAAGCAAATTAAGGAATATAGAGCCATTCCCATAACCTCACTACCACACATGTGAAAGCAAGGGTCAGACAGAATTCTAGGACACACATAAACATTTATGTGCAGGCAGGTACAGAGACAGTCATATAATATGTTTTGGAAGCTCAGTGATGCCAACTCTTGACCCTTTCAATTTCACATTCTCTAAGAGAGATTTGCTTGAGGAAATGTGACAGTGTTCTAGTCCTGGGATGCTGCTAATCCTAGCTGGGTTTGGGCAATATGTTCTCTAAATTAGTGGCTGAAGACAAGACTGGTTCAGCATTAAGTCTTACACTCCATTCTGGAGGTTACAGGCTTTCATGTAAAGGTGTAAAGGATTCCCTCCACATCTGAAACACTATTTATTGATCTCCTAAAAAATAATTTGTGATGTCCATTGAACTAACTAAAAAAAGTTCGGTGTTAATTGAAGATAAAGATAAATGTTGGGAAAGGCAGTCTTACATCCCCCACTTGGCTGCATAACAATGGGCCTGGGGCCTGGAGCACTTCCTTCCCAGGAGAGAAAGAGCCCACTCAGCCTCTCTTGGCTCCATCAAACAGCCCCATCTCTCTTTAACCTTCAGCCTCTTGTCTGGAGCACTTCTTTTTTTCTCATCATATAGACATAGTCATCTCTGCTTTTAACCCATAACTTTCTTTAGCTTTTCCTCCATGCTTCTTCAATCTCTACTTTCCTATTTCCTATGGACCCTCAATCATCCACGAACAGGTTTCCACCTCTCTTTGCTCCCCATGAAAAGCCTCTTGCCCAAGTCACTTAGAATCAAGTTATTTTTTTGGTCTGAAGCATTTACAGAGTTGCATATTAACTAAGGTAGGTGACGGAGAAGGCAACGGTAACCCACTCCAGTACTCTTGCCTGGAAAATCCCATGGACGGAGGAGCCTGGTAGGCTGCAGTCCATGGGGTCACTAAGAGTTGGACACGACTGAGCGACTTCACTTTCACTTTTCACTCTCATGCATTGAGAAGGAAATGGCAACCCACTCCAGTGTTCTTGCCTGGAGAATCCCAGGGACAGGGGAGCCTGGTGGGCTGCCGTCTATGGGGGTCGCACAGAGTCGGACACGACTGAAGCGACTTAGCGGCAGCAGCAGCAAGGTAGGTGAGGATATGCTGTGGAAATCAACTCTTTAAATTTTAAAGGTATTACCTAATAAACATCGATTTTTTTGCTTAGTAAAAGAATCTGCCTACCAATGCAGGAGATGCTGGTTCAATCCTTGAATCAGGAAGATCCCCTGGAGGAGGAAATGGCAACCCACTCCAGTATTCTTGCCTGGAGAATCCCACAGACATAGGAGCCTGGTGGGCTGCCATCCAAAGGATAGCAGAGTCAGACACAACCGAGCACATTAGCACACACGCTAGGTATGTCATAACTTTCCTTCCAAGGAGCAAGCATCTTTTAATTTCATGGCTGCAGTCACTGTCTGCACTGATTTTGGAGCCCAAGAAAATCTGTCACTGCTTTCACTGTTCCCCCCTTTCTGTTTGCCATGAAGGCATGCGACCAGATGCCATGATCTTAGTCTTTTTTTAATGTTGAGTTTCAACCCAGCTTTAATGTATTAAACACTGGATAAATGGTGGCTATGATATGGGAATGGTGGTGATGATGTAATGTCTCTATTCCTTGCTAATTTCAAAGGTTACTGCTTCATACCCTATTTCCAACCAATGTCCACTTTTAAGACTCAGTGTAGGGGAGACTTCTGGAAGTTTTCTCATACTTTTCCCTCCAAATTTCAAGTCCTTTTTCAGATGTTATTTGTTTTTCCACCTCAGTAGGCTGTGAATTATTAATACAAAGTATGGACCAGATCTTTCTCTTCTCTGTATATTCCTAGGACCACCACTAGGGCTCAATATACATGAAATGCTCTGTAAAGGTATGCTGACTCAATCAGTAAGTGAATGAATATTAGTAACATGTACCAGGCTTGCCAGTAACTTCTCTCTCATTGGGCAACAAGTAGGGAGTGTGGGCGGAGAAGGCAATGGCACCCCACTCCAGTACTCTTGCCTGGAAAATCCCATAGACGGAGGAGCCTGGTAGGCTGCAGTCCATGGGGTCACTAAGAGTGGGACATGACTGAGCTAGTTCACTTTCACTTTTCACTTTCATGCATTGGAGAAGGAAATGGCAACCCACTCCAGTGTTCTTGCCTGGAGAATCCCAGGGACGGGGGAGCCTGGTGGGCTGCCGTCTATGGGGTCGCACAGAGTCGGACACGACTGAAGCGACTTAGCAGCAGCAGCAGCAGCAGCAGGGAGTGTGGGCCTTTAAACATCTTTGGACATACCAAGTGTAAATGAAACACAAATCAACCAGGTGAATTTTCCAAAAGAAATCTATGTAACAAACCTGGCCAACATTTTAGGGACAAAATTATTCTTAGGTTAAAAAGTAAAACATTACATGTGACCCCAAACTTTGAAAACATCCTTTAAAAACCACATTCTAAATAAACACATCTAAATTTTCACAGGAGAGAGGTAGTGGGAAGTATAAATTGACAAAAGTCACAGTTTGAACTTATTATCAAGGTAAAACAGTTTCCAAAATGAAGTTGCCTTGTAGTTAACTAGAACATTTAAAGACACACAAGCTTTTTTCATCTGTCCACTCTCTATTTCAGTTCAGTTGCTCAGTCGTGTCCGACTCTTTGCGAACACAAGAATCGCAGGCCTCCCTGTCCATCAGCAACTCCCAGAGTTTACTCAAACTCATGTCCATCGAGTCCGTGATGCCATACAGCCATCTCATCCTCTGTTGTATGTTTAGCAGACTGTTAATAAATTGAAAAATACCCACATTTCTAGGAAAAAAAAGAAAGAAAAAAAAGAGTAACTGTAATCCTAAGGAATTCAGAGTTCTCACCCTGGTCTCTCTGAAGAGTTCTTGGCCACCTTTGCTTTGGTGGTGGCTTTCTTCCTGGAGTTTGGACCCAAGCACCTGTTATTTGCCATTTAATCAACTCCAACTAAGATCCCTTTTCCTAAATCAAAATTTATTAGATCACCTCTTCTAAAGTGACTCCTAAATCAAATCTTACCCAAAAGGTGACTGGAAATGAATTGCTGGAAACTAAGAAATTTTGTAAGGTCTTCCAAAAAGACTCATTTCCTTTCCCCTTAAAAACAAACAGGGGCCACATTTCATAAACAACGCGTTCTTTAAAAGGTGCCTTTTCATCTGCACAAGTCTCAGTAACACACGTGCCTTTCTCTGATGCTTATACCCCTCCAGGACACTTGTGACTCCCATTCACGTCCCCCGGTGGCCCCGAAGTGACGTCAATCCCGGAGAGCCAGGGGTCGTCCAACAGGTGTCCGCCGAGCGCTCTCCAAATGTGAGCGCCGGCCGCGCTCCGTGCCGGGCTCCAAGCTCCCCCGGGGCCGCGCAGGCTCCCGGACTAGGGCCGGGATCCCCTGGCCTCCGCACCCCTCCTCCTCCCGCCTCGCGTCCCCTCCCCTCGCCAAAGCTCGGACTCTCGGGTTGCCCTTATTGTTGGCCGCGTCTGTCACTCTGTGGGCTGGGTGACACGAATGGATGGGTTGGACACACCTTCCAGCCTACTAGGCAAAAAAAAAGCCCGGATCTGCATAGACAGCGGGAGGGACTCCCCTGGGGCCCGCAGAGCCTACGCCGCGGGCCGGGGAAAAGCGCAGCTCCCCCTCCCACATTCACTCCTCCCCGCTTTAAAAAAAAAACAACGCTCAGCGCAAATAAATAATATCGTCCCCAGCCCGCCAGGGCCCTCGTGGTCCTCGCCTCCTCTGCCGGCTGAGCGCGTTCCAGCGCGGCGGGAGGCGAGCGCGCAGAGGCCCCGGCGCGCATCATGCTCCCCAGCGCCGTGGCGGCCCACGCCGGCGCCTACTGGGACGTGGTGGCTTCCTCCTCGCTCCTGAACTTCCCCGCCGCGCCGGGCTTTGGCAACCTGGGCAAGAGTTTCCTGATCGAGAACTTGCTGCGGGCTGGAGGTGCCCCGCCGCTCGGACTACCACCGCCCCAGCACCACGGCTCGGCAGCGGCTCTCGGCGCTGGCGCGCAGGTCCGGCCCCTGCCGGCCAGCCCGGTTCCCCTCAAGTTGTGCCCGGCGGCAGAACAAGTCAGCCCCGGCGGGGCGCCCTACGGCACCCGGTGGGCGTTTCAAGTGCTCAGCCCCTCGGCGGACGGCGCCCGGCTGCCGGGCCGGGCTCCGGGGGACCCGGACTGTGCCTTCCAGCCACCAGCCCCAGGTGAGCCCCTTCTCCCCTCCCCGGACGCGCGCTGCGCCTCCCCGGGCGCGGGCCCGCCCGCCCCAGTGCTCAGGAATCCGCCCGGGCCTCGAGCTTCCGAGAG
Organism: Odocoileus virginianus; assembly: GCF_023699985.2. Taxonomy (NCBI): domain Eukaryota; kingdom Metazoa; phylum Chordata; class Mammalia; order Artiodactyla; family Cervidae; genus Odocoileus; species Odocoileus virginianus. The sequence goes on from NC_069697.1 coordinate 32,534,441, forward strand.
CATCTCGAGTGTCAGTGGAGATGCGGCCTCGGGAGTGAGGAGGGTACCACCGCTAATCGTGATGTTCCTCCCCATCCCATCCCACCAGCTTCCTCTTCGCCCCTTCTTTCTACAAGTGGTAGGGCTACCTTGAATTTCAGGCCTTTCTGTAGAAATCCTGAAGTCATCTCGGGCCTTAGCCGAAAGCGCAGCCCCGCTCCCGAGATCTCTGGGCTCGCTGGACCAATTTAACGGGGTTTCCAAAATTCAGCTCTTCTCGCCCGCTCCTGTCTCGGAGGCCGAGAGATAGCCGCTCCCTGGAAAGTTCTTGGCTTGAAGAGGCTCACGCGCCCGCTTTGGGGGCTTTTGCCTCTCAGACCTTAGCGTCGGTCCGGGCGGCTGGAGAACACGCGCAAAGATCTTTGGAAAAAGAGTTGAGCCAAGTTTTGGCTTTTTCCACTCATATTTTGGATCGCTAAGGCGCAAGAAAATCGACACCGGCTTTTTCTTCGGGCTGAGCTAGAACAGTTGAATTGGCTCCTGGAGTAGGAAGTTCACCAAATAAATGAGAATTTACCTCCAAAGGGGCGGTTTTGGTTTGCTTGTTTTAATTCCCGCATAAAACCGGAGTGTTGTAACTGGGAAGAGAATGCGGACAGTTTAATCCTATGTTAGCTAAAACTTACGGAGGGGCTGCAGAAGTTGGCCTTGAAAAGGGGAAAAGCGTTTTAGTGACTCAGTAGCTGAGATCCAGTCGGATTAATTTTTTTTTTTTTGGCTGCGTCCTTAGACGATCTTAACTCATTCTCTTAATCCCGATGGGTTTGTCCAGAATGACTAATCGGCGCTTTTTCAGCAGATTTCATTGTCCCAGCAAACTGCCGGATCAAATTTATTGCTAATGACTTTATAGAATTGAACATGTTTAAAACCTGTCCTGGTCTTTCAGTTTGAAATGGTTACTAACAGAATGGAACAAATATAATTATATGAGCACCGGTCTCATTCACACAGTGTAAAACCTAAATTCTAAGCAGCCTTTTTGCACCCTGGGAGAGGAACAAATACAGTTAAAGGCAAAGTTTATGTGCCTTGGAAATCTGGGCCACTCTCTCCTTTTTGAAGTATTCGGAAAATTAGAAACGTATATAGCAGCTACGTTTAGACAAGCGCTAGTAAATAATGTCGCATAAAAGTAACATTTTCAAGAAAATTTAGTGATTTCGGTGGCTTCTGATGGCTTGGCATTGTGTTCATATAAGTTACTTTTCAAGGATTCTTAAGTTGCTCTTGATCATGATTGGCTACTCCAAAAAGCTAATTTTAACCTTTGTAGATTTTACAGGTTAGATTTAAGTAAACTAAATGCAAATCAAATGCAGATATTTCAATAACTCTGAAAAATTATTTTGTATACCTACTCATTTCATTCAGAATATTGCAATTGTTCAGTAAAGGGTCTAACTACATTCTTTATATTTTCAAGAACATATTCATTGTGTACACTTATTAAAACATCAAAATGCAAAAATGCTTTTTGGAATAATTGAGAATGTGAGAATTTAAATTTCACTTTGAAGTATTTTAATATAGTTTTAGGCCCATATGTCTCCTAATATTTTATTCAGTCCTTATTGAAGATTTGATGCTTTCTGAGGTTAATTTTTATTTGAACAAATAGCTTTTTATTTTAAAAAATCATTCTTGTAAAGAGTGCATTTAATTTTTGAAACTTGAAAAATATCTTAAGAAGAAAATTAAAACCCTGTAAATTTGTGCCCACGAATATGCTTAAAAACATTTGTTAATAATTTGACAGAGAATACAGTTTTGTGAGCACTGCTCCAGTTTTGTCCTGCCAAATGACAGATTCTTGTCCTGCCAAATGTTGTGGGAATTCTTTTGTACTGTGTAGAATTATGAAGTTATAATGAGTGCTGACAATGTTCGCTATCACCTGAAAATTAGATGAGGATGAAATAGTGATTGACGTTCTGTAAAGAGTAGAAGGGAGATTTAGAAAAGGTACTGTTTTCAGAACAACAGTATTTCTTTCTGAAACATCAGTGAACAACCAGTTCTGATCTTCTGTGCATTAACTTAGTGGATCACCGAATATGACTTTTAATGATTTCAGTGTATTGATTACCTGTTTTTTTCCCTCAACCTTAATTTGTTGAGTGCACCAGTCTAAATATTGAGTAAGAAAGCCTCAGAGTTGTTTTTAAGTGCATTGGTGAAGGACAGTACCGTTTAACTAGGGGATTTATGCCACTGCATGCATTTCTGCTTCATTATTTCTGTTACCCACTATTAATTATACCATATAGTTCATTCATTCAGCAAATGCTTACTGACTGTCTCCCATGTGTCCAGACTTTGTTCCAGGCCATTGGGATAATCAGGGAACAAAACAGATGACCGTCTCTGCCCCTGTGGAGCTTACAGTCCATGTTCTGTCCTACTTTATGGTTTACCAAGCATTTTCATAATTGTTAGCTGCTTTAATCCTCATAATAGGCCAATTTTTTCTACAATGATTATTCCACTTTCTAACTTTGTTTTTGTCTGAAGTATCAGTTTAAAAACCTGTGATCTTGTGAAAGAGAAAAATATTGCCCCAAATTCTGTGATCTTGTGAAAGAGAAAACTATTGCCCCAAATATTCCTTACACTAGTTTTTCACTGAATAGGAAAAAACTAATGAGGGCTTATGGGATAGCCAATTGCATGTATCTTCATAATAAATCAGATTGGGATGTTATATCTGAGTCCATAGGAAATTGGCCTTTCCCTTCATCTCGTATGTGTCTGAAAGATGGTGACAGTTAAACAGTAACACAGATTTACAGATTATGAATGAAATTTAGCTGTCTGTGCTTCATTCCTAAAAATTGGCAAGTCGTTAAGAATTTAGAGTAAAAAAAAGGAACACTCCATAGCTATATGTTGTCAAGTTGTGTATATAGAGTAGTTTAAAAACTTTCAAAATCAGAGCACATTCTCCAAGATTTGTGAGGGGCATGCTTAATGTGATAACAGGTAGTTAGTAGATTCACCTCCAGACATTGTATGTGAAAAAAATCCTGATAATCATCAGAGATCCTTCCCCAGAAGTTCGTTAATGTCATCATTTAGTGGCGATTGTACTAGATTCAGATATCCATGCTTTTGTATATTAAAAAAGGTCTTGAAAGTGTAAAAATCTGGACAATTTAAATTTCTTTTAGTTATGCAACCTATTTTCTTCAAAGTGGAACAAATAGCCTTGCTTTTCAGTGACATTTGTTATTTTGAACGTTTTAGATAATGGTTGAAATAATTTCCTGAATGTAATTTAGTGATTATTAAATCTACTTCTTGTGCTGCATATAAAAGGATTAGAAAGAGATTTTTTATTCTGAAGAGTTGAATTAAACTGTCCTTTTTTAAAAAGTAATTTTGTCCAGTAGGTTGTACCATTTAGTACTACAGGCTTGGAATCAGATCCACCTTATTTTTTCTGGTACCCTGTTAAGTTTCTTATTACTATTAATACCTCATGTGGACTCTGATTTTCTTGTCCACCTCACAGTCCCAGCTACTATTTATTTATTAATCTTGACTCTGTCTTAAACTACCCACACTTGTATTTTGTGTCCCAACTGGTAGTTTTTCCCGCTTTCACTGAGATATAATGAAAGTGTGACATAAAATAGCTTCTCTTACACCTTAGGCACTTTGAGGAGGGAGGATAAACTGGAACATCTTGTGTTCTAGGTGGGGATTCCAGTCCAGCTGAACATTTCGTGATCTAATTTATGAAGCTAGAGTTTGTTATTTATTTTAGCTAACGCTATGCTCTAGCTTTGTTTTGGCAAATTAAAATCACAGAATCTTGACTGTTGATAATGCTGACCCAGAACCAAGACAAAGACAGTGGGGGATCCAGAAAAGGATAATGATGGGGCCCATGCTTGTAGTTCCTTGCTCAGACCATCACCCTAAAAACATCCTTTGGTGGAATTGTAGATAATACCCAACAATATTCTTATTACACTTGTATTTTTTAAATAAGCTGCTTAACATATCTTTGGACTTATATTAACATATTAACAACTTTTGCGTAGTTTATAAGGAATCAGCTCTGAACAAATTACTATATGGTCCCAAACTTCATAAACTTCTTCAGGTTCAGGAAGGTTTTGAGGTGAAGAGGACCAGTTGGACTAATAGACAGTCTTTTTACTTCCAGTTTTGGATTGAGAAAACCACGCTGCCTCTAAATAATGTCTTGAGTTGGAATTATAGAATAGTAGCAATTTATGTGCATCTTACTTGCCTCTGGCATTAGTATCTGTCCCTCTCCCAGTCACTAAAATATGCTTCTCTACTTTGTTTTAACAGCAAGAAATCTCAATATGTTCACATGTATTGAAGCTTTATTACTGAGGTTTAATAATAAAACAGGAGTAAATCCAGGAGGCAAGTAGGAACATTTCAGAATTTTCCCTTTACCTCTTAACTCATGTTAGGGATTTGAGGATTATTTTAAGAGGCACAGTGGTTTGAATGCCCAGAAAATTGTATACAGATTTAAGCAGAAGTGATTGGAGGATCCAGAGAGTTCAGAGTCATCAGGACGCCAAAGGATGCCAAATGTTGTTATATGTTATAGGTGTGTGACACCGTATGTTCTGGACAGTTTAAAAGAATTGTCAACCGTGAACTTAGGTGTGTTTGTTTGCCATCAGCGTGGCTCAGATACTGAAGCCAACACTGTACATTAGATTCCGTTGTATTCCTCTTGGAGTGTGCCATCTCCTTCCTGTGCCCATCAGAAATAGTCTCTTTTTTCTGTAAGAAAACATCTCATGGTTAGTTTTGTCATTGGACAGTGAGAAAAATTGTAGCAACTCGAAAGTAAGGGAACCAATATAGGTAATAGCTGCATTGGTAAAATACTTTGAGCTTCTTTGCTATGAAAAACTTTTTACAGAAGCAAAAATGTTATCGTCTTTCAAATATTTAAATAAATGTGTTCTTATGTTGGAAATGGGAGGTAAATACCTTATTTACTCTTCAGCCTACTTTCTGCCATCCTATCTCCTTTGTTGATGTCATCCATAACTTTTGAATCTATCTTATTCTATCTTTTGGGGAGATTTGATTTGTGGTTCTTAAAAACAGTATTTGTCCACTTAATCATGGGCTAACAGAGGCTCCAAATAAAGTTGTTTTTTTTTTTTTTTTTACCTTATTACTGTGATTTTTTTCCACAGTGAAGGTACATAATTTTTTAAGTCAGTTAAAGAACTTTGTTTTCATTCAAATACACCTGGAGTCTGTCAGAAATAAAAAGGCAAATTGTAAAAAGAAACAGTATGATTTCTATGTAGGAATGCTTGTTAGAATTTCTCCTTCTTTAAGACTTCATTAGATCATGCTTCCATTTTACACTCTCTTAGTAAAAAATTGGATTTTTGCCTTAACGTCTAATATGCTTACCAGACCCTTGTATATTTTATTCCAAAATATTTTTATTTTACTTTCAGTAATGTTTCCACTTTTAAAGAAATCTCTCCCTTTAATTCCTTTTAGCCTCCAGTCAGTACCTGATTTGGCAATGCTGAATGATTCATCACTTTTATATAAAGTTACCATAAATGATTTTATTTTTAATAGCATTATTCATTTTGTCAGCCAGCTATTAGTTGGGAATATTTCAGGGGCACACTCTTTGTGAGTTATATGAACAGTAAACTTAAGGCACTAAAATTCTCTCTGAAGTCAGAGATCAAAAAGTCTCTATAAGTTTTTAAACTTTTGTTTCAGAATCAAAGCATCTGGGAAAAGGAAAGGGGAAAAAAAATCAGGTCTTTTTTCTATATATTGCTAAAATATTTAATTGCCTTCTTGTTTTTAAATAGTCCAAAGATGAACTAGTTTCTCCCTTTTCTTTCACATGGTCAGGCACCATGCATGCCATAGCAACCTTGATTTCATTAATTCTGTGGTTATCAGAAATAGCATGTACAATATATACATGTCTAGCGGTCCTCTTCTCGCTTGGAGAATCCCGTGGACAGAGGAGCCTGGCAGGCTACAGTCTGTGGAGTCGCAAGGGTTGGATATGATCAAGCACACACAGCGCAGCAGTCCTCTGGAGAGAGCTCAAAATTTCTTGTTCCTTAAAAATGTAAATCTCTAATACTTTTAAATTAAAATATATGAAGGAAATAGCTATTCTTTGAGAAGATTTATGTACATTAAAAGGGAATAAAAACCATGATGGCTGGTGATTTTTTTTTTATGATTTATTTATTTATTTGGCTCCACTGGGTCTTTGTTGCTGCACGTGGCCTTTCTGCAGTTGTGGTGAGCGGGGGCCACTCTCGAGTTGCAGCGCGCAGGCTTCTCATCGTGGAGGCTTCTCTTCTTGTGGAGCACGTGGACTCTAGGGCCGTGGGCTCAGTAGTTGTGGCGCTCAGGCTTGTTTGCTCCAGGGCATGTGGGATCTTCCAGGACCAGGGATCGCACCTGTGTTCCCTGTATTGGCAAGGGAATCTTAACCACTCGACCACCAGCAAAGCCCTGGTGAATTTTTTAATAGACTAACCTAGGACTTGATTGAGTTTAGGTGTGTTGAACCTGTGCTGTGCTTAATCACTCAGTCGTGTCTGACTCTCTGCAACCACACAGACTATAGCCCACCAGGCTCTTCTGACGATGGGGATTCTCCTGGCAAGAATACTGGAGTGGGTTACCATGCCCTCCTCCAGGGGATCTTCCCAACCCAGAGATTAAACTCAGGTCTCCCGGAATTGCAGCCAGATTCTTTACCAGCTGAGCTACCAGGGAAGCCCATATTGAACCTACTCTAGAGTTATATTGGAAACTATCTCAAAATTTAGAGGAACAATTGATTATTTTTGCTCACAATTTGTTGGACTGTCTCGGCTCAGCTGGGTGGTTCTCACTTGGAATCTCATTGCAGTTAGAAGTCAGCTGTGGTCATCTGTGGGTTCAGCTGAGCTAGATGTCCAAAATGGATGTCCATGGACTCACACGGCAGACAAGGATGCTGGCTGTTTATGGGGTGTTCAACTGTGAGCTGTTTTAGCAACCTTTGATGACTGCAGTGAACTGTGATTTCAGGGTACCTCAGCTTGATGAGAAACCAAACTCCAGACACTTGTTGGTGTTGTGAGGATAGAGGAGAAGGTGCCTAGTGGGAGTGTCCAAACAGCTGGTCGTTACCTCTTGCCACAACATATGACCACAGTAGGATCTTTCCATATAGTCCCTTATTATTCCACCACAGCTCATCCGCCATAGTTAGGTGATTTTTTTTTTTAAGTTGCTCTGATCATATCATCAAGTTATTTAGGAAAACATTAATTATTCCTATTTGACTAGCAGATCAAATAAAAATAATTCAGTTTGTCCTTTAAGACCTTCATTCTATCAATTGCATTTAGCTCTTCCAACCACATTCCTTTTTTCAGTTATACATAAATATATATTTATATATATTTCCTTTCTCATATTCTTTCCCATTATAGATTGTTATAAAACATTGAGTATATTTCCCAGTGAAGGTCCTTGTGGGTTATCTGTTTTGTGTATAGCATGCAGTAAATCCCAAGCTCCTAATTTATTCTTCCCTACTGCTATCCCCTTTGGTAACCATAAGCTTGTTTTCTATGTCTATGAGACTATTTCTGTTTTGTAAATAACTTTGTATTATTTTTTTAGATTGTACTTTTAAGTGATATCATATAATATTTGTCTTTCTCTGTCTGACTTACTTCACTTAGTATGATAATCTCTAGGTCTATCCATGTTGCTGCAGATGGCATTATTTCATTCTTTTTAATGGCTGAGTAATATTCCTGTGTGTGTGTGTGTCTGTGTGTGTGTGTAGAAACTGACTGTAGTATTCTTGCCTGGAAAATTCCATGGACAGAGGAGCCCGGCAGGCTACAGTCCATAGGGTTGCTCAGAGTTGGACACAACTGAAGCAACTTAGCGCGCGCACACACACACACACACACACACACACACACACACACATCTTATTTATCCATTCATCTGTCGGTGGACATTTAGGTTGCTTTCATGTCTTGGCTATTTAGTAAATAATGGTGAAATGACTGTTGGGGTGTCCAACCACATCCTTAATGCTCACACCTCTGACCTTGGTCCAGCAGTCAGGCTGATCTCCCTAACCTGCTCTGCGTGTCACCATCAGCCTTGCCTTCTTTCATTTTTTTCATGCCACCTTTCTGTCCTGGAATGCCTTATTTCTCTTCTTCAGTACTTTCCCAGTCAAGTTTCCAGATCAAGATGCTTTTCCTGCTCGAAGCCTTCTTGACAGAGACTTCCTGACAATACTCTTTTCTTTTTACTTGCTAGTATGTTTTAGTGCAGGTCTGAACTACTCTGCTTCTTTTTATTTGTTGTCTTAGAATCAATCCCAAATTATGTAATAATGGTAGAAATAAGGGCTAACATTGTTGAGTGCCTGCTGTGGGTCAGGCATTGTTTTGTGTTCTATTCAGTGGTCTCATCCTGACTATACATTGTAATCACATGTGCAACTTTTGAAAAAATATTAATAGTATGTTGGGGGACCCACTCCTACCAGCCTGATTTAACCAAATTGCTATGGGGTCCGGGCTCTGTATCTTTGAAAAGCACTCTAGATCATTCTCATATGTATTCAGGGTTGGGAACAGTGGTTAGAGGAACACACGGTACTATTTTTTTTTAAGATCTCGTAGCCATGGGAAATGCCTCAGATTTTATAGAACAAAATTGAATTTGGAGTATGGAAATATTGGCATTTCATTTATTTGATCAGCAGATTCAAATCTGTAAGTTATGAAACATTTAAAAATAGAAATCTTCCTGGGAGGGAAGCTACCCTATTGTAATCTTTGTCATCCCAGCACACAATGCATTATGTGGCACAATAGACATGCAGTAAATATTATTTGCATATAATTAAAAGGACAGAATCAAACAAGTAGACACTGCACTTAATTTATTTTCTCATGAACTATTCCAGACTATTAAGACCTTTGCTTTCTATCTCTGAAATACTCAAAGCAAAAAAAAAAAAAAAAAAAAATGTGGACTTCATTTTTTTTCATTTATTAGTTGGAGGCTAATTACTTTACAATATTGTTGTGGTTTTTGTCATACATTGACGTGAATTAGCCATGGATTTACATGTATTCCCCATCCCGATCCCCCTCCCACCTCCCTCTCTACCCGATCCCTCTGGGTCTTCCCAGTGCACCAGGCCCGAGCATTTGTTTCATGCATCCAACCTGGGCTGGTGATCTGTTTCACCCTAGATAATACACATGTTTCGATGCTGTTCTCTTGAAAGATCCCACCCTCACCTTCTCCCAGAGTCCAAAAGTCTGTTCTGTACATGATGAGCAGAAAGGTAAAGGATGACTTAACTTGCTTTATCTTGTGATGGAAGGCGTGTTTGCATGTGGATCACATAAATGAATTCCTTCCAGCTTGTGTGATAAAATAAATCATACCTTATTCAATAAGTGATATTTCTTAGGTTTTATAACTCATGACAGATAGTTGTCATTCTTTAGAGATTTTTTTGGGGGGTCCACTTAAGATAGTCTGTTCAATTGTGTCATATATAAAGGTCAGAAGTTTAGATTTCTTTATTCCCAGTGCCCATATACCCAGCAATTGAAGGAGGCCATTAAATCCATCCTTTAGAAATTATTTAATTCCCTGTTATTCTTTCCCAAAGGTATGTCTTGACCCTTTGGTTGCCTTTGTAAGACCTCTTGGAACCTTTTCTCTTTTTTTCTTCGCCCTTCTTCAAATGTGCTGCCTAGTCGGCATAGCATCACAGTGGCTCCTGAAATTTATTTGAGGGTTTTATTAGTAGTCTTTAAGATTCTTCCTTTGACATGTCAGCCCACATCAGTTAGTACCACAGTTTGCTATGACAATAAAAAGAATGTGGTTTCACCCTATTTAGATACACTGTTCTTCTCCATTGGTAAAGAAAGTGAAAATAATAAAAAACAATGAAATGTTTTGCTTGCTTTCTAGACCACAGAATTTTGAAAATGATTTCTCTGTAACTAGGCTTATAACCATCCTTGACTATGGGGTGCTTTTGTCACAGAACCATGTAGTTAAGTTTAAAAAAAAATCAGGCCAGTTCACCATTAAGTTGGCTCTAAGTTTCCATCTTAATTAAACATTGAAAATAATTAATAGTTTGATTCTGTGTTTTCAGATAAGTCAGAACATGTGATTAAGAAGTGAAAAGTTCACCAAGTTTTCTTTGAATAAGCGAGTTTATACATTTGGATTCAGACAGTTTTGTTCTAGAAATTTTAAATCATTTGTTTGTAACTTGAAACAGAATCCCACAGAACCCGGAAGGCAGATTTGTTGGCAGAATACAAAATTGGTAGTATCCTGAAGTGGTGTGCTCAGAGAACCTAGCATCTTGCTGCAGGATTTAACAACATGCATCCCCCCACCCCCACCCCACCCCACCAACGGGGAAAGTCATTCATTTTTCTCTTATGGAAAGCTGGGGAGATATGGAAATGTCTGCCTCTTACTAAGTAACTGCCAGTATGTGTGCCTGACATCCTTCTCTCTCATGGCTAAAAACTATCAATACATATTATGCTAAAATACCTGTGTTTCCCTTGTCTGCTGAGAACAGTCATCATCACATTCCAAATGCATGCCCATTTGAGGATGAATATTAATAAATGAAATAGCAAGAGTTAACTTCATAGCCAGTCTAGCGCCTAGGTATAGTAGGCATTCCAGTCATATATATTGTTTGGTAAGCCTAAAACAAATTGTTCCTAACATGATAAATAATAAAGTGACTGCATCTAGATTGCACTGATGGGCTTTGAAATGCAGATCATGGTCTTGAAATTGCCTTGTTTTCTGCCCTTTTCAGAGTATCTCCAAAGTAGTTCTTAAATGGTTTGCTAAAGTTTTAATGTATCTGTTCACTTGTCACTTTGTTTTTATCATACTTGAGTTTCCATTTTTTGCTCACTGCTTGAAAAAGTACATGATGGACAAATGTTAAAATGTAACGTATATCTTTAATGTATTGCATTATTTTCAAATGGCTATTTCTTCACACCATTCAACATCCTGGCCATCACATGCTCTGTTAGATTAACATTTGACTTATGTCCAAGTACAAGCACCTAAAAAATGGAGCACTTAATTGAAATTTCACAGTGATTTCCACATAAACCAGCTTAAACAAGATGTATTTACGCAGAGAAATTAGGAATCAACTAATCTTCTGTGTAAATATATGTGTGTCAATTAGGTGATTTTAAATGGTGAGAAAATACTATACAATGGAACTTTAAGCCTGGTCATGTCACATGTAGTTCTTTTAGCTTCTATAGAGTTGCTACTGTAGACATAGCAACTGTCATTTTGATTACAGATTTACTATATTAAGATAGAATAGTATGGAGTAATATAAAAAACTGTTCAATTAAACTTTTTCTGGTTAAATTTAACACTAAGAGCCTATGTCTCAGAACCTCATTTATCGCAATTGAATTTAATTGAACACTTGTCTCAAATGAACCATACTTTTTTTTTTAATTGGAGACTAATTACTTTACAACATGGTGGTGGTTTTTGCCATACATTGACATGAATCAGCCATGGGTGCACATGTGTTCCCCATCCTGACCCTCCCTCCCACCTCCCTCCCCATCCCATCCCCCAGGGTCGTCCCAGTGCACCAGCCCTGAGCACCCTGTCTCATGCATCCAACCTGGATTGGTGATCTATTTCACTTATGATAATATATGTGTTTCAATGCTATTCTCTCAAATCATCCCACCCTCACCTTCTCCCACAGAGTCCACAAGTCTGTTCTTTACATCTGTGTCTCTTTTGCTGTCTTGCATATAGGGTTATCATTACCATCTTTCTAAAATTCCATATGTATGTGTTAATATACTGTACTGGTGCTTTTCTTTCTGACTTACTTTGCTCTATATAATAGGCTCCAGTTTCATCCACCTCATTAGAACTGATTTAAGTGCATTCTTTTTAATAGCTGAGTAATATTCCATTGTGTATATGTGTCAGATGAACCATACTTTTAAAAAATTCTTTGTTTTCATTTTTAGGGCTGTATGAATAAACTGAGAAACATTTTGGGTAGAATAGTAAAATTAGTAATTTGTACCTATCCTGCATTGTTATATTGATATCAATAGTATCACCATAGCATATTTATTTTCTACACTGGATATTGAGCAAAAAATTTTTTTTTGTGTGTAACTATTATGATAGATGCTTACGTGCACATATGTAAATGCAACATGGCGAGCCTTTTTCTTTTACCTCAGTTTACAAAATGCCAAGCAGTACAATAGCTATAACTTAAAATACCTATGGAGTACTTAGTTTGGAGGTGAAGTAAGTTAACAGAAATACTTGAGAATAAATATGAGACAACTTTTATTATATATATATTAATATCCACTTTTCAAAGTGCTTCATATATTCATAGAAACATTAAAAAATGTAACTCTTAACTCAGCCTTAACAATGCCATATTATTATAACACTGTTGCTGTTTAGTTGCTAACTCATGTCTAACTGTTTTGCAACTTCATGGACTCAAACCCACCAGGCTCCTTTGTCCATGGAATTTTCCAGGCAAGAATACTAGCGTGCAGTGCCATTTGCTTCTCCAGGGAATTTTCCTGACCTAGGGATCAAACCTACCTCTGCACTGGCAGGCAGATTATTCTTTACCACTGAACCACCTGGGAAGCCCTATTCTTATAAGATGTTAAGTTCAAATAAATTGATTTATCATTTCTATGATGGCTTTTAAATCAGCATTAGAACAACTTATGATAACAATGACAATTTTTAAAAAGTTTTATAGAACTTACTGAACACCAAAATGGATCTCTTTTTTATACTTTGGTTAGTTGCCATGTTTTCAAAGTAGCATTGACATTTTATTACTTGAAAATTCAGGTATTAAAAAACTAAAACCATTGACATTGACAGCTTTTCATCATATTGTGACCCCATGGACTATAACCCACCTGGTCTCTCTGTCCGTGGAATTCTCTAGGCAAGAATACTGGAGTGGGTAAGCCATTTCTCCAGGGGATCTTCCTGACCCAGGGATTGATCCTGGGTCTTCCTTATTGCAGGCAGATTCTTTACCATCTGAGCCACCAGGGAAGCCATATTATAGAAAAGACCCTCCATTATGGTTAATTTGCAATTTGACAGCATTAAAGACCATGAGACCATAAAATTATTTTATGTACTTATATATTTATTTTGAAATGTCCTTCAAAGATCTTGGTAAAATAAATGAATGCTTATCAATTGGTTAAAATTTGAGTCTGAAATTACTCTCTTCTTTAAAAAGGCATGTATTTGCAGCAAAATTATATTCACTGTATATGATTAAGAAGTGAAAAATGTTTCCATTGAAAATAAAGGGAGAATAGTAAAAATATTTATTTTCAAGTCATCCTCTAGATTTAAAAGTTATCTGTTACAGAAGATACTGTTTCAGAGTGTTAGAGGAACAGGGAAATGATTAATTCCTGATCTCCTATTTCTTAGTTTTAAGATTATTCATTTATTTATCAAAAATCTATTGACTATTTAGAATGTGTCAGACCTGTCTCACCTGTGTTTGTATTATATTAAACCCTACTGTACAAAAGGACATATTGTATTTAAGGTCCTACACTTAACCAAAGCCTGGCATATAATGAGTGAAAGTGAAGTTGCTCAGTCATGTCCAACTCTTTGTGACCCCATGGACTGTAGCCTACCAGTCTCCTCAGTCCATGGAATTTTCCAGGCAAGAGTACTGGAGTGGTTGCCATTTCCTTCTTCATGGGATCTTCCCGGCCCAGGGATGGAACCTGTGTGTCCTGCATTTGCAGGCAGACTCTTTACCATCTGAGCCAGCAGGGCTTGTAGTAAGTGCTCAGTTCAGGAGAGCTACTAATATTCTGTGACATCCTTTATAGCCATTTTTCATCTGCTGAGGAGCAGAGTTTAAAATTTCTTTATTTACAAGAGTAATGATAACTATTCTGTATATATGTACTGAAAACCTTCTGAATAGCATAGTTTAATACAGTGAGCAGAGCAGAATTATATGATAACTCCCTATACTATAAACACATATGCTTTCAGGTTAACCAGATATCACTTGAGAGTAAATGTTGTTACTATTCTCAAATGCTTTTAAGCATGTAAAAGTGATCAGAAAAAACACTGTTGTCATTGAATTACTCAGCAAATTAACTGTTTTCAACTTTGGAATCCAGTTGTCCATATATTTCAAAGGACCTTCTGAAAATAAAAAGTGGAGTAAAATAACCTCTTTAAAAACTAAACTGAAGCGTGTAACATGCTCATTGTTTCTTGGTAAGTATTGTATCTAGAACTGCTGCTCAACGTATTGGCCCCTAGACATATGAGTCTATTTAAATTTTAAAAAACTGAAATGAAGAATTCAGTTATGCAGACATACTGGCCACATTTCAAGTGCTCAGTGGCATATGTGACAAGTAGATACATATTGGACACGCAGAGAGAGGATGTGTCCATCATCAGAGAGAGTTCTCCTGGGCAGTGTTGCTCTAGTCAATTTTAAATAAAGCACTATTTGATATTTACTATTTATAACCACACAGAAAATGAACAAGTAACTTTGGCTTTGATAATTTGAGCGTTTATACCATAACTTCCAAACCATGATTAAGTTATTCAGCCAAATCTGACAGGTGAAGACTACTTTATTTATTTACTTTTCAATTTTATGTATTTATTTATTCTGAAGGATCATTGCTTTTCAGTTTTGTGTTGGTTTCTACCAAACATCAGCATGAATCAGCCGTGGTTTACCCATATCCCCTCCCACTTGAACATCCTTCCCACCTCCCTTCCCATCCCACCCCACTAGGTTAAGACTACTTTAAAATGACTTTAATTCCAGTAAAAGGTGTAGCTAACTAAACGCTCCGAAGATGTAGGGCTTTACTCCGTGACTTTGGGAAAACTGGGATTTTGAATATTGTCTAAAAGAAATGGCTGATCAATGCAATCAATGCTTTCTCTGCAGCGCCTTCCAAGCCTTTTTTTCTGAGCGCCCCGCCATTCTACTCAGCATGCTGCGGTGGGTCCTGTCGGCGCCCCACATCCCCCACTGCTTTTGCAAGTAAGTTTTTATGCTTCATCAGCAATGCCTCAGTTACTCTGTAAACCAAAGCAGCAGGATTTAATGTGCTCTGGAAAACTAATTGGTAATGCAATGACAAGGAGCTAATTCCTCGCTAAAAATCACAGCGTTCCTATTCAAGAGGTTTCCAGAGATTTATCAGACCTCAGCACACTGCGATTGTGAGCGGTTTCTAACAGCTTTGAAACCCAGGGCTGACACATCAAGGAAAGTGACTTGTTTTCCCTTTGATATAAAAGATCTCAGAGGGACCCATTTGGCTCTTGCTGAAACATGTAGCGATGCTCATTTAAAGAAGAAAAAAGAAAGGAAGGAAAGCTAAGAGATTGTGTAAAATTTCCATTCGGTTTAAAATGTAACACAGAAAGTCACTAGGTGTCCAAGGAAAATAATCCAAAATTGCCAAGATTGTAAAAGGAGATAAATACCATCTCTTATGATCTTGAAGAAAACCAACCGGGGTTGTAGGAAGTGTTTTCAAGAGAACTTTTCTTCAAACATTACATCATTTTAATAGTGTCCGAGATAGAGGGAGAATGACAACCTTTGAAACTTGAAGAGCACACACACATTCACATGCACAAAGGGGAAAAAAAATGTCTACGTGAAAATAAAAAGAAATAACATTCACAATGATCTTGAGATTTTTGGTCAGCTAAGAATCTGTAGGCAGGAGGACTCAAGTTTGTGATAAAGAAGTCCAGCAGAGGGGTATGTGGATTTCTGCTGCCGAAGAGGAAACATTGATTCAGGTTAGCAGCTCTGTCAGGTGAAAAGTGAGCTAGGAGTAGAGTCAGGCTGAAGTCCAGAGCTGTATCCTGGTTGAATTCAGATCTCTGTTGCCTCTCTGCATGTGTTTTATGAATGTTTTAGGAGAGCAGTTGCTCAACAGAATGATTCCTGACAAGTGAGGCAGCAAATGCTGGCCGTTTAATGAGCTGCAGGCTTCTGAGCATCTCTTTAGGGGGCTGATACTTTCCCACAGGGCACTTTACATGGCCGGGACCCAGCCACAATGGGTGACAGACCCGTGACCAATCGCCACTTTCACTTGACTCATCCACACGCGACCTCACCACGATTTTTCACTGTGCAGATGAACTTTCAGAACCATTTCACAGGGAAAAAGCGCGGGCAAGGGTCAGTTGCCCTTTTGTATGGTCATGAAGCGAGACTGTGTGTCAGTCTTTTCTGCTGTCTCACATTCCAAGTGAATTTCTGGACACCATTTAAAGCACTTGGCTGAAAAATAAAGCAGTGAATGAAACTGACTTTTATAGACTCATTCCAGCTCATCTTCCCATATAACCCTGTCCACCTGAAAAGGGATTTAGTGGATGAGCTGAGTGTATACAGGGCTTGCTGAATACATAGGGCCTATTATCCACTGTGGGGATTGTTTATTAACCAGGACTGATACACTACTATTTTGGAAGTGACCTATTAATTGTCCATTTAACTAGAATGTATTGACTCAAATAGAAAAATAGAAACCATGACTAAACCTTTTACTCGCTCCTTCAAGGTGGTCTCCTATGAGGGTAATTGAAAAGTGTTGTACAGATTAAGGAAACATTTATCACCATATATTAGAGTATCGGGAAAGAACGGCTGGAGCAGAGACTTACACCCCAAACATCTGATACTGCAGCGTGGTGGCATCTCTGTGGAATTAATCTTTAGTGTGGTATCCCAGGGGTGGAGATTGAAAGAGTTCCCACACCTAGTTTTAGTGATTTCACCTTGGTATAACACTGGTTTTCTACTTTAGAAAATCTCTGGCAGTGTAGTTTAGTTAGGAGGCAGTGGACCAAAACATTTCATGTGACAGGTGGACATTCATGTGTGTGTGAGTGTATTCATTTTATAGTAGTGTTTTAATAAGAGTTTCTAGGCTGTAAAAGTATACTGGTGCCCAGGCCAGTTTAATAAATAAAGCCCATAAAAGTAAGTCGAAAGTCATTTCCTAGACAACTTCATCTTCTCAATTGTTTGAAAAAAAAAATCACTCTAAGCAAGTCTCTTTATTCTCCATCTGCTTCTTGGCCCTTCCCACTTTGTGCCTTTGGTATAGCTATTGTAAATTGTGGTGTTTATTCCTGGAAGCTTATAAAGCTCTGTGTTTACCTCTTTTATTTAATAAAACATACAAGTGGAAAATCAGCACTGCTCAGACTGACGTTTGTCTCTTTTCTAAGTTGACATTTTAAAACAGCTTAGAGATGCCACCAGTGTTCTTAATAAAAAGGTTGGCATCTCATTAGTGATAAATCTGAAGTGAATTTCCTATATTCTTATGTATAATGTTCATTGTATTGGGAGCAAATAATAATGAAATGGTAGATTTCGGCCATCAGTAAGAATTTTACATAAATACTCATGATACCAACGAACAGTTAATAAGGCTTACAACTGCCCAGTAAGGTTTTTATTTAAGGCATTTATTTGCTTTTCTTCTTGTTGTTTTTAATAATAGAATGATTTTATGCCCAGGAATTTAAATTTTTTCCGTTTGCACAAAAGAAGGAAAATGAACTGTCCAAGTAATTTTGTATTTAGTTTCAGCCTGGACAGCCGAAATTATGGTTTATACTAAAAATTTTAATAAGTAGTAAAATCATGGTCCTCATCATTGTTTCACAATATTGATTTTACTATTTCTAAAAGTTTAGGATCAGATCAACACATCCATAGCAAGAGAAATATCATTTTGATTCTTTACATGATTCACTTGTTTAAAATTGATTTAGTTTTTCTTGTTAACCTGTTAGATTTATGATTGTCTTATTGCAATGTGGAAACAATCATTCATTCAGTGCCCTTCTCACATATAATAAATAGTTTAATTAGCTATTTAAGCACTATCCTTACAGTGGGGAAAAATTAAAAGGCAGTGGTAAATTCTCCTCTTCCCCAAAGCAGTGTAAGGAAAATCTTTGATAGTGTATTCATAAGGTTCCTTTCAAAATAGCATACTTCTCAGATAAAATGAAATGGAAAGTTGTAGAAATTATGCAGAGAATGACTTTAAGAAGAAGACTACATGAAAATGTGTAGGTGTCTTAATTATGCAGGATATCTCATTGAATTAATCAAATCATTATTTCTTTGTCTTTGAGTACCCAACTTGAATTTAACCTTTCAAGAATTTTATGCATTAAAACACAAAGTTTAAATTTGGAGCAGCATTATGAAGATATGAGTAAGGACATACTATTCTGGAATAAATTGTTTCAGCTTTCTTGGTAGGTGAGCTTAGATTATGCATTTAGAGATAATTTAACTATCTTCCCTTCCTTGTTAAAACTTAAAAGAATATAATATACTCTTGAAATTTGAATTTAGGATTTTGTTGAAGGCGGTAGGAAAGGGACCCTGTTATTATTTTAGGTTGGTCCTAAGAGTGTCACTTTCAAAGGTGGCGATGCTCTGTTGGGCGCACACCTTGATAAACACACCTGTCCTGGCTGTGTTCTGCCCTCAGCTGGAGTGGTCAGTAGGTTTAGGGAACTGAACAAGACCTGTGCATGCATGCTAAGTTGATTCAGTCGTGTCTGACTCTTTGTGACCCTACATACTATAGCCCGCCAGGCTCCTCTGTCCATGGGATTCTCTAGGCAAGAGTATTGGCGTGGGTTGCCATGCTCTCCTCCAGAGGATTTTCTTGACCCAGGGATCGAACCTGTATCTCTTGTGTCTCCTGCATTGGCAGGCAAGTTCTTTACCACTAGCGCCACTTGGGAAGCCCCATCAAAACCTATGGAAATCCACAAAAGGCTGCCTGAGAGCTTCTTTTATAAGGATTTATCTTTGGAACTCTAAGATTTTCAGACAGATGCAGCATTTTGTGATAATAGATAAATAGTCTAGTTATTGTGCTGAACATGTAAACGAGTTTGTGTGATGAGTTGAACATAACTTCTCAGTAGTGACTTCTCAATAGTGAAGGGAGGGTACTCTATAGATAAATAACACTCAGTCAACCAGGAAGAAGGTTTAAAGGAGTCAGAGACTCAAAAGACAATAGCTTTTCCAAGTTGATGGCTCTATTCAACAATTCCAAGAGGCAGTGAAAGTATTCAAGTAACATTTCTGGAATGGAGTTTTCTTTCTCCCCAAA
Source organism: Odocoileus virginianus (assembly GCF_023699985.2). Classification (NCBI taxonomy): domain Eukaryota; kingdom Metazoa; phylum Chordata; class Mammalia; order Artiodactyla; family Cervidae; genus Odocoileus; species Odocoileus virginianus. The sequence continues at coordinate 32,553,814 of NC_069697.1, forward strand.
TGTTCATTAGTAGTAGTAGTAGCTTACCCTGGGGTAGACAGAAACCTCCACCAGTTTATCTCCTGAATGTTTCTCTATTGCTCATCGCCCTCTATCATTCACTTAGCACACCTCCATTTGAAATGCCTTACAGAAGGCTCACGTCAGACAGGGATTCCCCGAGGGTGAAGGTGGTACAGAGGAGCTGTCACAAGATGCTGGGAATTATACCTTTGCAAACTTTGTTGTCCTAGATCATTCTGCCATTTTAATGACTCTCCCCACCTTCTGACCTCTTTCCATGACCATCTGTAGCTTTGACAATCTTCGGTATAGTTTTAAAGAGTGTTGGTTGGTCTCACTCTTCTTGCATGTGTGGTCTCAACTGCACAGTTATGTTTCCAAAGCCTCAGTTTTTGTCCTATGAAAATGAGGATGCTAATATCTTCCTCTGGGGATTGTGGTAAAGATTTCACGACACACTGCTTGTTGTTGGCACACACAGCAGCACATACTGAGCCCCAAATGTATATGGAAGTCACACTATAAAAAAATATACTGACATCTGCAAGTTGGCAGAGTCTATAGCGCCTTGAGTTGATGGCCCTGGCTTCTAAAGCCTCTTTTCTAGGCCGGCTCTAATCTCTGAATCTATTCATTGTTATTTTTATAGTATTTATTTATTATTGTCACCTATAAGTTTCCATATAAGGCAGATTTTTGTTATGAATTTAGGAATAATCAGAGGTATTTGTTGCTTGTAACTTTTTAATAGCTTCTGAGAGACTTTTAAATCACCATCAAGTTCTTGAAGTGCCTCTGTTTGTTTTGCATGTGTGAATTTGAGCTCATATTCCTACATTTAGAAGGTAGGGAAATGGGGTAAGTTCCTCACTGGTTTATGGTTAGAGCCAGAGAGAGCCCGCAGAAGACTCCCAGGGGAGATGTGCAGAGGAGCCGCAATGGGAGGAGAAGCATCTTGCCTCATGCTTCTTGTAGGAAACTGAGCCGTGTCTGTTTATGAGAACAGTCATGATTCATGTATTGAGAGCAGAACTTCGAAAAACCAGCAACTAGCACACAAGGGAAGAATGGGCTGTTCTTTATATTTGCTGTGGCTTTTGCTTGTTCAGTGGCCGTGTTTTTGCTATAGAGCACCAAATCTTGAGGACCAAATCAAGGAGTTAACCCTCTGATCCTCACAACTACTCCAAAGGTCTCTCTTTTAGAGACGGAGTCTGGTCTGTGTGTATTCTCACCCCTCACACTGGTGAGAATATTTTATTTGTAGATCTCTTTGATGGGGCTCTTCTTTCTGTTCTTAACATAGCTCAGTAGAAAACATAATTCAATAGGAAAATCTGTGGGTTCCTGTTAAAAAGTCTTAGGGGCATTTAAAAGTGTTACCCACATTGTTTTAGGTAAACATTTAGATGTTAGTGAAGAATGCACTAAAAGAGTAGAATTATGACCCCTATCTACAAAACTTTGATTTAGAAAAATTGTAGGAAAAAATTTTAAACTAGCTTATATTGAGCCATAAATTTATTTGTATTTTTGTATAGATTTAATATGTTGTATGATAAAATATGGGGCTTCCCAAGTGACTCCGTGGTAAAGATTCTGCCTGCCAATGCAGGAGATATAGGAGACCTGGGTTCAATCCCTGGGTTGAGAAGATCCCCTAAAGTAAGAATACCCAGTATTCCTGCCTAGAAAACCACATGGACAGAGGAGCCTGGCAGGCTACAGTCCAGGGGTTACAGGAGTTGGATATGCCTGAGAAACTGAGAACACGCACACACATATATGTGCGTATATATGTACATGTATGTATATATATGTGCATGCGTGCTTCCCTGACAGCTCAGTTGGTAAAGAATTTGCCTGCAAAGCAGGAAGCCCTGGTTCGATTCCTGGGTCAGGAAGATCCACTGGAGAAGGGATAGGCTACCCTCTCCAGTATTCTTGGGCTTCCTGGTTGGTCAGCTGGTAAAGAATCTGCCTGCAATGTGGGAGACCTGGGTTTGATCCCTGGGTTGGGAAGATCCCCTAGAGAAGGGAACAGCTACCCACTCCAGTAATCTGGCCTGGAAAATTCCATGGACTGTATAGTCCATGGGGTTTCAAAGAGTTGGACACAACTGAATGACTTTCACTTCACTTATGTGTACATGCATATGTATGTATAACTGAATCATTGTGATGTACACCTGAAACTAATACAACACTGTAAATCAACTATATGTCAATTAAAAATAAAATAAATAAGAAGTTGTATTAACTCAGAAAATATTGGTCTTCTGAAATGGAAGGTCCTCAGAAGACTTTTCACTGTGGCAAGTTACATCCTAAATTTATTTCAGTCACTCCTGGTCCAACTCTACCTCCCAGCTAATGTCCTGTGTTCTTCCTGCTCATCCCCTGCATCCTCTAGAAGTACCAAGCTCTGTGCGATTCCTGGATCCACCGTGTCTCACCCTGGTCCTCACTGCATGCAAGTTTCTGCAGATGTCAGTTGCTCTCTCTGCCCGCCCCCCCCTCCCCCCACGTTGTTGAGCTGTCCCACAAGAGGAATTGCTAGTCTTTTTGTAGCAGTTCTCTCTCAGGATTTACTCTGTTGGCCTCCAAAACTGAAGGGCTTCTCAACTGGTGCTTAAAAGTTCTCTATGTGGTGGTCTGTGGGTGTTTATCTCATAGTACTATGTGTGATCCTATCCTCCTCACATTTCTTGTTATCAAACATGAACATCTGAAGGATGGAGTGGGTTCATTCTCAGTTGTCACTCAGTGATGATTCAGTTACTTGGCTAGATTCTCTCCCAAAGGTTGCTACAGCGTTTGCTTGTTTTCCTTATAAAACTCAATCAGAGGTATAATGTAGAGTGGAGATGCATTATTTGTCTATAGTGGTAAGATGATAGCCTCTCTTAGTTTTTATTTTTGCTTTATCAGTCTTTTTTCCTCTGCTTTATTTTTACTTAGCTCTTGCATGATATGTATCTTATATATCATATAGTGTATTTTTCTTGCTGCTGCCTGATCTTCCTAGGCATCTTTAATGGTTCTTTAAATTTTCACTTAGTAGGTATAACATGATGTGCTTATGCATTTCATTACCTTTGGGTGTTTAAGTTTCTTTCCCTAATTTTAATATGTATGGCTATAATAATGGTAGATTGGACACATTTATAAGTTAAGAATTCCAGATCAAAATATGAAGTGAGAGGGTCATGCTGGAATTTGAGGACACTTGTTGCCAGGCTGTATCGGAGATGCCATGTGGTCCTGACCAAGGACAGGGAGCAGAAGCCCATAGTCACAAACAGGAGCCCTGGCTGTGTTCATAAACGTTTCTTTCTTCACAGTCTTGACCCACCAAGAAATAGTGACTCCAGTTGCCAAAGCCTGACTTTAAGATATGACCTTGGTGTGAGGCAGGCAAAAGTAATTGGTTCTATAGATGGAGAATTAACTAAGATCCCACAATAGGATGAATCGAAAGGGCATCAGTAAAACTAGAGCTTGGTAAAGAACTGGGCTTCATTACATCCCAAGGATTATGGCATTTCTGTGGGGATTTCTATGAGTGTGGCAGAGCTCAAAGAAAGAAAGAGAGGCCAGTGTTTCTTCTGGGAAGGTCAGGATGAATGAGAATGAGACCTAACCCAGAGCTGAGAGACTAGCTGGAAGTTGTTTACGAATCTTTTAGACAAATAGGAAAGAAAGCAATTATATTACAGAGGTAGAATTGACAAGATTTATCTATTTATTGACATTTTGCTTCTAAAATACAAGTCAGAATTGTGTCAGCACTGTGTAGGGTTAAGAGCATTTGTTTTGGAATAAGTCTTTGGACAAAGTTTCTTAAGCTACCTAAGCTTCCTTTTATTCATCTTGAAAATGTAGAGAATAATAGTAGCATTCATGGCATAGATAGGTTGGGAGAATTAAATGGAATAATGTATATAAGTAGCTTAATACAGGGCAAGTATGAGGACAGAGAAAGTGCTCAATGTATTATTATCATGTCACATCCACTTAAACATATTCTGTTGGTCTTCACTACCTATTGGATAATGTTCCAGACCCTTGTAGCCCTCTTCATTGCTGATTCCACTTGATTCCATAATCTCTACACCACAGGTCCAGATGTCTTCAAGAGCCTGACAGGTAAAAAGCAAGCTAGTGAGGCTATGGCAAACTAGGGACCACATGCTCCCTATAGGGGGCATCTGCCACTCACTCTGGTAGCTCTTTGCTCTGTGGGAAGGTAAGCCTAGTGAGGTTACCTTTGAAGAGATGTTGAAAACCTGAGCTTCAAATGAAACCTCCCAATTATTCATTATGAACAGCTAAATCAGAATTTTTTACCAACAGTCTAAGACCAAACAAAGCGCATCTCCAGGCTGGATATGGTTTCTAGCTTGTACCTCTGCTTTATGCCGTTCCTTGGCCTTGCTGACTGCTTACTTTTCCTTGCTGTTCAATCACTAAGCCACGGCTGACTCTTTGTGACCCCGTGGACTGCAGCATGCCAGGCTTCCCTGTTCTTCACTATCTCCCGGAGCTTGCTCAAACTCATGTCCATGGAGTCAGTGATGCCATCCAACCATATCATTCTCTGTTGTCCCTTTCTCCTCCTGCCCTTAATCTTTCCCAGCATTAGAGTCTTTTCCAGTGAGTCAGCTCTTTGCATCAGGTGGCCAAAGTGTTGAAGCTTCAGCCTCAGTCCTTCCAATGAATATTCAGGGTTGATTTCCTTTAGGAATGACTGGTTTGGTCTCCTTGCAGTACAAGGGACTGCTCTTCTTTGGCGACACTTTATTCCTTTGTGCCTTAGTACTTTGAAACATGCTGGTCATTCTGCCTGGGTTGGCCTTCCTTTTTTTTCTGGAACTGAACTGTTCTGTTATACTTGACTAAGCCTATTTTCTCTGAACTCATCACTTCATTTTTTGTAATGCCACAGCATTTTTGAGATCATTCTATTCTAGTACTTAAGACATTCATTTGCTTCTTTATTTAGAAATAATTATTAAGCACCAAAATGCATACCAGCTACAGCTGTAAACTGGAGTCCCTGCTCTCCCAGTTCCTGTATTTTGGAGTGATGTTCGTGTGCTGGTCCTGCCATGAGAAGGTGAACTCCTTGTGGCAGCGACCATGTACTTTTTGTCTGGTTTCCTTGGCAGTTAACCCAGTGAGTTTGATACCCAGTATATTAGTGTCTTCTTGCTGCTGTAACAATTTCCACAAACGTGCATCGTAAAACAACACAAACTTACTGTCTTACAGTCACAGAGATCAGAAGCCTGAAATGGGTCTCACTGGATTAAAATCAGGGTGTCGGAAGAACTGCATTTCTTCTGGAGGCTCTAGGGGAGAATTTGTTTCCTTGCCTTTCTAGTTTCCAATGACTGCCTGCATTTCTTGGCTTATGGCCCCTTCTTCCAACATTCAAAGGAAGAAGTGTGACATCTTCAAAACTCTCACTGTGACTTCCTTTTTTGTCTCCCTCTCCCACTTATATTGGATCCACTTGGATTCTCCAAGATACTCTCCCAATTTCAAGGTCAGCTGATTAGCAACCATAATTCCATTTGCAACCTTAATTCCCCCTTGATATTTAATGCAGCATATTCATGTGCTCTGAGGATTAGGACATGGGCATCTTTGGGAAGGACATAATTCTGCCTACCACTACTAGAAAGCTGAATGAACGAGTGAATGATGAATGAAACTCACAGAGGCTGGAAACCAGTGTTGTGCCAGCCAAAAAAGGCAGAAGAAGTAGTGTCTCTGCCTTGAAGGAGTTGATAATCAACTGAACTGAGAGGGTAGGAGGTGATTGCAGGTCTTCCAAACCTTCCTTCTCATATTAAACATCTCTGACTCTTGCATGCTTTTCCTGACATCCCAGATTAAGGTTAGACCCATTGTTTTGGGTTCCTAAGGCACCCTCCTTAGGAATACTTCATCACACTTGTGATGCTAGTTCAATAAATGCCTCCCCCTTGATTTTATAGGTAACGAGTATGATAAAACATATGTCTTGCTTCTCGTTGTATGGCTTTGAGCAGAGTGCCTGCTCATATGGTAAGTGCTCAACAATTTGAGACAATAAATAAATGAAGAATTAAAGAAAATTAAGTATTTAAACCATCTATCACTTGTTCTACATTGGAGCTTTGTAACCTGGGACCATGGACTTTCTGACATGGCATGCAAAATTGGGAAGGCAAGCATCTGTATGTTGTTTTTTTTCCCCAGTGGGTAGCAAAGAACTTTTATCAGATTCTCAATGGAGTCCATGACCAAAAAGAGGTTAAGAAGCACTCTATGTGTGCAAAGTTCAAAGATGAGATAATTTGGCCATGGCAAAGAGGTGGAGGATATGGTTCTGGGGAATATGAGTGGACTTCTCCTCCCAAAGCTAATGGGGCTTTTTGTATTATTTTTTCCCTCTAGGAGAAGAGAGTGTACTGCCTCTTCTGACACAAGAATCTACATCCAAAGCTCGGAGGGGCATTTTAAGAAGAGCTGTCTTTTCTGAGGACCAGAGAAAGGCTCTGGAGAAAATGTTTCAGAAGCAGAAATATATCAGCAAAACAGACCGAAAGAAACTTGCCATCAATTTGGGACTAAAAGAATCACAGGTACTGACGAGCAGGAAGATGTGTGATCAGCACACAGCTCCTAATTTCTGAAGGAATCCAATTAAATCCATTCATTTGGCAACTGTTCCTTGTACTAAGCGTAATACTGGACCCCAAAGCATTATTGAAAGGACCCTTAAAATTTTTTAGTGAGTGGAAATATGTGATACAATTCCTGTTTGGAAATTGGTCCATTTGCTGAGAAGTTTAGGTTTTTGCCTGATTAATTCTTCCCAAACGAAAAGAAAAGCAAAGGCCATGGCATTTACATCATTGCGTTGTTTGCTCTGTTTTCAGAGAAACTGGCTGCATAATTGCCTACAAAAGCAGGAAACAATTTTCCTGTCTTTTTCTTCATTTCCAATCCAACAGTCAAGGCATAAGTGAATGACTCATAAGTACCTCTTAATAGATTTCATTATTTTGCACCGTGGGCTTATGTCAAGTACAGTTAAGTAATTTCACATTTGCAACTTTTACAAACCTTTCTTGTACAATGATGTTTCACATAATTTTGAAAGAGACTTCCCGGCCTTTTGGGAAGTGCAGCCTACTCCATTTAAAGATTGGCCTACTTATAAATAATTAATAGTATAAGGCACTGGTATTTTCCTGTTTAATCCTTGTTATGAAATATCCCCATTTTCTAGATGAGGAAATGTAGAGAAGTAAATAGAGATCCGTTGTCATAGAGTGAAACTGCTTTGGAGCTGAGCTCCCCACCCCAGGCAACCTGACTCTGGAATTTGCATTCTCTTTAACCTGGACCCACCATGTACATCTGTGCAGGCTGTTCACTGCACAGGGGCGCTTGGCTCATGGGGATGGCAGCAGCTGAAATGCGGCAGGTACTCTGTCTCACTGGCTTTCCTAGTGCAGGGCTCCATCTACCTGAATTTTTTGAATCAGCATAAAAGCTTTAAAGGGCTAGCAGAGGCTCTGTGTTAACCACCATGTTCTTCTGTACTTCCCCTCAATACAAATGACCTGGTTTCTAACTTTAGATGTCATTAAACTAGTTATTTTTGGATGAAACCTTTCTTAACCTTGCTTCCTTTCCCCAGGGAAGTAATCTGTCCCCCTGACCCCTGACTTTTTGTATTCATAGGAAGCAGTACAAGGTGTGGCCGAGGGTAGTTGGCCTAGATCAGCCAGTATGTGTTTTCCTTGCATGTGGTACGGGTGAGCCCATGCCCTTAATTGACTGCTGTGTGCCTCAGTTTCTCACTTTAAACACAGGGACATGTATAGGAATTCTGTCTATGTCACAGAGCGATTTTGTGTCTGTGACAGACAAATCAGTAGTTATATCTGGATGGTCTGTTTCTTCCTGGGTGGCTCTCATGGTAAATGATCTGCCTGCAATGCAGGAGACGCAGGTTCAATCCCTGGGTCGGGAAGATCCCCTGGAGAAGGAAAAGGCTACCCCCTCCACTATTTTTGCCTGGGTATCCCATGGATGGAGGAGTCTGGTGGGCTGCAGTCTGTGGGATTGCAAAGGGTTGGACCTGACTGAGCAATTAACACACTCTGTGCTAGGTAAGAGGGAGTATTAATAAGTACTGATTCAGGTAACACTCCTTGGCACCCCAGGGATGATTGCAACCAACTGAGAAGACAAAGCAGAAGCTTACGAGCAATTAGATAAGAATATAAAACAATAATATAGGAAACAGCACCTGGCAGGTTAGTTATACTGCCATATAGGCGCTGGATCAATAGTTCTTCTAGAACTCATATATCTCTCTGGAGCCTTACACTAATTCCCACCTCTGGAGAGGACAGTCATATGACTGGTCCATATATACTTGAGGAGTCTAGTGATGGGAATTTTCTGGTCCTCAGAGGAATTGTTGGGTCTGAGGAAGGACCACATGGGGGCTCAGCAGGCCTGGCCTGTGTTGCATTGGCCTGGATAAGTGTGTGGTTTTGTAAGTTTGGGGGCCTCTGGTTGAATTGGAACTTGAGGTAGGTGTTGTTTAGTTGCCAAGTCACGTGAGACTCTTTTTCAATCCCATGGATTATAGCCCACCAGGCTCCTCTGTCCGTGGGATTTTCCAGGCAAGAATACTGGAGTGGGTTTCCATTCCCTTCTCCAAGGGATCTTCCCCACCCAGGAGTTGTACCTGCGTCTCTTTCAAATGTATTGGCAGGCAGATTCTTAGGTGTTAAAGAGCAAAAATGGCTAGGATTAATCTGACAGTGCTCTGAGAAAGTGTGAAAATCCGTAATAGTACATAGTATCTTCTTTTAAAATGAACTATTGAAAAAGGATTGCATCAAGCCTATTAAATAATATTTATGAGGAGTTGACTGTAATATTTCCACTCTGAGAAAACAAACTGTTTCCATAGTTTCATGTTATCTCTCAGTTCTTATCCATAGGCACATAGTTGTACATAGTTGATTATATTGGTTTTAAAATTCAAATACCTCAGGAAAGAATGTTTTTTATCTCAATGAATTTGGTGAACAGCTCAGAAGTAGGTTAACATTTTCTTGTTTCATATGTTGTCATTGTTGTTGTTCAGTTACTAAATTGTATCCAACTCTTTGTGATGCCAAGGATTGCAGCACGTTAGGCTCCTCTGTTCTCCACTGTCTCCTGGAATTTGCTCAAATTCAAGTCCATGAGTCAATGATGCTATCTGATTATCTCATCCTCTGTCATCCCCTTCTCCTCCTGCCCTCAGTCTTTCCCAGCATCAGGGTCTTTTCCAGTGAGTTGGCTCTTTGCATCAGATGGCCAAAGTATTGGAGTTTCAGCTTTAGCATCAGTCCTTCCAATGAAAATTCAGAGTTGATTTCCTTTAGGATTGACTGATGTGATCTTCTTGCTGTCCAAGAGACTCTTGAGAGTCTTCTCCAACACCACAATTCAAAAACATCACTTGTTTGGCGTCAGCCTCCTTTATGGTCCACCTCTCACATCTGTACATGACTACTGGAAAAACCAAAGCTTTAACTATGTAAGCCTTTGATGACAAAGTGATATTGCTGTTTTTTAATGCACTGTCTAGATTTGTCATTGCTTTCCTTCCAAGGAGCAAGCATCTTTTAATTTCATGGCTTCAGTCACTGTCCTCAGTAATTTCAGAGCCCAAGAAAATAAAATGTCACTGGTCCCACTTTCTCCCCTTCTATTTGCCATGAAGTGATGAGACTGGATGTCATGATCTTAGTTTTTTGAATGTTGTGTTTTAAGCCAGTTTTTTTTTTTTTTTCCACTCTCCTCTTTCACCCCCATCAAGAGTCTCTTTAGTTCTTCTTTGCTTTCTGCCATTAGAGTGGTATCATTTCCATATCTGAGGTTGTTGATATTTCTCCTGGCAATCTTGATTCCAGCTTGTGATTCATCCAGCCCAGCATTTCTCGTGATGTACTCTGCATATAAGCTAAATAAACACAGTGACAATATACAGCCTTGTCATACTCCTTTCCCAAATAAGCTTATATGTTTGTCGTATATGCACGAACACATAAAAAACACATGCTAAGTCACTTCAGTTGTGTCCTACTCTTTGTGACCCTTTGGGCTGTAGCCTGCCAGGCTCCTCTGTCCATGGGATCCTCCAGGCAAGAACACTGGAGCGGGTTGTCATGCCCTTCTCCAGGGGATCTTCCCGACCCATGGATCGAACCAGTCTCTTACATCTCTTGCATTGGCAAGTGTGTTCTTTACCACTAGTGCCACTTGGGAAGCCCTATTAAAAAAAAAAAGATAGACTCTTGCATAATGCTTACCACATCCCCTGACATTTGGTGTCATTTACAGATAATAAAATAGCTACTTCTGTTATTTCTGTTTTACAGATGGAAGAAGCTGTGACCTAGAAGCACATATACGTATTTTTAGGTAAAAATGGGATCACACTCTGCACATATTTTGATGTTTTCCAAAGGACAATACAAATCACCTGAGTAACCAGCACACAGCTCAGGCAGTAGGACTTTACCATGGGGCCAGATGCCCCTGCAGGCACCCATTCCCAGGCACTACCTGCTCCTTCCTGACCAAACTGAATGGATTAGTTTGCCCATTTTTGTGCTTTGTATAAATAATATCACTCAGTTCATCTTCTTTGGTATATGGCTTCTTTCACTGACCATATTTTGTGAGATTCATCCATGTGGCTGTGTTTTAGCAGAGGCTCATTTACACTTATCACTACGTAGTATTACACGGTACACCACGGTGTATCCATTCTAATGGTGGCCATTGGGATTGTTCCCATTTTTTGGCTATTATGAAAATGCTGTTGACAATCACTATTGTTTTACACTTTGCTCCCCCTGTCCCCATTCAAATTTCATAAGATACGATACATCCTTGCATGTCTGCATACACATTTACTTCATTTTTCTTTAGTGTCTTAGAACTGACCATTACATGGATATACTGTAATTCACATAGCCATCTTCAGCTTTAGTTACTTCCTAGTTTTTACTATTACATATCTTTATGCACTTTAAAAATATTAAAAGTAAGATAGGAAACTAGGAGTGGGACTTATAGGTTAAAGTTTATGTACATTTTAAATTGTGATCAATTAAAAAATTCCTTTCCAAATATAATATTGTATCAATATATTGAATTGTATCAGATTTCACTCCTACTAATGAACAGTCCCCTTTTTAAAAATAGTCCCACTATTTAAATTTTTGAAAATGTTGCGACCTTCATTGGCAGCTTATATTTGTTGTTTTTTTCCTAGCTGTCAGAACTTTGGAATCTTTTTACTGGTTATTTTCATCTGGATTTAGACTTCTCATGGCTATATCATTTTATTTCTATCATATTGTCTTTTTGTTGATGGATATGCAGCAGTTATTTTGTCTGTTAATCAAAATATTTGAAATAGTATGGTCAGTAACATTTTCCTGTTAACAGCTGTCATAGAAATCGCTTCCAAGTTTGTGTCTTTTTTTTATTGTGATAAAATACACATAACGTAAAATTTACCATTTTAACCTTTTGGAAGTGTACAATTCAGTGGCATTAAGTACATTCACGTTGTTAGGCAGCCATCATCACCATCTATTCCAGAACTTTTTTCATCTCTCAGAACTGAAACTTTGCATTCATTAAACAGTGACTCCCTGTTCCTCCGTACCCCAAGCACCTGGCAAACACCATTCTTCTTTCTGTCTCTATGAATTTGACTACTCTAGATACTTCATATAAGTGGAATCATACTGTATTTGTCCTTTTGTTACTGGCATATTTCACTGGACACTATGTCTTCAAGTTCCATCTGTATTGTAGCATGTGTTAGAACTTCCTTCCTTGTTAGGGCTGAATGATATTCAATTGTATATATAGACCACATTTTGTATATTCATTCATCCATCAATGGTCATTTGGGTTGCTTCCACCTTTTGGCTAATATAAATATTGCTGCTGTGAACATTGTGTGTACAAATACTTCTTTGAGTCCCTACTTTTAATTATTTTGGATAATTTGTGGCTTTTTCATATGTTTTTGGTCATCTTTATTTGTACAAAAGCTTCTCCTTTTTAGGTAGTCAGATCTAGCTTTCCTTTTGTAGCCTTACTGTTTTGTCATGCTTAAGAAAACATTCATCTCCCTAAGACTGTAATGATCATCTCTTATATTTTCTTCTAGAACTTTTATAGTTTTGTGCTTATGTTTAGCTGTTTTATCTATCTGAGATTTTTACTGAGAGGTAGAACTTTTATGAATGTATGTGTGCTAAGTTGCTTCGGTCATGTCTTGACTCTTTGTGACCCTATGGACTGTAGCCCACCAGGCTTCTCTGTCCATGGGATTCTGCAGACAAGATTAGTTTAATGGGTTGCCATGACCTGCTCCAGGGATCTTCCTGACCCAGGGATCGAACCCAGGTCTCTTGCATTGCAGGCAGATTCTTTACCACTGAGCCACTGAGGAAGCCCAGAACTTCTGTGATTTTCCCCAAGTACTTACATTTGTCCCAGTACCACTTATGGTACACGTGTCCCAGTACCACTTATGAAAAAACTTCTTTCATGATTTTCTTCAAATTGAGATATTACTCAAAAATTTTCTAGACAGAAAAGCTAACAGGAGAAGAAAATAATTGATGTGATAAAAAGGCAAGAATCACTAATGGGAACACAACTGTCTTAGTAAAAACCCGTTAGAAATACTTGGCAGATTTTCTGGGAGTAAATGCCTACTGCAAATAATAAATGAGTTTATGAACAGAACCAAGTGCTCTGGTATGTATACAGTAGTACCGTTTTCTTATGAAAAGCCTTGTAACTGAGATGGCTGTATTTCGGACTCAGCTGCCTGCAATCAGCTTCTTTTGTAGCCATTTTGGACATTGCCACTCACTTTGAAAAAATGTTTTGCCAATCTGGAAAGACCGTCGCAGTTAGAGTTAGAGTTTTACTTCATTGGGAGAAATATTTGGTTTGTACCCTTTAATAATTATTTCTTTAGGTAAAAATTTTCCAGTTTTTGTTTTAAAAATAGAAAGCTATTTTTAAAAAAGGATGCAGTGTAATGTGCAGGAAAGCAATGTGATTGACTTTTCAACCACCAGGAAACCAATTGCGATGTTTTCTGCTCAGGTACAGTTGAGTACATAGTAGGTATAGAGGGAAGTTAGTAGAAAAGATTCAAGTCGGATGGGGGCAGATATGGCTCAGATTAGAAACTACCATCATAAGCACTTTAAGGTTCATTACAATCAGTTGGAATTTATTGAACCTAATTCTTTGAAGTTGATAAGCCGTGGGAGTACTCTAACTTGGAAATTATATTAAGCCTGCAATTTATCTAAGCATTATGAAATGTATTCTTAATTTAGTCTCCAAAAGTTTCTAATGAGGTTTGAATGTTTATAGGAGCCTCAGCACTGGAGTGGGACTGTCACTGAGTCTAGTCTAAGTACTTCCATTTATAAGCTGTGTGCCCTTGAACTAGTTCATTGCTTTGAACCTCAGTTTTCTTATGTGAGCAATAAGGACTTCTTGCAGTCCCTGTGAGGATCAAATTGTAAAACCTATGTTGAGTGCCTGGCTTGACACTTGGCACCAAAAAAAAAACAAAAAAAAACAAAAAAAACACTCAGATGATATTACTAGCTGATAACATTTCCTTTGGATAAATAATTTAGCATAAACTAAATGAGGTTTTAAAATATTGAAAAGAGGTAAACCAGTCTTGAAAGATGCCCGACTTATAAGATGTCACCAACTTAACCACAGTTGTTTTGTTTCATAAGTGTGTGGACATGTTATATTAATTTCTCAGATATTTTTGGACTGAAAAACTACAAGGACTTTGCTAGGCTGGCTCTCATAATAAGGCATTCTGTGGAATGAACAGTGGGAAAAATTACAGTTTAAAATGCTGAAGTGATGTGGAGTTAAGTGATCATTTTGTTCAATTACTTTATTACTAGGTGAAAATCTGGTTTCAGAACAGAAGAATGAAATGGCGGAATTCCAAAGAAAAGGAAGTGCTTTCCAACAGGTGTCTCCAAGAAGTAGTCCTTCAAGAGGACCCCCTCTCGCGATCGGCTCTAGGTTTCCCTTCTCCATGTGCTTCACTCTGGGAAGTCTCCCAGCAGCATTCGAGTCCAGGATGGAGGGAGAATTCGCCTGAACCTTCAGAGAGACTAATCCAGGAGAGTCCAGGGGCAGACGCACTGCCCCCAGAAGCAAAGTCACTGCAAGGTGCCTTGTATTTGTGTTCTGAAGAAGACGCAAGAGACAAGGGTGTACTACCTGGCACAGTGTGAATGGACACAGTCTGCCATGTTGACTTAAAAGGATTCTCGATTAATAACATTTGGGCTCTAAAGCCTGCTAGCTTGTGCCTCATCAGTGCCTAAAACCTAATACCTTAGGAGTGAAACATGGACTAATGTTTTAGGAAACCCTCTCCAGTGTTCCCTTCTTTGGGTCCTAGACTCAGACTTAGTTTGTAAGTGGAACAGAATCTTCTGGAAATTGCGATGAAACTAAAAAAACCTAAGAGTAATAGTTGACTCAGTTGCTGCTCTGAGTTTGTGCATATGTGCTTGTGTCTCTGTATGTATGTATATAAAGTCATTAAAAATACATTAGTAGAAACTAGTTCCTTTCTATATAGTGCATTGAGCAAATTCACTTCCTTTTATATGAAGAAAAACCAACGATGGACTGAATGTCTTTAATTTTTTAAAAATTATGTGAACTTTGGACTTTAGTGCAGATTTTCATATCAATAGAATATGTTTTTTAAAATTCTCTATTTTCTGGCTTCTTTCAATATCAAGCTGTAAATGATTTTTAACAACTCAACTCAGCAGTCCTAATCAAATGTGCCACTGTTAGGTACATACATTGAAAGTATGTATTTAAAATTAGTCCAACAGGCAAACCAGAAGAATTTCTGAGTGTGACTGTTAGTATCTTTAATTTCCCAGGCTCTGGACTTCAGGCTGTCAGTAATGGAGGTACCTATTTAACTGCTGATTATCATATGATCTCTTTTCTGTAATGATGGGCCTTAATCAGGTTTTGCCGAATAAAATGCCTTTAAGGGCACATCAGGTAAATAGAGGGCATGGCCCACCTAAAGATCTGTGAGTTTAATAATTGTTGAAATACTGTGTTGGCTGAACAAACATCTGTGCCAAGAAGTTTGTGACCTCTGGCTAAGACTTAAGTGTCACAGTTCTTAAATGTTCCCAACAGGACTTCAAAACCCAACACTGATGGAATCTAGTGATTTCTATTTGCACTTCTGGTTATAGACTAAATTTTCCACTTAGGTGGTGTACACTATAATATTAGGTTATTTTTATGTATTAACAAATACCACACAGATGTTTTATGTTTTTTGAGTACTGTGAAATAGTATTATTATAAAATTTCATTTCTGGTAATGATTTGCTTAGTTCAGCTAGAAATTTTTTATTCTAGGTCCAAGAGAAAATTATGCTTCATTTTGAAGGAAATGAGGCAGAAAAAGGAAATGATGTGATTTGGAAGTAGGTTATTATAATCTGTGGACAAGAAACATTATTAGAAGTTCATGATGTGAAATTTTGTTAGAAAGCTACACAGAGAGAGTGACTTCTAATTTGCTTACATTTTTAGCTATTGGCTTTGAGGGTTTAGAGTTTTAACAAAGGTAGTATTTCTGAAGATAACAATTTTGTCAACATGAAATTATTTTGTGTGAATGGAATTTGATTTGGTGTATGATAGCTTATGTCTTTATCTTTTGCTTGCAAATCATCTCAGAAGACTCAATCCCTCTTTGTGGGAAGTGGAGGCAAGGGTCTGCTGTCAACAATTTCAATTTTGAAACCTGTCTTAGAATGAGTTTTAGTATGATTTCTTTTATTTATATAATGTTAACCTCATTTACATTTATTGGGTCCTTTCTATGTACTGGAGACTATGCTAAACCTTTAGGAGGGATTAACTCATTTAATCCTCATGACAATGACCTAATAAAGTATTGGGACTATTACTTATAGGATTCTTGTTACCTAGACAAGGGACCTGGAACAGTACGGTTAGGGTAATTTGCCCAAGGTCATGAGGTTAATAAATGGAATTTGACCCCTGGCAGTCAAATTTCAACTCTTGAAGTTTAACCAACCATTTGTGGGTGTATACCACTGTGAATGTATTCACCTAGTTATGGGATGCATTGTAAGACATACATTTTGAAGACTGAAATGAAATTTATTAAAGAAATTCAGAAACACACTGTACTTTTAAAAAATACTTATTTTTAATTGGAGGATAATTGCTTTACAATATTGGGTTGGGTTTCTGCCACATACGAACATGAATCAGCCATAGCTGTACATATGTCCCCTCCCTCTTAAACCTCCTCCCTCATCCCACCCATCTCAGACGTTTTACTTTTTAGTATCTTACTTGGGGAATGTTTTCCTCTTCAAGGTTTCTTCTCTATTAATTTTGAAATGTTGGGAAAATAAAGAATCATGAAAGTCTTCAGTTATGAAGCCTCCGCCATAGAGTATAGTCTCATAGGAGAACCTAAGTGTGAAATGAAAGAGTATTTATCTCTTACTCTTTGCTAGAAATCATAGAAAGTTTATCCATGGGCAGTATTTCTTGAGAATAACTTAAAATCAAATGAAAGAAACCTGCATCCTGGCCATCCAATTACCCAATGGGGTGCTGAAATTACCCATCTTGGTGCTGAAATGATCTTTCCCCGTGGTTTCACCCTGAATTCTGAGACCCAGTGGAGGCTCTGTCCATGTGATTGGCCTGATAATCGTATACACAGAGCATCTTTTAATTGTTTTCTACCTTGGATGTGTTAGGGGCGTCCTTGGTGGCTCAGATGGTAAAGAGTCTGACTGCAGTGCAGGAGACCTGGGTTTGACCCCTGGGTCAGGAAGATACCCTGCCTAGAAAAGGAAATGGCAACCCACTCCAGTATCCTTCCCTGCAAAATGCCATGGATGGAGGAGTCTGGCAGGCTACAGTCCCTGGGATCCAAAAGAGTCAGACACGACTGAGCAACTTCTCTTTTGGATGTATTAAAGGCTTAGGAAAAGAACATCTTGGATGAATATGAAAGTGTTAGTTGCTCAGTTCTGTCTGACTCTTTGTGATCTCCTGGGCTAAGTCCACAAGGCTCCCTCTGTCCATGGAAATCTCCAGGCAAGAATACTGGAGTGGGTTGCCATTCCCTTCTCCAGGATATCTTCCCAACCCAGGGATGGAACCCGGGTCTCCTGAATTGTGGGCAGATTCTTTAGAGTCTAAGCCACCAGGGAAGCCCCTTGGATGAATATATTAGGGATATTTAGGGAACGTGCACAAACACATACATGTGGTCCACAGGCATATGCTTGTTGTACCTTGACTTTGCCTTCATTTACTCAAATTGTTGGAGAGAAGTGCTGAGCTTCATAATCTAATTGACAAGGGTCGCCTTTCTCCTTTAACTTGTGCTTAACCAATGCTCCCTCCACCTACAGCGTCTTACCCGTGTACTGGGTTGGCCAAAAAGTTTGAGTCTTTCTGTAATCTCTTATAGAAAAACGCAAATGAACATTTTGTCAAACCCAATATTTTCCACTGCTTTCAGAATGCAGACTACTTTTCTCCACGTGATCACATATGAGTATTTTTGCTGTCTGCCTTCCAGACAAACACTATTCTATAAAATACCAGGAGAATAGAAGCCTGAAGGCAAGAGTATTTAAAAAATTTTAAAAACATGCCAAATTTCCTTAAGTGGAAAAGAAGAAAAAATTGTGAACACCATCCTTCAGCTTTTATGAAGAAAAATATAAAGCTAAGTATAAAGAGTTGGAAGTATACAGATTAGGAATGGTCATGGGGTCTGGAGATAGTGAAAGCCACGATCACTGATATTTGAAAGGCAGCTCTATTTTCTTAGAACTAAAGTGGTTTGAATGGGTTACCCGGTTATTCAGGCCAGTGGTTCAGTCTTTAAAAATCCATACCTGTGAATGCCATACCTTCCAGCCAGTTTTGTATATGTGCTCAGATTGGAATATTCTTCATACATGCTCTTCAAAAGCACCCACACCTCCCACTCCATCCACTGAAAATCATACATATACTTACTTCACTTTTCTTATAAGATCCTAAAAATATGTAAATCACACATGGCATTTCTGGCCCCCTGTATTCCCCATTCTGATACATCTTTTGCAAAGGTACATACTCCCCAGCTTGCTCTGTGACCCATTCCTTGGCAAACAGTGATTTTATCAAATTCTGCTGACCTTTAATAAAACAAAACTCATTCCATCATGCTCATAAGCTTATTAGACACTGCTTCTGCACTCCTTTGAAATCCACAAAAATATTTTTTTTCTGGATCTCATACTTCTTAGGTATTATGTGTGACATTCAGCTCTATGTTAACAAGAGCTGTTCATATGTAGACAAATATGAAGAAGCTCATGGCCCTTGACCTCAAGGACACTTAAGATCTAGTCTTCCTGCCAAACATTTTTTGAAATCTTTCATGTTACCAGTGACCAGATCCAGTAGTTTTGGAGTAAAAAATAGTGTTCTCCAAAACACTACCTATCTATTTGCAGAAGTAGTGGCCGTTTTGTCATTCAGTTGCTCAGTCGTGTCAACTCTTTGCTACTCTGGGACCGCAGCACATCCAGATTCCCTGTCCTTCACTGTCTCCCTGATTTTGCTCAAACTCATGTCCATTGAGGCAGTGATGCCATGGAACCATCTCATCCTCTGCCGCCCCCTTCTCCTCCTGCCTTCAATCTTTCCCAGCATCAGGGTCTTTTCCCATGAGTCAGTTCTTCGCATCAGGTGGTCAAAGTATCCAGCATTGGCATCAGTTCTTCCAATGAATATTCTGGGTTGATTTCCTTTAGGATTGACTAATTTAATCTCCTTGCTGTTCAAGGGACTCTCAAGAGTCTTCTCCAGCACCACAGTTCAAAAGCATAAATTCTTTGGCCCTCGGCCTTCTTTATGGTCCACCTGTCACATTCATAATGACTGCTGTAAAAACCATAGCTTTGATTATATGGACTTTGGTCAGCAAAGTGGTATTTCTACTTTTTAATATGCTGTCTAGGTTTGTCATAGTTTTGCATGCAAGAAGCAAACATTTTTAACTTCATGGCTGCAGTCACTGTTCGCAGTGATTTTTCAGCCCAAGAAAATAAAATCTGTCCTTACTTTCACTTTTCCTCTTTCTATTTGCCATTAAATGATGGAACCAGATGCCATGATCTTAGGTTTTTTAATGTGGAGTTCCAAGCTAGCTTCTCTACTCTCCTCTTTCACCTTCATCAAGAGGCTCTTGAGTCTCTCTTTACTTTCTGCCATTAGAGTGGTATCATTTCCATATCTGAGGGTGTTGATATTTCTCCTGGCAATCTTGATTCCAGCTTGTGATTCATCCAGCCCAGCATTTTAGTCTGTTCTCTGTGTGAAAGTTAAATAAGCAGAGTGACAGCATAGAGCCTTGTCATGCTCCTTTCTCAATTTGGAACCAGTCAGCTGCTCCATGTCTGGTTTTAACTGTTACTTCTTGACCTGCATACAGGTTTCACATGAGGCAGGTAAGGTGGTCTGGTACTCCCATCTCTTGAAGAATTTTCCACAGTTTGTTGTGATCCATACAGCCAAAGGCTTTTTAGCATAGTCAGTGAAGCAGATGTTTTTCTGGAATTCCCTTGCTTTCTCCATGATCCAACAAATGTTGGCAATTTGATCTCTGGTTCCTCTGCCTTTTCTAAACTCAGCTCATACATATGCAAGTTCTTGGTTCATGTACTGCTGAAGCCTAGCTTGAAGGATTTTGAGCATTGCTGGGAGCCGGCACATGAGATCCCACCCCTGACAAGGTCATGAGGGAGAAAACCTGACAGGCAAGGCGGATCAGGTTTTCAGGGATTCCCAAAAGCTGCCCCCGCGCTCACCTTAAAGATGATACCTGTCTTTCTGATGCTTGCTTCAATAGACTACTCCCTAATTTCTGTGACACAGGCAGAAGGCTTTCCCCGATCTCTTTCCAAATAAGAATTAATTTAGAACTTTAATCAATAAGTTTCCCAGGTGGTGGTATTTTATGAGATTATCCAGGGTGAAAGGAGTGTTTCAATTTAAACTCCTTTGCTGGTATTTTAGTTTGTTTGGCAAATGCGTTTATGCCCTTGGTACTAATATGCATGATTGCTTATAATACCCTAATCATAAAACAGCGTAAAGAACCTGATCACATAAAGGCCCTAGTAGGCAGAGAACCCTTTGTGGGTGAGGAAGCCCTATTAGAGAACATAAAAATATTATTCTAAAAGTGGTTATAGTTAAAGATTTAGAAAAATAAGAGTTTAAAATTGTTAATTTTAACCAGGAATGCTAAAGAGGGGCTGCCTCACTGGAGCTGCAGAGTCTTTGTGTGGTAAATCTTTTAGATAATCTTTTAGATTTACTTTTAGATAAATTTAACTGATAACTTCTGCAAAAGGACTGACCTTTGTGTTCATTAAAGAATAGATTATGGAAAACAGCTTTGCATTCACCTAGGTCATAAAATGTCAATAGGCCCCAAGGCCAGAAGATAATGTACAAGACCCTCATTAACAAAGAAGTATGCAGAAAACACCCTGGTTTCGTGAAGAACAAGCTGATGTAATGTCAAACTATCTTCCCCTTAGAAGTGTTACTAATTTAGGGTATAAAAGCCATGGTAAAAAATAAAGCATTGCCAGACTCTGCCAGACCCTGCAAACACCCCCGTCTGGTCATTCTCTCTCTCTCTCTCTCTCTGTCTCTCTGTCTCTCTCTCCCTCGCAGACTTAGCCCTATCAAGGCTGGTCTCACGTGTCTTCTCTCTCTCTCACCGATGCCGTTCATCCTGAGGATATCCCCTGGATCCTGCCGAGGCTGGACCCCAGCAGAGCATAAGCTTGCGGCCATGTGAAATGAGGGCAATTGTACAGTAGGCTGGACATTCTTTGGCATTGCCCTTGTTTGACATTAGAATGAAAATTGATCTTTTCCAGTCCTGTGGTCTCTGCTGAGTTTTCCAAATATGCTGAAATATTGAGTGCAACACTTCAATAGCATCATCTTTTACGATTTTAAGTAGCTCAGCTGGAATTCTGTCACCTCCACTAGCTTTGTTTGTAGTAATGTTTCCTAAGACCCGCTTGACTTCACACTCCAGGATGTCTGGCTCTAGTTAAGTGACCACACCATCGTGGTTATCCTGGTCACTAAAACCTTTCTTGTGTAGTTCTTCCATGTATTCTTGCCACCTCTTTTTAATCTCTTCTGCTTCTGGTAGGTCCTTACCATTTCCATTCTTTATTGTGCCTATTCTTGCATGAACTATTCCAGTTCATATGCCCAGTTTTCTTGAAGAGATCCTAATTTTTCCCAGTCTATTGTTTTCCTTTATTTCTTGGCATAATTCATTTAAGAAAGCTGTCTTATCTCTCCTTGCTGTTCTCTGAAACTCTGCATTCAGTGGGTATATCTTTTCCTTTCACTTCTCTTCTTTCCCAGCTATTTGTAAAGCATCCTCAGAGAACCACTTTGCCTTCCTGTATTCTTTTCTTGGAGATGGTCTTGGTCACTGCCTCCTGTAAAATTTAATGAACCTCTGTCCATAGCTCTTTAGGCACTCTCTCTACCAGATTTTTGATCTATGGATGGAGGGTCGTTAAATTTTACAGGAGGCAGTGACCAAGACCATCCCCAAGAAAAGAAATACAGGAAGGCAAAGTAGTTCACTGAGAAGGCTTTACAAATAGCTGAGAAAGAAATTTTCCCTGGTAGCTCAGCTGGTAAAGAATTTGCCTGCAATGCAGAAGACCCTGGTTTGATCTCTGGGTCAGAAGATTCTCTGAAGAAGGGATAGGTTATCCACTCAAGTATTAGAAAATTTCCCTGGTGACTCAGATGGTAAACAATCCGCCTGCAAGGCAGGAGACCTGGGTTCGATCCCTGGAGGGGATCCCCTGGAGGAGGCAACCCACTCCAGCATTCTTGCCTGGAGAATCCCCATGAACGGAGCCTGGTGGGCTGCAGTCTCAATGGTCGCAAAGAGTTGGACACGACTGAGCGACAAAACACAGCACATACCTGAATGACCTAGTGGTTTTCTCTACTTTCTTCAATTTAAGCCTGAATTTTGGCAATAAGAAGCTCATGATCTGAGCTCCAGTCAGCTCCAGATCTTGTTTATGCTGATTGTATAGAGCTTCTCCATCTTTGACTGCAAAGAACATAACCAATCTGATTTCGGTATTGACCATCTGGTGATGTCCATATGTAGAGTCAGAACTCTTTCACTATGACCTGTTCATCTTGGGTATTCCTGCACTCAATGACTCATAGCTTCATTTAGTTATGCAAACCCCTTTGCCATGACAAGTCTGTGATCCCTGAAGTAGGGTGGTGGATTGGGGGGTTGTTATTGAATGCTTCAGTTTTCAGAAAAATACAAGCTACTTGGCTTTGCTGATATTCTGTGCTCTTTCTCCTCCATTTGGGTCACATTGGTCCCAAGAGAAGTCAGGAAAAGTCTGAGGAAATAATATAGTAACTTTTTGTTTATAATGCACTCTACCTTCTACTTTCTTCTTTCTACCTTCTCAGCCTCAGATCAGCTTTCAACCATGATGAATAGGAAGAGTGAAGAAAAAGCAAGTAGCACAAGTAAGGCGAAATCAGGATGGTGAGTATTCTTGAATATATTGGAAAAATCTTGCAGAATTAATTTACATCCTTTATAAACCAGTTCTGAAATAAGCACCTACCTGAAGGACAAAGTACTAGCCCCCCCACAATGATTCTTAGCTTCCAGCTGTTAGTTGGGTTCCACTACATTATTATTTTTGGTTATAAAAGCTATACATGCTCATTATAAAAAGCACACTGGAAAATATAGCTGACAAAGAAAAATTTATGTGTAATTCTACCATCTGGAAATAGCCAATTTAGCTCTTTTGTGAAAATGTTTCACTTTTGAGTGTATTTATATGTAGATGTGTATGTGTCTAAACAAATTTGGATCATAGTGTATGTCTAGGTTATCCTGCTTTTTTTACTCAACTTTATAGAGAATAGTTTCCCATGCCATTAGAAATTCTTTAAACTTTTTATGACAGCTGTATGGTATTATTCCTTTATAATTCCTTCACTTCTTGTGGTGGACCAAAGGATGGGGCCAGGAGATGGCAGTTCATAGAAAGAATGATCATGGGCTCTTGTACCAGAAATTTACTTAAGAAAAACAATCTGATGCTTATTATTTCTTTTAAATATTAATAAACAAAACCCCAGCAAACATAAGACATAGAATGAAAATTGAGGAGTTAGGGCTTATGCTTTCAGTGGTCTTCAATATCAAGGAGTATCAGATATACTAAGTGGAGAGCCCCTTCCAAAAAGCCACCATGATGTTTATCAAAATGTCCTACCATCCATGCAAAATCCAAGGGATTGTTTGCACATGGATTTCAGCAAGTAGCCAGCTACAAATATAACTAATATAAGGTAATAGTTTACCTCTCTTTAATCATGCTTTATAGTCACACTGATACATTATTTAACTTTTTGAAGTACATCCTTTTGTTCACAACATGGGCAGAAGCCAAGTCAGCTGATGGGTATCTGACATGTGTTACCATTTTTAAGGCTGATAGATGATAAGGCATTTTTGCCTATCTAGTCTAGAATCTCCCAGCTCTCACAAGCTCTATGGATATTCTCTCAAACAATATCCAAGCGGACAACAGAAATTATGGAGATAATCTTTTGGAATCAGAACATTCCAAGGTTAAAAGAGAGCCTTGAATGTTATTTAAACCCAAAGCAGAACCATCAAGTGCTTGATGCTAATCAAAAGTCAAAAAATTAAGCATGTTAAATCTGAATAAAGTTCAGTGGTACAGTTAATTCATAATGTACATCTAATCCTATTACAGGAGCTTCCCTGGTGGCGCAGTGGTAAAGAATCTGCTTGCCAATTCAGGAGACATGGGTTTGATCCCTTGGTCAGGAAGATCCCCTGGAGCAGGAAATGGCAACCCACTGCAGTATTCTTGCCTGAAACATCCCATGGACAGAGAAGCCTGGTGGGCTACAGTCCATGGGGTCACAAAAGAGTTGGACATGACTTAGTAACTAAGAAACAACAACAATCCCATTACAATGGATTCCCATTGTGGTTTCCTGTGGTTTCCTAGGGAGTTATGGAGGCTAAAATCCAAAATCAAGATGTCAGCAGGGCCTTGGTCCCTCAGACGTTTTAGGAAGCCACCTCTTCAGCTTCTGGTACCTCTAGGAATTCTTTGTTTGGGCTGTGTGACTTTAATCTCTACTTCTGACTTTTTGTGGTTTTCTGTCCCATGTGTTTGTGTCACAAACTTCCCTCAGTCTTTCTTTTATGAGGACACTTGTCATTGGATTTAGAGCTGAGGTTCAGGAATATCACATCTCAAGATCCTTAACTTAATTGCATCTGCAAAGCACCACCACCCTACCTTTTTTTCAAATAAGGTCACATTCACAGGTTTCAGGAGTTATGACATGGGCATTTTTTTTTTTTTTTTGGTGCTACTATTCAACTCACTGGCCTTCCCAGATGGCTCAGTGGTAAAGAATGCTCCTGCCAATGCAGCAGACAAAGGAGACGTGGGTTCTATACCTGGGCCTGGAAGATCCTGGGAGGAGGAAAGGGCAACCCACTCCAGTATTCTTGCCTGGAAAATCCCATGGCAGAGGAGCCTGGCAAGCTACAGTCCATGGAGTTGCAAAGAGTCAGACACAACTGAGCCGCTGAGCACATTCAACCTACTACATCTATATTCCACAATATCACAGCATAAGGTCTAGAATAAATAAAAACAGAAGACTTAGACTTCTGGCTTCCCTGATAGCTCAGTTGGTAAAGAATCCACTGGAGAAGGGATAGGCTACCCACTCCGGTATTCTTGGACTTCCCTTGTGGCTCAGCTGGTAAAGAATCCACCTGCAATGCAGGAGACCCTGGTTTGATTCCTGGGTTGGGAAGATCCCCTGGAGAAGGGAAGGCTACCCACTCCAGTATTCTGGCCTGGAGAATTCCATGGACTGTATAGTCCATGGGTTCACAAAGAGTCTGATCAACTTTCACTTTAGACTCCTGTGGCATTACCTATAATGGAATTTGACTATATTGCTTTGACGTAGGCTTTTGTATCAACCAATGCAAGGATATTTGCAGCAAGGAAATATTTTTAAAAACTGCCTCCATTTTTAATTTCTTTCTACACTGGGAAAATAGAAAATACAGCACTAATTTTTTTAAAGCCCTCACATGGATTCCAGATGTTGACCATTTAATCCAAGAAGGTGTTTCCTTATTATATGGATGTGGTGCACATCAAAAAATTGGCATTGTTTAATTTATGACTCACACGTGAGCCATTGTTTTTTGTGATGTAGTTATTTTAAGTGATTCATAAACTAAACAATGCCAATATTTTGGACACGTACCATATTTGTGTAATGAGGAAACACCTTCTTGCATTAAATGGTCAACATCTGGGATCCATGTGGGAATTTCTTTGAAATTTTAAGTAAAGACAAATTAGCATGGCACACATTTTCTCAGAGATGCAGCTAGCTTGTAATCAAATTGCAGAGTGAACTTGGTACTATATTGTGGTTAAGAAAATAGGAATGTTTTTGACAGAAAATCCAATGTTGTTTTTACAGCATCAGTTTGAGGATGGGTAAATGGAGGTGTAGAGTGAAATACAGTATGGGCAGCATTGAGTCAGCAATGAAAAATCAACTCAAGTGTACTTTCTTAGTAGTGGTGGCCCATTTGGTAACACAAAGTTGTTAAATGAGCATACCCTTTGACCAGACAATTCCACTTATTAGAATTTATCTTATTGAAACAGTCAGAAATGTGCAAACAGATTTGCATACAAGGATGCTCATCATAATACTAGACTTTATGTTTTAGAGCAGTTTTTTACAGCAAAAGTGAGCAGAAGGTACAGATATTTCCCATATGTCTCCTGCCCCACATATACGGAATCTCCCTTACTATCAACATCCCACACAAAAATAGTACATTTGTTACAATGAAAGAATCTGCACTGACACACCATTATCACCTAAAGTCCATAGTTTACATTAGAGCTCATTCTTGGTGTTGTACATTCTATAGGTTTTGAAATATATGTGACATGTAACTACAATTATAGCATTATGCAGAACAGTTTCACTGCCCTTGAAGTCCTCTCATAATATGTTTTGACAGCAAAAGCAATTTGATAGCAACAGGGAATGGCTAAAATCAGTTGTGACAAATTTATGTAATGAAATCCTAGGCAGCCATTGAAAATATTGTTGAAGAACAATGATGAATAAAAACGGCCATGATTCATTGTTAAAGGGAAAAACAGATTACAAAACAATATTTTAATACCTAATTTGCTTGTGTTTGTGTGTTTAAAGAAAAGCCTATACACCCAAGTTTTAACTGTAACTGTCTCTGAGTAGTGGGATTAAAGATGACCTTTGCTTTCTTTTTTCGCCTCCACTTTCCAAATAATCTACTACAAACATATTACTTTTAAAAATTCATTCTTTAAAAAATCTTTAAATTTATTTTTGGCAGCAGCACATGGCATGTGGGATCTTAGTTCCCAACCAGGGATTGAACCTGTTCCTTTTGTGGTGGAAGTGTGGAATCTTAACCCTGGACTGACATGGATATCCCCCAAATCATATTACTTTTTAAAATTAGAAAACACATGTTGACTTGAATGTCTCACAGACATCTCAAATTTCAACAAGCTCTTCTTTCACCTCAAAACTTTACTGGTATTTCCTTCTTTTGGTGATAGTAAAATAGGACAAACAGTTGCTGAATTCAGCAACTTGGGAGTCAGCTTGCCTCTTTCCTCTCTGCTCCCTCATATGTAATTAATTACCCAGTTCTGTCTATGCACTCTCCTAACACCTCTTCAGTTTGTCCCCACTCCAGCCAACCCCACAGCCGCAAAGGCATTCCAAGTCACCAGTCCCTCTTGTTTGCACTTGTTCCCTAGATGTCTCTTTGCTTTTCTTCTAGCTCCCTTCCAACTTCTTCCTCAGCCTGTAGTCAGAAGGGTCCTTTTTAAAAGTATAATCAGACTGATTATACTCTTTGCAGCCAAAGATGGAGAAGCTCTATACAGTCAGCAAAAACAAGACCGGGAGCTGACTGTGGCTCAAACCATGAACTCCTTATTGCCAAATTCAGACTTAAATTGAAGAAAGTAGGGAAAAACTAGACCATTCAAGTATGACCTAAATCAAATCCCTTATGATTATATAGTGGAAGTGACAAACAGATAGAAGGGATTAGACCTGATAGACGGAGTGCCTGAAGAACTATGGACGGAGGTTCGTGACATTGTATAGAAGGCAGGGATCAAGACCATCCCCAAGGAAAAGAAATGCAAAAAGGCCAAATGGTTGTCTGAGGAGGTGTTACAAATAGCTCTGAAAACAAGAGATGCTAAAAGCAAAGGAGAAAAGGATAGATATACCCATTTGAATGCAGAGTTCCAAAGAATCACAAGGAGAGATAAGAAAGCCTTCCTCAGTGATCAATGTAAAGAAATAGAGGAAAACAATAGAATGGGAAAGACTAGAGATCTCTTCAAGAAAATTAGAGATACCAAGGGAACATTTCATGCAAAGATGGGCTCAATAAAGGACAGAAATGGTATGGACCTAACAGAAACAGAAGATATTAAGAAGAGGAGGCAAGAATACACAGAAGAACTATACAAAAAAGATCTTCACAACCCAGATAATCATAATGGTGAGATCACTCACCTAGAGCCAGACATCCTGGAATGTGAAGTCAAGTGAGACTTAGGAAGCATCACTACAAAGCTAGTGGAGGGGATGGAGTTCCAGTTGAGCTAATTCAAATCCTAAAAGATGATGCTGTGAAAGTGCTGCACTCAATATGCCAGCAAATTTGGAAAACTCAGCAGTTACCACAGGACTGTAAAAGGTCCATTTTCATTCCAATCCAAAAGAAAAGCAATGCAAAGAATGCTCAAACTACTGCACAATTTCACTCATCTCACATGCTAGTAAAGTCATGCTCAAAATTCTCCAAGCCAGGCTTCAACAGTATGTGAACTGTGAACTTCCAGATGTTCAAGCTGGATTTAGAAAAGGCAGAGGAACCAGAGATCAAATTGTCAACATCCATTGGATCATTCAAAAAGCAAGAGAGTTCTAGAAAAACATCTACTTCTGCTTTATTGACTATGCCAAAGCCTTTGACTGTGTGGTTCCCAGCAAACTGGAAAATTCTTAAAGAGATGGGAATACCAGACCACCTGACCTGCCTCTTGAGAAACCTGCATGCAGGTCAGGAAGCAACAGTTAGAACTGAACATGGAACAACAGACTTGTTCGAAATCAGGAAAGGAATATGTCAAGGCTGTTTAACTTATATGCAGAGTACATCATGAAAAATGCTGGTCTGGATGAAACACAAGCTGGAATCAAGATTGCTGGGAGAAATATCAATAACCTCAGATATGCAGATGACACCACCTTTATGGCATAAAGTGAAGAAGAACTAAGGAGCCTCTTGATGAAAGTGAAAGAGGAGAGTGAAAAAGTTGCCTTCAAACTCAATATTTAGAAAACTAAGATCGTGGCATCTGGTCCCATCAATTCATGAAAAATAGATGGAGAAACAGTGGAAACAGTGACAGACTTTATTGTTTTTGGCTCCAAAATCACTGCAGATGGTGACTGCAGCCACAGAATTAAAAGACACTATCTCTTTGGGAGAAAAGTTATGACCAACCTAGACAGCATATTAAAAAGCAGAGACATTACTTTGCCAACAAAGGCCCATCTAATCAAAAGTATGGTTTTTCCAGTAGTCTTGTATGGATGAGAATTGGACTATAAAGAAAGCTGAGCACCGAAGAATTGATGCTTTTGAAGCTGTGGTGTTGGAGAAGACTCTTGAAAGTCCCTTGGATTGCAAGGAGATCCAACCAGTCCATCCTAAAGGAAATCAGTCCTGAATATTCATTGGAAGGACTGATGCAGAAGTTGAAACTCTAGTACTTTGGCCACCTGATGAGAACTGACTCATTTGAAAAGACCCTGATGCTGGCTAAGATTCAGGGTGGGAGGAGAAGGGGAAAACAGAGGATGAGATCGTTGAATGGCATCACCAACTCAATGGATGTGAGTTTGAGTAAGCTCTGGGAGTTGGTGATGGACAGGGAAGCCTGGCGTGCTGCAGTCCATGGGGTCGCACAGGGCTGGACACAACTGAGTGACTGAACTGAACTGAGTCAGGCCATTTCTACCCATTAAAATCTTTCCATGGATATACCTTAAGCTCAGATCAAGACTAACCTTTCTCTCATAGTAACGATGTTCTCTGAGATCAGATTTCTGCTCATCTGTCTACACTTCTCCTTTCCTGAGTTCCAAGCATTCTAAATTTTCTTTATTTACTTCATTGTGTTCAGCTCTCATAACTCTCCCACGTCTTTACCCAAGCTGATCCCATGCTGCTCTCCTGCTATGCTCCCCACATTTCTTGTTACATGTTCTTACTTATCCTTCAGCTCTTCCATGCTTTCCCAGGTTCAGCCCCTTACCATGAACTTCCTGCTTCCCAATACCCCTACTACCTTTGTAATTGCCTATTCGTTTTTTGTCTTCCTAATCTTACAAATCTAGATAGACTTTAAGCTCTATAAGGTCAGGAAACCTGTCTGCATTTTTCCTCTTTCTATCACTAATAGCTAGCAGGGAGCCTGGGATTGGATTTGGTAATTCCACAATAAATATTTGTTGGTTTGATTTGAAATTAAATAATATTCAAAAGTTTTATCTCCAGTTTCCCCCCCATGCATTTGTCTTTTATATGGCTGTCTTATTAAATGACAATAATGCATACATGAGGAAAAGAGAAGTAGGAGAGGCATGAAGAGCACCTGCTTCAGGCATCTTAGAGATGGTTGTGACAACGTCCAAAGTGTGACAGGCTTAGGGTGGAAGGCTTGTAGTTTTCATTTTTATCTATTTATTTGGCTGCATTGGGTCTTGGTACAGGATCTTTCACTGCTGTGTGAGGGCTTCTCTAGTTGCAGTGCATGGGTTTCTCACTAGTTGTGGTGTGGGCTGTCGTTGTTGGGGCTCAGTTGTTGGGGCACGCGGGCTTAGTTGCTCTGTGGCATATGGGATCGAGTTCCTTCACAAGGGATTGGACCCACAATCCCTGCATTGGAAGGTAGATTCTTAACCACTGGACCACCAGGAAGGTCTCTGCTTGTAGTTTTCTGAAGTACAGTCTTTTTCTTCTTGAATTATATAACTGAGCACAAACTCAATTTATGGAGGAATATGTAAGCAATTAGTAACATAATAATGCAAAATAGCTTTCTGATAAAGACAAGTTAGAAAGGATATTTGTATTAGACAGCTTAAGCTATCATGACAGAATACCACGCTGGATGGCATAAAGAGCAAAAATGGATTTTCTCACAATTCTGAACCCTGGAATTTCAAGATGAAAGTACCTGCAGCATTGGCTTTTGGTGGGGCATCTCTTCCTGGCTTGTAGATGGTCAACTTCACACTGTGTGCTCATAGGCCTTCTTTTATGTGTGTGCAGAGAGAGAGAGAAATATCTAGAGACTCTTCCTTTTCTTATAATTTTTTTCTAAAGACTTAAAGTCGCTTAGTCGTGTCCAACTCTTTGCAACCCCATGAACTATACAGTCCAGGGAATTCTCCAGGGCAGAATACTGGAGTGGGCAGCCTTTCCCCTCTCCAGGGAGTCTTCCCAACCCAGGTATAAAACCCAGATCCCCCGCATTGCATGCAGATTATTTACCAGCTGAGCCACCAGGGAAGCCCATAATGATACATCCTATTGCATTAAACCAACCCTCCTCCCTCACCACCACCACTTAATAGGCATCATTTAACTTTTGTTTGCTTCATCTCCAAATATAGTTACCTTGGGGGTTAGGGCTTCAGTGTAAGAATTTTGTGGGGGACACAATTCAGTTCTTAACACTATTACCTAAGTCCCATTCTATTATATATTGATAATATTAAAACTATTTTAACATATAAAAGTATATAAAATACTTTCAAGTTAGATTCCTATGACTGCTGTAGTAAGACATAACTGCAAACTTTGTGTCTTAAAACAACAGAAATGTATTCTTTCATAGTACTGGAGGCAAGAAGTCCAAAATCAGTATTAATAGGCTGAAACAGCAGTGTTGGCAGGGCTCGATTCTTCTGAAGGGTCTGGGGAGAATCTGTTCCTTCCCCCTTCCAGGTTTTGCCACCTCCCAGCTTTCCTTGGCTTGTGACTACACCCCTCTCATCTTTCTCCATGGTCGTGTGGCCTTGTCTTGTCTGTGTTCGCTCAACTTCTGGCTGTGTCAGATCTCCTCTGCCTCCTTCTTGTAAGATTACATGTGATTGCATTTAGGGTAACCATAATTCAGGATAACCTCCCGGTCTCAAGATCCCTAACTCAATTACATCTGCAAAGACCCTTTTTCCATATGAGGTGAAATTTACAGATGCCAGGGATCAGGATCTGATATCTTTGTGGGGAGCATTTCTTAGCCTGCCACAACCAGTATTTTAAAATATCCTAGTCTTTTACAATTCAGACTTGATTTTAAAGTAGTTTCTTTTGGTCAAAACTGTATTTTTATATTGTGGGTCTGTGAACATACAAATCTTCTTTATAATGAAGAAACTCAAGTCATAAACATCAAATCAGAAGCCCTAACACCATTATTTTAAATAGGATACAATTGTCTTTTCTCTCTTTCTCTCTCTCTCTTTATATATGTATATATATAAAACTTTTAAATTCCTTTCATGTAAGTAGTACAAACTGGCCATTTAATTGCTCACTTGTCCTAAAAGTGTTAGCTAATAAAATTCATGTGCCCT
Source organism: Odocoileus virginianus (assembly GCF_023699985.2). Taxonomy (NCBI): domain Eukaryota; kingdom Metazoa; phylum Chordata; class Mammalia; order Artiodactyla; family Cervidae; genus Odocoileus; species Odocoileus virginianus. The sequence continues at coordinate 32,585,935 of NC_069697.1, forward strand.
ATACACAGGGAGGCCAAACAAACTGAAATATCAGAGTTTGGAGCAGAGAAAGGTTTATTTATTGTAGGACCATGCCAGGAGAAGGGAGTGGGACCTGGAGGTCATTCCCCCTTCCCCCAAACCCCCCAACTACCTGAAGGATTTCAGCAAAGCCTTTTTAAAGGCAGGGACTGGAGAGGGGCATCCCAGGGTATGTGATCAGCTCATGCACAATTCTCTGACTGTTGATGTTGAGGTAATAGGGCAGTTAACATTGTCAACCCTTTGGCACCAGAAGGTCTGGGGGCTCACAACCATCAGGTAGTTCATTTCTTCCATTTCATGATGGTTTTTAGCGTCTGAAGAACTCAGGAAATATGCTTGAGATGCTATCATCTGGGTGCTTTAGAGAGGAGCTACAGCAGAGAATATGGGGGAGTGGTCTGTCCTGGGAAGGTCCCATGAGGTCCTGCTTGGTTACAAAAGGGATTATACATTCACTTTAGAGGTTTTCTCCTCTCTTTATCATGTTCACTTATTTTAAGTTCCATTTCTATTTTATTGTATGATCTCAGTGATTTTTTCTAGGTATTTTGAATCACTGCATTTCTGAAGATTTTATTCCTTTTTGCCTAATTTCATGTTATTCTCTCTTCTTCCCTTGTGTGAAATGTCTATAGTAACTAGACTGTATGCTACTTATTTACACCATATTTTTTCTCCTTTGTAAGATTTGTCTTGATTTATCTTTGAGAATTTACATCTTAGGGTTTTTTGGTTTTTTAAATTTTATTTCAGCAATGGAATTAAGTTTGAATTATGAGTTCCACAACTTCATTTTTCATTCAAGACCAATTGCATCTTCTTTTCCAAGTGAGCTCAGCTTCAGACTCAACGAATGCACTGCTTTTATCTAGACCTCTAAATGAGAAGCCTGGGAGTAACCCTTGATATCTTTTTCTGTCTACCTGATTCTCTGTCTCAAAGTGCAATCAACTCCAAACTTGTACCCTATATCCAAATATCCTAAACATGCATTTACTTTTCTCTGTACCACATTCTTTGTTTCATTATAGGACATCCTTTCTTACCTGGAATAACCTTATAATTTGTCTATCCATTGCCAACCAAGGAAGAGACTAACTAGCAGTAATCTGTTCTTCACATTTTACTTTGATTTCTCTAAAACAAGATCTGTTACCTTGACACTATGAGCATTTGGGACTAGATCATTCATTGTTATGCAAGACTTTATAGGATGCTATCAGTAGCCCCCTCTTTACCTACTAGTGAATCCTCCTCCTCCCCAAATCATGACAATAAAAAATATCCAAATGTCCCTGGAGGAGGGAAGATTCCCCTAAGTAAAGAGCCACTTCCCTAAAATATAAATTTTATCATGTCACCCCCCTCCAGGTATGTCATTGATTGCTTACTTAATTTACTAAAAAAACCTATGTGTTTGCTAGTTTCTGTCCTAGACTATGAGAATATCATGGTGAACAAGTTAAATGTGGTCATTGCCCACACAGCTTATATTCAATTTCACTGAACAATCTAAGTCAATAAAAATGAGTAAATTATAATAAGTTCTAGAAAGGAAACAAAATAGAGATGGCGCAGACTTTACTCTGGGTGGTAACATTCCAGGTGCATTGTGAAAGATAAGAAGTAGTTAGATGTGCAAAAAATGGTGGGAGAAAGGTTCTTGGTAGGGGAATGATCATGTGCAAATGCTTTGAAGCAGAAGAACCTGCTGTGTCTGAGGAACTGGGGTAGAATATATGGAGATAAGCAATGCAGAGGGGAAGAGTATGCAGAATTGGGTAGGGACTAGATCAAGATGAGTTGTGTAAGACGTGTTAAGCAGTATTCTAAGTGCAACAGAAGCTATGGAAGAGTGAAGGAATAATTGTTTTTAAAAAATCACTTTCTTGTCTATGGAGAATGGAATGGGAAGGGATAGGAAAGAGATTAAAAAGTAGGCAGAAAGTGGAAGGGAGGAAGGAAGGAAGAAAGAAAGAGAGAGAGAGAGAAAGAAAGAAAGAAAGAGAGGAAGTGAAACAGAGTCCCCCTAAAACTGAGTTCGTTTTGTCTGAAAGTCATTGGGATATTAAAGCATTCTGAGCATGAGCTGCCCATTCTTCTTGCTTGACTCCCTGCAAATAAACTCTTATTTAGCTGCAAACATCTGCTGTCAGAGTTTGACTTTCTGTGCTGTAGGCACATGAGCTCTTGCTCTGTAATTGAAGAAGGAAGGAGGAAAGGAAGGAAGGAAGGAAAGAAGAGAGGGAGGAAGAGGAAAAAAGAAGGAAGGAAAAGGTTATTTAGTAGACTAAATGGAAAATGAAGAAATGATGGTGGCATGAACACAGCTGATGGCATTTTATTTATTTTATTATTATTATTGGCTATGTTGGGTCTTCATTCTTTTCACAGGCTTTCTCTAGTTACAGTTAGCGGGGGCTACTCTTCATTTCAGTACACAGGCTTCTCTTGTTGCAGCTCACAGGCCCTAGAGTATGTGGATTTCAGTAGCTGCGGCACACTGACTCAGTAATTGCAGCATACAGGCTCAACAGTTGCAGCCTGTGGGCCCTAGAGCATGCAGGCTTCAGTAGTTGCAGCAAGTGGGTTTGATAGTTACAGTTCATGGGCTTTAGAGTGTGGGCGCAATAATTGTGCATGGGCTTAGTTGATCTGAGGCATGTAGAATCTTCTGGGACCATGGATCAAACCTGTGTCTCCAATACTGGCAGGTATATTCTTATCCACAGCACCACCAGTGGATAAGATGTCCTAATGGGAATTTTTTTTTTCTGATGGCATTATAAATGGAAAGAAATTGTTATATTTGAAATAGGTAGCAAAACTAGAGTCAGTGGGACTTTCCAATGGATTAAATGTGATGAATGGTGGAAATGAAGAGATCATGAAGATTTTGAGGTCTGTGGGTTGAGCAGGGAGATGAACAATGAAGACATTTACTAAGATGGTGAAAGTATGGGGAATGAGTTTGAACTTGAAGTTCAATTTTGGGCTCATGAAGCTGATGAGTCATTCGATGAACATTGTTTGAAGGTGGTTATAGGTAACTGGGCTTGAGAGGTGACATCTATATTGGAGATAGCAATTATAGTTCAAAATATAGGTGGTGGGAATCTACTGGGTGGGAGGAGTGTAGAGAGAAAACAGAAGAGGGCCCTGGAGTGACTCTGAAGAATGCCAACAAAGAGTTCGTGAGGATAGCCTGCTGTAAGAAGGAGGAGGCACTGAGGTAAGAGGAAATGAAAGAATGCGTTGTGTCAGGAAGCCAAGAGAAGATTATTGCAAAGAAGAGAAGGCTAACTGCCTCCTCAAATGCTTCTGAGAGGTAAGATAAGGACAGAGAAAAGTTCTTTGAATCTGACAACAGAGAAGAAAAATGACATTGACAAAAGTAGTTTTAAATGTAACTGAAAGCCAGACTGGAGCCCACTGAAGATGTTGCCAAACCCAGCTCTGTTGTCATAGTGAGGCCAAACAAAACCTTAATGTTTGGAGCAGAGAAAGGTTTATTGCACAGCCATACAAAGAAAATCAGGCCCCTTGTGGCTCAAAAAACCTGAACTCTCCTATAGTTTTCAGGGAATGGATTTTAACAGCAAAATCTGGGGTGAGGGCTGTAGGATTTGTGACTTTCTTCTGATTGTTTTTTGAGGAGGTGACAGGGTAATGTTCTAGGAATCTCAGTCACCAGCTATCTTGTTCCAACCAGTCTAGGGTCCACATACTTGTGCTCAGCCTGAAGTTACAATCCTCCACCTGGAGGGGGCCCCAACTCCTGTGTAGGAACCAGTATCAGATTGCTATGCACATCCCCTGAGGAGGTATCAGGTCACTTCCCCATGGCTGTACAATTGATTCTCCGTATCTTGACTGCCTTTCCTTTGTTTCTATATTCCCTCGCTCTCCTGATTAGTAACTGTTTGAATCTTCCCTCCTGAACTCAGAGAAGTTCTGGAAGGCTGAAGCCTTTCTTCCTGCAAACAAGAAACAGGAGACATGGAAAGGGTTTTGTACCCACAAGGATCCTGCAGGGTCCTATTCAGTTTCAAAGAGAGAAAAAGTTTGAAGCAGTTTTGCTGTGATGGGGATGAAAAGATAGTGTGGAGTATGGAGGGGCATATTCAATGAAGTCAGGTCCCTTTCTTTTAAGTTAGAGCTACTAGAGAATATTGAAGGAGTCTTTTGCGCCTAGAAAAGAGAACAACAGTCTCAAAGGCCCCTTGCTGAATCATCTAACTTTGGAGAAAACAAAGCATAACTTTAGTTCCACCCTGATGCTCCAGGCCAGTTGCATCTATCTGGGACTTATCACCCTCTGTCCGGAAACCTACCACCCCCTACACCCACCCAGAAGACTTATTGCCCCCTGTCCGGAAACCTTCCACCCCCTACACCCACTCAGAAGACTTATCACCCCCTGCCCAACTCCAAATGTCATCTCAGCAAAAGAATACTCAAAATATCCTGCCTGATTGACATTTCCCTTATCGCTTCCACAAACCTCTCTGTAAGTATGAAGCCTCCCTGATCCCTCTCGGCGCTCAGCCTGGTCGTTAGGCCGACTGTCGCCCCTCCTTGCCTGAATAAAGGTAACCTACTTCTGTTGAGGTTGTCTTTCCTTTTCTGCCTCGCCCGAACTGTACCTTACAAATATCAGGGTTAACAGTGGAGTGCTACGGTTGAGAGGGGATGTTGACAATGTAGGAAAGGGAGAGAAGGAGACAGTCTTGATGACAGCAAGGGGGATTGGATAAAGGGCCATGGGTGGAAGAGGGGCCTTCCCTCAGGAGGGGAGAGCACTTTCTCCCCTGGCCTCACAGGGAAGAGCAGTGCGGAGGCCTAACTGTGGAGGTATGTCGCTGGAAGTGGGACCCTTTCAAGGGCCGAGAGTGGGCTCTTGTCTGACACTTGGAAATGAATTGGTCAAGGAAAACACATCCTGACAAAGCAAAAGAATTTATTGGGAAGGTGCCCCCAGACAGAGAGCAGCAGGAGAACCGCTCTGCCACTTGGCTCACGGCCTCAGGTTTAATGGTAACGGGATTAGTTTCCACGTTGTCTCTGGCCAATCATCTTGCTTGTTGCCATATTTGGTCTGACTTGGGGTCCTGCCTGGTGGCATGCCCATCTCTCAGCCAAGATGGATTCAGCATGAGGGTCTCTGGGAGATTAGCAGGCAGCTCCTTCCTCCTTGTGGCCCCTCCTCAATTCTCCCAGCTAATTTTCAGCAGCAGAAGGTGTTGCTCAATGGGACCTCCCATTGTGAGACAATTCATGCAAGCAGTTCTTGTCCGGAGAAGGATGAGGGAGGGTGTGGGAGGTTAAGGGATAAAGGGAACAAAATAGGGAGATTGAAATAGGGGATGGGGAGGGAATCTATCGGGAAACAGAGTAAGGCGTCTGGGCCTTTTTTGTGTAATTGTTACTGAAAAGTTCTTTAGCGTGCCCATCGCACAGAGAGGCCAAACCGAAAAGTCAGAATTTGGAGCAGAGAAAGACTTACTGCAGGGCCAAGAAAGGATAATGAGTGGCTTAAAAACTACAAACTGCCTGACAGTTTTGGAGGAGAAGTTTTATAGGAAAATTTGGGGTGAGGGCTGCAGGGCCTATGATTTCCTCCTGAGTGATTAGCGGTGGGGTAACAGGGTGGAATCTTGTGTTTAGCCTAAGGTTAACCATCCTCCATCTCGATGGGGGTTTTAGATCCTTTAGAAGAACTCGAAGATTTTGTTCTGTATGGTCCTTGAGGGGGAGCCAGCATCCTGCTTTAATACTGACTATTGTTTCTTGATGGCTCCTCCTTTGTTTCTGCATTCCCTCCCTTCCCCAATTACTGTTTGTTTCTGCCCTGTGGTATTCAGGAAGGTCTAGGAGGATGAATGAAACCTATTTCCTACAAACAAGAAACAGGGCAGGGGACACCACAGAAAGTGTTTACACCTGGGAGGGCCCCACAGGGTCCTGCTGAGTTTCAGTCCGTGATTTGAATTTAAAGAGAAATGAGTAAGTTTACATATATGATTTTTCTTTACCAATTTTCAGATGCCAGTGCATGTATGAGGAAAGCAGATTAATGATCAGGGTTTTGACAAGAGTGTAGTATGGAGGGAGAAAAGAATAAGAGAGCTCAGGGTTTTTGGAAAGAGAGTGATGATGCTGGTCAACCATGATCTATGCTAGATGAGGGATGGGCTGAGGAAAGGGCTGAGGGCAGAGACTGATTGTTAGAAAGTGGTGGGATCAAGGTAGTGGGAGTCTTTATTGTTGTCGTTCAGTCCCTAAGTCTTTGCAGCCCCATAAACTGCAGCATGACAGGCTCCTCTGTCCTTCACTATCTCCTGAGTTTGCTCAAATTCATGTCCACTGAGTCGGTGATGCTACCTAACCATCTCATCCTCTGCCACCCTCTACGCCTCTTGCCTTCAGTCTTTCCCAGCATCAGGGTCTTTTTCAATGAGTTGGTTCTTCACATCAGGTGGCCAAAGTACTGGACCTTCAGCTTCAGCATCAGCCCTTCCAATGAATATTCAGAGTTGATTTTCTTTAGGATGGACTGGTTTGATCTCATTGCAGTCCAAGGGACTCTCAAGTCTTTTCCATAACCAAAATTTGAAAGCATTAATTCTTTCACCCTCAACCTTCTTTAAGGTCCAACTCTCCCATCTGTACATGACCACTGAAAATCCATGATTTTGACTCTATGGACCTTTGTTGGCAAAGTGATGTCTTTGCTTTTTAATATGTATCTAGATTTGTCATAGCTTACCTTCCAATATAGGTTGTTGGCTTGGGAATACAGAAAATAGAGATCTGGGGACTGGAAAGTGTGATGTTGTAATATTGTCTTATTATAAGAATATTGAGCAGAGATCCCTGTACTATACAGTGGATCTTGTTAATCTGTTAGTGTGTCCATGTCAATCCCAGACTCCCAATTTATCCTGTCCCACCCTTCTTTTCACTTTGGTAAACATAAATTTGCATCCTAAAAAAAGTTTAGAAATGATGTAGTTTCTAGTACTTATGAGATCTAGGTTGGAACCATGTGGATAGGTGGCTGATAGGATGGAGAGAAAGGTTGTTGATGATAAGGAGGTGAAGGAGCTAAAGATTCCCACTACTTTTAGAATGAAGCTTAAATTCTTTAATAGGACATTCACAGGTCTATGTGAAATTATCCCTGCTTAATTCTCAATCTAACCATCTCCTCACTCCAGACTTTTTAATGCATCTTGCTTTTCACACTCTCACTATATTCATGAGTGAGGTATGTAAGTAAATTATGTACACTTAATTACATATGTAATTAAGTAAATTACACTCTTTCTCTTCAGGTGGACAGCTCCGCCATGCTTTCATCTTAACTAGACAAACTGTCGGTGTGCTCTCCCACTTGTCGTTGTGCTATATATCTAATAATAAGCGTTGTACCTGCATTTACAATTTTGCCTCCATGAGAAATGCATTTTTCACTGGGGGCAAAGATCCAGGGAAAAATAGCTTCTAGCTCTTGCTGGTCTGGTGGCTAGCATTCCTGGTTTTCATCCAGGCCATGCAGGTTCAGTTCTTGGGCAGGGAATTACAATCTTGCTTCATACCATGGCTCACTTCTGCCTCACTGAGATCAGTTCGGAAATGTGAGGAGACCAGTGGACGATATAGATCAGTGGTTCTCCAGGGACATTGTAATGTCTGGAGACATTTTTGATAATCATGATTGAGGTTATGCTGGTGGCATCTTATGGGTAGAGGCAGGGATAATGCTGAACATCAAATAGTGCATAGGATAGTTCCCACAGCATAGATTATCTGGCTCAAAATGTCAATAATTCCAAGATTGAGAAACTCTACCATAGATAAAGACATGTCCACATAGAGCCACAAAACGTTGAACACAATTTAAATAAGGACATGTCTACAAATACACACAGAAGTTTGAACAAAACTTTAGAGGTTTCCTTAATAAACCAGCTCTGAGTCAACTGTGTTGTTTAGTTGCTCAGTTGTCTGAACTCTTGTGACCACATGGACTATAGGCCACCAAGCTCCTCTATCCATTGGATTTTTCCAGGCAAGGATACTGGAGCGGGTTGCCATTCCCTTCTCCAGGGGATCTTCTTGACCCAGGGATTGAATCCACATCTCCTGAATTGGCAGGCATATTCTTTACCACTGAGCCACCTGGGAAGCCCCTGAGTCAGATGATCTCAGGTCAAAACCCTTTGCTGGAAGATTCCATGTAGTCCTATATCAGAAAGATAGACTTCTTTAAGCATTATTTCAAACAAGTGAATTAAATTTTAGAATACTATCAAAAATATATTTAATGCTTTACAGTCTTCTACAAAAGCACACATTTTTACAAAAACTTTCCACGTTATTTTCAAATCAATGCATATTTTAAGCCAAACATGATACAGATGTTTTTGATTCATATATTAATACATCAAGATGTTTTGTATGGATCATTTAATGTTAGCAAAGTCTCCAAAGGGTCATTTAATTTTCAAAGGTGGGAGGTCATAATTTTCCGTTAGAAAATTCACTAACATGGGCTCAAATCATGTTCGAGTGCACAGTCCCATTAGGATTTGGAAAAAACAAGTCATCTCTTCTTTATTTTATCATGCTTATGCAATATGCAAGTGCTTGGGGAATGACTTAAGAAATGGCTAAATGGATCTTTGTTCTATTATATCACCAGTAAAGTTTAGGTTTAAGTCTTTTTGTAACTGTTGCCTTGTTAAAGCAGTTTAAAAATCCCAGGAAATGGCGTAAGTTCTTTGTTGAGCAAGTGTGCTAATAACTTTCATAAAAATATCACTATTTGGAATTTATAAAACTTTCTGCTGTGGTCTAGGAATTCAGTTAAAGGTTGATTATATCAATACTGCATATATGTTAAAAGGCACATTTCATTGATCATTCAATAATAGGCTCTGACTTCAGAAATGTACTATTAAGTGCATGCTATTTACTGTTCAATTGTCTAGGGTTGAAAAGCAAGCAGATTTAAGAAAAAGCACTTCAAATCACAGGCAATCTTTACATTTTTAATGCCATTGAATAACATACATGTCACTCCTTATGCTTTTAATTTTAGTTTGTATGTCTGGTTGGTAGAACATGAAGGCATATTATTTGTAGAAATTTTTCCCTCTAAATAAGGAGCTTAAAATGCAAAGAGTGATGATTATGATTGCAGTTAAAAATATTCATTATATTAGAATTTGAGAAGGGAAAATGAAGAACTGAGGCAATTATTTGGTTTTCATCTTTTCAGTCATTTGTATAAAAATATTTATTTGTTCCAGACTCGGAACTAGAAATTGCAGATGATATAAAAATGCATTGAATGGGGATCATCTCCTCAATGAGTTCACTATTTGAGGTGGGAGATAAGGTAGGACATTCACTCATTCATTCAGTCAGTCAACAAATGAGTACTGAGCACTTATTATGTTACAGGTATAGTTCTAAGCTCTAAGGAACCATCAGCTTATTAAATAGCCAGAGTCTCTTTCTTTAAGTAGAGTACACTGAGTGTTCCTCACATTGGGAGGATCTGATGAGAGATTGATAAGAAGAAGACTGTTCCTTCAGAGGAATATGAGCAATGATGTACAAGAAGGGTATTAATTACCGAGATAATCATGATGGTGTGGTCACTTACCTAGAGCTGGACATCCTGGAGTGTGAAGCCACATAGGCCTTAGGAAGCATTACTGTGAACAAAGCTAAACAGAATTCCAGCCGAGCTATTTTTTTTAATCTTTTTTTTTCATTTATTTTTATTAGTTGGAGGCTAATTACTTTACAATATTGTAGTGGTTCTTGTCATACATTGACATGAATCAGCCATGGATTTACATGTATTCCCCATCCCGATCCCCCCTCTACCTCCCTCCCCACCCCATCCTTCTGGGTCTTCCCAGTGCACCAGCCCTGAGCACTTGTCTCATGCATCCAACCTGGGCTGGTGATCTGTTTCACCCTTGATAATATACATGTTTTGATGCTGTTCTCTCAAAATATCCCACCCTTGCCTTCTCCCACAGAGTCCAAAAGTCTGTTCTGTACATCTGTGTCTCTTTTTCTGTTTTGCATATAGGGTTATCGTTACCATCTTTCTAAATTGGTCTTTACCTTTCTGGCTTACTTCACTCTGTATAATGGGCTCCAGTTTCATCCATCTCATTAGAACTGATTCAAATGAATTCTTTTTAATGGCTGAGTAATATTCCATGGTGTATATGTACCACAGCTTAATCCTAAAAGACGAGGCTGTTAAAGTGCTACACTCAGTATGTCCATAAATATGGGAAACTCAGCAGTGGCCACAGGACTGAAAAAGGTCAATTTTCACTCCAATCCCAAAGAAGGACAATGCTTAAGAACATTCAAACCACCATACAATTGTGCTCATCTCACATGCTAGCAGCAAGGTTAGCATGTGAAATCCTTCAAGCTAGGCTTCAGCAGTATGTGAGCTGAGAACTTCCAGATGTACAAGATGGATTTACAAAAAAGACAGAGGAACCAGAGTTCAAAATACCAAAATTCATTGGACCATGGGGAAAGTAGGGGGTTCCAAAAAAAATCTACTTTTGCTTCATTGACTATGCTAAAGCTTTTGATTGTGCAATCACAGCAAACTGTGAAAAATTCTTAATGAGGTGGGAGTCCCAGACCACCTTACCTGCTTCCTGAAAAGTCTGTATATGGGTCAAAAGAAACAGAAGGGACATGGAACACCAGACTTGTTCAAAATTGGGAAAGGAGCATGACAAGGCTGTCTATTGTCACCCTGCTTAGCTTACATGTAGAGTATATCATGCGAAATGCTTAACTAGATGAATCACAAGCTGGAATCAAGATTTCCAGGAAAATTATCAACAACCTCAGATATATAGATGATACCACTCTCATGGCAGAAAGAGAAGATGAGTGAAAGAGCCTCTTCATTAGGATGAAAGAGGAAAGTGAAAAATCTGGCTTGTAACTCAACATTAAAAAAACTAAGATCATGGCATCCAGTCCCATCATTTCTTATCAAATAGAAGGGGAAAAGTGAAGCAGTGACACATTTTGTTTTCTTGGACTCCAAAATCACTCTGGACAGTGACTTCAGTGATGAAATTAAAGGATTCTTGTTCCTTGGAAGAATACCTATGACAAACTTAGACAGTGTATTGAAAAGCAGAGATGTTATTTTGTTAAAAACAAGAAAAATGTCTGTATAGTCACAGCTATGTTTTTTCCAGTTGTCATGTATGAATGTGAGAATTGGACCATGAAGAAGGCTGAGTGCCGAAGAATGGAAGCTTTCAAACTGTGGTGTTGGAGAAGACTCTTGAGAGTCCCTTGGACTACAAGAAAATCAAACTTGTCAACCCTAAAGGAAATCAACCCTGAATATTCATTGGAAGGACTGATATTGAAGCTGAAGCTCCAATACTTTGGCCACTTGATGCAAAGAGCTGACTCACTGGAAAAGATCCTGATGCTGTGAAAGATTGACGGCAAAAGGAGAAGGGGTCAGCAGAGGATAAGACGGTTAGTTATTAATATCATCACCTACTCAATGAGCATGACTGAGCAAACTCTGGGGGATACTGGTGGACAGAAGAGCCTACTGTGCTACAGTCCATGGGGTTGCAAAGAGTCAGACATGACTTAGTGACTGAACAACATACAGCTAATGATCATACTTCCTCTACTCACTGAGTAGATACTATGAGTCAGATACTGTGATAGGCTCATGTAATTCTTCAATATCCATTGAAATAGGCATTGCACAAAATGAATAAAGTGAGAGTTAAAGAGACTAAATATTTCATTCAAGATCATAAGCCATATGTCCTTTGTACTGAGTTTGCATAGTTTATCTTCAGACTAAGGTGCTTGTGCCTTAGTATGTTAAGTACTGAGGACCTACCAAAGTCTCTTTAGCGGTGCTTTAAGAAATTTGATCTGGCAGTATGTGGCGATAGTGGTAAAGAAGCCACCCGCCAATGCAGGAGATGCGGGTTCAATCCCTGGGTCAGGACAATCCCGTGGAGGAGGGCATGGTAACCTAGTCCAATATTCTTGTCTGGAGAAGCTCCATGGCAGAGCAGCCTGCTGGGCTACAGTCCATAGGGTCGCAAAGAGTCAGACATGACTGAAGCGACTGAGCACTCACTTACACACAGTATGAATAGCAAGGAGGGATGCAAGGTTAATGTAAACTTACTGCCTCTGAATGTTTTTCTTGATGTCTTTCTCCAAGAGAGATGTCTGACAATCTGTGGCATAAATGCAGTTTGACTTCTACATGCGGCACTTGATTATATTTGATTTTGTATTTTACAGTACCATGTAGATATGTCTTTGAGAACGTTATCATCTTCTTGAAAATTGTAGAGATAATCTGTTCATCATATTTGTTGACAAACTCCTTCCATTGCTGAGGAGAACCCATGGCATATAATCTGAGCGTAGATGAATCCATCCTTCGGATGCAAAAGAGGACACATGCCCCAGGCCTAATTTGAGCACCTCATTTCCCTGACCATAGTGCTTAGTTAAGGAAGAGTTGGCAATGAGTTGTCAAGAGTTGACAATGGAAATTGCCAAGTCTGAACAAAGAGAAAACAGAGAGCTACTGAGAAAGTTTCTTTCTTTCTGTGAGGGTTGCTAAGATAGCAGGATGTGGACTTTGGGGCTGCAGCTATTCATTGTGCCTAGAAGATCTTTCCAAGATAGGAGGAGTGAGAACCATATATGAGCAACTGGATCCCACTGTGCTTTGAAGGTAGAAACCTATGGGCTTTTTGTTTACATGAGCTAATGAAAAATCTATTTTGCTAATTGGTTTGATATGGGATTTTATCACTAGCAACTGAAAGAGATTCTAACTAGTAGAATGACATGACATTGATTTCTCATATCATTCATTGTGTCTTGGCCATAAAATACTAAGTTGGTGAGCCCCAAACTCACTGAATTCAAACAGTTAAGGATACATAGACAAAAATACAAAATACTTCCTGTCTTAGTTACTATTTACTTCTATTTCATGAAAATATTGCATCACAAAATTCCCAAGTAACATACAAGATGGTGGTAGAATTTTGCTTTTTAATAGAATGCTGACATTTGGCTTTTTGAAGCTAATTGTAATACAGTTTTCCAAGGGAAATACAGCAATTCAGATATATTAGAAGCTTGATAGAAATGGTAGAAATTAGGTTTATGAGAAGCAGCTTAGGGCATTCAGGTTGTGAATCACAGAACATTTTCATTCAAGACAAAGAAAATATTATAATCTCATTAACTAGAAGCCTGTGGTAACTTCAGAAATCCTGAAAACTGGTGAATAATCAGGCTAAGATACTGAATTAATAAATTTGTATACTCTAGGATGAAGCAACAGATGGAGAGAGCAATGGTAGTTTAATCATATTTGCATAAAATCATTGCCTCCTAAAATTCACAGCAGGGTGAGCCTTGGGAAGACTCTATTATAGGACTGTTGCTATAAGTGTGGGAAACTGAACGAATATCCCAGTCCTAGTAGGACTGAATGATCTCCACAATTAAGGTCAAGAAGGTTTCCATGAAGTCAGAGACTATGGCTTTGTACTGAAAGTGGGAGCAACAAAGTTGGGAAGCAACAAAAGTTCAGTCACTCAGTCGTGTCCAAATATTTGTGACCCCACTGACTGCAGCATGCCAGGCTTCCCTGTCTATCACCAACTGCCAGAGCTTGCTCAAACTCATGTCCATCCAGTCAGTGATGCCATCCAACCATCTCATCCTCTGTCATCCCCTTCTCCTCCTGCCTTCGATTTTTACCAGCATCAAGGTGTTTTCTAACAAGTCAGCTCTTTGCATGAGTGGCCAAAGTATTGGAGCGTCAGCTTCAACATCCATCCTACCAATGAATATTCCAGGATTAATTGACTAGTTTGAAATCCTTGCAGTCCAAGGGACTTTCAAGAGTCTTCTCCAACACTACAGTTCAAAAGCATCAAATCTTTAGCACTTAGCTTTCTTTATGGTCCAACTCTCACATCCATACATGATTACTGGAAAAACCATAGCTTTGACTATATGGACCATTGTTGGCAAAGTAATGTCTCTGCTTTTTATATGCTGTCTAGGTTGGTCATAGCTTTTCTTCCAAGGGCCAAGCATCTTTTAATTTTTATGGCTGCAGTCACCATCTGTGGTGATTTTGGAGCCCAAGAAAATAAAGTCTGTCACTGTTTCTATTGTTACCCCGTTTATTTGCCATGAAGTGATGGGACCACATACCAAGATCTTTGTTTTCTGAATGTTGAGCTTTAAGCCAACTTTTTCATTCTCTTCTTTCACTTTCATCAAGAGGCTCTTTAGTTCCTCTTCCATTTCTGCCATAATGGTGGTGTCATCTGCATATCTGAGCTTATTGATATTTCTCTCAGCAATCTTGATTCCAACTTGTGCTTCATTCAGCCCAACATTTTGCATGATGTACTCTTCATTTAAGTTAAATAAGCAGGGTGACAATATACAGCCTTGATGTGCTCCTTTCCCAATTTGGAACCAGTCTGTTGTTCCATGTCCAGTTCTAACTGTTGCTTCTTGACCTGCATACAGATTTCTTGGGAGGCAGGTAAGGTATTCCCATCTATTTAAGAATTTTCCAGTTTGTTGTCATGATCCACATAATCTAAGGCTTTAGCAGAGTCATTAAAGCAGAAGTAGATGTTTATCTGAAATTCTTTTGCTTTTTCTATGATCCAACAGATGTTGGCAATTTGATCTCTGGTTCCTATGCCTTTTTGCATTTCTTTTTCTTGAGGATGGTTTGATCACCACCTCCTGTACACTGTTACAAACCTTAATCCATAGTTCTTCAGGCACTCTGTCTATTAGACCTAATTCCTTGAATCTATTTGTCACTTCTACTATATAATTGTAAGGGATTTGATTTAGGTCATACCTGAAAGGTCTAGTGGTTTTCCCTACATTCTTCAATTTAAATCTGAATTTTGCAATAAGGAGTTCATAATCTGAGCCACATTCAGCTCCCGGTCTTGTTTTTGCTGAATGTATAGAGCTTCTCCATCTTCGACTGCAGAGAGTATAATCAATCTGATTTTGGTATTGACCATCTGGTGATGTCCATGTATAGAGTCATCTCTTGTGTTTTTGGAGAGGGTGCTTGCTATGACCAGTTTGTTCCCTTGGCAAAATTCTGTTAGCCTTTTCTCTGCTTCATTTTGTACTCCAAGGCCAAATTTGCCTGATACTTCAGGTATTTCTTGACTTCCTACTTTCATTCCAGTCCCCTATGATGAAATGATATCTTTTTTTGGTGTTAGTTCTAGAAGGTCTTGTAGCTCTTCATAGAACCATTCTACTACAGCTTCTTCAGCATTATTGGCTGGGGTATAGACTTGGATTACTGTGATATTGAATGGTTTGCCTTGGAAATGAACAGAGCTCATTCTGTTGTTTTTGAGGTTGCATCCAATCTCATTTTGGGCTCTTTGGCTACTCTATTTCTTATAAGATATTCTTGTCCACAGTAGTAGATATAACAGTCATCTGAGTTAAATCCACCCATTCTGGTCCATTTTAGTTCACTGATTCCTAAAATGTTGGTGTTCACTCTTGCCATTTCCTGTTTGACCTCTTCCAATTTACCTTGATTTATGGACCCAACATTCCAAGTTCCTATGCAATATTGCTCTTTACAGCATCTGACTTTACTTCCATCACCAGTCCCATCTGGAACTGGGTGTTATTTTTGCTTTGGTTCCATCTCTTCATTCGTTCTGGAGTTATTTTTCTACTCTTCTCCAGTAGCATATTGGGCACCTGCCAGCCTGGGGAGTTCATCTTTCGGTGTCCTATCTTTTTGCCTTTTCATACTGTTCATGGGGTTTTCAAGGCAAGAATGGTGAAATGGTTTGCCATTCCCTTCTCCAGTGGACCACATTTTGTTAGAACTCTCCATCATGACCCATCCATCTTGGGTGGCCCTACACAGCATGGCTCATAGTTTCATTGAGTTAGACAAGCTGTGATCCATGTGTCCTTTGGTTAGTTTTCTGTGGTTGTGGTTTTCATTTTGTCTGCCCTCTGATGGAGAAGGATAAGAGGCTTGTGGAAGCCTCCTGATGGGAGGAACCGACTGTGGGGAAATCTGGGTCTTGCTCTGATGGGCAGGGTCATGCTCTAAATCTTTAATCCAATTTACTGTTGATGGGTGGAGCTGTGTTCCCTCCCTGTAGTTTTGCCTTAGGCCAAACTATGGAATGAGTAATGGCTGTAATGGAGACCTTCTGCAAATGGACTTATGCTCGCACGTCATAGCTCCCAGGACTGTTGTATTCAGTGCTCCTGACCCCGCAGCAGGCCACTGATGACTTATGCCTCTGTCCCGGAGACTCTTGGACACCCACAGGCAAGTCTTGCTCAGTCTATTTTTGGGTCCCAGCTTCTTTCTTCTGGGTCCTGGTGCACACAAGGTTTTGTTTGTGCCCTCCAAGAGTCTGTTTCCCCAGTCCTGTGGAAGTTCTGTAATCAAATCCCACTGGACTTCAAAGTCAAATTCCCTGGGAGTTCTCAGTCCCTTTGCTGGATGTCCAGGTTGGAAAATCTGTTGTGGGTCCTAGAACTTTTGCAACAGTGTGAGAACTTCTTTGGTATAATTGTTCTCCAGTTTTTGGGTCATCTGCTTGGTGGCTCTGTGGTGGGGCTAATGGCGACTTCCTCCCAGAGAACTTATGCCACATGCTGTGCTCCCAGGTCTGCTGTAGCCAGAGCCCCTGTCTGGGCAGCAGGCCACTGTTGACCCATGCCCCCATAGGAGACACTCAAACACTCAAAGGCAGGTCTGGCTCAGTGTCTTGTGGGATCCTTGGGTCCTGTTGTGCACAAGGTTTTGTTTGAGCCCTCTGAGTGTTTCTGGTGGGTATGGGGCTTGATTATAAATGTAGTTTTTCCCTTCCTACTGTCTTGTTGGGACCTCTCTTTTGGCCTTAGATGTGGGGTATCTTTATTTGGTTGGATCCAACATTCGCCTTTTGATGGTTGTTCAGCAGCTAGTTGCAATTTTGGAGTTCTTGCAGGAGAAGATAAGCACACACCCTTCTACTCCACCATCTTAGATTAACATAAGGTTTCTTCATTTCCTGGAAAAACAGCAGAAATTTCCTCTACTTGTTACCAGTATATAAGCAGCCAGCAATATTTTTTTAGTACTAATTATATGCTAACTATATCCAGTTTGTGTTTCTCTTATTTATTCCATCCCCAAACCATGCTGCATACCAATGGCATATTATTCTTAAAATAATCATGATAGCTATGATTGGTATCCTTATGTTTTTAATACCTTAACACTATTTTCCATTCCCAGTTTAAATCCAATAGAAATATTAGGAACTTTTCTCTAAGAATTATCTCTCTACCATATTTATTTCACATTTCAATTGATAGTATTTCCATATTTGCCACTGAATCACTTAATGCAATCAGGCCTTACAATTGCTCTTCAGATGCCTGAGTCTGGGCTTCATTTAGGAAGTTTATGACAGTGGGGTTCTACAATAGACTTAACATTTTGTATCTACTTCCAGCCAGATAATCCTGGACGTGACTTCATTCATTTCCTGTAGTGTTGTTTAAATGTTATTTTAACAGCTTTATTAAGGCATAATTTATATATAGTAAATTAGACATATTTAAAGTGTATAAAATAATAAATTTTGACATACTCATATACCCATGAAAACATAACCACAATCAAGATAATTAAAATATGCCTCGCCCACCAAAGTTTCCTCATATCCATTTGTAATCCCTTTTTTCAGTTTCTTTCCATTGTCTCTCAACCCTGTGCCACTACTGTTCTGCTTTCCTTTAATTTGCATTTTCATTAATTCTTATTTCTTAGACTTTAATATAACTGAAACCATACAGTATGTATTCTTTTGTCTGGCTTCTTTTGCTCATCTTAATTCTGAGATTCATCCATGCAGCAAATCAACAGATCATCCTTTTATATTGCTGCATAATATTCCAATATGGATACACTTCAATTTGTTTCTTATTTTTTATTCATCTGTTCATAGACATTTGTTTCACTTTTTAACTATGACAAATAAAGCTTATAAAACATTTGTGTACAAATGTTCCTATGAATGTATACTTTAATTGTTCTTAAGTAAACACCTAGAAGCAGAATAGCTGAACAACAGCAACATTTCTCTTTGACACTGTACTGCAGGTTCTAGTTTGTTCAACATGGTGAGAAGAAGAAATAAAAAGCATCCATATTGGAAAGGAAGAGGTAAAACAGTCTTTATTTACAAAAGACATGCTCTTTCATGTAGAAAATTCAATTGAATGTATAAAAATCTGTTAGAACTAATAAATTAGTTTAACAAGGTTTCAGGATACAAGATCGATATATATTGTATATTGTACATTGTATTTCTATCTATCAGTAGATAGAAATGTATTTCTATATACCAATATAATCAGAAATTGAGGTTTAAAAAATACCATTTACAACAGTTTCTCAAATTAAAAACCTACATTAAAAAGATTCTATTACCCCACATCACCAAGCAATCTAATATACCATTCATCTATGTCCTACAATTCAATTTAATCTGCTACTCTCCACCGAGTAAAAGCATCAGATCTTACAAGGGCTCAGTCCTGCAAGACTGGTCATGCTGCCCAACTGAAGACCTGTTGTAAGTTCAGGTTGCCACCTCTGCTTCTTACTGACTGACTCGAAACAGGAGGTTCCTTCTACCCTTGAGTTTGATTAGTTTGCTAGAGCAGCTCACAGAACTCAGAGAAATATTTTACTTACTAAATCACGAGTTTATTACAAAAGGATATAACTCAGAAACAGCTAGATGGAAGAGAGGCATTGGCAAGGTCTGAGGAAAGGGTGGGGAGGTTCCATGCTCTCTGAGAGCACCATTCTCCCAAGATCTCCCAAGATCTCCATATGTTCACCAACCCAGAAGCTCTCTAAATTCCATATTTTGGGATTTTATGGAAGTTTAATTACATAGACATAATTGATTAAATTATTTGCCATTGGCCACCAACTCAACCTCCAACCCTTCTCCCATTTCTGGGGGTCAGGGGTGGGGTGGGGTGGGTGGGATTGAAAGTTCCAATCCTCCAATAACACAGTTGATTCCCTCGGTAATCAGCCTCCATCCTTAAGTGCTTTCCAGAAGTCACCTCATTAACATAAATTCAAGTGTGGTTAAAAGGGGTTTGTTATGAATATACTAGATACCTTTATTACTCTTACCACTTGGGAAATTCAAGAATTTTAGCACCTAGAGTGCTAGGAACCAGGACAAAGATCAGATATACAGTTCTTACTATAAATCACAACATCACAGGGATAAACCTGATAAAATATGTGAAGGATGTGTACACTGAAAACTGCAAAACATTGCTGAGAGAAATTTAAAAAGACCTCAATAAATGGAAAAATATACATGTTCACTGACAGAAGATGTAAATTGGACTCAAAATGAGTTTTAGCTTCAATGCAAGCTCAATCAAAATTCCAGAAGGGTTTTAGGCAGAAATTGACAAGCTAGTTCTAAAATTCATGTGGAGATGCAAAGGACCTAGAATTGCAAAGAAACAGTTCTGCAACAGAAGAACAAAGTTAGATGATAAACAGTAGCTAATTTTAAGACTTACAAAACTGGAATAACCAAGAAAATGTAGAATCAGTGTCAAGATAGAAAAGCAGATAAATGGAAAATATTACAAAGTCCACAAATAGACTCACACATGTACAAACAAGTAATTTTTTACAAAGATGCAAAGGCCCTCATGGCTCAGCTGGTAAAGAATCTGACTGCAATGCGGGAGGCTTGGGTTCAGTCTCTGGGTTGGGAAGATCCCCTGGAGAAGGGAATGGCTACCCACTCCAGTATTCTGGCTTGGAGAATTCCACTGACTGTATACTCCATGGGGTTGCAAAGAGTCGTACATGACTGACTGACTTTCACTTTCAAAGGCATTTAAGTGGAGAAAAGATAATCTTTTTAATAAGTTGTGCTTGAACAATCAGATATCCACACGCAAAAAAATTAACTTCAATTCATCCCATGCACAATATATAAAAATAAAATACATAATTCAAGTAGATAAACAGACCTAAGTATTAAATCTAAAAATACAAGAGTGATCTCATGAAGATGGTGATATAAGTTGTTCCTGACTTCACTGCCTCTCACAAGAAGACCAACTAGCAACTATCCATAGACAAGATATAATTGTGAAAATCCCAGAACGTAAGGATGAGGCTGAGGCATACTTCTGGACAATGAAGGACCACATTAGAAGAGTAAGAAGAGCTGCTACATTGTCACTAGCTTGTTTATACACTAACTGGCAAATGCCACACCTAGAAAGATTCCCTGGGTGGTCATAACAAAATGTTATACTAATGCAACCACTGAAGGTGTTTTATTGGTTCAGTAGTAGTCTTGGCAAAGTAGGAAGGTGAGGAAGTTGGGGTGAGTTATTTATTAATAATACAGAATCTAAAAAAATGGTACTGATAAACCTATATGCAGGGCCGGAATAGAGATGCAGAAATAGAGAACAGGTTTTGGACATAGCAGAGGAAGGAGCAGGTGGGATGAATTGAGAGAGTTGCATTGACAAGTATATATTACCATGTGTAAAATAGATAGCCTGTGGGAAGCAGGTATATGGGCACAGGGATCTCAACCTTGTGCTCTGTGATGACCTAGAGGGGTTGGATGGGGTGGGGGGTAGGTGGAGATGGGGACATATGTGTACTTGTGGCTAATTTACATTTTCGTATGGCAGAAGCCAACACAGTATTTTATAGCAGTCACTCTCCAATTAAAAAGAAATTAAAACGTTTTTAAAATAAGTATATGAAGAGCCATCAAGAAGAAAAAGCTAATATATTCTACTCTAATGTATCAAGGGTAGAAAAGTTGAGTTTAATATACTCAGAGGAAGGGTACAGGCATGAACAGATGTTCTGGCTATGATTTAATACTGAAAAGATCAATTGCTCGATTGATTCATTTGACATTTCAGTGCTTTAGTATTTTAAGTATGTGTACATGATTCTTTTGTCTGTGTACTTATGTACAGAGAAGTTCAATATTTCAAAGTTGGTTGTTTAGGATTTTTCTGTTGAACCACTTAAGAAATGTTGCTTGTAGGTCAAGGAAGCTCTTAGATGCACTACCTGATACCCATTTAGTTCCTTTGGAGGAAGAATGACAGGCATTTTTGAGATGATTTTATTATTCCTGGTGCTAATGGAAAGAAGCTTTGTTGTGTTGAGTTGGAGGAATAAATGAACATGGCCCTTCTCCTTTTTTTGTTTCTTTGAGTCCAGAGTAAGAGGATCTGGATCACATTTTGGGGATGGTCCTCTTTCCTCCATGGTCTAGAAAGTTGTCAAGTTGGGAAGCTGTCCCTCTCTTGGGCTGGGCTTCTCTCCTTGACTCACCTCTGACAATCCAAGCAATTCTGATGGGCTGGGTGAAGTGGGTGGGCTAAGCCTGCTCTCCTATAGACAGGATTTCTCTCTCCCGTTCTGTGTTGTTACTGCTCCTGTTCTGTTCTCTTCTGGAAGCCAGCATCCGCTGGATCAGCCTCTTCCTGCTTTGGAAGAGCTGAGGTGAATGTCAGAGGGAGAAGAAAGCAAACTCGGTTTTAAAAAAATTATTTATTTGGCTATACCAGGTCTTAGTTGTGGCATGTGGCATATAGTTCCCCAACCAGGGATCGAACCAAGGCCCCCTGCATTGGGGTGGCAGAGTCTTAGCTACTCAACCACCAGGGAAGTCCTAGGTTTAGGTTTTATTTAGTTTGAGACCTCTCAGTTCTCCTTCCCTTATGTAGGAATCCTCCAGGCAATCACACTGGAATTCTAGTTTGGAGTTTGGGTCTAAATCCCTTGTTAAAATGGTGTTCCATTGTCTGGTGAGCTCCTATGATTACATTTTCTCTGGCAACCTGACCAGAGAAGGATGGTTGATTGAGGACAGTATTTAGGTGTCTGGAACTTGGGCCATTAACCTCTCCCAACACAAGTGTCTATGGTATCCCATTTCAGTGCAACTTAGAGTGGAGACAAGGTAGTTTGCAGAAAACCCACATAGGTAAGGATCATTTAGAGTATTGTTTCAGAAGTGCTTTCCATGATATTAGCCTGGGCACTTGTAATTTATTAGCTTTCTTTGTAATGTAAGATAAGGTGTTCTAGGCTAGAAAACTTCTCTGAATTGAGAACAAAAGACAGCTTTACCTATGGGGATTCAGAGGCTCAAGGTCTGGATTTCTCTCCTCACTCTACAGTTAAAATGTGTAGATATTTACAATTCAAGGGATCCTAAAACAGGGGTACCTTCATCCCCTAAATCCAAGTGTGTCTGTGTATACGCATCTTACATATGCATATAGATTCATATTTGTATGTAAGTTTTATGTAAACTGTCTAGATAAGCACACAAAACTATGGCCAAACTATGTAATATTTTAAAAATTAAGACTCTAGGGTTGAGATGCAGTCATTAATCACTTATGTGCTGCTTTCTGGAACTCAGGTTTTTCTACATTATATTTGTATGGTGGATTGAATGGTTTCAAGATCAATTCTAATTCCAACTCTAAAATTTTGTAACTCTAAAACACTATGGTAATAATAACATCTTTGTAATTGTATACACAGTTGTCTGTACCATCATTTATATTGAATCCAACCCCTAAAATACTCAAGTTGAATAAGGGGACACAAAAAGATAAATGAGACATGGTCCTTTCTTAAAGATGTTATCAATCCAATAGGAGATCTAACAATAAAGAAAGCTGAGTGCCAAAGAATTGATGTTTTGAACTGTGGTGTTGAAGAAGACTCATGAAAGTCACTTGGACTGCAAGGAGATCAAATCAGTCAATCCTAAGGAAATCATCCCTGAATATTCATTGGAAGGACTGATGCTGAAGCTGAAGTTCCAATACTTTAGCCACCTGATGTGAAGAACTGACTCACTGGAAAAGACCCTGATGCTGGGAAAGATTGAGGACAGAAGGGGATGACAGAGGATGAGATGGTTGGATGGCATCACTGACTCAATGTGCAGTTTGAGCAAGCCCTGGGAGTTGGTGATGGACCGGAAAGCCTGGCATGCTGTAGTCCATGGGGTCACAAAGAGTTGGACACGACTGAGAGACTGAACTGAACTGAACAATGTACAATCTTACACTTAGTAGGGCAAACAGACATGATTTCTTTATAATATGTTAAATTAAAAACTTAAAATTTTAACTCCTGATTCTTCCAGATTATCCCTCAATCTTCAAGACACCACTTCCTCCAGGATGTTTTTACACCTCTATAATGGACTAGTGGCTTTAGCTCTGTATCCCGAGAGTCTGTGCATACATTTATCACAGATAAATGTTAAATTTATCTAAATTTTATTTAGATTATTTCCTGCATGTTTCTCTTAGCCAGGAAACTGTAAGCTTTTTGAGGGTAAGAGTAACGTGTTATTTATCTTATCTAAATTTTATTTAGATTATTTCCTGCATGTTTCTCTTAGCCAGGAAACTGTAAGCTTTTTGAGGGTAAGAGTAAAGTGTTATTTATCTTCATATTCCCAGCACATAGCATATTGTCTGGCACATAAAAAATTCTTGCTCAATATTGTCCGACTCTTTGCAACCCTAAGGACTGTAGTCCAGTAGGCTCCTCTGTCCATGGGATTTTCCAGGCAAGAATACTGGAGCGGGTTGCCATTTCCTACTCCAGGTGATCTTCCTGACCCAGGGATCGAACTCACATCTCTTGTGTCTCCTGCATTGGCAGGCAGATTCTTTATCACTGCACCACCTGGGAAGTCCTAAAAAATTCTTAGTCAGTGATAATTGGGTGGAACAATAATTGAAATGGTTAATTTTGCAAAGTTGTATTACTTGATATAAAGTATAATTTTATGAAGTTCATGAAAAATTTTCACATCTTTATTTTATTTAATCTTCACACCAGCTATAACATCTAGATCCTGTTTTTTTTTTTTTCTTTTCCAATTTATAGATAGAAGAAAAGAGACTCATACATTAGCAATAGACTAAACAGGGAAAATCCCTAATCATAGGACCAGTATTTTTTGTTAAGTTATGCAGATGTTCTTCGTAAGCTGTAAAAGATGTGCATACATACATACAGGTTTCTGCATTCTATCACTTTTAATTTTCTTTTTGCTTCTATTAGCTTGTCACCCTCTTTTCTGCCAATTGGTAGAGTAGAAAGAGCTCACTCTGACCACTTCAACAAACATTACAAATTCCCCACACATCAGATGAGGTGGGGAATCCCTGCCAAGCAAAGGACAATAGATTCTTCAAGTCAATGAAATGAAATTTTGAATAATACAGGGAGATTAAATAACTATGTTTTTAAAATGAGGTTTCAGATGACAGCTGTGGCAGCTGACAAGCTTATCTATAGTCCTTTTCAGAGGAATGCTGCCTTTTTGACAATAGTGGCTACAGCCATGCTGTAAAATACAGAATGCTCTAGTATATTCCAGGTGATTTCTGGAATTTATGATACTCTGATTTCAGTGATAAGCCCAAGGATCAACATCTGACCTGGAGTCAAACCTTCATAGGATAATAGTGGCATTTGGAGTGCCCATATATTTACTGTTGGCCAGTGGATGCTTAATCAAATTCTTATTCTTGGGAAATTCAAATGCAAATCTGATGCATTCTGGCTCAACTTATTCATTGTTTACTTTCTAGTCCTGCTTCCTGGTATCTTGAAGGTACCCTCTCCACACCAGAAACAAAGATTTAAGAAACTGCTCACCAAGTTTGAGACCAAAGTTTCCAATGCTTGCACAAAAATCTTTGAGTAGATTTTATCTCCTACTCAAACAACAACAACAACAAGTAAACCTGAAAAGGAGAGAGGAAAGGAAAAAGGAGGGTGGCTGGCAGAAGAAAGGAACAGTAGGCAGTGGATTTTTTTAATTGAGAAGGAAAAGGAGGGTCACAAGGAATAAACAGTGAAGTGAAGAGACTTCACTGGCAGTGAAGGGGCTCAGACTCCATGCTCCCAATGCAAGGGGCCCGAGTTCGATCCCTGATCAGAGAACTAAAGCCACATGTCATAACTAAGAGTTTGCATGCTGTAACTAAAAGATCCCACATGCCATGGCTAGAAGATGAAAGATCCTGTGTGCCACAACTAAGACCCAGTGCAAATAAATCAATAAATGTTCAAAAAGAAAGTAGAAGAGATCCAGCCAAGCTGACATTGAGGGTATAGCTGTCTCAGTGGCCTGTGGCTTGAGGTCAAATTAAGGTTCAAGATGGACACTTAGACCTTCAGAAATTGGAAACTTAGGCTTCTTGTATGCAGATGGGGGCACACTATGATGAAACTAAACCAGGCAATGAGAATTTCCCTAAATTCTGGGTCAATCGTAGACCCACTGTCATTGTCACGGAAACCTTACAAGTTGACAGTTGCTGTAGGCATAGTGAAAGAAAACAGAGGTGGGATAATTGAGTCTCTATAACCTGAAAACACTTAAATATTGATCAACAGGTGAAACAAAGTGCTCCAGTACACTGTACGTTTAAGGTTTGATTTGCAGATACTAGGACTGTCTTCTCTAACTCCTTAGTTCCTTCTATACATACTCCTATAATAAGCACCCAACAGCCAAGCAATCAGAAAATATCACTCTATTCTTTGCAAAGTTCAAGAGATTAATGCAGCCATCTCTAATAATACATGGGAGAGGGACTAGTCAGGATAAACCTGATTACATTGCAGTAATTGATATATAACCCCAAACCTCAGTAGCTTTAAACTATAAGGTTTATTTGCTATGAATGCCCATTGTGGGTAATCTGAGGGTTCTCTCCAGTGTGCTCGCTTCAGGACTCTGATGAATCTGCTCCAGCTGGAGGTTGCTGGTCACTGCACCAAAGAGAAAGAGAGCCAGGTACTCTTTATTATTATGCACTGGCTCCTTAAAGTATCTGCCAGGCAAGTACACTCACATTTCATTGGCCAAAGCAAGTCACACGGTCACATGTAACTTCAAACAAGCCTATGTGTGTCCCATCAGGTGCCAAATATGTTGTGGACAGCACCAATGGTGACTGAGGGAAGAAGAGGACATCCAGATAAAATAGAATTTCTGTGATTTTGAAGCAATGCAATATTACCATCTTGAATATTTATTCCAAAAAAATGGGCCATTTGTGCTATGGTTTGGAGATTTTTTTTGTCATATAAATTTATAACTTTTTTTGAAACAGTACTTGTATTAGGATAGTCTTTTGCAAGAAAATTTATGACTAAGCTTTCTGGGCTTCCTTAGGGCTCAGATGGTAAAGAATCCACCTGCAATGCAGGAGACCAAGTTCAATCACTGGGTTGGGAAGATCCCCTGGAAAAGGGAATGGCTACCCACTCCAGTATTCTTGCCTGGAGAATGCCATGGGCGGAGGAGCCTGGTGGGCTACAGTCCAGAGGATCACAAAAAATGGGACACAACTGAGCAACTAACATTTTCACTGTCATAGTTTATATTAAGACTCACATTTTGTGTTGTACATTTCAAACTCATAGAATGGACTTGAAAAATCTTTTTTATTTCAATGAGCAAAAGTAGTTGTAATTGAAAATATATGAGGAAACTGACAAAGAGACTACAGTCAGTTCTTACAATGTATGGTGCTTTACATTATTCATCTATGCTAAACAGACTCTGGTTGAGATTTGACTGAGAAATCAAAACCTATACAGACAAGCAACAGTTAAGCAAATTTAGCACCACCAAACCAGCTTTACAACAAAAGCTAAAGGAGCTTCTCTATGCAGGAAACAGAAGAGAAGGAAAAGACCTACAATAGATAAGCCCCCAAAATTTAAGAAAATGTTCATAGGATCATGCATGTGTGCATGCTAAATTGCTTCAATGTGTCTGAATTCTTTGCAACCCCATGGACTGTAGCCTGCCTGGCTCCTCTGACCATGGGATTCTCCAGGCAAGAATACTGGAGTGGGTTGCCATGCCTCCTCCAGCGGATCTTCCCTACCCAGTAATCAAACTTGAATTTCCTGCATTGCAGCAGATTCCTTACTGCTAGTGCCACATAGCGGAGAAAGCAATGGCACCCCACTCCAGTGCTCTTGCCTGGAAAATCCCATGGATAGAGGAGCCTGGCAGGCGGCAGTCCATGGGGTCGCTAAGAGTCGGACACAACTGGGCGACTTCACTTTCACTTTTCACTTTCATGCATTGGAGAAGGAAATGGCAACCCACTCCAGTGTTCTTGCCTGGAGAATCCCAGGGACAGGGGAGCCTGGTGGACTGCCGTCTATGGGGTCGCATAGAGTCGGACACGACTGAAGCGACTTAGCAGCAGCAGCAGTGCCACATGGGAAGCCCAATAGGATCATACATATTAATAATTACCTTAAATGTAGATGGAGTAAATGCATCAACCAAAAGACATAGACTGACTAGGTAGATGAAACATGTGCATGTATACACTTCCACTTACCACATCACTCGACTTAAACTCCCAAACTGTAACTATTTTATATTGTTAGGTTAATCATATTTCCATATGGCTTGCAATTGTAATTTTTTTGTCTAGCTATTGATTGTGAAAACTGATAACTATCTTTTACTATTGTGATTGTGTAACTGCTATTCATTCTAAAACCTTGTATAATGATCCATCAACAGAAAATAAGAGAATTCTATATTGCTGTAACTACCACTTAATAGAAAAACCTGTAATCACTTTTTAAAATCCAGACACATTTTAGAGTTATCTTGGAATTTTTTGAAAAATACAAAATGTCCAGGTATTGTTTTTTACTCCAAAGCTCCAGATGTGATGATAATAACCAGCTATGTTTAAAAACAACTGTACTATCTGATGATCTTTTACTTTTATCTAGTTTGTTCACTTTTTATTTTTCATATTCAGTGCCCCCATCTCATTCAGTTTATGTTTTCCAATTTCTCCATTTCTTTGTTTCGTTGCTGCTCTTTTTCAAGTCTCTATCAAGTGTAGTAGAAAAGCTTTTGTATACACATATATGGGCTTCCCTGGTGGCTCAAACAATAAAGGAAAAAATAAAATGCAGGAGACCCAGGTTTGATCCTTGGATTGGGAAGATCCTCTGGAGAATGGAATGGCTACCTACTCCAGTATTCTTGCCTGCAGAATTCCATGGACAAAGGAGCCTGGCAGACTGCAGTCCATGGGGTCACAAAGAGTTGGACACGACTGAGCAACTAACACTTTCATACATATATATACACACATATATATAGACATATACATATATAATATGTGCAATATAATTTATGTATAATATAACAAATAATATAATATTTTATAAAACATGAATTTTTACTTAGCTAAAAAAGTTATGACATTTTGGTCCTACTTTTTTGACTAAGTATGAATAGAATGTTAGATTGCTAACTTATATTCACTCAAAACTTTGATATGGTTCCATTTGTTCTAGCATCTAGTATTATTGCTAAAAGTCTAGAAAGTTTATTATTTTAGTAACTTTTATTATAAAACTTTTTTGAATGAGGCTGAAACTTATAATCCAATTCTGACAATAAAAAGAAATACTATGTTGCAAAAAAAATACCAGGAAATTAACATGTGACACAGTATTATTAAAAGCACAGATTTTGCTCAAATTTCACAAAATTTTAAGCTTGTGTCCATTATTTGTTTTCATACCTTATTCAAGATTCTACATTGTATTCAGTTGCATTGGGCAGCTTCAGCTGCATGCAACAAATTCTTATAAATTCTTTTTTAATTTTTATTGTCATATTTTCTAATTTTCCTTGTTGTGGTATCTTAGTATACCCATCATTTAAAGGTTGACATTTAATTTCCGAATACATGGGTTTTTTTTAAAGTATCCTTGATATTAATCTCATATTTTGATATTAATTTCTCATTTAAATGCTTTCTTCTGTGCAGTTACCCTCAGTGGTTTTTCTGTTTTTTAACTTTATTAAAGCTTTCAATGGCTAAGTCAAAGATCTCTCTTGGTAAATGTCACATTGCACTTGAAAATATATGGGTTATTATCAAATATCTTTTGATATTTATTTCTAACAAAGTACCACAGGTATAAGAGAATAGAGTCTGTATGATTTCAGTACTTTTGATCAATGACATTTTTGCACCTTGTTTTATGTCCCTGGATATGTTTCAGTGTCTCCTGGTTTATAGTCTATGGGAACTTGAATAGAATTTATATCCTGCCTTTGTGTGAAAATTGTGTAAATCTTCATTATGTTGAATTAGTTCACAGTGCTTTTCAGGTCTACTATATGCTTCTACTTTGATATCTATTCATTTTATTAATTTTTGAAGATTTATATTGAAACTACAACTAAAAATCTTAATTTATCTACTTAAAAAATTGTAACATATATAGTGGAAATATATGTAACTTTGTTCTCTATTTTCTAAGTTTCCTATAAATGTGTTATCATATTTTCATAGTTAAAAAAACTATCTAGATTGAAGAAAAAGAATTGTGAGGTCACTCTAGATTTAAGCAGATATTTCATAGAAGTATCATATATTTAAACATTTTGAAAGCTTTTTCTACCATGTGAAGATCTATAGAAATTATCATAAACTTGTATTCAGCAATAGTTGGACCATAAAGAAAGCTGAGAGCCAAAGAATTGATGCTTTTGAACTGTGATGTGGGAGAAGACTTATGAGAGTCCCTTGGACTGCAAGGAGATCAAACCAGTCCATCCTAAAGGAAATCAGTCCTGAATATTCATTGGAAGGACTGATGCTGAAGCTGAAGTTCCAATACTTTGGCCACCTGATGTGAAGAACTGACTCATTGGAAAAGATGTTGATGCTGGTAAAGATTGAAGGCAGGAGGAGAAAGGGATGACAGAGGATGAGATGGTTGGCTGGTATCACCGACTGGATGGACACGAGTTTGAGCAAGCTCTGGGAGTTGGTGATGGACAGGGAAGCCTTGTGTGCTGCAGTCCATGGGGTTGCAAAGAGTTGGAAATAACTGAGCGACTGAACTAAACTGATTCAGCAACAGAGCAAAACTAGCTTTCAAACACATTT
Organism: Odocoileus virginianus; assembly: GCF_023699985.2. Taxonomy (NCBI): domain Eukaryota; kingdom Metazoa; phylum Chordata; class Mammalia; order Artiodactyla; family Cervidae; genus Odocoileus; species Odocoileus virginianus. The sequence continues at coordinate 32,616,169 of NC_069697.1, forward strand.
TCAAGTCACACAATAAAGTAGAAATTTAATAATAATTTTTGGGAATTACAGTATGGGGAAAAATATATTTTCTTTTTCATTTTTCAGGGAATATAAGGAATGAAAGCCTGAAATTATATTTTCTTAACTCCAAACTGAGCTCATCATCATTAAAAGAAATCATGATTTAACTGTTCAATGTGTCATAGCTTTAGCAGGCCCTTCACTAATTGTAGTCGTCTTAACTGGGTGTGCCAGATGTTGTCTGGATGTGTAAGCCACACAAGCATCATAACATTTTGTAGTAAAAAATTCCTGGCACCACCTCAGTCAGTCCTTTCTTGTGCAGGAGAGCTGTAGGGAGAAAATAACAGAAATGAATTTCTAAAGACTATAATTCTTGAAGATTTTCTGCTTAATGATTTTTATACCCCTTTCCCTCCACTGTTGCATAGATTACTAAAAGAAAAAAAAAATTTAACTTTAATCCTTGTAAAAAGCCACAGGAATATTATGGCTAAGCATTTCAAAGCTCTTCTATTAATGCAGGAAACTGTTAGAGTGCTTTGAACATTCACTGTTTAGTTTCCTAATTATTTCAGTTTGAAAATTTGACTGAGGTTTACTTCTGCTTTGAAAGTTCACACAAATGTTAAAGGATACAATTTGCCTCAAGATTAATGAGAGCCAGTGATGGTGTTGGATATTTCCATACTGTTTATAGGTATTTTCCAAGTGGATGATAATTTAGCAAATAGATACTTCTGTTAGGGTTAGTCTATTTAAATCTGAAAAGTCATATAGACCTGGAAATGGAGCCCTACTTTCCTTGGAGGATTAGATGTCTTTTTAACTTTTTATTTTGAAAAATTGGGGAAAAAACACCTATAGAATATTTTGTGGGTGTATCACTTGTTAGCATTGCTGTTTTTATTTTCTACTTCATTTCATATATGTGTATGTACTTATGTTCATTTTGCAAAATCATTTAAAAATAAGTTGCAAGCACCAGTCCTCTGCATTCCTAGGTATGTCAGAATTATCTCCTAAAAACTAGGATGCTTTCCTGTATATTGCAATGCCATTATTGCACCCACATTTTTAACATTAATACAATCTTATTATCTAATATGCAGTCTATACTCTAGTATACTCAATTGTGCTGATGATATTCCTCATATTCCCTTTAAAAAAAATTCAGCATCTAATCAACGGTCATATGTTTCATTCAGTTGTCTTGTCTCTTGAATCTCTTTAATTGAAAGGAGTTTCCAGGCTTTCATTTTAACAGTCTTTCATATTATTGACATTTTTGAAGAGTCACAATCAGTTGTCTTGGAGAATGTCCCTGGGTAATGATCTTTTCACACTAACCAATGCTAATTAATTAGGTAACTTTTCTGAAAAAAAAAATAAATAAATAAGCCTTTGTGCTAAGATTTTATAGCCATTTCTGATGCTGCATATCATCTACAACAGATTTGGATTAGAAGTGGATTAGTGTTATTTTCTGGAGACATTCAAGAACTTAGATGATGAGGGTAAGGAGTCACTGAATATATCCTATCTGTCCCCTTGACTCCCACATAGCTCAGTTAATCCAATAGGTCACTGTTGTAGAAATTTTCCTACAGTTACACTCTTTCTTCCAGTGTTTTCTCTACCTAAGAACCTGGTAGTTATAGAACACAGTGTTTAACTACCCTGAGCCACATTGCCCTATATTTGAACTCCAGCCCTGCCCTGTTTGAAACCCATTTCTCTTGTGATAAAAGAACAGCACTAAATGTCTTACATTCAGAAGAGGGACTGATTTTGAAAATAGCTTCATTACTGTTACTTGAATCACTGTGGTTATGAAATACTTTTGTTACTCATCCATTCTGCCACTGAGCCTGTGTCTGGTTTTCTGCTCTCATCATGCTAAGAACAAATCAACTTTTCTGTTTCACTGACATGTGAACACTGCCAGCTATAGAAACTAAATTCAGAGACATTCACCACTGGCCTCTGCCTTACTAGATAGTAAACCACTCTGAAACCAAGAAAACAAAGCATGATATAGAACTGTACTGAATGCTTCACATTATTTTTAATTTAAAAAATGGCATGGGGAAGTTTTGCAGAGAACTCTTGGGAAATATTTTTCAATATTTTTTTAAACTATGTTTTCAACTTTTATTTTCAACTAAAAGCAGAATATGTGCTTGTGATAAAATCATTCAACATACTTTTAAGTAGAAAGAAGGAAATAAAAATGGCACAGAACTTTCATATGCAGATGTAAGTAATGCTAAATTTTTGGTATATTTTTACCATCTAGTCTTTTTATATGCCATTTTTTACCTTATAGTCATTTTGTCATCATTTAAAAATACATAATTATTAACATATCATATATATACACATATATAAAGATAGTTTTTGTAGAGTTCTGTATGTATACATAAACACACATATGTACATAATTTTTATGTAGTTATAAGGACATAAAAAAAGTAAGAGGTTGAATGTTTCCTTTTGCAAACAGTGAAACAGAATTCTTCTTTTGCTTAGAGCGTTTACTTGTATTTTTAAAGTACTTTCTCCTCTCTGCAATGTATATAAATTCTTTTGAGGATTAGATAAGTTTTGTCCCTTTCTGAACCAGGGATGTCTTCTTCAGTGAATGGGAGCCACCTCTTAGAATGTAGACATTGAGAGGGACAGTTTTTTGTATTTTTAACTCACAGTTATTTCCTCCTTCCACCTGACAAGTATCAGTATAAGGGTTCTAGTTGTTTCTATTTCTCAGAAACAACGAGATTTTGAACAAGTTACAGAATCCTGTAATTCTCTATTTATTCTTCTGTAAAGTGAAGGTAATCACAATAGTTCTGTCTGGTATACATGTATATGTCTTCAGTTCAGTTCAGTTCAGTTTAGTCGCTCAGTCGTGTCCAACTCTTTGTGACCCCATGAACCACAGCACGCCAGGCCTCCCTGTCTATCACCAACTGCCAAGTCCACCCAAACCCATGTCCATTGAATTGGTGATGCCATCCAACCATCTCATCCTCTGTCATCCCCTGCTCCTCCTGCCCTCAATCTTCTCCAGCATCAGGGTCTTTTCAAATGAGTCAGCTCTTCACATCAGGTGGTAAAAGTATTGGAGCTTCAGATTCGACATGAGTCCTTCCAGTGAACACCCAGCACTGATCTTTAGGATGGACTGGTTGGATCTCCTTGCAGTCCAAGGGACTCTCAAGAGTCTTCTCCAACATTTCAAAAGCATCAATTCTTTGGTGCTCAGCTTTCTTTGTAGTCCAACTCTCACCATCCATACATGAATACTGGAAAAACCATAGCCTTGACTAGATGGACATTTGGTGACAAGGTAATGTCTCTGTTTTTTAATATGCCCTAGGTTTGTCATAACTTTCCTTCCAAGGAGTAAGCATCTTTTAATTTCTTGGCTGCAATCACCATCTGCAGTGATTTTGAAGCCCCCAAAATTAAGTCAGCCACAGTTTCCACTGTTTCCCCATCTATTTCCCATGAAGTGATGGGACCAGATGCCATGATCTTAGTTTTCTGAATGTTGAGCTTTAAGCCAACTTTTTCACTCTCCTCTTTCACTTTCATCAAGAGGTTCTTTAGTTCTTCACTTTCTGCCACAAGGGTGATGTCATTTGCATATCTGAGGTTATTGATATTTCTCCTGTCAATATTGATTCCAGCCTGTGCTTCCTCCAGCCTAGCATTTCTCATGATGTATTCTGCATGTAAGTTAAATAAGCAGGGTGACAATATACAGCCTTGACATACTCCTTTTCCTATTTGGAACCAGTCTGTTGTTCCATGTCCAGTTCTAACTGTTGCTTCCTGACTTGAATACAGGTTTCTCAAGAGGCAGGTCAGGTGGTCTGGTATTTCCATTTCTTTCAGAATTTTCCACAGTTTATTGTGATCCACACAGTCAAAGGCTTTGGCATGGTCAATAAAGCAGAAAGATGTTTTTCTGGAACTCTCTTGATTTCTCAATGATCCATCAAATGTTGGTTTGATCTCTGGTTCCTCTGCCTTTTCTAAAACCAACTTAAACATCTGGAAGTTCACGGTTCAGGTATTGCTGAAGCCTGGCTTGGAGAATTTTGAGCATTACTTTCCTAGTGTGTGAGATGAGTGCAATTGTGCAGTAGTTTGAGCATTCTTTAGGATTGCCTTTCTTTGGGATTGGAATGAAAAACTGACCTTTTCCAGTCCGGATGAGATGGTTAGATGGCATCACCAACTCAAAGGACATGAGTTTGGGTAAACTCCGTTAGTTGGTGATGGACAGGGAGGCCTGGCATGCTGAGGTTCATGGGTTCGCAAAGAGTCGGACACGACCGAGAGACTGAACTGAACTGAACACGTGTGTGATAGGGCATTAGAGAAAAGGTAGTGGCTATACCTGAGACAACAAAGGCTGATGGCAAAGTGAAAAGAGAGGGGACCCAGAAAGTGAGGCTGAGCGAAAGTTAGAACAGAATTTATTTCTCTATGTGTTGGGTTGGAGCATGCAGTCCTGCAAGGCCTGCGCTTGTCTAGCTTCAAGGCTGGAGGAGGAGGCTGGAACCAGGTGACAGAGACATCAATGGTTTGAAGGACAAGGGGAGCTTACCTGTTGAAAACGAGGTCCTGCAGCAACAATCCCTCCCCCCACCCTGTGTCAGCAGACACGGCAGCGGTGTTTGCTCCTGGGGAGGAGAGATTACCAGCTACGGGGAAACTGACATCAGGTTGACTGGTTGGTTACCAGGGAAACTAATGGAGGGGCACAGCCCTCATCACTCCTTTGATAAGGACAGTCACTAGCTAGATCAGGGAGAAGTATGTAGGCAGGTCTGTCATGTGAGTAGGGTTTTGGTGAAGCTGGCACTGGTTGAGCAGAGGGTGGACAGAGAGCAAGAGAACAGCTATCTTGAGTGGCCTAACCATACACAGAGTTTTAAAATTACATGAGAAAGGATGTATATTGATTTCCTATTACTGCTGTAACAAATTACCACAAACTTATTGGCTTAAAACAACACAAATTTGCTATCTTAACAGTTCTGGAGGTCAGAAATCTGATAAGAGACTTCATACCCCCTTGGGACAATCCAGGAAAATCTCCCCATTTCAAGATCCTTAACCTTAATCACATCTGTGAGTCCCCTTTGCCATGTAAGATGACATAACTATAGACTTGATATTTAGAGCATGGACACCTTTGGGGATCAGTATTGTGCCTACTTTTGAAAAAGAACACCATTCATTTAAGGTTGCTGTTAAAATTAAGTGAGATAAATGAATGAAAGTGCCTAAAATTGTGCCTGGCAGAAAGGAGAAGCTGGATAAACGTAGTTAACACTGCAAACAATTCAATAACCAGGAACTGGGAAGGTGTAGCTGAAGATTAGCAGCACTAAAGAGAACTAGAAATGAGTATCTGCTTTCAAAGGATGCTTCTTGTATATCTTTTTTTCTGCTGTGATATAAATCATCTAGGCATAGTAATCAGGAGCTGTCACATTTGGGATACCAAAAGGTGGAAGCTTGGCTGGAGTGAAAAATTGGGGGCTAAAGGAAAGCACAGACCCTGATATCCAGGAGACTTCTGGAATTCATAAACCTTTCAGAATGATTTTAGAGGCATGCACTTTCATAACACTTTACAATTGAGAAAACAGGCTCAGAGAGCTTAAGTAACAGGCTCAAGGTCACACAGCTAGCTCAGGGTAAGCAGGGTCTCAACCTAAGCCATTTGTTTTGAAATCTGAAGTTTTAGCTTTTGAACTCTTCTACTCCATATTTTGAAAATGACATTTAAAATGTAGCCTTTTTTTTTTTTTTTACAAAGGTGACTTTTTTTTTTCAATATCCTTTGGAATTATTTTTTGAAGAACTGGAAGTTTAAATCACTCTGCTAAGAAAACCTATCCCATGGGTTAGCATGTGGCCATCTCTAAACTAGCTCTCTGAAAACAGGGAAGACATTTATTTAAGATGCAAAAATCCATTTTCTCACTTTGGAATCTTAGAATGTTTAATAGATGACTATTGCATTTTAGAAAAGCTTGTCTGAGTCTTCGCTAGATGTCTGACACTAATTCTTCAACAATTAGCAAGAATGTAGATCGTGTGAAAAACCTGTTTTTTTAACCATTAAAAGATTTTAACCTGGTTAAAGTCTTCCTATGAATAATTGGGAAAAAAGTAAAATTTTACTAATTCTTCCTGTGCTAAAATAAGAACTCAATATATTTTTCCAGGAGGTTGTTGAAACTAAGACCAGTTGTTGACCACTAAGAGGTAGAAAACTGAGCCATCTAGTTATTAAACATTAGACCTTTCATCAAAGGAAATATACTGCGTTAGGATTTCTCCAGAGACAGAATCAATAAACTATCTTATGGAGCTTCCTAGGTGGGTCGAGTGGTAAAGAATCCACTTGCCAATGCAGGAGAAGTAAGGGATGAGGGTTCGATCCCTGGGTCAGGGAGATCCCCTGGAGGAGGGCATGGCAACCCACTCCAGTGTTCTTGCCTGGAGAATCCCAGGGACAGAGGAGCCTGGAGGGCTACAGTCCATGGGGTCACAAAGAGTCAGACATGACTGAAGTGACTTAGCACGCATGCACAGATATACATCTTACATGAGGAGATTTAATATATAACAGGGAAGAGCAAAATCTGACTCTGTATTGGATCTTTTTGTTGCTTTTGTTATTAATATTACAATTACTAAAAGGATACTGTCTATAGCTATAAGCATGTATAATGATCTGCCTCAAGAAGCCCTGCCCCTCTGCCTGAATGTTAAAGTGCCTTTGTTCCGCTCACAGAGGAGACATTGTGACCCTGCCTACCTGTGAATGGCTGCAAAAAAAGAAGAAATTAACACATCCCCTTTCCGATGCTAACTAAGCTGGAGATACTTTGCAAAACTTATGGTCTTTTTACTTTATATCCTTACCTCCTTTCCATCTCTGTTCTATAAAAGAAACTGGCATCCAGACCCTCTGTATCTTTTAGCCATAGAAGACTCCTCAGAGTTCCCTTGGACAGCAAGGAGATCAAACCAGTCAATCCTAAAGGAAATCAACCCTGAATATTCATTGGAAGGACTGATGCTGAAGTTGAAGCTCCAATACTTTGGCCACCAGATGTGAAAAGCCGACTCATTGGAAAAGACCCAGATGCTGGAAAAGATTGAAGGCAGGAGGAGAAGGGGTCAACAGAGGACAAAATGGTTGGATGGCATCACTAACTCAGTGGACATGAGTTTGAGCAAACTCTGGGAGATGGTGATGGAAAGGGAAGCCTGCCGTGCTGCAGTCCATGGAGTTGCAAAGACTCCGACACAACTGAGCAACTGAACAGCAAGAACAATCCAGACCCTAAGATGGTGCTCTAGGACATTAGTCTGCCATCTTCTCGGATGTCCAGCTTTCCAAATAAAGTCTCTATTCCTTGGCTCAACACCTTGTCTCCTGACACTTGGCCAGTCATGCAGTGAGCAGACCCGAACTTGGACTTAATAACAATTATAGGAATTCGCTCATGTAATTGTGAAGGCTGAGAAGTCTCACCATCTGCTGTCAGCAAGATAGAGAACAGAAAGCCAGCGGTGTACTCAGCCTGAGAACCAGGAACCCTGCTGACTGAGATGTCCCAGTTCAAGCAGAGGTAGCAAATGAGTCTGTCCTCTGCCTTTTTGTTCTACTCAGGCCCTCAGAGGACTAGGTCATGTGAGGGCCATTGACTTCATTCAGTCTACAGATGCAAATGCTAACCCAGAAGTGTTTTTCCCAGTTTTACCACATCCCCTAGTCAAGTTGACACATACAATTAACCTATACAAATATACCCTTTTACTTCATCGTGAACAAGCCCCAAAGCCCTTATCTGTTCATCCTAACTGTGGAGTGTCCTTTGGTATCTGATCACTTCTCAGGTACCACTGCAGGTACCATATTGATCCAAACCACCTTCATGTCTCTCTAGATCTCTGTTCCAACTTCTGATGTCTCCCAGCTTCCACCTGTGCTCTTTGCAGCCTATTTGCACACTGTAGCAAGGGTGTTCGTGATCTCACTGAGGTGGTGACATGGAGATCTTAATTCCCTGCCCAGGAATTGAACCTGGGTAGCTTGGATGAAAGCCAGGAATCCTAACCACCAGACCAGCAAGAACTAGAGGCTAGAAGTTATTTTTTCCCTAGATCTTTGCCCCTAGTGAAAAATGCATTTCTCACAGAGGCAAAACTGTAAATGCAGGTACATAGTTCATAGCATAACAGCAAATGAGAGCACACAGGAAAAGTTTGTTTTGTTAAGACAGAAGCAAGGCAGAGACGCACACCCAGAAAGAAAGGGTGTGTGCGTCCCCTCAGTGATGAAGAAAAAGAAAGAAAGTGAAGTCACTCAGTCGTGTCCAATTCTTTGTGACCCTATGGACTCTAGTCTGCCTGGCTCCTCTGTCCATGGGATTTCCCAGGCAAGAATGCTGGAGTGGGTTGCCATTTCCTTCTCCAGGGGATCTTCCCAGCCCCCAGCGAGGAAGAGTACAGTAAAGAAGTGTTTAAATCATTTATATAGGTCAGTTCTTCTGGGTCTTTACCTTTAACCAATTAATTTGGTTTCTTTTTCCACAACTGACCTGCCTAGGACCCTCCCCAACAGGAGTGTGGGGCATTTTTCCAAGGTGGATTTTAGCCCAGAGGCCTATGGGATCATGTATTAGCATCACATATCATGGGGTGGTGCCCCCCTCCTTTTGACCACCAAGCAGTCTTTCTGCACATGTGAAATGTCTCCTTTGCCCCAAGGATGCAAGGTGTGTGACCTCCCTCCTCTTTTAACAGGGCTTAGTCCCACTCTGTCTCTGCCATAAAAATGCCCAATATCTGATTATTTACCCTATTGCTGTTTTCTGAAAGATATGTATTTATCTCTTTGACTGAGGTAGGTCTTAGTTGTGGCATATGGGATCTTCTCTGCATCATGCAGTGTCTTTCATTGTGGCTCCACAGCATGTGGCAATCTTAGTTCCCTGACCAGGGATCGAACCCACATCCCCTACAATGCTAGGTGGATTCTTAACCACTGGACCACCAAGGAAGTTCCTCTTGCTGGCTTTTATATTTAAGTGTAGATCTCAAAATACAAACAGGAATCCAGTTATAAAGATGTAGTCCTGGAGTCCATTTGTCTCTTGCCTCAGGAAAGGTAAACAAGAGGCTGGTAATGAATGGATGGCCTGGAGCTCATCTTCTTCTCACTCCAGGAGGAGTGAATAGGAGGCCAGAAGTAAACTATCTATCTTCTACTTCATCTCTAATCAAATAAAGGCCTACATGGTCTCCCTAAGATGATGTCTTGCCAATGTCTCAAGCCCTGATTCCGGGCTACTCCTCTGAGCTCATTACGTACTATTTCATACTAGCTCACTCTGAACTCCAGCTCAAACATGCCGATACGCTTCGGCATCATGGATTTTTCACTTGTTTTTTCTTCCTGGATCACTTTGCACTCTTCGCTTTCTGCTCCTCGTCCCTTCCTATATGTTGACACATTAGCAAAGCCTTCCCTGACCACCCGGTATAAAATCACACTTGCCCATTCCTTGTATTTCCCTATCTTCTTAACGTGTTTTCCCCCTTCATAATACTAATGTTCTATTTACTTACACATTTATTTGGTTACTGTCTGTCACCCCCTGCCCCAACCCCACACACCCTTGAAGAACATCTCTATGAATAGGGCTGGGACTTAGTTTTTTGTTTTCTGCTGTACACCTAGCACCTAGAATGGAGCTTGGCATTTGGTAGGTTTGTTTAAAAGGAATGTTATTTTGTCCCCAAAAAACAATGAACATTTATGGTAGAGAATGTAAAAATACAGAAAGATACAAAGAAAGAATATGCACCCTCACAAAAGATATCTATTATTAACATTTTCTTGAATTCCTTCCAGAGTTTTCTAAAAATATATTTTTTTCTTTCTGAGAAATCAAGATTATTCTTTATTTAAATCCAGCCTTTTAATAAACTGTATTGTGATCATTTTTACATTATGCATGGTTTTTTGTTTGTTATTTTCCCTACTAAATTATACAATTTTTGTATAATTTTGTTCTATTTTGTGTTTTCCAATTGTTCATATAACTATCAAATAATAATTGTATATGTGCATTTATAGCTAAAGGACATGCCGTGATAGATGCCACATGAAGAAATCTGAAATAGACATTCTACTCATATGACAATAAATACTTGAAGTATTAAAAAGAAGTCCATGGTGGCCAACATAATTTCCTAAGGGGATAATTTTCTAGATGAAGGTTACCGTGTTGTCATGTCAATATTTCAGGTGCCAAGGTTGCTGAATTTGTGCTAGGACACTTTAAAACTGCTTTATATGCAGTCTATGGATTGTTGAAATAGCAGCTTGCTTTCGGTTACCTAGAAAAATGTATGTCATTAAAATACTCTTTATATGCAACCCTGGGAACATGCCCCATGCATAATGTATTCATAGAAAGTTCATTTTATTTACCGTTTGTCACAGTATATGGTATAAGGAAGCACAGTTCTGATGTGCTTCAATTGAGTTATGCTTATCTTTTTGACAGAATAGGGAAATATATTTGTAAAAATGAATAAACACACCTTGAACTGCCTACCTTTTTAGGAGGTAGAGACTAACACATTAACAATATTCTGTTATTAAACCATCTATGGCAATAGACATTTTGGACATTTAATAGCTGCTTGTTTTCTAAATTGGGTGCCTGAAATAGTTTATGTCAAAATTTGATGGCAATGACTTGAAAAAGCAGTAAACGCCGAGAAAAAACATTTTCCAGAGTTACAGTTTCATAACTGAACGGAAATGAAAAAACTCTGTTGTTACCGTTTCTGGCATTTAATCCTTTGATGTTTAATTCAATGTAATTCAAAGATTAGTTTTTATAACTGACTGCTATGGCAAATTCTCTGTTTCACATAATGATAGAGTGCTTATTTTTGTAGGACAAAATGTACCAGTGCAGTATTTGAGCAGTTTTTTAAATAGCAATATTGACAAACATCCAGTCAAATAAATTTTCTTCCTCAACAAATTCATTAATTTATAAATCAATATCTTTTATGCAGCGTAGACTACTAAACTGAGATCAGAGAGGAGATGGAAGTACTTTAAATACTTTAAGATGAATATCGGTGTCCATCTATTAGACACTTTGAGGTCTAACAAGGTCTAAATTTTAGTGTATTACATGTAAGGACTATTTATTATCCTTTTCAATTCTTGGGCCATTAAGTAATTACCATACCACTTACCTCCCATGTTGATATTCTGAAAATACATGCTCCTGGCTATCTGGGACTCCAGAAGAGTAAAACATGTGGACCAGTGGAAATCCATTACTATTACAAGAAAAAGAAGATGGAAAGAAAAAACTAAAGTGCAAAGCTCTAAGCACATGTCCTTTCCACAGGGCCTAGGTACAGAGATCAGTACCAGGTGAAACTGGCAGGGGTTGGTTAGGCAGGTTGACCCTTCCACTATATCTCTTCCCACTGCTGGTTCTGGCGTCTGTAATTCATGATGAGGCCACAGGTCCGTTGAGGAACCTGAGGTATCAGACATGCAGATGAAATTTCCAGTTATACATATTGACTGCGTAAGTGGGAAAAGGTTAGAAAGATAGGCTACCATCTGATATTCATCAGAAATCTTAAACCTCAACGCCCAAAGTACAAAACACAGCAGGTTTAGGAGCAGCAGATTTTTCAGGGGCACCTCACGTTTCACCAGGTCTCGTTCTTACTGCTCTGGAGTCTGGATGGATCCTGACAGAAATGCCAGATTTTATCAAAGGTAGCTAGAGACAGCACTGAATACTCCCAGAGTCTCAGAGATTCCAGTTGTATTAAGCCAAATAAAAATAAAAAACAAGTACAACTTCCTTTATCGAATATTTGTTTTTGAAGTACCGTCTCTACCAAACACTATTCCTTTTCCAGATAAGGAAACTGAAAATTAGATCAAGTACATTATTCATCATATCATGCTAGTAAACGGCCAAGCTAGAATTTGAATACATCTCTCTAATCTCAAAGCCAGTATATATTATATTTTATTATTTTCTAATTCTGACATTCAGTTTTCCTCCATCAGGGCAACATATTCGAATACCAGTAAAAATTTCTAGGCGGGAATTTGTTTCTCGACTAAGCAAGTCAGGCATTAGTGACCCAGAAGACATCTTCACCTAGCTTCAAATAACTGAGGCCCATCTCTCTATGTTCCAGTATTTCAGCCTCGGCGCCGCCGGATGCTGGTTGGTGTCCGCAAGTAGATTTCCTCACAGCCCTGGAGCTGTTTCCTTCCGCGACCCCCAGAGGGCAGCGTGCATTAACGATCCCCCTGAGCCCTCTAGTGGGCAGTTAGAAGCGCTAACCTTGCCTCGGGGGATCTATGTTCCCAGGAACATTCTCAAAGCTCCGCGGGTGTTGCCCAGGGAAGAAAGGCTGTGTGACACCACCTGGAGTCGCCCTCATACTTCCCTTGGGTGCCTCCTGGGGTGTGTCCACAAACACTGCCCCAACTCAAGATGACTTCTCAAACCTGCCAAGTGTGCACTTTCGGATGCTACAGGGTAGAGTCTATCACTAAATTTCAGGAAGAATCCAATACAGGTATCTAGACGATGTGGCAGCCAGTCCAAAATTTATTTTCTTATGTCCGTCAAAATGCACAGGGTAGTTTATTTAAATTGATTCCCAGAAGCAGCTCTGAACATCGACTTCCCCAAGGTAAATATTCGAACAGCTATAGTGACACCCTTCGATTACATAGGGTGGTATAATTATGATTTCTGGGATATCTTGGGGGTGTATTTATGGTGTATATTTAAAATAACATTGGCAAGCCTTATCTAATGTAGGAATGTAAAATTTCCCTTGATTTTAATATAATCATGATGACCTAGTACAGTAATTTCCTTATTATTAAGTTAATGGCTTCCATGGTGGCTCAGCGGTAAAGAATCCGCCGGCCAAATGCAGGAGACACAGGAGACATGGGTTCGATCCCTGGGTCGGGAAGATCCTCTGGCGGAGGAAATGGCAACCCACTGCAGTATTCTTCCCTAGAAAACCCCATGGACAGAAGGAACTGGTGGGCTACAGTCTATAGGGTCACATTAATTTAATACAGTAACTCTAGATTATTCTTATTATTTTGGAACATAAACATATGTATTTAAATATATACTTTAACATATGTATTTTGGCTATCAAATATAGATAGCAATTATAAGTCTATTTTACTACCTCCACTGGAGTTTATTGATATTATTTTATTATTATATTTAAAATAGACCAATTAACAGTGTTAAGTGCTGTAGAATACACAAGTAAGAATGACATGATTCCAAACTTCAGAGTTTGTGGGGAGAAGTAAAGTATCTAGATAACTTTTAAGAGGATGTAGCCCTAGACTTCCATCATCTTAGCAAAACAGAAGCAAACTAAGAAATCCCAGAAATAAAATAGAAAAATGACAACTTAAATGGTGCTGGCAATACTGTCCATCATTCAGTGATTACCTGAAGTAAGTAAGGCAGGAAATACGTGAATCTGTGGTTCCCTCATGTCTCTGTTCTGTGGGGCCTCTCAAGTTCAAGCATATCACTGAGCTGACTGTGATTCTAACTTTTAAAGATATGCATATATGCATTTTTCATATATAATGGACCCTAAAAGCAAGCCAACTACTTCATCTGGTGCTCAACCAAAGAAACAGGAATCTGTTCCAATGCTGGAGGAAAAACTTGTTGTCCTGAACAAACTTGTGATCTCCAGTGGAATGCCTGTCGAAGGACTTTTCCAAGGTAATTTTTATTTTTATTTTATTTTTGATTATTCATGACTTTCTTATTTCTGATTTTAGGATCTAAGAGGTGTGATTTGATTGTAAGATAAGTATCATCAGCAGAATACATAAATTTTGCCGCACAGTAGGAGGCTCTTAAAGATTTCTGGATAAAGGATGTTGTAACATTGAGTTTGGAAGATTAATCAGGCAATAATATTCTAGATAAATCAGAAGTTGGCAATTAAGACAATTGAGAAGCTACTATGATTGTAGAAGTCAATGAGAAGAAAGTCAGACCTCTGGTGGAGGTAGGATAAGTAGGATAAGTTGACAGTTAAGTTTGAAATATAGGACGGGGTGAGGTAATTTCAAGAAGAGATAGCAAATGATTTTAAGTGTTGCTGAAATTTCAAGGAGGGATGGGTGCTAAATTTATAAAGATCAAAGTCTAAACCTCAAATTAGGATATATGGTTTCTATCAAAGGGCTTTTTTTTTTTTTTAGATTTATAATGTGTGTAACTAACACACATACTACAAAAATTAGCTCATATTTAGTTACATAGTTCATTCCTTATATGCTCAAAATAGTAAAAGTATTAAGTTGCTTCAGTCATGTCTGACTCTTTTGAGACCCCATGGACTGTAGCCCACCAGGCCCCTTTGTCCATGGGATTCTCCGGGCAAGAGTACCGGAGTGGGTTGTCATTTCCTTCTCCAGGGGATCTTCCTGACCCAGGGATTGAATCCCATCTTTTACGTCTCCTGCATTGGCAGGCATGTTCTTTATCACTAGTGCCAAGTATAGGAAACTGGGATTTTCTTAGAAATGACTCTTAAATTAGTAATTAGTGACCTTTTTAGAGAATATGGGCTGATGTCAGATTGCAAGCCAAGGAATGAGTTGGAGCTGAAGAAATATAGGCTTTGCTTTTGAGAAATTTAGTGATAGGAGCAAGGAGGAAGAAGAGTACGGTTAAAAGGCAAGAAAGACCTGGAAGACAGCTCAGACCAGGCTAATGTTCTCATGGCAACTTTTGGATTATTTTTCAATTATTCTTTCAGCCTTTCTCTTTGCATATACTATTTTGAAATCATTTGATATGCTACAGATTTTGTCCATGTAATAAAACAAATTGGAAAATATCATGCAGTATTTGCAGCCAGGCGAAACTATGTTTAGTGCATTATCTGAGTGGAAAGATCATGCAAGGATTCAATCAAAGAAGATTGTTTCCATGACTCTTTAGTCACGCCTAAAGTATCTTTCAGGTTTTTCCTATCTGTGAAATGCTGTCGTTCTCCATTCCCTGACCTAGAAGTCTTTGAAACAGTGGGGTGGGAGATGCAGATCTTACTGAAGCAGAGATATTTCTCATTTCAGACATGGGGGATTAAGGTGATATTGCAATATCAGTCATTTCCCAAGTGCTCATGCTCTTTAGTGGGATATGATTTTGTCAGCCGAACAATATTTTCCATTGAACCTATTCAGGCACTTAGAACACTGATTGATCATAGGAAATTAGCTCTAGCTTTTAGAGCATAATAGGTTTGACGAGATGGGAAACAGGATCACTGCCCTTAAGGGAACAGGTCAGGCAAAATGGAAGGAAAGTGAGTTGGAAATCTTTGCCTCGAACAAATTAGCGAATGTGAGCAAAGCATCCTATTCTGAGATGAGGAGTTAAAGTAGTTTTACCTGGCACATGACAGTTTTATTTTAACTTAAAATTTAAAACATCCATTATCACACAGAGCCTGGAGATGGAGTAGGTATGTTTTTATTACATCTTTCAGAAAATAGCTCATTCTTGCTTCTCTCTTAAAATCTTTAGCTCATGGAGGTCCAGGATATAGGACTTTCAGTATTAAAACTGGGCAAGTTCTAGGCAAACTGGGACAGGCTGGTAACCTATATTTGGAGTAAGGCTACTGACTATGTATGTCCTTACTTCCTACAGTAAAATCTTGGTCAGTCTTCCTCATTTGGTGAAGAATTTAACATCTAACTTACATTCTTCTTTCCATCAATATTGTTCATGTGGAAAATCCATCCAATGCCTGAATATTTTTTAGTTGCTTGACCTTTTCTCTTACAGTCTTTTCCTTGTCCTTCTCCTCGAGCTTCGTTGCCAATTCTTATGGTGACACTTTAGATTTTGTCATTATGAATAACTATACAGCTCTCAAAATCTCAGTTTCTAACATCCCAGTCATCAACCACCTCTCCTCTCTTTCCAGTTCACTGTCTCTATGATAATTCTTTGATTACAACAGTGCTTCTAATCCATGCCTTCCTTGCGTCCGTCTCTGCCTTACTTAAATGGTAGAAATTGATATTGCTTAATCCTAACAATTCACATAAAAATATGGTAGTTTAGTGGCTAAAGATGTGATCTCCTTAAATCCTGGGTCCAATATTTATTAGCTACATGACCTTGGAAAAGTTTCTTAACATCTCTGTACCTCAGTTTTCTCATGAGTGCCCAACTCATAGGGTTGTTGTGGGATCACAATATTAATAAAGGTAAAATGCTTAGGCAGTGCTTGGCAGATGATAAACATTCAGTAAATGTTTCCCAAGCTTGGAGTTGATGGCTGGAAAAAAACATCTAACAATTCTGACTGATCTCTTTTAAATTTATGACTGTGTGTCTCAGTGGGTCTTAATGCTGTTTCAGTCAATCACAGTTCCCATTTCCTTATTGATTTATTTTCTCTCTTCAGAGATTACTATTTCACACCTATTTCTTCTCAAATTTTCAACTCCTCTTCCCTGCTCCTCACTATCAGGGGATGATTTTGCTTCTTATCTCACTGGGAAAGCAGATGCAATCAGAAGGTAAAGCTGTTTTCCCTCCAACCAGCCCACCCACATCTGTAGCCTTCAGATGCAATGAAAGCATCTCTTTATTTTAGGAAAATCCTTGACTTTCACTGGACTCCATTAATTTTCACTTTGTCAAGAACTCTACTGCTGTAATTGCCTCTTCTCTGTCTTGCATCGTTACACGTCTTCTTTTTTCTCTGCTATAATGTTGTTGTTTAGTCTCTCAGTCATGTTTGACTCTTTGTGCCCCATGGAGTGCAACATGCCAGCCCTTCAGCATCTCCTGGAGCTTGCTCAAACTCATGTCCATTGAATCAGTGATGCCATCCAACCATCCCGTCCTCTGTCGTCCCCCCGCTCCTACCTTCAATCTTTCTTAGCATCAGGGTCTTTTCTTCACATCAGGTGGCCAAAGTATTGGAGCTTCAGCTTCAGCATCAGTTCTTCCAATGAATATTCAGGGTTGATTTTCTTTAGGATTGACTGGTTTGATCTCCTTGCAGTCCAAGGGACTCTCAAGAGCCTTCTCCCACACCACAGTTCAAAAGCATCAACTCTCGGTCACTCAGACTTCTTTATAATGTACTCTGTTATTAATCAACAATCTTAAACAAAAGGAGAAAAGAAACCTCCCTTGCTTCTACGCCCTCTGTGGCTACCAACTTATTTACCATCCTTTATAGCAAACCTCAGTATTTCCACAGTCTCAGCTCCCATACTTATGACAATTCTAATCAAGTTTTCAATTTCACTATTCCACCTGAAACCATACCTTTGTGGGCCAACGTTGGCTTCCATCTTGTCAAATTGGGTCATTCATTCTCAGTCCTCATCTTACTCTGCTTGTCAATAGTGTCTAACACAACTGACCACGCCCTCTTTATTGAACCTTTTTAAAAAACTTGGCTTTAGGAAATTACACTGTTTTGATTTATCATCTACCTTTCTTCTCAGTGCCCTTGACTGGATTCTTCTTTGGACTTTTAACTGCATTTTAAATAACAGAGCTCTCCAGAACTCAGTCCTTGCTCCCTTTGGTTTACTCAAGAGATCGGAGTGACTAAAACCAGGAGAAATTAATTTCATAGGCTTTTATGAGGCAATTAGAACTGTGTTGTGAAAAAGAAAATAAGTATACTTTGTAGGAAAGTCATTTATGATTATTTTTTGTTAAATTTTATGAATAGTCTGTCTGATGGAAGCAATTTCACTGTGATAAATTCAGTTCCGTAAGTGTTACGTGAGCACTGGAAAGGAGAGAAGGAGAGGGGGTATGCAAAGATGACGCAGAGGAGTCCTTGCCAGTACAGTCCTGAAAGTGCTCAAGTTATTACCCTAATTTAATTAATGGTAATTTCAGAACTAAATCAGTACTAGAATGAGAACCAGAATTCTTGGTAGTTCCAGGTCTTTGGTTGGTTGATAATTTCTACCTGCCTCCAAGACTGAAATACAATAAAAAAATAATGTGTAGCTAAATTATAAGTTTAAAAGATGTTAAAGTGGAAAATCTTGGGGAAAAAAAAATAGCATGAAATTATCTTTCCTTGGCATTTTCAACTTAACTACCCCAAGAGCTCTTTTTCAACAAGCTCTCAAATATTTCAACCAGCCACTACTAGAATTTTTATATTGGTAAAATGGGATTTTCTTTTTGGAAAGTCATTTTTGATGAAGAACCAACTAGAATATAGGTGGATAATTCACTTTATTGTTAAAATCTCAAAACTGAAGCTTTGAACAAATGTATTTTAGAAACATGTAATCATAAATGTCCTTAATCACCTTTGAGGTTTTCTGTATAACACCTAACAGATCTGAGAGTTTGTCTATTTAGATTTTAATTTGGTGAATATTGTAAAGATTAGAAGTTTGGATAGATAGTTTATAACAAACAACTCTAAAAAATATTATCATTAGCAGTGCTAATAGTGATAACTACTCTTTACTGAGCAACTGTTTACAATTAGCTATTTACATCTGTTATATCTTTTATTTCTTTCAATAACTGGATGAGGCAGTGTTATTTTCCTCTCCCGAAGAAACTGAGATTCAGACAGGTTTGATAATTTTTCCAAGAAAATGAGAAATATGCTCCTAGTCCTCTTACTTTGAAAGGGAAAAGAGAAGGAAACAATTAAGCGCCAGATACCATTCCTGAACCTTTTGTGTTATTCCCTCCTTTAACCAGAAGTAGGAGTTAAAAATAGATTAGAATAGGAGCACTTGTAACACTTAGCACTTTGTGTTGCAAGAGTGCAACTTGAAAACATTTAAACTATAGAGACTGGCTGTGTGTTATAGTGACTGTTCCCCATTTCAGCATTGCATTTTACATGTAGATGTGTAAATTCTTGACCCTTATAGAAAACTGTAAGAATTATTTCACATCAAGATTTTTTCTCTCATTTAATGATTGCTGAAGCGTTTCTTCTTTACAAATCAGTTTATAAAACTGTTGGCCCTTGCTTAAAAATAAAGTTGCTGAATTAGGGAATTAGGTACTTGATCTATATACATGTAGAACAATCACACTGGTAACATTCCTTATTGTATTGTTTAAAAATTTTACTTTTATATTGAATTATGATTTATTTGACTCAATGGTAAAGAATCTGCCTGCAGTGCAGGAAACACAGATTTGATCCTTTATCCCTGGCTAGGAAGATCCCCTGGAGAAGGAAATGGAAACCCACTTCTGTATTTTTCCCTGGGAAATCTTAGAGTAACCTGGCGGGCTACAGATTAAACAACAACAACATGATAATCTCCAGGTTCATCCACGTTGCTGCGGATGGCGTTATTTCACCCTTTTTTATGGCTGAGTGATATTCCATTGTATATGTGTATCACCTCTTTATCCATTTATCTGTTGATGGACATACAGGTTGCTTCCATGTCTTGGCTATTTTAAACAGTGCTATAGTGAACATTGGGGTGCATATAGCCTTTCAAACCATGGTTTTCTTTGGATATATGCCCAGGAGTAGGATTGCTGAATCATATGGTAGTTCTATCTTTAGTTTTCTCCACACTGCTTTCCATAGTGACGGTACCAGTTTACATTCCAGCCAGCAGTGTTGGAATGTTCCCTTGTTTTCCACACCCTTTCCAACATTTATTGTTTGTAGACTTTTTGATGATGGTCATGCTGAGTGATGTGAGGTGACATCTCATTGTAGTTTTGATTTGCTTTTCATGTGCCTGTTGGCCATCTGTATGTTTTCTTTGGAGAAAAGTTTATTTAGGTCTTCTGCTCATTTTTTTTGATTTGGTGTTGTATTTTTTATTTTGAGCTGCATGAACTATTTTTACATTTTGGAGATTAATCCCTTGTTGATTGCATAGTTTACAAATATTTTCTCCCATCCTGTGGGTTGTCTTTTCATTTTGTTTATGGTTTCCTTTGTATGAAAGCTTTTGAGTTTAATTGTCTGGTTTATTTTTGTTTTTATTTCCATTACTCTAGGAGACAGATCAAAAAAGATATTACTATGATTGATATCAAAGAGTGTTTAGAGCTTTTTCGTATACAGTCTTGCATTTAGGTCCTTAATCCATTTTGTCTTAATTTTTATCTGTGATGTTAGAGAGTGTTCTAATTTAATTGTTTTTCACATCGCTGTCCAGTTTTCCCAACATCATTTATTTAAATGACTATCTTTCCCTCTATTGTAAAGCCTTCTCTGTTTTAGTATCCAAGCATACAGCAAGTATAGGACACTTCTGAAATAAGAAGCTGAACTTGTTTAACAGTGGTTTCTCTGGACATCTTTACTTCCATTTGCTGGTTACAAGTTAGTGAGCTTTGTTTCTTGTTGCCATCAAGAACACTAATATGGATATATTGAAGTGAGTGCCTAAGTGTGGCCAAATAAAATGGAAATAAAAGTTAGTCAAATGAGACAGAAGTTGGATTCCAGATTGTTTGGTGTTAATGATTTCTAAGAAAGTCTCCCTTTGTGTGTGTTAGTCGCTCAGTCATGTCTGATTCTTTGCAACTCCGTGGACTATACAGTCCATGGAATTCTCTAGGCCAGAATACTGGAGTGGGTAGCCTTTCCCTTCTCCAGGGGATCTTCCCAACCCAGGGATCAAACCCAGGTCTCCTGCGTTGCAGGCGGATTCTTTACCAGCTGAGCCACAAGGGAAGCCTGTCTCCTTCTGTGGCTGCTGCTAATTCTTCTGTTATTCTGTGTTAATATTTTAGGTAAAAAAATAATAGAGTCTAGGTGAGGGGTGGGGGCTGAGGAGTGAGAGCTAAGAGTTGAGAGAAGGCAGAGGTGAGGAGGAGGGAAGTGTACCACACTGAGAAATTTGTCATCTTCTTGCATAATATTATTTTTCTTTGCTTTTATCTTTTAGTTCTCTAGCAAGAAAGTGAGTTACATTTTTAGATATTTATTTGATTAAAAAAAAAATTTGGAACATTTAAGAAAAATTCACCCTCGAGTTCCCCACCCATAAATTAAAAACATATAGATACAAACAAATTTTCTTTTATCCACTGCCTTTGTTCAGGAGATGGAGTTTTAAAAATAGACTCAGGCCTGAAAATCCCAAAACAAGAGCTTTGTAAATGACAGCCTTAGAAACAAATCAGCACCACTATTGGTTAGTGCTGCTCCTGTAACTTAAGGAATGCCTGAATCATCTTACCCATGCGCTTATCACTGTGGCCAGACATGGACACTATCATAAAATATAACCGATTCAACTCAACAAATGTGTTAAGTGTTGAGTATCCACTATGGTTGGTGTTAAGTATAATAGGGTGAGAAAGACTATCTTGATATTCAAAGAACTTCCAGTCTTAAGAGAAGCAGGCAGGTGAGTATTGCTCAGAATTATTCATAAGGAGTTAAGTTCCATATTTCTTAATGAGCATATTGTTATGGGGCCACAGAGGAAGAAGTTGTTTAACTCCACAGAAGGAATATCTGTGCTCTAACCTTTTATGGACCATGAAGAAGGCTGAGTGCCAAAGAATTGCTGCTTTCGAATTGTGATGATGGAGAAGACTCTTGAGAGTTCCGCGGACTGCAAGGAGATCAAACAAGTCAATCCTAAAGGAAATCAACCCTGAATATTCATTGGAAGGACTGTTGCTAAAGCTGAAGCTCCAATACTTTGGCCACCTGATGCAAACAGCCGACTCATTAGAAAGGACCCTGATGCTGGGAAAGATTGAGGACGAGGAGAAGGGGACAACAGAGGATGAGATGGTTGGATGACATCACCGACTCAATGCACATGAGTTTGAGCAAGCTCTGGGAGATGGTAGCTCCAGGAGCCTGGAGTGCTGCAGTCCATGGGGTTGCAAAGAGTCTGACATGACTGAGCGACTGAACAGCAATGTTTTTTTGGGTTTGTGTGAGATACACAGTCATCTGTACATTAGAGGATAGGATTCACCCAGGGTTTTGGCACTTGGTTCTATCCACAGTTTGGGGAGAATGAGTGAAAAATTTTCTTCTCTTTCTCTTACCTCTTAAGGTTCTATTCCACGTACTATGGACAGCAACTCTTGGAGTGGCCTTCCTCAGCATTTCCTCCACCTTGAGATGATCTGTGTTCTTCACTAGTCTCCTAAATGTACTTAGGGAGGGACTGTGTATATCAGGCATCTTTCACTACTCATGCCTACCAAGTTCTTGGCATGTTGTAGCCTCCCGTCAGTGGCGGTTTAATTGCTCAGTCATGTTCAGCTTTGCAGCCCTATGGACTGTAGCCTATCAGGCTCCTCTGTCCATGGAATTCTCTGGGCAAGAATACTTAAGTGAGTTGCCATTTCCTACTCCAGGAGTCTTCCCGACCCACGGATCCAGCCCAGATCTCCTGCATTGCAGGTGTATTCTTCACTGCTGAGTCACCAGGGAAGCCCAGAAAAGCCAAGGCCTGCAGCACTATTCCTTTTTCATCCCTTTTCCCTTTCTCTTTTCAGATTCCTTCTTTGGTTTCAGAGTAGCCTCTAATAACTATATTAACCTTGTATTTCTCTCTATCCAAAACAGACAAAAATCACCTGGTTTCTGTATTACATATGTTAACCCTCTAGTCTTATACCATCCTTTGCTTTATGACAGACATTCCAGACTTGGCGTTTTAAAATACTACATCATTGAAAGAAACTTCCCTGATGACTCAGCGGTAAAAAAAAAAAATCCACCTACAATGCAGGAAATTTCTTGGACAGAGGAACCTGGTGGGCTACAGTTCATGGGGTTGCAGGAGTCAGACACTATTTAGCAATTAAACTCACCACGGAAAGAAACTACAGTCGGTGGCCAATGTATTCAGTCACTTTTTTCCTAATGGTATCTAAGCAGTTTGCTAATTAGATACTTTATTCCACAAGATGGCGCTGTAGTCCTTTCAATTATTCGGAGTTAGCAACCAGGGTTTTATTTTATTTTTTAAAGTATCTGCCCCTCCCTCTCTTTCTTTACATATAAAAGTGACATAAAAGAAAGTATGTAAGATTGTCACTTCATAAAAGACCAGATTTACTATTTGATTTTAAAGAGGTCCATAGGAATAACCATATTATAGTCAATAATAGGCATTAGTACACAATGAATAATTACCAGAAATAAGATTCATGTTGTGTTTTTTTTGCATTATGTTTCTTTAAACGGTTATCAAGAGAAAGAAGATTTGTTAGACACAGTCTAACTCAAATATGAATTAGGATTTTTTTAAAGCATTATGGTTAAAATTTTAATGTTCTTCAATACTACTTGTAGTTTGGGTGTTGAGAGTAAGCTGTTGAAATCACTTGGCATTTGTTGTTGTTGCTGTTCATACTCATGTGGAAAACCATCTTAGACGACTCATATTTTGACTAAATATTTTGGTGTTGAATTGCATTTTCAGGTTTGTTCTAAACAGTTTTTCAATTTGACTTTAAAGGCTCCCCCAAATTTGCATATGAATTTGCAGTTGAATCACATTTATAATAGTGATCTAGAATCCCTTTTATTTGTAAAGCGTGGTTTTAATTGGATCTGCTCAGGAAAAAGGGCTTCCATAGTGGCTCAGTGGTGAAGAATCCTCCTGCCAATGCCTGCCAATGCAGGCGTTGTGGTTTGAGATCGCTTGGTTGGGGAGATCCCCTAGAGGAGGAAATGGCAACCCACTCCAGTATTCTTGCCTGGGAAATCCCATGGACAGAGGATCCTGGTGGTCTACAGTCCATGGGGCCTCAGAGAGTTGGACATGGCTTAGCCACTGAATGAATGAATGATTCGGGAAAATAAAACTTCACTGCTACTTTCATAGAATCCTCTAAATGTGAAAAATAAAAGATTGCTGCTAAAGAAATGTTCCATAGACTTTGTTGTTGTTCAGTTGCTCAGTCGTGTCTGACTCTTTGTGACCCCATGGACTGTAGCATGCTAGGCTTCCCTGTCCTTCACCATCTCCTGGAGCTTCCTCAAACTCATGTCCATTGAGTTGGTGATATTATCCAACCATCTCGTCCTCTGTTGTCCCCTTCTCCTCCTGCCTTCAATCTTTCCCAGCATCAGGGTCTTTGCTAATGAGTCAGCTCTTTCAATCAAGTGTCCAAATTATTGGAGCTTCAGCTTCAACATCACTTAGATTTTAAACATTTGGGAAGCAAATTATTTTTTAGATTTACTTTGATATTACTGGGCCCATTGAATGAAAGTAACATATTGACCCCAAATGCTGAAGATTTTAATTAATGCCTGACATATTTTCTCTGTTAGAATAATAAATTTATTCAATTTAAAACATCCAACATGAAGAGAAAACAAATAAATTGCATAAATTCTTAATTATGTCTAATTGCAGTGAGTTTGTAATGCATTTCTATTTATTAAATCACTTAAGTTGTCAATGTCTGAGACAGTTTGTATTTATGAATTGCACATTTGTTAAGGAGTGAATTCGTTAATGTGCTAATTAGAAAACTCTTGTAGAAGAGTCCTGATTGTGGTTCACTTCTGTCCATTTACTCCTATATGGATCTTGTAGTGATGAGTGGGTAGAAATGCTCTGGTTAAATTTAAAATCGCTAAATTCACATTAGTGGATATGTTCGTGCTTTTAAGTTGGTGATTGAAGTATTTAAGCCATTTATACTCTCATTATTACTACTACCAATTACTTTTCCACAAGGTCTACTATGTGTCAGGCACATCAAGCAAGTATTTAACTCACACAATAATAGTATGGAGCAGGTACCATATGGAGCAGGCTTTCATAGATGAAAAACACTGAATCTTAGAGAAATTGGATAATATAACAAGAGTCAGGCAGCCAGTGAGTTGAGGCCAGGATGTGAATGCAAATGAAAGCCTGTTAACCATTTCAACCACGTACTTATATTGTGTATGTAATTACCATGTCATGTGGCTCTTGGTCTGGTCTTCAAATTTAATATGAAATATTATGTTCTTAATGTGTAAGGAATAACTTAGACTTTCTGTTCTACTTAGGGCACAGTAAAAGGGCTTTTGCAAAGCAGATTTGTTATCATGATACAGGCAGCAAGCAGAGCATCTCTGGGGTGAAAAGGAAGTTCCTTTTTCTTCCTTCCTTTCACCCTTTATCTTTCGGCCGTGTCACTTTGTCCGTATACAAAGTACAGGGTACTGTGGCTTTAGTGGGAGGACTTGATTGTATTACTTTAAAAATTACTTACCAAATTCATTACCTTCCAACAGACTTAGTTAAAAGATGAAATATTTCTATTTCAAAACATTGTTATCTTCTTAAAAGATATGTTTTAAAAAATACTTGGTAAACTGACAGCTGGAGAGCTTTCTGTGTTATTTATTGGGGGAGATTTTCTACTTATTCTGTTGCAAAGTATGTAAGTTATTAAAGGAAGCACAGCTGTGAATATCTCTAAAATGTAGCTAGATGGTCATTTGGAAGAGATGGATATGGGTAAAGTCTTCATAGGCTTCATAAATAAGCCTTAAGAAAGTTGTCATGCACAGTCCTTAAGTCCTGTCTCACTCTTTGTGACTCATGGACTGTATAGTCCACTAGGCTCCTCTGTCCATGGAATTTTCCAGGGACGAATACTGGAAAGAGTTGCTCCATTTCCTCCTTCAGGGGATTCTCTCAGCCCAGGGATTGAAACTGCATCTCTTGCATCTCCTGTGTTGGCAGGCAAATTCTTTGCCACTGAGCCACCCAGGAAGCCCTGAGAAAGCTTGTGCGTGCATGCAGGCTACGTCACTTCAGTCGTGTCTGACCTTTGGTGACCCTGTGGACGACTCCTCTGTCCATATGATTCTCCAGGCAAGAATCCTGGAGTGGGTTGCCATTCCCTTCTACAGGGGTCTACCCGACCCAGGGATTGAACCTGCGTCTCTTGTCTCCTGCATTGGCAGGCAGATCCTTTACCACTGATGCCACCTGGGAAGCCCCAAGAAAGCTTGCTGTGCTGCGCTCTGCTTAGTCACTCAGCTGCGTCTGACTCTTTCGACCCCGTGGACTGTAGCCCTCCAGGCCCCTCTGTCCATGGGATTCTCCAGACAAGAATGCTGGAGTGAGTGGCCATGACCTCCTCCGGGGATCTTCCCAACCCAGGGATCAAAGCCAGGCCTCCCGCACTGCAGGCGGATTTTTTTTACCAGCTGAGCTACCAGGGAAGTCCCAAGAAACCTTACTTCCTTCTACCTAAATTAACCCAAACCCTAAAAATTCTTCCAAGCACAATGACAGATATGAAGCAGACAGAACACGTCTAGTGCTGGAAGGTTTAATGAATCAAATCATTCTTCCCTTCATCAGTCTGGCTGCTATTTGATAGTTACTTAGTATTTGTACCATATTAAATTCAGTAGTTATTGACTCCACTGTTACAGGTGCTGTGTGAGGCACGGCAAGCCTTAACTTACACACAAAATTAAATCATCAGTTCAATATATTTGCCTCAGTATGTGATTATGTCGTTTATGGGACTGCTGATTCAACTGTTTGGGGCTGTAGTCCTTGATTTTTATTGTCAGCTTGTTTAAGCAGGTGATAGTCTGTCCATTGATAAAGAGTTGATGGAATTTATGTATTTGGGTGACTGAATTGATCTGATTATTTGGTTTTTAAAGGATTTGGTATGTGTTTTAGACACAGTCAGTCACATGGGTAGGAAATAAAATGCTGCATCACATCTACGCCATAGTTTAGTAGAGGTAGTAGTAAGAATCATAGCAATAATGTTTATAATTATTATAGTAAATTATACGACACTGGTGGGAAACAAACTTCATATGTTAGTGCTATAAATATTCTATTCAGGATCTGCCTTAGCAACTTCATTTCAAGAAACACAGAGAAAGTGCGTGTTATCTTGGGCAAGACGCTGTTCTCTCTCTCCCTTAGTTCTGGCCTGTGCAGGATAAGACGCTGCACCAGATGATCTCAAAGTTAAAGTCCAATACTGGAGTTTTGCACTTTTAGGGTTTGATTATCCTTCTTATAAAAGAAGAATGATTGGGATACAGTTGACTGGCAGTGTTGTGTTAGTGTCACGTGTGCTGCAAACTAAGAGTCAGCCATACACATACACACACCCACTGTGTTTTAGCTTTTCCCCCACGTAGGCCATTACGGAGCGCTGAGTAGGGTTCCCTGTGCTATAAAATAGGCCTTTATTAGTTACCTATTGTATATGTAGTAGTGTGTCCGTCAGTCCATCCTCCCAATTTATCCCTCCCCGCCCGACTGCCCCCTGGTAGCCACGAGTTTGTTTACGTGACTCTATTTCTGTTCTGCAGATAAGTTCATTTGTATCCTTTTTTAGATTCTACACCTTCCCTGGTGGCTCAGAGGGTAAAGCATCGGCCTTCTATGCAAGAGATCCGGGTTTGATCCCTGGGTCGGGAAGATCCCCTGGAAAAGGAAATGGCAACCCACTCCAGTATTCTTGCCTGGAGAACCCCATGGACTGAGGAGCCTGGTAGGCTACAGTCCAGGGGGTCGCAAAGAGTCAGACACGACTGAGCAGCTTCACTTTCACTTTCTTTAGATTCTACATATAAGTGATGTCATATGATATTTGTCTTTCTCTGTCTGACTTACTTCCCTCAGTATGACAATCTCTAGGGCCATCCGATGCACTGCACATGGCATTATTTCATTTTTTTTTTATATGGTTGAGTAATATTCCATTGTATACAGGTACCACATCTTTATCCACTCCTCTGCTGATGGACATTTAGGCTGGTTCCATGTTCTGGTTATTATAAATAGGGCTGCAGTGAACACTAGGGTGCATGTATCTTTTCAAATTATGGTTTTCTCCAGATATACACCCAGGAGTGGGATTGCTGAATCATATGGTAGTTCTATGTTTAGTTTTTTAAGGAATTTCCGTACTGTTCTCCATAGTGGCTGTACCAATTTGCCTTCCCAACAGTGTAGGAGGATTCCCTTTTCTCTATACCCTCTCTCACATTTATTGTTTGTAGATTTTTTGATGATGGCCATTCTCAATGGTATGAGGTGATACTTCATTGTAGTTTTGATTTACATTTCTCAAATAATTAGCGACGCTGGACATCTTTTTATGCACCAGTTGACCATCTATATGTCTTCTTTGAAAGAATGTGTATTTAGATCTTCCACCCATTTTTTGATTGGGTTTTTTTTTTTATATTGAGCTGCATGATCTGTTTGTATATTTGGGAGATTAATCACTTATGGGTTATGATTTTCCTTCTGATATTTGAAATTTTTTTCTTTGCACCTTTTTTTGGTATTTTTTGTTTTATGTTTGTTTAATTGAAGTTTAGTTAATTTATAATATTGTGTTAGTTTCAAATGTATAGTGTTTCAGGAATAGACACACACATATATGTATAGTTATTCCAAGATACTGAGTATAATTCCCTATGCTATATGAATGGTCTCTGCTGTTTACCTATTTCACACATAGTAGCTTATATTTGTTAACCCCAGACTCCCAATTTGAAGAATTCTATTTTTAAATTTTAGTATTAGGAAGTACCTAGCAAGTTATTTTACATATAACTTGTATCTGAACTTACACTGTTGTTGAGTCACTATGTCATGTCTGACTCTTTGCAACCCCATGGACCATAGCCCATTAGGCTTCTCTGTCCATGAGATTGCCTAGGCAAGAATACTGGAGTGCCATTTGCCATTTTCTTATCTGTATCTTACACATAGGAGACAATAAATATAGTTGAATGAATAAAAGATTGCATTAGATTAATATCAACTTTACATTCTTTTGGTGGTGGTGGTGCATTTAATATCTATTAATTGAGTACCAGTCACATGCTGGGCACTGATCTACATGCCTGGGAACCAAGCAGCAAATTAGGATTAGATTCCCTTTTCTTATTTAGTTTTACAATCTAGTGGGGAAAGATGGATTAAAAAAAACCTTTTAATAGCAATGATTTTAGGTAGTAACAACTGTCCTGCAGGATAACGGTGAAGACCTGAGGTGGGCAGGTGTGTATAGATGAGATGTTCAGAGAAGGCCATTCTGCTATGTGACGATTGATCAAGAATATTCCAGGCATTGGATAAAGCTAAAACAAAGATCTTGAAGTCAGATATAGGTTGTCATTCTCTAGGGGCACGTGATAGATAGGTAAAGAGCAGAGGGGTGTTCTGAGATGAGGCTGGCGTTAGGCAGTGTCAAGATGGTGATGGATCTTTTGCAACTAAGTGAGGAGTTTGGATTTTATTTACAGTGAGAACAAGAGAAAGTCTTAGGTGTATACCTAATTCTCCCATTACATAAATGTATATTCTGAGATTGTGGATTTTGAGTCATACTTAGCTGAAAATTTCCTTCTCCTCCCTGTGTCCATAGCAATACCCTATTACTATCTTTAGAAACTCATTTCTAAAACTACTTCATTAAGCCAGGAATGAATGTTTTTGCCTGCTCATGAATTGAGGATTGCAATATTTCCAAAGGCCACTTTGAGAAATGAGAAGCAAATGGGGTAAACTTTAAGAGGAGTAAAAATATATTTGTAATCCGTTTTTATTTGTTTGTTTTAGAAAATTCAGCATTTACAGACCGTTCTTGCTAAGTGAGAATTCTGGAGCAGTGGAAGTCAAATTCCTATTTTTGTGATAAGATGTGAAGATTTATGATTTCCTTTTAAAATTCCCCTTCATATTATAAATTAAAGTATAGTACAGATAGACTCACCATGGAAATACAGATTTTACTTTATACTGGGGTAAAGGAACCTTCTAAATATCTCCTCATAATGAAGTAGAGAGAAGGGAAGCTCAAACTGAAGTGCACTGATATTCTTTCATAGGCGTTTCATTTGATTTAATATGGGATGCCAGTAACTATTAAAAGATAATTGGGAAGTTGATTTGGCTACTATTAACGTGAGGTAAAACTTGTCTGTAATGATAGTGTCTAATTCAGCACAAAGTTTCCCTTCAAAATGTGGAAAAGTGACTTATTACGTTTAAGTTCTGATGTACTGGTTTGAACCAAAGAGAAGTAAAAGTGCAGGAGAAGTCAGTTTATGTCCCTGAGCTTCTATTTCCTCACCTACGAAAATAAAACTGAACCAAATGACTTCTAAAGAGGCTTAGAATTCTGAAATTTTTTATTCTATGAAATCATCTCTGGTAAGTATTATGTAAATAGTAAGGAAAAAAGAGACTGTTTATGACTTTATAATCAATTTTTGAATAAAGGATGATGAAAAGGGACAGCATAGATAAATTTTAAGATGAAAGGCTCTTGAAGGATGGATTGGTTTTAAATAATCTTTGTTTTGTAAATAATAAGAAGGCATCTTAAAACTTGCATTCCCCCCACCCCCGAACCCCTGAATTAAGTGGAAAATAGATTCTATAAACATCCCCTGATGTTGCCCATTTCAAAAGCAGTTTCTGAAAGAAAACTCTGTATGTGTTATTGCCTCCTGCATGTGTTTTCACACTTTTATAACCCAAAGTTAGTTTTGTGAATTAGCCATAGTATTAAGTCATTGCACTGTTTCTTGCCTCTTTTCTGGTCATCAAGTTCTCAGTAATCCAAAGGCATATTGAAAATAAAAGAGCAGCTCAAAGTTGAGAAGGGAGTGAGAATTCATTCTGGTGACAATACTTCTCTTGGGTTTGGGTTTGTATATTGATGTTTATAGGCTTCCCCGGTGGCTCAGATGGTAAAGAATCCTCCTGCAGTGCGGAAGACCTGGGTTCAATCCCTGGGTTGGGAATATCCCCTGGAGGAGGGCATGGCAACCCACTCCAGTTTTCTTGCCTGGAGAATCCCCATGAACAGAGGAGCCTGGCGGGCTACAGTCCTTGGGGTCGCAAAAGTCAGACACAACTGAATGACTAAGGATAGCACACTGATGTTTATACAGAAAGCTTGAGAATTACAAGGCAAGTTGATGTCTTATATGGAGAATATATTCAAAATTTACTTGGGGTTGACAAATGTACAGAGTAAATGCAAGTGGTGTAGTTGCTATAAGTTTTAAAAGTAAAATTCAGGAGATTTGATGTTTTTAAGCATGTGTTTAATTTTTTAAAGCAAATTAAGAAATGGAGAACTTATTTTCAAGAAAATTAAAAAGATTTCTTCCAGATTGTAAAGAAATTAAAGATATATCCAAGTGCCTTAGTTTCTCAAGACATAATCCAAGACCTTTCTCTCTTCTCTCTAAATACTTTGATCAGTCACCATCTCTATGTCTGTGATTCCTTTCAGTGATGTCTTTGGCCCAGGCCTCTCCACCAAGACCTAGACTCCTCTGTGACCCTGTCTACTCAGCATTTGCCTGTGGATATGTCATCAGAATCTTAATTCAGCATAGTCAGAACTGAACTCTTACCCATCCTTTGCTACCTGATTCTCTTCTAGCTTCTTATCAGAAGAAATGATACCTCATTGACCCAGCAGCACAAACCAGAAACCTTGTTTTCATCCTTAACTGTGTCACATTTAATCCATTACATTCCGCTTGTTTTTTTTTCTTTTTTTTCTTTTTAATGCTTATATAATCTTTGACTCTTTCTCTGTAGCTAGTTTCCTGCTCTGAGCTACCCTTATCTCTCATCCAGACTGCTGTACAGCCCCCAGCTCATCCCTCCACATCCCATTCTTCTTAACTTTCAATACCTAGTCAGGAGCCAGAGAGAAATTTTTGAAAGGCAAATATGATTATTCACTCCCCTGAAAACCCTGCAAAAATTTCCCATTGTCTACTGGGAAAGAGTCAAAATGCTTAATCCTTAATCAATGCTTAATGCTTAATCAATGATCTGACCACTGCCTAGTTCACCAGACTCACCTTGATGGAGCCTTCACTTTCACTTTTTTGCTCTTAGCCACCTTGACCTATGAATTTCTAAAATGTACTGTATTCTCTTCTCCAAAGCCTCAGGGCCTGCATAAATGCTATTTTCTTTGCTTAAAACACTCTTTCCTGTCTGTTTATTAAAGTAACTTTTATTTGTCCCTGGTGAGCAGCTAACTTCTATTTATAACACTGCCCAAATATAATTTCCACAGGGAAGGCTGTTTTGATCTTTTAGAAAAGGTCACATCTCCTTAACAAATATTCTGTTATTCTGTACCATTTCTCTTTCATTCATTCATTCTTTCAGGAATTATTGGGTGTCAACAATGTCATGTACTCTTCTAAAACCTGGAGATGGAATGAGAGGAGGCTAACCAGTCATAGGAAAAAACAAACAAGTAATTTCATCATCTAGATGAAGATTAGAAAGAAAATTAAACAAACTCTTGTGTTAGGATGACTTGAAAGAGGTGCTTTGGGTAGGATGTTTGCATTCAATTTCATGGAGGTTAGTTTGTTTAATGTTTGTCTTCTCTGCAAGAACACAAGTGCCCAAGAACTGGGACTTCATTGCCCTTGCTCACAGTATCCGCAGCACTTGCTTGGTACCATGGACAGCACATGGCAGATGCAATAAGCATTGCTGAGTGAATGAACTAACCTCTGTGTTAGTGTCTTGGGGTTGCCATCACAAAGTATACAGACCAGGTGGCTTAAAACAGAGATCTTTATTCTATCAGAAACTAGAAAGCTAAAACCAAGGTGTTAGCAAGGCCTGACTTCCTCTGAAGTCTGAAGAAGAATCCTTCCTCACCTCTTCCTAGTTTCTGATGTTTGCTAGCGATTCTTGGCATTCCTTGGCTTTAAGCTGCATCACTCCAGTCTCTTCCTTCTTCATTACACCACCTTCCTCTCTTTTGGTCTGTCTGCTGTATCTCTGTGTTCAAATTCCCCTCTTCTTATCAGGATACCCTAATTACCACTGTCATCCAGGATAAGCTCATCATTTGATAACATCTGCAAAGACCCTATTTCCAAGTAAGGTGATATTTATAGGTATGTGGGTGGAGGTTACCACTGCAATATCTTTTGGGAGGACACATTTCAACCCACAATACCTACAACTAAAAGCTAAAGGAAAATTAAAAAGTTAATATTTTAAAAGTTTATACAGTTTTTAAGACTTAATTTTAAGTAAGTTGTTTATGATGTACATAATTTCCCAGGTGGTGCTAGTAATAAAGAACCCACCTGCCTATGCAGGAGACGTAAGAGACATGGGTTCAATCCCTGGGTCGGGAATATGCCCTGAAGGAGCACATGGCAACCCACTCCAGGATTCTTGCCTGAAAAATCCCATGGACAGTGGAGTCTGGTGGGCTACAGTCCATGGGGTTGCAAAGAAGCAGACACGACTTAGCCCAGACATAGATGATGTACAAATATTTGGGAAGGCACTCCTATTTTAAGTAAGCATGATAAATTATTTTTTATTTGTATAGACTGTCGGTTGAGTCATAACCACAGCAATATCTGTGCCATCCTAAAAAAATCAATACCATGGTGTGAACCAAATTCATCTCGTCTTCTCTTTTCCCTTAGCAGACTAACACTTACTTCTTCATATATTAAAAATAAATGAATGTGGAAGGATATTCATGACTCTTGCATCATAAAAATTCATGCTGACATTCTTGCAAAGACTGTGTGTGGAATGTTGACATCTTTTTGTTATAAAATGACAGTTTTAGTGCAAGTTGTTCTCACTGTGACCAAGCAGGAAGAGCAAACGAAAGGAAAAGAATATGTTACAGCACTGCCCACACATGGCGCGAGCCTGTCAGGCAGCAGAATGGCAGAGGGACTTTCTAAAAAGGTGGAGAAGCTCTTTTGTCTACGATGGGGAGAGGGAAGATGACTAACATTGTCTGCTTTATGCCCTCTATCTTAGGAAAGTATTCCTGATTTTCCCACCGATTGCCATCTTGCCCTCTCTTGGATTCCATTGGCACATTGTTTTTAGTTTTCTCAAATGACCCTTACCTCAGATTTGTTGCTCACACTGCTCCAAGTGCTTTACATTAATTAACTCAATTAGTCTTCATAACAGTCTGTGTTCTCATTGCACAGGTGAGGGACTGAAGCCCAGAGAAATTACATGACTTGTTAGGTTAGAGTCACAGTCCAACCCAGTTTAACTCTTGGGTCTTTGTTCTTACTCATCAGACTATACTGCCTGTGTTGTTAGTGAATGTTAAACTTATTTTATAGCCCTGCAGATTGTAAGCTTCTGAAGACGGTCACTATGCCTTTTTTATATTTGCATCTGATGTAAAACCTAGCTCAGTATCTAGTGTGTAACAGATACTCAATAAATGTTTGAAAATAAATTGAAGTTAGATCATGGTTTGCACAAGTCTATCCAGTATCTGGGGCTCTGAGTTCCAAAGCATTGTTTACTTGAGAAGATGTTCATTTAAAAAAATATATATTTATTTATTTGACTGCACCAGGTCTTAGTTGTGGCATACAGGATTTTGATCTTTGTTGCAGCATGTGGGATCTTTAGTTTTTGCATGTGGGATCTTAGTTCCCTGGCCGTGGATCAGACTCAGGCCCCCTGCATTGGAAATGAGGAGTCTGAACCACTGGATCACTGAGGAAGTCCAGTTTTGATGCTTCCAGCCTCCAGGTGCTTCGTTCCTTCACTCTCTCCCCCAGTGCCGACTGAACAGCTATAAAAATGTGGACTTAGGTTGAGATCCTAAATGTTTTCATTGAGGATAGCTTAAAATGTTGTCCTCTTTAAAAATATTTGTATTATTCAGGAGTCGATCACTGTAATAATTTCTGCCATCAGTCAGTAGATGGGGGAGGTATTTAAGCAGTAGCACTCCTCCTAAGCTACAAAAATTGTACCAATTTTCATGTCAAATATCATTTTATAGGTCTGTTGGTAACTTTTGCACTTGTTTGCACTCTCTTCATGTATAAATATGTACATGTGTGCATGCTAAGTTGCTTCAGTTGTGTCTAACTCAGTGACCCTATGGACTGTAGCCTGCCAGGCTCCTCTGTCCTTGGGATTCCCCAGGCGGGAAGACTAGAGTGGGTTGCCATTCCTTCTCTAGGGGATCTTCCCACCCTAGGGATCAAACCCACGTCTCCTGCATTGGCAGATGGGTTCTTTACCACGAGGGCCACCTGGGACGCTCTATGTATAAATAAAATATTAGTTAATAGTAAATAAAAACTTTACTCTTCAGTTTTGAGTTTGGCAGTTCTGAAATAATGTAACCATGTTTGTATTCATTCTATTATCTAAGAATTTAAATGAATCTTGCCTTTTTACTATGTGATATGTGTATCACAAGCCTGTGGGCAATAGATGAGCTTTAAGAAAGCTGAGAATCAATAAAATAGGAATGTTAATAAACCTTGTAGCACATAAATATTTGAATTCATTGAGTATTTATTAGTTATAGATGAGACTACATTAGAAAACCTTTGTTACATGAAGGTTGTAATTAAGTGAATTCAAATTCAATACAAAACAGCTTTTGCCACATCTTTTTACTGACAGTTCTTTAGTAAGAAACTTCAAGGAACTAAAGACTTAAAAAGTAATGACAAAATATGCAAATGTAATATTTAATAATTCTTTGTGAAGAATTAAAATTTAAAAAGATATGTCCAAATGGATTCTCTTCGACAGCTCATTATTATCTTCTTAATCTATGCTGGCATTTGTGATTTCATCATTTTCTTGAGAAAGTGCACTTGTCTCTTAACCTTCTTTATTGTTTTGTTCCATTTGTATACTTGAAAATGCCATCTTAGTTTCTGTTAAAATACATGCACTCTAAATTATTCCTTTCTCTTTCTCTGTAGAATATTCCTCTTTTAAGAATCTCTTCAATGTCTGACCTAAGGTTTATCTATGTGTAAAGACTTTATTTTGAGAGTCATTTTTTGTACTACCATCAATTATCTATGAAAATAAATATCAGTATGATTATGAAAAAAGTGAACTTGTTTTCTGTAGGGTTTTTTTGTGGTTTCCTTTGGAAGTTGGGTTTGTTTTTAGCATTGACTTGTGTATTAGTTTGCTGGAGCTTGTTAAAAAACAAAATTCAACTGAGTAAATTTGAAGATCTAATTGGCTTTATTCAATGATTCATGAATCAGACAACATCCCATCTAGCAAATAGAAAGGCAATTCCAAGGAGCTGTAAAGAAGGAAAGACTTTTAAAGTCAGAAATGGGTGGGATTGGAAATCATAAATAAAGTAAAAGATTATTTCTGACAAGATGACCTTTCTTTGGGAGGTAGGCAGGGGTCTATCAGGCAGAGTCTGTCACTAGTGCTGACCAAGAAGTTTCAAGATGACTGGTTAAGATTGCATTCCTAAGAGAGACTGAAACTGTAGTTAGATTAGGTTTTAAGTCTTGTTTTGCTAAGCTGGGACTTAGCACAAGTTACCCCATTTAGGATCTGTTGTCTCTTTTTTAACTGGAGGCTATGACAAACGACCACACACTGGATGTTTGTACAATAGGAACTTATTTTCTTGCAATTCTGGAGGCTAGAAGTCCAAAACCAAGGCAATTGTAGAAATTGGTTTCCTCAGAGAGGGGTTCCAAGCCTCTTACCTAGCTTCTGATGGTTTTCTGGCCATCTCTGGTGTTCCCTGTCTTGTATTCACATCACCCTGATCGCCATCTGTTACTTACACAGGTTCTGGGATTCTTTAATCAATAGAAATTGATGAGGCCAGATGATAAATTCAGGCAAGGCTTTAATGAGACTCACGCTACAACACAAGGGAGTGAAAAGTGACAGGCGCCCCTTGGTTGCTCCCTGAATGGGGGACAAGGTGGTTCTTTAAATGAGGTGATGGTAGGGGTGGATCGGTGAGTTTGGCGGAGCGGGTGGCTTTAGGTGTTTCGCTCACCCCCTCTGGTGGTGCTGTTTGCAGGGTGCGCATGCAGAACCCTGCTTTTTCTCCCAGCACCTCAGAAGTGGCTTTTGTCTTCTGGCCTTTTTGTATCTTATTATTCACTATTGACCCAACTGCGCATGTGTGCAGTTATTTTTAGTCCCTTATAGTTTCTCTGTATTTTGTTGATCTGGGAGACATTTGTCCAGGTGCCAGCACTGCAGCGAAAGGGTCCCAGGCCCAGCCTATCTCACCTTTGTGTGCACCTGGCAATTATTTCTGTGGGTGTGTCTCTGTGTTCAAATGCCTCCTTTTTGTAAGGATAGTTGGGTTAGGGCTCACTCATTGTGATGTATAATAAGAAATATATATTTGTTCTTTGTCACCATTTCCTACAGAGATCTCCTAAAAACCTTGGAATTTCCGAACTGTAATTAAGGTGTCTTTTGTTATGTTAATGAGGTAACTTTTAGAAAGCACTTAAGGAATGGGGGCTAGTTGCCAGTGGTGTCAGACATGATTAGAGGATTGGAACTGTTAGCGCCATCCCTCAACCTCCAGGGAGGGGAGAGGGGCTGGAGGTTGAATCAATCACCAGTGATCAATGAATAAATCAATCATGCCTATGATATAAGTCTCTGTAAAAGCCCAAAGGGTTTGAAGAGCTTCAGGTTGGTGAACACATGGTGGTGTCAGGAAATAGTGCCCCTGATGAGGGCATGGAAACTCCACTCCTTTTTCTCACACCTTGCCTTCTGCATTTCTTTAGTCAGGCCCTTCCTGAGTTATATATTTTATAACAATAAACAGGCAATCTAATGGGTTGGCCAAAAGGTTTATTTGGTCTTTTCTGTAAGATGGTTTTAGGAGCACTTAGTTGTCTTTAACTTCATTCAGAACAATTTTGTTAGATTATCCTGTGACAACTGTCATATCAGTGTGCATTTAAAAAGAACATCAAAATTGATGAATTTTTGTATAGCCATTTTAATATTGAAGATGGGAGATAAAAGCAACATTTTTGGTGTCTTATGCTTTATTATTTCAAAAAAGGTAAAAATGCACTTGAAGAAAAGACTTGTACAGTGTGTGGAGAAAGTGCTGTGACTGATCAGATGTGTCAAAGTGGTCTGTGAAGTTTCATGCTGGAGATTTCTTGCTGGATGATGCTCCATGGTTGGGGCGAACGGTTGAAATTGATAGTGATCAAATCAAGACAGATAATCATCAATGTTATACTATGTGGGAGATAGCTGACATACTCACAATATCCAGATCAAGTGCTAAAAATCATTTGTACCAGCTTGGTTGTGTTCATTTCTTTGAGGTTTGTGTTCCACATAAGTTAAGTGAAAAAACCTTCTTGACTGTATTTCCTCATGTAATTCTGTACAGATGTGTAGTGAAAACATTCCAGTTTCAAAACAAATTGTGACAAGCAATGAAAAGTGGATACTGTACAATAATGTGGAATGGAGGAGATCATGGGGCAAGTGAAATGAAACACCACCAACCACATCAAAGGCCAATCTTCATCCAAAGAAGGTGATGTTGTATTTATGGTGTGACTGGAAGGGAGTCCTGTATTATGAGCTCTTTCTGAAAAACCAAACTATTAATTCCAACAAGTACTGCTCCCAGATCAACTGAAGGCAGCACTTCACCCAAAGTGTCCAGAATTATTTAACAGAAAATGCATAATCTTCCATCAGGACAACCCAATACCAAATGTTTCTTTGATGACCAGGCAAAAAACTGTTACAGCTTTGCTGGGAAGTTCTGATTCCTCTGCTGTATTCATCAGGCCCTGTACCTTCAGATTTGCCTTTACAGAATTCTCTTCACGGAAAAAAAAAAACCACTCAATTCCATGGAAGACTATAAAAGGCACCTGAAACAGCTCTTTGCTGAAAAAGATAAAAAGTTTTGGGTAACAGAATTATGAAGTCCCCTGAAAAATGGCAGAAGGTAGTGAAACAAAACGGTGAATCTGTTGTTTAATAAAGTTCTCTGTGAAACTGAAAAACACATCTTTTATTTTTACTTTAAAAGCAAAGGAACATTTTGGCCAACCCAACAGGAAGTGAAATGGAGGGAGTCTTATGATCCTCCAATTTATAGCCAGTTGGTCAGAAGCACAGATAATCCAGGCTTGTGACTAGGATCTGAAGTGGTAGTGCAGTCTTCAATCTTATAAGACTGATCTCTTAACTTGTGGAATCTGGGATCTACCCAGAGAGAGTGTAGGAATTGAGTGTAAGAATTGAGTTGAACTATAGGCCCCCCACCTAGTGTCCAAGAATTGCTTACTGATGTGGTAAACACCTTCCTGTGCCATTCTCCACATATTGGAATTGATACCAGAGTTTGTGTACCTCAACTTGATCATCTGCAAAGACTGTATTTTCATGTTTTCTTTTTCCATTGCTGAAAAATCTAAGGATTAAAAATGTAAAAGTTATTAGAGATAGGCAAGTGTATCATTTAGGATATTTGTGGCTACAAGAAACTGAACACCCGGAAAGTGTCTTACACAAAAACTTGATTTTTTCACCTTTGGAGAGATCTGGCAGAAGGGTGATTGAAGATCTGGTTAGTTCATTGGCTGAGCAATGTGGAGAACTCAAGCTCTTTCTGTCTCTTCACTCTGTCATTCTCAGCATGCTGGCTGTCTTTGTCAGGTCTCTTTAGGGTCATATGCTCATGACCTCAATAAGGAAGGTGGGAAACTGCATATGTGGTCTTAACGGTGCCTGTATAGGGAATCAGGAACTGTCTGGAGGGGGAAACAGTAGCATTGAATGACTGTTTGACCATGTCCTTCGGAGGAGAGATGCTGTTAATTTTCTATGCATGCCACCTTATGGAGGCTGTTAATAGGAAGGTTCCTTTTTTAAGTTAAAGATAGATAATTAATATAGTCTGACATAAAATCATTAGTGAGCAAGGGTAGAAGAAGGAGGCTTCATGGTGTGTTTGGATATGAAGTGGCTGGAGGTACTTCTAAGGGATTTTCTCTGCACAAATATGAAAAGAGGATACTAAGGTTCTGAGGTTTTCCTGGTTGGCAGGAGAATCTACATGTGTGTGTGTGCACACGCATGCATATACACGGGTATATCCCCAAATAATGTAAGGCTAATGAGGTCATTATGCAACTCAAATGATTAATAAAAACTGTGACAGATTGGTATAAATTATAATAGAAGTGTATATGACTTCATGAAACTCTCCAAAACATTTTGCAAGCTTTGGTGTTATACAAGTTTCAGATTTAGTGGGTTACTTTCCAGATAGAAGAAGAGAGGCTCATTAGCAAAACAGTTTGTTAACAAAAGAGTCCCTTTCTCTTTACTCTAAATGTGAGGCTAATACAACAGGGAGGAGCTGTATGTTAGGATGAAAAACACGGCATGATCAAATTTAATTGTGAATACCATGTTTCTCATTAAGTTTAGGCCACTGCCACAATCCCAGATTCAGCATCCATTAATGCTTTCTGCCTAAATAAATTTTTACTGTGATGGTCACATTCATTTTTTTTGCAAGCCACACTTCACAGAAAATTTAGCTAAAGTGGAGATGTTTGCAGTAGAATGACTAGGACCATGAAACGACTGAAAACAGTCAAAATGGTATTGCTTTTATACTGCAGCCCAAACTACCACAAACTTAGTGGCGCAAAACAACACTGAATAACCATCAAGGAGTGTGTCATCATCTGTACATCAGTCTGTATAATCGTCTTGTTGTGGAGTGGACCTAGTCTACTGCAATGTTTCTCAGCCCTGGCTGCATATTAGAATCACCTTGGGAGCTTTGACAATATACTGATTCTAAATCAGAGTCTCTCTGGGTTAGGCCCCAGGCACTGTGATTTTTTTAATGCTTTATTATCAGTAAATATCCCAGGTAAAAGTATTTAGTTTGGGTGCCATCATAATGAAATGAATAGTAGGCTGAAGGTGAAATGGACCATTTTGGAAGATGGTGAATTATCCTTCAGTCAACATGTCTCAGTAAAAGTAATACAGCAGCGTGGCAAGAATGTCCAAGGGAATTTGAGAACTGATACTTGGTTGGACTGTTGCTGCTGCTGCTGCTGAGTTGCATCAGTCATGTCCGACTCTGTGTGACCCCATAGATGGCAGCCCACCTGGGATTCTCCAGACATTTCCTTCTCCAATTCATGCATGCATGCTAAGTCGCTTCAGTCGTGTCTGACTGTGTGACCCTATGGACAGCAGCTCACCAGGCTCCTCTGTCCACAGGATTCTCTAGGCAAGAATACTGGAGTGGGTTGCTATTTCCTTCTCCAACTTGGTTGGATTGGAAGACCTTTAACATCTGTTCGACCTTGAGAGTCTATGAGTCTATAATACTGGTATTTACTAAGTGTTAAATATGACTTATAATAAGTCAACCAGAAGGCTTTCAAATTTTGGTGTTTTCTTGACATCCATACTTCATATAAATGTCTTTTGAAAAATGGGCATGTTGGGCTCTGGAAGGTAGTGTAATGCTAGACTCAATGAGGAGAGCTAGAGAGATGTATGTGATAGAGAAGAGAAGCTATAGAGACTTTACTGGAAAGAAGAACTAAGAATAAATCAGGGCCATGACCTATTTCATAGTAGTTTCCACATTTCTCTTGCTTTATTTACTCTCACCTTGGTGATAATAATTTCTGTTTTTTAAAATGTGAGTTTAATGTGATGGTTGAATAGTATCAATTTCTTTTCAACTTGGATCCTGAATCCATTTCATTTACTTGATTTCTGTTTTACTTACTGTTTAGGTTGCTTTTATATTTTCAGCACTCTTGCCTTTATATATCTTTTTTTCATTCAATTTCCCTTGTCTATTTCCTTTATGAAATTTTAATTTCTTTCCCAGCTTCTTCATCTTCATTACTTTAAACCAGCAGTTATTTGCAGTTTTTATACAGGTAAGGTTGGCCCGTTGATTGCCTATCATCTGCTGAGTCAGCACACTCTAATACATATTACTTGTTAAATTATGTAGGCTTTTCCAGTACTTTAACTTTGATTTAAGCATACTTGAAATATATAATGCAGATTTTAGAAATTTAAATATAGTAGGTGATGAAATGTTACATTTTGGAAAGTGGTGGTTGTGAATATACATTAAAGGTGTTCGAAAAAGCTCTTAGATTATTCTGCAGCTAGGCAACTTCAGCCCAACTCGATTTGTATCATGCTGAAACAAATTATAGGGATTGATGAGTGATGTCATTTAAGAAGTACAATGGGCTGACAACTTTATACATATAATTAACACAAATTACCAAGCAGTAGTGGTGGTTATTTTATAATGCTTTCCCTACTTTGCACATCTGTTTCCACAAGATGCAGACAGCAGTCTTTGAAGGGGGACTGTTCAGCATTCTAACGGTGGATTCTCAGTAAAGTGTTGTCTGACCTCAGACTCTGCATTTGTATTTTGAAAAAGCTTCAGAATAAGTTAAAAGTTATTGGAAAGAAAATCATAATCTCCATTTACTTCAAAGTATATTAATTTCAGTTCTGACATGTCCTGACAGCTACCAGTTAAGTTAAAAGTTCACAGAAGATGCAGACTAGAATGGGAAATTTTTAGGAACACACTACATGTGTTTCATTTCCTTATTAATGTTCCATGGTGATTGTTTAAGATCGGATGGTAGTCAGAGGGATGAGAAGACATACATGTTCTTCATTTGCTGAGAAAGTTAAGATAACCTTTAGTATGAAATAAAGCAAAGTGCAATTAAAAAGCAATTCAAATTGACTCACACTCCTGGAGTTAGTTACATATTGTTATCACTTTAATTACCCTCAGTTTTGTAAATTTTGCTAATCTGAAACTTGAAAAACTACATTATTTTTCATCATTATATTATACTTTTCCAATGAATATGAAAATGAGTTCTCCTGAAAATCTCCTCTGTACTAAATCTCTCTAGGCTTTATTTTTGATGACATCTTCACTGATGTCTCCTAAAATTATAGGTCCAACTCAGGCATCTCTCCAAATAACAAGAGTATATATGCAATAGCCTATTTACTATCTTCACTTTCAGTTGACATTCACCAGATATTTATTAAGCAGCTACTGTGTGCTAAGGGCTTCCCAGATAGCTCTAGTGGTAAAGAACCCGCTTGCCAATGCGGGAGATAGAAGAGACATGGATTTGATCTTGGGTTGGAAAGATCCCCTGGAGAAGGGCATGGCAACCAACTCCACTATTCTTGCCTGGAGAATCCTAAGGATAGAGCCTGGCTGGCTATAGTCCATACGGTCTCAAAGAATTGGACACAATTGAAGCAACTTAGTATGCATGCACACATATGTGCTAAGCACTGTTCTAGCCTCTGGGAATAATACCACAGGAAACAAAACAAGAAAAATCCTGCCTTCATGAAGCTTTCATTCTACTAAGAGAAATGATGAAATAAAGAAAATACATAGGATGTTAGATGATGTAGAGAAAATTCTAGGAAAAATGATAGAAAATACGTTTATGGGGTGATTTACAGTCTTAGATAGTTGTCAGTTCTCCAAAGAAAATATACAGATAGCCAGCAAGCACATGAAAAGATGTTCAATATTATTAGTTACTAGAAAAATGCAAATCAAAACTGCAGTGAGTTTTGATTTACATTATCACCTCATGTGTCAGAATCACCATCATTAAAAAGCCTATAAATGATAAGTACTGGAGGAGGTATGGAAAAAAAGGAATCCACATACACTGTTGGTGGGAATGTAAATTGGTGCAGCCACCATGGAGAATGGATTGGAGGTTTCTTTAAAAACTAAAAATAGAATTACCATCAGTTCAGTTCAGTTTAGTCGCTCAGTCATGTCTGACTCTTTGCGACCCCATGAACCGCAGCACGCCATGCCTCCCTGTCTATCACCAACTCCCAGAGTCCACCCAAACCCATGTCCATTGAGTGGTGATACCATCCAACCATCTCATTCTCTGTCATCCCTTCTCCTCCTGCCCTCAATCTTTCCCAGCATCAGGGTCTTTGCAAATGAGTCAGCTCTTCGCATCAGGTGACCAAAATATTGGAGTTTCAGCTTCAACATCATCCCTCCAATGAACACCCGGGACTGATCTCCTTTAGGATGGACTGGTTGGATCTCCTTTTAGTCCAAGGGACTCAAGAATCTTCTCCAGCACCACAGTTCAAAAGCATTAATTCTTCTACGCTCAGCTTTCTTTATAGTCCAACTGTCACATCCATACATGACCACTGGAAAAACCATAGCCTTAACTAGATGGATCTTTGTTGGCAAAATAATGTCTCTGCTTTTTAATATGCTGTCTAGGTTGGTCATAACTTTCCTTCCAAGGAGCAAGCGTCTTAATTTCATGGCTGCAATCACCACCCACAATGATTTTGGAGCCCAGAAAAATAAAGTCTGACACTGTTTCCACTGTTTCCCCATCTATTTGCCATGAAGTGACGGGACCGGATGCCATGATCTTAGTTTTCTGAATGTTGAGCTTTTTCACTCTCTTCTTTCACTTTCATCAAGAGGGTCTTTAGTTCTTCTTCGCTTTCTGCCATAAGGGTGGTGTCATCTGCATATCTGAGGTTATTGATATTTCTCCTGGCAGTCTTGATTCCAGCTTATGCTTCTTCCAGCCCAGCGTTTCTTGTGATGTACTCTGCATATACAGCCTTGACGATACTCCTTTTCCTATTTGGAACCAGTCTGTTGTTCCATGTCCATTTCTAACTGTTGCTTCCTGACCTGCATACAGGTTTCTCAAGAGGCAGGTCAGGTGGTCTGGTATTCCCATCTCCTTCAGAATTTTCCACAGTTTGTTGTAATCCACACAGTCAAAGGCTTTGGCATAGTCAATAAAACAGAAATAGATGTTTTTCTGGAACTCCCTTGCTTTTTCAGTGATCCAACAGATGTTGGCAATTTGATCTCTGGTTCCTCTGCTTTTTCTAAAACCAGCTTGGACATCTGGAAGTTCACAGTTCACATATTGCTGAAGCCTGGCT
Organism: Odocoileus virginianus; assembly: GCF_023699985.2. Classification (NCBI taxonomy): domain Eukaryota; kingdom Metazoa; phylum Chordata; class Mammalia; order Artiodactyla; family Cervidae; genus Odocoileus; species Odocoileus virginianus. Next base: position 32,661,143 of record NC_069697.1, read on the forward strand.
TGGAGAATTTTGAGCATCACTTTACTAGCGTGTGAGATGAGTGCAATTGTGTGGTAGTTTGAGCATTCTTTGGGATTGCCTTTCTTTGAGATTGGAATGAAAACTGACCTTTTCCAGTCCTGTGGCCACTGCTGAGTTTTCCAAATTTGCTGACATATTGAGTGCAGCACTTTCACAGCATCATCTTTTAGGATTTGAAATAGTTCAGCTGGAATTCCATCACCTTCACTTTGTTTGTAGTGATGCTTCCTAAGGCCCACCTGACTTCACATTCCAGGAAGTCTGGCTCTCGGTGAGTGTGTGATCACACTTTTGTGATTATCTGGGTCGTGAAGATCTTTTTTGTACAGTTCTGCTGTGTATTCTTGCCACCTCTTCTTAATATCTTCTGCTTCTGTCAGGTCCATACCATTTCTGTCCTTTATTGAGCCTATCTTTGCATGAAATGTTTCCTTGGTATCTCTAATTTTCTTGAAGAGATCTCTAGTTTTTCCTATTCTATTGTTTTCCTCTATTTCTTTGCATTGATCACTGAGGAAGGCTTTCTTATCCCTCCTTCCTATTCTTTGAAACTCTGCATTCAAATGGATATATCTTTCCTTTTCTCCTTTGCTTTTCTCTTCTCTTCTTTTCATAGCTATTTGTAAGGCCTCCTCTAACAACCAGTTTGCTGTTTTGCATTTCTTTTTCTTGAGGATGGTCTTGCTCGTTGTCTCCTGTACAATGTCATGAACCTCTGTCCATAGTTCATCAGGCACTCTGTCCATCAGATCTAGTCCCTTATATTTATTTCTCACTTCCACTGTATAATCATAAGGGATTTGATTTAGGTCATACCTGAATGGTCTAGTGGTTTTCCCCACTTTCCTCAATTTAAGTCTGAATTTGGCAATAAGGAGTTCATGATCTGAGTCACAGTCAGCTCCTGGTCTTGTGTTTGCTGACTGTATAGAGCTTCTCCATCTTTGGCTGTGAAGAATATAATCAATCTGATTTCGCTATTGACCATCTGGTGATGTCCATGTGTAGAGTCTTCTCTTGTGTTGTTGAAAGAGGGCGTTTGCTATGACCAGTGCATTCTCTTGGCAGAACTCTGTTAGCCTTTGACCTGCTTCGTTCTGTACTCCAAGGCCAAATTTGCCTGTTACTCCAGGTGTTTGTTGAATTCCTACTTTTGCATTCCAGTCCCCTATAATGAAAAGGGCATATGTTTTCGGTGTTAGTTCTAAAAGGTCTTGTAGGTCTTCATAAAACCGTTCAGCTTCTTCAGCATCACTGGTTGGGGCATAGACTTGGATTACCGTGATATTGAATGGTTTGCCTTCAAAATGAACAGTGATCATTCTGTCGTTTTTCAGATTGCGTCCAAGTACTGCATCAGACTCTTTTGTTGACTATGATGGCTACTCCATTTCTTCTAAGGGATTCCTGCCCACAGTAGTAGATATAATGTTCATCGGAGTTAAGTTCACACATTCCAGTCCATCTTTTTTTGCTGATTCCTAGAATGTCTATGTTCACTCTTGCCATCTCCTGTTTGACCACTTCCAATTTGCCTTGATTCATGGACCTAACATTCCAGGTTCCTATGCAATATTGCTCTTTACCGCATCGAATCTTGCTTCTATCACCAGTCTCATCCACAACTGTGTGTTCTTTTTGCTTTGGCTCCATCCCTTCATCCTTTCTGGAGTTATTTCTCCACTGATCTCCAGTAGCATATTGGGCACCTACGGATCTGGGGAGTTCATCTTTTAATGTCCTGTCTTTTTGCCTTTTCATACTGTTCATGGTGTTCTCAAGGCAAGAATACTGAAGTGGTTACCATATGATCTTGCAATCCCACTCCTGGGCATATATCTGGAGAGAACTCTAATTTGAAAAGATATATGCACCCCAGTATTCATGGCAGCACTATTTACATTAGCCACATATGGAAGCAACCTGGGCTAAATGTCCATCAACAGATGAATTGATAATGAAGATATAATATATACATATAATGTAATATTATCAGCCATAGAAAAGAATGAAATAATTCCATCTTCAGGGACATGGATGGACCTAGACATTATCATATGACATGAAGTAAGGCAGACAGAGAAAGACAACTATCATATAATATCACTTATATGTGGGATCTAAATATGATACAAATGAACTTATTTAGAAAGCAGAAATAGACTCACAGACATAGAAAACAAACTTATGGTTACCAAAGGGGATGGGGAGGGGAGAGCTGAATTAAAAGTTTGAAATTGACATACACACACTACTATATACAAGATAGGTGAACATCAAGGACCTACTCTATAGCACAGGGAACTATACTCAGTATTTTGTAATAACTTATAATGGAAAGGAATCTGAATATATATATATATACTCAGTATGTATAACTGAATCACTTCCCTGTATACTTAAAATCAATACAACATTATAAATTAACTATACTTCAATAAAGGGCTTCCCTGGTGGCTCAGTTAGTAAAGAATCTGCCTGCAATGCAGGGGACCGAGGTTCAATCCTCAGGTCAGGAAGATCCCCTGGAGAAGGGAATGGCTACCCACTCCAGTATTCTTGCCTGGAGAATTTCATGGACAGAGGAGCCTGGTGGGCTACAGTCCATGGGGTCGCAAAGAGTTGAACATGACTAAGTGACTAACACTCTCACTTCAATTAAAAAAAAAAAAAACTTTCTTATAACAGAAAAAAGAGGTGGTCAGGGAAAACCTTATAGATACGGTGATGTTTGAGCCACATAAATATCTGCAGAAGAGCAGTCCAGGCAGAAAGAAGAGTGTGTGCCCAGGTCTGACTGACTTGTTCTGGAAACAGTAAGGAGGCCAAGGAGACTGAAATGGAACAGGGGAGGGAGACTGGGCTCAGAGGGGTAACATGGATCAGGTCATGGAAAACTTAGCAGAGACTTTCCTTTTACTTCAAGCAAGATGGGAAAGCACTGAAGGTTTTGTGCAGAGTGACACATCAGACTTCTGTTGCAATGGGATCACTCCTTTGCATGCTGTTTGGGGCACAGACTCAGGGGAAGGATGGTAGCAGAGAGACCAGTTAGGATGCTGGTTTGGATGAAGGTGGTTGTGGGCAAACGTGGTAAGTGGGCAGACTTGGAATATATATTGAAGAGGAAAAGAAAGGACGTATTGGATGATTGGATGTGGAATGTGAGAGAAACGATTCCGAGATTTTTGACCTGAGCATTCAGAATGATTCATCCAATTTTCATAGAAATGCTTTTATTCAATCTGGAAGGAAAAAGACATTTAGACTTTGTTATTATGAAATGTTTATAAGAAAAATGAAGTCGCTTGGTTTTGTCTGACTCTTTGCGGCTCCATGAACGTAGCCTGCCAGGCTCCTCCATCCTTGGGGTTTTCTAGGCAAGAGTGCTTGAGTGGGTTGCCATTTCCTTCTCCAGGGGATCTTCCCAACCCAGGGATTGAACCCGGGTCTCCCACATTGCAGGCAGACTCTTTACTGTCTGAGCCACAAGGGAACCTCCAAGACTCTTAGTTTTAATCCTCCGAATTTGAGTTCTTAAGCTCTTACAGTTTTACTTTTAAGATAATTCTGAACACCTTTTTTTCTCAAGAAGTACAGTGATCTGAATTTTCAAGCAGCAGTGAATTCAATGTAAGCCATATTGCTTTCTTTAAAATATATTAATGTTCATGAATTTTTGAATTATGAGTTTTCAGGTTCCTTTGGTGGTAAATTCACAAATATTTCTAATTTGAAACATAATTCTTCATCCTACCTTAGTTTCCCAATTATTTCTGACCACTGTTTTTTGGATTGAAAAGGAGAAAAGTTACTATATTTCATTCATCTTTGTTCCCAACTCTAGTTTGAAAGCTAGCTTTCTAAATAACTTTTTTTTTTTTTCTGGATAGAAAAATAATGCATACTGATTTTGGACAGTTTGAAAAATAAGAGGAAGTACTATAAGAAAACTATTGATCAACTTTATTCCTTCATCCTTCTGTTACATTTTTATATCCGGACTTTTCTAGCCAGGTGTGGGAACAAAATAATGAAAGCTTAGAGACTGTGGCTCACTACCCAGGGTAAACACCGATGTTTCAGTACAGTTTCCTACTTAAGGAAAGAACCCAAATGGCCTTGTTTCACCTCATTTTCACCACTCTCTAAACAGGCTAAAGATTTATTATGGAAATTTCCCAGAATAAATATGCAATAAAATACTTTGGGAAAGGAAGGAAAAGCACTCCTTCTGACTCTAGCATGTTTACTTAACATAAAGCTGCATTGTGCTTATTCTGTCTCTAGCACTGATCCAAGCACTTTGTAAATGTTAACTTATTAAATTTATCTAATCATCAGAACAACCCCTGACTTAGGTAATGTTGCTGCTCCCATTTTACAGAGAAGAAAATCAGCACAGATTGGTTAAGTAATTTTCCCAAGGTCACACATCTAGTGAGTGAGATAGTTAGGATTTAAATTCAGACAGTTCCACTCTTAAGTCAGTCCTGACTGCCACTATACACTGATGATTTTGTGTCCCTTACAATAAGAATTCAAGTTCATTTTTGTTTTGTTCAGATAAACCCAGATAGAATCTTATATTTTTATTCCTATGACCATAATTTGAAAATTTAAGGCTGATATATTTTTATGCACTATTAGGCTTAGCATGTAGAAGGTACTAAAAAAGTTTATTGAGTGAGGAATATATAAAATATATATATATATATATATATATATATATATATATATAAATGTGGTATGGAACCAGTTTATATTGTAGTGATATCCTCATTGGCCCAATAACATTTTTCAGAATACATTTCCACAGAATCTTAGTCTTCTAATATGCTCCTTAAAAAAGGCAAGGGGGGGGCATTTCTGTGGTCAGATTAATCCATAAAACTGTATATTTTCTTTTGAGATTCACAATGTGTAATAATATATTAAGAAGTACAGAAAAGTCTAGAGTGAAAAGACCCTTTAAATTTTGTTTAACATTATTTGATCAGAGAGATACTTTTTATGCCATATCTGACAATATTCCATAAAACTAGTATTTATGGAACACACTTTGGCAAATAACTACTTAACAGGAGTAAAAACAGCCTGCTTAGTCTAACAGACTACTTTACTATTTAAAAATAAATTACAAGGCTACATTTGCAGTTTCATTTTACAAATATATCATCCATCGTTTCTCCTCATAAGCCACACCTCTCTCTTCACAATTACCCTAAATGTGCTGTGTATTTATTCCTCTAGGTTTTGCTGATGATTTTCCATCTGCATGAGCTTCTTACTTCCCAATACCAACTTCTCCCAGAACAAAAACGTACATAAACCTTCCATCTGAGCCCTGAGTCAGTCCTCCAGGCCCAGTTTAGATATCACCTATGGTCCTCTGACTCAGATTTAATCACCCTTTGTTTTTGGTGCCTTAGCATTTCATATGCAAGTATATATTGTACATATATATTTTTCTTATATGTGTGTCTTTCCCCCTAGTTTATGGGTGACTTGAAGGCAGAGATGTGTCTTTTACTAGCTTTTGTTTCCTTATCACATAGTAAATATTGTTGTGACAGATAGCTATCCTGGAAAGCTTCTTTAATTTTCATTTTCAGTTGACATTTGAACAACATGGGTTGAACTGTGCAGATACACCTATATGTGATTTTTTTCAATGATAAATACTACAGGAGAATGCGACTAAAGTGACAGCAGCAGCAGCAACATGCCATCTGTGGCTGGTTGAATCCACAGATATGGAACCATAGATATAGAGTAACTGTAGATACGGAGGGCTGACTATGAACTATACTTGGATTTTTTTTTCAAGAGTCAACTGTGCTTTTGATTCTGGTACATTGACCCAAACCAGGTTGCCTGTAAGAGTTTTGTAGCTTTCTTTCTAGAAGTGGTGAAAGTTAAAGAGATACTTACCGGGATGGGGAATACATGTAAATCCATGGCTAATTCATTTCAATGTATGACAAAAACCACTGCAATGATGTAAAGTAATTAGCCTCCAACTAATAAAAATAAATGGAAAATTAAAAAAAAAACTCAAGAAAAAAAAATAAAGAGATACTTACTTTTTGATGATGTTTATGTCTGTGAAAGATTATAATTTGTGAGTATAATATGTAATGTAACTGGGAGTATTTAGACTTTAACTGCTGCTGAGTCACAATGCCATCGTAAGCTAAATGGTCACCACTAGAAATATAATATCTTCCCTGGTGGCTCAGATGGTAAAGCATCTGTCTACAATGCGGGAGACCTGGGTTTGATCCCTGGGTCGGGATATAAGAATATATATAGTATTTCTATATATAAGAAATATATAGTATTTCTTATAGTCTCCTTAAGCTTGAACAATTGTGAACAGTGGTCAGAGTGATTGCAACAATTGTCTGGAACCTGCAGACTTCCCTGTTCACGTACAGTAGTAAGAATACGCATGGAAGAAATAATCTCATGTTAAATGGCTCAAACATTTCCTTCCTTTATATTTCTCCTGCCCAGGTATTTGAAAAATAGTACTTAATTTTTAAATATAACTACTATTTCCTTTTTAAACTTACCTAATAAAGCATTGTATTGATTTCATAATTTCTCTGTTCTTCTGTGCTCTGTGTATAGATACTTTTTTTAAGATCAAATACTTTAAAAGTAAATATAAATAAATTATGTCAGTTGATTCTTCTTTCAGAGAAAGTTGATGTACATTAGTCTATGGGTTCATTTCTGAAGGACTCCTCCTACAGAATGGATAGGTGTGAGCCAGCCTTAAAGATGTTCAGATGATTTACCCACTTATTAATAGATACAATTTTAGTCCTGAATGTTTAAATAGCTTTCAGTTACCTGTCTTTCTAGTGTGGTCATTAATATTCTGTAAAAGGCAAAAAGCAGGTTCCCATTCCTTATGATGAATACCTACCTTTAGTGGTACAAAGATTCTTCAACTCATTTACTTTAGATTCCTTGTTGAATATAACCTTATTAATTGAGTATTTTAGCTCCTGGCTCACTTCACTTCTCCCATTTCTCCTGCCATAATTCTTAAAGACTTTAATATCCATGTGAATCATGTTTTCACTACTCTAGACACTTGGCTCCTTGACACAATCTCCTTCAGAGATCTTGTCCTCCATTATTCCTCAAATGCATCCTATGTTCATTCAAGACCATGTCCTAATAACTGCCGTCTTGCCCTAGTCTGGATTCCAAGCATCCTTCCCTGATTATTTATCCATAGTTTATTTCCTAATACTGTGGTTGAACAATCTTTTGACTCCTACCTACCTACTATCATCCTTCATTTCCTCATATTTTACCACTTTTTAAACCTATCTTAAATTTCATGATTAATCACCATATAATTCTCTTGTAAGAGCTGGTCCATAAAGAAGAATGAGGGCCAAGAATTGATGCTTTCAAATTGTGGTGCTGGAGAAAACTCTTGAGAGTCCCTTGGGCTGCAAGGATATCAAGCTAGTCAATTCTAAAGGAAATCAACCCTGAATATTCATTGGAATTACTGATGCTGAAGCTCCAATACTTGGGCCACCTGAGGCAAAAAGCCAGCTCATTGGAAAAGACCCTGATGCTGGGAAGGATCGAAGGCATTGTATAAAGATAGGAGAAGGGGGAGGAAGAGGATGAGATGGTTCGATAACATCACCAAATCGATGAACAGGAGTTTGAGCAAACTCTGGGAGATAGCGGAGGGCAGAAGAGTATGGGGTGCTGCAGTCCCTGGGGTTGCAAAGAGCCGGACACAGCTTAGCGGCTGAAGAACAACAACAATTCTCTTGTACATACCCTCTGTTCTTTTGCCATCTTAGGACTGGCAAAAGTTTTGATCACTGAAATCAAGCAGACTTATAATTCTGCCTGGAAATCATACTTCCCCATGCCACTCATACTTCCATAGTTACACATGTCTGTTTCATATCTGCCCCTCTTTGCCCAGTCTCTAAAATCTCTGCCTCATCCTAACTTCTACTGAGAAAACATGCAGCCAGGAGAGATCTTCCTTAAGCTTATACCATCACATTTAACCACCTTCTGCCTTTGTGTGCCTAAGCTCTGTCTTCTCTTGTTAGTGTGGGTGAAGAACTATCCAGGTTTTCAGCAAATGCCAATCCTTTACTGGTGTATCAGATTCCATTTCTAGAATGTACTCAAGAACATCACTCCAGTGATTCTCCTTTTTTTCTCTCCGTCATCGGTTTTCTCTTCCACAATGGTGCTTTCTCGCCATCTTACAGATATACTGTTTTTTTTTTTTTAATTGTAGGAAAATTGCCTTACAATATTGTGTTGGGCTCTGCCACACGTCAACGTGAAACAGTCACAGGTATGCATTTGTCCCCTCCCTCACAAACACACTGTTACAGCTTGTATCTTAAAACAAAAACAAAGGACAACCTCCTTTGATCCTACTCTCCTCTCCTGCTACCACTGCATTTTTCTCCTTCTCTTTATAGTAAAATTGCTCCAAAAAGTTGTTTATCCTCACAGTCTCTAATTTCAGTTTTCTCATTTTTCTCATGAAACATCCCAAACTGGCTTATGCCTCCATCATTCAACTGAAATGGCTCTGACCAACTTTACTATTGACCTCCATGCTACTAAATCGAAAGATCAAATATCAGTCTTCATTTCTCTTGACCTAAAAGCAGCACTTGACACTTCCATGACATTTCTTCCTTTAGTTTTGCTCCTGATTCACTGGCTTATTGTTTTCAGTCCTTTTCTATATCTTTTTTTTTCTTTTTTATTTTTAGAACTCTTAATGTTGGAGTGCCCCAGAACTCAGTTATTACTTTCTTTCTGTCTGCTCTCATAGTTCTTGTGATCTCATTTGGTCTTATAACTTTAAATGTCATCTACATGTCAATGATTCCTGCATTTTTATTTCCTCTGTGTGCCTTTTCTGTGAATCTGCATCTTGAAACTTCAGCTGCCAGCTTAGTTTCACCATGTGGACATTTAATAGTCATCCCAAATTTATTGTATCCCAGACTTACCTTCTGATTCTCACTTCTCTTCGCCTAACCATTTCTTCCTCTAGATTTTCCATCTCAATAAATGCCTGTTTTAAATGATGTTTTATCCCTCTTGCTTGTGTGCTAAGTCACTTCAGTCATGTCCGACTCTTTGTGACCCATGGACTGTAGCCTGCCAGGCTCCTTTGTCCATGATATTCTCCAGGCAAGAATACTGGAGTGGGTTGCCATTCCCTTCTCCATTTATCCCTCCTAGTTCTTCATATAAGATACTATAGCATTCCTTTGATTCCTCTCTTTTCCTCATGTTCTACATCCAATTTGTTGGTAAATTCTGTCTGTTCTGAATTCAATATATTTTCAGAGTCTCATCACATTTACCCACTGTTTCCCTGGTTTGAGCCTCATCATTCTCCCTGGATTATTGTAGAAGTCTCCTAGCTCCTCCACCCGTCCTTTTCTCCTTTAGTCTTTGTCAGAGTAGCCAGAATGGAACATTTTCAATATAACTCATTTGATGTCATTCCTTTGTTTAGAATCCTTTAGTGAGTTTCCATTTCACTGAAAGAAAAGGCAATGTCTTACAGCTATTCACAGGCTCACGTGACTTGGTGCACTATTACATCTTTGACCTCATCTCCTTTGACTTTCCCCTTAACCCCACCATATTGCTGCTTCTCCAGGCACACTGTTCTCCTTCTGTTCCTCAAGTATGCCTAGAACATTCTTGCTGCAAGGCATTTGCTGTTCCCTCTGCCTGGAAACCCTCTTCCCTAAGATACTGTCACAGCTCACTCCCTTGCCTCCTTCAGGTCTTGACAGCAAAGCCTATTGGGAAGCTGTAGGAGGGCTCCACTTCACAGTCATTCTGAGGTTTAATCTCCTCTCATCATGGGGCTTTTGTTGTATTTTGTTTCTTAAATCTTCAAGAGTGTCAAAGCATTGTACTGGGTATTTTTGCATCTGGCCAGCATGCTAGGAAAGAGAGAGAGTATGGAGGGTTTAGGAGCCAGTTTTGGAAGTGTTGTGTATCACTTCTATCCATATTCTGTTTGGCCACAACTCAGTCAAGAGCATCTCCTAAACACGGGAGCTTGGGAAATCTATTCTTATTGTGTCTTTAGACTAAAAGAAAATTGAGTTTGTTGAACATAGAGCATTATTTCTGTCACAGTGTCTAATCTAGCTTTTTCCCAGTGGCTCCCTGCCCCCCATATTTGAGATATCTAGTGCAGTGAAATACAGTACAGTCTTTCTAAAATAATATTTAGTTTTTAAAATTTGCTATCTTTATAAGCACAAGAGTCCAAACGTGCCCTAGACATTTGATAGCTTTGTTTTGGGTTCTCCTGACCATACTGACTAATTTGCCTAGATTTTGAAGATACTAAGTTTTAACACTGGAAAACATTACTCTTTTCCACATCGTATTTTGTAAGTGTGAACCTTTGTTGGTTTTCTGTTGTTTCTGAGAATGTTATGATTAGTTTCTGCATTGTGTTCTGTAATCTGGCATTCCTGACAGGCATTTGACCAAGCTCAGTAGGTGATTAATTATTTATATTACCATGTCAAATTTGTGAGTATTCACAGCTTCTTTTTAAGATTCTGACTTTACCAACATTGTGTAGATGGGCTTTTTATGAAAGCATGTCAATATGCATTTAGTATTTATTTGTGCAGAAGAACAAAGGACATTTCAAAGTTTTCTGATTGAGTCACTCTTGTGCTTAAAAACCAACAATTGCCTATTGTCTTAAAACTAATATCCAGAATTATTTTGGCTTTCAAAGCTATGGGCTTCACTCATCTGTGCATCATCTCCTATTTGTCCACTTAATACATCTAAACTAGATTTTTATTTTTCAGACAGGGAGGAAACATTTGCCTATAATGTACCATCTGTCTGGAATGTCCCTCATCCTCCCTTATACCCTTTAAAAACCAAGTTTTTAAAGTCCAGATCAAATGCTCCATTATCTGAGAAAACTCAACTAGTCTCCCAGTTAATCTATTGCCTTTGTCTCCTGTGTTCCTCTAGTGCTTTAAGTAATTTCTTTCTCATAAAACCAGTTATGTTTTGTTTGGCCCAGTCGTTTTCAGATGTATACATCTATATCCCTGAGGCTAGACTATGCATTCCCTAAGGGCATGTGCCCTTAGAAATAGATAATATTGTAACTTTTATCACTCCTGTGTATACATTAGCCATATAATTCCTTTAAATAATGTTAGTTGATTTTGATTAAAATTTTGAAATGATGTTAATTTCTGTCATTTATTAAGAAAGGGCAGTTAACTAAGAGATGGAAGTGTTAGAAATCTCCTGACAGCTTTTTAAAAGAAGCCTATACAGCTAACCTCAGGTGGATATCCTGAACTAAAATACACATTTTTTTCTTTTTTTAAACTTTTCTGTGTATTTCATATTAGCTTACACTAGCAAATCTATTTAGCAAGCAACAAGAATTGCTTAGTTGCATGATTTTTTGTGAAGTGGCATGACTTTTAGCCTTTAAAAAATGACATCTTGCTTTCTGATTTAGCGAAACAAAGGTCTGCCCTGATGGCCCGTCTCCCTGTCTTACTGAATGGTAATTACTCTTCTAACTGCTCTGACCTAAATGGAAATCTCTGACTCATTTGCTTTTTTCTTCCCTTATAACACATTGAATTCTTTATTTTCTCTAGCCTAATCAGAGAAATAGCAACCAATAGAAAATAGATCTTATAATCAGACTATAGCACTTTATAATACCAAATACAGCAAAATATTTTCTGTTTGTAGATCTATGTATTGTGTTTTATTAATTGTGCAATTCAGTATTTACCAATGTAGACATGTTAGATAATAATGTAATCCAGTTGTCTGTTTCATCTCTATTTATTTTGGCAATATAATGCCACCACATAAAAGTTGAATGACTCCTTTAAGACTGTGAATCTCAAAGAAGAATATGCTGTAGGACAGTGGTATTGGTATGGAAGATAGAGGGTAATATATGATTTCATAATATAAATTATAGAAAACAACATTTTTAATCAACTATGCTCCAATACAAAATAAACTTTAAAAAACTCACAAAAGTTTTATTGAGTGGTATGGATACAGATCATAGGGACAGGGAGGCCTGGCGTGCTGCAGTCCATGGGGTCACAAAGAATCGGACATTACTGGGTAACTGAACAGCAACAACAATGGATACAGATCAGAATCCCCTGGGATTATGTTTAAAAAGGGAACATGAGATTAAATGAGTTGGAAAATTATGGCTTTAGGACTTCTCACTCAACTGCAAAGGATGGTGACAATTGTAAGACAAACTTTTACTTTATTTGTTTGTAATGGAGATTTAGACCAAATTGTGATTTTGCATTTATCTGTAGTAATATATGTTTTATTTAATCATCAGTATGAATACTAGTTAATTACATAGATATGGAAAATGAAAAGCTAATTTTAAGCACAACTAAGATAAATAGAAATCTTGGATTCAAACTAGGATTTCCTCTTTGCATTTCAACTGTTTCACTCGTTTCTTTTAACTGAATTAATGGCTCTTTACTAAATTGCTTTAATGTCATCATTTCACCCTTTAAACAGAGTTGACCTTCACTTATCTGGATAAATAGATACTCATCTAGCACAAAAGCAAGCACTCAATCTGCTACTGTTTTCTAAGTAGCAAAGGGAAAGGCTGCAGAAGACTTCCTTTCTACTTTACTTCCTATCTTTTCTCCTGGCCATGTCCAAGCAGTCAAGTGTGAAAACAAGTATCACCTGTTTTGCTCCCACCTCCCTTGTGATTCACACCTCTCACTCATGTGTTTACTGCTCATTATATCTTTTAGCTCCTCTCTCTATTGTCTCTTTTTATCTCTGTCACTATAGCTTCTAGACTGAGTCTTAGGTAGAATTTCTCTTTAAAAAATTTATTTATTTATTTTTTTGGCTCCAGTATTCTTGCCTGGAGAAACCCAGGGGCAGGGGAACCTGGCAGGCTACAGTCCATGGCATCGCAAAGAGTTGGAAATAACTGAGCACGCACACAGCAGGAGCACAAGAAGCAGTGGGTCTTAGTTGTGGGTACCTGGGATCTTCATTGTTGCAGATGCAGGATCTTTGGTTGCAGCATGTGGGATCAAGTTCCTTGACAGGGATCAAACCCAGGCCCCCTGAACTGGGAGTATGGAGTCTTACCTCTGGGCCACCAGAGAAGTCCTAGCTAGCTAGAATTCCTTATGGAAAGGGGATTTACCAACCCTTCTCACAATCTTTTTATCAACAGTTAACTGAAAATTCAATATTCACTACACTCAGTTTCTACTCCTACATCATATTACCATGCTATTTAGAAACCAGAATGTAACTGAGGTTTAATTTTTTAATCAAAACTTTTTGTATAAAGATTTATTTTACTTGTATCAACTTAGATGAATATTTATTTTCATATTTAATTATTTACTTAAGTATTTATTTTCTGGCATTCATTGAATGATTTTAATTGAATAGGGTTCATAAATTATAGTTATGATCTGTTAACTTTCATCAGATTACTGATTTGAAAAATCCTACATATAGCCAGAGGCATCAGATATCAGTTTTGAAGTTTTACAGAAATGGCAGTAAAACAAATATTAATGTTTGTAAGTCAGGTCAAAATTGATATATTATATTAGGCTATTATGAATTTATGTCCTAAATTCAAGGCAAAATGTCACCATAGTGAAATTAACAAATTCAGAAAATCTGTACCTTCCCTCTTACATTAGAGATAAATTAGGGCAGAACTTATCTCTTTGCTGCAGAAAAGTGTGAATGAAAAAATAATCCATAAAATATGAAAAACTATTTATCTATTTGGTTAGCTTAAGAAGGTATTTTAAAGCAGAGAAGTCTGATATATATTTTTGTTGTTATTAATACTGATTAAAGGCCAAATTCTAAGTTTGAACAATAAGAAATATGAAATTCTAGGTCAGAATGTTTTGTCATCTGGGCATAGCATTGGGAACTCATCCCCAAAAGACTAGCATGTTATGAGTCCATTTTTTGACTGAAGGGCTGAAAGCATCCATATCGGAGACATACAGGGTCTGGTGGTTTGATGTCCTTCTTCCCTGCCCTTATTCTAGTCTTAAGTAAACTACTGTTCTTGTTCTTATGCTTACCAGCTCATTTCTCTATTTTATACCTTAGAACCAAGCACAATACTTTCTCTAAAGTAGATTCTCAGTAAATCATTGTTGAAAAAATAAATGAATACTCAACAGGTACTCAAGTGAAGATAAGAAGGCAAATAAATTATTTGTTCTAGTTCTGTGAAAAATACCGTTGGCAGCTTGGTGGGAATTGCATTAAATCTATAGATTGCTTTGGGTAGTATACTCATTTTCATGGTATTGATTCTTCCTTCCATGAACATGTCATCAAAAAGTCTACAAACAATAAATGCTGGAGAGGGTGTATAGAAAAGGGAATCCTTTTACACTGTTGGTGGGAATGCAAACTGGTATAGGCACTATGGAGAACATTGTGGAAATTCCTTTAAAAACTGGGACTAGAGCTGCCATATGGCCCAGTAGTCCCATTGCTGGGCATACACCCTGAGGAAACCATAATTGAGAGACACATGTACTCCAATGTTCATTGCAGCAGTATTTACAACAGCTAGGACATGGAAGAAACCTAGATGTCCATTGGCAGAGGAATGGATAAGAAAGTTGTGGTACATATACACAGTGGAATATTACTCAGCTATAAAAAGGAATGCATTTGAGTCAGTTCTAAAGAGGTGAATGAAACTGAAGCCTATTATACAGAGTGAAGTAAATCAGAAAGAGAAACTCAAATACTGTATATTAACATGTTTATATGGAATTTAGAAAGATGCTAGTGATGATCCTATATGCAATAGGAAAAGAGATCCTATAGCAAAAGAGACACAGATGGAAAGAACAGACTTTTGGACTCTGCGTGAGAAGGCAAGGGTGGGATAATTTGAGAGGATAGAATTGAAACATGGATATGACCATATGTAAAACAGATGACCAGTGCAAGTTTGATACATGAAGCAAGGAACCCAAAGCCGGTGCTCTGGGACAACCCAGAGGGATGAGGTGGGGAGGGAGGTGAGAGGGTAGTTCAGGATGGGGGAACACATGTATACCTGTGGCTGATTCATGTGGATGTATGGTAAAAAGCATCACAATATTATAAAGTAATTATCATCCAATTAAAATTAATAAATTAATTTAGAAAGGCAAATAGATAACATCTCATAGATTATTATGGCATTTTTGTAATTATTCAGAGTGATCTGTTGTGCCCTCCTTTTCTTATCTAATTTTTCTTTCATTTATGTATCCTCACCTACTTCATCCTTAAGAATTTCTTTTATTGCCATTTGGCCTAATTTCCAACCCTTCCCACCATACCCAGTTCCCTGTTTTCTCTTCCCCTATTCCCTGTTCCCCACCCCTTATTCCCATCCTTCTCACTTCTTATGGCAGGAAAATAAACATAAACCTTATTCATTCACCGTATCAGCAAACATATTGAAATCTATACTGGGCCAGGCACTAAGCTAGGTTCTGGCACCTTAAAGATGAACAGGAATTCCTGCTCTCAAGTAGGATACATTTGAGGTAGATAGAAGATATGTAAGCAGAAAATTTTGTAAAATTGTGTGATATTTGTTACATCAGAGGTGAATACCTAGTATTAAGGTTTGAGGAATACAGTAAAGAGCTGGAAGCATTCAACCCCAGCTGTGTGCATGTGTGTGTATAAGAAAGGTGATAATCAAGTGAGTCTTGAGGCTGGATGGAAGTGCATCAGGTAGGGTGTGGGATGAGAGTGGGGATGCAAAGTGAGATTTGGAAGGTTATTCCTGAAAAAGCAAATGGCATAAAGCAGAAAGCTTAGCTGCTTTTGTGCTTAGCTCTCTTCTGACTTTTTTTCTTCCCTGCCTCCCATTCCATCTTACCCACCTCCCCTTTATTCCTTTTCTGTTTCTACCTCCATAAGGCTCAGCAGCTAAATAGTTCCTAGAAGGATGCAGTCGTACTATTAAAGTAAGGGATCATTTTTCACTTTTGCTACCCAACGAGTCTGAAAATGGTATTTTATGTTTTTTCTAAAGATATGAGACATTTTTGTTACACTGTCCTGTAAACTGCTGTAGAAAAAGTCTGTTCAGTGCATATTTATTGTATACCTGCAATTTTCCTGGCATTTGGGATTTGATGATAAAAGGAAGGTAGACATAATCTCTGTCCCCATGGTGGTTACATTCTAGAAGGGAGCACTGACATTAAACAAATAGTTATAAAAATGACAAGCTTATGTAGTCTGTGGTATATATCTATACTAGGGGAAATATGGAGTGTGAAGTGAGAGGGAGCTTGTGGTTTTTACATATGACCAGAGTATAGAAAGAAAGGGCAACCCACTCCTGTACTCTTGCCTGGAAAATTCCATGGACAGAGGAGCCTTGTAGGCTACAGTCCATGGGGTCACAAAGAGTCGGACACGACTGAGCGACTTCAGTTCACTTCAGAGTATAGAGGGTTTCCCTGATAGCTCAGTTGGTAAAGAATCCGCCTGCAATGCAGGAGACCCTGGTTTGATTCCTGGGTTGGGAAGCTCTCCTGGAGAAGGGATAGGCTACTCACTCCAGTGTTCTTGGGCTTCCCTTGCAGCTCAGCTGGTAAAGAATCTGCCTGTGATGTGGGAGACCTGGGTTTGATCCCCGGGTTGGGAAGACCCCTGGAGAAGGGAAAGGCTACCCACTCCAATATTCTGGCCTGGAGAATTCCATGTGTAGTCCATGGGGTCACAAAGAGTCGGACACGACTGAGCCACTTTCACTTTCCGAGTAGAGAGAGTGAGAGGGAAAGTGGCAGGAGATGAAGCTAGAGATCTGAGTTAGGATAGGTTATGTAGAGTCTGGTAGGCCAAAGTTATTCAAAGTGTGAGGCTAGTTTTAAGCTGTTGATAATGGGTCCACATGACGTAAGTGAAGAGCAAATGTTTAGAAGCTCTGATTACATTTTGACACTACCACAATATCTAAGCAGGTGTTTGCAGTTTCAGTTTTATGTGGAAGTATCCTCTCATGGTGTAACAGTAATAACAGAAAAAATACCTGGATTAAGACGCTAATAATTTAACAAACTACTTAAAAAGCTATTTTACTGAAGTCTAGTTGATTTATAATGTTGTGTTAATTTCTTCTGTACAGCAAAGTGAAAGTTATATATATATTCTCTTCAATATTCTTTGCCATTATGATTTATTATAGGATATTGAACATAGTTCCCCATAACACACTACTTTCTTTATCAAGAAAGTCTTGATGAGAGAAAAAAATATTAGTTGAACAGACAGCATATTTAGTGATGTAGCAAAAACTGTGAGATATGGTAAGGCTTATGTGTTAAATTTTACTACATTATTCTCTTTACTTTGTGATGACTTGAAGGACATGAAAGCTGGTCATAAGCAGCTGTTTTTTGCATGCTCAGTTATGATTATAGAAGGAAAAAGTTCAGTTGAGAATGTTTAAGTCACAAAAGAAGCTCTTAATCTTTTTGCAAGATAAGAAATCAATTTTATTTCAACATTTTAAAGTTGTGAGTTGGACAGCATAGATTTGTATATATATCTGATGTTTTTGATATTTTAAATGATCTAAATACATTCAAGTAAGGAAGTAATGCAAACTATATTTCTTTAATATATATGAGGGGTAAAACTATGAGTTTAAAGCTTAGAAGAACAATTTCTTCTCAATTATTCCATAATTTAACAAAAAATATTGATGGCATAACTGATCTTGTAATTTTTGCATCTGTGAAAGTGAAAGTCACTCAGTCGTGTCTGACTCTTTGTGACCCCATGGACTGTAACCCACCAGGCTCCTCTGTTCATGGAATTCTCCAGGCCAGAATACTGGAGTGGGTAGCCTATCCCTTCTACAGTGGATCTTCCCAACCCAGAAATTGAACAGGGGTCCCCTGCATTGCAGGTGGATTCTTTACCAGCTGAGCTACCAGGGAAGCCCCCTTGACATCTGTGAATACCTTACGAATTTGATAGAATTTTTGGGATTTTACTTTATATCAAAAAAAGATCTATGCATAAATAGTAGTGGATCCAACTTTCCTTTCCATTTCTGAAAAATGATGTAGGTTTAGCCATAACTTTACATGACAAATTGTTGTAACTATTTACTGATAAAGAATTAAAGATGAATTTTGAAAATACACATCATTTGCTTCACTTTAGATAAAAATTAACAACAAATATCCTGAGCTTACAGTGACTCATTTCCTTCCATTCCTGCCAGTATATCATGTAGGACTGATTTCTCTATGATGAGTGTTAATAAAACAAGACATAGATATATGCTATCCCCTGAGAGCAGCATTCTCATCAATCCAGCCCAGATAAGTTAACAAGCAGAAAACAGATTCAACTGTTGATATATGCAGTGTTTATTCAAAGTGTGTGTAAAGCAATTTAATACAGGGGATTTCTATTTTCTTTATAACTCTTTGTTCTTTATGATTGTGAATAATAAAAGTTATGCACATAATCAATAATTCTCCATTTTAATCTCCTATGTGCAAGCTTTCAATAAACAATGTACATAGTTTCTATAATTTTTCTCTTTTATGTCTGTTTTGGTTAGATCTATTGAAATGTAATTTTAGGTCTGTTAAGTTTCTATGTGTTTAAAAAATTTTTTTTCTAGAAGTTCATTTTATTATAGTTTACAAATACAAAATTTTGAATCTCTAATCTGTTGATTCATGATGGCTTAGAAATAAAAATTTGTCCATTATGTCAATAAAACTGGGAAAAAATTAGTCTATCACCACAGGTAGTTTGAAAAATACTTCTGTAGGCAGGTTTAGGATTTTGGACACTGTCCCAAGGGCTGGAAGAAGCCTTTGAAGGTTCAAATATAACTGGTATCCCCATTGTTTAGGATGCTATATGGACTTTCACAATTAGAGGGATTGGGAGACCCAGCTGTCAGGCTTGCTTAGGTGCTTGGAACAAGAGCACAGCGAAGATTTGGACATGACTTAGCGACTAAACAACATCAGCAGTCTCAAACCTTAGCCAGCTAAGTTGAAGACAGTAAAGTGTTGCTCTGCAATACTTCTGACTTGTAACATCTACCTACTCTGCATAGGAAAGAAGTACCCATTAGATCTCAGAAATACTTCAGTTCAGTTCAGTTCAGCTGCCAAGCCGTGTCTGACTCTTTGTGACCCCATGAACCACAGCACGCCAGGCCTCCCTGTCCATCACCAACTCCCGGAGTCCACCCAAATCCATGTCCATTGAGTCAGTGATGCCATCGAACCATCTCATTCTCTGTTGTCCCCTTCTCCACCTGGCCTCAATCTTTCCCAGCATCAGGGTCTTTTCAAATGAGTCAGCTCTTCACATCAGGTGGCCAAAGTATTGGAGTTTCAGCTTTAACATCAGTCCTTCCAATGAACAACCAGGACTGATCTGCTTTAAGATGACTGATTGGATCTCCTTGCAGTCCAAGGGACTCTCAAGAGTCTTCTCCAATACCACAGTTCAAAAGTGCTCAGCTTTCCTTATAGTCCAACTGTCACATCCATACATGACTACTGGAAAAACCATAGCCTTGACTAGACGGACCTTTGTTGGCAAAGTAATGTCTCTGCTTTTTAATATGCTGTCTAGGTTGGTCATAACTTTTCTTCCAAGGAGCAAGCATCTTTTAATTTCATGGCTGCAATCACCATCTGCAGTGATTTTGGAGCCCAAAAAATAAAGTCAGCCACTGTTTCCACTGTTTCCCTGTCTATTTGCCATGAAGTGATGGGACCAGATGCCATGATCTTAGTTTTCTGAATGTTGAGCTTTAACCCAACTTTTCACTCTCCTCTTTCACTTTCATCAAGAGGCTCTTTAGTTCTTCTTCACTTTCTGCCATAAGGGTGGTGTCATCTGCATATCTGAGGTTATTGATATTTCTCCTGGCATTCTTGATTCCAGCTTGTGGTTCCTCCAGCCCAGTGTTTCTCATGATGTACTCTGCAATGTAAGTTAAATTAGCAGGGTGACAATAAACAGCCTTGACATAATCCTTTTCCTATTTGGAACCAGTCTGTTGTTCCATGTCTAGTTCTAACTGTTGCTTCCTGACCTGCATACAGGTTGCATACAGGTTTCTCAAGAGGCAGGTCAGGTGGTCTGGTATTCTCATGTCTTCACTTAATTGTATTAAAATAATGTTAACAATTGTCACTTAAGTGAGAGGGACTCTTTTATGCTAAATTATTATTAGCAAAATCATGATTATATGATATGGACAATTAGTAAATATTTGAAGGGTTAATTTGTATGTTTTGTCTAGAATAATAGAATTTTGGAGCTGAAAAGAACTTGATGTATTTAACTTAGGCTCAGAGAGGTTTTATAGAGAGAACTGATAAAGAGTTTGGTCTCAGATGCAGAGACTGGAGTTATGCAACCACAGACCAAGGAATACCTGAGGCTCCTAGAAACTAGAAAAAGCAAAAGGATCCTCCTCTAGAGGTTTCAGAGCGTCACCTTGATTTCAGACTTCTACTTTCCAGACCTGTGACAGAAGTTTCTTTGTCTTAAGCAACCTAGTTTGTGGTAATTTGTTATGGCCACCCTAGCAAACTAGTACATGTGCTGATAGAGTGTCACGAAAAGCAGTTTCTTTGGTATATGAACTTCCAAAGGGTTAAACTGACATCCTCTCTAGGGTTACAATGTTTTAAAAAAGGGTTTGGATGTTGGAATCAAATTGCTGTGATTCATATTCCAATTGTGTCCCTTACTTAATATTGACCTTAGGCAGTTTGCCTAATTTCTCTATGCTTTGGTTTCTTCATCTGTAATAGTTTGATGATGATAAATAATAGTACAATAATAAAAACTGTACTTACTCTATAGGAGGAAACAAGATGCTACAATAGTTAAGCCAAAGGAAAAAAAGTTTGATGTGTGGATAAAGGAAGTGGGCAAAAAGATTGAAAATATGACTGTAATGTTGAAAAAATAGTTGCTAGTCATATTGATGCAGTTTTCTGGGGGAGAGGGAGGAAACTGAAGGAAATGAAATGAATTTCCATGCTTCATCCTAAATTGGAGGCATTTTGAGGTACATTTTTATGTATAATCAATAAGAGCCTGAAGTACTAAGATAAGTAGCAAGCGAAATTAAGTTGTCAATTCCTTTTTGTTGCTAAAAAATTTATGTTACGGAACTGTTGTTAATTTTATACAAGAGGTTGCTTAGAAACTGAGACCTTAGACCTTAGACTTGAGGAAAAAAATCATATGTTGAACCCATTTTGAGTGTATAACAGTGATCCAAACATGAACAAGGAGAGCTTTTGCTACATCTTAGCAACTGAGTAGAATGATCTGTAGAAGATCATGAGGAGGTTTTACATGCCCTCAAGGATTATGTCCTGTTGGTAGAAAGCTTAAACACTCTAGTAAATACTAAGTAATAATAGCTTCCATTTTATTGAATGCTTACTATATGTCCAACACATACTAGGTGTGTTTATATATATTATTTGAGTAATCAACATATTTACTGACACCTACAATGTGCCCGGCACTGCTGTAGCTATTGAGAATAAATCAGTGAGAGGTCTGGCAAGATGGCGGAGGAGTTAGGAGGACATGGAGTTCATCTTTCCCCACAGATGTATCAAGAATACAAATGGAACAGTTCTCACAGAGTACCTGCTGAATACAAGCAGGGAACCTTGGACACCTAAAAGGACAAGAGAGACCCCCATGTAAGTGAGAGTTTAAAATAAACTGCCTTCAGTCTTTCCCAGCATCAGGGTCTTTTCCAATAAGTCAGTTCTTTGCATCAGGTGGCCAAAATATACATCATACTCAGTGGTGAAAAGCTCAGAGCATTACCCCTAAAATGAATATGACAAAGATGTCCACTCAACATTTTTATTCAAGATAGTTTTGAAAGTCCTAGCCATGGCAGTCAGAGAAGAAAAAGAAATAAAAGAAATCCGAATTGGAAAAGAAGTAAAACTTTTACTGTTTGCATATGACATGATGCTATACCTAGAAAACCCTAAAGATGCAACCAGAAAAGTACTAGAACTCATCAATTAATTGGTAAAGTTGCAGTATGCAAAATAAATACCCAGAATCCTGTTTCATATCTATACACTAACAATGAAAGATCAGAAAGAGAAAATAAAGAAAAAAATCTTATTTATCATTGCATTAAAAAGAATAAAATATCTAGGAATAAATCTACCTAAGAGGGCAAATGACCTGTACTCAGAAATCTGTTAGACCTCGATGAAAGAAATCGAAGATGGTACAAACAGATGGAGAGATATACAATGTTCTTTGGAAGACTCAATATTGTCAAAATGACTGTACTATCCAAGGCAATCTACTGCTGTAGTGTAGTGCCCATCAAATTACCAATAGCATTTTCCACAGAATTTTAATTTTACAGATTGTATGGAAGCACAAAGGACCCTGAAAGCCAAAGCAATCTTCAGAAAGAAAAACGGAGCTGGAGCAATCAGGCTCACTGAATTCAGAGAAGACCACAAAGCTACAGTACAGTATGGCACTGGCTCAAAGAGGGTGCAGAGGAGAAAGGGGCAACAGAGGATGAGATGGTCAGATCGCATCACCGACTCGGTGGACAGAAGTATGAACAACCTCTGGGAGACAGTGAAGGACAGGGAAGCCTGGTGCGCTGCAGTCCATAGGGTTGCAAAGAATCAGACACAACTTAGTGACTGAACAACAGCAACAACTAGCACAAAAACAGAAATATAGATTCATGGAACAAGAGAGAAGGTCCAGAGATAAACCCGTGTACCTATTTTCACCTAATCTATGACAAAGGATGCAAGAATATACAATGGAGAAAAGATAGTCTTTCCGATAAGTGGTTCTGGAAAACTGGATAGCTACATGGAAATGATTGAACACCACACACAAATGATTTCAAACACCATACACAAAGATAAACTCAAAATGGATTGAAGACCTCAATGTAGGCCCAAATACTATAAAAATGTTAGAGGAAAACATAGGCAGGACACTCTCTGACATAAATCACAGCAAGACTTTTTGATCTACCTCCAGAGTAATGAAAATAAAAGCAAAAATAAACAATGGGACCAAATTAAACTTAAAAGCTTTTGCACAGCAAAGGAAACAATAAACAAAATGAGGAGACAATTCTCAGAATGGGAGAAATATTTGTAAAATGAAGCAATTGACAAGGCATTAATCTCCAAAATATACAAATAACTCGTGTAGTTCTATATCAGAAAAACAACCCAATCTAAAACTAGGCTGAAGATCTAAACAGACATTTACTGAGGAAGATATACAGATGACCAAACAGCACAAGTAAAGATGTTCAATATTACTAATTATTAGAGAAATGCAAATCAAAACTGCAATGAGGTATTACCTCACACTAGTCAGAATGGTCATCATCAAAAAAATCTGCAAACGATAAATGCTGAAGAGGATGTAGAGAAAAGGGAATCCTCCTGCACTGTTGCAGGGGATGTAAACGGATACAGCCACTATGAAGAGCCGTATGGAGATTCTTTAAAAAACTAAATGATGCCTTAAAAAACCAAGTGAAGCCATCCAACCATCTCATCCTCTGCCGTCCCCTTCTCCTCATGTCCTCAACCTTTCCCAGCATCAGGGTCTATTCCAATGCATTGACTCTTTGCATTAGGTGGCCAAAGTATTGGAGTTTCAGCTTCAGCATCAGTCCTTCCAGTGAATATTCAGGGTTGATTTCCTTTAGGATTGACTGGTTTTTCTCCTTGCTGTCCAAGGGACCCTCAAGAGTCTTCTGAGGCACGGAGAAATATATATATTGTATAAATGACTAAATTAGGAGAATGAGGCTTATGTGGTAGCTTTGAAATTAGTTGTGTGATTTTGAACAGATTGCTTGACTTGTCTGCATCTTAGTTTGCAAAATAAGAACTTTCCAAGCTTTCCTACTAAATGACCATGAATGATAGCCAGTATTCCCAGCTAGTGCCTGATTCTGTGAAGGCAAGCTAGCTCACACAGGGAAAGGATGAGGATGACCTGAAGACCCCATGCACCATGAACGCATTTATTTCCCTGCTCACTCAGCAGCTCTGTCTTCCTCTTTGCCTTCTCAACTCCAGCTTTCAGCCAAAACAGTAAAGCTGGAGATAGAGTCTGGCTCTGTCAGGGTGACATAACTCTTGAGGTTTTTCTTCCTGTCAGAGGATTTGATGATATGTGTAAATAGACACTTTGGCCAGGCTCATGCTAAATCTGGGTCCCTGTCAGCCTGTTTAAGACACTAACATAAACGTATTCTTGTTCTCAAGCCTTGCATTTGGACTTGGCTTGTCTGGACTTTCCATTTAGTAACTATATGTTCATCAAAAAGAAAATTCTAATGTTAGTAGCTAAGCATTAAGAATTATGTGATGAGTCAGAAAAGATTTTGAATTATTGTGTCTTGAGGCCTGAACATAATAAATTTCCTTTAAGATGTAGGCTATGAATAACCTTAGAAAAGGAGAATGATTTTTGCTGATAGCAGAGGCAGAATCAAATAAAAATCTTCCTTTGAAAATGGAATTTTTAATGATTCTATATTTACCATTTCTGGAGTTATGTTTACAAGATGAAGGGGAAAATCTGATATAAGTAAAGTTGGCTGCAGGATACCATTAGGAATATTCTCACCTTTAGCCCTCCTGGGGAAGGTTACTTTGTCTCTTATAGGCAAAGCCCTCTCCTTTAACAGAAAATTTTGAGCAAGGCCAGAAGCCAGCAGACTGGCTGAGTCCACATGGATGCTTTATTCTATTCAAATGAACACTAAGTGCTGCAGTGTATTGGCAAAAGCAACCAGTGCTCAATCTGCTTGCCTATCGGCAGTTAAAAATAAGGGCCGCATGGTGGAATATGTTTTTAAACCGATGACTCATGGCTCTTGCAGACTGGAAACATTTGATAAGCCAGTAAGTCCTGGTCTCAGAACTATATATGTGTATATGTAAAATTTATATATATATATATATATATATATATATATATATATATATTTCAACCCACAAGACTCACTAGCAAATAGTGCTATTTAGTTAACCATTTACACATATTCAGTTCTGTTTTCCTTGCCTATTCTCACAGACTGATTTTAATTCATGGTATTTTGCATTATGTTAACTGAATCACAAAGAGGAATGACAGAAACAGGCCAACCTTGATGTGGCACAGTTTAATGTGACAACAACAGGAGGAACTAGTTCTTTATAGAACTAGCAATTATATCACACAGCAATTTTCAAGGTAGACTTGACCCTCTGCAGTCCTGGGATAGTTATGATGCTATATTGATGGAGGGAAGTTGTGTTTGGCTCAGGAAGGAGGTGGTGGACCAAGGCCTTGACTCCAGGCTTCTGCTGCTGCTGCTGCTGCTAAGTCGCTTCAGTCGTGTCCGACTCTGTGTGACCCCATAGACGGCAGCCCACCAGGCTCCCCCGTCCCTGGGATTCTCCAGGCAAGAACACTGGAGTGGGTTGCCATTTCCTTTTCCAATGCAGGAAAGTGAAAAGTGAAAAGTTAAATTGAAGTCACTCAGTCATATCCAACTCTTAGCGACCCCATGGACTGCAGCCTACCAGGCTCCTCCGTCCATGGGATTTTCCAGGCAAGAGTACTGGAGTGGCGTGCCATTGCCTTCTCCATCATGCTCCTGGCCAAGTTCCAACTTGTTTCTTTTTGCCATGCTGCTCCTAGAACTAGATTTGAAGCACTACTTCCCTTATTTTTCTTAGAGAGTTTCAGTTAAGTTTTCTGAGTGGTTCCAAGTATGGGGAGAATATAAAAAATATTGACTGAAACCTAACCTTCTTCCATGTCCCAGAGGGGTATTTCTTTTCCCTTCTACTGTCACAATGAGTGTGCTTTGGCTGGAAAGGCATCTTTGTTAGGTAAATTCTCTTTTCTCCCTTACAATTCTTTTTTTTTTTTTCATATTGTACATAATCATTCTCATTTTGAGATGTTGCTTTTACTAATCTTTATTCTTTAATATTTTTTCTTTTTTGCTATTTTAGTGTTATCAATCTCCTTTTATCTCTTGTACCCCTTCTAGTTTAATTCTACTTTCAGAATCATTCAGTTATTTTGTGTGGTTCTGTTGTTTTGACAAAACCTCACCAAAAATTTCTTGGAGTGTTTAGTTCAGTTCACTTGCTCAGTTGTGTCCAACTCTTTGTGACCCCATGAACCACAGCACGCCAGGCCTCCCTGTCCATCACCAACTCCCAGAGTCCACCCAAATCCATGTCCATTGAGTGGTGATGCCATCCAACCATCTCATCCTCTGTCGTCCTCTTCTCCTCCTGCCCTCAATCTTTCTCAGCATCAGGGTATTTTCAAGTGAGTCAGCTATCTGCATGAGGTGGCCAAAGTATTGGAGTTTCACCTTCAACATCAGTTCTTCCAATGAACACCCAGGACTGATCTCTTTTAGGATGGACTGGTTGGATCTCCTTGCAGTCCAAGGGACTCTCAAGAGTCTTCTCCAACACCACAGTTCAAAAGCATCAATTCTTCGACACTCAGCTTTCTTTATAGTCCAACTCTCACATCTGTACATGACCCCTGGAAAAACCATAGCCTTGACTAGATGGACTTTTGTTGACAAAATAATGTCTCTGCTTTTCAATATACTGTCTAGGTTGGTCATAATTTTCCTTCCGAGAATAAACATCTTTTAATTTCATGGCTGCAGTCACCATCTGCAGTGATTTTGGAGCCCAGAAAAATAAAGTCAGCCACTGTTTCCCTATCTATTTGCCAGGAAGTGATGGGACCAGATGCCATGATCTTAGTTTTCTGAATGTTGAGCTTTAAGTCAACTTTTCACTCTCCTCTTTCACTTTCATCAAGAGGCTCTTTAGTTCTTCTTCACTTTCTGCCATAAAGGTGGTGTCATGTGCATATCTGAGCTTATTGATATTTCACCCGGCAATCTTGGAGTGTTGGGTCCTTTCAAATGACACATGGGGCAAGGGAGATGTTAAGAGTCTATGGTTGGTTAAATAAATCTTAGCCACTCTACCTTGAGCCCTGGAATAAAAACCTAGGTTCTCTGATGATTCTTAATATAAAATGAAGGAAATGAGAAAATGAGTTAGGAATCACCCTGTTATCATCCCAGAATTTGGCCCAGTCAGCAGCACATGAAAGTGTTTTAGGAGTTCATTGCTTTTCATTGCTGGATCATGTTCCATTGTATGAATTTACCACAATTTAGTCTGTGGACCTTTGTGTTCTTTCTACATTTGGTTAAAATTTATAAAGCTACTATGAGTCTCTGTTTTCATTTCTCTCCGGTACCATTTGATTCCCTCCAGTAAAGTGTAAGAGTTCATGCCACTTTGTATCTTATTGGCACTTGGAATTCTCAGTCCTTTTAACTTTAACTATTCTAATAAGTGTGCCTCTCATTGTGGTTTTAATTTGTACTTCTTTAATGGCTGCTGATATTGCACTTTTCATGAACTTCTTTTTGCCATCTGTATCTTCTTTTGGTAAATCATCTATTTAAACATTTTGGCTTCCCAGGTGGCACTAGTGGCAAAGAATCTGCCTGCCAATACAGGAAACATAAGAGATGCAGGTTTGACCCCTGGGTCAGGAAGATCCCTTGGAGGAAAAAAATGGCACCCTACTTCAGTATTCTTCTTGAAAGAATCCCATAAACGGAGGAGCCTGGTGGGCTACAGTCTATGGGGTTGCAAAGAGTTGAACATGACAAGAGTGTCTGAGTGCAGCACTATTTGAATATTTTGGCGGTTTTCTTTTTAAATTAAAAACTTTGTCTTACTGAAGTATGATTTCTTTATACAATATCAATGCATGTGTGTATGCTTAGTCACCCAGTCATGTCCAATTCTTTGCAACTCTTTGGATTGTAGCCCACCAGGCTCCTCTGTCCAAGGGACTCTCCAGGCAGGAATACTGAAGTGGGTTGCCATTTCCTCCTCCAGAGGATCTTCCTGACCCAGGGATTGAATGTGAGTCTCCTGTGTATCCTGCATTGCTAGGTGGATTCTTTATCTGGAGCCATCAAGGAAGCCCATATATTAATAATGTGAAAACGAGTCATCTATTAGATATATGGTTTGCAAATATTTTCTTCTATCCTGTATTTTGTCTTAATTTTCTTAATGTCTTCCAAAAAGTTATTTATAAATTTTGAAGCACAATTTATCAGTTCTTTTAATGAATGTAAATTTTGTGTGCTGCTTAAGAAATCTTTGCCTAACCCAAGTCACAAAGATTTTCAATTATGTTTCCTTCTAAAAGCTTTAAAGTTTTAGCTTTTATACTTAAGCTTATGGTTCCCTTCAGGTAAATTATTGTATATGGTGCAAGGTGAAGACTGTGAATAAGATTTCTCTCCCTTCCTCCTTTCTTCTCCCCTCTCTTTTCCTCTCCTCCCCTCTCATAATGTCTCCTCTCTCCCTCCCCTGCCTCCTCCCTTGCTTCTCCCTCTTTTTCTCCCTCTTTTCTTCCCTTCCTTCCTTCCCATATAGATGTCCAATTGTTCAAGTATCATCATTAAAAAAATCCTTTCTCCATTGAAATATCTAGGTGCCTTTGTAAAACAGCAATAACTCATATATATGTGTGTCTATTCCTGTATTCTTATTTTATTCTACTGGTAGATCTATCCCAATCCCAGGCCATCCTGTTTACTTAACTTTATAATATAATCTTGAAGTTGGTTAGCAGACATTGATCCTGTCCAAAATATCTGTAAGATGTTTGTTTTATGCCAAGGATCCTTTGTATATGGTCCTATACAAAATATTCAGGAGTATATTTTGGTTCATGCCAGATGGTTTTTGGAACAGGATGGAATATCAAGGATCTTTTGTTATGGACCAGATGTGATGAACATTTTAGACAGGACCAAATGCCCTGTGAGCTTGAAATGAGATAATGAAAATACTCTCAGTTCAGCCGCTCCGTTGTGTCCAATTCTCTGCGACCCCATGGACTGCAGCATGCCAGGCTTCCTTGTCCATCACCAACTCCCAGAGCTTACTCAAACTCATGTCCCTCTAGTTGGTGATGTCATTGAACCATCTCATCCTCTGCTGTCCCCTTCTCCTCCCGTCCTCAATCTTTGCCAGTATCAGAGTCTCTTCCAGTGAATCAATTCTTCACATCAGGTGGCCAAAGTATTGGAGTTTCAGCTTCAGCATCAGTCCTTCCAATGAATATTCAGGACTGATTTCCTTTAGGATGGACTGGTTGGATTTCCTTGCTATCCAAGAGACTCTCAAGAGTCTTCTCCAACACCACAGTTCAAAAGCATCAATTCTTTGACACTTAGCTTTCTTTATAGTCCAACTCTCACATCCATACATGACTACTGGAAAAAAGATAGCTTTGACTAGATGGACTTTTGTTGGCAAAGTAATGTCTCTACTTTTTAATATGCTATGTAGATTGGTCATAGCTTTTCTTCTAAGGAGCAAGTGTCTTTTAATTTCATGGCTGCAATCACCATCTGCAGTGCTTTTGGAGCCCCCCCAAATAAAGTCTGTCACTGTTTCTATTGTTTCCCCATCTATTTGTCATGAGGTGATGGGACCAGATACCATGATCTTAGTTTTCTGAATGTTGAGTTTTAAGCCAACTTTTTCACTCTCCTGTTTCACTTTCATCAAGAGGTTCTTTAGCTCTCTTAAATTTCTGCCATAAGAGTGATGTCATCTGCATATCTGAGGTTATTGGTATTTCTCCCGACAATCTTTTTTTTTTTTTTTTTTTTTATTTTATTTTTTTTTAATTTTTATTAGTTGGAGGCTAATTACTTTACATCATTACAGTAGTTTTTGTTATACATTGATATGAATTAGCCATGGATTTACATGTATTCCCCATCCCAGTTCCCCCTCCCACCTCCCTCTCCACCCGATCCCTCTGGGTCTTCCCAGTGCACCAGGCCCGAGCACTTGTCTCATGTACCCAACCTGAGCTGGTTATCCGTTTCACCCTAGATATACATGTTTCAATGCTGTTCTCCTGAAACATCCCACCCTCTCCTTCTCCCAGAGTCCACAAGTCTGTTCCATACATCTGAGTCTCTTTTTCTGTTTTGCATATAGGGTTATCGTTACCATCTTTCTAAAGTCCATATATATGTGTTAGTATACTGTAATGGTCTTTATCTTTCTGGCTTACTTCGCTCTGTATAATGGGCTCCAGTTTCATCCATCTCCTTAGAACTGATTCAAATGAATTCTTTTTAATGGCTGAGTAGTATTCCATGGTGTATATGTACCACAGCTTCCTCATCCATTCGTCTGCTGATGGGCATCTGGGTTGCTTCCATGTCCTGGCTATTATAAACAGTGCTGCGATGAACATTGGGGTGCATGTGGCTCTTTCAGATCTGGTTTCCTTGGTGTGTATGCCCAGAAGTGGGATTGCTGGGTCATATGGCAGTTCTATTTCCAGCTTTTTAAGAAATCTCCACACTGTTTTCCATAGTGGCTGTACTAATTTGCATTCCCACCAACAGTGTAAGAGGGTTCCCTTTTCTCCACACCCTCTCCAGCATTTATTGCTTGTAGACTTTTGGATAGCAGCCATCCTGACTGGCGTGTAATGGTACCTCATTGTGGTTTTGATTTGCATTTCTCTGATAATGAGTGATGTTGAGCATCTTTTCATGAGTTTGTTAGCCATCTGTATGTCTTCCTTGGAGAAATGTCTGTTGAGTTCTTTGGCCCATTTTTTGATTGGGTCATTTATTTTTCTGGAGTTGAGCTGGAGGAGTTGTTTGTATATTTTTGAGATTAATCCTTTGTCTGTTGCTTCATTTGCTATTATTTTCTCCCAATCTTGATTCCAGCTTGTGCTTCATCCAGCCTGGCCTTTCTCATGATG
The DNA here is from genome assembly GCF_023699985.2 of Odocoileus virginianus. Lineage (NCBI taxonomy): Eukaryota > Metazoa > Chordata > Mammalia > Artiodactyla > Cervidae > Odocoileus > Odocoileus virginianus. Next base: position 32,692,205 of record NC_069697.1, read on the forward strand.
TACTCTGCATATATATTAAATAAAAAGGATGACAATATACAGCCTGATGTACTCCTTTCCCAAGCTGGAACCAGTCTTGTTCCATATCCAGTTCTAACTGTTGCTTCTTGACCTGCATACAAATTTCTCAGGAGGCAGGTCAAGTGGTCTGGTATTCCCCTCTCTTTAAGAATTTTCTGTAATTTGTTGTGATCCACACAGTCAAAGGCTTTGGCATAGTCAATAAACAGAAGTGGTTGTTTTTTTGGAACTCTCATACTTTTTTGATGATCCAGTGTATGTTGGCAATTTGATCTGTGGTTCCTCTGCCTTTTCTAAATCCACCTTGAATATCTGGAAGTTCTCAGTTCAAGAACTGCTGAAGCCTGGCTTGGAGAATTTTGAGCATTACTTTGCTAGCATGTGAGATGAGTGCAGTTGTGCCATAGTTTGGACATTCTTTGGCTTGCCTTTCTTTGGGATTGGAATAAAAATGGACATTTTCCAGTACTGTGACCATTGCTGAGTTTTCCAAATTTGCTGGCATATTGAGTGCAGCACTTTCACAGCATCATCTTTTAGGGTTTGAAACAGCTCAACTGGAATCCCATCGCTTCCACTAGCTTTGTTTGTAGTGATGCTTTCTTAAGGCCCACTTGACTTTACATTCCAGGGTGTCTGGCTCTAGGTGAGTGATCACACCATTGTGGTTATCTGGGTCATGAAGATATTTTTGTATAGTTCTTCTGTGTATTCTTGCCACCTCTTCTTAGTATTTTCTGCTTCTGTTAGGTCCATACCATTTCTTTCCTTAATTGTGCCCATCTTTGCATGAAATGGTCCCTTGGTATCTCTAATTTTCTGGTCTTTCCCATTCTCTAGACTTTCCCATTTATTGTTTTCCTCTCTTTGCATTGATCACTGAGAAATTTGATCACTGAGATCATTGCTTTCTTCTCTCTCCATGCTAGTCTTTGGAACTATGCATTAAAATGGGTTTAGCTTTCCTTTTCTCTTTTGCTTTTAGCTTTAATTTTGTGTTTTTTTTCAATTTTTCTATCTTTTAAAATTTTCTGTGCATTTCCATATAAATTTTAAAAATTTATTTTTTTTGGTGAATAGTTATTTACAGTGTTGTAGTTAATTATTGCTGTAGAGCAAAGTGATTCATATATATATATGTAATTGTTGTTCTGTTGCTAAATATTGTCTGACTGTTTCGACCCCATGAACTGCAACATGCCAGGCTCCTCTGTCCTCCACTATCTCTTGGATTTGCTCAAGTTTATGTCTGATGAGTGAGTGAGTCTATTTAACCATCTCATTCTCTGCCACCATTATCTCCTTTTGCCTTCAATCATTTTTAGCATCAGGGTCTTTTCCAGTGAGTTGGCTCTTTGAATCATGTGGCCAAAGTATTGGAACTTCATCTTCAGCAGCAGTCCTTCCAATGAATATTCAGGGTTGATTTCCTTTAGGATTGACTGGTTTCATCTCCTTACAATCCACGGGACTATCAAGAGTCTTCTCTAGCACCACAGTTCAGAAGCATCATTTCTTTGGTGGTCAGCCTTCTTTATGGTCCAATTCTCACATCCATACATGACTACTGGAGAAACCATCAGTTCAGTTCAGTTACTCAGTCACATCCAACTCTTTGCGACCACATGGACTGCAGCACGCCAGGCTTCCCTGTCCATCACCAACTCCCGGAGTTTACTCAAACTCATGTCCATTGAGTCAGTGATGCCACTCAACCATCTCATCCTCTGTCGTCCCTTTCTCCTCCTGCCTTCAGTCTTTCCCAGCATCAGGGTCTTTTCAAATGACTCAGTTCTTCACATCAGGTGGCCAAAGTTATGAAGTTTCAGCTTCAGCATCAGTCCTTCCATTGTATATTCAGGACTGATTTCCTTTAGGATGGACTGGTTGGATCTCCTTGCATTTTCCAAGGGACTCTCAAGAGTCTTCTCCAACACCACGGTTCAAAAGCATAAATTTTTCGGCGCTCAACTTTCTTCACAGTCCAACTCTCACATCCATACATGACTACTGGAAAAACTGTAGCTTTGACTATATGGACCTTTTTTTGGCAAAGTGATATCTCTGCTTTTCAGTACACTGTCGAGGTTTGTCATGGATTTCCTTCCAAGAAGGAAGCCTCTTTTAATTTCATGGCTGCCATCACCATCTGCAGTGATTTTGGAGCCCCCAAAGATAAAGTCTGTCAGTGTTTCCATGGTTCCCCCATCTATTTGCTGTGAAGTGATGGGACTGGATGCATGGTCTTCATTTTTTAAATGCTGAGTTTTAAGCCAGTGTCCTCACTCTCCTCTTTCACCTTCATCAGGAGGCTCTTTGGTGTGTCATGCTGTTTATGACTCACCATAAGGGTGGTGTCATCTGCATGTCTGAGGTTATTGATATCTCTCCCAGTAATCTTGATTCCAGCTTGAGCTTCATCCAGCCTAGCATTTCGAATGATGTACTCTCCATTTAAGTTAAATAAGCAGGGTGACAATATACAGCCTTGACGTACTCCTTTCCCAATTTGGAACCAGTCCTTAGTTCCATGTCCACTTCTAACTTTTGCTTCTTGACCCGCATACAGATTTCTTAGGAGATAGGTAAGGTGGTCTGGCAGTCCTATCTCTCTAACAGTTTTCCACAGTTTGTTGTGATCCACACAGTCAAAGGCTTTAGCATAGTCAATGAAGCAGAAATAGATGTTTTCTAGAATTCCCTTGCTTTCTCCTTGTTCCAGTGAATGTTGGCAATTTGATCTCTGGTTCCCCTGCCTTTTCTAAACCCAGCTGGTACATCTGGGTGTACTTGGTTCACATATGCTGAAGCCTAGCTTGACGGATTTTGAGCGCAACCTTGTTAGTGTGTAGAGTGAGTGCAATTGTATGGTAGTTTGAACATTCTTTGACATTGACCTTCCTTGGGATTAGAATGAAAACTGACCCTTTATAGTCCTGTGACCACTGCTGAGTTTTCCATATTTGCTGACATATTGAGAGCAGCACTTTAACGCCATCATCTTTTAGGATTTTAAATAGCTCAGCTGGTATTCTGTCACCTCCACTAGCTTAGTTCATAGTAATCTTCCTAAAGCCCACTTGACTTCACACTCCAGGATGTCTAGCTCTACGTGAGTTACCACACCATTGTTGTTATCCTAGTCACTAAGATCTTTTTTGTATAGTTCTGTGTATTCTTGCCACCTCTTCTATATACACTTCTACATTCTTTTTCTAATATTTTTTCCATGGTTTATCACTGGGCATTGAATATAGTTCCTTGTGCTTTACAGTAGGACATTGTTGCTTATCCACTCTCTGTATAAAAGCTTGTATCTGCTAACACCAACCTCCTACTATATCCTTTCCCCAGTCCTCTTCCCTTGGCAACACTCATTCTTTTCTCTATGTTTGTGATTCTTTTTCTATTTCACAAATAGGTTCATTTGTGTCATATTATAGATTCCACACATAAGTGATATCATATTGTATTTGTCATTCTCTTTCTGATTTGCTTCACTTAGTTGATAATCTTTGGTTCCATCCATGTTGCTTCAGATGGCATTATTTTGGTCTTTTTATGACTGAGTAGTATTTCCTATACAACTATTGTTAATTGCTACCAAAAAGCCCACTGACATTTTGATTGTCTTGAATCTGTAGATGAAGATGAGTATAACTGATACTTAAACACTTAAAAATATTAACTCTTCTAACTAATGAGTATTATAAATCTTTTCATCCATTTAGGTCTTCTTTAATATCATTCAGCAAAATTTTGTCATCTTCAACATAAAATGTTGTGTATATTCATATTTTTCCATGAATATTTTACATTTTTAATGCTATTATAAAATGGTATAGCTTTTTAATTTATATTTTCAGTTATTCTTTGCTAACATAGAGAAACAAAATTCATTTCTGCATGTTGGTCTGGTAACATGGCTAAACTCACTAATTCTAGTAGCGAATTTTTAAATGTAGATGACAAAATCATCTAGGGAAAAATCATTTATTCCTTTCTAATCTCAGTGACTTTTATTTCTTGGCTCACTGCATTGATTAGAAACTTCAACCTAATGTTACCTTGTTAATGTTGAATCTTTTAAAATATCTTTTACTGTATTGAGGAAGGTTCCTCCTACTTTTACTTTTCAGTTAGTTATTCAGTTTATCATTGGTAGTCATTCAGTTTTGTCAAATGCTTTTTTTACGTCAATTGATATGACCAAATAATGTATCTTCTTTAGATTGTAAATGAGATGGATTATACTGATTGATTAAAATACATGACTTAACCTTGTATTCCTAGGATAAACCCTATTTCATTGCAGTTTATAATTTTTTTTTTACAGTTTCCCAGATTTGATTTACCAATATTTTGTGAGGATTTTACATGTATGTTCAAAAGATATATTCTGTATATTCAAAAGCTGTATTTTGTGTCTATGTTCTAGTTTCCTTTTTGTATTGTCTTTGGCTGATTTTGGTATGAGTAATGTGAATCTCATTAAAAGGGTTGGGAAATACTCCCTCCTCTTCTATTTTTTGGAAAGTTTACATGATGTTGTTTTTTTCTTTAAGTGTTTGGTGAGATTTGGCAATGAAACTATCTGGTACGGGAGATTTTCATTGATTATGAGAGTGGAATGTGGGGAGTTTCTGAGTAAAATTGTGTATTTTCTTATATCCTCCTTCAGTTTTGTCACAATTTGAAGTTTTGCTACTAGATGCATAGACATATAGGATTGTTATGTCTTCTTTGTGAATTGGCCATTTTACTTTTATGTAATGTATCTCTTTACCTCTGGTAATTTTCTTTGCTCTAGATTTAGTTTTTCTGATATTAACATAGCCACTTCAACTGTCTTTTGATTCACGTTTGAATCAAACATGAATATCTGTATATCTTTTCTTAATACTTTGCCTGAAATCTGCCACATTATATTTGAAATAAGTGTCTTGTAACAGCCAATAGTTGGGGCATATTTTTCAAGTCCATTTTGACAATTTTGGTCTTTTAATTGTTGCGCTTTTAGTCCATTTCCATTTAGTGCAACGTGTATATGTTTGGATTTTGGTTTTCTAGGTTGTTTCTTTTCTGTTTGTTGCTTCATTTATCTGTTCTTCACTTAATCCTTTTCCTGTCTTCTTTCAAGTTATCTGAATGTTTTTAATATTTCATTTTTAAATCTTGTATCTTTAAACTATATCTCTTTTTATGTATGAGTGTGAAAGTCGCTCAGTTGTATCCGATTCTTTGTGACTCCATTGACTATACAGTCCATGGAATTCTCCAGGCTAGAATACTGAAGTGTGTAGCCATTCCCTTCTCCAGTGGATCTTCCCAACCCAGGGATGGGATCCAGGTTTCCTGTATTGCAGGCAGATTCTTTACCAGCTGAGCTTTCAGTGTTCTGGAGAATACAATATGCATACTTACCTTTTCAGTGTCAACTTAGACTTATGTTACCACTTCAGTTGAAATATAGAGACTTTTCCACCATATTGGTCCCTTTTTCTTCATCTTTTTATGTTGTGATTGTCTTGCATATTAAATATACAAACACTGAAATCACTTTGGAGAACTTTAAAATTTTTCTTTCAGTCATTATAGTAGCCAGAAGAATGACTTCCCAAGGATGTCCACACTCTAATCACTGGAATCCAGAAATATGGAAAGGGAACTTTGTACATGTGATAAAGAGCCTTCATGTGAAAAATCATCTTAGATTATAAAATAGCCCCAGTGTCATCATATTAAATATTTAGAAATTAAGGACCTTTCTGAATTGTAGTCAGAGAATCAGAGAGAATGTACTGTGTGAAGGACTTAGCCCACTGTTTCTGGTTTTGAGGATAGGCGAAGAGGCCAATGAGCCAAGGAATGCAGACTCTCTAAAAGTTGAAAGATGCAGAAATGGATTCTCTTGTAGAAAGGGATAGAGCTTTGTCAATGCTTTGAACTTAGCCTGGTGACTAGTGTTAGATTTATGATCTACTGTACTGTAAGATCATAATTAAATTATTTCAAGGCACTAGTTTGTGGTAATTTGCTATAGCAGCAGTAGAAAACTAATAACACCATCAAATATATTTTATAAGATTGAAGAGAAGAATAATCTGTTATATTTACCCAGATATTTACTATTTCTATTGCTATTTATTCTTTCCTGATATGCCAGTTATCTTTCTATTATCATTTCTTTCTGTCTGAAGGACTTCCTTTAGCACTGTCTTAGAACAGGTTTGTTGGCAATCAGTTCTTATAGATTTTCTTAGGCTGAGAATGCTTTCCCTTTGTTTTTATTCCTGAAGGATATTTTCACCAGATATAGAATTCTTTGCACACTTTAAAACATGTTATTCCCTTCTTTCTGGCCTGCATGGTTTCTGATGAGAAGCCTGCATTCATTCAAATTGTTGCTTCCTTGTAAGTAATGTCATTTTTCTCTTGTTGCTTTCAAAATTTTTTCTTTGTGATAGTTTTATATTTCTGTTGTTTACAGCAGTTTGATTATGATATGATTAACCATGGATTCCTTTGCATTTATCCCATTTGGAATTCACCCTGCTCCCTGAATTATCTTGTTTATGTCTTTTTGCAAATTCAAGAAGTGTTAGGCCACTGTTTCTTGAAATATTCCTGTTTTTGCTATTGGACTCTTTCCCTTCTTCTGGGACCCTGATAACATTAAGGTTATTTTGTCTCAGGTTCCTGTTTCTATATTCTATATTCACTTAAATGCGAACAAACAAAACAAGCAAAACAAAAAGTCAACCAAAAAAAAAACTTATTTCTGTTATTCTGATTGGATCATTTCATCTGATCTATATTTAAGCTCACTGACTCTTTCCTCTGTCATCTTCATTCTGTTACTGAGCCCATTCTAATGAGTTTTAAAATTTTGGTTTAATACTTTCCAGTTCTAAAATTTCCACTTTGTTCTTTTTTAATCTCTTCTATTTATTTGCTGCCACTTGCTATCTTTTCATTTGTTTGCCTTTATTTTATGGAGTATTTTAAAATAGCTTTTTAAATGTCTTTTTCAGATAATTCCAACATCTATGTCATCTTGGCATTGGTAAATGTTGATTTTATTTTTCCCATGTAAGTTGAAGTTTCCTTCATTTTTCATATGCCAAATAATTTCAGATTGTATCCTGAACATTTGAATATTGTTAAGTACTATGAATTTTAAGTACTATAGAGCACGTCACTTTTTTTTTTTTTTTTTTTTAGAGCAGGCAATTGGCCTTGTCAGATTTAGACTGTGAGTTTTGACTAGCCTTCTTGGAGAGATTTCAAAGATGTTATAGTATATTCAGTTTTATCTCATGTGTGTATCACCCAGAGGCAGTCTGTGACTTGAGTGATGGTATATTTCTTAGAAGTACTCACTGACACTGAGGTGGTACTTCAAACTCTGGTCTTCTTTCTCAGCTTGCCTGCTACTGCCTAATTTTCAGAGTACTCATATACTCTATGCATTCAAGTACTCCAGCCATACCAGGTTTGGTATTATTCAGTGGGAGAGAAAGAGTGAGGTGTGCTTTTTCCATCTCACCCAGGGTTAGATTCTCATGAATACTTTAATTCTTCAAAGCGTTTCACTCTTATTTGTTTCAATATTTCCAGTGACACCATCTACCTTCATTTTCTATAGTCTTTTATTTTATGTCTCTGAGTAATTGTGTGTTGAATCTTCTCATCATAACATTCTTCATGTTTTCCATCTCCTTATCATTCTTGCCAGATTTTCAATAATATCTTCAGATCTCATTTTTTATTCCTACATTTTCCTCCTAATTTCCATCTTTATTTTGTCTGCTGCTTTTTGTAGCCAATGCTTTTAAAAATGTAATTTTTAAAATATATGTTTATTTCTAGAGGGCTTCCCTGGGGGCTCAGATGGTAAAGAATGCCCTGCAGTGCTGGAGACCTGAGTTTGATCCCTTGGTCGGGAAGATCCCTTGGAGAAGGGAACAGCTACCCACTTGAGTATTCTTGCCTAGAGAATTTCATGGACAGAGGAACTTGGGAGATTATAGTCTATGAGGTCACAAAGAGTTGGACATGATTGAACAATTGACACTTTTACTTTATTTCTAGAAGTTCTATTTGGTTTCCTTTGAAATCTGCCTAATAATAACTCATATACTTCTGCACCTTCGTTATTTTTTTCTATGCCTAAAAAAACTCTAATCATTTAAAATATATTTTTTAGAACTATTGATTATGCTTTTCTGATAAACTGAGTTCATGAGATACTAATTCTCTTTTTTCACATATGTTTGCCTCCTGACTGATTTTCATGGTATTTTACTTCAATGCAATTTATTAATTGTTATTATTTTGTGCTTATATCTTCATTAGAATTTTTTCTTTTGTATGCCATAAGTTGTGGAAGCTCCCCTAATAGAATTCTTACATTTGCTTCCTCAGGACATGCTGGTGGTTTTATTCTAATTTTTGATTTTAGAATTTCTTATACCAGTGAAGATGTAACTTTAGTGCTCATGTCAAGGCTTGAGATTTGACATTTTTTTATAGTTAGAACCGGACATGGAACAATGGACTAGTTCCAAATTGGGAAAGGAAATGTCAAGGCTTATGTCAATATACAAGTATATTGTCACTTTTCTTATTTAACTTATATGGAGAGTACATCATGTGAAATGCTGGACTGGATGAAACACAAGCTGGAATCAAGATTGCCAGGAGAAATATCCATAACCTCAGATATGTAGATGACACCACCCTTATGGCAGAAAGTGAAGAGGAACTAAAAAGCCTCTTGATGAATGTGAAAGAGGAGAGTGAGAAAGCTGGCTTAAAACTCAACATTCAAAAAATGAAGATCATGGCATCCAGTCCCATCACTTCATGGCAAATAGATGGGGAAACAACAGAAACAGTGACAGACTTTACTTTCTTGGGCTCCAAAATCACTGCGTGAACTGTAGCCATGAAATTAAAAGATTCTTACTCCTTGGAAGAAAAGCTATGACAAACCTAGACAGCATGGTAAAAAGCAGAGACATTACTGACAAAGGTTCGTCTAGTCAAAGCTATCGTTTTTCTCATAGTCATGTATGGATGTGAGAGTTGGACTATAAAGAAAGCTGAGCACCAAAGAATTGATGCTTTTGAATTGTGGTGTCAGAGAAGACTCTTGAGAGTTCCAGGAACTGCAAGGAGCTCCAACCAGTCCATCCTGAAGGAAATCAGTCCTGAATATTCATTGGAAGGACTGATGCTGAAGCTGAAACTCTGTAACTTTGGCCACCTGATACGAAGAACTGACTCATTTGAAAAGACCCTGATGCTGGGAAAGATTGAAGGCAGGAGGAGAAGGGGATGACAGAGGATGAGATGGTTGGGTAGTACCACTGACTCAATGGACATGAGTTTGAGCAAGCTCTGGGAGTTGGTGATGGACAGGGAAGTCTGGCATCCTGCAGTCCATGGGGTCACAAAAGGTCGGACATGACTGAGCAACTGTACTGAACTGAACTGATAGATACTTTGTTTTCCACCTACAGTCACATGCAGCTGGCAAACATCGTTGTTCTTGGGTCTATATGCAACATATGTGTGTGTGTGTATATATATATATATATATGTACAATATAATACTTCAAATCTCCCTATTCTTATTGAAATATCGTGTTTACCTCTTCTGGCTTTGGCCATAGTTCATTGATTCTAGTTCTCATGTGGATGATAAAGTTCTACTCCATTGTTTTGAGGGTCATACTGCATCTGAAACCCTGTGTCCTACCCTTTGCTAATCATTGCCTGAGTCAGTTCTTTTTCAGCCAGTTTTCAGCTATCTCTGTTTTTCCCTGGCATCTGGGAATTTTTCTTTCTTTTTTAATTTAAAGTTCATCTGTGAATAAATTCTTGGAAATTCTATTTAGCTCTGAGATATATTTATGAATACAGGGTTTGCAGAGGCTACCTTGTGACTGAACTTTATGTGGTTAGTATTTATATTAGTTTTCTCTGAATGCTGAAACAAATCACCACAAATTTAGTGATTAAAGCAACAGAAATTTAGTATCTTACATTTCTGTAGTTTAGAAATCTAAAATGGATTTCACTGGGCTAAAATCAAGGTATTGGCAATATTGTGTTCCTTTGTGTGTGTGTTCAGTTTAGTTCAGTTGCTCAGTCATGTCTGACTCTTTGTGACCCCATGAACTGCAGCACTCCAGGCCTCCCTGTCCATAACCAACTGCCAGAATCTACCCAAACCTATGTCCATTGAGTCGGTGATGCCATCCAACCATCTCATCTTCTGTCATCCCCTTCTCCTCCCGCCCTCGATCTTTCCCAGCATCAGGGTCTTTTCAAATGAGTCAGCTATCCGCATCAGGTGGCCAAAGTATTGGAGTTTCAGCTTCAGCATCAGTCCTTCCAATGAACACCCAGGACTGATCTGCTTTAGGATGGACTGGTTGGATCTCCTTGCAGTCCAAGGGATTCTCAAGAGTCTTCTCCAACACCACAGTTTAAAAGCATCAATTTTTTGGTGCTCAGCTTTCTTTATAGTCCAACTCTCACATCCATACATGGCTGCTGGGAAAACCATAGCCTTGAGTAGACAGACCTTTGTTGACAAAGTAATGTCTCTGCTTTTTAATATGCTGTCTAGGTTGGTCATAAATTTCCTTCCAAGGAGTAAGCGTCTTTTAATTTCATGGCTGCAATCACCATCTGCAGTGACTATGGAGCCCAGAAAATTAAAATCAGCCACTGTTTTCCACTGTTTCCCTGTCTATTTGCCATGAAGTGATGGGACCAGATGCCATGATCTTAATTTTCTGAATGTTGAGCTTTAACCCAACTTTTTCACTCTCCTGTTTCACTTTCATCAAGAGGTTTTTTTAGTTCTTCTTCACTTTCTGCCATAATGGTGGTGTCATCTGCATATCTGAGGTTATTGATATTTCTCCAAGCAATCTTGATTCCAGCTTGTGCTTCTTCCAGCCCTGTGTTTCTCATGATGTACTCTGCATATAAGTTAAATAAGCAGGGTGACAATATACAGCCTTGAGGCACTCCTTTTCCTGTTTGGAACCAGTCAGTTGTTCCATGTCCAGTTCTAACTGTTGCTTCCTGACCTGCATACAGGTTTCTCAAGAGGCAGATCAGGTGGTCTGGTATTCCCATCTCCTTCAGAATTTTTCACAGTTTACTGTGATCCACACAGTCAAAGGCTTTGGCATAGTCAATAAAGCAGAAATAGATGTTTTTCTGGAACTCTCTTGCTTTTTTGATGATCCAGCAGATGTTGGCAATTTGATCTCTGGTTCCTCTAAATATGTCTGTATATGTATATTTATTTTTTCCTCTGATTATATCTTTCAGTTTTTAATGTCACTTTTGTAAATACTTGTTAAAATTCATTACTTTGGTTGTACTGCTATGGAAAAATGTTTAATTTCCTGATGAATAGTTTCCTTTGAATTAATTCAATTCAGTTACATTAATTTCATTTTGTGTAGTTTTGCAAGGTTGTGAAGTTACATAAAGCAATACTTCATCACATTTAAGTACAGATCGACTTCTCAAAAGTTTACAAAATTAGAAATAGAATCAAACAGAAAAAACTGATAAGGAAAGATCATTTAAACTTATTTTGGAAAAATTCCAGATTCTGATATTTTTCCCTTAAAAATTCCAAGGACAGAGCTAAATATGTCCCACTCATCCTGTTATAGTATGCTACTAAGTTGCTTCAGTCACGTCCAACTCTGTGCGACCCCACGGACTGTAACCCACCAGGCTCTTCTGTCCATGGAATTCTCCAGGCAAGAATACTGCAGTGGCTTGCTGTGCCCTCCTCCTGTTACAGTATAATAGAGTATATATTGCCCTGCTGAAACCTCAGACTCTACCCAGTAGGTATTTTGGTAACTAACTGTGTAGGCTCCTTTCGAGAATTCAGAGTCTACTTGTTTGGATGGAAAAATGAAGAAACTCAATTGACCTTTGTATAGATTAACATTTTATTCGCTTTTGCAACTTCCTCAGTATGGGACTTCAATGTCATTATTCAAAATTTACTTCAAAATTTAAAGGAACCTCTATCTATCTATCGATCTATCATTTTTCTCTTCTTTTTGGCATGGGCAAGCACCCTGGCTTTGCTGCCCATGCCTCATGCCGTGTGCTTGTCCTGGAGAAGCGGAGCCCGGCTGGGCGCTGCGTTTGGCAGGGGGCGCGTCAGGTCCCGGAGCTGTCCAGCAGTTCCCGGCTAAGTTCTCCCCTGCTCTCTCCGCGCGGGGAAGCTCTCCAGCGCCCCGCCCCGGGCAGGGAACCTCTCCCCCGGAGCTCCCAGGGCTTCCCAGGCTCGCCACCAGTCTCCGCCCGTTCCTCCCTACTTCCAGCCCCACCGCCGGAGTCCAGCTGCCTTAGAAGTCTTCCTCCGCAAACCTCCGAGAGGGATTCCCTTCGCTAGTCCGCGGGGCTGCGCTTCCCTCCTTTGCCCAAAGGGCGGGCGAGCGCGTCTCCAGCTAGCCTCGCCTTCTGCAGTTGGGTGGTCCTTTCTCTTTCCCCGTCTGTCTTTCTAGACACGCGCCCAAAATTGAGGGGTGAGAGCAAAGACCGCCCATCAACTTAGCACCTTGAAATAAGATCTTTCGATCCCGAAGGAGCTTAGCGTAGCCGGGATCGGCGTGAGAGGGAGGACGCGGCGGAGGCTGTCGCGGCTCCGGGGTCCGCTGGACGGGGATTGGGGACCGAGAAGCCCGCGTGGGAGAGGGACGCGGGGCGCCGGGCCTCGCCCTCGGACTCCCTCCCTTCTCCTCCTCTCCCCGCCTCCCCGACCCGCCCCTCCCTCGCCGAGGAGCAGTCTCTCCGCGCGTCTCCCGGCGCTCTCTCCATTGTCTCTGCCTTTACAACAGGTTCGGGCGGCGGGGAAGACGGGCGGGTGCGGGGCCGCCCCAGACCCGGCTTTCTTGGGGCGGCCTGCTTTCCTCCGGGAGTGTGCTCCTTCGGTCGCTTTGATTCGGCCCAAGAGCTAATTTCCCGGCGGAGCAGCCCCCGGCGAGGCCGACCCCTCCCTCCGGGCCCCGTCCCAACCCGCGCCCGCCGCCTGGGCTCTGCGTGTGGGAATGATGTGCGCATTGGAGGGTCTAAGTTCTTCACGTGCCTGGGGGGTCCTCCCTTTTTTTTCTTAGCAACCAAATCGTACTAATCTTACTAATCAGTAAATCCAAGCCAGCGGCAGGAAAGACAAGCAATATTTTTTTTCCCGCTTGATTCCAAGAACCTCTTCGATTTTTATTTTTAAAGAGGGAGACGATGGACTGAGCAGATCGGCACCATGGAGTCTCGGGTCTTACTGAGAACGTTCTGTTTGCTCTTCGGTCTCGGAGCAGGTGAGTGGCCGCAGAACTGGGGCGGGAGAGGGATGGCTCCCACCTCGGGGCAGCCCCAGCTGCCTGGGGACGCCTCGCTTTCCCTCCACCTGAAGTAGGTCTGGAGTGGGAAGCTTGGAGTCGGGGGTGGGTTTGGATTTGGATTTTTTTTTTTTTTTTTGTCCCTGTGCTTGTCTTGGAGACCGCAGGGCGGGTCACAGCCCAGGTCTAGGGTCTGAGGGCCGAGGGGAACTTTGCACCGAGCAGGGTTTGAAGTAGGTCACGGAAATGGGACTGGGTCCTCCGCTATTTAAAGCTGGGCTGCTGGTCTCAGGTAAGGCTCTCCGCGGCGGCGGCGGCGGAGGGAGTCGCCTCTCCGTCAGTTTCCAATACTGTCTCGAAGACGCTGTTCTTTGCTGCCCTGAAAGAAGAGGCTTGCATTCTGATGGAGCTCTTTCTTTCTTTTCTCCTCCCTTCCTCACTCCCACCAGTTTGGGGTCTTGGTGTGGACCCCTCCCTGCAGATTGACGTCTTAACGGAGTTAGAACTTGGGGAGTCCACGATCGGAGTGCGCCAGGTCCCCGGTCTGCACAATGGGACGAAAGCCTTTCTCTTTCAAGGTATGAGGAGCCTGCTTAGTCCCCAGCGCGGATAACCCCGGGAGGAGCTGGCCTGGCCGCCCCTCCTAACTTCTCTTCTGCCTCATGGATGACAGTATCCAAGCTGAGACGAGGAGGGGTCAGTGTGAAATACACATCTCTTCCACCTCTTTTTAGTGGCTTGTTTCTCCCTTCTCCCGCCCCTCCTCTTCCTTACTTTGTACTCTGGCCAGTCTAATGGATAGTTCCTTAATTACTGTGCAGAAACTCCGATGGCAGATGGTTGATTCTGGAGGCTGGGGAACAATGAATTATAACAAACACCTCATCTGGGTGAAATTGATTTAGGTAGGAAATAGGGTAGCTTAATCTTAGTTAAGACATTGCTCTCTGAAAGTTTCAGGTACAATGGTGCTCAGTTGTGGACGAATTTCTTTATGTGGGTAGCTTTGTGGGAAAATTAAATATTTCAATAGTTTTAAGCACTGTATGTCACAAACAATATATTTAAGATTCCTCATTGAAAGATAACGATTCTTCTCCATCGATAACAAGAGAAAAGAAATAATATTCTCTTACAGTATTCTTTGTCTCACCGTTAATTGTGTACTCAGGATTTTAAAACGTTTTTGTTGAAGTCAATGGACTGGCTATGCACGTGTCTGCATTTAAATTTACCTGTGTTAGGTAGTCAGAAGCAAACTCCAATGAATCAAGCCTTCAGTGTTGATTCACCAACACTTTTGAAGGTTTCTTGGTTTTGGGGAGATGCTGTAACATGAGTATTCTAAAAGGTAGCTAAACACATACAGAAAGAGTAGTTTCCCATATGGTGAAGTACAGATGAAGGCAAAAGAGAAATGGACTTTGGTTTAACATATGTGATGGACCGACCCCTCCCAGATTTTTCTTTTGTGATTTTGGTGCTGTGCCTGCAAAAACCGGCAACTCATAATTAATAAAGAGTTGGATATGCAAAATAAAACTTCAGCAAAATTACCACCAAGAAATAGGCATAAAATAAAACTTGAGTGTTGCTGTAGAGGTGTTGTTGCTCAATATAGCCAGTATGTGTCACCATGGACAGTAACACCAAAGCTTACAGTTGGAAAAGGAGGAAACTGACCTGTGTTGCATTTATTTAAAACAAGTTTACTCTTACCATATGTTAAATGTAATTTTCTCTTTTAATTATGGCCAACCCACTAAATGTTTTTATGATGACAGATATTTGTGATAATATTTTATTTACTTAAAGGTCTTTTTTTTTTCCTTTGGTGGGGAGTGTGTGTGTGTGACATTGATATTGAATCCTTTAAAAACAATGGCCAAATCTAATAAAGGAAATAAGATTAGACTGTCAGCAAAATTCACAGAGTGGAATAAAGGTGTCATTAGGGTTAAACTCCTTTTTTTTTTTTTCTTCTCCTTTTGTTTTTTTTCAATCTCTGATTTTTCAATCCCTGTGAACTGGAAACAGAATTATTTCAGGACTGCCAAACTGAGTAACCAGAAAGCTTTATGGAAGCTAAAGCTCCAAATAAATAAATGGCATTGAAGTGTCCTTAAAATTTCCAAAGGTCCTTTAAATTATATTGGTGTTCTTCTTGGCTTTCTCTGAAGAGTGTCTGAGCTGTCACAAATAGAAACCTTCAGGACTGCGCATTTTATGTTCTAATGCTAGACAATTTCTCGGAAATAGAAGGCACCAATATCTTTTTCTGGTTAATTTTAAAAAGAAATGTTTAGTATTCATTTTCATTTAAATTGTCAGTTGTTCAAGATAGGCATTGTGTTGCGAATGAGTTGTCCATAGTTACTATGTATCCGTGCACACTGATGAAGTGCTTTTGTTTCTGTGTTGGTATCAAGACCAATATTTAGAAAGATTAAATGCCCAAGAAGCAAGGTTTTAAGAGATTTGGAGATGCAAAGTTTTATTTCTTGTCTAATTATCAACCTTATTTCATATAGCCAATCAATCAGCAAGTTTTTTCTACTGGGTGGGGACTTTCCAGGTAGCACAGTGGGAAAGGATCTGCCTGCTATGGGTTTGATCCCCGGGTCGGGAAGATATCCTGGAGTGGGAAATGGCAACCTACTCCAGTATATTTGCCTGGAAAATTCCACAGACAGAGGAGACTGGCGGGCTACAGGCCATGAGGTTGCAAAGAGTCTGACAGGACTGAGTGAGTGAGCTTGCACACATGCATGTGTTCTGAGTAGGCTTATGTTACTAATGTGTTTATTATGCTCTAATGATTTCTCTTATTCTCAGATTGAGAATTTAAAATTGACAGCAGGTGGGTGTTTGAGCCTGCTTGATAGTTCTGTATTACCTTGGAAAGTTCTGTTCTCTGCAATTAGAATGTGGAAATTGTTGTTAAGAAGTCAGTTCTGACTCCTGTTGCTTCACTGGGATTTCATGAGTTTTAGAAAGACAAAAGCTTTCAATCTCTAAAGAATTTATGGATTTGTTTTATAGTGAATTGAGAGTGCTGCAGATATTTTTGTATAGTTTGTAAAATGTCACAGCAGGGATAGTAACACATTATAAAACCTGTGAGATGCTCTCAGATTTCACATAAACCTAGCAGATAAGTTAGTTTGTACTGTCAGATATGTTCTAAATAGATGGGAGAGGTTTTCGAACCATCAGTTTTGTTCTGTAGTCATATTGTCTTTTGTCTCTTGTCTTTAAAGAAATCTCAGCATATAATTTCCCAATGACTTTCGCTCATTTAATATTTTGGTACTTCATTCTTCTCTTTATTGGTTTTTAAGATGCTTGTAATTTGGTACTTTTCAAATCTAAATACTTTTTTGTAAATTATCATGCAATGTGAATCTACTATTATTTAATAATAATACTTATTATATCTATAACAAAACAAAGAAATGTGTTTCAAAGTTATATCTGATGTTTATACAAAAGTTGTTTTGTTGTTGATATTTGGTTTATAATTGTTTTGGAAATTGAAGTAATAAGATACTAACCTAGATCACCCATTGATACATGTGGCTTTTGATCTGTGCCAATGACAATAATTTTCAAAAGAAACAAGTGAACAGGCAACAATTTAGAATCTGTATCAAGATCTTCCATGTATTTCTAGCTGTAATCTGACTAAGCCACAAAAATATGTTTTTAGCAAATGGAGGACTGAATGCTGAAGAATTCTGAAATGTTGAGGGCTAGTGCAATTATAAATAAAATTCTACCAACCTTGTTTAAAGTCAAGGGAGTATTCTTCAAGATAATGATCACAGTAATGTTCTTTCCTCTTTGTGCGCAAGAGACCAAGAATAAGAGTATACAGAAGCATAGTTCTAGGACTTTCTAGCATGACTTTTAGATCTTTTGTTTTAATATTTGCCCTGGCTGTGTTCCCAAACTAGATCATTTCCTCTTTGGTTTAATAAAATTTCTTCTGGGGTGTCCACATATTTTTATAATACTGTTAATCTCCACAAGAGAAGTAGATAAGATAAAAGCATATTTCCCCCCTGATTTGGTAATTTGAAAAATAAATTTTTTAGTAATTATTTTTAAAGAAGTTTAATATTTTAAAGGAAAAAAGAATTCCCAAGTCTATCCTTATGACAGTATTTGAAAATAAGAATGAAATTGGACATTTGGTGGTGGGTCATTGGCTTGATGAGGCAGCAGCAACTGCATAAGGAGAGTGAGTGGCAGTGAATATTTGACCTTCAGTGAAGATCAGAGAGTATCTGTGGACTTACAGTGATCATTGGTGCCCCATTAGAATAGAATAGCACAGTAGCTGAGAGGCGGGCTTAAAAACCAGATAGAAAAGTGGAATTTCATTATTTGTGTTTCTGTCATAAAGTTAATTTCTATGAGCTTCAGTATCAATTATAAAATTAATGTTGTTATGAAGAATTTTTTGTGCAGTTACTGTTCTGCTAGGTATTAGGCATATAACAAATGAAGTTAGAACTTTCATAATGCCTTCAAAGTAGTCATTAAACAAACAATTACACAGATAATAATTTAATCACTATTAAGATAAATGATATGAAGAAAAACTAAGGATGTAAGAGAATCTACATCTTGTTTAGGGAGTTGTAGGATCAGGGAAGCTCTTTAAAGAAGAATCACTTAAGCTGATAGCCAAAGGATACCTAAGAGTAGTCTGGGGAAGAGGAGCTGTGGGAATTCAGAAAGAAGGACTAACACGGGCAAAGGAAACAGCATGAGCAAAGATCTTTTCCTCGAATGAGCATAGTGCATTTACCCAGAGTGGTGGAAACCTAAGCATTGTGATATGAAATGAAGCAGATGAAGATATAATGGATCAGGTTACATGGTACATCATATTTATACAGAAGAATTGAAAGTTTATCATTATGCAGTATATACTGTGGCAGGGTTAATAATAGTCCCTCAGAGATGTTCATATCCTAGGAACCTGATTATATGTTGTGTTACTTGTCAAGGGGGAATTAAGGTTGCAAACCAGTTGCTCTTAAGATAAGGAAATTTTCTTGGATGATCTAGGTAGGCCTTGTGTAATCACAAAGGTCCTTTAAATGCGAAAGTAGAAGCTAGAATAGCCAGTGTCAGAGTGAGGCAAAGAAGAATGACTAGACCTGGACATTGCTGGCTTTGAAGATAAAAGTGGGCCACGAGCAAAGGAATGTAGGCAGTCTTCAGAATTTGGAAAATGTAAGAAAGCAGATTTTCATTCATTGTGTCCAGAAGGAATACGGCACAGCTGACACCTTGATGTTAGTCCAGTAAGATTCCGTTTGGACTTCTGACCTCCAGAGATGTGAGATAATGAATTGGTGTTGATTTAAGTCACTAAGTTTGTGGTGAGTTGCTACAGCAGCAATAGGAAACTAACACAGGTTTTGATAAATGGAAGTGGGAGGTGCTGTAAGAAATAAACCCGTGGAAGTGGCTTTGAAATTGTGCAATAGGCACATGCTGGAAGAATTTTGAGAAGCATGATAAAAACAAAGGCTAGATACCCTTGAATAGACTGTTAGTAGAAATAGGGATGTTGGTGGCTCTACTAGTGACTCAGAAAAAGATGGAAGAACATGGTAGAGAAAACCCAAATCATCTCAGAGAATACCTGAACTGTCATGAACAGGCTGTTGGTAGAGATATGGGAAATAAAGGCAATGCTCGTGAGGCTCAGAAACCAGGAACACGTTACTGAAAACTAGAGGAAAGGATATCCTTGTTAGATAGTGGCAGAAAACTGAGCTGAATTCTGCCCTGCTGTTATGTGGAAAGTCAAACTTGTAAACACGAATTTAGATATTTAGCTGAGATAATATATATGCAGAGGTGCAGCCTGGCTTTCTCTTACTGCTTGTAGTAAAATGTGAAAGGAAAAGATAGATTGAGGGAAGAATTGTTAAGCAAAAAGGAACCAGAACTTTACATCTGAGAAATTCTTAGCCTATCCAGATTGCAAAATATGCTGAAATTAGGAGATTTGCTGGCAGGAAAGCCTTTTTTGGAAAGAAAGCTGATGGTGTGACCTAAAAACATCTTGGTAGTGCCTCAGAAGTAAAGCCAAAGTATTCAGTTCCAAAGAGGGCTCTTTAAAGAAAATGAACATGTGACATGAATTCCCTCACACATCTCAGTGGAAGCCCTTAATAGAGATGAATCTATCCAAGAGGTATTTGTGGAGGAACCTCTTGTCTGTTGGAGTAAATCTCAATGACATACATGGGAGACACACAAGGTTCTTAAGATCATACCAGCAATAACACTCCTGGCCTGAAAGGGGGCGTGAGAGGATGTAATGAAAGAAGGCTGTTGGACCCCCTAAATTCTACAACTAAGATACAGGCTGATTAAACTGCTCAGCTGTAAACATGTGCTACCTTTCATGGGCAGAACTGAGACCCCAAAGACAAAACTTATAGCCCAGAGGATTATTCTCAGACCTTGAAACCGGATGCAGTTTACTTGGCTGGATTTCAAAATTGCATGGGTCTGGTGTCTAAATTTTTTAACTTGCATTTTCTCCCTTTTTGAATGGGAATGTCAATAACTGTTATCCCATGTCTATCCCACCATTGAATTTTGGGAGGAGATAACTTGTTTCTTGAGTTTCACAGTTTCACAGATGATAGGAATTGTGTCTCAGAACGGATAATATCCAAAGCCTCATTTTCACCTGATTTAGATGGTGAGATTTGGAGCTTTCGAATTTGTAAGATTTAGACCAGATTTTAAACTTTGCGTTGATCTTCTAAAGGCTTGACTGAGTCTTTTGGGGGTCTGGGGATAGAGTAAATGTGGTTTCGTTAGGGATGGACAGGTTGTCCTTCTAAAGGACAGATGGTGGTAGGCTGGGTAATGATCCTCCCACTGTCTATGTACTAGATCCTTAGAACATGTGAATATGTTGTGTTACATGGAGGGATTAAGGTCGCCAAAGGAATGCAGGTTCATAATCAGTGGGCTTTAAGATATGGGCACTTTCCTGGGTTATCTGGGTGAGCTTCATGTAATCACTTAGGTTGCCCTCTGGGTCCTAGAGGTGGTCCCCCCAGGACAGTACCCTGGGCCTCGGCCCTGACACTCTTTTAAATGTGGAGGAGGGAGGTAGAACAGCCAGTGTGATGCGATGTGAGAAAGACCTGATTGACCATTGCTGACTTTGAAGTTGGAATGTGGCCATAAGCCGAGGAATGTGGGCAGTTTCTAGAAGCTACAAAAAGCAA
This sequence comes from Odocoileus virginianus, assembly GCF_023699985.2. Taxonomy (NCBI): domain Eukaryota; kingdom Metazoa; phylum Chordata; class Mammalia; order Artiodactyla; family Cervidae; genus Odocoileus; species Odocoileus virginianus. The sequence continues at coordinate 32,712,894 of NC_069697.1, forward strand.
GGAAATGGATTTTCCCCTAGAACCTCCAGGAGGAACATAGCCTCACAGACACCTTGGTTTTAGCCTAGTGAGCTTCATTTTGGACTTCTGAACCTCTAAAACTGTGACACAATAAATTTGCATTGATTTAGCCATTAGATTTGTGGGGATTTGTTACAGCAGCAATAGGAAAGTGATGTATATGTTAAACATTTATTTTGTAACGGAATTAAACTTTCTTTTGAGCCTGCCTTCATCTAGTCATGATAATATATTTGTGCAATGACTGGAAATTTGAAGTAGCCAATTAAAGTTAACTTAGTTGTTTGGGACTTAAAAGTTTAAGTATAAAGTGAGAGTCTTTATACTAAATTATTAGTCTTTAAGGGATTCTCTCCATCATTTAATTATGAGTTCATTCTCAGAACAAACAGTAAAATCAAGTGATGGTTTTTTTTTTTTTTCTCTTTCAAAAATATATCCTTCCTCCCCACAACAGGTTAATCCAGAGGTTGAGAGGGAAAATAGAAAGCATGCATATTTTGGAAGTAGAATGGATAGCACTTAGCATGGCGTTTGGCACCCGGTGAGACTGTAAGAGTGTGGTCCTCAGAACTATGGACTACTAGAATAACTAGAGTTTCCTATCGAAAGTGCCAGGGATCTCTGTAGGATGCTAACTTGGGAGGAGCGGGAGCAATCTTGACAGACTTTGACAGGTGAATGATCTTTTCTTTTTTTTGGCTGAGCCAGAATCCCCATGGCAGAGGATCCTGGTGGGCTACAGTCTACACGGCTTATGGGATCCTAGTTCCCTGACCAGGGATTGATCCCATGCCCCTGCATGGGGAGCATGGAGTCCTAACCACTGGGCCACCAGGCTTGTGGCCTGCATCTTCAAAAATAGCTGAAGTGGAGGGCATTTCTTTGGCTTTATTCCATTTCCCACTGGCTCCTTCACCTCGTGCTGGTTCCAGACCCCATTCTTGCAGACACCTATTTTTTGGGGGTTATTTTCTGTCTGTAATTCAAATAATTATCTGGCAATATGGTAACTGATAACTTAGGTAATAGATATTAAGGCCTTATTAAGGTGTGATATGTCTCCTATTGATTTTCAACTTAATTAATTCATTAATTCAACTGAATAAATATTTATTTCACTGCTGCTATGTATAAAGAAGTCATAAAGTATAGTAGAGGAAGGAAGATGTCTACATAAATTAGTACAGGAGGTAAAGCAGGAACTAAAATTTAATTGTAAATAGTGAAAAAGAAAATTTGGAATTGTAGCATAAAGAAGGTAGAACTCTGAAAATTATTTGTCCTAGTCTATAGTTGATGACATGTAGATAATCATTTAACTATGAGCCAATTATAAGAACAAATAGAATAAAGTCAAGTGTTGGGTTTTTGTGTGTTTTGTTTGTTTGCTTATTTTTGCAAAAATACCTAAGGACTGTCTCTTAACCTTCTAATGAGAAATCTTTCAGTTTGAGGTATTTATTATTTTGGTCAGATTTTTATTTTTCATGTTAAAAATTTATCTATCTGTGTCAGATCATCCAAAGCTAGTGCCCTTGAGTCATGTAAGCATTTCTCTTACATTGTTTTTACTGACTTTATGAAACTTTTCATCTTTTGCTAGGCTTCAGTTTAGAATTGACATTGAAGAGATAGGTGCCAATCATATGTGGAAACATTTTATAAGCAAATGACTTATTGGGGGATATTTTTGTTATGGTTAACTTTTGCATCACATTTATTGAAACTCATATGTGGACTACCGTAATTAAAAAGAATTAGCAAGAATTAGCAAGAGAGCTGATGTGAAGAAAAGCACTACTCTTCGCTTTCTCATTAAGGCTGCTGCCAGGAGCTGGACATAGGCACTTGGACAAGTATTTGCTGAGTTGTTCTTGATGGGAACCCTCCTGACAGTCTTCATTCTGGGAAAGGATAGGGAGCCCAGACAACCACGTGGTTCTCCCTTCAAAGGAAAAATTTAGAAGGAAGACAACCAATCAGTGTTCAGAAGGTCACACTTTGCTTGTCTAGCAAAGGGAAGAAATTGTGGAGGCAATCCCAAGTTCATATTGATATGCTGTAGTAGTTTTTAGTAGTCAGGAATATAGACTCCAGAGCTAGATATCTCAAATTCAAATCTTGGTTCCTTTGTTACTAGTGTAAACTTTAACTTGCTACTTATCTCTACTTCAATTGAGATAATGAGGGTACTATTTCTTAGAGTTGATGTGTAAACTATATCAATAAAGCTGTGCATGGCATTTACCAAACATTCAATACTCATATATTGCTTTTATTTTGGAATCAGCTTAGCAGCAGGGCAATCTCCCTTGGATTGTTTTAGGGGCTCCCTGGTAGGAAAGCTGGGTTTTGTGTAGGAACGAAGGTAAAGGTGACTTGCCGTGTGATGTGGGGATAAAGGTGAAGGTAAACTGGAGTGGGGGAGAAACTGGCCCTGCAGCAGCTCCTGTTCTATTTTTTCTGCTTGGGGTTTATTGGGGTGAAGAGTACATGCTGATTTGGGTAGAAAGATGAAAACAAGGGGTCCATTTGTAGAGGAAGGAATATAATCTGCCCTGTTGTACACTTTTCAGAAGTGGGGGTGGGGCATAGAGTAAATCAACAAAAGATTCAGAATGTAGTTCCTCTATAGTCACCCCGACACACATTGTTTTTTAAAGTGTGTTAAAAGTCTAGCTTAGAGTTTGAGTCTCATATATACGGAGGATGAAATGGTTGGATGGCATCATTGACGCGATGGACGTGAGTTTGAGTAGGCTCCGGGAGTTGGTGATGGACAGGGAAGCCTGGCATGCTGCAGTCCTAGGGGTTGCAAAAAGTTGGACACAACTGAGTGACTGACTTGAACTGAACTGAGTTGTGTATAGATTTTGAGTCACAATATAGTGGAGAGAAGCATTAGAAGTTCTGAGAAACAACCCAGTTTTTTATCTGTCTCTGGGTAACCTTGGCCTTCCTTGGAAAAGTACAAATTTCGTCTGTTGGTGGGAGCTGGTGATAGAGGATAAGGTTTTGTGGAACCTTGAATGGTGGTTGCAAGGCCAGTGTAATGTTGGCAGGACCCTTGGCTGGCCCTGTGGGTCCTTTATGGATTAGAGTCACTTTCCCTACATTTCCTGCTACATCTTTGACTTCTCTTGAACATATCTTGTTGGCATGATTGTTTCTCTCCATAATCTCTCTGCTAATTTTCATTCCAGTGTCACTGGGACTCTGATCTTAAGTAATTTACTGTCTTGTTTCCCTGTTGAGACAATAAGTTCCCCGGGGGAAGGATCATACCCTATATTTTTCCTGGTCACTAACAACTCTGCCAGTTCCCTTCTCTGGATGGTTCTTCCTCTTTCTTTTTCCTGGTGAACTTTTACATATTTTTCAGGACTCAGCTAAGCTACTAATCTTTCCTTTGGTGAAACTGTTGTTTCTTCTACGCTGTCTTAGCTTTCTCTACTAAAACAACCACCTCACTGTATTATAGCTAGGTTTTTTCCTTGATGTAAAAACTCAGACCACTTCTGTTTTCCTAGCTGCTGCTTCCTTCCCTGGTCCATACCATCACCTTCTCTCACCTGGGTGATTGTAGTAGCCTCCTAAGTGGTCTTCCCGTTTACACTCTTCCTCCCTTTCAGTCTGTTTTCAACACAGTTGCTAGAATGATCCTTTCAGAACATAATTCACATCATGTCACTGCTTTACTCCAAACGTTTAATAGTTCTCTACTTCACTCAAAGATGAAGTTCTTATCATGCCCTACAAAGACCTGCGTGAACACTCCTACCCTGCCCCATCACTCTCTGGCCTGCTCTTCTCTCCATTGCTCGTGGCTTTAACTCTGCTGGCCTCCTTGATGTTCCTTAAACAGGCCTGGCACTCTCGTGACTCAGGGCCTTTGCACTGGCTGTTTATTCTGCCTGGAATCATACTCTCCCGGATATCTACACGTTTTCCCCCTTTTTTCAGATATTTTATCAACTATCAATTTGTTAATGAGGCCTGCTCTGAATGCTGAGTAAAATTTCAACATGTCTTCTACTCCGTAAGTATTCTTGATATATTTTAGTCAGATCTGTTAGTTTTCATAACATTTATCATCTAGAATGATGAATAATTCAATTATCATATTAATTGTTTATTCTCCCTCTTCCCTCTAAAGAGTAAGCTTCATAAGAGCTGGGCTTTGGGAATGTTTTATTCACTAATAGATCAGTCAAGTGTCTACCATATAGTAGGAACTCCATAAATATTTGTCACATGAGTCTCCTTGTCTTGCTGACTAGTCTGCAATTTACTGAGGCTTGGAACTCTACCTCGTTCCTTCTTGTGGCCCCCTGGTCTGTTGTGGTGGCAAACACAATGTGCTCAGTAATCCATCAGTAATATTTGGAGCGTTGAATTGAGTCCCTTTGGTCATGACAGATCTGGTTGTTTTTGTGTGATGTTTTTATGTTTTATATTTATGTAACTTTAAAGAAGGCTGAAGAGCTCTTCTACTAAATCAAAACACTTCATTCTCCAGTCATAAGAAAAGGCCAGAGGTTTGAGATGAATTGAAAAAGCGAGTTCTGCTTAACTTAGTCTCTGAATTATTCTGAGATGGCTCTTCTCCATCCCAAGATGAAGTGTGCCACAGGGAAAACAGCAGCGTGGCGAAGAAGCTGAATGTCATGAATACTTCTTGACAATGCGAGTTTACAATTTTAGTTTAATATGTTATGAATTCACCATTTAGCAGAGACACTCATATTCATATGAACGCAGTAAGAAAGATTTCCAAGACAGGATTGATTTGGGTTATCTGTGCTGTGGTACCTCTCCACTACTGTAAATCAGCCAAACTGGAGTCCTACCGAGAGGACAGCAACCAGAGAGTTGAGAGGTTTGGAATCCATGTCAGATGAGGAACAGATGAAAGAGCTTGGGAATTTTAGCCGGAGAATAAAAGACTGTAGATGTGACCCTCTATTTTAGATATTTGAAGGGTCGTCATGTAAGGGAGGACTTAGATTTATTTTGTGCTGTTCTGGAGCAAAATTTTAGCCTGGAGAATAAAAGACAGTGTAGATATGACCTATATTTTAGATATTTGAAGGCTAGTCATATATGGGAGATCTGAGATTTATTTTGTACTGTTCCAGAGCAGTGATTCCTAAGTATTAGTCTTAATTAATTACCTTGTTAGAAGTACTCTCAGACCTTCCTAAACTAAGTTTGTATCTGTGGGGTTGAATCCTAGGAATCTACGTTTTCAAAAAGCTTCCTGTGATTCTAATGTTCAGCCAGATTTGTGAACCATTGTCTAAGCTGTCCACTAGAGCAGACATTGGCCACTTGTGGGTCATAAGTACTTGAAATGTGTCTGATACAGACTGAGATGCAGTGGAAGTATCAAAATATACTTTGAGTTCTGAAGGCAATCTATAAAATCTCAATATTTTAATATTGATTATATGTTGAAATAATATTTTGACTAAATAGATATATTATTAAAATTAAAATGATACACTTCTTTTACTTTTTTAGTGAGGCTAATAGAAACTTAAATTTGTTTATGTGACTCATGTTTGTGGCTCTCATACTTCTTATACTGGACAGAACTGTTATCGAGGACAAAACTAGGATCTGCAAAGAAAGTTAGGAAGAAACAAATTTTGAGTTGACCTAAGGAAAACATTTTTAACATTTAAATTCAAAAATTAAGAGACTTATTTTAAGCAATATTTGTCCATCCATCCATCCGTTCATCCATCCAATAAACATGCTTCTAATAATACTCAAATAGAGATTAAGTGACCTGTATCAAGGAAAATATTTCAATGGGGGAGGGTTGGGAATTAGACTAAATGATTTCTAATGTTACTTTAGTTTCAAATGAATGTGAATTATTACCTTTTCTCTTTAAATTAACTTTTCTTTTTATTGTAACCACAGGTATCCAGGACATCTTCTTTTTCATCTCTCTGACAATCTGTAACTCTCTCTTCAAAACAGTTCCCTTTTAAAAAGCATCTTGGATTGTTCTAATACTCTGAAGTTTGCTACTGATATCTTCTCATTTACTACTGTGCTCTGCATTGTGTATCTCTCTTATAAATATTCCTTCTTTTTAAAAATTGAAATACAGTTGATTTACACTGCTGTGTTAATTCTGCTATACATCTAAGTGGTTCAGTTAAGCATATGTACATTCTTTTAATATCCTTTCCATTATGGTTTATCACAAGGTGTGGAATATAGTTCCCTGTGTTATACAGTCGGACTTTGCTGTTTATCCATTCTATATATAATAGTTTGTGTCTGCTAACCCCAAACTCCCAGTCCATTCCTCCTTCCTCCCCCTGCCCTGGCACCCTTTGAGTTTGTTCTTTACATCTTTGAGTCTGTTTCTGTTTCATAGATAGATAGGTTCATTTGTGTCATATAAACATTCTTTCTTAATAAAGTGATCCACTTTATTTCTTCCATACATGGCGTTTAGTTTTTAATCTTTTTGCTTGTCTATTTAAATGGAGAATCCCCTAGGCAAACAGTATGTCTAATTCTATGTTCTTATAATCTAACACATTGTGCTGATGGACCATTAAATGTCCCAGAAAAAGTGCTAAATAGATTAAGTATTTCAGAGCAGAATATAACCTATATTTTTAGAACTAATTTAAATTTCCAGCAGTAATTGGTAGCGGAACATCCTCACTTTGAGTTGTGTGTGTTGACATCTACTTGTAACTGAGCAGAGCTCTTCCTGGAGACAGACAGATTGTTTTTTTTTTTTAAAAAAAAGGCACGTAAAAATGGTTGCTGTGTGCTACCAACGAGAGGCATCTTCCTAGTAACTGAATGTTCAACCTGGAAGTTTCCAGAGAGCCTGTCGATTTTGGAGGAGGACATGTTGTTCACTGATACGCTTTGGTATTTCTTTCTACATTTCATGAAATTGCTAGTTATACTATAAATACAGATTTATTTAAGTGTATGAGTAATCCTGAGAGGCAGCTTATTTTATGGTACTGTCATTCATGTATTTGTTCTTCCTTCTGAGACATTTTCAAAAGTTGGGTTAATATATATTAATATTACTGCTTTTGTTTATACTGCCTATCCTCTGATGTTCAGAGTGAATTTATATAGTATACTTAGTAGATAATTCAAACATCTTAGAAAAGCACTGTGACTCTAGGCTTTCTGATTTTGCCCTTTAAGAGAAAATAGAGATTTTTCTTACGGGAGAAGAAACATCATACCCCCAAGTAAAAGGGAGAGATGCTTTGAGGTGTCTCAAAAGTGGAATTGTTTCATCCAAATTTGAGACCAAAGAATCCACACTTGGACTTGTTGGGGGTTTTAGGACACTTCTGTTTTATTATTATTCTAAAAGAAAACACACAGGCATGACGTTACCAAATTTCTTTAACTTAAAATTCAAGGTTCAGAAATTGGAGCTCATTTTAATTGGACTTTTAACACTTCAAACTCAAATGTAATTTGCTTTTACCATAACCCTTACCAAATCCTTCTTGAAGTCCATCACTAATTTCTATGATGAACAATAATCCTGCAGAGATAGGACATTGTTTTAAATTATGATTTTCATAGGCAATTATGGGTAAAAATTAAGAGTTATTTGAGGTTGAAATGAACTGGTTATGAGCACTTGAGTTGGAGTGTGAAGATGAAGTATGGGAATTCCCAAAAAATCAGACCTATAAAGGGGATGAAAACACAGAATAGATGTGTATTTATTGCCACTCACCTTGAAAACACTGACTATGATGCAGAGGTCAATTTTTTTCAAGTTGCTGCAAAAATTTCATTATCCTTATCATACACCTCCCTCTACAACAAAGCATCTCATTGTCCATTTCATCCCTTTGCTGCTATGGGTCCACTTTTTAATAACTGAGCTGCATTTCTGGCAAAAATAGTGTAATTTAAGTTGTTCTTTGATAACACACTTCCAAATTAGAATCTGTTTCAGAGACTAATGGAGAAAAATGAGTGTTGCCTCTGTGAATCATTGACCAAGCAGGAAACTGTTGAGTGCGAGAGAACCTATCTATTTAATGACGATTACTTTTGTTGTTTTGGTCAGCAAATTAGTGAAGTTGGAGGGCAAAGTTGGGAAAAGGCCAGATATGTTGTGGAAAGTTGCAGCCTCAGTCTTGTTTCTAAAACTTTCTGGGATTGATGTTAATTAATTTCACAGGCATCAGACAAGTAAAAGTCAGATTTTAAGTAAACGCTCACTGTCTGAGCTGCCTCATAAAGAAACTGGAGGGAATGTTTAAATTGTAGCCATCTGTATGTAGCAAAGCTTTTCTCTTGTGGGAAAAACACAGAAAAGAGGGGCAAATACAGATCTAACTCTTAAAATTTTTAGACTTTCTGAAGTTGTATAACTGTGCAACAAATATATACTACTGGGAGATATCAGAGGCTTCATTTTCTTTCCATGGTGTCTTAGAAGAAGTAGGTAAGGAAAATAAAATGTGCTGTTTTTCTCCAACAGTGTGCATTGAGATGTGACTCCACGGAAGGAAGCGTTTGTATTGTTAAACTGAGATACTGCATTTCAGGTTCAAGGCTCTCTATTTAAAAAAAAAAAAAAGAGTAAATCAAATGCTTTGTTAATATTGATGACCATTGGACAGTGACTGCATTTAGGTTCTAGTGGATTAAATGGAGAGGATTCGTAAAATAAATCGCTAAAAATATGAGAGAGGATGATGGGAAGTCTGTAATAAATGTTTTTCTTCTTGCGGCAGAAGGACTTATTTTTAATTATAGAAAGTAGAATGGAGTGAAAGCAAAGATCAAATGTTTTTGAAGGGCAAAATCCGTCTTGTGGCATTGTACGTATTGAAGAAGAATTAGATATGGCAGACGACGCACAAACAGATTCAGCTGTCAGTATGTGATGTGTGAAAAGACCTGGGTAGTGCTGGCTCTGGAACTGGGTCTCACTGGCACATTATGCTGCCAACATTTGGAGCTGAAATAGGCCATCTTGCACATGGCATATCCTCCCTCTGTAGGAGGACTGGGTTTATGATAAATGTTAGTCAGCCACTATTCCATCCTCTGGAGAGACCCGTGAAACTTTTTTGCATTTTGATTTTAAAAGCACTGTATCTTTGGAGCTATAGTTTAATTCTGTCTATAGCTATGTGCGTGCTAAGTCGCTTTAGTTGTGTCCAACTCTTTGCGACCCCGTGGACTGCAGCCCACCAGGCTCCTTGGTCTATGGGATTCTCCAGGCAAGAATACTGGAGTGGGCTGCTATTTCCTCCTCCAGTCTATAGCTGTAGCTGTAAATAAATTGTTGGTGAAAAGTGAAAATTTAGCAGGATGTTTAAAAAAGACTGAAAGACGGTAATACTTGACTTTATATCATTCTGTTTAATATTACCATGTGCTGACAGTGATGGTAGTAGTGGTTTAGTTGTGAAGTTGTGCCCAACTCTTTGCGACTCCATAAACTGTAGCCTGCCATGCTCCTCCATCCATAGGATTTTCCAGGCAAGAATACTGGAGTGGGTTGCCATTTCCTTCTCTAGAGGATCTTCTGAATCCAGGGATTGAACCCACGTCTCTTATGTCTCCTGCAGTGTAGACGGATTCTTTACCGCTCAGTCACCAAGGAAGCCCTGTATTAACAGCAGTGGGTTATCTTTTTTAATATGTACATATATTGCTATTGACATGCCTTTATAAGTTAAAATAAAAAAAAACAAAACCGAAATCTGGATTTGTCTGCAGTTTTAGTCCATTTAATGTTTCAGTATTTTTTCCGATAGAAAAATGTATAGAAATGACTACCGTATCCATTACCACATTTTCCCTGATGTGTGCCGTTAATTTTTATTTATGAGTGTGAATTCTTTACTCATCTTATCTGTGGTGGTGGGTGGGTGAGTTTGGCAGACTAATCCAGTTAGATCTTGTTTAGTCTTTCCAGAATACTTTGTGATGACCAGATGAAAAAGCAGAGACATTATTTTACCAATGAAGGTCCATCTAGTCAAAGCTATGGTTTTTCCAGTAGTCATGTATGGATGTAAGAGTTGGACTATAAAGAAAGCTGAGCGCCAAAGAATTGATGCTTTCCAACTGTGGTGTTGGAGAAGACTCTAGAGAGTCCTTTGGACTGCAAGGAGCTCCAACAAGTCAATCCTAAAGGAAATCAGTCCTGAGTATTCATTGGACGGACTGATGCTGAAGCTGAAACTCTAATACTTTGGCCACCTGATGGGAAGAACTGACTCATTGGAAAAGACCCTGATGCTGGGAAAAATTGAGGGCGGGAGGAGAGGGAGATGACAGAGGATGAGATGGTTGGATAGCATCACCGATGAGATGGACATGAGTTTGAGTAGGCTCTGGAAGTTGGTGATGGACAGGGAAGCCTCGTGTGCTGCAGTCCATGGGGTCGCAAAGAGTTGGACACGGTTGAGCAACTGAACTGATTTCTATTACAAACAATAACTATTTAGTGTTCCTTTGTTAATTCTTTGAACAAAAAAAGAAACATTGATTAATTACTTGATTAATACAATATGGATAGCATTCTAATCAGATTTCATTCATAATTATATAAATATGTACCTACAACATAAGCTTGTTAAGCATACTGTATGCAAGATAATTAGGCTCACAGAGCTCTGGGTAACCCCAAGAGCCAAGTTATATTTTTCTGTTTCATCTAATCCCTTCATCTGGATTCACCACTTTCTTCCTAAATTGTACTTGCTCCTTCCTGGTTCCCTTTGGCTATTCTTTCATTGACATCTACATTGTTGTCACTGTTGTCAAAGGTTTATAGAGTTGCTATGGGCTCCTTTTAACAGTATTGACAGGGCTTTGTTTGCAAGTCCCCGTCATTTTAAATTATGTATTCATTTTGCTACTGTTTCATCATGAACTTCAAGTTGGTAAATTTTACAACAACTGTGAGAAACTTCAGTTTCATGAACTTGCTTTATTCATTAGGCTGTGCTCCAATGTTTTAGTATATACTTCCAATATTAATTTTTTATAGAGGGAAAAATTACTTTTGTATCTACACCCTCTTTGATGAAAAAAGCCTGATGCTCAAATTAAATTTTTAAAAATGAAATTATAAAAAACTTTAATAAGTTTATTAACACAGCCAGTAATATGTAAGACAAATCAACATATTTTTCAAAGGACTCTTGATACCATTTAAAAAATAACCAAATGTACTGAACAGACATCATTGTCACTCAGTCTCTTACACTTTTCCACTTACGCAGAAATTTCTCTTCCCACTTAGTTCATTTTTATATTGTTGGGATTATTTATGTCTTCATTATTTTTATAATCCTGAAAAATAGTAATTAGAAAATATTTTTAGTTCTGTCTCTCAAAATGGTTATTATTCCCTATGGGACTGTATTCATCTACACATACATGTTTTTATTGAGATACAATTAACATGCAATTGAATGTATAAATTTTGAGTGCTTAGTTTAATTTTTGATAATTGTCTATAATTGTGTATCTACTATCCAAAACAAGGTATAGAATATCGCCATTCCCCCAGAAAGTTCCCTGGGCTCCTTTGTAGCCTGCTTTCCACTCCTTGCTCCACAACTATGCTCTGATTTCTTCTGTGATAGATGAAGTTTGCTTATATTTTGGAATTATGCAGTAGGTATTCTTTTGGTATTTCTTTTCTGGCTTCTTTCGCTTAATGCAATGTTTTTGAGTTTTTTCATGTTGTATGTACCAGTAATGCATTTCTTTTTATTGCTGAGTTTTATTCTATTGTAGAATGTACCACAATTTGGTTATTTCTCTGTTGCTAAACATTTGGTACTTTTCTAGTAAGAAAAATACTGGTTATGTGAGTAAGGCTGCATAAAATTTCTTGTACAAATCTCTTTTGGACATGTGCTTTATTTCTCTTGGTTAAATACCAAGTGAGAAGTTAGGTGAAAGTTGCCGTGCAGATGTATATTTAACTTTTTAAGGAACTGCCAATCAGTTCTTCAAAGTGGTTGTACTGTTGTATCCCTCTGGTCACATAGAAATGCTCCACATACTTACCAGCATTTGTTTTTGTAGTCTTTTTTATTTTAGTCAGTTTTTGTGGGTATGAAAAAATATCTCATTTTGGATTTGGTTTGCATTTTCCTGCTATAGCACAATATGCTATTCAGTCATTTCTTTTTGTGAAATATATGTTCACTTGTTCTGTCCATTTAAAAAATGTGTTGTTTATCTTTTTGTTGTTGGTTCTTGTAGAATTTCTTTGTATATTGTAGATACCAGTCATTTATCAGATTATACCTTGTATTTACCTTGTATTTTCTTCCAGTTTGTGGTTATTTGTTCATTTTCTTAATGGAGTCTTTTAATGAACAGGGATATTTACTTTTAATGAAGTTAAATTTATCATTTTTTTCTTTTATGGTTGGGGCATTTTGTGTCTTGTCCAAGAAATCTGATGTTCATTTAATTTTAAAAATCTCTTAATTTGTGAATTCCTTCTTCCCAACATGTAAATTCAGCAGAAAGAAACAGACCAGTATCACCTTAAATTTTTAAAGCTACCGTCACAAAACTGTTGCTTACATGGTCAGGGCAAGTAACATAAATAGCTCACTGAACCGTTTATGAGATTATAAGGAGTATTGAGGTTAATAGCTAAATGGAAAGTTAAAGTTTCACTTAAAGCTATTCAAATTCAAATTTACATGCCTGGAGATGGATTGGCCAGCTGGGGGAGTTTGTAATCCCTGCCTTAAAGAACTATTGAAATAGAGTTTTATCAAATGATTTTTGTCCAGTGACTGCTGCTTAAAGCATGAGCTCTTTTCAGGTGAGGAGGAGTAGATTAAAAAAAAAAAAATCTAGTTTCGCAGATATTCTGGCCCTTTTGCCTTTTCCTACAGTGATGATGGTTCATAAGGAGAGGGATATGGCTTTGGTGACTTCATAGCCAAAGGAAAGTCTTGAGATCTTTGGGAGGCTTGTTGTCTGATTCCTCTGTCTGCGTGCGTGTGTGTGTTTGTGTTGATGCCCATCCTTCTGCTGCTCTCCAGGGTGACGTCCCAGGCCCACCTGTTGCTACCTGGCTGGCAACTGTGGCTCAAGTCTATGTCTGCTATTACCTGTACACTGGCCTTGTACTTGGGCACTCCATCAGAGCCAGTGGAATCACCTGGATGACTGTCTTATCTTGGTCCTGTTGATGCTATAGAAGAGCCTCATGAGGTCTGGCTGTGACCGCCACATGAACCTAGTCTGGCTATCTGGCTGCTTTGCATCGCTCTCTGTTAAAGCCACCTAACCGTTTCTCTGGTCTGTTCTCTGGCAAGGTCCCAATCCAGACCTTGGGAAAGATGAATCCCAAGACATCCCCCCCGCTTGGCACACTGCACTGCCAAGTTTTACCTGGTGGGAAAGGGGTATAATTAGTACACTGCTAGAGATTGCTATCATGTGCTATCAGGGAATATCAGAGATCTGTAAGAGCTTGGTTCTTGTTATATATAAGGAAGGACTTGAGAAATTTATAAAATCCTCTCTGGAGATAGTAGCAGGTTTGCAAGGCTGTAGTCTTAATGCAAAATCCTATTTTTGACTTACAGAAGTTGAATATTCCTTGGGCTTTTTTTCTTTGCACTCCTTCTGTACTGAGCCAAAATCTTCCTCCTAGGCAGAAGGATGCTTAGGCTAGCTGAGGTGAATGCATTCAGAAAAGTGCATTAATAATTTATAAAATATTCTCCCTGTTACACATAAGAAATAGAAATAAGTCCACAGTGTTAAATTTACTGTGTTAATCGTAGTGGACTTAAACAGTAAATAGCAATAGGATGTATGATTACAGTGCTTAAGAAACATGCATCTTAGTATGGAAGAGAAAATTAATAGAAGTAAAATTCATATCATAAGAGAATAATCCAATGTGCTTACTTCATTGGAATGATGATTTACATATTCCATTCTTAAGGCTGATTGCATCCTTGCTGTAGCAGTGAGCTTGGCATGGGGTCAGTCACTACCCTGCCAATAGTGATAATGGTGACTGTATAGCTGAGTCTCTAGCTATTCCTGTAGTTCTTTTTCTGTCCTGGCTTTTCAGCCCTGGAACTGTTAGAATCATAGAGAATTATGTAATATTCTGAGTTCTGGTATCATGCATTATGTAGCATGGGAGAAAATTTTACCTGATAGTCAGCTTCTCTCTCTATGTCACCACAAGATTAAAAAGTCACCTTCCAGAGACCCTTGGCTGATCCTGGCTTTAGAATATTATTGTTTATGAGATGTCAGAATGCCATGGGTGATAGATGGATTGTTTTTAATTTTAAAATTCTGGAAAGTGGTGTAACTGAAAAATTCAAGGTAATTCCTGTATATATCATACATGCAGACTTCAAATGGAAATGGAAAGATCGTTTAGAAAATTTAAAAATTATTGGCCTGAGAAAAAAACAGAAAAAATATTTTTTAGGATTTATTTTGCATTGCTCATCTTAAATGTGTTCTATTGCTTACAATAAAATGTCATAACACTTTGATATGTTGTCTGAAAGGGGAGAGTATGGAAGAAAAATTATATATTTTTTAACTTGGAACCCAGGCTGCTCTGCTGTTGTGGCAACTTAAAATGCGGTAGATTGCAGCAGGAGCAATACCACCATGATAAATGAAAATGTTCCAGAGGAGCTCTGCTGATCAATATTGCTAGTGATCCATAAAGTGAGGACTTTCTTAGCGGGGTTTGACATGGTTAGAAACTCCAACATTTTTCATATAAAGCAAATTCAAGCATCATAGTACCTCTTTCCAGGTGATCCCTGCCACTCTAAAGAAGGGGGGAAGAAGCCATCCCCATCTGTGGCATCAAGCATCTTCATAAAAGCATAATGTCCATGTTGATGTTGACCCCACAGACTGCCTGGCAGTGCTGGAATTTTCCCTTAAGATAAATGTATCATTAACCGTGATGGCTCCAAAAGAACTTTTGTGGTCTTTGGGGGTCAATAATCTGTAAGTATATAGTAGCATAATGAACTACAGATGCTCTGAAAGCACTTTTGCAGACATCTGGCCTATAAGTTGTCTTTTAAATGGCCTTAAACCATGTACATGGCCAAGTCAGTGACTTTAGTGGATCCACTCCAATCATTAGGCAGTATGGTTATTAGTTCTCTTGGTATAAATGTTCCAAATCCATTTTTATTATATTAACATTTTTATAAGTCCAGAATCAGCACTGCGTTAGCATGGAGCTCAAGTCATTTTCTAATATAAAGTCTTGAATTTTGAATGCCTTCAGGATTAAATCCTTGACATAAATGGAGAATAACCAGAGAAAGAAAAAGTACAGCTTGGCTCAAAGACATTCCTTGGAAACAGAGGCAAATTGAATTTGCTGTTAAAAGATCTTTGGGGTGACTCTCATGTGAACATAGAGTAAAAAATAATAATAAGGCTGATTGACCTTTAGTTTTTGCTTTAGGACTATGTGTGTTTTGTGAGTGTGTCTTTGTGAAAAGGGCTTCCCTGGTGGCAGGGAAAGAATGGTAAAGAATGGAAAGATGGTAAAGAATCCGCCTGCAATGTTGGAGACCTGAGTTTGATCCTTGAGTTGGGAGGATCCCCTGGAGAAGGGAACAGCTACTCACTCCAGTATTCTGGAGAATTTCATAGACTGTTTAGTCCATGGGGTAATAAAGAGTTGGACACAACTGAATGACTTTCACTTCACTTCATGAGAAATCTCTGGTTCACAAGGTTCCAAATCTTAATTAGTGTTGGGTCATTTCCTTCGCTTCAGAATAGCAAGTTTCCATTGAATTAAAAATGCATCTTTTACCTTAAGGACCGTTTCTCGCCCCTAGCTTGCTTTCTAAATTATAAGTGTCTAATAAAGAGGTGTGATGTGTGGAACTGTCCAACATGGTAGCCATTAGTCCAAAATGGCAGTCGTTGGTTCAGTATGGAAGCCATTGGTCCAATATGGTAACCAAGTGTGGTACTGCACACTTGAAATGTGACTAATGTGGATGAGGCACTGAGCTTTAAATTTTAATTTAAATTTAGTAGCTTAAGTTTAAATAGCCTTGCATGGCTGGTGCATTGATACACCTACTGCAGGCCCTGGTGTAGACTACTCTGTGCGCTGCACTGTATTGAAGAGCTCTAGATACTGTCCCTCATTCCTGTCACCTTCCTATTCCTCTTGATGGACTTTAGGTCAGAAATGGCAAGATGTGATTAAGAAAGACTTTTACTAAATTAATCATGTTTATCCCTTTGCCACTCATTTTGGATGGGAGCATCTTTTGTTTGAGACATAAACAATAGGACAGTTGGCTTTTTTGAGTATAGTTTGGAGTCTGTATTATTTAATCTCATTTTCTCAAGTTAGAAGTGATCAAATACTTTGAAGTTTTCTAGTTTGTATAGAAAAGGAGACTCACCTTACATTTAGGAAATTTAGTGGAACTTTAGAACTCTCATTATTCACATTTTTGAGTGGTAAATACAGTTGATTAAAGAGGATATATCCAAAAAACAAAACCATATGTCCAAAATATTCAGCAAGGGACAGATTGGAATTATCTGCCAGTTTATGGCGTCCCAGAATTAAAATAAGAGAATGGGTACCAATTGTAATTTAGAGATCGTTTCCTTTTATATCACATGTGTACACTGATAAACACTCTCTAAGGTATTATTCTTTGATAATATGAGAAATAGAAAATAGAGGTTTGCTGTGACCAGCTCATCAGAATTGAATACTTCTTACTACAGTTATGATTTATTTGTTACAGACTGAATTTAAAAATTGAGTAGACTAATGCTCTTCTTTTTTTTTTTTTTTTTGACTAATACTCTTCTTTAAAAATATTTTTCAGATTCTAATTTACACACAGTGAAATGCACAGACACTAGGTGTTCAGGTCAGTGAGTCTGACAAATGTGTATATCTGCGTATCTCATATCTCACGCCTCTCGGAACTCCAGCATTTCTCATGTAAAACAAATGCAAGCGTCATAGTCCCTCTTTCCAGGTGATCCCTGCGACTCCCCTCTGCCACCCCCACTTTTGAGGAAACTCTGACTTCCATAACCATACCTCAGTTTTTTTGTCCTCTCTTCTGTGTCTAGATTCCTTTTTTCGGCATAATGTTTTAGAGATCCATTCATGTAGTACATCTGAAATTTGTCTTTTGAAATTGTCATTGTATACATATATCACAACTTGTTTTTGCATTCTTTTGTTGGTCGATATATGGTTTGTTTCATTTTTAGCTACAATTAAAGCTGCTGTGAAAATTCCTGTTCAAGTCTTTTTTGTATATATGCTTCCATTTTTGTTGGTAAATTGGAGGAGTGGAATTGCTGGCTCACAAGGTTGGTATATGTTTAGCTTATTAAGAAACTATTAAGCTGTTTTTCTAAGCACTTGTATCATTTTATATTCCCTCCAGCAATGTCTGAGCATCCCAGTTAATCCATTATTTCTCTTACATTTGGTGCTCTAAGGGTGTTAATGAGCCTATAGTGGTATCTCTGGCTTTAATTTTCATTCCCTAAAGATGAATAATGCTAAATACCTTTTCATGTGCTTATTGCTCATTCATATATCTTTAATGAAGTTTTTGTTCAGTTCTTTTACTTAATTTTATAGTATATATGTATGTATTTATGTGTATATGTATATATCTATATATATAGAGTCATTTTCTCTCGTCTCTAGCTCACCTGTTTTTTTTTTTTTTCCATTTTAAAAAATTTTATTTTTTTATTGAAGGATGATTGCTTTGCAGAATTTTGCTGTTTTCTGTCAAACCTCAACATAAATCAGCCATAGGTATACATACATCCCCTCCCTTTTGGACTTCCCTGGTGGCTTAGATGGTAAAGACCTGGGTTTGATCCCTGGGTTGGGAAGATCCCCTGGATAAGGAAATGGCAACCCACTCCAGTACTCTTGCCTGGAAAATTCCATGAACTGAGGAGCCTGGTCCATGGGGTTGCAAAGAGTCAACTTCACTGAGAGACTTCACTTTCACTTTGACTTTGAAGCTCCCTCCCCTCTCCCTCCCCACCCCACCCCTCTAGGTGGATACAGAGCCCCTGTTTGAGTTTCCTGAGCCACACAGCAAATTCCCCTTGGCTATCTATGTTACACGTGGTAATGCAAGTTTCATGTTACTCTTTCCATACATCTCACCCTCTCCTCCCTCTCCTCATGTCCATAAGTCTGTTCTCTATGTCTGTTTCTCCATTGCTGCCCTGTAAATAAGTTCTTCAGTGCCATTTTTCTAATGAAATCTTTTGATGAGCATGTTTTGATTTCTTAGCGTAGCTGTAACAAATTACCACACCCTTTGGGGCTTAAAACAGTGGACATTTATTCTCTCAGATTTCTATAGACCAGAAGTCTGAAATCATGATTTTAGCAAAACTCCCTCTGAAGAATCCTTTTTTGCCTCTTCCTACTTTCTCGTAGCCCTCAGCAATCCTTGATATTCCTTGGCTGGTACCTGCAGTATTCCAGTTTTTACCTCTGTCTTCACGTGGCCTGCTTCTTTCTCTGTGTGTCTGTGTTTCAGTGTCTCCATGTGTTACATGGCCTTTTTATAAAAATAGCAGTCCTTGGATTTAGACCCTTCCTAAATCTTGAAGTATGATCTGATCTTAACTAAGTCCAATAAGGTTACACTCTGAAGTTCCAGGGAACAAGTCATGGGGAGACACTATTCAAGATAATAGACTTGTCTATTTATTTTCTTAATGAAATCTTTTGGTAAACAGAAGTTTTTCACTTTGATGAAATCCAGCTTATCTGTTTTTTTTTTTTTAATTGCTGAAGCTTTCTGTGCACTGTATAATAAATCTTTGCAACTCAAGTTCTAAAAGATATCCTCTTGTGTTTTCTACCAGAAGTTTTGTACTTTTTACTTTTACATTGAGGTCTATCATGCATTTTGAATTTCTTTTT
This sequence comes from Odocoileus virginianus, assembly GCF_023699985.2. Lineage (NCBI taxonomy): Eukaryota > Metazoa > Chordata > Mammalia > Artiodactyla > Cervidae > Odocoileus > Odocoileus virginianus. Next base: position 32,731,906 of record NC_069697.1, read on the forward strand.
GGTTTTATAGCACGAGAAAGAATTCAAGGATTATTTTCTTTTACATATGGACATCAAATTTTTTCAGCATGATTTATTGAAAACATTATCTTTTTACACTTTGAATTTCTTTGTCAAATTTGCCTGTGTCAAAATTTATTGAACAGACCTCTTTTTCTAGACTCTCTGAGCTATTCTTGTATCACACTGTCCTGATTACTCTATGCATTTAATGGTAAGTGTTGAAATCAGGTAGTGTAACTCTTCCATTTTCCTTCTTCCCTCCCCTCATCTTTTTCATAATTGTTTTGACTGTTGCAGACTTTTTGCATCTTTTTGGATTTTGTTGCTTTCTTTTAAAGAGTATTGAGTTTTGTTTTGTTTTTTTCTTTTCTTTTTTTTGTTAAATCAGGCAGATACTGGAGGATTATCATTTTTCTGTTAAGGCTTAGTTTTAAGACTTGTTAAGAGGGCTCTAGAGTGGCCATTACTTTTAACTAGCGCGGTTCCTCTTACAAGGCGTGGCCTTTCTGACTTATATGCTCTTGGTGTTTCAGTCTGGATGGTCATGATCCCAGGCCTGTGTGTGACCTCTGTGTTCTATCTGGCTCCTGCTCCCCCAGAGCCGGTCTCTGCTGATCTCCTACAGTCCGGCTCATTGTGTGCACAGCTTAGCAACTGGCCCCAGTTGGTTCTCGGGAACCCTGTGCAGGTTCCTGGGGCTCTTCCTCTGCCTGCACATCTGTCTTCTGCCTCTGTCCACTGAAAACTGTGGCTGTGTCTTTGAGCTCCGTTTGTGTCCCTATGCCTGTGCCTCAGTTAGGAGGATACACTTAAGCATAAAGCCAAAGGTCTTGCAAGGATCACAGTATTGTGGTATCTGTTGTCCAGTGACCAAAAATAGTTGCTTTCTCCATTTTTTTCTAATATTAATTATAGTTTTAGATAGAAGTGGTTAAGTCTGATAGCCATTTCTGCATTGTGGCTGAGACAAGAAGCATGCACTATCCTTTTGGAAACTATTACCAGTCAGATTTCTTCTTGATGATATCTATTTTTAAAGGATTCAATTTATAGAAAATTGAGGCAAGGTACATGATTTAGAAGTAAAGATGTGGAAAGACCATGGGGTACACTTAAAGAAGTTCGGTTACTCCTGGCAATCACAGAGATTGTAATCATTTTGGAAATATCATACCACAAAGCCTGCCAATTTCTGCTTTCTTCTATTCATTATACTTTTTGCTAATAGATTTCTGAGGCATTGCCCAGTGTACAGGTGTCCACTGGTGTATTTATTTTAAGCTGTTGAATTTTAATAAAATTATTATGATTTTCCCCCAACAGGTAGTTGTGCCACCTATAAAACACTGCTTTCAGGAAAAAAAAAAATCAAGCCTAGGGGTCTGCCTGCTCTTAGTGTTTTGCAAAACTACTTGTTATCTCCTCAAATTCAGACACATAAACAACTGCCTTAGAAAGACATTTTTAGCATTTTAAAAGATATCTTTTCCATGTATTTGACCTATTCCTACCTTGGCAGAAAGGAAGGAAAATGAATTGCTACAGTTACTGTAGCACCTTTGACTTATTCATAATACAATTTGTTTTAAGGTAGAGATCTATAAAAAAAGTGGTTGAAATTTCTGTTGGTCAGGTTATCTTTATCGCTCATTGCTTAGTTATGGTTAAGAGCAGATACAATATATATTATGCCATTTAGAAAGAAAGATAAAGAGCCTTGTTTAGGAAAATACATTTCAACATCAAAACAATAGGTATGCATTTGGAACCTAATGTGGGCCAGTTTGGATTTTAACTTGTGGGTGTGGAAGAAACATTAGTTACTTAAAAAAGTCCACTATATACAATGCCTAGGATGATTTAGTCAGTATTCCTCAACCATGTGTATTGCGTAAACCTTTTCAAAAGGAAAAAATTCTTTCTGACTCCCATTATATATGTACATTATTTGTATTATATTGTTCCTTAAATTTATATAAATATAAAACAAAGTATAAATTCCTTGTGCTAATAGTGCATATACTACTTTTAATCAAAACATATTTACAATTTAAATGCAAACAAAGCTGTAAATTCAAATTAACAACATTAGTTTCACATGATAGATGATGTTTTACTGAAAAGCTTAAATTGTTTACAACATAATATGGCAGTGACTGTTATGATGCAGGTTCTTTTAAGCCCTCAACTCTCTCATCACTTTGCTGTCAATACTGCAAAACCTTGCTTGGTATTTATCCAGTATTGCAATTTGATCATCTCTTGACCTGAAAGCAATCATGTGTGTGTGTTATTTACCTGTATCATTTTATATTTGTCTCTGTCAATTATAATAGTACTGTTGGGGTCAATGTAGTTAAAAACAAAAATATTAAGACAGTCACTGAAATTTGATGAGAGTGCTCCAGAAAGTGGCTTTCCAGATGTGCAAGAGTGTATTAATGCTAACATTAAATTTTTGTATCAAAACAAGTCACAAAATGTTACAATTCTTACCGGTAACTTATGAACTCTTAAGAATTCATCCATGCACATACAATTTAATAAACCGTCTTGTAGAATGGATTTGAAGAGGCAAAGATTAGATGCAGGGAAAGTAGAAGAATACTGCAGTAGTCTAGAATTGGGATATCAGGAGCTTGAACTTGAGTGGAAGTGGTGGAAAAGAAAGAGTTAATAGGTGATGACTGGTCACTGGCCCCAAAATTCCAGTTTGTTTGAAAGATTTTTTTATTCACTTAGCCATTCATTTTTTCATTTGGTGATTCATCACCGAGGAGACTGTCTTCTGTGATGACTAAAACATCTTATTTTTGTCATCTATCATTTCCTCATAAGATTATTGAGTATGATCTTGGTACATAAGTTCTTGGTAAATGAGGATTGTTATTAATCCACTCACAATTATTGAGGCTGAGTTTTAAAGTAAGTTTTAAATGATCAATATAGTTTTATATTGTGTCAGGAAGTAGACTAAATTGGGGTAGATAAAGCCTGAGTACTGTTGGAAAGGTGTTCACAGTGTAGTGGAGGACACTGATGTGGAATCAAGTAGTTCAGTTCAGTTCAGTTCAGTTGCTCAGTCATGTCTGACTCTTTGTGACCCCGTGAACTGAAGCATGCTAGGCTTCCTTGTCCATCACCAACTCCCAGAATTTCCTCAGACGTATGTCCATTAGGTTGGTGATGCCATCCAACCATCTTATCCTCTGTCATCCCCTTTTCCTCCTGCCTCAATCTTCCCCAGCATCAGGGTCTTTTCCAGTGAGTCAGTTCTTTGCATTAGGTGGCCAAAATATTGGAGCTTCAGCCTCAGCATCAATCCTTCCAATGAATATTCAGGACTGATTTCCTTCAGGATTGACTGGTTGTAGCTCCTTGCAGTCCAAGGGACTCTCAAGAGTCTTCTCCAGCACCACACTTCAAAAACATCAATTCTTTGGTGCTCAGCTTTCTTTATAGTCCAACTCTTACATCCATACATGACTACAGGAAAAACCATAGCTTTGACTAGATGGACCTTTGTCGGCAAGGTAATGTCTCTGCTTTTTAATATGCTGTCTAAGTTGGTCATAGCTTTTCTTCCAAGGAGCAAGAGTCTTTCAATTTCATGGGTGCAGTCACCATCTGCAGTGATTTTGGAGCCCCCCAAAATAAAGTCTCTCACTGTCCCTTGTTTCCCCATCTGTTTGCCATGAAGTGATGGGACCGGACGCCATGATCTTAGTTTTCTGAATGTTGAGTTTGAAGCCAACTTTTTCACTCTCCTCTTTCACTTTCATCAAGAGGCTTTTTAGTTCTTCTTTGTTTTCTGCCATAAGGGTGGTGTCATCTGAGTATCTGAGGTTATTGATATTTCTCCCAGCAAACTTGATTCCAGCTTGTGCTTCATACAGCCTGGCATTTTGCATGATGTACTCTGCATATAAGTTAAATAAGCATGGTGACAATATACAGCCTTGACGTACTCCTTTCCCAATTTGGAATGAGTCTGTTATTCCATGTCCATTTCCAACTGTTGCTTCTTGACCTGCATACAGATTTCTTAGGAGGCAGGTCAGGTGCTCTGGTATTCCCATCTCTTTAAGAATTTTCCAGTTTGTTGTGATCCACACAATCAAAGGCTTTGGTGTAGTCAATAAAGCAGAAGTCAATAAAGTAAAATCTTATGGTCTCTGAAAGCATTGATCTGGGTGATTGTTGCAAATAATTCTGTTTTTATGACATGTTTCATATCATTTCTATATAATCGATCATCTCTGTTTTCTTCTAACACAGTTTTCATTTTCTTTAGTACCATTATTATAAGTAACATGAAAACATAAACAGACTGTTTTTTCTAATTATGATTATAGTGCTTTAGTTGTCTTTAAAATGTTTGTTCGTAGTTACCAAGGTTACCAAAGGGACACATAAATATTCTGCGGAAGTCTAGTTAGTACAGTGGTACAGAATAACCCTTCCCAGATGGTAGAAAAGAATAAAAGAAAAATTTTACAAAGATCATGATGAGAACAGGAAATAATATAATATAAATTCACTCATGTGGCACAGATTGAAGTGTGTGTGGGGAGGTGTGGGAGATGCACAAAATTAAATTCCCTCATCACACTCTGAAAATTGCCATCTTGCAGTCATCAAGTCCTCCTCCTTCTCAGATGTTGAAGCTCTGCTCTCAGACCAGCAGAAGAAAATTTCATAGTTCAACATATTCCCACTTAGTTGATGAACTCACTTACAGTTGTGGCTGCTAAAAGCTGTTGATCTGCATGTGAAATGACTGTTCATATCTACATCTGTTAGAAAAGTGTTTTATTCTTCCCGTGACTTTTCTGTCATGCACAGTGTAGTAAAAGTGTAAGTACTTTAGTTTTGCTAGAAGAGTTGTAGACGTGTCCCTGTATCTGGCATTGAGGCTTGATTATCTATTTATTCCAATTTATATATCAGTTTACACACATCAGTTTGAATTTTTGAATATCAAAGTGTGTGTGGTATTAACTGGGCACTTAGTATATGCCAAGCACTGTTCTAAGTGATAAATGTGTATGTGTATATAGATGTAAATATATATTAATATGTATATATGTATTAATCCTGACAATGACCCTATGTACTATTATTATTATTCCCATTTTAAAGATAGGAATAATAGATGGGAGCCAAACTAACTGAGGCCCAGAGAGGTTAAATAGTTTGATTAAGCTAAAAAATGATGGCAATAGCATAGACATTCAGTTTACACTAAGAAATGATGGCAATAGCATAGACATTTAGTATACATTCACTCCACAGTGCATACACGTATTCAAAGATGCTTATTCAAAATATATGTCCATTTGTGCTGTGAAAGGTTGGTACTCACAATTTGTAAATTCCCTATGTAATTCATATTGACATTACTGACAAAAAACGTTTTTCCCAATGAGTGGTAGTTGTTGGGTTTTCAGTATAGTCAATGACATGAATGTTCTTACTGACCTTTCAAGGTATGCTCCATTGACATAATTTCAGACATCCTTTGTGCTTTGGGAAGTACCAGGACACCAAATTCTGGTACTGCATTATCAGTGGGTTTTATTACCTTTATTAAAGAATAGTTATCCTACGTATTCTGGATACTAAAGACAGGTAGAAAGATTTGGTATTAAACGCTTTGGACTTCACTTTCTAGATAAATTTTTGAAATGAGAGAGAGAAACTCTGTGGGTGGTGGTTTGCTCTTATTGTCTTAGAGTTGAGGCTTCTGTGAAGAGCATTGACAGTATTGCAATCAAGTTACCTACCCCCTACACAGGTTTCACAAAGGCCATCTTACTCTTGGAGCTCACATCTTTCAGAAACTATTCCCTATTGATTTGTGCTTCTACTTTAAGATGATTTAGGATATTATAATAAAACTGGCACAGTATAAGTCCTTAATGCTGAATAACAATCTGAATTGATTTAATGTAGGCAATCTAAACAAAACACTGCAATTCTCAAAAATAGGACAGACAAGTCAGGACCTTAAACCGTCAGAAAACCAAAGTGTAGTTCTAGTCCTCCAGAAATATTTGAAACAGTATCTGGAATGTGAATCAACTTGTTAAGAAAAATACTTCAGATTATTCTTCTGTAGTGTTTGGTTTCAAGGTAGCCATCCAGATGCACAGCGATGGTGATCATGAGATGAGATGGTATAGAAAGTGCTCACAGGACGCCTGGCTCCTAATAAGCAGTCACTAATGCTAGCTTGTGTGCTTGATGGGCAGCTGTGATGGAGAGATTAAGGGTGTTCTCTTGTGGATAACCTGAGTTCAAATCCTGGCAGAACCATCTATCAGCTAGAAATCCTAAACAGTGGTTCTCAACCAGGGACAGCTTTATCCCCCATGGCACATTTGGCAATATCTAGAGACATTTTAGGTTGTCACCCTTCAGGGTGGGCTTCTATTGGAGGCCAGAGATACTGCTAGGCACCACACAGTGCTCTGAACAAGCTTCTCCCCGCCCCGCCCCCCACCTCCGGAGACAGAATCATCTGGTTTGAAATGTGAATAGCGCTGAAGTTGAGGAGCCCTAACCTAGAACAAGTAATTTTGTCTCTCTGAATAAGGACAATAATAGTGCCTCCTTAGCAAATACAAAGAAAGGACTTAGGAAAGTGCCTCACCTACAAAGCATGTCAGAAAAGCTACCTCTTGTTATTCTTTAAACAGTTGCTTGGAGGCGATCCCCTGTGCGTCAGGCACTAGCCCAGGTGCTAGGTGTAAGTTGAAGTGGCAGGCTAACAGTCCCGGTCCCCCCCTTGAGGAGCCTGCTGTTTCTGGCTACAGGGGTCACAGCAGAGATGCCGCCGCTCCTTTGGGCAGCAGCGTCTACCTCTGCTGGGGCCAGCTGATGCTCTCTGTGCCTCCTGGCTTTACATGCCAACCATTCCCAGTTCCTGAGTCAGTTCTGACCAGGACAGAGACTGTGGGGACCTCACCCCACTAGTGTGGGGTCCAGCCCATTAGCACTCACTGTGCCAATGCCCGGAGCCTGGTGCTGCGCTGCATATGCCTGCTGAGCCATGCCTCCTCCTCCATCCCACTCTGTTGGTCTAGTTCATAGAACTGGGCCTCTGCTTTGGTTTTGTCTTAGCCCCACAGCTCTCTGAGTAATACAGTGTCCCTGCAAAGGCTGATCGCAGAACCGTGATCTGTTCCTGACCACCTGGCTAGACTCTTTCCCTTCCCACCTCCCTCCCTCCCACGCGCCTTATGCTTCAGCGGTGTATGACGCTGGCGGGTCCATGAAGGATCTGTGCGTCTGTGCCTCGCGTGCTTTGTACAGATTGCTTCCTCTGCCTGGATTGCCTGACTTGAGCCGAGCCAGAGTTTCTCTTTACTTCTTCGACTATTAGGGATTGAACTGTTGGATCCCTTCTTCAGGATCTAGTCTGCAGCTTGCTCAGTTATTCCATCCCTCTACCTCGTCTTGGCTTTCATATTTCTCCCTTGCCCATTGAGGTGCCAGTTGTTCTGAGTTCAGCCTCCTGGATTTATGAAGCCAGAATTTACTGGATTTAAATCAACCACAGCATACTGCAGTAGGTTGAGTCTTTTCAGGACCTAGCCATCCTGTAAAGTATTGCTTCTGAGTAAAAATGCAGGCCAAAGTCCTAAAAACTGATGAATCAATGATGTTTTAGAAATGGTGACATTTATAAATTGTAGATTGACCAGAGCAAAAATGTGTGTGAACTTATATACACAACACACATTAACACATACTATTTATCTTTGGCATTTATGCTCATACTTTATGAAATAAGAATACTAAAAATAAGAATTGAGAATAAAAAGAAAATTAAAATATATTTCTAGTGAATGAATGTGAAGTTGTGTAGATAAGGGAGCGAAGGTATGCAAATGAGGAAATATGGGAGTGAATCATTTGCTGTTGATATTTAAATAGGAAACATTACTGTTAATGTTTGGGCCTAATTTCCTAAATTGGAAATATATCTTTCACATATCTGGAGGCATATCTAAATGTGGCATTAAGGTGGAAATACCCATTTTATCTTCCAAATGCTAGAAAGAAAATAATTTTGTGGAACTAGACTATGAACAAAGAGGAATAAATATATGACACAGGATCACATTCAAATAGGAAATTCTGGAATGAAAAGAAGCAGCTTGTTTTAGGCTATACTCAGATATTGTGGTTTCAAAAGAATTTCAGACTCTAGCAATTTTCCTAACTTGGACTAATAAGACTGGTATTTATAACACGATGGGCCATGCGTCTCAGGACCTCTGCATAAGCCCACGCGCGCTGTCAGTTGTCTTCGCCTGGGAGGTTATCAGGCGTTGCCTGGAGCAGTACAGTGAGCTCAGGGTTGTATGCCTTGCTCACTTGTATGCCTTGCTCCAGCGGGGAATCAAGAGGGGAGGGGAATGACGCCCTTAGCCAAGGTGGGTATGTTGTTTTATCTTGCAGACCTTGAAAAGGAAAATTAATTTGACTCTTTGCAACAAATATTTTTCAAACTCTTTCTCTCTGTCTTGGAATATAATCGCCAGTAGTTAGGAATTGAAGAGAACTAAGAGGTGCAGTTGTTGCCCTCAAGGAGATAAAATCAGTTTTTCTGAGGATGTAAGACTGGCACATAAAGGAATTAGACAAGAAACACAGAAAGATATGAGAGAGCAAAAGTGCTACACTGAAAAACAATGAAAAAGTCCATAATAAACAATCAGAGCTCTAGACTACCATGAAAGAAAAAGAGCTGTCAAGAAGGCAGAATGTGACATGTTAAATCCTCATTTCTATATAATTCCAGGACAGTTTTGATGCCTGGGTTCTCCTCTCTTTTAAAGGGTGTAAAATGTAGTGAGGAAGCTACCTGTAGACCATTGTGTAGACTTTTTGCCTGAATAGTTTTTTTGGAAAGAAAGAAAACCAAAAACATTAATTTATCAAAATGTTCTGAACATTCTATGTAGGTCAACTCACAGCTGTCCCCAAACTGATGGTGGAGCTGAGGGAAGACAGGTCCAGTGCTTTCATTTGGTTCTAGGTGTTTTTTGCCATGCAGTTGGAGATTGTTTCCTCTGACATTCTGGAAATTTGTGACGTTTCTAAGAAAGTACTCAAGCCACAGTGTAATCATGTGAAGGGAAAGTTTTGTACCTCTCATTAACTGAGACCCTCTATTATTCCTTTTTCTAGGAGCATGCTCATCTCATTGCTACAAAAGGCTGAGTTCTTTTCATAACTAGATTCCCTCTCCATTCATCCCAGTTTATATTCCAAGGGGAAAGGAGAGAGTCTTTGGTTTTCATACATAACAATATAAAATATTACTGTAAATATTTTTATATTTGTTTGGGTTATCATCTGTTCTACATTTTAAATCATAAATATTAACCTAAGTGCAATGCAAAAGAATATTTGAAGGCAAAATAAATCTCTAACTTCTACTTAGTTATTTGAGCAAACAACAAACACTGTATTGAAAAGGCATAGAAGTAGATGGGAAAATCATCAGTGAACAAGACAATTGTCCACATATGTATTTTCTACATGAACTGTGCCAAGAAGGAGAATTACAAAGTTGATCCCTGCACTCGGGAAGCTTGTCACAGAAGGAAGGCCAATAGGATATGCCCCCAATATAGATATTTACAACAGTGATGAAAGCAAGTTAACAGGAGCTATCTTCCTCTTTTTTGACTCTGGAGCATCTCAACTTGCTCTAATTAAGCAGATCATTACATTTTTTTGGTCTTACATTCTCAACATAAATATAACTAAAGATACAAAATAATTTCTTTTTTAAAAAATAATTTTATTGTAGTTGATTTACAATGTTGTGTTAATTTCTGCTGTATAGTGTAGTGACTCAATTATTCATATATCTTTTCATATTCTTTCCCATTGTGGTTTATCACAGGATATTGAATGTAATTGCCTGTGCTATACAGTAGAACCTTGTTGTTTATCCATCCTATATATATATATAATAGTTTGCATCTATTAATCTCAAACTCCCAATCTATCCCTCCCCTATCCTCCCTGTCCTTTGGCAACCACAAGTCTATTCTCGATGTCTGTGAGTCTCTTTCTGTTTCATAGATAAGTTCATTTGTGTCATATTTGAGATTGCACATGTAAGTGATATCATATGGTATATGTCTTTTTCTAGTTTATTTCACTTAGTATGGTAATCTCTAGGTTCACCTATGTTTCTGCAAATGGTATTATTTTATTCTAAAAGAATTGCTCTTTATCTCAGGGAAATTATATCTACATTGTTGTTCTTAGGGTTCAGTAAGCCGTGGCCCTGTGGGCCAAATTTGAGGCCTGGTTTTTATATGACCTTTTGAGCTAAGAGGGCTTCCCTGATGGCCCAGATGGTAAAGAATCCGCCTGCAATGCAGGAGACCTCGGTTTGACCTGGAGAAGGGCATGGCACCCACTCCAGTATTCTTTCCCGGAGAGTTCCATGGACAGAGGAGCCTGGTGGGTTATAGTCCACAGAGCTGCAAAGAGTCAGACACAGTTAGACAGTGACTGACGTTTCGCTTTCTGAGCTAAGAATGGTGTTTAAACTTTTAGTGTGCTCAGTCTCTCAATCGCGTCCAGCTCCGTGTGACTCCCTGCGCTGTAGCCTGTCAGGGTCCCCTGTCCATGGAATTCTCCATGGAATTTTGGAGTGGGTTGCAAGAATATTGGAGGGGGTCGCCATTTCCTCCTCCGGGGGATCTTCCGGACACAGAGACTGAACCTGCGTCTCTTGTGTCTCTGGCATTGGCCGGTGGAGTCTTGACCACTGAGCCACCCGAGAAGCCATTTAAAATTTTTAAATGATTGTAAACATAAATATGAATATAAAAGAGTGTGTAACAGAGAGGTGTATGGCCTGCAGAGCTTAAAATATTTATTGTCTGGCCATATACAGAAAATTTTGCTGATGCTTGTTTTATTTACTTTGTTTTTTAATTGAGTTATAATTAGCACACAATATTATATTTGTTTCAGGCATACAGAATAATAATTTGATATTTTTATGCATTATGAAATAATCACCACCACTAAGACCAGTTATCATTCATCACCAAAGTTGACTTTAATTTTGACCACGGTGGTGATTTAGTTTCTAGGTCGTGTCTGACTCTTGCGACCCTGTAAAACTATCTTAGAGGTCCCTATTCTTTATTCTTGTCAGTTAATAGGTTCAATTGAATGTTGGAGATACATAATACAAATCTCATCCTGTATGTTTCTCCCTTCTTTTTACACTAATAAATCTACTAAGCCAAGCTAACACTAACATGCTGCTGGGCTCTGCTCATCGCTCAGTCGTGTCTGACTCTTTGTGACCCCATGGACTATTGCCCACCAGGCTCTTCTGTCCATGGGGATTCTCCAGGCAAGAATGCTGGAGTGGGTTGCCATCCTTCTCCAGGGGATCTTCCCAAACCAGGGACTTTGGTCTCCTGCATTGCAGGCAGATTCTTTACCAACTAGGCTAGGAGGGAAACCCATAATTGACTATATTCCCTATGTATACTTTGTATCCTTGTGACTTATTTATTTTGTAACTGAGAGTTTGTTTCTCTTAATCCCCTTCGCCTGTTTCATCCATTCCCTTTGGGCAACCACAGATTTATTCTCTGTATCTGTGAGTCTCTTCTGCTTTGTTTTGTTTTTCAGATTTCACATATAAGTGAAATCATATGATATTTGTCTTTCTCTGTATAAGTTATTTCACTTAACATAATACCTTCCATGTCCATATTGCTGCAAATGGCAATATTTCAAATTTATAGGTAATGGAAAGAAAGAATGAAGAATTAATAATTCTTTTTATTTTATGGATGAGTAAATATTCCATTGTATATATGTACCACATCTTTTTCCATTCATCTATTGATGAACATTTAGATTGCTTCCATATCTTGGCTATTGTAACTGGTACTGCAATGAACATAGGGATATATATATATATATATATAAAACAAAAACATAAATGGAACAACATACATATACATATGTAGCTTTTCAGTTTATATTTTTGTTTTCTTTCCTTAAATATCTGGAAGTAGAATTCCTGGATCATATGATAGTTCTATTTTGAGTTTTTTGAGGAGACTTCATACTGTTTTCCAGGATGTGTACATCAATTTACATTCCCACCAACAGTGCATGAGAGTCCCCTTTTCTCCATATTCCTACCAACACTTGTTCCTTCTTTTTTTGATAACAGCCATTCTGACGGATGTGAGGTAGGGCTACATCAGACCAAAAAGCTTTTCCAGAACAAAAAAAAACCATGAACAAAATGAAAGGCAGTCTACTGAATGGGAGAGGATATTTGCAAACAATATATCTAGTAAGGAGTTGATATCCAAAATACATAAAGAACCCATAAAATTCAAAATTAAAAAAGCAAAAAACCCATTTAAAAACAGGTAGAGGACCTCAATTGGCATTTTTTTTTTAAATTATTTTAACTGGAGGATATTTACGTTTTGAAAGAAGACATCCAGATAGACAGAAGGCAAGTGGAAAGGTACTCAACATCAGTAAACATCAGGGATGTGCAAACTGAAAGCCAAATGAGATGCCACCTCACATTTGCTGGTCCTTGATGAGTCACGGGAAACTTGGAGAGATGTATTACCTAGGGAATAGGCTAAGCTCCTGTAACAGAGACACCTCAAAATCAGTGTTTAATAAAGGAGGAAGTTGTTTCTCTCTCACCCTAGCAGTCTAGAGGCAGGCCAGTGCTTTCTTGGATGACGGTGTCTTTGCCATGTGAGATTATTCAAGGTCCCACAGTGCACTTGTCCTCATGAAGAGCTTCACTTACTACTGCAGCATCCTGATTCCAGTCTGAGGGAAAGGAAAGTGGTGAGCAGTCGGTTTCCTTCTTAATATTAAAATCTGGATCGTAGCACGTATCACTTCTCCTCACATCCTTTTGCCAGATCTGAGCCACGTGGCCTCTTTAGCTGGAACGTAGTTCCTAGCTGAACAGCCATGTGCCCAGGTGAAAGTATGGGGCTTTATTGCTAAGAAGAAGGCCGTTCTTGCTAATGGAGGAAAGTGAGCAGTCTCTGCACAGTGGACAGTTCACTGTATTGAATTATACCTGATCTTTGCTGTTGAATGCTCACTTCATAGCAAGTGCTCAATATATACTTATTGAATTAATTAACGTGATCCAGAAGCTGGAGACAGTACTTAGCGAAGGAAGGAGCACTTAAGGAGAAATCCAAGTCTTGGAATGGGAGAGACCTAAGCTTCGTAGGATTAGATTTAAGGCTCCTGGGAATGAGTAGTGGAGATTAAGGTGAAGTTCAGAGACGAGCTTAGACAGTGAGTGAATCTTCTATCCTTTATCTAGGGATAGAATCCTCACTTAAACAGTGAACATAATTTAGAAAAACTCAGGAGCAGGAGAAACTCCAGGAGGATGAGAAGATGGGGTGGAGGGCGGTATGAGGATGAGTGGGCGTTGGGGTGGTATCCAGTCTGCTGATGAGGAAGGTCCAGTAACCCCTACAGTTCAAAGGCAGCCAGGCATCATTTGATGGATCGAGCATTCTGACACTTTTTAACAGGATTCGTCTATTCCTGAGGATTAGCAGAGAGAATTGGCAAGATCCTATCTGAGCATCAGAGCCTCAACCAAACAGATGGGCGTGCAGGACAGAATTTTGAGTTCTAGGCTAGAAAACTGAAGCAGCGGCTCAACTTTGTAGATTGGGCCAGCATAGCAGGGCTGGGAAATGATTTATTTTAGAGGCTGTACAAATTCTCAGAGCTATTTTATTGTTACTGAATCTCTGCAGTAAGACTTAATTCTGAGCTTCGCTTTTAATTTTCTGACCTAATTATCATAACTGGTTCAGAAATGGAGGGGAGATAGATACGGGGCCTGGGGAACAAGGACAGAGGTAGACTTAAGGGCTGGTGTCTGAGACTCTGGATTGAGAAATTGATTATGCTATGCCCTGTATCCTTTGTTACTTCATAATGCTATTTTCTTTCTTGCGGTGAAAATAATAATCATAAAAAAGCACAGTTTCAATAGGATGATAAATCATGATAACTGATATTTTGTTGTCTTGTTATTCTAAAGTAATTTGATTATTGTAATTAAAAGAGGATAAAAGTGGAGCAAATTCCCAAAATTGATGTCTCAGGTCAAATTGGCCTATTAGGTAGAAGATGAAATTGTGTATTTCAGCACTTCAGCTCTGCATAATTGATGGGGAACTGTATACTGTCTCTTTGGCTATTCAGCAGAGATTCTGTTAAAATCTGCCTGTGCAATCTGAGGTTGCACCATTTATAAATTTCACATTTTATAGATGTAAAACTATCTTAGAGATCCCTATTCTTTATTCCTGTCAATTAATAGTTCAATTGAATGTTGAGGATACATAATAAAAATCTCATCTTGATCCTATGTTTTCTTCTTTCTTTTTACACTGATAAATCTACTAAGCCAGCTAAACACTAACATATGTGTGGATAAAAAGATAGCCAGCTTTGTGAATGAACGTATTGTTTTTTCTGTCTTATCCTTCTCAGGGACTGTATGAATATTTGATGAGGCTTCAAATAAAATACATGAATGACATATGGTTCACTGAAAAAACTATTATATATATATATATATATATATTTCTTTTAAATTTCTAGTTACTCTCTTAATAGATGAACATTTACAAAGAGTAATTATATATGTAGTAAAGATATAGCTAGGTACTATATATGAGATATCTTATAAGAGAAAAGAGAGGTTACATAATTGATGAATTTGTACACTTCACTGTTAAGGTGAGCAATTTGTTAATGTAAGCAATACCTCATTCATCCTAGATGTATCAGGATAGGAAGGTGCAGTTGAGCCTCTTCATCTGTTAATAATCAATAGTAAGACCAATAAAAATTCATGTTTTTTCCTTTTTTAAAGAAATTCAGACATTTCACTTATTCAAGTTTTTAATGACTTTAATCACAGCAAAAGTATGTTTTGTAAATCATGAAAGTCCATGAATTTAAGTTTCCTTATGTATTTAAGACATTGACTGATGATATTAGCTAAGACATTGTATACAGTTTGGGTTCAGTTGTATATAATATTTTGGGCTACTTTAAATAAAGGTCTGGCAAATTACTAATTATCAGACCTACT
Source organism: Odocoileus virginianus (assembly GCF_023699985.2). Lineage (NCBI taxonomy): Eukaryota > Metazoa > Chordata > Mammalia > Artiodactyla > Cervidae > Odocoileus > Odocoileus virginianus. The sequence continues at coordinate 32,747,093 of NC_069697.1, forward strand.
ACTTATGTTCAAATGATGCTGTGGAGACATAAATGATGGATAGGATCAACAAAGCAGTGCCACCAGTCTGCTGAAGTTGTAGATGATGTCATCATTTTAATCACTGACATTGTCATTGTCATCAATCATCACATTCCCTTCTGTTTGCTTAGTATTTCTGTCTATTTATTTGATCTTATTCTTGAGCAATATTGCAACTGAGAGAAGAGATGATAAAGAGGAGTACTGTTTTGGCTAGTTTACCTTCTTAATTTTGCCGGTAACAAGACAGCTGCTAATTTCACTGGTGAAGTTCTGAGGGACTGCTAAACACTAGCTAAAAGTATTAATATGATTATAGACTCAAGCAGCAGTTTTCATGGAAGCCAGTTTTCAGTTTTGCTTGTTACCATGGAATCAAAACAAACAAAAATAGAATAACCTTAGTATCTTGTCTTATGGTTGTTGTGTATATAATTTTAAGCTTCAAAGTGTAGGGCTTCCCTCATAGCTCAGTCAGTAAAGAATTTGCCTGCAATGCAGGAGACCTGGGTTCAATTCCTGGGTCAGGAAGATCCCCTGGAGAAGGAAATGGCAACCCACTCCAGTATTCTTGCCTCGAGAATCCCATGGACAGAGGAGCTTGGCAGGCTATAGTACATGGGGTCGCAAGAGTCAGACACGATTTAGTGACTAAAGAGAGAGAGAGAATATCTTGTCTTATGGTTGTTGTGTATATAATTTTAAGCTTCAAAGTGTAGAGATGTTTTATTATTTTAACCCCTTTACACCTTGACTACATTTTGTTCTGTTTTAATAATGAAAATTCTGATAGTTTGCTTAAAGTCAGTCATATAGTTACTAAATCTAGTAGTAGAATCTGCTATTTGTTTTTGTTTCTTTGACTAGTTAGTGGATGCTTTTGTTTGTGATTTTTTATTGTATTTATTTGTGTATGTCTATTTGTGTGTTGGGGCATCCCAGGTGGTGCTGTGGTAAGGAATCTGCCTGCCAGTGCAGGAGATGTAAGAGACTCAAGTTTAATCCCTAGATCAGGAAGATCCCTGAAAGTAGGAAATGGCAACCCACTCCAGTGTTCTTGCATAGACAATTCCATGGACAGAGGAACCTGACCGGCTACAGTCCATGGAATTGCAAAGAGCTGGACATGACTGAGCACACACACAGGTATTCACAACACTAAGCCAACAAATCTTTTTGGTAAATAACACATGAAGATATATATTTATTATGCATTGAATCAAAGTGTAATTTTCTGTGGATTTGAAAGAAACTTTTGAGATTGTTTTGGATTCAATGAAGGGATATTTCCAAGTTGACCTCCCAAGAGTGTGTCTTTGTACTCCCTGAACCTGGGAATGTAAAGAAACATGTAGATGTCTAAAGTGTGAGGATGTGGCATCCTTAGATATGCGTTGTTGATGAAAAAGTTGTGGATTACTCATACATTTTGATCAGTAACTTTTTGAGGAGAATTATTTGAAAATTGTCTTTTTGAAAAACTTTTAAAAATTTAGTGCCTGTTACACCTCAGTTGTTTCAAGTATCAGCTGAGAGATTGTGTGATATGAGTAGTTTTGTAGATCTGCAAATCCTAAATTGATCCAAAGATCAAGAAAAATGTATTTGTTTATCTTCAGAATAAGTTTTTTCTTAAAAGTTAACTTAAAATGAGGGTTTATCTACTTTGTTGAGTATGCATCCCCATCATGGCCTGGGTTGGGATCCAGGTTCTGTCAGCTGAATTTGGTAGGTTCGTTCCAGTAGCCCCACGTAATTGCCTAGGGTACTCTCCTGGAGGAGGTCATTGAGAGGAAATGACCGCCAGATGACCCAAAAGTCAGACTAGGGCGATCAGAAGCTCCTTACTCCCTCCCATCCTTGAAATGCACATTTCACTGGTACTGTGGTGCCCACAGTGGGAGCTCTTTTCAACCACACAGACACCTTGAAGGAACAATGTGTTTTTGAGACAGTCTGGATGTTATATGTGACTGAACCCAGTTTAAGGTTTCTACATGAACTTTTAAGATTCTGGTGGGGGAGTGTGGAGATCTATTCATCTTGCAACTGCCCAAGACAAGCCTGGTGTGTAAGTTCCTTTGTTTGTTAAACCTGCCACCTATCAATCTGAAGCTATCTGCCTCTTCCTGCAGTCTCTCCTTGCCCTCTGTGTATGTGGCCAGTTTTAGATTTCATTCAGGAAGTTCCTAAAGTTTTGAACCAACAAGTCCCTCATATAGTAAGCTGATAGACATCAGCTCTGATTTTGAGCCTGTAGTGGAGATGAGTGTTTTGGTTTCTCGGCGCTGCTTTCCTCATCTGTAATTTTTATTACTGTAGAGCTACTAATCCCATTTATTCAAAGTTGCTTTGAGGCTTCATATGAGATTGCTCATGTTGATTTGCTCATGATTGCTCATGAGATTTGCTCATGCAAACTGCATATTCTGTGTTAATCCAGTTTTTATGGCTTTTAAAATTATTATTTTGCCTTTAAAGTTTTGGACTGTAAAGGCATGGTATTATTGAAGGGAGAGCCAAAGCATTGGGCAACAATGACAATAGTTATAACATCATACATTTCTAACCTGAATTTAGAAGACAACAACCTTTCCCAATTAGAGACTGGGAAAATAGGGTAATTTGGTGAGGTTTGGAACATTATAAATTAACCATTCTATGCCTGAGATAGACTGGGTTTTTTTTTGGTTGTTTTTTTGTTTTTTTCCATTTATTTTTATTAGTTGGAGGCTAATTACTTTACATCATTGCAGTGGTTTTTGTCATACATTGAAATGAATTAGCCATGGATTTACATGTATTCCCCATCCTGGTCCCCCCTCCCACCTCCCTCTCCACCCGATCCCTCTGGGTCTTCCCAGTGCACCAGGCCTGAGCACTTGTCTCATGCATCCAACCTGGGCTGGTGATCTGTTTCACCCTGGATAATATACATGTTTCAATGCTGTTCTCTTGAAACATCCCACCCTCGCCTTCTCCCACAGAGTCCACAAGTCTGTTCTATACATCTGAGTCTCTTTTTCTGTTTTGCATATAGGATTATCATTACCATCTTTCTAAATTCCATATATATGTGTTAGTATACTGTAATGGTCTTTATCTTTCTGGCTTAATGATTGAATCTGCACATTTTATTTTTATTAGTCTGATTATCTGGCAGGAAATCAATTTAGGTTTCTACATACTGCAGACAGGATAGAGACCTGTCAGGGGGCAGAGACTCATTAGATTCATGATGGCAGTAGTAGTGATGCAGTTTAAGTGCAAAAGAAAGAAAGAATGATTAACAATTGCTTTGCTATTGGGAGATGGACAGATTCCTTCTTTTACTACTAATGCACCAAAATTAGTACTTAAAGAAGCTCCAGTTGGATTCTTTATCAGTAAACATCCATGTTTGTGACCACAGATACACTTGCATTCAGCTGCATTTTGATTTAGAAAGAAACCAGTCACTCCATTTCACCCTCACTCTCCTCTCTCCCCTAAACTGTGTGTGTGTTGGGGGCGGGGGTTTACTCTGCATTCACGTATGAGCTCATCTCTCCATTCTGGAAGTCCCATGACTAAAAATGAGTATTTTGATGTGATTGCTTCTGGCCTGCTTTATTATTTATTAATAACTACTTGAAAATGCCACTTGTGTTTTTGGTGGGATTTTTATGCTCTGCACACAATAAATATGGAAAACGTGGAAACAAAGTTTTGCTTTAAATTCAAGCAGTTCTGCAATTAAAAAGACCTTGTATAGCATGGGCATGTTGGTAAATTCTTCTGTGCAGCTTCCTAGTAGCATTTAAAGACCCTTTTCTTAGCCTGTTTTTCTCTAAACAGGCAGTTCAAGTGATCTTTATCAGTTCTTCTTTGAAAAGAAATTCAGTTCACTTTGACTTGTGTCCATAAAAGAATGATCAGTTCTCTAGAAACAGAGGGTGGTAAGCAGGGTTTATCCTAAGAATAATTTCATTGCCAGAAACTTTTTTTTTCAGACTCTTAAAACAATGCAGTGTTTACATTGCCAGAAACTTTTATGTCAATGTTCATATGTGGAAACGTATTTTGTGGCTGAGTTTGAGATACTTAGCGTGAAAGTGAACCTAGAAAGTCACAAGGGTATAATGGCACTTGGTAGTTTGAGTTGGTACCACAGGCTCATTGCTTGTGAGAGTAATAATAATATGTATCGTAACATGAAAAGCCAACACTTGGTGTTGCTACATGCCAAGCACAGCTAGTCATCTGTATAGCTGGCATTGGAAACTCATTATTCTGGGTTCAGAACCACCACACACATTCTTTTTTTTATACGTGGTTCCTAACAGGATACCTTGTTGAGGAATTGCTTAATACATCCCTGAATTTAATTGTGAATTCTGAAAATTGAAATGATAACAAAAATAAAGTAGAATTATTCTTACGTGGTGGTTTCTCTGCCTTGATTTTCTGGTGAGGAATAGAGTTGGGTCTTGAAGTAATAATCACAGGAACTAAGAAGTCTCTCTGAACATTATGTAATCTTTGAGATGAAAATAGAAGGCAAGAATGCTAACTTTACGAATTGGGAAACAAATGCAAATGAGGAAAGTGACCTTTCTTAAAATCACTACTAAGCCAGTCACTGAAGGAACTAAAAATGTTATCTTATATAATTACTCTTTTCTACATTATTTTCTGTGTTGATATTCTTAAATTTGCTTTTCTGTTTGTGAGAGGCAGTTGAGCATAGGTTAGGATGTGTTCAGAAAGCGGGGCAATTTAGTGGAAGGAATATTGGACCAAAAATTGTCTTCCCCAATACACCTCTCGCATGCTGGGTGCCTTCGGGTGAATCACAGAATTGTTCCTTTGTTTGCTTTTCCCATTGAAAAAGGAAGTGATAACAGTTGTCCTTGTTAAGCTTTGTGAGAATAAGATGGAATGTGAGTTCAAAGGGGAAAATATATTATTTATACATTTTTGAGAGACATATGTTGTATGGTATACATGTGCAGCTTTATGTAGCACATACATAAAGTTATATATGCTGTCCCTGCTGTTCTACAGATCTAGTGTCTTTATGGGCCATCCTTTAATCCTCTCTGATTCTATGAGTCCTATGATTTACTCAGGCATGCCTGTCACTTTAGATGCTGTATTCCGATGACCTCTACATTTATACTGCCAACCTTGACCTCTCTCTTGAGATCAGGTTCTGTAGTGCCAGCCTCCTACTGGACATGCCCACATGCACGTCTCTGAGCACCTAGAATGACCGCTTCTAAAACTGAAATCCCATCTGGGGACCATTATGCTCGTCCTGCAGGTCCTTTCATTCAGTCTCTCAAGCTGGGAATTTTGGATTCAATGTTTTTCTGTTTTGTTTTTTTTTTTTACCTTTCGCATGTCTTTTATTGGTGACCAGATTGTTTAGAGTATGCTTTCTAAAAACCTCTCGAATTCAACCCCTGCTAATCTTTCGAGCTACTCACAGAGTTCAGGCTCCCATCAAGTCCTTCTTAGACTCAGACATAATGGATTCTTGAAAAACATGTTTTTAAGGGGGAACAATAGATGTAAATATCACTAGGGTGAGGTAAGGTTGGTGGGAGATGGTGTTCTGTTGACAGAAAGCTGGAAATTATTCTGCTTCCTATAGGTTCTCTCTGTCTCGTTCAATAACCTCCCTTCACTGTGTCCTAGGCTTCTGGACTAGGAATGTGAGATTCATGCCAGCCCCAGTTTTTAAACCTCTATAACCATGAACTTGGTTAATTAGGATGGAAAAAAGAATTTCCTTTTTCCTGTCAGTAAAGTGTAGACTGAATGGAGCTTCTGCAGGACATGTTTGATGTTTGAGGGTCCGTTCTTCTTGCAAGTCACCCTGGTCCTCATAGAGGGAGCAAAATAGGAAGTGTAATGGGCCCAGAGGAGAGCTTGGACAGGTGAGAGAGCTTGTCCTAAACTGTGACCCCATGAATGAATAGGCTTAAGTCTAAGCTGGATAGAGATCTTCTGGGACCCTACTTACCACCCTGGTAGGATAGAGGATGGTTCTGCCCTGCAGGTTTCCTTAAGTGCTTCCGGAATCGCAATGCAAATAACATCTGGTGTTCACTTGGCCCTTTTTGCATCAGCGTTCCTGACAGGCAGTGAAATGACCAGTAAGTAGCTCTATATCACCATTCCTGGTAAATGCCAAAACATGTGAAACTTAACGAAAAGTCAACAATCATGTGAATTATTAGTCTCTCAAGAGTTTTCCCTAGGTTCAATTTTTTTTTCTTTTTGCAAATAACCTTCCATATGGCTACCAGAGAAATTTTTCCAAAATGAAGATTGAACAATTTTTACAAAATGATTTCCTTTCAACTACACTAACTTTCACCATATTTTCAACCATTTTTACCAAGGATACTCAAATGTAATCCATTTTTATGTCCTTCTTCCTTTCCTCATAAGGTCAGTCTTCACATGTCATTTCATCTGAAAACAAGACAAACAAACCTACAAAAATAATACAGCCTCTCAGTCCTTCACAAATCTGACTCCAAAAGCAATGGAAAATAACAGGTTTTCTTTTGAGTACCAAATGATGAAACTTTCTAAAAATCCTCTTTAAGCATCTCTTCTCTGAAGTTCTACCTTGTCAGGCAGCTGCTATACTTTTCTCAATTTCTTTTCTCTCACTATAGTAATTTAACCTCACTGGGCCACGCCTTTGCTTCTATTGGTGGCTCTGATCATCATTTCTTTATTCAATGCTGTTCTTCCTCTGTTTCTCTCCATTGAGTCCCCATCTGTCACCTTGTTCAGCAAGACAAAGGATTTTGCTCAAGCTTTACCTTGAACCAAACTCAAGCCTGAAAAGGGTGGGGGAGGGGGAAGCATAATAAATATTTATAATTCAATTTTAATTTACTTTTATCTATTTGGAATGAAGTTATGAAATTTGTGAATAATTCACTTGTATATAAAATGGAGTCGATTAAAAGTTAACAAGAGATAAATTCTTCTCACAGAGTCATATCTTATGTGCCTCCTTGAGGAAACAGAAGGTTTTGGAGCTCAGAGGAATTGGATTGCATCTCTGCAAAGCCTCTCTTCTCCTTGATGGAGTCTGGGGAGAAAGTATTACATTAACCATGGCTGAAATTGCAGATTATTGTTATGCTTTTGGTTGTGACTATGGGATAGAACTGAAGAAGTTTCTTTCTGGAAACACGGAAGTTTCTTTGTCCTGAGACTTTGAACCAGTATCCTGAACCTGATTTCCATGTCCTGGGTTGGGTGCCTGATCCTGAATCAGTTACTGCGGACAGGAAGAGGTGGTGGAGGAAGCTGTGGGTTAGGAGTGAGGTGGGATCGTTTTTCAGTGGTACACAAGTGTTATTATTATTTATTTTAATTTTTGCACTCAGAGATTAAATCGTGGATGGTGACAAAGACAAGTATCTGTCACACTGGCAGACAAAGTCCTGCCTACCCTGTCCAGCTTTCCTGCCCAGCTCCGTTCTGCGGTGGCTGCTGTTTGCTCTTTCATCCGTGTCATGCCCTTTCACACCTCTCTGCTTTTTCATCAGCTATTTCTATGGCTGGAATGGTTTTCCCTCTCTTCTCTACCTGGTGAAGATGTTGAAAGTGTTAGTTACTCAGTCATGTCTGACTCTTTGTGACCCCATTGACTATAGCCCGCCAGGCTTCTCTGTCCCTAGGATTCTTCAGGAAAGAATACTGGGGTGGGCAGCCATTCACTTCTCCAGGGGATCTTCCCAAGCCAGGGATCAGACCTGGATCTCCCACTGCAGGTGGATTCTTTACCTTCTGAGCCACCAGGGAAGCTGAGCTCCTTCCCTCCAACTGATGTTGGCTGCTTTTCCTTCTGTGGTCCAAGAACACTTTGTAGGAAAGAACACTTTGTATTTATGCTGAAAATGACAACATTTCTTTTATTTTATTAGGATTATTTGTCCCCTCCTCTATTTTATGAATAACTTGAGGGCTTCCCCATGTCTGTGCATTCCCAATGATGGACACAAACCAGATGGTTACATTTTTATTCCATAAATTTGTGGGGCTGGAAAAGTGGGAACTTTAGATTAATCCCATAATCTCTCTTTCATCAAGGTAGTTATTCTGAACCCGATTTCTGCTACACTGCTCCCAAGGGAATGCTTGGCAATGTGTGGGAGAGCTTTGCTTGTTACAGTGACTAGGACTGGGTGCCACTGACATTCTCTGGGGTAGGACCAGGGGTGTAAATGCTCTGCGGTTCCTAGGACAGTTTTCAAGGAAGGATTGTTCTCTCCCAATGCAGGGATCTTCCCCATTGAGAGCTCCTTATCTAGTCTATTTAGTCTAGAACATAGAAACGAGTGGAAGAATTTGATAACAGAAACTGTGTTCTGGGTCTCATCCACCTTTTGCTCACACTTTGAATAGGAAAGTGTTTTGTTTTCCTGGCATTTGGCTTGAATGATAGGCTTTATCATGTCCACTAAGTCTGTCCCTGGCTATTTTCCCCATATCCTATGAGTCCTGAGGTTGGAGCTGCAAGACTAACCCAAAGGGAAGTGCAGGATAAAAATCTACTCTTCCACTAAAATCTCTTGTCTAGTTTTCTTTAACCAGGGGAGAGGGACTTGGGAATTAAGTTCTCTGCATTTCTTTCAAAAATATGGCATGATAATTTGATCTTAATGTTTCATCCAGTGCACAGAAGGCTGAGAGTGACTAATTTCAATGATCTTTTAAAAAATCTATTTATAGCAAGCCTTCTGGCTACAGATATCAATGTGAAAGGTAGCACATTGATTTAAATCCAGTTTTCTGTCACAAGGTGTCAGAAAGCCTAAATGGGTCTATCATGGTCTCTTAGGTCCTTTTCTCGGAAGGACATCTTTTTGTTCCATTTTGACACTGACGTGGCCACGGTATCCAGGATATAGGAAGAGTGTGAGCAGAAAACTTGGAAGCTCACTTCTTCAAACAGGCTTTTTTGACAGGCTTCTTTGATTCCTTGTCTCAAAGACATTTTTGAAAAAAAGATCCCTGAATACAAGCTCAGTCACTCATGTGGTTTACTGTCTGTGTTATGTGTAGCAAAAAGTGTTTTTGAAAGAATTTACCAGGAGAGTCTGGAGCTTGATATTTATCAGCAATTACTTGTAATGTTCTGAAAGATGTTGTCTATAAAGGATACTATAAAGGATAAAGGACCAAATCTAGTCTATTTATTGTTTGTTTCCCTTTTTAGATACTCCCAGAAGTATAAAAGCCTCCACTGCTACAGCGGAACAGTTTTTTCAGAAGCTGAGAAATAAACATGAGTTTACTATTCTGGTGACCCTAAAACAGACCCATTTAAATTCCGGAGTGATCCTCTCCATTCACCATTTGGATCACAGGTATGTGTGACTGCTGGAGTTTCCTGTGTTTTCATTTTGTATAGTGAAATTAACACATTAAAGAGAACTAAATAAAAGCGAGATAACAGGATTGGTTTAAAACAGCAAGAATAATTTTGCTGAATTTTGAAAAATCACAAACACAGGTAATTGAGATCAGCCTAAAAGCAGAAGGAGCTGCTGTTTTTGGTGTTGCTAAGAGCATACAGAAGTTACCATATTCTTAAAACCCATTTATTAATCACTAACTTCTTCATGAGATATCCTACTCAATGTTAAAGTCAAATATACTTCTTAATTGATAAACAGCCACTAAAATACTGTATTCTGTTTCTTTAAGATATTGCTTGGGTTTAGAGTTTAATAGTCTTAACATTTTAATCACAGACAAATGCATTCTTTTTCAACGTGTTTCTTAGACTGTGATAGTTACAGCTATTCTTGGGATGTGTGTTGAATCAAAATGCTATCTGGTATTTCCTAGTTTCTCGCACATGTGAGAAACATGATTTGGGAGCTGGTGGGAGTAGTGAGGAGGAGTGGAGAGGGAGAAGAAAAAATTCATTCATGACACTTAGAATATACATAAATTGCTGCTAAATAATATCAAACAAGTTAAAGTGATTCCTTCCTGAAAGAATAGCTATGGTTCTGACAATGAAAGTTCTTTCGTGTTCATATTTTGAGTACCTACTTTGTGACTATTGGTGGACCTTGGGCAAATTACATAACCTCAATTTCCTCATCTGTAATACAAGGATAGTAATAATACCTTCTTCATAGATCGTTGTAAGGATCAAGGAGTGTATATATGTCAAGTGTTTTACATATATAATGGATTTAATGATCCTATTCAGATGTGAGCAGAAACCTCTTTTCCTGGTTTCCCTTATGAGAGATGGGACAGTCTGTGACTTTGCAAATCTTTGCTAAACACTAAAGGCCAAATATATGTGGAGAACAAAATATAGAAAATCGACTCATAGAATAGGGTTCCTGATCACATTCTACCTGGATTACTCACAGTATTTAAGGTCCCATCGAATTCTATCTTTAACCCCAAAGGATTATGATAATATCACAAGCCGCTCACTTGGGTTCCCCCCCACCCCCGCCAGATTTTGGCTTATTTTTCAGAGGAGGATGTCACCCAAATTTTCACTGAGTAGTTGATGTAGTCTCTTCAAGACTAAGAGCAGGAAAGGGAGAGTTCCACCTCCCAAGGATTCACTAGGATTTCCCCCTTGGTGTGTTTCTGTTCCTTGTCTTCAGGTGATTGGTATCAGGGGAGTTCCTTGCTTACACCACTGTGACCCTGCTCTTCACCACTGGGCTTTGGGCAACATGATTCACATACAGCAAAGGATATTGTTCCTTCACAGAGCAGCCTGATTTATTGCTGATTATTTCTGTGTGCTAAGAAAATTTCCCCTGTATTTCAGGCACTATATTTTTCTGCGCTGTGGCTTTTTCCCACTACCCCATTTGTAGATATTGAAAGGATGTGGTGGGGTCCAGCCGCTTGCTGTTCAAAAGCCAATAAACAGGCCAGGTGGGTGGAAAGGAAAGTTTGCTTTATTTCAAATGCCAGCAACTGGAAACAGGGTGGAGTCGGATGGACATCTGTCCAAAAACCAGCTCCTCCCCGCTGGTAACCAGTGGGGCAAGAGCTTTTATAGATAGAAGGAGGGGCTGTGTGCAGAGACAGCACAGCCAGCTCTGACAGTCATCTTCAAATTGTCATCAGTGGTCTGACCAGTGTCATCTTGGTTGTTTTAAGTGCGGTTAATCTTCAGTTCCAAGGTCCATTTATTCCCATTTCTTTGAGATCGGTTCTCGAAATCGTGGCAGCTCATGTCCAGGGCACAGTCTGGTCATCATGCAGTTAACTTCTCCGCCTGGTGTTTTGGTATCTGTAAGACAGCTCACAGGATATGGCTCAGAATGTTATCTGTAGCCCTTGAGAAAGTGCTAGAGGTCCTTGACTTTGCTTACGGACTGCATTATTATTTGGTCTCGTTTGATTGTTTTCCTTTGTTTCCATCTGTTCTCACTTTTCTGATTGAGCTTATTCTTTGACTAAAGTTTTCTACCAACAAAAGGCAGGCAGAGGCCATGGTGGGGAAAGCAAAGACCACAGGGTCCCGCTTTGTTTCATAGGGACGTGAAGCTCGCCCAGCCTTCTTCCAGATGACACCTCAAAACCATCCCGTCTAAATGGACGATGTTCTGTTTGGTCCCTAGAGTTGAATATATTAACTATACAAATGTTTGACCAGCATCAGTTTCATACTATCTATCCCTGGTGGCTCAGAGGTTAAAGTGTCTACCTGCAACGGGGGAGACCTGGGTTCAATCCCTAGGTCGGGAAGATCCCCTGGAGAGGGAAATGGCAACCCCCTCCAGTATTCTTGCCTGGATAATCCCATGAACGGAGGACCCTGGTGGGCTGCAGTCCATGGGGTCGCAAAGAGCTGGACACGACTGAGCAACTTAACTTATGCACTTTCTAGCTGATGCTTCTTACAACAGTTTCAAATTTTTTTTTTAGCACCTTAGACATAGTAAGGGTATATTGATATACCCAGCCTTTATCAGATAGGTCCTTGAAGGCAGATTGGTGTCAGACAGATCCTTACTGTTCCTATAAAGTAGACTTGTTAAAATTATATGTAGGGTTTTATATTGACTTATTTCAATTAAAAATAATGTTTGCTTTTTTCAAATTAGCATAGCAATGTATTTTCATTGTAGAAAAATTGGAATACTGATAAGTATAATAAAGAAATAGGAGAACTCATACAAATCATATCACCCAAAGAAGACTATGTTGAAATTGTCATATTTTAATCCAAAATTTGTCTGTGTATAGAGATATGCCATATTTTGTTTGATCAATTACTTACTTTTGGATACTTAACTCATTTCTTTTTTAACTTTAGTAAATAGCACCAAGATGAATATATTTATGTGAATCTTTGTGCTTAGCTCTCATGCTTTCCAGTTATTCTTGCTAAATTTATTATGAACTATTCATTTATATTATCTTAAATTTGATAACATTTACATAAATAAATACTATATTTGATATATAGGGTATTTTTATGATATTAAAATCATCTGTATTGGTAATTCACTTTTTCATTTGCTTAGCAGCAGCAGCAACAGTAAGCCAATAATTATTAAAGGCTTATCATGTGCCAGGCAGGGTGCTCAGTGCATTCCATGGGTTAGTCCATGTTATCATCATGTATTAGATAATGGTCCAGAGTACAGATCTGGAGCTGGACTGTGTACATTCCAGTCATAGCTCTAAGACTGACTGGCTTTGTGACTCATGTAAATTACTTACCTCTTCTGAACCTCAGGTACCTCATCTTTAAATTCATATAAAGTACTTGATAACCCTAGAGAAAAAGTTCCATAGAAGTCGATCATATGGCAAGGTCATTATTCTCATTATCATTTTACAGATAGGAAAAATAAGCATTAGAGAGATTAAGTTGTTACCATATGAAGATACCAAATAGTTATTGACTATATTCCCCACACTGTACATTGCATACTCATGACTCATTTATTTTATAACTGGAAGTTCATACCTCTGAGTCTCCTTCACTTATTTATCTCCACCCCTCAAATCCTCTCTACTCTGACCACCACCTGTTTGTATCTATAACTCTGTTTTGTTATGTTTATTAATTTGTCTTAGGTTTAACTTTGCATATATGAATGAAATCATGCAGTATTTGTCTTTCTCTGACTTATTTCACACTTGGCATCATTCCGATTCTTGAGTCCAGAATTTGTTACCTGTCTACTCTGACAACCCCTAACCTCATGTTACCCTCACAGACCTTGTGCTTTGTTGTGTTTTTTTCCCTATTATTACTGCTGACAGTATCTTTCTTTCCTTAAGTCTTATTCTCACAGATATCTTTAGTTTCATCATTTCCCGAACACTTGTTTATTCTCTGCTGATTTTTACAAATGATTAAAATAGTATATAGAGAGATATCTATCTGGGCTTCCCTCGTGACTCAAATGGTAAAGAATCTTCCTGCAATGTGGGAGACCCAGGTTTGATACCCTGGAGAAGGGAATGGCTACACACCCCAGTATTGTTGCTGGAGAACTCCATGAACAGAGTAGACTGGCAGTCTATAGTCCATGGGGTCACAAAGAATTGGACCCAACTGAACAACTAACACTTTCACTTTTACTTTCATAGTGATACCTACAGGACAATAACATAAAAATAAAATGAAATATACAAATTAGGGCAAAGAAACAATAGACACCCAGTTGGGTGATTAAGGAAAGGCCACTATTCTTAATTCTGAGACCAGAGACATATTTCTCCTATGACCTATTTTTTTTTTTAAGTTAGTCAACTCTTTAATTTTTATTTAACTTTTGAAGTCTCCTATGACCTTTTGTGGGAAAATGTATTGAATGCCTTTAAAGGAACAAGTTCAGAAGACCTTGTATCAACTGGTTGCATTAAGACACAGCGCACTCAGAAAAATCAAGTCTATAACCATGCCAGTAACATGCATCTGTGTTGAGGGTGTTTGAAGCAATACTGCCTGCAAGGCCTTAGGCGGTGTGCATGAAAGTTCTGTGTAACCACATCTTACTGCTCAAATGACAATAGCACCTCCTGTATGAAATCCTGATAAAATACCTTGTCTTCCAGGCAATAGCCCACATAGATTGCTTTTTCCAGTGTCTTGAAAATAACATTAAATTCAAGTTAGACTTCTCTGATAAATCCAAAATTACAGTTATTCTTTGTTAACAGTTAAGTGAGACTTAGTGTTGAGCATCAGCAGCAATTGAGTTAGAGGAAATACTGACTTTCTTTTTTTTTACAAAAATTGAGGCGCCAACAAGGACATGCCCGAACAGAAGGTACCTATGTTTGCCTATGGTAGCTGAAGTAGGTGATTCCCAAGGGCAGGGCTAGATTTTTCCTGGGGAAGTAGAACAAGTTCCACTCTCAAGTACTGACGGATGAATCCTCTAGAATGTGGAAGTTTTAATTATGCTGCAAATTTGAAACATTACATGTCATACTTACAGTGAATTTTACAAATTAGGAAAAATCGCAAAGAAGGAAGCAAAAATCATCAGTAATTTTACTCTACTGGGGATACTTTTTACTAATACTTTCAGTTATATTTGTCTATTTAAAATGAATAGATATGCTATTTTAAAAATTGAATCACACTGGATATAACATTTTATAGCTTTTTAAAATTTAGCAAAATATTTTGAGGATTATCCCATGCAAATAAACACTTGCTTATAATCTATTTGTTAAAGACCAAAGAGTATTCCATTGCTGGATGTAAAGGAGGAGTGCAGGAGGAAAAGATTGGGAGTTTGGGATTAGCAGATGCAAACTGTTACATATACAATGGGTAAACAATGACCTGATATACAGCACAGGGAACTCTATTCAATATATTGTGATAATGTAATGAAAAAGAATATGTGTGTGTAACTGAATCACTTTACTGTACAGCAGAAATGAACACAGCATTGTAAATCAAGTATACTCAAAAAAAAAAAAAAAAAAAGCCAAACTAAGTATCCCCAGAATGTTAAACTTTAATCAGTAGAACTATCTGAGGTAGCCACTACGGTGACTAGTTTGCAAAACATGTCCTGGGTAAGTGAATACATTTGTGTGCTTCACGGGATGGTCAGCTGTAAACTAGTTAAATGTTGAAGAACGGCTGTCAGAATAAACAAGTGGTCTGTCATCCTTTACCTGGCAGTGATTAGATGTGGGTCCAGCTCTCCATCAGATCTGTCCCAGTTCACATAAGGGCTCTTCCTGCTTATTTCCTAGTTGCTTTTGGGGGTGGTTGTGGTGAGGTGGTAGCGCTCCACTGACCTTCAGTTCTTGACTGCTTGGCAGAAAGCAAGAACTTGAATGACTCCCCATTAATAAGGCTCTGTGAGTTCCACCATATAGTGCCTGCTATGGAATAAACCCTAAATAAACATTAATGTTACTGCTAGGGAGATGCTGCTGCTTCCCTGATCTTCGTGTCAGTCCCTGGCTTCACTTTCATCTCCATGCAATTGATGATAGTGAGTTCTGAGATATCTTGCTATTTGCAGCTTGCTCTGATGCCAGATGAAGTAAGGAGAATCAGAGAGAAATAGAGGCTGTGGGGTATGTCAGCTCCAGCCCTGGCAGAGATGAAGAAAAGTGGCATCATTCAGTAGGAGTTAAATGCCAGGCACAAAGGCCTGTCTGCTTATCATCTATGTGTTATCCCCTTTCTTTCTGCTCATCCAAAGCACGTTCACACTCCAGAACTTCACTCACAGCTCCATGAAGCTTTTACTGACCTTCCCAGTTTACATTCATTGCTTCTTCCATGAACCTCCAATGCCTTTTTGAAATTTGGGCCACTCCTTTTGTCATTCTAACATATGACATCTTACCTTGTTTTAATGTTTCACATATATACATATGTATTATTTACATATGAGACACTAAAAATATTATTTACTGCCTTTGATCACAGTCATAGCAAATATTTATTGAAGATTTAAAAAATTTAAATTTAAAAAAATTGGTAATATATCCTGTGGTTCAAAGTTGACAAGGCACCATAGGATACAGAGAAAAAAGTCTACCTCCATCCATGTCCCTGGCCACTTGATTTCTGTCCCTGGGGGCAACCACTATTATCCTTAAAGACATTTTGAAAATAAGAAAAACATAAACAGGAAAGTACCTCTCAGCCAATCAGTGGTGTGCTGGAGTGGGCTGATACTGGCTGATAGGAGTTGAAACTTTGTGAGCTGACTGACATTACTGCTGTAGCTTGAAGTAGGCTATGGACATCAGCAAGTGCCACAGAGCAGAGCTTTTTAAAAATATGCATTTTTGTTGACAAATATTCTTTTTTTAATGAGTCCACTCTTTTAAAATATTTTCTTCTATCTTCCCTAAACAAATGGATAAATGAACCAGTATCTCAGAATTGTTTCTCTAGAGAACAGAGAGCCAAACATTAAACATTTACCAGTGTCACTTGGGTAGTTTTGGCATCTAGAGACAAATCTACTCCAGGATGTAGCTTTCTAATCCTTTTCCCAGGTGTACTTATGCATTTGTGTGAAATTTTATGTAGCTGACATTTTTTTATTAGATTTTTTTTCCTTTACTGTGAAGGATTACACATAAAGTTTGCATATTCCATTTCACCTGCCACGCTGTCATGCAAAGTTAGATGCTAAATAAATATTTGGTGGATGAAGAGATGAGTGAAAGATCAAGAGAAAGATCATCATGAGTGGACCAGGAATCATAAATGACATCAGGAAGTTTTCTCCAGGCTAGGGCAAATGATCTGGAGAATGTTCAAATTGCTCTATTGATGCAGGGTGCCTAATCTGTCCTGAAATGTCATTAGCTCTAAGCATGAGGATTTCACTAACTGGCAGGTCCTGCCTCCAAATGACAAGTTCTTAGTGAATAATGACACCCGTAATGAGCTACATAGCAACATCTCAGCCACAGTGTGAAAACTGGAAACCTAATCACACAACTTTGTTGGTTTGGACATAAGAGACTAATGGATGTGCTCTGGGTTCGGGGGTGTCTGAAGTGAGCTAAGAGCAGGATGGAAGTGGGAAAGGCAGGCATCACAGTATCTCGGGGTTGAAAGTGGACTTAAGTCACATCTTGGTACTGAAACAAAGCTTGAAATAAAGTGGCATCATTATGCAGCTGCTAGCAACCTCGCCAGGGCTTCCCTAGTGGCTCAGAGGGTAAAAAATCTGCCTGTAAGGTGGGAGACTCAGGTTCAATCCCTGGGTTGCGAAGGTCCACTGGAGAAGGGGATGGCTACCTACTCCAGTATTCTTGGAATTTCCCTGGTGGCTCAGACGGTAAAGAATCTTCCTGCAATGTGGGAGACCCGGGCTTGATTCCTGGGTTGGAAGAAAGGAATGGCTACCCCACTCTTGCTCATTAGCAGTACCCTGGTGCACCGTGAGTAGGATCTCATTTGGTCTCCCAACCTGAGATGCAGTTTTCAAGTGATGTTTTCAAGTAGGAGCTGCTATTAAAAACTGGACCACAAATGTCATGTGAATACAGTATAAAAAGGTCGTTGGCTCTTCTGTCATGTCTGTATATGTTTAACCAACAATAGTTTTACCTAAAAACAACAGACAATAATATATGGTACTTTATGTCTGAAAGAATTCAGACCCGTAGGCAGATCAAAGGAGTTTTCTCATCATTACAGTTTTCTGACTATTGTGTTTTGAAAGGATAAAAAAAAGACTATAGAGAAATAATTCTATGATGTTAGTTCACTTACTTATTTATACAAGAAACATAGAAGGAAAATATGAAAATAGTAAATACTCACTGAAAAGTGAAAGTATATTTGTAAGTAAAAATGAATGATAAAGTTTCCCCAAATTTCTAAAGGACTCTGTTTTCTTTTTCCATATTTTACAAAACTGCAATTTCTTCAGAATAAGCAAAATCCTTTTGTTGTCCTTTGGTGCTGATTTGGTACAGTCCCCTAGGTTATATTCTGTGATTTATGATACTTCTCTTTATTTAAGATAGTCTTGGGATTTATATATATAAGTTGATTTTCATGAGATTAATATTAGAACATTTTCTGATATGCATATATTATCTATGCTTCTACCTTTGAATGTTTTGCAAATAGGATACACGGAAATAATTTATGGCAATAGGTGTGCAACTATATACAAAACTGTCTTGCAGTTTGTCATGATCTTCTATATTAATAAACTTTGAGGTGAAATAAATGAGATTTTTTCAACTCTCTTAGTTGTAATTATTGTACATTTTGAATGAGTAAGAATGTATTTATGTATGAGGCTGATAAGATATATCTTCATATTTGTGAGTGTTTGTCATGTATTAAGCCATTTCTTTCTTGATATTACTAAGTAAAAATTAAATTTACTGGCAATATTTGCTTGGCTTAATGGTTCTGAACTAAAAGATGACTGTTTATTTTGGATAAAATTACCAAACTGATGTTATAGTTACTATACTCTTTATTTTTTGGTTGCACTTTACTTAATAAATAACATTTAACATAACAAGATTTATAAATTCAAATTTCAAACCCAAATTCTACATAATTAAAAAAACTGCCCTTATATTTTATTCTCTTAAAGTGTGTTTCAACATCATTATTTATCTGTAACAAAATTGCATCTTTAATTATTAGGAAAGTTGCAATATATATCCTAATGTGGTTAAACCTACATGTACCATTCATTACAAGGCAGGGTGAGTTGCTCATCAAAGAAACTCAGTGAAATTAAGACTCAGCAAGCAAATGATATTTCTCTTATTACTTATATGTACCAAATTTTTATATAGGTTAAGTGATAGAAAGAATATAGAGAGTTAATATAATATAATAAACTAATACAATATAGTTAATACAGAGAGGTTACTTCATGGAGCACAGACCTCTTTCTCATGCTGAGGAAGCAAGGCCTTCTTCTCCTCGTCAGCACTCCATTCTTTCTTCAGAGCCGATGAGTGAATCCATTGGCTGCTGCTGCAGCAACTAACCACGGACTAACCAGCCATACTCACAGCCACACATCACATGTGTGGGCTCTTCGAGGGCCGGGGTGTTTCTAGGTTCCTTCTTGTTTTGACCATGTCCATTATCAGGCCTCAAATATCTTGCGCCATTACAAGACCCTTCTGCTGCATTCATCTTGTGCCTTGTACTTCCTTGCCTGCTCTCCTCACTCTGCGTGATAGAATACCAGTCCCTTGGCTGTATTGGCCCATGTATCTACTAAAGTACAGTTTGCTACTAATTATTTTAAGGTATTTTTCTTACACTAAAAATACTTCTAATAATTAAATTTTAAAAAATACAGTTCTTCACTTGGGAATGAAAACTTTCAGAATGTTATTTTAATTCTTTTTTTCCTTTGATAAGCCCTTGTGATTTTATTGTTTTTACTTTCATCATTTTTGATTATGTTGACATGTTTAAATTTTAGGGGCAGTAGCTCTCCCAGATTGCCTTACAGTAATAAGCTTATGACTAAACGATTTACCTACTGTGTTTCATATAGAATCTTTATGAAATGATATTGAGATGAATGAAGAGGTTTTTTTTTTTCAGTTATTACCCCAGAATTTATCTAGGATGAATCCTAAGAAATGCAATTTGTTGGGTAACCGGTTATAGTAGATTTTTTCTGTACGTTAGATATATTTTTTTTTTTTCTGTTTAGATACACAATGTCTGTGTGTGCATGCTCAGTTGTGTCTGACTCTTTGTGACCCTGTGGACTGTAGCTTGCCAGGCTCCTCTGTTCATGAAATTCTACAGGCAAGAATACTGAAGTGGGTTGCCATGCCCTTCTTCAGGGGATCTTCTAGACCCAGGGATCAAACCTGGGTCTCCTGCACTGCAGACATATTCTTTATCATCTAAAGCCACTAGGGACTAAGCTATCAAAATAAGAAAGTGATGAGTTAGAATGGACCTTGACTATAACCAACTACTATGGCTATTTCTGTGTGTACTAGGTATATGTCTCAATCTTATGGTATTGGATGGAGGTATACATATAGATATACATATCTAATTTGGTATGTGTATAATTTTCTGCATGTTATGAATGTATGTATATGTTTCAGGAAAGAACAGTAATCTTATCAGCAGTTTAAAGTACCTACTTACCCACTTTCTTCAACAGTGATTTGAAAATTTGCCAATCCAGTAGGCAAAAAATAACACTTTGCTGGTAAGATTGAATACTTTCTCATATACATATTGGCCGTTCATATGTCTTCTTTTGTAAATAGCCTATATAGTTAATTCCCTGCTGGCTCAGACAGTAAAGAGTCTGCCTGCAATGCAGGAGACCTGGGTTCAGTCCCTGGGTCGGGAAGATCCCCTGGAGAAGGAAATGGCAACCCCCTCCAGTATTCTTGCCTGGGAAAAACCCATGGACAGAGGGGAGCCAGGTAGGCTACAGTTCATGGGGTTGCAAAGAGTAGGACATGACTGAGTGTCTTCACTTCACTTCTTATTTGGTTAATTGACTAATTTCTTTTGGCTATGCTGGGTCTTTGCCGCTGCACTTGCTTTCTTCTAGAAGTGGCGAATGGGGGCTACTCTCGAGCTATGGTGTGTAATTCTCTTACTGCCGAGCACAGGCTCTAGGGCATGCTGGCTTTAGGAGTTGCAGCTCTCGGCCTCTAGAGCACAGGCCCCATAGTTGTGGCACACAGGCTTAGCTGCCCCGCAGCTTGTAAGATCTCCTGGATCAGGGATTGAACCTGTGTCTCCTGCATTGGCAGATGGATTCTTTAGCACTGAGCCACCGGGGAAGCCCAACAGTGTAGATACATTGTCTATTTTTCTACATTTTCTTACTGATTTAAGTGAACTCCATTTAATAAGAATATTAATTTCATATCATCTGTAGTTTTCATTTGCTTTGAAGTCTTTATGGTGATTTTTGCTGTGCTAAATTTTTTTAATTGATATACAGTCAAATCAGTAATTTCTGTCTCTAAAGAGTGAGACTATGTTAGCGACATAGTGAAGAAAGAATATATTTTCTTTCACCAAAGAAAAGAGAAAGCCAACCAGGAAATTCCAGGAAAAGAAAATTTTAAATTGCCTTTATGAGAAATTTCTGGTTTGCTATATAAAATAGAAAATTTAGCATGATTTTGAGCAGTTTGGGTGAAGTAAGAAAAATTGTATCTGTTCTTGATTCTGCCTAACATTCTTCTTTGGATGTTGACAAGTTTGTGACAATAGACAGTACATTACTCGACTCTGCAGTGAATACTAGTACATAGGCATTAATACAAATACAGTTGAGTAATTTACTATTGATCTTTTAATTGGAGATCTGAGAAGAGGATAATGGTATATCTGTATTTAACCTTCTATTTTAATCTGTCTCACTATACTCAATAAATAGTCTGCCTGCAATGCAGGAGATGTGGCTTTGATCCCTGGGTTGGGAAGGTCCCCTGGAGAAGGGAAAGGCAGCCCGCTCAGTATTCTGGCCTGGGAGAATTCCATGGACTGCATAGTCCATGGGATTGCAAAGAGTCAGACATGACTGAGCGACTTTCACTTTCATTTCACATACTCAATGGATGATTTTTTTGTTCTAATAATGAAAAGAAATGGTCTTCTTGAACTTAGATCTAGGTATCCTTATCTAGTATAGTAGCTGGGAGGTGAAGCTGCAGGTCCCTGTGCCAGTTAGCTGAAGCCCATTCTTTTCTCACATATTTGTAACATCAGTTGTAGGACCAAATCTCTGAGGTTGGCTTCTGGGCCTTGTATTCTGATCTGCTTGTGATTCCCACGGCAAGAGCACACCACTCTGATTGCTGTGGTTTTATAAGATTTGCTCTGTCATCATTCAGCTCTCTGTTCTTCCTAGTCACTTTTTTTTTTTTTTGCTATGTTTGCAACTTCATTCTGTGGTATAAACTTTAGAATCAATTTGATAAGTTTTATGAAAAAATGCTATTTGGATTTTTATTGCAATTACATCATATTTATAGATTGTTATATGTTACCATTTTTTTTTTGATACTCATTTTTTAAAATCCAGGGATATGATTTATCTCTCCATTTTCTTTCATATTTTCTTTATAACTGTTTCCGTAATGGGTGTACACATATTTTTTTCCCCTAGGAACCTTATGGGCTGTGTGTGCTCTTACTCAAATGGAATCTTTATTTTTCCATTATATTTTCTATTTGTAAAAGACTTAAATTGCTATAATGGACTCTGTTTGCTATAAAAAGTAACTTCTTTTATAGTATTTAACTTGCTTTATCTTTTGTCTCTGGAAGAAAGTTGGATTCTTTGATTGCAACTCAGAGTATAATAAGAAAATTTTCAAGGTGCATTCAAAGTTCATTTAACTCTCTTTTCTTAATCTGCCATACATTGATATGCACTGACATTTCAATGATCTTTTCCAAGATGAATGTTGAGGGACTGTTGTAATATATTTTAATTCTTTGGCATTAAGACTCTTTTCTTTTTAGTCTTATGATGTCGTTATTAAACTTCCCAAATGCTCTTTAGGCCTTTGATCAGTCACTTAAAATCATTTTTAAAAATACTCATTTAAAAATTATAATCAGCTTTCTGCAGTTTATTATGAAGTGACAGGAAATAGAATTCAGCTTTGTAACTTGTCTTGTTATTTTCTATAGTTTGGTGAAACATATACCTTTTTATAAAGTCCACGCAAAATATTATTTAGGTGTCCTTATTGTCATGGAGTTTATATTATCACCATTACTTAAGAAATCTCATTTCCCTGGATGGTGTGTATACTTAAATTCCATTGACCTTGGCAAGGAGTCATATTTTTATGGTTGAAACCATATATTAATATATTTCACAGCAGTTGAATGAAAGTCATTCAGATTTTGCCTCTTCGTTTTAGTGATGTTTATCCATTAGAGATGATTGACCTGATGTCATTTTTTCTTTGTATTTTAACTTTTGGTTATTTAAAACTCTAGGTGTTATAAAAATTGTGTTTGATTATTATTGAGGATGCTAACTGCACCAGAGAATACATGAATCACTGAATATTTTTAGCTCAACCCCATTTAATTTACTTAAAAGAGTAAAAACCCTGAATAGCACCAAAAAGAGAGATGTAGATTCTGAGGAAACAATTTACTTTGGAGATACTTAAACTATACATTTTGAAGCACTGAACACTATGTTTAAAATAGTTTTTGCTACTATGACATCTGAAAAATGACTGTCATTTCTAAAATTTACTGTTCTTTGAATATTAGTGAGTTTGTACATTTTTAATGTATTCATTAGTAAGTTGACAGTGTCTCTGATTTCATGAATAGTTTCTAAATATCTTTTTGCCATTTTATACCAGCCATGTCATTTCTCTTGTTTATTTGTAAGAATTTTTATATGGTCAGAATATCAACTCACTGTCAGTTATATATGCAGGGGAGTTCCCTGGTTAATGATTGCTTTTAACTAAAAAATTTTTTAAATCATTTCAAACCTGCAGAAGGGCTTACAAAGACAGTACAAAGAACTCCCGCATCTTCTTTTACCGGATTTCTAATTGGTGATATCTTTAGCCCTGTTTCTCCATCATCCTCTACCTCATTTCAATATGCCTTTTACTGGCAATATACTCCCATCACCCTTAAATACTCTACTGTATTGTCTCTTAAGACAAGGACACTTTCCCTGTATAACCGACATACATCTTCTAATCAAGACCTCAAAACTGACAGCACAGTATCATCCAATCTCAGACCTCACTTAAATTTCACCAACTAAGTAATGTTTCTTTTTCCTTCTTAGACCATAGCTCCATTCTAGAACACATATTGCATTTGGTTGTCATATCTTATAATTTCCTTCAATTTGAGCATTTACAGTCTTTCCCTGTTTTGGGTATCCTTTAATGGTCTCAGTATAGACATTTTATTCCATATTATTGCCCACAGCCTGGGTTCATCTGATGTTTCCTCGTCACTCAAGCTATGCATTCATGTTAGGAATATCATAGAAATGATGCTGACCACATCTGGACGTACACTGTGTCAATTGTCCTTCTGTTGATGATATCAACCTTGATCACATGGTCACATTGATGATCTGCCAGGTTCTACACTACTTTTCCCTTTGATTTTCATTAGTATTTTATTGGGAGATAATTAAATTTTATTCCAATATCCTGTTCCTCATCAGAGCTTCATCCACCCACCTAAACATCCAATAACTCTTCCCACCTATATAAGATGATTGATACCAAGTGACATGAATAAAATGGAAAATCGAACTCATTCTAACTCATATTCATTTTGTGTGTTGTCAAAAATTTAAAGAATATGTGTCATATAAAATATATTTCTAAAAAATGGTAATTCAAACTTTTGTATCTCATACCTCATTGTAAGTGTAGATCACCATTCACCATTCAAGGTATCTTTATATTAACTGTTCCCTAATAGCTCAGTTGGTAAAGAATCTGCCTGCAATGCAGGAGACCCCAGTTCGATTCTGGAATCGGGAGAATCCACTGGAGAAGGGATAGGCTACCCACTCCAGTATTCTTGGGCTTTCCTTTTGGCTCAGCTGGCAAAAAATCCGCCTGCAGTGCAGGAGACCTGGGTTCAATACCTGCGCTGGGAAGACCCCCTGGAGAAGGGAAAGGCTACCCACTCCAGTATGCTGGCCTAGAGAATTCCATGGACTGTATAGGTCATGGGGTCACAAAGAGAGGGACACGACTGAGTGGCTTTCACTTTCACTGTATTTTTCCTTAATGTAAAGTATTAATTTATACGGAATGAAATTCAGAGAAAATAGCATTTTATTTTTATAAAGGTGATTAGCCTAACTTTTCTACTGTTTTCCTAATAGCTTTATATACAGGATTGCATTTGTTGAACTGAAGAGACCTTTGTAAAAACAAGATCCGAGTGTATATTAGATATATTTTCAGGCAAATTTTTATGGAAATAAGTTTCTATGACATCTAGTTATTGGGTTTTCATTGTTTGACATTTATAATGTATTTAAAATGCATGTTTTCTATGTTTAAAAAATAAACCTGATTGTTAATCAGCAAGTAATTGAAATTAATATATGACATAATCTATCATTCAGTCTGTCAGAATTCAAGGTCTATTGCAGGAGTTTTATTCAATCACATTAAGAAAAGATGTGTTTATTATTAAGTTCTCCATTTCTAACTAGATTTGATAATGTAAAGTTGTTTTTTAGTCACTAAATCATTTCTGAATATTTTGCAGCCCCATGGATGGTAACCCACCAAGCTCCTCTGTCCATGGGATTTCCCAGGCAAGCATAGCGAAGTGGTTGCCATTTCTCTCTCCAGGGACTGGGGACTGATCCTGCATCTCCTGCTTGGCAGGTGGATTCTTTTATTGCTGAGCCACCTAAGCCCGATGTGGAGTAATAGGACAGTATAAAATGTCTGGTCATATAAAATAAAGATTTTGCAGAAATATAAAAATTCTATACATGAGAAAGGGAGCCCTACAGTTATAGCAATTCATCATCCAAGGAAGTGTAGATTCAGGAAAATGATGAAATGGGAACTTCTCTGAGGACCTGGACTTGGCCTCTTTTTTCCCAGTATTCTCTGTGCCTGCTATGGTGCCCGCTCTGAAGATGGCTGGTGGATGTTTGAGGAATGGCTGAATGAGAAGTGTGGAGCATCTGCTTATATCTGGTTGTGTGGTCGCTGGATGTTTTCTTAGATTCATAGAAATGTTTTCTCTGCATTATAAGGGTTAACACTTTATTCGGTTTTTCGTTTCAGCTCAGTTGCTCAGTCATGTCCGACTCTTTGCGACCCCATGAATTGCAGCACGCCAGGCCTCCCTGTCCATCACCAACTCCCGGAGTTGACTCAAACTCATGTCCATCGAGTCAGTGATGCCATTCAACCATCTCATCCTCTGTCGTCCCCTTCTCCTCCTGCCCCCAATCCCTCCCAGCATCAGGGTCTTTTCCAATGAGTCAACTCTTCGCGTGAGGTGGCCAAAGTATTGGAGTTTCGGCTTCAGCATCAGTCCTTCCAATGAACACCCAGGACTGATCTCCTTTAGGATGGACTGGTTGGATCTCCTTGCAGTCCAAGGGACTCTCAAGAGTCTTCTCCAACACCACAGTTCAAAAGCATAAATTTTTCGGTGCTCAGCTTTCTTCACAGTCCAACTCTCACATCCATATATGACCCCTGGAAAAACCATAGCCTTGACTAGATGGACCTTTGTTAGCAAAGTAATGTCTCTGCTTTTTAATATGCTACCTAGGTTGGTCATAACTTTCCTTCCAAGAAGTAAGCCTCTTTTAATTTCATGGCTGCAATCACCATCTGCAATAGGTTTTTACCTGGTGTCATATAGTCCTCTAAGCACTTTACATGGATTAATCTCATTAAATGTGCATCACAGTCTTGGAGGTAGATACCATTCTTACTATATTTTCCAGATAAGGAAATGGAGCCTTGAGAGGTTAAGTCTCAAGTCCAAGGTTATAATAAGTGGCGGAATCAACATTTGAACCAAGCTGCCAGGCGTCAGAGCCCATTCTCCTATAACCGCTATCTTCACAGCTTCTCTCTCTCTTTGTTTTAGAGCAGCACCATGGCCTCTTCACTTCCTTAAAACCCAGGAATTCTGTTTTTTTAAATTGTTGGGTAATTGCTCTATGATGTTGTGCTGATTTCTGCTACAACCATTCTAATCAGCCATAACTCTCTCCTCTGCCGCTTTAGCCCCTTCCCATCCCATCCCGCTAGGTCATCACAGCACCCGACTGGGCTCTCTGTGTTATATAGCAGCTTCCCAGTAGCTATCAGTTTTATGCATGGTAGTGTATACAAGTCAATGCTTCTCTGACAGGGTTAATACTCTTGCTTTCTATTGCTTTTGAAGACAGCAATCATATATTTTTCTTCCATTGAACTTTTTTGTTATAGTAGGAATTTTTATCCAGAAATTTTCTCCCTTACAATTTATTTCTTTATTTCACCAGCGTCATCATGGCTTGTTGAAGTTGATATAGTATTAAAAAAGCTGTTGTGGTCTGCATGATTGGGAAAACATTTTGTCTTTTCATTTTTTTTTAACTGCCTCTCCATAAAAGCTTGAGCTAGAAGTTAAAACTAAGATTCCTACCTTTTTGGCCTGTTCATAATAGAACTGGGGCCAGGTTGGATATATTTTCTATGGTTAGGGGGAGTCCAGTGCCCATTTCAATTGGGAACACTTAAAGTAATAGGCTCACTGAGAGCAAGATGTCACCTCAGTGGGTGACCCGTGAATCCTGTTGCCTTCTTCCTTGGTTCTTATTTATTCCGAACAATAGAGGAGACATGATGACCCATGAAGCATGTCAGAAAACAGATGCTGCAGTGTTGACAGCTTACTCTCCCTTGTGACTAATTCCTTTCTTTCAGATACAGCCTGCCTAGAACTTCTAGCTGTCTTACATGCATCAGTGCTTTTCCTTTATTGTGTGCCCATAGTTTCAGAATGTGTTACATATAAAGCCGCCGGAAATTCCTACATGGGCCAATCTCTGTTGGCCTAAAGAGGTCCTATTGATTTTTTAGAAGCTTAGCAAAGCAAAATGTTAACTTAAGAGGAAAATTTGAAATGGGATAAAATACTTCCTAGAATCAAAGGGCATTGAGGGTCTGTGGGAGTCACTTAGTCACTATGGATGGTTATAGTCCTAAAAGCATCATGAATCATTGTTTTAGGTGAAGGTGAAGATGAAAAGTTACCATCATGAGGATATAATTTTCTTCCAAAAATATTATTTGTTTATACTTCGAGATAGTATGATTGCATGCACACCTTATTTCATTTGTAAAGCCACTTCAATATGACCATTGCTTTATTCTCTTGATATTATACATGCACACACACACTAGTAAAGTAATGCTCAAAATTCTCCAAGCCAGGCTTCAGCAGTACATGAATCATGAACTTCCAGATGTTCAAGCTGGTTTTAGAAAAGGCAGAGGAACCAGAGATCAAATTGCCAACATGTGCCGGATTATCAAAAAAGCAACGAGTTCCAGAAAAACATCTATTTCTGCTTTATTGGCTATGCCAAAGCCTTTGACTGTGTGGATCACAGTAAACTGTGGAAAATTTTGAAAGAGATGGGAATACCAGACCACCTGATCTGCCTCCTCAGAAACCTGTATGCAGGTCAGGAAGCAACAGTTAGAACTGGACATGGAACAACAGACTGGTTCCAAATGGGGAAAGGAGTACGTCAAGGCTGTATATTGGTACCCTGCTTATTTAACTTCTCTGCAGTGTACGTTATGAGAAACGCTGGGATGGAGGAAGCACAAGATGGAATCAAGATTGCAGAGAGAAAGATCCAATAACCTCAGATATGCAGATGACACCACCCTTATGGCAGAAAGTGAAGAAGAACCAAAGAGCCTCTTGATGCAAGTGAAAGAGGAGAGTGAAATGTTGGCTTGAAGCTCAACATTCATTAAACTAAGATCATGGCATCTCAATGTACCACACTTCAGTATAAGCTCTCTTGGAGAGTTACTAAAGAGTTTTACTTCTATCTGGGCTTCCCAGGTGGCACTAGTGGTAAAGAACCCACCTGTCAATTCAGGAGACACAAGAGATGTGGGGTTCGATTCCTGGGTTGGGAAGATCTCCTGGAGGAGGGCATAGCAATCCACTGTAGTATTCTTGCCTGGAGAATATCATGGACTGAGGAGCCTAGTGAGCTACAGTCAATGGGATTGCAAGGACTTGGACACAACTGAAGCCACTTAGCATACATGCACATATCTCTAACTTTCTTTCTGATATCATTAACATCTCTATCTTGGAGCAAGGACTAGAAGCAGAAAAGCTTGGAGATGTCATCAGGAGTGGAATGGAATGAATCCAGTCTCCAAACAGATGCCCTGAGTTTTCAGCAAGTGGGGATCTTATTGACATGTCCCTTACTCATAGGTTATAAATATAAGTTGGAAATCACTGAAAAGATCTTCTTTTTCTTATATGAATGTCTAGCTGATGCTCTCTAGTTTTTTGAAATGAACAATTATATTATTTTAGAATTGCAGCCACCTTTGCTATAATCCACTGGATCTGACATATACGAGCCTGTTTTTAAATTATCTGTATGGCTCCATCAGTCCATGTTTCTACTCATGTGCGAACTTTTTACAGTTTTAATTACTATTGTTTTATAATAATTTACATATGGTAGTGTAAACCCTCCAGATACTTTGTATCACTAGATTATATTTGCTACTGTTTGTTTCAGTTCAGTTCAGTCGCTCAGTTGTGTCTGACTCTTTGCGACCCCATGGACTGAAGCACGCCAGGCTTCCCTGTCCATCACCAACTCCCAGAGCTTGCTCAAACTCATGTCCATCGAGTTGGTGTTGCGACCCAACCATCTTATCCTCTGTTGTTCCCTTCTCCTCCCCCTCAATCTTTTCCCAGAATCAGGGTCTTTTCTAATGGGTCAGTTCTTTGCATCAGGTGGCCATAGTATTGGATCTCTAGCTTCAGCATCAGTCTTTCCAATGAATATTCAGGACTGATTTCCTTTAGGATTGACTGATTTGATCTCCGTGCAGTTCATGGGACTTTCAAGAGTCTTCTCCAACACCACAGTTCAAAAGCATCAGTTAAAAACATCAAGTGTTTGTTTAGGTTTCTTTTATCTATTCTTATGAAATAAATTTCCCTTTGTTGTAATGTCTTTGTCTAGTTTTTCCTCATGAAGTGTGCTAGGATGTGTTTCCCTTTTTGGTAATCTCTGGAAGAATTTGTGAAAGATTGCTGTTCTTTATCCTTAAAGTATTCAGAATAACTCAGATCTATCTGAGACTAGAGTAGTGTTTGTGGGATGATTTTAATTATAATTCTCCTT
Organism: Odocoileus virginianus; assembly: GCF_023699985.2. Classification (NCBI taxonomy): domain Eukaryota; kingdom Metazoa; phylum Chordata; class Mammalia; order Artiodactyla; family Cervidae; genus Odocoileus; species Odocoileus virginianus. The sequence goes on from NC_069697.1 coordinate 32,777,008, forward strand.
CTTTTTAGGTTTAGTGTTCATAACCCTAACAAAGGCCAGCATGCCCACTGCGTATTAAATTGTATTTCCACTCAGGGCATTACTTCAGGAATTCACTTCTTTTGCAGTATTACTTGTACCCTCTCTAGTGGCTATTTCCACAAGCATATAAATACACCGCAATATTTATAGTCTCAACAGCAAGCCAAACCTAGAACAGCAAGCAGACCTATCAACTGCTGCTCGTTTGTTTCTCCAGTTCTCCCTCCTCTCACTCTTTATTGAACCCACTCTAATGAGGCTTTGACTTTCTGCTTCACTGAAACTGTACTTGTCAAGGTTCCTACTGATGTCCTTGTTGAAAAATATGTTCTTCAATTCTGAGTCCTCTTCTATTGCACTTTGATTATTCCATCCTTTCAAACTCTTTTCTTGAGCTCCCACTTTTCAGGTTTTTCTTCCTGAATCCTTCCTCTTCACATCTCTGACATCTGGATGTAGATCTGTTCTAAGGCTTGATGTCCAGACTTCCTCCCCATATTCATTTAATTCTTGAATGAATTAAATGAATTCTCATTCTAAGGGCTTTAAATCCTATCTCTATGTAGTAGTGGATTCTTAATTTTCTCTTGTCTTGACTTTTGCCCTTGAGCTCCAAACTTGTATATGAAACAGCCCACCTGCATCTTCACTTGGATAAGTTGGAATATCAAGCTGTGCCATGTCAGAAGTCAAACTTGTTATCTTCTTGAAACTTACTCTTCATTCAGTGTTCCCCATCCCAGTAAATGATAGCTTCTTTGTTCTAGTTGTTCAGGCTTAAAACTTGGAAAGTGTTTCTTGATTTCTCTCATAATGTACATTTAATCTTAAGAAAATCTTTTCACCATTTTCACCACCTTCCCTGGTCCAAGATACCTTTCCTTGACTTAACCCTTGCGGCCTTCCACTGTCCACCTAGTTTATTCTAGACACTGCAGCCGAACCGATTATATTAAAATCAATTTAAAAAACCTCTCCAGAAATCAAACTAATATTGTAAAGCAATCATCAATCAATTAAAAATAAATAAATATAATTTAAAAAAAAACACTCTTAGAAAACTATAAGAGGTTTTTTTTTTTTTTATCTATGGTAGGCAAATGTATTTACTAGACTCTAAGGCCCTAAAAGAGTTGGACACGACTGAGCAACTGAACGGAACTGAACTGAAGGCCCTAAATGGTCTGCCTCTCTGAGATCTATGCCTTTTTGATCTAATTTTCTATTACTTTGATTCTACCTCTTTCCCCTCTAGCCACACAGGCATCGGTGACATTCCTTGAATTTGCCAGGCAGGCTCCTGCCTCAGGGTCACCATTCTTCTTCAGGGTTTCACTAGATGTCACTTTTTCAATGAAGCTTTGCTTGAACATCCTGTTTAAAATAGCATCTTACCATACTCCTTATCCTCTTCTACTCTAATTTTCTTCATAGATTTTATCACCATGCAGCCTACATATTTGGTATATTTTGTTAATTTAATTTGTTTTAATATAAATGTAATGAGCATTAGTATTTTTTTTTTCTTGGTAGCCTTTCCTTTATTTCTTTTTTTTTTTCACTTGATTTTTTTAATGGAAAGATATTAGCTTTACAGAATTTTGTGGCATACATCAACAAGAATCAGCCATAGGTGCACCCATGCCCCTCCCTCCGGAGCCTCCCTCCCATCTCCCTTCCCATCCCACCTTCTAGATTGTCACAGAGCCCCTGTCTGAGTTCCCTGAGCCACACAGCAAATTCCCATCGTCTCTCTATTTACATGTGGTGTTGGAAACTTCATGTTACTCTCTCCATACATCTCACGCTGTGTTTCTTTGGTTCACTTGTGTTTCCCCAGGACCTAGAACACAGTCTAGGACAAATAGGCATTCAGAAAATATTTGTTGGATGAATAAATGAGTGAGTGGTGAGTGAATATAAAAAAATCCCTCTGAAATGTGTATGCCATTTGAATCAGCAATTTCATTTGTAATTGTGCAGCTTTACAGAGAAACATGTACTGAAATATTTTTTATTAAGAGTGAAAAGCTGGAAACCGTAATTGGAAATTGGATATTAAATACATCATGGCATAGCTATACTATGAAATATCATGCTTTTATTAAACAGGATGTGACTTTATTGACTTGGAAAGATGTTCACAGTGTGGTTAAGTGACAAAGACTATGAAAGATACACACAAAAATATTAATATTGGTCATCTCTTGACAGCAAGACCATTAGAGATATTAATTTTCTTTATGTTTTGTGTATTTTACAAATTTTTGTATAATTATAAACAATTATTTTATATCATAAAAGTTGTATACATTTCAAATCTTTCACAAGTAACCATATTCTGCTTGGTCTTCCTTCCTATGACAGGAATGCTTAGCTTGGGGTCCACAAATGGACCTTGCTGCAGGATTGTGAACCCTTTGTAAAATCTGTAAGCCAAATTTTTGCACACTTATATGTGTGCATTTTCAAATCATCAAAGGAGTCTATCTTTCCCAGTTGATCTTCCTCAACCTTGCAACAGTGTGTTCCTGAGTTCATTCTCGATAAAGTAGGGAAGACTCATCTTTTTTGAGTTTGCCCCTTCTTTGAACCCTTTCTCTCCAGGATTTCACTAATTTCCACCGGCTCGGCCTCACTCACAACTAAGTGAATGGAGGGTTTTGAGAGGGCCTAGCATTCAGTCATTCTCATGTTACTCTCTCCATACACCCAGCAACCGTTCAACTTCTTGATTTTTGTAGACACCTGTGCTGTGTACTGAATACTCACTTATTATCAGTGCTTTATCATATCTATTTTTTCTCTATCCTTGTATAAGACCTTTCTCAAAGTGATTCTTACAAAATACACATGATGCCACAAAATTCTCCTCCCCTCCAGAATTATGGCTCAAAGTGGTGTTTCTTAGCATTTTTTTGTGTCACGCCCCTCTCATCATTAGTAGTAACAAATTACCTCCATTTCATGCTTGGCCATTTTCTCTTTTATTTTATTGTAAACTCAGTTATGTAGGGTATTAATATGGAGAGGTTTTTATTCAAGCCATCATGTTTGATGCCAGGGCTTCAATCATGAATCAATTCCACTTGCTACTGCACTTTCCCATGGTGATATAATTTTGGCTTCTAGCTATATTATTGATGAAGTAGCTTTGTTACCCCCATGGATCTAGCTATATTGCTCTTCTTGCAGCAGGACTTTTATAGTAGTATTATTTTTAGTTTTGAAATGGCTAAACTTAATTTTCAGCTAATAATGTGTTTATTATTGAGGATCTTCAAGCCTCAGTGTTATTTGGCCTTATTCATTGCCATATTCTCAGTATCCATAGTAAATATTTGCTGAAATAAATGAATGAATAAATCTTGGTTTAAAAACTATCTTCCCTTTGTTTTTCAATATAAGGAAGGTCTTTATTTTATAAAAATGAAATGATCGGCCTTAGGAAGTGATGAATTATTGATCACTGGGTGAATTCAAACAAGTTGGATGACCCAAATGGGAATATCATAGATGAAATTCAGATACCATTATTTGGCTATATTCTCATTAAATTTTTCTGTCTGATATTCATATTTAAGTTAAATTCAGCCCTGAAAATTTGCTGATGTTTAGATAACCTGCATAAATATGTCATAGGAAATATAAATCATAATCATGACATATATGAAGTGCTTTTTCAGGAACTGTGTATGTTAAATACTTATACCTTATTTCATTTTCAAAATGACCACATAAAACCACAACTCTTATGACCCCTGTTTGATAGGGAAGAAAACTGAGGGTTGGAGATTTTTTACTTGTCCAGTTGTGAACTGTGGAGTGGAGACAGGATTTAGCCTCTGAAGTCTTTGTTGCATTATACTGCCTTGCAGATGACCAAATACCATTAAAAGCTAATAAAAATAGCATCGACATGGTTCTTAATGAAGGATGTCAAAAGGTACACATTTTACTCCCAAGTTTTCCATTTTCTCAGTACTTGAGGGAATCATTGGGAAAGGTGAGGTGAAACAGCCTTTTTCGTTCTGATAAATGAACACAGCTGCCTAATTTAAAATAATTTTGGCTCTACCACTGGCCTTCATGTATCATTTTTACTGGTTATACTATTTAAGTTAAATTTAGATGTTGTTGTTGGTTAGTCTCTAAGTTGCGTCCAGATCTTTTGCAACCCAGTTGACTGTAGCCCACTGGCCTGCCCTCTCCTTGGGGTTTCCCAGGCAAGAATACTGGAGTGGGGTGCCATTTCCTCCTCCAGGGGATCCTCCTGACACAGGGATTGAACCCACACATCCTGCTCTGCAGGCAGATTCTTTACCTCTGAGCTACTGGGGAAGTCCTTAGAGGCCCCCAGAATACCAGTACTGTCAACTCAGTTTCTGTGAGAGTGGATTCATCTTCTGTTTTTATCTGCAACTTATGCCTCCTGATTTCTGCATTTTTTTTCAATTAAAAATTGTATGCTTTCAGGCTGAATTTTATGTTAGAGAATTTTGTCTCAATAAAAATATTTTTTAAAAAGTATTCAGATTGCTTGTTATTCACAGAATTGGTTATAAAACGGTGGACTTTATAAATGATGCCTAATTGGGACTATTGATAGATAATAAAAATAGTTGTCACTTATTGGGTTCTCTGTTTTTGATGCCACGCTTTATATGGATTATGCCACTGGATCTTTATTGTACAGATGAGTGAACTGCGGCAGTGAGCAGTCAGGTCATGGGTAGTCGTGTGAGGTGGAGCTGGGTTTTCAGTTCCACATCCTGTGCACATCAGCCCTTTGCAGTTGTACCGTTCATGAACCACACTAATAATATAGTTGACGCTAGAAGTGCTTGTGGCTTTTCTTCAGATAACTAATTTACAACTGAGTTGTAGCTTAATGAGATGATCTGATCATTTTTCTATTTAGGTTTTAATTTAAGGCAGCAAAAAAATTCTCATTTCGTGTTGTGTGTAATCTCTTTGTCAGTTGAGACATGACCTTATTTTTATCCTTTAATCTTGAGTTATGAAGGAGGTTGTTAAAATGAATGATGTCCTGCCACTGTTGCCTATTTCTCCATAGCCTAATCTCAGTTTATATTTCTGCCATTGCAAAGAATATTTGATTAACAAGGGCATACATTATTATAAAGAGTGAACTTTATTTCTGATTTTACTTACCTCTCGAAGTTATGAATGACAAATCATGAAGACATGGTATGGTGAAATGTGACAAATTATCTTCTTAGAATTTAAAATGTGATTTTAATTTAAAGTAGTAAATGCGCATTAAATGTAAGAGAGAAAATAAAGCACAATACAAAGGAAGTTAAAAATCATACATAATTCTAGCACTCAGTTGCTATTAAAAATGTTAATACATTTTATTCCAATTATGTATTTTCCCCATGCCACAGTTATAATGTACTAGTTCTTGCTTGTAAGGTGACTTTGGAGGTGGTGGGTAGGGAGGGCAGTTTGCAGAACTGATGGGAAGCTGAGGCACCAGAATTTGGAGCAGGCAATAAGCAAAGGTGCCCTGGCAGGCCAGCAAACAGGAAGCAAGGTGCAGAGTGACCTTAATATAGCAATTGGGATGCTGTGTCCTACTGGAATGCAGGGTCCTACAGCTGTGTGAGAGTCTCTCCTCCCTCTTCCTCGCTGTGCTTCATCCAGATTCCCAGTCCCATGGAGTGTCAGATTGCTAGGATGTGTCTTAGGACTGTCTCTGGCTGTACCACAGGGAGGATTTTACTTTTACTTTTTTAAAAATTGATTTATTTTAATTGGAGGCTAAGTACATTTTGAAATGAAAAACAACCAATGTGTTTTGTGTGTGCTGAGTAGTGTTCTGAGTGATTTCTTAAACTGACTCATCCCAGTTCTCATGGAAGTCCTTTGAGACGAGTGCAGGTAGTATCCTTGTTTTCTAGTTGAGTAACTAGATAAAGGCACAGAGAGATGGAATAGCTTACTGTTGCCAGAGGGCTACCAGGGTGTGAACTGGAGGTCAGGCTTTAGGATTTGGGTGTTGAACTACACTGATCTCCTGAGGTGGTGGGAGTGGGGAGGAGGGTTTCCCACTTAGATGCCACCGAGTGGAGGACAGGTGCAGTTTTGCAAATTAATCATATTTGTTAAATACTTATCACATGCCAGACACACTTCTATTTCATATCATTATTTATTTTTGTCTTCACTGTATTTTTTTATGTGTATTACATATCTGTTTCATTAAAAAACTTGAGTGAATGATACAGATAAAAATGTAAGTTTTGGTAAAATATTTAATTTCTAAAGGGTTGTTCTTGTTTGTGGAGCATAGTGTCAGCCTTTGTGCTATTAAGGATAATTTTAGTGCCTCAAGTTTAGGAATGCAATACAGGTTCCACTAGTATCTAGAGGAGGAGACCAGACCAACAGCAGTGGTAGAGTTCTTGCCTCTGTGTGGTGAAAGAACAGAAGGTATATAACAAGAGGGCGATGTGTTTGCTGATGTTATTTTCTTTTAAGATGCAAACACCTACCTATCATTATAGAATTCGCTAGTTGAGTTGATTAAGTGATGAATGCTTGTTTCCAAATAATAAGATAGAAAGGACTCTCTGGTTTCTTCTGTATCAAAACCCAAACAAGTTGGTGTTTTATTTATCCTTAATAATTTCTACACATATTTTATATACTTGAATACTTAATTTTTTATCTTAACATAGAATTTTACTATACATGTGTGTAAGTAAGTATTACATTACAGAAGAAGGAGAAACTTCAGGGTTATAAAAATATTGGAGAGATTCTTCACATCCTTTCCCCCAAAATTATACTCCCCTGGGGTAACTACTGTTAACATTTTGGCATATATCCTTGATTTTTTTTTTCCCCGTACACACACAGTTTTGTCAAACTAAATGACATTCTATAGAGCTCTTGTTAATATAATTAATAATTAACTGTGGCATTGTTCATGTCAGGATTTCATTCTTTCAGAGGGTGGTCTGATGTTCCAGAATATGGATTCCCCTGTGAGTATATGCTGTGGTTGTTCAGTCATCCAGTCATGCCCCACGCTTTGCAGCCAATGGACAGTTTGTATCTTATCGGATTTTTAGTTACAGTGACAGGACTCTCACATTTTTTCTTTTTTTTTTTTTTACATTTTTTCTTCTCTACTCTCACCAGCCTTTGGTTTCTTTTGCTAGTTTTTCCTCAAAATGTTAATGTGTCATTAACCTATTATAATTCCCTAGGTAATCCCTGTGCCTTCATGGCTTTCAGTATAGTCTATATGTTTATGACTCCCAGTTCCTGTCTCCATATGAACCTGTCTTCATCTCAGACTTGTGGGTCTAGCTGTCCTTCCTGCATGTCCTCCTTAATGTCCATTCAGTTCAGTTCAGTCGCTCAGTCACGTCCAACTCTTTGCGACCCCATGTATCTAGCAACCCAGGCCTCCCTGTCCATTGCCAACTCCCAGAGTTTACTCAAACTCATGTCCATTGAGTCGGTGATGCCATCCAACCATCTCATCCTCTGTCATCCCCTTCTCTTCCTGCCCCCAATCCCTCCCATCATCAGGGCCTTTTCCATTGAGTCAGCTCTTCGCACTGATGTTGAATGTCCATTAGGCACTTTTAACATAACATATGTATGTTTAAAAGTTGATTCAGCTATCCTGTTCTTTCTTAATTTGAGAATGCCTTGATTTCTTCTTCATTTCTGAAAGATAATTTTGTTGGGTATATGATTCTAGGCTGATAGTTTTTTCTTTCTTCACATGAATAATATTTTACCACTTCCTTCTGGCTTTCATTGTTTATTTTAGGGAATTCATGACCATTCTAATTTTTTTTTCTATACATAATTGTCAAATTTTTTTCTCATTACTTTCAATTTTTTTCTTTATGTTTAGTTTTCAGAAGTTTAGTTATGATCAGTATTTCTTTGAGTTTATCTTATTTGGGGTTTGCACAGATTCTTGAATCTGTCAGTTTATATCTCTTACCAAATTTGGAGAGTTTTCAGCCATCATTTCTTCAAGTATTTTTCAATTTCACCTTCTTTCTCCTCTTTTATGGACTCTGATTATAAAAACATTAGATCTTTTGTTTTAGTCTCCCAGGTCTTTGAGACTGTTCCTTTCTTCTCAGTCTATTTTCTCTCTACTGTTCAGATTGGATAGTTTTTGTTCTATCTTCTAGTTACCTGATTCTTTTGTGATCCCTTCCATTTTTGCTGTTTAGCTCATCTCTTGAGCTTTTTATTTCAGTTATTGTATTTTTTCAGTTTTAAATTTTTCCTTGGTTCTTCTTTATTTGGTCCTTTTATTTCTTTGCTGAGGCTTCTTCTTCTTTTTTTTTTTTCATTTGTTTCAAGTGTATTCAAACATTTGTAGTTGCTCTTTTTTATCAATGCTTATTTAAAATCTTTGTCAATTATTATCTTGTGGTGTTGATATCTATTGATTGTCTTTTTTCATTATATTTGAGATCTTTCTGAATCTTGGCATGACATTGATTTTTGATTGAAGCCTGGATATCACTGTATCATATTTCCAAACTTGGATTGAAACCTGGTTATTTTTGTATAATGTTCTGAGGCTTGGATCTTCATTTAAGCTCCATATTTTATCAGGTTTTTCTGACACTGCTCTGGCAGAGGCTGAGTGGGTGTCATCTTGTTACTTCCAGGTGGAGCTAGAAATCCAGGTTCCCTACTTGCCTTTGGTTGACAGTTGAGGCAGAACTTTTATTATTTCTGGATGGGGGAGTGGAATCTCCAGCTCTCCCCATGGTCTCTACCAGACACTGTGGTAAGGATGCTGTCATTACTGCTGGGTGATGGTGAAAGTTCTGACTCCCACCAGGCCTCCTCTGAGAGGGCAGTATGCTGTGTTACTAGGGATGGAACATGGTCTCCACTGATGCCATGGTTCCTCTCATTAACCTTGGCTGATAGGGTTTAAATTCTTGGCTGTCTCTCCTTGGCTTTTGCTGACCACTCTGGCAGAGGTGTTGCTCACATGATTCCTACCTCAAAAGACTGGAAATCTCGCACTTCTCCTTTGCTGACATGTTTGGGGATAGAGTCACAGCTTTTCCTGTGATGCTTGGCTGGAATAGAGTGGTTGTTCTCTAAACATGTTTCTCTTTACGGGCTTCTCCTTTTTTGGTATTTTAGCTAGCAAGAGTAGGCTTTTGGGAGGAATTGTTTTGTCCACATCCATTGGTATTTTCACGTTACTGGTTTCTTCAGTTCCAAGACTGAGATCCATGAGGCAAAAAGAAACCCAGTACACTGACTACTCTGTTGTCACTTGGGCCCTGAGTTCCCTAGTTTTTTTTTTTTTTTCCCATCTCAGATTTGTCTTATTGCATGTTTTATGATATACTGTTTAGTTGTACTTACTGGGAGGAATAGGAAAAGTATCTCCATCCCATCTTTTTGGAGACGGAAGTCATGTCCATCTTTTTTGAACTTTGTTTTCAATGGGCCCCATGTGATTCTTCTCTGTGCAGGTACCTGGAACTGGAAAGCAGTGGCCATCGGAATGAAGTCAGACTTCACTACCGCTCCGGCAGCCACCACCCTCACACGGAAGTGTTTCCTTACATTTTGGCTGACGATAAGTGGCACAAGCTCTCCCTGGCCATCAGTGCCTCCCACTTGATTTTACATGTCGATTGTAATAAGTAAGTGAAGTGTTCTCAGCTCAGGAGACGGAAGAGTCTAAGAAGTGACGGTTGATACATATTACTTATCTGATTTTTTTTGTAGAATATATGAAAGAGTTGTGGAAAAGCCTTCCACGGACTTGCCCCTGGGCACTTCATTTTGGCTGGGACAGAGAAATAATGCGCATGGATATTTTAAGGTATATTTTGACTAATATAAAATGTAAATACAAATGCTTTCTAATGAGCTTCTAATGAGTTTTGCTTTTTATGGTGTAAGCAAAATAAATAGATTTGTATAGTTTTTTTTTCCTATTGGCCTCTATTTCTGTTTTATTTTTTTTAATACTGATATTTTATTTAGCTGGTCAACTCTATTCTCTTTTATTTTTTTTCTTAATGAATTTGATCTTTAGATATGACAGATGATCAGTCTCTCAAGGCTCAATCAGGGCAGTTAACATATTCTTGAAATTAGGCATTCAAAGTAATAAAAATCTAAAATGTTTATATACAAATAAACTCTCCACTTTAAAATATAACCTTTGATGATACTTTTACAGGGATGTTAATAATAGAGGTTTAAAACTTTTCAATATTCATTATTCATAGTCTCCTTGTACTTCTGAAAATGAGAAAGGAGTACATATATTAATATGTGCACAAATCTATCAAAGCTAGAAAGCAGTTATAATTGATATCATTTTCTTGTTGTCTATTTAGAGATATACTCCATAGAATTGCGTCACAGGAACTAATGGACATCCCATTTAACTCTGTATTTTAAGGATGAGGAAATAAGGTTCAGAAAATTGCTGACTGCCAGCTCATAGTGTCGTCATTTTCCTCCAGTGATTCTGACACTACCTATCATACAGAAGTTATTTATTACAAGATGATAAGTGATGTGTCTAACTTATGGATTCCTAGGTAGAGAAGGTACAAGTAGTTTGGAAAATTGTGTTCTAAGAAAGATTTGTAAACCTCAAAAGATGTTTTTATTTACTTTATTAAAGAATATTTTTTTTTGCTGACAATGCAAGAGACTTTACTGAGAAGAGTTGCCCCGGCAGAGAGCATGAGCGTAAGGGAATCCAGGAGAACTGCTCCGCCACATGGCTCACAGTTTTGGGTTTTATGGTGATGGGATTAATTTCTTGGTTGTCTCTGGCCAATCATTCTGACTCAGGGTCTTTCCTGGTGGCACATGCATTACTCAACCAAGATGGATTCCAGTGAGGAGGTGGGACATGTGGTGTCTCCTTTTGACCTTTCCTGACTTCGATGGTAGTCCAGTGTTAAGAATCCATCTTTCAGTGCAGGGGACATAGGGTGCCCTCCCTGGTCATGGAACTGAGATCCCATACGCTATGGGGCAGCTAAGCCCGAGCGCCACAACAGGAGAGAAGCCCAAACGCAGCAACCAGGACCCGAAGCAGCAAGATAAATAAATAAATACCTTTTTTTAAAAAACAGGTGTTTTTTTTTATTTTATTTTATTTTTTTGCATTCTGACTTCAGCTTTATTTGGCTTCTAATTTAAAATTTTTTGATGACATACAGTTGATGTACAAAATGAGTTTTGGGTAAACTGCATAATAATTGGATGTTTTGCACACATTATACAATGATTACCATAAGTCTAGTAACCTTCTGTCCCCATACAGTTATTACAATATTATTGACCCTGTTCCTTATGATATATGTTATAGCTCCATGACTTACTATATAACTGGAAGTTTCACCTCTTAATCCCCTTTACCTCCTGCACTGGCAACCACCTAAAAACAGGTGTTTTTAAAACTTACTTAAACTGTTATCTGGAAACCAGGTGTTTTGAATATGTTATTTCATTGAATCTTAGTCTTGTTACAGGGCCTTTTAAAAAAAATCTCTGTTAAACATGCATAAACCCGTTCAGAGAGGTTAAGTAACTTGTCCAAAAGCAATCATGGAGACTTGATCCCGTGTTTGCAAGTCTTGAAAAATCAGTGCTCTTTTCCCACGTGGTGTGCTAAGTCACTCAGTCGTGTCCGACTCTTTGCAACCCTCTGTACTGTGTGTGGCCCACCAGCTTCCTCTATCCAAGGGATTCTCCAGGCAAGAATACTGGAGTGGGTTGCCATTTCCTTCTCCACTTTTTCCATATATAAAGCATAGCAAATTTGTGCTCCAGGTATCAAGTTTCCCTTCTATTTAATCATGGCAGTCTTTCCCCTGGAGCCCGATGTGGCTTCAGAAACCTTCTCACACATCAGTTATGTGTAATTCTCTAGAGTTGGGCATTGCACTAACCATAGAACTGTACATGGTAGCCTTGCTTTCATTTTGATGATTTTGGATGATAGGAGATTGTTATATACAGGTTGCCTCCCTAATCCAAACCCCAAACAAACAATAGATACAGCAGTTGCCATGCAGTATACTTAGATATTTATAATTTAAACTGACACTCTTTTTGTACCATGCTATTAATCTGATTAAATATGTAAAAGATATATAGGCAAGGATTTGACTGGTAAATCTTTGCAGGTACATCAAAATTGTCTTAATAATATATTGGTACTATGGTCTTGGTCACCTCTGTCATTAAACATTCTGTTTGCATTTTTCAAAGGGAGAAAGTGAAATATTAATTAAAATATATAAAGATCATGAAGGAAGAAAATGGAGTGATGAATGAAAGGGACATATAGAGTGTCTGATGAGGTTGCTACCTTTTGGCTATTGCTTTGAGAGTCTTGTGAACTGGAAGCTAATTATATCTTAATGAGGAAGGATGAATGTAAATTTCGCATATAAACATGTGATGTGAACTTCTGTGTAAAATATGTTATTTCAAGTTGGCATTTTAAAAAATTTCATGCTAAACTTTCTGTATTCCCAAGGACTCATTACTCAGTCTTGCTGTAGCTGTTTAATAAACGTCTTGTCCTTTTTAAATTGAAGAATTCACTTTAAAAGAACCAACAGAGAAATGAGAAATACTCAAATAAGTATTGTGCTTATGACTTAGTTTTTCTCTTTCCTTCTTGATGATGGTAGTTAACTCAAAATTGGTATCAGTTTTACTGTTGCTGAAACCTGAAGTGATTTTCAGGTTGATTTTTAAAGGTCATTTTCGAGCATTTCTTCAGGCTAACTAAAAATAGCTTCCCCAAACACATGACTATTGCCTCTTAATTATATCTTGACATTTAATCTTAAGGGTTTAAAAATATTATCAATAAGAAAGTACATGGGCAATCATCTATTTTGCCTGATGTTTTTCTTTCCCTTTGGTTTGAAGTCAAAGCCATGTATTCAAAATATTTTTTTCAGGGACTTCGGTGAGTCTGTCCTGTAATGTTTCCCTTCATGAACTTGACTATTGAACATAATTTGGGTAGATGAAAGTAATACATCTTTTTCAAAATTTTTCACACACAGGGCATAATGCAAGATGTGCAACTACTTGTCATGCCCCAAGGATTTATTGCTCAGTGCCCAGATCTCAATCGCAGTAAGTCCATTAGTTCTCTCATTATGTAATGAAAAGTGTGCTTCTTGCTTAATTTTGTCCAAAATGTCAGTTTGCAATTGTAGTTCTCATGTATTAGTTGTCAGCATAGACTTAACTATATTGAACTCCTTGTAAATATAACTTGACCGATGCGGTGTTTGTGATTCTAGCCTGCCCAACGTGCAATGACTTTCACGGACTCGTGCAGAAAATCATGGAACTGCAGGACATTTTAGCCAAGACATCAGCCAAGGTAAAAGCTCCTTAGAAATAGAGTGTGGGGGAGCGGAGCTCAGATCCTTGAGGTTTCCTACAGTTTCTTTTATAACCACAGTCGTTCACCTTTGAGATTTTTCTTATCCCCTGAATGGAATCAAAATTCCTACTCAAGGAAGGGGCTTATAAATATTCAAACCCAAGCCATCTGTATAACAAATGACTCAGTAAATCAAGAATGAGGCAGATTACTTGGTTTTTACACTGCTTACTACAATAGGATTTATTGTTTAATCCAGTTTTTATTATTATTTAGGTTTTTTTTGCAAGGAAGGAGGCAAGAGGACATTGTAAAGAATATGGACCTTAGAATTATGTCAGGGAAATGGTCCCACAAAAGCTTTCTACCATTGTGTTACCATTGTAGAATCACCGGCTGTCTTAATCATGTGTCAAATTTACCTGTAGTTTCACCAGGCTGTAGTCATGTTGCATAGCAGATACTGATGACCTAGAAGTTATATTGTATATGGATGATTTGTTTCTGACAAATGTAAAGTCTAAAATTTATGTTTGCACTTGAGCAAACATAGCCATGAAATTAAACATTTTTAAAAATGGAAAATGCTTCTCTGTATTGTGTATGATGTGATTTTGACTTAGACTTCTTTTCTGTTTTATCATAAGTCACACAGCAAATTTTTCTCTGCTCCCCCACGCCCCACACACAAAGTGAAGTGAAAGTCACTCAGTCGTATCCGACTCTTTGCGACCCCATGGACTATACAGTCCATGGAATTCTCCAGGCCAGAATACTGGAGCAGGCTGCCTTTCCCTTCTCCAGGGGATCTTCCCAACCCAGGGATTGAAACCAGGTCTCCCGCATTGTGGGAGGATTATTTACCAGCTGAGCCACAAGGGAAGCCTCCCCCTGACCCCACCCCACCACACTCACAAAGGCAGGAGGCAAATTTACCACAAGAAGAGGAGAAAAATCCTTTCTTTTAAATTAAAGGCTTAAGTCATTTGCAACAACATGGGTGAACCTAGAGATTATCATTACTAAGCGAAGTAAGTCAGAAAGAGAAAGACAAATACCATATGATTTCACTTATATGTGGAACCTAAAATATGACAGAAATGAACTTATCTATGAAACGGAAAAAGACTTACAGAAACTGAGAACAGACTTGTGGCTGCCAAGGCAGAGGCGGGTGAGGGAGGCCTGGACTGGGAGTTTGGGATTAGCATATGCAAACTATTGCATAATATACAGAATGGATAAGCAATAAGGTCCTACTGTATGGCTCAGGGAGCTATATTCAATATCCTGTCATAAACCATAATGGAAACAAACATGAAAAAATAAATTAAAGCCTTAAGTATATTTATAATAGATAGTTGATGAGCATAGCCATCGTTCGTGCTATTCACCCAAAAAGCAGTCAGATGCCTGTTGGAGTGTTTTGCCTTTCTGCGTTGCTGGAATGCTGAACAATACAAACCCCTTCCTTTGTACCACAGCTGTCTCGAGCCGAGCAGCGAATGAATAGATTGGACCAGTGCTACTGTGAAAGGACTTGCACCATGAAGGGAACCACCTACCGAGAATTCGAGTCGTGGACAGACGGCTGTAAGAACTGCACATGCCTGGTATGGCTTCTACTGGAATTCAGACTAATAGAACTCAGATGCCCCTTCTCTTTAAAAATGTATTAAACCAATGTCATCATGAAAATTTCAAGACCCATTTCCTCAAAACACAACACTAAAGTGCCAGCAAACCCAGTCAAATCTAAAGAACCATGTATTGCATTATTAAAGACACTTTCTAGCTTATAAAGATTATTATTGTGGTTTAAGAATGCTATAAAGTTTTAAGTTTATTGTCCACATGTGAAGTTAGTGATTTAAATTGGGTCAGTAAAAGGATTCCCAGAGGATTCTATCCTGTTGTCCTTAACTTTTCCAGGGATTTTCCCCTCATGTTTTTGTTAATGCATTTTGATAAAACTAAATGAAATGCAACAGGAAATACTGTGACTAGATTTGGCTGTATAAATAAATAATGGAGTCTAAATAAGCTTTAAAAATTTACTAATACAGTGGATATAAACTGTAAAGTTTAAATAAATATGATTTCTCGAATTGTTCACTAATTAGGTAGAATGGTTAGAAAGTCTAGTTGCTCAGTCGTGTCTGACTCTTTGCAACCCCATGGACTGTAGCCTACCAGGCTCCTCCATCCATGGGATTTTCTAGGCAAGAGTACTGGAGTGCATTGCTATTGCCTTCTCCAAAGGATCTTCCCAACCCAGGGATTGAACCCAGGTCTCCCACATTGTAGGCAGACACTTTACCATCTGAGCCACCAGGGAAGTCCCAAGGTGAAAGGTAGAATGGTTAGTGTGTTATTATTTCAAATATAGAAGTTCATTTTCAAAGAAAAGTTCAAAATGAGTTTGGTTTTGAACTTTTAAACCCCACATGGACTATTTGTGAGAACTGGTTAGCTGTAAAGAAGTCAGAGGTCTAAAACACTTTTTACCAAGTTCATCTAGTTTACTCAAAAGTGGAACATCATGATGTTAAGAAGGTCAAAGTTAGTGGTGAAATAATGGTCCATGTGTGTGTGTGTGTGCAGACTTTGTCTGATTTCTATTTAGAAACGTATTCCTACCAACATTACATTTCACAAATATAGTAAAACCTTCACAACTTGTAAAATGGGTGCCAAAAATCAAATTGAGTAAGATACAAGATGTAGTGTGATGAAGTCATAGTCATTTTTTTGGAAAAGACTAGAAAAGCAACTAAACTACCTTGGTGTTCTGGGTGACCTTCAGAAATCAAATTCCCTGAGGTACCCTTTAGGTTGGTACCTCTTATGATGATCGTCAGTGTCCATTCACAGTGGTGGTGTGTTTGAGCTCAAATATCCCTGGGAGGATTTTTGCATCCTGAAACTGGGTTTTCAGCATGGCAGCTGCTATTCCAGAAATATTGTTTGTTGATGCTCATTTTGTGAGTCATCTGGGGAGACATGAGTACCCCAGGCTGGCTCTCAGCCTGCTGTTTCCCTGCCACTGGTGTCCTTCCTTCAACCCCTGTCCTCACTCGCTTCACAGTAGGAGGTGAGACCTCTAGCTTAGTTGCTGAGCAGAAGATAGGGTCAACCACCACCTGTGTGATGACTCAACTTGTGTTACTGTGGGTCTCTGTATATGGATTTTACTGTAATTTTACTGTAAAATTATGGTTTTACCAAAGAGAATAGTGATACTTATAACATTTTACGTGAAGAATTTGAAATTTAAGAAACAACTTAAAAATACTTGAAAACTACTAACTGCAACTTGGAAATTCTTTAAAATACTGTTTTCTTCTCAGAATGGAACCATCCAGTGTGAAACTCTGATTTGCCCAAATCCTGACTGCCCCCTCAAGTCGGCTCTCGCATACGTGGATGGCAAGTGCTGTAAGGAATGCAAATGTAAGCATAACTTTTATGGTGAATACTTTCTTGGCAAAACTAAAGCTTTGTATTAATAAATATTCACCCATCATTGGTTTAATCTGGGTAAGCTAAATCGCTTTCAGAAATGATGAAAATAGGAAGAATCCCTTCTGTATTTTGGTTGGGCAGTTCTTTTCCACTTAAAAATGTTGTACTTGTATTCTAGCAAGAAAATTTTTCTTTGAGGAATCTATTCTGTTTAGTGACATTAGTAGCAAAGATATGTAATCAACTTAGTAGAAGACATTTCTCTAATTAACAGTGCTTGATACAAATACCTCCCAACTAGGTTAAGAATAGTCCACACTCAGCCAAGATAACCAAGAAAATCCATGATACAAATGACCTATACAAAGCTTGCTATCAGTCCAAACCACAGAAGTGCACATTGTTATAGAATAGTCCAGTGTGGACGGCCATGGTCTTAATTCACAAAAAGATGCTCATGCCACTGAATGAAGAAGCTGTCTGACTTTTAGCATCTGTTGTATACAGTTCACGTCTGATGTCTGAAAATGCTCTTTGAATCCATAGCTATCATTAAATGGATTCTATGCAATTTACTTAATAACAGAAAACATTGCATCTATATTATTTATACTTTAACAGTTGCCTCAAGTCCTTGTTAAAAGTAACAGTTGAAACTTAGCTTTTTTAAAAAAGCCAAGAAATAGTATCATATGAAACCTGGGTTGTCATAAAATTTGTAGAATATATAGGGGTATGTAGAGTTAGTGTTAGTCAGTTAATTGTGTCTGACTCTCTGTGACCCTATGGACTGTAGCCTGCCAAACTCCTCTGTCCATGGAATTCTCCAGCCAGTAATACTGCCATTCCCTTCTCCTTGGGATTTTCCCAGCCTAGGGATCAAACCTGGGTCTCCTACATTGAAGGTGGATTCTTTTTTTTTTTTTCGTTTCTTTACTGTCTGAGCTGTTAGGGAAGCTCAGATAAGGCTACATAAGTGCCATCTAATCTTACGCATGTGTCTACACACAAGATAGAAAGAGAGGAAGAGTAAGGAAGAGGGAAGAAGAGGGAGAGAAAAGTAGAAGCTACTTTTCCCAGGGTTTTTTATGCTTACCTTGCTCTGCTGACATTGCTGTACCTTACTCTTCCCTACGTAGGGTGCTCCTGGTGAGAGTGACAAGTTATTAGAGAAAAATCAGGAAGTCACTTCATAGTTCACTGATTTAATTCCCCCAGGAGCTTATTTATATTTAATTTTGTTAAACTTTACTTTGAACCAATCCATTTCATGAGAGTGTATTAACCTCGTCATCTAGTGTATTAACCTAGTGTATGAACCAGGAAGGGTTATATATATATGTCACTAGCTAATTTCCCTGGTGAGGGGTAATCTGAGTTCTTCCTTGAAGTTGTATTAATAATGAAAAGCTTGTACCAACATTCTGCAGTTTTCTTTGTAGATGCTTGGAGGTAGAAAAAAGAAGGGTCCTCTATAGGACTTTATATTGGTAACGTGACAGTAGCAGGAATCAGTTTTTGCTTTTCTTTCTCTTATCTTTTCCACTGATACTTCTACATTGTTACCTGTGAGTATGATAGATTTGCATTAAGTGATATTGATTTTATTAGAAACAGGCTGATTGAAATAATGAACCATCATGATAGATGAATTAGTCAGAAGTTGTAAATTTTAGTTCTGATTTTACCAGTTGTCTCTGTTACCAGCAGTAAGGTGCCTATTAAATCAGACTATGCTTGAAATCTTCTTCAAAATAATGTAGTTAGATAGACTTAATGAAATGGTAAAATATTTTAAAATTCATTAATGCAATGTGCTTCTGGCAGACTTTGGTGTTAGTGATTGGAAATCAGTTGGATTTCCTATATAAAATAGTGAAAGCTGCAAATGAGTGACCAGTGAGAGGACCACAGTGTCACTAGAATTTGAGTCTTTCATTTCATACTGCTGAAAAATAATGACTAAATGACTGTCTTTTTGGTCATGTTCAGTGATATGAGTGCCGTGGAATATAGAGAATTTGTGTCCCAATATTGAGCTGGCATGCTATTTTTAGTAAATACCCATAGAGTTTTTTCATAAGAGAAATAAGTATTTAGGTCATATGGTAAATATTAGAGATAATTCGGGATTGTGTCTCCACATGCACAAATTTTTTCATTTAGAAAATAGAAATACATAACTTCCTATTGAGTAAATTTATACGTGATATAATTTATCCTTTAAAAAAGTGTACAATCCAGTATATTTTAGTATGTCTATAAGGTTGTTCAACCATCACCACTACCTAATTCCAGAACATTTTCATTGTTCCAGGAAGATACCCTCTAACCATTAAGAATCATTCTGTCCTTCCCTCTTCTGCCGCTCCTTGGCAACCACTAATCTACTTTCTGTTCTTATTCTGGGTATTTCATATGAATAGAATTAAATAATATCCACATGCATAAATTTAAAAACAGTCACTAAAACATTTCTGGAAATGTTCTCCTGAAAAGTTTTGCAAAAAAAAAAATATTCTATAAAGGATAAATAATATTTAAAATAAATTTAATGATAATTAGCTGACTCGTTTACACAGTTCAGATTTTCCTATGTGCTAAAAGTAGGAGAAGCCAGTGGTTAGATGGATCTATGATGGTCTGTGTGTGTGTGTTTTACTGTTATGTATGAGGGGAACAGTATCATTTTCCTATACTAATTTCCCCGGTAGAATCAGTGTTATAATTTATGAGAACTTAATTTCAGTGGAATACGGATTCTATGTGTTTTACTTTTTAAAACACAACCATAGCCTTCCTTTTCCACAGTGCACTCATTAAATCTTTAAAACTCTTTTGCTCAATAGCCTCTTTAATGACATAAAATTAACAAAATATATTCTTTAGTGAGGACAGTTTAAAGAGATGAATCATTTATGGTTTCTAAAGCCTTTGGAAGGTAAAACATGTAGCCTAACACTGAATGTTAGTCTGCCAAGACTGAAACGAACACCACCAGTACATGGGCCAGTCATTTTTGGTGTTCTTTATTTAATGCTTTCAGCCTTGCTTCACCAAAGTTGTTTGTGCAACACTGGGCAGCCCTGTTTTGTAGCCTGCTCTATATGTTTCTGCTGTAACTTCAGCTCTAGCCCTTTATCCAAATATAAATACTGTTGAATGGTAGCAAGGTTGTTATTTTGGGAGAGAAGTCAGAGAGAACCAAGCCTGTCACGGATCCTTATTTGAATCTACATAAGCAAAGTGTTGGAAGGAGGGGCTTAACTTTTATGCCCCTACAACTAATGGAGCACCTACCATGGTGGAATTAGGATGAAATCCAAAGACAGGACTGCATCAATGCCAAGCCATTAATATGTTAATAATCACAACTATAACAAAGTCATATCTCTTCCTCAGGCTGGAAGGCATGTACTTTGCTCCCCAGTCAATCTTTATAACAGCTGTATAAAGTAGGCATTATTTCCATCTTCCTAATTAGAGGGATTACATGACTTGTCCAAGAAGACACTTCTAGTTAGATGTTCCAGAGAAGTTCTGTCTGAAAGTGCTGTGCTTTGCCAGCCTACTTCCCTCTTTAAAAGCATCTTCTCTAATTAATCTATATTTCTGTCTTTGTGCCAATACCATACTGTCTTGATGACTGTGGCTTTGTAGTATAGTCTGAAGTCAGGCAGGTTGATTCCTCCAGTTCCATTCTTCTTTCTCAAGATTACTTTGGCTACTCGAGGTTTTTTGTATTTCCATACAAATTGTGAAATTATTTGTTCTAGTTCTGTGAAAATTACCGTTGGTAGCTTGATAGGGATTGCATTGAATCTATAGATTGCTTTGGATAGTATAGCCATTTTGACAATATTGATTCTTCCAATCCATGAACGCGGTATATTTCTCCATCTGTTTGTGTCCTCTTTGATTTCTTTCATCAGTGTTTTATAGTTTTCTATGTATAGGTCTTTTGTTTCTTTAGGTAGATATACTCCTAAGTATTTTATTCTTTTTGTTGCAATGGTGAATGGTATCGTTTCCTTAATTTCTCTTTGTTTTCTCATTGTTAGTTTATAGGAATGCAAGGGATTTCTGTGTGTTAATTTTATATCCTGCAACTTCTCTAATTAATCTCAGTGATCTACCTTCATCGACTGGTAACTAAGCTTTACCATACAAAGGCCATTAGGGTCCTGGCTAAGTCTAGGTGAAGTTACAAAGTAAGCAGAGTTTGCCTTTGTCCACTTATCTTCTCCCCTGTCAGCCACCACCACCATACTGTTTATTCCAGTCACAGGCT
Organism: Odocoileus virginianus; assembly: GCF_023699985.2. Taxonomy (NCBI): domain Eukaryota; kingdom Metazoa; phylum Chordata; class Mammalia; order Artiodactyla; family Cervidae; genus Odocoileus; species Odocoileus virginianus. The sequence goes on from NC_069697.1 coordinate 32,798,208, forward strand.
CTCAACTAGTCAATAGTAAGATTGACACAAATTCAAGGAAGCTCTAGAAAATGTAACTGTACATTTGTACAGTAAATGTAACTGTCTATATTAGTAAACATTTTGGGTGACATTAAATTTAAAATAGGATGAGGTCAAACTAATTACAAGTACATAAAATCTCAACCCATTTAAAAAAGTATCAGAAAATAATCCATTACAATTCTAGGAAACAGAAAGCTACTAAAATCACTGAACTTAGAAAAAAATTTAAACTATTCTGTGCATTCATTTATTTTATTTCAGTGGACTGTAGATTCAAGTTTGAATACAGAGTACTGCTTCACAGCAAGGTGATTCATGAATACAGAGAAGCAGAAGCAAATGAGAACTAACATTGTAATGTCTTTTGCAGAAAAGGCTATGTTTTAATAAACAACAATTGGGAAGGCAGATTTCCTCTCCATTTCGAGAAAGGCAGCAAATACAGGAAATGTGAATGTGACCATCAAAATTGGTTGGTGCTTGCTTGTAGCCATAGTTATTTTAATTGGTGTTTTCTCAGATGACATATCTATATGAATAAATTACAATAATTGTTTTGGTTGAATAAAATCAGAGTTTGAATACATAATCAGTTCAGTTCAGTCACTCAGTCATGTCTGACTCTTTATGACCACATGGACTGCAGCACACCAGGCCTCCCTGTCCATCACCAACCCCCAGAACTTACAAAACTCATGTACATTGAGTCGGTGATGCCATCCAACCATCTCATGCTCTGTTGTCCCCTTCTCCTCCTGCCCTCAATCTTTCCCAGCATCTGGGTCTTTTCCAATGAGTCACTTCTTCACATCAGGTGGTCCAAGTATTGGAGCTTCCACTTCAACATCAGTCCTTCCAATGAATATTCAGGACTGATTTCCTTTAGGATTGACTGGTTGGGTCTCCTTGCAGTCCGAGGGACTCTCAAGAGTCTTCTCCAACACCACAGTTCAAAAGCATCAATTCTTCTGCGCTCAGCTTTCTTTATAGTCCAACTCTCACATCCATGCATGACTACTAGAAAAACCATAGCTTTGACTAGATGGACCTTTGTTGGTAAAGTAATATCTCTGCTTTTTAATATGCTGTCTATGTAGGTCATACCTTTTCTTCCAAGGAGCAAGCATTTTTTAATAACATGGCTGCAGTCACCATCTGCAGTGATTTTGGAGCCCAAGAAAATAAAGTCTGTCACTGTTTCCATGATTACCTCATCTATTTGCCATGAAGTGATGGGACCAGATGTCATGATCTTAGTTCTTTTGAGTTTGAAGCCAACTTCTTCACTCTCCTCTTTCACTTTCATCAAGAGGCTCTTTAGTTCTTCTTCACTTTCTGCCATAAGGGTGGTATCTGCATATCTGAAGTTATTGATATTTCTCCTGGCAGTCTTGATTCCAACTTGTGCTTCATCCAACCTGGCATTTTTCATGATGTACTCTGCATGTAAGTTAAATAAGCAGGGTGCCAATATACAGCCTTGACATACTCCTTTCCCAATTTGGAACCAGTCTGTTTTTCTATGTCCAGTTCTAATTGTTGCTTCTTGACCTGCATACAGATTTCTCAGGAAGCAAGTTCGGTGGTCTGGTGTTTCCATCTCTTGAAGAATTTTCCACAGTTTGTTGTGATCCATACAGTGTTCTGTGTTGATTAGACATCGTACAGTTTTCAACTTAAAACACTGTCAGCTTAGGTAAAATGGACTTAACCATTCCTATTGAGTGGTTAAGCATGTGGCTTATAGAGTTAGATTTTCTGGGTTTGAGTTCTGGCTCTCCTGCTTATTAGCTTATTAGCTGTGCAGCTTTGGCCAAGTTACTTTACCTCTCCCTGTCTCAGCTTACTCATTTGTGATGTTATATCTAAGGGTTGGTGCAAGGACTGAATGAATTGTAAAGTGCTTAGAACAATGGCTCAGACTGTAAAGCGTCTGCCTACAATGCGGGAGACCCAGGTTCGACCCTGGGTCGGGAAGATCCCCTGGAGAAGGAAATGGCAACCCACTTGTTTTCTTGCCTGGAAAATCCCATGGACTGAGGATCCTGGTAGGCTACAGTCCATGGGGTTGCAAAGAGTCGGATATGACTGAGCGACTTCACTTCACTTCACTTAGAGCAATGTTAGCTATTATTCCTGTTTTTATGAAAAGAATCATTTATATTTTTATTTATATTTTTATTCAATCTAGTGAAACTATCTCATTTGGTTATAGATCTTAAAACTTCCCAGGACCTAGAGATCTTCAGAACTGCAGTTTGCTTTTGTTGAGGTAACTAGGGGCAATACAAAACGCGAACAATGAAGCTAGGGAGGTTAAATGACTTTTCTGAGATCAATTATTTTGTAATGCAAGGTTATTTTTTTCCCCAAATTCTGTTCTAACATACAGTACTACTATCTTCAAGACCATTCCTCCCTCAGTATTTTGGATGGGTCTTGATCAGGGTTGACACTTGGAACCAATGCATTATGTGTTTTTTGGTGTTTGGCTTTTATTTAAACTTGCATTTGTAAGATGCATCTGTATTTTTTTGCATGTAGATGTTGATTTTTCGTGTTTATTGCTGTGTGTGTTCCATTTGTGTTAATATATCACAGTCCAACCTATTATTGAAGAGTGAGTCAGGTGGTTTCCAGTTTTTGACTCTATAAATGTCCTTCTGTAAATGTGATGTACATGTTTTTGGTGTCATGTGTGCCTGATGGATATATACCTTAGAATTGTTTGGGAACGCAGTAAAGCTGTTTTATTTTACAACAAAACTGTTTGACCCTTTGGCAAAATTGTTTTGCCAGTTTCCCAAAGTGACCTTTCCAATTTGCCCTTCCACTGACAATGTATAAACATTCCATTTGCTTCACAATCTCACCCACACTTGACATTCTTGGTCTTTTTAATTTTAAGCATTATGATAAATTATATTTATACATCATATTGTACTGTACTTCAAATTTGCATTTCCCTGACAACTAGTGAAGGTGAGCAATTTTCATATATTTGTGGACCAATTTCCTTAATTTTAAATAATAGAAAATAAGAGTAGATTTTTAAATACAAATAAGTACAAACATTTCCCTGAAGATCATTTTTCTTTTTCTTTTTTTGGCAGGAGATGTTAGGTTGGGTGGTTTGATTCTTTTATTTTCACATTAGTATGCAAATATGGATGATCTAGCTCTCTCACTTAAAATGAATAGCAAAGTAGGGACTAAATTACTATCACTCAAGTAATTTGGTTTTTTTTTTTTTAAAAGTAATGACAGGAATGAAACTGACTCAGAGACTTTTAAACATGTGAATATAAAGAGGAGGAGAAAAAAAACAATGGTATATAATTCACCAAGAATCTTTGTTCTTAAAAAAAAAAGAAATGCATAATTTATATAGGTGACATTAAAAAAGAAAATAATCTTGGAGCAACATAACCAATAAACTTAGCTGTGTCTAAAGTAATTCTGAAAGCATGGGAAATATGCAATATTCATTGGAGGTTCTTGTGCGTGAACACAATTATAAATTAGTTGGCTTTATAGAACCAGAAGGGGCTGTGTGACCAGAATGCTAATGCTGACTTGGGGATCTATGCAATAACGAAAAAGGTAGAAATAGCAATCAAGAGGAAGATGTGTTGTTTTACATATCACATGCAATACTTTTGGAAAGTTTCCTGAATCTCTGTAGTTATTAAGGAATAGTATGTCAGCAAACAGTTGAAAGAGCTGAGTGCTAATGGTGTTGCTATAAATCATGTGCATGGCCTTGGTTTGAATTGTCTTTTCTCATCAAAATTACCTGTATTTAATATTTAAAATAATATTGAATAAATCATGGAATTAATACCCTTTCCTAATTATACAGATATGTGTGAAAAATGGGCAAAAAAATAGTTCACTTGTGTAATACTTAGTTAAGGTCATTGAGCTTGTGATAGGGAATATTTTCACTAAAGACAAATAGCTAAGTTTTATTAAAGAGAGATCTCATCTCTCTTTAATAAAGATAATCCTGTAGGCTTCCTGAACACCATCATTAATTTTGTGCTGATATTTTTTCATAAACTCTTCAAACAGGCATTTGGCATCCTGCTATCTTTTAGACATTTTAAAAACTGATAAATGTCACATCAGTGGAAAAAATACTGAACTGGCAATATTAGTAAGCAAGAATAATTAACAATATAGCCTTCAGATTAATGACTTATGAGACACCACATGATACATTTTAATGATCTTTAGAAAAAATGAAAAATCTTTTGTTAAGTAGTCAGCCACCAGAGCTGACATGCCAGGAAAATAGAGGGCAGAGTTACAGGATGATGACAGTGTCATAGCAATTTGCTGCTGTGTTCTCTGCTCCACAGTCCTGAGATGTGTGACTCATTCTCTCTTCCTAATCCTACCACAACAGTTTTAATGTCTTAACTAAAATAATGATGCATACAGTGAATATTCAATCCAACTAAAAAGATGTAACATAAAAAGTAAAAATCCCCCTTCTCCCCCCACTGCTGAGCTTCTAGTCCTCGCGTGTCCATCCAGAGGATTTTCGATGAGTCCACTCACATATGCATGTGTAGGCTTTTCATGTACAGTAAATGATGTCATACATCTTCCTGTACTTTGATCTTGGAGATGTTTCCTTATCAACAAATGTTTAAAAATGGCTGCATAGTACTCCGCTGTATAATTTATCACAATGTTATTTCTTCCCCCTCAAAGGATATCTTGATTGTCTCCAATCTGTTTTGCTGTTTTTCTTATGAAAATCAATATTGTGGGCTGTCTCACAAGTGTAATCTTGGAGTACTTTTTTACCCCTTTATCTGTATGGTAAATTGCTGAGAGTGGCATTGCTGGATCAGAGACTGTGGCACTTTTGAATCTTGCCAGCTCTTGTGCTACAGTTATTTTCTTGCTCTGAATTACAAAAAGCTGGTGCAGCCTGTTTTGCCCTTCTAGTAAGGAGCACTTGGTGGCAGCGCTGAGGGAAAACTGAAAACACCACTTTTCTCTCAGTGTTGTGAGTTCTTTAAAAAGAGCATCAGAGACGTTTTTCTTTTTCCCAAGCAACCTTGACAAGGTAATATCAATTCATGGGAGATTCCTCCATGAAAGATAGTCTATAAAAGCCTGAACTTTATTGTTTTACCACAGACAACATTCTCTGGTGAGCCGATAAAATTAATTGCCATTATACATCTTTGGTAAATTCTGTAGATAGCGTGAGAATATATTGAGTTTACTTATTTTTCCTGAGATGAAAGTAGTTTTCCAGAAGACATAACACAGGTACAGCCCTCTGATTTTGAGGCATTATACCATGCCTATTTAATCATGTTTTATTTTAAAATAATAGAGAATACTCAACCTCTAGTTCTTCACTCTGAATTGTAATTTCTCTTCATTATTAAGGTTCTTGAATAAATGTATTTTGTGGATTTTAATATTTTTCATGCCCCATTACATTTTCTCAAAAGAATGTCCCCACCCATCTAATGACATTGCTTAAATGGCCTAAAACTCTTCAGAAGAAAGCTTTATGCAAATTTGTCTGTGATAATAAAAATCAAACTGTCTAGCACAGCTCTAGGAGAATAAAAATGGGACTCTTCAGGTGATTGGAAAGCTCGTCCTTCTTAGTAGTATAAGGCTTTGAAACAAGTGAGAGGATTTCAGACTTATACCAAAGCAAAAGATCCATAATCTGGATATCATTCATATGAGACACAATTTAAGAGAGAAGAAAAAACACTTACCTTAGGCAGAAAATGCAGCTTTTTATCTACTGTGTTGTTAGGTAATTGTTTTAAAAATGAGCTTATTTTCTTCTGAGAAGAGATCAAACAAAACAGCAGTTTGAAATCAGAATAGGGAAAAATAAGGTATATGCAATTTAAAGCATCTTACCAGTTGATTTAAACAGTTATGTTGAAAGTAGTAAGTCAGGAAGACCAGCTGCATAATAGAGGGAAGTGGACGTCAGAGTACCCATTGGAGAACAAAGCCACAACTCCCACCAACCCCAAGAGGAAGGGCAGTGGATGCCTTGAATACTGTGTGTGGCCTGTGCCCCCGGCACATATTTACAGACTGTGTAAAATTAGTATCGATTAAAATTTAGATTTAGAAAACACAATGATATTAGAGTTCCGTGTGAGGAAGGGTCAGTAAGGAATTCTCTTTTTCAGTTTAGAGATGCTTGTGATAAAGTACAATTCAGGTACATTTGTTTTTGTACAAATGCCCTTAATTCAAAACTATTTCACTATTAAAAATACATATGAAATCATATGAAATGGCTTTAAAAGTTGTTACTGGAGTTGGTGGTGGTAAGAATAGAGCTGCATTCAACTCAGAAAATTATAAACTTGTAAAATATCTCTTCTTTGGAATGGTTGCTATAATCCCATGGCCTGCTACTAGAATATTCTATCCACATTATATTCTAGAACCTTTGCCTAGATTTTGCTTCTAAATCACAACAGCTGCTATTTACACTCTCTTCACCACAGTTGCTGGAATGTTGCCTCTATTGAGGAACTGGATATATGGTCTCTGGAGTTGGAGCAACACCAGGTTTTTAGGATTTGATGTTCAGATCTTGGCCTTATTGTTTGTTTTATAATTTAGTTACATTGCTGGTATAAAAACATTTCTGGGCTCGCTGACTTCAGCGTGGCCCTCAATTATAAATATTATTTCAAACTGTAAAGGCGTGTCTCACAAACACTTATACAACAAACTCAGCAACTTAGGAAAGAGAATTTTAAGTCTCCACAGCATAACAGATCATATACAGGTATAATATTTATGATTTTAACTGTTGTCAAGTGACCCCAATGATCCGTGGTACATACATTTGTAATTTTTGCTGAGACCTGAATTTTAATTCAACAAACTGTGAGGGCTGTATGCAAGAACACATCACTTAGCTCAGTGCTTCTCAAATTTTAATGGGAATACGAATCACCTAGGGATCTTGTTAAAATGAAAATTATGATTCAGTCATTCTGGCTGAGAGTTTGCATTTTCAGCCAGTTCATGGGTGATGCTGTTTTGGGGAACACACTTTGATTAGCATAGATTTAATTATTGGTTGTGTTTTCCTGGTTGTTTAGACGCTTGGTGGAGCTTCATTTTTCTGTGTTGGAAAACAAGTATGTAGTAAGGCCTCTGAATATATGCTTCAGGATTTATTTTTTAAGCTGACATTATTTTCTGAGTATGAAAATTTAACAGAAATCATCCTGTTGCCTCTCATAATGGTTTCCCATTTACAGATGAGGAAAGGAAAGGTCAGAGAGGTTACTTCACTTGCTGAAGATAACATAGCCAGTAAAGTGGCAGCATTACCAATAAGCACATGCAGTGTTTCTCCTGTATTGCCTCATGGGATGTGTAACATATTTCATTAATGGAAGTAGAAAATCAGTATGAATAGAGAGGTAAGAAAAACTTAGGATGTTCCAGAGGCAGCAATTATGTGTTAAAATGGTATGTAAATACTTAAGAGATACCATATAACACTTATTTCTATGTGCAGTGTAAAGGAGAGAATGATCAAATGTCAGTTATCCACTCTATTCATTACTAAAATGAAGTGTCTTGTCTGTTATGGGAAACAACTTTTCATTGCTTTGTAGTATCTCCTATGTGGGACAGAAAACTGTTGATCCTGGTAGTTCAGGAAGAGAAATCTTAAAAGCAGATGTCTTCTGGTTGGATTTTTATTTGATTTTGGCAAACAACAGGAAAAATACTTTGAATTCAAACTTAGAAGTGTCTACAAAAAGGTCCAGACCTACCTGGATTATTGACTGGAATTTTTGAAAGTCTGTGGTCATGGAGAATTCTTTATCCTTAGTCCCCCAATTTTTTTTTCTTTTTGAAGTTTTCTTTGCATTTTTTAAATTAAATGAGGTCCTTTCCTAAATATTTTTGGTGGAATAATCCACATCAGTCTGATTTCCTAGGCCTTTAGTAACTTTCTAAGTCTTGTAAGTTATCTAGCTTTAGTTTTGTCAGGTTGTTATGCTAAGATGAATTGTGCTTTCTTAATGTTAAACTGTTTCCACTGGACTTGAAACTATTCGTGCCCCCCCACCCCCACCCCCACCCCCACACTGAAGTCTTTGGTCTTTTTATTCTAGGTCTTGTAAGAACAAGATTAATAAAAGCAACCTAGTATTAGAAAACTTGAGAACAAAACTTTCCATCAGCTTGAATTCCCTTTTCTCTCTTGCAGAAATTCCCTGATTAATCCATGCCTTAGAATTGCGCTCTGCGCTCTGTGTCACTTGATTCCTGGGGTTATTTCAACGATGGTGGTCCAAAGGAGCTAAGTGAGCCTGCACAAACACACCTCATGGTGTAAAACTGAGTGTGTGCAGATGGACTTGCATATTCTCTCAGCTTTTTTTCAGCCTGTTCAGATCTTTTTGACAAGTTTTAGGTCCTCATAGTTTATGGTATTGTTTGTAAGAAGACATGAAAGAGGAACTTTTTTTTTCCCCTGGAGTTGTAATTGTTAGATTTGGGAAGCTAATTCTTTATTATATTTTGAGGAAGAGAATAAAAGAGCAGTGGGTAATACATTCTTTTCACACTGTTTAGTGGGTAAGTGTCATGTCCTTAAACCAATAAAAATTTGTGCTTTTCTGATCACAAATGAGTTTATCTCACAGCAAGCAGTGTTAAGAATTTCTCATTTGTGTTTATGCCTATAGTCTACCTCCAGCGTTTCTCAGGCCCCGAATCTCAGAAAGGTCACTTTGATTTGTTGGTTGGGAAGGAGGGAGGGGGTAGTCTAGTATAGAACAAAATGAACATTGTACTTGTTCACTGATTTATTTCATCTATTAATGGCCCTTCGGACCAGGATTTTTAAATGCTGTAGGGCTTGGAGCAGGTGGGGCGGGGGGAGACCGTCAGCTGAATGTGGAATAGAATTGGATTAACTCTCCTGGCTGAGTTTACCATATGCCCAAGAATGAGTTTAGGAGCTGGAGAGCTTGGAGTAATCCTAGAAATAGTAATATGTGGATGGTTGCTCTATGCATATGGAAATTGTGTGAAATAAAGGTGAAATTATATGTCTTGCTGCTGTAGCTCTCCCTTTATAATTTTCATTTCTTTGAAAAATAGTTATTAGGTACCGCCTACGAATTAGTTTCTGCTTGACACTGGAGATAGAGTGATGAACAAAATAAGATTTGTCTCTGCCCTTGTGAACCTAATAATCAAGTTGGGGAGACAGACATTAATCATCTTATAATCAAGTATGCAGTACAATGTTGCAGCAGTAAGATGTTGATAAAGTACCTGTAGTAAGTGAAATTCATCTAGCATGGAGATCAGAGAAGGCATCCTTTAGAAAATTATGTTGAATTGAGATCTGATAAGTAAATAGCATTACACCAGTAAAGAGAAAAAGGAAGAAATGTTCAGGCTGACAGAATTTAATGTGCAAAGGCTCTGTGTATGGAGATAGGATGTTGTGAAAGGAGGCTGGTGTGGTTAACGTGCAGACATGCAACTGGAGAGGTAAGAAGGACTAGAATGAGTTTTATTTCTACCCCAAGGGCAATGGAATGCAAGTTACATATGATATTTTACCTCTTTTTGCAGTTATACAGAGAAGAGATGATGGTAGCTTCATTAAGTAGAAGTGATATATGTTTATGGTAGAGCCAATAGGATTTTCTGATGGCTTGATATGGAGTTGCTTGCTATTGGCTAAGATGAGATGATTGTTAATTCAGTCAGATTTGGGAGGGTTGCTAAAATCAAGACTTTAGTTTAGATGTGTTAGCCATTTAAGTGGAAATGTAGACAAGCAGTTATATTTGAGTCTGAAGTTTGGGACAGAAGTCAAGAGTAGAGCTAAGAATCAATCTGAATAGTTGAATTTTTTCCTATGTTTGTTGACAATTTGTGTTTATTTTTTGAATTAATTTTTATCGACAATGTCCACTTTAAAATTCAGTTCTTTGCATTTTTGTTTCATAACAGCTCTTTTTATAATATGACTCATGTTAAGTATGTTGCAAACATATTTTCATAATGTTACTTCTTCTATTTAGTGTTTTCTACCATGAAGAAAATTTAGAATTTTATGTAATTGAATCTTCTCGTCATGCTAAAAAGGCCTTTTCCTCTTTTTATTCATAAAAAAATATTTACTTTATAATCTCCCAATGGCTCCTTCTCCTTCAGGTTTAAACAATCTGGGATTTACTTTGTGAATCAGAGGTAATAATTGTAACTTTCCCAAACAAGTTAAACAATAATTTCAGTATCATTTGTTGAATAAATATTTTGTTTACTGATTAACATGTGACTTTATATTGTATAAAGTGAAAGTGTTAGTCACTCAGTTGTGTCCAACTCTTTGCGACCCCATGGACTGTAGCCCATCAGGCTCAGAGCTCTGTCCATGGAATTCTCCAGGCAAGAATGCTGGAGCGGGTAGCCATTCCTTTCTCCAGGGATCTTGCCAACCCACGGATCGAACCTGGGTCTCCTGCACTAAAGATGGATTCTTTACTGTTTGAGCCCCCAAGGAAGCCCATATTATATAAATATTTACATATTTATATGTATTTAAGTTTGTTTCTAAAATTTCTCTTATTTTCTATTAATCTATCTCATGGTACTGATTCTACAGTATTTTAATTATTGTAGTATTGTAGCATGAGTTTTTATTTGGGAAAACCATCATTGTTCTTTCTAAAAACTTCCTTGGCTTATTTTTGATCATTCATGCTTCCAGATGACATTTGCATATCATGAAAATTACCTGTTCCTAAATGGTTTTCAAAACTCAGTCACATGTGCGTCTGATTCTGCTATCTTTTTTTGTGATAATCCTTTGACAGATACCACAGAAAATATTCTGTGGTTGTTTTTGTTTTTTTCTATGTATTACTAGAGCAATTTCATGGTTTAAGATTTGAAGAATTTCAAAGCTGGTGTTTCAAAGCTTGGGTGTTGACAAGTTCAAGGGTATGGCTATGGTGATAGTGCTTAACTGGTGAAGGAATGAAATTTGCTGTATTCCAGGAGGCAAGGAAACTTAGTTTCTAGGTATTGAATAGATTTTCTAAAGACCTTTCAAAGTTTCCCAAGACAAAGTGGAGAAATAGATTGTTTTTTAGGTGCCAATAACTCCATCATAGGCAGATGACACTAATGAGGAGGTAGTGGTGGAGAGGGATGGAAAAAAAGGAATGAAATTTGCTGTATTCCAGGAGGCAAGGAAACTTAGTTTCTAGGTATTGAATAGATTTTCTAAAGACCTTTCAAAGTTTCCCAAGACAAAGTGGAGAAATAGATTGTTTTTTAGGTGCCAATAACTCCATCATAGGCAGATGACACTAATGAGGAGGTAGTGGTGGAGAGGGATGGAAAAAAAGGAATGAAATTTGCTGTATTCCAGGAGGCAAGGAAACTTAGTTTCTAGGTATTGAATAGATTTTCTAAAGACCTTTCAAAGTTTCCCAAGACAAAGTGGAGAAATAGATTGTTTTTTAGGTGCCAATAACTCCATCATAGGCAGATGACACTAATGAGGAGGTAGTGGTGGAGAGGGATGGAAAAAAAAAAGGATGGAAGAAACACTTCCTTACTATCACAGGCACACATGTGGTGTTGGAAAATGAAAAATCTAAATGACGTGGTTCCATAGAAAGAAAAATTATCCATACCCCAAATCTAGGTTTCAGTCAGAGGAGGGAAGTGAAGGGAGCATTCTGTGAGGTGCTAGATTGTGAAGGATGTATATAGACAGTGGTTAAGGTGGAGGATCGGAAGCCCCGTGGATCAGTTGGGTTTTGCTTTGTAGCAAAACATCCCCAAACTCAGTTTCTTAAAGCAATAGTTTGATAGGTTGGAAATCTAGACTGCGCTCTTGGGCTTCCTGTTTTTCCTTAATTTAGTTAGTCTAGTCTTGGCCAGGCTTGCTCATGTATCTGTAGTTAGCTGGTGGGTTAACTTGGTTTAGGATGGCCTCACATTTTGTGCCTGGCATAATGGGAGTCTCTTTCCATGTCATCTTTCAACACAGCAGGTTAGTCTAGAGTTGTTCATCTGATGCTTTCAGATTTCTACGTCCAGGCTTGCAAAGTATTTTGAAACCTAGGCTAGGAACTCAGCTGAATGTTGTTGAACACTGTTACTTCTACAGTGCATTTTATTGGCCAGGTCAAGTCACAAGGCAATTGTGATGATGGAGGACCTGTAGTTACTTAGAAAGGAACATAGAAATGGATCAGAAAATGATAGTCATTTCTGCAGTCTTCAATACCCTGGAAAGATGACTTGAAGGGGAAGGAAATCCAAAGAGGTATAAGGATGAGAGCAAGAGAGATGTATCTGATTGTTGCTTTTGAATTGTGGTCAAGAATGAAGGGATGTGAAGTATAGTGGACTTCACTGAACTCAAGGACTCTATTCTTACTCCGGCATTAACTTTAAACACTGATACAGCTTGCATGCATTCTCAGTGGTATCAGGAACCCCGTAAAACTAGCAGTCCACCACCATGGCTGAGATAACTCCTGATGGAAGAAACAGATGGTATGTAGTTGTTGTCCAGTTGCTCAGTTTTGTCCAACTCTTTGCTACCCCATGGACTTCAGGATGCCAGGCTTTCCTGTCCTTCATTGTCTCCCGGAGTTTGCTCAAACTCATGTCCATTGATTCAGTGATGCCATCCAGCCATCCTATCCTTCGTTGCCCTCTTCTCCTCCTGCCCTCTGTCTTTCCCAGCATCAGGGTCTTTTCCAGTGAGTCGGCCCTTTGCATCAGGTGGCACAAATATTGGCGCTTCAGTTTCAGCATCAGTCCTTCCAATGAATATTCAGGGTTGATTTCCTTTAGGAAATGGTTTGACTGGTGTGATCTCCTTGCTTTCCAAGGGACTCTCAAGAATCTTCTCCAGAACCACAATTTGAAAACATCAGTTCTTCAGTGCTCAGTCTTCTTTATGGGCCAACTCTCACATCCATACGTGGCCACTGGATGGTATGGTGTGCATGCCCAGTTGCTCAGTCTTGTCTGACTGTTAGTGACCCCATGGACTGTAGCCCACCAGGTTTCTCTGTCCATGGGATTTTCCAGGCGAGAATACTGGAGTGGGTTGCCATTTCCTCCTCCAGGGTATCTTCCCAACCCAGGCATCGAACTCACGTTTTTTTGGGTCTCCAGCATTGGCAGATGAGTTCTTTACCACTGAGCCACCTGGGAAGCCCATATGGTATGTTAGAGGCATGAAAGTTTTCTTTTTGGAGTAGTAATTCAAATAGAAAAAAAGAGGATGGTAATATAGTGCCTTTAATGAAATTCTATTCCAGACATGCAAGGATCAGAAGTGGGTAACTCCTAGAAGGTCAGTCTCAAGTAGAAGTAACAGTGGGTGAGTGGCAAATGAAGAGAGAAGCTTCCTAAGAAATTCTAACCCAGGTTTATAGAGAATGAATTGTTATTCTATTTCATACAAGGCAGGGTTCACTTGTAATTTATTTCATTTATCCATCACTTGACACAGTATCAATGCACAGTAGATGCTCAGTAAATGCTTTAGCATCTTATTGAATAAGATGTTTCATATTTTGGCCCTTTTCTGAGAATTTTTATTGTACTCTATCTCATCTATACATATGAACAGTAGGTTTAGATTATTATATTCATGCATCTTTTGAAGAAAGAATAATTGATTGCATGTTACTACTCTGTGGCAAGTTTATTCTTTCTATATTTTGAGTTGGGGCTTTAATAAAGCAGAGTAACCAGGGGTTATGTGTGGCAGCAATTGACACAGTTGATAGCATTCAGAAAAGCATTCATCCTGAAAAGAACAGAAGAAACTGTCTCTTCTAAATTCTTTACTTTGTCATGAATATTGTAAACATTCATTCAGGACAAGTTAAAGCCATTTCTTGATTTTGACTCCTTTGAGGACAAAGCAATACCCCAAAATTCAATGATCATAGGTAACATATCAGAAAACTAAAAACATTTAACTGGGGTAGTCTCTTTAGATTAAGCTAAAAACAATGATGAGTTTGCAAATATGCAGTACTAATGCTTGGTAAATATATCATTTGTATCAAAAGAGATGTTTACTATCCATAAAAGAAAATACATTTCACTAGATAAACAAAGCATGATGTTCATTTGTTTGCAGTTTTTACTAATGTAAAATATTGCCATAATTATTATATCAGGTTTTATCTAATAAAAACAAAACTTAAAAGTCAAGTATTATACAAAGTTTTAGAATTTTGACCCAGATTGCTGAATTGTTCTCAGAGGTTTCACCAATTTACACTTCAGTTAATATATGACTGCCTGTTTCTATACACCAGTCCGGCATAAGATGTTGTCTTCATTATATTAAAAAGAAAATGTCTTCTAATTTGGTGTATGGTGTTAATATATTGTCCAGTGTGACTCAAATATACTGAATGGTGTGACAGTGTAAGTAGAGTGTTTTGTGATACAGGTGGAGAAAGATACAATGGCTAGATAATACCATGGTCTTTCAGGTGATATTAAAGATACTGAAAGGTCTTCATATTTATTTGCTTGTTTAGTCATTAGAAAATGTACTGTATTTAGGTACAATTTAAGTGCAATAAAATGTACACTTTTTATTATTTATTTATTTATTTTTTCCATTTATTTTTATTAGTTGGAGGCTAATTACTTTACATCATTGCAGTGGTTTTTGTCACACATTGAGATGAATTAGCCGTGGATTTACATGTATTCCCTATCCCGGTCCCCCCTCCCACCTCCCTCTCCACCCGATCCCTCTGGGTCTTCCCAGTGCACCAGGCCTGAGCACTTGTCTCATGCACCCAACCTGGGCTGGTGATCTGTTTCACCCTAGATAATATACATGTTTCGATGCTGTTCTCTTTTAAAGTACAAATTTTACTGTTTTGACAAAAAATACATCCATTTACTTCATATATACATATATTTAAATCCGCTACCATCCATATATGGTCCATTTCATCTAAGTCATTACATTTGTAGACATAGAGTTATTCATACTAGTCCTTTGAAAGATCTTGATGTCTAACTCCAAAGCACTAGGAAGCATTTGAAGGGTTTTAAATAGAAAAATCTGATAAAGTATTACATTGTAGATAGATTACTCTGCAGCAGTATGAAAAGCTGAAGGGAACTGGAGGGGATGTGGGGACATTAGGAAACATGAACACTAGTCCAACTGAGCAAGGCTGCAGTCTGGGGTAGGATGATGACTGTGAAATTGGTAAGAAGCAAATGGATTTGAGTATATAGGAAGCAGAATAGATTGTGTATGGTGATTGGATTTCAGGGAATGAAGGAGACAGATGTATTTCAAACAAACTTCATATTTCAGATTGATGCAAAGAGGTATGATTATGCTACTTACTGAACTAGAGAGCACTGGGGTACAACTAGGTTTGGGGGAGATTATGAGTTTATATATTTATATGAGTTTATATAGTTTGATCATATTGAGTTTGAGATACCCATGGAGATTTAAGAGGAAATATGAAAGTTTAATGTATAAACTTGTGTTTAGAAGAAAAGCCTGAATAAAGACACAAATATGGAAGTAATCTGTCTATAAATGATAATTGAAGCCATAGGGATGGTTACAGTTACTTAGGGAGAGAATATAGTGAGAGAAAATGAGAACAAGGGCCAATCTTTAAAGTACTCTGATCAATCCTTGAGGTGGATGAGCCTATAAAAGAGTCTATCTGATAAACAGTTGTCAGAGGATTACATGGAAAATTCTCATACTGGGGAAGCCAAGGGAGGGCTGTTTTAGGAGGGAGGGAGTAGTACAAGGGTGATTACAAAAGGTGTTGTGAGGACAGGAACCATTATACTCAGCATTTTTCATTATATTCAAAATATGGAAGTAAAGGACGTCACAAGAGCATGTTTGATGGGCCAGAAAGTAGCTAGATTAAAGTGGCTATGAAGAGTAGAGGGGCATCTCCAATGGTTCCGTGGTAAAGAATCCGTCTGCAATGAAGGAGACACAGGAGATGCAGTTTCTTTTTGATTCTTGGGTTGGGAATATCTCCTGGAGGAGGAGATGGAAACCCACTCCAGTATTCTTGCCGGGAAAATCCCATGGACAGAAGAGCTTGGCGGGCTCCAGTCCGTGGGGTAGCAAAGAGTCGGATGTGAATGAGCACATGCACGCACGCATGGGGAGTGGATGGGAGGGGAAATGGTGATACTTTTTGGAGCAAATTTGTCTGTTAATGGGAGAAAAGGTGAAACAATTACCAGAGATTTTTTTAAGATGTCAAGGAATAGAAATAGATAACATTTTAATGTTGCTGGCATATAATGGGGTGGGACAGATTGAAAAATAGAAGGGAGGAATTAATAGATGGTATAAACTGAGCAGAAAGGATAGGGTTCAGAACATAATTGAAAGACTTTTTATTGCCTTTGCTGGGTGGAGAGACACTCCCTGTGTAGAATAAGAAGGAAAGGAGAGTGGGAGGATACAGATGTAGGTAAATGTATTGATTTGGTAGAAAGGAAGCTGAAGGAGTGGCCTTTGTCTGACAGCTTTTATTTTCTCTGTGAAATGAGACCCACTATGAATTACTGGAGAGAAAAAGCAGCGGAGTCAGAGGTAGAGTAGAGATGGGTTGAAAGATACTTACCTAAGAATGTTAAAGTTGCTAACTAGAGGCTGTTCTTCTTCCATCAGTTCGTATGATTTTCCGTTAACAGTTTGACAACCCAGATGTAGGCATGAGGAAAGCAGATCAAGTCATCCATGACTGGGGTTGTGCTTCCTGGACAAATACCCCATAAAGAAGTTTATGATGTTGGCCAAAAATGGATCAAAACTAGAAACTCTTAAGACTTAAGATAGAAAAGAAGATAAGGAGAGTTGAGGGCTAGTCAATAGGAGAAAGTGACTTCATATTGAACAGGAAGGGAAGTGACTTCATATTGAATAGGAAGTCCTATTGCTTTGTAGGGCTGGAGAGTAAATGCAGTGAGAACAGTTGAAGCAGCAACTTGAAAGCATGAAGAGTTTGAATTGGGGGATAAGCAGAATGTTTGATTTAGAGATTTTGGACAAGAGCAGTTTTGGGTGAGACAAGGGCAGAATATGACCATGTAGGTGGAGAATAGGTTTCATTGGAAAAGACCTTGATGATGGGAAAGATTGAAGGTCGGAGGAGAAGTGGACAACAGAGGATGAGATGGTTGGATGGCATCACTGACTTGATGAACATGGGTTTAAGCAAGCTCCGGGAGTTGGTGATGGACAGAGAGGCCTGGTGTTCTGCAGTCCATGGGGTCACAAAAAGTCGGACACAACTGAGCGACTAACACACATAGAGAAGTGACAGGAACTGTATCTTCTGACTCTGAGGTATGGAATTTGTACTTCATAGTGTACATAAATATTATTTTACTGGGGCTGCCATAACAAAATACCACACGCTGGGTGACTTAAACAATACAAATTCATTTTCTCAGTGTTCTGAAGGCTAGAAGTCTTAGGTTGAGGTGTTGGCAAGCTTGGTTTCTCTTGAGGCCTAGCCCCTTGGTTTCTAGACAACCACACCGTCCTCGTGTTCCCACACAGCCTCTCCTCTATTCCTGCACATTCCTGTTGTCTCCTTGTGTGTCCAGACTTTCTTTTCATAAGGACACAAGTCAAGCTGGATTAGGGCCCATGCTAATCATCTTTATCACCTCTTCAAAGACCTTATCTCCATCTATAGATACACTGTGAAGTATTGGAGGTTAGAACTTCAATGTCTGAATTTTATGGGGACTCAGATCAGCTCCTAAGAATGAAGTATCCTTGATGGTGAAAGAGCATTGAGAGGACCTTGAGAGGTCCATTAGGCAGGTGGCATTCTTGTTGTGTGTGGGGGGGAAAGCTTCCCAGTTGGCACTAGTGGTAAAGAACCCACCTGCCAATGCAGGGGATATGAGTGGGTTTGATCCCTGAGTCGGGAAGAAGGCATGGCAACCCACTCCAGTGGAAAACAGAACTCAGTTAGGGCCAAAGGCCAAGAGGATGAAGCTATAAAAGGGATAGAATTCCAGAGGTGAGTTTGGTAGTGAGAAAATTTTGGGGTAGACAGTAAAAGAAGAATCATAGTGCTGTATAAAGGTTGGTATTTAGAAGGAGTGAATGAATAGCATTCACCTGATTGGTTCACAAAGAGGGAAAAAGGAGACATTTGACTTTCTGTTGAATTAGATGTCTCATAGTGTGGTCAGTGTGTTTTTCCGCATGGAAAAACAGTGGGTTTGCAGTGCCTTTCACAGTATTTTACATTATGTCTTCTGCTAAGTGAATATATTTTCTTTTTTATCTTATACTTTATTATTTCTGTAAAGGAAAGCTATTGATTTTGGTCTACTTATTTTGTAACTCAATTATTGGTTCAAATAGTTTCCCAGGAATTATCTTTTTTCTAGGTAATCATTCATATCTTTCATAAATAGGGATCATTTGTCTTTTTTCCAATATACTTTTAATCATATTAATTCTAATAATAGTGTTGGCTCTGAAAATCTTTGTCATATATTGGCCTATGGTAATGACTGAATTTTATTCTTAGAAAATTTATGCAGTAGTCTAGTTAAAAGTTAATGGAATTTTAGCGAGGGTTGGTGACAAAGATGAAAGAAAAAGAATAGCTTTCATAATACAGTACTTAGCTTTTGACTGAATATAGAGTCTGGAAGAAGAAGAGAGCTAATGGTGATTTCAGCATTTCCACTTAGATGCCTCTTATGTTTCACTGTTAAATATAGGATTATTTCCTTATGATAAATGTTTGGAAGGGTAAAAACTGGGCCAAAGACTATTCGTCATTTTAATACTTTTAGCCACAAACTACAAAACTGCATACCAGCTATGTTAATGTAGTCCTCCCCCAACATTGGGTATCATCATGTAAAATTTTGTTGTTAGATCCATAGGATGAATATGATATCTCACTGTTTCTTTACGAATTCCTAAAATGGCCTTCTCTAACAAATATTATGTTAGTTTTTCTACTGGTATGACTTTAAAATTCAAATGCATTTGGGGTTATCTTTATACATGGTGTGAGGTACAAATGAGACTTTTTTCCTCCAATGAGTGATCCTAGTGTTTGTAACTCCAGAGGGATAGTATTTTGAAAGAGGGAAATGTGTCCTGGAAACCAGATGAAGTGAATTGCATTAACCCAGGTTATTTATTAGAATAATTTAGAATAAATGTTAAAATATTTATTTATTCTAATATTCAATAACCTCAGATATGCAGATAATACCACCCTTATGGCAGAAAGTGAAGAACCAAAGAGCCTCTTGATGAAAGTGAAAGAGGAGAGTGAAAAGTTGGCTTAAAGCTCAACATTCAGAAAACTAAGATCATGGCATCTGGTCCCATCACTTCATGGCAAATAGATGGGGAAACAGTGGCTGACTTTATTTTGGTGGGCTCCAAAATCACTGCAGATGGTGATTGCAGCCATGAAATTAAAAGACGCTTATTCCTTGGAAGGAAAGTTATAACCAACCTAGATAGCATATTAAAAAGCAGAGACATTACTTTGTCAACAAAGGTCCGTCTAGTCAAGGCTATGGTTTTTCCAGTGGTCATATATAGATGTGAGAGTTGAACTGTAAAGAAAGCTGAGAACCGAAGAATTGATGCTTTTGAACTGTGTTGCTGGAGTAGACTCTTGAGAGTCACTTGCACTGCAAGGAGATCCAACTAGTCCATCCTCAAGCAGATCAGTCCTGGGTATTCATTGGAAGGACTGATGTTGAAGCTGAAAGTCCAATACTTTGGTCACCTGATGCGAAGATCTCACTCATTTGAAAAGACCCTGATGCTGGGAAGGATTGAGGGCAGGAGGAGAAGGGGACGATAGAGGATGAGACAGCTGGATGGCATCATTGACTCAGTTGACATGGGTTTGGGTGAACTCTGGGAGTTGGTGAACAGGGAGGCCTGGCATGCTGTGGTTCATGTGGTCGCAAAGAGTTGGACACGGCTGAGTGACTGAACTGAACTGATTAGAATATTTTATTAGAAATAAATTTAAGAAAAAATATTAATCATTTATTGAATGCAAACTCCTCAACATGGTGTTTAAAGCCCTAAACGTGTTAAGAAAACAGGCAAAAACAAACCAAAATACTAGCTAATATTTACTGAATGTTCTGTGTACCAGCCCTTGCATCATTCATTTTATATATGCTTTTTAGATACATTACCTCACTAAATTCCTGAAATGGCCCTATGAAGTAAGTATTATTATCATTTCCTGAAGAAAGAAAGTGTTAAAAATTTAAGTAATGGATGCAAGTCACAAAGTCAAGTTCTCGGCTATATTTTACCAACCTGTTTCCTATTCCCTAAAAATATCATATATTTCACAACTCTGTGCTTTTTTTTTGGATGTGATTTGAGGGACACTGACAGCACTCTTAATTATAAAGTCAAAGAGGGAAGGGAGACTAGAAATTCAAATTCATTCATAAACTCAGTGCTTTCAACTTACAGGCAGAGGTTGAAGGGCAGGGGACCTTTGAATAAGGAATAATAGAGGCAGAAATCTCTTCTGGCGTGAGTAGAACTTATTGTTTCTCAAGGGAGAGAGGCTGTAAACAGAAATTAAATGATGATGTGAGACTCAGGGTACCATGAAGGAACAGTCAGATAAGGATATGGAGCAGGATGGGGCAGGGTGCTGTGGACCCTTGAGAGGTGGCATTTAAGCTGAGACCTGAAATAAGTGAAGGAGGCAACCATGTGGTTATTTGGGAGGCAGAATGTACAGAGGCTCTAGGCATGTGTGCTTGGCCCTACTTGTTCAGTGAACTGTAAAAAGCCTGGGGCTGGGTGGGGAAGCCTGAGAGGCATGGAGGGGAGGGAGGCCTGGCTTACAAGATCTTGTTAGATGTTATAAGGACTTCCCAGGTGGCTCTGTGGCAAAGAATCAGCATGTCAATGCAGGAGACACAGGAGATGTGGGTTCGATCCCTCAGTCAGGAAGATCCTCTGGAGGAGGAAATGGCAACCCCCTCCAGTATTCTTGCCTGAAAAATTCAATGGACAGAGGAGCCTGGCAGGTTACAGTCTATGGGGTCACAAAGAGTGGGACATGACTGAGCGACTGAGCCCACAGACTTTATAAACTGAGGTAAAGACCTAGGATGTTATTTTCAGCCTGTGCAGTGATTTAGGGGTGAGCAACAACGACTCAGTTCTGGTTAGTGGCAGAGTTTGGGGCACCCCTCTGGCAGTGCATAACTTGGCAATTGACTGAATGTCATTGGGTGAGG
Organism: Odocoileus virginianus; assembly: GCF_023699985.2. Lineage (NCBI taxonomy): Eukaryota > Metazoa > Chordata > Mammalia > Artiodactyla > Cervidae > Odocoileus > Odocoileus virginianus. Next base: position 32,819,583 of record NC_069697.1, read on the forward strand.
GGTCAATGATACCAACATTCTGAGGCCTCTTGAGGCACAGTTGAAGTGACTGAGATTTATGGTGCTGTGTAGACAAGAAAAGATGATTTTCAGGAGAAGAGGATGCAGTCTGAAGGCAGGAAGTTGGGAGCACATACATTTAGAGAATGGCAACCAGGTAGGATTAAAGACATAGGCAGGAAACTAAGGTACAGTAGAGTCCTGGGCTGAATCACAGCATGTTCTAGAACTTTCTGAATGGAGACTTAGTGATCTCCTAAGAATGCCCTCACATTTGCTGGGAACCAAAGGCTGTAGTGTGGTTGTCATTAGCTGTAGGTATAGTCAGATGGATTAGAGGCCAGTCTTGATCACTCACAAACATTGTGAACCTTAAGTAACTTTAATTTCTTTGCTTTTTTTCCCTTCACTTCTGTGTTTATTTGTTGTGAGTTTAAATGAGACACTGTAAGTCAACTATATTGCTAGACCCTTATTCAATGGTGCTGTTACAATAATCAATACTGGGTGATTATTTTACATAATGTGTATGAAATAATTTTATAAGATGAAAGCAACTAGGTGTGGAGTGTCAGTGATGCTGATAAAACTGAGTTCTTGGACTTTTCTGTACTGCTTTCTAACAGTAGTAGCTCCTATACTCATAACTTTAGACAGTAGTATAGTAGTCACTGTTTTATAGAAATATGTGTAAAGCAAAATGGTGGTGTTACGTTTTTTCAAAAATGTTCAAATTGTAGGCTTAGATAATTAATTGAAGCTCAGTTCAGTTCAGTTCAGTCTCCCAGTGGTGTCCGACTCTTTGCGACCCCATGAACCACAGCATGCCAGGCCTCCCTGTCCATCACCAACTCCCAGAGTTCACCTAAACCCACGTCCATCGAATCAGTGATGCCATCTAACCATCTCATCCTCTGTCGTCCCCTTCTCCTCCTGCCTGCAATCTTTCCCAGTATTAGGGTCTTTTCAGATGAGTCAGCTCTTTGCATCAGGTGACCAAAGTATTGGATTTCAGCTTCAACATCAGTCCTTCCAATGACCAGGACTGATCTCCTTTAGGATGGACTGATTGGATCTCCTTGCAGTCCAAGGGACTCTCAAGAGTCTTCTCCAACATCACAGTTCAGAAGCATCAATTCTTCGGCACTCAGCTTTCTAACTCTCACATCCATACATGACCACTGGAAAAACCATAGCCCTGACTAGACGGACCTTTGTTGGCAAACTAATGTCTCTGTTTTTAAATATGCTGTCAAGGTTGGTCATACCTTTCCTTCCAAAGGGTAAGCGTCTTTTAATTTCATGGCTGCTATCACCATCTGCAGTGATTTTGGACCCCAAGAAAATAAAGTCCGTCACTGTTTCCACTGTTTCTTCGTCTGTTTGCCATGAAGTGATGGGACCAGATGCTATGATCTTAGTTTTCTGAATGTTGAGCTTTAAGCCAACTTTTTCACTCTCCTCCTTCATGTTCATCAAGAGGCTTTTTAGTTCCTCTTGTCTTTCTGCCATAAGGGTGGTGTCATCTGCATATCTGAGGTTATTGGTATTTCTCCCGGCAATCTTTATTCCAGCTTGTGCTTTCTCCAGCCCAGCGTTTCTCATGCTGTATGCTGCATATCAGTTAAATAAGCAGAGTGACAATATACAGACTTGACGTACTCCTTTTCCTATTTGGAACCAGTCTGTTGTTCCATGTCCAGTTTTAACCGTTGCTTCCTGACCTGCATACAGGTTTCTGAAGAGGCAGGTCAGGTGGTCTGGTATTCCCATCTCTTTCAGAATTTTCCACGGTTTATTGTGATCCACACAGTCAAAGGCTTTGGCATAGTCAATAAAGCAGAAATAGATGTTTTTCTGGAACTCTTTTGAAGCTCAGAATAATTCAATTTTGTGGTTTTATAGTAAAATTGCAAGTTCTCATATTGTAAAATTTGATGATCTCAGTATTTTTGCCCTTAAATTCAGCTAATTAAGGAAGACTTGCTTAAAAGTTGAAGTAATGATGTTTTTATAATGTATAATGTATAATGATATATACTTTACTAAAAAGTAATGTGGGAAAAATATAAAGTGAAATTTTCACTTTTTTTTATGTAGGTATTGAATATTTCAATAGTTTCTAGTTTTGTGAAGACTTGTTCCTTGAAAGCAAAATAAAAATTATATATGTGTAGCTAGTAGTTAATTGTAGTGATTATTGTAAAAAGGAAGATAAAATGTGCTTCAGTTTTCAATGAAATATATGTGAAATATAGTTATATCAGAGGCTTGATGCTTCCTGCATGTGAGCTACTCCCTTGAGACCATTAGGTTCTCTATCTAAAACAGAATATAAAAAATAAAATACAGTTGAATGGGAAGAAAGTTCACTTTTGAATGTATTTAAGAAAAAAATGGTTCATCTGAAACCAAAACAATATTAATACCTTTACTAGACCCTGATGCTGGGAGGGATTGGGGGCAGGAGAAGAAGGGGACGACAGAGGATGAGATGGCTGGATGGTATCACCGACTCCATGGACATGAGTTTGAGTAAACTCCAGGAGTTGGTGATGGACAGGGAGGCCTGGTGTGCTGTGATTCATGGGGTCACAAAGAGTCAGATAGGACTGAGCCATTGAACTGAACTGAACTGCTTCCTTCCCTCCTCTTTTTGGTTACTGTGTAGCTGTACTTTATTGTCTATTTCCCTGCCTCTCAGCCTTTAATGACCCCAGTTTTCTGATTGGTCCTCTTTGACCTGCACAGAATCCTGCTTAAGCATTCAGTGAGTTCTTTATAAAATTCTGTGGTCATTGAATTTGCTGTGGGAGCTCGTTTTGGAAGCTTTGTTTTGTTCTGTAACTTTAGAGGTGAAAGGCTACTGCCAAGTCCTAATTTTTATTTTTCCTCCTGTCAGTAGTATTTTAAGGATAATCCAAATATTTCCCACTCTGTTTTCATAATTACTCTTGTCAAAATTTTGTTTTGATATTGGATCACTTATAGAAATGCAGAATTCCAATTAAGTCATCTGATTAACTGCATTCTTAACCTGTTAATCTTCCTTTTTCCATTTAAAATATTTAAGACCTTGTTATCAAGCCTTATCTCTCTGGTGTGTGTGGTTTATCCAACCCAGATGTATAGAAACATTACAGAAAGAAGTAGTCTTACCTGAAAGCTTTGGTCAGCTGTGTTGTTTGGCTGTTATCATGGTACCTGAGAAGGAGGCTTTTCCACGGATAATATTCACCTGAATGCAGTGAATTTTCTAGTATTGTAAGTTTCTTATTATTCTATTTTCTATTACTGATGTTTAGCCTTGATAATCCAGAACTGTTAATGGAATAAACAGATTTTTCAAGTTGCTCGATTTTGTTTGCATTATGTAATATAGTCACATGAAAGCATACAAGCTTATAACCACCTTAAAACTTGTTGGCTGTAAGTGAATCGTCTAGCATTAATGTATTAGGAAATATCTGTCTCATAAAAGTCTCAAAATAATTTGTCCTAGCATAAAATGTTAATAAAACTTCCCCTTCTTATCTATTTAGCTCTGCTAGGCAATTATGGACTTCTCTGAACACCATCTGCTCTAGAGGCCGTAAAGAAACATACTTTCAATTGATCTTTAGCAATGCACACTTGTTAATTCTATTTTGTTTTTGAAAAAAATGTAGAAAGGAAAGACTAATCTCCTTTGGGTGACTTTCTTTCCCTTTGAAAAAGGACACTTCTGTAGTTCCAGCCCCTTGTGGAGGGGAGGTTTTTCTTGGCATGCACACTACATAGAGCTGGGTGTATGTACTTGGAATCCCTTCTATAATTTCTCACTTCCTCTTCCTTCTAGCTTCCTAGGTTGGCTTTCATGGTTCACATAAGGTTTTCCCCCTCTTTTTGTTCTGATAATCTTGTTGCTTGAGGAACTCCTCCACCATCTCAGTGCTGTGTATACTTACTCCGTGACAGAATGCACACCACAGTGCCTCTTATACTGTGACGGTTTCTTGGTTTTGGCATCAGTTTGCTTTTTCTGTATAACTACAGTCTGATTGACAGTGTCACCTCTTCTGTTTTCCCACCACAATCACAGTTGTCCTAATAACACCCTTGCTATTCCGCTCTCCTTTCCTGCTCCTAAGAGGCATCACTTTTTTCTTAGCTAAGCATGATGGTATCTTGGAAATGTGCGTGTGTGTGTGTATATGTGTGTGTGTGTGTGTGTGTGTGTGTGTGTGTGTTTGTGCTCAGTAGCTCAGTCATGTCTGACTCTTTGTGACCACATGGGCTGTAGTTCACCAGGCTCTTCTGTCCCTGGAATTTTTCAGGCAAGAATAATGGAGTGGGTTGCCATTCCCTCCTCCAGGGGATTTTCCCACCCAGGGATTGAACCTCGTACGTCTCCTGCGTTGGCAGGCATATTCTTTACCACTGTGCCAGCAAAATACATGCAATAATCCTCAAACGCCATTAATTCTTCCTAGCGTATCTTCTGAAGAGGTGACTAAATAGTTTCTTCTATAGGGGATGGAATGTTCAGTGCTGCAGTGATTTTTAATGTGGGCCACATATGTCCTACCTGAGGAAAACCCAAAAGGAAAGAAAAGTGGCCCAAACTATATCAAAATAGAATCAGGAAAAATAGTAGTATGATGACAAATTTTATATTCTTCTTTCTCCATGTGTCAGTATAATTGAGAAAAAGGGTCAGGAAATATAGAGGGAAATTGAGATAACACTGAAAAAATATTGAATATGTGTAATAAATATATATATTTTTAAAAGAGCTGATAATGCTTTATTTATCCTCTCATCCTTGTAGTAGCTCCTCCTCTTCTGAATCCTCAGGGAAATTTCTTTTGCAGTTTGCCTTTAGTTAGACCTGTTGGGAAAAACTGAATTAAAGTAACAGGCAGCTTCAAGAGCTTCAGTACCTGTTAATCTTTGATTTTAAAACCTTGTCAGTGTTAACGAAATATGGAGTCAGTCCTTTTGGAGTCAGCTTTTTGTTTTAAGGACTGATTTTCTCATGCAAGGTTAATGTGGCATGAGTGACATTAATTTAATGCTGAGAGCTCTGCTTCTATCAGAACCACTTTGCCCCTCATAGTCTCTAAATTATTTATGTGTATGCAAATTTCCCATAATACAAATCCTATGAAGTGGAGTAATACTAACTTTAATTGTCTTTTATTTTGTCTCATCCTCTTTCTTTGCTAGCCTTCAATATTCCCTCTTTGGCATTTGATTTTATTGCTTGAATACTCAATTTGGAAAGCTGATCTTAAATTCTGCCTGTTTTAATTTGGTAAATGGATAGACCTTTTCATTGCTTTCACACTGTCCGAGTTTGAAGAATTTGGTTTGTGTAAGCCAAAGCTGCCTGGATGTTTACAATCCTACTCAATAAACAAAGTATGCCCTATTTAATTATAGTGCCATGGAAACTAGGTATTTCCCAGTATTTGGTCTACTGTATGACCCTTTCTGAGCCACATTATAAGTCCAGTGGATTCCCTGGTGGCTCAGATAGTAAAGAATCTGCCTGCAATGCAGGAAACCTGTGTTCAGTCCCAGGGTCAGGAAGATCCACTGGAGAAGGGAATGGTTACCCACTCCAATTTCCTTCCCTGGAGAATTCCATGGACAGAAGAGCCTGACAGGCTACAGTCCATGGGATCACAAAGAGCTGGACATGACTGAGCGACTAACACCTGTCTCCTGTCATGGGTATAGTAAGGCTGATAATAACAATACTGATTTATTTAGCTTTGGTTCCTTGGCATGGGTAGTAATACTGAGTATTTTAAGTATTAAAGAAAGGAAAAATCAAATATGCTGAATTCATTTGATAAGATTTAATTTTATTATTTCTATAAAGCATAGGATCAGGAGGAAATGCAAAAGAAGGAGTGATGCCTTATCTGTAGAGATTAAGGGATAGAGCACATAATTCTCTTACCAACGATTTATGAAAGTGTAGGTACTGTGAAAAATCTGGGGGCTTTTTGTTCTTGTTGTTGATGACATTTAATACACAAAGAGATATAAAGGGATACTTTTATTGTATATCATCTGCTAGTCTGCATGACTCAGTATTATTTGTATTCTAAGATGACAATATTGACAAATGTGCCCTTAATTTTGAAATTTCTGAAAAGCACTTTGGTGACTTGTGATTTCTAATCTTCTGCTGTCACAAAGTGCTGGTAGTTTTCTCTGTCCACATTTTGTGGAGTATATTGCTCCTCTGATGAAGAATCCTCATTTTAGTGATGAGAAAATTGAGAGTCAGAGACTGAGCGGTGTAACGTATTGCTTAAAAGCCTGGACTCTGGAACAAGGGGCTTCCCTGGTGGCTCAGATGGTAAAGCATCTGCCTACAATGTGGGAGACCCGGCTTCAACCCCTGGGTCAGGAAGGTCTCCTGGAGAAGGAAATGGCAACCCACTCCGGTACTCTTGCCTGGAAAATCCCATGGACGGAGGAGCCTGATAGGCTACAGTCCATGGGGTTGCAGAGAGTCGGACACGACTGGGCGACTTCACTTTCTTTCACTTTCTGGAACAAGACCGCCTGGTTTCAAATCCTGGCATTGCTAATTACCATCTGAGTGACTTTAATTAGTCAAGTGGATTTATTGGTAGAGTTAGAGCACACACACACACACACACACACACACACACACACACACACACGTATCCATATCTACATATAAAAAGTACTTTGTAACATTGCTGGGTACATAATATGCTCCTAATAGTATTACTTATTATTGTTGCTATCATTTTTATTATGAGCTATGTCACCACACAGATTGTCCATGTCAGTCCTGGATCAGAGTTCTTATCTTTTGTCCATATGCTATTGTCATGACTCATATGCCCTAGAATGCTATGCTGTAATACATCCTACCTCTTTCTATAGTTCAAAGACATGCAGAAAAATGATCCGTGCTATAGCCTAGAGGATTACTTGTGTGCCAGCTGGTAACTGGTACAGAAGAAACCAAGTCCAAAACTAAAGAATATTTAGTTCATATTCATTAGAATATATGTATATATATGAATGAAGAGAGAGAGAGACAGAGAGAGACACATTCACATGCATACTTTTTTCCCTCATTTTTTCTCATTTCTCGTTTGTCCCTTTGTTAAACCTCATGCCATCCCTCATGCCATCTAGGCACATGTTTCTTAGGTTTTCATCTTGCATTGTTAACTGTATAGGTGTCTTTTCCTATACTAAATGCTGTAGCAAGTTTTCTTTTTTCACTTGTGCACGGCCCCATACCATGCCATAAAGTTTGGGGTTTAGTTGTCTATTTTCCTGAGTACAAGTTGCAGAAAACTCTGATGCAAATTGACTGAAAATAGAAGAGAACATGTGTGGTATCACACGGTAAGTGCTTCACGGACAGAGCAACTCAGGGAGCAGTGTGCCAGAATCTCCCCGCTGCTTCTCTTTGCTGCTTTTTTCCTACCCTCCTCTGTTTATTGGCTTGGTCTTCAAGATGATAGCAATATAATTATAACAATTCCAGGCATTACATTTAGGTAAAGTGCATCCAGAGGAATAAAGGAAACATCAGCTGGTCTGTATCTCTATAGCATTCTTAAGGGCAAGAAAATCTTGCCCAAATGTCTTCTCACATATTTCCTCATTCCTCAGCTTTGTGTTACATCTTGTAATTTACCTTATCATTGGCAAGGGCAATTGGCTTACTGTGTTTGGCAAAGAATATCTTAGGTGGAATAGAGGATGGAAAATTGTTTTCTGTAAGGGGCCAGATAGTAAATATTTTTGTTTTGCAGGTCATGTGTAATCTTTTGCAGCCATTGAACTCTATCTCTGCATATAAACAGTATGCAAATGAACCAAAATGGCTATATTACAATACAACCATGTTTTTTGACATTGGAATTTGAATGTCATATAATTTTCACATCATTAAGTATTCTTCTTTTTTATGTTTTCCTCAATTAGTCTTAACTCCCAGGCAGTACAATATTGCACATCTATAACATATGTAATAATTGTACATCAACTATACATCAATAAAAAATAAAAAGGTGATATTGGAAAAAAATGAATGGCAGATGGATTTGAACTACGGGACATAGTTTGTCAGTAGAAATTAACCCTCAGGACCACCATAAGCTATTTTGACTCTAATCTTGATATTTACACAAGTTCCATCTTGATATTTACACATGTTCTAGTAACTTCATTTTCTATACCATTTAGATATATAAAGAATATTCATTTTTCTTCTCTGAATCCAATTTTGGGGAAAAAAACTCTATAGGATTGTTTTTTCAATTATCTTTGTTTTGAGAGATTTTTTTTTTAATTGAAGTATAGTTGATTTACAATGTTTTAGGTATATGGAAAAGTGATTGAGTTATGTGTGTGTGTATATATATATATATATATATATATATATACTTTTTCATTATAGGTTGTTACAAGATACATAATATATAATTTCCTGTGCTATACAATAGGTTCTAGTTGTTTGTCTATTTATCTAATGTGACTCCACAAGATATTATTTATATTTTTCATCTCCTGCTTTTATAGTTAAGGATACACACACATCATTGCAAATTGTGTAAGAGGCATATAGGAAAAATATGACACTATGAGAGGCAAATCTTGGGACTTAATTTATACAGAACGTCAGAAGGCCTTTTGTAAAAAAGGACCATTTAAAATCAAAAGGATGAGTATGCACTGTGTGTGTGTGTGTGTTGGACACAGCAAATATTAAGACCTCTGAGCCTGAAGAGCTTAGATTTTAAATGCTAGTTTATCAAAATCATTGTGGTCAATGAGTGGGAGACAGACGTAGATAGCACTCTTTGATTCATTGAACAAAATGTTAAGTTCCAGGTACTTGGCTAGATACTTGAGATATGAACATAATAATACAGTCTTTCTGAATAACTTTGCAATTCAGTGAGGGGTGATAAATCACAGTACAATGTGCTGGATGCCATGTAGAGTTCTGTAGAAAGTGCTGGGGACCCACTGAGGAGAGGGAAATTTCTGTCCTTCGGGGGATTCAGTGAAGCCTCCCAGAGGAAGTCATGTGTAATACATCAGAACTTTGTAATACACAGAACTTTGCTGTAAGGTCTTTTTGAATACTAGCAGCTGGTTCCTTTGACTTCATTATTGAGTTCCTTAGCAGCTAGTCTATATTTTTATCTTGTTATTTGCAATTGGTCATACATTGCTTTGTATCTATTCTTTTGTCCTTTTTCCCCCTCCTTTGTATCTGGGTTTTTATTAGATCATGAGGGCCTAGAGAGTTAAGAATTCTCTCTTGACTGGGTACAGAGGGAGGCTATTCAGAAATGGAGAGGAAGACTTACTTTAATAATTAAATGAAAATATGGAATTAATGAAAAGTAAAACTCATGTATAAGCAAAAGAGTAGAAGAGTGAATCTCAGTTGGCTAATACTCATTTAATGATGAAGTCAGATCAAAATTGTTATGCAGCCAGTTACATCTTAGTGCTGGATTCATGTATTTATCATAAGGAATCATTAAAGGGTAATGAAAAGTATGTGCAAAAAGCAGTTACAGCAAAAGAGGTGATTTGGAATTAAAATAACAGTAACAGTATCCTAAAAAATGTCTTGCATGAAAATTGGAAAGGAATATAGAAGGAGTGGTCAAACAATCACCATCTGTCTATTAAAGAGGCATAATTTTGCCAGGAAAAGAACAAACAGGTGTTTAGTTATTGCAATGAATTGTTGATTGTGAGCTAAACGTATGTTGGTTGACTCTCTTTGATTGCCCCAATTATTATAATGGCCACTATTGCTGTGTTCTGAGCAATTATGCATGGCCAGGAAAATGGATATTTAAACAGCTACACATGAGAAACTTAGAGTAAAATAAAATACTTAAAAAATGGCATACTTAATACTATACAAAGCAACTGCCCTGTGAAATGCTGGAAAAGAAGTAATTTTAGTAGTATACAGGCTATGAAGAATTTTTCATACTTTTTACAGAATAAGTAAAAATATTATTAGCTCTAAATATTTTGAGAGATGTTTGGATAACTGAAAATAATCCTAAAATTTTAGGTAATTAATTACAATATTAAAAATAAAGCACAACAACAAATCTGGTCAATGAGTAGATAGATATGATAAAATGTACATTATGATAGTAATTTCATTACATAGATTCATAAAATAAATTAGGGAAAGTATTTTTTTTTACTTTAAATAAGAAACATGCTTGCACAGATAAATTTGTAGGGAGTATTATACTTTATACTACTTTCTTTTTAACTTCATGTCGCATTCTTTGAATTATGGTGGGAGACTAAGTATAAATTTGACTTTTGCCTAGTCTATAACTGTAATTTTTATATAAATTGTAATTTTCAAATATCCTTTGAAAAATATTATCAGTAGGGATAACTAGTTTAAAAGTTTAGGTTGTCTAATGACAACTATTCTGGACTAATTTCTGGGAGTAGACTTTTGGGAGTGACTTTAAGTCTGGTCTTTCTTTGCTTACTCTTGAATTTGTCAGCCACATGCTAGCAAACTTTAATTAAGACTTTAATTAAGAAAGTACCTGGTAAGATTCCAAAATTTACTTCTGTTTTTGCTCATGTTTTTTAAAAACTGGGCTGACCCTATATGTTTAGTATTAAACACTATTTAAAATATCTGCTTTGCACTTTGAACCTTTACAACCTTAGTTTTTGCCTTGGTTGCCTCCAAGTTTTGACTGATTGAATAAAGCTATAGCATTCATCTGCATGCATGTTTTTCTTTGAACATTAGTTTTCAACTACTTTGGATAAATATCAAGGAGAGCAGTTGCTGAATCCCATGGTAAGAGTTTGTTTAGTTTTACAAGAAACTACTAAACTGTCTTCCAATAACATTTTGCATTCCCGTTACCAGTATATGAGAGTTCTTGCTCTATAACCTCTCCACATTATCAGTGTTCTGGATCTGGGCCATTCTAATAAACGTGCAGTGGTATCTCGTTGTTTTAATTTGCTTTTCCCTAATAACATATGATGTGAAGCATCTTCTCAGGTATTTATTTGACATCTACATATCTTCTTTTTTTTTTCTACCTATCTTCTTTAATGAAGTGTCTGTTCAGGTTGTTGGCCCATTTTTAAAACAGATTGCTTTGTTGTTGAGATTTATGAGTTCTTTGTATATTTTAGATAACAATCTTTTATCAAGATTGATCTTTTGCAAATAAATTCTCCAAATCTGTGGCTTATCTTCTAATTCTCTTGACATTTTCATTTGCAGAGTGAAAGTTTTAAATTTTAATGAAGTCTAGCTGTCAATCATTTCTTTCATAAATCTTTGGTGTTATATCTAAAAAAGCATCACCATATCCAAGGTCATCAGGGTTTCTCCTTTGTTGTTTTAAAGGAGTTTTACAGTTTTGTGTTTTGCTTTTAGTTCTGTGATCCATTTTGTATTGATTTTTCTAACAGATTGAGATTTATTTTTTTACACATCCAGTTGTTCCAGCAGCATTCATTAAAGAGACTGTCTTTGATTCATTCTATTGTCTTTGCTCCTTTTTCAAAGATCAAGTGACTATATTTATGGGGAGTCCCTTTCTGGGCTCTCTGTTCTATTTCATTGATCTATTTGTCTATTCTTGTGGCCAGTATCACATTCTCTTGATTATTGTAGCTTAGTGGTAAATTTTGAAGTTGGGTAGAATCAGTCCTCTAACTTCATTCTCCTTCCAAACCATGTCCACTGTCTTCTCAATAGCAACAGTTAAACCCAAAAGGGAGTGAAATGATATTTGCAATATATAGAAGGAAAAGGGTTCCTGACTTGGGATTCTATTCTTAATAAGAATGATTTCATGAATGAAGTAAAAATCTTTCAGAAATAAAAAAAGCTGAAAAAAATGAAGTATATAGTGAGTAAATCTAAATGAATAGTGATAAAATAATACAATGATTATCATTATAATAGGTCTTATTTAAGAATATATAGAATTTTTAAAGTACAGCAATAACATTATAGTATAGCAGAGAGTAAAATGTGCTAAAATGTGTTACTAAGTGAGTGAAAGGGAAAATACAATGAAAAAAAATCAATTTAAAATAATTTATAAAACGGCAAAAAAGAAATAGCATAGGCAGAGAAAAAAGCACAAAATAAAACACTAGATTTAAAAATTAATTGCATTAAATGTAAATGGGCTAAATAATCCAGTTAAAAAAGATATTTTGAAACTGAATTAATGAAATCCAGCTTTCTACTGTTTAAAAGATGCACACCTAAATCATAAGGATGCAGAAAGGGTAAAAGTGAAAGAATAGTAAAAGATAGCCCATGGAAAAGAAGCCAAGTTTCTCCTGATTAATATCTGACAACATGACTTTAAGGCAAAGATAACTACCAGAGTTACTTCATAATAATAACATTGCAAATCACAGGAAGACCTAGCAATTTAAATTAGTATATACCTAATAATGTGGTGGTGGTGGTGGTTTAGTTGCTCAATCGTGACTGATTCTTGGGACCCCATGAACTATAGCCCACCAGGCTCCTCTGTCCATGGAATTTCATATAGCCTCAATATATATGAAACAAAATTGACAGAACTACATGGAGCAATAGATGTATTCACAGTCAGAGTACTAATTGCAGGAATTGACAGAATACAAGTATACCAGAAAATCACTAAAAATACAGAGCACTTGAATGTGATTAACAGTTCACACCTAATGATCCTGTATATAGAACATTATGTTCCCAAAGTGCATTTTATGTATTCTTTTATGTATCCAAGCAACATTTACAAATATTGATTATGTACTGGATGATAAAGCTCAACTCAATAAATTTCAAATAATTAGATTATATGGGATACACTCTCTGACCACAATGCAAGTAAGTTAGAAATCAATAATAATAGGTAAATAAAAAATTCTGTGCTAGAATTCCTTGTTTCTCCAATAAGCCATGCTAATTTCTCCCTCTGCCTGGAACCTTTTTCTTGTCATTTTCCCCTACCTTAGCTCCTCTTAGCCTTTGGTCTCAGCGAACATTTCATCACCTCAGAGAGGTATTCCCTGATCAACCCAAAGTATTCCATAGTATTCCCTAACCAAATCCAAAATAGCTTACTAGTTATTTAGTGCCTGATTCTTGTTTGTTTTCTTTACTTAGCATTAACCTGCAATTATTGCACATTTGCCTGATTAGTTCTCGAATCCTCCTCTATATTGCATCTTTTGTGAGGGCAAAGTTCATATCTTTCTGTTCACATCTGTGTTCCTGGTGCTCGGCAATGTCTGGTGTATAGTGGCCACTAGTGAGAGGATGAGAATTAATATTTCCATAATGTTCTTCTTAATAAATGGAGGTGAGGAGAAGTGCACCAGTACAGATGATAGTATCTTCAAAGGCATGAAAAATTGTGGGAAGTCCTTTCACTTAATTCCAGAGGCTTTGGGGGAATGTAATCAAATTTTGACATATTATTATGAGAAGTGTTAAGTTTGAGGGTAATTTAATTCTTAATTTCCAGACTTAATGTGTTTAACATTTTAACCTCAATGTTTCATTTAGCATAGCTGTAGAAAATTTTACTTAATTGGCCCCCTAAGGGGGAAAATTGTCTGAAAATAGGAAACAGTGAAATATTTCAACAAATATTTTGTCTCAAAATACAAGTCCAACCGTATTTAATGAGGCTCAATCTCCAGTTTCACAGTATGCATAAATTCTTCTCTGTCTTTCTCTGTCTCCCCCGGCATCTCCTCTCAATCCTTCTCACTCTCCGTTGTCCTCCACTTCCATTATTTTTTTTGAAGTTATAGGCAAGTGATTTAGAAGTTAAGAAGCTACTGGAAATAGATCTTTAGGTCTTTAATGTTATGCTTAACTATAGCATAGAAATAAAATAATTTTGGCCAGATTTCCTGTAAGTCAGTCTTGTATTTTCTAGGATGGAGGTGCATATTAAAAGATCCCTGAATTTATGATTCACAACACTGGCTGTCCAGTGGACTCAATTGAATGCTCTAAAAATACTGATGTCCAGGCCTCTTCTCAAGAGACTGTGATTTAGTTGATCTGAGTGTCACACACTGGTATTTTTGACAATCTCCCTAATTGATTCTTATGTAAAAGCAGGATTGATAATCAGTGATCTACAACTTCATGTCCCAAAGTGTGATCACTAGATTGGAAGCATCAGGATCACTGGGGCGCTGGTGAGACATGCCAAATCTCAACCCCACTCCAGATCTACCTAATTAGGATCTTCATTTATATAAGATCTCTAGGTGATTTGAGAAGGACTCATCCGTGATTTTCATTGGTGCTGTAAAAAAAAAGTTAATTATCAATGGCACTTGAGGCTAAGCCTATGCACTTATGCTGCCATGACAGCATAAGTTAGATTTGCCTGCTAACCAGGAGGTAGATTTTTTCCTCAAACCTGTTTATGGCAACTGTATTTGTATGGTAAGTCTAATATTATGGAAATACTATAAATACATATACATGCATAATATGCAAATCAATGAAATATGAATATGAAACAAATTCATTTTCTTTTAATAAAAATTGACTGTTTTGGAAAAAGCTGGTAAACTCAAACTGCTAAAAAATATACTCCTGAATTACATATTAGTAAGACAGCTGTAAAATACAAAAGAAAACATAAGAATAATCCCTCTTCAGATTGCCTTATGAGTATCTATCTTGTTACCCTTAAAGCAATCAAAAACTTAGAAATTGTAGGCAACACATTATAAATTTTATTTATATAATCAAGATTACAATAAGCACAATCAATGAATCTATACTGAAGAAAAGGGTTCTACCTCGAAACACTGAATGCATAAGGGTTTGTTTTTAATTAAAATGTTTAAGGTACTTATTTATTGTGGTCTCTGATTTCTCACTTTAACTGATTTTTTTCAAACAGTGGACCAAATATCTATCCAGATAACATGCAATAAATGGTCTTCTACTGAATATCTATGTGACTGTCTCTGTTTGAATGTTAATTGTATTTTGCTCTTTTTCTTTTTCTTTTTCCTCTGCAGAATAGTTTTCAAGCTTAGCTATATATGTGGACAGCTTTAAAAAATAAAGAAGCCCAGGTCCAACCTTCTGAGATTCTTGTTACTATGCAGCTGGGTATAGAGCTTTAAATGTTCTTCGAGTGATTTTAATATGTATCCAGTTGAGAACTGTTGGCCCAGTAGATTTGGACCATATAAATTGGTTATAGTCAACTGTTCATAAATCAATTCCAGCTTACAAATCCAGGTCCTCAGTATACTATCATGATTATTATTCTCTTCTGGTCTCTGACTGTATCATGAGTACTCTTTCTCTGATATAAATCAGATTAAAGTGATTTTCCTGCAGTGGTCATTTTCAAATGTTCCTCCTCTGGAAACCATTTTCAGTTGCACTCTCAAAAGATGCTTTTCTCCCTCTGAGTTGTGTGAAGTTCCTTGCGTGTGTGCTCCTCTGTCCTGCATGCTAGGCTGCATGCTTCTTGAAGGCAGAAAGTCACTGTCAAAGAATAGCGCCTGGCAGACAGGAGGCTATCATAAACGCATCTTATTTCCAGGTTTTGCCACTCTTGCTGCAAGTTTTTATTGGATTGTTTTGCTTCTCCTGTCTAACCTGTTGCTGCTTTCTGCTCTCCTCCCTCTGCTCCATCTCACTTTATAGTTCTTCCGAGCCCTGCTGCTTCCTCTCCTCTCTCCTCCCTCCTCATCGTGGTGGCCCTCTGTGTATCTTATTCTACACAGATCCAGCTCCGCTTAACCTTCTGCTTCTTCCCTTCCTTTGGCTCATATGCTCTGTATAATAGAACGTGTTATTAATACACCCCTCAAGAAACAGCATTTAAAATATGTCCTCCCAAGAGAACTATCCTCCTAACTCCCCACCATACTTTCTTCTTTGTTTTGCCAGTACGCATAGGCCTTAAAATTGCACAGTCAGTCAGGGTGTTTCCTTGTGATCCTCTGGTGAGCTCTAATGTGTGGTTTATAATGAAAAGAATCATGCTTTACAGTTCACAAAGTATTCAGTATCTTTGTCCATATAATAATGAAACAACATATGTTAAAAGGTGCAGGTCATTTTGAAAGTATGTTCCTCAAAGTTAAACTAAAGATTAAGTGTTTAAATTTTGACTGAGGTCACTGGATTCTTAGTGGTAAGAAAAGATACCCAGAGGTATTTCCAGATGAATTCTAGTCCTGGCTTTGAAACTGGAAGATTCAAATATGAACTTTTCCTTATTGTATTATGTATTATGTTTTCTTTGTAAAAGCTGTTACCTCATGTACATTCATGTTGTCACTTTAATAGTATTCATGTATTAACATGAATATGTTTTTCTCCAAATCTTTACCTTCATTCATTAAACTTATTTTTGTTGTCTCTAGGAGAGTAAGTGAATTGATTACATTGTCTTTTTAAAAAGAATCCATTCTATGGTATATAAGGTTGGATCAAGAAAACATCAGGGATGGAAAGGTAGCTAAATGAAAAGAATTTCAGGACTTATCATAGTTACAATTTAATTGTGTAGAATTAAATTAAGGACAAAGGAACTGAATTCTTCTTTCCAGCTATAGGCTTAGCGTTTTTTTGCTATGATCTTCTAAATGTCCAGTTCTTGCTTTCCCAGTATCTGGCCTTTTAAACCAAAGGTTGGTCTGGTCAGGGTGTTAGGATTTTTGCTTCTGTTCTATTTTGGAAGTTATTTTTATCCTCCTTTGTCTCTTCACCCCTCACTACTGCTAGATTTGTGGTGTTTCAGAGCCTGTTCTCTTTTTGGAAGAATTGGCTACTGACCTAAATTAAGGCCCCCTACGAGAAGTACTCTTTGGTCCTGTAGAAGCCCAAGGAACGTGAAATATATAGGCTAAGAAAGGAGGTTGGCACATCCACTCTCACGCTCTCATTTCCTAAACTCTAATATTAGTTTTGCAAACAACTAAATTCCCAAACAATTAATGAGATTTAGTTAAAGGAAGTAATCATGTATAATTAATGAATTTGTAAATTATTTAAACAGTCTGAAATTCTGATCATTTAAACTGCATTGACTCATAAAATTTGGTTTTATGGAGAGGAAGGAAAAAGTTTTATCATCAAATTATTCAAGCAGACTTGCATCGTGTATGTTGCCTTGTGTTTTTCATACTGCCTGACAGTGGCCAGCTACTTTTTCAGTAACTGATAGACAAATCTGTTCCCATTTATTCCATCCTTGCTCCAGTGGAACATAAGCCGCCATTTTACAGAAAAAGCAAAATATTTCTGTGAGACCCAATTTATAGAACTTTTACTAGAAGAGGCAAAATTAAAGGATACGGCCAAATATAAAGGGGCCCGTGAAGATCAGAGAGGACCAATTTTCTTGTTTTCAGACTTTTCATCTAATAGGAAGCTGGAAGAACCACTTACAAAAAAATCAAAACTTTTAGAGTTTATTATCCAAGGCCAGTGCTGAGTGCCAAAGATAAATTAAGACACTGTCTCCCTGTCTCATGTAGATAAGATAAAAAGTGTACAACTAACTAGAGGAAAGGAAAAATGGGTTCAGTGCCATAAAAGAGATTTAAGCACCGTAGAAGAGGGAAAATTAATTTAAAGCACCTAGTGCTCAAAACTTTTATTACAACCATATTGTTAAAAACTGACTCCAAGTGAATCCAGATTTCAGAAAAGATTCTGGGCTGGATAAATGCAGCATGGGCTGATTAGGATCTTTTAAGAATATTGAAACACTCTCAGATATTGTTGTTTGACTCCACACAGCCTTAGCCTGTTTTAAGAATACATTTATTGTGTATTCTTTTTTTTAAGTTCTAATGAAAATATGAATATACATAGTTATATTTAATGAGACATTTTCTCATCCAACCATTTTGATTTATATATTGCCTACACATAACTATCATGTTGACTCAAAATGAAATAACTGCCATTGTACATGGGATTTTTAAGAGCCGTCCCAGAGGAAATCAAGATTTCAAAAAACACCAAATGAAAGCCACCAGTTTATACAACTGTGTCCTTTAGGGACAGCTTAAACAATCTAAAGATCACTGGTACCTACTGTTTTCAAAGAGAATTTTAAATAAATCGTAAATCCCATTTCTCTTTAAGTGAATTGTACTGGTTTTCTCCTTGATATCTATAACTTTCAGTTTTGTGTTGTATCATTTTTAAAGGTGTTGATCCCAATAGGGAAATTTAGAGTATACTTAGGTGTTTTCATTCAGTAATGAACAAGGAAAGCTATATATGTAGTGAGTGAGGAAATGTTTAGAAGTGAAATATGTCTTTTTGCTTTTATATTCTAAAATATTGTTAGATAGACTTGGGTAATTCTTTCTACAAAGCTTTTCGGAAGTTGATTTAAATCTCGTTAGAGGGATCTACATTTTTTATCTTTGCATTAATGACTAATAAATCATGATTTTATTGTGTAATATATGACTGAATTTTGCTGGCTTCTTTCACTTATCCATTTCTCAATCTGTTGTATAAGTTCCTTTTCACTTTTTTTTTATAACTGACGACTTTCAAATTTGAATCTGTATCATTTTCTGTCTTCCTATTTCTTATTTATTGTTAAAATGGGGGTGGTGAAGTGAACATAATTCACATTAACTGCTTTTTCAGATATTCTCTTAATTATGGTGCTAAAACTGTGTAATTAGTGACACTTAATAGAGTCTTGGTAAAACTAATATACCAAATGTTATAGCACCCTATTGAATTTCCCCAAGTTCTAATTAATTTTCCTACCTATGGCTGAATACACTGTTAATTGGACAGCTCTGAGTGACATAATTCACATGATATGAATGTACCTGCTCATACCAGCATATACCAGAGTCATAGTAAATTCACAGTTGACATTGGTTAATATTAATAATAATATGAATAATAAGAGTAGCTGCAGTGGTCTGGGTTAGTCTGACTTTAAGTGGGACTCACCTGTTAATCTGAAAAGTGAGAAGACTGTATGAATGAATGAATACCCACTCCCTAGAAACCTTGTATCTTGAAATATATACGTGTAATATACTCAGTAAATCGCTTAGATTGGATCTTTCAAGTTCACTTCAGTTCAGTCAGTCAGTCATGTCCGACTCTTTGAGACATGATGGACTGCAGCACCTTGACCCACAGAACTTGTTCCAATTCATATCCATCGAGTCGGTGATGCCATCCTACCATCTCATCCTCTGTCACCCCCTTCTCCTGCCTTCAGTCTCTCCCAATGTCAGGGTCTTTTCGAATGAGTCAGTTCTTCTCATCAGGTGGCCAAAATATAGGAGTTTCTGCTTCAGTATAATCCTTCCAATGAATATTCAGGACTGATCTCCTTTAGGATGGACTGGTTGGATCTCCTTGCCGTCCAAGGGACTCTCAGGAGTCTTCTCCAACACCATAGTTCAAAAGCGTCAATTCTTCGGTGCTCAGTTTTCTTTGTAGTCCAACTCTCACATCCATACATGACTACTGGAAAAACCATAGCTTTGACTAGATGGACCTTTGTCAGCAAAGTTATGTCTTTCTTTTTAAATATGCTGTCTAAGTTGGTCATAACTTTTCTTCCAGGGAGCAAGTGTCTTTAAATTCCATGGCTGCAATCACCATCTGCAGTGATTTTGGAGCCCAGGAAAATGAAGTCTGTGACTGTTTCCATTGTTTCCCCATCTATTTGCCATGAAGTGATGGGACCAGATGCCATGATCTTCTTGAATTTTGAGCATTACTTTGCTAGCATGTGAGATGAGTGCAATTGTACAGTACTGAGAACATTCTTGGGCATTGCCTTTCTTTGGGATTGGAATGAAAACAGACCTTTTTCAGTCCTGTGGCCACTGCTGAATTTTAAAATTTGCTGGTGTATTGAGCTCAGCACTTTCACAGCATCATCTTTCAGGGTTTGAAATATCTCAGCTGGAATTCCATCACCTCCACTAGCTTTGTTCATAGTGATGCATCCTAAGGCCCACTTGACTTCGCACTCCAGGTTGTCTGGCTCTAGATGAGTGATCACAACATCATGGTTATCTGAGTCATTAAGATCTTTTTTGTACAGTTCTTCTGTGTATTCTTGCCACCTCTTCTTAATATCTTTTGCTTCTGGTAGGTCTATACGTTTCTATCCTTTATTGAGCCCATCTTTGCATGAAATGTTCCCTTGATATCTCTAATTTTCTTGAAGAGATTTCTAGTCTTTCCCAGTCTATTGTTTTCCTCTATTTTTTTTTTTTTTTGCATTGATCACTTTCTTATCCATTGATCTTTTTCTTATTATTGATCACTTTCTTATCTCTCCTTGTTATTCTTTGGAACTCTGCATTCAGATGGGTATATCTTTCCTTTTCTCCTCTACCTTTCACTTCTTTTCATTTCACAGCTATTTGTAGGGCCTCCTCAGACAACCATTTTGCCTTTTTGCATTTCTTTTTCTTGAGGATGATTTTTATCACTGCCGCCTACAAAATGTTATGAACCTCCTTCCACAGTTTTTCAGGCACTCTGTCTATCAGATCTAATGCTCAAAATTCTCCAAACAAGGCTTCACCACTAAGTGATCTGAGAACTTCTAGATGTTCAAGCTGGATTTAGAAAAGGCAGAGGAACAGAGATCAAATTGCCAACATCTGCTGGATCATCAAAAAAGTAAGAGTTCCAGAACTCTACTTCTGCTTCATTGACTACATCAAAGCCTTTGTGTGGATCACAAAAAACTGTGCAAAATTCTGAAAAAGATGGGAATACGAGACCACCTTTCTGAGAAATCTGTATGCAGGTCAAGAAGCAACAGTTAGAAACGGACATGGAACAACTGATTGGTTCCAAATTGGGAAAGGAGTACGTCAAGGATGTATGTTGTCACCCTGCTTATTTAACTTATATGCAGAGTACATCCTGCAAAATGCTAGGCTGGATGTAGCACAAGCTGGAATCAAGATTGCTGGGAGATATGTCAATAACCTCAGATATGCAGATGACACCACCCTTATGGCAGAAAGCCAAGAACTGAAGAGCCCCTTGATGAGAGTGAAAGAGGAGAGTGAAAAAGCTGGCTTAACACTCAGCATTCAATAACTCAAAATCATGGCGTGCAGTCCCATCACTTCATGGTAAATAGATGGGGAAACAATTTAAACTGTGACACACTTTATTTCCTTGGGCTCCACATTCATTGCAGATGGTGACTGCAGCCATGGAATTTAAAGACACTTGCTCCTTGGAAGAAAAGCTTCGTAGACAGCATATTAAAAAGCAGAGACATAACTTTGCTGACAAATGTCCGTCTAGTCAAAGCTATGGTTATTCCAGTAGTCATGTATGGATGTGTGAGTTAGACCATAAATAAAGCTGAGCACTGAAGAATTTATGCTTTTGAAGTGTGGTGTTGGAGAAGACTCTTGAGAGTCCCAAGGAGGTCAAACAGCAAGGAGTTCAAACCAAAAGGAAATCAGTCCTGAATATTCATTGGAAGGACTGATGCTGCAGCTGAAACTCCAATACTTGGTCATTGATGCGAAGAACTGGCTCATTAAAAAGAACCTGATGTTGAGAAATATTGAAGGCAAGAGGAGAAGGGGATGACAGAGGATGAGATTGTGGGATGGCATCACAGACTCAATGGACATGAGTTTGAGCAATCTCTGGGAGTTGGTGATGGACAGGGAAGCCTGGCATGCTGCAGTCCATGGGTTCACAAAGAGCTGGACACAACTGAGCAACTGAACTAAACTGAATTGAGGTAGGGAAAACATTAGAGCATTCAGATCTTTGAAAATTCAGTCTCATTAGCACAATTCTGCTGTAAAATGGTAAATGATTTGGACATATGAATCCAGAGTTATGTCACAAGAAACTTAATGTTTTGTATACACACACACATACACACACACACACATCCCATAACTGGGAAAGAAATGAAGCCTCTGACTATGAACATGTGAAGGCAATCATATTAAAGAAGAAACAAATACAGCAAAATGATTATTCCTTTGTTGGTTTGTTGAGGAGGTTTTTTACTTTGCACTCTGCTGGTAATGGGTAAGAAGAGCGGTGCAGTTCAATTGGGGAATTCTAGAGACTTTATTGCAGTCAGTGTGGTAGCCACAGTGATCATTCTTATTTATGAGGTTTTGTCCCTGTCACCTGCTGGGACTGGCGTTGGTTAAAATTGGAGCATGAACCTGATCTGCTTTCTTTCCTCTATTTTAGCACTTGAACAGCCCAGTTTCTTCATTTTGCCTTCTCCTTGCCTATGGATCTCATTTTGATAAACTGTCTGGATTTTTCTTTAAAATAGATCTGTATTTTTCTTAATGTCTCAATTTTCCCTCTTCAAATTTTATTTGCACTGGGCTCCACGCTCTCATGCTCATCCAAGCAGCCTATCTTTGCAAACTGTTTCTCTTCATGTTCTAAACTGCATTGCTGTGATAGCCACCAGTCCTGGGGACTGGGGATTTCTTCCTGGGAAACCCAGGCTCTCAGTTCTGTCTGTCTCCTTCTCTGCTCTGGTCTGCGTCCTGTAAGCTAGACTTCTGCAGACCACATTACCGTGGTCTCCTTGCCAGCAGGAAATTGGAAGGCCAGTGGAGAGAGAATGTTGTGTTTGTTCTCTACACCTTCTCTGCACCAGGCTCGGTTTCTGGGGGTACCTGTGTCTTTGATGATTTCGGCTCCCCCTGGACTGCCTCTCACTTCATAGCTCTGGCTCACCCTTGGGTCCCAGTAGAACCATTTCCTTTCCTTGTTCCTTAGCCCTAGGATGATGCTGATTTATCTCTGTTGCCAGGGTTTGGCAACTTCTACAGCCCTTATTTGTTTGCTCAGTTCGGATCCAGTTATCCCCTCCTATTTCATCAGTGAATCTCCTGTATTTACATCTCAGTCATGAATGTCTCAATTATAGCACTTGAACTTGGTTTTCACTATAGTGATTTGTGCACACATCTGTCTTCTTTACTCGGCATTAGGGCATGAATTGTGTCTCTTTCCTGTTTGAGTCCTAGTACCTAACAGACTACCTGGCATGTTAATAGGAGATCAGTACATGCTTGTTATATGTATTAATAAATTAATATGACTTTTACTCCTGCAGTCTACTCCTTTTGCCCAGGGCTATCCTAATTGTATTTTATGGATTCCTTGTAGTATTTTTAGGAATGATTAGGAATATATATATTTCTGAGTTTCTTAACATTTACTGCTAAAGCGCCTAGGGAAGGCATATCTTGATGACACTACTAGATATTTGAAGTAAACCTCAAAATTATGGAGAATCACAGCAGTTGATCAAAAATCACTCACTTTGAATTCTCTCTAAGCTAAGCTCGTCCTATTTGTGCTCATTGCTTGAAACGGAATGAAGCAATTGTGATCTCATTTGTTTTGTTCTTCTCCCTCAGCCAAGCTCCATTTGGTGCCCTATTGTCTCACAAGTTGCCTGTTTGAGTCTTTTGAATTAAGAGTTTAGAACAGAAGGTCCATCTGCTCTGCATGAATATTAAATTATCATAAAACTTTGTGTAAGAAGTATCTACCCTTGTATTTTTTTTCCATTTATTTTTATTAGTTGGAGGCTAATTACTTTACAATATTGTAGTGGTTTTTTTCCATACATTGACATGAATCAACCATGGATTTACATGTGTTCCCCATCCCTATCCCCCCCTCCCACCTCCCTCCCTACCCGATCCCTCTATATGCAAAACAGAAAAAGAGACACAGATGTGCAGAACAGACTTTTGGACTCTGTGGGAGAAGGCGAGGGTGGGATGTTTCGAGAGATCAGCATTGAAATGTATATTATCTAGGGTGAAACAGATTACCCTTGTATTTTTTACAGCGTTTATTTTTCCTTCTGTTCTAAGAAAAACTTGGAGCGTCAGTTTTTGGTTTTATTTTTTCAACATACCTTTGGATTTGAATAGGCTGCAGTTTTCAAGTTGTATAATATTGACAGAATAGGCCTAGGAACCTTTGATTGGCAGGTGCTGAAGAAGTAAGATTTTATTTATTCTCCTTATTGAAAAATATGTAGTAGTTATTGATATAATTGAACACACCATATGCCAGATCTTGTTATTTTGAGGTTATACAATTTCATAAGAAAAAAAAAACTCTTAAAAATTACACATTGGAGAGGCATGTTTTACAATCAATCAGATTCATTAAGTCAATACATATGCTATTTTAATTCATAATATGATAGATAGTATGCAACTGATAAATCTGTAGCTTCATTTTGAATATTCATAAGTGAGCAAGCTTCAGCCAGCTTTTAAGTAAAATAATTTATGCAAGTAAGTGTATTCTCTTTCAGCAAGCTTCAAAACTTTTAAACCAATTTGCCAGTAATGTATATTATGTAGTGAAATTTATTAATAAGAGCTGAGTAAAGAGATCAGGTGAAGGATGGCATTTTAAAATGTGTATACTTTCCATTATTTAAATGTGAATCTTTTAAATAGTCAGTTAACCTTTAAGCAAAGATGAAAGTTGGGTTAAATATGAATATTTGAACAACCATATATAAATATATTCAATATTATTAATAGAAGTATGTCTAATTTCTTTGTTATAAATTTTATAGGCAAAGTGATACTTTTAAAGATAATGGGATGTATAAATTCTGAAGAGGGACTTTATTCTAACTCACATAATGGAATTAAAAGGAAACATCTACACCCATTTTGTAAAATTCTTGTAGTTATAAAGGCTTCCGAGGTAGCACTGGTGGTAAAGAACCTGCCTGCCAGTGCAGGTAGACATAAAGAGTCATGGGTCCAATCGCTGGGTCGGAAAGTTCCCTTGGAGGAGGGAATGCCTACCCACTCCAGTATTCTTGCCTAGAAAGTCCTGTGGATGAATGAGCGTGGTGGGCTACAGCCTGTGGGGTTGCAGAGTCGGACATGACTGAAGTGACTTAGCATGTAATTGAAAATTGGATTTAGTGAACAGGGTTAACAAATTGCTTGTGTCTTTTTCTTTTTATCAGATGACCACTTCCTCTGGTCTTTTGAAGTAATTAGCTTGGGTTGATCTAGGAGTCATGAAATTCCAAAGCATACAACATTAAGTGCCCTTTGAAAGAAAAACAGTACAAATTTGTGAAAAAAGTTGGTTCAGAGTCATAGAAGGGAGTCTAATCCAGAGAAGGAAGCTGAAAGTTAAGCTTAATTAGCTTCAGGGTAAATCTGTTTCTATTTAGGTGATGAATCAACATAGGTGGTGCAAAATATCCATTTCAAAACAAGCAGTTTCCATTAAGTACATGTGTGTATTGTAAATATTTTGAAATTTTCAAAAAATTATTTCATACCTTCTATGCATTTTATTAATTAAAAATATCTTCCCCAAGTCTGAAGTTTTGTTTTGTTTTAATTTTATGTAATTGTAATGCATATAAAGGGCTTCCCTGGTAGCTCAGTGGTAAAGAACCTGTTTGCAATGCAGGAGATGTGGGTTCAATCCCTGAG
Source organism: Odocoileus virginianus (assembly GCF_023699985.2). Taxonomy (NCBI): domain Eukaryota; kingdom Metazoa; phylum Chordata; class Mammalia; order Artiodactyla; family Cervidae; genus Odocoileus; species Odocoileus virginianus. The sequence goes on from NC_069697.1 coordinate 32,845,128, forward strand.
TCAGGAAGACCACCTAGAGAAGGAAATGGCAACCCACTCCAGTATTCATGCCTGGGAAATCCCATAAACAGAGGAGCCTGGTGGGCTACAGTTCATGGGGTCACGAAAGAGTCGCAGACAGCTTAGTGACTAAACAGCAAAACAGCAGTGGATGCAAGGCAGGATGTGACAGTGGATACAATGGCAGATTAAGACCTTTCAACATCTTAAATAGGGAGCCCTAATCCATGTGTACTTATAAATAACCCCAACCCATAAAACATAAAATTAGTGTACATGTATGTACCGAAGGTAAAATAGTTTCTTTCTAATTTCCTGTCTTAAAATTTAAAATTCTGCAGTGGTATATAAAAATTGAACCTGTCTCATATTTGTGTTGCCCTGAATCAGTAGCTGCCTTGAGCACCTGCTTAATGTACCCTTAAGTGCGACATCATCTAGCAGGCAAGTGACTGGCTCAGCACCCCTTTTCCAGATTTTAATTCTGACTTGCCATTACCTCTCATTCATATTGTACCTTATTTTCCTCTTTGAACTTAATGAGCATGAAAGTAACTTGGGCCTACAAATTACTTATGCTGGATTAAATTTGGAATTATAGTTACTCAAACACCTTGAAAAATTGTAAGAACATGAAAGATTGAGGCAAATGATCTGAACACCTATAAGCTATTTTTTGTAACAAAACATTAAAATATATATATGTATATATATATATGTATTTGTATTTTTTATTCCAAAGCCATATGCCAATTTCAAGGACGGACATACTTTGAAGGAGAAAGAAATACAGTCTATTCCTCTTCTGGAGTATGTGTTCTCTATGAGTGTAAGGTAAGGAAATTCTTCACGTGTGTTTTAAAATTCTTTCAGTTGTGTGAACATAGTAAACGTCTCTTTAAAAATTTCACTCTTTAAGAATTCCACTTCTTAGCCTAGGAGAAAATTTTTAAAAATTTAAGGTATTAATTTATAGCTCAACTGTACAGAAAAGTCTAATTGTTTTTGCAATCATATAAATTAGTGATTGTAAAATAATTTTCCAATAAATAAAAGCCCTGTTTTGTCAAATCAAAGTTTTATGAAGTTGTCTTATGTTTTCTAAATACAAATCAGCTCCTTGTTTGCTGTTTTGAAGAAAATGTAGATAAATGTAGACTCAGCCTGTTGTCATTTTGGTTTTGACTCATGTGACAAATATCACTCAGGCCAATTAAAAACAAAAGGCAATTTGCCTAATAAAAATTAGCTATTAGATGAAGATGAGACTAATATTGATCTTAATTTCTTTGGGAGGAATATTTTAATTGATTTGAAGGAAAATGCTTTATAGATGTACTACCACGGTCTCTTGAAATATGCTTCTGAAGCAAACGTGATTCATTTTAACTCTGCTTCTTGACCTAATTGAAAAAGTAAATATGTTTCATAACACTGTTCACATATAACTTTTGTAAACTATCATTTTGTATTCCTTTACCATAATGTTGTATTTCAAGCCATATTCTATATAAAGGAAACTGTTTACATATAAAGTTTCTGCTTTAGGGTTCATTTATATTTGATCACTAATTTTCTTCTTAAATGCCTCTGTACTTGGTTTTGGGGGATGATTTAGTATGTTTAGATTATGTGGAAAATTAAGTGATTTACTCTGCTGGCAATATACTGTGAGAATTCATTTGATTAAATGTTGGTGAAAGAAAATCGTCAGAATTTTGCCAAGATAAATTGAATCTGAAAAAAGCCAGCTGTATACCTCAAGCATCTTAAATTGGAAGACTATGGGGATAAGCATGGAGGAGACATAAAATAGCAAAACTGTGACAGATCTGATATCCAGAATGTGAAAGCTCTGGTTTGTTCATGTTCATTATAAGGTATTCTGGCTGCTCCTTTTGGCTCTAAACCAGCTCTCTCCTGTTGTAGGTTAGTTACCATCTTACAGATACGAGAACTGGGGCATGGGAACAGAAACACAACTGCTGAAGCTAAATTTCAAGTTTGGGTTTTCTCATGAGCATCTCTTCACCAGTGCTGTTTTGAGAATAGATTTAAGGGACTAGATCTGATAGCCAGAGTTCATGGTGAACTATGGATGGAGGTTCGTGACATTGTACAGGAGACAGGGATAAAGACCATCTCCAAGAAAAAGAAATGCAAAAAAAGCAAAATGGCTGCCTGAGGAGGCCTTACAAATAACTGTGAAAAAAAGAGAAGTGAAAAGCAAAGGAGAAAAGGAAAAATATACTCATTTGAATGCAGAGTTCCAAAGAATAGCAAGGAGAGATAAGAAGGGCTTCCTCAGTGATCAGTGCAAAGAAATAGAGGAAAACAATAGAATGGGAAAGACTAGAGATCTCTCCAAGAAAATTAGAGATACCAACAGAACATTGCAGGCAAAGGAGGGCTCAATAAAACATAGAAATGGTATGGACCTAACAGGAGCAGAAGATATTATGAAGAGGTGGCAAGAATACACAGAAGAACTGTACAAAAAATATCTTCATGACCCAGATAATCATGATGGTGTGATCACTCAGCTAGAGCCAGACATCCTGGAATGTGAAGTCAAGTGGGCCTTAGGGAGCATCACTATGAACAAAGCTAGTGGAGGTGATGGAATTCCAGTTGAGCTATTTCAAATCCTAAAAGGTGATGCTGTAAAAGTGTTGCACTCAGTATGCCAGCAAATTTGGAAAACTCAGCAGTGGCCACAGGACTGGAAAAGGTCTGTTTTCATTCCAATCCCAAAGAAAGGCAATGCCCAAGAATGCTCAAACTCCTGCACGATTGCACTCATCTCACATGCTAGTAAAATAACGCTCAAAATTCTCCAAGCCAGGCTTCAACAACATGTGCACTGGGAACTTCCAGATGTTCAAACTGGATTTAGAAAAAGCAGAGGAACCAGAGATCAAATTGCCAACATACATTGGTCACTGAAAAATCAAGAGAGTACCAGAAAGATATCTATTTCTGCTTTATTGACTCCATCAACACCTTTGACTGTGTGAATCACAATAAACTGTGGAAAATTCTGAAAGAGATGGGAATACCAGACCACCTGACCTGCCTCTTGAGAAATCTGTATGCAGGTCAGGAAGCAAAAGTTAAAACTGGACATGGAATAACAGACTGGTTCCAAATAGGAAAAGGAGTACGTCAAAGCTTTATATTGTCACCCTGCCCATTTAACTTATATGCAGAGTACATCATGAGAAATGCTGTGCTGGCAGAAGCACAAGCTGGAATTAAGATTGCTGGGAGAGATATCAATAGCCTCAGATATGCAAATGACAGCACCCTTATGGCAGAAAGCGGAGAAGAACTAAAGATCTTCTTGATGAATGTGAAACAGGAGAGTGAAAATGTTGGCTTAAAGCTCAACATTCAGAAAACTAAGATCATGGCATCTGGTCCCATCACTTCATGGCAAATAGATGGGGGAGTAGTGGAAACAGTGGCAGGTTTTATTTTTGGGGGCCCTAAGATCACTGCAGATGGTGATTGCAGCCATGAAATTAAAAGACACTTACTCCTTGGAAGAAAAGTTATGACCAACCTAGACAGCATATTTAAAAACAGAGACATTACTTTGCCAACAGAGGTCTGTCTAGACAAGGCTATGGTTTTTCCAGTAGTCATGTATGGATGTGAGAGTTGGACTCTAAAGAAAGCTGAGCACAGAAGAATTGATGCTTTTGAACTGTGATGTTGGAGAAGACTCTTGAGAGTCCCTTGGACTTCAAGGAGATCCAACCAGTCCATCCTAAAGGAAATCAGTCCTAAATATTCCAATGAATATTCATTGGAAGGACTGATGTTGAAGCTGAAACTCCAGTACTTGGCCACCTGATGGCAAGAACTTACTCATTTGAAAAGACCCTGATGCTGGGAAATGTTGAAGGCAGGAGGAGAAGGGGATGACAGAGGATAAAATGGTTGGATGGCATCACCAACTCAATGTACATGAGTTTGAGTAAACTCTGGGTGTTGGCGATGGACAGAGAGGCCTGGTGTGCTGCGGTCCATGGGGTCGCAAAGTGTTGGACATGACTGAGCGACTGAACTGAACTGAACTGAGGTCCCACCATCAATACAAAGACTGGGAGCCTTGGAGTGAGATATAGAAACACCAAGGAAATCAGAGAAATGTTCCATCAAGGGAGGTGGAAATTTTGTCACCTGGTTCCTAAGTAAAGTCTTACTTTGAAATATCAGCCCTAAATTTAAAAATTGAAGATTCTCCATTTTCTGTGTGTGATCTTTTCATTTGGCAAATGTTGTCCACAATACTGATCATTATGATTTAAAAATTTTCTGAGATGGTTTCCTATTTGATTTTAAAATACCTAAAAAGTGATTTTATTTTCAATTGGGTTTGTGAAACTTTTCGGTATAGTCAACTATCCAGGTGCTTAATAAATATCGTGTGAATAAATAAATGTTACCTTTTATTTGCTCAAACAAAAGACACCAATTTACTACCCTCTCATGCTGTGCTGTCCAGTAGAAATACGATGCAAGCCACACATGTGATTTTTATTGGGCTAAACTTTCTGTATATAACTGCATATAGCCAAACTATTATCATTTCCAATGTAATCAATATAAAATTCTTAATGAAACATTTTATAGTCTTTTATAATGCTGAGTCATCAAAATCTTGCTTATTTACATTTACAAAACATGTAGCTAGTGGGTGTGGATTCTACAGCACCAGCCCTCCCTGATTTTCATAAACTTTTATTATTCTTCACTAAATTCTTGACATTAAGGACTTCCACTGTTTCTTCTCCCTTCAGCCCCCTGCACTTCGATATTTTACATAATTGACAGCTCTCTCGGGCTTCCGTTTTCTTGGTCGTCAATTCTAGTCCTTCTTTGTTCTTTTATTGTCAGTTTTGTGACCTTGAAAATGTGTCCTGGGCAGTTTGTGAGCTTAATAGTAATACAGAAACACACTCTGCTTCTGAAAATAAGATGATCAGAATGGATATTACTGTCACATCAAAGGAAGGATATGTGTATACAGGATGACACTATATGTGTCTCCTGCCACTTTCTTGATAAGAGATCATTGTGGCATGGAGAAAATCCTTTCCATCAATAAACCAGGAAGAGGGGGATATTGAAGTTATGAAAACGATTTCTTCAATAGAAGCAGTGCTTATAGAAATAACATCTAAAAACCCAAGCTACTGAGCAGTATTAAGATGGAAGCCTTCCATGTCCAATGATTATTTTATTTCTTATGCACTGGTAAGCATAATACAACAGTTAATGACTCTTGTTCTTAAGAGACCAGAAGTTGACAGTTTAGAAGCAAGATGTTTGCTTCAAGGACAGTGCTACTCCATTTATCAGAAAAGTGTTCTGTGTTTTGGTTTTCTCTTAAAGTTTTATCTATTTTAGTGGCTAGGACTATAATTGTTTTGTATTAATTTATTCATTCACTCAGGAAAATTTTTTGAGCATGAATTATGTGCCAGAAAATATGCGACACATTCATGCGCAAGAGACATAAATGCTGCCCGCATTTCCCTTTTTGGAAATGTTTTGTGAGCGATCCACAACATTCCTTAGCATGCTCACTTGGTATAATCTCTCTAACAGTTTGGAAACTTTGAAGTGAGAATGTTTAAAAAGTCCAGTTTTTATTTATTGTTTTTTCAAACAAATAAAGTGAGCTGTTAATCAAACTCAAGCTATCTTTTTGCCACAATTGTCATCTGGATGTGCAGATATGTTTTAAACTAACAGAATCTCTCAGGATAACTCTAATGTTTGGAAATTGAAGGCATGCCTCCATTCCCAAAGCTGCTTGTCTCTTTGAAAGTCTTTCCAAATGTCATTTGATATCATTTTGCAAGTGAGTCTGTGACCTATGCAGAGGTCCTCAGGATGAAAATTTTATTCCTGTGTTTGAAGAGATGTCTTTAACGCTGGATCTGGAAACTTAGGAGTTTCCAGAGTTAGGAGTTAGTCCTAATGAGACAAGTGCTCGGGCCTGGTGCACTGGGAAGACCCAGAGGGATCGGGTGGAGAGGGAGGTGGGAGGGGGGACTGGGATGGGGAATACATGTAAATCCATGGCTAATTCATTTCAATGTATGACAAAAGCCACTGCAATGTTGTAAAGTAATTAGCCTCCAACTAATAAAAATAGATGGGAAAAAAAAATTAAAAGCAAAAAAAAAAAAAAAAAGAGTTAGTCCTAATTGAGAAGTTTGAAGCATTTATTTTCTGTTGTCTAACAGGACCAGAGCATGAAGCTGGTTGAGAGTTCAGGCTGTCCTGCTCTGGACTGTCCAGAGTCACATCAGATTACCTTGTCTCATAGCTGTTGCAAAGTCTGTAAAGGTAAGATTTTTTGGAAAGTAAGATTTACGTGCATGAGTCATTCTAGGAGGCTATTTCAACTAACAGAATATAGAGTTTCTTATAGGGAAGTTATTTCCAAAGACTCTGGAATTAAAATTAAGATGCTCTCTTGCCTTTCCGCTGGGTGTCTTGTACCTGGCTCAAGGTCTAGTTTCTAAACTTCTCTCTGTGTGTTGGTTCTGAGTCAGCATGACATTGTTGAAAATATAAAACAGTGCTGAGTTATTTTATTGGGTTTTTCGTGGGGGGGCGGATTTACTTTTCTTTTCTCTTCAGTCTGTTTTATAATTGACTTAGCATAATTCCCATGTTGGCTACTTCAAATCCCTCTCTTCACAATTCCACTCTCCTTCACTGATAGGTTTCTATATCACTGAGAAGAGAGAGGCCATCAAACATGCATTGCTTGTTCTGTGTTGCCCTTGTGATGATAGACCTACAACCAATAAGTAGAAGGAACTTAGATTTTTAGTTTGATATAAGAAAACAGTAAAATTTGAGATGCTCAAAAATGCAGTGGGCTGCCCATCATCAAAGATTCTTAACTTTGGTATTTTGTTGTAGATTCAAATGTTAAACTAAATGATTGATTATATGGAACTTTTTATGATCCCTACCAGTCATGAAATTTATGTGTGCCTTCTTGCATTATCTTGAAATCATGTATTTGTAAATCTGTCTCCTTCATTGAACTTTGCACCTTGAGGGCAGGGCTGGGTCTTTATCCTTGTATGACTCTTGGAATGTAGTTGGGACTCATCACTTACGTAGTTGGTGTTACATTAGCAAAGTGCCTTATATGAGCTACTAGCATGTGTTTTAATAATAGCCTTTATTGATACCAAATAAAACTTGAACAGAAAGAAGTAAGAAAAATAAACTTTATAAAATATATGCTATATTTTTTCCTTTTAATCTCATTTATTAAAAGGGAAATATAAGATCCTTCTCTCCCATTTTTTGGAGGATGGCGCAGGTTTCCTTTCGTTTTCTTTCTACCTGATTGCTCCATCTACTCATTTAAGAGTTTTAAAATCTCAGTTCTGTGAAAGGCTCTTTGGCAGTTTCAGAGTGGTTCAGACTTGATGTGCCTTTTAAGAGCTTTAGGGATAGCTCCCAGGATCTAAGAGTACAAAAGACTATAATCAGATAGACTAAAAAGAAAAGCCACTGGTGTTTTCAGCCTAACTTTCCATGAGCCTTGCACAGAGCATGTGTGGAAGTTGATACAAATCCAGAATGCTCATTCCAATCACTTGATTTGGGAACTGGACTCCCAGAATGCAGCTTGACTAGAGTGTCTTTGGCAGCCAAAGGTAGGCTATACCAGAACCTCTCAGGATTAAATGTGTATACAGATAACCTAGGGATTAAAGTGCAGATCCTAATCTGGAAGGTCTGGGGTGGAGCTCAAAAATCGGCATTTCTGTTAAACTCCTAGGCGACTACTGGTCAGTGGGACCACACTTCCAGTGGCTTTTGCTACATAACAAACTACCCCAAAGTTTAGTGGCTTAAAACAACAACCACTTTATTACCAGGCATACCTCCTTTTGTTGCACTTTGCTTTGTTGTGCTTTGCAGATATTGTGATATTTACAAATTGAAGGTTTATGACAATCCTGTGTCAGGCAAGACTGTTGGCATTTTTCCAGAAATATTTGTTCACTTCATGATTCTGTGTCACACTTTGGTTATTCTCAGAATAGCAATAATTCAAATTTTTTCATTATTATTATATTTGTTATGGTGATCTGTGATCAGTGATCTTTAATGTTCCTACTATGACTTGCTGAAGGCTCAGATGATGGTTATTGGAGAAGGAAATGGCAACCCACTCCACTGTTCTTGCCTGGAGAATCTCAGGGACGGGGGAACCTGGTGGGCTGCCGTCTATGGGGTCACATAGAGTCGAACACGACTGAAGCAACTTAGCAGCAGCAGTAGCAGATGATGGTTATCACTTTTTAGCAAGAAAGTATTTTAAATGGTGAAGGACAGCGAAGCCTGGCCATAGTCCATGGGATCACAGAGAGTCAGACATGACTGACCAACTGAACAACAAATTTTTAAATTAAATCGTGTACGTTTTTTACAGTACAACAGTAATACTGTTGCATATTTAATATACTACAGTATAGTATAAACAACTTTTTTTTGGCCACATTGCACGGCTTTCAGGATCTCAGTTCCCTGATCAGGGTTAAACCTGGGCCACAGAAGTGAAAGCCTGGAATCCTAAACACTAGGCAACCAGGGAACTCCCAAAACAGCTTTTATATGCACTGAGAAAATAAAAATTTTGTGTGACTTGCTTACATTGTGATAGTCACTTTATTGCAGTGATCTGGAACCAAACCTGCAATATCTCTGAGGTATGCCTAGATATTGCAGGGTTGTGGGGTCAGCAATTCAGACAAGGCTTAGCCAGGCTTCATAGGGTATTAACTGGGGTCACTCAGCTGGAAGTTGGTCTGAGCTGGAAGGTTCCAGATGGCCTCACTGTGTGTTGGGCATCTTAATAGGAATGACGTGAACGCTGGTGATAGCTAGAACTTTCTCCCTTTCTATGTAATCTCAGGACTTCTCCCTGTGGTCTCCCTAGCAGGATGGTCATCAGATTTCTTAAATGGTAGCTTGGGGCTGTTAAACAGTAGGTCTGGAACTGACGCAGCATCACTTCTACCACAGTTCATTTATCAAAACAGTTACAGCCAAGCCCGGATTCAAGGGGTGGGTGTGAGGGGAATAGATCCCACGGTGATAGGAGGAGTGTTAAAAATTTGTGGCCATCTTTAATCCTCTAGTTTCCAGGAGCTACTTAGAGAGCAGAGAGTGAATACCTATCAGTCAGGTTGGCTAGATTTGGGTAAAAAGATGTGAGTAAGAATAGGGCATTTCAGAGGGCTTCCCTGGTGGCTCAGCTAGTAAAGGATCCACCCACAAGGCAGGAGACCACAGTTCAATTCCTGAGTCAGGAAGATCCTTTGAAGAAGGATAGGCTACCCACTCCTGTATTCTTACCTGGAGAATCCCCATCGACAGAGGAGCCTGGTGGGCTGCAGTCCATGGGGTCACATAGCGTTGGACACAACTGAGCAACTAAGCACAGAACAGAGCACTTCAGATGTCAAGAAAAGACCTAATTACACTCATTTCTTTTTAACGAGCTTTAACATATTACCAAAAGCAAGTTAAGAATGGAAAGTGAAAGTGAAATTGCTCAGTCACATCTGACTCATTGTGACCCCATGGCCTATACCATCCATAGAATTCTCCAAGCCAGAATGCTGGAGTGGGTAGCCGTTCCTGTCTCTAGGGGATCTCCCCATCCCAGGGATTGAACCCAGGTCTCCCACATTGCAGGCAGATTCTTAACCAGCTGAGCCACCAGAGAAAAATGGAAAAGCTAGGAACAAAAACTATTATGTTTATATTGGCTATAGTTATAAAAGTTAAGATGTTTACACAACACACTTGAAATACAATGACAAAGTATACTGTGATCTATATCCCCCCACCCAAGACTCTGTTATACTTGATTTGTGACCCACTGAAGCCAGAACTGAACCTGTGGTGCGGTGATCTGATTAGCAGCATTGTGTGATCGTGCAAGGAGAACAGGTTATCTGTAGCTGTGGAGTTGAAGTATCCTGCAGTTCCTGGAATTTCTCAAGAGATTGTTCTTTAAGTATTTAATCACATTATGGCATATCCAGTCCTACATCACGGGTTTTTCTCACAATGGAACTGGGGCTTCAAATATGGAATTGCCCTTGCTAAGGTAAAAGCAGAGATTCCTTTTCCTTATTCCTGAACAAGTGTTTCAGAGTCAGGTAAGATGTATGTGATAGAACCTTGGGACCAACTTTCAAAAAACCTTGAGTAATAAATTATTTTATACAGCTTGGATTGAGAACCACTGGCTTAGTTAATACTGAAGCTGAAATTGGACAAGTTGACTTTTCTTGAAAGATCTAAAACTTGCTTCCATTTCTGACTTCAAATATATAGAATAAACAAATGAGTTCTCCTGCCATTCTCTGACTTTTAAACTAAAAGCAAATTAATTTTTGAAGGCTGAAATTTTGAGTCAACTCCTACACACAGGAGTTGTGTAGAATGTTGTGACGAATTCATTTGCAGTGAAACTGGCCTCCAGCATCCAGGCCTGTCTGCCTAGTGCTAAAGATGACATGTTCACATCTGAAAAAGTAAGTTGTTCAACAATGCTTATTAAATATTCCCTGAGGGCAGAGCATGAGATTAAAGAGTTGACCTTTCCACTGGAGGTTCAACCAGTATTTGGAAACCAAGCTGTGTGCTGAAATAAGGCTCCAGATCTCTAGGCACCAAGTCACATCCAGGCAGGACTGATTTCTAGGTATCTTCTTCTCTTCTGTTGTGGCAGCTCAGGAAGAGTGTAGCAAAAGTGTTCTTTTCGCTTTTTTCATATTTGAGAGCTCCTTCAAGGAGTCATATGACCAATTGTAATAGGATAGAGACTTCGTCACGCAATGAGGACTCTGACTTAGATACAGAAATAACATGAAACTGTGTGTTTTCATATCTCATCCCTTCCCATTCTCTTCCTCCTCTCTTGGCCGCTCCTTTCTCTGCCTGTGGACTATCAAATCCTGTTCACCAGATACCCACTTTTTAATTTAATATTGACTTTGTCAGGATTTACAATTAGAAGTAATGGAGGCATTGTGTTCATAAGGCTGAGTGAGTGTAGACCATTTGCTCCCAACTTCTGTACAGTTCATAATTTACCACATCATTCAATTATACCTTCGTGATTCTTGTTATCTATCACAAATAATATAATTTAGTTAATTTTTTGTTATCTACTGTTAGTTAACACATTTTGTGAAAAGTTAGTTTCATTCTAGTGGTATCCATGAAATGACTGGATTATTTGTTGAATTCATGTATTTTTTGTACACATTAAAAGAATTTCATTGCTATCTTTGAAAGTGAAATTGAAAGTTGCTCAGTCGAGTCGGACTCTTTGCGACCCCATGGACTCTACAATCCACGGAATTCACCAGGCCAGAGTACTGGAGTGGATAGACTTTCCCTTCTCCAGGGGATCTTCCCAACTCAGGGATCAAACCCAGGTCTCCCGCATTGCAGGTGGATTCTTTACCAGCTGAGCCACAAGGGAAGTCCAAGAATACTGGAGTGGGTTAACCTATCCCTTCTCCAGCAGATCTTGCCAACACAGGAATCGAACCAGCATCTCCTGCATCGCAGGTGGATTCTTTACCAGCTGAGCTACTAGGGAAGCCCATTGCTATCTGTACTTTATTTTAAATGTTCATCCATGCACATGAACTACATTTTGGGAAAAGTCAGGATTATCCATCATCTCATAGATGGTACCGATATGAGTTAGTATTGTTTCAGGTACAAGTGATAGAACAACCAATACAACTGACCTAAGTGAAAAAATGGAACGCATGGCCCTGGTGAGTGGGTTGATTCAGATCTCAAACCTTGTCACTCTCCTTAGATACATCTATTTGCCTCCTCTGAGATGGCCTTATTTTCAAACTCTGTGTTCTTGGGTAGATCCCGACATTGTTATGCTCACATTGTTTTGATACTTAAGTAGGTGGAAGACAAAGTTCAGTATCTTCTTAGGTTGAACAAAAGTCCCAGAATTGAGATTTAATTATCTGTATTAACCTGCACTGGATCATTTGCTCAGACCTGAAGAAATTATGTTCAGGCTAGTAGGATGTATTGTTTGGTGTGGTCTTGATCAGTGTGCAGTGGAGTCCATTTTCCTGTAAGCATCTAGGCTAATAGTAGAGGTGAAGAGTTCATTCCAGGTATGGCTGGGTTGTTTTTTTTTCCCCTATCGAAGGAAGAAATAGACACCTATAGGCAAATCCAACAAATAATCACCTCTAAATTATTGTATTCATTTTCTCTTGGATACCTTTATTTGTGTTGCTCTTACGTATAATCTTTTGTACCCTTCCTCACTTCATCAGTCATAGAAAATGCATATCAACATTTTATAGAAGCTTATAGAAAGTTCTAGTATACTTAATACAAGAATTTTGTATAAATTTGGAAAGCTTAAAAGGAATAGAAAACTTGGTATCCGTGAGTTTAAAATCGAAAGGAGGAAATAAAAGAAATACCTGATTGTATTAGATGATTGCTCTATCCATCTGTAACAAATATGTGAATATTCTCCTATGATAGCTATCTCAGCACATTTATTTGTGGCTTATTAGTAATACTCTACTTAATTATTAACTAATGTGAAACTATTATACTTTTGCATAGATGATCTCATGTGAACCTTATATTTTTGTGAGGTAGATAGTATCCTAATTTACAGGTGAGAAAATCTGAAGGTTTAGGAAGGTTAATTAACTTACACAGCTAGTAATTTACGCAGCCAGTAAGTGGTAGAGATCAGATGTAGATCTTTCAACTCTGAAATCCAAGCACAGATAGGTAGGGTTGCAGCTATGATGGTAGTAGAAATACGGTTTATTGTCAACCCATAGTCTGATTTTTTTTTAAGTTCTTCCCTATAGAGTGGAAACAAATCCCCTTAAGTGAGTCTGAATTTTCTACCCATCAGTAGTTAGCAGTTAGCCTTTTAACCTTGGCATTTTTGATTCTAAGCAGTAAAACAACCAAGAGATTCAATCAACTTTTGTCTGTTGAGAGACCAAATCAAAATAGCTGACACTGTTTAGAGTAAGTTAAAATTTGACAAAATTTTCAATTTTCAAGTCTCTGGGTTAATTTATAAAAACTCATTTGACAAAAAGCAGTGTACTCCCTAAATGAACCTAAAATAGTGAAAAGTAGAATTACACTGTTATCTTATATTTGAAAATTCTTGCAGTAATTAAGCACTGCATGGCGAGCATGTGCATGGTATTTAATGCTGAGATGAGGGAGTCTTACCATCAGTTAGGTCAAATCAGAAATGGATTGTAATAGAGGAGGCATATGGCATAGACAGTGATGGCATGTATTGGACAGAATCTGAAAAATGGGAGAAGAGAAAATACATCAAAATGTGTTGAAAGATAGTTTTGAAAATTATAAACTTACAAAAGAAAAATAAAAGTGCACCAGGAACAGTTCCTGTATTTAGTCACTGCTTTTTAAGAGTTGTTTGAAACATTAAGGGTGAAATTCTACAGATTCAGCAGTGTGTTAAAGCATGGTCTCTTAATTATCTGTGTTTCTTAAGGACTGTGAAAGTTGTTCAGTCATGTCCGATCCTTTGCGATCCCATGGACTATTTAGTCCATGCAATTCTTCAGTCAGAATACTGGAGTGGGTAGCCTTTTCCTTCTCCAGGGGAATCTTCCCAGCCCAGGGCCTGACCCAGGTCTCCCACATTGCAGGTGGATTCTTTACCAGCTGAGCCCCAAGGGAAGCCCAAGAATACTGGAGTGGGTAGCTATCCCTTCTCCAGGGGATCTTGCCAACCCAGGAATTGAACTGGGGTCTCCCGCATTGCAGGTGGATTCTTTGCCAGCTGAGCTATGAGGGAAGCCCTCTTAAGGACTGGGCCAACAATTTTAGTACTTTGTTTTAATTTAGAATAAATATAAAGTGATTTTTTGGAACCTTTTCATTTTAGGTTGATGATGTGGTGAGTTATTGGGAAAGATAATGAGAATGACTTTTTAGCTGAATTTACCCCCTCAGGCAGGCATTGTAAAAAGACACTGGAATACATTTTAAGAAAAATGGTCTCAATTTAGCTACTTAAAGAAGAAGGAAAGAAATAGACCCTAGGAAAAAACATTTTTAACTTTCCTCTTCATAAAAATGAACCTTTCACTTCAAAATTTTCAGCCTGAATCATAAGAATTTAGATTGTGAAGAATTTTGTGAAGAAAAGTTGTCAAGTGATTTTAGTGCTTTATTTACTATGTAGTTTTCCAGTTTTCATTCACCTCAGTTCTATTTTATTTAATTCCTGTAGAAATCACTCAAACCTCGCCCTTCCTAAAGCTTATTAAATTGTACCAAAAAAAATTTTACTATATATTTTAACACATCTCATGGGAGATATGTTTTAATTCTGTGATGATATTCTGCATAGTCATTATGGGCACAAACCAGTTGGAATGGACATCAGTCATTGGGCTGTGCCAGAGTATACCTGCTGGCTATGGTTCAGTCCTTCACTGAATCACATGATCTGTGGTAATTTGATAAATAAGATAAGCCAGTGTAGAACTTACATCTTCATGATTTGCTCAAGTAAAAGTGTTTTCTTGCATGTAAGTAGATGAGTTTATTCTGAGCTACATGAGATGTATTTTTTTAAACATCTTCTCTTTTATACATGCTGAAATACTAATTCATTAGACAGCATAAAACTAGCTAGAAAATTTATGCATCAAGCAATTTTAAAATTGTTTGAATGATGCATAATCATATAATTTTCATTAAATATAGATTCCAGTGTTCAAGCTTTTCATTTCAGCATCTTAGATGATCTTTGAACAAGGGATTCACAGAGGAAAAAGAAATTCAAGAAATTAAACATGATTGGTGTCACTGTATATGAAGTGTTCCATTTATACTTCCTCTCATAAAGACTCTGGAATCTTTATAATTCATAAACTTTTTTATTTTAAGTAGACATACTTGTCTTTCAGATTTCCAGAGAAAATTAAAGTGTTTTTTTTTTTTAAACACATTTAGAGTTTTTGTGTATTTTTTTCTTTAAGATGCCAGGTCATCTGTTTCATTTCTTAAATACACATGTGCACATCTGGTCTGGCTTGGTCTGTGTTACTCATAGTTATTGATAATGTTCAGTCACTAATTCTCAGATTACTTTCCTTCCTCACTATGTTATCTTCAGTTCAGTTCAGTTCAGTTCATTTCAGTCTGATTCTGCAACCCATGGACCACAGCATATCAGGCTTCCCTGTCCCAACCATCTCATTCTCTGCCATCCCCTTCTCCTTCCACCTTCAATCTTTCCCAGCATCAGGGTCTTTACTAAGGAGTCAGTTCTTTGCATCAGGTGGCCAAAGTATTGGAGTTTCAGCTTCATCATCAGTACATCCAATAAATATTCAGGACTGATTTCCTTTAGGATGGACTGGTTGGATCTCCTTGCTGTCCAAGGGACTCTCGAGAGTCTTCTCCAACAACACAGTTCAAAAGCATCTATTCTTTGGTGCTCAGCTTTTTATATAGTCCAACTCTCACATCCATACATGATTACTGGAAAAACCATAGGCTTGACTAGATGGAGCTTTGTTGGCAGAGTAATGTCTCTGCTTTTTAATATGCTGTCTAGGTTGATTATAGTTTTCCTTCCAAGGAGCAAGCGTCTTTTAATTTCATGGCTGCAATCACCATCTGCAGTGATTTTGGAGCCCCACAAAATAAAGTCAGCCACTGTTTCCACTGTTTCCCCATCTATTTCCCATGAAGTGATGGGACCAGATACCATGATCTTAGTTTTCTGAATGTTGAGCTTTAAGCCAACTTTTTCATTCTCCTCTTTCACTTTCATCAAGAGGCGTTTTAGTTCCTCTTCACTTTCTGCCATAAGGGTGGTATCATCTGCATATCTGAGGTCACTGATATTTCTCCCAGCAGTCTTGATTCTAGCCTGTGCTTCATCCAGCCCAGCGTTTCTCATAATGTACTCTGCATGTAAGGTAAATAAGCAGGGTGACAATATACAGCCTTGATGTACTCCTTTTCCTATTTGGAACCAATCTGTTGTTCCATGTCCAGTTCTAACTGTTGCTTCCTGATCTGCATACAGGTTTCTCAAGAGGCAGGTCAGGTGGTCTGGTATTCCTATCTCTTTCAGAATTCCCACAGTTTATTGTGATCCACACAGTCAAAGGCTTTGGCATAGTCAATAAAGCAGAAATAGACGATTTTCTGGAACTCGGTTGCATTTTCTCTGATCCAGCGGATGTTGGCAATTTGATCTATGGTTCCTCTGCTTTTTCTAAATCCAGCTTGAACATCTGGAAGTTCACGGTTCACATTCTGTTGAAGCCTGGCTTGGAGAAGTTTGAGCATTCCTTTACTAGTATGTGAGATGAGTGCAATTGTGTGGTAGTTCAAGCGTTCTTTGGCATTGCCTTTTTTTGGGATTGGAATGAAAACGGACCTTTTCCAGTCCTGTGGCCACTGCTGAGTTTTCCAAATTTGCTGGCATATTGAGTGTAGCACTTTCACAGCATCATCTTTTAGGATTTGAAATAGCTCAACTGGAAGTCCATCACTTATACTAGCTTTATTCGCAGTGATGCTTCCTAAGGCCCACTTGACTTCACATTCCAGGATGTCTAACTTTAGTTGAGCGATCACACCATCGTGATTATCTGTGTTGTGAAGATCTTTTTTGTATAGTTCTTCTGTGTATTCTTGCCACCTCTTAATATCTTCTGCTTCTTTTAGGTCCAAACCATTTCTTCCTTTATTGTGCCCATCTTGCATGAAATGTTCTGTTGGTATCTCTAATTTTCTTGAAGAGATCTCTAGTCTTTCCCATTCTATTGCTTTCCTCTGTTTCTTTGCACTGATCACTGAGGAAGGCTTTCTTATCTCTCCTTGCTATTCCTTGGAACTTTGCATTAAAATGAGTGTATCTTTCCTTTTCTCCTTTGCCTTTCACGTCTTGTCTTTTCTCAGCTGTTTCTAAGGCCTCCTCATACAACCATTTTGCCTTTTTGCATTTCTTTTTTGGGATATGATCTTGATTAATGCTTCCTGTACAATTTCATGAACCTCCGTCTATAGTTCTTCAAACACTCTGTCTATCAGATCTAATTCATTGAATCTATTTGTCACTTCCATTGTATAATAGTAAGGGATTTGATTTAGGTCATACCTCAATGGTGTAGTGGCTTTCCCTACTTTCTTCAATTTAAGTCTGAATTTGGCAATAAGGAGTTTGTGATCTGAGTCACAGTCTCAACTCCCAATCTTATTTTTGCTGACTGTGTAGAGCTTCTCCATCTCTGGCTGCAAAGAATATAATCAATCTGATTTTTATATTGACCATCTGGCAATGTCCATGTGTAGAGTCTTTTCTTGTGTTGTTGGAAGAGGGTGTTTGTTAACGGCCAGTGCGTTCTCTTGGCAAAACTGTTAGCCTTTGACCTGCTTCGTTTTGTACTACAAGGCCAAATTTGCTTGTTACTCCAGGTATCTCTTGACTTCCTACTTTTGCATTCCAGTCTCCTGTAATGAAAAGGACATTTTTTTGGGGGTGTTGGTTCTAGAAGATCTTGTAGGTCTTCATAGAACCATTCAACTTCAACTTCTTCAACATTACTGATTGGGGCATGGACTTGGATTACTGTGATATTGAATGGTTTGCCTTAGAAATGAACAGACATCATTCTGTCGTTTTTAAGATTGCATCCAAGTACTGCATTTCAGACTCTTGTTGACTATGATGGCTACTCCATTTCTTCTAAGGGATTCTTCCCCATAGTAGTAGATATAGTGGTCATCTGAGTTAAATTCACCCATTCCAGTTCATTTTAGTTCGCTGATTCCTAAATGTTGATGTTTACTCTTGCCATTTCCTATTTGACCACTTCCAGTTTGCCTTGATTCATGGATCTAACATTCAAGGTTCCTATGCATTATTGCTCTTTGCAGCTTGGGACTTTACTTCCATCACCTGTCACATTCACAACTGGGTGTTGTTTTTGCTTTGGCTCCACCTCTTCATTCTTTCTGTAGTTATTTCTCCATTGATATCCAGTAGCCTATTGGGCACCCAGGAATTTCCTCTTTCAGTGTCCTATCTTTTTCCCTTTTCATGCTATTCATGGGGTTCTCAAGGCAAGAGTACTGAAGTGGTTTGCCATTCCCTCTCCAGTGGACCATGTTTTGTCAGAACTCTCCACTATGACCCGTCTGTCTTGGGTGGCCCTACAGGGCATGGCTCATAGCTTCATTGAGTTAGACAAGGCTGTGGTTCTTGTGATCAAATCGCTTAGTTTTCTATGATTGTGGTTTTCGTTCTGTATGCCCTCTGATGGATAAGGATAAGAGGGTTATGGGAGCTTCCTAATGGGAGAGGCTAAGGGGGAGACTGGGCTTGGTTCTGATGGGCAGGCCGTGCTCAGTAAATCTTTAATTCAATTTCCTGTTGATGGGCGGGGCTTTGCTCCCTTGCTGTTGTTTGACCTGAGACCAAACTATGGTGGAGGTGATGCAGATAACGGCGACCTCCTTCAGGGCGTCCTATGCAGGCACTGCTGCACTCAGTGCCCCAAGCCTGCAGCAGGCTCCTGCCATCCCACGCCTCCGCCGGAGACTCCTGGACACTCACACGCAAGTCTGGGTCAGTCTTTTGTGGGGTCACTGCTCCTTTCTCCTGGGTCCTGGTGTGCACACGGCTCTGTTTGTGCCCTCCAACAGTCTGTTTCCCCAGTGTTGTGTGAGTTCTGGCGGCTCTATGGTGGGTTTAATGGTGACCTCCTCCAATTAACTCTTAATTGTGTTAAATACACTACAAGAACTTTTTAGTACATATAACAGGTGGTTCTATAAACACTGGATAAAGATATCAGCATAATCATGTAAGAAAATATAGCTTCTAAATAAAAGAAAGATATTAAGAGACAAAATGTTTTTGCCTTGTTATGATTTCATTTACCATAATAATTTCTTTCTTCCTGTAGGTTATAACTTTTGCTCTGAAAGGCATAACTGCATGGAGAATTCTGTCTGCAGAAATCTGAATGACAGAGCTGTTTGCAGCTGTCGAGACGGTTTTAGGGCTCTTCGAGAAGACAATGCCTACTGTGAAGGTAATCCTTGTAATGAAGTGTAGCTTGGCTGTATGAATTTCCTAGAATTACTGCATGCAAAATTTATTCATTTCCCAGGTTGTCAAATTGATAGGCCCATTAAAAGCAGTGAATTTAATTTGAACCATATTAATCAGCTAAAAATAATTATCTTTCGAATTAAAGTTTTTCATCTTTCTGCTATGTCAGACTAATAAGTTAATATGGCTAGGTTTCTTGAATTAGGACAATACTTCCACTGTGAAATTGCCTTCTTTTTTTATAATTAGATATTCAGATAGGTCACATATTGACATGATTACTGCGGCCTGTGGTTAGGATTATAGTCAGATTTTTGCAGGCAATGTTGTATAACAAAGACAGTCAATTAACAGAAAGATGAAGTGCCCACAGCATTTTTGTTTTGCTACTGTCAGTAATCTCAGTGGTTGTATTCATGCTCTGTGGTATTTAGTAAATAGCTCCAATGGAGTAAAGAGTTTCCTAGTTATTTTAAATCCTTAACGAATATCTCAGGTAGTTTGTTGCCTCGCTGATAGAGTCCAAACACAGTGAGAAGGCCTGGGCATCCACAGATACTGCAGCTTTGACTCTTCGTGAAGATCCTAGAATTACAAGAGGTGTTGTAGTATGTAACTTCCCCGAGGCACATATTTTAGTCATTCTTATTAACTGTGTGACTACCTAGTGGGTCTTGCAGGTAAGAACAGTGGTGTGGTGGTATTTGGGCATTTGGAAGCTTCTGGTCTTACCCTTTCCAAATGTGTAGAATCAGTGCCATCAGTCCCTAGAGATCATGTTTAGTTATATAATGATTTGTTAGCCTTTGTTCAGTCAGTAAGTTGTGTCCAGCTTTTTGTGACTGCAGCTTGCTATGCTTCCTGTCCTTAACTGTCTCCTAGAGTTTGCTCAAACTCATCCATTGAATTGGTGATGTCATCCAACCGTCTCATCCTTAGTCATTGCCTTCTCCTCCTGCCATCAATCTTTCCCAGCATCAGGGTCTTTTCCAATGAGTTCAGTTATTGTTGTTTCTCTTAGTTTTATTTATTTATTTATTTAAGAAAACAAGATGTTTATTTATTGTATTTATCTGGAAAATAATACACTAAAGATAAACTTATCAAAAACAAGTCTTATGAACAGGCATTTTAAATGTTTAATATTGGACTGACACAATAATAAAACACCTGTGAAATTTTGAACATTGTTGTTGTTCTGGATACAAAAGGTCTAATTTAGTTTAAATAAGATCTGAAACACCTTTATGAAACTTATTTTGCTCAATGGGTATGATATTAAAGTTATGTATATATGGAAGTGAAGTGAAAGCTACTCGGCTGCTCTTTTTGACCCCGTGAACTATAGCCCACCCGGCTCCTATATCCGTGGGATTTCCCAAGCAAGAATAGAATACTGGAGTGGGTTGCTGTTTCCTTCTCCTTTCTCTTAGTTTTCAATAGATTTTCTCTGCCTTAAAAATTGATATTCACTTTTTAAATTGACCATTTCCCCTAGCATTTTCCTTTAAATGCTTCTGATTCAGAGCTAAAGAGACCATTCCACTTTTGCCAAAGCACAAAGACACATGTAGTTTCCCTTCCCCATTCATATGTAGATTAATGTAAAATTCCTAATTCTGAAAGTTTTTACATTAAAAATAAATTTAAGCATACTTAGTAATGTGTTTTTCATTAATATTTGAGATCTCTGATATGTAATACATTCCCTGATATTGTTAATATGTGTAATATGAAATCACATGATATAAACTCATATGGTACCTCTTTTTTCTTAATCTTATAATTATTTATGTTTTGAGCTGCTGCTTTTCTGTTGTCATGAAATGTATTTACTCTTATAATAAATATTTAGTGAGCACCTACTGTGCACCAAGCAGTTTTCTAGTCTCTGGGTGCCTAGAAAACAGTGAATAAGACTGCTAAGCTAAATGGTGAATAAGACTGCTAAGTTTTCTGTGCTTAGGAGCTTATATTGGAGGGAGAAGACAGAGAATAAGTAGGTAACTTAGAAGTAGAGAAGGCAATTTAAGATAGTAGTAAGCAATAGGAAGAAAGTTAAACAGGATGATGTGATAGAAATTGACTGGGGATTAGTTTAGATGAAATGGTCAAGGAAAGCCTCTGGGTCTGGGGTTGGCAGGGGATTGCCAGTTGACTTGAGATTTGATGATCAGGAAATTATACAGAAAAATCTGAAACAGGGCATTTCAACTAGAAGGAATAGTAAGTAGACAGACCATAAGTGGTAATAGCTTAGATGTTCTAGAAACAGAAAGCAGGATAATGTGATGAAACAGATGAGTCAATTAAGATGCATGGAAGCAACCTAGATGCCCATCAGCAGACGAATGGATGAGGAAGCTGTGGTACATATACACCATGGAATATTACTCAGCCATTAAAAAGAATTCATTTGAATCAGTTCTAATGAGATGGATGAAACTGGAGCCCATTATACAGAGCGAAGTAAGCCAGAAAGATAAAGACCATTACAGTATACTAACACATATATATTGACTTTAGAAAGATGGTAACGATAACCCTATATGCAAAACAGAAAAAGAGACTCAGATGTATAGAACAGACTTGTGGACTCTGGGAGAAGGCGAGGGTGGGATGTTTCAAGAGAACAGCATTGAAACATGTATATTATCTAGGGTGAAACAGATCACCAGCCCAGGTTGGGTTCATGAGACAAGTGCTCGGGCCTGGTGCACTGGGAAGACCCAGAGGGATCGGGTGGAGAGGGAGGTGGGAGGGGGGACCGGGATGGGGAATACATGTAAATCCATGGCTAATTCATTTCAATGTATGACAAAAACTACTGTAATGATGTAAAGTAATTAGCCTCCAACTAATAAAAATAAATGGAAAAAAAAAAAAAGATGCAATTGGAGAATTAAGTAGGGGCCAGGTAATGTAGGGATGCTCGTAAGTATTTTAGATTCATCTAGGAGAGAAGTGATATGCACAGACTTGTATCAAAAAAGATAGCTCTGACTGCAATGTGTTAGATGAACTGTGGGGTTAGATGTAGTTAGAAGAACAGAGTGTAAACAGGAGGACCAGTTGGAAGGCTATTGTAGAAGTCTAAGCTAAGTTGCCTAAATTAAGCACAGTGGTTAAGATTCCACGCTTCCACTGCAGGAGGCACAGGTTTAATCCCTGGTTGGGGAACTAAGATCTCACATGCTATGAGGTGCAGCCAAAACATTTTTAGGCTTCCCCGTGGCTCAATTGGTAAAGAATCCACCTGCAATGTGGGAGACCTGGGTTCGATCCCTGGGATGGGAAGATCATATGGAGGAGGGCATGGCAACCCACTTCATATTCTTGCCTGGAGAATCCTCATGGACAGAGGAGCCTGGTAGGCTACAGTCCATGGCACCACAAAGAGTCAGACATGACTGAGCGACTTAGCACATGAGAGATAAAAAGGAGTATATTCATGTATGTTTTAGAGGTAGAGCCAACAATACTTGCAGACAGTTTGCTACGGAAGAGAATTAAAGAGTGATGAATGGGAGTCAAGGATTTTGAGCAACAAATGGATGATGTTGCCATTTACTGAGACAGGAAAGAACTCAAGGGAAGAAGCCAGAAATTTTGATTAAATTATTTATCAATACAAGCTATTAAAATTTAATTGTAAAGACTAGGTCACTGTTTTTATCTACACGTTTGTCTGTAGCACAAAACGGCAACTCTTTTCCATTCTGAATGGATCATACTGAAAAATGGTTTGTAAACTTCCTCATGTTATTCATTTTTCATTTGAGGAAGTAATCTTCACAAGTTAAGGAGATGATGGAAAAATTTGTTAGTTTATTATAGGGATCTTGAATTTTTTATACATTAATATTTCTAGTATAGCTTTTGTTATTCATGTTAACAGGTTCCTTAGTATTCTGATCAAATTTGATTTTCTTTGTACTTTGTTGTTGCTAAGAATTTTTCTATTGAAATATAATTTACTTAACATTTTCTGTTAGTTTCAGATGTACAACATAGTAATTTGATGTTTGACACATTATAAAATGATCGTCATCATAAATTTAGTTACCACCTGTCACAACACAAAGTTATTATATTATTGACTATATTAACTATGCTGTAAATATACTGACTATATTAACTATGCTGTAACTATGCTGTATATTAACTATTTCTGTTAGTTTCAGATGTACAACATAGTAATTTGATGTTTTGGTACGTTATAAAGTGATCGCCATCATAAATCTAGATACCACCCGTCACACCACAAAGTTATTATATTATTGACTATATTAACTATGCTGTATTGACTATATTAACTATGTATATCCCAAGGCTTATTTATTTTATAACTGGAGGTTTGTACCTTTAAATATCCTTCATCTATTTCACTCATCTACCAACATGCTTCCCTTCTGACACCTACTCATTCTCTGTATATGTGAGTCTGTTTCTGTTTGGCTATATTTGTTCATTTGTTTTCTTTTTTTAGATTTGCTATATAAGTGAAATCATATAGTATTTATATTTCTTTATCTCATTTATTTTGATTAGCATAATACCCTTTTGACCCATTCTTGTTCTCAGAAATGGGATATCTCATTCTTTTTTATGGCAAAGTGATACTCCATTTGTATCTATATAAATACCACAATATTACATATTTATATATGTATATATATACACCACATTTTCTATATCCTTTCATCTATTGATGGGCATGTAGAATGCTTATATATCTCAGCTATTTTTAATAATGCTACAATGAACATAGGAGTACATATATCTTTTATAATTAGTGTTTTTGTTTTCTTTGAAAAACTACCCAACAGTGGAATCACTGAATTTTATGGTAGTTCTGTTTTTAATTTTTTGAGGAATCTCCGTACTGTCATCCATATTAACTGTACCAATTTTGATTTCCACCAATAGTGCACACACTATTCCCTTTTATCCACACCTTCACCAACACTATATTTTGTCTTTTTGATGATAGCCATTCTAATGGGGATAACGTGATATCTCATTGTTGCTTTGACTTGCATTTCCCTGATAACTGGTGACACTGAATATCTTTTCATGTGTGCCTTGGCCATCTGTATGTCTTCTCTAGAAAAATATCTATTTCAACCTTTTGCTCATTTTTAATAAGGTTATTAAGTTTCTTGATGTTTTTATGAGTTTTTGTATGTTTTGGATATCAGCCCCTCATTAGACATTATTTGCAACTATCTTTTCCCATTAAGTAGGCTCTTTGTTTTGTTGATTGTTTCCTTTGCTCTGCAAAATCTTTTTAACTTGATGCACTCCCATTTCTTTTTTTTTTTTCATTTCCCATTCCCATTTCTGTTTTTGCTTTTATTTCTCTTATGTAAAGAGATCCAAAAAATTTTGAAGACTAATGTCTCAGAGTGTACTGTCTATATTTTCTTCTGGGAGTTTTATGGTTTCAGGTATTTCATTTAAATCTTCAGTCCGTTTTGAGTTTATTTGGTGTATGGTGTGAGAAAGTACAATAAGTTCCCTACATGTGGACAAGTTTCACTTCAAGAGCATGTTTATAAGTTGAATTTGTGCATAATTCCAACATAGTTAATCTAGGTACCCAACTAACACAATTGGCTGTATAGTATTGTGCTGTAATAGGTTCATACTTCTCACACAAATAGTACATAAAAAACAAACACAAAAAATAAAGAAAACACTTTTAATCTTACAGTGCAGTACCTTGAAAAGTGCAGCAGTAGGACACAACAGCTGGCATAGAGGGGCTGGCATCGAATGAACAGGCAAGAAGAGTTACTGACGGAAAGAGGGAGAGGAGGTGAGAGATGGGAGAGCTGCAGGATCATCAGCAATACAAAATAGAGGGCAAGCTGTAATTTCACTCATGCCTGACATTGTTGGCACAGGTTCTGGTTCCTTGCTGGATTCAGTTCTATCTGTCCTCTTGAATAAATGATCCAGTGATGTCTAGGTTCAGTTCAGTTCAGTTCACTCACTCAGTCATGTCCGATTCTTTGCGACCCCATGAATCACAGCACGCCAGGCCTCCCTGTCCATCACCAACTCCCAGAGTTTACTCAAACCCATGTCCATCGAGTTGGTCTTTTCCAGTGAGTCAACTCTTCACATCAGGTGGCCAAAGTATTGGAGTTTCAGCTTCAGCATCAGTCCTTCCAATGAACACCCAGGACTGATCTCCTTTAGGATGGACTGGTTGGATCTCCTTGCAGTCCAAGGGACTCTCAAGAGTCTTCTCCAACACCACAGTTCAAAAGCATCAATTTTTCGGCACTCAGCTTTCTTCACAGTCCAACTCTCACACCCATACATGACCACTGGAAAAACCATAGCTTTGACTAGACAGACTTTTGTTGGCAAAGTAATGCCTCTGCTCTTAAATATGCTATCTAGGTTGGTCATAACTTTCCTTCCCAGGAGTAAGCGTCTTTGAATTTCATGGCTGCACTCACCATCTGCAGTGATTTTGGAGCCCCACAAAATAAAGTCAGCCACTGTTTCAGCTGTTTCCCCATCTATTTCCCATGAAGTGATGGGACCAGATGCCATGATCTTAGTTTTCTGAATGTTGAGCTTTAAGCCAACTTTTTCATTCTCCTCTTTCACTTTCATCAAGAGGCTTTTTATTTCCTCTTCTCCTTCTGGAATAAGGGTGGTGTCATCTGCATATCTGAGGTCATTGATATTTCTCCGGGCAATCTTGATTCCAGCTTGTGCTTCCTCCAGCCCAGCGTTTCTCATGATGTACTCTGCATATAAGGTAAATAAGCAGGGTGACAATATACAGCCTTGATGTACTCCTTTTCCTATTTGGAGCCAGTCTATTGTTCCATGTCCAGTTCTAACTGTTGCTTCCTGACCTGCATACAGGTTTCTCAAGAGGCAGGTCAGGTGGTCTGGTATCCCTGTCTCTTTCAGAATTCCCACAGTTTATTGTGATCCACACAGTCAAAGACTTTGGCATAGTCAATAAAGCAGAAATAGATGTTTTTCCGGAACTCTCTTGCTTTTTCGATGATCCAGTGGATCATGGCTTCCCTGGTGGCTCAGCGGTAGAGAATCTGCCTATGATGCAGGAGCCACAGGAGATGCAGGTTCAATCCCTGGATCAGGAAGATCCCCTGGAGAAGGGATTGGCAACCCACTCTAGTATTCTTATGTGGAGAATCCCAGGGACAGAGGAGCCTAGTGGACTACAGTCCATGGGGTCCCAAAGAGTCATACACAACTGAAGCAACTTAGCACACAGGCACATGATGTCTAGGTAGTAGCTCTTTTTTTCTGGTCATAAGTACCATTGGATTGCATCAATGCCTTCATTGATGGCTCCAGCCTTCATGTACTTTTCTACATCTGGCCCTGTGCCTCAAAAACTACCAGTGTCTCCTCAAATAAAGAAAATCTCATTGCCATTTCCTGCATCATGAGTCTCTTTGTTTCTTCAGTTGCTTCTTTTTCCTCTTGTCATGCCACACTCTCAATTATTTTTACTTTTGTTTCCATTGTTATTACTGGGTGCTTCTTAGCAGTACCAGCTACATATATCACTGCTGTTTTATGCTTGCTTCTGGACACCTTGGGGTTGAAATAAAAATATTGTACTACTGTATTCTATGCAGTACTGTATAGTAAAGTACACAAAAGCACAGCCAGTGGTATAAGATGCATGCATGTGACAGTGTACACCAAACACATGAGCTAACATGTTTGGACATGTGAACACACATTTGCATCTTTGAAAGCTTGCAACTTGAAGGTTCATATGTAGGGGGTTTACTATTGTCTGGTTTGATTCTTCAGCATGTAGCTGTCCAGTTTTCCCAGCAACATGTATTGAAGAGGCTATCTTTCCTTTTTCTATATTCTTGCCTCCTTATTCACAGATAAATTGACCACAGAAGTATGGTTTTATTTCTGGGCTCTCTTTTGTTCCATTGATCTAGTGTCTGTTTTGTGCTTTGTTTGTTCTTTCTCTAATTCCTTTAGGTATAAGTTTAGGTTGTTTATTTGAGATTTTTCTTATTTCCTGGGGTAAGCTTGTATTGCTATAAACTTCTCTCTTAGAGCTGCTTTTGCTGGGTCCATAGATTTTGAACTGTTGTATTTATACTTTTATTTGTTTCTAGGCATTTTTTTTTGTATTTCCTTGTTTTAATTAATTAATTTATTTATTTTTAGCCTTCATGAGCTTGTATATTTTCCGGTTTTTTTCTTGTTGATTTCTGATCTCAGACCCTTTGGTTGGAAAAGTTGCTTGATATAGTTTTAGTCTTCTTAAATTTAATCTGAGACTTGTTTAGTGGCCTACTATGTGGACATTAAGTAGTGTCTTTCTTGTTTATTGTTATAGCCTTTGTCTTAAAGTCTGTTTTGCCTTATCAAATACTGCTACTCCAGCTTTGTGTTTCTGCTTGCATGGAATACTTTTCTATCCCTTCACCTTCAGTCTGTGCATGACTTTAAATCTGAAGTGAGTCTTATAGGCATTCATATATATATGAGTCTTACTTTTTTATGCATTCAGCCACTCTATGACTTTTGATTGGAGCACTTAGGCCATTTGCATTTAATGTTATTTTCAATAGGTATATACTTATTTACATTAAAAAATTTTTTTTCCAGCTATTTTTTTGTTCTTTTTTGTTCTTCTACTTTTGCCCTCTTTCCTTGTGATTCGATGACTATCTTTAGTGCCATCTTTGGATTCTTTCTTTTTGAATGTGTCTATTATAGATTTTTGATTTATGGTTTTCATGTGATTTAAATATAACAGTATATATGTATGTATATATATTTTAAGTTGATCTCTTAAGCATTAACACATTTTAAGAATCCTTCACTTTTACTCTTTGAACCCCGTTTAATGTTTTTTGACATTACATTTTCCACCTTTTCGTTTTGTCTATCCCTTAAATACTTTAGTGACTATAGATTGTTTTACTATTTTTGTCTTTTAACCTTTATATTAAATTTACCAGTGGTGATATACTGCCTTTATTGTATATTTGCCTTTACCAAAGAGACTTTTTAAAAATAATTAATGTATTTCTAGTTGTGTAATCTTTTCTGCTTAGGGTAGTCTCTTTAACATTTCTTGTAAAGCCAATTTAGTGGTGTTGAAGCATTTTAGCTTTTGCTTCATAGCCTTGCTAAGTAGAGTAGTCTTGGTTGTAGATATCTTCTCTTCATCAGTTTGAATATATTGTGCCATTCCCTTGTGGCCTGCAAAATTTCTGCTGGAAAGTCAGCACATGCTCTTATAGAAGTTCCTTTATTTGTAACTAGTAGCTTATTGCTGCTAAGTTTCTCTCTTTATCTGTAACTTTTGCCATCATATTTATAAAGTGTCTTTTTGTGGACCTCTTTGAGTTTATCTTGTTTGGGACTCCACAACCTCTAAAATGCAAATGTTAATACACTTGACGTTGTCCTAGAATTCTCTCAAACTATCCTCAGTTTTAAAAAAATTCTTTCTCTTAAGTTTGTGTAATTTCCTCTGCTCTGTCTTCCAGTTCACTGATCTGTTTCTCTGCATCATCTAATGTACTGTATATCCCTAGATTCTAATGTATTTTTTATTTGTTATTGTACTCTTCAGCTTTGTTTAGTTCTTCTTCCTATTCTCTAGCTCTTTGATAACCTTTTAACTGTGTTCATCCATTCTTCTCCTGAGTTCATTGATCATCTTATAATCATTACCTAGAACTCTTTCTGGGTAGACAGTTATCTCCTCTTCATATAGTTCTTCTGGAGTTTTGTCTTATTCCTTTGGAATATGTTCATCATTTCCTCATTTTGCCTAACTCTCTGTGTTTATTTCTGAGTATTAGGTAGGTCAGTTATGTTTCCTGATCTTGTAGAAGTGGCCTTATACTGGAGATATCCTATGGGTCCCAGCAGCACACTCCACTCTGGTCACCAGAGCTATCTGTTCTAGGAGTGCCCCCCCCCCCCCATGTGGATTGCCTTGGGCATTTTGTTGTGACAAAGCAACAACTGTTGGCACACTCTTAGGCAAAGCTAGCCCCTTCCCAGTCAGCTGCTAGTTCCTGCCCTATGCCAAGGCTGCTTGCCACTGTTGGATAGGGGTGAGTCCTGGCATGGCTGGAATGCAGGAGCTGGGGATCTTGGGGCCGGTTCCTCCTGCTGGGTGGGCTTCCTCCCATTATCGCTGCCTGTGGGGCCAGGGTTATCCCATTAAGGATATTTTAACTCGCTAGAAGTAGCTTTTAAAATTTTTTATGCAACTGTGCATGTTGTCTATCAGCTGGTCTTGTAGAGTCTTTGTTCTTTAAGAAATTAGACTTGTCATTATATACACAAATAAGTTTTAAGTAAAATGAATTTTATTTGCTTAATCTGAGCGACTGAACTGTGGTACTGTGTTAATAATATAACTAATTGAGATTATTTATTCTTACCATATTTTTCTTGATCAGGGCTAAGATAGCACTGTTAAAATTTGTTCATTTATTCATTTGACAAATATTTATTGAACACAGATTTTGTCTCAGTCAAGCCTAGAGGTGAAGCAGTAAATAAGGAGCACCTGACTGATATTCTCTCAGGCAAGGGAGATCATTGCACCAAACAGTATTTAATCATATATGTGGCAAGGGGTGGAGAAGGCAATGGCACCCCACTCCAGTACTCTTGCCTGGAAAATCCCACGGACGGAGGAGCCTGGGAGGCTGCAGTCCATGGGGTCACTAAGAGTTGGACACGACTGAGCGATTTCACTTTCACTTTTCACTTTCCTGCATTGGAGAAGGAAATGGCAACCCACTCCAGTGTTCTTGCCTGGAGAATCCCAGGGATGGGGGAGCCTGGTGGGCTGCCGTCTATGGGGTCGCACAGAGTCGGACACGACTGAAGCGACTCAGCAGCAGCAGCAGCAACCGTGGCAAGTGGCCTGAAAGAAAAATAAGTTAACAGGGTTTCTGATCTGGGTGGGTGGTCATGCTTGAATAAAAGTTTTTCTCTGATGTGTGAAGATTAAGTAAAAATCAGCTATGTACATAAGTAAGTGGGAAAGAGGGGGATCACCATGGCTAAAAGCCTTAAGGTAAAAAGGAGTACTTTGTAATAAATGAAGGAAGGCAGAGAACAGGAAGAGGCCTGATGAGATTAATGATGGGAAGCAGAGCCTTGGAGGGCACAGAAAAGACCACAGGTTTTGTGCTAAGAACAAGGGAGAGTCAAGGAAAAGTTTTAAGCAGAGGAATGCCCTGATCACAATGGTGTTTTAGATTAATACTTCTGCTTCAGGCTAAATGAGGGTAAGACTGGATGTGGGAAACCAGTGGATGGAGGACAGCAGTGGCTTGCAGTAAAACTGGAGATGGAGATGTGGATGTATTTGAGTGTTTGTGAGGTAAAGCCAGTCCTGTTAATTAATTGGTGATAGTAGATAATGAGTAGAGAGGTTTCAAGGTTGCTGCTCAGATTTCTGGCCTGAAAATAGGCAAGTGCTCCTGACTTAGAGAACAGATTTGGTAGAAAAATCATGTCCGGTTATTCTGCCTGAGGGACAGGAGAGTACCAGTTGAATTATGCTTAAGTGTGGAGTTCAGAGAAGTTTAAATTATACATAGCATTTGGGATTTTTTGGCATATAAATGGTAGTTGAGGAAATGGAAGGCATTACCTAGAGAGTTTTGAAAAACCCCAGTATTTGAGCATTTTATAAAGAAGATTTGGTGATAGAGACAGAAAATTTTCATGGCTGAAAATGAGGGAGAGAAGAGGAATCCAAGAGAATCCAAGGAAAAGAGAGTATTTCAATAAAGTAAAATGAGAGATTGAGAAGGATGAAGACTGAACACCGTCCTTTGTGCTGAACTTTATGGATGCTCCTGAGGACATCAGCCATGGAGATTTTGGTGCAATGGTGATGAAAAAAGCCAGCTTAGAGTATATTCAATATTGCATAATGGGAAAAAATGGATATGATGAAGGAAGAGAACGTATTCCAGATGTTTGCTTATGAAAGAAAGAAGGAAGAGAGAGCAACAGCTTAAGGGGCAGTGGGGCTAAGGAAGGCTGTTTCTTTCCCACCCTGTTTTTCCCTTTTCTGTACTGTTTACCCCAACCCCCAGTGTCTCAGCCATGCAGATGATGTTCTGTGCTTAGCTTTCCAGTCTTGTTTGACTTTTTGTGGACTGTAGCCCACCAGGCTCCTCTGTCCATGGGGATGCTCCAAGCAGGAATACTGGAGTGGGTTGCCACGCCCTCCATCAGGGGATCTTCCCAACCCAGGGATTGAATCCAGGTCTCCCACATTGCAGGTGGATTCTTTACCATCTGAGCCACCAGGGGAGCCCAAGAATACTGGAGTGGGTAGCCTATCCCTTCTCCAGGGTTATTTCCTGACCCAGAAATTGAACTGGGGTTTCCGGCATTGCAGACAGATTCTTTACCACCTGAGCTACCAGGCAAGCTTCCTGTTTTTGAAAAAGTTTTGCAGTTCTTTGGATATTTATAAACATGGCTTAAATTAAGATTTTATGACTAGATGGCTTATCCATCTTTTATATATTAAAGATCTAAAATATCTGAGAGTCTATTGCCCTATTTTATGTTTCTTATGAACCATATGTGTATAGTTCTCTTTGAAAAATTATTTATCCATCTTCAGTCATTCAGTGTCCTTCACTCCTTGTACAGCATTACTGACT
The DNA here is from genome assembly GCF_023699985.2 of Odocoileus virginianus. NCBI lineage: Eukaryota > Metazoa > Chordata > Mammalia > Artiodactyla > Cervidae > Odocoileus > Odocoileus virginianus. Next base: position 32,877,042 of record NC_069697.1, read on the forward strand.
TTTTTTAGTATTTTCCCCTTCATTTTTTCTCTTGTCAATACATATAATCTATAAATTTGCCAAAATTAGGCTGGACTTTGTGTTTTTCAGAATGATTCTTTGCTACATGTTTTCACTTTAAACTGAAAATTGTGGGAGCTTTTGATGTTTTGACTATACTTTCTCTTGGCATTATATGATCAAGTGCTACTTTAGGACCATCTTGGCATTCAATTTTAGATATTGTTTTCAGAAGTCATTTATTTGGGAAGTTTCTCTCTTCAGCGCATAATTTGTGCCAGGGATTACAGCTCTGTCAGCCCAATAGTGCATTATGATGAAGAAGCTTATTTTTGTTTCCCAAACCCCTTAAATTTGCTGGCATTGTTGCTATCCAAGCTTTTGGCATTATGCTAGGAACAGGAAAACACTTCTGCATAGATGAGTCATGTATATAGCTGCATATCATATGTATTTACCAAAATTGGCAATTGATGCCATATTAATGAAAGGAAGTTTGTGAAAAATTTCTTCAAATTGATGAAAATATAGAAAATCTGAACCCCCTAAAGGAATAACCCCTTGCTGATGGACCAGTTTTTCTCATAGTAATCTTATCTCTTTCATTCTGACTGCTGCTGCCAGATATAATTTTCTTTTAATTCATATCACCTTCTATTTAGTTGTTCTGTCTCTAGTATCTCTCTCTTCTACCCAACCAGGACCATTAAGGCTTACAAAACCCATTTCTTCTACTTGAGAGCCCATGATGCCTTGTTGCTCAACACTTCAAGCCCTAATTCCTTTGCCAAGATATCCAAGCTTTCTGTTGCCTGGTCCTACATAGCTCTTTATCCATTAATCCATAGCAAGTCACTTCCACTGTTTTCATCTTTTTCTTTGCTCATGATGTTTTATCTGTGTTATGGGTTGACTTGTGCCTCTCAAAAATTCATATGTTAAAGTCCTAACCTGTAGTACCTCAGAATGGAAACTTATTTGCACATGGGGCTTTTGCAAATGTGACTAGTTTAGATGAAGTCATACTGGAAAGTTGTGGGACCCTACTCCAATTTGACTGTTGTCCTTATAAAGTGAAGAAATTTTGGCATGGACACACAGGAATACTGTCATATGAACATACAGGCAGACATTGGTTGATGCACCTACAAGGCAAGGAGCACCAAAGATTTCCAGAAAAGTACCAGAAGCAAGGTGAGGAGCACGGAGCAAATTGTCCTTCTCAGCCCTAAGAAAGAACCAAACCTCTGACACCTTGATTTTGGTATGTTGGGCTATAAAATTATGAGACAGTAAATCTCTGCCACTTAAGCTACCTCTTTGTGATGCTTAATTATACTAGCCCTAGAAAACTAATACAATCTGACAGACATACCTGTTTCTTTTTGGTCTAATTTAATTGTTCTAGAGTGCTTAATTTTTATTTTTTCTTTGGATAAATTATGTGCACATGGATTTAATTTATCAATCTATTTTTTATTTTATCTGAAGAATTAATACCTTGTTCTTAACTGATTTATATCCAGTTGAAATATACTTTGCTATATGCCATGTTAATTGTCAAGGGATTCATACATTCATACATCATTCATTCATACATGTACGTTTGTATATATTTCTACCATCTATAAGTGTTTTGTGATCACAGACTGTTTATTTTTCTTGAATTCTCTAAAACTTCTAGAGACAGGCAATTTAGAGTTTAAGAAATACTTGTTTATTGGTGGTTTGAAATACCTGGATATGCTGAACAGATGGGCAGCTTTAAAAGGCAGCGTACATGCTAAGTCCCTTCAGTAGTGTCTGACTCTTTGAGACCCTACAGGCTGTAGCCTGCCAGGCTCTTCTGTCCATGGGATTGTCCAGACAAGAATTCTGGAGTGGGTTGCCATGTTCTCCAGGGGATCTTCCTGACCCAGGGATCAAACCCGCATCTCTTGTGGTCTCCTGCATTGTCAGGTGGTTCTTTACCACTAGCGCCACCTGGGAAGCCCCACCTTTAGGCCACCTTATCACTAAAGAATTATTCAAGAAAAGTATTAACTTATTAACAGTATAAGAAAGTCTAATTGTGTTGTAGACTTTTTATAGCTAGAATTGATTCTTTTGTTTTAAATTGTTATGTATTTTCCTTTAAGAATTATTTTGAGTAGTGCAAGGAAAGGAATGGCATGCATACTTCAAGGACCACAAATCCCAGAAAATTTCTCATATCTACCGTTGCTTTTACTGAATACTCTGTTTTCACCCATGATTTGAATACTAGCTATAATTTGCAAACCAATGAACTTGAACATCAAATGTTTGGCATGCAGAAGTTGCTTAAATAAATGCCACTTGACTTAAATGAACATGAAGTTTGAAATCTTAATAGATATGTGGTTAGTGTATGCTACGTGCCAGTCATGGCACACCTCAAACATAAACTATTATAATTAGATATCAAGTTCAAATACCTGTTTTTTTTTAACCTGTCACATCAAAAGAAACACTGTCTCCTCTCACCCTGTTTCCACTGTTTTTAATTCATTTTAACTTTAATACTTTCTTTTTATTATGCATTTCAGTGAACTGTAGCCCATGTACAAAGTAATGTGAGCATAAATCTTAAATGAAAACATGCAATTTCTCTATCTTTTCTCTGTTGTCTTCTTTTTTCTTCTTATATTATTTGCCAGTAGGGAAAATATAAAAAACAAAAAGAACAACTAATAACCATATTGTTGTTCAGAGACGTTTAGAAAGCTTTCCATATACAACAATTTATTTCATCCAGCAGTCCTATGATGCAGGGATTATTATAATCTCTTGTTTTGTGGTTGAGAAAACTGAAGATCTTGGGAATAAAATGATTTTCCCCTAAATCAGTTATTTACACAGCAAACAGTAAGATAGGGTCCAAATTCATGTCACCTATCTTCAGATTCGCTGCTTTTAAACTTTTAGTACTTTTGAGTTACTTATTAGATACCTAATCTAATAATTTTTATGGGTAAGAATACCATAAAGATATTTTCTGCAGAAAGACTTTTTTTTTTTTTAAAGCAGCTAACTGGCTTTAAAAATTGAAAGTTTCTGAACAGGAAAAAAAAAAATCTTAGTCTGTCTGAAAAGCAGCTTGTTGGCCTTAGAGAAACTAATAATCCACACCAGAAGACAGGGGGAGAATGGTTTCATTCCTTCCTGCCCTACCATTCCCTCCCTCTCTCTCTTACTCTGTCTTTCCTACTCCCTCCCTCTCCTCCTTCCTTTCTTCTTTATATTAAGTCCTTTTAGCATTTGTTGTAAGCTGGTTGGTGGTACTGAATTGTCTTAACTTTTGCTTGTCTGAAAAGCTTTTTATGTCTCCATCAATTTTTAATGAGATCCTTGCCAGGTACAGTAATCTTGGTTGCAGATTTTTACCTTTCAGTACTTTAAATATATCCTGCATTTACTTCTAGAGAGTTTCTGCTGAAAGATCAGCTGTTAAGCATATGGGGTTTCCCTTGTCTGTTACTTTTTGCTTTTCCCTTGCTGCTTTTAATATTCTTTCTTTGTATTTAGTCTTTGTTAGTTTGATTAGTATGTGTCTTGGCTTGTTTCTCCTTGGGTTTATCCTGTATGGGACTCTTTGTGCCTCTTAGATTTGATTGACTATTTCCTTTTCCATGTTGGGGAAATTTTCAAGTATAATCTTTTCAAAAATTTTCTCATACTCTTTCTTTTTCTTTTCTTCTTCTGGAATTCCTATAATTTGGATGTTGGTGTGTTTGATATTGTCCTAGAAGTCTCTGAGACAATCCTCAGTTTTTTTCATTGTTTTTACTTTATTCTGCTCTTCAGAAGTTATTTCCACCATTTTATCTTCCAGCTCACTGATTCCTTCTTCTACTTCAGATATTCTGCTATTGATTCCTTCCAGAGTATTTTTAATTTCAGCAATTGTGTTGTTTGTCTCTGTATGTCTATTTGTTAATTCTTATAGTTTTTTGTTAATTGATCCTTACATTTTCTCCATTTGTTTTCAAGGTTTTTGATCATCTTTACTATCATTATTCTGAATTTCCTTTCAAGTAGTTTGCCTGTTTCTTCATTTACTTGGACTTCTGTGTTTCTGGTTTGTTCCTCCATTTCTGTAGTATTTCTCTGCCTTTTTTTTTTTTTTTAACTTACTGTGCTTGAGGTCTCCTTTGCCCAGTCTTCAGGGTTGAATTCTTTCTTCCTTTTGGTTTCTGCCTTCCTAAGGCTGGTCCGGTGATTTGTGTAAGCTCATATGGGGTGAGATTTGTGCTGAGTTTTTGTTTGTTTTTCCTCTGATGGGCAGGGCTGGGTGAGGTGGTGATCCTGTCTGCTGATGACTGGGTTTGTTTTTTTGTTTTGTTTGTTGTTCAGATGAGGCATCCTGCACAGACGGTATCCTACTGGTGGTTGTGTGATGCTGGGTCTTGTACTCAAGCGATTCCTTTGTATGAGCTCCTTTGTTTGAGTCCCTAGCGTTAGTTCTCTGGTCGTCAAGGGTCTCAGAGTCAGTGCTTCCACTCCAAAGGCTCAGGTCAGCAAAGAAGATTCCACAAGTGGTTTGTTTTGGCATTAAGTGAGATTAAAACAATTACCTGAAACTGAGACTCCAAAGAGGAGCCCCAGGCAGATGGCAGTTACAAAATCAGCCAAATAATAATGTAATATACACATATACATATTCACCCATAAATAAAGTCAAAAACAGTCCAACAAAAGTAGAGTACAGTAGATTGACCCAGCAAACAAAGGAAATCAAAAATTATATTTACCAGTTAAGAACAAAACTAACTAAACCACAAGCTGGAAAACAAAACTGAAGCAAGGTGCCAAGTGGTGATTAAAGCAGTGAAAACAAAACTTAAGAAATATGTTGAGAGGAAAAGAAAGAAAGGAAAGAAAGAAAGGATATGTAAAGTTAAATAGAGGTAGATGAAGAAGATTTATATACATTAAAGATTAACTCCAAGGGGAAAAGAACAGTAGGAAATGCAAACAAATAAATAGATCTAGAAAAAATAATAAGTTTAAAAAATTAAAATTAAGAAAAGAGAAAAGAAAAGGCTCAAAAGCTCATCTTGCCCTCTCTGGGAGTCCATCTCACCTCCCTGGGATGCCCTCCAACACTGTGCTGGTCTCTGGACCTGCTGTGAGGGAAGCACAGATTTTAATCTGGTCTTACTCCTGTGTGTACTTGCCTCCAATGCCCACAGCTATCAGAACTAGTGTGTTTTCTTTGGTGGGAGCTTTCAGTGTCCTTTTATATATTCCATAGACACAAAGTCTGCCTAGTTCATTGTGTGGATTTAATCTGCAGCTTGTATAGCTGGTGGGAAAGTTTTGGGTTTTCTTCCTTAGCCACATTGCCCCTGGGTTTCAATTGTAGTTTTACTTCCACCTCTGTTTGTATGTTGTCCACTGGGGTTTGCTCTGAGGCTGCCCTGGAGGGCCTGGGTATGGAGGCGGTGCAGCTGCTTGGGTCGCAGGGGTTCTGACAGCACCAGGTACCCAGGGGAGTTGGCAGCTAGAGCAGCAGGAAATAGAGTGCTCTAGAAGAGTGTGTCAACCAGTATTGGCCAATATGCTCCAGTATTCTTGCCTGGAGAAGCCTGGCAGGCCACAGTCTACAGGGTTGCAGAGAGTTGGACATGACTGGAGCGACCCTGTGTGCATAGAAGCAGGACTTTTATTTTTGCCTGTGGCAGCTCTGCCCCAGTGAGAGCTGAGCGTGAAGGTGGTGCAGATGCTTGGCTTGCGGGGACCCTGGCGGGGCCAAGTATGCCAGGACACAGACCGCCTCCACTGCAGGAGTTACGGCCCTATCAGAGCCTTTTTTCTAGCCCGTTGTAGTTGGCGATGAGAAGCCTCTTTGGCCAGTCTGTCTCTGTAGCTCCGCCCATTCAGGCGCTTAGAGGGCTCCCTTGCCGGGGCCCTTCTCTGTTGTTCGGTGTGTCAGGCACATAGAGGGGCCCCCCTGGCTGGGGTCCTACTCTGCAGTTCACTGCCTCAGGCGTTTGATGGGCCAGCCTCTCTACTGTTCAGCTGCCGATGCTGGTGTGTGGGGAGAGAGAGGCTATGGTGATGGCTCCACTCCCTACGCGTGACTCAGCAGTAACGCCTTGCTTCCCTGGCTGCCTGGCTTTCCTCCACAGGCATTTCCCCCCACAACCTCCTCCCTCACATCCCCTTGATCTGCCCCTCCTTATTCAATAACAGCCCTCACCCTGGGATTGCTCCACAATCCCTAAACTCCAGCTCCCAGCTTCTGTGCTTCCAGGGGACCTGCATCCATGTCCAGGATATGTATGGCTGTGGCGAGGACTGTCTGCTTCTCATCCCATTTAGACTGCCACAGATGAGCTGTCTCACTCTCAGTCTGACTCAGACTGTTGCCCCAGTGTGGGGATTGTACCCTTGCTTCAGTTCCCCCTGCCGAGGGCAGGTCCAGTCCTACTAACACTCCTGTTTCTCCCCCTAGTTCCTTCATCCTACCAAGTTTTGCATGGTTCTGTATATTCTTTTCTGCTGGTCAGGTACTCCTGTCCACTCTAAGCTGGTGTTCTGCATGCACTTCTGTGTCTGAAGGTGTATTCCTGATGTATCCATGGAGAGAGAAGTAGTCCACGTCCACCTACTCCTCCATCATCTTGTTTTCTTCTCTGGCAGTTGTTTTTCAAGACCTTATTATTCAACATGCTGGTCCAAGGACCAATAATATAGACCATCACATGGGAGCTGGTTAAAAATTCAGAATCTCATACTGCATCTCAGACCTACTGAATCAGATCTGCATGTTAACAAGTCTCCAGTTGATTCCTGTTCATATGAAAATTTGAAAAGTCCTGATTTAAGGCATAGAGTTTATATGATAAATTTTAATAATTTGGTAACTATCCAGTGTTTTTTAGCCATATGTTCAACTGGAGGAAAATTTTAGTGTTCACAGACTCAGTTTATTTTCATCAGTATGCAATTTTATTTCCTCAATTTAGTTTCTTAGAGTGCTCAGAGTTTAGAGTTTCAAGCTGTATCAAATTCACCCAAAGAGCTTATTTAAAATACATATTCCTTGTTGCAGCCTTTATCTTAGATTCAGTCTCAAAAATCTTCATTTTTACAGGCTTCCCAGGTGATTCTCATTTACATTCAAATTTGAAAAAGATTACTCTTACACTAGTTCCTTATGTATTGACATATTTCAAAGGATGACTTTTTCAAAACTTATTATTATTTTTGAACTTTTGATTAATTTATTCCTGTCTAGAAAGATGAATTGTTGAGCCTGTGTGGCATATATCCCCATGTATCACAGTGGTGTTAGTTTAACCAGGGTTTCTCAAACTTGGTACTACTGACCTTCTGGACTTGATAGTTCTTTATTGTGGGGGCTGACCTCTGCATTGTGGGATGTTTAACATCTTCCCTGGTCTTTTCCCACTAGATGCCAGTAGCACACCTGTCCATCTCCCAACTTCCAGCTGTGATAATCAAAACTGTCTCTGGACATTGCCAAATTTCCCTGGGAAGACAAAATTGCTCCTGGTTGAGAACCATTGTTTTAAACTAAATAAAGAATAGGAACATGGCTATAGGTGAGCCTGATGTCTACCCCCAGTGTCTATTTGTATTACTGGATTCTTTTGAGGGCTTTTGGTTTTATGCCAGAGGTGAGGAGGGGGTTATGTATAAGCTTGTAAGGGCTGCCTGGATCTTTGCGCTGGTTTAGCTCTGTGATGGGAGAGACATAATGTGATGATAGGGAAGGGGGCAAACTCTCAAAAATATGGAAATAAACAATGTTTCTGTAGGACCTACATTCCAAAGAACAAAAAATAAAAATCCTGTTTTTCCTGCTTTTTCTTTTTTTTCAAATGTATTTATTTTTAATTGAAAGATAATTGCTTTACAGTATTGTGTTGTTTTTTACCAAACAGCAACATAAATCAGCCATAGGGTTTTTTTTTTCCCCTCTTTTTTAGTAGTTCTGAACATGCTGCGAAGACTTAAAAAGCTGCTATGTGGTATCTTGAGAATTTTGTAGTTTGTGTATGAGAGCTTTTTAAAAGTTATTTATTTATTCTTGATTGCGCTGGGTCTTTGCTGTTGCACATGAACTTTGTCTGGTTACAGTGAATGGACTTCTCATTGAAGTGGCTTCTCTTGTTACAGAACATGAGTTCTAGGGCACACAGGCTTTGTAGTTATAGCACACAGGCTTAGTTGCCTTGTGGCATGTGGGATATTCCTGGACTAGGGATTGAACCCAAGTCCCTGAATTGACAGGGGGATTCTTAACCACTGGACCACCAGGAAAGTTCCAGGAACTTCTTTTAATGGAGCAAAATTAGGAACACCCTTTTACTTGTCAATGCTGAAAAGTGAATTAAAACAAATACTTATTTTGTACAACTCCTTATGCATAAAGAGTTATTCTGGTGCCCAGATGGCTATTTTAAAGATTTAGATGGGCATATACCTATAATTTGGAGAAGGCAATGGCACCCCACTCCAGTACTCTTGCCTGGAAAATCCCATGGACGGAGAAGCCTGGTAGGCTACAGTCCATGGGGTCGTGAAGAGTCGGACACGACTGAGCGACTTCACTTTCACTTTCACTTTCATGCACTGGAGAAGGAAATGGCAGCCCACTCCAGTATTCTTGCCTGGAGAATCCCAGGGATGGGAGCCTGGTGGGCTGCTGTCTATGGGGTCACACAGAGTTGGACACGACTGACATCACTTAGCAGCAGCAGCAGCATACCTATAATTATTTTTTTTAAAATATGTCAGAAGAAATTTGAGGAGTTAATAGACAAATGAGTGTAAAACGTTTATATGATCAAATCATTTACTAACTGGGAATGTGTGCAAATCACTTAATATATCTGAGTCAGTCACCTCACCTATTAAACAGGGAAAAATTGTCTCATGGGGAAGGAAGGTTGAATAAGATTAGGTATGTGAAAATGCCTTCCAGAAAAATAAGTCTTTGGTAAGATTTTGCGTTGAACTTGTGTTTTACACATATATTTATTACTACCAGTTTGTCAGTCAATTCATACAACATGAATTTATTTTGGGAACTAAGATATTACTAACAAACTAAGATATTACCAACAAACTGTGGAAAATTCTTAAAGAGATGGGAATACCAGACAACCTTACCTGTGTCTCCTGAGAAATCTGTATGCAGGTCAAGAAGCAACAGTTAGAACTGGACATGGAACAACAGACTGGTTTCAAATTGGGAAACGAATACATCAAGGCTATATATTGTCACCCTGCTTATTTAACTTATATGCAGAGTACATCATGGAAAATGCTAGGCTGGATGAAGCACAAGCTGGAATCAAGATTGCCAGGAGAAATAGCAATAACCTCAGATATGCAGATGACACCACCCTTATGGCAGAAAGTGAAGAAGAACTAAAGAGCCTCTTGATGAAAGTGAAAGAGCAGAGTGAAAAAGTTGGCTTAAAACCCAACATTTAGAAAACTTAAGATCATGGTATCCAGTCCCATTACTTCATGGCAAATACATGGGGAAACAATGGAAACAGTGAGAGACTTTTTTTTTTTTTTTTGGTCTCCAAAATCACTGCAGACAGTGACCGCAGTCATGAAATTAAAAGACGCTTGCTCCTTGGAAGAAAAGCTATGACCAAACCTAGACAACATATTAAAAAGCAGAGTCATTACTTTGCTAACAAAGGTCCATCTAGTCAAAGCTATGGTTTTCTAATAGTCAGGTAGGATATGAGAGTTGGACCATAAAGAAAGCTGAGTGCTGAGGAATTGATGCTTTTGAATTGTGGTGTTGAGGAAGACTTTTGAGAGTCCCTTGGATAGCAAGGAGATCCAACCAGTCCATCCCAAGGGAAATCGGTCCTAAATATTCATTGGAAGGACTGATGCTGCAGCTGAAACTCCAATATTTTGGCCACCTGATGTGAAGAACTGACTCATTTGAAAAGATCTTGATGCTGGGAAAGATTGAGGGCAGGAGCAGAAGGGGATGACAGAAGATGAGATGGTTGGATGGCATCACCAACTTGATGAACATGAGTTTGAGCAAGCTCTGGGAGTTAGTGATGGACAGGGAAGCCTGGCATGCTGCAGTCCACGGGGTTGCAAGAAGTCAGACACAACTGAGTGACTGAACTGAACTGAAGATATTATGTTATCAGTTTATCGGAAACTTGAGACAGCAATACTTTGAGAGTCTGTATGATGATGTCTTATATTTTAAGGCATTTATAATGAGATCTTTAGCTACTGCAGTAACTGACTTATTATGGATTATTTCTAGAAACAAACCACTTTATGCCAAATTAATAAAATTTGAACCAGTTTTTGGATATAGAGGACAAAATTTGTCCTCATTTTGGAAATTGCCTGGTGAAACTTTAAATGTAAGCATAGGGATTATTTTATTTTTCTATAAGTGAGTGGCAGGTTTAAACACTTGATCATTATATGTATATATACTTGTTTATTAATGTTAGGGGAAAATGCTTAGAATTAAGCAAAATCAGCTGCAGGTGTCTTATGTGAAGCAGTAGTTCTTCATCAGTTTTTTGTTAAATAAACAAAAATCATTTTTTAAAAAAAACCCTTGAAAATATCCATTTGAAGTGATGTGTGATGCATCATATGATTAACAAAATTTTTTTAATTTATTTTAAAAATATAGGTAATTTTCAATAGTGTTTTAGTTTCTTCTGTACAACAAAATGAATCAGACATACGTATACACATGTCCACTCTTTTTTCGATTCTTTCCCCTTGTAGGCCATTACAGAGAATTAAGTAGGGTTCCCGGGGCTACACAATATGTCCTTATTAGTTACCCGTTTTATATATGGTGGTGTATATATGCCAATCCCAGTCTCCCAGTTTATCTCTCTCCCCCTTAACCCTGGTACCCATAAGTTTATTTTCTACACCTGTAACTATTTCTTTTTTGTAGATAAATTGATTTGTACCATTTTTTTTTAACTGCAATATCATATGAGACGTGTCTTCCTCTTTCTGACTTCACTTGGTACGACAATCTCTAGGTCAATCCGTGTGTGCATGCTTAGTCGCTTCCGTCGTGTCTGATTTGGACTGTAGTCACCAGGCTCTGTCCATGGCGTTCTCCAGGCAAGAATACTGAAGTGGGTTGCCATTCCCTTCTCCAGGGGATCTTCCCAGCTCAGGGATGGAACTCGATTCTCCTGCATTGCAGGCGGATTCTTTACTGTCTGAGCCACTGGAGAAGCCCGTAGGCCCACCCGTTTTGCTGCAAATGGCATTATTTCATTCTTTTTTATGGTTGAGTAATATTCCATTATATGGGCTTCTGTGGTGGTTCAGTGATAAAGAATCTGCCTGCTAATACAGGAGACTTGGGTTCAATCCCTGGGTTTGGAAGATCCCCTGGAGAAAGAAGTGACAACCTCTTCCAGTATTCTTGCCTGGAAAATAACAAGGACAGAGGAGTCTGGCGGGCTGCAATCCATGAAGTTGCAAAGAGTAGGATACAACTTAGCAACTAAACAAAAGCAATATTCCATTGTATATGTCTTTTTTATCCATTCCTCTATCAATAGACATTTAGCTTGCTTCCATGCCCTGGCTATTGTAAATAGTGCTGCAATGAATGCTGGGGTGAGTGTATCTTTTAGAATTATGGTTTTCTCTAGATATATGCCCAGGAGTGGGGTTACTGGATCATATGGTAATTCTATTTTTAGTTTTTTAAGGTACCTCCATACTGTTATCCATAGTGTCTGCACAAATTTACATTCTCACCAACAGTGTAGGAGGATTAAAATTTAAATTGATGGGAATAGTCTGGTTTGCAACTTCATTAAGTTTAAGGTCAGTTTTAACTTAGAAATTAAATTACAAATACCAGCTCTATCTTGCCTTTCAAGAAATCTATGTCATATGTTTTAGTTATATTTGTTAAAAGTGTTGAAGTCAATTAACAAATGTTTGTTTGAAATGAGACACAACTATCAACGTTCCTCTTACAAATCTCTTCCTCTCATTATATATTCATGAGTTTCAGAAGGAACCCCAATATAAAATAAGGTATCCATGAGCAGCAAGTGAAAAAAGGCTTGGAGATAGAATGGAAGTTTGAGCATGGTTAATGGCAGAAATCAATATAGCTAGAAATACCTAAGAATTGCAGATTCTGACTTTGATTCAGTGATCTAAAATTATGTTTGGAATCAGTTGTGACAATATATGATACTGTGAGGAAAAATGAAATGGCATGGTCAGAGCAACCAGATATAGGAATAAATGTTATTTTTATTATTAATGTTATAAGTAGAAATAGGAGTTTTTAGGAGACAGTAGCTGTGGATTGTGAGAAGCACAAATTAAATGCCATAGAAGAGTGAGAGATATATGTGGTGAAGGACTTGGCTTATTTGGGCAAAAGACTATTCCAGAGCAAAAAGAGCTTTGTGTGTTTGTATGCAAGGAATTATTAGGAAATTGGGGCTACTCTTAAAAAAGGTAAGGACATGTGGTTCTAAATAGCAACTCATTCTTTGGTATGATAAAAAAAAATAGAAGCCTAGTATTTTGATAATATGTAAGAATATTTTCATTTTTACTTTTGATTCCATTTTCAGTTCCCTCCAAATGGTTTTCTTTAATATGAAAAAATATGCTTTTAAACAGATTTTTACACTGTTCATTTCCTTAAATAAGAGTGTGACAATAAAGATATGGGACTAAAATTTTAAAACATATGTGTTTGTTTATACTGAGTTGTTATGAGGTCATACTTCCTAAACAGCATTAAACATTGATTAAAATTGTCAATTTAGCTATGCCATTTAGTCAGTGATTAATGTATAAACAAACAATGGGAAACTGGACCGGCTTTGTATCTCTCATGAGCACTGATATAATGTTTAGATTAATCTAATTCTTACTGAGCAACAATTTGGATATTGTAATGACTGGTTGTTGGCAAAATAAACATATACTTGTTAAATTAGTTTTTAATATTTAAAAATACTAATCTGCCTTCTTGGAATGAATGCTGTTCATCTTGATGAATTTTCAAATCCAGCATGACAAGGCAGTGTTTCAAATGAGTAGGTCTCTTTCTTAGTTTCAAGCAGGTTAGATTCAGCCCAAACAGCTACAAAGTAGCACAGATAAAAAGGGCAAAAGTGGAGACAGATGGACTCCCCTGTGGCCAAAAATGCTCCGGAGACACTGTGAAGGAATTGGGACTTCATCTGGGCCTTAAAGTGTGAATCCAGTTTAGACTGGCAGATAAGAGAAAAGACAAAGAGCAAAGATGTGTTTCCGAGTTCTTCTGCAACAAGAGGCTTATATCCAGGTGTGTTGGTAGGTTATACTGCAAAGATAGAGGCTAGCTCACGGGTGAACAGTGGGTTACACGGAGTGATTCTTCTCTCAATTTGTCAACCACTGACATATAACATACATTTGAGAAACTTCTCACCTTGGGGCATGTTCCGTGGCTGTGAAAAAGGCTTTGAAAAAGGAGTATTTGTTCTCCTTAGGTAACAAGGTTATTGTGAGAATTAACATATAATGCCTATAACATGCACTGTAAGAATCTAAGTATTACAAAAATATCAAGTGGTCCTCTTGTACCCCTGTGTGTGGGTGGTTACCAGCCACAGCAGCATGCTGTCCCCTGCTTGGTGACTGCATCTGTATCCCTGCTCAGTTCCCTTTCATGCTTACAATGTTTATTTCAGACCTTCACTGTTCGCTGAAGACCTTTGACTCTACCATTCTCTTCAGTTCAGTCGCTCAGTTGTGTCCACCTCTTTGCGACCCCATGAACCTCAGCACGCCAGGCCTCCCTGTCCATTACCAACTCCCGGAGTCCACCCAAACCAATGTCCATTGAGTCGGTGATACCATCCAACCATCTCATCCTCTGTCATCCTCTTCTCCTCCTGCCCTCAATCTTTCCCAGTATCAGGGTCTTTCCAATGAGTCAGCTCTTCGCATGAGGTGGCCAAAGTATTGGGGTTTCAGCTTCAACATCAGTCCTTCCAGTGAACACCCAGGACTGATCTCCTTTAGGATGGACTGGTTGGATCTCCTTGCAGTCCAAGGGACTCTCAAGAGTCTTCTCCAACACCACAATTCAAAAGCATCAATTCTTCGGTTCTCAGCTTTCTTTATAGTCCAACTGTCACATCCATACATGACCACTGGAAAAACCATAGCCTTAACTAGACGGACCTTTGTTGGCAAAGTAATGTCTCTGCTTTTTAATATGCTGTCTAGGTTGGTCATAACTTTCCTTCCAACGAGTAAGCGTCTTTTAATTTCATGGCTGCAATCACCATCTGCAGTGATTGTGGAACCCAGAAAAATAAAGTCAGCCACTGTTTCCACTGTTTCCTCATTTATTTGCCATGAAGTGATGGAACTGGATGCCATGATCTTAATTTTCTGAATGTTGAGCTTTAAGCGAACTTTTCCACTTACCTCTTTCACCATTCTCTTATTCTCAGCCAATAACTTCTTTACCAACCATACAGAAAATGCAAACAGTAACTTCCTCATCCTTCTTCTCTCATTACAACCACATTCTTTACACCCACCCTTTCTTCCTCTCCTCGTACCAACGGAATAGATACCCTTACCCCTGGGAGTCAAGGGTCTATCTCAGTGCTGAATCTCATCTCTTCCTGTCTTCAGAGGAAACTTGCTCCATCTAGTATCCTCTCAAACTCAGTTTTCAACTTCTTTCTAGTTATTCCTTCCTGTCTCTCTGATAACCTAGATGGCTGGGATGAGGGGAGAGTGGAAGAGAGATCCAGGAGGGAGGGGTATACATGCATACACTTAGCTGGTTCACTTTGTTGTACAGCAGAAAATAATACAATGTTGTAAAGCAACTATAGCCCAATAAAAAAGAAAAAGAGTAAATATGCTTACATTTCTTCATTAACTCACTTCCTCTTCTCTCTCGTGTTAGTGTCCCCTCTCCTTCTTTATAGCCATATTTCTTTAAGACATGATGTGTTTTCATTGTCATTATTTCTTCATGTCAGCTGCTCTCCTTAACCCACTTCAGTCTAGATTTTTTATCCCATGTCCCTTTCTAACTGCTCTCACCAAAGTCACTGATCACGTCTATATTGTTAAATCAGACATCTTTCAGTCCGTATCTTGCTTGACCTGTAGGCAGCAATTAATTCTATTGATCAGTCCCTCCTTCAAACACTTATTTACCTTGTCTTCATGAGAGCACATTGTATTGATCAGGGGTCAGATTTGCAAACAACAGAATCCATTCTGGCAGTTTAAGCAGAAAAGGAATATATTAAAGGATGTTGGGTGGCTTACAATATATGTGGGAGGACAGCTTTAGATTATGTTAAGCCAAAACAACTCCTGTCTCATCTGGGTGCAAATCCCACTACCTCTGCTTCTTGCTATCAGCACCACAACTCACACAAATACTGACACTGGGACTGGACTCTGGAAGCTGACCAGTCCTGAGTGCTGCATACCTTCTCCACCATGCTTGCTAGAAGATCTCACAACCTGCTTAGTCAGGAGTTGTCTTCTGAATCGAAATGCTTGCCCCTGATTTTCTGTCCTCGGCTGCAGGTCTGAATTCTAGCTGTCACCTATGCTGAAAACTAGACTTGTGACTTCATCTTGTACGTGAGACAAGGGTTCCCCAAACAGAGAAGGTGTGTTGAAAAGGTGATAGTTGCCACTATTTCAACATTTGTCAGCTTCCAACATGCTTTTAACTTCACTGCTATTTCTCTGAGCAGGCTTTCTCAGTCTCTTTTCTTTACTTGTCCACTCCTTGAATATTGAAGTTCCCCAGGGTTCCATCTTAATTTTTTTCTCCTTATTCTCCACCCTCTCTCTGGGTATTGATGTCTAACACCATGTCTTTAATTACCTTCTCCGTTCTTAGGATTCTCAAATCTTGATCTTTAGTCCTGTCCTCTCTCCTGATCTCTAGGCCCACATATCCGACTGCCTGTTGGACATTTTTATTTGCATGTGTCATAAGCAACTCAAAATAAACATGTGTAAAGCTGTACTCCTCTGTTACCCAAATGGATTCGTTCAGTTCCCCACAGGACAGGTCCACTCAGTTGCTGAGAAGGAAGATGTTATCCTTGAGAGCTTCCTTCCTTCATCTGTATCTCGTTAGTTCCAGAGTGCAGTCAGTTTTAGATCTCATGTATTTTTTTTTTAATCTGCCACTATCTCTCCATATTCAACCAGAATAGACAGTTGCGCTCATTTGGCGTTCCTGTAAGGTTATGCCCAACATCCTTCAAGGTATGCTTCAGCAGTACATGAACTTCAGATGTACAAATGGGATTTACAAAAAGTGAAGAAACCGGAGATCAAATTGGCCAACATTTGTTGGATCACGAAGAAAGCAGGGGAATTCTAGAAAAACATCTACTTTTGCTTAATTGAATACACTAAAGCCTTTGACGATGTGGACAACAAACTGGAAAATCCTTAGACATAGGAGTACCAGACCACCTTACCTGTCTGCTGAGAAACCTGTATGCAGGTCAAGAAGAAACACAACCAAACATGAAACAACTGATGAGTCCAAAATCGGGAAAGGAGTACGTCAAGGCTGTATGTTGTCACCCTGCTTATTTAACTTACATGCAGAGCACATCATGTGAAATGCTGGGCTGGATGAAACACAAGCTGGAATCAAGATTCCAGGAGAAATAACAACCTCAGATATGCTGATGATACCACTCTAATGGCAGAAAGTGAAGCAGAACTAAAGAGCCTCTTGATGAAAGTGAAAGAGGGGAGTGAAGAAGTTGTCTTAAAACTCAACATTCAGGAAACTAAGATCATGACATCCAGTCCCATCACTTCATGGCAAATAGATGGGGACAAAATGGAAACAGTGATAGGCTTTTTTCTTGGGCTCCAAAATCACTGCAGATGGTAACCGCAGCCATGAAATTAAAAGATACTTGTTCCTTGGAAGAAAAGCTATGACAAACCTAGATATATTAAAAATCAGAGACATTACTTTGCTGACAATGGTCTGTCTAGTCAAAGCTATAGTTTTTCCAGTAGTCATGTATGGATGTGAGAGTTGGACTATAAAGAAAGCTGAGCACCAAAGATTTGAGACTTTTGAACTGTGGTGTTGGGGAAGATTCTTGAGAGCCCCTTGGACTGCAAGGAGATCAATCCTAAACGAGTTAAACCAGTCAATCCTCTCTCAAGAGTCTTCTCCAGCATTGAATTCTCCAGTCACTCTCAGCCTTGTCTCACATTTTCCTACTGCATGTCTTTATTTCTCTCTCTGTATCTGCCTCTCTCTGCTTCTATCTTTCTGTCTCTGTCTGTCTGTGTGTGTGTGTGTGTGTGTGTGTGTGTGTGTGTGTGTGTGTTTATAAGTAGATTATTGGTCAGTTGAAAAGTTGTGTCCAACTCTTTTGCAACTTCATGTACTGTAGCCCACCAGGCTGCTCTCTTCATGGGACTTCACAAGCAAGAATACTGGAGTGGGTTGCCATTTACTTCTTTAGGGGATCTTCCCAACCCATGGATTGAACCTGGCTCTCCTGCTTGGCAGGCAAATTCTTTACCATTGAGTCACAGGGGGAACTATAGATACAAAGTCAGAAATCCCAAAGATTGGAGTAATGTATTCTGTTAACTGTAGCAAGAAAACTGATGTAATGCTAGTATTTTTACTCTTCTTGAAGAATACACCATACAATTTACAATGAATGAATTCTAAAAACTGAATGGAGGAAATATATGGCTACTATTTTGAGATGTCAAAAAGTTATGTGTTTCAGTAACATAGGTACAGTTTTCAATGCATAAAAGTTAATATTTGGTAAACAAACTCATTAATACTACTAACTTTAAAACATGATTGCTAGCAATTCCTTGAAATGTTAGTATATTTGTAAATGACATTTTAATTTATTCTTTTCACTAAGCTGCCTACTTTTACTTGCAAATTTTTTGTTTTTAAAAATACTCTTATCTTCCCAAATGTTACTCTCAAATCTCTTTCCAGAACTGCATTTCTTAGAACTTAGGCTTTTTCTTGTTTTATGAATTAAGTTATTGATCTCTTTGCCAACTTTACCAAGCCAGTTTTTCACAGCTGGTGAGCCAAGACCTAATAATAACCCGTACTGATCTGTGTTATTTTTCAATATAAGGAGTTCCTGAGCTGTTGAGCTGTGTGACTTCAAGATCTTATTGGCTATGCAAGAAGTCATTAGTGTTCATTAACATACTAACATACTCCTCTTACAAGACAGTACTGGGAATACTATGGCTTTAGAAATGTGCCATGCTGTATATAAAAAATGGTACCAGTGACATGCAAGGCATAACATGTAGGTAGCTGGATGGTGTGGCAGAAATACATAAGTGAAAGGACAGCATACCTGCATGCCCACTGCCTCCAAGGTTAGTGTGGAGACGAGTGTGTGGCCAAAAGGAACATTAACTTGGGACCTGTGGTCTGAGAACAGTATTCTCATTTTGACTGTCACTCAGAAGCCATGTAAACTTGTACTAGAGGGATCTTTCAGAAACACAGATCTGATTAAATTAACCCTCTCCTAAAACCTTTCCCAATACCTATAAGATGAAGGCTAAATTTTTTTAATTTGGATCATGAAAACTTTATCATCTGACTGATCTCTGCTACCTCTTTAATTTGTCTCCGGCATCTCCATTTCTCCAATTGTAAGTGACTGGGATTAGGTTAGATGATTTCTAAAGTTTCCTTTCAGGTCTAAAAATCTGTGATTCTGAATAATTACAAAGTTGGCCTCAGCTTTCAGATACAATAAAAGGGAATTTATAAATTCCTGTTTCTAAAATAGCTCAGCTTGAATTATCCTGGGGCAAGGGAAGTTGTTCAAGTATAAGAAACACAGTTTGCTTCTGCTTTTTAAGTTTGGTAGAGTACGATTGTATGTCCTCCAAAATTCTAGAGAATCAGATTCTTCAGTGCAAGCCTGCAAATCATGTTCTCTTTGTTAGAACTGTGAAGTATGCAGGCTGGTAATGATTTGAAAATCTCTAGCCTTTATCTTTATAGCTGATTAAATTAAGGTCCAGTGAGATGAAGTGACTGTTTGGTTTATAATAGAGTCAAAGACTAGAATCCAGGCTTCTTTATTCCCACTGCAGTGTTTTTCCATGATAAAAGAATATTCACGACAATGGCTTGCATTCACTGTTCATACAAAAAGCCCACATCTACGTAAATGCCTGTAGAGTGTCCTGAGAAGACAGAGGATTTGCATCTGCCAAACTGAGCTCCAGGTCAAGCCAGTGTAAACAAGGAAAGTTATCTTTTCTCCTTCCAGATGAAAAACCATGAAAGGATCCTTTGATTCATTCAGCAGATATTTAGTGAGGGCCAGCCATTGTTCTAGAGCAAACACTGTGTCCTCCTGGAATTCATATTCTAATAAATATAAACTACATATATATTAAGGCTTCCCTGGTGGCTCAGCTAGTAAAGAATCTGCCTGCAATGTTGGAGACCTGGGTTCGATCCTTGGGTTGGGAAGATTCCCTGGAGAAGGGAATGTCTACCCACTTGAGTATTTTGGCCTGGAGAATTTCATGGACTGTATAGTCCATGGGGTCACAAAGAGCCAGATGTGACTGAGCTACTTTCACTTCACAGATATATTAACAATAATTTACTAGGATACTTTTAGACCCTGACAAGTATTATGGAGCAACTGGGGCTGGGGAGGAGTTACTTTAGATTTATTGACCACCTGAGACTCCAACTTTTATTTATTCATGAACATTCTCCTCACCTTAATTATATCTTTCTTAATAATTCCACGCTTGTACCTGCCAACTCTTGTGAGTTGTATTTTTCTCTGCTACTTCCCCACCTTCCTCCTTCCAAATGCTTTAATGTCTTCATATCACAGCAAAGAAGATGCCTTTCTTATATTGTTGGGCATTTAAGTCCATTTGTATTGTGTCTCCTATCCCATAAATGTATTTCTTTTTGTTCCTGCACAAACTTCATTCAAATGGAATATTGTTTCTCAATATTTCATATTTTTGCTGCTTCTGCTGCCTACACCAGACTTGAATCTTTACAGTACTGTTTCAAACCTCTGTTTGACAGGAAACTCTATATCAGTCACTTTAAACCTACTTCTTCAAAAGCCACCTCAAGTCCTGCCATACCACACAGATTCTTTTATTACCTCTCCTTAGGCAACAACCTTCCTTTTTTTGTTTTCTTTGGGCACTTAGCATATGGGACCTCATGTTGTTATTCATGTAAATATTATCTATCCTGGCTTCTTAAAGATAATTACATTATCAACTCCTCAAGTTGGAGTAGGGAATCAGTTCAGTTCACTTCAATTGCTCAGTTGTGTCCAAGTCTTTGCATCCCCATGAATTACAGCCCGCCAGGCCTCCCTGTCCATCACCAATTACCGGAGTTTACCCAAACTCATGTCCTTTGAGTCGGTGATGCCATCCAACCATCTCATCCTCTGTCATCCCCTTCTCCTCCTGCCCTCAATCTTTCCCAGCATCAGGGTCTTTTCCAATGAGTCAGCTATTCACATGAGGTGGCCAGAGTATTGGAGTTTCAGCTTCAACATCAGTCCTTCCAATGAACACCCAGGACTGATCTCCTTTAGGATGGACTGGTTGGATCTCCTTGCAGTCCAAGGGACTCTCAAGAGTCTTCTCCAACAGCACAGTTCAAAAGCATCAATTCTTTGGCACTCAACTTTCTTTATAGTCCAACTCTCACATCCATACATGACTAATGGAAAAATCAAAGCCTTGACTAGATGGACCTTTGTTGGCAAAGTAGGATCTCTGCTCTTCAGTATGCTGTCTAGGTTGATCATAACTTTCTTTCCAAGGAGTAAATGTCTTTTAATTTCATGGCTGCAATCACCATCTGCAGTGATTTTGGAGACCAAAAAAATAAAGTCAGACACTGTTTTCACTGTTTTCCCATCTATTTGCCATGAAGTGATGGGACCAGATGCCATGATCTTAGTTTTCTGAATGTTGAGCCTTGAGCCAACTTTTTCACTCTCCTCTTTCACATTCAAAAAGAGGCTCTTTATTTCTTCTTCACTTTCTGCCATAAGGGTGGTGTCATCTGCATATCTGAGGTTATTGATATTTCTTCCAGCAATCTTAATTCCAGCTTGTGCTTCGTCCCTCCCAGCGTTTCTCATGATGTACTCTGCATATAAGTTAAATAAGCATGGTGACAGCCTTGACGTACTCCTTTTCCTATTTGGAACCAGTCTGTTGTTCCATGTCCAGTTCTAACTGTTGCTTCCTGACCTGCATACTGGTTTCTCACGAGGCAGGTCAGGTGGTCTGGTATTCCCGTCTCTTTCAGAATTTTCCACAGGTTATTGTGATCCACACAGTCAAAGGCTTTGGCATAGTCAATAAAGCAGAAATAGATGTTTTTCTGGAACTCTCTTGCTTTTTCGATGATCCAGCGGATGCTGGCAATTTGATCTTTGGTTTCTCTGCCTTTTCTAAAACCAGCTTGAACATCTGAAAGTTCATGGCTCACATCTTGCTGAAGCCTGGCTTGGAGAATTTTGAGCATTACTTTACTAGCGTGTGACATGAGTGCAATTGTGCAGTAGTTTGAGCATTCTATGGCAGTTCCTTTCTTTGGGATTGGAATGAAAACTGACCTTTTGCAGTCCTGTGGCCACTGCTGAGTTTTCCAAATTTGTTGACATATTGAGTGCAGCACTTTGACAACATCATCTTTTAGGATTTGAGTTAGCTCAACTGGAATCCCATCACCTCCACTAGCTTTGTTCATAGTGATGCTTCCTAAGGCCCACTTGACTTCACATTCCAGGATATCTGGCTCTAGGTGAGTGATCACACCATTGTTCTTATCTGGGTCATGAAGATCTTTTTTTGTACAGTTCTTTTGTGTATTCTTGCCACCTCTTCTTAATATCTTCTGCTTCTGTCAGGTCCATACCATCTCTGTCCTTTATTGAGCCCATGTTTGCATGAAATGTTCCCTTGGTATTTCTAATTTTCTTAAAGAGATCTCTAGTCTTTCCCATTCCATTGTTTTCCTATATTTCATTGATCACTGAGGGGGTAGGGAATAGTTATAAAATTATTTAATCACTAAATATAAATTCCTAAATGTGGTCTAAATTAATTGATTGTCAGAACATACAAACCCTGTTTTAAAAATAGTCATTTGCTCCTTATTAAATGCAATTATTTATGTGTCTGATATGCATCACCTCATAACATTATAATTTAAGTGTTATTTCTCCAGTTAGAATTTGTCTTTTTTGCCTCATGCAATAAATGGACCTCTCAGTGAAGAACAGAGAAGCCTGGTGTGCTGTAGTCTATGGGGCCACAAAGAGTCAGACACGACTTAGTGACTGAACAGCAACGTTGCTCTCTCAGATAAGCAGAGTTAAAGTCGTTTGGTACTGCTGAGCACATTAATAATCCCGTATGACTCCTATTATGATCTTAAGACTCTGGAAGCAAGTGAATTTTCATCATATTACCCCAGGGTGCTTGCAGTTTGACTTTTTTAGGCTGTAATTGAACATGATACTTTTCTTATGCATGCATGTGTGCTAAGTCGCTTCAGTTGTGTCCAACTCTTGAGACCCTGTCTGTAGCCCGCCAGATTCCTCTGTCCATGGAGTTCTCCAGGCAAGAGTACTGGTCTGGGTTGCCATGCATTCCTCCAAGGGATCTTGCCGGCTCAGGAGAGCCCACATCTGACGTTTCCTGCATTGGTAGGCATGTTCTTTACCACTAGCACCACCTGGGAAGCCCTACTTTCCTTATAGACCAGTGGAAACATATAGAAGTAGCAGGGGTAGATAGTGTTCCATGCGTGCTTGCAATGAATGCATATTCTGATTATTTTGTAGTGTCCTGTAAACATGAATTAAGTCCAATTTGTGTATTGTGTCATTTAGGACCTCTCTTACCTAAAGACTTTCTGTCTGGAAGATCTGTCCATTGATATGAGTGAGGTATTAAGTTCTCCTACTATTATTGTATTCCTCTTAATTTCTCCCTTTACGTCTGTTTATGTATTTGCTGCTGCTGCTGGTAAGTCCCTTCAGTCGTTTATGTATTTAAGTGCTCCTATATTGGGTGCCTTTATGTTAATGAATGTAATATCCTCTTGTATTGATTCTTTTATCATTATATAATGTCCTTCTTTACCTTTTTTTATGGACTTTTAAAAAAAGTCTATGTCCTCTGAGATGAGTATTGCTACCCCCTCTTTTCTGTGATTTCCATTTGTATGAAATATCTTTTTCCATCCCCTCACTTTCAATCTATATGTCTTTTGCCCTGAATTGAGTCTCTTGTAGGGAGCATGTTGTAGATTCTTATTTTTTTTAGTCTAATCTGCTACTCTGTGTCTTTTTTTAGTCACATTTAGTCCATTGATATTTAAAGTAAAGTACTTATTTCCATTTTAAACCCTATTTTCCAGGTCATTTTGTAGTTCTTCTTGTTCCTTTCTTTTTCTTTTTGTTGTTTGATGGCTTTCTTTTGTATTTTGCCTGAGTTCTTTTCTGTTTGATTTTTGTGAATCTGTTGTATGTTTTTGATTTTGGTTACCCTGGTTTTCAAGTGTGTTGATCCATGACTCTATCTATTTGCTTTAGACATAGTCATGTAAGTTCAAACACATTCTAAAAGAACTATGTTTTTTACTCCTCTCCCCCATATTTTGTGATTTTGATGTCCTGTTTTACATCTTCATGTTTATCCTTTCACTGTTAATTGTATTTATACTGCTTTTTACAATTTTTTTTCTTTAACTTATACACTGACTTAAGTGATCTTCAGTATTTTACTGAAGATGATATTTATCTGCTTTCTTTAGATTTGGGAAGTTTTCAGCCATAATGTCTTCAAATATATTTCACTTCATCTTTCTGTTTCCTCCTTCTGGAACCCCTACTATACATAGGTAGTCATGCCTTATATTATCCTATAGAGCTCATGTATTTTTTATATATTTATATTTCCTTTTGTGAGTTTTCCTTTCCTATAGATTCTTGCCTCTTTTCTTTTTAAAGAAGAGCTTTCAATATTTATTTTGAGTAGGTATTGCACTGCTGTGTTCTTTCAGTTTTTCTTGTCTGAGGAATCCTTTATCTCACCTTTTGTTTGCAGTGATAATCTTGCAAGGTTTTTTCCTTTCATGACTTTGAATGTATCGGGACACTCCCTTCTGGCCTGCAAAGTTTTTGCAGAGAAATCAGCTGATATCCTTTTAAGGGTTCCCTTGTAACTGATCCTTTTTCTTGTGCTGCCTTTAGAATCTCTCTTTATCTTTAGTTCATTCTGTTTTAATTATAATATGTCTTGGTATGAGTCTGTTTGGGACCCTCTGTGTTTCCTATTCCTTGATATCTGTTTTCTTCTTTAGATTGGGGGAGTTTTCAGCTATAATTTCTTTAAATACATTTTCAAGCCCATTTTCTCTCTCTTCTTCTGGAATCCCTACTATATGTAGGTTGTCATGCTTTATATTATCCCATAGATCTCCTATGTTGGTCTTTTCTTTCTTTCTTTCTTTTTTTTTTTTTCCATTTGTATTATGTCTGCTGTTCTGATTTGGTGTTTGAATTATTCTGTCATCCAGATCACTTAATCTTTCTTCTGTGTCTTTCAATCTGCTATTCATTACTTCTAGATTGATCTTTAGCTTAGCAGTTGTCTTAATTTTGATTTATTCCTGTTTATAGTTTCTAGTTTCTTGTTACAGTTATCTGCATTTCTATTGATCACCTTAATTCCTTTAGCATTTTTGTTGCCTCCTTTTTGAACTTAGGGTCTAGACTAAGTAGACCGGTGAAGTCTGCTTCATTATTTGTTCTTTTGGAGATTTCTGTTGTTCTTTTAATTGGGAGGAATTCCTCTGCTGTTTCATTTTGCTTAACTTTCTGTATTTCTATGAATTTAGGATAAACCATTATCCACTGTGATCCAAAAGGGTTGTTTTCCTGTGGGATCATCCCTGTGTAAGCTGCATTATTCCAGTATTTTTGTTGGAAGGGCTATTTTTTTATATGGATGTCAAGCACATCCTTTCTTAGGTTATGTTGGCCATTATCCCTTTGATAGGGGTTGTAACTGATGTTGCAGTGTCCAGAGACTGCAATGATGTTAGACAAGCCTCTTTACCCTGTGGCCGTCAGAGCCCTGTCAGGGGTAGGATCTGCTCCCCAGATTTTGGAGTAGAAGCCCTGAGAACCAGGTTCAATAAGGCTTTGTTGCCTTAAATGTTTGCTTTGTTGCCTTAAATGTTTGCTCTGTCCCAAAGGATGTGACCTGTAAAGTATGAGACTCAGTGAACCTATGTGCTGCCCATGTAAGCATCCATGGTTTTGCCCAGAAGTAGCCCAAGGTTGCATCCCTTTCTCCACTTTTTGCCCCAGACCTAGTTCTAGGCTGTGGTGTGGAGTAGGTTGGTGCTGGGGGATAGGATGCTCTGGCTTCAGGAATCAAGGTGGTTATGCTGCTTCCTGGAGTCTTGACTGCCTCTGTGGTAGACCTCTCCCAGGTCCTGTGTGCCCCAGATCTGGCTGCAAACTGTGTGATGATATGGGTGGAACCAGAAGGCTCTATCTGGAAATGAGTGCTATATACTCCTCCCCAGGCACTGTCCACTCAAGGCATGCGTTTATCTGGTGCCACCTGACAAAGTCCACTGCAACCAGACCTCTCCTCACCCTATGAGCTCTTATGATGGGCTTCAAGGCCAGACCTGCCCCCTTCATATGTGAGCCCACCGTGTGCCACAACTGGACCCAGCGCCACCTTTGTGAGCACTGATGGTGGCGCCAGTGCCAGCCCCACACCTGCCACGTGCATGCTGTGCTGACGGTGGGCTTTAAGGGTCCACCTGAACCGCTCCCCAGGGCCCCTGGGCTGTCTCCGTGCAGCTAGGCTGAGTTCCCTCCAAGTGCCCTTCTGACTGGGATTTAACACCTAGTCATGGAGTGCTAGCAGCCCTGCCTGGCACACATTTCAGGCATTTGGGACAGTGGTGAGGGGGCAGCCGTCTGTTCTGTCTCTCTCCTCCAAGATTGCTAGCAAGCCAGCATGCACACACTCCTCATGAGCAAAGTCCAGGCCCTTCTAGTGCCAGCTGACCTCTTAGCTGGAAAAGGGTCCTCCTGGACAAGGGGCTACATGTGGACTTTCTGTCCTTTCCAGATCTTCTCGGAGATGCCAGTACTGTCCTAACGCCTTTTTCTTTTTCTTTTCTGTCCAACCTCATTATGTGGAGAGCTTTCCTGCAGCTTTGGTTGTGTAAGAGATCTTCTCCAGTTTCTAGTTGACTGTGAAAATTCCTGTATGTAGATGTATTTTTAATGTGTTTGTTGGGGGAGGTTCGCCTCATGCCCTGCTACTTTGCCATCATGGTTCTTCTGAGTGATCCTTAACTCTGATGCATTAAACAAGGGGTTATCAAACTATGGCCTGTGGGCCAAATCTGATTCACTTTCCTATTTTATAAATAAAGCTTTATTGGAACATTGTCAGGCTCACTCATTTACATATTGTCTATGGTTGTCTTCATGCTGCAACAACAGGAGTTAAGTAGTTGCAATAGAGATCATATGGACCTCCAAAGCCTAAAATGTTCACTATCTGGTTCTTTACTGAAAAATGTTGCTGAACCCTACATCCTACATTAAATTCTTCAAAGAGAAGATTAAAAATAATATTATGTGTGTGTTCCATTACAGATAATTAAGTAAGAATTTGGAGTGAGAGTTAGGAAGTCAGCACAAAAACCAGTGTTTTTTAAAAGCATCTCAGTTAAGTATAATGTGTAGCCAGAGTTAAGAAACACAAATAGATGATCCCTGCCCTTCAGGAATATGTTTGACTTATTAGAAAAAAGAAACCTACAAAAATTAATAAAGGTAAAGTGGATATATCTTTAATGGAAACATTTGCAAAGTTCCAAGGGAACTAGTATTACATAGGGAACATTTTACTTCATTAGGGAAGTTTTCACAGAGAGATAAACAGATTCTTGAAGGATGAATCGATTGGTAGACAAGATCCACTGAGGTGTTGATAGGGGGAGAAGGAGACTGGAGAATGACATGTGCAAAAGCACCTAAATATGAAAGAGCGTGGCCCCTTCAAGAAATGACTGAAAGCTCGGTGTGGCCAGAACACTGAGAATGAAGAAAGAGTGAGGTCATAGAATGTAAAGTCAGAAAGATAATGGCCAAACTGGGAAGGGCTTTGTACGCTGCTTGTAATTTACTGTGTTGACTTTCATTTAGAAGTTGAATTGAGTCTCTCTAAACTTCAGTTTTTTCACCTGTAAAATAAGTGGTTAGCCCAGATGATTCAGTGGTCCTCTAGCTGTAAAATATAGCTGCCTGAGAGACTGTGTCAGCTGCTTCTTTTGACACTCTCAGGAAGCATAGTTAAGTTTATGTGAATGGCATGACTTTTGTGTTACTGGATCATCTAGTTCTCTCCTATAATTGATCCATTTCTTTTAATAGTACAGATGAGGTCAGTGTTATTTTGTGGCTTTATCACAAGGATTTGAGAAAGTAGACTTCTGTAGGAGAAGCACCTTGCCTGATCAATGCATTAAGGCCCTTAATAAAGAGTGCTACATAATGATAAAATACCTGTAAAATGCTTTATGTTCCATGCAGAGAGAAACTATAAAATGGGAGCAGTTTTATTGTTAAAATTCACATTCCTCCCAATTAATACTAGTGCTTATTATGGCTTTGCACTTGAAAGTTTCTTCACTCAAAACTTGGTGTGTGACAAGGTCCTACTGTATAGCACAGGAAACTCTGCTCGCTGTTATGTGGCAGCCTGGATCGAAGCGGGTCTGGTGGAGAATGAATATGTGTATATGTATGACTGAGCCCCTCTGCGGTCCACCTGAAACTATACAGCATTGTTAATCAGCTCTACTCCAATATAAAATAAAATGTTTTAAGGAAATGTCACTTCATATGTGGTCATGATGCCATAACAATGTATATAATTGCACAGAGTGGAGAGAGAGAAAACAGGTCAGAGACAGATCCCAGGAGACACCAGCATTCACCTGGCAGGTAGAGGAAGAAGAGCTCCTTGGAGTCAGAGAAAGAGTAATCAGAAGTATACATGAAATATGCAGTGAGATATGGCAGGATCCAAGGGATCAGAGTCCCTGGCAGGAGGTTATGACCAGCAAAGTTTACCTGTGGACTAGACTAAGACGTTTCTTTCATTATAATACAGACTTAAGAAAGCTTGTGGTCGGAGCAGTTCAAAAGACCTAGGTTCATATGCTTTGATCTGCCAATTAATTATCTCTGTGACTTAAGGAAAGTCTTTTAACCTTTCTGTGCCTCAGATCTCTCGTCTGAAAAATGGAGGTAATAGTTAAGCTCAGTCTATCTACCTCAACAGGTTATTTGAGTTCTTTGAGGAATTGCATGTGAAGTCCAGCCTATTGTGAACTAAATAGCATGTATGCATATAGTTACTATTTTTGACAGACAGATTAGTGATTGCTAATAAATGCTTGAAACTTCATGGTCTATGTGAAAGTGAGTGAAAGTTGCTCAGTC
The DNA here is from genome assembly GCF_023699985.2 of Odocoileus virginianus. NCBI lineage: Eukaryota > Metazoa > Chordata > Mammalia > Artiodactyla > Cervidae > Odocoileus > Odocoileus virginianus. The sequence continues at coordinate 32,905,700 of NC_069697.1, forward strand.
GTGTCCGACTGTTTGTGACCCCATGGACTATATACTGTCCATGGAATTCTCCAGGCCAGAATACTGGAGTAGGTAGCTGTTCCCTTCTCCCGGGGATCTTCCTAACCCAGGAATCGAACCCAGGTCTCCCACATTGCAGGCAGATTCTTTACCAGCTGAGCCACATGAGAAAAGCATAAATACTCTGCTTTAATAAAGCTCTTTAAGTTGTAAAGTTTCTCAGATCAGTGAAGCATTATTTTTCCCAAGAACTCATAAGTCCTCTCTCACAGAAGCATGTGGGGCTTCCCCCAACATCCTAGCAGCAGCAGTGCTGGGCTGAGATTCAGGGTCCTGCCCCAGGCCTTGCCCACCATCTTATGCCATTCTTTATTGTCAGCATGCCACACTCACTGTGATTCTTTGCTCTACTTTCCTTCTAGACAGGAGATCCTTGAAGACACGTCATACCTTACCCATGCCCTTCTGTTTTCATCAGTAAACCCCAGAACAATGCTTGGAACAAGGAAGAGGAACATAAATATCACTGGAAGAGGGAATAAATGAATAGTGACCTCTAGCCTTAGCCTTAACCTCATTATAAGAGAACAAAATTAGATTATTACTTTGCACTAAATCCTTAGAGCATTAATAGTTTCTTCAGACACATTAAGCAATTCCAAGAAAACAATACTTAGAATATGAATTACTGTGAAATTTCTTCAGTATGTTGTCTTATTTTGCTGTTTTACAGCTTCTTATTTATATCAGGCTCTACACTGTAATTTCATCTCTGTTCAACACTTACTGGGATAGCTATATCTCTAATAAACTACATGTTGTTGGTTTCATATCTTTAAGTGAAGATTTTAAAGTTCTGGTGTTTATTGAATATTTTATTTACCTCTTTCAGAGCTTCCCCAAGTGTACAGAATAGCCAGTGAATCAAAAAATAATATATGGTACGCTCAGTGATAGAAGCTTCTAAGAGCCTAAGGCAGTCCAGTCTCTACGTTCTGATTCATTTTCTTATTCTATCCAAGGTAGATGAATGGGCTGAATATTTTGAAATATATTTTAGAATGATGCAAGTTGAAATAAAAAGACATCTTTTAAACTCCAACAAGAGCTGTTAGGAAAAAATATTATAGTTTCTGTCATTTCAACATCAAAGGTTTCTATTAAAAGAGATACTTTGAATACATTTTAAAAATTCTTCTCAATTAGTAACTTTTGCCCTCTCACCACCAAAGAAAATTGTAGAAGAACTCTGTAATACTGGCCGTGGTTGACCTCTTTGCCCTACTTTTTCTTCACAGACATTGATGAGTGTGCCGAAGGGCGCCATTACTGTCGTGAGAACACGATGTGCGTCAACACCCCGGGTTCCTTCATGTGCATCTGCAAAACTGGATACATCAGAATTGATGATTATTCATGCACAGGTAAATACCGGCTATTTGTGAAATAAATTACCCCATGCCTTAAATTTACTTTTATTTTTTTTTCCATTTATTTTTATTAGTTGGAGGCAAATTACTTTACAATATTGTAGTGGTTTTTGCCATACATTGACATGAATCAGCCATGGATTTACATGTGTGTTCCTCATCCCGACCCCCGTCCCGCCTCCCTCTCACATTATTTATGTCATCATCTCTCTATTCAAAAGTTGACTGTCATGTAGAGAAAATGTACTATTTAAGGGCTATTTCTCAGATTTGCCATAGAATTCAAATTAGTGTTGAGTATAAATATTATTTAACTATACAGTTATATAATAGTGATTTTATTCTTCAGTTTATCTTTACATTTATAATACAAATTTCTTATCCAGAGCAAGGAGATAGTTCTTTCCTTAGAACAGATTCAGAATTAACTATCAAATCAAGAAGATATGCTTTTACTAATAAAAAGTATCTTGTCATTTTCACTCTACCTCCAACTTGTAATTTTTATTGGGTGGGCGTATAAACAACACTAAGTTTCCAGGGAAGGACTCTATAATACTTCCTGGTAAAAATACAAAATCTATAATAAAAATGTTGCCTTTGTTAATGTGTATTCTTCCAAGTCTTCATTATTGTAATAATACTGCATACTCCAGATCTTTCTTGACTTAGCAGTGTGGTTATGTCTGCATGAACCCAGCATAAATTGAAAATTTCTTAAGTTGTTAATGTATTTAATGCAGCTAAGCCTTCAAACATCACAGCTTAGCCTAGCCTACCTTAAATGTGTTCAGGACACTTACATTATCCTAAAGGTGTGAAAATTAAACTAACACAAAGCCTCTTTTATAATAAAATGCTGACTGTCTCATGTAATTTATTGAATACTATGATGAAAGTGAAAAACAGCATGTCTATAAATATATTGGTTGTTTACATTGGCTCTCTACTGCTGCTCAGAATCACAAAAGTATCATGCTGCATATAGCTAGCCTGGGAAAAGATCAAATTCAGAAGTTTATTTACTACTGAATGTATATCATTTTTATACCACCATGAGGTCAAAAAAATCATTTATTGGACCATTGAAAGTGAGGACCATCTGTACTTGGTATCCTGTTTATTAGTTAGTGCAAAGGGAAGGTCCTTCCTCTAAATTCATAGTGTCTATAAAACAGAACAATGAAAATAAATTGTAATGGGAAGTGCCTTCTTAATCTATGGAGAATAACCAAAGATATTCTGAAGGTAGAAATATATTTAATATAGAATTGCCAATGGATTTACAGATTCTTGCTTTTTTGTTAGTTCGTCCTAAGCATTTCCATATTATGGAAACAATTCTGCACTTTCTCTTTATAAAAAATACAATCACACTGAGCGCCAAAGTATCCTGATGCTGTACTACAGAGAGATTTTTCAACGTAAAAAAGGGAATATAAAAGAACAAGTCTTATTAAATATATGAAGAATAAAAGAAACAGTTTGCTATAATATTGATAATAGCAGTAAAGTCTGAGTTCCCATGTAATAAATAACAAAACTGTCTAAGATAAAACTATTCAGAGAGTGATATTTCAAGATATGCTCATTAAAATTCAGTGTTAGCAATTTTCAAGGAGTCTGCTAATTTTTTGTCATTAGAGACTTAAAAAGCTTTGTACATTTTTGTACTTTCTAGTGATCCTTTTTGTTTTTCTCACAATCTTAAAAAGTGTTAGAGATAAGTAAGGAAGAATACACAGCACAAAATTTGACATAGTGTTGAACGAGGAGTGTTTCTTCGGGGAGGGTATTTTCAAGAGGTTCATTTCCATCCTGAGCCTCTCTGTTGGCTGTAAGTCCTAGGGCTAGTTCAGCTGTCATCCTTTACAGGGCATCTCCTTCTTTGGCGCTACCTCTCCCAGTATATTTTCTTTCCAAATAAAATCCCCCAAATTACTTTTTTTTTTTTTTTTTGACTACTTAGGGAGAATTTCCCTTAAGATTTCAAAGTAGCTAATGATAAAAATGAAGTGTCCCTTTGTTGGGATACCAAGGAAGGTTGAAATCATCTTAGGAAAAGCTATCGAGGCCATGATTTTTTGCCTAAGGATCCAGAGCCAGGGATTTCACGATCTGGCAGATACTAGAATGTGTTTCTTTATTGATGCACCAGCATTTCCAACAAGCTATTTCTATGCTTCCATTTAAAAGAGACTTTCTTGCCTCTGAAATTTCTATCTACTATGAGTAAGAATCCCATGGACAGAGGAGGCTTACCGGCTGCAGTCCATGGGGTCGCAAGAGTCGGACACGACTTAGTGACTAAACTACCACCACGTGAATAGGTCTGTAAATTTGAGAATTTACATCCATACATAAAAGCTAGATTTTCTTGGGAATATGGGTGAATTTTATTTTGTCCTCCAGAGTCAGATGATCTTTGGCAAAACATTTTATGCTTTACCATGCGGGGTCAGCACATATTTAGGATTCCTGTAAAGGAATGCATTTTAAAATTCTCCCTTTGTGAATCTTTTACTCCACCCTTTCATATTAGCATCTGTACAGAAGACTTGAAGAAATGACTCCTCTCTGATGTGGGTTTGCCTCATGGCTGAAAGCAGCACAGTCGTACTTTTTCAAGAGCTCTCCTAAGACCAGAGTAGGACTTTGTTTCTCTGCGAAGATGCGGGTTTATTTTCCCTGAATTTTAGAAACAGACATTCACATACTTGCAGGAGTAGACCTTCCAGAATAAACGTCGACACCACTGCAGGTCTTTTCTCTGATGCTTGTGACTGAGCTCTTGAAGTTCTGGATTTGTTTTGCTTCTGTATCCCGGCCTCTGTTTCCTAGTGAAGAGCATCTGCCATAGTGTGACAGGTGACATTGTCGACCCTGAACCCAGCAGACACCCAAACGTGCTTACCCTATCCAAAAACAGATCTTAGACATTCTAATTTAAAGGAGAATCCAAGGCAATATGCGTTACTTTAAAGTCAAGGGCCTTGATCAATTAAAGTAGCCTTTTTTGCTTTTATAACCCTGTAGTTCTGGCATAGAAATTATGTACAATACAGAGTATTCACCTTCCATAGTTGGTAGAATTGCACATTGTTTTGTTTTGTTTTTCTTTCTGTCACTTTCAGATAATTTGGGTTAGAGTTTCCTCATGATGAGATTTTAGAGATGGAAAAATTCTTGAGGATAATCTAGTCCAATCTCCTAACTTCCATAAATGAGGAAATTGAGGCTCAGAGAGATTAATTGCCTTCCTTTGGTCATACAGTTAGTGGAAGGCAAAAGGGGGTCAGAGATAAGACTTCTTATTCTTAGTTCTTATGTTGTTCACCATTTGTTCAATTTGTAACCACACAAAAACAAGTAAGGAGAAAAGATTTGTATTTTATCTAGAATTGCATGATTGAATTTATAATGTTCAGTAGCTAAACTGCCTTTCTATAGATTGTTTCACCTCATTAACTTCAACTCTAAAAGGAATTTTTTTCCCTACAGATCTTATAGTAATGATCAGAAGTCAAGAGAAAGAAATTGTCACTTTCTGGGCCTCTGACTCTGTTTTGCAGTTTCATTGATGACTCAGTTGCACCATTTGCGACTCAGTTGCACCATTTGCACATTTTATATTCTTGATAAAGTGTTGATGCTGCACTTTAAAATGCTTGTAAACTCATAAATATAATTTTCCTTCCAGTGAGGGTTTCTTTCGTGGTTAATACTTCATAATCTCTGTCCTCATATTCTTTTCTATTCTGGAGAAAAACATGGGTCTACCTACAAGAAAAGAGAAAGTAAAGAAGGGAGGAAGAAATGGAGGGAGGAAAAAAAGAAGGGAGAGAAGAAAGAAGGAAAGAAAACACAGAGGGAAGGGAAGGAAAAGAGTTTGGTTTGTACAAGTCAAGATGTTAGCAGTCCATTCTTTTATCTCTCTGATTATAAAAATAACTTAATTTTGATGCATAACAAAGTGTCTTGATTATTTATCTCAACTAAGAGTTGGTGATGGACAGGGCAGCCTGGCGTGCTGCAGTCCATGGGGTTGCAAAGAGTTGGACACGACTGAGTGACTGAACTGAACTGAACTGAATGCCTTTCTTGGTTCACTCACATAAGCATTGATTAAATTGGAGACATCTTTCTGAATCTTATCAGCCCCCCTTTTTTCTTTAAACTTTTAATTTTATATTGGGATATATCCAATTAAAAACGTTGTGGTAGTTTCAAGTGAATAGCGAAGGGATTCAGCCTTATGTACACATGTATCCATTCTCCTCCAAACCTCTCTTCCATCCAGACTGGCATATAACATTGAATAGAGTTCCATGTGCTATACAATAGATCCTCATTGGTTATCCATTTTGAATATAGCAGTGTAGACAGTTCTTCTTGACACTAGTCTTGTGTAGTGGACAGAGAATAAGATAGTTCTGGTAATACAGATGGGGGTCACAGATGTTGTAATTATCAAAGGATAAAAATATCCTGAAGGAAAAGGTTCATTTCAGATTTTCATGATTTATATCTCTCTGCTTTGAGTATTATAGTGAAAAAGTGGAATTCTCATTCTTTTTTATGTTGATGAGCTTGTAAGCTTCCCTCTCTTGTGTAGTTTTTTTAGAGTGGGAACAGGAATGGGTAGGGTAGACCATGCTACCACCGAGGAATGGAAAAGATCCTGCCCAACTTAGGGAGAAAATTGATCCTTTAGGGCAGTGGTATCCAACAAGGGTGATTTTGCCTTCCTGCCTCGCAGAGATCATTTGACAGTGTGTGGACAGGTTGCTGGTTACCACAGCTGTGCGAAAGGGGGATACTGCTGGCATCTGACAGGTAGAAGCCAGAGACATGCTAAACATCCTATAATATTATTACACTAATTAACCTCTTTGAGGAAATTCTGATATTTCTGGAACCCTTTCCACTGGGAGCTTTTTCTATGGTTACTTTCCAACTGAGTCATTAATCTTTATCCTGCATAGGACATCCAGTATAAGACAGCTTCCCATAACAAAGAATTATATGATCCAAAATGTCCGTGGTGCCAAGGTTGAGAAATTAGGGTCACCTCGTCAGGAATGTAGCATGCACACTTTCTTTTTAATTTCCCTTTTCCTCTCCTGGTTTTTTTTTTTTTTTTTTTAGAGCTTATATAGAGAGCCCTTTGCTCAGTTCTTATGGTACCCAGTGTCCTTTTATTGGCCACAAAAGGGGCCCCTTCTTGGTAAGTCCAGCTCTCTCCCAAGTTCTTTTCTGTCCTTTTTCTTATCAAAAACCTGTTCTTAAGACTTACAGACATGGAAATCAAACTTTTGGTTGCCAGTAGGAAAGGGAGTTGGAGAAGGGATGGATTAGGAGTTTGGGGTTAGCAGATGCAAACTGTTATGTATAGGATGGATAAGCAACAAGGTCCTACTATATAGCACAGGGAACTATATTCAATATCCTGTGATAAACCATAAAGGAAATGAATCTGGAAAGGAGTATATATATACGTGTGTATGTGATGTGTGTGTGTGTGTAACTGAATCACTTTGCCCTGTATAGCAGAAATTAATACAGTATTGTAAATCAACTATACTTCAATAGTATAAATTAAAAAAACAAACAACTGTTCTTAGCTTAACCTAGGGAATGTGGTAATATTGCAGACGTCACAGAAGTGGCAGAGGGGATTTTTTAGGGCCCCTCGAATTACACTATCCTGCTGCCTCTCCACTATGCTTTCCACTGACCCTAACTGCTTCCATTGTTCCAGAGCTGCTAATTCTGGCTTTGGTCCTTGTCACATATCACAGAAAGTTCATAAAGTGTCTAAGCACAAGAAATTCTACTGGATACTTGATTTTTGTTGTTAAACAAAGAGCCTCCTCTGGTGTCCCCTGAGGAGTTTTACTTCTTAAAGTACTTAACTTTTTATAGCATTGAATACTAGTGCTTACATTTTATGATCTCATTGTTGCGGTTACTTTTTTTTCTCTAACATGGTCCATACTGACTTCTTAAAAAATCATTACCATCTTATTTTTCAGGTTTTACTACTGTTGATTTTCTAACATTTTCAAGAGTTTTGGATGCTATTTGACATACACAGAAGGTTGCAGAGGACTTACTACTGAGCAACCAAAGCAAAGATTTTAAGTCTGTTGTAACCCATTCACGCCCCTTCCACAAATAGTTGTCTTTTTTGTGTGTGTTTGTTTGAATCCCCTATTAATTAATGCTAGAAAAGGTAATTTTCTTAAAGTCCTTAAAGAGATGAAACACCACATAATATTATTATTTTTTATCCTGCAGTCTTCCAAAAAGAATTTAAATTGAAGTTGATAATTTATTTTATGGATCTACAATAATTTTTTTATCATCTGCTTTAATATGGCTCTCAGTGGATTTATCAAAATCACAAGTACAGAAGAAAATAGATAATTCATTGTGCGTGTAGCATGATAATTACTGGTATATAAATTGTGAAGGAAGTTCAAGTATTGTGGACAATGGCAGAGAGAATAGGAGGCCAGGAAAAGCACAGATCAGAGACAATGATGGTAAAGAACAGGAGGTGAAAATATGCATATCAGCGCTCACAAAAATCCTAAATAAAGTAATTTTAATTATGAAAGGCCTTGGCTCTTTAGCAAAGTGCCTAGCACAGAGGAAATCTTTAATAAAGTTAGCACTGTCGTTGTTGTTGTTGCTATTGTGATTAGAGAAGTGATCCTCTTGAGGAAATGTCTTATTTCCCTAGGACTTTTTCAGCTGGGCACTTCTCTCTGGTTATTTTTCAATGGAATTATTTTTGTTATTATTATTAACAGATAGATTTGCTGGAGCAATCGATTCAATGGGTTTTTATTTATTCAACTGACTTATTATGTACCTGCGAATGGCAGCTTAAAAAGGAAAGAGAAACCTTGGTGTAACTGAATAGGACTCTCTCTGGAAGTTAGAAGAACTCCTTCCATAGGAGGATTTGTAGTACTTCCTAGGATCAGGGAGGTTCCTCAGATTGTTCTTGAGAATGAATGCTGGGTGGGGATACCCAGAGGCTAGATAGCTGCCTCCAGGCCTTCCTGTGGATACTAATCTGCCCAGAGTAGAAATGTGGCCTAGAGAATGTGTAGAGAATTAGTGAGTCTGGTCATTTCTCAGGCAGGGCAGATTTTATGAGCCTGGCTGCTTCCATGTGGATTTCTTTTCTAAAGACACACAATCAATGATCAGACAATCCTACCATCTGGCCACTAGTTGCCATGACTATTGGGAAAGACTTTTGCATTTTTATGAACAGTCATTCCAAATTTTCCTTTTCTGGAATCAATGTTACAAAATATGATACAATTGTGGCATATTTCATTAAACATGAAAAATCAGATTTGGGGTTTTAAAATTTAAAAATACAGCCTCTAATGCTAATAGCTGCCTCATTCATTTCCTACAGTTCCTTATATATTATTATGCTGTATAGATAAATTATTGAGTAACTTGAAAATCTAAACATGATTAAAAAATCAAATTAAAATACCAAGCCTCAGGACTCAAAGAATTAATAATGAAAGCAGATTTTTAAGCAAATGTAATCAAGAAAACCTCTCTAGAAGAGTGTGTACTGCGGTTACCAGGAAGGGTTAATGTTTAGAAAACTTCAGACCACATTTGGAAAACTTACAGAGAACAGAAGTGAGACACGTCTGCAGAGTGAGTGTGGAGGCCAAGGCAATGTGCTTATCTCTCTTCTGAAACACATATGTGCACGCATACAATTAGCAGTCAGCTCAAAATGGAATAGGCTCAAAGGCTCAGGGAGCTGAATTGCCTTTTTCAAGATGAAAAGCTTGGAAAAGGAGTCTGTGCTATCTGAATCTGTCAGTGAGTGGGGGTTGCACACCAGGGCCGATATAGTGGTTTCCAGGCTTGTCGAGCCTTTATGCAGCGTCTCAGCCCCCATGAATGACCTCCAGCCCGGCTGTGGTTTGATCAGAGAGCACACCCAGTGGTGTGCGTCCACACAACACTGAAGTGATGGGAGCTGCCTCATTAAGCAGTCTCATTGGCTTTGACTTGGTTGGTAAACCCTCATTCACCTTTGTCCCAAATAGATTACTATTTGAGTTTTAATATGAGATTTTTATGTGAAAAGCACAGAGCTGAAAACTCACAGAGGGGAATAAAAAGATTATACATGCCGGGAGTGTAATAATAGTGGTGTCTTAGCCACAGACAACCTGTGGGGGACAGGATTATTGAAATTGAGGTTTAAAAGATGCCTTTCACATCCTTCCTTGATTGTTGGCTTTGGCACTTTAGCCAGAATGGAAGTGTGGCCTTCCTCCTGCCTCTTCACTGTATGCTCCATGGAACAGAGCTCGTCTTCTGGCTCTGCTGCTGATCTAGTCTTGCAGGGGCTGTGTGTCCTCCTGGTGACACAGTCCTGTGTTCCCCTCTTCTCCCCACTCCACAGTGCCTCTGCAGTATCATGTTCAGGTCACGGGTTTGGACTCGGAGAGCGAGCTTCTCTCAAATCCGGAGCCTCTTCTCTCCTGTGTGCCTCTGCCCTGTAACTGCAGGGCCTCACTCACGTTTGGGTAATACTTTCACTAGTCTATCTGTTGCCACCTATTTCAGTGATTGTTACTTTCTTTTGATAACTTCTGATACAACATAGAAGCTTTCTTTTGCTTAAACCACGTTCTATCAGAGGGACTAACATTGTTATTACTTATCTACTGCTGCATAACAAACAACCCCCAAATTTAACAGTTTAAAATAGCACACATTTATGGTCTCATAGTCGGTGGGTTAGGTATCTGGGCATAGAATAGCTGGATTCTTTTTTTCAGGTGTTTCACATGGCTACAATCAAGGTGTCCACCAGGGCTGGGGAAGGGTTTTCCTCTAACCTTACCTTTGTAGTTGGTGGATTCAGTTCCTTCCTGGCTGTTGACCATTAGTTTCCCTCAATTCTTGCCCTATGGCCCTTTCCAGAATGGCAGCGTGTTTCATCAAAACCCGTCGGAGAAAGAACCTGCTGGCAGGACAGAATCAACATCTTTTGTGACCCAACCAAAGAAATGACATCATATGACTTTTGCTAAAGTGTATTGGTTAGAGGCAAATCACTGAGATCCAGCTCATTCTAAAGAGGGAAATTACACAAAGCCATGTCTATCACGAGATGGAGATCAGTGGAAACTCTCTTAAAGGCTGCCTACTGGAGACATTAAATGTTATCAATAGTTAACTAACCCGCTTCAGCTAAGTACTGATAAAGAGCTCCAGGTTGAAAAATAAGAGTCATGAATGAAGAGTAAAATGTGTTGTGTTAGAACTGTGTGTGAATGAAAAAACTCAAGATGTCATACACTGCTTTCACTTTTCTTGGCGGCAGAGTTTTGATCTGGGTGCATAGTAGGGTCCAATTTAATAGAAGGAGATGGTGTAAATGAATCATTACTGTACTTTGTGGTATATTCTGTAACAAAGGGAAGCTCAGAGAGCTGTGGCCAGCTCAGAAGGGGCAGTGAGTAGTCCAGTTTAAGCCTGGTTTGGGGAAGGCGTCACCAAGTGACATTTTAAATTGAGGTTTTTAAGGATGAACAGACATTTCAGGAAAGTGAGAGGAGGCATTTCAGGAAGAAGGAAGAGTAAGTACAAAAGTATAGGTTGTTTATAATGGCAAGTTTAGTATGAATGGAATTGTTAGCGATAAAGCCAGCAAACTCTGGAAACTCTAAGACACATTTTATAGTTTCTAAAACATTTCACTCAACCTCTGTACCTTCTAATTGAGATGTGCACATTGAAGCGTCGGTATTTTACTTTGTTTTTGTTTTGTGTTATTTTTCTTTTCTGCTGTGAAAATGATTATTAAATTGATGATACTTCTAACAATCAATGCAGAGCTAGAATCAAGGTGATAGGATATTTCATTTCAAAGAAGACAGAATGCTTTGTCAGTATTCTTGGAACTTCATGAAAGCATATTTTCAGTGTGGTCTGATGAGAACTGAATTTAGAATTTTTCTAGAACAAAATCATAACCATTAAGTCACTACCTGAGGCATTTTTATACAGTAGATTTGAGCATACATACCCCTTAAATGTTAGGAAATGCAACAACAACAAGGAAAAAGACAGGAAATGGCTAAGTGTTCCACAGAGCTTCTCTCTTTAGTTGGTCCAAATCAAATCTTAATCTTCTCTCTAGCCTCCTCATCTTCACAAATATTTTAAGGTAGTTTAGTATGGATACTAGCTCATCCAGATTTCTTGGATCTGAGTCTTTGTTCTGCTGTCTGCTAGCTGTGATCTTGAGCAATGTACCTAACCTCTAGGCTTCATTTTCTTCATCTTTAAAATGGGATGATGTTACATACCTTACATGTTGTCATTAGAACCAAATGGGGTGAAGCATGCAAAATCATCAGTAGAACAACTGAAACATGGTAAGCATTTAGAAGTGATAGTTATCTTTGTTCCTAGTTGTGGTAAACAGAATAATGTCCCTCCAAAGAATCCCAGGGACAGGGGAGCCTGGTGGGCTTCCGTCTATGCCGACTCACAGAGTCGGACACTACTGAAGCGACTTAGCAGCAGCAGCAGCAGCAGAGATGTCCACATCCTCATCCTGAGAACCTTTAAATATGCTCATTTACATGGCAGTAAGGATTTTGCACATCTCATTAAGGTTAAAGGCCTTGAAATGAGGAGATTATCCTGGATCATCTGGGTAGTTTCAATTTAATAACATGAGTCCTTAAAAGACAAGAGCTTTGCCTGGCTATTGTCAGTAGGAGATGGGTCTATGGAAGGATGATCAGAGACTTGCAAGATTACTGGCTATGAACATGAAGGGGGTCGGGAGCTGGGGAACACCTGGAGATAAAAGTCAACAATGCTTCCAAAAAAGAATGCAGCCCTCTGGACATGTTAATTTTAGTCTGGCCGGACTAATGACCTATAGAACTATAATATAATGAATTATGTCATTTCAAGCCATTGAGTTGAGAGTTTGTTACGGTGATAATAGAAAACTAACATATTATTATTAGCTCAAACTGTTGAATTGTGCAAAACTATATTTTAAAATGATTCTCAGTTCCCATCTCTTTTCTAATTGTTGAGGAGCAGTAATTCAATTCTGAAGCAAGTCTGGTGTTTATGGAGAGAGTTAGGAAGATAGTCTGTTACACAGAGGGGATCAGTTCAATTATTCCAATTCATTTATGCCTGAATTCCTCACTTTAATGATTGAGTTGCTTTTTTCATATTTGGTTTCTGGTATAAAAGTTCAGGGTGCCCCTTATTTTAAAAGACATTTTTCTAGTCTAATTCTAAAGAACACAAACACATGTACAAACACACAAAATTTTGCAGAAAGATCAAACCAGTCAATCCTAAAGAAAATCAGTCCTGAATACTCATTGGAAGGACTGATGCTGAAGCTAAAGCTCCAGTACTTTGGTCACCTGATGCAAAGAACTGACTCCGTAGAAGAGACCCTGATGCTAGGAAAGATTGAAGGCAGGAGGAGAAGGGGACGACAGAGGATGAGATGGTTGGATGGCATCGCCGATGCTATGAACATGAGTTTGAGCAAACTTTGGGATTTGGTGATGGACAGGGAGGCCTGGCGTGCTGCAGTCTATTGGGGTCACAAAGAATCACACATGACTGAGCAACTGAACTGAGCTGAGACTATACATTTACCCAAACACGGTAAATCCAATGATGATATAGAACATTTCTTATCTGCCTACTTTTTAAAAGATTATTAACTTCATAATATGAAGAAAGTTGGCAGATAATAATTTTGAAAGTACTATTTTTAATGTACATGTGTAGACTTAGTTGTTGAGGGATTGCTGCTGCCATAGATCTTTGGAATGGAATGCAGGGTGGTTGAGAATGACCTTTATATTCAGGAAGGCTCCATGCCAGCAAGACTATATCTGAGTCACAAATCAGTGACCAGAACTGGCTCTCAGGTTTGATATATTTGGCTTTGGGGACATTTTAATGATTCAACATTTAAACAGTCAGATGATTTCATTATGAAAATCAGGAATCCCAGCCAGATTTTCAGATGGTTCTCCATTAATTTTGGGTCTGTGTCACTGCACCTCAATTATCAAATGCAGCTGCCTTGTAGCAGCAACCCTCTTAGGAGGAGAGGGTGTCCCCATTCATTGAAAGTCCTCATTTCCCACTCACTGAGACTCAGCAGTTCCAGTAAGAAAACGGATGTCTGATATCAGAATTCCTATAGCCAGGCTACCTCATCCATTTACTTTACCATGAATTAGAGTATTTTTAGTTTGCAGCCAATGATTTATAGTATTAAAGTGATCACAAGTATGGTCATTTTAAGCCATAGAGATTTTAATATAGAAATAATGTCAAAGGTTTGGGTTTTTTATGAGTCATGTTCCTACCAAATCCATAAATCACATTGACATAAACCTCAGGAAAACTATCAGACACTTCAATAAATTTTGAATTCATCTGTATTGGTTTTCCTTGTGAAATTAAATAACCTTAAATAGTCATGTCACATGCAGAATATGTATGCCATTCTAGTCTAGTATCAAATAGGCGGCCAGTTTTTAAAACTCCTAAAAATTGAGTTCATTACAAAGTTTATACAGAACAAATTGTTTAGAACAAAAAAACAAAATTTGGTGATAAACTGAAAAAGGTCCATGGAAGTGAAACTGATGTGAATAATAGATGTTGTTTTCTAATGGCCAGTTTATTCTTTGATAGATGTAATATTTTTCAAAAGGGGGCAGCAATCAATGGCTTGTAAGGAAATGATAAGATATTGCATAGAATGTAACTATCTAAGGGAATATAAAACCTAGATTCAGTTTGCAGGATTTCACTCTGAGTTAATCAGTGAAAGAGGCAATTACCAGTTGCAGGTCCTCTGCTAGAGGAGCTGGGTCAGGGGCTTTTGGCATTAGCTTAGCTGATATTAGTGATGCTTTTGATTTTGTTTGGCTTCTCTTTATACACGTAACAAGTCCTGTATTATCCCTCCTTTAGCAGTAAAGCCTTCCACATTTCTATGCAGAACCTGAGCCCGATGATAAACAACTAAGAGCGAAGGGGCAGAGAGCCCTGTATGGCTGTCTACCGACTGTCCTCAGTAGTGGCCACAGGCAACTCTCAGCCTTTGTGCATCTCAGTTTCCTGTTAGCAAACGGGGCGGGGCGCGGGGGGAATATGATTTGTTTGTATGTAGTCATCGCTCTTAGGTGCAAGTAATAGAAAAAAAAACTGGCTTTCTTAACCTTAAAGGAACTTCCTGGAAAAGTTTGTACAGCCTGAGAAGCAGTCTGTAAAATGTGCAGAGACCAAGGCATTCTTGGAGGCTTCAAAGCTGTAATGGTTTTCTCAGGAAGGGGCAATTATAAGATGTTGTTACCCATTGCTAGGGGCCACTACAGGATCCAGAGTGAGGAAGCACAGCACTGCAAGGTAACGCTCACTATCCCACTGCTTCCAACCACCCACTCTACATTCAGAATTCCTGGGCAGAAGCAGGTGGTTGCTTCAGTGTATGTCACATGGCCATGTATTTGCGAAGTGGCAGGACGTTGGCTGGGGTGGAAGGAAGCCTTCTTTTGGCTTCCATGGTGAGAGAGATGCTCTGACTCACACGGAGGATGATGTCTTCAAAACAGACAAATGGTTGAGATGCTGGATGGGTGAAAAGTGAGGTCAGGAATGGAGAAGACAGGAGAGACAGACAGACAGGGAGAGGAATCTGTGTTGTCCTTACTTCTTAATCTTCCCAGCTGAGGTGGGTTCTATGGTAAGACTATATGTAAAAGAAGGTTGAAAACCTTTCGAAGCATTACAAAATTATAACATGGTATGGTTATTGTTATTATTCCCACTGTCACGATCTCGGTTCAAACCTTCATTGTTTTTCACCTGGACATTTTCCATATTCTTCTGGCTATCTCACTGTCTTTAATATTTTGCCTCTTGACTATGACTCAACTCTGGTCAACAGCTTTGTCTTCCTATCCAGTGTAGTCATTTCCTCTTCTAGAAACTTCAATGAAAGTAACACTGACACAGCTTAACAAAGCATATATGTCCACCTATATCCATGTATACGTCCACCACTATCCTTCTACAAACCACAGGCTTCTCCTGTTTTGCAAAATGACTATAGAACTTGATAAGGTACCACACTGTAGGGCAAAACTTGATAAGGTACCACCCACCCTATAATACAAATTCTGATGTAACTGGCTCCAGCCCCATTCTCCACCTGGATGACCCAAAGGTCTTAGGTTTTTAGAGGGTTGGGAGGAGGAAAGGAAGTAGGAAGTCACTGACATGATCATCTGAGACTTCAGTATTTAATTCAAAGCATATTTAACCTTGCCAGGATTCACCCGAGAGCATGCTCCAAAGCCTTCCAGCAGGAGAAGGCTTTCAGGCTCCCAACATGTGTCAGTCTCTGAGTCTAGGCATACAGCCGTCCCTGTCTGCTCATGTGCACCTCTCCATCACAGGAGGGTTGCATCCAACCATAGTGACCCATGTCACACAATTCCCTGCTCCTTCTGGTCTAAGCCAAGAAAACTGACCCACTAAATTCTAAAAACCAGAAGTAGCAGCACCTGTCCGCTGCCCTTCCAGCCACGCAGTGCATCACACAGTAACTCGTCAACCAACTAAAAATAGTGTCTCCATGAACCTTGTAACATTGCTACCTTTGTCTTACTCGATGAGATTTTTAGACCCCACTTATCCCATTATGGTAGGTTTTATCATACCATTCTCCAAGAAGGTCTTTGCTGATAACGGTTTTTATGGGCCAAAATAGCTTTCTTCCTTTTTCTTACTGAAATGCTGCTCACCTTCTCTGAATCATTGAACATGGTCTCACTTGTATGAAGTTTCTTTGAGTCTTCTCATTAGAAAGTGAGTTAATTTAGCAGCTAATGGCATGAAGTTCAAGTGGATTTAGTATTCACCTTCTTAGAGTATGACATGTTAATAGATTTCTTCATCTGCATTTCTACAGCTCTTAATTCAATATGTTTACTTTCGCGATTAGTTGTTTACACATCTGTCATCCCCATTAAATTATATATGTTATTCGAAGACAGGCTTTATGTGTTTTTCATCTCTATGCTCACAGAGTGAAACTTGATGAATTTAATAAATGTTTCTTGAATCAATTAATTAAAGTTAATATACTATCTTTATAATAATGAGAGGAAGGAAGTGACAGGTAAAGCATTAACATGATCAGTGCATTTTGGGGTTTTCAAAAGTAGTTTTATCAACAGAATTCAAGAATAGGTCTCAGAGTTAGATGGCATTTCTGGGAAATGTATAGCTATTATCTTGTGAATGCTTCCCACATGCTATATATTTAACCAACATAATCCCATATTGGAGATATCCCTGTTCATAGGTGAGAAGACAGGTTGAATAACTTGCTCACGTTCTCATGTATTATAAGTGGAGGGATGCTAGTCAAATAAGGAAAGAAAAGCACATTTGGCCACTCTCTTCTCTTCTTTCACCGTTTTAAGGAAAGCAAAACTACCCCTAGAATATAAATATATTAGCCAAACGTGTATTGGTAAACTTTGGCTCTGAATCTCACTGTGCTCAAGTTCATGTCTATTAGGTTTTGTATCAGAGCTAGTCCCAGATAGCATGGTATAGGAGACCAACTACCCACTCCTTGGCATTTTCCTCAATCTCTGGTTTCTCATAGCCTCTTATTCCTTCTAGTGGATTTAGAATGGATGCAAGCTATCACACTTCTTTATGTCTTCCCTAGCAGAACTCATAAGGCCAGGCGTTCATTAAATAGCTAATTATTGAGCACTTACACATAAGACATTCTGCTGATAGTAACAAGAGCTAACATTTGTGTTCGCTATATGCTGGGTACAATGGTAAACCCCTCAGTATATGCACTTTCTCATCTAATCTTATTAGCTATCTTTTAGGTTAACACTGGAATCATCTCTGTTTTAAATATGAATGAATTGAAGCTAAAGACGTTTATGTAACATCATAAATTTGTAGGTTTTTAAGTGATAGGGCCATTCAGGGAAGCTAAAACTATGTCCTAGTAGTATTTTGATCTATCAATCAAAATAGCTGCATGGATCAAGAGTAATTTTAAGCCTCCATTCATTCAACTTTTCATTATTTAACTTTTTCTCTGACTTCTTTCCTTAAGTTGGATTCTTCACTTTATGTTCAGTAGTTAGTGTACTACTGTACACAAGCCTCACTCTTGAGCCAGATCCCTAAGTCTGAATTCTGATTCTTCAGCTTAACCTTCAGCAAGGTACTTAGCTCTCAGTGCCTCTGTTTCCTCTTCTGTAAAGTGGGAATGAAAATAATAATACTTATACTCAGTGTGATGGGTTAATAAATATTTACCCATATATATGTATATACACACACACATATATATACACACATATATATATACACACACACATATATATGTATATGCATGTATAATACATAAGGCATTTACAGCAGTGCCTCACTTGTGGGTTTTTTTAATATTTATTAACTTCAATTTGAAAGATATGTGCTTTTGCTTTGGATTATAAAAATATAAAATATACCCTTGAGAACTTTATAATCTACCAGAGGAGATAGAAATACATCCATTTAACCAGTTAATGAAAATGAATAAAAGACAAAATTAATTACTAAAAAAGTTATAGGCAATGTGCTATGGCCATTTGCTTGTACAAAGTTGTAAGAATGGATGAAAGATGAGGGGTAAAAAGAAATGAGGAAAAATATATTAAGTAGGAATTAGGAAGTGAGGGGTGTGTGAAAGGACTGATCATTTAATAGCTGGAAAACTCAAAGATTTTTCTATCTCCTTGAGACTTTTTCTCTGTTAGTAAAATGGAGAAATTATACCCACCTTATAAAGATACTGAAAAGACTAATAGTATTAATGTTTAAGTGACTACAAAAATGGCTGTAAAATAACATATGGTTAACCAGATAATATGAGATCTATCCTATTATTTAACTATAAAAGAGATTATTATACCCAGGAAGAAATTTGGAATTCAGAATAAGAAAACATTTTTCTCCTGGTCTAACTCATTTTTGCCTCAGCCAACACCTATTTGCTATAGCTGTAGGCATCTAGGCCACCAAGAGTCCTTGCTCACTGTCTACATCCAGTTCATCTACATGTCTTTTGTTTTTGTTTTCAGAATAAAGCTCAAATCTGCACCCTTGTCTTTTTCTCACTCCCAGTATAGAAGTCCAAGCCACCCTATTGTTGTCACCACCATATTGGTTTTCCATGTTTGTTCTTACTATTTCCAACCTGTTCTGTGCCCTGCAGTCAGAGCAATAGTTTAAAAGCAAAACCTGAACCATGTTATACCCTTGCTTATTGCCTTCAGGGGCCCCTCTTTAGAAACCTGTGATACAGTTTCTCCTAACCTCTCCTCTTTTGTCTTATTCCAGTCTGCCTTGCTTCCCATGTTTGGTCTCATTGGCCTGTTCTTATTTCCTGGAAGAAATCCCAGACCTCGCTGTTCTTCAGAGACTTCCTGTATTCTGTCCCTTTTATTTGGAACACTTTCCCTCCCTTTTCTCTTGCTCAGTTCTTTTCCTTATCCTTTAGATTTTAATGTTATTACCTTCCTAGTCTGTTTTATATAATTAGCCTCTTCCTCATTCCCTGTGATTCTCAATCATGTCACCTGTGTTTCCTTCAAAAACTAGTATCACACACAAACCTTTCTATGTGTTTTTCTTACTTATGGTCTATTTTTCTCCAGCTCCTGTTAGCTCCACAAAGGCAGGGAAAATGTTGCTTCTGCTTTGTTCCTCATTGGATACCCAGAATAGTTCCTGGGAAGTACTTGATGACTGAATACCAGTAGACATTTGGATTCATTAATTCATTCAACAAATATGTGTAGATTACTACCAAGAGCATCAAAGCACATCATATCAGAGTTTTATGGGATAAAAAAATATTGTATTAGTGAATGTGGAATATTGTGTATGTATGTACTTTACCGGAGAAGGCAATGGCAACCCACTCCAGTATTCTTGCCTCCAGAATCCCATGGACAGAGGAGCCTGGTGGGCTACAGTGCACGGGGCCTCGAAGAGTTAGACACAGCTGAGCGTCTTCACTCTCACTTTTCACTTTCATGCATTGGAGAAGGAAATGGCAACCCACTCCAGTGTTCTTGCCTGGAGAATCCCAGGGACGGGGGAGCCTGGAGCGCTGCCGTCTATGCGGTCGCACAGAGTCGGACACGACTGAAGCGACTTAGCAGCAGCAGCATATACTTTACCTCATCTAGTATAGCATGTCTGCAGAGTTTGTTGGTGCCTTTGGAAGACTGACAATCAAATATTTCACCAGGAACCTGAGGCTGAACTAAGACTTTTTCTCCTTTGTCACACCCAGTTATCATACTTGTCTGACTCTATTCGAGGAAAAATTTGAGGGATAATTCTAAAATACTAGTAGGTGGTTGCCATGGCTATTTTTTTTTTTTTTTTTTTTACTTTCTAAGTTACATTGCATAGAATTTATCTCAGATGTATTATACAAAATGAAACTCAGCTATATGCCACACAGTGAGCTCATCTCTGTCAGTTTTGCTAGTCCCTTACTCATGTTTATTGCTAAACCAAGCCTATTTTGTCTGTTTTTTTTCTTCTACTGCAATATAATGACCTGAATATGTTATTCCAAGCTTATCCCAGCAGAGGAATAGAATGACATTGTTAATCTCTTTGCATGGTTTCTGTGTTCAATCTATCAATAGCTAAGTCTTTTTGTTAACAGTAGTAAGTATAAATTTGAGGCTCTTTCAACACAAATGTTCTTGTTTTATTATGCCTTTCTAGTTTATCTTATCCTGTCAAACATCTCCCTGGTTTGATTAGATTTTCCCTGGAGATTTCATTGATATTGTTCTAAGTAGAAGCTCTTACCCATGTTTCTAGTCTTTTTTATTTTTTTTATGTCTTGTTAGTATTTTTAAAGTATAGTATTTTCTTTTTAATTTTGTAAAATCTTGTATGCACATAGTAGAACCAGTCCATCAAAATGAATTAGGTTAATATTTATCAGTAGAAGTCCTACTGAAATTCAAGGGAAACAAACACGTATGTTTTAAAAAGTTCAACATTGGTGAATTTAAACATACCACATTATGTGAAACCCAAAATTTTTCTTTCATATTGCTATGTGTTTTATTTTATATATGTTTTATTTTCTTTCTGATACAGAAGTATTAGATATGCCCAGTAAAAATATTCAGAAAAGCCCTAAAAAGTAGGAAGGAAATTAAAATCCTCCACTATCCCATATCCTATTAGTATTTTAGAAATAGTTCTTTATCTATGCATACAATGCATGTATCCTTTAAAATTAGATCAGAATCATATTATACTATTATTTTTAATCTTTTAAAATGATCGATTTTGTATGAATATTTTCTCATATCAATAACATTTCACAGCATTATTTATAATGGTTGTTTAGCATTCTATAAAATAGATACACTCTAATTTATTTAGTCAGTCAGTATGTTTGACATTTTAAGCACTTATCAAAATTTCATTGTTACAGATAACACATGGGGTGGGGTGTTTTCCTAAGCCTCTTTGATAATTTCCTTAGGATTCATTTCTATGAAGAGAACCATCAGGCCTATATTTTGCACAATTTTAATACTTTAGATGTATATGATCAAATTTTGATAATTTTCCTCTGAAAGTCTGCACCAATTGTATTCCCAGTCAGCAGTGTACAAGAAAGGCTGGTTCCCTAGTACTGATACTCAGTTTTACAATGGAACTTTATCCCTTTTATCTACCAATTTTAAGATTTAAAAAGTACATATATCTTGGTGTTTTTAATGTATTTTATTACCAGTGGATATGAACATTGTTTTACCGTGTGTGTATTGATTTCTTTTTGCTTTTGTGAGTTGTGTGTTCATGTCCTTTGATCCTTTTACCTATTTTGGCTATTGAAATTTTTCTTATTGATTTCTAAATATTACATGAATTTTCAAAGTCTTTAGTGTGATTAGCACAATTATCAGATCAGAATCATTTAGAAATTCTTGCCTAGAAGATAATCTATTACCAGCTTATTCTAGCAGCCCATACCTATAAACTGAGTAGTGGGAAAATACAATAGTGACTTCACTGATCAGTCTTTTCTAGCTTCAAAAGATCCTGTGGGTATTCCAAAGACTATCATCTCCATTTCACAGAGGAGAAAATTGTACTTCCAAAACTTGAGAAATTGATACAAGGCACCACCATTTGTAAATACCAGGGCCGTGACAGAGTTTTAGGTGCTGACTCTGCCACGTCACCGTAATCGTGCTCTCATGCTTTGATTTCCTCTTTTTCCTCTTCTCATTGTTATAGTTTATTTTTCCTCACTATTTTATCAATGCATCAGTGCTAACAGGTATTTTAATCAATGTGGTTTTAAATGGCCTCTCAAGTCATTAGGGGAAGCTGGCTTTATATCACACACTGGGCATTACTAGATGTCTTACAAAACGTGAATCATTTCTTTATCTTTCATTTTGTCCAAATCTCTTTTTATCATGAAATGATTTGATTGAATTTTACAGTTAATTTTATTTCTTATTTCTGGATAGAAAATATGTCAATAGATAGGCTGAGGGAAAAGAAATATGATTTAGCTGATGAAATTGTTTCAGACCTGTGTTATGTGCTTACTTATTTTCCCCATTAATTTATCTTAAGTATTAGGTGATACTATTACAGTTGGCATTTTTCAGATATGTGCTTTGATTTCTTTGATTTCAGTTTGTTAGTGGCGATGGCTTTGTATGGAACTAGCCATGTGCTCCTCAGGTACATCTGATGCCAAGACACGGTATCTGTGAGAATTCTGGGTAGGATTCGATATTTGTGGAACATTTTTTTCCTTTTTATAAAATAAACATAGTTCTCTCCAACACTATCGCTCTTAACTGGTTTAGTTCTAAAGTGTTAATATCCTCAGTTTCATGTTATCATCCCAACTCTTTTGGATTTTAAATATATTTGATGACTGAAAGAAGTATTTGGAGACAAAGGTATCCCAAACAGAAAACTATCCACCTTATTCTTTATGCTTTATTGCAGAATTCCTGCTTTACAGTATTTGCACTAGATTTACCCACCTTGTTCCTCAGATATTTTTGTATGAATAGCATGTTAACTATATTATAGGAAACATAATATGGAAAATCATTCAGTCTAATAATGCTGGTTGCTAGGAAACCATATTCCCAAAATAGCAGCTGAAGCAATGCGATATCAGCTAAGATAGCTAAACAATGTCGAATGTAGAAACTGATAACAATTGTACTGACTGTTACAAATTTTGAATTTGTTAACATGGTTTTTAATCAAAGCTAGAGAAAAATTAAGTGCTCCATTTAAAGCTTTTGGGGATTTCAAGGAGGTGGACTAGTTAATTGTAGAAAAAGACAGATCAGGATTCAAATCCTAGTTCTATTATTTAATTAATCCCAGTAAAAGTGGGCAAAATATTTACTGCTTTAGTTTTATCATCTTTATTACAGTAGTGATGATAACATGTACCTTATGGGGTTGTTGTGAAGACTCAGTGAAAATGTTTTCACATAATTCCTGGTGCCTAGGAAGTCTTCAATAGGTTAATAGTATGATGATTGTGATGATTATGATAATCATCAGATGATGATATATGTAAACCATTTTTAACCCTTTCATAATTTTGAAGCAATCAACAAATAGTTTATGAGCATGAGCTTCAAGTAATAAACTATAGAAAGAAGTGCTTGCCCTCAAAGAATTCACAATTTCATTTAGGAAATACACACACACACACACACACACACACACACACACGGGAAAAGATGATACTGCCCAGCATAGACAAAGGCTCTAAATTGGGATAAAAAGTTAGTATGTTTGAAGCCTGAAAAGAGGCTTGGGTTTGTAGCCTAGTGAGCAAGGAGGCAGTTGGTATGAAATGAGAAAAGGGGTGCGACGATGTCAAATCATGCAGAGTCTTAAATCATGGAAGGTATTCTAACTTTAGTTTAGGTATCATAGTAAGCCTTTGAAGTGTTTTCAGCAAGGAGAGATGTGATTTGATTTATGTTTTAAAGACATTTCTGTGACCTGTTTGGAGAACAGTTTGGTTCAACCTAAGAGTGAAGTTGGAAGGAGCAGTTAGGAGGCTTATCTAGGCTAAAGATGACAGTGACCCAGGCCAGGACACTGGCCCTGGAAATGAAGAAAAGCTAGCAGATGCTGAATCCTTTAAGAGAGGATCATCACAGCTTGTGATCTCTGGGTTGTACACAATGAGGTCAGGGGAGGAGTCACTCATGACTCATATTTCTGAATTGAGCAGCTGGGTGCATGGTGATGGTGAAGAATGGTTAAAATGTCAAGATTAGCAAGGAAGAGGAATTAGCTTTTTAAATAAGTGAATTAGCAATGAAGGAACTCAAGGTCTTGTTGGGAACCAGCACATGGCCCAGTTCAGCTCAGGATAATTCACGTGTGTGTCAGGAATGAGGGGGGATGGGCAAGATACGGTTGGAAAGGGGTTGGTTGGCACAGGTTCGCAGGTGTCAAGCCAGTATATGTGGATGTGTGTCGTGTATCCACGTGTGTGTTTATTTACAATCAAGTCTACTCTCTGTAGACTTTTTTCTTCTGCTCCTTCGTTTAGGTAGGCCTAATCCTCACGGAGGGTGATGAGGACAGAGAGGAGAACACAGAGAACAGCTGAGAGTCCACTAGGGTAACTTGTGGCTTTTCAGCTCTTCAAATGTGGCTCAACCAAATTACTGTGTCATCAAGTGTAAATTGTACACTAGATTTTGAAGACTTAATATGAAGAGAAAGGATTTAAAATATCTCAATGATTTTTATATTGATTATATGTTGAAATAATATTTTGAAATGATTGGGTTGGCTAAAATATTAAAATTTTCATTAAATTTTTTAATGTGGCTATTAGAAAAATTATGCATGTAACTTATATTATGTTTCTGTTGGGCAGTGCTGATCTAGACTGGTTCTAAGTCATGCCAGCTTACATGGACCACCTGAAGAGTGACTTTCCATATTGCTAGTCTATACTTTCTTGAAGACAGTAGTCTTTTTTTTTTCATCATTTATTTTTATTAGTTGGAGGCTCATTACTTTACAATATTGTGGTGGTTTTTGCCATACATTGACATGAATCAGCCATGGATTTACATATGTTCCCCATCCTGATCCCCCCTCCCACCTCCCTCCCCATCTCATCTCTTTCGGTCTTCCCAGTGCACCAGCCCTGAGCACTTATCTCATGCATCCAACCTGAGCTGGTGATCTCTTTCATCCTTGATAGTATACTTGTTTCAGTGCTATTCTTTCAGAACATCCCACCCTTGCCTTCTCCCACAGAGTCCCAAAGTCTGTTCTGTACATCTGTGTCTCTTTTTCTGTTTTGCATATAGGGTTATTGTTACCATCTTTTTAGATTCCGTATATATGTGTTAGTATACTGTATTGGTCTTTATCTTTCTGGCTTACTTCACTCTGTATAATGGGCTCCAGTTTCATCCATCTCATTAGAACTGATTCAAATGAATTCTTTATAATGGCTGAGTAATGTTAAAAGATGCTTACTCCTTGGAAGGAAAGTTATAACCAACCTAGACAGCATATTAAAAAGCAGAGACATTACTTTGCCAATGAAAGTCCACCTGGAAGGCTATGGTTTTTACAGTGGTCATGTATGGATGTGAGAGTTGGACTGTGAAGAAAGCTGAGGGCCAAAAAATTGATGCTTTTGGACTGTGATGTTTAGAAGACTCTTGAGAGTCCCTTGCACTGCAAGGAGATCCAGCCAGTCCATCCTAAAGGAGATCAGTCCTTGGGTGTTCATTGGAAGGACTGATGCTGAAGCTGAAACTCCAATACTTTGGCCACCTCATGCGAAGAGTTGACTCATTGGAAAAGACCCTGATCCTGGGAGGGATTGGGGGCAGGAGGAGAAGGGGATGACAGAGGATGAGATGGCTGGATGGCATTACTGACTCAATGGGCATGAGTTTGAGTAAACTCCGGGAGTTGGTGATGGACAGGTAGGCCTGGCATGCTGTGATTCATGGGGTCGCAGAGTTGGACACGACTGAGCGGCTGAACTGAAATGAACTGAACTGAATATTCCATTGTGTATAGGTACCATAGCTTTCTTCTCCATTCATCTGCTTATGGGCATCTAGGTTGCTTCCTTGTCCTGGCAATTATAAATAGTGCTGTGATGAACACTGGGGTGCACATATCTCTTTCAGATCTGGTTTCCTCGGTGTGTATGCCCAGGAGTGGCATTGCTGGGTCATATGGCAGTTCTATTTCCAGTTTTTTAAGGAATCTCCACACTGGTCTCCATAGTGGCTGTACTAATTTGCATTCCCACCAACAGTGTAAGAGGGTTCCCTTTTCTCCACACCCTCTCCAGCATTTATTGCTTGTAGACTTTTGGATAGCAGCCATCCTGACTGGTGTGTAATGGAACCTCACTGTGGTTTTGATTTGCATATTTCTGATAATGAGTGATGTTGAGCATCTTTTCATGTGTTTGTTAGCCATCTGTATGTCTTCCTTGGAGAAATGTCTGTTGAGTTCTTTGGCCCATTTTTTGATTGGGTCATTTATTTTTCTGGAGTTGAGCTGGAGGAGTTGCTTGTATATTTTTGAGATTAATCCTTTGTCTGTTGCTTCATTTGCTATTATTTTCTCCCAATCTGAGGGCTGTCTTTTCACCTTGCTTATAGTTTCCTTTGTTGTGCAAAAGCTTTTAAGTTTCATTAGGTCCCATTTGTTTATTTTTGCTTTTATTTCCAATATTCTGGGATGTGGGTCATAGAGGATACTGCTGTGATTTATGTCAGAGAGTGTTTTGCCTATGTTCTCCTCTCAAAAGGAGGCAAAGATATACAATGGAAAAAAGACAACCTCTTTAACAAGTGGTGCTGGGGAAACTGATCAACTACTTGTTAAAGAATGAAACTAGAACACTTTCTAACACCATACACAAAAATAAACTCAAAATGGATTGAATATCTAAATGTAAGAAGACAGTAGTCTTGATGAGTAGAAAAAGTGAGATAGTGTGAATGAGTCATGACAAGATGTGTTATCGATAAATACTTAACTAGGGTCCTTGGGTAAAGCTATATGTCAGCTTTATCCACAGGAGAGTGTTAATCTTCTACAACTCGAAATACAAGATAGCTGCAAAACATCCCATAGCTCTGCCAATTTCTTTTCTCATTGTTGCTGTCCCTACAATATTTAGCTCTTTCTCCTCTAGATTTGTTTGATATATTTTTCCTGTAAGTTTTCTCTGATCAGCTCTTTCCACTCAGGCTTATTATATGTCATGTACTTTGTTGCCATTAGCCAGCTGTTCCTGATGCCACTCATCAATAGAACATGCAAATATATTGAGGACTTTTATATAACCCTTATATATCTTAAAGTCCTCACCAGGTCATTTATCCATCAGTGGTACCTATAATATGCTGATGTTTTTTAGCTGGTGTTATAGGAGCACTACAGGAGACTCAAGCAAATGATTATTAAGCATATACATGAAGAGTTGGGAATCTGATCAGGACAGAGTAAGTCTAAACACTTCTGTTTCATTGGTTAAGAAAGACTACATGAAGGAGAGATGTTTCAGGAGTTATCAAATGGATAGAGTTTGCAGAGTAAGGGCATCTATGGGACATCATGTCTTAAGTTTGTAGAGCCAGAGAGTTCTCTGTGTTGAGAGTGAGTCACTAGGACTAGGAGAAGGAAAGGATGGAGGAGCGTAGAGAGAATGAGGAAGCCTGGCAAAGGGTTTTTGTCAGTAAGAGTCTGTGAAATTTTTGGTCTCTACTGTAGCATAAAGGTTCCAATGAAAGTTTTCAGAGCAATGGGTTGAGAGAAATACTATCAAAGTAATTTTGAAAATCAGCTAGATAAGGCTAGTGGAGGTGATGGAATTCCAGCTGAGCTATTTCAGATCCTGAAAGCTGATGCTGTGAAAGTGCTGCACTCAACATGCCAGCAAACCTGGAAAACTCCACAGTGGCCACAGGACTGGAAAAGGTCAGTCTTCATTCCAATCCCAAAAAAAGGCAATACCCAAGAATGCTCAAACAACCGCACAATTGCACTCATCTCACATGATAGTAAAGGAATGGTCAAAATTCTCTAAGCCAGGCTTCAGCAATACGTGAACCGTGAACTTCCAGATGTTCAAGCTGGTTTTAGAAAAGGCAGAGGAGCCAGAGATCAAATTGCCAACATCTGCTGGATCATCAAAAAAGCAAGAGAGTTCCAGAAAAACATCTATTTCTGCTTTACTCACTATGCCAAAGCCTTTGACCGTGTGAATCACAATGAACTGTGGAAAATTCTTTAAGAGATGGGGATACCAGACCACCTGACCTGAATCTTGAAAAACCTGTATGCAGGTCAGGAAGCAACAGTTAGAACCGGATATGGAACAACAGACTGGTTCCAAATTGGAGAAGGAGTACGTCAAGGCTGTATATTGTCACCCTGCTTATTTAACTTATGTGCAAAGTACATCATGAGAAACACTCGG
Organism: Odocoileus virginianus; assembly: GCF_023699985.2. NCBI lineage: Eukaryota > Metazoa > Chordata > Mammalia > Artiodactyla > Cervidae > Odocoileus > Odocoileus virginianus. Next base: position 32,933,816 of record NC_069697.1, read on the forward strand.
CTGGATGAAACACAAGCTGGAATCAAGATTGCCGGGAGAAATATCAATAACCTCAGCTATGCAGATGACACCACCCTTATGGCAGAAAGTGAAGAAGAACTTAGGAGCCTCTTGATGAACGTGAAAGAGGAGAGTGAAAAAGTTGGTTTAAAGCTCAACATTCAGAAAACCAAGATCATGGCATCCAGTCCCATCACTTCATGGCAAATAGATGGGGAAACCGTGGGAACAGTGGCTGACTTTATTTTGGGGGGCTCCAAAATCACTGCAGATGGTGACTGAAGCCATCAGATTAAAAGACGCTTACTCCTTGGAAGGAAAGTTATGACTAACCTAGATAACATATTAAAAAGCAGAGACATTACTTTGCCAACAAAGGTCTGTCTAGTCAAGGCTATGGTTTTTCCAGTGGTCATGTGTGGATGTGAGAGTTGGGCTGTGAAGAAAGCTGAGGGCCAAAAAATTGATGCTTTTGAACTGTGATGTTGGAGAAGACTCTTGAGAGTCCCGTGGACTGCAAGGAGATCCAACCAGTCCATCCTAAAGGAGATCAGTCCTGGGTGTTCATTGGAAGGACTGATGTTGAAGCTGAAACTCCAATATGTTGGCCACCTGATGCTAAGAGCTGACTCATTTGAAAAGACCCTGATGCTGGGAAACATTGGGGGCAGGAGGAGAAGGGGATGACAGAGGGTGAGATGGTTGGATGGCATCACCGATTCAATGGACATGGGTTTGGGTAAACTCCGGGAGTTGGTGATGGACAGGGAGGCCTGGCGTGCTGTGGTTCATGGGGTCGCAGAGTCGGACACAACTGAGCGACTGAACTGGAACTGTAAGGCTAATATCACATTAATAGATAGAGGAGGTTAATTTCAGGAAGATGGATTTCATTTCTATACATACTTCTTTTTTCTCATGAAGGTATTTTTCAGTTTTTTACCCACTTATCTCTGAACTTGTAAGGTTTGTTTGGTGTTGGATGGAAATGGATCAGTTTCAGTTATATTTAGGATTTGTAGTTAATTAAAAATGTATATTTTGAGTCTGAACTTTTCACATGGCAACCTTTTATTATGTCTGAATATATTAATATTTTCTCTAGGATAAAAAGTTTTATAGGGATGATGTGAGTACAGGAAGAAGGTGACAGTTTTTCCTACAAAGTAGAAGCTCTTTTAACCAATCACAACTTAACCTACCCACCAGATACACTGATATTCTCCAAAACTAGTGTTGTTTCACACACATAAAAATAAGTAGAATATATATGAATAACTTGATTCAGTCAAGTCACTTAAAATGTGTTATCAAATTAGGTATGGACAAGAGAATTGTAAAATATTTGGAAAATATGTAGAAATCTATTATAATCCATTCAAATTGCTCTGCAATTATCTTTAATTTCTCACTCCACTTTAAATAAATTAAAGCTGGAACTCTTGCACAGTGAATAATCAGTATGATTTTTGGAGGATGACTTTGAGTAACTCAAAGCAAAAGAGTTGGCCTACATCAGAAACTGACAAATACTCATCTGTATATTTCAAGTGTTTAAGATATGTATGTATTACCGTTTGTGACTTCTCTTCATCTATCTCATGACACCTAATCACACTGGGCAAAAGATTTTCTATGAATTTGATGTTTTAGAACATGGAGAGGACGCCAATCTAGCTACCATTCTAACTTACTGCAGTATATATGAAGAGTATGATTTAATACTGTGACTCACCAGGACTTCCTTGACACTTGTTCACATATTATAAACTGGCCTGTTTCTCTCCTCTGAATTTGCTTACATGGAAATCACCTAAATGCCTGCACTAAATCCCTTTGCTTATGTCTGTCTGGTATTTTATACTGTTGCCCTTGACTCTTAAAACCTCTCTTCTTGGCTTATTAACCAGACTAGTCTGACTTTTGCCTATCTGCATATGTTTTTTTTCTCCTACTCCTTTATGAACTTATATTCAATATTTCTTCTTTCTACTTCCTTACTCTATTTCCTATTCTTCCAATTTTTTTTTCCTTGACACAATTTTCACTGGTAGTCCCAGTCACTACTGTAATCAGGAAGACTCTGTTGTTCTCTATGGCCTAGTTAGAGCATTCTCCTTTGGTATATAGTCTTTGGTACAAAGACTGTGGGAATAACTGAGTTATATTAGAGCAAAAGGAATTAATGAGATGATTCTAAGAACATGGGGATATTGGTGTATATAACAGTATACCCCTTCCTCTTACAGTGAAGAAAGAATGTGTCAATTTTACCTCCTTCAGTTTCCCATTTCCAGGCTTTATGAAAACAGTGGGGTTTTTTTTCTTCATCTCTTAAATATGCTAATGCCATTGGTTGATTACATGTTTGGTCAACATCTCTGTTTCACTTTGTTCTTATAGCTCTTTAAGTGGACATGATGATAATATTAAAAAAAAAATTCCTCCAATGTGTCAGGGATAGTTCTAGATGCCTTAATTTTCAAAATGATACTGTACATTTGTTATTATTAGCCTCACTGCATAAGTGAGGAGTATGGGGCATTGGAATTTTCAATAGCTTGCCTAAGATCACACTACAAATAAATACTGGTGTCCAAGGCTGCTTATTTTGAAAGCCATGCTTTTATATATACAATTTCTTGATTTAGTTGCAGTGTGGGCCTTCACTGCAGTGGCTTCTCCTGTTCTGGAGCAGACTCCAGGGTGCAGGCCTCAGGAGTTGCGGCATGTGGGCTCACCAGTGGTGGCTTCCCGATTCTAGAGCACAGTCTCAGTAGTTGTGGCGCAAGGGCTTAGTTGCTTCATAGCCTGTGGAGTCCTCCCAGACTAGAGACTGAACCCATGTTTCCTGCACTGGCAGGCAGATTCTTTACCACTGAGCCACAAGGGAAACCCCCTAAAGCTGTGCTTTTTAATGAATGCATTTAAGTCTATACATTTCTATCTAATCTTTACTTAAGCTGCATTCCTTTTTATCTCATTTAGGTCTAAATGATAATTTTATAATTTTTATAAAATTTTATAATTTCCATTGTGATTCCTCCTTAACACTTGGGATATTTAGATGTGTTTTCCCCCAACACATGTAAAAATTTTGCTTTACTACTTTATTAACTTACCTAAAATAACTTTTATAGATATCTATTTTAAATTGAAATATAGTTTGTTTACAGTTATATTATTTTCAGGTGTGCAACATAGTGATTCGATATTCTTATAGATTATACTCCATTTAAATTTACAAAATATTGGCTATATTCGCTGTACTGTACATTACATCCTTGTATGTTATTTATTTTATTCTTGTTTGTTTGTACCACTTAATCCCCTTCCCCTTCCTGGCCCTTACCCCTGTTTCTCTCCACATTAGTAACCACTAGTTTGTTCTCCGTATTTGTGAATTTATTTCTGTTTTGTTGTATTCATTCATTTGTTTTATTTTTTAGATTTCACACATAGGTAAAAACATATGGTATTTGTCTTTATCTGACTTACCTCACTAAGCCTAATACCTTCAGATCCATCCATGTTGTTGCAAATGGGAAAATTTGCTTCTTTTAATGGCTGCTTAATATTCCAGTGTGCATATCGTCCACTATTTCTTCATCCATTCATCTGTTGATGGATATTTAGGTTGCTTCCACATCTTGGCTATTTTAAACAGTGCTGCTATGAACATTGGGATGCCTAAATATAAATATCTATTTCATTCATTATGTCTTAAATTTTATTGTTTTAATTCTTAAGGAAATAAGAAGGGTAGCACAGCATTGTTCCTATACATCACTTTCAAATGAGTAAAAGATATGGATCTTATTTTCAAAAAGCTTAGTCTGTTAGATCGTTCTGTAACAAATAAGACCAATCAAAAGAAGAGAATATAATAATGCCGAAAATCCCATGGATGGCAGAGCCTGGTGGGCTGCAGTCCATGGGATCGCTAACAGTCAGATACGACTGAGCGACTTCACTTTCACTTTTCACTTTCATGCATTGGAGAAGGAAATGGCAACCCACTCCAGTGTTCTTGCCTTGAGAATCCCAGGGACGCCAGAGCCTGGTGGGCTGCTGTCTGTGGGGTCACATAGAGTCGGACACGGCTGAAGTGACTTAGCAGCAGCAGGAACTTGAAGGATGAGAAATTCAGTGAGGATTGTCTCTATCATTTTCATGAAAATAATGGAATGTGAATGGGGTCTTATAGGGAGGATAGAATTTGGGTGAATTGGGTAAAGGAAGGGGATTTCAGGCAAGAAGGCCAACACAAATGAAGTTATCCGGGCATAAATACTTTGTTCTTGGGTCAGTGACTAGGCCATCCTTATTTTGCCCCTTGGAACACAGGAAATAAGTCTAATCTTGGTTTCATTTGCGTGTGTGCATGCATGCTAAGTCGCTCAAGTCATGTCTGACTCTTTGTGACCCAATGGACTGTAACCTACCAGGCTCCTCTTTCATGGGATTCTCCAGGCAAGAATACTAGAGTGGATTGCCATTTCCTCCTCCAGGGAGTCTTTCTGACCCAGGGATCGAACTCACGTCTCATGTCTCCTGCATTGGCAGGCAGGTTCTTTACCAATACTGCCACTGGGAAGCCCTTTTTTTCATATAATAGCACTCAAAATAATATTCATAAAACTACTAAGTCTCTGGGAGTATCTTTTTTGAATTAGCTAACTTTCCTCAGTTATAATTTACTATTCCTAGTGAGTGTCTATGAGTCTGTTCATTATGACTGTTTATTGATATGTTGGGCTTCCCAGGTAGCTCAGTGTACAGAATTCACCTGCTGTTGCAGCAGCTCAGTCCCTGGGTGGGGAAGATCCCCTGGGGTTGGAAATGGCAACCCACTCCAGTATCCTTGCCTGGGAGGTCCCTTTGGCAGAGGATCCTGGCAGACTGCAGTCCATGGGACAGACTGAGTGAGCACTGATGTGTTAAACTTAATACTTCTTACATGGGATCCTTATCACAGGACATGATCCATGACTTCTTAAAGGGTAGTTCCCAGGATGAAAGCCACAAGAAACACCAACAGTAAAATCTTGAATATGGAATAATACCTTGTAGTAGTCAAATCCAGGGTCCCCAACCCACTGCCCGCCTTCCTCTGGGTCTGCACAGCAAGATGTGAGCGGCAGGAGAGCAAGGGAAGCTTCGTTTGTATTAACAGCCACTCTCCTCTGCTCTGCCTCCTATAAGATCAACATCGACATTTGATTCTCACAGGAATGTGAACCCTACTGTGAACTGCACATGTGAGGATTCTAGGTGGCATGCTCCTTATGATAATTACCCTGAAACCATCTGCCCTACACTGTCCATGGAAAGACTTTCTTCCACAAAACCAGTCCCTGGTGCTAATAAAATTGGGAACCACTTGTCCAATCTACAGTGTGGCCATGCGACTGGGACAATTAAGAAGTAATTAATTTATTTTTCATAAGTTATCAGACTTCTAAGGGCTTCCCTGGTGGTCAGATGCTAAAGAATCTGCCTGCAATGAAGGAGACCTTTATTTGACCCCTGGATTGGGAAGATCCCTTGGAGGAGGGCCTGGCAACCTCCTCCAGTATTCTTGCCTGGAGAATCCCCATAGACAGAGGAGCCTGGTGGGCTATAGTCCATGGAGTCTCAAAGAGTCGGAAATGACTGAGAAACTAGGCACACAAAAGACTTTGAAAAGAAGAAGATCAATTAGATTGATTAGGTCTTCTTAACTTACAAAGTTTGAGTTCACACTTGGAATTCAACAGATCTGACTTTGAATTCTAGCTGTTTCACTTAAAATTCTATGATGTTGGATGAATTTATTTAACCTCTTTATGACTCATTTACCTCATCCATAAAATGAGAATAACAACACCTATTTCTTAGTGTTGGTATGAATATTAAATCAAAGAATTGTGTACATCACATGTTGTAGTACTTGGCACATTGTAAATGTTCAACAAGTCATAGCTAAATATAAGCTTGTATATAAATGTCAGCCAAATGATGTAGCGTTTTCTTATTCATATCAACTCTACTTGAATATATACCAGTATAAATGTTATATCCCCAAAATGGTGGAATGTTAAATATGTAAAATATGCATGTAGGTATTGTTTCCATATGAATAATGAACCATAATTAATGTGGCTGTTAGTATATGGAGCAAGAAATAGTGAGTGCTTCACTACTGATTATAACATGTAACCAAAATGTTATTCTTTAAATGATCCTCTTTTTAGTGTTGTGTATGCTTAGTCACTCAGTCGTGTCCAGTTCTTTGTGATCCCATGGACTATAGCCTGCCAGGATCCTCTGTGCATGGGGATTCTCCAGGCAAGAATACTGGAGTGGGTTGCCATGCCCTCCTCCAGGGGATCTTCCCAACCTCAGGATTGAACTCAGGTCTTCTGCATTGCAGGCTCAGTCTTTACCATTTGAGCCACCAGGGAAGCCCTCTCTTTTTAGTTGCACAGTTATGGGAATCTTTTCAGAAAGAAAAAGGCAGATAAAGACATTTCTAGAGTAAACATATTGTGAAACCCTCCATGTATATACCTAGGTTTGAAAATAACAATTGCAGTGTTGATGAAAATTTATGACAGTGTCGGCAAAAGTAACGGTGCACACAAGATTCTGTGGTTGATGATGGAGTCTGGGGAAAGCGATTTGCTAATATTTTCAGTCTGCATGTTGGTTCAGTTACTGTGATATTCATAATGAATGAGGAAAATAACATTTTAACCGAGAAGTGCCAAAGAGAGTCACCAATGTATTATTTCATTGTATATGCCTAATTCATCTCTGAAATGTGGAGTCCATCCATGAACACCTTGTATTAATATGTGACAATGAAAGTGACAAATAGATTCAAGGGATTAGATCTGATAGAGAGAGTGCCTGAAGAACTATGGATGGAGGTTCCTGACATTGTACATGAGACAGTGATCAAGACCATTCCCCAGGAAAAGAAATGTAAAAAGGCAAAGTGGTTATCTGAGGAGGCCTTACATATAGCTATGAAAAGATGAGAAATGAAAGGCAAGGGATAAAAGGAAAGATATACCCATTCGAATGCAGAGTTCCAAAGAATAGCAAGGAGAGATAAGAAAGCCTTCCTTAGTGATCAATGCAAATAAATTAGGGGAAAACAATAGAATGGGAAACACTAGAGATCTCTTCAAGAAAATTAGAGATACCAAGGGAATTTTTCATGCAAAGATGGGCAAAATAAACGACAGAAATGGTATGGACCTAACAGAAGCAGAAGATATTAAGAAGAGGTGGCAAGAACACACAGAAGACCTATACAAAAAAGGTCTTCATGACCCAGATAATCACGATGGTGTGATCACTCACCTAGAGCCAGACATCCTGGAATGTGAAGTCAAGTGGGCCTTAGGAAGCATCACTATGATCAAAGCTAGTGGAGGTGATGGAATTCCAGTTGAGCTATTTCAAATCCTGAAAGATGATGCTGTGAAAGTACTGCACTCAATGTGCCAGCAAATTTGGAAAACTCAGCAGTGGCCATAGAACTAGAAAAGTTCATTCCAATTCCAAAGAAAGACAATACCCAAGAATGTTCAAACTACTGCACAATTGTACTCATCTCACACGCTAGCAAAGTAATGTTCAAAATTCTCCAAGAGAGGCTTTAACAGTACATGAATCGTGAACTTCCAGATGTTCAAGCTGGATTTAGAAAAAGCAGAGGAACCAGAGATCAAATTGCCCACATCTGTTGGATTATTGAAAAACCAAGAGAGTTCCAGAAAAACATTGACCTCTGCTTTATTGACTATGTCAAAGCCTTTGACTGTGTGGATCACAACAAACTGGAAAATTCTGAAAGAGATGGGAATACTACACCACCTGACTTGCCTCCTGAGAAATCTGTATGCAGGTCAAGAGGCATCAGTTAGAACTGGACATGGAACAACAGACTGGTTGTTGTCCTTTCCCAAATCGGGAAAGGAGTACATCAAGGCTGTATATTGTCACCCTGCTTATTTAACTTATATGCAGAGTACATCATGAGAAACGATGGGCTGGATGAAGCACAAGCTGGAATCAAGATTGCTGGGAGAAATATCCATAACCTCAGATATGCAAATGACACCACCCTAATGGCAGAAAGCAAAGAGGAACTAAAGAGCCTTTTGATGAAAGCGAAAGAGGAAAGTGAAAAAGTGGGCTTAAAACTCAAGATTCAGAAAACTAAGATCATGGCATCCAGCCCTATCCCTTCTTGGCAAATAGATGGGGAAACAGTGGAAACAGTGAAAGACTTCATTTTTGGGGGGCTCCAAAACCACTGAAGATGGTGACTGCAGCCATGAAATTGAAAGATGCTTGCTCCTAAGGACAAAAGTTATGACCAACCATAACATAGACAGCATATTAAAAAGCAGAGACATTACTTTGCCAGCAAAGGTCTGTCTAATCAAAGCTGTATATCATGTATGGATGTGACAGTTGCATTATAAAGAAAGCTGAGCGTTGAAGAATTGATGCTTTTGAATTGTGGTATTGGAGAAGACTCTTGAGAGTCCCTTGAACTGCAAGGAGATCCAACGAGTCAATCCAAAAGGAAATCAGTCCTGAATTGGAAGAACTGATGCAGAAGCTGAAACTCCAGTACTTTGGCCACCTGATGAAAAGAACTGACTCATTTGAAAAGACCCCGATGCTGGGAAAGATTGAAGGTGGGAGGAGAAGGGGATGACAGAGGGTGAGATGGTTGGATGGTATCACCGACTTGATGGACATGAGTTTGAGTAAACTCTGGGAATTGGTGATGGACAGTGAGGTCTGGCATGCTGCAGTGCATTGGGTCGCTAAGAGTCAGACACAACTGAGTGAACTGAACTGATAAAGGTGACATCCTGCACGTTTCCAGATCAACTTGCCTCTGATATCTTTGAGATGCTTTTGCCTCTGATTCGTTACTACAGAGTCAACACAACCCTGTGTTCTATTGCTAAGAACACAATTTCATTAGTGGGACTTCATGTTTTAATCCTCTGAAACCGAACCTGGTTGTAAATAGTTCCATTGACTAAATAATCATATAAATAGGAAAAAATATTTTCAATAAACTTAAAAATATTCTCCTGAGGTGATTTTCAAGCCACTTTTTTTGCAGAAACATTTAACTCTGCTAACTCAATATTTTTCTTTTGTAGTGGACTCTTACTATGCTGGAATGGAAATTATACCCTTTCATGTTTCAATTTGAAAGTGGCTGTTTAGCCCATTTGTATAGAAATAGTTGTCAGTCAGAAGCAGCATTAATAAGTAGAATGAAATTATATTATTGGATTCCTTTTTACCCAAACTCAGATACACTTTATATAATATCATATCTCTTGAAATGTGACTGCATTCAAATAAAAACCTGATATTATACAATTATTCTGCATTGAATAGAGAAGCTGTTAATCTTATCCCTCAGTGCATATCTACTAGTTTTCAAATTTAAAGTTATGAAGTGTGATAAAAGGCTTACAGGAGGAAAGAAGTCCTTTAATCTGAAGGACATATGGATCCATCATCTTTGCGAGTCTCCTCTGTGTGGGTGCAGTGCTAATCACACAATTCCTGTGCTCACTGACTTCATCATCTGTAGGGATAGGAGACTAGTAGCAAGTGGATGAATCGTATCAAATATTTGGCATGCACAAGTGCTACAGAGACGAGCACTGGGGATCTACTCAGACCATGTGTTCACATAGGGTCATGAGACAGGAAGAGCCTGGGCAAAAACATTACAGACAGAAAAGGCAGGTCCAAGTAGCCCGAAGCAAAGTGCTGACCGACAACAGAGGGCAGGTCTCAAGGCTGGGAGTTAAACAGAACCCAGTGGGATTGGAGATTGAAGCAACAAGATTTAATCATCTCCATCTCAGCTGCATGAGTACTACATTTTGACCTGGATTGTGTCACATTGCCGGAGAAGGCAGTGGCACCCCACTCCAGTGCTCTTGCCTGGAAAATCCCATGGAGGAGGAGCCTGGTGGGCTGCAGTCCATGGTGTCGCGAAGAGTCGGACACGACTGAGCGACTTCACTTTCATTTTTCACTTTCATGCACTGGAGAAGGAAATGGCAACACACTCCAGTGTTCTTGCCAGGAGAATCCCAGGGACGGGGGAGCCTGGTGGGCTGCCGTCTGTGGGGTCGCACAGAGTCGGACATGACTGAAGTGACTTGGCAGCAGCAGCAGCAGTGTCACATTGCAAGTAGCTAAGTGGTTAACACTTTCTACTTATAAAGTCTTATAACGTTGTGGGTATGCTACAGTTCTTCAGAATCACTGTAAAACTGCAAAGTCTGAAAAACTAAGGGGGGATTTACTGATTTACCATTGCTTCCACTTTCAAAAATTATAATACCATTGTATGATTAGGTAGCATTGTCATAGAATGATAGTCGCTCAGTTTTGCCTGATTCTTTACAACCTCATGGAGTGTAGCCCACCAGGCTCCTCTGTCCATGGAATTCTCCAGGCAAGAATACTAGAGTGGGTAGCCTTCTAAGAAGAATTCCCTTCTCCAGGGGATCTTTCTGACCCAAGGATCGAACCCGGGTCTCCTGCATTGCAGGCGGATTCTTTACCTACCATCTGAGCCACCAGGAAAGTCTATGTGTTGTTGTATCTTGAAATGTACAGTTTTTCTGCTCTTAGTGCATTGAGATATAAGGTGTATGTGGAAATTTGTATCCTTATGTTAACTCTTCCTTCTTGACATTCATATAACATTTCCATCTTGATGTTTGGATAGCACTTATTTATCCTCATTTTGTTACAAAGAAAACAAAGGGTATCAAATTTAAAAGGTAAAATGGGTCCAATTCTTTTTGTGTCACTGTGCAATAATCACTGTGTACTTGAATTCCATATTAGTCCTGTTTTCTCATCATTGTGTTTCACTGCTGGGTGCATTCAACACTGATCATCAACTATAAGTCCTTTACTCTTGACCTCCTCACCCATTTATTCATCAGTTTCTGCTGATGATGCCAAATTATGTTGGAACATGTGAACCCGATAAGGACACAATTAGTTCCACTTAATGATAATTGGTCTTCTGGTATGGTTTCCAGGAATATATTGCACCATTAAAGCAGGAATCACTTATTTGCAAAATCAAAGTCATCTGTTTACTCATATACTTCTGTTAACATATTGGTGTTACCCAGAGGGAGAAAAAGTGTATTCCCTGAATGTATTTGCAAAAAGAATTTGTACAACTTTCTCCTAAGTGGGCTAGTTTTTAATACTATCGGTTAAGCTATTCAATCTGCTAATCACGGTCTTAGAATGGGAACTTGGCAATAGTACTTTAAAAAAAAAAGTGAAGGAAAATAAGTTATATCTGCAGGTAAGTATGTATCTGTGCATTTTTATTTTTTATTCTGACAGTCTGCCTGTAATTTGTGAAGGATTTTGGCTGGCAGTCAAACTCAGAGCAGTCAACCTTTACAATTGTTTGTTTCTGTATGTATTCTCAAGTGTCTTCATAGCTGAAATGAAAGAAGTAACACATTTGGTGTACATCAGACTTCTCTAGATCAGGATTTTGGTGAATTTTTTTAAATTCAGTTCTCCTGACTTTTTTCATACATCTGCTTTTTTGTGAAGTGTTCTATGTATCTTTTTAAACTTTGAGAACACAGTCTTGATTTAAAACAAAACTTTGTTTCAAAGATTCGCATTTCAGTGCAAAGATTAGATATAAGCAACATGAATACACAATATTTGAATTATGGGAAGTAATAAATGTCCATTTAAATGTGGGTTTTAATTTTTAAACATTTATTTAACAAAATCCTGCCCAAAATCTGTAGGCAAAGGTTTTTATTGAATTGACGGGGAAAGCAGTTCTGAATTTCATAAAGCATTCACAAGGGAGACCGTATTGTCAGCAGCAGTAATTACAGCAGGTAATAGTGTCATTTAACCTGTCACAGACCACTGAACGTGACGAGCAGGGGACTTACCAACTGTCACACCCTGTTAGCTTTCACGTCCTGGGACTTGCAAAATCACACTAGGATTCACTCTTGGAGAATGAAAGGAAAACAAAAATAAAGCGAGATTAAAATCTATTACAGTTTTTATAGCGAGACTGTTCCCAGAAAACAAAAATTATAAATCTCCGTAAAGTTGAAAGTCGACCTAGGCATTCCTCTTCTTCATTTTCGTTTCTTATAGTCAAAGGCTGTTGGCCTGGAAATAAATATAACTCAGACTCAATTCTGCTGCTTTTTAACTGTGACCTTCAATAAGCCATCTAATCCTCTCGAGCCTCAGTTTCTTCATGTGCTCAATAAAAGTTTCGGTGAAGGATACATTCTCTAAGGTCCAATTTCCCTTTTAAAACCCTCTGTTTCTACTGAGAATAAATTCTCTTCCAGTTGTTGTAGATATACCAGTGAACATATTAGGGTTGCTGCCCTTATGAAACTTGTATTCTAATGAGGAAAACAGGCCATAAACACATAAGCAAATAATTTCAGATAGTTTAACATCAGATAAAAGCAAGTATTGTGAAGAAAGAATCCAGGTAAGCAAAAGTGTAAGACAGAGCTTCTCTGAGGAGGCACCCTCTGAGCAGAGGCCTGAATTCGGTGACTAAGCCCTGTTACACTGTGGGTTAAGAGCAACTCAAGAGGAAGAAACAGCAAGATGTTTTTTGTGTTCAAGGACCAGAGAGAAGCCAGTGTGGCAGGGAGGAGGGAAAGAAGTAGAAAATGACTTCACTGAGGCATGCTGTGGCTATGGCAAAGACTTTGGATTTTATTCGAAATAAATAAAGTCAAAGTGAATCCAGGGAAAGCTTAAGAGCAGAAGGATGTTGTGGACATCATAAGTTTTGAAAGAATTTTTCTGCCTGCCTTATAAAATAAGGCTTCTGGTGGAAATGTCTGCATTTTAACAGCATACGCTCAATATGCTAATATATGTGTGCATATTGTTGCTTCAGTTGTGTCCAACTCTTTGCAATCCTATGGACCCTAGCCCACCAGGCTCCTCTGTGCATGGGATTCTTCAAGCAAGAATACTGGAGTGGGTTGCCACGCCCTCCTCCAAGGGATCTTCCTGATCCTGGAATCAAACTCACGTCTTTTATGTCCCCTGCATTGGCAGGCACGTTCTTTACTACTAGTGCCACCTGGGAAGCCCCACTGATATGTAAATCATTACTTTAAAAAGTAACATGATTTCAAATTTATGGGGATAAATTTTTGTAGAGATATCAGAGAAGACTCATGATCACAGGATTCTTTTAATATCTTTCGATTTTTTTTTAAGATTACCTTTGAGTTTCATTTTACCTTAGATAATGTACAACTGGCAGGAATAATCACAAAAGAAGAAAAATGCTAACTTTATTTGTGCTGGCGTGTTTAGTTTTCAGCCTAATTCAGGAAAGATTTGGGGATTGATAGTGTATTATAAGATTTGATTAAACAAAGAATAACAAACACTTTCCCAGGTATCTTCCTCTAGAAGAGTTGAATTGGAAGAGAGAGTTAAGGTGCATATTTCCAATCAGACATGGAGGAAAATCCTGCATGTATTCAGCGCTAAGGCTGGGAAGTTTCTTAAACATTCTAAATGGACTTTTTTCTTCTGTTGGTGTGTCATGCCAAACTGATTTTTTAATGCATGAAAACATTCAATCAACCAACATAAATGGAGCATTAAGTTCTAGTCAAACATTCCACCAAGCACTCGGGATTTAGCAGGGATGCCTACAGAAAGTTTACTGGTGATAATATGCTTGACTAGGGAGCTAAGAATCTCTTTAAAGCTGTGTTTACATTCACACCTGCATTCTGTCATTACTTAAATGTCCAGCAATGGCTGGGAAGTTGATAAATGCCCATTATGGCAGGACTAACTCCCCTTCCAACCAATCTGTTTTGTCAGTTGTTTATAAAAACAGAACACATCTTCCTTGTCACTAAGGAGATCATCACCTAGAAGTGAAAATTGGTCTGTACGTAGACAGCCGCAGTTCGGTCCTATAATAGAGGAAAGTGCAGCAAGCTAAGGAAACAGGTTAGGCAAAGATGCTGAGCCATGAAAGTGATGCTGCTGCTGCGGCTGCGTCACTTCAGTCGTGTCCGACTCTGTGCGACCCCATAGACGGCAGCTCACCAGGCTCCCCTGTCCCTGGGATTCTCCAGGCAAGAACACTGGAGTGGGTTGCCATTTCCTTCTCCAGCGCATGAAAGTGAAAGTGAAAGTGAAGTCGCTCAGTCATGTCCGACTCTTCGCTGGACTGCAGCCTGCCAGGCTCCTCCATCCGTGAGATTTTCCAGGCAAGAGCACTGGAGTGGGGTGCCATTGCCTTCTCTGATGAAAGTGATGAGTTAGTGGCAAAGGAAATGGAAATTTAAAGAATAAGAACAAATCAATCTCTGCACATCTACCTTCCTGTTTCCAAAATAAATCTGTAATTAACATCATATTATACATTTCCTAACATTCAGTTACTCAGAAATATGTATAACTAAGGATTTCTGTCTCCTCTTCTAGAGAACCCTATTTCTCATAGGTTTCCAAACACGATACCATCATTTTGTTTTTCCTAGCTCTGGGACTTTTAAAAATAATAATTTTGATTTAGTGGCTTGGTCCCTTCAAAGTGTTATAACAAAAACACTACAGACTGGGTGGCTTAAACAACAACCATTTATCTATAGTTCTGGTGACTAGGAAGTTCAAGATCAAGGTAGTGGCAGGTTCATTGTTTGGTGTCAGCCTGCTTCCTGATTTATAAATGACAGTCTTATCCTTATGTCTCAGATGGCAGAGGGGCATGAGAGTTTTCTGGAGTCTCTCTTATAAGGGTACTCATCTTATTCATTAGGGCTCCATCCTCATGATCTAATCACCCCCTAAAGCCCTACTTCCAAATACCATCACTTTGGGGTTTAGACTTCAACAAATGAGTTTTGGGAAGATCCAAGTTTCCAGTCCATAACATTCAGTTTATCATTTTGTCTTGGTTGAGGATAAATAGTGCAGAGGACAGATTAGAAGATGGAAGCAGAACTGGCCAGTGGAAAATTAAGTTACAGTCCACTTGGTCAATCTGCCATCATGGCCCAGGAGGCTACTTGAGCCAGCTGTTCTTGGGTAACTTGCAGGCATTTCCCATTTTGCCTTCTGGCCTTCCTCCTTTTGTCCCAATTTGTCTGTCTTAAAGGGACATTTTGAATGAGCAAATGGATTTTTGTCATTCAGTTGAAGATACATGGAATACATTCAAGTAGCACTAAAAGAGGGAGGTTTTAAATATACTTACTTGCCAGTTGTATTAGATCTGAACCCCCAGAAAAGAAGGGAAGGAAAGGCTGTGATGAGGGGGCCCTGGGTGTAATTAGAGGAGGGGAGAGTAAAATCTGCGAATGCAAAGAGCACATGTTTTCCCCAGAGCAGGACATTGTTGACTGTAATTAAAACACACTTGCAGTAAGGGAGAAGATTGCTACAAGTTACCCATTAAAAAAATTTAATTGATACTGCAGAAGAATGAAAGAACACAAGATGATATAAATTGGAGAGGGAAGAATGGAAATAAACTTACACTGAGAAAGAAGGGCAAGAAGCCAAGAGGTAAGAAGGCAGGTAGTGAAACCAGAAGGGAAGGAAAAGAAAGTTAGGATCAGGATCCAGTCGCACTGGTCATCTGGTTTTGAGATCTGATTTCTGTTCACATCCAAACAATTCAAATCATATTCAAAGAATCTGATTGGGATAATGGAAGCCAAAAGGACTAAGGATCCACGAAGGGTGAAAGGCGAAGGGAAGAGCTTGTTGAAGCGGGGCATATGCTATTCAGTTCAGTTCAGTTGCTCAGTTGCGTCCCAACTCTTTGTGAGCCCGTGGACTGCAGCACGCCAGGCCTCCCTGTCCATCACCAAACCTGGAGTTTACTCAAACTCATGTCCATTAAGTCGGTGATACCATCCAAACATCTCATCCTCTGTCGTCCCCTTCTCCTCCTGCCCCCAATCCCTCGCAGCATCAGGGTCTTTTCCAACAAGTCAGTTCTTCAAATCAGGTGGCCAAAGTATTGGAGTTTCAGCTTCAACATCAGTCCTTCCAATGAATATTCAGGACCGATTTCCTTTAGGATGGACTGGTTGGTTATCCATGCAGTCCAAGGGACTCTCAAGAGTCTTCTTCAATACCACAGTTCAAAAACATCAATTCTTCGGTGCTCAGCTTTCTCTACAGTCCAACTCTCACATCCATACATGACTACTGGAATAACCATAGCCTTGACTAGATGGACCTTTGATGGCAAAGTAATGTCTCTGCTTTTTAATATGCTGTCTAGGCTGGTCATAACTTTTCTTCCAAGGAGTAAATGTCTTTTAATTTCATGGCTGCAATCACCATCTGCAGTGATTTTGGAGCCCCCAAAATAAAGTCAGCCACTGTTTCCACTGTTTCCTCATCTATTTGCCATGAAGTGATGGGACTGGATGCCATGATCTTAGTTTTCTGAATCTTGAGTTTTAAGCCCACTTTTTCACTCTCTTCTTTCACTTTCATCAAGAGGCTCTTCAGTTCTTTGCTTTCTGCCATAAGAGTGGTGTCCTTTGCATATCTGAAGTTATGGATACTTCTCCCCGCAATCTTGATTCCAGCTTGTGCTTCATCCAGCCCAGGGTTTCTCGTGATGTTCTCTGCATATAAGTAAATAAGAAGAGTGACAATGTACAGCCTTGATGTACTCCTTTCCCGATTTGGAACCAGTCTGTTGTTCCATTTCCAATTCTAACTGTTGCTTACTCACCTGAATATGCTATTCGGGAAATATGAGTGATGGAGTGGCAGGTTAAAATCTTTCTCTAACTCCTCTGCACACTTTCAGAGATTCTTGGGTGCAAGAGCTCCCCGTTGTGAGAAACAGTGAGAGAATTGCTACATTTGAAGGAAACTCATCAAATAAAAGTGAGTGATTCAGAATGAGGTTTTGAATGAAAGCCATTTCAAATTCTTAAAAAGAATGTAATATAAAAAGAAGAGGCACTCTAACCATATTATCAAGAGAGAAAATCCTTTTTGGATTTTAAAAAATGGTTTCTAAATGACAGAAAAAAGATTTTGCTGTACTGCTGAGTTGATTACTGTCTCTTAAGAACTAAAAAAACATGGGTATAAATTAGTTGACAACTCTCTCTGTCTTCTCTCTATACCTAGTACATACCAATTATATGCATTCATACATACAAATATATATACACACACTCATACAAAATATATTCATACATATATTGCACACATATAAAGAAATACACTTATGTGTATTATTTTATGGGCAAACCACAGCTATAAATATTTTGGAAACAGGTTTCCTGCCTTAATCATCTTATAGCAATTACAACTCTTACTTAAGCATATTAGAACTTAATTGTAATATCAGTAAACTTTATTGCAATAAGAAATACTAAAAAATGTCAAAAGATATTAGCTCCAGCATGTCAGAGGTAGCAATATACTATGAAGTACAGGGTACACAGAGAAGTGTGAAATAAAAGTATATCAAAAGTATTTGTGTGTATATATATATATATATATATCTATCTTATGTTTAATCAAGTATACTGAAGAAATATATATATATGTAAAATCCTTTGGAGTCTAAAAAACTTATATCTTGTATTTTGCTGTAGTAAAAACTCAAATAACTTTCTCTAATAGAGATGAATTTTGTAATGAAGCTCATTTTAAAAATTAAGGTTACAAGTGAAAAGGTCAGTGATTTTCCTTTGTCCCATAGTCCCAAGCCTTTAATATTTGTGGATCATTTTACTTTCTGTACGTTGGACAATAAAAGGTCAGAATATTATGTCTGATCCAAGTATGGAAATCTGAGATCATCTTTAAAACATTGGGAAGGCTTGTCTAGGTTGTTTCGGTTGGCTGTTTTTTTCTTAGATAATTTTGTATTTCAAAAGTCCCCTTTTATGTTGCATTTTTGAGATACTTTTTCTGATTCAGTTGGTTGAATATACTCTCTATTCTTACTATTTTTTATAGGCATTAAAGCAAAGCAGGCCTTAGAACTTTAAATGAAAGAATAGATCACATGGCGTTAGGTAGGGATGATCTTTTTCTCCATTAGAAGTTTTCCCTGGCTTAGTGAACATCTTTCTTTTCTTTCAAATAAATCTTAACTGATGGGGAGGAAAATGCCTCTTTCCTAATTTAGAGGCAGCACTGATATTAAAACGTGGGAGCATCAAGCTCGAACCTTTGTCTTGGTGAGATTAAGCATCATGATCTCTTAAGCGATACATAGGTACTGCCCTAAATGATAAATCCAAAGCATGTTACATGGATTTGGAATGACTAAAATGTGAAGTGCCCACTGTGAAGTACTCTGAGAAATTGAAAAGATTGATTTTGTATAGATTGAAGCCAAATATTTATTTCAATATTTGAATCCATGTTTACCAAGCACCTAATATATGTCAGATGTTATGGCAAGAACTGAGGACTCAAAGATCTGTTATAAAAAATTTGCTATCTCAGTATACTGATTCATGGGGGATGGGTAAAAGAATTATCAAAGAAAAATACCTGACAGTGTGATAAGGGCTAAGCTCGTGCTAATTTATGAAACATTTTCCTGCACTGGATTGTTTCATCCATTACCTCAGTTAACTCTGAAGAACATACAGATCCACAATCCCCAATCTACAGTTCTGAACTCCAGAATGTCACAGAGCTCTGGACATTGATTGTTTTTATTTTTTAATTCATTTAGCCGCAGAATTGATCTCATGCCTGTTATTTTCTCATCTTTATCCACTTTGATATGAATAGTCATACCTTTACTACAGAAATATTAGAATACTGAGTACTAGCCCAGATCCTGCTGTAGACCAGAGGGCTATGGGGTCGCAAAGTCAGACACGCCTAAGCGACACACACCCGGCCCCGCGCCCCCCCCCACCCCCCCAGATTCTGCTGGAGATTTTCCTTGTCCTGTTGTTAGGTCCATTTAACAGAGGAGGAAACTGTGATGTAAAGAGATTACATAATTTATGTAAGAGCTGAGACCTGGTAAACAGCAGAGCCAGGGTCTGCACTGAGGTGACCTGACTTCAAAGTCCTTACTCTTAATGCTGATACTGTGGCTTTTAGATGCTGTGATGTCACTGAGCGTGTCCTAAGGGGCCCAATGACATTAGACTGAGGAAGTTTTGAGAAAGGTTTTCTGAAGAAGGAAGTTTTGTTTGATCTGAGTGGTACATGAGTAGGAGAGTTAGACAAAGAAAGTGGGGAAGAGCCTTTGACACAAAGAACCCAGATGCCTGTGTGAAATATATAGGGATTGGCTGGTATGATCTTTGGCTGTTAGTAGCATCTCAATCGATGTCATCATTAATAAACGGGTACCATGGGGGAGTTGTAATGATGCAGTTTGCTGACAGCGAAGTGTAATAATGGAAGTCTTGATGAGTAAGTGGTGTCTTGATGGCTAGGAATAAGGTTGAGAACGGCCAAGGAAGTAGAATCTGGGTGAATTGGCCCTTGGATGTGGTGGTTGGGATGAAGCGCAGAGAGGTGTATGGGTGTGTGCTGTGTCACTTCAGTGTGACTCTATGGACTGCAGCCTGCCAGGCTCCTCTGTTTCTCCAGGCAAAAAATACTGCAGTGGGTCACCATGCCCTTCTCCTGGGGGTCTTCTCAACCCAGGGAGCAAACCCGTGTCTCTTAAGTCTACCTGTTTTGACAGGTGGATTCTTTACCACTAGTGCCACCTGGAAGCCCCAGAGAAGTCTATGGTGATGCCTAGATTCCCAGTTTGAGAGGAAGAAAAACCTAGAGGATACATTTAGCTACAGATTCACCTGTGGGTGGGAAATCTGAGGATGTTCTTTCCTGATGACCTGGATGTTTTCTGTGAAGCTGTTGGGAAGGTTATGTGCCAGGGGTAAGGGAATGAGAATGGGGCAGGTGTTTTAAGAGAAAGCTGCAGGACTATTGATGAGAAGGGAAAAGAAAGCAGGAGATGGGCAGAATTGTCACTGCAGAATACGTACCTTGAATATTTTGCATTAGCAGGTCACTGACTGTTTTGCGTGTTAGAGACACACTTTATAGTGATTGATTAACTCCTTAACAAATACTCACTGGAGATCAGTGGCATACCAGTCATTGTGTTGGATGTCAGGGCAACTGGTGGAGTAGACCCAAGGCTTTGGCATCGGGGGGTTATTACCTGTGAGACAGGCTTCAGTTGAGGAGTGTTTTCTTAGTTTCTTGTCGTAAATTCAAACTTCTAATATGATCTGTGCTTCTGTATTTTACTTCTTAATTCTATTTTCTTCTTTTCCATGAAAACCAAATCAAACCAAACTAAAACGAGAACAAAAGTAAGAAAATCCCGAAAATTAAGATGCTTTCTCAGTTCCATTCATCTCACCATCTTCCTGGTCATCCAGATTTGAAACCCGAGCTATTTTTAATGCCTTTATTCCTCATGGCTCAAAAATGGATTCACTGTGGGGCGCATTAGTTCTGTGCCTAACCCTGCCCTTCTCCCCGCATCACTGTGTTCATTTTATTGTAGGCCCTCTTTCAACATAGTTTCATTCCACAGGAGTAGAGGAACTGGGACATATAAAATGAAAGACACAATTGCTGCCTTAAAGGGACTTGAGTCTTATGATCTGCCTTGACTTTCCAGCTCGTCTTTCTGTGTCCTGGCAGTACTTCCTTACACTGTACCTGGACATCACCCAAGGCGGTGCTTGGCAGGTAACAAGCGCTCAGTTTCTGCCTGTTGGCTTTCTTCCCCTTCCACTCCCCTCCTCCTCCTCCTCTGTATCCCTTTATTGCAACTCTCAGTGTTCCACAGACACTTTTTTCCAACTCTCAGTAATAACCTAACACCAATGTAAAAGGAGAAGAATAAAAGGAAGAAAGGGGGATTAAGGAGAGAGAGGGAGTTTGGCTTGCTAACGTAGGACTCCTCCCTGTGTCAAGGGAAGTTATTCTCTCCTCAACTGCATACTGCTGTTAATTTCCCTAAAATCAACTCTGAATTTGTGGTCCCACTTTGCATTGTACAGGGGAAGTGGCTGTTTATTGTCCACCTGATAAAATCACGCTGTTTTCCTGACGCTGTTCACATTGTTCCTTACTCTTGGCTGTGAGTCGTCAGCTGTAGGAGCTCAGCCTCTTCAGCCCGACTGTACCTCATCTGGTGTCTTTTTGCATCCATGCTCTGCCCACGTGGAATGTTCCTTTCCATCTTTACTCTTTTCCTGTTAAAACTCTTTCTGTCCTTCAAGACCCACTTGTTTGGCCTGTTTTGCCACGTGACATTTTCCCGGAATTATGGGAATGCCTCTCAGTTGTTCCTCATCTCTTCCTCCTTAGGCTTTTTGAGATCTCTGTTTATAGGTTGTAGTTTTTTTTGTTGTTTTTTTAACATTGAAGGCAAATCATGGTCTTATCACCTCCCAGCTATATGACATTGGTCAGGAAATGTCCTTGCTCTGAGAAAGCTCTAATTCCTATTTGTAAAATAGGAATAGTAATAGTACCAATCTGAAAAGATTTTTGTGAAAACTGAAGGGGATAATGCGTATAATGTATTGCACTTATATGTATATATATGTATATAATGTATATACATACATTATACATACATACATACATACAGTGTATATAATGCACTTAATGTAGTGCTTTAGAGTATGTAGTAAGCACTTAGGAATTAACTACTGTCATTATTACTGTTATTTATCTCTTACACACTAATCAATAGCTGCAGTATTTCATAGTTATTATCTCTTCACATCATCAATCCTGCAATAGTTCAAAAGTTTCTTGAGGTCACAAATCCCAGTTTGATGTATCTTTGCCACTTCTGGAGCACCAGACTCACATAGCAGAAGCTTCATAAATGTGTGTTGAAAGAACAAATGAA
Source organism: Odocoileus virginianus (assembly GCF_023699985.2). NCBI lineage: Eukaryota > Metazoa > Chordata > Mammalia > Artiodactyla > Cervidae > Odocoileus > Odocoileus virginianus. Next base: position 32,955,789 of record NC_069697.1, read on the forward strand.
AATCACCTGGTTGATGCTTAAAAGTATCTTGTTGCCCTATGTTGTGTTCAGACAAAGCTTACTTCAAGAAACACAAAATAGGGCAAAGTAAGATTTTGCCATAAAAATTAAATGTTAATTTCTTTGTGAAATTACTGTAAGGGTAAAGAGGAAATTTGTCTTTTGGTTGTTAAGATTCTTGATCAAATAAGGATTAGGCAAGAAGTCGGAACATAGAGTGAAAAGACTAGAAGAAAATAAACCAAGCATGTCCAAGGAAGGAAATCTAACAAATTCCTAGTTGGCCGAACAAACTGAAGAATAACAAGAAGTCAGTACTGAACTGGTGTGGTCAGTGAACAGGAAACTTGAGTACTGAACAAGAAATGCTTGGGTGTAAAAATGAGTTTTAGTGGGTTTGCTACAGCTGTAGGCATTGAGCAGGCTCAAAGTATAATTTCTTTTAGCTGCTTGAATAGTGTTAAAAGTAAAAGTAGATTTCTGTTAAAATGACCTTGTAATAAATAGACGTTTCTCTCTAATAAAAGTGAGTAAGTATGGTAACTATAAGAAACAAAATGAATAGCTCCAGGTAGGTTTGATAGAGGCATTTTCCCTTAATGTAACCACTGAATGTTGTTTCAGTGGCATTTTAGAAAACAGAAGAATGTCCAGAATGTATTTGATTTCAGAAAAGATTATGAAGAAAGCAAATTCTGTAAGACATTTAGGTTTTCTCCAAATAATTGAAATAGAAAAGAGAGGACATTATCTTTAGCTGTCCATCTGCTAATAAACACAAAATGAATTTTCCTACTGAAGTAGGTAATGCGATGAGAGGGTAACTAATATCCACTGAGTGTCTATTATTTGCCAGTGTGTTTACCTTCATCATTTAAGTTTATTCTTTGCAACAGTTCTCTATCATAGGTCTTAATTTTCTCATTTTAAACTTAGAAAGATCGGCTAACTCTCTCATGGCCACTGAGAACTTTGAATAAAACGGCATCTCAAGCCAAGCCTGTTTGGAAAGCATATGTAGCATGTTGCCTCCCTGCTATTGCTTACTATAATAGTACATAATTTTCTCATATTTCTACTTTGTCCTTCAAATGTAGTTAGGGTCCCCTTACAGAACAGTTGATGGGGGACATTTTAAACTGATAAATGGAAACAATCTTCTTTAATCATTAGGACAGATGTTTTGATTTCAGAGATTTGTCTTACTGGCGTCATTGAACACTATGTCTTCACATACCAGATCACTAAATATTTGTGGAGCGGGAGGAAGAAAGGAGAAGAGAGAAGGAAGCACTTCAAGTTCTTTCCAATAGGCCCCCAAATTCTCTAAAAATTGTTGAGTTGTAATAGAGACATTCTTTATATTCACTTTGTACTCACTTCGAAAAGACCTGTCATTGAATTATTATCTCGTGAATGTACTAAGGAGCTATACGTGCATGCTAAGTTGCTTCAGTGAAGTTCAACTCTTTGCAGCTCTGTGGACTGTAGCCCACTAGACTTGTCTGTCCATGGGATTCTTCAGGTAGGAATACTGGAGTGGGTTGCCTCCTCCAGGGGATCTTCCCAACCCAAGGATTGAACCCGTATCTCCTGCATTGCAGGGGAATTCTTTACCACTGAGCCAACAGGAAAGCCAAGGAGCTATGGTCAAATCCACAGTTATTTCTTTTGAGAAGCAGAGCTGGCGTGTATTATCTGGGGACTCATCATTGTTGTCATTCTTCTGAGAGAAAAATAGATCTCAGTTGCAGACCCACTGGCTATCATGTTCTGATGCTCTTTGCGGGTCAGAGCACATTGACTTTTGTGGGGACACATATGATTGAAACTCATGGATGAGCTTCTGTAAACCTCCTTGATACCTTCAGGCAAGCAATATGGTTTCCAGAAATGTGAGGGGACAATAACCAAGCAGTTCTTTGCTTTTGAGATAAATCCCCAATCTAACCATATAGTTTGATGATGTTATTAAGAGCTCCTCAAGAAAAATTTACACTTCTGTGGGCTTCCTTGCTGCAAGACTTATCCAGTCTTAAGCCTGATGGAGCTTCTTCCCAGGTTTCTAATAATCAGATCATAGTAAAGGCCTGAGGCCGGTTGTCACTAGATTTAGAGCCACATCTTGCCACATTAAGAGAGAATATGCTCATTGTGAACTTGTAGTCTAGAAAACACTTGGTTCAAAAAGAGTGAAGCAGTTTTCTTTGTGGAATTTGCACCTGTATGGTGTGATAGCTGCTGTTTTCCCAGCATTTCTGGATTTAGACGAGCAGAAGATGCAGCATAGGTAATATAATTACTGGAGAAATCTATCAGAGGAAAAGAAAGATTCTCTGAGAGTATTGGGCCAGTTATAAAGCTATGAAGATATATTGCATTCTGTTACCAGAAGAGTGGAAATTACTGTGTAAAGATGACAGCCAAAGGATCTGGTATATTACAGGGATATAAACCAGAATTATCCAGAAGCAAAGGATGACATTACCAAAGCCTAACTACTGGTATCTGAAGAGAGGACTCTTGAACATTGGAGATATCTGTTTGCCAAACTGCATTAAGGTTGAACTTCCAAAGACTTAATTTGAGGGAAGCAGTGCTAGAGTCCAGATTCTGTGAGGCAGTTACTTTGTTTTTCAAACATTTGTACTTGACCATATTGCTATTTTCCTTTTTTTTTTTTTTGAAAATGTCTCTCAACTGAGTGAAAATGTGAATTTTAGTATGAGCTGAAATTACCTCAGTCCTTTGTCCTATGGAGCTCTATAATTTTGAATAAGGCTCCTATAGTGTTCAAAGTATTAGAAAATACAATAAAGAGATCAACAGCCTCAGATATGCAGATGATACCATTCTAATGGCAGAAAGTGAAGAGGAACTAGAGCTTCTTGATGAGGATGAAAGAGGAGAGTGAAAAAGCTGGTTTAAAACTCAACATTCAAAAAACTAAGAGCATGGCATCCGGTCCCATCACTTCATGGCAAATAGATGGGGAAAAAGTGGAAACAATGCCAGATTTTATTTTCTTGGGCTCCAAAATCACTGTGGACAGTGACTGCAGCCATGAAATTAAGACGCATGCTCCTTGGAAGGAAAGCTATGACAAACCTAGACAGCATATTGAAAAGCGGAGGCATCACTTTTCTGACAAAGGTCCATATAATCAAAGCTATGGTTTTTCCTGTAGTCATACACAGATGTAAGAGTTGGACCATAAAGAAACCTGAGTGCTGAAGAATTGTTGCTTTTGGACTGTGGTGCTGGAGAAGACTCTTGAGAGTCCCTTGGATGGCAAAGAGATCATACCAGTCAATCCTAAACCAAATCAACCCTGAATATTCTTTGGAAGGACTGATGCTGAAGCTGAAGCTCCAATACTTTGGCCACCTAATAGAGCAGACTCATTGGAAAAGACCTGATGCCGGGAAAGATTGAAGACAGGAGAAGAAGGGGACAAGAGAGAATGAGGATAGCATCACTGACTCGATGGACATGAGTTTGAGCAAACTCTGGAAGACAGTGAAATTCAGGGAAACCTGGCGTGCTGCAGTCCAGGGGGTCCCAAAGAGTTGGACACGACTTAGCAACTGAACAGCAGTGATAACTTCCTGATCGCTAAGCATTAGAAGACTTCTAATGCATAAACATTCAAAATTTCTGGATAATTACATAGAAGATCACTAGAATAAAAAAATGGATCAGGGAAGACGTATCATTAAATGTCAGGAGGCCTTATTGCATAGCAATCAGTAGACTGCTTTTTGGAGTCAGATGTCCTGACTCACAGCCCTAGCAGTTATCAGCCATGTGGTCTCAGGCAAGATAGGTAACATCTACAAGAAAAGTTTAACTTTCTGAAAAATAATAATGTTTCCTCGTGAATATGAGGATTAAATTAAGTGGTTTTGGTTACAAAGTGTGTAGTGTATAGTAAGCACTGAATTAGAGGTACAATTATTATAAATCACTGAAGTTCATTCAACCTTGTAAGAGGCTCAAGATTCAAAAAAGAAAAGAAGCAAATATGTAAGTGCTGTTTTAATTTAGAATCTGTATCTTTCCCTCACACACATGAAAAATATCTGTGTCAAATGCTCCCTTCTGCATAAAGTCATTCTTGTATTCCCACTTACCCAACTAGAAATGACTTTCTCCCTTGATCTCAACAACATTGTTAAACAGAGATTAATTCCTTGCTTCAGCATTTCTCATAATGAAGCCATGTATGGCTTTTATGTTTTTGTCTAATCTCCCCAACTAAATTATAAGCTCTGTGAGGGTAACGACTACTTATAAACACATTTTTAATCCCAGGAAAATCCTAATACAAGTAGACATTGAAAAATAGACATTGAAAAAGTTGTATTTAATTGAATTGTAGATACACTTAAATTGCTTTCACTCCTATTTTCTGTAGTACTTGCATTTTGTGTCATAGTGAACTTCTTGATTAGAACATAAATTCAGGTGTGCAGATTATTACTTTATTTTCATAAATGAATTTTACTGTGCTGACCTTTGTCACTGGTATAAAATCAGTTTCACATATAGGTGAAGATGCAGAGCAAGCAAATTATGGCATTCAAGACAAATCTTTGTCAGCTATCACTGTAAGATTATCTGTTCTATAAAGAATGTACTGTAATAATTGACACCCATATTACTATATTTTTAGAACTGTTAAAGGATGGAGTTTTCCTTCTATATTTCTTTTCCATTTTAGTAAGTTTAAAATGCATAGTTACAAAAATGATTATATTTTGATTAAAATTATTATGCGCTAATATTTTTAGTGAAAAGAAAAAGAAAAGGGTGCATTTGGTTTCAATCCCAGCTATTGTTTGAACTGTCATGTCACATGAACAATGACATTTCATCTGAGGATATGAAGATACCATTGAATCTGATGGATTGAACATTCTGAACATCATACCTGAAATGTCTGCATTTCACTATATGTGAAATAAAGCTTGGAATTCATTCACACTTACATCCTGACATGATCTTCTCAAACACTGGTATATAATATTGATTTAAATTCTGACATAATATTTCCCTCCTTATTTTATCTATTATATGTTTAAAATGTTGGAGGAAGTTTTAAAAATGGATAGGCTGACTGGTGGGTTGGTGGTTGAGTTTTTTTGGGATATGTTAGTCAGGGAAAGGGTAAAAAAAATTGACATTTGACCAAAACTGGATATGGCACAGCAATCATTAACTATTTATTGAGATAACTTTATAGGATATTTGCTCCTTGCTTCATTCACATTCTCTTTTGTAAAGAGCTGTCAAATTAAAGTTAATTCTTCTGTGAGATTTCAGGAAAGTCATTTTAAAAGACTTTTCTTAAGATCACACCTTAGTTGATAATTGTGAGTATGACCAACTTTTAAGTTGTGTGAAAAAATTAAAGTGATGATGAAAAGGAATCAATACTTGTTTTCAAAGTGTCTTGCTATCTTAATAAACATTTGAAATATTCCAAACCAAATTAAACACCATAATAGAAAAATCAGCAAAAACAAATAAACAAACAAAAAAACAAAACAAAACATAAAAAACCAGCTTAGGTTTCAGTAGCTTTCCATTTGATATCTAGTCTCCAGTTGAATGGGTCTTCCCAGATGGTTCAGTGGTAAAGAATCTACCTGCCAACATAGGAGATATAAGAGATAGGGGTTCGATCCCTGGGTTGGGAAGATTCCCTGGAGAGGGAATGGCCACCCATTCCAGTATTCTTGCCTGGAGAATCCCATGAACAGAGGAGCCTGGTGGGCTTTAGCCCCTGGGGCCACAGAGTCAGATACAACTGAGCAACTGAGCGCACGCACGCACACACGCACACACACACACACACACACACACTACAGTTGAATGGATTAGGTTGACTTGAATGCTAACAATAGAGGAAGGGTATCCTAGCTTTCCTGATCTGGTCATTCATTCTTTCAATCAGTTATTCAAAACACTATCTTTGAATGCTGAAATGAAATCCAAAGAAAAACGTAAAATTCTTCTCCTAAACTTCAGAGTCCCAAGTGGTGCATGAAAATAGAGGACCAAGGAGAAGCCTACACTTATGATAAAATATATTAAGAGAGCCTTGTGCTAGGGAAAGCAGACAAAGCTCCCAGCTCTGCAGGAGGTAGGAGGAAGATATTTTCACAGAAAATATGTCATTTAACAGTGAGAGACTTTATTTTGGGGGGCTCCAAAATCACTGCAGTTGGTGACTGCAGCCATGAAACTAAAAGATACTTGCTTCTTGGAAGAAAAGCTATGACCAATCTAGACATGCATATTAAAAAGCAGAGACATTACTTTGTCAGCAAAGGTCCATCTAGTCAAAGCTATGGTTTTCCAGTAGTCATGTATGGATGTGAGAGCTGAACCATAAAGAAAGCTGAGCACCGAAGAATTGATGCTTTTGAACTGTGGTGTTGGAGAAGACTCTTGAGAGTCCCTTGGACTGCAAGGGGATCCAACCAGTCCATCCTAAAGGAGATCAGTCCTGAGTGTTCATTGGAAGGACTGATGTTGAAGCTGAAACTCCAATACTTTTGCCACCTGATGCAAAGAACCGACTCATTGGAAAAGATTCTGATGCTGAAAAAGATTGAAGGCAGGAGGAGAAGGAGATGATAGAGGTTGAGATGGTTGGATGGCATCACTGATGTGATGGACATGAGTTAGAGTAGGCTCCGGTAGTTGGTGATGGACAGGGAAGCCTGGCCTGTTGCAGTCCGTGGGGTTGCAAAGAGTCAGTCACAACTGAGTGACTGAGCTGAATTTAAAAGTAGTAAGAATTTTCCAGGAGAATCCATGGGGCAGGCACTGAAGGCCAAGAGAACAACATTTGCACCGGTGTGCACTGGTACATTTGAAAACTGTCTTCACCCTTGAATTGCTTAGGACCCACTTGATCATTTCAGTGGATGCTGTGAGTAAAGGAGAACAGAGGAAACCAGATCCTGGCTTGTGCAGTTATTTACATTTGTTGAACATTACCATACTGGATGCTAAACTAAATCTTGTTAGGCCCTTTCTCTACCCAGTGGGGACCATCTAATTAAGAGGACAAGCAAGGCAGGGATAAAAAGAGCATCAAGTCAGTCAGCAACTGTCTTTAAAGGGCCGGTAGCTATCCATATAGAGATTTATAGATTAACTGCAGCTCTTTGAATTCACTGGAAAGAAAATTGGCAGCAGCTGCAGACTACACAGTGTGGATTTATTTTGCTTTAGGCAGCTGAACTCAGGGGTAGGTAGTCTGCCTGTTCTGGTCTCTCCGATATTTAATCGTGTCCAAGGGTAGCCCTAGTTATAGGACACTCATTTGTAATCCAGCTATTTTCTAGGCTGCCATCAGTATGCATAAATTTATTAAAATCTCTGAAATATTCTGATTCTAAATAATAAAAGTGGAATTTTATATAATTGGGGGAAATTCAGCCAGGAATTTGTAGAATAAGGTATCTATTACTATAATTCTAAAACCTTAGTGACTGAAATCTCTCTGTTCTCTGAAAAGTTATTGGGAATAATCTTTATAAAGTTATTATAGAGCTATAGTTAAAGGTACCCAACTTTGTGCTTGTTTAACACAGGACATAGAATCGTGAAATGTTAACCTTTTTCTAAAAAAAATAAAGTGCATCTGATTTTAGTAGTTAAATGGTAGTCTAATCTCAACTGCATATGTCAAAGGCAAGTTTTTTTTCAAAATTAGATATATTACTGTTACGTTGTCCAGAATAGTATGTATGTTGTTTGAAATACTAAGAGATCTAAAGTGAAAAACAATATTTCTTTTTGCTTTGATTATTCATATCATGGTGAATTAATGGCTTAATTAATGTTATTATATTAAAATATATATTTAATTTTAGACCTGAATAATTTTTATGCAAGAGCCTGGGTGATCAGTGTGAGTATGAGGCTGTAGGGATTTCAGATCGGTGAACTAACTCGTATGCATTTCCTTATCTGTATTTCATTTTCTACTCATCTTGATTCTAGTGTTAGATCTGTTTTCTTTCTCATATTTACTGCAGTTACTCCTCACATTTACATTTTTGCTGAACACTGAGCTCGAATTCTGAAGTTGCCTGATGTGACTGTGAATTTGGGCAGGCCCCTGAAGCACTCTGAGCCACCATTTACTCGTCTTTAAACTAGTGATAGTGACATTGGTTCTGGCTCTCTCATAGCAGTGCTAGGGGTATTAAGTGATTCGGTGCTTTTGAAAGTGTCAGGTTACACACAGTTAAAGAAGTTTATCATATTGACTGTATATCTCAAAAAGTTTGTGTTTCCACATATTATAAAGGCAAGTTTGTCTTATTTAAGAAAAGTATGACCTCCTTTGCAGAAAGAGGCAACTTACAAAGAAATGCCAATACTCCCCCAACAGTTTGCATGTGTATCTTTATGCTTGCAAGTGTGGATGTGGGTGTTAACTGCGTCTAATTCCCAGGGCTTCAATTCCATTATCCTGCAGGTCAGGATTCGTGGAGCAATACAGTCACACCTCCTTTCCTATCATCCTTCCCTTGCTACAGGAAAAAGTCAGGGGCCGATTTATATCATGAGATAATTCCCCAAATATTAACCACTGAGACTACAAACAGCTGGCTTGTGGGCTCTACTTCTGAGAATTAATCCCGATCCTTCACTCTCTGCTCCTTTATTCCTTCCTACTATTCATTTGCCTTTTGTCCAAATCTTTATGGGTTCAAAGTTTGTGGATGTATGCACTATGTATGTACCTCAAAATACAAACTCTTCTTTAATAGATACTTTGTGCATGTTTTTGTTGGAAAGAAATACCTTACAGTAACAAAGATAAAGGTTCAATTTAAAATGCAGTTTTTTTGAAAATCTATCTTTGAGTAACAAAACTGTATCCTCCTTTCAGAACATGATGAATGTGCCACAAATCAACACAACTGTGATGAAAACGCTTTATGCTTCAATACTGTTGGAGGACACAACTGCGTCTGCAAGCCAGGCTATACCGGGAATGGAACCACATGCAAAGGTAAAAGATTTTAGTGCTGATACCTCTTCCATTAGGGATGATGCAGTCCATCTCTCCTTCCCTCCACCCTTTTTCATCACTGTTACCTGCCTTCTGGCTATTTCCCACAGCCATTGAGAACTTCAAAGTGTAGCTCATGTCCTTCCTCTTGGATTACATCAGTGTTTAAGTGGCCAGCTGTTCATCAACTCTGATTTAATGTTCCATCACCTCAACCGCAGTGGTTTTTCACCTCTGTTCCTCTCAAGCAGACCGTAGCCATAACCATACCCTAGGCACTTTTGTACAGAACTGCTCCATCTTTGAAATCTAGACTTTAACTTTTTATTGTCTAACCCAAAGTCCCTTTGCTTCCAGTTTTTCCCCTCTGTTCTTTTCACAATTTTTCATCTTTAACCTCTCTGACCTTTCCTTTTCATCCAGTTTTCTAGTCTCCTCCCAGGTTCATATATTTCTTTTTGAGTCCAAACATTACAGCTGTATTTTTTCAGCAGTACTATCAACCCATTTGTTTTACTACCATGATTCACTGTAAAATATCTATTTGGGATCAGTCTGACTGTTTTTCTTCTCCATTTTCTCTCTTGAGCTGTTAGGTACTAATTAACTGGGAATATTGGGTTCGTATGTATTATCATCTCTGATTTTACCTGGTTTGTCAATACCAATCAATAATTTTCAGATTTTCATTTCCATCAGTGGATATTCCAACTAATCTACCACCATCCATTAATTCTCTCCTGCATACATGCTCTCTTTTTCTTTCATCAGATGTGCTTACCTCCTAGTTCACAAGGGAAATAGAGGAAACTATTTTGGAAATTCATACTGACTTCCATAGGATAAAGTCCATATTTCTTATTATGTCATATAAAACTTATGATTTGTCTAATTTAGGCATTTAAGCTTCAAAACTGCCCATTCCTCAAATACACTGTCACGGAGATTACTAAAATTAATTTTATTTGATGCCATGTATATGGGAGACAGGAAATAACAATAAATGATTATTAGTGCAGTGGCCTTGGAGCATGAGTCTAAGGCCTGTTCTACAACAATACACTGGATGCAGACATGGATGAGCCAGAGGATTACTCTGTTTGTAAAAGTTATGGAAATCCATAATTTAGAGCATTGTAAAGACCTACTCATTTAGGGGTCCGAATCCAAAGATTTCCTCAGAATCTAGACTGATCCAGAGATAAGCTAAATCCATAGCATAGTGTACCTGAACCCTTAGGACTTCCCCAAAGCATCTGGGTGTGCTGAGAGTTAAGATTTCATCTGGGAGCCCAACGTTCTCAGTCTTAGTTGTATTTGACTCTCACTTCTTATTCATATGAAGAGTAAACTTTATAGTGTAAAGAATTCTTGAAGCCTTGAGTAGACGCAGATAGAAGATTCTTTGAAATGAGAACTTTCCAAGATCTATAAACTTCTTCTGGAAATTAGGACTGCAGGTTGCCTGAGTAAAACCTCTCCAGTCCTGCGTGCCTCTCTGATGGGAAAGTCAAATGCTGGGAAGAGATGTAGTTTAGATGTAGGATCTGCATCCTGTCCTCCATCAATGTGCTGAAATCTTGCAAATTACTCCAATGAGGAAGTATACATGATGTACCCTTTCTTTTTATGAGACTTAAATTCCTAATCTTTTTGCAAATTCCTGGTGACTAGGTATTGTTTTTGCCTAGGATGAAGACAGATTAGGACCTAGAATCAAAGAAGCCAAGTGGGCCTCTTTGAGCCCCTTCTTTTAACTCAACCACAAAATCTCAGATTTCTACAGTTTACCTCTCTGAGAAAGTACATCCTAACTAACTAGAGGAGGCATGTTCCAGAAAACTAGAGAAAAAGCTTTTGCCTCAGGCCTGGAAAATGCTGATGTGGTTCATCCATGACAGACCTGGCCAGGCTGAGGGAGCAGCCCTGATTCTTACAGAAACAAAGTATAAATTGAGGTGGAAACAGAAGTTCCTAAGGGTACAGTCTTACCTACCTTGTTTTTCTCACTTTTTTCTCTTTTTTTTTTTGGAAGCCAAACCATCTCAAAACATCACCCTTGCAATGGGTTGAAGCTTGGCTCCCTTTTCTACTCACAGAAAAACTACCCTCACTCACAAACCCACTCTAACACAACAGGCCATGAAGTTTCTTTGCCCTGGATCCTGACCTATCCTTGGCGGGGGAATGCAAGACTCTTCCTAAAGACCCTTTGGCAAATTCTCATTATTGGCTAATTCATCCCTTTAGGATGGATTTATAGCTTTTTGAAAAATGGGGCATTTTTCTAGTATTTTAACATTTTGGCCAGTGTATAGAATGATCAAAGCCTCATTGGATTCAATCATTTCTAGTTTCTGAGTCTCATTCTCTAGATGGTGGTTTGCTCTTTAGGTAGCTGTCTAGGATAGTTGCCATTTTTTATAGTTTTAATTTCAAGATTTTTAGATTGTTATAATGAGATGCAATACTAATTCTAATGCACTTCCTGCTGTGTAAGGTTACTGGTTTTTGTTAAAAGAAAGTTTAGTATTTTCTTTTATAGGTGAAACACTTAACTTCAGAAAGAATATTATTCTACAAATTGTGTTGAAGTTTCTTACCTATATGGAAAGTATATTATGAATATGAAATTATAATAGGATGTATAGTTTGATGTCAACATTTTCAAGGCAATAAAGAAAAGTTAATTTGAAGAATCTTGAACTACTTCCTTATAAAGTGCTAAAATCGCTTATCTGAATTATTTTAGCATTTTGCCAAGATGGTTGTAGAAACGGAGGAGCTTGTATTGCCGCCAACGTGTGTGCCTGCCCACAAGGCTTCACCGGGCACAGCTGTGAAACAGGTAAGGATATCATACCGTCTTCTAGAAAATGAACTTTTACACCAATGTATGAAGTAATCCATGAGGAAAATAGGGGTTCAAGTAGGCTCTCAAAAGAATGGTTCTATTAATACGGAAGCTTAGGACGCAGGAGGTGGAAAGTTTCAGTGAGTATTTGCCCAAAGTCTAAAGAGGTTTTGCAACTATTATAACTAGAAGCATATTGAACCTTCTCAGAAAAAAAATGTTTGGGATTGCCTAGGATTTTATGACTTCATAATTCATATTACTCATTTGGAGCCCCGTGTTCCTGGAAATTGTATGATAATATCAAAACATGGAGTTCAAGCTTCTGGACAGCTCACTTCCTGGAATTTACTACTTCCTGCATCCACATTTGAGATGTTTTAATAAATTTTTACCTGGTCCACTTAATGTTTTTTCATTGTTGTATATTTACAAACTATTTAAAGTTCTCTACTCCTTAATTTTTCCTCATCCAAGTCCATTCTGAACTTACTGTTTCTGATAGAGATTAATACTAGATGCTTTTAAAAATATTTAAATATATATATCTATACTCAGTATATAGCTTATGACTCAAAGTAAGATGGTTTTGCCCATTTAAATGCACCTTAAGAATTTAAAAAGTACATTGATTATTGGCCCTAATTAAAATCATGTCAGTAGTAATTTTGGTTGCTCTGGGTTGTGTGCCTACTGTCGCTTTAATCATGCCTGACTCTGCAACCCTCTGGACTGTAGCTCACCAAGCTCCTCTGTCCATGGGATTCTCCAGGCAAGAATACTAGAGTGGGTTGCTATGTCCTCCACCAGGGGATTTTCCCAACCCAGGGATCAAACCCACGTCTCTTATGTCTCCTGCATTGGCAGGTAGATTCTTTACCACTAGGGCCACTTGGGAAGCCCTGTTTTGGGTTAAATGGGTTCTAATAGCAGGTCCTCCCAAAGTCTGATTATTCTCCCTAAGAGAAAGCTGCTGCCACCAGTGATTGGTAGTCACTGCCTCCTGTTGCTTTTCATAAATCTCTGTGCAGTAGACACAGTGAATGTCCCATCTCCATCCCCCTTGCAGTCATCTGGTTTAATAAACACATCGATCAAATGTAAGACAGAAAATGCTCTGGTCCACTTGGACAGTGAAAATTTTGCTGAAAAAGTACTGCCACTATATACAGAAGGATGCTAATGAAAGGACTGCATCACTACATCCTTTGTTTCTGCAAATACCTCTAAGTGGTTCTTTTCAAACTTCAATGACTAATGGGTTACAAACGTCTCTAACAGACAATGCCTAGTGACTATCTTGATATATGGGGCTCTTTCTTAAGGAGATCATTTCCTAAATCAGGAGTTCCAAAACTCATCGTGCATGTGAATCATTCGTAGAGCTCATTAACTACAGATTTCTGATAATTAACTATCTTGGAATTACTAGATCAAAATCAAATACTTCCAGTGCAATGATTCTACAATGCTTCTATCCCATGATCTCTACTAGTATATCAAGTATATCCCACACACATATATCAAGGTACATTGTAATTCTCCTGTACGTTAACTCCTGTGGTGACTGTGTCCCCTGAATACTACAGTATTTTATGCTGTTTCTGGTGCTGTTTCTGTTTCTGGTGCAGAGTTAGTGAAATAGTGGCTTCTTCAGGGCATTTCAATGGTGTGGATTTTTGAAATAAAGACTGTCCCAGAATATCTGGGATGAATAATGACCGTGCTCAATCCTGTATATCATTACTCAACTAAAAAAAATTATTTGGAGAGATTGTGAAAGTGTGAAAGGGCATAAAATTAATATGAGCAATGTAAAATTTAAAACTGGGGTTAAAAATAACCCAACAGAATATTTAGCTTTCTCTATATAATTATCCTTGAACTTTCAGTCTATAAGAGGAGAGTCTCACACTTACTCTAAGTTCAGTTCTATTCAGTTGCTAAGTCGTGTCCAACACTTTGTGACCCCATGAACCTCACTGTGACAGGCCTCCCTGTCCATCACCAACTCCCGGAGTCCACCCAATCCCATGTCCATTGAGTCAGTGATGCCATCCAAACATCTCATCCTCTGTCATCCCCTTCTCCTCCTGCCTTCAATCTTTCCCAACATCAGGGTCTTTTCAGTTGAGTCAGCCCTTCGCATCAGGTGGCCAAAATATTGGAGTTTCAGATTCAACATCAGTCCTTCCAATGAACACCCAGGACTGATCTCCTTTAAGATGGACTGGTTGGATCTCCTTGCAGTCCAAGGGACTCTCAAGAGTTCTTCTCCAACACCACAGTTCAAAAGCATCAATTCTTTGGCTCTCAGCTTTCTTTATACTCCAACTCTCACGTCCACACATGACTACTGGAAAAACCATAGCCTTGACTAGATGGACCTTTGTTGACAAAGTAATGTCTCTGCTTTTCAATATGCTGTTTAGGTTGGTCATAACTTTCCTTCCAAGGAGTAAATGTCTTTTAATTTCATGGCTGCAATCACCATCTGAGGTAATTTTGGAGCCCAAAAAATAAAGTCAGCCATTGTTTCCCCATCTATTTGCCATGAAGTGATGGGACCAGATGCCATGATCTTAGTTTTCTGAGTGTTGAGTTTTAAGCCAAGTTTTTCACTCTCCTCTTTCACTTTCATCAAGAGGCTCTTCAGTTCTTCTTCACTTTCTGCCATAAGGGCAGTGTTATATGCATATCTGAGGTTATTGATATTTCTCCTGGCAATCTTGATTCCAGCTTGTGCTTCCTCCAGCCCAGTGTTTCTCATGATGAGAAGTTAAATAAGCAGGGTGACAATATACAGCCTTGACGTACTCCTTTTCCTATTTGGAACCAGTCTGTTGTTCCATGTTCAGTTCTAACTGTTGCTTCCTGACCTGCATACAAGTTTCTCAAGAGGCAGGTCAGGTGGTCTGGTATTCCCATCTCTTTCAGAATTTTCCACAGTTTAATGTGATCCACATAGTCAAAGGCTTTGGCATAGTCAATAAAGCAGAAATGGGTGTTTTTCTAGAACTCTCTTGCTTTTTCGATGATCCACCAAATGTTGGCAATTTGATCTCTGGTTCCTCTGCCTTTTCTAAAACCAGCTTGAACATCTGGAAGTTCACAGTTCACGTGTTGCTGAAGCCTGACTTGGAGAATTTTGAGCATTACTGTGCTAGCGTGTGAGACAGGTCATGGTGGAGAGGTCTGACAGAATGTGGTCCCCTGGAGAAGGGAGTGGCAAACCACTTCAATATTCTTGCCTGGAAAACCCCATGAATAGTATGAAAAGGCAAAAAGACACTGAAAGATGAACTCCCCAGGTCAGTAGGTGCCCAATATGCTACTGGAAATCAGTGGAGAAATAACTCCAGAAAGAAAGAAGGGATGGAGCCAAAGCGAAAACAACACCCAGTTGTGGATGTGACTGGTGATAGAAACAAGGTCTGATGCTGTAAAGAGCAATATTGCATAGGAACCTGGAATGTTAGGTCTATGAAACAGGCAAATTGGAAGTGGTCAAACAGGAGATGGCCAGAGTGAACATCGACATTCGAGGAATCAGGGAACTAAGATGGACTGGAATGGGTGAATTTAACTCAGATGAGTTATCTGAGTTCATCTACTTCTGTGTGCAAGAATCCCTTATAAGAAATGGAGTAGCCATCATAGTCAACAGAAGAGTCCGAAGTGCAGTACTTGGATGCAATCTCAAAAACAACGGAATGATCTCTGTTCGTTTCCAAGGCAAACCATTCACTATCACAGTAATCCAAGTCTATGCCCCGACCAGTAATGCTGAAGAAGCTGAAGCTGAACGGTTCTATGAAGACCTACAAGACCTTTCAGAACTAGCACCCAAAAAAGATGTCCTTTTCATTATAGAGGACTGGAATGCAAATGCAGAAAGTCAAGAAATACCTGCAATAACAGGCAAATTTGGCCTTGGAGTACAGACTGAAGCAGGGCAAAGTCTAATAGAATTTTGCCAAGAGAACGCACTGGTCATAGCAAGCACCCTCTTCCAACAACACAAGAGAAGATTCTACACATGGACATCACCAGATGGTCAATCACCGAAATCAGATTGATTATATTCTTTGCAGCCAAAGATGGAGAAGCTCTCTACAGTCAGCAAAAACAAGACTGGGAGCTGACTGTGGCTCAGGTCATGAACTCCTTATTGCCAAATTCAGACTTAAATTGAAGAAAGTGGGGAAAACCACTAGACCATTCAGGTATGACCTAAATCTAATCCCTTATGACTATACAGTGGAAGTGAGAAATAGATTTAAGGGACTAGATCTGATAGACAAAGTGCCTGATGAACTATGTATGAGGTTTGTGACATTGTACAGGAGACAGGGATCAAGACCATCTCCAAGAAAAAGAAATGCAAAAAAGAAAAATGGCTGTCTGAGGAGGCCTTACAAATAGCTGTGAAAAGAAGAGATGCGAAAAGCAAAGGAGAAAAGGAAAGATATACCAGTTTGAATGTAGAGTTCCAAAGAATAGCAAGGAGAGATAAGAAAGCCTTCCTCTGTGATCAATGCAAAGAAATAGAGGAAAACAATAGAATAGGAAAGACTAGAGATTTCTTCAAGAAAATTAGAGATACCAAGGGAACATTTCATGCAAAGATGGGCCCAATAAAGGACAGAAATAGTATGAACTTAGCAGAAGCAGAAGATATTAAGAAGAGGTGGCAAGAATACACAGAAGAACTATACAAAATAGATCTTCACTACCCAGATAATCACAATGGTGTGATCACTCACCTAGAGTCAGACATCCTGTAATGTGAAGTCAAGTGGACCGTAGGAAGCATCACTACGAACAAAGCTAGTGGAGATGATGGAATTCCAGTTGAGCTATTTCAAACCCTAAAATATGATGATGCTGTGAAAGTGTTGCACTCAATGTGTCAGCAAATTTGAAAAACTCAGCAGTGGCCACAGGACTGGAAAAGGTCAGTTTTCATTTCAATCCCAAAGAAAGGCAATGGTCTAAGTAACTGTCTATAAAAGCCAGTTCAGTTCAGTTCAGTTCAGATCAGTTGCTCAGTCATGTCCGACTCTTTGCAACCCCATGAATCACAGCACGCCAGGCCTTAAGGGCTTTGATAAAAATATAGATCTGAAATCTAGTTCTACTGTTTCCTTATTATGCAGTCTCGGGCAGAGTAATTCGCTTCAGTGTCTTTTACTCTCTACACATCACCTTCCTCTTCACAGATATCTGCAAAGATGGGCATTATCTTGGAGCTAACATTCGTTTACAAGCAAAAATATTAGGTTCATAGTGATTAAATTTTTGTGATGTCACAGAGTTAGCAGCTGAATACTAAGAGCTTTTTACCTCATACTCTACTTAAAAAAATATCTATATCAGTGCTTTTAAAAGTTTTCAAAGTTTCTTCTGAATACACTAATTATGAGGGAGAGACAGCGCCTTCATCTAGGGAGTTCCTGAAATGGTTCACCATGAGGGTAAATAAAATTTCTTCAAAACGTCTTGTTTTAGCCTATAAATCCATTCATTTCTATTCCATATATAAAATATTTAACTTACTCACCATTGAGTAAAGTCGGTGCTCAGGACAGTGGGCCATAGTTTATCTCTGCTTTCTAGCATCTCTTAGCCCAGGACCATATTTCACCATTTGAGTAGCAGGGCATTCCTGCCTCCTATCTGAGAAAGTGTAATAGCAATACTTGCCACAAGGTGTCTGCCCTAATAATTTCTCCAGGTTAGATCCTAATTCCTCACCTTCCGACACCACCACTTTGTTGATATAGTTACAAACAGAAAGTGTGTCATTAAAAAAATATACCTTCAGATGAGAAGTGATGCACAGTCCAACCTCCACAACCCAAATCTGATCATATCACCACTGAAAGAAGAAAAGGCAGTGCCTCCCACTGCCCTTGAGATAAAGGCCACCTGTCTTAATGCAACATTTGAGATTTGAGCCCTGCTAATCTACCCAGCTTTTCACCTCTGGTCCCTCTGTCTGTTCACCTCATTTTCACTCCAGGAATGGAGTTTCATGGAGGTAAAGGGTATAACTTGTTCACTTATGAATCTTTGAGACATTGTGTTAGGCCTACACCTTATTAGGTGCTCCACAGATTTTTGTTGAATAAATAAATGTATAAATGAGGAATAAAAGATGATGTGGATGCTTCCATATCCATATCTGCTGGCTATTTAAAAATATTAGCTTAAAGAGGCCTTCAGTATCATCTGATCTTGTGCTTTGACCTACTGGATGAGGTAATTTCTGCCCAGAGTCGTGGAGTAACTTATATATGGTGTTTAATTGTAGTTACAGGCCTGCACTGTAGAACTCAAGGCTTCTGATTCTTATTCCAGGGTTTCCTTTCTCCTTCTTCCATTTCTTACTCCCTCCCTTGCTCTCTTCCTTCCTTCATTCCTTTCATTCCTTTCTTCCTTCTCTCCTTTCTGCTTCTGCCGTGTTGTATGTTCAGGAATCCATCCTGCTGTCTGTGTTTTTGTTATGCCCGCCCCTTCAGCTCCCATTCCTTACCAGTGACTTCTGTGACAGTTTTTCTCTCTCGAGGTGGGGAAGCATCAGCATTGCCGAGGTTACCCAGGTATAGGAATGGCCTCAGTGTCTGCTGAAGTTGGGTGCTGCCTCATAGCTTAGAAAGGAGGTTAATGCCTGGTTCCAGTCATTCTATCTGCTGAGCCCTCGCAGTGGAATCTCCGAGAAGGAAGTATCAGGATTTCCTGATTTCTTGAAAGATAATCTTAATGTACATGAGTTTTACCAACTCTTATTACTTTAGTCGAAAAGTCTCCTCTGAACCCCCTCCTCCCTAATTTATTTAGTCTGTTTCTCCATCATGTGTACCTTGGTGAAATGATTGAACCCATTTACCAACTTCACAAAAGGGCTTTGTGTATGTTTTTACTGAGTAAAATTAATTTTCATGGCCTTTTTTAGGCACTTGTAAGATTACTTACTTGTAAAGCATAACTTCATTTTTAATTAAACATTCTAATATTCCATCATGTGTTTAACTTGGGTTTAGCAGGGTGATTATTTCTTGGATAACTCAATAAAATGTATTTGAAATCTATGTGCTGAAGTTTAACAGCTCTATCACTGCCATGCTGTATTTATTGCTCAATTGCTAAATCTCAGCAAACATGTGTCTGATGATCTAATTAATATGTGAAGCTGTCATTATACTAAAAGTAAATCTTTCGGTCATGATTTGCAGCATGACTATAAAGCAGTTGACAGTCCCCTATAGGTAACTGCTGACATATCAAATTAAAATGCTTATGACTGGGAAAAAGTTGATATCAAATGGCAAAACTAAAACAAAAATATACTGCAGTATCAAAGAAAAGGATATCAGACATTTTAGTGTTAAATGGCTGTGTGTGTGTGTAAAATAATGGGTTTCCTGATAACAGATCAAGACATGAGATGAATTTTTAATTATTTTCAGTGAGTAACTAAATGAATGTAAATATAATTGTATTCCTAAATGTTTTTCTAGCTTTTAATATCTCTAATTTCAAAATGATTAATAAAGCATGAGGCATATATGAATGTTGCCTTACATGCAAGGTAACTTTAAAGTGGTTGAGGTGGATTGATTTTTTTAAAAGTTCATATTATTACTGTTATAGTGTAGGTAGTAAAAATCCTTCAATTCATTTATAGTAAAGTTATTTTTCTGGTAGTATGCATAGTTAGCATTTATTATTAATGTCAAATTGTATTACATTTCATGAAATTGTTAAACTAGCAAAGTTTCAAAACATTTCTGCCATAGCATATTTTTTTTTAACCGAAATGACTCACAGTGAAATTCCATTAGCAAAATGTATATCTTTTTGTAGAAGAGGATAATTTGAATAAAAATGTTGAGATAACAGTTAAAAAAGAAAGAAAAACTTTAGATGGCTTTGCTTTACCAACAACCGAGATCTTTTTCTTTTTTTTTTTAAGCATTGTTTTGAACCATTTTGCTCTCAGTTCAGTTCAATTCAGTCTCTCAATCATGTCTGACTTTTGCAACCCCGTGGACTTCAGTACACCAGGCTTCCCTGTCCATCACCAACTTCCAGAGCTTGCTCAAACTCATGTCCATCGAGTCGGTGATGCCATCCAGCCATCTCATCCTCTGTCGTCCCCTTCTCCTTCGGCCTTCAATCTTTCCCAGCATCAGGGTCTTTTCCAGTGAGTCAGTTCTTCGCATCAGGTGGCCAAAGTATTGGAGTTTCAACTTCAACATCAGTCCTTCCAATGAATATTCGGGACTGATTTCCGTTAGGATAGACTGGTTGGATCTCCTTGCAGTCCAAGGGACTCTCAAGAGTCTTCTCCAACACCACAGTTCAAATCATCAATTCTTCGGCACTCAGCTTTCTTTATAGTCCAACTCTCACATCCATACATGACTACTGGAAAAGCCATAGCCTTGACTAGACAGACCTTTGTTGACAAAGTAATGTCTCTGCTTTTTAATATGTTATCTAGGTTGGTCATAACTTTTCTTCCAAGGAGCAAGTGTTTTTTAATTTCATGGCTGCAGTCACCACCTGCAGTGATTTTGGAGCCCAAGATAATAAAAGTCTGCCACTGCTTCCACTGTTTCCCCATCTATTTGCCATGGAGTTATGGGACCAGATGCGATGACCTTTGTTTTCTGAATGTTGAGTTTTAAGCCAACTTTTTCATTCTCCTCTTTCACTTTCATCAAGAGGCTTTTTAGTTCTTCACTTTCTGCCATAAGGGTGGTGTCATCTGCATATCTGAGGTTATTGATATTTCTCCTGGCAATCTTGATTCCAGCTTGTGCTTCCTCAGCTTGGCATTTCACATGATGTACTCTGCATATAAGTTAAATAAGCAGGGTGACAATATACAGCCTTGATGTACTCCTTTCCCAAATTGGAACCAGTCTGCTATTTCATATCTGGTTCTAACTGTTGCTCCTTGACCTGCAGACAGATTTCTTAGGAGGCAGGTCAGGTGGTCTGGTATTCCCATCTCTTGAAGAATTTCCCACAGTTTGTTGTGATCCGCACAGTCAAAGGCTTTAGTGTAATCAATAAAGCAGAAGTAGATGTTTTTCTGGAACTCTATTGCTCTTTCTAGATCCAGCAAATTTTGGCAATTTGATCTCTGGTTCCTCTGCCTTTTCTAAATTCAGTTTGAACATCTGGAAGTTCATGGTTCACGTTCTGTTGATGCCTGGCTTGGAGAATTTTGAGCATTACTCTGCTAGCATGTGAGATGAGTGCAATTGTGCAGTAGTTTGAGCATTCTTCAGCATTGCCTTTCTTTGGGTTTGGAATGAAAATGGACCTTTTCCAGTCCTGTGGCCACTGTTGAGTTTTCCAAATTTGCTGACATATTGAGTGCAGCACTTTTCACAGCATCATCTTGTAGGATTTGAAATAGCTCAACTGGAATTCCATCACCTCCACCAGCTTTATTCATAGTGATGCTACCTTAGGCCCACTTGACTTTGCATTCCAGGATGTCTGGCTCTAGGAGTGTGATCACACCATTGTGGTTATCTAGGTCATGAAGATTTTTTTGTAGAGTTTCTGTGTATTTTTGCCACCTCTTCTTAATATCTTCTCCTTCCATTAGGTTCATACCATTTCCTTTTTTTTTTTTTTTAGGTTCATACCATTTCTGTCCTTTATTGTGACCATCTTTACGTGAAATATTCCCTTGATATCTCTAATTTTCTTGACTAGATCTCTAGTCTTTTCCGTTCTGTTGTTTTCCTCAATTTCTTTGTATTGCTCACTGAGAAAGGCTTCTTATCTCTCCTTGCTATTCTTTGGAACTCTGCATTCAAATGGGTATATCTTTCCTTTTCTCCTTTGCCTTTAGCTTCTCTTCTTTTCTTAGCTGTTTGTAAGACCTCCTCAGACAACCATTTTGCCTTTTTGAATTTCTTTTTATCGGGGATTATCTTGATCACTGCCTCCTGTACAGTGTCACAAACCTCCATCTGCAGTTCTTCAGGCACTCTTTCAGATCTAATCATTTTGCTCTACTTAAACAAATAGAAACTTCACATACAAAAGCCATTAAACAAACTTCATTGTAAAAACTTGTGAAGAAGGAAGTTCAACTTCTGATCCTTCTCCCTGTCTATTAAAGTCACCTTTCCAGATCTGAATTTCTCAACGGAAGAGACCAGATACAAGCAGATATTTCAGTGGCTTTTGTAATGTGGGAACAGACCTGTGGTGGTTGCTTTCAGTCACTAAGTCGTGTCTGACTCTTTGTGACCCCACGGGTTGTGGCATGCCAGGCTCCTCTGTCCTCCACTGTCTCCTGGAGTTTGCTGAAATACACGACCATTGAGTCTGCGATGCTATCTACCCATCTCACCCTCAGCTGCCCCCTTCTCATTTGCCTGTTCCAGGTATTCATTAATCTGCCTAAGGTGGGGACGCCAATCATACTTGCTGAGACCTCAGTGATCTTATTGGTTTCTATGGATAAATGTGAATGAATTACATTTGATGAATGAATGTATATTAATGAGCTTAGGATGAATGTAGATGCCAGTGTTACTTTTTCCTGTCACCAAATTAAAAACAAAAGCTCTCATCAAAAGTTTTTTGACCATACCTGTATATGAGTTAGCTTAGGTGCTTAAGACATGTCTTTTCTTCATATTGGTGATCGTTGACCTGTTTTAAATAATCCTTTTAATTTTTTAATGTTATGCCAAACCTTGGTTCTCCTTGAAGCATTTAACAGAGTGGTCAAAAATATAAAAATTAGAGTCAGAGTGACATCGGCAAGGTCCTAGCTCTACTCTTGACCAGCTGTGTGATCTTTTCTATATTACTTCATTTTCCTGTGCCTTAATCTTTATGTGTATAAAATTAAGATACTAAAACCTACCTCATGGGTTGTTCTGGAAATTAAAAGAAATAACGTTAACAGGGTGTACCACACCATGTCTTAGATGTGGTGATTTCTCAGTAAATTGCATTTGATGCGTTTATATTATACATTTTAAGTAAAATTTACATACAGAGTTGTCTGAAACTTTTAAATGTCCTTAAATTGGCTGCATGTACCCTGAGATGTTATAAAATAAGGGTTAAAAATAAGAAATAATTTGTTTTCTTGATTTATTTATCATTTATACTGCTTTAAGTATAATTTTACCACATTTCAATGGTTTAAAATGTTTAATTTAGGAATTTGCATTCTTTACATTTGCTTAGAATTGCTTTATTTTAATTCTAATGCTAATCTTTAAAAAATAATGTTTTATGGAAATTTAAGTCTTTGTACTATTCAAAAAGTAGTTAAAAGTTCTCAATGTTAAATCTCAAAGTCATTTTTCCAAGTCCTTCAGGTTAATTGGAAAAAATTCTTACTCTTTGCATGTATTAGTCATGTATAATAGATAACAACTCTGATGGGGAAATTTTTCAGACTCTTTTATTGTAAGGCCTACCTAATTAACACTAGAAGTGAGGACACGTCATGGAGTTAATGTAAGGGGGAGAAAAAAGTACATTTCAAGCCATTAGAAGGCAGGTCTCCAGAAATAAAATTTAGAAATTTGCAACAAAGCTCCAGTTTTGCTTTAAAAATATTGATAATTTTTTCATGGGATCACATTTGAATATAACATATTTGATTATAACCTTGAGTTCCTAGTATCCATATATCCCCTCTAACTTCTTTTATTCAAAGCAAACCAAATTATTTTTTAGATTTTTCTTTGATATTATTCTAAAATCAATTAACTGAATACATCATTCATATATTGAATAAGCAATATAGGTACATGGTATAAAATTTCAAAGAACAAACAGCATATAATGAAAAGTAAATTTCCTTTGTATCTCTTTCCTAATCACTGCTTTTCTTCTCCCTTAACAATATGCTTTGGAACTCATAGTATTGATACATTTTCATTAGAAAGAGTGATTCAAATAGGAAAGTCAGTGTTACAGAAGCCTGCTATCCCTCACATAAGTACACTTTTAATTTGCAACTCTGGGGTCACTAATAGCAATGCACATCCTGGGTATAGGATCTTTCTTTTTCTTTGGGCACCCTCATACATTGGTTGGGAAAGTTCTAGTACTTTCTCCATATATTCTAATTTTGGTTACATACATAAGCTAATGAACTTCAATTCATCAGAAATATGAGGAGGTATGAGCTTGATATCTTGGAGAGACTTTTGAAAGTGGTAAAGACACAAATAGGCTTCCCAGGAGGCTCAGCAGTAAAGAATCTGCCCGCAGTGCAGGAGAGGCAGAAGACTCGGGTTCCATCCCAGGGTCAGGAAGATCCCCTAGAGGAAGGTGTGGTAACCCACTCCAGTATTCTTGCTCGGAAAATCTCATGGACAGAGGAACCTGGTGGGCTACAGTCCATGGGGTTACAAAGAGTCAGATGTGACTGAAGCAACTGGCACCACACAGCCCAAAGAGGCAAACAGCTACCTGGGACTTAGTCTTCTCTAATTCAAAAGATATGTAGGACACGTTTCATATTCAGTCAAATTATGTTTGCTTCTTGCATTTCATTTCTTTCTTCTATCTTTTGTTTCTGTCTTCCTGAAGGACCTACTTTAGTACTCTTGAAAAAAAAAAAAAGTGATGAAAGTGTTAGTCACTCAGTCATTTCTGATTCTTTGCCACCCTCTGGACTGTAGCCCACCAGGCTCTTCTGCCCATGGGATTCTCCCGGCAAGAATACTGGAGTGGGTAGCCATTCCCTTCTCCAGGGGATCTTCCTGACCCAGGGATTGAACCCCGGTCTCCTGCATTGCAGGCAGATTCTTTACCATTTAGTCTGTTAGTGGCAAAGTCTCAATCTTGGCTTGAAATGAGCTTTATGCTGTTTTCAGTCTTAGATGAGTTAGGTATAGAATTTCAGGTGTTTTCTCTTAACACATGAGGGAAATATTCTACTTGGAATTGAACTGTGGACGTAGCTGCTTTTTCCTTTTCACCCAATTTCTGATTCTCTCAAAGACAGTCTGTACTTCTATCTGGAGGGTTCTTATCCATGGCTAGTTTCCGTTTCTTTCTTTATGTGAGCTTTATGGAAGAAGCCACTGGGATTTAGGTACAACATAACCATAGTAGTCAACTTTATCCAGGTGATAAGTGACTTTTCCTTAAGAACTCTGCTGTTTTTTGAGAGTCTAGGTCATTTATTTTTAGATTTAAACTAAACTGTAGTACACAGAGACAGAGGTAAATATCAAATGTACATTCAAGTCAAAGGAGATGAACCAAATTTGCAAATGACATAGATTGAGAAAGGTAGCTAATATGGCTACCTTTGAACAGAACCGAGATTCAAAACTACTCGGACGGTACGAACAAGAGGATTGAAATACTTGTATGACATTTAACAAACATTTAAAAGCACTTCCTGTAGCAGTCCTACTTTCAGCTTTCAAATAAGGACACACTGCTTCTACCAATGTTTCAATTTTAGAGTCATAATTCTGATCTCTTACTTTCTTCTTTTCTTTTACTGTTCTTTCTCTCTGTCCCCTTTTCCCTATTCCCTCCTACTGGTTCCTTGAGAATAGAAAGGAAACCTACAATTTTTTGTTTTTCATGGGGCTCAGCATCATGCTTTGCAGAGAGTAAACATTCAATGAATATTAATAAAATATAATAGATTCTTGCATTTAGGCTGGAAAAAACAACTGTACAGGATTGAGGAAACCAACTTTAACAGTTTCACACTCTCCTTGACCACTGATCCAGTTTGAGAAAAAGGATATTGTGCTACCTCTAAAAGAAAGTATATACTAAGTCTGTGTTAGAAAGAGCATAAAATCTAATGTAAGTAATTTGCAGTTGTTCAGTCACTAAGTGGCATCTGTCTCTTTGCAACCTCATGGACTGCAGTGCGCCAGGCTTACCTGTCTTTCAGTATCTCACAGAGTTTGCTCAAATTAATGTCCATTGAGTCAGTGATGCCATCCAACCATCTCATCCTCTGTTGCCCCTTTCTCCTCCTGCCCTCAGTCTTTCCCACATCAGGGTCTTTTCCAAAGAGTCGGCTCTTAAAAAAAAAAAAAAAAAAAATAAGAGTCAGCTCTAGCACATCAAATGGCCAAAATATTGGAGCTTCACCTTCAGCATCATTCCTTCCAATGAATTCCTTTGGGGTTGACGGGTTTGATCTCATTGTCCAAGGGACTCTTAAGAATCTTCCAGCACCACAGTTAGAAAGCATCAATTCTTCAGTGCTCAGGCATCTTCAAGGTCTAATTCTCAAACCCACACATGACTACTGGAAAAGCCATAGCTTTGACTAGATGGACCTTTGTTGGCAAGGTGATGTCTTTGCTTTTTAATACACTGTCTGAATTTGTCATAGCTTTTGTTCCAAGGAGCAAGCATCTTCTAATTTCATGGCTGCAGTCTCCATCCACAGTGTTTTTGGAGCTCAAGAAAATAGTCTGTCACTCTTTCTACTTTTCCCACATCTATTTGCCATGAAGTGATGGGACTGGATGCCATGATCTTAGTTTTTTGAATGTTGAGTTTTAAGCCAGCTTTTTCACTCTCCTCTTTCACCTTTATCAAGAGGCTCTTTAGTTCCTCTTCAGTTCAGTTTAGCTGAGCTCAGTTCAGTTCAGCTCAGTCATGTCCAACTCTTTGTAACCCCATGGACTGCAGCATGCCAGACTTCCCTGTCCTTCCCCAATTCCCAGAGCTTGCTCAAACTCATGTCTATTAAGTCAGCAATGCCATCCAAGCATCTCATCCTCTGTCGTCCTCTTCTCCTCCCACCTTCAATCTTTCCCAGCATCAGGGTCTCTTCCAATGAATCAGTTTGTCGCATCAGGTGACCAAAGTATTGAAGCTTTAGCTTCAGCATCAGTTCTTCCAATGAATATTCAGGACTGATTTCCTTTAAGATGGACTGGTTGGATCTCCTTACAGTCCAAGGGACTCTCAAGAGTCTTCTTCAACACCACAGTTCAAAGGCATCGGTTCTTCAGCACTCAGCTTTCTTTATAGTCCAACTCTCACATCCATACATGACTACTGGAAAAACCATAGCTTTGATTAGACAGACCTTTGTCAGCAAAGTAATGTCTCTGCTTTTTAATATGCTGTCTAGGGTAGTCATAGCTTTTCCTCCAAGGAGCAAGCATCTTTTAATTTCATGGCTGCAGTCACCATCTGCCGTGATTTTGGAGCCCCCCAAAGTAAAAGTCTATCACTGTTTCCATTATTTCTCCATCTATTTACCATGGAGTGATGGTACCGGATGCCATGATCTTAGTTTTTTGAATGTTGAGTTTTAAGCCAACATTTTTACTCTCCTCTTTCACTTTCATCAAGAGGTTCTTTAGTTCCTCTTCGCTTTATGCTATTAGGGTGGTGTCATCTCCATATTTGGAGAAGGAAATTTCAACCCACTCCAGTACTCTTGCCTGGGAAATTCCATGGGCTGAGGAGCCTGGTAGGCTACAGTCCATGGGGTCGCGAAGAGTTGGACACGACTGAGCGACTTCATTTTTGCTTTTCACTTTCATGCATTGGAGAGGGCATGGCAACCCATTCCAGTATTCTTGCCTGGAGAATCTCAGGGTCAGAGGAGCCTGGTGGGCTGCTGTCTGTGGGGTCACACAGAGTCGGACATGACTGAAGCAACTTAGCAGCACCAGCACCTCTGTATCTGAGATTGTTGATTATTCTCCCAACAATCTTGATTTCAGCTTGTGCTTCATCCAGCCTGGCATTTTGCATATTGTACTTTGAATGTAATTTAAATAAGCAGGATGAAAATATACAGCCTTGACATATTTCTTTCCTAATTTTGAACCAGTCCATTGTTCCATATCCGGTTCTAACTGTTGCTTCTTGACCTGAATACAGATTTCTCAGGAGGCAGGTCAGGTGGTCTGGTATTCCCATCTCTTTAAGAATTTTCCACAGTTTGGTGTGATCCACACAGTCAAAGGCTTTGACATAGTCAGTAAAGCAAAAGGAAATGTTTTTCTGGAACTCTCTTGCTTTTTCGATAATCTAGCAGATATTGGCAATTTGATCTCTTGTTCTTCTGTCTTTTCTAAATCCAACTTTTACATCTGGAATTTATCGGTTCATGTACTGCTGAAGCCTAGCTTGAAGGATTTTGAATACTACTTTGCTAGCATGTCAAATGAGTGCAATTGTATAATAGTTTGAACATTCTTTGGCATTACCTTTCTTTGGGATTGGGAGGAAAACTGACCTTTTCCAGACCTGTGGCCACTGCTGAGTTTCCAAATTTGCTGACATGTTGTTGAGTGTGGCATTTTAACAACATCATC
Organism: Odocoileus virginianus; assembly: GCF_023699985.2. Lineage (NCBI taxonomy): Eukaryota > Metazoa > Chordata > Mammalia > Artiodactyla > Cervidae > Odocoileus > Odocoileus virginianus. The sequence continues at coordinate 32,984,014 of NC_069697.1, forward strand.
TTTTAGGATTTGAAATAGCTCAGCTAATTACAGCTGAGTACTTTGAAATCCTAAAGCATAAGTAACTGTCTCCATGAATTCTGTGTTTCTTATTGCATGGTGGAATATTATATTCACTTTGGCCAACAGATTGTAAGAAATTATTGGAAAATGGGAGTTTGATGAGGGAAAGTTTACTCAGGAGATGAAAGCCTCAGCAGATGTAGAGGATAGTTCAAAAACTCTCAATGTTTAACCAAGAGATGAAAAAAAAAAACACAGAAAAGAAACGGTAGCATGCAAACTCTTCTTAAATACTTGAAGAGCTAAACTAGTATGTGAATTTAGGATATTATGTGTAGCTGTAATATGAAAAAACTAGCAAATTTACCCAGAGACAACTTGGAGTTCCATAAGAAATACACTGATCACAAAAATCATATGAAAATGAACATCGAGTCTAGATTACCAAATATTAGAAGCACTTCAAGCCTAGAGAATTTCCACATGGGTCTCAGTATATGTGAGTTGTATTATGACCTTACCCCTAATCTCTACAATACCCCCTAGAGAAGTTAATATTATCAGATGTGGAAACTGAGATTCAAAAAGATTAAGTAAATTTTTTTCTGGGCTATATAGCCATTAAAGTAGGGAAATAAGAAATCATGCCCAAGGATGATGAATTAAAATAACTTGTGACCTTTCTGCTCTGATATTTGGCCTCTATTGCACCATAAAGATGATTAAATGCCTTCAAAAATGGCAGCCAACTTTGTGGAATACAGAAGCCAAATTATCTAAATTAAATATTTATTAAATTCCAGGCACTCACAGTACAACATGATGTGCATATGAAGATGCAGAATGTAAAATGCAGGTTTTTTCCTCTTCGGAGTTCGTATCTCTATCTAATGCATAGGGCAGCATTTTACCTAAATGGCAGGGAAAGTACAGGTGGAAACAAAAATAATAGTAATACCTTTTAAGTGATTGCTAACTACTAATCTTGTCTGATATGGTAACCCCGGAAGAAATTGCTCTCAAGAAGAGTGAATTCTGGAGCTGTAACCCAGAAATTGTAATTTACCTGGAAAGCTTCATGATAAACTCTTCCTGGTGGGGCCTGGAAGGCAAGCAAACAACTGATTAAATGTGTGAAAAGTACACTCTAAAGTGTTAGACAGGGTTTTTATTGCCAATTTTCTCAGTATTCAGTCTGAAGGTAGTTATAAAGCTGAGTAAGAATGAACTTTGACCTCTTGTTTAATCAGAAGCCCTAACAAAACAAGTTAAAGGAATTCTCTGATCCTCTTTGAAGATGTGGAACTCTTTCTTCTCTTTCTTAGATGAGATGTTTTCATTTGCTTTGAGAAGCCTTTAAAATATAATCACTCACTCAAGAATGTTTTCTTTCAGATTTTAAAAGGTCCAACCTCAGCCTTAAAATTAATCTTAACTTTTTTTCTTTTTATGTAGAGCCAAGTATATTTTTGTGACATTATTCTCGTTAAACATGTTTAATTCAAGGAAAATAAAATCAGTTAACTGCAACTATTTGTATTTCTTTTTTGCTTGAAAGTCAATCAGTCTGATGGATTCCATAAATATGACAGCTTAGTCATTATAATCTTCCTGGTTTTGACCATTTAGAAAAAAAAGAAATTAATTAAACAAAGAGACCTATAAACAGTTCTGAATAGCCAAGAATCAAAAGTAAGTTTCAAATTACAGGATGTCACAACCCTTTACTCTGTGAATAATGGGAAGGGGACTCTTTCCATAAGTCACAAAACTAAATTACAAACCAAAGGGTGTTGAGTCTCTATTTATAGGTAATTTTGCATCCTACACTGAAAGAGAGGCAGTATTTAGTGACTAAAATAAATTAGATTAAAATCAATAAATTAATTTTAGCTTATACAGGAGGAAAGTGGGCAGAATTTTCAGATTTAGTTGAAATTATTGATAAATATTCATATCATATTATCTGAGATCAATCAAATCTTTATCCTCATTTGCATTCTTGAAAGGCGAATTGATGGAAGGAGTTCGTTGTACATTCATTGTGCTTGTTTACCTTATACCTCAGCCCATTCCTAGATGATTCTTCTGAAAATCAAATGTAACTTCTTAAGCACTCTTTCTAATATGTTCAGGTTTCTTGATCTTCCTGCAACAAATTCCTTCAAGCAGTCTCTCCCCCACACCACCCCACCCCTTTTGTTTTTGGTTTCCTTGACATGACATTTTCTCCAGACTGTCCATATTGCAACAGCCTTATGTTATAGATGTTATGACTCACATTTTGGGGGGAAAGATAGAGAAGTAAGTGAATTGCCCAAGGTGACATAGCTATTCAATTGAAGAACTTGGAGTGAAACACAGGGTGACATAAATCTAAAGCCCGTCAGTAAATGCTACACTTGGTGCGCCCACTTGGCAGGCCCCCAGGCGCATGAACTGTTAGTGCCCTTCCTTTTCTGCCTATCTGACTGCCTTTGTTTGCAATTGTTTCCTTGTTTCATCTCCTAAATGTGGAGGTTAAATTACACCCTTGACCTCTTTCTTAACACTGTCTCCTGTGTGGAATTCAGCTACCTTCAAGTCATCAAAAGGAATCCTCCTCCACAGCTTAGCTCTCACATTCCAAAGGGCTCCTATGTGTTCCTACTTGGACATTTTGCAGTACATGACAGCCTGCTACTCTCCTGTTACCTGGATCCTGAGTGCTTCCTTTCCTCCATATTGGAATCACCTTGACCTGACAACAGCTCATCTCCTTTCATGCCCTTCATTCCCCTCAAAGTAACACCAGTACAGATACCATGTAGCAGAGTGTTAACTACAGTTTGATCATAAAGGCTGAGACCTAAATAACAAAGCAAGGGCCAAAAACCAAAATTAAATAGAGATCCCATTTTTATGACAATCCTTTGACTATTGCTTGCCATAGAATCAGGGGCAGATTCTTTGTTAAGCTAGTAAAGCTTAAGCTGTACTTACCTGACCATGCTTCCCTCTTTCAAGGCCTCAGAAAGAGCCCTAGAAATGTGCTTACTTGGTCATATATTTTTGTAAAATAAGCAATAATTATGTATTTTGGTAATCCCTTTTTCTTCTGAAGTGGCTGTCAATATTATAAAGACTTCTTACCCTCAGATTCACTCTTACAGAGTCCATTCTCCCCAGGAAAGATATCTCTTGCTCTAAAATCCTGGCATCATACTTATGTTCCTTCTAGATCCTTCTTTTTCCTGAGACCCTTATCCTCTCTTGAGTTTAAACCTTTAAATTCTTCTTCCTATCCCCCGCCACCCCTACTTTCCTCTCCCCCATACTTTGGAAGATGGAGTAGCACTTTTGTACCCAAAGTGGTCATCAGGACATTTTCCACTGTTATTACATATCCCACTGTCCTGTTATATAAAAACTATTTCAATTATTATTTGGGACTGCCTTTTAAAATTTCCTGACAGATCAGCTTCCCTGGTGGCTCAGTGGTAAAGAACCCGCCCACCTATGCAAGAGACGCAGGTTTGATCCCTGGGTTGGGAAGATCCCTCTGGAGAAGGGAATGGCTACCCACTCCAGTGTTCTTGCCTGGAGAATTCCATGGACAGAGGAGCCTGGCAGGCTACAGTCCATGGGGTCACAAAGAGTCAGACACAACTGAGTGACTGACACTTTCATTACTTTTTTTCCAGTACATCAGCTGGTCATGATTGAAAATGTACCATATGCCAAACATTGTGCTAATTGCTTTACATTCGTTATCTCAGTTTAATCAAAAAAACAATACTCTGAGGTATATGTAGCTATTTCCATGATCATTTTAAAAGCCATGCTTAGTTAGGTTAACCAGTGCATCCAAGGTCACATAGTAGGCATATGGTTGGCTTTCTATTTAATTAGTTACACCTGGTACCAGACATGCGCTCATTACCTCTGCTCTATTTTACCATCTAGGTATCACTGTTCTGTGAATTTCTCCTTGATTTGTCCAACCAGGAGAATTCTTGTCTTCCTCTCAACAACTATGATTGTGCCAATTTTATTTTACTTCTCTAAGATTACCTTGTACTGTTATTAGTCTTAAAACACAAAAACATGACCTTAAACTCTTATGCAGTTTCAGTGCCTCATGGGAATCAATCCCATAGTTTATGGATTGCTTTTATGACTAAAAAAACAATTTCTGTTATATCTAGATAAAGGAGATTACTACTATTAAATTCATAAGTAGTTTGCTTTTAAAAAGTATATTGAAAAGGAAAATCACTTAAGACTTTAAGCAAAGCATTACTTATATGGCTTATGTCCCTCAAGTGATGAACCTTGGCTGCACTATGGAAAAATGTATATTTGTCTTTTTCTTGAAAATGCATCATGTCATCTTCCCTAATGGGTGATGTTGACTGTAACAAGGGGGGGAATCTGTTAAAACAAAAGCAGATGTTCTTAGTTTATAGGGGAAACAAGGATAAGCGTAATTGATGACCTACTAATAATAGCTTTCTACTAATAATAGAAGTAGAAGGGGAAATATTAGAAAGCAATGACATTTTATTTTCTTGGGCTCCAAAATCACTGTGGATGGTGACTGCAGCCATGAAATTAAAAGGAGCTTGCTTCTTGGAGGGAGAGGTATGACACAACCTAGACAGCATATTAAAAACCAAAGATATCACTTTGCCAACAAAGGACTGTATAGTCAAAGCTGTGGTTTTTCCAGTAGTCATGTATGGATGTGAGAGCTGGACCATAAAAAGGCTGAGCACCAGAGAATTGATGCTTTCAAATTGTGGTGCTGGAGAAGACTCTTGAGAGTCCCTTGGACTGCAGAGAGATCAAACCAGTCAACCCTAAAGGAAATCAACTCTGAATATTCATTGGAAGGACTGATGCTGAAGCTGCAATACTTTGGCCACCAAATGCGAAGAACCAGCTCATTGGAAAAGACCCTGATTATGGGAAAGATTAAAGACAAAAGGAGAAGAGGGAAGGAGAAGAGGAGATGGTTAGAGAGCATCACCAACTCAATGGACATAAGTTTGGGCAAACTCCAGGAGACAGTGAAGGACAGGGAATCCTGAAGTGCTGCAGTCCATAGGGCCGAGAAGAGTTGGACATAACTTGGAGACTGAAGAACAACAATAGCAACAGCAGTAATAGCTCTCACCTGATTCTAATGAATTTGGCTACTGCCATTTGTACGAAGGGATAAATCAGTACTTACAGATTGGATTGGGTTGAGTATATTTTACACTCTGAGTTACAAGTTGAGTGACTCAACAAGGGGAGAGTGAAGAGAGGGAAGCAGGGGTATTTTCTCAAATGTAATGGGTAAAAGAATCAAGTGAGACTGAAAGTGGACACCAGTCAGTTGAGCAACAGGCAGGGTGTGTAGTGAATTGGAGCCAGTTGGCAATTTACAGAAAAAGTTTCTGTGCAAATCTGCGCACAGTTTCTATGGGGAGGACTTTGACAGACATTCTGGTGAAGAAGTTTTGGCTTGCTTTGGTTGTTACAAAGAAAATTAAGAATAGTCCTTAACATGGACCTTAATGAATGTACTTTTTAGCCAGCATTGCTTAAAACTAGAGCTTCTTTGGACTTGTAAAAACTTGTCTGGAGCATACTTTTCATCTTTCTCTTTGAGTTTAGATGCCATAAAAGGAGGTTTTTGGAGTAAGATGGTTTGTTTTTCACTGAACTGAGAGGAATGAGCACAAACTCAGTCTCCAAAATGTAGGCAGACCAACATCATGGTCAAAAGTGTGAGTCTGGGAGTCTGGATGCTAGAGTTCACTCTTCCAGGTCCAGTGTTTAAGGCTGTGTGGTACTTAAGTGAGCAGTAGCATGTTTCTTAATCTCAGCTACCTCCTTTGTGAGAAACAATTAACCAAGTACCCCTTATGGTGGTTATGAGTACTAAGTGAGCTAATTTAAGTGAAACACTTAGCACAATGCCTGGCACATAGTAAGTGCTAAATAAATATTAAATAGTACTGTTAAAATCAGTATTATTTATGAAGGCATAGAGACAGAAACTTGATTAGATGCTCGAAGAATTGATGCTTTTGAACTGTGGTGTTGGAGAAGACTCTTGAGAGTCCCTTGGACTGCAAGGAGATCCAACCAGTCCATCCTAAAGGAGATCAGTCCTGGGTGTTCATTGGAAGGACTGATGCTGAAGCTGAAACTCCAATACTTTGGCCACCTCATGCAAAGAGTTGGCTCACTGGAAAAGACCCTGATGCTGGGAGGAATTGGGGGCAGGAGGACATCCTCTGACGACAGAGGATGAGATGGTTGGATGGCATCACCGACTCAATGGACATGGGTTTGGGTGGACTCTGGGAGTTGGTGATGGACAGGGAGGTCTGGTGTGCTGCAGTCCATGGAGTCTGAAAGAGTCGGACACAACTGAGCAACTGAACTGAGGGAGTGAGGGGAGGGGGAAATAGGGAGTTATTACATAAAGGGGGCAGAGTTTCTGTTTGGGATGATGAATCATTCTGGAAATAGATAGTGGTGATGATTGTACAACATTCTGGACTTAATTCATGTCACTGAATTGTAGATTTTTAAATGGCTAGAATTTTTAAAAATTGTGTCATTTAGCATTTACACAATAAATGAAAGAAGGAAACAAAAAGAAAGATTATAAATGATGACTATCACTTAGACTCAGAATTCTTTTCTTTTGGTTCTGCCTAATGCCAGGAAACACACTGATTACATAATTTCAGATCCAACACACTGACTGCTTTCATTGCTTCCTTCTCTGTCCTCTGAACCACAAGGGAAGATCCCCAAGGTCAGGTGTCCTCTAAGATGCCCTCTTAGTGGGCTAGTTGCTCATCTTGGCAGTCTCGGGGTCTCTTGGGCACACAGTCAGGAGAAAAATACTTGTATTAGCAGATCCCCACAACTTCATCAGTGGAGCATAGCTTGGGAAGCTTTTTTCTGATGCTTCACAAGGAGGGGTGAAGCTTGATGAAACTAGTTCAGTCGTGGTGCTTATCAGTCATCACCAGATGTGCCAGCTATTTTCCTTTACACTCTATCTAGGTCAAACATATGGATTCCGTCTCCTACAGCATCATAAGAACTGTTCATCATTTTAGATCCAGAAGATTTTATTAATTTAGCAGTAGACAGGTGACCACCAAGAGGACTCATTATTTGGTCCATCAAAACCAGGATGCAGTAGACCCAGACAGGACATTTTTCTCTGAGATTTCTTCCACAACTTAATGGATTTTTAAGACTCTAGAGTTATAAAATAACCACCTCTCTTTTGTTACATTGAAACTACTTAAAATCTGATCCCTACTTGACACATGAGGTTAGATTGCATGACCTCAGAAGTTCTTCTTGATTCTTATTCTATGAATAGAATCCACCCAGCATAACTAGTCTTGAAAAGAAAACTGATATCATTTCAAATAATTTCCTTTACCAAGCTATGTAAATATGTGTAAAATAATACATGTGATAATTTTGTAATGTAACATGTACTTAATGAGATTACATGATTATTAGACTTGTTATTTCTAAGCTACTGTTGTTCATCAGTAATGATTATGATAATTAGTTTTACTTCATTCTGATTGGGGGGCAACTGTATATATAACTTTAAAATGCTTAAGTCAATACATCACTCAACAACTAGTGCTTTAGATTAAACATAGTTGTTACTTTGTGTAGAGTGTGAGGTGGATGTGTTTTTAGTTCCTTAACACATGTATACCAAGCTCAGGCTTTGTGCAGGGCACTGGTCTAGGTACTGGGACCATGGTGGGGAAAGAGATTGAGCAACATCCTTGTCCTCATAAAGCCTATTTCAACCTCCTCAAAAATAACCCTTATATCTAAATAATTTAGACGCTAATACACTGTAGAACAGAATGGGGGAAGTTGGCTACATCAATGTGTCTCTTATTATACACGACATAGAAACCCTGTGAAATAATTTTCATTATCCCTGCTTTAGAAGAGAATGAATTGCCTTAAGATACTTGCAAGACCAGTGAAAGTGTAGCATTTCTTATCAGACTCCTTGGTAAAATGTATATAATTATTTTAGATATCATCACAAAATGGGGAAGAAATTTGAGAATTAGATGAATACATAGGTAATCCTATTCTGAGTGAGCCTATGAGAATGATAATTCATTATAAAAAATTAACAGCAACAAAAGAAATACTTGCTTTAAGAGATCTTGTGTATGTGACATATAAATAACTGTGTCTGTACATCTATCTAGTCCCCCTTCAAAGTCAGTTGCTTCTACCCCACTCACTATAGTAGCAATTTCAGTCAGAGGTGATTTTGTCCCCCACAGTACAAATGGCAACATTGGGAATGCCACAGTACAATGGCAGCATTCTGGGTAGTCACCCCACCATGGGGTGGTGGGGATGCTACTGGTATCGATTAGCTAAAAGCCAAGGATGCTGCTGTCATGCAATACTGTGCAGGATAGAGCCCCGTGACAAAGTAGCACTGGACTCAAGGTTTAAAACCCTGCATTAGAGGGATCAACTGTTAGCTGTTTGATATGTTTATACACACCTGAGCATACAACTCCCTTGGTGTGCAAATGGCTAATATACTTATTATCTTGTGATTTATTTTTACTTACTGAAAGTTGTAGTTCTTTCAGTCAGTATATTTAGTTCTGTCTCATTCTGGAGAACTGCATAGCATTTTCTATGTATGTGTAAAAGTATCATAATTTATTTAACTCTTCTCTATGAATAGATGTTTAAGCTGTTTTCAGTTTTTTTCCCCCCTATTTCAAGTGGTTGCAGTGAATATCCTCATATGCACATTTTTTGTACAAAGTTAACAACATTTTTCTAGGACTATTTTCTAGAAGTGAGATGGCAAAGCCAAATTGTATGAACATTTAAAAACTTGGTAGATATCACCAACCCTTCCAGAAAGGATATGCCCAAGTAATAATTCCAGCTAATTATCTGTGAGAATGACAGGAATATTTTCAGCTTCACAAGTGTGCTTTACTAAAAAGGAATATAACATAAGCAAATAAAACTGTACTTGATTTCAAGAATGTGTAGACAGACAAGCCTCAAAAGCTCATTAAGCTGTATCAAAGAACATAATAATGGTCACTGGAAAGTATTTGGTGATAATCATAGAAATCACTCTGTTATACAAGCAATAACATTGAGAAGACTAAACCCCATAGCAAGTGTATCCACTGTCTAGATTGTGCTGGAAAATTTACCAGAAAGCTAATGGATCCTGGCTGCTTTGTTAATATGAGCCACTATGTCATCTGCCTTCACCTAACTGCCTGGTCGCAGGAGGAACAGCAATTGTCCACAGGATTTATAGCTACTTGGCTTTTCAGTAAGGCAGAAGAAAAATAAACCAGAGAATAAGTCGCCCACTGAGATCATTAGAAAAGGAATCAGGAATAAATGAATTCTAAGAATGAGATATTGTTAGCTAGAAATGGAATAGGTAAAATCTGAATTAAATAATCATTTCTCCTAGTCTTTCCCAAACAAAACAACTGTATAAATAAGTCTCAAATATGTAATACAGAAATAATACCCAATCCTCTAATTTTCATATGAAACTGAAAGAGCTGGTTATGAGCTTGATAGATTTGTTGGCTGAAAGGGTGTTGTTTTAACATGAGATCCAGAATTGCTTGCCTGCTTTGTCAGCAAACCTTAAGGAAATCTCTGTCATTTGTATGACATTTCTTGCACGTTGCTCTGTTGTTAGGGTATTTGTCCTATGAGAGGGTCACTCTGGTCATCTGTGAATAGGATCTGAGGTGACAGTATTAGAAAAGGCAGAAGCTTCCTCTCCTCATGGAGCTTACATGTTCAGAGGGAAAAGTATTGAATAGTCATTTGATCTCTGTGGGAGAGGGCGAGGGCAGGATGATATGGAAGAATGGCATTGAAACGTGTAAAATATCATATGTGAAACCAATCGCCAGTCCAGGTTCGATGCATGATACAGGGTGCTCAGGGCTGGTGCACTGGGATGACCCAGAGGGATGGGATGGGGAGGGAGGTAGGAGTGGGGTTCAGGATGGGGAACACGTGTACACCCATGGAGGATTCAAGTCAATGTATGGCAAAACCAATACAATATTGTAAAGTAAAATAAATAAATAATTTAAATTTTTTAAAAAAGGTCAATTATACAGTATTTAAGTCATCTTGTGATCAAAGTTGAAGATATGATGAAAACATGTAACAGGGCACCTGACCAAGTCTAGAGGGTGAGTAGAGAGGCCACCTTCATGATGTGACATTTAAGTCAAAACGGGAACTACCTGACATGTAACTTTGAAACCTTAACAACAGTTTGTATCACGTTTAGGGTACATGTCGGATATTTCCTAGTGTTTTCACCCATTTCAAAAAGTAAACTTTCCTATAGAATAAAAGCTTCCTAAAGAAAACTAATATTAGAAATCTTTGTCTTTTCTTTAACAATTAACACAGCTCATGACACATTGTAAAGCCTAATCAGTGGTTTCATTCATTTATTCATTGGTTTTACTCAGTCAGCAATGCCTAAGATGTGACCATTACTATTCTAGGTCTCCAGGAAATAGTGATGACCAAGAGGACAAGGTCATGCTCTCAGTAGGTTTCCATTTTGGTGAGGGATCCATGCAAACAAACATTTCCCTGGTGGCTCAGATGGTGAAGCCTGCAATGCAGGAGACCCTAGTTTGATCCCTGGGTTGGGAAAATCCCCGGGAGAAGGCAATGGCTACCACTCCAGTATTCTTGCCTGAAGAATTCCATGAACAATGGAACCTGGCAGGCTCCTTGGGGAGCCTACATCCATGGGGTCGCAGAGAGTCTGACAGAACTGTGCAACTAACATTTTTACTTTCCATACAAACTTAATAAGTAGATGATAAGTGACATGATGTACTATAAAGAAAATAGATAGACTAATGTGGGAGAGCATGAATATTAATGGTTAGAGAAATCTTTTTTAAAGAAATGAGATTTAAGTTTGGAATTTATGGCATCAAACTATACAACTCCTCTCCTGCCACTCGCAGGCTTCCCATTGTTCATCTCTTCTTTTTCATTCTAGACTCCTACCTCTGAATGATTATATTCTTCCCCCACGCCTTCCTTGGCTCTCAGTATGCATGCGGATGACCCAACCAAAACCGTTTTCAGCTCTTTGATCTTCTTCTCTCCTCTGTAACCCACTCCTATGGCCATGACCTTGACCTTGTCCTTACTTACATCACCCTCAAAATCTCACTTTCAGGCATCTTTCTCTTCGGCTGCCATCTTCATCCTTCCATCTCACGTACTATAATACTTTTACTCCTTTAATTGTTTCCCTTTATTGTGAACATTAATCCTTTTATCTAAATATCTTTCTAATACTCAGCTTGATTCTGTGGTTCATTGATCTAAACACACCTTATGAGTATTCATTAGCTCTCTTAGTCTTTCCCTCTCTACATCGTGTTATCCAGAAAAACCCCAGTCCTTGTCAGATACAGTCATGGCTTCCTCCACTCTGCTCCAGAGCAGCCATCAGTGGAAAAGTACGCTGTACTGGCTGAACACTCTGAGCTCAAGAATGCGAATGACCAAAGGGATGCTGAGCTACCATTCCCTAGAATGTTCCTTTCCCACTCTCCAGAGTAACTGCTTCATGTCCATTTCTATCTCTTCAAGGTTTTAACATCTCTCTCTATCAAATTAACCCCTCAAAACCTTCACCCACTCCCTTCTATTGATGACACTACCTTTAATTTCTTTGATACCCGAATGAAAGAGAGGAATTACCCTTGAAAAGATTTGGGGAAAATGGAAGCATACAATTGTTATGTAACTCTTTCTTCATATGTTTTCTCAAAGTGGCTGCTTTAGCTAGTGGCTCAGTTGGTAAAGAATCTGCCTGCAATGCAGGAGACCTTGGTTTGATTCCTGGGTTGGGAAGATCCCCTGGGAGAAGGAAATGGCAACCCACTCCAGTACTCTTGCCTGGAGAATTCCATGGACAGAGGAGCCAGACAGGCTGCAGTCCATGGGATCACAAAGAGTCGAATAAGACTATGCAACTAACATTTAGCATTGTGTTTATGTAGCATGAGCTTAAAATTTTTGTTGAATTGACTTTTTAAAATTCCAGCCTAATTTGATTTTTTTTCAATATTTACATGTTTAGGTCCATGTTTGACCTTGCTTCTTCTTTAGTCCACATTCAGAACTTTCAACATATTTCTAAGATACCTGTATTCAAGTTAAATCATATTTTCAGTCATATGTTTTCAATTGAGTTTTATTACCTTATTATAATCTCACAAGGAAAATGACTCCAAGCCATTTAGAAATCCTGTCACTTCAAAGAGAACTCTAAGTTTTTGTGGTTTTTTTCTTTTTTTTGAATGTGTATTTTATTCTTTCAACCAGTCTATAAAAAGACGTTTACTGGAACTTCCCTCGTGGTACAGTGGCTAAGACTTCAGTTTCCCAGTGCAAGGGGTCCAAGTTCGATCCCTAGTCAAGTAACTAGATCCCACATGCTGCAACTAAGACCTGGTGCAGTCAAATGAATTAAAAAAAAAAAAAAGACATGTAGTTAAAATGAGCCAACTAAAGGTTTTACACATACTTTTTTTCAGTATTAAAAGTTAGTTTATAGCTAAGATTCATTGCCCAGGAATATCTCCTTCAATCTGTGATTTGATTGTCAGTGTTTAAGCAACTATAAAGACATTGTTCCAGATATTTAGAAGAGTGTTTTACAGCATGATCTTTAATAAGCAGATAACTTCTCAGTTATGACTCAAATTATAACCCTTCATTAATTTTTTCTGCCTCCAATATATAATGTGAGCAATGTAGATTGTAAACTGGAATTGCCTTTTTGCTTTTAAATTAAATTTCCATAAGATAAAGAGTTCTAATTACTTTCCTTCTAATTAAAACTTACATACACAAGCATAGATGTCCATTAGTGATACATTGGTTAGTAAAGGCTGGTGACTTTAAGTATAGGTTTTAGTCTACAACTATTAGAAAGTTTTATTTATTCACTGACAAACCTAAAATTATACACATGTGGAAATCACCTAAAATAGGAATGGAATTACTTATATAATTGACTAAAGCTTTCAGAAGTTGAAATATAAATTGTCCTATGTAAATATTTTAATATTTTAAAAAATTTGTCACAAAATGCGGTTTACCTGTAAATATTTTACCATACTGATCATTTTTACAATACTGTTTTCTATACTGACTTAAAAAAACATTACAATGATTTGAATTTCAAACTCAAATTCTTTTTACTTATAAGGTCACAGAAACATGCATATGTTAGATGAGATGAGATGAAATATGTAGGTCACAGACAGTAAAACATTCTGAGGTTTCTCTATAGTGACTTTTGTAATTTAAAGCAAGTTTCCAGAAATTCAGCCAACCAAAGCTTTCTAATTTTTGTCTCATATATTAGTATATGGCTCTCTCCAGATAAGTATTTATATCTTAAAAAATGGAAAGTGGTCTGAAATGGTATAAAAAAAGTAAATTCCTTTTGCCTCAATAGTGAATTTGTTTTTCACATGATTTCTGGAGAATAATATACATCAGAGGAATAAATTCATGCACTGGGATCACTGTGGTATCAGTAATTGGACAGTGGATCTTTAAAAACTTTGATAGGTTTAATTATATATAGTATCCCTGTCTTATTACTGTAGGTACTAAAAGTTGAGCATGGATGGTTTGTGAGTATTGGCAGATAATCCATGAAGTTGACTCTACTTTGCATTCTCAAAATGAACCAATTTCTGTGGAATGTTGAAAGATACACCAGAAGTCACTTATTCTGAATTTAGTTCTATGTTATGCTAGGAGGGGAAGGTGTGGAGGAGAGAACATCTGAGGTCCATGGAATAGCATCTGTCCTACCTCTGACCCTTCGAGTGCTTCATGCCATCTCCAGGGCCCCTTTCTGTCTGAGCTGCACATCTGTGAAGCAAGACTGTGGGAAGAATTACCCCTTAGTCCCAAATCAATCTCAACAGATACCTCATCTTTATTCCCTTAAATCAGTGTAGATCTTCCACATACCTATTCTCTGTTCTGACAAACCCATAATAGAATGACATTATACAGTTTACAAGGCTATGTTATAAGGTTTTGTCCAATTTAAATTTAGTGTTAATTTGAGTGGGTACAAAATTCATTCAAACTTTTAGTCAGGTTCCCTTCCTAAACACTCAGCAGTGTAGCACATTTTAAATTAATTGTTACCATTTCAGGAACCATTGCAAGAACTCATTTCATGATTCCAAAAAGCTTTCTAGATAGTTTCAGTTCAGTTCAGTTCAGTCGCTAGATTTTAAATAACCCGATAAAATTATTCTATAAAATTGATGTTGTTATAAATATTTTAATATGGCTTAACAGTTTTGTAGAGTTAAGGACTGCATTGTGTCTTTTGACCATCTCAGAAAGCCATATCTTTATGACAGAGATTTCATAGTCTAGAGGTGAAGTAATCCAGGCTTAAAGGGTTAACAGAATTTATTTTTCTGGTTTTCTACAACCAGAAAGTGGCAGGACTAGAAACTGAAGTATTGTCTTCTGATTCTAAATGTGCCTTAAAAAAACAACTTAATCAACTCTGTTGATTTAATTCTGTGAGAAAGAACAGTTTAACTGTGTAAAACTAAACAGTGTTAAAGCTAAATTTATACTTAAAGAAGGCAATACTAAATAATTCCATATTACAAGGTGAGGCATCTAAATAGATAGGTTTAAAAATTTTCAAATTAACATTTTATAAGATCTAACAAAATATGGTTCCACTCAAAATCAGTTTACTTCAGCTACTCAAAAATGTTTGATAAACAGATATGAGGCAGGTGCTAAGTATTACACTTGTTGCAGAATAAAATGGTTCCTTTTATGCCTTTTGGCACATCTAGTGAGGGTCTCTGGTGAACACTTGTCCTTGTCCTTTAACAGAGTCAAACTTAATTTCTGAAAAACAAAAAGCGTCTTACCTGTAAGTAGCCCTATTGTACACCTGCTAGAGTAAGCAAACTCTGGGAGCTAATTCAGACTCCTGGTTTTTAACTAAAACTTAAATTTGTCATCAGTGTGCTTGAATTTAAAGCAGTGTGTTCTCTCTTGAATCACTAACCAAAATATAGCATTTCAGGGAATTAAAATTAAAAATGATATTTATCTAACACTAGCCAAAGGTCCGTCTAGTTAAGACTATGGTTTATTCCAGTGGTCATGTATGGATGTGAGAGTTGGACTATAATGAAAGCTGAGCACTGAGGAATTGATGCCTTTGAACTGTGGTGTTGGAGAAGACTCTTGAGAGTCCCTTGGACTGCAGGAGATCCAACCAGTCCATCCTAAAGGAGATCAGTCCTGAGTGTTCATTGGAAGGACTGATGTTGAAGCTGAAACTCCAATACTTTGGCCACCTGATGCGAAGAGCTGACTCATTTGAAAAGACCTTGATGCTGGGAAAGATTGAGGGCAGGAGGAGAAGGGGATGACAGAGGATGAGATGGTTGGATGGCATCACCGACTCAATGGACATGGGTTTGAGTAAACTCCAGGAGTTGGTGATGGACAGGGAGGCCTGGTGTGCTGCGGTCCATGGAGTCGCAGAGAGTCGGACATGACTGAGCGACTTAACTGAACTGAGACAAAAGCTGGTTTAAACCTCTGAAATCTTTAGAGCATGATAATCACAAAAAAATCTCAAAATCCATTCCTCTGGGTTTTCTGAGCCCTGTCTCAGGAAGGTAAGGTAATAAAGAGCAAACAAACAAAGCAATGCCTCTGAGAAAGGCCTTTACTAAGTTATAGTTGAACTTAGAATAGAGAGAAAGTAGACATTTGAAAACTTATTGTTTCTTTGCAAATTAATAGTAAAATATTGACCATCACCTTAAGACATTGCACTTGTAAATTATTCTTAGAGTCCAAACCAGGAAAAAAAATTTGTTTCTTTAGGAAAACTTGCATGCACCGTTTTGCTGGGTGTGAAAATCTCTCCATCTTTCCGTTTGCGACTTCGTTGCCAGGAGCCCACTTGCAAATACCCTGGCGGCTCTTGCTCTCTCTTGGCAAATTTTTGCTCTCTTCTTTTCAAATTAGTTATAATTCCTTTGAGAAGTAGATAAGATATTAATTAAATAAACACATGTATCTAGATTTTGAATAGAACCAAACCAATGTCTAGAGGAAAGTAGAATAGCTTCTTATGACTTCATTGTAGTACTCTCATTCCCTTTAAGGAATTTTCTTATTTCTCTTAGTCATTTCATATGCTTAGGCCTTTTTCTATCTCAATCAATTTTTTTACTTTACATTTATTTTCAAAATTTAAACTTTATAATATTTTTTACTTACACCTAAAATGCTGTATGAGAGGATGGGTTTTGTTGTTATGTCTCTATCTTTATATATTTAAGTATATATTATTTTGATATATTTAAAATGTAGGTTGTAATATTATGTTTACAATGTTTGTAAAAGGAGAAATATGGCTCCTTGAAGAAAATTAAGATAGAAAAAAATACTGGTAAAGTACAAGTTTAGAGAAAAGTGACTAAGAACAATTTAACATAGTAGAATCAGATAGAAATGTATGGCTTAATATAATACTTTAATTCACACATCTAAACTTAAGAGAAAATGTTTGGTACTGCAGAGTATTGAAGATAAGTGCAACCTAGCTCTTGTCTTAGAGGAATTTAAAATTCAATAGAGGGAATTACAAATACAAAATTACTGTAGCACATAGAGAAATCAAAAGATTCAAAATATAGAAATTCGCTCCAATTGGTGAGATCTGGGCAAAATTCAAAAATAGCACATTAGGTTTGTTTGGCTTATATATTAAGGGTCAAGGGAAATAGGGTTACTGCTATGAAATGCCATGATCAAAGGTGTACTAGTTCAAAAGGCAGGCTTTTGGGGTAACCAGAAGAAAAGCATCTACCAGAAATGATGGTGATAGCGATGTGTAGAGTGACAGTGAGGATGCAATGAATCAACTCCTCTTGCTATTAGGATAGGCCCTGGAATTTAATGATGGAAAAGGCTCACCACCTCCCTCAAGGAGCGCATGGTTTAGGGAGTACAGAGATCTAACCAGATGGCCCCTCTGATAATTCAGAGGTCTGACTCAGCCTAGTCCAGCTGATGGTACCTGCCGCCGCACTACGCAGCTCCACAGACCACCTCCACATCGTGTCTGGAGGAAGCGGGAGGATTTGACCTATTCAGGGATAAAAGAAATGCTTCACTGAGGTGAGGGGGCTGAACTAAGATCTACAGAAAGGGTAAAAGTTCAGTCAGTGAAGTGGGGAGAAGAGTGTCCCCCCAGGGGAAGCAGCGTGTGCAGAGCGCCTGTGATGGGGACAGTGAGGCACGTGTTTGACGGATGGAAAGGTCAACGTGCCCAGAACACAGAGGCGAGGAAGAGCCTGGTGTGAGATGAAGCTTTTGTGGAAGGTAGGGGCCAAACTCTGGGGGCTGTGGGTCTTTGATATTTTGGTCCTTATCCTCCAAGGAAAGAAAAACTCTTCAATGTTTTAAGTGTGGTCAGATTTTTAATTACCCAGAGAAGAAACTGAAAGGAGGTAAAAGTGGGAATAGGAAGATGTGATGAGAGAGATGTGATGATAGTGGGGAAAATGACAGAGTATTGAGCTCTAACTGTGTAGCAAGCACTATACTGAGTGCCTCATGTGCATCATTGATGACTTGCCTGGATAAGTGTGGTGCTCTGTAAAGTAAATTCACATTTCCACTTCCTCTCCAGTCCCAGGGCACTAAGCAGGCAAAATTCAGTACTGCTAAAATGTTAGGCAAGATCATGGAGACACCACAGACCAAGACTCTATCTCAGCACATTTCCTTATAAATTACTCTTGTACTTTGCATCTCTCTGATGCCATGTACGGACAGATGTCAGAGCTTTGTAGCAAAGATACAGCAAATCAAGAAGTCCAGTTACTTCCAAGACTCTAAGACCCTAAGTTGCTAGGAGTTTATAGAATTACTGGGATGTAAATACCTGACTGAAAGTGAATCCTCACACTTCAGTTATTCATATATCCCTATTTATTACCTGTTTATACCCCATTTATTAAATAAATATACCCTATTTATTAAAACCTGTCAGTTTTAAGTAAGGGGAAAAGCTATTTAGAATGGTAGCTAATAAAATGAAACTCAGTTGTGCTCACTAATTTCTATTTATTTTCCTGAGTCATTTGTTTATTAAGTATTTGCTTTCATGACTACTATGTACAAGGCACTGTATCGGCACTAAGGATACAATAGTGAAAAAACTAGGTGGCAATTCCTGACCTTGTGGAGCTTATGTTGTAGGAAGGGTACACAAACTATAAACAAGGTATGTTAATAAAACATGTAGTATGTTAGATGAAATTATATAGCAAACAGGATATGTCTTATAACTCATGCTGTATTTATACTATAACATAGTTTGGGTCCCATAACATATATTTCTTCATTAGAAAATTAAAGCAGATTGAGAGGAGTGTCCAGTATAGATGCATTACGTGCATACTCAGTTACTCAGTTGTGTCGGATTCTTTTGGAGCCAGCCTCCTCTGTCAATGGGATTATGCAGGCAAGAATACTGGGATGGGTTCCCATTTCCTCCTCCAGGGGATCTTCCCAACCCAGGAGACTCATGTCTCCTGCATTGGCAGGTGAACGCTTTCACCATTGAGCCACCTGGGAAGCCCCATAGGTACATTCGAAGGCTGAAATTTTAGACATCCACGGAAGGCTTCACTGAGTCGGTGACATCATCTCAAATACTTAAAGGAGATGCGGGAGCCAACTGTGTGAATATATGGGGCACGAATATTCTTGACAGAAGAAACATCAGTACAAAATCTCTGAGATACTAGCGTCTCTTGATTCAAATGGAATTTTCATGAACATTTACAAAAATGCTAACCATCAAATCTGTAACATTAAAAGTTGTATTGACACAGAATAAGATGAAGTAACTTTTTTGCTTTATCTTGTCAAATTCTATTTCATGTGGCACGAAAGATATCTACTGGTTTTTATTACATCAAGATATATTTTGTTTTAAAAGTTTGCTCTAAGTTTAAAAAAGAGGAAGATTATAAACATGTGTTTGCTGTAGATATTTAAAATGTATTTTTCAGTGTAAAACAATACAAAGTCCTTGATTACCCCTGCCTCCGTTTTTTTTTCCTCTACATTTTCAAAAGTTTCTGAAATTTAGGTTTTTTGGTAACCATAATTTGCACCAATTATTCAGAAGATGAAAATGTGGTGAAGCAAATAAACAGAACACTGGTTATATAAAAGAAAAGGACTGGGGAGGCTCTTGGATTGCATGTTTTGGGGGAGGACTGCCTTAGTTAATATTGAGCCAAGACTGGAAGATGGCGGCCAAGAAAAGCTTTGACTGCAGTGTGTATCTCTATGAGCATTCTGTATCGTATTTCCTGTGTGTAATTAAAATCTTTCTTTATTGTGAAGAACTATATTAAATATGTTTAAACAGGTTTCCTCTTGCATGTATTAGAGTCTCTATTTCAGAGACCCCAATTACCCTTAGCTGAATTATGATTGCCAGTCTTCCATATCTTATTACCTTCATCCTAATTACTTAAGTCTTCTTTTTCCTTCCAACTATATATTCTGTGATTATGACAAGCTTTCTTTTAAGTTGGAAACTGTGTTTTAAGCCATGTATCATGTGCTGTTTCTAAGATATGCATTACTTCAGTAGATATGTTGTTTTGGCCTTCAATTTTATTTCCTTTAGGGTTGTAATTTTTCTACTTTTTTGTTTTTTGCTCTATTTGTTTTTCTGCTTTCTCATTTTTAAAGCTTTTGTTTAATTAATATATCCTTATTGAGTGCTGTGGGAAGTTTCCTTCTGTCTTAAGGTCATGCTTTTTCCTAGGCTGAGTATATTCTTTCTGTGCTCTATGGTTTCGAGTGTGTTCCATAGTTTTTGTGCATCTATTCAATTCCCTTTCTTCATGTTTTACTCACACTCAGACACTTTGGTCCAGATTTTCTATTTTACTTCTTTCCTCTCCATCTGAGAATTGTTTGCTGTGTCCTTCTCCATTGTGGTTTAAGGATAGGTATTTTGAGTTCTGTCCACAATTTCCTCTGGCTTAGGGGACCTGATGGGCTAAGAGGAAAGCTCAGCTGAGGGAGGGATATCTGAGCTTTGCCTTCACTTCGAGGATTTCATCAATGTTTGTTTTAAGAGTTCAATCCATAAAATCAGAGAACTGTCCCATTTCTACAGATCTCCGTCACGCTTCATGTCAGCCCTTGATCTATGCATCACTTTGGTGCTTTCCTCTGAGAATCAGTCCCATCCTGTACAGGTCCCATATTTCACCTGTTTTCCCTGCTGCCATTTCACCCACTCGGTAGTGAAGAGAGTAGCCACTTAGTTTTCTTCTCGCCAGATCTAAGAGCATGACTGGGAGTTTCTGAATCTGGTCTGTTCTCCCACATGGCTTCTTGGAAATGGGATGGGAATAGTAATTTGGTCAAATCACAAAGCCTATAGTTGGCTGCAGAAACTTAGGTTTCTTTAGGGAAGCCATTGCATTGTGCCCCTTTGCTCAGCTACTGGTGGTGATTTTTATTATGGTTGTTGCTAAAATTTGTACTGTTGTCCATTCTATCATCTAAACTGTAAATCTCCCATCGTCCTTATATCCCTCTAGTTCTTTCATCTACCTGTATATAAACAGACTCAAAACCAAACACTGAAATATAGTTGTCCAAAAAAATCTTAAAACTGGCGAAATATTAAAGCTTTGTAGATTGCTAAAAAAATTCCTAATTGGCTGAGCTTTATGTTTATCATATTTCTTAAGAAAATCAAAATTATTATTATCAAAATCAACAAGTGTTTGAGTTATTTGACCTTAGAAGTATTAGATATGAAAAAAATCTGTAATGATGGGCTTGGAATAATAGAATTTCTTTAAAAAGAGGAAGAAAATACGAAATGACCATCATTACCCATCCAGAGTTATTTCTGTTTTGAGCTATGTGTTATTGTACAGGTAATGTTAAGAAGTCCATAATGCTTTTGTTTCTTCCTCATTTTCTTGTTTTGTTTATTTTTCATGTGTGTGGCTATAATCTATGTACTGACTGTGAAATTTTTATGGTTGTGACTAAGCCGTAAGTTCCTACTAAAATACCATTAAAAGCTTAGAAGCTGAGCTTCTAAGACTTCTTAGACTTGAGTCAAGAGAAATGGCATTATGTAATCAATGTTTTATGCAGTTTATTTATCTTATAGTCATGTCCCCCCCAAATAATTATAAAGTTAAGAGTAAGAACTTCTCATATTCCATGTATTGTGCTGAAATGCTTCAAAATTCATTTTGGTATCTTAATAAAGATTTTTATTAAATGTGGAAAATTAACTTATTAATATATCTGTTAAATACTTATTGAATGCTTACCATGTAGCTGGAACTCTTCTGAAGACTGGAGATGCTCTGATAAACAAGATAAAATTCCTCCCCTACTTTAGAGTGTAGGAAGTGGACAATCAGTCTGTGAAAAAGTAGTTACCTGATTGTGTTCTTAATAAGCATTCTCAAATTTAACCATGTAACCTTCAAACTCAGCCATTACTGATCTGAGATCAGAGAGAGTATATCAGTGTATCAGTGCAAACTAATTGTTGGCTTCTGCCTGAATTGTGTCTTCCAAGTGTGTCTTCCTGTAGACTCTGGGCTAAGCCAAAGAGGCAGTGCTATGCATGAAGATATATAAAGAGGGTAGAATGAATAGCTGAAACTCTTTAAAGATTGCCCCGTTTACTGCTCTACCATCTCAAAGGGGGAAATGCTTGTAAGGGCTGTTTAAAGGCTGACCTTCCTGGTCGATTTTCCTCTTGCTGCTAAAATGGCTTTTGTGCACACAGCTATTTTCAGAATAGTCTTTGTAAGATTCCACCTGGCTTTTTTCTCTTAATATATAAAGTATGTGCTGTGCTGCGAACCTATTAATAAAGCACAATAGGGTTGTTGTGACCTTGATTCCTTGTGGAAGAACCCCAATGGGACTGTCAGTGCAGCCTCCACAGCTAGCTTGAAATATTAGCTGTCTTTACAAGGCAAGAAGGCAGTACCACACATTTTGCTAAATCTGGTTTGGACAAAATGCATTTCTGTTCAATTCTTCAGATAGCATGTACTGGCATTCACTAACTGACACCATTTTCATGGGCTACAGGTAACAATTTTGAGATGTGGGAAAATGAAGCAATTTAAGTCCCAAGGACATTTGGCATTAAGTAGAGTATTATCATTTTAAAGAGACAATCTTCATAAAAGATAGAAAATCAGGGTGTAACTTTTGGGGTCAACATTCAAGACTGTAATTGTGTTCTATCATTTAGAATAATATTTTTTAGTTTAAATTTTAATGGGCATTGACATACTTGATGGCAATGATCCCAATGATACATTTCATGCAAGTTTTTAAAAAAAAAGTGAAGCGTACAACTAATTCATCTTGCCTAATTAAGGGTTCTGAATTATCAGCTTCGATTGTTACAAGTGTCATCTCCTTTGAATAGTATTGGCCACATAATAGGAGATTGTCACCATCTCCATTGTCTGTGAACCTGTGATTGATCAATTTTTGACAATTTAGAAAAGTTAACAGGGCTACATAGCAAAGCAGTCACTGGAAAATCCCTTTCACAATGTTTCTCCCTAATTGTGAGCATCACCATCACCACACATGATATAGCAACACGATTAGATTTTCTTTTGCTCACATTTACTGGCACCTGTGGGGGTGTGCAGAAATCAATGGGGGATCAGAAGCCTGGAAAATTACATACTTGAAGAATTAATGAACTATAATTCTGTGTTACATTCTCAATCACATTGTGCTTCCTTTTCATTAATAGAACTAAATTGGTTTTCCATAGACAGGGTTCTTTTTAAAAATGCAATCATGCTTTTGCTCAGATTGGGAAAAAAAATGTTACCTGCTTTTCGATGAGGCTTGTTCTATCATGAAACTTGTCAGCAGGAAATTTATAGAGAAGAACTTATCTGCTGTGTTAACTCAGTCTGTTGTAGTGCCTTGAAATCAGTCTTTAAATCTCTGGCTGGAAATTGTAACTAATTTCTTAGTCCTTGTTCTTTTTAAGAAGAAAAATGTTTTTGAGTTAGACAGTGCAACCTAATAGAGTAATAATCAAAGGCTTCTCTGAATACAATGGATATCTTCTAAAAATTTTTGTAAATCAAAGTTTTAATATCTTAATATTTCAGTAGCTTCATATTATTTCTGGGTCCTAAGTCATAAAATCCTTTGGATATATAATGTTCAAATTGTATAAAATTGAAATCTAAACATAACATTAAAAATCTTTAGCCAGGTCTAAAACAGAGCCATTTATAAATTCAAATTAAGATTATTTTCAGTGTATGTAGCAGTGATTAGCTAGCTAAAGAAAGTAGTTCATCATGGTAGGAATATTGCAGATATTGCTTTCTAATTAACAGACTAGCTGAGTTACAGTGTGCTTCACGAACACACATGCACACACACACACACACACACACACACACACACGAACGTGCTATAGTTCCAAATCATAAATGAGCGTGTGGCAATCTAACTTTGTAAAAGAGAATTCTATCAGGGTTTATATGTCAGAAACAATTACATTAATTTCTAGTAATGTTACCATTATATGTACTTATCCCTCAGGTTCTAGCTTTTAAGAATCAACTTATATTTCCTTTCTAGGTGATTCTCTTTTAGGTATTACAGTGATGATATGATAAGCTATAAAAGTATAGAATATAATACCTTATTCTAGATGAATGAATTCCAAAGGCTTTTATGCTTCCATGCTCTCACTATTATGTGTCATTTCCATGATATAAATCTCAAATCAAAATTCAGTCTGAATACAACTGAAGCATTGAAAATATGGAAATAGCACAATTACATAAAAACCAAACCATATTTTTTGTTATAAAGTAAGTCACAACTTAGATTTAAATTATTTAAGATTGATTCCTAATTATAAGATTATATAGTCTCATGAAACTGTGATACTTTGATAGGTTTGAGCCTTTCACTTTTTTGAAGCATTTGTGTTCTCCCCTACAATATGGAGCTCCATTTCCTGCCACCAAACCACTTAGTTTACAATCATGTATCAAATTAAATCACTTTCCTTTTCAAACTTCCTTTCATCCATATAACTTTTAATGACCCCAATCTTGCCATTTGGGCCAACTATACCAACATAAATAGTTTTCCATTTTACTTCTGTAATTATTTAGCATTCAAGTGCATATTTTTTTATTCATGTGATTTTATATATTTATGTGCATTTGGTGTGTTCTTGGATGTCTCTTTCAAATTTAAAAATTCTTAACTAGATATTGCCAGCTTGGCCAACTTTCCTTATCAAATGACTGGAGGCTGTAGGAAAATCTTCAACTGTAAAGGAAAGTAACAAATACCTTACAAGATAATTGTGAAAATTTAGATAACTGATATCATAAGCAGAGCATAGTGATGGGCATGTAGTAGGCATATTTAAGTATCCTTCTTATTTCTATGGCCTTTGTCCTTTTCTTCCATGCTCCATGTTCTTTTGTTGTTTAGTTGCTAACTCTTGTCCAGCTCTTTGTGACCCCATGAACTGCAACACACCAGGCTTCCCTGTCCATCACTATCCCCTGGAGTTTGCTCAAACCTGTGTCCTTGAGTCAATGATGCCTTCCAACCATGTCATCCTCTGTCACCCCCTTTTCCTCCTGCCTTCAATCTTTCCTAGCCTCAGGGTTTTTTCCAGTGAGTCAGCTCTTTGCATCAGGTGGCCAAAGTATTGGAGCTTCAGCTTCAGCATCAGTCCTTCCAAAGAATGTTCAGGGTTGATTTCCTTTAGGATTGGCTGGTTTTATCTCCTTGTCATCCAAGGGACTCTCTAGAGTCTTCTCCAACAACACAATTTGAAAGCATCAATTCTTTGGCACTCAGCTTTTTTTATAGTCCAACTCTCACATCTGTACATGACTACCAAATATATATATATATATATATATATATATACAGCTTTGACTATATGCTTTATGTTCTAATTCACCCTATAGTTAGTCCATTATTAGCCACCTGAAGGGCCCTGATATGACTTCACTTCTGGATGATGTATTGCTTGACTCTCTCCCCACCCCCAGTCCATTCCTATGGCTACTTCACTGAATCAGATCCTCCCCTAGAATACTGTGACAGTGGCTAATTAGTGTCTGGGCCTGATTGGCATCTGTGCCTGTCTTCCCTCTGCTGCCCCTCCAATCTGTTTTCACACTGCTGTCAGAACGCTCTTTCTAAAGCATTATTGATGATGTTGGATCTAGGCCTGAAACTCATCAATGCTTTCTGAGCACTGTTACACTGAAGATCAGACTCTTTGCTGTGACCTTTCAGCGCTTTCGCAGTCTGACCCCTGGTTGTTTCTTTAGCCTGGTGTCTTGCTTGTTTCCCTCGTTCCACCCCCAGCACATATACACGTGCCCATGAGCACAGACGCAGTCAAGCGGTGCTCACAGGAGCCGGGTTTGCTCTAGCCTCTTGGCCTTCATATGTTTCTGTCTTGTGCCATCTGACTTCTGTCTAACTCCCATGTATTTTTTTTTCAACTTAAGTATGTCTTCCTCTGAGAAGCTTTCTGAGCGCCAGCGTTCAAACTGGGCACTATTTTTAAGTGTTTTGACGTATTCTATGATTCTTACACTATAGTGCATAATACTCAGCATTGTAAGTAACTATTAGATCATCCTTCTCTCTGTTAAACTGATAAGCTTCATAAGGACCGTGTCTCCATAATTCAGGGTTGCATTTCTAATACTGTAGGACTGAGCACAGAGCAGGCTCCAAATAACTCTTTTTTCTCTTAAAAAGTACATTTTTTTTTTTTTTAAGAGCTGGAACAGGCACCAGATGTTTTATACACTATTAAGATGGGCCTAGATCAGAATAAATGGGCAGCTTAGGTAGGCCCAGGAAGGATATACCTGTACCTAAGGTAATGGTATGAAAATTAAGAAAAAGGAAATCTAAGGATAAATGCAATATGAATAATGTCACATAACTAAAATGCATGCTTTTTTTTTTCTATTTCTAGATTATGTTCAAGTACTAACTAAAGTCATCATTTCCTTGCTCCCTTATTTTGGTCTTTCTTCCAGTACTGTTTCCGCTCTTTTTCACTTTTTTGTTACCCTAGAGTTATTTAGGAAAATTCTTTTTTTTTATATATATAAATTTAATTTTTTTTCATTTATTTATTTTAATTGGAGGCTAATTACTTTACAGTATTGTAGTGGTTTTTGCCATACATTGATATGAATCATCTGTGGGTGTACATGTGTTCCCCATCCTGAACGCCCCTCCCACTCCCCTCCCCACCCCATCCGTCTGGATCATCCCAGTGCACCAGCCCTGAACACTTGTCTCATGCATCCAACCTGGACTGCTGATCTGTTTCACATATGATAATATACAATTGACTATATAATGCGGAGGTCATTCAACTCTGGTTCTTTTTTTTTTTTCATATCCTGAAAAATAAAAATCAGAATCTGCCTTAAAATAGGTTTAAGTATTTGCATTCCCTTTCTGTTACCTCATATTTTTTTTTCACAAAAGAATTCCATTAACGTTATATCTCATTGGCTGATGGATTTGAAAACCAAGTAGAAAGATATTGCAAAGCCTCAAGAGTAAATGGAATTGAGAAATGAAGGTTCAGTTAATTTTTTAAAATTAAAAGTAATTTAAGCGTTTTTTATCGTGATTCTTTAAAACAGAGTTTTATGTTTCATGGAAAGCGTGAAACTTCGTATTAGTCAAAATGTATATAGTGTAGTAAATATAACTTAACACTTTTCAAAAAGCTTTTATAAAAATTCTAAAAATTAGGCATAATTTTCCTGTTTTAACAGATGATGAAGTTGGATCAACAGTTTATTGCCTTAAAGCATAAGATATTAAATGGTTTCAGCACTAAGATTTGAACTTAGACTCTGATTCCAGCTACAGGACAGCCTCCCTATCTGTGGATATATGGCATGTTATTATATTCCTATTGTTATTCATGGGACTTTTGTATGTACATGAAGTCTCTACTAGGCTACATGCCAGAAAGACTGTGAACTCTGTGATTTATGTGTTGTTTTATTTTCTTAATTAATTTCATCCATTCTTGATAATATTAACCTACTGTCCATGCCATTTCTTCTTCCTAACATTATCTTCTCTTTATTTAGTGGTATCTATGAATGCTAATTATTTGTTAACTTCTAAGGTTTTCCATTTGAATTTTTAATTTTCTTAAGGGCAAAGGCTGTTGTAAATCTCTAAAATATGCATCTATGTTTAGAAATAAGTAATTCTGTAAATTAAAATACTTGGGAAATAGCCTCCCTATAATCACTCACTACATCAAATTAGTCACAGAGTCATGTAATTTTACCTTGTAAATAGCTTCTGAGTCTATCTAAGAAGTCTTTCCCAACCTCCATCCCCACTGCCATCACTCTAGTCATCTTGCACCTGAGTCTCCTAAATGCCCTCCTTGTTTCTGTGGTTCTTCTGTCAAAATCCATTGTCCAAACTGATGGAATTCAGTTCTAAAATTGTTCTAAAATACAAATCAGACCAGTCACTCCCCTGCTTCCAGTGACTCCGAGATTCCAAACTGCCTCGGAATATGAAGTCATCAAAATTCTATTCTCACCACTTCAGTGTCAGCTTCTCCCACTTCCCATTCCTGCATATATACATTTCATATATATGTTTATGTATGCATTTCATATATATGTTTATGTGTGCATTTCATATATGTGTTTATGTATGCATTTCATATGTATGTTTATGTATGCATTTCATATATATGTTTATGTATGCATTTCACATATGTTTATGTGTGCATTTCATATGTATGTTTATGTATGCATTTCATATGTGTGTTTATGTGTGCATTCCATATGTGTGTTTATATGTGCATTTCATATGTGTGTTTATGTGTGCATTCACATGTATGTTTATGTATGTGTTTCATATGTGTGTTTATGTGTGCATTTCATATGTGTGTTTATGTGTGCATTTCATGTGTGTGTTTATGTGTGCATTTCATGTGTGTGTTTATGTATGCGTTTCACATGTATGTTTGTGTATGTGTTTCATATGTGTGTTTATGTGTTCATTTCGTGTGTGTTTATGTGTGCATTTCCCATGTGTGTTTATGTGTGCATTTCACATGTGTGTTTATGCGTGCGTTTCACATGTATGTTTATGTGTGCATTTCGTGTGTGTTTATGTGTGCATTTCACATGTATGTTTATGCGTGCATTTCATGTGTGTGTTTATGTTTCTGTGTGTTTACTAGAGTGTGAATCTCATAGGGCACGGGCTGTGTGTATGCACTCAAGGTCTAGCCCAGTTCACGGCACTCTGTAGAGCCCCAGCCCAACAGGGTGCTTCCTGCACCTCACTGAGAACATTAAAATATTTAGATCATTTTACTTTTCCTCTGATAATGGAAATTGTATCTGTTTTTTTTCTCAATAAAGGATTTCCTGACTATAGCTTGATTTGCTGTCCTTTTGCCAGAAATATATATTTTGCTTTCTGGTACTTTTTTCTGCAGGCACACCTCACTCCTATATATTAATAACATTCACTTGCTAACATACTTCTTAACATACTGACAACTTTAGGGATGATTTTAGTTGGGATTAGTAAGTCAAGCATCATATCCTTTCATTACTGAGATGGTCCAGCTGGATGAATATGAAAACAGAAATGTTTCATCATGTGATATCACCAGGTAGTTCATTGAACCACAGAAATGTGTTACCATCTCATTTATGCACTTTTCCCCAAAAAGTTGTCCTAGGAATATTCAGCAGTATAGGCTGTATTTTTTGACCTGTAGGAAAATTATTAAAGTAAGATGGCTGCAAACCATGGTAGCAAGTTTTCATCAGGAAATAATTATAGCATCTTAGGAACCAGAAGCAAACTGGCAGTTCTGTACCTTTTGTAATATCTGTGACATTAACCTTTTATTGCTTCCAACCTATCTGTCAGTGTATTTAAGCAAGTCTGAAAATAGAAAAGGCCATTTCTACTAGAAAGTATCAAAAGAACTGACAGTTCTCTATATTCCATGATAATTAATATTTATAATGATGGCCCTGGGGCACTATCAGTTCCTTCTAAACCAGTAAAGAAAAATTGAGTTATGTTCAGCATAATTTTAATAGATAATGGGTTTTCTTATCTTATAATTATTTGGAAATATTAATATATTCTTGAATGGTATATAGGATGATCTTAATTTGGGTCACTCTTCAGTTAAGCAGGGACACCATTTCCCAAAATTAAGGATGCATGATGACTTACTAGGGTTAGTAAGTATTAGTATTAGTATGCATGTTTAAGTCATACAACACTTTTAAAGTGGTGTTTTCTGCTCCAAATTCAGAACTCAGGATTTTACTGGTGACAAAGGCAGGAAAAGAGGAAAAAAATTCTACCGATAGCTTCTATCTCCTTTCTAATGATCCATTTTTTACCTTCTATCTTGAATATCAGAGAAGAATAAAATAAATTGTTTTATGAATTATTTTTCATGCATGCAGAAATAGTGAAATGGGATTAAAGCCCAATTATCCATTCTGTGTTTTGTATCATCAGCCTTCTCTTTTTTGCTGGTCTCATTTCCTCAGCCTATAAATACACTCAAGTTTCATTATCTCAAAATATTCCTTGAATCCTTACTTTTCCTTTCCTTTCAAAATACTGACATACCTTATTCCTTTCTTTCATGGTTAAACTGTATTGAAATGAAATCTGTACTCACTGTCTTTATTTTGTTGACCTTCTATTTACTTTTCAGCTGATTTCTATTTGTATCCCCTCTCCTATCTGAATTGCTGCATCCAGTGGCCTCTGTTCCATTTTCATTTTATTTAACCCATTTGACACTGCTGAAAATTCTCTTTCTGGAAATCCTTTCCACCTCTTACTGTTTAAGGCTGTTCTTCTGCCTCTGATTCCTCTTCCTCAGTCTTCCTATTTTGAATACTCTCCTTTAGCAAAGCCTTTTCTCATTCATTGTTATGGCTTCATTTAAAACAGTATATAGCAAATAATATCAAATCTGTGCTTTGTTTCCAACCTCTCTTGAATCCTGGATATGTGATTTCAGTGGTCATTAAGACATCTTTGCCTAGATCTCTCACAAGCACCTAAAAGTCAACAGCAAAGTATTCTTCCATTTTTCTCTCCCTCTTTCTATCAAGTACCTGTGGATTCTACCTCTTCAGTATCTCTGCATTGATCCTCTCTGCTACTACCATCATTACCTCTATTTATCATCTCTACTGGTCTTCCTTCCTCTAATTTTGCTTTCTTCTTACCATCCTCCCCATCTCATCTACCTCTAAACAGATCTGGCCATGTGACTACCCTGTCTCTACCTTTGGTTAGTAATATTTCAGAGCCTGTGTGTGTGCGTGCTGTTTCAGAGCCTAGGATCATACAAAAAATATTGGTACTTTCTGTTTCCGTTTTGACACAATATTTTGGCAGTTAGTGGGAGCAGTGGCCCCTTGGGGCAAAAATTAGGTCAGGGTTTGGTAAACAATATCAAATACAAATGGGACAAGGCAAAGCAGACAGTCGAGGGATAGGCTCCCCAAAGCAGAAGAATGAGTGGGAGCTCATGTTCAAAGCTGGACCAAGGCATTTCCTTGGAGAATGGGTAAGGGTTTGTGGGAACTCATTATCTGCTTTTTGTCACCACTAGCCTGCTGATAGAGCTTCATGAGTAAACACAGTGTACTCAAAAGCTGACTTGTCTCCACATTACTTTCAGGATAGTATCTAAAATTGTAGCTCCAACAAACAGGTCCCTTCAGCATTTGGTCCCAACCTGTTTGTTCTACCTGGTTTCTTGCACCTTCCCTCACATGAATATGCCCCTGCCCTGCTGAGTCACTCACTCTTCTCTGATCTT
Source organism: Odocoileus virginianus (assembly GCF_023699985.2). Classification (NCBI taxonomy): domain Eukaryota; kingdom Metazoa; phylum Chordata; class Mammalia; order Artiodactyla; family Cervidae; genus Odocoileus; species Odocoileus virginianus. The sequence goes on from NC_069697.1 coordinate 33,015,152, forward strand.
TGTCCTGCTCCTGTGTCTCTCTGGAATTCTTTCATCAGCTTGTTTTTACAGTCTGAAAGTCACTGACTTTGCTAGCCTTTCTGGCAGAGCACTTTCCACTAGCATAGCCCTTGTCATTCACGTCTAGTGATTTGTTAACGTGTTTGTACCTGTAATATAGCTGCTGCTGAGCTGGATCTGGCTCAGTTATTGCTCTTAACAAATCCCCTCATATTCTTAAGGAGGCCCCAGCTTTCTATGAAAGAGCCAGTGTCTCTTTAGGTAGAAGAATTCCTCCAGGCTGAGTCCCACTTCCTCTTCTTCAGTTTCAATGATCTGGCGCCTGACCTCTCCTCCCATTCCTAACCCTTTGGGCTGATGACTGGTAGTTCATCACCTGCCAAGTTCAGTGTTTGTTCATCGCTGCCTGTTTTTCATGGTCCTTGATCTCACACACTCCCATCACCTCCAAGGGCAAGCTCTGCCCATCCTTCTGTGCTGGTTACACTCTCAGACAACCCCATCTGGGAGGCACTTACTTTCCTGGAATGGAGACGACTTGCTCATTTGTTGCTGCTTCCACAGTGCCCAACATGGTGTTAGGAACTTAGACTCATAATATTTGTCTGATTGAATTGGACAGAAAAGCTCTGAAAGAAATGACAGAAACTGTATTTCCCCTTGTATCATGCCAGCTGCAATGGAACTGGATTAGAATTATCAAATTAAAGAAACTGTGCCCTTCCCCCTCCGTGAATCAGAGAGACCAGAGAAGCTCAAGAGCTTGTTTTGGTAACTTTTCAGTTATGTGGACAAGTTCATTCTACCTGCGGTGTTCAACAGAGTGGACCTGGAGCAGCATGCGTGTGTGAGTGTGAGTGAGCGTCCCTGCAGCTCATAAGCCTTTACGGCTTAACCTCGCCAGATCCCCAGTGCCAGCACCCAGTCATCCTCTCTTCAGTCTCTCCCCCACTCATCAAGGTGGGAAAGTGTCTGTGAAAGATAAATGTTATGTTATGCCCCCCAACCCCAGGGAGATCTGCTGTTGGATTTGTCTCCTGCTTAGATGGATTGCTCAAAACTCAAAACCTCAGTCGAGTTGAATCACATAGCAAGGCAAGCCCAAGGAGCTCTCTGAATTGGGGAACTGAGCTCAGATTTCGTGGCTTCCTGTCATAGTGGCTTCTGCAACCATTAATAAAACGAGTCCGAGATTTATCATTGGTTAAGAGCTCATTGTAATTTAATTCTCAGATTCTGGTGTCCATCCTTTACTAGGTGAACTAGGCGGCTGATTCTGTGTGTAGCAGAGTGTCTTTGAAGTAGATGATGGTGTTGGCTGGGAAACAGTGCTAATAAGCTTTAGGAAAGCCTCCTAACATTATTTTATTCCTTCGATCAATTTTATTGTCAGCAACATGAGGGATCAAAGAGTCATAGACTGTGCTCTCCACTGTAGGAATATGAGCTCAGAGAGCTGGTGATAAGACACATATTTAAAAAAGCTATAAAGCAAGTCAGTTATGTTAGGAGACATATGATGAACCAGGAAGTGCTATAAGTACTCAGGGGTAAAAACGATTCCATCTCAAACTGGGCCTGACTTTCTAGCCCTTTCAAGATTCTGTTTCCCACAACTGGATTCATTGATTTCCAAACAGAGTGAGTAGCCTGCTGCCCACCAACCCTTCCCAGGAACCCAGACCGGTGGGACCCAGTGCTGACTGGGCTGCCCTAGACCCTCATGTGGTTATCTTTGCTTTCAACACTGTCTGGAAAGAACCGCCAGGCAGACTGACCTGCTGAGTTCAGTGAGTATTCATTCCTCCTCCCTCTGTCACCTGCTTTCCCGTTTTGCTAAGGAGGCTTCCCAGCCTGTGTCCCTGAACCTGTGCCTTTGTAAAATTTGTTTCTTAATGCGAGGCTGAAATACTGTATTCCTGTTAATTACTCCTATCCTTGAGTTCCCAAACTCTCAGCCTCCCTTTATACTAACTCTCCAGTTTCTGTAATTGATTTTCCAAATTTTATTGCTATTTTTGGCTCCTTCTCTAAGTACAGTTTGATCACTTGAGGACTTGAAGACTATTTAGTCATTGATAGTTATACAGCAGTAAATGATTAAAAACCAATTTCTGACTATTGTTATCAGACATATGCATCAAGTTAAGAACACATATTACTTTTTATCACATAATGTAATAGTTTATTGAGTTAAAATTGACAGACAATAAACCCCACATATTGAAAGTATAAATTTGATGTTTTGGTATATAGCATACACTTCATGAAACCATCACCCCAATCAAAATTGTTAACATATCTATCACTCTCCACCCCCCTCCCCCAATTTTCCTTTGTTAAGAAATGGACCATTTTGGGGACTTCCCTGGCTGTACAGTGGTTAAGACTCCGTACTCCCAGTTCAGGGGGCCCAGGTTTGATCCCTGGTCAGGGAACTAGATCCCATATGCTGCAACTAAAGATCCCACATGCTGCCACTAAGACCTGGTGCAGCCAAATAAAAAAATGAAGAAAAAGGGGCCTTTGTAATGCCTTCCCCTTCCCCAGGGAACTATTGATTTACTTTCCATCAGTGTATGTTACTTTGCATTTCCTAGAATTTTATGGAAATGGAATTATACACTCTGTCCTATATCATTTTTTATTTATATTTTATTTATTGATATTTATTATTAGTTGAGCACCCAGAGCACCCAGGCTGTTCAGAGGGACATATGAAGAATATTTTAACATACTATGGCTCAATTTGTGGGTCCACCACCTGTGAACAATATGGCAGCCATTCAGAATTTTCAAAAGTGCAATTCCTCTAAAATTTCTGTTACCAGAATGTTACATTATTTTATAGCTTAAGTTTGGAGTCCTTCCCTAAAACTATCTATAATAATATAGTAATATGCCTTAGCAACCACCACTATAGGTACTTTCTTATATGTAGTATATGATATCTGAAGTCTGTCCTGTTATGTTAGTACCTGTTAGATCATGAATCAACCTCAGAGATAGAGGTGAAGAGATGCATTTATAGGAAATGTTCACTTTTAACCATCCCTCCATGGCCCCACTGAAATAGGGAGATAAATAGAGTAGATACTAGAAGCTGACCAAATAAAGCCTCGGCAATGAGAATCTCAAGTAATAGGTCATGCTCTATGACACATTTGGGATCCTTGGCCTATGACAAAGCAAAATTTGAAAGTCACAGCAATAACTTTAAAACATGGAGGAAAGAGCGCTGTTACTAATTCAGGGATTTGGGAATGTTTTCCTCCGAACGTAAGTAGACGGCTCATTTTTGTTCTTTTTTCATGTTTTCAAATAGTCTTAACATCATATGCAAAAACTCATTTTTTACATGTCCTGCTTGTTGGAGAATTTTGTATAATATAAGGAGAGTGGTAGTAATAATAATTGCTATTGGTAGAAGCCTTTTTTAACTAGGAAAAGGCAATAATCACATGTAATTTTTAGAATAATTAGCTTCATTGTAAGAGACCCTGTAATTGAAACTTTCTGTGAAATTCCAGAAACACAGTCACTCTGAGTGGAGAGAGAGTATGGGTCAGTCAGACAGAAAAAAGTTATTATTTAGAAGAAAATATGTAGAGACTTTTTAGAAACCCTGGAGAATATAATTATAGGACTTTTAATTTCAGAATCATCTTTAAAAAGGAAAAGTTATATGTGGTATAATTCATCTACTTAATGCTGAAGAAATAAGAGACCTGGAAACCAGATCGAAAATATCAGTTAATCCTTTCATAGCATTAATCTTTTGGAAAATTTTTTGTTTAGATACTTGTATCTAAAACTGCTATCAAATTGCATGCAGTGAGACAAGTACCTGGATAATCTAAGTGATCTCAGGGTAGTGTTTTTTAATTGCATAACTACATTCCAGATGTCACTGCAGATATTGTATTAGCAGTAATATCCCAAGACTGTGCATTGTGAACCCAACATTATTAGCAATCAGGCCAGTCACTTTTTGGGATCAGTCTCTTCAGGGTACACCCAGAGATGCTAACACGTCATACAGGTCATACCTGTGTTTCCCAGGGCCCTCCCAGGTTGTGTGTCCAGGACAGCTCATCTTACTTTGACCGGATTCTGGTAGGCAGTGTTACAGGAAGGTGTTTGTCTTGTGAATAATCAAAACTTACTGGTGATTTTAACAGTCATTGTGAGGTTCTCCACTCCAAGCTGGGCACCAGGTGCTGTCTAGGCTACTCTCAGATGGTTTCTGGATCCTTCCCCAGACCTAGCATCATTGTCTCATTAAATCCTTTCCTATTTTTCCAAATACCCTCAACTAGTCTTTCCATCTTTGAATTTTCCAGCCTTTGCTGCTGTTTACAGAGTAGGTAGCTCAGTGTTCTGTGTGAGCTGGGGATGGGCTCTAGAGGAAGGAGGAAGGACCCTCAGGAGAGAAGGCCATTCACAGATAAGAGAAAAAAGGGAGTAAGTGGGAAGCACATGTGTTAGTGCATCAGGTCACACACAGAGCCGTCTTTCTTACCATGCCTAAGAGCTTCTCAAAATCAGCTCCCATATTCTTTTTACTCCTGTGTCCTCAAGTTCTGCTAAATAGGTCCTCTGTCAAATCTGCTGCATGAATGAATAAATTAACTAATATAAACATGATTATACGTGACATGGATATTACATATGCTTCTAGGGAAAATATCCATGTTCAAGGTGACCTGATTGACGTTGCTTAGATTTCTCATGCCTATGAACTAGAAAGATAGATTTCAGATAGTTTGTCTAGGGTACAGTATTGAATTAGGGGACTCTTAGCCATGACAGATTGACTTTATCATCATAGAAGTTTATTTCTCAAGTAACTGTTCAAAGTGTTTCTTTTTTTTAATTGGAGTATAATTGCTTTGCAATGTTGTATTGGTTTCTGCCATAAACAATGTGAATCAGTCATGGTTATATCTATATTCCCTCCCTCTTGAGCCTCACTCCCCCCCGCCCCCCCCCGCTTCCATCCCACCTCTCTGGGTCATCACAGGGTGCCAGGCTGGGCTCCCTGTGTTTACATTGGTAGGAAGTTAAGGGAATCAAACTCCTTCTCTCTTTTGCCTCCTCACCCATCCCTCCTTTCCTGTTTCTGGAGACCTTGTTAACTGTATCCAGCCAGCAGGAGAAGAAAGAGTGCAGAGGTCAACACATTTATTTCCTAAGAGCTTTGGCTGCTCATACCCCATTGGCTAAAACTCAGCTAGTCTAGCTGTGTGCCAAGGAAGAAGAGATTGGTTTCTGAGATCTGTTAGCAATCTGCCACAATAAGCTTACTGTAACTATTTTATTCTTCCCAGGAATTTCTTTTAATAGTAGATAGTATGATTCTATTTTCTTCAAGATAATAAGAGATTAAATATGTGAGTAGAAAAATTTATAGCCAGTGAGATAGAATTCATCAATTAATTTTCCCTGCCTGTCTTATAAATTTCACTTTTGTAGTTAAGTGAATTTCTTTTGTTCTCTAGGCAGAGGAGATATTAGAGTGGAAAGAATTACAGAGGCTATCTTTATGGTTTAGAGGGAGCATGCCACCAGAACATAAATAAAGGTGATTTAACAGAAGTTTTCCCTGTTTTTTAATGATCTGCTGTAGGAAATGAGAAGTCTAGACTGCTTAATTTTATAGTTTGCATTGCAGCTATTTTTATTCATTATCTTTGAAATAGTTTCAGTTAAAATGTATGCAAATTTAATATTTATGCTTTAGCTTTAAAGTCCCAAATTTAAATTTCAGAGCAGCTATTGTTAGTGTAATTCTTAAAGAAAGTGTTGCTTAATTGAAAATAAAATGGCAGCTCTCAGTATATATCATATTCTTTAAGCCATGTAAAAAAATTGGATCACTTAATCTTTTAAGTCAGTCTCCCTGATATTTTTTTCTTTGTTTTTAAACTCCAAAAGTCCTTCTTGTTTTTGGTTTACTCATTGTGAGTTAAAGTTTGAAAGACCAGCACTTAGGTTATGTTCTTAAATTCACTCCAGAATCATTTCCTTTTAAAAAGATACAATTGATATATGAGACAGGGTGCTTGGGGCTGGTGCACTGGGATGACGCTGAGGGATGGGATGGGGAGGGAGGCGGGAGGGGGTTCAGGATGGGGACACATGTACACCCATGGCTGATTCATGTCAATGTATGGCAAAACCCACTACAATATAGTAAAGTAACTAGCCTCCAATAAAATTAATTAATTAATTAAAATAAATAAATTCTAGAGGAGAAAAAATATATATAATTGCTTAAATAAATCCATTTCATTAATGATCTTTCAAATGCTTTCAAACACTCATATATCAATCCAGATGCCTCCTGCTCATGACTCAGTCCTGTTTGTTAAGTATGAATTCATCAGAGTTCAACAGTCATTTACTGAGGCCCACTGTACACCAGACATATTCTAGAAACAGCGGGATTCAAAAATGGTTGATGCAAAATTCAGGCCCTCTGAGGACTGTCATTTAGAAACAACCAAGTGTCCATCATTGGATCAATTTATAAAGAATATATGATATATATATATATATATACACAATAGAACATTATTCGGTCATAAGAAAGAAGGAAATCCTGCCATTTGTGTAAACATGGATGGACCCTGAGGGCATCATGCTAAGTGAAATGTCAGATGTAAAAAGACAGTACTGTTTGATGTCACTTACATGTGGAATCTAAAAAAGCCAAATGCACAGAAGCAGAGAGTAGATTGGTGGTTATCAGGGGCTAAGGGTTGGGAGAAATGGGGAGACGTTGGTCAAAGAGTACAAATTTCCAGCTAGAAGGTGAATATGTTCTGGGAATCTACTGCATAGCATTGTGATTACAGTTAATAATACTTTGTTATACATTTGAAAGTTTGCTAAATCTTATGTGTGTTCTCATCACAAAAATAGAAATGGTAATTACATGACATGATGAGCTATGGTGGGATCATTCTGCAACATATAAGTGTACCAAATCAATATCATGTATACTTTAGACTTATACAATATTATATACCAATTATATTTCTACAAATCTGGAGTGCAAAAAGTCTAACAGACTCTCAGCTGACTGTGGTAAACTCAAGTCCAGCAGGAGAACTAGAACCTAGGGAATTTGGAATGGTATCCCTAATATGGAAGACCTGAGAACAGCCTTGCAAATGTGACTCAGATGAGTCCAAGGAAGAGAATATGCACTCCAGGAAAAGGAAATCTTGTAGGCAAAAGCTTGGAGACGGAAGAGTCCAGTTCACGTGCAGGGAAGGGGAGGGCCGGTGTGAGTCTTGGAGCAAGTGATCTATGCAAGGGGGACCACAGGAGATGAGAATAGATGGCCTTCACCAGCTTCTTAAGACATTAATTTATGAGGGTGCATGACTACTCTTCCAATCCATCCTGGTTTTATTTATAAACTCTATATTCCTTTTGTAAATCTTTTTAAATTATAAAAGTAATGTATATTTAATTTTTTAAATTTATATTGAATTATAGTTGCTGTATAGTATTATATAAGACACCATATTATATAAGAACAATGTTTTTAAATTATAACAGCGATATATATTTAATTTTATAAGATTTATAAAATGAAGAAATACACAAAATAAAAATAATCTGTAAGGCCACCAATTGGAGGTAACTGCTGTCTTATTCAAAATGAAATACACATTTACATACTGGATTAATATTTTCTTCATAATTTTAATCCTGCTTTTTTACATGACATTAATCATATTTTTCATATCATTAATGATTTTCAGAAACATCATTTTAATAAGCTGTATAGCATTCCATTTTATGCATGTGCCATAATTTATTTAATTACTCCCTCATCATTGTGCTTTTAATCATTCATTATCTTTGCTCCAGCAGCTTAATACCAAGCCAGTGTAGATAAAACTAGACTTCCCATTGCTTCTGCTATTGACTGATGCACTGAAATTACTAGACGGGCAGATCTTGCTAGACTGCTTTACAACATTGAATCACCTCTGAGCAGCAGGATGAATTCCTGAGAAACACATGCACTTCCATAGAGAACAACAAGTAGCTATGGCAACTCTGTTTGTATAAGAATTGTTTTTCCTTTGGGTCCCTACATATCGTTTCTCTAGTTACTATGTGAATGTTTTTTATAAGTTTAGGTATGTGTTTATGTGAACAGGGGTATGATGGTATGATGGAAATGGTAGTGTAATGGTATTTTGTTGCCAAATAAAATGCCTGACACTAATAGCCAGGCAGCTGTCAGTTATCTCTCCCTCTCCCATGCTCAGTCTCTAGGTCTTGTTCAACTCTTTGTGACCCTATGGACTGTAGCTCACCAGGCTCCTCTGTCCATGGAATTTTTCAGGCAAGAATAATGGAGTGGGTTGCCATTTCCTCCTCCAGGGGATTTTCACAACCCAGGGATCAAACCTGCATCTCTTGCATCTCCTGCATTGGCAGGCAGATTCTTTACCTCTAGAACCACCAGTCCCTTATTTATTTCAGATAATCATAAAAATGTGGTCTAAAGGGCTTTTTTTTCTTTTAAAAATGCATTACTCAAATACAGAATTAGGCTAAATCAAACACTCAAGATTGGAAACCCTTTGATCTATCATTTGGTGTTGCCTTAGGGAATCAAATCTAATTATACAACTAATCTAACTATCATGAAGAAATGGTTTGTTAAAGTGAACAAAAAATATAATTAGTCTGGAAGAAGTTTGATTAAGTGACAACGTATTCACAGGACCAAGAAGTGGCCCTCAGCCTCTGTGGTTTGGGAGCACCATTAAAAAAGTCAACCTATGTTTAAGAAACCCATAGGATTTTCATTTAATTGTAATTGGAAGAAGTTATTGGTTTGCTCAATTACTTCCTTTCTGGTATTTTTTTCCCTTCAGTTATCAGTGTGAGAGAGCTGTGATGTGTCATTACTGGCTGAGAATCCTATATCAAGCTAATGGGTGTTTTAATAGAGATGGAAGCAGTTGTTATAATAAAATGATCTAAAAGTAGACAGTCTATCAGAGATCTGACACTTGCTCAAAGCCAATAGAAACCATTCATCAGTACATTTCTTGTTTAGGATCCACTGAAAGCTCTATCTGATGACTTCTCATTCACATGTGTGCAAATTGTAGTATTCCATTTCTTTATTTATGGCATCAGTGAGTTCATTTCACTCAAAGCAGTATTTCTGCTGATATAAATTTGTCAGTTCTCTAATAAATAGAGAGTAGCTATTTTGACTGTCATCTTACCTTTCTTGGCATGCCATTCAAAACCTTTTTTCTGAATAACTGGTGAGTTCATCAAAATGAATAAAGCCTTTTGTAGTGCTATGTTAATAATTAGAAAGCTTGTGGTAGATTACTACGCAAAAGCACTCCAGCTATCTTATTCTTACTGGATAGTTTGAGAAATCAGCTTCCTTTTTTTCCTTCTAGAAATAATCTCAAAATCAAGTAGGTAGTCTAATCTTGCTGTTAGAAAGTGGATCAGGGAAGCATAGAAGTTAAGAACTTTCTGGTTTTACTCTGTTTTAAAGCAATCTACTCATTATTATAGAGCCAGCAGTTCATATTATCTTGGGAGCCTAACTATAATATCATCTAATGTATGAAAAAAGCATGTCTACTTTAAAAGTAACAAAATCACTGCAGATGGTGACTGCAGCCATGAAATTAAAAGACACTTGCTCCTTGGAAGAAAAGCTATACCCAACCTAGGCAGCATATTAAAAAGCAGAGACATTACTTTGCCGATCAAGGTCTGTCTAGTCAAAGCTATGGTTTTACCAGTAGTCATGTATGGATGTGAGAGTTGGACCATAAAGAAAGCTGAGTGCTGAAGACTTGATGCTTTTGAACTGTGGTGTTGGAGAAGACTCTTGAGAGTCCCTTGGACAGCAAGGAGATCCAACCAGTCCATCCTAAAGGAAATCAGTCCCGAATATTCATTAGAAGGACTGATGCTGAAGCTGAAGCTTCAATATTTTGGCCACCTGATGTGAAGAACTGACTCTTTTTTTTTTTTTTTTTTTTTAGTTGGAGGCTAATTACTTTACAATATTGTAGTGGTTTTTGTCATACATTGACATGAATCAGCCATGGATATACATGTATTCCCCATCCAGATCCCCCCTCCCACCTCCCTCTCCACCCGATCCCTCTGGGTCTTCCCAGTGCACTGACTCTTTAGAAAAGACCCTGATATGAAGGCAGGAGGAAGAGGAGATGACAGAGGATGAGATGGTTGGATGACATCACCAACTCAATGGACATGAGTTTGAGCAAGCTCCAGGAGTTGGTGATGGACAGGGAGGCCTGACATGCTGCAGTCCGTGGGGTCGCAAAGAGTCGGACATGACTGTAATGACTAAGTGACTGAACTGAACTGAGCTTGATTACAATATAATAAATGAATAAACATTTTAAGTAATTTGCTAGTATTTATAGGAATAAATCTGGAAGTTTTTGTTCAGCTGCGTTTTTACTCCAGTGGCTTAGATTTTAATGATCAGAGTTTCAGTGTCTCTTTCCTGAATTCACATCTTTCTCCATCTGTATTCTTCCTACAGGACTTGTATCTATCTTGTATCTGAGACACTTGTGCTAATGCTCCGTCTTTTTTATTAGGCTGTGAGCTCTTGAGTATACTGCCATAATGACTAACATGTTTTCCATGAGAGACTTTTGGTCTGTATTTGTCAAGTGAATGAATAAGTAAAAGTATTCTAAGTCTCATATCCTACACATTAAGTTAAGCTACCCTGTAAAAGGGGTAGAACTGGCAAAGATTTTTAAATTTCTAGGAGTTTCCAAAATTCCACTTTACTAAACACTTTGTTCAACTTGCTACTAATACATCAGAGAGAGCTAAGTATCAGTTATGATTATATTATCCACATGCTTCCGGTCCTCATATCTTTCTCCAGAGCTTCTGGTTCATTTTTCTTTTCATCTAGATATCACTGCTAGCAAAATTGCTATCCTATTATCCTCAACATTTTAAAGATGAGGATTTCTGAGTGTTCTTTAAAAGTATTTTTATGTACATGAAAGAAAATAGATACCTGGTTAAAAAATCAAACATACAGCTTGAAAAGCAGTAGCTCCCCGACTCACTTCCTGTTTACCTTCTATCAGTTTTTCTAAGAGTAGTTCCTCACCTGAGCTACAAACCAAAACAATGGCCAGAGAGACTAATTTCTCAGATCTCCCAAGGATGGCACATAACTAGTACCATACCTGCCACATGGGGGAGAAGTTCATTTATAATTTACTCAGGATGCCTTAGGGCATTAGAACTTAATTCTCTTGTGAAAGTCCAGTTGAGACAAAGTGCTAGAGGGGACTGCTTTCCTATTCTTCTAATATGTTTATACGATGCTTTGTTTAATTGGTCCATTTTATACATTATTAGTAGACTTCTTGTATGATAGATGTTGATTTACCTCCCTTGTACCACTGCCCATCTGTATTCCCTTTAAGTTACCTTTTTAGCCTTCACCAGTATATGTTTTCGCCTTCATTTCTTGTTTTATCTACTAAAGATAGTTTTGTTTTTTAAATTTCCTGTCTCCAAATAGAGTTATATTCTGACCTCTGAGTGGACATGAAGTTTTTGGTAACAGTATTCAACCCACTACATGTAGTTTTCAGTGTATTGATGGTGTTTGAGTATTTAAAGCAGTAGTATTAGATGAAATCATTAAGAAGTTAGTAGATGGAAAATAAAATACCTGAGAATAGATATCTAAGGAACTGAAACTTTTGGAGATTTAGAAGATAAGAGCTGCAAAGAAGACCAGATATAGAGGCAATGAGGTAAAAGAACTAAGACAGGGCTATATCCTTGCAAAGTGAGAGGTTTTAGGAGAGGGTGTGAACTACTGATTGGTCTTTCTCTACCTGGATTTAGTCCTTTATTTTATTGCATTACATCATCAGTAACATCTTTTAAAAAATAGTGCATGGCACAAAAACTTTCTAAGAAATTATGTCTTACAATATATTTATGTTGCTTTTATAGGTAGTTAGTAAGTTTTGCCAAGCATAGAATTCTAGGGTCAAAATCATTGCTTTACTGTCTTGCTACAGTGAGAAGTGTGATGCTAGACTTATCCCTTTGTGTGTAATCTGAAGGTTGTACATAAGGGTTCTCTCCCTTCTGGAAGATATTAAGATTTATATTTTGTACTTATTGTGAAATTTCACAATGTGTGTTCAAATGTGAGTCTGTTTAATTCATTTGAGGTGGTGTTGTATATGGGGTCAAGGTTTGCTCTCTGCAACTAGAGTGTCTGGATTCAAGTAGCTGATCTCTCAAGTCTTATATTGCATTTTTTAAAAAAATTTCAGCTATCATATTTTTTAATTTCCAAAAAATTAAATCTTCCAAGGAAAGACTGGAAATTTTCTGAGGAACTAAATCTCCTTCTTATTCTTTGACTATTCCTTTTCTATAACACTGAATCCCTTATGAATGAAATATTCTTCCAAATCTATCAGAAAGCATTAACTAGAAATATTTTAAGTTGTGTTCTGTTTATTATCTCTATTTCCTTCAGGGTCAGTTTTTATGATGGTATATCTTGGTTATTTTGTTAAATGTTATAGTCTTTTCTCAAGTATTTGTTTCTCCTTGATTTCACAATAATGTTTAAGAGTGAATTTTAAAATAAAACAGTATTGTTTGACCTTCAACATGAAAATAAAATTTGTTGACCAACAGACTTAACTGAGTTAAAAAGATGCCACTTTTTATACTTTGAATTCCAAACTCTAAAATGCAGGGGACTTTGTTACAAAGGATAATTCCTACATTAGCTACTTAGTTTCCCCCACACATTATATTTATTTTCCTTACAGAAGAACAATCCATTCTGGCTGTGGGGGTAATTGCTTTCTTTCAGCTGTCCTCCTAAGCTGGGAGGAGATGGTTGGGTTGATTATTCATCAGTATACCTTTAATTAACTCAGAAATTTCTTGAATTTGCTTCTTTTATTGATGTGTTTTACTTTTTGTCTTTATTTACATGTCTCTTTGTTCCTTTAACATAATGTTTATAAGATTAGGAGGAAGGAGAGATTTAACAGTGTTTTTAATCTTTTATCTTTAATGAGAAGTTTTGATGTACCCTTTTTGTTAAAAAATTAGTAATATATGTTATATATATTAAATACACCATTACATTTATATTGTATCTTATACTTGTACTGAACATATTTTTTACACCAGTTCTACTCCATTTAATCCTATAATCAAGTTTTTGACATAAATATTTGAAGTAGGATGAGAACTGTCATCTTTTCTTGTTATTGCATCTTAGTGAATGCTTTTAAAAAGCTACTACCCCTGCTGTAGTTCCCCCTGATCTCCAAGGACTCAAAAGGTGACATGCTGAGCTTGCCACTTAGTTACTTGATTTACAAATAGATCATTTATTCACTTAGTAAATGCTTATGAACCTCTATGTCCAGTACTTTGCTAGATGTTAGAGAAAAAAAAAAAAGACACAGACACAGACACAGTCACTGCCCGTATTTACAGACATTATTTTTTTTAAACTGTTGTAATATTAAGGAAATTTTGGGCATGAAAACAATTTATTATACCTTGATTGTGTAGTGGTTACATATCAAAACTCATGAAATTGTTGATCATTTTTTGTATATAAATGTTACCTCAATATAGATGGTTTTAGGTGTGAGGAAATAATATGTGTACCATGATGACTATAGTTAATAACACTGTGTTGTATAATAAAAATTTTCTAAAAGAGTACAGTTTCAATGTTCTTACCAAAAATAAAAAGTAAATCTGTGAGATGATGGATATGCTGATTAACTCAATGAGAGAATCCTTTCATGCTTTATACTTATATTAAATCATCATATTTGTACACTTTAAATATATTATCATTTTATTTGTGAATTACACCTTAATAAAGTGGGGGAGAAATAATGTTAGTCTTAATAAAATGAATACAAAAAAAAAAAAAATTTAAGAATAAGCCCAGGCAAAATATATAGAAGACATCCTTTTAAAAACCTATGAAGACCATAAAAGCTATAAAAATCATTAGAGAAAGAGGAAATACATCATGTATATGGATTAAAAGATTCAATAATGTAAAGAATCAGTTCTTCCCAAATTAATCTATAGAACCAATTCAGACTTCCCCTCACCATATTTTTTTGTTTTCTTTTGGGTTTTTTGGTGAAAAATTCACAAACTGGTAAATAGAAAACCCAAAGAGTCAAGATACTTTGGAAAAGTGAGCAAAAAGATAGGGAGGGATACCTATTATGAGCTAGGCACTGTTTCTCCTGTGAGGAAAAGTTATTAGAAGATTACTTAATAGCAGTAGTCAACATCTAACTATTAAGAGATAGAGAGTATTACTTCTCTAAAACAGAAAACTCAGAGAGGTTTAGTAAAGTACTCAATGTTACACAGTTAGCACACCAAAGAGCTGAAATGCACTCACATTAGGATATATTATGAGACATCTCAGAGTACAGGCTGTTTCTGGGTGGCCAAGTGTTGGTCTTCAGAGGCAGCCTACGGCGAGAGAGAGAGCACTGGACTTGAGAGAATTCTGGGCTGTGGTTTGACCTTGGGCAATGCATTTGCTTTCGCTGCATCTTTGTGTATGACACTGGGATAGGAATAGTTCACACAGCTGTTGTGACGCCTAAATGACATGATGAAGAAATGATATTATGCCTAACAGCAGTCATTGGCTCCCTAATTATGAACTGTAAAGTAATTAATTTTCACTAAATCTCCAATGTTATCATCCAACTTGTGAAAAGAATTTTAGGATTTTCAAAGTTTATTTACATATATCATCACTTTACTTTTAAAAAGTTCACATGAGAAAATTAGCCTTCTTATGAAATTTTGGATGACATTTTATTAATATATTCAAATCTAACATAGTTGTAAAAAACAATGCAATACTCAAATGAGTTTGCTTTCCTTGAGCACTCACATCTGAGTGTTGAAAGCAGACTCCCCAAAAACTCAACAAAAGACAAAAGGAAATGACCTTGTGATTAAAGAAAAAAAACACTGTTGCAGATAATCTGAAAAGCAAATAATCCACATGTGGGTAATCAAGAGTTGATTAATTATTTTGAGGATGTATAATTGCCTACTGTTTATCAATATAATTTAACTACCAGTGCCTAGGATACTGACATAAATAATAGTCCAAGCACTATTTTTAATGAGAAATTGTGTCAGGTTTTTATTAATAATAAACACTTGGAAACACAGTACTCTCATTATTTGACTTTGCCATTAAAAATAGATTTTTGATTTAAAAAATATATATATTTTTTCTTTTGTATAGGGTAGCAACTTAAACTAATGATTAGGGTCTGTTTTGGATATAGATGGTTCTAGATATCTGCACTTTATATTGTTCTGAGGTATGCTGTTATAGTAGAAATAACTGTTATCATGCATGAGAAGGCTTTGTTTATCATTCAAGTGTCTCATTTTATAACTACTTTTAATTTTACAAAGAAACGATTTGTCACTTTCTGAAGTGACCTTCTAAATGCTGATATCAAAAGCCATTTTCATCTGGCTACCTCTGAAGCCAGTGTCTGGCTTCAGAACATAGGAGGCACCCAGTCTTATGTCACCATACCTGAGGGAGATGAAAAAAGCAGGATACTAACATCTGTGAGCTTTTTTTCATTCATACAGTTTCCTTGCTTGTTTTCTGTCTCTTGGTTTATTTTTAATGATTATGTAGTGGGTTTCCATTTCCTTCTCCAGAGGATCTTCCCGACCCAGGGATCAAACCCAGGTCTCCCGCATTGTGGGCAGACGCTTTACCATCTAGCCACCAGGGAAGTCCTTAAAACATATTTACTTTCTAGAAAATCTATCCCCACAGTGCTTCCACTTTTATTTTCCAAGTTGATTTTGATCCCTGGAGTATAACTGCTATTTGTGACTGCTATTAGATAGCTAAGCAGTTTTTGGATTTTAGATTCTCTGCACTCTGGGACAGCATCTTAATATCATCACTAACTGACTGTTCTAAAAGGAGTTGCTGAAAAAGTTCTAAGTGTTCCCAAGGAACTACAAACTAGTTCCTTCCTAAGATAGAATATGTAATGAAATCATAGTTTTTTATAAAACTTATTTTTAGTTTTTTATATAATGTACCTGCAGAGTGTAAAATTAAGGCCCTTATAATCAAGAATAAATCATATGAAGTTATACATTCTGTACTGATCTTTTTGAATACTCTTATTCAGTTGGAAAGTAATTTGTTCAAACTTGGTGGTTCTTATAATAACTTTTTCTACCCTAGGCCTGCTGTTCTATGTATTTCTAACTTGATAATATGAAGTTTTGTTTTTGACTGACCTAAAGAAGTACCAAAGAAATAAATTATTTGATTTTTTTTGCTATTTTCTGTTAATTTTCTGTTAATGCACACAGTGTGTGCATTTAGATATTCTAACTCACAGTAATATTTAAATTTGTGTATAGGTAAAAATCTACTTAATTCTTAAGTGGCGGATCAGATTTCAGTTCTTATTAAGGTTTACAGAGTAACTAACAGCATACATACCATCAGATAGCTTACAATGCTGCTTGTTTTATCTTTCACTTTAATTAGAACCATGACCCAAACAAACATACCTCCTTTGGGAAGTGCATACTTTGGCAATTCAAGCACACTTTCATTTTCTACTGACTTTCACCAAAGTAGAAAAGTTTTCATAAACAAATCAAAAATAGCAAGAACAAGAAAGTGTAAAATAAAGCAATGCGTGTTATCTGACCAGCTTTACTTTGCTGTCCTAAATGGTAATAAGTATATAATTTGAGCCATGACATATGGATATTTATACTGTATTTGATAAATTGAGTCATATTTAAAATGAATTAAGACATTCCAGTACCTAAGGAATTGCTCAGTAATTCGTTCTGAAATATGAATAATTGTTCCATGCTATATCAAAACTCCAGTTATTTATATGCCATATTAATAAGTTTTGTCATATTCATGTATTATCTATACCAATATATACTTAATGTTGTTTCTGTAATCCCTATCACTTTTAAAATTTAAATACAATTTCACTACTGTACTATTAGTATCACTTGCTATCAGTTCAGTCAGTTCAGTTACTCAGTTGTGTCCAACTCTTTACCACCCCATGGACTGCAGCACGCCAAGCCTCCCTGTCCACCACCAACTCCCGGAGTTTACTCAAACTCATGTCCATTGAGTCAGTGATGCCATCCAACCATCTCATCCTCTGTTGTCCCCTTCTCCTCCCACCTTCAATCTTTCCAGCATCAGGATCTTTTCAAATGAGTTAGTTCTTCACATCGGGTGACCACAGTATTGGAGCTTCAGCTTCAGCATCAGTCCTTCCAATGAATATTCAAGACTGATTTCTTTTAGGATTGACTGGATGGATCTCCTTGCTGTCCAAGGGACTCTCAAGAGTCTTCTCCAACACTCCAGTTTAAAAGCATGAATTCTTCAGTGCTCAGCTTTCTTTATGGTCCAACTCTCACATCCATACATGACTACCGGAAAAACCATAGCTTACTATAAATAGAAATAATGCAGAAACCTGAAATAAAATATTGACCTATTATCACCCAAATACCATACCAGTGGCAGCAGATGTGTCACATGTTAGGAAACACTGTTCTATAGGATTGTAAATTCAGACTTTCATAAATTTATTTTCTTAAAACACAATTTAGATATATACTAAACCCAGTGAGGGCAGGAATTACTTTTGCATTGTGTATCTTTGTTTCCCTAACACTTAGTACTTGGCATATAACAGG
Organism: Odocoileus virginianus; assembly: GCF_023699985.2. NCBI lineage: Eukaryota > Metazoa > Chordata > Mammalia > Artiodactyla > Cervidae > Odocoileus > Odocoileus virginianus. Next base: position 33,033,008 of record NC_069697.1, read on the forward strand.
TATTCAATAAGTATTGAATGGTAAATTAATGAGTGACATATATTTGCTTGTGTATCTTTTAAAATACAACTTAATAGTAACAGTCAAATAATAATACTCCAATTGTATAGGAAAATACATTATGGCCAGCATATGTTTCAATCCCCAGTCTTCAGGGGATATCCACCAATATACTGCATAGCATTTCTATTAAAATTTAATGGTTATAGATCAAGGAAGGCTGCTGTAATGTAAACAAAGAGAAGTGGGGATGAGACAGTATAACAGTGGTCTTGGTGATTAGAATGAATGAAAAGAGAAAATGAATGAGGAGTAAAAATTTAAATATTATCTGTGTCATATGACCTGAGATCCTTGTGTTGCAGAAAGATAAAAGGGCTAAATAAAAGTGCACATGAAATGTGAAAGTTGCTTCAGTAGAAAAGGCTCTGTTCCAGTAACAGTTACTTCCAAATCACCAATGCTAATGAACAGATTCTTCTAAAATAAGGTACTCTAAACATCTCCCTCATGGCCTTCTTCCAATAAACTCACTTCCAAAGCTTAAATTCCAACCTGTTTTCTTTTGTCCGTGCACTTAAGAAATGACATAACCAATTTTCTGCATCATTTGGGTTAGAGGAAAAGACCATATAAAGCTGAAATGAGCATAGCATTTTAGTCCCATTTATAAATCAGAGGTTCATCAGTTAGGGAGGCCCATGAAATACAAATAGGCTGTTTCGTGAAACCTGTAAAGTCTTAGTAAATCAAAGCAGTCCGTATCAGCTATATGTCAGGAAGTTAATAACTAGCTGATTTAGCCACTAATAATTATTTTGACAATAGGAATTACTGACAGCAGGAGCTGACTCTTCAGAAGAGGAACCATAGTGACATGTCATTCAGTCATGACTTTGAAATAATGTTAAAATTTTGCAATCATATGAGATATTTATTTTTTCGCTTATTACCTGATCTAAGAGAATGGTTTGTACCTTTTTTTTTTTCATTTATTTTTATTAGTTGGAGGCTAATTACTTTACAATATTGTAGTGGTTTTTGTCATACATTGACATGCATCAGCCATGGAGTTACATGTATTCCTTCTTTAAGTAAGGATCTCTGGGTTTATCAAGAAGTAACTGAGTGATGACATTTTTTTTTTTTCCTTTTAAAAAAATTTATTCTTTTATTCAAAGTTTGTCTCTTTCAAAATTGAACAAAGAAAAAGAGGAAATTTTAAAAGAAAGTGAAAAAAATAAATACTTCCAGAATTTGGAATTCGATGAGACTGGAAAGCAGTGGCTCCTCCACTCCAGCTCAACAGTATTTACTGGCTTCTTAGTCTCACCTAACGGAATTAAAGTGGACTGTCTGTAGGAAAAGAATTCTAAAAGGTACTTGGTCTTCCCTTCAACAAGGAAGGAAGGGCATTCTCCTGATGGTCACTGCAGCAGGGAATATGACGCAGGTGTGGGAAACATTAAGAAAAGCCTGTTCTACCTTGGCAAGGTGGTGTCTGTAGGCATGGCAAGGCTGTCAAGACGGATATGACAGCAGATCATTTAGCACGGTCTGGGGCAACCCCGCAATAGCGTGATCACTCACCTAGAGCCAGACATCCTGGAACGCGAAGTCAAGTGGGCCTTAGGAAGCATCACTACAAACAAAGCTAGTGGAGGTGATGGAATTCCAGATGAGCTATTTCAAATCCTAAAAGATGATGCTGTGAAAGTGCTGCACTCAAGATGCGAGCAAATTTGGAAAACTCAGCAGTGGCCACAGGACTGGAAAAGGTCCGTTTTCATTCAAATCCCAAAGAAAGGCTATACCAAAGAATACGCAAACTACCTCACAATTGCACTCATCTCACACACTAGCAAAGTAATGCTCAAAATTCTTCAAGCCAGGCTTCAACAGTACATGAACTGTGAACTTCCAGATGTTCAAGTTGAATTTAAAAAAGACAGAGGAACCAGAGATCAAATTGCCAACATCCATTGGATCATCGAAAAAGCAAGAGAATTCCAGAAGAACATCTACATCTGCTTTATTGATTACACCAAAGCCTTTGACTGTGTAGATCACAAAAAACTGGAAAATTCTTCAAGAGATGGGAATACCAGACCACCTGACCTGCCTCCTGAGAAATCTGTATGCAGGTCAAGAAGCAACAATTAGAACTGGACATTGAAAAACAGACTGGTTCCAAATCAGGAAAGGAGTACATCAAGGCTGTATATTGTCACCCTGCTTATTTAACTTATATGCAGAGTGAGAGTAAAGTGAAAGTGAAGTCGTTCAGTCACGTCCAACTCTTTGCGACCCCGTGGACTGTAGCCCACCAGGCTACTCCATCTGTGGGATTCTCCAGGCAAGAATACTGGAGTGGGTTGCCATTTCCTTCTCCAGGGGATCATGCAAAATGCCAGGCTGGATGAAGCACAAGCTGGAATCAAGATTGCTGGGAGAAATGTCAATAACCTCAGCTATGCAGATGACACCACCCTTATGGCAGACAGTGAAGAAGAACTAAAGAGCCTCTTGATGAAAGTGAAAGAGGAGAGTGAAAAAGTTGGCTTAAAGCTCAACATTCAGAAGACTAAGATTATGGCATCTGGCCCCATCACTTCATGGCAAATAGATGGGGGAACAATGGAAACAGTGAAAGACTTTATTTTGGGGGGCTCCAAAATCACTGCAGATGGTGACTGCAGTCATGACAATTAAAAGATGGTTGCTCCTTGGGAAAAAAGCTATGACCAACCTAGACAGCATATTAAAAAGCAGAGACATGACTTTGCCGACAAAGGTCTGTCTAGTCAAAGCTATGGTTTTTCCAGTAGTCATGTATGGATGTTAGAGTTGGACCCTAAGAAAAGCTGAGCACTGAAAAATTCATGCTTTTGAACTGTAGAGAAGACTCTTGAGAGTTCTTTGGATGGCAAGGAGATCCAACCAGTCAATCCTAAAGGAAATCAGTCCTGAATATTCATTTGAAGGACTGGTGTTGAAGCTGAAACTCCCAATACTTTGGCCACCTGATGTGAAGAACTGACTCAATGGAAAAGACCCTGATGCTGGGAAACATTGAAGGCAGGAGGAGAAGGGGATAACAAAGGATGAGATGTTTGATGGCATCACTGACTCAATGGACATGAGTTTGAGTAAACTCCGGGAGTTGGCGATGGACAGGGAAGCCTGGTGTGCTGCGGTCCATGGTGTTGCAAAGAGTTGGAAATGACTGAGTGACTGAACTGAGGCAAGCCCACACATCCAGAAACCCAGATGGTATATAAGAAGAAGGGGACACTCTGCCAGGCAACTCTAGGCATTACTTTTTCTTCCATGAATGAGTAAAGAGACTTGGATGAGCATCAGATGTTCCCATTTATCAACAACCTGAACAAGGAGAATAATGACCTTGTAACATTTGTGATTAGTAAAAAGCTACTGGAAGCAAGATATTAGACTCAGGATGCATACTCTGTTTGTTTAGGTATTTTGCCAATTTGAACCTGTGTCTACTTGTACGAAGGAACACACAGCTGGAAGTTAGGCTACCAAGAACTTTTAGGTGACCTTGGTTATATCCCATAATCTCCTTTTACTTCATTTTTCTCCCCATATGTTCAATATACTATCTGCATATCAAGATCTTTTTTGAGGATTGAATGAGTTAATGATGTATATGATATATGAACCAATTAAAAGGTGACATAAAAGAGATATATTTTAAAAAATCAGAAGCATATTGATGCATGAATGCTATTGCCATACACTGGAGATTATGTTGATAGTATTAAAAGACTCTAAAATCTCAGTGACTTAAAGCAAAAAGATTTATTTCTTGTTCTTACTGTATGTCCACCGCAAGTAGAGGAGGACTATGTCCCATATCATCTTCACTCAGGACTCAGGTTGAACTTCAGAGCTTCTGGAAATCACTGGTCATCTGATGGGGAAGGAATATGTGGGAATCCACACACTGCATCTTTAAGATTCTGTCTAGAAGTGACACATATCACTGCCTAGTTGGCTTCAGGAAGTCACACGGCAATCCTAGCTGGTGTCCGGTAGAAGAGCGGGAAATATTTGGCCAGCAACACTAATGATTACCATAGATGCTTTTGTTTTTCCAGTTTCTGCAATTGGATGACTTTTGCGACAGGGAAACTGTCTAGATGTTTCTCCTATCACTAATACCACTACATTCTTTCTGTATAGCTGTCAACAACCAAGTAGACTTCCTTTATTTTATATTTTCTCAGTTTTAAGGATTTGCTGGCACTGAATATTTTAGTCCCCGTCTAACAGAATATTTTAGTGTCTTAGAGAGAGAGGCAACAATTGTATAACATCTCATTTGTGCTTCTTTCCCAGACATTGATGAGTGTTCTGATGGCTTTGTTCAGTGTGACAGCCGTGCTAACTGCATCAACCTGCCTGGGTGGTACCACTGTGAGTGCAGAGACGGCTACCATGACAATGGGATGTTTTCACCAAGTGGAGAGTCGTGTGAAGGTCAGTACAAGGAAAAGGCCTAGAGTTTAAGGTCTTCAAATTGAGACATGTTCAGTTCAGTTGAGTTCAGTTGCTCAGTCGTGTCTGACTCTTTGCGACCCCATGAATCACAGCACACCAGGCCTCCCTGTCCATCACCAGCTCCCAGAGTCTACTCAAACTCATGTCCATCGAGTCGGTGATGCCATCCAGCCACCTCATCCTCTGTCATGTTCAGTAAGACGTAATTAGTTGACACTGATCTCATATTTCAGGTATTGGTGATTTTTGCTGTGTGTTTTTACAAGTGATTAGAAACATGTTAAAATCTAACTTTTGCTCCTAATTATAATAATTAATTGATTTGTGAATAATTAATACTTGTAACAGCAAACCAATTTTTGTGGATACTTTGTTTAAAGATGTTTTTAGAATAAATAAATTATACTATCAGATACATTTTTTAATGGCCGCATGTAAAAATTTGACCCAAAAAGAGGTAGAAAAACAAGTGAAAGCAGGATAGAGGGAAAATGAGGTTAGAGAAAATACAATGATGACATGGCCAAGAAAATCATGATACATGCTTCTCTGGGCTATTCCTCATGTATCTTTTGCCTGGCAAAGTCAGATGTTTAGTGAATGTTGAAAACAGAAGATATGGTCCATGCTTAAAAGACGTCAGTCTAAAAGGGACAGAAATTCAATCAGATTGTATTCAATTATTTACTATTAATTTTGTCTTGTTTTCAGTGAATTGACAGTTCTACTCCTTTATATCCACTATTAAGGGATATACATTTTAGAAGGCAGGCAGAGTAAGCAAAGCACAGTGAATAATTGCCAAGGAAACTACCCCCACCAAAAGGGTTTGGCATGGAATTTGAAAACAAAACAGACCTCAAGAAGTCTTTCTTTTCTCCATCGGTGCTTATACCTTCATCGAGTAACAGCCTGAGAGAATGATGAGGCTACAATGACACAGTCGATGAAAGCCTTGGAGAATCTAACTTAACAGTACTTGACGCTTAAATGATGAGATGCCTTTTATCCTTGGGCCTCTAGAGGTTTTCACACAGAGAAAAGTGAAGCAGACTTGGGTGATAGATGCCAAGGTTCCCTGTGTGATTTGCCAACAGCTGCGGAGTTCTGGACCTTGAGCAGAGTGTTCATCTGGATTTTTACATGGAATGGGAATGCTGCTGCCTTACCAGGGGCTAAAACCTAGCATTTGCAAATAACCACTTAGCTGTGATCTGAAGGCTTTACCTTGTGCTTATGAGAATGCTGTTCAAGAAGCAGATCAAACCCTGTGATTTTGCCCTTCCCTGATAAACTATATTGCCTGTTTCTATAGTATATTATCAGGAAGAAGTCTTCAATGCTGTTTTTTTAGCATTGTCTTTTATTTTAAATTATACACATAAAGAATAAACATAAACTGATCCTAAATAATTCAATCATGCAGAAATATAGAGAGCAAAGCTGAAAATGTGTCTTTATTTCATCCCCTCCTTTTCCCTATCTTTTCTTCTTCTGCTCTAGGAGTAACCTGGGTTTAATTTTGCTTGCTTTCCCTTTCTGTGCATCAGAAGATGACTATAAAAATACATACCTCTGCTATCTTACTTTACATCTGTAACTGCTTTCAGTATCTTTTAAATTTATGACCACATGTCTCAAGAGGGCTGTATTAGTTATCTCCTGATGCGTAAAAAGTAACTCCCAAAGTGTAGCCACTGAAAATAGTAAATTATCTCACAGCTTCAGGGTAAGGAATCTAAGAACAGCTTAGCTGGATGCCTCTGGTTCAGGTTTCTAGTGAAGTTACTAACATCAAGTTGCTGCCCAGAGACGTGGTCTCATCTCTCAGTCTTTTCTGGGACAGGAGTGGAGGGAAAGGGAGTCTGTTTCTAAGGTCACTAACAGTGCTATTGTCAGGCATTGTTTCCTTAACCCATGAGCCACTCCACAGGGCTGGGGGCTGGCTTCTCCTAGAAAAAGCATTCCAAGAGACAGCAGGTGCCCAAGACGGCAGCAACAGTCTTCCACAACTAAATTTTAGAAGTGGCATTTCACCACTTCTCCCGTAGTCTGTCTGTTAGAAGCCACTCAGTAAGCCCAAGGAGAGAGGATTACCGAAGAGCATAAATAGTAAATGGTGAGAATTGTTGCTGGTCATCTTGTAACTTACTGCAAGAGCCATCAGTATTGTCCATTAATTTCCACTGCAACTCTCTGATGCAGCCATGTCATAACTTCACTCTCCTCACATCTCAGATACCACTTTCTCTTCTTTCTCTGTTAATTACTGTGCTTCTTATTTAACTGAGAAGAGAGAAGTACTTCACTTTTCCACCAAACATATGGTATGATATACAGTAAATCATATATATGATATACACCCCCTCGCTGGTGGCTCAGATAGTAAAGAATCTACTTCAATGTGGGAGACCTGGGTTTGATCCCTGGCTCGGGAAGATTCCCTGGAGGAGGGAATGGCTACCCATTCCAGTATTCTTGCATGTGAAATCCCATGGAGAGAGGAGCCTGGTGGGCTACAATCCATAGGGTTGCAAAGAGTTGGACACACCTGAGCGATTAACACTTCTACTTCCTTCCATACAGTAAATACATACTAGTCTGGCAAAAATGACAGAACATAACGAGCACATTCATTAAGTGTCCAAAAGTGACAAGGAAAACTAATCTTTAAAATAACACGTGATACAGATGAATATAGGGAAGTATTGGATTCTGTGAAATGCCTACACAGAAAAGGCTTTTTGAGGAAATTCTGTAAATACATAAAGAGTGGGAAATCTTATTCTTATTAAAAAAACCCCCACAATTCTGTAAAAATAATTCTACAACTATCTTGCAATAGAATTTATAATGATTATCATAAAAATCTACTACTCTTTCAAGGACAGTGTGCTCTGAAGAATTTTTTTAAAAGTACTAACCTTTGTCATATAAAAGAGAACTAAAATGCTTCTTTTTAACAACTATCTACTTACTGCAATTTCAGTGATCTGTAGAATTGTAATATTAGCATTTAGAAGGATGCCATTTTAAGACTATGGTTTATATCTGATCAAGTTCATATTTCTGTGCTGGGGGAAAAAACAAGAAGCATTTCAACATGGACAAATCCACAGCAGTAGGTTTACAATTATTAAGTATAATAGTCATATTTGAAGATATGAATAAATAACTTTGTACTGTTGCACTACTTTTTAGACTGTGTAATCTGCAACATACATGTTGATAAACTGCATGCATACAAACTGTAAATTATTTTGCTCATCCATTTACCTTGGAGGTGTAGGCATTTAATCCCCAGGAAATGTGCAAGGGTACCAGTTTCCTTATCCACGTCATCATTTCTAATATGCCTGAAAATTTGTCTCTCTCTGAGAACAAGGCCAAGTTTTTTTTTTTCCGTGTAGGAATATTGCATTTCACGCCCACATTTCCTTTTATTTAAAGCTTTTATTTCTAGATTATCTTTATGTTTGGTGAGGTGTTTTTGAACTTGTATGACTAAAAAATAAATGTTTACATGGAAGTATCTTTGAGTACTATGTTCAAAACAAATACTATAAACTCTTACCTTAAATCAAGGGAAACTATGAAAATGAAGTGAATCTATTTCAACTCATGAAGTAGTTACTGAATATATGTATAGATAGCTTGAGGTACTTTACAGGCATCTGCTGTAAACAGATATGAAGGAGGTATGGTCACTACTCTCAGCTTATAGTAGAGATAAAATATATACAGTAACAACTGTCATATAAGATAGAATGTGGAGAGTTTCTCAACAGAGGAGAAAAGCTACAAAGTTGAAAATGATGAGTATATAAGGGAAGAATAAATTCAGAGCCATAGGTAACAAAGAAATTATTTTCTGTTGGGGTTAAGAAAGGATTGAGTATCTAGCTATCTAGTGTTGTTTCAGGACTTAAGTATGATGTGATATTGTGCACCTTGAGATAGGGACAGAAAGTGCAGGCAGAGGAAGTAGTTTTAAATGCCTTTCTCAGATTGAGCTTGATTCTGAAGGTCTATTTTTGAGAAAGGGAATGATTAAAATGTATCTCTACCAAATCCATATTTTGGCCCAGTCCTATTTTCTGAACTCCAGACCTGTATCTCCAACTACTTACTAATCAGCTCTTCCTGGAAGCTCACAGGAAAGTATATTTCAGCATGTCTTAAACTAACTCGTGTCTTTGCTTATTCCTGCCACCCACTGCTGTTACCAAGTCCAAGCTTTCTCTGCTTGCCGCAAAACAGGTCAATAAGTCCAAGTGACAAGGTGTTGAGGCAAAGAATGTGACTTTATTTGGAAAGTCAACTGACCAAGAGGATGGCAGGCTAATGTCTCAAAATAACCATGTTGTCATGGAGGGAATCCATGTTCTTTTATGGAACAGGAGAAAAAGCAATGAGGAACTGAAGTCAAAAGGCAGAATAGAGAGGGAAAGGCCAAGAGAACACACTGGTCACAGCAGACACTCTATTTCAACAGCACAAGAGATGACTCTACATGTGGACATCACCAGATGATCAATACTGAAATCAGATTGATTATATTATTTGCAGCCAAAGATAGAGAAGCTCTATACAGTCACCTTGTTTGCACCAGGACCCAGGAGAAAGGAGCAGTGACCCCACAAGAGACTGACCCAGACTTGCCCATGAGTGTCCAGGAGTCTCCGGTGGAGACATGGGTCAACAGTGGCCTGCTTCAAGGTCAGGGGCACTGAGTGTGGCATTGCCTGCCTGGGACCCTATGAAGGAGGTCACCTTTATCTTCATCACCTCCACCGTAGTCTGAGTTCAGGTCAAACAACAGGGAGGGAACACAGCCCCACCCATCAACAGGAAACTGGACTGGAGATTTACTGAGCACGGCCCCACCGATCAGAACCAGTTTCCCCCTCAGTCAGTAGTTCCCATCAGGAAGCTTCCATAGTCAGTCAGTTCAGTTTAGTCGCTCAGCCGTGTCCGACTCTTTGCGACCCCATGAATCGCAGCACGCCAGGCCTCCCTGTCCATCACCAACTCCAGGAATTTACTCAAACTCATGCCCATCGAGTCGGTGATGCCATCCAGCTATCTCATCCTCTGTCGCCCCCTTCTCCTCCTGCCCCCAATCCCTCCCAGCATCAGGGTCTTTTCCAATGAGTCAACTCTTCACATGAGGTGGCCAAAGTATTGGAGTTTCAGCTTCAGCATCAGTCCTTCCAATGAACACCCAGGACTGATCTCCTTTAGGATGGACTGGTTGTATCTCCTTGCAGTCCAAGGGACTCTCAAGAGTCTTCTCCAACACACACAGTTTTTCAGTGCTCATCTTTCTTCACAGTCCAACTTTCACATCCACACATGACCACTGGAAAAACCATAGCCTTGACTAGATGGACCTTTGTTGCCAAAGTAATGTCTCTGCTTTTTAACATGCTATCTAGGTTGGTCATAACTTTCCTTCCAAGGAATAAATGTCTTTTAATTTCATGGCTGCAGTCACCATTTGTGGTGAGTTTGGTGCCCCCCAGAATAGTGTTTGACACTGTTTCCACTGTCTCCCCATCTATTTCCCATGAGGTGATGGGACCAGATGCCATGATCTTAGTTTTCTGAATGTTGAGCTTTAAGCCAACTTTTTCACTCTCCTCTTTCACTTTCATCAAGAAGCTTTTTAGTTCCTCTTCACTCTCTGCCATAAGGGTGGTGTCATCTGCATATCTGAGGTTATTGATATTTCTCCTGGCAATCTTGATTCCAGCTTGTACTTCTTCCAGCCCAGCATTTCTCATGATGTACTCTGCATATAAGTTAAATAAGCAGGGTGACAATATACAGCTGTGATGTACTCCTTTTCCTATTTGGAACCAGTCTGTTATTCCATGTCCAGTTCTAACTGTTGCTTCCTGACCTGCATACAGGTTTCTCAAGAGGCAGGTCAGGTAGTCTGGTATTCCCATCTCTTTCAGAATTTTCCACAGTTTATTGTGATCTACACAGTTGAAGGCTTTGGCGTAGTCAATAAAGCAGAAATAGATGTTTTTCTGGAACTCTCTTGCTTTTTCGATGATCCAGCAGATGTTGGCAATTTGATCTCTGGTTCCTCTGCCTTTTCTAAAACCAGCTTGAACATCTGGAAGTTCTTGGTTCACATATTGCTGAAGCCTGGCTTGGAGAATTTTGAGCATTACTTTACTAGCATGTGAGATGAGTGCAATTGTGCGGTAGTTTGAGCATTCTTTGGGATTGCCTTTCTTAGGGACTGGAATGAAGACTGACCTTTTCCAGTCCTGTGGCCACTGCTGAGTTTTCCAAATTTGCTCGCATCTTGAGTGCAGCACTTTCACAGCATCAGCTTTCAGGATTTGAAATAGCTCAACTGGAATTCCATCACCTCCACTAGCTTTGTTCGTAGTGATGCTTCCTAAGGCCCACTTGACTTCACATTCCAGGATGTCTGGCTCTAGGTGAGTGATCACACCATTCTGATTATCTGGCTCGTGAAGATCTTTTTTGTACAGTTCTTCTGTGCATTCTTGCTACCTCTTCTTAATATCTTCTGCTTCTGTTAGGTCCATACCATTTCGGTCCTTTATCGAACCCATCTTTGCCTGAAATGTTCCCTTGATATCTCTAATTTTCTTGAAGAGATCTCTAGTCTTTCCCATTCTGTTGTTTTCCTCTGTTTCTTTGCATTGATCATTTAGGAAGGCTTTCTTGTCTCTCCTGGCTATTCTTTGGAACTCTGCATCCAAATGGGAATATCTTTCCTTTTCTCCTTTGCTTTTTGCTTCTCTTCTTTTCACAGCTATTTGTAAGGCCTCCTCAGACAACCATTTTGCCTTTTTGCATTTCTTTTCCATGGGGATGGTCTTGATCCCTGTCTGCTGTACAATGTCACGAACCTCCATCCATAGTTCATCACGCTCTCTGTCCATCCTTATACATCAGAGGGCAGACAGAATGAAAACCACAATCACAGAAGACTTATCAAATTGATCACATGGACCACAGTCTTGTCTAATTTAGTGAAACTATGAGCCATGCCATGTAGGGCCACCCAAGATGGTCGGGTCATGGTGGAGAGTTCGGACAAAATGTGGCCCACTGGCAAAGGGAATGGCAAACCACTTAAGAATTCTTGCCTTGAAAACCCCATGAATAGCATGAAAAGGCAAAAAGATAGGATACTGAGAGATGAACGCCGCAGGAGATCAGTGGAGAAATAACTCTAGAAAGAATGAAGAGTTTGAGCCAAGGCAAAAGCAACACCCAGTTATGGATGTGACTGGTGATGGAAGTCAAGTCCGATGTTGTAAAGAGCAGTAATGCATAGGAACCTGGAATGTTAGGTCCACGAATTAAGGCAAATTGGAAGTGGTCAGACAGGAGGTGGTAAGTGTGAACATCAACATTTTAGGAATGACCGAACTAAAATGGACTGGAATGGGTGAATTTAATTCAGATGACCATTATATCTACTACTGTGGGCAAGAATGCCTTAGAAAAAAATGGAGTAGCCATCATAGTCAACAAAGTCCAGAATTCAGTACTTGGATGCAATCTCAAAAACAACAAAATGATCTCTGTTTGTTTCCAAGGCAAACCATTCATTACTGCTCAGGTCTATGTCCTGAGCAGTAATGCTGAAGAAGCTGAAGTTGAATGGTTCTATGAAGACCCTACAAGACCTTCTAAAACTAACACCCAAAAAAGATGTCCTTTTCATTATAAGAGACTGGAATGCAAAAGTAGGAAATCAAGAGACACCTAGAATAACAGGCAAATTTGGCCTTGGAGTACAAAACAAAGCAGGTAAAAGGTTAACAGAGTTCTGCCAAGAGAACACACTGGTCATAGCAAACACACTCTTTCAACAACACAAGAGAAGATTCTACACATGGACATCACCAGACAGTCAATACCAAAATCATGTTGATTATATTCTTGGAGCCAAGATGGAGAAGCTCTATATGGTCAACAAAAATAAGACTGGGAACTGACTGTGACTCAGATCATGAACTCCTTATTGCCAAATTCAGGCTTAAATGAAGAAAGTAGGGAAAACCACTAGCCCATTCAAGTATGACCTAAGTCAAATCCCTTACAGTTATACAGTGGAAGTGACAGATAGATTCAAGGGATTAGATATGATAGACAGAGTACCTGAAGAACTATGGACAGAGTTTCATAACATGGTACAAGAGGTGGTGATCTAAACCATCCCCAAGAAAAAGAAATGCAAAAAGGCAAAACGATTGTCTGAGGAGGCCTTACAAATAGCTGAAAAAAAGAAGAGAAGTGAAAGGCAAAGGAGAAAAGGAAAGCTATACCCATTTGAATGCAGAGTTCCAAAAAATAGCAAGGAGAGATAAGAAAGCCTTTCTCAGTTATCAATACAAAGAAATTGAGGAAACAATAGAATGGGAAAGATTAAAGATCTCTTCAAGAAAATGAGACATAAAGGGAACATTTCATGGAAGCATGGGTACAATAAAGGACAGAAACAGTATTAAGAAGCAGAAGATATTAAGAAGAAGTGGCAAGAATACACAGAACTATACAAAAAAGATCTTCATGACCCAGAAAACGACGATGGTGTGATCACTCACCTAGAGCCAGACATCCTGGAATGCGAAGTCAAGTGGGCCTTAGGAAGCATCACTACAAACAAAGCTAGTGGAGGTGATGGAATTCCAGTTGAGCCATTTCAAATCCTAAAAGATGATGCTGTGAAAGTGCTGCACTCAAGATGCGAGCAAATTTGGAAAACTCAGCAGTGGCCACAGGACTGGAAAAGGTCCGTTTTCATTCCAATCCCAAAGAAAGGCAATGCCAAAGAATGTTCACACTACCGCACAATTGCACTCATTTAGCCTACCATCAACATAATGCTCAAAATCCTTCAAGCTAGGTTTCAACAGTATGTGAATAGAGGGAAAGACAATGAGTAAGCGAAGTAAAAAAAAAAAAGCCACCAGTCTTACAGAACATCTCTGAGAATGGCAAGCATCAGGGAAAGAAAGTGAAATTGTTAGTCAGTCAGTTGTGTCTGACTCTCTGTGACCCTGTGGGCTATAGCCCACCAGGCTAATCTGTCCATAGAATTTTCCAGGCTAAAATCCTGGAGTGGGTTGCTATTTCCTTCTCCAGGGAATCAGGGAAGGGATATGTTAATCTCGTCTTTTCACAGGCGACAGGGTCCCATTCTCTGTGAGCTGAACAAAGGCACTTTAGTTTAACAGTCAGGCATGGGTGGAACCTCCTTAGATAGGCCATTATTATATGATTATGATAACAGCAAGGTAAAGCAAGTCAAGGAAATAGTTCCAACATGGAGTCAGAATTGGTTCTTCTCTGCAACTACCACTCCCTATCAAAATCTTGGTCTTCATTATGTAAATAGCATCTACCAAATTTTCCAAGCCAGAAATCTCATCATTCATGACCCCTCTCTCTCCTTCATCTCTGAAGCCAACAGATCACTAAATGGCTTTGTCTTTGTTGTTTCTATGTATGCATCCCCACTGCTATGACAGTACAGCATTATGCCTAAGAACACAGACTTGGAGCCGATTGGTTTCCCCTCTGTGCTCTATCTATACCTTACTACCTATGTGATCTTGAGAAAGTTATGCAACATGTCTATGCCTCAATTCCCTACAATGGGGATTATAATTGTACTTTCCACGGTTGTTGTGAGGATTAAATGAGTCATTATATAAATGTACTTAGAATTTGGTGTTTACTTTTATTATATGACCATCTCTTTCCTGGAATACTGAACAGTCTACTAATTGGTCTTCTAATTGAAAGTTCTAATCCATCTTAAGTCCCTTTTCCAAAATGAAGCCAACGGAATCTTTCTAAAATGGGTATGTGAATAGTTTTTTTGCAGTTCCCTAAAAGGACATTTGATTGCCTTCATTATAAGGTTCAAATTTCTTAGAATAAGACCTTTAACTGAGCCCTGAGAACCCTTCAGCGTGTCTCCCGCTTCTGCGCTCCCTGGGCATTTAAGTCATACCAAACTTCTGATTCTCTAATACACTTAATGGCTCTGACCTTTGGGGCTCAAACACACTCTTCCCTCTGACTAGACCACTCTTTACCTCCTTTTTGCTTGCCGAAGTCTTTTTCCATAATGTTTTTGCCACACCTGGAGAATGTGTGTGTGGGCAGAAGAGAGAGTCAGAAAGAGCTACCAATGTGATGTTGTTCAGTCGCTCAGTCATGTCTGACTCTTTGTGACCCCATGGACTACAGCATGCCAGGCTTCCCTGTCCTTCACTCTCTCTTGGAGTTTGCTCAAGTTCATGTGCATTGAGTCGGTGATGCTATCTAACCATCTCATCCTGTGTCGCCCCCTTCTCCTCCTGCCTTCAGTGGTTCCTAGCATCAGGGTCTTTTCCAATGAGTTGGGTCTTTCCATCAGGTGGTCAAAGTATTAGAGCTTCAGCTTCAGTATACTAGTGTGATAGGAAGCAAGTAAATGAAATTTGTCAGGAAGAGGGAAGGACCTGTGTCAGAAATTGCTGTCAGCTGAAGACAGGAACTGAGCCACTGGCTTTGGCAACATTATTTCTCTAATCGCTCACTAAAGAAATAATCAGTATTTTTAAAGTTGGAATTTCTATATACTATAGTATAATTTTCAAACCAGAATATATACTCTTTATGTATATGTAATGTAGGAATCTTACAATAAAACTGTATATAAAAATAAACTCAAAAATTCTATTCTACCATTCAGTTGAGAATAGCTTCTGCACTGAGAAACCCAGTATAGATAACATGCAAGAAAGGTAAGTTCAAATTAATTCAAATCTCATAGGATAGCAAAAGGTAAGCATTAGTCCATTATGATGTTTCTGCTTAAATATTAGTGTTTCTCCAGGTATAACAAGTACATGCCAACCATTGTTGTAAGCAACGTTTTATTTTATTTCTTTATTGTTAATATACTTTGAGTACATATTCTCTTTGTACCTGAAAATCTTCTCTTCTTTGTCTTCTTCATCAAATCCAAGGACTTTCTCTGCTTTTAACCAAACAAACAAATCTGTTAGTAGAAATTTTATTTTAAATGTCAGGCAAAATGAAATGACTGTTCAAGTCCAGCCATTTCCATTAATGGAATAATGTCCTTATATTAGTGGATATTTAAAGAGTGAAATATATAAAATGTATATACATGTAATGGATATTAAAAGTATATTAAGAGGTATTTGTAGAGATTGTGGTCAGAGAGACCAAACAACTATGATTTGTGGTGTTGTTTTTGCTTCCTATAATTGCTAATTATGAGAATATTTAATGGAGACAAATATCAACTCTGAGGATACTTTATTATTCCAAATAGAGCAAATAAAGACCTGCTATATAAAGTTCATTTCCTCACCAAGAGAAAAATTTTTTTGAATCTGATGTACACATATATATCTGATATATAGGTGTATGTATTAATACAATTATATAAATGTATTTTTTAAGATTTTCATCTATTCTCATGCTGTTATTTTTGTATCATGGCCTTTTTCATACAGTATTATCCTTGAAAAATCTATAATAAAGTTTACTATAGCTGTAATAGAAACCTTTTCAGCTATTATCTAAATTCATTGGTTTTGTTGATAGGAGAACTAATAAAAATCAAACTACATAGAAATAATAATGTAACTTATTGTCAGGAATGCATATATGATAGAACTTAAATATTTAGAAATTGAAATGTGGCTAAAATATAATCTTGACTTGTTCATTTCCTCTACAATGTCACAATCAAACCATTTAAGGAAGATAGTTACTAAATCCTATAATTTTGAAGGAAAATCAGTGTACGTTCTGCTGGTTAAAAGCTATACATTCCATCTTCTCTCTATCCCACTTTTCCTGCTGTGGATTAATTCTTTTTTCTTGACCTTTACTCAGATGAAATAGGAAATAACTCCTTACTGCCACTCATACAATATCCCTGGAATGATTTTGGCTTATGACCTTTAAATGATGGGGATAAAGAAAATGAATCACATCTCCTCGCTTGGACCTGATCTGTGGGTCAACATATGTTTGCTTTTCATCTGTATGAAAATGCTTTAGGCTGTGATTGCCATGGAGTAGGTGAAGTCAGGTGAAGAATGGGCAGGTGCCAATTGAGTCAGGCAGGAGATGAAATGATGATAAGAAATGGGAAAGCTGAGAAGTGGGGAATTCTTTGTAAGAGATGCTGATTGCTTGTGATCACTTGCCTTTCCGTGGTTGAAGGGCAGGGTGTAAGGGCAGCGTGCAAATGCCTGGACCGTTCAGGGAAGAACAGCTGAGCAGAATGCTGGAAAGAGCTTACCTGGCAGTGACAACAGCTGTGAGAACAGGGCTTGAAACGGGATGAAAATGCCTCAGGGCTTCCGTAACATTTCATCCCCCATGAAGAAGGGGTTTTCTGGAAGCCCCTTTTTAACATTGAGGATGATTTTGCCAATTAAAAAAAATAGGCACTTTTAGAATTTCCACTGCCGGACTGTTTGATACATTGAGTCCTATCCTTAACATTTAAAAAAATTAGTGTTTCATAAAGCCTAATGATATTTACACAGATGTAAAAGTTGAAAATCTGGTTATTTGGTTATTTGGTGTTTGAAATCAAGTATGATAGTATTTCCCTGTGAAATTCCAAGATCATTAACATTGCTTTACCAATAGGAAATACATGCCAGTAAGATGAAAATTAATTTAGAGTAGAATGCTTTATGTCAGGAGACAACTTGCCTGATCACAGTTATTTGAAACAGAGCATATTCCAAGCACATTGCCTGCTGCTTTTTCTTGGCTGTAGATATTGACGAGTGTGGGACGGGGAGGCACGGCTGTGCCAATGACACCGTTTGCTTTAACTTGGATGGTGGATATGATTGCCGATGTCCTCACGGAAAGAATTGCACAGGGGATTGCATCCATGATGGAAAAGTTAAGCACAATGGTCAGATCTGGGTGCTGGAAAATGACCGGTGTTCCGTGTGTTCATGTCAGGTTGGTATAAACAAAACATTGTAACCATTTTTATCAAGATGTAATTTGCATGTATTTCAAGTGTACGGCTTGATAAAGAAATCCATACATCTGATTAACCTCTGCACAATGAATATAACATAACATTTTCATCTACCCAAATTGACCAGCCTATATCTTTCTTAATCCCATAGCCCCAGACACAAGTAAACACTGTTTCCTGTTTTTATAGATTAGATTTGTATTTTCTACAGCCTCATATAAGTGGAATCATATAATACAGTTGGCCTTCATGTATTCAGCCAACTGTGGATCAAAAATACTTGAGAAAAAAAATTCCAGAAAGTTCTGAAAAGCAAAACTTTCATTTTCCTGACCCCAGCAACTTTTTACATAAGTTTTATATTATATTAGATATTATAAGTAATCTAGAAATAAGTTAAAGCATATCAGAGATTATGTATAGGTTATATGCAAATACTATGCTGTTTATAAGGGACTTGCATCCATGGATTTTGGTATCCACCTGCAACCTGGAAATAATCCCCCAGGTATATGAGATGAAAACTATACATATTCTTTTGTGTCTGACATTTGTCTCAGCATTATGCTTTGACACTCAATCATATTCATTACCTGTATAAGTAACCCATCCCTTTTTATTACTGAATAGTGTTCCCTTGTACAGAAATACCACAATGTGTTTATCTATTCAATGATAAAATTTTGATTCTAACTAGGCTAATGTTTTTATAGTCACAATATCATATTTGAATGAATGCATAAATGAAGCCAGAACGAACATGCTATGGCCTGTAAGTGAAAAAACACCTATTTGGGTTATATTTCAGTTTTAGAGAGGTGTTCTGTGTACCCAGTTGATAATAGAAATTTAAATTATAGTTAAATAATAATACCAAGGACTCAACTATTATTAAAGAAATTGATAACAGCTTGTACAAATTATAACGTTCACATATCTATAAACTTAATAATATGTAAAACTTGATGACTACCTACCAAATATAAACATACAATCCCTTACACAGAACAAACTGTAATTAGTATTCAAATTACAAGTACATAAAAATTTATATATACATACACGAATTTATTTGCACATAAGAGCCGTGCAGTGGTTATCATTCTATACTGGTTATTTCTGAAAAAATTTTTTCCAATCAAGTCATTTAAACAGTAATGTGCAGAAAGAAAATTGGAAATTCTCCAGCTTGAGTAATTTTTAGGTGTTAGCTACAAATAGGAATTTTAAAGAAAATCAGTTATATTGAGAAAACAGTGTGAGTTATCTGAAACTTCCAAATCAACATCTGAAATTACAGATATGGTGCTGAAGCTCAGTCACTCAGTTGTGTCTGACCCTTTGTGGCCCCATGAACAGTAACCCACCAGGCTCTTCTGTCCATGGGATTTCCCAGGCAAGAATACTGGAGTGGGTCGCCATATCCTCCTCCAGGGGATCTTCCTGGCCCAGCAATGGAACCCATGTCTCTTGCATCTCCTGCATTGACAGGCGGGTTCTTTACCACTAGCGCCACCTGGGAAGCCCAATTTTAGATATATTATGTAATATATATGTATATATATAGAGAGAGATATAATTATGAATATAGATATAATTATGAATATAGATATATATATTCCCCTGGAGGAGGAAATGGTAACACACTGCAGTATTCTTGCCTGGAGAATCCTCATGGACAGAGGAGCCTGGAGGGCTATGGTCCGTAGGCTCACAAAGAGTCGTTCGTGAATGAAGTGACTTAGCACAGCACAGCACATATATATAATGTATACATGGATGTTTATATACATAGGTACTCACACATGCAGACACACCCACATACATGTGATATCAGTATCCTGAGAAACAGAGGCTTTTGGTAACAACGTTTTCTCCTTGTCATACAGAATGGCTTTGTCATGTGTCGACGGATGGTCTGTGACTGTGAGAATCCCACAGTTGATCTTTTCTGCTGCCCTGAGTGTGACCCAAGGTTGAGCAGTCAGTGCCTCCATCAAAACGGGGACACCTTGTACAACAGTGGCGACACCTGGGTTCAGAATTGCCAGCAGTGCCGCTGCCTGGTGAGTCTGGCTGCCTGAAGTTCAGGAAACGTTCAGCCCAGAGTCAAAGTAGGAAAGCAACCTTCCCTGCCCCTCCACCAATATTCAGTAGCTGGCCATGGCGCTGAAAGTTACAGAAGGTGAACCTAGTTATGGTGACAAGGTGAGAAGGCATATCCAGGGGTAGATGCAGTATACCATGCCATGTCAGTCTTTCAGGACAATCTCCAGAGCGCCAAAGAAGAAAAGGCTGTCCTCACTTTCCCAATCCACTCAGCCTAGGTTTACTTAAAGACAGTTATGAACAGAACAATGGCATTCAAAAAAATCCTTTTTTCCAAGTAAACCTTTTGTTAATCCATTTCTGTCAATTATGCTCTGACTTAAAAAAAACAAAAACAAAGCCTTTTTTCTTTCTAAAAATTGTTACTGTCAGTACTATTCTTGCAGTAACCCTGTTTTACACATAGTATGAATTTGCAGTAAATATTAGAATGTTAGAGTTGAATGTATATATGTATGAAACTTCTACTAGAAACAATAGGTTAAAAAGAAAATAAAGACTTGATAAGAAGACCCCAGTCATTTTTCATGTGGCCGAATTTTTTGCTTCTTTCTATGGTGTAAATGAAAATTCATCTACATGTCTTTATAGAAGAAAGTTTCATAGATACTAGTCTTAAAGTTAGAACTGGTTTCCTTTCTATTTGTGTGAGGATACTTTTAAGGCAATGCTTTTTTGTTGCTTCCTTTTTATACTTTCAACCCAAAAATCAATTGAAAGAGCAAGGTCAGTTTTGTGCCTGAAGGCTGCTTTCATCTCCCAAGTCTATGAGACTCAGAATTATGAAGAAAATAGGAAACAGGTGGGAACTAAATTTTAAAAAGATCCAATTCACACAATTTTCCCATGTGGAATAAAAATGACTGAAATCAGCTCCTAGTTTTGTTTTTTTTTTCCCAAAGTCCATACACTGAGAAATGTATAAATGAACAAAGAAAAACTGTCAAATTTCCTTCATATTTCAATTTATTTTCTTGTCAGTGGACAAAACTTTCTTTTTGCAGAAGGGAATAAATGAGAAAGTAGGATAAAAGATTGAAAGGAAGAAAAAAGCATCTCATAGGCAAAAAAGCTAAGTAAAAATCTCTTCTGTAGTAAACAGTTCTTTGTCATGGGAAAGAGAGGACATGCCCATTTGCTTGTTTTAAGATAATTGGTTTTTGCTTTCCTGTATTGCTATTCTTATTTAACCCATAAAGACTGTTTCATAATCCATCTACAGTATAGATCTCATGTGTGGATTCCCTACATTCATGGCTGTGAAGGTCTGAGTATGAATGTCCATCAGAGAAATTGAGTAACTGAGTATTCAGTAGACACTACGTTCCCTCCCTCCCTCTCCCACTACCCTTGTGCATCTGCTTTCCTTATAGCAAGGGGAAGTTGACTGTTGGCCCCTGCCTTGCCCAGAGGTGGAGTGTGAATTCAGTGTCCTCCCCGAGAATGAGTGCTGCCCGCGCTGTGTCACCGACCCTTGCCAGGCCGACACCATCCGCAATGACATCACCAAAACTTGCCTGGACGAGATGAATGTGGTCCGCTTCACTGGGTCCTCTTGGATCAAACATGGCACTGAGTGTACTCTCTGCCAATGCAAGGTAAAACCCACTATATTCAAGTAGGGAGCACTTGGCTAGCTGTGCCCAGGAATCATAGCTATTAATGTGGCCAGTGGGAAGCACCTTCCTTCCTAGTTACTGCTCAGAGTTGGGAGGAGGACCACTCAGCTTAATTAGTGCCAAAGCTGACTGTCCTGTGCATCCTCTAAAGCATTTTCAGGGAGAAGAAGGTGCTTGGTCTGAAACCAGAATGATGGTTATTTATATCACTGGAACAGAAAGAACCTATGTAAATTGCCCTAAAGCATCTAACTGTACACATCTTTTAAAAAAAATAATACAACACCAAGCTTCATGCTTCTTTCATGATAGAGGACAATATTATTTTATTGATTTTTATCTAGTCTTTTTATGATATAAGATATATCAACAAGGTAAACATACTGTGTTTTCCAAAGTGAAAATCAATATGGCAAAAATGGGCTATTTCTTGGTTTGTTGTGGTCAGTTACATTGAGCTGAAAAATTTAAGACTTGTTGTTTACCATATTTTATTCCTACAGCTGGAGAAAAATCATTATAAAGATTTTTCTTTTTATTCTCATAGGAAAATAAAGCATTATGTCTTTTACTACACTGAGAACAAAAATACTGATAATGTAGACAAGGTATATAGAATTCAAAAATGGTGACAAAGTTGAAAGCTTTTTACTTTGATTATTGTTCCTACAAATATTTGATTCAGTGGTCACTGTACTTCAGAGTCAAAGTTTTAGAATCACCATTAAAATTAATAATCTGGAAAGCTTAACAACAACAGGAAAGCAAAGATGTCAGATTTTTCCCAGCATAGCACAGCCAGATATCTCTAACTGCTCTGGTTCTTTAAATGAACATTTGCATTTAAAAATTTTTTTCAGTAGAACAATTTAATTCTGATTCACATCGTACAAATTTCTTACTAGAGTGACTTGATGTAACAGGACAAAGAAATATGAAATGCTTTAAGTTTGAGATGCTATTATTATCTATTTCACACCGAAATTTCTAGCTCTTTCAATCAATGCAATTTGTCAATCAAGCACAGCTTTTTGGGAGGAACATTTAATGCAGTCTTCTAAAAGTGCATTAGCACATTTGAAAGTTACTTCTACTTCAAAAAGTTACTAGCAATGTATATGCAGTGCCACTTTAATATACATTTAATATGAATACATTTGAATGCATTTAGTGGTGCATTATCTAGAAACTTCAGCATTAATGATTAATAGGGAAATACTTTCTGACATTTAATTGCCAAAGATATTTGAGTCTCTTTACACTCTTAATCTACTATTAGATTATTGTTCTGAGCAGTGACAACAAAAATATATACTGAGTGATGCAATGTAAAACACACCAGATATAGCTCAGACAGATACTTCTAACAAGAAAAATGCAATCAGTAATAGGCAGCAAATATTACAGTATTTTCTGGGGGTAAAGAGTGTGAATGAGCTGGTCATTCACTGCCTTACAAACAACTAGGATTTTTTGACTCCTAGTAGCATTAAATTCACTTCTTGTCAGATAACTGCCATTTCTCAGAAGTTACTATTTGATGCCCTTTCCCTTCTCCCTTCTTATTAAGTTGAGTTATAAGAATATGCTCAATGCTACCAAATGTGTCCCTAATAGTCATTTTATTATATTTATTTTTTGCTATTTTAAAAATAAGATTTATGCCAAATAGGCTTGAGAGATTGCATTGGAGGTAAGCATTCTTCACAATTCGATACTGTCATAGCACTATTTGCATTTACTGTCTCCATCCTACCACATCTGAGTTATTGGTGTAGTCCATAAATACAAGTGGAGTGGCGTATTGTGCCAGGGTAGAATGATAACCAAAAACAGCAAAAATTGTTCCTGGAAATTTTTTCCCCAGCAGGTTATCGTCTAGAGCTCTGCTATCTGGTACTGTAGTCAGAAGCCATATGTGGCTATTTAAATTCATTGAAATTAAATTAAAAATCCAGTTCCTCAGTCACACAAGCCACATTTCAAGTGCTCACATGTGCTCATGGCTATCATAGTAGACAGAGCATGCAGAGAACAATTCTATCATGGCAGAATATTCTACAGGAAAGCACTGGTCTAGAGGTGAAGAATGGGGCATCTGAAATCAGGCTACTTGGATTCAGAGCCTGGTCCACCACACTAGCAGTGTCACCCCAAGAGACATTTATAAATCTCTCTGTGACTCCGTTTTTCTCACCTAAAACTTGGAATACTATTACTTACATAAGAATAATGATATTACCTACTTGAGAACGTTGCTTTAAGAATTAAGTGAAAAGATCCCCACAAAAAGTTTCCTACACATTTCATACACATTCAGAGTAAGTGCTCAATAAATGTTGGCTATTATTATTGTTGGTAGTGGACAACAGAAACATTAAGTCATGAAACAGATAGAGACAACGTTACTCACTGTGAAGGATGCTCTGAAGGAAGAATGAACTGTGTTTAGAGGCTCTCCAACAAGTGAACCAATTTTACTTCCTGAGGAGTTAAGAGTTAGCTGGGAGAGATAGGGTTAAGAGCTTCCCTCTCCTTTTTAAAGATGCCTTTAAATTTAAATTGCTTAGATTTAAAAAAAAAGAAGTTTCCTTCATTCAGAAGTTGAACTCGCATCAGAAATGAATTACTAATACTATCTTTCCTAAATCTGATAGAGACTACACCACTCTAGAGAGCTTTCAGGTAATTGTGCTTTGCGCTCCAGGCAATAAAGAGGGATGTACCCAGTTGATAAATAAGGAAGGAGGAGATATTAGAGGGTCAGGCAAGAATACTGGAATGGGTTGCCATTTCCTTCTCCAAGGGATCTTCCCAACCCAGGACCCCTACATTGTGGGCAGAGTCTTTACAGTCTGAGCCACCAGGAGGCAGACAAATAAAAAGTGAAAGTGTTAGTCACTCAGTAGTATCCAACTCTTTGCGACCCCATGGACCGTAGCTGGCCAAGCTTGTCTGTCCATGTAATTCTCCAGGCAAGAATACTGGATTGGGTTGCCATTCCATTCTCCAGGGGATCTTCCTGACCCAGGGATCAGAACCCAGATTTCCTGCATTGCAGGCAGATTCTTTACCATCTGGGCTACCAAGGAGCAGTATAGTCAGTAGAGCTTTGTAGATCAAAAGAGAAGAAAGGATTATTCTATAAGGACTGGAATGACTGGATAGCAATTTTTAGGGATGTAAGTTGTATATACTATCATGCTATGTATCAAAACAATTCCCATGTGGGAAAAGTGTTAAATATTAAAAATAAATCAAAACAAAGATAAGTAATCAAATATTTATCAAAATTCTAGAAGGAAGATGCCTTTTCTAACTTAAAAGTGATAAAATATACCTCAAAAAATTTAGAGCTTCTATAGATAGACAAAATTAGCAAAGTATAAAATTGCAACTAGAGACTGGAAAAAAACATGTTCAGCAGATATGTCTTTCATTAGATTAAAAACATAAAAATTAAAAATACTTATTTTCCCATAAATAACAGAGGATGAATAAACAATTCACTAAAAAATACAACTGTTAAAAAAGAGGAGAGCATTCAGCTTTTAAATAATTGAAACAAATATAAACTAACATAATGATTTATTATTTCCAAATACTACAGTAAAAAAAAAAATGCACAATAATTTCCAATGTTAACAGTGATGTAGTGGAATTGTAGTTCTTTTGCAGTGTAAGTGACATTGAAAAATACAATCAAGAGCCAGACATATACCTCCTAGTCCCATCCCCATCTCCACAGAAATATCCAGAAAATTTTATTAATCTTGAGTCTCAGAATCCAGCCAAAAGAAACAATCTAAAATATGGAACAAACTATGTGCATCTTAATATTCACCTCAACATTAATTGGCATGCAGAATCAAAAAGAAACCAAAATACCCAACAATGGAAAAATGGTTAAATAAATTATGATGAGGGCATGGCAACCCACTCCAGTATTCTTGCCTGGATAATCCGCATGGACAGAGAAGCCTGGTGGGCTACAGTCCGTGGAGTCGTGAAGAGTCAGACACAACCGAACAGCCAAGCACACAGCATATGATATAACATGAACTCCAGGAGGCAGTGGAGGACAGCGAGGTATGCAGTGCTACAGTCCATGGGGTCGCAGAGTGGGACACGATTGAGTGCCTGAACAATGACAACAAAATGTAGTATATAATACAACTGTGCATTATATATATGATTGCATCATTCAATCGTTCAAGTACCAGCAATGCTTATAATGAAAATTAAGATAAAAATACTCTGTGTAATTATGTATGCACTTTGATTACAAGAAGGCTGAAAATAGAAAAATATGAAATGAAATCTATGCTGCTGCTGCTGCTAAGTCACTTCAGTCGTGTCCGACTCTGTGCGACCCCATAGACGGCAGCCCACCAGGCTCTGCCATCCCTGGGATTCTCCAGGCAAGAACACTGGAGTGGGTTGCCATTTCCTTCTCCAATTATATTCATTTTTATGTAGATTATTTATAGACAGGGAAGCCTGGTGTGCTGCAGTGCATGGGGTCACAAAGAGTCAGACATGACTTAGCAACTGAACAACAATAACAATTTATAGCACATATGTGTATATATATTATAATTACACATATATTTATTCTGTTATATAATTTATAAACATTAATGTATTAATAACAGTGTTCTATAAAACCTATATTAAATATATATGCTAATAAAATATTCTATGCTTTGTGTATATTATATAGAAACATTTTACTGAAAGCTGAAAGTCAACTGTCTTCTAATCTTGATTTTATAAAGTTTAGTATGCAAAGACTGATGAGGACTTCTTGACCAATAAAATATAACCAGAAATAGGGTGTTAAGAAAACTTACTGTTATTGTGTAAAAAATAATTAGATTTTTAATGTTATGGCAGTGGATGGTTACTATTCCTAGCAACCTAAGTTTCAGTGGATCACCTTTTATTCTAGGTTTTATCAAGGTAATGTTTGTTAAGGTGAAATAATAGCTATTCTGTGCAAATTTTTTATATTTGATGAATCAAAATATAGAATATTTTCAACAGTCTAGCAAGTACCTTTCTGCCCACTTCTAGGGAATACCTATTCCTATAGGAAACCTCAATTTTATTTCATTATACATATTATTCCCAAATGTATTTTGCCTATTTAAAAATTCGTATGTGTATCACACAGTATGTATTATTTTATGTCTAATGGTGATTTGACCAATTTATCATTATGTAATATCCCTCTTTATCTCTCACAAGATTTCTAGATAAGAAGTCAGTTTTTTCTGGTACTTGTTACACACTATATTGTTTTGATTCATCAAACTTTCAACCTGTCTATAGTTTTATATTTAGAATGCATATTTGTAGATAATATATAAATAGTTCTTACTTTTTAATCCAGTGTGGCAGTTTCTGTCTTTTAACTGAAGTGTTTAGCCAATTTATATTTGATATTGTTTTTGATATTCGTGTATTTAGGGGCCACCATTTTGCAATTTGTTTTCTGCTTGTTCCATGTGTTGTTTTTTTTATATTCTTACGTATCCAGGGGAAGTATCTACTTGCTTTCCTTCTGTTTATTTTTATATTAGCTCTATGTAAGTTTTTCTATTATTTGATTTTAATTTTTCTTTTAGATTCTTAACTATAACTCTTTATATTGTTATTTTTTGTTGTTGGCCTATGCAACAACTAAAATAATAAACCTTTGGTTTTTATAATTTTGACTATGATACAGTTAAGTGTGGTTTTTTTGTCTTTGTTCTCTTTGGGATTTGCTGGGCTTTTTGAATATCTAAGTTGATTTTTTTTTTTTTCACCAAATTTGAGAGAAATTTGGCCATTGTTTCTTCAGATATTTTGTCTGCCACACCTTTTTCCTCTTATTCTCCCGGGACTCCAATCACACACGTGTTATATGGTTTAATATTACCCTGAAGGTCACTGAGATTCTATTTTTATTTCAATCCTTTTCTCTTTGTTTTAAAGATTGGATAATTTCTATTTTTTTTTCAAATTTACACACTACTTCTGCCATCTCTAATCTTCTGTTAAGCCCATCCAATGAATTTTTCATTTCAAATACTGTACGTTTCAGTTCCAGAATTTTTATTTAATTTTATTTTTAGTTTCATTACTCTGCTGCAATTTACAACCTTTTCATTCATTATAACCTTTTTTTTTTTCTTAACATCTTTGTACACATTTGTAATAGATACTTTCTAGTCTTTATCTGGGTTTCCTTGGTGGCTCAGACGGTAAAGAATCCGTTTGTAATGCAGGAGACCCAAGTTCAATCCCTGGTGCGGGAAGATCCCCTGGAGAAGGGAATGGCTACTCTCTCTAGTATTCTTGCCTGGAGAATTCCATGGACAGAGGAGCCTGGTGGGCTACAGTCTTTATCTGCATTTACACCAACTGGATTAACTATGAGTCATTTCTCTTTCACTACTTTTTCCCTTGATGTGTCACTTTTTTCTGTTTTTTTTTCACAAAGCTAATAATGGTTATGGTTTATTGGATATTGTGGACCATATGTAGTATAGGTCCTCCATTCTGCTCGCTTCCCCTGAAGACTATTGTTGTTCTAGCAGATTTCAAGTTACAACCAATAAACTTGCAGTTGAGAAGGCTGGACTTTATGTTAGTTAGATCTATTCCAGATGTGCCCTTAGTTCTAGGGTGAATCTCTTAATCTTGAGACTGTTTTATTCCTAAACATGAAAGTCTGAAATTTTTTATCAGTCCCTTCTAACTTGGTAGGACACAGATTTTAAGCACTACTACCCACAGGGAGCAGCATCTGAAATATCTGCTCAGAGCTTTCCAACTTCAAGCTGTGACTCTCTGATTGTCTTTTTAGAGTCTCCTCTGCAATTCAAAGACCAGCCACTGATTTGAGGGGAGTTTACATGCTGATTCATTCCCTCCTTTCTAAGATATTTCCTTCTGAATTTCCAGGCACCTTGGCAGCCCTAAATGTTGCCCTCCAACATCTAAAGCCTATCAGATTGTGGCTTTCTGCTTGAGTTGTAGTTATCCTAAGTTTCACAGACTAGACAGTGCCCTAAGGAAAAATGCCAGGTAGAAATGAATCTCACACAATACATTTTCCTCCTTTCAGAGATTGAAATTCCTCCAGTGTCTGCTTGCTTTTAGTCACTAATTCATTGGTTTAAATAATTTTTATATTTTGTCCAAACTTTATAGTTATCCATATGAGAGATAGTCTTGTGTAAGTAACTACGCCATTACTGAAATTGGAACCCCAGTGGAATATTTTATTACTCTTTCTTATATCAACTAGGTTTCCTGAATTGAGGAGCTATCAATGGCATGATCTGTAGCATTCATGTTCCTATAGCAGAACATACTGATAGGGAATAAGAAAAACACTACTCGAAGATTTGGGGAAATATATCTTCTCTTCCTAAAATCTACTTATACTCCAGAAATTTCCCTAACTCTCTCTGCTTAAAACCCATACAATCTGAGGAATTGACATTCTTGGGAACTGGTACACCTCTCCCTTCATTGGGTCAGTGAATTGGGAAAGATCACATGACCAGGTTATGGTCAGAAATCCTCAGCCTCTGAGCATAACAACAAAGCTTTAAAACACTGCTAGAGAGCTAAGAAATGGTTGTCTATCACACTGTTTTGCCATCAGAGTAAGAATTCTGCTTAATAACAATTTTAAAAGAAAGGGGATTAAGTTAAATTGATAATATTCTTCTTGGATATAGATTGTCTTTTCTCTTATTTGGTAAGCTTCAACAAAGGCTAAAGTATCAAAGTCCTTTCTTAAGTTTTATCTGAACCTTTTGGTTTTATCATATTAAGGTCTGATACATTTTCATTCAGGTAAAGTCAATTATCTGACGGAATATATCAAACAGAAGATGAGTTTTAGAGTCAGACTAGCCTGTATTTTAATCCCAGTTGTACCCTTATATTAGCTGTAAGATTTTGGACATGATATTTAAGCTTTCTGATCTTCAGTTTCTGAACCTAAAAATCATCACTATTAATAGTGATCCTACTGGGAATGCTCTGAGGTTGAAATTAGATAATGTACTTAAAGTGTCTGGTGAAGTTTCTGACAGAGTATGCACTCAAAAAGTAGAAGGATATTATCATCTTGTGATTGTGGTAACAATACTAACATTATCATTATTATTAGTGAGCCAGTGGAAGAAAGTAAGAGTGCAAAAATTCAAAAGAATAAGATACAATTTTTTTCTTTTCTGTAATGCATTATACTATTTTGGCTGTCATCGTTCCTTTGCTAAGTCGTGTCCAACTCTGCACCCTCATGGACTGTAGCCCACCAGGCTCCTCCATCCTCTAGTATCTCCCGGAGCTTGCTGATGCTATCTAACCATCTCTTCCTCTGCCACCACCTTCTCCTTTTGCCTTCAGTCTTTCCCAGCATCAGGTTCTTTTCCAATGAGTAGGCTCTTTGCATCAGGTGGCCAAAGTTTTACAGCTTCAGCATCATTCCTTCCAAAGAATATTGAAAGTTGATTTCCTTTAGGATTGACTGGTTTAATCTCCTTGCAATCCTGGGGACACTCAAGAACCTTCTCTAGCACCACAATTCAGAAGCATCAGCTCTTTGGTGTTCAGCCTTCTTCATACTATTTTTTATACTATTTTGGTACTTTGTTATAAAAACCAACTATGCTTATTTGGCTCTTCCCTGTTTTCCTCGCCTGATTGCTACAGTTTTCTTCACCAGCTTAGAATTCTTGCCAAGACAGAACCTTTTTAGGCTTCTTAACTAAACAGAACTCATTTCACTTTAAAGCCTTTACTCATTCTGTTCCCTGTGCTCTTGGCATAACTTTTTCACAGAACTATCTTGAGGTCTTGGTTTAAACATCACTTCTATATAGAATTCTACTCTGGCCACCTAATCTAAGTAGCCAGGCTTTTTACTAATCTCATAACATCACAGGGTTTTTGCCTGGAGAATCCCAGGGAAGGGGGAGCCTGGTGGGCTGCCGTCTATGGGGTCGCAGAGTCGGACACGACTGAAGCGACTTAGCAGCAGCAGCAGCCGTTTGTTTCTTTTCTAGCACTTTTTACAGTTTTTGATTGTACAGTTGATTGTTAATGGATAAAACTCTAGGCCCTGTCCTGTGAGCGTAGCAAGCACGTCTGCTCCATTCATCAGCATGGCTAGGGCTCAGGTTCCTCAGTGCTTATTTTGTGAATGGGCAAATACAAGAACAAATGTGATCTGAGAGAGTGCCGTGGAGTAAGTGAAGCTAGCCTAGGATTTACCACAAGTAACTGGCCATAGTTGGGTTTTAAGCCAGACATGAAAAGTGATTAGGACATTGAACTTTCAGGCGCATATAAATAGCAAATAAACCATTCAGTTATGTGTAACAATTAGTGAGTACTGACTAATGGCTTAAAAATTCATACTGTGCCTTTTTCCCCTGTCTTTTCTCTAGAATGGCCACATCTGTTGCTCAGTGGATCCACAGTGCCTTCAGGAACTGTGAAGTTAACTGTCTCACTGGAAATTTCTGTTTAAAGAATGTTCTTTCATTAAAAAGACCAAAAAAAAAAAAAAGGTAAAACTTAAAGTGGATGATTTGTGGGCAGCTAAGTGCAGCATTGTTATTAGCTGAGTGAACTTTCAATTATGAAATTCATGGAGCTTGAGAAAATCACAAAAGGAAAAGGCTTGGGGCAAAACTGGACGAGAATTCCACCTCAGCGGTGTCTGACGTCAAACATGTAGAAGAATGGGTGTGAAATACATACCATGACATCATGACCCCTGGACATAAAGCCTGAGCTTATGGGAGCTTTGGAAGCCTCTGGCTTCACTGGTGCAGAAAATACTCCTCTAGACCAGAATCTTCATGAATCAGTTCAGTTCTTCACTGCAGAAAATAAAATGTAAGGCGGTGAATGAGTTCTATTTTCAGAAGCAAAGCAAAGAAGCTGTAACATGTTATATGTACAATATACACTCTGAGAAGAAATCTGAAACATTATTGTCATGATAAAAATAATGCACAGGCATGGTTACTTACTATTTTCTAACAAGAGAACTCATCCCTATTTCCTTGTTTTACTGCACTTAATATTTGGTTGAATTTGTTCAGTATAAGCTCGTTCTTGTGTAAAATCAAATAAATATTTCTCTTACCTTATAACATGCCCCGGTGTTTGCTTAATGTGTTCCTTTCCCCCCACACATTCTTCCATATACAAATTGTTTTCTAGTTCTGCTGATGAAATACTCCCAACTCCCAAACTGAAAGGTGATTTTTGCTATATTACATGCCTAAATGGGGGGTGTGAAGGAGACCTTTGTTCTGCCTCTGTGGATTCGCTAGGTTGCCTTTTACCCTACCTCATATCCTGGGGACTGACTTATGTACATCATATTAATAGGTTCTCTTGTCCTCTGAATTCTGATTCAGTCTGACTAGTGGCGACCACCAGCAGGATTTCAGAAAGAGAAAGTTTGGCTCTTCAACCTGCTGGCTCCTCTCGGGTCAGGTCACTGCCAGATTAGCTGTGTCAGTGAAGGCGACGTCTCCTGACAGCTGGCCCTCCCTGTTCAGCTATTCTCTCCCAACTTCTGTTTGCTTCTTCTGGCTTTAGGGATGATAACAACTCTGGCTGCTTTGTCTTTGTGGATACCTGCTCAGTTTCTTGTTTTCCCTGTTTCCTTTCACCTCTTTAGAAATGGTCCCTTTGTTAAACTCTCTTTAATTAGCCAGCTTGAGCGTGCCATCTGTTTCCTGCCAGGACTCTGACTGATGTCCATAAGGAAAGGAGTATGTGAGGGTTGGGAATCTCGTCAAAAATTCGTCCTTCACAGTTTGATATAAAAATTTAAAGAATCCCAGTGTTAGGAGGGATTATGATATTACATGTTAAAATTTTTGATGCACCAGAATCTCAGGAGGAAAAAGTAAACTTACAGATGCTCAATAGTGATGGTAAATACAATATTGCCCTATTTGTATGTTTTGCACTAGGGTGAAAAAGAAATACAAATCTTATTAAATTTTAGTTGCATAGAGACTTCTTTAAAGGAAAAAGAGTGAAAGTGGACAAGATGTAACTCCCACCAGCTATGGAAAAGGTAAAGTGACATTTAACTGCCTTTCCCCCATTGCTATGAAAATTACCTCATAGGAGCCGAGCTAAAGGATAATTTGTAAATGTCTTAATACTTTGGCATATGTAGTATTTACTGAATGTGTCAATTCAAGTATCTCTCAGTATTCCCTGGACTTATAAATGTTTTTTTCTGCAGCCTGTTTATACTTGACTAAAAATTTCAGCAGAGCATAAAGTTTATTTTGAGCAGGTATTATTAACTGTGGAAACTAGCAATATAGTCTCCAAAAAGATATTAATTTGAAAGTTTTTCCACGTATTTTTTCCTTATATAGATTTGGGATTTCATATAAATTTCCATAAAAATATTTTTTATTGATACTTGCTTTTCTGAGAAAAGTATGAAATATGTGCATTTGCATGTGTGTGTACTTGTATCCACACTCACAGTTTACACCCATATACTTGGATATACTCATCATTTAGATGTTTTATGCCTTCTAGAAGAAGAAACAAGGTGGAATTGCACACTCCCCTCTGTCATAAGTGTAGGGCTCTGAGTGTATTGGTGGTTTTCAGAGCCTGATTTCTGTAGACTTCTGAAAGAAAGAGAACTCATAACATTGAGAAGAAAAGAGGGAGAAAATAAGATTATGTTCTTCCAAGGACTATTAAAGCAATAAATGTGTTCAGATTGAATTTTTTACTTCAAGGTTTATCCCATAAATAATAGATACTCAGGAGAATTGCTGTTTACCCAGGCGAGCAGTAATCAATTGCTTCTTAAGGGCTTTGTTCTTTGAGAAAGAGGTTGTTAAATGCCCTATTTCTTACTCTGGAGATAATTGGCAAAATGCCATGGTTGAATTATGCCAATGTTGTGGGGAAGTGAGAACTAAGAAGCATGAATTTAATTTGGGGGTACTTGGCTCTTTTAAGAGCAGCCTTTGGTGGAAAAAGTCTTTACTACATTTCCTTTATTTTCCCTTTTCTGAAAGAAAAAAAAACACAAGAATATTTGAATATGATTCTTTGGTAATTCATGAATGGTAATCCATGTCACTTGTCATCCTTTTTGAAAGACTACCATATTTCTATTTCCTTTGCCTTATATAGTGGGAAGGAGAATCACATATTTTTGTTCAATATGATCCAAACAGTATCATCTAACTCCTTTCATCTCCCAGTAACTTGGTTAAGACAAAGTTGAGACACCTTGTAATTGGCCTTAAAAAATGGATGGTATATCAAAGCTCTAAAACAGCAATCGATTCTCTGTATATTGGAATAGCAGAAGTTATTCAGTTGAACAAAACTGAGATTACATGTGTGGAATAAAAAATAAGCTTCAAGTCACTAAGGATTACCCCCAAAGCTCCATGTTTCTGACTAGTTGAGAATTCCTCTGGAGATCAACAGGTCCCATAGACACTTGCATGGTCCCAGTCCTGGTAACCTAGCACTGAGTATTGATAAGATCAACCTTTATTAGAGCAAGACTTTGTATTTTTCTTATTTCTCAAATGTAAAGTGTTAGTGGCACAGTAGTAGATTGATCTCAGAGAGATTCATGCTGAAAAGATCCCTGAAGGCAATAAGTGAATGCTGTGCTCTGTATACACTTCATTCACTGAACACTCCCGCTGGGTAGTCACTCTGTTGCCGTCAAGTTGTCTCATTGTGTTCTTACTGACCTTTCAATATTGATGGACTGTTTTCTGCCCTAGAATTCAATATCTTCAGTAAAGGAATTGTCACCTCTTTGCAGAATAATTGCCCTTACTTAACAGACATACAGGTAGAAAAACAGGAGAGCTTTGAGCTACAATGGTCTGGATCTGTGGTGAAATATATTGGCAAAGAATAGAACCACTGGAAGAGTTTGGAATAAGATAGTTTGAGTTTCAGTTTCCTATATATCTTGTATTTGCCAAGAGGCTGTGGCAACTCCTCCAAGCCTTTTATCTTTGTGCTGGGGTTAAATCATGGTTCAAAAGATTGTTTGCATGGCAGATTCTTAAGTCCTTCTTTATTTTGAATGACAAATGGCACAATATATTACTGTCACCCCAAAAATATTGCATTTAAGACATGCTCTCCTTTTATCTGCAGTGCTAGGTTTTTTAATAAAACACTCTGGACTCAGAGTGTGACTAGATGTAGAAATAGAAATGATAACAAGTTTATTTTTGACTAATTTTCTTTCTCTTTCACAAAAAACAGCTATAAATAGGGAAAGCAGAAAACCAGAAAACATAATTTCCTTCAAAATATATAAGGAATTCAGGAATAAGTTTATCAAAAGAAATTCCTGGTCTTGTGGAAAAATAAAAAACCACAGTGAACGAATCTTTGAAATCCTAGAATATACCTAGGCACTGCCTGAAGAGTTTGCGTAATGAACCAATTTCACTGCAACAATATAGATGCCACAATGTGTAGAGTGTGTACAGAGCGGAAGCATCTCCTTATTGCCCTCCTCATGGAATTCACATCCTTCTGGGGGGCAGAGAATTAAATAAGTGGATGCTATGCCAGGGGAAGATAGGTGCTATGAAGAATTAAGCTGAGTGGAGCAGTGATAGGACAGGCGATAGTTTAGGTGGGGTGGGGATGAAGTCTCCTCTAAGATAAAGTGACATCAGAGCAAACACTGGAATGAAGTGAGGCAGTGAGGCATCTGCACGTCGCAGGGGGAGGACAGGCCGAGGGAGTGTGTGAGCAGGTCTGAGATGGGCGCATCCTCATGCGCAGTGTGAGTGGAGTGAGCAAGCTGAGACTTAAAGACAGAGGATGTGGTCAGGGAAGCGGCTGGTGATCATCACATAGGTCTTCCTAGGCCATCGTTAGCGATTAGCATTTTTATTCTTTGTGATTTGGACGCTGTTAGAGAGTTTTGAGCATAGCTGTGACATAGTCTAATGACAATTAAAGAATTAACCTAAGCCATTTGTGGAGAATAAGATGAGGTAAGTGGACAGGGTGAGGGGGTGTGCTGAGCATGGGTGTAGGAGGTACATTTATGCCGCAGAATTTCCAACAAGATGATAATAATAGGCTAGGAAGGTAGCGTTGAGGGTGAGAAGGAAGAAACATTTATTAGAGATCTACTTAATTGAAAAAAATGGGTAGGAAGACTAAGTGTCAAAAAAGTGTCAATTCATTCTCCCCGGTAGTTCTAATAAGAAAAAAAAAATTCTAAACTATTATGGAAAAGCAAATGGCCAGGAATATTTTGAAGAATTATATCTAAGGGCAGAGAAGACCATATATCATTTATCTATATTTCATATATCATCTATCTTGGTATCCTACCATATATCAAGACTATAAAGCTATAGAAATTGAGTCATTGTTATGGGAATAAATGGAAGACAGGTCAATATATAACAGCACCAAGACTTCAGAAAGCATCTCATAGACAAATGGATGTTTCATATGTGACAGAGGTTATGCCGAAGAATTGAGCATGTGGAAATTGCCTATGGAAAAGCAAAAACATAAAATTATGGCCTTATTTCACATAAATCAACCCCACATAGATTAAGGACCTCAATATAAAAAGCAAAACAAATTTATGAAGAGATTTTAGGAGAATGCTTTTTGACCTTGGGATGGTTTAAAATAAACTCAAAAGGCATATATCATAAAATCATAGTTAAATTCTACTATATGAAGTAGATGAAAAGACAGACCATAGGCTGGGAAAGATATTGGCTTTATATATGATCACAAAGGACTGGTAACTGGAATGTATGTATTTAAAAACTCCTAAAAAGGAGAAAAGTACAAAATATCCAATACAAAAATGGGCAGAAGACATACATAGGTGTTTCACAACACAGGAAACCCTAAAATGGCTAATAGATGTTGTGAACATTTGTTTGGGCTCCCTGGTCTTCAGATGAGTTTATTTTAAAACCACAATGACAGAATATTTTTTAAAATCATCAAAATTAAAAAGAATAACACCAGCTGTTGGTGAGAATGTGAAACAACCTGAAGCCTTGCACACCAGTAGTATGTATTATACATTATGTATATCTCCACACCACTTTGGGGGCAGTTTTGTGATACCTAAAGTCAAGGGTGTGCACTTGTCATGACCCAGCATATACTCCTAAGTTCATGATCTAGAGCTGCACTGTCCTATACAGTAGACATTGGCCATTTTTGGCTATTAATTAAAATTAAATTAAAATTCAATTCCTCAGTAGCATGAGCAAATTTCAAGGACTCAATAGCCACTCTGAGACTAGTGGTTAGTGGCTACTTTATAGACAGCACAAAGATATTTCTATCATCATAAAAAGTTCTAATGGACAGCATTGTTCTATAGGAATTCTCAAAAAGTTTATAAGAAGACATGGAAAAAATATTTATAATAGCATATTTGCAAGAAAGCTCTAGAAATCACTCAAATGTCAATCAGTGAAATCAGTTGTAAATAAAATGTGATACGTTTATATTTTGGAATACTCTAGAGGATGAAAGTGAATAAGAACTACATTTAGAAACATAGATTAATCTCAGACACATGTTCAGAAAAAACAAGATGCAAATAAAACAAGAAAGCATAACAGTATTCACACAATAATTTTGAATGTGTAATGTATTATGTCTATGCAAATATAAATATTTTAAAATGCATGAAAATGACAAACATCAAATTAGGATAGTGGTTGTCTTTTAGAGGTTGAAGAGGGGTGTCAGGTACCCAGGGTGCACACCTGTGTTGGTAATGTCTGTTTATTGCTTTATTCCATAGATTTTCAATATTTCAGAATAGCACTATCTATTGCTGTGTGTGTGTTTAGTCACTCCGTCGTGTCTGACCCTTTGCGATCCATGGACGTTAGCCCCCCAGGCTCCTCTGTCCATGGAATTCTCCAGGCAAGAATACTGGAGTGAGTTGCCATTCCCAGGGGATCTTTCCAACCCAGGAATCGAACCTGGGTCTCCTGCATTGCAGGCAGATTCTCTACCATCTGAGCTACCAGGGAATCTCTTCAGGTAAATGAATTTATAAATTGATTAAATGTGTTTTTATTTATATATCTATACCCAAAACTAAGCCAGTTGGTTTTTCACATGTACATATGGAAGCCTCAAGATTTGTGGAAGCAAGGCTTTAAATGAATATACACGGTAACACCTACAAGGTCTCCATTATTAATTATGTATGTAAATAAATACAATATTATTCCTTTGTTTGGTTTAGTTGCTGAGTCATGTTCCACTCTTTTGCATCCTCATGGACTGTAGCCCACTAGGCTCCTCTGTGCATGGTGTTTCTCAGGCAAGAATACTGGAATGGGTTGCCATTTGCTCCTCCAGGGGATCTTTCCAACCCAGAGATAAAACCTGAATCTCTTTCATTGCAGGCAGATTCTTTCCCACTGAGCCTAAAGACAAATAATGAAAGAAAAAATAGTTACATGATCTTACCACCTTTGGTACTTCTTTTATTTTTCTTTGTTCTTTGTCAAATATTTGCATATTCAGTCATAGTATTTTTAATTACACTTCTTGCATAGCATTTTATTATAAGCAATTTATATTATTGTATGTTTACAGGATTTCAATGACTGTTAAATATTTCGTTTATTTATTAGAAAGATAGTTTTTTTCTTTGAACTTTTCCACTATTACAGATACTGCTACAATGCATATTGTAAAACTATGTTACTCTGTAGACTGCATTATCAACAATAGATTTAATGAAGCAAGTTATAAACTATTCTAAGGGCATGGTTTAGCTTTTTTTAAATGAGGTGCATTTGATGTACAACATTATATAAGTTTTAGGTGTACAACATAGTGATCCATAATTTTCAAAGATTTTGCTTCATTTATAGCAATTATAAAGTTGGCTATATTCCCTGTGTTGCACAATATATCATTATAGCTCATTTATTTTATACACAGTAGTTTACAACTCTTAATCCTCTATCCCTATCTTGGTTCAGTTTGATTTATTGTTTGTCCAAAGGCTGTGCCAAGGAAACAGTGCCACTGGTGTTATATGCCATTACTTTCAAAACAACTTACATGCCACCATTGAATGTTATATGCCACCATTGAATATTATCAGTTTAATTTTAGTCTTCTATTGTGGTTTTTTATAGGTGTAAAATGGGACATTGCTGCTTTAATTTTAATTTTTTTAATAAGTGAGGTTAAATTTATGCAGGCATTGTAATTTTCTACTTATGTCCTTTGTTCATATATCTCTGATGCTTTGATCAATGGATGGTGAAAGTGAAAGTGACTCAGTCGTGTCTGAGTCTGTACAGTCCATGGAATTCTCCAGGCCAGCATACTGCAGTGGGTAGCCTTTCCCGTCTCCAAGGGATCTTCCCAACTCGGGGATCCAACCTAGGTCTCTGGCATTGCCAGTGGATTCTTTACCAGCTGAGCCACCAGGAAACCCCCAGAATACTGGAATTGGTAGCCCATCCCTTCTCCAGAGGATCTTCTTGACCCAGGAATCAGACTGAAGTCTCCTGCACTTCAGGCAAATCCCTTAACAGCTGAGCTATCAGGGAAGCCCCAAGTCTAGTCAATTGGTGGGGGTGGTCGTATAATCACTAAGTCGTGTACAACTCCTTGCAACCCCGTGTAGGTTGCCATTTCCTCCTCCAGGGGGTCTTCCTGACCCAGGGATCAAACTCATGCCTCCTGTTTGGTAGGCAGATTCTTTGCCACCGAGCCACCTGGGAAGCCTGCTTTTATTATTTACACAGAAGATAAACTATGAAAAGATATCATGTGTAATTGTTGGAAACCATTGAACAAATTTATACCAATGTTTTTCTCAAAAAAGGAAAACATAAATGAGATGAAAAGACAACCCTCAGAAGGGGAGAAAATATCTGCAAACGAAGCAACTCAGGAAGGATTAATCTCCAAAATATACTAGCAGCTTATGCAGCTAGTATCAGTATCTTTTTATAGTTTACTTATTTTCATTTTTAGTATAAAGAATTTCAATATGTATCACTGATGGTTACTTTTATAATCTCTTATATTTCTTCAAAATTCATATTATTATATCTCCAAATAGCTCCCTATGCACATTCCATAAATGTAGAACTCTCCACCTCCAGAAACTATCCAAGAACTATTAAGTTTCAGCTTAATTTATGTCATGTTGGTCTCAATTCTACTCACTGGGCCATATTAACTCCTCTTTAAACAGTCTCCTTAAACCCTTTTCTTCCACTATTAAATCCCTCTAATTCCTTTAATCTGTCCTGAGGAAAAGAAATGTCAGTTGTTCTCATCTAGATGTCCTCCTTTGTTCATGTACCCGAGTACGTGTCATGCCCAGAACCAAACAACATATTCCAGGAGGAATCGCTCCAGCCAAAGACACACTTGGTTTTGGACCTGAGACTATAAATTAGGAATCTTTCACTGAACATCTCTATTCTACAGAGAAGAAAAAATTTTCTCTCCCAGCTCACCAACTGAACTCTTCTGATATATTTTAAATTCATAAAAAGTTATAATGTTAAAAATAGAACATTCATATTCAAATTATATTCTCCCATGTGTGTTTACAAAACTGTCTTTCTTACAGCATATTTTTCAATGTATAAAATCGCATTCTATTCGGTAGTATTTCACTATTCCATAAAGAATACAGTCACATGTATTTTCTACTTCAAATTGAATTTTTCTAGTAATTTGGGCTTTTCGTCTCTACTAAATACATTTCTCAGTACAGATCCTTGTGTGTCATTTTATCATCTCTCAAATATATTCCAAAGGAAGCTAACTTTGTCTGTTATGAATAAAACAGACTGATTTTATTTTAGTAATTTGAAATATTTTAACAACGAAGCAAAACCGATACAAACAGAATCTTAACACTTTGGTGTAATTCTCACTCTCATTGAGCAGGACACCAGTAAAACACTTCATTAGGTGACAACTAACAATAAACACAGAGTTTGAATTAACACATTTGGCTCATGTTTTTTGAATGTTAGTTTTCATTATTCTATATGTGTCATATGTCAATCTTTACAGAATTGTATCTGCCTTTATTTTCCTTCATGGAAAGCTGCTTATAGTTTGACTTTTATCAAAAGTGAACTGTTTTGCTTATCTGTTACTTTATGTTTTTTTAATTACTTTTATTAAAAGTTACTCTTCCTTCTATTACAGTTAATAACTACCACTTTGTCACTGTTCTGAGAGAAGACAGTGTTCTGTTTCACATCTTAAAGAATTTCTTTCTTTCTTCTTTTATTTTTTTATATTACAGTATGTTGTATTAGCTTCTGTTTGTACAGCAAAGTGAATCTGCTATATGTGTATATATATGCATATATATGTGTATATATATATCTCCCCTCCTTTTTAAGCCTCCCTCCCAACCTCACCTCCAGATCATCACAGAGCACCGAGTTGAGCGCCCTGCTCTGCACAGCAGCTTCTCACTAGCTGTCTATTTTACACATGGTGGCTCAGATGGCAAAGCATCTGTCTGCAGTGGGGAGACCCGGGTCTGATCCCTGGGTTGGGAAGATCCCCTGGAGAAGGAAATGGCAACCCACTCCAGGATTCTTGCCTGGAGAATCCCACGGATGGAAGAGCCTGGTAGGTCACAGTCCATGGGGTCTCAAAGAGTCGGACACGACTGAGCAGCTTCACTTTCACTTTTAGTGTACATGAGTCTGTGATAGTCTCTCCATTTGTCCCACCCTCTCCTTCCCCCGTATCCACAAGTCCACTCTCTGTGTCTGCATCTCTATTCTTGTCCTGAAAATAGTTCCTTGGTACCGTTTTGCTAGATTTCATATATATGCATTAATATATGGTATTTTATATCATTTTCCTCTTTCCAACTTCACTCTGTATGACAGACTTTAGGTTCATCTACATTACTACAAATGATCCAGTTCCATTCCTTTTTATGACTAAGCAATAGTCCATGTGTGTGTGTGTGTGTGTGTATATATATATATTCCACAGCTTCTTTATTCATTCATCTGTCAATGGGCTTTTAGGCTGCTTTCATGTCCTGGCTATTATAAACAGTGCTGCAATGAGCACTGGGGTACATGTGTCTTGTTGAATTATGATATTCTCAGATGATATGCCCAGTAGTGTGATTGCTGGGTCATATGATAGTTATAATCTTAGTTTCTTAAGGAATCTCCATACTGTTCTCTGTAGTGGCTGTATCAATTTACATTCCCACCAGTAGTAGTAGACGGTTCCCTATTCTCCACATCCTCTCCAGCACTTACTGTTTGTAGCTTTTTTTGACGATGGGTATTCTGACCAGTGTGAAGTGATACTTCATTGTAGTTTTGATTTGCATTTCTCTAAGAATGAGTGATGTTGAGCATCCTTTTATGTATTTGTCAGCCATCTGTATGTCTTCTTTGGAGAAATGTCTATTTACATCTTCCACCCATTTTTTTATTGGGTTTTTTGCCTTTTTGATACTGAGCTGCATAAGCTGCTAGTTTATTTTGGAGATTAATCCTTCCTGAGTTGCTTCATTTGCAGATATTTTCTCCCCTTCTGAGGGTTGTCTTTTCATCTCATTTATGTTTTCCTTTGCTGCACAAAAGCTTTTAAGTTTAATTAGGTCCAATTTGTTTATTTTTGTTTTTCTTTCATCACTCTAGGAGAGGGGGTCAAAAAGGATCTTGCTGCAAATTATGTCGGAGAGTGTCCTGCCTGTTTTCCTCTGAGAGTTTTATTGTGTCTGGCCTTACATTTAGGTCTTTAATCTATTCTGAGTTTATTTTCATGTATGGTGTTAGGAATTCCTGTTTTCTAATTTCATTCTTTTACATGTAGCTGTCCAGTTTTCCCAGAACCATTTATTGAAGAGGCTGTCTTTCCCCCTTTTTATATTCTTGCCTCATTTGTCAGGGATAAAGGGTCTGTAGGTGTATGGGTTTATTTCTGGACTTTCTATCTTGTTCCTTTGATCTATATTTCACTTTTTATGCCAGCACCATACTGTCTGGATCAATGTAGCTTTAGAGTATAGTCTGAAGTCAGAGAGGTTGATTCCTCCAGCTCCGTTTTTCTTTCTCAAGACTGCTTTGGCTATTCAAGGTCTTTCATGTTTCTGTACAAACTATAAAATTTTAAGTTCTAATTCTGTGAAAAATGTCACTGGTAATTTGATAGGTATTGCTTTGAATCTATAGAGTGCTTTGACTAGTATAATCATTTTCAAAATATTAATACTTATTTCTCCATCTGTTTGTGTCATGTTTGTGTCATCTTTGATTTCTTTCATCAGTGTCACATAGGTTTTTTTAGTAAAGGCTTTTTGTCCCTTTGGGTAGGTATATTTCTAGATATTTTATTCTTCTTTTGTGATGGTAAATGAAATTGCTTCCTTAATTTCTCTTTCTGATTTTTTGTTATTAGTGCATAGGAATGCAAAAGATTGTCATGTATTAATTTTGTATCCTGTGACTTTACTGAATTCATTGATTAGCTCTAGTAGTTTTCTGGTGACATCTTTAGGATTGTCTATGTATAGTATCATGTTATCTGCAAACTGACAATTTTATTTCTTTTCAAATCTGGATTTCTTTTATTTCTTTTTCTTATCTGATTGCCATAAACCTTACAGAATTTCTTTTAATTCTGCTTGTTCTAATGCAAAGGTGAGCATCATAGGGATAGGTATGAGAATGGAAGCAATGAAGAGTGTGGAAAGTTTACTAGATGACTTTTTCATCATCATCATTAATTTTATGTGCTTTATTTCCAAAACATAGAATGGCTTTTACTTATTCTTCTCCTTAAGAAATTATATTTGTCTGGAAAATATTAGATGCTAAATCTTGTTCTTTCTTCAGTTTTCAGTAAGAGTAATTCCCCTCCTACTCCAGATTACTTTTATTTAAATGAATTAGTTACTCCTACTGAATATACTTGAAAGGAGGATTCATGT
The DNA here is from genome assembly GCF_023699985.2 of Odocoileus virginianus. Lineage (NCBI taxonomy): Eukaryota > Metazoa > Chordata > Mammalia > Artiodactyla > Cervidae > Odocoileus > Odocoileus virginianus. The sequence goes on from NC_069697.1 coordinate 33,076,338, forward strand.
CCCACTCATCTTAAGCTTTCAAACAGTGCAGAGGTTAGCATAGAATAGAATCTCTATTAATAATTTTATGCTCTAGATTTTTCCCAGATTTATTGAGGTATAATTGACCCAAAAAATTTAATATGTTTAAAATGTGTATCACAATGAATTGGATATGTTTACATTGTGAAAGGATTTCTACCTCTTGTTAATTAACACACTGCAATCACTCAGTCATGTCAGACTCTTTGTAACCCCATGGACTGCAGCACGCCAGGCTTCCCTGTCCAGCACTAACTTCTGGAGCATACTCAAACTCATGTCCATTGAGTCAGTGATGCCATCCAACCATCTCATCCGCTGTCATCCCCTTCTCCTCCTGGGTTCAATCTTTCCCAGCATTAGGGTCTTTTCCTATCAGGTGGCCAAAATATTGGAGTTTCAGCTTCAGCATCAGTCCTTCCAATGAATATTCAGGACTGATTGCCTTTAAGATTGACGGGTTTGCTTGCAGTCTAAGGGACTCTCAAGAGTCTTCTCCAACACCACAGTTCAAAAGCATCAATTCTTCAGCACTCAGCTTTCATTATAGTACAACTCTCACATCCATATATTACTATGGAAAAACCATAACTTTGATTAGACAGGCCTTTTTTGATAAAGTAATGTCTCTGCTTTTTAATATGCTGTCTAGGTTGATCATAGCTTTTCTTCCAAGGAGCAACCATCTTTTAATATCATGGCTGCAGCCACCATCTGCAGTGATTTTTGGAGCCCCCCAAAATAAAATCTGTCACTGTTTCCATTGTTTCACCATCTATTTGTCAAGAAGTGATGAGATTGGATGCCATAATCTTAGTTTTTTGAATGTTGAGTTTTAAGCCAACTTTTTCACTCTCCTCTTCCACTTTCATCAAGAAGCTCTTTAGTTCTTCACTTTCTGCCATAAAGGTGGTATCATCTGAGTATCTGAGGTTACTGATATTTCTCCCGGCAATCTTGATTCCAGCTTGTGCTTCATCCAGTCCAGCATATGATGTATTCTGCATATAAGTTAAATAAGCAGGTTGACAAAATGCAGTTTGATGTACTCCTTTCCTGATTTGGAACCAGTCTGTTGTTCCATGTCTGGTTCTAACTGTTGCTTCTGGACCTGCAGATTTCTCAGGAGGCAGGTCAGGTGGTCTGGTATTCCCATCTATTTAAGAATTTTTCACAGTTTGTTGTGATCCACACAGTCAAAGGCTTTACTGTGGTCAATAAAGCAGAAGTAGATGTTTTTCTGGAACTCTCTTGCTTTTTTGATGATACTATGGATGTTGGCAGTTTGATCTCTGATTCCTTTGCCTTTTCTAAATCCAGCTTGAACATCTGGAAGTTCATGATTCATGTACTGTTGAAGCCTTGCTTGAAGAATTTTGAGCATTACTTTGCTTGTGTGTGAGATGAGTACAATTGTGAGGTAATTTGAACATTCTTTGCCGTTGTCCTTCTTTGGGATTAGAATGAAAACTGATCTTTTCCAGTCCTGTGGCCCCTTTTGAGTTTTACAAATTTGCTGGCATGTTGAGTGCAGCAATTCAACAGTGTCATATTCAGGATTTGAAATAGCTCAACTGGAATTCCATCACCTCCACTAGCTTTGTTCGTAGTGATGCTTCCTAAGGTCCACTTGACTTCACATTCCAGGACGTCTGGCTCTAGGTGAGTGATCACTCCATCATGGTTATCTAGGTCAGGAAGATCTTTTTTGTGGTTCTTTTGTGTATTCTTGCCACCTCTTTTTAATATCTTCAGCTTCTGTTAAGTCTATATTATTTCTCTCCTTTATTGTGCCCATCTTTGCAGGAAATGTTCCCTTGTTATCTCAAATTTTCTTGAAGAGATCTCTATTCTTTCCCATTCTATTGTTTTCCTCTATTTCTTTGCATTGATCACTGAGGAAGGATTTCTTATCTCTCCTTCTATTCTTTGGAACACTGCATTCAAATGGGTATATCTTCCCTTTTCATCTTTGCCTTTAGTTTCTCTTATTTTCTCAGCTATTTGTAAGGCCTCCTCAGGAAACCATTCTACCTTTGTGCATTTCTTTTTCTTGGGGATGGTCTTGATCACTGCCCCCTGTACAATGTCACAAACCTCCGTCCATAGTTCTCCAATCACTCTGTCTATCAGATCTAATCCCTAGAATCTGTCACTTCCACTGTATAATTGTAAGAGATTTGATTTAGGTCATCCCTGAATGGTCTAGTGTTTTTCCCTACTTTCTTCAATTTAAGTTGAATTTTGCAATAAGGAGTTCATGATCTGAGCCACAGTCAGCTCCTGGTCTTGTTCTTGCTGCTGACTATATAGAACTTCTCCATCTTTGGTTACAAAGAATATAATGAATCTTACTTTGGTATTGACCATCTGGTGATATCCATGTGTAGAGTCTTCTTTTGTGTTGTTGGAAGAGGGTATTTGCTATAACCAGTGCATTCTTTTGGCAAAACTCTATTAGCCTTTGCCCTGCTTCATTCTGTACTCCAAGGCCAAATTTTCCTGTTACTCCAGGTATCTCTTGATTTCCTATTTTTGCATTCCAGTCACCTATGATGAAAAAGACATCATTTTTGGGTATTAATTCTAGGAGGTCATGTAGGTCTTCATAGAAATGTTCAACTTCAGATTCTTCAGCATTACTGGTTGGAGCATAGACTGGGATTACTGTGATTATGAATGGTTTGCCTTGGAAATGAACAGAGATCACTCTGTCATTTTTGAGATTGCACCTAAGTGCTATATTTTGGACTCTTTTGTTGACTATGAGGGCTACTCCATTTCTTCTAAGGGGTTCTTGCTCACAGTAGTAGATATAATGGTTATCTGAATTATAACTCACACATTCCAGTCCATTTTAGTTCACTGATTCCTAAAATGTTGATGTTCACTTTTGCCATCTCCTGTTTGACCATTTCTAATTTGCCTTGATTCATGGACCTAACATTCCAGGTTCCTATGCAATAGTGCTCTTTATAGCTTCAGACTGTATTTCCGTCACCAGTCACATCCACAGCTGGGCATTGGTTTTGCTTTGGCTCCCTCTCTTCATTCTTTCTGGAGCTATTCCTCCACTCTTCTCCAGTAGCATATTGGGCACCTACCGACCTGGGGAGTTCATCTTTCAGTGTCCTATCTTTTTGCTTTTCATACTGTTCATGAGGTTCTCAAGGCAGGAATACTGAAGTGGTTTGCCATTCCCTTCTCCAGCGAACCATGTTTTGTCAGAACTCTCCATCATGACCCTTCCATCTTGAGTGGCCCTATATAGCATGGCTCATAGTTTCACTGATTTAGACAAGGCTGTGATCCATGTAATCAGTTTGATTAGTTTTCTGTGATTGTTGTTTTCATTCTGTCTGCCCTCTGAAGGATGAGGATAAGAGGTTTATGGATGCTTCCTGATGGGAGAGACTGACTCTGGTGGAAACTGGGTCTTGTTCTGATGATTGGGGCCATAGTCAGTAAATTTTTAATACAGTTTTCTGTTAATGAGTGGAGCTGTGTTTGCTCCCTGGTGTTTGACCTGAGGCCAAACTATGGTGGAGGTAATGAAGATAATGGTGACCTACTTCAACAGGTCCTGTGCACACACTGCCACACCCTCCATCCCTCCAGCAGGCCAGTGCAGACCCACACCCCTACTGGAGACTCCTAGACACTCACAGGTAAGTCTGGGTCAGCCTCTGTGGGTTCACTGCTCCTTTCTCCCGGGTCCTGGTGCACACAAGGTTTTGTTTGTGCCCTCCAAGAGTCTGTTTCCCGAGTCTTGTGTAAGTTCTGTGATCAAATCCCCCTGCCCTCCAAAGTCAAACTCTCTGGGGGTTCTCAGTCCCTTTGCCAGCTCCCTAGGTTGGAAAATCTGTTGTGGGTCCTAGAACTTTCTTAACAGTGCAAGAATTTCTTTGGTAAAAATTGTTCTGCAGTTTGGGGATCATCTGCTCAAGGGCTCTGTGGTGCGGTTAATGGCGACCTCCTCCATGAAGGCTTATTCCACAGGCTGTGTACCCAGGTAACTGCCCCCAGAGCCCCTTCCCTTGTGACAGGCCACTGCTGGCCCGTACCTCCACAGGAGACTCAAATACAGGTCTGGCTCAGTCCCTATGGAGTCTCTGGATCCTGGTGTGCACAAGATTTTGCTTGAGCCCTCCAAGCAAATCTGGTGGGTATGGAGTTTGATTCTAAATGGGATTTTGCCCCTCCTACCACCTTTCTGGGACTTCTCCTTTGCCCTTGAACATGAGGTGTCTTTTTTTAGTGGGATCCAACATTCTCCTGTCTATGGTTGTTCAGCAGCAAGTTGTAATTTTGGAGTTCTCACAGGAGAAAATGAGCGCATGTCCTTCTACTCTGCCATCTTGCCTTTGCCTTGTAGCACATTACATTCATTATATATATATATATATATATATATATATATATGTATGTATACACACACACAGACACGTACATATACAGACACATACAGAGAGAGAAGAGAAGGAAAAGAAGAAGGAGGAGGAGGTGGAAGAAGGAGGAGAAGGGGAGGAGGAAAAGAAGAGGAAGAAGAAAGAGAAAAAGAATATTTAAGTTCTACTTTATTAGCAAATTCAATTACATGACACGTTGTTTTCAACTATAGTCACCATGCTGTATTTAGATACTCAGATTTTATTCATCTTATAGCTGAACATTTATATTCTTTTACCTATATCTTCCATTCCTTAACCCCTGGTAATTATTTTTATACACTCTGCTTTTATGAGTTTGATATTTTATTTTAAACTTCATGCAGTGTATGTCTTTGTTTGACTCATTTCACTTAGCATACTGTTCATAAGGTCCATCTTTGTTGTTGCAAACTGCAGAACTGCCTTCTTTTTCATGCCTGAAAAATAGTCATACATATATATGTATATATACATAGGCATACATGTATTCTATCCAATCATCCATTGAGAAACATAAAGTTTGTTTCTATATCTTGGCTTTTGTGAATAATGCTGCAGTGAACAGGGTAATGAAGATATCTGAGATCCTGTTTCCGTTTCCTTTGAAATCTCACTCAGAAGTGAGATTGCTGGATCACAAGGTTATTTAAAATCTTTAAGGAAATGCTATATTCTTTTCCATGGAGATGGTACCAATTTACATTCCCAACAATTCTCAAGGGTTCCCTTTTCTCCACATTCTTGCCAAAATTTGTCTTTCTGATGATAGCCATTCTAATGGGTGTGAGGTCATTTGTTGCTCAGTCACTCAGTTGTATCTGACTCTTTGCTATCCCACGGACCACAGCATGCCAGGCTTCCCTGCTTTTCACTCTCTCCTGGAGTTTGCTCAACCTCATGTCCATTGAGTCAGTGATGCCATCCAACCATCTCATCCTTTGTCACCCCCTTCTCCTCCTGCCCTCAATCTTTCCCAGCAAAAGGGACTTTTCCAATGAGTGAGTTCTTCACATCAGGTGGCCAAAGTATTGGAGCATCAGCTTCTCCATCAGTCCTTCCAATGAATATTCAGGGTTGATTTCCTTTAGGATTGACTGGTTTGATACCCTTGCTGTCAAATCTCATTTTAATATTGATTTGCAATTCCCTGATCATTACTGATATTGGGCACATTTTCATGTATCTGTTGGACATCAATATATCTTCTTTGGGAAAATATTCATAAAATCATCTGCCCATTTTTTAATCAAATGTTTCTGTTTTTTGCTATTGAGTTGTGTGAGTTCTTTATATTTATTTTCAATATGAACCCCTTATTATATATATGGTGTGCATATATTTCTTCTCATTTCATAGGTTGCCTTTTCATTATGTTGGTAGTTTTCTTTGCAGTAAAGAAGTTTTTTAGTTTGAGGTGGCCTAACTTGTTTATTTTTCCTTTTACAGTTTTTACTGTTGGTTTCAAGCCCCCCAAAAATCATTGCCAAGACCAAGGTCAAGTAACTTAGCCCTTTGTGTTTTTCTGGGAGTTTTACACTTTCAGGTCTTAAATATAAACCGTTAGTCCATTTTGAGTTGGTTTTTATGTATAAGATAAGGGTGGAGAAGGAAATAGCTACACACTCCTGTATGCTTGCCTGGGAAATCCCATAGACAGAGGAGCCTGGCAGGCTAGTGTCCATGGGTTGCAAAAGAGTCAGACCCAACTTAGGAACTAAACAACATCAATAAGATAGATGTCCAGTTTTATTCTTTTGCATGTGGCTGTCAGGTTTCCCCAGATCACTTATTAGAGATTATCATTTCCCCACGGTACATTCTTAGCTCCCTTGTCATGTCAATTGAACATATATCCATGGGTTTCTTTGTAAGCTCTCTATTTTGTTCCATTGATCTATGAGCCTACTATTATGCAATAAATTTAGTGGTCCCATGGGAGGAGGTGAATTCAGGAGGCTCTTATCTCCTTCTTAGACCAGATTCTGTCTATAGCTGGCTTTTAACTCGGATCTTAGGCTAAGGGGAAAGAAAAGAAGTTCTGACTCACTTGGAGTCCAGAGAGTTGAATAAAAGTGGGTTTGAAGCCAAAACCCCAAAGGTAAGTATTTAAATATGTGCCCACCAATGTGCATAGGAACTGGGAATAGGACTGTGGGGGTTGGAGAGTAAGCCGGGGGAGATGACTGCTGCTTGAGGGAGACAGCCTGAGGGGACAGGAATGAGGGAACCTGTAACTCAGAAAGCTTGTGGAAGACACCCGGACTGCCACAGAAGCAAAGCACCATTAAAAACCTATGTGTATCTCACTCAATACATGCAAAAAACGCTTTTGATAAAATTCAACACCCGTTTACGATAAAAACTCTCCAGAAAGTGGGCATGGAGAGAAACTACCTCAACATAATAAAGACCATATACAAAAAACCCACAGCAAACGTTATTCTCAATGAGGAAAAAGCGCAAGAATTTTATCTGAGATCAGGAAGAAGACAAGATGTCAACTCCCCCCACTATTATTGGATATAGTTTAAGAAGTCCTAGCCACAGCAACCAGAGAATAAAAACAAATAGAAGGAATCCAAATTGGAAAAGAAGTAAAATTGTCACTGTTTGTAGATTACTTGATACTATACAGAGAAAATCCTACAGACACCACCAAATAGCTACTAGAATTTATCAATGAATTTGGGGAAATTACAGGTTAAAAAATCAATACACAGAAATCTCTTGTACTCCTATAAACTAATGATGAAAAATTAGAAATTTCTGAGAAATTAAGGAAGCCATTCCATTAACCATCACAACAAAAGGAATAAAATACCTAGAAGTAAACCTACCTAAAGGGACAAAATACCTGTACTCAGAAAACACTGATGAAAGAAATCAAAGATGACACAAACAGATGGAGAAATACACTATCTTCTTGACTTGGAAAAATAAATATTGTGAAAGTGCTGGAAAGGGTATGGAGCAAACAGAACCCTCTTACACTGTTGGTGGGGACGTAAACTGATATAGCCACTACGGAGAACAGCATGGAAGTTCCTTAAACAACTATAAATCGAACTACCATATGACCCAGAGATCCTACTCTTGGGCATATATCCAGAGAAAACCATAATTCAAAAAGACGCATGTACCCCAATGTTCTTTGCAGCACTATTTGCAATAGTCAAGACATGGAACCAACCTAAATGTCCAACAGAAGAATGGATAAAGAAGATATGGTACATATATAAAATGGACATTTACTCACCCATAAAAAGGAAAAAAACTGTGCAATTTACAGAGACTTGGATAAATCTAGAGACTGTCATATAGAGTGAAGTAGTCAGAAAGAGAAAAACAAATATATGGTAACACATATATGTGGAATCTAGAAAAATGGTACAGATGATCTTATTTGCAAATTAGAAATAGAGACTCAGACATGGAGAACAAATATATGAATACCAAGAGGAAAGGGGGGTGGGATGAATTGGGAGATCGGGATCTATGCAGACCCACTACTACCTATAAAATAGGAACTAATGAGAACCCACTGTGTAGCACAGCTCTACTCAGGGAACTGCAGTGACAGAAATGGGAAGGAAATTTTTTAAAAAAGGTATTTATGTATCTGTATGGGCTTCCCATTACTCTGCCAACAAAGGTCCGTCTGGTCAAGGCTATGGTTTTTTCCAGTGGTCATGTATGGATGTGAGAGTTGGACTGTGAAGAAAGCTGAGCACCGAAAAATTGATGCTTTTGAACTGTGGTGTTGGAGAAGACTCTTGAGAGTCCCTTGGACTGCAAGGAGATCCAACCAGTCCATCCTAAAGGAGATCAGTCCTGGGTGTTCATTGGAAGGACTGATGCTGAAGCTGAAACTCCAGTACTTTGGCCACCTCATGTGAAGAGTTGACTCATTGGAAAAGACCCTGATGCTTGGAGGGATTGGGGACAGGAGGAGAAGGGGGTGACAGAGGATGAGATGGCTGGATGGCATCACCAACTCAATGGGCATGAGTTTGAGTAAACTCCAGGAGTTGGTGATGGACAGGGAGGCCTGATGTGCTGCGATTCATGGGGTTGCAAAGAGTCAGACACAACTGAGCGACTGAACTGAACTGAACTGATGGGCTTCTCTGAAAGCTCAGTTGGAAAAGAATGTGCCTGCAGTGCAGGAGACCCGTTTAGATTCCTGGGTCCGGAAGATCCGCTGGAGAAGGGACAGTCTACCCACTGCAGTATTCTTGGGCTTCCCTTGTGGCTCAGCTGGTAAAGAATTTGCCTGCAATGTGGGAGACCTGGGTTTGATCCGTGGGTTGGGAAGATCCCCTGGAGAAGGGAAAGGCTACCCAGTCCAGTATTCTGGCCTGGAGAATTCCATGGACTGTGTAGTCCATTGGGTCCAAGAAGTCAATCATGACTGAGTGACTTTCACTTTCACGTATTTGCATAACTGATTCATTTTGTTATACAGCATAAACTAACACAATCTTGTAAAGCAACTACATTCCAATAAATTTTTTTTAAAAATTCCAAAAGTATTCTTGTAAAAATCAAAGTGAAAGAGGCCACATTTGCTGAACACACACATAGCTCACTGAAGTAGAACTTGCCTCCCTGTTCCCTTAGCCTCAACCTCTCTAATCTGTTCATTCAAATCAATTAAAGCTGAGCATCTACATCCATAGGAAGGCTTCTACCTTTCCAAAGATTTAGAAATAACTTACTGTCACACATGTTAAGATGTCAGGGCTCCAGAGACTGATTCTCAGGATTCACCAATCATGGGGGACAGAGCCAAGCATACCCAGCACCTACAATTTTCCTTCCCAGTTTGACATGTAGAGACAAGTGAGTTTATTTTTCCTAATCTCTGGGCTAAGTGGAGTTACCACTTTGGAACCCAGGAAGCAGACTCAGATGTCTACTGTAGGCCTTACAGCCTAAGGATGTTCACCTACAAAACGGAATAAACAGTATTGCCTACATCATAAGGCTTTTGTGAGGATGTAATGATTATTTATAAGTATCTAGCACAGTACTAAAATAATGTATGTATGCAGTAACTGTATTTTTCCTAACACTTATTATTATTCTCAGGTGCCAAAGAGACTGGTAGAAGGATCTCACTTCTAAATCCTTTACAAAAAGCCTCTAACTGCAGCCTAAAGCCACTAGTTTGCTGCCAATTATTCTGTTGAATTTTCTTCCCAAGAGATATTCATTTATTCAGATCCCTCAAATGAGAGTCAATCTTTCCCCGTTAGCAAATACATGTCATACTTTCTACAGTTCTCTTCCTGAGCCCATGACATACATTATTATTCAAACACGAAATTCTTCTTTCAGAGCCTGCAGGCAGCTGCAAAATCTAGCTCAGTAGGGCTCTGAGAAACCCTGTCTCATCCTGGATCCTCTGGAGATGAGGCAGCTCTACTATAGGGCTGTCCCGTGAGGGCTTTTAATTCAGCCAAAGCCCTGCAGAGAAAGGCTTCGGGTCGTCATTTCAGGAAAGTTTGGGGAACATTACAGAACAACCTGATTTTTAACTACCAAAATTGTAAGAGGGATAGGTTTAGATTTCTTGAGATCCCTAGAAATAGCATCAGAATTTCCCTTCATTTGGAGCAAACGAAGGGTATAAATTCTGCACACAAACCCTAAGAAATTGTTGCCAACTGCAGGCCAGTCCTATCCATTTCTCTGAACTGCCCCACTCACCAACTAGCTGAATCATGGTCCTAAGCCATTACCCCAACTCAAGGAAGTGCCAGCCTTTACAGGTACCTCTTATTTAGTCTATGTCCTCAGAGATACCTGCATCTTGGTGTTATTAAAGGAGCATCCAAGACTAGTTACTCCAAATTCCCTTAAATATTCTGAAAGTTGTTAAAAGTCAAGAATGAGTTAGACCTGAGTTCACATCCCTGCCCTGTCATTTACTAACTGAATCTTGGTGAAGCTCACTTCCTAAAAAGTGGGAACGTATTCTAACAATGTTGTCAAATCAACAGTGTCTAATGTATAGGGTTGTCAAAACATTCTTTTATTTATAGGTTATATTTATATAATCTAGTCCCTGAGATTAGTGACTTTTTAACTCAGAAAAGAAATAAAACCAAAGAAGGTTCACCATAGGACTGAATACACAATTAATCCTGGTTAAAAGAACTGATACGTGTGTGTGCTTAGTCATGCATGACTTTTTGCGACGCCATGGGCTGTAGTACATCAGGCTCCTCTGTCTGTAGAATTTTCCAGGCAAGAAATACTGGAGTGGGTTGTCATTTCCTACCAATAATTTCCAAAAGAAATTGAAAATTACTCCTAAGTTTAAACCAGCTTCCACGGTAACAATGCAAATGATGAACAGTACAAGAAAAGGGTGAGAACTCCCACTTTGAAAGCAAGTGCTCTGCCCAGGTCCTGGTCAACATACATGTCATGCTAGTGAAAGGTTGCTGCTGCGAGAGAATTTGTGACCTCTGGAGGAGAGGATTTTGATCCAGGGTCAGAGATGAGGCTTGACTCCTTGGAGCTTTTGTGTGTAGAAAAGTTTTATTAAAGTATAATAGAGATAGGGAAAGGTTCTGACATAGACATCAGAAGGGGACAGAAAGAGTGCCCCCTTGCTAGTTTTAGTAAGGCATTTTATGTCATTTAGAAAGCTATTGGTCAGATAAGAGAGACACCTCAAGGCTGAGGGAGTTTCACCAGGCCCCTCTCCCACAATATGCACTTTTGAGATAGGAAAGCACAAGGTGTGTCATCCCCAAGCCATAAAGCAATTGACAGGGATACTGGTTTGTTGAGCCATTATCAGCCCAAGGTTTGAGAAAAGAAAAAAAAAGTTAGTCTTAGGGGGAACCATTTTAAAGAAAGACAAATTCCAAAGCAAATACATAGTTTCATTAACATAAGAAAAACGCATTGGTTAGCTCAAGGCAGAACCAGGTGTCCTCAACACAGAATTAAAAGAAGCCTCTTTTAATTCTGTGTAGAGAAGCAAAAATAAAAAACATCTGCCACTTGCAGTTTATTTCCTCCTGCCACTTGGGGACCTCTGGCCTTCCTGCCTGTTACCCTCTCACTAGGATATTCTCTGGGTGAGATGTAACATCTCATTGATTTCCTTTCTCTGTTGCCTTCTAGATCCTACAGCTGAGGCCTGTGTATGCCTCCTGCTGATTATAGTTTCTTGATCAATCCTAGGAGAATTGAGATATTTGAAGACCTTTAGTCCAATTCTCTGGGATGTGGCATCTAATGAGTCTTGCTCTTTATCTAAGTCTAAGTTTTGGTTTACTTTTTCCTGAGATGCAAAAGTGCCTCTCTTGTATCTAAATTCCTATTTCATTCCTTGTAGGAGCTTCTCAGAAAAGCTTAAAACTTTTCATAGTTTTCAAATCCCCTCCCAGGACTAGAGTCTGAATGACTGCATGGAAATCTGCTCGAATCGAATACCAAATTGTCTTGTGATATGAATGAGAAAAATATTGAATTGTTAAGCTATTGAGATTTTAATGCTGTTTGCTACTGCACTTAGCCTAATACTTAAATTTTCCAGTGGAAATAGAAGGAAAGTGGTCAGCACTTTGAAAATAAGGAAAGTACAGTGTTATGGAAAAGACATTTGCAAAAATCTGTTACCAAAAATAATTTGGTAGGCAGACCTTGTGCTTACTGAATTGTAACTCAAGGGAAAGAGGTTAGAAAACAATGTTAGTAGATACAAACTAGTGTTGTCCACATTTGGCAGTTATTACAAGAAAGAAATGAGCTCAGGAAAAAACTGGCCACATTATAAATGGAAATGAGAGGCAATAGAAAAAGTCTAAAAATGTGGGCCATCAAAGGGTTGGGAATATCTTTGTTTCTAGAGCCCAAAGAGTAAGTGATGTGATTGAGAAAGGTTTTGAGTAACCAAACTTCTGCTGATCAAAATGACTTAAGTCTTGCACCAGAGACCACACATATTAATAATGATTTTTAGCCACCATTAAATTAAGAAAAAACAATTTAAGGGATCAAGCAATAAAATCAAGCTGATTAGAGATCAATATCTGGAAAGCATCTTTGGGTATGGTTGCAGGCACATGGTACTGATTGCCAGCAAATAGACCTGAAACTTTGGTCATGAGGAAATTTCACGGCACATGAAACCACATGGGTGGTCGAAGGGAGCTTGTAATTAAACAACATAAAGCAATCATCTGATAGACAGTGGGTTGACTAAACTCTGTGGCCCCAAGGAAGGACCAGCCCATTTCAGATATGCAAATAAGGAGAAAAGATAAGGAAGAATCTCCCACAGGATAAACTAACTGAATTCTACCAAGAGAATGCATTGGTCATAGCAAATAAACTTTTTCCACAACACAAGAAACAACTTTACACATGGACATCACCAAATGGTCAATACTGAAATCAAATTGATTACATTCTTTGTAGCCGAAGATGGAGAAGCTGTGTACAGTTAGCAGAAATAAGACCTGGAGCTGACTGTGGCTCAGATCATCAGCTTCTCATATAAAAATTCAGGCTTAAACTAAAGGAAGCAGGGAAAACCACTAGGCCAGCAAAGTGAAAGTCACTCAGTTGTGTCTGACTATTTGCAACCCCATGGACTATACAGTTCATGAAATTCTCCAGATCAGAATACTGGAGTGAGTAGCCTTTCCCTTCTCCAGGGGATCTTCTCAATCCAGGGATCAAACTGAGGTCTCCCTCATTGCAGGCAGATTCTTTACCAGCTAAGCCACAGGGAAGCAATGTACAAATTAAATCAAATCCCCTATGAATATGCAGTGGAGGTAGCAAATAGATTCAAGGGATTAGATCTAGTTAATAGTGTGCCGGAAGAACTATGGAGGGAGGTTCATAATATTGTGCAGGAGACAGCGAATAAAACCATCCCAAAGAAAAAGAAAAGCAAGAAGGCGAAGAGGTTATCTGGGGAGGTTTTACAAATAGCTGAAGAGAGAAGAGAAGGGAAAAGCAAGTGAAAAAGGGAAAGATATATCCAACTAAACACAGAGTTCCAAAGAACAACACGGAGAGACAAGAAGGCCTTCTTCACCGAAGAGTATATAAAACTAGAAGAAAACAACAGAAAAGGAAAGACTAGAGGTCTCTTCAGGAAAATTGGAAATATCAAGGGAACATTACACCCAAAGATGGGCACAATAAAAGACAGAAGCAGTAGAGATCTAGTAGGTGCTGAAGAGATCAAGAAGAGATGGAATGAATACATGGAAGAACTGTACAAAAAGATCTTAATGAATCAGATTACTATGATTGTGTGATTAGTCACTCAGAGCCACACATTCTGGAGAGTGAAGTCAAGTGGGCCTTAGGAAGCGCTGCTGTTAATAAAGCTAGTTGATGTGATGGAATTCCAGCAGAACCATTTAAAACCCTAAAAGATGATGCATATACCATTCAGTATGTCAGAAAATCTGGAAGACCTAGAAATGGCCACAGGACTGAAAAAGGTCAATCCTCACCCCAATTCCCAAGAAGAGTAGTGCTAAAAAATGTGCCAACCATCGGACGATTGTACTCATCTCCCACGCTAGTAAAGTCTTGCTTAAAATCTTGCATGCTAGGCTTCAACATTATGTGAATTTCCAGATGTCCAAGCTGGGTTTAGAAAAGGAAGAGATCAAAACTAGAGATCAAATTGCCAATGTTCATTGGATCATAGAGAAATCTAGGGAATTCCAGAAGAACATCTACTTTTGTTTCATGAACTACGCTAAAGCCTTTGACTGTGTGGATCATAACAAATTTTGGAAAGCTCTTAAAGAGATGGGAATACCAGAACATCTTACCTGTCTCCTGAGAAACCTATATGCGGGTCAAGAAGCAACAGTTAGAACCCTGTGTGGAACAACAGATTGGTTCAAGATTGAGAAAGGAATATGACAGGGCTGTCTGCTGTCACCCTGTTTAACTTATATGATGAGTACATCATGAGAAATGCTGGGCTGGTTGAGCTACAAGCTGGAATCAAGATAGCTGGGAGAAACATCAACAACTTCAGATATGCAGAAGATACCACTCTAATGGCAGAAAGCAAAGAGGAATTAAAGAGCCTCTTGATGAGGGTGTAGGAGAAGAGTAAAAAAGCCAGCTTAAAGCTAAATATATATATCAAAAAAAAAACTAAGATCATGACATCCAGCCTCTTTGCTGCTGCTGCTAAGTCACTTCAGTCATGTCTGACTCTGTGCGGCCCTATAGACAGCAGCCCACCTCCTCTGTCCCTGGGAGTCTCCAGGCAAGAACACTGGAGTGGGTTGCCATTTCCTTCTCCACCAGCCCCTTACTTCATGGCAAATAGAAAGGGAAAATGTGGAACTAGCGACAGATTTCCTCTTCTTGGGCTCTAAAATCCCTGCAGATGGTGACTGAAGCCATGAAATTAGAAGATGATTGTTTCTTGGCAGGAAAGTGATGACAAACCTAGACAGTGTGTTGAAAAGCAGAGACTTTACTCTGCCGACAAAGGTCCATATAGTCAAGGCTATGGTCTTCCCAGTGGTCACGTACATTTGTGAGAGCTGAACCATAAAGAAGGTGGAGCACAAAGAATTATGCCTTCAGACTGTGGTGCTGGAGAAACTCCTGAGAGCCCCTTGGACAGTAAGGAGATCAAACCAGTCAATCTTAAGGGAAATCAATTCTGAATACTCATTGGAAGGACTGATGCTTGAGCTGAAGCTCCAGTATTTTGGTCATCTAATGCAAACAGCTGACTCATTGGAAAAGTCCCTGAAGCTGGGAAAGATTGAGGGCAGGAGAGAAGAGGGCGTCAGAGGATGAGAAGTCTGGATGGCATCACCAACATGATGGACATGAACTTGGGCAAACTTTGGGAGTGGTGGTGTACAGGGAGGCCTGTCGTGCTGCAGTCCATGGGATCACAAAGGGTCAGACACGACTGGGTGACTGAACAACAACAGACGGTGGGCTGACAAAACTCTGCAGCCCCAAGGAAGGCACAGCCCACTTCGGATGTGCCAATGCGGAGAAGAAATAAGGAAGAAAATTCCACAGGATGGAGTCAGGGGGGCTCAGAGAACAATGCACAGAAGAATTCCTTCCAGACAGCTGACTCAAGAAGAATCAAAGATCTTCCCCGGCTCTCTGGGTTAGAAGCCTTCACAACACTTGTCCAGCTGGACCACCCCTGATGAGGAATGGCTGTGTCTCCTTGTTTTACCTTTCCAAATGGGACTATTCTTTTTGGTGGACACTAGAGATGGACACTAAGTAGCATAGTCACAAGTCTATGACAAACTGTCCCTGACAAATTGTAGAGGATGTACATTATCTAGATCCCACATACATTATCTATATGTGGGAAACTGGGAGAGGATGAAAATTTGGTTACCAGGAAAAGCAGGCAAAGGTGAAAATACTAATGTTCAGCAACATGCACATTCTCTTTTCTTGGACACATAGAAAAACTAATTTCCCAGTGTCCCTTGCAGTTGGATATGATCAGATAATTGAGTTTTAGCTAATGGAATGTGAGCAGAAGTGAGGTAGTCTAACTCTAGGCATAGTCCACATAGCATCCTGCAGTGGAGGCCTCCAAAGGCCTAGAATAAAGGTAGAAAACAACAGCCCACAGGCCAAATACTCTAGGCATAGTCCACATAGCATCCTGCAGTGGAGGCCTCCAAAGGCCTAGAATAAAGGTAGAAAACAACAGCCCACAGGCCAAATATTGCTGTCTATTTTTTAACATATTTTTATTAAAAGTAACTTTTTAAAAACAAAAAACAAGTTATTAGAAGAGTAGCATTTTTGCCTTTTATATCTGATTTAATAGAAGACAGATGGAGTCTCTTGTCAGCTTCATTTGAACATGTTTTGGTTGAAATATAGGGGAAAGTGAACCTCATACAGCCAGGCAGTTGGAAAAGAAATTTCATGAACCTTCTAAAACTGTTTCAGGTAGCCCACGAGTCCTCAAACCATACTTTGAGAAAGAAAGAAAGATAGTGCTAAGTCATGTCTGACTCTTGTGACCCTATGGACTGTAGCCTGCCAGGCTCCTATGTCCATGGGATTCTCCAGGCAAAAATACTGGAGTGGGTTGCCATTTCCTTCTCCAGGGGATTTTCCAGACCCGGTATTGAGCCCAGGTCTCCAGCATTGCAGGAAGATTCTTTACCAACTGAGCCAAGCAGGAAGCCCCAAAACTTTGAGAGCCAGTGCAATAAACTGTACTTTCTCAGTTAATGACTATATAGTCATTGAATCAGTTTCAGAAACGGTGATTCCTGCTATGGACAAGACATTTTAAAGAAATTGCAAAGGGTGGCAGTGGGGAAGGAAACTTGTATTCTCCCATTAACTCAATTTAAATGAAATAAATTTTCAACCTAAGTTCATAAATTGCTCTTAGCTAGCCAAGATTACATATTAATTTTTTTTCCAAATTATCTTTTTCAAACTAAGAAGAGAAAGCAACATGTCATACAAATGTTTACATTTTATAGTGGCTTTACAGTTTATAAAGCCTCTTTCTGGGTCCACCTGATGTCATTTAGCCCTTTGAAGCCGCTTTATATAGGAGGAACCCTTGGAACAGAGAGGGGACTTGCCAAGACTGCCATCAGTAACCTGGCTTCCTTGTGACAAGCGATGTGCTCACAGGACAATTCTGCTCTGGCTCTAATGAAAAAACATCTCTCTTTCAAAAGTTGGCTTTCCAACCTGGGAACAGGGGACTCTCTATTTATGTTCACTTTTCCAAATACAAGATATAGCAAATATAAGAAACACAAACTGTATTTCACTTGACACAGAATATAATACGGCTTCAGGAAGAGCAGACTGAATAGACAATGCACAAAAAACAGAATTCTATCTGTTTTATAATTAAGGAACAGTCCAGGTAGTGTTAGTAGTAAAGAACCCACCTACCAATGCACAAGACTTAGGAGACTTAGGTTCCATCCCTGGGTTGGGAAGTTCCCTTGGAGGAGGGCATGGCCACCCATTCCAGTATTCTTTCCTGGCAAATCCAACAGACAGAAAAGCCTCATGGGCTATGGTCAGTAGGGCCTCAAAGAGTTAGACATGACTGAAGTGACTTAGCATGCACAGGGTGAATCATTAAATGAACAATGAAACAATTGAACTTGCAAGAATTCTTTTCTAGTGCCCATGCTTTTGGAATTCCCCCTCTGTCATCCAGTGGACACACCTACTATGTTTGAGATAGCAGGAGAAGCAGTGGAAATGAAATCATGGTCACAGATTCCCAATGCAACAGTGCACTCTTCAGAAGTTGCAGATACCTGGTTAGCTCAACATTTTATGGAACGATCATAATGTGGTTCCCGCAGATGGCATGGTCATCAACCCCAACATTCCAGGCCCCCAAAGCTACTGCATTCCACTTGTTTCACTTCAAAGGTCTTCTTGCCTATGTTGTCCATTGTGCCACTTGGGATGTCCACATCCATCACTGCTGCCATATTGGACCCACGCCCTCTGTGGTCCTGACTGCCTTTTTTTGTTCAACCATGAAGGGAATTCCCCCCAAAAATAATAATAATAATCTGCTTCATTGATTACGCTAAAGCCTTTGACTGTGTGGATCACAACAAACTGTGGAAAATTCTTAAAGAGATGGGACTATCAGACCACCTTACCTGCTTCCTGAGAAATTTGTATGCAGGTTAAGAAGGAACATGTAGAATCAGACATGAAACAACAGACTGGCTCAAAATTGGAAAGGAGTACATTAAGGCTGTATGTTGTCACCCTGCTTGTTTAACTTATATGCAGAGTACATCATGTGAAATGCTGGGTTCCATGAAGCACAAGCTGAAATTAGGATTGCTGTGTAAAATATCAACAACCTCAGATATGTAGCTGATACAACTTTAATGGCAGAAAGTGAAGAGGAACAAAAGAGCCTCTTGACGAAGGTAAAAGAGGAGAGTGAAAAATTGGGTTAAAACTCAACATTCCAAAAACAAAGATCATGGCATCCAATCCCATCACTTCATGGCAAATAGATGAGGAAAAAGTGGAAACAGTTACATATTTTATTTTCTTGGGCTCCAAAATCACTGTGGATGGTGACTACAGCCAGAAAATTAAAAGATGCTTGCACTTTGGAAGAAAAGCTATGACAAACCTAGACCACATATTAAAAAGCAGAGACATCACTTTGCTGACAAAAGTCCGTCTAGTCAAAACTATGGTTTTTCCAGTAGTCATGTATGGATGTGAGAATTGGTCAATAAAAAAGGCTGAGTGCTGAAAAAATGATGCTTTTGAACTTTGGTGCAGGAGAAGACTCTTGAAAATCCCTTGGACAACAAGGATATAAAACCAGTCAATCCTAAAGGAAATCAACACTGAATATTTATTGAAAGGACTGATGCTGAGACAGAAACTCCAATACTTTGGTCATCTGATGAGAAGAGCCAGCTCATTGGAAAAGACCCTGATGCTAGGAAAGATTGAGGGCAGGAGGAGAAGGAGGTGACAAAGGATAACATGGTTGGATAGCACCACTGACTCAATGGACATGAGTTTGAGCAAAGTCAGTGAAATAGTGAAAGACAGGGAAACCTGGTGTGCTGCAGTTCATGTGGTCACAAACACAAGTTGTGTCAGACACAACTTAGTGAGTGAACAGCAACAAATGAGCTGAAATGTACTTTCCAGGTTCCTAAAATGCCTAGTCCCCAAATTACTCCCACTTCCTGAAAGCATCTATTCCACTGCAAAGCTCTACTTCCTTAAATTTTCCTCAAACTCACTTAACACAAGCTCAAATCCTGTATGATTCCCCATGATGTACATTCTCCTTTATTACAATGTATCAATAAATTCAACTTGTTTAACTACAAAATAAAAAAGAGCTGAAATGGCTTTACATTTTAAAATTATTTTTTAAAATAAGAGTAATAGTATTCCACAGTGTTCAAAATTATATGAAATTTAAATTCCAGTGTGCAGGTGGTACAGTGGTAAAAGAATCCACCTGCCAATGCAGGGGGCACAAGAGACATGAGTTCAGTTCCTGGGTTGGGAACATCCCCTGGAGAAGAGGGTGGAAACCTACTCCAATATTCTTGCCTGGAAAAATCCACTCACAGAGAAGCCTGGCGGGCTAGAGTCCATGGGGTCACAAAGAGTCAGACAACAATGAGCGTACACATGGCAATGTTCATAAACAAAGTTTTAGTGAACACATTCACATTCATTTCTGTCTTGTTTAATGCCCGCTTTTATATTATAGCAGAGTTGAATCTGTAGCAGAGGCCATGTGTGGTACCCTCAGTTCAAACCCGTTGGCCTTCTCAGTGCATTCTACATCGCAATGATGCACTTATAACAACACCGTTTTGACAGCGATCTATATCACTGTACTGTAACCTTTTTTTTTTTTTTTTTTTTTACTAACAGTGCACATTCATTAGGTCAAAACTGATAGACTTCATATGGTGTATGTTTAAGGCAGAGTGGAGTATGGGTTATTTCGTTATCAAATTAGGTGCCAAAGCATTGTGTGTTTTCCCAATGACCTTTTAGTTGGGTAGGCAAAGTAATCCCCACCCCCCAAACCCCAGATGTGAAGTGAAGGTCGTTCAGTCATGTCCGACTCTTTGCGACCCCATGGACTATAGAGCCCATGGAATTCTCCAAGCCAGAATACTGGAGTTGGTAGCATTTCCCTTCTCCAGGGGATCTTCCCAATCCAAGGATCCAACCCAGGTCTCCCACATTGCAGGCAGATTCTTTATCAGCTGAGCCATAAAGGAAGCCCAAGAATTCTGTCATGGGTAGCTTATCCCTTCTCCAGTGGATCTTCCTGACCCAGGAATCGAATCAGGGTCTCCTGCTTTGCAGGCAAATTCTTTACCAACTGAGCTATCAGGGAAGTCAACCCATGGATATCCATACCCTAATCCCTGGAACGTGTGGATTTGTTATTTACATGCCAAAAGAAACTTTGCATACATAAAGTAAAAATATTAAGGGAAAAAAAGGACTTTGCCAATGCAACTAATTTAAGTGTCTTGCGATAGGTAATTTAAAATTTAATCTCTATTCAAGACTTTATTTATAAATGTTTAGAGTAACAGCATTTTGTACATCAAATCAAGGGCACAAGGGTGTGAATAATTCCTGTCAGAAAAACAAGACTCTTTGTAAATAAGAGACCTGCACGTCTGTAAGCCACAGTCTTGAGTTGCATGACTGCTACCTTGTATCACAATGGATAATTTTTTCTTTTGTTTTTGCAAATATATACACACATCAGCAAGTCAGGGTCCCTGGGGGAGTCCCTTGGGATGCAATAGTGTAAGCAAAATAGATCACTGTTAACTCTTTAATAGAATGCACCAAACTTCTCTAATATTCTCATTTTAAAAAGCAGAAATCACTTGCATTTCTGTATAATAACAATGAAAAGTCATAAAGAGAAATTAAGGAATCAATCTCACTCACCATTACAACAAAAAGAATTAAATATCTAGGAATAAATTTACCTAAGGAGACAAAAGAACTGTACACAGAAAATTATAAGACACTAATGAGAGAAATCAAGGTTGACATAAATAGATGGAGAGATATTCTATGTACCTGGGTAGGAAGAATCAATATTGTGAAAATGACTATGCTACCAAATGCAATCTACAGATTCAATGTGATCCCTATCAAATTACCAATGGCATTTTTCACAGAACTGGAACAAAAAATTTCACAATTCATATGGACACACAAAAGACCCAGAATAACCAAGCACTCTTGAGAAAGAAGAATGGAGAAAGAGGACTCAACCTTTCTGATTTCAGACTATATTACAAAGCTACAGTCATCAAGACAGTAATGTACTGGCACAAGAACAGAAATACAGACCAATGGAACAAGACAGAAAACCCAGAAATAAACCCATGAACCTATGGGTACCTTCTTTTTGACAAACAGGGCAAGAATATACAATGGGGGCAAAGACAGCCTTTTCAATAAATGGTGCTGGACAGCCTTTCAATAAATGGAAAACTGGACAGCTACGTGTAAAAGAATGAAATTAAAACAGTTCCTAACACCATACACAAAGATAAACACAAAATGGATTAAAGACCTAAATGGCAGACCAGAAACTATGAAACACTTAGAAGAAAACATAGGTAGAACACTTGATGACATAAATCAAAGCAAGGTCCTCTGTGACCCAACTCCTAGAGTAACGGGAATAAAAACAAAAGTAAACAAGTGGGACCTGATTAAACTTAAAATCTTTTGCACAGCAAAGGAAACTATAAACAAGGTGAAAAGACAATTCTTAGAATGGGAGAAAATAATAGCAAATGAAACAACTGACAAAGGATTAATTTCCAAAATATACAAACAGCTCATACAACTCAATGCTAGAAAAACAAACTCAACCAAAAAGTGGGAAAAAGAACTATACAGACATTTCTCCAAAGAAGACATACAGATGGTTAACAAACACATGGAAAGATGCTCACATCGCTCACTATTAGAGAAATGCAAATCAAAACTACAATGAGATTATCACCTCACACTGGTCAGAATGGCCATCATCAAAAAGCTACAAACAATTTAAATGCTGGAAAGAGTGTGGAGAAAAGGGAACACTCTTGCACTGTTGGTGGGAATATAAACTGATACAGCCACTATGGAAGATGGAATGGAGATTCCTTTAAAAACTAGGAATAAAACCACCATATGACCCAGCAATTCCATCCTAGGCATATACCCTGAGGAAACCAAAATTGAAAAAGACACACGTATCCCATTGTTCATTGCAGCACTATTTATGATAGCTAGAACATGGAAGCAATCTAGAGGTCCATTGACAGATGAATGGATAAAGTAGTTACAGTACATATACACAATGGAATATTACTCAACAATAAAAAGGAATGCATTTGAGTCAGTTCTAATGAGGTGGATGAACCTAGAATCTATTATACAGAGAGAAGTAAGTCAGAAAAAGGAAGATAAATATTGTATTCCAACACATATATATAGAATCTAGAAAAATGGTACTGAAGAATTTATTTATAGGGAAGCAATGGAGAAACGGACATAGAGAATAGACTTATGAACATGGGGAGAGGGGAGGAGAGGGTGAGATGTATGGAAAGAGTAACATGGAAACTTGCATTACCATATATGAAATAGACAGCCAATGAGAATTTGCTGTATGACTCAGGAAACTCAAACAGGGGCTCTGTATCAAACTAGAAGGATAGGATGGGGAGAAAGATGGGAGGGAGGTTCAAAGGGAGTGGATGTATGTATACCTATGGCTGATTCATGTTGAGGTTTGACAGAAAACAATAAAATTCTGTAACACAATTATCCTTCAATAAAAAATATTTTTTTTAAAAAAAAAATGTAAAGGCAAAGATAGAAATGAGTCCACAAATTAACCAAATCTTATTTTCTGCACATCCCACTTTTGGGTTTTACTTAACATTAACTCTACAGTATCACTCTATTACTATATGCAGGTTTACAACCCAGAAAGATATATTTTTTGCTTTGGTGTCTGTAAAAAGGGATTTTAAATGTATAATTTAAATGCTGCAGCTGAGCTGAGTGCATTATATGCTGAGGTTTACCTATCTTACTTCAAACAACTTCTCAATTCCCAGCCTGAAACATGAAGTCAATTAGAAATCAGTGAACAGAAGTGGAGAACTTGTTAAAATATAAGTTTATTGTCTTAAGAAGTAAGATTGCTTCCTTTGCAATACAGTATTCTCTCAGTGGTCAAATCACCTAGTACAAAGTAATAACTTACTTTGTATCAATACAAACACTGAAACACCATTAGAAACACTTTCCCTTTTACAAAACAATTTATGCCAATTTTGTGATGTAAAATAGCCTCTCATACTAAGAACACAAAAAATATCTTAAATTATTTCCCTGTAGTGTTAAAAATGCACACTTTAAAATCCCTTAATGGAATACCTGCAGTAGTTCTGACTGTCTGGTTCAAAATCTCATTATTCCAAAAAGACACTGAGACCATTATTATCCTAGTGGTTCTAAGGTAATCACAATGGTCGTTACTAAAGGGGAGGCAAGACAGTCAGTCAGAGGAGGAAATAGAATGATGAAAGTAAATGTTGGAGTAATGTAATTGCTGGCTGAGGCCACGACCCATGAGCCAAGGAATCCTCTAGAGGCTGTAAAGTTCTGCCTGCAATGCAGGAGACCCTGGATTGCAGGTTCCAGGGTTTTATGCAATCCTGCTATGCAGGTTCAATCCCTGGATCAGGAAGATTCCCTGGAGAAGGGAATGGCAATCTACTCCAGTATTCTTGCCTCAAACAGAGAAGCCTGGTGAGCTACAGTCTATGGGGTTGCAAAGATTTGGACATGACTGAAGCAATTTAGCACACATGCATACAGGGGCTGTGAAAGGCAGAGAACTGGATTGTCCCATAGAACCTCTGGAAGGAACATAGACTTTGATCTTAGCCAGTTAGACTCACTTTGAACTTTTAATCTCCAGAACTGTAAAATAATAAATTGTGTTAAGTCACTAAGTTTGTGGTGTTACAACAGCAATAGGAAGCTGATATTGTATGTCTTGATATTACCAGACAGAGCACACACTGAAATATTCCCAAATGACAGGAAAATACTGTCCAGAAAGTTTAGAAAGTTTAAAACAAAATACCTTAACACAGTAGAGTTTCTTCACAAAAGTAAAGAAAAAATAATTAGGTTGCAACCTAAATAAATTTTCCATTGGCTCATTTGTTAGCCAAGAAGAAAGCTGTTTACTTATGTTGAGTTAATTAAATTGTGTTTGATTGTGGCTGGAAAAAATGCTTCCAGAAAAAAATAATTCAAAGCTATTACCCTTTTGATGAGAACAGTTGCTCAAAAAGTTAAGGATGATGGAAACTGAAGGAAAGTTACGTGGTTCAAAATAGCCTGGCGTTAAAACTCCCCTCTGCATCCTCCCCACCATTCTATACAAAACAAAGAACTCTCTCACCGGAAGAAAAACAATGGACATTAAGGTTGATTACATCCAACTCCCAGCAGGTCCCAGCCTCTGGCCTATCTCCAGAATTCTTTGCCGCAGCTGTTTTAAGAGGTAACTAACCCAAACAACCTTGGAGAAGAACAGATGCCCTTAAGATAGTAGATTTCCACATATGTGCCTATATATACCTACTCTTTTCTTGGGTTAGTGCAGCTGCGCACTAGTCTAACTACTGCCCCTTCCCGCCTCATTAAAGGTGACCTGTTCCTGTAAAGTGTTGGTCTCCTTTTTCCGAACCTTGCCTTCTCTCCCTTACCCTACCGAAATAACATCAAGAGTTGACAAAAACATTGATAACAACATAGATGATTTTGAGTGGTTTGTTCTTGATTCTTGATAAGTAAGCACTACCTGTACTATCAGTTGCTCATTGGATGTCGAGTTTTAAGATACTGAATCATCTGAGTAGAAATACATGTGAGTATCTTTCCAGAGAAGTTGAGAAAATATTAATTCAGTACAACATGAAGTGGAATCTTCTAAGATGTGTTACAACTGATGATGGTAAAAATATGTGTGGGTCAGACAAAGGTTCTGTGGACAAATTAACAAAGATAGTGAAAAGGTATTTAAAGCCTATGGTTGTTAATTGTCTTATTTATGAGCAAAGTCTTTGCAGAAAATATTTGAATCTATTATGTGTTGTTGAAACAGAAGCATCAACAATATATCCCATTTGCTCTCATGGATTTATCCATTATCACTTCCATAAATTTTTGTCAAGAATAGAAACTGGATTTCTTACATTTCCCTACTACATGGTAGTTTGGTGGTTTAGTAGTGTTAATATTTTACTGCCAAATTAAACAGATTCAAAATTGAAATTTTCCTGAATAAGAAAAGTGGTGCTCAGCCACTATTGTCAAAAATTAAATTACTTTGGAAATCCACTTTTTCCACAGTATTGATAATGTTTACTGAATTCAACCTAGAATTTGAAGGCAAAATGCCACTTATGTATGAAACACATACACTGTGAAGTCATTTCCATAACACCCTAGTCAAGCTGCTTTATACACTTTCTGTGCTGTAAATTTAAAACAAAAAACCAAATCTCCATTCCCACATAAATTTGCAGTGATATACTTTTCTAGCTCAGACTCCTGCAGCAGCAATGTTTTTGATATCGCAATGCAAGTACAAAAATTTCCTCATTTCAAAATCTGTACAGTTGTTCAGTTGAGGAGCTTCCTTCTAATCTTCATCAGAAGTGATAAGTTTGCAATGTAATGACAAGTTAAAAGACAAGAGAAGAATCTAATAGAATATTAAATCTATCTTTCAAGATATGAATATGGCCAATTAAAATCATACACTCATGGATTGATATCAGTATTGGCAGAACTTATCATGTGAAAAGATGAAATATGAAAAAATATCTTAATACAGAGTAGCATTAGCTGGAGAATATTTGCAACCATTTTGATTATAGGGAAAGTAATTTTAAGCCTCAATTAAGCAAAATTGTATCCCTCAACAAAATAATCCATTTTTTCTCATTGGGAGGCTTGTATTACAAAGAACTATACTTAGTTATATTTTGAATTTTATCAGAACAGTAATTGCTGAAATTTATTTTCTCCTTTGCTCAGTAAATACCTATATAATATCTTTGATTTTTCCTCTTGACTGGCAAGGCCTAAAATATTTACTCTCTGGCCGTTCAAAGAAAATGTTTTTTACTTTGATATGGAAGAGGTTGAGCTATCAGATACCAGGAGACTAGAATACTAATCGCTAGATGGTGAGCTGATCACTCAACGCTCAGTTGGACCACTGAATAAGAAATTAACCTTCACTGTGGTAAGCCACCGAGGTTTGTGGGTTGTTTGTTGCGACAACCAGTCTACTTACCATGACTAAAACAACCTTTTAAATATGATTGAAATTCACATTTAAGGAAACCTCAGAAACCATGAGAATTACCAGGAAATACTAAGTCACTTTGGGAAAAAGCTACAGATGCATTGTCTTAGCAAAGTATTAAATCAGCACAGGGAATTCATCTTTCATTAATTCAGCCGACATTGTTCAAGGCACTGTAAGGAAGGTTATATGCAAGGTTGATTTGATATTTCTCTGTGAATTATAAATTCCCACTTATTTTTGAACTGAGTAATCCAATGCATTTAAATCAATTGATCATCAGAAGCCAAATGTATCATTTGTTCAATGGAAATCTTCACTTAGATGAAGAAAGAACATGCTTTTTTGCTCTCCTAAATGAGGAATTTCTCATCCCTTGGAATGATGCTAAACTTTTCCTTGCCTGCAAACTAGAAAAGAATACATTTTGAGGTCTGAATAGGACATTACTTTGAAATACCCCCAGAGAGAGCATCGGGCAAACTTCTGTAATAGAATACAGCCACCAAATTTTCAATATTTGGTCCAATTGCATGGAGAACTAGGGAAAGCAAAACACTAAGGAAAGAATTCTTTTTTCCATTTGGCATTGTGAAGTGAGCAATTACCTGAGGTGATAAGTATTTCACTTTCTGATTCAGAATAGAGTCAGACCAATAAAATTAAATCATATAAGCAAAGCTCAGCATTTCTTTTAAAATCATATATTTTGAAACTATTTTCTAGATGTGTTTAATATGACTATGTATCCTAGGTCTCATCCTGATCATTCTAATTAATTTCCCCCCAAATATTCCTAGGTATGAGAATCTGTTGGGTAAGTGTTTTTCAGTATGTCTGTTTTGGTACCCAGAAACTGATTCATTAGATCAAGTGAAAGTCTAAGAGTCTGTACTTTCACAAATTCACCTTGGAGGTTAAAGTGGATGTTGCATGATATGAGTCGGTTTCACTCAGCCTGCATTTTGCCTTCTTAGACTTATAGCTAGAGTTCTGGCTGTGAACTATTCCACTATTTAAAATGAACTTGCTGAAAATTTGGAGGGTGAAAGCAAAGTGGAAGCCATCTTTCTTCCGTTTTTCGGCTATTTCTGCTCTCAAGCATAGTTATGGTCATGAGTTTTCTCAGGTAATATTTCATTTTCTGTTGTCAGTTTTCTGTGTGTTGAACAGTGGGAGTTTCTGAGCTAATAGTGGGTCCCTTTTTTCTGGCACAGTTCCAGCGTTGACTTACAGTTCCAGAATGCTACTGGAGGCCCAAACAGGAAAGTATCTGTTTATATAACATCTAACTATTTTGTAGGCATCTAATTCTCTGTGTCACATTAGTTCCTGCTTAAAATACCCTGTTTTTGTTTCTTAAACTCAACTGTGACTAATAAAGAATATGACATCAATGTTAGCACCATACAGCAGTGGGTTCTAGAGCAGTACAATTGTTTCTATCACTTAGAAACTTTCTTTTCTCACTGTATAGGGATGTGTTTCTGAGACGATTCGTTAATGGCATCAAGATGACCTTGAGATCCTGGGCTGACATTTGGGCAGCAAGTATGCTAGACTGCTGCTTCCCTACACCACTTCCCTTCCCAGCACACACATCAGAGGATCAAGGATCACAGTAAACCTTTTTACCAGTGCTTCCAGGTGGAGAGAACACCATTAGGCAGAAACCATAGACCCTTACTAGAAGAACTGAAAATTTGATAGATATGGGAAGGCCACCCAAGTATAAACTTCTTAAGGGCAGATAATTTTGACTGTTTTTCTTTTAATGTTACAATCATCACACCTAGAACAGTGCCTGACAGTCAATTATAATTACATAAACCTTTTATGGACTAATGAACCATCAGTGAAGTTCTGTTGAACAGTGAATTCGTATGCTATGCTGCGTGTAGTCACTCACGTCCATCTCTCTGCCACCCCGTGGACTGTAGCCCACCAGGCACCTCTGTCCACGGGGAGTCTCCAGCGACCAGAGAAGCACTAGGATACAGAATGGGCAGCCTATTCCCCTCCAGGGGGTCTTCTGGACCCAGGAATCAAACCAGGGTCTCCTGATTTGGATTCTTTACCAGCTGAGCTACCAGGGAAGCCCAATGAATTAGTATAGCACTAAAAGGTGTTACTATTTTTTATCAAGGTAAAAATTCCAGAGCTTTGTCATTCTTCAAGGCTTGGATGGTATCAGTTCAGTTCAGTTCAGTCGCTCAGTCGTGTCCGACTCTGCGGCGCCATGAATTGCAGCACCAGGCCTCCCTGTCCATCACCAACTCCTGGAGTTTACTCAAACTCATGCCCATTGAGTCAGTGCTGCCATCTAACCATCTCATCCTCTGTCGTCCCCTTCTCCTCCTGCCCCCAATCCCTCCAAGCATCAGGGTCTTTTCCAATGAGTCAACTCTTCACATGAGGTGGCCAAAGTACTGGAGTTTCAGCTTCAGCATCAGTCCTTCCAATGAACACCCAGGACTGATCTCCCCTAGGATGGACTGGTTGGATCTCCTTGCAGTCCAAGGGACTCTCAAGAGTCTTCTCCAATGTACAGTTCAAAAGCATCAATTTTTCAGTGCTCAGCTTTCTTCACAGTACAACTCTCACATCCATACATGACCACTGGAAAAACCATAGCTTTGACTAGACAAACCTTTGTTGGCAAAGTAATGTCTCTGTTTTTTAATATGCTATCTAGGTTGGTCATAACTTTCCTTCCAAGGAGTAAGCGTCTTTTAATTTCATGGCTGCAGTCACCATCTGCAGTCATTTTGGAGCCCCCAAAAATAAAGTCTGACACTGTTTTCACTGTCTCCCCATCTATTTCCCATGAGGTGATGGGGCCAGATGCCATGATCTTAGTTTTCTGAAAGTTGAGCTTTAAGCCAACTTTTTACTCCTCTCTTTCACTTTCATCAAGAGGCTTTTTAGTTCCTCTTCACTTTCTGCCATAAGGGTAGTGTCATCTGCATATCTGAGGTTATTGATATTTCTCCTGGCAATCTTAATTCCAGCTGTGCTTCTTCCAGCCCAGCGTTTCTCATGATGTACTCTGCATATAAGTTAAATAAGCAGGGTGACAATATACAGCTGTGATGTACTCCTTTTCCTATTTGGAACCAGTCTGGTTCCAAATGTTCCATGTCCAGTTCTAACTGTTGCTTCCTGACCTGCATACAGGTTTCTCAAGAGGCAAGTCAGGTGGTCTGGTATTCCCATCTCTTTCAGAATTTTCCACAGTTTATTGTGATCCACACAGTCAAAGGCTTTGGTGTAGTCAATAGAGCAGAAATAAATGTTTTTCTGGAACTCTCTTGCTTTTTTGATGATCCAGCAGATGACAGCAATTTGATCTCTGGTTCCTCTGCCTTTTCTAAAACCAGCTTGAACATCTGGAAGTTCTCAGTTCACGTATTGCTGAAGCCTGGCTTGGAGAATTTTGAGCATTACTTTACTAGCATGTGAGATGAGTGCAATTGTGCAGTAGTTTGAGCATTCTTTGGGATTGCCTTCCTTAGGGATTGGAATAAAAACGGACCTTTTCCAGTCCTGTGGCCACTGCTGAGTTTTCCAGATTTGCTGGCATAGTGAATACAGCACTTTCACAGCATCATCTTTCAGGATTTGAAATAGCTCAACTGGAATTCCACCACCTCCACTAGCTTTGTTTAGTGATGCTTCCTAAGGTCCACTTGACTTCACATTCCAGGATGTCTGGCTCCAGGTGAGTGATCACATCATTGTGATTATTTGGGTCATGAAGATCTTTTTTGTACAGTTCTTCTGTGCATACTTGCCACCTCTTCTCAATATCTTCTGCTTCTGTTAGGTCCATACCACTTCTGTCCTTTATTGAGCCCATTTTTGCACGAAATGTTCCCTTGATATCTCTAATTTTCTTGAAGAGATCTCTAGTCTTTCCCATTCTGTTGTTTTCCTCTATTTCTTTGAATTGATCACTGAGGAAGGCTTTCTTATCTCTCCTGCTATTCTTTGGAACTCTGCATTCAAATGGGAATATCTCTCCTTTTCTCCTTTGCTTTTTGCCTCTCTTCTTTTCACAGCCATTGGATGGTATACTAGGGCTTTAAAAAAAAAAGAAACATTCAGGGTGTAGAAACAAGTATTGGATATAAGTAGCCTGGAATTTTATTTACCAACCTAAATCTCTGAATACTATGATTTTCACCTCTTTGCCTTGCCCACTGGGCTGGCCACTCTGTGATCCTATGTTGTGTTTCACAGTTGCTCTGAGTTAGTATTGGTCACAGACAGTCCCTCAAGTTATGTCCTAGAAATGACTCTGGTACTTTCTATTGGAACACAGCCTAGCTTTGCATGGTTTTAATTTTCTAAGCCCCTTACAATTAAGTAAGTGAAGTGGGTATTGAAGTAAAAGCTGGTCTTAGTAACAAGAACAAAATCTAAATTATCAAAATCAGCATGCATATTTAGTGTCAAGTTACTATAAGGTAACTTAAAATTAAGACCCAGAACACTAGGCTAGTGCATAAATCCCTTTTGGCTAAGATCAAGATTATCCCAAGAAACTTTTATATGGCTGAGGATTGGTGGTGGACATTGAAATATAAGAGCTAAGATAGGTTATACAAGTTGATATAAACTCTGCTGCAGAAAATTTTATTTTATTTATTGATATCAGTCCCATTTTCTGACCTTTATCATCAAACATGAATTTCTCAAGGTTTGAATAGAGGGGAACTCTGAGACAAGAATACCCAAACAATATTTTGTCTTGCCAAATGATTCGAATCTTTCTGTTAGGATTCCCTCACTTCCATTATCATTGCCATATTTACTCTTTACACCATTGTCCAATGAGAAAAAACAACAACAACAACAACAACAACAACAACCTTTAGCACAGCTGAGCTGTATTGACATTTAAAAAATGGCCTATGATTGTAAGATAGATAAAATTAAACACAAAGAAAATATAAACCACATATAAACTGTACATTTCCCTAAGAAAAAGCTCCTTTCTAGCCTTCATAAAGACCTGATATATTTTCACCTATGTTGGCCCAGCTCTCTTTGATTCATTCTTATTTCCATGAAACAGAATATATCTGTCCTCAGATATGCTGATAAATTTCCCCATCTTCTTACTCTGGCAACAAATCTTCTATTATGGTGAATATTAAAGTTGCTCTTATACAACTCAGTTAGTCTTTCTAAGGTTTGGCTTCCCTGATGGCTTGGTGGATAAAGAATTCACACATTATGGGGGAGACACAAGAGATGTGGGTTCGACCCCTGGTTGGGAAGATCCCCTGGAGAAGGGCATAGCAACCCACTACAGTATTCTTGCCTGGAAAACCCCATGAACTGAGGAACCCAGCAGGCTACAGTCTGAAGGGTGGTAAAGAGTCGGACACAATTGAACAAGTATGCACAATGCACTGCAGTCTTTCTGAACTGCTTAGCACACATCAGAACAAAAGACTAGACTTAATTTTTGTGATTTGGTTTCC
Source organism: Odocoileus virginianus (assembly GCF_023699985.2). NCBI lineage: Eukaryota > Metazoa > Chordata > Mammalia > Artiodactyla > Cervidae > Odocoileus > Odocoileus virginianus. The sequence continues at coordinate 33,108,224 of NC_069697.1, forward strand.
AACCACTGTTTGAACTTACCAATCACTGTCTGAATAGCAAACATTTGTTGGAATCCTTACAGGTATCAAGCTTTATGCAAGGTTCTAAGCATACAATCATGAGTGGCCGCTGCCTTTCCCATCAAAAAGCTGTCTGTGGTACCATGGACAGAGTCACAAAATCGACTGAAAAGCAATTGAATTGGGAACTGAATTATCAAAATAATTACCAAATATGGCAGGTTTTGTGAAAATTAAGGTTTAAAATCAGAAGTAAAGAATCAGAGAATGAATTTACGGTTGCCAGAAGGAAGGATTTGGGGAAGGGATAGCCAGGGAGTTGGGATGGACAGGTATACACTGCTATATTTAAAAAGAATAACCAACAGTGACCTACTGTATAGCACAGGAATTCTGCTCAGTGCTATGTAGAAACTTGGATGGGAGGGAGTTTGGGGGAGAGCTGATATTTGTACACGTATGGCTGAGTCCTGCTGTCCACCGGAAATTATCACAACATTGTTAATCAGTTATACTTTAATACAAAATAAAAAAGTTTTTTAAAAATGAAGGTTGAGATTCTTCTCATGGAACAGAGCATTGGATACAGCAAATAGCCACTGGTGACATTTAAATTGCAGCAGGACTGGACTGTAATATCTGAGATAGAGCTGTTTTCTAAATCAGATTACATCAATTTTGAAAGTGATTCTTTAGCTGTCAACAAAAAAAAAGAGTTGACTTAAAGGTTTATATGACTTTGGCCATCTTTCTATTGTTTTATTTTAAATTATGTACAAAAATTTATTTTGTTTGGACAAGGGATAGTTAACATATAGTCATAATTTTGACAGTGTTATATCAATATTTTTAAACTTAATATTAATAATCCAGGGTCACAGTGACTTTAGATAACTTACATTTAAGTTTTTTTTATAATCTTTTTGATTTCAAATGAGTAACCTATCAATAAAACACTGGACTATAGGTATACAAAGTATTTAAAAGTTAAATTTTAATAACAACTGTTCTACTGACCTTTATTCTTTCTAAATCTCTAGAGACCAGGAATGAAGAATGCAGTCAGTTTGCAAATTTTTATTAAATATTCTCTGTACTGTTTAGTGGTTTTCTTATTTTCAACAATAGACATATTTTCATTAAATGTTTTTTTCTCATGTATTACATATATTTTCATTTCATTAAAAAGTTTATTTAAAAATAATTCTTTCAAACATTCCTCACATGGGAGCTAAATATTTCCTCTCAGTTTCTCAAACCACAAAATCATTTCACTTGTATTTGGCAAGACAAAGGTAAACAGTTTTGTTACAAGTAATTGTGAGAGTGCATACAAATGTTTTTGAAACTTTTAAACTTGCTGTCAACACTTACATGATATCATTGAAAAATCCTGGGAATTTTTGAATCCTGTTTCTTCATTTTCCTTATGAGATTCAGAAAAGAGAACTGATGTCCATGGGACCACATACTTCCTTAGTTTATGACAACAATGGGAATATAACCCAGAATTTTAAGACATTTTTATTATAACACAGCTGTCTCTTTAATTAGTTATGAAATAATAACAGGTATCTTTTGAAACAAAAGTTGTAAGTAAAAAATTCTTTATATCCCAGAAATTTAAATAGATCTGTGATAAAAAGCAATACAAAATCTCAATGTTCTAATTTAGGTTATCTAAGAAAATTGTGTTTAACATCAGTGTTTGACTTGAGTGATAAACAAGGTCGCATCTAATCTTAAGTCAACATAATACCCTAATACTATATTACAGTGTTTTCAATCCATAAGCATTTAAAATTAATTTTTATTTAAGTATAGTTTCTTTACAAAGTTATGTTAGTTTCCGCTGTACAGCAAAGTGAATCACTATACATGCCCCTCTTTTTCGGATTTCCTCCCCATTTAGGTCACCAAAAGGAACTGAGTATAGTTCCCTATGTGAAACAGGAGGTTCTCACATTTTTACCTGTTTTATACCAAGCAGTGTGTAAATGTCAACCCCAATCTCCCAGTTTATCTGACCCCCTTCCCACCCTGGTATCCATTCATCCATTCTCTGCATCTGTGTCTTTATTTCTGCTTTGCAAATAAGCTCAACTGAATTGATTTTCTAGATTCTACATATAAGCAGTATAATATGATATTTGTTTTTAATTTTCTGACTTACTTCACTCTATATGACAGTCTCTAGATCCATCCACATTTCTGCAAATTCTACTATTTCATTCCTTTTTATGGTTTCTATCAGCAAAAATAAGACTGGGAGCTGACTGTGGCTCAGATCATGAACTCCTTATTGCAAAATGCAGGCTTAAATTGAAGAAAGTAGGGAAAAACACTAAACCATTCAGGTATGACCCAAATCAAATCCCTTATGATTATACAGTGCAAGTGACAAATAAATTCAAGGGATTAGATCTGATAGACAGATTGCCTGAAGAACTATGGAGAGAGGTTTGTGATATTGTACAGGAGGCAGTGATCAAGACTATCCCCAAGGAAAAGAAATGTAAAAAGGCAAAATGGTTCTCAGAGGAGGCCTTACAAATAGCTGTGAAAAGAAGAGAAGCTAAAGGCAAAGGAGAAAAGGAAAGATATACCCATTTGAATGCAGACTCCCAAAGAATAGCAAGGGAGAGATAAAAAAGCCTTCCTCAGCAATCAATGTAAAGAAATAGAGGAAAACAATAGAATGGAAAAGACTAGAGATCTCTTCAAGAACATTAGAGATACCAAGGGAACATTTCCTGCAAAGATGGGCTCAATAAAGGACAGAAATGTTATGATCTAACAGCAGCAGAAGATATTAAGAAGAGGTGGCAAGAATACACAAAAAAACAATACAAAAAAGATCTTCATGACTCAGATAACCACGATGGTGTGATCACTCACCTAGAACCAGACATCCTAGAGTCTGAAGTCAAGTGGGCCTTAGGAAGCATCACTATGAACAAAGCTAGTGGAGGTGATGGAATTCCACTTGAGCTATTTCAAATCCTAAAAGATGATGTTGTAAAAGTGCTGGACTCAATATGCCAGCAAATCTGGAAAACTCAGCAGTGGCCACAGGACTGGAAAAAGTCAGTTTTCATTCCAATCCCAAAGAAAGGCAATGCCAAAGAATGCTTAAACTACCACACAATTGCACTCATCGCTCATGCTAGTAAGGTAGCGTTCAAAATTCTCCAAGCCAGGCTTCAGCAGTACATGAGTGGTGAACTTCCAGATGTTCAAGCTGAATTTAGAAAAGGCAGACAAACCAGAGGTCAAATTGCCCTGCTGGATCATTGAGAAAAACATCTCCTTTTGCTTTATTGACTATGCCAAAGCCTTTGACTGAGTTGATCACAAAAAACAGTGGAAAATTCTTAAAGAGAGGGGAATGCCAAACCACCTGACCTGCCTCCTGAGAAATCTGTATGCAGGTCAAGAAGCAACAGTTAGAACTGGGAATAGGACAACAGACTGGTTCCAAACCGGGAAAGGATCACATCAAGGCTGTGTATTGTCACCCTGCTTATTTAACTTATATGCAGAGCACATCTTGCAAAATGCTGGACTGGATAAAGCACAAGTTGGAATTAAGATTGCTGGGAGAAAATATCAATAACCTCAGATACACAGATGACACCACCCTTATGGCAGAAAGTGAAAAAGAACTAAAGAGCCTCTTGATGAAAGTGAAAGAGGAGAGTGAAAAAGTTGGCTTAAAACTCAACATTCAGAAAACTAAGATCATGGCATCTGGTCCATCACTTCATGGCAAATAGATGGGGAAACAATGGAAATAGAGACAGACTTTATTTTGGGGGGCTCCAAAATCACTGCAGGTGGTGACTGCACCCATGAAGTTAAAAGACTTTCTCCTTGGAAGAAAAGCTATGACCAACCTAGACAGCATATTAAAAAGCAGAGGCATTACTTTACCAACAAAGGTCCATCTAGTCAAAACTAGTTTTTTCAGTAGTCATGTATGGATGCAAGAACTGGACTATAAAGAAAGCTGAGCACTGATGCTTTTGAACTGTGGTGTTGGAGAAGACTCTTGAGAGTCCCTTGGACAGCAAGGAGATCCAACCAGTCAATCCTAAAGGAAATCAGTCCTGACTATTCATTGGAAGTACTCATGCTGAAGCTGAAACTCCAGTACTTTGGCTAACTGATGCAAAGAACCAACTCATTGGAAAAGACCTTGATGCTGGGAAAGATTGAAGGCAGGAGGAGAAGGGGATGACGGAGGATGAGATGGTTGGATGGCATCACTGACATGATGGACATGAGTTTGAGCAGGCTCAGGTGTTGGTGATGGACAGGGAAGTCTGATGTGCTGCAGTCCATGGGGCTACAGAGTGGGACACACCTGAGAGACTCAACTGAACTGAACTGTACCACATCTTTATCCATTACTCCATGATGGGCATTAGAGTTGTTTTCAGGTTTGGCTATTGTAAATAGTGCTGTGATGAACACTAGGAGTACATATGTCTTTTTGAATTATGGTATTCTCAAGGCATATGCCCAATAGCTGGATTGCTGGGTCATATGGTAGTTCTATTTTTAGTGTTTTGAGGAACCTCCATACTGTTCTCCATAGTGGCTGTATCAATTTACATTCCCACTGATAGGGTAAGAGGATTCTGTCTTCTTTACACCCTCTCCAGATTTTATTGTTTGTAGATTTTTTGATGATGGCCATTCTGACTGGTGTGAGGTGATTGCAGTTTTGATTGGCACTTCTCTAATAATGAAGGATGTTGAGCATTTTTTTCATGTGTTTATTGGCCATCTGTATGTCTTCTTTGAAGAAATGTCTATTTAGGCCTTCCACCCATTTTTTGACTGGGTTGTTGTTGTTTTGCTATTGAGCTGCATGAGCCATTTGTATATTTTGGAGATCAATCCCTTGTCAGTTTCTTTCATTGTGAGGGTTGTCTTTTCATCTAGTTTATAATTACCTTTGCTGTGCAAAAGCTCCTAAGTTTCTCTAGGTCTCATTTGCTTATTTTGTTTTCAATTTCATTACTTCAGGAGGTGGGTCAAAATAGATCTTGCTGTGATTTCTGTCAAAGAATGTTCTGCCTATGTTTTCCTCTAAGTTTTATAGTATCTAGCCTTACATTTGGATCTTCAATCCATTTTGAGTTTATTTTTGTGTATGGTATAAGGGAGTATTCTAATTTCATTCTTTTACCTGTGGCTGGTTTTCCCAGCACCACGTATTGAAAAGGCTGCTTTTTCTCTATTGTATATTCTTGCCTCCTTTGTCATAGATTATAAGTGACCACAGTTATGTGGGTTTATCTCTGGGCTTTCTACCATGTTTCACTGATCCGTATTTCTGTTTTTTGCACCAGCACCATATTGAGTTAATAATTGTAACTTTGTAGTCTAGTGTGACCCCAGGGAGCGTGATTCTTCCAGCTCCATTTTTCTTTCTCAAGATATCTTTAGCTCTTCAGGGTTTTTTGTATTTTCAAACAAATAGCAAAACTTTTTGTTCTAATTCTGTGAAAAATGCCCTTGGTAAATTTGACAGAACTTGCATTGAATTGTTTAAAGTAACATAGTCATTTCACAAAATTGATTCTTCTAATCCAGGACATAAGTAGGTTTTTGGGTTTTTTTTTAACGTTGGTTTCTACTTTATTTTTTTTTTCCATTTATTTTTATTAGTTGGAGGCTAATTAGTTTACAATATTGTAGTGGTTTTTGTTATACATTGACTTGAATTAGCCATGGATTTACATGTATTCCCCATCCCAATCCCCCCTCCCACTTCCCTCTCTACCCGCTCCCTCTTCTAATCCAGGACATAAGTATGTTTTAAACATTCCTGCTTGCAGAGCGCTGTCTTACTTTACAGAGAAAATGGTTGGGGGAGTTGGAGAGGATTAAATGAAAGTAAAGGACATCCTTCAATATAGAAGTGGGGTGGGGGGGATGCCCCATGAACAAAATAAACTAACTTTCTTGCCAATTAAAAAAAAAATGTGTTATTTGCTAAGATATAGTGAGAGACAAATAACTCCTTAACTTCTCTCTTTTCCTTACATCCCAAGTTCCATTCCAAGTATAAATATTATACCTCAGTCTTAAAAGGAGTTCCAGAATCTGATCTCCTCTTACTGCCTCTCCCATTAGATATCAATAATAAAGATTTGGACTCCATTTTGGATGTTTGACTACTTACCCTTCCCTCTTGCCCTTCTTCCCCAGGTGGTTCTCCCTCCTTTGGCACCAGGGAAGAGGCAAACCAAGTGTGGGAACCCTCAGTTCAGTCCCCCTCTGACTAGCCTAAAGCAATGTCCTTTTCCTGCCCTAAGCCATTTTTGGCCCATCTCGGGATGCCTACTCATCTTCCACAAACCTTGTTATATAAGTAATAAACTTTTCCATGCCCACTCTTAATGTGTGTTGGTGGGGTGAAGGGGTGGGCTGATAATCATGGTTGACATCTGAAATCAGTTTTGGACAGAGGTACATCCAATGGAATGACCACAACACATTATAACCCTTGTTTAAGCTACCACTGCTTCTTGCCTCAAGTATTACAATAACCTATATTTTTGGCCTCCCAACCTCAGCTCTTATCCAATTTTTGTCTAGTTTTCACAGGGTAACAAGGGTGATGGGCTTTCCTGGTGGCTCAGATGGTAAAGAATTTGCCTACAACACAGGAGACCCCAGTTTGATCCCTGGATTGGGAAGATCCCCTGGGGGAGGGCATGGCAACCCATTCCAGTATTCTCAGTTCAGTTCAGTTCAGTTGCTCAGTCGTGTCTGACTCTTTGGGACCCCATGGACTGCAGAACATGGAGCTGCCCTGTCAACAACCAACTCCCAGAGCTTGCTCAAACTAATGCCTATCAAGTTGGTGGTGCCATCCGCCATCTCATCCTCTGTCATCCCCTTCTGATCATTCCCAATGAGTCAGTTTTTTGCATCAGGTGGCCAAAGTATTGGAGTTTCAGTTTCAGCATGAATACCTTCCAATGAATATTCAGGACTGAGTTCCTTTAGGATTGACTGGTTGAATCTCCTTGCTGTCCAAGGGACTCTCAAGAGTCTTCTCCAACATCACAGTTCAAAAGCATCAATTCTTCAGTGCTCAGCTTTCTTTATAGTCCAGCTCTCACATTCATACATGACTACTGGAAAAACTGTAGTTTTGACTAGACAGACTTCTCTTGGCAAAGTAATGTCTCTCCTTTTTAATATGCTGTCTAGGTTGGTCATAACTTTTGTTCCAGGAGCAAGCGTCTTTTAATTTCATGGCTGCAATCACCATCTGCAGTGATTTTGGAGACCAAAAAAATAGTCTGTCACTGTTTCCATTGTTTCCCCATCTATTTGCCATGAAATGATGAGGCTGGTTGCCATGATCTTAGTTTTCTGAATGTTGAGTTTTAAGCCAACTTTTTCACTCTCCTCTTTCACTTTCATTAAGAGGCTCTTTAGTTCTTCTTCACTTTATGCCATAAAGGTGGTGTCATCTGAATATCTGAGGTTATTGATATTTATTCCGGCAATCTTGATTCCAACTTGTGCCTATCCAGCCTGACATTTTGCATGATGTCATATGAATATAAGTTAAATAAGCAGGGTAGCAATATACAGCCTTGATATAATCCTTTCCCAATTTGGAATCAGTCCTTTGTTCCATGTCTAGTTCTAACTGTTCCTTCTTGACCTGCATACAGATTTCTCAGGAGGCAAGTAAGGTGGTCTGGTATTCCCATCTCTTGAAGAATTTTCCACAGTTGTGATCAACACAGTCAAAGGCTTTGGCATAGTCAATAAAGCAAAAGGAGAGGTTTTTCTGGAAGTCCTTGCTTTTTTGTTGATCTAGTGGATGTTGGCAGCTTGATCTCTTGTTCCTCTGCCTTTTCTAAATCCAGTTTGAACATCTGGAAGTTCACAGTTCACATACTGTTGAAGTCTGGCTTGGAGAATTTTGAGCGTTACTTTGCTAGTGTTTGAGATGAGTGCAAAGTATGTTCAAACCACCTCACAATTGCACTCTGGTTCCTCTGCCTTTTCTAAATCCAACTTGAACATCTGGAAGTTCCTGATCTTATTCTGAGTATAATTTTTGCTATGCCATAATTTTAATTGGCCTGCCACCTCTGCAGGGAATGTAAGGCTACAGTCTTCAACTCAGAGCCATGAGCTGTGTTTATATCCAGTAGGTGGGAAAGGAGAATGCTGGGGTCAGATGGTCCTATTTTACATCAGGCACTGTGGTAATTAAATAGAATGATTATTCTACCAGTTGTTTTCTGAATGATCCTATACTTTCTTTGGATTTCTGCCCTGCAATTTTCACATGGAGGGGCTTGCAGGATGCTATTTGGGAAGCTGCCGTTTGTCTCAACTGTTTTCATTTTGTCCTACTGAGTTGACTCCACGTGTCAGTCCTTTGAAGGTAGTGGGAGCCCTGTGTTTGCATCCCTTCCAAAGAGATGCAGTCTTACTGAAAGCTCAGGGGAGAAGGTATGCACTGACTCTTCCTCTAAACAAGGTGGTTTCCATAGAAAACTGCATAAGGTAAGGGTCTCACAGGAACTTCAAGTTTTTACAGTTTAATCTTCCACATATTTCTTTTTGTTAAATCATAGTTTAAGAAATAGATTTCAAATCATTTTTTAAATGCAAGACTCAAGTATGTGTGATGTACTGACTAATAGCCCCCATGGAGATATGGTATTATTGCACTTTAAACTTGTGCAATCCTGACACCGGATGTGAAATAAAAACCTGGCTTTATATCACTCTGCATTTGAATTAGTGACTTTTAATTCAATTTTTCATACTTCAGCTTTGCCTTTATTTCTAACTCTGTTTGTGACACTTAGCATTGTAGTCTTGCATACTTTTACATATACCATTTTTTATCATGCTATGTCTGGTATTGCAAGCTGGTCTTCCCCAGACTGGAAGCTGCTTAAAGGCAAGGAAGAGATTTTTGTGTCATCTCCTTAACAGTGGGCTATATCCATCACCAATCGAAAATTTCTCTACATGGTATAAGTCAGCACCTAGGGTTTCTTAGCCTCCATCCCAAGTTTCTCTCTATTAAGAAATAGTCACTATAAACACAATAATAATCTTTAGTCAACCCCCAGATGTCAGAGTAACTCATATTAGGGCAGAGAGGGCAATACCTCTAGCAGTAAGATTCCATACCCCGTACCTAACCCTGGTTCCATCAGCTGGTCTTAGTGGGGTGAAGCCAAGTTCTCCATCAGGAGGGTAAGTGGCTGTTCTCACCATGTTATTAGATTTATATATTCTTGTGAATTATTATTTTCTTTTTATGGACTGTCTCTCTTCATCTCTAATAATGCTCCTTTTTTTTTTTTTTTTAACCATCTTAACATCATCTGATGGTGACCCCATCACTGGTTTAAGTGTCTGTATTATAGATTGTTTTCCTGCCTTTTGTCATCAATCTTATGTCTAAAGCATATATCTAATAAACAGCATACACTTGCTTTTTCCTTGTATAACCAGCGAGAAAACTTGACTTATTGCAATATAATAAAAATGATTACTTTCCCCCATTTCCCTAGCTAGCTGTAATATTACAAGTTGAGAACTTTTCATCTGTTTCCCTCCCTTCACCTTTGTGTGTGTGCGTGTTACATTTTTTTATGTGAAAAAATATCACTTCATAGTCTTCTGGCTTCTATCATTTCTCTGTCATATTAAAGCAGTCAAAATATGGCCCTGGCTATCTAAATGCTGTTCTCTTGTCTTTGTTTTTAAACTGTTTTATTGTGATAGACTTATATGTAGTTTCCTATTTATTCTGATGGGGGTTCTTGAAGGAGTGGCTCAGTATCTTTCATCAATTTTGGAAAATCCTTGTCTATCATCTCTTTAAATATTGCATCTTGTCCATTCCCTTAGTCCTTCCCTATTGAAACTCCGTAAAATAATTGTTTTCTTTAATCTGCATAGCACCTTTAACCCTAAATTCCATTTTGAGTGGCATTAATATTGCTGCTCTTTTTGTTTGCAACTGACTGGTATTTCTTTATCCATCTGTGTCCCTTTTTAATAAAATAATTGCATTATTATTTTATTTTATGTAGGTTATTTGTAGGGCTTCCCAAGTGGTACTAGTGGTAAAGAACCCTCTTGCTCTTGCAGGAGACTTAAGAGAGATGGGTTCAATCCTTGGGTCGGGAAGATCCCTTGTAGGAAGGCATGGCAACCCACTCCAGTGTGCTTGCCTGGAAAATCCCATGGACAGAGGAGACATGGGACAGACAAAACCCCATGGCAGGCTACAGGCCACGGGATCTTAAAGAGTCAGACACAACTGAAGCAACTACGCTTGTGCACCCACCCACACACACACACACACGTTACTCATAAACAACGAAAAGTCCAAGCGTTAAGTGTCAAGTTGTGTCCAACTCTTTGTGACCCCATGGACTGTAGTCCACCAGGCTCCTCTGAGCATGGCATTCTCCAGGCAAGAGTATTGGAGTGGGTTGCCATTCTCTTCTCCTGGGGATCTTCCAGACTCGGGAATCGAACCCAAATCTCCTGCATTGCAGGCAGATTCTTTAAAGCCTGAGCCACCAGGGAAGCCTGCACACCACACACACACGCATGTTACTTATAAACAGTGAGTAATATAATATATAAAATATATGAAGTCTAACAATTTCTGTCCTCAAACCTTTCACTTTCATGTAGGGTAATAATTGATATACCTGATTTTATTTCTTCCTTTTAATTTATTGCTTCTTTTTACTCACAATTTGCTTTTTCCTTTTTTAAAAACTATTGCTGTTTTATTTCATTTGCTATTCATTCCATCTTTTGCTCCCTGTTTGTTTGGAAGTTCTATTGTTCTTTTTTCAGTAAGCTAGGATCGGCACTGACCTTACCCTAGTGATTCACACACAGATCTGTATTCATCGGCTGAGGTACTAACTCTTTGGCTCCATGCCATTAAGCAATTGCTTACCCAGACCACAGGAGAGGAAGCCCCTTGGGTTTTTTCTCCCAGGACCACAACAGAACTCAAGACTCCCTTTATTCCTACTTGCTATTAACTTATGGCAGCTGCTTGAATACGGAACTAAACAGCTCAGAGTCGCTCAGAAGAGGAAGGAGGCTGTATTCAGGTAACCCTGTTTCTAGAATCTCAAGTGCCTCTCATATACTACCTCATTTGATCCTCCCACCGAGCATCTTCACAGAATATTCACTTCCACGATGACTGCATTAGGAGAGATAAGCCGTGCTTCACCACAGAGTGGTACACATCTGTCTTTGGAACTGAGCTATTGGTTTCATACTACTTTTTCAGGATGCACTCCTTGGGGAAAATTTGGAGTCTAGTCATTCCTCTCTGGAACTGTCTCTATTCCAATTAATACTCAGATTGGATTAGTTGGGAGTCCTTTCTGTGTAATCTCTCTGTGTCCCCTAGGTTCACATCCACAAATTGGTTTCAGAGACTTCCCATTTCCAAGGACTGCCATGATTGTGCAGGACAGATAGGACAGTGATGACTATTATAGTTATAGCAATCATTACAATAATTTTGGTTCCTGATTGCTCATTTTACAACACTGGGCTACTTAAAAAATATATTGTTAATCTTTGCAACTTTACAGGGCAGTGTAATTATCCTCTTACTGCAGATGAGGAAACAAGGGCTTCAGAGAGTTTAAATGATTTGCTCAAATTCTATTAGATTTTCAGTGGAAGAGCCTGGGTGCTGACCACCTTGGTTTGCCTGTCCTTCCTTCCACTGCATCTCAGGTGCTCAAGCTGGGCTCAGACAAGCTGTTGGTTTCTGCGGAGCCGCCTTAGGGGAGGGGAGGACTGAAGTAGTGTAGTTACAGCACCATCCATGATCCCACCAATGCAGCTCAGAGAGTTCTCAGAATGAGGATGGGAAGCAGGTGAGAACTGCAACAGAAGACCTCAATGTCTTTGGACCTCTTCTCTTCATTAGCACTTCCTGTGTCTGTCTGCCGTGCCGTGTGCAATGCTAAAGCTATTTTCCTCCTTGTCAGGGTCCCTCTTTTTCTTCCTTTCTCTGTTTCCTTGTTCCAATTCTGAGTCTTATTCTTAATTTCAGCTGCTAAAGTAGCATGTGGTCTCCAGCAAAACTAAAGTTGCAGGAGACTTTCCAGATAAGTGAGCAAACCTCTTCATCTGGCAGAAGTTGGGGCAGTAACTGAGGCCTTGAGAGGCAATGGGGCTGACTGGACTGAGGTTCTGCTCATAGCGCTGCTCCCCCACACACCATACTACCTTGTTAAGATTAGATGGGCAGCTCATAGGACTTAAGGTATGTTCTCTCTCAGAGGTACTTAAGGAAAATTCCTGAAGATGGACGGCCAGACAAATAGCAGGCCGTCAGTTGGCCACCCTATCACTCTTAAAAGGGTCTAATCTGTGCCTTGAGGAAATGAAACTCATTCTGGTATGTCTCCATTATATAGGGTAAAATAGACACAGCAAAGATGAAGGCTATAAAAATTAAATGTGGTATCTGCAGGTCTACTAACAGCTGTGACTGGCTATCAGTTGATGTAACTATATTTTCATCTTTAACTACTCATTTGTACTTTAAAATTTAAATGTATTAAGTAACTAGAATTTTTCCTGGAGGCTTTTCCTGGTGTGTGAATATGTATTTTTAAGCAGATTCATGTTTATGCCCCAAAGTCATCAGAGCTGACATGAAAATACAATTACTGCTTTGGACTCAAGCCCTGAAAGAAATCACTAGTGGTTTTCTTAAAAAACACCTTATATCCCCAGTCTATCTTTTTTTTCTTTTCTTCTGCATTCATCAGAAGCATCTTCTGCAACCCGTCAAGTGTCTCCCCTCCAGGCATATGTAGATACTTCCAAGACAGGAGAAAAGGTGATTTTCGCTAGCTTCAGATCAGAGCAGAGCACCATGAACTATTCGTCAAAGAAAAGAAGAGTATTTCCGTTAGACTTTTGGTTGCAAGCAACAGAAATCAACTTTAGCTAACTTAAACAAACAAAAAAGTTATAGGAAGGATTTGGGGAGCTCACAGAATCCTTGGGAAAAAATGGAAAATCAGGCTTGAACAATACACGAGAATCAAGAAGACTTGGCATCAAGAAACACAAACTGGTGGTCCCATAGGTCAGTCCAGTTAAAGATTTTATGCAGCCACCACCACTACTGGACACTTTAGACTTACAACCTTCCTTCTAGAAATATGTTATCAATTATCCCTGCCTTTTTGCCCAGTTCTCTCAAGATTCAAAGTCCAAGTCACATGTTTGTTGCTGGAGGGTGAGAAGAGGTAGTCTGACTCCTTGCTCTTCCCCAGTCAGGAGATCCTGCACTTAACGCACAGAGGGGCCTTCCCCATAGTCAGAGGGATATTCAAACGGTTGGTATCCAAAAAATCCACTTTGGATTGTCAACAATTTCCCAGTTCATTTAGATAATTATTCTGGCTTAATTTCACACTATCTTGATGAATCCATTAGATTTATACACTCCTAAATTAACTGGATAAATGATAACAGTCTGATGTGTCTATGTGTCTATGAACCCTATACACTCCTAAATTAACTGGATAAATGATAACAGTCTGATGTGACTATGTGTCTATGAACCCTGGCCAAGTGGGATTGGAGGCCCTTCCTATGGGACATACATATATGAGACATCAGTGCAATAGTTAGAGTACTTCTTTCTCAAAATAATTCTATGCCTAAATGGCCTTAAAGTCTAGAAGAAAAATAAGTGTTTACACCCCCAACTTTGAATTTTATGCCTCCTTTATAACAATGCCCAATAAATGTTTTTTGAGTACATACTTATAAGAGCTACTTTTATTTGGCACTTAGCTTCATACCAGGCACTGTGAAAAGCAATTTGTATGCATTATCTAATTTAATCGCCACTATTATTATACTTATTTTGCAAATGAGGCATCAAGTGTAATGAGGTTAAGTAACTTCTTTAGTGTTGCAGACCTAATACGTGGCAGAGTCCCCGGAACCCTAGTCTGTCTAGAGTGAGCTGGGTGATGAGATACTTCCTCAGTATGTGTTCTGCTCTGAGCTCCCAAGAAATGACTGCTGATATTTTATTTTGGCTGTTCCAAGTGGCCTGTGGTATCTTACTTCCCTGATCAGTGATGGAACCTGTCCCCCTGCAGTGGAAGCTCAGAGTCTTAACCAGTGGACCACCAGGGAAGTCCCACTTCTGCCATTTTAATTGCAGCTCAACCATCTTTGGGCTAAATTTTATTATTATGATCAATATAAATGTATCATAGGACAGAACAGAAAAGAGAAACTGTTTCTGCCTCTCTCTCTATTTTCTTATACAGTCTACCTATACCTTTCTTTTTTTTTTCTCCTGGTGGGGTGGGGAGGATTTCGAGGTGAGTAAATACTATCATCTGTGCTATGTATGTGCTAAGTCACTTCAGTCGTGTCCTACTCTTTGCGATTCTATGAACTGTAGCCCACCAGGCTCCTCTTTCCATGGGATTACTGGAGTGGATTCTCATGCCCTTTTCCAGGGGATCTTCCTGACCCAGGGATCGAACCAGCATCTCCTGCATCTCCTGCATTGGCCAGTGGGTTCTTTACCACTAATGCCATCTGGGAAGCCCCATACTATCATCTACAAGAGAACAAAGGACTTTGGGACACAGTTGGGATTGCTATTTCAAGGAACAGGAGGAAATAGAATTTTCCACTTGAATTTAGAGAGCTAGGATGTCCACATACGTAAACCAATTCCTAGACAGAAACTTGACATAGAAAAGAATCCATGAATCCTGGAGAGCTTTAAAAAAGAGAAAGAGAGAAAGAGAGAGAAAGAAAGTTGACAGTTGCTAACTGGTTAATTAGTGCTTCACTAAAATGACTCCAAATTTGAGCACTCCCAAATGAACTGTAGGAAAAGTAAGCAGGAAACACATTTAGTGCACTTAATGAAGTGAAATGCATATGACTGTTAGTTAAACAAGTGGCTGGTTTGCATTTTCTTGTCCACCCTTTACAAGGTAAGATTCTCCTGAAGTAATATAGGAAAATGCATAGAGCAAAAGGGATACTCAATAAATATTCATTCACTTTCCTCCTCTGACCCACTTTACCCTTTCATTCCATGTTTGTATGGAGAGGACCTGAGGCCACTCCATGTGTTATCAGCAGAGAGAATTCACGCATGCATCGGGTCACTCAACATCAATTCCTGGAGAACTGCTATATGTCAGGGACTATGCTTGACACTGAGGAAAAGCAATAAACCAAACGTCAGACATAGTTCTTATTCTTATGGAACTCAGAGCATTGCACAGCCATAGACTTTAAATCAGTTCAGTTCCGTTCAGTCGCTCAGTAGTGTCCGACTCTTTGAGACCCCATGGACTGCAGCACGCCAGGCCTCCCTGTCCATCTCCAACTCCCGGAGTTTACCCAAACTTAGGCCCATTGAGTCGGTGATGCCATCCAACCGTCTCATCCTCTGTTGTCTCCTTCTCCTGCCTTCAATCTTTCACAGCATCAAGGTCTTTTCAAATGAGTCAGCTCTTTGCATCCCAGATGAACAGTAAGAAAGTAAGCAGGAAACACATTTAATGGACTTAATGAAGTGAAATGCATGTGACTGTTAGTTAAACGAGTAGCTGGTCTGCATTTTCAAGTCCAAGTCCTGGACTTTAAATCAGTGATTGCTTAATAACTGTCATGATGTGTGCTATGAAGACACAGAAGAATCCAAGGAGTGGAAAGGAAGGGTGTCCAGATCTAGAAATAGTCTCCCTTCCTTCTTTCCTCCTCCTTCTTCAACTATGGATCCCACATCTGATACAATTAGGTAAAAATAGAAGAATAGAAGGCTTCCCAGGTGGCACTAGTGTTAAAGAACCCGCCTACCAATGCAGGAGACCTAAGAGATGCAGGTTTGATCCTTGGGTTGGGAAGATCCCCTGGAGAAGGGCATGGCATTCCACTCCAATATTCTTGCCTGGAGAATCCCCGTGGACAGAGGAGCCTGGAGGGTTACAGTCCGTAGGGTCTCAAAGAGTTGGACACGACTGAGCGATTAAGCACTCACAGAGAAGAGAGTACAGTGCTGTCATTGTGCACGTTTGCTGAGTTGTGTCCAACTCTTTGAGACCCTATAGCCCACCAGGCTCCTCTGTTCATGAGGTTTTCCAGGTGAAAATACTGCAGTGAATTGTCATTTCTTCGTTCAAGGGATCTTCCTGACCCGGAGATCAAATCCGCATGTCCTGAGTCTCCTGCATTGACAGGTAGATTCTTTACTGCTTGAGGCACTGGGCAAGCCCAGAGCGTAGTACTGTGTGTTTGCACGATTCAGGTTGTGCCTTGCCTTCAGCTCAGGCTCAGACCAAAGCCTTGAAGGACTGCACACGTTGGCTGCTTTGACTTGCCTCGGTCCCCAGGGAAGCTCCTGGCAACACAGTCTGAGCCAGAATCTCAGGTGTCCTTAAAATAGGCCAGCAAATGATGTCTGAGATGGCAGATACTCTGGTTTTAATGTCAGTGAGGATGATGAGGCTGTGTTGTTACATTATATTTTCTGTGTTCTTAAATTTCCATGTGGCTTTATAGCTAAGGAATTGTTCTTCTCCTAGCACTGAGCTTTGAAGAATCTTTGTCTCATAAGTATAGAGACATATAAGTGCTAATATGTGTGAACATCCAAAAACTATTTCTTGACAGTAATAGCTAAACTTCTATGAAATACTTACATGCTAAAAGATTTCAGACTTGATCTCTTGGAGGCATTATTATCCTACTTCATTGAGACCATGAGGTTGTGTGAGTTTTGACATGTAGTTCAGTTCCTAACGTGAAAGTGTTAGTTGCTTAGTCACGTCTGGCTGTTTGTGACCCCCATGGACTGTAGCCCACCAGGCTCCTCTGTCCATGGAATTCTCCAGACAAGAATATTGGAGTGGGTTGCCATTTTCTTCTCCAGGGGAAATTCTTTCCTGACCCAGGGCAGATTCTTTACCACTTGAGCCACCAGGGAAGCCCCAATTCAGTCCCTAAGAGCTTAAGTATTTCACTTTGAACAGAAAATTTCAAATCAGGATCTCAGAATTGTATTATTATCAGGGCGATTCTTTTTTACTAGGTCACCAAAGGCAAGTTGTTTAGCTCCCTGGGCAATGGTTCTTAAAGTGAAGGGAAGATCCTCTCCAGTGGTGCCATCTTTCTAATTCAAACAGATGAATTCTGCCTTCTAATACATAGAAGAGAGAATGATGGTCATAAAGAGTTTTAAATCATTTGCTTTCCCTAGTCAAGAGAAGACATGAAAAGAAAAAGAAAAGCTGAAGTTAATGACACCTAGACTGAAGCAGTATTTAGTTTCATTTTCTTTTTTACAAAAATATTTTCTAGTTCCCTGTGGATATTCTTTATACCTGGTTAGATAGAAACTTCAAAAGTGAAACTTAAGTCTTTTCCAATGAATCTAAAATGAAATCCTAACGAGAGTATGTTCTATTTATATACGGGTGAGAACTGGGAGGGGACAGCTTTCCCCTACCACATTTGCAGCAAGCTTTTGAGAAATGGCAATTTAGATAAAATTTGTCAGTCTTCCCACTGTGGCTAGATTTCAGACCTCTGGGAAGTTGGAAATGGATTATTGTCCTTTCAACTAAAGCATAAGACCAAGTTTAATTTTCCCTGCTTTAGCCAAGATTTGGGGGCAATCATGAAAGAAAAAATATTAAAGTGCCTCTTACAAATTTTTCTGCCTCCAAAGAGAGAAAAATAAAACATTTCATGCTGTACCAGAGAACTGTATGAACTCATTCTTAATTGTAAATGTTAATCAAATAATAGGTATGGGTACCGACAAAGTATAGTTTCCCTCTAATTTGGAATTGGCCAGGTTATTGACTGAGGTCTGAGTCCTGATTTCCCATGGACGGAGGAGCCTGGCAGTCTACAGTCTCTGGGGTGGCAAAGAGCAGGACATGGCTGAGCAGCTTCACTTTCTTCCACATTTCTGAGTACTGATTACAATTGGAGTTTGGTGTGTAATTTGGTGACATTCTTCCCTTTGCATTAATTAGAAGCTGAGTGGGAGCTTTAGGGCTTTCAGTGGAGACAGTGCCTATAATGATTTATTTAAATTCTGACCATGTTTTCTAATTATGTAAATATCCAATCACCTCTATTGCTGACTTGATTCTCAAGATGTTGAGAACATTTCGTATACATAACATTTGGCAAAGTTTCCAGGCTTCCTATGCATTAAAAGCTATGAGAAAAGATGTGTTGCAGGGAAAAAAGAATCAAGTTGAGTGCTTTTTTAATAATTCAGCATTCTTTTGGAGTGAAAATCCAGCAGTTACATTTTGATGTGCTAACCATACATCCAGCAATGTTGAAAATGCTTTTGTTCACTTGGAAGAGCAAAATATGTCATCAAACCCTCAGTGTCTCTGCATGCAGTAGCATGTAGGGTGGCAGTCATTCCAGGGCAGGAAGTGAACACTGGGTGTTGACTGAATTCAGTCGTCAGTTTAGAATGGCCATACTTTTTCACTTCTAAAATTATTGTCTTTGATTATATGTTAATACTGGAGCTAATTGTCACCAATCTTTGTTGCATACAAAGTAAAAATGTTACTGAGGGGAAAGTCCTGTAGAATTATCCAAACTATAGAACAAACTCCTGGAATTTCTGCAAGATAAATTTGGTCCAGCTTTTAAACATGTCAGTTGTGCAATTTGATTTGCTTATTTACCCTATTTAAATATTTTTAATGACTTTAAAACTTCCACCCTAGTAAAAGAAGGAATGATTCTAGTAAAAAAAAAATCATGATTTTAATTAAATTTTTGTATATAATTTTTATTAAATTAACCATTCTATGCATAAAATTTTGTTTTTTAAAATCAAGTCATTACCCTTCTAAAAAAATCTCATTTTCTTAAAGGATAAAGTTCAAATTTCTCCATGTGACAGTTAAGATCCTCTACAAATTGGCACTGACTTGTGCTTCCTGCCTTAGTTCTCACTGTTTTTTTTTTTTTCAAATAAAGATTTTACATATTTAAGGTGTGTTATGACATCTCACTGGGCCTTAAATTTGCATTTTTCTAATGATTTTGAGCACGTTTTCTTCTTTTTTTAAAAAAAATAGTATATCTCAAAAGTCATTGAAATAACTATTGCAAGTGAGGCATAAAAAGCAACGAAGTTTAATAATTTCTTTAGGGAATGGCCACACCTTTTCATGTGCAATTCCAAGAGCAAAAACCAAGTGTTAGCAAGCTCTAGTTATTTCTTATCATTATACCCTGTTATTGCTCACTTCTTCCCAAGATTTCTGACTTGCATCTCTTAAAACTGATTCTAGTCAGTGTATGGCAAAAACCCCTACAATACTGTAAAGTAATTAGCCTCCAACTAATAAAAATAAATGGAAAAAATAAAATAAAAAATAAAACTCTCTTCTCTGCTCGCTGTGTGGCAGCTATGCTGGCTTTCTTGTTTTCCCAGACACCATAAGGCACAGGCCAACCACTCCCACCCCTGCACCAAGGGCAGGGCTGCTGACCTTCCAAATGCTGCCCAGCTTGCTCCCACTTCCTGCAGATCTCAAGTGCCACTTCTCAGAGACGTCTTCCCTGTGCACTGGCCTCAATCATCCTCTTCCCCCGGCCCCTGCCTCACTATCAAACTCTATCTCTCCAAGCTGGTTTATTCTCTTCAATTGATAATATTATTTGACATATATTTATCTATCTTCCCTAACTTATTACACACAACCGCTATCTCAAACTGACATTTTTTTAAATTGAAGTACAGTTGATTTACAGTGTTGTGTTAATTACTGCTGTATAGCAAAGTGATTCAGTTGTACATATATAGACATTTTTTTAATATATCCTTTCCCATTATGGTTTATCATAGGATATTGAATATGCTTCTCTGGGTTATACAAGAGGATCTTGCTGTTTATCCATCCTATACATAAAAGCTTACATTTGCTGACACCAATGTCCACCCCTCCCTCAACCCCCATCTCCTGGCAACCACTGGTCAGTTCTCTGTGATTCTGTTCTGTTTCATAGAGAGGTTCACTTGTGTTATATTTCTGATTCCACGTGTAAGTGATATCATATGGCACTTGTTTTCCTCTCAAAGATAAGTTGGCACAGCCATTGTGGAAGACAGTGTGGAGGTTCCTCAGAAAGCTCTTTGTTCTGCATGGTTTTTATCTCGTTCCTGTTGTATCCTCTGTGCCTAGAGCAATGTGACAGTCATTCAACAGGTGCTTATTGATTAAATGAGCGATTGAATTATGGTTGATAAGGTTCTCTTTAACTTAACAATGTGCGAAATGTCCCTATTACTTAAAACAAACAAAATAAAATAAAAAACCCAACAAAACAAAAGTAAGAACAGAACAAAAATCCCACCAACACCTCCCACTCAAGCCTTCAAGTCCCACAACTTTTCAACATAACATTCCAGGCCTTCAGCAGTTGGGCTCCCATCTCCTGACACAATCTTAACTTTCACCATAAATTTGCCTCCTGGCTCAAGCAATATCAGCTCCACTCCTGAGGATACACCCAGCATTCTTCTCCCTCTAAGTGTTGTTCCGGGGTAGTGTGCATTTATTTACCTGATTAAATTGTCTTTCTGCATTACTTTTTTTTTTTTTTTATTAGTTGGAGGCTAATTATTTTACATCATTGCAGTGGTTTTTGTCATACATTGAAATGAATTAGCCATGGATTTACATGTATTCCCCATCCCGGTCCCCCCTCCCACCTCCCTCTCCACCCGATCCCTCTGAGTCTTCCCAGTGCACCAGGCCCGAGCACTTGTCTCATCTGCATCACTTTGTTAAGGCTGCTATGACCAAGTATCGCAGACTCAGCGGCTCAAACAACAGAACTTTGCTTTCTCAAAGTTATGGAGGCTGTATGTTTGAAATAATGTGTCCACAGGTTTGGCTTCTTCTGAAGGCTTTGAGGAAGGATCTGTTCGAGGCTCCTCTTTCTTAGTTTCTGGTGGTTTATTGTCAGCCTTTGGTATTCCTTGGCCTCTGCTATACTGCTCTGATCTCTGCCTTTATCTTCTCTGGTGTTTCCCTGATGCATGTCGGTGTCCAGATTTCCTCTGTTTACAAGGACATCAGTCATATATGTTGGGGCGTCCTTGGTGGCTCAATGGTAAAAGAGTCCACCTGCCAATGCAGGAGACACAGGAGACTGGGGTGTGATACCTGGGTCAAGAAGATCCCCCAGAGGACGTAATGGCAATGTGCTCCATTTTCTTGCCTGGAGGGCCCACAGACAGAGAAGCCTGGTGGGCTACAGTTCGTCAGGTTGCAAAGAGTCAGACAGGACTGAGTTACTAAGCACACACAGTCATATACATTAGGTGGGACCCATCCATCCTTCCTGCTGGCTCAGATGGTGAAGAATTCTCCTGCAATGCGGGAGACCTGGGTTCGATCCCTGGGTTGGGAAGATCCCCTGTAGAAGGGCATGGCAACCCACTCCAGTATTCTTACCTGGAGAATCCCCATGAACAGAGGAGCCTGGTGGGCTACAGCCCATGGGGTCACAAAGAGTCGGACACGACTGAGCGACTAAGCGCAGCACAGCACACATCCATCCTACTCCAGTATGACCTCGTCTTAACTAATTACATCTGTGACGACTTATATCCAACTAAGGACACATACTGAAGCATCGGGAGTTAGGACTTCAGCATATGTATTATTAGGGGATACAGTTCAACCCATAGCACCTTCCTTCAAAGCCTAGAACAAATATCACTTTCTCCAAAATGCTTTCCTGCTTCTTTCAGTGAGAGTCCCTCTGCCTTCTGTGTTCCCATTATGTTTTCTTTATGTCTGTATTCTTCCTTTGACAACACCTATTTCACCAGTTCATTCACTTACCATTCAATCCTTAAGGGCTTTTCGCTTGTCTCTGGGAACATGCATTAACTAAGATATGCCCTCTGCCCTCTTGGAGCTCCTAGACTAATGGGAATGAGAGTCTCAACTCCAGAAGGACAGAGATTTTAATCCCGTGGTAAAATTTGGTTGATTTCAATATTTACTCTTTAATTTAACATTGCCATGATAAATACATACAGAGAAGCAATGGGATAACAGAAGAGACTGTTTTCACAGAAGAGACCCCTACTTTTCTCTGGAAAGAGCAATAGAAATTTGGCTGACCAGATGGGAAACAGCAGAGATTTAAAGCAGAGATGGCAGTAGTTTGGGGCAGGCATGAAAGAACAAGGCATGTTTGGGACGTGGCAAGAAGTCAAGGATGCTGGTAGTGTAGAAGTATGAGGAAAGGCGTGAGAAGTCATCAGAGAATCAGACTGACTTCTTCTGAGTCATAATTAGGAAATCAGAATGTTGACTATAATTCTTGTTCTCTACAATTTTGTCTAAAGCCTCAGAATTGAGGGCAGTTGTTAAGAGGAGCAACAGAGACCTTGTGAGATCTTATTAAGATGAGTCCAAAGCACTGTTTCAGATTGTGTAAGAGTTCAGTTTATTGAAGAGAGGATTGAAACAGCAGGGAATCCTGTGCTTAGAGGCAAGGTGCGCTGCATTTCTTTCCTCTCTTCCTCTTCCCATACAGGAAAAAAGCAAGACAGGTGGAGAGAGACAGGATAAGTGATCAAGAGACATTCGGAAAGGCTGAGAGTGCCAGCATAAAGAAGCAGCCAAGGAGATGCAGATGTAGAGAACAGACTTTTGGACACAGTCGGGAAGAAAGAAGTTGGGGTGATTTGAAAGAATAGCACTGAAAACTATATATTGCCCTATGGAAAGCAGAGAGCCAGTGGGAATTTGCTGCATGACACATGGAACACCAAACCAGTGCTCTGTGATAACCTAGAGAGGCGAGAATGGGAGAAAGCTGGGAGGGAGGCTCAACAGGGGGGACATAAGTACATCTATGACTGATTCATGTTGGTGTATGGCAGAAAACATCATAATATTGTAAAGTAGTTAATCTTCTAATTAAAAATAAAATAAAATTAAAAAGAACAAAAAAGCAAAAACCTCAAGAAGCCAGCATTCCTCTATGCTGATGCTTGTTCAACTACAGAAACTCTTAGGCTTTTCCCAGCAGAGGGGAAAGAATTCTTGGGAAACATACATAGACCTACAGGCTGCATATATTGATATTTCCTGACCAGAGAACCCTGGAGATGAGAAGATGGGCAGCGCTCCACATTCAGGCAACAAGGCCGGGAGCAAGGAGAACATGAGGGCTGGTTTCTCACCCAGCTTCAGGGTGGTCAAATGTGCCTCACAGATGTTCACCCAAGGAAGGGTGAGGATGCCTCAGGGATAAGACACCGTGTGTTGAGTTGCTGGGCAAGTGCTGTCAAGCAGGTGGGTGAGGGGTATGGAAGAGTCCAAAACAGGTTGCCAAGAGAATGTATTACCCACTATGAGAATTGAACACAATGGAGATCTCTCTGAGGAGCCCACAAAAATGCTTCACAAGAAAGCCAGCATCTGGATGCTGCTACTGGAGGGCACCGCTGGTGAAGAAAGACAGGCTTCCTTATGTGATTAAATAACTCTGACCTCTTGTTTTTCTCAGTCTCTTTTCACCAGCCCATAGCCTAGAGCTAGAAGCAAGAGAAAGAGAGGAGGGATCCGAGAAACATAAAAGACAGACCATGCTCCTCCATCCCTTTCCTGCTATAGGACCCCCTAATTCAAATTTTAACTCAGACTGGGTGGACGTGTTTTTCCATCTGTACTGCAAATTGGATGTATCATCTTATTCAATCCATTGGATAAGCCTGTTACATAGAGCTTATCTTACCGTGGATGCAGAGTTGCTAAAGTTTTTCAGTCACGGAGATATGTATTCAAGTTGTCATTGGAGAAGATAACAGTAAAATTCTACTGTTCTTCCACAGCCCAGTCATTACTTTCTCACTAAGCCTCCTCTTCCCTCACCTCAGTCAATTCTCCTGCTTCTAACATTTACCCACATAGCAGTATCTGTCTCTCTTTCAGAGAGGCATGGGTTGGTTTTGCTCTTATTATCGACATTCTTTGATAAATGTGCCCTCCCACACGTGTATGGATGGTTAATGAGGATGGAAACTGCCTGCATCTTTTCTTTTGTGTTATTTTATTTTCAGGGCCTAGCATTCCTTCCATAAAAAAGCTTAATAAATAAAAAGAAAAAAATACCTTGTTTTATAGTGCTTTGTCTATTGCCTGCTTCACAGATATTGAACTTTTTAAAAATTGTAGGTCTGTGAAAATCTTGCATCTTCAGACGTTAATTAGCCATTTTTTAACAATAAAATATTTTAAAATTAAAGGATGGAATTTTAAAGGCATAATTATATTGCACACTTAGGCTAAATGCATGAACACATGCATGCTAATCGCTTCAGTCATGTCTGACTCTTTCTGACCCTTTATACTGTAGCCCACTAGGCTCCTCTGTCCATAGGATCCTCCAGGCAAGAATACTGGAGTGGGTTGCTATACCCTCCTCCAGGGGATCTTTTGTACGCACCGGCAAACCAAAAGTTCATGTGGCTGGTTTTATTTAGATATTTGCTTTGCTGCAGTGGTCTATAATATAACCTGCAGTTTCTTCAAGTCTGCCTGTATATATTTGCTGTGACTAAACTGTAAATTCTCTGAAGGTAGGAGCTATGCACTATTGGTATTTATGTTACTAAATTTATCTAGAAGATTATTGCACAACTCTTTGTTGAAATTAGATTAATTTTATTAGTAAATTACCTTTAGTGATTTTGAAATCCAAGGTATCTGATAATTCCTACACATTCTCTGGAGTCTCAGAATGTTCCCCTGTCTATTCTGTTCTACTGATCTCAGTCACATTGTCTTATCTCCTCACTGCTTTGTTATATCTTTGACTCCATGTGTGACTTTGATTTGAAAAGCTACTTGTAAAAAAATTCGAGGTATGAAACAATGTATTCCTTCAGGAAAATTTTTATTTGCTCTACAGGTACCTGGAGGCATTAATATTCAGGGATCATTTTACTGCAATTCCAGAATTAGATTTTCTGAGTGATATAGATGTTTTTGTTACCAAACAAAAGATCATGTTCCTGACTTGCAGCGAATCCAAATAAACTGAAACATTGGACTTTAGAGGAGAGAAAGGTTTCTTGAAGCCCCAAGCAAGAACAGCTAGTTCATGCTGTGTTCAAAACCCTGAACTCTCTGGTGCTTTTGGGAGGAGGAGTTTTTATAGGCAAAATTTGGGATAAGGGCTGTAGGGTGTGTGGCTTTCTTCTGATTGGTTTTGTTCAGTCACTAAGTCACATCCAACTCCATGGACTGCAGGACCAGGCTTCCCTGTCCTTCATTATCTCCCAAAGTTTGCTCAAACTCATGTCCATTGAGTCAGTGATGCCATCTAACCATCTCATTCTCTGTTACACCCTTCCCCTCCTTCCCAGCATTAGGGTCTTTTCCAATGAGTCAGCTCTTTGCATCAGGTGGCCAAAGTATTGGAGCTTCAGCTTTAGCATCAGTCCTTTCAATGCATATTCAGGGTTGATTTCCTTTAGGATTGACAGGTTTTATCTCTTTGCTGTCCGAGGGACTTTCAAGAGTCTTCTCCAACACCACAGTTCAAAAGCATCTGTTCCTCGGTACTCAGCCTTCTTACGGTCCAACTCTCATATTCACACATGACTACTGGAAAAACCATAGATTTGACTATACAAACCCTTGTTGGCAAAGTGATGTCTCTGCTATTTAACATGCTGTCTAGTTTTGTAATAGCTCTGTGAACATTTAAGGCAGTGAAAATTTTGTATAGTCTTCAGCCGCCTCACCAGGATCAGCAAATGTTCCCAGGGCAGAACCAGCCATTAGGGGTCTCTTTCTCTTGCCAGTGTTGGTCTGATATTCCTCACTCTGTTATTTCTCTGAACATTTAAGCAGCTCTTTTTTTTTTTTTTAATCTTGTGTCCATCTTTCCTAGCTGTTCTCAGTGACAATCCTCAGAGCTGATCCAAGTTACCTAGTCTATCATTAATGGTTGCTAAATTTTGAAAACCACAATGTTGAACTGATAATGCACTTTACAACTTTAAAAGAGTGACCACTGGCTTTGGCAGATTTTCAATTAGCCATAGTAGGAATCTTGGATTCTTGCCTGACTACTGGGTAACATTTTGAAAGCTACCAGGAAATGTTAATAAAATATCAGATTTCAGAGTTCAGCCAAGTGCCTCCTGAACTTCAGAATTAAATTGAATAGATTTAGCTTCAGAATAGATTTAAATTTTTATGCAAGTCAGTCTTAATTCCCTATGAATCTATTTTCATCTTGGTTATGATAAAATGCGAGTAAGAATTAACAGTGTGGTAATTTACATAGTTTCCACATTGACTCCACTTATTGAAACAGTGGGATATGTGAACAGGCAAAAAGAAACGGAAGCGTGATGGCCAGACTCTGTGGACAAAGCTTCTTTCTGTGGTGACTTTAAGATTATTTATCCATTAATTCATCCAGCATTTATTAGACCTGTGGTTGTGTCAGGTATGATAAAAGATGCTGGAAATGGGAAGAAAAATTGAAAAAGAAAGCCCTGGTTCCTGTCCTCTCAGCAACCACTTAATGCACAGTTACTCTAAGAATATTCCAAAACTTTCTGACACTCATTCAAGAATGTTTTATTTGTTCTACTGCGGAAACACATTTGGAGTGGGTCCCAAAATCAGCACTTCATGGCAACAAGAGAAGACCATTTGCTGAGAGCAGTGATGGGGGTGTCTTGGTGCATGTGCAGGTTGGAAAAGAATTTCCAGACACGAGGCAAAATGAAAGGAGACTGAAGTTTATTAGAGTGGGAGATGCTGTTAGAACAGCCGGGCCAAGCTCAAGGGAGAACTGATATTGAACAGGGATCCTTAGTCCATTTTTATACCCAAGGTACAAGGAGTGGGATAGGGGTCTTTGTGGGTCATTTGCTGATTGGATGGGGCCAATACCCCATTCAAGAGTAAGGCAAATACCTTCTCCCTATAGGATAGGAAGGGAGACAGGTTATACTGCTCAGGAGGACCTGAAATCTATTAATAGTTATAACAGGAGAGGGAAGGACGATAAGGATCTATTTTTTGTGTGTTCCTGCATTCGAAGGCCCTCCTTGGCTTGTTTATGGGTTTTTTTTTTTTGGTTTTTTTTTGTTCTGTTCTTTCCTCCTTGGGACACCACACAGGGGAAGGAAACGAGAAAGAGCTGGCATAACGGGAGGAGTTTGCTGCTGTGCTGTTTGGGTTGGGATGGGCAAGGAACTTGGTCTGCAAGGTCATCCCAAGCCCTAGCTTCCACTCCAGTGTTTTCCCCTTGTATCGAAGGACTATTCCCTGGATGAGAATCCCTTTCTCCTACTTCATTTCTCCTCTTGTAACAGGAAAGAACAAAATCTGACTCTATGTTTTATCTGTTTCTTTAACTTTGCTTTTTGTTGTTTTTGATATAATCACTAAATCACTATAATCACTAAAAAGATATTCTCTACAGCTATAAGTATTACGTAGTGGCCTGCCTGAATGTTAAACTAAAGCGCCTTTGTTCAGCTCACAGGGAAATACCCTGATCCTGCCCACTTGTGAATGGCTGCAGGAACGAAGAAGAAATTAACACACCCACTCCCCCAGGCTAGTCAAACCAGGAGATATTTTGCAAGACTTACTGCCTTTTTACTTTATTTCCTCTCCTCCTCCACTTCTCTGTTCTATAAAAACTGGCATCCAGACCCTGATAAGGTGGTATTCTAGAACTCTAGTCCACAATCTTCTCGGATGCCTGGCTTTCAGAATAAAGTCACTATTTCTTACTCAACACCTTGTCCCCCAATTATTGGTCTGTCATTCAGCGAACAGACTTGGTTTGGACTTGGTAACACTCTTATTCTGACCAAAGCAAAACATCACAGTGAGACTGATGCTCAGATGGATGCATCTGTAATGAGATCTGGATGAGACACAGAACTGTTCCTGACATTTTAATACATCAGAAGCTTTCATGAAAAGCCAGAAAGAACTGAAATTGTTCAAACTCACTAATTTTGTTTACACCTTAGATTTTTTTAAGGGATTCCTGGAAAGAAAGTAACTGTTAGGCCAAGCACTTTTACTGTTTGAAAGAGAATTAGAAAGTTAAACAGACTAGCAAAGTGCTGTGGAAATTAATCAGGCTCCTCAGTTCTTCTTGTGTCCTAAAATCAGGGATAAGGCCTGGAAGTCACAATGTCTCTTGCCTTTCTCTCTATTGTAAATAATTCAACCAAATGACATATCTTGGTGAAGTTCAAATATTTATGAATAAGTTGATTGAACAAACATGCCTTGAGTTTGGATGTGGAAACTGAGTGAGTGAGTGAAGTCGCTCAGTCGTGTCTGACTCTTTGCGACCCCAAGGACTGTAACCTACCAGGCTTCTCTGTTCATGAGATTTTCCAGGCAAGGGTACTGGAGTGGGTTGCCATTTCCTTCTCCAGGGGATCTTCCTGACCCAGGAATCAAACCCGGGTCTCCCGCATTGTGGGCAGGCGCTTTGCCCTCTAAGCCACCAGGAAACTGAAGACAAACATAAATGTTGTGATTTGACAGAGGGAATCTGCCCTGTTGACTCAGGGGATAAAGAATCTGCCTGCAATGTGTGAGACGTGAGTTCTATCTCTGGGTCAGGAAGGTCCCCTGGAGAAGGAAATGGCAGCCCACTCCAGGTTTCTTGCCTGAAAACTCCCATGAACAGAGAGGCCTGGCGGTCTATAGTCCATGGGGTTGCAAAGAGTCAGACAAGACTGAAAGACTAAGCAGCAGCAGAAAATAATAAGTAGGAGGATTACAAATGTGAAAGATTTGAGAATTAAAGGGCTAAAATATGAAAGTAAATGCAACTGCCTTAACACCACTGTAGTCCCGAGGAAGCTAATCTGATATTGTCTGTTTTAATTGTAAAATTGTACTGTTTTGCTGTTGGTTTGCTGTTATATTAGGTAGCTGATTAATTAATTAAGTAATTGAAGTGAGCTTGGTTGTCCAATTAAATTTTAATTAATACAATAATTGGAAGCAGTCAAAAAAAAAAACATTGCTTAGCAGCAGCCCTTTGGGACCTACTTTTGAACAGATCAAAATGATTTATAATTAGGTGTCAATTATTTACACTGCTGAAGAGCCTGAGGACATCCTGAAAAGTTTATTCTGAAGAGGCATAAACTCTTTTTCACTTGTAACCTCATTTATATTTATTATTAATTTTCTTAGAAAGATACATCCACAGAGAACAAACTAGATCTATGCTTATTTTTTAAAAATTCCAAAGTCATGGCAAATGAATTAATAGAATGTTCTTATTTTGGGCTTCCCTCATAGCTCAGTTGGTAAATAATTTGCTGGCAATGCAGGAGACCCAGTTTCGATTTCTGGGTCAAGAAGATCCTGTGGAGACGGGAATGGCAAACCCACTCCAGTGTGCCTGGAGAATCCCATGGACAGAAGAGCCTGGTGGGCTACATTCCATAGGGTCACAAAGAGTCGGACATGACAGTGCCTGAACATGCATGAGCATGCGTGCATGTGTCATCAACTAGACTGGCTGATTTGTTCCTTCCCTTCCCTCCCCTTTTTTTTTTTTTTGGTCTTACCTTCCCTCCTTCTTTCTGCTATGATCAGGCCACCCAAGACGGCTGTTCTCTTGCTCTCTGTACATCCCCTGCTCAACCAGCCCCTGCCTCACTTACACCCTACTCACATGACTGAACTTCTTCCTTGCCTTCTTGCCCTCTGCACATTTAGTGACTGTTCTAATGTTCAGATCAGAATACCTTCACTGTGATAGTTTTACAAAGAGGTAGTAAGGTATGTGCTCCTCTACTATCTTTGCTGGTAACCGCTGAGACAACCAGACATCAGTTTCCCTTACAACTGATAACCTCCCTCTTCCCCTGATAGCAGATGGCTGCCATGTCTTGCCTGCCCTCTGCCATCCATGAAGGGGTGTTTCTCCAGGATTCTTTTTCTTCCAATGTGTAAAATACCCTATCCAATGTACTAATGATGTATCAGTCACTGTTTCTGAGCTTTCTTCTTTCATGTCTTCTTCTCTTTCTTGCTACTATCCATCCCTCCATCTTTTCCTTCCTCACTGCTACTTTGTTGGAAGGTTCTGAGCCTTTCTGTTTGTCTGTGTGTGGGGATACACTGATTCTTGAGTGTACCTTTCATCAAAGATATTTTATACTCTTGAACTTCCATGAGTGTAAAGGAGAACTTGCATGAACATTTTCTCCTTTAATCCTCACAATTTAATGATACTTAGAGATAGCTTTTTTTTTTTTTCCACTTTACTGATGAGAAACTAAGTCTCAGAAAAGCAAAGTATCCAACTCAAGGTCAACTGTTACTAAGTAATTGAATTTCTACTATTACAACATGCTCACCAATATTCACCAACTTTACTTGCCATAAAATTACAGAGTAAAATGTCTATTAGATGTTTCATGATTATGCTACCTGAGCAGGTGGCAGAGTCTTGCCTGCAAATGTTCTTTCCCTTTCAGCTCAGTGTTCTTTTCTCTATCTTCAGAGGCTAAGAGAATACCAGCATCTCTCCGTTAGATGAACCTAAAGACTCTACCAATTACAGTCTCAAACAGAGAATTCTCTGAAACCCAATCAGAAAAACTCAGAATATTTTAAATGGTTTGAATAGAACATTTTTGTTCTAATGTAGATTTTCAACCCATAGGTCAAAGTTTTTTATGTCTCCTTTAAGATAAGATGTGGGTCCTTATCTAATGCTTCTTCCCTGAAAGTAGACAAAAGGATCACATATTCTAAAGGTAATTTTAAATGGTGATTTTGTTAATGCATCCATGTTGAACCATTTCACTTTGTCCATTATAATTTCACATTTGTACTTGTATAAATGCCCAGACCTAAGCATTTTTTCATTTTAAAAAGCAATTTCTAAAATCTACAGCTATTTTTAAAAATTTAAATCTAAGCTAGTTTTAAAATCTAAGCTATTTTTTAAACAAGCACATGATCTCTATTCCTCTTCCTCTTTCTGACAATGTTAAAATGTCCTAACTTGATAGATTTGTGAATTTAAAAAATAATCAGTGAGACAGCATGAGCTCCGTTAACCTAGGACCAAAATGGTATATCCATTAAAAACAAAACCCCCCAAACCTGATAATAACATTCCATGGAAAGAGTTCTGAACAGTCAAATATGGTCACTGTTGAAAGAGCTGATAGAGAAAATGGAGATATGATTTTTAAATTACATTAAAATACATATGCATGTATATACTAATGAAAATATATATAACTTTGCATATATACATATATATATATATACATATATATATATATATAAAACACACACAGTAACATCAGTTCAGTTCAGTTCCTCAGTCATGTTCAACTCTTTGCGATCCTATGGACTGCAGAATGCCAGGCTTCCCTGTCCTTCACCAACTTCTAGAGCTTGCTCAAACTCATGTCCATCAAGTTGGTGATGCTATCCAACCATCTCATCCTCTGTTGACCCCTTCTCGTCCCACCTTTCCGAGCATCAGGGTCTTTTCCAATGAGTCAGTCCTTTGCATCAGGTGGCCAAAGTATTGGAGCTTTAGCTTTAGCATCGGTTCTTCCAATGAACACCCAGGACTGATTTCCTTCACGATTGACTGGTTTGATCTCCTTGTAGTCCAAGAGACTCTTAAGAGTCTTCTCCAATATCACAGTTAAAACATCAATTCTTCGGTGCTCAACATTGTTTATAGTCCAACTCTCACATCCATACATAACTACTGGAAAAGCCATAGCTTTGATTAGACAGACCTTTGTCAGCAAAGTAATGTCTCTGCTTTTTAACATGCTGTTTAGCTTAGTCATAGCTTTTCTTCCAAGGGGCAAGCGTCTTTTAATTTCATGGCTGCAGTCGCAATCTGCAGTGATTTTGGAGCCCCCCAAATAGAAAGTCTCTCATTGTTTCCTCATCTATTTGCCATAAAGTGATGGGAGTGGATGCCATGATCTTCACTTTTTGAATGTTGAATTTTGGGTTTCCCTGTGGCTCAGATGGCAAAGAATCTGCCTGCAATGCAGGAGACTCAGTCGCTGGATTGGGAAGATCCCGTGGAAAAGGGAAAGACTACCCACTCCAGTATTCTGACCTGGAGAATTCCATGGACTGTATAGTCCATGAGGTTGCAAAGAGTTGGACACAACTGAGCAACTTTCACTTCACTACACATTAACATAACATACATAAATATGCCAAGAATACTCTAAGATTCCATCATTTCCCATTAGGTAGGGGGAATATGTTGGTTGATTTACTTGGTAATAGATTAGAGGAGGGCTTCTCCAGTGGCTGAGACAGTCAGACATGACTGAGCAACTGAACTGATCTGAGATGAGAATCAGATGGAATGTTTTGAATTAGGTTCCTACCTATTGCTTTATTATTATACTTACATTTAATTCTCGTTTCTACAGTTGGCTAAAACCCTAGTAGAAGAAATGGGCTAGGGAACTGGAAGGTATCACAGAGCCCTGAAACTGCATGGACATGCAGTGGATATAGACACCTGCATATATTACAATTGTTGTTCAGTTGCTCAGTCATGTCTGACTCTTTGCGACCCCATGGGCTGCAGTTTGCCAAGCTTTCCTGTCCTTCACCATCTCCTGGAGCTTGCTCAAACTCATGTCCACTGAGTCAGTGATGGCATCCAGCCATCTCGTCCTCTGTTGTCCCCTTCTCCTTTTGCCTTCAGTCTTTTCCAGCATCAGGGGTTTTTTTTTTCTAATGAGTCAGCTCTTCATATCAGATGACCAAAGTACGTTCTTTTTAAAAACCTTAGAAGATTGTGGCTGCAGAAGGAGGTCATTGAGAGGACATGACCACCAGTTGACT
This sequence comes from Odocoileus virginianus, assembly GCF_023699985.2. NCBI lineage: Eukaryota > Metazoa > Chordata > Mammalia > Artiodactyla > Cervidae > Odocoileus > Odocoileus virginianus. The sequence goes on from NC_069697.1 coordinate 33,141,229, forward strand.
GAAGAGCTGGACCTGGTTGGGCAATCAGGGCTCCTCACCTCATCTCCTGGTGTTAGAGGACATATTCTGCCCACTGTTCGCACAGTGGGAACTATTTTCAAGGATGCAGACTTTAGAGAGTAACACGTTGTTGAAACTATCTCGATGATGTATGTGACTGAATCCCAACAAGGCCTCTATCTAAACCTTTAAAATTCTGGCAGCTACCTGAGTGGAAATCAATTCATCTCTTGGCTGCGCAGGACCAGTCTCATATGTAAGCTACCTTGCTTATCAAACCTGCCAACTCCCAATCTGGAATGGTCTGTCTCTTTCTTGGGACTCTCTTTGCATGCCAGGTATGAGGACCAGTTTCAGATTTTATCTGGGAAGGTCCTGATGTTTTGAACCCACAATGGCTTGGGGATGTGTTATCTCCTTAAAGGCTGTTGAGCAAAACAACCCACAATTGACTACTATAGCCTGGGATTGTGGATTCAGTCTGTCTGCCCTCTTATGCCCTCTCTCGGTGCCTACCGTCTAACTTGGGTTTCTCTTACCTTGCACGTGGGGTATCTCTTCATGGCTGCTCCAGCAAAGCACAGCTGCTGCTCCTTACCTTGGAGGTGTGGTAGCTCCTCTCTGCCACTGCCCCTGACCTTGGACGCAGGGTAGCTCCTCTCAGCCAGTTGCGGTCCTGTGCCATTGAAGCCACCACGCTCCTGTGAGAAACAGTGGAGGTGAGAAATAGATTTAAGGGACTAGATCTGATAGACAGAGTACATGATGAAATACGGATGGAGGTTCATGACATTGTACAAGAGACAAGAATCAAGACCATCCCCCCAAAAAAAAGAAATGCAAAAAAGCAAAATGGCTGTCTGAGGAGGCCTTACAAATAGCTGTGAAAAGAAGAGAAGTGAAAAGCAAAGGAAAAAAGGAAAGATATATAGATCTGAATGCAGAGTTCCAAAGAATAGCAAGGAGAGAGAAGAAAGCCTTCCTCAAAGATCAGTGCAAAGAAATAGAGGAAAACAATAGAATAGGAAAGACTAGAGATCTCTTCATGAAAATTAGAGATACCAAGGGAACATTTCATGCAAAGATGGGCTCAATAAAGGACAGAAATGGTAGGGACCAAACAGAAGCAGAAGGTATTAAGAAGAGGTGGCAAGAATACACAGAAGAACTGTACCAAAAAGATCTTCATGACCCAGATAATCACGATGGTGTGATCACTCACCTAGAGCCAGACATCCTGGAATGTGAAGTCAAGTGGGCCTTAGGAAGCATCACTATGAACAAAGCTAGTGGAAATGATGGAATTCCAGTTGAGCTATTTCAAATCCTGAAAGATGACGCTGTGAAAGTGCTGCACTCAATATGCCAGCAAATTTGGAAAACTCAGCAGTGGCCACAGGACTGGAAAAGGTCAGTTTTTATTCCAATCCCAAAGAAAGACAGTGCCAAAGAATGCTCAAACTACTGCACAATTGTACTCATCTCACATGCTGGTAAAGTAATGCTCAAAATTCTCCAAGACAGGCTTCAGCAATACATGAACTGTGAACTTTCAGATGTTCAAGCTGGTTTTAGAAAATGCAGAGGAACCAGAGATCAAATTGCCAACATCTGCTGGATCATCAAAAAAGCAAGAGAGTTCCAGAAAAACATCTATTTCTGTTTTATTGACTATGCCAAAGTCTTTGACTATGTGGATTACAATAAACTCTGGAAAATTCTGAAAGAGATGGGAATACCAGACCACCTGACCTGCCTCTTAAGAAACCTGTATGCAGGTCAGGAAGCAACAGTTAGAACTGGACATGTAACAACAAACTGGTTCCAAATAGGAAAAGAAGTACATGTATATTGTCACCCTGCTTATTTAACTTATATGCAGAGTACATCGTGAGAAACGCTGGGCTGGAGGAAGCACAAACTGGAATCAAGATTGCCAGGAGAAATATCAATAACCTCAGATATGCAGATGACACCACCCTTATTACAGAAAGTGAAGAACTAAAGGGCCTCTTAATGAAAGTGAAAGAGGGGAGTGAAAAAGTTGGCTTAAAACTCAACATTCAGATAACTAAGATCATGGCATCTGGTCCCATCACTTCAAGGCAAAAAGATGGGGAAACAGTGGAAACAGTGGCTGACTTTATCTTTTGGGGCTCCAAAAGCACTGCAGATGGTGATTGTAGCCATGAAATTAAAAGACGCGTACTCCTTGGAAGGAAAGTTATGACCAACATAGACAGCATATTAAAAAGCAGAGACATCACTTTGTCAACAAAGGTCTGTCTAGTCAAGGCTACGTTTTTTCCAGTAGTCATGTATGGATGTGAGAGTTGGACTATAAAGAAAGCTGAGCACAGCAGAATTGATGCTTTTGAATTGTGGTGTTGCAGAAGACTCTTGAGAGTCCCTTGGATTGCAAGGAGATCCAACCAGTCCATCCTAAAGGTCAGTCCTGGGTGTTCATTGGAAAGACTGATGTTGAAGCTGAAACTCCAATTCTTTGGCCAACGGATGCAAAGAGCTGACTCATTGGAAAAGACCCTGATGCTGGGAAAGATTGAGGGCAGGAAGAGAAGGGGATGACAGAGGATGAGATGGTTGGATGGCATGACCGACTCGATGGACATGAGTTTGAGTAAACTCCAGAAGTTGGTGAAGGACAGGGAGGCCTGGCATGCTGCAGTTCATGGGGTCTCAAAGAGTCGGACACGGCTGAGTGACTGAACTAAACTGAACTGATTGACTGGGAGATAACCTTTTACATAGCTCTGAAAAACTTCAGAAGAGGTAAGGGGGATGGTCAATATATATGTGATTTTGGCAAAAAGGATACATGCAACCAAGCTCACACCTTAGAAGAAGGTTGCTGCTAGTCATGAGGAACAGGAATCTTAGTTAATGGTTTTAGTGTTTTGCTCAGTATGGGAAGATGCATGAAACCGGGTTCATAAAAATATTTCCTCTGAAAATATCTATCTGAAGGCCTGTTCTGCCAGTTTTTCCAGAGTACAGAGTGCCTCATTTCTGATCTCTACTCTGATCTCTATCCTTCCCCCATTCCACCTTCATCTAAATACTCAGAAGATGGAAGTTAAAGTAGGGAAAGTTTTCCACAGGTGGCGCTAGTGGTAAAAAACCCTCCTGTCAATGCAGGAGACACAAGTTCCATCTCTGGGTTGGGAAGATTCCCTGGAGAAGGACATGGCAAGCCACTCCATTATTCTTGCCTGGAGAACCTCATGGGCAGAGGATCCTGGTGGGCTACAGTCCATGGGGTCACAAAAAGTCAGACACGACTGGGGCAACTGAGCACACACACACTTTCTTGTTTATAATCATTTAAAAATATAATTATTATAAATGAATTTCATTGGCTCTTTTACCCACTTGTAGATTCAACTCCTGCAATATTCACCCTCAAGTAGTTCTAAGAAACCCAAAGGACTGCTCTAAGTGTTCTCACAGACAATTAAGCCCCCTTGGGACTCTGCTATTTCTCCATTAGGTTCCAAAGATCCCTCTGGGCACAATAATCTTCTAGTAAACTCTTCCATTGCTCCCCCAAGCATCATTGCCAGTGCACTCTGGTCCACAGTAGATAAAAGCGCAGGGGCTGGAACGCCTCTTCCCTTGTGTTAGAATTTGTCGGAGGGGTCCCCAAGCAGTGTTGCCTGTATGCCAGCACTTCCAGAATTTTTATGTAAAACTGCTCCTTCAGTTTTTAGTTCTCATTTTCTCTCTCTCTAGACATGCATCTGGGCTGGAGATGTATCTGAGTGACAGCCACTATGTACTCAAAATGCTCGTTCTCTTTCAGTGACAAAGGCTTTACTGACGAGTGTCATGCCTGCTTCCTTTTCCCCTTTTTATGAATACGTTTCCAGGAGGCTTCTCAGACCCTGTGAAGAGACTTCCATCAGTGCCCTGCCCAAGTATTCTAGACTTATCAGAATGTCAGCACTAGACATAGATTGGACTAAAGATGAAACCCTTGCTGTAGAAATAAGAACACATTGATGGACAAGTATAACTGAAAAGCCAGTTGGTGCTCTGATGCTTAGGTTAAAAAAAAAAATTAATGACAATTTTAGAAGATAGCAACTCAATGCCTATTAGTCATATTCCTTTGGGGAAAAGAGTCTGAGGGGAAACTACATAATTGTGAGCTAGCTTGGAGTTCCAAATCAACTCCCTCCTAAGATGAGGAAGATAATTCTGGATTTAGAGGCCTGGTTTTGTCACTTATTGAGTAAAAAATCTCTTTTATCTTTAATTTTCTCATCTGTACAATGAAATATCCTAATAAAATTGGAGAAAACCATGGACTTAGATACTACACTTCTCCTCTTTGGGCAAAATTACATATATAATAATTTTTCACTCCGTTTCAATTAATGAAAACATGTGCATTTAAAAATTTTTTTAGTGTCAGAATGAAAACAATATTTTGTAGAATTCTCTCTGTAACATGTGAACATCAAGGTCAGGTTGGTTTAACATTTTATATTTATATCACTTTTACAAAGTCAAGACAGCCTGAGCCTGAATATAGTTTCTTTTGGACAGAAGGCCTCTGTGCCTAATTGCAGCTTGCTTCTGCTTGTTCTTCAGAATGATCTGTTGAAGGCTGCTCAGGGGCCAGGCCTGAATGAAACGGGGGCGTTGCAGGGGGTGGGGGCGGAGGACAACATCCCATTGATGCTAGTGTATCTCACTGAATTCTCGTCTTCTCTTGAGGTCTTGAATGGTACTCTAGGACAGTAGGGGAGACAACTGAGAGTGAGATCATTCGCATTTTCTGAGCACCATGAGAAATTTTGCCTTTAAGCACTGAATTTCTCAGTCTGATTAAGAAGAACTAGGAATTAAAATGAAGTTCATGGCTCTTTCCTTCGAGCTTACTGAATTCTTTCCCTAAACCCCCAGGTTTACCCCTATTACTGAGTTGCTGGGTGGATTGACTTTGTACGTTCTAAAGCACTATATGAATAATTTTAGGGTAGTCAACATGTAAGATAGAATATCAGAGCTGATTTATTAAGCAGCCATGTATTGCCAAGACTTAGGACCAAAGTCCCAGTGAAGATTGATGTTATGTGCCAGAAATGCAATATCTACTACAATAGCCTGGAGCTAGAAATTAGAATTCCAACAATAGAATCAATTCTCCATTCTTAACAGGCCCCCTTAATTAAACCTGCAATGATCCAAGAGTCTTTGGGGACTGTTTCCCTGCTGCCATGTCTTGCCCTGCCCTGACGCAATGATTGCTGCCACTGAGGCCAAAGATGAGTAAATTCCCCAAGACAGTGGTATCTCCACTTCGGATGTTTGCTCTTCTGGTCGGTGGAACCGCTGGCTTTGCACTGTGCTCCAGCAAGAATTGCAAATGGGAACCACCCTTCGTGGTCCTACAAACCACACTCATCACAGGCCACAGAGAAGGGCTGTCTTTTGCTCCCACTGTCTCTACTGTATTTCACTAAGAAACAGCTATCAGTAAGATACACATGTTCCACCGTATATTAATGAAATAGCTCTTCAAGGTGCCTTTGGATTTTTGACCTGTTCTCCTTTCCTTTGTCCTTAGGAGGGGGTTAGAAACTTTACGTCCAACCCCAAGTGGCTCTTCCCTTTAATCATTAGCTTTTCCTTCGTCTAAACTATGAACCTCAGTCTTCTATTCCCTTGGGTTAACATTTTTCCCCAAGGACTTTACTCTCAGTTCCCAAAGCAAGTAAACTAATGTTATGCCTATTCTCATTAGTCTTCCAGAAGTATTTAGTCAAGCCTGGATTCCAGAGGGAAATGAAAAGACTTACACTGCCAAATTGGGCCTCCCTGCTCTAAGAATAATATCCTAGCCACAGAGTATTGAGACTCACGTGTAGATTCTATACTTTAGGACGGTTTTAGTATGCAACTAGTTGTCTGAGGTGTGTTTCTCTTCTCCTAGAAATGGAATGGGGTGCAATCTGTAACTCAGTAGGTTATAAACTAAATTTTCACTGAAACTTTGGTATTTCGCCCCACAAGTAATGTTCCTTGAAGGAAAGATGTCACATCTGGAAAAGTGTCTCATCTGCACATCTTTGCTCATTTATTCAGAGACTATTCTTTTGTATCTACTATGTGCATGCCCATCAATGTTCTAGCTGCTGGGTAGAGCAGTGAATAAGATGACAAAGCTCTGGCCTTTATGTTTTTCAGTTGTTAAGTCATGTCCAGCTCTTTGTTACCGTAGGGACTGTAGCACTCTAGGTTTCTCTGTCCTTCACTGTCTCCCAAAGTTTGCTCAAATTCACGTCTATTGAGTCGGTGATGCCATCCAACCATCTCATCCTCTGTCTCCCCCTTCTCCTCCTGCCCTCAATCTTTCCCAGTATCAGGGTCTTTTCCAATGAACTGGCTCTTCACATCAGGTGGCCAAATTATTGGAGCTTCAGCTTCAGCATCAGTCCCTCCAATGAATATTCAGGGTCGATCTACTGAACAAATAAACATGATAAATCTGGATTGTGATATATGCTTTATAGGAAATTGTTTTAGTCATCTTGAGCTGTCACAAGAAAATACCGTGGACTGGATGACTTAAGAGGAGTTTATTTCTTCACGATTCTGGAGGCAGGAAATCTGAGATCAGAGTGCTAGCATGCTCAGTTTCACTTGAGAGGTCTCCTCCTGACTTGCAGATGGCTGCTTTTTGGCTATGGCCTCACATGGTGGGGAGGGGCTTCCCAGGCAGCTCAGTGGTAAAGAATCTGCCTGCCAATGCAGGAAACACAGGTTCAATCTGTGGGTCAGGAGGATCCCCGGAGGAGGAAATGGCAACACACTCCAGTATTCTTCCCTGGGAAATCCTATAGATAGAGGAGTCTGGCCTGGCAGGCTACAGTCCATGAGGTCGCAAAAAGTCAGACATGACTTAACAACAGAAACAGCAAACAATAGCAACACGTGGTGGGAAAAGAGAGACAGCAAATTCTCTGGTGGCTTTTTTTAATAAGGGCACTAAACCAATCATCAGGACACCACTCTGGTGATCTTATTTAAATCTAATTGTCTTTCAAAGGCCTGGTGTCCAAATCCATCACACTGGGAACTAGGGCTTCAACATATGAATTTTAGAGAGATGCAATTCAGCCCATAGCAAAGCTGAGAAAGTGACAGCCCTGTGAGATGTTCAAATAGAAATTATTCCAGACACAGGAAGAGCAAATACAGAAGCCCTGAATATCTAAAGAATATGGAAGGTGAATATGACTGGAGATGAAGGAGAAAGAGATATTATCAGCTTGGAGGAAGATGGTAGCTCTGGAGAGAGATGGAAGTATTAATAGATGAAGCAGAAATGAAAAGTATCAACGTTAATGGATTAGAGATGGAATATGAGGAAGAGGGGGAATCACAGTGACTACTGAGTGCTTGGATGCACCATTAACTCTAAAGGGAATTGGGAACTTATGACCCAGAAGGGCAAAAGCCACTCTTCACAAGCTCAGAAAATTGGCAAACACTTAACCCAAATGATCTCACAAAACTCCCTATATAGCTATGGGTTGATCATTCTGAAATATAATAAAGGTATCTCCAAAATAAGTTTTTTTTTTCCAAAATAAGTCTCTGAGACTTAGAGTCTAGTAAAATGAAAACCAAAAGGTGGAACTGATCAAAATCAAGTTATGGAACATGTATTCATATATACATTTTCACTTGCCTTCACTCAATTTATTTCAATTATATATATGCTCGTGTGAGGAACAAGTTATTTCTGTATTAAAATAAATCATGAATAACTATCTTAATGGTAAAACACCCACCTGCAATGCAGAAGACCAACTACAACAGGAGATTTGAGTTTGATCCTTGGGTCTGGAAGATCCACTGGAGAAGAAATGGGCTACCCACTCCAGTATTCTTGCCTGGAGAATTCCAAGGGCAAAGGAGCCTAGTGGGCTACAGTGCATGGAGTCACAAGACTCAGACCCAACTTAGCAACTAAACCACCATCACCATGAATAACCATAATAACGAACATTTATAAATGCTTACTTTGTTCTCCTTTTTAGAGACTTTGAGCATGAATGCGATTTTGCTAAGCAGCTTCAGTCATGTCCGACTCTGTGACCCTATGGACCGTAGCCTGCCAGGCTCCTCTGTCCATGGGATTCTTTAGGCAAGAATGCTGGAGTGAGTTGCCATTCCCTTCTCCAGGGGATCTTCCTGATTGAGGGATCAAACCCACATCTCTCATGTCTCCTGCATTGGCAGGGCAGGTGGGTTCTTTACCACCAACACCACCTGGGAAGTCCACATTATTAATTAAGTTAATGAACTAGTGCAAATAATTAATCCTTTCAACAGTGTTCTCATTAGGCCCACTTTACAGATGGTGAAACTGAGGCATAGTTAGCTGAAATGAACATTATAAAGTGTTACAACTAGTAAGTGGGCAGAACCAGGATTAAGCACAGCAATCTGAAACCAGAGCTCACCTCACTCTAATGTCTCATTCATGATTAAGAAGGCTAGAGAAGTTTGGGCAATTAATGGGTTAAACACACTTATTTGCAGACTAATGGTTCTTGAAAAAAAACTTGTAAATGTTTGTAAAAATTATCTGTAAAAACACTTTTATATACCATGTAGGCTCACATAAAGCACAATTTCCAATTTATAACACATAAGGACTTTTTCAGAGCCATCCAATGACTTGGTCATGAGAGAAACTGAGCTTGTTTTGTGATTTCTCTCCTGGAGTTTGAACACTGGTCGTCATCATCCTTTAGAAGTTGTTTGATCCATTCAACTGACTATGACCTATTAATTTCAATTAATAACATTTAGCTGTTTGCTCAAGCTCTCATCAGATCTATTACTATAAATATGGCAATTTGGCAAATCAAAGGCTAAAAATAATTTATTTCTAGAGTGCAGAACTACTGATTGATTTCCTACCATGTGCAAGTTACCAAGCATTGGGTCCTTTCACAGTTTTAATTACTCCTCAATAAGCACAAGGGCCTCTCTAGTGGCTCAGACAGTAAAGAATCTGCCTGCCGATTCAGAAGACACAGAAGATGCAGGTTCGATCCTTGGGTTGGGAAGATCCCCTGGGAAAGGAAATGGCAACCCACCCCAGTATTCTTGCCTTTAGAGTCCGATGGACAGAGCAGCCCCGTGGGCTACAGTCCACGGGGTCACAAAGAGCAGGACACGATTGAGTGACTAATATTCACTTTCAAACACAAGACTTGGTTTCCTGATTTTGGTATAGAGAAAGAAGATGACTGAATTTTTAATATGACAATTTTAGAACCAACAATGGCTGTATATCCAATTCATTTTTTCTCTGCATCATGATATTGTTTTCTTCTAATGAGTTATACGTCCGTGCCCCTAAAAAATGATCCAAATTTCTTCAGTGATTTTCTGAAAGAATGTTTTCAAGGCGTCATTATTTGCCAAGAAGGAAGTACTATTAATAGTTGGTGTGCTAGTCCAGCACTGCCTTAATGGCAGAGTAACCTGAGATAAGATTTGGGACACAGACTTTTCAATGTTTCATATAATGGAAACTTGCTTTGTGTTCTGAGTGGTGCTCACTAATTAGTGCTACATGCTGTCAAAACTTTTCTAGCATCTCATATTTATAGCATATTAACCTTAGCCTGATTCTTACTGAGCAGGTACCTCTGCTAGTTTTCCTCAACAGGCTGTGTGGAGAGAGAAAAATCAGCAGCCCATTTATAACCTCAGTGAGATGAACAAGTCCAGGAAGAGACTCAGTCAAGTTTTGCATCCTCCTGACAGTGAAATACATGTTTTTCTTATTTAGATGCACAGTTTACAAGCCATATTTGACAGTTTTGCAGAACTTCTCAAGGTTAGATCTTGTAATTCTATAAGGCCTTACTGAGGGTGCTATGAGTATATCTATAACCACCCTTTCCTTCCAAGTTCAATTCCATAGAGCTTTCTACCCTTGAATGTGCTCAGTAAATGTTAAGGCTACCTAAGTAATTGGAAAAAAGCTATTCATCACCTACAAAGCTGGGTGGTAGTGATTTAACAAAGAGAAATCTGAACAGTCTCCACATGGCAAAAGGTACAAGGTTAGAGTGATTGGGTTTTTTATTTTAAATATCTGCCAAATGTATTATGAAGTTTTAACTTACTTAATCTTGCTGATTGTTAGAGATAGGGATGGACTTCCCTTGTGGCTCAGCTGGTAAAGAATCCTCCTGCAATGTGGGAGACCTGGATTCGATCCCTGGGTTGGGAAGATCTCCTGGATAAGGGAAAGGCTCCCCACTCCAGTATTCTGACCTAGAGAATTCCATGGACTACATAGTCCATGGAGTCACAAAGAGTTGGACATGACTGAACGACTTTCACTTCACTTCAGAGATAGGAATAATGGAGGGTTGATTTAATCAGAGCTGGAAGCCATTTTTGGCACTTGATCATAATTGATTCATCCTGGGGAGTATATGGCTATTGTTACTCTTAAACTTAAGGCAGAATATACTAGTAGAAACTTACAATGGAGGAAAAGCTGCACTTTTTATACTGCTTATCATGAAAGATGCATCTCTGTTAAGTCATGACTCCTATACAGAAATAGGAATAGTCCTGGAATGCTATTAAAATGAATACTGTTGGAAGTAATCAGATTTAAGGAGAACCAGACTTTAGTTCATTGTGTCACTACTTACGCTTACCTTTCCAAGAAGAATGTCACCTATGTTCTTTTTCTGCCTTTTTCTCACCGACATTTCCTGAGCTGTATCACTTTAACCATATATCCACCTATTCCTGGTAAACTCCCTTTTTCCCGGTGTAATGACATAAATTTCTACTAACAATCGTTTACAGAATGGTTTGCATCTCAAAAAGAATATCCATTTCATTTCTTAGTGCAGTGCTTTCAAGTAAGATCCATTTAATTCCAGATGTTCATGTGATGAAGCTGAGGCCCGGGACCACTGAGCACCATTTTCTGTGGCCATGTGCCAATAGCCAAGAGTGGGGAAGGCAACATGGGTGCCACAATTATGCTGCTCTGAATATTTCTGCACATGTGGGTCTGAACTACTTGTATCTGAATTGTCTGAGTAGTTTTTACAGATGGTGATTTCTGGGCTCTATCCCAGAATTACTGAATCAGAATCTCTTGCAATACAGCCTACAAATCTCATTTGAAGTAAGTACTACAAGTAATTCCGATGCACACTCAGTTTAAGAATCCCTCTATCATACTATAGTACCATTGAGCAAATCATGTACATAAGATTTTGGTTTTATGTTTGTTTGTTTGCTTTAACACAGTTCATCCTCAGAACAAACCTGGTTGTTGCACAGAACAGGTATTAACTTTCTGCTTCTCCCTTTCCCCCAGTGTCTTTTAAGATAGATAAACTGAGACAAGGGGAAAAGTGATTTGCTCAAAGTTACATAGCTTGTCCCAGATTTAAAAGCATTCATGCAATTTAAAGTGCCATTACCAGAAATCATTTGAATAAGACTGCCTTTTACTGTGAATCTGTGCTCGATGTGCTATGGAGGGAAATATTGTTTCAGTAATACCCATTTCTGTGATGTAGTCTGTGCCTGTGCAGACTTTGAAGATGGAGGGTAGATTTCTAAATTAGGAGTAATGAGCAAATCTTAACAGAGAATGCAATACTGCTCTTTGAGAGTGACTTTCTATACTAAGTTCCAATTTGTTATATTATTTGTTTAGGTCTCCAAAGGTCTAATTTGAGAAAGAGGAGGTGATAAGTTCAAAACCTCTGCTATGCAGATGTACCATTTGATTGTGACTATTAGAATGAATGATGCTCCTACAATATGGAGGTCATCTTCATTGACTTATGGTCTTTTCTGACTTTGCTATCCCTTTTGAGTACTTTCCTATTTGTGGCACTGCGGAAGGAAATCAGCTTGGCATTTACCTAGGATGACATATTTTATTTTTTGCCACTAAAATTTGGGGGAAATGACATGGAAATTGCCATTGATAAAAGCAAGTCAAAGACAAAAGAGCAAAAAGATTGTGGATGTTCTGTATTGAATTGATTGGTAACTCATTCTTCTATCACTTTCTCCTCCTTCATCCCCCAAAGATGAGTGAAATTGTGCAGTAGTTTGAACATTCTTTGGCATTGTAAATTTGGAAAACTCAGCAGGGCAACAGGACTGGAAAAGGTCAGCTTTCATTCCAATCCTAAAGAAAGGGCAATGCCAAAGAATGCTCAAACTACCGCACAACGGCATTCATCTCACACACTAGCAAAGTAATGCTCAAAATTCTCCAAGCCAGGCTTCAACTGTATGTGAACCATGAACTTCCAGATGTTCAAACTGGTTTTAGAAAAGGCAGAGAAACCAGAGATCAAATTGCCAACATCCATTGGATCTTGGAAAAAGTAAGAGAGTTCCAGAAAAACATCTAATTCTGCTTTATTGACTATGCCAAAGCTTTTGACTGCATGGATCACAACAAACTGTGGAAAATTCTTAAAGAGATGGGAATGCCATATCACCTTACCTGCTTCCTGAGAAAGCAAGAAGCAACAGTTAGAATGGGACATGGAACAACAGACTGGTTCCAAATCAGGAAAGGAGTAAATCAAGGCTGTGTATTGTCACCCTAATTATTTAACTTAAATGCAGAGTACATCATGCGAAATGCCGGGCTGGATGAAGCACAAACTGAAATCAAGATTGTAGGGAGAGATATCAATAACCTCAGATATGCAGGTGACACCACCCTTATGGCAGAAAGGGAAGAACTAAAGAGCCTCTTGATGAAAGTGAAAAAGTTGGCTTAAAACTCAACATTCAGAAAACTAAGATCATGGAATCCAGTCCCATCACTTCATGGCAAGTAGATGGGGAAACAATGGAAACAGTGAGAGACTTTATTTTCTTGGACTCCAAAATCACTGCAGATGGTGACTACAGCCATCAAATTTAAAGATGTTTACTCCTTGGGAGAAAAGCTATGACCAACCTAGACAGCATATTAAAAACAGGGACATTACTTTGCCAACCATAGTCTGTCTAGTCAAAGCTATGGTTTTTCCAGTAGTTGTGTATGGATGTGAGAGTTGGACTATAAAGAAAGCTGAGGACTGAAGAATTGATGCTTTTGAACTGTGGTGTTGGAGAAGACTCTTGAGAGTCCCTTGGACTGCAAGGAGATCAAACCAGTTTATCCTAAAGGAAATCAGCCCTGAATATTCATTGAAAGGACTGATGCTGAAGCTGAAACTCCAATACTTTGGCCACCAGATGTGAAGAACTGATTCATTTGAAAAGACCCTGATGCTGGGAAAGATTGAAGGTGGGAGGAGAAGGGGATGGCAGAGGATGAGATAGTTGGATGGCATCACCAGCTCAATGGGCATGAGTTTGTGTAAGCTCTGGGAGTTGGTGATGAACAGGGAAGCATGGCATACTGCAGTTCATTGGGGTTGCAAATAGTTGGACTTGACTGAGTGACTGAACTGAAGGGATCCCCCAAAGATATCACCCCTTTGTGCAGGGTTCAAGTCCTTGTCCCAACCTTGGGCAACTCTAAAGGGCTCTCCCAGCTCTAGAGCTCCTGATACATTGGTAAATTTTGTGGCAATTAAAATAAGAACCTAAGGATGGTCCAGTCACATCATTGGTTATTGATAGGCTGAGACCAGCACAAAACAGATAGGAAGTTAGAACAGCCTGTATTTGCAAGGAGAAAATAGAATTAACAGATCACAATGCCAAGGAGACAGGAGTTTCCATGTACCAGAGGGGTGCTGTGGCTGGTGGCTGTGCTAGAGCAGTATTGATGTGACTTCAGTAATAAAGATCCAAGGGATATATTAAGTCTAGGGACAGGAGCAGAAGGAAAGTTAAAGGATGCTGGCTGAGGAGTGTATACTCATGTCAGTCTCTGAACTCTGCATCAAGGGTGATTGGACTAAATGTGTATATGAGACCTCCTGAGGGGTTTTCACTGTTCATCTCTTCTATCTGAGCTTTACATTTCCAGTGTTTATTATACGTTTTTCCCTCTGATTCAATCTCCTCTCCCTTGTCTCTCTTCCCCAAATCACTTTTCTCCAACCCTAGCAAATTTTCCTTAATTTCTTAAGGAGAGCAGCTTAGTTATCCGTTTTTCTTACTCCTCATTTATGACCCAAATTGCCCCCCAAGTTATATAGCTAATCTGGCTGTTCTGTAAGTTTTGGATCCAGAGCCACTTAAAATATCTGTCAAAATTGCAGAAAATTACAACTCATTTTTATTTATTGTGGATTTTAAAAATTATTTATTCAAAATTATTTGATGATGCTTTCAAGAAAAAATGTAAGAGAAGATTCCTTAAATTTAGGAAGTAAAGGGATCCAGTGTTATTAGTTACTCAAGATGATTTGATTGCAATAATTAGACCTTAATTTCACTGAATTAAATTTTCTGGCATTAGGGAAAAAAAAAAGAAGATGGGAGAATTATGTAGCACTGACATTCTGGCAGAAAAAAATATTTAAACTAGTCAACAGAATTTTTTTCATAAACTAAAGTGAAGCATAAATTTATTGCATGTCATTGAATAATAGCTGACATGACTTGCAAAAGATGTATATTAATAAATGATTTCAGAATGGACAGCCCTTAAATTGATGTTCTTTGAAGCTAGAGGGCATGGTATTACATTGTAAGAGCAATTCTGTGGAACTGTGGAAAACACACTGGCCTTGGAATCAAAGATCTGAATCTGAATTTTGTAAAACCTTCATAGAAATTCTGATTAACATTTTTATCTCTAAAGAATACTGCTTGTTCATGAGTCTTTTTGTGGAAATAAAATAAATTCATATATATGAAAGTGCATATATTTGCTTGCCTTAAACTAGAAGATAAATCTTTCTTAAACTTGACCTGGGAGGAAGAGGAACATATGGGAACATAATTCATCTATCAAGTGCATATATTTTTCACAGGGCATCTGACTTTATTTTTTGCATTTTTACATGTATAATTTTCTTTCAGAAATATTAATCACATTTTAGAGAAAGAAAAGAGGTTCTTGATCCTGGGATGATCTTGGTCCATAGAGATTCACAGATTTTCATAAAAAATTAACAAAACAACAGTGATACCATTTTTCTTGATTGTTCTTCTAAGGATGTGCTATTAGCCTCATCTTCTAAGCCAGGGGAGTTTCACAGTGGGCTGAGCCTTCTCCGCTCCTGAAATTGGAAAGTAGGAGGCTTCATAGCTTGAGGGAGAACAGAGGCCAGGGTCCTTCTTGGACCCCAAGAGGGGACTGACAACTTTCCAGATTAGCCCACAGCAACAGAAACTGCTGTCCTCTCACTAGCACACAAAATACTGCTGCACAAGAAGTAGCTAGAAGTTTTTTAAAGACCCTATTATAAATATATCTATGTATGGCAACAAAATATATTAACTTCTCTAAGGAAAATTCAGTGTCCTTAAAGACATTCAATTATAGCCTCTCAAAGGACTGATTTTCAACTTAAATGTTTAATAAATGAATATTAAAAAAAGATTTGAAATTATGAGAACCAAAATGCTTGAGAGAACTTAGTTTCTCAAAATACAGGGGAAAAACACAAAGGTATGCAAACCATCAGGGAATATGTAAAAGACTTGGAAGACAGATTTAATAAACAGAGCATAGATTTAATGGGAATTCCAGAAGAAGGTAAATGAGTATATAGAAAAGAAAGGCTATAATTTGAAGAAGAAGAGAAGGAAGAGGAGTGAGAAGAAATTTCACCCAAGCTGAAGAATGACTTGAATCAACAGATAAGAAGGCCTTGCTGAGATCCAGGAAGGAAGGATTGAAAAAAAAAAAAAAATCACATCACATGTACCTAGGGATATCCTGGTAAAATTTTTGAACTCTAAAAAGAAGAAGAAAACATATAAGTTTCCAATAACAATGAAAACTCTTCAAAAGGAAAACCAATTTTGTATCAGACTTCTCAGCAGCAGCAATAAAAGCTAGGAACAGTGGAAAAAACCTTAGGACTGATGAGAAGAGATGACTCCAACCTGGGAATCTCTGAGCATGATATTCTCCACTGCTGCTGCTGCTGCTAAGAAACTTCAGTCGTGTCCGACTCTGTGTGACCCCATAGACGGCAGCCCACCAGGCTCCTCTGTCCCTGGGATTCTCCAGGCAAGAACACTGGAGTGGGTTTCCATTTCCTTCTCCAGGAGATCTTCCCGACCCAGGGATTGAACCCGCGTCTCCCACATTATAGGCAGACGCTTTGCCGTCTGAGTCACCAGTCTTAAGAAAGGAACACAGTCCTGCTGATACGTTGATTTTAACCCTTTGAAATCTATGTTAGACTTCTAACCAACAGAACAGTCAGGTAATAATTTTGTGCTGTTTTAAGTCACCAAGTTTGTGGCAATTTGTTATAGCAGCAATAGGAAACCAAAACACAGTAGCGGTCACTCACTGTCAGCTGCATTTAAAAGAAGACCACACTGTTACTGATAGCACTCTACGGGGCTAGCCTGATAAATTCTGTTAGAAACAGGAAGGGGGACTTCCCTGGTGGTCCAGTGGCTAAGAATGTGCCTTGCAATGCAGGAGATGTGAGTTCAATCCCTGGTTGGGGAACTAAGATCCCACATGCTGCTGAGCACTAAGCTTGTCCACACAACTACTCGGCTTGCGTACTACCACTGGAGAATTTGTGCACCACGACGAAATATCCGTGTGATGCGACGAAGACCTGACACAGCCAGGTTAATTCACTGGTTAATAAAACAAAAAATAAAGACAGGAATGGTCACCTCAGTTAAAAAAATACACTTAGGCGTTGTTACTTATAGGAAATACCCTTAAAACAAAGTAATATCATATGGAAAATGAAAGGATTCTAATAAAGTTACAGTGGCAATATCAGTATCAGGTAAGAGAATTTAAGGCTAAAAGCTCTAAAGAGCAAAGATATTGCAAAATATTAAACTACTATTTATGAAGACAACAATGCATCATGTACGACAATCTAAGCAGCTATTTGCAGAAGTCCCTTTGTCTTGTCATTTTGGCAAAGCTATATTTTAACTAACCTTTATACCAGGTGACCCTGTGCTTAACTAACCTCTGAACAAAGCACAACTTTCAAATCTTTTGATCACACGATGACTCACTTAACCTGTTGATTCTTTTCTTACATTAAAGAAGCAGAAATAAAAAATATGTAATTAGTGGATGACTAGATCACTTCCCCAACTTCCCCTTCAGTAATCTTGTGAGCAGATAGTGTGAACAGATAGCATCTAAAAAAAGATCACATGGAGTTAACAAGCCTGCACACGCTGGGAGATGGTAAAGAATCTGACCTCTTACCTCAACAATTAACTGAGATCATTTTCCTTTTTTCCCTTTAAAATCTTTCATGGTTGAGTGGAGTCTTCAGAGTTGGTTCCAGGACACAAGTTCAAAAAGAAAAGCAACCTTTTCCTTTCCTATGCTTGCCTCTAGAGTATTTGTTTTTGAACAGTAAGCAGTGAAACCTGAGTTTTATAATAGTTTTACAAACATACATTTTTAAAACCCTTACTGGAAATGCAAATAAAATATGATTTTAAAATACAGTCATAATGTTTTAAAATGTAGTCTTAATATTTGTTTAAATTTTTTGGACTTAAAAAAAATCAGTTTTAGTAAAGGAAATTAGAGAGCTTTCTATTTTTTCCTCTAAATCTTATAATAGCTTAGGAAAAATATTGCTTTCTTTAAGAAAGAACTCCAGTTTGAATAACCTCTTGTCTCTGGTAAATTTTTAACGGTACCTTTTTAGTGATTCCCTAAAGTCTTCCAGAGCAACTGATCATTTACTTTACTCTTTTAAGGGATTAATTTTGAAAATTTGTATTTTACCAGGATGCTGTGCTGGGCTTAGTTGCTTAGTCCCATCCAACTCTTTGAAACCCTATAGACTATAGCCTACCAGTCTTCTGTCCATGGGGATTCTCCAGGCAAAAATACTGGAGTGGGTTGCCATGCCCTCCTCCAGGGGATCTTCCCAATCCAGGGTTCGAACCCACGTCTCCCACACTGCAGATGGATTCTTTACAGACTGAGCCACCAGGGAAACCCAAGGAATCGAACCAGGGTCTCCTGCATTGCAGGAGGATTATTCATCAGGATAGTTTTCTATAATTGTATCTAAATTTTTCCTAGTATTCCCTGATAGCTTTTTGAAACTCTCTCTTATTTTCAGTTCTCCATGATTGGTCTTTACTCACATTTTCATTTCCATCTTGCAATTAACCTGCTTCATATTTCTGGCCAATCCTCAGCAAATTACCTATCCCTTCCACATCATCCTTTTCTTTGAATGTTCTCTTGGCCCTCATGCTCTGACTGAATTTAGGTTTCCTCTTAAATCATCACTTCCCTTGAAGCCCTTTCAGACAAGAGAAATGCTGTGTCCTTCTTACTCTTCACTGTTATTTCTAGATCATTTCCCCTTCTTCTGTACATCTGTAGAAATCCCAGGTGATATCCTGCAATTTTTTTTTTCTGTAGCCCTCTATACCCCATCACCATTTCATGACTATTTTAGCATTTGGCCTCCTGTTAGCGCAAAGGGTACCTTTGCCATACATATATGACCAACTGTTGAAATTCTCAACCAAACTGGGGAGAGTTTCTCCCATCTAGCCCTACATCTTGGTGATTTAAGTGTCCGATAGGTGACCTTTCCAAAGCTGTGGGCCCTAGGCTCCTCAATGTCTTCTCCAATATTCTCATCTTTATCTGTGCTTCTGCCACATCCCTCTCGTGGAAAATCCTAGGACATGTCACTGCTGATAACTACACAACCTTCCCTGCATATGTGTGTGCCCACTAAGTCACTTCAGTCATGTTCGACTTTGGATCTTATGGACTGTAGCCCACCAAGATCCTCTGTCCATGGAATTCTCCAGGCAAGAATTCTGGGGTGGACTGCCATGCCCTCCAGGGGATCTTCTCCACCCAGGAATGGAACCTGACTCTCTTACATCTGCTGCATTGGCAAGCGGGTTCTTTACCACTAGCACCACCTGGGAAGCCTGCACAACCTTGGTAAAATGGATTTCAACACTCCTCTCTGATTATAATCTGTTCTGGGCTTAGTTGCTCAGTCATGTCTGACTCTTTGCAACCCCAAGGACTGTAGACCACCAGGCTCTTCCGTCCATGGGGATTCTCCAGGCAAGAATACTAGAGTGGGCTGCCATGCCCTCCTCCAGGGGATTTTCCCAACCTAGTGATCAAATCCAGGTCTCCCACATTGCAGGCAGATTCTTTCCCGTCTGAGCCACCAGGGAAGCGATTATAATCTATTAACTGGTTTACTCTCTCTGTTACCTACATTTCAAAATTCTGTGACTCTGTTCATAGAGGCATATAACCAAATGGTCACCTTCACAGTATTTCTCATCTTTTTATGTACTCTTTTTCCTTATATGCCTACATCCCATATTCCATCTCTCTATTTTTTCTTTTTGTACTGTTATCTTTTGTGCCTTTTTCCTCCTGCAACATATTGGTTTGACTGAAGTCTGTTAATGCCAACTCTCTGCCTATTGGAGGTCTATACTCACAGTTTATGTCATGGTTGGAAAACAAGTAACTATGTTGACTTTTTATTCTTCAGTTCAAAACTAACCACTGTGTTGTCTGCCAATCTGACAGTGTTTCCCTAGCATTTCTTTCATCCTCTCAGACAAGTATGTCACAACTTATCCTCTCCCTTCTGAATTCTAGCACCTTTCATCCCCTCTTACCTAATGACGTTTTCTCTTTCATTGAGGGGGAAAAAAAACCCAAAATCTGAACCAGTAAGACCTTCCACTCCGTGGGGATCTACAAGGTCACATTGTAGCTCCCTACTCACTAGATCTAAACACTTATGCTCTGCCCTCCCACCTGTTTCCATGGCTCTGAGTTACTCTCCATCTGTGCTCTAACCACTTCAGTCTCTCGACTCTGAGAGACAACATCTAGCAATTTTCCCTTATTATCCCTTATCTTTCTCTCTCTACTGAGTCATGCCTAGCAACATGTAGCGTAAAGTAATAATTTCCTTCATAACAGTTCTTCTCATGGTGCTTTTTCTCTTCCACCTATGTCTCATTTTGCTGGTCTCGCTTTTACCAAGGGATCTCCATACAACCATAGAAACTCAATGTTTTCACTTCCTCCTTTCTCATTCTTTCTAAAACCCACCTTAATCAGGTTTTATAACTCACCATTCCAATAAAATAAAATAGCTCTCATCAACTGTGGCCCCTACCTTGCTAAACCCGATGACCATTCTCGGTCTCCATCTTACTCAACTAATTGGCAGATTCAACACATGAATCACTCTTTAAAAAAAAAAGGTTGATAGACTGATGGATGTTTATATTTTTGACTGTGGTGGGTCTTTGTTGCTGCGCAGGCTTTCTCTAGTTGCCGTGAGCAGGTGCTATTCCTCATTGTGGTGTGTGGGCTACTCATGGTGGTGGCTTCGCTGATTGCGGAACACAGTCAAGGTGCGTGGGCGTCAGTGGTTGCAGCCTGTGGGATCAGCAGTTGCAGCTCAAGGACTTTGGTGCGTGGGCTCAGTTGCTTAGCAGCAGGTGGGATCTTCCTGGCCTCGGGATCAAACTGGTGTCTCCTGTATCGCAAGGCAGGTTCTTAAGCACTAGACCACCAGGAAAGCTGTGACCACTCTTTTCTTAAAAAATTGTCATGATTTGGTTTCTGGGACATCATCCTTTCAATTCTCATACCTCACTGGCCATTTACACTTAATCTGCTTTACTGGTTCTACCTATCTCCTGACTTCTAAATTTCAGAGGATGCCCAGGCTCAGTGTTAGAATATCTTTCTACATTCACTTGGTGATCTCATCTTATCTCATGGCAAGAAGTATCATCTCTGTCCTCACTGCTTCTAAATTTATTTCTGTCTTTCCCCTGAACTACAGATTCATATAATACTTCATTTGCTAGGACCAAATCCTTGGAGTCATCTTTGACCTCTCTCTTACAGCACATAAAAAATTTAATTTGTCAGTAAAAGTCTTTTCAGCTTTATTTGAAAACTACATCAAGAATTCAACCACTTCTTGTCACTCTTCCATAGCTATTTTAGTCCAAATCACCATTATCCCCCAAAAGTATTTCAGTAGTCTCCTTTTTTTCCTGACTCTGCTTTTGACCCCCTAGATGCAAATGGCAGATAATGCTACTCTAGTTTCTATTTAAAAGTGATCTGTGGACCAATCATTGCATCACCTATGAGCTTGTTGGAAGTGCAAAATCTCAGGTCCTATCCCCACACCAACTGAATCCAAATGTGGAGATTTAATGAGATCTTCAGGTTGTTCATATTGCACACCAATGAGAAGAAAGGCCCTCTGAGTTCTGTCCCTCTCCCACACTCCCCATCACTTTTTGCCATGCTCCCCATCGGTCCTGCCCTGGAATCACTACATCCTTCCTTGCTCATTGCTGTTCTCTGAATGCATCTGTCAGGCTTCATCTTCAAGGTCTTTGCATTAACTGTTCCTTCAGTCTGAAATATACTTCCTCCAGATACCTGCTGTGCTAAGTTGCTTCAGTTGTGTCTGACTCTTTGCAACCCCATGGACTGTAGCCTGCCAGGCTCCTCTGTTCATGGAACTTTCCAGGCAAGAATACTGGAGTGGGTTGCCATTTCCTCCTCCAGGGGATCTTCTCGATCCAGGAATCAAACCCGCATCTCTTATATCGCCTGCATTGGCAGACAGGTTCTTTACCACTAGTGCCACCTGGGAAGCCCATTTCCAGATATTTGCAGTGTCCTTTACTCATGATTCTGCTCAAAAGTCACCCTCACAGAGAGATCCTTGCTGACTACCTCATCTAACAGAGCAACCAAATCCACACCCCTATATTCTCTTTTTCCTTTTCCCAGATATATTTTGCACAGCTGGTATATTATAAATTTATTTGTTTTTTATATGTTTCCATGTTAGAATGTAAGATCTATGAAAGCAGGAACTTTATATCATCTACCATGGGAGTCTCTGGTTCTAGCAGGCCATCAGTAAAATATTTGCTGAGTTAATGAATAAATACAATGGACATCTCAGCTGCACCTGATTCTTTGCCATCTCCTATGCATACTCTATCCATGTGTCTTCCCCCATTGTCTTCTATTGAAATGCCATCCAGACCCAAACCTTCACTCAAATGCTGTGTCTTCCATTAGGCCTTGCCTAACTTCTCCAGGTGAAAATAATTTTTCTTTTCTCCTTTCATATTTAACTTTGTATCGTTATGGCAGCACCTACCACATCCTGCCTCATGCTTTGTGTATTCAAATTATCAATTATCTTTTTTATCAATTTTATTGAGATAAAAATTTACGTATAATAAAATACACACGTTGTAACTGTGTAGTTTGAGTTGACATATGTGTACCCCATCCAACCACCAACTTGATCAAGATACAGACGTTTCCATCACCACAGGGACCTCTGTCATCCCTTTGGCAGTCAGCCCCCCTTGCCCCACTGATTGCTGTATCATTAGAGCTTACTTTGCCAATTATAGGGCTAGAATAAATCATACAATACAAACTCATTAGAATTTTATTGATTTTACCCAGTATACTATTTGAAATTTACCCATGTTGTTTTGTGTATCAGTAGTTTCTTCTTTTTCATTGCTGAGTAGTGTTCAATTATATAGATATACCATCATTTCTTTATCCATTCACTCATTGATGGACCGTTTAGTCATTTCCAGTTTGGGCTGTTTTGAATGCAGGCCCAGTGAGCCTTTGTGTGGGTGCCTTTTGTGGATATAAGATTTTATTTATTTTGTGTAAATACCTCAGGGTCAAAGAGGTGGATTTTATAGGCATTGTTTATCTATATAAAGATTAATTACATGTCTTTGAAAGTGGTTATATGATTTATACTCCCACCAGCAATGTATGAGAGTTTATTTTGTGTTTCCCTAATGACTAAAGATGTTGAGCATCTTTTCATGTGCTTATTGGCATTCTTATATCTTCTTTTATAAGATATCTATTTAAGCTTTTACTTATTTTAAAAACTGACTTGTCTTCTTATTGTTGAGTTGTAAGAGTGTTTTATATATTATTTATACTAACATCAATTTATTCTGGATATAAATAATTTATTAGAAATTGCAACTATTTTTCCCATTATTGCTTGCCTTTTTATTTTCTTAAAATCATATTTTAAAGAGCAAAAATTTAAATATCTTTTATGTAAGTACTGTTTATGGTCTAAAAAATCTTTGCTTATGTTAATGTCACCATTTTATAGTCAAGAATTATTTCTAATTCTAGGCAATTTTTGCAGGTATTCAGTGATGTTTATATGATTGTTGAATTCAAAATTATTAAAACTGGCAGAGCATGGCTCTAATGTAGCTAATTGTCACCCCAGTTGTTCAGCTAATGCTTAAACATATGGGTGGTCAGCTCAAGTCATATGTGACACTACCAAAATGGGATTGCTTCTGTCATAATGTTCCTACTAACTGTGATCTTAGCAATCGCTCCTCTATGGGCACCAAAGAAGCATAAATTCAGTATCAGTCACATAGCTGGAAGCAATAGGAATCAGATCTGCTTTATGAAAAAAATGGATTTGTAGAAAGGATATTGATACTTCCCTGGTGGTGGGTGTGGGATCAATCACTGGTCAGGGAAATAAAACTTCCCCATGCTGCATGCTGTGCAGTATGGCCAAAAAAGATAATAGTCATTTAGAAAATAATAGTAAAATAAATAACAGAAAGGATATTGAGTAGCTTGCAAGATTTAAGGGAATCTACTAAAGCAGGATTTGTAAACAGGCAGAACCTAGATGGTTCTGGAAACTGAAGATTCTAGCATGATGCTTCCTCTGCTTGCACAGTGGTTTTTGTGGACATCATCACTGGTGAGTGCCTCCTCCGAACACCTTAACATCTATGGTTCACCAACTGGTGTGAATTTTAACTGTCCCTTAATTTCTGCATTATTTGTTAATAAATCAATATTATGGGGATTCCCAGCTGGCACTTTTGGCAAAGAACCTGCCTTCCAATGCAGGAGACATAAGAGATGTGTGTTTGATTCCTGCGTCGGGAAGATCCCCTGGCACAGGAAATGGCAGCCCACTCCAGTTTTCTTGCCTGGAGAGTCCCATGGACAGAGGCACCTGGTGGGCTACAGTCCATGGGGTTACAAAGAGTTGGACATGACTGAAGCAACTTAGCATGCACACATGAATATTTTGGGCAGAAACATCTAATCCATTGAGTTTTTTGAGTGTGTCAAGCTACATTCTAGGTGCTGAGGATCTGATCTCCTCACAAACAAAATATATCAAAGTGCTCTTTCTTATGAAGCTTATGGCATTGAAGAAAGTGCAGAAAATAATGATACATTTGATAAATAAGCAAAATATATAATAGGGTGATGTGCCTGTTACTGGTTTTCTGGAAGTAAGTAGAGTGTATCTCCTATTTAAGCTCCTATAATAATTAACTGGACACTTTACCACATAAAAATGTATGTGATAATCACCTAATAAGATATTGGGGAGGCAAAAAGAAAGAAAGAAAAGTATTATAATATGGATATCATTTAATTTAAAGCATGGATGAATGCTTATGCTTATGATTCACATTTGCCCAGTTTATTGAACTCTTTATTCCGGGTACTATACAAATAAGTTTCACATATATTATTATTTCATTTTATTCTAATAACAACCCTACAATCCCTAAATTACTATCCACCTTTTCTTGAGATAAGGCAACTGGGAGTTGAGAATGATTGAACTTATTTGAGGTTGGACGATAGAATTCATCCCCAAGTCCTTTCATTCTGTATCCTGTGTTTCTTTCACTATGCCATTCATCTAGTTAACAGTGAGGATTGGCTACTGGAATGTTAAATGAGAGGAAGTTTCTTGTGTGTTCAACTTACTTCACATGGTTCCTGTTCCCTACCTTGACACATGATAAATTCCACAAATGTCCCTAATCCAGCAGAATAAGTGTCAATGATTTTACCTATAGACTTCATTGATATTTCAAAATAATAACTAGCCCCTACTGCAGTTCAGGGCTGATCATTTCCACTTCTGTGTATAAGAAATCAGAGGAAGAGAAGCAATTATTGCATCGTGCACTGACTGATGAGTGCTTCTCATCCATATCAAGTCAGATCATAAAATACATAAAACTGCATAAAAAAACTACCAGCAAGTAGGAAAGTGTTTCCACTGACCTCAAAAACACTCAAAGTGTCACTAATCTGGAGGTCACAAGAAGGCCCATTATCATTGCTTGTTTTCTTCCATTAAGTGTTTACACTTGGCATTCTATTTTGCAGTAAGCTCAAGGTTATGCTGTCAGTGCAAGATCATTAGCTTTACAGTTTTGCAAAGAGCATTTACCTTAGCAAATGCTCATCCCAACCAGAGTGAACATGTTTATGTCCAGGTGTAAATTCTGCTGCTGGAAGATCTGCTTGCTAATTACACTGGCTACTGTTCTTTATTTCTCTATGCATGAATTGGGCAGCAGAAATTCATCAGAAACCTTTTCTTCCTGAACGACATTAGCTGAATATTTTAGCATAAGCTTGAATTGTTGTGCCTTGGTAAGCAATTTCCTCCTGCCAGCTGTCCAGGGCAAGGTCTAAGGAGCTGTGCCTCTTTCACCCCAACATCATCAAGGCAGCTAGAAAAAGTGACAAATATCTAGTTGTTTTTGGTTAAAGTGGTGTCAGTTTGAGGTCAGAAAATGTTCAGGATGATAGATATCTTCACTTTTTTCTTCTCTGAATGCTCTTTGAAAAGGAAAGATGTGATTTAGAGAGGAGGCAGAGGGGGTTGGTAGATGAAAATAACACTTCAAAGAGCAAGTAGAGCATGGTGGAGACTATGTTTAGGGCTTGATAGACAAGGATGATGCTGTCCCTACCTACAAAAAACTCCCCAAACCAAACCCTAAAACCCTCAGTCTAGGAGACAGAAGACCATGTAACAAAGTTGTTGCAATATATTACAATATATATTTATTACCAGGATTGGCTCAGGTGATAATGGAGGCCAAGTAGTCCTATAATATGCTGTCTGTAAGCTGGATAACCAGGAAAGCTGGTGGTGTAAGGCAGTGGAATAAGGAATAAGTTTAGACTTGTGAGTACATTGGAGTGGCTGCCATGTGGAATGTGTTAGAAGGTATGGCAAGATGAGAGGGAAAGTTAGTGTGTTCAGAGTTCCAGGAAAAAGAGGGAGCTTCTGAATTATGGCACGCTTGGTAAGGATATAGTTGAAGCGACATACTGGATGTAGAGACTAGGTATGTGGAGTGATGGAGTAACTGAAGTCAGAGAAAGCAAATCATCTAGGATAACTTCTTCTTTCATTACTTGAGCATCTGGGTAAACTGTAGGACCAGTCATCAAATAGGAAATGGATGCAAACTGTTTCAAAGCCAGTTTGACTGGGCAGAAGACAACAGCTTATTTGGTAAATATGGTATCCTCCAGCGGAGCAGAGGTAGATGGGCATCTATGCTTTCTCTTACCCACAAATTTGCTACTGGATGGTGTGCCACTGTGAAAGCCAGTCTTAGGCCAAATTCTACTAAAAACTCAAACATGACTAGCCAAAAGGCACAAGGACTGCTGACATGAACAGCTGACTCACTGAAAAAGACCCTGATGTTGGAAAAGATTGAAGGCAGAAGGAGAAGAGGGTGACAGAGGATGAGATGGTTGGGTGGTATCACCAATTCAATGGGCATGAACTTGGGCAAACTCTGGGAGATGGTGAGGGACAGAGAAGTCTGGCATGCTGCAGTCCACAGGGTCGTGAAGAGTTGGACATGACTTGGCAACTGAACGACAACACAAGAACAGCGCCACACTCTGCACTGGCCACCTGACCAGCACCTTGCAGAAAAAGCATAGGATAAATGTCTGTTGAGTTCTTTGGCCCATTTTTTGATTGGGTCATTTATTTTTCTGGAGTTGAGCTGGAGGAGTTGCTTGTATATTTTTGAGATTAATCCTTTGTCTGTTGCTTCGTTTGCTATTATTTTCTCCCAATCTGAGGGCTGTCTTTTCACCTTGCTTATAGTTTCCTTTGTTGTGCAAAAGCTTTTAAGTTTCATTAGGTCCCATTTGTTTATTTTTGCTTTTATTTCTAAAATTCTGGGATGTGGGTCATAGAGGATCCTGCTGTGATTTATGTCGGAGAGCGTTTTGCCTATGTTCTCCTCTAGGAGTTTGATAGTTTCTGGTCTTACATTTAGATCTTTAATCCATTTTGAGTTTATTTTTGTGTATGGTGTTAGAAAGTGTTCTAGTTTCATTCTTTTACAGGTGGTTGACCAGTTTTCCCAGCACCACTTGTTAAAGAGGTTATCTTTTTTCCATTGTATATCCTTGCCTCCTTTGTCGAAGATAAGGTGACCATAGGTTCGTGGATTTATCTCTGGGCTTTCTATTCTGTTCCATTGATCTATATTTCAGATGCCCATCAGCAGACGAATGGATGAGGAAGCTGTGGTACATATACACCATGGAATATTACTCAGCCATTAAAAAGAATTCATTTGAATCAGTTCTAATGAGATGGATGAAACTGGAGCCCATTATACAGAGCGAAGTAAGCCAAAAAGATAAAGACCATTACAGTATACTAACACATATATATGGACTTTAGAAAGATGGTAACGAGAACCCTATATGCAAAACAGAAAAAGAGACTCAGATGTATAGAAGAGACTTGTGGACTCTGGGAGAAGGCGAGGGTGGGATGATTCAAGAGAACAGCATTGAAACATGTGTATTATCTAGGGTGAAACAGATCACCAGCCCAGGTTGGGTGCATGAGACAAGTGCTCAGGCCTGGTGGACTGGGAAGACCCAGAGGGATCGGGTGGAGAGGGAGGTGGGAGGGGGGACTGGGATGGGGAATACATGTAAATCCATGGCTAATTCATTTCAATGTATGACAAAAACTACTGTAATAATGTAAAGTAATTAGCCTCCAACTAATAAAAATAAATGGAAAAAAAAAAAAGCATAGGATAAATGATTCCAGAGCTTTCTGAGAAAAGGGGCAGACAGCTTTCTAGCCTGGTTAGGTTACAGAGTTCTGTGTGGAGGGGGAGATGCCCCTTGTTGGCATGTTAGCCAGAGGCTCTTCAGTTCAGTTCAGTCGCTCAGTTGTGTCTGATTCTTTGTGACCCCATGGACTGCAGCATGCCAGGACTCCCTGTACATTGCTCTTGCTGAGTTCTTATTCCCTGTTATTGCAAGTGAAACTGTAGGACATTCCTAGCCAGTTATTTTTCTTGAACACATTCATATCTTTAATAGTTATTTTTTAAAAGTTCTAATATCCTTTAGACTAATTACTTAATTGAGGGTCTTAGATTTTGATAATGGTAATTCGAATGTTTAGTAACAATGATTGAAGCTTGATTTCTGATGAGATACTTCTAATACTAATAAATCCCCTTAGGGCATAGAATGAAATTAACTTGTAAAACTGTTTAAAACTTAAAACTACTTCACACTGTTTATATAGTAAAATTTTAATGTAAGGGGTTAATGTAAATTATCAATAAAATAGGAATACCCCTGTGAAAGTCTCTGTTTTTGCTAAGTTCCGAAGTTGTGTCTGACTCTTTGTGACTGCATGAACTGCAGCACACCAGGCTTTCTTGTCCTTCGGTATCTCCCATGAGTTTGCTCAAACTCATGTCTATTGAGTTGGTGATGATGGTGGGAAAGTCTTAGACACACTAAACATATTAATTCGATGCTTCTGATTTTCAAATATATACATTTGGCAGGTACATATTATCTATCTAAATCTAAATTTCAGGAGCAAAGTCTTAGAAATGTAGAATTAGCTGTCATCAATACAAAGCATATAGATGAAAAGGAGGGATGAAATGAACTGGCCTTAGTGAAACTAAAAGATGCTTGCTCCTTGGAAGAAAAGTTATGACCAACCTAGACAGCATATTAAAAAGCAGAGACATTACTTTGCCAACAAAGGTCCGTCTAGTCAAAGCTATGGTTTTTCCAGTTGTCATGTATGGATGTGAGAGTTGGACTCTAAAGAAAGCTGAGCACAGAAGAATTGATGCTTTTGAACTGTGGTGTTGGAGAAGACTCTTGAGAGTCCCTTGGACTGCAAGGAGATCCAACCAATCCATCCTCAAGCAGATCAGTCCTGAATATTCATGGAAGGACTGATGCTAAAACTGAAAGTCCATACTTTGGCCACCTGATACGAAGAGCTAACTCATTTGAAAAGACCCTGATGCTGGGAAAAATTGAAGGCAGGAGGAGAAGGGGATGGCAGAGGATGAGATAGTTGGATGGCATCACCAACTCAATGAACATGAGTTTGGGTAAGCTCCAGGAGTTGGTGATGAACAGGGAGGCCTGTTGTGCTGCAGTCCATGGGGTTGCAAAGAGTTGGACATGACTGAGCAACTTAACTTTACTGAACTGGAGCAGTATACAGATAAGCTACAAAATTGTTTGCATAATCAACCCTGTGTGGATTTCTTGACTTCCATTCCTCATGGATAATAATCAGGATGGCTGCACTAATTGCTTGCATTAACTTATAAATCTCAAATAACCCTGTGAAGTGGTTGTTGTTCTGTCACTCAGTTTTGTATGACTCTTTGTGACCCATGGACTGCAGCATGCCAGGCTTCTCTATCCTTCCCCATCTCCCAGAGCTTGCTCAAACTCATGTCCATCAAGTGGGTTATGCCATCCAATCATCTGGTCTTCTGTCATCCTCTTCTCCTCCTGCCTTCAATCTTTCCCAGCATCAGGGTTTTTCCAGTGAGTCGACTCTTCACATCAGGCGGTCAAAGTTTTGGAGTTTCAGCTTCAGCATCAGTCCTTCCAATGAATATTCAGGATTTATTTCCTTTAGGATTGGCTGGTTTGATCTCCTTGCAGTCCAAGGGACTCTCAAGAGTCTTCTCCAACACCACAGTTCAAAAGCATCAATTCATTGGTGCTCAGCCTTCTTTATGGTCCAAATCTCACATCCACACATGACAAACCGTGCTTTGACTATACAGACCTTTGTCAGCAAATTAATGTCTGCTTTTTAATATACTGTCTGTGTTAGTCATAGCTTTTCTTCCAAGGAGCCAGTGTCTTTTAAATTCATGGCTGCAGTCACCATCTGCAGCAATTTTGGAGCCTAAGCATATAAAGTCTCTCACTTTTCCCATTGTTTCCCCATCTATTTGCTATAAAGTGATGGGACCAGATACCATGATCTTAGTTTTTTGAATACTGAGTTTTAATCCAGCTTTTTCACTTTTGTCTTTCATCTTCATCAACAGTCTCTTTAGTTCCTCTTTGCTTTCTGCCACAAGGGTGGTGTCATCTGCTTAACTGAGGTTATTGATAGTTCTCCCAGCAATCTTATTATTCTACTTATTGTAGATGAAGGAACCAAATCACAAATACATAACCTCCCCAATATTACAGAAGTCCAAAAAAAAGCAATATGGTGCCTGTGCCCTTTGCCACTAAAGTAAAAATTAAAGTTCTGTTAGCAATGGAGACAAGGGAGGTGGTTTTACTAGGTGAGTTAAACAGTTAAGCATAGAGATTTTCTTTCTTTCATTTCTAAAACAGAAAATCAAATTACTCTAAATAAAAACTAAATGCTCTCCTCCTGGAAGGCCCAGCCTTGTCGCAAAGCTTAATAAAGCTTCTTAATTAAACAATGTGATCACTGGGAAGAAGCATTTCTAAGTGGCAATTGAAGGAGAGGGCAGACAAGAAGAGTAATCTGACTTGGAGCTCTCTGGAAATAGTGAAGTCTAATTCTCTCCATGAGGGGATGAAATTAGTTTGGCTCATCAGGAGGTCAGGTACTCGTGAGGAACAATAACTCTTGCCAGACAGCCCTTATTGATTGTGTCTCTCGGGATGGCTGTGTGTCCTCATCTCTCTGCCACACGAGGTCCTGAACCGAATTTGCAGCTCTCCTGGGGCCTCAAGGTAGAGAGAAATAGTTCCGGGTCTCAGGTCACAGGGCAGCCCCGGGTCACAGCTATGAACTCTGTGTGGTCCCTGAAAGCGCATCACAATGGCTTTACTCTGGAGACAGATCTGGCTGCCAGCTCTGTGTGGCCTTTCTTCTCCTTGAGGTGGTCGCACAGGCTGGGACACCTCTAGCGGCTGTGCTAGGGCCTGCGAGTGTGGGGTTTGGCATCTCACATTCGCGAGAAACCTTAATTTTAACAATTTTTTTTTTTTCCAAGAGGACTTCATGGACCTGCATAGAGGCAGAGGCTATGGAATGCGGAGTTTTATGCACAGACCAGCAGGGTTCAGATGCCAGGTTCACCCTTGCCAACTGGGACACTTGGGGCCATCATGTCATCCTTCCCTGCCTTAATTTCCACACCTGTAAAAGGAAGATTAGGGCTTCCTTGGTGCAGTGGTAAAGAATCCGCCTGCAATGCAAGAGACTCGGGTTCAACCCCTGGGTTGGGAAGATCCCCTGGAGAAGGAAATGGCAACCACTCCAGTATTCTTGCCTGGAGATTCCCATGGACAGAGAGGAGGCTGGCGGGCTACAGTCCATGGGGTCTCAAAGAGTCAGACATGACTTAGTGACTAAACAACAATAAACTAAAGATTATCATACTGTCTACTCCATAGGTACTGAGATTTTAATAGTCCCGTGACAGAACATAGTTAAGTGTTCAGGAAGCATCCTTCTTGTTGGAATCCACCTTGGCTGAGTGATGCATGCGCCACTAGGAAGGACCCTGAGTCAGAATAATTGGCAGAAACAACCCAGAAACTAACCCCATTATCATATAACCAGAGACTGTGAGCCACGTGGCCAAGCAGGTCTCTTGGGTCCCTTTACCCTCCTGTCTCCACTGGGTGCCCCTTCCCAGCAAAGTCTCTTGCTTTGTCAGTGTATGTGTCTCCTTCGATAATTCATTTCCGAGTGTTAGATGAGTCCATTCTCAGGCCCTGGAAGGGGTTCTCCTTCCTGAAACACCACTATAATTATTATATGCAGTCAGAGAGTGAAAACAGGAAAACTTGGCTAAAGCATCCTTTATATAACTCAACCTGTGACTCACCTTTCTGTAATACGCTATCAATTAATATCTTTCAGAAATTCCATTACGATCTGATAAACAAGACAACTACACTGCAACATGTATTATATACTTATATTTTTCTATTTAAAGAATTTTTTTAAAGAAATAAGACAAACATTTTGAACATAAACCTCAGGATGACCTTATTTGATGATGCGGATTGACTCTTTGCGACCCCATGGACTGCAGCCTGCCAGGCTCCTCTGTCCATGGAATTCTCCAGGTAAGAACACTGGAGTGGGCTGCCATTTCCTTCTCCTCACAGGGAGTAATTAAGGTTAAAGGAAGTAATAAGGGTGGGACCCTGATCAACAGGATTAGTGCACTGACAAGAAGAGACCCCAGAGAGCCCACCATCTCTCCCTCCCCCTCCCTTCCTCATGCTCTCTCTCTGTGTCTGTGTCTCGCATCTCAGCATGCACTGAGGGAAGACCATATGGACACATAGCAAGAAAGTGTCTGCAGATATTGACAAGAATCTTCAAGAGAAGCTGAGTCAGGCAGAACCTCCATCTTGAATGTCTAACTTCCAGAACTGTGAAATTAACTTCCCCTGTTTAAGCCTCTGCGTCTAGCGTATGTTGTTATGGCAGCCTGAGCCAATTAATACAGTGTTACAGTTGATGTATTATCTACCATGTTTGTTACGGTTCTCTGTCTGTTGCACTCATTCTTTCTATTATTTCCTTTTTTTTCTTTTAAAAAAGAACTTACCCTCTTTTTCTGCCTTCTCTGGCTGGTTTGAAATGAACATTTAATATGATTCTATTTTCTCTCCTCTCTTAGCATACGAATTATACTTCTTTTAAGATTCTTTTTAGTGCTTGCTGTCAGGTCTGCAATGTATCTGCCAGCTAATCTAAGTCTACTTTCATATATTGCTGTATTGCTTTATATGCTGTGCCAAGTATTACCTTATAGCCAAGTATTACCACCACACTTGCATCCCGTAAAAGCATGCATTTCACTCATCCATAAGCCGTAGTCACCCCAAATATTGGTTAGTATGATTGTATTTTTGACAAAGAGTTATGTGTCATTGTTTAAGAAGAAAAGTAAAATATTTTATCTTTTTTAATTCTTTCTCCAACTCTATTCGTTTCTTTATATAGATTAAAATTCTCTCCTATATAATTTTTCTGCTCTCTGAAGAACTTCTAACATTCATAGAACAGGTCTACCAGAAATGAATTCCTTCATTTCTATATTTCCTATTTTGAATGATAATTTTACTCAGTATATAATCCTAAGCTGATTTCCACCCCCCCCCCCCCCCCCCCGCCGCAATTCTTTAAATATTTCACTCTCTTATTGCCTGCATGGTTTTCTGACAAGGAGTCCAATGTAACTTTTATCCTCATTCCTTTTGGCTTTAGGCATATTTTTTCTGTCTTCTTTTGCAGTTTTCTCTTTTTCTTTGATTTTTCTGCAGTTTGAGTTTGATGTGTCTATGTATTGATTATTTGTTGTTAATCATACTTGGTGTTCTCAGCTTCCTTTACCTGTGGTTTGGTGTCTATCATTGTATCGCTTCTCATCCTGCTGACTGTGCCACTTGTGCTGCTGATCCTGTTTGTGACACCAGTTGTCTTGCTGCTCCCACTGTGTGCACTGTTCGCTGAACCCAGGATAGGCAAGGAACCAGCAAAGAGGCTGCAAGGAGACTCAAGGACCAACAGTAACTGCAGAATGTTTATTCTCTCCTGGCTGGCATGGCAGCCTTAACACAGTCTCTCTCCTGGCTGCAACAAGAGCTGTAGCAGCAGCCACAACATAACCATAATGCAGCCAAAATACAGCCGGAACATAACCGCATATAACATAAAACATGATATGGCTCCAGTGTAGTCCCAGGGCACCAAGAGCCAGGGCTCTCACGGTGAAGCTCACACAGGCATACTGCACAAAGCTGCCCGTGGCCGGGTGAGGACCTCATGACGCGCGTACACAGTGCTATGTGTGATCTCAGCTGCTACATAATCATTATTTACCAAACATGGGGCAAGAGCAAGAACCCATGGGGTGAGGGAGCCCTGCTGGCGCCATCTTGTTTATTTTCCCACAATCATTGATTTTGGAAAATTCTCAAATATTATGTTTTAACATTTTTTCTGCTTTATTTTCTCATTCTTGTATTCCAATTACATGAGTGTAAAAGTACATAAATCTTTTGCAATTGTCCCACAGTTCTGGATGTTCAGCTTTTTAAATTTTTATTATTATTTTTGCATTTTACTTAGAAAGTTTCTAATGACATACCTTCAAGTTTATTTATTCTTTCCTTGGCTGTGTTTAGTTTATTGATGAGCCCATCAAGGCATTCTTCATTTTATCTACAGTTTTTAATTTTTAGCATTTCTTGTTTATCCTTGTAGAGTTTTGTCTCTGTTTATAGTACCCATCTGTTCCATGTTGTGCACTTCATTAGAGACCTTGATATATTAATCATGGTATTTATATTCCTTAACTGATAATTCTAAAATCTATGCCATCTCTGAGTATAGTTATTATAGTTGTTTTTTTCTCCTTAGACTGTACTTTATTCTTGTCTCTTAACATGCCTTGTAATATTTTGTTGAAAGCTGAATGTGCATAGGATAAAGGGAATTGAGGTATACAGCAACTAGTGTGAAGTTTTATGCTAATCTAACTGGGACTTGGGTCATGTTTAGTGCTTATTGTAGCTGTGGGTGGCAGAGGCTTCATTTTTCAGTTTTCTTTAATGTCCTTGTTTATATTTCTTCTCTTGTCTTGGGTTTCCCAAAGAACTGCTTCTTAAATGGAATTTGTATCTTGCAGATCTTTTAGCTGTAATCCATTATAATGATATTGAATGTATAATGATACAATCTTGAGGTTTGGGTGACCAGACACATTCTACAATTTTATGGTTGAATCTCAATCTTTTAGTGGGTCTGTGTTCCTGACCTGCAACTTTTACACATGTTCTAAAGTTACTTTTTTCTCTCTCTAGGTGAGACAGAAGGGCTAGAAGGACCTGGAGATGGATAATTACTCTTCCCTCAGGTGGATAAGGATCTGGTAAAGCTGTTTTTCTTAGAGATTAGATTTTTATTATAAATAATGGATTTTTCTCAAAATGATTTTTTTCCCACTCTCCCTGCAAGAAATAGGGGAATTTTTTCTTAGCTGTTCATCTTGAGAACTTGGGGATTCTACAGGGTGAACCCAGGAAAGAGTGGAGGGCCCTAAAGACTGGACCCTCAAGAATTCTCACTGTGAAGCTAGTCTATACTCAAACTCTAGCAATGTACCAGAGTTATCATTTAAGTGTTCCTACCAGTTTTTGGTGCCAGTAGCTCCCAATCCAGATAAGCAGATGTCACCTATGGTTCTCTGTGTTTGGCTGGGATCCTCTGTATTCACCTGTCTTTCCCACTCTCAGGATGACAATTTGCCCCTGTGGCCTCAATTTCTCTGACATATCTCAGAAAAGTTGTTGATTTTCAGTTAGTTCAGTTTTCTCATGGTGTAAAGATGGGAGCCTCCAAGTTCTTTACATGTTGTAGCTGGGGCAAGAAATTTATCCATTTAAATGATCAACTGCTTATTTGTTTCACTTGCTTATTATATTACAATTGGGCTTAAGCACTTGAATTAATGATTGCAGAAGAACAACCACTGATTGGTTAAAAACCGTTTCAGCCTGCAGTGATGGGATTTTATTAGACTTTCCTTCTAACAACCACCCACCAACTTGCCAACTTAAATACCAAAGTCTGTTACTTTCTGGCATGTTCTGTTCAAAATAAGGAAATAATCAACACTGATGTATTCCTGCAGGTGGCCTTTAAGAGTAATTCAAAAGAAAGGATATGGTCATAGATCACTTCGATCTTTAGTGAAACCCTACAACATCCATTTGGGTTGATTGCTGAACTGTGGAGACACAGAACCCAAAGAGAGTGACATATCTGCCCACTAGCTCTCCAGGTTTCCTTTCTCAGTGCTGGTGAGTTCTTCCCTTGGACTCACTTTAACATTTCCTTGTTCATGCCCTGCCATATACCCACTCGTATACCAGTATGTGATCCTGAAACCATCTGCTTCAAAATTAATCTGGGCTGTGTGTTTTAAAGTGCTTGCTCTAGATCCTAGGTCAGGACCCTGGGGTTTGAGGTGTAGAACCTGGAACTACAACTCCTTATTCCTCACCTACCACCACCACCATGGTTCCTACATTCACTTAGCACATTTGAGTCAGTTCTAATGAGGTGGATAAACCTGAAGCCCATTATACAGAGT
Organism: Odocoileus virginianus; assembly: GCF_023699985.2. Lineage (NCBI taxonomy): Eukaryota > Metazoa > Chordata > Mammalia > Artiodactyla > Cervidae > Odocoileus > Odocoileus virginianus. The sequence goes on from NC_069697.1 coordinate 33,177,724, forward strand.
GAAGTAAGCCAGAAAGACAAATGCTGTATATTAACACATATATACGGAATTTAGAAAGATGGCACTCATCATCCTACATGTAGGGCAGCAAAGGAGACACAGACATAAAGAACAGACTTTGAATTCACTGGGAGAAGGCGAGGATGGGCTGATTTGAGAGAATAGCACTGAAACAGGTACATTACCATATGTAATAGAGATGACCAGTGCAAGGTCAATGCATGAGGCAGGGCACCCAGAGTCTATGCTCTGAGGCAACCTGGAGAGATGGGGTAGGGAGGAGAAGAGGGAGAGTGGTTCAGGGTTGGGGGGACACATGCGTACCTTTGGCCAGTTCATGTTGTTGTATGGCAAAAACCATCACGGTATTGTAAAGTAGTTATCATCCAATTAAAGTAAGTTTATTAATTAAAAAAATTCTTAATGCTACTGCTTTTACATTAAACATTTGAGAAACCACTAAGTTTAAAACTGAGTTTGAATGGATCTTCCCAACCCAGGGATTGAATCCAGGTCTCCCGCACTGCAGGCAGATTCTTCACCAGTTGAGCCACAAGGGAAGCCCAAGAATACTGGAGTGGGTAGCCTATCCTTTCTCCAGTGGATCCCCTTCTCCAAGGGATCTTCCTGACCCAGGAATCGAACCGGGGTCTCCTGCATTGCAGGTGGATTCTTTACCAACTGAGCTATCAGAGAAGCCCTGAATGCATAGCAGGCAATTCAGAAGTATCAGGTGGATATATACTACCACTGTGCTATAAAGAACATCAAATGAAGATGTGATTCATGCCTTCAAACACTCAAATTTAGTAGAGGAGGCAGAATAAAATGATGAATTATAGTGCTTATTAAACTTAGATACATGTGGTAACAGAAGCAGGAAAGACTATTTCTGAGTAAGGGGACCAGGAAAGATTAGTGGAGGGGGTGACATTTACACTTAAGCTTTGAAAGTTAAAGAAGGAAAAGTGTGTGTTCTATGCAGAGGGAACCCCAGGAGCAATAGCAAGGATCTTGGCAATGACCGACAGGTGTGTGCAACTGTGGGAGAACTGGAGAATGAGATGAAACCAGACAGTAAACTGGTGACAGCCCTTGAATTCTAATGTAAGGAATTCTGTTTTATTCTGAGAAAAGGAAAAGAAGGATGGGGGATTGTTATTGAAGGTTTCTAAACAGTGGATGACAGTGTGAAATATGGCAGAAATGTGAAAGCCAAGATCACGATGAAAGACAGGTGGGAGGTTGTGGCAATAATCTAAGTGATAGATAATAAAAAGTTAATCTGGGTGGGTAATAGTGGAGGTAGAGAAGGTATCTGAGCTATATTTAGAAAGGTTTAGATTTGCTGCCAGTTTCAATGGATTTTTTTAAAAAATTGAATAATATCAAAGTTGATGCTGAGGTTTCTGGCTTCTGTAAGTAGATGAATGATTAACAATAACCAAATGCAAACAGACTTAAGTTAATTGAATAAGGCATCCCTCTAGATGCTTCTATAGATAAATGTAGTCTCTAAAAATTTGAGATAATGAAGATTATGTATTATGCATCAAGGGCAGCATATCATAATGAAAACAGATCTTAAATAAAATTCTGCCTCCCACGTCAACATTTATTAGATATTTTCTAAACAGGCATGAAAGAGTGCATGCAATCTGTCTTGTAATCTTATCAACATCCCATCTCTCTGTTCTCTTAAGTGATTTAAAACAACTTGCATGAAAGATTCACCTGAGGCAGACTGAACAATATTTTAGAGGCAGAATGTGGTCACTTTTCTGGTAACCATCAGGAAACAAGGATTCTCTGGTTTGGTGGCTGGATCTCAATGGTCCTGTAGGGATTAAGTTTTGAGTGCCTTCTCTGAGTGCCTTTCACCAGATGTGTGAGGTTTTTATTCTGCATTCATCCAAAAGTGAGAAGTATCATTAAAATATATTCATCACTTAAATATTATTAAAATATTATTAAAATATTACTAATTTCACCAATAAGAGATGATTTCTGGCATTCATCATACTGTGTAGTAAGATCAGCTCAGATCAACATAACTGGAACACTGTTGAAAGCACTTTGAAGTGCAACCTTTCTGATCTAATGTTAGCTTGCTAGCTGACTCCCCTAGAAATGAGATTTCCTATCAGGACCACTTACTGCCTAGAATATATTTTAAACAAATATGCACATTTTGTATCACTGTGTGTTGAAGAATTTTAAACTAATTTTTATATAACAGCAAGATCTGTAATACAAGAAGAGGGATGGTTTTAAGGAAAAATAATTTGCTTATGTGAATCCTGACATTTTACAAAAATATATAGCTATGCATAATAGGAGGATTTTGATCGTTGGAAACAATCCCTTTTCAAATTTACTTATTCTTTGCTTTTCCTTGGTATCATGTAAAGTCCTCTGCCAGTAGAAGCATATAGCAAAAGCTAAAAGCTGTTTTCCACTAGCGGTTTTCCATTTTTTCCCCCCACTGGGATCTGCATTTGAGTAAACTGGTTTTTCAAAGAAGTGAAAAAGAAAAATCCTATCAGAGCAAAACTGGCCAAAGAAATGACACATTTCCACATGTAGGAATTTTAAGTGTGTTAATTCTCTCTGAGTGTTGCAGAAAATGAAGCATACAATATGTCTGTAATCAAATTTGATTCAGTGGTACTGAGACTTCCCCCACTTTAAATTCTATATGTTGCAGGGAAAGCATGAAAAATAAATTCTGTTTGTACGGCCTTGGTAAAGGAACACAATTCAGTTCGGTTCAGTTCAGTTGAGTCACTCAGTCATGTCCGACTCTTTGTGACCCCATGAACTGCAGCACACCAGGCCTCCCTGTCCATCACCAATTCCCAGAGTTTACTCAGACTCATGCCCATTGAGTCGGTGATGCCATCCATTCATCTCATCCTCTATCGTCCCCTTCTCCTCCTGCCCCCAATCCCTCCCAGCATCAGGGTCTTTTCCAGCAAGTCAGCTCTTCACATCAGGTGGTCAAAATACTAGAGTTTCAGCTTCAGCATCAGTCCTTCCAATGAACACCCAGGACTGATCTCCTTTAGGATGGACTGGTTGGATCTCCTTGCAGTCCAAGGGACTCTCAAGAGTCTTCTCCAACACCACAGTTCAAAAGCATCAGTTTTTCAGCGCTCAGCTTTCTTCACAGTCCAACTCTCACATCCATACGTGACCACTGGAACACAATAGCATAGGCAAAAAGAATGAGTCAAACTCTGCTAGGATCTTTGATTTCTCCCTCCCAGGCCTCCTGCTATCTTCCCATCACACTACTGGTGTGATGTCAGTGTACAGCACAGAGCAGGCTACACATATTGTCAGGGAGGAAGAAGTTACCTATTTTTCTAGGTTTTTTGGCTGACCATAGAATTCAATTGACATGAGACAGGTTAACAGGAGAAAATCAAGCAAAAGTTTAATGACATGTATACATGGTAGAGACCCAGGAAAACTAAGAAACTTGCCCAAGATGGCCAAAGCCCTCACCTTAAATACCATCTTCAGCAAAAGACAAAAGAGGATGTTAGGAGTAGTGGTTTTAGACCTCCAAGTGGAAGAAGACAATTCACAGGGAGATGGAAAAGCAAATGTTTGCTGTGGCAGGCAGAGACAACAGGACACAGAGTGGACTCTGATCTCTAGGCCCTGCTTGGAGTTTCCTCCACCACAGCCAGTTCATATTCTTTGCAAACATTTCTGGTGATATTCTGCAGCCATGAAATTAAAAGATGCTTGCTCCTTGGAAGAAAAGCTATGACAAACCTAGACAGCATATTAAAAAACAAAGACATCACTTTACTGAAAAAAAGTCTCTATAGTCAAAGCTATGATTTTTCCAGTAGTCACGTCCAAGTGAGAGAGTCGGACCATAAAGAAGGCTGAGTGCCGAAGAATTGATGCTTTGAAATTGTGGTACTGGAGAAGACTCTTGAGAGTCCCATGGTCAGCAAGGAGATCAAATCAGTAGATCCTAAAGGAAATCAACTTTGAATATTGGAAGGGCTGATGCTGAAGCTGAAGCTCCAGTACTTTGGCCACCTAATGTGAAGAACAGACTCACTGGAAAAGACCCTGATGCTGGGAAAGATTGAAGGCAGGAAATGAAGGGGACAACAGAGGATGAGATGGTTGGATGGCATCACTAACTTGATGGATGTGAATTTGAGCAAACTCCAGGAAATATTGAAGGAGAGGGAAGCTTGGTGTTTTGCGGTTCATGGGGTTGCAAAGAGTCGGACATGACTTAGCAACTGAACAACAGCTACTTGTGATAGCTTTATTCTGGCAACAGACCCTCTACCTGAATTCTTTTAGGCCGTTAACTGGATAAACACAAGGTTTCTTCTCCAAGTCTTTTGAACCTCGAGTGTTTTCATCTCAAAATAATCCAACAAGCCAAAGAGATGTTGTGGTAGCAAGCTTTGCTCGCCTATGATAACTGTGTATCTATAGATAATTTATATGCCTTTAAACTTGAATCAGGCTATATTCCTTACTAGTTCTGCAACATCGCCCACCACATTTCTGAACTTCCCTCAGCCTCAGTTTCTTAATCTGTAAAAAGGAGACAATGATTATGTCTATCACAGAAAATACCTGGGGATCAAATGAGCTAATGAGTATGACATGCTTCAAAAAGAGCCTGGTTCACAGTAAAGGATTCAACACATGTCACTGTGTGCAGGGCTGTGCAGTATTGGGTGAGACTTAACTAGAAATTTTTGCAGCAGCTGTGGTCCTTTGCTATGGCGGCTGTCTTGTGTTTAGATAAGAGTCTGATGAGTAGTTCTTCCCAGTTATGTAAAGGCTGATTTCCCTTGAGGAAGAGGGAGCAAGATATTTGGTCATGGACAAGGGAATTCCCTCTCAATTCCCCTTGATATGTAAAGGAGAGTCAAAATATGGGGCCCAGAAACCTCCTGGGAGGGAGAAAGATCTACATCACCTCTTTGAGATTCAATATTATCCCACGCTTTTAGTTAGTTATCTGGCAAAAGGAACAACGTGGGCCCTAAAGGGGTGTGAGCCTCATGGAAAGGGAGAGTCTAGGTTCAATACCAAGTTTAAAAATGCTTTGGAGGCAGGACTGCTTTCAGTCCACCATGACACCAAGGCCGATGGACTCAGAATCCAGCATCCTGTCCACTGCATTGTGCTTTGTATAAAAAATGGCCCTACACTGAGGATAAATAAACTAAAGAGCTCTACTTTGGGAACTCAAAGACAGGAGCAGGGGATTCCTCTTGAGCCTATTCTTTTTAAAGGCTGTAAATTCCTACGGGTGTCATCTTAGCAGTGTGAATCAACCCCTGTGACTAAAAGGGACCAATTTCTAACAGCAACTCCGTATGGCAACGAGGAATCAATAACGAAAATGGACTTGGCATTTCTCTCAAATGCAGACAGGACTGAGTGACCTAGGTTAATGATTGAAGTGAGAACACTCTAGAGAGGTGTTACTGGATTCTGGATAATGTGGGCAAGCAAGTTTTTAGTTAGGAAAATGAAAATCATAACATATGATTTTATCATATATTATGTAAAGCTCTCATACCACTTCCATTGCATTCATTAATCCTTCCATTCATCTATCCACTTATTCATTCATTAATTCCTTTATTTATTTATCCAATCAATATATATTTATTGAAGATGCTCTTTAAGATAGACAGCTTTGTAAGATATGGTTTTTTGCTATGATGGGTCAATAATCCAATCAACCAGACAGGTTTCATAGAGTAGCTCATAAAAAAATATGATTAAGTTCAATTCGTTACTCTCTTATCAATGAAACATTGTATAATCTGAAAATCTGAATCATCACTTTGTGCTATATTATTTCACTTTGTGTGTGTATGTACATGTGTGTGCACACATGATTGGCAAGTTTTGTGTTTATAGATTTAGAGGAGGACAGAATACTTAGGCTGGTCTGCTTGGTTTTAGTGTAGTTACTGCTATTTTGGTGTATAAGTTTGTTTTGCAAAACAAAATAAAAAATGAAAGCTTTGTAACACACTACTTGGAGAAGAAAGCCTTAGAAAGCATGCCCTGGGTGGGAGCTTTCTCATCTGTCTATGGAGATAATTGGCTCCTAAGGAAGCATTGCTCGCCTTTTCTTCTGATGCCCACACTGAGGAGGTGATGAAGACAGCTTGCCTAATCGTCTCGTATTCATGAATATCCATACCCTAACACATCAGCTTTTGTAGTACTAGAATAAATGAATTCCCACCTGGCTTTCTTGGTGGCTCAGATGGTAGGGAATCTGCCTGCAATGCAGGAGACCTGGGTTCACAATACCTGGGTCAGGAAGATCCCCTGGAGAAGGGAATAGCAACCCACTCCAGTGTTCTGGCCTGGAGAATCCCATGGACAGAGGAGCCTGGCAGGCTACAGTCCACTGTGTCCCAGAGAGTTGGACATGACTGAGCGACTTTCACTTTTCGTGGATTATCAGATATTTCTGCATCTGTTCAATAAAGGGAATATTATTAATAGTGCAGTAAAAATAAGGCTGCATCTATGTATCTGTCTGTTTCTTTGCTAATCTTCTATATTTTGCTTTTTGACCTCATAATGCTGGAATAAACATGTTCTTTGGATGGAAGAAGACATCTGACCCAACATTCCCTAATTAATAGACTCTCTGAAAAAACATCCCAATACCCTTAGAAAGACTTTGAGCACCCAGGCAGAATGAGGAAGGAGCTCACTGCCTTATTTAAGAATTCCTATTCATAGCAGCATCTCGTTGAAGTATTCTAATCAGTTGTCATGTAGGCAGGTCTCCCCAAAGCTTCTGGACAGCCCCAAGGCTCACAGGAAGATGGTGGAGAAGGGTCAGGCTGACAGATTGTTTTTGCTGTCTTAATGAGCACAAACTAACTGATTTTGCTGAAAAACCTCTCTGGATTATGATGGACAAAACATCTTTCATAACATGATATGTTTTCAGTGGGCAGTTCAGGTTTCTTCCTGTGGAAGCTGCCAATCCAGCTTACTTGTTCTAGTTTATTCCTTGTCAATTTTTTGCTCCATGGTGACTCAGCCTCAGCAATTTCCCAAATACACAAACAGAAGATTTGAAAGCAGCATATATATATATATGCACGCACACACACACACACACACACACTCACACACATGTGGGTATATATATCCTTTTTTTTTTCTTAACCTGGGATGTCCAATGATAGAGGCTGACATCAATATTTTTTCTATTTGGTTGCTTAATTTCTCTTTCGGGGTAAATGCTTTCTGTGAGCATTATTAGCATTTGGTACAAAGACCTTAACACTTTATCACTCCTGTGTCTATACATATGCCTCTACAACCCTTGACTGGCTTGCCAGGCCACTTGCCACAACCTATAAGTCAATATACATTCCAAATATGGGTTACTTTTTCTTTGTACACAAAATATATGACCAGGTAAACCAACCACAGCATTTCTCTTTCCAATGTTTTTCAAGGCCATCCCTTAATGAGCCATATTAGATTTGGTGTTCAGCTGACCATCATATTCCAAGCCAAGCCACCCATAAACCAAGCCTGAGTTTTTTTTTTTCCCCCTTTTAGTTGGTCATTTGGGATCTGTCACATATCTGAAAAACAGATGAGGAAAGGATGCTATCATAATAGAAGCGGATACTGTCTTAGTTCAGGCTGCTACAACAAAATTTCATAGATGGAGTGCCTTAAACAACAGACGTTTATTTCTTTTTTTTTTTTTCCATTTATTTTTATTAGTTGGAGGCTAATTACTTTACAGCATTGCAGTAGTTTTTGTCATACATTGAATTAGCCATGGATTTACATGTATTCCCCATCCCGGTCCCCCCTCCCACCTCCCTCTCCACCCCATCCCTCTGGGTCCTCCCAGTGCACCAGGCCTGAGCACTTGTCTCATGCATCCAACCTGGGCTGGTGATCTGTTTCACCCTAGATATACATGTTTCGATGCTGTTCTCTTGAAACATCCCACCCCCAGGTTCTCCTATAGAGTCCACAAGTCTGTTCTATACATCTGAGTCTCTTTTTCTTTTTTTGCATATAGGGTTATCGTTACCATCTTTCTAAATTCCATATATATGTGTTAGTATACTGTAATGGTCTTTATCTTTCTGGCTTACTTCGCTCTGTATAATGGGCTCCAGATTCACCCATCTCATTAGAACTGATTCAAATGAATTCTTTTTAACGGCTGAGTAATATTCCAGGTGTATATGTACCACAGCTTCCTCATCCATTCATCTGCTGATGGGCATCTAGGTTGCTTCCATGTCCTGGCAATTATAAACAGTGCTGCGATAAACATTGGGGTGCACGTGTCTCTTTCAGATCTGGATTCCTTGGTGTATATGCCTAGAAGTGGTATTGCTGGGTCATATGGCAGTTCTATTTCCAGCTTTTTAAGAAATCTCCACACTGTTTTCCATAGCGGCTGTACTAGTTTGCATTCCCACCAACAGTGTAAGAGGGTTCCCTTTTCTCCACACCCTCTCCAGAATTTATTGCTTGTAGACTTTTGGATAGCAGCCATCCTGACTGGCGTGTAATGGTACCTCATTGTGGTTTTGATTTGCATTTCTCTGATAATGAGTGATGTTGAGCATCTTTTCATGTGTTTTTTAGCCATCCGTACGTCTTCCTTGGAGAAATGTCTGTTTAGTTCTTTGGCTCATTTTTTGATTGGGTCATTTATTTTTCTGGAGTTGAGCTGGAGGAGTTGCTTGTATATTTTTGAAATTAATCCTTTGTCTGTTGCTTCATTTGCTATTATTTTCTCCCAATCTGAGGGCTCAGACGTTTATTTCTTACATTTCTGGAGGTTAAGAAATTCAAGATCAAGGTACCAACAAGCTTGGTGTCTGGTGAGGGCCAGCCTCCAGGTTCGGAGACAGCTGTCATCTTGCAACATCCTCACGTGGCAGGGAGATTTCATTCTGGGATGTTTATCTCCTTGTAAGGGCACATATCCCATCATGGGGTCCCTACTCCCCAAACCTCATCCAAACCTGGTTGCCTCCCAAGTCCCCACCTTCTAGTGCCGTCACACTGGGGATTAAGCTTCCACATATGAATTTGGGGAAGATACAAACCTTCAGTTCACAGCAGATGCCATGGTGGTGGGATGGGGTCTGGCTTACCCTCTTTCAAACTTATACGTGCTCTCTGGTCCTGCCTATGCCTGAAGCCAGAGGTATCACTCTTATCTTACAGTGAACACTTCCTGGGTGTACCCAACCTATAGTTGGCTTATAAGCAATTGAGCTATATGGTTAAGTGGTGTTCCATCTCTACGAGGGCCTAGTCCCATGCCAAGAGCTGTTTTACACATATTTTATACTCTGCTGCAGATGGCATGGCCTTGCTCCAGAAACCCAGGAAAACTGCTGTGATTTTCTCAGCGGGACATGGCACAAATGCCACTCAGCCTCTTTTCACATCACTGATGCCTCCGGCACTGTAGGACCTATTGATCTTATGGTCCAAGTGGTGGCAGAGTTTTTTGTTACTCACCTAAAAACTGCTGCAATCCTTTCTTAATCAAAGTTTAAATCCACTTAAACCTGGAAGCTTTTCATGTTGCCTGCTATATGGACTGGGGCTATGTTACTATATGTGAAATAATAATAGGCATTGTGATTCTTCTTTTCTTTTTGGTGATAGATCCACTAATTTTGAAGGGGATGTCTCAGTATGTTCTCAACCACTGGACCCTGAAAATTTTACAAATATATCAGGTACTTGTATTTTCTAAGGGCACATATCCTATAGGACACATATCTCTTACCAAGACCTTATGTTTGTTAGCCATTTTTTGCTCATTTGGCCCTGCAAATAGAATAGCATTGGTAAAATGAGTCAGTGTGAAGTTCTGTAGGATATCTAAATGATCCAGATTTCTTTGGACTATGTTTTGGTGAAGAGTAAGAGAGTTTTCCTTTGATAACACTATAAATAAACACTTCTGTTTGACTCATGTGAGTACAATCTGATACTCCATTTAATTGTTTTAAATTTTGTACTGGAGTATCGCTGATTAACAATGTTGTGACAGTTTCCAGTGGACAGGAAAGGCCATACTCATACATACTCATACATACTCATACTCATACATACTCATACATACTCATACTCATACATGTGTCCATTCTCCCCGGAACTCCCCTCCCATCCAGGCCATGATACTCCTTTTTGGTTAACTTAGAAAACAATGCACTTCATTTGCTACAGGAAGGCTGAGTCCCCAGGCAAAGTGTCTCTGCAGCGGAGACTGGCCTGGGGAACTGACAGTTGGAGATGTCTGCTGATTTGGGCAGCTCATCTCCAAGTTCACCACAAATAAGAGGATGTTATTGGTATTGTTGGTGTTTGGGGACAGCTATTTGCAGAAACAAGGTTTCTTTGTTGTTTTGTTTTTAAGGAGTGGACCACAGCTAGAACTAAGATACATGATTACATTTCCACTTGCATGTTATCTGTGTATGTAAATCCAGACAATGCTTTCAACTGTGCTGCTGGAGAAGACTATTTTGGGGGCTCCAAAATCACTGCAGATGGTGACTGCAGCCATGAAATTAAAAGACACTTGCTCCTTGAAGAAAAGTTATGACCAACCTAGACAACATATTAAAAGGCAGAGACATTACTTTGCCAACAAATTTCTGTCTAATCAAAGCTTTGGTTTTTCCAGTTGTCATGTATGAATGTGAGAGTTGGACTATAATGATAGCTGAGGACTGAAGAATTGATGCTTTTGAACTGTGGTGTTGGAGAAGACTCTTGAGAGTCCCTTGGGCTGCAAGGAGATCCAACCAGTCAATCCTAAAGGAAATCAGTCCTGAATACTCATTGGAAGGGCTGATGCTGAAGCTGAAACTCCAATACTTTGGCCAACTGATGCAAATAACTGACTCATTTGAAAAGACCCTGATGCTGGGAATGATTGAAGGCAGGAGCAGAAGAGGACAACTGAGGATGAGATGGTTGGATGGCATCACCGACTCAATGGACATGAGTTTGAACAAACTACGGTAGATAGTGGACAGAGAAATCTGGTGCGCCATAGTCCACGGGGTCACAAAGAGTCTGACAAAATTTAGCAACTAAACAACTAACCCAGACACATCTGTGGATTCAGCCTTGTTCAGTTGAGTGACCCCTATCCAAATTAATCAATGTTCCAGGAAAGCCATCCTCAGCAGTGTGATGTGTTCTCATAAGCCAGCTCCTGTTTGGGGTAGGGTGGGCATTAAGATACTTTTCCCTTCATATTTGGTGTGTTCAGTTGGCAGGGACAGAACTCAGCCTGGTCTCTCACCTGCTGTCCAGCTCTACTGGTAACCTTCCTTAAATCCCACACCGCTGCATGGAGGCCGACTGCCTCAGCAAACACAAACTGGCCAATCTCCAAGCCCTGAGCCATCCCTGTAACCCTGCTTGGGCCTCCCCCGGGAGAGCTTCCTGCTTCAGGCTGGACAGATTGCTCTGGAACCAGGACAGTGCTGTGCCAACTTCAGCAGATTCCACTGCCACTCCTCACCTTAGGTCCCTTGGATACAAAGCATTTTCTGCCTTCTTGAATGATCATTCCTTGGCCCTTTCAAATGGATGAACTGCAAAGGGAAATGAAACCCTCAGTTCTGACTCTCATTTTCCTCAATGTCAATTCATTACCTTGCTTTTCAGGTTTGGGTTCTGACACATACTTGAGCCCTTGGGTTTCAGAAAAAGACTCTTCTGCTCTGTCCTTTAGAAAAGACAACAGGAAGTGGGGTGGTGGTAGGGTGGAGCATGACACAGCCCACATTCACAGCCTGGAATTATGAGGTTGTTGTTGTTCAGTTGCTAAGTTGTGTCCCACTCTTTGTGACCCATGGACTGCAGCACACCAGGCCTCCCTGTCCATCACCAACTCCCAGAGTTTACCCAAACTCATGTCCATTGAGTCAGTGATGCCATCCAACCATCTCATCCTCTGTCGCCCTTTTCTCCTCCTGCCCTTAATCTTTCCCAGCAACAGGGTTTTTTCCAATGAGTTGGCTTTTCACATCAGGTGGTCAAAGTACTGGAGCTTCAGCTTTAACATCAGTCCTTCCAATGAATATTCAAGGTTGATTTCCTTTAGGATTGACTAGTTTGATCTTCTCCTTGCAGTTCAAGGGACTCTCAAGAGTCTTCTCCAGCACCACAGCTTGAAAGCATCACTTCTGCAGTGCCCTGCCTTCTTTATGATCCAACTCTCAAAATCATACATGACTACTAGAAAAACCATAGTTTTGACTATGTGGACCTCTGTCTGTGACATATCTGCTTTTTAATGCTCTGTCTGGGTTTGCCATAGCTTTTCTTTCCAGGTGCAAGCATCTTTTAATTTCATGGCTGCAGTCACCATCCACACTGATTTTGAAGCCCAAGAAAATAAAATCTGTCACTGTTTTCACTAACAGGTGACTGATGATAAAATGCCAAGTCAGCAGAATGAGAAGACATGAGGCATCTCCTCCCTGATGATTTTCTCCCCACACAATTGTCATTCCCCTGGATCTCAGGCTAGTGAGACTGGCTGAGATACTTACACTTAGACCCCACACAATTGATTCAGTTAGGGCTGTGTGCCAGTTTTTTCTTCTAGCCCCTACAAAACTAATCAAATTAATGGATGCTGCTGCTGGTTCTCATCAAATGCCATTAAAATATAACTTTCATGAATAATTCTAAACATTGACTCAAAGCAATTGATTATGAGAACTACATATCTCAAATGGGAAGAATAATTGATGTTTTCAATATGTGAATGTCTTCTAAGGAATTCTGAGACACAAGTTATAAGAGTACTGCTATAATCACTGTTCATTTGAGTCCTAGAGCTCCTGCTTCATGTTTGTTTTCTAATTTTGGCTTCCAGAGAAAAACATGTAAAATCTTGCAAATCTGTTTCATCATCTCATCTCACTCTGTGGTATCCTTCCCATGGACACCGAGTGCTTTGGGTCTGCAGAGAGCTGTGAACTGCTCACAATGCCACGTAGAATGAGGTAGGTGTATTTCCTTTCTTCTAAAACCAGCATCTCAGAATACAAGGTCAGTCATCATGTCACTGCCTATGCAATCAGTCACAGTAAACCCACCCATGATAATCTGTAGCAGAAGCAACTGACTATTCAGGTGAGGATATAGTTGTCACTCTGATTGGCTGCTCTTTGTTTTAATTGCCTCTCCTGCTTTGTCCTGGTTTGTTCTCAGCACCTGTCTTGAGCCTCCTTTACCCGAGGAAGAGTTTGTACACATTTTCTGGCTCAATTGTGACACTCCATTTCAGTGAGACTTTGGTTAACTTTATGTGTCAACTTGAGGGGCCATGCATTGTTGCTATTGTTCAGTCACTAAGTTTAATCTCTTTTACGACCCCATGGACAGTAGCCCACCAGGCTCCTCTGGGATTTCCCAGACAAGACCCTGGAGTGGGTTACCATTTCCCTCTCTCAGGGATCTTTCCATCCCAGGGGTCAAACCTGTGTCTCCTGAATTGGCAGGTGGATTCTTTACCACTGAGCCAGCAGGGAAACCCAAGGCCATGGTTGCCCAGAGTTTGCTACCATGCAATCCACTTAGGGCTTGAAGAGAATGGAAAGTCAGAGGAGGGAGCAGTCTACTCCTTTCCTACTTTGCTGATTGAGATTGAACGTCTCATCTCATCTTCTCTTGCCCTTGTACTGAGATTTGTGGCATCCGTTCCACTGGTTCTCAGGCCTTAGAGCTCTGAATTATATCACCACTTTCCTGGGTCTTCAGCTTGCAGAGAGCAGCTGTGGGCCTTCTTTGCCTCCACTATCTTTTGAGGTAATTCCTCATAATAAATCTTCATATCTGTATGCACATAGCTGTGCATCTTCTATATCTATATGTTCTATTGGTTCTGTTTCTGCAGAGAGTATACCTCTCACTCCCCATTTCAAATGTAAAAATGTATCCTGTTTTCCACCTAACTTAAAGAAATTGTTTGGCTGAGTTCATTCCCCTACAACATTTATCATCAAGGGGGTCAGAGAATTTGAGAATATTATGCTACTCAAATGAGACAGTTCCAAGTACAAGTACACTGCTTCGCTATACAGTCATTCAGCCAAATTTTTCTTCAAGTCATTGCTATATGCAAAATCAAGGACTTTATAATTGAATAGGAGATTCAGACATGCAAACCTATAAAGGAAGAGAATGTTAAAGATGCTTTGATAGATGAAAGTTGGCCATGTATGGGGAGTCATTTTCAGTTTGGGAGGTGAAGAAAGCCTTAAAGAGATGATACTTGAGTTAATCCTAGGGGTCATGGTGGAAAAGGGTATTTCAAACAGGAGACACTGGCAATAGTAGGGTTGAGTGATATGGTGGCTCACTAGGGGAGTAGTAAGTAGTTAAACTTGGATGGATGATCAGAACCCTGTGGGCATGGAAGTCAGAGACAGTCTTTAGTGCCAGAGAGAATTCTGCATTTTAGCAATGATCCCTGAATTGATGTTTGTGAGACAATCCCTTTTGGAGCTTTTAAAACTCAGCTCGGTGGCAGTTCTATCCTAAAGCCACTGGGTTTGAACTCCTAGATGTGAGACATGACTGGGCTTACATTTTGTAAGTGCTTCTTCAACTAGAAATTGCACAGACTGCCCCTGTCCTTTGTAAGCAGGGAGCTCAAGGTGTTTCCTAGAATCCCTTGTAGTTAGGCAGACCCTGAAACAGAATTTAGGCCAATGGCATGGGCTTCTTAGGTGACTCAAGTGGTAAAGAATTCACCTGCCAATGCAGGAGATGCAGGCAGAAGATGTGGCTTCAATCCCTAAGTCAGCAAGATCCCCTGGAGGAGGAAATGGCACCCCCCTGCGGTCCTGTTGGCTGGGAGATCCCATGGATGGAGGAGCCTGGTGGGTGGTAGTCCACAGGGTCACAAAGAGTTGGACACAGCAGAGTGACTGAGCACACACACATGCTGACAGTGAGGAGGGGCACTTCTAGGTCTGTTCTTAAAACTTACTGTGAGATTTTCTGCACCTTCTCTCTTTTCTCACCAGCCATCATTTTAAAGACACAGAAAACTCTAGAGTCAAGGAACCATTGTTGGAACATGTCTGGATCCCCAAATGGCTGAATGGAAGGCCACCCAGTGGACACCTGATTCAGTTGCAACACGAGCAAGAAATGAAATCCTATTATGTGTAGGCATGGGGAATTTGCAGTTGTGCACAATAATATTAAAAACGACTACTGAGCAATAAGTGGTCACTGAAAAGGTAAAGTGATATGACCAGATTTAGAAAGATTGTTTCATTAATGTGTGGAAAATGGGTTGCAGCGGATAAAGGCGAGCCCTGGAAAGAACAGTGCAGCTATCCCGGGCAGAGGCGATGAGAGCTCTGTGTGGCAGTCAGTGGCAATGGCAGACAGGGGGAGAGAAGGCCTATGAGACGCAAAGCAAATGCACTCTATTCCCACTGGAGACCATTTGGATATGTAAATGGCAGAATCTGCCGGCTTTCTGGCATATTTGAAACTCTAAATATTGCTCATAAAATTCAGGAACGCTATAATTTGTTCAAAGATAGTTTTATAGTAATTTCATCATTGTCAAATCTGAATAGTAATTGTTAGAGTTGTCTTTCTCGATTTGGCCATTGCTCCTTCTCCCATGTTAACACATTTTGTTTCATTCAAGATTTTTAAGTACAAATCTTTTCTCATGTTGGTTAGATTGAAGTCAACTGGACTATCCAGATAAAATAATGTATTCAAGGCAAATGTCTCTAAGCCTAATGGAAAACCACAATCCTGTTTTTAAATATCATTCTTTGAAGCACCACGGCTTGGCTGAAGCATCGCCTTAATGCCATGGGATATGCAGTTGGGCTTTTTCTGAAAGGCAAGGCTGGAACAACACCCCGATTCAGAAATGGCTACCTCGACTGCATCCTAATACAGTGGGAAGATGCCGAAGAGCAGGGGCTCAGGTGTGTGTGTTGGCTTTTGTTTAAATGTGAGGACACAAGCCCTTTCACTTCAGGATTTATGAAAGGTGGTGGATTACTGGCACGATGAGAAAGTCTCGATAGGAGAAGCTAGTAAAGCAATCATAAAAGGAAGGAAATAATTGAAGAACTCTAGAGCAGAGGAAACCTTGAGGAATAAGTTTGGCTCAGCAGCTCCAAGGGATTATGGTCATTGATTTCAGACAATTTAGCCACTTGCTCCAAACTAAGGAATCTGAACTTCTGTTAAAAGTGAAAAGGGATTACATTGCAGTTTGCAGAGTTCAAAACCACTAGAGAGAGACAGAAAACTGGGAACAAACAGGCTAACCATGTTCAATGCTGTCTGGAGCTGCTGGTGAAGGCGGAGCCCCTGAGCTCTCTTGAAAGATGAGCCCTGGAGGGAATGAACCTCAGGCCCGGGACATTACCTCCCACCTGCACGGCTTGTTGCTGTTCACAGGACGTGTTCACATGCAGTCTAAGCTTATTCTTTTCAAAATCTCCGTGAGCTATTCCCATTTTATGGATGAGAAACTAAAGTTCATAGTGTTCAAGGGTCATATTTTCAACATCAGTGGTTGTTTATTACAATACAGCTTGCTCACCTTGGTAAAGACTTTAAATGATAAATTATGGATGATTACTTCAAAATATGGTTGTTTCCAGAGTCCATGTTCAAATTATGCTTTCTAAAACTGGCCAATCACTAAGCATTTTTTATAGTTTAAATATTCATAACTACATATTATTACTCTGGCATCTGCCTGAGGGTTCATTTAAAGTATGCAGAGGTCCATTCTTTCCTTTCCCACCAGGAAAGTGAAATCATGCAAGAAACCAGTTCCAATGTTGGAGATTGTATTAGGATAAATCTGTGTTGTGGTTCTATAAATGTAGCTTAAATCAGAACACCTGGCAATGAATGCCATTTAATTCAAACTTACCTGTTTCAATCATATGATTTAACTTGCAAATTGCTTCCAGACAGCTGTTTGAAATTATTTAATTTAGGTTCTTGAGAGATAAGAATTGCTAGAAAGCATACATCTTATGGTGTTACAACTGCTTCTCAGGTCATCCTCACCAAAGATCCTGTTTGAAAGATACTCTAGTTTAGATGGATCTTTATGAAGGATTGTAATGGAAAATCATGGGGCATTGGATGCAGGCAAATTTGGGTTCAAATCTTAACTCTGTCTTTGCTAGCTTTATTATCTTGGGCCAGTTAATAAACCTCTCTGAACCTATTTCATCATCTATGAGATTAAATTAGGGCTTCCCAGATGGTTCAGTGTTAAAGAATCCGCCTGCCGATGCATGAGATGCAGGTCCAATCCCTGGGTTGGGAATATCCCCTAAAGGAGGAAATGGCAACCCACTCCAGTCTTCTTGCCTGGAGAATCCCAAGGACAGAGAAGCCTGGAGGGCTACAGTCTATGGGGTCCATACTTACTCTTAATGGTTAATGGGAAGACTAAATGGGATAATTTGTTTGCACATAGAAAATAATCAAAACGGTATAATATTGATATGAAGAATGAACAAAGATCTAGATAGAACAAAATATTTAAGATGAGGAACATCTATAAATTTGTTTTGTTACTGTAGTTCTGAATTGTAAATTATAGTGGTCCTCAATCACGCAGGTTAAGCCCTTAAAAAACCTAGTAGTAAAATTATGTGATGTTAAAAAACTTGAAACCATATGAAAAATTATGTTAGAGGACAGAGCTTAGAAATAAGCCTATGAAATATATTAGATGTGTTTCATATTCTCTGAAGTAAAGTAACTGATACTTAACACCCCAAATCAGTGGTATTTTACATGTGTTAAAATAGTAATAATACTACCTAACTTTTTTTAGTGTTTCTCACTAAATTTTTAGTGTTTCTCACTAAAAATTTTCAGAATGTCTATCCCAAGATATTTTTGTTCACAAGATGCCAGCTTTTATATGCTAATAATACACTACAGACTTTGCCCTCATGTCTGTTCTCTCATCAAGGAAGCTGCAGCCTTTCCTCTGTTACGTGTTGATTTCGTCCTTCTCTTCTTCTGTTGCCCCCTCCACCAACACCTATGTCTGTAGTTTGTTTCCAAGGTCCCATACCCCGACTTTTGGGTCTCACCACACTCCATGGGGCAGATGT
Organism: Odocoileus virginianus; assembly: GCF_023699985.2. Taxonomy (NCBI): domain Eukaryota; kingdom Metazoa; phylum Chordata; class Mammalia; order Artiodactyla; family Cervidae; genus Odocoileus; species Odocoileus virginianus. The sequence goes on from NC_069697.1 coordinate 33,195,927, forward strand.
GGCATCATTTGAGTGTAAGGATGCTTTAGGGAACCATCCAACCTTTTGCGTCACCCCCTCAGTTGTATTCAACATCTTTCTGAGTCTCCTGCCTAACAGGCAGGAGTACTGTCCTCATGATAACTTCATGCTGAAGTTCCTTTGACAACAGCCTCCCTCCATTCCCTGAAGTTTCAAGGCCCATTTGCACTAAAACTGCCATTTTTCATTTCCAAGACTTCCTTGCTGCATTTCCATCCATGCTCTACCATCTGCCTAACCTTCTCTTTCAGTTATAAATATCCATGTCATTTTCCAATTATCTTCAACAAGAGTGACTTGTAAGCCACAAATGCTACATCTCAACTTCTCTAATTATTCAATTACAGTACAGCCTGGTCCAGCCTGAACAGTAGCAAGCCAAACATGCCTGACCTTGGGTCCCTTATCTATCTTTGTTCTCGTTAATCACTACCGCATGTACACAACATGTTTAAAAATAAAAATAGGGATAAAGAAGAAAAGTGCCAGTTTATCTGTTGCAAAACTAATTCAATTGCTCTCTCCTTCCTAAGGGCAGAAGTGGTTAATAGATTATAGAGTTTGGTTCTGCGTAACAAAGCTGGGGGAAATCAGGCCAGATAGATTAGGAAGTCACAGCTCCATCTGAGAGAGAAAAGTCAATAAAAGCACAATACCAAATTGGGGTTGCATACCCAAGAATGGGAGAAGGCAATGGCACCCCACTCCAGTACTCTTGCCTGGAAAATCCCATGGACGGAGGAGCCTGGTTGGCTTCAGTCCATGGGGTTGCAAAGAGTCAGACACGACTGAGTGACTTCATTTTCACTTTTCACTTTCATGCATTGGAGAAAGAAATGGCAACCCACTCCAGTGTTCTTGCCTGGAGAATCCCAGGGACGGAGGAGCCTGGTGTGCTGCCGTCTGTGGGGTCGCACAGAGTCGGACACGACTGAAGCGATTCAGCAGCAGCAATAGCATCCGAGAATGAGGACTTCCCTGGTGGCTCAGAGGTAAAGAATCTGCCTGCCAGTGCAGGAGACGTGGGTTTGATCTCTGGGTCGGGATGCTTCCCCTGGAGAAGGAAATAGCTACCCACACCAGTATTCTTGACTGGGAAATCCCATGGACAGAAGAGACTGGCAGGCTACAGTCCATGGTGTCGCAGAGAGTCGGAAACAACTTAGTGACTGAACAACAACGGTAACCCAAGAGTGAAGTGTCAGGTTGCAGTGAGGACAAGTAAGTGGTAAGAAATGGTAGGGTGCTGAGATTTTGGCTGTCAGGTAATACAGTTGGCATCATAAACTATCTTCCCCAGGTGCTCAACACTAAAGAACTCGTTTGCAAAGCAGGATACCACAGGAGATACGGATTCAGTCCTTGGGTTGGCAGGATCCCCTGGAGGAGGGCATGGAAACCCACTCCAGTGTTCTTGCCTGGACAGAGGAGCCTGATGGGCTATAGTCAGTAGGGTTGCAAAGAGTTAGACATGACTAAAGTGACTTAGCATGAATGCATGGGACTCAGAAGACAGCCAAAGAGTGTAACAGAATTGCTCATAGAGCCCAGTCACGAGATATGACAGTGCTACCAACTCTTACTTTCAGATATGAGTGTCTGTGTTGAACAACTTTCTGTTGTCTTGTTAGCCGGTAGTGCTACTGGACACTACTTGTGAAGTCTGATGCTATAAAGGTGACAGGGGATTTTGTGTCTGAGAACTCTCAGAATAAATGAAGAAGAAATAATTCTTAGCATTTCTAATAGGATTCACTGATGATCTTAGATGTGCAAGAAGATAAGTGAACGCAATAAGGAGCCACCACGGGGAGATGAGATAACTGACTGTGGTTATATAATTTAAATGGGTATGTGATCATAAGATTTATGTCTAGGAATATATTATAAGGAATAAATTCAAGTGTTTATTTAATTTTCAATTTAAACTGCTAATGAAGTACTCTGTGATATAGGATACTAAAATCATGTCAAATTAGTACAATTTCTACACTGCACAGAAGAAAATACTATAATTACTGAACAGTAGAAATATAATTGTTTATAGTTCTTAAGCATCACAGCAATTAAGTCATCACATTTGTTATGCTTTCTTTAGAATTGTGGTTAGTGATTTTTAATCCTCTTCTTTTAACTCTCCATTTTCTGAATTTACTACACATTTTTAAAGTGTCCTTGATAGTCCAAAAGTTTTGTATTCATAAAGCTCCGTGGAGTCATAACCCAGTGACATACAAACCCAGATCTGAGACTAAGCATGGATGGGTGTGATTTTGACTTTATTTCATTTCCTAATCTTTAGTTGGAGTAGGTGCAAATGGAATGTACAATCCAACAAAAGAAGTAACAAAAGGAGGGAGGCCCATGTGCAGAAGAAAAGGTCAAGAGTGGTCGATACAACTGAATACTGGAAGTCTTTGAAGGCTTGACTCTTGTTTGACTATTCTAAAATGTCATCCTTGGAAATTATTCCACTTGATACTAAAATTCATGGAAACCTTAAAGACATATTTTCATATCAGCTGATATCCACTTTCTCCAGTCAACCCCCTAAATCACCTAAGCATAGTGCTCTAAGGTTGATGAATTGGTTTGTTTTTTATCTTATCTCTGCTAACAAGATTCTTTCATGAAGTACTTCCTTAAGAGCCATGTAAAGATCCTCAAATAATATTTTAATAAGGACTACATACAGATAATAACACCCGCTTTCTAAACCAATTTCTTCCTCATTCTACAAGACAATGACTTTCAGAAAAAATAAAAATATAGTCTTAAGTGGCATTATCTACTTGTCCCAGAGCCAAAAGTTGAATGCTCCATGCTATGGAGATTTGGTAATGGCCAGTGTTCCTACATATCAGGGATAATGTGATAAGTTCCTTTGCACAGAAGGGTCAATGGGTTACCGCAGTGAGCTTGATCTCTGCAATTTTAGTGTCAGAGATATTTATGTTCCTAAGTACCCCATGCATGCTATTAAAGGTAAAAGAAACAGCAGGGGCATGGTTTCAATTGCTGAGCAAACAATGGTAGAAAGATGTTTATTAAAGCTGACTCTCAAGTGACAGATAAATGCATAGTTCTATTATGCATGCTAATTTCAACATGCAGCAAGCTTAAAAGCAGATAGATCAAAACAAAAGAGGTTTAAAAAATCATAAAGACAAAATAGAGCTATGTTGGTATGTGACAAGAAAATAATTTTGCCTTAAAAGTGAATCCTCCTCAACCCCCTCAAGAAACATGTAACCACAATTTATGGAACAAAATTAAAAGCAAGTTGGGATTGTTCCATTTCATAGCTTGCCTGGCTTTGAGTTTTTTTTTTTTTTTAAAAAGGGCTGTTGTTAAACTAAGATACAATTGATCCTTATATTATAAACAAACAACTAGATCACATAATTACTGATTTGTAATTCTGATTTATTAATGTGCGATGTTTAGTTCTTAAAAAAAAAAAAGGAAAACAACACAAACACACACACACACAAAACAAGCCAATAAACAGACTTTTTCATGCGCATCTTCTTTTCTACCTCACAAAGTTCCATGGCATGATTTTTTAGAGGTGTTCCCTTGCTCAGGGCTGGCATATATTTTTCAATTTTCACTGTCCAGAGCCATATTTACAGAAAGATGTACAAATATTGTAGATGGTAGGCTGCACAACCCTCACATGATTGAAACTTCAGTTCCTTGGTTTTCTAGGGCTTTGTGTAAATGCCAATAAACTTCAGAGTTTACCTAACTGTGCCTCTCAACCTTTGGTCCCAAAGGTGAAGGGCAGGATTTTTAATCAGGTAGCAATTTATCTGTAATTAGGAAAACATAATTACATATTATCATCTAATTGCAATTACTGGTTGGAGAAAGTCACATTTCACAAGTAGTGACCCATGCTGAATTATCATTCTCCTATTACTGAATTCTGCATCTGTATTTGTATTTGGCAGGAAGCCAATAAAAATTCAAAGGTAATCACTATGCTTCTCTGCAGTCCAGCTGTCAAAGTCACCAACTTCACTGCTGAATAAGAAAGCGAGACATACATTCTGAACCACATCTTGGCTATATCTGTTTCCTGCTCAGACATTAAGTGGAGATCAAAATAATTGTATACAAAAAAAACCCCATGTGACGTAGGTTAGAGAACTGTTCCACGCTTCATTTCTGGTACAGTTAAAAAGTTTAATGTCTCAAGGCACCACTATGGTTGAACATTGGATACGCGGGTAACCAGCTAATCTAGTAGGCTGTAAAGTCAGTAAATAGCTTGTGCAACTGTGAAAAGCAATCTCTAGAGGACTGTTAGATATACTGTAGGCACAGGTATCATAATAATACAAATAGAAAAAAACAATGAGTCCTAGAAAAAGCATGTTGAGCACCGTTGTGGCATCATTTGTATTTCTTTACCTAACGCTACGTAAACCTCACATTTACGAAAGGAAAGACTAACTTCTGAAAGTTACACTCAAGGTTGCTCTTTGTGCTTTCCCCAAAAGTGGATCTAGTTCGTCGGTGTACTTTTGGAAGTCGTTGGATCCCCGTCACCCTCAGTGGTGCTGGTTGATTCATTCAAGTGCGAGCTCAAGTTCTCCGACGTGAGGTGGGAAGACTTGTAGACGATCTCGTTGAAGTCAGACCTGATGCACACCAAGGCGGGGTCGTTCAGCGGGTCTTCCACTGAGGCCTGGGTATTTTCCCTTGTGATTCCCATGTCCTTGCTGTGCTCGGAGGGGGATTTCCTTCTCATGCGAGTGTAAGTTTTGTCTTGATTCTCCATGCCTTGCTCATTTTTCAAAAACCGTCCAAAGAACCAAATGAAGAATCCAAACCACACAAAAGCTATTAAACTTGGAACAAAAGCCAGACACTTGACATCGAGGCTTGCCCCTATGAACCTGCTGTGGAGGAACATGTCTCCCTCAACATAGGTTTTATTAGTCCGAGGGTTGGTGTGGTTGGACCGCCATTCCCAGGATAGCTTGGTTCTGTTCAAATCCTTTAGACTCTCTGAGTCTTTGACTGTATATATCTTCTGTCCTGGGCCAATATATTGTCCATATTCATGAGGCTTATAAAATATCTGATTCTTCCACATATTAAGATCCAAAATCAAGACGAGAAAGATAATTCCATAATTAAACCATTTACCTGCATTAAAAAAGAAATACTGTGTATTAGTCAAAGACTGGTAAAACTGCAATAGGGTTTTCTCCTATAAAATGGAGATAATGGTATTATAGCATAAACTGTTAATGTTTTAGACCTGTTAATTTTTTGAGAGTGCTATGCTGCCATTAAGTCAATTGGCAAAGGGAATTTCCTAAATGGATGTTAAGCATGTGAAAATGTAACTCTTGATCCCAGAGCCAGCAATTTATGGTATTTACACTAACTAGACAAAGTCTCCTGGCTTTTAAGGCACCACCACTATACTCTAATTGGGTTTCATGTAGGTTATTCTCTAGAACATTTCAATTAAGGTTTGAAAACAAGTTCTAATAAAATTATTGGAAAAGTCCAACATATGATTGAATATCTCCTATGGTTTTATAATTATGTCTGGGAAAGAAATAAATCATTTTGCAGTGTAAGCACAACAGTGCATCAATTGAATTCACATTGCTGTTTGTTGGTGACCTGTTGATTAAACTATTAGTCGATGTGGTTCAGATCAATATTCCTTGAGCATTCATTTCAAGACTTTAAAAATAATTGCATCAAATTCTCATTGAACAGAATCCATTCATCAGACATATAAATATAATTAAAGCTTTAGATGATATGATTTGGAGAGACTATAACCACTATGACTTCTTTGTAGGATTTAAAAGTCCTATATAGATGTAAATCCATGGCTAATTCATTTCAATGTATGACAAAAATTACTGTAATGATGTAAAGTAATTAGCCTCCAACTAATAAAAATAAATGGAAAAAAAAATAAATAAAAGTCCTATATAAATAAGATATTATTTAGAGACATTATCTAGTGAAATCTTTGCATCTTTAAATGGAAATAATGTGGAAAAACTTTAAAGGGATACTATATTCCATTACAATTTTTATTATTATTTGTTCCAAATTTTACAGTATGAAGTGTTAGCTTAGTAACACCTCATAGTTTTGCTATCGCAAATAATGTGATATATTTACAGATTCTAAAAGATTTAGTTATAATTATTATATATATTATGTCAAAATTATTTTGTATTTAAAAATAATGACATTGAACATTATTAAGTTACTGCCTCACATGAGAGCTTAGCTCTTGAGAAAACGTCTTACTAAAACTGGTAAACACGTATTTTGTAATACATACTTCAATAGAACACATAGCTTAAATATGACCTTGGGTAAGGAAAGGAGGTTAGGAAAATATTTTATCATCATCATTACACATTTTCAAGCTCCTATTAGGTGCAAATATGAGGGCTTTCCCAAACCCTTGTCTAGATGCCAAAACCTACTAGCTACATTAACTTGGGTTAGTTGCTTAAATTCTCCAAACTCCAATTTCTTTACAAGCAGAAAATAACAGTACTTATTAAAATGGTTAACATTTCATGAGATTATTAGATACTAAGCACAATGTTTGCTATATAATAGGAACTCAGTAATTGTCACTATTATTATCATCAAAGTCTTGCCTAAGTCATGATAATGTCCTCATTTGCATGGAAAGGTACAACTTCTCTATGAAGAGAATTTATTTAAACCACAGGAAGGGAAATGTCCTAAAATCATTCAACCATACAGGGTTTATAATATTTGTAATGAAAATTCTTGCCTGAATGATTAATTTGGCACTCCCAAACTATAAATTAAGTGGGAATACTGGAAACATTTCCAGATATGAAAAGATGCTTATAACACCTTGTACTGTTAAGCTCAAGCCACTCCTGCCCTCTTGTAACTTCAAAATGAAAACAGAATCAACCATAAAATAAATCAAGAAAGCTCAAGCCAGAGAAATTCCACCAAATACAAAGGCAGGCATCATTGCCAGATATTTATTGTATTCATAATAGACTCTGTGAAGGATACCTTAGTAGATCCTGAGGACATATGTCACTGCCTTCAAGGAAGGAACTTATCATCTTATGGGAGAAAACACAACAGAGACATCAACAGATAAGTAATAATAATAAGAGGCCACATCTAAGAGGTGCCAAAGGAGTGATACAAACCATAAAGCTGAAGATGTTGAGAAAATGGAATAAAAATTGAGTGCTAACTTCTGCAGAAGGGATTTTGAAGGAAGTAGCAATTCATGTGGTCGAGAAAGAAAAGGAGGACAGGGAACAGTTTGGAAAATGTTATGTTTCTTTTAGTGTATGTTTTTATTATGCTGCAGATAGAATAATGTACAGAAAAAGATCAGCTAATGTGGAAGAGAGGGGACAGAGAGAAGGGAAAGAATGGAGACTATCATAGGAAAAGAATGCACAGCAAAATGAGAGCTAGGTGATATGAAAAGTTCAGGGGTTCTCATCCAGTATCACAGAGGCACTAAGTTGGTAGCTTTCATGATTGAAGCAGTTGGAAGAGGGGTTTTGGGTCCTTCTCTGTTGTAGGAGATCCATACTTCTTCTCCTTTTGGGAACTACATGGGTTATGAAGCTATGGGGAGGGGAAGAGGTCCTTCAACCTGAATGACTGGCCATCAACTTCCTGACTCACAAAGTGAAAAAAGTGAAAGTCAGTCATGTCTGACTCTTTCCAACCCTTTGGAATGTCGTTCAACAGGCTCCTCTGTCCATGGAATTCTCCTGGCAAGAATACTGGAGGAGGTAACCATTCCCTTCTTGGGAGATCTTCCTGACCAGGGGAGGAAACCTGGGTTTCCTACATTGCAAGTAGATTATCATCTGAGCTCACAAAGGCCCCTTGGAAAAACCCTGTTTAGATCACATTTATCAACTCATGAAGAGAGCAGTCTCCCATACGGGGTTTCTGTTTCTAGGGTAATGATGTCAGAAATTGAACACAAGCAGCACCACAGAATCAGAAAGGAAAAGAGGAATGCTCACGGAGCTTAGAGAAGGGCGCTTTTCTGGTGGCTAGAAGATGCTCAGTGAACAACAGTAAAAGGAAAAAATAAAATAAAATCAGGGAACAAAAGTGGTCGTGAATGTACAGTGATCAACCTGAAGGAACCATGCAGATAGAAAGAGCTTTTTTTCATACTTTCAAATTATTTTCTCTACCCAAGTTGAATGGTGCTGGGTCAGCTTGACCACTAAACATTCACATTAAAAAATCATGTTATGTCACTTCTCAAGTGACCTGGTGTCTATATATTAAGACAGGAGGAAGGAGACACCAGTTAAGCATGTGTTGCCTGACAGTGGATACCATTACTCTGCTCTAACACATGTTTACTGTTTTGTGAGAGGGGAATCATAGGGACAAAAACTGCAGGCTGGACACCAGCGGATGGGGATCAAATACTCAGTACAATGTGGGTAATGTGTTTAACCTCTCTAGATCTCAATAATTTTAGTTTCAAATTGAGTTAACAGAAATAGATGCCTTCCAGTTCTATGATTCTGTCCTCTTCCCCCAAACCCTTCGATATGTTAACTATGTACATTCAATTTTTTGTGCTGTGAAATGGAGAATAACACCAGTGTTGTTCAGTTACTCGGTCATGTCTGACTCTTTGTGACCCCATGTACTGTGGCATGCCAGGCTTTCCTGTCCTTCACTATCTCCCCGCATTTCCTCAAATTCATGTCCATTTAGTCAGTGATGCCACCCAACCATCTCATCCTCTGTCATCCCTTTCTCCTCCTGCCCTCAATCTTTTCCAGCATCAGGGTATTTTCCAATGAATCAACTCTTCACATGAGGTGGCCAAAGTATTGGAGCTTCAGCTTCAACCTCAGTCTTTCCAATGAATATTCACGGTTGGTTTCCTTTAGGATTGATTGGTTTGATCTCCTTGCAGTCCAAGGGACTCTCAAGAGTCTTCTCCAGTACCACAGTTCAAAAGCATCAATTCTTCGGTGCTCAGCCTTCTTTATGGGCCAACTCTCACATCCATACATGACTACTGGAAAAACCATAGCTTCAACTATCTGGACCTTTGTTGGCAAAGTGATGTCTCTGCTTTTTAATATGCTATCTAGGTTGGTCATAGCTTTTCTTCCAAGGAGCAAGTGTCTTTTAATTTCATGGCTGCAGTCATCATCTGCAGTGATTTTGGAGTCCAAGAAAATAAAATCTCTCATTGTTTCCATTGTTTCCCCATCTACTTGCCATGAAGTGATGGGGCTGGATACCATGATCTTAGTTTTTTGAATGCTGAGTTTTAAGCCAGCTTTTCACTCTCTTCTTTCACCTTCATCAAGAGGCTCTTTAGTTCCTCTTCACTTTCTGTCATTAAGGTTGTGTCATCTGCATATCTGAGGTTATTGATACTTCTCCTGGCAGTCTTGATTACAAATTGTGCTTCATCTAGCCCAGTCTTTCATATGATGTACTCTGCATAGAAGTTAAATAAATAGGGTGACAATATGCAGCTTTGACAGACTCCTGTCCCAATTTTGAACCCATCTCTTGCTCCATGTCTGGTTTTAACGTTTACTTCCTGACCTGCATACAGGTTATTCAGACACCCGTCAAACCACCTCAAAGGATTATCATGATTGCCAACTAAAAAATACAGTCACAACCTGAAAGTAGAGAGCTGTTTCATTTGGAGGGAAGGTTTAAGACTCTAAATCTAGGAAGTAGCTCTGAGAAAAATGCTCTTAGGAGGCAGGGGGGGAAGTCAGGCTATATACAAGTTTGCAATAAAGGGAGCAGGCAGTTTGAACATCAAAGATCAGGTATCAAGTTAAGGAATTTAGCATTGTATGTATGGGAAGATGCAAGTCTCTGGGCTCACTGAATTAATTCCTTTCATATGCACTTCAGCTATCTGGAGCCAATCCTACTTCCTCGTTCACCTTGCTTCTTGCATTCCCCCAGCCCCTCAGCAATCACTGTGGGGGTGGCAGCATCTGCTGGATCTCAGTTTTGGGAGTCCTCATTCACACTTGGAGGCCAGATATTGGTGATGATTGTGACATTTCTTGTTTATTAATATGGCAGGAGATGTTCTCATTTCACAGAATATAATGAAAAGTTGTGGACCTGTGAGGTGATGCTAATGGTAACAAACCTGCCTGCCAATTCAAAAGATGTAAGAGATGCCAGTTCAAACCCTGGGTTGGGACGATCCTCTGGAGGAGGTCATGGAAACCCACTCCAGTATTTTTGCTTGGAGAAGCCCATGGACAGAGGAGCCTGGTAGGCTACAGTCCATTGGGTCGCATAGAGTCGGACACGACTGAAGCAACTTAGCATGCATGCAAGCACAATGAGAAGTGGTATTTGAGAGTTCTCTGAAATATATTGTTTGCCCAAAATGTAGGGTACTATTATTTCTACAATTTCTTCTTTCTGCTTCATTAATCCAGTTAATATACGATCTAAGTAGAGAGAAGAGAATGTTAATGGTTTCTAACAAAGATATACCCTCAGTGTTTCAGTTTGGATAAAACACAATGAATTACTGAGCAGTGACATTAATAGGTAGATATCACTGGACCAACTGGGCTTCCCTGCTGGCTCAGATGGTAAAGAATCTACTCCAATATGGAAGGCCTGGGTTCAATCCATGGGTGGGAAGATACCCTGGAGGAGGAATTGGCAACCCACTACAGTATTCTTGCCTGGAGAATTCAATGGACAGAGGAGCCTGGCGGGCTACAGTCAGACAGGATTGAGCGACTAACAGTTTTACTTTCACAAACTAATTACCGTTTTACTTTCACAAACTAATTACTGGAGGCCCCAGTGTGTATCTAAATGTAAATATGCATTGTGAATCAGCATATTTAACATGTTAAAAATCCCGAGCAATTGATAATTTGTCTACAGCTTGCAGTAGTATTAGTCCAGAGAAACGCACACAAAATGTGAAGCTAAATAGCAGGGTATACATTCTCCCCATACCCCCACTCCATTTCCACAGCTGAGAGACCACGTTGTGGTGGGGAAGTGTAGAGGGGAGAGAATTAGATGAGGCAGGATTCCTATTGATTTATTTCCTTTTCTGCTTCTGTGAATGTAGCCTCGCCCTTCCCCCATTGTTGTAGATGCTCAGTTGAAAATGAAACTGCTGAAAATAGAGAAGAAATGGCTCTTCTTACTTTTTGCATCCTGCCCACCTGACATAACTCCTGCTCCACTTACCCATCGGGATAGAGGAAGGATGTCCATCTTTCTCTACAGTGCTTTTTTCCATTTTCCTACACAGTGTTTTGTTACCTTCGTAATGTTCTCTCCTCTTTAAAAAATTACTTTTATGAGATGCCACAAACTAGAAAGCAAAATCAAGTGGGACAACTCAACTTAGTGTACTTGTCTATGAAGTGAAGGAGTTGCGTTATATAACCCTCAAGATTTCTTCCTAGTCCTAAAAGTCTCCTTGATGAGTCTATGAAATAAACACTACCTCAACCTTAATGTTTTATGATGGAGCAGGAAATCTCACCATTAGAGCAAAAAAGATGCAATACACATTTTTCATATGGAGAAAGATTTCCTAAAAAAAAAGACTGTATATTCTCAGAAGTGCTGTTTACCATAAAGAATAAATTTGAGTCTCTGAAATGACTCACATTAAAAGGTGTAAGACACAGAAAAAAAAAAGACTAACAGTGCTTCTATTGCCATTTTTTCATGTGTGTTGTTGTGAATGTACAGTCAACCAACAATAACAAGAGGTTTGGTATTTTGGCATTAATTGTATGAGACTTTTTGCATTTCCCCCTGTTGTTTCAACTACATAGCATAATGTAAATCAGCAAGGAGGAAGGGTAAGAATCCATACATTATTTCTATTAATCTCCTTCTCGAAATACCTCACTGTCTCCTTTAATGAGAAATCCCTGCATGGTGTTATGGGATTGCTTCTTTTCTGTCTTGTATGCTTGTAATGAATCTTACTGATTGGCAAAAATGATATTATCATGGTAATTTTCTCATTTTACTTTGTGGGAGCTTATAGAATCCTGGGCTAGTTAATTTTAAAAGAATTCTTCATTAAATATCAGCCTCACTTTAGCATAGGAAATGACAAGAGTTTGGGGAAAAGTGTTGTTTTTTTTTCAACTAAGGAAAACTACTATATGTGCTGATGTTTCCACCTATAATGAACCTTTCATGACTCAAATATGCAATTATAATATTTTTAAAAAAATCTTTCACCCAGTAGGGTTGCCAGTTAGCATTGAGGTTGAGCTGTGTTGTTAGCACCTCTATAGCAAGTGGTGTTACCATTTGGGCGGACCCTATGCCCAGGGGTCATGCTCCACAAAGTCACCAGCATCCATTACGTGATCACAGGAAACCTTGACCTTGAAGAAGATGAGGTTTGCATAATTAAATAGATAACAGTTTGCTGTAATAGGTTTCCTGGCCATGTTCAATATCCTCTCATTCTAGACCTGATGAGTGTAAACAGGGCACTCTGAGTTTGTGGCTCTTTAAGCACTGGCCCCACCTCCCCCCACCCCCCTTGCAACCAGGTAATTTAAGAATATCCAGAAACCACATTAAACGCTTGGATCATGAGGAGGCGGTTGAGCAAATTGAAGATACTTACTAAAAAGTTTATGAACTAATAAGAACTGAGTTAGTAAATTATCTCAAGACTTAAAAGCAAATGAATATAACTTCTTAAAATGCCTCTCATGTCATTGTTACTTTCCTAAGTAGGAGACTACTCCTTTAGGACATAATTCAATATGATGAATAGAGGTAGAAACTTGTGATGATGAAAAGCAAAAGAAAAGGATGTGAAGTTGTATTGAATTCGATTACCATCACACTCTGACTTTCTTGAGACTGGGAACTGTGCTATGCTCATTTCTGTATTCCCTCGATCCTAGTTTAGTTTTAGACACATGTTAAGTCAGAAAGTGTCCATTAATCAATAAGTAAAATCTGAAATACTATGTCCAGAAAAATTTCAAGGAGTGAAGTTCTAGTCTTTCAAATCAAATGCCATTGTCACAATGATCTGGTGAATTCTAAGATACTGCTAAAATCAGATAAAGTCTGGAAAATTGGGAAAAACAAACTATTTAAGTCTCAAAGAATATGATTAGTTATATATTTCAAATCTGTCTTCTGGCTGTAAAGAGAAATATCTGAAAAGCATGTGAGTTTTACTACAAAAACCCTGATCGTAAATGAACCCAGGACACCTCAGTCTGGACAGGACAGACCAGCTTAGAGGCAGCAAGAGCTGACAGGCTATGGGCAGAGCAACCATGGCCTTGAAGAAGATGAGTTTGGGACAAATAAAAGGAATTGCTGCTTTAGGTAGAAGTAAACAGTTAATGCTAGAGCTTCAAAATGTGTTGGAAATGGAAATTGCTGCAGGAAGTGTTCAGAAAAATTCATAACTGAGAGACTAGCAAGAGATCCTTGTATGCTTTGGATAAATTCATGATCACTGGGGACTGTCATGGTGAAGAAGATGCATTGCATTTCCCTATAACAAGTCCCTTGCTAATTTTGCCAGACAGAATATTCTGCTGGATGGACCACTGGCCTGCCCTCACCAGCACTTTCCATGATCTGATTGACACAGGAGAGCTCCTTAAAAAACAATCCTTGGGAACTCATTTGCCAGAAATCATGCACCTATGGAAATAAAATGAAGGACATTATTTTTATGCATTATTTTCTACATTCTCGCCATTGTGAAGCACCTGTGCCCTCACACTGCTCAGGAAACTGAAATAGAACACAGACCTAGGGAGGCTTGTTTACTGCTACATTTTCCATTTTTGCCGAAAGGTTCCCATGGGCATCGTCGTGCCAGTAGTGTGAATTCTCTCCTCACAGATGCACAGGCCTTCCTTCTGGCCTTTCCCCCAACCCTCTCCTAATTTACTCAGATGATGGCCACCAATGGGACACTTCTTTTGTCTGACTAGGATGACAGATGGCAGAGCTTCCACTGGGATCAGCATTAATAGGACTTGGGGAGCTTCTGAGTCTGAATTGAGAGGCCATTCCTCTCTGGGCTCCAGAGACTTAGTACATCATATTTTGAATCCATCTTTGCACTTACCTTATAGGGAAACGGGAAGAGGGAGAAAGAGGTAAGTATACGGTTGTATTTAGCATTTACTTTTAGGAGAATAAACAGTGGACTTGAGCTAAAGGCACCAGTGTGACCAAATCACTAACCATTTATCCCCTTTATTACTGAAGTTAAAATTCCCAGAAAAAAATATTTTAACACACCCTTTGAAAAGAGATGATTTATTTTTATAAGCTGTAGCTCGGCTTGTAAAATGAAAGCTCATACATACTGCAGCAAACCATCTGTCGGGGGGATCCAGATGAGCTAAACAGATGCAACAATTCAAGTTATTTCTGACATGCATAAATAAAACTAGCTAGGAATCAGGATTAAAAAATACTCAAATCCTAAAGGCTTTTAAAATGTCAATGGGAACTCATCAGTGTCAGATAACCCTCATATATAGAGCATTTCATTGGGAGAGAGATTTTTTTTTTTTTTAATTCCTAGCTTTGTCTTTCTCGAGGACTCAGAACATAACTGCTATTTACATAACAGCAAAGAACTCAGAATAGTTGATAAATAACCAGAGAGACTTCTCTCAGGCTACCTAGTATTTTTTGAATTATAGGGAAAGCAGATTCTGAATGGATAAAAGGAAAAGCTTTAGGTAAAAACAGTGAGAACTTACTGAGTGCTTGTTTCATGGCAGGCAATGTTTTAAGTGCCTTGTACATATTTATTAATTTCATCCTCACTGCAATCCTATGGGATAAGTACCATCACTGTCCCCATTTAACAGGTGAAAATACTGAACCTCAAAGAGGTTAAAGAGCTTGACAAGGGCCCTGCCACCAGTTAGCAGCAGGGCTGGAATCTACACACCAAATCTTTACATTCCATTGCCTCAGCAGGCACTGAACGTCTCTTCCAGATCACAGAGAAATGATAATTGAGACCATCAAGCCATCCTCGACCCTGGAAGAATCCCAGCCATCCTTGTCTAGGCTCTTCTGGTGCAGAACAAACACAGAGAAAGCATTAGACACAGCTGTCTGGCAGTCTGTAGGATCCTTTTCTAGCCCTGTCTCCAGCTTCTTCTAGACCTTTCTCCAGTCATGTTCTGCTTTGGGACCTCCTCTGTTTTGGCCCCAGCTCTGAACTTTCTAACTCCTCTCAGGTATGCCTGAGAGGACTTCTTACTGACTACCTCATTTAAAATTTTTATTTATTTATTTGGCTGCATCAGGGCTTGATTGGGGCATGCAGGATCTTTGTTGTGTCCGGCAGGATCTTTCGTTGCCCCTCAGAGTCTCTAGTTGTGGTACATGGGCTCTGGAGCTCATAGCCTCCGTAGTTGTGGCACATGGGCTGAGTTGCACTCTGTGGCATGTGGGATCCTAGTTCTTCCACCAGGGATCGAACCCAGATCCTCTGCATTGCAAGGCAGATTCTTAACCACTGGACCACCAGGGATGTCCCTACCCCATTTCTATTGAAATGTGTATTCTGCCCCTTGGGTTTTATTTGATAAGGCTTATAGAAAGTACATAAATGCTGAGAAAAAAATGCGAGGAATTCTGATTACAGGAAATGTTTCACAGTAGCTGTATTTTTCAAAGTATGGTCCTCTGGCTACCTGCATAGGCATCACTGGTGGTGCTCCAGAGAATGGCAGATTCCAGGCTCCACCTCCTACCTGAGGCATCCGACTCTGGGTGTGTGGCTGATGGATCGTTTACAAACACATGCTCTCCAGGTGATTCCCATACAAACTAAAGTTTCAGAACTGTTGACAGATAGAGAGTGTTTCATGCTTAATGATCCCAGGGGTGATTCTATATTTACTGACCAGGAAAGCATTAAGGTCTCCCTACAAAAAGAAGCAGAACTTGGAGGAAGCTATCAAGCTAGCATTTGTGGTTCTCTTGGATGTTTGTGGGCTACTAACTATTGAGCATATTAAAATACAACATAGTGCACTATGTTTTAGGGATTTTACCTGGGTTTGCCCGGAAACAACTATTTTACAATATCAAGTAAAGTCAAAGGCCTTTTAGGGGAGATGGGTGGTACTCCAGAATGGCTTCAGCAACCTCTTTAGATTCACAGAACAGAGAGAACAACAGAGACCAAACAAAAGGGGGAACGTTCTGATTTTCTTCAGTTTCCCTGGGTCGGGAAGATTCCCTGGAGGAGGGCATGGCAACCCACCCCAATATTCCAGCCTGGAGAATCCCATGGGCAGAGGAGCCTGGTGAGCTACAGTCCACAGGGTCACAAAGAGTCAGACATGGCTGAAGTGACTTGGTACACACACATGCATTCTTAAGTAGAACATTCCAAATTATGTAAGCTTTGGGCACCACAAAACTTGCCCCTACCCTTGTCTATGAATGACAGCATATATGACAAAGCTATGCATAAAAGCCCTGAATTAAATATTTTTAACAGTTTTATTTTCCTTTCTGGCCAATGGACTCTCTGAGCCTCCCTCCCCAGCTCTCCTCTCCTTTTTTTAAACTTGATGTTCTGCACTCAAACAGGATATTTTTGAAAAGCCTTCGGATAGTCAGAGACAATATTAGTGCCATGATGGTCTGAGACAAGAGCTGATAGTAAGAACAGATGGTTCCGGCAAAAGCCCACCCAAAGGGATATGATGGTACCATGTGTGTGATGGCTGTTTTAGAAGTCTGAGAGGGCAGCGTGCTGCAGAGATTAAGTGGGGACTCTGAAACCACACTATGTGACCTGAACTCAAATTGATTGATTTACCCAGCAGATTTAATAGATGGGCCTCATTCATTTTGAATAGGAAAAGAAACCTGCTATATCTTCCCTATTCATGAGCTCATTCTCCAATTTAGGAAGGTCGCCTCATGCTCAAAGCAAAAAACAGCCTTCAAGTTGGGAAGCAAAGGTTTTTTGCAGCACTCAGATGTTCACGTTCTCTGCGCTCAGGCTATTTTTATTCGGCAGCACAGACGGTCGTGTAAGCACAGATTTCTTTGGCAGTTTTTATTATAGCAGGTGTAGGATCCTAGGCCATTGTCCTTAAAACACACTCATTCACTACCTGCATTTGAACAGCTTGAGAACTAATGCCATTCTTTATTTGATTATGTAGCTTACTGATTCTTGTTAAAAAAAGAATTAAAAACATAACTCCAAGAAGCCTTGTTTTTTAGATGAGAATGACTGAGATGTCA
Organism: Odocoileus virginianus; assembly: GCF_023699985.2. Taxonomy (NCBI): domain Eukaryota; kingdom Metazoa; phylum Chordata; class Mammalia; order Artiodactyla; family Cervidae; genus Odocoileus; species Odocoileus virginianus. Next base: position 33,213,264 of record NC_069697.1, read on the forward strand.
TGAAAGAATATTATAATAAATCACATTCAAGCCATTTCAAGAGCAGGACACATTTGAAAATGGAATAATCTAAGGATCCACAAGAGAATGACTTGAGGCAAACATGAGCCTTGCCACAGCAGTAAGTTTCACTCAATCAAATAAGAAGTGGCCTGAACTCCCTAAAGGCACGTGGTCTGACTGGAGCTGTAGGATACCATTGTTTTGATCTCAGCAGCAAATGAAGAAGAAAGGACAAAGAGTATTCATGTTGAAAAAATATACTGAGCTGTATGTTGTGAAAAAGAAACCCACCTAATGATCAAAATCCAGGCAGAGTGGCCTATGGAGTGTGGCAGAGACAGCTAGTGATATTCCTAGGCTAGAATACAAGACCTGATGCCACGGGGCCGCTCAGTGGCAGGTCATGTCTCTCTGTTCTCCTTGACTCTGGGTGGGGCTGTCTCACTAGGTTATCCTCATGGAATGTGAGTGGAGGTGACATGTTCTGTTTCCAGGCCAGGTGGTTGAGAAACAGACAAACCCTCTCAGTCATTTTCCCCATTTTCTTTATTCCCATTTGCCCACTGGATGCTAAAGCTGAAATCGTTAAAGCACCAGGAACTTAAGTCCAGAATGATGGTCCAGAGCCCCCCACTGATCTGGAACCACCTTGCACTGCTAAGTGAGTAAAACTCAACTATATTGCCAGATGCTTCTAAACTGTTCCCATTCTCATTTTTAAAGCAGCCAGCATGACTGTAACTAGGAGACAATCAAATCATGCTCGAAATTTTACCTGTTATGTGGATATGATATTCCTCCTTGAAGATCTTCTGGAAGAAAGGAATCTTGAACTGCATATGAGGAGTATGCAAACCAGGAAGATTTACGTCAACGTCTCCCATGAAATGTGGAAATTCCCAGTCCTGTCAGAGAAAACCAACATGACAACATATCTGTGATTTGTTTCGTTCCTAAGCAGCAAAACACCAAAAATTGACTTTTTATAAGCACTTATTTTAAAATCATTTAAATGCAGCCAGCTGTTTTGTTCTGTGATGGTTGTTTTATGTACATTAGGTAGCACTATGCAATCAAAATCGAAATTAAGTCATAACTTATATCCTCAGATTTTCTCTTTAATGTGATAATAAGAAACCAATGCAGAATTGATGTGTATTAATATATGTTTCTTTCTTTCATTATGGAGATCTGATCTTAAATTTTTATAGGAAGGAAGTGATCCATATTTTATAAATATGGGGTAATTTAGTTATTTTTTGTTCCACTATTTTTTAAAAATAAGAAATTTATACCAGCATATTTTCTGTAAGAAGACAAAGAGGATCTAATTCATTTAACCAAGTTCCTCAATTCACATCAAGGGAGTTTTATTAATCATCTGTGCTAGCAACTATATGGAATGGAAAAATGCCAAAATGTTCCATCCTGTTCTCTTGCAATTTAGCATCAATTTGAACCAAATGATGGAGGGCCTGACATGCTAGCCTGAGAGATGAACAGTGAATTAATTCCAAAACTGTCATTAGTTATTTCCTTGTTGTCAAGGCAAAATCATGTGGGATGACCCTCCTTCTCACAAGAAAGGAAAAAAGATGCAAATGAGGATATTTTTAGGTGACTCATCTGCTCTTGGTTTTTGGATAGAAGTACCAAATTAAAGTCCATAACTAGCATGTGAAGAAGAAATACACTAAATAATGAAGAAATCTTTAAGCTGAATCCATGTTTTTATTTCCAGTAATAAAAGTATCACTAAATTAACAAACAATTCTATATTTAGTGAATATTTTCTAAAGAACTTGGAGATGAAAAAATAACAAAATACTACTTTAAAATTTTAATCCACTATTTTGACATAAAAAGTTAAATTTTTCTGAGATTTCTCTATATGAAGCTAATAGAGGTGTGCTGATAATAATGTGCATGAATACTTCAGGAGTTTCCATAGCCATTCCACTTCCCTCTTTGCAGCAAATTCTGATTAAGGGAGAACAAATGTTAAAGGAAAGAATATGTGAGGGGTGGTAATCGGGAACGTTTTCAATGTTCATTAATTTTTGATCTATGGATAACTTTAAGCCAGTTATAAGAAATAAATATATAAGTATAAAATAAAATGATGCAATATCATCCTTTACTATTGGTGCATATGCCAGTATCCTGTTGGTCTTGTCACTCCTGGTTTTTCAGATATCAGCAGCAAACAGACATGTAATTTTGGAAATCCAGAAAACCCAAAGCACTGATGCTGGATGAATTTGGAATATTTTGATCTAAAATATTAGTAGAAAATGGACTGGAATAATACTTGTGAACTACTGCATTTTATTAAAGTGCACTTTTTATTTCATTGATATCATCTTGCTCTATGTTACTCAGAAGACATTTGCAAAGAATTAAAATTGAATCTAGTCCTTTGCTATAATATAACTGACATCTGCCATAAAAAATTATGCTTGGCAATGATAACCAGATAATCTTTCACTAGTCCAGGATAAGAAATAGAAAACATTACCAATAGGGCAATTCCCTTTCTCACTTCTTGGTTTAAGGAAGAATGTAGGATTAACAGATACACACTACTATCTATATAAAATAGTCACACAATAAGGACCTACTGTGTGCATAGCACAGGGAACTATATTTAATTCCTTGTTAATGGAAAAAATCTGAAAAGAATCACTGAATCACTTTGCTGTATACATGAAACTGACACAATATTGCAAATCAACTGCACTTCAATTAAAATAAAAAGGTGGGGAGTGAATACTTCTGGATAGTAATTGGGCAAGTGTACTTTCTTTTGAAAAGACGTTCTTGGACTGTTTTTGTTTTGCTTTTCATCTCATGAAATGAAAGCTTTCTACTGGGTATGAAATTGATTTTAGTTTGAAAGTAATCTCTAGAGATTTCTGTAGACTGGGATCAAATCCTCACCCTCACCTCCAAATAGTTCCTTAATTATATCCCAACTGTACTTGGAGATAGAAAGAGGCATTCAGCAAAAGTGGACTAGAGGACAGGAGAAAGTCTTCCTCTTCATCTAGAAGATGGCATTTCTTTCTTTTCTTTTTTTTTTTAAAGAGATGAAGGCAGAGAGTTTGGGGGGAAAATGTGAGAGTACTATCTTACACCATCTAAGAAATTAAAAACAAAGAAAGAACTAATAAAAGAGATGACACAGAAAGTCTCTCAGATTCCCCCTTTATAGTGTCCAGGGGCTTCCCTGGTAGCTCAGTGGTAAAGCATCTGCTTGCCAATGCAGGAGACATGGGTTCGATCCCTGGTCTGGGAAGATCCCACATGCCTCAGAGCAGCTAAGCCTGTGCGCCACAGCTATTGAGCCTGTGCTTTAGATCCCAGGAGCCACAGCTTCCGAAGCCTGCATACCCACAGTCCTGCTCCACAAAAGAAGTCCCTGCAGTGAGAAGCCCATAGACCGCCACTACAGCAGCCCTGACCGCCACAACTAGAGAGAAGCCTGCGCAGCAAGGGAGACCCAGTACAGCCAAACGATAAATACACAAAATTACCAGCTTTGGGCTTCAAACACTGTTTTCCTGAGTCTTTTAACTCCCTGCCTCCATCCTCTCCCTGCTACTCTTGTTTTTGTAGTTTAGTTCCTCAGTCGTGTCCTGACTTGTTGCAACCCCATGGACTGTAGCCCACCAGGCTCCTCTCTTCATAGGATTCTCCAGGCAAGAATTCTGGAGTGGGTTGCCATTCCCTTCTTCAGAGCATCTTCCTGATTTAGGGATCAAACCTGGGTCTCCTGCATTGCAGGCAGATTCTTAAACATCTGATTCACCAGGGAAGCCTCTTGTTCAGTTCCTACTCTGTATATTTCTGCAGATGCATTGTTGAATCAGTGTAAATTTTGACCTTGACTTAGAATGGAATGGTAATAATAAGCATTGCTACCACTTCCAACACATTTTGGGCTCATCTTAATGGAGGCATCGGAGGGTAGTGATACCTCAAGTACTTTTTTTTTTTTTTAATAGGAGATAAAAGAGGAAGAAGAATGATATTCTCAATCCCCACCTTCATCTCCAAATCCCACAGGCTTCTTGGGAAGGTGATATAATGCCTGGACAGCAACTAGCACATTGCTGGGGACAGAGGGAAGAGACAGAGAAATAGTCAACAAGCATGGCTGATTTCCCAGCATCATTCAAGGTCAGAGTGTCCCTGAGAGTAAAGCAGAGGCAGCAGATAGGGCTGTTTTCAGGAGAAGCACACACAGCTGCTTCAGGGTCCAAGTGGAAAAGGACGAAGGTCCTCTTCTCCTGCCCTCATCCACTGCACAGTGCTGGCCTCCTGAGGTCTCTGATGGGACTTTGGTCAGAGCAGAGTCCTCCTAGAGGACCCCAGGAGCAGGACCATAGGGAAGGTAATTTCTCTCAAAGGGACACGTGAGTGAGCTCAGTGGAGGACAGAACAGGAGCAAACTGGTTTCTTGTGCAATGTGTGTCTCATGCTGTAGTGAGCTCCAGGAGTAACTGTGGCAGACTTTCACTGTGATGGGGGGGGCACTGCTACCGCGGAGCAGGAGCTGGTCACCTAGCAACACGTGAAACTGAAGCCGAAGAAACCCAAGGACACTTGGATCATAAACGTTCAAGCACTGGCAATGTTCTAGCATCATCCTAAGCTACATGTTTATATTTACATACAAAATAACCCCCAAATCTTGCTATTATTAACTCATTGTACAGAAAAGAAAAATTTGCCTCAGAGAGGTTAAATTCTGAGAAAATGAGGTAGCTGTCATATGGCAGAGCACAGGCAAAAGAATACATATTTTCTGCTGGGCCATGCTGCCTCTAACTATGAAAACTAATGACCCTTAACTGTTTTTGACTCATTACTAGAATTATCTATACCTGCTATACCTGTCCTGGGGGCTTCCCAGGTGGTAGAGTGGTAAAGAATCCACCAGCTAATGCAGGAGACACAGGAGACATGGGTTAGATCCCTGGCTTGGGAAGATCCCCTGGAGGAGAAAATGGCAACCCGCTCCAGTATTCTTGCCAGGATCATCTCATGGACAGAGGAGCCTGGTGGGCTACAGTCCATGGGGTTGCAAAGAGTCAGACATGACTGAGAAACTGAGCGGGCATGTACACGATACCTGTTCTTATTGAGAATCACTGACAAACAGTTATTGCATGTTCATCTCTCGCCAAAAGTCAGTTCCATGAGTGGCTTTAAATGATTTCCCCACCCCAACCCCAGAAGTTTCTCATATTTTATCCAACCCTAATTTGACCAAGAAGATCAACTGTAACTTTTTCTCCATTAATCAACTGTCCCAGAGGCCACTGATTTCCAATCAGATTGTTGAGTAGGGAGATTTGACCAACAGGAAATTACTAGCAGGTACTGAGATTCTCTTGACATCAAAACTATGGATGTATAGAAGTTCCACACACAGATTGTATGTACATGTTATGAGAGGCATGGTGTTCTTTCCTTCTGCATACATTTTAAAAATTATATTTTGAACATCAGATGAAAACACTGAATTAAGAGAATGACGAAGCAAAATGTATTCAGCTACCAAGACTGGGGTAGAGACAGGTTGGTCCTGTGATTTTATATTATAAGATGTTCATTTACTCTATTCTTTAAGGAATGCTATCAGTATTCAGTAATTCAAAGCTTCCTTACTATGGTCTCCTATCAAATCCAACAACGCCTGCAGCCGTCTGTCCCATTTGTGGCTCAGTGATGTGAGAATGATTTAAGTACATTGTGTCACTCACCCTACTCTAGTTATGATCAGCTTATGGTAATGAACAGACTTCCAACTTTGTATCTTGCTTCATATATGAGAAACAGCTAATTTTTATTCAGTTGGGTGTATTTCCCATATAAAAATAAATGAGAAATGTCATGGTATATATCTACTCAGATTTCTTACATACAAGGGCTTACTTTTGCTTATAGCTATAAAAATCACATTTGAACACTGATGTCCAAATTGCATTTGGACAAGTAATTTGGGACTGATGTGTCCAAATGTGATTCCATCCAAGTGTGACTCTATTATTCATGGATCACATCTGGATAGACATTCAGGACACTGTTCAATATATAGTCTCAAGATATCCTGGATTCATCATTTCCTCACATTTTTCTCATTGAGGTACATGCCCTGGGGTCCAGGAAAAGCACTTGGTACTGTACAGAGGAACTCAAGCTTGAAACCAACATGGTTTTGAATCCCCCAACTAGCATTCAATTTCCCAAATCAAATGAAGGGGACCCCACTTCTATTTAGAGAAGCATTAGAGGATAAAAATGTAATAACAGTGAATACTTTACCTTGCAAAAATGAAACCATGGTATCAGAACAAAAATCATATTTTAGGAGCTAAAGACTGGCCACTTGGTTTTGAGAAATTTAAGACACAATTTAGATAATAGTTTGCCAAAAGTGTAGATAACAATTTAGAATAGAATAGACAATAGATTCCTAAATACTGATTAAAAATACCATTCTTCAGTGTAATAATTTGCATATCTCCTCTTTATAGGCATTTAGATTATAAGGATTTAAATGATTTCAAAATTCAACTTTACAGATTTGCTTGTCTCCCTTTGTTAATCTCCATTCTTCCTATTTCAGAACTGAATATAAGTCCATGAATATCAGAACATTATTGTACCCAAAATGTCCCCAGCTTGTAAAGTGTCCTTGGTTTTTCTATGCTTACTGTGTCCTAGCAACAAGATTTGAGATGACAGTGAACAGTGGTGGCCCGAAGAATTGTACTTATGCTTTGGAAGATATTTTTTGCTTCTTATTAAGAATCTCAAGTGCCTGATTTCTTTCAGCACCAGTACGCTTCTCCTAATTGGCAAAACTGCCATGTATCACTTAGCTGAATAAATCCTTGGAAACCTTGACATACAGTAGATGTTGCTTATTGGTTTGTTTATTACCTGCCTCTCCCATTGGAATGTAAGCTCCAAGGAACATAAGGAATTTTCTCCTATTTTGTTCACTGTTACAGTTCCCCATACCTGTAGTATATACTAAGAACTCAAATACTTGATGAGTTCATGAATGGAGCTCTTTGAAAGTTAAAGATACGCAATTACTTTCGGGTTTCATGTAAATGGAATTTAGGTAAACAAAGCAATAAATACGTGGTTTTGTAAATAATATTACACATCAAACTGAGATTCATTATAATGAAAAAAATGTTTTTTTCCCTATAAACAAAGTGTATTACAATTACACAGGCACTAATTACTTTTAAGAAACTTTACCATCAGGCTCTGGCATGATAGCAGTGGGTTTTTTAAGATAAGTTTTATTACATCTAGACAGCTTGAAAGATCATTCCTTTAACCCAAAGATTGAGTCATTTGCCAAAGATCACGGAGGAAAGGAGACAGTATATAATGGGAGGAAGAAAGGGGTCAAATTTAAACACTGTGAGATGAGGCAGTTACTATTTGGGGAATTAGTAAAAATGCTCATTGCAATGATCCAAGGCACCCTTTTAATTCCCATGTAAGTGTAAAGAAGCTCATGAGACACGTTCAACCAAGTCAGAGAACAAGAAAAGAGAATGTAAACCAACATGTGATTAAAAAATGGAGGATCGCTTCCCACAACGGGTGACACTAGGAAGGTCATCAAGGCAACAGTGAATATCAGAGGTGCCTAGCAATAAACATGAAGGATGTACAAAAGAGAGAGATCAGCAGGTTAATTCTTTTTTTTTTCTTCTTCTTTTTTTTAAAATTTATTTTTATTAGTTGGAGCTAATTACTTTACAATATTGTAGTGGTTTTTGTCATACATTGACATGAATCAGCTATCTTTTGACAATTATTCTTATAAGTTATACTCTCATTTTCTCCTAATATTCATTATTGTTTTTTCCCCTCTGAGCAAATGAATTCCATACTCTTGGAGTGCTCTCTCAGGAGTCAGTTATGGTATTTAAAAGATTTAAAAGTTTTGGGGAGAAATCTTGTCTTTCTGATTGAAGTAGGCTTTTTTCAATGAGTAGAAGATAGCAGATCTCATTCGTCACTAAGACAAATCCAAGTCAAACTGTAAATCCTTACTTAAAATGTTGAAAGAAGTTGACTCAAGATTTTTACACATGCTAAGATACGGATGAACTCTCAGAATTGTTGTTTAAATAATCTAATTCATCCTAAAGGCATATTTTGCAGTGTGGTTTAATGTATTTTCTTCATTAGTAATCCCTCTCACTTGCAAAGGCCAATAGGAATTTCCCTGGCTAATTTTGAAGCCAACGTACATCAATGAGATTTAAGTAACAGTTTAGTGCCCATAGAGAAAGCAAATAAGTCAAGCCCAAAGTAGATTTGAGAAGTGAGAGTAGTTTGTTACTTTTAAGAGACTACCATGAGGTTCTGGCACCACAGCGGAGGGTTTTTTAAGATAAGTTTTATTATATCTAGACAGCTTGAAGGCATCATTCCTTTAAGCACCAAGGTGGAAGAATGTCTGATGAAAAGCATGAGGCCTCGTTTACAGATGTCCTGCCCTGGCAGACAGATGCGGTAAAGGACAAAAGTCATTCTTGTAAGTGTTTACAGCTAACAGAAATGCATCATGTGGCCTCTAGGAATAATGGGAAATCAATATCCCTCACCAGGGCAGTACAGTTCACCAATATGAACAGAAAGAGTGCTTGACGTTTTATAGACTCCTATGTGTGTGTGGGGGTGAGGGGGTAGGGAGCCGGCAAACCATTGACTAGGACAAGTTGCTGAAAACTAAAGCTAATGCAAAGACTAAAGAAACATGGTATCATAACTAAATGATAGATCCTTTTGGATAAAATCTTCCATCCATCATCAAACAACAACTTGACTTACTTTGCACTTAAGATGAATGAATACTAGCTATATAATAAGTTGATATTTTTAAAATTGAGAGCACCTAATAACTCTTTTCCTAAAGAGGCAAATGTGAAGTCTGGTGGAAGAAAGTTTTTAAGCATCACATTTTCATGTTATTTTTCAGATACTGGCTGCAGTTCAATAGTAACAGCCCTTGCTTATTTTGTGCTTTATTGTATTTGCACATTTGGTATAAAATGTCACTGCTCCAGTTATCTGTTCTGGCTCTATGCATGCTGCCAGGAATGGTCACATACAATTGTCTGGATGACTAATTTCTTCTATAAGCTATATAGGAAAATTAATTGCATACTGTCAAAAGAGTAGATACTGCCCTTGGTAAAATTTTAATTTAATATTGAAGTCATTTTTCTCTGTGAAAAAATAATAATAGTGGAGATCAGTGGATAAATGTAATTTAATATAAAAATATTCAGAAACAATAGAGAGGATATAAGGTTGATCTAAATATCAGATGTGTGATTGAGGTAAAGGGCTCTAGTGTTTCTTGGAATAGTTTCCTTTTTCATAATTTTTTGTCAGCAATGTCTCATGGAGCATATATTCTAAAAGAAGAGAGACCAATCAGCCAATAGAAATATAGTATGATATCAAATAGAGAAAAATGCTCTAAAGAAAATAAAGCAAGTTAAGGGGATGGAGCATGGTGAGGTAGGGGTGGGTACTAGTATAGTTAGTCAAAAGAAAGCTTCTTTGAGGGTGATCTTTGTATGGAGTGCTGACTCATATGAAAGAACATGCTCTGCACATCTCTGGAGGAGGATATCAGCTAGAAGAAGGAGCTAATGCAAAGGCCCTGAGGAGGAAATGAACTGGAAATGTTCAAGAAACAGCAAGAATGTAAGGGGCGTATAGGAAGGTGAATGATGTGGAAAGTGGTAGGTTGGCTGCAGGAGGAATAAAGGCCAGTTGCAATGTGGGAGACCTGGGTTCAATCCCTAGGTTGGGAAGATCCCCTGGAGAAGGGAAAGGCTACCCACTGCAGCATTCTTGCTTGGAGAATCCACGGACAGAGGAGCTTGGCAGACTTCAGTCCACGGGGTCACAAAGAGTCGGACGTGACTGAGCAGTTAAGCACGGCACACAAGATGAGTGTCGTAATTTAGGTGCGAGGTGATGGCGGTTCAACAATGGCGATCAGGTGTTCAGATCAAGGTGTATTCTGACGTAGCACCAACTGAGCTTCTGAATTTACCATTTGCTCCAGCAACTGGTAAATGACAGCATCATTTACTGAGAAGCTAGAATTTGGGGAACCAGTCAACTTGTGGAAGATAGGGAGGTGGATAAGAAATTTAGAGATCTATTTAGAATATGCTATTAAACATTGACTAGAGGTATTGTGTAGGCAGTTGGGAAGCTTAGGTGAGGAACCACGACTGGAGATGTAGGGACTTCCCTGGAAGTCCAGTGGTTAAGACTCCGAGCTTCCAATGCAGAGGCCTGAGTCCTATCCCTGGTTAGTGAACTAAGATCCCATAGGCCATGTGACATGGCCAGAAAAAAAAAAAAAATAACAAAGACTGGAGATGTAGGTGTGGGAGTCACAATGATATAAAACCACAGAGCTGGATAAACTCATTTGGAAAGGGAGTATAGAAAGCCAAAAGAAGATAACCAGGAACTGAACACTGAGGCACACTGGCATTTACAATTTGGAAGAGGAGAAGCCAGTAAGGAAAACAGAACAAGAATGACATATGTTATAAGAACAAAAGAAAGTTCATCTAGAAGCCAGGTGAAAAAAGTGTTGAAAGAAGTAGTCAACTTCACCGAAGCAGCTGAAAGTCTGAGTGAGGAGACTGAAAGTTCACCACAGGATGCAGCAATGTCAGGACTGTTGATCTTGATAAGATCTCCAAGCTCCAGAGGAAGCTAAAACTGGAGACAAAAGCCTGACTGCCTGGTTCAAGAGAAAATGGGAAGTGAGAAGCAGAGACAGTAATTATAGATTTCTTATGAGGAGCTTTGCTCTTAGTAGGAACAGAGTAAAGAGGCAGGAGAGAGGCCGGAGAGAGACTACAAGTCTTTTAATTTCAAATAAATTAGTGTTAGTATAAAATAAAGTCAATGTGGACTGAGTAGGGGACTCTTGAGTGAGACCTGAAATTTCCTTTTTATATTTTCAACAGCTTCTACAATGGCTAATGTGTGCACCAGCATGGATGCACTGGTTGTTTACAGCTGCTGTCTGCTCTGGTTGATCAATACCTTCACTGTATCAGTAGTTAAATATTCTGACCATCACTCTTTGTGAAGTCAAGAGGGCTGCTTTTCTGAAACAAAACAACACTAGGCTAAGTTTACTGTATCTAGAATGCAATGGAGTTTTAGAAACAATAGGCTGGAACCTTACTGCTCTACTAATGTGATTTCCTTCTGTTTTCATCTTTCTTAGAGAAGACAGTCACAGACTGTCTGCCTCTGACCCCATGGACTGCCTGGCAATAACATGAACAGAAAGTAAAACCTTTAGAGCAATGGATTTGAACTACCAGAAATCCCAGGCCTTTCTTCAATGAGTTTTAGGTCAAGAGTGTTCATCCTTTGAGCTCTAGAGAAAAATTATCAACCCTCAAGTAAGAGAGTAAAGACTAGAAAAACAAGATATATAGAGGCAGGTTGGAGGGATGGAAAGAACAAAATACATTTTGTTGTTGGAGAATTATACCTCAGTGAATCTAACTTTTCTGAACCTATTTTTAGTTCAGAGGTTATTGGCCAAGAAAAACCAAAAAGACATTGTTTTACTTGTTGGAAACCTAGAAGAGTGATTCTACCGCCCTCAGGGTCCTTTTGAAAAACAAGTTTCCAAGCTGGGGTAAAGAAGCCTTGCATGCATGTTAGCAGTTGCCTGTCTTTATATTGACATGTTCCATTCAGAAAAGCCCAAGGTGACTATAGCAGGCTTGGTTTATAGAATCCACTCAACACTTTTAGACTGAATGTGAAGTCTATATAAGAAGTTCCTAGTAACTTATCCTACTTCCACATAGAATTGTATCTATTAATTGAATCGTATCATACAATTCAATGAATTCAACACTTATTGAATACCAACTATATGCAATGCATTTATTCTCAAAGAATATCAAATGGCATTAATAAATAAAGAAACTATGCTCTTCCTTCTGCAGATATAGACAATGAGGGTCAGTGATGTCACAAGACTCCTCCCATATTATAGCCCAACAGACAACTGGTAGAGAAAAGATTAGATGAAATTAAATCAGTATCACCGTGTTTCACTGCATCCCCCTTATTAAGAATTCTATTTAACAGGGAAAAAAATCCTGTTAAGAAGATTGTATTTTCATACTATATTCAGAAAAGCAAACCAACATTTATCATAAACTTGCTCTGTATCAAGCACTTGATCCACAATAAACCACATGCAAATACATGTGGCAAGGAAAATTTTTCTCATTTTATAAGGGAATAAAACTGAGGCTCAGAGAACAGTCAAGTAGCTTGCCCAGTGCTGCACAATCAGTATCAAAAGGATTGGTTCCCAGGTCAGTCTGACTCCAGAGATTTTTTTTTTTTATATCATATCAAGCTTGTTCATTACTTTTTTCATTATGCTCTAACATTGCAACTATCTTCCCACCTAAAAGCCAATTGTCATGTCAATGTGTATTTCCCTTGGAACTTATATCTGTAATTAAGACTTTCCCATTAGTGGTATGTTGTAGCTCATCTTGAAATAATATTTTCTTAGAATTATCTTGGTACCTGCAGCACATGAGGAGGGAATCCTGTCTTATTTCCATTGCAAAGTCCAAGAATGGCAGTGGGTCTGTGTTTACCCTGCAAGTCATTGACAAAGCCGCAAAATACGCAGGCTAAGGTGCGCGTTTAACTCTGGACGGTTTGTGCTGGGCTGTTCTCAGTCGCTTCCGTCGTGTCTGGCTCTTTGCCACCTCTGTAGGCCCCAGGCTCCTCTGTCCATGGGATTCTTCAGGCAAGAAGACTGGAGTGGGGTGCTGTGCCCTCCTCTAGGGGGATCTTCCCAACCCAGGAATCGAACCCGTAACTCTGATGTCTCCTGCATCGCAAGCAGGTTCTTTACCCCCTGCGCCACCTGGGAAGCCCCTAGATGGTTTATGGCCATCTTAGAATTTTTACTGCCAATTCATAGATTTGGCTCTAAACTTAGAATACTTCTAGTAATGAATACTTTCTCCCCAACTTCTTTGCACTTCAGTTTTCTCACCTGAGGATATTTTCATCATACTCTGATGGCAGACTCCTGTATCATTGTACTAGAAAACAGGATTTGGGGGTGGTTTTTTGCCCACTAGTGTTGACTTTTCCCTAGTGGCTCAGATGGTAAAGAATCTGCCTACAATGTGGGAGACCCAGGTTCAATCCCTGGGTTGGGAAGATCCTCTGGAAAAGGGAGTTGTTACCCATTCCAGTATTCTTGCCTGGAGAATTCCATGGACAGAGGAACTTGGCAGGCTACAGTCTACAGGGTCACAAAAGTCGGATGATGATGAGCAACTAACACTTTCACTTCAGTGCTGGCTATTGAACTTTGCAACTTCCTAAAAAGACACAACTTTTATGTTTCTTTGGAAGTTGTATAACAGTGAGATTTGTGCTACTAATGCATTATGGCTTGACATATCATTTAGTGATAAAATTTTGTATTATGTAGGTGACTCAAGGTAGCACAAAAACATGAGAAAGATAACTATAAGAACAATACAACACACATAACACATATTATCTTTATAGCTTTATTCCTTGTGTTTATATATAAATATGGTTATATATATTATGATTTTATGTAATGTGTATAAATAAGGCTGAGTGCCAAAGAACTGATCCTTTCAAACTGTGGTGTTGGAGAAGACTGGTGAGAGTCCCTTGGACAGCAAGGAGATCAAACCAGTCAATCCTAAAGGAAATCAACCCTGAATATTCATTGGAAGGACTGATGCTAAAGCTGAAACTCCAATCCTTTGATTACCTGATACAAAGAGCCAACTCATTGGAAAAGACCCTGATGCTGGGAAAGATTGAAGGCAGGAGAAGAGGGCAACAGAGGATGAGATGGTTGGAGGGCATCACTGACTCAATGGACCAGAGTTTATACAAACTCCAGGAGACAGCGAAGGACAGGGAAGCCTGGCGTGCTACAGCCCATGGGGTTGCAAAGAGTCAGACATGATTTAGAAACTGAACAACAATATAAAAAAATATATATTCTGCATAACTCTCTAAAAAATCTGTTTTATTTTATCTCAAGTCTTCCTTGTTCTATATGTCATTGAAGTTACTGTGTTTCTGGGAACCTCTCCAAGGATTAATTCTTTTTGCTAATAATTATGATAAGTAGAAGATGACACAATTTTTATAAATATAATGTTATTAATAATCCATTTAAAGCCTGTCTCGATATTTTATTTTAAACAGAATTATCAGTGCAAGCAACATTGAAAAGTACATCACTAATGTTATGGGATTGAAGCCCCATATAATAGCTTTGTGCAGTATATTAGATTTCTAATGAAATGTGTCATATTTAGAAATATTACAAACAATACCCTGTGGAAACAAAGTAACAATGAACTTTGGGAAGATGGTAAAAATTATCAGAAAATAATTTTATACTACCTCAGGACAATATCTCATAAAATTTTTATTTGTAAAAATTGGTAAGCTTATGGTTCTGAAAATTGACTTTTAATGCACAGAAAAGCTACATGAAAGCAATCATAAAAACTAAACATAAAACATAAAATTTTGCCTTCAAGCATTGAATTTACTTGGTGAGTCATAGGCAAATTTGAAATTATTACATTTGCAGTTGCCAAAGGCTTTGCTTTATGGATATCTGTAACACATATAGATAAATCAATTAACATGTTATTTTTCCTATATAAATCCAGGTGCACTTGATTTATTACTTCTCACTAGAGGAGAAGTTGGCCAATCCACATCATTATGAAACTGTCCAGGTAATAGACTATCTTCAGAAATTAGTTTTATAAAGGTTACAAATTGTTTTACAAAGTTATAGCTTGCTGACAGATCCCCACTTCCACTTTCAATTCAGAGATACTAGGTTTTTAAAAATTGTATTTCTCTGTTAAATAATAAATCCACTCTTTAACAACTAAATACCCATACTAAGAACTTCAAAGAATCAGGTATCATTTGCCTTTAAATATAGATACATGATTACATTAGCCAGAAATGCATACTTCTTCATATTTCTTTTTTGGAAAAATACAGACAAAGAATGCTTGGGTGTTATAATGTAAGCAACTACAGGAGATACTAATTAACTCAGAATCAGTGAAAGATTTCAATTGTACTTCCTGAGGCTTAATTACATGCAATGAGAAAGAATATACATGATCATAATTAACATTTTTTCTAGTTTTCTTTTTCAAGTCAATGGTTATGATTTAGTATGCCCTCACTGACAAGTATATAGCATGATCTATAGGTTATGCATTCTATGATCCAAAATAAAGATATGCCCTCTAAAGTTAATGTAAGGAAATGAATTTCCTTTTACTAATATTATTAAACATTCTGCTTGCCATCCCCCCAGCCAGGCACTAAGACATGAACTGTTATGACAAACAGCCACTATTCAATGAGTTAATGAAACAGGTTCTGCACCAGCATAGCTATTTACATACATTTCCTTATTTTTTTTTTTAATCTTTAAAATAATGATACAAGGTGAGTTTTCCTTTTCCCATTTTGCAGTTATGGAAACTGAGGTTCAGAAAAGGTATTTGACTTACTTACTGTAATATAGAAGTGGAAAAGTAGGAGCCCAGCCCAGGGCATCTCGGTCTTATATCTGCACTTTTTTAAACTCCATTTAGAAGGATGAGTAGGAATTTAGCATATATTGCTTCTAAATGACCTATTACTGTCTTGGTTTAACTACTGCTTTTTTTTTTTTAATGTAGCTTGACTTTTCCTTTCATGACATCACCTTTTATTGGCTAAATGTTTGTACACATGGCAATTTGTTGTGTCAGCCTCTCTATTCCACATTGGCCATATAGTAGTATTTCCAAGTTGATCTAGTTCTAGGCTGTACCTTCATGAGGTTTACAGTTCGAATGTAGCATAAACACACAAACAGAATAATTTCAGAAAATGATTAGTGCCAAAGAGAAAATAAGCTAGGATGATTGGCTAGGAGAAGTTACTGTAAGTAGGGCTAGAGAAGATCTCTAGGTAGATTAAACCCTTGAAGTGAAAGGTACCAGGTAATGTGATATATGCTATGGATGCAACAGGGAACAAAACAGACCAACAGAGATGCCACTCTCAAGTATAATAACTGAAGTCAAGAGGGCTTCCCAGGTGGCACAGTGGCAAGATGTGGGCTCTATCCCTGGGTAAAGGGAAGAGCCCCTGGAGTAGGAAATGGCAAACCACTCCAGTATTCTTGGCTTGAAAATCCCATGGACAGAGGAGCCTGGTGGGCCCATGGGATTGCAAAGAGTCAGACATGACTGAGCACAATAGCACACAGAGAGAGCAAAAGATGAAAGAACTAGAGTCAACTAGATGAAATGAGGTAGAATTAGTAAGTGCTGTGAAGGAGATAAAGTGAAGACAGAAAGAGAATAACACAGAGGCCACGCAGGAGGCATCCTGGAAGAGGTGAGACCTGAGAACTGAGGGTGGGATTGATCCAGCCACACAAAGAGAAGAGAATATTGTGCAAAGCAAGTGCTCAATTCTCTACGAGGGGATTCTGCTTGGTCCTTGGGATACAATGGTGAGAAAAACCTATGGACACTATAATTTATTGGTGCTTGTGAACAAGTTGGGCATGAATCAAATAATGATGGAAATAGAACTCCTGGTTTAATATATTGTCTGCAGATATCTTTTCTTATTCTGTAGGTGGCCCTTTCATTTTGTTGATAGTTTCCTTCTCTGTGAAGGAGATTTTTAGTTTGTTACAGTCCCATTTGTTTATTTTTGCTGCTGTTTCCCTTGCTTGAGGAGAAATATACAACAAAATATTGCTTAGCCTGAAGTCAAAGAGCATACTTTGTATGCCTTCTAGAAGATTTATAGTTTCATGCCTTACATTTAAGTCTTTAATTTGTTTTGAATTTACTTTGAATATGGTATGAGAAAGTAGTGAGTATAAGTCTTGCATGTAACTGTCCAGTTTTCCCAAGACTATTTGCTGAAGAGTCTTTTTGCCTTTGTATATTCTTGCTTACTTTGCCAAAGACTAATTGCCTATATAAGTGTGAATTAATTTCTGGGCTGTCTGTTCTACTTCCCTGATCTGTATCTGTTTTCCTGCCAGTACCATACTGTTTTCATTACCATAGTTTTGTCCTATCATTTGAAATCAACTTGCACTATAGTTTGAAATTGCTCTTCTTTCAGCCTCTTCTTCTTTCTCAAGACTGTTTTGTCTATTCAAGGTCTTAAAATTATTTGTTCTGGTTCTGTGAAAAATTCCTTGGTATTTTGATAGGGATTGCATAGGCTCAGAAGATTGTCTTGGGTATTATGATAATTTTAACAATATCAGTTCTCCCAATCTAGAAGTACAATGTGTCTTTCCATCTGTTTGTGTTACCTTCAATACTTTTCATCAGTTATCTTGCAGTTTTCCGAGTACAGGTCTTTTACTTCCTTAGTTAGTTTTATTCCCAAGTATTTTATTATTTTTTATGCAATTGTGAATGGGACTTTCTAGATTTTTTTTCTTTCTGATAATTTAGCGTATAGAAACACCACATATTTCTGTATACTAATTTTATATCCTGCAATTTTATTAAATTCATTGGTGAGTTCTAATAGTTTTTTATTGGTGTCTTTAGGATTTTCTATTTATATAGTATGTTATCTGCAGTAACACTTTTACTTCTTTTCCCATTTTGACTACTTATATTTTTCTTGTCTCATTCTTGTGGCTAGGACTTCCAATACTATGCTAGATAAAAACGGGCGATAATGGGCATTTTTAGCCTGTTCTTCCTCTTGAAAAACTGCTTTTAGCTTTTTACCATTGACTATGATGTTAGCTGTAAGCAAGTCATATATGGATTTTATTATGTTAAGGTATGTTCCCTTTATACTCACTTTGTGAGAGGTTTTATCATAAATGAATGTTGAAAATTTTCAGATGTTTTTATGCACCTATTGAGATGATCATATGATTTTTACTCTTTAATTGGTTAATCTAGTGTATCACATTGATTGATTTGTTGATATTGAAAAATCCTTGCATCTCTGTGATCCCACTTGATCACAGTATATGAACCTCTTAATTGTTAGATTTGGTTTGCTAATATTTTGTTGTTCATTTTTGCCTCTATGTTCATCAGTGTTACTGGCCCATAGTTTTCTTTTTTGTGTGTGATATCTTTGTCTGGTTTTACTATTAGGGTGATGCTGGTTTTGTAGAATGAGTTTGGACGAACTCCTTCCACTACAATTTTCTGGAGTAATTTGAAAAGGACAGAGGTTGACTCTTCTCTAAATGTTTGCTGGAATTAACCTGTAAATGTCTGATTCTGGACTTGTGTTTGTTGGGAGGGTTTTTTGTGTTTTTTTTTAATGAATGATTCAATTTCATTATTGGCAATTAGTCTGCTCATACTTTCAACTTCTTCCTTTTTCTAGTCTTGGGAGAGTGTACATTTCTAGGTATTTGTCCAACTCTTCTAGGTTGTTCATTTTATTGGTGTATTAATTGTTTATAATAATCTCTTGCTATCCTTTGTATTTCTGTGGTTTCAGTTGTAACTTCCCTTTCATTCCTGACACTACTGATTTCAGGCACTTTCTCTTTTTTCCTTGATGAGTCTGGCTAAAGACATTTTTGTATATCTTTTCAAAGAACCATCTCAGCACTTTCTCTTTTTTTCTTGATGAGTCTGGCTAAAGACATTTTTGTATATCTTTTCAAAGAACCATCTTTTAGTTTCATTAATCATATGTATTGCTTTTCAGTAGCCATTTCATTCATTTCTCCTTTGATCTTTAGGATTTCCATTCCATTTACTAACTTTGGGTTGTATTTGTTCTTTTTTTCTAGTTCATTAGGTGTTAGGTTAAGTTATTTGAGATTTTTTTTGTTTCCTGAGGCAGGTTTGTATCACTATAATCTTCCCTCTTAGAATGGATTTTGATGTATCCCAGAGATTTTGGATCATTTGGTTTCCATGTCATTTGTTTCCAGGTATTTAAAAATTTCCTCTTTGATTTCTTCAGTGACCCCTTGGTTGTTTAGAGCACATTGTTTAGCCTCCATGTGTGTATTTTTGCAATTCTTTTCTTGTAGTTGATGTCTACTCTCTCTTTTTTTTTTTTTTTTGGTTATTCTGCTTGAGTAAATTCCACTACTCTTTCTGTTCACTGATCTGTTCCTTTGTATCATTTAATCTACTATGGATTTCTTCTATTTTTTTTCTTTTAGTTATATTATTCTTCAGCTCTGTTTGGTTCTTTTTCACATCTTTCTAACTCTGTTAAAAACTTCTAACTTCTTACTCTGTTCACCCATTCTCCTTTGAATTCTTTGAGCACCTTTATGATCATAACCTTAAACTGTCTTTCAAGTATTTTGCTCATCTCCATTTTGTTTAATTCTTCTTCTGGGGTTTGATCTTACTCCTTCATTTGGAACATACTTTTCTCTGTCACCTCATTTTACTTAATTCACTGCTTTTATTTATTTGTATCTGCTGTTAGTTTTATCTCCTGATATGAAGGAATGACCTTATGTAGGAAATGTCCTGTGGGACCCAGCAGGGCACTCCTCTCTGGTCATCAGAGCTATGTTTTAGGAGTCCTCCTATGTGGGTTATATGGGTCTTTCTGCTGTGGTGGGCTGACTACTATGGGCAGTGTGGTAGGAAAGCTGGCCACTGGTCTGTTGCCTATCTGACCTTGCCTTGTGTGGAGGCTGCCAGCTGCTGGTGGGCAGGAATAGGTTCTGGTGCATCTGGCTGCACTGTCAAGGGCATCCTGGTCCTGAGGCTGGCCCAGAGGCAACTGGTTATGGAGTGCTGGGGGGTCCTAAGGCAAGTGCTGACCCACTCATGGGTGGAGGTGGGTCCTAGAATGGCTGCTAGTTGTGAGGTCCTGAGGCCATGGTGGGGGAAGGGTTGCATGGTTGGTGTCTGCCTGCTGTTGGACGGGGTGGGGGGGGGTGGGTGGGGAAAGGGGAGGGGTCCAACATGACAGAGCTGGTGATGATCTGCTGGTGAAGCCAGATCTTGACACGACTTGCTAAGAGCTCCAGGGTGTTCCAGAATTGGTGTTAACCTGCTAGGGGGTGGGGCTGAGGCCCCGGGAGCACCAGCATGCCTGGTAGCACCAGCCTGCTGGAGGATGGGCTATGTTTTGACATGGCTGGCTGTAGGGCTTCACTAGTCCTGGGGCTGGTGGCCGAGGCTTAGTCCTGGGGCTAATACTGGCCCACAAGTAGGCAGATCTGGGTCCTACGGTCTCTGGCTACAGGGCCCAGAGGTTTCAGAGCCGACTTAAGCCTGCTGGTAAGTAGTTTTAGGGCCCAGGGAGTTCTATGGTTAGTGCCAGCTGACTGGTGGGCAGAGCTGTGTTCCAGGGTCTCTGATTGCAGGATCCTGGGGCTCCTGGAGTGACTGTTGGCTGGCAAGTGGATAGGGCTGGGTCTGGGCTCTCTGGTGGGTAAGACCTGGTCCTATGACAACTGGGGGCTTGAGAAGTCTTAAGACAGCTGGCTTGCTGATGGGTGGGGCTATGTACCTGCCCAGCTAGCTGTGAGACCTGCACTGTCCTAGGACTGGTATTGGTAGGCAGAGCCAGCTCCTGGAGCGAGTAAGCTAGAAGGTAGATTCCAAAATGGTGCTTTTTGGCACCCATGTCCTTGTAGTAGGATGAGCTCCCAAAAACAGCTCCTGTGAGTTTCTATGTCCCAGGGTGTTTGAATTGCTTCCTCCCTATCCAAAAGGCTTCCCAAGACCAATGAGTGTGTATTACCCAGCTTGCTTTCAAATCACTGTGTCTACCTGGGGTCATAGAGCATTGAGATTTTGTGTGAGCCCTTTAAGAATACAGTCTGTATTTTTCATAGCCCTCTGGCCCTCCTGAAAGTAAGCCCCACTGGTCTTTAGAGCCAAATGTTCTAGGGGTTCAGCCTTCCCAGTGTAGGACCCATAGGATTGGGAACCTGATGTGGATCTTGGACCCCTCAGTTCTTGGGGAGAACTTCTGCAATTGGAATAATGTTAATTTATGTGTTACTTAACTGGGGGGGGGGGGGGGATGGGTCTTGACTATATTGTGTCTCCACATCTCCTATCTCACTGTGGTTCCTTCTTTCTATCTTTAGCTGTAGAAGTTCTTTTCTCCTTTTCTCCAGGTCACTCTCATAGATAGTTGCTCTTTAAACAGTTGTAATTTTGGGGTGTCCAGGGCAGGAGGTGAGCTCAGGGTCTTTCTACTCTGCCATCTTGGTCACTTCACTAGATCCTCTTTTCTTATAACATTTTGATGTAAGTTCTGTTTTCCCCAAGATAGATCCTCTTACTAGAATATGTAGTAAAATAAAAAATGCAACCTATAGAGCTGCTACAATGTTCAATGCATATTATTTAAACACTATTGCTAAAGCTATAAAAATACGAATGATTTGCAAAATTTCTGTGAGCTAGTAGAAATGTTTTTGGTGTCCTACATAAACCTAAGTCAATTTGCAACATTGCTTTCAACTATAAAACAGTTAAACATGGGCATATGAGTTAAGATCCATAAGAATACTGAGAAAAGTGATTAAAACCTCAGGATTCCCAAGTCCATGGTTAATGCTATATGCCTTACCCATATTTAAGCTAGTATTGATTTCATATTCAAGTTATCATTTAGATTGATGATCATTTAGAGTAACATCAGCCCGGCAGTTTCCTTGGCCAGTATTTACATCACATTTCAACACTTTTTAATGTTTACGTTAACCAAAGCCAATATTGTTTATCCTTGAGTCAAGATAATTACTTTGGTAAATGACTATGGCATAAATCAGATAACCATACAAAAACTCACCACTGAAAACAGTTATGTGCATATCATTTCCCCCAATGCCTCTATAATTAATAAGAAAACCACAATCTTATTTACCTCCCTGAAATGGGATGTTAGGTATTGGTATTCACATACACACCTAATTATTTTCAGAGAACATTTGGCCATGTAAATTAAAAGGGCAGAGAAATTATCTGTTCTATCCAAGTAAATCTATTTTCCTCCATCTGGTACAAATTTGTGTTTTCTCTGAGTCAACTTTCTCTTTTCTATCTGGTTTCACACTATCAAAGTAATTAAATTAAATAAAGACATGACGGAAAATAAAATCAAACCACTTGTTTGAACGTTGACAAAAAATTGATTTTTTGCTTTTAAAGTGGCTGCTATGCCAACCTATAAACATAGTAAGTCTTTAGACAGATTTATTTTCTTACTATTTCTTTTTCTGACTTACACGATAATTTTGGAGTATGTTTATATAGACTTGTTATAACATACTTATACATCCATATTAATCTGATAATTCTGCATGTGGAAATCTTTCTACTAAGGAAATAACTTAAAAAAACCTTGGGCATAGTTTCAGTTTATTATTACTCAATCTAATGAAAAAAATAGAAACAAACTTAGATAGAAGAGTAAAACTAATTATGGCATATCACTCCATGGAAAATTTTATAAGCTTCTCAGAATTATAATTATGCAAACTTTATGACAAACTGTTAAGTTAAAGATACATAATTTATAAAATTGAATATACACTATAAGTATAATCTTGCCTATATACAGTAAATAAAAATCCAAATTAAAAACTAGCAATATGGAGATAATATACAAAATTTGTTCTGTTATTGCGGTAAAATTACAGATGGTTTAAAAAGCTCTTGTTTTTCAAATTTCTAAAGTGTTCACATTTTATTTTAATTTCATAGCTGAAATATTTATAGGCACACTCTAGACACACATTTTTCAGAGCAATTCCTTTTTTTTAAAAAAAAAATCTCTTTAATTCTAATAGTCAATTTCTTTCTTTAAATTCTAACCTTATATTGTCTTATAAATCTTGCTTTTATTCAATCATGCTTTTATTTACTTTTGGTTGAAGCAATTCTTTTTCAGCTCTGGGTTCAAAGGGGATATAATATCACCTGCATTCTCCCAATGTCCCCAGTGTGCCGTGAGATTTAATGAGATAACACATCAGTGCAGCACTTTAGACTCCATAGAGAAAGAGGCTATATAAAAACAATGCATTATAATTATTTATGTTTTATAAAACCTACAGAGATATGAGAGCTACAATTTACCACAAGCAGACAGGGCTGGACTCAATCTAAATGCAGGCCAGAAAATGTCCCTTAATGCCAATCCCTATGAGGCAGGAGAGGGAGGAAGTGGCTCCCTGCTCTGAGTGTGCTAAAGGCAAACCCCACTCCTGCAATGTTAAAACCATGATACTTTGGTGTTTATGTACAATCTTCTAAAAATTACAGTGCATCATTTGTGTTTGCTTAATATACTGTTCTCCCTGGCTCTGCTGAGTTCCAACTGAGTGCATCCTCAATTATTTATGAGAAATAAGCTCCCAGAACCAGGGTTAAAATTCAGCTATTACTGATTACTAGAAATCATCAGATGATCTGAGGCATTGTTACTAAGGAAGAATAACACAACTTCTGAATTGAATTAGAGGTCATTTAGTATAGCCACCCCTTATCTCATGTACAAATCCCTTAGCCAGCTGCTCATGAGTGGTCAATCACTTTCTGAGCATTTGTAGAAAAAGGACACTTTTACTTTCTAAAAAAAAAGCCCCAACACTTAGCATGTTCTACTCTGCATTTAACTAGATCCTGCCCTCCATTGTTCTGCTTTCTGAAACCGCTCTAAGTGTCCTTCCTCTGACATAAGTCATTTCACTACACTTTGCTTCTTCGTTCATTTGTTTAGCCAACACTTTGCAGGTATTGTGTAGGCTCCCTGTGAGGCTCTGGGAACACACAGGTTTGATGCTTCTCTCTTCTACGGATCTCACAGTCTAATGGGACACAGACGCCAGGACAGAAAAATCATCAAATATGGTAAGTGCTATGTTGAAGGTAGGAAGTAAAATGCCGAAGGACAGAGTATCCTGCCTGAGAGCATTTACAAAGGCTTCCCAGAGAAGGTGATCTTTGTCCTCTGTTGAAAAGATGACTAAGATGGTTAACATTCTGGCAACTGAAGCGATTGTCAAAGAGCATAAAAATAGGTGTGAATGGTTCAGGCTTGTGCAGGGAAGGGTGAGAAGTTCAGTGTGGGTGAAACTGAGTGGTAGGGATGGGGCTGGGGGACCAGCTAAGGGCTTTATTTCCAACATTTCCAAGATTGGACTTTATGCAACATGCAGTGGGGCCAACAGAGATTCTGGAGCTGGTGAATGACAAGATCCAATCTGTCCTTAAGAAGATGACTGTAGCAATAAGGTAGGAAGATTAATGATTAGAGTGGGGAGAGTCTTATATTAAACTATGCAAGGCCAACAATAGGAAGTTGGGAGAGAGATCTGAAAAATTAATGTTGGTATTGATGTCAATATATTGGATATAAGAACCAAAGGTACGGAAGAAACAAAAGTCAAATCTGAATAGATGGTGACATCATTAACAACAACCACAAAATACAGGAGGCAGAGCAATTTGGCGGACAATGGTTAGGTCATGAAACAAGCTCTGATGTCAAGTATGAGACTCCTATGGGATACTCAGTGGCAGTGTCCAGAAGTCAAGTGGTCTATCAGTCTACAGCTTGGGGAAGCGGTCAAAGTTGAAAAGAAACTAGAAAAAGTATTCCAAATAAAATAAACAAAAGAAAATTGTTTAGAGGAACTCAGTTGAATACCAAGCGAGGCACTGAGATGATACCCCTTCTCCTGCTAATTCCGCTGACTCCATGAGCTCATTCAAAAGACAATACTATAAATGAGAAATGAATGAAAGGAGCTTAATTTAACTACACTTTTCTCCTTTATAATTTACATTTGGGTTTAATTTTGTTGTTTGATGAGTGTGGTTCTTTTCTTTTATCTGTTTTACATGTAATCTTGTCACTATCATTCTTTTCTTACTCATCTGTCTTCCCTAAGGCATCTCCAGAAGAAAAGGGTGTTGAGGCATTTCAAGACCTTTTATTCTTAAAAAATTGCCTCATTATCCCCCACCCTCTACCACACATACACTATTACTGGGAAGTTGACCAATGAGTCTCACAATTGCACATGAACTTGGTTCTCTCTCTTACCAAGTGGCATCCGCCTTTTCCATTTCTCTCTTTTATTCCCCTGACTTACAACAGACATCGACCACAGAAGATAATGTTCATGAACCTGCTAGGAAAATACTGGAAAGACACTGAGGATTCTCAATAGCCTAGAATTTCTAAACTGCTGGTTTTGCCTCCCACTAATAACTGTTTAAAATGTTTTCAGTTCTGCTTCTTCTCAGGCTGATCCAGCCTCCTGCTTCAGGCATTCTTTCTGTTCTATGCACTCCATTCTTGTGGTGCTATATATAGCCTAGTCTATCAAGTTCCTCTGTTCCTCCCATAGGATGGATATTTCCCCCAGTTCTCCCCAATCCATCGTACAAATGAACTCCTCATAAGCCAGTCCCTCAAGGCTCTCCACACATATCTGATCATAGCTGATTCAAGGGAAATACGTGATCATGGGTAATGCCACATGTCTCAAACAGAATAATTAGGTAGAGTTTATGTAATTTCCAAATAGCCAGTGGAAAGGAAGTTTCAGGTAAAACACAACTAAATCTCTTACATTCATTTTGACAAATTCAAAACACTAAGTTCAAACTAAGTTTGAACACTAAGTTCACTGCTAAGTTCAAACACAAACTTGATCATTGTAAAGCAATATAAACCAAAAGATACAGATTTCTAAACAAATATATAGAGCTGAAAAGGCCAAGTTATATAAGGAAAAACTCATGTTTCAAACTATTGTGCATCATTTAAGTTTTATAATACCATGCATGAAATTTTAGTTTCCTCGGCCTTTGGAAATAATAATAAAAAACAGCACTGTATATCCATTTACTTTGGGTCTGCTGATTTTATTATTTTTAATACTAATAAAAAGTTATATAAGTATGCTGGTCAGATTAATTCTAATTTCATGCTTTTCCCAGTGATTATGGTTCTGCATAGAATTTTCAAAAGAACTGAGATGATATAAAATTTCTTCCTATGACTATTTCTCTTTATAGCTTAATACTACTAAAAATTATTCCCCAAATTAAAAGCGCTTAACTTTCTTTTCAGTAAAATGTTCTTTTTTCAGCTTTTAGTTATCAAGCATACATATCTGTCTTAAGAAACAAAGGGGAAAAGGCAAGTAAAGTAAATAAAAATGAAAAGAAGATAAATCTGTTCACTAGTCTCCTAAATGACCCCAATGCAGAAAAGGCTTTACTGAGGGTGATTGCTTGGGAAATGCAATTTCAGTGGGTTTTTTTTTTTTATGCCATGGTGATATATCTACCAATTTCAGTTCTGTGTAGAGAATAGGAACGTCATTCTAAAAGCAGTTCTGATTTTAGAAATCACTTGGGATGAACTGTCAGAAAATACTCCAAACTATTTTCTAATTGCTGTAAACTCACTTGAATTTTGACAAAAGCAATAGCCTGATTTTAATTTTTAATTTTTATTAAAAATCCACAAGTAAAAGATAATTATTTTATCTCTGTGTGAGCTCATATCAGATTTCTGTATCAGAATCCGAATTTATTTGTATGCCTTGAATGATTTTAAAAAGTATGGCAGGCAACTCTTTCCTAAAGAAGATAGGTTATTCCCACAAATGAACTATTTTTAAAAATGATACTGAGAGTTTTTAAGAAAGTATCAATGATATGGGCATATAATTTGGATAAAAACTGGGTCAGTCGGAAACATGACCCATTGATTGGCTACTTTATCTTACCTGTCTTTCATTTCCTTAAATTGACATTTGAAGCCAAGACCATATGGTCTTCTTTGGAGCACTTTGCTCCAAAGAAGCACAGTCTATTAGGAGCACCCTGCCTCCCAGGAGCACCCTGCCTATGTCAAGTTGGCTGATTTGGTCTTTCTCCTCCACTATATTGTGATAACTTGAAGGCAAGAACTATGTCTTATTCATCTTGTATGTTCTTAATGCCTGATACAGTTTTGAGTACAGGGTAAGAGGATAAAAAAATATGGAAAGAATGACTGAGTGAGTGACTGAATCTATTCCATAAGGCAGCTGCATTTTACTAAGTTAGGGGAAAAATGACAGATTAAGTCCTCAGGGGGAGAAGGATGCTACTTCCAAAAGAGTGCTCAGCACTTCTCTAGGAACCTAAAAAGTACATTCTAGAATGTATTCTCACATAATGAGACATAGAACAACACCCAGCACTCTGATCTAACAAGAATGTCAATTGCCAGGCTGTGGTTAATAATGGAGGGATACTACAAGCACTTGGAAAGAAACAACTTGTACTGCTTAAACCAACATATTCTAAACGAGCTTAATTTTATAACTAAGCATAATTTTAGCATTATGAATTCTGCTAAAACACCCAGGCAACCTGATTCCAGTTTTCATAGTTGTTAAAATAACTACCTTATTCATATTTTACTGAATGGGTGACTTTTTTTTTAGCATGTTTTATAATAAATAAATTTACTTATTGTTTGTTTAAACAAACAATAGAAAATTTGTGTAACAGAGGGCCTGAAGGATGAGTTAAATTGATCTATCATCTACTAACTTTCATGGAAAAAAATTAAACACAGATTTGCAAAAGTTTGAAGATATTCCATCACACTTTATGATCTAAGCCTTTGAAAGTGGTAAGGAGATGTATCATTGATATCAGTCTATGGTATTTTAAGAGGGGCAAAAATACAGTTTGTTTGAATTCTTATACCAGTGAATCTCTGTTACCAATGTATATTTGACTAATAATAATAATATAGTTTCAGTACTCACTGTGATTAAGAAAGGTTTTCAACCCCAAATTTTTATTATCTCACTGGCACAAGACTTTAAACCTAGAGATACAAGCTAGGATGTAAAGGAATCAGCTCCTTAGCAAACACAGCACCCTTTAAGGATGACGAAGTGAGCCTTGTAGAGAAACATGAACTCCTGATGGGAAAAGAGGTCTAGTCTATTGTAATAATCCTAATGCTTTACTTCAAGCTTCCTTCTGTGTTTTGGGTTCTTTATTTTTTTAGTTTGATCCTTGCTGTCATCAGCACAAATTACCCCAAAGATACAAAAGTCTCCTTTTCTTAATCTAAAAACAAGAACTACAGTTGAAATAAAATGCTTTCCCCTTTGTTCTTTTTCATATATGGTCTAGCATTAACAGCCCAAAGAAAATTTAAGAAAATAATTGAGATATAAATTCAATAAATACAAAGTTAGATATAATGCATATACTTATATATGTGGTAATTAATAATTAATACCATCACCTACTAGGCACTATGAACTTTTTATCCTGTGTTCTATCTTAAACTATGCTTTTGTAATTTCTGAGATGTCCTTAGTGTTAAATATTGCTGTTCTTTTAAGAAAATCTCCATAAAAACACTTTTTATAGCCTCCCAAACACAACTCCCAAAGGTCCCTCTCTTTTTGTTTTTCAAACACAATGCCCATATAAGATTCTAACTGGAAGCTGAGTCAAGTGTTTTCTATTAACTCTGTTGGTCCCTGTTTGTGATTAACCCTCTCACTAAATTATAAACATATCCCTCTGAGGCCATGACGCTCAGGCTTGACTCACTGGATATTACTCTTAGAGAGTCATTTCAGTGACTCTGTCTGCTTGTGTGCTAAGTTGCTTCAGTTGTGTACAAGTCTATGTGACCCTGTGGACTGATCTCTATGTGATCCCTATGTGATCCTAAGTTCCTGGCAAGAATACTGGAATGGGTTGCCATTTCCTCCTTTTGGGGATCTTCCCAACTCAGGGATCGAAGCTGTGTCTCTCATATCCCCTGCATTGGCAGATGGGTTCTTTACCACCAGCACCTCAATCACTCTACAGTGATATTCAAATATAGGTATTTTTTTAACAGCTCAGGAAATTCTAATATGCAGCTGATTTGAAATCGCTGCTCTTTGAGCTGACTATAGAAACATTTTACAGAAAAATTCTAATGATAGGGACAGCTACTGTTTTTGTACTTATTATTATTATTTTTTTTTTACTATTTCTTTGAGTTTTAAAAAATGTTGTCCTGTCACTTTGATTCAATGATTGGTAACTCTTGTAAGAAAAATCATCTCTATTATTAAGCAAAACACAAAGTTCCCTAAGAGGGAAGTGACATTTTACTTGAAGAATGCTACGACCCTAAATTATTTTGGGAACAGAGCTAGATATAAGAAAATTAATTAATTACCTTGATGACTGTCTCTTCAGAACTCTCCTGTGCTCATGCGTGGAGGGTTTGGGGTTTATGTGGAGAGTTTCTTTTCCAACTAAATACATATTTAAGCATGCTACCAAAACTGTGAGGTTATGCTGCAAGATAGGAATCATTCAGAGACACTAATACCTTTTTCCTCTGTGAATACTTAAAACTTAAGTGCCTTTAAGCCCAAGAGTATTCTTGGGTCCACATCAGAGATTTTTATGATTCTATCACATTTGTGAGTTTTTTGGAGTTCAAATTTATTTCTACATCTGAGGTTTAACATGCATGGCTTTGAAATCCTTCCAGAATCTGTTACCTATGGGGAAAATTTCAAACTTTTAATTTAGAAAACTATTCCCCATGGAATAAAATATTAGAGGATAGGTAAGAGTGATTTAATTACAAGATTACACATATACATACTATGTGTGTGTGTGTGTGTCTATGTGTATATGCAAAGACAGACTGAATAAAAATCTTGATGGATAAAATTAACAAATTATATTCAGTTGTCTAAAGAAATGGCAAATCAATGTCCTTATCAGAGAAAAAGCAATTAAAATTAATTCATTGGCTTCTAAAATGATCTCTTCTCACAGCGTATCCCTTGGAGGGACATTATTTTCAATGATATGCTTACTTAATACAACTATTTGCAAAGGGACAACCACTTCAGTGAACTGAAGATTTTACTTACATTTGGCCTATTGCATCTTTCCCCCTGTGTTGAAAAGCTCAGTTAAAATTCACATAAACTGTCAGCTAGAGTAGGCACTCAACTCTGAAATCACTCTGCCGACTCAAATTGTGTTCTGGAGGAAATTGGTCAAGCTGCATTTGACACAATGAAGAGCAACTCAGCAATGTATGCAGAAGTGACACAGCCTGGAAAACAGAACGAAGCATGTCCTGCTGCTCCAACTTCAACTGTCATGCAGTGTGTGCACGAGTCTAACAGACAAACAGACTTATGAGTCCTTTTACTGTTGAGAAAAGGAAAAAGAGGAAGAGAGAGGAGGAGAAGAGGCTCTGTCATGCATCTTGTGTGCTGCACATTGAAATTTTGAAGAAGAGATTATGGACAACCACACTCTGCCTTTTGAATGCAGAGGATGACCAAAACCCTATTAATCCATTTAAAGAGTGAAGGACATAGTACAGGCATCATTATGTAGGAACTAAAAGTTGTGCAGTTAAAATAATTTAGATCCACCCACATGAAATACTGCAAGTGGCATCCACCATTACTAAATCAACATGTCATTTATAAATTAAATACACTGCCAAACATTTGTCCAAAATAATCTTTTCTAGAGCATACTAAAAGGAGAGCAGTGGGAACAAATAATAGAAGTCTTGCTTTCCAGCTAAGACCTAGATTGAAATGATGTAAGTTAAGTTATTTAAAGGTAATCAAATTAAACAAACAACACGATTTTATTTTTATGGAATGGATAGAATTTCAGAAGAAAGTAATTCAATGCTATAAAGGACACAGTTTCACAGATCTAAATTTCTTCATTTGTTAAAAGACGAAACCTTAGTTAGTAGATGGTCTGTGAGGTCCCTTTTACCTTTAAAATATTCTGTTTTTCTACAAGTGAGATAAATTATCTGGTAGAAGATAAGAAGCTATATTGTCCCTAATTGTCATTTTATTTTCAGAACCATAAAAAAAAGAGACAATTAACAGTACCAGGCTCACTATTCAGTATACTTTCAATTTTTAAATGTAAAATTAATTACATCTTTATTGAAAAATAGCATTAACAATCAGAAAATAAAGTAATAATCATGATATGTTGACTATGTAAATGAATCACAATTAGCTCTCTGTTCACCTTAATCCTTTAAAGATTTTTGTACTAGTCTGTCTGGTCCGTGTTCAGTCCTTCACTATCTGTATGACAATTATCATGTAGATAATAACAATAATAGATACAAGTCATTTAGGATACATTTTGTGCTCTACATTTGACATATGTTATTTAATTGTCATAGCAATATTATGAAAGTGTGCTTCATCTGTTTTATAAAATTAAGAAGATGTAAACAGATCTGAGAGGTAACATAACATATTCAAAATGTTCCATCTGCTCTGTGGCAATTCTGGAAAATGAGTTGAGGTCAGACAGAAACCAAGGTGCTGCTCTCTCCACCATTCTACATAAAAAAGGAAACTGAGGAGAACACACATTGAAGAAAGGGGAGCCGGTGAAATGAGCTGAAATTCAGAGCTTAACACAATTCCCTCCAGACGACACAGCTTAGTGAACACCACCTATACAGCCGTCCTCCTCAGGTGACAGCCCTTGACGTGGCTCCATCTTCCTTCCCACTGCACCAGGCACCCAAGGTACCGCCTCTCCTCCTTCTGCCCTTCCCCAGCCCTGAAGTCCCAGCTTGCAGCTTGGAAATCCCATTTCCCTCCCCAGTTTCCAGTTAGTTGCAATCTTTGGTCTGACCACCTCCCCACCCCCCAACCCCCACCACCAATGACTGGTTTAATGCACGCCAATCTGGGCAGGCCACTCTGCTGGGAGCTAAGGAGAGGCAAGAGCAAAGTAAATAAAAGACATCCTGGTGGGAGGTAAGGGGGACCCAGCAACCCACAGTCCCTGTGTTGCAGGGAGAGATCAATTCTGACTCCATATTGGAATTGGTTCTTTAACTTGCTTTTGGTTACTCTCGTTATTAAAATCATACACAATGGCTTGCCTCAGAGAATCCTACCCCTTTGCCTGACTGTTAAAGTGCCTTTGTTCAGAACCCTGTCACCTGTAGATGGCAGGAAGGAAGCAACTGACACCCCCCTGTCTGAGGCTTGCTATTCTGGGAGGTATTTGCAAGGTTAATGACTTTTTTGTTTCCTCACTTCCCCTTATCTCTGATCCATAAAAGAACATGGCATCCAGACCCAGGTAAGATGATTATTTTGAGACATTAGTTTGCCATCTTCTCGGTCAGCCAGCTCTCCAAGTCAAGTCACTATTCCTTGCCTCGACACCTCATCTCTCAGATTCACTGGCCTATTGTGAGGTGAGCAGAGCATACTTGGACTCCTAATAGCTAGGGGAGCAGGAGACAGAACCTTGGCCTTTTTGCATCCAGGATCTCCTTCATGAAGTACTGATGGCATGAGTAGAAGATAAAAGAAAAGAAATGTGCAACTGCCTGACTGTGTAATGATACTGCCTGCCCACTGGGCTCTGTCCCTAGCAGTGACCCCATAAGGATGCTTCGAGTCACATACACATACAATACTACACAGTTTACTGTCTGTGATCTTTATTTGAGCCCACCAGATTCTGTACCAATATCAGTCCTTTCGGTGATATGCCTTTATCTGCCCAAATGAGGCTTGTGCATCTACCTCTTCGCATTACTGGTGATATTTTAACCTAGGTAGAAGTTTGATGTTCTAAAAGGACTGGTTACATAATTTGTGGACCTCGGCACAAAGTGAAATATTATCCCTTGTTCGAAACGTATGAGAAATTTCGAGACCCCCGAAGCAGAGCCTTAAACCAAGTGTAGATCCTCTGAGCACAGGACCCGTGTGACTGTGCAGGCTGCATTCATGATGCTGACTCCGGATGCCTGTTCAGTCAACGTGGTGAAAATCATACTCCCAGTTGGCTTTCCTCTGAGGATGTGAAAACCACTCATTGCCTCTATTATTAAAAACAGGTAGAGCAGCAGACGTGGTTTTCATCATAACTTTTGGTTCTCAGTTGTCATTAATTAGTTACCTATAGTTCTGTGACATTGTTGATGTGGTTTTGAAAGCAAGCCTGCCTTTTCCTAGTTACTTCTAAACTAAGACCTGCTTTAGTATTTTCCCCTCATTGCCCTTGAGCTCAGCACTGACCAAGCCAGGCAACCTCCCAATCCAGGTTGCCCTCCCCGTGTGATTCTATCAGGCTTTCAAACTCCCTGTCAAGGCCATGGACATGGTCCTGACTCACAGCCTACCAAACACACTCAAGGATGATCAGTTTAGTGCCAAGCTCTTCCCACCAAAAATATTATTTCAGAGAGATGGTGACACAGCACATGTGAAACCGTGAACATTTAAAGCCAGTCACTATAAGAGTCTTTTACTGATTATCATTTACTGATTTTAACTTTTTTTTGTTTCTTTTAAATTGTGGTAAAATAACATAAAATTGACCACCTAAAACATTTTTAAGTTCAGTAGAGTTAAGTACATTTACACTGGTGTATAGCCTCATTAGCATCCATCTCCAGAACTTTATCTGCCCAAACTGAAACTCTTATATTTAACAAAATAATAACTCTCTATTTTATGCCCCGCCCCCTGAGCCCTTGGCAACCACCATTCTACTTTCTGCCCTTACAAATTTGACTACTCTGGGTATCTCACATAAGTGAAACATATAATACAACAATTTTTTTGGGGGGATGGGCTTATTTGATATTAACTTTTGATGTGAATTTGTTACAGCAGGCAGATAGTTACATACCAGCAGAGAAATGGGGGCAGGGGCCAGGTGGCAGGAAATCACACACTGGGGGCCCACCAGCAGACAAAGGAAAGCAGGAAATGACAGGAAATTGGGTGATGAGGGCTTGAGTAGCAAAGAAAGGCGAGGAAAGGTGGGAATCTCTCAAGTCCAAAAGTAAGCTTTTGCTCACACTGCTCTCCTTACCTTACTCATAATGCACCAACACCACGACACTTCTGTGATGTTAGTCACTCAGGTGTGTCCAAGTCTTTGTGATCCCACGGTCTGGGATCCCACGGACTGTTCACCACCAGGCTCCTCTATCCGCGGAATTTTCCAGGCTAGAATACTGGAGTGGGTGGCCATTCCCTTCTCCAGGGGAGCTATCCAACCTGGGGATCGAACCCAGGTCTCCCACACTGCAGACTGATTCTTTACCATCTGAGCCACCACGGAAGCCCAGGATATTTCTGATTTACGCTAATGGGGGCAGAAATCCCTGCTCCCCTCAGGAAAATGGAGCTGGGGTGAAAATCAGGGAAGTCGACCCCCAAACTCCTCCTTCACCAGTGAGTATTCCGCCCCTTCATCGTATGCCCCTCATAACTAGCTTGCCAAAGAAGCTCAATGTGGCAGCTCCTCATCTGCCTGCCCGCTTTCCCTCTAAGAGTGTATCCTTGGTTAAATAAAATTTCACTTTACCTCTCTGCTTCATCTCCCAACTATTCTGAGATGAAGGAAGAACCTCAAATTCACCACCAACAACAATATTTTTAGGTGAATGTGTAGAACTGGAGGAGAATCACAGTTCTAATTAGGGTCTATTAATAGACAACCACTAAGTTTTACAGAATCTGCTTATCATTGTAGGAAATAAGGCCTGAAAAGGAGAGTTGGAACTGATTTCTGGGTTGCAAATATTGTCTCTTTTACCACTTCCCTCAAGCTGGCTGTCTCTTTTTTCTTCACTTCTCCCTTATTTGTCAACAATGTTAACATCCTTCAAAGTCTTAGTGTCTCCATCTAAATTGCAAAGGTTTTTGTTTCTTAGGTTATTATAAAAGAAGAAAAGCACGTTTTTGCCTCATACTAATAAAATATCATTCAGGTAACCAGCTAACTCTTCCATTGTTAAGTATGTAATGATTTTTTTTTTTCTTTGACTAATCAGCAGGAGGAGAAGGGGACGACAGAAGATGAGATGGTTAGATGGCATCACCAACTTGATGGACATGAGTTTGAGCAGGCTCCAGGAGTTGGTGATGGACAGGGAAGCCTGGCACACTGCACTCCATGGGGTCACAAAGAGCTGGACACGACTGAGCGACTGAACTGAATCAGCACCTTATTTCTGCTTTATTTATCCTCTGCTCACCCTTTGTACTGGGAATATTTTGCCTAGATATGCAAATCGTTGCAGGCTGACCTTGATAAATGGTCTGTGTTTGTGTAATTTAGATTAGTTCAGTAATTGTTTGGAACAGAGGCCAGAAATCTTCCCAAGGGTATTAAACATTCACTTTCAGGATTTGGTGGTCTGAGGAAGGGAAGGTGAGACCAAAGTTGCTTTACCAACTTTGCTCCAAGGTCATACCTCCTCTTGCTGCCTATAAGCAGCTGTCTCAAATCCATTAGCTGAGAGCAAGCTGAAAAGAAGGGAGTATTCCCTGGATTTTCCAAGATGTTAAGATGTGGTAAAGCTGGCTAACCTTTAGAAAAAATAGCAAAGCCAAATGGAAAAGTTGATAAAAGTGGTCCTGTGGCCTTTAGACAAGACTAGCAATCTGCTGTGGTTCTGCTTTAAAGAGCTGGTTCCCCAGAAGAGTTCTTGAGAGACTAGTTGGCTGACTGCTAGCTTTATGACCTATTTTAAGTTTGTTTTCTTATATAGAAATTTTTTATGTTTTAAAATATCTAAGGGCTCTTACCAACAGTGAATACAAGAAGGATTAGGATAACCTCTAAGAATCCTGAGTTTTTTAAAATTATTTTATTGAAGTATAGCCATGATTTACAATGTGGTATTAATTTCTTCTTTACAGCATAGTGATTCAGATATATATATATGTAAATATATGCATATATATATATATATATATATACACATGTACAGATACATATATACATTCTTTTTCATTAAGGTTTATCACAGGATATTGAATTGGTTCCCTGGGCTATGGAGTAGGACTTTGCTGTTCATCCAATCTGTGTATAACAGTCTGTATCTGCTTATCCCAAACTCCCAATCCCCCCATTCTGCACCTCCCAACCCCCTTGGCAAACACAAGTCTGTTCTCCATGTCTGTGAACCTGTAGAATCCCAAGCTTGATCTCTATCCCTTGGCTCCCCTTACCTGACTGACAGGAGGCTGAGTCCTGAACTGCTTTCTGAATGAGAGAATTCACTACTGACCACAGCAGCCTCCTCGGAGAGCCTTGCTGCTTAGCATTTTTTTCTTCCATCAGTCCAATTGCCTTTAATATCCTCCCCAATGCCATCCTGTCCCTTGAGCCCACAGCCAACACATTTTCATTCCCTTTCCAGACTCTCCTTCATGAGCACCCCAGTTCCTCACTCAACTAACTATATAACATATCCCGATGCCTGTTCTGGCAAGACTGCAAATTCCTTTGTGACGTGGTTACTTTTTCTAACATGTTCTGGCTGGCTCACAGACCAATCTTAGAAAGTAGTGCCTATATCTGAACCCAATGCCAACCCAGTTCATCCCCTCAGGAAAGAGTGTGACAAACACCAAGCCTCTTCTAGATGCTATGCCGCTTTTAAAATATGAAAATGTGCATATGGTCAAAAATTCAAACATGCCTATAGACATATGTGGTGGTGGCTGTTTAGTTGCTAAGTTGTGTCTGACTTTTGCAACTCCATGGACTGTAGCCCACTAGGCTCCTCTGTCCATGGGATTATCCCAGCAAGAACACTGGGGTGGGTTGCCATTTCCTTCTCCAGGGGATCTTCCCAGATGTAGGATTGAACCTGCATCTCCTACATTGGTAGGTGGATTCTCTACCAATGAGCCACCAGGGAAGCCTTTAGGCATATAGATGCCTCTAATTTAAAAACAATCCCTCCCCTCCTCCAAAGTCTCTAGCCCCCATCTCCCCTGCACGCCCCCCACCCCCACCAAAGGCAACTACATGGTATCTCTTAAGAAAACAAATTCTTTACATGCACAGCTAAGTAGTTAAATGGCTAGAGATGAGAGGGTTGAGCTGTTTCTTCCTCAAGCCTGATATATTTTAACAGGAAAGGCCTTGCATAGCTGGAAATTGGCTAAAAAGTGAGTAGGCAAATGTGCTAAAATAGAGTTGTGGTGATACTGGCTAGCCTTTCCAGAAAAGTAGAAATTACAGCCAGATTACAGTGTTCATAAATGAGGTCCTATGGACTTTATATCTGATAGGCAAAAAATGAATCATCTTTTTTTTTATTGTTTTTTTTCTAAGTTATGAGTGAAGTTGAATCTCTTTTAATGTTTATTACCCATTTACATTGATCAACTATGTCTTTTACTCATTTTTCTCCTTAATATATTTATTTCACCTAGAAGTGATTCTGATATTAAATATTTAGGTTGAGATCCAATTCTATTATATTTTTTGCAAGCACCTAGCCTGTTACCTCAGCAGTTATTGAATAATTTATTTTTTCCCCACTGATGTGAAATATCAACTTCATTATACATTAGGTTATTTCTATATATCTTTTAGATGTGTTCTAAATCTCTACCTTAATCCAGTGAGTTTCTATTACTTCTTAATGCAGAAACTATTTTAGCTATGGTTTCATAATGTATTTTAATATCTGTCTCAGATATTCACAGCTAATTTTGCATATGTATTTTTTCATTGTAAATGTAGAATTGTCAGGTCCAAAAAAGTCCTGTTGATTTGGACAAAAAAAAAAAAAATATATATATATATATATATATACACACATACTGTAAAACATGTGTTATATATTTATATAGTTTACATATGATTAAAAAACATTAAAATACTGGTGATATTGAACCTTGCTATTTAAAACAGAATGTATTTTTTTCTTATATATATTTATAAATATATCTTTATATTTATATAAATTAAATACATTATATTCTATGTTTATTATATATAATTATTATATAATATATAAACATAATTATATAAATATTGTAGAAACAGTTATATAATTATTAATTATATAGGAATTGTATCTATTTATTATTAATTATATATAAATATATTAATAATTATATGTTTATATCAAATATACTTTATAAATATATGTAAGAAAAAGCACCATAAAATTATGTTCTGCTTTGAACAGCAAGGGTCAATATCACCAGAATTTTAATATTCATTATATATAGTTATATATATTTCTAGCAGGGATTTTCAAGACCTTCATTACACAAACATTTTTATTAACTTTATGGGAGCTGGTTTATCTTTTGTTGTGGTGGTTGCACTTGTAAATGGGATAACTTCTTTTATTGTATTGTCTAAATGGTTACTGATTATAGAAAAGCTATTTGATTTCTATATATTAATTTTAAAACCAAATATATTTCTAACACTGTTTCTAGTATTGTTTGTGCTGATTCTGTTGGTTTTCTGAGCATATGACCCTACTAACTAAAAACATGATAATTCTGCTTCCTTCTTTATACTTCTGAATTCTTTCTCTTGGTTAATTTCATTGGCTACTATTTTCTGAGCAATGGAATTATAGTATGGCAGATGTTCTAGATCGTTCCAATCATGGCCATTTCATTTTCTTTTTAAAATGACTTATTGCTTGCTGGAGGCTAGGACACTAAGCCTCTAGCTTAGTTCCTAGGGTCCCTTCAAGCTTAGATCTGACCTATAATCTAGCTCACACTGAGAAGAAGAAAATGTCTCCTCATGAGATTTGGAGGGTGGAAGTGAGGCAAACTGTGCCACGCTTCTGGTCTGTTGATACTATAAACCAGGAGCGCCATCATAGACGTCCTGAGGTTTTCTCAATCATACAGAGACCCTGTGTCTAATGCCTTCTTTTGTAGGTATGGAGAGGTAGTGGGCAGAGCATTTGTTTTGCTGCCATAGGTCATACCTGAGATGGTGTGGTCACGGAGCCAGCTATTGGGATTGCTGGATTTCCCCCACTTCTAATCCCAAAGGTGGCAGCAGCTGTCCTGGCAGCCCAGTTCTAGACTGGAATTCTGGGTGACGGACTTGGAAGCTAAGCCTAGATCTTGCTCCACAGCCTTCAAAGCATTTCATAATCACTTCTGCCATCCGACCATATCTAAATACTATTAGTTAGAATGGCTTCTGTTATCTGCCAACCAATTCTAATGATAGAATACCTTTATCTTGTTCCTAAATTGAAAGGAAATGTATTTAGAATTCTAGTATTTAGTCATTAAGTATGTTGCTGGCTTTTGAAAACATGTGTGCCTATGTGCACATATACAAATGTATTTGCATAATGCTTTTGAAATACTTTTGAAATTATTCCTTTAATTTACTCTATATTCATGGTTATTTGCTCTTCTCATTTATAATTTTATGGTCTATTTTTTCCACCTTAGTTCCTTTAGCTTCCTGCTTTGAAAGCCAATTTATAGTAAATAAATATCCACTATTCATCCACTGTTTTAAAAAAATGTTCTATATTGATACATGTTACTTTAAAACCTGTTTTCCACCATCTTTTCCATGTGTGTCTCTGTGTGCACATGTGTGCACACACACGTGTGTTTTTAAAGAGTAGAAGCCAACTTTTACTTCTGTTAAGTTGCATCTTATTAGATATGGCCTAGAGTTTTATAATCCAATATATTATCTATACCTTTCAAGTTAGTTTCACCTGTAAATTTGACCAGAATGCAATTTACTTAGAAAGAAGTTAAATAGGAGAGGATTAAAAATAAAAGCCTGCTGCAAACCTTTAGAAATCACGTTAAAGACTGACACTGATTTTTTTAATTAAAATATTAAGTCCAATCTTCAATCAGTTCTGAACCCACTAAACTATGCTCACACTTATCCCACATTTCTTCACCTTAATTTAGATCAAGATGTTGTGTTAAATTTCTCAAATAATTCACAATTTCCTAGGAGGTCAAGAACCATTTCATAAAATAATTGTTTCAACAAATTTTAAAAAATACTTCTTATAAAAATATTTTAAAAACAAATTTCTACAAACCTCAGTTCTAATGTAACACCTATTGCATCCCTTAAAATAAAAAATTTATCTACTTTAAATATTGTCAGCATTTCCCCATCATAGATCAGTGGTTCTTGATCATTCATTGCTGCCTTCTCTGTTCTGTCAGTTGCAACGGAATGAAATATTGTTAGACTGCACATATATTTGTCAACACTTAATTTATACAATTTTGTCCAAACTATTTTGCACTTCTCAATGCCAAAATATTTTGAATGTCTATGTGCCTATATAAAGCATATATCTAATAAATATAATAAATATATCTACACATAAAGTAAATACATAAACTCAATTATAAGATGTACTAACAACTTAATAATCATTTTACTGATGAAGAGAATGTAGGAATAAAGTATTAAGTGCATCCACTGGCTTTTGAGATGCAGTTAGATGCGAAAATGTGGGTGTCCGAATGGCATACATGCTGTGACTCTGACTCCTAAGGATCTCTTGCAAGGCTGGTTGTTCTCATCTCCATCAGAAGATACATTATTTTCCTTTTCAGACAAATGTGTGATTTGGTCCTTTCAAAACAGGGAGTCAGGTTTCCAGTCTATAGCAGAGGGTGGCTCTCAAGGATGGAGGCTATGATTGACCAGAACTGGGATCACCCCCTCCACCTCCTTGTACCTCTTTAGCCCCTCCCAGCAGCTCTGTCACATTCTTATTTTACTGGATGCCACAAGGTGTTTTCTACAAGGTTCCACAACCACAAAGGAATATTATACACAGCAGAAAGGAGTAGAAGTTACTGAAGGGATTGAGTTTCAAATAATAATTTAAAAGCTCAATCTTGCTTCTCACGTGTTTAAATGCATAGCACTACTCCTGTCAGCAGCTTCAATTTCTGGGCATGCAAAAACTGCTCTAGCCAACAGTGGGTCTTGTTGAAGTTTACTCACATTGTTTTGAATAAATAATTTTGTAACAGCTGTGGAGTGCAGCGAGAGAGGGGAGGAAGGGCAAGGAAGAAATATCTAAATCTAAACATTTATAAAGTACAGTCATAAAGTACTCTTACTCATGTACTTACCAACATGTACTTACTCATGAGTGATATCATGTTTTACATATAGATCTTATTGGGAAGATGAAAAGGCTTTGGTTTAAAAAGAAAAGCCTTTAAAATGTAACTTTCAGGCACTTTTCCAATGCCTAATGGAGTGCTTTAAAACCTAAAACCAGGAATCTAGGAATTATTTGCTTCTGGTTTCCAATAAAGCTTCATTAATCAATACAGATCACTAAAAATCAGTAAAATGTCATAAAAGCTTGCATTCCATTTTCCTGAAAAACTAACTGTGTCATTTCTATGGTGAATGGTTAGAAAATGAAATGGATTATACATGTCCTAAAATACAAATTAGTAGTTCATGGCAAATAGGAAATATATGTATGTCTGTACCCATGTATAAAATATATGTACAACAGTGGTTTTGCTTGCATGAGAACTTTTTATTCCTTACCATCAATTCATGTATTTATTCCTCTCCTATTTTAAAAGAATAATAAAATTTATTATTATTATTATCCACTTTTTATAGACAAAGACAATAGGACTTACAGAGGTTAAGAAACTTGCATACGATAACAAATTACTAAATGGGAATCAGGGTTTATCCCAGCAAGTCTGAGCCCAGGATCAGTCCTCGTCAGCACAAATACTACATGGACTACCCTAAAGTATTTAGCAAGAAATTGTCACATGCATTGTTCTCTGGCCAAAAATTATGAAACAGCTAACAGAACTCAAGAAATTAAGTTAAACATGTTGATTGCCATGTCTTAAATTCACTCTATTTATAGAAAACATATCCCCAGGTGGTGCAGTGGTAAAGAATCTGCCTGCCAATGCAGGAGATG
Organism: Odocoileus virginianus; assembly: GCF_023699985.2. NCBI lineage: Eukaryota > Metazoa > Chordata > Mammalia > Artiodactyla > Cervidae > Odocoileus > Odocoileus virginianus. The sequence goes on from NC_069697.1 coordinate 33,255,228, forward strand.
CAAGAGATGCAGGTTCAATCCCTGGGTTGGGGAGATCCTCTGGAAGGGGAAATGGCAGCCCACTCCAGTATTCATGTCTGGAAAATTCCATGGGTAGAGGAACCTGACGGGCTCCTCGTGAGGTGACAAAAGAGTGGGACATGACTTAGTGACTAAGCATGCACGCATAACACTGCTACCATTTAATCAATTTTAGTTTTAACTTTAATGACACAGATTTGAAATTCAGAAATTCCTCCTCTTAATCCTGACTCTGCATTAATTCTCTCTGAGTATCTGTTCTTCTGCAAATGCTATTCTACCTGCCTGAACTGCCATGAGGATCAATGAGATAAAAGAAATGGGCACGAGTTAGATAATAAGAACATGATTTAGATATAAAGTATTGTTCTAAAATGACTTGTTACATTGTCTTCTTTTAGATTTAGTTCTATCCTAAGAGGGCTTCCCAGGAGGCACTAGCGGTGAAGAACCCACCCGCCAATGCAGGAGACTTCAGAGACACCGGTTCAATTCTGGGTTTGGAAGTTCCCCTGGAGGAGAGTAAGGCAACCCACTCTAGTATTCTGGAGAATCCTCATGGACAGAGGAGTTTGGCAGGCTACAGTCCACAGAGTTACAAAGAGTTGGACACTACTGAGTTGACTTAGCATGTATGTACTATCCTAAGAATCTACCCTAAGTTTCTAGAAACTTTATTATGAGCATGTTAGTTTCATGTTCAGTGTCACCAGAGGCCCACATTACCAAACCCATCAAGTGTGTGGGCCTCTAGGTTTTTTTCTTTATTAAAATATTTAAACACAACTGATGTAAAGTAAAAAACAACAAAAAAAAAGTCTGAGCCAAGGCTGGTATAAATTCTGAATCAATTGAGCGGGTTTTTTTGTTTGTTTGTTTCCCTCTATCCCTTAACTCTTTGTATTTCTAATCCCTACTTTCTTTAAGGGATTAGAGCAAACTACACTAGAAGTCTCTTCAAGAAAATTAGAAATACCAAGGGAACATTTCATGCAAGAAACATAATAAAGGACAGAAACAATACAGACCCAACAGACACAGAAGATATTAAGAAGAGGTGGCAAGAATACAAAGAAGAACTATACAAAAAAATCTTCATGGCCCGGATAACCACAATGGTGTGATCACTCACCTAGTGCCAGACATCCTGGAATGTGAAGTCAAGTGGGCCTTAGGAAGCATCACTACGAACAAAGCTAGTGGAGGTGATGAAATACCGGTTGAGCTACTTCAAATCCTAAAAGATGATGCTGTGAAAGTGCTGCACTCAATATGCCAGCAAATTTGGAAAACTCAGCAGTGGCCACAGGACTGGAAAAGGTCAGTTTTCATTCCAATCCCAAAGAAGTTCAAACTACCACACAATTGCACTCATTTCACATACTGGCAAGGTAATGCTCAAAATCCTCCAAGCTAGTATGTGAACCAAGATCTCCCAGATGTACAAGCTGGATTTAGAAAAGGCAGAGGAACCAGGGATCAAATTGTCAACATCCTCTAGATCATAGAAAAAGCAAGAGAATCCTAGAAAAACATCTACTTCTGCTTCATTGACTGCCCTAAAGCCTTTAACTGTGTGGATCACAACAAACGGTGGGAAATTCTTAAAGAGATGGGAATCTCAGACCACCTTTCCTGTCTCCTGAGAAACCTGTAAGGAGGTCAAGAAGCAGCAGCTAGAATCAGACATGGAACAATGGACTGGTTCAAAATTGGGAAAGGAGTAGGTCAAGCCTGTATATTGTCACCTCACATATTTAACTTATATGCAGAGTACATTCTGTGAAATGCCAGGCTGGATGAAGCACAAGCTGGAATCAAGATTGCTGGGAGAAGTACCAATAACCTCAGATATGCTGATGACACTGCCCTTATGGCAGAAAGTGAACAGGTACTAAAGAGTCTTTTGATGAAGGTGAAAGAAGAGATTGAAAAAGCTGGCTTAAAACTCAACATTCAAAAAAACCAATCATGGCATCTGGTCCCAGCACTTCATGGCATATAGGTGGGGAAACAAAGGAAGCAGAGACAGACTTTAGTTTTTTAGGCTCCAAAATCACTGCTCATGGTGACTGCAGCCATGAAATTAGAAGATGCTTGTTCTTTGGAAGAAAAGCTATGGCAAACCTAGACAGCATATTAAAAAGCAGACACATTACTTTGCTCACAAAGGTCCGTAGAGTCAAAGCTATGGTTTTTCCAGTAGTCATGTATGGATTTGAGAGTTGGACCATAAAGAAGGCTACGCACTGAAAAGTTCATGCTTTTGAACTGTGGTGTTGGAGAAGACTCTTGAGAGTTCCTTGGAATGCAAGATCAAACCAGTCAAACCTAAAGGAAATCAGCCCTGAATATTCATTGGAAGGACTGATGCTGAAGCTGAAGCTCCAATATTTTGGCCACCTGATGCGAAGAGCTGACTCACTGGAAAAGACCCTGATGCTGGGAAAGACTGAAGGCAGGAGGAGAAGGGGATGACAGAGGATGAGATGGGTGGATGGCATCACTGACTCAATGTATAAGAGTTTGAGCAAACTCCAGGAGATGGTGAAGGACAGGCTAGCCTGGCATGCTGCAGTCCATGTGGTCTCAAAGAGTTGGATATGACCGAGCGATTGAACAATAACAACTTTCTTTTGTTCCCATACTGCACTCAAAGGGGCTTCCCTTGTGGCTCAGATGGTAAAGAATCTGCCTACAGTGCAGGAGACCCGGGTTCAATCCTTGGGTAAGGAAGATCCACTGCAGAAGGGAATGGCTACCCACCAGGACTTTTTCTTGGAGAATTCCATGGACAAAGGAGCTTGGTGGGGCCATAGTACATGGGGTCACAAAGAGTCAGACATAGCTGTGTGAGGTAATGCTCACCTATTCAATTTTCTGCCAAAAGTTTTTCCTAGATACAAGATAAGGCCACTCAACTGACTCCTTATGTATTGTGATCACCTTCCTTCTAAACCTTCTCCTAACTTGCCTTTATTATGGTTTTTGTGAACTTCTTTTTTCTTGAATGAAAGATTCTTTAAATTCTAGGCACTTGAAAAGATGTTCAACATCACTAATCAGCAGGGAAATGCTAATCAAAACCACAATGAGATGTTACCTCACACCTGTCAGAATGGCTATCATCAAAAAGAATACAAATAACGAATGTTGGCAAGGATATGGAGAAGAGGGAACCCTCTTATTATGCTGGTGAAAATGTAAATTGGTTCAGACACTGTGGAAAACTTTATGGAGGTTTCTCCAAAAAGTAAAAATAGAATTTCCATATGATCTAGCAATTCCACTCCTGGGTTTATACCCAGAGAACTCCAGAAACACGAATTTGAAAAGTTACATGTACCTCAGTGTTCATAGCAGTGTTATTTACAATTGCTAAAATATTTAAGCACTTTAAGTGTCCATCAACAGAAAAATGCACGAAGATGTAGTATATATCCATACACACACACACACAATGGAATACTACTTATCCATAAAAAGAATGATATTTTGACATTTGCAGCAACATATATGGACGTGGAGGTCACAGAGGAGCCTGGTGGTTTACAGTCCACAGGGTCACAGAGTCAGACATGACTGAGCGACTAACACTTTACTTTTCTTTCACTTTCATGACAAGTAAAATAAATCATTTTATAATATCACTTGATATCACTTTATGATATATTGAACCTAAAAAATAGTGAATAAAACAAACAAGAAGCAGACTTCACAGATGCAGAGAACAAACTAGCGGTTCTCTGAGGGGAGAGTAAGAGGTGGGGATATTAGTAGAGGATTTTAATAAAGGATTATTATGGGATTATATGAAATCATATGTATGAAACTTCTAAAAATTGTAAATGGCTCCTCTTGATTTTCAAGACCCTTCATAACTTGACTTCAGGCTTCAGTTCCCACCACTAACCCCATGCATCCTGCTGGACATACTCATTATCTTCCCATGCGTTCTGTCTGTTCCTTTTTCTCCTCAGTCAATTCTCCCAGTCTTCAAAACTCCGTCTTTCCCATGACCATTCTTGGACTCCATGAAGAACTGATGGCACACACCTCATTCTACGATGCCCTTCTTATAGTGTCTGATTTTTGTTTGTGTTTTAGTCTTGTTCTCTTCACTTAACTATAACTTCCTTAAGGTGAACGTTCAGTCGATGTGGTTTTTCAAAACATTTTTATGGTGCTAAGCATAAAATTGGTGATCTTTTTTCTGTCTTAGGTGATATACCAAATACTCTCTCGGCAGCATGGTGCCTATTAAATGTTGGGCACTGTGTCAAGCTCAGATGTGAGGTGGGCACTATTCGCCCACTCACAGAGAACATAGTGTGGGAAGGTTTAGTCCTATGCACACACATGCAGTAAACAGTGGCCTTTTCTTTTAAGGGAACCTAGGGGACTGACATGGAGAAGGCAATGGCAACCCACTCCAGTACTCTTGCCTAGAAAATCCCATGGACGGAGGAGCCTGGTAGGCTGCAGTCCATGGGGTTGCTAAGAGTCGGACATGACTGAGCGACTTCACTCTCACTTTTCACTTTTCTGCATTGGAGAAGGGACTGGTAACCCATTCCAATGTTCTTGCCTGAAGAATCCCAGGGACAGTAGAGCCTGGTGGGCTGCCGTCTATGGGGTCGCACAGAGTCAGACACGAATGAAGTGACTTAGCAGCAGCAGCAGCAACAGGGAACTGACAATAGACCAAACCTTAGGCAGTCAGAGCAGGTTTCTCAGAGGAGGTGACCCTTAAGCTAAGAATCGCAGAAAGAATAAGTGTCAATCATGTGAAACGGGCCCTAATTTAATTTTTCAGCTTCCTGTGATGATTGAGCTAAAAGGGATTTGGAATTGGCCTGAGGCCCAGAGCTGCACCCTGACTTTTCAAACATCTCACTTGCAATCACATTCTCCTAGCTCTTAGTTTGGTGGGTTTTCCATTAAGACACATGACTTTACTCAGGCAAGCTAATGATATGTATAATGCTATTTTCCTAAAGTCAATGAATCCATCCCCTTAATTACACTCCTGGTCAAACACTTGACTTGAAATAAAATGTGGTAAATTGAACACCAGTATTTCCACTGCAGGTAAAATTCTATATTGTAATTACTTGCCTTTGACTTGGATAGAATTTGTAAGAATATTTAAGAAGAAGAATGACATTTTTTTAGGTGTTAAGAAAAAGTTTGTCCTTAAAGGAGCAAAGGAGAGAAAGGACACTATTATTTACTAAGTGCTCACTGTATGCCAGGCACTAACAAATCTAGTTTATAGTCTCAAGAACTGTGTTGAGGTAAATCCTTTCATAAATGAGAAAATTGAGATTTCAGGTAATTTCAGCAACCCACCTCAGGACAAGGAAGACATATTTTAAAATCAAGCTTATATCCATGCAAAGTCCGATGTCTTTCCCTATAGCACCTTCTTCACCCAGCTGATTGGTCAGAGAGGTAATCTGTAATCAAGCTCTGCAGACCATCCCACGTCCCCTCTTTCAATATTCTCATATTTTCTTGTACTTTTCCATAAGAAAAATCACCATAGTTTGTTCTTTTGTATATATTTCTATACTTCATTGATTAATACCTAGTTCTGCCACTAGATTCCAGGCTCCAAAAATGCAATGCCATTTTTATCTACCACATTTAATGCCCCAGGCCTGGCATATTGTTGGCATTTAATAGGGACTTGTCAAGCAAGTGATATTGATACCCTGCGGTCTGAAGCAAGAAACTTGGGAGTGGTTGATCAAAGACACTTCCAGTGAGAACAATACAGTCTCAGACAGGTGAGAGATGTGCAAGTTGCCTGAGCTGTTTTTGATAACACAATTGTTTCTTGGTTTGAAAATATTAAGCAACTTTCTTTAGTAATCTATCACACTTAACAATTGTAATAAAAATATATATAACATGATAAAAAAATCTGTCAATACACAAATACCTATTTTAAATTTGCTAGTATCAGTTCCAACTGAAAAGGTATACTTTTACACAAAATTATTTTTAAGATAATTTAAAGTTACAGATATTTAAAATCCTCTGGTATTAGTTAAAACTATGTATACACACACTCAAATGACTGGCTAGAAATGAATTGTATTCAATATAAATGGAATATCAATATTTCCAAAGTGATATAAATCTACATTGATGTATAGTGGTGGTGTAGTCACCACAGAACTATGCAGACACAGGGTGGCTGTGACGGACGGCACAGAAGCACGGCTGAGAGGACCTACCCCACGTCCAAGGTGTAAGAAGGTAGGCACAGAGAGAGGGCATCAGAGGGCAGACAGATGGACACCAGAATCACAGACAACTAGCCAGTCTGATCACATGGATCAAAGCCTTGTCTAACTCAATGAAACTAAGTCATGCCGTGTCTGGCCACCCAAGATGGAGGGGTCATGGTGGAGAGGTCTGACAGAATGTGGTCCACTGGAGAAGGGAATGGCAAACTACTTCAGTATTCACGCCTTGAGAACCCCATGAACAGCATGAAAAGGCAAAAAGATAGGACACTGAAAGATGAACTCCCCAGGTCGTTAGGTGGCCAATATAATACTGGTGATCAGTGAAGAAAACTCCAGAAAGAAGGAGCGGATGCAGCCAGAGCAAAAACAACACCCAGTTGTGGATGGGACTGGTGATAGAAGCAAGATTCAATGCTGTACAGAGCAATATTGCATAGGAACCTGGAATGTTAGGTCCATGAATCAAGGCAAATTGGAAATAGTCAAGCAGGAGATGGCAAGAGTGAACGTCAACATTCTAGGAATCAGAGAACTAAGATGGATTGGAATGGGTGAATTTAACTCAGATGACCATTATATCTACTACTGTGGGCAGGAATCCCTTAGAAGAAATAGAGTAGCCATCATGGTCAACAAAAGAGTCTGAAATGCAGTACTTGGATGCAATCTCAAAAACAACAGAATGATCTCTGTTCATTTCCAAGGCAAACCATTCAATATCAGGGTAATCCAAGTCTATGCCCCGACCAATAACACTGAAGCGGCTGAAGTTGAATGGTTCTATGAAGACCTACAAGACCTCCTAGAACTAACACCCCAAAAATGTCCTTTTCATTATAGAGAACTGGAATGCAAAAGTAGGAAGTCAAGAAACACCTGGAGTAACAGACAAATTTTGCCTTGGAGTACAGAATGAAGCAGGGCAAAGTCTAATAGAGTTTTGCCAAGAGAACGCATTGGTCATAGCAAACACCCTCTTCCAACAACACAAGAGAAGACTCTATACATGGACATCACCAGATGGTCAACACCAAAATCAGATAGATTATATTCTTTGTAACCAAAGATGAATAAGCTCTATACAGCCAGCAAAAACAAGCCTGGGAGCTGACTGTGGCTCAGATCATGAAATCCTTAATGCAAAATTCAGACTGAAATTGAAGAAAGTGGAGAAAAGCACTAGACCATTTAGGTATGACCTAAATCAAATCCCTTATGACTATACAGTGGAAGTGAGAAATAGATTTAAGGGACTAGATCTGATAGAGTGCCTGATGAACTATGGATGGAGGTTCGTGACATTGGACAGGAGACAGGAATCAAGACCATCCCCATGGAAAAGAAATGCAAAAAAGCAAAATATCTGTCTGAGGAGGCCTTACAAATAGCTGTGAAAAGAAGGGAAGTGAAAAGCAAAGGAGAAAAGGAAAGATACACCCATTTGAATGCAGAGTCCCAAAGAATAGCAAGGAGAGCTAAGAAAGCCTTCCTCAATGATCAATGCAAAGAAATAGAGGAAAACAGTAGAATGGGAAACTAGACTAGAAATCTCTTCAAGAAAATGAGAGATATCAAGGGAACATTTCAGGCAAAGATGGGCTCAATAAAGGACAGAAATGGTAGGGACCTAACAGAAGCAGAAGATATTAAGAAGAGGTGGCAAGAATACACAGAAGAACTGTACAAAAAGATCTTCATGACCCAGATAATAATGATGGTGAGATCACTCACCTAGAGCCAGACATCCTGGAATGTGAAGTCAAGTGGACCTTAGGAAGCATCACTACGAACAAAGCTAGTGGAGGTGATGGAATTCCAGTTGAGCTATTTCAAATCCCGAAAGATGACGATGTGAAAGTGCTGCACTCAATATGCCAGCAAATTTGGAAAACTCAGCAGTGGCCACAGGACTGGAAAAGGTCAGTTTTCATTCCAATCCCAAAGAAGGAAAGACAATGTCAAAGAATGCTCAAACTACCGCACAATTGCACTCATCTCACATGCTAGTAAAGTGATGCTTAAAATTCTCCAAGCCAGGCTTCAGCAATACATGAACTGTGAACTTCCAGATGTTCAAGCTGGTTTTAGAAAAGGCAGAGGAACCAGAGATCAAATTGCCAATATCTGCTGGATCATCGAAAAAGCAAGAGAGTTCCAGAAAAACATCTATTTCTGCTTTATTGACTATGCCAAAGCCTTCAATTGTGTGGATCACAATAAACTGTGTAAAATTCTGAAGGAGATGGGAATACCAGACCACCTGACCTGCCTCTTGAGAAATCTTTATGCAGGTCAGGAAGCAACAGTTAGAACTGGACATGGACCAACAGACTGTTTCGAAATAGGAAAATGAGTACGTCAAAGCTGTATATTGTCTCCCTGCTTATTTAACTTATATGCAGAGTACATCATGAGAAACACTGGGCTGGAAGAAGTACAAGTGGAATCAAGATTGCCAGGAGAAATATAAACAACCTCAAATATGCAGATGACACCACCCTTATGGCAGAAAGGGAAGAAGAACTAAAGAGCCTCTTGATGAAAGTGAAAGAGGGGAGTGAAAAAGTTGGCTTAAAGCTCAACATTCAGAAAACTAAGATCATGGCATCCAGTCCCATCACTTCATGGCAAATAAATGGGGAAATAGTGGAAACAGTGGCTGACTTTATTTTTCTTGGCTCCAAAATCACTGCAGATGGTGATTGCAGCCATGAAATTAAAAGATGCTTACTCCTTGGAAGGAAAGTTATGACCAACCTAGACAGCATGTAAAAAACCAGAGACATTACTTTGCCAGCCAAGGTCTGTCTAGTCAAGGCTATGGCTTTCCCAGTGGTCATGTATAGATGTGATAGTTGGAATATAAAGAAAGCTGAGCCCAGAAGAATTGATGTTTTTGAACTGTGGTGTTGAATAAGACTCTTGAGAGTCCCTTGGACTACAAGGAGATCCAACCAGTCCATCCTAAAGGAGATCAGTTCTGGGTGTTCATTGGAAGGACTGATATTGAAGCTGAAACTCCAATACCTTGGCCACCTAATGCGAAGAGCTCACTCATTTGAAAAGACCCTGATGCTGGGAAAGATTGAGGGCAGAAGGAGAAAGGGTCGACAGAGGATGAGATGGTTGGATGGCATCACTGACTCAATGGACATGGGTTTGGGTGGACTCCGGGAGTTGATGATGGACAGGGAGGCCTGGTGTGCTGCAGTACATGGGGTCACAAAGAGTTGGACACGACTGAGTGACTGAACTGAACTGTGGTGTATTCACTAAGTTGTGTTTGACCCTTGCAGCCCCATGAACTGTAGCCTGCCAGGCTCCTCTGTCCATGGGATTCTCCAGATAAGACTACTGGAGTAGGTTGCCATTTCCTCTTCCAGGGGATCTTCCCAATGCAGGAATCAAACCCAGGTCTCCTGCAATGCAGGTAGATTCTTTACCAACTGAGCTATGAGAGAAGCCTAAGTACATACATTTATGTATATGTAGTTTAATATCATTTTTATAAGACTTTAGCTATAAATTGATTCTGCCTAAAAGAAATTTCATAGGATTATATTAGTGCCTGAGATCCTATATATTAATTATGCTGGGATCATAAATTTTAACTTAGACTACAATAGGGCTCTACGGAACAATTTCATCAGTGGTCATATTATTAAAAAATATTTAAAGACAGCCTTAAATAAGCACATTTAGTTTTAGTTTCATTTGGCCCAGTTCTTTGATACAGAACAATCTGGTGTAACACAGTGAAAGACTGGCTCATTAGTCTAAATTAGGAGATATTTTTTTCACCTTCTATTAAGAAGTGAAATGCTCTGCAAAAACTTATTCCATTTCTGAAAACTGAAGAAAAGAAGAAAAGGGATTAAAATAAAACATTACATAATTTATTTCTTACAGCAACACTTGGTAGCAGTGTTGCTGATCCCATCACTTAAATAAGGGAAGCCAGAGCCCAGAGATGTTCCATACGTATCCATTGCACCAGGGCTGGTAAGTGACCCATGCAGGGTGTGCCTTCACTGGGCCTCAGTTTACATACATGTAACAGAAGAATATCAGTGCCTGATTTATGTGATAAGTTAGTAAGTGTGATCCCTCCAGCACAGAGTTGATACTTGGTAGGCATTCATTTAATTATTGAACTAATATGACTTTAATGAGCTAAATCTATTTTTGGAAGCATAGGTAAAACCCATGTGCCCAAGGTGATAAGGATGAAAAATTTCCTTGTCAGTCCATGGGTAAGTGTCACTGAGCATTGTGGTGGAGCTGGATGCCCTGAGGCACAGAAGAGTGGCAGCAGGCTGGGATCTAGTCCCCAGACAGCTTCCCTCTGGATGGGAGGGAGAAATCCAGTGTACAAGAAAGGGTATCTGACATTGTGAGTAGTAAAAAATATTGACTTCTATAGGAAGCATAGAAAGGTAGTCAATACTGTCTATTCAATTTCAATGAACCTCACTGTATCATTAATTCATGAACAATTACCCTGTGATCCAAACTGTCAACAGTTAAGCTTAAATTGACAAGAGGTTCCTTCTTAATTGTTTAAAAGCTCTTTAACTGTTTGGCATGCAGGCTGAACATAGAAGAAACAAATATGAAACCCTGAGGAACACTGAAATGGGCTAGAAATTAACAGCTATTAGTGTTAGGCTGGCCTCAGAGGGGACTCTTGGCTTATGAAATATTGCTATTATTAAAGTTGACAAGGCTCTTGCAGGATCCAATATGTCATGTGACAGTTTATGATTTGGCACCCATGGAGCTGTATTTAAAATATAGTGTCTTTGCTTCTGCAGAGATTAAAAAGACACCTAGACAATCAAGAAATTTGGATGGTACCACTTCTGTGACTCGCTGGTTACTGGAAAAAAAAGAAAAAGGAAAGGAAAAACTTAAAATAACCATGCCAGGACTTCTTGGTAGTCCAGTGGTTAAGACTTCACCTTCTAATACAGGGGGTGCCAGTTTAATTCCTGGTTGTGGAGATAAGATTCCACATGCCTCATGGCCAAAAAACCAAAATATAAAACAGAAGCAATAATGTAGCAAATTCAACAAAAACTTTAAAATTTGTCCAAAGGAAAAAGAAATTTTAAAAAGCATGCCAATAGGGGCAAAATTAGCCTTTTTTATTTGATTTACAAATCAAACACTGAAGAAGTCACCTCTTTAGAGAAACTGACCAGTTCACAAATGGTATGATTTCAAACTTAGTTTATATACTGGTTCCTGGGCAATCAAAGCATTTGTGGTTCATACTAGCTGAACCACGTTTTACAATTTAGCTTAGTTGAGATACTATGAGTTTTAAAGAAATGTAAAATAGTATAAAATAGTACTGTCCCCCTACAGTAACATAACAAAATGGAGACCCTCTGGCTGCTATTGTCCAGAAAGAGGTTTCTTTCATCTGTGACTATGGCAGCAGGCAGGAATATGTGTGGTCAACAGGTGGATTGTGGCGAGGTGGCAATATGTCCTCATCTACCCATGAGCTGCCCATGTATATCGGATTTCTGTATATTAGTTCAGTTCAGTTCAGTCACTCAGTCGTGTCTGACTCTTTGTAACCCCATGGACTGCAGCATGCCAGGCTTTCCTGTCCATCACCAACTCCTGGAGTTTACTCAAACTCATGTCCATTGAGTCTGTGATGCCATCCAGCCATCTCATCCTCTGTTGTCCCCTTCTTTCCCTTCCCTCAATCTTTCCCAGCATCAGGGTCTTTTCCAATGAGTCAGTTTCTTCACAAGTAGCCCAAATATTGGATTTTTAGCTTCAACATCAGTCCTTCCAATGAATATTTAGGACTGAACTGATTTCCTTTAGGATGGGTTGCTTGGATCTCCTTGCAGTCCAATGGACTTTCAAGAATCTTCTCCAACACCACAGTTCAAAAGCACCAATTCTTTGGAGCTCAGCTTTCTTTATAGTCCAACTCTTACATCCATACATGACTACTGGAAAAACCATAGCTTTGACTAGATGGACCTTGGTTGGCCAAGTAATGTCTCTGCTTTTTAATATGCTGTCTAAGTTGGTCATAGCTTTTCTTCCAAGTCTGCAAGACTGCAGACTTCATGACTGCAGTCTCCATCTGCAATGAGTTTGGAAGCCCCCCAAAATAAAGTCTCTCACTGTTTCCATGTACTGATAACTGGTTGTTCTTGTCTTTGAATTTTTCATAACTTTAGTGAGTATTTAATTAGAATCAAGAGCTTAGACCTGTGCAATATGTAGCCACTAGCTATTGGGGGCTAATAGCCCCAAATACTCATGGGGCTATTGAGTATTTGAAATGGGGACAGTAAGAATTGAAATGTGCTATTAGTAGAACTAAGGAAAAAGGCTGAGCACCAAAGAATTGATGCTGTTGAACTGTGGTATTGCAGAAGACTCTTGAGAGTCCCTTGGACTGCAAGGAGATCCAACCAGTCAATCCTAAAGGAAATCAGTCCTGAATATTCATTGGAAGGACTGATGCTGAAGCTGAAGCTCCAATACTTTGACTGCTTGATGCAGAGGGCTGACTCATTAGAAAATGATGCTGGGAAAGACTGAAGGCAGGAGGAGCAGGGGATGACAGAAGAGATAGTTGGATGGCATCACTGACTCAATGGACATGAGTTTGAGCAAGCTCCAGGAGATGGTGAAGGACAAGGAAGACTGGCGTGCTGCAGCCCATGGGGTAGCAAAGAGTTGAACATGACTGAGCAACTGAACAACAACAAAAAATTAGTAGAAACTACACATTAATGACTTAGCATGAAAAAGGAATATAAAACACCTTAAGTTTTATATGGATTACAAGCTAAAATGATAGTTTTCTAGATATATTGTATTCATATATATTATGAAAATTAATTTATATGTTTCTTTTAAAAAATATGGCTACTACAAAACTTAAAATTATATAAATCATTCACATTGTATTTCTATTGGACAGAGGTGTCTTACAGTATAGGAACTTAGGAGGTTAGAGGGATCCTAGGGTTATTAGGAGGCAGAACTCCAAATAACTCAGAAGTAAAGCTTTTCTTTATACTGATACAAAAATGTTCATAACTTTAAAGAAAAACAAGAATGGGTCATCATTAGAGAATGCAAATGAAAACTACTTTATACCTATTACAAGGAGTATTATAAAAAAAAAAAACCCAGAAAATAGCAAGTGTTGGAGAAGATGTGGGAAACTGGAACCCTTGGGCATTATTCGTCAGAACTGAAACTGGTACAGTCACCACGGAAATTGATGTGGCAGTTCCTCAAAAAATTAAATTAGAATTACTATATGATATGGCAATTCCACTTGTGTTATATATACAAGATAACTTAAAGGACTCATGTGGATATTTGTACACCCATGTTCACAACAGCACTATTCACAGTAACCAAAAGGTAGAAGTAATTCAAGTTTCTATGATGGATGAATGGATGAACAGATGTGGCATATCCAGACAATGGAATACTGTTGTAGTTCAATAGCTAACTCTGTCCAACTCTTTGTGACCCCATGGACTGCAGCACACCAGGCTTCCCTGACCTTCACTATCTCCTAGAGTTTGCTTAACCTCATGTCCACTGAGTGGGTGATGACATCCAATTATCTCTACTTCTGTCACCTGCTTCTCCTCCTGCCTTCAATCTTTCCCAGCATCAGGGTATTTTCCAATGAGTTGATTCTTCTCAATGGAATATTATTTAGTCTTAAAAAGGAAGGGAATTCTGACATGTGGTACAACATGGATGAACCTTGAAGATATTGTATTAAGTGAAATAACCAGTCACAAAATGTAAAATAGCATATGATTTTACTTCTATGAAACATGTAATGTAGTCGAGTTCATACAGACAGAATGCAGCATAGTGGTTGCCAGGAACTGAGGTGAGGAGAGAATGAGGAGTTACTGTTTAATGAATATAGCGTTTCAGTCTTTCACCTGAAAAAATTATGGAGATGGATCATGGTGATGATTGTGTTAGCAAAAAAAAAAAAAATATTCTGATGCTATTAAAAGGGCAGCTTTATTCAAAACTATTGCAGTAGGTGCCAAGACCACCGTAATAGGGGAGAGAGATTGGGCTCAACTCTAAATACAGTGGAGACCAATGGGGATTCATATCTAAGGAGCAGAGTGGTTGGGTAAGAGGATAGGAGGTGGTGTCAGTGGGTGGAAAATCACTAAGAGAACACATCAAGGATATGGAATTCTTACTAAACCAACTTAACAGTGTTCTTGAAGAAGGCAGCCAGGGGTGATGAGATAAAGGTCAAGCAGTCACTCTAAGATGACACAGTAGGACTTTTGCTACAAAGGGCTAGGCAGGCTTGAGGATAAGGCCAAGGCAGGAAGCCTAGTAGAGGAGAGCTCTTAGAGAAGCCTGACTAGACGCTGGTCAAGGAGAGCGGGTGCTATGTGTATGCTAAGTCACTTCAGTTGTGTCCGACTCTTTGTGACCCTATGTACTGTAGCCCACCAGGCTCCTTTATCCGTGGAATTCTCCAGACAAGAATACTGGAGTGGGTTGCCATTCCCTCTTCCAGGGATCTTCCCAACCCCAGGGATGGAATCTGCATCTCCTGTGACTCCTGAATTGCAGGTGGATTCTTTACCACTGAGTCATGGGGAGCCTGGTCACGGAGAGAGTCTTTGCCAATTGCACAATAATGTGAATATAGTTAAAGCCACAGACTGTACACTTAAATGGTTAAACTGGTCAATTTTATATTATCATTATTTTACCACAATAAAAAAATTACCAAAAAACCCGAGCTATGACTCATATCCATCATGGACTTCTCTTTTTCTCATAGTCTGAATTTTAAAAACTTCAATTCCATCTCTTAATAAGGATAAGGACTTTGTCTTTAAGACAAAATCTCTGTCTTATATCAGTGTCTCAGTATTTTAAGAAAATTATTTTGATTTAAAACTTTCTCTTCCATGTTTTGTATTGATCTTCACTATCCTGGACAAGTTTTCTGAAAATGTTCCAGTTTTACAGGAATTTTTCTGAACACAATTCTGGATAAGTCGGCTGAGCAGTTCAGACTAGAACTGAATTTATCATGCCAAATTTGAACTGATATTTCTGTTAGCCCTAGTTCCTATTAAGTTTTTCGGTTTGTTTGTTTATGGGTAGCCATAGCAAGGCAATGGTTCATATTCAGCAATAAGATGTTTTCATGCCGGTTGTTACTAAGTCTCTATTCTGTATGTTTGCACCTTGATTTTTCAAAACCCTTACACTTCTTCATAAATAATTTAAGATTACGTTTGTCTACTGTCCTAGAGGTGTGGCGTTCAAATATTTTGAACAGTGAAACTCTGAGAGATACTGTATAAGAATCTGCAACAATATGGAAGGTGTTCTGATTGAGGGGGACAGTCCCACTTCCATTTACCACCAGTTTTAAGGTCCCGGTGTCCCCTCAGTGGCCTCTGTGACATATCTGCAGAAGCTAGAGTTTTGGAAATGCAATTGTGTCTATGTATATTAAGATATATTTTCTTACTTCTGACATCATATCATTTCCCCAAATTCCTTAAGCAACTCACTCTGATTTCAAGAGTCACTGAGGAAAGGCATCATGGATGCAACACACTTTGTTTATAATCTCTCTTTTAACAACTATTTCTGACTTTTCCTTTACCTCATAACACTGGGCTTTTTAATGGTCTCTGAACTCCCTGGTAATGAGAAGATCTTTCTGTGAAAGGAAGATTCTAGAATTCACTGAAAACAAATGAGCTGAAATGGTAGCAAAAATTCAAGATGCACATTAGGGAAAAATGTCCCATACCTCAAGCAAAGGTATCTTTTAGTTATGGATTATAACACTGATTATGACATTTGTTTTGCCTGGCTAGAATTTGCCTGGCTAGTATTAGAATGTCTAGTCTGAGATAATAGTTTTCTGTAAGTAGCTGAATGAATGAACTACAAGAGCTAATAGTTTTCTCATAGCTACATTTACTTACTGGCTGAATAAAATGCACTGTTCCTTAAAGCTTCAAACTCTACGTAGAACTGACAGTGTTAGTTTTGCTGAAATTCTTGGTAGTTTCCATAATCCATGGCAAATGAAGTTAATTCAACTCAATACATATTTATGGGAACTCTTACTGCATCACATTGGCCAAATGGTGGTGATTCTAAGATAAGCATGATGGCTTCTGCCTTCTAGTGCATCCTGTACTGCTCTGGAACTCGCAAAGGAAATCAGCCTTAGCTAATACAATTAGTATCAACTTTCAAGATATTCTATAGTCAAAGCATAAAAGGGTTCTTAATCACCTTGAGAAAAAGCTTGGGTTTTTGATCAACTAGAGATAATGTCAAACTGCATTAGGATGACAAGTCTACTATTTAGAAATTATTTAGCTGGCTCACTGCTTTACAGAGAAAACCACTTTTTTTTTTTTTTTTTCACAGAAGTTCACAGAACTTTTCCCAGAAGTTCAGTCTTGGGTCTGGCTAATTAACTCATGTGTATAATATTGAAGAATACACTTTCCTTAATGGGCATTTCATGACAGCTCTCTAGCCAACTCTGAAAGTGTGGAGATATGGGATTAAAATATTGAGAGCTTCTGACCCCCAACTGTGGGTTTCTTACTGACTTGGAACTTCAGCAGCACAGCACACTGATATCTGAAAGGATTGACTCCAAATACAATAATACACTTGAGTAATTTGCTTCTAGAAAAACTACAACTCCTACTTCAAACTGCTGTGCAACAATAGAAAAAATTTTCTTCTATACAGCGGAAAGGAAAATTATCCATTAATGGCCACAATGAAATATAAATATAACAGATGCTAAAATATGTAACATGCTCATTATCCCAAGACATTCAGTGATTAACTATGCACATTCTCTTTTGTTATGCAAAAACATGCAGTCGCTTTATTGAACATTATAAGGATTCTTAAGCAAGTAAAAATGAGCATGTCTTTCAATTAACATGCTGTATAACACCAATCAAATTTCCAACGGAAGCATAAACATCTTCCACTTAATCATCTTGGCAAAAATTATGCGTTTGATTCAGAATACAATGCTGCTACTCTTCTATATAAGTCAGGCAAATTTAATTATTTTCTTTTATACTTATCCTCTTAAACATAGTTTTATATCTGAATGCATTATAAATTCACTCGAATTTCGGTAACTGTGGAAATGTGAATTACATAGTTGTGATCCTTTCTCCAATTTTTAAATATTCACTGAACTTTTCCATTTAATTTTCATTAATTCTTATTTTTAGAGATGCTGAGAATCTTAAAATAAATGATATGTATTTTATTCATCTTTGTAGCCCCAGTACCTAGCCTATGCCTAATAAATATTAACTACATATTAATATATGCAAGAGCAGATAAACACATCTTTGAGTGTTTCAATGACTTTTTTCTGAGTAGGGTCATAGTGGTGAAACTTCAGAAAAAGGTCATGTAAGAAATGAAATCCCAAGGATTCTGGGCCATCTGGCTCAGGGCAGAGGGAAGGGAAGATTTATCTGTTAATAGATCAGATAACTTGTGAAACTCAGGTTTGAGAAGGAGGAAAGACTCACGAATCTGTGTAGATTTTTGAGAAAATTCAAGCCCTTATTTGGGCAGCACATTGATGACTGTGGAAAGGGCTCACAGGAGTGACTGTGAGGCTGCCAGATGAGGCTGGGGTTGGGAGGGCTCCCATAGGACACTGAGGGTTCTCCTGAAGACAACCAGCGCTATAAGAGATTCCAGAGAAGTGACATGATGAGAGACGCTGCGTAAAAGGAAATCCAAGGTGGGAGATGGATCTGATGCTCTGAATTTCGACACGCTGTTCTTCGTACAGCCTTCCGGTACAACAGAGAATGGCTACATGCTTTGTTCCACTTGTCAGTGGAAGATAACCAGCATGTTCCTTCCTAAAGTCCATGCTTTAAGCCAAACATCCCATTCCCTCCATCATTCCTTTGTCATTCTGCTTCTCTCAATATCCTGGTTGTTGACCTTTGGGCAAGCTCTCTAGTTTGTCAATGTCTCTTGAAACACAGTGACCACAGCTTAGCGTGAAAGGCAGAACCCACAAAGGAAAAGATTGATAGATTTCACCAGACCTAATAGCTGGTGAAAATAGCTGCAAATTGAACAAACTCAGTCATAAACAAAAATGTGAGTCTCTGGTTACCTGCATCAGAATCATATTTGGGCCTTCTAAGATTCAGACTCCAGAATCTTATCCTTGCCTTTTATATTGTATTTTCTATGGGAACTTTCATCAAACATGTATGTGCACACACACACACAGACACAGACACACACACATGCATACACACACACAGCCACTCCTCACCACATGCAGATATACTAGGTGAGTCTTGAGCAGATTCAAGCTTGACAACACCTGCAAGTAATCTTAATAATAAAAGTCAGGACAAATATTTATGATACATATAACAAGAAAAGAGGTAATATCTTCAATGTGCAGATAGCAATTGCAGCCAATGAAGAAAATAGTATCTTATAAAAAGGGAACAACCAAATTATAAAAAGAATAAATATAAATAGCCAATTGAGAAGGAAAAAATGGTCATCCTGACTACATGTCTACCATCCCTTATATTCAATATGGAAGTAGAAAAGCTCTGAAAATAAAGATTTTTTCCAGCATTGATACAGCAGTAAAATTTAAAATTGAGCTCATTTGGTGGTAAAACCTGTCAAGAAGAGAGGGTATTGATGGTCTCTGTATGTTGTACTCATTGTGGATATTCATGTTTCATTGCAGAGGGATGCAGAAGGATGTTTTTGTTTATAGTTGACTATGCTACCTAAGGCCCCTTGAGGTGGTTGGAGAATCTACAGTTCTGTATTATCTTGCTGAAAGTCAAAAAGAAATCCAAGTTTTAAGAGTTGAATTAATGATCATGGACATATATAATTAAAGCAATGTATATAAAAATAAAATACTCCTTTTGGTCAATCAAATTGGAAACTATTAATACAAATCCAATATTCTTTGCTGTTGAGGTGAGTGGTCACCTTCTGGTGCTTATTATGGGATTATAAAGAAAATAACTTCTAGAGGGGAATTTAGCTGAGCATATTAGAAGTCATTATAATGCAACACTTTTACCTAGCAATTCAACTTCTGAGAATTTATCTCAGGGAAATAATCACTGTGTCATGTTCACTGAAGCACCACAAATAGTAATAAAATGGAAGCAAATGTTTAATAGGGAATCTGTTAATACCATCACTGATAAAATTATAATACATTAATTATGATATGACCAGTGCCTATGGAAGAGATCTGTGAAAGAGGAAATGTTCCCTTGCTCAGGGAACCCCCACTGTTAGGTGAGAGGCCTCCAAGGACAGATAGCGACCTGGTGGGGACTGAATCTGCTCACACAGAGGGTGCAAGTGCTGGCCTGCCCAAGGGATGGGCGCTGATGGCTGCCAGTCACTGAACTTCCAAACTGGAAACCAAAGATGGGCGGGGCTGCTGATATGCACAGGCGCTAGGCGCTGAAACTCAGGCTTTAGTGGAGAGTCCCTGGGAGAAGAGACTCAGTCTAGCTGCACAGAGACAGCCAGAAGGGCCTAGAGTGTGGTCCTGGGCCATCATTGTTAACGTGTGTAGAGTGGGATGCTACGGTAGGAGCCCCCATCTCACTGGGCACAGGACAGGGCATGGGCCTGCCATGAACCCCTTTGTCAGCGTGCTCACCAGGCCTGGCTCCAGTGGCAGCGAGCTTTGTGAGCGCACACAGGATGAACGGGGCTGACACCTGAGCCAATCGTCATCTCTGCTAGGGGGAACAGATCCAAGGGCAGGTCCAGCAGTAGCAGATTTTGTTGGTGCACACACCAAGTGGTGGGCAGCATCACAGAATTTCACACCCTAGAGACAGACCCTGTAGAGGTGTACTCAGCCATTCCTTTCCTACAGGGGTACCCCAGTTCCACTGACCCCACACTGCAGCTTGGAGCCAGATCTGGGGGCTTCTATTCCAACTGGGGAGCCAACCCTAACCCCAATAGACCTATGGCAGCCACAGAATGAAGAGGAGACCTTGCCCAACATCCTGTTCAGGCTCTCATCACCATAACACCAATCAATTACAGGCCCTATCAATGCGATAACAGCCAGCATACTCTGAGGAAAGACACAGCAGGCATCCACACCAAAAACAACCCTCACATCAAAAATATTGGACTCACACAGTCTATGCAGGGGTGTGTGCGTGTATGCTAAGTTGCTTCAGTTGTGTCCAACTCTTTGAGATCCTAGCTCATCAGGCTCCTCCGTCCATGGGATTCTCCAGGCAAGAACACTGGAGTGGGTTGCTGTATCCTCCTCCAGGGGATCTTCCTGACTCAGGGATTGAACCTGCCCCTCTTATATCTCCTGCACTGGCAGTCAGGCTCTTTACCACTAGCACCACCTGGGAAGCCCCTACAGAGGGATGCTCCCACATAAAAACAGCCCTTCAAGACCACATTAGATAATTGTTTCTCCTAAATTCATAGAGACATAGAACCTTAAGTAAAATGGAAAAAGCAGAGAAACTACTCCCAATCAAAAGAACAAGAGAAATTCCCTGAGAGAACAAAGAGTAAAATAGGTCTCATCAGTATACCAGATGCCAAGTTTAAAAAGGAGGTAATAAAAATGCTAAAGGAATCAAGGAAGATTTTTTTTTTTAAAGGAAGATTCTTAACATAAATGCTGATCACTGTAACAAGGAACTAGAGACTATAAAGAGAAACCAATCAAAATTAGACAACTCAATTGCCAAGATAAAAAGTGAGCTTAAAGCATTGAATAGCAGACTAAATAATGCAAAAGAATGAATAGTCATCGGGAACATGGAATAATGGAAACCACCCAATCAGCAGCAGACAGAAAGACAAAAAAATAAAGTAACATATGAGATCTATAGGACAATATAAAGTGTGCCAACCTATGTGTGATAGGGGCTCCAGGAGGAGAAGAAAGAGAAAAGGGAATAAAAAATGTATCTGAGGAAATTATGGCTGAAAACTTACCAAACCCAAAGAAGGAAATTGATATACAGGTACTGGAAGCATGTGTGGACATGTTAGTCATTTCATTTGTGTTTGATTCTTTGAGACCCTATGGACTGTAGGTCACCAGGCTTCTCTGTCCATGGGATTCTCCAGGCAAGAATACTGGAGTGAGTTCCCAGGCCCTTCTCCAGGGCATCTTCCTGACCCAGGGATTGAACAGCATCTCCTGCATTGCAGGTGGATTCTTTACCCATTGAGCCACATGGGAAGCCCTACAGAAAGCACATAGTGTCCCAAATAAGACGAACTCAAACAGACCCACGCCAAAACATATCATAATTAAATGGCAAAAGTAAGAGATAAAGAGGACTCTACAACAAGGACCTACTATACCTACTACATAGCACAGGGAGCTCTCCTGAATGCTTTGTGACAACCTATATGGAAAAAGAATCTGAAAAAGAACAGATACGTGTATGTGTGTAACTGAATCACTTTGCTATACCCCTGGAACTAACACAACATTGTAAATTAACCACACTCCAAAACAAGATAGAAAATTAAAAAATAAACAAAAGAGAGAAAAGATTCTAAAGGTAGGAAGAGAAAACAAAAAGTCAGTTACAAGGGGACTCCCATGAGGCTATGTGCTTATTTCACTACAGAAACTTTGCAAGCCAGAAGGAAGTAGTAGGATATACTCAAAGTCCTGCAAGGGAAAATTCTGCCACCTAAGATACTCTATCCAGCAATAATATCATTTAGAATACAAAGAGAAACTAGAAATTTCTCAGACAAACAAAAACTAAAAGAATACAGCAATGCTAAACCTACTCTAAAAGAAATATTGAAAGGTCTTCTTGAATATAAAATAGGCAAGAATCTATAGGAAAGATCCCACATTAGACAATATGAAAGGCAAATATATAAAAGGACTGAAGATCACTTAAATTTCAAGGCAAAGATTGAAAGACAATCAAGAATTTTAAAGCAATTATAAGCATAATTAACATCAAAAAGATAAACATGAAGATGTAAAATAGGACATCAAAAATCACAAAATATGGAAGTAAGGAGTAAAAATATAGATCTTTTAGAGTGTGTTTCAACTTATATGACTATCAGCCTAAAGCAAGTAGATACAGTTATGGGTTAAATTCGAAAATCAGGGTAACCACAAATCATAAAGATACAATGGATTCACAAAACCCTAAAAGGAGCTTTAGCATAATACAAACCATCAAATCACAAAAAGAAAAAAGAAAAAAAGAAAAAAAAGAAAGAACAACCACAAAATCACCTGGAAAACAATGTTTAACATCACAAGAAATAGGTGCTTATTCAAATTTAATTTGAATGCCCATGAACAAAATGATCCAATCAAAAGACATAGAGTGGCAGACTGGACTTAAAAAAAAAAAAAAAAAAAGAACCTGTAATATGCTGCTTACAAGAGACTCACTTTGGAGAGAAAGACACATATAGATTGAAAGTGAGGGTATGGGAAAAGGTATTTCATGCAAATGGAAATCAAATTTAGGCAGATAGAAATTATTTCAAGTGTCTGTGCTGATCACAATGATGTGAAATGACATCAACTGCAGAAAGAAAAAGAAGAAAAAAATGATTACATAGAGATAACACAACATTCTACTAAAAATCAATGCTTCAATGATGAAACCAAAGAGGAAATCAGAAAATACCTTGAGACAAATGACCATGAAAACACAATGATATGAAATCTGTGGCATCCAGCAAAAGCAGTTTGAAGAGGGAAGTTTGTAGCAACAAAAGGATTTCCTTAAAAAAGAAGAAAATTTTCAAAAAACAACCTAATCTGCCACCAAGAATAATCAGAAAAAGAGGAACAAACAGCCCCAGATCAGCAAAGGATGGATTTAATAAAGATCAGAGAAGTGATAAATAGAAAACACAAAACAATAGAAAAGATCAACAAAACCATGAGCTGATATTTTGAAAAGAAAAGTGAAATTGACAAATGTCTAGCCAGGCCAACCAAGAATCACACAGATAGGACCCAAAATAAACAAAGTAAGAAATGAAAGAGGGGAAATAATAAATATTACAGAAATCCTCTTCCTGTCTCACAGCCTTGTTATGGCACAGGGACTGTGTAAGTCAATGAAGCTATGAACCATGTCATGCAGAGCCACCCAAGATGGACAGGTGAAGAGTTCTGACAAAATATGGTCAACTGGAAGAAGGAATTGCAAACTGCTCCAGTATTCTTGCCATGAGAACCCCATGAACCATATGAAAAGCTAAAAAAAAAAAAAAAAAGAAAAAGAAAATGACACCGGAAAATGAGCCCCCCAGGTTGGAAAGTGTCCAATATACTACTGAGGAAGAGCAGAGGGTAATTACTAATAATTTCAGAAAGAATGAAGCAGCTGGGCCAAGGAGGAAATGCTGCACAGTTGTGGATATGTCTGGTGGTGAAAGTGAAGTCTGCTGCTGTAAGAATAATATTGTATAGGAACCTGGAATGTTAGGTCCATAAATCAAGGTAAATTGGACATGGTCAAGTAGGAGATGCCAAGAATGAACATCGACATTTTAGGAGTCAATGAACTAAAATGGACAGGGATGGGGCAATTTCATTCAGATGACAATTATATCTACTACTGTGGGCAAGAATACCTTAGAAGAAATGGAGTAGCCCTCATTGTCAACAAAGGAATCCAAAATGCAGTAATGGGATGCAATCTCAAAAACAACAATGATTTCAGTTCATTTCCAAGGCAAATCATAGTCATTCAAGTCTATGTTCCAGTCACTGATACCAAAGAAGCTAAAGTTGACTAATTCTGTGAAGACCTACAAGGCCTTCCAGAACTAGCACCAAAAAGATATCCTATACATCATAAGGGATAGGAATGCAAAAGCAGGAGGTCAAGAGATATCTGGAATAACAGGCAAGTTGGGCCTTGGAGTACAAAATAAAGCAGGGAAAACACTGAGTTTTGTTAAGAGAACATACTGGTCATAACAAACAACCTCTTCCAATAGGACAAGAGATGACTATATACATGGACATCACCGGGTGGTTAATACTGAAATCAAGTTGATTACATTCTTAGGAGCCGAAGATGGATAAGATCTATACAGTCAGCATAAACAAGACCTGGAACTGACTGTGGCTCAAATCATGAGCTCGCTATTGCAAAATTGAGGCTTAAGTTGAAGAAAGTAGGGAAAACCACTAAGTCATTCAGGTATGACCTATATCAAATCCCTCATGAGTATAGAGTGGAGGTGATGACTAGATCAAAGGGATTTGATCTGGTAGACAGAGTGCCTGAAAACTATGGATGGAGGTTGATAACACTGTATAGGAGGCAGTCACCAAAAACATCTCCAAGAAAAGGAAATGCAAGAAGGTAAAACGACTGCCGAGAAGGCTTTACAAATAGCTGAGGAAAGAAGAGAAGTGAAAGGCAAGGGAGAAAGGGAAAGATATACTCAACTGAATGCAGAGTTCCAGAGAATAGCAAGGAGAGATAAGAAGGCCTTCTTAAATGAACAATGCAAAGAAATAGAGGAAAATAATAGAATGGGAAAGACTAGAGATCTCTTCAAGAAAATTGGAGATATCAAGGGAACATTTCATGCAAGGATGGGTATGGTCAAGGACAGAAACATTAAAGATATAACAGAAGTAGAAGAGATTAAGAAGTGGCAAGAATATACAGGTCTATATAAGAAAGCTCTTAATGATCAGGATAACCATAATGGTGTGGTCACAGACCTAGAACCAGACATCTTGGAGTGTGAAGTCAGGTGGGTCCTGACTTCCTTGTAGGAAGCATTATGACAAGCAAAGCTAGGTGGAGGTGATGGAACTCCAACTGAGCTATTTAAAATCCTGAAGGTGGGAGGGGGGATCGGGATGGGGAATACATGTAAATCCATGGCTGATTCATGTCAATGTATGACAAAACCCACTACGATATTGTAAAGTAATTAGCCTCCAACTAATAAAAATAAATGAAAAAAAAATCCTAAAAGATGATGTTGTTAAAGGGCTGAATGCAATATGTAAGCAAATTTGGAAAATTCAGCAGTGGCCACAGGACTGGTAAAGGTCAGTTTTCATCCCAATCCCAGAGAAGGGCAATGCCAAAGAATGTTCAAACTACCATGCAGTTGCACTCATTTTACATGCCAGCAGGTTATGCTCAAAATCCTTCAAGCTAGGCTTCAGCAGTACATGAACCAAGAACGTCCAGATAAACAAGTTGGGTTTAGAAAAGGAAGAGGAACCAGAGATCAAATTGCCAACATTCTTTGGATCATAGAAAAGCAAGGGAATTCCAGAAAAAAATTATACTTCTGCTTTATTGACTATGCTAAAGCCTTTGACTTTATGGATCACAATAAACTAAGGAAAATCCTTAAAGAGATGGGAATACTAGAACATTTTACCTGTCTCCTGAGAGCCTGTATGCAGGTCAAGATGCAAGAGTTAAAACCAGACATGGAACAACAGACTGATTTAAAATTGGGAAAGAAATACAATAAGCTATATATTGTCATTCTGTTTATTTAACTTACATGCAGAGTGCATAATGTAAAATGTTGGGCTGGATGAATCACAGGCTGGAATCAAGATTGCCAGGAGAAATATCAACAACCTCAGATATGCAGATGATACCACTCTAATGACATAAAGTAAAGAGGAACTAAAGAATCTCTTGACGAGAGTGAAAGAAAAGCACGAAAAAGCTGGCTTAAAACTCAACATTAAAAACCCTAAGATCATGACATCCATTCTCATTGCTTCATGGCAAATAGAAGGAGGAAAAATGGAAACAGTGATAGATTAACTTTTCTTGGGCTCCAGAATCACTGAAGATTGTGACTGTAGCCATGAAATTAAGAGGTGCTTGCTTCTTGGAAGGAAAGATATTACAAACCTCGACAGCATATTAAAAAGCAGAAATATCACTTGGCCAACAAAGGTCTATATAGTCAAAGCTAAGGTTTTTTCAGTAGCCATGTAGCAATGTGAGAGTTGAACATAAAGAAGGCTGAGTACTGAAGAACTGATGCTTTTGAATTGTGGTGCTTGAGAATACTCTTAAGAGTCCTTTGGACAGTAAGAAGATCAAACCAGTAAATCCCAAAGGCAATTAACCCTGAATATTCATTGGAAGGACTGATGTTGAAGCTGAAGCTTCAAGACTTTGGCCACCTGATGCAAAGACCCTGATGCTAGTAAATATTGAAAGCAAAAGGAAAAGGGGGTGTCAAAGGTTAGACAGCATCACTGATTTATGGACATGAATCTGAGCAAACTCCAGGTGTCAGTGAGGGATAGATGAGATTGGTATACTGCAGTCAATGGGGTTGCAAAGAGTCAGACTTGACTGAGTGACTGAGAAACAAAAATAACCACAGAAATATAAAAAAATTGTAAGAATATTATGAACAGCTATATGCCAACAAATTGGACAATGTAAAAGAAAAGGTCAAGTTTCTAGAAACAAACTCTCTGCCAAGACTAAGTCAAGAAGAAACAGATAATTTGAAGATATTAATAGCTAGAAGTGAAGTAGAATCTATAGTAAAGAAAAACTCCTCCAGAACCAGATGGCTTCACTGGCAAATTATACCAAATATACAAAGAAGAACATATATCTATCTTTCTCAACCTACCCGAAAAGACTGAAGAGGAGAGAATACTCCCCAAATAATCCTATGAATCTACCATCACCCTGATATCAAAACCAAACAAACCCACTGCAAAAAAGAAAATCACAGGCCAATATATTTGGTGAATATAGATGCCAAAATCTTCAACAAAATATTAGCAAACTGAATTCAACAATACATTAAAAGGATCATATACCATGATCAAGTGGGATTCATTCCAGAGTTGCAAAAATGATTCAACATATCCAGATCAACCAACTTGATACAGCACATTAACAAAAGAAAAGACAAACAGCACATCATCTCAATAGATGCAGAAAAAGCAAGCATTTGAAAAAAAATTCAACAGTGATTCACAATAAAAACTCCCCCCAGTGTGTATAGTGGGAACATACCTCAACACAAAAGCCCTTAATGACAAACCCGCAGTCAGCATAATACTGAAAAATGAAAAGTTGAAAGCCCTCTTTCCACTAACCCAATACTGTAAATCAATTGTATTTCAATGGAATAAAGTCAATATATTTTTTAAAATTTATTTTTTTATCAAAGGATAATTGCTTTACAGAATTTTGTGGTTTTCTGTCAAATCTTAACATGAATCAGCCATAGGTATACATATATCCACTCCCTTTTGAACTTCCCTCCCCTCTCCTTCCCCATCCCAACCCCTCTAGGTGGATACAGAGCCCCTGTTTGAGTTTCCTGAGCCACACAGCAAATTCCCGTTGGCTATCTAGTTTACATATAGTAATGTAAGTTTCCATCTTACTATTTCCATACATCTCACCCTCTCCTCTCCTCTCCCCATGTTCATAAGTCTATTCTCCATGTCTGTTTCTCTACTGCTGCCCTGTAAATAAATTCTTCAGTAGCATTTTTCTAGATTCCGTATATGTGTGTTAGAATATGACGTTTTTCTTTCTCTTTCTGACTCACTTCACTCTGTATAATAGGTCCTAGGTCCATCCACCTCATCAGAATGGACTCAAATGCATTCCTTTTTATGGCTGAGTAATATTCCACTGTGTATATATACCACAACTTCTTTATCCATTCATCTGTCGATGGACATCTAGGTTGCTTCCATGTTCTAGCTATTGTAAATAGTGCTACAATGAACAGTGGATTACATGTGTCTTTTTCAATTTTTGATTCCTCAGGGTATACATGTAGGTGTGGGATTGCTGGGTCATATGGTGGTTTTATTCTTAGTTTTTTAAGGAATATCCATACCATCTTCCATAGTGGCTGTATCAATTTACATTCCCACCAACAGTGACAGGGTGTTCCCTTTTATCCACACCCTCTCCAGCATTTATTGTTTGTAGACTTTTTGATGATGGCCATTTTGACTGGTGTGAGGTGATATCTCATTGTGGTTTTGATTTGCATTTCTCTAATAATAAGTGATGTTGAGCATCTTTTCATGTATTTGTTAGCCTTCTGTATGTCTTTGGAGAAATGTCTGTTTAGGTCTTTTCCCCACATTTTGATTGGGTTGTTTGTTTTTCTGGCATTGAGCTGTATGAGCTGTTTACATTATTTTGGAAATTAATCCTTTGTCAGTTGTTTCAGTTGCTATTATTTTCTCCCATTCTGAGGGTTGTCTTTTCACCTTGCTTATAGTTTCCTTGGCTGTGAAAAAGCTTTTAACTTTAGCCAGGTCCCACTTGTTTACTTTTGCTTTTATTTCCATTACTCTAGGAGGTGGGTCATAGAGGATCTTGCTTTGATTTATGTCGAGTGTTGTGCCTACGCTTTCCTCTAAGAGTTTTATAGTTTTTGGTCTTACATTTAGGTCTTAAAACCATTTTGAGTTTATATTTGTGTATGGTGTTAGGAAGTGTTCTAATTTCATTCTTTTACATGTAGCTGTCCAGTTTTCCCAGCACCATTTAATGAAGAGGCTGTCTTTGCCCCATTGTATATTCTTGCCTCCTTTGTCAAAAATAAGGTACCCACAGGTGCATGGGTTTATTTCTGGGTTTTCTATCTTGTTCCATTGGTCTGTATTTCTGTTTTTGTGCCAGTACCATACTGTCTTGATGATTGTAGCTTTGTAGTATAATCTGAAATCAGGAAGGCTGATTCTTCCAGCTCCATTCTTCCTTCTCAAGACTGCTTTGACTATTCAGGGTCTTTTGTGTTTCCATATGAATTGTGAAATTTTTTGCTCTAGTTTTGTGAAAAGTGTCATTGGTAATTTGATAGGGATCGCATTGAATCTGTAGATTGCATTTGGTAGTATAGTCATTTTCACAATATTGATTCATCCCACCCAGGAACATGGAATATCTCTTCATTTGTTTATGTCATCTTTGATTTCTTTCATCAATGTCTTATAATTTTCTGTGTACAGTTCTTTTGCCACCTTAGGTAAATTTATTTCTAGGCATTTAATTCTTTTTGTTGCAATGGTGAATGGGATTGATTCCTTAATTTCTCCTTCTGATTTTTCATTGTTAGTATATAGAAATGCAAGTGATTTCTGTGCATTGATTTTGTATCCTGTAACTTTTCAATTCACTGATTAGCTCTGGTAATC
The DNA here is from genome assembly GCF_023699985.2 of Odocoileus virginianus. NCBI lineage: Eukaryota > Metazoa > Chordata > Mammalia > Artiodactyla > Cervidae > Odocoileus > Odocoileus virginianus. The sequence goes on from NC_069697.1 coordinate 33,284,787, forward strand.
TTCTGATACTATCTTTAGGGTTTTCTATGTACAATATCATGTCAGCTGCAAACAGTGAGAGCTTTACTTCTTTTCCAATCGGGATTCCTTTTATTTCTTTTTCTTCTCTGATTGCTGTAACTGGGACTTCCAGAACTATTTTGAATAATAGTGGTGATAGTGGACACCCTTGTCTTGTTCCTGATCTCAGGGGGAATGCTTTCAGTTTTTCACCATTGAGAATAATGTTTGCTGTATGCTTATTATATATGATCTTTACTATGTTGAGGTAGGTTCCTTCTATGCCCATTTTTTGTTGTTTTAATCATAAATAGGTGCTGAATTTTGTCAAAGAATTTTTCTGTATCTATTGAAATTATCATATAGTTTTTATCTTTCAGTTTGTTAATATAGTGTATTGCATTGTTTGATTTGCATATCCCTGCATTCCTGGAACAAACCCAACTTGATCATGGTATATGAGCTTTTTGATGTGCTGCTGAATTCTGTTTGCTAAAATTTTGTTGAGAATTTTTGCATCTATGTTCATCAGTGATATTTGGATGTAGTTTTATTTTGTTGTTGTTGTTGTCTTTGACTGGTTTTGGTATCAGGCTGATGGTGGCCTTGTAGAATGAATTTGGAAGTGTTCCTTCCTCCACAATTTTAGAGTTTTAGGAAGACAGACACTAGCTCTTCTCTAAATGTTTGATAGAATTCTCCTGTGAAGACATCTGGTCCTGGAATTTTGTTTTTTGGGAGATTTTTTTAAAATCACAGCTTCAATTTCAGTGCTTGTAATTAGGTTGTTCATAATTTCTATTTCTTCCTGGTTCATTCTTGGAAGATTGAGCTTTTCTAAGGAGTTGTCCATTCCTTCCAGGTTATCCATTTTATTGCCACAGAGTTGATCATAATAGTCTCTTATAATCCTTTGTATTTCTGCATTTTCTGTTGTAACCTCTCATTTTTCATTTCTAATTTTGTTGATTTGATTCTTCTTTTTTTCTTGATGAGTCTGGCTAAAGGTTTGTCAACTTTGTTTTCTCAAAGAACCAGCTTTTAGCTTTATTAATCTTTACTATTGTTTATTTTATTTCTTTTTCATTTATTTCTGCTCAGATCTTTATGATTTCTTTCCTTCTACTAATTTTGGGGGTTTTTTCTTCTTTTTCCAGTTGTTTTAGATATAAAGTTAGGTTGTCTATTTAATGATTTTCTTGTTTCTTGAGGTAGGATTGTATTGCTATAAACTTCCCTCTTAAAACTGCTTTTGCTGCATCCCATAGGTTTTGACTTGTGTTTTCATTGTCATTTATTTCTAGAAATTTTTTTTATTTCCCTTTTGATTTCTTCAGTAACCTGTTGGTTATTTAGAAGCATGTTGTTTAATCTCCACATGTTTGTTTTTCTTACAGCTTTTTTCTTTTAATTGACATCTGGTCTCATAGTGTTGTGGTCAGAGAGGATGCTTGATACAATTTCAATTTTCTTAAATTTACTGAGGTTTGATTTGTGACACAAGATGTGGGCTGTCCTGGAGAATGTTCCATGTGCACTTGAGAAGAAGGTGTATTCTTCTGCATTTGGATGGAATGTCCTGAAGATATCAATGAGATCCATCTCATCTAATGTATCATTTAAAACTGTGTTTCCTTATTAATTGTCTGTTTTGATGATCTGTCCATTGGTGTGAGTGGCATGTTAGAGTCCTCTACTATTATTGTGTTACTGTATATTTCTCCTTTTATGTCTATTAGTCTTTGTCTTATGTACTGAGATGCACCTATGTTGGGTGCATGCTGCGGCTGCTGCTGCTAAATTGCTTCAGTCGTGTCCGACTCTGTGCGACCCCATAGATGGCAGCCCACCAGGTTCCCCCTTCCCTGGGATTCTCCAGGCAAGAATATTGGAATGGGTTTCCATTTCCTTCTCCAATGCATGAAAGTGAAAAGTGAAAGTGAAGTCACTCAGTTGTTTCTGACATAGATATTTATAATTGTTATGTCTTCTTCTTGGATTGACTCCTTGATTGTTATGCAGTGTCCTTCCTTGTATCTTATAACCTTCTTTACTTTAAGGTCTATTTTGTCTGATATGAGGATTGCTACTCCAGCTTTCTTTTGCTTCCCATTTTCATGGGATATATTTTTCCATCTTCTCACTTTCAGACTATATGTGTCTTTAGGTCTGAAGTGGGTTTCTTATAGACAGCATATATATGGATCTTGTTTTTGTATCCATTCAGCATTGGAGCATTTAATCCATTTACATTTAAAGTAATTATTGATATATATGTTCCTGTTGCCAAAAATGTCAAAAATTAAGAAAACTTAATTGTTTGGGGTTGATTTTGTAGATCTCATTTCTTCTCTTGTATTTCTTGACTACATAAGTCCCTTTAACATTTGTTGTAAGGCTGGTTTGGTGGTACTGAATTCTCTTAACTTCTGCTTGTCTGAAAAGCTTTTTATTTCTCCATCAGTTTTGAATGAGATCCCTGCCAGGTACAGTAACCTTGGTTGTAGATTTTTCCATTTCAGTACTTTAAATACATCCTGCCATTCCCTTCTGGCCTGCAGAGGTTCTGCTGAAAGATCAGCTGTTAAGTGTATGGGGTGTCCCTTGTATGTTACTTGTTGCTTCTCCCTTCTTGCTTTTAATATTCTTTCTTTGTGTTTAGTTTCTATTAGTTTGATTAATATGTTTCTTGGCGTGTTTCTCCTTGGGTTTATCTTTATGGGACTCTTCGTGTCTCTTGGACTTGATTGACTATGTCCTCTTACATGTTGGGGAAATTTTCAACTATAATCTCTTCAAAATTTTTCTCATACCCTTTCTTTTTCTCTTCTTCTTCTGGGACCCCTATAATTTGAATGTTGGTGTTTTTGATATTGTTCCAGAGGTCTCTTGAGACTATCCTCAGTTCTTTTCATTCTTTCTAATTTATTCTGCTCTTCAGAAGTTATTTCCATCTTTTTTTATCTTCCAGCCCACTAATTCAGTCTTCTGCCTTAGATATTCTGCTATTGATTCCTTTTAGAGTATTTTTAATTTCAATAATTGTGTTGTTTGTCTTTGCATGTTTATTCTTTAATTCTTCTAGGTCTTTGTTAATTAATTCTTGCATTTTCTCCATTTTGTTTTCAAGGATTTTGATCATCTTTACTATCATTATTCTGAATTCTTTTTCACTTAGTTTGCCTATTTTCATTTCTTTGGACTTTCGTGCTTCTATTTGTTCCTTCAATTCTGTAGTATTTCTCTACATTTTCATTATTTTTTAAAACTTATTGTGTTTGAGGTCTCCTTTTCCTAGACCTCAAGGTTGAATTCTTTCTTCCTTTTGGTTTCTGCCCTCCTAAGGTTGGTCCAGTGGTTTGTGTAAGCTTCCTGTAGGGGTGAGATTTGTGCGGAGTTTTGTTTGGTTGTTTTTCCTCTGATGGGAAAGTCTGAGTAAAGTAGTAATCCTGTCTACTGTTTGTATTTTTGTTTTGCTTGTTATTTAGGTGAGGTGTCCTGCACAGGGTGCTACTGCAGGTTGGGTGATGCTGGCTTGGATTCTGGTGGCTCCTTTGTGTGAATTCTCACTATCTGATACTCCCTATGGTTAGTTCTCTGGTAGTCTAGGGCCTTGGAGTCAGTGCCCCCACTCAAAAGGCTCAGGGTTTGATCTCTGGTCAGTAAAGAAGACTCCACAAGTGGTTTATTATGGCATTAAGTGAAATTAAAACAAATATCCAAAAACGAGAAACCAAAGATGAACCCCAGACAAATGGCAGTCAAAAAATCAGGTAAATGAGAATTAAAATAATGGGATATACACGTACACATATACACTCATGAGCAAAGTCAAACAGTCTAACAAAAATATAGTAGATTGATCCAGCAAAGGTAATAAAAAACTATATTTACCAGTTAAGAGCAAAAGTAATTAAAGCACAAACTGGAAAACAAAACTAAAGCAAGGTGCCAAGTGGGGAGTAAAGCAATGAAAACAAAACTAACAAATATGTTGAGAGGACAGAAAAGAAAGAAAACAAAAATAATAGATATGCAAAGCTAAATAGAGGTAGATGAAGATTTGTATACACTAAAGATTAACCTCAAGGGGAAAAGAACAGTAGGAAAGGCAAACAAAGGAATAAATCTAGAGAAAATATAATAGATTTTAAAAAATTAAAAGTTAAAATTATAAAAAAGAGAAAAGAAAAGAAAAACAGAAGAAAGAAAAGCAGGGGAAAAAAGGAAAACGCCCCAGATCTGCAAAAGCCCAATGTAGAGGCAGAGGTTTATAAAAACAATTAAAAATGTGACTGAGGGAAAAAAAGGGGAAAAAGAAAAAGCTCAAAAGTTTAATTAGATTTCATAGTGCCAATAAAATCAACAACTCCAACAACAGCAGGGCAGGGGTGGGGGAGGCTTGAGGGAAAAAAAGAAAAAAAAAATCCAAAAGAATCTACAGAACAAGTCAAAACATAAGCATAATAAATGTTTTTCTTGAGTCACTGCTGTCAGAGTCCTTCCCCTCGCTGGGAGTCACTGTCCACCTCACCTCCCTAGGATGCCCTCCAAAGCTTTGCTGATCTCTGGACCTGCTGTGGGGGCAGCGCAGACTCTAATCTGGTCCTTCTCCTGTGTGTTCTTGCCTCCAATGTCCACAGCCATCAGAACTAGTGCATCTTTTGTGGGAGCTCTCGACGACCTTTTATATATTCCACAGACACAGAGTCTGCCCAGTTGAATAGTTGATCCTGTGAATTTAATCTACAGCTTGTACAGCTGGTGGGAAGGTTCTGGGCCTTCTTCCTTAGTCGCACTGCCCCTGGGTTTCAATTGTGGTTTTATTTCCATCTCTGCATGTGGGTCATCCACTGGGGTTTGCTCCTGAGGCTGCCCTGGAGGACTTGGGTTTGCTCTGTGAGGGCCAGGTGTGGAGTAGGTGCAGCTGCTTGGGTTGCAGGGGCGGAGTTGTTCGCTAGGGCAGCAGGAAATACAGTGCTCTAAAACGATTCCCTTCTGGCGACCAGTATTGGCCAATACGCTCCAGTATTCTTGCCTGGAGAACCGCCCTCCCTGACAGAGAAGCCTGGCAGGCCACAGTCTACAGCGTCGCAGAGAGTCGGACACGACCGAAGCGACCCTGCACGCATAGATGTGAGGCTTTTTTAGCCTGTGGCAGCTGTGCCGCAGAGAGAGTTCAGTGTGAAGCTGGTGCAGCTGCTTGGCTTGTGGGGACCCTGACGGAGGCAGTGTGCAGGGGTAGGGACTGCTTCCACTACAGGAGTTATAGCCCTATCAGAGTCTTTTTTAGGGCCTCTTATAGCTGGCGATCAGAAGGCCTGTTTGGCCAGCGCTTCTCCTTAGCTCTGCCCATGCAGGCACTTAGAGGGCTTCCTTGCCTGGGGTCCTTTTCTGTTGTTTGGCGCATCAGGCACGTAGAGGGCCACCCCCCCAACCCCCCCCCCCCCCCCCGGTTGGGGTCCTACTCTGTAGATTGGCTCATCAGACACTTAAAGGGGCACCCTGGGCGGGGTCCTACTCTGCAGTTCAGTGCTCAGGCGTTTGATGGGCCAGCCTCTCCTTCTGTTCATCTGCCAATGCTGGCTTGTGGGGGGAGAGAGCCTATGGTGATGGCTCCACCCTCTAGGCGTGACTTAGCAGTATCTCCTTGCTTCCATGGCCACCAGACTTTCCTCCACTGGCAGTTCCCACCACAATCTCCTCCCTCACATCCCCTTGATCCATCTCTTCACAGTAAACAGCAGCCCTCGCCCTGGGACTTCTCCACAATCCCCAAACTCCACCTCCCAGCCACTGCACCTTCCAGAGGACCTGCATCCCTGTCCAGGCCATGGATGGCTGTGGCAAGGACTGTCTGATTCTCATTCCATTTAGGCTGCCACAGATCAGCTGTTTCATTATCAGACTGACTCAGACAATTGCCCCGATGTGGGGATCGGACCCCTGCTTCAGTACCCCCCACCCGCCAAGGGCAGGTCCATTCCTACTAACACTCCTGTTTTCCCCCCAGCTCCTTTGTCCTACCAAGATTTGCATGGGTCTATACCCACTTTTCCGCTGGTCAGGTACTCCTGTCTGCCCTCAGCTGGTGTTCTGCATGCGATTCTGTGTCAGAAGGTGTATTCCTGATGTTTCCGTGGAGAGAGATGTACTCCACGTCCACCTACTCCTCTGCCACCTTGTTCTCAAGTCAACACATTTGTAATATAGTACCCCAAACTTAACACAATTCTGCTGGAATATACTGACCATTAAAAAAACAACACCTTTTATCCTGTATACTTCTATTAGTAATAGTCTAAGTTAACATAATAAAAGATGAATTACCAATATATTTATAATTTGGTATACTACAAACAGGCTTTCATATAAAGCATAATTATGATAATGATGGGCCTCTCTGGCAGCTCAGATAGTAAAGAATCCATTTGCGATGCAGGAGACATGGGTTTGATCCCTGGGTTGGGAAAATCCTCTAGAGGAGGGCATGGCAACCCACTCCAGTATTCTTGCCTGGAGAATCCCCATGCACCGAGGAGCTTGGCAGGCTACACTCCATGGGGTTGCAAAGAGATGGACAGGACTGAGCAACTATGCACACATGATAATGACAGTCATAGTAATAATAATAAAACATCATAGGAAAATAAATCTAATGAAATTACAGGCAACCAGAAGCTATGCTGCCAACAACACTTCTCCAGGGAGAAGCGCTTCTGAGTCTCACCCACCTCCTTTTTCTCCCATAATGACAGGAATGGCTTAAAGATGTGGGGAAAAAAAACAAAAACAAAAAACCCCTATAATTTTAAAAGATAGGGGTAGAGAGGTTCTACCTCAAAATTGTAGTTTGATAATATGAGTATTTTTTTTTTACTCTCTAAATATAGAGATTATTGTCCTTATGCAAAAATCGTGCACAGAAAGAGGAGTAATAATGCATGGAACAATAGAGTGCAATACAAATAGCTCCTTTATGATTCCAGAGCACAACAAAAGTCAGAGACTTTTAATTTATTTATAGGACTAACATATCCAAGATAAAAATTAGCAGGAAGGAAAGGATACACACATCTCACTTAGAAATATACTTGCAAAATTGACTGCATCAGTATATTATAAATAATGCACTATCACAAAGAGCAATAACTCTAGTGGTATAAGGATGGGTCAAAGTAAGAAATCTATTCTCATAGTTTACTACATTAAGAGTGCAAACTAACAAACATACTAAGAAACAGCACCTCTGTGATGTTGAAAAGTTGCTTTATTTTATAAAATATTCACCATAAATTCCTGGGCTTCCCAGGTGGCACAGTGGTAAAGAACCTGGCTACCAATGCAGGAGACATAAGAGGCTTGAGTTCGATTCCTGGGTTGAGAAGAACCCCTGGAGGAGAGCATAGGAACCCACTGTAGTATTCTTGCCTGGAGAATCCCATGGACAGAGGAGTCTGGGAGGGTGACAGTCTATAGGGTCGCAAAGAGTCGGGCATGACTAAAGCAATTTAGCACACACACACACACACACACACACACACAAATTACTGATTAAAAACTTAGCAAATGCTTTTCTTAATGTGTTAGACACCAACAGCAAAAATGAAACAATGATCAAACAAATCTGTAAGAAAAAACAAACAAACAAACCTAGAACCTCAGTAATGAATAGTATCAGCTCATGTGAGTGATGTTCATAAAACAATTTTAGTATCAATCAAATATCTAGCAGAAGGAAATAAGCTCAATCTAATGAATAATTTAAAAAACTGAAACACAATAAGGTATTTTTGACCTATGGACGAGCAAAAAGATATAGAAGAGCAATAATATCCCATATTAGCAAAGATTGGAAAAAAATGTTAGTTTTCTAGCACTACTTACTAAAAAACTACTACAAACTTCATGCCTTAAAACAATACAAATTTATTATCTTATAGTTCTGGAAGTCAAAATTTCAAATGGTTCTCATGGAGCTAAAATGAAGGTGTTGGCAGGCCTGTCTTTGTTCTGGAAGCTCGAGGAAAAATCCACTTCTTTGTTTTCTGATCCTAGAATCTGCCTGCATTCCTTGGCTTACTGGCTCCCTTCCTTTATGTGCAAAGCCAGCAATATTGGGGCCAACTCTTTTTGAAGCCGCTATCCTTCTGGTTCTGCCTTCCTCTTCCTCTTTTAAAGACCTTTGTAATGACATTGGGCCCTCCTGGGTATGCTAGGAAAATCTCCCTATTTTAAGGTCAGCTGATTAGAAACCTTAATTCCAGTGCAAACTTAATTTCTCTTTGCTGTATACCTTAACATACTTGGAGGTTCCAGGGATTAAGATATGGATACCTTTGTGTGTGTGTGTGTGTGTGTGTGTGTGTGCGCGCGCGCGCGCGCTGGGGTGCATTATTCTGCCTACCATACCAGGTATCTTCAGTCACTGTTGGGGGTGTATAAATGATCATAATCTTTCTGGCAGATTGACTTTAAAATGTCCCTGTAGGTTACTGTGCATCATGGGACTATAGTTGTATATTAATTAGATTTGCAAGTTCCCTTTAAAGCACAGCTTTAAAACAGATCTCAAAAGAAAGAAAATATTTACACTGGCCCTCCTCCATCAAGTTCAGGGGCTGATGATCTACACTTTCTGACTCAAAAGCAAGTTACAATCGTTCAGACAAGGGAATAATTTTCTAAAACATTAAAAAACACATCAGACTTATTCTTACTGAGGGATGAGGGCATCAGAAAGCCGTTTTAGTGTTGAGATGAAGTGTCCGAATGAATTTGAACACAAAAGGTGAGAGTGCTTCAACACGCTAGATCTCTGGGAATCAATAATTTTAGAGAAGTTTCATTATTCATTTAGGTATTTATCTTTTTGGGACCATCTCAGAAAATACACATTGTATTAACAAGAGAATTCTAGCAGTCAAACAGAAAATGTTTCTGAGCTGCTAATCATACAAATGCAGACAGAATTAACACCTAGACCACACTGAAGATGATAAGTTTAGAGTCTTCTCCATGACAAGGCTTGCCTCTTAAAAGGCAAGTAATTATATTCTAATGAAATTATTATCTTTTTATATTTCATTATACTCTATCTCACACAGCTATATATTTTTCCAGTTAGAACATCTCATTTTATTAGAATTCCTTTTTCAAGTTCTCCCACTTTGCATTGTTAAAATCTACAATTTTTCCCTCTCTTCATTAAAATAAACCATAACTTTTCAATTATAATTTTATTGTAAATAAATATAGCATAATTTTATTATAAAATATAGTAAACATATATTTAAAGGTATGTTTGTTACTCAGTTTGAACCTTCGAGTGATTCTATGTTAAACACCAAGCAGACTGATGTCATTACTAACATTATGGGGTAAAGGGTTGAAAACAGATGATTGTTATTTTTTTAAATTAATAAATTATCATGGATTCTTTATGACTATATTTAGGATGAAGAGCTTTTAAAGTTTTAAGTATTAATTCATTTTGTGTAGTCTTCCCACTCATAATAACAGACATTTTTTCCTAATATGAAAGCAAGTTGTTTATCTATCACTCCATTCTCAAGAAAGCCCCTCTGCTAAGTCAAGGCTCAGTCATAATATTCTTACCTTTTTTCCTTCTTCCAGGAATTATAAAAAACAAAAAAGGTTTGTCATGCTCAGAATCTCTCTCTGATGACTTTTAAATCAGAATTTTTCTAACCTATTTCATAATACAGGGAGGAACAATCATAGCACCACATTTTCCCACTCTTTCAGCCTCTTTTCTAGCTGTCTGTAAGTGGTATATTAATGGTGGTCATGGAGGACACCAGTTTCAGCTAGAAGAGTTTACCTGAGCAAAAAATGGGCTCAGGGAAAAACAGAGTAAAGTTAGAACAAAGACTCTACTCTGGGTCTACAATGATTGTGCCCTGCGAAATATCAGATGATAAATATTTCTACAACCCACACCACATTTAATGTATAAGTTGTACAATGTCAACAGGACCTTAAAGAAGTCCTGTAAAAGCAAACATTTTGATTTTTGATCAACAGAAATACAATTCTCATGTAGAAAACTTATAAGAAGCTCATAAAAGTACACTGGCCCCAAAGCCTAAAAAGATAATAAAATTGCTTCCATTTGTAAATATTGTAACACTTTTCATTTAAAACATGATTAATGAGTTCCAGTGACTTGTCAGGTACTGATCTAGGTGCTGGTCTGAGTTTAACCAACATCTCTTGAATAATCTCTATATTTGACTTAACTGTGCCATGTAATGGGAGAAGGCAATGGCAACCCACTCCAGTATTCTCGCCTGGAAAATCCCATTGGCGGAGGAGCCTGGTAGGCTGCAGTCCACGGGATCGCTAAGAGTCGGACACGGCTGAGCAACTTTACTTTCACTTTCCACTTTCATGCATTGGAGAAGGAAATGGCAACCCACTCCAGTGTTCTTGCCTGGAGAATCCCCAGGACGGGGGAGCCTGGTGGGCTGCCGTCTATGGCATCGCACAGAGTTGGACATGACTGAAGCGACTTAGCAGCAGCAGCATGCCATGTAATTCTCAGAACTTGTGAAATAGTGAGATAGTTATATATATACAAATGAAAAAACACAATGCAATACGGGAGTGACTCTAATTGAAATTTATAAAAATTGCCATGGACATATAAGAAAAGAAGCACTTAGGTTTATCTGAGAGAGGCAGATGAGGCTTCACAGAGAAGACTGCATTTAAGCTGAGGCTTGAAAGATGGCTAAGGGCAGCCAAACATGCACACTGAGGACACACAAAGGCCTGCACCATGAACAAAGACATCATGGTTTTGGTAACCAATAGGTATTTAAGAATTAAAGGAACAACATATTAAAAAGCAGAGACATTACTTTGCCAACAAAGGTCTGTCTAGTCAAGGCTATGGTTTTTCCAGTGGTCATGTATAGATGTGAGAGTTGGACTATAAAGAAAGCTGAGCACCAAAGAATTAATGCTTTTGAACTGTGGTGTTGGAGAAGACTCTTGAGAGTCCCTTGGATTACAAGAAGATCCAACCAGTCCATCTTAAAGGAGATCAGTCCTGGGTGTTCATTGGAAGAACTGATATGGAAGCTGAAACTCCAATTATTTGGCCACCTAATGTGAAAAACTGACTCATTTGAAAAGACCCTGATGCTGGGAAAGATTGAGGGCAGGAGGAGAAGGGGACGACAGAGGATAAGATGGTTGGATGGCATTACCGACTCAATGGACATGGGTTTGGGTGGACTCGGAGTTGGTGATGGACAGGGAGGCCTTGCATGCTGTGGTTCATGGGGTCGCAAAGAGTTGGACACAACCGAGCGACTGATCTGAACTGAACTGACCTGAAGCTGTAAATGGTGGGGGATGGGAGGGAAGGGAAGGTGAAGGCCAGGAAGAAGCCAGCAGCATGGCATGGATTAGATGATAAAAAGCCCAGTAGTGTGTGAAAAATTTGAAGAATTCTGAGGATCAAATTTTTACGTGAAAAAGATTATTTTGGAGAAATGGAGTAAGCCAAAAAAAAGAGAAACAGTATTGTACTCATATAAGTGAAAGTTGATGGTAATCCAAACTGAAGCAGGAGCTTCCCTGGTGGTACTAATGGTAAAGAACCTGCCTACCAGTGTAGAAGACATAAGGGTCACGGGTTCGATCCCTGGGTTGGGAAGATCCCCTGGAGGAGGGCACAGCGACCCACTCTAGTATTCTTGCCTGGAGAATCTCTGTGGACTGAGGAGCCTGGCAGGATACAGTCCATAGGGTCGCAGAGAGTTGGACACGACTGAAGTGACTGAGCACATAAACTGAAGCAGAGGTTTATATAAGGGTGTACAGGAGAAACAAATTCAAGAGATGTTTAGCAAAAAGAAGGCTTAAGCTTGACTGTTGGCTGGAAGGTAGGTGAGAGAGAAACATCTTTTATATTTCCCAGTTTGGGTTTTTTTTTCACTGGAGTGACTAAGTTGATAGTAGTCTGAGGGATTCATGATTGGTTTGTTTTAAATATGATAACCCAGAGAAGTTCATGGAACATCTAGGAGTATATAGGTAGTGGGAAGTTAGATATCCAAATCTGACATTCAGCAGAGGCATCTAGATTTGAGAAAGATTAGAGAAAGACCAGCTTAAATGGAGGACTTCATGCCATGATGGGGAGGAAACTGTCTTTGAAAAATATCTGGGAAAAAAAGATAAAGAGGCTAGGGAAGAACCTCAGGGTATACTGATAAATCAAGGCCGTGAGAGGAAAGAAACATATAATTTGTCTTTGTGCTAATAGGTAGTCCCATGGAAATCAAACAGGAAAGAATTTCAACTATTCAATAATTAAGATAAATAGTAATTCAATAATTAAGATAAATAAATAAGATAAAGTGAATGTCCCCATCAGATCTTATTTCTGCACTTACTCATTACATGTAAGGACCCACTAATTTTCATATGTGTATAATCAGAATATACCTTGGCCTCCATGACCTTGTCCTTCCCCTGAATCTTGCCCAGAAGCCAATCTTGAACTGAAAATAGGAGGATGGGACTGGGGGAAAATAATGCCAAAAGGATTAGAGAATATTATATATATTTTGAAATTTCACTGAGAAGCTGGATATAACACTGCATACGATAGAACCAAACTTTCCAGAAAATCCTCTCTCTCTCCTAAGTTCTGTTACCTGTAGCAGCTGCCATCTCTATGTCTTCTCTCTTTCTTTCCCAACAACAACTCCTTCTAAGCTTCTGGCTCCTACCATCCTACTGCATATGCAGGAAGCCCCTCTATGTCCCTGAGTTTCCTAATTTTGCATCCATATTATCATCCTATTCATCAAAACAAAATATATTCCTTGGCACCTAGTCACTTTAGAAGGAATGAAAATAATTATAAACAACCAATTTTCATTGCTTTCCCCAGGCACAGTTTTATGTAGTAATTTGTTATAAAACTGAGAAATGTATACTTCTTTGGTTTCATGCTATTCTATTCTTCTCAACTTGCCAATTAATGTACTCAGCTATCAAACAAATATTAAAAAAATAAATGGTAAGTATCTCAGAAATACATTTTTTAGCAAAGGGATATTTAAGAAATATATTTTCATCAAAATTAGAGAAAAATGCAACACATACATATTTGATGTTAACTGTTCAGCTTTTCACAATATGCATCACAAGAATGATGTATTTTTATAGGGGAAATGCAAAATTCAGAATAATTCCCCAAACTTCAACAAACGTGATAAATTCTGAGTACCATCTGGCAATGTGAATTTTCTTGGGGTTCCTTTATGTAATTTTATGTATAGCCATCTGAATGGTAGTAACTACAGACATTCACTTATAACTAGGGCATTACCTTAGAGCAATCAGTTTCAGAGAAATCCATTTGAGCAAATAAAAACTCATATTCACAGGCCAAATCCTCTAGCTACAAGAAGACCTGAAAATCTGTATTTTTAAGTGGTTCCCAGGTGACTGGAGTCACAAGAATCATCTGTAATGCCTAGTGATCCCTCGGCCCCACTGTATACTTCTAAATGAGAAACTTCTGCCAATCTCCCTGTAGTCAGAGAATTCACACTTTTGTAAGTTTTGGTGATTCTTCCAAACAGGTAAGGGTTTCAATCATCCCCTTAGTGTACATCTCTATTGGCAGATTATGGAGGCAATGCACTGAGACTTCAGCCTCTTTATATGTCATCACATTACTATAGTTTTCTGTGTGTATGTGTGCTCAGTAGTTCAGTCCTGTCCAACTCTTTGCAACCCTATGGACTACAGTTTTTCAGGCTCCTCTGTCCATGGGATTTTCCTGGAAAGAATACTAGTGTGGCGAAGATAAATTCGAAATGGATTAAAGACCTAAACGCAAGACTACAAACTATACAATAGAGGAAAACACAGGCAGAACACTCTTATGATATAAATCCCAGCAAGATCCTCTATGATCCATCTCCCAGAGTAATGGAAATAAAAACAAAAATAAACAAGTGGGACCTAATTAAACTTAAAAGCTCTTGCACTGCAAAGGAAACTATAAATGAGGTGAAAAGACAACCCTCAAATTGGGAGAAAATAACAGCAAAAGCAACAACTGACAAAGTATTAATATCCAAAACATACAAGCAGCTCATACAAGTCAATACCAGAGAAATAAACAACCCAGTCAAAAAGTGGGCAAAAGTCCTAAACAGACATTTCTCCAAAGAAGACATACAGATGACTAACAAACACATGAGAAGATTTTCAACATTGCTTATTATTAGAGAAATGCAAATCAAAACTACATTGAGATATCACCTCATACTGGTCAGAATGGCCATCATCAAAAAGTCTACAAACAATAAATGCTGGAGAGAGTGTGGAGAAAAGGGAATGCTCTTGCACTGTTGGTGGGAATGTAAATTGATACATTCACTATGGAAGACAGTATGGGGATTCCCTAAAAAACTAGAAATAAAACCAACATGTGACCCTGCAATCCTACTACTAGGCATATATCCTGAGGAAACAAAAATTGAAAAAGACACATGTGCCTCGATGTTCACAGGAGCACTATTTACAACAGCTAGAACATGGAAACAACTTAGATGTCCATCGACAGATGAATGTTAAAAAAGCTGTGGGTGTGGTAACATATATACGATGAAATATTACTCAGCATAAAAAGAACATATTTGAGTCAGTTCTAATGCTGTGGACAAACCTAGAGCCTATTATACAGATTGGAATAAGTCAGAAAAAGAAAAACAAATACTGTATACTAACACATATATATGGAATCTAGAAAGATGGCACTGATGAAATTATTTGCAGGGCAGCAATGGAGACACAGACATAGAGAACAGACTTATTGACACTTTCTGCTTCCCTGCTTCCTTTTCTCTCTTCATCCTTGTTTTCTTTTTAGCCCAGTTTTGTTTACACTGCAAATTCTGCCCTTCTTCATAGCTTGTTTGTCATTTCCATTAAGAAACGTTCTTACTATGGGCTCCAGGTAATGGATCCAATCTCTAGGATAACTAGACTAGGCTGGACTTTGAGCCACTATCTACTTAATATTCCTCAAGGTTCTTCTTGCATGTTCAACTCCAAAGTGAACAGACATTTGACTCAGAAACTACAGCTGCAGGGGGAGGAAGGAATGGGTGGGATATATGTAGAGAGTAAGATGGAAACATATGTTACCATATGTAAAACAGATAAGCAATGGGAATTTGCTCTATGACTAGGCGAACTCAAACTAGGGATCTGTAACAACTGAGAGGGATGGAATAGGGAGGGAGAGAGGAGGGAGGTTCAAGAGGGAGAGAACATATATATACCTATGGCTGATTCATGTTAATATTTGGCAGAAACCAACACAATATGTAAAGCAATTAGAAAATCAATCAATCAACAAATAAATATTAAAAAATAAAGAATACTAGTGTGGGTTGTCATTTCCTCCTCCGGGGATCTTCCCAACCCAGGGATCAAACCTACGTCTCCTGACTCTCCTGCATTGCAGGCACAATCTTTACCCTTGAGCCACGTAGCTAAGATCAAAAGAAGCCTAAATGATTAACTGTACTTCACAGCATAACTCTGAAACACTTCTTAACCAAATTAGTTTCCTCTAATCAGATTTCATAATTTCAATATGTAAAAATATCACACTTCCAGTGCCTTTTTAAGACTATCATAAAAATAACATGGGTCAGGAAAACACTGTCATGCTGTAGATGAGAAAAAAATGAAGTGACTTAACCAAGATCACACTTTAGAGTGCTGCCTCTAGCCTATTGCAGGAGTGTTCCCTTCATTCACGAAGCTTCCTGCTATATGCCAAGGGCTTTGCTTTGGACTTACTTGAGTATATTTGTGTATACTAATTAATTTGATATGCACAATACTACAAGATCTGAAAAACCTATGGGCTTTGGAATCATAACAGTTGTGTTTTTTTAAATTCTAATTCTGCTGAAGTCAGACTCTGTGTACCTTGGGCAGTTCCCACTTTTCTCATTTGTTAAATTATAGACAATAACACTACCAATCCTGTAGGAGGGGTTGAGAAGATTAAATAAGATATTGTGTGCCTAAGCATCCAGGTCTTTGCCCAGAATATAGTAAGTGCTCAGTGAATGCTAGCCTTTTACATTAGTTTCTACCCAGTATTCCTCAAGGCTCATCTTGCATGTCCAACTCCAGAGTTAATGGACCTTTGACTCAGAAACTACCTATCACATGGTCTCAACTACACTTTGCTCTCTCAAGACTCCTCCTTTGAAAATGGCTTGCACTAGGGGAATGATGTGGACAGGAGATATACAAACACAGAGGAGCAGAGAAGAGCCTTTCAAGTGTTAGATCCCACCTGTGGGTCAACTGGTGGGGTCATATCCTCTTCATCACCTCCTCCAACAAACCTATAAAACTCTGACCTGTAGTATAATACTTCCAGTTTGAAACTTACCCAAGTGAAGCTGAGGGCCTGATGAAATGACTTACTATGTTAGTCTTCAACATTACAATTTGTTTTATCATGTATAATTGATACAATGACAAGTGACAACATAATACATGAGGTCCAGGAAGAACCATGACACATACACACAAAGATAGGGTAGGGTCAACTCTTTAGGAGTGATGATCAAGCACTGATCATTCCACAGCACCTGGAAACAATGAATCCACTGGAAAAATACTAATTTAAGGGAGTTCTGTTTTGCTGCCTCAGTGTGGCTTTGAAAAAATTACTGCTCAAGTGCAATAGCATAGAATTTATATCTTCCTAGTTTTTAAAAAATCATATTCTAGCTCTTTTTAAAAAAACAAAATACCTTGGGGTCTGAAGCATTTAAAGGGGGCTACAACTTGAATGTCTCTATTTTCCACTTGCTTAAACAAATCTTATAATTCCTTCAAGTTACATTCTCCCCCACATTATCCAAAAAGACTTGTGTGATCTTTCCTGCTCACAATAATCCCTCATAGACCTTCCTGCTTGTTTCAAAACTGTGATCTATTTCATATGCTAACCAGACTATTAATTTAGTTTTCAAGTGAGTGTGTTTGTCATATACCTGTAATTGAATTCTAAATTTTATTTTGACTGATAACCCCAATGCTTCCAGTTTACCTATCACCTTCTGCCAAAATCTGTTCTCTGGCACCTCCTGCCTGCTTGGTTGGCCTCTGTCATGCTGCATGGACATGACTTCTGGTAAGTCTGTCTGCTATTTGGAGACCAGTTTCTGGGACTACTAGTTAACATATTGAGGTTCCCTTCTGAGATTATCCTCTAACTTTTCTTTTTAAACAAAATACCTCGGGGTCTGAAGCATTTAAATGGGGCTACAACTTGAATGTCTCTATTATCCACTTGGACCAACAATGGTGTCAGAAGCACAAAATGGGGACAATAAGGCTGCTATTCGATCTCCTAGACACATATCATGAAGAAAACCAGCACTTATAGTTAATCTAGGTATTATTTAAAGGATAAATCCTTATTTCATGTCATCATGTTGACCTATCATAGAAATTACTTTTACTGTGTTTTCAAATGGGAGTGTAGAAATTGCATAAGGAAAATAAAGATATAAAACAAATGTGAAGAGGAGTTTTAAATACTTTGAAGAAAGTTATATAAAGTATTCCCAAAGCTGAAGAAGATGCTAAAACTGGAGGACAGGCATTTAAACAATCCTTTCTTAGTAAGCTGTAAACAAAACAGTTGAAATAACTCATCCTAAAAATATATGCCAACTTGTCAAAACACTATGGCTATTTAATTAAAATAGCTTCATGCTTGTTGCTCTGCCCCATGTTCTTTTTTTTTTTCCCCTTCGTGATTTTTTTATTTTTATTTTTTTCATTTATTTTTATTAGTTGGAGGCTAATTACTTTACAACATTGCAGTGGTTTTTGTCATACATTGAAATGAATTAGCCATGGATTTACATGTATTCCCCATCCCGGTTCCCCCTCCCACCTCCCTCTCTACTCAATCCCTCTGGGTCTTCCCAGTACACCAGGCCCGAGCACTTGTCTCATGCATCCAACCTGGGCTGGTGATCTGTTTCACCCTAGATAATATACATGTTTCGATGCTGTTCTCTTGAAACATCCCACCCTCGACTTCTCCCACAGAGTCCACAAGTCTGTTCTAACTGCCCCATGTTCTAAAGGAACGGATTCCACTCTCAAAACAAGTGCCCTACTAAAGTCAGGTGAACGGAGTTTTTAAATAAAGTCTATCAAGAGATACAGTGTCTATTTTTTTAAATAGTCAATTACTCATGGGACAGAAAAGAAATACAATTTAGATTTGTAAATGTAATTCAGTGAAATGATTGTTGTATGTAATCTTCATAATTATTTTTTCAGTGCATTAAATAATTACTTTCCAGGAAATATTACTTCTTTTTAAGTGCTTTCCAATTAGACCAAAGAGTCCTTTTTAATATTTTACTGAGCATTTTATTCAGATTTTTATTTGGATATTTAATTACTGTAGGATCATACTTCAGTGGAAATGACCTAATCTGATAGTATTGATGGTTCATTCTCCTGCTGTTCGTAAACATGTTACTTCTTGAAAAATCTCATATTCTTCGACTTTCTGGAAATAATGTTATGTTCATCCCTTTATTTACTCTTTCATTCAGCAAAATATTTATGGTAAAGCTGCAACGTACTGAACACGAATTAGCTGCGAAAATGATAAAATACATTTCCTCTCCTTGAGCTCACATGTTATAGGAGGAAAGTAGGTATGTAAGTATGAAAGTAATAGGCAGGTGCATAAATAAATTATAAGAAAGAGAAGCATTGAAAAGATGCATCAGCAGTGTTTTCACACATATTCACCAAAATATAATCCTTGAATCTTTCTTTTTTCCCTCTAAAAGTCTCTCTTTTAAAAGATTTCTCCCATCACCCTGAAATACATAAAGCTATTACATATACAATGAATATTTAATCCATATTATCTATCTATATGCATATTTAATATACATACATATCTATATCTATATCTATATCTATATCTAAGAATCACACAAGGTGAAGAGAGAAGATTTCTAGAGGACACACTGTTAAAGAGAAGAAAAGTTCAAGGAAACACATATGTGTTCAAAATCTCCCCATATTTAACTGTAAATTCCAGCAATTTAACTCATGACTTCCTCCATCTCCTGGGGACTTTATTCAAAAGATGCTATCTTGATGCTAGGCTATACCAATCCAGCTGTGAAGCTCAACAGTTTTTTAATCTTCCCACACCAATCGATCAGAGTTCAGTTATGCAAAGCACTTATGATAAACTAAGAATAAATGAAAATTTAACAACAGATATATCACCTCACACACTAGCAAAGTAATGACTAAAAATTCTCCAAGCCAGGCTTCAACAATACGTGAACTGTGAAATTCCAGATGTTCAAGGTGGTTTTAGAAAAGGCAGAGGAACCAGAGATCAAATTGTCAACGTCTGTTGGATCATCAAAAAAGCAAGAGAGTTGCAGAGAAACATCTATTTCTGCTTTATCAACTATGCCTAAGACTTTGACTGTGTGGATCACCACAAACTGTGGAAAATTCTGAAACAGATGGGAATAGCAGACCACCTGACCTGCCTCTTGAGAAACCTGTATGCAGGTCAGGAAGCAACAGTTAGAACTGGACATGGAACAACAGACTGGTTCCAAACAGGAAAAGGAGTAAGTCAAGACTGTATATTGTCACCCTACTCATGTAACTTATATGCAGAGTACATGAGAAATGCTGGGCTGGATGAAGCACAAGTTGGAATCAAGATTGTTGGGAGAAATATCAATAACCTCAGATATGCAGATGATACCACCCTTATTGCAGAAAGCAAAGAAGAATTAAAGAACCTCTTGATGGAAGTGAAAGAGGAGAGTGAAAAACTTGGCTTAAAACTCAACACTCAGAAAACTAAGATCATGGCATCTGGTCCTATCATTTCATGGCAAATATATGGGGAAACAGTGGAAACAGTGGCAAACTTTATATTTTGGGGCTCCAAAATCACTGCAGATGGTGACTGCAGCCATGAAATTAAAAGGCACTTGCTCTTTGGAAGAAAAGTTATGACCAACTGGGACAGCATATTAAAAAGCAGAGATGTTACTCTGCCATCAAAAGTCCATCTAGTCAGAGCCATGGTTTTTCCAGTAATCATGTATGGATGTGAGAGTTGGACTATAAAGAAAGCTGAGCACTGGAGAATTGATGCTTTTGAACTGTGATGTTGGAGAAGACTCTTGAGAGTCCTTTGGACAGCAAGGAGATCCAACCAGTCCATCCTAAAGGAAATCAGTCCTGAATATTCATTGGAAGGACTGATGCTGAAGTTGAAACTCCAATACTTTGGCCACCTGACACGAAGAACTGACTCATCTGAAAAGACCCTGATGCTGGGAAAGATTGAAGGCAGGAGGAGAAGGGGTCGACAGAGGATGAGATGGTTGGATGCCATCACTGACTTGATGGACATGAGTTTGAGCAAACTCTGGGAGTTGGTGATGGACAGGGAAGCCTGGTGTGCTTCAGTCCAAGGGGTTGCCAAGAATTGGACACGACTGAGTGACTGAACTGAACTGACAGCATCATTGGCCTCTGTGGTCATCACCACTGCCTAATCCTGCCCACCTCCACACACTCACACACACTGGAAAATTTTGCTGGCTCCTCCTGCTCACTCCTATCTATCTTTCTAGCCTCTCACTTCTCCTTCTCCTTCTCTTCCTTTCTCTCCCTTCTTTCACTCACTCTCTCTTCTTGTCTAGTAAAAACCTGACAATGTTCTCTAGCTTATGAAGAGGAATTTCCTTCTCCTAAAGCCTCCATATCAGCAACTAGATCTTGGGAGGGTGGGTTAATTGAATTTAAAAGTATCAAGGCAGGAATTTTTACTTTCAACTTGAATAATTCATCTAAATACAGTCTTTTTCTTTTTTTTTTTCATTTATTTTTATTAGTTGGAGGCTAATTACTTTACATCATTGCAGTGGTTTTTGTCATACATTGAAATGAATTAGCCATGGATTTACATGTATTCCCCATCCCGGTCCCCCCTCCCACCTCCCTCTCTACTCGATCCCTCTGGGTCTTCCCAGTGCACCAGGCCCGAGCACTTGTCTCACGCACCCAACCTGGGCTGGTGATCTGTTTCACCCTAGATAATATACATGTTTCGATGCTGTTCTCTTGAAGCATCCCACCCTCACCTTCTCCCAGAGTCCACAAGTCTGTTCTATACATCTGAGTCTCTTTTTCTGTTTTGCATATAGGGTTATCGTTACCATCTTTCTAAATTCCATATATATGTGTTAGTATACTGTAATGGTCTTTATCTTTCTGGCTTACTTCGCTCTGTATAATGGGCTCCAGTTTCATCCATCTCATTAGAACTGATTCAAATGAATTCTTTTTAATGGCTGAGTAATATTCCGTGGTGTATATGTACCACAGCTTCCTCAGCCATTCGTCTGCTGATGGGCATCTAGGTTGCTTCCATGTCCTGGCTATTATAAATAGTGCTGCGATGAACATTGGGGTGCATGTGTCTCTTTCAGATCTGGTTTCCTTGGTGTGTATGCCCAGAAGTGGGATTGCTGGGTCATATGGCAGTTCTATTTCCAGCTTTTTAAGAAATCTCCACACTGTTTTCCATAGTGGCTGTACTAATTTGCATTCCCACCAACAGTGTAAGAGGGTTCCCTTTTCTCCACATCCTCTCCAGCATTTATTGCTTGTAGACTTTTGGATAGCAGCCATCCTGACTGGCATGTAATGGTTCCTCATCATGGTTTTGATTTGCATTTCTCTGATAATGAGTGATGTTGAGCATCTTTTCATGTGTTTGTTAGCTATCTGTATGTCTTCCTTGGAGAAATGTCTGTTTAGTTCTTTGGCCCATTTTTTGATTGGGTCATTTATTTTTCTGGAGTTGAGCTGGAGGAGTTGCTTGTATATTTTTGAGATTAATCCTTTGTCTGTTGCTTCGTTTGCTATTATTTTCTCCCAATCTGAGGGCTGTCTTTTCACCTTGCTTATAGTTTCTTTTGTTGTGCAAAAGCTTTTAAGTTTCATTAGGTCCCATTTGTTTATTTTTGCTTTTATTTCTGAAATTCTGGGATGTGGGTCATAGAGGATCCTGCTGTGATTTATGTTGGAGAGTGTTTTGCCTATGTTCTCCTCTAGGAGTTTGATAGTTTCTGGTCTTACATTTAGATCTTTAATCCATTTTGAGTTTATTTTTGTGTATGGTGTTAGAAAGTGTTCTAGTTTCATTCTTTTACAGGTGGTTGACCAGTTTTCCCAGCACCACTTGTTAAAGAGGTTGTCTTTTTTCCATTGTATATCCTTGCCTCCTTTGTCGAAGATAAGGTGACCATAGGTTCGTGGATTTATCTCTGGGCTTTCTATTCTGTTCCATTGATCTATATTTCTGTCTTTGTGCCCCTACCATACTGTCTTGATGACTGTGGCTTTTTAGTATAGTCTGAAGTCAGGCAGATTGATTCCTCCAGTTCCATTCTTTCTCAGGATTACTTTGGCTATTCGAGGTTTTTTGTATTTCCATACAAATTGTGAAATTATTTGTTCTAGTTCTGTGAAAAATACCGTTGGTAGTTTGATAGGGATTGCATTGAATCTATAGATTGCTTTGGGTAGTATAGCCATTTTGACAATATTGATTCTTCCAATCCATGAACATGGTATATTTCTCCATCTGTTTGTGTCCTCTTTGATTTCTTTCATCAGTGTTTTATAGTTTTCTAAATACAGTCTTTTTCAAATATCTCTATTTTTCTACTCAAATCTATTCCATTAAATTGTGAATTCCTCTCTGCAGCTACAGACTCCTGTGCACTGTGTTACTGATCTTTCATCTCCTTTCCCCCATCCTCTGTCTCCTGCACCTGGTAAGATGAACACTAGAAATGAGTTTTTAAATGTTTTCTTATCTTTGTTTGTTTGTTTTCTTATCTTAAGGGAACAAAACTGAGTTCTCGCATTGATGACTACGATACTACTCCTAGTTGGAAAATTTTTCTTGTTCCTTGTTCTGACTTCTAAAATTCAAGATGCCTGCCTTAATTTAATCTCTTCTCTGAAGCTTCTACCTACTGTTCTGTCTACACGGCTATCTCTCTTTTGTTTATTTTTCTTTTTTGGTGAACACCTAAGACACATTCTTTGCTTACTGTGTGTGTGTGTGCTAAGTTATTTCAGTTGTGTCTGACTCTTTGAAACTCTATGGACCATAGCCCAGCATGCTCCTCTGTCCATGGGATCTCCAGGCAAGAACACTGGAGTGGGTTGCCATGCCCTCCTCCAGGGGATCTTCTCCACACAGGGATCAAACCAACATCTCTTATATCTCTTGCATTGGCAAATGGGTTCGTTACCACTAGCACCACCTGGGAAGCCCTTGCTTACCGGACAACATATATTTTTAATTCTTATATGTCTTAGGTGTATCTTTTCTTCAATCTAGCAGAAAAGATGAGTAGGTGGGATATACGTGCTTAGTCATTCAGTTGTGTCCAATTCTTTGTGACACCATGGACTGTAGCCTGTCAGGCTCCTTTGTCCATGGGGATTTTCCAGGCAAGAATACTGGAATGGGTTGTCATCCCCTCTACCAGGGGATCTTCCCAACCCAGGGATTGAACCCAGGTCTTCTGCATTGCAAGTGGATTTTTTTTTTTTTTTTGCCACCTGAGCTATCAGGGAATCCCAAGTGGAATATAACTGCAGATTAAATACTTAAGGAAGGAATTCAAGGAGCATGTAAAGGTTAAATGACATAAGCAAATTTGAGACAAGATTTGCTCAGAGGGAGGGTTCTTTACAATTTACTTCTTGTGTTCTACAGTAACGTGTGATTCATATGAGTCATGTTATAGTTTATTGGCATCTGTTTATGCCTTAGTTCTAGTGAATTTACTAAAACTCAGAAAAATGTGATACAACAAATAGTACTCACAAAAATGTATTTAAAAGTCATAAAAATAAATAATTGTACTTTCTCTGAAAATATTCAGAATGGGCCTACTAATTCGTTAAAATAAAATCTTTATAGCCATACTATAAGATTCTAATGGTTTCTTTTTTTTAACCAAACATTAAAATATCTTTCAATCGTTTAAGTTGAATTTTGCTACCATTATAAGAGCCTAGAATCGATTACTTTTAAATCACTTAAATAATTCTAATGAGGCAAAACCTTTTAGTAAAACTACTTCTCCATTTCCAGCAATTTTACTACTTTTCTATTTCTCTTTTGTTAGAAATATGTGGATATGAAGTGGATTAGATCAGAGCTTAGTTGGTTATGGACTTGTTAGGATGGTTTGTGTTAGATATTTTTAAAAGCCTGAATATATATGCCTTCCGAGGCTCTGATTCCTTAAATCCACTCTCTCACCACATGTACTAGTTCCTTGAACTTCAACATGATGCTCCCAGAGGGGGACCAAGTTTGCATGAAACTCGGTGCCAAAATGCCACTACTTTATCTTCATCAAACAGTTATTACTCTGAGTCTATTGCTGCACATGTAAGGCTCTGTGCTAGAGAGACTCCAGGGATAGATAGTTATAAGCAACGGCTTATGCTCTACCAAGCAAGAAAAGGTGAAATGCTGATTTGTAGGTTGAGTAAAATGTGCTTCAGGAGTTGCAAGGAGGAAGTCATCCCATGGCTTTAACGAGGGGGCATTGGAATGGTATTCAATGGTCAAGTCTAAACAGGCAGAGCAGGACAGAGAGATGTGATCCGGGAAAGAAACAGAGGATCACAGACATCCTGGAATAAAGCTGCTGGGGTCAAGCAACAGTCCTTGGGGCTGGAGCAGAGCCAGATCATAGAAGATGTGAGAGAATACATAGATAAGGTCAGACTGCACAGGGCACTAAGAGAGCACCTGGAGTCTGGACTTCATTCTTTGCCAACGGGAGTCACTGTCAATATTCTTGGTTGAAAAGTGACATACACAGAATGATGTTTCAGACTGGAAGCTTAGGAGGGTGAGTTGCATAGGGCATATGGGCCAAAGAGACATGGAGGCAGAAGGTTCAACTGGAGATTAGTTTACAATAGTACAGAGCAGTCAGGACTGAACTGGTGGCAGAGGATGAGAAGGAAAGATAAGGCTACAAGAGGCACGCGTGCTCAGCCGCTTCAGTCATGTTCAACTCTCTGCGACTCCATGGACTGTAGCCTGCCAGGCTCCTCTGCCCATGGGATTCTCCAGGCAAGGACACTGGAGTGGGTTGCCACGTCCTTCTCCAGGGGATCTTCCTGACCCAGGGATCGAACCCTCAGCTCCTGCGTCTCTTGCACTGCAGGCAGATTCTTTACCCACTGAGCCACCTGGGAAGCCAAGACATAGCAAGTGATGAATCAGTACGCCTGGCTGGCTTACTAAGGGTTGAGGCAGAGAGCAAAGAAGTTAATCAGATCTCCTCTGCGGGGGCCTCATCTTCGACTCCTCCTTGTATTAGATATTTATTAATCTGGCTTTTGAGGCCCAACTTCTCCCCCATTCTCTTTAGGACTGCTTCACTCCCAACAGGACACAGATGGATGCAGGACAATCCAGTCCCTGCTACTCCTTCCCTGGAATTCAGAGTTAGACCCAACAGCCAGAGAGTGGTCTCTCTCTCAGGTGCTGACTGTGGCCATCTTCTTCCATGTGAACTGGGAAGCTGAAAAAGCTGCTTTACAGCAAAAGAGAATAAGAAAGTAGAAGTGAAGAAAAAAAGATGAGAGCTGGAGAATAAGAGCTTGGTCTGGGCTTCCTGTTACACTTTAGTCTCTGCTTTTATGTGCCACTAAAATGCTGCTGCATACCTCCTCTTTAATTCTGCAGGACAGCCTCATCATGCAGCCATACATTTCCCCCTTTCCCCTTTGATGAAGTTGGCTTGGCAGGGTTATTGTTACTTGTAGCTCAAACAGTCCAAACTGATAAATTCCTCCACAGAAATTCTCCATCTTCAGTCAAGGTGTTCTGGCCACTCTGAACACTTCAGATTTACTGACTCCACACTTTCATGCCATTTCCTGCATCTAGAATGCCTTTCCCTTTCAAATCCTGCTGACTCTGCATGCATAAATCCTGATTATCTTTCCTTCCATCTCTCTCTTATTAAATACTCTTTGAGGGACCCATAACATCTGCAAATTGTAACATTACATTTTCCCACTTCAATCCCTGATTTTAGTGAACCTATTAGAAGAATAATTAAAACTACAAAAGAGGGTGAAAGGTGGTGGATGGTAGTAGAAAATCAAGACATTTATGCTCATAACATATACAAATGAAAAGATAATGGTCTACTTGGCTATGGATACTTCTGACACTAAGATGGGTTCAAGAGGTACCAGTAGGCCACTTGGGCAAAGTAGATATTTCACAAATGATAGTATACTCATTAAGAGGAGTATTAGATGAAAGAAAATAAAAATAGTCTTTAAACAACTAATGCATAACACACTATTGTGTAAGTGCTATAAACTCAAAATTATAAATATCCAGAGGAGGTCCAAGAGCAAGTGAGAGACAGGGAACCTTGCCAGGGCTTCCCTAGGGCTTTTTTCACTATGCTAAACTATCACACAGGAAATAAAAAATATGTATGTTAATTTTTAGATGAGAAAATAATTCAATTTAATTTAATTTTTAAAAACAATAATGTATTTTAAGTTTTCATCCATTAAAATAATACTATTTCCTGGTGACCCAGACAGTAAATAATACTCCTGCAATGCAAGAGACCTAGGTTCTATCCTTGGGTTGGGAAGATCCCCTGGAGGAGGGCATGGCAACCCACTCCAGTATTCTTGCCCAGAATATCACCACGGATGTAGGAGGCTGGTGGGGTACAGACGATGAGGCTGCAAAGAGTCGGGTACAGACCGTGGGGTTGTAAAGAGTCGGAGTGACTAAGCACAGCACAAAATTTTAATATATCCTAAGAACCATCTTGAGTCTCATGTCTGGGCTATGTTATATACCAAAACAAAGAAACAAAAACCTAACCCCCCTCAAAAACAACAACAATAACCACAAAGCAAAACAGATTGTTATTCTCTTTCAAAACACTAAAGAATATCTTTTATAAAGGCATCTCTTTGCCTCTAGAAATGAGAAAAACCAGTCTAGTATCCTGTGAAATCTTACATAAATTCTGAACATAATGAAGTTTATTTCCCCTTCAGCAATGGAGCCTTTGTTCTGGTGACTTACGATGCCTCTGGAGAGGAAAACACAAAAATGCCTTATGAAAGCAGTAAGAAAATGTCTAGCAAGTGGATGGACATTTAATGAACAAGACAAAGTGCCAAGTAATAGTTAATGTCTCTTTCTGCTTGACTCAAAGGAACATCTCTAAGACCCCAAAGCACTCACACCAGAAGATTACATGAGTAGCAGTGGTTAGCACAAAACCACTGTACAAACAATCTGTTGCTAAGCAGGGCAGAAATATTGTTTACACAAAAATGGAATGCTCTCCAGTGAATACTGAAAGACAGTGATAATTTCCATAACCAGAAAAAGCATTTTTATATTATTCCATTTCAACTGCTCTAAAATCCTGAGTTGCTTTGGCAGTTGCTTATCCTGGCTTCGTTGGTTTTATTTCATCCTCATCTCTGCAGCTTTCCATTTACTAAATGACAGTGATGTTTTTTTTTTTTCCCCTGAAGCTTTGGCAAAAAAACAAAACCATTCTGTGTGGTTTCCAGGGCCACCTTGCAATGGTCATACAATGACTTTTTGGTGCCCCTCTCATAAAAGCTCATTTGGCTTATACTGCCAGTAAAAGTGCTGAAAATATGATCAGAGAAGGCTCCATTAATAGCAACTGTAAACTATGCATTTCTCTAGCTTTATGGAGCCTTTCACTGAATAATGTTTATAATACAGAGAACAATGCTTGGGGTGGCTTCAGGAGAGGAAGAAAATACAAAGACACTCACCTGCATTACAATAAGGAGGTCAAAGACCAAGATGAAAGAAGCCAGAAAGGCTCTGGAAACTTCATCACTGGGCAAAAATCCCCGATTCAGCTTGTCCCAGCTGATCCAGTCAGTTGTAATGACAAGTACAACCACAGACGTCAGAGTAAAAAGAACAGTCCTGAAAGGAACAAGACAGTAAAGAACATTAGAGTAATAATATAAACAGTGGGGAGTGCACATGATCTGCTGTATTAAACATCTACCCTTTGCCAAGTACTTATCCTAAGGCATAGTCCCCAAAAGGAAGATGAAAAAAGAAGCAACTTGAGCTTTCTTTGAAAAGCAATTACAAAAAGGTATGATAGTATCTCTTTCAAGATTTTTCCTAAAGAAAAATAAGGCACTGATTATAATACAAATAATTACAACAAAATATTATAAATAACCTTACTTGCTGAGCGGAGCTGAGCTGAAGTCGCTCAGTCGTGTCCGACTCTTTGCGATCCCATGGACTGTAGCCCCCCCCAGGCTCCTCAGTCCATGGGATTTTCCGGGCATGAATACTGGAGTGGGTTGCCATTTCCTTCTCCAGGGGATCTTCCCGACCCAGGGATCGAACCCGGGTCTCCTGCATTGTAGGCAGACTCTTTACCATCTGAGCTACCAGGTAAGCCCAACTTAGTGAGCTATATATTCCAAAGAGAGCATTGGTTGTTAACTCTCATTATATATACATTGTTTTACTGAAGGTAGCAGACATACATAAAGCAGATGGGTAAGAAAGTCCTTGAATTCCATGATCATCCTACAAAAGAGAGGATATAGATAGATGGGTCTCCTTCATCATCCCCAAAGCCTGACCAGCTCTGTAGAGGAACCACTTCTACATGCTGAATGAATAGCCTCTTCTCATGGGACTCCTATCTAGATCACTTGGGGCCTAGTGACCTATCCAGGTCACACAACGTCTGATTCCCCCATCCCTAGCTATAAGATACTGTGTGTGTTAGTTGCTCGGTTATATCCGACTTTGTGAATGCATGGACTGTAGCCCACCATGTTCTTCTGTTCATGGAATTCTCCAAGCAAGAATACTGGAGTGGGTAGCCATTCCCTTCTCCAGGGGATCTTCCCAACCCAGGGATCGAACCCAGGCCTCCCACATTGCAGGTAGATTCTTTACCATCTGAGCTACTAGGGAAGCCCATAAGATATTAGGGGCCTGAGATTTGTCTTTTACATATTTTTGTAGCCTCCATAAAATCGTATGTAATTATATGCAGGTGGAGTTCAAAGAACATTTGTTGAAACTGTAACAATTATCAAATAAAGTTTTAAAGAAAATACTTAAATTGGTATTTAATATTGATATTCAAAGTGAATCTGCAATGTGGGCAGTGAAAATGCAATCTGCCAGAGAATTGTCCATAATGTAATAGAGCCTCTGCTTTCAGAGTGATCTTTGTTCAAAGATATTATTTTGAATTATAAGAAGAAAGATGAAAAAGAAAAAATATTCTGAAAATAATTTTAATGTAAAGGAATAAATAAAATAGAGAAAAGAAATGGAATAATATGAACCATCCTAGAATTCTCTTAACAATTGAACAAAATACAAATTTCTAAACTAAAATTTGGAGTTTCCTTTTTACAACTATCTATTTGGAACAGGTTATATTTTTATAAAATGAATATAATGAACTCGTCTTTAGATTTTTACCCTATGAATAGAAAAGATACATTTTTTTTAATTTTAGAAAATAAAAATTTCTTAAAATTTATTAAAATTGCAGATTCTAAAGAACTTCACTTGTTATCTCCAAAGTATAAATTAAAAATTATCTATGCTACTATTTAGAACATCTTTGAGTGTTTCCTGAAATCTAAATGGTTAAATGAGCATGAGAGAAATCCTAAATAATTATTAAACTACAATAGAAAGAAACTGCAAATATTATATAGTCAAACATAAGAACAATGGAATTTTAAACAAATTTTAAGTCAATTTGTTTTTGTCTTCTTGAGTTTGAGAAACTTTAAGCAAATTTGAGTTAAAATACAATTTCTTTTGTCAATAGGAATATAACAACTTTCATGAAGAATAGATATTGACTATTTTTTGAAGTTCTTTTTTGGTAATAAAGGTATTTCCTCATCACTCCTGGCTTTTCATATGTGTGCTTCACAAGGATGCTATGAATATATACACTTGTTAGTATACACTGTATGACCATTCTTCAGTCACTCAGTCTTGTCCAGCTCTGTGATCCCATAGACTGTAGCAGACAGGCTTCCCTGTCTGATACAGGTTGGTAAATGGTTGGGATCCCAATTCTCTCCAGCTCTTCCTTTTCTGCCTATTTCACAAGGCTCCCCTACCTTCCTGTTATCCAGGACGAGAGGGTGAAGTCTTGGTGAAACAGGGTTACTGCAGCTCTAAGGCCAGCATCCATCCTATTGGTCTGAGCCTATGATTGATAGGTTAGTATTTTTTTTCCATTTATTTTTATTAGTTGGAGGCTAATTGCTTTACAATATTGTAGTGGTTTTTGCCATACACTGACATGAATCAGCCATGGATTTACATGTGTTCCCCATCCTGAATCCCCCTCCCACCTGCCTCCCCATCCCATCCCTCTGGGTCATCCCAGTGCACCAGCCTGGAGCACTTGTCTCATGTTAGTATTTTTAATGTCATTGCTGCACTTTCCCCAAGAGACATCTGAAATCTTATTTTTGTGAAGACAGTTGATTACATAGGAATTCATATTTACTGTTACTTCATTGGTCTAAGTATGTAAACTGATACTGTAAATTAAATATTAATGCAGAGGCATATTTTTATGTGACAAAATCTGAGATTTTGAAATAAGTGTTTGATGAGTAATCACTAGTCTCACCTATTACAAAATTCACAAAGGAGTTATTTTGTTTTTAAAATTTATTTTATTGAAGAATTGTTAATTTACAATGTTGTGTCAATTTCAGTTGTACAGTCAAGTGATGTAGTCACACACACACATACATATATTCTTTTTCATATTTTCCATTATGGTTTATCACAGGGTACTGAATACAGTTCCCTGTGCTATACAATAGGACCTTGTTGTCTATCCACTCTATATAAAATTGTTGCATGGCTAATTCTGAACTCCCCGTTCATCCCTCCCCTATACCCCTTATCCTTGTCAACCACAGTCCGTTCAAAGGAGTCATTCTTACTCATGCTAACAATATCACTGTGAATAAAGTCATTAAAATTAATCGTTAAAACTCTTTGGTAATTAGAATTTATCATAATGTCTGTTGTAGAGCTTCAGAGTTCTACAGAACTTCCTGAGAGCAGAATGTCTCAGAGCTTCCTGAGACCAAATCTATACCAATTCATGTCTTAGATGTTTAGTTTATTTGATATATTTTATTTACCCAATAAATAATAATACTCTTTCTAAGAGCTTTTCATAGATGCTTTCCTGGTTTTATTAATTACTTCTGTTTTGACAAAGAGTATTGCTACAGATCTCAAGAGAAAGTTACTGATAATATTTTATTACTCCAAAGAGAAATTAAAGGAAGTATTCTGCCTGATATTTAATATTTAATACTACAAAAAGAATAAAAATGGCAGTCATTAAATATGAATGCATACAGCTCAGAGAAGGAGCTCTAAAAATAAAGTCAAGAGGATGGAATAAAGAAAAGGAAAAGGGGATCAAAATACACTAATTGGTTATTCCACCTCCAAAATTACATTCAATGCCTTATCTAGATATGGATAAGATATAGACAGTTTGTGGAAGCAAAACTATCACTTGTGGTTTGTTTTTCTGAGCCACCTCATAAAATTGATAGATTTTACCATGCTATGATAATTCAGTTAAAGCACCAGTTTCAAAGAGCCATGACTCTATTAGGTTATACAAAAATAGTCACTTTTATGTGAAACTTCTATGAAGGAAACAGTAACAATAACAAATTACTATTACAGTCATGGGCTTCCCAGGTGACTCAGTGGTGAAGAATCTGCCTGCAGTGCTGGAGACGTGGGTTCGATCCCTGGGTTGGAAAGATCCTCAGGAGGAGATAATGGTAACCCACTCCAGTATTCTTGCCTGGGAAATCCGATAGACAGAGGAGCCCGGTGTGTTACAGTCCATGGGGTTGCAAAAGAGTTGGACACAACTTAGTGACTAAACAACAACAAAGATTACAGTCATGCCGCCTGCAATGTGTCAGGGGCTGGTATATGAGCTTTACACAGATTAACTAGTATAATTCTTCGGTGTGTGTGTGTATAATGCTTACTACAATCCAATATTGGCTAACTCCAAATTGCAAGTGCAGAAACTGAGTCAGAGAAAGCTCAGTTAACTGAACATGTGCTGTGGATTTTATCAACTATATAAGATAAAAGATATAAGATGACTCAAACCCAGGATGACTCATCAAAGTCTGTGTCATAACTGTTGTACATACTGCCTCTCATTTGAAGCACTTGATTTTACCCTCTTGTTACTGGATCTGTACCTAAGATCTCACTCATTTTCCATTGTTATTATTAATGTAAGTATAATGTTGGAAGGTTATCATCCAGGAATACTTAACATTGAAAAGTAAAACTGACAGAGCCTCTAACAAGAACTGACAGGAAATGGTTAAAAAGGGATAGTGAAAATGGAAGTGAAAATGGAACCTCATGGATGCTAGCCATCAATGCAGCATCCTTTGGTTTTTATTTAACCAATATGGTTGAAAAGATGTTTACTCTGGATCATGATTCTTGGGAGTTCCAGCTTTTCTTTTTAAATAGCATCCAATTAAACAATTATCTGGATTATTTCTTTTCAAGCTGCAGCCAGCAGCAGCAGGACATTCTGGCTCATCAATTCCACTGTCTCTGGTTTCTGGCCACCAGTCAAACAGAAAGAACTCATACATAATTATCAGCTCAAGTGGTTAGTCTCACTTCCATGTTTTCAAATTTCCAGTGTGTTTGCTTTTCCTCAATTGCTGCTAACTCCTCTTAAATTAATAGGAATTAGAATGTGAGACCAAGAAGGGTTAAAAGAGCTTTTCTAATTCACTGCTTCCCAATCGTTGGGGTGGGCTCCTGGGAACCACAGGGTTGCTATGGAATTGTGAATTTATATGTGCACTATGAGTTGTCAGTTAAATGAGAAAATTAAACACTTCCAGAGAGTTTAGGGAACTTGTTCATGTCACATGGACTGCCAACTACCATGAGAACTGACTTGGAGCCAGGACTTGCCCTGTAGTAAACTACTTTCTCTCTTTGGCTGAAAATCTGCAGATATGCTAAAAAATTTAATATCATCTGGATCTCATCTGGAAACATACTTTATAATCTACTCAAATATCTGTTACGTATGTTGATTGGAAACAGAGTAGTGCATGTAAATGAATCAAGATAATTCCCCAATAGTGGTTTAATTCATAGTCTTAACTATTCTTTCACTCTAATTTCTTGATTTTTAAAAAACTACTGAACTTCTATTTTAAGTAACTAAATTAGTAAACATTTTTTTCCCTCTTCCATTCATAGCCACTGTAAGATAGACTTATTGCACAGTTAAACAGCCTGAAATCAGAGATTAAATCAAGAGAGAGAAGACTTGGCACTGAGCTTGGATTATCCACAGAGGGCTAACGCAGTTTTCGTCATCACACAATTTCATTTTGACTAAACCAGGCAGCAGGGATGTAGAGAATCTCCTAACTCGTATATTATATGTTGAGTAAAACAAAATCATCAAAATTTGATCATGTTTTATCCTACTAAAAATAGCAATTTCATGTGATTCAACATAATAAATATGTTTTCATATGTTTTAATAGATTAGCTATTACTCATGTTCTAAAATGTTTATAATCTTTTATTCCAGTCATGAATATGATATTTTTTTCTGATTATATTGCACAATTACTATAATGGCTAAAAGAAGTAAAAATCACTTTAATTTTTCCATAGTACTTGTGTTAAAACATTGGAGCTCAATCAAAACAAGTCAGGTAGTATTTTATAATTTCTCATAAGAAAACAAAAATCTGTGAATCTTATTAAAAATGAAAGTTTTAATGTTATCACTATAAAAAAGTATGAATGCATGGATCAAGATAGCAAATTTAATCTTACAATTAAGATTTCATATGCTAAAGTACTAAACTCATAAAATGAAATGTGACATGCCAATAGAATTTAAAATGATTTAGAATCATTATTTTTCACCATGTTGTTTAGAGGGGAAAATAAAACAAGCAGGCATAAACAGAAGAATACTCTTCTTCACTTTCCATTGTAAAACTGTGAGCCAGTTCACACATCCAGCTCCGTTTGGGACACCAACTATCAGCACACGGAAGTTGTGACTTGAGAGATGGCCATGAGAGAATCCTGACACTTTCCGTTTTGCTTGTTGTAATGATCAATGTTACCATTGCAACTCTGAGTAAAAGAATCACCACTTGGGTTCTCAAGCCAGTTCATCCTGAAATTCATGGGTTTACTCAGCACCATCACCTAGCTAATGAAGTCAAGACTGCTCCTTAGAAGTCTGTAAAGAAATGGTTTTAGTGTCCTTCCTGTTTCCCACTCTTAGGAGCAAGAAGCACCAAGGGAACACAAAGGTGATGCTTGCTTAGTGACTTAAGGAAAGGGCACAGCTTCTCATGTGGCTTTCTTTAAGGAAATGCTAGTCAGTTCTGGCCAACCTGAACACATGTGTTAAGACAGGATCCTGTGAAACAAGATGCAGTTATTAAACTTACCTTGTTTGTGGCTCTATTGGGATTTGGAGATGGTAAAGTAAATTATTAGACTTTAATGTTATCCATTAAACTATATGTTTATGTGTTATTTATCTTTATATCTCTCTATTATTCCACGAAGAAAAGTGCCCTGAATACAGCAGGATCTCAAAAAGCAGTGAACAAGTTGAAACAAAGAAGCTACTTAGCAACTCTTGTTTCTGATAGGGCATGAAAGAGGTGGCTGAAAAAGGCACCTCTGGGTTGGGTCATCTGGCCATGCAGATTGTAATTTATGTGGATGGGGTCCTGGCATGCTAATCTACGTAAACAATGCCCCTTGGAGTTCTGCGGTGTCCAACTATTGCAACTTAATGTGGAGTCCTGGCGGTTGGCAATTTTGACATAAGAGGTGGCAAATGAAATGGCCACATTCCTTTTAGTGGCCTGAATTTCTCTAGCTGTGTCTGAGTGATGTCAGTTTATTCAGAGGTACTTAAAAGTAGCTTATTGATACAGAGCATAGCTAGTTTTGGTCAGAAGAAATCAATTTAGTTTCTTTGTGTTTCATAATTCTAGATGTGGAACAAAATACATGTTTTAGGAAAAAATTACTTAGTACGCTGAAAGTTCTTTGGATTTGGGCTGTGTCATCCATTATTAATTATCAATGACTGGCACATTACTGATATTTTTTAAAAAGTAAGAATAAATCAATTGATTTAATCTAGTAAAGTTCAACATTCAGAAAACTAAGATCATGGCATCTGGTCCCATCACTTCATGGCAAATAGATGGGGCAATAGTGGAAACAGTGGCTGACTTTATTTTTCTGAGCTCCAAAATTACTGCAGATGTTGACTGCAGCCATGAAATTAAATGACACTTGCTTCTTGGAAGGAAAGTTATGACCAACCTAGACAGCATATTAAAAAGCAGAGACATTACTTTGTCAAAAAAGGTCCGTCTAGTCAAGGCTATGGTTTTTCCAGTAGTCATGTATGGATGTGAGAGTTGGACTATAAAGAAAGCTGAGTGCTAAAGAACTGATGTTTTTGAACTGTGGTGTTGGAGAAGACTCTTGAGAGTCCCTTGGACTGCAAGGAGATCCAACCAGTCCATCCTAAAGGAAATCAGTCCTGGGTGTTCATTGGAAGGACTGATGTTGAAGCTGAAACTCCAATATTTTGGCCACCTGATGCGAAGAGCTGACTCATTTGAAAAGACCCTGATGTTGGGAAAGATTGAGGGCAGGAGGAGAAGGGGAAGACAGAGGATGAGATGGTTGAATGGCATCACTGGCTCAATTGACATGAGTTGGGGTGGACTCTGGGAGTTGGTGATGGACAGGGAGGCCTGGCATGCTGCAGTTCATGGGGTTGCAAAGAGTCGGACACGGCTGAGCGACTGAACTGACCTGAACTGAGTGGAGTAAACAGTACTTATCTCCCACCCTCCCCCAAGTTCAGATACTTCTGCGACTGATGGTACTTCCTCCAGTATTTACAGAGCAAAGGAAGAGGCCTGTGCAATGCAAAATTAGGTTCAATGGACCTAACGGGCATGCTAATTCTCTCTTAGCAAACTCACCAACTCAATTTTTCTTCCTAGTGAATTATCATGTACATACTAAATAATTCACCAATCCAACAGAAGAAAGCATGTGAAACATACTCAACAAATTGTTACCTCAGGTATAAAATGTTACCACAGATCAGTAATGAAAGTGGTAATAAAGATAAAGCTATACATAAATGCCTATTAACTACAGATAATGCCAAAAAGAACTATACCCCTGTTTGTTTGTTTAATGAAAATAAAATAAGAGCTATGATATTCCAAACATATTTTTGACTTTTAAAAATGCCAAGCAGAAGTTTTAAGTTAAACATACCATGTTGCATGTTTTCCTGTTAAATTTACTTTTTAAAAAAGAAGAGAAACTAGGATCTTATGGGGTAAGCAGAACCCAAGTATGCTTTATTTGATTTAAAAACTAGGGTGAATTCATATACTGGGTTAAAAATGGAGGTTCAGGTAAAATTATGTGACTTTGTTGAAGCCAAGATGTTTACATAAGTCAAGCCAAGACCAAAAGTATATTTTCAGTATCTTTTCAAATATCTCTTGAAGAAGATGTATTATTAGGAGACTGTCCACTGGGAAGAATGCTTTCAGGACTTAAGTACCCCTGGAAGAAAGAATCTTTTCAAAGATATTGGGCACATAATATAATAGCTAGGAAAGCAGATATTACAAACATATAATACTTCTATGAAAGAAGATGACAAAATAGACCACAGGAATAGAAAATTCCCAACAGTCTTACAAAAATATGTAAAAGAAATTATGTCATGTCACAATGGAAGATCAAAAAATTAATATTAGGATTCATAAGAGACATGCTCCATTCTTGAATTCTAATGGAAAAGATTTTAAAAACATCTAAAGCTTTATTACTGCAGATATATATTTATTTTCTCTTGGGAACCTGTGAAGAATCTTTGATTTGTTTATAAATAATTCAGGACAAACTAGAAAGAAAAAAAAAAAACTACTTCACTAAAAAAGAGGGAAAGAGCATGTCAGCACTAGTGATCAGAGAACCAACTTATAAATTTGATTTAATTAACAGTAGATTGCTGGCATTTGAAAAGTAGGTCATCCATCTTGTCTGGTCAACTCAGTGGAAAATTCTGAAGCTGCGTAAAAGTGCAATTTTAACAAGAACTTAAATAGCTCCCTGAGAAAATAATGCTATTTCAGGTAATGTACAAGAATGACAAATAGTGTTGCTTTTTGAATGAGAAAGTCATATTGTAACACATGCATGGACACAGAAAATTCAAGAAATATTTGAGCATGTAAGGCACAGACATAAAGTGAAGGGACATAGGAATGATCTCTGCCTTTAAGGAACTTATCACCAACTAAAGGAAGACAACATATACAAACAAATAGAAAGATAAACAAAAACCATGCTGCTATGGAGGTTTTCAGGAATATTTGATTTATTTTTATTCAGATATGAAAAGTAGCTAGGACATTTAATGAAATTAGACCTAAAAATGAGTAGATTGCAATAGTGGAATGGATATTGCACATAAAAGGCAAATTTGAAAGAAAATATAGAAATAGTAGCAGTGGGCAGTAGTGAAACATTTAGGAAGAGTGACAGAGAAACTTCCAAAGTTTCTAGACTGTGTGACTAAAAAGATTGTGAAGTCACTCGCTGAAGTGAGAAATATGAAAGAAAGCAGGAATGAAATATTTTGTATCCTGTTTTGAACACCTTGCTGAGTTTAAGGGACTGGTAGGACATCCATATAGGAATGATCAATAGTCAGTTGGAAATAGGAATTTGGGCCAAGGAAAGATCAGGCCCTGGATTTTGATTCATTCAAATACAAGTAATTATTAAAATGTGTGTTTAGTTGCTGAGTCATGTCCGACTCTTTTGTGACTCCATGTACTGTCAGGCTCCTCTGTCCAGTGAGAGCTTCCAGGCAAGAATACTGGAGTGGGTTGCCATTTCCTTCTCCAGGGGATTTTCTCCACCCAGGGATTGGATCCATGGCTCCTGACACATCTCCTGCATTGCAGGTGGATTCTTTATCATTAAGCCAATGTAAGAACCCATAATTGTTAAAGACATGAAGCTTAATAAGATTTTTCAGATCAAAAAAGGAAAAAAAAAAAGAAAGTCAATGACAGAATCTTGAGGATCATCTCTTTTTATGGTATATCCAGAGAAGGTTGGAGGATGAGAAGGCCATTGACATATGACATGATATATGAAAAAATCCAAAATAAAACAATACTTCAGGGGATTTCCCTGGTGGTCCAGTGGTTAAAAATCCACCTTCCAGTGCAGAGGACATAGGTTCAGATCCCACAAGACAGAGGGCAGCGAAGCCCAATCAGAAAGGCCGGAGAGTTGCAATGAAGAACCAGAGGGCCACGATGAAGACCCAGGGCAGCCAAAGAAACATTATAGAAGCCAGAAAGATAATTTCAAGAACGAATATGTGGTCGAAACACCAAATACTAGGTAGAGGTTTTACAGGATAAAGACTGAAGCTGGACCACTGTTGAGGACATTTTTTTTCTTTAACATATAGACTCCTTTGAAAATTGCAAAATTGGATGTAAACTCAGACATGGGCCTAATTTGTGTTCTGCTCCCAGGATCTCTACTGGCAAAGAGGAAGAGACAATTGAGGAAATTATCTGGAAAATCAACTTAAGATATTTGGTTGCAATTAACCAGTAATTGACAATTTTATTGGCATTTACTCATATATCTCAAGCAAAATCATCATTGTGCCGAATAGCTTCAGTCCTGGAGGGAAATTGAAGCACAGACTGAAAAAGAATAGAACATAGACAACTGCAGTAAAGCATGAATGGTATGGTTATAAAGATACAGAGGATAAAATATATATGTATATATGTTGGAAAGGAAAATTAATAGAACTCATGCTAAACCCGGATGATACTTAATGAAATAGGGAAGATGGAAAGAAAGTTGGTGTGAGAACAGATTATGAGCTGTCTTTCTTTAGAGAGCCACAGAAACCTATATTCCCTCTGAAATTTCGCTGGGTGCTGGGAGCAGGCAAAACCTAAGAGGACCTTCAGTGATCCTTGTCTTTGTACAATCTCCTCCCTTTGAGTCTGGGCAGAACCTATGAATATTGTGAGATATCATTCTTGTGATTATATTACTTTACATATCAGAAGGGATTTTTGCATATTTAATGACAATTACTGATTACTTGGCCTTGGGGTAACCAAAAGGGAGATTATCTGGGTGGGCCTAACCCAACCACATGAGCTCTTTCAGAGCAGAGACTGGTAGCAGTAACGGGAAATGGAGAGCTCCGCAGTGTGAGAGGGAGGCTACTCTGTTGTTGAAATGGAGGGGGTCATGCTTGTCTAGGAGCAGGAAGCAGCCCTGGCAGGCAGCAGAAAAATGGGGATGCTAGTCCTATAATCACAAGGAAGTGAAAGTTGCCCACAACAGAAATGAACTTGGAGAGGACCCTGTCTCCAGATGAGAAGCCAGCTGACAACCTGTCTAAAGCCTGAGCCGAGAATCCAGCCACATAATACCAGACCTGACCTACAGACTATAAGAAGAAAAAAAAT
This sequence comes from Odocoileus virginianus, assembly GCF_023699985.2. Classification (NCBI taxonomy): domain Eukaryota; kingdom Metazoa; phylum Chordata; class Mammalia; order Artiodactyla; family Cervidae; genus Odocoileus; species Odocoileus virginianus. The sequence continues at coordinate 33,324,714 of NC_069697.1, forward strand.
GTTTTTTTAGACACTAACTTTGTGGTGATGTGTTATGAAGCAATAGAAAACTAATACAGCTCTAGAAATTTAGCCTTCTTGGAATCCTAAAATAATTGCTTACTGGAAATATTTCCAGGCCAGATATAGAATAGAAATGCCTAGCTCTTGATAGCTGACATAATTAAGATCAGTCAAAATCATTACCTATCCAATCTGGAAAATAAATTCAGGCTGCCATGGAACATCTATTCACAGGAAAATGCTCACTTAAATTAAAAAAAAAACAAAATTAGCCTTAGAAGAAAACTTGGCTCAGCTACTTGTCTTCAAATGCACAAATAATTGTAGAGGGAAGGTTCTTTCAATGTCTTTTCTTAAAATGTAACAAGAAAGAAAGATGCTTTCAAAGTGCATTCAAGCGTGTTAAAATGCCATCTAATACCTAAAAGCAATTTCTCTTAGTTAAATTTAACTATCTTTGCTCTAAAAGGTTATTAGTCAGGATCTACTCCATGACAGAAGCTCTTCATATATATTAAAAAGAAACCTTGTCAAAGGAAAGAGAAAAAATGGTCATAGCTTAGAGTACTTATTTATGTGTACTCAGAAGAGTAAGGCTTAATTTCTTATCTCTGAAATGGCGACAATGTTTATGATGATGAAGAAGAAGAAGTAAATGATAATGATAGCAGTTATAATGTAGTAGATAGTATACTATTGCACTCAATTCTCATATAACCAATTCTATGAGGTAAGTACTATTAATCATCTCATTTTGCATAAGGAACACTAGACTTTCAGAAATTAAGTAACCTGCCCAAGATCACAAAGCTTAGATTTAAATCAAAGAGGGAGCTTAGATTTAAATCGGGGTATCTCTGACTTAGGGGCTTCCCAATTGGTGCTAGTGGTAAAGAACCCGCCTGCCAATGCAGGAGATATAAGAGATGCAGGTTTGATTCCTGGGTCGGGAAGATCGCCTGGAGGAGGGCATGGCCACACACTCCAGCATTCTTGACTGGAGAATCCCATGGACAGAGGAGCCTGGCGAGCTACAGTTCATGGGGTCTCCAAAGAGTGGACAGGACTGCAGCAACTAAGCATGCATACAGGTACATCTCTGACTTCAATGCCAAGCTCTCAGCCACTTTGCTATTCTGGCTTATCTATTTACAATGTTGTGAGGGATATATGTGCAGTAAATGAAAATTTTAAATATTTTGTTTTACATTTTAAAGGCAATAATCCAACCATTCTTTAGTCTTATTTCTCCAGATTATTCAACAGGTATTCAAGGATAAAGCTACTATATATTATCTCATTTTCAAATAGCTAAGGAAATTTTCTTTTGAATTATAAGACTTAAATGTTTTTTTTTAATTAGAGATGATGTGTTTAATACACAAACCCATATTTCTCATTGGTAATAATTTTCTGTGCTTTGTTTGGTGGCATTATGAGATAAAAGGGCCATCCACTCTGGAGCTGGTGGTATGCTTGTTCAGGCCTGTACAGGCACAGAAATGTCTGATTTGGCCCAACGGAAACTTGGAAAGTATCATCCACTGGCCTAATGAAATTAGGTGATTTTCAAAACTTATCATCATATTATGATAATTTCAAGAACATTTAAAGGATCTGAGATGCATGAGTCTCTGGTAGGTAGTTTTCAAAGGGAGAGTTTTTTTTTTTTAATAAATAAAATTTGGATGAACTGAACTCATCCAGTTCAAACTTGTACATTTTACTCAGTCTACCATTCTCATTCCTTAAAGCTACAGTTTAGGTACTTAGCTCTCTAATGTCATCCATTCCTCATCTAAGAAAGAAAGGCTCTAGTGCCATTCTGCCTTCCTTTCCAGTTCAGAGATTTTAGAAGGTCATCCCTTTTCCTTCATTTCCACTGCTAGATGTTATATTCTTTTCTCATGCATAGATCATTCAACATTGACAATGTCACATGAATTTAACTGTGTGTTTGATAACAAGATGTTGGGACTGCATGAGCCCAATAAGCACTATTATAGTAAAATGGATGGGAACCTTCAAAAGAAATGTCAAACCTCTATTTTTCTTATGCTTGCGATAATAGTTCAAACTGTTCATTGTGGGATATAGGAGGCTAAAATGTTGGTACTAGCTAGTGGGGACCCTTTCTTCCTACATTCTTCCCGCTTCCAGACCCCAGATGGGCCACTTTGAGAAGAGGTGAGATGTACAGAGGAGGTGAGATTAGAGAATGCTGCCATAGAGCTGAAGCTCAAATACAGTACAATCAGTTCAGCTTAGTTCAGTCGCTCAGTCGTGTTCAACTCTTTGCGACCCATGAACTGCAGCACACCAGGCCTCCCTGTCCATCACCAACTCCTGGAGCTCACCCAAACTCATGTCCATCGAGTCGGTGATGCCGACTCATCTAGCCATCTCATCTTCTGTCATCCCCTTCTCCTCCCACCTTCAATCTTTCCCAGCATCAGCGTCTTTTCAAATGAGTCAGCTCTTCACATCAGGTGGCCAAAGTATTGGAGTTTCAGCTTCAACATCAGTCCTTCCAATGACACCCAGGACTGATTTCCTTTAGGATGGACTGGTTGGATCTCTTTGTGGTCCAAGAGACACCACAGTTCAAAAGCATTAATTCTTTGGGGCTCAGCTTTCTTTACAATCCAACTCTCACATTCATACATGACTACTGGAAAAACCATAGCCTTGACTAGATGGACCTTTGTTGGCAAAGTAATGTCTCTGCACAGTACAATACATAGAGACAAAAAACTCAGTCATAGAAAAGAAGGGAATAATGCCACTTCAGCAACATGGATGGACCTAGATATTATCATACTAAGTGAAGTAAGTTAGAAAAAGACAACTACCATATGATATCATTCATGCATGGAATCTACAATTTGATACAAATGAATTTATTTACAAAACAGAAACAGACTCACAGACATAGAAAACAAATTTATGGTTTCCAAATGGGAAAGGGAGTGGGGAGGGATAAATTAGGAGTTTGAGATTAGCAGATACAAAGTAATATATATATATATATATGTGTGTGTGTGTGTGTATGTATGTATAAATTAGATAAACAAGGTCCTGCTATATAGTACAAGGAATGACATTCTATATCTTATAAATAGGGCTTCCCTGGTGGTTCAGTGGTAAAGAACATGCCTGTAATGAGGGAGACTAGGCTTTGATCCCTGGGTCAAGAAGATCCCCTGGAGGAGGAAATGGCAACCTACTCCAGTATTCTTGCCTGGAAAACCCCAAGGACAGAGGAGCCTGATGGGCTATAGTCCATAGAGTTGCCAATAGTTGGACATGACTGAAGCAACTAAGTTTGCTGGCTCATCTAATAAATAAACCATAATGGCAAAGAACTTGAAAAAAACATGTGTGTATATATATATAGTAGCTTTATCCTTGAATACCTGTTGAATAATTTATTGAAATAAGACTAAAGAATGATTAGATTATTGCCTTTAAAATGTAAAAACAAGCATAGATTAAGGCTATTTGAAAAGATAGGTTTGGAAAGCTACTTTAGGATCAAAAGTCATACATTTAATTTTTACCTTTTCTACCAATAGCCTTTTTTGTAGTGGTGCAGTTATGGACTTTTAGCAAATATTAAATCCCAATTAGCTGAAAATTAAGAAACCTATTAAAGATTTTAGGTATTTTCTTGGATGTCCAAAGATAAACATCTTTTACATCAAGATGATAAATTGTGTTCTTTTGTTAACCACTTCAAATCCCATTGATGTTTTAGTGATGATCTATAAAAGGAAGAAAATCCATAATAGCAAGGAGAACATGAGGGAGAAAGATTTTGATAAATTTTCAGAAGATAATTGGATTTGGATATGTGTGGTTCAGAATGAAGGCAGCAGGAGCAGAGGCACAGACAGAGGCTTAGTAGGCCTTCGTTTCAGTAAGATTCCGGGGAGCTCAAAGCAAGGAGACAGCAGGCATGAGAAACAGGAAGAGAGGTACAGTGGGAATAAGCCTGATAGAATGCTCTTTATTCTCTTCTCCTCCTATCCATGGTTTTGGGCAGCTATTCAAGTACAAAAGAGAGAATCTGTCTGACATTGGTACTGGTTACATGGTCTTCACTGAATGTCAGATTTAATATCATTGCCTTAATTGCATGATCAGTCATTTTATTTGATTCTTCAGGGAATCAAATTTAAAATACAACATATAATTTAAAAATCATTAGTGGGTTTACAAATGTTGGTCTGAATCAATAGAAGAAACATGGAAGGCAATTACAGTTCCAATGACAAGTGTGTAATTAACCTCAACAGTATAAAAAAAATAATGTAGCTGATAGAAGTTTGAAGAGTGTGGAAGGGCAAAGAGGTACAGAGAAACATGGGGCCATTATTTAAAGGAGAGAAAGAGAATAACCAATACTAAGAAAATAAATATAAAACACTGCAGAGTGCGCTGGAGGGGCATTAGAAGGTAGTGAAAAGTGAAAGTGAAGTCGCTCAGTCGTGTCCGACTCTTTGCGACCCCATGGACTGCAGTCTCCCAGGCTCCTCGGTCCATGGGATTTTCCAGGCAAGAGGACTGGAGTGGGGTGCCATTTCCTTCTCCAGAGGATCTTCCCGACCCAGGGATGGAACCTGGGTCTCCCACACTGTAGGCAGTGCTTTTACCATCTGAGCCACCAGGAATGTATAGGAGAGTAAATTTGCTATGTCTTGATAGTTTGTTGTTATTATTGTTTAAAGTTGATACAATTAAAAAATGGGTCAGATGGTAAAGAATCTGCCTGCAGTGCAGGAGACCAGGGTTTGATCCCTGGATCCAGAAGATTCCCTGGAGGAGGAAATGGCAACCTACTCCAGTGTTCTTGACTGGAGAATCCCATGGACAGAGAAGCCTAGTGGGCTACAGGTCCTGCGGTTGCAAAGAGTCTGACAGGACTGAGAGATTAACTGTTTCACTTTCAATACAGTTGTTTAGGATTAGAAAAAACAGAAGAATTAAACACAGGGAGAGTTTTAAATGACCACTGTGAGGAGTGGGGCTAGTGTGTGTGCTTTTTATTTTAAGTCTTTTGGTGCCACTTCAATTTTTGTCTTTATCATAATGCATGTATCAGTTATAGGGCTATAAAACATCACATCACAAACTGCAAAACCATTCTAGTTTAAATGCCAGACAAGAGAGCAGAAGAAATCATGTCTTACACATCAGACTTCTGTAAAGTTAATATTATTATATAACACAGGAGAAAGTTTCCCAATTCATTTAATGTCTGACAAAGATAGAAACAAAAGGAAAACTGTGGGTCAATTTTAATATGAAATTGTGCTCTTACTAATTAAAGTTCAAGGAAATTAAAATTTAAACCGCAAAGAAATACTTCCACACGCCTACTAGTTTGACAAAAATGTGAGTCTGACAATACCAAGTTACCTGAGGATATGGAGCAGTGTGAACTGAATTATGTTGTTTAAACTGTTACACCACTTTGGAAAACCATTTACTGCTATGTAATAAAATTGAAAATGCCCATAGTATACAAGCCACAGTTCTTGCAATGACACTAGAATATTTCTAGCATAATTGATCATAATGACTAACAAAAAGATAATTAGAGGCAGCACTAAATCTATGGATATATAAACTACCTTGTATTAATGCAAATAAATATTTGCAGTGATGAAAGTAAATAACACACACCAACAACACAGGCTGCCCAGGTGGCTCAGTGGTAAAGAATCCACCTGCCAATGCAGGAGACGCAAGAGATGCAGGTTTGATCCCTGGATCAGGAAGGTGCCTTGGAGTAGGAAATGGCAACCCACTTCACTATTCTTGCCTGGAGAACTCTATGGACAGAGGAGCCTGGAGGGCTATAGTCCGTGGGGTCACAGAGAGTAGGGCATGATTGAGTGACAGCGTGAAGCACGGAGCACCAACACAGAGGAAACTCAGAGATGCAACGCTGAGTAAAAACAGCAAGATGCAAAAGAATATATACAAATCACATAGAACTCAAAATTTAAAATATGTAGAAATTAAACAACACACTCCTAAACAGCTAATGGATCAAAGAAAAAACTGCAGGGGAACATGCAAAATATTTCAAAATGCATGAACCAAAAACAGCAAATACAATCTTATCAGATGGACTATTTACAGAAAAAGAGCTGTAAATGCCTATGTTTAAAAAGATCTCCAGTAAGTAAGTTAACTTTGCACGTTAAGAAACTAGAAAATGAAGAACACTAAAACCAAAGCACAGAATGAAGGAAATTGTTGAGAAAGGCAGTCAACTGTTGACTAATGTGTATGTGTGTGTGTCTGTGTGTGTTTGACATCTTCATTGTGTTTGTTACAATACTGCTTTTGTCTTAGGTTTTGGTTTTCTGGCCATGAGGCATGTGGGATCTTGGGTTCTTAGCTCCCTGACCAGGGATCAAACCTGTGCTCCATGCATTTGGAGGCAAGGTCTTAACCACTAGACTTCCAAAGACATCCCCATAAAATATGTTTTGTCCATACATGGAATGTTCTTTGGCAATAAAATGTAACAAATTATTAATAAATGGTACATCATAAACAAACCTAAATATTATGTGAAAGAAATCATTCATAAAAGGCTACATATATGGTTCCATTTTTATGAAATATCCAGAATAGGTAAATTGAGACAGAACATAGATTGGTGAGTATCTAAGGGAGGGAAAAATGAAGAGCAACTGCTTAATAAGTACAGAATTTTCTTTTGGGGTGATGCAAATGTTTTAGAACTGAATAGAGGTGATAATTGTACATTTTGAATATACCAAATGTTACTGGTTGTATACTTTAAAATTATTAAATTTTTATGTCATTTTCACTTCAGTAATAAAATAATAATAAAGGTTGAAAAAAGACAAAAACATATCCTGAATGTGTCCACTTGTCTCCATGTCCATTACCCACACTCTGAAGAACTGTCCTCTTTCATTTGGACTATACGAACACGCTTGGTTACTGATTGTAGGTCTCGACTCTGATATGTTTCACAGAGCACCAAAATGGCCTGTTTAACATAATCCAAGCTGTATTACTCACTTCTCCAATGGTGTCTCATTATACTTGGAAAGAAATCCAAAACCGTACCTTCTATTTACATGATTTCACTTTTTCCTATCTCCAATATCATCTGGTACCATTTTCACTCTGGTCTATTCCGTGTTCCTAGACACACCAAGTTCCTTCCTGCTTTGCGGCCTTTGAATCCCTGTTCTCATCTCTGCTTTTCTGGTGTCTTATCATACAGTATTCAGCTTAAACCTCAGATAAGTGTTCCCTGAACTCCCAATCAAAAATAGTCACCCAAGTATTCTTTTTCATGTCATCTTATTTTACTTCTCAAGAAGACATCTTTGCAAAGCTGATACTTTTTCTGTTGTTTGTTTTTCATTTGTGTGTTCATCATTCACTATCCCCATCTCACATTTTCTGCAATTATACTGCCTGGCTTCTAACTCCAACTCTGTCACTTTGGGAACGACTTACATTATCTGTACATAACTCATAAGGTTGTTGTGAGGATTTAACAAGGTAATGTTTTTACAATGCTAAAATTATTGCTAGTTTTAATATATGCTAGTTACTATTATTACTATTATTTATTTAGGTTCTTTCAGTGACTATCCATACACATGGTGAAATCGGTATTACAAATATGTAAATATAATGGACAATATGTAGTCAAAGCACATCTTTACGTGTTCTCCTTTTGTTGGTTTTATGCTAGCTAGAAAATCACCTGTTCTGTCAAATTTCTGTTTTTCTCTGAGTAATGCCCACACACATATACACTAAATAATAAAGGTTGCCCATGCCGTCATTCACTTCCTCTGCAACAATGAGGTGAGAATTCTCTTCTCTTCTATGACTTCCCTTATATCTCCTCATCAGTGTTATTCTCATCTAAGGGATCTCTGAGTGGGCTTCTCCACTCCGGCCCCACCAACACACACACACACACACACCCCTTCCTCTCAGAAACACTGCTCCATGTTCCCAGAGCCTCAGAGTTAAGATAACAGATATTCAGGGAAATAGCACTGCAAGTGGGTCATTCTGAAGCAAATGGCTCAATGTTCACATTTGTGATTTGTGAAGAAAACAAATGCCAAAGGGTGAAGCTTAATTAATAGTTACAAAATCAAGGTGGTAGGAGACCACATCGAGAATGAATTCTGAATTTCCAGCTGGTGGTAGACCTCTCAGGTAGACAAAAGAGACAGAAACAATGAATAGGAAACAGACGAAAAATAATATATTCAGAAAGAAAAATATGCCACCTCATAATTCTCTGGTTGCTCAGATGGTAAAGAATCTGTCCTCAATGTGGAAGACTGGGGTTTAATCCCTGGGTCGGGGAAGATCCCCTGGAGAAGGGAATGGCAACCCACTCCAGTATTCTTGTCTGGAGAATTTCATGGACAGAGGAGCCTGGCAGGCTATGATCCATGGGGTTGCAAAGAGCGGGGCATGACTGAGCAATTAATATTTTCACTTTCAATCACCCATTAAACTGATAGCTCTATCATATTAACTAACCATCATATCATATCATATTAACTATTATATTAACTATGTATAACTCATATACATAGACAGTGTTAGCTTGTTTGTAGACATACTGAAAATTCTTTAGAAAGCCATGAAATTGAGTAAGCAAGATTTTAGAGCCTGAAACATGGATTCTAATTATAAAATTGAAATGCTGTAAAACATTAAACAATTCAATTACTTTGAAAATGTTAATGTGATCCTCCAGGATATAAAATGCACCTTCAATGAAATAAATTATGAACTATAAGAATATGGCCTGATTATTTTGTTTTAGCCAGTGAAGGGATATGTGCATTTTCCATTTATGCTTTTCATGTACAGTAACATGTTTTTCCATTATTTTTTCCTTACGAGAGGCACAATGACAAATAAGTCCAAAAAAGCTATTGCACCAGTGATGGCAGCTCAATGAAATGGCCAATTATCTCCAGGGTTAGCCATCTTATCTAGATGGCAATATCTTGCCTTAAAGGTGCCATGTCATTCAAGAAATGCTTAAAATAATAAATGCAGAACTGATCTCATGCTTTTTTAGACAGCATAAGAAATCATATTAAACAAACATACAGAGAAATATTCCATTTCTAAAAAAACTTTACGATATACATAAAAGCAATTCTGAATTTATTTTACCATATCATTAACTTCCCAAATTGAAAGTATTTTATCTATTTCAAACACCAGCCTATTTAAATTAAAGTGTTAACTTATAAATGCCACTACCTCTCAGTGAAAGAGCAAAAATCATAGCTTTCTACAAAGTACAATTTCAATAAAAAATACTACCTAAAAAACAGAGCAGGGATTAACACAAATTCTGGTCAAGAGATTTTTCCCAGCATCCATTCTTGAAGCTAACTGCTTCATTTAGTAAGAGAGCAATATTAAAAATGAATCTCATTTCATGGAAATAGTGGTATATCATATTAATAGCTATAAAATTGTACAAAATGGAACACAAACCACATTAAACTTTACTTTGGGAGCTATAAAGTATTCATAACTGTTACCTTTGTACCTCAGACAAGCTACCTCCTTCATCTTCCTCAAGCATATACATTTGTGGAAGCAACAGGAATGAACAGAATTCTCTATTCTTTTAGTCTCATTGAGTGAACAAAGGGCTTTCCTAGTGGCTCAGAGGGTAAAGCATCTGCCTCCAATGCGGGTGACTAGGTTCAATCCCTGGGTTGGGAAGTTCCTCTGGAGAAGGGAACGGGAACCCACTCCAGTCTTCTTCTCTGGAGAATTCCAAGGATAGAGGAGCCTGGCGGGCTATGGTCCATGTGGTCGCAAAGAGTCGGACATAACTGAGTGACTAACACTTTCTCTTTGGGTTTCCCTGATAGCTCAGTTGGTAAAGAATCCACCTGCAATGCAGGAGACCCTGGTTCGATCCCTGGGTTGGGAAGATCCGCTGAAGAAGGGATAGGCTACCCACACCGATGTTCTTGGGCTTCCCTTGGGACTCAGCTGGTAAAGAATCTTGCCTGCAATGGGGGAGACCTGGGTTCAATCCCTGCCATCTATTTCCAAAGGAAAACTGAGTTTTCACTTCTTGAGTATTACAATTTCCTGTTACAAAAAATAAAGTTTATTTTCAAATTTATAGAAATTGGAACACATATACATACACATTACATAATATATGCATGTGTGATAGACTGAAAAATTTGTGATACATTCAAATTTTAGAATATTGACTATAGTCAGTATAATACTTTTTTTACTTTTAAGACAGAACTTGTCTGTAGTATACAAAATGTTTGGGAAAAGGCCTGAAGAAGTTGGCTCACACTTATATTAATCCTTAAGGCTTTCTCTTTTACATAAAGCCCTTATGGATTTTCTTTTAATAGGAAAACATTGGCTGTTTACATTCCAGTTCATTAAACAAGGTAATTTTCCAACTTTGAATAGAAGTCATTATCTTGTAATTTATACTCAAATCAATAAAGAATTACAATAAGGTGAATTTCATGGGGTGCAAAGTTAAAAAAAAAGTTATTCCAGAACTTCATTCAGAGGGGCTTGCTTTTAACTGAGCTTTACTATAAGGCTTTGTTCCAAATTCCATTCAAAAGGCTGGCACATGTTAAGGTTTTTCAAACACTCCTACTTTTCAATTTACTACTCAACTGGGAAAATTACAGTGGTTTTTTTTCTTTTTTTACAAGTTAAATGGCTTAATATCAACAGCAGGAGTTATTGAACACCACAGTATTTTCTGTCTATGTCCTATGATTAAATTGGACTGCTTCCTTAAGCTTTACTTTTTTATATGACTTTTTTGCATAACAATAATACAAACATTTGCAGCATTAAGTTTTTCAAATATACGCCTTAAGTAAATGTGGTACCAAACAGGCCAAATCTTCAATGATATCAAAAGACTTTAGATACCAAAACTCCAGAATTTTGATTCTATAGGAACCAAAAACTTCAGATTTTAAGCACTTTCCATATTATATTTTGATATTTTGATCAATGGTGTTGGTATGGAAAATTAGTTTCTAAATTAGGCAGACCTATATTTAATCACTGGAGAAGGCAATGGCACCCCACTCCAGTACTCTTGCCTGGAGACTCCCATGGACGGAGGAGCCTGGTGGGCTGCAGTCCATGGGGTCGCAGAGTTGGACACGACTGAAGTGACTTAGCAGCAGCAGGAGCATATTTAACCACAACTCTACTACTTACCAATTATGTGATAATAAGCAAGTTATTTACCCTCTTCTAGCCCCAGTGTCTTCATCTGTAAGAAAAAGATAATATCTACCCTGATTTCCCTGGGGGATGGTGGGTGGAAAACAAGATGGTAGATTAAAAGGACATGGAGTCCACCTGCCCCCCAAGAACACATCAAAAATACATCTTCATTTGAAGCAGTTCTCACTGAAAACTGACTTGCTAAAAAACTCTTGCTAAAACAAAACAAAACAAAACAAAAAAACACAAAAAAACCTCTTGTTAAAACAAAAAATACACAGAATCAGGCAGAAAAGCATGAGAAACAATCAGGTTGGGACCTGCACCCCTAGGAGGTGTATGTTATATTAAATTGCTGAAAGGGAAGGCCTGCAACCTAGGATACTCTACTCAGCAAGTTTATTACTTAGAACTGAAGGAGAGATAAAGAATTTTTTAGACAAATGAAATGTAAAAAGTTCACCTCTATTAAACTCACCATAAAAGAAATGCTAAAGGGTCTTCAGTAAGAAATCAATATCTATAGGGAAGAAAAAAATCTCACTAGTAAAGGGAAATATATAGTAAAGGCTGTGGATCAACTTTACTAAATAATATCAATGTGTTCTACTTGTAAGTTTTTGTACTTTTATATTTTTAAAATTTATATTTTAAGGACAGTAAACAGTATAATTTTGTAATCATGTATATAACTACTAAATGAAAATTCCACAACAAACTGTGAAGAACTCAATTCATCCAATTAACAGAGGTACTAGTATATGCTATATAAATTCTAATCTGCAACTCATAAAAACAAACCAGAATATATTTAAAGCAACTTGTTAAAATCTTTTCTTTTTACTTGTGGAGTCTGATTAAGATGCTTAACCTCAAGAATTATGCCCATCTGCTTCTCTTCCAGCAGATGGGGCTATAATTAGCATGTGGTTTCTCACTGTAAAAGTAGTGGGAAGTCAGGAAGTATGGAAGATAGTTTAAAAAAAACTAAACTAAACTCTACCCATGAAATGATATTTGTCCTTTTTTTTCCTTCTAAATTTGTGTAGCCTGAAGTACCTAACAGAAGCAGAAGATATTAAGAAGAGGTGGCAAGAATACACAGAAGAACTACACAAAAAAGATCTTCATGATACAGATAACCATGATGGTGTGATCATTCACCTAGAGCCACACAGCCTGGAATGTGAAGTCAAGAGGGCCTTAGGAAGCATCACTACGAACAAAGCTAGTTAGAGGTGATGGAATTCTAGTTGAGCTAATTCAAATCCTGAAAGATGATTCTGTGAAAGTGCTGCACTCAATATGCCAGGAAATTTGGAAAACTCAGCAGTGGCCACAGGACTGGAAAAGGTCAGTTTTCATTCCAATCCCCAGAAAGGCAATCCCAAAGAATGTTCAAACTACCACACAAGTGCACTCATCTCACACGATAGCAAAGTAATGCTCAAAATTCTTCAAGCCAGGCTTCAACAGTACATGAACCGCGAACTTCCAAATGTTCAAGTTGGTTTTAGAAAAAGCAGAGGAACCAGAGATCAAATTGCCAACATCTGTTGGATCATCAAAAAAGCAAGAGAGTTCCAGAAAAACATCTATTTCTGCTTTATTGACTATGCCAAAGCCTTTGACTGTGTGGATCACAATAAACTGTGGAAAATTCTGAGAGATGGGAATACCAGACCACCTGACCTGCGTCCTGAGAAAACTATATGCAGGTCAAGAAGCAACAGTTAGAACTAGATATGGACCAACAGACTGGTTCCAAATAGGAAAAGGAGTACATCAAGGCTGTATATCGTCACCCTGCTTATTTAACTTACATGCAGGGTACATCATCAGAAATACTGGACTGGATGAAGCACAAGCTGGAATCAAGACTGCCGGGAGAAATATCAATAACCTCAGATATGTAGATGACACCACACTTATGGCAGAAAGTGAAGAAGAACTAAACAGCCTCTTGATGAAAGTGAAAGAGGAAAGTGAAAAAGCTGGCTTAAAACTCAACATACAGAAAACTAAGATCATGGCATCTGGTCCCATCACTTCATGGCAAATAGATGGGGAAACAATGGAAACAGAGACTTTATTTTGGGGGGCTCCAAAATCACTGCAGATGGTGATTGCAGCCATGAAATTAAAAGACACTTGCTCCTTGGAAGAAAAGTTATGACCAACCCAAACAGCATATTAAAAAACAGAGACACTTCTGGGCATACACACCGAGGAAACCAGATCTGAAAGAGACATGTGCACCTCAATGTTCATCGCAGCACTGTTTATAATAGCCAGGACATGGAAACAACCTAGATGCCCATCAGCAGACAAATGGATGAGGAAGCTGTGGTACATATACACCATGGAATATTACTCAGCCATTAAAAAGAATTCATTTGAATCAGTTCTAATGAGATGGATGAAACTGGAGCCCATTATACAGAGTGAAGTAAGCCAGAAAGATAAAGACCATTACAGTATACTAACACACATATATGGAATTTAGAAAGATGGTAACGATAACCCTATATGTAAAATAGAAAAAGAGACTCAGATGTATAGAACAGACTTTTGGACTCTGTGGGAGAAGGCGAGGGTGGGATGTTTCAAGAGAACAGCATCGAAACATGTATATTATCTAGGGTGAAACAGATCACCAGCCCAGGTTGGGTGCATGAGACAAGTGCTCGGGCCTGGTGCACTGGGAAGACCCAGAGGGATCGGGTGGAGAGGGAGGTGGGAGGGGAGACCGGGATGGGGAATTCATGTAAATCCATGGCTAATTCATGTCAATGTATGACAAAAAACACTGCAATGTTGTAAAGTAATTAGCCTCCAACTAATAAAAATAAATGAAAAAAAAAGAAAAATGAAAAAAATAAAATAAAATAAAAAACAGAGACATTATTTTGCTGACAATGGTTTGTATAGTAAAAGCTATGGTTTTTCCAGTAGTCATGTATGGATGTGAGAGTTGGATTATAAAGAAAACTGAGCGCTGAAGAATTGATGTTTTTTGAACTGTAGTGTTGGAGAAGATGCCTGAGAGTCCCTTGGACAGCAAGGTCCAATCATCCATTCTAAAGGAAAGCAGTCCTGAATATTCACTGGAGGACTGATGCTGAAGCTGAAACTCGAATACTTTGGCCACCTGATGTGAAGAACTGACTCATTTGAAAACACCCTGATGCTGGGAAAGATTGAAGGTGGAAGAAGAAGGGGACAACAGAGGATGAGATGGTTGGATGGCATCACTGATTCAATGGACATGAGTTTGAGTAAGCTCTGGGAGTTGGTGATGGACAGGGAAGTTTGGTTTTCTGCAGTCCATGGGGTTGCAAAGAGCCGGACACGACTGAGAGACTGAACTGAACTGAACTGACATACATGTTGTCATGGCAAATAATCGTCATCGATATAGCCAGCTTAAAAATGAATTCACTCTGAATAGTATTTTCCCAAAACACCACATAAGAAATAATGTACAGTTTTTTTGTATTTATTGTAGGAGATAATAATAGATAATATGACCAATGGTTTGAAAATAGAAAGTATTAGATAGCGCCTACAAAATGGAATTTTTTTTTCTTACTAAGGACCTCTTTTTGATAAGTAACAATTATAGCATGTTTTAGGTACAATTTCTTTTGATGTCACACAGCTTCTCATCTAATATTACAGGAGTTTTTATATCTGTGTACCTGGTGACCAAGGCAGGATCTGAGGAAAAGTTTAGACCTCTCCTAGCCAGAGGAGAAGTCAGAAAATCACAAGTGAATTTATAAGGCACAATTTCATAAGAGTTCTCATTGGAAACATAGCAATGACTACAAATGCTTAAGAAAGTGCTTTCTTACCTTTCTCTAGCCATAGATAACTGTGGGATTATTTTGGTGGCCAAGTCAAGTCTTCTGGACAGCACTATGTGCCTTGGAAAAACACATCAGGTACCACTAGTCCCCGTGTGTGTGCTAAGTCGCTTCAGTCAGAACCGACTCTTTGCGACCCTATGGGCTGTAGCCCACCAGACTCCTCTCTCCACGGGATTCTCCAGGCAAGAATGCTGGAGTGTGTTGCCATGTCCTCCTCCAGGGGATCCTCCTGACCCAGGGATCAAATCTGTGTCTCTTGCATCTGCCTGCACTGGCAGGCGGGTTCTTTACCACAAGCGCCACCAGGGAAGCCAGCCACCAGTCCCTACCTTGGCCAGGTAAGCTGATACGGGAAGATGTCCCACAGACAATGCTGACCAGTAAAGCAAATCAGAATAACCTACTTGACACAAGAGTCAACACAATATTCTAAATGTTCTCAAATGTCATGTACCTCTGTAA
This sequence comes from Odocoileus virginianus, assembly GCF_023699985.2. Classification (NCBI taxonomy): domain Eukaryota; kingdom Metazoa; phylum Chordata; class Mammalia; order Artiodactyla; family Cervidae; genus Odocoileus; species Odocoileus virginianus. Next base: position 33,340,343 of record NC_069697.1, read on the forward strand.
TCATTTTCATGTTGTTGTTGTTTAGTTGCTAACTTTGTGTCTGGCTCTTTCCAACCCCATGGGCTGCAGCACACCAGGCCTCCCTATCCTTCACTATCTCCTGGAGTTTGGTCAGACTCATGTTCATCGAGTCAGTGATGCAATCCAACCATCTCATTCTCTGTTGCCTCCTTCTCTTAATTTTCATGTTAGTTTTTAAAATTTTTTCATAAAGAAAAAATTTTCATTATTCATCAAATATTAGTAACACTAGATATGGACAAGGGTATAAACAGTTTAATGAGTTTTTATAGTATATATTTAGTTTCCAATGCATTTTTCTCTCTAAGAAATAATTTTCATTCCAAGATGCTAATGTTAATTTTTAATATGAGCACTGTTATTAAACATTATAATGATACATGTGCACAGAAATATCGAAGTGCCCATCTCAGTGAACGCCATGATTTATTGTTCCTGAAGTTACATATTTAACCACATACAAATTGTAGAGCAGTTAAGGTTGGAGAAATCTGATAATAACTGTTGCCCATAATCGTCCTAATCATGATCACCACCCCCAAAGATTAATACACTTCTTTGGCATCACACCTTGATACAAGTCAATATCTTAGTAGATTTCCTGGAAAGCCTTGAGATAGAAGAAAGAAAACCAGTTCACAAAAAAAAAAAAAAGGGGGGGGCTATAAGGACTCTAATTTAGTTTTGAATCTTGACTCAAACACTTAGTCACTCTATAATATCACACAAGTTTTTAAGCCATCACAGATTCAGTTTCCTCATTTAAACCTAGTATTAGTTAATAACTATATCATTGTGTGTTGATACTACACTTGATCTTAGCCAAAAGGCCGAGAAGCGATCATCATTGTGTGTTGAGAAAAGTAAACGTGTTAATTTATGTAACTCACCCAGGACATTGTAAGGATTCATATTGTAGGCTGCCATATTGTATAACTAGAACAATGATTATAAGGCTTGACACCTCATAGAAGGACCCAGCTCAGGCTCTTAAGAAAGCAGTTCCTCCTCATGTGTAATTTAGTAAGAAAATAATTTGGACATGAATAGTGAAGCATGTTTTCACTCAAATGTTCTGTACACAAGGCAGAAATATAATACAACTCACAACTGTGAGCCACATACATAAAATTTAATTTTCTAATAGCCACATTAAAAAAAAGTGAAAAATACCTTGAAGAAACCATAATTTAAAAAGACACATATACCCCAATGTACATCACAGCACTATTTATAATACAATAGGTAGGACATGGAAGCAACCTAGAAGCCAATTAACAGATGAATGGATAAAGAAGATGTGGTACATATATACAATGGAATATTACTTAGCCATAAAAGGGAACACATTTGAGTTAGTCCTAAAGAGGTGGATGAACCTAGAGCCTATTATACAGAGTGAAGTAAGTCAGAAAGACAAAAACATTGTATATAAATGTATATACATGGATCTAGAAAGATAGTACTGATGAGCCTATTTGCAGGGCAGCAATAGAGACATAGACGCAGTGAATAGACTTGTGGACACAGTGGGGGGAGGCGAGAGTGGGGCAAACTGAGAGAGCAGCATTGCAACAGACACATGACCATATGCAAAATTAGCCAGCCAGTGAAACTTGCTGGATGACGCAGGGAGCTCAAACCCTGTGCTCTGGGGCAACCTGGGGTGGCGGGGATGGAGGTTCACGCAGGAGGGACATGTGGATATCTACAGCTGATTCATGTTCATAAATGGCAGCAACCAATACAATATTGTAAAGCAATTATCTTTCAATTAAAAAGCAAATTTAAAGAAGTGAAAAGGTGACTCGTAAAAGCTCTTTTTGGTTTTTAAATTTTATTTATTCTTCTATGTTTGGCTGCCCTGGGTCTTCGTCGCTCTGCCTAAGCTTTCTCTAGTTGCAGCGCTCCCCTTCCTCGCGGCGTGCACGCCTCCTTGCGGAGCACAGGCTCTAGCGCTACACTTCAGTAGTTACTGCTGGGCCTCAGTAGCCGTGGTCAGAGGCCTAGAAGACACGATCGACTAAGCGCAGGATTAGTTGCTCCGCAGCATTGGGAATCTTCCAGGACCAGGGATCAAACCTGTATCCCCTGCATTGGCAGGCAGATTCTCATACACTGTGCCACCAGAGAAGTCTGGTGACATTTATTTTAATAATACATTTAGTTCCAATGTATCTAAACATTGTCATTACAACCTATAATCAAGACAAACTTAGGGGGTTGATATTTCACATTTTTATTTCTTACTAAATCCTTTATATCCACTTACTGCGCATCTCTGTTTGGACTGCCATATTTCACAAACTCAGTAGCCACTTCTCCTGATGGCCCCATGCTGGAAAATGCAGACTAATGAAACACTCGGATGAGAGACTTAACTGATCAATACTCATCTCAACATTCCAGTAGCTTGTGAGCACAGCCACTACCGTGTGTTCGTTAATTCTTTTATATGCGATTCTCGAGGAAATCTATCTTCTCCATCGAGATGCCTTAAAAGAAACATTGACTATTGGATTGTGAAAAGCTTTCCAAGGTAAAATGTAATTACAAATGTTTTGAACCCACCTTTAATGTTTCTTCAAAAGGGTTGGAATAAATATTGATTCTTTCATCTAACAAGGTTGATTTTTCTCCTCTAAGAGTTTAAATAAAAGAAATGTCAAAACACTCTAATCTTTTTTTTTTTTTTCCTGGTGATGCCTTAATGTTAAAAATATTTCCCTAGAATACACACCATATGTCATCAGGAAAGAAAATTTTTTTTCATAAGTGAATGAAACTTCATAATCAGCCATATGAGCCACAAGTCTTTCAAACTATTCAAAGAAATAGAACAACCATTATTCAATGAAGCCATGTCTGTTCATATTATTTGGTTTCAGACAGTAGACAATTAGACAGTAATTGCCTAAGGTAACAAGAGCTAATGTCAAAGGAAAAATATAAACACGTATTTTTAAAAACTTAATGTAATGAATATGGAGTTTCTTTTAAGCTTTGGAAAGGTTTGTACTACTGTCTAACATCAAACATGATGTCACAGATTTATTTTGTTCACAAATGTCTACCTAATGCTTTAGTACCTACTGAGTTGCTATCAAAGCTAGCTAAATCAAGAAATTCTTAGTAAAAAGGTAATTAAGTTTCCATCGGTATTCTGAAGTTTCACTTCAGTATTCTTGCCTTGAGAACCCCATGAACAGTATGAAAAGGCAAAAAGATAGGACAATGAAAGATGAACTCCCCAGGTCAGTAGGTGCCCAATATGCTATGGAGATCAGTGGAGAAATAACTTCAGAAAGAATGAAGGGATGGAGCCAAAGCAAAAATACCACCCAGTTGCGGATGGGACTGGTGATAGAAGCAATGTTCAATGCTGGAAAGAGCAATATTGCATAGGAACCTGGAACGTTAGGTCCATGAATCAAGGCAAATTGGAAGTGGTCAAACAGGAGATGGCAAGAGTGAACGTCGATATTCTAGGAATCAGCAAACTAAGATGGATTGGAATGGGTGAATTTAACTCAGATGACCATTGTATCTACTACTATGGGCAGGAATCCCTTAGAAGAAATGGAGTAGCCATCACAGTCAACAAAACAGTCCGAAATGCAGTATACTTGGATGCAGTCTCAAAAATGACAGAATGATCTCTGTTCATTTCCAAGGCAAACCATTCAGTATCACGGCAATCCAAGTCTATGCCCCAACCAGTAACACTGAAGAAGCTGAAGTTGAAGGGTTCTATGAAGACCTAGAAGACTGGCTAGAACTAACACCCAAAAAAGATGTCCTTTTCATTAGAGGGGACTAGAATGCAAAAGTAGGACGTCAAGAAACACCTGGAGTAACAGGCAAATTTGGCCTTGGAGTACAGAATGAAGCAGGACAAAGGCTAATAGAGTTTTCGCAAGAGAACGCACTGGTCATAGCAAACACCCTCTTCCAACAATTGACAAAAGGGCTCCCCTGGTGACTCAGAAGTAAAGAATCCACTTGCCAAAGCAGGAGACAGATGTTCCATCCCTGGGTGGGGAAAATCCTCTGGAGAAAGAAGTGGAAGCCCACTCCAGTATTCTTGCAAGGGAAACCCCACAGACAGAGGAACCTGGGGAGTTACAGTCCATGGGGTCAGAAAAGAGTCAGATACGACTTAGTGACTAAGCAACACATTGACAAAAATTGTATATATTTATGGTGTGCAATGTAATGTTTTGATAAACACATGCATTACGAAATGGTTACCACAATTGAGCTACTTAACAAATCCTTGACCTCATATAGCTGCTTTCTTTGTGTGTGATGAAAAAATTTAAGGCCGAGTTTCAGTAAATTTCAAAATAATAAATTAACTATAGTCACCATGCTATACATTAGAGTTCCAGAACATATTTATATTGCATAACTGAAACATGGTACCCTTTGACCAATGCCTCTCCATTTCAAATTATGTTTTCTCTTTATTTAAAGGTAATAAACATGGAATGGACATGAACTTGGGCAAACTCAAGGAGATGGTGAGGAACAGGAAGGCGTGGTGTGCTGCAGTCCATGGGGTCATGAAGAGTCAGACATGACTGGGTAACTGAACAACAAGAAGCATTGATAACCTCTAGGTTTTCTGAATCTGCTTATTTTAAAGATTATGGGATACAAATTATACTAAAGAAAAGTATGAAAATTAACAAAGTTATGACTGAACAGCAATGAGTTAAGAAAGTTAAGAACTGTTATAGCAGAAAGAATTTAGTCTCAACTGAAAGACATATGTGCACAATATATACTTTATTGAAAACCGAAATACCACATTTTCTCATGGATTTCCCCCTTATTGCATATTATAACTCTTTGTTCTGAGAAGAACATGCAAAACAAAAAGTCTCTCCTGAATGATGTGTTGTTTCACTGAGTAGAACCAATATATTGAGAGTCGAGTGGTGTCCAGACTGGAGTGGTGTTTGAGAAAGAGGAGAGTCTCATGGGTGTCCAATATTCCCTTCCCCTCTCTTCCAGCGACCTAGTACATGGGCTTTTTGAGGGGACTGGAGTGTGCCCTCCTCCAGGGGATCTTCCCAACCCAGGGATCTAACCTGAGTCTCTCGTGCCTCCTACAATGGCAGGCATGTTCTTTCCCACTAGCACCATCTGGGAGGCCTTTTCTTTTATGTGAGGAAGGGTTAACTAGGATGGATAGGGGCCATTTGTCACGGGCAACAGGAGCCAGCCACAGACTTGGAAATAGGAAAAAGCTATGCATAAAACAGGGCTGTTTATCCAAATAATGTCCAAGTTATAAACTCTTTTGAAAAAGACTTAATACCAAACAAATTATCATCACATGCTGGGACTGGTAAAACTCAGTAACTTGTAGAAAAAAATTGTGCATTTTTAAAGATAACGAAAATGCTTTAAAGGCATTGGTATTTTATTAATCCAAATAATGCTATTTTCAGAAGCAGAAATCAAGTAAAATAAAAGCCTATGTTATTTTATACTTTTTAATTGTATCTGTAAATTCTTTTGGGGGTTTGTGACATCATACTAAATTCTAATGCGTTATATTACTACTGGCCATAATTTTTGGTATAAAATGCAAGAATGCATGGTAATATAAGGCACTAAAATTCTACATTGAATAAATCTACATCAAAATCCACATGAAATACCCATGTATTATTTATAAGAGTAATTTCATCTTGTGATTCTGATCAAATCATAAATAATGAGATGAGGCTGAAAATGAAATTTAGCTTTATTGAAATATGTGATTGCATATTTCTTTCCTTTTTCATATTTAAAAGGTTAAAACATGACATTTTGGGTCCACATTCAATACTAACTTCTTTTAAGTATAATAATGAGACTCTATATAACTGACCAACAGAGCTTTAAATATGGCTGCATGTGGCTGCAATTTTTAAAAGTGCAGAAATGCAATTAAAAACCAGAAAAGGTATGCTATTTCTTTAAAACATATATGTTGTTTATTATATATGAACATACAAATATATATTAAATTTTATATATAAGACAAATTGTATCTTATCTTTATATGTCCATATAGGTGTATACATAGTATGTGGGTATATCGTTGTTGTTCAGTTGTTTAGTTACGTCAGATTCTTTGTGACCCCATGAACTGTAACATGCCAAGCTTTCCTGTCCTGAGTTTGCTCAAACTTGTGTCCATTGAGTTGGTGATGCCATCCAACCATCTCACCCTCTGTAGCCCCCCTTCTCCCCTTGCCCTCAATTTTCCCCAGCATCCAGTGAGTCAGTTCTTCACATCAGGTGGCCAAAGTATTGGAGGTTAAGCTTCAGCATCAGTCCTTTCAATGAATATTCAGGGTTGATTTCCTTTAGGATTGACTGGTTTGACTTCCTTGCTGTCCAAGGGACTCTCAAGAGTCTTCTCCAGCACCATGGTTCAAAAGTGTCAATTTGGTGCTCAGCCTTCTTTATGGTCCAACTCTCACATCTACACACGACTACTGGAGAACCATAGCATTGACTATATGGACCTTTGCCAGCAAAGTGATGTATAAACTTGAAAACAAAGTTTTTTCAAACTGCTGACCACAAATGATGCCCCTAAGTAGTGTTTCCAGCAATGTAATTGGAGTTAGAAATGACTGAAATGAATAATGTAATATCAAATGCCCTTGGGGATCTAAGGTATTATCTGGATTGGCTCCCTAAGTCAGGTGATCAATAGCACACTTCACTTAATAACAATGCTGCGCAGTAGCCAGTGATGTATCCTCATTTTGAAATATGAAAGGATGGTTTTCCAAAACATATTTTCCATTTTAAAATTATGTTTTAATGCTCATAGTTATAGAAAAGCACATAATAGAAAGTAAAATTACTCCAATAATAATTTGATGGATGATTTTGTGCTAGTGTTTTGTAATTCTTTGATTGTATTTCATTTCAGTATTTTTTTGTAGCTATATGTGCATACCTGTGTATGTGCAAATGCATGTGCCCACATGTGTGTGGTACAAAACTATGATTAAGCCATTTCCAAGTTTGTATCCTGATTTTACACTAAACTTGTTACATTGTGGGTATTTTTATCAGAAAATGTTCATGTTCTTCAAAAATATTATTTTAGCTAAACAGTTAATGTTAAATAATATTCCATGACAAAAAATTATTTAGCTTATTTAGACTTGCTCGTTGTTTCTAATATGTCAGTGTTATACACCCTAGTCAATATCTAGTATTTTCTTAACTTATACTTTTACAAGCAGAATAATTACTGAATCAAAAGTTATGATTATTTAAGGGTACATTCTGTATTTTAAAAGTTGTTTCTTAGAAAGTTGATTCAAATTACACTCCCCACCAGCAGTGTATGAGTGTCTATTTTTATCTTATACAGTAGAAACTTAAAAAAGTATCTAGGCCAATTTGATGGGTGAAGATGGTATCCTGCAGTTTTCATTAGAATGTCTGTGTTCAATAATCAAGTTGTTAATTTTACATGTTGTTATTTTTATGTATTTTCTATAAACTTCACTTTCATAGTGTTTTTCAAATTGATTGATTCTTTAGTAAGAATATTAATCATCTTCTTCAATCATTTAAAATGTTTTAAAACTATTTTCTATTGAAAATGTATATATAAGCAAATATACACAGGTATATAGTCAATATGTCAGTCTTTTGACTTGTGATTGATTTCTTTTGATGATTAGAAATTTGTTGAGTTTACTTAACTATTCATAAGCCATTCTAAGCTATGTCTTTTAATTTTTTGTTTCATAATGGTTACTATTATCTTGGGATTCCCTGGTAGCTCAGATGGTAAAGTGTCTGCCTGCAATGCAGAAGACCCAGGTTCGATCCCTGGGTCAGGAAGATCCTCTGGAGAAAGAAATGGCAACCCACTCCAGTACTCTTGCCTGGAAAATCCTACTGATGGAGGAGCCTGGTAGGCTACCGTCCATGGGGTCACAAGGAGTCGGACACGATTGAGAGACTTCACTTTACTATTACCTTACTTGAATTGTTGCCTCTCTCTTTTTTCTTTTTGGTCAAATGGAGTAAAGGGAAAGAAAGGAGGATCAGACAATTTTTCCCCAAGATCATTTTCCAAGATTCTCTACTGACAAGACCTTTATTCATATTTTTGTAATGCTTCTCTTTGATTGTGTCTGTGTATTTGTAAGGGTTCATGTAGAAGGTGTCAGTATAGCATAACGGCTTTTATGCATTCTGAAATCACAGTGGATATTGTGGCTCTTACATTTACCAGTGTGTGGCCTTAATAAATTACCTAATCTGTCTGCTCAAATGGCCTATGTGTGGGTAACAATGTCAGCCTCACACAGACGCCATGAGAATGATATGGAGTCAACATATAACGTGCCTAGAGAATACTAACTTCCTGCTGAATTAATGGAGTCATGCAAACAATCACAGTTTCTAATCTCCTTGAGCCCATTAGGTAGATTTGTCTTTAGGAAAAGGAGCTGCTTACAACCAACACTTGAAATTCAGCAATTCTGCTCTTGTGGCTTAGAATGTGGGGAGGCTCATGTAAGTCTACTGCCTTCCCACCTTCACCACCCATTGTCTAATTATTTATAGGAAAAATAATTGCAGGATTCTTAGTACAGTGTTTAACAGCAACTGGTTCATTCCCTATTTCCAGACTTTTTCCACCCCTTAACATGGTTATGCTCCAGTTTTCTAGCTTCAGTGTGTTGAGAAGATGGCTGCTTCTTGCCTTAAGGTGTCTCCTTAGGGCAGAATGAATTGTGCATAAACCATAGGAGACCACATTTTAAGTTGATCACCCTGAATATCCTTTCCAAATATGGTGAAAATTTCAGCAATGTGTATGCTAACATTTGTATCTGCTTTTTGATTCTGGGGCTAATATGAGAATGTTTTAACTGTATAATTGAAAAAAGATAACATATCAGGTCATATATGCCCTCTCCAATGCACAGATACTCACCCTATTCATTAATGTTTCGTTACCAATGTGAAAAAGTAACCATATTGCAATAAACAAATGTATCACATCAACACATTGCATACTTCAGACTTACACAATATGACATGCCATTATTTCCTCAATAAAAAATAAGTTTAAAAAATTCTCATTTATTTCTTTCCTGTATTTTGATTGGTAATTTTTTAAAGATATAAATGTAATATTAGACATACCATTTAAAACCATAGTTCAAAAATGCATTAGGTGCAGATAAATGCTATTTCATTCCTCTTATACCAGGTAGCTAGAATAGCCAAATTCAAAGAGTCAGAAGGTATACTGGTAGATGCCACAAGCCGGGGGATGGGTAGGAAGGAGGAATGGGGAGTTAATGTTTACTGGCAGGAGAACTTCAGTTTAGGAAAGTAAAAACTTTGGGAGATAGGTCAGGGTGAGAGTTTCACAACGATGTGAATGTATTTAGTGCCACTGAACTGTACAGTTAAATATGGTTAAAACAGTGTGTTTTACACTATGTTTTATATTTTGCCACAATAAAAAACATTTAAAATATGCGTTGGCTCTTGACATTTATGTTACAAGCACTGATTTTTTTTTATTTTTAATTAGAGGCTCAATAGAGGACTGCATTCTTATCTTTCTCCTTCACCTTCTTCTCCCTCTCTTTCTCCTCTTTCTTAATTGTTGTCTTCTTTTTGCTAAGTAACAACTATAAACAGCAACAAACATAAAATCCTAGTCCATAACCTTTATTGCTCTCATTTTGCTGAAGAACAACAGATATATTTTTTTGGACAGGGGTAGGTGAGTCTGACAGTTCCTTAAAAGTCTTTAATGCCTACCCAGTGTCAAACACCCTTAGATGCTTTCTACAACCCTGTGGAAAAAGTGAAGCTCAGAAGGTTAAACAAAGTGTTCTAAGTCTTTCAACTGAGAAAGGTATTTCATCTCAGTGTAAATCAAGCCCACATCAACACCCAACTCAAAGACTAGGAAGCAGTACTATGATGTAAAGATGAATCAAGAGATGTGAAATGAAAAGAAGTCCTAAATAACAGAGATAGAGCAGGACTCCATAAAAATGGCACTACAGATGAATTTTGGATATGTATGAGGTGATTAACTGGAAAAGGGAGGAAGGCCCTCTGGGGAGAGTGGAACATGGTCCACATCCCCCACTTCAAAGGAGAGCATGGAAAGCTTGTGTTCTTGTGAGCAGGTGGCAGGTAAGCTGGTTTACAGATGTTCAAAGATGCAAACAGTAAATGGAGGTGAACCTGATAAAGCCTTGAACACTATGCTATGAAGCTGCGTTTTTTTGTTGCTGTTGGTAATGAAGCTGAAGGCAGGGGGTGGTGAGCCTGGGGTGGGGATGATCTCTGGGTGGCACATTAGTATTTTGAGAGTAAAGGTTTCTGAGAGTGATCTGGTCCAGTCAGCATATGGAACTGGAGGAATCAACCTGCCTGACTTCAGACTATACTACAAAGCCACAGTCATCAAGACAGTATGGTACTGGCACAAAGACAGAAATATAGATCAATGGAACAGAATAGAAAGCCCAGAGATAAATCCACGAACCTATGGTCACCTTATCTTCGACAAAGGAGGCAAGGATATACAATGGAAAAAAGACAACCTCTTTAACAAGTGGTGCTGGGAAAACTGGGCTGTAAAAGAATGAAACTAGAACACTTTCTAACACCATACACAAAAATAAACTCAAAATGGATTAAAGATCTAAATGTAAGACCAGAAACTATCAAACTCCTAGAGGAGAACATAGGCAAAACACTCTCCGACATAAATCACAGCAGGATCCTCTATGACCCACATCCCAGAATTTTAGAAACAAAAGCAAAAATAAACAAATGGGACCTAATGAAACTTAAAAGCTTTTGCACAACAAAGGAAACTATAAGCAAGGTGAAAAGACAGCCCTCAGATTGGGAGAAAATAATAGCAAACGAAGCAACAGACAAAGGATTAATCTCAAAAATATACAAGCAACTCCTCCAGCTCAACTCCAGAAAAATAAATGACCCAATCAAAAAATTGGCCAAAGAACTAAACAGACATTTCTCCAAGGAAGACATACAGATGGCTAACAAACACATGAAAAGCTGCTCAACATCACTCATTATCAGAGAAATGCAAATCAAAACCACAATGAAGTACCATTATACGCCAGTCAGGATGGCTGCTATCCAAAAGTCTACAAACAATAAATGTTGGAGAGGGTGTGGAGAAAAGGGAACCCTCTTACACTGTTGTTGGGAATGCAAACTAGTACAGCCACTATGGAAAACAGTGTGGAGATTTCTTAAAAAGCTGGAAATAGAACTGCCATATGACCCAGCAATCCCACTTCTGGGCATACACACCAAGGAAACCAGATCTGAAAGAGACACGTGCACCCCCATGTTCATCACAGCACTGTTTATAATAGCCAGGACATGGAAGCAACCTAGATGCCCATCAGCAGATGAATGGATGAGGAAGCTGTGGTACATATACACCATGGAATATTACTCAGCCATTAAAAAGAATTCATTTGAATCAGTTCTAATGAGATGGATGAAACTGGAGTCCATTATACAGAGCAAAGTAAGCCAGAAAGATAAAGACCATTACAGTATACTAACACATATATATGGAATTTAGAAAGATGGTAACGATAACCCTATATGCAAAACAGAAAAAGAGACTTAGATGTATAGAACAGACTTGTGGACTCTGTGGGAGAAGGCAAGGGTGGGATGTTCCAAGAGAACAGCATCGAAACATGTATATTATCTAGGGTGAAACAGATCACCAGCCCAGGTTGGATGCATGAGACAAGTGCTCGGGCCTGGTGCACTGGGAAGACCCAGAGGGATTGGGTGGAGAGGGAGGTGGGAGGGGGGACCGGGATGGGGAATACATGTAAATCCATGGCTAATTCATTTCGATGTATGACAAAAACCACTGCAATGATATAAAGTAATTAGCCTCCAACTAATAAAAATAAATGGAAAAAAAAAAAAAGAAGAAGCTAGTGCTAGATGCTTTCCTTTGTCATTTACTTGTCTGTGACCTCAGAAATGCATGCTTGACTTACCTACAGGTGAATATCTTTAACACCATTTTCTTTAACCATCTAGAGTACAGAGTCACTAACTAAAAGATTAGTTAGGAGTGTTGGGCGATTCAGTGTCAACTAATAAGATTATTCAATAGTTATAATTATTCAATAATTTAATTACAGTTTTATATATATGTGACAGACCTGTGTACCATTTCCTCGGTGATCTCCAACAATGGTCAGACTATGCTTGGTCTCATGTTGCCATCACAGACCAGTAAGTGCCAGGTCTCAGGGGAGCTGAATCTATTATCTTATAAGCACCTTTAGGATTTCCTCAGTATAAGAAACGCATCCAACTGATGGCTGATAGGCCCCAAATGCCAGGGTTCTAAAAGAAGCTTTGAAAGCAGGGCACTTTCACAGCTTATAAATTGGCCATGACAGAACTGTCAGTAACCACTGTTTAAATGCCTCCCTGGGATTTCAGGTTTTCATTTTGGAAGGTCTGTTTTCATTTTATATCCAGTTAAATTATGGTGATGCTTCAGCTTTTTCCTTAAATAAATGCTGTAAATCTATTTCAGTGACGAATGCCTGGGCTTCATGGCTCCTCCTCAGAGTCGTCACTCACTCTGGAGCATGGCTCTGGTCCCTGTAAGGCCATTTTCCCAGGATGAGGTTATATGTACAGGGGAAACGGTAGGGGCATCCAGCAGAGCGATCATGCCACTGAGAACCCCCTCAAAACCTTGACCTTCTTTGGATATTTTGCCCATTATATGGATTGCAGTTGTTTGATAACTTCAATTCCTGCAGCCTAGAATAATGAGCAACAATGCTCAGTGAGAGATTATGAGTATAGCCCCACATACATTTGAACAGAAATCCCCAGGAAAACGAACAAAGCAACCTTTCTCTATTAAATATGTTTATGTTCCTTGAAATTAAAAAAAGACTAGAGCACAGAAGAAAATATTGCCTTCTCATTCTGTTGCTTTTTTTTTTTTTTGCAAAAATCTCTTTTATAGTTGATTTAATCAGTAATATTACAATAGCTGCATTACTCACTAAGGACATAAAAGTGCAGCTAGTCACTACCACACAGACTTCCCTTTGTGAGAGGGAAGAGTAATGATCTGAAGATACAGATTACAGCAATAACATAAGTGAGCTATAATTTGAAGGCCTAAATGCCACTGCTGTGAGCAGAAATGAGAGTTTTGCTAATGCCAATACTTTCAATTAAATGGGCTGAAGATTGTCTGGCATACTCTTAATAGTGCCCAATTTATTCATGAGGCAGTTCTAGGTACCTGAATGCTAATCCCAAACTCCTATTTTTCCCCCCTCTCTTGCACTTCTTTAAATGATTAAAATAAACATTGTTTCTGACTGATTGTCAGTCAAAGCTCCGTGCAGGATACAGTGTACACAGGGGCCCAGAAACATCTTTAGACCATCAAGCATCAGCTCACTGGAAGGTGCTGAATAAATTAAACCAAAAATATAAATCCCCGGTTTATGTCTTTGAACTTCTCAGCAAACATTCTTCATACATATTTAATTGCTCCATTGAGACTGTTACTGTTTGGAGAGGTTCCAAGCATTATTTCCATTCCATTAATTAGTAAGCTTTCAGGGTGTCTACTCCTTAACCCAAAATGATTTGAGTCTATAAATGCCTTCCCACTTACTGACCTGCACGCTAATTGAGTTTGTGTATAGTTTAAAAGAAAAAGTGTGTTTTCAGAAATTGCTCAAAATATATGACTGTCATTTAAATTCCTTGTAGCAGGAGAAAATGGCATGTTGAAACGGTGACACTAAACATCTTGTCTGAATTGACTTTTTAAAACACAATGTGTAGCAAACAAAGTTACAAAGGCTGGAAAAAAAGCTGTAATAGATTTTTCAATGCAAAAGCACGCTGTCTTCTTTAAAGGGGGAATAAACACTGTGGCTATATTAATATCTTATTCTGCCAGTTTCTAGCTCTCCTTCATGTGGTAAATATATTTATAGAAGGAAAACATAAATTTCTTGTATTCAGAAACAGAAAGCTGAAGCAGACTATCTTATCAATATGATTTAGTTCTACTCAAGGAAGAAAGCTAAATGTTTCTTAACATTCTTTGATAAACAGACTTAAAAATGGTGAAGTGTACATTACCCCTCCGGGCAAAATTTATACCTTCATATATATGTTAAGATAAAATAGAACTAATGAATTTTAACTTTATGTGGTTCAACTTGAGAAACTGATCTTGTAATTTTCATATTTATTCACCTCTTTGCTATCCTGCAGACTGTGGTCAATTTAAAATTCTTAAACCTCTAGACTAACATTGAATGAGTGAAAGCCCTTTCTACAAAATGATGCATTGATTGTTTTGACCCAGCACATACGGAGTTATAGAAATGCTATGTACAGTGTACATGTAAGACACTTCTTTTACAAGGTCATTCCCATCTAAGAATGTAAGCTAAATTGAGATTATAGAAAGTCCCATTTTCCTGTTCCTACTACCATTTTCGCTTAATAATCATGTCTACCAAAAGTGCTCATTTTAGCCCTCTTACATCCAGAGTTCTCAGTAGTACTTTCTTAGTTTCCCCCCAGTTTTTCCCTTAAATAATTAAATTTAAAGAATAAATGGTTTGAATTCATTCATATTTAGTATTTAATTTGATTTTTAACCTGACAATGTAATATGTAAACTCTTAGATAGTAATGACAAATAGAGTCCTCTCCAGGGTTTCTCAGTCATGGCCTTCTAATTAATTGATCCCGGCTTTAAATTATACAAGAAAGTAACCTAGAGGCTATTTCTGCATATTCTATGAAGACATTACTTCTAATATGACCTATATCTGATAATGCCAGTATTGAAAAGACAATGAACAAAAAGACACAAGATGAATTAAAAATCAAAGATCGACACAAGAATATTAAGGACTTTTAATTTCTACAATTATCTACTATTGAGTGAAAAAATGTGACTAGATGACTTCAGGGGAATGTTAAAGATATCAAAAAAGGGATTTCTGTACTATATGCAAAACAGAAAAGCAAGGAAGGGAGAGAGTCACTGGTAAAAAGAGAACAGTTTCTTAATAAAGATGTGAATAGGATTTTTAAGTATCATAAGCTCACTCTAAAATAAAATACCTGTTTTAATTTTATCTAAAGTAGATAAAACAATCAAGAAAATTCAGAAAATGAAAAACAAATGTGGACCACTCCTATAGATATTAAACTACAAACTTTCACTAACTAATACAGCTTATTTTTTCAGAGTATAAATAAATGAAATATAGACTAAACAATGGAAAATATCAATGAAACTAAAATCCAGTTCTTTGAAAAGATAAGCAAAACTGATAAACCTTTAGCCAGACTCATCAAGGAAAAACAGGAAAGGGCCCAAATCAAGAAAGTGAGAAATGAAAAAAGAAGTTATAATGGACACCACAGAAATACATAGGACCATAAAAGACTACTATAAGCAACTGTATGTAAATAAAATGGA
The DNA here is from genome assembly GCF_023699985.2 of Odocoileus virginianus. NCBI lineage: Eukaryota > Metazoa > Chordata > Mammalia > Artiodactyla > Cervidae > Odocoileus > Odocoileus virginianus. The sequence continues at coordinate 33,355,938 of NC_069697.1, forward strand.
CAACCTGATCAATTTAGTACTGATAGAAGGGAGAAAAATGTGCATCACTAAAGAAAATTTAAGAGTTCAGAGATTAGACTATAAGTATTGAAGTAGCTCTTATCTGTGAGAGAAAGAAGGCTTGGTCAACAGATAGTGGTAGGACTACAAGATTTTCAGCCTAAAAAATAATGGTAGATCTCTTAACTTATTGTCTAAAACAAGAGAAATTCATGATTAATCAAAGGCTTAAGCACAAAGAACTGAAATCATAAAACTACCAGAAGAAGGAGGAAAACCTTTTTTCATAATCTCAGAGCAGGAGAGACTTTCTAATTGTAATACAAATCCTAGAAGTGACAAATAGAAGACTGATAAGTTAAACTACATAAAAATAAAATACTTCTGCAAGGCAAAATACCCACCACAAAACCCACAAAAGCCCACCATTACCAAATAAAAAGGGAATTATCAATACCATCAAATTAAGAGGAATAAAAATCAAAACTAAAAGGAATCACCATTTTTAACCTAACAAAGGCATGGATTAAAAATTCCAGTAAGATGCTGTGTTGGTAAAAATGTCTAATAAAATACAAACTATCAAATAATCTCACGCATTACCAGTGGTAGTGCAATTTGGCACAACTTCCAAGAAAATAAATTCATTAAACCTATTAAAATTAAAAGTGTTTATGCCATTTAGCCCAATAATTACATTTCTAGTGACATATACTGTTTCATACAAATATTAAATAATATATGTTAATAAAATATTCACTACAAACATTTGAAAACATATAAATGTGTATGAAAAGGGGAGTGGTTTAAGTAAATTATGGTTCATCTATACTATGTGGAAATATATAAAAAATATATTATTAAACAAAAAGCATATGATGAACAAATGTCTATAATATATTCTCATAACACTAGTATACAATAAACAAAGCAATTAAATATATACATGTATATATGTATAAAATATAAATGTACTCACACACATCATTTTTAAAATGATACAAAATGTAGTTAGCAATAGCTTCCAGGAGAACTGAGTGACTGGGAGATGAGACTGGAGAGGATGAAAAGGTCACAAGTTGTTGCAGTCTGTTCCCTCCTTTTCCAAAGGGATAAACATGTGATTATTCCATATATACTTGGCAGGCAAACCGAGAGTGGGCATGTAATTAGAGTTAGGCGGTTTGGATGTAAATATTAGTCATATGTGCAATTTTGGGGAGGTGCCATTAAAAGAAGAGAGAGAGATGTGTGCGCTTACTTAGTCCCTTCCCCTGCCCACAGACTGAAATGTGAAGATTCAAACTGGATTTCTAACTGGATATCTACTTTGGCTTATGAGTTACAATGCTAAAGAGCATTGAAGCAAAATGTGAAAAGGTTGAAAAACTGCAAATCACGCATCATTGTACTGACCCTGGATTGCTCATTTCTGGAGTCTTTCAAGCCACTGTTAATATTAGGTTTCTGTAAATCTGAGTTTACATGATCCTAACTAATATACAAGCTGGAATCAAGATTGCTGGGAGAAACATCAATAACTTCAGATATATAGATGACACCACCCTTATGGCAGAAAGAAAAGATGAACTGAAGAACCTCTTGATGAAAGTGAAAGAGAGTGAAAAAGCTGGCTTAAAACTCAACATTCAGAAAACTAAGACCATGGCATCCGGTTCCATCACTTCATGGCAAATAGATAGGGAAACAACGGAACAGTGAGACATTTTATTTTCTTGAACTCCAAAATCACTACAGATGGTGACTGCAGCCATGAGATTAAAAGACGCTTGCTCCTTGGAAGAAAAGTTATGACCAACTTAGCATATTAAAAACCAAAGACATTACTTTGCCGACAAAGGTCCATCTAGTCAAAGCTATGGTTTTTCCAGTAGTCATGTATGGATGTGAGAGTTGGACCATAAAGAAAGCTGAGTGCCAAAGAACTGATACTTTTGAACTGTGGTATTGGAGAATACTCTTGAGAGTCTCTTGGACTGCAAGAGATCCAACCAGTTAATCTTAAAGGAAATCAGTCCTGAGTATTTATTGGAAGGACTGATGCTGAAGCTGAAACTCTAATACTTGGGCCACCTGATGCACAGAACTGACTCATTGGAAAAGACTCTGATGCTAATATTGAAGGCAGCTGAAGAAGGGGACGAAGAGGATGAGATGGTTGGATGGCATCACTGACTCAGTGGACATGAGTTTGATCCAACTCCAGGGGTTGGTGATGAACAGGGAGGCCTGGAATGCTGCAGTCCATGGGGTCGCAAAGAGTCGGACACAACTGAGCAATTGAGCTGAACTTAACTAACAATAACTAGACCAATCAAACAGAAAATCAACAAGGAAATGTGGCATTAAATGACATATTAGACATATTAGGTCAAGTGAACTTAATAGATTATATATATATATAGGACATTCCACCTAAACCAGTAATATACACATTCTTTTCAAGTGCATATGGAGCTTTCTAAAGGATAGATGATATATTAGGGCAGAAAATAAGTTGCAATTAATTCAAGAACACTGAAATTACATCAAGCATTTTTCCCAACCACAAGGCTATGAAACTAGAAATCAACTATAAGAAAAAACTACCAAAAACACAAATGCATGAAGTCTGAACAACATGAAAATAAATAACCAATATGAAAATAAATGTGTCTCTGTAGAAAACCAAAGAGGAAGTCAAAAGATACCTATAGACAAATAAAAATAGGAACATAATGTTCAAAATCATGGAATGCAGCAAAACCAACTCCAATCCACCTCAGGAAAAAGAAAAAAAATCTCAAATAAATAATTCAACCATAGGAACTAGAAAAATAAGCACAAATAAAATTCAAAGACAGTAGAATAAAAAATTATAAATATCAGAGCAGAAATAAATGAAGCAGAGACAAAAAGATAATAGAGGAGAGGGATAGGATTAAGAATTGGTTCATCAAAGAGATAAACATAATTGATAACTTTTAGACAGACTCTTCAAGGAAAAAAGAAAAAAAAAGAGGGCCCAGGTAAATAAAAACAGAAGGAAAGATAAGTATGATATCACTTTTATGTGGAATCTAAATAAATACAACAAATTAATGAATATTTTTTTTAAAAAGAAGCAGACTCAGATACAAAGAAAAAATTAGTGGCTATCAACAAAGAGAGAGAAGAGTAAAGGATAACACAGGGGTAAAGGATTAAGAACTAAAAACTATTAGATATAAAAATGCTACAAGGATATATTGTAATATATACATACATATATATGTATAGATACAAAATTAATTTTGTTATAAGTTGTATATATACAAGATTATGCAGATTGGTTTAATATTAGAAAATTAATCAATGTACAAGAATGTTCATAAAAGCACTGTGAATAATGTAAAATAACTTGGAGCACCCTCAAATGTTCTTCTAAGTGAGAATCAACAAATTATTTTATATTCACACAATATATTGCATTCAGTAGTCCAAAAAGATAATTATATATACGTGCAATATATGGGTAAACTTAAGCAACAAAATATTATGTGAAAAAGTGTCACCATGATATCTTTTTCATACAAATAAAAAAGATATAAAATGTTCTAAAAAGAAAATAAAAGATTTCACAATTATTTTTTGCTTGGGTGGGCAAGGGGGGATATGGAAGCAGGTCTTGTAAGTAAATATCAATTTCTGTGAGTGATACAGTGTTGCTTTTCATGGCAGTGCTACACAAACAATATATTATTACAGTCAATTAAAATAATTATGTAAATACCTAAAGTGAGCATGAAAGAGCCAGAGATGTTAGTGTCCTGACTCAAGAATTATGATTAATCTAATTCTGTGTATTTGAGGTTCAAAAAAAACTTTTAAGGAAAAGAATATAAGAAAATCCATCAATGTAATGGATCACGTTAACTAAAAAATATATAATCAAATGATTATCTTCAGAAGTGCAGAAAATCATTTTATGAAATTCAACATCCATACATAATATAGTTCTAAGCAAACTAAGAATAGAAAGAAAATTTATTAATCTAATACAGGCAAAGTACAAATAAGCCTACTGCAATTATCATACTTAATAAAGATGTTATTGAAATCAAGAACAACTCAAGTCTTCTCACTTCTACTCAAGTGCTGTACTGGCGGCTTTAGTCATCAAAGTAAGGCACAAAAAGATATAAAAGGTGTAAGGACTGGAAAAAGAAAAATAAAAATTATTGTTGCTCATGAAAACCCAGATGAATTGCATACAAATCATTAAAATTTACCAAGAGAATTTATTAAGCTTGATGGATACAAAGTGGACACAAAATCAATATATAAAATTTAGTTTTATTCCATGTACAGCAAAAAAAAATCAAACAAAACTATCAAAAAGACCATAATTTACAGTAGTATCCAAAAATAGAAGTGCCTTGTAACATATCAAAATTGTGTTATTTACTGAGAAACATTTTAAAAAGACCCAAGTAAAGGAAAATGTATCCATGTTCAAGAAATGGAATTCAAAATGGTTACAGTGTGAATTCTTCACAGATTGATCTACAGCTTCAGTGAAAAGTTAAAGTCGCTCAGTCATTTGACTCTTTGCAACCCCATGAACTGAAGCCTGCCAGGCTCCTCTGTCCATGGAATTATCCAGGCAAGAATACTGGAGTGGGTAGCCATTCCCTTCTCCAGGGAATCCAGGGACTGAACCGAGGTCTCCTGCATTGCAGGCAGATTCTCCACCATCTCAGCCACAAATCTCAGTTTTGGTGGGAAGCAGAGAACTGACACATGAATGGAAGTTGAGACACTGACCAAGGCATGTTTGTCTTACAAACATAATTATGAGTGAAAGAAGGAAAATATAGAGCATGACTACATAAATCTTAAAAATCAGACTGTTTAGAAATTCATGTGTAATTGGTAAACTATTATTTTTTTAAGCAAGGGAATAAAATTCAAATAGTGGTTAACTTGACTGTGGAGGGAAGAAAATAAGGAGGCTTTAACATGAAACAATCATTGGTGGGCCTCTGGGACATTGATATTATTATTATTTTTTTCTTGACTTAGTAGAGGATACACAGGTGTTCACTTTATAATTACTCACTATATAATATATTATGTTTAAGTCTTTTTCTCTGGGTGTGTTTTATTTCATACTTTTAAAGAAAAAAAGGTTTTAAGTGCTCCAGGCAGAGGGGATAAAATGTATAAAGATACAAAGGCAAGTGATAGTATCAAGTCATGTGGAAATCAAAGACATTCATCATGGCTAGAGGGAACAGTGCCAAGGGAGCTGCCGATGGGCAGTGACAAGGGATGAAGCTAGAGTCAAACATAAGTTTCATAAAATTGACTTTGAAATCCTGGTATAGTCTGAAGTCAAGAAACCTCCAGCTCCATTTTTATTACCACTGCTTTGGCTACTTGGGGTCTTTTGTGTTTCCATACAAATTGTGAAAGTTTTTGTCTCACTTCTGTGAAAAATGCCACTGGTGATTTGATAAGGATTGCATTGAATCTATAGACTGCCATGGTAGTATATTCATAGTTACAATATTAATTATTCCAATACAAAAATATGGTGTATCTTTCCATCTGTTTGTGTCATCTCCAGTTTCTTCTTACAGTTTTCAGTGTAAAGGTCTTTTGTCTCCTTAGGTAGGTTTATTCCAAGGTATTTTATTCTTTTGGATGCTATGGGGTACCTATGTAAATGGGATTGTTTCCTTGATTTCTCTGATATTTTGCTATCAGTGTATCAAAATGCAACAGATTTCTATATATTGACTTTGTATTCTGCAACTTTTCAGAATTCATTTATTAGTTCAAATAGTTTTTTGGTGTTGTCTTTAGGATTCTCTATGAATAGCATCATGTCATCTGCAAACAGTGACAGTTTTACTTTTCTTTTTTGATTTGTATTCCTTTTATTTCTTTTTCTTCCCTGATTACCATTCCAAAACTATGTTGAATAAATGTGGTGAAAATGGACTTTCTTGCCTTGTTCCTTATCTTAGAGGGAATGTGCTTTCAGCTTTTCACTGTTGAGAATGGTGTTTGTTAACTGTGGTTTGTCATATACGGCTTTTATTATGTTATATTCCCTTTATTCCCACTTTATGAAGAGCTTTTATTATAATGGGTGTTGAATTTTGTCAAAAGCTTTTTCTGCATCTACTGAGATGATCATATGGTTTTTATTCTTCAGTTTGCTACTATGGTGTATCACATTGATTGATTTGTGGATACTGAGGAAATCTTACATCCTTGGGATAAATCCCTCTTGATCATGGTGGACGATCATTTCAGTATATTATTGGATTCAGTTTGAAATCCCATTAAATTTTTGGAAGTTATCATAAGTGCCATATTAAATGGAAGCCATTGAAAAGCTTTAAGCAAAATAGACATTTTATTCTGGGTTTTGAGTGAGGAATGGATTAAGAGTGAGCAAGGATACTGGTAGGAAGGCAAGTTAGGTAGTATTTCAGAAGAAAAAGGGTGACGATCTGAACTAGGGAAATGGCAGAAAGGATAACAAATACTGGACAGATTCCACAGCTACAAAAAGGAAGAATTTTGGGGACTTGATGAATTCTTGGATATAGTGGTGATGAATAGAAAAATAAAAGTAAAAGTAAATTGATGATAGTGCCATTCTGATACAGAAAGAGAGAGAATGAGAGAGACAGAAAGACAGGAGGAGGGTTGGAAGAGAGGAGAAAAGAGCAGAATAGAATAGAAAGTTCCCTTTGGGAGACTCTGGGATATTAAAAATGAGGTATTCAGTAAGCAACAGCATTAATCACACATTTGGTGCATATTTATTGGACGTCTACTGTTCCAGGCACTGAGAATATAAAAGTGAAACAATAGAGGCTCTGCTCTAATGATACTTTCATAAATCTGAATCTCAGGTAAAAGGAGAGGGAGAAACTGGAGCCATCATTTGCTTTATACTTTGCATTTTGGGAATATGAAAATTAACAGTGAGTGAAAGTAAATATTTCTAGAAAACCATACCATGTGATTCAGTAAACTGGACAAACAGCAAACTGAAAGACTAATTATAATAGGACAAGATGGCATAATTAACTTGAAACCAATTTAACCTGATCGTTATTCAAAAGCAGGAATGAGTGTCAGCTCCTCTACTCACTCACTATATGATATCAAACAATTCACGGACCAGACCACTCTTGTTTACTCATGTACAAGGGTTCAAAGTATTATTTGCTCAGTCGTGTTTGACTCTTTGCGATCCCATGGCCTGTAGCCTGCCAGGCTCCTCTGTCCATGGGATTCCACAGGCAAGAACACTGGAGTGGGTTGCCATTTCCTACCCCAGGGTATCTTCCTGACCCAGGAATTGAACCAGGTGTCCCACATTGCAGGCAAATTCTTTACCACATCAGCCACTAGGAATGCCCTTGTTTATGAAACTTGGACATTACTACTCCCCAGAATTGATGTGGTGATTCAATTAGGGAGCATAAAAACACCTTGCTCAGGTCAGAAGAGTGGCTTGACACCAAATCTAAATCTGGAATGACAATTATAGGGTGCTTTTAGATGATGTATGGAAAAGCATATCACTGGCACATGCATGCAGCTGCAGAGTTAATAGCTCACAAAATTAAACAAATGAGGATTTTTAAAATATAAAATTAGTCTGGTTTATGTTAACCTTAGAAGTAAACATTTCCACTAATTTATGAAATTATTGTGTGAATGTGGCTCCATATTAAAAGCACTGAAATAAAGAGCAACATTTCCCCCAATGCTCGCACATATAATTACAATAAACTTTTTTCAGTGTAGTGAACATTTGTTAGGTGTTGAAACACTAATTGTAGTTCCCAAAGAAAATCTTATAAACAGCGCAGTTGCTGGATATAGAAGCATATCTATGGTCTCTACCAACTTTACAAGGCAGGAGGCAGAAGTGTGGGAAAGGCTCCCAGAGACTAGGAGGAGTCAAAAGATGGTGTCTAAAAAAGTGAAAAATGGGAGACAGAATAATCTGGAAGTGAGCCACTCTAGAATCCCTGTGCAACGTGCATGAACTGTGTGATATGCCCTTCCTCTAGCACGGTACATTCATCCGAGCTCAGTAAGTACCTGTCCCTCTCTCACTGCTATGTACTATGAGCGATGACCTTGTCTTAACCTATGAGAAGTCAGGGTGGTGTTGCTCCAATCACTCATAAATACAGAGTTTGGGTTTTTTCTTTTGTTTGGTATTGATTCGTTTAAGGTAGAATGGTCTATATAATCTAGGATGTCTCACTAATATCTCCAACATGATGTTCAATGGACATCTCAACTTGACGTTTAATATTGTATTGCTCACTTCCAAAACCTCTGGAAGTAACATTTCTTTTTCTTTCTCTGATCCTCAGCTTATTTGACATAATAACTTGGATGTTTGAAAGACACCTATCTAAAGAGAAATCTTGATTCTCTTCTCCAAATTGCTTCTCTGCCAATTTCCCATCTCTAAATGGCATCATTATCTGCCCAGGTGCTCAAGGATACAAGTTACAAGTCGTCTTTGGATCATCTCTCTCTGTGCCTCCTCATGTCTATTTTTCTTCCAAGACGTATTCTGAATCTATGAACATCTCTCTATCTCTACCACCACCTTTTTTGGTGCAAGCCAATATCAGGTCTTGCTCAGGTCACTGTTTTTCATATTACCTTCCTACAATTCATTGTCTACAGAGTAACTAGAATGACTTTTTAAATATTGACTGAAATTTCACAGTGGCCTTCTGACTCTCAGACTCCAAACCACATCTTGTCCACTACTGCCTGTTGGGTTACGTAATTTTGAAGGACTCTCCACAACCTTTTCTCTCCCTGTAAGCCTCACTGGGTTTTTTCTATTTTTAGAACAGGGCATGCTTGTTCCTATCTCAGGGTTTTTGCATGACCCATTTCCTATGCATGGAATGCTTTCTCCTGATCTTCATATGGCTGGCTCCTTCTTGTCACTAAGTTCTCTAATTAAGGATCCATGGGAATTTTCCTAATGATACACTGCAAAGTGGCCTCTTTGGGTCATCACTCTGTTTTGTCTTCTTTATGGCAAAAACCATCATGGGTTTTTTAGTTATTTGCTTGCTTGTTCAGTTTTATCCGTATAACTTCGCCAGAATGTAAACTGCAGGTTTACCAGGTACCTTATCTGATTTTCCTCATATCTGTTCAGTTTCTAAAACAGTTACTGATATATAACAGGTAATAAATATTTACCAAATTAATAAATAACCTCCCCATATCTGATATGTCTGCAAATCCTTACAGTTTTCCTTCCAAAATACATCTTGAATCAAGCTATATGTTTTCACCTCAGCTGCTTCCTGAGAAGCCACCACTGTCTCTCTTAAGGATGCCTGTAATGTCCTTTTAATTGGTCTCTTTCTTTCCTTTAGCAGCTAGGGCAATCTTTGCAAATATAAATGAAATCACATTGTGCATCTGTTTAAAAGTGTCTAGTGACGTTCCATCTCCCTTAGAACAAAATCTTAACACCTAAACTGATTCAGGCTCTGACTGCCCACTAGGACTCCCATATCATTACCTTGCCCATCCCAATGTCTGGTTTTTGTCTCTCCTTACCCTGACTAGTCAATAAAACTTTCTGAATGTCAGGTTCTTCAGCTGTAAAATCAGTGTTTCTGAAAAGGCATAAGAAGCTTCATAAAGCCTCACAATTATTTACAGGACACCTGCCATATGTCAGAACCTTGCTGGGTCCTGGGAATGGAAATGTGAACAGGCTCAGTTGCCGCTTTGGAGATCAACATGTGAGTAAACAGACCACAGGATGGTGCAACAAAAGCTGTGACAGAGGGGAAGCTGGGTGACATGAGATCAAACAGAGCCCTGGAAGGTCTTGCTGAAGAGGAGACAATCCCTGAAAGGTCCTTTACAGGTTGTAAAGCACCCAGAGACACAAAGTATGTACGTTAGTTTTACTGTTCAAATATAGACGGAAGCAAAAGGTTTGTTTTCAGGAAAGTTTGCTCTTCCTTAACACATGGTTTTTCCAGTAGTCATGTATGGATGTGAGAGTTGGACTATAAAGAAAGCTGAGCACCAAAGAATTGATGCTTTTTGAACAGTGGTGTTGGAGAAGACTTTTGCAAGTCCCGTGGACTGCAAGGAGATCCAACCAGTCCATCCTAAAGGAGATCAGTCCTGGGTGTTCACTGGAAGGACTGATAATGAAGCTGAAACTCCAATACTTTGGCCACCTCATGCAAAGAATTGACTCATTTGAAAAGACCCTGATGCTGTGAAAGATTGAGGGCAGGAGGAGAAGGGGATGACAGAGGATGAGATGGTTCAATGACATCACCAACTCAATGGACATGAGTTTGGGTAAACTCTGGGAGTTGGTGATGGACAGGGAGGCCTGGCGTGCTGCAGTGCATGGGGTTGCAAGGAGTCAGACATGACTGAGTGACTGGACTGAACTGAACTGAACACATGATTAGGCAGAAAAAGCTGTCTGAATAAACTGAATTTCTAGCTAACTTGCAAAGCCATTTTGTTCCAACTTGTGAATATTTGAAAAATCTAATAATCCATTTCTTGCTTTCATAAGTATAATAGACTAAACATGATTGAATCTTTTCCTCCATGGCTGCAAATAATAAAGTGCCCCAGGGTCATGTTTCTGCAAATCAACCATAGCTGTGCCTCCGTGATGCAAATACTGAACACGTGGGAGATAAGACATGACATGGAATGAGCCAACGGCATCCAGACCTTAGAAACTGCCTTTGCAAAAATCTGTGACATTAGATTATTTTTGTATTATTTAAGTATTATTATTAATAAAATTCATTGGGGATTGGGATCAGTTGGGCTAATTTCTTTATTTTATGTATATTATGTATGTGCTAGAGCTGCCATACCAAAGTGCTACAGACCAGCTGGCACGAAAACCGGAAATTTATTTTCTCTCAAGTCTGGAGTCCTGAAGTTGGATGGCTTCTTCTGAGGCCTCTCTCCTTTATCTTCTCCCTGTGTCTTCACATGATCTACCCTATATTTATCTATGACTTAATTTCCTCTTCTAATAGGGACATAAGTCATATTGGAATATGATCCATCGTAATGACTTAATTTAAACTTGATAACTATTTAAACTTAAATACTAAACTTAAATACTATAAATTACTTATAGTCAAATTTTGAGGTGTTGGGGGTTAGTACTTCTAATATGAATTTGGAGAGATATATTCAGTCCATTAACATGTATATGATATTTGTATATATTATTATATATATTATATATACAAATATCATATACATGATATATATATATATAAAACACATGTATTATCTATATTATATATCTATGTTTTGAGTTCAGTATATATACTGATTTCACTGGAGTTTAAGTGAGGCAAACTCTCCACACTTCAGGGCAGAAGAAAATCTATGATACTAAAGTGTTAGTATCATACTACTAGCATGATACTAAAGTATTAATCAGACATGACTGAGCTCTGAACTGAACTGATCATACTAAAGCCAGAGGGTCTGTTGGTTGCCTTTATAACTTGTTCAGGAAGAAATAATTCATTCTCTTTATGCTACAACTCCAGTACTTTGGCCACCTCATGCGAAGATTTGATTCATTGGAAAAGACCCTGATGCTGGGAGGGATTAGGGGCAGGAGGAGAAGGGGACGACAGAGGATGAGATGGCTGGATGGCATCACCGACTCAATGGGCATGAGTTTGAGTAAACTCCAGGAGTTGGTGATGGACAGGGAGGCCTGGCGTGCTGCGATTCACAGGGTCACAAAGAGTCGGACACGAGTGAGCGACTGAACTGAACTGAAGGGCATTTCCAGTGATCTTTATCTCTGCCCTCAATCCTGTTCTTATCCAGAAACAGAGCCCATATCTTAGCCCAATGCCCACCAACATGGAGGAGATGGCCATGGTATCCTAACAAACTACAGTAAGTGTATAAGGGCAAGTTCTGAGCCAACACTGGCAGTGATTCCACGTGACTCTGGGAAAATGTGGAGGCTCCCTCAAAGGACAAAAGGACTTCTTGAAGGGGGCTACATCATATTCTTTTATTTCTTTCATTAAACATGTAGAGCACTGTATAGACATAGAATGTATATGTACCATGATTGTTGTTGTTCAGTCACTTAGTTGTGTCCAACTCTTTGTGACCCTCATGGACTGCAGGACACTAGGCTTCCTTGTCCTTCACTATCTCCTGGAGTTTGCTCAGACTCATATCCATTGAGTCAATGATGCCATCCAGCCATCTCATCTTCTGTCATCTCCTTCTCCTCCTGCCCTCAATCTTTCCCAGCACCAGGGTCTTTTCCAATGAATCAGTTCTTTTCTCAGGTGCGAAAGTATCCAGCTTCAGCCTCCACATCAGTCCTTCCAATGAATATTCAGGATTGATTTCCTTTAGCATTGACTGATTTGATCTCTTTGCCATCCAGGGAACTCTCAAAGCACCATGATAAGGTGAAACAGACATGAGTATGTGTTTTTAAAACTGTTTTATGATGTTAGTTAGAAGCCTGAGTTTCTTCCTGTGTATAATAAAGATAATAACATCTAGCTCATTGGGTTTCACAAAACTTAAGTGTGATAATATATTTAAAACAGCAACTGCAGTACGGTCTCAGAGATATTAGTATCCTTTCTCCTTCTCCCAATCCAGTCCAGTAAATTCAATCCACTGTGGACACAATTTTGTTAAAGACTATTGCTGCAGTGCAGATAAATAATCAGGGATCGCTTAACTGGAGTCTTCTACAGCAAGGACAGATTTACTATAAGCAATGATGCTAAGTGAGCAATTCATTAACCTCAGAGACCTTCAGTTGGCACCACAATATTTTGCATAAAAAATTACACCATGGTAAAATCACTGATGAAGATATTTATATACTAAAATTGCTTTAATGGTAACAAATAATAAACTGTCTTCACGTAACATTCGTGTGAAACTAGAATCCAGCTGAAGAGTATAGGATTTATACACACACACACACACACACACACACACACACACACACACACACAGACGCATACATATCTTGTACAAAAGAAAATATAAACTCATTTATTCATGAGGATTAAAAAAAACAGACACTAAATTGCTGTTGATAGTTTCAACCTTGGCAACGTTCTGTTCTTTTAATTCCAGTAACTCTATTGCTGCCCTATATTTGCAATGCAACTGGGGTAATTCAAATGTACGCCAAGTACATTTTAATGCAGTTTCATGGCAGTGTTTTGGCCTGTCATTTCCTTTCTCTGATACTCAAATTTCATTTCATTAAGTACTAAGTTGCTTCACAATACAAGAGAATCTCAGCCAGCATTTCAGAAGTGTGAGGGGAAACCTAAAAGTGGTGTGCTCTTTCTCATTTGAGTAAAGTATTTTTCTTTCTACATACAGTTCCTGTTCCCTTCCCTCCTGCACATTTAGCACTCCACACCAAGACACATGGCAATGCTGTGCTGAGAGCATACAGCATGCAGTGATTCTGCTTCATCAGAGCTGCAGATGTGAGTGAAACATGCACATCCTGGGGCATTGAGCTCGGCATTCCCATCCCTTGTGGATGCAGGGAAGGTGGAAGCCTGGTGGTACGGGTGGCTGCTCTGCCCTAAGCTTCTGGAAGACCATTGTTGGGGAGACATGACCTGGGAGAGCTGAGAAAGACTGAAATGCAGTGAGCCTGTGGAAAACAAAGCTATGGGGATGTTTTCTAAATTCTCCACTTTTCTGACAATGACAGCTGCACTCATTGATTTATCATAGGGAATCACATAGCCTCTGGCATGGTTTGGTTACTAAAAGAATATTCAGCAGAAAGGCCAGCTTCACAAAGGGACTGGGGGATCACACTTACACAGTAGGGTTTCAGAAGCAAAAATGAAGCTGCCAGTGACTTCCAAATCCTACTTCACATGCCTTCTAATACTTGAAATTTTGCCAAAGGAAATTTCCTTTTAGCTTAAGACTTTGTTAAAAAAACAAATATTTCTAAAAATAATTACTGATTCTTGGCTGCCCATTGTTCTGGATGTGGCACAGATGAGGCAGGGTAGAGAAAGGTGGTCAAAGAGTATGGAGATTTGAGGCAGATGGAAAAAGAGTCCAATGTAAAGTATTGTACTTTGTGGGTTCTCAGGTAGATTGACTGTCTGCAATGCAGGAGACCTGGGTTCAATTCCTGGGTTGGGAAGATCCCCTAGGAAGACGGCGTGGCAACCTGCTCCAGTATTCTTGCCTGGAGAATCCCCGTGGACAGAGGAGCCTAGCGGGCTACAGTCCATGGTGTTGCAAAGAGTCGGACATGACTGAGTGACTAAGCATAGCAGAGCACAGGCAGATTGACAATGATTGAAATCCATAAAGTCTAAGACTGACTTTATCTAGTTGTGTAGAATAAAGATGACATTGCATGAATCAATAATAAAACTGTCATAGACCAAGGACTATGATCAATTCAATATATGTTCATATGTGTCTGCCTGTGAGTATACATATGTGTGGGTTTATGTGCATGTGTGTGTGCAAAGAATGTGTGTGCACCTAAGTGTGTGTGCATGTGTGTACATGCAGGGGTGTTGTACTTGTGTGTGTAATGTATAAGGGAGTGTACAGATTTCAGAATGAAGTTGCAGGTGTTTTCCTTGCACAAGAAGGAAAGCAAAAGGGGTAGGTCATGGGGAGAGGAATATTTATAAAAAAAAAAAAAGATGAACACTAAGCTTTGTAAACAGTACAAATTTAGTAAGATGCAAGGGAAGTGTGCTGACAGCCAGGGTGATGGATCACATCCCAGGAAGTCCTCATCTTCTAAAAAGGTCCAACCAACTGGCAGGGTGAGGGAGGCAATCATATCGAGAAGCTTCTCGGTATTTCTTTCTGAGCTAGTTACTTAAGGTGAAACTCATGTGAATGGTAGGAGGCACAGCCCTAAAACTTGTGGGAAACTCATGGTTTGTGAGGAAGGGAGCACTTTGGATACCTAGTGCTGATTCGTGGTGATGTATGGCAAAAGCATCACAATATTGTAAAGTGATTTATCTTCTAATTTAAAAAAATTTAAGAGTGGCATATTCTTAGCAGCAAAGTAAGTGCCAAGTTGGAGAAAAATAGAATATTTTAATAGCCTTTGTTTGGAACCATGTATAAAAATAGGTAAATATTCATTTTGGTGGTAAGAAAGACACAGTGAAATACGTGTTTTTTAAAAATGCATAAAAACTGAAGGACCAAGTTCCAAATGATGGTCAAGGTAGACTCCTCCCCCCCCATGAGGAGAGAAGGTCTGGGGTGGAGACTGAGGGTTCTTTAACACAGCTGAAGAGCCCAAGTCATCTATAGGAATGCTGGCATTATAATGCTGGAATAAGAAGAACTTAGTATAAAGAAATTCCTAAGGAGTGGCCCAGGGACTGAGGACTAAATGAAAGTTCAAGGAGAATTTTCAGATTCACAGTTCATGACTTTTCCCCAAAGTTCATAGTTTCGGCACCTTCTTGGATCCACAACCACCACACGTGATTTATAGAATAAAGTATTCTGAAAAGATTTAAATTCCTAGGAAGTGTAGCATAGAGCATGCACGCAAGGCCAGGGCAGAGATGCAGTGAGGATTATATTCTGAAACTATGGAGGTTTCCCTGGAGTCTCAGACAGTAAAAGAATCTGCCTGCAATGTGGGAGATATGGGTTCGATCCCTGGGTCAGGGAAGATTCCCCAGGGAACGGAATGGCAACCCACTCCAGTATTCTTGCCTGGAGAATTCCATGGACAGAGGAGCCTAGAGGGCTACAGTCCATGGGGTTGCAAAGAGTCAGACACGAGTGACTAACATTGAGTGATTAAGCCAATATACTTTAATCCTCAGCATCCTTGGCGATTCCTAATTTCTATTATCTCAGGGCTCCTCTATAAAGAGCGCTGCTTGTCTTGAACAGAGGAATAGAGATAATACAGGATGGATACAATATGAATGGAAATTGGAGAAATTGGCTTTTCCAGTCGTGAGTATTAGAAGTAAAAGAAAGATAGAAGACAGATGAAAAGACCAGACAGCAAGTATCCTACCCCCCTATACAACCAGGGTCCACTTCAAGGAGGAAGCAGTGATGTGTAGAAATGACCACATAAAAAAAGAAAGTACTCAAGCACATCAGGGTTACCCTGGCTGTAGTCCAAGGAAAGTGGCAGGTCTTTCTTACAAAAGAATGCTATTACAGCTTTCGGACACCACAGAGGGGTAGGACTATGTACAAGAGATTAAACCTGCTCCAAATACCTCCTGGAGAGGACAGCACAGGCCTGCAATCAAGACAAAGGGGCTGTTGAGACTTGAGTGGTAAAAAGCACATGGAATCCCTAAGTAGAAAAAGACTTAAGAGGTCAGACAGAATTAATACGTATGTCAGTCATCTCTGTCCACAGATAAAGCTAAATCAGCAACTCTACTGTGGAGATCAGCAAAGATATAGAGCTTTTCCTCTCCTCTATCATCAAGTAAAGCAAGAAAGTCTAGAGGGGAAATGAGATCTGAAAAAATTGAACATTAACCCCAAACAGACAGACTTTTAAGTAAGAGTGAGTCCTCTAAAAGTGACCATTTAGATTCAAAGTCTCAGAAGTATCATTAATTAGTAATTAAAAGTTTTTTTTATGATCTCCCAAACCTATAAATCCTAGTAACTGGAAGCAGGCTTATAAGGAAGGCATGATAGAGATCATAATATATTCTAACTTCTTCACCTACCTACAACATATATATGTTTGAGATATCTCTACATTGAGATGGGAATGAGATCAGTAAATAAAACAGAAAGTCCATAATTAGAATCTTACTGTAAGGCTAGAACACTGGCCATATGAAGCCTGTGGCTGCTACAGGAAGGAGAGGCATCTTCTCCCATAAACAACTGAGTTTACTTAACAATTTGGTAGAAGGCCCCTCAAAATATTAGAAAAGGGGATAAATGGCCTTTCAAAATATTAGAAAAGGGGATAAATGGCCTTTTCTTCTTTCTGATCTTACGATGATATAGTGTTTAAAAACTAAGCCCAAGAAAATATAAAATGTTTTTAACAGGACAGCATTTTAGAGATGTATGGGGTCAATCTATATGCTATCAACATGGCTCATCACTGATGACGTTAAGCTTGAACATAGAGCTGGGGTTATGTTTGCCAGAGTTTTCCACTGGCAGGTGACTTTTTCCACCCTTTTCTTACTTTATCCTTTG
Organism: Odocoileus virginianus; assembly: GCF_023699985.2. NCBI lineage: Eukaryota > Metazoa > Chordata > Mammalia > Artiodactyla > Cervidae > Odocoileus > Odocoileus virginianus. The sequence continues at coordinate 33,373,230 of NC_069697.1, forward strand.
GAAGCAAGACAAAAACTTTGGCCTGCATTCAGTGAGTGAGCAGCTGAGCTTCACTATCTTGAAGGAAGGAGTTTCTCCATAATTTATTTAGAATTCTTCTATATGGAATACTTCTATCTTCTTCTTCAGTTATTTATTCAATCAACTGCTTGCTTGCTTAGTTGCTCAGTCGTGTCTGACTTTTTGGGACCCTACGAACTGTAGCCTGCCAGGCTCCTCTCTCCATGGGATTTTTCAGGTAGGAATACCGGAGTGGGTTGCCATGCTCTCCTCCAAGGGATCTTCCCAACTCAGGGATCGAACTCATGATTCCAGTTTTTCCTGGACTGCAGGTAGATTCTTCACCCACTGAGTCATTGGGGAAGGCCATTCGATCATTTATGTCTATTCAATATTGTTATGAAATCATGAATACTTTTTTGATACTTTGAATCATAACCCAGTACTATTTCATTTATTTTGCTGATCAAATTATTCTAACTTTGGTCATTAGAAGCTCTTTCAAACTGACTCATGAGTCCCTTTGACATGCCTCTTATTTTGTTTTTACTTCCTTAATTTCTGGTTCCCAGGGCTTCCCAGGTGGCTCAGATGGTAAAAGTGTCTGCCAGCAATGCGGGAGACCTGGGTTCGATCCCTGGGTCAGGAAGATCCTCTGGAGAAGGAAATGGCAACCCACTGCAGTATTCTTGCCTGGAAAATTCCATGGACAGAGGAGCCTGGTAGGCTACAATCCACAGGGTTGCAAAGAGTTGGACACCACTGAGCGACTTCACTATCAGTTTAACTTTAAATTCTGGTATACTTCAAGATACTCTAGGATCACTTTACATATTATCTGATCCAGATCTAGGGTCGACCATTTCTCCCAAGTACCTTGATTTCTTTCATTGAAGAACAATATTAAAAACCAAGATTTGTCTCTAGGTGTACTTTTTGCTACCAGAGTGTCATTTTGCTTAAGCCCTCTCAGTGTACAGAACAGGAAATATATGTATATATTCCAACCCATATATACAAATGTACCTAAAATTATTTCTGTAAGTATACATCTGTCTTTATATTAAGCTAAACATGAATTTATACTGATATTTCTGACTCTAATCCAGTACGACATTGCTCATTGTAATCTCACCCACCCACCTTGCTTATTTCTAACTTTCCAATTCCACAGTTAGAAATCCGCTGAAAACCATGCACCATTCATTTATTCATTGATCAACCCCAGTATGCATGTGAAGCAAGCTCACAATTACTAACCCATATCCCCATGAGAAATAATTTTACCAAATAAATAGTTATTTATCTCTAGCTCCTTTTTTCTTGGTTTTTTATTTCCCAATCAAAACAGTTTCCCACATTTACTTAGATCAGCTTCTTTTTTATTCATCTCCACCTTTCATGTCATTAAATATCCTGCCAAAGCACAGCTTTTAATGGCTGGATAGTTTTCCATAAAATAGGCATGCTAAAATGAACATTTCCTTACAATATTACTTGGAGTTGCTTTAATCAGTATCCTGAACTCTTCATGTCAGTCCAAACACATAGATAAGCTTAGATAAGGAAATCATCTACATAGAATGATAGAGTTTTAGAATCTCAAGAACTTTGGATATCATCTAGTTTATACCTGCAATCAGTGCTGAATTATTCTCTCTCTCTGGCATATTTTCTGCAGGAATATTAAATTCACTATTTTCCAAGGAGAAGGTCCTTTGACTAGATGTAATATTTAATATCTTCACACTTCTAATGTCCCTAGTAAAATGCTGCATTTTTATTGTAGTTGTTAGTGCCAGCTTTTAGGACATCAACTGTAATCTTTATTTTCAACCTTGCAAATATGTTTTAAAGAAATGAAGTCCTTGAAATTCCTGAAGATAAAATAAGAAAAACAGCAATTGCCTTTTCATATAAACACTTCAGTGAAGGTTCTGTTAATACATCATGCTTTATTGGCATATTAAACTACATATTGTACATCTTCTTCTTGCCTAATTCCTATAATTGAGAAAAATTATATACAATTACATTAATTTAAACTACACAGAATGTTCTGATTATTACTATTGGCTTATATGACCTGTTACCTTAACATATCCAATCATCAGCAAGTACTTTTACTCTAAATTATATTGATTAAAAAATAATACAGAGAAGCAACGTGATATAGGAAACAAAAGTATATTAAACAAGGAACCAATAGGCCTGAGTGTTCATTGGCATAGAGATAATAATTTTGTTACCTTGACAGGTCACTGAACTGATTTTTATTTTGATTTCTTTGTCAATAATATGAGGGTATTAGAACAAAAGTAGATAAATTCAAAGGATTCTTGGACTTGTCTCTTTATTTATCAACCCAAATTCATTTGCAAGAAGAAAGAAAAGGTTACAATATATTTGTGAAAATGTGACTAATAATTATTAACTGTGCTAAACGTCTTAAAAACTTGGATTAAGTGAGGCTGCTCAGTGTGATTTTGTGCAAGTTCTGAAATCAGCCAACCTGTACTTGAACCCTAGCTACACTACCTCTGTAAGACAGAGATTTTCTTTATAGTGCAGATAATGATGATAATTACCTTTCAGAGTGGTGGTGTGGGTTAAATGAGACGATGACAGTGAACGCCCAATCCTGGCCACATCAGAAACACTCAATAAATGATACTAATTTTGGAATAGATTTCTAAGGATATTTCAATAGCGAGGTAATAACAGAAAAGTTAATATGGTTGAACATATATAAAAAGGACTTGAAAAAGTGAAAGTCACTCAGTTATGTCTAACTCTTTGCGACCCTATGGCTGGAGCTAATTTTCCTACAGAGGTTTGGGCTCCTCTATGGTTCATATATGGGCTTTCCTGGTGGCTCAGTGGTAAAGAATCTGCCTGCAATACAGGAGACCCAGGTTCAATCTTTGGGTCAGGAAGATCTCCTGGAGGAGGAAATGGCAACCCCACTCCAGTATTCTTGCCTGGGAAAGTATAACAGAGCCTGGCAGGCTACAGTCCATGCAGTCACAAGAGCTGGACATGGCTTAGCGACAAAGTCACCAGGGTCATGGTTCATATATAATACTCTGGGTAGGGGAATAGCTACTTAGAGGTCAAGACCAATCCTGGATCAATCACCACAGTCTGACAATAATTCAGACTCATAACTGGAAAAGTAATTGTAACCCTGTGCCAGACTCATTCAGAAGACTCCAGTTAGAAATATGGTGGCCTGAACCACAAAGAATCAGGCAGAATAACAAATGGAAAAGGTAAAAGGTCTCTGAATTGTACAAATGTCTGACAATTGCACATGCTAGCAAAGTAATGCTCAAAATTCTCCAAGCCAGGCTTCAACAGTACGTGAACCATGAACTTCAAGATGTTCAAGCTGGATTTAGGAAAGGCGGGAGAACCAGAGATCAAATTGCCAACAACTGTTGGATTGATAAAGAAAGAGAGTTCCAGATAAACATTTACCTCTGCTTTATTGACTATGCCAAAGACTTTGACTGTGTGGATCACCACAAACTGTGGAAAATTCTTCAAGAGATGGGAATACCAGACCACCTGACCTGGCTCTTGAGAAATCTGTATGCAGGTCAAGAAGCAACAGTTAGAACCAGACACGGAACAACAGATTGGTTCCAAATAGGAAAAGGAGTACATCAAGGCTGTATATTGTCACCCTGCTTATTTAACTTATACGCAGAGTAAATCATCAGAAATGCTGGACTGGATGAAGCACAAGCTGGAATCAAGATTGCTGGGAGAAATATCAATAACCTGAGGTATGCAAATGATACCACACATGGCAGAAAGTGAAAAAAGAACTGAAGAGCCTCTTGATGAAAGTGAAAGAGGAGAGTGAAAAAGTTGGCTTAAAACTCAACATACAGAAAACTAAGATCATGGCATCTGGTCCCATCAATTCATAGCAAATACATGGGAAACAATGGAAACAGTGAGAGACTTCATTTTGGGGGGCTCCAAAATAACTGCAGATGGTGACTGCAGCCATGAAAGTAAAAGACTTTTGCTTCTTGGAAGAAAAGCTATGATCAACCTAGATAGCATATTAAAAAGCAGAGGCATTAGTTTGCCAACATAGGTTCATCTAGTCAAAGCTATGTTTTTTTCCAATAGTCATATATGGATGTGAGAGTTGAACTATAAAGAAAGCTGAGCACTGAAGTATTGATGCTTTTGAACCGCGGTGTTGGAGAAGACTCTTGAGAGCCCCTTGGACAGCAAGGAGATCCAACCAGTCCATCCGAAATGAAATCGGTCCTGAATATTCACTGGAAGGACTGATGTTGAAGCTGAAACTCCAATACTTTGGCCATCTGATGCGAAGAACTGACTCATTGGAAAAGTCCCTGATGCTGGGAAAGATTGAAGGAGGGAGGAGAAGGGGATGACAGAGGATGAGATGGTTGGATGGCATCACCAACTCAGTGGACACCAGTTTGGGTAAACTCCGGGAGTTGGTGATGGACAGGGAGGGCTGGCATGCTGCAGTCCATGGGATCTCAAAGAGTCAAGACATGACTGAGGGACTGAGCTGAACCGAATAGAGGAGATGGTAGAGGATCACAGACCTGTATGTAGGATACCAGACTGTGTTTATGACATCTTCACATTCTGAAAATACTTTTTGTTTTAATGTTTTGTACTGGTCTTCTGGAACATTTTGGACTCATTAACCATGACAAAGAGAAATGAAAAATGTGTTTCTTATCATGCTTGGCCAAGGTTGTGGTGATGGTGGCAAGAATATAAATGAGAGAACCCCAAGGGAAGGGCAAGATCCCAAGGGACGAAACTGGGGTTACTTGTACAGATGAGCCCCCCTACACCAGGATGTCCTCATTCCAGGGCAATTCTCTGCTAAAAAAATGTAAGAAGGCCCTAGTTTTGTTTACCAAAGAAGATTGTACTCATTTATTCTGGCATCAGATACTGAACAAATGTTCATTAAATAGTCAGTAGGCCCTGGGAATACTGAACAAAACAAAACATGATCCCTTCCTTGAGCTTACAGTTGGGGGAACATTGTAAGAAAACCACAAAAAATGCCAACTTTCTTAACATAAGTGGGAATAAAAGTCTAAATTATAAATCCCTGTCTCTCATTAGAGATTAGAGGCCTCTAATTATCTTCAACTCAACCCCCGGGGACTCAGCATCAGGCCAACACTGTTGCTTGTCTGGTTCTGAGTTTGGAGCCTAGTCATGGCCAATAGGCCTCTGGCAGTTACTGAGACAACCTTACCTTTCCAGGTAAATTCATGTATGTGAGTAACTCACGGGCTCAGTCACTGTGTGTAGCTCACCCCAGTGCCTCTAAGAACTATGGACAGTTCCTGCTCTGAAACCTTAGCCCTGTGACAAGATTATTCATATACAAAAAGTTTCTTTTTGCCAGATACCCATTTGGATGTGAGAATGCTAACTATTCCAATTTTCTCACAAGTACTCCTTTTTTTCTTGCTGAATCTTCCATGATCTGAAGGTTCTAGTTCTCTGTGCCTCTTCTTGACTTCTGCTTTCTTCAAGAGCCTAACTAGATTCAATTTCCTCTGGGAATATTTTCGTGACAACCTTAATCCTCTTTTGTACTGCTCTATTTCCAAATGGAACTCAGGCTCAGCATGAGATAATTTCTGTTGATGAACCATCTCATATGACCTGCAATCACTGTATTAGCATTTTGATTTGTCCAAATCAACTGCATAGATCTTGGGAGCTGCAATCCAATACAAGTTTTCTCTCTCTTCCACAATTTGAGCCCAACATGGAATCTATTTTAGCAGCTTATTGAATGCTTGCTTAAAGTACTGCTGATTCTGAACTACATAAAACAAATATATGGACAGGTTTAAAGAAGATTGGCAGATAGCAGCATTTACTTCTCAAAAGTTCACTAAACCAAGCTGAAAATGTGTTATACTAATACATTCAATTTCTAAATGTACATATTATAAGAAAATATTCATAATGTGATGTGCTATCTAAAGCTCATCAAATCTTGAAAAAGTTCTAATAAATCTTCAAAGATTAACAAAAATATTTTATTTCAGCATCCATAAAAGAAGATGCATCTAAAGAATTCTAAAGAGGTTTGACAAATAAATATATTGCATATTTCTGTAACGAGTACTAAACCAGATGAAAACAAAAACAATCTTTTAATTTTTATTTTTTTTTATCTCCCTCTTTCTCTGTTCATACAAAGGACATTATTGAGACTATTGGTGAATATGGAATAAGGCCTATAAATAAAATATTGTATCAATGTTAATTTTCTGATTTTGACACCTGAACTGTGTGAGAAAATATCCTTGTTTTAGGAAATAAAATATTACTCTTTCTTAAAAGAAAATAGTTCTAGGAAATACAATAGAGTACTTGTCCTTTCCTGAAGGAAGGACATTCTCTAACATGACTATTGTCTAATTGTCCAAATCAGGAAATTAATATCAGTACATTATTCTTACCTAATTATATAGCAAGTGAGAAAGAATGATAAAGCAAATGATTTTAAAATTTTTCAGTTGAGGAACATGGATGAAAGGTATGCAGGAATTCTTTTTACTATTCTCACAATTTTGTAGGCTATAAATATTTCAAAATAAAAACATAAGATTTGTAATTCAAATCAGCAAAATATTTAAAGTATTGTTTATGTCGGACATGCTGTCTTAGTGGGTTTGCTATCACAAAATACCATAGACTGGTTATAAAAAACAGAAATGTATTTCTTATAGTTCTGGAGCCCGGAGAATCCAAGATCAAGATGCCCACAGATTCAGAGTCTGGGAAGAGCTGCTTCCTGGCTCAATGCCAGTCAGCTTCTTGCATTGTCCTTACTTAGTGGAAGAGGTGAGGGAGCAATCTGGGCCTCTTTATTAAGAGCACTAACCCCATTCATGAGGCTTCCACTCTCATGACCTAAACCGCTCTTAAAGATCTCCCTCCAAATGCCATCACACTGGTGATTAGGTTTCAATGTATGAGTTATGGAGAGACACAGGCATTCAATTTATAATACATGCCTATGTAACATCTGTCTCCTACCTCTAAACTCTCTTAACATTCTTATTTACCTCTTGAAGTATATTTTGCTCCAAATTTTGATGTGTCATTCAGGCATCCCAAATCTTTCCTCCCCAACCACACACATCCTCTGAAAATGAAAGCTCCTCAATCCATTTATAAAACTCAGAAGTTTGTAAATACTAAAATACAACACCCTGTACAAAGTGAGGGACCATGCAACACATATGTACTAATTTTAAAAATGAAGAGAAAGTGCTTTTCTTTTATTTATTTATTTATTTTCCATTTATTTTTATTAGTTGGAGGCTAATTACTTTACAACATTGCAGTGGTTTTTGTCATACATTGAAATGAATTAGCCATGGATTTACATGTATTCCCCATCCCGGTCCCCCCTCCCACCTCCCTCTCCACCCCATCCCTCTGGGTCTTCCCAGTGCACCAGGCCTGAGCACTTGTCTCATGAGAAAGTGCTTTTCTGGAGTTTCATTCTTATTCTAAATAACAATGAAAAGAATAGTCAAAGATAAGGTTTTTTCCAGCAGTCATGTACGGAGGTAACAGCTGGACTATAAAGAAGGCTGAGGCCCAAAGATGCTTTGATGCTTTCAGATTGTGGTGTTGGATAAGACTCTTGAGAGTCTCCTGGACAGCAAGGAGATCAAACTAGTTAATCCTAAAGGGAGTCAACCCTGAATATTCACTGGATGCTGAAGATCACTTTGGCCACCTCATGTGAAGAGCTCACTCATTGGAAAAGATCCTGATTCTGGGAAAGATTGAGGGTGGGAGGAGAAGGGGGCAACAGAAGATGGAATGGTTGGATGACATCACTGACTCAATAGACATGAGTTTGATCACACTCTGAAAGATAATGAAGGACAGGGAAGCCTGGCATGTTGCAGTACATGGAATCACAAAGAGATGGACACAACTTAGCAGCTGAACAACAACAACAATACTGGTATAAAGTTTTTTAAAATGACATTTTATATTTAAGAAAATAACATAATGTCTAATACCCATATGCAAAAGTCCCCCTTCCTTATTTGAATCAAAGAAAATTTAAAAAGTCAAGATATTACTTCTCAACTATGTCCTTCCATAATTGATCACCTTAAAATGAAGGATGGCCCGCCAAAGTCACAAGTGCTTGGTTAACCTCCAAAGCAGTGCTGGTTTGTGCAGTAGAAATCTGACAAAAGCTGAAATTCAGGAGAACTGATGACAAGAAAGTAGAGTAGAAGAAGAGCAGAGATGACAGTGTAATTGGCAAATAGCAAGGCAGAGAGTGTATGCGTGCTAAGTCACTTCAGTCATGTCTGACTCTTTTTGACCCTATGGGCTATAGTCCACCAGACTTCTCTATCCATGGGATTTCCCAGGCAAGAATACTGGAGTGGGTTGCCGTTTCCTCCTCCAGGGGTTCTTCCTGACCCAGGGATGGGAACCAATCTCTTGCATTGCAGGCAGATTCTTTACCACTGAGCCACCAAGGAAGCCCAAGGTGTAGAGTAAATGTGGGCAATCCTTTCAAGAAATGTGAGCTGAAGAGGGAGAGAATTGGAAAAGGTTACAATACCTGGTATTTGTTTTCTTCTTAGAACTTATTATTATTTATAATTTTTATTTGCTTATTTATTTCTACCCAATCAATAATCTACTTGGTAAGAAAGACAGCAAATCATGTGAGGCAAGAGCTATGTATGTTTCCTGTTCACTGTTGCATTCCCAGGAGAATGCCTAATATAGCCAATAGTGTGTTATTCTCTCAGTCATGCCCGATTCTTTGTGACTCCATGGAAGTAGCCCACCAGGCTCCTCTGTCCATGGAATTCTCCAGGCAAGAATACTGGAGTAGGTTGCTATTCCCTTCTCCAGGGTATCTTCCCAACCAGGTTTGGTCTCCTGCATTGCAGGCAGATTCTTTACCGTCTGATGAATAAATGAATGAAACAAGCTTGCATGTTTTGTTGATCACTCCGTAGCAAAGCTTTGTCCAGCTTACACATGGAGACACTGGTTCTTCTCTGGTTTCTGAAATTCAGGTCACTCATATGCCCAGCCATTGTAATCAGATTTTATTTAACCTTTAGGGTAAATAAAGGACTTCCCTGATAGTTCAGTTGGTAATGAATCTGCCTGCAATGCAGGAGACCCTGGTTCTATTCCTGGGTCGGGAATATCCGCTGGAGAAGGGGTTTACCCACTCCACCACTCCAGTATTCTTGGGCTTCCCTTGTGGTTCAGCTGGTAAAGATTCTGCTAGCAATGCAGAAGACCTGGGTTTGATCCCTGGGTTGGGAAGATTCCCTGGAGAAGGGAAAGGCTACCCACTCTAGTATTCTGGCCTGGAGAATTCCATGACCTGGAGAAATCCATGGGATTGCAAAGAGTCAGACATGACTGAGCAACTTTCAGTTTCACTTTAGGCTAAAAATACACATGTGAGAACAAAGTTAGTCTCATGTGATCCAACACTTGCCTATATATGCGATCTCTAGTTCATCAGAAGGCTTCCCAGGTGCAACAACAAACATCAAAGTAGTTCAGTCTTTAACATGGTTAATGCATCCATCCCTTCTTCTAAACAGAGAAGGTACCGGGAGATCTGCTCAGCAGGGGAATATGTAGGAAAAGGATATTCTGAAAACAAGAGCTGGCATTAAAGAGCCAGAACCTCTGGGGGGAATTCAGAAAGAAAGAAACCGAACATGGGTGGGGACTGTCACAGGCCTCAGCTTGTCCTGGATGAACCTTGCCCTGTATTCTTTAACTGCCTTAGTTCTGATGAGTGGCTCATGAAATAAACAATGATTCGTTTCCAGTTGATAACAGTAAAAGATCTGCCTTGCAGAGAAAGTTGAAGTATTATTTAGCAGCATTCCTGGTTTGTAAACCAATCAATTGTGAGTTTCCAACAGTGGCTCGCCCATCTCAGCACTGAATGTGGACCAAAATGAATCATGGGTGCTAATAACCAGCTGTTCTTGGTGACACTGGGACTTTGTTGTTGTTCAGCCTGCAAAAAGCTGATGGACAGTTATGATGCAAGTGATTTAAATAAAGATTGACAGCTCTTCTGACATACTAATTATCTCCTGAATAGGAAACTTTAATTCTAACAGGCGGGTTTTGACCAAAGCCCACAAAAACAAACACTTTTTTTTAAAGGAGGACTATTATGCTAGCAAAGACAGTTTAAGACATTTGTACTATGGCACTTTGTATATAAATATATATACAGGATGAAGATAAACACCTCAAAATATTCCACTAACAGTTATTAGGGAAATAGCAAGAGTGAAGATAATATTTGGGCTTTCTAATAGGTAGAGTCATAGAAATACTTGGAGCTTTGTTAATATGAAAGACTTGCATTTTTATTCTATTAGAGAAAGTGGGATGGGGCGCATTCATGAGAAAGAAGGAAAAGACGGGCAAGGGTTCCTACACTGCTGAGATGAATCGAGTCACTAAACTTGGCTAAATGCCCTATTTTTTCTTCTAGAATTTATTGTTTCTATTTTAATTTTGTGCATTTATACTATTATATGTTAACTCAGGGACCTTAGAAAACATGACCTATACTTTAAGTATGACTTAGGCCTCCCAGTCCAGGGGAGTACTCCATTTGACCAGTAAATTTAAAACTGCAGAGGAATAATTCTGTTCTACCAATAACTGTTACACAGAAAAACTACGCAGTATTTCCAACCCATTATTTAAGGGCATTTTCTTTCAAAGATTTATAAGTCAAAGGATTGTTCCTGGGCTCACTCAGGGTTGCTATTCCAGGCTTAGCAATTAAAATAAAGGCCTATAATAGGGAGGTTTCATGTGTGCTAAGTTGCTTCAGTTGTGTCTGACTCTTTGTGACCCTATGGACTGTAGCCTGCCATGCTCCTCCACCCACAGGATTCTCCAGGCAAGAATACTGGAGTGGGTTTCCATGCCCTCCTCCAGGGGATCTTCCCAACTCGGTGATAGAACCCACATCTCTTACTTGTCCTGCATTGGTAGGCAGGTTCTTTACCCCTAGGGCCACCTGGGAAGCCCCGTAAGAGGGAAGTACTAGTAAGTAAGATAACACCAGTTTATTGAATTCCTTTTCCTTAAACTTAACTCACCTTTAAGAGATGAGGGGAAGATCCTAAATTTAAAAATTTCAGGGTCAGTGTGTGGCTAATGTTAAGTCACTGTAGAAACATATCCCATGCTATTTTAATTGACTTCTTCGTGTAGGTAAAGCACATAATTTGTAACCAAGATGATTTTTTAAAAACTGAAAATAAACATTTCTAAACATTTTTCAGAAAAAAACTCCTACGCACTATCAGTCTTCTTATAAACACATCAGTTAATCAAAAAGTCAAAATACTTTTAATTATCCTCATCATTTTCAATGAAGTCTTCTGTCTGAAGAAATTTTCAGTAATGTCACAGAGTATCGTAGATATGACAGTCCTCACCAAAGTAGTCAACATGACAAGAGTATATCTAATGCTTACTGTGTCCCAGGAACACAGTCCTAGGGACACGGTAAGATGCTGTCATGCTCTCAAGTAATGTGATCTGAGCAGAAATATGCAGAGAACTGAGTCACCATTTGACTTTAATACATTTCTTTAAACTTTTAAAGATTTTTTAAATTTAAAAGTCTATTAACTATTTATTCTCTATCTTCCTACTAAAACATGAGAATAACAAACAGTAAATTGTCACCACAGAATTTAAGAGCTTTTCATTCAATACCTGGGCAGCAAATAAGTTGAAATGAGCTCTATCTCTTGGGGGAAAAATGAATATGCTCTGGATGAAACAAATACATTAATAACCAAACCAGTAAACTACATTTAAATTTTCCTTGGAAATATTAACTTTTAAATATAAATGTTCCTCTAGTTTTCTCCCTCACCCTCTGAATCTCCTCACTGTTCCTCTTTCCTCCTCTTCTAAACATGGGTTGACCCTTGATACAAGAGAGATACAAGTCTGGAATCTATCAGCAACATTCCAGAAAACCATTCTTGTCAAGCTCATCACTGATGGTACTTTTAGAGTGAAGTCCCACTGACACTTTGCATTTTGATATTATTTGATATATCACCAACATTTCACTGTTGACATTATTGTCTCTTGACATTCTCTCTTTTCTTGGCATCCATGACACACCTTTTTTTTGGAATTTTCATTCTTTTTTGTCCCCTCTTTACCTTCTCTGCAGATGCCTCTTCTTCCTGTTCCTAAATAAAAGAGCTCTGCAGGTTTATTCTAGCAGATCTTTTCACTCTGTGTGTGTGTGTGTGTGTGTGTGCACGCATGCATGCACGGCACAAAGTCACTTCAGTTGTGCCCTACTCTTTGCAACCCTATGGACCATAGCCTGCCAGGCTCCTCTAACCATGGGATTCTCCAGGTAAGAATACTGGAGTGGGTTGCCATGCCCTCCTCCAGGTTATCTTCCTGACCCAGGAATCGAACCCACTCTCCTACGAGTCCTACCTTAGCAGGCACTTCTTTACTTCTAGTGTCACCCGGGAAGCCCTCTTTTTATTCTACACCCACTCAAACACTGTATATATGTAGATAATGACATCTACAAAAGTATAAAAATGTAAATCAAAATATAAACGTTAGTTGTATTTTTGTCTCAGACACCACTCCTGCTATATATCCATATAGAGAACTGCATAGGTATCTCAACTGGTACATCAAATTCAACATGCTCAAGTCTAGATTCACTACACCTCTACTTAAGACTTAGTCCTCCACCAGGATCTCCTGTCTCAGTGAGTACCATAATTACCTTTTCAGTGGCTCAAGCCTAACCACTCAACAATACCCTGAACTCCCTCTGCCTCACCTCAATCCACATACCTAACGAATCATCATGTTTCTGGCTACTCCTTATCCTAGACGACATCTCACCCCTAGGTAAACCATCCCTATAGTTCACCTCAAACTACATCACAACACTTACACCTTGGTAGGTATTTCCTCCTACCACCATATTTCTCACAGGACAGAACAATATGCTGTCAGAGTCCTTATTTTCTCTTTCAAAGTTGTATTCTCAGCATCACAGCGAGCAGCTGGTGCTCATAACACCAGTTGTAACATCTGCTGTTGTTCAGTCGCTCATTTGTGTCCAACTCTTTGCAAGCCCATGGACTGCATGCAGTGCACCAGGCCTCCCTGTCCTTCACTGTCTCCCTGAGTTTGCTCAAACTCATGTCCGTTGAGTCAGTGATGCCATCCAACTATCTCATCTTCTGTTGCCCCCTTCTCCTCCTGCCCTCAATCCTTCCCAGCATCAAGGTCTTTTCCAATGAGTCACCAGTTTGCATTAGGTGACCAAAGTATTGTAGCTTCAGTTTCAGCATCAGTCCTTCCAGTGAATATTCAGGGTTGATTTTTTTCAGGATAGGATGGTTTCATCTCATTGCTTTCCAAGGGACTCTCAAGAGTCTTCAGCTCACAATTTGAAAGCATCAGTTCTTTGGCACTCAGCCTTCTTTATGGTCCAACTCTCACATCTATACAAGACTATTGGAAAAACCATAGCTTTGACTATAGGGACCTTTGTCAGACATGATGTCTCTGCTCTTTAATATGCTGTCTAGGTTTTTCTTTGGAGAAACAAATGGCAACCCACTCCAGTGTTCTTGCCTGGAAAATTCCATGGACAGAGGAGCCTGTGGACTAGAGTCAGACATGACTGAGCAACCGAGCATACATATAGGTGTGTCGTAACTTTTCTCCCAAGGAGCAAGCGTCTTTTAATTTCATGGCTGCAGTCAGCATCCCCAGCGATTCTGGAGCCCAAGGAGATAAAAGCTGCCATTGTTTCCATAACATACCATAATCCCAGGTAAAGCAAACTAGTAACAACTGACACACGATGGTAAGCATGCAGCCAGGACTGAAAGTCAGGCAACCTGCTCCAGTTGTGCTGCTAACCACTCCTGACGATACTGTACCCAGTGCTTAAGCGTTTACTTAAATAAGTTAATGAAAATAAGACTTTTTCTTTATTCAGCAAAATTATGTCTCAAAGGGCATGGGTATTAATGCCCAGGCATAAATATATGATTGAGAGTTAAATCCCTAAGGCATAAATATAAAATTTACTTTTTACATGAAAATCACCAAGTGATATAACACATCAGTCTGACAAAACAGTAATGCAACATCAATCATCTATTTATCCAGCAGTAGGAAACTCAACATTTAGCAAGAAAATCAGGTGAAGCATATCCTTGGGTCCATCTACTGTGAAGATTTAAATGGAGCCTGTTAACTTAGAGTAGTGTATAAAGTGAAGGTGACTGATTCAATAGGTACAGTTACATGACCTGGGCTAAAAATGCTCTACTTTTCCTCACAGAGGCAGCTTTTAATTAAAGATATACAACTGCATAAAGAGACACGTTGAGGTGGAAGGAAGGCTGAAGGCAAAAAGACAAAAATCCATCCAGAGGAAAGATATGGGCTAATTTATTACTTGGGAAGTGAGGCAAAAAACTGTGCATACTCTAGTTGCCCCTGGAACTTTTCATGAATTATTGTCTACTGCAAAAATTTTGCTATAATGATGATGGAATTATACAGAACATATTAAATTATAATTAGTATCCTCTCTATTAAAAATCAATATGCAGTACTTCTCTAGTTAAAAATGTCGAGTCCGAGAATCTTGAAGTTTGATGAAAATTTTAAGTGATTTACCTTTTCTCTCATTCAATGTGAAAACCCTGTATAGCATCCCTGAAGGAGTATGTAGTCTCAGCAGGAATACTTCCACTGATGGGGAATTTAGCCGTACATCAGGCAGGCTCATTCAGCACTCAGAGGCTCATGTTATTAGGGCATCCTTTCATACTTGGACCTAAATCTGTTTCATGGGACTTAGACTCATGGACTCATATCTTAGTCCATTTGGGCTGTAATGGCAAAGTATCACACACTGGGTGACACATATACACCAGACATTTATTTCTCACAATTCTGGAGGCTGGAAGTCCAAGAGGAAGGTATCAGCACGGTCGAGTTTGGTGAGGCCCTCCTTCCTATACTTATAGCCTTCTCAATGTGTCCTCACATGGTAGAATGGGCTATGGTCTTTTTTATAAATGCACTAGTCCCATTTCTACAGGCACCACCATCACCACCTAAGTACCTCGCAAAGGTCCCACCATCACACAGGGCATCAAGAGTTCAACATAGGAATTTTGGAGGGATGCAAACATTCAGACTATAGCAGTCCATATTCTGCTCTCTCATTGGAAAAGACGCTGATGCTGGGAGGGACTGGGGGCAGGAGGAGAAGGAGACGACAGAGGATGAGATGGCTGGATGGCATCACTGACTCGATGGACATGGGTTTGAGTAGACTCCGGGAGTTGGTGATAGACAGGGAGGCCTGGCGTGCTGCGATTCATGGGGTCACAAGGAGTCGGACATGACTGAGCGACTGAACTGAACTGAATCATTAAATACAGAAAAAAATGAAATGCAATCTCTTCTATGCAACATAGTAGAATGGAAGAGGTCGGTTGTACCCAGACACACACAGCCACGCACTATGCTTTCCAAGTCTAAGCATCTAACCAACCACAGGCCGCAGTTTTTACCAAATGCTTTGGCACTATAACATCCTCACTGCCAGCTTTCTAGCCTCCATCATTGGTTTCCTTGCCATTTTCTGTCCAGCCCTTAAGACAAAAATTTTCACTTTCTGCTGTGACAGCACTCCACTTTTGAGCGTACAACAGGACACGCTGGTTTTTGTTGCCCTATCAAACACCCCCAAATTTCAGTGGCTTAACATTTGCAAAGACCTATTCCTTACTCACACTACATGTGTTAAGCATGCTGGCTCTATTCTGGTCATTCATGGAGCCTGAATGACAGGGCTCCAGCTAGACACAAACTCCAACCGTGGCTACCAGGAAAGGAGCTGTTTGCAATGCTTCTCATTGGTATTAATGAGAATTAAATTAAATTAAATTAAATGCTTCTACTTAGAGGTAATGCATGTCTCTTCCACTCACATTTTAATTGGTCAAAACAAGTCATGTGATCAGAGGGCTCAGAAAAGTGCAATCCTCTTAATGTGTCTCCAGGGCAAGGAACTGAAGTATCTGTGAAGCCCAAATGACCCACCAGCTCTCCCGATTTCTTCTTCCACTGATTCTCCTACTAATTACAGAAGAGTGTCTTCCCTTATTTTTTAATATAAGACTTCGGGAAATATCTTTGCAACCTGTTTTCCCTCAAAAGCATATAAATTGTGTCTCCAGAGTGTAAATAAAGCAGGGAGATAGAAGCTAACATAAATATTATACTACTTGTTATTTCATGTCCATGTTTATGTACACATTTACTTCAGATACTGGTGAGTGAAAATAGGCTTTGGGCGTCCCTCTGGAAAATAGAACAGTATGTGGCATTAACTTGGGGCTTCCCTGATGGCTGAGATGTAAAGAATTATCCTGCAATGCAGGAAACTCGGGTTCGATTTCTGGATCAGGAAGAGTCCCTGGATCAGGGAATGGCTATCCACCCTAGTATTCTTGCCTGGAGAATTCCATGGAGGTTGCAAAGATCAGACACAACTGATCACATACACATTATGGCATTAATTTAAGATTTAGATTTTAAATTTTTATTCTTTGTAGTTAACAAAAGGCCTGGGAATGGGGCTTTGGAAGGGTAGTTCTGTAGTCTGTCTGTTTCCATTTAGTATCTTCAAACCTACCACTGTTGAGTCTCCTGCAAGGCTTAAAGGCCCATGAAATATACCTTTGCACATTTACTGAAAGAAAGAACCATTTCCTCTGGCGTAGAAACATCTATCACTAAGAATCAAGGAAGAACTTAGCCAGATAGTTGCAAATGAAATACTTTCTGACAGACTCAGAAATGTGAGTTAAAGCAGCTACATATAGGTAAAAGGTAAGTTTACCACAACATAATTGCATGTCGTAATGTTTAAACTCTGGCACACAATCACACTGCAACTTATAAATGCTTTCCTTTGCAAAATTTCCTTACTACAGATTTCTTCTTTTCTTTACATAAATTCATCTCTCCTTAACTAGGGAAAAACAAAAAAAAAAAACCACTTCTTTTTGAATGGGTGACACAGAGTATGTAAATACTATCTTTTATTTCATTTAAAACCTTGCCAATGATTTCTATATTTTTATCTCCTAGAGCTAAAAAAACAAATGTTCTTTATACTTGCTAAATCCCTCTTATCTGAAAAGTAGAAACAAAAAGGGATATTTCTTTGCTTCCCACATAATTTCCTTATTCACCTTTTTCAATCAGATTTTCCTTTTTTAAAAACCATGAATACTCTTGTCAAGATAATCTGACTGTATATAATGGATAAAATAGGAAAAAACATGTTCAAAGTGCTATTTAAATTTTCCTCCAGTTGTTTTATGCTCTCCATGCTCTGAAACATAACAATGAAAAATCATCTCTCAAATATATTATCTAATAAACAAAGTGTGTGTTAGTTGCTTGGTTGTGTCTGACTCTGCAACCGCAGTCTGCAAATAATCAATGGGCTGCCTTTGAAGATACATTTAATTATACAAAATATCTGTAAACACAGTAAATGGATTTTTAAAAAATAAATATCTATCTTAGCTATTTATTTTTGGCCACTCCAAGGGGCATGTGGGATCTTAGTTCCTTGACCAGGGATTGAACCCATGTGCCCTACAATGGGAGCATGAAGTCTTGACCACTGGGCTGCCAGGGAAATCCCCCACAGTAAATGGATATTTTAAAAGAGACATAGCCCATAAACACTTTCAATATTTGAGTTTATCTCCTTTTAAATCATGATTCTTAAAATCCCTGTACAGAATTCTATAGGGTAGAATGATCTTCCAGAATTTCACACTCTTATTTAGCACCATTACCTAAATAATGATTAAGGATAATCATTTGGAATTTGCACACCAATGTATCCTTGGTTTTTCTAGAGATAGTCTAGTGTAAAGATTAAGAACTGGAGCCTTAAAGTCAGAGACCTATACTTATAGTAATAACACTTACTTATAGGATTATCAGGATGAAATGAATAAATACTCAGCACAGAGACGGGACCAAAACATACCTTCAGTAAATACACGCTATAATTATTATATTATATATTATCGGGTCAAGCAACATGGGGAGCTTACAAATAGGAAAAGATATAAAGTTAAATGCATCATAAAAATAGGCCACACTTGACTTATAGAGACAAGTTGTGAATAAACATCTACAAAATCATATTCATTTTTATATTATTTAAAAATCTATATTTTTTTACTTGCTAATAATTGAATTCAAAATACTATATATCTAAAGCAACATTTAGTAATATTGCTAAAGCATAAAGACAGCTTAGAGTGTATACTTTCCTCCAAGTATTTAGTGACCATGATTTTTGTAGTCTGTACATGACAAAATTAAATAAGTAAACCCTCTGAATTAAATCCAAGAATAAAGAGATTTTATTTTTTCTTTTTGAAATGCAGGTAAACAGCATGCACTTTAGGCAATTTATGAAGCTCAAACTATCATCAATTACAAGGCTTCCGAGTGTCAGAGTAGGTAACTTTTCACACATCAGGTTGAATCCCCGCGCTTGGGCAGTGTCACACAGCCTGGGGAAGTGCCCTTCTTGCTGTTTCTGTATTCCTACCATTTCTGTCTAAGCTTGTTCAAATATATATAAATAACATTGACTCTGCAAAAAATCAAAGTTCCATAAGTTCCATAAGTTCCATAATGATTGTTTTCTCATTGCAATAATTGGGCTGGACAACTAAAGGAAATTACATAAAGAAGTGCCAATGAGCCAGATGTGAGCTGCAGAGAATTTCCCTCCCTATACGATTTCTTCAAAGCAAAATTACATCCTGTCAAATATGCTGGAAATTCAGCATTTACTGAATTTTATATCAGACTTCATTGAATATTCTAGCTTATTTTTACTGAGTCAAAAACCTACTTACCCCTGATAAAATCTTAGTTGCTTAACTGTATTAGTAAAGGTATCTCTTGTAAATGGGTATATGCAACAATGTGTAAGCACAAAGTGATTAGGTAGAATAATGGTTTTCATCATTTTAATGATGGAATATAGTGTCGATCAGAAATGCCTTTCTAGATAGAATTCTATATATGTAAAGAAAACTAAATCCAACTCAAGTCCTTTGTGAATGAGGCAAGACACAGTCAATAAATGAAACAGTCTCTTACCAGAATAAAATGATCCTAACATTTCCTTTCTTCCAGAAAGCTCTTGCAGATTTTCCCCAATCAGGATAGGGTTTGTCCTGAAGCATCATATCTGTGACCTGCAACAATGAAAGAAACATTTTAGGCACTTTCATAAATCTTCCATTCAGCTTTTATATATATATATATATGCATATATATGCATATATATACATAAATTATATATATATATAAAAAATCCACATTTTGCTAAGAATAAAATATGTATTTTAATATTAGAACACATGCAGAGACAAAAACTACAAGGGTATATTTCCTTCAGTTAAAAGTTTTCACAGTTCATTTGACTTTACATAATGAATGAGCATACTTAAGGTCATTCAACATATCAAATAGTGATATTCTTTTAAAAACATCCATCCAGATGATCTTATATAAGGAAGCATCTTAAGATACTGTTAACTTCTCCATAGAAACAAAAACACAATATTTAAATTAAATGTCATATTCTTTTAAAATGTGTCTAAATCAGAAACTCCAAAATTAAAATATTTCCTGATGTGTTGAGATTTTTACCTATACTACTAGTCAAAATAGTGGCGTCTCTTTTTCTCCCTTTTCCCTTTCAATGATACAAACCCTTTAAAAAGTATATTTATTTATCTATTTCGCTGCCTCAGGTCTCAGTGGCAGCACGTGTGATCTTGTGGCATGCACGCTCTTCTCTAATTGTGGCACATGCTCTAGTTGCCCCGAGGCATGTGGGATCTTAGTTCCCAGATCAGGGACCAAACCCATGTCTGCTGCTCTGGGAAGTGGATTCTTAAAAAATGGACCACCAGGGAATTCCCATGACTTGAACCCTTTTTATGGCACATGTATTCTAATTATCCAGCATTTTCTCAAAAGCATTCCGCCTCTTCTTCTCACACGCACAGATCCTGACATCTTGGGTAAAGTCACATCACCGCTGCAATGTTTTCCCTGTTCCTTCCAGCTGTGGTTCTTGAGTCCTCCTTCTTGCGTCACATATCCCTTTCCACCTTCTATTTTACTCATTTATGTACTATTTCCTCTCTCTCCTCTACATTTTAAAATTCTTAACCTGCCTGACTTCAGACTATACTACAAAGCCACAGTCATCAAGACAGTATGGTACTGGCACAAAGACAGAAATATAGATCAATGGAACAGAATAGAAAGCCTAGAGATAAATCCATGAAACTATGGTCACCTTATCTTCGACAAAGGAGGCAATGATATACAATGGAAAAAAGACAACCTCTTTAACAAGTGGTGCTGGGAAAACTGGTCAACCACTTGTAAAAGAATGAAACTAGAACACTTTCTAACACCATACACAAAAATAAACTCAAAATGGATTAAAGATCTAAATGTAAGACCAGAAACTATAAAACTCCTAGAGGAGAACATAGGCAAAACACTCTCCGACATATATCACAGCAGGATCCTCTATAACCCACATCCCAGAATTTTAGAAACAAAAGCAAAAATAAACAAATGGGACCTAATGAAACTTAAAAGCTTTTGCACAACAAAGGAAACTATAAGCAAGGTGAAAAGACAGCCTTCAGATTGGGAGAAAATAATAACAAATGAAGCAACAGACAAAGGATTCATCTCAAAAATATACAAGCAACTCCTCCAGCTCAACTCCAGAAAAATAAATGACCCAATCAAAAAATGGGCCAAAGAACTCAACAGACATTTCTCCAAAGAAGACATGAAACACATGAAAAGATGCTCAACATCACTCATTATCAGAGAAATGCAAATCAAAACCACAATGAGGTACCATTACACGCCAGTCAGGATGGCTGCTATCCAAAAGTCTACAAGCAATAAATGCTGGAGAGGGTGTGGAGAAAAGGGAACCCTCTTACACTGTTGGTGGGAATGCAAACTAGTACAGCCACTATGGAAAACAGTGTGGAGATTTCTTAAAAAGCTGGAAATAGAACTGCCATATGACCCAGCAATCCCACTTCTGGGCATACACACCAAGGAAACCAGATCTGAAAGAGACACGTGCACCCCCATGTTCATCACAGCACTGTTTATAATAGCCAGGACATGGAAGCAACCTAGATGCCCATCAGCAGACGAATGGATGAGGAAGCTGTGGTACATATACACCATGGAATATTACTCAACTGTTAAAAAGAATTCATTTGAATCAATTCTAATGAGATGGATGAAACTGGAGCCCATTATACAGAGCGAAGTAAGCCAGAAAGATAAAGACCATTACAGTATACTAACACATATATATATGGAATTTAGAAAGATGGTAATGATAACTCTATATGCAAAACAGAAAAAGAGACACAGATGTACAGAACAGACTTTTGGACTCTGTGGGAGAAGGTGAGGGTGGAATGTTTCAAGAGAACAGCATCGAAACATGTATATTATCTAGGGTGAAACAGATCACCAGCCCAGGTTGGGTGCATGAGCCAAGTGCTCAGGGCTGGTGCACTGGGAAGACCCAGAGGGATCGGGTGGAGAGGGAGGTGGGAGGGGGGATCGGGATGGGGCATACATGTAAATCATGGCTGATTCATGTCAATGTATGACAAAAACCACTACAATATTGTAAAGTAATTAGCCTCCAACTAATAAAAATAAATGAAAAAATAAATAAATAAAAATGTTATAAAATTCTTGAAGGGGAAGATTTGTCTTTGCTTCCCTTTGAATGTCTAAGAATATTTTACATAAAAGACTTCAAAATATTTGCTCAAAGAAGATACAAGGAAATCAATTGATACAAATGCATGCTTGTTTTTACAAATGCATTAACAGCAAGATAGGAGTAAGAGGTTAAGAGGTACAAACTCCCATATATAAAATAAATAAGCTAAAAGGATATATTGTATAACACAGGGAATATAGTCAATATTTTATAATAACTTTAAATTGAGTATAATTTATAAAATACTGAATTATGTTGTACACCCACAACTAATACTGCAAATCAACTATACTTCAATTTTAAAAAGCACAAAAATGCATTAACAAAGTAAACTGCTCACTGGCCACATCTCCTATTAATAGTTTCAGCCAATATTAAAAATAATCATAAGCAAATAACCTACTATAAAAGTATTTTTAAAAAGCTTATAGAGATGGGAAACCTACTTTTTCTAATAAAAGAAAATGTATTTGTGTATGAACACACACATGTTCCTTTTTCCACAAAATATACCTTCCTTTTAAGAGAACAGTATTTTATTAATTATATATTTAATTGATAGAGTTCAAATTCACAAAAAACAAATTCAAAATTAAGAAAATAGATAGGATGAGATATACTGAATTGAGTAAGGAAGCATTTTCACCATCCATTAAAATATACTTTGTCTTGCTCTTTAAAGTGTTAACATTACATTTAAGTGTGACTTCCAACAATGATTTGACTGGAATGGAATGGGTGAGATTTAATCATTTATGATGAAAGATTTTGACTGGGTGGAGGGAGGATGTCTTCTGGGCCAGTGACCCCTTCAACACTACTGGAATTTCTGTGGAAGGCACACCAGTGCTCAAGCAAGCCCATCTTGATGTACTATATATCTGAGAAATGGTCTCTAGAAACACTCACCGGCATGCTAGTGATTAAGATGCAATCACAACAGACAGTGAGGAGCCCAGTGTCCAGGAAATATTCACTCATTTCTTTTTTATAGTCTATTTTCAATATCACTTCTTGGATAGAACTCCCAAGCTTCTCTTGGTTGATGAGAACCAAAGCAAGTTCATGGACTGTCACTGAGTAACACTGAATTTATTATACCTTTGTCTAACTCAGGGCTTATACCAACTTTGTGTGATGTGATTTTATTACTGAATCTGAAGATTCAAGCATAAGTAGTCTTAATGTAAACTGTCAGTTTATTTCTTTAAATTGTTAATGACTTTGGTAATTGTGAATGCAAGTAATATTATGAATTCAAAAGGAAAAACACTTCTTTCACCTACCTTTAAAGGAGACTTATTTATTAATGACTTTATTATTTATTATTTATTTTCTTCATGACACTTTACAATTACGAGATTTTATTTTCTCACTCAGACTACTGCCTATAGATTGTATCTGCAATCAAAAAAGATTCATGATATTTAACAGAATGAACAAAGGGAAGATGATAGAATAAAAGCTAACCATGAATCAAGTGAGTTACATGCTTACTAGAAAATGAGTAAAGACAAAAGCAGAGACATTTAAATTCCATATATTCTTGGGCATAAAAAGTTTTATATCTTAACTCCCCTTGAGGAAAGAATTGCTATTCTTCCAAATATAATGACTTCATCCACTATTCCTTCATAACTGTCTTGAATAACAATTCTCTTGTCAAATTTTATTTTTTACAAAACCTCAAGGTTAAGTAAATAAATACTTAAATAAATATTTCATGTTTCACCAGTTTTGTAACAGATTTAATTAATTCTGTTCAGCAATATTTATCCTGTTTCAGAAAACGGCTGCATGGTAATAAATATTTTCAAGGTACAGAATGATTACTGGGTGGATTTTATTCAATTTTCAATGTTTTCTCCAGGGCACTTTCTGGGAAATACTTATTATATTTTCTAGAAGGAGGCAATCTGCTGCTATACACCAATTATTATAGCAGCATGTTTTGTAAAAATGACATTCAAGGATAAAGACTTTTTTCAGGAAAATGGCAAGATGAGGCAAAGAACATTTTTCTGATGCCAGACAGCTGGTCTTTTTCACCCCCAGCTCCAACTCTTTATTTTAAGTCATATCATCAGATCAATGTCAGGTCACTTGCAGCTAAATTGGCAGGAGCAGAGACAGTCATTAAAGGGATGCATTCAATAAAGAAAAATCCAATTACCTTCTGCATTAGAGAAATCAAATTCATTTCTTGTGTTGGTCAAGGACAGTCTTTGTGGGAAAAGATGCAGGAAAGGGGGCGCTGAGGACAATGCAAAAAAAGGTTGCTGTGTAACCTAAATACAATGCAAAATTTGCTGATGCTTCTATCGAAGGAAGATTATTAGAATTTGAAATTGTGGGACTTTCTAAGCTGAGAGATATTTGTTTAACTCTTGAGTTTCACAATTTTTCCCTTACCCTTTCCTCTTTACTAGGTCTTGGCACAAAATTTAGAACTTCATTATGTTCTTTATTGCATTATGCCTTGAAGGTAGTCTTACTCAGTAGAATACAAGCTTATTTTAAGGTTTGATAAATGACAACCCACTCTAGTATGCTTGCCTTTAGAATCCCATGGACAGAGGAGCCTGGCAGGCTACCATGCATGGGTCACAAAGAGTCAGACATGACTGAGCGACTTAACACTTTCATTTTCATTGTGCAATCTGACCAGAAACATGAATATCGAGCTGCTTTTTTTTTTTTAAGTTCTTTAAATGTTTGGTAGATTTCACCAGTGAAACCATTACGTCCAGTGGACTTTTATTTGTTAGGATATTTTTGATTATTGATTCAGTTTTCTTACTAGTTATAGATCTATTTCTTTATAATGCAGTTTTGGTAGGTTTTGCATTTCTAGGAATTTCCCCATTTCATCTAGATTATCCCATTTTTTGGTGTATTGTTGTTCATAATAATCTCTTATAATCCTTTTTATTTCTGTAGAATCAATAGTAATGTCTCCACTTTCATTCAGATTTTAGTAATTTGAATCTTCTCTCTTATCTTAGTCTGTGTGGCTAAAAGTTTGTTATGTTTATTGATCTTTTCAAAGAAAAAACTTCTGGTTTCATGAATTTCTGTATTGTATTTCTACTTTTATAGAGAGGTAGATGAATATCAAGTTTTAAAATCAGTGTTGTGTTAGTCACTCGATCGTGTCCAACTCTTTACAACCCCATAGACTATAACCCACCAGGTTCCTCTGTCCATGGAATTCTCCAGGCAAAAATACTGGAGTGGGTAGCTATTCCCTTCTTCAGGGGATCTTCCCAACCCAGGGATTGAACCCAGGTCTCCTGCATTGCAGACAAGTTCTTTACCATCTGATCCACTGAATATGAAAGAAAGTAATCTCTACAGGAATCTAAGTGAAAACTTAGCTCCTGTGTGAAGCTGAGTGTATGTGATGTGGACATAACAGGGCAGCAGGAAAATAACAATAATGTCAGTAATACCTTACATTTGGTAGTGAACGTAATGGATTAAAAATGCTTAGATGTACTTTTCTTAACAATTGTTCAATTTTATGTCATTATTTCCCACCTTTTGTCCACAGAGAAAGAAAAATTAGTGAGCAGGTTTACACTAACATACTATTAATATTTTGTTCAGCAGTTAGCCTGCCCTACTTCTCATCCATGTTTTATCTCTAACTAGCTTTAGATTCAGGGCAAAATAATCAACCTCTCTGTGTCTCAGTTTCTTCTTCATCATCTGCACAGTCCATGGACTATAACCTGCCAGGCTCCTCTGTCCATAGGATTTTCCAGACAAGAAGACCAAAGTGGGTGGCCATTTCCTTCTCCAGGGGATCTTTCCGACCCAGGGGTCAACCTCAGATCTCCTGCATTGTAGGCAGATTCTTTACCATCTGAGGCACTGTTCTTCATCTAAGGGCACATAATACATATTAACAGGTGTTATAATAACAACTGATGCTTTGTGACTGATATCTGGAACTTCTACCCAATCATTCTGCTTCCTGTGACTGTGCTGAATAACTGGATTTGGAGTCAAAGAGATTGACAGTCAAATCATCATTTCCATAAAGACAAGACTATCATATATTGAAGTGTTAGAAAATGATAAAAAATCCAATAATGTTAAAAATATGCTATAGTTTAAAATTGCTGTTAAAAGGTAAGGCAATGGAGGTCAGCAACCAAAGGCTGCAACAATCTAAGACAGTTTCCTGGAAGATTTGTGTAATATAACTGAGCATTCATTTGCATTTTAACATTCCCCAACTTTTCCAGTCTCATTTTCTTAGCCCAATTATACATGCAGGTACTCAAATGTAGGTAGTGGTGGTGGTTTAGTCGTTAAGTCAAAGTCTGACTCTTGCAATACTATGGACTGTAGCCCACCAGACTCCTCCGTCCATGGGATTTTCCAGGCAAGAACACTGGAGTGGGTTGCCATTTCCTTCTCCAAATGTAGGTACTACATACAGTTTTATGTTTAGCATGTGATATTACTAAAAATACTGATTTATTAGGGATACAATATCAAAACATAATAACAATAACTGTAGTTACATGGTGCCTCTCTTGATATAGCTATTATGCAGTGAAGTATTATTTAAGGGATATAGTGCTATTCTATTAAGCATATACATTAAGGGTATTAATGAACAAATATACACATACAATTTGGCATTTTCATTTGAAATTTTTCTCTATTTAACCATATACCTTGAATATTATACAACAGAACATGCAAAGCTATTTAAATAATTTCTTCCTTTATTTTTCTCTCCTATATCTTATGAGTGCTCTACTAAAATATGTGGAGAAGGAGATGGCAACCCACTCCAGTACTCTTGCCTGGAAAATCCCATGGACAGAGAAGCCTGGTAGGTTACAGTCCACGGGGTCACAAACAGTTGGACACAACTGAGTGACTTCAATTTCACTTTTCACTTTCACTGAAATATGGGCTTCCCAGGTGGCACAGTGGTAAAGAATTGCCTGCCAGTGCAGGAGATGCAAGAGATTTAGGTTTGATCCCTAGGTTGAGAAAATCCCCTGGAGTAGGAAATGGTTACTCACGCCAGTATTCCTATGTGGAAAATTCCAAGGAAAGAGGAGTTTGGTGGGCTACAACCATTGGGGTCGCAAAGCATTGGACAGGACCGAGTTACTGAGCAAAAACACACACACTACTGAAATATAAACAGGTTTCTATTTTTTCTGATTATTATCTTTATAATTAAACTTCCTTTAATAGATGTATTTTGTTATTTCTTTCAATGTTATTTACTCCCTACTACAGCATTGATGAAATTATTTTTCTGATTATTCTCCCTCTGCCATCTCCTCCTCCATCCCATTATAGTACTTATTATCTTATTTTTCCTATTAACTTTTTGATTTGCAAAATATCTTAAATCCCTATTTTATTTACCATCTTTAAATGGTACCTTTTCCCCTCATCTAAAACAGATGAGAACATCAGAATATTGTACTTTCTTATATCATATATCATTTCTATGTTGTTATGGTTTGGGAATACATGTACATTTTGGTCTCTAATCAGAAGCCATGTAGTTTTTTGACCTTAGTTCTGCAAACAAATTTCCTCAACAATCTTTTCTAGCACTATAGCTAGAGTTTTTCCACTATGTCCAATGCCTGAACTCTTTTTCTACAATACATTCTTTGGGGAGGTTCATGAGAACAATACAGCCTACAACCAAATTCTTTCTTTACACTTCAATTCAGTTCAGTCGCTCAGTTGTGTCCAACTCTTTGCGACCCCATGCACTGCAACACACCAGGCTTCCCTGTCCATCACCAAGCCCTGTAGCTTGCTCAAACTCATGTCCATCAAGTCAGTGATGCCATCCAACCATCTCATCCTCTGTCAGCCCCTTCTTCTTCTGCCTTCAATCTTTCCCAGCAACAGGGTCTTTTTCAGTGAGTGAGTTCTTTGTATCAGGTGGCCAAAGTATTGGAGTTTCAGTTTCAGCATCAGTCCTTCCAATGAATATGCAGGACTGATTTCCTTTAGGATGGACTGTGGATCTCCTTGCAGTCCAAGGGACTCTCAAGAGTCTTCTCCAGTACCACAGTTCAAAAGCATCAATTCTTTGGCACTCACCTTTCTTTAGTGTCCAACTCTCACATCCATACATGATGACTGGAAAACCCATAGCTTTGACAACAGACATTTGTCGGCAAAGTAATGCCTCGGCTTTTTAATATCCTGTCTAGGTAGGTCAAATCTTTTCTTCCAAGGAGCAAGTGTCTTTTAATTTCATGGCTGCAGTCACCATCCACAGTGATTCTGGAGCCCAAGGAAATAAAGTCTGTCACTGTTTCCATTGTTTCCCCATCTATTTGCCATGAAGTGTGGGAACCACATGTCGTGATCTTAGACAAAGTCTAGCAGGCTACAGTCCGTGGGGTCACAAAGAGTCACACATGACTGAGTTACTAACACACATAGTAATTAGACAGAATATGAAGTTATTGAATCACAATTGTTTTCCTTAGAACTGAGGGCATTGTTTTCTTATTTTTAATATTCATATGTGTTAAATTTTATCTTATTAGGCTGTGCTGGGCCTGCATTGCTCTGAGCAGGCTTTCTCTACTCATAGTGAGAGGGCCTACTCTTCGTTGAGGTGCTTGGGCTTGTCATTGCAGTGGCTTCTCTTGTGCGGAGCACAGGTTCCAGGGCGGGCAGGTTTCAGCAGCTGTGATACATGGGCTCAGTAGTTGTGGCTCGTGGCTTCTAGAACATGGGCTGAGTAGCTGTGGTGAATGGGTTTGGTTGCTCTGCGGCATACAGAATCTTCCTGGACCAGCAATCAAACCCAAGTCCCCTGCACTGACAGGTGGATTCTTATCTACTGCCACAATGGAAGTCCTAATTTGTATTTATTTTTCACTGGAGGATAATCGCTTACAAGATTGTGTTGATTTCTGCCATATAGCAACGTGAATCAGCCCTCAGTTCAGCCGCTCAGTCATGTCTGATTCTTAGTGACCCTAACACTATTGAGTGATGCCAAGGAGAAATATCAGAAAACTAGAGCCTGAATTATTTTTCCCCATTTTATTTTTTGCAAGTGAATTGGATTTTTTTATTGCTTGGAAGCCTATAGTATTTTTTTTTTTAAGTGTAATAATTTTGCTAAGTTTTTTGTTGTCTGTCTCTTTTCTAGACACAACGACTTTTAAGTCTAAAGATTCAAGTCTGTCTTTATTCTATTAAGTCTTTGGTGCATATTTTTACTTTTTCTGTCTTCGATGTCTACACCTCTTTTCAATTTTACTCCCTCAGTCATATCCTGTACTTTGATTTTGGGTGTGTTAATGAATGTTTCTGGAGATTCCAATTTGACTTTCATTTTTCTACTTTTTCTCTTCTGCATGTCTTTCCTTGAGCCTATCATCTCTTATTTCATCTCCTACTGTCTTACACCACCCTCTCTAAATTCTCTTTTTTACCTCTAAATGCTTGCTTTGAAACCTTATTTTATAAAGAAAATGATTTCTCTAGTTTTATTAGGTCACTGAGTTTTTTTTATCAAAATTTTCCTCTGGTTTGTGGTATCATTTTTCTGGTGGTGGATCCTTCAACTATTATTGGACTTTCTTGTTATTTTCTTCCTTTTTATTCTTAATAACAAAATTCTCATACTGGCTCCTTTGGAATGGATTGCCATCTGAATGATGTGAGTTGCTCCCAGACTAGCATTCTGCAAGAGGCTCATGTTGAGGGGTGGCAGAGCCCTCTCTCAATCAAAACACCCAGCCCCATGGAGAGAGTTAAGGCTTAGGCAGGAGGTCCAAGGCCTTTAAGGAGGAAGCACCATTCTCACTCATGCTTTCCTTAAGCCTTATGCACAATGTATCCTGCCCAAGAACTCGCCTTTCTTTAGGTCCAGAACTAATGACTACACAACACAATGCTTTACTCATGGAAATGCTTTTCTTAGGCTCTATGCTAATGATTTTACTTGTAACAAATGTTGCCTGGGAAGCTGTTTCTCAAGACTTGTCCCCCTAATTACACAGCAACAGTATATCTCACCCAGAGACTTTCACCCAGAACCCATTCTCCCTGGCTAATCTTGTGTCAAAATTATCTGATGTATGCCCTGGGAAAGGATCTGATGAAATTTTTACGAACCTTGATGTATTCCTTTTATCTATTCTCAGCAGCCAGCTGAGAAGTATATAAGGCTCATGCAGGCCAGCGAGGACCCCTCCCACAAGTTAAAAAAAGAGGGGGAGGGCCTGCTTAAACTAATGAGGGTGGGGACTCTTTCTATGTCCTTCTGGCGTCTATGTCAAAAGTTTTCTCTGTCCTGTCACTTTAAATAAAAGTTCTGCTGCACAAAGCTCTGAGTGACTGAGACCTGTCTTTGGTCCCACTGTTAAATCTCCTTTGGAGACCACAAATCCAGCAACACCATTCAAAGTAAGCTATCACCAGTATTCCAGGCCTTTCAGGGAGTACCACCTACCTTGGAGAACTGTCCTTTGCCAAATGAGCCTGAGATCAGTAGCCATCATTATCTCCACTTAGCACTGTCTTGAAACATGGCTGACTGTCACTACATTTGGCAACCGTCCATCACAGATCAAGCATCTGATTTACTCCTCTTTAAGATAAAGTTAGACTCTTTGATACTTATACTCTACATTTTGAGTTTACTGCCTACATCTTCTATTT
The DNA here is from genome assembly GCF_023699985.2 of Odocoileus virginianus. Classification (NCBI taxonomy): domain Eukaryota; kingdom Metazoa; phylum Chordata; class Mammalia; order Artiodactyla; family Cervidae; genus Odocoileus; species Odocoileus virginianus. Next base: position 33,403,945 of record NC_069697.1, read on the forward strand.
TAAAATAAAAATTCTATATTACTATTTAAAGTGATTATCAAGAGGCTTCTTTACAATGATATGTATTTTTGGCAATTTTGAGAAATAATTACTACATCTGTGATATACTTGTCTCCTTTTCTAATAGCATCTGTCAGATGACCTAAATAACATTCAAAGCTCACTTTTATTTAACATTATTTTAGATTAATGCCTTCCCCAAATACAACTTTATTCAAAATAAAATAATTAAACACAATATGTGATTTTATACTTATTTGAACATAAAGCAGGTTAAGATTTTCTTAGTATTTTGAAGAAAAGCTTTGCTCTATATTCAATATAGTATATATGCAACAAAATTTTAATTAGGCTATCTGGCTACCTATATCTATCAGATAAGTGAAATTTGAAAAAGTGTTTAGTTGATGGAATGATAAGTATTCTGTAAGAGCATTAATAATTTTCATCTCTTAAAGATAATAATGCTAATCATTTTCCAGTAGTTTTCTCATGTCATGAAAATTAGAGCAAAATATGCTATCAGCAGGGACTTCCAAAGTGGCTCACTGGGTAAAGAATCCTCCTGCAATGCGAGGGATGCAGGAGATGCAGGTTTGATCCCTGGGTTGGGACGATGCCCTAGGAGAGAGCAGGGCAACCACTCCAGTATTCTTGCCTAGAGAACCCCATAGACAGAGGAGCCTGGCAGGCCACAGTCCACGGGGTCACAAAGAGTTGGACACGACTGCAGTGATCAAGCAGCACATGTGCTGTTGGCATGTGGCACGGCATATGAGCATCTTCGTGGATTTCTACAACTATTTCTTAAAAACTTGAATAAATGTCCTTGTATAATTGTTATTATGACCAAGATTTGTCTTTTGTTTGTTCATTTCTACTTCCTTGTCCAAGTAAGAAAGTAAATTGAGATGATCAGTAATGTAATAATTATCCACTAGAGCTGCAATATTCTTTCCCTGACTTTACTGATGCTACTTTTATTTAGACTGAGGTAAAGCACACATATTAATTTGTACCTATTAATTGTACAAAATTCTTTAGATGGAATTATGAGAAGCCAGTACTTGGTACCTACTAAGCATGAATAGTCAACTAATGACAAATATTCAATACCAAGCAAATCCACATTGGGCATGTGCTTTGAAATTCCCCACAGTGGTCCATTCAGGGACAGGATGAGAAGTTACAAAGTTCTTTAAATTTGTAATATTGAAGGAACTATTTTTGAGGCCTTTAGTTGCCCACAGAATTATGGTTCAAGACACACTGACTTACCAATAGCTAAAGCCAACATCAAAACTAGTGAATCTTCACATACCCAGGCCAAGAAGAAAGACTGCTTATCATTATGAATAACATGAGCATGGCAGTGAGTAAAAAGTCATTGGTCACAAACCAGGAAATGTCAGCACTTAAACTGGACAGGAGGAAAAGATGGTGAGCAAGGCTCCAGTATTTCTTGAAAATGTTCATTTTACTTCTATGTTTCTAAGAAGATTGATGGGAAATCCATGTTCATACTGCAGTCATATATCCCCAGATTTCTCCCACCATCATCAGAATTGAAGTAAGGGGTCTGACTCTTTTTTTTTTTTGCTTGATGTTTGACTGCTGACTACTCTTAAGCCTCACCATCCACTCTTCTCTGGATGGTAGAATGTTCCTTTTCTTCCCAACCCTGTCCCTTCACTGCTTGGGAAGCTAGGAAGACACAGAAGATATATAGTCAAGATTCCAAAAGAGGTGGAAAAGATCTTTATCAATTCCTGGAGAAATAAAGAAATAAAAAACAATTGCAAACAAGAAGGATATTCAGTCTAAGGTGCATGCTACCAAACATTATCCATGTGAATAATATATTTGGTTTATTATAAACTTATTTATAGATAAATTAAATAAGGACATGTACTAATCATCTACTTTAAAGGGTGAACAGGAGTACACTTTCATGTGCCTTATTTGCGGTGTTGCTACATTGTGTAACTCCAGGGGGTGGTGTGTGGACATGGGGACACTGGACATGGACAGTGCCCAGCCTGTGTATTTTTATGTGGTATTCCTGTTTTATTGGTATCTCTGCATCCCACATAGCAAAGTATTATTTTCTTATCCTCACTCATAGGTCACTTCATATGGAAACAAAGTCTAAATGTGTTTCTTTGACACTAGGGAAATACTGTACCGTACAGGATAAAGCATGCAGTTTTCTCCCTTTCACTGCCATCTGACCCCCACCGCACACACCATAACGCATACACAGATACTCACATATAATCTGCCTTATACAACAGCACTTCCAGTTGAGAAAAAGAAAAAGCCAGAGTCCAACCAGGAAGGATTATGCATGTTCGCTGAGGTACATGAGCTGAGTATACAATTAAGTAAATGGAAACCAAGGATGAAAGTTTTCTAAATTACCTAGTGATGCCTTGAATGAATTGCTACAAGAGATATCTGAAAATCACTGGCAAACATCTATTGGCGAACATTAAACCTGGAACGTATTCTACAGCTTTTTAGAAGCACAACCAGGATTTCATATAGCATGAATATTAATGCACCTGCTTATTATCTCCAATGATAGCTGCACTGCTTTTGTGATGTATTGCAACTTATTGCTGGATCCCTACTGATTTACAATGAGTCATGGGCTGTTTTATTATTAAGTAAGGAAATTAGGCATGTCTCAGAATATAGAAGCATTTAGAAAAAGATACCTGAATAACCTGAATACAGAAATAGAGACAATCTAAAAGTACCTTCCCAGGCAAGGTCTGCAGAGTTCCCAACAGTGTGTTAACAGATGCAAAATAAATATGATGCGCCCTAGTACAATTTGTTGTCTACAACAGTGAATTATAATTTGGAAAAAATGGGAAGAATGAAAATTACTACTGGTTTTTCTAAGCAAGAAGCCAACAGAAAAAATATTTACACTATCTTCTGACATGCTATTCCTTATGAGTGGCTAAATTATTAAATGACAGTAGCTCAATATTACATGGTTAAGCATTTATTTTTGTTTCGCGACTTGAAAGAATAAGTAGCTTTCAGTTTCCAGACTTTCCTTATTTTTAAAAAATAGGTATTATTGTTACTAGAGAAATTAATTATACAAAATATGCCATGTTATGATAGCTTTATAATTGTATATATGAATGGAAGGCTGATAGAAAGACAAAGAAAAGATGCTTTCAGAAATGTGATTGTAAGAATCATTATTCATCAACAGTCCTTATATCATAGAAAGAGCAAATATCTCCTCTAAGGGAAAATAAAAGTCATTTTAAGGACCTCAGCACTCTAGTTTCTGAATGATATGTCTACGACAAGCTAGTTCTAATGAGAGAACCAATGAGGCTGGCTCAGTCTCCCAAACCCAGCACCATTATATAGCCTGCCATATTGCTTGCACAAAATTTATTAAAATATTTCAGTCAACCCTGATAGGTGACAAATCTCCAGACCAGTAGGTTGAAAAGTTCAGTTGACTTAACATTCCTATTGTTAGTAAATAGTAAGTCCAAGAAAATGAACTTATATCAGCCATCTGACATCTTCATTGGTTGTCCATATTTTCCATAAATTTGAGAGATTATCAAGCAAGGCAGCCACCAAGTAACACACCTTGTAAGTGTAGGCAGGCATTATTTCTATGCTCCATTGTTGCCTGAAGACAGATGGACTGAATGTTTGGGTGACATAACAGCAAGCTCAGAATTCAAAAGCAGTGACCTAAATATGCATCCTTGCAATAGGATTATTATTTCAGCACTCATTGTCTAAAAGTAAAACTAAGTATTTTCATTTCTAATACAAGAAATATATTGGTTTTAGGGCGTATTTTAAAATTAAACCCAGGAAGTATCCTTTAACCCAGCTGTTTTCTGTTGTTAATATGTCAATGCAGCTACATATTTAAGATGCTTTAATTAAAATTATTAAAAATTATATTTATATCAAAGAGCATATTATGTAGATTATGGCATTAAGAATACAAATAAAAAGTACAGCATGTCCCCACTACTTACCTTGGAAAAAACAGAATAAAAACAAAGACTTTTAAGCCCTCTAGGTACTCATCGCTAGTCAAATTACCTTAGGGTAATCACAGTTCTAAACTTTGTCATTTATAATTCCCATTTTCCTGTTTTTCTTTGTGCTTTTACATCATCTGGTTGTAACCATAAATAAAATATTGTTTAGTTATCTATATTGTACATTTATAAACAGAATAATATAGTGTGCTTTCCTTGTATCTGGCTTTTTTCATTCATTTTGCTGATATTTATCTAGAATAAAGCATACAGTTATATTTCAATATTTACTGTATCTCTATTGCTCATTTATCTTTCATTTTTCACATGGCTTATTTGTACCTTTTTTCTTTTAATTTTGATTAATCTCATAAAAACTTTTTAATTTTATTAGGCTTTCAAAATTTTCTTGGTTACTTTAATTTCTCTTATAGTACCTTAGTCTTTATTATATGAATCTCTGCTCATATATTTCTTCCTTATCTTTTAAAACTGATTCTCCTGTTTTTAATCACCCTAAGTTATTAATACTGAATACTTATTCACTTTTAGTATCTCTTTTTAAAATATATGTATTGATATTATGATGGTAGATGTATCAGTTACTAAATTCTGTCAATTTCTCCTTTATAAATTTTGAAGGTATATTATAGGGTACATATTAGTTTAAAATTGTTACACATTCCTGGTGAATTCATTTTATTCATCACAACATGGTAACTCTTCTCAACCCTAAAAATGCCTTATTTTCCCTTCCAAATGTCCATTTAGCTTGATATTGACACAATTATATCAATTTTATTTTGGATAGTGTTTCCTAGTACATATTTTCCATTCCTTTACTTTCAAAATTTCTCTTTCTTTATATTTGAGGCATGAGTCTCAAAAACAGCATGAGGAAGACAGAATTCTTAAAGAAATAGGAATACCAAGCCACCTCACCTGCCTGCTGAGAAACCTGTATGCAGGTCAGGAAGGAACAGTTAGAACCAGACATGGAACAACAGACTTGTTCCAAATTGGGAAAAGAGTATGTGAAGGCTATATATTGCCAGCATCCTAATTTAATTTATATGCAGAATACATCATGTGAAATGCTAGGCTGGATGAAGCACAAGCTGGAATTAAGAGTTCTGAGAGAAATATCAATAACCTCAGATATGCAGATGACACCATCCTTATGGGAGAAAGTGAAGAAGAACTAAAGAGCCTCTCGTTGAAAGTGAAAGAGGAGAGTGAAAAAGCTGGCTTAAAACTCAACATTCCAAAAACAAAGATCAGGGCATCTGGTCTCATCACTTCATGGTAAATAGATGGGGAAACAGTGACAGACTTTATTTCCTTGGGCTCCAAAATCAATGCAGCCATGAAATTAAAAGATGCCTGCTCCCTGGAAGAAAAGATTTGACCAACCCAGACAGCATATTAAAAAGCAAAGACACTGCTTTGCCAACAAATGTCCATCTAATCAAAGCTATGGTTTTTCCAGTAGTCATGTATGGGTGTAAGAGTTGGACCATAAAGAAGCCTGACACCAAAGAAGTGATGCTTTTGAACTGAATTGTGCTTCTGAACTGAGTCCCTTGGACTTCAAGGAGATAAAACCAGTCAATCTTAAAGGAAATCAGTCCTGAATATTAATGGGAAAGACTGATGCTGAAGCTGAAGCTCTAATCCTTTGGCCACCTGATGCAAAGAACTGACTCATTAGAAAAGACCAGGATGCTGGGCAAGATTGAAGGCAGGAAGACAAGAGGATGACAGAGGACAAGATGGTTGGATGGCATCACCGACTCAATGGACATGAATTGAGCAAGCTCTGAGAGATGATGAAGGATAGGGAAGCCTGGTGTGTTGTTGTCTATGGGTTCACAAGAGTTGGACACAGCTGAGCGACTGAACAACAGCAAGGTAGAATTCTAAGAATGATCCCCAGTGATCCTTGCCTGTTGGATCCACAGAATTCTGTCAACAAACTCAGTGAGCTGGGAAGTGGATTCTTCCCCACCTCCTCTAGGTAAGAGCTTAGGATGGTCGATACTTTGATTTCAGACTTGTGAGATCTGAAACAGAGAGCTCAGTATAGCTCATGTAGATGTCTACTTTAGAAATCTGTAATGTGATTTTGTGTTAAGCTGCTAAGTTTGTGATAACTTGTGTGGAAACAGAAAACTAATACACAGCACATAGCTTAAAATTGCTTTAACCTAATCTGTCAGTGTTGCCCTTTAAAAACTAATTGTCCTTACTAATATAACTTATATCTACCACTTCATTTTTGATCCTCTATTGCTTCAACTTTTCTTTTTTTCCTTCATTTTTGCCTTTTTTCAGATTGTTGTTATTGTTCAGTTACTAAGTCATGTCCAACTCTTTCTGGCCCTGTGGACTGTAGCACACCACTCTACAATCTCCTGGAGTTTGCACAAATTCATGTCCATTCAGTCGGTGATATTATGTAACCATCTCATCCTCTGTTGCCCCCTTCTCCTTCTGCCTTCAATCTTTCCCACCATCAGGGTCTTTTCCAATGAGTCAACTCTTCACATCAGGTGGCCCAAGTATTGAAACTTCAGTTTCAGAATCAGTCCTTCCAATGAATACTCAGGATTGATTTCCTTTAGGCTTGACAGGTTTGATCTCCTTGCAGTCCAAGAGATTCTCAGGAGTCTTTTCTAGCACCATAATTTGAAAGCATCTTTCAGATTGATTGAGTTTTTATTTGTATTTCATTTCTTTCTTCTCCATTGATTTGGATCCTATAGTATTTATTTCTGTTTACTAGGAATTTGCCCTAGAAAGCTTACCCTGTATACAAAAATACTCAGTCACACAAAAAAAATGAATTTGAGTCAGTTGTATTGAAGTGGATGAACCTAGAGCCTGATATACAGAGTGAAGTAAGTGAAAAAGAAAACCAAATACTGTAATATTAATGCATGTATATGGAATCTAGAAGAATGGTACTGATGAACCTACTTGCAGGGCAGAGATAGAGACACAAATGTAGAAAATGTAGTTGTGGACACACTGGAAGAAGGAAAGGGTGGGATGAATTGAGAGTTGCACTGACATATATACACTATCACATGTAAAATAAACAGGTAGAGGGAGGCAGCTGTGTAGGAGAGGGAATTCAGCTCCAAGCTCTGTGTTCTGTGATGACTTAAAGGCGGGATGGGGTGGGGGAAGAGAGGCTCAAGAGGGAGCGGACATGTGTACACCTATAGCCGACTCACACGGTTGCACAGCAGAAAGCAGCAACACTGTAAAGCAATTATCCTCCAATTAAAAATAAATTTAAAAATAAGGTTAGAAAAAAAGTAAAATATAGTTAATCAATATCACCACTCTACTCCCAAACAATTCAATGAACTTACAGTGACTGAACTCTGATCACCCCTTCCCACTTAGATGCTAATTTGTTCAGAATCTTAGTTTCATTTGACTTTGATTATCACCTGCCTATTTTTTTTTTCTGTTTATTTTTTTTTATTTTTTTTTTTAATTTTTTTTTTTATTAGTTGGAAGCTAATTACTTTACATCATTACAGTAGTTTTTGTTATACATTGAAATGAATTAGCCATGGATTTACATGTATTCCCCATCCCAGTCCCCCCTCCCACCTCCCTCTCCACCCGATCCCTCTGGGTCTTCCCAGTGCACCAGGCCCTAGCACTTGTCTCATGTACCCAACCTGGGCTGGTGATCTGTTTCACCCTAGATAATATACATGTTTCAATGCTGTTCTCTTGAAACATCCCACCCTCGCCTTCTCCCAGAGTCCACAAGTCTGTTCTATACATCTGAGTCTCTTTTTCTGTTTTGCATATAGGGTTATCATTACCATCTTTCTAAAGTCCATATATATGTGTTAGTATACTGTAATGGTCTTTATCTTTCTGGCTTACTTTGCTCTGTATAATGGGCTCCAGTTTCATCCATCTCATTAGAACTGATTCAAATGAATTCTTTTTAATGGCTGAGTAATATTCCATGGTGTATATGTACCACAGCTTCCTCATCCATTCGTCTGCTGATGGGCATCTGGGTTGCTTCCATGTCCTGGCTATTATAAACAGTGCTGCGATGAACATTGGGGTGCACGTGTCTCTTTCAGATCTGGTTTCCTTGGTGTGTATGCTCACCTGCCTATTTTTAACAAATAAGTCATTTTGGTACTTTCTCACAGTCATTTTTGCTTATATTTAAAAGCATATTAAACATTTTTTGGTCCATTATCCCTTCTAGCATCTGTTTGCTTTTTTAAAAATCATTTTTTCTTGCATCTTAATTATAATGTTGCCTTGAGAAGTTTCTTTAGTAGGATTTTGTAAAGATAAAGTTTGCTTTTACTTTTTCGGAAAGTTTCTACTTGGCTCTTTCATTACAAAACAACTTTTACAATGCATGCTGTTCTAATTTTCTTTTAACACATGGAAGATATTCTCCTGGACTCCTTTGTTGCTGGTTAGAAATCATCCATCTGTCATTTCAGATAACTTGTTTTGTTCTCTTGTTACTTCTAAGGATATTTTTTCCTTTGATAATATATATTTTCACTCTCACTTGTCTAGGGATGAAAATTTTGAATTTGTTGTGATTTTGGAAGCTGAAAATTCATAATTTCAACAATTAGGGAAAATTGAAACCTTTTTTTCCTTCAAATATTACTTCATCCATCCTATTTCACATTCTGGAATTTTGATTAAAGGCACATAAAAACTTGTTACTTCATGCCTTTTACCTTCTTTTAAATGTTTTCTATTTCTCTGTACATCATTATGGAAAATATATTTCAGATGTATTTTATACTTTAATAATTATAATTATCTATCTTTTTTAATAGGCTCTTTAATTCAACAACTAAAATTTTCATTTCAATCATTATATATTTTTAGTCCTAAAATTTCTGTTTGGGTCATTTTCAAATTATCCAGTCTTTCATTCCTTAGTTATACTTTCAATTTCTTCTTTATTTATTTGAATGTATTATTGAAAAATATCTTTTTATATTCTATATGGAAAAGTCTAAAAACTAAACTTTGTATGAGTCTGTTTCTGCTAGTTGTATTTATTGCTGTTACTTGTTTTTTTGTGTCTTTTGTAATTTTTGACTGCATGGTAGAGTTTGGGTCTTCCCAGTGACTCAGAGGTAAAGAATCCACCTGTAATGCATGAGATGTTAGAGATGCAAATTTAATAAGCTGTCTTATTTGGAACTCTGCATTCAGATGGGTATATCTTTCTTTTCTCCTTTGCCTTTCACTTCTCTTCTTCTCCCAGCTGTTTGTAAGGCCTCCTCAGATAGCCATTTTCCTTTTTTGCATTTCTTTTTCTTGGGGATGGTCTTGATTCCTGTCTCCTGTACAATTTCACAAACTTCCATCCATAGTTCATCAGGCACTCTGTCTATCAGATCTAGTCCCTTAAATCTATTTGTCACTTCCACTGTATAATCATAAGGGATTTGATTTAGGTCATACCTGAATGGTCTAGTGGCTTTCCCTGTTTTCTTCAATTTAAGTATGAATTTTGCAGTAAGGAGTTCATGGTCAGAACCACATTCAGTTCCCAGTCTTGTTTTTTGCTGACTGTATAGAGCTTCTCCACCTTTGGCTGCAAAGAATATAATCAATCTGATTTTGGTGTTGGCCATCTGGTGACGTCCATGTGTAGAGTCTTTTCTTGTGTTGTTGGAGAAGAGTGTTTACTATGACCAGTGCATTCTCTTGACAAAACTATATTAGCTTTTTCCCTAGTTTATTCAGCTGCCCCACCATATTTCTAGTAACAATTTAACTTTTCCACACCTTTTCTATCACCCTCACATAGAACATGACATTTTAAAAGATTCCAAGTTTTCATCTTTAATCCTAGAAAGGCATGACTAACATCTAGAAATAATAAATTCTAGAATGAATAAAGATATTTAATAATTTTCAAAGGTGCAAAGACAAATAAACTCATAGGTTCTCTGTTGTGTTTTCAAGTCTATAAGTACAAAGCTGGAGACACTGGAGAAATGCCTCCCCTTCCCACACATACCTTATTTCTATCTTAATTGATATGAAGCAGAGAAAATGCTGATCAAGTTTTCACTTTATATCTTTGTGAGTTTAATATATGCTTTCTGACAGTCAATTAAGATGCATTTTCTCCATGTGGCATTACTATATTCCCAGTATGGAGAGCAGAAGGTGCTTGATGACTGGTCCAGAGTCACACTGTGGCAGAGCTGAGATGGAGACTAAACGTCAGCATGTCCGATTCTGAAGTCCAAGCTGTTAGCCAATGTGCCCTGTGTCTACTTCATTAATATTAATGATGTTTTACTTCAACACACAATTTACCATCTATTTTTAGAATTTTTTGTAGAAGTATATTTTATTTAGTCAATGCATTCAACCAATACTTCACCTACATTAAATACACAATAATTTGCAGAGCACTCTTATTAACATTAGCTCACATGTGTCCACAGCCATTTAATAGTTTGACTCTTCATTTAACAAATGAGGAAGCAGACACAGAGAAGATTTATGACATGCACAGAACAATTTAGTATTACAGTCAAAGTAAGCCAGTTTATTCTTAATCTGCTCCCTTCCCTGACACTTAACATTTGGAAAATGACAATCCCCTTTAGAAAAGACTGAAAATACTGAACATCCACCATATCCTTGAGAGACAAAGAGTCAGAGCAGGAAACCCAGGCCCAAGCTCCACTGCAAAGGATCTTGAATGCTATATGTGGCCCCTGATTCTGCTATTGAAGACTCTGCTGCTGGAGAAAGAGTGATGTCAACACATGATAATCCTGTTCCCTTTTAACCCATTCCCTGGTGGCTCAGATGGTAAAGAATCCGCCTACCATGCAGTAGACCCTGGTTCGATCCCCGGGTCGGGAAGATCCCTGGAGAAGGGAATGGCAACACACTCCTTGCCTTGAGAATTCCATGGACAGAGGAGTCTGGTGGGCTACAGTCCATGGTCACATAGAGTTGGACACAAGTAAGTGACTAACACTTTTACTGGTCCAGTCCACTAAAATTGAAAATATGATTTGAGGAAATTGTATAAAAGAGGGGTGATTAATGTATTAAATCTGAAAATTAGGAAGAAACATTTTAGAGCCACAATTTAGTGTCAAACTCACCCTTATACATCCCTCTTTATGTGACAGCTGACTCTGATCATAAATAAAATAATATGTGTATCCACTGACTCATTTATTTTTCATCACAAGACTTGGAAAATGTTTATATATTTTACAAGTATTTATTAAATTTTTCCTTTTTAAAATTTTGACAACCACACACTGATGCACTTCTTTACATACGGGAAAACAATTCAGCTGCTTTTTCAACTCAATCTAAAGCAATGTTCAGTTTACTAAATACTCACTGATCATTAACTCTGTGGCTTCCACTAAGCACCATGATAGTTCATTGACTTGTTTCAAGTTGTTCATCCTAATAATGAGAATAATAAGCCCTGTGTCCCTCACAAGATTGTTGTGAGCCTTGAGGTGAGTGATTTTATGTGCTAACTTGACTGGGCTAAGGAATACAGATACCTGACGAAACATTATTTATGAGTGTGTCTGTGAGTGTGCTTCCAAAAGAGATTAGTATTTGAATTGGTAGGCTGAGTAAAGAAGATAAGCCTTCCATTGATGGGCACCATCCAGTCCATGGAAACCTTGAATAGACCATGAGATGGAAGAAAGGTGATTTTTTTTTTTTTTTTTTTTTACTCCTGTTGGGGCATTTATCTTCCCCTGTTTTTGGACATTGGTGCTCCTGGTTCTTGGACTTTCAGGACTTGGACTGGGACTTATACCACGGCCCCCTGCTCTCAGGCCTTTCATCTTACATCAGTGACCCCCTGGCTTTCAGACTCTCTGACTCCCTGGCATTCAGACTCAGACAATTATAACACTCGCTTTCCTGGCTCTTCAGCTTGCAGATGGAAGATCATGGGATTTTTTGGCCTCCAAAATCTCAGGAACCAATTCCTATAATAAACATTCTCATATGTATATACATATCTCCTACATGCATACATATATATCCTATATCCTATGCATATATCCAATATATATATATCCTATGTGTGTGTGTGTGTATATATATATATCTATGAGCATATATATATATCACCTATATCCTATGTATATATATATATACACATATATATATATATTTCTTCCCCCCCTGGTAGCTCAGAGGTTAAAGCGTCTGCCTCCAATGCGGGAGACCCGGGTTCAATCCCTGGATTGGGAAGATCCCCTGGAGAAGGAAATGGCAACCCACTCCAGTATATATCCTATCAGTTCAGTTCAGTTCAGTCGCTCAGTCATATCCGACTCTGCAACCCCATGGACTGCAGCACACCAGGCTTCCTTGTCCATCACCAACTCCTGGAGCTTGTTCAAACTCATGTCCATCCAGTCAGTGATGGCATCCAAACATCTCATCCTCTGTCGTCCCCTTCTCCTCCTGCCTTCAATCTTTCCCAGCATCAGAGTCTTTTCCAATGAGTCAGTTCTTCGCATCAGGTAGCCAAATTATTGGAACTTCAGCTTCACATCAGTCCTTCCCATGAATATTCAGGACTGATTTCATTTAGGATTGACTGGTTTGATCACTTGCAGTCCAAGGGACTCTCAAGAGTCCTCCAACACCACAGTTCAAAAGCATCAATTCTTCAGCACTCAGCTTTCTTTATAGTCCAACTCTCACATCCACACATGACAACTAGAAAAACAATAGCTTTGACTAGACAGACCTTTGTTGGCAAAGTAATGTCTCTGCTTTTTAATATGCTGTCTAGGTTGGTCATAGCTTTTCTTCCAAGGAGCAAGAATCTTTTAATTTCATGGCTGCAGTCACCATCTGCAGTGATTTTGGAGCCCCCAAAAGAGTCTCTCACTCATTGTTTCCCTGTCTATTTGCCATGAAGTGATGGGACCAGATGCCATGAATTTTTATATATATATATACACACACACACATATATCTCCTATGTGTGTGTATGTGTGTGTATATATATATATCCTATGTGCAGAGATATATCACCTGTGTGTATATATATGTATATATATATATATATCTCACCTGTATATATATCTACTATATATATATACACATACTATATATATACATACATATACACACAGACATATATTTTCACATATGTTTATGTGTATATATACATCTCCTATTAGTTTTGTTTATATAAATACATATACACACAGACATATATCATACACATATGTATATGTGTATATATACATCTACTACTAGTTTTGTTTCTCTGGTGAGCCTTGACTAATACAGGCTTGGAGGAAAAGATACCATTAAGTGATCCAATACATAAGGTCATTATTGAACAAAATAAGCATATCAGAGCCCCCGTCCTCAAGGAGATTAGAACCAGGAAGTAGAAATATACTCAGATTGATTCACTGCAGGACAGAACAAAATTTGAGCTGAGGCCCTTGCAAGTCTATCATCTCTTATCTAAAATTTATTGGGGCCAGATATATTGTAGAATTTAGAATTCTTCAGATTCTAGCAGGGAAATGTGGTAGACATACAGTCTATCAGGTATCACTTCCACAATAAAACGTATTGTGTTTCTGTAACAAAACACATGAGTCTTCACAACTGTCAGTGTAAACAAAGGACACAAAGAGCCTCATGTCAGTTCAGATGTGGTTTTGCCAAAAAATGAAGGCAAGGTAGGTTTTGCCATGAAGTGAGTTATAAAATCTTTTTTTCCTTTTTAGCTTTCAAAGCTTTTGAGATTTTGGAATTGTGGGTAAAGGGTTATAAATCTCAGGAGTGTGTAACTGAAGCAAGTATTTCTCATCCATTTCTTACTCAATTTATTCCTTTCATTTCTCCACAGATTTATGTAGACAAATGGGCTCTCCTCCTGGCAGAAGCCAACAACAGGCGTCAGAATCACCTAAGTAGTGTTCCTCTCACAGGCTTGCTGCGTCTCACCCCAGGGCACTCAGATTCTATTTGTCTGAAGTAGAATCCAGGACTGAGTATCTTTTCCAAAGTCTGCAAATGATTTTCTATACACCCATGTTATGAGAGCCGTGATTTCAAACATTTTTGAAGACAGTATTTTTGCTCTTTTGTTGTTCAGTCACTAAACTGTGTCCGACTCTGCAACCTCATGGACGGCAGCACTTCCCTGCACCACAGGCTTCCCTGTCCTTCACTATCTCCTGGAGTTTGCTCAAACTCACATCCATTGATTGAGTTGGTGATGCCAGCCAACCATCTCATCCTCTGTCACCGCCTTCTCCTCCTGCCCTCAATGTGTCCTAGCATCAGGGTCTTTTCCAATGAGTCGGCTCTTCACATCAGGTGGCCAAAGTATTGGAGCATCAGCATCATCCCTTCCAATCAATATTCAAGGCTGATTTCACTAGGATTGACTGGCTTGTGCTCACTGCTGTCTAAGGGACTCTCGAGAGTCTTCTCCAGGACCACAATTCGAAAGCAACATTTCTTCAGCACTCAGCTTATTTATGGTCCAGTTCTCACATTCATACGTGACTATTGCAAAAACCATTGCTTTGACTATACGGACCTTTGCCACCAAAGTGATGTCTTTCTATTGGACTTAATTAGGGCTTCCCAGGTGGTGCTAGTTGTAAAGAATTTGCCTGCCAATGCAGGAGATATAAGAGAAACATGTTAGATCCCTGGATTGGAAAGATCTCCTGGAGTATGGAATTGCAACTCACTCCAGTATTCTTGCCTGGAAAATTCCATGGACAGAGGAGCCTGACAGGTTATAGTCCATGAGGTCACGACTGAGCATACTTGTTTACTAACTTAAGAAAATCAACCAAAAAGAATGCTTCACATTAAGTTAACCACTCCCCAAATCCAAAATTGAAAATCAAAACTTAAGCATTTTGGATACTAGATTTTAGAAGTATTAGAATATCATGAAAGTGGGTTGTTCATTTCATTAAATTCTGTATTTTGAGTGGCCATCTTATCTATTATCTATTATTACTTTCCCTAGCTGGACACTTCTGCAGTTGACACTGTGTACACAGCTGATGTGGACTAATGCTTGGTCTACAGCTGGTCCTGTTTGTCTTATCTGTTCCTTTAATTGAGCAATTTAATCAGCTCTTGGCATAATTCTATGAAGCTCTGTCAAAAAGTCATGCTAGGTTGCTTTTCATTTTAGAACAGGTAACCCCAGAATTTCACACATTTTCAGCCATCTTATCTAGTATATCACTTTTTTCTTTCAGAAGAAATTATCTAAACTCTGGATTTTTATTCATAAAAACTAATTTTTCTAAAGTCACTTCTATATCATCTTACAGTGATACAAAGAAGTTAATTTTGATAGTATTGCTAAGTTCTTTCCTTGCGTTGAAGAATAGCAGCATATTACTGCTTTTCTTTGCCTATTTAAGGTTCCTGAACCTTTTTCCCTTTCTCTTTTACAAAAGAGATATTTAAGCACTGCAGGTTGCTGAGATTTCTTTTGTTGTTCTGAGGAGTAATAAGATGACATTTTAATTTTTATTTCAGGTATAGCATGTTGTCATATCCCTTTGTATGTTACAAACAACTTAATAAAATTCATACTCATGATAACATGAGCCTAAGGTAAATACCTTTATGTCCAAGAGTATACTGTTCTATAGAAGAAAATCTAACATTCTTTTAGCATCTCTAGCTTATCAAAACCATTCTCACAAACCTTTACGTATTTTTCACAGTATTAGCAAATCTTTTCATACAATACAGAGGAAAACCATTTTCTGTAGCAGCACTTGACTGAAAGGAAGATTCCAGCAAGTAGCTATTTGACATAAGTACTGAGAAAATAAATCCATTCCTAATTATGGCAATGAATTGGACATGGGAATCACTCACTCATTTATTCAATAAACATGAATTAAGAATTACCAATGTCCTAATACACTATTCTAGATTCTTGGGCTACATCAATAAAACAAACAAAAATTATGGTATTAACATTCGTTTGGTGTTTAGTCACTAAGTCCTGTTTGACTCTTTTGTGACCCCATGGACTATAGCCCTGAGGTTCCTCTCTCCTAGGAATTTTCCTAGTGAGAGAAACATTTAAACAATAAACATTAAAAAGTTACATATTATAAACTGATAAGCGACATGGAAAAAAGAGAACCAGAAGCATGTAAGACAGATGGGTGGGCCAGGGGCAAGTAGCAGCCCAAGATGGGGATGACTGCAACTGTACTTGGGGGAAAAGGACAGGCTTCATTGAGACGGCGGCATTTGAGCAAAATGGACAGAAGGTGCACGATGCTTAACACAGAGCACAGGAGCAAGGAGGCTCGTCAGTAAGGTCTGCTGTCTCCTTCGTTAGAAGCGCCACAAGTAGGGCTGAGTTGCTCTAGAAACCATGATAACACCCATAACTCTCAGATTCTCTTTACTGAGTTAAGGGGCCCTTGGATGAGTTAAGCATTAAGATGCAGTAAGATGGAAAACCAGTATCAGAAAAACAAGAAGGAAAACTGAATCAGGATTAGCAGCAAACGGTCAGCAGAAAAGCAAAGTCAAAGTCGTTTATTAGATGCTCAAATGGAAGATAACTAAAGTTACTGCAAGAGAAAACAGAACCACGGGCCTAAAAGAGGAGCCCAAATAGGAAGAAATAAAATTACATATGGAGATGTAAGTAGTTCACATTGTCCCAGCAATTTAATGTGATCTTCAAGGCCTGAGTGTAAGCCTTCCTGACTCATGAGGTGTCTCATAATTATTTTACTGTACAATACACCTTTCAAACTTATCCTGGGAGAGGTATTATGTACAAGTTCTTTCCCCAAACACTAGGTTAGATTTTTTTAACTTGATTTCTTAAGCAATTCTCAGATCCACCTAAAAAAAGGATTTAATGTTATCGGCTGCCTCTTGAAATAGAAAGTTAGCATATTGATTCTTCCTTAGACCTCATGGACAGACGGATCAATGCTAAGTAAATCATTGGTTAGAGCTCCATAATGAGTCAGTGAGGATCTCACAAAGCATCTCTCTGTTCAATACATTCATATTTATACCCTTACATGAAGCAGCCTTCTCAAAAACCATAATGGTCCAGTGTGGTTTCTTAAGAGCAGCAGATAACTGATTTTCAAACAGTGGGACATAGTGCTTTGCCTGAGAAGCTGCCTACTTCTTTGTTTGGTTTAATTCTATTTATGACCCAAGATCCAGCACAAATACAATATGCCCATGTCCCCCATTAGACTATGAATGCCTCTAGGTTACAGATTTCAGTGTATTCAACCTGAACTCCCTCACACTTTCCTTGGCACATAGTATTATTTTGAAAAACATTTCTGAGTCTGTTTCTGCTTTGTAAATAAGTTCATTTGTATCATTTATTTTCAGATCCCACATATAAGTGTTATCATATCATATTTCTCTTCCTCTGCCTGACTTACTTCACACAGTATGACAATTTCTAGGTCCATACATGTTACTGCAAATGGCATTATCTCTTTCTTTCCAATGGGTGAGTAATATTCCATTGTATATCTGTACCACATTTTCCGTATTCATTCCTCTGTTGATGGACATCTAGATTGTTTCCATATGTTGGCTATTGTAAACAGAGCTGCAATGAACATTAGGGTGCATGCATCCTTTCAGACCATGTTCTTCTCCAGATATATGCCCAAGAATAAGGTTGTGGTGTCATATGATAGCTCTATTTTTAGTGTTTTAAGGAAACTCCATACTGTTTTCCACAGTGGCTGTACCAATTTACATTTCCACCACAGTATAGGAGGGTTCTTTTTCACCACACCCTCTCCAGCATTCATTGTTGTGGATTTTTTTTTTTTTATGATAGCCATTCTGACTGGTGTAAGGTGATACTTCACTGTAGTTCTGACTTGCATTTCTTTAATAATTAGTGATGTCCAACATCATTTCACGTGATTTTTGGCTAAGAATGATCTCATGGTTACCAGAGGAGAAGGGTGGGAGGAAGGGATAGTTAGGGAGTTCAGGATGAACAGGTACACACTACTGTATTTAAAGTGGATAACTAACAAAGACCTACTATATAGCACAGGGAACTCTGCTCAATGTCATGGGGCAGCATGGACGTGAGTGGGATTTGGAGGAATACAGATAAATGAATATGTACGCCTCAGCCCCTTTGCTCTCCACCTGAAACTATCACAATACTGTTAACTGGATATTCAGTTCAGTTCTGTTCAGTTTAATTGCTCAGTCGTGTCCGACTCTTAGCGACCCCAATGACAGCAGCTCACCAGGCTTCCCTGTCAATCACAAGCTCCTGGGGCTTGCTCAAACTCAAGGCCATCGAGGCGGTGATGCCATCCAACTGTCTCGTCCTCTGCTGTTCCCTTTTCTCACATGTTCAGTCTTTCCCAGCATCAAGGTCTATTCCAATGAGTCAGCTCTTCGCATCAGATGGCCAAAGTACTGGAACTTCAGCTTCAGCATCAGTCCTTCCAGTGAATATTCAGGACTGATTTCCTTTAGGATTGACTGGTTTGATTTTCTTGCAGCCTAAGGGACTCTCAAGAGTCTTCTCCAACACCACAGTTCAAAAGCATCAATTCTTCAGTGCTCATGTTTCTTTATAGTCCAACTCTCACATCCATATATGACTACTTGAAAAATCATAGCTTTGACTAGACAGACTTTGGTCAGCAAAGTAATGTCTCTGTTTTTTAACATGCTCTCTAGGTTGGTCATAACGTTTCTTCCAAGGAGCAAGTGTCTTTTAATTTCATGGCTGCAGTCACCATCTGCAGTGATTTTGGAGACCAAGAAAATAGTCTCTCACTGTTTCTATTGTTTCCCATCTATTTGCCATGAATTGATGGGACTGGATGCCATGATCTTCGTTTTTGGAATGTTGAATTTTAAGACAGCTTTTTCACTCTCCTCTTTCACATTCATCAAGAGGCTTTTTAGTCCTTTTTCACTTTCTTCCATAAGGGTGGTATCATTTGCATATCTGAGGTTATTGATATTTCTCCCAACACTTTTGATTCCAGCTTGTGCTTCATCCAGCCCAGCATTTCGCATGATGTATATAAGTCTGCATATAAGTTAAATAAGCAGGGTGACAATATACAGCCTTGTCATACTCATTTCCCAATTTGGAATCAGTCCATTGTTCCATGTCCAGTTCTAACTGTTGCTTCCTTGACCTGCATACAGATTTCTTAGGAGGCAGGTAAGGTGGTCTGGTATTCCCATCTCTTTAAGACTTCTCCACAGTTTGTTGAGATCCACACAACAATCGGTGTAGTCAATAAAGCAGAAGTAGATGTTTTTCTAGAACTTTTGCTTTTTCGATGATCCAACAGACATTGCATATGTCAACTCTGATTCCTCTGCCTTTCCTAAATCCAGCTTGAACATCTGGGAGTTCTCAGGTCATGTACTGTTTAAGCCTAGTTTGGAGAATATTGAGCATTATTTTTTAGCATGTGAGATGAGTGCAATTGTGCGGTAGTTTGAACATTCTTTGGGATTGCCTTTCTTTAGGATTGGGATGAAAACTGACCTTTTCCAGTCCTGTGGCCACTGTTGAGTTTTCCAAATTTGCTGACATACTGAGTGCAGCACTTTCACAGCATCATCTTTTAGGATTTGAAATAGCTCAGCTGGAATTCCATGACCTTCACTAGCTTTGTTCGCAGTGATGCTTCCTAAGGCCCACTTGACTTCACATTCCAGGTTGTCTGGCTATAGGTGAGTGATCACACCATTGTGGTTATCTAGGTCATGAAAATCTTTTCTGTATAGTTCTTCTGTGTATTCTTGCCATCCCTTCTTAATATCTTCTGCTTCTGTTAGGTCCATACCGTTTCTGTCCTTTATTGAGCCCATCTTTGCATGAAATGCTCCCTTGGTATCTCTAATGTTCTTGAAGTGATCTCTAGTTTTTTCCATTCTATTGTTTTCCTCTATTTCTTTGCGCTGATCACTGAGGAAGGTTTTCCTAACTCTCCTTGCTCTCCCTTGGAACTCTGCATTCAGATGGGTATATCTTTCCTTTTCTCCTTTGCTTTTCACTTCTCTTTTCATAGCTATTTGTAAGCTCTCCTCAGACAACCATTTTGCTTTTTTGCATTTCTTTTTCTTGGGGATGCTTTTGATCACCGCCTCCATGTCACGAACCTCCGTTCATAGTTCTTCAGGCACTCTAATAGATCTACTCCTTTGAATCTATTTGTCACTTCCACTGTATAATTGTAAGGAATTTGATTTAGGTCATACCTGAATGTTCCAGTGGTTTTTCCTACTTTCTTCAATTTAAATCTGAATTTGGCAATAAGGAGTTCATGATTTGATCCACATTCAGCTCCCGGTCTTGTTTTTGCTGACTGTATAGAGCGTCTCCATTTCAGCTGCAAAGAATATAATCAATCTGAAATCTGTATTGACCATCTGGTGACATCCATGTGTAGGGTCATCACTTGTGTTGTTAGAAGAGGATATTTGCTATGACCAGTGTGTTCTCTTGGCAAATCTCTGTTAGCCTTTGCCCTGCTTCATTTTGTACTCCAAGGCCAAATTTACATGTTACTCCAGGTATCTCTTGACTTTCTACTTTTGCATTCCAGTCTCCTATGATGAAAAGGACACTTTTTTTTTTTTTTTGGTGTTAGTTCCAGAAGGTCCTGTAGGTCATCACAGAACCATTCAGCTTCAGCTTTTTTCACATTACTGGTTGGGGCATAGACTTGGATTACTGTAATACTGAATGGTTTGCCTTGGAAACAAACAGAGATCATTGTGTCTGATCATTTTTGAGACTGCACCCAAATACTGCATTTTGGACTCTTCTGTTGACTATGAGGGGTACACCATTTACTCCATTTCTTCTAAGGGATTCTTCCCCATAGTAGCATATATAAAGGTCATCTGAATTAAATTTGCCCATTTCAGTCCATTTTAGTTCATTGATTCCTAAAATGTCAATGTTCACTCTTGCCATCTCCTATTTGACCACTTCCAAGTTACCTTGATTCATGGACTGAAAAGTCCAGGTTCCTATGCAATATTGTTCTTTACAGCATCAGACTTTACTTTCATCACCAATCACATCCACAATTGGGTGTTGTTTTCACTTTGGCTCCATCTCTTCATTCTTCCTAGAGTTATTTCTCCACTGATCTCCAGTAGCATACTGGGCACCTACTGACCTGAGGAGTTTCAGTGTCATATCTTTTTGCCTTTTCATACTTTTCATGGGGTTCTCAAGGCAAGAGTACTGAAGTGGTTTATCATTCCCTTCTCCAGTGGCTATACTCTAATATAAAATATAAAGTAAAAAAAGACATTACTGAGGACCAAACATTATAAATATATGGCCCTTGCCTTTCATTGATTTTGAAATATTTGATAAATGATTAAATGATAATATAAATATTAGGCTAACAACATTAGCTCTAAAGGGCATAATATGAGAAACTATACATAGTTAAAATTCCTCTTTTAGCATATGACACAAAATAATGTATTTTTGAAAAATAGAAACAAATGAGAATTTTGCTTTAACAAATATATAAATTAAAGGAACCAGAGAAAATATTAAAGATCCTAATGACCTTTATATTTTTCCTATTTACTTCTGTCCATCTAGATTAGCTTGATATGGGGAATATAAATATGCAAATATAGAAGTCTGTTTACAATTAAAAAGCACATATACATTAAAGAGTTTTAAGAAGCCTCCCCAGTGACAGTCCATCTGTGCAAGAAACTAATATGTACTAGAAGACTTGACTGCCTTCAGAATTAAATGAGGATGCTTAAATATAAAATTACTGCTGGTTTAATATAAGATTACTTTCTATATACTCCCAGATTCTCTCACTTCAAATCACTCCTGAAGCGAATGTCAGGCATGCTTAAAGAAATGGTAATTCCTTCATTCCACCAGAGAGCCACTACTGCTTCTTACTCTCATGAACTGAATTTAACGTGTTTCTCAAGCACTGAGCACAGAGTAGTAATGATTTGGGAGACTGGAGATGAAATCACTTTTGCTTTTCTAGTGTAATTATTATTTTTTTTAACTTTTTTATTTATAATTTTTACTTTCTTCCTTTTGGTTTTCTACCACAGAGTTTTTATAAAATGAAGGATGCTAAGGTAGTCCTTCTATTAGGGACAGTAAAATTAGTCTTCCTCAATATACAAGGTGGCTACTCAAAATTATGTTAAACTGCACAGAGTTTTGAAAATTACTAGATTTTTAAACATATGTTTCTTATAAAAATAGGCTATTATGATAGTGAATCATTCTTATTTCACCTATCCTGTTTACATAGAAAAATTTGTTAAGTGTGACACAGCATATGGGGAGGTTTGAAGGTAAGTAATTTACACATGCATGTCTCTCTCTCTCTGTATCTTTTCATGTGCATTTAACAGCTCAGAGAGAATTTGCTAAGTTGGCTATCAATTAAAGAAACAAGTTGTAAAGCAACGAACACTGCTCTCATTTAACTTTTCTTTGTTGGCCAACCCTACATCTCTGAAGGAGAAAATGTTCTGATTACTCTCACTGAGGCATAAGGTTCAGTGGGAAGGCAAGTCAACAGTGATTGCTTGACTCAGCTGTCAGTGTTGGTATTGGAAGAACTAGGACTTCCCACGATAACTGTTAGAGCAGACGTCAAAATCCTAACCACACCTCATTATCACAACTCCTAAAGGCCCTTTTCACAAAGTGGAGGTCTTGGCAGAGATTCCAGGCCAATCATCTGCTGATCATTCTTATTCTTCCTGCATAAATGCCCTTTGAAGTTCTTATTGGATACATATCATTATCTGGCTTATATTGCTGCAGAACCTTCTGGTGACCTGTTTTTAAATTTCTGCCGTCTGCTAGAATGGTTGATAGGTGGCAAGTGAAGAAAGACACTAATAATAACACTGTAAGAATATAGGAGCTTATCTGTATATATTAGGGTAGGTCTGAGAATGAAAAAGAGAGCCTATACACTGATTAATCTCAAACATCAATCAGCTTCTTTTCTCCTGTGCACCATGTTATACAGAAGTGGGCAACAAACAAATGACCCCAAAGCCATGATATCACAGGGCAGAGACCCTCTACCTATTTCAGGAAACAGACTGCAATACTATGGCACATGCAACAACAACCATGTGGACATGCATCTAATAATAGGGAATGCTTGGATGAACAACTGCATATTTATACTTACCAAATAACATAACATAGTCATTAATAATAATTCTCTCATATGAATAAGAAAAATATTATAAATACACCAGAATTTAAATTGTTACTGTCTCTACCTGAGGATTATTGGCAATGCTTTGTTTTTTCATTTGTATATTTCTGAGTATACTAAATCAAACAAGCCTACATAGGAATAAACATACAATAATTGATTACAAATGGTTATAATGATGTCCACAGGAGTCTTTTAATACCCTAAATATGAAAAAAGTAAGCATATATAATAAGATAGGGTAGGCAACTAATAGATCTGGAAAGTTATTTTAACTTAAACATTTGTAGGAAGGGGATTTTTTTTGTTTAATTAGACAACAAAAGAAATTCTTTCTATGTGTAAGATTGAGGTACCACTAGCCAACTCATCAAGCCTTTGCCAACAGTGCAACCAGGCTATGAGATACCTTCAAATAGCTGCATGTCTAGGCATGTCAGGGTGTGTGTGCCTAAATTATCTATCAGGCTCTTTTCTGGGTTTGTAATAATGTTATCACGCCTCAAAACCTTTTAGTACATAGAGAGGACATGGTGAAATGTCAGGCAGTTCTTTCTGTCATTTTTGCTGACAGATCTTACTAGACAAGATAGAGGGACATGAGATGCATGTGATTTAATGAGGGAATACTGATGATAATAAGGTGGTGATTGAGGCAGTGATGGGAACCTGTTCACCAAAAATGTGTGCTCGTGTGTATTACCCAGGGCTAAGTTAATACCAGGAAGTGGTCACTCACCTAGAGGCCACGTTTCCTGAGCCCTTCCTGCAGCTAGGTAAGGCATCTGATTAGTTCTCAATGGAATGTGAGTTGAAGTGATTTATTTCACTTCTAGGTGATAGTAGTTATGAGTGGGTATGCTTTCTCCACCTCCTTTTTATATTCTACCTAGATAAAGAAGACAATGAGATTTTTAAGGAATGGTATCTTTTCCCAAATGGAAAGAGTCCAAGTCCCTGCATTATAACATGGAAGAAAGTGACCTGCCAGCCCGCATGGCCCACATTGACTGTTATATGGTACTAAAATCTTGTAGTTACTTAGTATTGCTGCACATGTTCCCCTAAATAATACAATGATGAAGCTACCCAGTCTTAACTGACTACTTACTATGTGCCAGGTATTTTGCCAAGCAGTTTACATACTCTGTTCCATTTAAAGTGTTTCTCAGATTTTGAGATGTAGATATGTCATCATCTTTTAAGGGTAAAAAAAAAAATATATATATATGTATATATATATATATAAGATATAAGAACTGCATAATTTATCAAGGATAATTAAAATATTACATCTTTTATATGGGAGGTTTGAGAATCTTATTTAGGATTTCTCACATTTCTACACATACTCATAACAATGTGTATTTACAGGCTTGAAATTGGTTGAATGACCTTATCCAAAGAGTTTGATTAATGAAATGACACCCACCTAGAGGGAATGCTGAAGTTTAATATATCAGTCAAGGAATTGGATGACATACAGTTCTATGATTCAAACCAGCGGGTGGCAGGGCACTGGCAGAATAAGCAGACTAGATTAGAAAAAATGATCAAAGCATATATTTTTTTAAAATGCAGAAATGTCCTGGATTTTACAAGTTAAAATTAAATAAGGTTAAATATAATTTCTATCATCATAGGCAATAAACAAATTAGAATGGGAGAGGCATGGCTTAACAGTAGCCTATGTAACAAAGTATAATTTTTAGTACATTCAATATGAATGAATAAATTGATGTGATTATTAAAAACAAATGTAATCTTGGCCTAAATTACTAGTGTATCTAAAACATGAAAGATGATAGTATAGTTATTTTCTGGGTTGGCTGGGCCATAGCTGGAGCAATGATTTATAGTGCAAAATCCACATTTCAAGACAGATATTGACAAAATACTGATTGGGGTATCAAGCCATCTTGAAGTCAAGTCAACTGAGAAATGACTTGAGCTGTAGCTGTTTGCCCTGAGAAGAAAATGTTTAGGTGAATTATATCATGTACCTTTAAATATATAATAGGAAGTTTTGGTATGTCCGCAACAGTTGGAGCAATAATCCAAAAATATAAGCTTAAGAGAAGTGATTTCAGGTCACTAAAAGGAAAAGTTTTCAAATAGTCAGACTCATCAAGATCTAGAAAGGGTTTCCCCATGAGGTAATGAGAACTCCATCACTGGAGGCATCCAAGCCTATCCTGGACAATTCATTGGCAAAGTTGTAGGCAACAATCCAGTGATAATCAAAATCAATAACATCATCATGACATTCTCTTTCAAAACTGAGAAACCAAAAAAGAAAAAAACAAAAACTGAGAAACCACAACTAAATGGATAAGTGTAAATTTTAATCAACTCATAGCTCAATCAGTCTTCACTTTATAAGGTGTGAATACTGAATTATTAATAACTTTCCTGAGGCACAGTGAATCAGGGGATGCAAAGACCTAAGAAAAAGAAGTGTGAGGGGTTTCTGACTGAGTATACCCAGCTTGCAACCATTAATTAAATTTGCAACAGTCCATTTCACGTTACCTGCAGAATCACAGCCACAGGCAAATGTAGAACACAAATAAGCTATAAATATATAAACATTTCTGTTACACTCAAGGTTTGTGATTATACATGTGGAAAGGGTAGATTGCTTTAAGATTTAGGTGATGAGACTGCCAAGCGATTATTCATTTGGTATTAAGCCTTAAATGATCTATAACAGTAAATCTTTGGTGTAGAGAAGAAAAGGAAGACAGATGTTCAATATTTTGCCCAGTATATTTCTGTTCATCCAGCAAGGTTTGCAGATTTAGATAACTGACCATTTTCCCCCAAAGAGTTGGGTATCTTTGTGTTCTAAAGCATTGTCTCCTTCCTAAAATGGTCTGTACTGCATTATAAACAATGCTTCTACAAGAAACCAGTGAGGCATGGGCTTTTCTTACTGGAAATGCTGCTTGCATCTCTTTAATGGTTTATAACTCAATCTTTTAAGTCTAAGAAATGCAGGTGGGATACAAGTTTGTCAACATGAGTTATGTGATGAGCCTTAGGTATTTTACAAGTCACACTTAACTTGATCCCTTTGCTTTCTGAGCTGGTCCTCCATTACACTGTACCAGAGTTCACAGTAGCCATTTTTTCCCTTCTTAACTTGGTCACTCTCTTCCTATGTTATTTTATAAAATTCTTTGAGGGCAGCATTTTAATTATGTTGAGATCATTATATAACATTGTTTCCATCATCAACTAGAATTTCAGTAGTGGAACAAGGCAGAAAGTGAAATGACTATGGAGTCGAGTGTCGGCTCAGTTCAGTCGCTCAGTCATGTCCGACTCTTTGTGACCCCATGGACTGCAGCACACCAGGCTTCCCTGTCCATCACCAACTCCCGAAGCATGCTCAAACTAATGTCCATTGAGTTGGTGATACCATCCAACCATTTCATCCTCTGTCATGCCCTTCTCCTCCTGCCTTCAATCTTTCCCAGCATCAGGGTCTTTTCCAATCAGTCAGTTCTTTGCATCAGGTAGCCAAATTATTGGTTTTAGCTTCAGCATCGGTGCTTCCAATGAACAGTCAGGACTGATTTCCTTTAGGATGGACTGGTTTGATCTTGCAGTCCAAGGGACTCTCAAGAGCCTTCTCCAACACCACAGTTCAAAAGCAACAATTCTTCAGCTCTTAGCTTTCTTTATAGTCCAAGTCTCACATCCATACATGACCATTGGAAGAACCATAGCTTTGACTTGATAGACTTTTTTTGGCAAAGTAAAGACCACTCAGTTTTAGTCTTCCAACAGAATTACTTTTAAAGGAAAAAACACTTCCTTTTAGTTTAGTAAACCAAGGTTAAAATGCTGAAAACAAGTTCTCTGTTCAGTGTCCCTTGGAGTCTAGGTTGTTCATTGAACTCTCTTCTGCACGCCTCCCACCCAGCAAACGTAAGGCAGAAA
The DNA here is from genome assembly GCF_023699985.2 of Odocoileus virginianus. Classification (NCBI taxonomy): domain Eukaryota; kingdom Metazoa; phylum Chordata; class Mammalia; order Artiodactyla; family Cervidae; genus Odocoileus; species Odocoileus virginianus. The sequence goes on from NC_069697.1 coordinate 33,431,240, forward strand.
TTTATTCATTCTGAACTTGAACTAACATGTTTAAGGCCTATTGGGTGATAAACTTTTAGGTGGTTAGATAGTATCACTGACTCAATGAACATGAATGAAAGCAAATCCTGGGAGATAGTGGAGGATGGACACTGTCGGCATGTTACAGTCCATGGGGTCGCAAACAGTCAGACATGACAGTGAGTGAACAACAACAGGTGATAAACTACATACAAGATGATGGGTATCCATAGATTAACAAACCATAGATCCGCTGAGGAGTTCACAGTTGAATAGGGATGTCTATGCACGGGATTACTAGCTAACAAAGACTTCCACACTTAAGCACAAATGAGATACGAATTATACATCTCAGTTTCACAATGTGCAGCTCACTCATTCAGTCATTCCACAGATGAATTTACTGAACATCTACCATGCGCCAAACATTACATTCTAGGTGTTACATGTACAGCAAAGAACAAAAAGATTTTTTTTTTAAAGTCCATGCTCTAGCAGAGCTTAAATTCTACTACTGTAGTTAGCCCCAAGTGAGGCAAGCACTTTCACACGCCAGTAGTGGAAGCACACATTAGTAAAATGCTCAAGAAGAAATTTTGGAACACATATAAGATAAAATTTCTTCTTTCTTAAAAATCAAATAGACAAAAAACTTTCCTTAGTTCCACCTCAGTCTTGAGCTTCCATGTTACCTCTCTTTTTTCACAAACTTCTTAATAAATCATTTCCACTTACTGTTCCTTGGGCTTCCCAGGTGGCAAGGGAAGTAAGGAATCCACTTGCAATCCACCTGGGTTCGATCCCAGGGAAGATCCCCTGGAGGAGGTCATGGCAACCCACTCTAGTGTTCTTGCCTGGAGAATCCCCATGGACAGAGAAGCCTGCAGGCTACAGTCCATGGGGTTGCAAAGAGTCGGACACAATGATCAACTAAGCATACACATACTGTTCCTTATCTTCACCTCCCACTTAGCCCAGTTATCTCCAAGTCATTTCTGTATCATAACTCAATGGAACTAACTTCATACGTATCCCTAAAGATCATCCTTTTCAATCGAACCAGTAATCCATCTTCCAGTATTTTGCTTGTGTGATTCTCAGCAACATTTCTCACTGTTGGTTACTTCTTCCTTTTAAAGTTCTCTGTCCTTTGACTTATGATTCTATTCTCCTGATTTACTCTCATTTGTGTTGGAGCTTTTATTAATCTATCTTTCATAACTATACCTTCTTGAACTAGCCCCAAATCCTGATGTTCCTTGGGCCTTTTTCCTAAGCTATCATGCTCACCTCACTTTACACTGTATGCCCACCAACCCCCATGACATCTATAATCATCTGTCAGCCACAGATGTCAGAATATGTATCTCCAACAATGTACTCTTGCCAAGTAATGAGCCTTCAGGGATCTTTCAGCCCTCTCAAACTCAGCATCATAATCCCCATCCTCATTCCCAATAAATTCCTCCTTCTCCAGCGCTCTCTGCCTCACTGAATGACATGAAGATCTTCCCAGATTTATAAGCCAGAAACCAGGGTCATCCTTGGCTCTTCCCGCTTTTCAGGGCCCACCACTAGTTATCACAGCATTTTCTCAACACAGCCTCCAACCTCTCTCTCAAATAATGCTCCCATCTTTCTGTCTCTACCATAATCACCATCTTCTCTGGCCTGAACTCCCGATATTTCTGCACTGATGCTTCATTTTCTCCAAAACAGTCTCCATTTTCCTGCTAAAGTTGTGAGCAAATCTGCTTAAATAGTTTCTTATACACTTACAATTCAAGACAATTACCATAGCCTTAAAAAAAAGCCTTTGAGAGCTGGTCCTTCAATCTCTGCAGCTCTTTCTCCTTTTTACTCCTGCACTTTAGGCAGAATCCTGAGACTTCAAGGTCCTTATACTTCTCTGAATATCTCTTTGGGTATTTTCATTTTGTTGCTTCTCCCTGAGGTTCCATATTCTTGCTGCCAATGCCACTCTTCCACCCAAAGACTGATTTTCATTCTTCACATGCCACCATTAAAAAAAAAAAGTGTCCTGATCTCCTCAGTTTAAGCCAGGATTTTCTGATGTGTGATAATCTCATTAAATAAGTTCTGTATAATGCTTATCAAAATGTTTGTCTAAATGCTCAACACATTTTGATATATATGTTTCTGTTAAATTGTAAACTTTATTAAAGAACAGATCATGTATATCTTGTTTGTAAGTGTATCCCCAGAAACTAATATACCATTAGTTATAAAACATACATTCAAGATATCTTTGTTGAATAAGGAAAGAATAAACAAATGACTATATTAAAGTTATTCATATTCCGACCTAAAAAAACTAAAGATAAATAAAAATGTAATAGGCAAAATTTCACTGCCATGTTATATATTAACACAAAAGAAGTAAACAATTTAGGTTGCAAAACTCAAAGAATAGTGAAGTTTAGAGCAGAGTTTAGAAACACTTTCTGTGAAAGGGATAGTAATCACTTAAGATTTTTGGTGTTTATAACTTGTCATAACTTCTCAACTCTGCAAAGGTACCACAAAAAGTCACACACGATATGGAAACAAATGAGTGTGGCTACATTCCAATAAAACTTTCTTTACAAAAATGAACAGTAGGGTGGATTTGGCCGAGGGCCAGAGTTCTCTGACTCCCTTAGTAAAGTATCTGTACAACAGTATATTTGGCAATCTTTAAGGAATGGGAGGGCTTCGGGAGAATTTATTTCAGATGACTATTATATCTACTGCTGTGGGAAAGAATCACTTAGAAGAAATAGAGTAGCCCTCATAGTCAACAAGAGTCCAAAATGCAGTATTTGGGTGCAATCTCAAAAACAACAGAATGATCACTGTTCATTTCCAAGGCAAACCATTCAATATCACAGTAATCCAAGTCTATGCCCCAATCAGCAATACTGAAGAAGCTGAAGATGAACAGTTCTATGAAGACCCACAAGACCTTCTAGAACTAACACCCAAAAAAGGTAGCCTTTTCATCATAGAGGACTGGAATGCAAAAGTAGGAAGTCAAGAGATACCTGAAGTAACAGGAAAATTTGGCCTTGGAGTGTAAAATGAAGCAGGGCAAAGGCTAACAGAATTTTGCCAAGAGAACGCACTGGTCATAGCAAACACCCTCTTCCAACAATGCAAGAGAAGACTCTACACGTGGACATTACCAGATGGTCAAATTTCAGTTTGATTATATTCTTTGCAGCCAAAGATGGATAAGCTCTATACAGTCAGCAAAAACAAGACCGGGAGCTGAATGTGGCTCAGACCATGAACTCCTTACTGCCAAATTCAGACTTAAATTGAAGAAAGTAGGGAAAACCACTATATCATTCAGGTATGATCTAAATCAAATCCCATACTATTGTACAGTGGAAGTGACAAATAGAATCAGGAGATTAGATCTGATAGAGTGCCTGAGGAACTATGAATGGAGGTTTGTGACATGATACAGGAGGCAGTGATCAAGACCATGCCCAAGAAAAAGAAATGCAAAAGGCAAAATGGTTGTCTGAGGAGGCCTTACAAATAGCTGAGGAAAGAAGAGAAGTAAAAGGCAAAGGAGAAAAGGAAAGATATATCCATCTGAATGCAGAGTTCCAAAGAATAGCAAGGAGAGATAAGAAAGCCTTCCTCAGTGATCAGTGCAAAGAAATAGAGGAAAGCATTAGAATGGGAAAGACTAGAGATAGCTTCAAGAAAATTAGAGATACCAAGGGAACATTTCATGAAACGATGGGCACAATAAAGGACAGAAATGGTATGGACCTAACAGAAGCAGAAGATATTAAGAAGAGGTGGCAAGAATACACAGAACTATGCAAAAAAGATCTTTGTGACCCAGATAACCATGATGCTGTAATCAATCACCTAGAGCCAGACATCCTGGAATGTGAAGTCAAGTGGGCCTTAGGAAGCATCATTATGAAAAAGCTAGTAGAGGTGATGGAATTCCAGTTGAACTGTTTCAAACTCTAAAAGATGATGCTGTGAAAGTGCTGCACTCAATATGCCAGCAAATTTGGAAAACACAGCAGTGGCCACAGGACAGAAAAGGTTCATTTTCATTCCAATCCCAAAGAAAGTCCAATGTCAAAGAATGCTCAAACTACCACACAACTGCACTCATCTCACACACTAGCAATGTAATGCTCAAAATTCTCCAAGCCAGGCTTCAACAACATGTGAACCATGAACTTCCAGATGTTCAAACTGGATTTAGAAAAGGCAGAGGAACCAGATATCAAATTGCCAACATCTGCTGGATCATCAAAAGAGGAAGAGAATTCCAGAAAAACATCTACTTCTGCTTTATTGACTATGCCAAAGCCTTTGACTGTGTGCATCACAACAAATTGTGGATAATTCTTCAAGAGATATGAATACCATACAACCTTGCCTGCCTCTTGAAAAACCTGTATGCAGGTCAAGAAGCAACGATTAGAACCAGACATGGAACAATGGACTGGTTCCAAATTGGGAAAGGAATATATCAAGGCTGCATATTGACACTCTGCTTATTTAACTTATATGCAGAGTATATCATGCAAAATGCCGGGCTGGATGAAGTACAAGCTGGAATCAAGATTGCTGGGAGAAATATCAATAACCTCATAAACGCAGATGACACCACCATTATGGCAGAAAGTGAAGAAGACTAAAGAACTTCCTGATGAAAGTCAAAGAGAAGAGTGATAAATTTAGCTTAAAACTCAACATTCAAAAAATGACGATCATGGCATCCGACCCCATCACTTCATGGCAAATTGATGGGGAAACAATGGAACACTTTTCAGGGGGAGTGGCCCCAAAATCAGTGCAGATGCTGATGACTGCAGTCATGATATTAAAAGATGCTTGCTCCTTGGAATAAAAGCTATGACAAACCTAGACAGCATATTAAAAAGCAGAGACATTACTTTGCCGACAAATGTCCATCTAGTCAAATCTATGGTTTTCCAGTAGTCACGTACGGATGTGAAAGTTGGACTATAAAGAAAGCTGAGCACCGAAGAATTGATGCTTTTGAACTGTGGTGTTGGAAAAGACTTTTGAGAGTTCCTTGGACTGCAAGGAGATCAAACCAGTCCATCCTAAAGGAAATCAGTCCTAAATATTCATTGATAGGGCTGATGCTGAATCTGAAACTCCAATACCTTGGTTACCTGATGGGAAGAACTGACTCACTGGGAAAGACCCTGATGCTGGGAAAGACTGAAGGCAGGAGGAGAAGGGGATGATAGAGGATGAGATGTTGGATGGCATTACCGACTCGATGAACATGAGTTTGAGCAAGCTCCGGAAGTTGGTGATGGACAGGGAAGCCTGGTGTGCTGAAGCCCATGGGGTCACAAAGAGTCAGACATGACTGAGCCAATGAACCAACTGATTGAAAAATATTTACAAAGTATGTTCAACAACATGCTGTGATCATAATTTTTAGAAAACTGAGACTCTGCAAATTTTACACCAAGATTTATTCAATATGGTTAAAAATACAGGCATGGAAAAAAGCCTGAAAATAAACAAGTCGAATGTTAAAAGCAGTTACCAGCAAGTCATAAAGGTATGGAAAAATGTTTTTCCTTCAAACTTTTCTAAATTTTCTTAAACACTAACCACTTATTTTACATTTATAAGTAGATATGGATTGCATCATCTTAGTAATTAGGAAAAATAAACATTAAAGATCTTTAAATTTAAAGAAAATTCACCCATAGAAAACTAGAGGAAAATATGGGGAGCTTATTCAATCTGGCCTCTTGATAAAGGAGGATTTCCTATGCTCTTTTCTATGCATTTTGAAAAGAAATGTCAAAGAAAAACACTGAAACATATAACAAAATCCAAACAAAACATTTTATAAAAAAATTATTTAAAGTACCAAAACCAAATTGGCATGTTTTGTGCATAAAATACAACAGATGAAACATTAATATAATTTCCACACTAAGTACTTATAGATAATAACAGGAAAAATTCTTGTGTTCTAAGTGATCAAAGGCTAAGTGTCAAAACAGACAATTCATGAAGTTACATATATCTCACAAATGTATGGAAAAATGCACATTGTTACTCAAAAGAAGGCAATCAAACTAAACATCAGGGTAAATGGCTCCAAACTATAAAATTTCATTGCAAAAATACTTTGAATTTGTATCCTGAGCAAAATACATGAAGTTATTACATTAATAATATAAGATCAAAAGAGATTTTGAAAATTACAAAAATTTACCATATAGGTGGGTATGCAAAAGTGAAAAAGAAATACTGGCAGTATTATGTGTTGAATTATGTCTCCCTAAAAGAAATGTTGAAATCCTTCCTCCTAGTACCTTATTTATAATGTCATCTTACTTGAAAATAGGATCTTCATAGATGTAGGTAGTTAAGATGTTCCACTGGAATAGGGTTGGTTAGCCCTTAATGCATTATGACTGACATCCTTATAGGAAGAAGAAAGAGACACAGGGTGATGGAGAAGGGCTACTATATAAAGATATAAAGATACAAGGGGAGAAGTCAGTCATGTGAAGGTGGAAGTAGAAATGAGAAAGTATTACGCCACAAACCGAAGAATGCCTAGAGCTCCTAGAAGCTAGGAAAAAGCAAGATCCTACCCTAAGGTCTTCAAAGCGAACATGGGGCTGCTAACACCTTGATTTCAGCTTTCTAGCCTCCAACATTGTGGAAGAACAATTATTATTAAACCCTCTATTTTGTAATTATTTGTTATTACAGCCCTAGGAAATAAATACAGTTAGCAACAGAATTCACAATGCTGAAACAACCTCTGAAAACTGTCCCTCAATGGTTTTCCACTGTTCCTAGTGCAAAAGTCATCCTTTCAGTCTTCAAGACTGCCCGATGTGGCCACTGCTTACCACCCAACTTCATCTCCTAAGCACCTCTGCCTTGCCCACTATGCTCCAACCACACTGGTCTTCCTTGAGTTCACTGAATCCACCAGCGACTTAGCGGCTTCAGGTCTTTGCCCACACTGTTTCCTCTGTTTGGAATACTCTTCCCCTCATTTTCTCTCTGTCTGATTCTTCCTCAAACTTCTGGTCTGAGCAGATATTTTACTATCTCTGACCAATACCTCTAAGTTATCATCCCCTGATATTCTCTATCATAGTGCTCAGCTTTTAAAACAGAGAATGTTAGAATTGGGGGAGTCCTGAGATCTGTTAGCCCATTGAAGGAGCAAAACAGTTTTATTACATATTAAATACTACTGCTAATAAGCATAATTTGGGTGAAATCTCTTAGGAATCAAGTTGGCTAACTGTACCTCTTTTTAAGAGGCTTAAAAATGTCATCTAAATAAATAAATGGGGGAAGAAGGGATAGTTCTTCCTTTCGAAAGAAGTCCAATCAATGAATGTAAAAGGAAATGAGGGAAATATAAAATTACCACTAGGCAAATACCACAGTAATAATTTCTTCAGGCAAAATCCACTAATGGATGCTAAAAAGACTTGGTAAAAGTTTGAAGAGAAATAGAAATATTTGTGCTGCCTTAAAGTTATATTTGGAGCCATGAAATTCAAAGATGCTTGCTCCTTGGAAGGAAAGCTATGACAAACCTCAATAGTGGATTAAAAAGCAAAGATATCACTTTGCTGACAAAGGTCCATATAGTCAAGACTATGATTTCTCCAGTAGTCATGTATGGATGTGAAAGTTCAACCATAAAGAAGGCTTAAGAATTGTTGCTTTAGAATTGTGGTGCTGGAGAAGATTCTCAAGTCCCTTGGATGGCAAGGAGATCAAACCAGTCAGTCCTGAAGGAAATAAACACTGAACACTCATTGGAAGGACTGATGCTGAAGCTGAAGCTCCAATACTTTGGCTACCTGATGCGAAGAGCAGACTCATTGGAAAAAAGACCCCAATGCTGGGAAAGATTGAGGGCAGGAGGAGAAGAGGGTGACAGAGGATGAGATGGTTGGATGGCATCACCGACTCAGTGAACATGAGTTTGAGCAAATTCCGAGAGACAGTGAAGGACAGGGAAGCCTGGTGTGTTGCAAAGAGTCAGACATGACTTAGGGCTATACAACAACAACAACAAAGTTATATCCTCAAAGTTTTTTTCTTTTTTGTCAATTACAAAGAGAAAATGTGGGATTCTGGATCAAATCTTAGAACAGAAAGAGGCATTGGCAGAAAGACTGATTAAATTCAAATAAGATCTGTGTTTAGTTAATAATGTTGTACTAATGTCAATTTTCTCTTTCATATAAATGAATTATGGGTACATAAGACATTAATATTAGGGGAAGTAGACTGGAGGATAGAAAGGCATTCTTTGTATTATTTTTGAAACTCTTTTGTCAGCCTAAAATTATTTTAAAAAGATAGTTTAAAACAAACAAAAAAAATTAACTCACAGGGAAAAGAGTGCATCGATCCATAGGGATATAAATTTTACTGCCTTTCCCTCCAGAAGGTAGAAAGAATCATGCTTGGTTCTTTTAGACCTTGTTGGCCTGAAATGAATGTGCATATTTCTATATGAAGTTAAAACTTCATTTTAAAAAGAGAAATGGAGTTAAAGTCTTATATTTCCTGATTCAAAAACTACTACAAAACTATAGCAATGAAAATAATATAATAATGTCCCACAGACAGAGACCAATGGAATAGACTAGAGAGTTGAGAAATAAAACCTCACATATATGGTCAAATGATTTTTGAAAAAAGTGCCAAGACCATTAAAAGCAAAAGGACAGTCTTTTCAACAAACAGTGTTAATAAAACTGAACATCATATGCAGAAGAGTGAAGTCAGACCCTTTCCTTGTATCACATACAAATATTAACTCAAAATAAATAAAAAGCCTAAACATAGAAGAACTAAAACATTAAAATTTTAGAGGAAAAAATTGGAGAAAAGCTTCATGACATTGGATTTGACAATAATTTCTTGGTTATGACACTTGAAGCACAGACAACAAAACAAAAAACTGATAAATTGCACTTCATCATAATTAAAAACTTTTGTATATTAAAAGGACAATATCAACAGTGAAAAGGAAACTCAAGGAATGGGAGAAAATATTTGCACAACATATATCTACAACGGTTTAATATCTAAAACATATCAAGAACTTCTACAACTTAATAACAGGGAAATGAATGTGAAAGTCACTCAGTCCTGTCTGACTCTTTGTGACTCCATGGACTATAGCCCATCAGGCTCCTTTATCCATGGGGTTCAGGCAAGAATACTGGAGTATTCTTTTCCAGAGGATCTTCCTGACCCAGGGATCAATCCCATGACTCCTGCATTTCAAGGCAGATTCTTTGCCATCTGAGCCACCAGATAACAGAAAACAATCTGATTAAACATGGTTAAAGGACATGAGCAGACATTTCTCCAAAGAAGATATCAGATAGCCAATAAGCACAGGAAAAGATTCCCAACATCACTAATCATTAGGGAAATGTAAATAAAAACCACAGTGAAATACTTCACATCCAATAGGATAACTATTACTAAAAAACTAAAAAAAAAAAGAAGAAGAAGAAAAAAACAGAAAATAACAGTTGTTGGCGATAATGGAACACTTCTGCAGTGCTGGTGGGAATGCAAAATAATAGATTCCTGCTTTAGAAAACAGCAAGGTGGTTCATTGAAAATGAAACACAGAATTATGATACGATACAGACATTCCACTTCTGGAGAAATATCTGAAAGAAGGGATTTGAAGAGGTATTGTACACCAACATTCACAGCCACAGATTAGCCAAAAGGTGGAAATAATCCATATATCCATCAATGGGAGGACAGACATACAAAAGAGAGTATATACATGCAGTGACATATTATTCAGCCTTAAAAAGGAAAGAAACCCCAGTGGATGCTTACAACATGTATGAACCTTGAGGACATTGTGCTAGGTAAAATAAACTAGTCACAAAAGACAAATATTATATGATCCCACTTATAAGAGGAACCTAGAGTAGTCAAATTCATAAAGACAGCAGTAGAACAGTTTTTGCCAGGGGCTGGGTGAAGGAAAGAACAGAAGATATTATTTAATGGATATAGAGCTTCAGTCTGGAAAGATGAAAAAGTGGTGGAGATTAATGGGTAGTGATGGTTCCACAAAAATGTGAATTAATGCGACTGAAATGTATAACTAAAAATGTTAATTTTTAATATTTTAGCTCATATGCTTTAACATTCTCCATCATGGAAGAGTTTCCATGAAGGCATATGTATCCCTAATTTATTCTTTTTAATGGTTGTATTATATTATAAAATCTGAACATATCATAATTTAACTCTTTTTCTACTGATATACAGTTGGGTTATTTTCAACTTTTGGCCCTTAATATACTCAACATAGCAGTGAAATTCTTAGCATATATACTTTTTTGCAATGTGCAAGTATCTTTGAAGGCTAGATTTCTAGGATTGAAATTGATGAATCAAAAAATAGTGCACTTAATATTTTGATATGTGCCTCAGTTGCTTTCTTAAAAGTTTATAAAAATGGACATATCCCTGATAATGTATGAAAATTATCATTTCTACATATCTCTGCCAACACTAGATTTTATGACTCTTTGCCCCTGCCTAGGGAATCTGATGGTATGTCACCAAAAAAAAGAAAATGGTAAATTTTATGTTATGTATATATTACCACAATAAAAGAGTTAAGTACATATATAGGGGGCTCGAAAGTTCTAATTTGGGGAATCTCAATTAAGAAAGTAACATGAAAAAATTGAAAAAGCTTCACGCAAAACATGCATCATTATTTAGAATAGCACAACATTAGAAAGAATGTAAACAAACTAGATTACGACCGCACAGAGTTATGTTGCAGTCATTGAAAAGATTTTGGTAACACTGAGTAAATGCTCATTGTTAGTGTGCTAAGTGATTAACACAGAAATGTAATTGCAATAATGTAAAATGGCATAAAATTTTAAAATAAAATATTAACCATGGTTTTCTCAGGTAGTAGGAATAAGAGTGAATTTTTTCCTCTTTTTTATTTTCCGTTGTTTCAGTAACACCCACGTATTTCTTGTACAAATAAAATGTTTTAGGTGGTTAATTGTGACAGCAAACAGGGTGGTCCATTGATGCTGCAGATCTGAGACTTTTTTTTAATCTGGCCTAACAGTATAGGAACTCAGGAAATAAAAGGACAGTTTAGAATTTTCAAGAGGAGATAAATAATTTATCTTCTAGCTCCAACTGTGTAGGGCTCTGAACTACACACCTGTATTATGCATACTATGAACTGTATTATGTAATGCAACATCAGATATGTGTATCTGTATACATCACTTTCTTTACCCCACTGGGAAAGAAACTAGGATTCAACAAGGCTTACTCAGTGTCCCACAAACTGGAAGTGGCAGAGTTGCAGCAAGAACCCCAAAAACTATCTGATTTCAGAGTCTATAATTTTCTACACTGTAAATATCAAATACAATGGGGCAAGAAGAGTGTACCCAGATATCAAAAAAGTGTATTAGTCTCTAGGGGGAAGAAAATTTAATAAATTTTATAATCCAGCAGGACTACAGTGCATTCAGTATTGTTATGCTGGAGGATTTGACAGCAGAATCATCCATAGAGATATTTCCTATGGTATACAACAAATTCATGTCTAGTATAGCAAAGTACATTTTACTGCACATGAATTTAGATAAAAATCCACTCAAAAAAATCCTCTAGGAACTATCCTATTGTACAGATCCCAAATTTCTGGGAAACTCAAGTAGAAGAAAGCTGTAAAAATCTTACAAGAGATGTGGCAATTTTTATAAGAAGAGTGTTCCTTCAACAAGCATTTATCAGTTAACTACAGTGGGTTAGATACAATACTACTATAGAATAAAAAATTATAGCTTTAAGTTTTGACAGAATGTGGGTATATTTTAAGCTATTTCTATGGTTGATAAGAAGCCTTGTAAATTTGGCTAAGAAGGCTAATTTCAAAGACAGACAACCTGGAGAATTCTGTGTAGAAACTGCTCTTAACCACTCAATAAGGAAGATGTTGCAGGATGCTTATATCTGTGTGAACATAGTCTGACTAGAGGGCTAATAATTTTTTAACTGCAAGGCTTACAGCAGCATGGCCGCTTAAGTAGTATAACATGTTTACTTCAGATAATTTGATTTGTCCATCTAGAAACCAACGGGCCTTGTGTAATTCACCCCATACAGACAACTTGTCCAAATGCAAGCATTTTCAATGTTTAGGTTGGTTTTCTCCAGTAAACTATTCTTAGTAAGGAGATTCAAGTTGACTCTGGTCCAAAGACAATGTGAAGCTTCACTTCTTCCACAAATTTACTGATATACCTCTCCTAAATATTCATTTTTATAGATTCACTTAAAAAAAAAAAAAAGCTCAACTGAAGTTCTTAGTGGTACTAACCATGAAGGTGGTTTAATGTAACATCCAGAATTGCTTAGCTTAAGCAATTCTCAGAATACAGACAGGGTCACTGTATTCATATCTGCTGCTCTAACTGCTCACTCAATCACAGCTAAAATTGCCAGTCTCTTAATTCAGAAACCTCTTTATTAAGGAATTTTCTTAGGTTATTCTTTCCATGTCAAAACTATTGCTCTACATTTCCATCCTATTGTCTTTGACTAGGGCTTTTGCCCCTTTGCTCAGAATGGTATGATTCTGTGGCTTTGGTTTACATTTTGACCCCTTGGTCCTGAGATCTCTCTAGTCTCCCTCATTCCATTGTGGATTCCAAGGACGACGGAGGAGACATTATGCCCAAACCCACCCTAGCTCCTGCTCATGCTCCCAGGAGTCTTGGGAGTCAATTCAATTAACTTGAGATTCTTCTCATTTGGGAAGGGAGAAAAACAAGAGGTTGTTCCAATCTAGGGCACAACGCTAAGTGAAAATAAGAAAATGCTTCAGAAACAAATCCAGGTGACTTGGTGAATTATGATGAGTGGCTTCAATGATGCTAAATACCATTAGAAGATTTGTCTTAAAACATAAAAGTAATCATGATGCTACATAGAATGTTACATTTGAGAGCTCCCATTTCTGAATACTAGCTAATCAATGGCAATCCAACAATGTTTGAAATTAATATAGCTTAATGATGCTCATCATTTCCTTCTGGGTGGAGTCATGAAATAGTTTTTCTAATCATCATTCTAGTTTAAGTAAAATAAAGACAGGTTTTCTCTTTTCATGCTCAATGCTATAAATGCTCACAAAACTGATGACTACCAAAAATCTTTATCACTGTACTCTCAAAGGTGTCACACATTTACCTTATTGCTTCTAAAGCAAAGCACGCAAAGATAAGAGCTTATTTACAGACTGATTCTATTACCTTCTTGAAATTTCCATGAAAGATCATTTCAGAAATGCAGATTCCAATAAAGACAGACATTCTATTCTATTACTAGATAAATGTAGAGCTCTTTCTTTAAAAAAAAATGATCTTAGAGCATTTTTTAAGCTCTCCATATCCCTAGATGTTATGTCATAGAATCATCTTGTAGACCTAGGTATTAAGGATCTTTGAAAAGCCTTGGTGAGTAATTCAAAAATGATGCCCATACTATTGAAGAATTTTAATCTTATTTCTTAAATGTGCTGGTATCTAGACTTCTGTTTAAATGCAAACCTTATGAATTTGCTAACTTGCTCTCTTTTTTCCCCAAGAGTAACATGTAAACTTTGTAGCAAGCCATCTGGAAAGTTTTCTAGCTTATTTCTTCAACTGGTCCTCTGTAAGAATGTAAGTGAGCCAGAAAAGCGGGCTGAGGCTGGTCAGGAAGTGTCTTTAATCCATAAAATGGCAAGGCAGAAATTAACTACATGTATTTATCCAGTGCTGCTGACCAGTCAAAATATACAGATAGCATCAATGAAGATTTCCCTAGTGTACAAAAATAACTTGGAAAAGGCTGTTTGTTTTTAAGCTATGATTCAAGACTCAATTTTGAGAAAGGCAAGTCTATAATACCCATGGTGATGACCGCACAACTAGATGCACATTAGTCTCCATTTATGAAACAGAGGCAAGATGACTTCAGAGATGTTTTATATGGAACAGGTCCTCAGGTCTCTGAGTAATCAGCATTTATTCAGTCTGAGGACTATCATAACATCATCTATGAATTTATTCATTCCATCTTAATTCAACAAATAACAACTGGAAGACAAAAGTCTATTTTCCTGAAGCTCAAATATAGCATACTCCTTTTCTTATTCTTTAAATTCTCTTTCATGTTTCAAATAATAGGCAAATTCTAATGACTCCCAAAGAGTTGTTTAGAGCCCAATTTAATTTCTGTATTCAACTGCTGACTCACTCCTGTACCTGATTGCCCCATAGACACCTCAAACCAACAGCAGATCTCAATACCTTCCTCACCACTTAATTCTCACCTTCTTGAATTATGGATCTTGGTGATAAGGATCTAATACATCATCTGGAACAAGTGTGAATCACAACAAACTGTGGAAAATTCCTAAAGAGATGGGACTATCAGACCACCCTACTTGCCTCCTAAGAAACCTATGTGCCAGTCAAGAAACAACAGTTAGAACTGGATACAGAACTGACTGGTTCAAAATTGGGAAAGGGTATGACAAGGCTGTATATTGTCACCTGCTTTTTAAACTTCTATGTAGAGTACATCATGCAAAATGCCAGGCTGGATGAATCACAAGCTGAAATCAAGATTTACAGGAAAAATATCAACAGCTCAGATATGCAGATGACACCATTCTAAGGACAGAAACTGAAGAGGAACTAAAGAGTCTCTTGATGAGAGTAAAAGAGGAGAGTGAAAAAAGCTGGCTTTAAACTCAACATTCAAAAAACTAAGATCATGGCATATTGTCCCATCACTTCATGGCTAATAGAAGGGGGAAAAGTGAAAGAAGTGACAGATTTTATTTTCTTGAGCTCCAAAATCACTGTGGATAGTGAATGCAGCCATGAAATTAAAAGATGCTTGCTGCTTGGAAGGAAAGCTATGACAAACTTAGAGAGCATGTTAAAAAGCAGAGACATCACTTTGCCAACAAAGATCCCTATAGTCAAAGCTGTGGTTTTTCCAGTAGTCATGTACAGATGTGAGAGTTGGACCACAGAGAAGGCTGAGGCCTGAAGAATTGATGCCTTTGAATTGTGGTGCTGGAGAAGACTCTTGAATGTTTCTTGGACTGCAAAGAGATCAAACCAGTCAATCCTAAAGGAAATCAACCCTGAATATCATTAGAAGGACTGGTGCTGAACCTCCAATACTTTGGCCACCCAATGTGAAGAGCTGACTCATTGGAAAAGACCCCAATGCTGGGAAAGACTGAATGAAAAGGATGAGATGGTTAGATAGCATCACCAATCCAATGGACATGAATTTAAGCAAACTCCAGGAGATAGTGAAGGTTAGGGAAGCCTGGTGTGATATAGTCCATGGGGTCACAAAGAGTAGGACATGACTTAGCAAATGAAAACAAACAACAAAATTTAGTGAATGAATTAATCTATCCTAACCATAGATCATGAAGAAGGCAATGGCACCCACTCCAGTACTCTTGTCTGGAAAATCCCATGGCCGGAGGAGCCTGGTGGGCTGCAGTCCATGGGGTCACGAAGAGTCAGACATGACTGAGCAACTTCACTTTCACTTTTCACTTTCATGCACTGGAGGAGGAAATGGCAACCCACTCTAGTATTCTTGACTGGAGAATCCCAGGGATGGGGGAGCCTGGTGGGCTGCTGTCTATGGGGTCACACAGAGTCAGACACGACTGAAGTGACTTAGCAGCAGTAGCAGCAGCAACCATAGATCAACAGAGAATAGGGAATAAATATAACAGGAGCACAAACTAAAGGGTGGAAACTAAATGATACCATAGCAATAACAATAACTAATAGGCAGTAAGTACTTCCTATGTGCCAGGCATTTTTCTAAGTGCTTTGTCTGCATTAACCCATTTAATCTATATGCTTATTGAATTTTAACTGTGAAGCACTGTACTAGAGTATATCACACACATATGCATATAGAAATGAAGCTCTTAGAAATGATAGCATATACAATTCTATTGATTTAATTCACAAAACCCCTACAAAGTAGACATTACACTCACTTTCCTTTTAAGGAAATGAAGTGTTTAAGGCAATAAAAATAATAACAGCTAGCATTTATGATGGCCCAATTCCACGCTAATTGTTTTACAAGGATGTAGGTATCAGTTCATTTTACTAATATAGAAACTGAGGCTCATATCATGTAACACCTAAGCAATAGGATTGAGATCCAAACCCAGCCCTAGGCAAACTCAACAATATTTTCACTATGAATAAAAAGTGTTAACTTATCTCTATCATTTTTTTATTAAGACAGAGACATTCAGAAACATTTTCATCAAAGCACAATTACAATCTCAAACCTCCAGGAATTAACTTTTATTTGCATTAAATATTAAGTGGGAGAAAACTCTATTTTTGGTGTCAAGTAAATGAGACGTTACTCAATAACCATAATTATCCCATTGCCCAAGGCTCATGAAACTTCTTGGTTGTGATCACTTAATAACTGTGTAATCTTTGGCATACAATGCCTCCATTTCTTCAACTGTAAAATGGGAGTAATAATACATCTACATTTTAGCACTGGGTTTAAATACATCAGTAGATTTAAAACATTCTGGGCTTCCCTGGTAGCTCAGCTGGTAAAGAATCCATCTGCAATGCAGGAGATCTCAGTTTGATTCCTGGGTCAGGAAGATCTGCTGGAGAAGGGATACTATATATTTATATTTATATATACATATATATATGTATATATATATATATATATAGAGAGAGAGAGAAGTACATGACCAAAATAACTTAGATGCTCACTAAGATGATAACTGATTTGGTGATTTAAAAGAGTTAATGCTGTTTGCAAATGCATGAGCCTTATTCCAGGGAGTAGCTTGGATATTTACACATGCTCAGCCTTTATTTTTATCCTTGGAACACCTTCAGGAAATGTCATGTTGTTTTTCAGGTTAGTGGCAGGGTCCTGCTAATTTACAATCTGCCGCTTCTCTCGCAGTCTTCCATTGGCCAGGGTTTTTGTGCTTTCAACCACTCTCTGATTTGAAACTAGGAACCCAGGTGGAGATGCACATTATTCTAAATCGCCTACATTTGTTTCTGTACCTTCTCTGTCATTTCCACATCAGCACTTTGTTTCTCACCAGGCAATCTGGTAGCTTGGATTCTTTTTTCAAGTCACTTTTATTATCTCAAGAACCATCCCAATTAAGTTCATTTTTTTGATGACTGCAACAGATCTACAAGTAATTTAATAATAATTTTGGCAGCGTTTTTACTTTTAATGGTATGTTTAGGGAAAATAGGAAATACACCGAAATTTGAGGGTATCAAGGGCTAATTCATAGGCATGCAGAAATTACATGACTCACAGTTTGATACCAAATCTTGTGATTATCTGGCTGCACATTATACTTATGAATTTCAAGGATGAATGGGTAAAGCCTTCATTAAAAATTATGGACCCACTGTTTAGGGGGGAAAAATGCTAACATTGAAAGTGGGGCTAACATTTGGTAAGCTTTCAAAAGCACAGCTCTGCATCTGTTTCAGCCTGATTAACTATTCACACCTTTGCATTCACTTTAGAAACTAAACCATCTGACTTTGCTTTGTTTCTTAAAATAATAGAGAGAGAGAGAGAGAGAGAGAGAGAGAGAGAGAGAAAGGTTTTTGAAAAGTAAATAATGTGGTTGGACACTGCAGTATGTTGTTCCTGCAGGAAAAGAGAAGACCTCAAGTCTAACAAGCTGACAAATAATATTTTCTGAAGGGATGGACCGTTGAAGAAGGCAGATATTTTAAGGCAATAACATAAGACGGTAAATATATATGAAGAGAAGCTCTTAGCATTTTGAGGCTCTACAGGTACCTGCTTTCCATTAAATATTTTTCATTCACCCCTGACTTCCAATCACCCCAATCATGGCAGAATTTCACCACAGATCCTCTCCCCTCCCCAGCGCTGGCCATCACATAGGCATCGCCCCGTTTCTCAGGCTGCTGGCATCCTGTATCCTGCAACCCTAGCTCCCCCTCACCACCTTTCTTCTCTGCTTGCGCATTAGCCACAATCTGTCAGCCAGATGTACCGCAGCAAGGAAACCTGAGAGCAGGGTAGTCAGAGGGAGCTATTGACAATACAGTCAATAATCACTTTTCCTATCGTGTAGAATCTCTGTAATTGACTTTTTCAGGCTTTGCTCATTCTTTTAAAAGTGTCCAAATGCAATTTAATTTTTACAATAACATTTTAAAAGTTTAGTTTCCACCTATACTCAAACACCCTATACGCAACATTTAATACTGAACAATATAGGATTAGATTTCTTAAGATGTCATGGCAACCAAAGATGAAACTTGAATTTGAATTAAAAAAGTTGGCTTCCCTTAAAAATCTTCTCTTAGCTGGAAAGAATGCTGATATAATTTTATGTGGAGTCTTGTCAAAGTGCATTCAAGAAATGTCAAATCATATTTTTAGCCATGGAGTTTGCTTAATCCCATAAGACTCTCTCTCGCCTTTATGTTGACAAATGAACAGGACTGAAATATCAGAGATCTGAGCTTCTGTCAAGATCCACTTCGCATCAAAAGCTGTTGTTCTTGCGCAGCTGTTGTCTCAAATCTTCCGAATTAAAATCTACACTTACCTTATCTTTTGATTCCCCTGGGTTTTCTATTTAATTCCTTTGTTGTCACACCTTAATTGACTCCAAGCTTTACTTTTATAGACAAGTCAATGAACTGTTGTGGAAACATAATGTGGCAGGAAAATCAGATGAGAGGCTCTTGATAATTGTCATTGACTAGGAAAATGTCATCTTCATGCATCTGCTTCTCAAGTTTGCTTCCTGAATGGCATATTTAGCCCAAACTTCCTCCCTTCATAATTTTTTTTAACATATAATCCATTTTAGAGACTATAAAATTAGTATTTTCGTAAAATCTGCAACCTGGACCCTACTAAAATAAATAGGACTAAAAATATATGGCAAAAAAATCTTTTAAAATGAGTGTATGTTTTGCCTCTAATCTTGATAGAGGAATTCCAATACTATTGGAAATAAGAGCCCATCAGGAGAGAAAAATTATAAGATTAAGTTTGATGGCAGTTAAAGTTTTAAATTATCTACTTGGCATCAAGATTACACTTTAAGATTCAGCATTCTTCAATGCTACTGTTTAATCACTTATTTCAGTAAATATGAACTCTTATTTACCCAAGATAGTCCTATCATCATTTGGAAAGTTTAGCTGACAGACAAGTATTTGTTAAAGAATATAAGCCTTTCAGTGGGATCTTTCATCATTAAACATATTTCATGCAATTCATATCTTAATTCCTATAAGCAAAGGAGATTCTAGCAAATGATATAACATTAGCATCATGCATATTTATAATTGAGTGAGCTACTTAAGGCTGACCTCATTTAAAAAAAAAGTGTAAAATAGTGAATATACAATCTTGATGTTAGTTCAGTTTAGCTTAGTTGTGGGAATGACAGTACAGTATAGTAAAAATAAAAAGATGTTAAAATTAGTAAAAAAAAAAAAAAAGCTCTTCATTCAGAAAATGCAAATTGTAGACTATATTTTAAGATGTTCTCATTTATGAAACACTATAATTTTTAAATTAAGTAACACAATATGAACAGTCATAATTCCACATGCTTCATCTTTATCTCACAGCAGTTCACAGTCATATTCTCTAAGCAATAATTATTAAAAGTAACCCACCCTCTGAGCAAATGGCAACAATACTTAGTGCAACAATACTTAGTAACATTTAATGAGAAGTAAATAATCAAATTAAAGCACAAAGAGAATTGGGAGAGTGGGTCATTTGCTGGTGGGAGTGTGGGCTAAAAGGAACTTTATGTAGAAGATACTCTATAAGAATAGGCAAAAGGATGACATGACTATCCTTCTCCATCTTGTGAACTGGGAGGAGGTGGGGGATGCCTGTCCTCTCTGGAGAGGCAGACTTCTTGAATAATTTGTTCCAAAGCCAAGGCAAATGCTACTGGTTAGCTTTTTAGCAAAGCTGGTGTATATTCAGGACAGTCTGCTGTGTGTATCAGAAGGAAGTCAAAGTTGCTCTATAAGAAGCCTAAATCAAGTTCTAGACATACACCACTGGAGGTGAGGGGAAATGTATTGAGCACTTACATAAGCTTGTGGCAATGTGTGTGCCTCTGGGGTGCTGAAACTCAATAAGACCAGTCCTCTTCTCACCCATTCTGCCTTCATTCCCTGCTTCATTCCTGTCTTGGACAGTCTCCCAGCAGCAACACAAGATTCCTTACTTTGATTCCCTTCAGCCTTAATATCTTATGACCCCAAAGAATATGTCAAAATACTCCCACATCAAACTTACTGGAATCACCTAAGAGAAACGGTCCCAAATTTGCCTGCACATTAGAGCTGGAGGAATCCCGCACCAGATTACAATCCAGACAATTTAAGTCCCCTCTGTGTTGACACAGACCTCAGTGGTCTTGGAAGCACTCCAGGAGATTCCAAAGTAAAGACAAATTTGGGAAACACTGCCTTGTGAAATGCAGATAGAAAAAACTGATTGGGCTACCAATTAAACAGCAAGCGTGGTTCACTGTAGGTATTTAGAAACTGCCTCAGAGCTTCATAGATATTGACACCTTAATGATATTTGCATTCACTTAAGATTGGCACAATGCATTTTCATTAGGTACCCACCTGCACACTGTTTCCCTGCGATGAGTCAAAGCTAGTCAGTCAGTCAACAAATCCAGCAAGAGTGCTAGGTCTCTTGGCACCCATGCTGGTAATGGTGAGCCTGACCTCAATAACAAGCATTTCATTAACACTTGAGAAAGTGTTATTGGGAAACTGGTTTTCCTACTTGAGCCTTCACTGTTTGGGTGAGATGAGCGCTAAGTGGTACAAGGACTGAGCAGAGCATAGGCACTTCCTGAGTCCCCTACATGTCAGTGGTCCATCACCAAACAGGGGGAACCAGCCCTTAGAGAATGGATCACTTCAGGAGGTGTGATTGAGATGTTCCAAAATGGCACCTGCCCAAAGTTCACTTCTCATACCCGTCTCTCTGTGTTCATGTCATGTGTCAGTCTGCAGTTTCAAGAAAGCAAGAAGCAGGTGGCAAGTGGGTAGAATTTGTGCTGAAGTTACAGCCTCCTCATTCCTGGTATTTTTGCACTAAACTGAATTTTTTTGTCTCTTTGTGGAAATATGCTCTCTGGTTTGACATAGCTTCTCCTTCACCCTGCTACTGTACACCCTTTTATCTCATACCGGATATTCCACACTGTACTCGAGTGGCCTGGCCCTCAGAGCATTTGACCTTGAAAGTCCAGTATTTATTATTTATGCAAGTTTAACACAGAAAGCCACTGTCACTCACTGAAACTTCCCCACAAACTGATGACTCAGGACACTGAAAGAAGGTGGGGAAGATCTGAATAGACTAAAAGATGCTGTAGGACAAGAGTTTCTACACAGCCTGAATTCCCACCAACTCAGCAAGTCTTGTGAAGGGCTGGCTGGGGCAAGGCACTGAGGAGATTCCTTTCATAAGAGGAGGTTAACACTAAATGCAATGATATTAGAACTCCATTTTATAATATTTAATATATTCTGCTTACTTCATCACTCACTTGTTATTGCTCTGTAGGTGATTTTGTTGTTCAATTGCTAAGTCATTTCTGACCCTTTGTGACCCCATGGATTCCAACCCGTAGGTTCCTCTGTCCGTGGCGATTTTCCAGGGAAGAATACTGAAGTGGGTTGTCATTTCCTTCTCCAAGGGATCTTTCTAGATCAGGGATCGAATCCACATCTCCTACGTTGGCAGGTGGATTCCTTACCCCTGAGCCACCAGGGAAACACCTGTAGTTGCTTACTATTAATATGTATTTAATAGGTGAGATTAATGAATAAGGAATGAAGTGTTTTAGGTTACTTTGCAGCATCAAAATTTGGTAAACTATTTTAAAATTACACTTAGAGACAACTTAGTTCATGAGTTTTATCATGTAAAAATATTTGTAAAAGTAAAAAGATAGTAGGAATGTAGCAAAAATATGGTGTCTGTGGAAATGTTCGGGCTAAAATAGTGCTAAAAATAAAACTGTACAATCCTCTGTTTAGTAGAATACATTCTTAGCTCCACAGGGCTTTTGACACTAGAGAACATATTTTCTCAAAAATATTATGATCTATGGCACACGTGTGCTAAGTCACTTTAGTTGCATCCATGTCTTTGCGATCCTGTGGACTGCGGCCCACCACACTCTGTCCATAGGACAGAGAGTTTAGAGCCTTTCAAGATTAAGAAAGTAAAATATGTGAATAGGTACCAAGAATAATAATTCTGCTTGTATTTTAAATGTTCATATAATCAAAATAAAAGATTTGTAAACTATATATTTGCTTTACTATACATGAATACATGTTATTTTTGTATTTTAGAAAAAATTTTTTAAATGGTCTTTGACAAGACATTTTATATCTCTCCCAAAAGAGTAAATCCAATTTGTTGGTTAAAAAAATATTTCAACAATTTTATAATTTTAGTTATCCTTAGTCCCCTTTTAACACTCAAAAGCATTATATAAGAAGGTTGTAAAGTATGGGCTCCCCAGGTGGCTCAGGGGGTTAATAACCCACCTGCAACGCAGAAGATACAGGAGATGTGGCTTCCAGTCCCGGGTCAGGAAGATCCCCTGGAGAAGGGCATAGCAAGCCTCTCCAGTATTCTTGCCTGGAGAATTCTATGAACAAAGGAGCCTGGTGGCCTATAGTCCATGGGGTCGCAAAGAGTCAAACACGACTGAAGCGACTGAACATGCAGTCATAGTAAAGTACTAAGTCACTATATAAATACTCATGTAATGAATAAATGAACTTAGATATCTAGCATATGGTTAGACAGAAAGTTGATTCATTCTGCTAATCTTTACTGAAGCAAAATAAGATGCATTATGGTTTTTTGAATCTGCACTTGGATTTGTCAAAAATCTTCCATTGATTTTGTCACCTCTAGTTGAAACTGAAAATGTCAAATAGAAATTAGGATAATTACATGACAATTCAAGGGAAAAAGTACTCAGATCTTGAAAATTATTGGCTTTCATTTTTCTTCAATAGCTACAGGTTCACAGTATCTTTTTCATGATGTATTTTAAAACCTTTATGAGAGGTGCTACTCTTTTCAATGAAAATGGAAGGCTGCTCTCCAGGTTTCCTGTTTCATTTCAACCACTTGACTCATTTAGGTAATAGTTATCAAATATATTCTCAGCAAAGTAGTCAAGATAATTTGGAATTTTTACGTTGGTATGGGTGGTGTCCTGACTTTCTTTCTGTGATCCCTGGTATTTAGCATTAAAAGAACAACTGATGTGAACTTAATCTTCTATTCCATTTAATATCTTCATAAATGTCAAAGGTCATTTATTTTATATTATACTTAACTGATAAGTTCCATTAGTATTGTATACACAGTTGAGTCCTTTCCTTGTGCAGTAGCATGTTCAGAAAGCTACATAAGGTATTTCTTTGATGAACTGGTAGTCTAGTGAAGGATACTGGAGTCAAGCTCAGGTCTGGGATAAAGAGCAAAAGGAAGTTCTTTATTTCCCAGTCAGATTTCAGATATATAAGAACAGAGAAGAATATATGGCAAACATGGTTTTACTTAATCATTCGTTATCAAAATATTCCCTCTGCTCACTCAACTACATCAGTCTCTTGAAATATGATGTACAAGCTTTTATAAACAACAGCAATGAAACATAAGTACTAGCACTTCATTGCTATAAATTTCATTTTGATGTTTATAGAACATTTAACTATAAATGCAACATACACTGTGAATATAAAAAATCTTTACTGCTCAAAAAATCCTTGGGGCAAACAACTGCTATAGGATAACAATTTTCTGTAAACAAAACACTTGGGACTTAAAAAATCAGGAACTGAATTATCTATCTTAAAAATATCACATAAAACTATTACTCTACTTTCTTCCAGTCTCAGAAATAAGATGCTTTCAAGCATCTATATTTGTTAAAAGGGAACAGGAAAAATGTCTGCATTTTCTAAAGTTTAAAAGTATTAGCTTGTTTAGTTCTTTGGCCCATTTTTTGATTGGGTCATTTATTTTTCTGGAGTTGAGCTGGAGGAGTTGCTTGTATATTTTTGAGATTAATCCTTTGTCTGTTGCTTCATTTGCTATTATTTTCTCCCAATCTGAGGGCTGTCTTTTCACCTTGCTTATAGTTTCCTTTGTTGTGCAAAAGCTTTTAAGTTTCATTAGGTCCCATTTGTTTATTTTTGCTTTTATTTCTGGGATGTGGGTCATAGAGGATCCTGCTGTGATTTATGTCGGAGAGTGTTTTGCCTATGTTCTCCTCTAGGAGTTTGATAGTTTCTGGTCTTACATTTAGATCTTTAATCCATTTTGAGTTTATTTTTGTGTATGGTGTTAGAAAGTGTTCTAGTTTCATTCTTTTACAGGTGGTTGACCAGTTTTCCCAGCACCACTTGTTAAAGAGGTTATCTTTTCTCCATTGTATATCCTTGCCTCCTTTGTCGAAGATAAGGTGACCATAGGTTCGTGGACTTATCTCTGGGCTTTCTATTCTGTTCCATTGGCTAACAAACACATGAAAAGATGCTCAACATCACTCATTATCAGAGAAATGCAAATCAAAACCACAATGAGGTACCATTATATGCCAGTCAGGATGGCTGCTATCCAAAAGTCTACAAGCAATAAATGCTGGAGAGGGTGTGGAGAAAAGGGAACCCTCTTACACTGTTGGTGGGAATGCAAATTAGTACAGCCACTATGGAAAACAGTGTGGAGATTTCTTAAAAAGCTGGAAATAGAACTGCCATATGACCCAGCAATCCCACTTCTGGGCATACACACCAAGGAAACCAGATCTGAAAGAGCCACATGCACCCCAATGTTCATCGCAGCACTGTTTATAATAGCCAGGACATGGAAGCAAACCAGATGCCCATCAGCAGACGAATGGATGAGGAAGCTGTGGTACATATACACCATGGAATATTACTCAGCCATTAAAAAGAATTCATTTGAATCAGTTATAATGAGATGGATGAAACTAGAGCCCATTATACAGAGCGAAGTAAGCCAGAAAGATAAAGACCATTACAGTATACAAACACATATATATGGACTTTAGAAAGATGGTAACGATAACCCTATATGCAAAACAGAAAAAGAGACTCAGATGTATGGAACAGACTTGTGGACTCTGGGAGAAGGCGAGGGTGGGATGTTTCAGGAGAACAGCATTGAAACATGTATATTATCTAGGGTGAAACGGATAACCAGCTCAGGTTGGGTGCATGAGACAAGTGCTCGGGCCTGGTGCACTGGGAAGACCCAGAGAGATCGGGTGGAGAGGGAGGTGGGAGGGGGGACTGGGATGGGGAATACATGTAAATCCATGGCTAATTCATATCAATGTATAACAAAAACTACTGTAATGATGTAAAGTAATTAGCCTCCAACTAATAAAAATTAAAAAAAAAAAGTATTAGCTTGGCTGAGATGTGATGTACTTATCACTTAGTATCTAAAAAGATACACACGACCCTCTCCCAACTAATGACAAAATTAAACAAATTTTATTGACACACTGGCAGAAAAAAGTATCAAATCAACAAAAGCTATATTCCATGTCTTGTTAATGCTTATGATTAAATACCCTCAAGAAAATATTACACTTGACAGGACAGTATAGTAATTGAAAGCATTGAGAACTAACTGAAATTTTACACACACATACACAAAATAGTGCTTGACCCACAGGAAAGGCACTAAACTAAAAAAAAGTAAAAGAGGAATAATCCAATCACTCTCAAAATTACTACATAAAGAAGCACATAGCTTCTTTTTTGAGGGTTCTAAGCTAATATTAATAACCAGCATTCATTTCACTATATAATGGACTTTCAGAGGAAAAATATCAATGTCTCCTAGCTTTTATTTAAACCTCAGGCAAATGATTGATAAATGGTGCTCTAAAAGGTGTGGAATATGGAGTTAGAAAAATCACAACAAATGTGGAGACAAAAAGGACACCTGCCTTGAGGAAGTACAAACCAAGTAATAGAAATATAGTATAATGAAAAGATGCTGAAACTAAGCTACGGATGGAAAAGATGAATGTGAGCATCTCCTGCCTCTAGTGGGAGCGTCACTCTGTAAGAGATGTACATAGTGTCTTTCACATATTTATATAGCTCAATCCAACGCACTTTCCTGGTACTTTTCATATGCTTAGAATAATTTATTCCATAAATTTTTAATAAATAAATATAAATTACATACATATTATAACATACTATGGAATTTCTGATAGATATTGAGCTTAGGAGAGTTACAGCAGAGATGGATTTTGTGCCTCTATTCTTAAATATCTATATTCTATACTACAATCTATTTTACTCAGAAATCCTTTTTTTTTAACATCATATTCTGTTAGTACTTTAAAAATCCAAGAACCCTAAAAAGTAAAAGACTCTTGATCACCATTTGTGATGCTATCAGAAAATAGGAGGTTAGACTCTCCAGTCTTATCAATTTTTTAGTAAGAACCTATTATTTTGAAGGAACATGAAACACAATGTTAAAATATTTATAGACACATTAAAATATTTATATATGCAAAGTCAAAATGACCATATTTGGTTCCCTCTAAATTTTCTAAAGAATAAAATGGAAATGTAAAAAAATATTTCTTCCCTTAGGTTTTTCATTTCAATCAAATAATCAAATGAGCTGATGATGTTTTTTGACAGCTACGGGTGCCATTCAGTATAATGTTCTTGGGTTTTTTGTGTTAGAGTCAATGGTGTGTCCCATCCATGTCCCCTTCACCTACTGGTAGACTCCAATCCCCAGGAACACAAAACCTGCCCAGTGGTTCAAGCCAAGGATAGACTACCCGGGACTATGACCACATCTTTGCTCACCTCCTTCCCCAGCTCTCCCTTGCTTCTCTCATCTCCTTACAGATTTCCCTGAAGAGCATTTCCTCAATGTGCTTCCAAATCCACTGGCATACCATGTACTGTGGTATGTCACTTAAGAGAGAATCTTCATAGAAAGATAGCATATTACTTATTTAAATGACTGATCCAGTTTCCAATTTCACTGTATAAAATAATGAAAAGCAATGTATATTTACCAAGCATGGAGTAGATTACAGTCATGAATCAGGCAGAGAGAGCAAAAGAGAAAAATCTCAGAGTAATGCTGGGCTCTTGGGTCCAGCTCCAACAGTTGTTCAATCACTAAGCCATATCTGATTTTCTGCAACCCCATGAACTGCAGCACACCAGTCTTCACTGCCCTTCACTATCTCCAGGATATCCATTGTCTCTGCTGTAAGTCTCCACTGACTCAGTTATGCCATTCAACCATCCTGTCCTCTGTCACACCCTTCTTCTCCTGCTCTCAATCTTCCACAGCATCAGGGTCTTTTCTAGTGAATCAGTTCTTCCCATGAGGTGGCCAAAATACTAGAGCATCAGTTTCAGCATCAGTCCTTCCAATGAATATTCAGGGCTGCTTCCCTTTAGGATTGATTGGTTTGATCTCCTTGCTGTCCAAGGGACTCTAAAGAGTCTTCTCCAGCACTACAATTCAAAGCATCAATTCTTTGGTACTCAGCCTTCTTTATGGTCCAACTCTCAAATTTGTACATGTCTACTGGAAAAACCATAGCTTTGACGAAGCAGATCTTTGTCAAAAAAGTGATGTCTCTACTTTTTAATACACTGTCTAGGTTTGTCATAGCTTTTCTCCCAAGGAGCAAGTATCTCTTAATTTCATGGCTGCAGTCACCATCCAGTGATTCTGGAGCCCAAGAAAATAAAATCTGCCACTGTTCCCATTTTTCCCCATCTATTTGCTGTGAAGTGGTGGGACTGGATGCCATGATCTTAGTTTTTTGAATGCTGAGTTTTAAGCCAGTTTTTTCACTCTTTAATCCTCATCAAGAGGCTCTTTGGTTCCTCTTCACTTTTTATTAGAGTCATATCATTTGCATATCTGAGGTTGTTGGTATTTCTCTCCACAATCTTGATTCCAGCTTGTGATTCATCCAGCCCAGCATTTTGCATATAAGTTAAATAACCAAGGTGACAATATACAGCCCTGACGTACTCCTTTCCCAATCTTGAACCAGTCCGTTTTTCCATGTCCAGTTCTGCTGCTTCTAAATCTGCACACAGGTTTCTGATTTTTCCCTTCAGTTTTCAAATATACTTGTTCAATGAGTTTGCTGACTGTGGTCCTTCTATTCAATGTTTCACAGTTTAAATTCTTTTACTATGAAGTTCAGTAAAGCTATTATTCCTACTTAATTTTAGATATTAATTCAATTATACTCTTTATTCTGTCATTTTGAAATATCAGTGTAAAGAAATAACTAGAAAACTGGCATTGATCATAATACAAATTAATAAACTCAATTTCAAAAAGAATAACAAGCTAGATGTGATGTTAGTTATATTCCAGGTTAGTATTCACTGACAAACTTAGTACTCAAAATAATGATGCATATATAACAGAAAAATTTGAACTAAATAAACTATGACTAATTTGGTGAAATCAAAATAGTATATATATTCACACCCTTTCCTTAGTAAGCATGCAATAAACATGGGACAATAGAAAAACTCACCAAGTTTCAGGTATGTATTCATAATTACAAAATTTATTTCATATTTTCTATGTTTAAGCTAGAAAGAATACTTGACTGTTGAATGCTGCAATGATATTTCTCATCTCTATTCTGCTCTAGATTTTTAAATAAATACTAACCCCAAATTATAAATTATTTTCAAGTATATAGCACTCTTTAATTATTCCTGCCTCTGTCCAATGAAGTTTAACCAATTTTCTGTCTTATATAGTACAGTAAAAGCTCTCTGCTTAAGTGGTTGAAGGGATATTTCTCAACCTAGTTTTCTTCCATTGCCCCCAGGAACAGAACTATGCCCCTGAAAGCAACAATGACCACTCAAGAAACCTTCTTGTGGGATCTGAGAAGTTCAATCTTTATATTGGCAAAGACTGTGTATTGTATAAAAGGTTACATCACCATTCAGAAGAATGATACACTTGAACTTATTTACAAAACAGAGAGACTCAAAGATATGGAGAACAAACTTACAGTCACCAAAGGGGCAAAGGGTGAGGGATACAGGAAGAGTTTGGGATTAACATACTCCTACTGGAGGCTTCCCAGGTGGTAACAGTGGAAAAGAACCCATCTGCTAATGCAGGAAATGCAAGTGAGGCTGGTTCAATCCCTGGGTTGGTAAGATCCGCTAGAGGAGGAAATGGCAACCCACTCCAGGATTCTTGCCTGGAAAATTTCACAGATAGAGAACCCTCATAGGGCTGCAAGAGTCAGACACAACTGATCGACTAAGCACATGCTCTATGAAAGAGATAGCCAACAAGGACCTACTGCATAGCACAAAGAACTGCAACCAATATCTTGTAATAACTTGTAATGGCAAAGAGTCTTAAAAAGAACATATATATATATATATAATATATATATGTATGTATGTCATACTGAGTGAAGTGAGTCACAGAAAGACAAATTTGATGACATCACTTATATGTGGAATCTAAAAAAAGAGATATAAATGAACTTATCTATAAAACAGAAATAGAGCTACAGATGTAGAAAATAAACCAAAGGGGTAAGGGGCAGGGGTGGGGGTGGAAATTGGGAGATCAGGGTTGACATATACAGACTACTATATATAAAATAGGTAACGGCCTATATGGAAATAGAATTTAAAAAATGAGTGATATATGTGTAACACGCACTTTGCTGTATGTATACCTACAGCTACCACAACCTTGTAAATCAACTATGCTCTAATAAAAATTTTAAAAACAATTGATTACTTCCATTCAAGAGTGTTTCCTAGCTCATGTCCTCCTGATTATGGAAACAGGCTCAGCAGGAGGAAGTGCACAGCCTTATTGTCGGAAGGCGGGAAGGGAGCTGGTATATGAAAGTGCCCCAAACAGTACAGCTCTCACCCATCCACCTTTACAATACTTTAAAATGCCCATTTTATAACACAAAGTGACAAAATTGAACAAAAAAAGAAGATAAAGAAGTTACTGCTATGTGTTCTTAGAATATATCTATTTATTCCCACAATAAATATTTCTTGAGCACCTTTTTGAATGCCTGTATACACAGTATGTGGTTTTATGATGTAGGGTGCTTTATCATGACATTAGTGTTTACCATCACAACTGTCTTCACTTTATTTTTATCCTTCTTCACCTCTCTACTAGTGGGAAAATCCTATCTGCCAGTGTAGGAGATGAAGAGACTTGGGTTTGATCCCTGGGTTGGGAAGATCCCCTGGAGAAAGAAACGGCAATCCGCTCCAGTATTCTTGCCTGAGAAATCCCATAGACAGAGGAGCCACATGGCCCCAAAGAGCTGAACATGATGAAGCGACTTAGCACCCACGCAAGCACTTCCCCACAGCCATGAACCTCAAACAGAGAATGTGGTGTCCCTGTCACTACCATGAGTGATGTACCACCTACTGCTATAAAAGAAAGTCACCAGAGCAGGAGGTATCAGGGGCTGAGGCAAGGATGATGATTTAGGTATGGATAGACAGGAAGTAATTTTTCTTCTGGTAAGGGACAGAAGCAGGTGCCATCACCGTGTCTTCAAAATCTCCTGTCACTTTATACCTCAGCAGAGCTGTGACCTGTCTTTCAAAGGGGGAGGTGGTCAAGCTGAAGCCATGTGCTCTGGGACTGTCTGACCCTCCTCAACTCCTTGCTAAATGGCAGAGAGTGGGCAAATATGGGGATAGACGGCCATGGTGTCACAGACGACACCTGCGTTGTTGCTTTTGTGTCTCTGCAACTATTAACATAAAGGGCCGGCTCAATGCTGAATTAAATAACTGGTCACTTTATATATTTCTTTTATCCGAATTAAAAAAAAATAGTAACTTTAGCCCTGACACATTGTCCTCTGCCCAAGGCATACCACAGAGCCTGGAATAGCCAGGACTGCCAGGGAATTGAACTGAGCAGAGCCTGACACTCACTAATGTGAGGGCCAAAGATTTTTGCCAGATTGGTTCATATTGGCCTCACCTGTGGATTACATAAGTTCTGATGTGCCTTTTAAAACCAAGGAAAACTTTTGAATTATTTCCACCAGAGAAAAATTCTCTATTTTTAAAGTATATTGAAAGGCATACTTTTATCGGAAACGTAAATAACCACTTGCTTTTCCACAAGTCACCTTCATCATTGGTATTCATTTCATGATGAGAATTCTTTGAACAAATGAAGGTCAAAGCTTCCCTAGGCTCTTCTCATGAGGAAAACTATTATTTTTTTAAATGTTATCAATGCACACATATGTAGACATATAAATATTTATATGGAAATGTATTGCCGAGTCAGTGAATAGAAATGGGAATAGAAATGATGTGCCCTGGGAATCCTCTCTGTGTGACTGAACTTTCAAATCAGGAGAAAACTTTTTTTTTCCCCGTCTCTGTCCCTGTGACTAATGGGGAAAGGTCAGTTTTTCAGATAACATAAGCAGAAAGGGATTTTGATTCTTCCTTGCTTTACAGAAAGGAAGAGATGAGAGACCTCAGAAGGTTTGCTGGCTTAAACCTGTAACAGTTTTCTTGACTCTCAATCTAGTCTTAATCTACAGTATGGAAAAGGTAAAAAGTTATAAGGTTAGCTAGTAGAAATAGAAGAAATTAAAGTAGTAAATTTAAGAGAAACTCTGAAGATAATCCGGATGATGGAGAGAAAGGCTACAGATTGAACTGTGGAATTATTGGTATTCCCTTAAACCACAAGAGTAGGGCAGAAGACTGCCTGGTAGAAATCCAATCAGGAAGGGTTAAAGGTCTTTGGTCAAAGTCGTACCCTGTATTTGCCTCTCAGTGCTGCCCGGACATTGCACCCGACCTTACGATTCCAAAGAAAAATAGTTTAATTATAAAAATAACATAACCAGTAAATGCGAGCAGAGCCATATATAGCCTGTGTATGTGTTTGTGTGCTCAGTCGCTCAGCTGTGTCCGACTCTTTGTGACCCCATGAATTGCAGACTGCCAGATTCCTCTGTCCACGGTATTTTCTGGGCAAGAGTACTGGAGCAGGTAGCCATTTCCTTCTCCAGGGTATCTTCCTGACCCAGAGATGGAACCTACATCTCCTGCATTGCTGGTAAATTCTTTACCACTCTACTACTGGGAAACCCCTACCTGGCCTAGGAAACACTATTTTGTGGGAAAGTCTGAGAAGTTGGGTGGAATTGGGTCACAAATAAATAACGGTGTCATCATGGAAAAGAAAATGGTTTATGTGTCGAATGGCTGACTTGAGCCTGCAAACTTCAAAGCAGATCTTAAGTCTCATTAGTCTGTGGCTTCTCCCCTGCCTTTGGTAAGGGGCAGTGTCAGGCAGAGGTGAAAAGGAAATGTACCATATTGTTGTTTTCATCTGCTCTAGCATGGGCCATAGTAGAAAATTTCAAATGCCTGGACCCCAGGTCTGAGATAAGGTGGGATTCTTATGCTCTTGGAGCTTCATAGGAGGAATAGAAAGTCTCCGAAGACTAAGGTTTGGATCGATGACCTTCCTTTGCATTACTTCAAGGGACTGGGACCAGTCAAGAGTATGGGGGTTCAAAAACATGAACAATAACAATAAAGCATTTATATCTCCCTTACACATCAGCATTTAATGGTTCTGGTCCCAGAACCACACATAAGCTTCACAAAAAAACCAGGAGGACCAATAGGAACTATTAATCCTTTTCAAGACATGTGCAAACTAAGGCTCAAAGGATTGTATATTATTTGTGGCAGGTCAAACCGTAGGTGGCAAGATTAGAGAATCCAAATTTCTGAACTGATGCAGTTCTCTTTTGCATTTTATTAAGTAGCCATCTTAAAATGAATCAAAATAAAAAACCGCAATTAATGCAAAAATTTCCAAAAGGCATCACCTCAGATTTTAAGGAAATTATGAGTTTAAAGTTGATCTTTCATTTTAAATAGTTTTTCCCAGTGGAAACAGATGAGGCTGCCTGGTCTTAATGTCTAGCTTATTCTCATTCCTATTTCTAGTGATTACAAACAAATAATGTTTTCAAATTTCAATTTTAAAGTTAATAAAATGGAGAGCATCTGGTAATGGGTTCTGATAACATTCTAAAATTAAATAGAGGAGGGAGGAAGTTCAAAAACAGGCTAGGCAAACTCTTTGATGGTCACTTGATACTTTTATGGTCACTTGCAAAATGATGACAGAAGTAGCTATTAAGAAATAACTGCTTCCTGTACCCTGAAAACACCTATTTCAGGTAAGAAGCAAAGCTATTACCAGCAATGGCAGTAACAGTTGTGACAGTCTCCCTGCAGTATCAGGAGCACATCTATAGGGCATGTCCCTGCCAAGCTGTGTTTAACTTGGGCCTGATCTTTCTTTTGGTAGGTCCTCTCATTTGTAAGTGAATGAACTTGAATAAAGCTAATTAGGGCTAAATGCAATTATGAAAGGTGTCAGTGAGTGCTAAAGTGTTCCATTTTTATAAGCCGAGGTGGCTCAATGGTAGAGTCCGCCTGTCAAGCAGGAGACACAGGTTCTATCCCTGGATCAGGAAAATCTCTGGAGAAGGAGATGGCAACCCACTCCAGTATTCTTGCCTGGAGAATGCCATGGACAGAGGAGCCTGGTGCGCTGCAGTCCATGGGGTCACGAAGAGTCAGACAAGACTTAGAGACTAAACAATAACAACAATGCTCTTTGCATTCTGAGACTCTTATAAACTTATAGGACCCAGAGCCTTTAAGCTACGTAGTGTCTTTAATTAACTCAGTGGTTAAATACAGAATTACTCTCCTGGCAGATGAGCCCAGCACGAAACATGGTTTGTCTAATTGCTGCAGACATAAAGACTGATAAGGCACAAAAGAGACTAAAACAGATAACTCTCAGAACTCCTTAGTTCCCATTAAGTTAGTAGGTTCAGTGAGGAAAAGAAATGCAGAAAATCATTTTTAAAGTCCTTAAAGATATTCATATGTCTTATCAGACAGCCTGAACAGTATTTCTTCTTTAAAAGTGTACATGTCAAAATCAAGCAAATAATCCTTATAAAATTATTTAAAATCTCCCAGAAGAGTTTTCCATTAATTTGATGAATGTGTATGTCCCACACACACACGTGTGTGTGTGTGTGTGTATATATATATATACACACACATACATACATGTCTATACATATATATATACACACATACATACATACATTATATATAAACATATCTCAGTAGACAGTCGTCATTAGTACTATAATTGTATTGATGTTTTTCCCTGAGGTAAATGGATATTGTATATAATCTCTAGGTTTGTCTTTCTCATGAATTTGTTCCCCTTGCAAGCAAGATAACTTCTGTCCTAAACCATGAAAAATAGTGTGTATTGTATAAAACCCAATTCACATTAGTTGAGAAAATAAAACTGTATCTTTAACCCTTGGGAGGACGGAGGAATGACGTAACAAAATAAACAGCACTGCTATGTTCAAAAGGGGCTGGGCTGACAGAAAGATCAACAATTAGAGCTCAGCATTTCCAGTGACTTACTGCTTGGAAAACTAGGGATAACTGGACTTGGATTATCTAACAAGCCTGTTACTGAAATGACTGTTTAAATTTGGTGAAATAAATGAGACTCTCATGTTTGAGGGCTTTGCACAAATGCAATAATGCTAACCATGAAAACAAGATCCTTCTTTTATCACTTTGGAATGTTATTCAAAATATAACATGAAATAAAATAATTCATGAGGCTATCGATTTAAAAAGAAAAATAGTGTGTATAACATTATGAGCATGTCTTCCATCTGACATTTGAAGTGGGTGAAGTTAAAATTTCTTACCATCCAAGCTGTGACAAAGTCCCCCATCCAGGTCCCTACTGCAGCTAATTTCATGAAACTTTCATTTCGGATGCCCATATAGTCTGTAATGATATATGCTCTGTGGAAACAAACACACAAGACATTGTCCAGACTCAGAGAACCATACAGTCAAAGCTTTCTGGTTCAGCAACACTCAAAAGGGAATTTTCCCCCTTTTAACAAACTTTCTTGCTTTTGTCTCACCAGATGTGCTTATAAATCTGAAAGGCTGAGAGGACCTCTGAGGGTGTCTGGGTCAGTTCCAATTAGATTTGAAAACTGACTGTGGCTACACCAATTACCATGTGCCTTTCATTTTTGAGCTGCAGGACTGACAACAGCTTTTGGAAAATCAAACAGAAATACTCAGCAAAGGCATCATTCCATGCTCACTCAAGTATGAGGGGAGCAGAAACAATTCCTGAATTAGAGTTAACTAGAAACAAAGAGAAGAGCTTACTTTCCTCCAGTTCTGTCTTCTCAAAGTAAGAACTATTGAAAAGATGCTGGGAGTAAGTTATAAGTATAATGTCATATCTGAATAATGTTCAGAAGAAAGTCAAGATTTGAGAAAAAATTTCCATGTAGGGAAGTGATGTAAAATTTTACTTAAATATGTGTGACTTAAATTATTATTTAATAGCAATGGCCAGATTCCACTTCATCACTCTTTTGGCATAACTAGTTATTCTTTGCTTGCTATTAAACACAAGTTTATATTCCTCACAGCTCAAAGAAAGGTTCAAACGTACACCCGACTATTAAAAACAGGTAATAAGATCATGCTTATTGCTTATTAAGCATCTTCATTTTCTCATTTGATAGTCAAGAAAATTGTAAATATCATTTTTCCCATTTGTAATTTCACTAAGAAAACTGGGATTCAAAAATATCACTTACCCTGCCCAATCAATACCACCTGACTAATGAATGGTACCTAGGAGCCAAATTTCTCTGTACATATTTTTTAATTCTAAGTATTTTTTTTACTCAGTTTTCTTTTACTTTAAATTTTGTTCCTTTTCTTAAACATGATAATACCTATACAACTTAGAGTACCCATTGAACATAATTCTTCTTAGATTAACTTTAAAACAATATGCAGTAGATAAATATTCATTAGTTATCTATTGAAACTATGAAGAAGCACATTTTTTAAGTCATTGAGAGTAAAGCTGCTTCCAATTCAGTTATTTTTTCTGGAGTTATTTAAGATAGTTTTTTAAATCTGATATTTAAATATACAGATATTTAACAACAAAAAACAAACATGAATTCTTAAAACAACTCTTTTCCCATGTGCTTCATCTACTTACTTTGGAGGGGCTATGTAAATATCTTAAGTTCTCATCTCAAAATTCTGGGTCTTATTCCATGCATTTCCATAGTAGCCAAAAAAAAAAAAAAAAAACTTTAGCTACCAAAAACTGCATGCTAGCAATGTGCCAGAGATTGCTATTAGCATTTTAAAAATACAGTCCCCAGCAACTTTCATATCAGAACAATGAAATGTATTGTTATTCCCATTTCAAAGATATGGCATTAAGGCTTTAGAGAGTTTTTGCAACTTTCTCAAGTTTGAGCATCCAATAAATGGACAAGATTTGAATATACATTTGATTGACTCCTAAATCCATGTACTTAACTACTGTGCTATACCTTCTTCCTACAACTGTCAGTGGAGATATAAAAAGCACAAAGAACATCTCTGTTCCCCAGTATTTTAATAAGACAATGACAATCAAGGATTACTTTCTGTAGCGATAATTCATAATAAGAAGCCAAGAGAAGCATCCAGAAGCTACAACTCCCTAGAGCTACAATCAGCACTTCTACGTTCCCACTTATACTGAGTTCACCCATCTAAGCAGCTCTTGGTCATTGGACTCAGGGTACTAAAGAATATTAGCTCTATTAATTGTCCAGCTTTTTCAATGACACTTGCTTTGAAGATTTTGTTCAATGTTATATTTCTACCTGTTTACTCTGCCAATTAATTCCAGAATACATTGGGCTAGGATAGAAATTCCTGGCGACATTCTTTGTGATTGTACAGATGTATGTAAGAGAAGGCATAATTCTTCTATTTTAGTTTCTGAAAACAAGGATGAGATAGTAAGCATGCAACAGACCAATGATCCAACAAAAAAAAACCCTAAAAAAACTAAACAAAATATAAAAATAACTCCCCAAATCTGCTTAAAGTCATCTAAAAGCTGATGAAGCACTGAAGAGAAGAAAAACCAAGATACCAGATTGGCGAGCATTATGGAAAAGTTAACTGTATTTTCTCTGGGGACATTAGCTGATTCGATGTGCAAGGCAAGAAGACAAGAACCTGGATTTTGCCTGGGCAGAGAACAGTCTCAGTGGGTTAAAGAAGCAATGTTTGAAATTTAAGGAGCCAAGATTCTTGTGAGAGAGGAGATGCTGAGAAGAGAGTAAGATACACAGCCAGTCTTCAAAGACTTTTGCCAAATTATGAACTTGTGAACTTGTGCATGAGGAATGCTGAGAGACTAAGCAGAAAGTCTCTACAGTCTATGGCCATACCTTCCTGAACGCACCCCATCTTGTTTGATCTCAGAAGCTAAGCAGGGTTGGGCCTGGTTAGGACTTGGATGGGAGAAAGTCTCTGTAAAGTATAGCAGAGGTCTGGCTACTTCATGCTGAGGAAACTATTATAGTTCAGAACATTCTGAGAGAATGGCCCAGGATATACAAGGGTATGAAAGACTAAAGAAAACCCGTGATGTATGGGTCCTTGTTGAAACTGTAAATCAACCCTTATCCAGTCCATTTCATGACTGAATTAAGGTGATCAGCTTCTATTCCTTGCAATTAACAGAGGAAAAACTGAACCTTTTCAGGAAGAATAAAATATCATCTATTTTTATTTATAAAATCCATCATTCAATCAAAAGTTACTAGAATGTCAAGAAACAAGATCCTATCAAGATCCTGAAAACCAAGAGAGTAGACAATAGCTAAAACTAGACCATAAGTTCCAGGAGGACTGCAAGTCATTTTTATCTATTCTTTTCACTGTTGATACCCCATAGTCTGGAGCACTACCTACATGTGGTAAGTAATCAGTAAACATCTGCTTAATTTATGAATTAACAAAGTGACCCAAGTTCATATTTATTGCTATATTACACAAGTAAACCTGTATATACTAAATCCTAGAAATAGCAATAAGATTGACATGAAGAACTTTTACATGTTTTCAAATTGTTTTCTGTGTTTACTTCACTTCTCCAACTATATTTGTATCTCCTTGATGGCAGAATAACTATCCTATATTCATGTAGAAAGATACATCAGCATAAAACAGGAGAATGTCCCTCCTCTCTGGCTGTGGGCACATGGTGAGTACTGGATGCCATGATAAAGCAGAG
Source organism: Odocoileus virginianus (assembly GCF_023699985.2). NCBI lineage: Eukaryota > Metazoa > Chordata > Mammalia > Artiodactyla > Cervidae > Odocoileus > Odocoileus virginianus. Next base: position 33,469,790 of record NC_069697.1, read on the forward strand.
GAGATAGCATACAGAATTTAATTAAGAATAAATTAATTATTTAAAAGTGAAGAGTGATATTTAAAATGTATTAGATATTCTAGACATTTCTCCAAAGAAGACACACAGATGACAAACAGGCGTAAGAAAAGATGCTCATCATTGCTAATCATATTAGAGAAATAAAACTCGAAACTACCTAGAGATATCATCTCACATCAGTCAGAATGGCCATCATCAAAAAGTCTACAAACAATAAATGATAAACAGAGTATGGGAAAAAATCCTCCTACACTTTGGTGGGAGTGTAAATTGGTACAGCCACTATGGAGAATGATATGGAGTTTCCTTAAAAGGCTAAAAATATAGGTACCATACAATGTAGCAATCCCACTCTGAGGCATATATCTGGAGAAAACATGGTTTGAAAGGATATATGCACCCCAATATTCATTGCAGTGCTGTTGACAATATCCAAGATATGGAAGCAACCTAAATGTCCATTGACAAATGAATGGATAAAAACGATGTGGTACATACTATATAGTGGAATACTACTCAGTCATTAAAGAGAATGAAGTAATGTCATTTGCAACAACATGGATGGACCTGGAGGTTATTACATTAAGTAAAGTCAGACAAAGAAAGACAAATATCATAGGATATGGCTTATATACAGAATCTAAAAGAAAAACTGATACCAATGAACTTATTTACAAAACAGAAGTAGAGCCACACATGTAAAAACAAATTTATGGTTACCAAGGATAAAAGGCAGAGAGGGAGGGATAAATTGGGAATTTAGAATTGACATATACACACTACTATATCTAAACCAGATAAACAACAAAGACCTACTGTAGAGCACAGGGAATTCTGCTCAAAAATCTGTAATAACCTAAACGGAAAAATAATTTGAAAAGGAAGTGATGTATGTATAACTGAATCACTTTGTTGTACTCCTGAAACTAACAATACTATAAATCAGCTAATGCCTGACACAAAATTTTAAAAACCTCCAGGCTCTTCTGTCCATGGGATTTCCCAGGCAAGAATACTGGAGTGAACTGCCATTTCCTCCTCGAGGGGATCTTCCTGGCCCAGGGATTGAACCCCCATCTCCTGTGTCTCCTGCATTGCAGGCAGCTAGCTTCTTTACCACTGAGATACAAGAGAAGCTTTTTTTAAAGAAGAATATATTGTATCAAAAAATTTAGCAGTTATTCTAAATTTTGCTGTTCTGGACAAATGTAAAGAAGAATTACAAACAGGCAGACCTGCCATAAAAACTTTCAACCACGAGTTCACTGATTTGCATATCTATTAACATTTAATAGTATTTCCTACTCAGGTTGTAAAGGACACAGTGTGCATATATTTATATTAGCAATTCTGGCCAGTTTGAATATCACATTGGACTCTGAAAAAGTGAAGCTATGGAGTTTATACACTCAAGAGTTTTTGGATACTGATTCAAAATTATATTTTATTTGCTAGAAGCCACTGTTACAATTTTAGTTTTGTTCAGTTTTAGCTAATTATTTCAAGTATTCGTACATCTTTGTTTTGCTTTGTGCTTTAACTGGTTATCCGTGCATAGATCTAAAAAAGCCTGCACTCCTATCAGCCTTGCAGGTAAACATTTATCATTGATATTTTCTTTAAAAATTCTAAAAGAATTTCTTTTCAGGCTGCAACTTCATTCCCCCCTCCTTGAGATTTCAAGTTTAACTGTCAAATCCATAACATAAATGTGGAAATGTCAACAAAATCTTGGAAAGGCTCATAATCATCGTAACCTCAAAACATGAGCTACTAAGCTTATTACACTAATGAAACTTATGCGCTAAATGACCATAAACTAAACAGACTCTAACATGGACTAACTAGTCAATAAAATGATAATGCAAAGAATTGGCCCTACAGGTGAGAGTCTTGAGCACAAGCAACAAAGGCTCCAGCTTACTTCAGTCTATTACTTATACATAAGTGGATTCAGTCAACGCCAGGTGATTTAGGAGCTGAATCTCTGAAAGTTTAACAAGAGGCAGTAAACATAGATCACCAACCCAAAATGGATTCATGCTTCACTGAAGATCCATCTGTGGCCAGCTGGATTCATAATGTCACAGCTGTCTCTCTCAGCTATGTTTGGGCAACATAAACAAGATTGGGGGCTTCACAAACAAGTAAATCATGGATAAGGAGTTGACTTAACATGAGTACAGACCTGTATTAAACACAATGAACCTCAATCAAAAACCCTAAGTGTTCTTAAGGCTTAAGGTGAAAATCTGTCCACATAAAATGCCAGAAATTAAACATATTATGATATTAGCCTTTCTTAGATTTTTTGTTTGTAATGAAATGATTAAAAGTTTTTAATCCAGCCACTTGTTCAACTATTATCCAAATAACCACATTTTAGTATTTCTTCTCAAAATTTCTACTTCTTGACTATTGAAAAACTTAGAAGGAGATCAATACATGTGTATGAACTTTCCAGGAAAGACCTAGGGTGTGAAGCTACGGAGCAAAATTCACTGGAAGGTGACAGCCATTGCAGACAAATGTCAGAAGGAGACTGAGTTCTGTGCTTAGTCGCTCAGCCATGTGTCTGACTCTTTGCGACCCCATGGACTGCAGCCCACCGGGCTCCTCTGTCCATGGGGTTCTCCAGGCAAGGATACTGGAGTGGGTTGCCATGCCCTCCTCCAGGGGATCTTCCCAACCCAAGGATCGAACCCAGGTCTCCTGCACTGCAGGCAGATTCTTTACCAACTGAGCCACCAGGAAGAGTCTAGAGTGACTAAAACTGCATCTGGACCTAAAAACGTTTACAAGTAAAGTTCCAACTCAAATTCCCCAACTTTAGCTATTCATCATCTCTAATTTCTACACAGAAGACATATAAGACTGAAGATGGTGTATTTATTGGATAAACCCACTCTGATTGCTAACACACGCACATTACATCAACTCTTCCTTTCATTCCTTGTCTTGCTTAAGCCTACTCAGTGAAATTCATTTGTAGTAGATACAGAAAACTTAGTATAACATCAATTCCTCCCTCTCTTTTACCCTCAACATTTGGTTAATCAAATGTAACCTTTCATAAGGTTACTTCTAATAGGTCCTCAAACTATGTTGTTTTTCTGTCATCACTGCTACCAATATCTTAACTCTGTTCATAACCATCTCTAATCTGAATTACACAATAGCCTCCTGTTTCCCTGTGATCATCCTCACCTTATTATAGATTCTTCACTGCCACTATGGTAAATTCTGGGGAATTAAAATGGTGTACTAGAAGAGCAGGAGTCCTAGAACCAGAAAGTGTTGGTTTGGCAAACCACTTTCCCACTCTGTGACCTGGGATAAATGATTAGCTTCATAATAATCCATTCCTTTATCTGTAGAATGAGAATAAGTATATCTTTCCCTCACAAGGATTTCTTGAGGATTACATGAAATAAGGAATATAAAGCTTCCCCCTAGGGCACAGGCCCCACTCTGATGCCTTCTTTTTCTTTTGTCCTACCCAGTTATGTGAGGATTTTCTTATCTTCTTGCGCATCTGATGTCTTCCGTTGGTGCTTAGTAGCTGTTCTGTGTGATTCATTCCACTTGAAGATACATTTTCATCGTTTCTGTGAACAGAGGCAAATTCTACTTCCTACTTCTCTGCCATCTTGTCTGACCTCCCCATTTTTTTTTCTTTTCTGGACCATTATATTATTTTGGAAAAGGGATCTAGTAGGTCAGAGATCTATCCTTTATTTGCATATCTATTATGAAACAGTTATGATGCGCTGTGTGTGCACTTAGTCATTCAGTCATGTCCAACTCTTTGCGACCCCATGGTCTATAGCCCGCCTGGCTTCTCAGTCCATGGAATTCTCTAGGCAAGAATACTGGAATGGGTAGCCATTCCCTTCTCAAGGGATCTTCCTGACCCAGGGATTGAACCTAGATCTCCTGCACTGCAGTCAGATTCTTTGACATCTGAGACACCAGAGAAGCCCTTCTTGTAGCACATGAATTTATATTACATAAGCATAGCTCATGAAGTGAAGTGAAGTGAAGTCGCTCAGTCGTGTCCGACTCTTTGTGACCCCATGGACTGTAGCCTACCAGGATCCTCAGTCCATGGAATTTTCCAGGCAAGAATACTGGAGTGGGTTGCCATTTCCTTCTCCAAAGCATAGCTCATATTCACTAAGTAAATTGACATAGTTCATTACTCACTAAGTAAATCCCTATAGTCTCCCTATTTGCTGGATCATGGACCCAATATTTGTAAACTCTAAAGTTTCCAAGAGGAAACAAATAGCATCCCAAAGTTAGGTATCACTTCCTGGATTATCATCCAGCACCTCTTGTCTAATAATTTCTTCAACCCATTATCCCATTTCTGCAGTCCACAGAGTCACAGGGGCAGGCTTTGAACATAGATACACTGCAATAAGAGTAAACCATGGCAATTCACTCCAGTATCCTTGCCTGGCGAATCCCATGGAAGAGAAGCCTGGCAGACGGCAGTGCATTGGGTCACACAGAGTCAGACATGACTGAAGTGACCTAGCAGGCACCCAAGTACTGTCATAACCAAATTTGCTGATATCCTATTTTTCCCTTTCCTGGTAATTTAGAATCAAGACTCAAAGAGAGAAAGAGGAAATCTCTTTCCAGGAGGCTGAATGAAGAAAAACCCAGTAGTTACTGGTGATGAAATTCTATCCTCTGAGAGTTGTTCTTGTTCAGTTGCTCCTTGTGACTCCATGGACTGCAGCATGTCAGGCTCCTCTGTCCTCCCAGAGTTTGCTCAAATTCAAGTCGATTAAGTTGGCGATGCTATCAAATCAATTCATCCTCCGCTGGTCCCTTCTACTTTTGCCTTCAATCTTTCCCAGCATCAGGGGCTCTTCCAGTGAGTCAACCCTTTGTATCAGGTGGCCAAAGTATTAGAGTTTCACCTTTAGCATCAGTCCTGCCAATGAATATTCAGGATTGATTTTCTTTAGGATTGACTGATTTGATCTCCTTGAAGTCTAAGAGACTCTCAAGAGTCTTCTCTGGCACTACAGTTCAAAAGCATCAGTTCTTTGACACCTAGTCTCCAACTCTCATAGCCATATATGACTATTAGAAAAACCATAGCTTTGACTATTTTCTCTATTTCTTTGCATTGTTCATTTAAGAAGGTCATGTTATCTCTCTCTGCTATTCTGTGGAACTCTGCATTGAGTTAGGATATGTTTCTTTTTCTCCCTTACCTTTTGATTCTCTTCTTTCCTCAGCTATTTGTAAAGCCTCCTCAGGCAACTACTTTGCCTTCTTGGATTTCTTATTCTTGGGAATGGTTTTGGTCACTGCCTCCTGTACAATGTTATGACCCTTCGATCATAGTTCTTTAGGAATTCTGTCTGTAAGATCTAATCACTTGAATCTATTAATCACCTCCACTGTATAATCTGCCTGCAACGCAGGAGACCCAGGCTCAATCTCTGAGTTGGGAGGATCCCCTGGAGAAGGAAATGGGAACCCACTCCAGTATTCTTCCTTGGAGAATTCCACAGACAGAGGAGCCTGGTGGGCTATAGTTCATGGGGTCCTCAACTGTATAATCATAAGGGACTTGATTTAGGTCATACCTGAATGGCCTAGTGGTTTTCCCTACTTTCAACGGAAACCTGAGTTTTGCAGTAAGGAGCTCATGATACGAGCCACAGCTTCCAGTCTTGTTTTTGCTGACTATATAGAGCTTCTCCATTTTCAGCTGCAAAGAATATAATCAATCTGATTTTGGTATTGACTATCTGGTAATGTCCATGTGTAGAGTCATCTCTTGTGTTGTTGGGAGAGGATGTTTTCTATGACTAGCCTAGTCTCTTAACAAAACTCTGTTAGCCTTTACTCTGCTTCATGTTGTAATCCAAGGCCAAACTTCAATCTATTCGTCACCTCCGTTGTTATTCTGCATATCTTGATTTCCCACGTTTGCATCCCAATCCACTATGATGAAAGTGACATCCTTTTTTTTTCTGGTGTTAGTTCTAGAAGGTCTTGTAGGTCTTCATAGAACCAGTCAACTTCAGATTCTTTGGCTTCAATGGTTGGGGCATAGACTTGTATTGCTAGGATGTTGAATGGTTTGCCTTGGAAATGAACCAAGATCATTCTGTTGTTTTTGAAAGTGTACCCAAATACTGCATTTTAGACTCTTCTGTTGCCTATGAGGGCTCAGTTCAGTTCAGTTACTCAGTCGTGTCTGACTCTTTGCAACCCCATGGGCTGCAGTCCATCAGGCTTCCCTGTCTATCACCAACTCCTGGAGCTTGCTCAAACTCATGTCCATTAAGTCGGTGATGCCATCCAAACATCTCATTCTCTGTCATTTTATTCTCTTCTCTTCCTGCCTTCAATCTTCCCAGCATCAGGGTCTTTTCCAATGAGTCAGTTCTTTGCATCAGGTGGCCAAAGTATTGAAGTTTCAGCTTCAGCATCAGTCCTTCTAATGAATATTCAGGACTGATTTCCTTTATGATTGACTCCTTGCAGTTTGATCTCCTTGCAGTCCAAGTGACTCTTAAGAGTCTTCTCCAACTCCACAGTTCAAAAGCATTAATTCTTCAGCACCCAGCTTTCTACTTTTTCTAGAGTAGCTTTGTAGAAGAGGGCTACTCCACCTCTTTTAAGGGATTCTTGTCCACAGTAGTAGATATAATGGTCATCTGAATTAAATTCACCCATTCCTATCCATTTTATTTCACTGATTCCTAAAATGCTGATGTTCAGTCTTGCCATCTCCTGCTTAACCATGTTCAACTACCTTGATTCATGTACCTAACACTCCAGGCTCCTACGCAATATTGTTCTTTATATCATCAGACTTTACTTTTACCACCAGATACTTGTACACCATTTCTGCTTGACCCAGCAGCTTCATTCTTTCTGGAACTGTTAGTAACTGCCCTCCACTATTCCCCAGTAGCATATTAGATACCTTCTGACCTGGTCAGCTCATATACTGCTGTCATATTTTTTGCCTTTCCATACTGTTCATGGGGTTCCCCAAGCTAGAATACTGAAGTGGGTTGCCCTTTCCCACTCCAGGGGATCTTCTTGATCCAGGGATCAAACTTACGATTCCTGCATCTCCTGCACTGGCAGACAAATTTTTCACCATTGCTCCACCTGGAAGCCCTTAACTATTCTCCAAGTAAAAAATTTAGAGTTTAAAAATGCAGTTTTGAATATTTTGTTCAGTTTTAACAATACTTTTTTTTTTTTTTTCTTTTAGAAAGGAATGCCACTAAATGTGCTTCAGGCAAAGGATCATCAGTTTGGCTGATAGACTTAGGTTAGTTTTCAGACTCCTCCTAAAAAGAACAAGGACAAATGTATTGTGCCCACTCTTTATGATGCTATTCCAGACAATGAAGAGAGCTTTGTTTAAATGTCAATGTACTATTTACATATACACATTTTCTAAATGTGCTAAAGTTTAAAATAAGATTCCTCTCCCCAGTTAAAAATAATGTATATACATATTTTAGTTAAAACCAGTATGTTGAATGTGTCTCATTGAGATGCAGGACACACAATGAGAGGATGTCGACTGAGTGACAGAGAAATATCTGTGCATTTAACAGATAAAAAGTAGATAAGAGGTTACATCTCTTAGACTGCTAATGTAAAGGGAGCTTGATTTTTAAATAAAACATGTTGACAAAAGACTAAACAAAGACAGAGAGTGTAGCTTAGAGCAGAGGCTGCATCTCTGACAGATCAAAGATTTTCACAAGTCTCCTACAAAGTGTCAGGAGAAGGTAACAAAAAGATAGGCTTAAGTAGACATCATAGTAAAGAATACAGAGCTGAGAAAGTTTCACAGAAGCTTGTGAGAGGAGTCTAGATTTGAGTTTGCCAACAGTATGGGTGATTGAGGGTAGCACATACAGGACTCTTAAATATTCTCCAGACGTTAAACCCTACTGATGTGTCAACTAGCACACACTTTTGCCCTCAAACATCTCTGAGCCTGGACCCTCAGCATAAGAGTCAGGCTCACTCATGGGGCCTAATTATGGATGCCCAATTATTATCAAATGTGCTTCAAATTAGAAGTGAGATCAATCTTATGGCTCTACAAATTTGCTCTGCAATTTCACTAATTATATAACTTCTTTTGATTAAACAATAAAGAATTTCATTTTCTGATTTTTACAATGTTTGCTTCACAGGCTATACCACCCTAGCCTACGGTAAAAAGAAAAGGAAATAAGGCCACACTTTCACCCACTTGTGAACATTTCAAGTCCAACCAATTTTCTCCCAAATAATTCAAAGAGTTTTCATAGAGTTTCATTTGTGTTTTTAGAACTAGTACCCTTAGCAACTTTTTCCCAGGGATACAGATATCAAAGATGGTACCAAAGGTATCCTCTCTTTTACTGCTGTCCACTAAAGCTGTTACCACAACTATTTATGTTGTTAGTGTATGTGTCAAGACCCAAAGGTACACTGTAATTCTGTCATTGTGCCCTTTGCTACCTTCCCCAATTCTGAGATCAGTCATCAATGTACTCACATTATACCTTACTTCTATCCCAACACGTCCTAATATCAACAGTGCTGCTGATACCCTAAAGCTTCAAACACCCACAGAGAATATGGAAAAATGCTCAGTATTTATTATTTTAATTCACGTTGGCTTATAACATTATATAAGTTTCATGAGTACAACATTTCAATTTCTGTATACACTGCAGCATGCTCACCACCAAAATTCTAGTTTCTGGAGAATTCTGCCAAACATATAAAGAGCTAGTACCAATTCTTCCCAAACTATTCCCCAAAATAGAAAAGCATGGAATGTTCCCAAATTCATTCTAGGAGGCCTAATACCAAAATCAGACAGAGGCACTACCAAGAAATAAAAAATAAAGAAAGGTAAGAAAATTACCAGCCAATAACTCTGGTGAGTATAGATAAAAATCCTTAACAAAATATTGGCAATCAAATTAACTAATATGTAAGAAGGTTCATACACCATGATCAAGTGTAGCTTATTCTAGAGATGTGGGAGTGGTCCAATAAACATAAATCAAATACTGTGATATACCACAGTAACAGGACTTCTTCCCTGGTGGCTTGGTGGTAAAGAATCTGCCTGCAATGCAGGAGATGCAGGAGACACAGGTTCAATCTCTGGGTTGGGAAGATCTCCTGGAGGAGGGCATGGCAACCCACACTAGTATTCTTGCCTGAAGAGTCCCCTGGACAGAGGAGCCTAGTGCACTACAGTCCATGGGGTCGCAAAGAGTCAGACATGACTGAAGCAACTGAGCACGCGTGCATCATACTAACAAAAGGAAGGATAAAAATTAAATGATCATATACCTAGACGTAGAAAAACCATTTGGCAAAATCCAACATTCATTAGTGATAAAAATCCTCATCAAAGTTTAGGTAGAGGGAACATATCTCAACATAACAAAATCCATTTAAGACAAATCCACAGTTAACATCATACTCAGTGGTGAAAACCTGAAAACCTACCCTCTAGAATCAGGAAAAAGACAAAGATGTCTACTCTCACCACTTCTATTTAACACAGTATTGAGTTTTTTGGCCACACCAATAAGACAAGAAAAAGAAATAAAAGGTATCTAAATTGGAAGGGAAGAAGTAAAACCGTCACTATTTGAAGATGACATGATGCTATACATATAGAAGACCTGAAAGTGAAAAGTGAAAGTGAAGTCACTCAGTCATGTCCGACACTTTGTGACCCCGTGGACCCCAGGCTCCTCTATCCATAGGATTTTCCAGTAAGAATACTGGAGTGGGTTGCCATTTCCTTATCCAAGAAGACCTGAAAAACTCCACTAAAAAGACTATTAGATCTAATAAAGGAATTCAGAAAAGTTGTGGGATACAAGATTAGTATACAGAAATCTGTTGCTTTTCTATACACTAATAAGGAACTATCAGAAATAGAAAGCAAGAAAACAATCTCATTTAATATCACATCAAAGTGAATAATATACCCAGGAATAAACGAGGTGAAAGACCTATACTCTGAAAATTATAAAAGTTTTGATGAAGGGAATAAAAAAATGATAAAAAGAAACAGAAAGCTATCTCATGCTCTTGGGTTGGAAGAATTAATATTATTAAAATGCCCATACTATCCAGAGCAATCTACAGATTTAATGCAATCCCTATAAAAATACCCATGACATTTTTCACAAAACAAAAACAAGTGATCCTAAAATTTATGTGGAACCACAAAAGACCCCAAATTGCCAAAACTATATTGAGAAAGAAAGAACAAATGTGGAGATATCATGTTCCCTAACTTCAGACAACACTTCAAAGCTAACCCTGGTGGCTCAGTGCTAAAGAATCCTCCTATCAATATAGGAGACACAGGTTCTATCCCTGGGTCAGGAAGATCCCTGGAAAGGGAAATGGCAGCCCACTCCAGTATACTTGCCTGGGAAATCCCCTTGCCAGAGAAGCCTGGTGGGCTACAGGCCAGGGAATCATAAAAGAGTTGGACACAACTTAGTGACTAAACAACAAGAATGACAGTAATCAAAACAACAGAGTACTGGCACAAAAGCTGACACAGATTGACAGACCAACAACAACATAAAAGGAGCCTAAAAATAAACCCAACATGATTAATGGGCTTCCTAAGTGACACCAGTGGTAAAGAACCTGCCTGCCAATGCAGGAGATACAGAGATGCTGGTTTGATCCCTGGGTCAGGAAGATTCCCCTGGAGAAAGAAATGGCAACCCACTCCAGTATTCATGCCTGGAGAATCCCACAGACAGAGGAGCCTGGCAGGCTACAGTCCACGGTGTTGCAAAGAGTCAGACACAACTGAGCAACTTAGCACTCATAGTACCCATGCATGCTTATGATTAGTTAATCTATGACAAAGGAAGCGGGAATATACAATGAAGAAAAGCCAGTCTGTTTAATAAGTAGAATAATGAAATTAGAAGATTTTTCTCACACCATAAACAAAAGTGGACTCAAAATGGATTAAAGACCTAAATATCAGAGCAGAAGCCATTAAATTCCTAGTAGAGAATGCAGGTAGCACACTTTTTGACATAATATTGCAGCAATATTTTTTTAAGTTCATTTCCTAAAGCAAAAGAAACAAATGAAACCTAATTAAACTTAAATTTTTGCATAGCAAAGCAAACCACCGATAAAGCGAAGATAACCTATTAAATGGGATAAAATATTTGCAAATGAAACATCTAATAAGAGGCTAATATCCAAAATACATAAATAGCTCATCCAACTCCATATCAAAAATGCAAACAACCAATTAAAAATAGGCAGAAGACTAAAATAGACATTTTTCCAAACAAGACATACAAATGCCTAATAGGTACATGAAAAAATGCTAACCATCACTAATCATCAAAGAAATTATTGTATCGATGGTTTGCAATTATCTTCTCTCACCTTAGGGTTCACATGTAAATCCATGGGGACAGGAATAAAATATGCTATGATTTATACACATAATTCCTTCCACTTCAACACTTGCCCATTGTCCTTAAGCAAGATATCCTTGTTTTAACTGTTTATTCAGTGTTATTTTCCAGGAGGCTCTTTGGTGCCATACATAACAGTACTTCAGAGGCAGGAATGCATGTGAACTTGGTGGAGTGAGAAGATGTGCTTCTCCTCACCAAACTCAAATGATATGACAGCATAGGAAGAGAAGAATAAACTTGCAAAGTGGGAGAAGAGATAACAGAGAATGAGAAATATTAATAAAGTTTTTATAAAGCAGATTGAGAGATGATGATGGTTTCAACTTGCCCTGTAGTATGAAGTTCTTTGGGGATATTAAGGAAGAACCTAATTCTGTTTCTGAACCTCGACAATACTCAGGGACTGGAGGAGGTTCAGTATTTCTGGATGTGAGAGAGGGAAAGGATGGAACTTAAAACAGGATTGGAAATCCCGCATGATAAGTAGTTTATTTACTTTCTTCCAGCCAATAAACACAGAAAATTACTTGTGTCTCACCTAGCTAAGAAGGACATTTGCTAGCAATATCTGGAGAAATTCAAGCAGAGTTAGACATGTTAATGAAAATAGAAGCCAAAAATTTTTATTTTTTAATATTAAACAGCGAGTCCCATTACCTAAAATACTATTTATATGGGTTAAAGACAAAGTTTCATCTCAAAAAAATTGACCAGTTCTGCCCTTCCCCCAAAAGTCATTAACAGCTGAAGATCACCCAATGAGATAAGTCAATTCCCATAGACCACAATCCCCTTCTACTCAAGTCTTACTGGTCACAAGCCTGTCTATGCACAGAGACTTTCCAATCATCTTTTATTGCCCACTACTGAGAATGAACACACTTCACACATTACCATGTATTTGAGATAAATTTTTAACAACAAAAAAGCTCAAAACTAAATAAAAATGAGGTACTTAGAGGAAATAGACAATACAAAAAGCAGAGAAAAAGTGTAGAGATAGAATGAAAATACTTTCCTGATATGCAAAGTAAAGTTTCAGTTATATGCTGTCTATGAATGGCAACCTAATCCAGTATTCTTGTCTGGAGAATCCCATGGACAGAGGAGCCTGGTGAACTACAGTCCATGGGGTTGCAGAGTTGAACATGACTGAGCACCTAAGCACAGCACATGAAAAATGCAACAGGACTTCCCTAGTAGTCCAGTGGTTAAGACTCCACACTTTGAATGCAGGGGGCACAGATGTGATCCCTGGTCAGGGAACTAGGGGCTTCCTCTGTGACTCAGCAGTAAAGAATCTGACTGCAATGCAGGAGCCACAGGAAATGTGGGTTCAACCCCTGGGTCTGGAAGATCCCCTGAAAGAGGGCACAGCAGTCCACTCCAGTGTCCTTGCCTGTAGAATCTTATGGACAGAAGAGCCTGGTGGGTTACAGTCAGTGGGGATGCAAAAAGTCAGACACAACGGAAGCGACTTAGCACACACACACACGTAGCGAACTAAGGTCTCGGATGCCAAAAAGAACTCAACCAAACAAACAAACAAAAAATATAACTAAAACTAAGACTACATAAGTGTTCAAAGAAAAATAGTAAAAAATGTTTAAAAAGCAACATGCAAACAATAACAAAAAGAAATCTGGTATAGCTATTGTAACATCAATTAAGGCAAAAATATTATTGTAAATTAAGAGGGAGCCTTACTAATGACAAAAAATTAAACCCATTAGGAAGATACAATGTGCCATCAAAATTTAGGAATTAAAGTAAATTAATATAATGGCAAGAAAAAACAGACACATTCACACACACAAATACACACACACACACACACACACACACACAAGTCCAAAATATACATTCTTTTAATGCAACAAAGAATATTAAACATATTGGAAATAAACAAGGCAAACATTTTCAAAAAGAAAATGAAAGAAAATAAACAAGACTACAAAGCAAATCTCAAAATTCCTAAGTGACTGAATCACATAGAGGATATTCTTTGACCATAATGTAACTAGACCATAAATCAACAATAAAAAGATAATTTAACAATCCCCAGATCTTTGAAAACTAATAAATACACATCCAAGTAATATATAAGTCAAAATCAAAATCTCAGTGTGACAGAGAAAATATCTTGAACTGGAAAGCAATTCAAAATATCATGAGATACACCTAAAGGCAGGCTTAAACTTTCAATTTTAAATAAATACATTAAAAAAGAAAAAAATGCTAAAAATTAATGAATTAAAAATATTTCTCAAGAAATTAAAGAAGTAGTAAAATAAACCCCCAAAAGATAAAAATAATAAAAATAATTCTAAAATTAGAATTTAAGTGGAAGAAAAAAATGGAAATATACAATAGATAAGATGAGTGAAGTTGGTCCTGTGAAAAGACATAAAATTGATAACTCTCTAGCAAGATGGGTCAAATATAAAGAGAGAAGGTACAAAGATTTCTGAAAAGTAAACATGTCACAAATGAAAAAGGGGCATTGCTACAGATCCTGTAGATATTAAACAAATAATAAGAGGGCATTTTATGAAATTTAGATGAAATCAACACAGTAGAAAAACACTTAAACAAATACCCAAAATGTACATAGGAACAAAAAAAGAATTTTAAAAAATAGATCTATTCACAAAATTGAATTTATAATTAGAAAGTTTTCCACAGGAAAATTCCAGGCCCAGATGTGTACATGGGCACTGAGAGAAATGAGCAGTAATGTTTATAGTATCATTATTTACAATAGCCTGAAACTGGAAACAGCATGAATGTCTATCAGCAGAAGAATGGATAAATATATTACAGCACAGTCATACAATGGAGACTATTCAACAACAAAAATGAACAAATTACTACTATAGAAAGCCTGGATGGAGTTCAGAAACTTACATAAAAGTAGCCAGACAAAAATAAAAGAGAACATGTTGTATGATTATGAGTATATAAAGCTCAAAACACAGGAAAAATGAAACTACAGTGATTAGGGAAGTATTCTAAGTGGTAAAACTACAAAGAAAAGCAAAAAAGCAAACAGCATACAAGTGAAATATGGGTTACTTTGGAGAAACAGAGGTTTATTAATAGGAAAGGCAGTCAGAGAGTTTCTGGGGTGCTGGCAATTTTTTTGTTGTTGTTTAATACAAATGGTAATAACATGGGTAACATGGGTGTCACTTAAAAGTATTTGATAATTCATAAAAGTTGGGGTTCTAGGTGACTCAGTGGTAAAGAATCTGCCTGCAATGCAGGAGATACAGGAGACTTGGATTCGATACATGGGTGGGGAAGATCCCCTGGAAGAGGGTATAGCAACCCACTCCAGGACTCTTGCCTGGAAAATCCCATGGACAGAGGAGCCTGGCGATCTATAGTCTATAGAATCACAGAGTCAGACATGACTGAAGCAACTTAGCATGCACGCAGGCAGTAATTAAGTTACATATGTGTGTGTTCTATATGCTTTTATATAGGTATGTTATTTCTATATTTTAAAAAATCTTACCAAAAAGAAAGTACTTGTGATTATAGAAAAGATTAAGAAATGGTTGCTATTACTGTTATAGAAGAAACACTGGGCTAGCAAAAGAAAAATTAGTTTTAGGTTGAATTGGAAGGTCCCACAAAGGGAAGAGGAAGAACAAGAGAAAATTCCTGAAATATGAGCAAGTCTGCATGTATTGGAGCAGTGCAAGTAGTGAACTATCTTGGCTAGAGCAAGCACAATATAAAGGAATCATAAAAGATGAAGCTGAAAATTAATGATGTGGGAAAGGACATGGAGTTCTCACAAGGTAATTTACTCCCTGTTTCAGAGCCTGTGGACAATTCACATTTGGAATTTAGACTGTTTTGAGTTTCTTCCACAAGGCACTGCATTTTAAATAGCTTTCTGCTTTTTAACTAACCATGTTTCTTGGTATCTCTTAATGGAAAAGTGGTGATATAGCCTTATCAAATGCAAGGACTACCATTTTGCCATCCATAATGCCTGATAAGGTAGAGATTAAATCAAGTGCCATTTGAAAGACTCATAAACATGGAGATCTGCTTCACTGATTTCAAGGGATGAAGTAGAAAGTCACCTCAAAGCACGTGTTCTCTCGGTTCCAGAAAGAATCATGCTGGTAACTTCCCAGAAGTTCCACGTACTAGGATAAGAAACTTACTGGGGAAGGGAATAGGAAAGAGCATATTAAACCTCTGAGACTCTTGCAAAAATTCTCCAAGATCCCTGGCATGCAGAGCTGGTCACTGGGGAGGAAATGGGTCCATCTACTCCTCAAGAGGAGAGGGACACAGGCTTGTGAAGGATGTGACTGTTGCCCAGGGTTAGGACAGAATCCTGAGGCCTCCCCAAACCAAACCTGCCAGCAAAGTGTGACTGATGGGAGCTCTTCTAAACTTCTAAACATTCTGAAGGGGGACAGAGTCATGGCCCAGGTGGGGTCTGGGCCAGGGTGGACTCCAAGGCATAGTGGACAGGAGTGTGTTTAATGATGTGGGTGCAAGCTTCAAATGACATACTACATGGCAGCTAGACCCAAGAACAGTAGAAGAATAATCAATAGCTTCCTTGATGGCTCACATTTGAAAAAGACTCCAGGGACCGCACATTGGATCAGGAAAGGCACAAAATTTAAGGTCAACTGGGTATGGAAAGAAAGCTGAGCACCAGAGAATTAATCCTTTGGAACTGTGGTACTGGAGAAGACTCTTGAGAGTCCCTTGGACTGCAAGAAGATTAGACCAGTCAATCCTAAAGGAAATCAATCCTGAATATTCATTGGAAGGACTGATGCTGAAGCTGAAGCTCCAATAATTTGGCCACCTGATTGCAAAGAACTAACTCATTGAAAAAGACCCTGATGCTGGGAAACACTGAAGGCAGGAGGAGAAGGGGACGACAGAGGATGAGATGGTTGCATGGAATCACTAACTCGATGGACATGAGTTTAAGCAAGCTCCAGGAGTTAGTGATGGACAGGAAGGCCTGGTGTGCTGCAGTCCCTGGGGTCAAAAAGAGTCAGGCATGACTGAATGACTGAACTGAACTGGGTAGGTTAAATTTTAAAAGGGAGACTGGACTCTTTGCTAATGAATGCAGAAAGAGTCTCAAGTCATAAATTTGAAAAGTTCAAATAAATCAGGACCAAAGTTGTACTCTGAGTTTGTGAAGCATTCATGCCACCAATATACAATGCCAGAGATTTCTGCCCAATCAGCTTAAATCTGTTTGGTGTATATATCATCCTCCACAAACACTAAAAGCACAGGCTTTGGGTAGGAATTAAAGGTCTATCTGCCTAGAGACTTCTCTTCAGCCACTTCAGATAAAAGGAGCAAATCCAACCCTAAAAAATAGCCACTAAAAATACCTCCCAGGGTACAATTTAACTTGAAAGAGAGGGTCAGCTACTTATTCATTCTTCGGGCAATACTGACTGAATACCTCCCATATGCCTGGAACTGTGTGAGGTGCTGGGAATACAAATATGAACAAGACATGGTCATCACCATTCAGCAAATGAAAAAAAAAACATGCAAATAAGTCAACAGAGCCCTATGTGAACAATGGTGCACACCAGGGGAGAGGCAGAGAGGAGAGGCTCCCAGTTCTGCTGGTGGGAAAGAGAGGGGCCAGGGAAGAGCAGGCTTCACAGAAGACGGACAGAGGAGGGAGGATGCGTTTGAAGTAGAAGGAAGCAGATATACAAAGACAGAGAGAACTGAAAGCAGCCAGCGTGTTAAAGGGAGCAGCAAGGGCCACTCAGGGCTGCTACTGGATTCACATTGAGACAGGAAGGGAGGCCAGGAAGCCAGGGCTGTATCACGGAAGGCTTTGCACAGCCTTCACAATCTTCTTAAAATACTTTACTGAAATGGGAGCATCAGAACAATAATCTCCAACTTCCGTATCCGAGCATTTACCTGGATGTTATCTACTTCATGTCTTTAAAATGCTTTCCATTTGGGAAACTGTTATCAGTCATGGTTCTCCAGAAAAATAGACCAGTAGGAGATGATAGATAGATAAAACAGATAGACAGACAGCAGATAAAATGTCTTAGAAAGAGAGACATGCATACATACACACGCACATACAAATATACATAAACAAAAAGATTTCTTTCAAGGAAATGGCCTGTGCAATTGTGGGAACTGGAAAGCCTAGGTCTGCAGGGCAGGCCAGTAGGTTGGAACTTCTTGGGAAGGAATTGATGCTGCAATCATCAGGAAGAATTTCTTGTTTCTTTGGGAAACCCGTTTTTGCTCTTCAGTCAGTTCAGGCAGTTCAGTCACTCAGCCATGTCCAACTCTTTGCAACCCTATGAACCGCAGCACACCAGGCCTCCCAGTCCATCACCAACTCCCAGAGTTTACCCAAACTCATTTCTATTGAGTCAGTCATGCCATCCAACCATCTCATCCTCTGTCATCCCCTTCTCCTCCTGCCCTCAATCTTTCCCAGCATCAGGGTCTTTTCAAATGAGTCAGCTCTCTGCATCAGGTGGCCAAAGTATTGGAGTTTCAGCTTCAACGTAAGTCCTTCCAATGAACACCCGGGACTGATTCCCTTTAAGATTGACTGGTTGGATCTCCTTGCAGTCCAAGAGACTCTCAAGAGTCTTTTCCAACACCACAGTTCAAAAGCATCAATTCTTTGACACTCAGCTTTCTTTATAGTCCAACTCTCACATCCATACATGACTACTAGAAAAAACCATAGCCTTGACTAGATGGGCATTTGTTGAAAAAGTAAATCTCTGCTTTTTAATATGCTGTCTAGGTTGGTCATAACTTTCCTTCCAAGTGTCTTTTAATTTCATGGCTGCAATCACCATCTGCAGTAATTTTGGAGCCCCAAAAAATAAAGTCAGCCGCCATTCCACTGTTTCTCAATCTGTTTGCCATGAAGTAACGGGACCAGATGCCATGATCTTAGTTTTCTGAATGTTGAGTTTTAAGCTAACTTTTTCACTCTCATCAAGAGGCTCGTTAGTTCTTCTTCATTTTCCACCATAAGGGTGGTGTTTTCTACATATTTGAGGTTATTGATATTTCTCCCAGCAATCTTGATTCTAGCTTGTGCTTCATCCAGCCCAGCATTTCTCATGATGTACTCTACATATAAGTTAAATAAGCAGGGTGACAATATACAACCTTGATGTATTCCTTTTCCTATTTGGAACCAGTCTGTTGTTCCATGTCCAGTTCTAACTATTGCTTCCTGACCTGCATACAGGTTTCTCAAGAGGCAGGTCAGGTGGTCTGGTATTCCCATCTCTTTCAGAATTTTCCAGAGTTTATTGTGATCCATACAGTCAGAGGCTTTGGCATAGTCAATAAAGCAGAAATAGATGTTCTTCTGGAGCTCTCTTGCTTCTCTGATGATTCAGTGGATGCAAATTAGAAGCTCCTGGTTTTTTTTTTTTTTTTCATTTTAATTAAAAATTGTGAGCTTGACATCCAAGGTGAGGAGCGGTGGCTGAGAGGATATGCCACACATCCAAGGTCAGGAGCGGCGGCTGTGAGGAGATACCCCCACCCAAGTTAAGGAGTGGTGGTTGCGCTTTGCTGGAGCAGCTGTGAAGAGATGCCCCCTGTCCAAGGTAAGAGATACCCTAGTAAGATGGTAGGCGCTAAGAGAGGGCATCAGAGGGCAGACAGAATGAAACCACAATCACAGACAATGAGCCAGTCTGATCACAGAACCACAGTCTTGTCTAACTCAATGAAACTAGGCCATGCCGTGTGGGGCCACCCAGGACGGATGGGTCATGCTGGAGAGGTCTGACAGAATGTGGTCCGCTGGAGAAGGGAATGGCAAACCACTTCAGTAGTCTTGCCTTGAGAACCCCATGAACAGCATGAAAAGGCAAAAAGATAGGATACTGACAGAGGAACTCCCCAGGTTGGTAGCTGCTCAATATGCTATTGGAGATCAGTGGAGAAATAACTCCAGAAAGAATGAAGGGATGGAGCCAAAGCAATAACAACACCCAGATGTGGATGGGGCTGGTGATAGAAGCAAGGTCTGATGCTGTAAAGAGCAATATTGTGTAGGACCTGGGATGTTAGGTCCGTGAATCAAGGCAGATTGGAAGTGGTCAAACAGGAGATGGCAAGAATGAACACTTACATTTTAGGAATCGGTGAACTAAAATGGCCTGGAATGGGTGAATTTAACTCAGATGACCATTGTATCTACTACTGTGGGCAGGAAACCCTCAGAAGAAATGGAGTAGCCATCATGGTCAACAAAAGAGCCTGATATGCAGTACTTGGATGCAATCTCCGAAGTGACAGAATGATCTCTGTTCGTTTCCAAGGCCAAACATTCAATATCACGGTAATCCAAGTCTATGCCCAGACCAGGAACACTGAAGAAGCTAAAGTTGAACGGTTCTATGAAGACCTACAAGACCTTTTAGAACTAACACCTGAAAAAGATGTCCTTTTAGTGACAGGGGACTGGAATTCACAAGTAGGAAGTCAAGAAACACCTGGAGTAACAGGCAAATTTGGCCCTGGAGTACAGAATGAAGCAGGGCAAAGGCTAATAGAGTTTTGCCAGGAGAACGCACTGGTCATAGCAAACACCCTCTTACAACATCACAAGAGAAGACTCTACACATGGACATCACCAGATTGCCAATACCAAAATCATATTGATTATATTCTTTGCAGCCAAAGATGGAGAAGCTCTATACAGTCAGCAAAAACAAGACCGGGAGCTGACTGTGGCTCAGATCATGAACTCCTTATTGCCAAATTCAGACTTAAACTGAAGAAAGTGGGGAAAACCACTGGACCATTCAGGTATGACCTAAATCAAATACCTTATGATTATACAGTGGAAGTGAGAAATAGATTTAAGGGACTAGATCTGATAGAGTGCCTGATGAACTATGGATGGAGATTCATGACACTGTACAGGAGACAGGGATCAAGACCATCCCCAAGAAAAAGAAATTAAAAAAAGCAAAATGGCTGTCTGAGGAGGTCTCACAAATAGCTGTGAAAAGAAGAGAAGTGAAAAGCAAAGGAGAAAAGGAAAGATAATGCAGAGTTCCAAAGAATAGCAAGGAGAGATAAGAAAGCCTTCCTCAGTGATCAGTGCAAAGAAATAGAGGAAAACAATATAATGGGAAAGACTAGAGATCTCTTCAGGAAAATTAGAGATACCAAGGGAACATTTCATGCAAAGATGGGCTCAATAAAGGACAGAAATGGTATGGACCTAACAGAAACAAAAGATATTAAGAAGAGGTGGCAGGAATACACAGAAGAACTGTAAAAAAAATATCCTCACTACCCAAATAATCATGATGGTGTGATCACTCACCTAGAGCCAGACATCCTGGAATGTGAAGTCAAGTGGGCCTTAGGAAGCATCACTACGAACAAAGCTAGTGGAGGTGATGGAATTCCAGTTGAACTATTTCAAATCTTAAAAGATGATGCTGTGAAAGTGCTACACTCAATATGTCAGCAAATCTGGAAAACTCAGCAGTGGCCACAGGACTGGAAAAGGTCAGTTTTCATTCCAATCCCAATGAAAGGCAATGCCCAAGAAAGCTCAAACTACTGCACAATTGCACTCATCTCACATGCTACTAAAGTAATGCTCAAAATTCTCCAAGCCAGGTTTCAGCAATACGTGAACCGTGAACTTCCAGATGTTTTTGCTCTTAAGGCCTTTCAATTGATCTCATGGGGATCCCCACATTCTGGAAAGTATGCTCTTTCACTGCAAGTCAACTGATTGCAGCCGTTTACCACATCTACAGAAGACCTTCATGGCAACACCTAGATTTGTATGGATTCAAAAGCTGGGTACTAGAGCTTACCTGAGTTGACACATAAAACAAACCAGCACAGAAGTCATATTCCCAATTTTTATAGATGGACTTGTTTTTATGTTCAAAAATATAATTTCCATCAACAACTGATACAACATTTTAAAATCTCTGTAATTGTAAATTTAGAATTTAACACAGAATCCTTGTAGCATTGCCTCTACTCTCCCTAGCGCACATACACACAAAAATATAAATAGAATCTCTTGAAATATAGATGATACTTCTCATCAATACTCTGAGAAGTTCATACTGATTTAGCTCAACCTTAATATTTTATCATTCAAAAATATTGAATAAATACTGAAACAGTACAGTAGTTCTGACATTTTAATTCAATTTCCAAGAACCCAGACCTGTACCTTAATCTATAATGAGTTCCATTTGAGTATTATTCATGCTGAAAAATATGCTTCTAGACATCTTTATAGAGTCCTTGTGAACTGGTTGGTTACAGGGCAGAAGAGGGCATGGGACATACCTCTCAGCCTCTTAATACCGGTTGCCATGTGTGTGTCCCGACAACCAGAATCCAGGAAGTGAGCTGAGCAGTCAGAGTCTGAACTGGGTTTCTAAATCAAGGATTAACAGATAACTAAGGTCTATTTAAAGTTGCTCAGTCAATTGAAAAAAATCAAATCAGCAGCTCCAGGGAGGAGATTTAATAGAAACATGGTCACCAAAGTACAAAACCAGACCATGTCCGTAGGCAGGCACAAGGGAAGCTGGGAGCAATGCCTGAGATGAGAGGTAGACCCTCTGGTTACACATACGGTTAGCTTTTCATCTAGCTCCTGTAGCTAGAGTGAGGGCATGCTAGGAGCGCTTCAGATGAGCAGAAGAATAGGCCCCAGGGAGATCTCCAAATAGATAATCAGTGTCGGAGGCTGGTAAACCTTACCTTATTTTAATAGGCAATGCATTAAGTGCACACATGTAAGGAAAACCAAGCACATGGACCTTTTACTTAACATTGCATTGACAAAGTTGTCAGTGGCTTTAGTTAGTCTAACAATCCACATGCAAATCAGCTGCCCTCAAAATTGAGAACAGAAGACAGCAGAGAGAAAAACTATTATTTCTACAAATTTCAAGTATTTGTTATCTTTTTAACTAATTGTCCCTTTTCCCTGAACTTGTCTCTTTGCAATACAGTTTTACCTGTTCTGCGAACACAGCCTCAAGGACACCAGGTAATGCACAGCCCCCATCTCCTACCATCTGCTTTGAGTGTTCCCTCTTCAAGGCCTCTAGTCATCAATATATTGACTTTATGCCTGCCTCTTCCTCTCTGCCCAGACTGACATTGGTTGCCAGGTCCTTCACCATGGCTAATGGGTGAGCATGCCCATTCCACTCTTTAGTTTTGACCATGCTCAACTCATCCTCAGTCTCTGTGACACCTAGACTCCCCCCAGGAGCTTTTAAGAAACATCATGGTCTGGACTCCTTCCAACAGAGTCTGACTTAAGCTGGTGTGGGCTGCAGACATCAGCATTTTTTAAAATTTCCTGGACATGCTAACACACAGCCAGACTTGGAAACCACCACTGTAGCTAAGGCCTCTTTTCACTACTCCTGGTGGTCTGGAAGGCAATTTCGGGCAAGCATCAAGACCACATTGATCTACAAAGGTTCTTGGGGGTCACTACAGAGGACCCCTGTAAAGCCAAATATATTCTAAAAATTGTAAGCTCCCTAAGAGTTATAAGCACCAAATGACACATTTAAGTACACTTGGACAGAGGAAAAATGATCAAAGCTGGAGCTTAAGGAAAGGAAACATTTACAACCTCCTGACTTCAAATAAGGCCCTCATTTATTCATTAGATTGAGTGCTCACAAATCTCATTCAGAATAATAGTCAATCTTATTCAGAATAGCTGTGACTATCCCACCATCAGGAGACATTTAAACTCTGCTCAGAGTGCTTGAATTCTTTTAGCTGCTAAAGTTCCTGATGCCAGTTCATGAAAAAATGATGGAAATATCAAAGAACAATCTGCTTCAGAATCACTGATTTAAAAGCACACAGCATATGATGACATGATTTTTTTTACCTTTGATGATTAACAAAACCAGAATTTATTTAAATTAGAAACCTTCTGGTTGAAATGAGCTGTGATCATAAGGGGATGTGCCTGGTACCACTATATTCAAAGTAGAGTAAAAGAAATTAATATAGCCCCGCCCTAACTGCTCTTACTCACTTTGGAGTAAGTTTTCCCATAAGATTAACTAGGGGACAAACATGAATTATGCGTTAAGATGAGCAGTTTAATATTATTTTAGGTTCTTTAGAAATGTGACAGTCACTCTGCTAATGGCTGCTTTATATTCCCCAATGATGCCTAAAAATGGGAAAAATAAAATGCAAGAATTGTGCTTTAAAACTACAGACAAAAATGAAACTACTTGTGATAAAACAAAAACATAATGAGATTCATCCAAAGGGGGTTATACAAATAAACTGTGATAAATTTAAAGAAGTGGAAAGGTTCTGATTAGTTATCCGTTTTATACTTAAAGCAACTACGGATGCATGCTTGGTCACTAAGTCATATCTGAATCTTTGCAACTGCATGGACTGCAGACCGCCAGGCTGCTCTGTCCAGGAGGTTTTTCCAGGCCAAAATACTTACTCCAATAAAAATTAATTTAAAAAATAGTACTAATACCTGGAAAATAAAGGCTGAAGAAAAAAATTCAATGAATATTAATTTTAACAAAATGATACATTGCATAAAATGATATACTGCATATATACTGCATACTTACTTAGGGTTAACTAAGAAAGAAAAAGTAGAAGACAGAAGAAGATGGCCAAGGAGTAAGACAGGGAGATCACCGGCCTCTCCACAAATACATCAAACACTCATCAAGATATGGAACAACTACTACAAAGCAACCTCTAGGTGACAGCAGAAGACCCCATGCCTCCAGGGGGGTGGGTTAAGCTCCCTGAAATGAGGTAGGAAAGAGGATGGAGACAGAAAAAGGGAAAAGATGGAGAAATCCTGGCTGGGACCTTGTGCCACGAGGGAAGGAGGGAGTCCTGAAACAGGAGGAGTTCCTATGCACTGGGAAGCTCCCTTGCAGGTGAGCCCAAGGGGGAAAACTGTGGAGTCTTGGAAAACCAGGCAAAGCAGGGACTTAGAGGGCAGAAAACAGAGAAAAGCCGCACTTTTCAGCCCATGAACAGCTCACAGACTGTGGACCCGACCAGATGGCAGGCTCGGGGAATGGGGAGAAGCCCATAGAAGCCCTGCAGCCTGTGGTGCCAAGAGTGGGGAGGCATATAAACTCCAGCACACGCAACCCTCGCAGCACAGGCCGGCGCGCCGAGAGAGGGGTGGCATACCAACCTCTGCAGTGCACACAGACTGTGAGGTGCAGAGGGCAGGCCCGTGAGCCCGAGCCAGGTGCACATTAGCCTCGCGACACAGAGGGAGGGCTCAGGGGGCCGAGGGAAGACCACACAAGTCTCCACGATGCAGAGGGCACGGTCGGGGAGACAAGAAAAGATCCACACAGGTCCCTACCTAGCAAGCTTCGGCCAGCAGCAAAGGGCAGGATCAGGGAACAGAAGCACTGGCAATGATGCCAGGGATAAGTAGCGGGCTGGCGGCAGTGAGGACATGCTGGGAGGGCCACTTTGAAGCGGCTGTGGAAATAGAAGTGTCTCACGCTGCCAAAGCCAGAAAGAAGCACAGCCCACAGGCACTGAACCCACAGACAGTCCAAAACCTACCCTGGACACTGCGCTGCCCTTCAGAGAGACGAGATCCAGCTCCATCAGCCAGAACACAGGCACCAGCTCCCCCAACCAGGAAAACATCACCAAACACTAACCAACCCCATCCACAGGGGCAGACTCCACAACCAAGAAGAACTAAGACCTGGAGAACATTTTTTTCCCTTATAAATCACACTGCTTATTCCCCCTATATATTTCTACCTTCACATTAGTCTTTTGCGATGCTATGGAGTTTTCCTCTTTGTTTTTTCTTGTTTAAAAAAAAAGATTTTAAAAAGATTTCTTTTTTCTTTTTCACCCTTTTTTTTTTGCTGATTCTTCTGATTGTGTTTTGATATATTCAACTGCCTTACTTATAGTTCTTTACTAGCGGTAGCTGTTCCTGAATATATATAAATCTTTTTCACATATGTCTATTTATCTTTGCTTTTCTATTTTTCCTTTACTCTCTTTCTCTCTTTTTTGTCACCCTCTTTTCCACCCCCTCATTTTTGCTTTTCCCTCCCTTCTCCTTTAGCCAGACTTATCAAGAAAAAAAGGGAGAAAAATCAAATCAACAAAATTAGAAATAAAAAAGGAGAGGATATAACAGACAACACAGAAATACAATAGATCATAAGATAATATCATGAGCAACTAAATGCTAATAAAATGGACAACCTAGAGGAAATGGACAGATTCTTAGAAAAGTTCAGCCTCCCAAGACTGAACCTGGAAGAAATAGAAATTATGAACAACCCAATTACAAACACTGAAGTTGAAACTGTGATCAAAAGCCTCGCGAAAAACAAAACCCCAGAGAGCTTCAGAGGAGAATTCTATTAAACATTTAGAGAAGAACTAAAGCCTATTTTTCTGAAACTCTTCCAGAAAATTGCAGAAGAAACACTTCCAAACTCCTTCTAAAAGACCACAATCACCCTGACACCAAAACCAGACAAAGACAACACACAAAAACAAAAATTACAAGCCAATATCACTGATGAACATAGATGCAAAAATCCTCAACAAAATTCTAGCAAACAGAATTCAATAGCACATTAAAAAGCTCATACACCACGATCAAGTAGGGTTTATTCCAGGGATGCAAAGATTCTTCAGTATCCACAAATCAATCAATGTGATATACCAGATTAACAACTTTAAAGATAAAAACCATATGATCATCTCAATAGAAGCAGAAAAAAGCCTTTGACAATATTCAGCACCATTCATGATAAAAACACTTCAAAAAATGGGCATAGAAGGAACCTTCCTCGACATAGTAAAGGCCAGGTATGATAAGCCCACAGCAAACATTATCCTCAATGGTGTAAAACTAAAAGCATTCAATCTAAGATCAGGATCAAGACAAGGATGTCTACTCTCACCACTATTATTCAACGTATTTTTAAAGGTCCTAACTATAGGAATTAGAGAGAAAAAAAAAAAGAAATAAAAGGGATCCAGATTGGCAAAGAAGTAAAACTCTCACTGTTTGCCAATGACATGATCAGCTCAGTTCAGCCACTCAGCTGTGTCTGACTCTTTGCAACCCCCTGGACTGCAGCACACCAGGCTTCCCCATCCATCACCAACACTCAGATCTCACTCAAACTCATGTCCATTGAGTCGGTGATACCATCCAACCATCTCATGGTAGTATACATAGAAAACCCTAAAGATACTATCAGAAAATTACTAAGAGCTAATCAGTGAATTCAGCAAAGTCACAGGATATAAGGTCAATACACAGAAATACCTATATACTAATAGTGAAAAATAAGAAAGAGAAATTAAGGAATCAATCCCATTCACCTTTGTAATGAAAAGAATAAAATATTTAGGAATAAACCTACCTAAGGTGTCAACTCTTTGCGACCCCACGGACTGTAGCATACCAGGCTCCTCCATCCATGGGATTTTCCAGGCAAAGGTACTGGAGTGGGTTGCCATTTCCTTCTCCAGAGGATCTTCCTGACCCAGGGATCGAACCCAGGTCTCTCACATTGCAGGCAGATGCTTTACTGTCTGAGTCACCAGGGAATCCTCAAGGAGACAAAAAAAACTGTACACAGAAAATTATAAGACACTGATGAAAGAAATTAAAGATGACATAAGCAGATGGAGAGATATTCCATGTTCCTGAGTAGGAAGAATCAATATTGTGAAAATGACTACACTACCAAATGCAATCTACAGATTCAGTGCAATCCCTATCAAATTACCATTGGCATTTTTTCATAGAACTAGAACAAAAAAATTCACAATTAATATGGAAATATAAAAGACTCCAAATAGTCAAAGCAGTCTTGAGAGAGAAGAATGGAGCTGGAGGAATCAACCTTCCTGACTTCAGACTATATTACAATGCTATAGTCATTAAGACAATATGGTACTGGCACAAAGACAGAAATATAGATCAATGGAACAAGATAGAAAGTCCAAAAAAAAAAAAAAAAAAAGGAAGTCCAGAGATAAACCCATGCACCTGTGGGTTTTTTGACACAGGAGGCAAAAATATACAATGGGGCAAAGACACCCTCTTCAATAACTGGTGCTGGGGAAACTGGGCAGTTATGTGCAAAAGAATGAAATTAGAACACTTCCTAATGCCATACACAAAAATAAACTTGAAAATAAAATAAAGACCTAAATGTAAGAGCAGAAACAGAGGAAAACAGGCAGAACACTCAATGACATAAATCAAAGCAAGATCTCCTATGACCCACCTTCTAGAGTAATGGAAATAAAACAAAAATAAACAAGTGGGACCTGATTAAACTTAAGAACTTTTTCACAGCAAAGGAAACTACAAACACGGTGAAAAGACAACCCTCAGAATGGGAGAAAATAATAGCAAAGGAAACAACTGACAAAGAATTAATTGCTAAAATATACAAGCAGCTCACAGAACTCAATACCAGAAAAACAAACAACCCAATCAAAAAGTGGGAAAAAGACCTAAACAACATTTCTCCAAAGAAGACATACAGATGGCTAACCAACACATGAAAAGATGCTCAACACTGCTCATTATTAGAGAAATGCAAATCAAAACTACAATGACTACCACCTGACACCAGTCAGAATGGCTGGCCATCATCAAAAAGTCTACAAACAGTAAATGCTGGAGAGAGTGTGGAGAAACGTGAACCCTTTTTCACTGCTAGTGGGAATGTAAACTGATACAGCCACTATGGAAGACAGTGCGGAGATGCCTTAAAAAACTAGGAATAAAACTACCATATACCCTGAGGCAACCAAAATTGAAAAAGACACATGTA
Organism: Odocoileus virginianus; assembly: GCF_023699985.2. Lineage (NCBI taxonomy): Eukaryota > Metazoa > Chordata > Mammalia > Artiodactyla > Cervidae > Odocoileus > Odocoileus virginianus. The sequence goes on from NC_069697.1 coordinate 33,498,204, forward strand.
CTCCAAAACTCATTACAGCACTATTTACAATAGCTAGAACATGGAAGCAACCTATATATCCATGAACAGATCAATGGATAAAGAAGCTGTGGTACATACATACAATGAAATACTACTCATCCATAAAAAGGGATGCTTTTGAGTCAGTTCTAATGAGGTGGACGACCCTAGAGCCTGTTATACAGACTGAAGTAAGTCAGAAAGAGAAATATAAATATCGAACACTGATGCATACATATGGAATCTAAAAAGATGGTACTGATGACTTTATTTTCAGGGCAGCAATGGAGAAACAGACATAGAGAACAGACTTAAGGACATGGGGGGAGGGGACGAGGGAGACGTTGAGATGTATGGAGAGTAACATGGAAATTTACAACACCATATGTAAAATAGACAGCCAATGGGAATTTGTTGTATTACTCATGGAACTCAAACAGGGGCTCTGTGACAATCTAGAAGGGTAGGATGGGAAGGGAGATGGGAAGGAGGTTCGGGAGGGAGGGGACATGGGTGTACCTATAACTGATTTTGATGTATGACAGAAAACCACATAATTCTGTAAAGAAATTATCCTTCAAATAAAAAAATTAAGTTCCAAAAAAAGAAAAAGTATTTTCCTTTCATCAATACCTACCAAAATCTATGGATGAACAAAATTACCTGGCAAACAATCTTTCTAGTCTTCTCCAGCTCATATGCATAGTAATCTCCAGCCAAACTGACTCCTCCTTGCTTTTCTAGTTCTGTGAGATTTTGCACAAGGCTGTTCCCTATGCCTGAAATAGCTTCCTTTATCTTTTCAGCAGTCAACTCTTGCCTATCTCTTGAAATAAAGCTCCAGTATCAGTTTCTCTTCCTTGTCCTCCTCTTCTAGCTTCTAAAGCAGAGTTGGGTTTTCTGTCTTCTAAATCACAGCACTTTCCCCCTTGGTTAAGGCACTTAATAAACTGTTGTTGGTTAAGTAAGTCTTAAAAAGGAATTTGGCTCATTATTCTCTGAGAAAGGGACTGGTCTGAATATAAAATGTTATTATTTTTCATATATATATGTTCCCTTTATTTTGTTGATTTTCTTCCTGTTTTTTTAATTATAAAGGTAAAAAAAGGTTCACTATTAAGACAAAAAGCATTAAAGATTAGAGGGAAGATATGATCTGACATTTCATTATTCACAACTATTACAATTTCCTTCTAATATATTTTCTACATATTTTCTAAATAAAAATATTAAGATGTGGATAAGGATAAAATGTGGCAGAAGATTAGAGAGATGATAGATAACTAGATGGATAATAATTTATAAAAATAAATTATACAATGATTTCAAAGAAGACAACTGATAATCAATATGCCCCAATAAATATATAATGCAAAGATACAGTAAGACATTTTACTGATAAGATCTCTTGACTTGAAGAAGCAGGAAGTACTTGAACAAGTCAAACAGTATCATTCTGATATTTTTCATGGTAAAGTGAATAGTAATGACTGACCATAAAGATAAAAGATTTGCATGCCCAATATAGATGACATTAAAATGATGCTCTAAATTAAGTGGGAAGTTATTTCATAGTTCTTTTATCTTTCTCTCCCTCACTAATCAAAAGCAAAACAGCCTAGTTTTGTCTCAAACTCCTAGTGACTTCAGGATCAGATATTGCATATTGTTTACCACTAGCCAATGCACCAGCAAACCCAGGCAGAGGAACTCTGTCAAGGGTACGTCCAGAAGCCCTGGGACAAAGTGGATAGATATTGGGGACAGAATCAATTATGGTGCAATTGATTCAACTCATGTGTTATGAATAGTAAAAGGCACTGAGATAGACAGCTAAAGATTAGAGAGGACAATTACAATGCTATGCAGAAAGTGCTATAATTTTTAAAAAATAAGCTATAACTCAAGGAAGGCTTTAATGCAGAAATGGTATCAGAATTTAAATTTAATGTATGAGTCAATTTAAGGAAGCCAAGAGGAACAGGGCGAATTTCAGGTGCAAGAATAACTAGGCAAGAAAGGTCATGATGCATTCAAGGAGCTCAAAGTGCTAGGAAACTGAAGCCCAAACCAAGGGCTAATTCACAGAGAGGATCAGAGTGAAGACAGATGAAGATGGAAATGCAGGTAGCAACTAGATCCTGAAGAAAGAATTGTTTGCATTTAATCCTGAATGTAAAGGGGGTTTTCACTGATCCTGGGCTTGTATATCAGATGTCAATTTGTATTCTATTGATACTAAGCTGACAGCAGCATGGAGACTTGATTGATAAGGCCACAATGAGGCACAATTTGACTACTCAGGAGACTGCTAAAATGAGTTAGTTGAAAGACAGGCCTGATTAAGGAACCAGCAGCAGAGAGGAGGAGGTAGAGACACAGTCAAAGCTAACAAGGAACAAGAACCGACAATTTCCTGATTTGCAGGTTGAGGATGCTAAGAGAAAGGATGGACTTAAGAGAAACTTTTGTATTTCTGTTTCAGCAACTGAGTAGGCAGTGGTGCCATTCATCAAATTAGAAAATACAGGAAGAGAAGCACATGTGAAAAAGGAGATACACTCAGTATTGGAAAAGCTGAGATTTATCTGCCTGTGGAACACTGGAGACATGCAAAATAGGTAGCTGAATATATAAGTCTGTACTGGAATGCAGAGAAGGATGTAAGAGCACTCAGGTTAGAGGTACAGTTTGTTCTTCACAGTTATAAAAGTGGGTAAAATTCCATAAAGAAAAGAAAGAGGAACTGAGGTGAGAATCCCAAGAATATCAACCTCAAAACAATTGGAAGTGGAAAAATAATCCACGCTGCCTAGAGAGATGACTGACCCAGAAATAGAATCTGTCCAGAGACAGAAAAACTTTGGTGTATACTAATGTAATATAGGGTTTCCTAGGTCAGCTGGTAAAGAATCTGTCTGCAACGCAGAGGACCCCAGTTCAATTCCTGGGTCAGGAAGTTCCCCTGGAGAAGGGATAGGCTACCCACTCCACTATTCCTGGGCTTCCCTAGTAGCTCAGATGGTAGAGAACCCACCTGCAATGTGGGAGACCTGGGTTTGATCCCTGGGTTGAGAAGATCCCTTGGAGGAGGGCATGACAACCCACTTCAGGATTCTTGCCTGGAGAATCCCCACGGACAGAGGAGCCTGGCAGGCTACAGTCAATGGGGTCACAAAGAATCGGACAAGACTGAGTGACTAAGTACAATGAAATATAACAAGAAATTCAAGAAAATGGAACAAAATAAGAAATTTTAAAAAGACAAAATAATTGACAGTATGAAATACTTAAGTGAGGTGAGAAATTAAGAGTTGAAATATAACTGTTATATTTAACATTCAGATCATTGTTGACCTCAACATGCGATTGAGGTCAACCAATATGGTCAACTAATATTCGATTGGTTGAGTAGAGGCAAATATTAGAATACAGTGAGTCTGATCACATTTAGGAAGAAATCAAAAGGAGACCATGAGTACAGCATTCACTTTAATTCCAAATCCTGGCTATAAAGGGACAGAAAGACAAACTGATAATTAGGCCTCATAGGCTTAAGGAGAGACACACAATTGCATTTCTAATGGAGGGAAGTGAATCAGAATTCACAAAATCCTGTATCATGGCTATTTTTGTACATGACTTTTTTTTCTCTAAGTTGCTTTACTGCAGAGGCACTAACTCAGATGTGGCAGTGGGTCAACAAATGTTACTTAATCAGTGAGTAGATGAAGGAGGCAATCAATCAGAAAGAATGTGAAGAAGATAAAGAATATTGTATTAGAAGTACACCCAGACTTAAAGATATAGAAACAACCCAATGTCACAGAATAAAACCGGAAGGGAGACACGCACATCTGAGATTTAGTTCATCTGACACCAAAAAAAGTCGCGTGACTTTAGTTTAAAAAATTCCAATAATATGATGAGGAATGATAAAGGTTTTGATTCACCCCCAAGTCTGACAGACTGATCACAGCACTGAGTTATGCAGAAGTCTGAGGTTCTTCTTCACTCAGGTAGGGGTGGACTTTATGGGATTAGCAATGTCTGTTATATGTGCAAAAGGAGGAGTGGGTGACACATGTGCTACATTATTCATGAACTCCAAAACAGCTCACGCACCCGGCTCTGCAAGGTAAGAGAAGATGTGATTCATTTTATTTTTCTGAAGATTTATTCAGAATAAAGTTTTAAAAAGAAAATTCAACAGTGAGTTGAAGGCTAGAGAGGTATTTTATGCATGGCTTGTTTCAGATTCATTTTTTTATAAAAACCAAACTAGCGTGGCTACAAGTCTCCATGTAGGAATCTGGGAGAAGCAGCATTTAATAGCAAATAATAGTGTTTGCTTTATTACATAATATTTAGAAGAATGTAATGTGTTCCCACCTCTACTCTTTACACCATCTACTAGTACCACTCAGGCAGTGACTTTTCAGCATCCATGATGCTCAGTAGACACTCTTTTATTAATCTCAGAAGACTGCTGTGAAGGAGGTGTGTCATAAGTATGATTAGCCTTACTGACTAGAGGGGAAACAAAGTATAGAGTAAATTACTTTCAGAGGCTACTGAGTGAACCAGAAGTGGATGTGAGAACAGTTTCTTTGGTCAAGCAGATTCAAGACCTGATTTAGGCATATGCTCAACTATTCAAGAGGTATCCTCTTGAATACAAGAGTTGTACTCTTCAAGTTATACTCTTGAATCCTCTGAGTTATTGTGTTCATCCAATACATTGCTAAAAAAAAAAGAACAGTCCTAGATGCAGAGATGAGCCCTCTATGAGTTTTATCTTGCCACAAAGCAGTGCAATTTGCATAGCGGCTCATCTGCAAGCACTAGCAACTGCTTAATTCCTGACTGCCAGAGGAAGAAGAAGGAAATATGGAAGAGGAAGTTGCTGTTTTTCTTTAAAATAGAAACAACTAAATAAATATGTCCCCTTTGGCAAAAGTGATTAGTGGGACAAATAAAGAGAAAGAAAAGATCAACTACTTTTAAATTCTATCTGGTCAATGCACTGACCACAGTTCAACAAACACATCTGTGAATGAAGATTTTTGTCCATTTTATACTGTTGAGATCTTACTTATTTTACTATGAAGTGTCAGAATGAAAAATAAATAAAGTTATAGACTCAAATAAATACTGAAAGGCCTATTTGGCCCCTAAAAGTCAGCTCAGACACTAATGATATTTTGTCATATTATTAAATTGGTTCAGTGTACGAAATGAGAACTCTTATAAGCTCTGTGCTACAATCACTGCATATCATGTCTCCAGAATTTGAAAAAAAAAAAAGTATTTCATAGATATAATTCTGGCCATCTGTTCACAAAGAAAATAAGACTGTTCTATAAAAGTTCATTTTAATTTTAATATTAATGTTTTTTCAAAGAAACTATGTGGATTGAGCAGATGTCCAAAGAGTTCTTGAATTTTTAGTATTTTTTAAATTAAATTAAAAAAAATTTTGTATTTCCTAAAATGACTTTTTTCCTTATTTTTTTGGTAGCTGTTAATACTCTGAGCTCTGGAGGCATGCAAATCCAGATTCAAATTCTCACTCTACATCTTACTATCCCTGAGGAACAGGGGGAAGTTTGCTTCTTATCTGACTCCTAAAATATATTCATTAAACGTGGTATGTCTGCTGTTGTTAGTGTTTTATTATACCATCATAAATTTATTATACTTTATCGATAGGCAGACACATAATCATTCATTCTGACTGCCATCTAAGGAAAATACCTTAAGTGATCAGTGCAATGCTAGTAGTAAAATAGCCTAAAAAAGAGAAAAGTGACATAGCATAATAAGTAAAATACTGTATAAGCTCTGTTTCACAAAAGAAAGTCTACCTTTCTAAGAATGGGACTAAACAGCCTCGAAATCTGATAAAGGAAATATTCTATCTATAATTGGAACTCATCTTTTATTCCTCAAGCAAAATACTCAATATCACTCTGTCAATGATTAATTTGATGTCAAGTATTAATTTGGATTATATAAATAAGAGAAGAAATTTTTCTTATTTCCATTGTATTTTCCAGATATGTATTCTATAATTGTTACTCAATATTATAACAATATATAATTGTCATTCAATACAAAAGACCAATTGGAACAGCTAACCCACTTATGGCAGAAAGTGAAGAAGAACTAAAGAGCCTCTTGATGAGAGTGAAAGTGAAAAAATTGGCTTAAAACTCAATATCCAGAAAACTAAGACCATGGCATCCAGTCCCATCACTCCATGGCAAACAGATGGGGAAATAGTGACAGACTTTATTTTGGGGGGCTCCAAAATACTGCAGATGGTGACTGCAGCCATGAAATTAAAAGACACTTGCTCCTTGGAAGAAAAGTTATGAAAAACCTAGGCAGCATATTAAAAAGCAGAGACATTACTTTGCCAACCAAGGTCCATCTAGTCAAAGCTATGGTTTTTCCAGTAGTCATGTATGAATGTGAGAGTTGGACTATAAAGAAAGTTGAGTGCCAAAGAATTGATGCTTTTAAACCGTGGTGTTGGAGAAGACTCTTGAGAGTCCCTCGGACTGCAAGGAGATCCAACCAGACCATCCTAAGGGAAATCAGTCCTGAATGTTTCATTGGAAGGACTGATGCTGAGGCTGAAACTCCAATACTTTGGCCACCTGATGCAAAGAATTGACTCATTTGAAAAGACCCTGATGCTGGGAAAGACTGAAGGTGGGAAGAGAAGGGGATGACAGAGGATGAGATAGGTGGATGGCATCACCGACTCAATGGACATGAGTTTGAGTAAACTCTGGGAGCTGGGGATGGACAGGGAGGCCTGGCGTGCTGCAGTCCATGGGGTCGCAAAGAGTCAGACATGACTGAGTGACTGAACTGAACTGAAGGTATGACAGAAAGAAAACTGGAGTCCAGTTCCCAAAAATCTTAGTCTCTGTCAATAATAGTCATGTCTGACCTAAAGCAAGTTATTCACCCTCTTAGAAAATTGTGTCTGCTTTCATACATTTAAAATTAAGATAATATAAATCATAGGACCTTTGTGGGGTTTAAATGAATAAATAAATAAGATATTTTAGTAACACCTAGCAAATGATACTGGCTCAAAAAATGTTTGTGGCACACACATGAAAAATGCAACCTAAACACTACTTAATTGAAAACATTTAAATAATATAATTTTGATTAAACTGATTGTATGTGCTCAAAATAATTTTAAAAGTAAAGGAAGAGAGAAATGGAGGGCGGGAACCCAAAGCTATAATTTAAGTGACTTAATTTTGCAGTTACAGGTAATATTACTAAGAATTCTACCTTATAGCAGCATTATTCACACTCAGTTCCCAAAACCGTTCCAGGGCAGCTATCATTTGGTAGCACCTGTTGAAATAGCAGTCCCGAGTGGTTATTTATACACTGGCAACTCCACATCTGGCATACAGTGACCACCAATCCTTTCTTTTGTCTTAATTTCTTCTCTTCTACACTTTAAGAGCAGCGCCAATTTCACTCTTCTTCCTATAGTTTATATTACAAAGCTCAACTTCTGGGGTTTGCTGGGTCACAGTGTACCTGTGATGTTGGACACTAGATTTTTCTCTTCAACTATGACATGAATTAGTTTGAAAAAAAAAAGTAACAAAATTAAATTACCTTTTAACTTTTAAAATCTGGTAGACACCAGATTTTTTAAAAAGCCAAGGATGAAATACTGTCTTGGCTCAGGACAAAAGAAAAATGGTTGTATCAGTTCAGCCATATGACTCTCACAAATAACATAAGCATTAACATCTGTCACCTCATTGCTATGTGGATTCTAGTAGGTGGTGGGATCCATTGGCCTGCCAAGTGATAGGATTCTAGTGGAGTCAATCCATGAAGAGTCAATCTCATAAAAAGCTAAGGGGAAATCTGTCCCAAAGGCTGAAAACTAAAAAAGGAAAGAGAATAAAAAAAGATCATAGGGAATAAATATGAGGTGACATTACTGAAAGACAAAGAACACTACAAGCATCAATAAAAGAAAGAAGGGACACCCACACATAAGAAAGACACTGTAATAACTACAATCTATGAAATCCCAGAGGTTAGAGACGGGACCTGCAAAACTCTTGGTCAAAGGTGAGCAGGGCTCTGTGTTTCTCAGATCAGTTCCATGACTAATACCCCTTCCCTTGGACTTCCAATATCAGGCAATACAGGAACTTCTCTGGTCAAATGCTCTGTTCAAAATTTGTAGAAAAAAAGCTTCTCAAAAGGAAAAGATATGAAGTTTGCTACAAGAAGTAACTATATGGCAGGAAAAAGAAGATCTCAGAGAAAGTAATCATAAAACTTTTATCCAAAAAAAGTGGCAACAGAAAGTTTCAAAGAAAGTGGTCATAAAACTTTTCTGTCCTCAACTCATTGCTGCTATTGTTTAGTTGCTAAGTCTTTTCTGACTCTTTGCCACCCTGTGGACTGTAGCCTACCAGGCTCCTCTGTCCATAGGATTCTCCAGGCAAGAATACTGGAGTGAGTTGCCATTTCCTTCTTCAGGGGATCTTCCTGACCCAGGAATCAGACCCTCATCACCTGCTTGGCAGGCAGATTCTTTAGCCCTCAACTCATTACAGAAATAGAAATTTTCCTCTAACCCCGAATATTATTATGCCAACCAAAAAAAAAAAACACAATGAATTTGAGATAAGAAGAGTAGAATAGTAGTGTTTGGACCATTTCTGAAAAACATTTGCTTAGACTGCATATTGGGGCTGGAGGATGGGACAGAGATAATGGCAGGTAGAGACAAAACGAGGAGAAAACAAAGAGATAGAAAAACAGACAAGAAATGGAGATAGAGAGGCAGAGAGACAGAAAGCCAGAGCGAGACATTCAGAGAGATGAATAGCGGCAAAAAGAGACAGATTACTGAGAGAAAAGGAACTGTACAAGATCCCTAAGTTACTTCTCTGCATGCAGGCCACTTCATGCCTAAACTGGTTAGATGGAAGTAAATATATCTGTTTAGATCTATAGATAAACAAATTCAGGGAGTTTTAGGAATAAACAATTTTACATAGCCAATCCCTTCTCTGGGAAATACAAATTTCCTATGGCAAATATAAATCCTACATGCTTTGCTGTGTTTTCTTCTCAATATTAATGGAGGATGGTCTGTGTTTATTCTCTAGGAAATAATTTTTCACTCTTATATCTCCCCTTAGGCTTTTTTTCCTCTTGGCTGAATAATTATTCCTTTACCTATTTTCCATGGTTCTAATTTTCTAAGCTTTTAATTATCCTTATTGGTTTCCTGAGCATCCTCTGCCAATCCCTTCAAGCCCACCTCAGAGTGATCTAAAAACAGGAGCCACAATGAACAGGTACAGATCATTGTACCATGCTTGGAGGAAATTCATCAGTTACACAGGCCACATTTCCTTTGGCCATCACAATCTCCTCTTAACACAGACTTTGCAGTTACCCTTACTGTCATTGATGGGGAAAAGGGCATAAAGAGATTAAAGCTACTGGAGACTCAGACTGGTAAGTGGACAGATACATGGGCAGGAGCAGGAGTTCAGAGGTGTCAGTCTCCGTCAGAGAGGAGAGAGAAGGGACATGAGGCAGGGATGGAGAAGGGAAGCCTGACTCAGGAGGCTCGTGTGCCTTCAGTTCAGTTCAATAAAGTCGCTCAGTCCTGTCCGACTCTTTGCAACCCCATGGACTGCAGCATGCCAGGCTTCCCTGTCCATCACCAACTCCCGGAGCCTGCTCAAACTCATGTCCATTGAGTGGGTGATGCCATCCAACCATCTCATCCTCTGTCGTCCCCTTCTCCTCCTGCTTTCAATCTTTTCCAGTATCACGATTGACTGGTTTGATCTCCTTGCAATCCAAGGGACTCTCAAGCATCTTCTCCCACACCACAGTTCAAAATCATCAATTCTTTAGCACTCAGCTTTCTTTATAGTCCAACTCTCACATCCATACATGATGACTGGAAAAACCATAGCTTTAACTAGACAGACCTTTTGCAGCCAAGGATAAAGATGCTCTATACAGTCAGCAAAAACAAGACTGGGAGCTGACTGTGGCTCAGGTTGTGAACTCCTTATTGTAAAATTCAGACTTAAATTGAAGAAAGTAGGGAAAACCACTAGACCATTCAGGTATGACCTAAATCAAATCCCTTATGATTATACAGTGGAAGTGAGAAATAGATTCAAGGGATTAGATCTGATAGACAGAGTGCCTATCCTCCTCCCAAGAGGGTTTATGTGTGCCTTGGTGAGGACTTTCGTTTTCTTCATCGGGCAATGTATGTTTTGATAGAGTGGAGAATTAGGCTTGTCTTAAGGGGTGACTATTCTGGCCACTGTTATGGTCTGATCTGGAGTTGGTAGGAGAGGTTTGTGCCCAATAATTAGGACTTTCAATGTTTCCTGAAACACACTAGGTGAGAGGTGATGAGCCCAAATCAAGGCAAATGCTATAGAAATGGAAGATGTGAATCCACATGCAAGGGCCATTAACGAACAGAGGGAGGAGAACCCGTGAAAGAGACTGAGAGCAAGCAGTCAAAGAAGCTGGAGGGGAATGGGGAGAGTGGCCCCGGGGCCAAGAAGCTCCAGGGCTTGCGCTTGGCGGGTTGCAGTGGTGACCCAAGGGGCTGCCTGTTCTGAGCGGTGGGAGCCCAAACCAACTGCAGTGAGCTGAGTCAGAAGGAAAAAGAGAGAAAAACCATCCAATCTGGGAGTCTCACGGTGATGGTGAGGAAATCTGAGGGAAACTGAAGGGTCAGAGGAGTTTTGCTCTGGGAAAAGTTACAGGTCGAAGAGAAGACGCAAAACATGAGCAAAGTATCATCAAGCATTACATTTTTATGGTTGAAAACACATCAGAACTTGGCAATGAGTGAGCCTTAGCTAAAAATAGAATGAATTGGCACTAAACACTCTTACGATATGCTGTATCTAAGCATTAATATGTGCAATAAATCTGAGATGATTAGATATTTAAATGGAATTTATTTGTCTTGGCATGTATAGATATTTTTGTATATTCCAAACTCTAACTAGCACTGCCCATGCAGAAAAAAATGACCCGTGCTACAAATACAAAGAATAAATCTCAGTTCTAACACTACTGGTCACTACATATCATTACTCCATATATTAGCAGGTAATAGAATGCTAGTGATTCCCATCTGGCATGTTTATGAGGTATGAAATAACCCATGTTTTTAGTTTTTAGCTCCGACATTATTTTCAGTACACCATATAATATGAAAGTACCTAGCACTGTGTCTGGCCCATTATAGAGGATAAATGTATTGAGCTGAACTCTGTTGCTATTTTTGGAGTCCTGCTATGCCTGACTGCTGTGCTCAAAAAGAATCTTTCAAATTTTAATACAGTATTAAACACTTCCTGAAAGCTTCTACAGTCTGCATTCCAATGTTCTACTACAATCTGTAACTTGCATTCCCCTTAATGCAGTGTCATCTCATCTCATGGCCCTCATCTCATGGCACATTCTTCCTTTGCTCCCAATTTGCAACAGCTTTTAGGTTCATTTTAGCCTTTCCACTGATACCAGTTTTTCTTGGTGGACTTTTTCAAAGTTTTGTTCCATATACATATGGCAAAGTAATATTCTTTGTCTCCACCAATAACATCTGACACTGAAATTCTGACCTCTAGATTTCAAAACTGTGTTGTATGGAGTTCTAAGCCAGGATTCCACCAAACTCATCTGTCCTTCCAGGCTTCAGCTAGAGTCTCTCTCTGTTTATCAGCTTCACCATATTTCATGGAAAGAAAGTTTACTACTAGTTTGGAAAAAAAAAATCAAAATCAAATGATTTTTAAATTTTTAAACATCCTGTTATGTCACTGTTTTTTACAAACCTAAGTAATGACAGATAATTAAACAAATACCCCAGTACATATACCATAAAAGAAAAGTATTCATGTTCCCATTTCAAATTTGGATGAAAAAAGTACAGTGCTAATAGTCATCTTTTCAACCAAGTCCATTGTGAACTATAATAATATTGAGGCTAATAAAAGCAAAATATCACTGAGATCTGCACAGGACAATGGTAAAAACAGATACTGTCATCAGGCACAAACCTATTTAAGTATTTTGTGCTGGAAAGTTCTAAAAAGTAAGAAGGAAAGAAAAATGCTGATACCAGAACAAGACATTTTGTTAAAGGATAATTAGTGGCTGCTCTATTTACAATCTCCTTAAAAAAAGGCAGGTAATTTCAGGTTTTCTTTTCTGTCTTTTTTTAAATATATAGCCTGAAGCTGGCTTTGCCTATAACCAAATAACAGCAGATTTCTAGGCAGAGGGACCGGAAACAAAGTAAGGCAAATTAACACATCAAGAGACCACTCTGATCCCTGAATAGCAGAAACACACATAAGACGATGGGCTGGCCCTTTGCCAGCCACACCTGAGGCGGGAAATGCCCGGGATAAGGTGAGATCAAGGAATGATACCAAAACCACGAAGAGGAAGCAAGAAAAGACGAGCTTACCTATTCCATGGCTAATTTAAAAGTAACATTTCTCAAACGCATGCTCTGTATTATTTGAAGAAACTGAACAAGATCCATTCCTTCCAGAAATGTTAAGAGCGAACAAGAATGCTAACCAGAAATATTGGATGTCACCAAGTAGCCAATCCGACTATTTCTCAAGAGACCGAGAGACTGATGATAAGTATACAGTCTGGCCCCCAGATTCCAAGACTCAACCTGATTTTGGCAGCAGTCTAAGAAGGGCTCCATCCCAAAGGGGTTGTTATATATTATAATATGTTAATAATACAGATAATGCTAATGTCCACATCTCAAAAGAGAAATACAAATATCACAAGGACCAAAGTCCTCATATTTGTTCAACTAGTGTATTCTTTCCCTATCAGCAGACACATCTGGGAAACAAAATTATGACCAGAAACCTGTATGGTTAACATGAACTTAAGCACCATCAGTTAGATAATTCAGTTCTTTAGCAATAAAAAACAAAAGTACCTGCTGCTTCTGTCTTCAAAGGAGAGGTGCTTTGGGCAATGAAAAAGGGCTATCACTGACATCCTCTGTCCTGGACAAGGCTCAGCCACATCATTCCAACAGTGACTTCAATGACTATAAGTCCTATGCGGGGGTACGGCCATTGTCTTCTTGGCCATCACTATGTCCTGTGTCTGGTGTCTGGTAGGCAAATCTAGATTTGTGGGCTGAATGAACTCAACTCACCTTTTCCTATGTTTGCAAGGCTAGCCAATAAACATTCTATTTTCAAATACGTTAATATCTAATCAGGTTACTGTAGAACTTGCTGACCCAGGGAAACTTTATTCTAAATATGACTTTACCCATACTCTGATCTATTAAATGTGAACTCTTAGGAGGTATAGCTTATATTATTTCAAAATTCATTATGGATGCATATCTGAACTGTCCCCAAGCATCTTGAGGACTCACTCTGACCTATTCCAGATTATTTCTGGTTTACATAATTCCAGTATGGCCACTAGGGAAGATCTAGAAGCCATTTTTGAGTCATGGGAATTAACACGTACACTGGAAGTAAGTGGGAACTGTGGGATTGAGTCTTTTCTTCTCTCTTTCTTCTTCATCCCCAGTGCTGCTTTTCTTCAACTTTCCTTTGAATCTAAGAGCCCATTTTATTTATTTATTTTTTTCCATTTATTTTTATTAGTTGGAGGCTAATTACTTTACATCATTGCAGTGGTTTTTGTCATACATTGAAATGAATTAGCCATGGATTTACATGTATTCCCCATCCCGGTCCCCCCTCCCACCTCCCTCTCCACCCGATCCCTCTGGGTCTTCCCAGTGCACCAGGCCTGAGCACTTGTCTCATGCATCCAGCCTGGGCTGGTGATCTGTTTCACCCTAGATAATATACATGTTTCGATGCTGTTCTCTTGAAACATCCCACCCTCGCCTTCTCCCAGAGTCCACAAGTCTGTTCTATACATCTGAGTCTAAGAGCCCATTTTAAATTCTCATTTCTACTCCTGTACTGACATATACTCACTATCCAACCTCCATTCCACTCTATTTCTAATAAATAATTTCTATTTCTCATCTCATGTTCCTACTTATTGCCATGTTGTCCCATCAAATTTCTATCTGTAAATCATTCATCCCCTCATTCAAAACCATCTTCAAGGCAAATTTTATGCAAGATGACTTCCCAATCCTCATCACTGGATGAGTTTGCTTATTTTTTCTCAACATTGTTGCCAAGGCATGTCTGACTTGAAGATTCCATATACAAAATGCCAGAAAAAAATATTAAACTGAATATTCACAGCGAATCAATATGTTGATGTTTCAGGCTCAGACTCTCATTAAAAGGCTGGTATGTGGCTCTGTAATGTTTGTTTTGGTGGGATAGGTATGTATATAATAGGCAAATGCTGTTCCTTTATGCCGCTTACCACATTGCAGACGCAGAAAGAACAAGCTGTAGTGATGTAGTGAATCCAATGCCTGACTTCAATGCCTGAATAATGTATTTTTTGTCTTATCATCACCCACCAAAAAAAAAAAAGCTGATCAGCATGGCAATAATGTAACTATTAACCAATCTTGATGATATCATTCAACTAATATAAAAATGTGAGGGTATATGAATATTAAGAATGTCATATATTCTCAAGCAAATAATACTTGTTGGTTATTTACCAATTAGTGACTGTCTAACAGAATCTCTGACACAGTAGGAATTTTGAAATTTTAATTCCTTCTCAAAGCTCTTCTCTCCAATTGAGTATATACTATATACATAAACTTACACAGGTGTGTACTGTATTCCTCTAATTTCTTCTGTTCATTAATTGCTAATAAGTGAATTTTGAGAAAGTTCAAAATTCAAAGCTCAAAATGTATGCCCACAGGATGAATTTTCTTAGTAATAATGGAATTCTTGATGTATCTTCATAACACGAATAGGAAGAATTAAATATCGAACAAGAAAGAAAAAATCTAAAATGGATGTTCCTATTGATTGAATTAAGCTCTTTCATCAACCATCTGATCTTGCTCCTTAGGCTGGAGATGTCAAAGATAATTTTTAATACTTTTTACTAATGTATTTCCTTCATCACTCTTCTAGGGCTTTCTATATAATCAGCAAGCTGGCCAAAATAAAAATTTAGAAACCATTACTATTAATAAATGCAGGCTCCTGGGTGAAGTGTCAAAACATTTCCAAAGGGCCAGATTTTAACCTCCTATTCATTCCACTTACTTCTGTCCAATTACTAAATGCATGCCGTTCTAACCGAGGTGCACATTTTTAAAGTTTGACATTGACATGTACCACACAGCGATCACAACTGGGCAGAGGCCCATGACTTACTATGATTTATAGTCTGTCACTGAAGCTAATGCATAGTGAATGGTGCAAAATCCTCTTCCCTTTCTCCAGCCCTTTAAATGG
Source organism: Odocoileus virginianus (assembly GCF_023699985.2). Lineage (NCBI taxonomy): Eukaryota > Metazoa > Chordata > Mammalia > Artiodactyla > Cervidae > Odocoileus > Odocoileus virginianus. The sequence continues at coordinate 33,513,683 of NC_069697.1, forward strand.
AATCAAACATAGGCACAATATTAATTTTAAACTTAACTTACTCTAATTGAATGGCAATGCTTTATTACAGTCATGTATCAAACAAGGGCCATAATACATCATAAATGCCATAGAACTAAAGCAGATCCTTTTGTGTTTTGCTTTTCAGTCTCCTTATTTTATTTTAATCCACAGCACTTGAAATACCACCATTAGTATATTAATTAGTAAATTAGCATCACTAAATTATCCCTATACTAGAGACAGCATTCTTAAGGATATGCAAACCACTTCACACTTCTTCAAACAGAAGTGTTCTTATATCATAGAAACCCATAGCTAAAGGAATCTTAAGTGGTCATCCAGTCTATAAGCCCTCTTTCAAGAATTCATTTTCTCACATGTATTCCACATCTCTGTCCCTCAGATGATTTTGTCTCTTAGTGGCATCCAATATCCGCTTCCCTCATGGGGCAGATGGTAAACAATCCACATGTAATGCTGGAAACCTGGATTCAACCCCGGGTCAGGAAGATTCCCTGGAGAAGGGAATGGCTACCCAGTCTAGTATTCTTGCCTAGAGAATGCCACGGACAAAGGAGACGGGTGGGCTACAATCCGTGGGGTTGCAAAGAGTTCCACACTACTGAGTGACTAACACACACATACACAGCATCCAATATAAAGTAATGAGTTAATTATATTTCTTTTTTCAAACATTTGAGTGAAAAAAACCCATGTAGTATGAGATCTACCCTCAACAAATTGTTCAGTGTATAATACAGTATTCTTAACTATAAGCAAGAGGCTGTACAGATCTCTAGAATATCTTCATCTTGCATAACTAAAACTTTACACTCATTGAACACCAACTACCATTCCCTCTCTACCTGCCCCTAGTCTCTAGTAATCACCATCTTACTTTCTGCTTTGACTACTTTATGTATCTTATATAGCTGGACTCATATAGTATTTCTTCCTTCTGTGACTAGATTACTTCACATGGCATAATTCCTTCATGATCCATCCATATTGCTGCATATGATAGGATTTCATTTTTTAAGGCTAAATAGAACTCCTGTGTGTGTGTGTGTGTGCAACGCATGTGTGTATACATGTCAATGTCAAACTCTCTGAGACTCCATGGACTGAAGTCTGCCAGCCTCCTCCCTCCATGGGATGTCCCAGGCAAGAATACTTGAGTGGGTTGCCATTTCCTTCTCCAGGGGATTTTCCCAACGCAGGGACTGAATCTCTATCTCCTACTTGGCAGGTAGATTTTTTTACCACTGAGCCACCAGAAAAGCCCAGTGTGCAGGGGGAGGGGGGGTGGGAGGGGCATGTATCTGTGTATCTCACATTTTCTTTACCCATGCATCTATCAATGGACATCAATCTTACGTTCACATTTTAGCTACTGTGAAAAACGCTACAATGAATATGAGAAGGCAAATCTCTTCCAGATCCTGATTTTTATTCTTTTGGATATATATCCAGAAGTAGAACTGCTGAAACATATGATAAGTTGTAGTTTCAATTTTTTTGAGAAGCCTCCATACTGTTTTCATAGTGGCTCCAGCATTTTACATTCCACAAGCAGTGCAGAGTTTTCCATTTTCTTCACATCCTCACCAACACTTGCTTTTTCTTGTTTTTTGATAATGGTTGTCCTCACTGTGATGAGGTGACATCTCACTATGGTCTTACAGAATAGAATTGTGATAAAAAGAACAAATATAGAGATCAAATGAAACAGCTAAAGAAATGAAAATAAATGAAACATATAGAGAATAGAGAGCCCAGAAATAAATCTACACATATATGGTCAACTGATCTTCAACAAGGTCACAATGGGGAAAGGATAGCCTCTTCAACAGGTGGTGCAGGTAAAACTGGATTTCTACATGCAAAAAAAAAGAAAAAGAAAAAGAAAAGAAAGAAAAATACATATCATATACAAAAATAAACTCAAAAGAGATTAAAACTGAAACTTAACACCTGAAACTGTAAAAATCTTAGAAGAAAACAGAGGCAAAAATCTTCAAGACATAGATCTTGGCAATAGTATCTTGGATATGACACCCAAAGCACAGGCAACAAAAGCAAAAATAGACAAGTGAGATTTCATAAAGCTGAAAAGCTTCTACACACTAAAGGAAACAATCAACAGAGTGAAAAGGCACCCAAAGAAGGGGGGGGGGGGGAATTTACAAACCAAGGCAGTGGGAATTTGCTGTAGGACTCAGGAAACTTAAACCAGGGCTCTGTGACAACCAAGAGGGGTGGGGTGGGGTGGGAGGTGGGAAGGGGGTTCAAGAGGAAGGGGACGTATGTATACCTATGGCTGATCCATGTTGATATATGGCAGAAACCAACACAATCTTGTAAAGCAATTATCCTTCAATTAAAAATAAATAAATTAAAAAAAATTCAGAAACCATATATCTGATGAGAAGTTAATATCCAAAACACATAAGCAAATCTTACAGTAAAACAGCTAAAACCTAATTTAAAAAGGGCAAACAGTGCTCGCTTCGGCAGCAGATATATAAAAAGGGCAAACACTATGATGCTAATCATTTGTTAACATATAAAGTGTATCACATCAGTATGTTGTATACCTTCAACTTACCTAATACTAAATATCAACTATATCTCAATAAAGCTGGAGGAAAAAAATAGGCAAAAGACATGAACAGATGTTTCTCTGAAAAAGACACAAAAATAGTCAATAGTAAATGAAAACAAATGTTCAATATCACTAATCATCAAAGAAGTGACATGTTTAAAAGATCATATTCAATGAAAAAAATGATGATGGGGTTGATTTATAACTCCCCAGAAAAAAACAGGAACCTCCTATAGTAGAGCTGAAAAATCAGAATTGATTTTTGTATATATCTGTCTGACTTTCACTGTAAATATCAGAATTGGCCTAAAATGAAACTGTGAGGTCTGTGCTGACACCCTCTATTTCCCTTGAAAAGTATCCTGGTCTCAGAATTGAAAGAGACACGTGTACCCCAATGTTCATCGCAGCACTGTTTACAATAGCCAGGACATGGAAGCAACCTAGATGTCCATCAGTAGACGAATGGATAAGAAAGCTGTGGTACATATACACAATGGAATATTACTCAGCCATTAAAAAGAGTGCATTTGAATCAGTTTCATTCCAATCCCAAAGAAGGAATGCTCAAACCACCGCACAATTGCACTCATCTCACACGCTAGGTAAAGTGATGCTTATAAGTCTCCAAGCCAGACTTCAGCAATATGTGAACCATGAACTTCTAGTTGTTCAAACTGGTTTTAGAGAAGGCAGAGGAACCAGAGATCAAATTGCCAACATCCACTGGATCATAGAAAAAGCAAAAGAGTTCCAGAAAAACATCTATTTCTGCTTTATTGACTATGCCAAAGCCTTTAACTGTGTGGATAACAACAAACTGTGGAAAATTCTTCAAGAGATGGGAATACCAGACCACCTGACCTGCCTCTTGAGGAACCTGTATGCAGGTCTGGAAGCAACAGTTAGAACTGGACATGGAACAACAGACTGGTTCCAAATAGGAAAAGGAGTACGTCAAGGCTGTATATTGTCACCCTGCTTATTTAACTTATATGCAGAGTACATCATGAGAAACGCTGGGCTGGAGGAAGCACAAGCTGGAATCAAGACTGCCAGGAGAAATATCAATAATCTCAAATATGCAGATGACACCACCCTTATGGCAGAAAGTGAAGAAGAACTAAAGAGCCTCTTGATGAAAGTGAAAGAGAAGAGTGAAAAAGTTGGCTTAAAGTTCAACATTCAGAAAACTAAGATCATGGCATCCAGTCCCATCACTTCATGGCAAATAGATGGGGAAACAGTGGAAACAGTGGCTGACTTTATTTTTCTGGACTCCAAAATCACTGCAGATGGTAATTGCAGCCATGAAACTAAAAGCCACTTACCCCTTGGAATAAAAGTTATGACCAACCTAGACAGCATATTAAAAAGCAGAGATATTACTTTGTCAACAAAGGTCCATCTAGTCAAGGCTATATGGTTTTTCCAGTGATCATGTATGGATGTGAGTTGAACAATAAAGAAAGCTGAGCACAGAAGAATTGATGCTTTTGAACTGTGGTGTTGGTGAAGACTCTTGAGAGTCCCTTGGACTGCAAGGAGATCCAACCAGTCCATCCTAAAGGAGATCAGTCCTGGGTGTTCATTGAAAGGACTTATGTTGAAGCTGAAACTCCAATACATTGGCCACTTGAATGCAAAGAGTTGACTCATTTGATAAGACCCTGATTCTGGGAAAGATTGAGGGCAGGAGGAGAAGGGAACGACAGAGGATGTGATGGTTGGATGGCATCACTGACTCGATGGACATGCGTTTGGCTGGTCTCCAGGAGTTGGTGATGGACAGGGAGGCCTGGCAGGCTGCGATTCACAGGGTCGCAAAGAGTCGGACACGACTGAGCAACTGAACTGAATTGAATGAGGTGGATGAGACTGGAGCCTATTATACAGAGTGAAATGTCAGAAAGAAAAACACCAATACAGTATACTAATGCATATATATGTAATTTAGAAAGATGGTAATGATGACCGTACATGCGAAACAGCAAAAGAGACACAGATGAAAAGAAGTCTTTTGGACTCTGTGGAGAAGGCGAGGGTGGAATGATTTGAGAGGGTAACATTGAAACATGCATATTATATGTGAAGCAGATCGCCGGTGGTTTGATGCATGAGACAGGGTGCTCAGGGCTGGGCACTGGGATGACCCTGGGGAATGGGATGGAGAGGGAGATGGGAGGGGGGTTCTGGATGGGGAACACATGTGCGCCGTGGCTGATTCATGTCAATGTTTGGCAAAAACCACTACAATATTGTAAAGCAATTAGCCTCAAATTAAAATAAATAAATTAATAAGAAAAGAAAAGTATTCTGGTCTCTATGACTCATATTAATTGTGAGAATTGAATGTTATATGTAAAAAACACTTGATAAACTTAATAAAAACTATACAATTACAGGATTTATGATAAAAATGGGATTGATGAAAGTGGTAACAATTAGACTAAAATGATAAACGAATTTTCTGACTTGATACTTTAGGACATTGGGAATCATTAATTTAATTTGAATAATATGAGAAAATCTGTTGCTATTCTTTCTTCAGAAAAAGCAATTTAGCCGAATCTAGCTCGAAGCCATACCAGTATTTTTGTAGATCCAGAACTTGATCATGCTCACCTTGAACTTTCATAGGCTCTCCCTCTCTCTGGAACACTTGTCCTCTCTTCTTACCCCCATTACAGTCTAACTTCTAATCATCTTTCAGATTACAACTTGTAAATGTCATTGCTTCAGTGGAACTTTCCTGCCCCCAACCCTTCTTCACACTAGGTCAGGTCAATTCCCCTTATCACAGACCTTCAAAGTACACTTACTCTTTAGCAGCACCTGAAGATATCACAATCACAAAGCTACTTGGTTGTAATACATGCTCCACGTGTACACGGTTTTCTTGTTTCATTTGCTCAGTCACGTCTGACTCTTTTGTGACCCCTTGGGCAGTAGCCCTCCAGACTCCTTTGTCCATGGAAATTTCCAGGCAAGAATACTGGAGTGGGTTGCCATTTTTTTGTCCAGGGGATCTCCCTGACCCAGGGATCGAACCCGAGCCCCCTCCATTGGCAGGTGAGTTCTTTACCACTGAGCCGCCTGGGAAGCACCCAGAGGTAACATCCGTCTGATTCTGTTCACATCTGTCCCCGGCACAGCACTCAAGCTCAGAAACTATTAACAGGAAAAAAAAAATGAGTAACTAATACTCAGTCTCTCAATCTCTATGTGGATAGTGCTAAAGCTCTTCCACACAGCTTGAGGCCTCTGGTTCTCTATGTGGTCTGCCTACGTTTGAACGATTTCAGTACTTCTTGTTCCTAAGAGCTGGCTTCCAGAATGGCTATTTCTTTGGCAATACCACACTCTTAAGTGTGGGGTCAAAGGTGATGCAATTGCGATGCCTCTGGGTGTTCCCTAGGTGCTGATAAAGTAATGTCATCTACAGAAGGCAGCATCACAGTACATCCTCCTCCACCTCCTAGGTGAGCTGATTCCATCACCAGTCACTCAGGAAAACCTCCAGTTCCAGGTTCCATGCCCTGCCTGGTACTTGGGCCACAGTGCCGAGCCCCACTGCTCACTGGGTCACTCTGAGACAGCAACACCCTTTTAAAAATTAATTTTCATTGGAGTATAGTTGCTTTACAATGTTAATTTCTACTATACAGCAAAGTGAATCAGCTCTATGTATACATATATCCCCTCTTTTTTGGATTTCCTTCCCATTTAGGTCACCACTCAGCACTGATTAGAGTTCCCTGAGCTGTACCATAGGTTGAAACAGCAACATTTTGATAAGAGATGTGATTGAGAAATAAACTTTCAGAAATTCTACAATTTTATCAGTATGCGAAGAATCCAGAATGCAATAACAGCCTACACAAAGTTGAGTGCTTAATCCCACACAGTGTATTATGAGAAGGACTTACTACTATACTTAGCTTTGGGCCGTTTTATTATAAAGAGAGGTAGCTGACATGTATCAGATACTTCACTGTGATCAGCCCAACCATTCTTTGCTACTAGTGAATCATGCTAATTCATATTCCAAGATGAGTCATCTAAGCTCAGTATTCCCTGTCACTCTCTCACTTGGGGCGGTTGTATTTGCCCCCTCATCAGTTCTACAAATCTCATGGCTTATAATTAATCTTCTCAGGCCCCATCTTTGTTGCCAGAAAATGTGGGTGTAGCATTTGCAAGGATCAGCTAACATATCCAAATAGATGGTTACAGCATAGCATGAATAAAAACTGATGACTGGACTACATTTATCAGAACTTTTTATAGGTTAGCAGAGAGGGGAAAAATAGTGTGCATGCAATGTTCAATTGTTTCTGGTTTTTCTACTCAAGCTTCTCTTGGGTAAATAACATCTTGACTGCTGTCCTTCCCAAAGCCTTGAATTTTGAAAAGAATACAAAGTTGATTGTATTCTTCCCTCTTTTGTGCCAACTGACTCTGCGATGCTGAGAACAGAAATCTTTTCCTTTCTGACCTTAACATCCATCAGTGGACATTGTCAAACTTGACATTTTATTGTCCCTTCCTTAGTGGCATGCTGTAAATAGAAACATTATTGTTATAAATTGTTCTCTGAAGTTTGACATTGTACAAATTGCACTGTGTACTCTATTTTATTAAATGGTGAAACTCAGCAGGCTTTCTATCAGGAGGCCAACCTGTGATACTCTGTTCTCCTAAGAAATTAGGACTGTGTTGGCAGGCTAGGCAAAAGGTCTCATTGTAACCATTCTGTCAGCAAATAAGTCATAAAATCTTTCCTTAGAATACATGTCAAAGCATTTATCCTGATCTGTAATACATGTTGTACCACAGAGAGGCAATACACTACATCTCAGCATGGGGTGGTGCCTGCACACAGCAAAGAATCAACACATAATTTCAGAATCAAAAATCAGTGGTGGTGATGGTGATAGTTTAGTCTCTAAGTTGTGTCTGACTCTTGTGACCCCATAGACTGTAGCCCACCAGGCACCTGAGTCCATGGGATTTTCCGGACGAGAATACTGTAGTGGGTTGCTATTTCCTCTGCCAGGGGATCTTCCTGACCCAGGGATTGAACCTGTGTCTCCTGCTTTGCAGGTGAATTCTTTACTTCTGAGCCAAGAGTACACACACAAAAAAAGGCAACAGAATGCAAGTAAAGACAAAATCAGGCATTTTAACCAATTTAAAAGGATGTTAAACCACAAATATCTGAATATATGCCATATTTAAGGTACCAGGAAAGATGTATGGAAAACAAAGAATGATAAGACTGTCTTCATAGAGCTTATGGTCTAGCTGGATAAGTATCGGATAAACACATGAAACAGTAAGAAAAAAAGAAAGTGCATGACAAATGACTGCAAATCACAATAGATGTTTAGGACAAGAGTTTGCAAACTATGGCTCCTTTATATAAATAATTATTATAAATTATTTGTATGTGATTTCATTGGAACATAGCCATGCTCACTTTTAAAACTACTATCTAAAACTGCTTTTGTGCAATTTTTTACAATAGCAGAATTGAGTATTTACAACAGAGGCCTTATGGCCCACCAAACCTACCATATTTACTGTCTTTACTGAACAAGTCTGTCAGCCCCTACTCTTCTAGATTGCTTTGTGCTGGCCAAGTAAAGAAGGGGTCAAGGTATGAACAGAAGCCAGTGAAGGAAGGAATGAGGGAGGAATACTGTGAGCTGAGAGAACCAAACAAACAAAAGTACAGAGGTGGGCATCTGTGGGTTGGAGTAATAGAGAGATCCCCCTGGTGGTAGGGTGATTGAAGAAGTGCTGACCACATGGAAATGGTGGTTTTGAGTTGGGTACAAGAATAACAAAGCACCTAAATGCCAAGTGGAGAAATGAGGACTTTCTCTTCATAGTCAGTAGAAAGGAGCTTTATTATGATAGCTATTATCATGTGTTTTGCTTTGTTTTAGCAGATAAGTTAAATCAAATGAAAGACATAGTCAAGAATATATTACTATTTTTTTTAATCTCAGTAAAGCAGTCATTATTTTTCATGTAACTAGATAAATTTACTGTAGAGAAAGGAAAACCATCAGCTCTTTACACCATTTCTATAAATCTATCCTTCCTTTCCATTCATTTCAAAGAAAATTTTACATCGTTATGTATAGTTTCTTACCCAGGACATACTTGTGTTCCTTACACCTGTGATCCATATTTTCTTCATGTTTATTACTCAAAGAATCAAAGTCCTGAGCAGCACAGAGATAAAGAATGGTCTTTGACCCCATCCTTTTGGATTTACAGGGTGTATGGTGTTATTTTGATTTGCCCAAAGGTTAAAGCTTAAAGACAGCATAGAAAGTGCAGTCCTCCAAAGAGATAAATACACCAGGGCCAGCTCCCAGAGAAATGGTATTTGATACTTTTGCTCCTGGCCATCAGCCATTTGAGTCTAGTGCCGGGGCTACAGGTCAGCCTAGGGAAAGTTTAACAAGTCTGTTGAAGTATCCACTGACTCTTAAGTAGTGGCCAATTACTATTTAGGCCTATTAGGCCTCTCTGAAATGTACATGTACATGTATATTCAGAGGTAAAAACTCATGATGGATGCAATCCCAGGATTCAAATAAGAAAGACCTCCAAATCTGTGGGTTACTCATGAACAAAATCCACCTCTCAAGTGTCACCCAGCAATAGCTAAATCAGATATCACAGGATATCTCTAAAGTTACATGGAGAATTCAGGTCTGCTTCCAACCGAATGATGCCCTAGAGAGAGTGCTGGAACCTGACTGAACTCAACTAATCTAGTTTCATGGAGAATTTTCAGGTTACACAAGTATGAAAGGAAATATGTTATAATGAAAAACGCATAGGCTCTGCAATTGCAAGAACCGAATTTAATTTTACTCTGAGCTCCCCTTGAGCCAATCACTTAATTTTCCTGAATGTAATTTTTTTTTCCTACCTGCACAATGACATCTCACAGTATTATTGGTGGGGAAGTCAAATGGAAAATATTTGTTAAACTGCATTGCAAACTTCATAATAATTTGTGAAGTTTAATAATTTACAAATATTTATTACCACTTCACATTTTAAACAAGCAGTTTCTAAAGTATTGTCCAGGGGGCCCCTTATCACTCTTTGTATTCCATATATCTTTCTTGGTACCTTACACATGGCATTCATCCCACAGACAGAAACTACTGAATGTAATTTTCAGAAGTTCTGCTAATATTCGATAGTAACAGAAGCAAAAGTCTCAGAGAAGTTATCTCATATAAGGTTTCCTTTGTTGTTGCTGAGTTTTTAAATCATGTCCGACTTTTTCCAACCCCAAGGACTGCAGCATGCCAGGCTTCCCTATTCTTCACCATCTCCTGGAGTTTGCTCAAACTCATGTCCATTAAGTTGGTGATGCTATCTAACCATCTTATCCTCTGCTGCCCTCTTCTTTTGCCTTCAATCTTTCTCAGCATCAGGGCCTCTTTCAATGGGTTGGTTCTTCACATCATGTGGCCAAAGTATTGGAGCTTCAGCTTCAGCATCAGTCAATTCCAGTGAATATTCAGTGTTGATTTCCTTTAGGATTGACTGGTTTGTTCTCCTTGCTGTCCAAGGGGCTCTCAAGAGTCTTCTCCAGCATCACAGTTCAAAAGCATCAATTCTTTGGTGCTCAGCCTTCTTTATGGTCCAACTCTCACTTCTATACATGACTACTGGAAAAACCATAGCCTTGACTATAGGGACTTTTGTCGGCAAAGTGACGTCTCTGTTTCTTAATATGCTGTTTAGGTTTGTCATAGCTTTCCTTCCAAGGAGCATGAATCTTTTAATTTCAAGGCTGCAGTAATAATAGTCTGCAGTGATTTTGAGTCCAAGAAAATAAAATCTGTCACTTCTTCCACTTTTTCCCCTTCTATTTGCCATGAAGTGATGGGACCAGATGCCATGATCTTAGTTTTTTAAATGATGAGTTTTAAGCCAACTTTTCCACTTTCCTCTTTCATTCTCATCAAGACGCTCTTGAGTTCCTCTTCACTCTCTGCCATTAGAGTGATATCATCTGCATATCTGAGGTTGTTGTCATTTCTCCTGGCAACCTTGATTCCAGCTTATCCTTACTTCTCAGAAACTGGATTTAAGATGAACTCTCATCCTACCTGGGGAACATTGGTTTAAATGTCTGATGATACCAGCAAAGTAGAGTTCTCTTTTATACAGAAAGCAACAGCATGGAGAATATATTTAGCATATAATTCAACACAGTCTTTGTTATGCTACTGTAAACATACGAAGTTAATGATTAAATTCGACTTAGCATGGGGGCCTGAGGTACAGTGAAGAGCTCTAAAAAGAAAAGGCATTTGGTAATTCAAGTCATCACATTAGGTAGGAAAGATGAAGTGAATACTTATCTCCAGATAGTGACCTTTTCTGATAAGGATGAAGAAAAGAATGAAAAACCCCTATCAGGGAAAGCTCATACTTCAAGGAATAGATTCTCCTCTTACATTTGAAATATCACTTTAAAGCACAATTTGGCTTTAAAGTTGCATTTTAAATAGATACAATAATTAACCATGATGTTTAAGTAGCTTTTATATTGATACAATGTTATCACTGACAATGGCATAATGACATACTACCAGGAAGGGCTTTAAAAATAAAAATGACCTACAGATATGATAGCAATGACCTAAATAATTATCATGATGAACTTTTTAATTCAATGAATATTGGAAGACTTTTCAAAGTACCAGGTATAATATAAATGTAATTAATTACCATAAAATAAAAGTGTCAAGCCAAGTTTAGTACTCAACTTGTCCCAATAATAGACATATTAGAATTAAAAGGCTTTAGGATGAAAGTTCACTTTTAGCTCTGGGTTTGAAAAACATAAACATATTTCCAGCTAATATATACATGTGTATATATATATATATATATATACATAGGTTACTATCTATATAATATAATATATATATATATATATATGGTTTAGTCTGGTATCTACCTTTCAACAGAATATTTAATCAGAAATGAGCATTCTTTTGGTGGAGATCATAATTTTAAATTGGATTTTAATAAAAATCAATAAGAAAAAGACAATCCAATAGAGATGGGGAAAATGGACAAAAGGTATGATAAGATACATAAAAGAAGAAATATGAAAAAGTAATAAAAATATAAAGATATTCATTCTTATTAGTAATTAGGGAAATGAAAATCAAGCCTATAATGATATCATTTTACACACAATAGATCGGCACAAATTAAGAATTCTGACAATACCAAGCGCTAGTGAGGATGCAGATCAAATCAAATGTTGCTGGTAATAGACCTGTATGTGCATTTTTAAAACAATGTGCCATATGGTGAAAACAATTTGGCACTATATAGTAAAGTCATTATTTGGATAAACTATGATCTTCCATGCTTAAACTACTCTTCATTATATGCCACAAAGAAATTTTGCAAATGTCAGAAGACACACTAATATTAATAGCAGCACCGTGAAAAATAAGGCCAAAAACAAACTTGCCCAAATGTCCAAAGACAGGATAATGAATAAACAGCTTGTGATATATTTACACAGTGGAATATTTTACTGCAGAGAAAATGAATGAAAGAGTGCCAGATACAGTATCAGGGATAGAAAAAATAAATTATAAAAAAAGTTCAAAGATAAGCAATATTGACAATAGAGCCATGGCGTGTGGGATCTTAGTTCTCCAGCCAGAGATAGAACCCAAGCCCTCAGAAGTAAAAGTGCTGAGTCCTAACCACTGAATCACAAAGGAATTCCCCATAAAACTATTTTAAAATAAAAGCATGGGAATAACAAACACAAAATTCAAAATAATGTCTGAAGGAATCCAGGATACTAGTGTTCTGATTCTTGATGTGGGCAGTGGTGTTCATTATATCATTGTGCCATATTACATACCTGCATGTTACATGCATTATTTTGTATTTGTAAATTGGTATATTTAAAACCCTTTAAAGATTTACATGTAACACCATGTTACATAATTATCATTTCATTGTTGTTCAGTCACTCAGTATGGTCTGACTCTTTGTAACCCCATGTACTGCATGCCAGGAAGCATGCCAGGCTTCCTTGCCCTTCACCATCTCCCAGAGCTTGCTCAAACTCATGTCCATTGAGTCAGTGACAGACAGATTAACTTAAAAAAAGAAAACCTACAAAAAACAGTAGCTATAGAACCTATAGAAAATATTTCCTTCATACACACTTAGAGATCATGTAAAGTGATCAGAAGTACCAATTATATTTCAAATTTTCCTAGTGAAAAAACTGAATTTAGACTAAGAGACTTAAAAATGTTAACTGCTGAGTTCATTTCTAACTCTTACTCAAATTTTCTACACTATCAGAGATATAATAAATAGTATGAATACAGCTCTTATTTTGTACCAGTGGAAATAAAGATTAATATGGTTCAGTGTCATTCTAAGAGAATTATTCTACTTATTTTACATATAAGCAAATAGTCATTTTTGTCCAAACAATTTTATATCTCAAATATACAGCTTACTATTTCATAAAGAGAAGTTAGTCTTTACCTAGGAAACTTTTTCTCATATCCCTGTGTGTTCTAAAAGGTTTTAATAGTTTCTCAGATTAAGATTTACACAACTCATTCCCTCTCATGGTAACGCTGGCTCTGGTTCCAAAACCTCACTGTTGTACATGTGACTTATTGCGTTATGCTGATGTGACTTTATGGAATTGTGAGACACTGTTTCTAATAAGCACAACTTCCAGTAAAGCACCTGCTTGATAGGATTAGAGATTTATTTGTTTACTAACTCCCTCAGAAGTTTTGCATTTTGGACTTACTCCAGCCTTGAAAGAAGTCACAAGAGAGTCAGTAACTTTAAAAATAATTATAATCAATAATCGTGGAAGGCTCAGACTCAGAACCTAGAGAAGTGTCAACCAGAAGAAAGCTGTTCTGCAGCAGAAAGCTAAGATTTATATTCCAAGGCCATCTAATTATTGATTCTTTACAAATCAATTTCTTTATGTATAAATAGACGAGTACAGATCACAGAAAATTCTGTCCTCAGTGAGAACAGTCACAGAGATTTGCATATATTTTTAATACTGCATGGCACAGAGGAACCATAAAAAATGAATTGGAAACAAGAAACGCTAGAACACCATGCATCTAATTAGGATTACATTTAGCTGAGTTAAATCAGACACAAATATGGTTTGTGATTTCACAAATGTATTGTTTTCAAATTTATGGCAATTAATGGCTTCAGGGAGATGACAAATATGACTAAATTAAACATGTCTTCAAAACTACGTATTTACTGGGAACCTACTACATGTCATGCAAATGCTAGTACAATCAAACATGTTATGATTATTCATTCACAATGTTAGCTCATAAATAATTATGACAAAATAATTATGCCATAAAGTCAAGTTTATTAAAAACTATGTACTTTTTCAGTATACCATTGTAGATCAAAATCGGAAACTAATTTGGAACAGGAGTTGGAAAATTTTTCTGTAAAGAGCCAAATAGTAAATATTTTAGGCTTTGTACAGATTGTCCCTGTGGCAACAACTGTGCATTGAGTGGGTGCTAAGTCACTTTAGTCGTGTCTGACTCTTTGCAACCCTATGGACCGTAGCCCATCAGGCTCCTCTGTCTATGGAATTCTCCAGGCAAGAACACTGGAGTGGGTTGCCATGCCCTCCTCCAGGGGATCTTCCCACCCCAGGGATCGAACTCACATCTCTTCCATCTCCTTCCTCCATTGTCAGGTTGGTTCTTTACGACTAGGCCACCTGGGAAGCCCTACGCCACTATTTCAGCATAAAAGCAACCATACACAACAAAAAATGTATAATGGACAATACATAAATGAATGAGCATAGCTATAGTGCAGTAACACTATTTATGGGCACCGAAATTGCATTCTCATAATCTCTACATGTCATGAAATATTATTTTTCTCTTTTTTTCAACCATTTAAATACATGAATACCATTCAAATTATTCAAATTTTTTCCTATGATTCTGTAAATATCTCCTCTGTTTAGTTGGTTGCTAAAAGTTTTGGTGTTAATAAAAAGAGCATTTTCCAGTTGCTTATTACTAGTGACAGTTCTTAAAGGGCAGGCAGGACTTGGAAAGACAGATGGGTTAAGAGTATTTCAGTGAAGAAGGCAAATTTCAGTGACAATCCACAGCTCGCATGGATCAGAAGATACATTAGGAATGGAAAAGAGTTTATCTAGAGCTAAAGACGTCTGGAGTGAACTACAGAAGAATAAGGACAACGCAAGTGATAAAAGGGCACAGTCGGGGAGTTTGGGTTTCAGAGGTGTTGTAGCATGAAGGTTGAAAGCACAGATTCTGGAGTCAAACTGACATCTCCTGGCTCTGACCCTTATTAGCTGGGCGACTCTGGCTCTCTCCGTTTCAGTATCCGCATTGACAAGTGTGGAATATGATAATGCTAAACTCATTAAAGGATAGGGAAGATTAAATGAGTTAAGACATGTAGCACCTGGTATGGAATACCTATTCAATAAATGTTAACTTTAAAATAAATGTGAAAACCATTCTTAGCTCATGGGTCATACCAAACTAGGCGGAATTTGATCCATGAGCCATAGTTTACTGAACCTGGCTTAGATATAAAGTTATTCTTTAAGAAAAGCCTCTTTCCAAAAATTACCAGCATTTGGATGACATTGAAAAAAAAAAATGTCTTTCCTATATGGCTTTAAAAGTTCTAAAATGGTACTTTGGATAGAATTACCAAACCTCAATATTCTTCCAAGAAAAACTCCTTTGTTGCATTTAATTTGAATTCATTTTTAAAAGTACTTCTCTGAGGATGATGAATATTGCAATGTCTCCCTTTGGTCTTATAAAATCTGCTGTTGAGTTCATCAGATCTGCCTTATCCAAAATATCTTGATATATCTTTAAACACTAGAAATGAAGCATGTAGAAGCAAATATATTGTAAGTTGAGTCAAAGCGCCTTCCCTGTGCTTCATCCAATCATGCATACATTCCTGAGTTGCCACTGACTACATCCTCTGCCACAAGTGACCCACCATGGAGCAGCCAGCTGTGTGTGATAAACAGTGTCAAAATGCAACATCCAGCTGAGAAGAGCCACTTTCCTAGAATGCTAAATAGTTCCTTCATATGTGCTGCATGGCATCTATTCTCAGCCAGCTTATCTACTTTAAATTATTTGATACAGTTTTATTAACTGCTACAAGAAATCAGGTAATTCTGTGAGATCTTAAATATTTATGGATAGTTGGTGCATCTCTCTACTCCAAAGGAATGCTCTGGCAAAACATTCCTTGAAAGAAAATAAGGGCGCTAACAGTATGAAAATGTCTTTTAAACAAATGGTGTTCCCTTTATTAAAGTTAAACATTTCAAGTAATTACAACATTTCTTTTTTCTGAGTTTTTATCAACACAGAAGTTACAGTGATTTAATTCCTACAATTTTCCTTTCTGAATTTTGTCTCTTGATTT
This sequence comes from Odocoileus virginianus, assembly GCF_023699985.2. NCBI lineage: Eukaryota > Metazoa > Chordata > Mammalia > Artiodactyla > Cervidae > Odocoileus > Odocoileus virginianus. The sequence continues at coordinate 33,529,839 of NC_069697.1, forward strand.
AACATTTCTTTTGAATTACTAGCTTTGTCCCTCAAATTTCTTTTGAGTTTGTGTATTTTAACAACATATTTCAGTATCAGAAAATTTCTAAAGCTATGTCTATGAGAAGAAAATATTTTATGAATAAGAAAACTTAAGATATGTAGCAGGAACCTAGAATTGTTAGCAAACTGAATAATAAAATAAGTGCTGCTGGAAACATTAGTTTGGTTTGAAATACTCTGCCAAAATCATGAAGCAGTAACATTTTGCAACTTTTTCAAGGTCACAACTACAAGTGAAATTATCTTAATGTTTCTAAATTGTTCTTAGAAGGTAATCTTCATTTTTAAAAAAATGTTTATGGCATAGTTTGGCAATTTAGCAGATGATATTTCAAAATGAGAACAAAATCCTCCAGGAGTCATTCTCTTCAAATCAACATAAAGATGCAGTGAATTAACAAAGCTCGGGACTAAAGTATGACACTGTATCTGGTCACTTTGGGGACTAGAAAGTATATAGTTCAAGCTATTGTTTAATGTTTCTAAGTGATAAATTTAGCTCAGACCATTCCAAACTAAGCCCCCCAAAAAGTCTTCTGGCAAATACTCTCACATAGGATATCAACCAAAATGGTTCAAACATTAAATGCAAACAAAACTCTCCAAATTTTACAAAAATTCAGAGCAGAGTTCTTGACCTGTTTGCAGCAAGTTGTTATACCTGTGGAAATGTCAGCTTCAGAATAGTTCAGTAAAGAAATAGGTTAGAGGGCGATATAAATGTGACTTATTTAAGCAACTGTTCTAATGAACACTTTCCACTGCCTTCAGCAGGTTAAGAATATTAAAGCTTCATTCCTGCTGAGCATGCCTGGATATTTTCTATTTGTTAACTCCCCAGGAACTTGTTGTAATGTCTCCTGGTGAGTATAAGATGGTGTTATATTCTGTAGTTGCCAGCTGGTAGGAGCAAAAACACCTGGGCGAGGTACTTGCTAAATGGCATATTTCTTCTCCATGGCAGGCACTGCAGGCTGAGAAATCTGCTTCTCAGTGTTACATTTTTTTAAATACACTGTACCAAGTATCAAACCAATAGCTTAAGTCCTGTCTTTACTTTCCTTCCTAGAAATAGGTGGTGGTTTTTGTTTCTGTCATTTTTGTCTCTTCCACTGGGCTAGTGAATCCACTGTCAGCTCTTTCCTTCTAATTATTAAATAATTTTTGTTAGTTTGATTAATATGTGTCTTGGTGTATTTATTCCTCCTTAGGTATATCCTGTATGTGACTCTCTGCACTTCCTGAGTATTTTCTTTCCCAAGTCGGGGAAGTTTTCGACTATGATCTCTTCAAATATTTTCTCAGGCCCTTTCCCTCTTTCTTCTTCTTCTGGGCCCCTATAATTCGAATGTTGACACATTAATGAACCATAGAAATAATCTCTGAAAGTACTGTCTTCCATGATCAGCTCTTCATCCTCACTGCTCTCAACCACAAAGTTCATCTATTAAGAAGACAACTATTTTAATCTATGCATTACCAGAAATTAAGATATTTTTGTGGACACTGATTACTCAACTATATAGCAGTATTGGCTAACTGGGAATACGTGCTAATTTGCTATCCATATTTAATTCCACAGTATAAACGTAGGATTATGAACAGAGTTTCTTCACTTGCATACTTGCATATTAGTCACTTCACTTGCATATTAGTCACCCAGTTGTGTGTGACTGAGACTCCATGGACTGAAGCCCACCAGGCTCCTCTGTCCATTAAATTCTCCAGGCAAGAATACTAGGGTGGGTTGCCATTTCCTTCTACAGGGGATTTTCCTGATCCAGAACATTCAAACCAGGGTCTCCTGCATTGCAGGCAGATTCTTTACCATCTGAGCCACCACTTGCATACTAAATGGCCTTTAACTTCATGAGCTATGAGGTGTTAGCAAGAAATAAAAACCTTCCTAAACACCACAGTAACAATCCATTATCATTTTTTATAAAGAAGGGATGCATTAGTAACATTTCTACTGAGGTTTATTTTCCCTTGCTTTTTGTGTTCAGTTATGATTTGCTAGAATGTTACATGGACTTATTGGACTTCCCTAGTGGTTCAGACAGTAAAGAATCTGTCTGCAATGCAGGTGACCTGGGTTTGATCCCTGGGTTGGAAAGATTCCCTGGAGAAGAGAATGGCTACCCACTCCACGATTCTTGCCTGGAGACTTTCATGGACAGAGAAGCCTGGAGGGCTACAGTCCATGGAGTTGCAAAGAGTCAGACATAACTGAATGTCTAACACTTTCACTTACATTGCCTTAAATATATAATCGAAATACAATTATTCCCAACATTAATTAACAAAATAAAGGAGGCTCATTTGTCAAAGTAACCTGTATGTCACAGACCACAATAACTCAGAATAGGGTCTTAATTTTCTCAACAACCCACCTTTCTCTGATGCCACTTCCTCATGAGCTTTTAAAGTACCTCTAGACCCTTACAAAATCCATTCGAATTATTTCTTAGCGTGTGCAGAATATTTCTCACCTGTGTTTTTCATACAGTGCCTAAGGAAGCACCTGACATCTGCTATTCTCCTCCACTTCCTCCCAGGATAATGTCAGTTCATTTTCATGGCAGTAGTGGCTGTGAGTGTATCTGCTGCTTGCTCTTTGAGGCCCTTTAAAACCTCAAAGGAAACTTTATCACCACTGTCAGCACTGCCCCTGGCACTTGGCCAATGCCAGTCCCCTAAGCTATGACTCTGATGCCATGATGCCAGCACCAGCATGGTGGGACCACAGCCCAATTTTGCTGACATGAAGAGAAACACTCTCCCTAATTATTATGCCAGACTACCTGACCATGGTTCCGTGCATCTTTGCCTTATGCTTCTACTGTCTTCTAGATACTCTCATTTTAAAAAGCACTTTTATTTGCCCCCACCCATGGCGCATGCCCACAGCTGGCTAAACCAAAAGACCCAGAGCAGTGAACATCATGTGATGACCAAGTTCAACCTTCCTCCTTAATAAAGTAAAGAGTTTGGATTAAGCTCACTGCCTGACTCTACCTTCCCATTGGCATGCCCTTTCCTAGGAGGAGCCCATGCACCCTAAGATGAAGAAAACTATCCCTGTTTTATAAATTATTAAAATTTTTTTATAAATTTACAAAATAATAAAATAAGGATTAGAAACAAGATCTGCTACATAATTTGTGAGACCTGGTGCCAAATGAAAATGCAAAAGCTCTGTGTTTGAAAAATACTACAAATTTCAAGATAGAGACAGCAGAGAATTAAACCAAGGGCAGAGTCCTCTTTAAAGAAGGCTGAGCACCAAAGAATTGATGCTTTTAAATTGTGGTACTGGAGAAGACTCTTGAGAGTCCCTTGGACTGCAAGATCAAACCGGTCAATTCTAAAGGAAGTCGACCCTGAATATTCATTGGAAGAACCGATGCTGAAGCTGAAGTTCCAATACTTTGGCCATTTGATGAGAAGAGCTGATTCACTGTAAAAAAAATAAATAAATAAACCCTGATGCTGGGAATGACTGAAGGTAAAAGGAGAAGGGGGTCGCAGAGAATGGGATGGTTAGATAGCATCACCAACTCAATGGACATGAGTCTGAGCAACCAGGAGATAGTGAGGACAGAGGAGCTTGGCGTGCTGCAGTCCATGGAGTCACAAAGAGTCGGACATGATGTAGCAACTGAACAAAAACAAAGGAGTCCTCCTGAGACCAGGCCCTGGGTAACTGCAGATTACACATCCTTGAAGCCAGCCCTGCACAGAGAAGTGAAGGAACTTACACAAACCCACACAGCTACTGCATGCCTGAACAGAGATTTGAAAACAGAGGTCTGACTATAGCCAGCATTATGTGCCCAGATTCAAGGCCACGGGGATCTCTATTCCTTTTGCATTACCACCATTATCCTTCAGATGTGAGAGCACAACTCAGGTTCAAGATGGGAATCACAAAGTAACCTTGGTCTACTTTCTTACATAGAGACAAGTTTACCAGTGAGCCAGTTTAAGAAATCAGCACTTAGCACCAAGGAAAAAGCACAAGGCAAGGGTAAATTAAAAATACTCAGTTTCTGGGAAAATTGAATGGACATTTGGAGTATAGAAGAAATGGAATAGGAAAAAATAATGCATTAGTGTACATGGAAAGTAGCTTGCATCCCTTTCTATATTTTTGTTTTAAATTACCTCAAAATTAGGGGTGCTCCCATGTTCTGAAGGATTCCAGGAAGAGAGACGCTAACCTTCATGGAAAGATTCAATTTACCTCTTCCTCTGAAATTATATTGCTGTTTCTGAGACACTGTGAATTATTTTAAGAATCACAATTTTTACTTAAATGCAGCTATTAAACATCTTTCTGCTTTAAGACAAAAACTGTTGATGTAGTTTTTGATAAAATCCCAAGTCAGAGAGATCTGAAATTAAAACCCCATTTATATCTATTACTTACTAGCAATGAAACCTTGAGGAATTTACCTATCTCTCTGGGCGTTATATCTATGATTGAGTGAGATGATGCCTAATAAATAATCATTCAATAACTATTCATCTTCATTTCTTTCCTTCATGTTAAACATTTAACTTTTCTCCAGGCTGTCCAAAGGCAAATCCCGGCACCACATCCTTTCATCCACAAATATTTCAATGCGATTCTCTAACAAATAAGGATACTCTAAAACATAAACACACTAACATCATGCCTATAAAAATTAACCATAATTTCTTAACACCAGTTATCTGACCATTGCTCAAATTTCCCCAATTGTATTATGTTTTTTACTGTTTGTCTGAATCAAGAATGCAAATAAAGTATACACATTGCAAAAAAAAAAAAAAAAACTTTTCTCATAGCATTTGCATGACTGAGTTTTTTTTAAGCTTAGTTTTATAGGATCTATGAATTTATTTCTGATATTAATTAGGAAACAACTAATGATGGATATTTAATAAATAAAAACTATCATTATGCTGCCTACATATTCAATTTACCCAGTATATGCCCAATTGACATGCATCTCAGCTTAGTTATTAATAAAGAATCCCATTTTATTCTCAAAAGCATCCCCTTCTGAATGACAGATGTTTTGATCACCCTGGCTATAATGCAACTGGTATAACTTCAAAGGTTACCAGTCCTCTCATTCCAGATAAACTGTTTTTAACAAAAATTGTTCTTGTTTAATGGCTTTGGATGCAAATATCAGTCAGAAAAGAGGGAAATAACATTCATTCATCATTCATTCATCATTCATTCATTCATCAACATTCATTCATCATCATGCTTAATCGGCACCTGCTTCCTGTAATCCCTTCGTGAGGCATGAGAAGGCAATAAAAATGAAAAACAAAAGTTCTATCATTAGATTTCTTCTTGTCTTGTATTTTTTCTTGCCTTTCCAAAATAGTTCATGTACCAGAAACTTTATTAAGAACCCATGTTCCCAGATTAAAATAATCACACATCCTTTAACTTTCCCTTACAAAAATAATTGTTCTTTTTCTTCTATTATTTGCTTTTTTAATATTTCTCAATTTGTGTAGCTCAAAATAAAGAACTGCACACTAAAGATCGATTTGAATACAGAGCCAGAGGGTGGCATCATGCTGTGTCCACACCACATGGTGGGGACCGGCTCTAGGAAGCTGCTCCCAACACCTCTCCTAGCTACCATCTCCACAGCACATGGTGCTGCCCTGACCCACCTAGTGCTCATTGCAGAGCCTTGCTTTTCACCCTTAAAGGCGTATCTGTGTCCCTGTCTATACCATAGGCTCCTCATGGATTTTAGGAAAATCTCAATAATAATAGTATTAATGTGAGTCGCTCAGTCGTGTCTGACTCTTTGCAACCCCATGGACTGCAGCCCACCAGGTTCCTCTGTCCATGGGATTCTCCAGGCAAGAATACTGGAGTGGGTAGGCATTCCCTTCTCCAAGAGATCTTCTTAACCCAGTGATCTTAACCCGGGTCTCCTGCATTGTAGGCAGATTCTTTACCATCTGAGCCACAAGGGAAGCCCCAATAATAATAGTAACTGAAATGTATTAACTACTAAATATGTGCCAAATCCTTTATATTCTTTATTTACTCTTCAGAAAGCCTCCAAAGTTTTACAGATTATTTTTCAAAAATGAGGCTCAGAGGGAAGAAATAACTCAGCTGGGTTCACCCTGCTAACAGGAATCAAAAGCAAGATATGACCCAGAGTTGGTTTGACTCTTTACTATTCTTCTTTACATGACCCCAAAATACATAGAGTTCTCCAGGCACAGAAAATAGAATTCTCCAGATAACAGGCATCATAAATGCTCAAAAGTAATTTAATCATATGTTTAGATAGGCTTATAATACAGAATAGATAAACAAATTTTAAAGGTTTTTCAACAGGAAACCAAAGACAATGAGGTTTCCTAAATCAGGTCTTTTAACCGTAAATTATTTCTCAGCTTAACACCCAGCACATATCCGACAGACAATAAACACTCAATAAACACTTGTTGAATGATGGAACAAACATGTTCAAGACTACAGCCTTGGGACTTTTGTTCTCTTTTATTCTTTGTGTTGCCAGGTTGAGCTCCCTATTTAAAACAAAGCCCTTGCTCAGCCTGAGCCCAATGACAGGCCTGAGTGATATCCCAGGGACCTAAGCTATTGGCCTCAATGCAGATCTAGTGAATTTAGCCAGAGAGACAAGAATCTATCACAAAAGTAATGCAGAGCCCAGGAACCTAATTTTTGTCAGAAAAAAGGCGAGAGACAAAAGATACCCTTCTCTACTAAGGATTCAGAAAAAAAAGAAGCAACGGGGATGTGGAGTCTGTTAGTGACAAGAGCAGTATTTTTAGCTTCCTCTGAGAATCTCTTCGAGTGTGTCGGGCTGTGTGAGTGAAATAAAAAATTACAGAATGAAAATAAGGGAGGAAATAATCAGTATGTTGTACATTTTCCTCTTCTGCATTTGTTTTAAATTTCTGTAATCTTACCTAAAAAGGGAGTTACTTTACTTCTTCTATACCTTCTCTTATTCTCAAAGTCAGATTGGAATAAACGGGAAAAGTCTCTATTGGAGGAAACCTGTTTATCTTCATCTGTGAGCAGTGCATCGGTCTGTTTTCTCTCAATTCCTGGATGTGAGATTGGAAGCCTCCTGATTTCTTGGTGCTGTTCTGACTAGTGAATTTCCACTTTGAACAATATTTCTCAGTATGTTTTTGCAGAGAATCTGCATCAACATTATCTGGAAACTTACCAAGTGGGGATTTCCAGACTCTGCCTCACCCCCACTTAACCAGAGGCTCTTGGTTGCAGTCCAGAAATCTGCATCTTAAAAGAAACTCCCTAAATGATTTTTAAGCTCATAGATATTTGTGACCCAACCACATTGACCTTAAAACAGGCCATGACAAATCTTAGTTATAGGATAATTATAGGATTACCTATTTCTGAATTTGGTCCCTGAGACTTCCTTGAATTTTACCACCTTTTCTAATTTTTCTCTAGAGTCATTTTGTTTGTTTGTTTCTGCCAGAGTGTTTATGACACAGAAAACTGTTAGTATTTAAATGAGTAAAATATGCTTGCATCCAAAACTCAGTTTTTGGTTGCTTATTGGTTGTAACTTTAAGCAATTTAATCATCTGTATGGTTTAGTTTCTTTACCTGTAAAACACAAACAGTAGTAAAACATAGTAACATCTCACACATTGTTGAAAGGATTAAATGTAGTTTGCTTTCTCAATATCATAAATAAGTTAAAATTTCCATTCCTTGTAGTTTTTTACATTTTTATTCCTTATATCTAATATGAGGGCCTTGCTATTCTTTTTTAGCCAAGTTGGAGCCTTGGGTCATTAATTATTTCAGTCCCAAGGTCTCTCAGATAAAGCATCAGCCTTGTGAAAGGGAAGGGTGAATGCATACCTGGACAGAAGATGGATCTAAGGCTGACGAGCTACATGAGCCCCTGCCAACTACATCCACTCTGAGACAGGAGGAAAAATGTTTTTCTGACACAGAGAGCGGCTGCTCTGCTTCTCAGAATCACTCGGAAACCCAGCATCAAGCACATCTTATAGCAAGAGAAAACCACAGACTTAGTCAAAGACAAAGGGCAATTGTTATCTTTATAAAATAACCATGTAATTCACAAAATTAATAAAAAGATACTGCCTTTACAAAAAGTTCTCCGGGTGCATGTTAACGTTTCTTCCAAAAAAAACATTCTATCCATGAATTTTCAGCAACTCTTCCACTGTGTCACAGACCAGGAGACTGACTCTGCCTCTTCTGTCCATAGAATATTGTTTTTCCATACTCCTTAACTTTCTGCATTGCCCCAAGGAGCTCAGATCTTGTGTAACCAAGGGGGAAAAAGCTACAGAGTGATTGCAGTCTACAACCCTTGAGCAGTCTCTCACTGGAAGAGGCTGGATGTATATAGCGATGCATCAGCCAGGGAAGAGAAGCCAGGCTTCTCAAGACAATTCTAAACTTAGGTGCCTCATGCATCCAATACTGTAAAGCAATTAGCCTCCAACTAATAAAATAAATGAAAAAAAAATAAACTTAGGTGCCAGAAATAACGAGTGAGAGTCAGTGACATCTTTTGTTCTCCATGTGTGTGTGCTCAGTCGCTTGGTCATGTCTGACTCTTGGGACCCCAGGGACTATAGCCTGCCAGGCTCCTCTGTGCATGGCATTTTCTAGACAAGAATACTGGAATGGGTTACCATCTCCTACTCGATTCTTGTCCATAGCGAAAGTGAAAGTCGCTCAGTCGTGTCAGACTCTTTGTGATCCCCATGGACTATACCGTCCATGGAATTCTCCAGGCCAGAATACTGGAGTGGGTAGCCTTTGCCTTCTCCAGGGGATCTTCCCAATCCAAGGATTGAACCCAGGTCTTCTACATTACAGGTGGATTCTTTACCAGCTGAGCCATGAGGGAAACCCAGGAATACTGGAGTGGGTAGCCTATCCCTTCTCCAGTGGATCTTCCCAATCCAGGAATCGAACCTGGGTCTCCTGCATTACAGGTGGATTCTTTACCAACTGAGCTATCAGGGAAGCCATAATCTATCACCAAAGGCCCAAAGGGATGTCACCCAAGGCCCAAAAAAGCCCTACCCTCCCTGCCCTTTGAACTCATGGGTCTCATTGCTGGCCATCTTCCCCTGAGTTCTTCTACTCTTTGGTATTGACTCAACACAGCAGTACATTTTTATTACCTCAAGAACTTTTTTTTTTTTTTTTTACTGTTTTTTCAGCCTGACTGTTCCTCCCATTGATATCTGCCAGGCTCATTCCCTTTTTTCTGCCAGGTCGCTGTTAAAATGTAATTACCTTTAAGTAAGGCCTTTCTGCTACCAAAATTGCAAAAAATTCCACTGCCTAGCCTTGTTTTACTTAACCATGTAATGTTTAAAATTAATACAAATTCATATATTTCCCAAAAACTACAGGTTTCACTCAAAAAGTTGATTTAATACTTGAGGGTTTATTCTTTTCTGAAATGTAAAAAGATTAACATTTAAAAAAATATATTATTTATGCCATAATGACATCCAAAAAAAAATTGAGGTACTTTAGAAAACAAGCCACATACATAGTAAACCATTACATAAATAAGCATTATTAAAAGTAATAAGGAGTAGAAATTTAAATGGTGATTCCCCATTTTACTTATTTTAAATCCTTTGGGTGGGCTCAAACTCCCTGGTAAGAATCAAGAAAAACAACTGTGACAACTGGCTGTCATGCCAATTTACATGTTAGATACTCACGACAATTTACAAAACTGTTTGCACTAAATATTTACAGTCCATATTCTTCAAAGCCTGGGGTTGCCTTCAATTAAGCAATGGCTTCAAATCAGAACGGGTGACACAAGTAACTCAAAATAGTTAGCTTGTTTATGCTGATTCACCAAGTGAGTAGGAAGATCAACAGTTCCACAGAATGCTTAGAACACCATCTTTTGCTTCTAAAGTTAAGGCCCATTCCCATAATCTCACTTACTTGTCCCCCAAACCCTTGCCAGACTCTGCCCCCATCATTCTCAAAGATACTAACTGGATCTCAAAACTTATTTATTGTTTATTTCAATTGCATGTGATGTTTTCTTTATAGCCTCATTAACATGGAGAGAGGGCCCATGTAACAAGGGTAACAATGTAAATTGCTGCCCCACCTTGTAATAGGGATGAATATATCTAACTCTGTTTTGGGTCCATTTCTTTGATTTTAACCTTTGTATACTATTGCTATTACTACAAGTTAAGAATATTGCTTACAGTCTGAAAGAATAAAGGATAGTCCATTCTCAAGGCTCTGACCTTTAAAGGAGTAACAGTTTTCCATTTATATAAAGAGTTGCAGTAGTCATGTACAGATGTGAGAGATGGATCATAAAGAAGGCTAAATGCCCAAGAATTGATGCTTTTGAACTGAGGTGTTGGAGAAGACTCTTGAGAGTTCCTTAAACTGTAAGGAAATCAAACCAGTCAATCCTAAAGGAAACCAATCCTGAATATTCATTAGAAGGCTGATGCTGAAGTTGAAGCTTCAATACTTTGGCCACCTGATGCAAAAGAGCTGACTCATTAGAAAAGACCCTGATGCTGGGAAAGATTGAAGGTGGGAGGAGAAGGGGACGACAGGATGCGATGGTTGGATGGCTTCACTGAGTAATGGATCACCATCCATTGAGTAATGGACATGAGTTTGAGCAAGCTCAGAGAGATGGTGAAGGACAGGGAAGCCTGGTGTGCTGCAGTCCATGGAGTCACAAAGAGCCAGACAAGACTGAGCAACTAAACAACAAAGAGTTGCAGAACAGAGAATAGTATTTGTCATCTCAGAGGTTTACAGGAACATCATGACCTTATGAGCCTAGACAGATGCAAGAACAAAGGATTCTGACACCAAGAAGTTTGTAACAACCAACTACCTGCCTCCCCTTTTAGTATAAAAGAAGCCTGAATTCTAACTCTGATAAGATTTTACTTTGGGACATTAGTCCACCATCTTCCCAGTGTGCTGGCTTTCCACATGAAGTCACTATTCTTTGCCCTAACAACTTGTTTCTCACTTTACTAGCCTATCAGAAGGTGAGTACTATGAACTTGGACTCAGTACTTGAACTTTGCTGAATTTCAGCTATAATTGTTTATCTATGCAAGAGTGGGATTTCTTCTTTATCTCATTTCTACTGCTTACCACATAAACTCTTTCTTGGTTTTAAGGAAAATTTCAGTTCAAAAGGTTTTATGAAGTCCCCTACCCTGAATGATTTACATAGATTTTTACAAAATAAGATTTGCAAATTTTTTGAAGTTTTAACTTTAATCTAAATAAAAATATAATCTTATATATACATTTCTCTATGAACTATCAATCCTTTTTGTTCAAGAAATAATTACTGGGTGGCCAAGAAGTACAGTAATAAGACCCTAAGTTAACCTCCTCTCACAAGCACACCAAAATTAACAATATTTACAGAACAACTATTGATGAGAATGACTTGAATATTAGAAAAGATTTTCTACAACCAAAGATTCAAAAAAGAAGCACAATAAGACGGTAGGAGGGACAAAGATCTGGTATAATCAAGACCTGCACCGCAATATAATCAAGATCCAGTATAACAGGCAACACATGAACAGGAGGATAAGCACAATTGCAGAGGTTCTCCTCAAGGTGCCAGGAGCCCATATTGGGCTCACCAGCCTGGTGATGTTAAATAGGAAAGACACCTGGCTTTGAAACCAGTAAGAACTTTTGTAGAGGAGAGTCAGGGGGCTATAGGAAACAGAGGCTCTGTCATTAAAGAGTGCATAGGAAATCTCACACACTCTGAGACCCAGTGCATATGCAGTAATTCATATGGAACTTGGGTTAGACCCACCTGCTGATCTTAGAGAGCCTCATGGAGATGTAGGAGGAAACTGGGACTCCTCATGGGGACACAGACCTGGCAACAGCCATTTGGGGGAACCCCTTCTACCATAAGAACACTGGTGCTGGAAGTGACATTTAGGAGTCTTCCCTCTAGTCTATCAGTGCAGGGGCTTACCCACCCACCAGCCAGCTGGCACCAGTCTTGGGACTCCCCAGGGCTGAGCAGCCAGTCTTGCAGGGACTCAGCTCTGCTCATCAGCAAGCTGGCAACATCTCTGAGTCCCCTGGGAACTGCTGGTAGCTGCTGTAGGACCTGGCCCACCCACCACCGGGCCAGCACCAGTCCCAGGACATCCTGGCCCATGTCACCATCAAACTAGGATTCAGATCTGCTCAGCCGCTGGCTGACTTCCAGCCCTGAGGCTTCCAGGTTTTGCAGCCAGATGTACTGGGACCAAGCCTTGCCCACCAGAGGGACAGGAACTACCACGTGAGATAGGGTCTGACAGCCAATCTGGCAGGAGCCCAGTCTCACTAACCAGTGTGCCCACAGTCGTCAGCCCCACCACAGCAGAAAGTCCACACAATCCACATAGGGACACCCCAGAGCTCTGATGACCGGAGTGAATGTGCTCCTGAGCCCCGGAGGCTGTCTGCTACATGAGGCAACTTCTATGAGATCAGAAAACGTAAGCAATCTACATAAAAACAGAACTAAAAACAGAATTTTGACAAAATGAGGTGACAGAAGGATATACTCCAAACAAAGAAACAAGCTAAAATCCCAACAGAACAAAGTTAAATGAAAATAAGCTACCTGTTAAAGACTTCAAAGTGATGAAAACAAAATGCTCGACAAACTTGGGAGAAAATGGATGAATAGGGTGAGAAGTTCAACAGAGAAAAAATGTAAAGAAGAACCAAACAGAGCTGAAGAATACAATAACCAAAAAAATATGGAGGAACAAATCAGCAATTTGGAGAATAGAGTAGTGGAAGGCACCCAAGTTTAACAACAAAACAAAGTTCTCTAAAATGAGGAAATTTTAAGGGATTTTCAGCATAACATCAAGCATAAAAATATTTGCATTATAGGGATCCCAGAAGGAGAAGAAAAAGAGAGAAAAGAGAGGAGAATTTTTGAAGTTCTCTAAAAACTTCTCTAACTAGGGAAAGGACACAGATATCCACATGCAGGAAACACAGAGATTCACACCAAGACTCATTGCAACTAAAGTGGCAAATATTAAAGACAGAGAGAAACTTGAAAGAACTAAGAGAAAAGCAGTTAGTTATCCATAAAGGAATTCCTATAAGACCACCAGTTGACTTTTCAGCAGAAATTCTGCAGGCTAGAAGGAAGTGGCATGATACAGTTCAAATGATGAAAGGGAAAAAAAATCTACAATCAAGAACACTATACCAGGTAAGGCTATCATTCAGATTTGGAGGAGAGATACAGAATTTTACAGAGAAGGAAAAGTTAAACAAGTTTAGCACTACTAAATCAGCTTTACAAGTAAATTCTCTAATCAGAAAAGAAAACCACTAGAAATATGAAAATTGTGAAAGGAAACATCTCACTTGTAAAGACAAACATACAGGAAGGTAGCAGATCAACCACATACAAAGCTAGAAAGAATGTTAAAAGACAAATGCAGTAAAATCATCTATATCCACAATAAATAGTTAAGGGATACACAAGACAAAAAGATGTAAACGATGATGCCAAACATTACAAAACTGACTGAAAGTTAGGAGAAGGAAATAAGTAATAAAGATCAAGTGGGAATAATGAAATAGACACTTTAAAAACGAACTAGCAACAAAACAAAGATCTGCTTCTTTGAAAAGATAAACAAATTTGATAAACCTTTAGCCAGAAGTAAATAAAATTAGAAATGAAAGAGAAGGTACAACTGACACCACAGACATACAAAGGATCACCAGAGGCCACTATGAAAAATTATATGTCAATAAAATGGACAACCCAAGAGAAACTGATGAAGTCCCAGAAATGTACAATTTCTAAGACTGAAACATGAAGAAAGAGGAGAAAAATAACAAACAAATTACAAGTAATGAAAGTGAATCAATAATCAAAATCTTTCCAAAAACAGAATAAGACAACTTCACATGTGAATTTTACTAAACATTCAAAGAAGAGTTAACACCCATACTTTTCAAACTATTCCAAAAATACTGAAGAGGAAGGAATGCTTCCATATTCACTTTATGTGGCCAGCTTCATCCTGACAACAAAATCAGGCAAATATACCAGTAAAAAGAAAAATCATAGATCAATAATACTGATGAACATAGATGCAAAAATCCTCAACGAAATATTAAGAAACCAAATTCAACAAATGGTTCTAAAATGGGTACAGGAACACAAAAGACCCCAAATAATGAAAACATTTAGGAAGAAAAACAAAGTGGGAGGTAATCCTGATCCCTAACTTCACAGTACACTACAAAGTTAAAATAATCAAGAAAAGTATAGTACAGGCACAGAAACAGCCAGGTAGACCAATGAAACAGAATAGAAATTTCAGAAGTAAACCTACAATTATATGGTCAACTGACCAAGAGCCAAGAATATACAATGAGAATAAGACAATCTCTTCAATAAATGGTGTTGGGAAAACTGGGCAGCTTAACATGTGAAAGAACAAAACTGGACCACTTTCTCACAACATATACAAAAATAAACACAAAATGGATTAAAGACCTAAATGTAAATCCTGAGATCATATAACTCCTATAAGAAAACACAGGCAGTACACTTTGATACTAGTCTTAGCAATATTTTTGTGGATCTGTCTGCTCAGGCAAGAGAAACAAAACTGAAAATGAACAAACGGGACTACATTAAAAAGCTTGTACATAATGAATGAAACCACCAACAAATGAAAAGGCAGCCTGCTAAACAAAAGAACATATTTGCAAACAGTTTGTATGATAAGGGGTTAATATTTAAAATATACAGAGAACTCATAAAACTCAACTTGAAAAAAAAAAAAAACAGATTAAAAAAGGACCTGAATAGGTCCTTTTTCTCAGAGACACACAGATGCCCTGCAGATACATGAAAACATGCTCAAATCACTAATCATCAGGTGAATATAATCAAAATCACAATGAGATACCACTTCACACCCATAAGAATCAGTTCAGTTCAGTTCAGTCGCTCAGTCATGTCCGACTCTTTGTGACCCCATGAATCGCAGCACGCCAGGCCTCCCATAAGAATAGCTATTATCAAAAGACAACAAATAATAAGTGTCAGTAAGGGTATGGAGAGACAGCATACTTGTGGACTGCATCTGGGATTGTGAACTGGTATAGCCACTATGAAAAACAGTACAGAGTTTCATTAAAATTAGTCGCACTTCTAGACATTTTTTGAAGACACAAACACTGATTTGAAAAGATTTATACATCCCTATGTTCACTGCAGTATTATTTACAATAGTCAAGATATGGAAGCAATCGAAATACCCAGCTGTAGATGAACAGTCAAAGAGGACATAGTGTATATACTTCTCCACCACTAAAAGAATGCAATATTGCCATTTTGGACAACATGAATGGACCTAGAGGGTATTATGTTAAGTGAAATAAGTTAGAAAAACACAAGAGCCTTGTGATTTCACTTATATGTGGATTGTAAAATACAAAACAAGTGAACCAACAGGAAGGAAACAGACTTCTAGATACGGAGAACAAACAGGTGGTTGCCAGAATAGAGGAGGATTGGGACTCGAGTGAAGTAAGTGAGAAAGATTAAGAGGTACAAAATTCTAGCTATGAAACAAATGAATTACAAGGATGAAATGTACAACATGAGGAACATAGTCAGTAATATTGTAATCATTTTGTATAGTGACAGATGGTAACTACACTTATCATGTTCATCACTTTGTAATGTATAGAAATATAGAATCATGATGTACACCAGGAACTAACATAACTGTTGTAGGTCAATTATATTTTAAAAAGTAAATAAACATGCACTGGACTCAAAAAACATCCAGAAACTATTCTGGGCACTGAGGATAATGGTGAAAATAACCAAAGCCTCTGCTTCAAGGAGTTTATGTGCTATGCTTAGTCACTCAGGGATGTCCGACTCTTCGCAATCCCATGGACTGCAGCCTGCCAGGCTCCTGTCTACAGGGATTCTCCAGGCAAGAATACTGGAGCGGGTTGCCATACCCTCCCCCAGGGGATCTTCCCAACCCAAGCATTGAACCCAGGTCTCCCACATTGCAGGCGAATTCTTTACCATCTGAGCCACCAGGGGAGCCCAAGAATACTGGAGTGGGTGGTCTATCCCTTCTCCAGGGGATCTTCCTGACCCAGGAATCGAACCAGGGTCTCCTGCAGTTGCAGGCGGATTCTTTACCAGCTGAGTTACCAGGGAAGACCCATGTAGTTTATAAATTACTATTGTTTTTAAGTTTAATCTTTATCAGGTTATATTACTAAAACTAAGATAACAGGGATTCTGTAGTTGTGCACTCAACCAAGCATAAGCCTATTACTGCTTAAAACTGAAGAGAGAACGAGTAGTTTGTTATACCCCATTGGAAATCATACCATTCAGGAGAGAAAGCACTGTTTTAAAAATGGATTCATCACCTGAGTCATTATACATATGAATTACAACACATTTCATAGAAATCTTCACCAATAGACTTGCAGAACATGCACACAGCTTCTTCAAAGAGCCATTTGACAAAATACTCTTGCAACTGAGTAACGTTAGCACCAGTTAGTAGCAGAATCATGGATTTGTTTTTGACTTAAATCACAAGTCCTAAACTTTACTGAAATGACGAATTAGCATGAGCTTCCAAACACTTCTCCAGTGAAAAACATACATGTTATGCAAATAGTTAACGTTTAAATTAACTTAAAATCAGCATCAAATTTAAGCAGAAATTCTTTAAACCTTTTCCAAAGCAAAACAGAAATAGTGCCAACTGATTGACATTGTCTCCATGGCTTTAAGGAAAAACCTTCATCCAATATCTAATTTTGGCTTCATTCCAGAAGTTCGTCATCATCTCTCTTTTTAGATAATCACCTCAAGCTCTGTGGTTTTCTTTTTTGATCCAGCAAGTAAGTCATAGGTCTCTCTTCAGAAATGTCACACAACAATCCCTTCGAAGAGGCCCCCAAGAGGCCCATAAATTCATCTTGGCATACAAATATATTACTAATCTCCCTACCACACAGTTTTTCCTTTAAGAAATTATTTTAAATTTCCCTCCTTCCTTCTGACTAATGCCACATTTGAAAGGAGCAAGCGTATTAATTTACAGCCTCTTCTTTGGTTGCTCCTAGCAACCACCTTTAGCCACTTTCTTCCCTTAGAGTCATGCATCCTTTACAACATCAGAAAATTGCACAGAATTTTAATTGGCCTTATTATATTTCCCAAAACTGAAATGAAGTAAGAACAATATACAGAGAGAAGAAATAAAACCAGAAGTGACAATTTTTTGTCCTCTTTAACTGCATAGCAACTATTTTTTTAAACTGGCTAGTCTATGAGAGATTACTCTGAGCAGTAGGACTGCATTTTGAAAGCAAACTGGCCTTGCTAATAAAATATTCAAGGTTATGCCGAGACAACAAACTGTCAATGCGGGATTTAATGGATCTTTAGCATTCTTTCATACTCTTAAAAATCTCCTCTTGCTTCAAAATAGAAATACATCTATACTGAAGAAGTACTAATATACAGTCCTCATATTTTAGTGAATAAAACGATCAAAGATTCTTGGAGACAGTATTTGCAGTCTGAGTCTCTTTGCTAGTTCTGAGAACAGTCACTTCTGTTGGAGGTGGGACCATACTGTTTCAGTTTCAGGTAAATGTTACAACTGATCAAGGGAGAAGACATGGGAGCTCAGAGAGTAGGATGCACTGCACCCTTTGATCCATGAGTTGGAGAGTTAATGCTTTTTAAAAACAAAGTATTAAAATCATATTTTAGGGTCACACCTTAAAGCACTTTTAGAAACTGGACCTAAAATCATGATTACCCGACCCTTATGGCCACAAGTAAATTTCAGGACATTCTTTCCTGTATTTCAGTGACCTTTTGAAGCTTTTTGTCACAGCATTTATCAAATAATACTCTCTAGAGAGAGAAACATATCAGCCCAGCTCATCTTTTCTTGCTAGGCCATGGATCATAAGTCACCAAGTAAGTACAGCTTAGCTGTCGCATTGTCAGGGGACTCCTGTATTCCAATCAGCTGAAGTCCAGAGAAGATTCAATCTGGTTAAAACCATGCCTCCCAGGTCCATCCCTTCAATGGAACTTTAAACATGAAAGTTCACCTTCTAAGGGTCAATGGGTAGAGAAAATGACAAGAAACATATGTAATACAGCCCATAAGAGCAAAATTGTGAAGTAGTCAATACAAAGGGTGGATGACATTTGGATTATTCCAACAAGGGTAGAGTCTCAGAAGCAAAAAATGGAGGTATTTCATAAATGATATGGACACCTACATAGACACTTAAATTATTAGGTGCCCTAAGACACTTACATTTAGTGGAAATTTCTTTTTTTAATAAAATGGTCATATACCTTCCTGATACACTTGAAGGAAACATATAGTCCGTACCTAAATATACCCCTAGACTTTATCCAATATACCCCTAGACTTTATCCATTTGTACTTCAAAAGGCAACATTGCTAGAAAAATTTATAAAACTAATGCAATAGCATTGGCAATTATCTTTCTCTGTTCCTTAGCAATCATTTTATTCACATGTTTACTCACATGGGCCAAAACTTTTGCCTTCCTCAAAGTCCAACATTCAACTGTGCTTCCTCACACCTGTTTGAGTCCATCTAATCTCACACTACATCTTTGATCTCTTCTCTCTACCACTTCCTTCTTCTACCCCAGAAGTTTATTAGTTCGACTGATCTAATCTTAAAGCAACATGAAACAACCATAACAAATGAAATGCTCGTGAAATATGGGCCCTCCTCCTTATGAAGTGACTACTTCAGTACTTTATAAACAGTGATGTAAATCTTACAAGAAAACAAAAACAACTAATAGTAGCAAGTATATTTTGAATTTTGTAGTTTTACTGACATGTGTAAGGATAACAGGAGGTGTCATGTCATATAAAGCATAGATTTTTCACTAAAAAAAAAAAAATCTCCATTAAACACACTTTTTTCTCAGTCTCTCTTCTTGACCCTGGCCAAGGGTCATATCTTGCCAGGAAATCCACCAACTAGAAAGAGCTGAGACTAAGCCTTTCCTCTTTCTCCCTAATTTATCTTGCAGAGACTTTTTTTTTTTAACTTCAATATAGAAGATAGCCCAGCCAAGCTCCAGCAGCTTTCTCTCAATCATCTTCTCAGAGAAGTTCTTCCTGTCTTACAAAGATGGTCTTATATGAGCTGCTAAGATGATAACATGCTCTCATGTCACTACCCAAAAGCTTCCTCTGACTCCAGACACCAAAGACCTACTATCATATTTCTCTCCTGCACTGAGCACTTTCCCCAGAGAATAGAGGACCTCAGCCTCTGATTTTTAACCATGAACTCCTCCTTATTTCCCATGCAATGAATCTTTTCAGTTCTCAATTGAAACTATTTTCTTGACCTTCAACAAAGGTCTCTTAACAAACAAAGCCAATGGGTTTGTTTAATTTTCTTCTTTTGGGTATCTTCTCAGAACCACTAAAAACCTTCCTCTTTGAACTCTTGCCTTGGGGATGTGATCACAAAAGCAGAGCTCATAGTCAGATAATCCCTGGTGCAAATCCAACTTGGCCACTTAAAAAGCGCGTGGATGGCCTTATTTAACAACCTCCTTATTATAAAGGCTTCTTTTCCTGTTCTGGAATTTGGTGATAGTGTTTCATTGGGTTGTTACAAAAATGAAGTGAGTTAAAGTCACCCATACAGTGACTGAACCTAGTAAAAAGAAAGTCATCCCTCCCAGCACAGTAGACGATTTTCTGCTTTTCTTTCTCCTTTTCCCTCAGTGGCCATTCTTTCCCTCTCTTTTACTGGTGTTGCCTCTTCCCATCTGCTAAATGTGAGCACATGCCAAGTTAGTTAAGCCCTCTTCGTCCTGTCCTCCTCCTCTTCCGCCTGTCAGCCTCTGTGTCTCTCTCCCCCTGACCAGCCCTCCCTGCCTTTCTGTACCTCTCCCCGTGTTTCTTTATGTATGCGTGTCTCTCTATCGCTGTGTATGTCTCTAAAAACTAACTAAATGGCTTTGACGTATACAGCCCTACACTTTCTACTGTGCCTCCTTCTTCTCTTAAAATCTCTTATGTCTAAAAGTGAATAATCCTCCTACCTTTGAAAACAGCTCCTCTTCAGACAAACGTTTCTCCATAAATGTCACCACTGTTCTAGCAAGTAAAATTATTCAACCACTTCCCCAATGGCGAGAAGATGAAGTCCACAGTTTTCTGGGTATATCAGGCTGAAGCCCTCTGCCTTTAGCCTCCAATCTCAGCTCTTCCTCCACTGACTGTCAGAAACATCAAGTGAACCCCTGCTGGGCAGTTTTTGCTCTTGCAGGGCCTCCTGTCAGAATAATCTCTGCATTTCCCCCAAGTTGAACTTACCTACCCAGCCCCTTCAAATACTAGACTGCCTCTCCCTTGATTCTTCTTCAGTTGCTCCAACTTTCCCCCCCATCAACTGCACTGGATGTTGTTGATACCACACTTTTGCACCTCATATGAGTTCCCTTACATAGTTTGTTAAAGGAAAAGAGGGACAATGTCAGAAAAGAAGAAAAAATGAAACATTTATGAAGTCTCTCTTATATCTTAGTCACTGGGCTAGGAGTTTTCACTAATCCTCTCAACAATCCTAAAAAGTAGATACCATTGTCGCACATGTAATTGTTCCAGGGCTAGGAGCCTTCATATTTGTCATAATTGGAAATCATTTGATGATGCTTACTATCTCATGTTTCAGATCCCCAAGTTACTTGGGACAGCCCTTGCTAAAATGTGCCGTAACAGAATTGTATAGCAACATACAAGCTATTCTCACTATGTTCTTATTTAGACTGTCACCATTTAGCCGAGTGAGAGGATGGGTCTGCAACTTTAGTCCATAAAGCTGTCACTACGATCCTCATGGACAATTTACGGTGACATGCCCATAGGCACGTCAGGAGGAAACACACATAAATGTCATAGTCAAATACTTGGTGCCAATTTATTCTGCTTTTCCTGTTGCTGTAATTTTAATGAGCACACTGCAAGTTCTTATGTGGGGCATGCAATCCATTAGAGAAGGTTGCTGTATACGCTATGTAGGTACTTGCCTGTCACAGAATGATTTGCTGACAACACGAAAAATATGCCTTATTTCTTCAATGTGACAAGAGACAAAATGGTGCAAACTTTTGCAAATGACTTACAAAACGATGCCATGACTCATTTAAACTCTTTTTTTTAAGTAAGGACCTCCCCAAAAGGAAAGAGCAAGGTTATCACGTGTTTCTGAGCTACTGAAATACATTTGCTAGCACAAAGATTGACAGAATTGTCGTAAACGATGAGCTTCTCTCCTCAGAATAATGGGGACTCCGGCAAAAAATGTGATATATAACTCTTCCACAGCTATTTGTATGTTTTATCTTTATCTTAAAGAGATTTTGATAAAGTGATGAGAAGGTGGGTATCAATAAGCCATTTCCTTATAAATGCATCTGTTATTCTAATTTCTTTCTAAACTGTAAATGCTCTGAATAAACTGAAATACATTATTTCCTTCTTTAGTTCATACAAAGATTTCTCTGATCTGCAAAACTGACAAAGGAGAATGTACAAAATACATTGGCAATACAGTGAACCAAGGAAAGCTGAAGGAAAGATCTAAAAGCCAAATGCATATGAATCTACACAGCTTCGCATCCACAACTGCAGTTTACTGCAATAACTGTATATACATCACAGAAACCAATCCCTGCCAAAGAAGGAACACTTTTTAGAATGAATGTAGCTATGTGGATTTTTTTTTAAATCACCATGACAACTTTTACTCCTTCAGTACACGAATTTGCCAACTGCTTGAAACAATGTAAAGGAAGAAGTGTCCTGAAAATAAGAACCAGTGCTTGGTTCATCTTTAAATGAATAGTGGAGAAAAATACAAAAACCCAAGAAAGTGATTACATTGGTATTCACAGCATAGAAAAACTGATTCAGGTAATATTACCTACCAGTGCCTTCCTGGGTAATACCTGGTGAAATAGCTTTCTGTTGTGATTATAGAAGATCATGTTCAGTGAGAAAATATAGGTTTCAGATTTTGTCACACTGATTTGACTATCTCTTGTTGTATAAGTGAGCTTTCATTTTTGACTAGAGGCTGCTGAGATTCTTAGTGAATATATTATTTTGAGCAAGTTAAAATTGTCCAGTAAATGATGTCAACAACAAGTATGATGACTGTTCTAGAAAAGAGCACCTCTATTTCCTACATCTTTATATTGTTGGTTTTCTCCAAATTAAATATTGAATCAAAATAAACAATGAAACACAGCTGCTCTCAACACAACTGGAATAAAATAAATGTTTCAGCAATGATTTATTTTTACATAGAACAACCTTGGTTAAACAAAATTGGAAAAACTGGTGAAATCCTGACATTATGAATTGAAGCCTATAAAGGCATTAGATAGACCAGATTCAGTCACTACTGCTTAAAACACTGACACCATTTAATGTAAAACAAATCAGCTTCATGCAAGCTTTGTTATTCAGTTTTATCTTGATATATATTTTATAATTTTATTTCTAGATAAACAAACCAAGGAATAGAGAAGTTCATGGATTCCCTTGAAGTCACACAGCTCATCAATGGCAGAGTTTGGCCCAGAGTCTAGATCTCTAAACACTCTGAAGAGTGTTCTTCAGGTTGCCCTCAATAATTTACATTGCAATTGTCTTATTTTTTTGACAAATATTCAGTTTTCTAATCTATTAGCTGGCCATGTATATTTTACCTTTTTACCCAAAACACATAATCATAGTATTGACTTTTTTAATAGACTTTTTTAAAAGTTTTTTTTATGTGGATCATTTTTTTAATTTATTTTGAATGGAGGATAATCGCTTTACATATTGTGTTGGTTTCTGCCATGCATCATACAGATGGCTAATAAACACATGAAAGGATGCTCAACATCATTCTTTATTAGAGACATGCAAATCAAAACTACATTGAGGTATCATCTTACACGGATCAGAATGACCATCATCAAAAAGATCTACAAACAATAAATGCCGGAAAGGGTGTGGAGAAAAGGAACCTTCTTGCACTGTTGGTGGAAATGTAAATTGATCCAGCCACCATGGGCAACTGTATGGAGATTCCTTAAAAAGCCAGGAATAGAACTACCAGATGACCCACAATGCCACTACTGGGAATACTCCCTGAGAAAACCATAACTGAATGAGACACACATACCCCGATGTTCATTGCAGCACTATTTACAATAGCAAGGACATCAGGCAACCTAGATGTCCACTGACAGATGAACGGATAAAAAAGTTGTAGCACATATGTGGATCATTTTTAAAGTCTTTGCTGAATTTGTTACATTGTTATTTCTGTTTTATATTTTAGTTTCTTGGTCATGAGGCATGTGGGATCTCGTCTCTTCAACCAGGGACTGAACGCGCATCCCTGCACGGGAAAGTGAAGTCTTAACCACTGGACCACTATGGAAGTCCTAACACTGACTTTTTATGGCAAATTTTCTCTCAGAACCTCTGTGACATTATCTGACGCCATATGCTGATTTAGAGAACATCTTTTACTCTCTTTCAAGATATGAGTGTTGTACACAAGCAATTTATATCCGGGGAGTTCACATAGCATTGTTTCGATGAGCCCCTTGTTAACTCCTGAAACGACTTATTCCCTGTCTGATCTGTCATTATCTTGTGTATTTGCATATTATTTGCCTCCCACTAAAAGTTCCTTAAAAGCAAGGTTTATATTTGTTTTATTTAGGCATGAATCTCCAGAACTGCAGCAGGACTGTAACTGGTACATAGCAGGTGACCAAGAAACTTTTTGTTGAATAAGTGATTCATTCATAAAACCACCTTACCAACTTGGTAATTTAGACACATAGCTTACATTTCTAATGGAGTCAGGGGGTCACATAATACAGCAACATTTAACACTTCGAAGTAATATACGAATTTTTAAGCTGTATAAATGGAAGAATCATTATTTAAAGCCTTTTCCTTCTATATTCCTAGGCACAGGCTCTCTCTGGCTTTCCCTTGGAGAGTCTGAGATAACTCACAGTCCCGACACTTGGCTTTGATCAAGCTGAGGCATCCATTCCTCCACCCTACACAAGGCACCTGCTCATGTCTGTTCTGTGTAACAGCTCATGCCAACCTTAAGAGCAACCCAAGCCTCACTCCATGAAAGTGAAGGTAAAGTGAAAGTTGCTCAGTCGTGTCTGACTCTTTGTGACCCCAAGAACTATACAGTCCATGGAATTCTCCAGGCAAGAATTCTGGAGTGGGTAGACTTTTCCCACTCCAGGAGATCTTCCCAACCCAGGGATCGAACCCAGGTCTCCCGCATTGCAGGTAGATTCTTTACCAGCTTGGCCACAAGAGAAGTCCAAGCCTTATTCCATACTTGACTCATTGAGCCTTAGGTCACCTAAACAAGGCTGCTATTTCTCAATCCTTGAAATCACAACATAGGCTCCATTTATAGCTCCACTTTCTGAAGGCAATTTTCCCCAAACTTCAAATTTGTGGCTTCCTTCTTGTCTTTGATTCCTGGTTTAAGGGATTTGGAAAGGTAATATGTGTTGAGCATAGAGTCTGAACCAGAATCCCTGGTTTAAACTGTGAGACTCCGTCACTTATAACTATTGAAACGTGAGCAAGTTACAAAACCTCTCTGTAGCTCAGTTTCCTGGTCTTCAAAACTGGAATAATAATACAGCTTGTCCTAGAAAGCTATGAAGACTTGAGATTATGTAAAATACATGTGCTATGTATATTTATAGCTATACTTATTCATACATACACATCAGTTAGTGCCTGGCTCAAGTGTTAGTTGTTATCAGGTTGAATGGACAACCTATTGTTCATTTTTCCTCCTGTGTCATGCACTTTTCTACAGCTGTCTTTTAAGTATAAATTTATGTTAAAATACAAAAGAGACAATCAAGCTCAAGTCCATGCTATCTGCTAAAGTTGTCACACATACACTTTTTAAAAGCTGTATTCTAACACCCACAACTGCTTAAAATTCCAAATTTTTTTCCAATTCTCTGTTCAAGTAAGTGTAATTAAAACTTTAAAAATTTAATCTCTAGAAGGAAAAGAGGTCAAAATTTAACCTAAAATGTTAGTTTGACAAACGATAAAGTTTGTGTTGGAAACATCTTTCCCAACATGACATAAACAGGTAGTTTGAGAACTGAAGTTTAAAAGGGGGTAGCAATAAAAAAAATTTTAAAAACCTCATTCTCTGATTCTGGGAAGAAAATTAGTGGGACATTTAAAAAACAATTTTTTAATGTATTTTAAAATGCTCACATATGTGTTTTAAAGTATGCATCTATAATTCCACTTCTTACAACTTATCCTAAAATCAGTGC
Organism: Odocoileus virginianus; assembly: GCF_023699985.2. Lineage (NCBI taxonomy): Eukaryota > Metazoa > Chordata > Mammalia > Artiodactyla > Cervidae > Odocoileus > Odocoileus virginianus. The sequence goes on from NC_069697.1 coordinate 33,555,435, forward strand.
ATGGGTGCTCAGTCATGTCCAATTATCTGCAAACCCATGGACTATAGCCAGCCAGGCTCCTCCATCGATGGAATTTCCAGGCAAGAATATTGCAATGGGTTACCATTTCCTCTCCCAAAGGATCTTACCAATCCAAGGATGGAACCCGCATCTCTGGCAGCTCCTGAATTGACAGAGAGATTCTTTACCAACCATGCCACCTGTAAATCATGACTGCCACTAATTTAGATTATGATTTTGTTTTAAAAAATAAAAAGCTGGCAACAAGCTGCCAGCAAAAGAATGTCACTTGTCATGTGGTCCAAACAAGGTCAGTCATCAGTTACTGTAGCTGCTGACCTTCAACACACGCTGGAAGCAGTTTCAGGGTGGCGATCGGGAATAAGGCATTCTGTGCTCTGGGAAAACTGGCAGAACAGGTCTTCAGATGGTTTTCAGGAGAAAATTTTTAGGAACCTGATTCCTGCACCTTCCCATACTTAGAAAAGCACTAAAATCATTAACTAAGATATCTATTACTCATGGCCAGCAGCAATCTTCCACTGGCATGTATGTACGGTTGCACATACCCCCTTCACCAAAATCCCATGCAGACTGACCTCACCCCTCACTTGTTCTGACCAGTTTCTCAGCGCTCTCTGAGAGCCTGCCTCCTGGGCTACAGTCCTTACTAAGACACTCAATAGACTTGACTCACAGCTTTTATACTGTGTGTTTTCTTTCAGTCAACAAAGCTAAAAGTATAACAATAGGTAATATACTTTTTGGATTAAATGTGTGATAAATTGTTGTTTAATAATTGAACTGCATAAAATAATTAAAATGTGAAAATGGTAACATACATAAAAAAACAGGATCAAGATATACAGTAGGACAAAATTTTTGCTCAAAGAGCATGTGTATTAATATATAACTTATTTAAAATACATTTATATAAGCACTCAATATCCAGGTGGTTCTAATAGTAAAGGATCTGTCTGCCAATGCAGGAGACATAGACACATGGCTTTGATCTCTGAGTCATAAAGATCCCCTGGAGGAGGGGATTGCAACCCACTCCAGTATTCTTGCCTGGAGAATCCCATGAACAGAGGAACCTGGTGGACTACAGTCCATAGGGTCACAAAGAGTTGGACACGACCGAAGCAACATTGCCCACACACACACAATTTATTTAAGACACTGTTCTAAACACTTTACAGATATCAACTAATTTAATATTTATATCTACCCTATAAGAACGTTGTTAGTACTGTTACCACCTTACAAATGAGGAACATCAAACACAGAGAGGTTAGCAAATCCCCCTGACATCACACAGTTAGTAAGTGGACACGCCACAATTTGAACTCAAGGGTTCTGCTCCAACATCCACGCTCTTTTCACTAGACTTTTTTCCTAAAACTGATCTTTGACTATCCATATTTAAAATTTTTCTACAGTGAATTTCTGTTACTTGTAGAAAAACTGTTCTCAACAGCTAAATGTTTATTCTTTCCCAAAGTGCACATTTATTTCTATGAAAAAAAAGATGTCATAGATGTAAATAATCAGTAGAGATTTAAAAAATTTTTATTTTTTAATCATGTGTCTAATTTGAATCTTTCTGTCTTTACTTAACAAAATAAGCTTCCTGCTAACTTTGTAACTTAGTCTGTATCATAGATTTACACTTGCCTTCATCTAAGTTGTTTTCTAGGTTAACTGCATGAATTTAAACCATACCATTGTCTACCTATTATAAATAGAGTAATAAATACGTTACCAAACCAGGCTTGATTTTCCTGATATGCAGCAGGTCAAATGGCTGAGATGCCAAGGTTTGCAGCAAAGAGGGTTTATTCACAAGACAGTCAAGCCAGGAGATAGGAGAACAAGCCTCAGATCTGCCTCCCTGAAAGCAAGGTGCTTGGGGTATTTATGGGATAAAGAATAAAGAAACAGGTTTAAAGTGTGGGGAATGTGGGGAGTGTGGGGAAAAGTGACTGGAAACGGGTGCAATAATTGTCATTCTGTGGGGGTGTAGCTAAGTGACAGGTCTCTACACATTCAAAAAAGGAGGTGCTTACTGGCAAGATCTGAGGGTGGAGTTTTCGGCCCCCTGACTTCAAAAGGTCACTGAGCAGACACTCACTCGTGCCCATCTGGAGGGTCAAAGATCCTATCCAGTCTTAACCAGCTCAGTTCAAACTAGACATTGCTGACTCCAAGTTGCTTGAAAACATTTCAGGTAAACACCTTCTTATGTAGGTGACGTGCCAGTTTGAGGACATGCGAGTCTTTTGTAGCAACAATTAAAACAACACTGATGAGTGAAGGCAGATGAAACGGATTTGATTGATGATCATCATCAGTTTTGCATGTGGCTCTCTGCTAAATATCTAAGCAGGGTTCACACAGGCTAGCTCATGGTGCAGCTGGTCTACAGACAATGCTGGTATTTAGGGGCATACAGAATAGGACAGGTCTACCTCAACAATCTTTTTGTTATCTAAAATATCATTCATCACACAGTCTAACTCATAAGCCTAAAAGCTAACAGAACTTTGTGCTCCAAGTGATAACCGGTACTTCTGATCTTTAAACATTTCTTGCAAAGAATTCCAGTTTCTAAATTATATTATGACATCTTTTTTGAAAGATGACATGTGGTTTTTAAGATAACCTCTCTATGCAGCTTTCACAATTATTATAACCAACCCTTTGATGCAGTTCAGTTGAATTTCAAAACTGATTGTTCATATATTCAGGGAGATTTGCAAGAAAATCAATTTTCAGATTATGGAAAAGGGCAGCCTTTTGAGAAGTCTCAATATGACCCCAAGGCGTTCTTCAAAGTCAAAGCAGTTCAGTTCCCTCAGACATGTTTGAAAATTTACAAATTACCAGATAAATTATTCCTTTCTAATCCTTGATTAAGATTTACAGGCACATAGATTCTTTCTAAATACAAACCTTTCAAAATAATAAAATATTCTTCTCAATATATGCTTTGGTACCCAGGGAATCTCTATTCAAATTGGTTCACCAAATGTAGACCCTTCATGGGGTTTACAGCAAACATTAAAAACATGTCACTAGTTATCAAGGATGTCATTTTTCAGCAAGTGCTTTGTTCTGAATCATTTCTTTCACTTATGATTACAAAATTCCAAAAACATTGAAAGTGGTCTCACCCAAATGTAAAGGCCACACTGCTATATGAACTAACACTTACCTCAGCATAGTTCTGCTGCACTTTCATTGTTAACAGAACGTAAAATGGGATTCTTCGTGTCTCACTTCTGGCCGGGGCTTTAAACAATAGGCACCAATCACTCCCAAATTTCAAGGTGATGGTGTAATTAAAAAAAAAAAGTTGATCTTTGTCCCAGGCTCTAGATACAAAGCTTCAAAAATCTTTGGGTTTCCTAAGTCTCTTGTTTCTCATACAAGCCACTCTGGACCATATGAAGTTTACGCTAGCAAAGTGACCCATGGTGGTGGGGGAGAAGGGATATGGCCGGGTAGCTTCTGGATGGAAAGGCTGGTTGCCAGAGAAACCAAGCACAGGATTAGAGGGTTAGAACTTTCAACCATACCCCACAACCTCCAAGGAGGGGAAGGGGACTAGAAACTTAGTTCAATAACATTGCCAATGAATTAATCACATCAATGAAATAAAATCTAGTTTACAGCTCTCAACACTGAGGATTGGAGATCTTGGTGAACATACTGATGTGTTCTGTAGGTATGTGCCTGGAGAGGGCCTGGAAGCTCTGTGCTCAGGAGCTTTCTAGAACTGGCTACTCTAAGTATCAAGTTACCTGACTGCTCATTTGTATCCTTTATAATAAAATAGTCTCTGTAAGTATAGCACCTTCCTGAGTCCTGGGTCATTCTAATGGATTTTCAAACCTGAAGGGGGAGTATTGAAATTCCTGAATTTGTAACCAAATTGGACAGAAGTGCAGACAGCATTGGAATGCAGGACTTACAGCTAGCATTTGAAATGAGAACAGTCATGTGGAACTCAGACCCTTAAGTTGTAGGGCCTGTGCTAACTAGGATAGTTAGTAATTGAATTGAATTAAATTACCGGATGCCCAGTTAGTGTTAGAGACCACTAAAGAAACCTTACAAAGGAGGTGATCAAAAAAACCTCTCAACAATCCAGAACTAGATACCCACATCTAAGGCAGGAGAGACTGAGATGAGAGGCTGCAAATTACAAGAGCTCTTTCTTTGTATTCCTTGAGATCAGGGAGTGATATTCTTGAATGTTAAGCCCTGGGAAAGCAGAATCTGAGAGATTCATACCCGTTTTCCAGAATTAAGATGATACAGACAGTCTACACCTGAGAAATCTAACAAGGAAGGGACTCTGGTTACCTGACTTGACAGCCTCGCTGAGAGTGCTCCTTGCACTGAGGACAGACCACAGCTGCAGAATGAGCTAAGCTAAAGGCTTTGTAACTCTTTGCCCTGGGTCAGATAAAGGACATGCTTCAGAGGGCCAACAAGAGTTGTCTTAGATTCTAGCCAAGAAAGTCATTGGGACAGAATGGAGAGACCAGAAGTGTCTGGGAAATGAGGGTGGAACCAGAATTGATAGAAAGAGAAATCCACATCAAGGGAACTACAAGGGAGAAATTCCCAACAATGCCGCATCAGGGTCTTCAAGGAACCACAGAGCACTCATGACCGCCCAGTGTGTGCCAACAGGGCTTGTCATGACAGTTAGAGTCAAGTATGACTTTCCTACCTCTCTGCCCTTCCTTTGCCGGAGGAGCCAGAGGCAGCTGAGAAAATTGGGAAAAGAAATCAGAGTGCTAGGTGATGAAGCAAAGAGGCCAACCACTGCCTATTTCCCACAGTCAGCCTGAAGGAAAGAGGCTTTCACTAAGCACAGTGGGAGGTCTGATTATTGCCCCTGACCCAATGAGCCTGCTTCAAGGAGGGCTAGAAGTAGCCAAATGAATTTATTTTTTAAGATTCCAGAAAAGTCATGTGATATGGACTCAGTTTCATCACAAGGGATTGGAAAGAGTGAACAAATCCCATGGAAACTTGCCCCCAAAATGCCTTGAATATATTGAAGGAAATGAATCACTCAGTGATATAAATGTCTTCCTATAACTTTACCAGCATTGCTAATATGTACTATTTTACTATATGCCGCCCACATTTTATCTACACGATAACACTATGAACTATGGGTACTATTATTTTCATCTTTATATTTGATAAGGAAACTGAAACTTGGGAGAATGAAATAATTTACCAGTATTCCATATTGACTTGGGGTAGAGCTGGTATCTGAATCCAGATTATTTTGACAGCAGTGATGGTGCCATTCATTAATGTATCACATTAGCTTGCCAACTGAATGTCAATTTTTAAAAACATATTGATGAAGCAGATAATGGTTAAGTCCATATGATTTCTTTTAAAGTTGCTACTACATATTCAGGTTAGTTGCTTCTCTATTAACTTGAATAATAAGTGGGGAACATGTGGGACATGGCCATTCAGGGACTAATGCCCCCACATTATCCCCCAACTCTGTCTCACCATGGCTCCCATTCACCCAGTCATTAGTTACCATTTTATGGATTTCAGCTTCTTTATCAAGATGATATGATTTCTATTGTCAAGTAACTTGATTATAGAAAATCTAAATATCATAGATGCTTCTAAGTGGTTACCTGATTTTCCACTTGACAGGAAGGGAAATACGTAGCGAAAGAATACATAATGCTCAAATTTCCTCTTACAACATTAGTTCTCCCAGGGTCCAGTTTTACAATAATTTTTAATTATTATACCTCCAGGCTTCCAGTTTATTATTCATTTATTTCTGAGAAATGAAAAGAGGTTTGATATTCCTTGCATATATGTGTGTGTGTGTGTGTGTGTGTGTGTGTGTGTGTATAGCATAGCTTGTGCTACTGTCGTTCTTTAGAACAAATGTGGATATTATCTGTTATTATCATCATCATTGTTGTTATCCTCCCTCTAGCATCAAATCGCTATAGCTACTGCTAGCTGGGGGGGAGGGTTTGCGACACTTCTAACATTCCACAGGGTTTATCATATTTTAAAACTGCAAGTTCCCCTCAGGACATCAAGGGCATCCATGTGTGTGCGTGCATTTCTTTCACCATTTCGGATCTCCGCACCCTGGACTTTATATGTAGTCTGTGATACACTTGAGAATCCTTCGACTCCATAGTATATAACATGTAAAGGGATTATTATTGTTGTCTTCAATTATCTCAAATCCCAAGGATCATAATAAATAAAAGCTCAGGAATAATGAGATAATAAATTTTCATTGAGAAGAAGTAGCAATCTGAATGTCTTTAATACATGCCATCACTCTCACTCCTAAACTTCCCAGAACATGGGTGATATCGCCCTTGAATGTCCTGGGGCTGTCAGCAAGATTAAATCTTCACTCTTTACTGATGTAAATTCTTAACTCAAGGGAATATAAGACATCCTTTGTGAAACAAAAGGTGACAGATAAAAATGGTTTAAGAAATTACTCTTTAGAACTAGATTATTAAGCAGCAGATCTCTGAAGGGTTCTCTTACCAGACTGAAAGTTCCTTGAGATAATGTACCTAGCAAGCACAATGCTTCAAAATAGGCTTGTGCCATCAATATTAGATTTTAAAAAGATTTTTAAAGGAGAGGCAAAAACAAATTCAGAGAGATGGGGACAAAGAGCTGGTGGAGACAATCAGGACAGAGGTTTATCTCCGTATCAACTTCTCAGTACCTGAAGTCAGCAAGGTAGACTGACCTGTTCTAAGTTCTCACTGCTTTAGCTGCCCCTTGGAAAGCCCCATCCAGCAAACACAGGCTGTGGTCTGTTTTCCCCACCTACCCAGCAGCTCTGTCCCCTGCTGGGTTCCTATCTTTTCAGGGCCTCCACAATTCTTCACTCCAACTCCACACCTTACCTCCCTTCATTCTGCAGTAGAACTGTGAATGGATTGCTTTGACTTACCTGTCCCTCTATCCCTCTGGCTGATCAAATATTGACTCCAGTTAACTTTTTTGTAAAACTTGCCTAATAAAGCTTTATTATTCACTGAGCATTGATCATCATTTGCTCTGGAATGTTTTTTTATTTACAAGGTAACAAAAATCAAAAGTTAATTTTTTTTGCCTTTCATTTTATATGAGGGTACAAATGATTACACTCTAACATTTCTTAAATGGTATAACTATATTTAAAATAAATTTTGTTTCAGTTTCCTTTATGTTTCCCATAGTTTTGTGTTTTATAATATATAATTTTTGAACACAATGTTTTGATTAATCCTTAAAAATATAAAAATGTCAGGTATTTATACTCTTTCTAGTCTGAATCCCACAATAATACTCTGCAAAACTATAATCATTTATTTATTATTTAATTCTTCAAATTATACCTGAATGTGTGTTGTGGGTAAACAGTATTTTTACAAGCAATGTGAAACTTTAGATGAATAATTTTGTAAAGTAATTTTAAGGCCATATTTTATGCATGAATACATATACACTCGTCTATTAGTACTTACACGTAACTTCTCACAAGCAAAGAAATAAAGACATGGATAGGGCCTAACACAGGGATTCTCCAACTACCATTAGAATTAGGATGGAATTACCCACTGTTTAATATACATTTTCTAATACTGTTCATTCAAATATCAGTACTGTGCCAAGAGCTGTAAAGAATATAAAGGCAAACATCATTACATCATTAAACATCATTCCTATGAAATTCTTATTGGTTATAATACTATTTATTTTGGAAGTGTCATTTTTTTCCAGAAAAAAAACACCCCAAATAGTGTGTATTTATATTTCCCATGCTTTGAATGTTCATACTCACAGCCATTAACAGCTAGTGTGGACAAATACACTTTGCACGGTTTTAGCCAACTGGTATGACTTTACCATGTTAAAAACTTTCTTAACCAATGATCACACTACCTTGCCAGGAGCAGAAGATGCTTTGAAACACTTATTGTTCATTTAACTGTGACCTCTATTTTTGCCCTGTATTTTATGCTATGAAAACAGTTTTAATCTGTAACAGCAGGAAAAAAAAAAAAAAAAAGATTTGCAAGTGACAATATACACCAAAATTTGTCAGATTCTTCTATAGCTGTTGTATAAGTGTATAGGAATATGTATAGCCTTTAATGTATACAAAAGAGAAAGCAGAATACAAAAGAGAAAGAGGAATACCACTAACATTAAGAGAAAAAAAAATCATTATACAAACTCTTCCAGAGAATAGGTAAAAAGGGAACTTTGCTCAACTTATTTTAGGTCAGCATAATACTGATATTAAATTCTGATAAGAAATTGATGCAAAAGGAAAATCAGAAGTCAGTTTCACCTATGGACAAAAACACAAATATTCTAAACAAAATATGTCAACTATACCCAGTAATGGTACACTTTGATCAATTTAGAATTTTTCCCTGAAAGCCTAGCACTTTGGGTTTTACAGTGTATAATCATGTAAGGGACTGTAGACAAAGCCTATGGAGTATGAAAATTAGCCAGTAAAACTAGAGACTCCTGAACAAAGCGAAAATTTTGAAAAAGTAATACTCTCTTGAGAGTCCTTTGGACAGCAAGGGGATCAAATCAGTCAATCCTAAAAGTTGACGCTGAAAATTCATTGGAAGGACTGATGCTGAAGCTGACACTCCAATATTTTGGCCACCTGATGTGAAGAGCCTACTCATCAGAAAAGATCCTGATGTTAGGAAAGACTGAAGACTCTTGAGAGTCCCTTGGACAGCAAGGGGATCAAACCAATCAATCCTAAAGGAAATCAATTCTGAATAATCATTGGAAGGACCAATGCTGAAGCGGAAGCTCCAATACTTAGGCCACCTGATGCGAAGAGCTGACTTGTTGGAAAAGACCCTAATGCTAAGAAAGATTGAAGGCAGGAGAAGAAGGGGATGACAGAGAATGAGATGGCTGGATGGCATCACCGACTCAATGGACATGAATTTGAGCAAACTCTGGGAGATGATGAAGGACAGGGAAGCCTGGCGTGCTGCAGTCCATGGGGTCACAGTCAGGCACGACTGAGCGACTAAGCAACAACAGTATTCTCTACAAAATAATGAGTTAGAAAATAAAATACACCCTACAGAGGGAAATGAGAGAAAAAAAAAATTGTCTTGAATACAGACAGAGGTAAGGGATTTGGAGACTGAATTCACAATATTTATGTGTATCAGGATGGGGAACACATGTAAACCCATGGCTGATTCATGTCAATGTATGGCAAAAACCACTACAATATTATAAAGTAATTAGCCTCCAACTAATAAAAATAAATGAAAAAAAAATCTCAAGCCAAGATATTAATATCAAGTAATACAAAGTTGCTAGAGGCTATAGTTAATGCATGAAGCAAACTCACCTTCTCTCTGCAGTAAAGCAGTTTAAATGCAAAACTCAAAAACTTCCATCGATTCTAAGTTCAAGAGTCTATAGTATACTAACATGAGGAAATAAGCAACCAGAATATAGAAATAGAAGAAAACAACAGTAAAATCATACAAAAAATGTTGAAATTATATTCAGCATGTAATCTAATATAATTATGTTTAATGATATTTGGAGAATTTTTTTGCCAAGATTTTAAGAGATCATTAAATATAAGTAAACAAACTTTGGCAGATTTCCTGAAAAATCTAATAGAACTTTAGAACTTAAAAACTACAATGATAAATGCAAAAAAAAAAGAATAAACTAAAAGTCAAGTTATATGTGGCTGAAAGGAGAATGAGTGAAATGGAATATAAATAAGAAGATGTTACTCAAAGGTAGTTAAGAAGCTTAGTGTGGTCAAAAAAACTGCTTGCATGATATAGATTCTGTGAAGTTTTCTGAGACTTGCTTTATAGCTGACCTATCAAGTGACCAATTTTGTAAACATTCCATGTGACTTGAGAATATTCTGTATTTTTATATTATTCAATGGAGTGCTCTATTTTCTTCTAGTAGATCAAGTATGTAATTATGTTCACATACATTTATTTTTTCTGGGTAGTTATTTTTCCATGTCTCCTTTTACTTCTGTCGATCATTGTTCCCTGTATTGTGATATTGTGTTACTAGGTATGTGACAAAATACTACTAGCAATTTAAACATTTTTTGTTACACAGTATTGACATAATGGTCATCTCAATAGACACAGAATAATCATATAAAATTTAATATGACTAATGATAAAAGGAAACAAATTCTCATCTAACTATGAATAATAACAAAGCTTTTGTCTAAGAAGATATCAAAAAGAAAGAAAATCTTATAGCACTCATTGAAAATCAGAAGGAAAAGACTTCCCATTACCACAAAACTATACTGGAGGTTTACATCAATGCAATAATAGAGCAATAAGGTATAAAATGTATAAGGACTGGAAATGAAGAAATAAAGCTGTCATTATTTATAGATGATAAGATTGTCTACAAAGAAGCCTAGAAGAATGTACATATAAATTATTCTAGTTAAGAATAGATTATAATCAGTTTGCCAAATATAAGAGCATTACATAAAACTTAATTGCATTCCCATATACCAACAAAAAAGTATTAGAAAACTTAATTTTACAAAGTGAATAAAGATATCTAGAACAGTCACACAAAACATAAAGAATCTAGACAGTGGTATTCTGCAGTCACTATGTACAGCTTGCAAAAATTCATTGCTAAATTTTCAAGAATTGTGCAAGTCAACTGTTAAAGCCATTGTTAAAATATATAAACATACCATTAAATACCTAGCTGAATTATTACATTTTGCAATTATTCATGACTTTGAATTTATTTACATCTACTATTTCTGTTTGGTAGAATACTACACAATAGCGTGTTACTTCATATCTCTTTCCAGTTCTACATTCACATTAATATTGGGCCGGACAAAAAGTTCATTCAGGTTCTTCCATAACCTGGCTCTAGTAGAGCTTAGTTGCCTTTAATCTCATTTGAAATAATTTTGTTAGATTGTATTGTGACAGCTGTCATATCAGCCTGCATTAAAGAAATTCTCAAAACTGGTGAATCTTTGAGTAGCCATTTTAACATTGAAGATGGAAGGAAAGAAGCAACATTTCGGCATATTATGCTTTGCGATTTCAAGAAAGGTTAAAATGCAACTGAAATGCAAAAACACATTTGTTCAGTGTATGGAGAAGGTGCTATGACTGATTAAACATGTCAGAAGTAGTTTGCAAAGTTTTGTCCTGGAGATTTCTAACTAGATGATGCTCCACAGTCAGGCAGACCAGTTGAAGTTGATAGCTAACAAACTGAGACATTAATTCAGAACAATCAACATTATACCATGCAGGAGATAGCTGACATATTCAAAATATCCAAATCAAGTTTCAAAACTCATTTGCACCAGCTTGGTTATGTTCATTGCTTTAATGTTTGAGTTCTATGTAAGTTAAGCAAAAACACCTTCTTGACCATATTTCTGCATGCAATTCTCTACTTAAACATAACAAAAATATTTTGTTTTAAAAACAAACTGTGCTGGGTGATGTCAAGTGGATATTATACAATAATGTGTAATGGAAGAGATTGTGGGGAGAAGAGAAGTGAAATAAACCACCACCAACCATGCATGACTCAGACGGTAAAGAATCTGCCTGCAGTTTAGGAGACCCAGAGTTGTGAAGATCCCCTGGACAAGGGAATGGCTACCCACTCCACTATTCTTGCCTTGAAAATAGCATGAGAGATGAGCTTGTGGCACGCTACAGTCCACAGAGTGGCAAAGAGTCAGACATGACTGACCAACTAACACTTCACGTCAACCACAGCAAAGTCTGGTCTTCAGAAGGTGATGGAGTGTATATGGTAGGATTGGAAAGGTAGTAGTGTTAGTCACACAGTCACATCCGACTCTTTGGGACCCCATGGACTGTAGCCCTGCCAGGCTTCTCTGTCCATGGAATTCTCTAGTCAAGAATACTGGAATAGGTAACCATTCCCTTTTTCAAAGGATCTTCTCTACCAAGAGGGTGAACCCTGGTCTCCTGCATTGCAGGCAGATTCTTTATCACTGCACCACCTGGGAAGCCCAATAGGACTGGAAAAGGAGTCCTCTATTATGAGCTCCTTCCAGAAGAACAAACAATTAATTCCAACAAGTACTGCTCCCAATTAGAACAACTGAAAACAACACTTGATGAAAAGGTGTCCAGAATTAGTCAACAGAAAACACATAATCTTCCACCAGGATAACACAAGACCACATGTTTCTTACATGATCGGGCAAAAACTGTTCCAACTAGGCTAGGAAATTCTCATTCATTCACCTGTTCACCAGACATTTTACCTTTGGAGTTCCATTTATTTCAGTCTTTACAAAAGTTTCTTAATGGAAAAATATTCAATTCTCTGCAAGACTGTAAAAAGCTCCCAGGCACATTCTTTGCTCAGAGAGTGAAAAAGTTTTGAAGACATACAATTATGAAACTGCCTGAAAAATGGCAGAAGTTGGGGGAGAAAATGGTGAATACACTGTTCAATAAAGTTCTGGGTGAAAGGGAAAATGGGTCTTTTATTTTTACTTAAAAACTGAAGGAACTTTGTACCCAACACCATAGCCTAAAATTGGCCATGGTAGGATAATTTATACCATGAATATCAGCAATCTCTAAAAACCATCCCTCTTCTCCCCTAAGCTCAGAAAACCTACTGTAAAACATTTACCAGGAAATCACTGAACCAAGGAATGAATCTATCAAAAGATATAAATGCTATATATGGTGGATTTTATAAAAATTAATTTATTGAGTACCTACTGTGTATCTTTAGGAAATAACCAAACAGATAAAAGTCTCCTCTCACTTTTAACAATTTGTAATATGGGGTTAAACACTATGCAAGTAAAAGAGGATTACAATTTTAAGTAGGCTAAACCTCACTGAATAAACTCCAGGAGTTGGTGATGGACGGGGAGGACTGGCGTGCTGCGATTCATGGGGTCGCAAAGAGTCGGACACAACTGAGCGACTGAACTGAACTGAAACTTCATTGTGAAGGAAAAAATTAAAGAAAAGAATAAAGAGAGAAAAAAAAAAACCTAAACAAATGGAATAATATAACACATTCATGTTTTCAACCTCCAAATTTGAAATATATAATTTCACCACCAATCTTTCTATACATGGATTGTGATGCCAATAAACAGCTCAAAAGTTTTTGGTAGAACTTAATAACCTAACTCTAAAATTTACAAGACAGAGCAAAGCTCCAAGAATAGTCAAGATTCTTGAAGGAGAGCAAGGTTGAGAGCTTTTGCTTTACTAATGCTAATTTTTTTTCATTTATTTTTATTAGTTGGAGGCTAATTACTTCACAACATTGCAGTGGGTTTTGTCATACATTGACATGAATCAGCCATGGAGTTACATGTATTCCCCATCCCGATCCCCCCTCCCAACTCCCTCTCCACCCAAAGTTATAGTAATTAAGATAACATGACCATGTTAGAATAAAGAACCTGGAAATACATCTTCACAAATTTGGAGGATTGATATATACTAGCGATAGCATTAAAGACTGGATGGTAACGGTATAAGGGACCTAGTATTACTAGACAAACAGTCATTCTTTAAAAAGAAAATGAATGAACAAAGAAAATCAGGCCTATATCTCATACCATACATAAAAATTTAATTCAAATTGAGTAAGAACTTAAATGTGAAAAAAGAAAGCTTTAAAATATTTAAAAGATAGGAGAATGTCTTCATTATCCTAGCTATAAAGGATTTCTTAAACAAGAACTATAAACACATTAATCTGTGGAGAAAAACAGCTAATAAACTCAACTACATTAAATTAAAACCTTTTATGTATCAACAGAACAACCAAAAATGTGAAAAACAAACTACAAGAGAATCTAAAAAGAAATGACACAAATGAACTTACAACACAGAAACAGACTCACTGACTTCAAGAAGGAGCTTATGGCTGCCTGGGTGAAGGATGGAAGGAAGGGATAGTTAGGGAGTTTGGGATGGGCGTGTAACACACTATGTTTACAATGGATAGCCAACAATGGGTACCACACAACTGCACTCATCTCACATGCTGGTAAAGTAATGCTCAAAATTCTCCAAGTCAGGCTTCAACAGTACGTAAACCAGGAACTTCCACATAATCAAGCTGGTTTTAGAAAAGGCAGAGGAACCAGATATCAAATTGCCAATACGTGCTGGATTATTGAAAAACCAAGAGAGTTGCAGAAAAACATCTATTTCTGCTTTATTGACTATGCCAAAGCCTTTGACTGTGTGGATCACAACAAACTGTGGAAGATTCTTCAAGAGATGGGAATACCAGACCACCTGACCTGCCTCTTGAGAAACCTGTATGCAGGTCACGAAGCAACAGTTAGAACTGGACGTGGAACAACAGATTGGTTCCAAATAGGAAAAGGAGTACGTCAAGGCTGTATATTGTCACCGTGTTTATTTAATTTACATGCAGAGTACATCATGAGAAACGCTGGACTGGAGGAAGCATAAGCTAGAATCAAAACTGCTGGGAGAAATATCAATAACCTCAGATATGCAGATGATACCACCCTTATGGCAGAAAGTAAAGAAGAACTAAAGAACCTCTTGATGAAAGTAAAAGAGGAGAGTGAAAAAGTTGACTTAAAGCTCAACATTCAGAAAACAAAGATCATGGCATCCAGTCCCATCACTTCATGGCAAATAGATGGGGAAACAGTGGAAACTGGCAGACTTTATATGTGGGGGCTTCAAAATCACTGCAGATGCTGACTGCAGCCATGAAATTAAAAGACGCTTACTGCTTGGAAGAAAAGTTATGATCAACCTAGACAGCATATTAAAAAGCAGAGACATTAATTTACCAACAAAGGTCCATCTAGTCAAGGCTATGATTTTTCCAGTAGTCATGTATGGATGTGAGAGTTGGACTATAAAGAAAGCTAGCACCAAAGAATTGATGCTTTTGAACTGTGGTATTGGAGAGACTCTTGAGAGTCCCTTGGACTACAAGGAGATCCAACTAGTCCATCCTAAAGGAGATCAGTCCTGAATATTTATTGGAAGGAATGGCATTGAAGCTGAACTCCAAGATTTTGGCCACCTGATGTGAAGAACTGACTCATTGGAAAAGACCCTGATGTTGGGAAAGACTGAAGGCAGGAGGAGAAGGGGATGACAGAGGATGAGATTGTTGGATGGCATCACCGACTCTATGGACATGAGTTTGAGTAAACTTCAGGAGTTGGTGATGGACACAGAGGCCTGGCATGCTGCAGTCCATGGGGTCACAAAGTGACGGACATGACTGAGCAACTGAACTGAACTGAACAAGGACCTACTCTGTAGCACATGGAAATCTGCTCAATGTTATGTGGCAGTCTGGATGGGAGGGGAGTTGGGGGAAGAATGTATATGTATGTCCGAGTCCCTTCATTGTTCACTTGAAACTATCACAACATTTTAATTGGCTATACTAAAATACAAAATAAAAATTTTCTTATAAAGGCCCTATAAAAATCATATGATAACTGGGATTTGCTTGAGGGGTGGAAGAGTGGATTATGGGGAGAGTTATAGTTGAAGCAAGAGTAACCAGACACCGAGAGAAAATTGATAATATTGTAGCAAAGCAATGGTACCCATGCTCAGGGCACCAATCTCTAGTTTTGTTATGTTTGAAATGTCTCATAATAAAAGATCTAAAAGTATAAATTTAAAGAAATTATTAATGACACATATACCTAGAAAAAAGATTAACCTCCAAAGCACTTGAAGAACTCATAAAAAATTTAATAAGATAAAGAATTCAATGGCAAAAATGTGGAGTAGGGGCAACAAATATATTTTCCACGGAAGAATATGAAACATCACTAAGCATGAAAAGACACTCAACTCCATCTATAGTCAAGGGAATGAAAATTAAAACCCCAAGGAGGTATCATATTACATCTACTAGATGGGAAAAAGTTTAAAAGTTTGATGAGAAGGTGAATAAATAAAAGCTGATCCACAGCTGATAGATGTGTAAATTGGAACAGGCAATTTAAAGAATAATTTGGTGGTATCTGACAAAGTGGAAATACACATAACCTACAACCTACAATTTGATTCCTACTTAAGAGCCTCGTGATGAGAGGAGAGTGAAAAGGCTGGTTTGAAATTCAACACTCAAAAAACCAAGATCACGGCATCCATTCCCATTACTTTATGGCAAATAGAAGGAGAAAAAGTGGAAACAGTGACAGGTTTTATTTTCTTGGGCTCCAAAATCACTGCAGATGGTGACTGTGGCCATGAAATTAAAAGACGTTTCCTCCTTGGAAGAAAAGTTATGATAAACCTAAACAGTATATTAAAAGGCAGATACATCACTTTGCTGACAAAGGTCCGTAGAGTCAAAGCTATGGTTTTTCCAGTAGTCAAGTACAGATGTTGAGAGTTGGTCCATAAGACTGAGCACAGAAGAACTGATATTTTTGAATTGTGGTGCTAGAGAAGACTGTTGAGAGCCCCTTGGACGGCAAGGAGGTGAAACCAATCAATCCTAAAGGAAACCAATGCTGAATATTCACTGGAGGGACTGATGCTGCAGCTCCAATAATTTAGCCACCTAATGTGAAGAGCTGGCTCTTTGGGAAAGTCCCTGATGCTGGGAAAGATTGAAAGGAAAAGGGGAAGACGGTGGTAGAGGATGAGACAGTTAGATAGCATCACCAACTCAATGGACATGAATTTGGGCAAACTCCGGGAGATAGCAGAAGACAGAGAAGCCTGGTGTGCTACAGTTGATGGGAGTAGCATAGAGTCGGATATGACTTTGCAACTGAACAACAGCAACAGTATTTTCTAGTTGTATACATGTACACAAACAGACACGTACAAAAATGTTCTTATCAACCATATTTGAAATGGCAAAAGGGCTACAAGCAACCAAAATTTCTACTAAGAGCAGAAAGGACAAATTATGTGTGGTATTTTTCTCAATGTAATGCAGCAGTGAAAATGAATAGAACTTAGTCATGAACAACAATATAGATACATCTCAGACAAATAGTTAAGTGAAATAAAGCAAGTCTTAAGACATACATTATCCATATTAAGTTCCATAAATGCAAAAATAAATAATATACTCATCAAAAAGGATGCATATGTGATAATATATGAGGAAAAGCAAACTATTATGAAGCAGAAGTAGATTTTTTTTCTGCAATTCTCTTGATTTTTTAGGTTTTCCAAAATGTAAAATAATCATTCATTTTGATTTTTTCATTTTAATTTTACTTGAGTGTGATTTGTGGAGTCAACAGCTCTGGTAGGTTTTCAATTACTAAAATGTGATGTGAGCCCTCTTTCTTATTGACGTTCTGCAGTCTGAGACTACAACCTACCATAGCTACCAAAAACTTAATATTCTGCATCTGCATGACTTAAGGAGCAGTCATCATAAACTTAATTGCACTAAAAGTCACACATATATTTTAATTTATTTGGACTAATGTAACAACTACTATTTATGTTGATTAAATCATTATTTTGTTATTAATATCTATCAGTATTCAAATCTAATACCAATACTATAATATGCAAAGCCAAATGTCACTGATTTACCCACAAGACCACTAAAAGCAAGGACAGAGCCCCTGTTTTCATCACTCTCAATGTTTGGTCCCTGTGAATTTCTTTTACTTTCTTATGGCCACAGCTACTAATTACATTAGTAATCCAGCATTTCTAGACATTTCTAACAGGAGGATTTCTCTGATATAAAATCTATCATAACGTAATAAGTGGAAGTACAGGTTTCTCCCACTATCTAAAAGTAGAGTTCCTATGAAACCTTTCAAAAGCTGAAAAAATGCAAAGTGAAGGAGCAGTTACCTGAGGACATATTTTGCTAATGGATGGACAAAATAATTTAAAAAAAAAAAAGCACTATAGAAACACATCTCAAAGCTATGGCAGCTTGATACTGAGATGCTGCCCATGGTTCCCAGGGAAGGAGTCTGGCAGCGGCTCTCATGATGATGCGGGGTGTGCTGTCTCCATAATGACTCAGGGCAACAGGACAAACCCTAAATCCTATTTTCACTTTCACCTTCCTCACAAGAGCAAGATTTCTTTTGGTTAATGAAAACAAGTACTGATGTTGGTCTTTCGTTAAAGTGAAGTGGTGTAAAGCAAACTTCAGAAAAGCAGGAAATAGCTGTATAACCCCTATCCTAAGAAAGAATGAATTTTCCATCTCCTTATTTTTCTTATCTTTCTTTGGTTGAGGGATTTTAAAATGCACACAGTGCTCTAAGATTAACAGCATCAGAGAAAGAATGAATAATACAATAATGACACAAATGATTTTTGCTGTTGACAAGGTAGATGAGAATAAAAAGCAAAATCAGTACATCTCTTTCTCCACTGAACTGAAGAAAACATCAAGTTCTATTAATGGTCTTTGACTCTATCCTGAGAAAATCACCAGCATCCTTAAGCTGAAGGCAAGTTGAGTACATCTATTTGGCAGAACCCCATCTAGTCCATTACCCATCTCCAATCAAGAAGAGTTACATTAAAAGCATTTTTATTAGATTCTATTCAGTCATCCTTGAAGGAGAAAGAAGAAACCTAGAGAACGATGTCAAAATATGCTTCTACATTTAGAAAATCCTTTCTGTTGAAGAGATTAAGAGAATTACCCCCAAATATGGAAGTCATTGTTAAAGAAATGTTCAAATCCCAATCACATCAGTATATGACCTTGAGCAAACCACTCCATAGTTTTAAGAACTCAGCTATTTCACCTGTTACTGAAAAATGTGTGAGGAAAATCAGGAAATGCCCTAATGACATGACATGGTATGGTTCTACCAAGGACATATTATGGAGACAATCAGAGGATCGATTTTCAGAACTGGCATAATATCATGGTATAAATCTAACCTTGAACACTGATTCACTGGTTCATTGATTAATCTACCTCATGCCTATGTCCTAGACATAGACACATGCATGGAAATGTATGTCTTTTAAAATAACAATAACCTATACCTCATCACTGGAGAAGGCAATGGCAACCCACTCCAGTATGCTTGCCTGGAGAATCCCATGGAAGGAGGAGTCTGGCAGGCTACAGTCCACGGGGTCACAAACAGTTAGACAAGACTGAGTGAATTCACAGCAGCATACCTCATCATACAGCTTACTGACAGTAAACAACAAGGGTACACTTCAAATACAAGAAGAAAAGCTAATAGTGTGTAACATCTAACAGACCTGACAGAGGGCCCAGAGGCCTGGATTCACACATCAGTCATCTCTAGCTTTGAACAATTTCATGAATACTGCTTGTAAGGCATACTGACAAAGAGTATGTCTGCCGTTCTAGAATGTAACTCTCTACCATTCACTCAGTCACTGTTAAGAAGGTTGATGGAAGTGTAAATAAGCCAAGGTGCTTCCCTGGTGGCTCAGAGGTAAAGAATCCGCCTACAATGAAGGAGTGACAGGAGACACACGTTCAATCCCTGGGTCAGGAAGATCACTTGGAGAAGGGCATGGCAACTCACTCTAGTATTCTTGCCTGGAGAATCCCATGGACAGAGGAGCCTGGCGGACTACAGTCCATGGGGTTGTGAAGAGTCAGACACGACTAAAGTGACTTGGCATGCATACATGCATGTGACAAGCCAGAGTGATAAAAATTACTGCATGGCAATATTTATTATCTTAAAAAAGAAAGAAAAGTCAAACGAATACAAACAAAAAGTAGAAAAGTGGTTGCCAAGGGCCAGAGAGTGAGGGAAATAGGTTGGTAAAAGGGTGCAAATCTTCAACTATAAGATGAATAAGATCTGAGGATCTAATATATAATTCTGGTGATTACAGTTGATAACATTGGTGGTATAGTTGAAATTTGCTAAGAGACTAGAACTTAACTGTTTTCAAAAAAAAAAAAAGAAATTTGAGTAAAACATAGAGTTTGACATCATGTGCCTCACCATATGATGCAGTGAGCCAGAAACACCTCCCAGGTAACATTCCTGACAAAAATGAATCCAATCATGAGGAACCATCAGATAAACCAAATTTACAGATACTCAACAATACTACTGAACTATCCTTTCTTGAAATGCCAAGGTTTTAAAAAGCTAAGGACTTGATATGAAAGGAGAATAAAGAGATGTGGTATCTAAATGCAATGCATGATCAAGACTTGCATCCTGGACTCATAAAACAATTGCCATGATAGATGTTAATGAAACTGATGTCAAAATTTGGGTGTGAACTGTGGATTAACCATTAATATCATATCAGTGTTAAGTGACCCAATTTTTACAATTGTCTTATGTTTATAAACAACAAAAAAGTGTTTAAAGGAGACATTTTTAGAAAGTAAGTCAATATATTTGGAGGTCTATATATAATAACAATGGGTATATATGAAGATAAAATGATAGGGCAAATACAGCGAACATATTAATAGTGAATCTAGATATCTGGGAGTTCTACTATTTTATAATTTCTTTACAGGCTTTAAAGTATGTCAAATAAATGGAAAAGAAAATAACTGGATATCTTAGTCAGGGATCTGAGAATATAAAAATGTTCCAGGTAGACATGGTACCCACCTTAAGATTGCAGAGGAGAAAGAAAGATTTTTTAAGTAACATATGTAATAAGTGATTATAAATTATGTCAAAGCTATGGTTTCTCCAGTAGTCAAGTATGGGTGTGAGAGGAAGGCTGAGAGACAAAGAATTGATGCTTTTGAACTGTGGTATTGGAGAAGACTCTTGAGTGTCCCTTTGACAGCAAGGAGATCAAACCAGTCAATCCTATAGGAAATCAACCGTGAATATTCATTAGAAGGACTGGTGCTAAAGCTAAAGCTCCAATACTTTGGCCACCTGATACGAAGGGCTGACTCACTGTAAAGAGCCTGATGCTGGGAAAGATTGAGGGGAGGAGAAGGGAGCCGCAGAGGATGAGTTGGTTGGATGGCATCACTGACGGAATGGGCATGAATTTGAGCAAACTCTGGGAGATAGTGGAGGACAGAGGAGCCTGGCATGCTACAGTCAGTGGGGTCACAAAGAGCCACTAAACAACAGCAACAACAATCATAAACTGTGATAAGTGCTACAAAAAAACACAATACTTAAATAAAAAATAACAGAAGCAAGTGGGAAGTGGGAACCAGTGGGAACCATCAGTGGGAACTAATGATATAAAGGACAGGGAATGTCTTTCTGAGAACGGGACATATAAGTAGAGACACACGGAAACCTCAGGAAAAGCACCAAAGGCATATGGGATAACATGTGCTAAGGTCATGAAGTGGTCTCAGGTTTTTTACTACAGTCTAAATCTATAAGGAGAGACAGAAAGAAAAATGCGGCAGCAGGGAACCAAAGCAGCAGGAGTATAAAATCAGAATAGCCTATGGTATTATTTTGGACATATGGGCAAGCTTCAAACAAAGGAATACCATCACAGACAACTAGAAAACAGCCAGAGTAAGGAAAAAGCCGGTGCTTCTCATTCAAGTGAAAGAGTCAGAAAAATCACAAGCCAAGAAGTGATAAGTCGTAGACTAACAGGGTCACCTACAGCCTCACACTAGTCAGTATGCTTTATCATGCAAAGGGTGGACAGGGTTTTTGGTCTCACACTGATTTGTGTTGGCAACTAAGGAGTAAGCACTCTGGGAATCATCCTTGAAGAGAAGGACGGGTGACCCGAGCAATCTGAAATTTCCTCCAAACATATATATAAGTGGTCCATGTGGGATGGATATCCCTCTGACTGAACCTGAATTTTATAATATTTCAGTCAGAATTGCAGCTGTGTAATGAATCTAAATTTGGAATTATATCACATACATAATTGACAGAAGATTTGAAACACCATCTGTTACCATATTTAAACTTCAGAAATCTAGAAATGTTCCTTTCACAAAGAAAGAAGATTCTTTAATACAAATTTTGTAGAATAAAAAAATGAGATGTTCCAGCATCACTGAGGCTGCCAGCATCATCTTTTTTCCTAAAATACAACATCTGAATTCACAAATTGTCCCAATATTTCATTACTAAATGTTCCTAAACTCATGAAAAGTCCTTTTTAACACATATCAATAGAGAAATGAAAAAAAAAGAGGACTTTCTCTCTTCATCTTTTTTTCTACCTTTAAATAAGTGAATTCAATTTTAACATTTACTCATTTCTCCGTATCTTTCATTTACCCACATAGTTTGTTTTCCTAAATTTACACATGAGTTAAAGTCTCAACTCTGCCTAACGAGGATGAATATTTATGAAAAGTTAAACAAATCTCAACTTTTCTAGTTCCTTCCTAAATGAAAACCAGCATTGCATGAATCTACACAGTTGTATATTCCTTGCTTATGATGATCAAATGCTCCTAAATTGTATCTGCTCAACCTGCCTTCGCCCTCATTGTGTGCTAATGTTGATTAAAAATTAAATCTTTAATGTATGTCAAATTTTACAGGCATTTTTTTCATCTACTCCTTACAACCATTTAAGAGTTACAATCCCCATTCTATACAAGAGGAAAGTAGAGCCTAGCAAAATCAACTTATTTATCTAAGATCATTCACTCTTTTTGTTACTATATAAGAGTCCTATTATATAAGCGGTGGAGCAACCTATTCATCTTTTAGCTATAACAGAAATTTAACTAATCTGTATATATATATATATATATATATAATCTATCTATCTATATCTATATATAGATATAGATATAGATATAGATATAGATATAGATATATACAGAGAGAGAGCGAGAGAGAGAGAGTAGTGGTTTAGTCACTAAGTCATGTCTGCAACCCCGTGAACTGTAGCCCACCAGGCTCCTCTATTCATGGAACTTTCCAGGCAAGAATACTGGAGTGGGGTGTCATTTTCTTCTCTAGGGGGACTTTCTGACCCAGGGATCAAACCTATGTCTCCTGCATTGCAGGCAGTTTCTTTACCAACTGAGCCACCAGGGAAACCATATATACATATATATATAATACACATACATACATATAAATACATATATATATCCAAAAATATACATATATGTGTATGTATATATTTTATACCTACACTGACTAATGGTTAATTTTCCATATGTTAAGAAAAGTTTAGTAAGAAATGTTTGGGTAAATTTGCCTCTTAATCACCATAATATCTTGACTTCTTTTCATTTGTTATTTGTTTTCCCCCGCTTCACTTTCTTCCTCCCTCTCTCCTTCTATCCTTCTCTCCCTCCTTTCCTTCCTTGCATTTGTTCAGCTGTATCCTGCTTTCTTCCCCAAAAGATTATGCGTGTCATATAATAGACATTAAATAATCTCCTTGCTTTTTTCTTAATAATTTGCTTTTATCAGTGCATATGGTCAATCCATGCTCTCTAAATCATTCATCACAGAAATCAACACTGCAAGGTTGAAGAGTGTTCTCTTTCACATCTGCCTATCCAGCAATAATATTTTTATTGTACACATTTTCCAGGTCACCCTATTTTATTTGACTTCATTTTCCATCACTGGCATTTCTGTTGCTCAGCATATAGTCTAAAGTAGATGTACAAATTAACTTCTTTATTTTAGTTGCTCTGTCTTTGTTGTAACCCCTTTAATGCCATGTGCTAGACCAACTGCACACATCTTCATATAGCTGCGCTCAGCAGTATTGTGCATTGGTTCACAAAGAGTAAATGTCAATAGTTCATTGTGCATTCTAATCCCACTTTACCATGCTAATCTTCTGGAAAGGGCTTCCTGTCCTCATGAGGACAGCTTTTGAAAGACTAAGTCACCTTACCGTTGGTGTTCAAGCACAGTCTGTTGTTTCTGTTAAGAGGATCGAGTTTCTCAAACCAACATGAATTAAAGCATGAAAATCAGCATCACGTTTGAGCCAGTGAACTGTAATCTTATAATTAATCTGTTTCTTCTTTTGTAGTTTTTACTAGATACTAGAACTCATTGATGCAATTCATTGTCTAGAAATTAAATTAAAACAAGAAGCCTCCTTGGTTTTTATAAATTCATCTCTGTACTTGGGTAATAGTTTCATGGTATGAGTATAATATATGTGAAGACTACATTTACATGAACCATAAAAAATGGACATATGAGAATTATTTTGATCATTAGAGGGATTTTTATTTTTGAATATTATATTTTTTAATATTTCACACTATTTAGTTTCAGAGTTGTCTTTCACATAAATGCAAAATTATTCCCAAAGTCCTAATGGCTTTTTAGAACTGAGTATCATCTACTCTGAAACATTTTGCTTCTATAATATGCTCACATTCCTCAACAGAGATTCCACTCCTGGAGGGCACACACCAAAATCCAGGGGGTTAAAAGCAGTGACCTCGTAAGAGACTTGGCCAGGCCTATCTTCTAGTACTGAGGGTCTCATGTGGAGGCAGAGGGTGGCTGTGGTTAATTGCAGGGACAAAGACGGTGGCAGCAGCAATTCTGGGGCATATTCACTGGCATGAGCTCTCCTAGAGGCTGCCATTAGCCCCACCTCAAAATCTGTAGCTCCAGAGCTGAGATGAATCAGGTCAAACAACAGGGAGCCCCATCCACCAGCAGATGGCTGCTTAAAGTCTTCCTGATGATGGTCCTGTCCATCAGAGAGATAAGACACAGCTCCACCCAACAGTGGAATCCCTCCTGTCAGGAACCCTGCACAAGCCTCTTACTGCTACTGCTAAGCCTCTTCAGTCGTGTCTGACTCTGAGCAATCTCATAGACGTCAGCCCACCAGGCTCCCCTGTCCCTGGGATTCTCCAGGCAAGAACACTGGAATGGGTTGCCATTTCCTTCTCCAAAGCATGAAAGTGAAAAGTGAAAGTGAAGTCGCTCAGTCATGTCTGACTCATAGCAACCCCACGGACCACAGCCTACCAGGCTCCTCCATCCATGGGATTTTCCAGGCAAGAGTACTCTTAGACAGCCTCATCCACCAGAGGGTAGACAGCAGAAGCAAGAAGAACTATAATCCTGCAGCCTTTGAAACTGAAACCACTATCACCGAAAGTTAGGCAAAATGAAGCCACAGAGGAATATGTCTCATAGGAAGGACCAAGATGAAACCCCAGAACAACTAAGTGAATTAGAAATAGCCAAACTACCAGAAAAAGAATTCAAAATAATAATAATAATAAAGCTGATTCAAGATATCAGAAAAAAAAAATGGAAACAAGGATTAAGAAGACGCAAAAAGTATTTAACAAAGACCTAGAAGAACTAAAGAAAAAACAGATTAACAATACAATAATTGAAATGAAAAATACACTAGAAGGAATCAATAGCAGAAAAACTGAGACAGAAGAATAAATAAGTGAGCCGGAAGGCAGAATGGTGAAAACCACTGCCCCAGAACAGAATAAAGAAAAAAGAATAAAAGAAATGAAGACAGTCTAAGAGATGTCTGGGATATTAAATGTACCAACATTTGCATTATAGGTATCCATCCCAGAAGGACAAAGAAAGAAAGTACCTAAGAAAATATTTGAAGAGATAATAGCTGAAAACTTCCTTAATGTGGGAAAGTAAACAGTCACCCAAGTCCAGGAAGTGTGGAGTCCCAGGCAGGATAAACCCAAGGAGGAACACGCCGGACACAGAGTAAAGCAACCCAACGTACGCAAATTTGAGTTTGATGCCAACTAACTATCTCAGCCAGCTATGATGTGAACATAGAGGCCTTGTTAGGCTAATATGTACACAGATGCCATCTTTGGGTCATTTACATAATAATATACAAATCTCCGCTTGAAAGACTAAATGTCATTTACTTTGTGCAGTGGAAAAGAATAATAATTAAACACATGAGTTCTCCTCCTGTTTCTATTTTTAACAAACGAGCTGATAAGTTTTGCTCTGATTTCAGACTCTGAGTAGAAAAAAAGAAATGTCTAGGTTTTTTAAGCTTTGTAATTTCTATCACCAACCTCAGCATCACTAGAAATCATGGCATACATTTTTGGTTTAACAAATGGATGAGTAAACTGAAGAACAATTTTGGATTTTGTCATTTCTATGTATCGTAGCCTCTGTTCTGTTTTCAGCATTCTCCTAAACACAGCAGAGATTGTAGGCTGAGTTCTAGCTGCTAACTAATTTTAGCAAACTGCCAACTCCTTAAAAATATCCATAAAATACCCTGACTATTGAGAACTCAAGAATGTTTGTAAAATCATTAGAGTTTAAATGGAAACTCCCTAGTCCCAGATTTCAATCAGCATTCATAGCCTGGGAGTTTGCCCAGAGTTTGAAGCATATTTGCTTAAATATTCACATAAAACTTTAGGATTAAAAGGCATAAATGGTAATGTTAGGCCAATTCCTTCCATTTACAGATGGGAGTTAATGATGTCCCAAAATCACAACACTAAATGGTAACCAATTATAGACTAGAAGTCAGGAATCTTGAATTCAAAATGAGTTATTGAGTTCTACTATGCCATGCTACCACTTTATAAATCTCACAGCTGGTCTTTGACCAGAGGAAGAATATACAAAAAGTAGTATGAAGCAGAACACCATGTGTTCTTTTGAGAACATGGATTCTTGTCAGATTGGGCTCCATGTAAATTAAAAACATGAAGTAACTGATTCATTGATCATGATACCTGAATACTGCTAACACAGAAGCTTGCATGTTCACTGAAAGAGTTAAGCTGCGGACCCACAGAGAATAAATTAGTGGTTACCAATGGGGGGAAGGGTGATATAGGGGTAGGAGAGTTACAGATACAAACTACTGGGTGTAAAACAGGCTCGACGATGCAATACACATACAACGTGGAGACTATAATCAATGTTTTGTAATAACTGTAAATGGAAAGCAACCTTTAAAAATTGCATTAAATCTTTTTTAAAAAGAGGTAAGCTGTTTCTCTTACCAAATATATCATAGATCTGATCACTGGATTTGTCCAAAAGACCTGGAATTCTTTAATCCCAGTTTGTTCTTAATTCTAAATTTATGTTTAATTAGTATAGCTAATAACTGCAAATTTATAAGGAAATTTTATTAGCAACTAAAATATTTCCTGTGCTACAGAGTAGTAGAGGAGGAAGGATTTCTATTTGCTGAGTATTATCACCAATCAACTTCTATCACAATGTGACAGCACTCATTCTGCTTACAGAAGAGAGGCTTCATTCTGTTTCAAAGAAGCTTTTTTTTCTGAAGTTGAGGATTATACATGGAAAGAGAAAAGTCAAAGCAGCTAGGGGGATTCATTATTCATGATTACAGAACCTTTATTAAAATACTTCCAGAGATATAATTCCACTTTTCAATAATTAGGAATGCATGCAGCATAAAAGGTAACATTTGACTAGTTGATAATCTATACATATTTAAGCTGATTGATGAACCTGCCATTTTAAAGAAATAAAAGTTAACACAAAATTATGTTTATGAACCAAATCATTACATAAAACTTAAAATAATGGCCACACTAAACTTGAATTTTTTTGTTTAAATGCCTTTATCCGGAAGAAGATAAAAGAGGAAGAAAAGGAAGATGAGAAGGTAGAGAAATATACAGTGAAGAGACTTCCAGACCAGTAGGTAAAAACTGGGTCCTGGTCCTGATTCCAGGGCTTTTTAACTGTGCAAGCATGAATGAGTCAGCACCTTCTCACAGCTGTGGTTTCTACGCTGCCTCCTTTTGGGGCTGCTGTCGGTGTGCATGCTTGGGAAATAATAATGGATCTTCCAGCTGAGAAGTGCCAGTATGCAGTCACTCAGAAAGTCAGACTGCTGTCAGATTTGCCTGAAACGATGGTTGCCTTAGGTTTTGGCATGTTTCACATTCTGGGGGAACAACGAGTCTCGTCACACCAGATGAGCTTGTCCCACCATCTGGGGGAAGAAATGGAGGCCTTTCATGATAAAGCCCCACCAGAAACAACAGTCTTTCATACAGAAACACAATTAAACAAGCAAAAACCTCCACAGGTAATTAGGATACATAAGTCATCTTCTTCCTTGACCTTTGCCCAGAGCTGGGAACCACCGACTTAGATGAAGTCTACTCCTGGTTAAGTGCAGCTACAAGAGGGCAGAGTTAATTATCAAGAGTATTTTCTGGATAAAATAATTGATAAGGCCCTAGGAGCTATTTTTCAAGACATATTATATGCTGTTGAAAGAATTCATAATAGCAGAAGTCCCCATTTATATAACAACCAATAGAATAAAACATACAAAGAGTTAGTCTAATCATAACATTTTTCTTATAATAAGTGTCTCTAAATTACTCTGGCCATTTCTAATTAAAATTCTTTCAAATACATTTTATCCAATATACCCTATTCACCAAAAGCTTTAGAAAAGTGTTGAAAATTTGAGTTTTTATTGTACAGATAGTTCCACAAATTCAGTAGGTGTAAGATACAATTTTGACCTTTCCTTAAAGCATACATGTCATTTTCAAATGATCTGAGAGAAAATCCAACTCTTAGGAACGAAGAAAACATAACGAATCTCTTCAGTGAAACGGTTCTTCCTTTATTCAATCAGCAGATTCTCCTTTTTGTCTTTGGTAACCATTTCTGGAAGTCTACTTGACTAGCTAGGGTTAGCACAATTCCACACATTTTGATGTTGCTTCTGTAAATTCAAGACAAAGGCAGAAAGAGGTTGTGTCTGGGCACTGCTGCCTCTCACAGCATGAAACGAAGCCCAGCAGAACGGTCTCAGTCACCACAAACAGCCAGCACACAACAAATTGGGAGTGATTAATGCGTGATCCACCAACTAGATAGTCTAATTAAATAACAGTGGTTAATTGCTAATTAGTATGTGACTTATGTAGATAGAAGCGCTTAGACTTGTCAAATGTTAAAAAGAACACTGAAAAAATCAAAGTGCTGTCATTTCATGATCTATTTAAAAATGATGCAGTAGAGTTGGAATTTTTTTTGCCATCATCTGTCTCGTCAAAACAAAACGGATTTCTTCCTTCCATTTAAGCAATAATGTCACTTTTGATGTTGTGAAAGGCTATAAGCACTAAAATGAAACAGTACTTTGATGTGTGTATGGGGGGTAGTGTAATTTCTATTACTCATTTAAACTTCAGCATATTTGAAATGTAGCCACTACTATTCACCTGGACACAGCTGGTTCTCACTTCTTAGATGTTTATTTTCTGTGTACTTAGAAAGACCTGGTTTCAACCAAAACCCCCTCTATTTAGTCAATTCAGTAACATATATTCAGAATATGTAAATCTACCGTTCATGAAATTCACTGTCCTTGGGGGCTAAGGTGGGGCCAGCAGGATCTGAGATCTGCTTTTGGAAACTGTAAGACTTGCTTCCACAACTGTGAGATTTGGGAGGGATTTTTTTTTTCTTTTTATTTGGCTTTTATAGAAAAAAACACCATCTGTCTCCTCATTACCCTTAAAAAAAAGAAGGAAAAGAAAAGCCTGAGATGGCATACTGATGCCAACCTTTACTTTCAATTATTTATCATCTAAAAAGAACATACATGGAGAAGGTTTCATGAATGACGCTTTCCCCTTTTGTAGAAAGTGTAGTGGAAATGCTCCATGCATACTCCTAAATGGGCGGATCAGATCAATGCCCATCTTCACTAAACATTATTTTTTCATAACCTCACCAAACAAACCAACTAAATACCTTTCCTGTCTCCTTGGTGATAGTGACACATGCGCTGCCCTAAAACAAAAACCCATAAACAAAAGACTGCACTCTAAAATCACAACACATTCGCCTGAAAGAGGCTTGCGGATGGAGGGTCTGCTGCATAATTTATCAGCGTGTGGCCTGAATACCACCCTCCTCAGAATCACACAGAATCAGTGAGGATGCTTCCTGGCTCTCACTCCACACCTCTGGGAACTTGCATTTTTGATGAGCACTCCCAGGTGATACTGACACAACCTAAATTTTGAGGGCGGTTATGGTGTTTACCATCCAGAGAGGAAGAGCCTTTCACCCACACATCTTCAGACATTTTGCTCACCCTTTTCCTCCATCTTCATCCCCATGAGCTCTGAAGAGAATAAAGAAAACTGATTTTCAACTCTGAGGAGAGGGATGAATGGTGCTGTTTCCCGTCTAGGTTAGAATATTCACTGATTGAAATGTAGGCTAATGGAGTGGAAGCCCTAGAGAAAAGAAAACTGGATATTACAGAAACAGTCATTAAGTTAGGGGACAAAAGTGGCAGAGGGAACCATTCCCAGTGCAGTGGACAGAGGGACAGAGGGGAGACTGCTACGGCCAAGGGGGTGGCCCCATGCCCTCCTGGGAAGTGAGCTGAATGGATTCCTGAAACTAGATCCAGGACAGGTGCTAAAAGAAATCACCCTCGCTAGCTCGAGGCCAAGAGGAAATAGCTGGGCGCATACAGCTGGCTGGACAGATGGCTGCCTCTTAACATAAAGGGGAAAAAAAAGGAAGAAATGCTCCTGAAGAATACCAGGTGGGGACGCAGAGGGCCCGTAAGTAGTGGTCATCAGAAAGCAAAGTAGCTAATCTGGCTCCCAGTGAAGCAGAACAGTCAACCCCACCCTCAGCCACAACAGAAGGGAAGAGGGGGCCAGTGCTAGCTGTCTAGCTAGTGGGGGCAGCCGCAGATTAGCAGCTCATTGCTGACGATTTCTGTTCCATCATTTCGGAAGGAGCCGAGATTGCAGCTTTGTAATATTTCTAAGCCAGTGGGCTTCTGTAATTAAATTGACCCCTCGCCCCTCAAAAACCTCTATATTCAGTTTTTCTTAACCCCATTACGTATAAATGAGTTGTATAATTTTACTGGGGCTTTTCTGTTGTTTCCTTTTTACTTTAGTACAGCCAATAAATCTCAGTTACAATGTGTATTCAATGGACTATTAGGGGTTAACTTAGGAACATATCACTACTCTTTTTATTGATTCTATGAGAAAAATGCATTCTGAGTTCCAAAGTAGTAATTTAAAAACAGAATCTTGGAGCAGTACTTGTGGGTAATTGAAGACTTCCTGTACAAGCAAATTCAGACAAGTTGAATCTCCTGAACAGATCTCTTTGGTACAAGTGTTTATCCACAGTGCCCTCTAGCGGTTTAAATTGCCATTTCAACACACCCCCAAAAAACCCGAAAAAGTTCTCTGAGCAAATCCTTTCCCATATTTGAAATGGCTATATGTATTTAGAAATCTCAGAACAATACAATCTAAGAATTTCATATCTGAGAAATACTAGTAAATATCATTTGAATTTATTATACACTCAAAATTTGAGCATTGTTCACTTGATCATGACACAAAAATATGTTATTTGAGGAATTAATCTAGGTCTCCCTTGGTTTTGTTCTATTTAATTAAGAACATCAGTATGGACACAAAAAGCAATTTAAGACAGACTTTTTTTCTGATTTGAATTTTCTATTTTCTGTTTTTTTGAAGTCCAGTTTCCTTTCTTCAGGATGATGCACTATTCCCATACAAATGTTAAAGCTAGTTACAGAGTAATAACAGCCAAAGGGGAAAAATGTTTTCCATGATAACTTCATCACCTGTGTCTAAAATCTCAGATCTCTGATTTAAACATTATTACTGCAGTCACCCAATTTGCTTTTTTCTGAACTGAGTCTCCATGGTTTTTCAGATACCCCTCAACAAATAAAACCTCTGAAGTGAAGTTAAGAATAGAAATTATAGCGAGCTTTGTGCTGTCCTCAGGCTAAATGAAAGGTAATTTATCTTAAGCTTAATTAAATTATATTATTTTCACATACTTATCACTGTATTTCACAGGATACAATACAACAAATAGGGTTTTGAAAGAAAGATCACAGCACAGAGAACAAAGAAAATGACAAAAATAAGAGAGCCAACATGAAAGCACAATATTAAAGAAAGAAAAAACAGTAATAACCAAGAATGGAAATACAAGTGTTTATTTTCCTTGCAACATCTAGGTGATTAATCACGTTTCAAAAGATACACATCCCATGGTAATGGGTAATGTATCATAGCTTTTGATTATGCATTGAGCTACTTATACTTACCAAGTCATAAGGTTACGAAGTAAGCTATTACATAGCACTTTGGTTTCCAGAGTGCTCCTCCAGAACCAGCAGCACCAACATCGTCTGGGAACTCGTTAGAAATTCTCAGGCCCCACCCACACACTGTCTCAATCTGAATATCTAGGTCTTCACACACCTTGCAGGTGATTCTGATGCAAACTACTGCTGAGAGCCACTGTGATAGTAGATCAAATACTGACCTTAATTGGAAGCGGAATTCAGAAAACCTGTATTAAGTTTTGTGATGATTCTGAGCAGCCTGATCTTAGGCATCCATTTCCTCATCTTTGTAAAGAAGACGGTAATATCCACCTGATGATACAAGTGGCAAGCTCCTTAAGACTACTTGTGCTCAAGCCTAATTACCCATTCATTCATATTTTTAAATGCTGATTGAGCATCTACTATGTTCCAAGAACTGTTCTCTATAGATGCTTGGGATCTATCAATGAACAAAAGAGTGAAAAATCTCTTTCCTAGAGTTTATAATTCCAGTGGAATAAAACACACCTTAAATAGTAAACATATCATATTAGTTTCCCACGGCTCCCATCACAAAGTACCACAAACTGGATCGGTTATAGAACAGAAATGGATTGTCCACAATTACACAGGTTGGAGGTCTGAAACCTAGCTGTCAGCAGGGTGGTTCCTTCCAAGAACCGTGAGGCAGGAGTCAGTTCCCGGCCTCTCTCCTGGGTTTGCAGACAGCTGTCTCTTCCCTGTGTCTCTCAATCACCGTCCTTCCATGCGTGTCTATCTCTGTGTCTCTTTCTTCCCTTTCTGTGACACGGGTGCCAGTTATACCGGATTTTGCCTGCCCACTGATCTCATTGAACTCAATTACCTCTATAAAGACCCTCTCTCCAAGTGGTTACCTTCTGAGGTCTTAATCCTTCTGCAGATTAAGACTCCACCACATCTTTTATGAAGAAGACACAATCTAACCCTTAACATGCATTAAATGAAGGAATTCTCAATAAGTTAGAAGATAAAGCATGCTAAACGAAAAAAATCAAGCAGGATATTTGGGTTCGGGAGCACAGGAGTTGAGTCAGGATAGAATTTAAATAAGGCCAAAATAGGCCTCAGTGGTTAAGTGACATTTGAGCAAAGACATGAAGAAGGCTTAGTAGGGATGTCAGAGAAGACACCCAAGCACTAATAGATGGTTTCTGTGTCCACTCGGTGCCTGATTCATCATCACCCTTTGTCTTATCCAGCTCTTTGCTGTGTGCTGTGTAAAGTGAATCTACATAGGGGATTGGTCTCAATTACTGGAGAACAGTGGTCCCGACTATTTTTTCTCGGGTTCTTGTTTCAAGAAAACCTGGAGATTATTGCTGAAAGTCACTTCTACCAATTTCCTAAAAGTCTGAGAAACAAGGATCACTAAACCCAACATATATTTCCCCAGGACATCAAAACATCATCTTCTGTGAAACCTAAATAGTAATGTTAGAGTCCGTTTCACCATGACTACTTTGCTAGTCATTAACCTGATTCCCTGGAATGCAGCTTATCATCACCACCACACTAAAAACAGAATTTCCTATGAAGTTTCCCTTTCTAAATATTCAAGACTTCCTGAAGTATACTGTTCACCAAATGTAGACATCATTATGAAAAGCTCATATTTTATGTGTAAGTTTCATGGAGCTGAGCTTTAGAAACTGAACCTCGTATTCTTCCAACGGTATATTTCTACATATTTTTTCATTATTTTGATTTCCTACAATGCATATACAGATGTGCCCTTTACATGACATAAATGGCTGTGTGTTTCTCCCGAGGAGAAGTGAGGGGGTATGGTAGAAATACTACTGGGTAGCAGAGGGCCTGGGTTCAGTCCCAGCAATTAATTTTACCCCGAGCCCTTAGGGTCAGTTGCCTCAACCTTTAATAAGGTAAACAAGTAAGGGGAAGTCTGTGTAGCTCTCAGACTTCCAGCTGACATCTACACACCTGAAAGAGAGGACACACATCCGTCACTATCAGAGGTTCACTAGGACATCGTATGAGGCTGCAGGTGAAGGGTAAGGGTAGATGAGTGTTCTGAAAAATTCCACATGGAACCCTGACATATCCGAGACCAAGATAAGCTGTGACGTCACTGCCATTGTTCAACACCACCACCCGCCCCCGGTCCATCCAGTCTCTGAGCCCACTGAGACTGGTAATCCATGTACCAACATCACTAGTACCATCACCGTCTCCAACAGCCCACTTCTCTATTAGCACTGCTCACTGCTATACTATTACTCCTATGGTTAGTGTTGCTTGATTGAGTGCTCATTATATGACAGACACTATGCCAAGTACTGTGCTTACAATGCTTTAGTCTATAGTCCCATGTGTGCAAAAATATTACTTTATTTTTGCTGCGATAGAAATTCCCACCTCTAACTCATATTCTGCCTGGAAACGGAAACTTCATATTAGTCCTGATAAATGCAGTTCCTCAATGGCCCAGGTCTAAGGTCTTCTGCTCATCTTTCTTATCTTCTCATCCTCCCCATCTCACCTGACCTGTGGAGGGAACATGTCCACATCACTGCCAGAGGCAAGGGCAGAAAGGAATTTGTTATTCTCCGCATCAGAGTTCCCACTGGAATTCTATAAGGTTGTCTGTCCATTCACTTGCCTTGACCCATCTACCTGCAACAATTTCTGTTCTGCGACCACTATGTTCTAGGAACGAAGAGGCTAATGAGCATGGATTCCCACCTCCCAGGCTGTGTGCAATGAGTAATACACAGGCCTCCCCTTCTTCAAGGTCCTCGAGTGTGTTTGAGGAGACATTTCTTCCTGTGCTACGCCCCTTCAAAGCCTCCTGGGCATTCTCAGTGGCCATCATCCACAGATGTCTTACTGTCTCACTTCCAGTGATGGTTAGTTCTCTGAGTCAATCTGAATAACCCAGTTACTCACACACTATTCTAGGTGTTGCTATGAGGGTGTTTTGTAGATGTAGACATAGTTAGTGTCTAAAATCAGTTGCCTTAGTCTCAATATTGTATGGGGGCTTCATCTAATGCATTATTCTTCAAGGCCTTAAATACAACATAGAAGTTTTGCTGAAGAAGAATAAATTCTACTTCTTGACAGCAGCATCAGCTCTTGCCTAAGACTTTCCAGCCTGCCGGCCTACTCTACAGATTTCAAACTCACAGTCACATGAGAAAGTCCTTGGTTGAGTACGTGTGGTGTGGTGTGTAGCATACAGGGGTGTGTGTGGTGTGTGTGTGTGGTGTGTGGGCATGGTGTGTGTGGTATGTTTGTGGTGTGTATATGGGTTTGTGGTGTGTGCATGTGGTATATTTGTGTTATGTGTATGTGGGGTATATGTGTGTGTGGTGTGTGTGTGGTATGTTTGTGGTGTGTGTGTGTGGCATGTATGTGTGGTATGTGCGTGTACATGTGTGTGCATTCACTCCATCCCCCATTGGTTCTGTTTCTATGGAGAACCCTGACTAACATATTTCTCCTCCTACTCTCACTTCTTTAAACCAAAGAATTTTCATTTTAATATTTGAAAATAGCCTTCTATTACATGTAAATTATAAGTTGATCAGGCATCCTAACTACTGTATATGATGGATACTTTTATCCTCAGTTTGCAGATAAGGGAATTTAAGCTTAGAGAGGTGAAATAATTTGCTAAAGGTCAGTCAGCAAGCAGCAAGTGTTGGCTAATCTCCAAATCAGTGGTCTTGCCCATTGGCTGATATACTCTAAAATTAGTCTTTCTAGTGGCTGTTGTCTGGCATAATTTTATGTACCAACTTGACTATGTCAAGGGGTGCTCACTTTAAACCTTGTTTCTGAATGTGTCTATGAGGCTGTTTCCTGATGAGACTAGCATTAGTACTGCTGGCCTCAGTAAAGCAGATGGCCCTCCCCTATGCGGATGGACACCATCCAATCTGTTGAAGGTCTGAATAGAACAAAAACAGCAGAGGAAGGGAGAATCTGTTCTCTCAGCCTGACTGCTTCAGCCGGGGCATCAGGCTGCTCCTCTTGGGCTGAGACGTGCACCATCAGCCCTGCTGGTTCTCAGGCCTTTAGATCAGGACTGGAATTTACACAGAAGGCTTTCCAGCTTATAGAGAGTAGATCATAAAACCTCCTAGCCTCATAATCACATGAGCCAATTCCTTAAAACGAATCTCATTTTTACATATATATATATATGTTTTATCACATATATTATACCTAGTTTTTATGTTTTCTCATATGTATATATATGTATTTCCTATTGGTTCTGCTTCTTTGAAGAACCCTGGCTAATACAGCACACCTACATGCTAACACATCTGCAGTGACACCACAGCTCCCACAGACACACTTCTCCAACTTTCCCATTCAACCCTGCTTGGGATCAGTCAGTTTCCACAACCACACTTTGTTTTCTAATGCATTTCAATTCTTTGACTGAATCTAGAGATCTGTGTGCATGCGTGGTTGTATCTGACTCTTTGCGACCCCATGGACTGTAGCCCACCAGACTTCTCTGTCCATGGGATTTCCCAGGAAAGAATACTGGAATGGGTTGCTATTTCCTACCCCAGAGGATCTTCCTGACCCAGGGGTCAAACAAGCATCTCCTGAGTCTCCTGCACTGGCAAGTGAATTCTTTACCACTGCACCAACTGGGAAGCCCAGAGATTTGCAGTGACAGCTATACTCTTGGCTGGAGCCCTGACCACCTTTCCAGTCCTTGCCTTTCTCTCTTCCAATGTCTGGATAACCTTGTCTCTGTAATTCTCAAGCAGTAATTTACATCCTATATTTAGAGCAGAACCACTATGCTCCTTGAAAGTGATCTGAGTATTGTACCAGTTGAGAAGGATTTTTATCTTCGATCTTATCTTGACTACTGGATCCCACAACCCTTTTAAACACTGACCCCTTTGGCCCAGCAGTGAGTCCCACTACTAAAAAGAATGTTGTTGTTTAGTCACTAAGTCATGTCCAACTCTTTGTGGCCCCATGAACTGCAGCCTGCCAGGCTCCTCTGTCCATGGGATTCAGGCAAGAATACTGGAATGGGTAGCCATGGCCTTCTCCAGGAGATCTTCTCGACCTAAGGATCAAACTCATATTTCCTGTATTGCAAGTGGATTCTTAACCAGTGAACCACCAGGGAAGCCCTTACTAAAAAGGATACAGTCTCCTTATCACCCTGTCTTTCCCAGCGCAAGTTGAGGGAACCATGCCTACCACTGAATATGTTGTCAGTTCAATTCAGTTCAGTTCAGTCACTCAGTCATGCCCAACTCTGAGACCCCATGACTGCAGCACACCAGGCCTCCCTGTCCATCACCAACTCCTGGAGTTCACCCAAACCCATGTCCACCAAGTCAGTGATGCCATCCAACCATCTCATCCTCTGTCGTCCCCTTCTCCTCCTGCCCTCCATCTTTCCCAGCATCAGGGTCTTTTCAAATGAGTCAGGTTGTAAGCAGTAGTATTAGAGCGAGTATGAGCATGGACTTCCAGAGAAGACAGAGTCAAATTCAGATCTGGGCTCCATCAATTATGTATGCGACCTTCAAAAAGGTATCTTTTAAGAGATTCCTCATATGTAAAATGGAGAAAACAATAGCAACAGCATCAATTAGAAGAGTAATGGTAGAAATACCTAAAAAGTCTCATTAGTAAAAATTAAATGAGAAAACAACATCAAGTGCCTAAATTACTCCAGGCCTACGACAATCACTCAGCAAATATTAACACCAGTGATGATGTAGTGATGATGATTATAAAACATCACAGGTTCCATGTAGATGATTTTATCTTTAAAAGATCATCTACAATGGGGAAATGGGGAGGGCAAAGGAAGAAACAAGATACCAAGTATCTTTAATAAAGCAGTTGACAACTAGTCCCAGCTGGGTGAGAAGTAATCTGGTCGTTACTGGCAGGGCATACATTGACAGTGCTGTGCGGTGCTATGCTAAATCATTCAGTCACGTCTGACTCCTTGTGACCCTATAGATCATGGTCCACCAGGCTCCTCTGCCCATGGGATGCTCCAGGCAAGAATATTGGAGAACCCAGGGATAGAACCCATGTCTCTTACGTCTCCTGCATTGTCAAGCAGGTTCTTCACCACTAAAGCCCCCTGGGAAGCCCACATTAACAGAGTAGGGGGGAAACACAAACACAAAGGCACTTTTTCTCCACTGTTTCATATTCAGTTCTCTGTCCCTGTACCAGAAAGGAAAAAAATAAAAAATTAAAACTAAACTAAAATTAACAGGTGCCTGTGTATCATTTCTCCTGTTCTTGCTGCTATTTTTGTGGGAGAGAAACACATGGAAATAAGAAGTTCCAGAAAATCTCTGCTCCAGGAATATGAATGTTAATTGTTGAGTGTGCAAACCTTGGAGTCAAATATATGAGTGCTATCACAATTCTACCATTTTCCAGCTTACCTAATAAGCTCTCTCAGACTCAGTTTTCTCATCTATAATCTCTAAGGTTAATGTGCTCGTCAAAATATTCTGTAGAAAGCAAGAGAAACCCAGCTTAAATGAGCTTAGGGTATCAATAGAAAGTTAGAACATATGAGTCATGGGAAGTCAGAAATAAAGATGAGTTTCAAGAACAAGTGAAACTAGAGATACTGGTGGGGTCCTTTTTTCTGACTCTTGTATCTGCTCTCTGCATTGTCAATTTAATTTTTTCTTACTAAGACCAACAATGGTGCAGTGGTAAAGAATCTTCCTGCCAATGCAGGATTTGATCCATGGGTCAGGAAGATCCCCTGGAGTAGGAAATGGGAGCCCACTCCAGTGTTATTGCCTGGAGAATCCCATGGACAGAGGAACCTGGTGGGCTATAGTTCATGGGGTCAGAGTCAGACACAGCTAAGTGACTCTGCACACCCAATGTACACAGGACCCAACAAACAAAGCCAATGAAAGCTGCCAGGGTTTCAGCTACCAGAGCAATTCCAAGTTTAAAAATTTCCTGGGGAAGTACTCCAATTAGCTGAGTTTAGCCAGTGCATACCCCCAATCGAACCAAATAAGCCAATGGGATATAGTTAAATAAGAATGTGGTTTCTCCTACACCAGTGGGGGACTGGGAATAGGAGACAAGATGATGCTAGGAGGAAAATCTCACAGATACCCACTAAATTTATATGTTTATATATATATATATATATTTGCCTGTACCAGGTCTTAGGGGCCACATGCAGGATCTTCGAACTGTGTTGCACCATGTGGAAATTTTTTTTTTAAGTTGTGGCATGTAGGATCTAATTCCCAGAACAAGGATCGAACTAGGGCCCCCTGCATTGAGAGCACAGAGTCTTATTGACTGGACCACCAGGGAAACCCCATAGATTTATATTTTCAAACCCCTTAAATATAAAAATAATAATTATAAAATAATGTTTTTAAAATTTTAGTGATACATTTCAGTGAAAAGGAATACATTAAATTTAAGTAAAAATGGTTATAAAATTGCATATATAGCACAATCTAGATTTTAGAAGACAATATATACTAAAATCACTGTAAAAAAGGCACTAAAATATTGAGTGTTTTTCATAGATAACAGAATCATAATTTTCATTTTCATAAAAATGTTTTACTGTACTACATTTTTTCTTAAACAGGACTTATTATTACTTACACAGAGGGCAAACAATAAAAGATTTCTGTTATTATTACTGCTGTTTTAATATCATCTATTTCATACATGTTTCAGATTAAATTCTGCTGTATCTAAGATACATTCATACCCAGTTAGTTTATCACCCTAGTAACAACCCTAGAGCCTGAGACAAAAGTTTTATAAACTCTCTTGTGCCTTCTATAGGATTTGTGAAATTATCTGGAGAACATGTACTTATTTAAAGAGAGACCTACAAGATGAAGTTTTCAGAGATTACCCATTAAAATCCCATAGGTTGCTAATGTCATAATCTGGCTATGTACTGTTACCATTAATGCTTCAGTGATTTTTTGAGTTAACAGCCTGGGACTTAGGATCATTCAGTATTCTATAGTCCAGAGTACCAGCTAGACTAGCTAATGAGAAGACAACTAACTACTGGGGCTGCTTTCCTCTTTGAAGGCTATTCCAGCTCTTCAAAGAGTGTGGGAAAATAGCTTCAGTTTATCTGGTAATGGTACTGTCAGTTTCTTTAAAAACACTAGGGCATCTAAAAAAAACCTTTAGAAGACACCAGTTTTCAAAAATGGTTATCTCATGGGGGTTAAACAAAAGCCTTAGAGGCTTCAGAGTCAAACATGAGGTTAAAGACCAATTTTGCAAGCCGTGTGACCTTCAGCAAATTCCTTAATTTCTGAAGCCTCAATTTTCTCACTTATAACAAAGATGTTGCTCCTAATATACAACAGGACTGCTACATGAAATAAATGAGCTAAAACCTGCAATATACATATGGACTGGGACATACCAGGCACGAATCAAAACTCCATTTTCCTCCTTCAAGCCCCATCCCAACCCCTCTCCTTCTCTTCTTCTCTCCCAGTCCTAACAAAAGCCACTTCCTAACAATCATATGTCAGATAAGCAAATACAAAATGTGATTTCCTTTGAACACATATATTCCTTCTGACAAAGGGAAATAGACGCCTTTCAATTCATTGAACAGGAAAAGGAGCACTGAAATGTACTACTAGAGAAAAAAGAAAGAAAAATATGAGATGGCAGGACCATGTAGCTATTGCTGATCTCCAAAATCCTGGACTTTACTAGTTGTTGCTTATGTGTAGGCCTGTTTGCTTGCTTTCCAATCTCTGGTCCTGAAAAATAACAAAACTCAATGATATACAAAACTCATATGAGTTTCCAACCATCAGGCTTAGAAAGACAACTTACATCTCCTTAATCTAGCTCTCAAAAGAGTTAAAATATATGTAATTGAGCTGTGGTATATAATATTGCTAGTAATAGATATCATTATAATATCCACTGTATAGATGTATAATGTCTGACAGGAGGTAAGTAGGAAGTAGTTCAGTAGGGATTACATTCTGGCACAAGAACTACAGTTTGACTAACTGATGCCCTGGAGTTTTATTTGAATGCCTTTCACTCCAGAAAGAAAAATCTTCCAGCTCAAGAACTTTCATCTCTGTGCTCCTTTCTCTGCCTACAAGTCAGGGCACAGTCTTCCCCTTCTGTAACTTTGATCACACTCTTTTTGAAGCAACAGTTTCTCTCTGTTGTCTATTGTTCATTCAACATACATTTACTGAGTATCTACCATGTGCCAAGAAAAGAACCCTAGAGAAAGACAAGTAAATAAAACATGGTCCCTGATCTCCAGGCTCTTGAGTTTAGAGGTAGGAAGTGACAAAAAGGGTACTGTAGCCCCATGTGGTAAGTAGGTAGGAATGTAGGAATAAAAGTCTCTGAGAGCACTTTACAGATCAAATTACTTATTGGCGGAGGTGAATAAATTCAACCTTGACAGGAGAGTAGGAGCAACGCCTTAGGGAAGGAAGGAAACAGGGTCAGGTGATGGGAACGATACTGCAGCTCAGACAAGGGGTAGAATGGAGGTCCAGGCCAGACCTGGAGACCTGGAGAACTGCAGACCTGGGAGAGCATGGAGAGCAGGCATATCGTCTAAATTTCCGAATGTGGAATATGTTAGAGGACAGATGTAGCATAGATAAATCTGAAGAAGCAGATAGGGGCAGGATCAAGGACACTCTTAGTCATATAAACCAGTTCATACTGAAGTATATGCAGAGCAGTGACTATTAAGATGGTGATTAACATGCTCAGTTTGCATTTTAATTTCCCTTTTGCTTCTATGTGGGAAAAAGGACTGCAAAGGTAGAGGCTAGAAACAGGGAGACAGTGTGGAGGCTACTTCAGTAGTTCCAGTGAGG
Organism: Odocoileus virginianus; assembly: GCF_023699985.2. Taxonomy (NCBI): domain Eukaryota; kingdom Metazoa; phylum Chordata; class Mammalia; order Artiodactyla; family Cervidae; genus Odocoileus; species Odocoileus virginianus. The sequence continues at coordinate 33,597,469 of NC_069697.1, forward strand.
AGTGATGAGGGGCTGACTTAAGGCAGTGGGGTGGGGAACAAATAAATAACTCACTCTCTCTTTCTGTCATCTTATACATAGAAAACAATTGTCATACCATCCGTAAGTCATGTCAGACTCTTTGTGACTCCATGGACTATAGCATGCCAGGCTTCCCTGTCCTTCACTGTTTCCCAGAGGTTGCTCAGACTCACGTCCATTGAGTTGGTGAAGTTCTCCAACCTTCTCATCCTCTGTCTTCCCCTTCTCATTCTCCCCTCAGTCTTTCCCAGCATCAGGGTCTGTTCCAACGAGTTAGCTCTTCACATCAGGTGGCCCAAGTACTGGAGCTTCAGCTTCAGCATCAGTCTTTCCAATGAATACTCAGGAATGATTTCCTTTCAGTTCAATTCAGTAGCTCAGTCATGTCCAACTCTTCGCGATCCCATGAACCACAGCACACCAGGCCTCCTTCTCCATCACCAACTGCCGGAGTCCACCCAAACCCATGTCCACCGAGTCGGTGGTGCCATCCAACCATCTCATCCTCTGTCGTCCCCTTCTCCTCCTGCCCTCAATCTTTCCCAGCATCAGTGTCTTTTCAAATGGCTCAGCTCTTCACATCAGGTGGCCAAAGTATTGGAGTTTCAGCTTCAGCATCAGTCCTTCCAATGAACACCCAGGACTAGCTCCTTTAGGATGCACTGGTTGGATCTCCTTGTAGTCTAAGGGACTCTCAAGAGTCTTCTTCAACACCACAGTTCAAAAGCATCAATTCTTCTGTGCTCAGCTTTCTTTATAGACCAACTCTCACATCCATACATGACTACTGAAAAAACCATAGCCTTGACTAGATGGACCTTTGTTGACAAAGTAATGTCTCTGCTTTTTAAAATGCTGTCTAGGTTGGTCATAACTTTCCTTCCAAGGAGTAAGCGTCTTTTAATTTCATGGCTGCAATTACCATCTGATTTCCTTTAGGATTGACTATTTGATCTCCTTGCTATCCAAGTGACTCTCAAGAGTCTTCTCTAGTACCACAGTTTGAAAGCATTAATTCTTCAGTACTCAGCCTTACTTTTTTAAATATTACTTATTTTAATTTGTGGATAATTACTTTACAATATTGTGATGGTTTCTGCCATACGTCAACATGTGGTCCAACTCTTACATCTATACATGACTACTGGAGAAACCATAGCTTTGACAATATGGATTTTTGTTGGCAAAATGATGTCTCTGCTTTCCAATATGCTATCTAGGTACTCTGGTTTCTCTTCAAAGAACATTAAGAATTGAGATTTATTGAGCACTTACTATATGTAGCAGGCGCTCTCCCATATGTTTTATGTTTGACTCATCTTGTCTTCAGAACAATTCTTCATCATGAGGAATTTGAGGTTCAGATGAGGAATTTGAGGTTCAGATAAGGAAAATGAGGTTCAGAAACTAACCTGGCCAAGGTCCTCAAAATCAGACATTATCTTCTATTTCTTTCATTATGTAACATATATAAAATAAATTTGTATACAGGTTAATATATACATATATATATGGTGCCCAATAAATATTTGTTCATTGGGTATTACAATTATTCACTAGTGGAACAATGTTTTTTGAAAAGAGGTAAGTTTTCATCTCCCAAAGTGCTCAAGCAGAGCCTGCGTGATGACTTGTCAAGCATGTTTTAGAACAAAATCCTGCTTTCTATGTAAGCTTCCAGAAAATTCTAAAGCCCCCAATAGTACTCACATTTCAATGACTGTATGATTCAGTGAGTTTGAAGGACAAACACCTGCTAGTTAACAAAAAAATAACTGAGCTTTTAAGACTCCCCATTAGTAAGAAAAATTACCATTAATCTCAAACACACTTATAGTCACCATTTTCTCTTCTGGTTAGTTTCTGATGCCTTTTGTCAGTGCTCCTCATATGACTGGATGAAAGAAAATATCTTACTATACTAGTATACATAAGGATACTTACACATATTTCTTTGGAAATCCTATCAAAGTGTAACAGAAAGAAAGAGATATTTTATCAATATTAAATTCCTCTTAGGTACATTTTAATTTCTTAAAGCACTGGGCATGTAATAATATGCTAATTTTCATAGACAATGTAGCATTTTAGAGTGGAATTAGGAATATATTTTGAGGAGAGATGGGAAATTTCTCAAGTCAGGAAACTATGCCTTTATTACTTTTCTGCTATTAACTTGCTCTGGGATTTTAAGCAAGTCCCTTAAGCCTCTCTTAGCTTCATTTGTACCTAATTTGTAAAATAAGGACTAATGCTTAACCACTACCTCACCAGGATATACTGAAAAAATAATAAGCTCATATAGACAGGCAAGATACTTTGAGATTTTTGAATCAAAGATCCAGCAGATTAAAGTCTAACTAATTTAAATGAACTAAAGATGCATACAAATGAATTAATATAATATACAGCATTATACAAAACTTTTACAGTTTGAGGTATAAAAACATTTAAATACAAGATCATTTTCTAAATGCTCTCACCTTTTAAATTAAAAGCACTCATCTAAATTTCATCTTCTAAAACTCCAGAAGATAGTGAAATATCTCATGATAGTATTTTAAAAGGAAATAAGGAGTTACCTTGAAGTCATTTTTGGATGATAAATGGCTTACAAATCTAATTTCTGAAACTGCACAAGAAAAGACCTCATATTTGCTTGACCCTCAATACCTACATTTGTCTACCTATGTCATGTGTATTTAAAGTGGGCAAAGGGTTAACAACTGCCAGGAAAGCTAGAGCTGTAGACTGAGTGGGTGATGATCCATTGCTCCAACACCCTTCATTCCAAGAATTGCCTTTAAGAGGCTGTTTTGTGTTGTTGGTTTTTTTAAATCATTTTTCTTACAATTAACATTTCCTAAGACAGATCAGCTTCTACATTAGGATATATACTGGCCTTGGTTTATATACTAGGTTAAATTTTACTGAAGGGCATGTTTCTCATTTTGGAGACACAGCCTAAAATGCTATCTGAGAGCAAGTATATAATATAGCCATTATCTCATTTGAACATATTGCCTTTAAGGTATTCAGATATAATACAGAAATAAAAATCTCTTTCTTTGGGAGTCAGGAAGTGCTACTGATGGTGAAGATAAAAGAGATTTTAATATCTAAGCTCATAAATGTAGGTAAATCATTCCATGTTGACTTTTAAGAATAAAATCTTAGGTGGAAATCAAAATGATTATAATAATTGTTATTATTATTACTACTACTACTTGAGAAATAGAGGAACACATTCTATGGAGCTGGCCTTTGCTAAAAAGAGTTTGACATTTTAGAAGACTTAAGCAGCTAAGTGCAGAATCCCCTAACAGAGAAGACAACTGTCCAGAAAATACATATATTTAAATTAAAGGAGGTCCTCAAACTGACTGGAATCTTCTAAGTGAGAGCTTAAATCTCCAATACTCAAATGTTAAGCTACATTCACAGATAATCAACCAGGCTTTGAAAAAGGATAGACAAACCAACCAAGGGTAGAATAAACTGTAGAATATTGAATAAAATTACAGTTAAAGAAAATATAGCAGTAGAGAGATTCTAGACCTTACACTTGTGAACCCAAAACTAAATTTCAAGTACAAATGAGTTATTAGGAAAGCATAACTGCAAAAGTGCCATCGGCCCAATTCCAATTCCAGTAAGGTCTGAATCAGAGCAGTGACTGGAAAGCAATGAATAAAATAATCATATGCCCAAGAATAACAAATTCTGAAAACCCATCCCAGAAATATGAAAATAAAGTTGGCAGCAGTAAATTTGCCATCTGTAAATCTATTTTCAAAATATTTTATAAGGACCAAATAATGAAAAATTGGATGTAACATTTGCTATCTTATTAGCACCCGCAGAAGGGTCAGTAAACACCCCACACTGTTGGAAAATGATACTTTTCACTGAACATCTTTGCTTAGAGAGGGTATTTGAATCCTCTTGAAAACATCACCCTCACATAGTTACTATCAAGTGACATTGGTTCTGAGGTGACATCTATTTCCCATGCCCAACTTATAAATTCAATGGAAAAAAAAGTTGCTTATAAGTAAAAAAAGGAATGATTTTTCACTTATGTATCACACTTAACAAACACTAAAATATGTACAACAGTTTTGAAAAAATGATTCTGAGCAACTTCTAATTGACCTCCCAACCTATGTCCCATGTAATTCCACTGGAAGCTATTGTTAAGTATTTAGTGTAGTGCTTTATAGAATTTCTAAAGGCATTATAATGTATCATACTTCATCAAACCTTAAGGCTTTCAGTCAAATCTATAGCGATTTAGCAATAGCTTTCCTAAAAACAACAACAACAAATAAAACACTAATATATTAGTGTAGTATAATCATAAATTATGACACTGACAATTTTCAGTCATTAAAAATTGAAAAATATATGACATATATGGAATTTATATATGCTAAATCTTGTAACTCACACTCTTTTATCTCTTGTGAAGAGTAATTCTAAACCAAGGGTTAAATAACACAAGCATATAAACCTGTATCTCACTTTTGCAAATACTGTCAGTCATCTTCTATATTTTTTAATCAACAAGTGAGTCTTACGTGCCCTTTTTGTGGATATCTATTACCACAGAGTATCTTATTTTATTCATTTATAAGATGATATTTAACTGAAACTTTTTCCATTATGTTTCAAGAGTTCATGTTTCCAAAGTACCTAATACCTTTCCTAAGACTAAGATTCTAAAGGAGTTTTAATGGAAAAGGAGTATACTATTTTAGTTGTTACAAAATTAGAATATGGTACAATATCCTGAAAGATTGAAATTGGTGGTTTTCTATGATTAACTGCAGGTATTAAAGACAGTTGAAACCAAGATTCCACCTCATTTTCAAACACCCATGTGTTTTCCTGGCAAATATAGACATGAATTTTAATTTTCAACTTTCTGGAGGAGGCCAAGAAAGATGTAACTTGCAGATATAACAGTACTCAGAAATGGCTAACCCTGAATCATCAGAGAATGTAGGCTGATAAATGAACTCACTTTGCTTTCAAAAGATAATATGTATACTCACCCTAACTTTACAAAAGAAGAAATACATGTAGCCAATGTTATGCTACGCTAAGTCATTTCAGTCACGTCTGAATCTGCGACCCGACGGAGTGTAGCCTGCCAGGCTCCTCTGTTCATGGAATTCTCCAGGCAAGAATACTGGAGTAGGTTACCATTTCCTTCTCCAGAGGATCTTCCCCACCCAGGGACTGAATCCCTGTCTGTTACATCTCCTGCATTAGCAGACAGGTTCTTTACCACTAGCGACACCTGTCACTAAGTGTATTAAAAGTTCTAAGTCATTAGTACCTGAAGTAAAACAAATTAAAATGAGATTCAACTTTTGTCCATTGGATTATTATTCTTTAAACTGACCTGGGCACACAAGACTCCCAAGAAACTAATTAAAAACTGTAAGCTGGTTCATCCTACCACCAACCACCACCAAACACACTAATTCAGCAACAATTTTCAGAAAAATTACTTTTGTGAGAAATTCAGAAACTATTTGAAAGGCCCCTATACACCAGAGAATGCAAACCCAGACTTAATAAAGCCAGTCGGGAGAAGAAAAAGAGAAACGAGCACCTAACCATGTAATGCAAGTATTTACTGACATAGTGGAAAACTTGATAATAACAAAATAGTAGTAGGTGACTTTAATACCTACCTAAATGAATGGACAGATCATTCAGACAGAAAATCAAAAATAAAACATTAAGCTTAAATGACACATAAATCAACTTATTAGATATATACAGAACGTTACAACCAAAAGCAGAATAAACATTCTTCTGAAGGGCACATGGAACATTCCCCAGGATGAATATTATTTGGCATCATTGTTCAATCAGAGTCATTGTCTGACTAATTGTGACCCCATGAAATGCAGCATGTCAGGCTTCCCTGTCCTTCACCACCTCTCTGAGGTTGCTCAAACTCATGCCCATTGATTCCGTGATGCCATCCAACCACCTCACCCCTCTGTTGCTCCCTTCTCCTCCTGCCTTAAGAAGATTTAAGAAATTAAGAAGACTGAAATTATGTCAAGCAGCTTTCCAACTACTATGCTATGAAACTTGAAATCAACTACAAGAAAAAATGGCAAAAAAATATAGAAATGTGGAATATAAACAATATAATACTAAACAAACTATGATCACTGAAGAAATAAAAGAGAAAGTTAAAAAAATACCAGGAGGCAAATGAAAATAAAAACACAATTCCAAAATCTATGGGATACAGCAAAGGCAGTTCTAAGAGGGATGTTCACAGACATAAAGACCTACCTCAGGACACAAGAAAAATCTCAAATAAACAATCTAAGCTTACATCAAACAGAGCTAGGAAAAAAACAAACAAAAGTCAAAGTTAGTAGAAAGAAGAAAAAAGTAATGATCAGAACAGAAATACATGAAGACTAAAAAACAGTAGAAATGGTCAATAAAACTAAGAGCTGGTTCTTTGAATATAAACCAAATTGACAAACTTTTAGCCAGACTCATTAAAAAAGGCCCCCAAAATAAAATCAGAAATGAAAGATAAGTTACAACTGACACCACAGAAATACAAAGGATCATAAGAGATTACTATGAACAATTATATGCCAACAAAATGGACAAACTAGAAGAAATGGATAAATTCTGAAAAGCATACAATCTTCTAAGACTGAATCAGGAAGAAATAGAAAATGTGAACAGACTAATTACTAACAAGTTGAATCCATATTCAAAAACTCTCAAGAAATCCAGAACCACACAGATTCACAGATGCTGTCTATGAAATGTTTAAATAAGAGTTAAAAGTCATCCTTCTCAGATTAGAAAAAACTCATGAATAAGAAATGCTTTCAAACTCATCCTAAAAGTTCAGCATCAGTCTGATAACAAAACCAAAGACATCACCAAAAAAAAGAAGAAAAAACAAAAAGAAACTTACAGGCCAATATCACTGAATGACAGAGATGCAAAAATCTCCAACAAAACATTAATATTAGCAAGCCAAATTCAACAATACATTAAAAGGATCATGTATCATGATCAAGTGGGATTCATCCCAGGTGCAAGGATGGTTCAATATCTGCCAATCAATCAATGTGGTACACCATACTAACAAAATGAACAATAAGAAGCATTTTTCAAGCAGATGCAGAAATACCTTTTGAAAAAAAATTAAACATCTATTTATACTAAAAACTCTCTACAAATGGGTATAGAGGGAGCATAGCTCAACATAATAAAGGTCATTTACACAAACTTAAGGCTAAATTATAACACTCAACAGTGAAAAGCTGAAAGTGTTTCCTCTAACATAAAAAACAAGACAAGGATGCCCTCTCTTGCCACTTTTATTCAACGTAGTATTGAAAGCCCTATCCACAACAATCAGACAAGAAAAAGTATCAAAATTGGAAAGGAAGGAGTAAAACAGTCACTACTTGTAGATGACATGATACTATATATAGAAAATCTAAAGATGCCTCCAAAGACTACTAGATTCATTAATGAATTCAGCAAAGTTGCAGGATATAAAATGTGCAGAAATACATTGCATTTCCACATACTAATAACAATCTATCAGAAACAGATTACCAAAACAATTTACAATTGCATCAAAAGAATGAAATATCTAGGAATACAAGTAATCCACAAGGTGAAAGACCTGTACTCTGAAAACTATCAAATAATGATGACAGAAAATGAAGACAACACAAATAAATGGAAATATATTCCATGCTCATGGTTTGGAAGAATTAACATTGTTAAAATGGCCAGCTAACCAAGGCAGATTCAATGCAGTCCTATTGAAATACCAATGGCAACTGTCACAGAACTAGAGTGACTAATTCAAAAATGTGTATAGAAAAACAAAAAACCCTGAATAGAAAAGGCAATCTTGAAAAAGAAGAACAAATCTGGAAGGATCACACTCTTCTGGATTCAAACTATAGTGCAAAGCTTTAGTAGTGAAAACAACATGGTACTGGCACAAAAACAGTCACAAAGACCAATGCAACAGAATAAAGAACCCACAAGTAAATCCACGTTCATATGGTCACTAAACCTACAGCAAAGAAGGTGAGAATATACAGTAGGGAGAAAGGCAGCCTCTTCAGTAAATGCTGCTGGGAAAACTGTAAAGCCTCATGCAAAAGAATTAAACTGGATCTCTTTCTTACACCATATACAAAAGTAAACTCAAACTGGATTAAAGACAGACTTCCCTGATGGCACAGTGGATATGAATCTGCTAGCCGACTGATGGGACACGGGTTTGATCTCTGGCCCAGAAGGATTTCACAGGCCACAGAGTAACTAAGGCCCTGAGACACACCTATGGAGCCCACGCAATGCAGCCTGCACTCTGCAACGACCGAGTCCCCGTCTGCAGCTTCCGCAGCCCACGAGGCTAGAGGCTGTGCTCAAGAGAAGTCACTGCAATGAGAAGCCCACACCCTGCAACAAACACAGCAGCCGCTGCTCCCTGCAACTAGAGAAAGCCCGTGCACAGCAACAAAGACCCAACACAGCTCAAGATAAAAATAATAACAAGCAAATAAATTTTAAAACTGGATTAAAGACTTAAAGGTAAGACCTAAAGCCATATAACTCCTAGAAGAAACCACAGGCAGTAAGTTCTTTGATATCAATCTCGGTAATCGTTTTGGGTGATCTGTCTCCTCAAGCAAGGGAAACCAATGCAAGAATAAATAGGACTATATCAAATTAAAAACCTTTTGCATATGGAAGGAAACCATTAAAAAATGAAAAGGCCACCTACTTAATGGGAGAAGATATCTGCAAGATGTATATGTTGAGAGGTTAATATCTAAAATATATTAATACAAAGAACTCACAAAACCCCGTATCAAAGAGGTAATCTGATTTAAAAATGGGCAGAGAACCTGAATAGACATTTCTTCAATAAAAAAACATAGATAGTCACCAGACATGTGAAAAAAAATACTTAATGTCACTAATTATCAGGGAAATGCAAATCAAAATAATAATGATATATCACCTCACACCTATGAGAATGGCCATCATCAAAAAGACGGCAAATAACAATAGCTGGCAAGGATGTGGAGAAAAGGGAAACCTCATGCACTGTTGTTGGGAATGTAAATTGGTATAACCACAATGAAAAATCATAGTTTCCTCAAAAAATTAAAAATAGAGTTGCCATAGGATCCAGCAATTCCATGTCTGGGTATTTACCCAAAGAAAACAAAGACAGTAATTTGAAAAGATAATTTCATCACTGTTTACTGCAGCATTATTGACAACAGCCAAGATATAGAAACAACCTAAATGTTCATTGATAGAAAAATGGATAAAGAAAATGTGATGTGCATGCATACGTATATACATACACACAATGGAATATTACTTAGGCATTAAAAAGAAATCTTACCATTTGCATTTATGGTTATATGGATGGATATAGAGGGTATTATGCTAAGTGAAATAAGTCACACAAAGGACAAATTACCATATGATTTCACTTTCATGTGCAAGCTAAAAAATAAAACAAATGAAAAAACAAAACAAACTCATAGATAGGGTGAACTAACTGGCAGTCATCAGAGCAGAGGGAGTTTGGGGATTGGGTGAAATAGGTGAAGGGGATTAAGAGGTACAAGCTTCCAGTTATAAAATAAATAAGCCACGGGGATGTAATAAAGGGCATAAGGAATATAGTTAACAATACTTTAATAATAGATGTGTAGGTGGTGACTACATTTATTGTGGGGATCATATCATAGTATATTCAAACGTCAAATCACTATGTTGTACACCTGAAACTAGCATAATATTGTACATCCACTATATATCAGATAAAAATATGTTAAATGGATTAATAGAAAACTGAATCATTTATGCTTAAATGATGGACAGTCAAGGGGGGTTTTGTATTGGGTTGTTTACTGTTTGGTATAACTTTGCAAACAGTAAAGGTATTTATAACAAAAGCACAATTTCACAAAGTAAAAAAAGAACCTAAACATTTAAGTATTTATTCAAAGGCTCTTACTCTTACCTGATGAAATCTGTTACCCCAAAATGACAACTGAAGATAAGTGGGAGAGTGAGTTGCAATTCAAGTGTAATGGATTTATAACATTGTATAACAAAATATTATTAAACTAACAAATTATGAAAGTGAAAGTCACTTAGTCATTTCCAACTCTCTGCAACCCTATGGACTATACAGTCCATGGAATTCGCCAGGCCAGAATACTGGAACAGGTAGCCATTCCCTTCTCCAGGGGATCTTCCCAACCCAGGGATTGCACCAGGTCTCCCCCACTGCAGGCACACCTTTACCAGCTCAGCCACCAGGGAAGCCTAAACCAACAAATTATAGAACCTTCAATTTGGAGTGGCCACACTGGATCTCTTCTAATGGTTTGTTCTCCTGGCATGTGCTCAAGTCACTCAGTTGTGTCTGACTCTTTTGCAACCCTGTGTTATGGGCTGTAGCCTACCAGGCTCCTCTGTCCATGGGATTTTCCAGGCAAGAATATTGGAGCAGGTTGCCATTTCCTCCTGCAGGGGATCTTTGTTGCTCGGCAGGAATCCGCAACTCCTGTGTCTCCTGCAGTGGCAGGCAGATTCTTTACCACTGAGCCCCCTGCACAGCCCTCTTCCCGCATAGACTGTTGTTTGTTTAGCCGCTTCAGTCGTGTCCGGCTCTTTTGCAAACCCATGCACTGCAGCCCGCCAGGCTCCTCTGTATATGGGATTCTCCAGGCAAGAATACTGGAATGGGTTGTCATTTCCTTCTCCAGGGTCCAGCACGGATGAGCCTATCTTATCAGCAGTCAAAAGTGTGGCCCAAGGAGCCAAAACAGAAATCCTGCTGGGGTTCTATACTCAGTTAATCTTGCTCTGTTTGGGAAATTACCTTCTTTTAATCACCTTCATTTTCAGTTTCTATCATTTGTTTGCTAAAAACATTTTGACATGCCTGGCACTAATTACAAGCTGATTGTCGTTGCTGATTCTTTCCTTCCAAAACAATAGTCCAAATACAAAGCAGTATCTGAAAATAAACTCAATAAGAAATAATCATACCACAATTACATTTCACAAGCATTTTTAAAATGAAAAAATGTCATGTCTTTAAAATTATGTTCTTTATTAGTATTTCTTAAATTGGGGGTAATTGTCAAAATGTGCAGCTTCCCAGGTAAAGAACCTGCCTGCCAATGCAAGAGACATAAGAAACATGGGTTCGATCCCTGGGTCAGGAAGATCCCTTGGAGCAGGGCATGGCAACCTACTCCAGTATTCTTGCCCAGAGAACCCAATGGGCAGAGGAGCACGGACAGCTATGGTCCATAGGGTCACAAAGAGTCAGACACAACTGAAGCAACTTAGCACACACACAGCACGTCTCTTTGGAATATGCCACATTTTAGAAAAATATCACCTTTTTTGCCTGAATATTGCTTTCATATAAATATAAAGATTTGACCTTGTAATTTTCAATGTTTCATTGCAATTTTACTAGCATTTTGACTCTGGAAGAATCCTGCTGTTTTCCTTGCAATAAAATGACTTTAAAATAACTTTCCAGCCCACACTTTACTTGGAGGGCACAGACGATGATGGCTCTAAAAAATCTCTAATCAATCTCTAAAGCACTCTTGAGAATTTCAAGTTACTGTTTGAATTCTTTGCATGAAGAGATTTGTAGGAATTTATGAACATTTTCTTTCTATTGTTTTCTATCAAATGATTTCCAGTTTATTAATTTGTAATTTTTACTCATGTTGGGTAAGTATGAAAAAAATAATCTCAAAGGGAGAAGCTTCAGATAAACTCATTGAGCAGAAACTTATTTCAGTTCAAGAAACTTCTAATAGAAATGCTCTTAATTTCCTTAAAAGTCTCTTTCTCTTCCCATGTTTAACAGAAAGGTTCCATTTTGCAAATAAAAGAAGACATTTTGGTATGTGTGCTGATTTTAAAATGAACATTTCATTTTGTACGATTGAAGAAAACTGAGATTAACAAAGAAATAGTAATAGATTGTGATAGGAGACTCTCCCCGCACCTCTTTCAGACACCCAATCTGAGTAACAAATGTTTCAGTTCAAACCACAGTATTGCATCCAAACTATTTCAATGCCTCTTTTGCTCTTTATTGGTTTCTAAAAGGGTTTAACAATAAGGAAAATTTATGTTCTAATCTCTTCCACTCTGGAACATCAAATCTTTCCTAAGGTCATGATTTTGTTTAAGTCTCAAAGAAATGTTGGTAGATGCTGATAAAAAGAGATTAACTGCAGTGGAAAAGGTCAGGTGCTCGTCACCTGATTAAAACACTATGTCAATGTAATATAGTAGTCAAGGTACACCTTTCAGATAAAGCAGGAATGGGAAATAGTAGTATATTTTTAAATCCCCCTGGTTATGAGCATTCTGGTTTCATACACTCAAGGGAGGCCATATGGGCTAATAGAGTGGCTTGAAAGCTTTTTAAAAATCTATCCATTACAAGAATGTTATCATGCATTGTGAACCAACACATAAGAATAAATACAGTTTATAAAAGAGTGCCTATCCTTAATATATCATAACTAATATTTCTATTCTTTTTTTAAAAAATGCTTTTTGAGATCATAGACTTGTTAACTGTGACCTTACACAAGGCTTTTAATCTTGTCTTTCTTAATTTTAGTTTTTCACTACAACTCACAAAATTAAATGAGATAAAGTATGTGACGTTCTTAGGACCATGAACTCTCAATGTATTAATATTTTATTCCCTCCTGTCCACACCAAACTTTTACTTTCTTTAGAGTCTACGCTCATATTACACTGATAAAAATAAAAAATTAAAATGCATCAAAAATTAAAATAAATGTACACACAAATATGATATCTGGCTATAGAAACAACTTAAATAATCACATCTCCTTGCATCCATGACTCTGCATCATCCACTTCCTTACCAACATATGTCTTCTTTTGGCCAATGAGATTTAAGCAAATGTGACACAAACAGAGGCTTAAAAATTGCTTTTTCATTAGACTTTTCTTCCTGCTACTGGGAACTCTCTCTCACAACTTTTGAAATGCTGCCACCATGTGAATAAGCCTGTACAAGTCAGCTTCAGACTTGTGGTTCAGCTGACAGCAGAAATGAACAAAAATATGAGTAAGGTCATCCTAAAGCATGTCAGACTACAGCTGAATGAGATGGGCAAAGGAATATCCACCCTGAATTGCTGACCCATAGATACACAAACAAATAAAATGGCTATTTCATTTAAGCAACTATTAAATAAGTTGGCTTTAAGCCACTCAATTTTAGGGTGGTTTATTGTGCCACTTTTTCAACTGCATAGTTCTCATTTTTATAGTAAGATTTTAAAAATAAGAACTTGCTTGAAAAGACACACATTAAGAAATCCTTAACCAGGGGAAATGGGGTCAAAGAATGTTATTTTTTTTTTCCAAGAATTTATGCAGCTCAAGTTTTTGATGGCTGAGCTCCTGAACAAAATATATATTAATAATATGTAAATACTCTCTGTTTTCTGACTGGTGATATCACAAGAGAAGTAAAAGAAAGATTATTTTATTTCCAGGTTACTTCTAGGAGAGACTGCAGCTGAGGAATTTGTGGTGTGATTTTTCCTGAAGAAACTTGGCAGACAAAGTAATTTTTAAAAGAAAATAGAGAACTTTCCCTAGTATGAGCAAAGTGAAAACACATTACAAAGGCATTTCAAAAACTTGTCAAGTATATGTAGGGAAAAATTTTACTGATGTGAAAAATTAAATCATAATAAGTTCACTATTAATTTTTTTAACTTTTTATTTTGTATTGGGGTATAGCCAGTTAACAATGTTGTGATAGCTTTGGGTGAAAAGCGAAGGGATTCAGTCATATGCAGATGTGTATCCATTCCTTCCCAAACCACCTTCCCATCCAAGCTGCCAGACAACATGGAGCAGACTCCACGTGCCGTACCGCACGTCCTTGTTTCTGGTTACCGATTTTAAACACCATGTGCACGTGCCCATCCCAAACTCCCTGACTAGCCTTTCCTCCCATCCTTCGGCCTCCCAGCAACCATAGGCCCAGTCTCAAAGTCTGTAAATTCACCATTAATTTAAAAAGAGACTTCACTCTGGGCTTCTTGAATACTTGATAGAAACCTGATCAAAACAGGCAATTTAAAATATGGGTCACACTTAAATGTGGAATCTCAAAGAAATTATACAAATGAACTTATTTACAAAACAGAAATAGATGCAAAGACATAGAAAACAAATTTAGGGTTACCAAAGGGGAAAGGGATGAGGGGAGGGATAAATTAGGAGTTTGAGATTAACAGATACAAACTACTATATATAAAATAGATAAACAAGGTCCTACCGTATAGCACAGGGAACCATACACAATATCTTATAATAAGCTATAATGGAAAAGAATCTGAAAAAGTATATATATATACACACACACACATATATAAGTGAATCACATTGTTATGTACCAGAAACTAATACAACATTGTAAGTCAATTATACTGTAATTTTTAATTAATTAATTAAAAAATAAAAAATTTAAAGAGTGGGTTATAATAATGTACTTCCCAAGAAATCTGGGCAATAAAGCATACATAGAGGGTTCAAGCAAAAATAAAAGTATCTTAAAATAACTAACTACAAGCCTATTGGATTTAACTATAACTTGATCCAAGGTACCTTCTTTTATATGTATTAAATTAGAAGGGAAATGGCCAGAAAACAAGAGTGTGGGTTTCTTGGTGAGACCTGTCTTTTTCTATGCCTAGAAGAGGGTACCTGTTAAGTCAGTGGGTCTACTGAGTCTGCCTTTTCACACTGTTCATGACGTTCATGAACTGTTCACGGGCTTCTGAGTCTGTCTAGCAGACCTCTCCCTTTTGTGGGATGGAGGCATTAGAACCGATGTAAGTAAACAGTTGTGCGCCTTCTCCCCTTTGTTCAGGTGCACACTCACTCTGGATCCTTCTGACAATTTGAATTCAATATTGTATTCTCCAGGAAAACTATTTAAGCTCACCCAATTTTCCTGACATTTGTAGTTTTGTCCTAAAATAATAAATTCACATTCCTACTTGTAGCTTTTTTAAAAGTACTGTTTATATAAAGAAAGCCGAGCACTGAAGAATTGATGCTTTTGAACTGTGGTGTTGGAGAAGACTCTTGAGAGTCCCTTGGACAGCAAGGAGATCCAACCAGACCATCCTAAAGGAGATCATCCTGAATATTCATTGGAAGGACTGATGTTGAAGATGAAACTCCAATACTTTGGCCACCTGATGTGAAGAGCTGACTCATTTAAAAAGACTGTGATACTGGGAAAGACTGAAGGTGGGAGGAAAAGGGGAAGACAGAGGATAAGGTGGTTGGATGGCATCACAGACTCAATGGACATGATTTTGAGTAAACTCTGGGAGTTGGTGATGGACAGGGAGGCCTGGCATGTTGCAGTCCATGGGTCACAAAGAGTTGGACACGACTGAGCGACTGAATGGAACTGAAGTGAACTAGTACAAGTAAAACTATATAAAAAATAAATTTTTAAATCGTACAAATTTTAAAAATTAAAAGCTAATTCTCCTGAAAGGGTAATTTCCATAGTAGAACTCATATTCCTCCTCATTTAGAAGTCATTTTATGGGGCAATATTTTGCTCTGTTGCAAACATTAATGTCTCCTTTTTTTCATAACAATAAAGGATTCTGGACTTAGAAATGACCTTAGAGGTCATCAGGTTTAACCAGTCACCCAAAGAAAGAATCTTTCCAGTATTCTCCCTGACAAGTGGTTTACTAATAGCTGTTTGAACCCTGACAGGGAACTAACTCATTGTTCTACCAAGTAAAACAGTCCCTTTAGTTTCATATGGCTTTAATAGCTTAAAAGCTCTTTCTTATATTAAACCCAATCTGACTCTCTATCACTGTGATTCATTCATCTTTTCTCTTTTCTGTCCCTCTGGCACTTCAAAGATTAAGACTACTCCCAACTGTACATGACAGCTCTTCAAGTATTTGAAGACAGAGATAACATTCCTGGGACTAAAATCCAGATTTAACAGTTCCTCGAATCAAACAGTCGGAAAATTCTTTATTAGTTTGGTCTGGTCTCCAAGTACAAGCAGATGGCTGATTAACTTTTTGGTTTATGAAATGAGACCTGATCAACATGTATGAGACACGGCCTGCTCCTGCTTAAGTATGATTCTTTTCCTTATTTTGGAAGACAGCTCTACGTATTATGGCATGAGCTCTCCTAACAGTCATTTCACACTAGTGATTCCCATTCAGCCTCCAGTCAGCTAAAACCTTAAGAGCTTTACCAAACAAGCTTTCATTAAATGTACAGCCTGGTACTGATGAAATTATTTGCAGGCATCAATGGAGACACAGATCTAGAGAACAGACTTACGGACACAGTGGATGGGGGGAGGAAGGAGAGGGTGGGACGGACGGAGAGAGAAACATGGAAACTGACACTACCATATGTAAAATACACAGCCAATGGGAATCTGCTATATGACTCAGGGAACTCAATCCAGGGCTCTGGAACAACCTAGAGGGGTGGATGGGGAGGAAGTGGGAGGGAGGTTCAAAAGGGAGGGGATATATGTATACCTATGGTTGATACATGCTGATGTTTGGCAAAAACCAACACAATTCTGGGAAGCAACTATCCGTCAATTTAAAAAAATAAATAAATTTAAAATGTAAAAGTACAGCCTATATTTTTCTGGTAGAATCCAAGTGTAGGATCTAAAGTTGTCTCTAATTTTCCTCTTGTTACTTTCAACCCATTACTCGAGTCTGTGGGTACATGGTATGTGCATGTTCAGTTGTGTCTGAGTCTGCCACCCCATGGATGGTAGTCTGCCAGGCCCCTCTGTCCATGGACTTTTCCAGGCAAAATACTGGAGTGGGTTGCCATTTCTTTCTCCAGGGAATTGTCCCAACCCTGCGAATCTGTGTCTCCTGCATTGGCAGAGGATTCTTTACCACTTGCACCACATGGGAAGCCCAAGGATTCTTAATTAATTTGGTTCAGTTTCTCAGCCTCTTTACCATCATCCACACTACTTAGGCTGACAGGCCAAGGGAAGACCAGAGCCCCGTAGCCCACCACTAGAATTGCTAAGGATCATCTGGCTATTGGTCTTTTTAACATGTGCTTCTCCCTGTAATCCTAAAACTGAAACACTCTATGTACTTTTTTCAGTATAAGATAATGAATTGCTATCATAAAGGCACTGGGTTTTTGGCAATAATCATCTTTGTTTAGTTGAGAATGCAGATAGTCTGCTATAATGCTTTCTGTTTAAATCTTTAAAAAATAAATACATTCATACATTATATTAATAATCACCAAATGAATCCTATAAAGCAGGTATTATTATTTTTATTTTATAGCTGGGAAAACTCAAAATGGTTAAAACTGCAGGTTCTCTGGAGTCAGAAAACCTGCATTTGAATTCTGACTGTGTCCAATACAATATTAGCTACTTAACCTTTGTTAGCCAACTCTTATTGTAAGATTTTCACGAGCATTAAATAAAATGATCCATAGAAATCATGTAACACAGCACTTGGAAAATAGTAAAGTCTTAATAAGCATTATCGATAATTATTATAGCCAAAGAAAAGAGAGATAGAAAAGCGTCAGAGGCAGGATTTGAAGCAGAGCTTGACCCCAAAGCTACTACAAATACGCCTGGTCAAGGACACATACCACTAATTTTTTTTCTTCTTAGAAAATACAACCAGTCTTCCTGATCCTATCATTTGATGTCATAGAAAATAAAAATAGGATTTGGGGACTGGCAAGAGAAACAATGGAACCAAAGACATAGCCTACTTAGAGATTTTATAGTGACAAATTAAGGAGAAAAACCAGGCTAAGGTCTAGGCAAAGGAATCAGAGATTAAATTGCCAACATCTCCTGGATCACTGAAAATCCAAGAGAATTCTAGAAAAACATCTACTTCTATTTCACTGACTATGCCAAAGCCTTTGATTGTGTGGATCACAACAAACTGGAAAATTCTTAAAGAGATTGGAATATCAGACCACCTGAACTGCCTCTTGAGAAATCTGTATGCAGGTCAGGACGCAACAGTTAGAACTGGACATGGAACAACAGACTGGTTCCAAAACAGGAAAGGAGTATTTCAAGGCTGTATATTGTCACTGTGCTTATTTAACT
Source organism: Odocoileus virginianus (assembly GCF_023699985.2). Lineage (NCBI taxonomy): Eukaryota > Metazoa > Chordata > Mammalia > Artiodactyla > Cervidae > Odocoileus > Odocoileus virginianus. The sequence continues at coordinate 33,615,770 of NC_069697.1, forward strand.
TATATGCAGAGTATAAGAGAAACACTGGGCTGGATGAAGCACAAGCTGGAATCAAGATTGCTGGGAGAAATATCAATAACCTCAGATATGCAGATGACACCACTCTTATGGCAGAAAGTGAAGAAGAAGAAATAAAGAGCCTCTTGATGAAAGTGAAAGAGAAGAGTGAAGAAGTTGGCTTAAAACTCAACATTCAGAAAACTAAAATCATGATATCTGGTCCCATCACTTCATGGCAAACAGATGGGGAAACTGAAAAAAGTGGCAGACTTTATTTCTGGGGGCTCCAAAATCACTGCAGATGATGATCGAAGCCATGAAATTAAAACATGCCTGCTCCTTAGAACAAAAACTATGACCAACCTAGACAGCATGTTAAAAATCAGCCATTACTTTGCCAACAAAGATCTGTCTAGTCAAGGCTATGGTTTTTCCAGTGGTCATGTATGGATGTGAGAGTTCAACTATAAAGAAAGCTGAGCACAAAGAATTGATGCTTTTGAACTGTGGTGTTGGAGAAGACTCTTGAGAGACCCTTGGGCTACAAGGAGATCCAACCAGTCCATCCTAAAGGAAATCATTCCTGAATATTCATTGGAAGGACTGATGCTGAAGCTGAAACTCCAATACTTTGACCACCTGATGCAAAGAACTGACTCATTTGAAAGATACTGATGCTGTTAAAGATTGAAGGTGGGAGAAGGGGACTATAGAGGATGAGGTGGTTGGATAGCATCATTGACTCAGTGGACATGAGTTTGAAGACCCTGGGAGTTGGTGATGGACAGGGAGGCCTGGCGTGCTGCAGTCCGTGGGACTGCAAAGAGTCGGACACAACTGAGGAACTGAACCGAAGAACTAGGTCACAAGATCGAGATGAGCTACAAGGTAGACAAGCAGTAGCTCAAAGCGGGACACTCATGAGGCAGCAACAATTCCTCTGCTATTAAGTATTTGAGGGCAAAGGCTGGATGGCATTTTTATTTTTTGGGTTACCATAAATTTTCATGACCTCTCTAACCTTCCTGGGCCTGAGACTACCCCTAAATTTATTATGGGAGTCTATTATTATTATAGGATGAGAAATGAGGGATATTGGTCAAAGGACACAAAATTTCAGTTACGCATGATGAATATGGTCTAGAGATCTAAAGGTTAGGAAGACACATTTATTATTCATTATGCATTAAATTCATTATTCATTAGCATGACATAATATTAACAGACATATTAATATTACTAAGGATAAAAATCTCAAAAGAAGACATACAAATCTTCAACAAATATATATTTTTAAACATTCAACATCAGTAATCATCAGGGAAGTGCAAATCAAAATCACAATGAGATATCACTTCACACCTCTTAGAATGACTGTCATCAAAAAGATACAAGATAACAAGTGTTGTTGAGGATATGGAAGAAACGGAACCCTCGTAAACTGTTGTTAGGAATATAAATTGGCGCAGCTATTACAGAAAACAGTATGGAGGTTCTTCAAAAAGTTAAAAATAGAACTACCATTAATGATCCAGTAATTCCATCACTGAGTATGTACCTAAAGGTAAGAAAGTCATTATCTTAAAGAAATACCCATGTTCATTTCAGTGTTATTCACAGTAACCAAGATACGGAAACAACCAAATTGTGTCCGTAGAATGATGAATGAGTAAAGGACATAAAATATGTGTGTGTATATATGTATATACATACACACATACAGTGGAACATTATTCAGTCTTTAAAAAGATAGAAATTCTGTCATATGCAACAATGGGGTGAACTTTGAGGACAACAGGCTAAGTGAAATAAGCCACTGACAGAAAAACAAGTACTGCATAACCTCAGCTATGTGTTAGTTGCTGTTTTGTCTGATTCTTTGTGACCCCATGGACCATAGCCCACCTGGCTGCTCTGTCCATGGAATTCTCCAGGCAAAAAAACTGGAATGGGTTGCCATTCCCTTCTCCAGGGGATCTTCCCGACCCAGGGATTGAACCCAGGTCTCCTGCATTGCAGGCAGATTCTTTACTCTCAGTCATCAGGGAAGCCCAATCTCACCACTATGTGGATCTAAATAGTTTACCTGATAGAAGCAGAGAGTAGGATGGTGATTACCAAGGGTTTGGAGACAGTGCGTGGAGGATGAGGAATGGGAGACATTGGTCAAAAAGCACAAAGTTTCAGTTATGCAAGATGAAGAAATTCTAGAGATCTAGTACATATCACGGTGACTAACGGACTGTAGTCTACAGGGTTCCTCTGTCCATTGAACTTTCCAGGCAAGAGTACTGGAGTGGGTTGCCATTTCCTTCTCCAAAATTAATAAGACTATATAATACATTTGAAATTTGCTAAAAGAGTAGATCTTAAAGATTCTGACCACAAATAAAAGGTAACTATATAAGATGATGGATATGCTAATTGACTTGATTTTAGTAATCACTCCACAATGTTTATGTATATCAAATCATCACATTGTACACATTAAATATAATACAACTTCTGTCAGTTATATCTAAATAAAACTGGGAAGGAAGAATATTAAGACACAAAAATACATAATTGTTTGCTTTTAGGTTTTCTAGTAAAAGAAATATCTATTTCTATATTCTAATAAAGTTGAGGAGGCTGTATTAAATACATGATAACTGGGATAAAAGACAACAAAAATGTTCATCTGGAACAAGGTAAGGTAAGACAGAGGGAGAGATCAAAAATTTGTTTATCTTAGTTACTCAATGAAGAAGACAAAGAGAATTAAGAACAGAAATTCAGTTCTTTCAAGAAAACAGAAAGAAGCATTCTTCTACTATCAGGTATCAGTCAGTCTAATGTGTATTTAAGCACTCTTAAAAATATGTTAACTAATCAAGAACTCAGAAATACAGTAAGTCCATCATAAAGTTTACTTTCCAAAGAATAATTCCAGCTTCATATTCTTTCATTTTAAACAAACAATAGGACAACAAAGGAAATTATAAGCAAGGTGTAAAGACAGCCTTCAGAATGGGAAAAAATAATAGCAAATGAACCAACAGACAAAGGATTAATCTCAAAAATATACAAGCAACTCCTGCAGCTCAATTCCAGAAAAATAAACAACCCAATCAAAAAATGGGCCAAAGAACTAAACAGACATTTCTCCAAAGAAGACATACAGATGGCTAACAAACACATGAAGAGATGCTCAACATCACTCATTATCAGAGAAATGCAAATCAAAACAATGAGGTACCATTACATGCCAGTCAGGATGGCTGCTATCCAAAAGTCTAAGCAATAAATGCTAGAGAGGGTGCGGAGAAAAGGGAACCCTCTTACACTGTTGGTGGGAATGCAAACTAGTACAGCCACTATGGAGAACAGTGTGGAGATTCCTTTAAAAACTGGAAATAGAACTGCCATATGACCCAGCAATCCCACTCCTGGGCATACACACCGAGGAAACTAGATCTGACAGAGACACATGCACCCCAATGTTCATCGCAGCACTGTTTATCATAGCCAGGACATGGAAGCAACCTAGATGCCCATCAGCAGACGAATGAATAAGAAATACATATACACATATATACACATATACACATATACATATACACAATGGAATATTACTCTGCCATTAAAAAGAATACATTTGAACCAGTCCTAATGAGGTGGATGAAATTGGAGCCTATTATACAGAGTGAAGTAAGCCAGAAAGAAAAACACTAATACAGTATACTAACACATATATACAGAGTTTAGAAAGATGGTAACGATAACCCTATATGTAAGACAGCAAAAGAGACACAGATGTATAGAAGTCTTTTGGACTCTGTGGGAGAGGGTGAAGGTGGGATGATTTGGGAGAATGGCCTTGAAACATGTATATTATCATATGTGAAATGAATCGCCAGCCCAGGTTGGATGCATGAGACAGGGTGCTCGGGGCTGGTGCACTGGGATGACCCAGAGGGATGGGATGGGGAGGGAGGTGGGAGGGGGGATCAGGATGGGGAACACATGTACACCTGTGGCTGATTCATGTCAATGTATGGCAAAACCACTACAATATTGTAAAGTAATTTGCCTCCAATTAAAATAAATAAATTTACGTTAAAACAAAACAAAAACAATAAACAAACAATAACATCAATATTCTCCTATAGAATAAAAAGGTTTCTGAATAAAATCAAATTTTAAAATTCTGAAGCTTACTTAAAGTCTTTAATACTGGGACTCAAGTAGAAATGTTCAATCAGGTCTTCTCTAGACACTGAGATTAATGACAAAAGAAGGTGAAATGCCACAGTTCTGTGTCAGCTGATGTCAGACAGGATGACACAGATGGATCTTTCTAGAGTATAATAAAGGCAGGAAATTCTTCCAATTGTGGCTTCCACTCAAATGACTGAAGGGTATAGAAAAACTTACTTTATTCTGTTTAATTAAACTGTTATTTCTCTTGCCTGACAACTAGAATGGTTCTGTGGAAAAGACTAGGTAACACAGAATTCTTCTATCATCCATAAGAATTCTTGTTTAATATACCTAAACTGACAAAATTATGCAAAACTATCTTTTTTTGGCTTCACAGGTGCCTCAGTACTCAAGCAAATATCACTATTTTAAAATTAGAATTCATTAAATTATGGCATATAAAAATGGAACATAATCTTGATTTAGGAATAGTTCAAGAAATTCACCTGCAGTATCCTTTAAATGCCAGGCATCCAAAGAAGTATCTCAATAAGAATAGTGCCATCTCAGAAACTAATCCCAAACCAAGGACCCAAGGTTGCCTGAGTAGGCTTGAATGGAAAGCTCTGCAGCAGTAAGCATATGGCAATCCCAAAGTACATGCCATTGCCAAAGGTTGCTGGTCTTGTTTCAGACTGTCACTCTTGATGCACTCAAAAGTATTAACTATCTTATAATATGGAGAAATGATTTCAAAATGTGGAGCTGGAGAAGACTCTTGAGAGTCCTGTGGACTGAAAGGAGACCAAAAGAGTTGATCCCAAAGGAAATAAACCCTGAATATTCATTGGCAGGACTGATGCTGAAGTTGAAGCTCCAATACACTGGCCACCTGATGCGAAGAGCTGACTTGTTGGAAAAGATCCTAATGCTGGGAAAGATTGAGAGCAAGAGGAGAAGGGAGCAACAGAGGATGAGATGGTTGGATGGCATCATCAACTCAACGGACACGAGTTTGAGCAAACCGAGGAGCTAGTGAAGGACAGGGAAGCCTGGTGTGCTGCAGTCCATGGGGTCACAAAGAGTCCGACACGACTTAGTGACTAAACAACAATAAAATGTAGTGAAAAACAAATTGTCAACAACAAAATATCATCATTTAAAGGGTTACTTCACTTTCCATTGCGTGAACACTTTCAAATCCATCATCATCTCTTATGCTTCTCAAAATAAGTCTAAAAGGTAGTCTACAGATATGTATATTGAGGCTTAAAGACTTAAACAATTTGCATAAGCTCTGACAACTAATAAACAGAGCCCAAACTCAAAGCTCCACCGTCTTATTGAAAAACTTACATTTGCCCAATTACAGTCACTTTGTCTCCAAATCCCCTAAACCTGCAACCACTGTCCATTATTTCAGCTCCAAAGTCTTATCTGCTCTGTTCCTCTATGTACACTTTCACTTTCTAAAAAGAGCAAGAAATAGATGAAGAAAAATGTAATACTTCCCAAACATGTTTATCTATAACAAAAATTATATTTCTCCATGAAGGAAAAAGAAAAAATACAAGAGAGCCCAAGGAAATGGTCAGAAATCTAGAATCACCACAGAAAATATATCAGAGTATATGCCCTATTTGTGCTCATGGTGATCAAAATGGCCAAAAACAAATCTTCTTTTGAACTGCTTCAGTGAGGAGTACTAAGTGTAATTATCTGACTCACACAAGGTTTCAAATTTTGCCCTGCACACATTAACACCATCCATGATCAAGCAAGCTAAAATCACACAGGAATCAAAATTAAAAATTGGTTTCACACAGCCATGTTTGCATCTGGCACCTTCAGACAGATATCTAGGTATAAAGATGTGAAATTTTAAAAAAATCAATGTTGTAAAAAGAAAAAGTATGCATCCATCACTTAACCTGGAATAAAAACTTTTGGCTGAAAAGCAGCTTCATATTTTCATCCTACCCATAAACTCCCAGTCATGGAGGAAAGCTGACAAAATATGATAAGTGAGTTGAAAAGTTTTGAAAGGTTTACTAAATCTAAAGAACTAAATAAGTAAAATGCCAGTAGTAAACACAGTAGTTCTATAGACACATCACTCCTAGAAAAAAATCATTCAAAACACATTATTTCATTAACATGTGATTAGTGTATTACTTTTTGATGAGTAAATTAATGCCACAGTATTATGCCACTGACTTTTCATAAGATTTCCTGTATGTTGGACATTCATTCTCTGGTAGCAATTTAGGCAATTGAGAATTATGTTTTCCATTCACTGCAGTATCATTTAAAATGTCACCTTTGTGCATGCTTCAGTCATCTCTGATTCTTTGTGACCCTATGGACTATAGCCTGCTGGGCTCCTCGGTCCAGGGAATTCTCCAGGCAAGAATACTGGAGTGGGTTCCTACTGGAGTGGGTTCCATTTCCTACTCCAGGGGATCTTCCTGACCCAAGGATCAAATGCATATCTCCTGCAGTGCAGGCAGATTCTTCATCGCTGTGCCACCTGGGGAGCTGTCTGTAATTCTGTCACCTTTATAGCCTGTTTAATAATAAATCTTTTAGAAAGAAAATTCAGTAATCCATTCAATCAACAAATGCTCATTGAGAACTTATTATGTGCCAGGTAGATATCTCACTTGGTTCAGTTCAGTTCAGTCACTCAGTTGTGTCTGACTCTGCGACTCCATGAATCACAGCACGCCAGGCCTCCCTGTCCATCACCAACTCCTGGAGTTTACTCAAACCCATGTCCATCGAGTCAGTGATGCCATCCAGCCATCTCATCCTCTGTTGTCCCCTTCTCCTCCTGCCCCCAATCCCTCCAAGCATCAGGGTATTTTCCAATGAAAAGGTCTTTTCAACTCTTCACATTAGGTGGCCAAAGTATTGGAGTTTCAGCTTCAGCATCAGTCCTTCCAATGAACACTCAGGACTGATCTCCTTTAGGATGGACTGGTTGGATCTCCTTGCAGTCCAAGGGACTCTCAAGAGTCTTCTCCAACACCACAGTTCAAAAGCATCAATTCTTCTGCACTCAGCTTTCTTCACAGTCCAACTCTCACATCCATACATGATCACTGGAAAAAACATAGCCTTGACTAAACAGAACTTTGTTGGCAAAGTAATGTCTCTGCTTTCTAATATGCTATCTAGGTTGGTCATAACTTTTCTCCCAAGCAGTAAGCATCTTTTAATTTCATGGCTGCAGTCACCATCTACAGTGATTTTGGAGCCCCCAAAAATTAAGTCTGACACTGTTTCCACTGTTTCCCCATTTCCCATGAAGTGGTGGGACCAGATGCCATGATCTTTGTTTTCTGAATGTTGAGCTTTAAGTCAAATTTTTCACTCTCCTCTTTCACTTTCAAGAGGTTTTTTAGTTCCTCTTCCCTTTCTGCCATAAGGGTGGTATCATCTGCATATCTGAGGTTATTGATATTTCTCCTGGCAAACTTGATTCCAGCCCATGCTTCTTCCAGCCCAGCATTTCTCATGACGTACTCTGCATATAAGTTAAATAAGCAGGGTGACAATATACAGCCTTGATGGACTCCTTTTCCTATTTGGTACCAGTCTGCTGTTCCATGTCCAGTTCAAACTGTTGCTTCCTGACCTGCATACAGGTTTCTCAAGAGGCAGACATCTCACTGCAGTTGCTGCTGCTAAGTCACTTCAGTCGACGTCTCACTCGGTGCTGTCAATATCACAGCAAAGAAAATCGGCAGAACATTGGCTTTAATGATACATTAGACTGGACTGAATTAATAGGTGTATTTACAGAACATTCCACTCTACAACAACAGATCACACATCCTTTTCAATACATAGAACATTCCCCAGGATAGATAGCATGCTAATTTTCTTAAAAGCCTTGATGAGTTAAAAAGATTAAAATCTTATCAAGTAGCTTTTCTAACCACTATGGTATAAAACTAGAAATCAACTGCATGTAAAAACTAGAAAAAAAATCTCCAAATACATGTAATTTAAACAGCATGCTAACAACCAACCAATGGATCACTTAAGAAATCGAAAGAAAATCAACAAATAGCTGGAAACAAATGAAAATGCAAACACAACATTTTAAAATCTATGGGACACAGTAAAGAAAGTTCTAAGAAGGACAGTTTTAGCATTATAAGCCTACCTCTGAAACAAGAAAAATCTTGAATAAACAAACTAAACTTACATCTAAAGGAACTAGAAAAAGAAGAAAAACAAAACCCAAAGCTAATAGAAGGAAAGAAATAATAAAGATCAAAGAGGAAATAAAATAGAGAATTTTTAAAAATAGAAAGAGCTGTGTTCTTTGAAGAGACAAAACTGATAAACCTTGAGCCAAACTTACCAACAGAAAAAGAGAGAGAGAATTCAAAGAAATAAAATCAGAAATGACATAGGAGACATGAAAACCAACTCAAAAATACAAAGGATCATATGAAATTACTACAAACAGCTATTTATGCCAATAAAATAGACAATCCAGAAAAAAATGAGTAGTTTCTAGAATTGGACAATCTTTCAAGACTGAATCAGAAGGAAAAAAAAAAAAACAGAAAATATGAAGAGACCATTTACCAGTAATGAAATTGAATCAGTAATTAAAAAACATCCAAACAGTTCAGGACTTCTTTTACAGAGAAAAAGTCTAAAAAACATTTAAAGAAGAGTTAATATCTTTCCCAAACAATTCAAAAAAGTTAAAGAGGAAAGAATGCTACAGAAGTCACCTTCAAAGCATCAGGCCAATAGTGAAACAAAACAAAGATACACATACACACATACACACACTCTTACAGGCCAGTGCCATTCATGAACATAGATACAAAAATCTTCAACAACATATTAGCAAATCAAATCCAACAATACATTAAATGGATCATATACCATAATCAAGTTGGACTTTTCCCAGGGATGCAATGATGGTTCCATATCCACAAATCAATCAATACGATACATCAAATTGAATAAATATCATACAGTCATCTCAGGGGATGCAGAAAAAGAGCTTGTTACAAAATTCAACATCCATTTATGGTAAGAACACTCAATACAGTGGATATAGAAAATAATGTGATAAAGGCTATAGATGACAAAGCCATCTAAAAGCATCTACTCTAACATCAGGAACAAGACAAAGGTGCCCACTCTTGCCACTTTTATGCAACACAGTATAGAAAGTCCTAGCCACAACAATCAGGCAAGAAAAAGAAATAAAAGAAATCCAAATTAAAAAGGAAGAAGTAAAACTGTCACTGTTCATAGATGACATGATACTATACATAGAAAATCCTAGACATCACCATAAAACTATTAGAACTAATCAATTAATTCAGTAAATTTGCAGAATGCAAAATTAATATACAAAAATAAGTTGCATCTCTATACACTAATAATAAACTATCAGAAAGACAAAAATAATAAAACAGACCCATTTACAATTGTATCAAAAAGGAAAATACCTAGGAACAACTATAACAAAAAGTAGGTTAAAGACCTATACTCTGAAAATTATAAGACACTGATGAAAAAAATTGAACACAATACATACAAATGATAAGATATACTCTACCCATGGGTTGGAAGAATTAATATTGATAAAATGATAATACTACCCAAGGCAAGTTACAGATTCAATGCAATCGCTATCAAATACCAGAGGCATTTTTCACAGAACTAGAACAAAGTATTCTAAAATTTGTATGGAAATAGAGCCACAAAAGACCCTGAATTGCCAAAGCAAACTAAAGAAAGAAAAATCAGAGGTACAATGCTCCTGATATCACCTGTACTCTCTGGTACTGGTACAAAAACAGATCAATAGGACAGAATAGAGAACCCAGAAATAAGGCAAAACTACACAGTCAATTAATTTACAACAAAGGAGACAGGAATGTACAATGGGAAGAAGATAGCCTCTTAAATTTACATGCTGGTAAAAGTGAATAGCTTTGTGCAAAAAAATCAAACCAGGCTACTTTCTCATACCATATACAAAAATAAACACAAAATAGATTGAACACTTTAATGTAAGACCTCAAACCATAACACTCCCAGAAGAAAAGCTAGGCAGTAAACTCTTTGACATCAATCTTAGTAATATTTTTGGTGATCTGTCTCCTCAGGCAAGGGAAGCAAAAGCAAAAATAAACAAATGGGATTACATTGAACTAAAAATCTTTTGCACAGTAAGGGAAACTATTAGCAAGACCAAAAGACAACGTACTGAATGGGAGGTGGTATTTCCCAAATGATATGGTCAATAAGGAATTAAGTCCAAAACACTCAAAGAACTCATACAACTCAACATTTTTAAAAAAACAAAACTGATTAAAAATTGGGCATAGGACCTGAATATACTTTTTTCCCAAAGAAGACAAACAGATGGCCAATAGTCACATGAAAAGATGCTCACTTAGTAATCAGCAATCATTTGGGAAATTCAAATCAAAATCATAATGAGATACCACCTCACATCTGTCAGAATGGCTATTACCCAAAAGGTAACAGATAACATCTTGGTGAAAACATAGAGAAAAACTGCTCCCTGCTGGTGGGAATGTAAATTACAGCTGGTATGGAAAACAGTATAGAGGTTCCTCAAAAATTGAAAAATAGAACTTCCATATGATCCAGCAATTTCACTTCTGGGAAGCAACCTAAGTGTTCACACATAAAAGAATAAACAAGATGTGATATCTATATACACAATGAAACCATATTCAGCCATTAAAAGATAAAATATTTCCATTTGTCATAGCATGAATGGATCTAGAGGGTACTATAAGTGAAGTAAGTTAAACAGAGAAAGACAAATGTCATATGACCTCACTTACATGTGGAATCTAAAAACCAAATCAAGCAAACAAAAAATTAAAACAGAATCAAACAGTTGGCTCCCATAGGAGAAGGGAGGATGCAAATAGGTATAGGGGATTAAGAGGTACAAACACCTAGTTAAAATTTTAAAAGTAATGAGGATGCAATTTATAGCATAAGCAATATGATCAATAATACTGTAATAACATTGTATGGGGACAGTTGATTACTAGACTTATAATGATGATCATTTCATAATATACACAAATGTCAATAAAGTGCATTTTCAACTAAAAAAAATTAAAAAAAAAACTACCAGCCTCATAAAACTCGTAATTTGATGGGAAATATATACAAGTAAAAAGGCAATTAAAACACAGTGTGGTAAATATGTTATGATGTGGATGATGCGCAGAGTTATGCAAATATAAAGAAGGACCATTTTACCTGATCTTTAAGTGTTAGGAAGATTTTCTAAGAGGAAGTGATATCTAAGCAGAGACCTGAATAGATAAGAGTTAGCCAGAGGTGAAAAAGATAATGTTCTATTTATAGAACTAAAAGTTCACTTTGGATAGAAGTTAGTCTTTGGGCAAAAGTAACAAAAGAGCATAATGACAAGGTAAGCTGGGGGCATATTATTTTGAGCCTTTAAGCCATGGAAGAAGTTGGACTTTATTATGAAGACAATGAAAACTGAAGAACTGTAAGCAGGAATGTCTGCATTTTAAGAGGAATCACCATGGTGTGGAGAAAGAATTGGAAGGGGTAGTTGTTGCAGAATCCAAGGAATAAACCATAAGGGAGTAGCAGTAAGGACAGACCTAAGTAGATCCATTTGAGAAGTATTTAGCAGGTATAATCAAAGAACCTTTGTGACTTGTCACATGTATAAAATAAGCAAAGACAAGAAAGAATGAACAGTACCTAAGTGTCTGGACTCAGCAACTGGTTAGATACTAGTGCCGTTCACTGTATGGAACAAAGCAGGGCTGCAGTGCGGGATGTGAGTTGAGTTCAGCTTGTGATTTATCATGGGTAAATATTGTTGAGATGCTTGAGTGGATACTTATGGCAGTTAAAATGATATGCATCCCACAAGAAAATAAGGGATAAATATTCTAGAACTACTGACGTAAGAACTGTCAATCAAGCCAAGAGGATGGGTCTCATACAAGAAGGCTGATGAGAGCCAAAAGAAAACTAAAAAGCAGTACTTAAGAGGAGAGAATAAAAAGAAAAGGGGAGTATATGGACATAGAAACCAAGAATATATAGCATCTCAAAAAGGCAGAAATGATCCTAAGTGCCAAGTGCTGGAGGAAGAGGTCAAGTAAAATGAAGACTAAGAAGTATCCATTAGATGGTTTGACAGGAGGTGATAGGTGATAGTGTGGATTTTAGACACACCCAGAACAATGGCAAGATTTACAGCAGACAGCAAGCCGATGAGATGGGTGCTAAAGCCTTTTACATGAGTAAGAGAGAATAATCAGCAAGTTGCTAGATGACAGGTTGGAAGAATTCCAAAGTGAGTGCCAGAAGCCTCATGGGGGGTTTATATGAGGGCAGGGTATAACTTTAAATTAATTTTTAAAGGCATGATAATAAATTGCAGCCCACTAACAGACATCTATCACAAAGAGTATCTGCTCCCATCTTTACCTGAAACCATTACGTGAATTTTCTGCTTCATTCTGCAAAGTAAAAGGATATTCCCATGGCTCTGTTGTGCGTTCTCTGATTAGGGATGCTATGACATTATTAGCTGAAAGTATTGTATCATATCTTTTTATATCTCTGCTTATAATTCTCACTTCCTGAAGTAAAATTCAAACTCATTTCCGGCTAAAAGGATATACATAAATATCAATGTGTCACACAATGCTCACAAGGAAGTGTTAGGTGATTTCAGTTAAGAATTATTTGCTCAAGTGCAGGCTGCAGTAAAAACTGCCAAGTCTGGAAATAGATTTAAATACAGGTACTTTCTCATGCCTAACTTAAAGAGCATTAAACAATTACTCCTAAATTAAAGTGGTATATGGCACCTGGAAGCTGATGACTCAAAGAATTTACACTGCTCTAAAGAAAGAAATAGAAAAGTCCTACAGAGTTTTAGCTACCCCTATAGTCAGAACAGAATGAGAAGTTGCCTTGAATTAACCTTCCTTCACCAGGCTTTCAAGCCAAATATACACCTTTTTAGTAACAAACACTTAAAAAATAGGTTGTCTAACAACAAATCATGGAATTACATAACTGGAAAACTTTAAGATATTACCTGACAATTGCTTTTTCCTTCATCACAAGTAGAACTTTATGTCTAAAAGAAACCATCCATCTGCAGAAAAAAATTTGGCAAAAACTTTTGCCATGATGCTTGATATTGTTGAAAAAGCCCAATAGGTAATAAGCTCTCCTTGGAAACTAATGACTTCCACTTGGATGCCACACCTACAATGAGATTAGTCCTTAAGACTGGAAATAAAGACCATACTGAGACACTGGGAAAGAATCAGCTCACTAAAATTCATTATTCTAGTTACTGTAAGAAAATTACTAAGAAGATCACTGAGGTTCTTCTCTACGACAATTCATAGAAAAATTATCTCTGACTTCCATAAGAAGATGAATAGTGCCTCTAAAATCCAACATATGATACACTATACAGTCTCTGTACCTGATCAGTTCAGTTCAGTCACTCAGTTATTTATGGCTCTCTGTGAACCCATGGACTGCTGCATGCTAATCCTCCCTTCACCAACTCCCAGAGCTTACTCAAACATCACCATCAAGACGGTGATGCCATCCAACCATCTCATCCTCTGTCATCCCCTTCTCCTCCTGCCTTCAAATTTTCCCAGCATCAGGGTCTTTTCCAATGAAAAGGTCTTTGCACAGGTGGCCAAAGTATTGGAGGTGAAGCTTCAGCATCAGTCCTTCCAATGAATATTCAGAACTGATTTCCTTTAGGACGCACTGGTTGGACCTCCTTGCAGTTCAAGGGACTCAAAAGTCTTCTCCAACACCACTAGTCAAAAGCATCAATTCTTCGGTGCTCAGCTTCTTTTCTGGTCCAAATCTCATGTCCATACATGACTACAGGAAAAACCACAGCTTTGACTAGATGAATGTTTGTTGGCAAGGTAATATCTCTGCTTTTTAATATGCTTTCTAGGTTGGTCATAGCTTTTCTTCCAAGAAGCAAGCGTCTTTTAATTTCATGGCTGTAGTCACCATCTGCAGTGATTTTGCAGCCCCCAAATATAAAATCTCTCACTGTTTCAACTGTTTCCCCATCTACTTGCCATGAAGTGATGGGACCAGATGTCATGATCTTAGTTTTCTGAATGTTGACTTTTAAGACAACTTCTTCACTTTGCTCTTTCACTTTCATCAAGAGGCTCTTTAGTTCTTCTTCGCTTTCTGCCATAATGGTGGTGTCATCTGCATATCTGAAGTTACTGGTATTTCTCCCAGCAATCTTGATTCCAGCTTGTGCTTCATCCAGCCTGGCATTTTGCCTGATGTACTCTGCATATAAATTAAATAAGTAGGGTGACAATAAGCCTTGATGGACTCCTTTCCTGATTTGGAACCGGTCTGTTGTTCCATGTCCAATACTAACTGTTGTTTCTTGACCTGCATACAGATTTCTCAGAAGGGAGGTCAGGTGGTCTGGTATTCCCATCTCTTGAAAAATTTTCCATAGTTTGTTGTGATCCACAGAGTCAAAGGCTTTGGCATAGTCAATAAAGCAAAAGTAGATGTTTGTCTGGAACTCTCTCACTTTTTCAATATCCAATGGATGTTGGCAACTTGACCTCTTGTTCCTCTGCCTCTTCTAAAACAACCTTGAACATCTGGAAGTTCACAATTCATGCACTGCTGAAGCTTGGCTTGGAGAATCTTGAGCATACTTTGCTAGCATGTGAGATGAGTGCAATTGTGCAGTAGTTTAAGCATCCTTTGGCATTGCCTTTCTTTGGGATTGGAATAAAACTGAACTCTTCCAGTCCTGTGGCCACTGCTGAGTTTTCTAGATTTTCTGGCATATTGAGCGCAGCACTTTCACAGCATCATCTTTTAGGATTTGAAATAGCTAACCTGATATTCCATCACCTCCACTAGCTGTGTTCGCAGTGATTCTTCCTAAGGCCCACTTGACTTCACATTCAGGATGTCTGGCTCTCGGTGAGTGATCACACTATTGGGGTTATCTGGGTCATGAAGATCTTCTTTTGTATAGTTCTCTGTATTCTTGCCACCTCTTCTTAATATCTTCTTCTTCTGTTAGGTCCATACCATTCCTGTCCTTAATTGTGCCCACCTTTGCATGAAATGTTCCCTTGGTATCTCTTATTTTCTTGAAGAGCTCTCTAGTCTTGCCCATTCTATTTTTTCCATTTCTTTGCTTTGATCACTGAGGAAAGCTTTCTCATCTCTCCTTGCTATTCTTTGAAACTTTGCATTCAAATGGGTATATCTTTCCTTTTCTCCTTTGCCTTTAGCTTCTTTTCTCGGCTATTTGTGAGGCCTCCTCAGACAACAATTTTGCACTTTTGCATTTCTTTTTCTTGGGGATAGTCTTGATCACTGCCTCCTGTACAATGTCACAAACCTCCATCCATAGTTCTTCAGGCACTCTGTCTATAAGAACTAATCCCTTAAATCTATTTCTCACTTCCACTGTATATTTGATTTAGGTCATACCTGAATGGTCTAGTGGTTTTACTTACTTTCTTCAACTTAAGTCTGAATTTGGCAATAAGGTGTTCATGGTCTGAGCCACAGTCAGCTCCTGGTCCTATTTTTGCTGACTGTATAGAGCTTCTCCATCTTTGGCTGCAAAGAATATAATTACTCTGATTTAGGTCCTGACCATCTGGTGATGTCCATGTGTAGAGTTTTGTCTTGTGTTGTTGGAAGAGGGTGTTTGCTACAACCAGTGCATTCTCTTGGCAAAACTGTTAGCCTTTGACCTGCTTCATTCTGTACCCCAAGGCCAAACTTGCCTGTTACTCCAGGTATCTCTTGACTTCCTACTTGTGAATTCCAGTCCCATATAATGAAAAGGACATCTTTTTGGGGTGTTAGTTTTAGAAGGCCCTGTAGGTCTTCATAGAACTGTTTAACTTCAGCTTCTTCAGCATTACTGGTCAGGAAATAGACTTGGATTACTGTAATATTGAATGGCTGGCCTTGGAAATGAACAGAGATTATTCTGTCGTTTTTTGAGATTGCGTCCAAGTACTGCATTTTGGACTCTCTTTGTTGACAGAGAAATGGATCACGACTCCATTTCTTCTAAGGGATTCCTGTCCACAGTAGTAGATATAATGGTCATCTGAGTTAAATTCACCCATTCCAGGCCATTTTAGTTCACTGATTCCTAAAATGTTGATGCTTACTCTTGCTATCTCCTGTTTGACCACTTCCAATTTGCCTTGATTCATGGACCTAAGATTCCAGGTTCCTATGCAATATTGTTCTTTATAGCATCGGACTTTACTTCCATCACAAGTCACATCTACAACTGGGTGTTGTTTTTGCTTTGGTTCTGTCTCTTCATTCTTTCTGGAGTTATTTCTCCAGTGATCTCCAGTAGCATATTGGGCACCTTTACCGACCTGGGGAGTTCATCTTTCAGTGTCTGATCTTTTTACCTTTTCACACTGTTCATACTGTGCCTGATATTATCCATTAATTATTTGCTAATCTCTTTGGGACTGTTCTAAAATCTCCCTACCATCAACTTGGAAGAAGATAGTCAGAAAAACATAGCTGAAAATAAAATTAGTGCAGAGAAAGGTAAAATGGAGGAAAGCATAGAAAAAAACTCATAGCTACCATAGATTCACAGTGATTTTGTGGCCCTTCTGGATGTGTGTGTGTGTGGTAAAAAATCCACCTGCCAATACAGGGGGTGCAAGAGATGCAGGTGTAATTCCCAGGCTGGGAAGATCCCCCAGAGAAGGAAATAGCAACCCACTCCAGTACTCTTGACTGGTAAATTCCACGGACAGAGGAACCTGGTAGGCTACACTCCTTGGGATCTCAAAGAGTTGGACATGACTGAATGACTGAGCATGCATTCATGGGTGTATATAGCGTTCTTTCTGAATGTTTTCATCACATATAACCCTCTGTTTTAAACAGTGTATTATCTACTGAGGAAAGCAAATTATTCCAAAATGTGGCAATTTAAAAATAGCAAATAATTATCATCTCACGGTTTCTGTGGCTCAGGGATCTGAGCACAGTTTACCTGGGTCTTCTGGCTGAGGGTCTCTCCCAGGTTATAATCACCATGTTAGCTGAGCCTCTAATCTTCTCCAGGCCTGATATGGGGAGGATCTGTTTTGCAAGCTCACTCATGCAGTTATGGGCAGGCCTCAGGTCCTTGCTGCCTGCTGTTGGCAGAGCTCCTGGCCAGATGGGCTTCTCCATAAGACAACTCTCAATGAGGCAGTTTGTTCCCCAGAGTAAGGACTGGATGGAAAAGAGGAGATGGGGGAGAGGCAGGAAGGGGAGGGGAGGGAATACAGAAGTCTAATCTTGGAATTAACAACCCATCATTTTTACATACTCAATTCATTAGAAGTGAGCCGCTAGATTCAACCTACACTTCAGGAGAGAACACAAGGGCTTGAATACGAGGAGGAGGGTCACTGGGACCATGTCAGAGATTGCTGATTGCACACACAGCTACAATCATATTCTTATATGACACAGACACTTATTTACTATTATTGGGATCTGGGAGGAGAAAATGGGGCTTCGGGAATTCCCTGGCAGTCCAGTGAGTGGTTAAAACTTCGCCTTCCAGTGCAGGGGGTGAAGGTTCAATAACTGATTGGGGAGCTAAGATCCCACATGCCTTGTGGCCAAAAAAACAAGACATAAAACAGAAACGATATTGTAACAAATTTAATAAAAACTTTAAAAATGGTTCATATCAAAAAATCTTTAAAACAAAAAAGAAAAAAAATGGGGCTTCATAATACTGCCTGAAGCAAAATGGAACTGACTTTAACTTCCTTAAACTACAGCCATGGGTGCAGAAAATGGAATCAAATTTGTCTGTCAACCCTTAACCATGGCCTTTTTTTTGCCAATCACTAAGGCCCTTTCTGAGGCTTCACTGTGAATATGGATCCCTATCACTTCATTTTTTGCCTATGAACTCATTCTTACTACATTTTAACCTGATACCCGCTTATTCCTGGAAAAGAGCAATGAGATCTTTAATCTTAAAATAATCTCACAGTCCTTATTATAACAGAGAGTGAAAGTCACTCAGTAGTGTCCAACTCTTTGCGACCCCAAGGACTATAGAGTCCATGGAATTCTCCAGGCCAGAATGCTGAAGTGGACAGCTTTTCCCTTCTCCAGGGGATCTTCCCAACCCAGGGGTCAAATCCAGGTCTCCCACATTGCAGTGGATTCTTTACCAGTTGAGCCACAAGGGAAGCCCAAGAACTTGACTGAAAATAAGTTCCAACCAGGAATGCTCAATGTACACATCAAGGCCAAGACTTTCCTCTGGAACAGAGAAGGAAAAATGGAATTCAGTGAGGTTCCCATTGTGGACTCTTCCCAGGCTTTCAGTTCTCCAAGCAGTGCTACAAATTCAACTGGTATTTAACAAAAGCAGAAAAGGTTCAGCCCATTGAGCAGAAGTTGAAAAGATACATTTGGCAAGAAAAATAGCACTTTATGGAAACATGAAAACAAAGTAAACTAAATTCACAGAAATATATGGGCAAATCTGTTTTGACTGCCTCTTGATCCATCTGAGCAAATGAGAACTTCCTGGGTAAGTACATATAAAAGCAGGCAGAGAAATCCATACAGCAGATGGCTCCAATCCAAGCCAATTTACACAGGTCACCACTTCTCAGCCCAGTACTTTCTCTGGGCTGTGATGGAAGAGATAATATATTACATATGCAGCCATGTGATTTACTATCTACCCTGGCTTCAACCAAAGTCAGGGAAGAAGCACTGCTATGTGCAGTGCTATGTCCAGAAGCTTTCAAGCTCAAGCTTAATTTAATTTTTTTTTTAATTTTTTAATTTAAATTCTTCCACTCTCATGATCTCATCCTTTGCTTTCAGCAAACTCCTCCCCTAACCTTCCCAGAAGTAGGCGTTGACGTGAACACATATTTTTCTACTTCCAGTTATTACTTCACTCACACTAAAATATTACTTGCTTGGGAAGGGGGCCCTGTTGCCAGGGAAACCAGGAGTGCTTAAGTTCAGCCTCAGTTGGCTCCTCTACACTAACTAATTGAATTCCAGCTGTTTTTGACTCATCTCAACTTTGTACACCTAAAATGTAAAAAAATGCCATGAAACCTCTGATTTATTATATATTTTATCAATATCTTCCTGAGATCTCACTGACCTGTGTCTTTTCTCCTGAATTTACTAACTTACCTCATTTATTTCTATTAACCAGGGATGATAGTCGAAGTGTTTAGAACAGACATAGCAAGAGAAGTATCATTCAGAATGGATGTTTTCACCAAATTGGTATGTATACTAGTTGTAAGAAGAACTGAACCAAGGGCATGCTACCATCAGTCTAATGAACCTTGGTACCATTCCTTCCTGCTATCAAATAGATTTCTCTTCCATTCAACCATTAACAACCTGACTGACCATCTAATATTATCACCATATACAAATGAGTATTAGATTTTGATGAGAAATTCATCTATGCCTTTTATGTCAAATTACAAGATAATGACTTTTAAATCATTTTATATCTATTCCCTTCACAGGAAGAAAGATGCTGCGTTAGAAGGTGGAGAAGTCTATTAAAGGCACTTCATATAGGAAGAATAAATGCAATATATTTGTTACTAAGTAGAATTTATTAGTTACTAATACAGACACTAATCTATCCTGACTGATACATCTTAGCTTTAAGATCTTCTCCTTGGAGTTTCCTATCTAGTCTCCTAATTCTGAGACACACCCTTCAATGGCTTTCAAAATGAAGTCCATAAACTTCCTCATATTATATGCAAAATTTGAGACTCTGGGGAAGAGGGTCCACAGTGATCACTGGATTCCCCAAAACTCCTGATGTCAGCTATATCTTGTTGCAGCTTTTTTTAAAAAATATAAAGACCATTACAGTATACTAACACATATATATGGAATTTAGAAAGATGGTAACGATAACCCTATATGCAAAACAGAAAAAATTGTTGCTGATTCTTAAGTAATCTACACATTTAGTCTACAACCATGACAGGTTATCTCTTGTTACTGACCTTGAATTGGCTCTCCTAGTCCAAGATTCTTTGTAATACATCATCACCCATTGTCTGACCATGACATGATTAAATGTGCCTATAACCTGCTTCCTGAACCAGCTCTAGAAACTTCTTTGATCCCAGGGAGATCAGTCTCTATAACTGGTGATTGGTTACCCAAAGTGAGTGAGTGAGTGATAGTCGCTTAGTCGTGTCGAACTCTTTACTACCTCATGGACTATAAGGAAGTACTCAAAAAGTGTATTTTTAAATCGATGAGGCCAAGTTCAGGAAAATTAACAATGTCAATAGTCTGGTTTTGTCTAAGACCCTGTTCCTAAGAAACATAAAGAGAAATGGCAATTGTGAATTTTAATTAAGAACTGTCCCACAGCTTGAGGGTCTAAGTAATAAGCAAATTTCCTGGAAGCAATTCACCAAATGGGTGCACAAGTGTAGCTTCTTCACTAGTTTAGGTTATTGAATTTTCATAAATTTACCCTAAGCTGACTCACCTGTAGATGGTGTAGTGAAATGATAATCAACGCCATCTTCTCCAGACACTTAAAGTGTTCAAGATGCTGACTTAGCTTTCTCCTTTCTTCTGAACCTTGTATGTGCATTAACTTGACATAATCCCCACATAAATATCACATCTGTTGCTCACTTAACACCTACAAAATCTTAATTATTCCTCAGTTTTATATACATCCACATATTCAATTAAGATGACTTTGTAAGGCTCATTTTATACATACCGCTGCAATTTCTTCCCCCTGGATAGTTGTAAGGTTCATTACATACATACTGCTACAATTTCTCTTCCCTGGGTAGTTACTCATAACTTTATCATCAGTGAATTATTTTAGGTGCTTAACTTTAAAAGTTTGCACATCAAATTTTCTAATAAAAGTAAATGGCTTAACTAATAAATAGATTTAATTATCTAATAATCAACATTTATATATATACACATGTATATAAGTATATTGAATAATATCTATTATATATAATGTATATTTTCAAATATATTACAATAACATAATGTACATTAAAAATAGTATATGAAGAGATGAATCAAACAAATCTATTAACTTTTTTGCTAGAAGAATACAATCATTTTACATGCAATATATATTTTTCCTATTAACTGCACATGATGTTGAATATTTTACACTTCTCAACATACCTAGGAACCATCCTCCTAATTTTTTAAAATACGTATTTTTAAGGAGAGATAATTAAAATATTAGGCTACAAAATATAAGTTAAAATCTAATACCCCTTTACTTTCTTCAAATTTTTTTATTTTATTGATCTTTTATTATAAATGATGCAATACAGTATCTTTTTAATTGGGTAAGAACATTCATTTAATATGTTGCTTAAATCAGGACTGGTCTTTGAGCATCACTGATGAGAAACAAAGAAAAGAGTAGCTTATTGCATTCATAAAGATGTGTTCCAAAAGCATTTGAGCCAGGTGCTATGTATTACATGCATTGATTTCACTTCTAAATCAAGTAAGTTTATGATTATGTATGATGTTTTATGACATAGAAAACTAATATTTATTGAAAACCTACAGGTGCCAAACATTGATTTGGGTATTTTTTATGAAATTGATAGTAATTATTATAATTGATGATAATGTAATAAGATCACTGCCATAAAGTATATCACTTCATTATATTAACCAAAGTACTTGCTGTTATTAAAACAACTGATATTTAATGAGAGCTAAAGATTTGAGAAACTGAAGTGTTATGTTTTCAATTATTCTAACAGCAGCTTGCATTTATCAGGAGCTCATTAGATAGCAGGCACCACATCAATTGTTTTTTTATCTCCGATTGTCACAGCAACACAAAGGTAGGTACACATATCTCCATTTTATGTTGGAGGAACTCAGGCTCAGGAAGTAAAGTTTACCTAAGGTGACACAGTTAAAGGGTGTCAGGACAAAAGTCCATGCTCCTTCTACTACACCACATTGCCTTCCATACCAAGCAAAATTAAAGGCAACCAAGATTTCTGGCAATCTTACGTTTAATTTAGCTTGTTACTCCAATTTAGAAGCATGCGTTTCCCCCAGATTAATAATAATAATGAGCAAGGTGATAACAGTAATATAATAAAAACCCTCTCACAACAACCTATTTGTAAAAAAAAAAGAAAAGAAAAGAAAAGGAAACTAACTTTTTTGAGTTACTTTTGCCAGTAAGTAGCTAAGATGGGGTACAATCCAGATATCTGATTCCTGGGTCAGAATTCTTCCCCAGTAACAAGCTGAGGATGAGATGGCTGAATGGCATCACTGATGCAATGGACATGAACTGGGGCAAAATCCAGGAGATGGTGAGGGACAAGGAGGCCTGGCATGCTATAGTCCATGGGGTTATGAAGAGTCAGACATGACTGAACTACTGAACAACAAGAATAACAAGCTGATAAACTAACAAGAAAGTTGAAATAAGCAACTATGAACAATGATCACCAAACACCTGTGAGTCAAATCAGTGTCAATTCTAGACAGATGATAATGCATTCCCATAGAGTAATAAGGAGGCAACAGAATAATAAGGAGATCACACCAGTCAATCCTAAAGGAAATCAGTCCTGAATATTCATTGGAAAGACTGATGCTGAAGCTTCACCTCCAAAACTTTGGCCACCTGATGTGAAGAACTGACTCACTAGAAAAGTCCCTTATGCTGGGAAAGATTGAAGGTGGGAGAAGAATGGGACGACAGAGGACGAGATGGCTAGATGGCATCATCAACTCAAGGGACGTGAGTTTGAATAAGCTCCGGGAGTTGGTGATGGACAGAGAAGCCTGGCATGCTTCCATGGGGTCTGACACGACTGAGTGACTGAACTGAGCTGAATAAGGATGCAAAATTGAGTGTGGTTTTCATTAATGTTTTAAAATTTTATCAATTTAACCAACACTAGAGGTAAACCCGTGACAATTTAGACACACTGCACTATTTTACCTTTATATTAATACTATCAAAACTAAGTAATGTGCAACCAATAGTATTAAAAGCAGCCACTTGAGTCTTGTTACTACACTGTCTCTGGCTAAATAAGTCTGTCTGTCTCTCTCTCTCAATCTCCCTCCCTTTCTCCCTTTCTGTCTCTCTCACCAGCCTCCCTCCCTAGGTCAGCCCCCTTGACCAACTCAGTCTTCATTTGCAGCTTTTCTTCTCACCAGTCCATTCCAGGCAACCAGCTCTGTGCCTCCCTCCCAGCCTTAGTAATTAATTGTGCTATTATTGTGAATTAAATGTACAAGCAAGTCAATGTTTAGCCTAATTAAGAGTGAAGCCAACAAATTATCTAAAGCACCACTCCAGCAGAATTTGCATTCAGCCTTATATTAGAGGCCAATCAGGCTTTTCAGCTATTGATTCAAGCACTTCCAGGCTTCCTTAAAAGCCTTGTACAGCTAGGCTTTCTCCCCCTCCCCAGTTCCTGAACCTTACACCAGGCCTCCATCCTTTACCCATCCCTAAATTCAATGTTTTATTACATACCACTGAAAGGAGTCTCAGGGCCCTTTTTCATTTACTACAGTTTAAATGGACAGCTTTGCACTTAATAATTTTGTCAGTTTAGGTTATAGGAAAACTGCATTGTTTAACATTATTAAAGACTAAATTTTTTCTTGTCATTTTATCAAAATAAATTAATCATCTTTCAAAACAGATAAACAAACTCACAAAAATACTCCTTCCATAGCATGCAGCTACCAGTAGGTCTCCCAACTTTGTATTTGAAGAGCAAATGAAAACCGCAGTTCTTGACAATAAAAACATGTAGCAGGGCTCCTACTTCTAGACTACTGGTGACTAGAAAGAAGTCTGATCAAGGAAACTAAAGCTTTAGTGAAGGTTTTAAAAATAGTGAATTTAGTAAAGAAAAAAGTACTGCCTGCAGTAAAAAATTTCACCCTGGTTTTTTATATTGGGCTGCAACCTACATCCCTGGCAATAGAAGCTGAGTCTTTTCTGATGCAATGTATGCACACCCTAATGAACCAGAGTATGGTCATTGTTTAAAAAAAAAAAAAAGGATAAGAGGGTGACAGGCAAAGGCCTTGGGCAGCTGCACATGTGGACTTTACAAAGCATTATTAGATCTTGAATGATTTCATGCAACCTACAGACAAGTCTAGGCCAGTCTCTCACTTGTTTCTCTGATTCATCCTTGCTTGCTTCTGCTGCCCCCTCTATACATACAAGCCATGCATCTTAGATTTTAAAACGGTGTCCATTTCAAATATTCCCTCCTGTCGACTCCCCTCAACCAAGTGTCCTTACCACAAACCCTCACGGACAGTGCTCACCGTGCTCATTCACTGAGTACTCCAGACAATTTCTTATTAAAATGTAAAGAAAGAAAACAGAAGAGACAATCAGTCTCTTCCACTGTCATCACACCCACCACCTAGTTCTTACCTCCATTTTCAAAATTGCCTGAGTTACTGTGTCTTATCTCTCAAATTCTGTCATTGTAATACTCAACACATATTAACATATTAATTAATATTTGTAAAACTCCCCTGGAAAAGGTTCTCTATCAGGAAAAATAAAATATTTCTTCGTGATTAACACTAGAAAACATCAGCTTCTTCATATCCTGCCCTAAATACTATGTACTCTTCGGACACTTATTCTAGTTCATGGAGGAATTTTTTATCAGTGAGTCAAGTGTCTCATTTCTTCAGTGCTAAACACAATATTTATCCTTGTAACACTGGAATAAGTCCATAAACATAGAAGTGTATGTGTGCATAGAGATGTTTATATACACTATATTTAAACCTGCTTTAGAACATAAAAGGGGCCAAACACATCACAAAACAGTTACTTATTAGAGAGCTCACTATGTGGATTTCTTAAAATGGCCATTAACCACTGAGAGGGCAAATATTTCCACACCAAGTTTCAAAAATTCAGAAGAGGGAGGAGACATCTTTTCAAAGGAGTAAGCCTGCCTGTGATACACTGGAAACTGGCAGTGAGTGATGAAAACGTGCCCTTTGCTGCCATCAAGTGATCCTTTTCGGAATCTTTTTATATATAAGCCTTCTGTCAGCTCAGTTCAGTCACTCAGTTGTGTCCGACTCTTGGGAACACCATGTACCGCAGCACGCCAGGCCTCCCGGCCCATCACCAATTCCCAGAGCTTACTCAAACTCATGTCCATAGAGTCAGTGATGCCATCCAACATCTCATTCCCTGTCGTCCCCTTCTCCTCCCACCTTCATTCTTTCCCAGCATCAGGGTTTTTCAAATGAGTCAGTTCTTCGCATCAAGTGGCCAAAGTATTGGAGTTTCAGCTTCAACATCAATGAATGTTCACTGGATCATCAATGAATGATCATTCCAATGAATGTTCAGGACTTATTTCCTTTAGGATGGACTGGTTGGATCTCCTTGCAGTCTAAGGGACTCTCAAGAGTCTTCTCCAACACTACAGTTCAAAAGCATCAATTCTTTGATGCTCAGCTTTCTTTATAGTCCAACTCTCACAACCATATATGACTACCGGAAAAACCATAGCTTTGACTAGACTGACCTTTGCTGGCAAAGTAATGCCTCTGCTTTTTAATAATCTGTCAAGGTTGGTCATAGCTTTTCCTCCAAGGAGCAAGCGTCTTTTAATTTCATGACTGCAGTCATCATCTGCAGTGATTTTTGGAGCCCAAAAAAATATAAGCCTCAATCTTGGTGTAAATGCTTTGCTTTCCCACCAGTTCATTTTTCACACATTACACATGTGGAAGAAAAGCTATGGCAAACCTAGACAGCATATTAAAAGCAGAGACATCACTTTATAGACAAAGGTTCATTATAGTCAAAGCTACGGTTTTTCCAGTACTCATGTACAGATGTGACAGATCCAACTAAAAAAAATAAATGGGAAAAAAAAATAAAGAAGGCTAAGCGCCAAAGAATTGATGCTTTTATTAAACTGTGTTGCTGGAGAAGACTCTTGAGATTTCCTTGGATTGCAAGGACATCAAACCAATCAATCCTAAAGGAGATCAGTCTGGAATATTCATTGGAAACACTGATGCTGAAGCTCGAATACTTCGGCCACCTGATGCACAGAACTGACTCATTTGAAAAGACCCTGATGCTGGAAAAGATTGAGGGCAAGAGGAGAAAGGGGCGACAGATGATGAGATGGTTGGATGGCATAACCAACTCAATGGACATGAGTCTGAGCAAACTCTGGGAAATAGTGAAGGACAGGGAAGCCTGGCATGCTGCAGTCCAAGGGGTCACAAAGAGTAGGACTGAGCGAATGAACACCACCACCTGTGTTAGCTTTTGAGGGGTCTGAAAAGACCAGGTAAGCATTCCCTAAATTAGGGCTTAATACTTCCAATTCTAAGAAAAATCCATGCATAAGAAGCTCTTCAGAAAGACAACGTTAAAAGGGTTTGAAGTGTCCAAACACTGAAAACCCTTCCCAGCCCTACATGACTCACTCGGTTTCTATTAGTGAGACCCTTAGTCTGGACCCACAGCAGAGCCTTCCATTTCTGCCCACAGAGAATTTCTAATAGATTGGCTTTGACAACCTAATGAACACAAGTAATTTAAAAAATTGGAGAGAGATTCATTTGGAATCATTTTTAATCAAGTCCTATAACTGTAGGAGAAAAGGGTTTCCTGTTTCTTTCCCATCTATGCCTCACTGCCGTGAGGCTTCAGTCTTATATGTAAATCACATATGGAATGTGATTACTACATAACCTTAATTTTAACTTGGTTGATTGCTTTGCCCCCCTTTATCTTTGAGCATCTTCGTGTTTCTCTCCCAAGAGAAAGTTAATTAAATACACAGTTGAATGAAGGGAGAAAGGATAATTGCTATTTTTAAAGGACGGCAAAATGCCATGTCCACAGCCCCTTCATTTCTGAGAACGACAGCATTCATCTTAGAGTACTGGTTCTCTTGATTGGAACATGTAGCAGTATGATTTTGGTTATGAAACAAAAAGCCCCAGTAAATCAAAGTGGACACAATTTGAGAAGAGAGAGGGAACTAAATTGCTCTGTATAAGCAAACAGAAGCATTCTGGAAGTTATTTGGGGGTGGGGAGGTGCTCCAGAGAGAAGCAGAAACTTCAGATTGGGAGAAAAGAGCAGCCAGGGAGATTTGGCGGGTGTTCTAAATCCAAAAGAAAATGTATGTGAAAACCATAAGTCACCCCTGTGGCTATGAGTTCTTGGCAGATTTTTCTGTGTTCCACCCATGGCCCTAAATCAAACTTCCAAGATGCTCCCTGGGCCAGCGGCCATGTGTTCCCAGCCCACCTTTTTCTCAGAGGCAGCTTGCAGGACCATCTAATGTGGAGGCTTTCAGTTCAGCTTCTCACTTATAGGACCCAAGTTCCTTGTTTCTAATCCCAACGTGAAAGTTAAAACTCAAGTCCTTAAGTCACGGCCTCAGTGTCACTTCACAGACTCGCTGTCTTGGTGTTCAGATCCTTCTTCATTTATTGGCCTCAGGGTTTTTCTTGATCTTTGGGTAAGTGCAACTATGCATTTATAAGGAGTCTATTAGGATGTGGGGAACACTGGACAGCTACAAGCAAAAAAATAAAACTGGACTACTTTCCCAAACCATACACAAAAACTCAAAATGGATTAAAGACTTAAGTGTAAGACCTGAGACCGTAAAACTCCCAGGAGAAAACATAGGCAGTATGTTCTTTTATATAAGTCTGAGCAATATTTTTTTGGATCTGTCTCCTCAAGCAAGGGAAACAAAAGTGAAAATAAACAAATGGGACTACATCAAACTATAAAACTTTTGTACAGGGAAAGAAACTATCAACAAAATGAAAAGGCCACCTACTGAATAGGAGAAGATATGTGCAAACAAGATATTTGATAAAGGGTCAATATTCAAAATATTCAAAGAACTCACATAACTCAACATTAAAAAAAAAAGATTTAACAATGGGCAAAGGACCAGAATACACATTTGGTCTCCAAAGACACACAGATGACCAACAGGCACTTAAAAAGATGCTCACCATCACTAACCATCAGAGAAACACACAAAAAACCACAGTGAGATATCATCTCACACCTGTCAGAATGGCTATCATCAAAAAGACAATGAATAACAAGTGTTGATGAGGAAGCAAAGAAAAGGGAACCCTTGTACACTGTTGGTGGGAATGTACATTGGTGCCACAATGGAAAACAGTATAGAGAGTCCTCAAAAAAAAAAATAAAAATAGAACTACCATATGATCTAGCATTTTTACTTCTGGGTATCTATACCCCAAAAATAAAAACACTAATTTGAAAAGATATATGCACCCCTATGTTCACTGCCCAACATTATTTATAATAGCCAATATATGGAAAGAACCTAAATATCCATCCATATATGAATGGATAAAGAAGATGTGGTATTACATATACAATGGAATGTTAATCTTAATAAAATAAATGGAACTTTGCCACTACAACAGAATGGATGGATCTAGAGGGTATTGCACTATCAGAAATGAGTCAGAGAAAGACAAACACTGTATGATCTCACTTTTATGTGCAATCTAAAAAACAAAACAAAGGCACAAGAAAATAAAATGAAGACAGTCACAGATACAGAGAAACAACAGGTGTTTGTCAGAAGGGAGGGAGGTGATGGGGGTGAAATAGATGAAGGAGACTGAGAGGTACAAGCTTCCAGTTATAAAATAAATAAGCCACAAGTATGTAATATAAAGCATAAGGAATATGGTCAATAATACTGTAATAACTCTGTATGGGGACAGGTGTTACTAGACTTATCATGGTGATTATTTCATAATGTATGCAAATGCCAAATCACTTATGCAGTACATCTGAAACTGACATAATATTACCCGCCAGCTATATTTCAATCAGTCAGTGTTAATCACATATAAAAAATAAAAATAAACAAATAATATGAAAGGAGAGGGGGAAAAGTCTAAGGCTGTACTGTATTTTTAAGCATCTCTAAATGTCTTTTAGGAGGAGAGGCTTCAGGTAGCTAGTCGGACGCCTTGTAAAAAGGAAGTTGTTTATAAAATGTCTAGATGTAAAACTCTGCCCAGGCTGAGAGCCTTCTCCGCAGCAGAACCCTCACCTACAACCTCACACATTAATGGAAGATGAATTTAGTTTCATCTTGGCAACTTAAAGAAAAACGAGGTTACGACAGCAGCACTTTGGTGGCGAGAGACATGGAGCGGTGGAATAGAATCAAAGATGAGAGGAAAAGGGATTGTCTGAATCTGGGTCCCTTAAGCCCATCTCTAATTCTCTTCTTACCCCCTTCATCCCATTGCCTCTCAGCTTAGCTCCCCACAGGCAGCTTAAGCCATGAGTGAGTATATACCTCAAGAAATTAATTGCAAAGAGAACTCTAGGAGCAGGCGACTTGACTATCAAGTAAGCTGTGGCTAAAACTATTGAGGTTCTGATCAGATAAATCTAGGGATTTTGTTCCTGGTAACAAGGGATCAAGGCACTCTGGTTCAGCCTAGATTTATAATCAATTCTAAAATTGGGGCGCGGGGTGGAGGAAAAAAGCAAATCATTCTAGGGAAACATCTTTTTTTCCTGTCTTAAATCCTAAATTCACTCTTTGTAGGCCTAACAGATTCTGTTCTAGAAAGGAGTTCTAAACTACATCAACAAAAGCTTAGCCATCATAGAAAATCCTTGAAGTCCTCTTTGGAATGGTTCTAGACCAATATTCCTAGAAAGATCTACAGATCAGTACACATAAGAATCCTCAATGCAAATCAGATACAGGGTAAAGAATCCTGAGTTCCTCTCTATCACCACCAATCCTCTGATAGAAAATCTGTCAATCATGATATCTGTGAGCCTGCTATCCTTTCTGCACCCTCTGGCTCCATCATTCCCTGCCTTAAACAGGAGAAGCAATGCCTCAGATAACATGGAACGTCTACCTCAAAGGCACAGTGGTATCCACCTACTCTGAGAACTGATTTTCCTCAAGGTTTGCAGTCCTACATTAAAGTGCTCACTAGTTCAAATGACATGTGTCAAAATAATTAATAATACATCTTGTATAAATGGAGATTTAATTTTTTAATCTGCAGAACTAAACCATTTTTCCTTTGGTTGGATTTCTTTTTCAGTGGTACCATTAAAAATGTCCTCTCAAGAAAAGATCCTTTTCAACAAAGATGCAGCCTATTGGTGAAGAGTTCAAGAATTACAGAAGAATATGAAATACTATATTTAGTCTGAGAATAAAAGACAATCACCTTCCATTTTACTTAAGATACACATAAAAATTCTAAACTATTCTCTTCCTGCACATACCTACTACTTCTTTCAATTTTCAAATTCAGTTTGAATGATAAAAGTACAAAGAAAGGTTCCATATGGTGTTGGAACAACAGGATCAACCATCCCTCAACTGTGTGCTAACCTTCGGGCAGGCTGTATTACTAGAATTCACTAGTTAATGGCTCAACACCTTATCTATTATTGCTTGAGTGATGAAACCTCTCTGGTCCTCAGTTTCTTGATCTGTAAAATGGAGATAATACCTATTTTAGAGGGGTCTTGTGAGGTCTGAAACAATTCAGGTCTGTTACTGAGTGGTCGATTCTTGCTAGTTCTCACTAAAATTAGCTTTATTATTAGCTATCGAGTGCTTTACAATGTGCCAGGGAATCTGCATTGCTGCATTTATTACTTTTAAATCTGCTTCTTTCTTCAGAATAAGCACTTCTGCCTATCACAGACCTCATTTAGTTCCATTTAAAAAAAAAAAGTAGAATCAAATGAAAAGTCAACTTCTAAGCAAAGGATATATTTTATATACAAATGGTATTTAAAATTTTATTTCTAGTAACAGCTTAGAAAAAGTAAGTTTTACATGGATCCCCTCCACTTCTGGTCCCAGGGGTGAGAATGTACAATTCTCCTGAGACTTTTTTTTTTAAAACTTATTTTGTAGTGGGGTATATAGCCAATTAACTAACAGTACTGTGATAGTTTCAGAACAGTGAAGGGACTCAGCCATACATATACATGTACCCATTCAGAGACTTTCAACTGGCTTAGGTAATTCCAAGAACAACATTACCCGTTTCATTACACAGGTACTGTTCTAAGGCTGAGGCTTATTCTGACTAGCCATGGGTTAGAATCTGCAATTCCACTATTTAAAAATAGACCCAGTATGAATGGCATCATTTGAAGCCCAAGAAATAACTAACAGATGATGGGTTTTAATAGCTTCCTAAAGCCTGAATGCTTGATCTATTAAACAATCACATTCTTGAATTTACCACTTGTGAGTATGGACTAAAGTATAAATCTTGTGAAATACCTGCTTTTCTTTGACTATTCATCTCCTTTAATGTTGCGGGGAGAAACTAATAAAGTTTTAATTGAGCTATCCCTCTCAGCATTGAACAGTGGTGACTAAAATCTATACATAATATCAAAACAATTGCACTATAGAACTGGTCGACAGAAGTGTGTTTACTACATTTAGAAGAAAAGGGTATTAGCTGGCTTTCCAATCTATTGGGGAGAATAGATCAAAACTTTCCTTAGGAACTGTTTCAGTGCACAACAAATATCTAAGGTGGTTACTTATTGTCACTAATCTAATCCTTAACACTGTAAATTAAGCCATTCTCCTTGTATTGTGCCCTTAAAACTTAAAAAGAGCAAACCAATAACTGGAGAAGTTTAAAAAAATCTACAATCTACTTGTTAGCACATCTTCATGCCATGGTGATTTGATTAGTGATTTGATAAGTATAGATTACAACCCTGGACTTAATACACGGTGGCCCACTTTTAAAATGGCCCATTTATAACAAAGGTCTCTCTGTTGGAACTGTCAGAGAGTTAAAAAAAAAAAAAAAAAAAACATGTCACCAGTATAAAAAACTTTTTTTAGCCATGCATTGTGGAGCAGTGAAATTGTAAACGTGGAGACCTTCATTTCAGCACAGTTCTACTGATTGTGTGACTATAAACAAGTCAAGATTTCCTGATTCTCATATTCTGTCACTATAGTAAGATTACTGCCTGCTCTCAAACCACCCCAAGAGAAGATCTAAAGAATAAGGAACACAATGTAAGTATTATAAAATGCTATAAGCTTCTTGGAGAAAAGACTCTACATGTCTTACATAAGAAAAATTCATAAATATCTTTTAAGATAGAATATTTGTAATGAAGATTCAGGCTACCACAAACTAAAAAATTACTGACTTCTTACAAGTTTCAAGTATAACACTCACCACAGGAGAAAGGGGAAAGATAACCTACCCCATTGTCCCATCCATTAGAAGGATCGTGTTGTATATGTGAGAAAAGATGAAGAGAAAGAGAATTGTGCTGAAGAACATTGTCATCCATGATCCATGATCCTCACGAAACATTTTTAACCGGAGCAACTGACCTGCAATATAATTATTATTGGACATCAGTGTACATTGCAACTCAAAATACATACATCATTGTTTTGTTTTAGTTAATTTCTTTTATCTCACTAATATTCTGAAGTCTTAGACCCTAGCACTTGTCTTACAGAGAAACTACTACCTAAGGTCCTTATTGCTCTTTTGTAAATAGATGATGAAGTCGAAGACAATCTCCACCTCATCATCCTAGAGCAAATACTAGCATGAAAATCTAGTGTACAGAGAGTACTCATTATGCTGGCATGAAAATAAGATTAATCAGAACACTTACCTTATATTTTTTATTTAATAAATATGTTTTTGGTTCATTTACTGAAACTACTTAAGTAAGGCAAATGGTAAACATGTTGCATAAATTCTTAATTCCCTTTTGCTCCCACAGGCCCATTCCCAGTACTGGTCAAATGATAGGCAAATTTCACTTATATTAAAGTACACGAAAATGTGAACAGTAAAAATGAAGTCTCTATCATAAGAATCAGAAGGCTTACAAGCCTTACTCGTAGCTAAAATATCCATTCCACATACAGGCTGGTGCACAAGTGTGTGGGGTCTGGCAGCAGGTACATGTGTTATGGAGTCAGTGTAGTTCCCAGCAAAACATGATTTCTAATCATGCCTAATATCCATTTACAAAGATAATTACTAAAAATGGAGAGAACAGTCATTAATCTATGGCGAAGGAGGCCAGAACACACAATGGAGAAAAGACAGTCTCTTCAATAAGCGGTGCTTGGAAAACTGGACAGCGACACATAAGAGAATGAAATCAGAACACTCCCTAACACCATACACAAAAATAAACTCAAAATGGATTAAAGATCAATATGTAGAGCTGGAAACCATAAAACTCCTAAAGGAAAGCACAAGCAGAATACTGTCTCACTAAAATTGTAGCAATTTTGGATCTGTCTCTTAAACTGAAGGAAATAAAAGCAAAAATAAAAAATGGGACCTAATTAAAGTTAAAAGCTTTTGCACAGAGAAAAGGTGGGATTGGTGCAGTCACTATGTTGTGTCCGACTCTTTTGACCCCATAGCCTGTTAGGCTCCTCTGTCCCTGGGATTCCCCAGGCAAGAATACTGGAATGGGTTGCTGTTTCCTTCTTCAGGGAATCTTCCAGACCCAGGGGTCGAAGCCAGATTTCCTGCATTACAGGCGGAATCTTAACTGACTGAGCCAAAGGTAATCATCAACATAACAAAATGACAACTTTGGAGAAAACATTTGCAAATGATATGACTGACAATGAGCTAACATCCAAAATACATATATAGGTCAAACAAGTGGACATCAAATAAATAAATAAATAAATAAATAAATAAATAAATAACCTGATTGAAAAACAGGCAGAAGACCTGAATAGATATTTTTCCAAAGAAGACATGCAGATAGCCAACAGAAACATGAAAAAATGCTCAGTATCACTTATCATCAGGGAAATGCAAGTCAAAACTAAAATGCGATATCATTTCACATCTATCACAATGCTATTATTAAAAAAAACACAAATAACAAATGCTGGCAGGGATGTGGAGAAAAGGGAAGCCCTTTACACTACAGGTGGGAAGGTAAACTGGTACAGCCACTATGGAAAACAGTATGGAGGTTTCTCAAAAAACTAAAAATAGCACTACCATTTGACTCAGCAATTCCACTCTGGGGTATGTAACCAAATGAGCCAAAAAACACTACTTCAAAAACATACATGGATCCCAATGTTCATAGTAACATTATTTGCAATTGTTAAGATATGGAAACAACGTAAGTGTCCATCAACATATGAATACACACACACACATACATAAGGAATAAGGCTGTAATGGAGAATGAAATTTTGCTATTTGCAATAACATGGATGAACTTGGAGGGTATTATGCTAACTAAAAGTCAGACCAAAAGATAAATACTGTATGATATCAGTTATATGTAGAGCCTAAAAAATAAAACAATCTAGTAAATAACAATGAAAAAAGCAGACCCACAGATAGAGAGAACCAACTAGTAGTTACCAGTGAGGGGAAGGAAAGGGGAGGGGCAATATAGGGATTAAGAGGTACAAACTATTATGTATAAAATAAGCTACAGGATACACTGTACAACACAAGGAATATGCCCAATATTTTATAACATCTATAAGTGGAGTATAACCTTTAAACACTGTGAAACACTACATTTTATACCTATAACATATAATACTCTACATGAACTACACTTGAGTAAAAAAAGAAAAAATGTTAAAATGCAAATACTTCAAGGAGGAACATGTAGTAAGATGGATACTAAAGTAAAAATTACTGGTATCACAAATAGGCCAGATAAATATTTTGATTTATGATAAAGAGAACTGAGAGCACTAGTATCCTGAAAGGTGAGGAAGATTTAAAAAAGAAAAGACAAGATTAAGAAAAAATAAACATAGGCCATCCTGGTTTCTCCTAAGAGAAAGTTTATCCAAATAATGAGACAGGAGATGATGCACATATAGGAACTACAATTAACATAGGGTAGGTCTGAAATCTTACATTAAAATTTTTCATGAGAGAAAATATTTCTTTTTGATGCTATGTCAAAGCTATGGGGAAAATATATATATTTCCATCTGGAAAATATCTCTCTAGGGACAGACAGTAACTCTCACATAGGTTTCTGAGCATAGGAAGAAATCATCTTTTAAGATTTAACCAATTTTCCCTCAATCCCTTTCTTTTATTAAAAGAGCACTTTAGATTTCATTTGGAAACCAGGCTAACAGAAACATTACCCCAGCTAAAACTTTAAATGGAGCAAATATGGGAGATTTGGTTACCTCATCTGGTTTCTTGGCCTGTACAAGAGAAGGAAAGGACAAATCTGAAGGTCAGAGGGAAAGTGAATTATAACTGAGAGAAGAATGTGGAAAATGTTCTACTGAAGCAAAGGATGCTGATGCTGCAAATTACAGCCTTACACAACTTGTGATAATTGAATCAATAATTATAGAAATCCAGGGAATTGCAAGTCTCCACACAACACCTTGTCAGGAATATTATAAATAAATATTAAACAGAGAATGCTTGAGAGTGAAAAATCCATGCCACAAATATCTTAAAGCAAACTGCAAAGAATATCATTCATTCTTTGAACAAATATTGAATGTGTGTTTCTTACATGCCAGCTGTGGATCAAGGGGCTAGAGGTAGAGCTGTGAGCAAGTCAGGAAGATGTTCAAAGCCAGCCATCACTTGAGCAGTTAATGAAAACGTAATCTTATTTTAGACTGATGGACTCAGTGTTCCCTTTGCTGCAAGTCTTTCAGGCTTGATCTATTTATTTAATTCAGCAGTTGATATGTTGAAGAACTGCTAAGACCAGAAATTAGAGTTCTTTGAAATTAAAATGTGAATTTCTTTCTTAACATATGCATATGTCAAAAATTTCACTAATGGATATACTTTAAAAGTCAAAGACTCAAGAGTGCTTTGCAAATAAAATACAGTGGGTTAACTGTACATGGCGACTGAAATAATAAAGAGTTAGTAAAACGAGAGATGTGACAGGATCATTTATGCTGTCATTGCCGAACTCGCTGCCTGGCACTAATTTCAGTCATTACAGCCATTATAACAAAATGGCAGGTTAACACGACTTGCAATTCACTTGAAACACACAATAAAAGAGCTTCAATATATTAAGGGCAGAACCAGAGTGACCCAAATGTTGAGTCAAATCATATTTAAAAAAAAAATTTCCCATAACCTACTTCAAGGTTAATTCATTGAGTGACCATCCTAATGCTAGAAATATGTATGCACAGACTGTTATCAGTTGACTGCCCATCAATTTAATCAAAACAGGAACCTCAGAGTTACCGAAGGATGTCACATGAAAGTGACCCATCTCCACCCTGTGGTGTGACCACACATCTGGTTTCCCTGGGACAGCAGTGGCTTGTGACTCTTGTCCTGGCATAATTATTAAGAGCGTCCCCTTCCTTTCTGAAGTGTATCGGTTTGGACAGTAAGTTATATGCCACCTTTCATATAGGTAAAAGAATTCAGAACTTTTTAACACTCTTCTTTAGAGGAGATTCAGGAGATACCTGAGTGAAAAGTCAACTGAAATAAAAGACATCACTAAGAGAGATACATCACTGACAAGGTGATAAATGACTTTTAATCATATGTATATTTGTAAATCTTGCTGTATGTTTATGTTACTAATAAAATGTGTCTTGGACTGTATGGGCTATCACCTTTGATATGGTCAAGGTAATTGGAAAACAAATCTTAAAACGATTGGCAGCATTAAAGTGGTCACAAGCCTATGCATTAGAAAAGAGGGTTGGAGGGTACAATGATTAATTGTCACAAATGTTGTTTTAAAGTACCGAAATAGCCTAGAATCTCAGAATCTTTCCTGGAGATACAGTAGGTTTAGAACCACTAAGAATCATAAGATTCTAACAAGGATAATGACCTAAAAGCTAATTTTAAAATATATGATGAGCTCACATGAACTGTGGAAGATGGAAGTAGATAGGCGTAAGAGAATTAGGGAGAAACTACTTTGTTTCTTGGCTTTTCTTTTTTGCTGCTGTATTCTCATCAGCAAAAGAATTAAAAAGAACATTTGTTCTTTACCGCACAGCCAGATTTTTATGCTAAGTTCTGGGTCCCATTTCTTTAGAAGCAGTTTTCAGCAGGAGACCTTGAACAAAGAAATAAACTAAACAACCTCAGAGGAGAAGGACTAGAAGCATTTGTGCTTCCAGTTAAGAGATGGGGGTAACTCCTGGGAAGTTGTTGAAGCAAGGTTGAGTAGAGGGTTTCTAGATTCAGAGAGGATACAAAGATTCTGGTCCCCAAGGTGGCAGAACCTCACTTGGGTTTGAGTCCATGGTTGCTGGTAAAGGCCAAAGTATCAAGGGTCATGGCCTTGGGATTTAAGTAAAGAGACCTAGCTGGCCTCAAGGGAAGAGGAATCAGTAGAGCAGTCACCCAGTTTCATTAGGAACACAGCACCCCGGGTAGAATTCCAGCAGTCTGTTGGTGGAGGTCCTCAAGAGGACATGACAGCTGGCTGACCCAGACACAGAACCCGGGCAATGAGAGGTTCCTCACTCCCATTCCTGGACTTGGGATATACGCTGCCCACTGTTTCCCTGTGCTTCAGTCGTGTCCAACTCTTTGCGACCCCACAGACTGTAACCCGTCAGGCTCCTCTGTCCATGGGAGTCTCCAGGCAGGAATACCAGAGTGTGTTGCCATTTCCTCCTCCAAAGGGTCTTCGCAACCCAGGGATCGAACCTGCTTCTCCTTCGGCTCCAACATTGCAGGCAGACTCTTCACTGTTGAGTCACTGGGGAAGCCCACATTGTTCCCCTAATGGAAAGCATTTCCAAGAACGCAGTCTTAAGAGAGAAACATGTTTTTGAGACCATCAGGATGGACTGTATGACTGAACCCATTGAAGCCCTCTGTATAAACCTCTGATTCTGGTGTGTAGATGCAGAGATCTACTGTCTTGTGACCACTTGAGACAAGCCTCACACATAAGTTCCTTTGCTTGCTAAGCCTACCAATCTGGAGCAGTCTGCTTCATGCTTTGGTCTGTTCCTTCCCTCCTTGGACAAGGCCAGTTTCAGGTTTCACCAGCAATTTCCTGAGGTTGCAAACCTACACTCTCTTAGATGGCATCATTGTGCCAAAGGCCATCACCGAAGCAGCAATAGGAGAGGGGAAGGACAGGTGAATGCAGATTCAAGGGTTTATTTCCAGGACTCAATAAGCCTTGGGACTGCTTTAAATTTTAGAGATAAAAAAGATGCTCTAAAAATTACCAGTTTTGTACTCTCTGTTCACCTCAGTATGTAGGAAGTCTGAGCAAGATATTTAATTTAGAGGAGAAAATGTGGCATTGCACATACTATCCTGACCAGGAAATATGAAAGGAGGCACTTTCCTCAAGAAGATGCCAAACTGAAGCTAACACTACTATTCATTAAGTCTTCTGCTCCAAAATCTCCTATATACAATGTGTCAATTACCTACATAATTTACATGTGCAACTACTTAATGTATACATACATATAATGTATACATATAATATACATATAATTATACATACATATAATGTATACATAAAGTATACATATACATAATATACATTGTGTACATATGTATATAATTATATACATACAGATATACATAATTTGCAGTTATTTAAAGGAATATATTTAATTTGCTGCAGTCAAAACTCAATCAAAGTCAGCACAGCAGACAATCTACATACCAGTAAGAATACTCTGTTGCCAATAACAAAAACAATGGTTCCAAACCCTTGCTTTTTATCACTATGGAATACTTGGGCCTCTGATGTACTCCAAAAATGGTGTTACACAATATTGTAAAGTAATTAGCCTCCAACTAATAAAAATAAATCGAAAAAAAAGAAAAAATATGTTAAATAGATACCATTGTAAAATTTAAATAAATAAAACAGAAAACTAGTATCAGCTTAAATTATAATAAGTTGATCTTTATGGCTTCTCACATTTTCTGAAAAAAAAAAAAAGATATTTGTTTCCTGAACAAAGAATAATTTTCTCCTTACTATAAATGTTTAGAAAATAATGTAGATTTAGTTTAACTAAACAATAATATGACTTCAAGAAAGGCTTGATCCCCTACTCAAATAATACAGACTAAGGCTTGATTTATCTGTTTCCCAGCTCATTCTTCAGGGTGCGGTCCCATCTTAACCAGCTCCTTCAACACATTTGCACATACTTTTTGTAATCTTAAAATGACTGTAGCAATCCTGAGGAATGTGTCTTCATTTTTGTCTAGAGAGAAATGACTTGTGGGAGCATTTCTCAAGAAAGTCACGTCATTAACTCTACCTGGGCTTGTTTGGATCCGGAACCAATCACCATAGCCAGAATTATGAGAAACAATGACTAGCTAAGCCTTTGTCACAAGCTTCACTCCCAGAGCCAGACAAAATTAGTTCCCTAGCATATCCGCAAATGCAAGTCAAGCACTGCAAATAAGTTGAAAAAGGTGGAGCCCTACGATGAAAAGTCCGTGGGTCCTTGAATCACTGCTTCGGACAGAAGTATCTGCCATGTTTTGGGCTTTATATGAGTGAGACATTCAACTGAGATAGAGTCATTCTATATTTTGTAGGATTTTATTACTGCAGCTGGTGTTGTCTTACCAGATACATGATGATCAGTGAATCAAAGGCTCTGAGAAGGTAAGAAAGAATGAATGGGGTTTATAGTGGTCCAAGTTGTGGAATCTTTATTTCTTTATCTTTCTTTATATCCCCAGTATTCAGCAGAACAGATGGTAAAATATTTTTATTGGATGAAATACTGATGGGCAGATCTGGAAGGAAAATTAAGACTTGCCCTCAAGTCCTCCAAAGAATTCTACAAGTAAAATATGCAGGGAAAAGCATCTTGTTGGTGATGATGTAATCATCTCTCAGATAACTCAACCTCAGAAAACCTAATGCCCAAGACAGTGAAGCTTACTGTCTGCGGTGCGTGCACCACGCCTGTGTATAAGCTGCAAAACAGTGAGGACCATGCTTGTCTTCCTCACCACTGGTGTCTCCATGGCGCTGACACATGGCACATTTCAAATAATAAATATTTGTCCAATAGATTTTAAAAGGAAGGGACGCACAAACAAATGAGCAAACAACATTCCACTATCCAACTAAAAACCCCCTGTCATTGTAAATCTGGTGTCTACTACACCCACCTTTTGAGCCCTGTGGAGCCCTGTAGGTCTTTAAGCTTCACCTCCTCCCCATTCTCTCCCCGTCAATTAACCATGTCCTGAGATCCCAATTAACCATGTCCTGAGATCCATTCCCTCCTATTCAGCACTAAACTCCTGTTTCCTTATCATACTTTCTTCTCTCCAGCACCCTTGTTTCGTGTGCACCCTAGATTTATTTTATATTTGCCCAACAAAACCCCCACTCTGACTCAGAGCTACTATTTGCTTTCTCCAATTTCAGTAAACTTCTGCAGGAAAAGCTACACCAATGGGTTGATGCACTACTACATAATCAAGACCCCCAACTTCTGCTGTTACCACAGCACTGCACATTAATACATCCATTTTAAATTACACCTCAAAGCTCCTACTAAGCCACTTTCACTCTCAGAATGTGGCCTTAGTCTCAACCTCAAGCAAATATCGCTACCACTAAATATGACTTCCTTCAACTTTCTTCCCACTCACATACATACATCCACTTATCTACTTTCTCTGCTATTCCTACTGTCTTCTTTTGTTTTTTTCTGTGCTCTTCCTGCAAAAACATCACATGTGCTTTTAAAACCACAGCCTCCCCTGTTTAGGTGCCTTGTTTCATCAACCATCTTTTCTCTCCTTCTTCTGTCCAATCTCCCTCTCTCTGGGTTCTCTTCCCTCTGCATCTTACGCTTCTTAAGTCCATCCTAAAAGCAGTGCTTTCTTGACCTCATGTCCTTGAACTACCATCCATACAATTTCCCTTCTCGTCCAGACTTCAAGAGAGTAATCTTCATCAGTCCCCATCATGAGATCTTACATACAATGCAAGCACTATTGAAATTGTTCTGGCAAATGTTAATGGTCCCCACCATTGCCAAATATCGTAGAAATAAACTGGCCTTTAACTTACAGGCTGCATCTGACACAGCAGTTATCCACTCTGTCCTTTTGATACTCTACTTCTTTGCTTTCCCTAGCACCAAATATTCCTTGCGCTTTTTCTACTTTCTTGTTTATTCTCATCCATTTGTGGGGCATCTCCTCACTTGTCACATAAACAGCAATGTTCCCACGGTCTGTCCTCAGTCTTTCTCTTTGTCATATCCCTATAGAGTCTCATTCACTCTGTGGGTTTAATATCCAGTATCTCCAGCATAGACTTTTCCTCCTGAGCTTCAGACTGGAAGAACAACCTACCTGCTGTATTCCTGGATGTCCTACTGTCGATTCAAACTCAGTATACAAGAAAGAATCCAGGATGCCATGGTGGGCCAGTGGCTAAGAATCTGCCTGCCAATGCAGGGGACATGGTTTCAATCCCCAGTTTGGAAAGATTTCACATGCCACGGGGCAACTAAACCCAAGCATCACAACTACTGAGCTCCCATGCACAAATACCGAGCCCATTCACCAGCACCACTGACGCTCACTCATCTCCAGCCTGTGCTCTGCAAGAGGAGCCACTGAAATTGGAAAGCTTGTGCACCACAGAAGAGTAGCCCCCGCCTGCTGCAACTAGAGAAAGTCTGAGCACAACAACAAAGACCCAGGATGGACAAAAAATAAACAAATAAGTTAATTAAAAAATAAAATTAAAAATTTCCACCTCTTGTCCCAGCACACAGTTTACCTATGCCTCCAATCTGATCTTTCCCATCCCTAAATCCACCCCTACTTCTGACTTCATCATCTCATCATTTTCAAAATGACAAGGTTAGATTCATTCTCAATTCTTGATTCCTGCAAACCTTACATTTCCATCAACAGTCTTATTATTTTATAAACCTTCATGCATGCGCTTCTCCCATAATTTGTTGCAGTGGGACTGTGGCAAAAATCTGACTGGTCTTCCTTACTCCAGCCTCTTTTCCC
Source organism: Odocoileus virginianus (assembly GCF_023699985.2). Lineage (NCBI taxonomy): Eukaryota > Metazoa > Chordata > Mammalia > Artiodactyla > Cervidae > Odocoileus > Odocoileus virginianus. Next base: position 33,658,193 of record NC_069697.1, read on the forward strand.
ATCTCAATCCACCCAAAATAGAGCTAACTAAAACATAACTATGGTCATACTACCCCTTCACTTTAAATTTTTCAGTGACCACTCCTCACCTAAAGAATAAAATTCAAGTTCCTTACCATGGTATAGAAGGCATTGCTTGACTTGACCCAGGCTCATCTCTCCTCTCTCACCAGCTTTCCCTCTAGTTCCATCAACACTAAACAGACATCAGTTTCCTACATTCATGCTGAACACTGTCCTTGGGGTACTCTTCTCCCTCCATCATTTGAATAACACCTATATTTCCTGTGGACCTTAAAATTAGGGTCAGACATGATCTCCTCTAGGAGATCTCCTTCATTGTCAAACATTTCATATATTGGAGTAATAGCCAGAAGAGCTTACAGGATTGATTCTCAGAGGAGGTGATAATTTTCCTCCAGTGAAGACAATGCATGCAATGATAGTCAAGCACAGTGTAAAGGGTTGGGTTACATGACTTTTATCTTGAGGACTGTTTCGTTAAATGAGAGATTAGTTCAAAGTCTGCTAACTCAAAAGTCTTTAGCTTACAAAAAGGAATTAGTCTTACTCGTTAAGAGACAAAGTATTACTTCTTATATTTTATCTATTATTGCATGCCTCTCTAAAATATAAAATGAACCCAAAGTAACACAATGATAAGATTCTTTAACATTAATATTTAACATTTTAAATATTAGCATACTTGACAATTAATATGTTCTATTTCTTAGATCTAGAAGAGGATAAAGTGTAAAATGAAATTGGATCAGAGACTTAAAATTAATTGAACTTCACTTCTAATAAGACTAAAATAAGTATATGAAGAATTCATGACTAGTTTGTATAAATGTATAGTTTATAAGAAAATGATATTTGAAGATTTATTAATTTTAAAATGCTAACAGAATAAAAATAACAACAATTAGAGACTTAGTCCATGGATAGGACCCCGACAAAGAAAATTATATAACAAAAGACACCAGAATATCATTAAGGATGAAGGCTATTCTAGTTAGGCAAACATAATTTTATATAATAAGTATAAAATGATGAAACTTTTCTACCCTGAGGACACCATTTCATTAATATTTAGATCAAATCTTCTTACTTCAGTGTACAAAGAATTTAAAAACATTGAACAGATGGCTATCATTCCTTATTAGAAGTAGGTGTTTACACAGAAAATATTTGTGATTCATTGAGTTTGACAGAAAATCAAATATGGTGAGTTGAAACATAATTGCGTATGAAACTAAAAATCATAAAATGCATTGTAAGTATAACATGTGTTGTAATATGCATTATAATGTACATTTCAAAAGGTTCTAGAAAGAAAGGAGAATTAGACCATGTCCTCCACCATCTCCCAGAGTTTGCTCAAATTCATGTGCATTGAATCGGTGATGCTACCTAACCATCTCTTCCTATGCTTACTCCATCTCCTCTTTCCTTCAATCTTTCCCAACATCAGAGTCTTTTCCAATGAGTCAGCTCTTCGCATCAGGTGGCCAAAGCATTGGAGCTTAAGCTTTGCTTCAGTCCCTCCAATGAATATTCAGGGCTGATTTCCTTTTGGAATGACAATATCATCACTATTATTAAATTTTTTGCATCATCATTATTATATGGACACCAGCTTTGAAAAAATATAACATTTATACTCTTAAACTAGGTTTTAATTTAGTGTTGGGCATTCTATTGATCCAACTGAAAAAGAAAGGTTAAACTGTCAAGACTAATCCCTTGAAGGCTGATCCATTTTTCCAAGCAATCCTGATCAATATGAGGCTCAGACATTGGCTCCCTGATCATAAGTGGTGATGGGACAGGAGGGACTGGTCCTCCCACAACCATACATATTGGGAAGGTTGGGAAGCCAAAATAAAGCCAAGAGCCAAAATTCTGCCATGTCCCCCAAGTTTCGTATTATTTGTATCCATGTATACTTGCCTGGAAAATCAAATGGACGGAGGAGCCTGGTAGGCTGCAGTCCATGGGGTCGCTAAGAATCAAGCACGACTGAGCGACTTCACTTTCACTTTCATGCATTAGAGGAAATGGCAACCCACTCCAGTGTTCTTGCCTGAAGAATCCCAGGGATGGGGGAGCCTGGTGGGCTGCCGTCTATGGGGTCGCACAGAGTTGGACACGACTGCAGCGACTTAGCAGCAGCAGCAGCATACGTGAGTTCATCACAACAAACTGTGTAAAATTCTTCAAGAGATGGGAATACCAGACCACCTGACCTGCCTCTTGAGAAACCTGTATGCAGGTCAGGAAGCAACAGTTAGAACTGGACATGGAACAACAGAGTAGTTCCAAATAAGGAAAGGAGTATGTCAAGGCTGCATATTGTCACCCTGCTTATTTAACTTATATGCAGAGTACGTCATGAGAAACGCTGGGCTGGATGAAGCACAAGCTGGAATCAAGATCGCTGGGAGAAATATCAATAACCTCAGATATGGAGATGACACCACCCTTATGGCAGAAAGCAAAGAGGAACTAAAGAGCCTCTTGATGAAAGTGAAAGAGGAGAGTGAAAAAGCTGGCTTAAAACTCAACATTCAGAAAACTAAGGTCATGGCATCTGGTCCCATCACTTCATGGCAAATAGATGGGGAAACAATTGAAACTGAGAGACTTTATTTTGGGGGGCTCCAAAATCACTGTAGATGGTGACTGCAGCCATGAAATTAAAAGACACTTGCTTCTTGGAAGAAAAGTTATGACCAACCTAGACAGCATATTGAAAAGCAGAGGCATTACTTTGCCAGCAAAGGTTCGTCTAGTCAAAGCTATGGTTTTTCCAGTGGTCATGTATGGATGTGAGAACTGGACGATAAAGAAAGCTGAGCACCAAAGAATTGATGTTTTTGAACTGTGTTGTTGGAGAAGACTCTTGAGAGGCCCTTAGACTGCAAGGAGAGCCAACCAGTCCACCCTAAAGGAAATCAGTCCTGAATATTCATTGGAAGGACTGATGCCAAAGCTTTACCTCCAATACTTTGGCCACCTGATGCAAAGAACTGACTCATTTGAAAAGACCCTTATGCTGGGAAAGATTGAAGGCAGGAGGAGAAGGAACGACAGAGAAAGAGATGGTTGGATAGCATCACCAACTCAATGGACATGAGCTTGAGTATGCTCTGGGAGTTGATGATGGACAGGGAAATGTGGCGTGCTGCAGTTCACGGGGTCTCAAAGAGTCAGACACAACTGAGCGACTGAACTGAACTGAACTGACACATGACTTCTGCCTTCTATTCTGAAATTGGTTTTCATTCAAAGATTTCCTCTTTTATTCACAAGTCCTCTAACTCATTGAGACTGGCTCCTTGTATTTGCAAACTTATTATTTTTCTATCCATTCCATTTACAGATTAAATAAATAATGGTGTTAAAAATTTATTAACAGGTTATCAATTCCAGATATAAGAAGCTTGGAAGTAGCCACTTAAGCAAAAAGCTGAACAGACTGAAAACGCAATAACTTTCCTAAGACCTGTAACACAGGCGAGATCAAACCATTATAGAGGCAGAGAGGTAAGTACAGAGAGTCACAGCTGATTACAGCAAAAACTTATTTAAAAAACCCACATAAAAACTGCCTTGGAAACCAGGCAGTGCTGGCATAGGAAAACCGGAACTGTAATTAGTGCTGCAGGCTCAGTGGGTACAAGTGCTGTGCTATGCTGTGCTAAGTCACTTCAGCTGTATCTGATTCTTTGTGACACTATGTACCATAGCCCACCAGGCTCCTCTGTCCATGGGATTTTCCAGGCAAGAATACTCAGTGTGTGCGTGACTGAAATTTAAAAACTCCAGACACCTAGCCATGGCATGGGTGGGAGGGAGGCTCATTTTTAAAATGCTCCAGAACACTCTGTTCTTCTTAACAAGGACTGCCCTCAGGAGAAGCTGCTTCACCACACCTAACATGATGAATTTCAATCAGAATCTAACTGATCTGGAGGAAAGGAAATGCCCAACTCCAGGCCTCTCAAGCTATCCTCTCCCACCTTAGGGAACCGTGGGATAACTAAGAAGCACATGGAGGTTCAGTCCAGGGGCATAGGCTCACTGAAAAGTGAGACCTAATTACAGAACTATAAAATGCCTCCTTTCCTCCACATCTTACTGCCATATCACCAAAGGCCTATGTATACCTGATATATCATGTCCAGCTATTAAGAAAAAAATTACAAGGCATACTCAAAAACAAAAACAGATCTTGATGTTCATGTTAGTAGTTCATATGGAAAATTCTTCATTTTCTTGGTAATGTTTTTTCACAATAAAATATTTTTTACACATTTGTTGAGCACCTACTATGTGTCTGACTATGTTATGTACTATAAATGTAATGTAATATAAATATAATTGTGAGAACACAACAAACATACATTTTCATGTATTGCAAAGGGACCAGGAAGGAATAAGTATAGTTAGCTAAAATTTAAAGGTACTAGCGAGCACATTTAAAATCTGGTGTTCCTTTAGGGCCATGACCCATAAGAGAGCTAGGAAAACGAAGTTAAGTGTGGAGATACTACATATTAGGAATTGAACTTGCATCTCTACAGTAAATCAGGATCCTCCAAAGAGTCTACAGTTGTCCTAAAAGAATAGTGTCTCCTGGACTCCAAACTTGGCAAACCCAAATGTATTCTAGAGGAAAACAAGCCTAATTTAAATCCTCAGAATTCCCATAGATCATATTGTTAAAATGTGAGTTCAGAGTTAATATTCACCAAATACAAAAAGAAATGTTACCATGCATGAGTTGACAGAAACAGCAAACAGAATATTTAGACCACACAAGGACTTCAGATTTTGGAATTACCAAACATAAAGTATTTAAAATTGGCTGTCTCAACACATGCTAGCATCCTCCACATTCTTAAACATATGAATTACAGTAATAACTTTTAATACCTTTGTTAACTAATTATGCTGACAGTGTCAATTCTGGCTTTGTTCTATTAGTTAATTTTTCTTCTCATCATGGGTCATATATTCTTGCATCTTTGCATGCCTGATAATTTTTTTACTGAAATCCAGATATTATGAATTTTCATCTTATTAACTGCTAGATATATTTGTATTCTCATTAAGTACTTTCGGGTTTTGTTCTGAGATGTATTTAAGTTACCTGGAAATCATTTGATCCCATTGAGCCTAGTTTTTCAAAGAAGCCTTTAATCTGGGGCTAACTTTGTCCCACCATCACTCCTCCACTCTACCTGATGCACCATAAATTCCAAGGCTCTGCCTCTTGGAATTGTGGGGACATGAACTATTCTTGGCCTTGTATGAGAGCCAAGGACTTTACCCCTGATCCTTTTGAGTGGTTCCTTCCCTATCCTGAATGGTTTCCTCACAGGTATGTGCTCATTATTGAAGACTTAAAAGAGATCTGCAAATCTCTGAAGTTATTTCTCTGTGCTCCTCTCTTATTGCTGTCTTTTCCTCTTGTGAGACTTTCTGATTTTCAGGGACCATATGGAACACTGTGGCTTATAATCTGAGGCAATCACTGGGTGAGACAGAAACTGAATTTCTGGCTACCAATATTACTAGAACACAAGGGACCAACCACCAGAAAAAGAAAGACTCAGAAAGTAAGCCCCAAATTCTAGCACAGTTTCCTGTAGAGTATTTGCTGACACCTGAACTATGTGGATGAGAAGTATCAACCACAAACTGGTACTTGCCATGGGCACTTGCCACCTGCCTCTACAAAGATTAAATCATGTGCTGCTGCAGCTTCAGATTTTCACAACCCTTGAAAGGAGTTTAGGGCTGAGAACAGAGATGAGGCATTCTGTGCTCAGAGAAAAACTGGCAAGACAGGCCTTCAGATAGTTAAGATATTTTCAGGAGTTGATTTTATGAGCCCAATACTTATATCTCCACATCTACAAAAGCTCTAAAATCCTTCATGGTGACAACTGTTCCTCATGACCAGCAAAATTTCACAAGACTAGTAGAAAACTTCAGGAAAAATAAATGCTTGATTGCATGTGTTCCGCCTTTACCAAAATCACATGTCTACTGTCCTCCCCACTACCTCACTGGGACGGTTTCTCAGCACTATCTGAGGTGCTGCCTCCCAGAATGCGGTCAGCACTTTGCCCCAAAGAAAACTTAGCTCTCAACTTTCACATTGTACATTTTTTTAAGTCGACAGAGCTAAGACCAAGTGAAGAATAACTGACACAAGAAAATCCCTAAATATAGGTTCTAGTAGTCTCATAATGCTGATGAAACAAAAGCTGGAATTCAGCATACACCAAATCAGAATATACCAGAACTCTGAGTGCTGTCCAGGATATCAGATGTGGTAAGTAAAGGGCTATAACACAAGATGACAAACCAGAAACAAACCAGTCCAAAGTCTAAAACTCATTTTCTATCTGCATTCAAGAAGAAAGTTAAATCTTCCCTAGTAGGATTATATCTTCCTGAATCTATATAATTCTTCACGCATTACCTTTGACATTCAATTTTTAAAGAAAATAGATACACAGGAAAATAAGATGAGGAAAATTACTTAAAACCCAATAGGAAAAGACAGATAACATAAAGTGGTTAATGATGCACATAGAAATCAAAATAGCTGTAATTAATATGCTCAAGAGAATAGATTAAAAGATTATGAATTTTATCAAAGAACTGGCATCTATTTTTGAAATCAACTAGAAAGTCAAAAACTAAAAATTAATGACTAAAATTAAAAACCGATATATTAAACAGGAGGCAGATACGTACACATTGTATAATCCCATTTATGTAAGTTTCTAGAACATGCAAAGTAGGCAAAAGAGTAGTTACTTGAGGTTTGAAGGGATCAGAAAAAGTAATTACAAAAGCACATGAAGAAACATTTATCTTGACTGTGGTGACAGTTTCACAGATGTATACATATGTCAAAACTTACCAAACTTTACACTTACACACATCTACTTTATTGTATTCTAATTATACCTTGATAATATTGTTTTAAAATAAAACAACAAGGGACTTCCTTGAAGGTTCATTGGTTTAGAATCCATGCTTCCACTTCAGGGAGCACAGATTCGATCCCTAGTCAGGGAACTAAGATCCCACATGCCATGCGGTACGGCCAAAATAAATACTAATTAATTAAATAAAACAAAAATTATACAACCATTTAGGTTTAACACATATGTGTAACTTATGATAAAAATATGTCTAAAGGCAGAGGGGATAAATGGAGTTAAAAGCTATAAAAGTCTTGTAAAGTATTGGCAATATTAGTCAAAGATAGACTCTGAGAAGTCAATTATGTATTTACACTGCATGGTGATCACTAAAAGAATAAAATATGTATAATAAACAAAGAAATAGAATGAGAAGAAATAAAATACAAAAATTGTTTTATTTATTTAAAGGAAAGCAAAGAGGAAGAAAAAAAGAACTTATAAAATATTAAACAAAAAGCTAGTTTGTAGCAAAATGATAAATTTAAACATGCATATATTGGTAATTACATGAGGGCAAATGCACTAAAATTGTAATTAAAAGACAACTGTCATAAGGATTTAAAAACTGAAGGAAAAATAAAAATTGAGAGCATTTATCTTCTACAGACCTTCAAAAAGTTTGTAAAGGTTGTACTTCAAGGAAAATGAACCTGACTCTGGGAATGACTTCATTTCCATAGAAAGAAATATCTGAGACAAGAAAGAATGGTGAGAAAAGAAACTGATCAACACATATCAAATCTAAACAATGTTTGTATAATAAAAATATTAATGCCTACTTCATGGAATTAAAAAAAGAACCAGAATACTCAACAACAATCCCATACGAGAAACTGTTGACTTTAGTTCAAACATTCTAGTAATTTCTATCATTGTGGAGGTGCTTAAAATATTGATTAGCTGTACAGTTGCTAGGTTTTTAAATTTTACTTGAAATAGTTATATTTCAAGGGTAGACACTAAAAGGGTAGGTATTGAAAGTATAATTTATAAACCAAAGGAGGAGTAGAGGAGGGATAGAAAAGAGAAAGAAACAGAAAAATGGACAAAATTTGCTTATCCTCCCTTCACAAAAAAGGACAAAAAGAAGGAAAAGTTACATAATAGAAAAAACACAAATAAGTGGGAGAATCAGATCACAATATAAAAGAAATATATTGGTCATATATAGTATAATAATTGTTAGAAGATAGAAAACTGACAGAAAAATGAAATCAAAGATGAATGCTTGCAAGACAGACATGAGAATATAGTAAGGTTGAAAGCAACAGGTGTAAACTTGTTTATCAGACAAAACTAACCAAAAGAAAGCTAGAATGGATATGAATTCTAGACAAATAGATTTTAAGTGAAAAAATAAGATTAGGACTAAAGAGGATATTACATAGTGACAAAAATTAAATTCTCCAGGTAAATACAATAATCTTCAAGCCGGCATAGTACATCATGAAAGATAAATTCAAAATATATAAAACAAAATCTGATAGAACTAGACGGAGAAATTAAGAAAACTACTACACAGTATGAGATTTGAACATCCCTCTGTTATTTATTGATAGGTCATGTAGACAACAAACTTTAACAAACAAACAGAATATTTGAGTAATAAAGTTAAAACTTGAATTAATAGACATATTGAACTCTGCATATAGCAATTAGAGAATGCATACTCTTCTAACATGAATTGAAACTTTACAAGTTGATCATGTATCATGTTACAAAAGAAATCTTAGCAAAATTCAAAGATTAGATATCACACAGACCACAGTTCCAAACATAATATAATTAGCAATCTATAAAATGTTAATGATTTTTATATTTCACAGTCCAGAAAATTTTAGAACATATTTCAAAATAATTCACTCATAAAACAAAAATTCTAACCAAAGTGGAAAAATATTTAGAATTGAACAAGTTTTTACAACAGATTTACTTGTACATTTTCCATTTTCTATAATATTTGAAGACATAGGATAGCTTTGAATAAACTTTCTACAATGCTGTAGTCCAGTAAACTAAAACGTGGTACAACTTTTACACAACTTAGGAGATTAAAAAAAAAATCTCCATAAGAGAAAACAACTCAGCAGCCCTGGTATTAAAACATTTTCCCAGAAAAAAACAGATAAACAATTGCATCAAAAGGCAGCTTTCAAATATTTAAATTACACTAGGATTCCTTTCCAAAAAATTCCATATCAAATATGTAGAATACCAAAAAAAAAAAGCATTACAAAATGGGAAATTTAGTCACCAATTGCTTACATTACAAAAGAAGTCCTGAACCCACCTAGACAGCATATTAAAAAGCAGAGACATTACTTCGTCAACAAAGGTCTGTCTAGTCAAGGTTATGGTTTTTCCAGCCATGTATGGATGTGAGAGTTAGACTATAAAGAAAGCTGAGCATCAAAGAATTGATGCTTTTGAACTGTGGTGTTGGAGAAGGCTCTTGAGAGTCCCTTGGACTGCAAGGAGATCCAACCAGTCCATCCTAAGGAGATCAGTCCTGGGTGTTCAATGGAAGGACTGATGCTGAAGCTGAAACTCCAATACTTTGGCCACCTGATGTGAAGAGCTGACTCATTTGAAAAGACCCTAATGCTGGGAAAGATTGAGGGCAGGAGGAGAAGGGGACGACAGAGGATGAGATGGTTGGATGGCATCACCGACTCAAGGGACATGAGCCTGGGTGGACTCCGGGAGTTGGTGATGGACAGGGAGGCCTGGCGTGCTGCAGTCCATGGAGTCACAAAGAGTCAGACACAACTGAGCAACTCAACTGAACTGAACTGTGGCCTGAACATCTATAAACTAAATATTCACCTTAAAGAAAAGAGAATATACCTGGAAGGTGATATCAAAGACAAGAACAAATAATAATTAAATTGGAGGTAAAAATAGAATACAAAGAATCCACAAAGCCAAAAATGTTGACATTTTATAAAACAGACAACTCTCTTACCAGTTAATGAAAAAAAAAGGGAGATGGCTGAAAAAAGTACTAGAAATGAAAAAGGTACACAGTCACAAACACCAAAAAAATGGGATACAAAATGAACAAACTTTTTGAAAAATAATTAATGTACCAAAACAGATTAAGGAAGCATAAAACTTGAATTATTCTAAAACCATGAAAAAGTTTCTCCAGTAGTTCAAATATGTTTCTATAAAGAGAATGTCATATCCAGACAGTTTGATAAGGAGCTCTTTTAAACATTCAAGTAACAATTAATTTCAATCTTTCCAAAACTCTTTCCTGAAATCCTATAGGCTACAAGTTTGGTACAAACATCCAGTTGGAAGAGGGGAAAAGAGGGCTCAATCTATAGTTACATAGCACTTTACATAAAATGTAGGAAAAATCAATTATCCATATTTGGGAGGGATATGCCAGGGTGCTTTTGCCTGAGTTTAGGTAAGAATTTCATGCTGCCCATTTTAAATTGAAATATTTCATTATGGTACCAAAGATACCTTGACAGGTGTTTACAATGAATAATTCCAAGACATACAAAACCAAATCTCATTTTTTCTCAACATATATTTAATGACCACAAAGATCAACAAGGGCTTCCCAGGTGGTGCTAGTGGTGAAGAACCCATCTGCCAGTGCAGGAGATATAAGAGATGAGAGTTTGATCCCTGGGTCAGGAAGATCCCCTGGAGGAGGGCAGAGTAACCCACTGCAGTATTTCTGTCTGGACAATCCCCATGGACAGAAGAGACTGACAGGCTAAAGTCTGTAGGGTTGCAAAGAGTCGGACATGACTGAAGCAACTTAGCACAGCATAGCACATAGGTTAACAATCTTCTAATTTCAGTATTTTTTCCACAAACATTATTTATTTATGCAGCTCCTAAAAGTACTGGGGATACATTTGTTTAACACATACCATGTTGTGCAGATTGCGGCAGGTGACTAGTTTGAGCCTAAAGCTGCTGGGATTCAGAGAGGTCTGATGAATTTAAAGGAAAACATTCTAATAACTTAAATAACTTTATATTCTTGAAATATTCTAGCCAAGTATAAAAAGAAGTAGGCAAGACAACACTGCTTCTAAAGCATCATGGTACACACTACCATGAAGCTCAGCCCAAGAATCCAAGTGTAAACCCTGTGAGACACAGAAGCATTGTGCTCTTTGGGTACTTAGGAATAAAATAACATGCAATTCAGAGATGCAGATAGAAACATTTTTTCCATTCTTGGGTGGAAATTGGTACAAATCTAAAAGACGAAGGATTTCATGGATTTCATCCTTATTTTAGCAGTTTGAGAGCTTATAATTTTGGGAGCACTAGGAAATCAGAGGATAGGCATGGATCTCAAACTGAGTAGGTTACAACATGAAGCCATAGCAATGGAAGCACCAGCCTCTACCAGCCCTAACCCCACCCCACCTCCAGGCAGTGGACATCCACGGAAGGCACTAAGACAGAATGTAGATTCATCAGCCTCTATGATACACCCCGGGGGACTGCGAGAAATCAATGTTTGAGATTTAGAAGAAGGCTAGAATGGACACACGTATATGCACGGTTGAATCCCGTCACTCTTCACCTGAAACTACCACAGCACTGTTAATCACATTGTTAATACAAACTAATTGTATTTTGTAAATACAAAATAAAAAGTTTACAAAAAGAAGCTTAGATATTAGAGGTTTCAAAGGGTCAGTGAAATTGTTTTATGCATATAAATATGACCCTCTGTTATTGTTCAGTCGCTCAGCTGTGTCCGACTCTTTGCGACCCCATGGACTGCAGCATGCCAAGCTTCCCTGTCCTTCACTGTTTCCCAGAGTGTACAAATGTGACCCTCTAATCCAATTTAATACTTTTAACCAAAGTAAACATTTGTAAATTGTGACAGCAAACTCAAAGATGGCTCCTCCCGAGTCTCTGCTCTTGCCGGTTATCCCTTGTGTAGAATCTTCCCACACTGAACTGTGACAGGCTTGTATGACAGGTGATAAATTGTTGAAGTAACAATAAGTGACTTCCAAGACCAGGTTTGAAAGACACTGCAGTTTCCACCTTGGTCTCTCTCTCTTGAATTGCTCACTCTAGGGGAATCAGCTGTCATGTCTTGGGGACAGTCAAGTGGTAAGGAGCTGAGGGCTCCAGCCAACAGCTTGCACCAACTCGCCATCCACTTGAGAGAGTCATCTTGGAAGAGAACTTTCAAGGCAGCCTTCACATGCCTGTGGCCCTGGCTGAAACAGTCACATAACCTCGCGAGAGATCCCGAGGTGTAACCAGCCAAACTCCTCCCAAATTCCTAACCCAGAGAAACTGTGACATCAAAAATATTTATTACTGATTTAAGCCTCTGAATTTTGGGATAGTTTGTTACCCAGCAATGAAAACTCTAAGCTGTGTAATTATTCTGACAGCTAATACGGGCCACTGGAGAATCTGAAGCATGGAAATAACAAAACCTAATAAGATATATGATTTTATGATGAAAGATCTAATATCACAAAATAGAAAATAATGCTTACTTTACCTTAATAAAGTGTTTGACATTATGATGACAGAGCAAAAGAAACTCTGTGGAAAGAATCTTCACAGCATGAAAGTCTTGAAATAATTGAGTAATTTTAAAGGGCAATAATTGAGTAATTTTAAAGGGCAACCTTTGTGTAGAAAATGTCACTAATGATATTTTCTTTTGATTGCTACTATAATTCACATGATGTGTCATTTTCCTTACCATATTTTATAACCTTTTAGTCAATGTTTTGATTCATATATTACCAATAAAATAAAAAAGATAGTTATTTTAAAGGATCTATGTGTGTCTATATGTTAGAAGATCTATTCATTGTTATTATTTTAGAGGATTAGTTATTTTAAAGGACCTATTCATTCAGTGTCCATGCAAACTGAATGAATAATAATACATTATAATTTAGCTGTTAGGGGTATTTTTTTATCTTTGAGCATGCAAGCAATATTGCTTTCAAGTTTTCATTTGGTAATGTTTACAATTTATCTCTGATATAAAAAGAATAAACAAGCAAAACAAATAAGGAACCACATCACACTCTGGATAGCCAACAAAATGCATTTTATAGAAAAGAGCTAAACATATACAACCCATTAGAATCCACTGTTCCATTCTTGTTTGAAGTCCGACTTCCACAGAATCCACTTTTTTATTTAGTTCTTCTATAATATGTGGATGCATACATAGTGTTATGGACTTCAAGGCTGTGTTATAGGTATTTTATTAAAGAGTTATTTATGCAGCTTTAAGGTTTGATGGAGATTATTTAATATTTAATATTTGTATATTAAATATTAATGTATATGCAAAATTGTATATGCAAATTTATTTCCCATGCTGAACATGACAACTGTTTCTATGACTTAATCACTGTAGAATATTACTGACATTTTTTTTCTGTATGTGAAGGCATGAAAATCTGTGGTTAGAATATTGGTATATTTCTTGATACTTTCAATTCAAAGAACTGTTTGTCCTCAAAGCAGTTCCATGACTATACAAAATGAAACTGACTATTTTTGTGGCATATCAACTTGAAATTATGACAGGAAATTTTGTTTCAGTTTCAGAGATACTGGTAGGAAAATCTTTCCAAATAGCTCTTTTGAGTTAGTCTCTTGTACTGACTTGAAAATAGTGATTTATCAGTGTCTAGGGGAAGTAATAACTTACGACGTGTTAGTGATGATGCATACTGATATTGTAACAGGCTAGATGCTACTGTGGTTTATCATTAAGACTTAGATAAAACAGTGATACCTATTACAGGAGCATACTGGGAATCATTTGTGTAATTGCAAATGTGTGACCAGATGTCACCCTAATTTGCACATCAAACACATGAAAAAAAATATTTTTAGGTAGTTGTTAAATGCAAAGTAATACATGAACTCTTGGCTATTCCTTTTATTAAATATTCCAAGACAAATATATTTTCATTGTCCATACCATTTTTCCTAACCACCAAATTATCACAAGATGATTAACACTGTTGAGGGAATGTCTATTCCCTACCCCAGGTTGTTTCTTTACAGGTAGAGAATGTTCCACTGGCTACACCACTTCTAACCTGTCTCCACTTACAGGGCAGAAGTGACTTTTCTGACTGATCATTTTGGAAGAAGAAAATTGGCATATATTGTTTACTGCCTTTTCTCTAGAGATCTGGTTTCTCCTGGAGAGCACAACAAATTCTGCTCTGCTCCTCCAGGGGAGATAAGTCAGTGCAGTACTGCCTGGGACTGGGAAGCCTGCTAATCTCTAGAGTTAAGTGCTGAGAAGTCCCCTTGCCTGCAGATTCAAGCTATACATACTCTCCAGTTTACAGTATTCCAGAATAGAAATAGTATCTTGATCACCATAATATTTATGTCTTACTTTTTAATTGATTTGGAACTTGGGCAGAGATGAGGGGTGTTTCTTCCTGGATCTTCTAAAGAATTTAAAAACATCAGTGATTAGAATAACTAAATACCCTACAAAATGACAAAATAAAACCATTCAGACACCAACGAATATTTTCATGAATTCCAACTTTTATACTAATGTAAACTACCTCAGTTGTTTGAGTTAAAATAACGAGAATCACACTGATGAAAGAAATCAAAGAGGACACAAACAGATGGAGAAATATACCGTGTTCATGGATTGGAAGAATCAATATTGTCAAAATGGCTATACTACCCAAAGCAATCTATAGATTCAATGCAATCCCTATCAAGCTACCAACAGTATTTTTCACAGAACTAGAACAAATAATTTCACAATTTGTATGGAAATACAAAAAAACTCAAATAGCCAAAGTAATCTTGAGAAAGAAGAATGGAACTGGAGGAATCAACCTGCCTGACTTCAGACTATACTACAAAGCCACAGTCATCAAGACAGTATGGTACTGGCACAAAGACAGAAATATAGATCAATGGAACAGAATAGAAAGCCCAGAGATAAATCCACAAACCTATGGTCACCTTATCTTCGACAAAGGAGGCAAGGATATACAATGGAGAAAAGACAACCTCTTTAACAAGTGGTGCTGGGAAAACTGGTCAACCACCTGTAAAAGAATGAAACTAGAACACTTTCTAACACCATACACAAAAATAAACTCAAAATGGATTAAAGATCTAAATGTAAGACCAGAAACTATCAAACTCCTAGAGGAGAACATAGGCAAAACACTCTCCGACATAAATCACAGCAGGATCCTCTATGACCCACATCCCAGAATTTTAGAAACAAAAGCAAAAATAAACAAATGGGACCTAATGAAACTTAAAACCTTTTGCACAACAAAGGAAACTATAAGCAAGGTGAAAAGACAGCCCTCAGATTGGGAGAAAATAATAGCAAACGAAGCAACAGACAGAGGATTAATCTCAAAAATATACAAGCAACTCCTCCAGCTCAACTCCAGAAAAATAAATGACCCAATCAAAAAATGGGACAAAGAACTCAACAGACATTTCTCCAAGAAAGACATACAGATGGCTAACAAACACATGAAAAGATGCTCAACATCACTCATTATCAGAGAAATGCAAATCAAAACCACAATGAGGTACCATTACACGCCAGTCAGGATGGCTGCTATCCAAAAGTCTACAAGCAATAAATGCTGGAGAGGGTGTGGAGAAAAGGGAACCCTCTTACACTGTTGGTGGGAATGCAAACTAGTACAGCCGCTATGGAGAACAGTGTGGAGATGTCTTAAAAAACTGGAAATAGAACTGCCATAGGACCCAGCGATCCCACCTCTGGGCATACACACTGAGGAAAACAGATCTGAAAGAGACATGTGCACCCCAATGTTCATCACAGCACTGTTTATCATAGCCAGGACATGGAAGCAACCTAGATGCCCATCAGCAGACGAATGGATGAGGAAGCTGTGGTACATGTACACCATGGAATATTACTCAGCCATTAAAAAGAATTCATTTGAATCAGTTCTAATGAGATGGATGAAACTGGACCCCATTATACAGAGTGAAGTAAGCCAGAAAGATAAAGACCATTACAGTATACTAACACATATATATGGAATTTAGAAAGATGGTAACGGTAACCCTATATGCAAAACAGAAAAAGAGACTCAGATGTATAGAACAGACTTTTGGACTCTGTGGGAGAAGGCGAGGGTGGGATGTTTCAAGAGAACAGCATCGAAACATGTATATCTAGGGTGAAACAGATCACCAGCCCAGGCTAGATGCATGAGACAAGTGCTCGGGCCTGGTGCACTGGGAAGACCCAGAGGGATGGGGTGGAGAGGGAGGTGGGAAGGGGGATCGGGATGGGGAATACATGTAAATCCATGGCTAATTCATTTCAATGTATGACAAAAACCACTGCAATGCTGTAAAGTAATTAGCCTCCAACTAATAAAAATAAATGAAAAAAAAAAAAAAAACGAGATTCAGAGAATTTAAGCAAATGGGAGGTTAATAAATCAACATGGTTTAACCAAGACAACTTCAAAGCAAAGCTGATTTCTAGACCAACTGAAACATAATATTAAGATGATGTCATGCTAACATAAATCCACCAAATTCATCACTTTATTGTAATGCCTTTACTTAAAAAAATCCCACAGACATTTAAATGATTAAGTATAATTAAACCAGAGGCAAAAATAAGGCTAGATTTGCCTGCATGTTAATTTCCGTAGCATTCTCTATTTTCCATCACCATCAGGAAATCATCAAGAAAGTCCTTAAGTTCAAACAAAAATTTGAAAGAATTAGGCTCATAATGAACCTCTACAGACAATGAAGTTAATGCGCCATTCTCTAATATACAGTCCTTCCTGACAGAATCCACTGCAAGCATACTTCTTTCTAACACCAGAGAAAAGGAATAACTAGGTAAATGCTGAGAGAAACCAAAGTTTGTGAGATATATTTGATTCAGTGTTAAATCCAACAAAAAGACTCCATATTGTGCTTTTCTCTGGTCCTGCTCACAAGAGGGTTCTAGTGTAGGCACTTTGGAGAAAGGAAGATTTAGGACTAGGTACAGTAGAGACTATTGAGAGTCCCTTGGACAGGAGATCAAACCAGTCAATCCTAAGGGAAATTAACTCTGAACACTCATTGGAAGGAATGATGCTAAAGCTGAAGCTTCAACACTTTGGCCACCTGATGCAAACAGCCAACTCATTGGGAAAGACCCTGATGCTGGGAAAGACTGAAGGCTAAAGAAGAGGACGGCAGAGGATGAGACAGTTAGATAACAGCACTGATTCAATGGACATGAACTTGGGCGAACTCTGGGTAATGGTGAGGGACAGAAGGCCTGGTAAGCTGTAGTCCATGGGGTCACAAAGAGTCGGATACAACTTAGCAATGGAATAATAAAACAACAGTAGAGTTCAGGAAGAAAGCTTACCTTAAAAGCATGAGTGTGCAATTTGGGAGATGTGTGAATAACAAGAGGAAAGAGGCCAAACAGGGGGAAAGCTGGAGAAGCAGTCAATATAAAAAAGTCATTGAATGGAAAGAATGTCAACTGAGTAAAGAGGTAAACCTCATTTATCCAATGAATATTTATTGAGCAACTCTCTACATAGAGCCTAGTCTTAACTGCTGATATGAATATAAAAACTGTTCCTTCCCTCAAGGTACCTGACATTTAACTGGGGAGATGAGACAAACAGTAACATGATAATATGTTAATAGAGAAAAAAAGAAGAAAGAATTGAAGAGAGTGGGGAAAGTAAAACTTTTACTGATTCTTCTCTTTGCCAAGGTCTTTCACACAGTATCTCACTCAAATGTCATAGTGAGCACCACATATGATTCTTCCCCAATAACAGATGAGAAAGTAAAGGCTCAGAAAAATTACATAAATTGTCCCAGATCATGCAAGTAGAAATCAGATATCTATAATATAAAGCTAGTTCTATCAGATTACAAATTTTTTTCTCTTTTAAAACAATAATTTTTCAACATAAGAAACTATATATAAAGAAAACCAAGCACTGGAAAATGAGAAAAATATAATTCATTCATCTACACATCCACTAAATATTTATTAACTGCCTTCTCTGTTGAAGTATGCATGTGCTGTGGGGAAACGATCAGAAAGAAAACAATGTGCTACATTTTTGAAGCTTCTAGGCCATTGATAGGTAGTTGAGTAAAGAGAGACTGACAGATCAACGAATGGAAATAATACAGAGCTAAGTAAGAAAAGCACAAAAAAAAAAAACCATAAAATTCTATACAGCTCCAATAAGGATAGAGACATTATGTTAAGAACCAACTAAAGCATAATAAAAGATGGAAAAGTGGGCAGGTTTATTATAACGGGAGTCAAAGACCCCAGTTATGAATGACACCAGGAGTAAAAGATATGTAAAGCAAGTACAGATCAGTGACTAACAAAAACAATAGTTTAAATGCAGTATGAGATAAAGGAAGCAGGCTACAGGAGGGAAGGCAGAAAGGTAACTGGAGTCAGGCTGTGGGAGACTTCAAATATCTAAGTATTATTTTATCTAAGTTTCATTTTAAACACAGTGAATAACTGGGTTTCCAAAAAGAGAAGAGGCATTCTCTGAGTTATGCTTCAGAAGATACATTCATACAAAGTTATCCACATTGTAAAGAATAGATTTTAAAATGCTATTGAAAGAGTACAGGTTTGAATTGTTATGATGGCAAAAAGAAAGAAAAAAGGAGGGGGTAGGAAGAGGCACAGAACATTTAAGGGATAAAATCTAAAAAATTTGGCAACTGATAGCCTATTGAGTATAAAGGAGACAGAGGTCAGAGAAGGGCTTCAGCATTTCAAATTCAGGAACCTGGGAAATGGTAATGGCAGTAGCAGGAGAAAGATGCAGAGATGGACAGCTGTCAGAGAGAAATCCAGAGTTCTAGTAAAAATCTCAGAATGGAGAGGTCCTAAAAGAGATGGAAATAACATGTGTGCCATTGGACCTAAAGATATAAACTTGAACTTCATCAAGCCAGAGCCAATCAGTGAATTCTACAGAGTAAATAGAGTTACTGAAACAGAAAGCATCTGTTGAGGAAAGAAGAAAAGAATGGAGAGGAGGGCCAGGGACACAGCATGCTCTCCAGTGTCTGAATCATAGAAGCTTGAGTTTTTGAATCACAGAAGCAGCTATGTCATCCAGTTCCCTTAGTACTTATAGGAAACTGGAAGATAAGGAAAAAAATGGAGACAAAAAAGAAGAAAAAGCAGAGTAATACAGTAGATAACATTCACTATGGAAATCAAACAAGGAAATATCAAGGAGAGTATGGTGAACAGTATCGAATTTTGTAGAAATTAAAAAGAATGAAGATAGGAAAGAGGATTTGGTGTGAAGATAGTCATCTGAGACTGAAAAAAGCATTTCCAGAAGCAGGGTGAGAATGATGCAGTGGCTTTGAGTGTTGGCTAAGGCAGACAGCTGTGAGCTCAGCAGAAGACAGGATAATTAATCCCCAGTGTTCCTGGCCATCCAGTGGTCAGGATTCTGTGCTTTCACTGCTGAAGATGTAGTTTCAACTCCTGGTCTGGGAACTAAGATTCTTCAAGCCATGTGGATCAGCCAAAAGGAAAAAAAAAAAAAATGTGTACAGGAGGCTGATACAGAATCAAGAGCAAACAGACCCACATGAAGGAAGGACTGCACCAAGCAAGTATTAAAATTAGTTTAAAAAAAGAAGAAAGAAAAGGTGGGGAAGGAAAGAAAGAGAGGGAGAGAGACAGAGAAAGGGAGAAGGGAGAGAAAAAAAAAAAATCCAAGAACAGGTCTAGAGTCCAGAAAGCATTTATCTTGAAATACAGAATCAGAAACAGCTTCTAATTAACTACTCGATTATACAAAGCCAAACAAAAGGATTGGCATGGTGAAATAACCTTTTGTTTAGGCAGTGATTAATTTTTAAGTGAGGTGGGTACTGAAAAATTTTGCTGTTAACCTTTGCAGAAATTTGGTGACAAGTTAAAAAAGAGAGATTTTTTTTCAAAATGCCTGCAAGAGACATTCTAAAAATGGAACAAAAAATATGATTGCTGATGACATAAAAATAACCATCAACCTCCATCAGACTACACCAGATGGAGCCTGCATAAACAAAAAGGGCACAGTCACTTATCATCAAAATAAAAAAGAAATGCTTGGGCAAGGGCAGAATGATGTCTCTGATAAGGTCTATGATTTGCCAGGGGTTCTACAGCGCCATGGAGGCCATAATATTGTCAAACAATGTGAGTGTGTCTGGCAGGTATGTTCTATCACAGGCTGTGTCCTTGATAAGAGTATTCTGGTGGAGCAGAAATGGAAACTGAAGGATTCCCCTCCCCACTAGAGAAGAGTAAGGTATCTATCAAACCAGTGAGGATGACTCAGTGCCACAGACCAAGAGACTGGAATAGAGATCAGAGCAGAAATCTAAATCAACCTCAACCAGCCAAGGTCTAAAATCACAACCTAAGTCTATACACCCAGACAACAGGACAAGGGCATTGCTGAGACTCCTCACTCAAGCTGAAACATTCTATGAGTTTATAAGTTCTCATGAAACTTTTTGCTTTTTTGCCTCATAAAAGTCTTAAAAGAAACCTAATATTAGAAGCAAGTAAAATAATTGGCTTAAAAATTCAGGTAAGAATTGTGAAATGTTTTGGCTTTATTTTAGCCCATGAACTTTTAAAAAGGTAAATTAAACTAAAAATTATACACATATATTTGTGATATACATGATGAATATATCATCATGAAGAGTAAGAAATATCAATAACCTCAGATATGCAGATGACACCACCCTTACGGCAGAAAGTGAAGAACTAAAGAGCCTCTTGATGAAAGTGAAAGAGGAGAGTGAAAAAGTTGTCTTAAAGCTCAACATTCAGAAAACTAAGATCATGGCATCAGGTCCCATTGCTTCACAGCAAATAGACGGGGAAACAGTGAGAGACTATATTTTGGGGGCCTCCAAAATAACTGCAGATGGTGACTGCAGCCATGAAATTAAAATACGCTTGGTCCTTGGAAGAAAAGCTATGACCAACCTACACAGCATATTAAAAAGCAGAGGCATTAATTTGCCAACAAAAGTCCGTCTAGTGAAGGCTATGGTTTTTCCAGTAGTCATGTATGGATGTGAGAAGCGGACTGTAAAGAAAGCTGGGTGCCAAAGAATTGATGCTTTTGAACTGTGGTGTTGGAGAAGACTCTTGAGAGTCTCTTGGACTGCAAGGAGATCCAACCAGTCCATCCTAAAGGAGATCAGTCCTGGGTGTTCATTGGAAGGATTGATGCTGAAGCTGAAACTCCAATATTTTGGCCACCTGATGTGAAGAGCTGACTCATTGGAAAAGACCCTGATGCTGGGAAAGATTGAAGGCGGAAGAAGGGGACGACAGAGGATGAGATGGTTGGATGGCATCACTGACTCAATGGACATTAGTTTGAGTAAACTCTGGGAGCTGGTGATGGACAGGGGGCCTGGCGGACTGCAGTCCGCAAAGAGTCAGACACGACTGAGCGACTGAACTGAACTGATGAGTAAGGGTGAGGGCTCAAGAACCAGACCACAAAGGCTTGAATTTTGGTTTACTTACTGCCCACAGGGATGACCTACAGCCAGCTATGTAACCCCACCCCACCTCTGGGTCTTCATATGCCCAATGAGCGTAATAATATTAACCGTATCATAGGACTGTTAGTACCTGATACATGGCATGTGCTCAAGGTGAGTTATTATTTTATCTGTACATCAGTGAATCGCATTCAATCTCTGCATGCAACTCACCACATTTACAACTAGGCATAGACAGGTCTTAAAAGTGGTTTCAGACAATATGAATATGCTCTGGGAAGCTCCAACCCTAACTTGGATCAATTATAGCAGCAAAGAAGGATGGGCCACTAAGAGGAGCTGCAGAGGGAAGTGTAAGCATTGGATGCACGTATACTATGTCGCTTCAGTCGTGTCCGATCCTTTGCAACCCACGGATTGTAGCTCACCAGACTCCTCTGTCCATGGGATTCTCCAGGCAAGAAGCATTGGGTGCAACACTGAAATTGTATTGTCCAAAGAAGCCTGTATCTATTTTAGGACAGCAAGAAATCAGAAGGAAGGAGAGGCTCTGCCCAGTATACTACCTGGCTTATGATTTAGCCCCTTCAGCCCTAGGGAACATAGGAGTCCTGTGAGGGAGTGGGAAAATTACTACAGATAATCTTTGATTTTTCAGACCCAGGAACTGTAGGGAGAGCCCCACCAGGACCCAGCAGTTACATATTCCAGCAGCAGTGATGCCAAACACTTCAATGGATTGGCCTTTCTAACAATGTAGAAAAATGTATGGGCTAAGATGTTCACATTGGAGTGATGTAACTAATTTAAAAAGGTGGCATCTCATGAACATCCTAAATGTTCAACCAATATCAGGGTGCAATAAAGTGAAAAAATCATGCAGCCATTAAGGTGGGTGTAAAAATGATGTTTAATGGCCTGGAACCAGTAGGACTATGATAAATATTGAATGGACAGTCTAAGTGCACGCTTATTCAGAGAATACATGTCAAAATATTAACACAGGTGGTCTCTAGATGAAAGGATTACAAGAGAAATTTTCTTCTCTGAATCTTGCTACAGTTTCTAAATTCTATACAATAGTCTTACTTTAGCTTAATAATTGAAGCAATTTTTTTAAGAAAATAAAGACTTTAACATAGTTTGCGCCAAGTCACTGAAAACATTTGGCAGTGAAGAGCAAACAGCTGGGCCAGGGAATCCCCCCTCACGTCTCCATTTCCCCTTGAACCTTTCTCCCTCCAGGCTTTCCCTCTTCTGATGGCCAAAGAGATCAGTACAATCAGGTTGCCCCAAAATATAGCCGGAAAAAGAATGAGTTAGTAGCAGCTACAAATTTGGCCTCCCCTTTTTCCTTACCCAGTCCTCACCCTTTCCCAGACACTATTCACCATAATGGACATGGCAGTTCTTTCTCTAGATCAAATAGAATTGTTAGTGCTGGGGGCAGGAAGTAACAATGTCTGTAGTAGCAACAGTGAATTGTGGTCATATCCTCCCATTTAAAAAACTTCTTCCTTACCCTCACCTCCCCTTCTATGTGAATATAATATATATTCAATAAACATTACCGGATTTTTCTCTCTTTCCTTTTCCCTTCCTCTGTCCCTTCCTCCCCTCCTTTTCTTCCTTCCTTCCTTCCTCTCTTCCTCCCTCCTTCCCTCTTTCCTCTTCTTCCTTCTTTGTTCTTTCTTTTAATAACGAAAGCAAACAATTCTTTATGCCCCTTACCTGAGCAATCCTCTAACTAGGCAATTCTAGGGCTAGTAGACAGCCCGTATCCTAGGACTAAGGGCAATAAACCCTTTTGTGATCAAGCAAGAGTGTCTGGCTGTGCAAAGTTATCACTGATTGGAATGTACATTAATTAGTATAAAAAACTAATGAAATTTGAAGTTAGGGAGATTAATTGGTCAGGGGACAAGAAAGAGCAATAAAGCTATAGAAAACAAAATTATGGTGAGGCAAAGAGAGCTGTGGGCTGATAAACCAAAGATGTCCAGGGTCTATAGAAGAAGAGTGATTCTGTCCTCCATTTCCAGCCACCGGTCACAGTGCTTGGACCCCCAGGGGCAATGGCTGGTCACGGGAGTATTAACCGAAGGGGAAACCTAAGTGTGGAGTTCCTTCAGTAAATGTCACTGAGGGGTGGGCCAAATCTCATTCTTAGGACAATGCGGAGGACCTGCACCCTGAGGGCGGTGCAGAACAGGGCTACCTGTGGGCCTGAGAGGGACTGTCATTCAATACTGACAGGGTGTGGAAGCAGAGAAAGAAATGGCAATAACACTGTTCAAGCATCAGTGCTTTGCTTTGGGGATGAAAGTCAATCAGACCATCGTTTTACAGTATAAGCTGCTGGGGCTCTTCAGCAACTCAGGAGAAGGAACTCCCCAAAGAGATGCTGTATACTTTCTGATATGCGATGTATAATTGGTTTTAGTTTATTTTCAGGGGGGGAATGAATTTATATCACTGAGTATTATCAAGTGATCCATAACTGTTACATTATAAACAAGTCAAATAAGAGCAAATCCCTACTATCTGAAGCTTTCAGCTTCCTCTCCTCTTGATCCCAACATTCCCATATACCCCAATTTTTTTTAGACAGAGTCAATCAATTTAAAATTGAGTTGATTTCATGAATGAGCACAAGAAGAATAAAGATGAGCCACTACTACTGCCCAGTTTCATCAATCCTGGCATCCTTCCATATGGAGATTTA
This sequence comes from Odocoileus virginianus, assembly GCF_023699985.2. Classification (NCBI taxonomy): domain Eukaryota; kingdom Metazoa; phylum Chordata; class Mammalia; order Artiodactyla; family Cervidae; genus Odocoileus; species Odocoileus virginianus. The sequence continues at coordinate 33,682,505 of NC_069697.1, forward strand.
TCAGTTTGAGACCGTAAGAGTAACACATTGTTCCCCATGTTTCTCTCTATCACGCATTTAACCAGAGGCCTAGAGCTCCAATGGCAGGAACTGTGTCTCTTCTGTTCTCCACTGAATACCTAGCACAGTGCTTGACACACAGTAGGAGCTCCATGATGATATGAGAAATGAATGAGTTAGTTCATGTAATCACCATATCATACTTGAAGCAAGGAAGAATAAGAAGTGATCACAATCTCAAGGAAGAATGAGGAGTGTGTTCATTTTCATTGAGATTCTTAAGAGACCTGCAGGTAGGTGAATGGGAATAAAAGACTTATGGAGAAGAAGAGGAGCAAAACCAAATCAGAGTCAGAACAAGTTTACTAACTCCAATTTTTCTCTGTAGATAAGTGTTGCTAGCACCAAGCCCTCCAAACCTATCTTTTCCTTACCCTCTCTCTTGGTTCCAAATCTCCCACACATCAATTATACATCAGGTTGCAGGATCTGGGTTTGCACTTAATTGAATATAGCCCAAAACTTCTCCTATGTTTCCCTGTCTACCCCAGGATGCACCAGAGAAACAATGAAAAGGATAAAGCATTTCTACCTTTCACATCTGGGTACTTACACCTAACATCCTCAAAACATGGGAGAATTAAAATTAAGTCTATTGAAATGCATCAATATAAATAGAAGATTTCATGATACCTTTTATCCTCTTTGACAAGATATATTTAATATTCTTACTTGCAATACTGCTGCTCTCAATTGTATTTCTATAAACAAATAATTATTTTTCTTTTTGCCATGATGGACGTGAACAAAGTGCTTAATAAAAACAGAAGTCAAGAGTTTCCTTTATTCTCATATCAAAGTATATTGCGTGACTCTGTGCCTTGCACAAATCCAATTTATATTGATTTCCTAGAGATAACATAGTCGAGCAATCATGGCAACTTGTCACAGTGGTAAAAATGGGCAAGATTCATAAACTTAAGAGAACAACTGGGTCTTAGATTTAAAGTTACAGTTGCACATGGTCAAATATAACTCTAACTGCTTCTGCTCCTCTGTGTCTAGCTCCCATGCAAATGCCATTTAGATAGTCCCAGCTTTCCGTAAAGAAAAGTGCTTCTGTTAACTCCCTTCCCCCTTGGACATCATTAGGTCCTTTATATTACAACATGACAGGACAAATACCCAAGACAAATTTTATCAACCTTTGTAAACATGTTGATAGTAAAAAGTTTAAAATATGATCATAAAACTATGACTTTTATCACTAGACATCATTTCACTTAATATTTATTAAGCATAAAGCACTTTTCTATGGTGTAAGATGAATCAGAATGACCCTGAGCTCAAAGATTTGAAGTTTGGTATTACAGTTATGCCCTTGAAGTCAGGTTATTTAACCAGAGTCCAGGAACCCATAGATAGTTCATGACTAAGCTTTCGAATCCAGGTCACCTGCATTGGAGGTGGATTCTCTACCATCTGAGCAACAAGGGAAGCCCGAATAAGCTTTCAGAGGCTTCTTAAGGCAAACACACTGTGTGTGTGTTAAATGTTGGTATGTCCATTTGGCAGGGTCAGATGTTTGATAGATATCAAATTTTCAAAAGGATTGGTGGCCCCAGTGAGGTTAAGAATGACCAACTTGGAGCTTATAAAAAGAATTCCATCTCTCAAAACATTTCCAGTTGCTCAAAACATTTTTTAAACTTTTCTTTTGGAATGTTTCAAAGCCTAGGACATCTTTTGTGAATAATTTCAATGATGCCAAGTTTTCCTTGGAGTAGGGAAGGATTAGTTATTCAAAATCATAGTGGAAAACAATGATTGGTAAACACTTAAACTGTGAAGTTTATTTCTGGTTAAAGTGAAAATATAAAGAAATGAGACTAATTTCCTTGGAGGACATACAGGAGATGAAAGGCTACATGTTAACTGAAAATCACATGGAAAAGCACCATTAAAACATCAGCGTATGTGCTTAGTCTCACCAACTCTTTGCAACCCCATGGACTGTAAGCTGCCAGGCTACACTGTCCATGGATTCTCCAGGCAAGGATACTGAAGTGGGCTGCCATTTCTTTCTCTAGGGGATCTTCCAGACCCAGGAATTGAATCTGCATCTCTTGCATTTCCTGCATTGGGATTCTTTACTGCTGAGCCACTGGGGAAGCCCCCAAAACATCAGCACTTAAGGATAATATTACCCAAGGGGGGCGGAGGGAAATCACATTTTTTTCATTCATTGAACAAATATTTATTGAGTATCTACCATATGCTGAGCATTTTTGTAAACGCTGAAAATACAGACAAAAAATACAGACAGAAATCCTAGTCTTCATGGAGCTTCCATTCTACCATCTTTATTTAATAATTCATATAACATGTACTGATCAGCAGAGACATCACTTTGCCAACAAAGGTCTGTATAGTCAAAGTTATGGTTTTTGCAGTAGTCATGTAGGGATGTGAGAGTTGGACCATAAAGAAGGCTGAGCACCGAAGAACTGATGCTTTCAAACTGTGATGCTGGAGAAGACTCTTCAGAGTCCATTGGGCTCAGTCAATGCTAAAGGAACTCAACCTTGAATATTCATTGAAGGACAGATGCTGAAAATAAACCTCCAATATTTGGCCACCTGACTCAAAGAGCCAACTCACTGGAAAAGACCCTGATGCTGGGAAAAACTGAAGGCAGGAGGAGATGGGGATGACAGAGGATGAGATGGTTGGATAGCATCACTGACTCAATGGACAAGAGTTTGAGCAATCCAGGAGACAGTGAAGGACATGGAAGCCTGGCGAGCTGCAGTTCACAGGGTCACAAAGAGTTGGACATGATTTAGCAGCAGAATAACAACAATAGCATGCACTGATCAACTACAAATAAGTATTAATAGAAATAAAATAGAAATAAAAAGAAAATATGTTATAAAGAAAAGATTTAGGTAGAAAAGGTAGTTTCAAAATACAATGTAATGCTTAACATGCTAGTAAAAATACTGGGTAAAAATGAACAGAATCATTGTAATTACAACATGAAAATAAAGAAATAAATGATAGTATGAGCATGATAATGCTAAGAAAGTATATTTTCTTAACTATATCCACTCATCTGATCTGAACAAAAGCAACGGAAAAAATTTTAGGGATTTGGGAGCAGAGGATCATAAGAGAACATGCAGAGAACAAAAAACAATGCTGTCAATAAGAATAGGCTGGGGACAGAGTTCACTCCCTTCTCTATAAAGAATAAGATGTTAGAGCTAGACCCAGCAGTTCATGGAAATGTTCATGGGAAATGAAAGCTTTTGCTCCAAGTCTAAGTAACTTTCGTAAATTAAACGGACAAATTAGTCTTCATCCTTCTCTAATTTGAACACTTCAGGTTATTTCTAACACACTTACTTACACTACATAGAAAAAGTCAGACATGGCATTTTTCTGACACTATGCTTACACACACACTTGAATAAAAAATTACAAGTGGTTTTAAAAGTATATGTGAATTGATTTAACAGTTGATGTAACAAGAGCACTGTAATGGGAGAAAAGTCTAGACCCATGGAGTCTGTGAGGAAGAGAAGGAAGATGATCTGGCTCCCCACTCCTCATCAGGACTGCCTCCTACCCTCCTATCAGTCAGTTCAGTTCCTCAGTCATGTCCATTGAGTCAGTGATGCCATCCAACCATCCCATCCTCTGTTGTCCCCTTTTCCTCCTGCCCTCAATCTTTCCCAGCATCAGGGTCTTTTCAAATGAGTCAGCTCTTCACATCAGGTGGCCAAAGTATTGGAGTTCCAGATTCAACATCAGTCCTTCCAATGAACACCCAAGGACTGATCTCCTTTAGGATGGACTGGTTGGATCTCCTTGCAGTCCAAGGGACTCTCAAGAGTCTTCTCCAACACCACAGTTCAAAAGCATCAGTTTTTCAGCGCTCAGCTTTCTTCACAGTCCAACTCTCACATCCATACATGACCACTGGAAAAACCATATCCTTGGCCAGGCAGACCTTTGTTGACAAAGTAATGTCTCTGCTTTTTAATATGCTGTCTTGGTTGGTCACAACTTTCCTTCCAAGGAGTAAGTGTCTTTTAATTTCATGGCTGCAATCACCATCTGCAGTGATTTTGGAGCCCAGAAAAATAATCAGCCACTGTTTCTCCATCTATTTGCCACGAACTGATGGGACCTGATGTCATGATCTTAGTTTTCTGAATGTTGAGCTTTAAGCCAACTTTTTCACTCTCCTCTTTCACTTTCATCAAGAGGCTTTTTAGTTCTTCTTCACTTTCTGCCATAAGGGAAGTGTCATCTGCATATCTGAGGTTATTGATATTTCTCCCAGCAATCTTGATTCCAGCTTGTGCTTCATCCAGCCCAGCGTTTCTCATGATATACTCTGCATATAAGTTAAATAAGCAGGGTGACAATATACAGCCTTGACATACTCCTTTTCCTATTTGGAACCAGTCTGTTGTTTCGTGTCCAGTTCTAACTGTTGCTTCCTGACCTGCATACAGGTTTCTCAAGGGGCAGGTCAGGTGGTCTGGTATTTCCATCTCCTTCAGAATTTTCCACAGTTTATTGTGATCCACACAGTCAAAGGCTTTGGCACATTCAATAAAGCAGAAATAGATGTTTTTCTGGAACTCTCTTGCTTTTTTATGATCCAGTGGATGTTGGCAATTTGATCTCTGGTTCTTCTGCCTTTTCTAAAACCAGCTGGAACAACTAGAAGTTCACAGTTCACGTATTGCTGAAGCCTGGCTTGGAAAATTACAAGCATCACTTTACTAGCATGTGAGATGAGTGCAATTGTGTGGTAGTTTGAGCATTCTTTGGCATTTCCTTTCTTTTGGATTGGAATGAAAATGGACCTTTCCCAGTCCTGTGGCCACTGCTGAGTTTTCCAAATTTGCTGGCATATTGAGAGCAACACTTTCACAGCATCATCTTTTAGGATTTGAAATAGCTCAACTGGAATTCCATCACCTCCCCTAGCTTTGTTCATAGTGATGCTTCCTAAGGCCCACTTGACTTCACATTCCAGGATGTCTGGCTCTATGTGAATGATCACACCATCGTGATTATCTGGGTCATAAAGATCTTTTTTGTACAGTTCTTCTGGGCATTCTTGCCACCTCTTCTTAATATCTTCTGCTTCTGTTAGGTCCCTACCATTTCTGTCCTTTATTGAGCCCATCTTTGCATGAAATGTTCCCTTGGTATCTCTAAATTTCTTGAAGAGGTGTCTAATCTTTCCCATTCTATTGTTTTCCTCTATTTCTTTGCATTGATCACTGAGGAAGGCTTTCTTATCTCTCCTTGCTATTCTTTGGAACTCTGCTTTCAAATGGGTATATCTTTTCTTTTCTCCTTTGCTTTTCACTTCTCTTCTTTTCACAGCTATTTGTAAGGCCTCCTCAGACAGCCATTTTGCTTTTTTGCATTTCTTTTTCTTTGGGATGGTCTTGATTCCTGTCTCCTGTAGAATGTCATGAACCTCCACCCATAGTTCATCAGGCAGTCTATCAGATCTAGTCCTTTAAATCTATTTCTCCCTTCCACTGTATAGTCATAAGGGATTTGATTTAGGTCATACCTGAGTGGTCTAATGGTTTTCCCCACTTTCTTCAATTTACGTCTGAATTCGGTAATAAGGAGTTCATGATCCATGATCTGAGCCACAGTCAGCTCCCAGTCTTGTTTTTGCTGACTGTATAGTTTCTCCATCTTTGGCTGCAAGAATATAATTAATCTGATTTCAGTATCAACCATCTGGTGATGTCCATGTGCAGAGTCTTCTCTTGTGTTGTTTTGAAAGAGGGTGTTTGCTATGACCAGTGCCTTCTCTTGGAAGAACTCTATTAGCCTGTGCCCTGCTTCATTCTGTACTCCAAGGCCAAATTTGCCTCTTACTCCAGGTGTTTCTTGACTTCCTACTTTTGCATTCCAGTCCCCTATAATGAAAAGGACATCTTTTTTGGGTGTCAGTTCTAGAATGTCTTGTAGGTCTTCATAGAACTCTTCAACTTCAGCTTCTTCAGCATTACTGGTCGGGGCATAGACTTGGATTACTGTGATATTGAATGGTTTGCCTTGGAAATGAACAGAGATCATTCTGTTGTTTTTGAGATTGCATCCAAGTACTGCATTTCGGACTCTTTTGTAGACCACGATGGCTACTCCATTTCTTCTAAGGGATTCCTGCCCACAGTAGTAGATATAATGGTCATCTGAATTAAATTTACCCATTCCAGTCCATTTTAGTTCGCGGATTCCTAGAATGTCAATGTTCTCTCTTGTCATCTCCTGTTTGATCACTTCCAATTTGCCTTGATTCATGGACCTAAGATTCCAGGTTCCTATGCAATATTGCTCTTTACAGGACCAAACCCTCCCATCACATGCCTCAAAAACTCAACTGGGTACATACTGGGGATGAGAAAAAGGACAAGTATTCTAATGTGAGTACTAAGAAACTCATGTGATGCCTATCAACTGAAGCCACCATTTCAAAGCTGTCACTGCAATTTTAGGGAGCTAGAAATCTTGAGACTGGATACATACACAGAGAGAGACAGAGGCTTAAAAAACAGACTTTGATATGCAAATACTGAAGCAAAAGCTATTTTAGGAATGAAGAAATTAGAATAATAAAGGGACTAACCTGCTTGGTATAATGACAAGGAGAAGTTGGTTTTCTTGGATACAGAGACTATTAGTTGTATGATTACTTTTCCATCTTCAGATGGGTAAAGGATCAGAGAAATGGAAGCTAAGACACTCACCTGGGATGACAACATGGTACAAAAGAGTTGGCCAGGACCTCTCCTATGAAAGGGCACAGTGAGGACTCTAGGACTAGAACTATCAAAATCTGTTTTAATACATGCTATAGGTAATCTATAGGCTTCCCTGGTGACTCAGAGGATAAAGTGTCTGCCCGCAATGCGGGAGACCCGGGTTCGATTCCTGGGTTGGGAAGATCCCCTGGAGAAGGAAATGGCAACCCACTCCAGTATTCTTGCCTGGAGAATCCCATGGACAGAGGAGCCTGGCGGGCTACAGTCTACGGGGTCACAAAGAGTCAGACACAACTGAGCAACTTCACTTCACTTCACCTCATAGGTAATCTAATACACTCATGCAATCTTTAGGCCTGAAGTTAAATGTAGGTTAATATATGCAGGTGGAACTGAAAAACAATTCCCTGGTGAGTAAAGATTTTTCTTCAGGCCATGGAGATTCAGTGACAACTCTAAAATCAAGTCATCATCAACAAATCTCTCTGATTCAAACACATTCTGCTCTGCCATCTAGATTTAGAAACAGAATAATGCCTTCTCTGTCTAACCATGACTTTTCCCACTAATTTCAATGCTTGTTTCACTCACAAATGAAAGGGACATTTTCTGAATCTTTTAAAAACTAATTGTCCACATTATTAATAGTTGCCAGCAATCCAGGGTATACTGAGAAATTCCCATTTAAAAGATGAAAATATAATTTAAAACACTAATATCACAAAGGATTTTAAATTAAAAAGTTGTTTTTAAGGAAATAAAATTTCTTTTAGTGAACAACTTAAAGAATCTGGTTTAGTCTATGATTTTGAAAAAACAATTTCAAATAATCCTTTCTAATCTGTGAGGATGCTAAATCACTCAGGGAAACTGATTTCAGAAAACCTGAATTGCCTCTTTTCTTAAATTATATTACTTGGCAAGATGATCATGCTTTCACTTAGATAAAACACAATACTCTGTAAATGCATAATTATTAAATATGATAGTGATTAAAGAACTGACCTTTTGTGGAAGAGAAGTTAAGACAACAGAAGAATGGTACTTGAATATGTAGACACTGAGGCAGAAGTTAACACTCATTCAACCACTCTTGGTGGCAGGAAGACTAAAAAGGATAGGAGTCCTGTTTCAAGAGGTCAGACAACCAGATACCCATGGCTAGGCATGTAAGTGGCCCAGGCTGAGCTGAACTGCCAGAAAGAGGGTTGCTTGGCTTGAATCACCTGGAAGTAAAAGAGCCCCCTGGCAGAAACTGGTTTTAAAAGCACAGTTATGTCAGACATTTTTCCATTTTCTATAATGTTAGGGCTCCTGAAAAGCCCGTATCTCAGGCTATAAATGTCTCTTCATTCCCTTACCACTAACCTTTTCATCTTTATCTAAAAATCCACATCAGTGGATTATATCTTTCAAGTATTATAAAATTTTTAAATGAAACTGAAAGCACACTATTAGTGCAACACATGAAAATAAAAAAAAAAAAATTTCCTGCTGCACTGATATTTCCATTTATAAAAAGTGGGATGACTCACTCCAATGTGTCCTCAGCTAATTTGTATTTTTCTCTGCTCTATATTCAATAACTCCTTTTTGTACTCAATTGACCTCAGATCCTCAACACTCAATTTCTTAGAAGTTTTTATTAAAACAGCAGCAGAAGCAGTAATCAGTAGTGTTCAGTGACCTTTTCCCATCCAGCACTAGAGAAATCAGATCTTCCTTTTCATAATTTCATGGTATCCACTTTCTTTTGACTTGGAGCCCAAAAAATACAATACTTATTCTAAAAAGTACCTGCCAATTGGCACCAAAGAGAGGCCTGATACATATTTGATTCTTGTTCTAAATGTAACCGAACACTATAAAATCCAGTACATTTTAGGAGATATTAAAACTGCTAAGACTAAAGTTACTAATGTCTCAATTTAAAAATTCCATTAATAGCTCATGAGTTTTCCAGAAAAGGTCAACTAGAAAATAAAGGTCTTCAATCCTTTAGTCTGTAATTGAGTAGAAATAATTTATTGGTAGCACTTGTTTTTCTATTTATAGGTACTGTCGGACATTTGTCCTTGCCAAGCTACTGCTGGGTTTTAATCATTTATCCAGTTTTTCAAGATAATATTGAAATTTAATTTCCCAAATTACAAGCTACTATTTTTATTTAATGTCATTTGAATAGTGAATGGCTTGTTCTCTAATTTATCAATTTAACAGAAGTGTTAAATAGCACTATATCTAGGTCTGGCGCCTCTACATCACCATATATCTCTCTAACGTCTTCTAAAACATTGATAGTCACCTTTAGTGATATTACTGTGGTCTGCCTGCTTCCAATATGCTCCAACCCCATAGCTCCTTTCTGCAGAGTGGGAGCCACTTAATCTCTCCTGGATGTTCAGTCTTATCTTAGGCTTTGGACCAATAGCATCCTCCTAAGACAGAAACTCTGGCTCAATGTAGGGCACTAGATATCAAGTCAAACTTACTCTTAGTCCAACTCTGATAACTGATCCTTTGGCAAAGTTTTAACAATTAGACTTCTGGCTTGTTCCTGAAACCTAGTCCCAATTGATCCTTTAGATGTGGTAACTGGGTCTCTTGCTCACATCTCTCTGTGCCTGGTTCTCTGTCCTGATAAAACCATTATGTCTGCGCTCTGTATACAACAGAGCACCTTCCTGAATGGACTTCCTCCCAATGTCTGTAGTTATGTCCTGGTCCCATATCCCATCCCAACCTCAACCTCCTCCACTCAAGGGCATGTCTAGTTCCAACTTTCAGACTCCCCAAACTTCCTCTGGTCCAACGGAGTGAGCACTGCCACGCTGGACTCTGTCTCAAGATACACAAAACCAACTGTAAATTCACCAACATCCTGTTAAAAAGGAAGGCATCTGGGAAAAAAAAACTCTACTATGCTACTGGCAGAAATGCAACTTGTTCCATTCTTTTCAAAAAGCTATTGTATGATTTGTTTTCAGAATTTTTAAAAAATTCAATTATTTTGACTCAAATAATTCCCTAAGAGTCTTCCCTTAAAATGTTAGACATTCAGTCAAAGATTTGTACACAGAAATGTCTCATTTATATCAACAGAAAAAAATGACCTATGTAATCAATGAAATTTGGCTCAATAAATTACAGGATAGCTATATGATAAGAAACCATATAGTCTTTTTAAATTGTTATCTTATAAAAATAAAATGGAAAAAATCAGAATCCAAATTGTATTCTGGTTAGGCAAGACTGGTGGAATGGTTGTTCAGTCGCTAAGTTGTGTGTCCAACTCTGCGACCCCATGGATTGCAGCGTGACAGGCTTCCCTGTCCGTCACTATGTCCTGGAGTTTGCTCAAATTCATGGCCATTGAGTTGGTGATATTATCTAACCATTTCATCTTCTGCCATCCTTGTCTCCTTTTGTCTTCAATCTTTCCCAGCAACAGGGTAGAATGGTAGATGAATTTACTTTTCTTTCCTCTCTCTCTCTCTCTCGCATGCACATTTGGTTCTATAGATATCAAAAGTTCTATACTAAGTAAGTATTGTTGTTAACCTAGAAAAATATAAAGAATATAAAACATTTTTAAAGCATGAGAGTATCTTCAAGTATAATAAAGAATCTAATTGACTTCTCTTTTTGATTTGTTAACAGGGATGGTTTCCCAAAAAGAGTGATATTCAGTGCTGTAACTTCTTAATCTGCCTCTGTATATTACCTGCTCCTATCCTTAGAACTCTAAGGCCCGCCAAGATCTTAAGGATCTTAAGAAAAAAGCAGGTAAGCAAACAAATACACAAAAAACCCTGTATCTAAATACCTTATTCAAATGTAATACAATGTAGCAAGCTCCAGCTGTCTAATCCCACCAGTAGATTTTTTAGATTTTTACTGCTATTAGCAGAAATCAGACAACTTGAGAACAGATTGAGAAAACTGTAGGTGGGCTCCAAATTTCAAAATAAAAACTCACATTCAATTCTCACCCAAGGGATTAATATAAACACTTACTGAGTGCTGTTGATTTTGATCAGCTTTATATGAACATACATATGAGGATAAAACAAGTACACATGAATGGTATGACAAACCTCTCCAGAGACAAGAAAAACAGCTGTATAAGGTTACACATCTATCCAGTGGTAAATCCAGCTCTGATGGTCCCCAAAGCTCATTTTCTTTCTAACACACTACTTAGCTAATGAGTCTACTAATTCGAGATAGAACAACTATAAAGTACCTTGAACTGTGCTAGGCGATGGGCAAGTGCTCGATAATAATAGTTATTTTTACAGCTGCTGGAAGTTAGTGATTTTTGTACATTCTCACTTCAAAAAGAATTAAAATGTGGTAAAAATATACCTAAAATGAATTTCAAAGGTCTTCTATTCATTAAATTAGCCTCTATTCATTGCAAAACAGTTTTCCACATGAGTCCAATATGCAAAATTTACTATGTGGTAAATTTCTGTTTATTCAGAATGATCAGGAAATAAGGCTGTTTCATACCGCTACTTCAAAATGCAAATATAGACTACCAATGTGTTACACAATAAAATTCTCTAACATACACTGAAAATAAGTTTGTCTCTTGCTAGTCCAGGAGACAGTTTGGAATCTTTCACAAATCATGAAATTGCCACTGTGGTCTAGACAGAGGACCCATCAGTAAAGACATTCAGGAAACTGTGCTCTACACAATCCAACTTTCTCTTCATGCCTTACAAAGTTCATTACTATTAGGATGGCTTCAACTGGAGCTAAAGAAAATATTTTCAGCTTCTTAATTAAACATACTCGGTACCAGACTTCAAGCAATATGAGTTTCAAAAAACAGCACCATTATCAGCTCTCTCATGTGGCTGAATTAGACCTTGCATTGAATTCTCATTAGTCTGAAAGATTCATGTATAGGGGCAGAGGCTTTATTCTCAAGATCTTTTTGATAACAGATATAATGCTCAGTTATCACACATATTCGATTGATACTCATTCACTGACAGCTGCTCCATGCCAAGCGGAAGAGGACTGCTGTCTTCTTTGGCAGGACTAAGAATCTGGAAGTTCCTGAATTAGTCAGATAGGTTGCTTTCCCAACTACCTGTAAAGCCGCTTTCATCTTAAAGTCAATCCTACCTTCTTAGGTCTCAGACTCTCTGGTTCTACTGCAAAGGTTAACAAATCAGTTCAGGAGTTGAATTTCAAGAGAAGTGTTGTATAAGAGCAGCAGTCTGGTAGAGCACAAACAACTACTGTGCTGGACGCTGTGAAGTCAGTCATTCAATACCAACATCACAAGGTGCTCTCACCCACACAGAACTGCTGCGGGCACGCTGTATCAGGTCAACAAGATCAACTCACCGCTGTGACTCTGCAGTCACTATTTTCCTACATCCCAGACATCTACAGTGGATTACAGGTGAGATGAAAATAGCCTCCCACTCAGTAGACAGATAAAGGCCAGGTCTAGAAATGTGAACTTCAGGTAGGGTCTACTCCTATTAATTATGACTCAAGTAGGGTCTGTTGTCAATCATTCTTAATCATAATGTATTCTGAAAGTCTAGATTAACACTGAAAATGTAGAAGTGTATAAATAACATTCTTGTTATGTTACTAAGAGAAACATAACACTATTAAAAGAAAATAAGAAAGTCATGAGGACTCAAATTCATAGGATTAATTTTAAAATTATCCAGTAGCTGTCTGAACTCATCTGAAGGCAAGGATTAAGAATTCTGTTTTGACTAGTTATGTTTCATATGCCAATAAGCAAACAGTGGAATTTAGAAGTCAAGACTATGAAGGCTGTGTGCATGTGTGTATGAAGTATATTTAATAGTCACCTTTATAGAGATGACAGCTGATACCATGGGAACAGACAAGAACAAGAGAAAAGTATGAGCAAAGAAAACAAAACCCAAAAGAAAAACCACTGGGAATGCCTGTATTTCATAGGACAAAAAGAAAGGCAAGCACAGAAGGAGATGTCAGGTGAGGGAGGAATCAAAATAATCAATGTTTTAAAAGCAAAGGAAAACATAACATTTTTCAGAATGCGGTCCATCAGTTTCAAAATGTAGTGAGAAACAGAAAAATGTGGATTGAAAAAAAATTGAATCTGGCAATGTTTTGGTCAAAGCATTTTGGGTTGCAAAACATACTCAAGTGAATGTATGAGATCAAGATCTCAATGGTCATCTGAGAGGCAATCTCATAAAGAAAGAAGCTAAAGTGAAGTTCAGACTTAGAGGAAATTGAACTGTGGAACAACTACAACCAAAGCCACACTCTCAGAGTCTCCAACTGTTGTCTCTCTCTTTGGGCACAGACCAATATGGTCGTTTGACTCAAAAACATATTAAATTACAGGGCAAACATCTACCACAAATGGAAACTTTCCAGTCTAACTGCAAACTCATTAGAAAATCTGAAAGGCTGATAAGCTGCAGTTCAGCTAATGAGTTCATCAGCTTGGGTCATGTGCATTTTTCCTAGTCCAAACAACTGCAGCAAGGGGAAGTCAGAGGTGACAAGGATCACAGGCCCTGGAGACAATCATAGTCATCAGGGCCTTCAGCAGAGGCCATGGCTGAGGCAGAATTCTCCTGTGTAGGAGGCAGGGACCAAAAAAGATATGTTTGTTTCTGGCAAACTGGAAGTAGCTGTTATAAAGTCATCAATGTTCTAACAGGTAGGGGGTGCATATATCATACTATGTACTATAAACTGAACCCAAATTTTGCTTCTTGCTGAATATCAATAGAATAGGAGACCCAAAGAAGTTGTAGGCAACCATACAAACTGTGAACAATACAAAACCTACAATATAAAAATGACAAGATGAGCAGAGAAACAAAAATGGCTTCATAGAAGAGGTGACATTTTTTTCCAACATCTGAAAAATGAGTAGGATTTTAACAAGAGATGGGAAAAGGAAGTGAAAGAGAGATGAGGCCCCACCTAGGAGACACCATCTCTAAATACTAGTATGAGAATCCGTTGAGGGTGAGGAACATTTCCCACTCACCGTTATATCTCTAGTGCCTTGTATCTCACAAAGTAGCATCTCAATCTATATTAGTATTTTAATAGAAGTATAAATAAAAAGAAACTAGAGGGAAATATCAGCAAAATTATGAGAAAGTTTTTCCGTCTGGTGATAAGACAAGAATATCCAGTACCTAACATGTGAAAAGTGAAAGCATAGTCACTTAGTCATGTCCAAGTCTTCGCGACCCCATGGACTATAGCTCACCAGGCTCCTCTGTCCATGGCATTCTCCAGGCAAGAATACTGGAGTGGGTTGCCATTCTCTTCTCCAGGGGATCCTCCCAACCCAGGGATTGAACTTGGGTCTCCTGCATTGCAGACAGATTCTTTACCATCTGAGCCACCCCACTTAAAAGTGTAGTGAGAGGTATAAATGGAAGGGTAGACTTATGACTATCCTGTGGAGGGCCTAGGCATTAAACCTCAACATGGTGTATCACTGCCCTGGAAATAAACAGGACAAATTACAGGCCTATATCTGCCGGAAGTTCTCTTGACTGGTCCTCATCTGTAATATGAGGATGGCAAGTTCCCTCCATACACCTCAGACACGAATACAAGAACCAGACCTAAAAATGGATGCCCCCGCTGAAGGATGAAGGATGTGGGATGCAAAAGAACCAAGAAGCACTGAGGGGGTCAACTAGCCATCTTGGAAGTGGATCCTCGAGTCCCAGCGACTCTCGCTGACGGCACACCAGGTAAACGACGTAGAGAGCCCTTTCTGCATTTCTGGCCCACAAATCACGAGCAGAGTAAAACTGGTATTTTAAGTCACCAAGTTGAGATTAGATTTTTAGGTAGCCATAAAGTAGCAAAAAAAAATAAAGTAGAGAAATCAATTCCAAAGTGGAAAATAGGGAAGCATTCATAGAAAAGGAGTTTTGAAGAACAAGTAACATGTGGATGCAAAAGAACAGTTAAAGGGGACTGTAATTTTTCACAAGAAGACTTGAGTATAAAATCAATCATGAAAGTGAGGCGAAATGTATCATATTTAATTAACGGGCAGAGACTTATGCTGAAATAAATATCAACTATAAGAGGAAATTTTGAGAAATTTTTAGTGGGAATAAGACTGGTTCAAGAACAAAAATGTGTTGAAGGCCAAAGTAAGATATCAGAACTGCATATTGTAGCCATTGGGTGACTGCAGCTCTTAAGAAGTAAAGTGTCCTAATATCTTCTCATCACTCCACAGCTCCCTCTCTAGTCCAACCCTCCAAGACATCTTAAGACTTTTAGAACTGAGTGTCCTTCCACTCTTGCCCTAGTTTTTGACAGCAACTAATATGATCATTTAAAAATATAAGTTAGATTATGTTATTCACTGTTCCAAAAGCTTTAAGAAATTCCTATCATAGTTAGAATAAAATTCAAGCTTCTTACCATGGTCTCTGAAAAGAGCCCATATAATCCAGTTTCTATATCTTCAAACTTAACTCCTATTCTCTCACCTTTCACATTTCACTC
Organism: Odocoileus virginianus; assembly: GCF_023699985.2. Classification (NCBI taxonomy): domain Eukaryota; kingdom Metazoa; phylum Chordata; class Mammalia; order Artiodactyla; family Cervidae; genus Odocoileus; species Odocoileus virginianus. The sequence continues at coordinate 33,697,849 of NC_069697.1, forward strand.
CAGCTACATTAATCGTGGCGGTTTCATTCTAGGCATTTCACTGGCTATTCTCTCTGCCTAGATGTTCTTTTGAGTCTCTACTAAAATTTCACTTCTTCAGACAGGCCTTCCCTTGTGACTCCATCCAAAACAGCACCCACTCTATCTCATTGGTCTTTATATCTCATTAAGCTGCTTTATTGTATTTCATAACCTTGAATACCACCTGATACTGTTACCCAAAATAGGAATTTTATCTATTTTGCTCACCACTGCATCTCCAATACCTAACACTGTACATAATGTATTTCAGATATTTACTAAGCTTTTAGTGGAATGACTGACATCACAGCTACTCTTTAGGAGGAGTGCAGAAAAGAGTTAACATAGCAGTCCTAAGCAGCAATCTTTAGAAAGGCCAGCTGACAACGCTGGCCGTGGGCTGACACATGGGAATTTGGATGTTGGAAGAGTTCCCATCATCTATAACTAATAAGGCTGTCTCATCATAAACTGTTTGCATAAATAATATGACTATGCTAAAAGCATGCTTTCCTTTTGGGAGTCTGGAATTTGGATATGTGCCAGAGGCAGAGGGCGCCTATGTGACCAGCCCTCAATTAAAACTCAGGGCACTGAGTCTCTAATGTGCTTCCCTGACTGGCAACACTTCACATAGCTGTTACACCTCCTTTCTGGAAGAATCCTGTGTGTTCTGCATGCCTTCACTGGGAAAGAACTCTGGAAGCTTGTGCCTGGTTTCCCAGGTTTGTGCCTCACGTAGCTTTTCCTCTCCTGGATTTTGCTTTGCATCCTTTTGACAAAATCACAGCCACTGAGTAGTGCACACCATGGCCTCTGAGTCCTGGTGCATCATCAGAACTGGAGCTGGTGTTGGGGGCTTCCCAACGAAGAATATTTTGCCAGCAGCTTATAAACTGGACTTGAGGACTGAAGTGACTATGGGCAAAGAGGCCAGTTAGGAAAGAATCTGCTTCAGTGGTCCAAGAAAAAGGCAAGGTGGCAGCAGTGGAAGCTAAAAGAGATTAATATGTGAGTATAGTTTCCCAGAAAAAAAAAACTGCAAACTTTTAAGATAAGGTATTAGATTACAAGATTACTGGGAATGGAGAACTAAGGAAGATGGGATCCTAGATGCAAACTACTCAGACAATGGAGGGAAAAATTAAGAAAGTATTGTGGTTTTAGGGTAGCCTGACTGCAATATAAATATATATATACATATATGTATACACACATACATACATATATACTTACGTATATTAAAGTGAATATCAGTATACATGTAGAAAGTTTGAAGATGCAATAGGTATTTTCCAAAGAAAATATTTAAGAGATGGAATTAAGAATGGAAATAAGGACTTATTTAGTACAAATGTAAGTTATTCTGTGAGCTCAGTGAGGGCAGGGACTTCAGAGTGTTTGTTCTTTGGCATATTCTGAGCATCTAGAAGAGACCTAACACATGGTATGTACTCTTCTACTCAAGAAAGATGAGAGGTCATACGAGAAACACACAAAGCCTGAAATATGGGAGGATGGAGAGACATCAAATATGATTATCTCATACCTCTCAGTACAGTAACAGGCTGCTAGGTTTAGAGGAGGATGGCCCAGGAAGAGAAGAGGTAAGGTCCATGATCAACACTCTGGGAAAGTCATTAAGAAATCAATGAGAGTAACTAAAAGTACTTTCATTCTACCCAGATTTCCTCTTCAGATAAAAAAAGAAACATGAATCTAAAATACTCTTAGAATATATGTAACATAATATCTAATTGGGCTGAACTGAATCACGGCCTTATTTAATAATATTCATAATAAAATAATCCTTAAAGTCCTTATCCCTAGGCCTAAAACCTGATTAAAAAGAGACACTAATTTTATCTTAAATCCATCCAGAATGGCTGGACATACAAATGACCTTCATTTAACCTGGAGAGGAAAACAATTTTACACTATTTTACACTCCTTGGCCTGAGATTTATTAACAGATTTTCAACAATGGTCTTCAAAGCAAAACTAAAGTGTGGAAACAGTCAACCTAGGGTAGAATTTGCAAAGGGAACTGTTACCATTTGAAAGGGAAACAAAGGGAATTAAGCTTCAAACGGTTTATAACTGGCAGGAAAACAGAACACAGGAAATAATTCCATGTGTGTGTACTCAGTCACTCAGCTGTGTCTGACTCTTTGTGACCCCATGGACTGTAGTCACCACGCCCTTCTGTCCATGGGATTTCCCAAGCAAGAATCCTGGGGTGGGTTGTCATTTCCTACTCTAGGGGATCTTCCTGACTCAGGGATCAAAACCACATTCCTTGTGTCTTCTGCATTAGCAGGGGCATTCTTTACTACTGAGCTACCAGGGAAGCCCATATTAAATGCTACTTTTCTCCTTTTTCTAAGTTACATGTCACCAGAAGTGTCATGGATGTAGGAAAACCTACCAGATTCCCCTTCAAAACTGAAGGATCTGTTTTCCAAGCTGCTGGGAATGCTGTCAGCCACCAGCTCCAACTCTCAACCCTCTCGAAGAATGGTCCTTTGATGAAGAGCTACCTCACCCAGGGAATTGCTCCCTTCCCCACTCTCATCCAATGGTTGTCTGGAAGGTGAATGATTTACCTGTCGTTCTAAGAATGAAATGTAAATAGAATCTAGGTATTACTTTTTTTTTAACAATTTATCAAAGTAGTTATTAAAGTATATCCACCTCCTAAATTTCTTTCATTAAAAAAAATTAAATATGATTAAAGTGCAAAAGCATACACCTGACTTTCAAAACCACTATTTCAGTTCCACCATTAATCCATATGAGCTTGGACAACTTAAATGCTTTGATTCCCAATTTCTTCACTATTAACAAAAAAGATAATAGCACCTATCTCATCAAATTGTTGCATAAGTAAACTAAGGGGATGTACACAAAGTACATAGTAAGAGCTGGACAAATCTCCCTTCCCTTCTCTCCGCTCATTAGCAACGGGGCAGGAAGCTCAGAGTTGCTTTCCCTTAACAGCCATGCATTTACGCCAATGATACAAACTCCTAATAATTAAGAGCATGCAACTACGAATCATGTGCATAGTTCATGGATAATACAGCTGATCATTAAGGTATGAGAAAGTAGTATTCATACTATATAGAATCTGATATATAATAGTCACTTAGCACTTACTGAGCATTTACAATATGGCAGATACAGTTTGGATTGTTTTTACATACTATATTTTATTTAATCTTCAAAAAAAAAGACACTATGAGGTAGGTATTATGCCCTTTGGCAATATAAAACTGATGATGCTTAGAGAAAGTAAGTAAATTGTTCAAGATTACCCATCTGTTAAGAGGTAGAATCAATATTTAACTTAGTTTTCCTGCATATAGATATTTATATTAATCTGTAAGATCTCTTTTGCTTTACTCTTCTTCTACAGATTTGTCCCATACAGACCTCTGGCATACCAGCAATACAAAGACACACAGAGTCATCTTGGAAACCACAGCCTGCAGAGCAGAAAGAAGGAATCCTTAATCCCCAATTTGCTCTTCAATCTGCTCTTCAATCCCACATTCCCTTTGCTTCCATGCTTAGTCCACGGAATCTGTCTTCTCGCCCCTGTCATCCTTGAGCAGACTGACCTTTATCTGGGCATTGTAGTGTATGTAGTGAGACTACAGCAGCCCTCACTCTGATCCCAAATGAGTGTAATTTCTGCTATTCCTTCTGGTCCTCCAGGTCTGGCAGTGAGAGGCAGCACATTAGATCTGGTGGGATCAGAACTGTGAGGGCCCCTGTTCTGAGCTCCCATGTCTACACTGGCTCAAAGTCCTGGTCACAAAGTAGACCGAATACTAAACAAACTCCAGTCACACCTTTTTAAAGAGCAGATTTAGTTTAGTTTCTTGTAAAAGCCCCTATATTTGTCACCAAAGGTTGCCTTCCAACTGTTCAAATGTTCATTATGTTTTCATGCATCATGAAACAGCAACCTGCAACAATCTGTTTTAATCAGTTTTGTGTACATTGCAGAAAGTAGCAGGCAGAAAAGTACATTCTTTATTCTTAGCCTGCACTAATCATTACTCTCCCTAGAGAACAGCTATTTACAAGATACCAAATAACACTTTCTCCTAGGAAATCTCCTCCTGAGAACTGGATTCTAGCTTTGTTTCAAGCAGTAGTCCTGACTTCCTGTCATGCAACCATTCAACGCCTCACTGAAAATAGGTGAGTCCCTTCCATCTCTATCAAGAGCAAGAGAACAGTAAGGGGGAGCTGCATCCTGTTCTCTTTGATGCACTCACGTGTTGACAACAAGCCTATCTGGGCATGGGGCACCTTGATCTCAAACAGTGTCCTTACAGAGCCCGCCCTAACTAGGACCAACACACACAGAGCTGACTTGTGCACACCAAAAGAGGCCAGCCAGCCACCCTGTGCTCAAGTGACTGAGATTGCTACTAATCCATGAGGTGTCTGTTGGCTCACTGCCTCGCTTTCACAAAGGGGTGGGATAGAAAAACAAAAACAGTAGGAAAGGAGCAAGAACATGGGAGATGGTGGAAACAGTTGCTTGGAAGACTCCACTGAAATGGAGTCTTTACCAAAAAAAAAAAAATATATATATATATATATTTCTCCTGAAAGGACATGGGTCAAGGTCTCTCATCAACAGAAACTTTTACTAGAGGCTATGAAACAAGCATAGATTTCTGGAAACGCTAGACAGAACTGAACAATCATCATCATTAAAACTAATATTGTAAATTTAAAAGTTGATTTTTTGGGGAAAGTGAGCTTACATGAAATTCTTATTCCATTGAGAACTGATCCATCTAGTAAATAAATACTATGCAATATTAAATAGTGATTTTAAAGTCTGTTCCCACATTGAAATTTAGGAAGGCTTTTTAATTAATAAAGCAATAAATGGCAATAATATTTTCATAAGAATGGAACAACTATTTCAGCTCCTTGTCAATTTGGGTAACTTCCGTCTCCATTCTCTAATGTGGCAAAACCAACCTTATGCTTCCTTCCTATGACATATTTGGTTGGCTAGTTCCTTGGTTTTGAATTGTCCTGGTCATCTGTGTTAGATTTTCATAATCAGAATGGTTTTTCATATAATTGTTGGGTTCCAAAAAATGTAATATGTATAAAACAAGCAAATCTTAGAAACAGGCTGCTAGGGTCTCCAAATGAAAGGAAAATCAAAATGACCCATTCCCTCCTAGCCACTCTTTATATGTAGTTTCTCTTACATCAACTTAAAAAGGCAATAAAAGCTTTGGAGAATTTTGGTTAGCTGAATGGCTGGATGTTGCCTCATCTACTAATTGTTCTGCTAGACTTGGTTATAATTTTGAATCTATTTGAGAAATCTATTCTGTCCTCAGTATTAATATCTCAGTTATCTGGCAGTTATTTTTTACAGGCTTTGAATATGAAATGGGATGATGAAGAGATATAAACTGAATAATTAATCTTTATATGTACACATGATACATCAAGAAGAAACATTAAAAAATAATAAATATATGAACCAGACTCTTTCAATAGCTTCCCTTTTTAAAATTCATGTCTACAAATAACTAAAATCAGTTTCAGAGAATTTAATATAAATTGTTTGAATCTTTTCTCCCTCCATTATCCAACAGTGCTTACTTATTTGGATCAAATAATTTAAACACTCTTTGTTTTACAAATAAAAAGGGCAAAAATATAGAACTCTTTTTATAATAAGATACAAATATCTCAGTTGGAAATTTGAGAAAGGAAAAAATAGCTCAAGAACTTGAATGAGAGCTTTATATTTTTAAAAAGCACACCAAATTAGAATGCTATTATTCTGTCTCAACTTCAGTATCATATAACTAAGAAAAATCAGTCCCAGAACTTAAATAAGCCCTAGTTATGAATGAAGATGCTACAGAGAAGTGGACATCTTTATTGTTGGTCTTAGTTTCTTTCTCCAAATGTCTGAATTAAATTATTTGACTCTTCCAGGATCTTAAAATCTACAACTGATGGCTGAAATAAGCTGCTATACTCAGTACATTCCACAAGACGGTGCCCTGTCCCTAAGAAGAGCCTCCTTTCTGTACATAGCTGAATGAACTACAGAACACTCATGCTCTCTGACCCAAAGTGAATTTAAAGTCCACTTTTTACAAATGAAACCTCTAAGAAATGAGTAAGCCCTTGAAATAATGAAATTCTTGATGTGAAACAATGAAAATATTGCCTTTGGAAAGCACCCATCTCCCTAAATTGCTTTCAAACTCAGGGGTAAAATGAGGGAACTCAGTGAAGAGGAGGAGCCAAACATTATACAACTATAACAAAACTATTAGAGCAGTACTGTGCAATAGAAGTATGAGAGTCTCACATGTAATTTTATTTTATTTTTTTATATCCTGTCTCTCTTTGAGCCTCTCATACATGGTGGGTCATTTTCCCCACCAAATGGCTTAACATATAATTCCACATAATGAGAGGCTTCCTATGTGGTATTTTAGTGAATTTCTCAAAGCAAGGATAGAGTCCCCTGTATCAAAATAATATGATGCAAACAAAAGATTTTCTCAAACATTTACTGAACCAAAAAATTAATTTGCATTATAGGACAACTTTAAGTCCCCTGAGAAATTTTAAATAACTTTTACTTTCAAGGGAATACACACCCCCTGGCAATCACTAACCTGTTATCCATCTCTGTAATGTCACCATTTCAAGAATGTTGTATGCAATTGTAAATGTTTTAGCAATCACAATCAAAATAATTAAGAGTGAAATTGATTGCAATACTCTATCTTAATCAATTTATCTGAAATATCATTCCAACATGCAATCAACGTAAAAATTATTAGTGAAATACCTTGTATCTTTTCTGTGCTCATTTTGGTGTGAACTTTATAACATCCAACACATCTCAGCTTGTACCAGCCTCACTTCACATGTTCAACTGTCACATGCAGCTACTAATGCCCCCACCCAGGTGAGTGATTGTAACTACAGATTAAGCACAAGATTCCCATAACACTGCCCTATTACCTCACCACCAACCAATCAGAAAAAAGTCACATACCCTGCAGCCCTCACCCCAAATCTTTTCCAAAAGAATTATTCCCTGAAAATCATCCAAGAGTTCAGCTTTTTTGACATGAGCCATAAGCCACCAATTCTCCTCGCGTGGCCCTGCAATAAACTTTTCTCTGCTCTAAAAAAGAGAGAGAGAGAATCTAACCAAACAATTTAAAATTAAAAAGTTAAACATTCAGCCTATTTTTGAGGGTCAAATAATATATACAAGCAAAAATGCAAATAGATTATTTCTTACTCTCACTACTGACACAAAGAAATTCACAAATGCTTTCTTCTTATAAATGATATAAAAATAATTGATCTAAATTCCCTCATCTCCATAAGCTTTGAACTGAAGACTAACTTGTGCACACTAAGTTGTTTAAGTCGTGTCTGACACCATGCCTGATGGACTGTGGCCTGCCAGGCTCCTCTGTCCGTGAGATTCTCCAGGCAAGAATACTGGAGTGGTTTGCCATGCCTTCCTCCAGGGGATCTTCCTGACCCAGGGATCAAACCCCTATATCTTATGTCTCCTGCATTGGCAGACAGGTTCTTTACCATTAAGGCCACCTGGGAAGCCCAAAATAGATCCTACCCTTATCTAATAATATCTGTTACCGACATAGCCAGGTATAAAATATTTAGGAAGATATGGCAGAGCAAATGGTTGAAAATTTACACATACATAAGATGAGTATCACATGTCATGCCTATAATAATAATAAAAACAAAGATCAAGGATTAAAAAGCAAATAACAAGCATCTTTTCATTATGGGTTGTAGAACTCTCTATTTAACCAGCCCTGATAGTTGGAACTTTCTAGTTCCAGACAGAAAAAAATATAAATGGCCTATTTATCAATCCTGATTCTTTTTTTTTTTTTTCATAATAGGCTGCACTTCTACATGAAGAATGGGAAGTTGATACAAAAGTATTCTCAACAAAAATGAAAAGGATTGACTTCTCATTAGGACATAAGAGAAGTTGAAACTGCTCCTTTTTGCCAAGAATCCTTTTCAGGACCTAAAGTCCTGCCTGAAAGTAGGCTGGGTTTTATTTTTCTTGTCAACAGGAGCACAAGTTTAAAAGACAACCTTGTTTCTTTTACAAGATGGGTTTATGAGCACAGTGAAATACAATCTCTTTGTGAACCTGTAGCAGCAAGAGGTCACACGTTGTAGCTCAATGGAAAAGTGCCTGAAGGAAAGCATTGCCTCTGGGCCTGCAGGCAAGTCTTCAGGGACCCTCTGAGCCCAGTTCCAAGACCTAACTAGCTGAAATTGGGCAATACAACTTTTTCCTTAGGATCTGAACATCCAGAACAAGTGGGCACTCATCTGCAGTTCCTCATGCTCCCCAAGCTTCTGCAAAGCCTCAGCTACTTAATTTTACAAGACAATTTTGAAATTGGAAACCAGTGACTGCAGGCTGACTTTCTTTACGCACAGAAAAAAATAAAAGATAAAAATTCAAGTTAGTGAGAAATTAAATTTTTAATAATCCTTTAACCAGTAACATAGTTAGTTATATGTTATATTCAAGTAGTAGTATCAATATATAGTTCAGGAAGTTATCAAAGTAATAAAAAGAAAAAAAAACTGAGAAAATAATGCCTTGGAGTGGCACACAAATTTATACGAGCTTTTACATCCCTCTAACTACTTGATCTTCACAAAACTGTAGAACTGAAGGCAGTTATTAATTAATTACTCAGTTTATAAATGAGAAAACTAAGACTCAGAAAGTCTTCTACTGAAAGCTGATGAAATAAGGTGTGTAAAAAATAAAATGCCAAAAATAAAAAAATAAAAAAATAAAATGCCACTTGAAAAATGTTACAGACACTAGAGGGAGGCACTCCAGTGACTTGAAGGAAGCTTGCATTTATTTTCCTTACATATGAATTATTCTTCTGTTCTGGTAAAACAGATTTCCTCTCTCAAGGTCTATGACAACCTTCATGTACAATTTTTCCAGCCAGCCAGAATCACTCTCAATCGAGCCACGGAGGTTCGGCAGCAGCTTCTATAGCACAGTGGCTCTGTGTACCAGCAGGCTCTCAATTATTCAAGACAACACAGAGAGGCCTGGGGATAGATTACCCCGAATGCAGTAGGAACAAATTAACAGTTAGCTGAATTAGATAAACTTGAATAAGTGAATGTTTTAACCTGTGCATAGTGATAAAATATACACTGATGAAATCTGCAGAGAGGAGTTGGGGATCTCCTTTAAATACAGCAAATGGGTGAAAGATGATGATTCAGAATCCAGCCTCTCTATGGAAAAGCCACAGCCCACATCAGACCTGTAATGAGGAATAGGTAAGAACTGCCCCTCTCTGCAAGTTAACTGCAGGTACACTTGCCTCACCAAATAGCAAAACTAACTTATTTCCTGCTTGGGGTCCTGTACTGGTCCAGCTTGTAAAAGTTTGCTTCAGAGAAATGTGTTACCTTCACTGACCTCACCAATGGGGGGAGCTAGCAATGGGATTATAGACAGAATTATATACTGATATATATGGTGTCACCAATAACCACCATGGAAGATTTTCATTTCCATTTTACCAATTTCATTGAGTACTTTAAATTTTTTATTCATAAAGTTTTATAAAGGCCTTAAAATTACTGAATAAAAATGCTTTAAAGTTTATTGATTATAAAGTTTTACAAAATATAAGATAAAAATCTGCCTTGTTCATTTAACCTATGTTATGTCTCATATGGGGGCTCCCTTGGTGGCTCAGCTGGTAAAGAATCCACCTGCAATTCAGGAGACCTGGGTTCGATTCCTGGGTTGGGAAGATCCGCTGGAGAAGGGATATGTTACCCACTCCAGTATTCTTGAGTTTCCCTAGTGGCTCAGAATGTAAAGAATCCGCCTGCAATGTGGGAGACCAGGGCTCGATTAGAGTTTAAATTCTGAAACTCTTACAGGAGAGGAATAATTTCAACATATACCTTGGATAAATCTATTTATATGTGCATCTGAAACACAACCATATTAAAATAATGTAGTGGTAGTGTTTGGTTGGAGAAGGAAATGGCAACCCACTCCAGTATTCTTGCCTGGAGAATCCCATGGACAGAGGAGCCTGGTGGGCTGCAGTCCACAGGGTCGCAAAGAGTCAGACACGACTGAGCGACTTCACTTTCATTTTTACTTTTCACTTTCTAGTGTTTGGATCCCTAATCTAATAATGTTTGACAAACTTACTCATGAGTCAGTATGTATGACTAGCATTTATGATTATCACTTATAATTCAGCTCAAATATATTTTGTTTTGGCTAATCAAGAATAAGCACAGCTTTCCAGGGACCCATTTCTATAGATACTTTCCTAGTATCACTGGTACACATTTCTAAACTGATCATCTATTATATTAAGTCACTATTACATATAAGTCACTGTGCTTTATCTTCAGGCACTTTCAATTATCAAACTCTTATCCATGAGCAATAACCAATTTTATTTTTTAAATAAAGTAGGTACTTTATGTTTGTTCTTTAAATTACTAAAATGTCTCATTTGAAAATGATTTTTCTACAATACCATGCTTTAAAATTTCTAAAACATACAAAAAATTTTCCCTTTTAACTGTTTACTATTTTCCTATGTAAAAATAAAATTTCAATCAAAATCTCATAAACCTAGTGAGTTACCAAAAGCACAAATTTAGCTACATCTTATTGTTTCCACCCTATTTGATTCTCATATTTTTAGCTGCTACAAAATTTGTTCCTCCCACTTATCTACCAAAAATTATAGATTAGTTCTAAAAACTTCCTAAATTGATACACTTTTGCTATTTCATCCACTATTTCCACTTCTGAAAAACTGGTTGCTTGACATGAACCAGGCCAGGATGTAAGCAGGTTTTTTCAGCAGTCTTTCTGAGAACATCAATAACTGGATAAATCCCAACAGTTTAGCTGTTTTCCTGTGTAAAATAATATAACAATTAAGTTAACTATAAAAGTCATCCCGACTTTAGGGCACACTCTTCAAAGCTTTGAAATTTCTCTAGGGACTGCAGGAAGCTCTCTAGTCTAGAAAGCAGTTTGCATAAAAGTTACAGTGGTTTCTCAGAGCTGTGATGTTTTTCCTGATTATTAACTTTTTATTACAAAAGTAAAATTTCCCTATTGTAACATGTGACAAAAAGATAATGTTTTAAAAGCTGAGTATATCTTTTCACAACTCTATTTTCAAACAAATTTTAAGTATATACATATAAAGTGTGATTCCTAGAGGAGGGCGCGGCAACCCACTCCAGTACTCTTTTCTGGAGAATCCCCGTGGATAGAGGAACCAGGCAGGCTATAGTCCATGGGGTCATAAAGAGTCAGACACAACTAAGCGACTAAGCACAGCACAAAGTGATTATATGTATATATATGCGTGTGTGCTTTTTGGTTTTATAAACACAAAATTACACGTACATTATTCTGGAACTTGTATTTCTCCCTTAGCATCATGGACATCACTGTGGGCCAACAGATATAATTTTAATGACTACATAATACTATGTAACATGGATAGTCCACATTTTATTCAACTTTTTCTTATTTGTTGTCATTCACATTGATTTCAGCTACTTGCTGCTACAAGTCCCATAAATGTTCAAACATATGTTTATTTCTGAACTATAAAGTATGACATTGAAAGTGTTAGTCATTCAGTCATGTCCAACTCTTTGTGATCCCATGGACTATAGCCTGTCAAGTTCTTCTGTCCATGGGATTTTCCAGGCAAGAATACTGGAGCCGGTAGCCACTCCTTTCTCCAGGGGATCTTCCTGACCCAGGGACTGACCCCAGGTTGCCTACATTGCAGGCAGTCTTTACCATCTGAGACATCAGGGAATAGATTCTTCCAATCAATAGGTCAAAGAGTACAGCTGTTTTTTAATAAACATACTTTAAGTTGAAAATCAAATTTATAGGACAAACAGGACAGATCTTAAGATTCCAATATTCTCACCAATAGAATATAACCAGAAATAATCTGTGCCACTTTCAAGCAGAGGTAGTTGAAAATAAGTATGCCTTTTCCAGGGGCTTACTTGGTAGCTCAACTGGTAAAGAATCTGCCCACAATGCAGGAGACCTGGGTTTGATCCCTGGGTTGGGAAGATCCCCTGGAGGAGGGCATGGCAACCCACTGCACTATTCTTGCCTGGAGAATCCCATGGACAGAGGAGCCTGGCGGGCTACAGTCTATGGGGTCACAAAGAGTCGGACATGACTGAGCAAATATGCACAATACAGCATGCTTTTTCATCCTCTTATCCTCTATCTGACAGCTGGATATAAGTGAAAGGAGTGCCCTTGAGAACCATATGTTGAAGATCAGCCTAAGTTCCTGAATAACCCTAGGGATGACAGAACACCCCCGAAGGAAACTGAGTGGACAGATCAAACCTGGCTGAGGCCAGCCATGGTAAGGAAGAGGTGGAACGCTTTGGGTAGGAGCCAGCAGATGAACAAGTCAAAGACCCAGAGAGCCCAATCAGCCACACCTGAATAATCTAAGAGAAACCAAACCATGAGTTTTATCAGCTGCTAATCTTTACCATACATGCAAGACAAACAAGAACCAGAATGAAAGGGACAAGGCCACGGAGACAGGATGAGCCACTGGACACCATGCAGATCATGAAAGGCATGCTCTTCTATCATAATTCAAGATGACATTTTGGAGAGGGAGAGGAAATCTGAAATAATGAGTTTACCCAAAGGGACCAAGTCAATCAAAACTACCCCAACAAGGTATTTGAATTTGAACAGACTAAAAGTTTAAGCTGTTTAAATTATTCCACATGAGTAAGTTTACCAAACGAGACTAAAGGCAGAGGCTCCAGTGGATTGGGTCTGTGGACGCACATCATTCTGAAAAAGCAATACATAAGGGAAAGAAAAAAGAACGAGACGTGAAGACAAGGCAAAATGGCCTCCTCACAGTTTTTTCCCTTACCCATTGTTACCCAAACTCAGTAATGGTATGATAATTTGTCACTCTTCTTTTCAACAATGTATAAAGCAGCCCAAAATGCTTTTGTTCTAGGCCCTGTCCCAAATTAGATTCTTTGAATTTTAAGCAGCTAGATGATCAATCCAGCCAAAATCACAGTCAAGGGAAAGAGCAAATAAAATAAAGAGATTGAGACATGAATTATGAAAGAAACTCTATTAGACACAATCCAGCATGACTTTTGGAATGGAAATGAGAAACACAGAAACCAAATTGAATTGCCTGAGCTACTGAAGCACAAAGCAGTAACATATCTCAGAAGAAAAGATGTGGATTTCCAGTTAAAACTCAGTTACATCTGGTCCACAGATCTGAGCACCCAGGTCTATGTCCAGTAGGAGACACACAGCTACCGGATCTCCTAGAAACCTAGATTAGCCCTTTCAGCTTATCCTCTTGCCCTACTAGACTTAACTCTGTTTATGCACACTTTGTACACCATACCACAAACACTCCACATATACACACACACACACGTGTTCTTCCCCATCATTCCTTTCAACCCCTTGTCTTGGGGTTTAGCAAATGATACAAATAAACTATTTGCATTTCTTTTTTAAAAAATACATCATTTATATAATACTTTGGAGCAACTTGTATCTAATAAATGATGGAGGGTAACTTGTTTTTCACAGAGGAGAATTAATACAGTTGGTATTAACCAGTCCAGCTCCCTTGGGGATCTTCCATTACTTGAGAAACCAGGAAAGAAAACGTATCAAATATCAAATGTTGTTTACTAGTGAGAAAACATAGTTCCCTCCTGGATCCCCAGAGAGTTTAGGCCATCCTGGCATCACTCCTTCCCACGAGATCCAATTTGGTATCACCATTACCCTTCCAGAAATTAGAGGTTTGAGTGTGTATTTAGATGGTGACAAAGCCAGTACATTGGACAGTAGCTCAAATTAACTCAACTGATACGTACAGTGTGTTATTTATGTGCCAAGTACTAACAAAGGACTTAAACTGAAGAACAAGTCAAGTTAAAAAGAACACGAAGAGTGCAGGATCAACTATCCAAAAACTTGCTTAGATTAAAAATAAGAAGAGGGAATAGAGATTGGAGAAACAGACAAGATGAGGCTATCTTACAGGATTTACTACTGCTGATAAGTCTTTCTGGCCTCTCACCCCTGAAGAGACAAAGTCCATAATACTTTCTTATTTACTGTGACAGAAAAGCAGAAGGTTCTCTTTAGTCTTCACTAAGTTTCTCTAATCTTTAGTATTTTCATTCCCTCCTACAGAATTATGAACTAAGAAAGTTTAGTCCATCAGCCCAAAGGAAAAAACACCAACAAGTACTAAAGTGGAAGAAACCAGGATAGGAAAACAAGAGTAAAATAAAGAAATGAAAAGAAATCAAAACAGATGAAAGGACAGTGAGTGAAGATATGCATGGAATTTTCAGTTCAGAGTAAAAGTAAGCTACTACAAAAACAATGATAACTCATTACTAGCTGTAATGATAAATAAGGAAAAATCATTGAAAGAATAAAAAGAAATAAAGGCAAAAGCAAGTATATGCAGACAACTTTAAAGCAGAATAAAAAGGATGCAAGAAACAAAAACAAAATAGCAGAAACTCAAGGACTGATCTTGGTAAAAGGCAAGAAGAGACAAACTCTCAGAATGAAACAGGAAGTGACAAGAAAAGGTAAGAAATAAAAGCTAACAAAAAAAAAGAATATCGTAAAAATGAGCAGAAAAGTAAAGCAAGAAAAAACCTTTAAAAGATTAAAATGAAAATGAGCAGCTTCTTTTTAAAGACATAAAACTAACCAAAATGTTTTCCTGCTTTAGTGTAAGTCTGATTTTAGTTAATATCCATGACAAGCAAAAACAATAGCAGATTCAAACTTTTTATTAAATTTGATATGAAAAATAACTGACAAATTAGAGCTTCATCAAAACTGTGAACATCTGAATGTGTTGGATGAGCTTGATTCCTTCGTATTACACATTAGAGTTAACAGATGTCAGATATATGTAGATATACTCTCATATATGAAAAGGTTTTGATTAAAGCAGATCCTTAAATAATTAACTTTCTAAATAATTCCTATGCTGCACAGCCCTTGCTAGATGTGCCAGCTTATACTGTACTAAGAAGCTTCTTTAAAAAGAAATGTAAGATTTTCTTCCATTTTTAAACTGAAGGATAACACTCTAAGAATTCAAATCTATAAAGCATTATCATTCCATAAAAAGGATAAAATTGAAGCAGTTTTGATAACAAACACTGTCACTATTTTAAACTATCAGCACATTTAATGACTCTTTATTTGCGACATCTTTCTGTCTTTCTTTAAGCATCCATCTCTACTGAGCACCCACTTCTTAAATGTTTGTTTCCCATGGCATCTTTGAAGAATTCTCTACTGGTCTTCCTCCACCCTCTTCAGCTACTGCCCCTACATTTTAGACTCTGACTTTATGATCTTCTATTTCAATATATTTTCCAATGCAGCAAAATACCTCAATTGTATCATCATTTGTTTCCTTCTTTCTCTTTGCCAAAAAAGAACCACAAGAAGAAAAGTAGGTTATAATCTATGGATATTACAGAAACTGCAGAATGCTTGCAAGGATATTAAGAATTCAAAGATGGCTAAATTTACTTCATGACATTATTTCTTTGCATCATGGAGCAAGTCACACTGTAACACTTGATGGTAAAGAAACTCATTATTATCTTAAATGTCATAATTTAAAGATGGAAAGATTCAAAAGTACCTTTGCAACTGGGGGATTGTCAATAAATCATGCTCAACCCCTTCAAGTAGGTCATATAATGATTTATAATCTTTCATTCTTGAGTAAGCTAGTTCTCTGGTAACATAAAACACACATACATGGTAGATGAGAAGTATTTGGAATTTTCAACTAAAAATTAGCAAATTAGATGCCTAAAAGAATTTTCTTACTTCTTAAGACCTGCTGTGTCACTGTGTTCTCCACTGGCCAAATAGGTACAATGCCTTAGTCACAGGTTTTCTACGACAATTTTTTCATTTATTTTTAGAATAGTATCTGTGCTCATAAAGATGGCCTATGCCAATACTGTTTTCAAGCCAATCCTTGATTACTATAGGATGTAAGCCAAAAACGGAAAATGATGAGCCTGTGGTTTGTATACGTAGCAGGTGGTTCTGAAGATAGGGAACTTTGAAAAGCCTTAGTCACAACTCACCCCATGAAATAGCAAAAACTGTTATACTCATTTACATCAAGTCTTTAAGAAATTACCACTTACAATTTAATCCCAATTACATATTTAATAATAAGCAAATATGTTGACTAAGGAATTAAGGAACTAAGATAGGACCTAGAAAGCTGATAAGGTGCTTTTTTCTATCAGAACAACACCTGCATGAATTGTTGAAGATCCAATAAGACCTAGTACTGTAGTCTGAACACAGGGAAAACATATCCCTCATAAATGCTTAGAAAAATACCTCTAATGTTTCATGAAACATTAACTTCTTGTTGACATACATCAATTATCAAATCAAATCAATATCAAGTCAACCTGCTCTCAAGTGTTGCAAAATTGCTCTGTAACAGCTTAAACAGCTATATTAAACACTAGTCACTGTTGTGCAGCCAAACTAGACATTTTATTCAGAGTTAATTTTTAGTCTTAAAGCACGATACCAATGAGGATGAAGCTGCAATGAGAAGGTTGCTTCTTTGAATCATCCAACATAATAGACACCTGCCTTCATTCACTCATCTATTCATGTGCTTCAAAAAATGCTTATTAAATCCCTCCAATGTGCAATATGCAAAGGGTTTATACAAAGACAAATCAGGAAGGAGGCAACATTTGAAATAAACTCTGATGAACCGATAAGGTTTGACATGTAGAGGTGTAAGGGAACAGACAGCATGACTTCGAAAGGCAGAAAATGATGAGGCAAGAACAGGGAACAGAAAGCAAGACAACTGGGCCTCCTATTGCAGACGTTAACCTATTGTGTTTTCCTCTGCATGCAGAAAGAAAATGAGAATAAGACACTGACCGATTGATCACAGTATCAGAGTACACGTTGGAAAGCATGATTCAGTTTGCCCACAAGTGTCTGTCACTTGGGGGAAGAAAACAGCCAGGTTCGGTTACGTTATACAGCTTATTTGTAGGAGGTAGAATTTGTAGAATTCCTGAAATTCTCCTTCATCTCTCCATGTCCTTACCACAATAAACATCTGACATTTTGTTTTCATTTGTAAAGTGCTTGGAACAATGCCAGGCACATAACTACTATACAAGTATTAAATAAATGAATGAATAAATCCTTGAATCTCTCTTCTTCGTAGTGAATAATACCAACAAGTCCTCAAGGTCACAAGAAATGGGAACATTTAACCCAGGAAATTTCTTTGTGGATAGACTTTTGACAATGAATTCAATTTATTACAGCAATATAAAAGTTATTCAGATTATTTATTCTTATTTCAGTTTTGTTAAACTAAGTCTATTAAGAAATTTATCCATTGCTTTTGTGGGGGTTGGGGGAAGTTTATTGGCATAAATAAATTGGTATTCCCTATATTTTAACATGTTTAGAAACTGTAGTGACATTCCCTCTTTAATTCTTGATATTGGTAAACTGTTTTCTATCTTTGCTTCTTGATCAATCTTAGTATAACTTCAAGTCTTATTTTTTCAAGATAATCAACCTTTGGCTTTGTTAATTTTGTCCATTGTTTGTCCTTTTTCTCTTTCTTTTCTGCACTTATCTTCACTATTTTCTCCTTTCTAGTTATTTTTTGTTTATTTTTCTTCTCCTAACCTCTGAAGATGGGAACTTAATGCAATGATTAAAAATCTTTGTTTTTTTCTAATATAAGCACTTAAAATATAAATTTACCTCTAAGCATTACTTTTGTTATATTTCATAAACTTTGATGTTATATTTTCATCATTATTCAGTTAGAAATATTTGCTAACTTCCCTTCTAAATTCTTCTTTGAGCATAGGTATTTAAAGCATGTTTTTAAATTTCCAAATCCTTTCTGATTTCCTGTGTCTGCATTGAGTGCTATGTGTTTTTGTTTATTTCTAATTATAATTCCATTGTGATCAGAAAACATACTCTGTATTAGTATCTTCTGAAATTAACTTGAACTCGTTGAACATTCCAAGTAGTAAATAAATTAAATAAATAAAAAATCCTTGATTCTCCCTTTTCCTTAGAGAAGAATAAACCTTGGTGAATATTCCATTCCACTTGAAGAGAATGTATATTCCGAAGGTTTTTGTTTGATGCTTGATATTAGTTTTAAAGTAGTTTATATTTTTATTAAGTATTCTAATTTAATTCTATAAATTATGAAAAGAACAATAAATCTATACAATTATATTTATAGTTTTGCTTTCCTCCCTTTAATTCTGTTAGTTTTTGTTTCTGGTGTTTTGAATCTCTATATTTGGGTGCATATATATTTGCTGTATCTTCTGGATGAATCGACCCAGTCATCATTTTGAAATGTATGCCTTGGTTACTCCGTCTGATAGTAAGACATTCACACCAGTTTTCATATACTGTTTAGAGGATATATTCATTTTCCATCCTGTCAACCTCAATTGCTCTATGCCTTCATACTTAAAGTACATCTCTTAACAAACAGTGAGCACATGCTTGGATAAAGCTTTTTAAATTCAGTAATGACAATCTCTGCCTTTTAATTGGAATGTTTAGCCTTTTTTGCATAGAATCTAATTATAGATATCATTGGGTATAGGTCTACCACTCTGCTATTTGATTTATCCTTACCCCACTTGTATACTTTGCTACTTTTTTCCTGTCTTCTTCTAGCATAATCAAAAATTTTTAATTTTCATTTACTTCCTATTTAGATTTCTCACCTACCCTCTTTGTATTATTTTTCAGTGATTGTTCTAAAGATTGCAACATGACTTCTTAACTTACCTTAGTCTAAGATTAACACGATGCCAACTCATGTAAAATATGAGAATCTCACTACAGTATAGTTTCATTTACCGCCATCCTTTGTGTTATTACTGTCATATATTTTACAAAATTTCATAATATTGTATTTTTCCTTTATACATCCAGTTTTAAAGAAATTAAGAAAAGTTAAAAAAACAGCCTTCCAATCTATCCCCATATTTGTGATTTCTAGTGCTCTTCAGTCTCCCATAGACTTCAGTGTCTGTCTGCCCTCACTGCTTTCCCACTTAAAGAAGCTTCTTAAGCATTTCTTAAGCATAGTGAAGGTCTGCTAGAGAGAAGTGTCTTTATTTACCTTCATTTTGGAAATGTATGTTGGCTGGATATAGAATTCTGGATTGAAATTTTTATTTCAGTACTTTAAAGATATTTTCTGGTCTTGTTTGCAACAAGAAGTTAGCTATCATTCATACCATTATTCCCCTACATAAAATATGACTTTATTCACCAGCTGCTTTCAAGATTAACATTTTATCTTTGGTTTTAGCAGTTTAATTATGAACTTCCTACTGGTCTTCTTTGTATTATCCTACCTGCCAACCAACAATGCATAAACACTGCTTTGAAGTCCTTGCCTGCTAACTGAGTTCTAGGCAATCTAGGTATCTGTTTCTATTAACTACTTTTTCTTTGGACTATGGGTAAAACTGTGCTGGGGTTTTGGTTTTGTTTTTGTAAATAAAATCAATTTTTATTTTATACTGGACATTATACATGATACATTGTAGAGACTCTGCATTCTGCTATCTTCCTCTAAAAAGTGTTGATTTCTTGTTCAACCATTCACTTAAATTATTGACTAATTATCTTGAACTTGTGTAGGTTTGATTTTATACTTGGATAGGTTAGGTCTATGTTGGTTTCCTCCTCAGGTCTGGAGAAATCACATAGCCCTAGGATACAGCCTTCTAAGGGGCAGCCCTACTGAAGTTTCAGTGGAAAGCCCAAGATGTTTACCAATTCGTCTAACTTCAGTTCAGTTCAGTTCAGTCGCTCAGTCGTGTCCAACTCTTTGCGACTCCATGAATTGCAGCACACTAGGCCTCCCTGTCCATCACCAACTCCCGGAGTTTACTCAAACTCATGTCCATCGAGTCGGTGATGCCATCCAGCCATCTCATCCTCTGTTATCCCCTTCTCTTCCTGCCCCCAATCCCTCCCAACATCAGGGTCTTTTCCAATGAGTCAATTCTTCACATGAGGCGGCTAAAGTATTGGAGTTTCAGCTTCAGCATCAGTCCTTCCAATGAACATTCAGGACTGATCTCCTTTAGGATGGACTGGTTATATCTTGCAGTCCAAGGGACTCTCAAGAGTCTTCTCCAACACCACAGTTCAAAAGCATCAATTCTTCAGTGCTCAGCTTTCTTCACAGTCCAACTCTCACATCCATACATGATCACTGGAAAAACCATACCCTTGACTAGACGGACCTTTGTTGGCAAAGTAATGTTTCTGTCTTTTAATATGCTATCTAGGCTGGTCATAACTTTCCTTCCAAGGAGTAAGCGTCTTTTAATTTCATGGCCACAATTACCATCTGCAGTGATTCTGGAGCCCAAAAAAATAAAGTCAGCCACTGTTTCCCCATCTATTTCCCATGAAGTAATGGGACCAGATGCCATGATCTTAGTTTTCTGAATGTTGAGCTTTAAGCCAACTTTTTCACTCTCCTCTTTCACTTTCATCAAGAGGTTCTTTAGTTCCTCTTCACTTTCTGTCATAAGGGTAGTGTCATCTGCATATCTGAGGTTATTGATATTTCTCCCGGAAATCTTGATTCCAGCTTGTGCTTCTTCCAGCCCAGCATTTTTCATGATGTACTCTGCATATAAGTTAAATAAGCAGGGTGACAATATGCAGCCTTGATATATTTGGAACCAGTCTGTTGTTCCATGTGCAGTTCTAACTGTTGCTTCCTGACCTGCATACAGGTTTCTCAAGAGGCAGATAAAGTGGTCTGGTATTCCCAGCTCTTTCAGAATTTTCCACAGTTTATTGTGATCCACACAGTCAAAGGCTTTGGCATAGTCAATAAAACAGAAATAGATGTTTTTCTGGAACTCTCGCTTTTTCGATGATCCAGCAGATGTTGGCAATTTGATCTCTGGTTCCTCTGCCTTTTCTAAAACTAGCTTGAACATATGGAAGTTCATGGTTCATGTATTGCTGAAGCCTGGCTTGGAGAATTTTGAGCATCACTCTACTAGCATGTGAGATGAGTACAATTGTGCTATAGTTTGAGCATTCTTTGGGATTGCCTCTCTTTGGGATTGGAATGAAAACGGACCTTTTCCAGTCCTGTGGCCACTGCTGAGTTTTCAAAATTTGCTGGCAGATTGAGTGTAGCACTTTCATAGCATCAGCTTTCAGGATTTGAAATAGCTCAACCAGAATTACCTCACCTCCACTAGCTTTGTTCGTAGTGATTCTTTCTAAGGCCCACTTGACTTCAGATTCCAAGATGTCTGGCTCTAGGTGAGTGATCACACCATCGTGATTATCTGGGTCATGAAATCTCTTTTGTATAGTTCTTCTGTGTATTCTTGCCACCTCTTCTTAATATCTTCTGCTTCTGTTAGGTCCATACAATTTCTGTCCTTTATTGAACCTATCTTTGCATGAAATGTTCCCTTGGTATTTCTAATTTTCTTGAGGAGATCTCTAGTCTTCCCATTCTGTTGTTTTCCTCTATTTCTTTGCATTGATCACTGAGGAAGGCTTTCTTATCTCTCCTTGCTATTCTTTGGAACTCTGCATTCAACTGGGAATATCTTTCCTTTTCTCCTTTGCTTTTCGCTTCTCTTCTTTTAACAGCTATTTGTAGGCCCTCCTCAGATAGCCATTTTGCTCTTTTGCATTTCTTTTCTTCTAACTTAGCATGATTCAAATTCCAAACTTTTTGTCCAGTGGTGGACAGTCAGTATAATCTCCATCCAGCTCTTCAACCCACCAGCTATAGTGCTTTTATTGGGATTTTTGAAGATTCCTCCAGAATGTGTACATTCTCAGAGTACATTCAAGCATAGTTTACACATAAAATACAGGGCATGCCACTCTGTGGATATGACTTTCCCAGGATTTCCCTCATTACATTGCAACTGCTCTATCAGCCCTGAATGGCATATTCTGAATCCTCAAATCCAAAGAACTGTGTCTTTCCACCGGGGTTATTGCTCTTCCCCTACTTAACAGACTGAGAAATACCTTCAGCATTAAAGCTATATATACATGGATCTCACCAGTATGGCTCCCTTTTATCATGATTAAATCCTCTCCTGTTTCTGCCTTCTTTTGGTAATTCTCCAGTGCCTTAAAATAGTAGAATTGGGGGAGGAGGAAGCATAAAAAGTTAGAATTTCTATCTGCAGGGGAGTTAGTCTGATATAAGCTACTGCATATTACTAGAACTGGAATCTTAAACACATCCAACGTGTATTGAATAAATATGATTCTAGATAGGAATTTCAAAATAAGTGTGTCCAAAACAGAGACATGATTTTTCATATCCAAATATTTTATTCCGCTAACCTCCCTACCTTATTAAGTAGCAACACAATCTATCCAGTTCTCAAAAATGTACAGACACACATGCACACGATCCCTCTTTAAATTTTATGAGTATCACCCACATTCAATCTATCATCAAATCATACAGAATCAACCTCCAAAATGCATCCTAATCCCATCCACTTCTATCTCCATACTACTGTCCTGGATCAAATCATCATATTTTTTCATGAAGACCAATATAGCAAGCAATCACCTAACTACCAGTTAGAAGTTAGTCTCTCTGCTTTCATTCTTTCATCCATAAAGCCATCTTTTTCAGAGCAATCCAAATAGTCACTATAAAAACCTAAGTCAGGTAATACAATTTCTCTGCTCAAAACCCTATGCTGGCTTAGTCTTAAAATGAAATAAAATTTCTTTACCATGACCTGCCAAGTCCTACAACATGAGATCTTACCTACTTCTTCCTCCTTGCTCCTCAGCCTCCTTGAGCATCCTTGATGTTTCTCAAGCATACCAAAAGAGATTTTTTTCAATTTTTGATTTTTTATTTGCTGTTCCTTTAATGTGAAGTGCACTGCTTCAAGATTTCCCTTGGCTAGTTCCCTCTCACCATTCAGGTCTTAGTTCCAATCTAACCTAGTCAAAGAGAGCTAATTTACATCCGATGAACTGCATGAAAGGCCACAACTGTTTATACCCCACCAGAGTATATGACGTATGAGAAAAAGAATCCTGATTTCTTGTTTCTATTATTACTTACCATTGTATCCCCAGTGCCTACATTTGGGTCTCCCATATAACAGGCACACCAGGAATATCTTTTGAAGGAACATGTAACATCTCTTTTATTAATCTTTCTTGGTTATCTAAGACTAGAAAATCTAGATTTGCTCAAAGTATTCTGTCTGAAAGTCTCCCTCCACCCACTGCTGGTAGTTTTCTGAGAAAGAGTAAAAATAGTCTTCTTTCATTTTCGATTTGATCTACCATCTAGAATTTGGCTGTTAAATAAATTCTCTGTCTTGATTTAAACAATAAATTCTCTGTCTTGATTTAAACAAACACTTATGTTTACAAAATTCAGTGATCTGTTTAGGCTCTCAACAGAAGCAAGAAAACAACCTAGGAATAAATGAGTAGGGTCATTTTTCATGTGACTAAACCAACAGACTTATGGCTGGGGTTATAAAGCAGAAAAAACCTGGGAAGGGCTGTGAACCTCCATCTCGACAACACCCCACCCCCTAATATGGACAGAACATCTATTCATCCCAAGAGAAAAAAAAAAAGATGCTTTTTCTTACTCTGTGGGGGAAATATGAGAGTTAGGACTGACAGCTGGGACTGCCCCACAACTGATGCCTTCAGTAATATCTTTCGCCCTGTACTGCTGAAAACACTGCCACGCAGTTCACACTGCTGGCAGAGGCATACGAACAGGCACAGAGCTGGTGGTGTTGAGCGGCTAAGACACGTCCGACTCTGCAAACCTATGGACTGCAGCACGCCAGGCAGAGTAGAGTGCCTTCGAAATTACTTAAAAACTCACCCATCCGTTCAAAAAAGCAGCTTTCTTCTTTTTCTATATCCCACTGGAGGGGGGTGGGCACCTCCATAAAGGAGCAAAATGGGGAGTTCAGAAGAGTAAAGAAATTGACAGAATAAAAGTCATTGATTGTACAGTATTTCAGAGTAAACAAGCAGCAGGGCTCAAGAGTTTCGTTAAAATACCGATTTTAAATCCAGTATAACTATATTAGGAACTAAATTCTTAAAGCTACACTGATGTATCTGCTTATTAGCATTTCCCTTTTACTTAAGGGAGAAGGACCGTTTACAACGAAATGACTGTAATCTTGTCAGCACATGTCAACTCCACTCCTATTTTCTGCTCACACTGCTCAGTCTCTTTGCTGTTCATCAAACACTCAAAATAACCTACTGCCTTGGGGCTTGCTCTGCTCTATTCCTTTTTAGTTTGCTCCCCAGAAAGCTACTTGGGTTTCTCATTCATCTGTTTCAGGCCTTTGCCCAAATGCCACCTTTACAGAGAGGGAATTTCAGCAACTTCCCAGGCCCCTCCCTAAAGTTCTCCTGCTTTATTTGCTGCCACAGAATTTACTGCCCTCTGACATAATATGTAATAACTTGCTTACTGTACATTTTTCCCCCTAGAATGTAAACTCAACCAGGGCAAGGACTTTGTATTGCTCAGTGCTGGATCCCCAGAGCCAAGACAATGCTCGGTAAGCATTTACTGAACGAACAAAATCAAGCCGTAAATAATTAAGGCTACTATACTTTTCAAGTGAATTGAGACAAATCAAAGAGCATGATTCAAAAAGATAGACAAGAGCAGGCAAACACTAAGCTTCAAAACAGAAATTCAATGCTGTAAGTGTCTTCACAGCTTTATATATATATATATATATATATATACACACACACACATATATATATATATATACACACACATACACACACACACATATATATATAAAAGCATAAATCTACTTTTCCCTAAAGGTCTTCTAGTGTTACAAATAACCAGAAAAATACATTCATTTCTTTCAGCAAACTGAGAAAAGAAGGTAAGGTGATCTAATGATAATTTAAGTTTCAGTCTTAGAAATAGACCGATATGTTTTATGTTCAATAAATGATGGGGCATGGACTCAGGAGACAGAAGTACTTAAAATGAAGATTTTATTTTTAAAAGGAAAAGAAGAGTGAACGTGCCAGGACTTCGCTCACACCCTCTCTTCCTTCCTTCCCTGATACTCCATCTTCACTGCCACTTCTAAACCAAGCCTTGATCATCTGAGGTCAGGTGTACCCGAGCTCTTGCAGCGTACCTCCTGCCTCAGGGCCAACTGATCCTGTGTTCATCTTCCTACAACAGTATCTTGATCTTGTCATCTTGTCATCAAAATGTTGGATTTTCTTCTTTGAGTTCACATATTTTGGGGGTTGGGGTTTTTCCTCACTAAAATATTATACTACTTTTTGTAATTTAAAATTAAAATGGGCTGGACATGCTCCATGACTTGCTATGTTTCCGAAGTAAATTTTAAGTTCCTGAACTTTAAATTCAATACTCTCCACAACTGGCCTTGCAACTTCCCTTTCCTGCCTCCAGTCAACTCACATCTGCTGCTGTAGATTCTCACTCTATCAAAACCATTCCCAGCTTGGAATGCCCTCCTCTATCCAGTAGTGCTTGCTCCAGCTTGGAATGCCCTCCTCCATCCAGTAGTGCTTGCTCCAGCTTGGAATGCCCTCCTCCATCCAGTAGTGCTTGCTCCAGCTTGGAATGCCCTCCTCCATCCAGTAGAATTCTACCGGAAGTGCAAGGGAAAACTCAGATTCAGAATCGAGAACTGTAGTACAAATGTGGTCAGATACACACTTCCTGAGAGATGGTGAGTTTGCCACTATTAGAGATGCTCAAATGCTGGCTGAAAATATAAAAAGGATGCTCTCACTAAGTCCATTCACATTGAGATGCTATGGTTCCTGTGAATTTCGAATTCTATTACAGAGACTTATTTAACCATTTCTGTTTAAAATAGACTGTTCTGTTTAGAATAGACCCCTCAAAATAGACTGCCCATCTTGCTTACATGGCAATTTTCACATGCTGGCACTGCCGTGATAGTACAGCTGTACTTTCATATATGTGTCTAATCTCTCAGCTCATTGCAACCTCCTAAAATGCAATGTCTCATGGCATCTAGCAGTGTCCTCTGCAAATGATGATGCTGAAAATGGTACAGTTCATACAGGAAGAAAGAGCGGATAGGTCAAGAAGCTGCAAGAAACACCATTTTATATTCTCTCATGAGATGGTCAGCCAGGTGCAGTCACAAGAGGAAACTCAAGGAGAGACACAGGAAAACATTATACTCACATGGTCTGAGGGACAGTCACTGCATGCCACAAGGGGGCCACACAGGGACAGGGGCATGGGAGGCCAAGGGACCGGGCTCAACCAGCCAGGCAGGGAGCGGAGAGTAAGGACCCATGGGCAAGTACCTTTACAGGGGGGTCAGGGTCAGGTACACAAAACGTGTGATGGATTTTACTGGTGTGTTTGAATGCCACTAGGGCTTCCCAGGTGGCTCAGTGATAAAGAATCCGCCTGCCAATAAGGGAGATACAGGTTAGATCTCTGGGTCGGGAAGATCCCCTAGAGGAGGAAATGGCACCCCACTCTAGTATGCTTGCCTGGAGAATCCCATGGACAGAGGAGCCTGGTGGGCTACAGTCCTGGGGTTGCAAAGAGTCAGACATGATTTTAGCAACTGAGCATGCATTCACTGAATGTCACTAGGTCACAGTCCAGGGAGGTCAAGAAGAGGGCCTTGTGGCAGAGGCCAGCCTCCTCACCCTGTGCCCCTGGTCATCTGGGTCAAGTGTTTGTAGGAATGTGGCAGCAGCAGGAGAATGTGAAGTTTACAATTTACAAACAAACATTCAACTTACAATGCAAACAAACACTCCGGGGCTGGTGGAAGGGACGTTCTGACTCACTCTCCCAAGTTTACATGTCTGCTCACGCACTTACTCTTAGTGGGTCTCTCCATTTCGATGGGCATGTTCTCAAGAATACACAAAGAATCACACAAGCACAGACAAGCCTAGGGAAATCCTGACATGTGATCACATTCCTCTGGAATCTGGGGAAGAAGTGAAGTCCAGCAAGGCTGTGAGATTACTGATGGCTGCATGAGCAGAGAGCATCGTGCTCAGATCTTCCAGGTCAGCACCAGCCACAGGCTCTTCCCTGGAAACTGCATGACATTCTGCGGGATCAGCTAGATGACATTTTTTGTCCAAAAGAGAGGGCTGGTCAGGCAGAAGGAGGTGCCAGGAAAGATCCCTGCACACGGGCAAAGTGGAGCGAAGCCATGGGGAGTGGCCCTGCAAAAACCAGTCCTGAGGCAGGCGAGGCTGTCAGTTCACCATCTGGGAATCTGAATAGGCGCCTGTCCGGGCACCAGACTTCAGTTTATGTTCCAATTTTACAGCTGGCTATTGTTGTGACCTTGGAGCCAAGCTAATCAACCTGAACATTTCTGTTTATCCATCAGCAATAAGTCTGGGTCACAGCCATGAGAAAAATACCGAGAACAACAGGACTACTTCAACCACCACTGATATTCAAGATGAAATGTGCAACTTCAGGTCTACACTGAGAGCTACTACAGTTTGTCTTTGGCAAGGCTGTGCACCTCAGGTTCCAGCCTGATTCCCTTTGTTCCTCCAGTTCTTCTAATGGTTTTTCTTCTCCCCTTCTACCTAGAACTCTGCACAGCAACACACCTACCACATCAGAACACTCTCCAGCCTTCTCCCATCCACCAGCACCTATCTTGGAACCTAGATCTCCCAAGGATGTCAACTGTTAACATCTCTGTTAGTTCATCACCCACCCAAGTAGCATAACACTTTGACCCAGTAAAAAGAAAAAACATTCAAGAAATGATTCTAAGGTACAGGTATTAATAAAAGAGAAAAGAAACAAATGAGGGAAAACTTTTATTTGTCAGTACTCTTTCAAATTACATTCCTCTCCCACCCAGGACTATTTCACTATTTGAAAAGCAAAACCTCAGCAATGTGATTCTAAATGAAAAGTGACCAAGCACTCTTCACTTCAAATTTTACTAAGTATTGTTTAGCTGGCTAGTTATATTTCGCTCATCAGTGGAAGCAGTTTCTCTTAACACCATGTGTGTGTGTGTGGCGTTGGGGCGGGGGGGGATGTCTCTCTGCTGCAATCAATTCCATTTGATAGCTGCTTTCATAAGAAGTTTCTACCATTACCTCCCCGTAAGTAGGAAACGAGAAGAGAAAGGGGAGGCCACTGCTGACTCTGGAAAGGGCAGAGCGCCTTGGCCCCTGACTGAGTCGTCTCTACCAAGCACAGAGAAAAGTACCTAGAAAGGCCCTTGGTTAAGAACTGCTTAATTACCATGCCCTAATCTGAATTAGTTTTAGAAAGTCCGTGAGGTCTCTTTTATAGTGTTTGTATCCTCTGTCCTACGGGAAGCAGAGAAGCCAGAGGATCCCAACACATTGGAAGCTGCGGCTGATGGTCCTTTACTGCTGATGGGTGCGCAGTTGGCTGCTCTGCAAACTAACGGAAGGCACCTAAGAAGCACGTGTGGGAAGAAGTGGCCACAGACTTGCAATCTCCAGCCTCACCTTCCCTTCCTGCTCAAAGACAGAGAAGAACATTAAAGTAACAGGAGAAGTATTTTGGAAAGGGCTGCCAAGTTTAATAACTCTCAAACATCGAACTCCCCTATGAAGAGGGGTGTTTCTTGGGGGTTATTTTAATGCTAAATGTCAATCATTTTCCCAGCTTACATTCCTAACTTCACATATCAAAAACCTTGCTTTTTTTCCTCTCATATTAAATGCCACTCCACACAATGGTGTAACATTTTCTTCAATATGAACTCTGTGGTCGCTCTGACTCTAAAATTATTTTACTCTGCAAAAGGAAATTATGTGCTGACAATTCAAGTGTCTAGAAAAATGAAGACTCTGGCATTGTGTATACACTGGTTGAAAACAAAGATGGTGATAAACATTTAAACAGTATCTATCATGAGTATCAAACATGATCTTGTATCTTGAGAAGACAAAGTTTAAAACTTTAGATATTCTATGTAAGTAGCATTTGGCTACATATATGACATTTGTTCTCCTCCAAAATGAAGGACCTAGCATCTTGAGAATGCAATACTAAAAATAAATCGATCAGACAATCACTTTGGGTAATAATAAGTACACATATTTTTAATGTACTATAAACTATCAGGATAGTTATTATCAACTTTCAGGGTCGTTTATACCATTCAGCTATTGAGACCTCAAATTAGCACAAAAGAGATTGGATCATATTCACATCATTGCATTAAATTAATAATTTTTCCTTACGATATATCTGATTAAATCTGTTCCTTCATGTTTTGACATTCCTGTATCCTGAGGACTATCTTATCCACACTTTCTGAAATGTCTGAATATTTTCTATTTTGAAATGATAAAATCATATGTATAACTCAAATATAAAGAAAAAAATTTCAAACTAGACTTAAAGCCAAGACAACAGAAAATAAACAAGCTTTTACCTTTATTAAATCCATTAAGTGACAAAACAGTGTTGAGTTACTTGGTATTTTATAGGTGACAGACTTGTTTAAATAAAATGAAAGGAAAAAAATTCCTAGAATTTGTCTCCTCAAATTTCTAGATGTTTTGAGAATGCTTTATTTAGAACTTCCTGTTTAAAACAGACCTAGGTACACAGAAGACAGCAAACTCTTAATATTTTGCATAATATAAACACAAGAAAAAGAAACCTTCAACGTGGATTTTTCTTGTTTCTTATCAAATCATTACTTTTTTCATCACAGCCTTTGAAAAAAGAATCGTGATTTCTATGCAGATAGATATTGAGGAAAACAAAGATTTATATGAAACTTTGCTTATAGTCAAGTACAGATCCATTATCCAATTTTTGTAATTCTTAAAACCAAAAGTCTCTATCTTTGCAACTGATTTACTGGCAAGACCTAACCAAATCTGAATTCTTGTTGCTGTTCAGTTGCTAAGTTGCATCTGACTCTCAGCCACCTCACAGACTGCTGCATTCCAGGCTCCCCTGTCCTCTATCTCCCAGAGTTTGCTCAAATTCACCACTGAGTTGGTGATGCTAATTAACCACCTCATCCTCTGCTGCCCCCTTTTCCTTTTGCCTTCAACCTTTTGACTGAATTCACTTAGTAGCAAACTTAGCATCAAAACCTAACCTGAGCTGATCTGAGGATGTTCATAGCCTTTATACCACTTCATGTGACTACAGATACATTCACTACAGATACATTGATGTATTTGAAGATGGAGTATTTCTTCAGTCCTGTAGGGGAACCTACTAAATATTAACATAAGTACAAACACTGAAATCTTAAACACATCTGGTCTCCAGGTTTGGGTAAGCAGTGGTGGGCATGCATTAAGATAAGTGAATCCAATCTGTGCTTACTGAGTTCGGGTCAAGGTAAGTTAGCTTTCACCTTTGTTCTCATTACCTGAACCTATCATTTACTGAACTCATTATCTCTAACTGGATTCTCCTAATGACTTTCTTTTTCTAATAAGATTATCATTCCCTTAGTCAACCATCCCAACTTTCCTAGATCCCCATTACCTCACCCTTACTCTCACCTCCTCACATCTCATTAGCTGTGGAAGCTGCAAAAGGTTCCAGTACCTCCCACTCTGTTGCCCACTATCTCACCCCTATGCCAAACTGGCCTGAGTGAGAAGTCTCAAACATGAGGCTCCCAAAATACTTTCTTACTCCTTTCAGTTCAGTTCAGTCACTCAGTTGTGTCCAACTCTCTGCGACCCCATGGACTGCAGCATGCCAGGCCTCCCTGTCCATCACCAACTCCCAGAGTTTACTCAAATTCATGTCCACTGAGTCGGTGATGCCATCCAACCATCTCATCCTCTGTTGTCCCCTTCTCCTCTCGCCTTCAATCTTTCCCAACATCAGGGTCTTTTCCAATGAGTCAGTTCTTCACATCAGGTGGCCAAAGTATTGGAGTTTCAGCTTCAGCATCAGTCCTTCCGATGAACATTCAGGACTGATTTCCTTTAGGATGGACTGGTTGGATGTCCTTGCAGTCCAAGGGACTCTCAAGAGTCTTCTCCAACACCACAATTCAAAAGCATCAATTCTTCTCCTACTTCTTTCTACTCCCCTAATCTCTCCCTCTCCAATTTCCAGTAGATTCTGTTTCAAGATTAATCCTGTCATCATCTCCCATCTTGTTCAGATATTTTCCTTGATTCAAATATTGCAGTGATAAAATCCAAAGTCTGAGACCACTGTATAAGACAAAGAATTTAGACTCAGCCTACCTTTCCACTGCATCTCCTGTTCTTTCCTAACACAAACCGTTCACTCCAGTCAAAATGAGTATGACCTCCTCAGTTTTCCTCCATTCTAAAAAAGTTCTCATCTCTTCTGCCTACACCATCTACCTCATGACCTGAAATCTGTAATGAATCCTTGGCTTCATATTTGATCATTTTAAACTCATGTTTCAGACTCCCTTAAATCTCACATTGGCAGCAGTTTTCTTTCCCCTTGTTGGTCCACTGTGACCTCCCTTTTTGAATTCCCACAGCTCTCACTATCTGTTCTATTCATTTGATACTTGATATGCATTTCCTGTATTATCAGAGTAATTAATTTTTCATGCATATGCATCTTATCTTTAAACAGATTTTAAATCCCCCGAGAGCAGGGACCATGTCTGATATCTTATAATAGAACAAA
Organism: Odocoileus virginianus; assembly: GCF_023699985.2. Classification (NCBI taxonomy): domain Eukaryota; kingdom Metazoa; phylum Chordata; class Mammalia; order Artiodactyla; family Cervidae; genus Odocoileus; species Odocoileus virginianus. Next base: position 33,729,843 of record NC_069697.1, read on the forward strand.
TGAATACTCTTCTATAGCTTACAATAAAAAGGCAACACTGGCAAAGTAACATGTAAAAGACAAAAAAATTAATGTATTTATTCATTCAAATGTATCAAATAATACTATGTTCCAGGCATTGTTTTAGGCACTGAAGATTAAATAATAAGCAACAAAGCATAAGTCTTGACCTTGTGAGGCTTATGGTATGGCTAGGAAATAAAAAAATTACAAATAATTTATACAAATAATTATGTATATGTATGCTGGAAAAAAAGGAACTACACAATATTAACAGGCCCAGAGTCATTTTTATACACTATCCCATCAATTCATTCTTAGTGGACCTTCCCTTCATCCACTTTGCCTGCCCTTCATCCAAATTAAAAAGAAAATTGCAACTAATAGAGAGGCTCTCTGCAGATGTCAGAAAACAGAAAGAAACAAAGGAATACAAATAGCAGGAGTGGTTTGTTTGAGGCATAAGTCTGTCACAATCTTGATGTTTTAATATCCATCCCTAGATAAAGCTATTCAACCAGAAGGCATTACTTAGGCTGATCATTTTTGCCTTTCACAGAATTCCCTTCAGGGAATATAATATCATAGAACTGCTTTTATGCTTAAAAGTTATACTCTAAACTTTTAAGAAAGTTCGTTTTAAAACACAATATGAAATCTATTTCTGCACTTGCCACCTCATCATCCAGTGTTTTCTATAAAAACAAACAAACAAACAAAAAACAACAAAAAAACAACAAAAAAAAACCTCCTTGCTAGAATTTAGGGCAAGAAATTCCAGAATTTACTGCACAGAAAAATTCCCCTATGAAATGCAGTTTGCATCATTTCTGATATCCAAAGCTACATAATGTGTCACACACTCCCTTTGCCCAGCCTCTGCTGCTGCCGCTAAGTCGCTTCAGTCGTGTCCAGCCTCTAAGAAAGCACAGAACCTACAAGATAGCAAAACTCATGAAATCAAAATATATTTGATTCTATGGAATGATTTTCTATTCTAAAAACATATGTGCTAAACATAAAAGCTTTGTAAATCGCCTTTTTTGGAATAAAAATGATTTTTTGGATAAGTTTAAAAAAAAATCAAGTTCCCCTTTTTATATGTCTTCTTCTTGTTATTCAGTTGCTCAGTCGTGTCCAACTCTTTGCAACTCCATGGACTGCAGCACACCAAACTTCCCTGTCCTTCACATCTCCCAGAGTTTGGGGCATAATAAGTCTTACTGGCATAATAATTTTAGGTTTCTCTATTCATGGATATCTCAAATGTACAATCCTATAAAAGGCATTACTTAAATTCATGCTTAGTTTTTTACACAATGGCATCATCCAGAAAAATGGAAAACAGAGGCACAAAAGTACAAACTGATAGTCCAATGAAATCCAATTTTTGTAAATCCTAATATAATACCTCAATAAGATTGTGTTAAACCTAAAGAAATTTAATTGAAGTGTATTAATTCTGATTTCACATGTGCTCTTAAATTATATTCTACATTTGGGAAATTTGGGATTTGTGACCAGTCTGAAATCTTACAAGTTTAGTGCTAATATGCAGGGAAACCAACTCTTTCATTTTATTACAGTCATACAGCATAGGTGAGAGGGGGACAGTTTTAAATGCATGTAATCATCTCTGTCTCTGATAAAAAGCAGTTTCCAATTTGCAAGAGTCAGTATTTTTATTTAGGACAAATCCCACTACAAACTATAAATCATGACAGGGTTTCATGTTATGAACTAAATTGCTTGTAATTTTCATGTCTCATAAAAATAAGATTTATAACCAATGAACTGGATTAAATTGTGTGCTCATACCATCATTCACTCTTCCTCACACACACTTTAAAATGGCAATATTGTGTTGACCTTCTGAAATATACTAAGAGGAGACTTTTCATAATAAAATAAATGAGGGAAAATTCAACAAATGAGTGAAATGAAAGGGGTAGTGACATTCTAGTTACTATTATTATTTCATTAGAGAATTACAAAAAAAGAAACTGTTTACTTGGTCAACAATAATTTTTATTATTTTGTAAAGCATTCCCATTTCTATAACAAAAGTGTCTGTGCTTGTACTGAATAATCCCATACCTCTTAAGATACATCAACCATCATCACCATTACCACCACCTACCACAGGCTTGCATCTACAAATTGTTAAAGGTTTAAATATGGCCTTTTTAAAAAATGAATTATGTACAAAGGGGAACAAAGATGAAAACATTCATCACATTCCAAACCCATGAGGACAACGAGTGTGCCTGCATTAAAATGTGGGCTCTTTCCACAAGGCTGCCTGGCTTTCGGTTCCAGAGTATCCCCCTGAACGTGCTTTGGTGCCAGTGGACAGAATGGAAGCTGGAGAGAAAACAGCTTCATCTCATAGGAGGGAGTCAGAAAGTGTCACAGAGAACATAATACTTGAACTTGGATATGAAGGAAAAAGAGAAATTGGCCAAATTAACAAGAAGGGGACAAGCATGATGAGCAGAGGAGAGCACGCATGCAAAGGGACGGAGAGCTGAGAGCAGACGGCAGGTCTGAGAACTAGCAAACCGACCCAGGGCACGTGGAAAGAGGCCAGTTAAAAGTCAGGCAAGAGCAGACAATGATGTACTTTGAAGTTCTGATTTTTTTCTGTAGCTGATAGGAGCCATCTACCCATGTAAAATAAACATATATGTATGTACATGTATATATTCATTCTAGTAGCAAAATCCAGAATGAGTTGAAGGAGGAGAGAGCTATTAGGAGCAAATGACCAATAAGAATTTGTGAGTGAAGGAAGAAAACAACGGCCGTGGAGAAAGAAAGGAGGAGACTGGAGTTCATTAAAAAATTAAATCAGGAGCCCAGTTATCTTATCCAGTAATCACCAAGAGTTGCTGAAAATTATTATCCCTTTTCTAATACCCCACATAATTTCATAGACTTTTAATAAGGGGAGAAAGAAACAAAGCTGACTATTCGATAAAATCTTGTCTACTGTAAGCAAAAAAAAAAAAGAGGACACACTTTTGCATTATTTTAAAATAATTTGTAGTCAATAAACTACATGAAATCTAGAGTGATTTTTTTTTCAGGGGTGAATTATATCAGTAAGAGAATTAAAAAGCCGTATCTAAATGTAATTTTAGTATAAGAGATAAGACTGCAATAGAGTAACTTAGCAAAATGTAATAATTACAAAGCCAAATTATCTGCCTCTATTATTAAAACCATTACCTTCACCTATAATTTTCTTTTTTTTTTCCCTTTATGATTTTCATTCCATCTTTTATAATATAGGCAGATAATCCAGACAAAACTAGATATTCTGGTCTGAATTTGCATTAGCTTTCCATATTGAGCAAATGTATGGAATGGGTTACAGATACGTCCAGCCATTGCTTGTAACTGACATCTACTGTTCTGTCTGCCCAGCACCTTTCACCCATCTTTGAAAACTGATCATCTCCTGCTTACTTTTCCTCTTGACCTCTTATATCCATGTGATTAGCATCATAACACCACACCTGCTCAGTGTTCAGTGGATGGCCCAGCGCATATCCAATTCCTAGTTACCCTTCGTGTCAATGGCCCATCTCTCCATTTAACCTTAGCGCCCACCATCTCCAGAACACACCCTAGTTGGGAACCACCACTAAGAACAGCTGTGCTTCTGTTACAACACGCCATCCAACCACACCCATCAGTCCTTCCCCTTCTCTGAACAGGAGTACTTGTTCATCAGTTAGGTTTCATCCACATCTTCAGGCCCCTGTCCACTCCACCCAAACCATTGTCTTCCCCACCTCCTTTCCACGTCCAGCCAGAACCCTCTGCTAATCATATCAATAACTCTTTCCCTAGAACTCTCCATTTGTTTTCCATCGTTTGTTTCTAATACAGCAAGCCTGAGCATTCCCCAAACAGATGAATCACTCAAATTCTGCTCCAGGTGATGGAGCTCTCACAGAGAAAGCTGCTCCACTACTCAGACTGCTGTCATTCAGATTTATAGTGACTAACCACCACCGCCCTCGGCAATCATCAGTAACCCGTGCCCTAGTCAGTTCACATTCACATTCCCTACTGAAACTCTTTCAAACATCGACTACTTTCTGGGATAAGAATCCACCTTCCAATGCATGGGACATGGGTTTGATCCCTGGTCAGGCAACCAAAATCCTACATGCCTCAGGGTAATTAAGCTCATGAGCAACAACTAGAGAGAAGCCCATGCACTAAGACCTGATGCAGCCAAATAAATAAATAAGATTTCTTTAAAAAAAAAAAAAACAAAAACCACTTTCTTAAGCCCCTTGTTCATCAATCCCTCCATCTTTATCTTAAGCTCTTCCTTCCTCACAGTGAAACGGAAATCTCCAGGTGGGAGGACAGTCACCTCTCCACTCCTCTGCCTCAAATGTACCTACTAGAGTACCAACCTTGATCTCACTCATGACTATCTGAGGAACCAAGTCTCTCTTACTGTCCTAAGACCACTGTTTGTGCCTGGGTCCTAAGTCACAAACCAAAGAAACCTTCAGAGATATTGTCTTCCTTCTATATATTTACCTGTGCTTCAGTCTAATTTCTTCCCCCACAATGACATGCAGATCAATTAATCTCATCTCTCAAATAAAACCACCATCACCTGAAATAACAACAAAATCTCCTCTTGGCCCCTTTTCCAGTTTTAGCTACTTCCCATTTCCTCATCAAATTTCTTGAAACCACATACTTTATAATAAATATAAAAGATGTACATTTTCTATGTTTATGTAATAGAGACAGATGGCTACAGTTTGAGGAGCAGAGGTTGAGAAGAATATATACGTAACATTATGTGTATGTAGTTACATATATTTTTGTTTATTTCCTAAACCACTGCCATCTGTTTCTAACCAAACCTCCAGACTGAAAATACCCACACTAAGTTACCCATGATCTTATAATTGCTAAGTTCAAAGTTTCATTGCTAAATTCTCTTCCTAATTGACCCAGGAGCATTTAAAACGTTCTTTTCCCTCACAGCACTTACTACCTCTTCGCATTTTATACATTTAGTTGATAAGAACCTTTCTCCCTCCTGTAGGATGTGTTTATGAGAGTAGATACCCTACGTTTTTGATTCAGAGTCTAGAATAGTGCCTGGCATAATAAGAAACCGATGAATTTGTTAAATAAATAGTACCCACCTCCTGACCAAAATAGTTTGGGCCAGAGGTAGGAACCACACCCAAACTGAGTCAACTTTGTTTAAACCTAAGAGTTTAAACTCGGGAACAAGAGTTAAGACACTCTAAGTGGATGAAAGATGAATAAATTTCAGGGTGAAAGGAGAATAAATCAAATATGATAGAGAAGTTGAGACAAAGAACATCCTTTGTCTCATCATCCAGATAGAATTCAAGCCCCTGTTTCCATTTATTGCAATTATCAAAACAAATTCTATCCCTGGTCTCTGTGAAATATCCCAAAATCCAAATAGTAAGTTATTTTTAAACATAAACTAATTTAGTCTCTTATTCTGTTGCTTACTACCAAAAGATTCCTCACTATGGTACTGGTCTCTGGTTGACCAGAAGGCTCAAAATAAACATCTAGAACCAATATTCAAAATTATAAAAACAAAAAGGAAAGAAATGGAAGTAACAAGTTAGAGTTCCCATTCTAATTCCCTGAATGAACAATAGGTGTAAATATATGGGCAATGGTTAGCCTACTTTAATGATATGGAATCATTCTGTTTATGATTTACAAACCCTTTATGACATCACACTTAGGCACTACTTCTGGGAAGAGAGCTATTTACACGTCTTCCTTAAGTAAGATTTCACACACATTCATTTTAGATGTAACACCTTTTTTTAAAAAAATTAAGTTTAGAACTAATTTTACTGCATGCTAATATTCCTCAGGCCATAGACAAGTATACCATTCAGCAGAGAATACCTGAAGAGCCAGGGCTACCACAGCACACAGCAAATTAACGCTGGAAGGCAAACGAAATGCATTCTAAACTGGCATTTGGAAATAACAAAGCTCTGTCTTGGAGAACAGAATTTAATAATTACCTACATTACATCTCATGGGTACTCACCAAACAAACGCTGATGGAATAGAAATTTGCCAGCTATTAGTCCTATGAGAATGGCAAGCAGCCATAGAAGCACCTTCAGAAGCCTCCAGCCAACTCCTCGAGGATATTTATTTGTTACAAATGAAAAACAGTTTCCAACAACAATAACATTGGCTTCTGTTTGGCTATGAGAAACTGGGTCCTCCGCAAATATTAAGAAGTTAAAGAAGATCACCAAGTAAGCCACGATCATGCGAGACCAGGGGTGCTGGAAATAGTAACGAAAGTCTTTACCCATCCTTCACAACTTCACTTCCACAGGTTACCTGCATGAGAAAAGATACACAGGATTAGAGCAAAGAAACAAGTAGTCCCTCTCTCGCTGTCACCTGTTCAGATTTACCACAACTCAATAAAGAGGGCTTTGGAAAAGACCAATTCCTGGTTATGGTACCAACACAAGTCTGAGACTGAATATAAAATACTGTCCCTTCCCTGTTATCATACTTCTGATCATATGAGGGCTTAGTGAAGCAAAAGAGTAGGGAGACAGAAACGGATATGAGAGGGCAGAATGCAGTCTGACATTGGGAAGATGACTCTTCCTATTTTAGATTATCATTTTTATGGTTTAATCATAAAACAGATCATTTAAAAATTAAAGAAACACAGAGGTAAACTGATCACAAACTATCACAAAATAAACATCCTCTTCTGCCCAAATCCTTCTCCTTGGAGTTAAGATCCCTTAATGATTTTGTGCCATATACTTTCAGATTTTTTTTTTACATTGAAAAATGTGTGCACATGTACAGACTTTTGTAAAAATGTTCAGTCTTATTTGTCAAATAATTTCAGCACAGAATAAGTTTCATGAAATAGCTAAGTCTATGGCACAATAGTTGCACGCAGGAGAACTTGGGCAACTCTGTGCGAACTGAGAAGGAAGGCAAAGACCTCACAGAGGAAGACATACTCAGATTGGAGTTTGGAGGATCGATAGAATTTTTTTCCCAGCGAAGAATGCACAGATGCTTAACCTAGGTGTATGCAAGGGTCCAGAGGCATTGCAAAATATGTAATATGTCTAAAGAGCTAGGCCCTAACAGATGCGCACTTCAAGTACAGAAGCTTTCTTAAAATGCTGATACCCAGGCCCCACCCCTAAGTCTTGCTCAGCTCCTCTCTCTTACCTCTTTGGGGGCCAGTCTGCTCATAAGAACAAAAGCCTTTCTGGGTCCTCCAGGGCTGGAACTGGATGACTAATTTATCTAATTCTGGGGTTCAGTCTTGGTGAGCCCATTTGGTGCTCAGACTAAGTTGTAACTCTTTTTTTATCCAGCAATAAAGCCGATTAAATTTAGGATAATAATAAAATTCTCATTTTACACGTAGCTAAAGATACAAAGATCAAGTCACAAGCCTGAATTAACTTGAAGTCAACAGAAGATCTGAGAATAGGCTCTAAGGCTGCCTCCCAAGTTCCAGTCCAACATTCTGGGCTGATGAATATCAATTAAGACCACAATCAGAGCTAATGAAGACTTGACTTAATTATTTAGAAAAGTTATGGAAACACACAAAAAGACTGGCAGGAAAATTTAGCAACACAAACAGTCATTGTGCCTTGTGTTCATAAAACTTCTAAGCAATTTCCTTCCTCATAAATACTCTGAAATATCTGTTCTTAGGGGCTGGAGCTCAGATCACTAACGGATGGCAATTTTTTTTTTGTTTTAATGTGAGGTTCATCACCCAGTTACAGACCTACATTGTTCTTACACCAAAGAAAGCAGATAAAAGTAGTTAAGAACAAAGACAAACATCATGCATTTTCACAGTATTCAATACGCAGGAATGCCAGAAGGGGCCAGCTGTCAACTCGATTACATGCAAAATCTTTGGAAGTGTCCAAAGACCACTTTTAGAAGAGAATACATAGAAACACCTCAAGGCCAATGAGTCCTGAAGCAGAAATAGTTGCTACATGCCCATCAGAACTGGACAGTGCCGTCAGTTAAGAAGTTAGTTTCTCTAATGCAAATCAAAACCACAATGAGGTACCATTATACACCAGTCAGGATGGCTGCTATCCAAAAGTCTACAAGCAATAAATGCTGGAGAGGGTGTGGAGAAAAGGGAACCCTCTTACACTGTTGGTGGGAATGCAAATTAGTACAGCCACTATGGAAAACAGTGTGGAGATTTCTTAAAAAGCTGGAAATAGAACTGCCATATGACCCAGCAATCCCACTTCTGGGCATACACACCGAGGAAACCAGATCTGAAAGAGACACGTGTACCCCAATGTTCATCACAGCACTGTTTATAATAGCCAGGACATGGAAGCAACCTAGATGCCCATCAGCAGACGAATGGATGAGGAAGCTGTGGTACATATATACCATGGAATATTACTCAGCGGTAAAAAGAATTCACTTGAATCAGTTCTAATGAGATGGATGAAACGAGCCCATTATACAGAGCGAAGTAAGCCAGAAAGATAGACCATTACAGTATACTAACACATATATAAGGAATTTAGAAAGATGGAAACGATAACCCTATATGCAAAACAGAAAAAGAGACTCAGATGTATAGAACAGACTTGTGGACTCTGTGGGAGAAGGCGAGGGTGGGATGTTTCAAGAGGATAGCATCGAAACATGTATATCTAGGGTGAAACAGATCACCAGCCCAGGTTGGATGCATGAGACAAGTGCTCGGGCCTGGTGCACTAGGAAGACCCAGAGGGATCGGGTGGAGAGGGAGGTGGGAGGGGGGACTGGGATGGGGAATACATGTAAATCCATGGCTAATTCATGTCAATGTATGACAAAAACCACTGCAATGTTGTAAAGTAATTAGCTTCCAACTAATAAAAATAAATGGAAAAAAAAAAAAAAAAGAAGTTGGTTTCTCTGAAACTTCTCGTACCAGTGAGGAATTCTGGTGTGGTTCCCCCATCAACTCCCTTTGCCATCCACACACAAGCAAGGCAGCCGGATGCACATGACTAAATACATATAACTCTGATTCACTTTTAAATAAGTGTTTTGTGGAAAGCAGACATATATTTATTTTATTGTTGTTGTTTTTAACTTCAGAATCTTGCTTTGTGGGCTCTGTAATTTCCACATGTCCAAACTGAGTTACAACATTCAAAAAAATTTGGAGGTAGCTCTTCCTCTCCAATATTTATATTGTTTCAAGAGAGAACTGTAGTACTGAGCAAAAATCCCGCCTTAGTACAGTTCCCAACTCCCACAGCCAAGCTATGCATGCTACTACCATGCCCTTATGATGGTAAGAGAACAAAGCAGGGACTTCCCTGGTGCTCCAGTGGCTGGGAGTCCACCAGCCCATGCAGGGGACCTGGCTTACATCCTGGTCTGGGAAGATCGCACAACTAAGCCCAGGAGCCACAACTACTGAAGCCTGTGTGCCTAGAGCCTGTGCTCTGCGAGAAGAGAAGCAACCACAACTAGAAGCCTGTGCACTGCAATGAAGAGCAGCCCGCCTTACCGCAACAAGAGAGAGGCTGTGCCCAGCAACAAAGATCCAGGGCCGCCACGAATAAACTCATATAATAATAAGGATAAAAGAAAACACAGGAGCAGGGCAGGTGCTGCCTATTTAATTAACAGATCCATAAGCAGAAGAGCCAGAACTTGAATCAAAAGCCATTCCTGACCCTTGATCTCTCTAACACACCCCAACAAATCTGGAAGTGTTTCAAATAATATTTCCAATCATGTTTACAGCTTAGTCTTCATTTCCCCTAACAGATTCAGTGACTTAGACACTAGCCAAGTGAATGGGATCATCTGGTCTTTTTCTTTTACGGTAAACATGTTTATATATTCTTGCCTCATACTCCACAGTGGAATCAATGTATCCTAGTGGGCCCCAAATTTCAAAACTTACATAACCTGAACAACAGTGCTCATCTCCGCTTCCTGACTCCCTACATGAGGAGGTTGACAAAAGTTTGCCTAGTGATATCAGCCTGTTGTCCAGACCACCAAAACTGCTTTGTCCTCTGTACTTCCCATAAAACATTCTGATAATCAGTGCAAACGTTCGGTGACTGTACTGTTAACCCAGGACTGAAGCTGTTCAAACTGACTATGCTACACGGTATACACAGTCTAAAAACATTTTTTAAATTTTTTAAAATTCAATTCTGCTTCCATATTGAGCTTTTATCTTAAGTAAATGTGCTTTCATCTTAGTTCTTAGCAGATCATAGTGAAATTATATGTTTATGTATTTGTCTTCTTCCCTAGATCACAAAGTCCCCAGGGAAAGGGCTGTTTACTTTCAGGGCATAGCACAGTGCTAGCCTCATAGTGGGCAATTAATAAACTGGATAAACTGAGTGGAACTACAAAAGAGAAGCCCCCTTGTATAAATGAGATGAGAAGAAGGCAGAGCAACCTGCCATTCCTTCCACTAAGGAAAGAGAAAAGCAGCTGAATGCAAAGACTGCAAGAATGATGGGCCAGTAACAAGCACTGATACACCCTCAACCCCATCCCTACAGCTACCATCCCATTTCAGCACCAGTTTCTGCACTGTTCTCATTATTACTAAGGTTAACATTTACTAAAGACTTACCATTTCGCAGACACTATGCTGAAGGGCTTTACAAACATCTCATTCAAATTTCATAGCAACCTAATGAAGAGATACTCTATTGGAAGCAATGTTTAAACTGAGTTTAGTAGCTTGCATCAAAGAACAGAACAAACCTCCGCCAGAGCCAGGATTCAAATTCAAGCCACATGCCTTCAACGTTCTATACTACATCTTTCCCACACAAAGACATAGATTCCAAAATCGTGCCTTTTTCACGTTGTTTAGAAAGTTCCTAATAATAAGGCCAATTGATATTAAAGATTCATAGTACTTCTAAGATAAATGAATCTACTATTACTATTCAAACTGACTTGATACCATGATTGGAAAGCACTGGGATCATGTGACTGACCAGGATTGCTCTAATTTTTTCCCTTCTCCTTTGAGCATCAGTATAAGTAGTTGAGTTGATCTGATTGTCCTTTTGCAATGCATCACCGACATTCATTTGGATTTTCCAACTCTACTTATACAGAACACTGCACCTCTGAGAACTAGACTAATTCACACTATTCAATTTCCTCTCATAATAATAAAATCATGAGATAGATGCCACCATCAGTATCTTGGAAGCCGCTGCTTTCACATAACAGCAGTGACAGGCTGAAACTTTACACCCTGCCTGATAACCCATAGGCCTTCAGTCATGGTTTATACTCTAGAGGGACTGGTATTTAGTGTAGGTATCAGAAATGCCATGCATTTTACTACAAGCCAGTATTTTACCTGGTGAAGTAAAGTGAAAGTGTCAGTTGTTCCTCTGTCTATGGAATTCTCCAGGCAAGAATCCTGAAGTAGGTAGTCACTTCCTTCTCAATCCAGGGATCGAACCTGGGTCACCTGCATTGCAGGCAGATTCTCTACCATCTGAGCCACCAGGGAAGCCCCATTTCACCTGGTACTAACAGCTAAGAATGGAAAAATGGAAAGTAGGTAATTACACGCAAGTTGGGAGGAGGAGCTCAGCAAAGGCACAGGAAAGGATGTCTGGGACAGAGAGATGTATCAATAGCTCTGTGTGGCTGGAACACACAGCACTTGGGGGCACCCTCAGATAGTTAAGGATAATCTGGGGCTATTTTAAGGAAGATTACACAAAAGCAGTGTTCTTTATTTTACTGATTAGAGACTACAGAATCAATTTTCAAAGCAGAAGAGCAGTACAATTGCTTGCAGTGGGATTTTGAAAGATTTCTCCGCCTACTTGGAAAATGACAAACTGGTTAAGAGGCATGATGAAAACGGCAACACTCGCTGGGAGGCAGCTCCAACAGTTTACATTAAAGATAATCAAGTACTGGACCAGGAGAACATCAAAGCCCTGATAATTGTTTTAATCATTTACCTGATTGGACCAAAGCACCCTGCCTTCTTTACTTACTGGGGTTTTTCCAAATAAGTGAAACTCTCAAGGACTTCAAGAGTACAAATTTCATGTTTCCCTCAGCAGGAACCCTGGCTCGGGTGATGCTTTATGCATAATGACAAGTATGAGCAAGATGGAGTGTATCACTTCCATTGAAAAAAAAAAAAAGTATGAGTTCACGTGGCAAAGTCCTTGATGAACTAAAAAATTATGCTATATAAAAGACATTATTACTAGCCAAGTGCCCCCAAAGTCCAGCTCTGCTAATGCAGGTCTTAGCATCTAGTGATACCTAACCAGGTAAAATGAACATCATTTGCACTGTGCAGCACTGTGTTAGGATTAAAAAAAAGAATTTCTCCAAATGTTTTGAAGCTCCTTGGTATTTGTGTCTGAAAATTCACCTGAAATCCTTCTTAGCTCTTGTTAAAGGGCTTATTAAAGATAACCATGTCCGTACCCTGCCAAAAGTGTGAACTTTATTTCAGCACCTTGAATCTAATTTCTTGAAAAATAATTGTTAAAAAGACTCCTTGTATTTTGTTTTTTGTGGTATGCACTTTGTGCTACAGATAACTGTGTTTGGGATACTTCTTGGCTGTTTTAGTACAAGACAAAGTTAAAGGTTATTTTCTTCAGTTACCTAGCTATATAGTATTATATTAATGTATGCAGAGCTCTTTGCAGTTGACAGAACACTATTTATTGATACAATCATTTCATTTACTCCCTGGGAAATAATCACTTCAAAAATTGTCTATCAAAAGGGCAGACAGAGCTTTAAATTATTTAATACTATTTCCTTAAAAGATAAATAACAATAGCCTATGTTTATATCACATTTTACCTCTTAAGTGTTTTTATTAGGTGAAATCACATCATTAGAATGACTTTACCCAAATGATCAAAAGCATCAGGAAGGCAAAACAAATGGTGATGGGAGAAATATGGTCCATTTCTACCTGAAATTTCTACCTGCTACTCACTAGCTCAGTGACCTTGAGCAAATCCCTAACCACTCTGAGATTCCACTTCTTCACCAGCAGAATCCTAACGAAAATACTTTCCTCACAGGGTGGCAGTGGAGACTAAAGGGAATTTCATTTGTAAGTGCCTGGTCACTTTCAGACACTTCCTTACCTGAGGACCACTATTAAAATGCAAGTGACTCCTGGTCATTCCCATTAAACATGAGCATGGAAATAACATCAACTCTATATTACATTTACTGAGTGGTTTTTATATGCTATTCTCAGTGTCTCGGGATTTTACCATAACAACACTAAGGATGAATATCATCCTACTTTACAAATATTGAAAACGAGGCTCAGAAAGCTCAAGCTACTTGTCCAAAATCATACACAGAAAGTGGTGAAGTCCAGACTTGCTAATTTCATACTAATTCCATAATTTCATCATTCATTTGTTCACTAGTCACTATTCACATGTTCACTGTTGCATATTTGTGACAAGCACTGGCCTACACATGAAGGTTACTAACAAACCACACCCCTGTTGCTTTGAACTTTAGGATCTACATTGAGAGAAAAAGACATTAAACAGAGAAAAACGAAACAGACAGTATTTTAGAAAGTTACAAGTTGATGGAGAAAAGGAAAAGTTAACACGGGGTGTCAGGGAAGTTAAAGAGGTCTCACTATCAGATGACAATTGCAGACGTGTAAGAAGGACGTCAGGCAAGCAGACCTCTGCGGAAAGAATGATCCAGACAAAGGGAAAGGCCTGTGCTGCACATGATTAGAGCATTTAAGGAAGAGCCAGGAGACTAGTGACTGGGCAGCATGTGGGTGCAGGGGAGCATGAAAGGACTAGCGATCTGGGAGGCAGAATCCTGATCAGGCCTTGAGGCCATCCTACCACACGGGCTTCACTCTGTGCAAATGGGGGACAGAAGAGGGACACAATCTGACCACTGCCTGATGCTTGGAGATGTACCAGATTCTGGATACATTAAAAAAAGAGATGACAAGATGTACTGATGGACCGGATGTGGACATGGCCTGACAAACCCCAGAATGGATTTGCCATTTCCTGAGATAGGGAATGCATTTCCTGAGATGAATACCTCTGGAGCAGATATAGGCAACATAATGACTAACATTTTGGAGCGCTTTTTATATTTGGGGATCCTGGCAAGTACTTTTCATGCATTATCTCAATCAGCCCTTAGACCTAACCTTTGGATTTACCAGTGAAAAAACAGAGTTTTTAAAAGGTTATCTGCCCAAGGTCATACAGCTCCCAACTGGGGGAAGCAGGCAGAACCACCTCTTTATGACCCCAAAGTCAATACTCTTAATTATTGTATATTCCCTACACTGAAAAGGATAACCTAAAAAGTACCAATGGGAAGGAAGCAAGGGTAGGAACTAGGTGGTGACTTACACCTACGGGGCACTCAAAAAATCTTTGCTGATGGATGAATAAGTGAAAAAGTAAATGTGTGGATGACAGTTGGGTAACAGACCAGACTTGTGTGAGGGAAAAAAAAAGCACTGAAGATTCTATACCAGACAGAGCAGACTCTTGATAATGTGATAATCAAGTCTATAAAAAGAGAAATGGCAGAAAGTGAAAAAACCAAATATATATATTTGCCTGGACCAGTCCTGAGGTAAGAATAGGTCTTAGTTTACTATTTGAATTGTTAGATGAAAAGGCAAGCATGAGGAAATGACATAGTATTTTACATAATGCAAGTGCTTAATACAGGTTTTAAAAATACAAACAGCAATAACAACAGAAGTAAAGCTGGAACTTCTCATTTTTAGTCCAATACAAGAGACCACACAGCCTTTTAAATAAAAAGCAACCTTTTAAGTCAATCAATGAAACCACTATAAGTGGCTTTGCACAGATATCAGGTCTGTACTTGTGGCACCCTAGCTAATTTAGAGGATCACATCCATAAATCACTTCCTACACTTTCTCTTCACATTGTTCCAATCTTTAAATTACTTTTTTTCCTTGTTATTACCTTCCAGTCTTTGGGATAACAAAGCACTGAACCAATGCAAGTTTTTAAAATAGAAAACCTGAAAGCAGAGCAGGTCTGGGTCCCCTCTAAACATGACATTAGCCAATTTTCCCATCAAAACAGCCTTCTCAAGTCCTAAGTCGAAAATAATAAACAATTAATTCTTTTAAAATATTCAGATGTTCTCTTCAGAGACATGTGTTGATACAGAATTAATATGATCATATCCCAGACACAACACCAAAAAAAGAGTTAATGAATAAAATAAAATTTACTCATATCTGAAATTGCTTTTTAACTGACTGACAATTTGAAGAAGCAAATTAAATACAACAAGTACTGGTTTCTGAATACAAGGCTCAGATGAAGGTGGAGTGGGGTGAGAATAAGTATCTGAGCCAAAATGTCAAAATCCATAATTACCTTTAAAACACAAAGATTGGGGAAGGAAGAATGGAGTTAGAGATAATAAACATGACAAAAATTCAGTGTTTCACAACAGAAATAGCTCCTACAGGGACTCTTACCACACTTTACATTCAAAAAACTGGAAGAACTTTATTCTGAAGACAAAACAAAACCCCGAAATCTTCCTAGAAGTCCTTCTCTGGATTTCAAACAACGTATCATTTGTAACTAGAGGGAAAACACATGTATTAAATGTACTTTAACTCAAAAAAACACTTGGTCAATCATGAGACTTCTATCTACACACAAATACTAAAACAAGCATGTGATGTTTACGAGCATCCCTCACAGCCACACACTGGCCTATTGTTCCACAGCTGGTAGAATGAATAAGGGAGGCAAAGTGGACCCACATGGGTCAAACACACTTGTGGGCCTCTGGCATTGTCAAAAGTAGGAATAGATAAATAGCTTCATTAATCATGATGAAGGCAGTAAACACTCAAAAGCGCTCAAGTTTTGTGCGGTCTGGGGGGTTTTGTTTTTAAGAACAGTCCCGAACTACAACCTGTTAATTTAATCAACGCACAATACTGGGGCTTTCACTCTGTCCGCATCCTAGGAATCATTGGAGCGAGGAAAGTTCGCCGTGCACCCCGGTGACGTCCCTCACCCCCCGGAGCCCGGAGTTGGAGGGGACCCCCGCCCCAGCCCTCCCCCGAGCCTCCTCCGCCCTTTCTCAGGAGGGCAGGTGCGCGCTCCCCTCCCGGCCACTTCGCCGACCCCTCGGCGCGCCGGCCCCGGGAAGGAAGGAGAGGCGGCGCGGGGCAGCCGGCCGGGGGCCGCGGCCGGGGCCGCAGTCGCGCGCAGGGACGAGGCGGCGGCGCGGCTGCGGGCGGCCGGGCCGGGAGGGCTTCGCCGCGGCGGGACCGAGAGGCGGGGTAGGCGCGCCGGGCGCCCGGGCCGCGTACTCACCGAGGGGGCCGCGCGGACTCTGAGCGTCCGCACTCGGGAGACCCGGGGGAGCGAAGCCCTCTGCCGCGCCCGCGGCCTCTCTGGGAAGCGCGGCGAGACGGGCCAGCGGCGTCGCTGCCGCGGCTGCTGTCACCGAGCTATAAATACCGGCTCGGCCCACACCCGCCGCCGCCTACGCCGGGCGCCCTCCGCAAAGTCCGCCGGCCGCGGGCCGGGCAGCGAGAGCGGGCGCGCGAGGGCGACGGCGCCGCGCCGATGACCGCGCCGGCTCCAGCTGTGCGGCAGCCTCCGCAGCTGGAGGCATGGCCTCCCGCCGCCCCGGCCCCCGCCCTCCCCCTCCCGCTCCCTCCCCTAGCGCCCGCGCCGCGGGCCGAGCGCCGGGGCCGAGCTGCCCGGCCCGGCCCTCCTCTGCAGAGCGCGCGGCGGCGAGCGGGGCCGACTTTGGTACCCAGAGCAGTGGGGGTGGCGGCCGGGGGCGGCCGCGCTCCAGCCTAGCCTGTCAACAGCAGTCCCTTCCCGGGGGAATCGGAGATTTCTTATAAAACCCACCATCCTGCGGGGAACCAATGAGGTTCCCAGGTGGAACGTCCTCCTAAGAGCTGCAAACTTTCTAATGCAGTCAGGTCACAGGGCATCCTTTCTGCTTTTGTCTATTGGTGTGGAGGAGTGGGGATGGGGAGAGACAGAGACCAGGGGATGTGAAAAAGTCTTAAACTTACTTTCCAGCTTGTCTGGTTTCTCTCTTGCTCTCTCTCTCGCTTACACACACACACGCTAATATATTCACACATGTATACACATGTTTATAAGCACACCCACATTCATACACACATAGAAATGAACAGATAAATGTACACATGCATACATATATATTAATATATACACATATAAATGCATAGGTACATTTACACACACCTGTATACAGAAGTATATGTGTATATACATATGCTGCTGGTGCTGCTAAGTCGCTTCAGTCGTGTCAGACTGTGCAACCCCATTGACGGCAGCCCACCAGGCTCCCCCGTCCCTGGGATTCTCCAGGCAAGAACACTGGAGTGGGTTGCCATTTCCTTCTCCAATGCATGAAAGTGAAAAGTGAAAGTGAAGTTGCTCAGTCATGTCTGACTCTGCGTGACACCATGGACTGCAGCCCACCAGGCTCCTCCTCCCTCCGACTGTGGGATTTTCCAGACAAGAGTACTGGAGTAGGTTGCCATGTCCTTCTCCAGTATATACATATACACACATGTATATGTGTATACACATACTTTTGCAGCCTGAAGCTCAGAAAACTAACATTCTGTGGTGCTTAAATGATTCACTTGCAGCATGAGGAGGAAGACCCTCTGACCACATTTGACCTGTTCCTTTCTTCCTGATGTACCATCTTTCCAACTGTATGTATGTGTGGGCTTTGTTTCTCTCCCTGCCCAATAACAACTGCTGCCTCAGTTTACAGGTTGCTTATAATGTATTAAAAGCTGCTGTCAGGGTTACTGATATTCCATGCTAATGGAAGTGATCGCTGGTTTGTCTAGTCAAATGGAAAATGGCACAATTTATAGCTACTTCCAGTAGCAAACTTGGGAGGAGAATAGCCTCTCTCCTGGACTACCAGCATGATTCAGGAATGGATTGGGCAGCAAGAGGGAGAGCTGAGATGTCAGCAGATTTTGAAATGGGCTAGAGAGAGCCATTCCCAAGTCCTGCAGTGTAGCTAGTGTACACAGGGTTTACTGGGCGTCCACTGCCATACTTCTCACTGTTTGATATTTGGTCTGCTTCTAAGAATGACCACATAAGTGCCCATTGTAGTCAGTTTGTGATCATCTTACTGAACTCTCAGCACAGTGAAGCTTTCCCATGTTTTCCCAGGAAGAGCTGTTTCCTGGGCTTGCACTTTGTACATTTTACTGTGACATGTTTTACATTTGCTGTACTTTTTTATGTCTTTTCCTCCCCCATTAAGCTATAAATGCTTTTGAGGGCAGAGACTAAATCTTACCACTGCATCCTCAATACTGAACATACTGAGTTATGGTAATGGTTCAATAAATAGCAGATTAATTCCACAGTTTAACCATTCGAGTCTACCATCCTTTTATATTTTAAAAAAACTTGTTAAACCATGTAACTAATTAACATGAGCTCCATATGCTGTATATGGTGCTTCCCAGGTGGCAAAGAGGTAAAGAATCCTCCTACCAATGCAGGGGACACAAGAAATATAGGTTTGATTCCTGGGGCAGGAAGATCTCCTGAAGTAGGAAATGGCAACCCACTCTAATATTCTTACCTGGGAAATTCCATGGACCGAGGAGCCTCGTGGGCTACAGTCCATGGGCCTACAAAGAATCAGACATGACTGAACAAGTGAGCACACACACACCTATATATATATATATGCCACTGTACCAGCAGGAAAGTCCTATATTTTAGCTATAGTTGATTTACATATTATATTAGTTTCAGATGTGCAGCATAGTGATTCAATATTTTTAAAGATTATACTCTACTTAAAGTTGTTATAAACTAAGGGCTATATTTCTCTGTGCTGTAAAATATATATTTGTAGCTTATTTATTTTATACATGCTAGTTTATACCTCTTAATTCCCTACCCAATGTTGCCCCTCCCTTCACCCCTCTCCCCGCTGGTAACCACTAGTTTTTTCTCTATATCTTTGAGTCATTGTTACCTTCATCCGTTTGCTTTATTTTTTAGATTCCACTCCATGTAGGGGTGACAACATACAATATTTGTTTTTGTTTGACTTATTTCACTAAGCGTAATACCCTTCTAGGTCCACCCACGCTGTTGCAAATGGCAGAAATTTATTATTTTTTTTTATAGCTGAGTAGTTTACTGTTGTAAATATATACCACATCTTCTTTATCTATTGATGGACACTTGGGTTGCTTCCATATATGTCTTGACAATTGTAAATAATGCTGCTATGAACATTGGGATTCCCTGGTGGCTCAGACTATAAAGGATCTACCTGCAGTGTGAGAGACCTGGGTTTGATCCCTGGGTTGGGAAGATCCCCTGGAGGAGGGCATGGCAACCCACTCCAGGATTCTTGCCTGGAGAATCCCCAAGGACAGAGGAGCCTGGCAGGCTGCAGTCCATGGGATCACAGAGAGTCGGACACGACTGAGCGACTAAGCGTGCACATGAACACTGGAGTATATGTAACTTTTTGAATCCATGTTTTTGCTTTCTTCAGATATATACCCAGGAGTGGGATTAATGGATCATATGCTAATTTTCTTTTTAGGTTTTTTTTTGAGGAACTGTTTACTATAGTAGCTGCACTGATTTACATTCCCACCCACGGTGTAATAGAGTTCCCTTTTCTCCTTATCGTCACCATGTGTTATATTTTCCTTACATCTTCGTTTAGAGCAAGAAGTCTTTAATCAATTAAAACTGGGAAATCTTAAAACTTCAAGAACTGTGCAGGATAATACTGAGGCCTGTGGCTTATTAACTACCCCACCCCCAAAAACAAGCCAAATGAAAACAAAAGGCACTTTTCCTATCCCTGAAAGACAGAGTGTACAACACATTGTATTTCAGAGGATAATGGGGTGAAAATCATTGAGCAACTTCTCCTCAGATTACTTGAGAGACAGAACTTGCTCCACTCTATGACTGGTTGCATTACACAGGTGTCTACTAGAATGAACTTCAGTTAATCAGAACTGAAATGTCTGGCCTCTTTTGCTGTTACCCTACCTTTAGATCCCTATCTTCTTAACATATGGTCTGGCTTCCTTTAATAATAATTTTTAAGAATAAGTTTAACCAATGCTTACTAGTTGTTCTTAACTGAGAGGTCTCAAGCTTTAGACAATACAGTTCTCCAGAACCACTTCAAGGCAAAATATTGAAATGAGCAGAATTTTCTTCAATAACAATGTTCCCTTTTTACCACTGATCAAGAGGCTTGTGTCCTTTGCTTTGGTAAGCCACCCAGGATCTCCAGTTCAGCCCTAACAACCAGACAGGGCAATAGCCTCTACATTTGATCTTTCTCACTAACATGCAACAATAAAAGCTTGATTTATTGAAGGCTTATTGTGCACCACACCCATTTCATGTATTAAAATGTTGAAATCTCTGCAACAGGCCTGTGAGAGATAGCTGCTGTTAGTTTCCCTTCCATGTTGCCTTTGAGGAAAGAGACACACAGAGATGGCGCAGTTCACACAGATCTCATGACTAGTCCGAGTGGTGGGGTCAGGATCAGAAACCAGTCAATGGATCTCATCAGCCCACATTTCAACCTCTCATCGTATACTTCCTCCTGTGTACCTCAAAAGGGATATGGGTTTTTACAGTTAGGAGATCTGGAATAGGGACTATTGGTGTTGAATCTGGTTCCACTGCAACCCTAGCCACACCCTGAGCAAATTGCTACTATAAAATTACAATAAGAATCCCTAGGGCTTCTTTTCTTCATCATTAGGTTACTGTTATCCTTATTCTCTAGTCAATTTCCATCCCAGTTGCTACCTACCACACAGACCTATTGGAAGTTTTAAATGCTTTAGTTTGTATAAGACACCTATACAATACCAGTTACATAATGGGTGCTCAATAAAGGCCATTCTTCCTTCCCATCAAACTTTATTGTGCTATGAAAACCTTTTTTCAGGTCAGAGTCTATTGGTCCAGTACACAGATGATAATTGCTTACTCATAGAAATTAATCATTTCTCTAGTGTTGGCCAGCAGTGTTTGAAAATGGTATAGCTACAAGACCCAGAAAGAAGCCAAGATAGCAGGGCTATGTATCTCCCATTAGCCCATCCATATTTTAACCAAACTACTCCATTTCTTTTCTTTATAGGCAGCAAACTGACCCCAGTTTCAGACAATGTCTGGGCAATGATAGAAATAGTGGAAGTAGGAAACTCAAATGAAAACTCTCCAATCATCTGCCTACACTACCTCCTCAAGCAGAGTCAACCCTGCTGATAGACAGGCTTAAAATGTGTCTTGTTTACATATAATTTCTTTGTAAAATCCAACTGAGTGCAGAAATTACAAGTAACCACATGAAATGATGTTTTACTGTTTACCTCATCCCATTAGACTAATAATAGAGCTCTACTCCATTTGAAAAAAAAGAAAAAGACAAATTCAATATACATTTCAAAATTTGGTAAAAACTTTTTATCAGACCAAATGATCCTCTCTAAATGGACCTTTGAAACCAAAAGGAAACTATAGGAGGAAGCATCTGTAATCCATACCAAGTGTATCTGGAAATCCTTTCATCAATGATTTGATGAACTCCAAGCAAAACTATTTTTAACCTTCAATAGGTCAGTCAGGATGATATTAATTGCACACTCCAAACATAAACAGCATAATTTCCTTATTGCCGAAGAGGCAAGAAGAGAAGTTTGAAGCTGATCCATAATTTTCTTCTGGTATTTAAAGGCCAGTGACTCTATTGCCAGGATTCTTCTCAGCAATCCTAACTGTGAATGTCTATCCCCATGGTACCCAGTGTACTCTGATATATTTTAGTTAGTCCGCATGTCCTGAAATTTGCTTGGGGAAAGATGATCATCACATATCTACTGCTTGGACCATTAGAGCCTTTGCTGTGGGATCCTGGCTCTGCCCAGATAGTGGCAATGTGATAATAAGCAAATTCCTGAACCTCTATACATTAGTAGTACACTTGCCTTATAGGTTGTTACAGGGATTAAATAATGTGTCTTACACTTTTAACATTTGGCCTGGTTCATATTAAGTTCTCCATAAATGATCTTCTTATTATCATAATTATTTATCTCCTCCCTGCCCTGCATATATTTCCATGGAGTTTCTTTTACCAAATGACTGATTCACCTAGCCCCCACTTCAGCCTATAAAGTGCTTGGCAGAGGGATTTTTCTGTACAGGTTTTAAAACAAAAGAGTCATGCAAACAACGTGTAGACTAGCAGTCATAGGAAGACTAGAGCTGTCACCTGCTTGCTGACCAGCATCTGCCCTGTCTCACACCCATCCTGAAGAATCTGCATAAATGCAGCAATTCATTCAAAGAGCCATTTCTGCTGTGATGACAGAGAGGGTCAATTGTTTCACTGCCCACTCACTTTCGTTGTTTTTACTGCCGCTTCTTGATCTCTCCCCTCTGCCTCACACCCACTCTTACATATACAGAGGCCCTAAGAACTGAGCAGCCCTTCACTTCCAGGAAGCAGCACTTGACTGAGGTTGGGGACGACTTCACCCACAGGAATGTGACTGCTGGTTTCAAATGGCAAATTTGCCTTTGGGAAGTTTTGAGCTGACCTTCACTTTCTTCCTGCTTCATTTCTCATAAAACAAATGGCCTTTTTTTTTTCTTCTTCAGACTGTTTCCAGTAGATCCACTTAGACAGGTTTCATAGACAGCCCAAGGGGGAGAGACTAGATTTGAGGGACTTCAAAACTCTTGATTAGCAGCTTCAGCTGCATGCAACAAATTCTGATAAATTCTCTTTTCTTTTTTATTCCGTTAAAATATTTTCTAATTTTCCTTGTTATAGCTTCTAGATACACCTATCATTTTAGAGTGGATATTTAATTTGCAAATACATGTTTCTTTTTTTAAGTATCCTTGATATTAATTTCTCATTTTGATACTAATTTCTCATTTAAATGCTTTCTTCCCTGCAATCACCCTCTGTGTTTTTTCAGCCTTCTAACTTTATTGAGGCTTTCAATAATTAAGTCAAAGATCTCTTTTGGTAACTGTCACATTGCACTTGAAAATATGTGGGTTATTTTCAAATATCTTTTGATATTGATTTCTAACAAAATTCCACAGTGATAAGAGAACAGTTTCTGTTTGATTTAAATACCTTTAGAGCCTGAAATTTTTGCACCTTGTTTTATGTCCCTAGAGATGTTCCAGTGTCTCCTGGTTTATGTTCTGTGGGAACTTGAACAGAATTTGTATCCTACTCGTGTGAAAATTGTATAAATCTTAACTATGTTGAATTGGTTCATAGTGCTTTCCAGATCTACTATATCCTTCTACTTTTCCAAATATTCATTCTGTTCATTTTGGAGTTTGATATTGAAACTCCAACTAAAAATCTTAATTTATCTACTTAAAAATAATGGTAACATACAGTGGAATATATGTGACTATGTTCTGTATTTTCCAAGTCTCCTGTAAATGTGTTATCATAATTTAAAAAAATACAAAAGAAAGAGAAAAAAATGAGAAAAAAAAACCCTCTTGATTTCATGTGAAGTATCAAATATACCACCCAATCTATAAACCTATCCAAAGCAACTAGTCCATTAAAGCACTGCAAGGTGCTGAGGTTTCAAAGATAAACACAGCATGTCTGTTTCCTCTGGAAACTCAGGATGTAAATAAGCAGACAAGAGATGGATTAAAATCACCATAAATACAATGAAAGATGACATGTGATGAAGGCCAAATGCATTTAACTGACCATAAGGTCCATAGAAATTTGAAATGGAGAAAAAAAGCCATCCTTAGGAATTGCTGTATCACACCAGATGGAAGATGTTTCAAGCAAACAATGAAGGATAAAGAGAATTTAGCTAAGCAGAAAAGGGAGAAAGAAGAAGTTCCAGGCAAAGGGGAATTCACAGAAACAATGCTCATTACTCACAAGGCTTTCAGTCAGTACACTGAAGCAGGGGAGAAAGAGAGAAAAGGCCAGTAGCAGAGAAAGCGGGAAGAAAGGATATGGAGAAGAAGCTGGAAGAATCAGGAATGTGATGGCCCATTCCCAGGAACAGGTTGTATGCGGTACTGAATAATGTCTTTGAAGAAGTAGGGAAAGCCAGTTTGTTGAAAAGGGACTTTTTAGTTCCAGTTATTTTAGTGCTAAGAGCCTCAGGGCAGGAAGATAGGATATGGGAGAGTAAAACAAAAGATAAGAGAAATAATTAGCAGCAGGAATTTTTTAAATTAAGAAATGAAAATGATTTACTTCTGTATTTTAAGACAATAGCCGTGTGTTCATGTAGCCATGAAATGAAAAACAGAAGCTTAACTCTACCCATAGACTAGAAGGATTGTTCTCCCTGCCTCCCTTGAGGGTTAAGGGGAGCCATCCCCGCCACCCTCGACTGTCTCAACTTTTGGGAAGATAAGGAGGGGCTTTGCAAGCCTTTTTTTCAGTGCCTAGGTCCTCTCTTCCATCATAGCTGCTCAGCCCAGAGGCCAGCCTGGCCCACTCCTCTGAGTTTTAGGACATCATTAAAAACATAAGTCTGTGCAAACAATGACAGGTAAAAGTGTCACTATTTAAGGATGACATAATATTCCATATAGAGAACCCTAAAATCTCCACCCAGAAACTATTAGAGTAAATGAATTCAGTAAGGTTGCAGGATACAAGATTAATCTATAGTAATCTGTTGAATTTCTGTATGTGTGTATGTGCTCAGTCACTTCAGCTATGTTTGACCCTTTGCGACCATTTGGACTGTAGCCCAGCAGGCTCCTCTGTCCATAGGATTTCCCAGGCAGAAATGGTGGAGTGGGTTGCCATTTCCTTCTCCAGGGGAATCTTCCCTGCCCAGGGATTGAACTCTCCTGCGTTGGCAACTGGCTTCTTTACCACTAGCGCCACCTGGGAAGCCTGAATTTCTCTATACCAATAATGTAATATCAGAATGAGAAAATTTAAAAAAAAATTTTTTTTTAAAATCACATCAAAAAGAATAAAATATCTAGGAATAAACCCAGGAGGTGAAAGATCTATACTCTGAAAATGATAAAATACTTATGAAGGATTTTGAAAATGATATAAAAAATGGAAGATAACCTATGCTATTGGATTGGAAGAATTAATATTGCTGAAATGGCCATATTTCCCTAAGCAATCCACAAATTTAATGCAATCCCTATCAAAATATCCATGACATCTTTCACAGAACTATAATAAATAATCCTAAAATTCACATGGATAAGAATGCATGGTATAAGCCCAGGTTGGATGCATGAGACAAGTGCTCAGGCCTGGTGCACTGGGAAGACCCAGAGGGATGGGGTGGAGAGGGAGGTGGGAGGGGGGACCGGGATAGGGAATACATGTAAATCCATGGCTAATTCATTTCAATGTATGACAAAAACCACTGTAATGTTGTAAAGTAATTAGCCTCCAACTAATAAAAATAAATGGAAAAAAAAAAAGAAAAAGAATGCATGGTATACATACACAATGGAATTTTAGCCATAAAAAGAATGAAATTATGCCATTTGCAGCAATGTGGATGGAGATGCAGGGTCCATCACTGGGTAGGGAAGATCCCCTGGAGTAGGAAATGGCAACCCATTCCAGTATTCTTGCCTGGAAAAATCCCATGGACAGGGGAGTCTGGTGGGCTATAGTCCATATGGTTGCAAAGAGGTGGACACCACTGAGCGACTGAGCACGCATCCCTGACATGGGCCTGTACACTGCAGAAGAGAATGCTGAAGCCTTATGAGGTTAGACTTTAAAATAATACTATACTCAGTGAAACAGGTCAGACAGGGAAAGACAAATACTGTATGATATAACTCACATGTGGATTTAAAAATACAAATGAATGTATATGCAAAATGGAAACAGACCCACAGACATGGAAGACAAACTTGTGGTTACCAAAGAGAAGAGGGGAGGAGAAAGGACAAATTACAAGTATGAGGTTAACATACAAACTATTATACATAAAATATAAGCAACGAGGACATATTTTATAGCACAGGGAATTATAATCACTATCTTGTAATAATCTACAATGGAGTATAATCTGCAAAAATACTGAATCACTATGCTGTGCACATTAAACTAACATAATACTGTAAATCAACTATATTTCAATAAAGGTTAATTAATTCTTTTAAAAAGGATAAGTCTCACAGAGAGCATTATCTTCACTTAGTGAATATAAGTGAAGAACTTATATAAGAACTTCAAAATATTGTAGACTAATTTATATGGTACAATCCATATCCTTCTATCTACAAGTAAGCAAATTATCTCCTGTCTTCATTGTATTCGTTTCTTAGGCTGCTGAGACAAATTACCACAAATGGTGGTTTAAAACAACAGATACTTATTATCTCACAGTTCTAGGGCCCAGAAATCAGAAGTCAAGGTGCCATCAGGGTCTCCTCTCTCCAAAGACTCTAGGAGAGAATTTTCTTACCTGAAACTTCTAGTGGTTCCCAGTATCCCTCAGCTTGTCAGCTCTATTACTCTGATCTCTACCTCCATCTTCACGGCATCTTCTCTTCTGTGTCTTTGTGTCTAAATCTTCCTCTTTTCTCTTATAAAGATACAGTCATTGGATCCTTATAAGTGAAATCTAAAAAGAAGTGATACAAAATGAACTTATTTACAAAACAGAAACAGACTCATAGTGTTGGAAAATGAACTACGGTTGCCGGGGGGAGAGATAGGG
Organism: Odocoileus virginianus; assembly: GCF_023699985.2. Classification (NCBI taxonomy): domain Eukaryota; kingdom Metazoa; phylum Chordata; class Mammalia; order Artiodactyla; family Cervidae; genus Odocoileus; species Odocoileus virginianus. The sequence continues at coordinate 33,756,752 of NC_069697.1, forward strand.
GATCAACATATATATGTTTTCCATGAAATGGATAACCAATGGGGTCCTACTGAATAGTACATGAAACTGCTCAATGTTATGTGGCAGCCCAGATGGCAGGAGGGTTTGGGGGAGAATGCATACATGTATACATACATATATATATATAGCTGAGACCCTTTGCTATTCACCTGAAACATTGTTAATCAGCTATACTCTAATATAAGATGAAAAGCTTTTTAAAATATAACTAAATAAATCAAATACAGTTATTGAATTTAGGACCTGCCCCAAATCCAGCATGATTTCATTTCAAGATCCTTAACTAATTACAACTATGAATACCTTAGTTTCAAATATAATCACTTCTGAGTTATCAAGTGAATCTGAATCTTGGAGGAATTCAACCTATTATGTTTGTATTCACAAACAAGCAAGTATCCCCTGTCCAAATGTCATGGTTTTACTTGCAGTACTGGGTTATTCCTCCAATATAGGGTAAAAATACATGGGAGAAGTAATTTACTTAATGATAAAGTATTTTTTGTAAATATCCCTCTGCATAATGTTATCCAATCTCTCACATTATGACTCTAGCATTGTACAACCCTGAGTCTTTTTTGCTTCTATTTGGAGAGGTATATTTATGCCTCTCGGAGAAGGCAATGGCACCCCACTCCAGTACTCTTGCCTGGAAAATCCCATGGATGGAGGAGCCTGGTAGGCCGCAGTCCATGGGGTCGCTAAGAGTCAGACACAACTGAGTGACTTCACTTTCACTTTTCACTTTCATGCATTGGAGAAGGAAATGGCAACCCACTCCAGTGTTCTTACCTGGAGAATCCCAGGGACAGCGGAGCCTGGTGGGCTGCCATCTATGGGGTCGCATAGAGTCAGACACGACTGAAGTGACTTAGCAGCATTATGCCTCTAAATGCCAAAGTGCTGAATGTTATTTAAGTTTCCATTCCAAAATGTAAAACCATCGTTTTCAGGAAATTCTACTGTGTCAGATACTTCTGTTGATGTGGTGGTGAAAAAAACAAAGCTTATGCTCTCATATAGCTTGTTTTAGTGAGTATATAGGTGGTAAACACAATGATACAACTTCAGGTATTGAGAAATGCTATTAAGAAAAGTAGGTAGAGGTGGGAGGGCCAAATTAGGGGTATAGGATTAAGAGATACAAACTACTATATATAAAATAGATAAGCAACAAGAAGATAACTGCATGGCACAAGGAATTATAGCCATTATCTTGGTAATAACTTTTAATGGAGTATAATCCATAAACATACTGAATCACAGCGCTGTACATCAGAAACTAATACAATATTGTAAGTCCACTACACTTTAGTGGAAAAAAAAGAAAGACAGGCAGAATCAGAGCATGGAGAAAGATATGGAAATTTTAGAAAGGGTGGCCAGGGCAGATTTCTCTTGACGGACATTTGTGTAGAATAATTAAGGTAGGTCCTTGCTGCCACAACCTTCTGTCTATTTCCTTCATTGCATTTTTGCTAGAGGTGCTAAGTAATCCACATACTACGTTAAACATAATATTCCTGCAACATAGCGACAGTTCTTCATGTCAAAGGGGTTTTCTGTGTTGCCAACCTAGCATAGATCAATACATCTGTGGTGTATATATTTGCAATCACTGCACTGTTCCAGGCACTATTCTACATGTAGGCAGATACAGATAATAGACAGTAAAACTCCCCTGTATCATGTAACTCCCCTAGAATGATGGGAACTTGCATTCTAGCATTCGACACAGAAACAGAAACCTGGGGTTTGATCTCCAGCTCTCCTACATCTTTCTTACCCTTAGAAAGCCACTGTAAGCTCCTAAGCCTCAGTTTCCAAGTCTGTAATATCAGGAAATTGCACTGGACAATCTCTGAATGCCCTCTTGACTCCAGCACTGCACTGTTTTAGAGGACATGGCAACCTGATTTACTACACCATAGTTAAAAATGATTTCAATTCAGGCAGCCATCAATATCCCTGGAATCCTAGATCCTAGGGGGATTCCTTAGCAGGGATCTTAGATCCTGGAATCTGTAGTTAGGTGAGTGGTACGATTGTGGGAAGAAGATGACAGTATCTATTTTGAAGCAGAAGGTCCCAGTTGGCAACTGGTTAGATGGGGAGCAGATTTAGCCTAATGGTGTTATGGAGCTCCCAAAAACTAGACAGAATTCAGTGGCTTCAAGAAAAGATTGAGTTAATACATATGAAACACTTAGAATAGTGCTTGGCACAGAGTAAACCTCAATAAATAAAGTTGTTATTATTATTGGCTTGTCCCAGAAGAACTAGGCTACACTTAGAAAGCCACAGGAGGATAGTTAGCAGACAAGGCAAAGAACTGGATAGGAAAGCAGCTGATTGGTGGGCATGCTGTTGCCCACCATATACCCCTGCATCCTGAATGCTAGTCCCTACCCACCAAAGGTACAAATGCAGATTTCTAGCTTGGGCAACTATGTTGATGATGACACATTTTAGGAAATAAAAAAATAAATCTGCATGCAAGCTTTAGAAAAATAATACATTTCAGACAATAAGTTTGAGACATCCAGATAAAGATGATGGAGATTTCCAGCAGGCAGTTGTGTATGCAGACCTATAACTTAGGCAAGAAACTCAGACTGAAATAACAGATGTGCCAGCCAACAGTATCCATTATGAGTCAGTGTTTCTAAAGTGTGGTCTGCAGACCATCTGTGTTACAGTAAACTAATGTGAGTGTTAAGAGCAAATTCCAGAACCCACCTACTGAATCAGAATCTCCTGCAGTGTGTTCAGTAATCTCTATTTTAATAATCTCCTGAGTGGTTCTTATGCACAATTTAAGTTGGAGAAACATAGGTAGAGGGAATTATTGAAGTGATAGCTCTGTTGATGAAGTTGCATAAGAGAATGCAGGAGAAAAGGCAGCCAGGGAAGCCTTGTTGATACAGCCTTGCAGCACCTGGAATTCCATCACTTCATGCCACCTACTAAGTGAGTAGGGCTCAACCTCAACTTCACATTTGGGTAATCTGATGCTTGGGACTCATCCCAGACCAATGAAATCCCTGTATCAGAGGGAATGTGGCAGGTCCTTTCCCTCCAGAGTCCCAAACAGTTGCCCTATATCAAAGCTTGCAAATTAGTGAACAATTAGGCCTGTTAAATTATTTTCTTTGACCTCACACTACTCTAAAACTCTAACTTGGGGTCCAGCAACTAGGACCCTGTGCTTCCATCAGCATAGGGCGCAGATTCATCCCTGGTCAGGGAACTAAGATCCTGCATGCCACATAATGAGGTCAAAAAAACAAAAAATTCTAACTTAGTTGCAAATATTTAAAAACAAATAGATTTCACATTTAAAAAAATGAATGCCTAGCTTGTCAGAAAACTTAAAAAACTGGCCTTGCTGCGCCTATATTCTTAAATGGTAAAACAGTTGCTCCAAAATGGCCTTCTCTAGTCATTTGAGTTACCTGCCTGGACCCCTGACCTCTGAAGTCATTTTGAGTCCTATAATATACTGTATCAAGGGGCTTTATCCTCTCAGTTTTCCCCACCCTCTGCATACCAGTCCCCTCGAATTCCAAGTACCTCTTGTCACTGATCCCAGTCCCCCTGAGCATGGCACAGAGATAGGAAAATCACATAAAACAGGCCCTCCCTCACCTTCTGGTTTTATCCTCTGCTTTACAGGCCACTTCCTGGAGCTGAAGTCACCAACATCTCAGGTCACATGGAGAGAACTGGGGCAGCTGTCCTGGGAGCAGCACGCACCTCAGGCCAAGGTGAAGTCTGACACCGACATTGATACCACTGCCTTCTACAGCAAGGCCAGGCTCCTTGCCACTGCAAATCAGCGACACCTGGGTTCCCGGGAATGAACCCTCCCCTCAGTAAATCACTCTTCTTTGGGATGGAGCAGCGCTGGTTTGGAACCAGAAAGCTTCATTAGGTCCCTGGAAGGCTGGATTCGGTAAGAGAAATTTGAGAAGCATGGCCTGCTCTGTGATAATCAACTTCCTCAAATCTCTTCTTTCCCTTAAATACACAAATACCAGCTAATGGATTAGTCATTATTTTTGAAAATAGCAATACTGGACATCTACATATAATTTTTAGTGTTTTAGTGCTGGGAGGATATATATATTAATATAATTAATTTTTCACTTAAAACTGCTAAGCTGGCACAAAGTGTATTCTATCTGCAATAACAGGGAAAAACTTGAAAATTAGCATTTAAGCTGATGTGGAAAGTGTTTCAACTATTTTGTCATCAGTACACAAAAAATAAATTTTGTTTTAAATATTTATTTTTCAAAATAAAACTTACTCATACAATTTTGTTTCAGATAGTTTTCTGCCTTACTCAAAAGAGTGTTTTTGACCATCTCATCTCCTACCTTGAGTAAATAGGTATAATGAAGAAAAGATGAGTAGAGGTTTTGGAGTTATTAATAGACAGGCCTGAGTTCAAATCTTATTTTTGCTATATACTCTATCTAAAACAGACATTCTTATTTAAAATATTTAGCTAGTAATATGTAAGTTATGGAACAGAGTGAATTAAACAGTATAATAAAATATCTGGCATATTCTGGTACATCCATTATCTTCTATTTAAGTTTCATTTCTAGGGATAACAGATCTCATGAAAGGTCTCACATTTTTACAATAAAATTCCTATATGAATATCTCACCAAAATTTTGGTGGAAAAGTTCATGAACCCTTTTGGGTCCATGACTTTCACTCACTTTATCTAATATATTTTATGGGTTCAATTTGTACAATAGGTCTAATATTGTTATAATTACCACTATTGAATAGAATTCTCTGTACATAAAATGATTGTCAAATTTCAATGGATCACCACTTCAAACAATATTTTAATTCATTCTTCTAGCAAGCATTTACTGTGTACTGTAGAAACAACTAAGATAGCATTATCTTACATAAGATGTATTATATAAGAAGCTCATCTTTTAAAGAAAAAGACCAGTATTATTATCATTCTATTACAACATAGAAACTGAGAAATGAGTAGTCTATGAACCACTAGCTTGGCCTAGAGACATAGGACTCACAGAAGTAGTAACAGGTGACATTACAAGATTACCATGCAAAGAATTACTGAACAAGCAGTAATCATGAATTTACCCGAATCTACAAAACCAAAGTTTTTATTACTTCATATGAATTTCTCTGTAGGACTTAAGAGCAAGAAAAGAAAAATCTTGTTTTAATGTGGGCGCAGGTGATTATCTGGGTTCACACAACCCAGACAGCTATGTGGCTATCTTTCCACAGCTGGCCTCTCATAGAAATCAGTTCACATTTGTCCCTTCGTAAAGATACACATGGGGCTTCCCTGGTTTCTCAGTGGTAAAAATCCGCCTACCAAAGCAGGACACACAGGTTCAATCCCTGGTTTGCGAAGATTCCCTGGAGGAAGCAATGGCAACCCACTCCAGTATTCTTAGCTGTGAAATCCCAAGGATAGAGGAGGCTAGCGGGTTACAGTCTATGGGGTCTCAAAAGAGTTGAACATAACTTAGTGACTAAACAACAGCCAAGATACACATAAGCATGTGGACTGAATCTTGTGTGCTCAGAGAGAAGTCTTGAATTCTTGAGTATCAGTTCCATATCCACAAATGCCCAGCTCTCTTAAAGTTTATGGAACTTTATGAGGCTCATCATCTTTTACTTCTTTGTAGTTGTCCCCATGAAAGAGACAAACAGAATCATGCTAAGCCCACACCCACACGGGGACACCCACATCTAGTTCACCCACCATGGTCTTCTTCTATAACCTCATGGCTGACATTTAAGAAATACACAAAATAAATTACTAGAAAAATTTATCTTCCTTGAGGAGGTCCAAATTCTTGTCCTTCCCCACTAATGAAACACAGTGATTTAATAATTCAGTAGTCTTGCAACTAATCACATTTGAAGTATGACAAAGGAGAATTAAAAGGGGAGTCAGGGGACTTTCCTTGTGATGCAGGGGGTCTGGGTTCAATCCCTGATCAGAGAACTAGATCCCACATACACAATAAAATATCCCACATGTAGCAACGAAGACCCAGTGCAGCCAAATAAATAAAATAAACAAAAAAATTTTTAAAGATACAGCCCTTTAAAAAAAAAAAAAGGAAAGGAAGGGAGCCAAGAAAGGTGGGTTTAGTCAGCTCTGCCAATACAGATCTGCCAATCTATATCACCATGGATAAATTCATAAATCTCTGTGCCTTAGGACCTCACGGCACCCAGGTTTGGAATTCCATGTACTTATGTGCACTTTTACTAACATACATACACAAGATTTCTTCATGTGAACAATAGGGGTATTGGACACACAGACAACTGAACTTATTTAATCTGTAAGATTCTATAGTTCTAAATAATTTATATCAAGTGGTAATAAATGCAAATTTTATTCATTTTGTTTTCTTAAACATCTCATAGATAGACAGGTTTGGTAAAGATTTAAATCATTTATTTGTCTCTGTGTATTTGAGGTTAATTTGTCTTATATTTATGGGAGAGCAGTGCTCTTCCTCCCAATGATTTTTGATTATGAGGACAATAACATGGGCAAGATGCATGAAATTGCACATCTGCAAAATAAAGAATGCTTGTTCCTTATTTTTCTACAGCAATGAACTGATTCTACATTGATTCCTTTAATTACATGCTCATAAGAACCAGAGAGCTGGAATATCTGAAAAATATGCAATGGATAAACATAGGCTTTTTCTTCTTTTTCTAATTTTATCTTACTATATTTATGCAACTGCTTTATCTGGGAAATATAAGCTTAGATCGCTTCTATATAGAAAAGGACCACAAAATGATTAGAATGACAATACTACTCTTTCTAGAAGTCCCCATCAGCCTAAAGAGTGATGTGCTGTAATGATGCATATTTCAATTTAACCGCCTAGTCACAACTAGGATAATAGAGAAAATCAATGCTGTTGGATCAAACATGCCTTCTGAAATATCATAAGGGGAAATGAAACACTATTCCAAGAAACAAGATAGGGAAGTTCGTCTTACAGTGGAGCCTGCCACCAACTGAGCTTTAGAATTGAAAATCAGAAAAACCGGCATGCAGTAGATAGAGACTCAGAGACAGGTGGAGGCCCGTATTCTTTTTTTCCTTCACTAAAGTTAAGAAAAAAAAATAAGAAAAAGCATGACGTAGACTGTGCCTGCACCACTTCATGGAAAGTGAATGATCAGGTCAACAAACTGGTTCAACAAAGACTCCTCCCCCAACTTGTTTGGTGACTTAATCAGTAGCCGTGACGTAGTGCTGCCTCTCCCCCTAGAATTCAGTCTTTGGCTTAGTGTTACCCTTGTGTTATCAATGTATGTGGTTCATTATGGGGAGTTAAGGAAACCCCATACTGAGAGGTAATTCAAGTTGAAAGAACAAATGACAAGGAAGGAAAGGGAAAGTGATTGAAAAAAATCAAGAATGGAGAGATATTATGAAGATACGTAGTTCTTTAAAATATCATGAACATATACACCCCTCTGATCTCTATTTCTCACTCCATTAAAAAATAAATCAAAATCTGAACTGAGCCCACAAAGGTGGTATTAAAATGTTAAGATTAAGAGAACTGATAAAAAATTAAAAAGAGAAGGCTAACCCACAGACTGGTTCCAAATAGGAAAAGGAGTACATCCAGGCTGTATATTGTCACCCTGCTTGTTTAACTTATATGCAGAGTACATCATGAGAAATGCTGGGCTGGAAGAAGCACAAGCTGGAATCAAGATTGCTGGGAGAAATATCAATAACCTCAGATATACAGATGACACCACCCTTATGGCAGAAAGTGAAGAGGAACTAAAAAGCCTCTTGATGAAAGTGAAAGAGGAGAGTGAAAAAGTTGGCTTAAAGCTCAACATTCATAAAACTAAGATCATGGCATCTGGTCCCATCACTTCATGGCAAATAGATGGGGAAACAGTGGAAACAGTGTCAGACTTTATTTTTGTGGGCTCCAAAATCACAGAAGATGGTGACTGCAGCCATGAAATTAAAAGACGCTTACTCCTTGGAAGGAAAGTTATGACCAACCTAGATAGCATATTAAAAAGCAGAGACATTACTTTGTCAACAAAGGTCCGTCTGGTCAAGGCTATGGTTTTTCCAGAGATCATGTATGGATGTGAGTTGGACTGTGAGGAAAGCTGAGCACCGAAAAATTGATGCTTTTGAACTGTGGTGTTGGAGAAGACTCTTGAGTCCCTTGGACTGCAAGGAGATCCAACCAGTCCATCCTAAAGGAGATCAGTCCTGGATGTTCATTGGAAGGACTGATGTTGAAGCTGAAACTCCTGCTTTGGCCACCTCATACGAAGAGTTGACTCATTGGAAAAGACCCTGATGCTGGGAGGGGTTGGGAGCAGGAGAAGGGGATAACAGAGGATGAGATGGCTGGATGGCATCACTGACTCGATGGGCATGAGTTTGAGTAAGCTCCGGGAGTTGGTGATGGACAGGGAGGCCTGGTGCGCTGTAATTCATGGGGTAGCAAAGAGTCAGACACGACTGAGCGACTGAACTGAACTGAACCAAAGGTGGCAAAGAGGGAGCACAGATTCCTTATAAATTAGAAAACATTTGTTTAAAAGTTCATTTTTTTTTCAGTATGTAATGTCGAAAAATGTCAGCACATACTTTTATGTACTTTTATTCCCCACTGAAATTTTGATTCACTCAAATATCTAGAACTAATCATGCATAAATGGGTAGAAGTGAGAATCTGTTTGTATAACCTTATCTGCAAGTTTTAAAATGCAAGTAAGGAAAAAAATCTAAGTCCTAAGTGCACTCTTAAGGTGGACTTCAGATTCTACAAATTCATTAAAGAGGCATCTTTGAAAAGCAAGACCTTCTTCTCCCGTACTTTTGAGCTGCTAATTAAATGCAAGCATATACTTGTTCTCTAAGTACACATCTTTAAGAAGATAAGGCAAAGTGGCCATAAAGTTTCTTTGCATCTATGTTTTTTTAAATAACATCATCACTCATGAGATAAACTGAGAAGCAGCTCTAAATTTAGATCACAAAACAAAACTCTCTGAAGAATAAAACTCTTACGTTTGCATTAATATAGCTGATATAAGTAAATTTTATGCTAATGGGAAATAAAGAAATAATTCAGCATTCAGCCTGAGTTTAGGAAAAAGTGTGCTTTTATAAATTCTGCACTGGTGCTAAGCAGAATCAAACAATTTAATGAGTGTTCCATCCAAAATACCCCAAGACAATTGTGTTCATATACTAACGTAATTTATAGTCTGAAAAATAACTTTTAAAAATGCTCAAAAGAATGGTGTAGTCCTTGTGCATTGACTCTAAATTATTTAAATAGTCTCCACTGCCTTCAGGAGGAGGGGAAGCCTTCCTTAGTTGCTGTCTAAATTCATGAAAAATCCTAAGCCCATTCCAGTCCTTTAGGACCATACACTCAAATTTTGCCCTTGTCAAGTCAGGACTTCAAAAGGAAATAAACACATGTACATATTCTTCTCTATCACACAACAAAGGGAGTGTCTCCTAAACCACCCTCGATTCTTCTTCCAAGAAGAATTTTTATTCAATACTTACTTTTTAAACATAACTCTAACAGGAATATATTTCCCTTATCAGCTTGTTATCCTTTCAGGTAAAGCCAATGCCTTTGATAGAGATCCATTAAAATTACTTGCTGAGAGTAGGTTAACAGTTACACTGTCTACACAAATTGCTTTTTCCAGCAACTTAAAGTTATATGAATTTTTATTCAATTGAATCAATTAGTCTTATTTTTAAAGAGCATATTTGAACCAATATTTATATTCATTTACTTATTGACTTTTCAAAGGCCCTTTATCTGCTCAAATGCACCAGAATCCAGTGTGCTCCTTGACACCTGAAAGGGTTAGGGAAACTAGGATATTTCTGTATCCTTTCACAGTCCCCTAGCTTCTAGATAACTTCAATTTATTTTAAACTCTTCATGAATTTAGGTTTTGTGAAATTTCAGTTATACCCTTTTGCAATAAAATTAATATTAATATATATCAGACGTCAGATAAAATAATCCTAATATCATACCACAGTTTGGGTTTCAGAAAATTTATTTTCAGTAATTTCAGCAACATTACCCTGGAGGAGGAAATGGCAACCTATTCCAAATATTCTTGCCTGAAAAATCCATGGACAAAGGAGCCTGGTGGGCTACGGTCCAAAGGGTTGCAAAGAATCGGACACGGCTGAGGCACAAGCTCAACAGTATTAATATGTTACTTTAAATAACTCTTTAGTTCATGATAGGTAAATCACTTTTAAAAAGTAATAATCATAATGTAGCTAGTTTCAGAAGCTTAAGAAATTTGGAGAATTTGCAAGACACTGGCCATGTGATAGCTAAGTCTTTTCTTTCTTTGCAACTAGCTTCTAAATCCAGGGTTCACCAAAATCGCTGTTCCCTCGGGTACTCTTATCTCAGTCATCTCCCCAGAGTTTTAGGCTGTCATGGGTAATGCGCAGGAGGTGAATACTGTACAAGAGAGAACTGTGGGATGACGGTGCATGCAATGGGGCAGAACGCACAGCCCATTGTTATCCCTCACCATCCAAACAGCATTTTGTTTACCTCCTCCCTTCCCCCAAAGCTGACAATCCGAGATGACTGCTCAAACGCCATCTGAAGTGGCAGCCCCCAGGTTTGAGTTTAAAATCCTTTACAACCTGCATACAGAGTAAGTATTTATAAATTCTTTTCACAACACAGAAGCATCCTACAACAGTAGAAGGCTTACTCAATGTATTAAGAATCTGCAAACAAGCAGATGTCTCATTTAGGCACCCTGAAATTTGACACACTATAGCTTGAAGCCATAAACAGTTAAAAAGTACACCAACATTTAGGTGGCAAAGCAAATAAATGGAGAGCTTTACTCCCACTTTCTTTTGCTCTGCCCTCCTGCCCTTTTGCATAACCAGCTGTCTGGTCTCTTGATTTAGCATTGTCCTCTGTTCAAAATGATGCTGCGGATGGCTGATGGTGTTGTTTTGCATGTGTGCAAGTGTGGCAAAAAGACACTGCATGACCAGCAGTTCTACCCACCGGGTGTATGTGGGAAGGCAGCCATTTGGTTTACGGCTGCGGTAGCAATTTTCACAGCCTGTTACTGTTTATGGCTTTGGGCTCTTCACCTTGCATGCTACCTGACACCCTGACTCCAAACAAGTGACCTATTTTTCACTTCATCATCTGCTGTTGCTGTTTCCGGGCATTTTAGAGCCAGGCTGCCTCATTAGAAAACATACCTCTGTGTATCCTTATAACACCTCTCCTGTCTTCAGCAATCCACTCCGCTTCAGTTCCTCAGACAGCTGATACCTGGGTATTCTAGTGTCAGAACTGAGACAACTGGTGTGGGTGGGAGGCAGGGAAAGACTTCTGACTCCCTAAATGTCTCTCACAACCTGTTATATGACTTATAATTCTCATTATTGCTAAGGCACTGGCAATTTACATCCAAAGTTAAAGTGTTAAGGTCCCCATAAATGATATCTGGAAATGATAACCAATAATATCATAAAAGTCACTATTTCTTTAAAATCTACTCTGAGCTAGCCACTGTATATAGTTGTCCTTAAAACCCCAAAACTCCTGCAAGGAGTTATCATAGTCTTGTATCCATTATACAGATGAGGAAAGTGAGACTTCCAGAAGGGCTAAGTAAATTTTTTCAGGATGATATCTAGCAAGTGACAGGATGTGATTCAAACCCAGGACTGATTGATCCAAAGCCCAAGGCTGCCACAGGATACATTGATAATGCAGCTGAACAGCCCTGGTCAGTCATTCACGCTGAGCCCAGGAGCTGGACTGCTCTGTAAAAGTTTAATGAATCTGTGAATGAGTACCTTGCTGTGAATTACTTTACCGGACTGGCTTCCGGTTACCTGGCAAGTATTGTGAACAGTGACAGCCTGGACAAATTCGCTGGGTAGGAGGAAGGAGTGGTGCGGTCCCGAGCAGAGGGCCCAGCACCAGTAGGCTCGCATGAGACACCCTCCAGAGAAGCCAGGGGAGAATCACAAAATTACTGCAATGTTGGAGGAGGGCAGTGAGGAGAACAGAAAGGAAAAAAAAAAATCCAGCAAAAATAACAAAGTACCAAAACAACAACTTGGGGCTCTGATGTAGTTCAAAGCTTACTACAGGGAGATCACCCTTAGCTGCTTCGATGTCTCACTTTCTCAATGTCTTGAACAGCTTCAATGTCTCACTGCCATCACACAGTGAGGCAGTCATGGATGAGAGCTTAAAACCAGAGCTTTCCCTTCTGGGAAATACAGCCTCCCAAATGCACATTCAGACTTTAAATCCTTAAAATGCAATTTACCTCACTTTGAGCTGTATTTTTCTCATGCCCATTACCATTATCTCAATGTATTTCTCTTCTGGACTTGAATCATAGAACAGAAAGATCTATATCCTCTCGAACACCATATAATTAGGTTACCCAAGGTGGCTGTTTTCTTGCTCTTTGTCCATTCCTGCTTGACCAGACCTTAACTCACCTACACCCTACTCACAAGGATGACCTTTCCTCTTTAACCATAAAGCCTAATTAGTACATGCTAACATACTTGCTCTTGGCCCCAGCTAGAGGTATTTCTATCTTTAGATCAGAACGTCTCCACCATGATAGCTTATCAAAGGTGGGGGTGAGGGGCCTGCTCCTCCACTGGTTTTGCTGGTAACTGAAGAATCAACTTGATGTCAGTTCCCCCATAACTTCATCCCTCCCTGGTACCAAAGACTGCCACCATATCCTGCCTGCTGTCCGTGGTGGATGTTACTCCAGGACCTCACCTCTGCACGTAAGCTCCCGCTACTCGTGAAACTCGGCTCTTTCACTGAGTCTAGGCCCTTCAGTCTTCAGGCTGAGCAAGGATGGGGCTTGCAGTGCACAACATTTATTCTAGCGCCATAATAAACATCTAAGATGTGCCGCAACAATAAAAGTCTACCAGGGGATCCCCTGGGGAATCTCTATTTCTCTTCACTGTTAACAAGCTAGGATAGTGACATGAAAACATTAGGGCACTGACAACGGCTATATGAGGAAGTAAGGGACGGAAGGCAGACGGGGTGAAAGGCTAGAAGGAGGGAGGAAAAACAATTTTAAAAAATGAACAGGATCAAAGTTAAAGTGGGCTGGAGGTTACTGTGTCTAGAGCCAGGGAAAGTGAACTGTGACTTAACTGGACCTGTCCTGTCATCCTGTGAAAGAATGGTTCAGGAAGAAACAACAGCTTAGTGAGTAAGGGCTGTGAAATGAGCTTCTCTGAGAGGGAGCCTAATGAACCCTGACAGGAGAAATGTGACTGCTGTGGGCTCGTGTGAGCTGCCACAGCAAAGGGCTACAGTATAGAGAAATAAGCTGGGATGTTATTTCTGAGGCAGGAAAAAAAAAAAAAAAGAGTTCAGGATATGAAAGGTGAGAAGGAAAACCAGTTCAGAAAACCTGAATGAAACCCAGCATCGTCGGGAAGGCTGGTAAAAGTATTATTGTGTCAGCTCAGGGATGGACATTGAGCCAGTGACTCATGTGACTCCAAGTAGAACAGTTCTACAGCGAAGCTGAAAGAAACTGGACCTGGGAACCAAGTGGCAGAGTCAGCTTCTTCTTAATGGGAGACCAGCCCAGCCCTAGGATCAAAGTAAACCAATTTAAATAAGATTCATCAGGGAATCTCCTGGCGGTCCAAAGGTTAGTACTCCACACTCTCAATGCCAAGGGCTCAGTCCCTGATCGGGGAACTGAGATCCCACAAGCTGCACAGCGTAGCCAAAAAAAACCACAAAAAAGGAAAAGGGCTAGTGACGGACTGGCAGGTAGGAATGAGAAGTACATGGAAGGATCTATTAACCAGTGAAACCTTGGCCAACCTAATAACTGAATAGCAAGCACAAAAGTAAGAATTTGCCATTTCTTTCTCTGTTATACCAGAGAAAGTATACCTGGTATACTTCTGGTATACCAATCTACCCTTCACTTTCCTTTTACTGTATTAAATCCAAGGTACACTTGACTTGTATTAAAATGTGCTGCACGACAGTGAGTAAAGAGGAAGAAAAAGGATGAATCCTCACGTCTCTGAGGAGTCCTTGGTCCCATTCCACTCAATTCTGCCTGCAATGCAGGAGACCCAGGTTCAATCCGTGGGTCAGGAAGACTCCCCTGGCTGGAGGAGGGAATGGCTACCCACTCTGGTATTCTTGCCTGGAGAATCCAATGTACAGAGGAGCCTGGCAAGCTACAGTTCATGGGGTTGCAAAGAGTTGGACAAGACTGAATGATTAACACACAGACACATCTTGTGGTTACAGAGCATGTAGAACACCAACTAGAGATAATATCACTTTAAAACTACCTGTGTCCCTTGCTTTCCAAATTCTAATTGTTATCCAAAATTCAGGAACCAAAGGAACTTGGATAACAACACCTCTCACTTTACAAACCTGCTATCCTGGGTTTCAGTGAACTAAACGAAATAGTTTTGGTGAAGCAAACTGTCTCACTTATGAAATATATTTGGCTGCTAATAATGAAAACTGGCAATAACAGTGGCTTAAATATTCTTACACGTAAAGGAAGCCTGAAGGTATGCATTCTAGGTCTGATACGAGAGCCGCAGTCAACAGGAACCCAGGCTCCTCTCTTTCTTTTCAGCTCTCCAAATCTGTGGCTTTTCTCATCAAGGTTACCTCAGGTCCAATACAGCAGCTAAAACTTCAGTTATTATATTCTTATTCTAGCAGGAAACAGGAGGAAGTGGGAAATTAAAAAGGGTTATCACCAGCTAAATAGCTTTGGTTTAAGAAGCCTGTCAAGACTCACCCAATAGCTTTTCTATCTCATTGGCCAGAATTTAATCACAAAGTCACATCAAGCTGCAAGGGAAATGGAAATGCAAATTTTATCTGGGTACCTAGCCATGTCAATAAAATTTGAACTTTCTTGTTAAGGAAGAATATTGTCTAATACCCATCAGTCTCACCAAAATATATTATTAATGCATTAAAAATACATATGATCCAATATAATTCTTCTAATGACTTCTGAACAATCCCTTTCCTGGAATTCATTGTATGACTGTTCCCATCATTAACATATAAAATGTTAGTTAATGCCCTAACATCCCTAAATAAAGCCACCACATGGGACTTAGTCTACCACTAAAAAACAGAATAGATGCACTGAAGCTTTAGTATAAAGTCTTTGCTATGCAACTGTACTTAGTAAAAGGTTAATCCATTTTGGATTCCAACCAGGAAACTATGGTTTTCACACACCTCCAAAGGGTAGTTAAGGATGTGGGTGAAGAGGCCTTAATTCTCCCATAATCTTGCTCAGCTCCACCTCCACCCTTCGCCCAATTACTTGATATGAACAGTTTTCTCAAATTTATTTCACACACAGATAAACATACACAAGCATAAAACCGACTGCTAAGTAAGCTCAACTTCACAATGCCTTGCACTGCTTTCCAGCCGGACCACAGATTCCAGCCCTAATTCCTCCAATATGGCAATGTTGAAGATGCCTCTTGTTGCGACTACAAAAGTACTTAGAAGGACATAGATGGTTGTCCCCCATATATCATGTTAGAAAGCTAAATGTTAGATGAGATTTTAGGGGTTAATTAGAATCACTAGAAAAGACAGAGAAACAGGGAAAGAAAGAGAGAGCACTTTATTTTGAAAGGAGTCTGCAAATACTCCCATTAGCCATTTAAACCATCCTACCCACATAAAGACATTAGAGGTAATGAGAATGAGGTTCAAGATCCCGTTGCTAAGGCACTTCTTCAAACCGGGGTGAAAATCCCACTATAAATAATGCATTAAAAAGCTGGATGCGTTGTGCTTTCCTGCACTTTGATTCCAATATGGATCCTTATCATTATAAACAGCTCTTCTGGACCTGAGTGTTCACTGTTTCTTTCATCAGAAAGTGTGTAAGATTACTTCAGCCTAGATTTCACTCAGGGAGACTGACAAAGAGATATTATTTGCTTGAACTGATCTTTAACCCAAAGTATTCTGTTTCCTTGGTGACTCATTCAAACACAGAGCCCCACTGAAATGGAAGAATCTTCTGTAATATACTCTATTGTGTTCAAAGTTTTAGCAGTCTTGCCAGGTATTTATTACAGATTGTAGGGGGTTATAATTACATGCATGAAAAAGTTGCTTAATGCCTAACCCTTATTTTTTTTGTAAGTTTTTCTTTTTCTTATTTGATGCTGTATAACTCTAAGAAAATATAAATAAGACAAAGCAGTTAGTGATACTGTGGTTTTATGGACCTGTATAAGAAAGCACGGTGGATCAGTGGGTAAAGAAACCACCTGCAGTGCAGGAGACACAAGTTCAATCCTGTGTTGGGAAGATCCCCAGGAGGAGGGCATGGCAACCCACTCCAATATTCTGACCTGGAGAATGCCATGGACAGAGAAGCCATAGCGTTACAAAGAGTCAGACATGACTGAAGTGACTGAGCAGCACTCATAAGAAACCGACATTGGGTCAGTGCTTTTGATGTTTGAAAATTCAGTATAACTTTACTTGCCCTGTTTTTAATCACATTATTTTGAAACATATTGCATATTTCATACTGTATGCTTTAAAAATAAATACTGTGTTGAACTTAATTCCAACTAGCAGATATGAAGCCTAACATATATTGAGCACCTAATATGTCAAAAGCTTTACAAAAGCATATATCCATGACAATCATGAGACATTGATATTGGCGTAAGAGAAAAATGAGGTTCAAGTTAAAAATTTTGTTCAGGGACATATAGATCTGCATGGCTTTTTTCTCCTAAAACAAGGTTTGCTCTCTAAGAAGTTCAGTTCAGTTGCTCAGTCGTGTCCAACTCTTTGCAACCCCATGGACTACAGCACGCCAGGCCTCCCTGTCAATCACCAATACCTGGAGTTTACTCAAACTTATGTCCATTGAGTCGGTGAGGCCTGCAACCATATCATCCTCTGTTGTCCCCTTCTCCTCCCGTCTTCAATCTTTCCCAGCATCAGGATCTTTTCCAATGAGTCAGTTCTTCACATCAGGTGGCCAAAGTATTGGAGTTTCAGCTTCAGCATCAGTCCTTCCAATGAACATCCAGGACTGATCTCCTTTAGGATGGACTGGTTGGATCTCCTTGCAGTCCAAGGAACTCTCAAGAGCCTTCTCCAACACCACTGTTCAAAAGCATCAATTCTTCGGTGCTCAGCTTTCCTCACAGTCCAAGTCTCACATCCATACATGACTACTGGAAAAACCATAGCCTTGACTAAACAGACCTTTGTTGGCAAAGTAATGCCTCTGCTTTTTAATATGCTGTCTAGGTTGGTCATAACTTTCCTTCCAAGAAGCAAGCGTCTTTTAATTTCATGGTGACAATCACCATCTGCAGTTATTTTGGAGCCCCAAAAATAAAGTCTCTCACTATTTCCACTGCTTCCCCATCTATTTGCATGAAGTGATGGGACCAGATGCCATGATCTTAGTTTTCTGAATGTTGAGTTTTAAACCAACTTTTTTACTCTTCCCTTTCATTTTCATCAAGAGGCTCTTTAGTTCTTCACTTTCTGCCATAAGGGTGGTGTCATCTGCATATCTGAGGTTATTGATATTTCTCCTGGCAATCTTGATTCCAGCTTGTGCTTCTTCCAGCCCAGCGTTTCTCATGATGTACTCCGCATGTAAGTTAAATAAGCAGGGTGACAACATACAGCCTTGACATACTCCTTTCCCGATTTGAAACCAGTCTGTTGTTCCATGTACAGTTCTAACTGTTCCTTCCTGACCTGCATACAGATTTCTCAAGAGGCAGGTGAAGTGGTCTGGTATTCCCATCTCTTTCAGAATTTTCCACAGTTTGTGGTGATCCACACAGTCAAAGGCTTTGGCATAGTCAATAAAGCAGAATAGACGTTTTTCTGGAAGTCTCTTGCTTTTTCAATAATCCAACAGATGTTGACAATTTGACCTCTGGTTCCTCTGTCTTTTCTAAAACCAGCTTGAACATCTGGAAGGTCACAGTTCACAGACTGTTGAATCCTGGCTTGGAGAATTTTGAGCATTACTTTGCTAGCGTAGAGATGAGTGCAATTGTGTGGTAGTTTGAGCATTCTTTAGCATTGCCTTTCTTTGGGACTGGAATGAAAACTGACCTTTTCCAGTCCTGTGACCACTGCTGTGTTTTCCAAATTTGCTGGCCTGTTGAGTGCAGCACTTTCACAGCATCATCTTTTTTTAAGGAGAGCCTAAAGCAAACAGTGCAGCTCTTTATTATAAATTATCTCACAAAGTGAAGAAGATATGCTTTCATCAAGTTTCTCATTCAGAGACAAGGTAGATGAATGATGCTTTATGCTTTATTTGTATACCCAGCATACACAAACGCATGGACTATACACATTAATGATGTACACATTGTTTTCTCTTTCATTGCATAAAAACTTCATGGAGGATGTGAGAGCTTACATGTCATTATGTGACAACTGACCAGACAGATCTAGGTCAGAAGTCCTAAACTACCGGCAGATAGGTCAGCCATGACCCGCAGTCATGGATTTTGGTTTGCTTTTGTTTTCTCACTGATTTGGGATTTAAAAAATTTAAACAGGAACTTTATATAAAATCCCAATTTCTGAGTTTACTTGAAAATTAGAAGACTGGTTATCTGGGCCCAGACTCCCATGGAGCATCAGTCAGTTGAAACTGAGTAGTCGCAGCTCCCTTTCAATGGAGCCTGTGCTCCATCTGGGTCCTGCAGCCTCCATCTGTCAGTTTTATTCATTTATGTTGTTTAACTGTCCTTAGGATGCTATGAGTTTGTGACTTCTAACTGAGGTTCTAAGCACCAGCTCCACCAAATTTTAAAAAGCAGAAATTCTAAGACTGTCAAATCCAAGATGCATCTCCCCTCTTATAGTAATTCTATTTCATTCATGGAACAGTGTGTATTGGCTAAACTAGCCAACTTGGCCCAGGATAATTTGATGCCTGAGCCAAGCAGGCTCAATCATATGCTCCCCTAGGAATCTGGAACTTAGAAGCAACTATTTAATCTCTGCATGTGGCTAGAACTGTGACTGTCAATTGGAAAGGATAAGGTGGCCATACTCTATCACTGAGTGCATAGAGAGATCCCATTAGGAAAGAGAGAGAAAAAGAGAGAAGCAGAAATGAAGCCAGGCCCTGTATCCTTATAATAAATCTTGTTATTTACAAACATTGTCTTAAATGGTTTCTGTCTCTTAGAAACATTTGTCCTCATCTTGAAAGCTGCTGACTTCCTCTCTCTATACTTCAATTTTCAAATCTCTGAAAGTTAAAAAATAAAACCTGAGAATACATCATTCAGCCTGTCAGATTATTTCAGTGCTCAAACAAGGCTGTTTTGTTTTCTTTCAAAACTTTAAGTGTCAAAGTGTTAGTCACTTAGTTGTGTTCGACTCTGCAACCCCACGGACTGTAGGCCACCAGGCTCCTCTGTTCATGGAATTCTTAAGGCAGGAATAATGGAGTGGGTTGCCATTCCCTTCTCCCGGGGCGAAGGGATCCCTTCTCGACCCCGGGATCGAACCTGGGTCTCCTGCATTGCATAAAGATTCTTTACTGTCTGAGGCACCAGGGAAGCCCCTTAAAACTTTAAACAGTTATACAAATCTAAGGGACTAGTATCATGACAGTTCTGATAAATGTTAAACAACTGGAGACAAAATAGATGAGAAAAAGTGGGAAAATATTCATGGTTAGAGCAGAGGATTCATATATATATAAATAAGAAGAACACATAATTTGACAGGGCCAACAATAAGGTGCCACTGTTTTATATCAGTTAGTTTCTAAAGAAAGAGGTAGCATTAGAGTATGCAATTTTTCTAACTGTCTGAGTAGTCACTGCTGAAAACATAATTACCATAAAAATAAAGGTTTTTAAAAGAAAAATATTACAATACAGATTTTTCAAAAGAAATTTCATTAAATTGCATGAACTAAGTGGAACTGTCTCCAGTTGTTTTACTGAGTAGATATACAATCATTTTAATTACCAAACAATCACATGATTTGATAACCTAAAAGAACATCCCTGAGAAACTGCTCAGCACTCACATTTTGCAGTTCCACTGAGGATCAGTGACTTAGCAACATTCACTTCCACATGTAAATGAAAATCATCAAGATTTTTTAAATTCCAAAAATGTTTACAGAATACAGTGATCATGATTACATCCCCAATTTCAGAAACAATGTAGTGAATGAAAGGACAACTGAATGAATGAGTAACAGATACATGTGAGACGCAAAAAGGAGCAAGATAAAGTCTTTGGACTACATGGTCTAATAGGAAGACTGGGGTCAGTTCCCATACATCTGTGACTATAGGAAAGAGTAAGAGAGGTGCTAGAAAAGACACATGAAATGCTAAGGCATTTGAAGACACAAGACTTCTTACATATTAGGTTGAAAAACGGCTTCATGGAGGTTGATAGGACTCCAAAGGGTGGGTTAACTTTTAAAACGTAGAGACAGTGGAAACTGGGCGTATAGCTAGAGAGTGAGGGGTTGTCTTCCAGATTAGTAAAACAGCAGAAGACAACATGTAATGTGGGCCATAGGACACTGTTAGGAAAGACACTGCAGAGAGCCTTAGGTGCCAAGATGAGGAGTTTGGACCATGTTCTGTAAGCAGTGAGAGGCAATGAAAATCAGCATGTGGGAGATTGACCAGTCAGAAAAGCATTTCAGGAAATGAACTTGACAACTGAGCGTGGATTTGTCCATATAGGGTCAATACAGAAAATAAGGGAAGGTAAGAAGAGTAGAGCGACGAGACACAAAAAAAGGAATCCAAACAAACGAAAAGGGAACCTAAAAATGGGTTCTGCTTTCAGGAGCAAAACCAGCTGAGTCTGTAAGAACTGGAAGATAATTGGATGTGAGAAGTTGAAAGACGTATAAGTGAGGGATTCCCTGATGGTTCAGTTGGTAAAGAATCTGCCTACAAAGAAGGAGACCTGGGTTCAGTCCCTGGGTCAGGAAGATCCCCTGGAGCAGGAAATGGCTACCCACTCCAGTATGCTTGCCTGAGAAATTCCATGGACAGAGGAGCCTGGGAGGCTCCAGTCCACGAGGTCACAAGAGTCGGACATGACTTAGGGACTAAATAACAACTATGTTAATTTTGTGTGTGAAATCTGCAATGTGATTATTATAAGCAAGTTCTCCTAGGTCTGGAGGCAGCTGTGTGGCAGGTTAGAAGGACCTGCTTTTAAGTGATGATATCACATTGAGAAGTACTGAAGATAGGGCTAGTTTGATGAAGATATAATTAATTCATTTTTCACAAATATTGACAAAGGAGGTAAAGAAGACAGAGGAGTTAAAGGGTATTAGGGTTCTCCAGAGAAACAGAATCAACTGGATGTATGTATACATGAAAGGAGATATTTATTTTAAGCCAATGGCTTAGGCAATGGTGGAGACTTGACGAGTACAAAAATTTCTGATGAGGTAATCCCACAGACTGGAGATTCAGGGGGAAGTTTCCATACAAGTCCAAAGGCAGTCAGATTGGCAGAAATTCTTCTTGCTCTAGAGTTCAGTATTTGTATAAGTTCAGTATTTGTATAAGATCTTCAAAGTCTTCAACTCATTGGATGAGGCCCATCACATTATGAAAGACTATCAGCTTTATCAAAGTTTACCTTCTTAAATGTCAATCTCATTCCCAAAACATCCTCACAGTAACATACAGACTAAAGTATGACAATAATACTCTGGATACTGTGGCCCAGCCAAGTTAAGAAGAAGACCAGTTAAGTGCAGTGTCAAAGAAGAGAAAAAGGAGTCTATCAAGAAGAAGCAATCATCAAGGGTATCTGAAGCCTCAGGGATCTATAGTGGACTGATGGCTGAATTACAACACTCCAAAATATATGTCCACATCCTAATTTTGGAACCTGTGAACATTACTTTATTTGGAAAAGGGATCTTTGCAGATGCAGCAATTCAGTTTATTGAATGAAGAAATCATCCTGGATTATCTGCTGCTGCTGCTAAGTCACTTCAGTTGTGTCCGACTCTGTGTGACCCCACAGACGGCAGCCCACCAGGCTCCCCCATCCCTGGGATTCTCCAGACAAGAACACTGGAGTGGGTTGCCATTTCCTTCTCCAGCACATGAAAGTGAAAAGTGAAAGTGAAGTTGCTCAGTCGTGTCCAACTCTTAGCGACCCCATGGACTGCAGCCCACCAGGCTCCTCTGTCCATGGGATTTTCCAGGCAAGAGTATCTGAGTGGGTCTTAAATCCAATGGCAGGTGTCCTTATGAAAGTAAAGCAGGGGAAGATTTGATACCCTAGACGAGGAGGAAATCAATGTGACCACAGAGGCAGAGATTAGAGTGATGGGGCCACAAAGATGCCACCAGCCACCAGAAGCTGGAGAAAGTAAGGAAAGATTCTCCCCTAGAGCCTCAAGAGGGACGGCAGATATGATTTTGGAGTTCTGGCCTTTAAAACTGTGCCAGGATAAATTTCTGTTGTGTAAGGCCATCTACTTTGTGCTAATTTGTTAATTAGTAGCTACAGGAAACTGATAAAAATATCTGAGAATAATACAATTGATTTTGCTAACAAGAAGAAAGACATAATGGATGAATGGATAAACAAAACATGGTATATACACACACTAAAGTATTATCTAACCTTTAAAAGGAAGGAATTCTACAAGCTACTCATGGATGAAACTTGAGGACAGTTTGGTAAGTGAAATAAGCCAATCACAAAAAGACAGCTACTGTATGATTCCAATTATACGAGGTACTAAGAACAGTCAAATTCATAGAGACAGACACAGAATGATGTAAGCCAGAGCCTGGACGTTGAGTTGGAATGGGAAGTTATTTAATGTTGATATAAAGTTTTAATTTTGTAACAGGCAAAGAATTTTGGAGATTGGTTGCATAACAGGCGACTGTATTTAACATGACTGAATTGAACATTTAAAAATCGTTAAGATGGTAAATTTTATGTGTATTTTATCACAAATTTTTAAAAAAGATAAGGTGAGAAGTCATGTAATTGGTATCACATTAAAGATGCAAGCAAGAGAGATTAACCAAACAACCAAGATTTCTATCATAATCTAATCTCTTAAATAGGTAAAATACAAGTACCACTAGCACTCCACATACTCAATAACCCGTTTCTCTAAAGTTAGTACAATAACCTAACCCGAAATGAACATGAGACATAATAAACTATGAAATTTAAGTGTACTGTCAGTATTGACCAGAAACATTTTCATAAAACAACATCCGATGAAGGCATCAAGAATCCATTTGCTAAGGAAATTATCTGACTACATGTAGAAACGTTGATGGACAGTTAAAAACAAAAAATCATTTTGGCCATGCTGTTCGCATCTTAACAAGCATCTTCCCTCCTCAGATTTCCCGTTTTGCTAGAGGAACTTTGTTGTTTAATAAACAATGCAGACACGTTCCTTGCAGTTTTAACTCAAACTACTGTACTGGCAGAAAAGAAAGCATTATCTGGCAGATGCTGTGGTAGTCTTATCCAACCTACCTGGACTTTCCTCCTCTTCAGGGTTGAACATACAGGGATCTTTTCTAAGGATCAATATGGGAAAATTAATTTTTCTCATCTGTACATTTGACTAATGTCAACCTCCTTAAGCAATTTTCCCTGCTCGCCAGAACATGAGTCAGAAAATTGCAGAGGCACTCTCTGTGTTCAACAATGCTATGAAAACTGGTAAATCAGGGTGAACTGTCGTGTCAGGAAGAATTTGGTTAGAATGGAACTCCTCCTTACATTTCTTAAATCCAAACAAGTTATAAAGCTCAGATTAAATTTTGCTTATTCCAAAATATGAAGATGTGTTTGAGAAACAGAGCCTAAAAAACAAGGAACAGAACACAGCAATCTTTTTTTGCTGTGAACCCCATTAAGCAAAGCCATTACCTACCTGCTAATTAAAAATATGTCACATTTCAATAGTGATTTTGTTAACTTGTACTTATATTATTGGTCTGTACAAAGTATTTGTTGATAATCAGATTGTACATTTCTATACTTGTCAGTTCAAGGCCCTAAAAATAAAAGACCTAGCTTTCTACCTAGAAAATTATAATCCAGGAGTCCTAGAAAAGTAGTACAAAACTACAAAGATGATCCTTAAAGGGACTTCCCTGGGGGTACATGGATAAGAATCTGTCTGCCAGTGCTGCTGAAAGGGGTTCGATCCCTGTCCAAGAAGGTTCCACATGCTGTGGGCAACTATAGCTTGCACATCACAACTACTGAGCTCACAATCTAGAGCCCAGGAGTCACAACTCCTGGGGCCTGAGGACCCTAGAGCCTGCATGCTGCAACTACTGAAGCCCATGTGCCTTAGAGCCTGTGCTTCACAGCAAGAGAAGCCAACACAATGAGAAGTCTGTGCACCCCAACGAAGCTACGCGTAGCCCCCCCACCCACCCTCACCACAGCTAGAGAAAGCCCATGGGCAGCAACAAAGACCCAGTTCAGCCAGGAATTTAAAAAATAAATAAATTATCCTTAGAAATGGAAACATGCTCATAAAAACACAGAATGGAAAATAGTTTTTAATAATATGCTACAACTTTATCCTCCCAAATAAACCTTGAATAATCACCTTAATAAAGGAAAGCAGAGCAGTATTAGTTTGGAATGATGGAACTGACCACAGAGTACTCAAGTCAGCTCATCTTTTTACTCTCACTGGCTGTTTCTTTTTTGGAATGAAGAGAAAGGAAAACCTTGTCTCTAAATGTGCCCAACTAAAGAAAGAAAAGGTAAGTCTGAAATTAATTTAAAAGCCTTTCAAATTTTGATGGGAAACTGCCTATTAATTCTTTTTTAAAAATGGGGAGGAGCGGGACCCTTTACATTAAATTGTACACACAGCAAAAGCGTAAACCAAGAAGGATATCTTGCACATCTTTTTAAAGCTGAAAACATGTGTTCAGTAAAACGTTCGTTTCCGTTTTTAAGCATCCTTTTGAGGAGCCAGAGAAAGGCGCTGGCAGGGCAGACCCCACAAGGGAAAGCTATCTTGCCAGTCCTGTGGTGCTTCAGGGTGGTGGAGCCGGAGAAGCGGCGGCAAACCCCGGAGACAGTGACCCCCGGCAGAAAGCTGGAGTAGCGGGAGTCGAGGGCCGAAGGCGTGGATCTGCAGTCCCGCAGCTGGGAGACGGTCCGGGTGACCGGAGGCGGCGGGAGCGCCGGGGGCGCGCGAGGACGCCGAGGGCCTGGCGGGGCGGGGCGGGGCGGCGGTGGGTCGCAGGCCGATGACGCACCGGGGCTGGCGGAGGAGCGGCCACTTCCTGGAGCCGCCGGCCGGGGCCGCTCGCTGCACTCAGCGCTGGAGCCGGGAGCTCGCGGCCGCCGCCATGTCCCACCAGACCGGCATCCAAGGTAACGGCGCCGGCGCTGCCCTTGGGGAAGGGGCTCTCTGGAGGCTCCGAGCAAGCCGGGCGGGGCCGGAGTCGGGCCCGAAACACTGGGAATAGATGTCGGGGGCGAGCCGGGCCTCTGACTCTCTTTGCGCTCCCGTGTCCCGGGCGCTCTCGGCCTGCCTCCCTCCCTGCCGGGGCCCGGCCGCCGCCACGTTGCGGACGGACCCGAAATTCGCCGAGCGAAGGAAGTGGGTCCGGCAGCTGCCGGGGTGAAGGGGGCGTGCCTGCAGCCGCAGCCGACCTTAACCCAACTTTACGGGTTGGGAAGACCTGGAGCCGTGGAGCCCACTGGGGTCCTTTTATTGTCGAGTGACAGGCGAATTTTCTTTTTCACGGTCCAGAAGAGTTGTTACAGTATTTGAATTATAAAAAGAAAGATGCGGGAATCTTTTTTATTTCTACTAAGAATGCTTTCCAAACTCTTCCGCGCTTTCTTCCAAAATGGGAACATCCGCACCGTTGTATGTATCCTGAGTAGGAGGCGTCTTGGTCGTTGTTAGGTGCTCCTCAGGGAACTGAAAAGTCTGATCTGTGTGGCATCGTGTAATTATCCCATTCAAGCAGTTGAACGTGTAATTTTAATTGACCTGTGTTATTTCCTGGTTTGCAAATGGGCAGTCTGAAAGCTCTCACCTCATCAGAATCAAATAGTATGTCCCGGGGTTACTCGCGATCACTTAACGAGTTCTAGTATAAACGCAAGGTCTTCCTGTTAATAGACAACGAATCTTCCCCAGATGAACATCTAATTGTGTTTTGTTAGTAAGTGACACCACCCCATACCTTCTCCTGCACACACAAAGAAAAGCAAAATAGCTCAAATCTAAAAGCAGTCTTTTATTTGCGTTAGTTCTGATGCATGGATATCTATCTAATTATTGACTTTGATGCTTGAGTCTAATAGCAAGCACTACTAAACGTGGTTCTTACTGTCAATATACACCCCAAGAACAAAGTCAGAACGAAATTGAAGTTTTAATAGCACAAGGGATAGGTTATTAAGTATACATTTGCTCAGTGAGATTACTCCAGCTTTTTTGAGAAATACGAGTCAGAAAAGTGTGACCAGAAGTATAAACTTCAAAGAATTTTATTGACTCCAATCAGGATAGGGCATTTGACGTTTATTGTCATCTTTAAACATGAAAATGTAGAAAATGAATTGATGAAGAAGGTGTTTTTATTTATCATAAACTTGAAATTGGACCAGAAGAGAATGAAAGCAGATTTTCTGCATTTTTCAATATATTTTTCAAGTTTTCAATAAGGTATTTCTCAGATTTGTAATTTGTTCATTATTGGGTTTGAGAAACTTTAATATATTCATTTCCAATTCTAACATAGCTGGAACAGGTTAGAATTAATATACTTTTAAAACATACTTGTATCTCTTAGCTGTATATGGGGCTTCCCTGGTGGCTCAGTGGTAAAGAACCGATCTGCCAGTGCAGGAGATGCAGGTTTGATCCCTGGATAGGGAAGATCCCCTGGAGAAGGGAATGACAACCCACTCTGGTATGGTGCCTGGAAAATCTCGTGGACAGAGGTGCCTGGCGGGCTACGGAACAGGAGATCGCAGAAGAGTTGGACATGCGTGACTTAGCGACCGAACAACAGCAGCAACAACAAAAGCTGTGTTGAGTGTCTGGTATACCTTTTAAATTTTATAATTTAAATGACTGCTAATAAGAAAATATTGCATACTCAATATTTTTTCTTTGTATTTCATGTTTTCCTTATTCAACTAGCATTTATTATTGTAGCATTAGAAAGTATTAATGCATAAATATTACTTTTCTGTATCTTTTTGCACAGCAACTGAAGATGTTAAAGATATCTTTGCCAGAGCAAGAAATGGAAAATACAGACTTCTGAAGATATCTATTGAAAATGGTTAGTTAAACATTTTTTGTTCTTGAATTACTGGGTGTTATGTTTTAAAGCTAAGTCATTGTCAGTGATTTGGCCTATTAATAAATGTGAAGCAGGTTCAGAGCTTGCCTTTGGTTAACCTGGATCCTCTATATTTTGGGCATTTCCTGACGGCCCCTGCTTACCTTCTGAATTCTGTAGTTGATCCTCAGGGAAACAAAAAGATGTTGGTTTTGGTATGACATCTTCCTCTTTCACTTTTTGTGTCTCACTTTCTGTATTGCTCTGTATCTAATGTCAGTGCTTGCATCTCTGGAATGAAAATCAGTAACAGCCGATTATCTGAAAAATGAACAGTTATTTATGAATTATTTTTCAATAAAGTTAGTTTGAAGTAGAAAGAAAGGGTTTTAAACTGTTTTCTCAACTTGATTGTAATGTGTGCTGCAGAAATGATTCCCTTTTCTCGTTATGGGAAAAAGTTCTGAGACTATAACAAACTGTAAATTGATCCTTTCAAAATAAAGCTGTAAGCAGGGAAATTAATTGGGTGGGAGAGTCTTTTAATTTGGCTGGTTTGAATGTGAATAATTAAATTATAATTACTTAATCTCAAATGAATATGTTAAAACATCCCATTGGCCTAATTTCTTAATTACCTTGAAATATTTTGCTTTGGAAAAAATACCTTGTTCTTTCATAAACTGGAAGTAAATCTAATTTGGTTTCCAGTTTCTCTTATATGTTAAAAATACTAAAATAGTTTGAAAAATATGCAGTTCTACATATGTTAATACAGGCAATGAGAATAAACATACTGTAAAGTAGCCTGTTTTAGAACTATTGAACTAAAATTTTTTAAGTGTTACCACTTTCTAATTGACTTACTTAAGTAAGTAAAATGGAAAAGTTGATATAACTCACATCTCTACAACAGAAAAATGACAATATTTTGTCTGTCACTTCTCTGGTTTTTTGTTTTGAGAAAAAATTTTGAATACGGAAATTATGAAGAATAAATGACAAATACTTCCATCTCTTCTTAAATTAATAACTGCTAACATTTTATCATATTTGCTTCAAACTCTTTGTAATTTGATGTTTAAACAACTCTACTTTCTGACCTTCTGAGGAAACTATATTAGGAACTTTTTTTGTGTGTGCAATCCCTAAATAACATATAGTGCTGTGTTTGAGTTTTTAAGTTCACATGAACTGATGTCTTTTTCTGCATCATTCCTTTTTCTATAAATATTATTTTTATAATTAGTTTTGATAGAGGCTCATTAATTCTTTTTAAATATGAATAGGATTTTATCATATGACTGCCACATATTTTATGTCCATTCTCTTACTGATGAACATATGGGCTATTTTCAGTTTCCACTGTTATAGTGCTGCAGTGAATACCTTTGTATATGTGCAAGAGATTCTCTATGCAGAGTATAGTCTTGATTCTCCCAATAATGTCTCAAAGTGACTGTACCAATTTATGCTTGTGGACAGATTTTAAAATTTGTAGTACTGTGGACTAGTAGGAGCTAAACCTGTTTTTATTTAGTATTTCTTAACTGTGCAATTCAATGTTAATTTCAGATATTACACCTTTGAATGGTAGGATGCTTAGTTAAATACATTCTGTTGATACTTTATAACAAACATTTGGAAAGTAGACTATAACTACCCTTTCTTCAGCCATCCAACTTAGCTATTTATAATCATTTTTGTATGTTCTTTTCTTGTGTTTTTCATAACATTATTTTACCTGTGCTGGTCATAATTTTTACATGTTTTTGATACTACTTTATATTATAGTTTCATATATACTACTATTGTATTATATACTACTATATATTATATTGTTATAGCCAAAGTCCTTTTCATATACTGATGTGACTAGAGCAATTAATAATTAATTACATATTAATTTATTCTTCTATTTTTCATTATTCTACCATTTGGTATTTCAAACCATTTATGTGTCTTAAAAATTGTTCTTCACAGAGAAACTTGTGATTGGGTCGTGTAGGGAGCCTTCAGACTCCTGGGATCAGGATTATGATTCCTTTGTTTTACCCCTGTTGGAGGACAAACAACCGTGCTATGTATTATTCAGGTTAGATTCTCAGAATGCCCAAGGATATGAATGGATATTCATTGCGTGGTCTCCTGATCATTCTCATGTAAGTGATTTTTTGGTAACTTGTTTAACATTAAATGGAGAAAGAAATGGCAACCCACTCCAGTATTCATGCCTGGAAAATCCCATGGACGGAGGAGCCTGGTCCACGGGGTCTCAAGGAGTGGGAGACGACTGAGTGACTTCACTTTCACTTTAACATTAAAGCTAGAAAAATTTTTTCTGAAATGTTTCTAGGCCAAGAAAAAGTTAAGAAGCAATAGTCTTTCTCATAGAAAGGAACGACGATGGAAAAAAAATCCCTGGATTGGTAATGTAGAAGCAGGGATAATTTACTGCGATTCAGAAATCTTGACCTTGATTGAAATCAGAAGAATTATTATTGATTTTAAATTAAAAAATTTGTGGCTATTATAAATGACTCTCTGAACCTCTGAAGAATAAAGGTTACTATTTTGCTCTGAGCATAGTAACATATAATTTTTACAGAACTAACTGAAATTATATGAAGTATTCTTAATCGCTACCATTCAGGTGATGAGCATACATAGAGATAAGTATTTCTTTTAGGAAAGTTGAGTGATGGTGGTTTAGTCACTAAGTCATGTCCGACTCTTGGACTCTTGCAACCGCATTGACTGTAGCCTGCCAGGCTCCTCTGTCTATGGGATTCTCTAGGCAAGAATACTGGAGTGGGTTGCCATTTCCTTCTCCAGGGGATCTTCCCGACCCAGGGATCGAACCCGGGTCTCCTGCATTGCAGGCAGATTCTTTACCAACTGAGCTATGTGGGAAGCCCTTAAGTGATAGAACAAAAAAATTAATGTATGGATACAGCCCAATATTTTAAAGACTTAATTCTCTCTTATAGAAAAATAATAATTTTTAAAATTTTGTAGATATCATTCTCAAAAGTCATCCCCTCCTATTTAACTCTGTATATCTTGTCTGAAAGAAATATTGGATTTGACAGTGCAGAATTATGAAATGATTTCTATTGGTTGGCAGTTATCTTTAGTAGTTTCCCGTAGATGCTATAGATATCAGACTCATTAATAATAGTATATTTTGTAATTCTTTTCATTTTTGTCCTTCATAGAATGTTTTATGCCATAGTTATGCTGTGAATATTTGATTTTTAATTAGTAATATCTCACCTAGACTTGCTTTGAGTAAAATGTCACTATCAAGATTACTTTATCTCAATGACATTAAAGTAGTGTTTTAAGTAGCTTCTTTTAATTCTTGAACTCATTTTATACTTTGAAAAAATGAAGGATTTTGTAAAATTTAGCTTTTTCTACTTTTTGAAAAATGACTTATAAGTTGATATCTGCCTTAGTAGCTATTGATGTTTTAGATGCCAAAGTTATGATGCCTATCTGTATACACACATTTTAGCATGTTACACTTGATGGACATTGTCACAGTTTATTTTTAATGTGCTTGATGGTTTCAGTACATTCATTAAATGCTATTTTTGTAATGATAGTTTTCACCTGTAAAATTACAAGTAAACTTTCACAATTACTAGGTTCGTCAAAAAATGTTGTATGCAGCAACAAGAGCAACTCTGAAAAAGGAGTTTGGAGGTGGCCACATTAAAGATGAGGTGTTTG
Organism: Odocoileus virginianus; assembly: GCF_023699985.2. NCBI lineage: Eukaryota > Metazoa > Chordata > Mammalia > Artiodactyla > Cervidae > Odocoileus > Odocoileus virginianus. The sequence goes on from NC_069697.1 coordinate 33,788,005, forward strand.
GAACAGTAAAGGTATAAAACTTATATTTTATATGGAGTCTGTGTGTTGCAGTTAAAACGCTTAAAGAGCTTCTAGGTAATGGGTTAATTAATGTGAATTCTGATTGGTAAATCTGTAAACATAAGAATAAGAGAAGACATTGTTTCATATGATATACACATTCACTGAAACATCATACAATACTCACCCTTTTAAAATATGTTGACATCTCAGTCTTCAAAGGCTGGACTGTCTCTTAAAGAATAAGTATTATTTAAACTAGAATATTGAGAGGTAAATTCATGATTGGGGTAATTGTTGATTAATATATGTGTTATGATTAAGAATTTATTTCATTTTAAAATTTGTTTGGTAAATACATGTATTTTTACATATACCCCCAAATTAAGAAAATTACAGTATATTTTTTGAAAAGGTTTTTTGTTGTTATTCAGAGCTTTTATTGTGATTCAGTGAGTAATACATTCTGATGGTTATAAGAGCACAAGACTTGCTTATTTACATTAATTGTGAAGTGGTCTGGTTTCTCAAGTCTAGTTTCTTCCAAACCACAAACTGTTGATGAGAAGTAAATTTATTTGAAGTAATTTTTCTTTTAAATAAGAACCATAATTATTTTCTATAAATAATTACATGTCATTATAGTACAGAATTCATAATCTGAGGGTGTTGATTATTAAATAATTATGGGGAAGGCTTCCCCAGAAGGTCAGTAGTAATTGTCCTGTAGACTTGAAGCATGATCGGGTTCATCATGTGTCTCCACCACTGCACTCATACAAAAGAGTGGTAATTACAGAGCTTTAGAAATGAAGCATAGCTACTCCCCTTAAAACTTTTTGAAAACTGTAGAATAGAATATTTTTAAAAATAGAGTAGTAAGATTCTTATTACCATTTATTATCAATCAAAACATTTTTTTGTTAAATTAATAATTTTGTTTTTCCTAAAGTACCCTCACAGCTAGTAACAATTTCTGTGCTTACAGGAAGATGTATCATTACATGGGTATAAAAAATACTTGCTGTCACAGTCTTCTCCGGCCCCGCTGACTGCAGCTGAAGAAGAATTACGACAGATTAAAATTAATGAGGTATGTTACCATTATGAAATCTTGCCAGATTTTAAGTGCTTAAAAGTATTGTAATTTTTAATTACTAGATGAAGAGGTAACTAGAGAATAAATAAGTTGAATAGCTAATATTCTGTTCCGTTTAGAGACAAGACTGTGTTCAATGTGTTTTTAGGAAAAAGTTGGAAGTGAATGTTAAATTTCATGTCAATTTCATAAATAGCTTTCTCCTGTCTTTATAACATATGGGTTAGATTAGTAATCCTCCTGTTAGAAGTATAGCTCTCCTTAATTTTATACTTTGAATACTAAATAAATGGGAAAAGTATATGTTACTTACATAGTGTGAGGGATATAATATCTAATAAGGTTATGTGAGGAAGGTTTGTTTTGCTATTTCAGAGAATACTAATGACTAAAGAGAGTAAAACATATATGCTATAGTGTGTGTAGGATTTCTAGAGGCTCTGTAAGGTGTCTATGGGCACTGCCTGGATGGGTGTGAGCACATATATATACATATGGGAGATGGTTATAGGAGTACTTGTTTAGCATATGAGTCAATAAATTTTATCCATATTATAATTTATCATTTTGATGTGTTTACTGCAGCAATTTTAAGTTAGAATAGCTACTGTAGTTATACTGGAATTTTACAGAAAAGAACAAGTAGCAGAAACTAGTGTTCACTTATCTGAGTAACAGACTAATAAGAATCAGTCTGGAAAATGAATATTATTTATATTGACCTGATAGCAAGGATCTATCATTATTATTTTAACTCAAGTTATTGGAGTATGGATTTTTACATGATTTTTTTTTAACAAGTTTGATAGTTTGTTTTATTCCTTGCAATCAGAACCCAGAGGATCTTATTGGGGTATGCATTTGCATATGTTCTATAATGTTTTCATTATCCAATGCCATTTATGCTGTAGAATCTCCATTCATTTTTTTTTTTAAGTAAACTTTCAATTTTGACTTTGTTGCAACACTGCAAATGAGACCCTATACTAAAATGTCATTTATTGAGTATAAAAGTCTTAAATATGTGCATTGAAAGCTTTCTTGAAGTACTCTTCTTCCAGTACGTGCACACCACGTTCTTAGGAATGAAAGCTCTTAAGTCTGGAACTTCTGCAGTAGTACAACTGTTGAGCTATGTTGTGTCTTTGTATATTGTTTGTACTCCTTTCAACTCTGCATGGTGTTTGTGTTGCACTTTATGTCTAGCGGAACAAAGGTCTACACATACTGTATTTATATCACAGTGTTCATAAGTTTTATCAAGTAAAATGTCATAATTAAAAGTATAATTTGAAGATACTTCAAAGAGCTTGTGTAGCTCGTGGCAGTTGTGCCAAACCAAACATATAAACAAAGCCCTGCTAACATTGCATACTCAATCAAATGTTCACTTTTGGCATTTTCATCAAAATGTGGCATACACTCTGCATGTTGACACAGTGCTAGCAGAACCTGAAACAAATGTGAACAGTTTGCCTTTTAAGTTCATATAAAGTGTTACTTTTAATTATATTAAAATGGGCAGAATTGATTATATTAAAAGGGTGGAATGGCCTCACTCTGTAGAGTTTAGGTTTTCTTTGCCATCTAACACTGCTTAATGCTAAAATTCATCAGTAAATTGAATCTGTCCTACTAGGTACAGAGTGACGTGAGTGTGGACACTAAGCATCAAACACTGCAAGGAGTAGCATTTCCTATTTCTCGAGAAGCTTTTCAAGCTTTGGAAAAATTGAATAACAGACAACTGAACTACGTGCAATTGGTAAGAGACATGATTATTATGAAGTGGCTTTTCTCTTTGGTACCTTTAGCTTATATTAATATAAGTTTTGTTTTTAATGGATTTTAAATCTTTATTTTTTATTCATTGTTTTTAAACTTACAAAAGTAAAGATCTTCATTGGAAAAAGTGAAATTATTAACTTTCTCCTTATCTCCTTGTTTTTTTAATTATAAATTTTAAATTTCTGTGTATCTTTTTTAATAAGTATATTGTTTCTGTTGACAGGAAATAGATATAAAAAATGAAATTATAATTTTGGCCAACACAATAAATACAGAACTAAAAGATTTGCCAAAGAGGATTCCCAAAGATGCAGCACGTTATCATTTCTTTCTGTATAAACATTCCCATGAAGGAGACTATTTGGAGTCTATAGGTATATGGTACTTTTTTTTTTTTTTAACATGTTGCTTTTCGTTTGCTGATTGGCATTTCGTCACGATATTCTTTCTTATTTCTTGGCCAGAGGGCTTAGTTGTAGTTTTACAAGATTTAGTATTTGCTTTAATTGATATGCTGCTAATTGGATTTATTATTATTTTAATTTACAGTTTTTATTTATTCAATGCCTGGATACACATGCAGTATAAGAGAACGAATGCTGTATTCTAGCTGCAAGAGCCCTCTGCTAGAGATTGTAGAAAGACAGCTACAAATGGATGTCATTAGAAAGGTAATGACCTAATTAGTTATCTAATTTATTTTACCTAATTTATCTTATTGATATATTTAATACCTATTTAAAATTCTTCAATTTTTATTACATTTTTATTGTTTTTCATGTAATTCATGATGTATTATAATTTGTAAATGAAAAGGTGTTTTTTTTTTTTCTTGTTCTCATCATGAATCCTTAGGGGATTAAGTCCTTGGGGATGGTCTGTTATGATCCCAGCCTCCCTGTAGATCTAATGTTTAGCCACAAGGTACATGTGGCTATTTAAATATAAATAAAAATTAAATGAAATTTAAATTTCAGTTCCTTAGAAACACTAGCCACATTTCAGGTGCTCCTTTTAGCTACATGTGGCTGGTGGCACTGTATTTGGTGCCGAATTTCGAGAATAAGTCCACATTGCAGGAAGCTCTGTTGGACAGTGCTCCTAAAGCTGCATATTTCTGATCTTCTCAAGACTTTATTAGTAAGAAACCACAGTCTGCATTTATAACTGAGTCATGGGATGTTGAGAATCTTTCCAGTTGTTGGGAAAGGAGAGAATGGGCATAACATAAATTTGGGGAACTAAGATACAAGTTTTCTTAAATGCAGGTGAGATATGGTTTATTCTTGAGCCCTTCAACTCTTAAAACACAGGTCCTTACAAATTACCAGTGTTTTAGGTACTGAGCATTTTAAGAGCTTTTAAAGTTCTTAAGAATCACCTTCTATAGCAGGGGCTGGCTGAGTTTTTCTACCAGAAGACCGGATAGTAAGTATTTCAGGCTTTGCCAGGCCACCTATGGTCTTTGTCATATATTTTTGTTTTATTATTTTATTTGTTTTTTACAACCCTTAGAAATATAAAACACACTAGTAACTTGAACTAGATTTGTCCTGCAGGCCACAGTTTGCCAACCTGTGTAACAGAGTGATTTCAAGTGACCCAAGTGACGAAGGGGCCATTAGTAATGTTTCTGGAAAATATATAGTGTACTAAAGCAGAACAACTTGAGTGATGATTCCTACTATACTACTTTTAAACGTTAGTTAAACTGGAGAAGAGAGAACCAAATAGAAAATAAATATAGTGGATTATATATTCAGGCAACTCCATTTAGCTCCCACCTCCTCCCCCCAAAAAAGATTCAAGTGAACTATTTTCATATGGTCCTGGGTTCCTTCTTGCTGGAATGGATATTATGTATTTATCTGTGAGCATTCACACCTGCAAACGTTGTTTGTATTAGGTTTTGAATGTTGTGTTTTTTCATACTGCATCACACTTTGCTAATTTCACCTCTTACAGATCGAGATAGACAATGGGGATGAGTTGACTGCAGACTTCCTTTATGAAGAAGTACATCCCAAGCAGCATGCACATAAACAAAGTTTTGCAAAACCAAAAGGCCCTTCAGGAAAAAGAGGAATTCGAAGAATAATTAGGGGTCCAGCTGAAACTGAAGCTACTACTGATTAAAATTATTATAACACTAGTTTTTTAAAAGTCCAGCTTTTAGTACAGGAGAACTGAAATCATTCCACGTTGATATATAGTAGAGGGGAAAATTGTACTTTTTGAAAATTAGCACTTTTCACTTCTGTATGTTTATAATATTAATGTTAAAAAAGACTTATGATTTCTGAAATGATGTTTAATTTCATCACAGTTTTCATAGAGTGATTATTCCACACTTTTCATATAATTCTTAAAATTTTATACAGTTGGGCCAATTCCAGAAAAGGCTAATGCCTAAAAGTAAGATGCAAGTCTTATTACTGTTTGGTGATACTTTTTTTTTTTAAGGGAGAAAGACCTTAAAATATTCATTCCACTTAATGAATATGTTAAGGACCAGGTTAGGTTATTTTCTAAGCTGAAAACTTCATGTGCCTAGGGAAAAGTGGAAAGTTGCTTGCTCTGAAGAGCACTGCTCACTCAGACCGTGGGATCATATCTGCAATGTTTAGAAACAGTGCTTTATTGCAGCAGTCTTTTCTATTTGACTTTCTGGTTTTTTAAATGGCTTTAAAATTGCAGAAGATCAGCTCACTCTGAAACCTTAAGGGTACTAGATATTTTCTATACTGTAGGACTTCTGATGATGTTGAAAGACATGTTTAAACAACTTTAGTTAAATTCTCATTCTAGTGCTATAAAATCTTTTCCATTTCAAAAGTAAGTCATTTCATTATATGTAGTGTGAGGCAAAATATTTATGTTTAATTGAATATCAAGTTAATATTCAAAAGATAACAAAACTGATGTCAACAATATTGAAAACATTTTAAACATCACAATTGATTTCTCTAAAACCATACACTAATAGGCAAATTGTGTTCTTTATCATTTTTGAGTGAATGTTCAGATTTAATAAAATTTTTTTTAAGTCCTAGTACTCATCAGCCTAACACAGATAAATTATGTTTCAGTTTATATCTTATTTCAAAAACATTTAACTGTTTTCTAAAGCTTTACATTTTTAGTTACAACCTCCAGAGATTTTGAGCCTCATTTTCTTCAATACTTGAAATAGAGGGAGCTAGAACACTTCATCATGTGTAATCTGATAAACCTGCTGCAAGAGCCATAATTTTGAGGACTTTTCTAAGTGAATTGTAGGGATCCAGGATTTAGAATTTCTTGATCTAAACTTAATGCTGCATAAAGCAAATATCAGACATCCACATTTCATAGTATGAAATAAAGTCATTTTTACACTTTATTATCTAAGGTAATATATGCACCTTTCAGAAATCCAATGTGTGTTCAACTAAAGCATGTTAGAATAATTATGAGTTGACAGATTTTTTTTTCTAGATTTAAGAGTATTTGTGTGGGGTTTTGTTTGTTTACAAATAATCATATTTGCATATTTAAACATGTAAAATAATTGACGGTAATGTTGCACTTTTTCACGAAAGAGTTAAGTTTTTCGGTGGGTGCACACACACAAACACATGCACACTACTGCATTGAGAATCCTGGAACTGTGCTGACTATAGACCAAGCTGCTGAAGCTCTTATTTTTGGTCAGGAAGAATGTTAACCTGTCATAATGGTATAAAATAATTTAGTAGTGAATGTTTTTCTATACCATCCATGTGCAATTATACTCTTAAACTCTATTACACTACATGAAAGTGGACATTCCAGAATATAGATGTGATTATATAATCTTAAACTAATTATTAAACCAATGATTGTTGAAAATCAATGATGCATTTGTTATAGAGTATAACTCATCATTTATGTTTTAGATGATATCATCACAATAGACAGTGAATAAAGTATTCCCTGTAAATTTATATAGCAGTGAAGAATGCCTTCTGTGGACATTTTATAAGTGCATTTTATATTGCAATAAAATTTTTCTCTTTAAATTGCATTCTAAGTTGGTTTTCTAGTATAACCTTTCTTTTTTAATGTTTGGATAAGTCTACATAATGCAATTGGCTTCCCTGGTAGCTCAGGTGGTAAAGAATCCACCTGCAATGCGGGACACCTGGGTTTGATCCCTGGGTTGGGAAGCACCCCTGGAGAAGGGAATGGCTACCCATTCCAGCATTCTGGCCTGTAGAATTCCATGGACTGTATAGTCCACCGAGTTGCAAAGAGTCGGATGAGTGAGCAACTTTCACTCAAATAATGCGATACCTGTTGATGGGTTAGAAATCCATTCATCTGTTTGTTAACCTATCTAAATCAAAAAGGATTTTAATTAGTTTGAAACCTAAGCAGGTTGTATCAATAGAGTGCTTAATAGATGAGAACTTTCCCACTACTGCAGCAATAATAAATGCCATTATTGGTTGCTACTGTGATAGCAGCAACCCAGTAGGGTAAGGTGACCAACAGACTTGACAGCTGTTATGAGACATTCGTCCAACAAATACTGAGTGCATTCTGGTTTGCAATAAAGGATCAAATTGATCCTTTTTATTTGGGCTATATTACAAACTGGATGTCTTTGGTAGCAGTTTTACCAAGACAATTTCATTAAAAGGGCTAATTTTGAGAACTGTTTTAAAAAGTTAAATTCTTAAAGGCATTTCTGCTCATTTATGCCTGAGGTTCCTATACTGTAGTTTGGTATATACATCCTTTCACATGTTTTCTTTGCATATACGATCATACATTAGAAAGATTGGAGGGGTTTTGTTTCTTTAAAAAAAAAAAAAAACACTGATTCTAGGGCTTCATCTCCAGAAATTTTGATAAAGAGTAGGTGGGCCCAGGAATCACAGTTCCACAAATGACTCATGGGTAGCCATGACCGGGATACAGTTTGCCTTAAATGATATAAATTGAATGTTTCCTCCAGTCCACAAAATATTCCTACCTATTGGTCTATAGTGTTTATGATTAATGGTGATAATTGGCCCATGGCTCTCCACATCCCTTGATCAGTCCCATCGGCTCAGCTGCTGGCAGGACCGCCGAAGGACCAAGCACATGGCTGCTGCCTCAGGAAAACTGCTGTTCCTCACCCTTTCCCAGTATCTACGTGCCTTCCTCCCTCATTTAATGCAGGCCTCTGCTCAAGTGTCACCTGTCTAGAAAGGTCATCCCTGACCTCCCAAGTGTGACTGTACTTCCTGTCCTCATACCTTAATCCTGCTTTATTTTTCCTCCAAGCACTTAAGAAATATGTATCTATGTTGCTTGTCTCCACTAAAATACAAGTTTGATGGGTTTTACACTGATACATCCTCAGCACCTGGAACAGTGTCTCGGACATAGTGGACACTTCATTTTTTGAATAAATAAAATGAGATTTTACCTTTCCTTGGACAGTGGGGAAAGGAGCATACTGAAGCAGTGATAGGTTCAGCACAGGGGCACTGGCCTCCACTGCTGTATTTTTGGGCAGGGCAAATGTCATTAGCACTGACCCTGCCTCTTGCCTTCAGAAGACCATGGTTTCTATCCCAGGAAACTCCAGTATTGACCCATTCCTGAGTGGACTGCTCTGTGAAGACCAAAGACCAATTTCTACTCAACAGCTAGTGCTGATCCATTACATCTGTGTTTGCTAGAATTCAGTCAGACTGTAGTATCTTATAAACCTTTATTTATATTTTAAAAATCTGTTAACTGGTATCCCACCTTTCCACTCCCAGAGACTGGGAAGGAAAAGAACAGGAACTTCAAAGATCTACTCTCCACATACAAATAGCACCCGCACCAGCAAAGTGAAAGAGGAAGAGGTCTGAAGGATCTGCCAGGTCTGGGTGAGGGAAAGGGGAAGGAAGGAGGGACAGGCTGAGGAGTGGGTCTCCTAAGAAAGGAACTGAATTCTACCAAAAGTTTAGAGAAGAGCTAACACCTATCTTATTCAAACTCTTCCAGAAAATTGCAGAAGGTAAATTTCCAAACTCATTCTATGAGGCCACCATCACCCTAATTCCAAAACCAGACAAAGATGCCACAAAAAAAACTACAGGCCAATATCACTGATGAACATAGATGCAAAAATCCTTAACAAAATTCTAGCAAACAGAATCCAACAACATATTAAAAAAATCATACATCATGACCAAGTGGGCTTTATCCCAGGAATGCAAGGATTCTTTAATATCCGCAAATCAATCAATGTAATACACCACATTAACAAATTGAAAGATAAAAACCATATGATTATCTCAATAGATGCAGAAAAAGCCTTTGACAAAATTCAACATCCATTTATGATTAAAACTCTCCAGAAAGCAGGAATAGAAGGAACATACCTCAACATAATAAAAGCTATATATGACAAACCCACAGCAAGCATCACCCTCAATGGTGAAAAATTGAAAGCATTTCCCCTGAAATAAGGAACAAGATAAGGGTGCCCACTCTCACCACTACTATTCAACATAGTTTTGGAAGTGTTGGCCACAGCAATCAGGGCAGAAAAAGAAGTAAAAGGAATCCAGATAGGAAAAGAAGAAGTGAAACTCTCTCTGTTTGCAGATGACATGATCCTCTACATAGAAAACCCTAAAGACTCTACCAGAAAATTACTAGAGCTAATCAATGAATACAGTCAAGTTGCAGGATATAAAATTAACACACAGAAATCTCTTGCATTCCTATACACTAACAATGAAAAAACAGAAAGAGAAATTAAGGAAACAATACCATTCACCATTGCAACAAAAAGAATAAAATACTTAGGAGTATATCTACCTAAAGAAACAAAAGACCTATACATAGAAAACTATAAAACACTGATGAAAGAAATCAAAGAGGACACAAACAGATGGAGAAATACACCGTGTTCATGGATTGGAAGAATCAATATTGTCAAAATGGCTATACTACCCAAAGCAATCTATAGATTCAATGCAATCCCTATCAAACTACCAGTGGTATTTTTCACAGAACTAGAACAAATAATTTCACAATTTGTATGGAAATACAAAAAACCTCGAATAGCCAAAGTAACCTTGAGAAAGAAGAATGGAACTGGAGGAATCAACTTGCCTGACTTCAGACTATACTACAAAGCCACAGTCATCAAGACAGTATGGCACTGGCACAAAGACAAAAATATAGATCAATGGAACAGAATAGAAAGCCCAGAGATAAATCCACGAACCTATGGTCACCTTATCTTCGACAAAGGAGGCAAGGATATACAATGGAAAAAAGACAACCTCTTTAACAAGTGGTGCTGGGAAAACTGGTCAACCACCTGTAAAAGAATGAAACTAGAACACTTTCTAACACCATACACAAAAATAAACTCAAAATGGATTAAAGATCTAAATGTAAGACCAGAAACTATAAAACTCCTAGAGGAGAACATAGGCAAAACACTCTCCGACATAAATCACAGCAGGATCCTCTATGACCCACCTCCCAGAATTTTAGAAACAAAAGCAAAAATAAACAAATGGGACCTAATGAAACTTAAAAGCTTTTGCACAACAAAGGAAACTATAAGCAAGGTGAAAAGACAGCCCTCAGATTGGGAGAAAATAATAGCAAATGAAGCAACAGACAAAGGATTAATCTCAAAAATATACAAGCAACTCCTCCAGCTCAACTCCAGAAAAATAAATGACCCAATCAAAAAATGGGCCAAAGAACTCAACAGACATTTCTCCAAGGAAGACATACAGATGGCTAAAAAACACATGAAAAGATGCTCAACATCACTCATTATCAGAGAAATGCAAATCAAAACCACAATGAGGTACCATTACAGGCCAGTCAGGATGGCTGCTATCCAAAAGTCTACAAACAATAAATGCTGGAGAGGGTGTGGAGAAAAGGGAACCCTCTTACACTGTTGGTGGGAATGCAAATTAGTACAGCCACTATGGAAAACAGTGTGGAGATTTCTTAAAAAGCTGGAAATAGAACTGCCGTATGACCCAGCAATCCCACTTCTGGGCATACACACTGAGGAAACCAGATCTGAAAGAGACACGTGCACCCCAATGTTCATCGCAGCACTGTTTATAATAGCCAGGACATGGAAGCAACCTAGATGCCCATCAGCAGATGAATGGATGAGGAAGCTGTGGTACATATACACCATGGAATATTACTCAGCCATTAAAAAGAATTCATTTGAATCAGTTCTAATGAGATGGATGAAACTGGAGCCCATTATACAGAGCGAAGTAAGCCAGAAAGATAAAGCCCATTACAGTATACTAACACATATATATGGAATTTAGAAAGATGGTAACAATAACCCTATATGCAAAACAGAAAAAGAGACACAGATGTATAGAACAGACTTTTGGACTCTGTGGGAGAAGGCGAGGGTGGGATGTTTCAAGAGAACAGCATCAAAACCTGTATATTATCTAGGGTGAAACAGATCACCAGCCCAGGTTGGATGTATGAGACAAGTGCTCGAGCCTGGTGCACTGGGAAGACCCAGAGGGATCGGGTGGAGAGGGAGATGGAGGGGGGACCGGGATGGGGAATACATGTAAATCCATGGCTAATTCATTTCAATGTATAACAAAAACCGCTGCAATGTTGTAAAGTAATTAGCCTCCAACTAATAAAAATAAATGGAAAAAAAAAAATAGAAAGGAACTGAGATGGGGCAACCGAGATGTCTCAGTTTGAAGAGGCTGGAAAGTTCTCTGAGGCCCCTCCCCTTCTCTTCCCTCCTACTGGACCAGCTCTGATGCTAGGGCAGGGGGTCTCCTTGTGCCCCCTCCACATTCATGCCTTCATGAATGGAGGTGGGGCTAAATTAATTTCTTAGTCTCCTATTATCAAGCTGCATGGATCAGAGCACACAGGTCATGTCTTTGTGTGTGTATTTGTGTGAGAGAGGGAGATGCTGTCACATCCTGGCTACATGACTGCATCAGTTATGTATTGCTACCATACTAATGGTAGCTACAACTACCCCCAGATGTTATTTTACCCCCAGGTTTAAAATAACAATTATTTTCCCCAAGTCTCCTGGTTGGCTGACCTCTCTCACAGCTGGGGTCTGCTGCAGGTTGGCTGGTCTAGAATGATGTCATCTGAGATGTCTTTGCTCAGTACGGTCTCAGCAGCAGCCTGTTAGCCCCGGCTTGTTCTCATGGCAGCGGACAATGATTCAAGAGACAGAAAAGAGAAAAGTAGTGCACCGGGGCTCTGGAGACCCAGGATCGGAACTGATACATCACTTTGTGCAGTCTATTGGCCACAGCAAGTTACAAGGCCATTCTGAATCCGAGGACTGGAGACATGAAATTCACCTCTTCATGGGAAGAATTACAGAAGTGTATTGCAAAGGGCGTGGGTCTAGGGAAGACTGGAGAATTGCTGTCTAACACAAGGAAAATGAGTGAGAAATTCCTTAAACTTGGGGGCATCAATTTTCTCAAAAAAAAAAAAAATAGGACCTACATTATAGAGCTATTAAATGTGATCCTGCTGTAGACATAATGCTTGGCATAATAGTTCAGTTCAGTTCAGTCACTCAGTTGTTTCCAACTCTTTGCAACCCCAAGGAGTGCAGCATGCCAGGCCTCCCTGTCCATCACCAACTCCCAGAGTTTACTCAAACTCATGTCCATTGAGTCAGTAATGCCATCCAACCATCTCATCCTCTGTCATCCCATTCTCCTTCTACCTTCAATCTTTCCCAGCATCAGGGGTCTTTTCCAATGAGTCAGTTCTTCGCATCAGATGGCCAAAATGTTGGGAGTTTCAGCTTCAGCATCAGTCCTTCCAATGAATATTCTTTCTAGCACTTTCACACCTCTCCTTTTGGAACTCTCACTATACATACTTTGGTCATCTTGAAGCTGCCCCACAGATTTATGAGGATCTGCTCATTTTTCTTCATTCTTTTTCTTTCTGTTCCTCAACCGATTTCTCTTCAAGATTGATGATTCTTTGTTTTTTGCCTGCTCAAATCTAGTTAGGCCCTCTCATGGATTTGTCATTCCAGTTATTGTACTTTTCAACTTGGGATGTCTCTTTGCCTTCTTTTCACAATTTATATCTCTTCATTGATGTCATGTATTCGGTAGGACATTGTTCTCACATTCTCCTTTATTATACATGGTTTCCTTTAGCTCTTGAACATATTTAAAATAGTTGATTTAAAGTCTTTGTCTAGTAAGCACAACATCTAGGCTTCCTTAGGTACAGTTTTGAGTGACCTTTCTTTCTCCAGATATGAATCATACTTTGCTGTTTCTTTGCATGTCTAGTATATTTTTATTGAAAGCTGGGAACTTAATATAATATAATGTGGAAACTCTGGACATTGCCTCCTCCCCAAGGTTCGTTGTTGTTGCTAATTGTTTGAGTTCTTGTTTATTTAGTGACTTTATGAGCTAATTTTGCAAAGTTTGTATTCTTCATGATATGTGCCCACAGAAATCTCAACTCAGCTTAGTCATCAGCTGATGAATGGATAAAGATTGCTTAATGTCTGACACTGATAAATCCCCCAGTTTTTGCCACAGGCTGCATGCGCACCTTGAGACACGTCATCCACACTCAGCCAGGCAGTTTAGACTCTGCTTTAGTTTTCACTTCCTGCTTGTCCAGAGCCTGAAGGTCAGCCAGAGGTTAGAGCTTGCACATGGCCTTTACACACGTGCATGGCTTTCTGCGTCCCTAAGAATGTGTCGAAGACCTTTCAAAGCCATAATGGAGGTCTTCTCCCTCAGTTTTTCCTTTCAAGCATTTTAGCCTATTGTTTGCACCAGTGGTTATTCATCACTTCAGGCAGCTGTGATTAAAACATTTGCCAGCTACCCGATTTAGACAGAGGAGCCTGGCAGGCTATAGTCCATGGGGTTGCAAGAGTCAGACACGACTTAGTTGCAAACTAAACTTAGCAACTAAACTATATATGTATATCAATCAATGCTACTCCCTCAATCCACCCCCCCACCCCCTTCCTCCCCTGTAACTGCTGTATAGTGCAGGGAACTCATTTTGATGTTCTGTGATGACCTAGAGGTGCAGAATGGGAAGGCGGAAGAGAGGCTTAACAGACAGGGCATATGATATTGCTGATTCACGATATTAATACAACATTGTAAAGCAATTACATTCCAAAAAAATAAATAAAATATACTACATTGATATATAAATTTCCCAATAAATGGTTTGGACAATGACTCCACATAAAAGCTTTTAGTAATATGTTAGCTTTAGTCACATCAAATAGAGATGAACCTTTGAATAGAGCCTTCCAGGGAACCGCCAGACATGTTAAACAATTGTAGTTCTTTCAGAATCAGGCTGTGAAGAACTCCAGTTCTGTTCTGTTCTCTCTGGTACCAAAAATGTGGGCTATTTTTTTTTTTTAAAGTTCCTGCTGAGCTAGGAAGCAGGGGATGGGAGTAGGGTAAATTAAAATGCCACAAAGTTTGTTGTCTTTATTGAGATTCAGCTGCTTTCCTTGAATAACTGCTCATGGGGCTGCTGCAAGCCTTTCATTAATTTCCAGTTCTGAAAAAGTCAATTCTGACAATTTTTGCTGGCCTTTATTTTTTTTATGAAGAGAAGAATTTTTAAAGCTCCTTTGCCATTTTCTAGGCCTGAATATTCAAGGGCTAATGCTATCATTAATCTTTCTTGGCAAAAGAATAATGTTGGTATGGCAGGGCTTCCTAATATGCTTAACAGAGTAAGTAATAGCATGTTCCCTTCACTAACGTACGAATTGATTTAAGAGTATTTGACCAATGAATGCCAACAATGGAAGTGATATTATTTTTAAACAGATATTGGTTAGCATGTCAATATTTTTAAGGTCAATATTAACTTATAATAGTCAAACTCTGTTATGGTTATAAAGGATGTTAGTCTTTGTCTAAAATATATAATGGGATACGATTTCTTGACAATAAAAGTTCTATCATTACTTACACATTTTATAAAGGAGAGGATGGGCTAAGAATGAGGTCTCCATTTAACTTTTTAATTCTTTTATTTTCCAGGTTAACTGAGATAAATTTGACACATAACATTGTTTAAGTTTAAGGTGTATAACATGGTGATTTGATACACTTACATCTTGCAAAATGATTACCACCATACTGTTAGCTCCTTTCTAATTCTTAAAAGAGGTAAAGACACTATCTGGATGTTAGAATGGTTGTAGCAGAAGAAGGGGCCTGTCACAATCTAGAGTTTACATATCAGTATTGTGGAATAGCCTGAGATGATCAGTCTCAGAAGATTTAATTCATACTACCTAAATTTTCAAAATACTTCATTATAAACTAGAATGTGATTTTCCTAATCATAAAAATACATTCTGGACATCCCTGGTGGGACAATAGATCGGAATCCATTTGTCAGT
Organism: Odocoileus virginianus; assembly: GCF_023699985.2. NCBI lineage: Eukaryota > Metazoa > Chordata > Mammalia > Artiodactyla > Cervidae > Odocoileus > Odocoileus virginianus. Next base: position 33,803,331 of record NC_069697.1, read on the forward strand.
GCAGGGGACATGGGTTTGATCCTGGTTCCGGGAAGATTCTATGTGCCGCAGGGCAACTAAGTCTGTGTTCCACAACTACTGAACCCACATGCTACAACTACTGAAGCCCGTGTGCTTCGAGCTTGTGCTCTGCAATAAGAGAAGCCAGTGCACCAATACAAACAGTAGCCCCCGCTCACTGCAACTAGAGAAGGGCGGCTCACAGCAACAAAGACCCAGTGCAACCAAAATAAATAAACGAAATTAAAAAAAAAAATCATTCCACAGTAGAAACATATGTAGATTACAACAGTCTTTGTCACTGTACATTATCGTCCAAAAGGTGAACCCAGACCAAAAAATCAAAATCAAAGGCTGCCAGATAAACATGGCACTCGTGCAAAGCGAAGGATTCCCAGGTGGCTCAATTGTAAAGAATTCACCTGCCAGTGCAGGAGATGCAGGAGACATGGGTTTGATCCCTGGGTCAAGAAGGTCCCCTGGGGGAGGAAATGACAATCCACTTCAGTATTTCTTGCTGAGAAAATCCCATAGACAGAGGAGCCTGGCAGGCTACATGGGATTGCAAAGACTCAGACATAACTGAACAACTGAGCACACAGGCATACAGATTAGATGCCTTAACCACTGTCTCCTCCAAATTACCTTGATGCATAAATAGCCAGTAGAGGAAAACATGTGACATAATCTGAAACACAGTATTCCTTTCCCCAGGATAGTATTAGTAGTAGAAACTTTATAACAAAGTTTGTTGGCTCAAGGAGACCCAAAGGTCTCTGATAACACAGAGTAAGCAAAGAAAAAAAGAAACCAAAACACAAACTGATTCAGTTTAGGTTTTTCAATTTTCTTTTTAAAATTTACAGTACATTCTAGTAACTTCTGAGACTTACACTGGGAGCCTCCTTTATTTCTCTTTTTTTTTTTTTAGCTTGGGTGTTGTTAAGTGTTCCTTTTGAAGGGAGTCTATGACAACCCATAATGTTAATGTTTTCTTAACAGTTCTCATTACCTGATGCTGTTTATTTACTTGTATGTTATCATTATCTGAACAAAAAGTTTCTCTTGAGAACAAGGACCTTGGATATATACATTGCTTTTTTTAAGTGCCTGTACCACAAAAAACAATCAATACTTGTTGAATTGAGTGATTTTTGTTTTAGGTGAGAGTATTTCATGTTTTCCTAATTTCATCTGAGCATAAATTTTGGAGATTCATTACGGTTGCCTCCATACTATTTTTGAGACTAGAATTTGAGTGATTAAAAAGCCAATCCTACCTGTGTCCATTCTTATAGTGGGATAATACAAACTTTAGAAGGAGTATGGGGAGAGGTTGGTCAAAAGTTTAAAGTTTTGATTATAAAATAAGTTAAGTCTGGGGGCTCTAAAGTACAGTATGGTGACTAAAGTTAGTAATATTGCATTATATACTTGAAATTGCTAAAATATTAGATCCAAATTATCGTCATCACACCAAAATAACTAAAAAGGTTACCATGTGAGCTGGTGGATGTGTTAATTAGCTTGACTGTGGTTATCATTTCACAATGAACAGTTGGGCCCCTCAATCCATGGGTTCTGTATCTATGAAATGAAAATATTTGGGAAAAAAAAACTCCAGAAGTGTCAAAAAAGCAAAATGAATTTGCCACACTGGCAACTACCTACCTATTTACATTGTATTTACAACTATTTACATCATGTTTACATTGTACTAGATGTTATAAGCAATCTAAAGACAATTTAAAGTATACAGGAGGATGTATATAGGTTATATGCAAATACTATGTCATTTTATAGAAAGGACTTGAGAATCTATGGATTTTGGTATCCACGGGGCCATGGGACCAATGTCTTGGGGATACTGAGGGCTGTATATCAAAGCATCATGTTGAACACATTAAGTATACACAATTTTTTCAACTATACTGCCATAAAGTTGGGAAAAAATAGAATATGTGCTTATTTTGTTGCTTGTTTAAGTTGGCATAAAACTCAACACTCAGAAAACTAAGATCATGCCATCAGACCCATCACTTCATGGCAAATAGATGGGGAAACAAAGTGAGAGACTTTATTTTCTTGGGCTTCAAAATCATTGCAGATGGTGACTGCAGCCATGAAATTAAAAGACGCTTGATCCTTGGACAAAAAGCTATGACCAACCTAGACAGCATATTAAAAAGCAGAGACATTACTTCGCCAACAATGGTCCGTCTAGTCAAGGCTATGGTTTTTCCAGTAGTCATGTATGGATGTGAGAGTTGGACTATAAAGAGAGCTGAGAGCCGAAGATTGATGCTTCTGAACTGTGGTGTTGGAGAAGACTCTTGAGAGTCCCGTGGACTGCAAGGACATCCAACCAGTCCATCCTAAAGGAGATCAGTCCTGGGTGTTCATTGGAAGGACTGATGTTGAAGCTGAAACTCCAATACTTTGGCCACCTCATATGAAGAGTTGACTCATTGGAAAAGACCCTGATGCTGGGAAAGATTGAGGGCAGGAGGAGAAGGGAATGACAGAGGATGAGATGGTTGGATGGCATCACCGACTCAATGGATATGAGTTTGAATAAGCTCCAGGAATTGGTGATGGACAGGGAAGCCTGGAGTGCTGCATACATGGGGTTGCAAAGAGTCAGACACGACTGAGTGACTGAACTGAACTGATGCTTATTCTGAAAGTGAAAAAAGGAATTATAGATAGCTGGGACCTATAGTCATTTTATATAGCTATAGAACCAAAAGGTGAACAGAGCAATAAATGCTTTGTGTTTGCTTAGTCGGTCAATTGGGTCTGACTTTTGCGACATGGACTACAGCCCGCCAGGGTCCTCTGTCCCTGGGATTCTCCAGGCAAGGATACTGCCTGGTGTGGGTAGCCTTGCCCTCCTCCAGGGGATCTTCCCAACCCAGGGATCGAACCTAGGTTTCTTGCATTGCAGGTAGATCTTTACCAACTGAGCCACCAGGAAAGTCCAATAAATACTTCAGAATGTCTTCAATCGGTCTTAATTATATGTCAGGAAAAGTAAAGAAAAACATTGACTATTTTTTTCTATTATCTGCTTGTTCCTCATAGAACCTAGAGGAATTTAGAATTAAAAATTTAGTTGGCTAGTTGGCAAAATTCAATGGGTCAAAAATACAGGGGAAAAAGCAATTTTTCTTTCTGGTAGTGGGGCAGGCCACTGGTTCTCAACCCTGCTCTCATTACTTATTGGTTTTCACAACCAGTTGTTGGAGGCAACATGAAAAGTTCACATCAAAGTCTCCACCAAACAGTTCTTTTAAAAATCTGTCTGATTTTTTGTTTCTATAAAAGATTAGGGGGAAGCATATTCCAAAGGCAGTTAAGAAAATGCTTCAACTAGATGTCACCACAGGCCATTAAATTCTGCCTTGAGGAAACAGTTAAAAGAGCTTGTACATTACATTGTTCTTCTCAGAACTTTAGTCAAGTCCTGTTCAGCTGCAAGGTGAGGGCAACCTCTCTGTCATTCATTCCCAGAGCTAAGAGTCACACAAACTCAGGGGTCCATCATACAGCACATAACCATCGGCCACGAAACAGTGTGGAATCTTGCTTTGGAATCTTGGATTTACTATACTGCTGCTTTCAAAATAGTTAAGATACAGTCGTATCCTGAAAGAGAAGCCATATCTAATTTTGGTAAGTCTGATATCAATTCCATTTAATGGAATAGAAATATCTACCAAATTATACTGTGAAAATTTCAAAATCAGTGAAATGGGTTACTCATTTAAAGTTTTTTAATATAGTTTGGACACAGTCCATAATAACTACATACATGCTATTTTATACATATGCTTTGTTTTTTTTCTGGAGGACTGAAGATGAAATTCTAATATTTCAATGCCAAGGCCTATTTAAGATAAAGACAACACTAGTGTTCTTGGCATTTTTATTCAGAAAAATTTATATCTGTGTAGTTAGTGTTTTTCTGAAAATAAATGATTTCCTGACTTTTTTTTTCCCCAGCAGCACTAGAGATCCTGCTCACCTGATTAGTAATAACATTTGTCTTTATTTAACCAAGCAACGACATTCGCTTTTATTTGACCAAGCAATTTTCTTCTTTGTTTACCTTTCCTCAACAGAATCCACTTTGTTCATAGGAAGAACAGTGGCAGAGGAGTTCCTATTCACTTTTCTGCTATTTGATAGTCATAAAATGAATAGGCTTTAGAATTTGAGGAAGTGGGGTGAACATCCCTGCTCTGCCCCTTGATTAGTTGTGTGTTTTTTTAACAAGTCATTTCTTCTCTCTCTGCCTGCTTCTTTTGTAAATCACAGTTAATAGACTCTTTTTTGCAAGACTATTCTGGATATGGAAGCAGATCATCCAGGGAGGGCATTAAGCCCAGTGTCAACAACAAAGAAAACTTTCTGAAACATCAGCCAAGCCACATCAGGCAACTGGCCTGTATATAAAGAAAATGCTGAGTACAAAGTAGATGCTTATGAAATTGTTTGACTGACAAAGAGGGTAAAGGGAAGGTAACCTGTCACACGAGAGCTTTCAGAGACCACAACGGAGGAAGCCAACTTAAAAGAGATTGAGTGTGATGGAGCAGATCAGGTACCCTGTGCAATTTTATGGAACTAAGAACATCATTTCTGCTACCTTTTGGCTCTTTCCCTGGGGAGAGACAAGGTCTTAGCTAATAATGCACATCCTTCTCTTCTCTCTGGAAGCCCATTTCCTGAGCAAATGCATGCTTTGGAGAGGTGGTGAGCGAACAACCCAGATCCCAGGTTTAATGGACAATTTCTTCATGGTTAAATTGAAGGGTAGAGCATCATTTTCTGTCTTTCCTTCCCACGCCTCCCCCATCTCTCAAACAACCCATCTCACAGTCCTCAAGGTCCCAATGGTGTGGGAAATCTCAACTGCATACAACACAGAGCTTGCTACATCTATACTGTAGGCATCCTTTTTTTTTTTTTTTAATCCTATTTTTGCTTTCTAACCACTTTCATTTTGCAGACAAAGACTCCTTTGCCAAAGGCAGGATAAATAAACTCAGACACATCCTGTCTCTTTTACATCTTTGTTTATCCATAAACTGTCAAAGATACAGAGGAAAATCCACTCAAGAGTGCATGAGGTGGTTAGACAAAGGCCAAATGAGACTGCTGCACAGAAGCTTGATGTTAGGGAAGATATTATCTAAAATGATACCAAGCCAGCTTGGTATGATGGCATGAATAAAAATTAAAGTTACCAGCAAAAGATGACCAAGTAATTCAGTTAAGAATAGACTCAATTGTGTAAAAAAGCAATCATGAAAAAAATCAATGTGAGAAAGCATCTGTATAATTAGGAGGAAACTGATTGCACCACTGGGATCCCAATAACCATGAGATAAGTTAGTTGAGAGGTGGAGGAAGGGTGAGGAGAAAGAGAGAAAGCTGAGGGGTTAACAGCATAGACTTAAATATGAGAGTGGGTTTGAAACCTGGCTCCTCGTTTACCTTTTTATTTCAAGAAATAGTTAAATTCTCATTATATTTTCAAATAGCATAATTTTCAGTTATAAGCCATACTGTACCTCAAATTATGTGGGTTCCCAGTGAGACTGTTATCAAGTGATTTTATTTATTTTCCTTTTCCACTAGCAAACATTTCTTTTTGCTTAAATGCTTAGTTTATAAAGGTGATTTGAAAAGTGTACTATCTGTTTCTCAAGAAAGCATTTAGGAAAGTCTAAATAATATAGAGGATAATCATCTTCTACTATAGCTCACTCTGCCCATTCTTCTTTTGAGAGGGTTAATGAAAGAACTAACGATATCAAGATTACTGAATGAATGAGTAATTGCAGATACCTGGTATTGTGGACATAACCTATGAACATGGTGGAATGTCCCCATGTGAGAATCATGGGGATATCTATATTCATTTTCTATTGCTGAATAAAAAAATATCACAGACTTAGTAGCTTATAGCAACTCATTTATTATCTCACAATTTTGTATGTCACAAGTCCAGGCACAGAAATCCATGTTTGCTACTGAGGGTCTCACAAGGCTGAAATTTAGGTGTCAACAGGGGCTATGGTAATATCTGAAATTTGAAGTACTCTTCTAAGCTAATTCAGGTTTTTGGAAAATTGAGTTTCTTGGTGTTACACAACCAAGGTTCCAGATTTTTCTTGCTGACTGATAGCTGGAAGGTAGCTCTCATCTCCTAGAGGCTACCAGTAGATTATAGCCAATGTGGCCTTCCTACAACATGATAGCTTACCTCAAGATCCACAGGAGGATCGCTCAGACGTCTTGTAAGAGCTAACCTTATTAGGTCAGGCCCCCAAAACAGTATCTTCTTACTGAAACTCAAAGTCAGCAGATAAGGGACCTTAACTGCATCTCAAAACACATTCAAATTTGCTACATAACATTATCTAATAATGGCCACATCATCATGGGAGTATCATCAGGGCACAATTGGCTTATGGTGAATGACTGCTAATAGCACATGTGAACATGACCCTATAAACAAATGAAAACTATAGTAGGATTTTATAATTATTTATATAAACATTAAATTTTATATCCCTTTACAAGTTACAAAGTGCTTGTACATACTCTGCATCATGACTACCTGTCAGAGAGGCACAGTAGATATTAATTCAACAGTACAGGTGAAAAAAATAAGGTTCAAAGCTGCTAAGACATTTCCCAAATCTTTACAGAAAATTAGTAGTAGAGTCAGCCTTCAGCCCAGGGTCTTTTCACCCTATAGTCCTATCCTCTGTTCAGCTAATTCTGAGTTTTCAAACTGTGTTTGCTGAGATTCTGAGGAGTTATCTCAGGGATTACTGAAAGAACTCAGAGTGACTCTAAGAAAGTTGGGTTAAGTGTTGCAAGAGTGGTTCTACTATTGTTTGTCCTCTATATGTGAGTCCTACATAAGCTTTAATAACCACTGCATTTCACCATGCTGCCTTATAAAAGATAAAGAATACTTACAAAAAAAAAAAAAACTTTAGTTTAAAAAATGATTCAGATAACTGTATATAAAAATCCAAGAGTCTATTCCAGGAAAGTTTTAAGAAACTGTCATTTCTTCTAGCAGCTGTTGAACCTTTTATAAAGAAAGAGAAAACAAATGCATTAAATAATTGATTGGAAATGTACACATGGGAAAAAATGACAAACCCCACCTCCTTCACTTTTTAAATACATGTAAAAATTAATACCTTCTTAATGTCTGGTCTCTTATTTTTCTTTTCATGCAGACATTGACTGGCAACAGAGTACATAGTTTCAATGGAAGTGGAATCAACGTCATTCATCTTCTTATCAATATAATCTTCAATTGTCTTTTCTTCATCTTCAATTTCTTCTTTAATATCTAGCTTTAAGGCAAAAGTTAAAACTTTAAAAGTTTCAAATAAAAGAGAAAAAATCAGGTAAATTCATAAATGTATTTGTAAGTAAATATAAATTATATGTATAATGAATTAATATTACTATGCTAAAAAATAATACATTTTAATTATTCAATCTACATTATAATAACATTTACTCGTATTTACTATCTGCTGTTGTAACCTTATTAAGAACTGAGGACATCTAGGACAAACTCTACTTACTTACTTACTTATATTAATACATCCATACATATCTCCTTCCTAGAAACGTTCAGCCATCTGCCTCTTGACTTTTGCGTTTCTGTCTATTCCCCTCACATGCTCACTGGCAGCCCTTACTAGGCTTCCGGCCCAGTGAGGTCTGCTCCTCCGCTGCGCTCCCAAAGGTGCACTTCCAACTCTGAATGTAGATAGGCCTCTCTGCACAAGCACACTGCTCTACGGGGACTCACATTGTTGAATCAAGACAAAGAGGGAGGAGGAGAAAGGGGGCAAGGCCATGATGAAAAGGTAATGCATAAGGAGAGAGGTGGAGAACGAGAATGCTGTAGTGATTGAGTGGTGGTCCCGCAAAAGAAATGTCCAAGTCCTGATCCCCAGAACCTGTGACTGTAACTATATTTGGAGAAAAAGGTCTTTGCAGAGGTAATTATGTTAAGCAATTTGAGATGAGATCATCCTGGATTACCCGGGGAGGCCCTAAATCCAATGATAAACATCTGTGTAAGAAAGAAACACGTACATACACACACACACGCACACACACAGCGGGGAAGAAAATGTGATCACAGGGGCAGACACTGGAGGGATGTGGCTACAAATCAAGGAATGTCAACAGCCACTGGTAGCTGGAAGAGGCAAGGGAAGACTGTCCCCTAGAGTATCCAGAGGGAATGGTGCCTGGGCAAAACTTTGATTTCAACTTCTGGTTTCCAGAAGTTGAGAGAGTAAACCTGTCATTGAAAGTCCTATTTTTGTGGTGGTAATCTTTTTCCCTCCTATATTTTTAAACTATACACTTTCTCTGTATAATACAATCAACATCCAAAGCTTTATGTATGCCTTTACATGAATGGCTCAAAACCTGTAACTCCAACCCAGTCTTCTTTCCTGACCTCCAATAACCAATGGAACAGAGGATTTATTTCTTTGATAAAGACGAAATTTCACTACGTGCTACAGAGAAGCCTGGTGGGTTAACAGTCCATGGGGTTGCAAAGAGTTAGACATGACTGAGCATGTACTCACAGTATATAAAATATTATGAAATATTATGAAAATATTAACTTCTCACAATAATTGGAGGCTTTATATATATACTTTACTGTAAAATATTACATACCATGTAATATTCAACTGGTAAAGAATCCGCCTGCAATGCAGGAGACCTCAATTCGATTCCTGGGTTGGGAAGATTCACTGGAGAAGGGATAGGCTACCCACTCCTGTATTCTTAGGCTTCCCTTGTGGTTCAGCTGATAAAAAATCTGCTTCCAATGTGAGAGACCTGGGTTCGATCCCTGGGTTGGGATGATCCCCTGGAGAAGGGAAAGGCTGCCCCCTCCAGTATTCTGGCCTGGAGAATTTCATGGACCATATACTTCATGGGGTTGCAGAGTTGGACATGACAGAGAGACTTTCACTTTCACTTTTCAATATTCATTATACATATCCAAGAACCGATGGAAAGCTTTATAATATATACTTATATAAGGGACATCTGTAGCAATATTATAATATAGAGATATTACATTAATGGTTTTTCTTAAAAATATGGCATGAAGCCTTTGAGAAAATATATTATACCTTTTGACTTTCTAATCCTTGTTCTAGGGAAAATAATCTGGTATACACATGTCTAAATTTGTCAGAGTGGTTTGTCCCATTAGAACACAGAAATTAAAACAAAGTCAGTGTAGACCTTACAAATAGATGAGAAAAGTAGAGAAACTAAAGGCAAAGGAGAAAAGGAAAGATATACCTATTTGAATGTAAAGTTCCAAAGAACAGCAAGGAGAGATAAGAAAGCCTTCCTCAGCGATCAATGCAAAGAAATAGAGGAAACCAATTGAATGGGGAAGGCCAGAGATCTTTTCAAGAAAATCAGAGATACCAAGGGAACATTTCATGCAAAGATGGGCACAATTAAGGACAGGAATGGTATGGACCTAACAGAAGCAGAAGATATTAAGGAGAGGTGGCAAGAATACACAGAACTATACAAAAAAGATCTTCACGACCCAGATAACCACAATGGTGTGATCACTCCCCTAGAGCCAGACACCCTGGAATGTGAAGTCAAGTGGGCCTTAGGAAGTATCACTACGAACAAAGTTAGTGGAGGTGATGGAATTCTGGTTGAGCTATTTTAAATCCTGAAAGATGACACTGTGAAAGTGCTGCACTCAATATGCCAGAAAATCTGGAAAACTCACCAGTGGCCACAGGACTGGAAAAGGTCAGTTTTCCTTCTAATCCCAAAGAAAGGTAATGCCAAAGAATATTCAAACTACTGCACAACTGCAGTCACCTCACACACTAGCAAAGTAATGCTCAAAATTCTCTAAGCCAGGCTTCAACAGAATGTGAACTGTGAACTTCCATATGATCAAGATGGATTTAGAAAAGGCAGAGGAACCAGAGATCAAATTGCCAACATTCGCCGGATCACTGAAAAAGCAAGAGAGTTCCAGAAAGACATCTACTTTTGCTTCATTGACTACACCAAAGCTTTGGGCAGAAAGTGACAAAGAACTAAAGAGCCTCTTGATGAAAGTGAAAGAGGAGAGTGAGAAAGTTGGCTTAAAGCTCAACATTCAGAAAACTAAGGTCATGGCATCCAGTCCCATCACTTCATGGCAAATAGATGGGGAAACAATGGAAACAGTGAGGGACTTTATTTTCTTGAACATCAAAACCACTGCAGATGGTGACTGCAGCCATGAAATTAAAAGATGTTTGCTCCTTGGAAGAAAAGCTATGGCCAACCTAGACAGCATATTAAAAAGCAGAGACATCACTTTACCAACAAAGGTCCGTCTCATCAAAGCTGTGGTTTTTCCAGTAGTCATGCATGGATGTGCGAGTTGGACTATAAAGAAAGCTGAGCACCGAAGAATTGATGCTTTTGAACTGTGGTGTTGGAGAAAACTCTTGAGAGTCCCTTGGACAGCAAGGAGATCCAACCAGTCCATCCTAAAGGAGATCAGTCCTGGGTGTTCATTGGAAGGACTGATGCTGAAGCTTCACCTCCAATATTTTGGCCACCTGATGTGAAGAACTGACTGATTGGAAAATAACCTGATGCTGGGAAAGGTTGAAGGCAGGAGGAAAAGCGGACAACAGAGTACGAGATGGTTGGATGGCATCACCGATGCGATGGACATGAGTTTGAGTAGGCTCCGGGAGTTGGTGATTGACAGGGAAGCCTGGAGTGCTGCAGTCCATGGGGTTGCAAGGAGTTGGACACAACTGAGCGACTGAACTGAATTGAGGTATTTGAATAATTTTATGAAAAACATATGTGGTAGTATTTATGTAAATTTTTTATTTTATAAGACCCTGTAAATTCTTAAAATTTATTATAAGGGAAAACGAGGCATGGCATAACTTTCCTGTAGTTATAGCATTCAGTTAGTCTATTTATATAATTGTCAATTAATCCCTACATAATACACAGGTAAAATTTTCTATAATAACTTTATTACAAAATATTCCACAAGAGCAATGGAGAAATAATTTTATTAGCAATTCTAGTCTGACACAAATTTCAAAGGAAGCAATGTTGTTTTTCCTCTCTAAGCTGAAAATGGTGTTAGTAATCACCATGAAAGTAACAAAATAAAAATACACTAGAGGAGATCTCAGAAATCATACAGCTTCATTGTGATTTTAGCTACAAAGAAACTAGAACATAGAATATATCAGTGTCTTTTCCAAGCTTCACAAATATTCCATGGCAGAGCTGAGATTAGAAATACTTGATGCTTTTTCCATATGCCACTATGTAATTGCCAACAGAAAGATTGCCAATAGAAAATGACATTTCCAGATGCCAAATTCATCCACATAAATTTAGATTATAAAGGAAAGAGACAAGAACTAGAAAAGTGAAATCTTTCGATTACCAGTAACTGAGGTTCACGGTGTTCATCCACAGCTGGAAGTCCTGTTATTATTTCTAGTAAAACCTAAGAAGAAAGTAAAACTCACTTTACTCAAGACAACATATAGAAACTGGAAGGAACATGGCACTTGATTATGAAATCTGATGAACCATTTCCACACACTGCATTATGCCTTTTAGGCATGACAGTGGAAAGAACATAAGCTGTGGTCATTTCTTACCACCCTTTCTTCCCTGACACCTCAGAACCCACCCAACTCCACATGCAGTTCTTTAATCCTGGCAACTTACTAAACAATCAGCCCCCTAAATATGTGTTCTGGACATACTCTTTCTGCCTTGCAGAAGATACTTCACAAGTATAACTTTCTCTGGCTTTAGGAGAATACTATTTTCTAAACCTCAGGCATATCCTAGGAACTTGTGCCTTAACTTCACAGTGTTATGACAGTAGACATCCATAAAGGAAACACATATGAGAGTAAAAGATAAAGGATTTTCCAATTCTCAACCACTCCCACCCCACTCCTTATGCCATCATAAAAGGTTATTATCAAACTGATAAATCAGAAAATGCCACAACATATTTCCTTCAAAAATTTCCTCTTTAAAATATGACACTAAAATGCATACTGAAGGACACATTTTATATACTAAGTTTCATGCTAATTCATGTGGCAAAAAAATTATTTCTTACAGTAATTTCAGAAATCAATTTAAAAGCCTTACAAATTCAGAGAAGTTTTTATCACTGTCTCATTTAACTAGAGGTTAAAGTGAGCAATTTACATCTTTACATACGAGAGCTAAGCAACATAGGTGTATTCAAAATATTCTATTTCAATTTCACAAGTACAACCAGAATGATTATTGTTGCTAATTATATATATAGTAAAATATAATATATTACAAGTGTGTGTGCATGCATGCTAAGTTGCTTCAGTCGTGTCTGACTCTTTGCGACCCCATGGACTGTAGCCCACCAGGCTCCTCTGTCCATGGGATTCGCCAGGCAAGAACATTGGAGTGAGTTGCCATATCCTCCTCCAGGGAATCTTCCTGACCCAGGGATCAAACCCGTATCTCATACTTCCTGCATTGGCAGGCAGGCTCTTTACCACTAGTACCACCTGGGAAGCCCATTACATGTATACATAAATATATTTATATGAAACTTACCACCCCAAAGCTGTAGATGTCAGATTTGGGTGTAATTTCTCCTCGCAAAGCTTCAGGTGCCATATAAGCTGTTGTTCCCACAATTCTGCTAGTCATGACTGTCTGTGCAAACTTCTCAGAAGCCCGTGCAAGCCCAAAGTCAGATATTTTGGCTGTAAAGTCTTCATCTAGTAAGATATTTGCACTGAAAAACAGTTTTTCTTTTTAAACAAATCAAACAGTTCCTTAGGAAGGTGTATCACTGTATGTATTTACAGAGTATTCCATTTTATAATACACATCATAAAAGCTTGAATTTATGTAAATAAATCTGGATTAAGGATTATCGCTAAAGAAGAATAAAACTGTCTTCCTTTTTGTTTCTGTAAGGAAAATTTGAAAAAAAAGTGAAGTAAAACTCTTCACATTAGTGATATTTTTATTACAAATAATTTATTATGGGGTACCTTCCCTCAAAGTATGCTAAAGCACCCTTCTTAATTCCTCCCCTAAAATTTCTCAGTTCATTTAAAAACAAACTTCCAACCAGAGTATCTCAACTATATCATTTCTTAGGGGGTACTCTCTCTGAAATCTTTTGAAGAGGAAAGAATATGGGTAAAAGATCTTAATTCATTGATTTTATGCATTTGCTCATACAATCATACTTTGATTCAACAAAACTTTATTGAAGACCCGCAACATGTTACAGTATTTAAGCTCAGTGCTGGGCATGCGGACAATCTTAGAATCTTGTCTGTGACAAAGGTATAGAAATAATTTTTAAAAATTCCTAATGGTGATATTAGGTACAAAATGCTGAGAGAACAACTGTGTGTGCAGAAGAACTCCAAGGAGAAGGTGAAAAGTGGGTGTAGTCTTGAAGGATTATTAGAAGTTGAGGTTACTGAGGGAAAGAAATGCATTTCAGGCAAACGGAACAGCATGGACACAGTGATGAAAACAAAAACACATATGATCAATTTGAAGTAACTGGTGTCAACAGAATGTGAGGAGAACTTGAACTTTATCCTGGGAGCAACAGGACGCCAGCTAAATGTTTCACAGTGGGGAAGTGATGTTCTCAAACTTGATTTTTAGAAGCACAACCTGGCAGTATATTAGAGCATAGACAAGAACTGGCAAAGACCAGTTAAAGGATGACCAGGAAAGTTTGTAAAAAAGCAAATAAGAGATAGTGAAAGTGTAAATAAAGGCTGGGGAGAAAAGGAGGTGCAGATTTTGAGGTACACTCAATAGAACCTTGTAATTTGTATGGTATGGGGAATGAGGAAATCTTTAGCTTGGAAGACGGGATGAATACTAACTTCACTTGATTAGGAAAGAAACACAGAGGGAAGAATTTGGGTTGGAAGAGAAATGAATTTGACTGTCAACATGTTGACTTAGGAACTGCTATGGAACATTGTGGTAGGGTGATTTGGTCTAGAGACACTGAAAATATAGGACTGAAGGCTAATGATACAGATCTGAGTCACCCACACGGAGGGAGCAGTTGAAGTCAACATATCCCTCAGCAAGAACATGCAGGATTAACAGAAGCGACAATGAGGTAGGACTCAATTAGAATACACATCAGTTAGAATACACCAACGAGTAATGGATGGGAGATGGTGTATCTTCTCTTTCCTAAGCCCGATCCCTCTACTTGGACTCCTTTTTACATTCCCAGGAACCTTATTCTATAAACTATCTCACTTTTCTCTTCTGTTCTATCACATCCCTCTTCCCACAGGCATAAAAGCATGCTTTGGTCTCTGCCATCTTAAAAAAAAAAAAGTCTGCTGAATGACACATTGATTTCCAGCTATCCCCCTTCATGGGCTAAATAAGCGTCTCATCACAAGTGCTCGGGGCTGGTGCATTGGGAAGACCCAGAGGAATCGGGTGGAGAGGGAGGTGGGAGGGGGGACCGGGATGGGGAACACATGTAACTCCATGGCTGATTCATGTCAATGTATGACAAAACCCACGGCAATGTTGTGAAGTAATTAGCCTCCAACTAATAAAAATAAATGAAAAGAAAAAAATAAATTAATTAAAAAAAAAATAAGCGTCTCATCAGTCTTGTCTATACTCACATTTCACTTTCTCCTCACTACCACCTGAATTCTGACCCAATTACTGCATGGAAACAGATCTCCCGAAAGTCACTAATGACCTTCATGGCACTAATCAAATGCCTCATTTAAATATTTTTTTAAACGGGTCATTTTTCAGCCTTCATTCTGACTTCTAAAAAGCAACTGAAAATTTTGACTAATCCTTCTCAGGCAACTCTCTTTCCTTGTTCTCAGGGATACCACACTCTCCTGGTTTTCAGCTTACTTGCATACTTTCTTAGATTACTTTTTTGACTCATTTTGTTCTACTTGGCCATTAAGTCTTAAAGTTTCTCAGGACAAACCTTGGAACCTTTTCTTAATCTATATCTTTCTTAAAGTTAAGACAACTATATGCTAGCTCTTCAATTAACACCTATACGTAAGTAACACACAAATAAATATCTTTATCTCAGACTTCTTTCAGCTCCAACATGTACGCCACACTGATTAACATCTCTACTCACTTCTGTATCTTAAAGGAACCTCTAACACAACATGTACAAAAGAGAACTCACATATGCCACTCCCAACCTTGTCCTCTTTCATTGCTTTCTCTGTAAGTGAATCATGCCACAAAGATTCCAGAATGAGGTTCTGGAAGCCGTAAATCGTGCTGTCATTCCTGACGTGTCCCTCTCCCTGAATGCCACCCACCCACCCTGCAGCCAAGAATAAGCAAGAATCTGTTCACATTTCTTCATATAAACTGTTACCACCAAAATCTTCCATGACAGGCTCCAAGCTACCCTTTTCTACAAATGAGTCTCTATTCTCAAGCCAAAGTGATCTTCTCAAAACTTAACTATGATGCCACATTCCTCCTTATAATTATTCAATGGCATTTGTTTATACTTATGATAAAATTAGAGCTCTTATCTTGGTCTATTAGGTTCTACACAGGGCTTAGCTCTCTGCCTATTTTATAATTTTATCTTATTTATCTATCAATCACTCCTTCAATTTCTGCACTTCAGTCATTTATTTAACCTCCTGTAACCCATCATGCTCCCTCTGAACACTGGTCTCACAAATGTGCTTCCTTTATTCCTAGAATACTCTTTCCCCATATTCTACAGCTGTCCTCAAATTGTACTCACTCATGTCCTGTTCATTCTTCAGATCTCTGCTTAAGTATAATTTTCTCAGGTAACTCTTTTTTATATTAATCCTATAGACTATACACTAAAGTTTTACTATTATTTTGTGATTATCTGATTGCTCACAGATGTTACAAATGCTACTTTTCTAACTATATCATCCATAGTACCTGTTGTATAGTGGATGCTCAATTAATATTTGTTAACTAAATAAAAACATAACAAGGAAGATAACTGAAATGTACTCATGAAGAATGAAAGTGATTCAAAAAAGAGTGATGATCCACAAAATAAGAAAGTAATTTTGACAAGAAGAACAGAATAACATACTGTGAAAAACAAACAAAAAAACCACAGGTTACTTAGGATGAGTACTAGAAATAGGTCACTGGGTTTGAAATAAGGGAGATTATAGACGTCCTTAGTGAGACAAGCTTTCATGGCATGTTCCAGGTTAAGAAGTTCATGTCAATAGTGAATAGAAAGAGAGAAAATTACTCTTTAAAGATAGTTCTCCAAAAGCTTTTTAAAGGCAGCATTTACCTTTTAATATCTCTATGAATATGATGGTTTTCATGTAAATAACTGAGGCCATTAGCTGCACCCTGGGCAATCTTGCATCTCATGTACCAAGAGAGTGGGGGAGTACCATCCTTACGAAGTAAGAAACAAACCAATTAAAAATAAAAGTGGAGAATAAAAAAAAAGTCCATAGAAAATATATAACAGAACATTTCTTCTAAGCAGCTACTAAACCACATTATTACATTGCTAAGAATTTAGAACTACCACTTTTTAAGTTGTTAAACAATAATCGCTGATGCTGCTAAATAAGATCAAATGGAAGTTAGCATTTCTTATCAAACAATAAAAATATATGAGAGCATCTTCAAAGTCTAGCCTTGACTGATAATTTTACATTTTAGATTATCATCTGATAGAAAGGGAATTCCAATTGTTTACATAACAACTGTATAGTTTTCACAAAGTAGGATATTAATACAGTCTAAAAGATTCTGTCACAGAGAAAATATTAGAATTCCAACACAGAAACAGGAAGCCAAATAATATAATAAAAAAAATCTTACCAAGCAAGACAGTCTGTCCAGCAATGAACCATTGGGCATGTAAACATATACTAAGCAGAGATCATCTCCATCACTTGAGAAACCAAGTAGTTCTACCAAGTTTTCATGTTGACACCTGTGGCAAATAATTTTCCATCCAAAATTATTATGATATATACACATATTTACCTGAAGGTTATGTTATTCAATTTAGAGTTTTAAAAGAAAAAAGAGAAAGAAATAATTATATGCTATACATTATTGCAATGTGATACGCATGTTTCTAAATCTTTATATATGTTTATTACAACTGTTTATAATTTTCTGTAAACAGTTCCCTTTCAGTCAATATTAATCAACATAATTTTGATTTTAAAATTAAAGCTCAATAATTCACATATAATAGTTTGGTTAAGAACTAGGTAGGTGTTTACCTTTGTTTCACATAATTTTTAAAGATAGCGCAAACAAGATTTCAAGAAGTGTGTTGAAATGTGTACGACAACCCTTTCAAGAATTCTCAAACACATTCAAAGCACTGATGTACAGATATCTGATTTTCAATTACATCTAATTTATACATTTTTGATCTTTACTAGTATCTGGTTATTTATAACCTAGTTTGAGTTTCTTTATATACTTGAGAGTTACAAGACTAAATGAGGTGAAGTATAACAAAACTGCAGGCATCTATGGGACAGTAAGCACAAAGAAATCTGGGCTCAGAGTCCTAAGTTTAAAGTACAGCTCTGCCACCTCCTGGAAATGTGACCTTTCATAAGTTAACAGCCTCACTGAGCCTCGGCAACTTTCCCTGGTAAATGTGGGTAACAATGCCTATTATGTAACATACATGCTGTGAGAATTAAATTAGCAAATATATATGAGAGCCCTCTGGCTTCCCTGGTGCCTCAGTGGTAAAGAATCAGCCTACCAAGCAGGAGATGCAGGTTCGATCCCTAGGCCAGGAAGATCCCCTGAAGAAGCAAACATCAACCCACTCCAGTAATTTTTGCCTGGAGAATCCCATGGACAAAGGAGCCTGGTAGGCTACAGTCTATGGGGGTCACAAAAGAGTCAGATAGGACAGTGACTAAACAGCAACAACTATGAGAGCCCAGAATATATTCTATGAAGTGCAAATTAAAACAGCAAGTATTCCATTTTCCACCAAATTGGCACACTTTAAAAATAAGTAGATAACATTTGCTGAGTTTATACTAACAAGGCATGTGGTACTTGATTTACCTGCTTTGTTTTACTGAACCCTTAAAATAACTTAATGAAACATTTCATTATTAAAATAATTATCCCATTTTACAGATGAGAAAACAGACAACTAAGAAACTTGGCTGAGGTCATTCTGCTAGTAAGGGCCAGAGATTGATATTTATTTTAAAAACAGCAATAATATTTAATGGTAGTGTGGTAGCAGTTGTGAAATTGCAATAAACTGCTGGTAGAAGTATGTGAAGTGAAAGTCACTCAGTCATGTCTGACTCTTTGTGACCCCATGGACTGTAGTTCACCAGGTTGCTCTGTTCACGGGGATTCTCCAGGCAAGAATACTGGAGTAGATTGCCATGCCCTTCTCCAGGAGATCTTCCAGACCCTGGGACTGAACCTGGGTCTCCTGCATTGCAGGCAGATTCTTTACCATCTGAGCCACCAAATTATTATAACAACTACAAAGTCATTTAGACAAATACTCAGAAAGTCTTTAAAAAGTTCATGCATTCAGAACCAGTAATTCTTCCAGGGCTGTCTCCTGATGAAAAAAGCAGATTTGAGCTTAAATATTTACGTACAAAGAGATTTAAAGGCATTTTAATTTGTAATACTGAAAATTAGAAATATATATGGAAGGATATTGATTAAATGAAACATAATTTGTATATATGCTAGAATGTTATGCAATAATTTAAAATGTTTCAACACAGAAAAAAATGCCACACACTCATCATGAAGCAAGTACATCAAAATACTAGCAGTGGTTATCTCTGAGTGATATATTCAAGGGATGAATATTTTTCTGTATTTTCCAGATTATCTATTTTCAACAAGTTACTTTTAGGACTGGAGAGTGGAGGTAGGGGTAGAAAGAACAAATCCTGGACAGTCTTTTTATTTTTTTCAGTGTACATTAGTTTTACTGAAAAAATTAATTCCAATCTATTCTTTCTTTCTTGAAGTTAAGCAACTAGAGTTGGCGATTTATAACAATAGGTCTAATGAGAATAAATTGGTAAATCCTATTTATTTCAAAAACGCAAGTTCTGGAGTCAGACAGATCTGGATTTGAAACCTACATATTTATGTTTAAGTGACCTTGGATAAAGTTATTTAATGTTTCTGTATCTCGGTGGGAAAAAATAAGTGTGGTGTATTGGGGCGGTTACAACAATTGTGGTTATAACAATTGGTTAATGCATTACAGTTTTTGGCCTATTGTATAGAATGTGAAAAAGAGGAGAGTAAAAAAGCTGGCTTAAAACTCAATATTAAAAAAACTAAGATTATGGCATCTGGTCCTATCACTTCATGGCAAATAGATGGGGAAACAATGGAAACAGTGACAGACTTCATTTTCTTGGGCTCCAAAATCACTGTGGATGGTGACTGCAGCCATGAAATTAAAAGATGCTTGCTTCTTGGAAGGAAAACTATGACAAACCTAGACACCATATTAAAAAGCAGAGACATCACTTTGCCGACAAAGATCTATATAGTCAAAGCTATGGTTTTTCCAGTAATCATGTATGGAGGTGAGAGTTGAACTATAAAGAAGGCTGAGTGCTGAAGAATTGATGGTTTCAAACTGTGGTGCTGGAGAAGACTCTTGAAAGTCCCTTGAGGGAGATCAAGCAAGGAGATCAAGCCAGTCCATCCTAAAGGAAATGAACTCTGAATGTTCATTGGAAGGACTGATGCTGAAGCTAAAGCTCCAATATTTGGCCACCTGATGTGAAGAGCTGACTCACTGAAAAAGACCCTGATCTAGAAAAGATTAGGGGCAAGAGGAGAAGAGGGCAAGAGGTTGAGATGGTTGGATGGCATCACTGACACAATACACATGAGTTTGAGCAAATTCAGGGAGATAGTGAAGGACAGGGAAGCCTGGTGTGCTGCAGTTCATTGGGTCACAGAGTCAAACACGATTTGGCGACTGAACAACTTATACTCAAGTATCAATCACTATAATTATTAGAATAAATTTCCCAATTTGGTTTTCCTTCTCTTTCTGACAATTTTCAAACATACTGAGTCAATGGCTTCTAAACATTCTTGCATATAACACTTCCCTGGTTTATGGTGTTAACATATCAAATGGACTATTTGCCATGTATATATTAATATATAAATATGTATTTATATACACATGTATATATATAATATACTATCATTTACTGCTCATAAATTTGGAGAACAGAAAACATGATAATGGAATGATAGTTCCATTATCAACTATCCAGATAGTGGAAATTCCATATAATTTTGCCATGATTTAGAATAACGACTGCTATTTAATCTACACACATATGAGTGAGTATATGTAGCCATAGAATTGCAGAGTCAAAGTTCTGTCAAGTTCATTAAACTATTTTAGACTATATTTGAAAATATCACCAGTTCATGGCACACTCTGGGAAAGAAACAGGTCCATTCTTGTCCTGCTCTCTTCCATGGTACCACGCTGCCAAATTAACTTACTTTGCCATTACTTTTATTTCTTGATCAAATTGTTGTTTCAGCTCTTCAGTACTAACGTCAACCATCTAAAAATATAAAATAATACACAATATAACACCATACAATAACCCAGAGGCTCCTAAAGCTAGAAGGGGTACAAGAGATCATCTGGCAGATCCTGCTTTTTTAAAATATGTAAGTCATCATTTTCCCCATTTTATAAGCAACTGAGAACTAGAAATATTAGTGATTTGCTCAAGGTCTCATGGCTGGTTAAGTGGAAGGAAGAAAGCCATATAACTCATGTAACTATATATACTTCAGTGAGTCATTATGGGAACAAAATGAAATAATGAGACTTTACTGTATAAACATTCTGAAAAAAAATTCAATGTGTCAGAAAACACAAGCAATTTTGAAGGCAAAAAGAAAAACAGAACGTGTAAAAGTATTTGCAACATATATGACAAAGGGATCTTTATTATAAAAAAATGCATTGTGTTGATATTTTAGAATAATAATAGCTTTAAAATAATAATAGATTTAAAATATAAGATACTCTAATAGAAATGTAAACAAAGGGTGCAGATGAGAATTTTTAAAAATTTTTATCGCAATATTTTCTAAACTTTATTTTTAAATGAGAAAAGTAAATAAGGAAGATATTTTTATAAAATTTTCTTAGAATCTTAGTGTTTTAATATTGATCATACATGGAGCACTGTGTAGAGTTTGGCTTCTCTATTTTATGAATCTCCCCAAATTATGTGTATAATTGTATGTACGTGAATATAACTACATTCTTGTAGAGAGTGTCTGTAGCTTTCAACAAGGTTTTAAATGTTAAGAACAGCCAATTTAGAATGATGTTTACTGAGAGAAAATACACACTGAAATAATATGTTTCCTAAAGATTAATTTAATATTTATTATTCCCTCATAGCTTAGTTGGTAAAGAATCTGCCTGCAATGCAGGAAACCCTTGTTTGATTCCTGGGTCGGGAAGATCCGCTGGAGAAGGGATAGGCTACCCACTCCAGTATTCTTGGGCTTCCCTTGTGGCTCAGCTGGTAAAGAATCTGTCTGCAATGCAGGAGACCTGGGTTCGATCCCTGGGTTGGGAAGATCCCCTGGAGAAGGGAACGGCTACCCACTCCAGTATTCTGGCCTAGAGAATTCCATGGATGGTCGCAAGGAGTCGGACAAGACTGAGCAACTTTCACGCACTCACATACAGCACACTAGGGAACAACTCTTCCTGTAATTTTTTCTCTGCCAGAAAATATAACTTACTGCTGCAAGCTTCTTCACTGCTACAGTCCTGTTGTTCACATAGCCTTTATACACAACTCCAAACCCTCCTTCTCCCATTTTGTTACCACCGACAGAAATGGGCCGTTCATCGAAGTTATTTGTGACATCCTTCAATTCAAAAAATGAAAAACTGTGAAAACCTGTAATGTCAATAGAATAAGAAAAAGAGTGTTTCATTAAAAAAGAAATTGGTTTTTATAATTCCAGTATTTTCTCAATTTGGATATCTCATACCTATGCAAATATTTAAACTCTAGTCACTTATTTTCTTTATAAAATGATCCTTTCAAACTATGTCAATATTTACTTTTTTTTTTTCACCGCTTCTGTGGTTGTTCGTACGTAAATGTCCTATTATATCTACTCACCTATAACACTAAAACAATGAAGACGCCGCCTAATAAATTAGGAGGAAAACAAGACCACAGAAGAGCTATTGCCAGAGTATATAAACAAAAGAAGAGCTTTATTTTAAAGCAGTGATGGTCTTATGACAAACTCACTAGCACAAAGCATGGTAAATATTACTTACGTGTATCACTAAATTCTAAACTTGTATTTTCTGGACTTGAGGAGTCAGGTAGCACATAGTTTTGTTCAAGATTCTCATCAGATATCACAGATGTCCTGTCTTTGCCATAGAGGGGCTTCGGTTTCTGCTGAACTGTTATAGTGACTTTAGAAGGCAGTGTATTAACATTTTTGGGTACAGCATCTAACAAGTGAAATAAGATACAAGTTGTTGTTACATAAGAAAAAGTGTTTGTGAAAAAGTTAAATTAGGAACTCAATTTACTTAACATCATTCTAGTTGCTACCCATTAGCCCCATATGCTCATAGCACTCATAAGAATTTACCTAGTAAGAATTTGTAAATTTCGATAAGGATGGGCAAGGCAGTGTTTCCAAATAGTGGCCTATAAGCCACCTGCAGCAGAAGCACTGAAGTACCTGTTTTAACATGGTGATCTTGAACTTAACTCAAGAATTTTGATAATGAGGTCCGGAGTAAAGCCTGGGAAGTTACATGTTTATGAAGAACTCCAGGTGATTCTTATGCCCTCTGAAGGGTGAGAACTACTGGTATAAATAGCATCAAAGGGAAAAAGCAAACTTCCTATTGGCATAAAACTACCTGACTTTAACTGCACATTTAGACTGAATCCTGAAGTGTTACCAGCTTCAGGATTTTCTCTGCAGCAAGTCTGCAGCATCTGGGGTGCTTGTTAAAGAGTTGGGGAGAGTTGAAAGAATGAAGACTCTTAAAAGTAAGGTTTATCTACTCTGATAAAAAAGTAAGAGAAGAATCATTCCTATTTCTGTCACTTGTCTTTCCATCCTAGCCACTGATACCATAGACACACTCAGTTTACCTGGTAGCAAAAGACTTGCAGGGGCAAAAAACTCATTTTGGACCAAAATATCCACAAGATCACCAACTGTGCAATTTGTGGTGCCCCAGTCAAACAGTAACTCACATGTGGGGCTTTTTCCAGTTTGTAGTAATGCTTCAAATCTCCTTAAAGCAAGTAACAGAGAAATAAGATGAGTATGTGAGCAGAGTTAACACATAAGTAAGGTATTTACTCCCCTCAGTCCCCCTCTTGTCCACAGCACTTCCTATGATTAAAAAAAGAAAGGGGCAGAAAGAGAGTCAGCAAGAATTAGAGAACAGGAAAGACGGGCAGAAGGAAGAAAAGATGCTGAAGGTGATGATGAGTTGACAGATACTCAATACTTACAGTGGGCTATAGGATGCAAAACATGAACTCATATAATTCTCAAAGACACTGTGAATATCATGCTAATGTACTAAAGAGAAAGCGTGAGAGGTAAGCAGTCCACAGTCACACAGCCAATAAACTTGTATACAAACTGAGATTCAGACTGCTATCTCACCGAATACACAGGTGTACTCTCAACATGCTAAGCTATACTAGTTCCCTACATGACTTATTAACACTGTTAGCCATGTGATTTTTAATAAAGCAGGCTGCTTAAAGAAATAGAGAATACATACACTTGGAGAATTATTCCTTGGATCTTAACTATATTCCATTTCAACTGAGGGAAAAACAGATCGGTTTTTCATGAAAAATGTCTTTAAACAGTTGGTGAGAATTTGCTGTGTAACATAGGGAGGCCAGTCTGGCACTCTGTGATGACCTAGAGAGGAGGGATGGGGGAAAGGAAGGGAGGCTCCAGAGAGAGGAGATATATCTATAATTATGACTGACTTGCATTATATGGCAGAAACCAACACACAACTGTAAAAATTAAAAAAACACAAAAAAGAAAACAACTATCAATAGGTTTGAAAGTAATATTCAAAAACCTAAACAACTTAGCTCTCCCTGTTTTTTCCTGAAAATTTGTTTATTTCAAAAAATTTGAAACCTACAGAAAAGTTGAAAGGATAATACCATGAGCAACCATCTAGATTCACCGAATGACCAGGTAACATTTAACCTCGTTTGTGCTTCACCCTCTCCCTCTTCATCTCTGTCTGGGTGCTCACTTTACAGAACTTAGACCAGATGTGTAGTAGAACTCTCACAGTCTAGGTTTGTCTGACGACTCTCTCACGATTAAATTCAGATGAAAAACTGTTGGTAAGAACATTGCATAGATGACAATGTGTCCTTTACACTGTATCACATCTGGGGGCACAAAATGGCAGTCTGCACCAATACTGATGACACCAGTTGGATTACTTGGTTAAGGAGGTGTACTGCAGATTTTTTCTCTGCAAAAGCACCTTTCCCCTTTGCAATTCATAATTCATCTGTGGAATATACTTTGAAATCATGTGGGTATCTTGTTCATCAACGCCCTTTCGCCTTGGCGTTTCAGCATTCACTGATGAGCCCTCCATCATCAATTACTCACTGGTACTTGTAAACTGGTAATTTTTTAGTTCTCTCATTCTTTCAATATTTGCTGCCATTATTTTTTAAAGAAGAGTCTTCTCCTCATTCCCTCAACTATGCTCTTGATGGTTTTTTTGTTTTTTGGCTGTGCTGTATCACAGTGCTCAGACTTCTCCAGGTGCAGTGAACAGGCTCTAGAGCACACAAGCTTAGCAGTTGCTGAACGCGTGCTTAACTACCCCATGCCTGCTATGTGTGACCTTAGCTCCCCGACCAGGGATCAAACCCACGTCCCCTGCTTTGGAAGGCAGAGTCTTAACCACTGGACCACCAAGGAAGTCCCTTCTCCCAAGGTCTTTAATAGTTAACATCAACAAACTGTCTATAAAAATGGTTTTTGAGGTTTAAACTTAAGCTTCCTCCAAATAATTTAAGATGCTCATCCTTCACATGAGAAAACATTTCCTGGATGGACTAATAATGAAAACTAAAGTTTCAGATTTTTTTCAGGTTAATGCTGAAAGTCACAAATAAATTTATTTCCCTTTGCTTCCAGAGACATATTTTGACATAAGTTTGGGCTGGAATAACTGACAAAAACAAAATTTGTACTTATATCTCACACTGAATCAAGTAGAGACAAATAGAATGGAATTTAATCCAGGGTAAGAACTAAGAAGTCGATTTACAGATGTATACATGTACAAGCAACTTTAAAACATCAATTTGAAGAACTTCCCAAATATGCCATTTAAGTGCATTAGAGACTCATAAATGAATTTAACTGTAAAAACTTACTTGCAAGATCACAGTATTGACCTGGCTGATATATTGGAGAATGAAGCAAAAGTCACACACACACACACACACACACACACACAAAGAGGGGGGATTTATTACCATTACCTTCCCTAGAGAGAGGTTTATTTTCTGAACTGCAGCATTAGACAGTATTTGTACCTATTAATCATTCTAAATTGTGATGTAAGACTTTAAAAAGAGAAAGATTTTTATGTTACCTTATGTGAAACTGATTGTATCTATCATCACCAGATGGTTTTTTAATAGCAACTGCTAACTTCTTCCATCCTTCTTGAGGGTCAATAAAATCGGACAGCTTTCTAATTAGTCCAAGACTGAGGTAGCGCACATATGTTGATGCTGTTATGGGTTTGTTCATCTTTTATTCCTAAAATATGGAAAATTCTCATTAAAATTTTACAGTAGCTTTAGTGATGACATGTATAAGCTTATACATCACACTTTGCTTTAACATAGGAAATGCTGGCAACTTATTACACTGTAATAAAGGAAAACTCCAAGGTCAAGACGTTGATATTTTAGTCTTTCTCCACCTCTAAATATTCATTAAAAATGACAGGATTATTTTTTTCTAACATTGATATTTTCTAAGTGAAATTTACAAAAAGGTGCAAAAAGTGTACTTTTTCATAAAAATTCATGTAAACATATTCAGGAATCAAATGTATTATGAAAAATATTTTTCAATTTAAAATATTTTGGTATTTATTTACTAGTAAATATTTATGCAATATTCTTTGGTAGAAGTAAAAAAAAAAAGTCCTGAAATAATTTGTATTGCATTCAAAGATGGTCTATTCACTACCTTTTTATGTAACATGTTCTTCCTTGACTCTGCCACAATTTTTGAGTTCATCAGACTTGCCTGATTATAATTCATTCCCTACTAAGGTGAACCCTGTGGTTTATCACCTAACTACTCTTTAGGCAGAACCTTTATTTGCTCAGTCCCCTATTCTTCTTCTATTCCACCCTAGAGAGCTGTAGCTAGGGACAAACCTCACAATTTTTCTTGTATACCAGCACTGCTGAATGTAGCTGTGGAGAACTCAGTAACTGAGCAGACTGGTGTGAATACAAATTTAGGGGACCCCTTTTCAACACTGCTGTTTATCCTTTCACTTGCCTTTCCTCATCCTCCCGAGTGACTATTTCACACCTTTAGCTCTCCCCATAATTTATTTGATTTCTACCTCACTCATTCTCAGCAGGCCAGTGGTCTTTCCTTCTAATGAATCAAAACAAGTAGATCGAAATATTCTCCTATCAATTACTCTCCTGCTCCTTTACGTATTTTTATTTTAAAAGTGCAATATAATTAATTTGGGAGGAAACACTAGATTCATGTGGTATGAAATTCAGATGCTACAAAAGGGTAAGAAGAAAGAAGTCCTCCTGTGTCTTAGGCTCTATATTGGCAGTCTCTTCTTTGCGGCCTTCTTTGATCACATCTAGGTAGGTCCACCTACTCTCAACCTAATTACGTTTCATCCCTGCACAATGTGTTTGTAATCATATATTTATTTGTTTAGCTGCTTATAATGGTCTCCGCCATTAGACTCTAAGCTCCATGAATTCAGAGGTAATGTTCATTTTATTCACTGACATATAACTAATTACTAGCATACCCCAGAAATTGGTATTCAGTATTACAAATGAATGAATTTCTTGCCCATGCTAGGTGACTTACATATTTCACTTGATCTTCACAGTGACTAAGGCAGGGTTGGCATCTCTATTTCATTAAAGTAGTAAGTAAAAGTTAGTTCTTAAACCCATGTCTGACTCCAAATTCATGTCATATATCCCTGTTTCTCTAATTCAATTCCTTGTTCATGTCATTCTCTTTTCTAGAAAGACCAGTCATTTCCTTTCATTCATTCACACACTTAATAAAGATATATGTCAGGCTTTGCATTAAGTGACGGGAGCTATAGAGAAGAGAAAATCTTTGTTTTCAAGCTTCTCAGTCTAATGGGGGATATAACTATTTACACTCAGTATAAATGTTACAAGAAGTGTGAGCAGTGTTAATGGGGCCCAGAGGAGAAACACCAATTAAAGGAAGTCTAAAGAGTCTGAAGTCTGAAGACAGATTTGGGTGGGTGGGTAGTTGGAAGCAATGAGGATAAACCCCAAAGGGAATTCCAGGCAGCAGGATTAGCATGGGAAAGCACCGGTTAGGCTAAGGCCAGGAGTTCGCTATGGCTGGACCCTACGATAAATGTCATTAAGCAGTAAAATATGAAGTTGGAGAGGTAGGCAGGGCCAAGTCATCACACCCCTCATATACTACAATGGGAGATTTAAACTTCATACTAAAAGGTACAGGGGAGCCACTGAACGATTTAAGGAAAGGTGGGAAGTGATCTTATTCGGTTAACTGGATTCCTCTGGATAAAACTTGAAGGGGTGCATATTAAGGAAAGAGACCAGTTTGAAAACTTCACAATAATCTAGAAATGAAAGTCTTAAGAAAGCATTCAGTCAGGGAATGAAGAAGAAACTGCTTCAAAAATTTTGGAGGAAAATCACGACATCAGAAAGATGGGAGACTGCGGAAAACAAGCTGATTCCTAACTTTTTTGGCTTGGGTAATTATGTAGATGATAGAGGAAATAATGTGTCCAGTTCTGCATAAGTGCTCGCTCAGAAGTTTGCAACCCTACAGACTATAGCCCGCCAGGCTCCTCTGTCCATGGGATTTTTCTGGCAAGAATACTGGAGTGGGTTGCCCCGTGTTCAGTTCTGGTCAACGTTAAATGTGAAATATCTACCTCGAGCACCATCTGGGGAAGCTGGCACTAAGTAGCTAAATATACAGTCTGGAGATTAGGGTAGAAGTTTTGGTAATGAATCCTCAAGTATGAGCATTCTCACATATTCATATATGAATAGTTGGCTGAAGCAACAAGAAATATATTCCCTATTAGGAATATAAAGACTGTGAGGAATGAAGAGGAAAGAAAAGAAACTTTAAAAAAAGTATTGATAAGTCATGGAAGTTAAGAAAACCAGGAGAGTCACATACCAGAGATTTCTAGAATGGGGTATAGATTGGTATAAAAGTCCCTGAGAGATCAGATAAATACTGATGGTGTGCACAATTTGGAAACCAAAAGGCGTCTGGGTGACTTAAGAACAGTTTTGGTGGAGCAATGAGTGCATGGTAGAAATACATTTCCCAAGAAGACTTTGGGTTCTAGTGTAGCTCTTCCACAAGCCAACTGTGACTAGCGTCAATAACTCAGTTTCTCTGGACTTTGGCTTCTTCATCTGAAATCCGGAGATGGTCACATCTAAGAGTTTTTGTATAGATTAAAAATCAAAAGATGCCTAATCCTATCAATAATAAGTGATCAAAGAAAATGTAGTGATGATTATTGCAAGGCAGAAGCTATTCTTATGTCACATTAAAAAAAAAGAAACGTGCAGCGTTTTATTTAAGCTCAATTTCAAAACAGCAGTGAAAGGCAACTGAAGGAGAGGAAGTGGAAATAAGAGGTCTGAGAACACAGCTAAGCTTTTCATGGTGACTGTCATGTTACTAAGCATAGTATCCTTAATATGCTTATAATCTTCCCCAAATACATTATTCACTCCCATGCTTTCTTCAGTAAAGTATTATAGATAACCATTTACCTAGATCAAAAGTGGTTGTCCGTTTTTGGACAACCCAACACCATCACTATGAACAAAAGCCTGTGATACCTTCTAGACCTAGTAAGTTATATAGGGCTGCCCTTCTCAAATTGGGATGTTTGCTAATATGCTATAAATTAAACATAATATATTAATACCATCCTCAAAAATCAATTTAACTTAATGGTAAGTAATCTGAAACATTTTGGATATATTTTTTAAAAACCAAAATATTATTCATTTATGAATATTTATTGAATCTCTATTTTGTGCTGGATATTGATCCAGGCCCCTGGAGATAAAGCATTAGGAAAATAAGAAAAAAAAATAACTGAATTCATGGAACTTGTATTCTAATAGATGAAGATGGGTTATAAGCATTTACTCTACAGTACACTGAGCTCTGTTAAGTCGCTATAGCCATGTCCGACTCTTTTGGGACCCCATGGACTGTAGCCCACCAGGCTCCTCTGTCCGTGGGATATTCCAGGCAAGGATACTGGAGTGGATTGCCATTTCCTTCTCCAGGGGATCTTCTCAACTCAGGGATAGAACCCAGGTCTCTTATGTCTCCTGCATTAGCAGGTGGGTCCTTTACCACTAGCGCCACTGGGAAGTCTATATATGATGCCAAATGAAAAGGAAAAAAAATAAAATAACTGAGAAGGGGTTTTATTTGTAAATAGAGTACTCAGAGTAGGCTTCAATAAGGTGCCATGGGATTAAAGGTTTAAGGGAATGAGAAAGCTAGCCACTGGGATATCTGTGGTAAACGTTTCTGGGCAAAGGAATAGAGAATGTAAGGGTCTGGAATGGGCTGACTGAGGGGACAGTAAGACTGGAGAACAGGGAGCAGGAAGGCAGAATAGAAGAGAGGGGTCATGGGGCCAGGTCCCCTAAGGTCCTACTTCATTTCTATCTTCTGAGGGAGATGAGAAGACAGGGGAGATTTTCAGAAGAGGACAGACATGCTCTATACTCATGTCTTAAAAGGACACTGGGGACTGCTGCTGAAAATTATTGTTGTTTAATCACTGTTTAAATTATTGTTGAATAAACTATATATTAAAATGAGGGCAGAGAAGCAGGAAGAGATCAATTAAGTCATTACATCAATAATCCAGGTGGGAGGTGCTTGTGGCTTCCATCCGAGTGGTAGCAAAGAAGACAGACTTCCTAGGATGATGGATATTTTCTGAGGTAGAAACCTCAGAAGTCACACAGAATCCTGTATGCTGCTATGAAGGGTGAGAAGTTGGCAACAAGGTTTCTGGCTTGAACAAGCTCCCTGACCTTTACAGTAAGATGGAGAAGACTGTCAAAGGAGCACGTTTAGCCTGGAAGCTCAGGATTTGTTTGGACAGGGGTAAGCAAACGTCAAATGAACATTTAGAATGCAAACAAAAGAAAAACCAAATCTTAACTTTCTGACAGGTCTCTTCAAGGATTACCCCCAGAAAGGGAAAAGGCAAATCTGAATATTCTCTGCTCTCAGCTCTTTAGGCAGAGACGTTTTTGAGGCACTTGTTCAGTTGCTAAGTCCCGTCCCACTCTTTGCGACCCCAAATAGCCCACCAGGCTCCTCTATCCTCCCTATCTCTGGGAATTTGCTCAGATTCATGTCCACTGAGTCGGTGATGCTATCCAATCATCTCTTCCTCTGCCACCCCCTCTTTTGCTTTCAATCTTTCCCAGCAACCCATCCTAAATGGCTAAAATGCTTTCTGAGGTTGCTTTTCATTCCAGGCTGTCGGTACACTTTCCCCATCAGATAACGTGTTGACAATACCGCTCCACTTTCTAGTTTCCCGGAAGCCTGAGAAACCAGCTGATTAGAATCTTGTGGGGGTTCAGAATGCTTTCCACGCGGACATCATCTTTGCTGGGTGCTGGTCCTACTTCCTGGTTCTCAGGAAAAGAGATTTCATTTCGTAAACGGGGTTCTCGGAACACATAGCCCGGGAGTTGAGAAACTCGAGGCGAGGTCCGACAGAACCACCGAGTGACGCCTCTCTTCGCCCCACGGTCCTCCACGGGTCCCACCAATTTTCTAATCCCTAGGAACCCACCTAAGTCTTGATCCTGGAGCAGGCGCTGCTCATGCAACCTACTTCCCCTCTAACTTTTCTCACTTGGGCCGAAGAGAAGTCGATTTTCCTTCCGAGCAGTCCCTCCACAACCCTGAGGCCAGGGCGCAGACCTCGGACACTTCGCGGAGAAGGTGGCGCGCAAGTCCGGAACCCCTTACCTGTCCGGGCGCGGGGCGCAGGGGCGCACAGGGCGCCGTGGGGCTGAGTCAGCGACCTCAGGACCCAGGTACAACGAAGGGCCGGGGCGTGCCCAATCCGTCAGGTCCCGCCCCCTCCCGCCATGCCCCGCCCCTCCCCGCTCCGCCCCCTTCCTCTTAGTGCTTCCTCCTGGCCGCTCCACTGCGTGAAAAATTCCAGAAAGGCGAACGGCTCTTCTCTAAGTGGGAGCCTGCCCCTTTAAATACTCTTCTATCGGAGACTAGCTAGTTTATGGCTTCCGGGCATGCGCACGGCGAGGTGCGGAGGAAACCCTGCAGCGGGACTTGAGGTAGAGCGGGCTGAGCTTCTTGGCGCCACGTGGGCTTGTGCCGGGGGCGATGACAGCATTGGCCTTGAGACCCTGACCCTCTGTCCCCAAGAGGAGCGCGACGTGAGCTAGTATCGCCCTTGAGTTAGGCGGGGATGGGGGAGGAGAAGACGCCCGTGGAGCCAATGGCTGTGTCGGGGGTGCTTTTGAAAGCGCCTCAAGTCTGTGCTGCAGGAGACAGTCCTGCTGGTTGGTGGCAGAAGTAGGAAGTAGGAGTGAATTAGGTGGAGCATTGGCGGTGGAAGGAACAGGAGGAGCTACTGTCCTTTTTTAACATCCTTCTAGACTCTGCCCTTAGCCACACCCCAAATTCCCAAGCCTTGGGTCAGCAAACTGCCTTCTCCGTGTCCGCCCGGCAGGCTTACCGACACATCTGTTGCACGGGAACTCAACTCTGGATTCCTTGCTGCCCTTCAGCACGGTTCCACTCTTACTAAGATGCTTGGTTGTAATTCCCTCATCGTTGTATTCTCAAATTGTTCTCCTATGCCACTAGCTCAGAATGTTTTCATATTTTCTTGCTACAGCTGAGCTCTTGATCACGTCTTGTTGCTTTTGATCTCCTCTAACTGTTCAACTAGGTTCATCCTGCTCAGTACTATCAGTCATCTTACTAAAACATCTTTTAGGATTGTGTTATTTTTCTGCTCAGACACCTCCAGTGGCCGGCGATTAACCACTGAATGGATTCTAAGCCCCTGACAGGGCATTAAGTGTTTTACCTAGTTCGGCACTAATCCGGCCATATTTTCCAGAACTGTGCTAGAAAACACTTTGTCCTCCTGCTCTGTATCTGGGTTGTTCAGTTTTTTCTTAACCCGTTGCATAGTTTGCTCATGCCTTTGCCTCATTTCTGTCTCCTGAACTGTTTTGAAAATGTGGCCACTTCTTGCATTATGCTTTACTGATTATTCTAGCCAAAAGTGACCCCCTCTTTCTTCTTCTTCACTCTTACTGCTCTTATTTTGTACTAGTCATTTTTATTTATTCAATAATCAGGTTTTTTTTTTTTTGGTTGATTGACCTTTTATTTTTTTTCATTTATTTTTATTAGTTGGAGGCTAATTACTTTACAATATTGTAGTGGTTTTTGTCATACATTGACATGAATCAGCCGTGGATTTACATGTATTCCCCATCCCTGTCCCCCCTCCCACCTTCCTCTCCACCCGATCCCTCTGGGTCTTCCCAGTGCACCAGGCCCGAGCACTTGTTTCATGCATCCAACCTGGACTGGTAATCTGTTTCACCCTAGATAATATACATGTTTTGATGCTGTTCTCTCGAAACATCCCACCCTCGCCTTCTCCCACAGAGTCCGAAAGTCTGTTCTCTACATCTGTGTCTTTTTTTCTGTTTTGCATATAGGGTTATCATTACCATCTTTCTAAATTCTCAATAATCAGTTTTGATTGTGTGCCTACTATGTGCTTGATTCTGTTCTAATTGTGAAATAATCAGTGAATAAGGCAGACAGGGTTCTTGCTTTCATAGAGCAAACATTCTAGTTGGGGTAGGTATATAGTAAATAGTGAGGTAAAATGATTAAATAGCAGTGATATGAAGAAAATTAAATAAGATTTTATGAAAAATAGTGACTTGCTGGTTTCTTCTGATTATTGGTCAAGGAAGATCTCTTTAAGGATATTATTGAAGAGGGACTGATTTAATCAACAGGAACAGTTGGCATAAAGGAACTGAAGAAGACCAGTGTAGCTGGAGTATAGTGGATAATGGGGAAAGGGTACAGGATAAATTTGGAGAACAGAGTTCAGGATCTTAGAAGTCTTTGGAAGCCAGGGTGGGTAATTTGGATTTTATTATAAATGTGATTAAAGGGTTTAAATGGGGTTGTGATATGATTTAATTTGCCTTTTTAAATCATCATTCTGGCTACCATGTGGAAAATTGACTGTGGTGGACTACTAATAGAAGCAGAGATTAGAGGCCTTCACAATGTATAAGAATTTCTGGAATGGACATATTAAAATAGAGGTGATGAAGGGGCAGTCGGAGTAATCAGAGAGCCAGATGCTTAAAGGTGATGCAACTTCTGGTGGTGAGAAAATCAAAGCTAAGATGGAGACAAGGTGGAAGGTTTGAGGTTGAGATTAAGGAACTGAGGGACGGTGATGTTAAATGGATCATCCATGTGGATGGTCGTGGAGGTGGTGCTGGATAGTAGGTTTTAAGCTAGGTATTAAAGACATTAGTGATGAAGAATTGTTCTGGGACCAGAGAGAGGGTGGCAGCAAACAGTCCAGCCTGATGGCATGAACTTCAAAGGAAATGGGATTTGAGGGGGTAGAGGAGGAAGAAGTGGTTTGGAAGGAGCAGTGGCAAACAAGGAAAATATTTACAACCTCCAGGTCCCCAGGTGGGTATGAAAGGAAAAATAGCTGTCACATAGAAGGACTACGGAAGAAGCAGCCCGAGGGAAATAGCCAGGTTTCAGTTCAGGCAAGAAACTGAGGAGTCTGTGTAGAAACTGTAGGAAATTAAGAGATGAGGAAAAATAAATATATCCTATTTATTTCCTAGGAAAGTAGACTATTAGGAAATTTCTGTGAGTGCCACGTGACAGAAAGGATGGAGTGGAAGTGGTTTTCTAAATTGGTTCAGATGAATAGAATACACTGTAGAAATAGGATGCAGGTCCAGATGATGTATTACCTGGAGAGCGTGATGAACACAAAGGATGGAGCAGTACCAGTTCCTTGGGCATTTTATCTTTCCTGAAACTCCATGTGATAGCCATGGGTTGTGCGAAGAGTGAAGGTTACTTCAAGAAGCTCTGTAAATGTGTCTTCTCTCTGATGCCAGAGAGAGATGGTTGTAATTTTCTTATGGGTCAACTGAAAAAGTTTGTATCTGAGCTTTCATGAAGGTTTAAGGTCCAAGGTTAACATAAGCCTTCCTTGAAGCCTAATCACATTGCATGATGGTTTTATTTAATTATTTTTTTTGGCCATGTGCCTCGGAATCATGCCCAGCAGATCTTAGTTCCCGGACCAGGGGTCAAGCCCTTGCCCGCTGCATTGAAAGCTTGGAGTCTTAACCACTGGACCACCATGGAAATCCTGTAGATTGTTTTTAGAACTTCATTATATGTCAGTGTGGACTGTTTTTTTCCTGTCTTCTCCTCAGCCTTTCCCCTACCCCTATCCCTCCTTATATAAGTAGCTAGTCACAGATTCTCTGAAATTAACTGGAAATTTTAGGTTTCAGGGATGGAGTTCAGACAAATCATTGTAAAAAAAAAAGTGTATGTTCTAGTCTCTTCTTTGTTGGTCTACCAATGATATTTTAAAAGTGAACTTGATCTTCCCAGTGCACCAGGCCCGAGCACTTGTCTCATGTACCCAACCTGGGCTGGTTATCTGTTTCACCTTAGATAATATAGGGATCGGATGGAGAGGGAGGTGGGAGGGGGGACTGGGATGGGGAATACATGTAAATCCATGGCTAATTCATTTCAATGTATAACAAAAACTACTGTAATGATGTAAAGTAATTAGCCTCCAACTAATAAAAATAAATGGAAAAAAAAAAAAGTGAACTTGAAACTAACCCATTTTAATCCTGCAATTTTAATAGATAAAAGCCTGGAGTGGGTGAAGAGTCAAGATGCAAATCACCAGACATGCCATCTTGGTATAGGAGAGTCAAAATACACATGATATATAGAAATAAATTAGTAATGTTATTTAAGGGGACTCAGAATTGGAAGGGAGAGAGAGAAGCAGAATTAAATAAATCCTGCAAACCTATTTCTTTGTTTGTTATCCAGATTTTTTTTCTTCCTGGTAATTGATCACCTCTGTTTCTTTTGTAGGCATTGTTCAAGAATGGAAGAGGATACAGATTTCAGAATCAGATTTAGTTCTTTGTGTTTCATAAATGATCATGTTGGTTTTCATGGCACCATAAAAAGCTCACCAAGTGACTTCATTGTTATTGAGATTGATGAACAGGGAGAGTTAGTTAATAAAGCCAGTGACAAACCTGTTTATAATGTTAGTAAAGTACTACCTGAGCCAAATAGTTTAGCTAAAAAAGCAAAACTAGATCTTCAGATTTTATCTTTTGAAGAGACAAGCAATCAAGAAGTCAGTACTTTGGCTGGGAGCTCCAGTGATGACCACAATTTTGTGCCTTGTTCAGAAAAGGAAGATACTGTCAGAGATAGAACTTCCAAAGGTGAAGAAGAAGATGTTGATGTATTGGGCTCCTTGTTAGATGAAAAAACTAATGAATTACTGAATCAGTTTGCCTGTGATATAAAAGAGAAGTGGGACTCTCAAACTGAGCTAATTGGACCATCTCCTGAATTCTCGTTAGGCAGAATCCTTGACAAGAACCAGAGGGCTACCTTGCATAGTGCTATTAGGCAGAAATTTCCTTTTTTAATAACTGTAGGAAAAAACAATGAAATTGTTGTAAGACCAAATCTTGAGTATAAAGAACTTTGTCACTTGGTATCAGAAGAGGAAGCATTTGAGTTTTTTAAATATTTGGATGCAAAGAAAGAAAATTCCAAATTTACCTTTAAACCTGATACAAACAAAGAACACAGGAAAGCTGTCCACCATTTTGTCAACAAAAAGTTTGGGAATCTTGTGGAAACCAAATCCTTTCCTGAACTGAATTACAGTGCTGATAGTCCAAGTGTAGTGATAACTGTAAGGTTTCGGGTGAAAGCACACAAACACTGGAAGAGGTCTCTTCATGAATGCCAGGGAAGAAAAGATATATACACAGGTAACTTAATATCACCACCATTTTCTTAGGTAAACTTAGATAAAATTGCGTGAAATCTGTGTAATTTCAAATGAATTAAATAGATATGTCCAGAGGGATACTGAAAACATTATATGGGTCCTTTTTGAAATGGAAGATAAGCCTTTCAAAATATACTAGTTGTAAAATATTAGCCTTATTGATGAAAGTGTGATTAACACATGTTTATAGTTAATGTATTCACAAATGTATAAAGTTAAAGAATTACTTTGTTTAATAAATCTCACAGGGGTGAAACTTGATTTCATATTTTGAGAGTTATCTTAAATATTTGGAGAGAAGGAAAATATGTTTGCTGTACTTGGGGAAGTGAAGAGAATACCTTGTAATCTAGAACAGCGGGACTTCATAGCTGATGGAAAGAATCCTGCAGACTTTCAGGGAGTTCCTTCGTTTGACCCTGTCCATCTTTTAAAGAAGAGATTCTTGAAATTTTGCATTCCTTATAATCATCAAAAGGGCTTTTGAGAGATTTCTAAGCCCTGATACCAGTTTCTGATTTTTACTCTATGTAATACACTTTCTTGGTCTGTTTTTCACAGTTTTCAGTTCCTAGCCAGGCTCTTCCTAAACTTTTAAGATATTTTAGTGATGTCTGTCTAGTTCCATAGGTTTGGTATATTTAAAATACTATTAGTTTTTTTTTCACATTATTACTAATTGTTACTCAAAGTTTTGGCTCCAGGACTAGTTGTTTTAAATTATTATGGATCTCAAACAGGTTTTGCTTATGTTGTAATTATGTTTAACTTATTGGCAATTTAAAATGAATTTTTAAAAATATGAATTTATCAATGAAGTTGGTCAAAAGGTACACACTCCCAGTTATAAAATAAATAAGTCCTGGAATATAGTGTACAGACAGCATGATTGTTATTGTTTTGTCTCTAAGTCATTTCCAACTCTGCAGTCCCTCTGGCTGTGGCCTGCTAAGTCGTGTCCGACTCTTTGGGACCCCATGGACTATGGCCCGCCAGACTCCTCTGTCCATGGAATTTCCCAGGCAGGAATACTGGAGTGGGTTGCCATTTCGTTTCCCAGGGGATCTTCCCGACCCAGGAATCAAACCTGTGGATTCTTTACCACTGAGCCATCAGGAAGCCTGTATAGCATGGTGACCATAGTTAATGATATTGTATTGTATATTTGAAAGTTGCTAAGAAAATAGATCTTAAAAGTTGTCATCACAGGAAAAAAATTTGTAATTATGTGTGGTGATAAATGTTGACTAGACTTATTGTGGTGGTCATTTTATAATATGTTCAAATATAGAATCATTATTACAGATTTTAAAAAATTTCATAAATAATATACGCCCTGCATATTTTTGAAAGTTGCTGTTTCCATGTTTTTAGAGATTCTTCATAGATATAAAGAACATATAGATCTTTCTTTTCTTTTGTTTTAAACATGATTTCTAAAGAGCAGATATTATAAGCTTTTGTTTAGCTATTTCATTTATTCAGAGATAGATTTCACACCCTTCTACTTCCTGAGTCAGGCTTATGTTAAACGTTCATTTTTCTTAGAGTGCTCTTCAGAGAGACTCTTGTAGTTCCTGATGATGGTTACAGGAGTTGAACAAAATAGAGATTATTCTGCAGATTACTTTGAATTTCCTTTCCATGATCTGAAGGAAGAGGGCAGTCCTTTGAAGTGTCTTATATGGTGCACTGAGGACTGAAATATTTTCTTGCTGTCAATGTTGGCAGGTTATATAGGCCAACAAGTTGGTGGGGGTGGGGGGTGGTGCTTGGTGGTAATTATTACTGGGCTTGTTCCTCCTTCCACTTTTGCGATCTCATTCTCACCTTCTCATCTCATAGACATTTGAAGGATCTACCACCAGGCAACAAGCTCTGTTTTATTTACTGATTTCCTGGCCTGGAACTCCCAGTCTACCGGGTACATAAACTTACAGAGAGAAATTATGGCATGGTGTTCAGTGTCATGATGTAGATAACGACAGCTTGTGAAGACATGTAGGTTTAAGTAATTAACTCCTTGTAGCGTTCCTGTTTTCATCTATTCAACAAATATTTGAATACTTACTATGTGTTAGCCTGAGAGTGTAATGGTCAATAAAACAAACATGATCACTACTTTGGGAGCATTCAGCCTTGAGAACCTGGAAGGAATTTGAGGGAAAATTGCTGTGGGCCTTGGATCTTGAAGCATGAAAAGAAGTGTGGCAAATAATAAATGGAGGGAGCGTGTGTTTTAGACAAAAGACCTCCATGCACACAAGTCCACAGCAGTGGAAGGCTTTAGTTCGTCCAAGGCTTGTGACAAGTTCTCTGGGTTACAATTATAGGATATATAAGATAGCCCAGTGCAGACTGGAGGGGTGGATTAGGGCCAATATGAATGCCTAATCAGGGAATGTGGATTTTTTTTCTGTAAGCCTTTAGTGAACCAACTAGCATTTTAAGAATGAGAGCTGAAATCTGTGAGGTTTGTATTTTACTGATTGTATTTTGATTAAAAAATACTCATCTAAATTAATGATTTGATTCACTATAATGATCTGTCAGTTTGCTAAGAATGTAAATGATGTATTTAGCTGCCTCTTTTTGTAATTGAGGATTTTTTGTTTGTTTCAGCTTTTACCCTACGAAAAGAAAATCTAGAAATGTTTGAAGCTGTTGGTTTTTTAGCTGTCAAACTTGGCGTGATTCCTTCGGATTTTAGTTATGCAGGACTTAAAGACAAGAAAGCCATCACTTATCAAGCGATGGTGGTTAGAAAAGTAACACCCGAGAGGTAATAAGATGTTTAAAGGATAGAACTTTATTTTCTTATTGCATCAAATAAATAAATACTAGATTAAAAACTGAGAATGATGCTGGGAGCATATTAACCTCACTATCAATAGTAATTGATTATAGGCTTATTGAGCAGCATATTCTGCATTAATAGTATAATTATCTTCTAAATAAACTTTTATTATTGTAAAAGTAATACATGTTGTAGAAGATTTAGAAAAATATAAAAATATATTAAATGTCACTAAAATTTCTCTTACACAGAAATAACCACAAAAACATTTTGGTCTGTTTCAGATGTTTTTCAGAGACTATGATATATGCAGATGCTACAGAGGGCTTTTTTATATATGTGAAAATCGTACTGTATATGTAATTTGTATTTTACTTATAAAAATAAAATAGTATTTTTGATGAAAATTTTTGTCATGAAATATTTCAAAGTCATGTTCATTATATGGACTAATTTGTTTAACTTTCCCCTATTTTGGGATATAGAAATTTGTCCCAATTTTTCAGTATAAATACTACTGTGATTAATTTTATTATACTTAAATCTGTGCCTTGTGGATTCTTTCCTTAAGGTAAAGTTCAAAAAAGTTGAATCATTGGACTAAAATTCTACCTGACTTGACATATTCAAAATATATTAATCTTTAGTCATCAGATATTTAAGTACTATTTTCTGGTAGATATTTTTAAGTTCTTATATGAGGGGCAGAAAAGTGTTTATGATTTTGTCTTTGTGATCAAGAAGTATACTGTACTAAGAAGGAATGACTTTAGATGTTGAAAGGTATTTAGATGTTAAAAACTGTTTTTTAACTACCAAAGACAAAATATTTTATTAGTTTCTAGGAGGATAGAGTAGTTTGATTTGGCTTATGGGTATGGAATTTTAATTACCCTGTAACAATAGTAAGATTTTAGCAGATGCAGAAAATCTGAAGATATTTTGGAGGGCCTGTAAGCTGAACAGTCTGCCTGATAAAGCAGATGGTTCCTTTAAGGACTACAGAAAATATAGATGTAAAGAAAAATTTACATCAGTTCTTATAGGATCTTAAAAGTTAGGATAAGACAATTGGAATCTAATATTGGTGAAGAACTGAAAATTTGAGTAAGGAAGTGTTCAGAACAGAATTTTAGGAAAGTCCTCTGGCGCTTGTGGTTTTTTGGTAACATTGGAGAAAAACTCAGGAGGAAAAGAGCAGTCTAAGGACAGAAGAGCAAAGAACAGCTAAGAGGTTCTATCACTTGAACTAAGGAGAAGTCAGAAGGCTACACAGAGTGATAGCATTAGGAATATGTGTTCCAGTTCTTAGAATAAGTCTGTTAATGTAATTCTATGATAAAGGGTTTTTAGCGCACATTTGTTGAAATAAATGAAAGATGTGTTTTTGAAATAATCCCCCAGGTTTTCAGTATTCCAGTATAAGTGATTGTCTGCCATCTGTCATTTAAACTTTATTTTAGATAATTTTTTACATTTTTAACCTTTTGAACATATTAATAATTTTTAACAGTTTAAACACAAACCATTTTTTAAATGTAAGAGTTAACTGAATCTAAATGATAAATGATTTATCATTTATAGGTTGAAAAATATTGAAAAAGAAGTTGAAAAGAAAAGAATGAATGTGTTTAACATTCGGTCTGTAGAGGATTCCCTTAGACTTGGTCAGCTGAAAGGAAATCACTTTGATATTGTCATCAGAAATTTAAAAAATCAAATAAATGATTCTGCAAACCTGAGAGAGAGAATTTTGGAGGCAATTGAAAATGTTAAGGTAAGAAAACTGCACTGTAGAGTATTTTAGGAAAATCTTTATTTACATTGAGATATGAAGGGAAATTTTTTCTTTTGTATATTTTCTTTTTATGTGTATGTATAATTATTTTTAAAAAATGATAATTGGGTCCATTTTACTTATTTTTAATTTTTCTTCTTAGTATATATCTTTGTATCGAAAAAAAAGAAAACTTTAGTGTAATTAAAATATTGTATAGACTCCCCCAGTTGGAAGGGTAAAATCTATCTGTTTAAAAGGACAGATTGTTTTTTTTTTTAAGCGTCTGCCATTTAGAGTAGTATTACAGGCAAAGAGATTAATATGGGGGGAGACTTTGTTCAGCATTTCTTTTCAGAAATCTTTGGTAAATAGTTTTTATATTACTTTTCAGAATGTTTTTTCTTTTCAATCTAATTTTGAATTTTGCTTCAATGTATGCCAATGGCAGATCATATACATTTTATTATTCATACAGTAAAAAAATTACTTACTGTAAGTTTTAAACTTATATTTGCTGGGCATCTAAATGTGCACATATAGCCATAGCCTTCATTCTGATCATATAGACTGGGCGAGCAAACTTTTCTCTGTGAAGGGCCAGAAAAGAAATGTTCGTGTTTTGTAAACAAATGGTCTCTGTTGCATCTCCTCTAGTGCTATTGTGTGGAAGCATCCTTGAACTATACATAAATGAATGAGCACGGCTGTCTTCCAATAAAACTTTATATACAAAAACAGTGGTTACAGGGCCAGATTTGATCTGTGGGCCAGTTAAATAGCTTGCTAACTCCTGATCTGGACCAGAAATTCTCAACCTAGGGTGTTTTTAAAAAATTTCAATAATCTGTTTTTTTCTCCCAGACTAATTGAATAAGAAAATTTGGGGATGTAGCTTAGGCATTAGCATTTTGAAAAATCTCCCTAAGTGATTCTACTCCACAACTAACATTGAGAAACTCTGCTGCAAGTTTCTGACCACAATTTTCATACAATTTTATGCCTCTCCAACAGGAAAACAAACAGAAACCAGATTTTAATCACTGTTATACCTAACAGTCAGGAAAATATTTTCCCCAAAGATATTTAGAATCCTCATATAGTTATTTTTTCCTTTTCTCTAGACCTACCTAAGATTCTTTTTTTTTTCTTCTTTTCCCCCTGTTAAACTATTAGAAAGATGTCTCTTATAAAAGGGAGTGGGGCTTTCTGAACTCTGATGTCATTTATTGCCCATCTTTCATTTGGTACCTATCCATATACATTTTTAAATCTCCATAGGAATAATCTTAGATTTAGCCAACTGTCCTTTAGTTCTCATGATGAGGGGAAGCGAGCTGAGAAGTCCGGAAAATAAGAAATCTTTGGAGTTTTATTTTAAAGGGTTATAACTCAGATTGCTATAAAC
This sequence comes from Odocoileus virginianus, assembly GCF_023699985.2. Taxonomy (NCBI): domain Eukaryota; kingdom Metazoa; phylum Chordata; class Mammalia; order Artiodactyla; family Cervidae; genus Odocoileus; species Odocoileus virginianus. The sequence goes on from NC_069697.1 coordinate 33,846,025, forward strand.
ATTTTATTGTAATCAACCCTGAATAACTTGGCAGGGGTACTTAAAACTCTTCTGGTGTTTTTAGGATATTGTCTAATGTTATTTTTCCAAATTTGAAATAGTTTCAAGTATTTAACTGTGAGACTTAATACAGGGGGTACTTATTCTATCTGCAGTTGATCTTAGTGGCGTGAGGTCAGGATGCAATTCCTTGTGTAGCATGCTGATTACAGATTATCTTTTGTTTGCATCTTTTGTTGAACAGTCCTGAAGTTGGTGCTCAGTAATCATCATTGAATGAATATATTAATATATTCCCCCCATAGAGTGAGTGTAGAGAGCTCTTTTGTCTTTCAGGAAACCATATGGGCCTGTTTGCTTTGTGAGGACATGTTTAACCACTCACCATTGTCCTCAATGGTTGCAGTAGTAAATACCAGTTTTCTGTTCCTACTGAAGTGATGCTGTGCCATTGTCTTGGCCCAGACTTTCAGAAACTGAGATAATCAAAAAACCAACCATTATACACAAAAAAGCCAGGACTTGCTCTGTTTGAAAATAAATCTGCTTCATATTTGAAGCATCTGCAGACAGCCGAATCCCTGAAATCAGAAGGAGCTTCAGGGATCAAAACAGATGCAGTACTAGGTAACCAATTCATCCCAGTTTTCCTGGAACTTTCCTGATTTTAGCACGAAGAGTCCCACATGCCAGAAAATGCCTCAGTAATGGGAATGAAAAGTCACATATTTTTTAAGTTTTTTCACTTATTTTCTATTTTGCAATTATTTATTTTTTTCCTTTGTATTCTTTAACCACATAGTGTTTCTCAGCCCACTTGGTATCCATGTGTGTATTGCCAATTACAGGATTCTTTTATTACAATAAAGACAAAGACTTGGTTACATATTTTGACACAATAATTGTATTTATTTATTTTAGTTTGATACTGTAACAAAGAACCATAGGCAAGGTGATTTTTAAACAAGAGAAACATACTTAGCATAATTCTGGAGGCTAGAAGCCTGAGATCAGGATGCCTGCCTGGTCTTCCTATTGTATTCACATGTAGTAGAAAGAGAGTCCGCCTGCTCCACCACCTTTTCTCATAAGAGTTCTTATCCTATTCATGAAGCCGGTATCATCATGATCTAATTACCTCTTCAAGTCCCCACCTCCAGATACCATCACACTGGAGGTTAGGGTTTCAACATGTGACTTTTGGGAGGACACAGACATGAGTCTATAGTAATATATTTTTAGTTAACTGATTTTTTGTGTGTTTATAGAATAAAGGGTTTGTGAATTACTATGGACCACAGAGATTTGGGATGGGAAGGAAAGTTCACACAGACCAAATTGGATTGGCTTTGCTGAAGAGTGAAACGGTATGGATTCTGAAAAGATATGAACTTACCTGTTTTGTCAGATGTACTTACTACATGAGCCAGCTCATTGCTTTCTTAACCCAATATATAAATGCATGTATACCCCCATATATATGTACTGTACTACATTACATCATGTTTATTGAGCAGCCACTATGTTCATGATAGCACTTTTTAGCAAAGCAGATGCTGAATAATATTTGTTTCAATGAATGAATAGTGTAAAAGAAGAATGAATTGGAGGCTAGATTGAATGCCCTGTTTTAAGATCCTTTCCTACTCTAAGATGCATACTTAGAAATAAGTTGTAGTACTGGAGACAGTGATAAAATACAGGAACTAGTAGTTATCTTTTCTTTAAAAGGAACATCTTTTAATCTGTTTATGTTTTAAAAGAAAATATTAAAGTTGGGAATTTTAAAAACTTTTATTTACATTTATTTTTTTTTTTTAATTTATTTTTAAGACCAAAGACAAAGAGTTCTGAAGCTTGAGAACTCAAATGAAATTAGTGACTTGCCACTTGACTATGCTTGTTCGCTCACCTTTTTTTGTTGTGTGTGTTGGATAAGCCTGAGTTTTATGTCATCAGTTAATACTGTGTTCTTACTTCTATGATAGAGGCAAAAAATGACAGAATAAGATCTATCAAGTTGTGTCAACCACTTTTCCAGTCCATAAGATTTTAAATCTGTGTATTAGGTTGCCTTGCTCTGGAGGTTAATTCTAAATTGTTTAGCTTATGAATGCTTAAAGATAGAATCGCCATGTCAAATATCATGTTAAATGCCTATTCTATCAAGATGTACCATTTTTTTTTAAAGTAAGTAATTTGTCATTTTCATCTAACACATATTTGCTTGTTTGGTCTTTAAAGGTGAAGGCTGTAAAATTGTTTTTTACACCAGAAGATTTGGATGATCCTGTAAATAGAGCAAAGAAATATTTTCTTCAGACTGGTACTTTAAAAGTTTCTTTACCTCATATATAGCTAGGCAGGATATACAAGTGTTATATCATCAGGATAGCATTCTTTACAACATAAATGTGATAGTAAATAGACTGTAATATATTGTATATTTAAGCATTTTTATTACGTGTCCTAGGTACTCCATTTTTATGGGACTTTTGTATAACTCTTGCTTCGGGGTTGGGTGAGGGGAGAGATGCTTTATGAGTTTTTCTTGGCCTAAATCCTCAAAAAAGATAGAGTTCCCAATTCTAAACTGGCATGGATAGAAGTATAATTCCCTGCACTCAGGAGACTGAAAAATAAACTAAATAAAAGTATATTTGTTACATCTGGTACTTTGTGCATTGTTTTTGATCTAGTTTCCATTTAGCCCTGATTGCTAATTTTGAAAACTTTAGCTCAGTATATGTAGAATACTTAATGAGAAGCACTAAAAAAAATTTGTTATGAGTGTGGTTCTAGAGTCAGTCTACATGGGTTTAATAATCAACTTTACCTGGAGAAGGAAATGGCAACCCACTCCAGTACTCTTGCCTGAAAAATTCCATGGACAGAGGGGCCTGGTGGGCTACAGTCCATGGGGCTGTAAAAAGTTGGACCCGACTGAGCGACTTCACTTTCACTTATGTATCCTGCTTGACATGTTTCTCCTTCTTAAGAATCTTCTGACTAATTCTGTTATCTTATAATGTATACTGTGGGAGTGGGTCTGGTAAGATCTTTCTATTGTTAGTTCTAATCCTGCTATCTTAAAATGTATACTGTAGGAGTGGATCTGGTTAGACCCTTACAACCTTGAAACATTCTTTGATTTACTGTAATAACAATTGAAATAGTCTATAGCTCCCGTGCTAAGACTCCCTTGCTAAGGGGGCACCCTCTGTCCCCTTCTGATGTCTGTGTCAGAAGCTTTCTCTGCTGCTTTCTATACTTCAATAAAGCTCTGCTACACAAAGGCTCTTGAGTGATCAAGCCTGGTCCCTGGTCCTGAAGCTAAATCTTTGGAGCTCACAAATCTGACATCGTTCATGTGGTAAGCTATCAGAACGAAGTACTGATAGAGGATACAGCATAAATGAACCTTGAAAGCATAATGCTAATAACGTGTGGTCTTTCTCTTGACTCATCAAGGTGTTTTTCATTTGCTATTTAATGTCATTTAAGTAAAAAATTAAAATGATAAGTTGTTAGCATGAATTTGCATTCTTTTTATTTTATATGCTCATATACCTTATATTTTTACACTTTATGCTAAATTCTGCTTTTAAATGCAAATATAAGAGCAATTTAACTCATGCAAACTCATCAAACTTACACAATTTGCATTTTATAGTTTGTAGATACATATGTATTTTGATTTTACCAGAATAATGGAAACACTATATTGAACTAACTAACTTGCTTTTATTTCACTTCTGGATGTGTATGTATTCTATCAACACTGTCTACCTTTGGTTTACTGATGAATAATGAAGGAAATGAAGTAGAAAAATAATATATATTATATATAATAATAATATTAATCTGAATAAGAAGTAGTACTACTAAAAGTTAATCATATGAAATACTGATGAATAAGGAATGAAAATAAACTATGAGTTGCCTGTCAAAAAAAAAAAAAAAAAATCAACTTTAGTACTTCCCGGCATATAGTCTCATGCAAGTGATTTAGCCTCATTGTTTTAGTTTCTTCATCTGCAAATTGAAGCTAATAATGATACCTAAAAGACTGTTAATATTTAAATAAAATAATAGATTTAATGCTCTTGAAATAGTGCCTGGCTTATTCTGAATACTGAATAAATATGTGTATGTAAGTAGTAACAGCAACCATAAGATTTTAGATTCATTAAATATATGAACAACATATATGTGCATATTAAATTTCACTTGCATAGAAATAAAGGACATCAGTTTCTAATATCTCCATTTTTAATTATGTACATATTATATATATAATGATTAATAGCTGAAAAATATTTTTATGCCACACCCAAATCTGTAAACCATATGAGCATTTCACATTGTTATGAATAATCTAAGTAATACTAAAACAAAGTTCAAAATTACATCTATTGTGGGTCCTGAGAAAATAATTTCCTTATGGCAGTGATTGTTAAACTTGTGTTTAACGTTAAACGTGTGTGCAAGAAACCTGGTGCATTTGTTAAAACGCTTACTCCAAGGCCCTACCTGAATAAGCAGCTTTGCCATGGAGTCCAGTAATCTAATTTTAAAAAGCATGCTGAATAGTAGAATGACTGAAGGATCCAGATGTCAACCCTTTCTTATTCAAAAAATTCTGTAAAGTGTCCGTAATAGCTCTTTAAAATCTCAGCTCAGGGACTTATATAATGTTTTTTAAAAAAGTGTTCTAAATAACTGCAAATTAGTTCATCTCCATCTTGAAGTTGGAGTTACTAATGTGCTCTTTTTAAAGCAGGGAAAGTGAATGAACTAAGAGTAATGATTTTTAACAAACAAAAAACCTCTTCAAATGTAGCTCTGGTTTATAGTTGGTGCTGAGCCTCATCTTCATATTCAGGTTCCCAGGATAGCTCAATTCATTTAGAGAGTGTGGTAAAGCTCTTAATAACTGGCCTTGAATAAAAAGAACTGATTGATCCCTTTGTTTCAGAGGATGCTAAAGGCACACTTTCACTGATGCCCGAATTCAAAGTTCGGGAGAGAGCACTGCTAGAGTCACTGCACCGCTTTGGCGTGACAGAGGAGGGCTGCATCCAGGCGTGGTTCTCCTTCCCCCATTCTATGCGCATATTCTACGTTCACGCATACAGCAGCAAGATCTGGAATGAGGCAGTATCTTACAGACTTGCAACTTATGGCTCAAGAGTTGTGGAGGGTGACTTGGTCTGTTTGGATGAAGATGCTGACAATGAGCAATTACCAAGTAGTAAAGTAAGTATCATTTCATCAAGAGTAGTTATGTACCAGGAGGACTTATTTTCAGAAACTCTTATTTTAGAAAAAATTTAAAACTAAACATGCTTTTTTTAAAAAAAACTTGTATTTGCTCATCGGCTTCTACTCTGCTGACAGCTGACACTTAACATATCATTAAATAGAAGTATAAAAATGGTCAGTGGTATGAAGTGAGAGTTATAAAGATAGTAAGCCTTCCTTAAAAGAACACGTTCTTTAGAAAACTACACAAGCGATTCTTGAATCAGGCTTCCCAAGTGGCTCATTGGTAAAAGCATCCGCCTGCCAATGCAGGAGATGCAGTAAACACAGTTTCCATGCCCAGGTTGGGAAGATCCCCTGGAGGAAGAAACGGCAGCCCACTCCAGTATTCTTGCCTGGAGAATCGCATGGACAGAGGAGCCTGGTGGGCTACAGAAGGTGGGGTTGCAAAGAGTCAGATAAGACTGAGCAACTGAGCACCCACCCAACGCATGGAACAGGCTCCTTAAAAATCAAAATCAAAACAGTGCAGATGGAGATGTCATTCCTGCCACCACTTTATTGTGATTTCCTCTGCCACTGTCAGAAAATCAATCTCTTTTGGCATATTTCCTTCTAGACCATTTTCTATGCTTTCCCATAAATATCCACAAGAAGTGGATTTTTATTGTTTGTTAACAATGAAAAAAGCATACAGAATTTTGAGACTCAAAAGTCAAACTATGAGAAGGAAAAAGAATGAAATTTCTATAATAATGCTATATAGGATATGAAATGTCATTTCTTTTATATAAGTGTGGTTTTACAATTTGTTTTTTTCTCTCTTAACAGTATCTTAGAGACATTTATATTAATGAAATATAATTTGTCTTATAATATTGATCCTTCCATTTCCTCCGTGGTATCTTGGATATTTTGGATATTGGTATTTCCAACTAGTATTTTTATGGTATTTTAATATCTGTGGATTTGACCTAAATAATGAAATTGAATTCTGTAAATCACATAAAGAAATTCATTTTATAGCATTGTAATGCCAAAAGAGGAGACTATTCATCATTATCTTAATTCAATCTCAAAAATATATTTTAAAAATTAATGAAGGGATTTGCGTAGTGCTTTTGTATATAACATAAAATCATTGAACTTTAGGGGAGAAAAATATTTTAGACACTTCTTTTCTAATTCCCATTTCATAGAAATGAAAATTGAGACCCAGGCTGGAGAGGAGACAGGTTAAGTGGTGTAGGTAGCAGAATTCAGAAGACCTAGTTGTCTCATTCTTAGCCCAGCTTGGTCTCTACTAGAGAAATCATGGGTATAGAAAAGTGTCAGCATGCGGAGATAGGGCATGGTCCTATTTTTCAAAAATGGAGAAAAAATAGACTGAATTTACCATAAAGGATGATTTATCTAAATTAACCGCAGAGTTTTAGATGTATAAGTTAGGATTTTTTGTTGTTGTTTGTTTGTTTCAAGTGATAGAAGCCTACCTTAAACTAACTTAAGGAAAGCAGACAAGAATTTCTTGGCCCTCATAACTGAAAGTCCATGATTGATTCAGGTACAGCTGTATCAAGGGGCTAAAACAGTGTCCTAAATCATCCATCTCATTTTCTTCATCTTTCAGGTCTGCTTTCCTCTCTGTTAGATCCATTCTGTTTCTTCTTCAGAAAAGAAGTCCTTTATTTCCTAACAGTTTCAGTCAAAGCTATGGAATTGAGTCTCAGAATGGCTTAGTTTGTATTCCACGTCCCCAGACCAGTTACTGTGGACTGCAGTGTGTGATTGGCAAAGCCTCTGTTCCAAGAACTCCTTCCTGCACCCATCCCACCCAAACCACAATCAAGAACTGGGAGGGAAGCTCCCAGGAAATTGCAGATACACTATCAGAAAAGGAGTCAAGGCTGAGTGATGAGTGAGCCAGAACAAAGAGGTCTGCTTTACTATGCTATTAAATGAAAGGCTTGTGAATATTTAGATAAGAAAGTGAGGGACTTCCCTGGCGATCCAGGGTCTAAGACTCTGTGCTCCCAAGGCAGGGAGCCTGGGTTCCATCCCTGGTCAGGGAATTAGATTCCACATACCACAACTAGGAGTTCTCATGCCGCAATAAAGATCCTGCTCGCTGCAACAAGATCGAAGATCTTGGCGTGCCATAAGTAAGACCCGGCACAGTCAAACAATAAAATCTAAGAAAAATTAAGAGAAAAAAAAAGTGATCACTAGGAGCTTCATTAAGAATGGTCATTTAACTGAGACACAGATTCTGAAACTGCATAAAAAGAAATCTAGCAGCAGCTTAGGTTTTATTTTACCTCATATAAATGGAAGAAGAGCTATGTCTATTGATTCCATTTTTAATACTTTTCAGAAAACATGTCCTTTTAATTTCTTGGCAACACATTATTTAGTAAGTCAGCCATTTCTAATTCAGATTTTCAGAAGTTCAAGTTTACTTTGACAAGATATAGCAATAATCTATATGTCTCATAATGCATGTGTCTCATAAAACTTTGTTCCAGATAACATTTGCAAGGATATTTTTGTGATCAGGATTTTGTCTGCTTTTCCTTCAGGAGATATAGGAGAAAAGAAAACATTTTCTCTTTCACATTTCACAGAGTTTCCTTTTATTAGCAGCAAAAGATATCTATATTTTTTAAATCGATTATTTATACTTTATTAATTAGCACTGAGAAAAGAAAAGGCAAGAATTGGAGGCTCAGGACATAAAATATGGAAAATATGGAAAAGAAAAAGACAAATTAATATTTGTAGAATATTTCATGTTGCGCATCTACATTAAAAATTGTAGGAAACTATAGGAAACTAATCTGAGTCCCTTTTTGATAGAATTACTAGGCCTACTGCTGCTGCTGCTAAGTCGCCTCAGTCGTGTCCGACTCTGTGCGACCCCATAGACGGCAGCCCACCAGGTTCCCCCATCCCTGGGATTCTCCAGGCAAGAACACTGGAGTGGGTTGCCATTTCCTTCTCCAGCTCATGAAAGTGAAAAGTGAAAGTGAAGTTGCTCAGTCTTGTCCGACTCTTAGCGACCCCGTGGACTGCAGCCCACCAGGCTCCTCCACCCATGGGATTTTCCAGGCAACAGTACTAGGCCTACAGATGTAGCTTAATTTCAGGTGACTTGGCAGATTCTCATCATTTTTTTGTGAGTAAGATGGAGAAATGTGAATTGCACAATGGGAAAATCAGGTGAATTCATCTTTGTGGAGCTGCCATGTGACAAAAGAATGGTTAATTCATCAGTTGATATCAGCATGGAGGGAGCTCTTTAAAAGAGCTTCAGTGTTTTGTACTTGAAAATGTTCGTTCAATATTTTCACAAATTGCTTAAATTGTAGTATTTTAGGAATGGTTATGACTTTGTGAAAGGCAAAGAGCTGGAATTGATGATGCAAGAGAGATCATAGCCCCATGTATTGTGGTCAGATCACATCTAGAGTATTATGTCCATTTCTGAATGCAGCAGTTAAAATGGGTTCTTAACATGTAAACAAACAAATAAACCCAAAATGAAAAACCAAAATGGAGGGATATTATTGATCTGAGTAGGGAGAATTGGGAAAGCAAGCAAGTTTAGAGAAGATCTAGGCATTATATGGTGAATGCTTTAGGGAAATGAGACTGTGTTAATCCTCATGGAGTGATGGTAGCTGCCTTTATACTTTTGAGCTTTCATGTCTCAGAGAAATCAAAATTATTTATTCTGCATCCTAGAGCAACATTTCTCAAACTTATCATTCACTTCTTTTTTTTCTCATGTACGTGTGACAATTATTACTAGTCTATGAAACACATTTTCAGAAACACTAGTTCTCGTAGTGATACCTGTTGGGGACAGAGTTTGGAGAGGGATTTCATGGAAACAGATTTTTGATTCAGTGTAATAAAAAAAAAATACTTTGTGATTTAGAAAAAGATGATTGGTAACTGAGGTGAGGGTGTTGCTTCAGAGTGATAAGCTGCCCCAGTCTGTTTCCCCTGCAGTTATCAGGTTAAAGCAAGCAGAATCATTCTCATTTTTAAGTAGTCTGCTCCGATAGAAACAAGCTGTGAAAAGATCTTATTTGAGTAGGAGTATATTCAGTTAAGAAGTTGTATTATACATAACAGAGTTAGGAAAAGTTGAGGGAATTTGGAACATTTGAGAATCATCTGTATTTTCATCATGTTTTTAAAAAAATAGGTTCATCTAGTAACCGAAGAAGAGGAATCAGCTAACACATATGCAATACATCAGGTAAACTTGCTTAAAAATTAGTATCATTTAGATTTAAATGTAGACATTGTGCTGAAAAGACAGTATACTAATCGTTTCTCCTCCCCACCTCCTTCTTTCTACCACTTTTTATTCAGATATACTTTATATATAAAATAAAATACACTTCTTAGTTTATAGTTCTATGAGTTTTGATAAATGTAGACAATCATATGACTACCACAAGAATCAAGATAAAGAAATTTCCTGTCTCCCTCAAACTTTCTGTGCCCCTTTGTGTCACCTCTCACCCCTGCCCCAGCCCCAACTCAGCTATTTTGTGTCCTATAGTTTTGCCTTTGAAAGAAGGCCATTGAAATGGATTCATAAAATATATGTGATTGTTTGTGTCTGGCTTCTTCCAATGAGCATAATGAATTTGAAATTTCCATGTTGTGTGTAATTGAGTTTTTTACCTTGTGCCTTTTCCTGACTACATGTTGGTTCCAGTTAAAGGAAAAATATCTAGAAGTCATCAGCAAAGGAGGAAACCTCCACAAAATGTAGTTTACTCATGAGCAGCTGAGAAACTAGAAATTAATCTTGCAGCTTCTTGTGTGCATTCATGTTTTTATTAATAAGTAAGCAAGGAAAATGTAAAATTGTCAAGTTTTATGTGATGGAGCAGTATGGATTATTCTTTTTGTTCCAGAAAGAATATGCTTTTAGCATTGTATGACTGCACAAAGATTAAATCTGTTGGGTAATTAGATGTACCTCAACTTCTTGTTCCATTTCTTATACCTTAACAGCAATTTGTCAAATAATATCTGACTTGAGTTGGTTACCTTGTTAACTAAGAATCCTTCTTGATTTCAGTTAGCTCTTCTTTTTGCCTGGCAGCATTAAAAAGAATCAAAATAGTGTACTATCCAGTAGACTGTTTTAGACCGATTATAATGTTTGTATTCTGAGTGTGTTTTTACATAGTCAAGTCCCAGTCATAGAAGTAAATTTAAAATATGATTGCATATGGACTTCTCTGGCAGTCCCGTGTTCAAGACTCCATACTTCCACTGCAGGGAGTGCGTGTTCAATCCTTTGTTAAGGAAGTAAGATCCCATGTGCTGTGCAGGGTGGCCAAAAAAAGAGAGAAATGATCATATGTTTTCTGAAGGCTGTTTCATGTACCTTTTTTTCCCCTTCCCTTGCATAGGTGGTTCTTCCAGTGCTTGGATACAATATTCAGTACCCGAAAAACAAATTAGGGCAGTGGTACCAGGAAGTACTCAGCAGAGATGGACTACAGACATGTAAATTTAAAATACCTACCCTGAAACTGAATGTTCCAGGGTGCTATAGGAAGATTTTGAAACATCCCTGTAATCTCTCATACCAGCTGATGGAAGACCATGTTACTGATGTCAAGAAGGAAGGTTCCCACATTGATGAAGCAACTTTATCCCTTTTGATCTCTTTTGATCTTGATGCTTCGTGTTATGCTACAGTTTGTCTGAGGGAAATAATGAAGCATGACTTTTAAAACTGATACCCTTGATATAGTCATGTGTGTGCCACTTTTTAAAGGAAAGTGAAATGGGAGCTAAAACTTCTTGAGTGTCTACCATGTCCTAGGAGCTTTATCATTGTTATCTCCTTTAATTACACACCATCCCAATGAAGTAGGAATTTGTTACTCACATTGAAGAGAACATATAGCTAGTAAGTGGCAAGATCTGAACTTAAGACTCCAAAGCCTTTTTTTTTTCTATTATCTGATGTCTCGATGACCTTTATTCTGTGCTATAAAAGTTAAAATCTTTCTGGACTATTAGGAGCATACTGCAAGATAACATTAAAGAAGGTAACATTAAAGAAAAACTTTTGGAGTAATGTTTATATCCCCAGACTCCTTGCTTAAAATGTAGATTAAACTAAGTTGTAATGAAAACATATGGTTGGAGAGAAAGATGAAGCATTTTGTTAATTAGTGCCATTCTTTTCTATTTTTGAAAGTATTGATCAGAACAGTACTTCAGGAAAATATTCTCTATTTATTAATATGATATGCAAGGAGATCCAAGCAGTCCATCCTAAAGGAAATCAGTCCTGGGTGTTCATTGGAAGGACTGATGTTGAAGCTGAAACTCCAGCACTTTGGCCACCTGATGCGAAGAGCTCACTCATTTGAAAAGACCCTGATGCTGGGAAAGACTGATGGCAGGAGGAGAAGGGGATGACAGAGGATGAGATGGTTGGATGGCATCACCGACTCAATGGACATGGGTTTGGATGGACTCTGGGAGTTGGTGATGAACAGGGAGGCCTGGTGTGCTGCGGTTCATGAGGTCACAAAGAGCCGGACACGACTGAGCGACTGAACTAAACTGAACTGATTCCAGGGTAGTATTAGTATGATATCCCCTTTGTGAAATAAATGATCTTTAATGAACATTGAAATAAATTTTTATACAGTTTCTTTATTTTGACATATACTGACCCCCCCACTTTTTTGTAATTTTTGTTCTATCATCTAGAACATAAATTTTTAGAGTCAGGTCTGTGCTCAGACTCCAGCTCTGACACTTACTAGTGACTGAGTGTTATTGATTCTTTTTGAGGCTCATTTAAGGAATCAAGATGGTACCAACCTCATAAACAACACCTAATAGAATTATCTCCACCTTTTTAATGTTTCTAGAGGAAGAAAACATTTTACCCATTCTGAAATTTAAATATGTCTTAAATTTACTCATTTATTTATTTTAATTGGAGGATAATTACTTTGCAGTATAGTTTTTGCCATACGTTGGCGTGAATCAGCCACAGGTGTACATGTGTGTCCCCCCATCCTGAACCCCCTCCCCCCTCCCTCCCCACCCCATCCCTCTGGGTTGTCCCACAGCCCTGGCTTTGAGTGCCCTGTTTCATGCAATGAACTTGCACTGGTCATCTGTTTCACATATGGTAATAAACATGTTTCAATGCTATTCCCTCAAATCATCCCACCCTCGCCTTCTCCCACAGAGTCCAAAAGTCTGTTCTTTACATCTGTGTCTCTCTCTCTGTCTCGCATACAGGGTCATCATCACCATCTTTCTAAATTCCATATATATACGTTAATATACTGTAGTTGTGTTTCCTCTTTCTGACTTACCTCACTCTGTGTAATAGGATCCAGTTTCATCCACCTCATTAGGACTGACTCCAGTGCACTCTTTTTTATAGCTGAGTAATATTCCATGTGTATATGTACCACAGCTTTCTTATCCATTCATCTGCCGATGGACATCTAGGTTGATTCCATGTCCTGGCTATTGTAAATAGTGCTGCAATGAACATTGGGGTACTGTGTCTTTTTCAATTCTAAATATTTGTTAGTTTAACTATTCCATGTGACAGATCTCTTTAACCACTTTATATCAGTTGAATTTGGGAGGAAATGGAATATACCGATTGGAAAAATCTGAGCATTCTTTTATTGCTGGTAGCATTACATAATGATTTAAATTTAAAATACTGTAGAGTATTATATGTTAGTAATGTGGTACTTTTATATATTTAAGTCAGTGAAACCATTTTGGACATATTAACATAAGGAAATAAAATTCAAAAGAAGAAAAAAACTATATGCAATGTGAATTTGCTTAGTGTAACATTTTTATATATAAAAAGAATCAGTTTGAAAGTCCAGCATTAGCTAACCTAAAGTAAAATGAGATGGAACAGTTTGATTGCAAAACATGTAGGTATTAAAAATGAAGGTTTTATGTATGTGAGAAAATATTGCCCCTTAAAAGTATATGTAAAACACAAATGGAGTATATACACTAAATGCAGCTTTTATACAGGAGGGACACTTCAGAATAGTGATTAAAAGCGTGGATACTGGAGACAAACTCCTCTGGTTTGAAGCTTGGCTCTGCCACTTACAGCAGTGGGGCCTTACGAGTGTGTGTTTCAGTTTCAACTTCTATAAAAACAGGGATGGTAATAAACATACCTCTTAGGATTATTGTGATGATTTTCTGAGTTAATGTATGTAAAGCAGCTTAGAAAAGTGCCTAGCACTTAGTTGCTGTTAAATAAAATGTCCACAAATCCAAGTTTGGAAGGGAACAGAAAGAAATGAAAAGGTCATTCTGTTAAGATCATAGAATGTTTGGGATTTTTTTAATACTAGAAGGTTCCTGTTTTGTCTTTATATATTTTAATAATTAATAAATTCAGGACACAAAAATTGCAGATTGTTGTACTGTGGATTTTCAAAATTACCTTTATTACCTAATGTTTATTGAAAATGAAATGATGCTGTATTAAGTAGTAAAAAAAATTAGAAATAATGTTTTAACTTTTATATGATAAATTATATCTTGTAAATATAATCTGAAAGTGAATTACTAAATAATTAAATCCCAATTTTCTTTTAAACATTGGGTAGCAATTAGAAAATATGAAAGTGTACCATCATTGACAGTATTTTCTTTGCCTCTAGGTGGCACTATAATTTTAGCTATCTATTTAGCACTTTGGCCCTGTGTAAAGAAAGGATCACTAAACTTATTTCAAGTTACCATAAAATGTATTCAGATAATGTTCATGTGGAAAATTATTTAATATACTAATAATGTTTGCCATGTTAATTTATTTTTTTTTTTCCCCAGTAGAATAGACTTTGGACCAAATGAAGAGTAGTCACATAGGGTTTTGCAGTTTTTCTGGAGCATTTTAGGCTCTCAGAAGAATCTTCAGATTCGCTTTAATTTTCAATGTAATATTTGAAACAGCAATAGTGACTCAGGCTTACTAAGGTAAAACGAATTTATGTCTTTTAATAAAATAAAAACACTTGGGTTTTTTTAAAGTTATAATAAACAGTCACATGCAACTTTGATCCAAGTAACATTTGTTGAGTGTTGTGACAGCCACTTCCACTCCTCTTGTTGTAATCTGTGTTTCCACCCTGTAGGTGGGTAGTGTTTTCCCTGTTTTTGCAAATGAGAAAATACCTGAGTGGTTTACTGACCTGTTCAAGTTCAAGCAAGATGGTATTTGATTGAACTTTATTATGCTTCTAGATCAGTATTGCCATCATCCCCTTAATATTTGCCTTCTGAAAACGAGTTTTTGGTTAATAATAATTTCTATTTCTACCAACTTAATATTTCTTGATATTGATTAATAGGCATATTGGGGCATGTCTTGAGAGAAAGAAAATTACTTTTGAGATTCTGAGAACAAAATAAAAGTAATAGGAGATCATTTGCTGCTGCTAAGTCGCTTCAGTCTTGTCTGACTCTGTGCGACCCCAGAGGCCATTTAGGGAACTTCCAAATCATTTTAGAGTGTTTTCTAGAATATTTTGGGACTTGTATCTGAATGATAGGCAGCACCATTACAGGCTATTTAAAGTTTCTTTGGATGATACCTGGTACAATATTACGTTTCACTGAAAAAGTACAGTGAGAAAATTGTTTTGTTTTCTCAGTACTCTTCCAACCTTTTCATCAACCGTTCTGTTTAAGACAAGGAGAAAGCTGACTGTTTCACATTTACATCTCACTTGCTGGGTTTACCTTTTTAACAGAGTAAGTGCAGGCCCTAGGCCCAGGAGTACCACCAGGCCATAATATCTAATGAGAATTTCATAATACTGCTGTGTTTTATTGACTTTATTTTTCTAGATACATTTTTTTTTATGGCAAATAATATTGGTTTTCCACTTTTTTGATGTTTCTTTGAAAAATAAGTTTAATTTTAAAAAGAGGAAATCAATATAAAGGTAATAAGCAACTACTAGTATAGACATAGCAGTAATTAAAACAGCAATACATGAATGATTGGAGTTTGGGAAATAGTGAGAGTACCTGAACTCAGAGAGGGCCTGTCACTGTGTTAGTGTGGTACCTTTAGTAACCCACTGAATTTCTCTGTTGTGATGTCAGGTGTGAAGTAATCATTTCCCAGTCCAGGACAATATAGCATCAAACAAAATAATGAAAAAGACACAAATTCAATATATTATAAGCACAAGTACTAATTAAATATTGTATCTTAAAATTGTACTGATAGGGATTTTCTTTTAGAAAACCTTATGAAACACTAAGAACAGTGTCTAGCACCTAGCAAATTCTTAATAAGTATAACTAGTGTTATTTTAGTTAATATTAAATTACTGGGCTCTCTGTTGAAAGTTTTATAATTGAATGGCTAATGAATTTCCCTTGAGATCTGATCTGACTCTGTCTTAGCATGAAGTGATTATAATTCAACACACTTTTAGATTTATTTATTTTTTATAAGTAGAAAGAATTACATATTTCTAAATCTGGGAATTCAGCAGTTCATTCAAATTTAGATCTTTAAGAACTATCTGGGTCAGTGTTCTTCAATATTTTCCACCTGAGAACTACCCTTAAGAGACAAAGAAGAAATGAAGCTGCATATAACAATGGAAAACTTTCTTGCATTAATATTGGGATAGGAGAAGAGGTCAGAGGGAGATATGGAGAGGAAGGAAAATAGGACTTGTCATATTTTTTCTTTATTTACTTCTGAAATTGAAGAATACTTAAAGAATACTGAAATTTCAGCAAGTGTAAGGTGAGGAAATTGAGGGATTATGATTGCATTTTCCAGAATGATCTGGTTGCTCATGCCAACGTATCACTAGAGAGACAGAAATTTATGCATTGTACATTTTCACGATACTAATGGTGGTTAATGTAAATAGTTTATTAATTAATTTATCTGTTTAATTATTTATTTGACCATGCCATATGGCTTGTGGGAATCTTAGTTCCTGGGTTGGGGGTCAAGCCCAGGCCCTCGGCAGTGAGATCGTGAAATCCCAACTACTGGACTGCCAGGGAATTCCCAATACAAATAGTTTAAAATGTAGTGCCTGTGCTGTAGATTTTGCTTTCAGATTCAGAGAGATTCTTAAGGATAGCTTGATGTCTCATGCTACTGTTTTAATTTATTTTCCTGAGCCCTCTCCCTTTGCCTATTTTTGATGGGCCACAAAACGTGCCCCTAAATTCACAGCACTCTGTAAGATGCAATGGGGAAAGACAAATCAGTAATATCCCTGCATTTCAGGGATGTCCTTGACACTATCATTTGATTTGAAATGCCATCTGCAAAAAGAGTATGCAGACCACTAGATGGCGAAGAGAGAAACAAGCCGTGTCTGCATATCACTTCCGGCTCACTGTAGGACCAATAACAGGCTTCTCGACCTCTCAGCACCACATTCTGAATCCTTAAATGATACTTATATTAGCATTTCTGAGCATTGTGAGATCCTCTCTTAAAATATGCTTTGAACTATTCAGTCTAGATGCTGCTTTCTAGAAAGCTACTAGTTTAAAGAATGGAAAATGGTGTTAATGGAGTTAATCTTGTGTAATTTCAGTGTAGGCTATCAGGAATACCTTTAAGTAAAGAAAATGACTCTAATCTTCTTAAGCAATTCATTTTCTCAGCAACTGGGAGGCAGGAGCTAATTTACTCTGCCTGTGTACACAGACCCTATCTTACTAAAGGAAAATTTTACTTATGGAGAGAAGTCACGATACCCATGAAATTATTTATATTTAGACATTAGAAAATAGGGCAAAATAAAAGAAACATTAAATTGCCTTTCCTTTATCAGTTTCCTTACTAAATACTCAACTCAATTACTGATATTTTCTGTTACAAAGGAGAAATTGAATCGTGGAGTCAAAACAAGAGCTATTTGGTTGTTTTTAGGGGGAAGAGAACAAAGAACTGGTCACTGCTCAGCTGAGAGTGTTTGAGCAACAAGATGAGTGGGGAGTGGACAGGGTTAGGGACTCGATTCTTTCTGCTTTGATTCCAAGTCACCCTTTTCTGGTAAGCCTTACTGGCATTTTCTTAGACTCTTTAAGTCAGAATTCTGAATTTTTCACTACAATAGGGTTTTAATCTTAGCTGATTTATTGTTTCCACCCCCACCCCTGGTCATAAAGGGCTAGTGTTTGTTTCTGAAAAGGGAAGGTTAAGACTCTTTCTATTAACAGAAACTTTATGATTTCCTTAGGCTATGATAAAACGTGCTGGGTTTTTTGCATATGATTTTCAAACGGAAACTAGTTTTTCCATGAAATATCTTAAGAGAAATTAATAGATTTTATGATATGTAAATAATAACAATGCACTTTTTACATTTAGAAACCAATGGACAAACAGAAGCAGCTATTCTGATTCTAAGAGCATTCTTCCAAGGCATTGAAAGAGAAAACTAATTTCATATGAAGCATTTGATTATTTGTGTTTTTAATGTACATATTGTCTCTCGTTTTGATTGTTGTTATAATTTTCTAACTGACTGCCCCTATTCTTCACTCTAACTGGTCTATCTTTGTATACTAATGTCAGTTACCCTCCTCCCCCGCCTGAAAAGTAGAAATCTGATCCTGTCATTGTGTTGAGACCATATAACATTTCTGTGGCTTCCCAGTATTAATGGAATGAAAATCCAAATTCCTAAACACAGCACATGTAGCCCTGCACAGTATGGCTTCAGATTATCTTTCAAGTGTCATCTGCCTCCTGTTCTGTGAAACATACCTTTTGGTTCAGTTCTGTTTGTTCCTTGCTAAATATAGCAAGTTTTCTCATGTTTTGCCTCTCAACCTCCCCATTCCTCTCTGCTTAGGCTAAATAAATGTCTCATCTGTGAAATCTATGTCCTTACAACAGTCCTATATCATGTTATACTTATTTGAGTGAATATCTGGTCATCTATACCAAGTGTTCAAGGGCATTCATTTTTATACCTCAGGTACCCATCCATGCCTCACATGTAGCAGGCTTAAAAATTTACACCTAGGTAAATTTACTTGCTAAGTATATGTATCTCAGGAAAATTCTAAAATAGTCTTTTATCCTCACAGAAAATTTAGAGTATTAGAATTGAAACTCCTTATAATGACTTTCCACTTCTACATGAATTGCCAAAATAATTTGAATCTCTTCATCTTTGTCATCACTACCTATAAAATGACCACTTTTGATTTAAATATTAAATGCATTGCAGAATTTTGCTTACAACTCAGAACCATCTCTCAGGGAATGTTACCATTCTCATTTTACAAGTGAAGATTCTAGGGCTTGAAGAGGTTAAGTAACTTACCCTAGTTTTCAAAGAATATTTACTCTAGCTCTCCTTGTTTTCAAGCCTGTGATGATAAGTACTTTGCTCTGCAGGTTACTGGGTTCCTAATGCAAAGTGCCTCAGTGCACTTTGCTTATTGACTAGTGATTAATTTCTTCCCATTTCTGAATTTGCATGCATATTTCTAATACTTTATGACATTAAAGCAAGTTGGGGGAACATAATGATAATGGGATTTTAATCATTGAGCACTATGTGTTTAACATTTTACATCTTAACCAGTAAGTATTTACCTGTGGGTTAAATACTGTTATTTTTATTTTATAGATGAGGGCACAGAGATAGAGTGCAATTTAGAAACTTGAGAAGGGTAAAACATGGAGCCAAAGCTGAAGCCCAGATACTTTTTCTTATAGAATCCAGAGACTCTTAAGCCATGAACTTGGTTTGAACTTACGTCATAGTGACTCCATGTCATAGAAGCTAGCACAAATGTTCTCTTGAAAAACTTATCCCAGGTTTCCCATTTATGTTCAGACACTAAGCAACACAGAAAAAAAAAAAAGAAAAGGCAATACATCATGCATGAGTGTCAGCAGAAGCAAAAGATGGTATAAAAAGACCTTCAAAATTCTGGACATGGACTTCATGTTGACTACTTTTAAAGAAGTAAGAATCAAGCTTGAAAATAGGCAGGAAACAAGAAAATTAAAATACTATCTAGCATATTTGAAAAAGAACTAATATACTTTCTAGAAGTGAAAAATGTAATAAAATGAGTTTAATAACAGTACACAAAATCAAAAGCAAAATCAGTTCAGTTAGTTCAGTCACTCAGTCGTGTCTGACTCTTTGTAACCCCATGGACTGCAGCATGCCAGGATTCCCTGTCCATCACCAACTCCTGGAGCCTGCTCAAACTCAAACTCATGTCCATCAAGTTGGTGATGCCATCCAACCATCTCATCCTCTCTTATCCCCTTCTCCCGCCTTCAATCTTTCCTAGCATCAGAATCTTTTCAAATGAGTAAGTTCTTCCCATCAGGTGGCCAAAGTATTGGAGTTTCAGCTTTAGCATCAGTCCTTCCAATGAATCCTCAGGGCTGATTTCCTTTAGGATTGACTGGTTTAATTTTCTTGTAGCCTAAGGGACTCTCAAGAGTCTTCTCCAACACCACAGTTCAAAGGCATCAATTCTTCAGCGCTTAGCTTTCTTTATAGTCC
Organism: Odocoileus virginianus; assembly: GCF_023699985.2. Classification (NCBI taxonomy): domain Eukaryota; kingdom Metazoa; phylum Chordata; class Mammalia; order Artiodactyla; family Cervidae; genus Odocoileus; species Odocoileus virginianus. Next base: position 33,865,881 of record NC_069697.1, read on the forward strand.
AGCTCTCACATCCATATGTGACTACTGGAAAAAACAGCTTTGACTAGACAGACCTTTGCTGGCAAAGTAATGGCTCTGCTTTTTAATATGCTGTCTAGATTGGTCATACCTTTTCTTCCAAGGAGCAAACATCTTAATTTCATGGCTGCAGTCACCATCTGCAGTGATTTTGGAGCCCAAGAAGATAAAATCTCTCACTGTTTCCATTGTTTCCCCATCTATTTGCCATGAAGTGATGGTACCAGATGCCATGATCTTTGTTTTCTGAATGTTGAGTTTTAAGCCAACTTTTTCACTCTCCTCTTTCACTTTCATAAAAAGGCTCTTTAGTTCTCCTTCACTTTCTGCCATAAGGGTGGTATCATCTGCATATCTGAGGTTATTGATTTTTCTCCTGGCAGTCTTGATTCCAGTTTGTGCTTCATCCACCCTAGCATTTTGCAAGATGTACTCTGCACATAAGTTAAATAAACAGGATGACAATATACAGCCTTGATGTACTCCTTTCCCAATTTGGAACCAGTCTGTTATTCTGTGTCTGGTTCTAACTGTTGCTTCTTGACCTGCATACAGATTTCTCAGTAGGCAGGTAAGGTGGTCTGGTGTATCCATATCTAAGAATTTTCCAGTTTGTTATGATCCACACAGTCAAAGGCTTTAGCATAGTCAATGAAGCAGAAGTAGTTTTTTTTCTGGAATTCCCTTGCTTTTTCTAGGATCCAACAGATGATGGCAATTTGATCTCTGGCTCCTCTGCCTTTTCTAAATCCAGCTTGAACATCTGGAAGTTCATGGTTCACGTATTGCTGAAGCCTTGCTTGGAGAACTTTGAGCATTACTTTGCTAGTGTGTGAGATAAGTGTAATGGGTGGTAGTTTGAACATTCTTTTTTATTGCCTTTCTTTGGGATTGGAATGCAAACTGACCTTTTCCAGTCCTGTGGCCACTGCTGAGTTTTCCAAATTTGCTGGCATATTGAGTGCAACTTTCACAGCTCATCTTTAGGATATAAAATAGCAAAATAGTAAACTGAAATATAGGCCTAAAGAAGTCCAGAATATAACAATGAGGTTAACAACAACAAAAAAGTGCAGAGATAAGACATGAAGGTTACAGTGAGAAAATAAAAATGCAATTTAATTTGAATCTGAAGGAATTAAATCTGAAAAAAAGAAAGAATAAGGTAAAAACAACACTTCCACAGATAGTGACTAAGAATTGTCTGGAGCTAATGTGACAGTAAAATACAGATTTAAGAAGTCCAATAAATCCCAAATAGTAAAAATAAAGCCACTTTGAGATACATAATAGTTAATATGTAGTATATCAGTAATAAAAAGAAATCTTAAAAACATCCAGGTAAAGATTATTCTCAGGGTATGATAGCTAACTCCAGAGTAGCGATGAAATATATTGAAATAACTCAGAAAGCTTATCACCAGAAGAAATTAAAAATAATCCTCAAGCAGAAGATAGAAGATCCCAAGTCAAAAGCCTAAGGTAGAGCAACAAGTGATGAACAAAAAATGTGGTAAATATGTAGTTAAATAAAACCAAGTATTGACTTGATAAAATGCTGATGTCTATAATATCTTCAAGGTTAAAAGAGATGATAAATTAAAACATATAACCTGGGAGGGAACTAAAATGTACTAACAATGTAAGTTTGTTTTATCTGTAAAAATGGATAAATATATTGATTAACTTTAATTTTTGATAAATTGGAAATATGTAGTATAACGTCTATGATGATCACTAAAAGAATAAAAAACAGTCATAACATCCAAACTAGGGGCTGGAGGACTGCTCTGACAATGTGTGCTCCTCAGATTAGAGCTGTGTGATTAGTTGATAAGAGACATTTGATTAGATTTAAGAATCATTTCCATTGCCATGAAAGATTTTAACATTGAATTTTTCAAGAAAATAGGAAGAGTTAATTCCTTTAAAAATGATTTCAAGCATTTTAAACTTTGAATATATGATGGAACAATGGACTGGTTCCAAATTGGGAAAGGAGTACATCAAGGCTGTATATTGTCACCTTACTTATTTAACGTATCAGAGTACATCATCCTGGACTAGATGAAGCACAAGCTGGAATCAAGATTGCCAGGATATATATCAGTAACCTCAGATATGCAGTTGATGCCACCCTTATGGCAGAAAGTGAAGAGGAACTAAAAAGCCTCTTGATGAAAGTGAAAGAGGAGAGTGAAAAAGTTGGCTTAAAACTCCACATTCAGAAAACTAAGATCACGGCATCTGGTCCCATCACTTCACTTCAAATAGATGGGGAAACAATGGAAACAGTGAGAGGCTTTATCTTCTTGGGCTCCAAAATCACTGCAGATGGTGACTGCAGCCATGAAATTAAAAGACGCTTGCTCCTTGGAAGAAAAGCTATGACCAACCTAGACAGCATATTAAAAAACAGAGACATTACTTTGCCAGCAAATGTCTGTCTAGTCAAAGCTATGGATTATCCAGTAGTCATGTATGGATGTGAGAGTTGGACCATAAAGAAAGCTGAGCACCGAATTGATGCTTTTGAACTGTGGTGTTGGAGAAGACTCTTGAGAATCCCTTGGACTGCAAGGAGATCAAACTAGTCAATCCTAAAAGAAATAAGTTCTGAGTATTCATTGGAAGGACTGATGCTAAAGCTGAAACTCCAATATTTTGGCCACCTGGTGTGAAGAACTGACTCAATGAAAAAGACCCTGATGTAGGGAAAGCTTGAAGGTGGGAGGAGAATGGGATGACAGAGGATGAGATGGTTGGATGGCATCACTAACTCAATGGACGTGAGTTTGAGCAAGCTCGGGGAGTTGGTGATAGATTGGGAATCCTGTCATGCTGCAGTCCATGGGGTTGCAAAGAGTTAGACATGACTGAGTGACTGAACTGAACTGAAAGTTTGAATGATTGTAAAAGATTTAAAAATATTAAAAATTTTCCCACAAAATGTATGTATATATATATATATAGTGTTTACTATTTCTATATACTGTCACTTATTATTCTCTTAATCATAAGTTTGACCAGGAAGTGTGTGGATGTTGCTCTTTCACACACAAAATCCATGATTAAGACATGATTAGAGAAGCAAGCTCAAATTCTTTATTAAAATTTTGAAAATATTTTAACCTTTATATATTTTCAATACTTACTGTCTTCCATAGTATGTGTATTTTATTTTTCTTATATTTATAGGAAGAGAATAATTTTTTTCATTAATTCATACTCTTGAATTCTTTCTAGCCTACTTTAGTGTGATACAAATATTTTCTATGTATGAAAGAAGAGACTGGTAACACTATATTATATAGAGCCAGAGAAAGTGGAGGAGTGTATGATCATTCTGCCTTTTAAAGGCTATGTTAAAAACAAAAAATATTGGAAAATATATGTCTATAAATATGACTACCCATAGTTATTTCCTTGTGTTTTTCCTTTACTTTTCTTTCTCTTTGGTTCATGCCCTCATGCTCTCGGTCTACATTTGACAACTGACTTGATCAGTTCCATAGCCACAAAAAGTCATGTCGTTGGCTTCATAAGATACTTCTGTGACCTTTGTACTGATGGTTTCTTAGTATTCCCAGAAGAAAACTCAGTAGGCGACAGCCTTCAACTTCAATGCCTGCTCTAATTTCACAGTGAAATATATCCTAGTACCTATAACCCCTTTGTCACTCATCTAACTCGACTAAGTATTCTCCGTGTTTCAGTGCTCTAAGGAAAGCTGGCAGCTATTTCAGAATTTTCTCTGACTGTTTCTGAAGTGTTAGAATGTTTACTTTTATCATGCAGTCACTTTCTAGGTGACAAATCAAGTAAAGTAATTTGATAATCAGCTTAATTGCTCTAGTAATTGCAGTGGAATAGAATTTCTCCTAGTTGGAGCTATTAGGAAATATTTCACATGTGTTTAATATGGCAAATTAGAGAACTTAACAGTTAAATCCTCAGTTACTATTTTTATAATTGGGTTTAATGTCATCCAAGAGACATTAAGTCTTATAAGTCATTAAGTCTCTGCCAAAACACCTTCAGGTGACTTGTGATATGAATGTGGTTGTGTAACTGGGCTTTTTCACCCTTCTCCTGAACGGAAATCATAGCAATATGCAATAAGGGAAATAGCATTTTTTAAAATCAGCAAACAATATGATAAGCAAATTTAAAGTGCATGTAAATACTGCCAAGAGCAGCAGACCTGAAAAAAGTTGCATGGTAGGAAGGGCGGGGGGAGTGACAAGAGAGTTCAGTAACAGCAGATCTCAAAAACAGTAAGAAATGCTTTTTCTAAATATGAGGGGTGTACCCTAAAGAGAAAAATTCAGTAGGTAAACTGGTGGCAAAAATACTGCCAAACCCGGTTTGAGGCTAAAAAAATCATCTCAAATAATGTTGTTGTATCAATATTTGTAGGAAGCAGAAGAGAGAATCTTTGAGTGATAAATCATGGAAGATTATCCTGGCCTTACCCTCCTAACCAAGAACCTCCTGCAAATAACTGGCCCAGGAAAATTCAAGTCATTCAATACTGAGTAACAAAGAAAACTGTCACAGTCTCAATACAAAGATGAACATGTGGGGGAAAAAAGATAAAGGTGTAGAAAAGAGAAGCAAAATTTACTAACAGCCTGCAAAAGAGTGACCTTAAAGAAGATAAAAACTGTAACACATACTTTTATTTTTTGGTAAAGCAATCACTTCTATGAAAGAAGACAAAAAAAGAGATGTAAGGAACTTCCCTGTCGGTGGTTAAGACTTCATACTTACAGTGCAGGGTGTGCTGGTTCAATCCCTAGTTGGGAAACTTAAGATTCCACATGCCATGTGGTGTGGCCAAAAAATTAAAAGAAATGGAAGAAGAAAGAGAAGAACATAGGAAATATAAGACATGATAAATGGAGGATGAGAAGAAACCTGAGACAGCAGATTTCAAAAAAGGTGCAGAAGACAAAAAAAAACCACCAGAGAAATGAAGATGAAATTGAAGCAAGTATTAAAAACAGTAGACAAGTAGAAGAATATAAGGGACAAAAAAGGTAAGGAGGATGAAACTGAACTCTCCTAAATATTCAAAGACTTACATACACACAGAAATGACAAAATATTAGTGGTTAAGATGCCCAAAACCTTTGTGTTTGTGATGACAAGAAAATCTGGGACAAAATAAAAACTATGCTTTTCTAGGGAATTATAAAAGAGTTCTGTATGCCAGGAAGTGTGATGGACTTAGTACTGGGGTGAGATGAGTTCTTAATAGATAGTAGAGAGCCATGTTATTTCCATATCTGAGGGTAAGTAAACCCACTCTAATAAACTGTGGGCTATCCTCAGAACAACTCAAGCCCCAGGAAGATTCAGAATAAACAGCCTTTCTTTCCAACAGCCAAATCAGGAAGGAACTTGTGCTGTTTGGGAAATTATCTAAAAAATACTGATGATCCTCTATATTTAACACTGGGGATGAAATTTTAAAAAATAAAACAGTCAATGAAGCCAGAAAATTTGAGTCATAATTAAGAAAAAACTTAGTGGTGAAATATTGTAGTTTCTGTTAAGATCAGAAAAAAATGGTAATATATCTACACTCATCACTTTTGTTATACTAGACATCCTAGCCAATAGATAAAGCAAGGAAAAGAAATGTATAAAGTTTGGAAAGGAAAAATTAAATTTTTATCTTTGGAAGGCAATATGATTTTATATAAGAAAATACAAAGAAATCTATAAGAACAAAAGAAATAGCTGGAACTAATAAATGATTTTAGCTGATTCACAAACCACAAACTCAAAGTACAAAAGTCGAAATTTTTTCCATATAGTAGTGATGAATAATTGAGCAGTGGTATTTTAGAAACAACACTATTTATAATAACATGAAAACATGAAATATTGAGGAATAAGTTTAACAAAGACTTCCATGTCCTCTATATCATTAACAAGAGAATATTTCTGAGAGGAAAAAAACTAAGAAAATGTAGATAGATATAATATTCATTGAGTGGAAGACTCAATTTTGTTAAGATGTCAGATCATCCCAAATTGGTATGTACATTTAATGAAATAATAATCAAAACACAGCCAACTGTGTAAAAAGTGGCACAAATAATTTGGAGCCCTATATGGCAATTTTTCATATATTTAAACATATCCTATCATATGAGTCAGCAGTCCAGTTCCTAAATATTTATCAAAGATTAATGAAAATATACATCCACAAAATTTTACAAAATGTTGTACAAAAATGTTCACAGTGACTTTGTTTGTAATAGTCAGCAATTGGAAACAACCCAAACGTCTATACAAGGGAAATAGATAAAGAAATGGTGGTGTATTCAGACAATAAAAGGAAAACTTTAGGATACAAGCAAAGGCATTTATGAATATCAAAAGTATTGTATTGCATGAGGGAAGCCAGGAACAAAAGAGAACATGTGCTGTGATTCCATGTATATGAAGTTCAAAGAATGCAAAATAAACTGTGGTAATAAAACTCAGAACAGTTGGTGTTTTGGTGTGTATGTGTGTGTGGTGGGGGCAGAAGGGAGGGAGGTTGGATCTAAGGTCAGGAGAGAATATTTTTGTGTAAAGGAAATCTTCTACATCTTATTTGGGATGGGATAAATGGGATTTATAAATTTGTTAAAGTTCGTTAGACTGTATACATTTAAGATTTAAGTATGTGGATTACATTTAAGATTTAAGTATGTGGATTACATTTAAGTGTGTAGATGGTACTTGAGTAAAGTAGCATATCTGTGACAGTCATTGAACTCTTTCACTCAGCTGTCCCTTCAAAAGTGACCCTGCCGTGTGGCAAGCTATTAGCCTGTCACCTCCAGCTGCAGCATCTTCAGAACATGCTGACGCACTGGAGCTGACATGTTCCGTTTGCAACTGAAGCCAGTGGCTTGGATGGCATGGATAGCAGAGACCCGTCAATGGGCAGTCTGTCTGAAGACTCTTTCTCTGGACTGGCCATAATGTTTTCAGGGAGCTGCGTTAGCCTGAGGCTCTTTCCTGACCAGCTGTCCTTCCTTTCTCCTCTTTTCTCAATTTTCTGACCTGTACTATGGTCCAAAAGCTTTTCCAGTCTGCTTTTGTTTCCTCTCGCCTTAGCTTTCAGAGACAGTATCCTTAGTGATCTCTTGCATGTCTAACTCCATCTTGGTTTTGGACACAAACTTTCAATTAAACAGTAATCTGGAATAGAAATGAGGCCCAAAACATTTATCAGTACATTTATATTGGCTTAATCCCAGAAAAGTGTTTTTGTGAAAAGATATCACTCTTTGTGCTTTTATGCTATATGCAACAGGCTCACCTAAAACAAATATTTTTAATGGTTGAATATAAAGTTGTGAACAAAGGCAAATACAAACAGAAAGAAGAAATCGTGATTTTAATATCAAATTGAAGTCATAATCTTAATATCAAGTTAGGCATTCAAAACATTAAGAAGAGGAAATTTTCATTTTTACAGCACAAGGAGGCATTCTGGATGAAGGTAGTTTTTAAAGGCAACTGACAAGCTTAAGGATGAAGAGAATTAGGTGAAATTTTCCTCGTAAACAAATATTTGAACATGCAAACCATTCTATAGTTAATTTAGTAAACTTTGTAGACAAGACAAAAATTTTAATTTACATTGTATATTCTTGGATCCAGCTCTCTCTTCAAAAATTATCTTCTTTAATATCCAAAATATATATTCTGTCTGAGGAACTTTTGTAACATCTGTTTTAAATAGCTATGCATATTTCCAAAGTAATTCAAGTCCACTCCCGGCATTTATCTCATTTGAAACTATAAATTTATTTCTGTGATTATTTGATTAATGTCTCATCATATAATGGCATCCACGAGGGCAGGAGCATTATTTTTGGTTGATTGGTTGGCTTACTTGTATCATTGTATCCTTCATATCCTACACACAGTGTGTGGCACATAGTAGGTCCTCAGTGATTCTTATGAAGGAATAAATGAAGAACAGAGCACAATAATATTGGCATAATTCCTTCTGAAGGATTGCAGCTAAATTTATTCCTTCTGGATGCAAGTCTTTCTGGAAACAGAGAGAAGCTGTGCTCACTTAATTGAGTCATCTCTTCATTCAACAAATATTTATTTAGTTGGCAAACACTATGCTAAGCATGAAATATACAGTGATAGCAGGAATAGATAGAATTCCTTCCCTTGAGGAGCTCACAACCTAGTAGGTAACTGCTTAAGAAATTCTCAATTCCCCTTCTAATATTTTATGTACAACTATAATTATGTATTTGTAGTAGTACTATATCAGCACTCATAAGCTCTTTTCTTATTCAATCCTCAAAGCACAGATGTCATCTCCATTTCACAAATAAAGGAACAGCTATAAAAAAGTTATGTTTCATGTAAATTAATTCATTTTATTTAAAAAATATTTATTGAGTGCCTACTGTGTTTCAAGAACTTTTCTAGGTCTGGAAATGTAATAAACAAGACAGAGAAGGACACTTCTAGCTGGGAGGTTGCAAACAATAAAGAAGTAAAAAAGCAAATTTTAATAACTTTAGTATGACAAGAAATGATCAAGCTGTGGAATTAGTGAACAGAGGGACTTCAGGAGAGGACTCTCTGAGGCAGCGACACTGAGTTTAAGAAGGTAGGAGTTAGATAGGACATTTGAAGAGTCATGGAAAAGAAAGCCTTCATAGGAAAGGCGCAGTGGAAGGCATTGAGCAGGATATGAATGAGCTTAGCCTATTCAAGGGGAAAAAAACGCCAATGTTATTGGGGCTATGGGTTACATGGTATGAGTTAAGATTCAGGATGATATGTGTCAGATCATATAAGGCCCTACAGACCATGGATCTATTCTGCATGCATTGAGAACTCAGCTAATGGGAATTCATATAACTAACTTAGCATGGGTATTCACAGTTGAAAATTTCTTAGCAAATATAAAGTAAGGAATTGTGGTTAAACCTGATTTCAAAGAAAACATAGACTCAATAGAGAAGCTGAAAGTGATTATAATCAGCTGGGTAGTTTCCCTTAGGTTGATGAATTGCTTTGCAGACATTAAAAGTGGTCTCCTTCAGAACTCTGTGTGTGTGTGTGGGTGGGGTGGGTGGGGTGGAGTTAGGGGAAGGGGTGGAAATGCCCCGGAGACCTGAGCACATCATTCCTTAGGACAATTTTTTTTTATGCTCTTCTAATTTTTTTTTAATTATTTTTTCCCCAACTATTTTTATTAGTTGGAGGCTAATTACTTTACAATATTGTAGTGGTTTTTGCCATACATTGACATGAATCAGCCATGGATTTACATGTGTTCCCCATCCTGAACCCCCCTCCCACCTCCCTCCCCATCCCATCCCTCTGGGTCTTCCCAGTGCGCCAGCCCCGAGCACTTGTCTCATGCATCCAACCTGGACTGGCGATCTGTTTCACGCTTGATAATATACATATTTTGATGCTGTTCTCTCAGATCTTCCCACCCTCGCCTTCTCCCATAGAGTCCAGAAGTCTGTTCTGTACATCTGTTTCTCTTTTTCTGTCCTTAGGACAATTTTTGAGAAGACTTCTTGTCAGGAGGAATAGGACGTAATAAGAGTTTTTGAGTTTGTAGAATTTAAAAGCAAAATACCCCCACATCTTAAGGAAAAGAAAAAGGATAGTGATTCTGTCCTTTATGTGATAAAGAACGGAAACAGCCCTGTGTGACTCAGGAATCAAGTGTGGGGCAAATTTTGTGGGGTTTTCCCTGGGTGAAAAGCTCATACTTTTTTCCTCCTGAGGCTACCTGAACAAGGGTTTACGTCATATGAACACAGTCTGTCTATTGCAGTAGATTTCAACAGTACCAGCAGGTAGCATAAAGAAATAAGGGCAGAACCGGCTCTCTGCTTCAGTGTGGAAGATACCAATTTCATTGGGTAAAGCCAGGGTTTTTTGGAGAGTTCAGGGGAAAGGAGGATCCCAAAGAGAGATGCTGCACTACTGAAGAGGCAGATATGGGCTTAAGGAATTAATTGGAAAAATATAGGAGAAGTGACCCCATGCAGGTACCCCAAGTCTACATGGCAATTTGTAAATGTTACATATGCCACTAGAATTTTGGCTTGTCTGTGTGATCAAAACAATTTGTGGCATAAAAAGTCACACAGTTTATTTGAGATACAGTAGCTCCTTCAGAGTCATTAAATCAAGCTAGTTCCTGAGTTTGTGTTTAAACGTAGTATTTTTTTTTAAAGTATAGAGTATCCATTAAACTTCTTTTTAGTTAGCTTTTATCTTTATTTGGCATTTCATTTTTACTGGGTTTTGATTTCTAAAGGTTTTCTATATTCAATCATTTTTGCCAATACTCGAATAGCAATTATTGAGTTGTTTTAATAACTTATTTTCTACATATTGAGTGAACATGCATTTGAAGCTGTTATTTCTTTCTAGACCATTTGGTTTACAGGGTTGCTTCACTTGAAAAACCTCCACAGAAGTTTTCTGTTGTAGCCACTCAATATTTGATTCTTTCTTTTTTTTTTGGCTGCCAGACTCTATTACCCTTTCCTAATAGCACTCTGATTTGCTCTTTTCACATTAGCCACCTTTTGTCGTGTGAAGTATTGCCACGATGGAAACCCAAGTGCTGGATTAGTTCCTACAGAAAACAAAGAAGTTCATTGGCTGTTCCTGCCAAACACTTTCTCCAAGCTTCCCCAGTAGTGTCAAGAGTAAGGTAAGCATCTTAAAATGACTAATCATTTGCTGTCCAGGGAACAGAGTACTTGAGTGAGGTAATGAGAGATAGAAAAAACTTGTTTATGTTTGAGCATTTATGGTCACATGGGATTGGGAAGACCTTCTGGGGTTGTCTGGTTCCACTTTTCTGACCTTGTTCAGCTTTCCCTAAGGGTTTGTATGCTACTCATATCATTATTTTCTTTTGACTTAATTTAGCCAGGTTTGGTTTCTGTTGCTTATTACTAAAGAATCCTAAATAATACACAAGCCATGCCAAGGTCTTCCTCACTTCCCATTCCCGCAAATAAATCCTCTACAAAGTCCTACTAGGAAAACAAATAGACAAGCTGCTAATGAAATGCTCATCACAGTTTTAATAGTGGAATGTATTACTCCTGCCAGAAACTGTTTGCATTTTCATAAGAAATGTTTTAGTGGAAAAAACGTTTTGGTAACAATATGGTAAGGTCTTACCCCAAAGTTGCCCAGGGACCACTTAAACAGTGTTTCTCACATTTCTAATGCAACAGCATTCCCTGTGACAGTTTCAGCAGGAGACAAAAGGGTGAAGAAGAGATATAAAGAGAGACGAAGATAGCAGGAATTGTTCTAAGTTCCATGCTCCCTAGAAGCACCTTGTAACTTAAGCACATTTTCCTTTTCTCTCACATATGTTACATTTGTGTTTCTACTTTTTGAGTTTCAACTTAGTGCTTTCAAAATGAGTAGATGAGGCAATGCAGTTTTTATAGTTTGTAAGAAGATGTTGTGGTTCAGTTCAGTTCAGTTCAGTTGCTCAGTTGTGTCCGACTCTTTGCGACCCCATGAATCGCAGCACACCAGGCCTCCCTGTCCATCACCAACTCCCAGGGTATACTCAAACTTATGCCCTTCTTTGTCTCTTTTCACAGCCTTTATTTGAAAGTTTATTTTATCTGATATGAGTATTGCGACTCCTGCTTTCTTTTGGTCTCCGTTTGCGTGGAATATTTTTTTCCAGCCCTTCACTTTTAGTCTGTATGTGTCCCTTGTTTTGAGGTGGGTCTCTTGCAGACAGCATATATAGGGGTCTTGCTTTTGTATCCATTCAGCCAGCCTTTGTCTTTTGGTTGGGGCATTCAACCCATTTACATTTAAGGTAATTATTGATAGGTATGGTCCTGTTGCCATTTACTTTGTTGTTTGGGGTTCACGTTTATACCACCTTTCTGTGTTTCCTGTCTAGAGAAGATCCTTTAGTATTTGTTGAAGAGCTGGTTTGGTGGTGCTGAATTCTCTCAGCTTTTGCTTGTCTGTAAAGCTTTTGAGTTCTCCTTCATATCTGAATGAGATCCTTGCTGGGTACAATAATCTAGGTTGTACGTTATTCTCTTTCATTACTCTAAGTATGTCCTGCCATTCCCTTCTGGCCTGAAGGGTTTCTATTGATAGATCAGCTGTTATCCTTATGGGAATCCCTTTGTGTGTTATTTGTTGTTTCTCCCTTGCTGCTTTTAATATTTGTTCTTTGTGTTTGATCTTTGTTAATTTGATTAATATGTGTCTTGGGGTGTTTCGCCTTGGGTTTATCCTGTTTGGGACTCTCTGGATTTCTTGGACTTGGGTGGCTATTTCCTTCCCCATTTAAGGGAAGTTTTCAGCTATTATCTCCTCGAGTAACTTCTCATGGCCTTTCTTTTTGTCTTCTTCTTCTGGGACTCCTATGATTCAAATGTTGGGGCGTTTCACATTGTCCCAGAGGTCCCTGAGGTTGTCCTGATTTCTTTTGATTCTTTTTCCTTTTTTCCTCTCTGCTTCATTTATTTCCACCATTTTATCTTCTACCTCACTTATCCTATCTTCTGTCTCTGTTATTCTACTCATGGTTCCCTCCAGAGTGTTTTTGATCTCATTTATTGCATTATTCATTTTTAATTGACTCTTTTTTATTTCTTCTAGGTCCTTGTTAAACATTTCTTGCATCTTCTCAATCTTTGTCCCCAGAATATTAGAAACAAAAGCAAAAATAAACAAATGGGACCTAATGAAACTTAAAAGCTTTTGCACAGCAAAGGTAACTATAAGCAAGGTGAAAAGACAGCCCTCAGATTGGGAGAAAATAATAGCAAATGAAGCAACAGACAAAGGATTAATCTCAAAAATATACAAGCAACTCCTCCAGCTCAACTCCAGAAAAATAAATGACCCAATCAAAAAACGGGCCAAAGAACTAAACAGACATTTCTCCAAGGAAGACATACAGATGGCTAAAAAACACATGAAAAGATGCTCAACATCACTCTTTATCAGAGAAACGCAAATCAAAACCACAATGAGGTACCATTACACGCCAGTAAGGATGGCTGCTATCCAAAAGTCTACAAGCAATAAATGCTGGAGAGGGTGTGGAGAAAAGGGAACCCTCTTACACTGTTGGTGGGAATGCAAATTAGTACAGCCACTATGGAAAACAGTGTGGAGATTCCTTAAAAAACTGGAAATAGAACTGCCATATGACCCAGCAATCCCACTTCTGGGCCTACACACTGAGGAAACCAGATCTGAAAGAGACACGTGCACCCCAATGTTCATCGCAGCACTGTTTATAATAGCCAGGACATGGAAGCAACCTAGATGCCCATCAGCAGACGAGTGGATGAGGAAGCTGTGATACATACACACCATGGAATATTACTCAGCCATTAAAAAGAATTCATTTGAATCAGTTCTAATGAGATGGATGAAACTGGAGCCCATTATTCAGAGTGAAGTAAGCCAGAAAGTTAAAGACCATTACAGTATACTAACACATATATATGGAATTTAGAAAGATGGTAATGATAACCCTATATGCAAAACAGAAAAAGAGACACAGATGTATAGAACAGACTTTTGGACTCTGTGGGAGAAGGCGAGGGTGGGATGTTTCGAGAGAACAGCCTGTATATTATCTAGGGTGAAACAGATCACCAGCCCAGGTTGGATGCATGAGACAAGTGCTTGGACCTGGTGCACTGGGAAGACCCAGAGGGATCAGGTGGAGAGGGAGGTGGGAGGGGGGATGGGGATGGGGAACACATGTAAATCCATGGCTGATTCAGGTCAATGTATGACAAAAACCACTACAATATTGTAAAGTAATTAGCCTCCAACTAATAAAAATAAATGAAAAAAACAACAACAAAAAAAACTTATGCCCATCAAGTTGGTGATGCCATCCAGCCATCTCATCTTCTGTCTTCCCCTTCTCCTCCTGCCCCCAATCCCTCCCAGCATCAGGGTCTTTTCCAATGAGTCAACTCTATGCATGAGGTGGCAAAAGTATTGGAGTTTCAGCTTCAGCATCAGTCCTTCCAATGAACACCCAGGACTTATCTCCTTCAGGATGGACTGGTTGGATCTCCTTGCAGTCCAAGGGACTCAAGAGTGTTCTCCAGCACCACAGTACAAAAGCATCAATTCTTCAGTGCTCAGCTTTCTTCACAGTCCAACTCTCACATCCATACATGACCACTGGAAAAACCATAGCCTTGATCAGACAGACCTTTGTTGGCAAAGTAATGTCTCTGCTTTTTAATATGCTGTCTAGGTTGGTCACAACTTTCCTTCCAAGGAGTAAGCGTCTTTTAATTTCATGGCTGCAGTCACCATCTGCAGTGATTTTGGAGCCCAAAATAATAAAGTCTGACACTGTTTCCACTGTCTCCCCATCTATTTCTCATGAGGTGATGGGACCAGATGCCATGATCTTAGTTTTCTGAATGTTGAGCTTTAAGCCAACTTTTTCACTCTCCTCTTTCACTTTCATCAAGAGTCTTTTTAGTTCCTCTTCACTTTCTGCCATAAGGGTGGTGTCATCTGCATATCTGAGGTTATTGATATTTCTCCCGGCAATCTTAATTTCAGTTTATGCTTCTTCCAGCCCAGCGTTTCTCATGATGTACTCTGCATATAAGTTAAATAAGCAGGGTGACAATATACAGCCTTGACATACTCCTTTTCTTATTTGGAACCAGTCTGTTCCATGTCCAGTTCGAACTGTTGCTTCCTGACCTGCATACAGGTTTCTCAAGAGGCAGGTCAGGTGGTCTGGTATTGCCATCGCCTTCAGAATTTTCTACAGTTTATTGAGATCCACACAGTCAAAGGCTTTGGCATAGTCAATAAAGCAGAAATAGATGTTTTTCTAGAACTCTTGCTTTTTTGATGATCCAGCGGATATTGGCAATTTTATCTCTGGTTCCTCTGCCTTTTCTAAAACCAGCTTGAACATCTGGAAGTTCTCGGTTCACGTATTGCTGAAGCCTGGATTGGAGAGTTTTGAGCATTACTTTACTAGCGTGTGAGATGAGTGCAATTGTGCGGTAGTTTGAGCATTCTTTGGGACTGCCTTTCTTAGGGATTGGAATGAAAATGGACATTTTCCAGTCCTGTGACCACTGCTGAGTTTTCAAAATTTGCTGGCATATTGAGTGCAGCACTTTCACAGCATCATCTTTCAGGATTTGAAATAGCTCAACCAGAATTCCATCACCTCCACTAGCTTTGTTCATATTGATGCTTTGTAAGGCCCACTTGACTTCACATTCCAGGATGTCTGGCTCTAGGTGAGTGATCATACATTTGTGATTATCTGGGTCATGAAGATCTTTTTTGTACAGTTCTTCTGTGTATTCTTGCCACCTCTTCTTAATATCTTCTGCTTCTGATAGGTCCATACCATTTCTGTCCTTTATTGAGCCCATTTTTGCACGAAATGTTCCCTTGGTATCTCTAATTTTCTTGAAGAGATCTCTAGTCTTTCCCATTCTGTTGTTTTCCTCAATTTCTTTGCATTGATCGCTGAGGAAGGCTTTCTTATCTCTCCTGGCTATTCTTTGGAACTCTGCATTCAAATGGGAATCTTTCCTTTTCTCCTTAGCTTTTTGCTTCTCTTCTTTTCACAGCTATTTGTAAGGCCTCCTTAGACAACCATTTTGGCTTTTTGCATTTCTTTTCCGTGGGGATGGTATTGATCCCTGTCTCCTGTACAATGTCATGAACCTCTGTCCATAGTTCATCAGGCTCTCTGTCTATCAGATCTAGTTCCTTAAATCTATTTCTCACTTCTACTGTATATTCATAAGGGATTTTATATAGGTCATACCCGATGGTCTAGTGGTTAGGTTATCCCTACTCTCTTGAGTTTAAGTCTGAATTTGGCAATAAGGAGTTCATGATCTGAGCCACAGTCAGCTCCCAGTCTTGTTTGTGCTGACTGTATAGAGCCTCTCCATCTTTGGCTGCAAAGAATATAATCAATCTGATTTCAATGTTGGCCATTTTGTGATGTCCACGTGAAGTCTTCTCTTGTGTTGTTGGAAGAGGGTGTTTTCTATGACCAGTGTGTTCTCTTGGCAAAACTCTATTAGCCTTTGCCCTGCTTCATTCCATACTCCAAGGCCAAATTTGCCTGTTACTCCAGGTGTTTCTTGACTTCTTACTTTTGCATTCCAGTCCCCTATAATGAAAAGGACATCTTTTTTGGGTGTGAGTTCTAAAAGGTCTTGTAGGTCTTCATAGAACCGTTCAACTTAGGCTTCTTCAGCATTATGGTTGGGGCATAGGCTTGGATTACCGTGATATTGAATGGTTTGCCTTGGAAGCGAACAGAGATCATATTGTCATTTTTGAGATTGCATCCAAGTACTGCGTTTTGAACTCTTTTGTTGACTATGATGGTTACTCCATTTCTTCTAAGGGATTCCTGCCCACAGTAGTAGATATAATGGTCATCTGAGTTAAATTCACCCATTCCAGTCCATTTTAGTTTGCTGATTCCTAGAATGTCGACGTTCACTCTTGCCATCTCCTGTTTGACCACTTCCAATTTGCCTTGATTCATGGACCTAACATTTCAGGTTCCTATGCAGTATTGCTCTTTACAGCTTCAGACCTTGCTTCTTTCACCAGTCCCATCCACAACTGGGTGTTGTGGTAATATTTATCAATTTTTTCAATAGTATGTAAAAAAAAAAGTCCCAAGATTCAATTTTTTTCTTTCTAACTTCTCTTTTTTTAAGGCCAATGATAACAAGCATTTATGAAACTGGACATAATTTATTAAACCTTAAATCTGAAATAAGCATTAAAATCTGGAAGTAATATTTTAAAATAAGGTTATTTTTAGTGTTATAGTATTATTTTGCCTAAGTCAATAAATTTTGTCTAAATATAAAGATTATGGTTGTGTTCATTTTGGCTTACATTTTCTTTTATTGTTTTTTGGTTTCTGACTAGTGTATCCTCTTGTTGTGGTTCAGTCGCTCAGTCATGTCCGACTCTGTGACCCCATAGACTGCAGCATGCAGGCTTCCCTGTCCTTCACCATCTCCCAAGGCTTACTCAAACTCATGTGCATTGAGTCAGTGATGCCATCCAACCATCTCATCCTCTGTCATCCCCTTTTCCTCCCACAGACATTTATTTTAACCATGCCTCAGTTAGCAAAATAGAAAATTATTTTATATTATTCTATATGTTCTATATCTAACATATTTCTATATATTGGAGTTAAATTATTATTTGCAGCTATTTTCCTCTGTTTCAATGACATGTAAGCAACATTTAACATTTCTATTACATTTAAATTTTTTACCTCTTTCTCTAACATAGACGGGCTAAGTAATCTGACTATCTATGCTTTATATTTCTAGCCTTATTATTTCACCATTTTCTTCTTTTCTTAGTCCTCATTTGATTAGTCAATTCCAATCATTCTAAAAGCATGGCTCAAGTCTTTTCTCTTCCAGGATGTTCTTCTACGAATGTTCCAGTATAAACCTCTGTATCTCTAACACTCATCTAATATGAATTATGGGTTTCTTTGTGATAGTTTTTTTTCTGTTGTCTCAATTTAACACTCCACATATTTCCCCCTCAACTAGATTGCAGAGTCCCTGAGATCTGGGACTGAGGCAGTAGAGCTAAGTATTTTAGGATCACAGACTTTTTAGTTACATTGCTTTGAGTGGATCCCTGCACTCTATTTCCCTGCTAGCAAAAGACAGCTTCTCTAAGTTGTTTCTTCTGCTGCTTAAAACCACTGTAAAGTAAATGTCCTCTTCTATTTTTCAATAATATGTACTATTTACATAGCATTTGAGCACAATTTATTGGATTTAATCTTGATAATATTCTATTAAATATACATTATTATCCTCATTTTATAGACAAAGATCCTTTTGTTCAAAGAAACAAGGATGTTGTGTAAGATGGTAATGTAAGAGGTGGAACCAAGCCTTGAACCTTAGGGCGTTCATCTAGACCACAGTACTTTGCGTACTGGTAGTATTAAATTAGGTGATTGATGAGTTGTCTCTTGCTGAAAATTTTTTCCTACTTGGGCATTTCTTACATGTAAACAGCTGTTAATATCTTTGAACGTCTCCCTGTTCATTTCCCTACAAACTTCCCTTTCCCTACTTCAAGACTTTCAAGAACAGGAGAGGATTAATTTTGTATCAGCTACGATTTCACTATGTCTAATCGGACCCTGAAATTAATTTGAAATTTCCTGCTTGACATGAAAAGTCATTTTGTGCTTTCTAACCTCATCTCTTGATCACCTTGCTGTGACTGCAGAGTGAATCAGTCTTTCACGTTCACTGCTCCATCGCTTACTTCCTTTCTTCCCCTTGAGCCATTACATATGTCCCTCTGTACAAAATATGTTTCTTGTTGTTTGAATCTGTTTTTAATTCCAGTCTTCAATCATCCTTCATTGCCTGGAGTACTTACAGCTTGTCTGAAAACCCATTTGTAATTTTACCCCTTTACTTTAGGTTTCTTCTCTCTTTCTCTTTCTTCTCTTTAGGAATCTTGTTCTGGTGATTTTCTTATAGTATTATCTCTATATCTACTGTTTGTTCAAATTTTACTATTTTTTTCTTCTCACTGTAGCAGAAGGAGTTGAAATTTATCTGTTAATCACACACATACTGTTAATTAGAGTTCACTCTGTAACTATATGGATTGAAAAAAACCCTATCTCTGCCTCTTCATTTTTTATCAATCTAAACTTTAAAAACTAGGATTTTATTCTGTTCTAATTATGATAGAATTTCAGGAGTAGGTAAAATTTGGGTAAGGTAGAAATTTCTGTGAAGACTTGAATAGATTGCATCAAAATAAATAAGCTGATTTTGGTGTAAATGTGGGGCTCAGTATCTGTTAAAGATTTGAGCCTCTGTCTCTTTCTCTGTTGGTCTCTCTCTCTCTGTGTGTCTGTCTCTTAATCTCTGTAGGAAAATCAGGATATTGCCTATCTCTGTGTGTTGATTGCTTTTTTTTCTCATAGCAGCATGAAAACATGGTGGATGTGATGATCCAAGTTGCCTCAACCTCTTTCTTAGATTTTTCCAGTTTCAGGGTTTAGTTATCAGGCCTAGAGCCAAAAAGGAAAACAAACAAACAAACAAACTCCACATTCTTACATATGAAACCAAATTGTCTTATTTTATGCTCCCATGTAGGATATATATAGTTTATGCATTATGCTTGAGAAAATGCAAGACTAGTCAGTAATACTTAATTCTACCAGAGTGAGAGCATCACACCATGGTCTTCACTAAATTGGCTTATCTCTTGACTTTAAGGGATCCTATTCCCTGATGGCTGAAACAATCAAGAATCTTCCTGCAATGTAAGAGACCCAACTTTGGTACATGGGTCTGGATGATGCCCTAGAGGAGAATGGCTACCCACTCCAGTATTGCCTGGAGCATGGCTACAGAGGAGCCTGGCAGGCTACAATCCATGGTGTCATAAGTAGTCAGACATGACTGGGAGGCTACATTTTCATGACAACTATTGTGATCTTGTATTTCATAAAATCCTATCATGCTCATAAATTAGTTCAAAAAGTCTAACATACCTGGAGTTTGGATCCCTGTATCAAGAATTTCTTTATTCTTTAATTCTTTTACACCTTCTTCCCAGCCAAGGGTATCTGAAGTTTCAGATCAGTCGCTTGTTATGAGATAAATTCTAGCCCTGTGTTAAACATATGGGGAGCCCTAAAATTACAGACTCCTCAGCTCAACAATAGACCTCATTTTACTGTTGATTATCCATGACTGTTTGTTTAAAGCCTTCTAATGGAAACCTAAGCCCTTTAGGGAGAAAGAAATGGCAACCCCCTCCAGCATTCTTGCCTGGGAAATCCCATGGACAGAGGAGCCTGGTAGGCCACAGACCATGCTGTTGCAAAAGAGTTGGACATGATTTAGCAACTAAACAACAACAACTAAGCCCGCTGTGCTAAGCTCTTTGACATGAGTTTCTGATCTTCTATGGCCCAGAATCTCTAATCTTAGGTCTCATTCTTCTAATGTGTCTTCAAATCCTCCCAGATTCCTGATCTACTGACTTCTAATCAGGGTCCTAGTACTTGCCAACTCCAGTCTACTTTGCTAATTTTGTTGACCTGGATCTTTGCCTGCTTAGATCTTCTTTAGTCACAGTCTTGATGACTCTTATGACCACATTTCTAGTTCTGTCTCTGCAAACTCCACCTTTTTTATTTCTATCTAAACTGTGGCTAAGTACTTCAGTTAGTCATTCTACAACTTGCACACTATGTGTGAGGAGAAATGCTGTCCCTCTCAAGACGACTTAGCACCTCACACTGATATTTTTAATAGCCCATACATGGTAGAGAGAGATCTCAGTACTTAACACTAATATCCAAGAAAATTAGTTGGTACAATAGCCAATGTCGTATATGGTAATGTGCAGTTGCCAGTAATAGAAAACCCAAATAACAATGGTTTAAATAAGAAAGTAATTAATTTACTTCTCAAGTAAAATTCTAAAAAGGGCAGTGCAATGCTGTAGAAGAGATTTATCCTGCAAGGTGTTTGGGAACCAGATGCCTTCTATCTTGCTTTGTAATACACAGATTTCCATTCCCAAGGTTTGCTTATTATCCAAATTGACTGCTATACAAATGTTTTCAAGGCAGAAAGGTAAAAAAGGACCAAGAGAGGATCAAAAAGTATGGTCTAATATTTCATGTCAATGTATGACTAAGACTACTACAATATTGTAAAGTAGTTAGCCTCCAACTAATAAAAAATTTAAAAAAAAAAAGGACTAAGCTTGCAAATTAAAAAAAAAAAAAAGAAACTTACATGTTATTAGCTAGAATTCAGTCACTTGCCCATTGAGCAACTGAGACCAGGAAATATGATTCACATTCTGGACATCCATAAGTCCAACCAAAATGTCAAAAGCTCTTTAGTTATGTTGAAGGAGAAGACTCCATGAACAATATGAAGAGGCAAAAAGATATGACACCAAAGATGAGCCCCCAGGTCTGTATGTCCAATATGCTACTGGGGAATAGTGGAGAAATAGCTCCAGAAAGAATGAAGAGGCTGAGCCAAAGGAGAAATGAAGCTCAGTTGTGCTTGTGTCTGGTGGTAAAAGTAAAGTCTGATGCTGTAAAGAACAATATTGCATAGGTACCTGAAATGTTAGGTTCGTGAATCAAGATAAATTGTACCTGGTAAAGCAGGAGATGGCAAGAGTGAACATCAATATTTTTGGAATCAGTGAACTAAAATGGACTGGAAAGAGAGAGTTTAATTGAGATGACCATTATATCTACTACTGTGGGCAAGAATTCCTCAGAAGAAGTGGAGTAGCCCTCACAGTCAACAAAAGAGTCCAAAATGCAGTACTTGGGTGCAGTCTCAAATACAACAAAATGATTTCTGTTCATTTCCAAGGCAAACAATTCAATATCACAGTAATCCAAGTCTATGCCCCAGTGATTAATGCTGTGGAAGCTGAAGTTGAACAGTTCTATGAAGACCTACAAGACATTTTAGAACTAACACCAAAAAAGATGTCTTTTCATCATAGGGAACTGGGATGCAAAAATAGAAAGTCAAAGGATACCTGGAATAACAGGCAAATTTGGCCTTGGAGTACAAAATGAAGCAGGGAAAAGAGTAACAGAAATTTGCTAAGAGAACACACCTGTCATACCAAATATCCTCTTCCAAAAACACAAGAGATGACATGGACATCACCAGATGGTCAGTATTGAAATCAGATTGATTATACTCATTGCAGACAAAGATAGAGAAGCTCTACATATTCTGCAAAGATAAGACCTGGCACTTGTCTCATGCACCCAACCTGGGCTGGTGATCTGTTTCACCCTAGATAATATACATGTCCCAGAGGGATCGGGTGGAGAGGGAGGTGGGAGGGGGGACTGGGATGGGGAATACATGTAAATCCATGGCTAATTCATTTCAATGTATGACAAAAACTACTGTAATGATGTAAAGTAATTAGCCTCCAACTAATAAAAATAAATGGAAAAAAAAAAAAAAGATAAGACCTGGAGCTGACTGTGGCTCAGATCATGAGCTCCGAACTGCAAAACTCAGGCTTAAATTGAAGAAAATAGAGAGAACCACTAAGCCAATCAGGTATGACCTAAATCAAATCCCTTATGATTATTTAGTGGAGGTGATGAATAGATTCAAGGGATTAGATATGGTAGGTAGTGTGCCTGAACAACTATGGACAGAGGTTCAAAACACTAAACAGGAGGCAATGATCAAAACCATCCCAAAGAAAAAGAAATGCAACAAGGCAAAGCAGTTGTCTGAGGAGGCTTTACAAATAGGTGAGGAAAGAAGAGAAGCAAAAGGCAAGGGAGAAAGGGAAAGATATACCCAACTGAATGCAGATTTCCAGACAATAGCAAGGAGAGATAAGAAAGCATAAGTGAGCAATATGAGTAAATAGAGGAAAACAATAGAATGGGAAAGACTAGAGGTCTCTTCAAGAAAATTGGAGATTTTTCATGCAAAGGGAAAATTTCATGCAAAGATAGCACAAAAAGGACAGATACAGCAAGAACCTAAAAGAAGCAGAAGAGATTAAGAAGAAGTGGCAAGAATACACAGGAGAATCATTAAAAAAAAAAAAAGCCTTAATGATCCAGATAACCACAATGGTGTGATCACCCATATAGAGCCAGACATCCTGGAGTGTGAAGTCTAGTGGGCCTTAGAAAGCATTACTATGAACAAAGCTAGTAGAGATGATGGCATTCCAGCTGAGCTATTTCAAATCCTAAAAGACGATGCTGTTAAAGTGTTGCACTCAATATTCAAGCAAATTTGGAAAACTAAGCAGTGACCACAGGAAAAGGTCAGTTTTCATTCCAATCCCAAAGAAGGAAATGCCAAAGAATGTTCAAACTAACACACAATTGCTCTCTGTTCACAAGCAGCAAGGTAATGTTCAAAATTCTTCAAGCTAGCCTTCAGCAGTACATGAACCATATCAACAACCTCAGATATGCTGTTGATACCACTCTAATGGCAGAAAGTAAGGAGGAATTAAAGAGCCTCTTGATGAAGGTGAAAGAGGAGAGTAAAAACGCTGGCATAAAACTCAACATTCAAAAAACTAAGATCATGGAATCTAGTCATATCACTTCATGGCAAGTAGAAGTGGGAAAAGAGCAAGTAGTGACAGATTTTCTTTTCTTGGGCTCCAAAATCACTGCGGACAGTGACTGCAGCCATGAAGTTAAAAGACACTTGCTCCTTGGAAGGAAAGCTATGACAAAACTAGACTGTGTATTAAAAAGCAGAGACATCACTTTGCTGACAAAGGTTCATATAGTCAAAGCAATGGCTTTTCCAATAATCATAAACAGATGTGAGAGTTGGACCATAAAGAAGGCTGAGCGCTAAAGCATTTGTGCTTTCGAACTGTGGTGCTGGAGGAGAATTTTGGGAGAGTCCCTGGCACAGAAAAGAGATCAAACCAGCCAATACAGGAAATAAACACTGAATATTCATTGGAAGGACTGATGCTGAAACTGAAGCTCCAATACTTTGGCTACCTAAGGCAGAGAGCAAACTCATTGGAAAAGACCCTGATTTGGGGAAAGATTGAGGACAGGAAGAGAAAGTGGTGACAGAGGCTGAGATAGTTGTCTGGCATCATCAACTCAATGTACATGAGTTTGAGCAAACTCTGAGAGATAGTGAAGGAGAGGGAAGCCTGGCATGCTGCAGTCCATGAGTTTGCAAGAGTCAGAAATGACTTATCAACTGAACAAGGAGGAGAGGAGAGTAAATAGGCAAGGAGGAATCTCTGCCACTATGTATGAGTTATTTTAGGTTAAGGGTTCTCTGGAAACAATAAAAATTGAAATATTTAATTTCATTGATTAGTCATTTAGGGATTATTACAAATAAGTCATAAAATTTTAGTACAATAATCACAATAAGGCTATATATTATAACCTACTATGCATTATGTCAATTTTGCAATTGAGATATACTTGGAATTAAACATACAAAAAATAAGTGAAAAGAGTAACATTAGCTAGAACTTCTAATTGTTATTATACCAAACTAGGTCAAGTATAAAGAACTACTCAAAGTTATCTGAAGCTCAAATAAAACTTCATAGTACAGTAACATTTTAGTAATCTTATATTTCTACATTATTGCTTTGAGTATGGGGAAAAATGAAGAGAACAAGCAATTGCTTGAAACAGATCAGATGAACTAGAAATTTGGATGAACACCATTTAACAGAAGCTAGGAGCTAGTGGGCTAGCATCAAAGAGAATCAGAAGTATGGTATATATATGTACAGTGGAATTCAGTCATTAAAAATGAAAATTTGCCCTTTGTACCTGTAAGGGTGACTCTGGAAGGTTTTATGCTTAGTGAAATAAATCAGACAGAGGAAAAAAATATTGTACATCATTACTTATATGTGGAATCTAAAAAATAAAACCATCTAGTGAATATAACAAAAAAGAAACTGACTCAGAGATATAAAGAGCAAATTAATGATTATCAGTGGTGAGAAGAAGGCAAGAAGGGGCAAGATAGGGATAAGGGATTAAGAATGAAGACTACTATGTACAAAATAAATAAGCTGCAAGTATTTATTGTACAGCACAGGGAATATAGCCAATACTTTATAAAATCTTTAAGTGGAGTTTAATCTATAAAAATTTTGAGTCACTGTGTTGTACACCTGAAATTAATCACTGTGAATTAACTATACCTCATTGAAAAAACTCAAAGAATTAGGAAGATGTAAATATGTTGCAGACAAATATTCACAAAAAATACTGTAACCATGTTAGATTTTGCATTTCTTTGATATTTGCATATTTTAATGAGCAAATTACAAAATGAGGAAGAAATGTCCAGTAGCTTATGTTCTACATGTAAAGAGAATATTAATTCAAGAATGTTTCAACTTTGGTGACCTCTTAGTTCATTATTAGTATCTTCTGTTTTCCGCAGTCTTCTTTTTCTTCTGCACTTACTTGCATTTGCAAAATATGAAAAATGTGCTACACCTTTTCCCCCCATAAATATTCTGCTCGATTTATATTTTACTCTGTGGAGGGAAGCTTAGAGGATTTTTAATGTTTTTTCACTTGAAAAGACTGAATTTTCAAAGGCTATTTTCCAACAGATATCATTTATTAAATATTTATGTTTCCTTATTAATCTTAACAATTTTGTCATCTGTCCTGCAATGAAAATGTAACCAAAATAAAACTTTATGGACAGTTTGAAGCATCTACTGCACATTCCTTTCTTTTCTTTGCCTCTGGAAGCATACTTGTCTTAAAACAAGGAGGGGACGATAATACAAAGAGGGCTGTCTTGGTCTCTTCCTCTACCATCGCTAGGAATTTAAAAAGTCAATATGTGTTTCGTAGTACACAAGTGTTATTTGTTGATCACTGACATTTTGTGTACTAAAATTCGCTTCTCCCCAAACTATTCCTTTTTGAGCGGAAGTTTAAATGAGTTAAAAGTAATTTATGCTTCGCTTCTCCTTTTGTTTGGGTACCGGGGTTGGAGGGGACAAGATGCATGTGTCCAAGAGTGATGAGGTGTTAACAAAGCCAAGAGAGTGAAGGCCCTCTACATTTAGGGGAGAAGAGTCTCCAAAATAAATAAATAAATAAAAAGAATATATATAAGAATATATATATATAGACTTGTGGGATCTTAGTTCCCCAACAGGAATTGAACTCAGGCCCTCCTCAGAGAAAAAGTACCAAGCTCTGATCACTGGACTGCCTGGGAATTCCCTAAGTTAAGGCTGTTAGTCGCTCAGTCGTGTCTGACCATTTGCGATCCCATGGACTGTAGCCCACCAGTCTCCTCCGTCCATTGAATTCTCCAGGCAAGAATACTGGAGTTTTCATGTTATTACAAAGTGTCTTAATCACTGGACCGCCAGGGAATTCCCTAAAATGGATAGTCAGTAGCGGAAGGAGGGGGTTCTTTAAGAATCAGAAGGCAAACTACCTTTATAAGTTTAAAACAAGTGAATAGGATTTTCTTGGTGGTCCAGTAGTTAAGAATCTGCCTGCCAATGCAGGGGACATGGGTTTGATTTCTGGCTTGGGAAGATTCCCCAATGCCACGGGGCAACTAAGCCATGCCACGTGCTCTAGGGCCCACGTGCCACACCTACAGATGCCCACACACTCTAGAGCCCATTCCCTGCAACGAGAGAAGCCACTGCAATGAGAAGCCTGCACACCATAGCTGTAGAAAAGCCCAAAATGTGCAGCAACGAAGACCTAGCACAGCCCAAAAGAAAATTAAATAAATAATTAAAGGTTTAAAAAATATAAATAAAAAGTGTAAAAAAACATAAATAAAACAAGTGAACATATGACCACATTGATTTGGCAGCTTCTGGGGTCTTGGAGGTGGCCAGTGCAAGGGCAAGGCCCTGAAGTGTCTTCAGCTTCGTGGTAAGTTTGCCTTTGCTTGTCCACAGGGCTGTTTAGAGTATGTATTATACTTTGTGCTGTTTTTGCCACTGATTTGTGTTATACCTCACCTGGTCCTCTATTTGACTTAATGAACTTTTTGGGCTAAGTGTTGAATTTGTTATTTCACAGAATAGAAGTTTGGCAGTCTGGCCCAGGCTTAGGACTCTTGCTGAAGAGCCTGTTTTGGTCCATATACTGGAATCTAGAAACTGCCCTATTGTTTTCTCTATGATAAGAGATTATAAGGTATTTTTGACTTTGATTTTTTTGGAAGGAGAATGATTAATGGATAATTTTCCCATTGTAAAGAACTATCATAATTGTGTCCCTTCATTCTGTATGTATTGATTAAACAGAATATTTCAAGTATATAGAAATTCAAATGCCATGAAATGTAATGACTATAACCATGTACAACATGTGAGCACTCACAGGTGGATTAAGAAATACAAAGTTGGGTGTGTTGTTGTGTGTGGATATATACGATAATTTTGTCAGATTAACTGGCAAGGCTTTTCACTCAAAAACAGAATTTCTTAGCACTTTATACATATAGGTTATTGAAATACAGTTTAATTATAAACAAATGGGATTAATTTTTACATAAACAGACTCTTACTTTAAAGTAAATACTTTTCTCCTTTAATGGAGTTATTTTTGGAAGTGATATGCTTATTCCCACATTATTGAAATACTTGTTTTGGAATTTCCTATAGAGCTTGTTTTATAAATACATTGTGTTTGTGTATAAATATATATGTGTATATACATATACACAAACACACATGCATGCACATAGAGCTTTGTTTCTTTGACCTATGTGAAAAAATGTACAAAATCATACTATCGTGGTTGTATTCATGTGGGAAGATGAAACAGTAAAATAAAGAAAAATAGCACATACATAGATAGGAAGACTCTCTCCACATTCATCTATAATTAAGTGCATTCCATACCTTGTTTTTGGAGCATTTTACTTTGGAATTTGAAAAATTGTAGAAGATTTTAAAGGACATTAAGGAAAAAAAATCATGCAAAAATAGCCAGGAAAGTTTTCAAAATTAGAATGATAACCAGAGAATTTATCCTATCATTAACATATATTTTAACATATTAACATAAGTCTTCAGCAATTAACATGTATTATATGAATATGCATTATGAAATTAAGTGCTATTGTATGATATAAGACTAGACGAGTCGATGGGAAATGAGCCCAGATATCTGTTACGATTCAGTATTTGGATTCAGTACCACATAAAATCACTGGGCAGGGTCACAAAATAATAACAGCAATTTACTGGGCACCGGCTTCTGCTTTAATCACTTGATACATATTATTTAATATTTAATCCTCACCTCACAACAACCTTATGAGGTTGTACTGGAACTATTTTATATATGTTGAAACTAAGAGAGATTAAACTTGCCAAAGATCATACAGGTGATAAGTGAGAGGTGAGTTTTGAACCCAGGCAATATAGCTCCCAACCCAAGCTTCTAGGCACCGTGCATCATCACCCACAGCGAGTGCGGGTATCTGTGCTCAGTCGCTCAGTCATGTCTGACTCCTTGTGACCCTGTGGTCTGTAGCCCACCAGGCTCCTCTGTCCATGAGATTCTCCAGGCAAGAACACTGGAGTGGGTTGCAAATTACCTGCAGTACCCCTTTCCAATTATAAATCCTAGTTATTTTAAAGCATTTCTAGTACAACATGCAAAATAATTTTTAAGATATTTTTCACTTTTTAAATTGCAATCATTATTTACTGACTACTTCTAAAATATTTCACATTTCAGCTTCTTTTTTGGTAAATTGTCTGATCCCCCTGATATGGTCAGCTTTTCTTATTTATTTGTAAGTATTCTACCCGTATTAAAGATACTAATCTTTATTTTATATATATACAATAGTCTTATTCAAATCCATTTGTTTCCTACAAAATGGAAATCCAATTATTTCCTACTTTGCCCCTGTTTCATCAACTGTATCATTTCCAATCTTCTTGCATAATCCTTACTATTCAAGGTCTTAATTTAAACACCTTTCAGTGGGGCATTCCTGGAAACCCTAGATGGTGAGAGCCTCCTTTTCCAGGCAACCAAAACACCCTGTACTTCCTCTCTTAAACACAAATCATACTTTTATTTATTTGTCTGAAGTGTATCCATTCTCACAGAGGGTAAATTATCTGAGTACAGTCATCTTGGCAATCTTGTACACATCTTGCCTGTCCCAAGAAAATGCCAATAAAGGCTCTAGCCAGCACTTCCTTTTGTGCTTTTTGTTTCCTGACCCAGTGGTCCCCAAACTTTTGGGCACCAGGGACAGGTTTTGTGAAAGACAGTTTTTTCACAGACTGGTGAGTGAGGATTGTTTGGGGATGATTCACCTGCGTTATGTGTATTGTGCACTTCATTTCTAGTATTACTGCATTGTGATTCATAATGAAATAACTATACAATTCAACATAATGAAGAATCAGATAATCAGGCATTAGATTCTCTTAAGGAGCTCACAACCTAGATTCCTCACATATGTAGTTCACTGTAGAGTTTGCACTCCTATGAGAATCTAATGTGGCCACTGGTGTGATAGGGGGTGGAGCTCAGTCTGTAATACAAACAATGGGGAGGGGCTGTAAACACAGATGAAGCTTAGTTCACTCACCCACCACTCACCTCCTGCTGTGTGGCCCAGATGGTATCAGTCCATGGCTCAGGGGGTGGGGACCCCTGTCCTGACTGACACTGGTACTTCCTCCTGTGACTCTAGTGGCATATGGTAACCCCT
Organism: Odocoileus virginianus; assembly: GCF_023699985.2. Classification (NCBI taxonomy): domain Eukaryota; kingdom Metazoa; phylum Chordata; class Mammalia; order Artiodactyla; family Cervidae; genus Odocoileus; species Odocoileus virginianus. Next base: position 33,895,253 of record NC_069697.1, read on the forward strand.
CTCCCTGTGAATATAATAAACTTCCTTCCAAGCCTCATTTTGTTTCTTCTTGTGGCTATGCTGACTTTATCATGCCGTATATAACACATGCATTCTTAGAATACTATTTCTAGAGCTAGGGACATGCTGGGCACTCAATATTTGAGGGATAAATATAGATGGCCATTTGGGAAGATGTATAAAAGTTCAAACTTTGACTCAGCAATTTCTTTTCTACAAACTTAAAAAAATTTTTTTTGTAGTTAATTTATAATATTGAGTTAGGGGAAGAACAAACTATTCTTTCAGGTGAAGAACAAAGTAGTTTTACACATATTTGATTCTTTTTCATGATGGAGTACTGCAATGCTGTGCTGTCCTTAGTTGCCCAGTTGTGTCTGACTCTTTACAACCCCATGGACTGTAGCCTACCAGGCTCTTCTATTCATGGGAATTCTCCAGGCAAGAATACTGGAGTGGATTAGCATGCCCTCCTCCAGTGGATCTTCCCAACACAGGGATCTAGCCAAGGTCTCCCACATTGCAGGCAGATTCTTTAACGATTGAGCCACCAAGGAAGCCCTGATAGGATATTATGAGATATTAAATATATTTCTTTGTGTTATACAATAAATCTTTGTTTATATAAGTATCTATTTCCTATATGGTAATGTGTATCTGTTAATCCCAAGCTCCTACTTTATTCCTCCTCCTCTTCCCCTTTGTAATCATAAATGTGTTTTCTACATCTCAGGTTTTTTTTCTGTTTTGTAAATAAGTTTATTTGTATTGTTCTTTAGATTCCACAAGTATTTTAAAGGAAATAACTGCATAATTTTATAAAGATTTACAATTGAGGTAGCTTATTACCTCATAGTGATAACAGTAGAAGAAAATCTGAACCACACAAATTTCTAACAAAGCACTGATTAAATGAGTTGTGGTAAAATCAAGAATGGAATTTATGCAGCCACTAATATTAATTTGCATTAATATTGTTATATATTAGTATATTAATATTTATCAACATGGAACTATGTTTGTATTTAAATTAAAAAGTGTTATAATTCCATTAGAAATAGTAATGATAGCTTACACTTAAATAGTTTGTCCTATTTGTGACAGAAGACTATGTGTGACTGATAATATTTTTATATATACTTGCATAGAAAAATGTGTGGATATGTAATATACCAAGCAGATCATTTTTGACTAGGATGAGAAATAGTTTTCCTTAAAATTTTTTTCTACTATGAATATGTAAAATCAACAGAGCTATACAATATCAGAGAAATTTAATATTTTAAAAGAACTGGAAGTTATCTAGGGATAAGTAGTATGGATAAAGCAGATAATGTTATATTGTGTGTGTAATTTATACAATAATAAGGTTGATTTTCCTGGTGACTTATAAACTGGTCCTAAAGACATTTCCAGGAAGTGGTCCCCAAATACATTGATCGAGAGCAGTAGAGTGGTAATGAGTGTACTTTCTCCAAGAGGACCATTTTTACAAAAGACAGCTTTTACCTGAATAAGTAAATGTTGCTATGGCTGTTAAAAAAGATTTTTGTTATATTTATTTTTAATTGGAGGATAATTGCTTTGCAATATTGTATTGGTTTCTGCCATACACCAGTGTGAATCAGTTATAAACATACACATGTCCCCTCCCTCCTCAGCCTTCCTCCCAACCTCCCACCTCATCCCACCCCTCTAGGTTGAGCTCCCAGGGTTATCCAGCAACTTCCCATTAGCTATCTATTTTACATATGGTAATGTATATTGTCACTCTACTTATTTAACCTATATGCAGAGTACATCATGTGAAATGCCGGACTGGATGAAGCACACGCTGAAATCAAGATTGCCAGGAGAAATATCAATAACCTCAGATATGCAGATGACACCAGCCTTATGGCAGGAAGTGAAGAAGAACTAAAGAGCCTTTATATGAAAGGGAAAGAGGAGAGTAAGAAAGTTGGCTTAAAACTCAACATTCAGAAAACTAAGATCATGGCATCTGGTACCATCACTTCATGGCAAATAGATTGGGAAACAATGGAAACAGTGAGAAATTTTATTTTCTTGGGCTCCAAAATCACTGTAGATGGTGACTACAGCCATGAAATTAAAAGACACTTGCTCCTTGGAAGAAAAATTATGACCAATCTAGGCAGCATATTAAATAGCAGAGACATTACTTTGCTGACAAAGATCCATCTGGTCAAAGCTATGGTTTTTCCAGGAGTCATGTGTGGTTGTGAGAGTTGGACTATGAAGAAAGCTGAGCGCTGAAGAATTGATGCTTTTGAACTGTGGTATTGGAGAAGATCTTGAGAGTCCCTTGGACTGCAAGGAGATCCAACCAGACTATCCTAAAGGAAATCAGTCCTGAATATTCATTGGAAGGACTGATGTTGAAGCTGAAACTCCAATACTTTGGCCACCTGATGTGAAGAACTGACTCGTTTGAAAAGACCCTGATGCTGGGAAAGATTGAAGGTGCAAGGAGAAGGGGAAGACAGAGCATGAGGTGGTTGGATGGCATCAGTGACTTGATGGACTTGAGTTTGAGCAAGCTCCAGGAGTTGGTGATGGACAGGGAAGCTTGGCATGCTGCCGTCCACGGGGTCGCAGAGTCAGACACGACTAAGCAACTAAACTGAACTGAATGTATATGCTTCAGTGCTACTTTTTCAATTTTTCCCGCCCTCTCCTTCCCCTTCTGTGTCCAAAGTCTGTTCTCTGTGTCTGTCTCTATTTCTGCCCTGCAAATAGGTTCATCAGTACTATTGATTTCTAGATTCCATATATATGCATTAATATATGAAATTTGTTTTTTCTTTCTGACTTATTTCACACTGTATAACAGGCTCTAGGTTCATCCATCTCACTAGAACTTACCCAAAGGCATTCCTTTTTATGGCTGAGTAGTATTCCATTGTATGTATGTTCTACAACTTTATCCATTCATCTGTTGATGGACATCTAGATTGCTTCCATGTTCTAGCTATTGTAAATAGTGCTGCAATGAATATTGGGGTACATGTGTCTTTTTTTAACTATGGTTTTCTCAGGGTATATGCCAAGTAGTGGGATTACTGTGTCATATGATAGTTTTATTACGAATTTTTTAAGGAATCTCTATGCTGTTCTCCATAGTGACTGTATCAGTTTCCACCAACAGTGCAAGAGAGTGCCCTTTTCTCCACATGCTCTTCAGCATTTATTATTGGTAGTTTTTTGATAATGGCCATTCTGACCAGTGTGAGGTGATACTTCATTATAGTTTTGATTTGCATTTCTCTAATAACAAGTGATGCTGAACATTTTTTCATGGGTTTGTTTTCAATATCTGTATCTTCTTTGGAGAAATGTCTGTTTAGGTCTTCTGCCCACTTTTTGATTGAGCTGTTTATTTTTTTGGTATCGAGCTGCATGAACTGCTTACATATTATGAAAATTAATCATTAGTTGCTTCATCTGCAATTATTTTCTCCGATTCTGAGGGTTATCTTTTCATCTTGTTTATAGTTCCCTTTGCTGTGAAAAGGCTTTTGAGTTTAAATATGTCCCACTTGCTTATTTTTGTTTTTATTTGCATTACTCTAGGAGGTGGGTCAAAGAGGCTATTGCTGTGATTTTTATCAAAGTGTGTTTTGCCTGTGTTTTCCTCTGTTTTATAGTATCTGGCCTTACATGGAGGTCTTTAATCCACTTTGAGTTTATTTTTGTGTATGGTGTTAGGAAGTGTTCTAATTTCATTCTTTTATACAGAGCTGTCCAGTTTTCCCAGCATCACCTATTGAGGAGGCTGTCTTTTTTTCACTGTATATTCTTGCCTCCTTTGTCAAAGATAAGGTGCCCATAGATGTGTGGGTTTATCTCTGGGGTTTTTATCATGTCCCATTGATCTGTATTTCTGTTTTTGTACCAGTGCCATGCTGTCTTGATGACTATAGCTTTGTCATATAGTTTGAAGTCAGGAAGGTTGATTCCTCCAGCTCCATTCTTTTTCCTCAAAATTGCTTTGGTTATTTGGGATCGTTTGCCTTTCCATACAAATTGTGAATTTTTTTGTTCTAGTTATGTGGAAAAAATGCCACTTGCAATTTGGCAGGGATTGCATTGGATATGTAGGTTTCTTTGGGTAGTATAGTCATTTTCACAATATTGATTCTTCCAATCCAAGAACACGATACATCCCTCCATCTGTTTGTGTCATCTTTAATCTCTTTCAGCAGTGTCTTATAGTTTTCTGTGTATAGGTCTTTTGTCTCCTTAAGTAGGTTTATTCCTAGATACTTTATTCTTTTGGTTGCAATGGTGAATGGAATTGATTCCCTAATTTCTCTTTCTGATTTTTCATTGTTAGTATATAGGAATGCCAGGAATTTCTATGTATTAATTTTATATCCTGCAACTTTACTAAATTAATTGATTGGCTCTAGTAATTTTCTAGTGGTATCTTTAGGGTTTTCTGTGTATAGTATCATGTCATCTGCAAACAGTGAGAGGTTTACTTCTTTTGCAGTCTAGATTCCAAAAAGGATGAATTTTTAAAGTAATACTCTCATACAGCACAATAGCAGGTAGATTGTATTATTGTTGTTGTTCAGTAGCTAAGTCATGTCTGACTCTTTGTGACCCTACGGACTGCAGCACACCAGGCTTCCCTGTGCTTGACCATCTCCTGGAGTTTGGTCAGATTCATGTACACTGAGTCACTAAAACTTATCAATGCTGCAATGTACTGGAGGTAGAATGAATGGAATAATCTCTCCCAAACATATCATGTGCTAAGGCCTGGAACCTGTGAGTGTTGCCTTCTATGGAAAAAGGGAGATAGGGAGGTTATCTTGCTTCATCTTGATAGGCTCTAAATGTCATCACAAGTGACCTGTAAGAGAGAGGTGGAAGAATCTTAGACACAGAAGAGGAGAAAGCAGTGTGGCCCTGGAGGCACAGACTAGAATTATGTGGCCCCAAGTCAAGGAGCATAGTCAGTCACCAGATACTGCAAAAGAGAAAGGATTCTCCCCTCGAGCCTCCTGAGGGAATATGGTCTCCCTAAAATGTTCATTTAGCAATCCTAGGCTTGGAACTATGAGAGAATAAATTTTGACTATCTTAAGCCATAAAATTTCTGGTAATTTGTTATAGCAGCAGTAAGAAACTAATAAGTACTAGTTATATATTCATGGTACTTGACTCTGGCTTATTTTTATTCTTTGAACAACATTCTAGGGAAATAAGAAACAAAGCTAATGCATATTTTTAAAAATGGAAACTAATGCTACTAGTTTAGTAATATATACTGTTTATTTATTTATTTTTTATTTTTTTGCAGGATTTCAGGCACCTTTATTCATGGCAGGTATTTTTGGTCAGGGCAGTTTCCTCTGAAAACTTCCTGTTACTTAAGGAAGCCAGCTCCTCACACCCGACTGCCCACTTGCCATCTCCCAGGCTTGGAAGCACCTGGATGAGCTCCTGTCCCGCCCCAGCATGCTCTGGGCTTTCAGGGCCAAACCCACAGCAGGACCCACCAGCCCAGTGAAGGGCTTTCTGCAGCTCGGGGCTAACAGCGGGGAATCCATCTTGTCCAGAAGAAACTGAATCCTTTGTGCTCCCCGGATACTTTATAAACAGGACACATTATTCCTTAATCTTATTATACATTTCCAATACAATTAAGACTGGTGACATAGGAAACTTTAAAAAAATCATACTGTGTTGACTATGGGCTTTCCTCTCCATAACACTATTTCATTCCTCAACTTCTTCCATTTTCTCTACAAAATCACCCTGCTGCGACAGTCACGTGGTTCCCCTCCCTGTCAACACTGCCTCCAGGATCAAAACTCCTGATACACTCAGCTGAGCAGCATCATCAGGAATAAAGCCACTGCTCTGCTTGAATTCAGGTAGGAACAGTATAAAGCAGCAGTGTTTCTTAAAAACTCAAGCCTACTACAAGTTATTTATCACCTTCGAGCCAACAACTGGCGTGGGCTTAACATGGTCTGTTTTCCTCTTCTGTTTCTTTTACTGGCCAGTAGCTCAAAAGCTGGGAGTAACTGAGTTGTACAATCCTGCCAGATTTCCTATGGTAATGACTGTGAATGGACAATGTAGGGTCCGACTGAAGAATTCAAATCTCATGCAAAACTCTAACTACTGAAAGCCTCATCACATCGGGCAACTCTGTCATTTTCCATATTTAAAAATTCTAATACTAAAGTGGCAGTGGTCACTCTAAGTTACTGTGGCATCTGGCCTCAGGGACTCAGATATAAGATTGTGGTTCAGTTCTGAGTTTTGGCGACACAGTAGTGCCAGATATTCTGAATACACAATTTTAAATGTTTTTAACCATTGAAAAGTATCACCAACAAAGTATCACTATTTGGTATTCACTCAATGGTTCACTCTGAGAATCAAAGAACCTTAACTATAAATGCCTTACTTCACAAAATCTAATTATAACCAAGAGTTTACTCTATGTCTAATAGAAAAATCATGCAGCAACTTCTATTAAATAGGAACTACTACAAAGGGAATGACAGAAAAAAAAAATAACCTCACGAAAATACACTAGAAAGTTGGACGACTGTGTGCAGGAACTGCCAAAGTTTTAGTGTTTAATAGCACAACTGACCAAGGTCCAAGATGTGAAGTCACCATGTTTAGGAAACATGGGGGGCAGGGGAGGGAAGTCACTCCATAAACTAACTCTATAGTATGTGGTAAGAAGAATGCACACTTTATAATATAAAACCTGTCTACACCTAGTAGTTAGTTGAAAAAGCCATCTGTCTCCTCTTGGCTTGTAAAAAGGTGTTCCAGATTCCAGCGAAGACAAGCAAACTTCAGCTCTTCTGTGTGGCCGGGATCTTGTTCTCACCGTCCAGCTCTTCCACCCCGGCCTGCGTCATGAGGTCTGCTATGTTCTTCTCCAGGTCATCAATGCGACTGCTCATATCATCAATTCTTCCAATGATCTGGTCGGACATGGTCTGAAATTTATCTTGCATCTGTTGCAGGAGTGTCTGCACCACTGAGGTGAGATCCTGCATGGTCTTGGGGTCAGTCTCGGCCATCTCCCCGGTGCCCAGCTTGGCGGTGCTGCCTCAGACCTTCACCTATACTTCTGTTTGTTCGCACCTAGTTTAGTAATATATACTGTTTAAAGAGGCATGCTGCAGTCCATGGAGTCACAAAGAGAAGGACATGACTGAGCAACTGAACTGAACTGATAATTCATATACCATAAAATTCACTCTTTTAAAATATAAAATACAAAATATACTTTGTTACGTATATTAAAAAAGTTATAGAACCATTACCACTATCAAATTCCAGAATATTATCATCACCATCTTTGCCCAAACAAACCATATTCTCATTAGCCATCACTCCCAATCAGTCCCTTATCCCAACCCTCGGCAATCACTAGTCTACTTTTTGCCAGTATGAATTTGCCTTTTCTAACATTTGATATATTGAGTCAAGCAATATGTGCATTTTTGTCTCTGGCTTCTTTCACTTAGCATAATATTTTCAAGGTTTCAACGTATTTAAACATGTAGTGTATTTCAGTTTCATAACTCACCTCTTTTTGTGGTTGAATAATATTTCACTCTATAGATATACCACATTTTGTTTATTCCTTCATCAGCTGACAAACACTTGGGTTAGTTATACTATTAGGTTATTAGGTTCTATAACATTCATCTGTAAGTTTTTATGTGGACATATTATTTCATTTCTCTTGGTTGTATACTTAAGATTGGAGTTGCTGGAGCATATGGTAACTCGATATTTAAGTTTTTGAAGAAATGTCAAACTTTACTAAAGCAACTGCATCATTTCATATTTCCACTAGCAATGTATGAGGGTTTGATTTCTATGCATCTTTGCCAATACTTATTATCTCTCTTTTTGATAGCTATTCTATAGTATGATGTGGCATTTCATTGTGGTTCCAATTTGCATTTCTCTCATGATTAATGACATTGACCAGTATTCCATCTACTTGTTGGTCATTTATATATTTTCTTTAGTGAAATGTCTATTCAAATTACTTGGCTATTTTTTTTTTTATTGGGTGGTTTGTCTTTTTATTTTTGACATGTAAGTATTCTTTATATTCTAGACGCAAATTTCTTATCAAATATATGCTTTACAAATATTTTCTTTCATTCTATGGGTCGTCTTTTAACTTTCTCTTTTTTTTTAGTGTAAAAGTTTTTAACTTTGGTGGTCTAATATATCTTTGTTTTTCTTTTGTTGCTTGTGCTTTTGGTGTCATATCTAAAAGTGAAAGTAAAAGTCGCAGTTGTGTCCAACTCTTTGCGACCCCATGGACTATAGAGTCCATGGAATGCTCCAGGCCAGGATACTGGAGTGGGTAGCCATTCCCTTCTCCAGGAGATCTTCCCAACCCAGGGATCACAACTAGGTCTCTCGCATTGCAGGCAGATTCTTTACCAGCTGAGCCACGAGGGAAGCCCAAGAATACTATAGTGGGCAGTCTATCCCTTCTCTAGTGGATCTTCCCCACCCAGGAATTGGACTGGGGTCTCCTGCATTGCAGGTGGGTTCTTAACCAGCTGAGCTACCAGGGAAGCCTGTCATATCCAAAAAGCCAATGCCTAAATCAAGGTCACAATGATTTGTGCTTATGTTTTCTTCTAAGAGTTTTATAGTTTTAGTGCTTACATTTGGTTCTTTGGTGAATTTTGAGTTAATTTTTGAATATGATATGAGGTGGGTCAAAAATGGCAACCTACTCTATTATTCTTGCCTGGAGAATCCCACGGACAGAGGAGCATAGCAGGCTATAGTCCGTGGGGTCGCAAGAGTCAGACACGACTTACTGACTAAACTACCACCACCACCATGAGGTGGGTCTAACTTCATTCTTTTACATATGGATATGCTTTTGTCCCAGCAAAATTTTTTGAAAAGACTACTCTTTTGCCATTGAGTTTTCATGGCACCTTTGCCAAAAATCAGTCCATGTAAGGGTTTATTTCTGGACTCTGAATTCTATTCCAATGGTATACATCTAACTATGCCAGCACCACATTGTCTTGATCATTGTAAATTTGTAGTAAGTTTAAAGTCAGGAAATGTGAGTTCTCCAACTTGTTTCTTCTTTTCCAAGATTGTTTTGACTATCCCGGGTCTCTAAAATTTCCATGTTAATTTTATAATTTCTAATTTCCATGTAGAATTAGCTTGTCTACTTATTCCACAGAGCCAACTGGGGAATTTCCCAAAATTACATTGAATCTATAGATCAATTTGGGGCATATTGCATCTTGACAATATCATGTCTTCCAATCTATGAACAATGGGTACCTTTCAAATTTTTTAGGTCTTTAATATGTCTCAATGGTGTTTTCTGCTTTTCAGAACACCTCTTGCTTTTCCTTTGTTATTTTTTTATCCTATGTATTTTATAATTTTTATAATATTGTAGTTGGAGTGGTATCTATTTTCTCAGTGTGTTAATTGTGAATTATTTGATGAACCATTTTGATGGGTTTGTATTGCATGATATTTTAACTGTCATGCTTCTATGAAAAAAAATGACATCACAACTTTGAACAAGACAATTTTATGTGAAAGGCCAGACAGGCTATTTTGGCATTGTTCTGTTGCTACTTACATGCTAAGTTCATACTTTAACCCAGTGTATCCCAAACTTCATCATCTTCCTTTCTGCCTTCATGACTTGTCACATCTCATGGTATTTAATATAGTTTAAAAAATATAATCATTTTTTAAACTCCAATAAATGTATCTAAAAGGAAATTTTATATCAAAGATTTAGGGAGCAAATACATAAATCATTTCTAATATGTATTACTATAAATTTTTATTATTAAAATGTTTTTTTTTGTACTCCCTAAAATTATTTTTAGACAATGACAAGTTTGCTACTCTTTGGGAATCTCTGCTATAACCACCTTAATTTACTGGATAAAATAGAAATTTCCCTAAATTTTATTTTAAGGTAGCTAGGTTATCCCTTTGTGACATGAAGCAGAGATTTAGAGTCATTATTAGAACACCTAGACAAAAAACAAGAGTAATTCTTCTAGTTCTTCATTTTTTTGCCTAAGGAGTAGCTAAAGGATATGTTTCAGTTAGTGATACTCTCATGAATAAAATCTGCTCTCATTCAATGCTCCGTAGATTACATCATGCTGCTATCTGATAAATAGAAATAATTTCCTTCTAGAGGGTAGAGACTGTGTATTTAACTTGCCTCATACAGCATGCAGCATAACATTATGTTCATTTGGGCACTTAATAAATGCAAGTTGATGATATAATGCATTTGTTAATCACCAATCATCCTGAAAAATAATGATGTCCCCAGAGCTGATGGGTCCACCCCAGAGTTTTCTTATTGAGGGTAGAACATTATGAGAGGCCTCCACTTAAAAAGAAACAGTAGAAAACTTGTTCAGCTTTTCAACAAAAAGAGGGAGCTTTTGTCCTTGATAATTAAATTTCTTTTCAAAGTTAAGAATTACCTGAGTGTTTATTTAAATTAGAGAATAATAATATTTTTTTAATAAAAATTTAAACATTTTATCCAGAAAAGAAAACACTTCATCTCTCTGGATTTTTAAACAATTTTTCAATAGAAACCAGGCCACAGGATCCTTGGTGCTAAGAATTAGTTAAGGGTTAAGAGGTAGGGAAACACACTCTGGGCTATCTCTTGATGCGAGAGTGTTGATATATTTAGAGAAACACCAAAATTAGCATTATTTCACTCTTCCATTTACCTGCAAGCACTTCTGCATCAAACTGCCAGTTAAGCATCTGTGAAGCTAGGGACAATCTTCAAAAAGGGAAGGCCTTTATTTTATATTATTTTTTTAATCAGTATTGCCATGGTCTAGCAGTGGGAGAGCTAAAAGATTAGCTATATTCTGACTAGTTACTGCTAGAAATACATGATTTATGTAATTTGACTTCATGTATAAAATTTCATAGGTGGAGCACTTTGGGGAAAAAAAGAGAATCCGTGCAGCTAAAGAAAGATGAGAGGGCATCATTTAAAAAAACAAAGAGTACTTAAGAAGCTTTTTTATCAAATATGTATAGATTGTGAATTACTTTATAGATTAGTACCATGTTTCTGTATGCCTGAAAGATACACCTGAAATGAATTATAGTGGTTTTTAATTTACTTTTTAAATTTTATTAAAGAAACAATGAGAGCCTTTCCCCTAAGAGCAAACAGTTAATTGTACTGTGTCATGACCTGCATTTTTCCTATTTATAAAATGTGTGTTCCTATATGTGTTTTGATTTCATTGAAACCTTGATTGAAGAGTTGTTAGCTTGATTAAAAAGATGATAGGGCATCTATCTGACTAGTAATCGAAATAGAAATTCCTGCCTAAATGTGACAGGAAACTTCTTGATCAAATGCCCAGACTAAAGGTAATGTAATTATTTGTCTTCCTGTTAAAAATGCCCTTTATAATTCAAGATGTTTGGATACTTGAATGCAGTGTTTAGGATTAATGAAACACTCAGTACTCCTAAAGCCTTAAACATCCATGAGGCTATAAATTTGGTTTGTTTGTTCTGCTAAAGACAGAGAAGTTTGACTATAGTATCAAAGTATAAAGTCTGAAAGATGAACTATTTTGCAAGAGCAAAATTAAAACTAGATCTACATTTCTTTTCTGAGATTTTTTTTTTTAGAATAGCAAATACATCAAATAAGAAAGGCAAACAGAGAGATCTGTGTGCTTAAGCAATAGAAAATTGAAATGAATAGCTAAAAAATCTAAGGTCAGGTCTCTTGATGCTGGGAGAACTCAGCCCTTTTGCCAGTACATGTACAGCTTTGCTTTCATATAGTCAAGGTTGTTGGATTAATATGCCAGCAAATTTGGAAAACCAGCAGTAGCCACAGGATTGGAGAAGGTCAATTTTCATTCAAATCCCAAAGAAAGGCAATGCCAAAGAATGTTCAAACTACCGCATATTGCACTCATCTCACATGCTAGCAAAGTAATGCTCAAAATTCTCCAAGACAGGCTTCAACAGTATGTGAACAAAGAACTTCCAGATGTTCAAGCTAGATTTAGAAAAGGCAGAAGAACCAGAGAGAGACCAAAGAGCCAACATCCGTTGAATCATAGAAAAAGCAAGTGAATTCCAAAAAAACATCTACTTTTGCTTCATTGACTATGCTAAAGCCTTTGTGTGGGTCACAAGAAACTATGGAAAGCTCTTCAAGAGATGGAAATACCAGACCACCTCACCTGCCTCCTGAGAAATCTGTAGGCAGGTCAAGAAGCAACAGTTAGAACTGGACATGGAACAAAAGACTGGTTCCAACTTGGGAAAGGAGTACATCAAGGCTATATATTGTCACCCTGCTTATTTAACTTCTATGCATAGTACATCTTGCAAAATGCCAGGATGGATGAAGCACAAGCTGGAATCAGGATTGCCAGGAGAAATACCAATAACCTCAGATATGCAGATGACACCACCCTTATGACAGAAAGCAGGGAAGAACTAAAGTGCCTCTTCATGAAAGTGAAAGAAGAGAGTGAAAAAGTTGGTTTAAAATTCAACATTCAGAATACTAAGATCATGGCATCCGGTTCTATCACTTCATGGCAAATAGATGGGGAAACAATGAAAACAATGAGAGACTCTACTTTTGAGGGATCCAAAAATCACTGCAAATGGTGAGTGCAGCCAAGAAATTAAAAGATGCTTACTCATTGGAAGAAAAGCTATGGCAAACCTTGACAGCATATTAAATATGTAGAGACACTGCTGTGCCGACAAAGGTCCATCTAATCAAAGCTATGGTTTTTCCAGCAGTCATGTATGGATCTGAGAGTTGTACCATAAAGAAGGTGAGTGCCGAAGAACACAGTTACTTTAGAACTGTGGTGTTGGAGAAGACTCTCAGTTGAAGGGACTCTCAGTCCCTTGGACTGCCAGGAGATCAAACCACTCCTGAAATTAAAAAAAACAGTTCTGAATATTCGTTGGGAGGACTGATGCTGAAGCTGAAGCTTCAATACTTTGGAAACCTGATGTGACGAACTTACTCTTTAGAAAAGACCCTGATGCTTGAAAAGATTGAAGACAGGAGGAGAAGGGGACAACAGGGTGAGATGGTTGGATGGCATCATGACTCAATGGACATGTGTCTGGGCAAGCTCCAGGAGTTGGTGATGGACAGGGAGGCGTGGCGTGCTGCAGTCTATGGGGTCACAGAGAGTCAGACATGACTGAGCGATTGAATTGAACTGAACCGATCCTGTGTCTTCTCAGGATCGGGCACAACCAATCCAGCCCTCCTGCCCCTTTCTCCTTCTCCTTCTCTCCCTCCTTCTCCTTTACTTTTTCTCCCAATGATTTGGAGTTTTTGTCCTTGTTAAAGCACATTTTCATATTCCTGTTGGCCATTTGTGTGTCTTTGGGAAAGTTGTCTGTTCAGTTCCACCATCCAGTTTTTAATCTGATTGATTGTGTTTTGGCTACTGAGTTGCATGAGGTGCTGATATATTTTGGATAGTACGCCCATATCAGAAAACAGATTTGTAAACATTTCTCCAGGTTGATTTTACGTTGTTTGATGGTTTCCCTTGCTGTGAAAATCTTTTGCTTTTTAGTTTGAATGGTCCCTCTTGGTTCTTTTCACTTTTGTTGTTTTTGCTTTCAGTGACAAATTAAAAAAAAAAATCATTGTCATCACCGATGACTGATTTTATTTGATAAAAATAGACAAATGGGAATTTATCAATATTTTAAAACACGTGTTCATCAAATGACACAATCAAAAGATTGAAAGGAAACCTATGGAATGATAGAAAATATTTGTAAATCCTATGTAAGATAAGGGCTTCCCTTATAGCTCAGTTGGTAAAGTCTGCCTGTGGCACAGGAGTCTGCCTGCAATGCAGGAGATCCAGTTTCAATTCCTGGGTTGGGAAGATCCCCTGCTTGGGAAGGAAATGGCAGCCCACTCCAGTATTCTTTCCTGGGAAATCACATGGACAGTGGAGCCTGGCAGGTTACATTCCATGGGTTACAAAAGTCAGACACAACTTAGTGACTAAATCACCAGCATGTAAGAGAAGGGGTAGATATTTAGAATATATGAAGAATAATTACAATCATATGGAACTATAGCTCTTCTATATTTTTCATTTGAATGATTTGCCAAATCAGATTTTAAGTTACTTGTAAAAATATTCTAAGGATATAGTGTACCCATATGTACAGACGTGTCTGATAATTTGTCATGTCTAACAGACTGTTTCCAAATAGGAAAAGGAGTATGTTAAGGCTGTATGTTGTCACCCTGCTTATCTAACTTATATGCAGAGTACATCATGAGAAATGCTGGGCTGGAAGAAGCACAAGCTGGAATCAAGACTGCCGGGAGAAATATCAATAACCTCAGATATGCAGATGACACCACCCTTATGGCAGAAAGTGAAGAGGAACTAAAAAGCCTCTTGATGAAAGTGAAAGAGGAGAGTGAAGAAGTTGGCTTAAAACTCAACATTCAGAAAACTAAGATCATGGCGTCTGGTCCCATCACTTCATGGGAAATAGATGGGGAAACAGTGGAAACAATGTCAGACTTTATTTTTTTGGGCTCCGAAATCACTGCAGATGGTGATTGCAGCCATGAAATTAAAAGACGCTTACCCCTTGGAAGGAAAGTTATGACCAACCTAGATAGCATATTAAAAAGCAGAGACATTAATTTGCCAACAAAGGTTCGTCAAGGCTATGATTTTTCCAGTGGTCATGTATGGATGTGAGAGTTGGACTGTGAGGAAAGCTGAGCGCTGAAAAATTGATGCTTTTGAACTGTGGTGTTGGAGAAGACTCTTGAGAGTCCCTGGGACTGCAAGGAGATCCAACCAGTCCATCCTAAAGGAGATCAGTCCTGGGTGTTCACTGGAAGGACTGATGTTGAAGCTGAAACCCCAATACTTTGGCCACCTCATGCGAAGAGTTGACTCATTGGAAAAGACCCTGATGCTGGGAGGGATTGGGGGCATGATGAGAAGGGGACGACAGAGGATGAGACAGCTGGATGGCATCACCGACTCGATGAACATGAATTTGAGTAAACTCTGGGTGTTGGTGATGGACAGGGAGGCCTGGTGTTCTGTGATTCATGGGGTCACAAAGAGTCGGACACGATTGAGCGACTGAACTGAACTGAACTGAACTGATGAGGGTATTATGAAAATGAGACCTTTTTGATTTGATCTGTTTCTCTCAAATAAGAAAAGCGAGTAACATTTTACATCAAGCTTATAAAGTTTGAATTTTTCTCTGTGAATGCAACTAATTTTTATAAGTAAATGCCAAGTTTTATGAGCTTCCAGAGTAGCTCAGTGTTAAAGAATCCACCTGAAATGCAGAAGACATGGAAACTCAGGTTTGATCCCTCAGTCAGAAAGATCCCTTGGGGAACAAAATGGCAACCCACTCCAGTAATCTTGCCTGGAAAATTCCATGGACATGGTGGGCTACAGTCTGTGGTGTCATAAAGAGTCGGACACAACTGAGTGACTAAACAACAGTAAAAGCTCCTGGTTTCTTCAAGCTCCTGGTTTGTAGACCCAAACTAACACTCCCCTCTCATACTTATTTGCCATAAAAACATGTATATATATTGGAATTTAGATTTTTATGTCCTGTGACCATACAACTTTTAAGTAAAAATAGTTTAAGTTTTCATTATGATTATTATGAATATAAAAGTGATAAAGTACATATATTTTGATAATGAATGGTAAATACAAAAAATAAACTTTTATTGGTAATGTATGTCTTAAGGAGATGGAAATTTTGCTAGCTCTACTAATTAGTGTGTGTCCATAGATGATTATCCATGCTAAGTGTATTTCCTGAAACAATATACTATAATAAGATTCAGGATGGATGAGAATTATGTTTTCCCTTATAAAGAGGAAAATGGCTATCATGAAAGGGGCTATGGGTAAGAAAAAACTTGCCTTTTTATGAAAGGCACTTTCTCAGGTAGAGTCTTGGGACATTGTGGAGTCCTTTTATAACCAATTATTTAAAATATATCTATGAAGATTGCAGTGATGACACTATGAGCCAAGGAGTGACAGCAGCCTCCAGCATAGGTACTGCATATAGAGGTATAAGCTTAGCTCAAACCTCAGGCTCTCTGAGCTCAAGCCTCAGGCTCTCTGTTAGACTGAGCTTGTTGCCTGCAGAATTGCTAACTTGAAGGTATCTGGAAGCAACCAAGAGACCTGGAGAATATTCCAAAGAACCTAGATTTTCTTCAAGGTATACCAGAGGCTTTGAAACTGTGAATGAACTAAATTAATTTAGAGGCTATGCCATAGATTGAGTGACATTAATTCATTTTTGTAATCTTTTAACTGATTTTCTACAGGTAATACCCTAATTGAAAAATTTGGCTCCAAAGTAAAATTTTCTAAATGCTCTAATCCTCTGACAGTTTCGTGAGTTAGTTGATTTGCATTTTCCTTGTCTTGATATTTATCAGTATCTTTTTTTAGCTTTAAAAATTCAGAGAATGAAGAAATGAATAATTACTCTTAACCTATGACCCAGAACTGATAGCCGTTAACATTTTGGCTTTTAGGGATTTTTGTTTGTTTGTTTTTTTCCCTTTGTGTATTTAGTTTTAGTTTCCTGTTGCTCCTGTAACAAATCAGCAGAAAGTGGGTGACTCAAAATGACAGGAACTTATTCTATCTTAGTTCTCCAGAACCTATGTCTGAAATATGTTCCACCAGGCCAAAAACACAAGATAGTTTCGGGTCTATGCTCCCTTTGGCTGTTCTTGGTCACAATCCATTCCTTGTCTCTTCTAGTTTCTGGTAGCAGCTGCTATTGCTTGGCTTGTGGCTGTATCTGTCCAGTCTTCAAAGTCAGCATCTTTAAATCTCTGTTCTATCTTCTTATTGCCTTCATCTCTGGGTGTCTGTGTCAAATCTCTTCTACCTCTCTGTTGTAAACATGCTTTTCTTTTTTTTAATAAAATGGTCTAGCCACTGAAAAATTGATTAATTAATTTTGTTTGTGGTTGTGCGGGGTCATTGCTGCCTGCAGGCTTTCTCTACTTGTGGAGAGTTGAGGGTGGCTCTCTAGTTGCGGTGTGTGGGCTTCTAACTGTGATGGCTTCTTTTGTTGCGGAGCATGGGCGCTAGGCACATGGGCTTCAGTAGCTGCAGCATGCGGGCTCATGGGCTTCGTTGTTCTGTGGCTGCGGAATCTTCCTGGACCAGGGATTGAACCTGTGTCCCCTGCATTGGATTCTTATCCACTGTACTGTCAGGAAAGTTCCTATAAACACACTTACAATTGCGTTTAGAACTCATCCAGATAATCCAAGATAATCTCTTCATCTCAAAATTTTCAGTTAATTCACACCTTCAGTATCTTTTCATATAGGAGAATATTTATAGGTTCTGGGATTAAAATCTGATATCTTTGGTTGGGGGGCATGTCCAACCTAGGACCCATATGAGTATATAGACCATTTAAGTTAAAATTTAGGATGTTGTTGATAAAGTTAAAATCCCATGTGATGTTTGCTCCCATTTCCAGCCCTTTCTACATTCCCTTAGAAGTCAACTATGTTTAGTTTGTTAGCCTTTTAAGACCCTTTTACCTTTCCATACAAATACATCCATAGAAAATGTAGGACGTTTTTGTGTGTAATCCCCAAAATTTTAAAAAGCTAGTCTGATCATTTTTGCAACTTGGCTTATTTTTACTAAAAATTTTTTGGGATGAAGTTGCATTGATATAATTTTAAAAACACTGTTTTCCTAAATTACACATTTCACCTTTAATATGTACCACATTTTATCTATCCTATTATTTATGGATGTTTAATTTATTTCTAATTTTTGCTGCTATATACAATATCTTCATACTGACATCCTTCAGTATGGCCATATACTACTGAAAATGTATGAAAGAAGAGCTTTCCCTACAACCTGACATATATACTTCATGTTCTCAGATATCTTACATTTTTTTCAGATTATTAATCTAGACATATATATTACTGAGGTAAAATTAGTTTTATTTTCCATTTTGTTTGCCAGTTTTCAAGTGCTGCATATTAACTCTGCCACACTTTCTCCATTTGCTTCTTCTGTCATGTAGCAGTTTATTTTATATGCATAAGTCTGTTGATTTTGTCTTAATTTTATATAGTAAGACAAATTTTATATTAAGTCATTCTACACATTAAGTGCCTTCTCCAGAGCACTTGTTTACACTTAAATTGCTCACTTGTTCAAAACCTCTTTCCTGCAATTATAATAGAAGTTCTATTGATTTGTTCACATTTGCATCTCAGCACATAGAATAAAATCTGGCACATAGTAGATGCTCAGTATATGGTTACTGAATACATTTGTTTGACTGGTCAGCTAATGCAGTCATTTTCAGTGATATTTTCTCTGATATATTATTATCTTTGCATGTGTGTATATCACAAGATATATAAATATAGTAAATCTCCTACTTATGAATATAGTAAATCTCCTACTTATGAATGAGTTCCATTCTGTGAATGCATTTGTAAATCCAATTTGTTCATAAGTCCAACAAGTTAGCCTAGGTACCCAACTAACACAATCAGCTAACAGTACCATAATAGGTTTATAATACGTTACACACAAATAATATGTACATAAAATCACAAAAAATAAAGAAAACATTTTTAATCTTGTGATACAGTTACTTGAAAAGTATAGTAGTACCATACAACAGCATGGCATGCAAGGGCTGGTATACATGTTCACATCTTTTAAAGTTTGCAACCTGAAGGTTTGTATGTAGGGGAATTATTATAGTTAAAATATCTAGCCTTAAACTAGAGCTGAGAACTACTTCATAACGTTGGGAGGCTTTCATTTTTTTTGTATATCTTGTGAGCAGAGACACTGATTGGCCTTTGTTTAATACGATTGGGCTTTGTTTAATTTTGAAGGATGCTTTTACACCAGATGTGGCCCATGGATCAATTTGGTCTACCATCTGTTGTTGTAAATAAAGTTTTATTATAACTCACATCAATTTATTTACATATTGTCTATTTCTGCTCTCATTCTATAATAACAACGGTAGAGTAATTGCAACAGAGACCAGATGGTCTGCAAAGCCTAACATGTTTACTACCTGTTTTCTTTACAAAAAAATTTGTTGATACCTAGTACAGCAAATAGCCTTGGAGATAGAAATAGTATCTTCCTCAAAGCAAAGGCATATTTCCTTGTTGTCAACATAAAAATATGTTATTCTTTTGTAGAAGGTCAGACAGGTTACTGCCCATTATGAAAGATTTGAATTCCCTAAGCTCAGGGTTTCAGTCCTGTAATGTAACCTACCACATGTGCAGATATCACTGGCTCTCTGTATATCACCCTATGTGAATGGGGCTCAGGGACACAGGAAAAATGCTGATATATAGCCCGCTGGTATTGCTGTGAGCAGCAAACTTTGTCTTTTACTCCAGAGACTCCTGTCTTCCACAAGCTTCCAGGAAACTGTGACAGACTGATTTATTAGCTCCAAGTAGGGCAAAATCTTGGACATTTCATACTTCTTGACTGTAATATCTATCAGACTTTTATTTTTAAGATTTAAAACTCATATATCTATTGACTGCCAAAAAATGATCTATTAACCTATAACAAGTTACCTCTGATATCATAATTGTGATATAACAGCTTCCATTAAAATGCATTTAGAAATTTCTGTGTCAGATCTCCTCTGCCACATAGTCTTGACAGTTTTCTATATCAGTGTCACAAAGGTAAGGACATATTAGGCTAAATCTTCTTTAACAATGTAGATTGTAATTGTAATTAGTGATTTTTTTTTTTGGCCTTAGATATATTTTTAATCTGACCTTCCTAAAAAGACAAAAGGTTTACTACATTCTCAGTTCAGTTCAGTTCAGTTCAATCTCTCAGTCCTGTCCGACTCTTTGTAACCCCATGGACTGCAGCATGCCAGGCTTCCCATCCAGCCCCAACTCCCGGAGCCTACTCAAACTCATGTCCATCGCGTCGGTAATACCATCCAAACATCTCATCCTCTGTTGTCCCCTTCTCCTCCTGCCTTCAATCTTTCCCAGCATCTGGGTCTTTTCCAATGAGTTGGTTCTTCACATCAGATGGCCTAAGTATTAGAGTTTCAGCTTCAGCATCAGTCCTTTCAATGAATATTCAGGGCTGATTTCTTTTAGGATGGACTGGTTGGATCTCCTTGCAGTCCAAGGGACTCTCGAGTCTTCTCCAACACCATAGTTCAAAAGCATCAATTCTTCGGCACTCAGCTTTCTTTATAGCCCAACTTTCACATCCATGCATGACTACTGGAAAAACCATAGCTTTGACTAGACAGACTTTGTTGATAAAGTAATGTCTCTGCTATTTAATATGCTGCCTAGGTTGGTCATAGTTTTTCTTCCAAGGAGCAAGCGTCTTTTAATTTCATGGCTGCAGTCACCTTCTGCAGTGATTTTGGAGCCCCCCAAAATTAAGTCTCTCACTGTTTCCATTATTTCCCCATCTATTTGCCATAAAGTAATGGGAACAGATGCCATGATCTTAGTTTTCTGAATGTTGAGTTTTAAGCCAACTTTTTCACTCTCATGAAGAGGGTCTTTAGTTCTTCTTCACTTTCTGCCATAAGGGTGGTGTCATCTGCATATCCGAGGTTATTGGTACTTCTCCCAGCAATCTTGATTCCAGCTTGAACTTCATCCAGCCCAGCATTTTGCATGATGTACTCTGCATGTAAGTTAAATAAGCAGGGTGACAATATACAGCCTTGATGTACCCCTTTTCCTATTTGGAGCCAGAGTGTTGTTCCATGTCCAGTTCTAACTGTTGCTTCTTGACCTGCATACAGATTTCTCAGGAGGCAGGTGAGGTGGTCTGGTATTCCCAACTCTTGAAGAATTTTCCATAGGTTGTTGTGATCCACATAGTTAAAGACTTTGTCATAGTCAATAAAGCAGAAATAGATGTTTTTCTGGAACTCTCTTGCTTTTTTGATGATCCAATGGATGTTGGCAATTTGATCTCTGGTTCCTCTGCTGTTACTAAGTTTAGCTTGAACATCTGGAAGTTTACTGTTCACATACTGTTGAAGCCTGGCTTGGAGAATTTTGAGCTTTACTTTGCTAGCATGTGAGATGAATGCAGTTGTGCAGTAATTTGAACATTCTTTTGCATTGCCATTTTTTGGGATTGGAATGAAAACTGATCTTTTCCAGTCCTGTGGCCACTGCTGAGTTTTCCAGATCTTCTGGCATATTGAGGGCAGCACTTTCACAGCATCATCTTTTAGGATTTGAAATAGCTCAACTGGAATTCCATCACCTCCACTAGCTTTGTTTGTAGTGATGTTTCCTAAGGCCCACTTGACTTCGCATTCCAGGGTGTCTGGCTCTAGGTAAGTGATGACACCATCGTGGTTATCTGGGCCATGAAGATCTTTTTCATATAGTTCTTCTGTGTATTCTTGCCACCTCTTCTTAATATCTTCTGCTTCTGTTAGGTCCATACCATTTCTGTCCTTTATTGTGCCCATCTTTGCATGAATTGTTCCCTTGGTACCTCTAATTTTCTTGAAAGAGATCTCTAGTCTTTCCCATTCTATTGTGTTTCTCTATTTCTTTGCATTGAACACGGAGGAAGGCTTTCTTATTTCTCCTTGCTATTCTTTGGAACTCTGCATTCAAATGGGTATATATTTCCTTTTCTCCTTTGCCTTTAGCTTCTCTTCTTTTCACAGCTATTTGTAAGGCCTCATCAGACAACCATTTTGCCTTTCTTTTTCTTGAGGATGTTCTTGATCACTGCCTCCTGTGCAATGTCATGAACCTCCGTCCATAGTTCTTCAGGCTCTCTGTCTATCAGGTCTAATCCCTTGAATCTGTTTGTCACTTCCACTGTATAATTGTAAGGGATTTGATTTAGGTCATACCCGAATGGTTTAATGGTCTTCAATTAAAATCTGAATTTGGCAATAAGGAGTTCGCAGTCTGAGCCACAGTCAGCTCCAGGTCTTATTTTTGCTGACTGTACAGAGCCTCTCCTTCTTTGACTGCAAAGAATATAATCAATCTGATTTTGGTATTGACCATCTGATGATGTCCATGTGTAGAGTCTTCTCTTGTGTTGTTGGAAGAGAGTGTTTGCTATGACCATCGGCTTTTTATTTGGCCACATTTGCACTGTTCTAATATCCTAGGAATATTTGAACAATGCATATTTACTTGATGTGGTGTCATTATTGATTTTCTTGGTTTTTAATTCTATTTTTTTACACTTTGTCATCCTATCCAAATCTCATAGATGTTCTGCTTTATAATCCACCAGGTCAGCTTTTCTCTTTCCCTGAGACATCTGCAAATTTATTGCATATTTTCAAGATTTGAAGAGATATATTTCTTATGTATTGGGAGAAAATCACTATTTTTGGTAAATCATTAGTTTTTTAATACACTCAAGTAATTAACCTAAAATTTCACAGTAGAAGAACACAACCATTTCCCACAACAAGTATGACAGTATTCATAGCTCAAAGAACAGAAATAAGCATGGAAGAGATCCTTTGGCCTCAGGTAAAAGCATGTTCCACCTGAAGAAATAAGAAGAAAAAAAATCAATAATTTTTAACATTGGGGTTGTTGGATATAAGATATAAAAGTAAGATTTATATTATCTAAACATAATCTTTTTACAAAAAGGCTATAAGAAACTTTTTTACACACACATTTTCCATTAATCTAGCCTTATAGTTTTTATCCTTTTACAATAGTTGAAATGATCTCTCATAGTCAAAGCAAAGTTGTCAGTATGTTTTCAGAAAGATAATGGGTCACAGATGATGACATGAATCCTCATGAACTTTTTTCTTATAAAAAGAGTTCATGACCTTTCAAGATAAGTGATTTTACCATGGAAATAAGAGATAGTGAAGGAGATCCTATTTCAAAAATAAATTTTCATCTACTTTAACGTTTGAATGGAATCATGTTTTTCTATAATAGATTTTTTTTTAAGCCAGAGGCCAGCATCTAACATGATTACAGATGTTTAAATTAATGTGAAGAATGTGTTCCAAACAAGAAAGATGTTTGAAGGGGATACAATTATCCTTATCTCTTTTAGCAACATCAAAAATGGTTAAAAGAAATCTGTTTCTTAGTTGTTTTTATTTAGGATTGTGTTCCCTTGAGCTAACCAGCCATTGTATTTTTTTTTCTTGCATAAGAAACTATTTAGATTAATAATCAGTGAGAAGAAATGGTTGCCAGAGACTTTAAAATAAAATAGGTAATTATACTTAGTAAGCGTTGCTGTATTGGTCAGCTTATGCCTGTATGCTTTTCATAGTAGCTACATGTCAAGTGTTAACCATGGGCCACTACTGTGACTACTAAGAGATTTGATCACTCACTAGTCATGATTTTATGTTTCCACATTATGACTTTCCAACATTTTATTTAGTGTTAACCTCTTCTTTTCCAATAGCTTTACTGGAATTAGTGCATCTGCTCTATTTCTTCCATGATTCCCACAGTTATGCCAGAGGTTGCAGGTATATTATTACTAAGCTTTAATTTCTTTGCTGCCTCCCTGGCATATGGACAATGTATATCTGCTCTTGGACTGTCTGGAAATTCAACCATTTCTCTTCACATAAGCTAAACCCAGTTTCAATGATGACAGCTTGGCCATATGCCAAGATTTTGCTTTTAGTTATTCTTGCCTGGTTATTTATTATAAACCATGTATCACATGTAGTCATTAGGGAAATGTTATCAGTTGTAAAGAGTGAAAACTGTAATAAATTTTAAAATGTGGCAGTGAAGAATCTTTTTGCTTACTGGTAAAAGCTAGAAAAAAATCCTTATGTCCCATAAGTCAGACACAGATAATGGCACCAGTGGGGTTTCTGATAAGACTATTTAAATTACAAAAGAAAAGTTTTTATTTTTATAATATTTGTTAGATTTACATAAAACCAACCTGAGCCACACAATTCTATGATTAGATAATTTTTAAAATCCATTTATAGTTGATGAACTTAAGTTTTAAGAATAAGGACTTGTTCTAGGAAATATACTTTGTGAGTTACAGAGAGGGTTTCAAATTCTACTATTTAGCTTCTCTACAACAGCATGCCTACCTTAACAGAAAAGATGTAAGTCATATTATAAGAGGAGAAGAGAGGAGGAGAAGATATTCACATTCCGTGTAATTCCCTGATCTTTTCCTTTTTTATTTGGCCAGAAAGTATCTTTTACTATTCCAAATTATTACTAAAATGTGTTTATTTGAGGAGGATGGAAGGAAATTTCAGGCTTTTCTATCCATTTCCATTAGAATGGACTAATTTATTACAGTTATTTCTTCAATTTAGCCATTTTGGAAGAATTCAGAGTTTGTTGGTGGTCAAAACCTGAGAAAGTCTTTTTTAATAGGAAACAGGGATTTGCCTTGAAGGGAGTTGTGGTGCGGTGACTAGTAAGATGGGGAGAGAGAAGAATGTGGGAGTTGAAAGGGTCTGAAAAGAAACCCTAGACACATATAGCCCCTTCTCTTCTGTGCTCAGGGCCAGACAAGAAACCTGGGATGGAAAGAAGGCAAGGCTAGGGTTAGCAAAATGATACCCTGATTCAATTTTCTTTCCTGCCTCATTCATCTTATCCTGGTTCTGCTTGATTTGCAGAAAGCTATTGTCAAAAGATAGGGTTTCATGGTGGAGCCCTCCTGTTCATGTCAGTTAGGAGAGCGATGTGTTGCAGCGAAGATTGACAGGGGTGAACTGAAGTGGGTAGGGAGGCAGAGGTGGTACTGCCTCTTGGGCTTTGCTGTATCACTAATGGGAAGCAGATAGTCCAAAAACCTCTTGTAAATGCTCAAATCTACCTTAGGCAGACATCGGAAGCACTGTTATGGCATCCTTTATTCCATCTTTATCTTTGAGATGTGGACCTTTCAAGAGGTAACAGCATTTTTAAAACATGCTTCATTCTACTGAGACTTATCTGAATTGGAATTACTGAGTTCCTTCCTAGGATCTGGTTATGTGCCACTGCGTGTATTTGCCCTTCACAGACCCATTCTTTTTTGTTTGTTCCCTTTCTTTTCTTCAAATCAATTTATTTATTTTAATTGAAGGCTAATTACTTTACACTACTGTGGCAGTTTTTGCCATACACTGACATGAATCAGCCACAGGCGTACATGTGTCCCCCATTCCGAACCCCCCCACACCTCCCTCCCCATCCCATCCCTCTGGGTTGTCCCAGTGCACCGGCTTTGAGTGCCCAGTTTCATGCATCGAATTTGGACTCATAGATCCATTCATATACAGTGACTTAAAGGGCTTAAGGGGCTGCTGGGCATTTTACATAGTGAGAGAGAATTCTTTATAAAAAGACCTCATATTTGGTGAAGAATTTTACCTAAATTGAAATGCAATGAAGGAATTAAATATTTTATTTCAATTTAATAACAGGTCCTTTAAAACATGAAGTTTTATTTAAAAGCTTAACTTTACCTTTGCAAGTAGAATAACTCTTCCACACAAATTCTTTTTCATTCATGACTTCTTTCCTACTTAGAAAATAAACTTTTGCTTTTGTTTATTATATTTCACTGATTTCTGCTCTTATTTTTATTATTTCTTTTCTTCTACTTTCTTTGGGTTTAATTTGTTATTCTTTTTCCTAACTTCCTAAGATGGATACTTAGATAATCTATTTTAGTCTTTTTTCTAATATAAGCACTTAACAACTTTCCTTGAGGCACAGCATTACTTGCATAATGGGGCTTCCCAGGTGGCGGCAGTGGTAAAGAACCTGCCTGTCAATGCATGAGCCCTGAGAAATCTGGGTTTGATCCCTGCGTTGGGAAGATGCCCTGGAGGAGGGCATGGTGACCCACTCCTATATTCTTGCCTGGAGAATCCCACGGACAGAGGAGCCTGGCAGGCTACAGCCCATACGGTGGCAGAGTCGAGCGACTGAGCACTCACAACTACTTGCGTAACACAAGATTTGAAATATCATACATTCATTATGATTCAGCTCAAAATATTTTTTAAATTTGTATATTTCATGTTCAACCCATGGGCTATTTAGAAGTGTATTCCCAAGTGCAAAGTATCTGGGGTTTTAAAAACGGTATTTTTGGTATTGATTTCCAGCTTAGTCCTATAGAACTCAATTATTTTAAATTTGTTGTGATTTGCTTTGTTACTTAGCATATTGTCAGTTCTGGTAAATGTTTTATATACACTTAAAAATAATGCATATTCTGAAGTTTGAGGTGAGGTGTTATGCTAATTAGGCCAATTTGATAAATGTCTTATTCAAATTGTCTATGACTTCACTGTGTATGTCCTTGTTCATTAGTTGCTAAGTGTATTAAAATTTACCCTTATGATTATGTATTTGTTTGTTTGTTCTTTTAATTTTTGTCAAATTTTGCTTTATATACTTTGAGGCTATGTTACTATGTGCATAACAAATTTGAATTTTGCATTTTTTTTGGTGGACTTACATTTCCACCATAATGAAATGTCTCTATTTCTAGTAAAGGTTCTGCCTTAAAGTTTATCCTGTCTGATTCAGCTAGTAAGTATAGCAATGCAAGTATATTGCTTCTTACAGTTTACGTCTGTGTGGTATAATATTATCTACTTAAAAAAGCATTTTTGGATGTTTATGTGTTTTTTGAGGTTCCTCTTGTAAGCATAAGTTGTTGTTCACTGCAAAGTGATGTCTCTGCTTTCTAATACACTGTCAGGTTTGCCATAGCTTTCCTTCCAAGGAGCAAGCATCTTTGACTTCGTGGCTACAGTCACCATCCACAGTGATTCTGGAACCGTTAGTTGTTATTTAATTCATTCTAGTGATCTTTGAGTTATAATTGCAGTATTTAGTTCTTTTACATTGTTAATTATTGGTATATTTAGCTTAAATATATTTTTATTTATTTTCCTGTGTTTTATTAGCCCTTTCATCTTTCCTTAGGGTTAATCATGTAATTGCTATTATTATTTCATTAAAAAAAAAATCTCAGCAGGTAAGAAGCAAAAGAATGAGAGATAGACTCACTTTATACCTCATGTACTTCCCTGAAATCGCTTTTTCTTTTTCCTGTATTTTATTTTATTTTTATTTTTTTTTTTCCTGTATTTTAAAATGACTTTTGTAAAAATAAAGCTGTCTATTTTGCTCAGAGTTTCTGAGAACTTATTTTAGACAGTTTATTGCAGCATTTTCTAGTACCTTCACATGAAATCAATAAAAGTTACTTTTTGGATCACATTTCAAAAGAATCATTTCAACAGGTAGGGAGTTGTGGCAGAAGTTAAATATGCAGATTTAATTTTGAAAGTGAGAGGAGATTATAACTGCTTGATTGTTGCCAACGACTCAAGATTAGGATTCCTCTTACAGGAAAAGTCTGCCTCAAATCAATAGGATAAAAAAAGTAAACAAAAAAGAAGTCAAAATAACCATTATGTTATCCCTAAATAAATAATTATGGAATAATGTGCGTGTGCCTATCTCAACATATAAAGGGTCAATTGCTCCTTTAAATACGTCAGAGGTGGGTACCTAATTATTGTGTATCTTGGTTCTTATTTTCTCTCTTAGTATAAGGGCAATGTAGCAAACACCGAAGTCTTTTTTGTTATTGTTCAAATACATTTTCCAATTAGACTCGGGGCAAATTTCTAAAAGTATTTGTACCTATCTATTTGAAAGTGAAAGAGGAGAGTGAAAAAGTTGGCTTAAGGCTCAACATTCAGAAAACTAAGATCATGGCATCTGGTCCCATCACTTCATGGCAAATAGATGGGGAAACAGTGGAAACAGTGTCAGACTTTATTTTTTTGGCCTCCAAAATCACGGCAGATGGTGAAATGAAATTAAATGAAATTAAAAGATGCTTACTCCTTGGCAGGAAAGTTATGACCAACCTAGATAGCATATTAAGAAGTAGAGACATTACTTTGCCAGCAAAGGTCCGTCTAGTCAAGGCTATGGTTTTTCCAGTGGTCATACATGGATGTGAGAGTTGGACTGTGAAGAAAGCTGAGTGCCGAAGAATTGATGCTTTTGAACTGTGGTGTTGGAGGAGACTCTTGAGAGTCCTTTGGACTGCAAGGAGATCCAACCAGTTAGTCCTAAAGGAAATCTGCCCTGAATGCCCATTGGAAGGACTGATGCTGAAGCTGAAACTCCAATACTTTGGCCACTTCATGCGAAGAGTTGACTCATTGGAAAAGACCCTGATGCTGGGAGGGATTGGGGGCAGGAGGAGAAGGGGACAACAGAGGATGAGATGACTGGATGGCATCACCGACTCGATGGACATGAGTTTGAGTAAACTCCGGGAGTTGGTGATGGACAGGGAGGCCTGGTGTTCTGCGATTCATGGGGTCACAAACAGTCGGACATGACTGAGTGACTGAACTGAACTGAACTGATTCTGTCATTGTGTTTGGACTGCAGAAGATAATTATGAGATACACTAAAACCTTGATTTTATGTTGTTTATGAGCCACTGAAATTTCCAGTTTTTGCTGTAAATCATCTAATCCAGTAGAAGCAAATGGAATTTGGAACATAATTCAAGACTTTTCCCACCTAGCTTTAAATTTGGCTTTGATTTCCTCGCCTGTTGGTTAAGAGTTTTTAATCTCATGACTGAAATGATTTCATTTTCATTTCAATTAAAAAAATGTTTGCACGTGGTTGTTTTCAAGAAGTGACGGGCTTCCAGTGTCTGTTACACTTTTTCCAGAACCAGAAACTACATTTTCATTCTACTGATGGTGAAGAAAAGCAATGACACAAATATAGATGCTTTTCCCTCTATGTTCCTTTATCCTATCCCCAAATGAACCCAAATCAACATAAACTGACTAAACTCTTCTAAATAGATGAAATATGTTAAGAATGATAAACCAAACAGGACAAAAAAAAAATCTCTAAGCACCACAATAGGTACTTAATCAACATTTATCTAGCACTTACCATGTGCCAGACCTTGTGCTAAACGTTTTCAAATGTTAACTTATTTAGAACTTCCTAACACTCCTAGGACTGAATAACAACAACAAACACCCTTACGAGGTAGATACTGTTATTATTTCCAACAGTTTCTGCAGGAGGAAATGTAGGTATTTGAGAGGCTGAGAAAACTTGGCAAAGTTCACAAACCCTTTAGCTGAAATTCCAGCTCTTCCATCTGTGTTCCTAACTGCCTAACTGTGCTGCATCTCCGTAAATGATGGTGAGTTTATTGATTATTTTGAGTGAAAAAAAAATGACCTGGTGAATCTGAACTTACAGTGAGCTCTTCACTTTACAGTTAGTGTGTAACCTCCTGGCCTGTCTCCCTCATTAGATGGTAAAACATGTGAGGAAAGAACATTATCTGATCTATTAGGTTAGCCAAAAAGTTCATTTGGGTTTTTCTGTAAGACATTATGGAAAAACCCAAACAAACTTTTTGGCCAAACCAATATCTTTTTATCCTTTGAGTTTTTAGCAAACCACACTGTAAGCATTCAACCATTTACAGTCTGAATGGAGTCTTATTTGCAGATGAATTACTAGTCCTTCCCTATAAACCTCATATTGCCCTGAATTGAATCAGGAGGTGTCACTCATATTGTATATGTGGCACACAAAGGGCAAATATTATTAAAATGGATAAATATATAATATAACATAGTTAAGGCATTGCTATGTGTAATTATTTTTTGAACAGCTGTCAATTTGGGAATCTATTTTTTATCATGTATTATGAAGTAGAACTTATTCTTCCAATCTTTTTCCCATATCATGTAGTTTTTTCATAGTTAAACTTAGAAAATATTATTTCACATGAGAACACTGACCAAAATTAGAAAAAAATCAATTTTACTTTATTAGGAATATTCTGGAAAAACTGAGGCAGTCCACACCATGCTTTTAGTTACATGCTGGGGTGACTGGCCAGTGAGGGCTGCAGGAAGGGGGCTCACTGGTTCTCTTCACATGAGGACTGTGAGCGCGATGAGGCCACCAACTGCTTCAAAAATGAGAAGCCCAGCCTTTATCTTGGAAGAATGCTTTGAACCAGGACAATAATATCAGACCACAGAAAAGTGTTTGGAAACCACTGGACTAGCTGAGCTTCTTGAGTTGGACTACAAGTTACCTGATTCTGGAAATACAAATAACCACATAGACATTGCTTGCAAACAATTTGTGCTATAGCTTCAGAAATAAAACTAGCAGGAATAAAAGAATACAAAGGAAATATGTGCCAAATAAATGGACAAACTCTATAGTGATCAAAAGGTTTGAGAATAATAGAAAGTTGGAAAAGTAGGAGAAAGAGAAATCTTTCTAGGTGGGAGTCAGAACATGAGTACTGGCACCAAGGTTTGGACTCATCACAGATCACGCCAATGCCAGTGGGGGCTTGGGTCATACAGAAGAATAAAAAGTGTTAGCCATGTAAGAAAGAACCAAATTAAACAGGTCTAGAAAGTTAGGCAGCAGAGTTAGACTATGGACTGTGAGGAATGAACATGTCTATATTTTTGAGGAGCCGAGTGATTTTACTTAATTTCTTTGTGTATGTTAGTTGCTCAGTCATGTCTGACTCTTTGTGACTCCATGGACTGTAGCCCACCAGGCTCCTCTGTCCATGGAATTCTCCAGGCAAAAATATTGGAGTGGGTAGCCTTTTCCTTTTTCAAGGGATCTTCCTGACCCAGGGATCAAACCTGGGTCTCCCACATTGCAGGCAGATTCTTTACTGCCTGAGCCACCTAGGAAACCCTTAATTTCTTTAGTATATGTAATTATTAGTACAATGTAGAGGGTCTATAAGGAGTGGATATGTCAGATGTAGTCAAGGCTGCTAAATGCTGAACAGTTGGCTGTCTGGGGGGGGGGGGAAATGGGCCCTGATTGGTAATATTCACTGACTTCTGTGGCATAAATATCCCCACCATAGCCAGCTTCAAGCTACTCACACTGAATTCAGAATTGAAATGTGCACAATCTGGTCTTGCCAGCTGGTGTATGCCAGCTCCGGCCTATCCCTGTATAATCCCAGTTCTCACAATTCTTAAACGTGAAGTCTTTGTAAGAGTTGTCTAGCAATATTGCTGAGGGTAATTTGGCAGAAGTTGTCTGGCTGTATGTTGTGATCTAGGCATAAAGCAATATGTAGAAATGGTAGCAGTGGAAATGGGGAGAAAAAGATGGATAATAGAATCATTTTAAAAGAAGAAATGGCTGGATTTGGAAACACAACTGTGGGTGATGAAGGGAAAGTTAAAGATTGACTTCAGAGCATTGAATTCAGGATACTGGGAGAACTATTATTAGTTCTATTATTAATATAACTAACTATTAACAGAATGGTTAGTATATTAGCTGTCCCTACTCCCCACCCCTGTGCCCTTTCACCCCAGCAGCTGAGGCTCTTTCACTTCTTTTTTTGGCTTAATCCTACCCCAGGCACTGGGAATAATCTGGCCTATGCAAAGAAAGTGCAAGAAAACTTTATGAGAAGCAGCTATGTGATAAAATGAACTGAACCAAGTCCTGGGTTCAGGGACTGAAGGTTTGGTTTCAAATCTGGGCTCTAATGCTTGCTAGCAATATAGCCTTTGACAGTTTGCTTCCAACAATCAGCCTTTAGTTTCCTCATCTGAAAAATTAGGACCATTGTGATTAACATTTCCCTTTCATATCTACTATCTCATTTAATCCTCAAGACAACCTTGTACAGAAGGCCAGGTAGTATTAATCCTCATATTCCTCATGACAAAAATCCAAGTTAGAGGATTTAGGGCTCATAGCTAGAGACAGGAATCTAGGTGTTCTGATGCAAATGTTAATGATTGTTATAATTATTAAAATCTTGACAATGGGCCAGGTATTTTCTATGTGCTAAACATTTTCCTTATATCAATATTATCCCAATTAATCTCACCATCACATTGTGAGCTACAGTCTCTGTATAAAGAAGTTGAGGTTTAGAATTGAAGTAAATTGCCCACATTCAGAAAGCTATTAAGTAGTGAAATCCATGTGTTCTCCATGACACACCAGCACTCTCACTCTCTTTTATGGGTGGTATATCCAAAGTTGTGATAAAAATTTAACTCCACTGTGGAGTTCATTTTATTATTCAATCTCATTTGAATTAATTATTCATAAATATTTCAAATATGTAAATAGTACAAGAGTTCAATCACCATATTTTAAGAAAGTCATACCTTTACTGCTCTAAACCAAAGTATAAAAATGTATTTTTCAGAACATGTTTTAATCATTATTTTAATTAGAAGAATGGATGCATAATTAGGCATTACAATTAAATCAACATTAAACTGATAATGCAGACATGATTTTAAGGGCATGATTTTTTTTTTGCATTTTTAAATGTATATTGCAGACAGAACTTAACATTTTAGAAAAAAAGTATGCATTTCTAGGAGCTATGGAAGTCAACATCATTTCATAAAATTTCAAAAACTGGTTCCACAAATCAAGAAATAGATTTAAATGACACAATTAGTAGATAGATTCAATTTCTTTCAAAAAAAGTATTTCTGGGAAGTTCCTGAGGAAAATACCATCTGACCAAAGGTCATTCAAACTGCCAGGATGCAAAAACAAACTTAAAGTATTTCAGGAAATTATATTTAAGTTGCCTAATTATCAGTTTCTCCTATAAAACTCCAATTAAACATAAATCCAAGAAGTGTGTCCAATTATAAGTTTATACAATTAAGTCTATTTGTAAAATTACAGATTATTGGAAACAAAAAGGCTAGGCAAATTTCTTCCTTTCCTTGGTACATTAGACAAAATTGCTCTATGACATAACCTCAAATTTGTAATGTGTCCTTTGAAAAGTCAACCTGATACTCTTATACCAATGTCTTTGTCCATGCTTAGTCACTTGAATTGTGTCCAATTCTTTGGGACCCAATAGACTATAGCCCACCAGGCTCCTCTGTCCCTGGGATTACCCAGAGAAGAATACTGGAGTGGGGAGTCATTCCCTTCTCCAGGAGATCTTCCTGTTCCAGGAATCGAACTCAGTATTCTATATCTAGAATTATTGAAAATAATAATCTAATTGTTTTCATCTTCCAAAATTCCTTTTAGAATCATTTAAATCTAAACCAAATAGTCTTCAGACTCTAAAACCAATTTCTAAAATTGTCATCTTAACTTGTATTATAAAATTTTCCCTAAGTAGTATTTTCTCAGGAATGTAAAAAAAAAAGAGCCTATGAAATCCACAAAAATTAATCATTCTTATTTCTATCTATATCTCAGAATGGGTTCCCCAGGAACTCAAAAGAGATTAGTATATGGGATAAGTATTAGGGAGTATTCTTCTAGGGAAAAAGGAGGTGACAGAAGCAGAAGTGGGCAGAGAAACAAGTTGAGCTATATTATGGCCCCAGTGATAGTCTCAGGGGAGGCTCTGGAACTGAAGTGGTCCTTCAGATTATCCGGAGTTGGCACAAGGAGGCTAGATCTTTATATTCTTTGTAGATTAGTCATTGGATGAGAACTGACCGTGGGGCTTCCCAGGTGGCGCTAGTGGTAAAGAATCTGCCTGCTAATGGAGGATACGCAAGAGACTCAGGTTCAATCCCTGGATTGGGAAGACCCCCTGGAGTAAGAAATGGCCACCCCACTCTTGCCTGGAAAATCCCATGGACGGAGGAGCCTGGTAGGCTGCAGTCCATGGGGTTGCTAAGAGTCACACATGACTGAGCAACTTCACTTTCACTTTTCACTTTCATGCATTGGAGAAGGAAATGGCAACCCACTCCAGTGTTCTTGCCTAGAGAAACGCAGGGATGGTGGAGCCTAGTGGGCTGCCGTCTATTGGGTGGCACAGAGTCGGACACGACTGAAGCGACTTAGCAGCAGCAGCAGCGACTAAGATCATGTGGACTGACTTTGGAAGTGGAAATGATCTCAAGGGAGGCAATTTTTTAAGCTAAAGCTTTCCACATAAAGGTGGCTGTTTTCAGGCCACACTCTCACTGGCTCTGTTCCTACTTGTTTTGACTTGATTTCATTAGAAATCAAGGCCCCAGTGCTCATCAATCAGGTCATATACACTGCTAGCATCCCTAGGGCTCCGAGCTTGTCATACATACTCTGCTCCTCCTGAGCTATAAAGAACGTTCTCCAGCCTGTCCCAGGCTGCAGTATTTTAGCTCCTTTAAGAAGGAAGTGCAAAGGATCAATCTTTCCCTCTCCAAGGCTCCAGTTCCTTCTTAGCATAGTTCTGGAGTCTTCTGGTTCTACAAGTATCCTGGGGCCTCCTTGAAGGCCAGATCTCCCCAAATAACTAACTTGTTCCCACACGTGAGTGGGGCAGTTTTTCCCAGGTGGCAATAGTGGTAAAGAACCTGCCTGTCAATGCAGGAGATGTAAAAGACAAAGGTTCAATCCCTGGGTGGGGAAGATCCCCTGGAGGAGGGCATGGCAATCCCCTCCAGTATTCTTGCCTGGAGAATTCCTTGGACAGAGTAGCCTGGCAGGCTACAGTTGATAGAGTCACAGAGAGTCTGACACAACTGAAGCAACTTAGCACATGTTTGTGCTTTTAAGAAAACTCCTCAGAGCCAAAAATGCTTTTATTAAATATTTCTGACAGAACCATGGCACTGCTAGGAAAATGTTTACACAACTAAGGGAGATGGTGTAAGTGATTCTCCACAGAATAAGGAAGATCTATCTCTTTCAAGTAACTTATCCTTTGGATAGAATAATGGGCCCCGTGGCCCCCACACTTAAGTGAGTCTTCACTAAAGAAAGATACCTATTCATTCTGTGGTGGGTAATAATCACTAATACAATTCTTTGCTATATATGTAAAACAAATTTAACACAGAGAAAAAAGTATTACAGAGATATGAGCCTGGCAGTTTTAATTTCGTTGATAAATTTTAATAGATGATCAATGATCCAATTAACATTAAAGTACTGAACATTTTCTCTGATAATTGTCACATGTGAACATTAAAACTTAGGCAGTGTTGCCTGAAAATGAAACAGCATTCAAAAATTGTGTAATTTAAAGTTCTTATACTATAGCCATTTGCCAGAGCCCAGTTTTTCATGGCTAGGCAAGGCATGCTTTCTTTTCCCAACATTAAAAAGTACTAGCATGAAAGGATACATGTCTTCTTGGTTTTTGTTTCATAATATAATATTATATGACAATAGAGCTGAAAGAATTTTTAAAGATCATCTAGTACAACCAAAGTATTTCATTTTTGCACATTAAGCCCTTGACAGATGTTTTTAGATCTAGTTGTATTCAACTAGTTTCCATTATGTCTCTAGGCTTTGATCTAGAAGATTCTTTATCTGTGGTCTACGTATTAATAAAATGAATTAAAAACCATTAAAAACCATTGCCTTTCATCTCCTAAAGCAGTATCACTTGCTTAGCCCTGCTTCTTTTTGATGATGCGTCCTTCTTCTCACTGGTTCCTGGTAAGAATTCTTTTTTTTCCTTGATGAACCAGTTCCTTTATCTTTTTCTACAAAAGGGTCGGCAGATGTCACTTCACATTTGTCAAGCCTAAAGCACATAATCTTTTTAGCATGGGATATTTTTAAGTATCTTCCTGGGGCTTTCCCTTTACCATCTTAATCCTCCAAATTGCTAAGTAATTGAATTACGTAATCAAGAAACATTTGCAAACTTTGGGAAGAGAGCATGAATTCTGTATCTCATTTCCATATACATGGGACCATTCAATGACTGATTTGGGGCAATTCACTCAATTGTCTGAAATAACTAGTTTCAGAATTTAGGGCAACCATATTTAAATTTTAACCACAAACTTTTAAGATTTAGATATTTAAGTCACCATCTTGGAGTTATCATCTGTGCGTGTTCAGTCACTCAGTCGTGTCCAACACTTTGTAACCCTATGGACTAGCCCGCCAGGCTCCTCTGTTCACAGGATTCTCCAGCCAAGAATGCTGGAGTGGGTTGCCACTTCCTCCTCCAGAGGATCTGCCCAACTCAGGGATCGAACTGGCATCTCCTACATCTCCTGCCCTGGGAGGTGGATTCTTTTACCACTGAGCAGCCTGGAAAACCCTCTTAAAGTTACTGTGGGACAGAATAAATATAAGACAGTTGATATTTCTATAAGACAGTACTTAATATTTAAGACACTCACTTTCACTATGGTATTAAAGGAGAGAAGTTGAAAAATAATTTTCCTTACCTTTGGACATAGAATCATTCTTCTATTGAAAGTAAAAGTGAAATTGCTTAGCCGTGTCTGACTCTTTGCAACCCCATGGACTGTAGCCTACCAGGCTCCTCTGTCTATGGGATTTTCCAGTCAAGAATCCTAGAGTGGGTTGCCATTTCCTTCTCCAGGAGACCTTCCCAACCCAGGAATTGAACCCAGGTCTCCCACATTGTAGACAGACGCTTTATCGTCTGAGCTACCAAGGAAGTCCTTCTTCTATTATTCAGCGTTTAATCTGATCCTTATGAAAACTAGTTTAAAACATGCAGCTAATACTTCAGTTGCTCTCTGGGAGAATATGTAATTTATCACATACTCACAAGCAATTAAAAAAATATATTTCCTAGAAATTCAAATGGTTCAAAAGAATTTTGTAATTTAAAGTTTAA
The DNA here is from genome assembly GCF_023699985.2 of Odocoileus virginianus. Classification (NCBI taxonomy): domain Eukaryota; kingdom Metazoa; phylum Chordata; class Mammalia; order Artiodactyla; family Cervidae; genus Odocoileus; species Odocoileus virginianus. Next base: position 33,932,047 of record NC_069697.1, read on the forward strand.
AATTAGTCTTGCCTTAAAAATTACAGTAATGTGTTCCAAATATCATGCTGACTTTGTTATATGATTATGCTTTTTTTTAAAAACAAAAGCTCAAAAGCCAATTGTTTCATCAAATAAACGATCCAACAGATGGAAACAGTACGTTGGTTGTGACTTTGAAATACCAAATTGATAATCTATTATTTTCTATAATCACTGTATGTATAATATAGTTTTACTACTTTTACTTTGTCACTATTAACCATTTCTGTGTACAGAATGTTAATAGAAACATAAAAATCTTATTTTTGAAGTTATTTTAAAGTTGATTTTTAATATGAATGACATATGAGCACAGCTTGAATTATATTCTGTGTGCTCATACTCAGCTGTTTCAGTTGTGTCTGACTCTTTGAGACCTTGTGGACTATAGCCCATCAGGCTCCTCTGTCCATGGGATTCTCCAGGCAAGAATACTGGAATGGGTTGCCATGCCCTCCCTCCAGGGGATCTTCTGACCTAGGGATCAGATTGAAGTCTCCTGCATTTAGTGTGTTGAATTTGGGTTCTTTAGTGCCACAGAAGCGCTGGAGAAGCCTGTTTCAAGTACTAACAACCTAAAATTAACCAATATGAGTCTGAAATGGATAACATTGAAAAAGGTATAAAAACTGAATTCCTGGAAAATTCTAGGAATTTTGGTTGCATCTTCGATGAGGTTGTTGTTACTGCTGTTATAATTAAATTATGGCCTTTCCTTTTCAAGCCTTAGCTGAAAGTAAAATTTCCTGATCAAGTTATTAATTACTAAATGTAAGGAAATCCTGACAACTCATAATTTAATCATCAGAGAAGTAATAGTTTTGTTATAATTAAAGGCTAGTCTAATCTGATAAGTCTATAAACTTTGCTCAGTTTAATTTCAAGTTTCAGTTTATAGTGTGGTTTGTTTGATTAGAAAATCATTTTTTGTTGTGCTCTAGTGGAAATTAAATATCTCTCCCAGGAATATATATTATTAACCTACATACAAGATGTTAGTAGGTAAGGCAAAGTTTGTTAAAACTCTGAAGGAGAAAATTTAATATATCTACAAGTATTTGGACTACTGAGATTTGCTGAATGGGGATTTCCATATGATTTTTTCTACAGTGGTACAGACATTACTAAATAAATCTTTCTTGCAGATTATGAAATTTCCTATAAATAGATTATCCTGTAACTTTTTGTAAGGGTTCATTTTGTTACAGTCTAGTCTGCTGCTACTAATTCTCATTATATTATCCAAATATTCTCACCATATTATCCAAATAGTTTTAATGAGTTAGTTACAATTAACAGGGCTTCCCTGGTGTCTCTGACGGTAAAGCATTTGTCTGCAGTGCGGGAGACCCAGGTTCGATCCCTGGTTTGAGAAGATCCCCTGGAGAAGGGAATGGCAACCCACTCCAGTATTCTTGATTACATTTAACATGATTGAGAGAAATGTCCTTACTTGTATGAAATACAAAGTTATTTGAGATTAATTTTATATGACCTGTTTAACTGATTATTGCCTGTGCTTTCCCAACCTTCCAGGGTGTTTCTACTTAATGGGCTAGATCAGCATGTTCACTTTTGCATAGTTCAATTCTCACCTTCCTTCCAAACATTCAGCATTTAAGAAGCAGCACAAATCAGAATTCTTTTGAGAGTGTGGAGTCCAACCTCCCAGAAGTGAGTATTTGGACTTCTAAGTGGAAGTAGAGTGCCTGGGCCTGGGTTTATACCATACTTACATGTTTCAACCCCGCTGAAACCAGTTCTGAAAGTTTCATGGAGCCCTTGTGGACTCTGGATTCAGGATTGCCACTTCTTCAAGTGTGCTAAAAATTTATTTAATTTTTCTGTGAAGACTGAGGAAGTGTTACGTTAGTGTTAAAGTATTAGTCTAATGGTCAGTGTCAGTCTAATGATCAGTGTCCATTAGATTAAAATCCTTACACTTGATCTAACCACTGCTCTGAGTCACAGTCCTGGAGGCAAGAAGAGCTCTGATGAGCCTTAGGAATGCTACTGAAATGATTAACTATTAGACTTTCCTTTCTCAGAGCAAACTCTCATGTTCTTTCTGGGTTGAATGGGGATGTGGATCACATTTGACATTAGCCATTTTGTATTAGGGACTTCCCCGGTGGCTCAACTGGTAAAGAATCCACATGCAATGTGGGAGACTTGGGTTCGACCCCTGGGTTGGGAAAATCCCCTAGAGAAAGGAAAGGTTACCCACTCGAGTATTCTGGCCTGGAGAATTCCATGGACTCTGTAGTCCATGGGGTTGTGAAGAGTTGGACATGACTAAGCAAGTTTCACTTTCACTTTTTTATATAGACTCTCTTCACAACCGATTTATACGTGTACCATGAAACACATACCCATATATACATGACATATATTTTTATATTGATTAGTAGGCTAAATATGTAAATATACTATAAGAATATTCACTTAGGGATAAAATGCCTCTATAAAAATGTCAGACTAGCCTAAAGATTAAGTAGTTTTTAAAAATCATTGTTGTCAAAAATGTATGTCATTTTTATTGTACAAAATAAACATCTATGACTGAGAAAGAGAGAGAAACAGGAGGGAGGAAAGGAGAGAGATGAATTAAGTGCTGACTACATTTGCACTTGTAGCATCCAACAGCATTACAACCTGAAAGAATGTTCATGACCTTCTATGCCAACCCCTTCGTTTTACTTGAGAGGCAAAAAAAGCTCTAGTGAACTGCGATCTGATTATATCTTTTCTTCCCTCTGAACTTATCAATTTGAGAAAATTTCAAGGACTAGGAGAGTAGAAATGGTAAAAGAAGAATGAGCAAATCAAACTGAGGAAGCTTGCTACCTCTGAATGACTCTTGGAATGAGTGGTAAGTGCTCAGATACCTATATTAACATTGATGGTATTTAATCCCTTGTCTCATGGTCCCCTTTGGATGACAAGCTTATTTACAGCAAGGAAAAGTCTTTTCTGGATCCTGCAGACCTATTCTGTGCAATGCTGTGTCCATCCTAACTGACCAATTCCTGAGGGAGAGAGAAACAAAAAAACTTGTAGGAAACCAAGAACAAAGAGTCTAAATTCTGGGACTTGTTCTTAAAACATATTTCTACTTCTAAGCTTCTGTGAATTTTCTTTCAACTTTTCCTTCACTTACCTTCTTGCCCCCTTTTTCCTTTCACATTTTCTGCCAAAAAATGTGATTTTAATGTACAATGCAAATGCTAATTCTTTGTGATATATGTGCAAATGCTTCCAATAGATTTTATTGTATTGTCTTCTATTGTATTAGGTATTTGCGTGTCTGCCTCATTTATTAAGTCACAGAGATGCCTCTGGAACTAATGGGTGATTTAAAGGTAAGTGGTGTAAGTGGACTTCAGACCCCTTTTACAGTTGAAATTGGGAAGAACCAGTACAATTTCTTCGATATAACTGTTCAGCCTCTAAAGACCAAAGTTGAAAAACTGCTACCAATATTTTTAATGACTGAAAGGATTATTTTACTCATTTCTATGATGTGGCAATCTTGGAACCAACAGTTTCCAATGATTAATAAATCAGTAGTTATCCAATCAGATAAAATAAATCTATTGCATTTTAGCTTAAAACACAATGAATACACTCAGCATTATTGATTGAACACCAGGCTTTCTCAGATGTTAAATTGGGAGAAAGATAGACCCTCAAACGTTGGGAGTGTCAGGGGAGAGAAAGACTCAAGGCCCCTGGAATTGATTTATGAAGAAGGGTGGTGAGAATTTATGGAGTGGAAACTAACAGATGGTTCACACTTTTTTTCTCCTTCCCACAATCAGCCCTCCCTGAGCTCCTGCTGGAATATTCATTCTGCATATTTGCACAAAGGCCAAAAGCTTTTGGGAAGCTCTGCTAAAGTCACATGCAATGATGACTCTTGGCTTCCCATCTATAGATTCATACTTGTGGGTATTGTGGGTGAAGTTTTTCTGCTTCTTACAAAACTGTCTTACCAGACATAATTTAGCAGAGGCTTGGGGAGTCACAGGTGTGTTTTCTAAGCTTCTAGTCTAGACAGAAAGTATAAAAACATTAGTCAACCTCTTTGAATTCATTTAAGTGAAGCATGAGTTACTGTCCTTCAAATCCATTTAATAAACATAAGTCATTAATATTTTTCCTTCTTTTACGAAACAGTCATGGTTGAAAAAATATTCTTTTAAAAACCAAGTGTGTTTTAAAAACACTTATTTATATTTCAACCTGCTTAAATATTTCACTAAAGTAAAATGGAGCTTGTAAAATATGTACTTGGTTCCGTAAGGTTCTTGACTTAATTTAATTTTGCTTAAAATGTAAAATAGATTTCTAAACATATAGTACTATTGAATCGGGAAGTTGAGCTTAAAAGGAACTTTCAGTTCAGTTCAGTTCAGTTCAGTTCATTCACTCAGTTGAGTTCAACTCTTTGCAACCCCATGAACTGCAGCATGCCAGGCCTCCCTGTCTATCACCAACTGCCAGAGTCTACCCAAACCAATGTCTATCGAGTAGGTGATGCCATCCAACCATTTCATCCTCTGTCGTCCCCTTCTCATCATGCCCTCCATCTTTCCCAGCATAAGGGTATTTTCAAATGAGTCACCTCTTTGCATCAGGTGGCCAAAGTATTAGAGTTTCAGCTTCAACATCAGTCCTTCCAATGAACACCCAGGACTGAGAACCTTTAGGATGGGCCAGTGGATCTTCTTGCAGTCCAAGGGACTCTCAAGAGTCTTCTCTAACACCACAGTTCAAAAGCACCAATTCTTCGGTGCTCAGCTTTCTTTATAGTCCAACTCTCACATCCATACATTACTACTGGAAAAACCATAGCCTTGACTAGACAGACCTTTGTTGACAAAGTAATGTCTCTGCTTTTTAATATGCTGTCTAGGTTGGCCATAACCTTTCTTCCAAGGAGTGAGTATCATTTAATTTCATGGCTACAGTCACCATCTACAGTGATTTGGAGCCTAAAAAAATAAAATCAACCCCTGTTTCCCCATCTATTTGCCATGAAGTGATGGGACCGGATGCCATGATCATAGTTTTCTGAATGTTGAGTTTTAAGCCAACTTTTTCACTCTCCTCTTTCACTTTCATCAAGAGGCTTTTTAGTTCCCCTTCACTTTCTGCCATAAGGGTGGTGTCATCTGCAAATCTGAGGTTATTGGTATTTCTCCTGGCAATCTTGATTCCAGCTTGTGCTTCTTCCTGCACAGGATTTCTCATGATGTACTCTGCATATAAGTTAAATAAACAGGGTGACAATATACAGCCTTGACGTACTCCTTTTCCTATTTGGAGCCAGTCTGTTGTTCCATGTCCAGTTTTCACTGTTGCTTTCTGACCTGGATACAGGTTTCTCAAGAGGCAGGTCAGGTGGTCTGGTATTCCCATCTCCTTCAAAATTTTACACATTTGTTGTGATCCACACAGTCGAAGGCTTTGGCGTAGTCAATAAAGCAGAAATAGATGTTTTTCTTGAACTCTCTTGCTTTTTTGATGATCCAACAGATATTGGCAATTTGATCTCTGGTTCCTCTGCCTTTTCTAAAACCAGCTTGAACATCTGGAAGTTCTCGGTTCACGTATTGCTGAAGCCTGGATTGGAGAATTTTGAGCATTACTTTACTAGCGTGTGAGATGAGTGCAATCGTGCAGTAGTTTGAGCATTCTTTGGGACTGCCTTTCTTAGGGATTGGAATGAAAATGGACATTTTCCAGTCCTATGGCCACTGCTGAGTTTTCCAGATTTCTGGCATATTGAGTGCAGCACTTTCACAGCATCATCTTTCAGGATTTGAAATAGCTCAACTGGAATTCCATCACCTCCACTAGCTTTGTTCATATTGATGCTTTCTAAGGCCCACTTGACTTCACATTCCAGGATGTCTGGCTCTAGGTGGGTGTGAGTGATCACACCATCATGATTATCTGGGTTATGAAGATTTTTTTGTACAGTTCTTCTGTGTATTCTTGCCACCTTTTCTTAATATCTTCTGCTTCTGTTAGGTCCACACCTTTTCTGTCCTTTATTGAGCCCATCTTGGCATGAAATATTCCCTTGGTATCTCTAATTTTCTTGAAGAGATCTCTAGTCTTTCCTATTCTATTCTTTTCCTCTATTTCTTTGTGTTGATCGCTAAGGAAGGCTTTCTTATCTCTCTTTACTATTCTTTGAAACTCTGCATTCAAGTGGGTATATCTTTGCTTTTCTCCTTTGATTTTTGCTTCTCTTCTCTTCCAAGCTATTTGTAAGGCTTCCTCAGACAGCCATTTTGCTTTTTTGCATTTCCTTTTCTTGGGGGTGGTCTTAATTCCTGTCTCCTGTACAATGTCATGAGTCTCCAGCCGTCATCTAATCTGTCTTCCAATGCAAGAACCATGTAATAACATATAATACATGTAATCCTCATGTTTTGGCTTTTTTGTTGGACAATTCTCCCTTCAGGAAGCCAGCTACCCTACTAGATAGCCAATTTGTTATTGGCTACTTTCTAGTTTTTCTTTTTAAAAAAAATTTAAAAATTTTAGTTAATTTGTTTTCTTTCTCAAGTTCCAGTCTGCCTATAGGAATGATACTACTGTAGAAAAATATTTTTTCTATCTTCTGAGAGTCTACAGATGTCTACTCTCTCTCCAAGGAAGGTCCTTTAAGTGTGTGAAGGGACATATTACGCCCCTGCTTCAGACTTTTCTAGATTATGCATTGATACTTCAAAATCATTTTTCATGTAGCATTGATTCCTGGATCCTTTCAACCTAGTCACATTTACCAGAAACATTTCCCAGTTTGTCAGTGTCCCTTCTAAATTTATGATAAATGCTTTTATATCAGATTTTTGGATAACCTCAGATATTTTAAGGGATCTAAGTACTTTGACTTTAAAACAAGACACCAAAAAGTAACTTATAAGCAAAAATTATTAAAGTTTACTATTAAGTATTTGAATACTTTTTCTGATATTTTGCACTGTACATTTACAGGCAAAAATTCACTTCCAAGTTCTTCATTCTAATACACAATAACAAAATATTTCCAGCTTCACCTAAGTAAATCTGCCATTGTCAATGCTCACAAACCTGCTAATATTTTGCTATGTATATTTGCATGTGTTCTTTCCACTGACAATTCTTACTTCCTCAGAGAAGCCTCATTAATAAACTTCTTTTGCCCTTGACCCTTGAACTGAATTATTTTCCTCTTCCATATAATTCATCAGGCCTGAAGAAGAAAACAACTTTCTCTTTGTTACTATCAATAAATAACCTTTCTCTCTTTTTTTTTTTTTTTGAGGTTTATACCATTTTCTTTCATTATTATCTTCATATAGATGGGCTTCCCTGGTAGCTCAGCTGGTAAAGAATCTGCCTGACATGCAGGAGACACTAGTTTGATTCCTGGGTTGGGAAGATCCACTGGAGAAGGGAAAGGTTACCCATTCCAGTATTCTGGCCTGGAGAATTCCATGTATTCTATACAGTCCATGAGAGTCATAAAGAAATGAGTGACTTTCACTTTCATATTGTCAGTAACACCATCTATTAACTTCTAGGACAACCTCTCTTCTTCCATAAGTAAGATCACAGTGTACTTATGTCCATTTTATATATGTTACATTGGAACCTCACCATCTCCAGTGTTTTACATGTCCATCCCATTTTCCCCATCCAGCTACACAGAGGCTTGAATAATTCTTCATTGACAACTTCCAATGAAGTTGGAAATTGCCTCTCCTGTAGTTTTCACTGATCAATCCTAACTTTTGCAGCTTCTTCAAACTTTTACACATTCTGTGAAGAGGCAGCCATTCAGTTGCATTTTCTATCTTCATTCCTAAATCTTAAGCTCTAAAAACAATGTTTCTGACTTGAAGTGTTTTATCTTTCTAATTTTGGGACCTACTCAACCTGCATTGAGTACCCATTGACTCTTGAATCATTTGACTTCCCTTAATTCTCTCATTTCATCATCTTTTAATTCCATCTTCCTTTTTATAGACTGCTTCCTATGGCCAGCTATTTCAGTCAGACATTTACAACTTCTCTACAATTCCCATTCAGATCTTAACTTTCCCTGTTTTTAGTTTCCACTTGCTAGGTGGTAATTATTGATAGTCAAAACCTGACTGATGAATTCTATGCACTTGTATTATTTAGCTTCAATTATCTAACTGTTTCATTTGTAAGGATTGAGGAGATACTACATGGGCCAGCAACTGTGCTGAGTCCTAGCCATGGAAAGAGGCTGCTGCTGCTGCTAAGTCGCTTCAGTTGTGTCCGACTCTGTGCGACCCCCTAGACGGCAGCCCACCAGGCTCCCCCGTCCCTGGGATTCTCCAGGCAAGAACACTGGAGTGCGTTGCCATTTCCTTTTCCAATGCATGAAAGTGAAAGTGAAGTCACTCAGTCCTGTCCAACTCTTCGTGACCCCGTGGACCGCAGCCCACCAGGCTCCTCCGTCCATGGGATTCTCCAGGCAAGAGTACCGGAGTGGGATGCCATTGCCTTCTGCTTATGGAAAGAGGAATTCAATTTAATTCTTGTCTCTAAGGAGTTAGCAACCTAATAAGGAAAACAATCACAAACAAATAATTTTCTACCCATGAAATATGCAGGAATGTAGGAAATTTCAATAGTCAAAGCTATAGTTTTTCCAGTAGTTATGTATGGATGTGGCAGCTGTGACATAAAGAAGGCTGAGTGCTGAAAAATTGATGCTTTTGAATTGTGGTGTTGGAGAAGACTCTTGAAAGCTCCTTGGACTACAAGATCAAACAAGTCAATCCTAAAGGACATCAACCCTGAGTATTCATTGGAAGGACTCATGCTGAAGCTAAAGCCCCAATACTTTGGCCACCTGATGTGAATAGCAGACTTGTTGGAGAACACCCTGATGCTGGGAAAGACTGAAGGCAAAAGGAGAAGTGGGGCAGAGCAGGAGATGGTTAGATAGCATCACTGACTCAGTGGACACGAATTGAGCAAACTCCAGGACAGGGGAGCCTGGTGTGCTGCAGTCAGTGGGGTTGCAGAGCTGGACATGACTTAGCAACTGAACAACAAAAACATGAAGAGCAAAAATAATTCTGCCTGAGTGTACAGGAAGTAGGAAGTTTTCAGAGAAAAAAGAAGTATGATTTTTTTTTCAGTGTCTTGACAGATAAGAAATATTTTCTCATATGCTCCAAAGATTGAGGGTGTGCAGAGAGGAGGAAAGGCAGGCTGAGCTTCATGAATAAGAACATAAAGTATAGAGGGAATCCCTTGGTGGTCCAGTAGTTAGGACTCAATGCTTCCATTGCCATGGGCTCAGGTTTGATCCCTAGTCAGAGAACAAAGATCCCAGGAGCTGTATAGTGTAGGAAAAATAAAATTGTGGAAATGCAGAGAGGGTTAGAAACCTAGAGTGAAGATAATCAGAATAAGATACTGAGACAATAATAAAAAGACAGAATTGAGAAAAATTGAAAAGATTTTTATGCTCAGGAATTTCAGATTTATTTTATAAGCCAGAATTGCCAGACTGGAGATCTATGAGTGATAGTTTCTGATGTTTTCTTCCATGAAAAAGGTCTTTGTGATCATATTTGTTGTTTGTTGTTTAGTTGCTAAGTCATGTCCAACTCTTTAGTGATCAGATACATTGGGAAAATTCTATAATACTTAACCCTTCTGAAGTATTAATAATTCACATTCATGCATTAAAACTTACGACATTCCTGTATGAATAGCTATTTTATTTAACCCAGGATCTTCTAATGCAATCAGGTGTAATTTCTCCTTCCCCTGAATCCCTCCTTGTTGCTTAAATGGTGGCCATTTGAATAGGGCAAACTCTTGGCATCTGAGCAATTTTAGGAAAACAGAAGTCTGTGACACATATTTGCTGAGGTATCATTTTGAATTGTGATGTGTGAGCATGAGTCATAGAGCAGGTAAGAAAGTCTAGACAGACACGCAGAATCTGTGGACTTCGGGCAACAGTACTGCTCTCTGTGATATCTTATTTCATTTAATTGTCAAAACAACCCTGCAATTCTTGTATCATTATATCAATTTTAGCTAGGAGTCACTAATGAAATTATATGCTGGTATTTGGAGATAGCAAATGTCTCTGGGAACATGTGTAATAATTTCAAGATCTATTTTATTAATTTTGTCCTTTATAGTAATTTGCATGCTTTTTGTAGTCAAGGCTTCATTTGATGGCTCTATTCTTCTTTTTTTGTTTTACTATCTAAATTTTATTTATTTTTTAAAATTTAGTTTATAGTAGTACGTGTGTATATATATATACATATATATATATATATATATATATATACACACACACATATACATTCTTTTCCATTATGGTTTATCACAGGATATTGAACACAGTTCTCTGTCCTATACAGTAAGACCTTATTTTCTATACATCCTACATATAACAGTTTGCATCCACTAACCCCAAACTCCCAATCCACCCCTCTCCCACTCCCTCTCCCTCCTTGTGATGCCCTATTCTTCTACCACCCTCAGTACTTTGGACTATTCGTTGAAACCTTTAAGGTCTCAATCAGTATCTGAGAAATGAGTCAATAGTATGGTTTCAGAGAGAGGAGGTTATATGGTATACATCTACCAGTTAACTTGAGGGGAAACATCTAAGAGGAAAGTACTATATGGTGAAAAAACTAGTAGAGACAGAGCAATGCAAAACAAACTTCAGGTAATATAGTTATGAATTTAAATGCAATGAAATATTTTCAAGATCCATTGGAAGTTTTATAGGAGAAGTATAACAAGAGATATGCTTCCACGGACAGAAGAGCCTGGCAAATTACAGCCCATTGGGTCATAGAGTTGGACATGACTTAGTGACCAAACCACCACCACATAACAAGAATACATTAGTAATTGCATTTTAACTCGCTAAGTTAAAAAGATATTCAGTTAACTGAATACCACTAACATTTAATAATGAAAACACTGCCAACTCCAAGCTCAGTGTAAATTGCTCAGCATCCAGCAATGGTATTAAAGATTGAATAGAAGTGGCAAGTTAAAAACATACAGACAAACTTGCATAGAAATAACTGCTGAATTGCAATGTGTATTAGTTTGCTGTGGCTGTCATAACAAAGAACCACAGACTAGGTGGCTTAGACGACAGATTTACTGTGTCCAAAGTCTGGGTGCTGGCAGGGTGGGTACCTTCTGAAGGCTGTGAGGGAAGGATGTGCCCAGGCCTCTCTTCTTGGTTTGTAGTTAGCCATCTTCTCTTCACTTTATCTTTTGGCTATCTGTGTATCTGTATCCAAAATTTCTCTTTTTATGATAGCACTAGTCTTATCGGTATTCTTGCCTTGAGAACCCCATAAAAAGTATGAAAAGGCAAAAAGGTATAACACTGAAAGATGAACTCCCCAAGTCGGTAGGTGCCCAATATGCTACTGGAGAAGAGTGGAGAAATAACTCCAGAAAGAATGAAGAGATGGAGCCAAAGAAAAAACAACGCCCAGTATGGATGTGACTGGTGATGGAAGTAAAGTCCAATGTTGTAAAGAGCGATATAGCATAGGAACCTTAAATCGTCGGTCTATGAATCAAGGCAAGTTGGAAGTGGTCAAATAGGAGATGGCAAGAGTGAACACTGATATTTTAGGAATCAGTGAACTAAAAATGAACTGGAATGGGTAAATTTAACTCAGATGACCATTATATCTACTACTGTGGGCAAGAATCCCTTACAAGAAATGGAGTAGCCATCATAGTCAACAAAAGAGTCCAGAATGCAGTACTTGGATGCAATCTCAAAAAATGACAGAATGTCTCTGTCTGTTACCAAGGCAAACTGTTCAATATCACAATAACCCAAGTCTATGCCCCAACCACTAATGCGAAAGAAGCTGAAGTTGAATGGTTCTGTGGAGACCTACAAGAACTTCTAGCTAGAACTAACACCCAAAAAAGATGTCCTCTTCATTATAGGGGACTGGAATGCAAAAGTAGGAAGTCAAGAGCTACCTGGAGTAACAGGCAAATTAGGCTTTGGTGTACAAAATGAAGCAGGTCAAACACTAACAGAGTTTTGACAAAAGAACGCACTGGTCATAGCAAATACCCTCTTCCAACAACAGAAGAGACGACTCTACACATGGACATCACCAAATGGTCAATATCAAAATCAGATTGATTATATTCTTTGCAGCCAAAGATGGAGAAACTCTACACAGTCAGCAAAAACAAGACTGGGAGCTGACTGTGGCTCAGATATGAACTCCTTATTGCCAAATTCAGAGTTAAATTGGAGAAAGTGTGGAAAATCACTAGACCATTCAGGTATGACCTAAATCAAATCCCTTGTGATTATACAGTGGAAGTGACAAACAGATTCAAGGGATTAGATCTGATAGACAGAGAGCCTGAAAAACTATGGATGGAGGCTCATGACATTGTACAGGAGGCAGTGATCAAGAACATCCCCAAGAAAAAGAAAGGCAAAATGGTTGCCTGACAAGGTTTTACAAATAGCTGAGAAAAGAAGAGAAGCTAAAGGCAAAGAAGAAAAGGAAATATATACCCATTTGAATGCAGAATTACAAATAATAGCAAGGAGAGATAAGAAAGCCTTCTTTAGAAATCAATGCAAAGAAATAGAGGAAAGCAATAGATTGGGAAGGACTAGAGATTTCTTCAAGAACATTACAGGTACCAAGGGAACATTTCATACAAAGATGAGCACAATAAAGGACAGAAATGGTATGGACCTAACAGAAGCAGAAGATATTAAGAAGAGGTGGCAAGAATACACAGAAGAACTATACAAAAAAGATCTTCATGACCCAGATAACCATGATGGTGTGATCACTCACCTAGAGCCAGACACCCTGGAATGTGAAGTCAAGTGGGCCTTGAGAAGCATCACTACAAACAAAGCTAGTGGAGGTGATGGAATTCCAGTTGAGCTATTTCAAATCCTGAAAGATGATGCTGTGAAAGTGCTGCACTCAATATGCCAGAAGATCTGGAAAACTTAGCAGTGGCCACAGGACTGGAAAAGGTCCGTTTTCATTCCTATCCCAAAGAAAGGCAATGCCAAAGACTGTTCAAACTATCACACATTTGCACTCATCTCACACACTAGCAAAGCTCAAAATTCTCCAAGCCAGGCTTCAACAGTATGTGAAATGTGAAGTTCAAGTTGGATTTAGAAAAGGCAGAGGAACCAGAGATCAAATTGCCAACATCCATTGGATCATCAAAAAAGCAAGAAAGTTCCAGAAAGACATCTACTTTTGCTTTATTTACTATGCTAAAGCTTTTGTCAGAAAGTGACTAAGAACTAAAGAGCCTCCTGATAAAAGTGAAAGAGGAGAGTGAAAAAGTTGGCTTAAAGCTTAACATTCAGAAAACTAAGGTCATGGCATCCTATCCTATCACTGCATGGCAAATAAATGGAGAAAGAGTGGAAACAGTGGCAGACTTTATTTTTGGGGGCTCCAAAATCATTGCAGATGGTAACTGTAGCCATGAAATTAAAAGACGCTCACTCCTTGAAGAAAATTATGACCAATCTAGACAGCATATTAAAAAGCCTACTAAGGTCCATCTAGTCAAAGCTGTGGTTTTTCCAGTGGTCATGTATGGATGTGAGAGTTGGACTATAAAGAAAGCTGAGTGCCAAAGAATTGATGCCTTTCAACTGTGGTGTTGGAGAAGATTCTTGAGAGGAGTCCCTTGGACAGCAAGGAGATCCGGTCAGTCCATCCTAAAGGAAATCAGTCATGAATATTCACTGGAGGGACTGATGCTGAAGCTGAAACTCCAATACTTTGGCCACCTGATGCGAAGAGCTGACTCATTGGAAAAGACCCTGATGCTGGGAAAGATTGAAGGCAGGAGAGGAAGGGGATGACAGAGGATGAGATGGCTGGGTGGCATTACCAACTCAACGGGCATGAGTTTGAGTAGACTCTGGGTGTTGGTGATAGACAGGGAGGCCTGGTGTGCTGCAGTCCATGGGGCTGCAAAGAGTCAGACAAGACTGAGCTAATGAACTGAGTCTTATGGACTAGTGCCCATACTAATGATCTCATTTTAACTTGTACCTATGTAAAGGCTCAGTCTCCCAATAAGGTCACATTCTAAAGTTCTGTGGATTAGGTATTTTGATGGGGAAACCATTTAACACATAACACAATTTCTGTGAAAACCTTGGATAAGAATAGCAGAAATTGAAAGAAGAATTCATTGAATTTCATTCATATTGTTGCTGTTGTTCAGTTGCTAAGTCATGTCCCACTCTCTACAATCTCATGGACTGTAGCACACCAGGCTCCTCTGTCCTCCACTATCTCCTGGAATTTGCTCAAATTCACGTCCATTGAGTTGGTGATGCTATCTAACCATCACATTATCTGCCACCCTTTTCTCCTATGCCGTCAATCTTTCCCAGCAACAAGGCGTTTTCCAATGAGCTGGCTCTTAAAATCAGGTGAACAAATTATTGGAGCTTCAGCTTCAGCATCAGTCCTTCCAATGAATGTTCAGGGTTGATTTCCTTTAGGATTGACTTGTTTAATCTCCTTGCCTGTCCATGGAACTCTCAAGAGTCTTTTTTAGCATCACAATTAAAAAACATCAATTCTTCAGCACTCAACCTTCTTTGTGGTCCAACTCTCACATCTGTACATGACTACTGGAAAAACATAGCTTTGACAATATGAAACTTTCAGCAAAGTGATGTCTTTGCTTTTTAATGTGCTGTCTAGTTTTGTCATCACTTTCCTTCCAAGGAGCAAGCATCTTTTAATTTCACTGCTTCAGTCACCATCCACAGTGATTTTTTAGCCCGGGAAAATAAAATCTGTCTTTGCTTCCACTTTTTCCCCTTCTATTTCCCATGTAATGATGGGACCAGGTGTCATGATCTTAGTGTTTTGAGTGTTGAGTTTAAGCCAGCTTTTTCCATTTTCCTCTTTTACCCTCATCAAGAGGCTCTTTAGTTCCCCTTTACTTTCTGCCATTAGAGTGGTACCATCTACATATCTGAGGTTGTTAATATTTCTCCCAGAAATCTTGATTTTGGCTTGTGATTTCTCCAGCCTAGCATTTCCCACAATATACTCTGCATATGTTAAATAATCAGGGTGACAATATTCAGCCTTGACACTCTTTTACCAATTTTGAACCTGTCAATTGTTCCATGTATGATTCTAACTGTTGCTTCTTGACCTTTATACAGGTTTCTCAGGAGGCAGGTAACGTGGACTGGTACCCCTATCTATTTAAGAATTTTGCACAGTTTTCTGTGATCCACACTGTCAAAGGCTTTAGCATAGTCAATGAAGTGGAAAGAGATGTTTTTCTGGAGCTTCTTTACTTTCTCCATGATCCAATGCATGCTGGCAATTTGATCTCTGGTTCTTCTGCCTCTTTGAAATCCAGCTTGTACATCTTGAAGTTCTCAGTTCACGTACTGCTGAAAGCTAGCTTGAAGGATTTTGAGCATAACCTTGCTAGCATGTGAGATGAGCATGCAATTAGACAGTAGGTTAAACATTCTTTAACATTACTCTTCTTTGCAACTAGAATGAAAAAATGACTTTTCCAGTCTTGTGGCCACTGCTGAGTTTTCCAAATTTGCTGACTTATTGAATGTAACACTTTAACAGCATCATCTTTTAGAATTTTAAAGAGCTCAGCTGGAATTCTAACATCTCTATTAGTTTTGTTATTAGTAATGTTTCTTAAGGCCTGCTTGATTTCACACTCCAGATGTCTGGCTTGAGGTGAGTGACCACACCATCATGGTCATCCTGGTCGTTAAGACCTTTCTTATGTAGTTATTCTGTGTATTCTTGCCACCTCTTCTTCACATGATCTTAGCCAAAAGGCCAAGAAGTGATTGCCACCTCTTCTTAATCTCTTCTGCTTCTGTTTGGTCCTTGACTTTTCTGTCCTTTATCATGTCATCCTTGCAGAAATGATCCCTTGATATCTCCAATTTTTCTGAAAAGATCTCTAGTCTTTCCAATTCTATTGTTTTCCTTTATCTTTTTGCATTTTTTATTTAAGAAAGCCCTATATTCAATACATCAAACTAAGTAAAGATATATCTTCAAGGGTCTTACAGTCTCTTGGGTGAGACAGATAGATAGGTAATGACAACACAATTTATTCAGAGCTATAATAATACTTTTCAAAGAATTAACTAAGATAAGAAGAAGAGAGAGGTAAAAAGAATGAGGAATGAAGAAAGGCATCAGTGAGGAGATCACTTTAGGTTTTAGATGATATGAAGACGCTTAGAAGATAAAATTCGAACCAAAAGAACAATAAGAGTTATTTTGAGTATTGTCAACTTGTTTAATGTAAAGTACATGTTGGAAGTAAAAGATAAAAAGCTTGAGAACTAGATAGGAAGCCTACCATGACCAAGAAGATCATGCAAATGAACCACTGAATCATTTTAAGTAGAGAAGTAACATAAAAGGATCACCTTGAAGGCTGTTTCCCGGATAACTTGGAAAGGAATAAAGCAGGAATCAAGGAGACACAGATAAGAAAACATTGCACTAGTCAGATGAGAGACCATGAGGTCCTTGATGAAGATTGTAGCAGATGGAGAACAAAGTATGAAGAAGAGAGGACTTAATATGGTGGAATTGACTAGATTTAGGGAGCAAAGTGTGGAATTAGGTGGTTATTTAGATGACACCTATATCTATGAATTGAGCAACTGGGTGGATAGGTTTGCATTAAATAAGATAGGGGAAAAAAAATAAAATAAATAAGATAGGGGACACAAAAACTAAGATTTGTAGGTAAAGATAATTAATCCTGTTTTGAACATGTTGAGTTTTTGATGTTTGTGAAGGTATCCAAATGGTGACATTTAGTAGAGACTAATAATACATATTAAGAAGATTAAGGGAGAGATCAGGAGTATAGATAAGATCTGGTAGTCATCATTGTACATGTTCACTCACTCAAATAGCGAATATGTATTGGGTGCCTACTAGAAACCAAACACTGTGTTTTGGTGAGTATTAACACTAGGGGATTTGATTGGGTTATCCTAGTGAAAATGTGAAATAAATATAATGGGCTCTGGGAAACACCAATATAAAAAGAGTAGCTTAGAGAGCCGGAGAAGGCAATGGCACCCCACTCCAGTACTCTTGCCTGGAAAATCCCATGGACAGAGGAGCCTGGTAGGCTGCAGTCCATGGGGTCACATGACTGAGCGACTTCACTTTCACTTTTCACTTTCCTGCATTGGAGAAAGAAATGGCAACCCACTCCAGTGTTCTTGCCTGGAGAATCCCAGGGACGGGGGAGTGTGGTGGGCTGCCGTCTATGGGGTCACACAGGGTCAGACACGACTGAAGCGACTTAGCAGCCGCAGCAGAAGCAGCATAGAGAGAGGAATGGATAAAGTGGGTTGAGAGTGAGCAGTCAAAAAAAAAAATTAAGAATTCAAAAATTGGAGATTATCTAGAAGGAAGAGATGTTTAAGAGTACCAAATTCCATTGTAAGACAATTTTGACAAAGACTTTTAGGACTCAAATCAGTCCAAGTTCCACCAGGAAACAACTGGCTCCTTCAAATGGGGTAATTACCAAGTATGTATGTGTGTGTCTGAGAGCAAGAGATTGAGAGATTGTGCTGTAGAAAAGAACCCCCTGACATAGACCTCCCACACATATTCTGGTCTCCTACAGGACTCTCACTGACAAAACTCAATGGGTTGCCAGAAGAAAAAAGGAGAGCAATCGAGGAGGTTCATCTAGGTCAGCTTCCTTGAGCAACAAGCAAAATGGGAAAGAGTGGACAGTAAATCTGCTGGTCTAAAGAATATTCCTCTCAGGTTTTAAAAAAGATGATTATATTTGGCAATTTGAGAAGCCAGCTCACAGTAGGCTGAGGGGTTAATGAAAATGGTGAAGTATAGATACATCTCTAGGCTTTCAAAATGCTTAACTGAGAAAGGACGGGAAAAGACAAATCTTAGCTTTATGAAGATGCAGTGCTGATGCAGAGCTAAGATGAGAGAGATTTAGTGATATATTGATATTTAGGCTGAGTGAAAAGAGTGAAGAGCTGCTTATCTGATAAGGCAATGTCTAAGGGGACACAAGGGCGTGGGTCCCAGAATAGGAGGAAAGAGCTACTTTGGGCCTTCTCCAAGCAAAGTGCTGTATTTATGAAGTGAATATATGAAAATATGGTAGAAAAGGGAACAATGGAAATCTTGGGCAGGATGATGATTCCATGGATGGCTGTGGTCACCTCCTCAGAGCACTTAACTCCCAGGCTGATATAGCCACTGTAGTCGCCAGTGGCAACAACTTCTTTGAACCTTATCCACTGCCCAGCTCAGGTATGTTTTAATACAGATACAATTTTCAAAACCTCATCCTTGAGGGATGTCTCCAGGAAAAGTCAATATCTCAGACTCCTTGATGGACAGAGGGACACAACTAGTTTTTCTATTTTAAGTGTTGCTCAATTATCTGCTTTTCTCTATGCTTTTCTTCTTCTTTTCCCTCTCTTTCCTCCTCTCAAAATTTAACTTTGGTTATTTTTCATTGTCCAGATGCACATTCTAGTCTCGAGTCTACTTAACCTTCCAGCTTCACAACTCAACACCAACTGGCATTCTCTTCCATATCTGTTATTTTCAGCTTGACACGGTGAGTCTGACCAACTTAGATTTACTTTTCCTGTGTAGTCTTTCATACCAAAGACTTCGGTGTTATAGACTTCGGTAGACTTGATGTTGGGTTACCTTAGTGTTACTTGCTGACACCTTTCTAGCTATCTGTGGTGTGAAGAGGTAAAAGCATATGGTCCATTGTTTACCGGTAAAAGCTGTGAGAGACAGAAGATCCTCCTGGGGAGAGTCTGATAGAATAGACATTCCACAGCACTGTTTTTCTAAAGCAGAATTTAAATATCTGCTTCAACTTATTTATTTTACTCCTTGAACAGTGTCCTTTTTAAATTCACTTACACTCAAATTAACCAACTTTGATATTGCATTTTCAGGCTTGGTGCTTGTGGTATATAACTCTAATTCATCTTAATTTTATATGCAATCATATTGAACTAAAATAATCATATTCACAAAGTCTCTGTGTAGTCAAAGCCATAAATGTGTAAGATTTCATTATACAAAATAGTAATGCAACACTGTAGACATAGTAATTCAAAGAGCCTAGCATATATTTATAGTTGACATTGCACATTGGGTCTCTTTCTGCCTCACTTAATTCTGGGATTAAGATTTGAACCTGATCTCCTTGTCCTTGAGTTTATCTACCTCTTTTCAGGAAAACAAATGATTTCTGTCTAAAGCTAATTATAATTTACATGCAGTAAATTTACCAAATTGCTTCCAGATCTGCACTTTTTTATTTTAAGAAGCAGACTAGAAAGAAATATTTGTTCTTTAAAAAGAATCACTGTGTTTGTCTAAATGTGCATTTTCTTTAGCTATGTATGCTCAGTTAATTTTCTTTTGGTTGAAAATGGTGCCTAGAGAAACTGGAACGAGTTAGAATGGACTTTGCTTTCTGCAATTACCTTACAGGGATGCAAATTTATTTGTGAGAACTGGCAAAAACACAACTTTCTGGGAAAGTTTTTGTTGTTGTTGTTATGACTATGAGTTTGGGCAAACTCCGGGAGATAGGAAAGGACAGGGAAGCCTGGCATGCTGTGGTCCATGAGGTTGCAAAGAGGCAGACACAACTGAACAGCAACAAAAGAAGAGAGGGACTGTATAATTGATGTCCTGTTTCAATATGGTTTGATCGGCAGTGGCTGACTTAGGGCTGTTTTGAGAAGAAATTAAGAGTGAAGGAAGTGGGATATAGGGAACTGTTCGTTAGTGATCTCTGCTGTGCGTATGAAATGGGTGCTATGCCTCCCATCCCAATATTAATGCCACATCAGAAATAGATGCAGAACATTTCTACTAAAAACAAACATGTCTGTAACAAACAAAATTTGAATAGGATAAAGCATGTATGACTCTATGTATTGATATATACTCTCATACATGACTGCATATGAATCTCTGATCCACTTACATATAGACTATCCAATAAGTTACCAGAGGCTTTTGAAGTGGGAAAGGTATATTCTCATTCTTTTACTTTCACTCAAGGGGACTATTTGGATATGAGGACAATAGGGCCTTCTGTTGCTCCATTCCCAAGTGCAGATCCAAAATAAAACTCCTAATAATAAAACAAGACTCCAGATGCAAAGGAAAAATAGCCTTTCTAGCTTAAAGAAAGTAGAGTGATAAGAGGCTGTAAATGGGTCCTGAGGTTGACATACTATCAGATCTGAGGCAGGAAGTTGAAGACAAGAAGTTAAAGGAAGGAAAATTGACACCGTCCTGTATAAGAAATAAGCAGGAATGTGATGATGGTGAGTAGCAGAGAAGATAATACGGGAGAGAGGAAAGAGAGAGATCAGCAACTTAAATGTAGTCAACAGGGGATTCCTGACTCTGGGGCAGTAGAATTTTTAACAACAATGGTTCTAGGTTTCCATTCTATGACATAATGTAAGCTCTTTTATCTTTATGTTCATAAACAAACAGTATAAAACAATCAGTGTAAACATTTTGGAGGAAAGGACGCTTGTTTATGTAAGCTCTGTTAAAAAAAACCAAACCCACAAAACCCTATCCTGTAGCTATTGTAAAATTGCTCTTAGGCCTTATTTGGTCCTCGTTATCGCAGATCACCTCCTAGGAAGCTTAGATTTCTGTTTCTTGTGATAGGGTACAATTTCCACTTTCCCCAAAGAATTCCTTCAGACAAGACTAGACAGGTAAGGTGGACTTTTTTCTTTTATTTGTCTAACTACTATAGAGTGAACTAACTTTTAAGAAATATCTTTTCCTCAAACCCATTTAAAAATAAGTATGCCTTGGGACTTCCCTGGTGGTTCAGTGGTTAAGAATCCACCTGCAGATGCAGGGGACACAGGTTTGATCCCTGGTCTGGGATGATTCCACATGCCACAGAGCAGCTAAGCCTGTGCTCCACAACTGCTAAGCAAAAGAGTCATAGCTACGAAAGTCCATGTGCTCTAGAGACCATGCTCCACAACAGGAGAAGCCATCACAAAGAGAAACCCACGCATCACAATTAGACAGCAGCCCCCTCTCGCCACAACTGGAAAAAGCCAATGCACAGCAATGAAGACCCAGCCCAATCTAATAAATAAAAATTTTTTAAATGCATATCTGTGCCTTATGTTCACTACTATATCCCCGTGATCAAAAACAGTTTTTGACACTTGGCCGTTGTTCAATAAACTCTTGTTGAATAAAAAGCAAGTAAAAATTTTATGAGATAAGTTAGTTTTACTACATGTGATGCAATCTGATATTATCTAGACAAGTTGCTAACACACTTAATTTTTAAAATGTGAATCAACATCCACTAAACTTAGTATATGACCGACAAGTGGTCATGATCCACAATTTGAGAAACATTGATTTAAACAATAAGGGTGGAATTTCTGTGTCCAGCATGATTATGTAAGCCAACTATAGCCATATTTTCTACTAATTACAACTAAAATATCAGGATAAAAAAATACTATCTGAGAACTCTGAAAGTTTATTTTTTGAGGAATGGATTCAAAACTAAAGGCACAAGGTGTATTTCCCACTTTTTTTTTCTCCTATGCTTTGCTGCAAGGGTAGATCCCAGTCACAGAGCAGCATATAATGGAGTGGATACATGAGGGGCTAAATCTTCAGTAGAAAGTCCATCCTTATAATCAGAAAAACTAGCAAAAGAGGCTCTGGGGACTGGAGAATGAGGAGATAGTCTCAAAGCAGAGAGAGCCAGAGAAGAGATACTTTAACTCTGTGTATATATTTGCAGATATCTTGGGCTCATTTTTTTTTTTTTACTGTAGACAGGCTCAAACAAACATAGAATGTATTTTTTTAGAACTGAACTAAGATTTGAACTACCACTCACAAAAAGTGAGAAGCTTAACAAAGAGAAAATATAAGGAACCAAATAGAGCTGAAGATATAATAGCTGAAATAAAAATACACTAGAAGGAATCAGCAGTAGATTTAGATGATACAGAGGAAGAGATCAGCAAACTGGAAGACAGAGTAGTGGAAATCACTGCATCTGAATAGAAAAAAGAATTTAAAAAATTGAAGATACTTTAAGAGACTTTAGGGACAGCATCAAGAGTACTAACATTTACATTATATGGGTCCCAGAAGGAGAAGATAGAGAAAAGGGGGCAGAGAACTTATTTTAAGACATAATAGCTGAAAAATTCCCTAACCTAGCAAAGAAAATAGACATCCTGGTTCAAGATGTACAGAGAGTCCCAAACAGAAAGAACCCAAAGATTATCACATCAAGATATATTTGCAATTAAAATGACAAAATTAAATACAGAGAGGGAAAACAACAAATTACATGCAAGGGAACCTCCATAAGGCTATCAACGGACATTTCAGCAGAAACTCTGCAGGTCAGAATGGAGTGGCATGATATGTTTAAATTAATGAAAAGGAAAAACTCACAACCAAGAGTACTCTATCTGGTAAGGCTATTATTCAGATTTGAAGAAGAGATCAAAAGTTTTACAGACAAGCAAAAGCTAACTGACTTCAATAACACAAAACTTGCTTTATAACAATGTTAAAAGGACTTGTATAAACAGAAGAAATCACAGACACAGGAATATTAAAATTGCAAAAGAAAAATCTCACTGGTAAAGGTGAACATATTGTAAAAGTCATAGATCAACTAGTAGTAAAGTTACTAGGAGGGTTAAAAGACAAAAGGAATAAAATCATATCTATCCACAATAAGTAGTTAGGGATGTACAAAATGAAAATATGCAAAATATGATGTGAAAAACAGTAAATGGAAGGGGAGGAAAATTCAGGGTTGTTAGAATACTTTCAAACTTAAGATATACGCACACACACACTCACACCCTTCATGGTAACCACAAACCAAAAATCTGTAACAGATACAAACACAAGGAAGAGAAAGGAATCCAAACATAAAGAGAGTCATAAAATCACAAGAAGAGAGCAACAGAAGAAATGAACAAAAAAAAGAACTATAACAACAACCCACAAACAATTAACAAAGTGGAAATATGTGAATATGTATCAATAGCTATATTAAATGTTAATGGACTAAGTGCTCCAATCAAAAGATAGCTGAATGGATACAGACTGAAAGTGAGGGGATAGAAAAGGGTATTCTATGCAGGTAAAAATAAAAACAAAGCAAAGGTAATGTTACTTATATCAGATAAAATAGACTTGAAAACAAAGACTACAACATATATGCAACCAACATAAAGACACCTAAATACATAAAGTAAATATTCACAAACATGAAGGAAGAAATTGACAGTAACCCAATAGTAGTTCAAAGCCCTCAAGAACATTAACAGATTAATCTAACATATTAAAAGGATTATATATCACAAACAAGGGGGATTTATCCCAGGTATGCAAGTTTAGTTTAACATTTGAAAAGAAATTCATCATGTAACTGACTAAAAAAGAAAAATCACATGGTTACATGGAATAGATGCAGAAAAAGCAGGAAAATCTGAAAACCATTTATGATTAAAAAAAATAAAAAACCTTTCAATAAAATAGGAATAGAGGAAAACTTCTACCTTAAAAAGAATACCTACAAAATTCCCCTGTAGCTAACATCACATTTAACAGGGCAAAATGTGAGTCTTTCCTGCTAAGATCAAGAGGAAAGCAAGGGTGTTCCCTAACATCACTGCATTTCAATATCACACTGGAAGTCCTAGCTAATGCAATAAGTTATTAAAAAAAAAAAAAGACATAAAAGCTATACAGAATGGGAAGGAAGAAATAAAACTGTCTTTGTAGATGACAAGATTAAGTAGAAAATTCGAAAGAAATGATTAAAAACAGCAAAGCAAAACAAATGCTGGAACAAATAAGTGATTATAGCAAAGGTATAGATAAAAGGTTAATGTACAAAAGTCAATCAGTTTTCTAAATATCAGTGATGAACAAGTGGAATTTTGGATTAAAAACACACTACTGTTTACATTAGCTTTCCCCAAAATGATAATTTAGGTATAAACCTAACAAAATATGTATAAGATCTATATGAGGAAGACTATAAAGCTGATGAAATATATCAAAGAAAAAAATAAATGGAGAGATATTCCATGGTCATGGATAGTAGAACATACTATTGTCAAGATGTCAGTTCTTACTAAGTTGAGCTATAGATTCAACATTAGCTCAGTCAAAATTCCAGCGAGTTATTTTGTGGCTATATACACAATGATTCTAAAAGTCTGCATAGAGAGGCAAAAGTCCAAGACAGTCAACTCAATTTTGAAGCAGAGATCTGCCACTATGAAACTTCAAAACTTACAATAAAGTTACAGTAATCAGGATAGTGTTGTGTTGGCAAAAGGGTAAGTAAATAGATCTATGGAAGAGAACAGAGAACACGGAAACAAACTCCTTTAAATATAGTCAACTGAGATCTGACAAAGAAGCAAAGGTAAAAAAAAAAAAAGGAACAAAAATAGTCCTTCAACAAATGGTAGTGGAACTTCTGAATATCCACATACAAAAAGTCAATCTAGATACAAACATTACACACTTCATAAAAATTAGCTCAAAATGGATCATAGACCTAAATACAAAATGCTAAACTATAAAACTTCTAGAAGATAATATAGGAGAATATCTAGATGATCTTTTATGATACAATACCAAAGACATAATTCATGAAAGAAATAATTGATCAATTGGACTCACTGAAAATAAAATCTTCTGCTCTGCATAAAATGATATAAAGATAATTAGAAGACAGGCAAGGGACTGGGAGAAACTATTTGCAAAAGAAACATCTGATAAAGAAAATACTGTGATTAAAAATATGGAAACGTGGACATCAAGCTGACAGAATAAGAAGATGTAGAGTTCACCTTCCCACACAAACATATCACAAATGTATCTCCAGGTGGACCAATTCTCACTGCAGACCAACCCAAAACTGGCAGAACTCATACAACCAAGGATTTAAGAATGATACACCTGGGCTCCCCTGGTGGCTCAGGGGTAAAGAATCCACTGGGCAATGTAGGGGATATGGGTTCCATCCCTGGTCCAGGAGGATCCTACATATTGCAGAACTACTAAACCTGTGCATCACAACTATTGAGCTAGCGCTCTGGAGCCCATGAGCTACAACTACTGAAGCCCTTCTCTGCGCTTTCAACAAGAGAAGCCCCTGAACCACGTGGAAGAGTGTCCCCCGCTCACCTGAATTAGACAAAGCCCACGATCAGCAACAAAGACCCAGCACAGCCAGCCATAAATAAATAAGTAAAAACTACAAAGAAAGAAAGAAAGAAAGATGCTCACAAAATTGTGTCTGAAGGGAAGAAAAGTAATCAGATAGGGGCCTATGCCCCTGGTAGGAAAATGGAGATTGCATGGGCAGACACCCATTATGGGGAGTGGCTGCGTAGAACCACAGTCTGGGCATCCGAATCCTGGGGTCCAACGTCGAGGGACAAGTCCCCTTGTCTGGTTGAAGGACTGCTGGGCCAGTAGAAAGGCTGGAGAAAGCTGGACTCTGCTCCTAGGAGAGAGGTCTTCCACAGCAGTTGCTGGGTTTCCTGTGACTACCATTCTGCACACGTTAGCTCGAGCGGAGCGAATCCCACTCTTTCCAAGCCACAGTGTGGCACTAGATCTGGCGCTAGAACCAGAGCAAAGACTTGACTGTGGGCTGCGGAGGCGACCTGGCCCCCGGGGTGGAGCTGGGGTAGAGCAGCAGCCATTTTTGGTGCTTACGCAGCACCACAGAAGCTGCCAAATCTCTGAGGGCAGCCATTCTCCCACAGCTAACCTCCTGACACATGCTGAGGTTTCACGCGGGTCCCTGCCAGCCCTGCGAAGCACTTTTGCAAAACGGTGGGGGTGGCAGAGGCAGGGGCAGTGACCAGCAGCGATGGGAGACAAAAGAGGCTTATACCCGAGGCTGCATATGAATGGAGCTCCAGATGCCTACACAAGAAGTACACTGGACCTCTGTCTGTGGGGGGCGGGGGGCGCTGGCTTCAGCACTCCTCTCCTCTGGGGCACAGGCCCCGGTATGGGGAAAGGGAAAACCCAAACTTAAAGGGAACAAAGCTAGCTCAAGCCTGACGCTCAGGGCTTCTGCTCCAACAACTGGGCTCAGACTCCACCCCTGGAGGGTGGTGATGGCTAATAAGCAGAGAGGAAGTCCGGCTTCACACCCAGCACAAGGACTAGGCCCCCTACCCCAGCCACACCCCAAGGTGATAGCTGCCTGCATAAATTGGAAAAAGACATAACTGGTGTCCACATCAAATCCAGCCCTCCCACCCATTGAGCACACACAGCCTGTAGAACACTCCCACGGGAAGACATCCCTTTAAGAACTGAAATAGGCAACTATTTCACCTAAATTCATAGAGGCAGAGAAAGTTAAGAGGAGCTTCACAGGGGAATTCTACCAAACATATAAAGAAGAACTAATACCTATCTTTTTCAAACAATTCCAAAATATTGCTGAGGTTGGAACACTCCCTAATTGATTCTATTAGGCCACTATTATCCTGATACCAAACCCAGACAAAGACACTACAAAAAAAAACCCCCAAAATGACAGGCCAATATCATTGATGAATACTTTTAAAAATCTTCAAGAAAATATCTTCAGATGGCAAATATTCTTAAGATCCACAAACTGATTTATAAAATCAATGCAATCTCAATCAAAATTCCAGTTTTTAATTTTTTTTTGTAGAAACACATTTTCATAGAACTTTCATGGAAATGCAAAGGAGCTAGAATAAACAAAGCCATAAAAAAAGAAGAAAGTTGGAGGATCTACCCTAGTAAATTTCCAGACTTACTGTAGTTAGTTTGCTATTGATGATAAAATAGACACATTCACAAGCAGGACAAAGCAAGAGTTTGAATGGGAAAAATAATCAACCCTTACTATACACCATACATAAACATTAGTTTAAAAACAATCTAAATGATCTAACCTAAAATGATAAAATTTCTATAAGAAAATAGAGATGAAAACATTAACCTGTATCCAGAATATATAAAGAACTGTTTCAAGTAAGCAATAGACAAACATTTTAATGGAAGATGATATGCTCAAAGTTGTTAATCATCAGGGAAATACATACAAATTAAAACCACAATGAGAACTCATACACAAAATAATGTCTAAGATTTGAAAAACTGACCCAAACTGGAACCAACCCAAACGCCCATCAAAAGAATAAATCCAGAAGTTTTTGTGTAGCCAGACAATGAATACTATTCATCAGTAAAAAGGAAGATATTTTGGGGCTTCCCTGGTGGCTCAGTGGTAAAGAATCTGCCTGCCAATGCAGGGGGCACGGGTTCAATCCCTGGTCCGGGAAGATCCCACATGCTGCAAAGCAACTAAGTTGTCCCGCATGCTGCCACAACTACTGGGCCTATGCTTGTGCTCTAGAGCCTGGGAACCACAACTGCTGAGCCCACGTGTCACAACTATTTGCGCCTAGAGCCTATGCTCCGCAATGAGAGAAGCCACTGCGACAAGAAGTCCATGCACTGCAAGGAAGAGGAGCCCCCACTCACGGCACCTGGAGGAAGCCTGCCCACGGCAAAGAAGACCCAGCACAGCCAAAAGCAAATAAATAAAATTATAAAATGGCAAGATATTATCAATACACGTAAATAGTGAATCACAAAATGGTTATGCTGCGTGAAAGAAATCTGGATAAAAGAGAGCACATGGTCTATAATTCCACTTGCATAATACCCTAGAAAATGCAAGCTCATTTATAGGGACAGAAAGATCAATGATTGCTTGGAGACTGTGTGAAGGGAGGGATGGATTACCAAGGGTCACATGATAACTTTTGGAGGTGATGGAAATTTTTTTTTTTTGATTGTGGTGTTCACAGGTGTATGTGCATGTATGCTCACTCAGTTGTGTCTGACTCTGCGATCCTATGGACTGTAGCCCACCAGGCTCCTTTCTCCATGGGATTTGCCAGGCAAGAATACTGGAGCGGGTTGCCATTTCCTTCTCCAGGGCATCTTCCTGACCCAGGGATCAAACACGCGTCTCTGGCACTTCCTGCAGTGGCAGGCAGATTCTTTACCATGGAACCAGTTACTATGTCAAAATTGATCAGACTATAGACTTTATTATATGAAGATTTACCTCACTTATATACCTTAATTATAAAATGAAACAATATCAGTGGATATTCCCTGTAGCTCTATAACAAACAAAAGCAAAACTTGTTTCTCCCTTAAAAAAAAAACAAACTAGAATTTGATGCTAAAATATTAATTTTAGGGAAGTATACTAAATACATATAGCATGTGTATAAAGAAATGCATATTTAATATTTATTGTATACATTAAATCATAAGCATCATGGAAGGTAAGAATTAACCATAACATTTATATCTCTGTCTTCCATTGACCTGGAACAGAGACAGTAACGGAATTTTAATGCCTTTTTATGAAAGCATCTTTTATTAGACTAAAAAAGTTGGGGCAGTTTATCCCGCCTTTCATATTTAAGATCTACTGAAGAGTGTCAAAAAGACCAAAAATGCATAAAACATATTAAGATGAAGAAAGAATGGAAAATTACCCAGAAATGTATCAATAAAACAAAAATACATCTCTGCTAAGAAGACCATCAGGGTACTCTCAGGACATAAATTTATAAAGCCTTTCAACTGAAACGCACACACACGCACACACTCCACTTTTATCTTTGCAATAAATGAAAAGGAGAATCATAAATTGGAGACCCCTCACACTGTATTTAAAAGTAACCTACAATTAACTTTAAAACAAGTTACTTTATCCAGACTAACTGAAGGGTAAAAGCTTTGAAAAAACTCAGCTGTTCCAGTCAGTGCTTTTATGCATTTAAGTAATGGGTCATGCTTAGAGATGCTCTATTTTCTGCCCTCCACCAGGAAAACCTGTGTTGGGCTGTGACTTGAAACCCTATGCCCTTGCACAGTTGTTAAGTCTGAATTCCAGTTGATGATATCTTGGTCACTTGAAATCTTCCCCTAAAGTTTTGTTGCTGCTGTTATTATCTTTTGGCTGATGTTCTCCAAAAACAAACTCCTGAAGAAACTCGGTTTCTCCTCCTGACTCAAGAGAAATGTTACCTGTTGTTTGTTGATTTTTAACTCCTCTGGGTGGCAGTGGAGAGGCTGAAGCTAATGGATTTGTCTCAAAACAGAGGGTATTTGTACACAGTTTTATGTTACACAGTACATCAGACACTTCAAATTCCAAAGTGCTGTTATAATTTTTAAATAATGCATCACTGAAATTTAGTCTTAGTGTAGAACATTCCAGTCCTCCACAAACATTTATGAGCTCCATTTTTTTCCACTTATTAAATAGCAATCTTCCTGGCACATGCATCGTACTATGCATCCTAGCCGAATAAACTACTGTCAGATGAAATTAGTTAAATTTAATGCATATTTCATGCAAGGTTGCAAACAAATTTAACACTTTCTATAAATAAATAAAGATCTTTTGATGTTAGGATGTGAAATTTCGGTCATCTTGAATTTTTGGGTCTCAATACAATTTAACATCGATTTGTTAAGGTAGTGTGCATTTTGATTGCCATTAGATCTAGTGATATGATACACAGAGGCGATTTTGCAGCTGTGGAAAGGATTACCAATAGTTTTGCCCTGCCAACAGTTACCACTCTGAAAGAGCGTGAAATACTGCAAGTTCATTGCTCTGTGTGAACATAATCGTTATACTGAGCTGCCTTGTAAAAAACTGTGATCTTTGAACTTTGGGAGTTGCTTAGGCACTGCAGAAATGAAAGAACAGGTAAGTGGGAAAGTTTTAAATTTGGCATTGCAAAGTAGCTTTCCTAAAATGATTACACTGAAAGAAAAAAATGAGAAGAAACACCCTTCCCATTCAATTTTCATTTTCCTGAGACTCAAGGAATGCGATTATAAAATTAAAAACTACATTTTTCTATCAAGCTATAAGCCTCTAGTTTGGGGTGAGTAACAGAACTCTCTCACTGGTACTTTTTATTTCTTTGGCTCCCTTCATTCATGGAGAGAGCATGAGGAAAAGCAAGTGGTAAGCTTAGGGCCTGTGGATTTGGTGCCAAGCAGCTTCTGTGAAACAGAACAGGGAATATTTGCTTCTCTAGCAAGTCCTCCTAGGAGTCCATGTTATCTCCCTAAAACACATCCTTTATGTTCTGTGGAATCTCAAGTTCACTGATGAAATTCAGCCTCATTACCAGAGGAGGTTCTGATCTGCAGTGGGAAAATACCTCCTTAATTAGAACACTCGTAGAGTATAAGCATTGCAGGAATTTGTCAGTTAAATCGATCTCATTTACTCATTTTTTAAAAGACTGTATTTATTCAGTCAAGGAGTTTGGAACTATTTCATCATACTCTTCACTCTATCCTTCATATTCCTCATTGTTTTATTCATTTATTTTATTTAAACCCCACTGTTATTTTTTCTTTGAAATCATTTTCATGATGAATTATGGAACAAAGGGTGTTAGAGGTGTAAGAGGTTTGTTAAGTCATTTCAGTTGTGTCCAACTATTTGTGACCGCATGGATTGTAGCTCACTACGATAGAGGAAGAGATGACTGGATGGCATCACTGACTCAATGGACATGAGCTTGAGTAAACTCCGGGAGTTGGTGATGGACAGGGAGGCCTGATGTGCTGCGATTCATGGGGTCACAAAGAGTCGGACATGATTGAGTGACTGAACTGAACTGAGGCTTCTCTGTTCATGGGATTCTCCAGGCAAGAATACTGGAGTGGGTTGCCATGCCTTCCTCAGAAGGGGCTTTAAGGATCATCTAATCCAATATTCTCACTTCACAGTTGAAGAAATGAGGGTTCGGGACATGAAGCTAGCTGCAGAGCCCAGAACTAGCTTTCTGAGTCCCCAGCTTGTAGTTAATGCTCTTTCTGTCTTTCCTTACTTGCTCTCAAGACACATGATCTCTCCTTTTTGGGGGGTGAGGAAATTTGAGCTAAGATTTTACATTGGCAGTCTTACGTGTTATAACGGAAAGGCATCAGTAATCCTGCTTGAAGCAACATTTCTTCACTGCTGGCAAGTATGCAGGGAATTTCCACCATTAGATCATCATCAACAACAACAAAAGATGTCTACTGTTTCTTATGAATGGATGTTGGGTCCAACACAAAGATTTGCCCTTTGAAAACTCCTACAATGATTCTGGCAAATGGGTATTCTGTCCCTTGATCCTTACCCTTTGACATTCATTAGTGCCAACTCATTTCATCAGATACAAGGAAACTTAGAATCATCTTTTCTTAGGATATTGGTCACCAGTTTTGAATGTACAAAGGAACTTCTGATAGTATACCTCCTCAGTGTGTAGATTGCACAATGGTTCTAAACAAACAGATACTATATTAATGGTTTAGAAGTAATTGGGAGGAAAATAGGAAGGAATGAAAGAAGAAAGGAAAAAAAATAAGAAAGACAAAACTTATGGGAAAAAAAAAGTTTGAATATCATTAATTGTTACAGGCTTGAGTTTTTCCTAACCTGGATATGGCCAAAATGACAAGTTCTATAAGCTGATACAGCCATACAAAATTTGTCCAGACTAACAAAGGAACTCAGCATTAAAACGAATTTTCATTAGGTTATTAAATGAGCTCTTCTTGAGTCCATAAGGATAAAGAAATTGGAATTAGGATTTATCTAAGATAATAATAACCAAATAAAGTGAATAGAGAACTCACGAGCTTTAACCACAGCTAGAAATTTCCCTATCTGGTGCATCAGTGTCTTCTGGTCACAAGTGGGTTTAGGATTTCCTTGTTCCTCTACTGCTTTAGCATAGGTAGAATGAAACACATGGCTTCTTTTTATTCATTTATTTGTCTATTTCTTTGTAATTTTTAAAAATTTTATTTATTTATTGTTTTTGGTTATGTCGGGTCTTCATTACTGGGCACAAGCTTTCTCTAGTTGAGGGGAGTGGGGGCTACTTTCTCCAGTTGCAGTGCACGGACTTCTCACGGCAGTGGTTAATCTTGTTGCAGAGCACAGGCTCTGGGGCACCCAGGCTTCAGAAGTTGTAGCTCACAGGCTCTAGAGCATGAGGGCTCAGTAACTCTATTGCACGGGCTTAGTTGCCCTGCTGCACGTAATTGTCCCAGACCAGGGATCGAACCCATGTCCCTTGCATTGGCAGGTAAATTTTTAAACATTGGGCTGCCAGGAAAGTCCTGTTTGTTTGTAACTTTTTTCTTTTTTAAAAAATTTTAATTAATTTATTTTTAATCGAAGGATAATTGCTTTACAGAAGTGTGTTGGCTTCTGCCAAACATCAACATGAATCAGCCATAGGTATAAATTTCCTACTTTAGTGTCCTTGAAACTTCAGTGTTGTATAGATAAAATGTTGTCATCCATGATGTATAGAGTGATAGCTTCTGGAATCACTGTATAATAATGGAAAAGTAGGTTATGCAGGTATTGTGTTTTTAAATTTTTGATATACTTATATATTTTACTGAGATATAATTGACATATAGCACTGTTTAAGTTTAACGTATAAATATGTTGATTTGGATTACATACATTATGAAAGGATTATCACAATAGGTTTAGTGCCATCCATCATCTCATATAGACACAATATTAAAGAAACAGAAAAAACTACCAGGATTGATTATATCAGGGAATAATTATATCAGGGAAGGAGCAGAGATGACGTCAGAATCTCCAGTGTAGACCTTGATAACTGGATGAATGATGATGACATTCAACAGACAAAATACACTGAATAAAGGAGCACAGGGGGAAGAACTCATTCGGATTTGGAGACAAAAAGTAGGACAAATGCGGGAGATTTGGCAGTTAGTTTCATACATGGGTTAGAAGTCCAAGCGAGAGGACTGGGTTGAAAAGAAGATCTGGGGATTGTGAGTTGAGTGATACAACTGAAGCAATGAGAACAGAAGCTACTCCCTATGGGGAGTATGAAGTTGATACTTAATGAGGACTGAAGGCTGGCATTGGGAGAACACCTACATTAATGAGATTCTCAGAAAATGCACATTTCATTTCTATGATGTAGAGGAATAGCAATTAGCTAAGATGGTGGTGGTCTGGTTCTCTCCCCATGTCCTCTCGCTGTCACCCCACATTCTGTAAACAATGACTCTGCATGGTTATGTAACAGCTGAGATCATTTAGAGCAATGCCCATTCGCGCCATGATGTACTCGCTTGGCCACATGCCCGCTTTGTTCTGTATACCTTTATAAGCACCACCTGAAAATCGCTTGCTGCTGCGGCAGTAGCAGACATTTGAGAATAAAGCATGTCTGCAGTTCCTATCGGAGAAGGCAATGGCACCCCACTCCAGTACTCTTGCCTGGAAAATCCCATGGACGGAGGAGCCTGGTAGGCTGCAGTCCATGGGGTCGCTAAGAGTCGGACACGACTGAGCGACTTCACTTTCACTTTTCCCTTCATGCATTGGAGAAGGAAATGGCAACCCACTCCAGTATTCTTGCCTGGAGAATCCCAGGGACAGGGGAGCCTGGTGGGCTGCCGTCTATGGGGTAGCACAGAGTCGGACACGACTGAAGCAACTTAGCAGCAGCAGCAGGAGCAGCAGCAGTTTCTGTGGCTCCTCAGATGTTTTCCAGCTTCCCCACTCAAGCTTTGCCTATCCTGGGTTCAGCGATCAATAAGACCTATGGTGACAAATTTTTACCTGTTGAATAACAAAATAGTAGCTATACTGTGTAATTAGCTTAACACCCTGTTTGGTCCCCCATACTTCGAGTCTTTTAAAACTGTTATATATTTCAGTAAGTATCAAATGACTCCATTCCTATAAGTATATTCAGCAGCATCATCATAGACAACAAAGTCAAAGCTCTCGTGGCTAGACAGAGTGGATCCAATATGCCTCCTACCCCAAATTGGTGACATATGTATGTGGACTCTTATCTCTTTAGACTAATGATGTCTCTACAGCAGGTGTCAAAGCAGCAATCAGGCAAGCTGATTCTGGACTTGCACACAGCTGGCATTCTTCACCCAAGCACATGGCTTCGTTCTTCCTTCTTTCATTCTTTATTGGTGTTCTGTCTTTGAACAGTTAACAAAAAATATTTCAAGGACATGTAGCACTTATAAGATATTCGTTGACCTGCAGCAACAGATTTAAAAGTAATAAGGGTTTCTATGAGTTAAAAGCAATTATGCTGTTTTTAAGGAAGCATATAAGCTTCCTTAAACTGTTCCCCTGTGAACAGTTTGTTTAGAATACTTTAAAAAAGATAATGGGTAAGAGGGGAAAGACAGTGGAAGTAAATTAAAAGAAAAAAGAGTAAGTAAAGTTGCACTATGTCAACCATCAGGTATTATTTGGCTATACCCTGAGAGTTAAGATATATTTCTCTCATATTTTAGAAATATTTTAAGTGTTCTATTTGCTCTGTAGATTTAATGCAGTTAGAGGTCAGGTCTCCGCTATTGTCTCTGCCAATCTGCTATTGCATGCCAGAGAAACAGGATATTATTTTAAGATTAGAAGGACAATTTGTTTATTTTACATCCACTTTTGGGGAAGAATATACTGTAGCCTCTTATTGCCATATACTGAGGATCACTGCTATGCACAGAATTATAGCCATTCACATCAATTTGAAGGCTCACAGGACCACTAGAGCAAAATGCAGTCTCTCAGATTGGAAGCAGAAGTGGTGTGTCCACTGAATAAATTCATACTCCATACTTAATCTAAAAAACAAGATACAAATTGACTTGATCCAAGGGGGAAAAGGATTGTCAGTTCAGTTGGTTGTCCAGTTGTGTCTGACTCTTTGTGACCCCATGAATTGCAGCACACCAGGCTTTCCTGTCCATCACCAACTCCTGAAGCTTGCTAAACTTATGTCCATCGAGTCAGTGATGCCACCCAACCATCTCATCCTCTGTCGTCCCCTTCTCCTCCTGCTTTCAATCTTTCCCAGCATCAGAATCTTTGCTAATGAGTCAGTTCTTCGCATCAGGTGTCCAAAGTACTGGAGCTTCAGCTTCAGCATCAGTCTGAAAAGGATCATAGTCAAGTCACAAGGCCTCTGTGTCTGGACAGCTCTTCCCCCATCTTTGGTCATAGCACGGCTGACTTGATGTTTTCCAGGCCATTTTCCTGTCTACAACTTTGTGCTGTGACAGCTGTGCTTTTGTACCTCGAGCCAAGAACAAAGGACTGAAAGAAAAGAAACACTTGCTCACAAATGTCTTGTTTTAAAGCTGGGAGGTCACAACAGTTACACCAAACCTGTCATGTGGCTATGTGGACAATGGCACCGGGAACAATGCTCTTAGAAACAATGTATTTCTAATGACTTAGCCAGTTTGACACTTCTGAGTGTCACATATATTTTTTTATGTTGGAATAAGTTTTCTTGTTATATTTCAGGATACCTAGTATGACTGGAAGCTTTTACCTTACAGTACATTTTCTTTTATTTTCATAGCACTTATAATTACCAAATAATTGTTTCAAAGATTGATAGGCTTCTGTGTGCCGTTCAGTTCAGTTGCTCAGTCGTGTCTGAATCTTTGAGACCCCATGGGCTGCAGTGGGTCATTATTTACTGTTTTAAACAAATTGAAAAATACATATCTTGAGATAAAAACTCTTTGCACAAGTAAATCAATCTAATCTAAAATGGTTTAAATGTGTCTATGTTATTTTCATACTGTGAATGAGAAATTTTAGGTCTAAACAAGTAGGGGTAGTATCTTCAACTCTTGCCTGGAGAATCCCAGGGATGGGGGAGCCTGGTGGGCTGCTGTCTGTGGGGTTACACAGAGTCGGACACGACTGAAGCGACTCAGCAGCAGCAGCAGCAGTATCTTCAGCTCTGACTTTGAGGTACTTTCTCAAAGTATTCTGTCACTTTTGGAAACTGAGTGGGTTTTTTTTTTCCCCCTGCATTCCCTTCATCTTTTCCCTGTGACTACATTGCTATAGTTCTCTGGCCAATTCAAGCTTATTCTACCTGTCTTACTGCACTGCCCAGAGCATCTTGAGGCGGCAGATGTTCTGCTGAGAAATTGATGTGATTTTCATTCTGAGTCCTATCCATCTTTGTTTTAAAGGAGGTACAATTTGACCTATTAATTTTTTTTTTTTTAATATTGGATGTGATGTCTGTGTAAAGGGAAGATCCTCATCCACTCCTCTCTGGAATTCTGGGGCATATTTAACATTATTTTCCAAATCTCTTATGTGAACAAATACATCAGTATCACTCATTATCCATAGTTTGACCTACCAGTCCATTATTTTGCAATTCTGTCCCATTTTGCAGAGTACTATTTGTAGTTGTTTATACATGACCTGTTTGGAAAATACAGAATGTGTTCACCAAATCAGCTAAGAGAAAAACAACTTTAAGGATTATTTATGACCTAAATCATAGATTTGAATTAAAAAAAAACAACAACAATCGCTGTGTAGTGACATTATGAAGCCTTTCAAAACCCATCCTAACAAAGCTCTACTTGACTGTTACTGCACATACTGATTCCTTTGGTGATGAACATATTTTTTGTAAACTCAATATGCACATGGTAGCAAGCAGCATTTCAAATGAAAGGAAATGATAAATTTGTCTTTATGTCTCCTATATAAAATAGAAATGGAAATATATTTGTCATTTAATAAAAGAAAAATGGAAACATAAGTGTGCATAATCCATGCAAAATCATATCAATAAGCCTGATATTCATAGTTGTATTGATTCTAGCTTTGCACTGCCCTTTTGGACATGGCAAATATTAACCACCTTCTGATCTATCATGGTGCCCCAAGGATGAACAACTGAATGACCTTCTTCTCATATCCTTTTCACTTTAATATCTTTTTACTTCCATGTTAATATCTGTCTAGATGCTCCAGATTATAATCATGTTTTAAAAGAGACTTTTGGTGGCTCAGCAGGTGAAGAATCTGCCTGCAATGCAGGAAACTCGGTTTTGATCCCAGTGTCAAAAGGGATCAAAGCGAATAGCAACCCACTCCAGTATTCTTGCCTGGAGAATTCCATGGACAGAGGGCTACTATCTGGTGGGCTACTCTCCATGGGATCACAAAGAGTTGAACACGACTGAGCATAAAACTAAATTTGGCAGCTAATCTATAAAGAACAATATATAAGATGTCTATAAGCTATTTTTGCTATTGATACCACTGGGTACAAAAATTTAATTGCAAGAAACATTATTACTCAAATATGAAGTAGAATGGGGTAAGGTACATTACGCATTGTACATCAATTTGTACACAGTACCTAAATCCAAATCCACAGTACCTAAGTACCAAATCCTTGCTCCTCATCAGATTTTTTTTTTTCAGATATTCTTAAACATATTACCAGCATTTATAACTATCTGAAATTACTGCATTTACTTGTTGATTTATTTTTTATCTCCTATCATGAATATGTAAATTCCAGGAGATTAGGGGCTTCTGATGGTCTTTCACATTGCTGTATCCCAGGTGCTATATCTCCAGCACTGACACAGGCAAGATACCCAGTAAATATCAGTTGAATGGATAAATAAATGAATAAATGAATGAATGAATGCTATATATCAGGATCTGCATCTGGGATCTGGAAGATACCTACATCTTCCTTCTAACTGTTTTATTTAATAGCTGGAAAAATGGAGTTTGAAGAAGATGAAATAGCTTGTAGCAATCTACTTGGGATTATCAATAGTACATCGGGTACTAAAATATGGTTTCTTAATGCCTGGGCTAGTGTACTTTCAAATGCAATTGAACTTGATCATGAATGGTGGTGATTTTTTAGATGGAAATGGTAGAAATTACTTCTCCAATTGGTTCAAGTAGAGATCCTAATTATAATACATTATAGTAATTAGACTACTATGTACGAATATACATATACAAAGAACTGGTGAATGAAGATACAAATTTGAGTATACTGTCTAATAATAACAATTAGTTGTTGTCTAATAACAACTATGTGCACCATATCTATGCCAATTAATAAGAGCCAATGGCTGTAAATTGTTATAAGTTGAAATAGATTTGAATTTTTCTATAAAATTAAAATTAATAAAGGATCACTCATTTTAGCTCTTAGAAATTCTGCTTCTTGCTTCTTTTTAGATAGTGTTAGCTTCTGGTATTAATTTAAACATTGCTTGAAGTTGTTTGTTATTTATTCAAAGACTGTGTATCACAATATAAATGTCCACACACAAAACTTTTCATGTCTTCTGATAAGTCAGTCTCCTTGAAATCTTGTCTGTTATTTCTTCTATCTTTCCTATGCAGATACCATCCCCCAAAGAACTATATTGCTCTTATACTTTTTAAAATATTAATTTACATTTTTTATAGCGATGAGTCATTATAAATATGTTTTTACAGATAGCTTACAATCACTGATGATAGGTAAACTGGAAGAAAGTCTCCTGAATATTCCAGGAGGTAAGGGAATATTTCAGGTCAAATTCTTTCCACAGTGTATGGGCTAAGACTTTCCACACTGTAACTACAGAAAGAGAGAACTTTCACCTGGAAGTAGCATCCTATTCTGAGCTTTCTCCCAGACTCGCATCAGTTAAACTTTCTTGATTTTGAAACTTTGTCATATAGTTTATTAACAGACCTTTTCCAAACTGATTGGAAACCTCCTATAATGTGATGTCCAAGTTAAAATTCAGTAAGAAATAACAAGGAAAATACCAGTTCTATATCATTTTCTTTGGTTTTCACTTTTTGAATATTTGAACTGCGTCAGCTCTTAAGGGGCCATGTGCTGACAGGACCAAGTGAAAATTCTTCAGGATGCCTTTCCAAAGGTTCCTGCGGGGTTGCCTCCCCTCTGCAACTCATTCTCTCCCCCGGGCCTTGTTTGCCGTAACCCAGCAGGTCATGTGATTTTTCCACTCTCCCTGACACTTACTGTGTTTTATTCTCTGCTTAAAACCGTCTTCTGCTACTTCTGTGTAAATCTCTCTTTTAATACCCAGTTAAAATATCACCTCTATCGTACCATTATTTTTTAACTTCTCTCTGTTCTCCACAGAACATTTTTTACTTCCTTACCACACAGTATTTTACATTTACCTCTGATTACGCTGTATAGTGATTGAAAAAATGTCTACTCTGGTAACAGACTCAATAAATCTGTTTGAATCAGAAACTAAGATTTGTTTCTGTTTCTTCAGGGTCTAGAAGAGTACCTGGCACTCAGTATGATCTCAAAAATTAATCAGTGAGTCATGGGTACATGAAGGAATTCATTAGCGACATGAAGCAAATGATTTATTATCTGTATTAATTTGCTAAATGTGAAAAACCTGGTAAATACAGAGATTCCTCCATATGACTGAAATAGTCTTATTTAGGAAAACAATAAATACATTTGAAGCATATAAAATGCCAAGAAAAAATTAAAATTGTTTCAACTTTGCACATTTAAGCATAATAAACACATGCTATGATTTAACAGCTCAAAATAAGGTGAAAAATTAGCACACAACCACCTGTTCTTATGAAAAACCTTGGAAAACTGGTAGAACTCATTGTCCTCAAAAGTTTTAGTAATTTTTACAGTAGGAATAAAGGTCAAGGTATGTTTATTTCAGTTTATTTGAGATAATATAGACTATTCAAGGATGTCTGTTGGTAGATCCAAAATTGGAATATAAATGAGATTTTGCTACAGTTAATTTATAGAGTGTCTGTTTTATTTCACTGAAATTTTCCTCACTCAATACTTCTTTATCTTTTCCATTCTCCTTCCCACTCCCTGGAGAGATGAATTTCTTTCCTTTTTACATATGTGCTCAATATGGAAACTAATTATTTCTTCCTGATATATGTAAGCAATGATGTATAAGGATATGTATTCATATACACACATATATGTTTGTATATATACATGCATATGAATTGAATATTATGAGTAATATGTAATAGTAATACTTATAATACTAATATAATACTTATATGGAAAGTTTTGCTAAGAGACAATGTCTCATTTATTTCTTATAATTCTCTTTCAAGACAAGTATTTCATAAATCGAGGCTAAGAGATCTCCTCCATTGGGAGGTGCATTGAAAAGGCAATGGAATATCCGAACTTTTCATTTTTTTAACTAGGAAAGAATCCTTTACACATTGTTCACAATTTTCTCCATCTGGAGGTGGAGCTGTCAGTTCACCAGTGGAAGAGATTTTGATTTGGTGGTGGAGGTTATGGGAACCACCAGAAGCCAAGCTTAACTTACACAAGTATAAGACAAATATCCCCTAATGTTCCTGGGAAGAAATGGTGACCCAACCATGAACTTGAAAGATAATGCTTCCACTGAGATGTCAGGGCTTCTATTCAGTACTAAACACTTGACACTTTCAGCAGGACCATTCTACAGGGCAGAATCTCTCCTCCCTCCCACCAAATCTGCTTTTAAGTTTCCAAATGCCTAAAAATACTGATAATTCTTGGGGGAAGAGAGAGAGAGAATTTTCTTTTTGCCTAAACATTGCTGTTACAAGGTCCATAAGACTAGATTGTAGCAGAAAAGTACAGACCTGATTTCTTCCTCTTTGTGCAGGGAAAGCACGACCCTAACCTGGCTTCACTTTGGTATCCCACACAGAGTGTTCTTTAAGGCGGATTTCGCTGCCTTTGAGAACCATGCTGGGGTGCCCACTGTTGTTCCCTTCTCCGGGCCACGGGGCCCTAGCACACTGGGTGAGTGCAGGAGGGGGTTTTCTCCCTGACGAAGTGTGTGTTCTCACTGTTCTGTACCCATGGGAGCTTTGAGGGAGAGGGAGGCCGAGGCAGAAACAGAAGCTGCGTATGAGCCATATGGAGTTTGGAATTTGAACTCTTCTTCCTTCGTCTAGTAGTGGTTGATCTAGGAACCAGAGGTGATGTTGACATCTAGTTTCCCATTGCTGGGTGGAAATAAAAGGAAGCATGGTGGCCTCGGCCACTTCTAGTGTTAGGTCACACATACTTCCATTACTCTAGGGTATCGATAATTTCAGTAGTGACTTAGCCGTTCCTACCCGAGAGTGGGAACAGGATACTAAGAGAACAACCTCGCAGAATACTTGGGAGGCAAAAGGAGGTGACCTGCAAAGCTCTGGAGCAGGGGAGGTCCTGTGTGAGGGGAGACACAGATTTGCAGAACACACTAGTGTTGCTTAATGTGGTGATTGTCTGTTGTATCAACTCAGCTTCTATAAAATAACGTTCCCAAGAACTCCTTCTCAGCATGTTTTGAGGTTAGGATTGGCCAGGGAGAAACTGGAAGGCACTCATGAAACAGCGGCGACCACGCTCTGGTCAGTGGAGGGTGCCAGTTCATTGTTGCTGATCTGCGGGCCCAATGTGCTGGTGTTGGGCCACCACTGGCCTGCAGCCCCGCAGCTCGCCCCAACTCTCCCTTTAGCTTCTTAGCATCCTGGGCCAGGAGGGTGTGCAGCACCATGGAGAAGGGGACGAGCCCTTTCTTCAGGTCATCCACATCTCAAGTTTGCAGACATTGGGAGACAGATGTGGGGTCTACTTTGTCCTTGTGGCTTCCAGTTTGTCCTTTTGCCCATTTCGCCCTCACATATATTCCCATTTCACACCCAGACTGTGGGCACTGTTGACCTGCTGGCACTTCAGACCCGTCATCAGATGCACAAGTATCTTCCATTAAATTCTTCATCAGCTCCCACAATTTCTTAAGGACCAATCCCTAGCTTAAAAAATCCCTTATTCTATGTCAGTTATAGCATTTTCACTTCCCTGATCAAATGCTAACTGATACACTTGAGGAAATCTGAAGACTAGAGAGAGGCATCTGGGTTGCATATGTTCTCAATAAAAATGTTTGGAAATACTGTGAATACCTGCAATTAGAGAGAATGATTAATACACTTAGGAATCACAGTTCTATTATCGTTCCCTTTGAAGCATAATCATTTATCATTTTAAATAGGACTATATATTATATGTCAATAGTGTCCAAGGATAAGCCAGGGACATACTGAAAATCCAAGTGACATTACAGCATAATTATCAAGTTCAAATTCAAATATGCTTATTTAAATATTCACTAAGAATTCCAGCTAAAATTTTTAGCTTAAACTTACTGATGATTAGTGTTCCATCCCATTCAGATTTTTTTTAAGTGCTACCACTCCTATTTTACTGATCAAATCAAGTCAGATAACTTTGATTAAGTTCAAGAGATAATCATTCTGTATGTCCAGAAATAGGAAGAGATTGAGAAATACTGACACGCATCAACAATAATTATCAATTAAGTTCTAGTTCTCCTAGTTCTTGATCAGTCCCTCCACATATCCTATCAGCTTCAAACCACATTCACTATGCCAGGCACTGTATGCAAGGGACATAATAATGCATAACAAAGACATAGCCCTTTAAACTAGCCAATTTGGGCATTCATTACTGTGA
Source organism: Odocoileus virginianus (assembly GCF_023699985.2). Taxonomy (NCBI): domain Eukaryota; kingdom Metazoa; phylum Chordata; class Mammalia; order Artiodactyla; family Cervidae; genus Odocoileus; species Odocoileus virginianus. Next base: position 33,974,747 of record NC_069697.1, read on the forward strand.
CTGACAGCTGAAAGTAAGACTCAGAAAGCCACATTTGTTGAAATCATTTTTCCAGGCCTCCGCTCTGGCTCTTGACTCCCAGGATTTCAAATCCCTAGCGACACACTCCTGGATTCCAAACCTGCTTCTGCTCCTCCCATCTGTTTGGAGACTGCCGATTTTCAACTCATTGAATTTCAATTTCTCATTGTGCCCTGCTTCTTCCTTGCCTCTGACATCTTCTGAAGCCTTTTCCAGTTCTGCCCTAGGGAATCCAAGGGATAGGTCAGCCCCACCCCCTCTCTTGCTGAGGAGGTGTGATTCAGGTAAATGAGGACACAGAGGTGAAATACAGATTTGTAATATAATGAAACAAGTGCCATACTGTTTATGTATGAAGTGTTACAAATTCATCAATGCTGATGTAATCAGCATTGTAAAGTGTGACCCCCATCAACTTCCTGCCCCGATAGCTATGTATTTATATTTGCACTCTGTTATTCTTCCATTCATTCTACAAATATTTATTACGCAACCACCATATGCCACCCACATATGCTGCTTTCCCCCATGGTACAGATACCTCTTCTGCTGTTTCAGACTACCACCGTGGCTTTGGGGACGCAGTATATAAGAGTGATTAGGCTGCTGCTGCTGCTAAGTCTCTTCAGTCGTGTCCAACTCTGTGCGACCCCATGGATGGCAGTCCATCAGAGGCTCCTCTGTCCCTGGGATTCTCCAGGCAAGAATACCGGAGTGGGTTGCCATTTCCTTCTCCAATGCATGCATGCATGCTAAGTCGCTTCAGTTGTGTCCAACTCTGTGTGACCCCATGGACGGCAGCGGGTGGAGTTAATCTGCCTGAGTTCAAGTCTTGACTCACACTGCTGTCTGCTTAAGGGTTTTCATCCAGAAAATGAGGATAATCACAACATTTACCTCTTAGGAGTGTTGTTAAGGTTAATACAAAAAATGCTTTGAAGCCCTACCCTAGTGCCTGGAATGGTTAGGTAAATACTCAGTATGTATAATTGTTATTATCATGAACGACCCCATCTTTTCATCTGCTATAAGACCAGTTTTTCATTTTGCTCTATTTTTGATCTTTTTTATTTGTTCCTTCTACCCCATACAGTCTACAAATAAATGCTCCTGTCTCATTTATCAATAAATGTCCTCCATTCTATGTATCTCTCTAGCTTCTACTCTGGTCATTCTCCTTTCCTTTAGGATCAGAACACTTAGAATATTGACACTATTTTTTTATTTCCTTATATTCAATTCAGGGCTTCCCTGATAGCTTAGTTGGTAAAGAATCTTCCTGCAATGCAGGAGACCCCGGTTCCATTTCTGGGTTGGGAAGATCCCCTGGAGAAGGGCTAGGCTAACCACTCTGGTATTCTGGCTTGGAGAATTCCATGGACTGTATAGTCCATGGGGTCACAAAGAGCTGGACATGACTGAGTGACTTTCACTTTCAGTTTCATTTCACTCTGAGCCCTTTTAACCATGCTGCTGCCTTGACTTCAAAAACCCTATTAATTTTCAAGTCCAAAGATCAAATCAGTCCTCTTTAATTTGACTTACTACATCTTTCCTGAAACTTTCTTTCTTTGACTTTTGCACTCTGCTCTTTCTGGTTCTTTGTCCCATTTTGAACCATTTCTTCTCAGTCACTTTTGCAGGATCCTCCTATTCATATACAGTTGGCTAGAGAATTCTGCCATTTCAAGATTCTGTCCACATCTCATATTTTTCCCTTCTTCTCTTTTCCTACAAAGTTTCCTTGGCCTAGATCCTTATTGTATTTTATCTGAATCATTGCAATAGTCTTCAAACTGGTCATACTGTTTAGTTTCTTGACCCTACTCCATGCTTCTTCTATAGTAGTGATTTTTTTGAAATACAAATATGATACATTTTACATTTCCCAGGCCAAAGCAGTAGAGATAAATATATGCCCAACATCAACATCAATATAGTTTTTCTCCTCCCCAAAATTCAGTCTAATCATGTGAAAATATCAGGAAAATTCCAATAAAGGAGAGTCCTATAATCTACCTGGCTAGTCCTCCTCAAAACTGTTAAGGTCATTGAAAAAAGGAAAGTTTGACAAAATGTCACAGCTCAGAGGAGCCTAAGGAGATGTGACAACTAAATGTAATTCTAGATGGTGTCCTGGATAAGATCATAGAGCAGAAAAAGGGCATACGGTAACTACTAAGGAAATCAGAATAAACTATGGGCTTTTGTTAATAATAATATATCAGTATTGGTTAATTAATTGTAATATATGTACCTTATTGATGTAAGATGTTAATAACAGGGGAAAGCAGTGAAAACTCTCTACTATCTGCTCAATTTTTCTATAAATTTAAACTGTTATGAAGAATAAAACTTATTAATAAAAAAACAGTATTCCTTTCTATATTTCACTGACCCCTCCCCATTGATAAACCTGTAGATCTCTCAAATTCTTCTCCAAATGTGGGAGCCCGGACAGGGGGAGCTTGTGGCATTCCGTGTATACTCTGAAGTATGTGGTCTTTTGGTCATCCATTATTTTCCTTCTCCCTTGTTCTACCTCCTAAAGAAAGAAGAGAATAATGTTTTCTGCTGAAAGATCTGGAGTCCTCGCCAGGGCACTGATGCCAATGATGGTGTCCAAAGTTTAAGGCTCCAATGTCCTTGCAAAGCAGCCAGTGCCTTTCGTCCTGCCAAATCTACTGACTCCACTGCTTTTGATTTGATGATATTGTCTTGGGATCTGAGATTCTCATGGGAATCTTGTGAAACAGTCCTTTTGTTTATTTTTTTGAAAAAATTTAAAGTGTATTTATTTTATTTTTAATTGTATTTTTTCTCCCCCCACACCACACAGCATGTAGGATCTTTCCCCTAGGCCGAGTTGGAACCCATTCCCTCTACAGTAGAAGCCTGGAGTCCTAACCACTGGACCACCAGGGAAGTTCCTGAAATAGTTATATAGATTCCTCACTCGTCACTACAGTTCTTTCTTCTTGAACCTCAGGCATCAATCCACAGGGACAGGAATTAAGGATAATCAGAGCTGCAGACATTGCGTTGCTAAGCTTAAAGCACTGCTCTTCTGTCACTGACTCTGAGTCCTAGGAACTCTTGCTTCTTATAGATTGACTTATTTTCCAGGATGTTTCTTGATCACTCATGCAAACAGACTGCTGAGGGTCTGCACCACTTAGCCCTCAAAAACCTGTCCAGACATACCTGAATCTGAGGAAGAAAACAGCACAGGCTCAAGTTACATAAATACGATCGTGTTGTCCTGCTGTTTAGAATTCTTCAATGCCTCTTTTCTCTCCACTTTCCATGACCTCACAGTGCACTCTCCTATCAGGGTTTAGTGCATCTCTCTGGGCTCCGCTGGAGACAAACCCTACCGTGACTCGCTAGTCTGCTGCTGGTGCTGCTAAGTCACTCCAGTCGTGTCCAACTCTGTGCGACCCCACAGACGGCAGCCCACCAGGCTCCCCCGTCCCTGGGACTCTCCAGGCAAGAACACTGGAGTGGGTTGCCATTTCCTTCTCCAATGCAGGAAAGTGAAAGTGAAAGTGAAGTCGCTCAGTCGTGTCCGACTCCTAGCGACCCCTTGGACTGCAGCCTACCAGGCTCCTCCGTTCATGGGATTTTCCAGGCAAGAGTACTGGAGTGGGGTGCCATTGCCTTCTCCAGACTCTCTAGTCTAGTGATGCTGAATTACTTTAAGCAACACATTTCATACATTTGCCAAGCTTCTCATGTCTGCATGCTTCACCTGTTATGCCCAGAAGTAGCATATTTTCTTTATGTATTTTCACCACTGTAATAGTCTTTTGTATGAGTTACCTATTGAGGTTTAGTAAATCGTCTCCAAACCTAGTGACTTAAAACAATGAATATTTATTATACAGTAGGTCCCTTACATATGAATGAGTTCTGATCCAAGAATGCATTCTTAAGTCCAATTTATTTGTAAGTCCAACTAAGTACCCAACAAACACAATTGACTATATAGTACCATACTGTAATAGGTTTATAATACTTTTCACACAAATAACATCAATATATAAAAAACAAACATACACACACAAAAAACATTTTTAATCTCCCAGCACAGTACCTTGAAAAGGACAGTAGTATGGTACAAAAGCTGGCACACAGGAGCTGGCATCAGATGAAAAGGCAAGAAGAGTTACTGACTGGAGAAGGGAGAGGAGGTGGGAGATGATAGGGCTGAAGGACTGGCAGCAATTGAAGATGGAGGGCAAACTGCAATTTGACTCACACCTGACTTTGATGGAAAGCGTGCTTCCATCTTTGAAGGCTCACAACTTGAAGGCTCGTATGTAGGCGACTTATTGGACCATGATTTCTGTGGGTCAGGAATCTGGTCATGGCTTGGCTGGGTTCTTTATCCAGGGTCTCTTACAAGGTTGTAAGAGGTGTTGTTCAGAGCAGTGGTCTCACATGAACGTTCAATTAGGTAAAGATCCATTTTGAAGCTCACTGACCTTGCTCTTGGCCAGTTCAGTTCCACATATGTTGAGGGACTGAGGGCCTTAGTTCTTCACTGGCTTCTGACACCGGCCTCCTTCAGTTCTCCGTTATGTGGACCTCATAGGTAACTCACATCATGGTAACTGGTCTCCGTCAGACTGAGGAAGACAGCAGGAGAGAATGAGCAGGGGCAAACAAGTCTTTTGCATTCTAATCACAGAGGATTACTTTAACTTCTTTAAAGGGACTTCTCAAGTGGCTCAGTGGTAAAGAATCCATCTGCCAATGCAGGAGATGAGGGTTCAGTCCCCGGGTTGGGAACATCCCCTGGAGGAGGAAACAGCAGCCTACTCCAGTATTCTTGCCTGGAAAATCCCAAGGACAGTAGAGCCTGGTGGGATATTGTCCTTGGGGTCGCAAAGTCGGAGAGTCAGACACGGCTTAGCACAGAGGCGTACAACTTCTTTAAAGTGATGGGATACACCTGTTATAAACAAGTCACTAGGCTCAGCGCACATTCAAACGGAGGGGATTATACAAGACCTGGAACGCCCAGGCCGGGATCATTGAGGATGTTCTGTGATTGTCCTGTGGCAGCAATAAATCCCACCCATGATTGGTTGGCATGTCCAGACTGATGACACTGCACATGTACCAAGATGGTACAAAAATGTTTATTTCTCACATAATGGGGTCTTTCTGAAGAAAATAGGGCAGGCATAAAAGCCAGCCTGGAATGTCTTGAGAGAAGAGAGAAGACAGTGGCTTTAGTTTTTATTATAGTGAGGAGGTGGGGCCTTGGTCAGGGTTCCCACAGGAAAGGAGTTTGGATAGCTTAAACTTTTCCACCGGAACCAGTGGATGGAGCCCCAAGGCTTTCTCACTGTCTTGCTCTGATATGGGTGGAAGGGAAAGGGGGAGAATAGGACATGAGAGGTGTCAGGAATCAAAGAGCAAAATGAAATTGAAGTCAGATTCCTTGTTCCATGAGGCTATTTTAGAGGCTGTCTACTGTATCCATTATCATATGATTGCTTATTTTACTTGCTTGCCTTTTACAAGATAAGAATGTATTTTAATTTATTTTTATGTTTTCAACCCTTAGTGCAGTGCCTGACATATCATGGTCACTCAATAAATGGCTGAATGAACAACTGAATGACTGCATATATAGACTCTCCCTTTCCTCTTGATTATTATTTATCCCCTGTTGTATGCCCATTGATGTTTTCAAGATTCAGCTCAGGAACTATCTTCTCTATGATGTTTTTTTGGACCTATTCCTCCTTGCCCCGTTTGCCCCCTTCTAGAACTGATCACCTTCTTTTTTGTGTTCAACCATTTTGAGTACAGATTTTTGTCATAGAACTGATGCACTAAGTGGCATTTCTTTCTTTCAGAACTGTATCCCTTACTAGTCTGAAAGCTCACTGAAGGCAAGAGTTTGTCTCATTATAAACACTGGTACCCAAAGTATCTAGTATGATATCACACATAGACGTTCAGTTACTATTGCACAAAATGTTCAGTTCATTCTCCCAAGGGGAAAGGAGTAACACAAAGCTGCAAAGAAGTGGATATTTACTCTGGATATTGAAGAATAAAAGCTTGACAGGTAGGGACACAGGATCGGGGAGACTTTAGAGAGAGAATAATTTAGACCCACTAAGTATAATAGTAAATACAATGAGTTACAAAAAATCATAGTGTAATAGTAAGATTTAGCTGGTTCAAGGCGGGGCTAAAAAGGAGGTTCACATCTGAGTTGTGAAACTTTGTAGGCTAGATTAAGTAGGGCAGAATGTCTCTTTATGATAGTGGGGTTTCAAAACTTGGGTGCAGCTGTTAATATAAGCAAATCTGTTTCAGAAAAACAATTCTGATGGCAGAATAGAAGGGACTTGTGTAGGAAGTGACCTGGAATCAATCAAGAGTAGGAATTTGCGGATTCACTAGGACAAAGTGAACTCTCCCTGTGGGAAATCAGAGTGCAGACAGTAGGTAGCACCAGCTTTCTGAGTGATGCTAAGAGGAATCCCTGTGCTCTGATATTTGCAAGATGTGAACAACAGAAAATTCCATTGAAAGGATTGTGAGGGTATATAGGCAACAGAGATAAAGAGTATGGAAGAATCAACTAAAGAAGAAAAGATTTACTCTGATTATCTTGATAGCTGATCAGTTGGTATCCCTAGTAAGAACTTTAGCTCACTTTCAGTTTTAGATACATATATTATAAGACTAATGAAAGAAAACAAAAGGAAAAAAAAAGTTATGTTTATATAATACGTGTATTATGTCCAAAGCATTACAATGAATATAGTATACAGTTTTTCCTGTTTCTGTGGTATATTATCTCTCCAACAAAGCATGTTATCTCTTTTTTTTTTATTCTGAAGGAATTATTTCATTTTTCTCATGTCAAGTCTCAAAACTATTTTCTAATATGGGATTTCACAGCCTAAGATTTGTGTTCAAAGAAGAATGTTGCTGTTGTTACAGGCTAGATTATCTTCCTGGAAAAAAAGAAATAGACATGTTTCTGGTCTTTGGTATTCCTCGTTTAAGCTGGAGTCTGAAGGCACTGTGGTTAGAATCGACAGCCGTATACACAGAAAGAGTCACCTTAATAGTGAGGCAGAAAACAGGATAAAGAGGTGTCCAATAGCTCTAGTTTTACATTACTATAACCCTTCCAAAGGGCAGCCTAAGAATTTTCCATGGATTTTTTTTCAAGGATTTTTAACATTTCAGAGGTGGCATAATCTCAGATTTCACCGGATACTTTAGTAGGACCTCTCACATAATTTCAGTTGTAATTTTACTGTTAGATGATTAATACAAAATGCGAAATAGCAAAATGCTTTTCTGAATTGGGTAAGCCTTTTAAATAAATTTATATTCTACTAAAAGCAACAGTATATGCATACACTTGAAACATTAATAATACATGTGTTAGTGTGATAGCAGGGTTTATTCAGCTGTACATTTGATTTATCTGAACCTTTTTAGTAACTTCATTTTTGAAGTTTTTGACCCACAGGTTAGAAACTAACTTGATACAACTTCCTTACTTCACAGATGAGGGAACAACTGATTTAGAACAGGTCATTTACATGAATTTCTCAAGGTAACAAAGAGTTTTAAAGGCAGGGTAGAATCTAGAATTCCTGACCTTTAGACCAGTTAATACCAAATTAGCCAAAAACATTAGACCTATGAACATGAAGGCAGAATTAAATTATAACACGTTTGATAAATGGTCTGATGTATCGATTCTACTGTTCAGAAGGTGCTGTCAGACACTGAATTCCCTGGCATGTATGACATGTCATATAGGCCCTATATTGCTACTGAAAGTGAAAAGTTATTTCCCTGATTTGAAACAAACTACACACAGAGTTTAAAAATCTCAGTATGAGAGAGTCTATCTACCTGCTTATGTATATATGCCCAAGAACTTGGTACTGTGGCTCAGTTCCTTTCACATTCATTTTTTTCTCTTTGAGTGTAGAAAAGATGAATAAAGAAAATAAAAGCCAGAATAGCTCAGCTTGCAGGAAGAGAAGATAAAAAGGGTCAGAAGGATAGACGTTTGAGATGCTCAACCTGTGTGTGGATGGCTCTGTTCCACTGATCCCACTGGAGGAGTGTATTTGAAGTGGCATAATAATTAGGCTCAAAAATTTACCCCCAGTGTGCCCTTCAAACAAAAAGCTTGGATTGAGCCTTGGGGCAATTCAGTTCAGTGATTTTTAGACCTCTGTATAATACAGCTGCTGGAGAGAAGTCTCGAGAGAACAGGCTTTTTCTCCTTTTTGAGACCTAACATTGCACATTTTCTGATTAACCAGAGTGTTGGTAAAAACCACTTCCCTTTAAATTTCATATTGGTTATTTATTCTTTATGATTAAACCATCATGATTAATCACTATGATTAAACCATCAAAACCACAGCATAAAATTATAATTAAGCCTCATTTTTATGAACTTACACATGTCTTAAAAACCTTATTATTAGATTAAGTATCCAGACAGAAATATAAAATTTTCCTAGCCAGATTCTAAACTGTATGTATTATTTGTTTCAAATAATCAAAACTAGGAAACGATAATGACATTACAGAGTTGAAATACAGATATTTCTTTCATGAAATATGTTAAATATTTGTCTTTCCGTGATTTGTGGATGGTTTTGAAATAAATATAAGTTTGAATCAGATGAAATAAAGGTTTGGATGCTATTTCTTTAGAGCAAAGTTAACATATAATCTTATGTATAACAGAAACTCAGTGTTGTCAATCAGAAAGATCTTAAATATGCTTAAGGAATATGGATTTCAACAAACAACCACTTGCTGACACTTAAGATAAGCACTTTAGAAGTGCATGAGAGTATAATGTTATGTTCTGGCATGGAGCCAGAATGTTTTATTTTCTTACCAACATTTTATTTTCCTGAACTCTAAAAGAAGTGACAGGTTATTTTGTCTGTAATGGTGGTTATTTTCAACTTCAAAAACTTTTCTGTGATCTTAAAACCTTATAATTTGTTCACAGTTACAAGTTAATACAGGCACGGAGCAGCATCTGTATGCAATTTTAGCTGAGAGATAGAGTGGGAACTTTTAGTCCTTCCAAACTTATTTCATTAGACATGCATTATTTAGAACAAGCATAGTACTGAGTTAGCTTACGTCTGATCTGTTGGAAACTGGAAACGCGGACATTTAGTCTTTTGAGGGGGTGGATCTTGGCTATGGCCCCCATCGGGCTAGTTCTCCGTTACATGGACAACCAGGAATAAGGGCAGAAAAGGGGACACTATACAAAAGCTCTTTCTGCCAAGCTGTGTAGTAATGCTTTCTCCTAGGCTAAATCATCTAGTGAAGGGGAAGTTGCTCAGTTGTGTCTGACTGTTTGTGACCCCATGGACTATACAATCCATGGAATCCTCCAGGCCAGAATGCCGGAAAGGGTAGCTCTTCTCTGTGGGATCTTCCCAGCCTAGGAATCAAACTGGGGTGTCCCTGCACTGCAGGCAGATTCTTTACCAGTTTTGGCTTCCCTCATAGCTTAGCTGGTAAAGAATCTGCCTACAATGCAAGAGACCCCTGTTCCATTCCTGGGTGGAGAAGATTCCCTGGAGAAGGGAAAGGCTACCCACTCCAGTACTCTTGGGTTTCTCTTATGGCTCAGCTGGTAAAGAATCTGCCTGCAATGTGGGTGACCTGGGTTTGATCCTTGGGTTGGGAAGATCCCCTGGAGAAGGGAAAGGCTACCGACTCCAGTATTCTGGCCTGGAGAATTCCAAGGACTGTATAGTCCATGGGGTCACAAAGAGTCAGACACCACTGAGCAACTTTCACTTTCTTTACCAGTTGAACTACCGGGAATCCCTACATCACCTAGTTCAGTTCAGCTCAGTTCAGTTGCTCAGTTGTGTCCGACTCTTTGTGACCCCATGGGCTGCAGCACGCCAGGCCTCCCTGTCCATCACCAACTCCCAGAGTTTACTCAAACTCATGTCCATTGAGTCAGTGATGCCATTCAACCATCTCATCCTCTGTCATCCCCTTCTCCTAAAGCCTTCGATCTTTCCCAGCATCAGGGTCTTTTCCAATGAGTCAGCTCTCCACATCAGGTGGCCAAAGTATTGGAGTTTCAGCTTCAGCATCAGTCCTTCCAGTGAATATTCAGGGCTGATTTCCTTTAGGATGGACTGGTTGGATCTCCTTGCATTCCAAGGGTCTTTCAAGAGTCTTCTCCAAAACCACAGTTCAAAAGCATCAAATTTGGGAAACTCAGCAGTGGCCACAGGACTGGAAAAGTTCAGTTTTCATTGCAATCCCAAAGAATGCTCAAACTACTGCACAACTGCACTCATCTCACACTCTAGCAAAGTAATGCTCAAAATTCTCCAAACTAGGTTTCAACAGTATGTGAACCATGAACTTCCAGATGTTCAAGGTGGATTAGAAAAGGCAGAGGAACCAGAGATCAAACTGCCAACATCCATTGGATCATTGAAAAAGCAAGAGAGTTCCAGAAAAACATCTATTTCTGCTTTATTGACTACGCCAAAGCCTTTGTGTGGATCACCACAAATGATGGAAAATTCTTCAAGAGATGGGAATACCAGACCATTTTACCTGCCTCCTGAGAAATCTGTATGCAGGTCAGGAAGCAAAAGTTAGAATTGGATATGGAACAATAGACTGGTTCCAAATCGGGAAAGGAGTACATCAAGACTGTATATTGTCGCCCTGCTTATTTAACTTATATGCAGAGTACATCTTGAGAAATGCAGGACAAGATTGCCGGGAGAAATATCAATAACATCAGATATGCAGATGACACCACCCTTATGGCAGAATGCGAAGAAGAGCTAGAGAGCCTCTTGATGAAAGTGAAAGAGGAGAGTGAAAAAGTTGACTTAAAACTTCACCTGTCTGCAGCAAAATTCGCCTCTCCTTTGCTACATCTTTTCGGATGTTCCTTTGCTGGACGTCACCATGACACTCCCTTTTTGAGTCCGCCCTTCCAAGACAGTGATTAACCCACTCCAGCTTTCTCCCTTCCTCTTTTCCTTTCAGGCATTGTTCAACAGCCTTACTGTGGCTTTCCAGAGATTCAGGACTTAACAGAAAGTAGTCTGAGAAGAGAAAAAAAAGTATTGTGGGCAAGGCTCTTCAAATCACACAGACTACTCTGCTTTCATGAAGAAATAAATCCCATGAATAGTCCTATGGAAGTGAAGGTAAAAAAAAAAATTTTTTTAATTTGAAAAGAAGGGAAGAAGAAAAAGAATGACTGCAGTGTTTTGCTGAAGACTTTTATCAAAAAATATATGGAATTGGGAGGCAGCAAATTTGTAAGAAAGTTGGAGATGGTCTATTACTTATATGATCTTAGGATAAATGCTGCAATGTTAATTTTAAGATCACAAGTTGGACAGAAATGATAGGATCTGTATCCACCTTTTGAAAATTAACTGCTTTATTATATCCAGTCTTTATATTTGCAATTGTGCCGCATGTTAAAGCAAATGATTAAAGCAAGTCTTCCCTGATAGATTATTAGATAAATTTGCTGGGTAAAATTTTGGATGGAGTAGGCTTTCTGAAGAAATCTAAATGTGAACCTGTATCACTTAAAAACAAAACCAGGGACTCTGCTTGTTAATTTCCATGCAAGGTTCTTGCCGACTGGCAGTCAGGACAGGAACTGGGGTGCTTTGTGGTGGCAGTAGAAGGCTGGCAGTGAAAAGTATATAACAATGCCCCTGTTTTCTGTTTCCAATTCTTGCAGCATAGAACTGGAATCCAGAAAATGTGCTGCTTTGAATAATTCAAATTTCAAGTCTGTTGGTGGTTCATGACAATTTTGATTTACTTTTCCCTAACATTTTATTTTATGCTTAGTTTTCATCCCCAGTTGTTGGTTTTTTAAAATTCCTCTTCCTTAAGTTCTTTGATTTTAAGAATCAGTGTGATGATCTCCTTTATAAATATTAAGCAAGGCTATTGAGTCAGAAACAGGATATACAAAGAAAGATATATGAGAAAAATCAAAGACAACTTCTAAAATAAGAAGTTAGCCTGAATTTTACAAAGCTTTATGGATTTATAATGACTCTCTCAACCCATGCTAATGTTCTAGGAGAGCTTTAGAGCTCAGTTCTTACCCGGAATCTCCTTTGTAGATAACAAGCTTGACATGCTTTAAATATTTATAGTTGGGTCCCAGAGTGTTACCAAAAACAATGCAGCTTCTAGCATATGGACTATGAAGCCAGAATCTTCATTACTGTCACACATGGTGACAGAGTGGAAATAAACAGTCTGAAACAGGCAAGTCTGGAGAGGCTAGATCAGCTAAAGGATGATAAACATTCACATGTGTCCTCCCAATATGTGTTTTATTATATACATTTGTGTTTTCTTCTGACTTCAAAAAATAATTTTTGTTTAAACAGCAGGAAAATGTTTAATGAAGTGTACACTGAAAATTAATTACTATTTCCTTAATAAAAACTTTCTCTACTGTCTCTGCCTCTCTCTCTCTCAGACACACACACACACACACACACACACACATCTCTGCGCTTATCTTTGCTGGCCTTCATTCTCTTCTCCTCCATGCTGGCTTTTCCTCCACATGATCGTGAACATGGCTGGGAGCAGTAGCTCCAATGTTGTTAACATGGTAGCTTTGTTACCGTGGGGAAAGATAGGGTCCCTGCTTCTGCATATGACATTTCTATAGAAAAGTGCTGATCAACCAAAATTTGAGTCTTGTGTCAATTCTTCTTACCAGTCCCTGTTGCTAAAACAATGGAACCATTTGAATGGCAAACCTGGTTCATGTGCCCACGACTGGCAGCCTCACTAATATCAAAACTTAGAGCAAGGAGGATCAGGTCCATCAAAGAAGAACTGCATTTACTTGAGGAAGGGGAAAGGGGCATGTTCAGCAGGTAAAGACACAGGTGGCTGAAAGTGAGAGTGAAAGTGTCAGTTGCTCAGTCATATCTGACTCTTTGAGACTCCATAAACTGTAGCCCACCAAGCTCCTCTATCCATGGGACTCTCCAGGCAAGAATATTGGAGTGGATAGCCATTCCCTTCTCCAGGGGATCTTCCAGACTGAGGGATTAAACCCAGGTCTCCTACATTGCAGGCAGATTCTTCACCATCTGAGCCACCAGGGAAACCCAAAATACCAAATTTAATTATTTTTTTGTTGCACCATGAGGCATATGGGATCTTTGTTCCCCAACCAGGGATATAACCTGTCTCCCCTGCAGTGGAAGCGTGGAGTCTTAACCACTGGACCACCAGTGGTTAAAAGTGTTAGTCATTCAGTCAAGTTCGACCCCACGGACTATAACCTGCAAGACTCCTCTGTCCATAAAATTTTCCAAAGAACACTGAAGTGGGTTGCCATTCCATTCTCCAGGGGATCTCCCCAACTCAGGGATCAAACCCAGGTCTCCTGCATTGCGGGTGGATTCTTCACTGTCTGAGTCACCAGGTAAACCCTCTACAGAAAATTAAAGATACAAAGAGAACTGCCAGACACACTGTTTTGCAAGAACTGATAATGAGATCTTCCACAGAACATGACAACATCCTTATTATTTATTTAATGGACATTTATTAAGTGTCTCCAACTGTAACACTTGACATTCAGTTTCTCCTGCCTTGGAATACAGGAGTGAGCAGTAGGTGAAACTCAAATGCAAATCCCATTCCCTGGTGGAGTGATATACTCAAGTGTCTTGTCACGTTAGGGTGTCCCCCTGTAGCCATAAGAGGTTGTTTCTCTAATTCCAAAATAATTCTTTAATTTGTCAGAGGCCGCTGCTACTGATATGTCATGGTATCGCAGTCACATGTGGTCTGTTGATGCCCTTTCCTCTGTGCCTGTTCACATACTGAGCCCACACACTTGCTGCTCGGCCTCTCAGACCAAGTCACAATTCAGGGTTTGTCATCTTCCCTCGGATATCATGCCCATATCCTCATGCTTTTCAATATTTTTTTTTTGTCCCTGATCACTCTCACCTTCAGCTGAAATAAGAAATAACTTTTTTCCCTCCAGTGAAATAATTTTTGAAAACTTTTTATTTTATGTTGGAGTGTAGCCAAGTAACAATTGTGATAGTTTCAGATGGACAGTAAAGGACCTCAGCTATACATATACATGTATCCATTCTTCCCCAAACTTCCCTCCCATCCAGGCTACCACATAACATTAAGCAGAGTTCGATGTCTTCTACAGTAGATCCATATTGGTTATCCATTTTAAATACAGCAGTGTGTACATGTCAATCCCAAACTCCCTAACTATCCCTTCCCTTATACTTCCCCCCGTGGAAACCATATGAAAAAACTCTTAACTGGTTCCAAAATAGCATCATTGCAGTGCTCTGGAGATAAAAATCCTTTCATAGGTTCAATTTCTTAAATTCTTCTCCTGAGGTTTCTAAACCCAGGTGTTGAGAACTGGTGCCATTTATTATGGATCTTTCGGATTTGTCCCTGGTGCATGTCTGCTGGTAACTCATGACTGAGTCTTACCACCTCCACACTGTTCACTCAGGTTCATTTGAAGGCCACACTCCTCATAGGTAACTAGGTTCGCTTGACCCTGGACTTGTTCAAAGGTCTCAGTCACTGCTTGTTCAAGCAGACTCTTTGCATCTTCTTGTAACTGGAATCTGATAAATTCATCTTTTTATTTCTTGATAAGTTGAAAATTTGGAGTGAATGTACATTTGGGGCTTTTGTCTTGTACCCTTTCTACATGGCTAACTATAATATGAAACAGAATGAAACAAGATCAAAATGAAAAGAATACAGAAAAGGTCAGGATAATACAGACCAGGGACTAACTGATTCCAACTGGGGGAATCAGGTAACATTTAAGAAAAGGTGATATTTGAGCTGAACTTTGAAGGGTGGTTGGATTTTGATTAGGGTTATGGAAGCATTTCAGCTTGAGAGACAGAGTTGTGACATTCCTAAGTTTGGGGAAATAAAAGTCCAGATCCACAGAACTTTGTGGGGCCAAAATGTATTCTTAGAGATCTATTAAAATTTTCCTCTTCGTAGTGGGCCCAAATACACGTCAAAATACTTATATGTTAGAAAATGAATACAGAAAATAGATTTTTAAATCCCTTCCATGAATACTGAAGAATTCAGTCTTAACTGGGAGGGAGCAAGCATTAAAAAAAGGGTCAGAGCAAGGAAGTAATATTTCTTTTGGAAAAGTATTTTTGAAAGCAATGTAAATGTTTGATAAAGAACTGCTAGACTGAAGATAAGGTGACCAGTTAAGAAACTACAGGGGAAACCCTCTAGTCATGTGCTGCAGTCCAACGAGGCCTGTCCATGTGGCAGGCAATACCAAGTTTACGCTGAATCAGATATCTCTGTCGTGTTCTTGTACACTGGCTTATGGAACTCAAGTTAAGGCCCTTCCATTTCGGGTGAAATTCCTCTTGGTAGATTGGACCTAGGCTGATATTTGGAGAGAGATCAGGCCCTGAGTCTTTGGAGTGGGAGCACCGACTCCAAGACCCTAGACAACCCAGGAACTAATGCTCAGTCAGTCAGTCAGTTCAGTCGCTCAGTCGTGTCCGACTCTCTGCAACCCAATGAATTGCAGCACAGCCAGGCCTCCCTGTCCATCACCAACTTCCAGAGCTTACTCAAACTTATGTCCATTGAGTCAGTGATGCCATCCAACCATCCCATTCTCTGTTGTCCCCTTTTCCTCCTGCCCTCAATCTTTCCCAGCATCAGGGTTTTTGCAATGAGTCAAATCTACACATGAGGTGGCCAAAGTATTAGAGTTCCAGCTTCAGCATCAATCCTTCCAGTGAACACACAGGACTGATCTGCTTTAGGATGGACTGGTTGGATCTCCTTGCGGTCCAAGGGACTCTCAAGAGTCTTCCCCAACAACACAGTTCAAAAGCATCAATTCTTCGGCCCTCAGCTTTCTTCACAGTCCAACTCTCACATCCATACATGACTACTGGAAAAACCATAGCCTTGACTAGACGGATCTTTGTTGGCAAAGTAATGTCTTTGCTTTTTAATATGCTGTGTAGGTTGGTCATAACTTTCCTTCCAAGGAGTAAGCGTCTTTTAATTTCATGGCTGTAATTACCATCTGCAGTGATTTTTGGATCCCCAAAAAATAAAGTATGACACTGCTTTCCCATCTATTTCTCCTGAAGTAATGGGACCCGATGCCATGTTCTTAGTTTTCTGAATGCTGAGTTTTAAGCCAACTTTTTCATTCTCCTCTTTCACTTTCATCGAGAGGCTTTTTAGTTCCTCTTCACTTTCTGCCACAAAGGTTGTGTCATCTGCATATCTGAGGTTATTGATGTTTCTCCTGGCAATCTTGATTCCAGCTTGTTCTTTTTCCAACCCAGTGTTTCTCATGATGTGCTCTGCATATAAGTTAAATAAGCAGGGTGACAATATACAGCCTTGATGTACTCCTTTCCCTATTTGGAACCAATCTGTTATTCCATGTCCAGCTCGAGCTGTTGCTTCCTGACCTGCATACAGATTTCTCAGGAGGCAGGTCAGGTGGTCTGGTATTCCCATCTCTTTCAGAATTTCCCACAGTTTGTTGTGATCCACACAGTCAAAGGCTTTGGCATAGTCAATAAAGCAGAAATAGATGTTTTTCTTGAACTTTCTTACTTTTTTGATGATCCAGCAGACATTGGCAATTTGATCTCTGGTTCCTCTGCCTTTTCTAAAACCAGCTTGAACGTCTGGAAGTTCACAGTTCATGTATTGCTGAAGCCTGGCTTGGAGAATTTTGAGCGTTACTTTACTAGTGTGTGAGATGAGAGCAATTGTGCAGTAGTTTGAGCATTCTTTGGCATTGCCTTTCTTTGGGATTAGAATGAAAACTGACCTTTTCCAGTCCTGTGACCACTGCTGAGTTTTCCAAATTTGCTGGCATATTGAGTGCAGCACTTTCACCACATCATCTTTCAAGATTTGAAATAACTCAACTGGAATTCCATCACCTCCACTAGTTTTGTTCATATTGATACTTTCTGAGGCCCACTTGACTTCACATTCCAGGGTATCTGGCTCTAGGTGAGTGATCACACCATCGTGATTATCTGGGTCGTGAAGATCTTTTTTGTACAGTTCTTCTGTGTATTCTTGCCACCTCTTCTTAATATCTTCTGTTTCTGTTAAGTCCATACCATTTCTGTCCCTTATTGAGCCCATCTTTGCATAAAATTTTCCCTTGGTATCTCTAATTTTCTTGAAGAGATCTCTAGTCTTTTGCGTTCTATTGTTTTCCTCCATTTCTTTGCATTGATCACTGAGGATGGCTTTCTTATCACTCCTTGCTATTCTTTGGAACTCTGCATTCAAATGGGAATATCTTTCCTTTTCCCCTTTGCTTTTAGCTTTCCTTCTTTTCACAGCTATTTGTAAGGCCTCTTCAAACAGCCCTTTGCTTTTTTGCATTTCTTTTTCTTGGGGATGGTCTTGATTCCTGTCTCCTGTACAATGTCACGAACCTCTGTCCATAGTTCATCAGGCACTCTGTCTATCAAATCTAGTCCCTTAAATCTATTTCTCACTTCCACTGTATAGTCATAAGGGATTTGACTTAGGTCATAACTGAATGATCTAGTGGTTTTCTCCATTTTCTTCAATTTCAGTCTGAATTTAGCAATAAGGAGTTCTTGATCTGAGCCACAGTCAGCACCTGGTCTTGTTTGTGCTGACTGTATAGAGCTTCTCCATCTTTGGCGGCAAAGAATGTAATCAATCTGATTTCAATGTTGACCATCTGGTGATGTCCATGTGTAGAGTCTTCTCTTGTGTTGTTGGAAGAGGGTATTTGCTATGACCAGTGCGTTTTCTTGGCAGAACTCTATTAGCCTTTGCCCTGCTTCATTCCGTACTCCAAGGCCAAATTTGCCTGTTACTCCAGGTGTTTCTTGACGTCCTACTTTTGCATTCCAGTCCCCTATAATGAAAAGGACATCTTTTAAATCTTAAAAATTAGGGCAGAAATAAATGCAAAAGAAACTAAAGAGACCATAGCAAAAATAAACAAAGCTAAAAGCTGGTTTTTTTTAAAAAATAAACAAAATTGACAAACCATTAGCAAGACTCATTAATAAACAAAGGGAGAAGAACCAAATTAACAAAATTAGAAACGAAAATGGAGAGATCACAACAGACAACACTGAAATACAAAGGATCATAAGAGACTACTACCAGCAGCTCTATGCCAATAAAATGGACAACTTGGAAGAAATGGACAAGTTCTTAGAGAAGTATAACTTTCCAAAACTGAATCAGGAAGAATTAGAAGATCTTAACAAACCCATCACAAGCAAGGAAATCGAAACTGTAATCAGAAATCTTCGGCAAACAAAAGCCCAGGACCAAATGGCTTCACAGCTGAATTCTACCAAAAATTCAGGCAAGAGCTAACACCTATCTTACTCAAACTCTTCCAGAAAATTGCAGAAGAAGGTAAACTTCCAAACTCATTCTATGAGGCCACCATCACCCTAATTCCAAAACCAGACAAAGATGCCACCAAAAAAGAGAACTACAGGCCAATATCACTGATGAACATAGATGCAAAAATACTTAACAAAATTCTAGCAAACAGAATCCAACAACATATTAAAAAAATCATACACCATGACCAAGTGGGCTTTATCCCAGGAATGCAAGGATTCTTTAATATCCGCAAATCAATCAATGTAATACACCACTTTAACAAATTGAAAGATAAAAACCATATGATTATCTCAATAGATGCAGAAAAAGCCTTTGACAAAATTCAGCATCCATTTATGATTAAAACTCTCCAGAAAGCAGGAATAGAAGGAACATACCTCAACATAATAAAAGCTATATACGACAAACCCACAGCAAGCATCACCCTCAATGGTGAAAAATTGAAAGCATTTCCCCTGAAATCAGGAACAAGACAAGGGTGCCCACTCTCACCACTACTATTCAACATAGTTTTGGAAGTGCTGGCCACAGCAATCAGGGCAGAAAAAGAAGTAAAAGGAATCCAGATAGGAAAAGAAGAAGTGAAACTCTCGCTGTTTGCAGATGACATGATCCTCTAAATAGAAAACCCTAAAGACTCCACCAGAAAATTACTAGAGCTAATCAATGAATACAGTAAAGTTGCAGGATATAAAATTAACACACAGAAATCTCTTGCATTCTTATACACTAACAATGAGAAAACAGAAAGAGAAATGAAGGAATCGATACCATTCACCATTGCAACAAAAAGAATAAAATACTTAGGAGTATATCTACCTAAAGAAACAAAAGACCTATACATAGAAAACTATAAAACACTGATGAAAGAAATCAAAGAGGACACAAACAGATGGAGAAATATACCGTGTTCATGGATTGGAAGAATCAATATTGTCAAAATGGCTATTCTACCCAAAGCAATCTATAGATTCAATGCAATCCCTATCAAACTACCAACGGTATTTTTCACAGAACTAGAACAAATAATTTCACAGTTTGTATGGAAATACAAAAAACCTCGAATAGCCAAAGTAACCTTGAGAAAGAAGAATGGAACTGGAGGAATCAACCTGCCTGACTTCGGACTATACTACAAAGCCACAGTCATCAAGACAGTATGGTACTGGCACAAAGACAGAAATATAGATCAATGGAACAGAATAGAAAGCCCAGAGATAAATCCACGAACCTATGGTCACCTTATCTTCGACAAAGGAGGCAAGGATATACAATGGAAAAAAGACAACCTCTTTAACAAGTGGTGCTGGGAAAACTGGTCAACCACCTGTAAAAGAATGAAACTAGAATACTTTCTAACACCATACACAAAAATAAACTCAAAATGGATTAAAGATCTAAATGTAAGACCAGAAACTATAAAACTCCTAGAGGAGAACATAGGCAAAACACTCTCCGACATAAATCACAGCAGGATCCTCTATGACCCACACCCCAGAATTTAAGAAACAAAAGCAAAAATAAACAAATGGGATCTAATGAAACTTAAAAGCTTTTGCACAACAAAGGATACTATAAGTAAGGTGAAAAGACAGCCCTCAGATTGGGAGAAAATAATAGCAAACGAAGCAACAGACAAAGGATTAATCTCAAAAATATACAAGCAACTCCTCCAGCTCAACTCGAGAAAAATAAATGACCCAATCAAAAAATGGGCCAAAGAACTAAACAGACATTTCTCCAAGGAAGGCATACAGATGGCAAAAAAACACATGAAAAGATGCTCAACATCACTCATTATCAGAGAAATGCAAATCAAAACCACAATGAGGTACCATTACACGCCAGTCAGGATGGCTGCTATCCAAAAGTCTACAAGCAATAAATGCTGGAGAGGGTATGGAGAAAAGGGAACCCTCTTACACTGTTGGTGGGAATGCAAATTAGTACAGCCACTATGGAAAACAGTGTGGAGATTCCTTAAAAAGCTGGAAATAGATCTGCCATATGACCCAGCAATACCACTTCTAGTTATACACACTGAGGAAACCAGATCCGAAAGAGACACGTGCACCCCAATGTTCATCGCAGCACTGTTTATAATAGCCAGGTCATGGAAGCAACCTAGATGCCCATCAGCAGACGAATGGATGAGGAAGCTGTGGTACATATGCACCATGGAATATTACTCAGCCATCAAAAAGAATTCATTTGAATCAGTTCTAATGAGATGGGTGAAACTGGAACCCATTATACAGAGCGAAGTAAGCCAGAAAGATAAAGACCATTACAGTATACTAACACATATATATGGAATTTAGAAAGATGGTAACGATAACCTTATATGCAAAAAAAGAAAAAAGAGACTCAGATGTATAGAACAGACTTGTGGACTCTGTGGGAGAAGGCGAGGGCGGGATGTTTCAAGAGAACAGCATCGAAACATGTATATCTAGGGTGAAACAGATCACCAGCCCAGGTTGGATGCATGAGACAAGTGCTCAGGCCTGGTGCACTGGGAAGACCCAGAGGGATGGGGTGGAGAGGGAGGTGGGAGAGGGGACCGGGATGGGGAATACATGTAAATCCATGGCTAATTCATTTCAATGTATGACAAAAACTACTGCAATGTTGTAAAGTAATTAGCCTCCAACAAATAAAAATAAATGGAAGAAAAAAAAAAAAAAGAAAAAAAAAAGAAAAAGACATCTTTTTTGGGTGTTAGTGCTGGAAAGTGTTGTAGGTCTTCATAGAACTGTTCAACTTCAGCTTCTTCAGCATTACTGGTCAGGGCATAGACTTGGATTACTGTGATATTGAATGGTTTGCCTTGGAAACAAACAGAGATCATTCTGTCGTTTTTGAGATTGCATCAAAGTACTGCATTTTGGACTCTTTTGTTGACTATGATGGCTACTCCATTTCTTCTAAGGGATTCCTGCCCACAGTAGTAGATATAATGGTCATCTGAGTTAAATTCACCCATTCCAGTCCATCTTAGTTCGCTGATTCCTAGAATGTCAATGTTCACTCTTGCCATCTCCTGTTTGACCACTTCCAATTTGCCTTGATTCATGGACCTAACATTCCAGGTTCCTATGCAATATTGCTTTTTACAGCATCAGATCTTGCTTCTTTCACCAGTCCCATCCACATCTGGGTGTTGTTTTTGCTTTGACTCCATCTTTTCATTCTTTCTGGAGTTATTTTTCCATTGATCTTCAGTAGCATACTGGGCACCTACCGAACTGGGGAGTTCATCTTTCAGTGTCCTATCATTTTGCCTTTTCATACTCTTCATGGGTTCTCAAGACAAGAATACTGAAGTGGCTTTCCATTCCCTTCTCCAGTGGACCACATTCTGTCAGACCTCTCCACCATGACCCGTCCGTCTTGGGTGGCCCCACACGGCATGGCTTAGTTTCAATTGAGTTAGACAAGGCTGTGGTCCATGTGATCAGATTGGCTCTTTGTGATTGTGGTTTCAGTCTATCTGCCCTCTGATGCCCTCTCTCAGTGCCTACAGTCTTACTTGGTTTTCTCTTACCTTGAATGTGGGTTATCTCTTCACGACTGCTCCAGCAAAGTTCAGCTGCTCCTTACCTCGGACGTGTGGTAGCTCCTCTTGGCTGCACTTGTGTGCCATCACAGCTGCCCACACTTGTGCGCTGTCAAAAAAGGCAGACAAATACTACACAAATGAAGGAACAAACTAGAAACACAGAAGTCCAAATAAATGAAGAGGAAATAGGCAAACTACTTGAAAAAGAATTCAGAATAATAACAGTAAAGATGATCAAAATCCTTGAAAACAAAATGGAGAAAATGCAAGGATCAATTAACAAAGACATAGAAGAATTAAGGAATAAACATACAAACAACACAATTACTGAAATTAAAAATACTCTAGAAGGCATCAATATCAGAATATCTGAAGCAGAAGAACGAATCAGTGAGCTGAAAAATAAAATGGTGGAAATAAGTTCTGAAGAGCACAACAAAGTAAAAAGAATGAAAAGAACTGAGGATAGTCTCAGAGACCTCTGGGACAATACCAAATGCACCAACATTTGCATTATAGGGGTCCCAGAAGAAGAAGAGCAAAAGTAAGGGTATGAGAAAATTTTTGAAGAGATTATAGTTGAAAATTTCCCCAACATGGAAAAGGAAATAGTCAATCAAGTCCAAGGGGCACAAAGAGTCCCATACAGGATAAACTCAAGGAGAAACACACTAAGACACATACTAATCAAACTAACAAAGACTAAACACAAGGGAAGAATACTAAAAGCAGTAAGGGAAAAGCAACAAGTAACACACAAGGGAAATCCCAAATGCTTAACAGCTGGTCTTTCAGCAGAAACTCCACAGGCCAGAAGGGAATGGCAGGATATATTTAAAATTTTGAAAGGGAAAAAAATCTACAACCAAGATTATAGTACCCTGCAAAGATCTCATTCAAAATTGATGGAGAAATAAAAAGCTTTCAGACAAGCAAAAGTTAAGAGAATTCAGTACCACCAAACCAGCTTTACAACAAATGTTAAAGGGACTTATTTGGTCAAGAAATAAAAGAGAAGAAAAAAGATCTACAAAACCAACACCAAGCAATTAAGAAAATGGCAATAGGAACATATATATCAATAATTACTTTAAATGTAAATGGATTAAATGCTCCAATCAAAAGACACAGACTGGCTGAAAGGATACAAAAACAAGACCTATATATATGCTGTCTATAAGAAACCTACTTCAGACCTAAAGACACATATAGACTAAAAGTGAGAGGATGGAAAAATATATTCCATGCAAATGGGAAGCAAAAGAAAGCTGGAATAGCAATCCTCATATCAGACAAAATAGACCTTAAAATAAAGAAGATAACAAGATATAAGGAAGGATACTACATAATGATCAAGGGATCAATCCAAGAGGAAGACATAACAATAGTAAATATCTATGCTTTCAACATAGGAGCACCTCAATACATAAAACAAACATTAACAGACATAAAAGGAGAAATTGACCATAACACAATAATAGTAGGAGACTTTAACACCCCGCTCACACCAATGGAGAAGGAAATGGCAACCCACTCCATACTCTTGCTGAGAAAATCCCATGGACGGAGGAACCTGGTGCAGGCAAAGAGTTGGACATGACTGAGTGACTTCACTTTCACACCAATGGACAGATCATCAAAACAGAAAATTAATATGGAAACCCAAGTCTTAAATGATACCTTAGAATGAGATGGATCTCACTGATAGCTTCAGGGCATTCCATCCAAATGCAGAAGAATACACCTTCTTCTTAAGTGCACATGGAACATTCTCCAGGATATACCACACCTTGGGTCACAAATCAAACCTCAGTAAATTTAAGAAAACTGAAATCATATCAAGCATCTTTGCAGACCACAACGCTATGAGACTAGATATCAATTACAAGAAAAAAATCTGTAAGAAACACAAACACATGGAAATTAAACAACACATTTCTAAATAGCCAACAGGTTACTGAAGAAATCAAAAGGGAAATAAAAAAAAGTTCTAGAAACAAATGACAATGAAAATACGACAACTGAAAACCTATGGGATGCAGAGAAAGCAGTTCTAAGAAGGCAGTTTATAGCAAAGCAATCGTATCTCAAGAAACAAGAAAAGGATCAAACAGACAATCTAAGTTTACACTTAAAACAACTGGAAAAAGAAGGAAAAAACCCCCAACATTAGTAGAAGGAAAGAAATCATAAAGATCTGAACAGAAATAAATGAAAAAGAAATGAAAGAAACAATAGTGAAGATTAATAAAACTAAAAGCTGGTTCTTTGAGAAGATAAACAAAATTTACAAGTCTTTAGCCAGACTCATCAAGAAAAAAACAGAGAAGAATCAAATCAACAAAATTAGAAATGAAAAAAGGAGAGGTTACAACAGACAATGCAGAAATGCAAAGGATTATGATACTATTATTATCAACTATATGGCAATAAAATAGATAACCTGGAAGAAACGGACAGATTCTTAGAAAAGTTCAATCTTCTAAGACTGAACCAGAACCAGGAAGAAATAGAAATTATGAACAACCCACTTATAAGCACTGAAATTGAAGCTGTGATCAAAAATCTCCCAAAAAACAAAAAGCCCAGGACCAGATGGCTTCACAGGAGAATTCTATCAAACATTTAGAGAAGAGCTAATGCATATCCTCCCAAAACTCTCTCAAAAAAACTGCAGAGGAAGGAACACTTCCAAACTCATTCTACGAGGCCACCATCACCCTGATACCAAAACCAGACAAAGACACACAAAAGAAGAAAACTACAGGCCAATATCACCAATGAACATAGACACAAAAATCCTCAACAAAATTTTAGCAAACAAAATTTAGCAACACACCAAAAAGCTCATATACCATGATCAAGTTGGGTTTATTCCAGGAATGCAAGGATTCTTCAATATACACAAATCAATCAATGTGATATACTATATTAACAAATTAAAAGATAAAAACCATACAATAATCTCAATATATGCAGAAAAACCCTTTGACAAAATTCAGCACCAATTTAAGATTAAAACTCTTCAAAAAAATGGGCATAGAAGGAACCTACCTCAACACAGTAAAGGCCATATATGATAAGCCTACAGCAAACATTATTCTCAATGGTGAAAATCTGAAAACATTCCCCCTCAGAATCAGGAATAAGACAAAGGTGTGCACTTTCACCACTATTATTCAACATAGTTCTGGAAGTCCTAGTTATAGTAATCAGAGAAGATAAATAAAAGGAATCCTGATCGGAAAAGAAGTAAAGCTCTCACTGTTTGCAGATGACATGATACTGTACATAGAAAAGCCTAAAGATAGTATTGGAAAATTACTAGAGTCAATCAGTGAATTTAGCAAAGTTGCAGGATACAAAATTAATACACAGAAATCAATTGCATTTCTATATACTAACAATGAAAAATCAGAAAGAGAAATTAAGGAATCAATCCTATTCACCATTGAAACAAAAAGAATTAAATATCTAGGGATAAACTTACCTAAGGAGACAAAAGAACTGTACACAAAAATTATAAGACACTGATGAAAGAAATCAAAGATGACATAAACAGATGAAGAGATATTCCATGTTCCTGGGTAGGAAGAATCAATATTGTGAAAATGACTATATTACCAAATGCAATCTACAGATTCATTGTAACCCCTATCAAATTACCAATGGCATTTTCCACAGAACTAGAACAAAAAATTACACAATTCTTATGGAAACACAAAAGACCCTGAATAGTCAAAGCAGTCTTGAGAAAGAAGAATGGAGCTTGAGGAATTAGCCTTCCTGACTTCAAATTATACTACAAAGCCATGGTCATCAAGACAGTATGGGACTGGCACAAAAACAGAATTATAGACCAATGGAACAAGATAGAAAGAACAGAAATAAACCCATACACCTATGGGTACCTTATTTTTGACAAAGGAGGCAAGATTATACAATGGGGCAAAGACAGCCTCTTCCATAAATGGTGGTGGGAAAACTGGACAGCTATGTTTAACAGAATGAAATTAGAACACTTCCTAACATCATACACAAAGATAAACTCAAAATGGATTAAAGACCTAAATGTAAGACCAGAAACTATAAAACTCTTAGAGGAAAACATAGGCAGAACACTCGATGACATAAATCAAAGCAAGATCCTCTATGACGCATCTCCTAGAGTAACAGAAATAAAAACAAAAGTAAACAAATGGGACCTGGTTAAACTTAAAAGCTTTTTCACAGCAAAGTAAACTATAAGCAAGGTGAAAAGACAACTCTCAGAATGGGAGAAAATAATAACAAATGAAACACTTGACGAAGGATTAACTTCCAAAATATACAAGCAGCTCATACAACTCAATGCCAGAAAAACAAACAACCCAATCAAAAAGTGGCGAAAAGACCTGGGCTTCCTGTAGGAGATGCCTGAATGCTTCTTTTCCTCTCTTGGAGGCTCTTTTGTGGCTCCTCTGAGACCCATCCCCAATGGTCTCAGGACCTCCATATTGTAACATCCCCTGTCATGGGTGATACTTTCTCCAGCTTATCTTTCAGGGCAACGTTCAGCTTTTCAAGCTCTGTCCTGGAGGTAGAGCTGACATAGTCTTTCTCTGCTGGACTCCTACCCACTAACCAGACAACTCTCTTAGGATAGGATCTGGCTTACTTCAGTGACATTTTTTTGGTCCACCAAAGCTGGGCTCTGCATCCAGGTTCTACCAAACTCTGGAAACACAAGTTGGTCTTTCCTACTACCCCACCCTCTTCCCTCTACTCACCTAGCTGCCAAAGGCCACTGAGCCAGATATCACTGCCACATTGCTCCAGAGGTACATCTCATACCTAGGCTTTCTGCCCTCTGAACTCCAGGGATTCACTACGTTCTCTCAAGGACTCTTCTACTTCACTCTTGTATTATACCAGGATGAATTAAGGGGTTTATCCACTTAGAAAGAGGCATACAATGGGATAATGAGATGTCTGTTTACCTTTCCTTATGAGTATGCCACCTCCAAAGAATGTTCAAACTACCACACAATTGCACTCATCTCACATGCTAGCAAAGTAATGCTCAAAATTCTCCAAGCCAGGTTCTACAGTATGTGAACAATGAATGTCCAGATATTCAAGCTGGATTTAGAAAAGGCATAGGAACCAGAAATCAGACTGCCAACATCCATTGAATCATTGAATAAGCAAGAGAGTTCCAGAAGAAACATCTACTTCTGCTTTATTGACTATGCCAAAGCCTTTGACTATGCAGATCACAATAAACTGTGGGAAATTCTGAAGGAGATGGGAATACCAGACCACCTGACCTGCCTCCTGAGAAATCTGTATGCAGGTCAAGAAGCAACAGTTAGAACTGGACATGGAACAATGGACTGGTTCCAAATTGGGAAAGGAGGAGGAGGTCGAGGCTGTATATTGTCACCCTACATATTTAACTTATATGCAGAGTACATCATGTGAAATGCCACGCTGGAGGAAGCACAAGCTGGAATCAAGACTGTTGGGAGAAATATCAATAACATCAAATATGCAGAAGACACCAGCCTTATGGCAGATAGCAAAGAAGAACTAGAGAGCCTCTTGATGAAAGTGGAAGAGGAGAGTGAAAAAGTTGGCTTAAAACTCAACATTCAGAAAACTAAGATCATGACATCAGATCCCATCACTTCATGGCAAATAGATGGGAAAGCCATGGAAACAGTGATAGACTGTATTTTTGGGGGGCTCCAAAATCACTGCAGATGGTGACTGCAGCCATGAAATTAAAAGATACTTGCTCCTTGGCAGAAAAGCTATGACCAACCTAGACAGCTTATTAAAAAGCAGAGACATTACTTTGCCAACAAAGTTCCATCTACTCAAAGCTATGGTTTTTTCAGTAGTCATGTATGGATGTGAGAACTGAAGAATTGATGCTTTTGAACTATGGTGTTGGAGAAGACTCTTGAGAGTCCCTTGGATTGCAAGGAAGTCAAACCAGTCAATCCTAAAGGAAATCAGTTCTGAATATTCATTGGAAGGACTGATGCTGAAGCTAAAACTCCAATACTTTGGCCACCTGATGTGAAGAACTGACTCTTTGGAAAAGACCCTGATGCTGGGAATGATTGAAGGCGGGAAGAGAAAGGGATGACAAAGGATGACATGGTTGGAGGGAATCACCAACTTGATGGACATGAGGTTAGATAAGCTCTGGGAGTTGGTGATGGACAGGGAAGCCTGGCGTGCTGCAGTCCATGGGGTTGCAAAGAGTTGGACACAACTGAGAGACTGAACTGAACCGATGCCACCTCCATCGGTCTATCTAATGATTGTTCTTTGCTCCCACTGCTAGGAATTCATCTTGCTAAAACCCCTAGGGAATTTGTAAAGAAACTCTATCCTGATCTTCCATAGATATTTTAGAAATGATGACTTCCAGAATAGCTATGGTAAGTCCTGTTGAGTCCTTTAGATCAGAGGCATAGTACTTTTTATCCATTGACCTCAGATTTGGGACCTCAGCTGAAGACTCAAGAGTGCTGTAGAAGGCTTATTTACTACTCTTTTATATAACTAAATATATGCCTAAATTATGTTTATATGAAAATAAGCACATTATGTTGGAGAAGGAAATGGCAGCACACTCCAGTAAACTTGCCTAGAGAATCCCATGGACAGAGGAGCCTGGAAGGCTACAGTCCATGAGATCACATAGAGTTGGACACGACTGAGCGAACAAGCACAATCAGCACATGCCTAAATATGAATATGAGTGAAATGTTCTCCAGAGTGTGGGCTCTGGAGCCAGAGAGGCAAGATCCAAATTCAGAGTCTGCTGTTTCTTAGATACATGACAGGAACACCCAGTACTTCACTTCCTTGAACTGAAAAATGGAGTGCTATTTTTTCCCATCTTCTGTGAGACAATATTGTGAGATTATAAATATATGTATATATATGGTTAGGGTCAGGGTTTCATATATATATATATATAAATTTATATCAGAGTATTCTTAATTCTCTTCTACTCTGAAGACCCAAGGCACACATATTCAGAGTTACTTTTATGAATGTTTTTAATATTTCTGCATTCCTGTTATTCTTTCCTACATCCTAAAAACCATTCTAAATTTAGAATGGATATATTCAAGATGAATTCTCAGCCATTTCTGCTAATTTCTCTCTGAGTAATTGGCTTGAAACTACCCATCAAAGTCATGTAAAAAATGAATAAATAAATAAAATAAAATAAAAAATAAATGAAAAATAAATTTAAAGAGCTTAGGTTATTGCTTGACCATAGTAATATTAGCTACTATTGTTGTTGTTCAGTTGCTAAGTTGTGTCCCACTCTTTGTGACCTCATGGACTGCAGCATGCCAGGCTTCCCAGTCCTTCACTATCTCCCAGAGTTTGCTCAAATTTGTGTCCATTGAGTCGGTGATGCTATCTAACCGTCTCATCCTCTGCCACCCCCTTCTCCTTTTGCCTATAATATTTCCCAGCATAAGGGTCTTTACCAATGAGTTAGCTTTTTGCATCAAGTGGCCGAAGTACTTGAGGTTCAGCATCAGTCCTTGTGATGAATATCAAGGTTGAATTCCTTTAGGATTGACTGGTTTGATCTCCTGGCTGTCCAAGGGACTCTCAAGAGTCTTCTCCAGCACTACAGTTTGACAGCATCAATTCTTTGGCACTCATCCTTCTTTATCATCCAACTCTCATATCTGTACTTGACTACAGGAAAAGCCATAGCTTTGACTATACAGACCTTTGACAGCAAAGTGATGTCTCTGCTTTTTAATATACTGTTTGTCATAACTTTCCTTACAAAGAGCAAGCATCAGCCACTGCGATAGCAGACTCCAGTGATTTTGGAGTCCAAGAAAACGAAATCTGTCATGGCTTCCACTTTTCCTCCTATTTGCTATGAAGTGATAGGACCTATTGTTACTTTTTTCTATTTTTGGTATTCTCCCACATTCTTCTTATAGTGGTCTTTGTTTCTTGCTGTTCTCACATTACAGTAATGGAATAATAGCAAAGATTATCATGACAGAATTTCTCTAAACTGAGTTAAAAATATGTTCCTAAGTTATGAATTACAATAGATCCATTTCAGTTTGGTCAAAATTGTTAAGATAAAAAATGGATCCAGTCACTTAGCTAAGGGTGAATTTTGTTCATTGAGTCAATGAATTGGAATGAGAAGGTATTTGAAATTATGGTATTTTGAATTAATGAAATTACATTAATATGGAATTAATGTATCAGGGTTTATGGCTTTCAAGAATGGAAAAGAGATCGCTGGGCTAGGGATGAGACCTGAGTTCTATTCAAGGGTCTATGACACAGTAACAGCTGTGTCTGACTCTTTGCAACCCCATGGACTGTAGCCTGCCAGGCTTCTCTGTCCATGGGATTCTCCAGGCAAGAATACTGGAGTGGGTTGCCATGCCCTCCTCCAGCAGATCATCCCAACCCAGGGATCAAACCCAGGTCTCCCACATTGCAGGTGGATTCTTTACCGTCTAAGCTACCAGGGAAGGCACTTTACACTGATATTTTATACTGATCTTTTACACTGATACTTTATACTTATTTCTTTTGGTCTTGAAGACAAGTGACCAGTGTTTTGTCTTCACAGTATATTGAAGAAACCCATCCCATAGCAAAACCCATAACAGTGATTTAAATAAATATTTATCAACATTTATTGTCTGCTATGTGCTTGGCTCTGTTAGATCCTGGGGCACAGTGTCAGAAAGGCATATCTCTGGCCTCAAATAGACTTACAGTGATTAATTCCTAGAAATATGAGAAATTTGATGTGCCTTCCAAAAGATTGTGTATGCATGTATTTAAATAGGTCTTTAAGGCTGGTAAAAATAATTTCCAACAGGCGATACAATCTTAGGACGATTTTAGAAGGCCAATTTACTTTTCCTCAATTGGTTCTAGTGGTTAAGAACCCACCTGCCAATTCAGGAGACATAACAGACACAGGTTTGATCCCTGGGTTGGGAAGATTCCCTGGAGGAGGGCATGGCAACCCCACTCCAGTATTCTTGCCTGGAGAATCCTATGGAGAGCAGTCTGGTGGGCTATAGTCCATAGGGTCGCACAGAGTTGGACATGACTGAAGCGACTTAGCACCCACCCAATATTTTTTTCTACTAGGTGACCAGGTCCTGCTGAAGAAAGTGGCCTAAACGTGGGTTTGATGCCACCATAGACTCCTCTCCAGCCTTAGGTGGCTTCTCGGTGCTTCTTGGCCATCCTTGAATATCTCCTCCAGAATCTCCTTCTGTGCTCTCATTAAGACCAAAACCTTTCAGACTTTCTCAATTTACCTGACACCTCTCATCTGCTTCCTGACTGTCCTTTTCAGAAGGTGACTTGGTTACTTACCTTAGGGTGAAAGTCTAGGTCTGAATGTAGAATTCCCTTAACTTCCTGCCACCACACTGAGATGTTAATTTGGGTTATAACCTACCCTTTACCAGCTGGGTATCTCTTTCTGCCCACGGCCAGTCCATTTGCTTCTTCCCAGGATACTATCCCCTCCCGCCTCTGACTTCTCTGTCTTCAACTGTTTGCTCTCTACTAGCTCCACCCTGTTAGTGTTTGAACATACTCAAGACACTTCTGCCTTTAAAACGTTTTAGAAAACAAAGCCCTTTTCAAGCATACATCTCTCAGATGCCATTCTCTCTTTGCAAAGAAGTTATTTGAACTTCATTCTGCACTCACTGTCTGCACCTCCTCACCCCTCCTCCACATTAATCCTACTCCAGTTTTACATCAGTGACTCCATGAAGGTCATTGATGATTTCCTTTCTGTGAAGTCCAGTAGATATTTATCACTCCTCATTTTAGTTGAACTTCTTCCTTGACTACACCTGTCCTTCTGGAAATACTTTGGTTCTTAAGCAATCTAATTTTGAATCATATTTCAACATTCTGTCCTGATATTTTAAGACAGCAGTTTGAACCATCCCAACAGCTCTTTATTCCAATTCCAACTGTGATGAAGCAAACATGCCGAGGTGGGCATATCTCTATGCTTCTTACTATATTTAAAAAAAAGATATGGTGGCAGAGCAGAGTGAAAGAAAGAGATTGGGAGAGGGAAAGAGAGACAGAGGGTGAGAGGTGATAGATGGTTTCAATATGCTTTGAGAAATGTTGGGCCAGATTTTGAGAGAAGAGGTTGCTGGGGGTCTCTGGTTACATGGCACTCAGGCACTACTCTGGAAAAAATAAAACCCTGAGTATTGTTTTAACTCAAAAGAGAGACAGAGTGAGAGGGAATTTAAATAAGTTCACATGTGGGGCTTTGTAATAATAAGTGCAGAATCATGCCTGCCTGTTCTTACTGATTAGTCATAGATGTGGTTTCCATGGTGATTTCACAGGCAGAGCTCACCACCCTGCTCCTCCTATCTTCATTCTGGCTTACATTAAATGAGACAAAGCACTATCAAGAATAATTAAAAAATATTTCAGTGCTTTAAGCTCTGATCCAGATTGTGGAAAACCACTGTCAAAAATATGTAACTTAGCTTACCATTCCTTACTTTGTATTCATTCAAGGAAATATGGATCTAGGTATTTTCCAAATTTCCAACTTCATATGGCTCAAGCTCAGCAGGCATGTTAGAAAACTTGTTTACTTCTGAAAGAAGGGAGAATACGATGGTAAGAGATGATATCTGGTTTGCGTTTCAGCAGCATTTCTGTTTTGGGTACTACAAACTTTGTGTGTTCTCAGCATTACCTCAAAGGTAATGGAAAGTTAGAATAGCACCTATTTGTATTTACCTAAAACCACATAAGTGAAAAAAAAAGCTATATAAAGAATCGCTTAGGAAGATATATGTTCAAAGTGATTTCTAAGAGTTCATTTAATTTAGCTGTGCTTGACAGAAGATGGTTTTATCTTTTAGTTATATACATTGGATAATTTTGGTCAAGCAGATTATGTGGTAGATAGATAGATAGGTTATGCTCACAGTCCTAAAAATAAGAATATTTTCACCTAAAATATTAAGCAAAACATATTTGCTTTTACTGCACTATGTGATAGGGACTATTACTGTTTCTTAAAACAGATTGAAATAATTTTTAAAGAATTTTTCTTGGAGCCACTACAAAAGAAATTTTAAGGTCCCCAATGGAGGCCATAACATGTATTTGAATTTCCAATACATTCACTACTCAACTGAGAGTAAGTCTGGTGAAATATGTAACTTGGGCAATGGGTTAATAAAATGTATGTAGCAATAAAACAGGTAAAGTGATTTTCTTATATGACTCGTAACTGGGCTCTGAAATGTATACTTTTCCAAGCATTTTTCCTGCGCTTGCAGACAAAATTAGGAAAAAGCAAACAACCAGAAAATAATATAGAATTATACTTGCTTCATAATGTCTTTCTTAAATTTTCTGTAAAAGCATCATGCTTTTACATGAAATACATTTTCTGTCTCAGTTTACACAGATGAGTATATGAAGTAACAGAGATTCTGCATTTCTGTTGAGTCTGTTTCAGTTTTTATTACCCTTATAGTTAAAAGGAGTTCTTTCTATATTTGTGTGCAGTGTAAAAAGATGGAACTAAAAAAATCAGTGTGCATGAATCTTATTTCTATAAAACATCTCAAAAATGGTTGTGAAATACATTCTTTTCACTTCAGTGAGTTTGTGAAACTTGGTTGACTACATGTAATTCATCTGAGCTGCACAGACCTGCACTGGATGGTGAAATATTGGTTTTAGCTTTTGGTTCCCACCATATTTTGTTTCACAAAGGCGTAAAAAATTTCTTCAAGTTCCTGTATTATATCCCCAAATGCACTGTCCATTTTTGCTACCCTTCCTTTGAAATGAAGATCTAATATCCATATTGACTTATTTCAGTCCACAAACTCTTAAACTCCCTGGTGATTGTGTGTTTTTTATATTTTATTTTAAGTCATAAAATTACAGAGACATAAAATGTTAGGCTTGTAAATGGTCACCAAAATTATCCAGTCCTGTCTTCATAATTTATTGATAAGAAAATACACTGAGACCTCAAAAGGCTAAGTAAAGAGATTTGACATGTTTGCTCTTTTTTTGTGACATTGTCCTTGAGTATCTGTCTAACTAGTCCACATTTTTATAAAATAAATGGTTATAATTTTTGAAAAATGTGACAATATATGTTGAAATGAAATGCCTGGATGGATTTTTGCTCAGAGTCATTTTCTCCTGAGTGCAGGCTTGTACTTGGCTTTTTGCAAACACACTGGTAGAGTTTTATATTTAAACACTTGGTCATCATCTTGTTAGCCTGATAGCCAGGCACCTCCCCAGCTAGAATGGAGTTGTATTATTAGCTCCTCCCTTGCTTCCAGAGTTTTGTAATTCAAGGTGGGCTGGGTAAGAGCGCTCTTTCTTCTTCTGCCCTTGGGAAGATAACATCCTTTCCTTCATTGGTTTGCTGAAGGTTCCTTGCCTTATTTTCACTCCATCCTGGTGGCATTTCAGCTTCTTTGGCATTCAATCATGTCACCGGGGTAAACTTCAAGAATGGCTCCTGTGTTTTCTGATCTTCTGCCATTTTTTTTCCTGGCGCAAAACTACTGGTTGTATGCCACAGTGCTCATTTCCAATTTAAAACCGTCTTAGAGGAAAGCTATTTTTACTTTTTCTAAATGTAGTATATCTTTGCTCTCTACTGTAGGATTTTAAATAAAGCTTAGTGAAAATAATTTTTCCTGACGTTTTCTATCCCTAATAGATTGCTAGAATTTTGTCTTATTAGCAAAATGAAATGAACAATATATTACTTAAGTCCAGAAGGAAGTATTTTGTTTATATGTATCTTTATACTATAAACAATCAAGAACTTGCGTTCAATAATTTTCGACCAAAAGACCAACTTTCAGGAGCAAGACACATCAATTCATAATACTTTGCAGAATTCCAATTATAAAGGCCATTTAAACAAAAACAATTGTGTAATTGTTTTGAAAAACTTACATCCTTTTAAAGCAGTTGATGCTTTCAATTATATTTCATTTTTCATGGACTATTATTACTTGTATCTATAGAAACTCAGTTAATGTATTCAATGTGAATCAATTGTGTCCAAAATACTTCTATCAAATAATCCTATAATGTTTATACAACCAACAGAAGTTATTTTTATCAGAATTTTCCTGACAATTTTGGCTTGTGAGATTTCTAGTTATGACTTTAGTTGTGGATTACACTGTGTCTGGAATCAAATATTTATCTTAAAAGATTATTTTAGTATTTAATTACCTGAAGTTCTGTCAAATTTTTTTCCAGATAGCAAAAAAGTAGTGAAGTTTCTTTATAGTAACATGTTACTCTAAAAATGTCTATGTAGAATGTATTGCATCACATATACACAGAAAAATGATACATGTCATTATGATATGAAAATACACAAGATTGCAGATATATGAAATTTCACAAACTTCCTGTACAACTAGAACAAAGATCAAGAAATAAAAAGACACCAGTATCTTAGAACCTTATGCATCTTTACTTCAGTCTTTATTCTCCTCATCCTGAAAATTAGCCACTTCTAATAAAATTGACTAGTTTGTCTGCTTTTGTATATTGCAAATAGATTGAATAATTTTGTATGCACTATTTTTTGGGAGGAGGGGGCTCTAAGTCTTTCTTTAAATAATATTTTTTTGGTGAAATTAATTTGTGTTATTGCATGTAGTTGTAGATTATACATCCTCATTCTGTCTAGCATTCCACTAGGCACATATATCACAATCTGTTGATCTATTTTGCTGTTGATTGATTTTGTGGTATTTTCTCATTTTTGACTATTGCAAAAATAGTGCTGTTGTGAACATTCTTGTACATGTCTCTTATGTCTCTTCTTGAACTCACTAATGTGTTTCTTGTGAGAAAATACTCAAGAGTTATATAATATGCATATGTTCAGAACTTTCTAAAATGGCCATAGGGCTTTGCACCCCCAGCAGTGTCTGACTATATCAAGTCACTATCACCATTTGGTACTTTTCATCTTTTAAATCTTTCCATTCCGTGGGTATGTGATAAAATGTGTAATTTTAAAATTGTGTGTTTTTCTCTTTTAATCTGTATTTTCTTGGTGACTAATGACGTTGAGCACATTTTCCTACATTTATTGGCTATTTTGATATACTGTTTAACCAAATATTTTAAAAATATTTTGATTATTTTTAGATTTGGTTGTCTTTTTTTATTTCAAGTTTTTTCTAATATATTCTGGTTCCAAAGTTTTGCCAGATAAATGTACTATAAATCATTTCTTCCATACTTTTCATTCTCTTAATAGTGTCTCCAACAGGAGTTCTAAATTTTATTGTAATTTCAAGCAAAATTTTTACCTGTATATATATAGAACAAGTCCTTTGTCATATACGTGATCTGCAAAGCATGTCTTCCACATTCTTTATTTTTCTAATGGTATCTTTTGATTAATGAAAGTTCTTAACTTTACTACAGTCATTTTTGATCGACACTTTTGTATCCTTTGTAAAAAAAAAGTTTGGGTATAGTTGCTTTACAGTTTTGTGTTAGTTTCTGCTGTATAGCGACGTGAATCAGCTATATATATACATATATCCCACTCTTCATTTTCCTTTCAGTGATTCTTTTATGATCACCTTCCTTTCTTGTTTCACTCCCTTCCTTATTCTCAAAAAACAGCTGGGAAACTTATGGACACCTAGGATGACTTTGTCTTATACCTCAACCACCTTTTCAGACCTGTCTCAGTTTCAAACAAGTTAAGTGAAAGAAACAGTATTTTCTGAAATATGAAGATTATTATCAATACAGTCTTATGCAACAGACTCTGCTTACTGTAAATCTTTCTTGACAAGATCTACAGACTGTGTTAGGAGGATGAAGAAAGAAAAGAACAGAGGAGGCTCTTAGAAGCACTGTGTGTTTTCCTCAAAAGTCAGAAACAATTGCCTGGTGATAATGAGACATTTAAATCAGATTAGTTTTCCAGATGATTTAGATGTCACCCTGCAAAGCATGCATTTTCCCAGTAGCTCAGATAGTAAAGAGTCTGCTAGCAATGCAGGAGACCTGGGTTCAATCCCTGGGTTGGGAAGATCCCCTGGAGAAGGTAATGACATATCCACTCTGGTATTCTTGCCTGGAGAATCCCATAGACAGAAGATTCTGTAGCCCACAGAGGCAGGCTACAGTACATGGGGTCACAAAGAGTCAGACATGACTGAGTGACTAACACTACCACTAACCCCTCCTTCTTGGGCTTCCCACCCACCACCCCAACCCCACCCTTTTAGGTCATCACAGAGCAGTAAGCTGAGTTCCCTGTGCTATACAACAGCTTCCCACTAGTTATCTATTTTACACTTAGTAGTGTATACGTGGGCTTCCCTGGTGGCTCAGAGGTTAAAGCACCTGACTGCAATGCGGGAGACCTGGGTTCAATCCCTGGGTCGGGAAGATTCCCTGGAGAAGGAAATGGCAACCCACTCCAGTATTCTTACCTGGAGAATCCCATGGACAAAGGAGCCTGGTGTCAACTCCAATCTTCCAACTCATCCCACCACCTCTGTCATGTCCACATGTCTGTTCTCTACATCTGTGTGTCTATTCCTGCCTGCAAATAGGTTCATCTGTACCATTTTTCTAGATTCCACATGGGAAGAATACTCTTTGACATAAATCACAGCAAAAATTTTTTTGACCCACCTCCTAGAGTAATGGAAATAAAAACAAAAAATAAACAAATGGGACCTAATTAAACTTAAAAGATTTTGCACAGCAAAGGAAACAATAAACAAGATGAAAAGACAACCCTCAGAATGGGAGAAAGTGTTTGCAAATGAAACAAATGACAAGGGATTAAGCACCAAAATATACAAACAGCTCATGCAGTTCAATATTAAAAAACAAAGCACCCAATCCAAAAATGGGTTGAAGATCTAAATAGACATTTCTCCAGAGAAGACATACAGATGGCCAAGAGGCACATGAAAAGATGCTCAATATCACTAATTATTAGAGAAATGCAAATAAAAATTACAGTGTGATATCACCTCACCCCAGTCAGAATGGCCATCATCAAAAAATTAACAAACCATAAATGCTGGAGAGGATGTGGAGAAAAGGGATACCTACTGCACTGTTAGTAGGAATGTAAATTGATACAATCACTATGGAGGACAGTATGGAAGTTCATTAAAAAACTAAAAATAGAACTACCATAGGACCCAGCAATCCCATTACTGGGCTTATACCCTGGGAAAGCCATGATTCAGAAAAACACATACACCCCAGGGTTCTTTGCAGCACTATTTATAGTAACCAGGACAAGGAAGCAACCTAAATATTCATCAACAGAGGAACAAAGAATATGTGGTACATGCATATAATGGAATACTATTCAGCCATAAAAGGGAACAAAATTGGGTCATTTGTAGAGATGTGGATTGAACTAAAGACTGTCAGACAAAGTGAAGTAAGTCAGAAAGAGAAAAACAAATATTCTATATTAACACATATATGTGGAATCCTTTTACAGAAAGTTTTGCTGATCCCAAGGTCACATATATATTATGTTTTCTTTAAAAGTCTACTGCTTTATCTTTCACATTTAGATATGCAGTAAATCTGGAATTGATTTTTGGGTCTGCTGTGAGATAGAGGATCCTCTTTTAATTATTACTATTTAAGGGATACATTCCCTTTGTAGCTAAAATTAAGAATACATATTAATTATGCTCTACCATCCAAGAACACCATCACTGACACTAGTGTGTATCTTTCCACATACTTCTTTTGCTATCATTTCTTAGTTTTATTACTTAGTGATACTGTTGTAAAAGTTACTATTATTTTTTTTCCTCTTATTTATGAACTGGAAATAAGATGTCTAGTTTTTTGTTTTTTGTTTTTCTCTTTCTTGGAACCCCTCCCTTATCCCCCATGACAAAAAACAAAACAAATCAAAAAAAGTTTGTCACTAGGATATTGTAACTACACATATTTAAGCTACATATGTTTACCGACTAACTTCTCAAGGAGACTCTTGAGTTCTCCTTTTGTGGCAATTTTCTTCCAGCAGTCATTTAGACACATTATCTTCAGTATAATTTAAGAGCCTACAGTTTGTTTTCTAGTATTTTATTCTGCTTGCATCTTTATTAATTTATTCATTCTGTTTTCCTTTAATTATAAAATAATATTTGAATTACTTGCTAAATTAATTTTTCCTTTATTTTTTAAAGTTATCTGAAATTTTAAAATTATAAAATAAATTTCTTTTGAGTCTTGTTTTACTTTATCCCTATGTTCAGCTTTTTATTATTGCTGATTTTCTAAAACAATCTTCTAGAAATCTTTAGTACGTTTTTCTACTTGACCTAAGAATTATTTTAAAACTCTCTCTAAAAGCACCTTTAATTTTCCTGCTTTTGTTATTTTTTTATTTTATTAGACTGTGATCAGAGAATGCTGTTGCTGTCAGAACTATTTTTATTTCTTGGAATTTATGCATGTTACCTGCTTATACAAAAGTCATATTTCAAGATACAACTATTTTATTACTTACGTTATTTAGGTCTTCTCTATTCTCACTTATGTTCTTGCCCTCTGCTATGTCATGAACTGATGGATGTGTTTTAAAAACTCCTGCAATTAATCTGTTCTTTCTTGTATCTCTTTTTAATTCAATTTCTACTATGTGGAGATTGTTTCTATGCAATATGGTTTTATATTTAAAATTGTGATGTATTTGTATCTTATTTTTCATCTTTGTTGTTCAGTCGCTTAGTCATGTCCAACCGTTTGCGACCCCATGGACTGCAGCACGTAAGGCTTCCCTGTATTTCACTAGCTCCCGGAGCTTGCTCAAACTCATGTCCATTGAGTTGGTGATGCCATCCAACCATCGCATTCTCTGTCGTCCCCTTCTCCTGCTGCCCTCAATCTTTCCCAGCATCAGGGTCTTTTCCAATGAGTCAGCTCTTCGCATCAGGTGGCCCAAGTACTGGAGCTTCAGCTTCAGCATCAATCCTTCCAATGAATATTCAGTATTGATTTCCTTTAGGATTGACTGGTTTGATCGCCTTACAGTCAAAGAGACTCTCAAGGGTCTTCTCCAACATTACAGTTCAAAATCATCTTAGTCGATACAATTTTCATTTTGTTCTGTCACTCAACATTTGTTTCAATCTTAGCTTCAACTTAAAATTATTCAAAACTATCATTCATTTTGCCATCATTTACCTATCTTCTCTTTGCATTTTGGATGCCAGAAAAATATTCTCTGAGTTCTTGTATATTCAAAATTGTTTGTCTATTGTCTGTACTTAAAGGATAGTTTGGGTGGATAAAATCCTTGGCTCATGGTTTTTTTTTTTTTTTTTTCATTTATTTTTATTAGTTGGAGGCTAATTACTTTACATCATTACAGTAGTTTTTGTTATACATTGAAATGAATTAGCCATGGATTTACATGTATTTCCCATCCCAATCCCCCCTCCCACCTCCCTCTCCAGCCGATCCCTCTGGGTCTTCCCAGTGCACCAGGTCCGAGCACTTGTCTCATGCATCCAACCTGGGCTGGTGATCTGTTTTACCCTAGATAATATACATGTTTCGATGCTGTTCTCTTGAAACATTCCACCCTCGCCTTCTCCCACAGAGTCCACAAGTCTGTTCTATACATCTGAGTCTCTTTTTCTGTTTTGCATATAGGGTTATTGTTACCATCTTTCTAAAAGCTCATGTTTTTTTTTCCTCAAGTATGTATATTAAGGATATCATTCCACTGTCTTGAGATGTTGAATGTTACTGTGGAGAATGTGAATATAACCTATTTATTTTATTCTCATAAATAATATTTATTTTATCTGATTGGGTAAAAAAATTTCTCTTTGTTTTAAAGCCCAATAACTTCATTAGGAAATGTCTTGATGTTGACCTTTTTTGTCAATTCCTTTATAGCCAGTGTGTCTTTCTAGATACATTGATTCAGGAGTTCTATTTCAACAAAAGCTCTCTTGACTCATGACTTTAACAACTTTTTTTCTGTTCTTCTTTTTTTTTTTGTCTTCAGGGATGACTCAAAATATATGCATGTTGATTTCTAATACATATTTTTTTTATCTTTTCCTCCCTAATCTATCCATTATTCTTTCCTTCTTTCCTGCCATAATTTCCATTTCAACATGGTCACTTCCCTCAATTTTCTCTTAAACTGTTTTCAATTTTGTTTCAGTTGTGATGCTCCCCCCCACTTCTTTCCTAAGTTTTGCTAGAATATATTTGATTTCTTCCTTTTATCTTTCTATACTGTTCCTGATTTCCTGTATTTCTCAAATCCTGTAGATTTGAGGTCTAATTTCAAAAGAAAACTCTTCATTGTTTTATACTTAATTCTAAAATATTTGGTCACAATTTCTATCTGCTCCATAACCAGATTTCTCTGACATTTTTTTTCCAGTGGTAGGTAAATTTTGATCCTCTTTCCCAGCTTGCTTCTTATAGTATATTTGCATTTATTGTGGGCAATCCTTACAAAGAAAAGCCATCTTTGAACTAACTGAATTTTTTGGACCAGCTCAGCTACTTACTTGTTGGGGTTGAGAGGTGCAGTAGCTTTCCAGTTACTTTCTTTCTGTCTCATCAAAAAGCTTCCTATAGCTCTGGCTTCCTTTTTATTGTTTGCATAGCCCAGTTCCTCTGCTTATCTTGACAAAACATGGTCTAGCAGAACTCCTGCTGATGAACCTGCTCACATACTCAACTTTCAGTGTTTCACACAAGGTCTATAACTTTCAAAAAACAGGGTGAATACTCATCTTGAGAAAGTGTATTTTTCCCTCATATTACTTGATATCAGTGCCTGCCAAGCCTCCTTTTTCCTTTGTGAATATGTTATTTATTCCTTTCCTTTATTTATTTGTTACCATTATCCTTTGTTTTTTAAAGGAATTTTCAGAAGAAGGTGAACTATCCAAATTTATGCAGTGAAGTTCATCTTTTCAGTTGACTTTTCCACCATAAATAAACAATATGAACTATGCCAGTCTTTAAAAATAGTGCATATGCATGTAACAAATTCTACAAGAATAAGGAAAGAACCACCCAAAAGAGTCAGAAGTAATAGTGCCCTTCACTCTTACATGATTAGAAATTGTGGCTGTTCCCACTAAACAGACAGGAAAACCTTCCCATTCATAAGCATTGATGTACACAGGCAGGTCTTGCCTCTAAATAATTATCATTTATAATAATAAATAAGGGGAATAATTATCCCTATATTGAGCACTGCTTCACTGTTGCTTAATGCATTTTAAAAGTAGAATCAGAAAGGATCTAACTGCATCCCAGAACAACGCTCAAGAAGATTTATAGGAATACAAATATATGTAGCACCCCAAAAGGTAATATTCACAAATGTAATATTCACATCCAGTCAAAAATTATCGAGCACTCAAAGGTGCAGAAAAGTATGACCAATACTGAGGGGAAAAAAATCAATTTGTCAAAACTTGAGTAAGAATTTTGCTCATATGTTAAAAACAGACAGCAAAAGAATGACTGCAACTGCATTCCATATGTTCAAAAAGTTGAGCAGAGGCATGCAAATTACAAAAAAAGACCCAAGCTAAAGTCCTAAACTATAGCTTGTGAGACAAAAGATACATTGAATAGGATTACTGTAAAATTAGACATTGCAGAAGAAAAGACAAGTGAATTTGAAGACAGCAAAAAACAAAAAACAAAAAACAACACAACACCAAAATGAAACACAGAAAGGAAAAAATAGTATCTAAAGAA
The DNA here is from genome assembly GCF_023699985.2 of Odocoileus virginianus. Lineage (NCBI taxonomy): Eukaryota > Metazoa > Chordata > Mammalia > Artiodactyla > Cervidae > Odocoileus > Odocoileus virginianus. The sequence goes on from NC_069697.1 coordinate 34,017,687, forward strand.
CTGAGCCTTAAGCAGCTGTAAGATAATTTCATTCAATTTCACATACGTATAATTAGAACCCTTAAAGGAGAAGGAAAAATAAAAAAATACATTTGAAAAAATAATGGCTCCCAAGTTAGCACATTTGATGAAAATGATAAACTTGCAGTCCCCAAAATTCAATGAACTCCAAAAACAAGACACAGAAAAAAATCACCTCAGGGTACACCATAAACAATTCACACAACAATAGTGATCGAGAGAGAAAATCATAACAGCAGTCATTACAAAAATACCCCGTATATAGAAGATAAGGATGACATATCTTTATTGGCAAAACACTCAAGGAATAAGACAATAGATCAAAATCTTTAAAATATGAAAGAGAAAAAAAAAACCCTCAACTGAGACTACTATTCCCAGGAAAAAAGAGAGAAGGGAATAGGAAACAAATAGCAGGATAATAGACTTGAATGTAAACATATAATTATATTAAGTATAAATGGCATAAATATCATAATTAAAAGAGAGATGATAAGATTGGCTGATCACTTCAGTTCAGTTCACTCACTTAGTTGTGTCTGACTCTTTGTGCCCCCATTGACTGCAGCACCCCAGGCATCCCTGTCCATCACCAACTCCTGGAGTTTACTCAAACTCATGTCCATGGAGTTGGTGATGCCATCCAACCATCTCATCCTCTGTTGTACCCTTCTCCTCCCACCTTCAATCTTTCCCAGCAACAGGGTCTTTGCAAATGAGTCAGTTGTTTCAGCTTCAGCCTCAGTCCTTCCAATGAACACTCAGGACTGATTTCCTTTAGGATGGACTGGTTTGATCTCCTTGCAGTCCAAGGGACTCTCAAGAGTCTTCTCCAACACCACACTTCAAAAGCATCAATTCTTCCTCAGCTTTCTTTATAGTCCAATTCTCACATCCATACATTACTACTGGAAAGACCATAGCTTTGACTAGACAGACCTTTGTTGGCAAAGTAATGTCTCTGCTTTTTAATATGCTGTCTAGGTTGGTCATAACTTTTCTTCCAAGGAGTAAGCGTCTTTTAATTTCATGGCAGCAGTCACCATCTGCAGTGATTTTGGAGCCCCCCAAAATAAATCTGTCACTGTGTCCACTGTTTCCCCATCTATTTGCCATGAAGTGATGGGACCGGATGCCATGATCTTAGTTTTCTGAATGTTGAGCTTTAAGCTAATTTTTTCACTCTCCTCTTTCACTTTCATCAAAAGGCTTTTTAGTTTTTTGCTTTCTGTCATAAGGGTGGTGTCATCTGCAAATCTGAGGTTATTGATATTTCTCCTGGCAATCTTGATTCCAGCTTGTGCTTCATCCAGCCCAGTGTTTCTCATGATATACTCTGCATATAAGTTAAATAAGCAGGGTGACAATATACAGCCTTGACGTACTCCTTTCCTTATTTGGAACCAGTCTGTTGTAAGATTGACTGGTAATTTTCCCTAATTGTCCTGCTGCTGCTGCTGCTGCTGCTGCTGCTAAGTTGTTTCAGTCTTGTCCAACTCTGTGCAACCCCATAGATGGCAGCCCACCAGGCTCCACCGTCCCTGAGATTCTCCAGGCAAGAACACTGGAGTGGGTTGCCATTTCCTTCTCCAATGCATGAAAGTGAAAAGTGAAAGTGAAGTCGCTCAGTCATGTGTGATTCCTAGCGACCCCATGGGCTGCAGCCTGCCAGGCTCCTCCTTCCATGGGATTTTCCAGGCAAGAGTACTGGAGTGGTGTGCCATTGCCTTCTCCACTAATTGTCCTAGGTTATAGAAATTTTAATATTAGTACTTACACAGCATTTGGTGATGGGGGATACTTCCTCAAACAGTCTGTTTATAGCTCTTCTTCACGTGGTGCTTATAATCTAGTTTTGTTTGCAGACAAAACAGACAGTTAGAACATAGTTTAATAAATCCTTGGGAAGTGGAGCTTGGTTTTTTCTGTATACTTGTATATGAATACTGCAAATAACAATGGTTTAAAAGTTATTAATTCAATGGCCACAGCTTGTAACATTTTAACTACAATAATGAAAAATTTCCTCATCTGCTACAACATATAAAGAGTTTCTACTAAACAATTGGTCATTTATAATTAAAAATTAAACAGCAACTACGGGGGTCTCTCGGAAAACCCATTTTCTGAGCATTTACCATTTTCCAACTTTTTCCTCCCTGTTAGGTCAGTTCTCAACTGGGGCCAATTTGTTCCTCTGGGGGCACATTTGACAATGTCTAGAAATATGTGGGGCTGTCACAACAGGGTTGAGGTACTCCTGGCATTGAATGCATAGAGAGCAAGGATATTGATGAACATTCTAAAATGTACAGGGCAGCAACTCTATAACTGTCTTCTTTTAAAAAGTATGGAATTTGAAACCAAAGAGATCTGAGTTTAACTTGATATGTGATCTGGGTTGAATTACCTAATTTTTCTAAGTCCCATGGGGGAAATGTATAAATAAATAAGGTAACCTTTCTAAAATCCCTTGTATAGTGTTTGGTATGTCAAAGGAATTACATAAGTGGTAGCTATAATTGTCCATGTGGAGAAATGCCTGATTTAGATGGCATAGATTAGTTTATCATGACATGTTCACCAGTAGGAAAGGAGAAAGGAAGAGAGATAAACAATGTGAGATAATAAAGAGAGATAAATAACTGTTGTGATCTTAATCACAACAGTTCTAGTCTGGAATAATGAAAAAACTCTGGTGTCAGGGTTTGTAGAAATCCAGTTAGTTACTTAGATACTGTGTAACATTTATCTTTTATAAAAGGAAAGAAATAATGCTCTTTACTAAACACTGTGCAGATTATAATGACATAAAATACATATCCCATACGTCTTCCTGCTTCTTTAAAACCAGAAGAAACAGTCCTGTTCCTAGGACATTGTTTCCAAAAACTTAAAGCAGATCAAAAAAAATCAAATGCTCCACTGCAAATACTACTTTGAATGACAAACATTCTGTGATGAAAATGAAATATCTATTTTGCATGCAGTCGGCAGTCAGATAGTTAAACAGGTGCCGTTCTATTTTCTGTTATTTGTATGGAGGTAGGCATGGCACCTGGGCTTCCTAGGTGGCGCTAGTGGTAAAGAACCTGCCTGCCAATGCAGGAGATGTGAGATGCAGGTTCAATCCCAGGGTTGGAAAGACCCCCTGGCAGAGGGCCTGACAATCCACTCCAGTATTCTTTCTTGGAGAATCCCATGGACAGAGGAACCTGGTGGGCTACAGTCCATAGGATTGCACAGAGTCATATGACTGGAGTGATTTAGCATGCACACACAGGCATGGCTCCTAAGGTAAAGATGCATTCAGAGCTGCAGGGCAATTAGAATGACTCTAAATTACAGTATACTAAAGGTAACCACCAAATAGTCGTGGGTCAAGTCCATTTTTGCTTTGTTTAGAGTAACAGTAGGATTAATTTAGAAAAACACCATGAGAAGTCTGTAATTCTGTGATGAATAAAAATGACACTTGTGAGCAAGGGGTAGATGAGAAGGGGACGGATTGTGGAAGAATTACCATCTTCAAGCTGGGTAATTTCCTTGGCAAAAGTAAGAAAATCTTCCCTGGACAAGACTTCCACATTTGTGGTGAACAGATGGACCAAGGACATGCAACAGAGGCTTGTCATGTGAAGTCAACTCAGAGTGAACAGTATTTTCATTGTTGAGAGCTCAGAGGAGAAAGGACAGCCAGGGACTCAATTGACAGTGTATTTCTTTATGTTTGTGAAGATTTATTCATCTAATTCCTTTATTTTTTATACTCATACTTTTTCTCTCCCTTAGTTGGATTTGGAGAATATCTGACTGCTTCCTTTTCTTTTTCTTTTTTTTTTCATATTGGTTATTGAGAGGAGCAATATGGAAACTGCAAATTAAACAGGTGGATTTGGGTAATGAAAAAGGAGTTCTGAAATGCTGACACTTCTTGCTGCCACTGAGCTTTATCCAACTTAACAAACCACAAGATGACACAACTGGATTCAGAGCTACAATAAATGCTGAGGAAGATAACTGTGAATACACGGGGCTATTTGGGTACTTATAAACAAAGGGCATATGAATACTGTGAAACTACCCGCAGAAAGTCTCATAAAAACAATGGCCCACAGACAGGGGTAGATCCAAATTTTGTGGTGGCTGATATTTACATAATTTGGTGAGGCCCTTTATGAAAATTAGGTACAAAAATGAATACTGAAATGAAAAAAAAAAATAACGATGACTACCCTAACTTTGGAGACTGCAATCCTTTTTTTTTGTTGTTGAATTTCTTTAGGTGATTGTCAGAAATTCTCCCCCAGAAGTGTTTGTAGATTGCACCTTTGCTTTCCACTCTAATACTAAACTCTCAATAACTCCTCGGGTGCACAAGGGGCCTTGCAAATGAGACCTGGCCATTAAGCTTCATTGGTAGCATCCTCGGCCTGCAAGATTTTCCCGCTGTAGTTTACTTTATCTTGTTTGAGAAGCCTAACATTACCATGACACATAAGTAACAGAAACTTTTCATTTGATGCTTGCCATTTCATTGTAAGAACTCAAACCTCACACACCTATCCCCTATCTGGACCTCGGCCGCGCAACTTGAGTCCTAGGCTTTACGGGTACTGGATGGTGTCCAATTGGGCCTCGGGCAACTCACCACGCTGCGCGCCCACAGCGGGAGCCCGCAGGGACCGCACTCCGCGTGCGGCTGGGAGCTGGGGGCGGGCCGCTCGCTGGAGGGCGAGCCCGGGCCGCGCCTCCCGCTGATTGGCCCGGCACGGCCCCTAGGGGCGGGCTCTCCCCCGCGCTAGCCCGACCCGGGGTGGCTATCTTGGCACCGTTCCTGCTAGGTCGGCTGGCTTCCTCGCGCTGGGCTGGACTGGTGTGGAGGGCTTCTGAGGGCGGTGCGGGCGCAGGAAGCAAAGCGAGGCTGCGGAGAGCGAGCCGGGGGCTGCGGGGCTGCAGTGAGATGAAGCAGCGGCTCAGGGAGCGAAGACTGGCAGTGTGGCGCGACGGGCCGGCCCGGGGCCGAGGCTGCTGCTCCGGAGGCTGCTGAGACGCCGCGGCGGACGGCGCGGAGAGCGACGGGCGAGAGGGAGGAGAGGCAGCGGAGCGCTGAGAAGCCGGCGGGACGGCGGGCGGCTCGCGTTGGCCTCCCCGGTCGGGATCCCCCGGTGGAACCATGCGGGTGGTCAAGTGGCTGACGGGGCTGCTCTACCAGCTCTCGCTCTTCATCACCAGGTCTTGGGAAGTTCACTTCCACCCCAGGCAGGGTAAGGTCACCGCGGGGCGCCTTCAGCAGCGAGGTGGGGCGCGGGCCAGAGGGGGCGGGAGGATGGAGGCGGGGGGAGCGACTCTGTCCTTCGGGGGACCGTAGCCCTGCCGGGGCTCTCGGGACTCCGGGATCCGTCAACCCGAAGCATCCCCGGAGGTTGCGGCTATGCGGAGTTTCTAGGAATCGCGCGGGCAGGGACCACGTCTCCCTTCGCGGACCACGCGGCGGGGGCGCGTGGGGCAGGATGGCGAGCGCGCCAGCGGGGCACGAGTTGGCGGCCGCGGGGAGGAGAAGAGGGACGCGGGAAGGAGGTGGCTGCTGAGGACCCTGAATGTCAGAGTCCCTGCTTGGGGAGGGTGGAGAGAATCGGGGGTGTGGGAAAGCAGTCAGGCACACTCACAGAGCGCACGTGTGTGTGCGCGCGCGCGCTGGCCAGCGTGTGTCCATTTGTCGCGCCCGGCCGGGGATGTGGGGACCTGGGGCCTCGGCTCTTTGGAAAGGAAGTCTGGTTGAAGAAGTTCGAGGCTGGGAAGTTGGAAACGGTTGGGGGCTCAATGGCCGTATCGCTGTGATTGCAGAAGCCTTAGTGAGGACACTGGCCTCCTACGAAGTGGTGACCCCCGCGCGGGTCAATGAGTTCGGCGAAGTGTTCCCGCAGAGCCACCACTTCAGCCGGAGGAAGCGCAGCTCGGAGACTCTGGAGCCCACACCGTTCAGAACCCACTACCGAATCCGCGCCTACGGGCAGCTCTTCCAGCTGAACCTGAGCGCCGACGCGGCCTTCCTGGCTGCGGGATACACCGAGGTGCACCTCGGCACCCCTGCGCTCCGGACGGAGGAGCGCAGCGCGGCGCCCCCAGACCTGCGCCACTGCTTCTACCGCGGCCAGGTCAATGCTCGCGAGGACCACACAGCCGTCTTCAGCCTCTGTGGTGGCTTGGTAAGCGCCCTGGGGTCCCTTAGCGTTTTCTTGGGATCCAGTTCAGTAAGCCGGGCATTGGCGTTTCCCGCGTGCGCGGTTGGTGGACCTAAGCTATCAGAGTGCGCCACCAGAGGGGTTAACACCTAGATGAACCCAAGCCCGAGGCCACTCCTTCCTGCAGGGGGAGAAGGGTATGGAGGATCAGCCTGTCCCTCCCTGCTGGGCACAACTGACCCTTTTTTGCATAGCTGTGAGAAAAAGTGTCAGATGCTGAGCTAGTCGGGGAGGCAGGCAGGGCTCTCTGCCCTGACTTGAAGTGTGGTTTCCAGCAGGAGGGCAGGCCCTTTCACTTACACATCCGTGCTGGACTCTGTTGAGGCCAACTCCCCTGAATTTACTTAAGTATGTTCTTTGAATGAAGAATGATAGAAGAAAGAGAGAATGAATATAGGGTTTGAAAAGAGTTTTTTTTTTTTTTTTTTTCGCTAGTGTGGGGATAATCATTAATTTGTGAATTACAAGATAGGGAAAAGGTTGAATCTGTCTGTTTAAAATGTACACTTAAAAATGTAGAGCATCTGCAAAGATCTGGTGCCAGCAAATGAGAAATGATTATTAGAATGACAGGAGTAAAAGATGTGGATTTTGTAAAAATCTTATTGTAGAGAGAGGAAATAAAATGAAATATTGGATTCTGTGTTTTATTTGCTTTTCTCCATCTAAAACAGAGATTCTAAACCTTCTTTTTTTCCCCCATCAACTTTTTCAGCATTCTAGAGGAAACCCAGAACCTCCTTCAGCATAATTTTACTGTAAAGTAGCATACATGTTCTTTAATTGGCTTCCTTTTAAATACTAACAATAATCAAAATGTTATAAGTATTAGAATTTGTGATGTCATAATACTTTCTTCTTCATTAATGCATTAAGTAATATCTATTGGGGAAAAGACTACCTCCTTCTGTACTTTTGTGGTAGTAAGGAGAATAAATTATCCAGATCGTTTCATATTGCAGTATGTTAGTGTTGAAGTAGCTATTATTTTGGGGCTTCCCTGGTGGTTCAGTGGTAAAGATGCCACCTCCAATACAAGAGACACAGAGGATGAGGGTTCGATCCTTGGGTTGGAAAGATTCCCTGGAGAAGGGCATAGCAACCCACTCCAGTATTCTTGCCTGGAGAATCCATGGACAGAGGAGCCTGGAGAACTATCATCCATGGGGTTACAGAGGGTCAGACATGTCTGAAGCAACTGAGCGTGAATGCACAACTATTATTTTGTTGCTAACAAAGTCACAATGTCTATAGTTTTACCTGCAATCATAATTGAAGGAAAGGCTAAGTATCAGAGGTTAGGGGAAATAAAGATGTAACACTTTTCTACCCAAGTTCACAGAACCTTTAGTTGTGAACACTTAATGTTAAAACATACATGAACTTACTTCACGTAAGTTTGTGTTCAAGAAGACACTAATAATTTGGCTACAGGATTCTCTCCAAGTATTCTGGCTTTTGTTGGTCAAAATTTAGAAGAGTTTCAGAACATCAACATTATTTATTTTTTGATGAAGGAGAAAATTGGTAACAGTTCCCTCTAGGCCAAATGTAATACTTCCTTTCAGGTTAATTGATGTAAGATGTCTTTCTGGGTGTGAGTATTGGTTATTACTAAGTAGATTTGGAATGTCTGTTTGTTCTTTTCCCTGCTATTATCTTAGAGTGTGTGTGTGTGTATATATATATATGATATTACATATATATCTCAATATATTTTATATATGTATATAAAATTATTATTTTGATTTATACATACAAGGAATACCTTCAACAATTTTCTTTCCTGCTATAGATAAATGTAAATTTATCTATATAAATAGATAAATTTCTATTCTCTGGGGATCTTCCCAACCCAGGGATCGAACCCGGGTCTCTCACATTGCAGGTGGATTCTTTACCAGCTGAGCCACAAGGGAAGCCCAAAATAATAGCTAATATCTGCTATAGTACTAATATCATAAGTGAAAAAAATAAAAATGTCACTAATCTCATTAGTGATTCATACTTATAATTGGTCCTCGTCACACTTCTAAAAGATTTTTAGATTCCTGGTACCGCTAGTTATTTGCTGTGTTACTGGAAATTTTCTATCTCTGCCATGACTGATGTCTTCAACACAGAAAAAGAAAGTGAGATAAAGCTGAGTTATGTAGGTATGAAAAATATGTTTTTAAATGTTAAATCAAATTTAACTCTGATAATATCAATAAGTCTATCAAAAGCAAAGTACATACATAAATCAAATTAATAATGCAGGATAACTAGACAACTATGTCCAAATTGATGAAATGATAGGAAAGGGTGAACTTCTGTTAAGACTTAAAAACATTTTCAAAAAAGAGATGTCGAAAAATAATTTGAATTACACAAACATTATGAATCAACATGGGCAGAAACATCATTCCTAATAACGTTTCCCATCTGGACTTTTTTCCATGCCTTAAATACTAAATCAAGAAAACATATTGACCATGGCAGGTTTGTGGTAGTAAATCTATAGGCTTTAGAGTCCGTTTGTTATAACACCAGATTTCTTTTTTTAATCTCAGATTAGTCTTTAGATCCAGATAAAGTTGCATTGCCCACAACCTGAACCAGCTGAGTTTTTGCAGACCCACCTTGAGGCAATACCCAGGTTGTCAGTAATGCTCACCTACGGCCCTGCTCCTGCTCACTTCCCAACTCATCTCTGTGACTTTGTATGTGTGCTGTTGTAATGACCCAGCTTTGATCTCTGTCAGTCTATTAATGGCTAAAGTTGAGATTTACTGAAGGATATTTAGAGCGAGTCTTACTGAGGTTCTCTTTTTGTGGTTGCTCTTTGCTTTTAGTTTTGCTTTTAATCAAGAATAGATGTTGTACTTAATCAAATGCTTCTCCTAAATATCTTGAATGAGTGTGAGCCTTCCTCATTTTTTTTCCCCCACTAATGTTCATTATCTTGAACATTGCTGGATTCAGGCAAATGTTGACCATTGATGAAAATGACCTCATACAGGGCCATAAAGTGTTCTGAGGCCTTTGTATTGCTTGAGAGGAGGGTGGGGAAATCATATTGTCCTCTAGTTCCTCTGGCCTCCAATGTCCTTTGTGCCTTGGTCTCTCTGCATTTTTCTGGCACCAGCAGCTATATTCTGAGCCTGAGAACTTATGGCTTTTCTTTGTTCAGTTAGGTTTCACTAACTCATTCCCTCCTGGGTTCTCTCTAGTGCTGTGTATCCCTCTGAATTCTGGCTGCAACACCTGTTTGATTTCTTTTCTGCCTGATGCATTGTGCAGCCCTCAACACAGGGTCACTTAACTCCTGTGCAGTGCTGTCCCCATGTAAGGTAGTTTGGTGATGCCATCGGTAATCTTCCAGGCCCCACTAAGGCTCTGAGACCCTCCAGGGCATGGGGACTTGATTCCTTCCCTTGCCAGAGTCTGCCACGCCTCTTGGTTCAGTGTGTATGTGAGAGGGCCTTGCAGAGAGAAATCCCTCCCTGAATCCTGTGTAGCACGCTGAAGCACTTATCTTGGCAGTCCCCCTGGACCATCTAACTCACCTTCTGCCTCCAGACCTTAACCCCCCAGTAGAAGAGTCAGCGCACACACCTCCTTCCAACTGTTTCCTTTGCATCCATCCTTCTTTTCTTCCTGGAATCCACTAAGTTCCCCTTTCATGTCTCATTCACTTGATTTGTTCCCCTTCCATCTTCTCACTTTAAGTAGCATCTGCCCTTCCTTTCTTTGGTGGCTGCTGAGGAACTTGACTTTTAGAGGAAGGGAATAAAAAACAAATTACTATTTTTTCAAACACTTCTGAACATACAACCATTAAAAAAATTGACACCATAACATATTTATTGATTCCTTTTAGTTGCTAGTGTTGCAACTCAGATATATGAACTAAAGCTTTCTTTTAATTTCTATATAGCTATATTTCCCCTACTTCTGAAAGTCTTAGGTTTTACATGTTTTTCTCTTTCACTAAACTGCTGAACCATAACTTGTATTGTTTAGTTTTCTTAAGTGTTTTGGGCCCAAGAACCAGAAGGGGCTATGAGTCTGCCAGAAATTTTCTTTGTTTCATGTGGGTATAACTTTTGCTTTTCTAACCTTACCTTCCCTGTAATCTTTTTTTCTCATAAGTATAAGGATTTATCGCATACTCAAACATTTCTGATTATTTTGATGTTTCTAAAATCTATAGTAGATATGAAAATAGAGATAAATCATAAAGTTATCTATAAGCAATATAATGGCTAATCAAACTCTGTTTTTAGTTCATTGATAAAGTCACAGACTATATAGTTATCAGGCCTTAATACCCCTAGATTCAACAACAGATTTTTTTTCATGGTCATATTATCTATCTTCTCATAATGTTGATACACAGTTTCCAAAGTAGAGGTCAGTATTCCATACGATATAATATTCGGGGCATATCCTTCTCAGGATGGCATCTGTAAATTGTACAGAGACGTTCCCGACAACCCCTGTCTCTCTACTAGCTCTCTTACGTTACCTGGTGGGTCCCCTTCTTCCAGAGGCCCTCAGGGACTAACCCGACTGCCTAGACAATTAACTTCACTGTTTCTTGGTGGGATTTGAAGCAATGCAGTCTTTTTGGTTGAAAGAAACAGTTTCCAGATGTCATAAAACCAGACGTTGCATCTGGCTTTTACAGTATTCTCACGGAGTAGCTTGCAGTGTCTGTGTGTACTTTTTTGAAGTTTCTCATGTGAACCATTCTGCAGCATGTCAGACACTAATGCCCTCTGATGACTGATTATTGAGGTGCTCTAGTAACTCCTTGTTCAGACAGGAAATAACTGCATGGAAACTATCAATAGTGTCTTTACTGTGTTCTGTCTTCTTGTAAAACTTTTATTTTCCGAAGTTTCTATTTGCTCAGAAGTCATATAGCCTTAGATCATTACACATGCTATTCTGTATTTTTTTGTTGGTAAAATTCACAAGGACCCCTTTTATTTATTCCCATACTCAGTTAAATAAACAACACTAGGGAGAATTTCTTATGGCTCTGCCTTTAACATTGTAGTTTTAGCCTAGGTCCTCAGATGGCAAGGTGGGGTTAACTGGGGAAGTGTCTGTGTTGGAGGAAGGGAGAGAGGAGTGAAGTCTGAAATCGGTGAAGAGAGGATGACAGTGTTGGGTAGAAGTACCCCAGGCCGCAGGGCAGTCTAAGCAAGGTTCAGCAAAGCTCCCCCTCAAGACTCTTTGTCTGGCAGAGGAATCCCTTGCCTCCTAAGAGAAAGTTTCCTCTCCATAGCCAGGCCACATTTGGTTACTGACTGAATGGGTGCATGGGAGATACTGCTGGGGCACAAGCATGATGGATTTCAAAGCCTACCGTGGGAGTCCTTAGCTAATTGTGCTCAGCCTTCTCGGCCACCACATAGTGATGTCAGGCACACACACACACACACACACACACACACACATCCACTCAATTAAATAGTCTGTTAAATGCTCTTAACAGAGGAGAACAAGAAGTGCTGGGTGAACCTTGAGAAAGGCGCGAGTAAGAGTGTTATGAGACCTAGGCTGTAGGAGGCTTCTCAGCTGGATTTGGAGGGATGACTAAACACTTGGGGATGTGAAAATTCAAGGGCTGCTTGTGGGTCTCAGCTGCTGAAGTGCAGAGTGGCTTGTGGAGTAAGGGAGAAAATTAAGGTTAAGTTCAGATTAAGGCTTGGAATGTATTATGAGAGAGTGAGGGCTTGAACTGTGGGTGGCATGTTAGTCTAGTGTGTTAGGAGTGGTCTCCCCTTATGCACATTGTGCAGGGAGCAGAGGCCCTGAGAAGACCTCGGTTGTGTAAGGACGACCCCTGTGTGGGCAGGGGAGGGAAGCCGCTGGAGGTAATGTGGTTGCAGTGGCGAGAAGCGTGGGTCCCTGTGGGCAGTGCACATGGAGACCAGTGTTTCTCAGCTGGGGCAGTTCTGTCCCCTAGGGAACATTGGCAGTATCTGGGGAAACAGCTGGTGTCACAGCTGGGCAGCGGGCAGGGGAAGCTAGTGGCATCCAGTGCACAGAGGCCAGATATGTTGCCAAACATCCCATGATGCCCAGAACAATGAAGCATACCAAAATGTCAATGGTGCTGAAGTTACGCAACCTTGTAGGAGACCTATTAGAATTTTGGACCAGAAGAGCAGTCAAAAAATATGGTTCTAGTGACTCATGACTTAAATGACTGAGTGATCCTATAGCCATTAACCAAGAAAGTCAATACCAGGAGGAGGTGGAAAGAAAGAGATACTTATTCTAGAAACATGTTTGATTTTACCATAGGTTTAATCTTCAGAAGAATTTGAGTTCATATTTACTCTTCTCTTTGTCTAGCATGTCCTTTTCCTAAAACTCTGACTCACTTTACTAAAGCCATCCCGAGCCTTCCTTTCTTTGCCCTGATCTTCTCTTGAAAGAGCTGACCAGGCCTACCTTCATTCCACCACCAGACTTTATAATCATCATATATGAAATTGTGGTTATTTGTCCACATTTCTGTCATTTATAGATTTTAAGTAAGAGAATGACAGTCCTGTTTACTTTAGCACCCAATATAGCATATAGAAATGTTCAGTACTTGAATGAATGATCTAAAGCAACTTTTATTTATATGTTCCAGGTAATTCGGTTAACTCTTTTCCAGAATTCAGTGCAAGAAAATTATTTTATCAATTTTAGTTGAAATACTTGGACATATTTAAAAATTTTTTTTGTATAGATTTGAATCTTTTTCAGATGTCCAAGTCAGTTGTGTTCCATTTATTACTTCATTTATATGGCTTGGAGAAGGAAATGGCAAACCATGCCAGTATCCTTGCCTGGAAAATCCCATGGACAGAGGAGCCTGATGGGCTGCAGTCCATGGGGTCACAAAGAGTCGGGCTTGACTGAAAGACTAACACTTATATGGGCTTACACTGCACCTTTGTTACTTGTGGCTTTATTTCTGTTTATCTTGTAACTGCTGTTTCCCATAATATAATGTTAATTAAGCTGTCCATTTCATACTAATATTTAGAGGAAGAAATAGATCATTCTTTTCAAACGATCCGTATCAGTCCTTTCTAATGTACCAGCCACTGTTATATATGACATACAGTGATGTCCTTATTACAACAGCAGTAAAGCTATTAATTAAAAATACTCACGAGTTACATAAATGCTTTATTACCATAGTAACAGAATTGGAAAGGCATACCTAACCTCTTGACTCCCTCAGTCCAAAGGTGACACACACCACTTCTATGTACATTTTGTTGATGAAAACTTGTTGCCTGGCTCTGCCTAGATGTCAGGGGCTAGAAAATGAGGGACGGTGCTGTGCCCATGAGGAAGAGAGGAGAGCAGATTCTTGTGATCACCAACACTTTTCACTGTAGGCTGTTTTTCTGTACACGAAGTATATCTTTGCTTTTCTCTTCCTACACTTCAAATGTGTTTATATTGTATATAAGGAGACAAGCGTTCAGGGGTACTGTTTCTGCTCATATATAGGATCTCTGGGTAATGCACGGTCTTGGCCGTAAAGTTCAGATGCGGCTCCTTGTGGTTTAGCAATTACTGAATTAAAAGGTAAATTATCTGCACCACCCCCAACACAATATACAGCATGACTGTAATTCAAATTTTGACTTCCTACAGAATGTTGGGGTAATTCTGAGGGTCTGTAGATTATTCTACAATGAAAGTGTCCAGGGCTTCTTTAGTCTAGGCTCATGTATCTTGGACAATGTAATCTCAAAAACCAGGTTGACTTCTGATGGGAAGTCAAGTTTTGATAATTGCTTCAAATTAGTTTCCTATGACAGTTACCAAAACCTAAAAGGCATTTACATTAAATCTGTGAATTCCAAGACTCTTCTATGAAGAGAAGCAAAATACTGAATTCTCATCTTACTGGTAAACCAAATTCCAACTGGATTAAAGAAGTATTGGTAGAATAAACTTACTGTATATTATAATTGTTAGAGAAAAATGTAAAGGGAGACATAACGAGTGATAAAGATGATATTTGCTTAATAATGGAAGAGTACCATATGTCAGAATAATTGTAAAGAAATTGAAAATTTAAAGTGAAACTAGGAAAATATATGCTGTAAATATGACAGATGGTCTGGCAGGTATACAATATGTGTCCTTCTAGTGATTATATATATAATACTTACATATAAATCTTTGTTAAGTAATACTACTTTATAATGTTTTGAGTAGTTCTTAATCATTTCTTATTGTTGTAATTTATAATTTGTTATAATGACTTTAGGCCTTATGTCTTGACAGATATTTTAGTAAGAGGTTAGGAGAGACTTTTCTGAGCACCACTACCCAGACCCCGCAAGACTATGGCCATTTCTTTGACAGTTCTCTCCACTTCTAGTGAGTCCACGTGACTTCAAACACATCTTAGTGCCTCCAGGAAAGAGAACTGTTACAGAATTTCCTCCTTGTTAGTGATGTCACTGGGACACTGTTTATATAGCTGAGTCATTTGAGTGCATGAATCTTGGGTAGATGGAGGCCAGAGTGTCATATTCTTAATCCTCATGGGTCAGGATGTGGTGAGAGCATTGTCTTTTTCGGTGAGTATCAGCAGTGTTTCTTCTCATGTTCACACTGGAGATCTGTAATTGTCCTGTTGAGTGGGGAATAAAGAATGCCACCAGAAAACTAGCCAATCTGATCACATAGACCACAGACTCATCTAACTCAATGAAAGTAGGCCATGCCGTGTGGGGCCACCCAAGACGGCCGGGTCATGGTGGAGAGGTCTGACAGAATGTGGTCCACTGGAGAAGGGAATGGCAAACCACTTCAGTATTCTTGCCTTGAGAACCCCATGAACAGTATGAAAAGGCAAAAAGATAGACACTGAAAGATGAATTCCCCAGGTCGGTAGGTGCCCAATATGCTACTAGAGATCAGTGGAGAAATAACTTCAAAAAGAATGAAGGGATAGAGTAAAAGCAAAAATAACACCCAGTTGTGGATGTGACTGGTCATAGAAGCAAGGTCCAATGCTGTGAAGAGCAATATTGCATAGGAACCTGGAATGTTAGGTCCATGAATCAAGGCAAATTGGAAGTGGTCAAACAGGAGATGGCAAGAGTGAACATTGACATTCTAGGAATCAGCAAACTAAAATGGACTGGAATGGGTGAATTTAACTCAGATGACCATTATATCTACTACTGTGGGCAGGAATCTCTTAGAAGAAATGGAGTAGCCACCATGGTCAACAAAAGAGTCCGAAATGTAGTACTTGGATGCAGTCTTAAAAAAGACAGAATGAATTCTGTTCGTTTCCAAGGTAAACCATTCAATATCACTGTAATCCAAGTCTATGCCCCAACCAGTAATGCTGAAGAAGCTGAAGTTGAACAGTTCTATGAAGACCTACAAGACCTTCTAGAACTGACACCCAAAAAAGATGTCCTTTTCATTATAGGGGACTGGAATGCAAAAGTAGTAAGTCAAGAAACACCTGGAGTCACAGGCAAATTTGGCCTTGGAGTACAGAATGAAGCAGGGCAAAGGCTAATAGAATTTTGCCAAGAGAGCGCACTGGTCATAGCAAACACCCTCTTCCAACAACACAAGAGAAGACTCTACACATGGACATCACCAGATGGTCAACACCAAAATCAGATTGATTGCATTCTTTGCAGCCAAAGATGGAGAAGCTCTATACAGTCAGCAAAAACAAGACTGGGAGCTGACTGTGGCTCAGATCATGATCTCCTTATTGCCAAATGCAGACTTAAATTGAAGAAAGTAGGGAAAACCACTAGACCATTCAGGTATGACCTAAATCAAATCCCTTATGACTATACAGTGGATGTGAGAAATAGATTTAAGGGACTAGATCTGATAGACAGAGTGCCTTATGAACTATGGACAGAGGTCCCTGACATTGTACAGGAGACAGGATTCAACACCATCCCCAAGAAAAAGAATTGCCAAAAAAGCAAAATGGCTGTCTGAGGAGGCCTTACAAATAGCTATAAAAAGAAGGTAAGTGAAAAGCAAAGGGGAAAAGGAAAGATATACCCATTTGAATGCAGAGTTCCAAAGAATAGCAAGAAAAGATAAGAAAGCTTTCCTCAGCAATCAATGCAAAGAAATGGAGAAAAACAATAGAATGGGAAAGACTAGAGGTCTCTTCAAGAAAATTAGAGATACCAAGGGAACATTTCATGCAAAATGGGCTCAATAAAGAACAGAAATTGTATGGACCTGACAGAAGCAGAAGATATTAAGAGGTGGCAAGAGTACACAGAAGAACTGTACAAAAAAGATCTTCATGACCCAGATAATCATGAAGGTGTTCTCACTCACCTAGAGCCAGACATCCTGGAAAGTGAAGTCAAGTGGGCCTTAGGAAGCATCACTACAAACAAAGCTAGTGGAGGTGATGGAATTCTGGTTGAGCTATTTCAAATCCTAAATGATATGTTGTGAAAGTGCTGCAGTCAATATGCCAGCAAATTTGGAAAACTCAGCAGTGGCCACAGGACTGGAAAAGGTCAGTTATCATTCCAATCCCAAAGAAAGGCAATCCCAAAGAATGCTCAAACTATCGCACAATTGCTCTCATCTCACACACTAGTAAAGTAATGCTCAAAATTCTCCAAGCCAGGCTTCAGCAATACATGAATCGTGAACTTCCAGATGTTCAAGCTGGTTTTAAAAAAGGCAGAGGAACCAGAGATCAAACTGCCAACATCTGCTGGATCATTGAAAAAGCAAGAGGGTTCCAGAAAAACATCTATTTCTGCTTTATTGTCTATGCCAAAGCCTTTGACTGTGTGGATCACAATAAACTGTGGAAAATTCTTTAAGAGATGGGAGAACCAGACCACCTGACCTGCCTCTTGAGAAACCTGTATGCAGGTCAGGAAGCAACAGTTAGAACTGGACATGGAACAACAGACTGGTTCCAAATAGGAAAAGGAGTACGTCAAGGCTGTATATTGTCACCCTGCTTATTTAACTTATATGCAGAGTGCACCATGTGAAATGCTGGTCTGGATGAAGCACAAGCTGGAATTTAGATTGCCGGGAGAAATATCAATAACCTCAGATATGCAAATGACACCACCCTTATGGCAGAAAGTGAAGAAGAACTAAAAAGCCTCTTGATGAAAGTGAAAGAGGAGAGTGAAAAAGTTGGCTTAAAGCTCAATATTCAGAAAACTAAGATCATGGCCTCATCACTTCATGGCGAATAGATGGGGAAATAGTGGAACCTGTGTCCAACTTTATTTTTTTGGGCTTCAAAATCACTGCAGATGGTGATTGCTGCCATAAAATTAAAAGACGCTTACTCCTTGGAAGGAAAATTATGACCAACCTAGACAGCATCTTAAAAAGCAGAGACATTACTTTGCCAGCAAAGTGTGTCTAGTCAAGGCTCTGGTTTTTTCAGTAGTCATGTATGGATGTGAGAGTTGGACTATAAAGAAAGCTGATCACTGAAGAATTGATGCTTTTGTAGTATGGTGTTGCAGAAGACTCTGAGAGTCCCTTTGACTGCAAGGAGATCCAACCAGTCCATCCTAAAGGAGATTAGTCCTGGGTGTTCATTGGAAGGACTGATGCTGAAGCTGAAACTCCAATATTTTGGCCACCTTATGTGAAGAGTTGACTCATTGGAGAAGACCCTCATGCTGAGAGGGATTGAGGGCAGGAGGAGAAGGGGATGACAGAGGATGAGATAGTTGGATGGCATCTCCGACTCAATGGACGTGAGTTTGGGTGGGCTCTGGGAGTTGGTGATGGACAGGGAGCCGTGGCATGCTGTAGTTCATGGGGTCGCAAAGAGTCGGACACAACTGATTGACTGAACTGAACCAGAGGAGAGAAGACCCATCTTTTCAAAAACTTTGCAATGAATTTTCTGCTATAGGCTCCTGGGGCCAGTTACATGTTCTTCCTATCATCTGTTCATTCATTCAGTATGTTCTTGTGTATAATACACCATTTCCTAGACGTGATTAGTGGTGTAATAGTGAGGAGCTGTCAGGGGAAAAATTCTTTTGCATTGAACAGAGCACCCTAAAATAAAGATAAATCTCAGAGTTAATCTTTATCATCTTTCATTATATAATACTTATACTTCGTTTAGAGTAAAAAAGAGTGGCTGTAACATTTGTGGTTTTAGTGGAGACTTTTCCATCCTGTATCAAATTGACTCACTTTCAAAACAGTTATTGACATTATTTTAACACATACTGCCTTTTTAAGGAAGTTAGATGCCGGGCCATGCTAAGTTTCTTTAGTCGTGTTTGCCTCTTTGCAACCCTATGGCCTTAGCCCTCCAGGACTTCTGTCCAAGGGGTTCTCCAGGGAGGAATACTGGAGTGGGTTGTCATGCCCTCCTCCAGGGGATCTTCCTGAGACCCAGGGATCAAACCCACGTCTCTTATGTCTCTTGCATTGACAGGTGGTTCTTTACCTCTAGTGCCACCTGGAAAGCCCAGTGACATCATTTTAACACACATTGCCTTTCTAAGGAAGCTAGATAGATAGAATTATTTGTTTGTTTTATAAGTTGTGGAACTGAGGTTTGAGATATGAAGTGGCTTGCCCAAGATTCCATGAGTGCAAAGTGAGGATTCAGACTTCCTTATTACAAATAGGGTCAAAGTGATTTTCATATGACTTAATGATTAAAGATTGAGAAACTAAACATTTTGACTTCACGGTATTAATTACCAGTGATTCAATCCTTAAATAAAAATCTGATTTTTTTAAATAGTTGGGAGCAATTTGCTACTAAAATTTATTCTCAATATTGGCTCTAATTGTCTTGTTCAATAGTACTTCATTTTGAACTAGTTCTATAGTTGCCAATGTTAATGTGATTAGCTGTAAGTTTGGGAAAAGAGTCCAAATGGTTTATATTTTGTGCTTGTTGTTTTTACCCTTTAATAAAATCTGACAGTACGTTATTGTTTGTGGCCGCAGTACATGTGCTTGCCATGTTATTAGAAAAAAATATGTATGAATGAATGTGAAAATTGTGAAATAGAAACATTTTGGAAAAACAATTGTATGATAATCTTCTAAAAATAAAAATTTTGGCCTGTGAGAGCAAATTAAAACTTGTATAATAATCACTTACTGCCTTTCAAAACAGTGTGGCAAGTAGCAGATTATTGCTTTAAGAAATTTGGACCCCCCTTGCTCAAGTGAAAGCTAGTTATTCTGCTTTTAATGGTCATCAAAAGGAAGAGTTTGGAATTTGATTGGTATTTCTCATGAATCAAGTTGCAGTGACTCTGTACATAGGCAGTTGCTAAAAATATGGCATGCTCTAAATATAATTCTATGAGCCACCTGTTTTATTAAGTCTTCCAATGCCTTACCAGGTTCCTTTCCAAGTTAAAAAAAAAAATTAAGTGCTTCGTTAGGAGCCTTAACGCAAAGCTCTGATATTTTTATTATTTGTGCAGAAAGTCCTCTGCAGTGGAGTGGTTTATAGGAAAATTGTTGGAAGCAAAATACTTCCTTCACTGATAAATACGGGTAAACCCCTTTGAGGACAATTATTTTTTTCTTGAACTAATACTTTTAAAACATGAAACTTTGTTGAATAAGAGACGTTTGAGTTGTAAAGTCAGTATTATTATTAGCAGGGTAGTGTTCTAGGGGCTTTCCTTGTGGCTCAGTTGGTAAGGAAACAGCCTGCAATGCAGGAGACCGGGCTCCATCCCTGGATTGGGAGGATTTCCTGGAGAAGGGAATGGCTACCCACTCCAGTATTCTTGCCTGGATAGAGGACGCTGGTGGGCTATAGTCCATGGGGTTGCAAAGAGTCAGACATGACTGAGCAACTAACACTTCTACTTTTAAAGTGTTCTAGCATGACTCCAGGAGGTACTAATGGACTTGATACAACCATATTCACCTTTCACATGAGAATGAAAGTTGGACTTGTGTGCGGGTTTATTTGAACATGACCACTAAAGTACCCCACAGTAAAATTTTGATCCAAAAGGAATATAAAATAGTTTCCAAGATACGGATATTTTCAGCATTGCTTGAGAAAAATGTGACGTTATTCAAAACATTTTTGGGATGAGTAACAAGCCGCCTCATGTCTATTTGTATCTTTTACCAGGATGCTATCACATTTTCCCTCCTCAGCATGCTTTTTAAAATAGGCAGAAAGTGATTTTTCATTATGGGTCCATTTACTCAGGTTTCAGAAATAGTCTGTTACTTCTAAGTATAGTTAATTATTTTTCTGGGAAGGCAAAGAACGCTAGAATTCTGGTATGTGTTGAAAATAAGTGATTTGTAGTTGTGTTTGAAAAAAAGCACTGGTAGAATGAACGAAATATGCTAGAATATAATATATTAAGAAATAGATGAATTTGTTATATATATATCTATGTATCTTTTCTACTTTATAGAATGTCCATATATCTGATGAAATTTCATTTATATTAAGCCTTTAAAATGTGTATTCCTAATATATTTGCACATTATGTTACCAAGGATGCCTGAACATTTAAATTTTTAACATTGAAAGAAATCATGCTATATCTCAGCCAAGTCCCTAAACTATTGTAACTTAAAAATATTAGAGAAAAAAAATAAAAGATCAGTAATGTGTATAGATGGTGTGGGGAAATCAGGTACATTATCATGTTACAAAAATGTTTATTTCTATAGATATGTGTTGAGTGCCTGCTATGTCTCAGGCAATGGTTTAGATTTTGGAACTGTAGAAATAGTCAAGACTTGGTTACTTTTGTGTGGTAATAATTATGAATGTAGAGAAGAATTTATGACTATAATTGCCTGAATCATTTAAATAGCTTTGAGTGACTATTCGGTTAAAATAGTGATTTAAAAATGTTATTAACAATGAAATTTAAAGCAACAATCTCAAAGTTATTATCCCTAAATAATTTAAGGATATTCTAATTAAGAAATGGAAATGAAGCCTCATTCACTAAAACGGTAGTTGTCATAGCGTCCATAATTCCAAAATTCATTTCTGAATTGGCTCTTCCCAGAAATATGCTTTTCTAAGCGGAAATTTGCCAAGTTTTACATGTAGGTAAACGTATATTTGTGTCTTTGGAGGCTTTTCACCATCAAGTGTAACGAGTACAGCTGGCTCCTGCCCGTTGAGCTTCTGCTGTGTATCCTCTTGTTTGCAAATCTTCAGCCTCACTCTTCTCTGTCCCTTTAACCTGCCAAGCTTTTCCCCATCGCTGGGCCTTTCAGTCACTGTTCTGTGTGCAGTGTTCTCCCAGAGCTTTCCGTGGCTGCTCCTCATTATTCCAGCGTCAGCCCAGAGTGCCTGCATCCCCACACACTCTGGGATTCTGTCTCCCTGCCTGATTTAATTTTCTTTATTGCACTTATTACCACCAGGCATACTGCATTTTTTAATCTGGATTTTCCCACATAAGTATGAATTCTTTGAAAGAGATTTTGTCACATTTACCTCTATGTTTAGTCTCTCAACCTCTGCCTGCTCTTTAAATATTTGTCAGCTGTTTTGCGGGTTTATCAGAATTGGTGTCCGATCACCAACACAGTGCACTGTATTAAGGCACACACTATGGAGCCAGGCTACCTGGGTTCACACCTTGATCCTGTTCCTTACTAGGTGTAAGACCTGGACAAGGTGTTTAACCTCACTGTTACTCCTTTGTCTCACCTGTAAAGTAGGGATAATAATAACTTGCCTCAGAGTTATTGTTAGGTAGAAATAAATGATGAATGTATATGAATGATATCTGCTGTATATTTCAGAATTAGCTACTGAGATTATAATAAATGCCTGTTCTCTATGATTTAGCCTCACCAAACTAGAGAAAGAGATCTGTTTCCCTCCCCCACTACGTCTACAAGACCATTCTCTACATCTGCATGTCCATTCCTTCCCTGCAAATGGCTTCATCAAGACCATTTTTCTAGATTCCGTACATATGTGTTAATACACTGTATTTGTTTTTCTCTTTCTGACTTCTTTACTCTGCATAGCAGGCTCTAGGTTAATCCACCTCACTAGAACTGACTCAAATTCATTTCTTTTTATGGCTGAATAATATTCCATTATACTCATGTACCACATCTTTTTTATCCATTCATCTGTTGATGGCCATTTAGGTTGTTTCCATGTCTTGACCATTGTAGATAGTATTGCTATGAACACTGGGGTACATGTGTCTTTTTTGATTATGTTTTTTTCAGGGTATATGCTCAGTGGTGGTGTTTCTGGATCATATTTCATTTGTAATTTGGATTGCTTCTTCCATAATATCTTCTCATTGTTTTTTATATATGTGAATACTACTTAATCTGTATATTCTGTCACTAAATTCATTTAGTTTTTATAGTAGTTTTTCAGTTTTTAGTTGTTAAGGTGTACATTGATGAAGATGACAGTTCTAACTCTTCCAATTTTTTGTTTCTAATCTTTTATCTAATTCTGTTATCTAGAACAGGTGATACTGGGCATCCTTGTATTCCTGAGCTAAATGGGAGTGCCTTGAGTATATCTTTGTTATTCATGATACTGTCTTTGGGCTCTGATAGAATTTATCTTGTTTAGGGAGCATCTGTCTATTTATATTTTATTGATGTTTTTAAAATCAAGAATGTTGACTTTTTTCAAAACGCTTGTGATTTTTTTTCACATTTGTGTAAGTGGCTATGATGAATTAAGATTTCCAATGTTGAACCATAGTTATATTCTTATGATAAACTCCATCTGGTCATTTTCCCATGTTACTGACTTTTGTTTGCTTATATAATTTAGGATTTTTAGCTTGATAGTCATATGTGAGCTTGTCCTATATTTGTTTTGGCTTTTTTTTGTAGTTGTTTTGATTTTGTGCTGTCTTACTAGGTTTTACCATGTGTTTACACTATTCATAAAAATAACTAGTGTTTTTTTTTCATATTTTGAAACAGTGAAAATAACATTGGAATTATCTGCTCTTGCTAGGTTTGGTGGGATTCCTCTATGAAATTATCAAGGCCAGGAGTTTCTATGATGTAACTCTGATACCTTTTTCTGTTGTTTGGTAGTAAAGAGGTTTGTTGGATTTTTACCATTTCTGAAGTCATTTTGGTGAATAATATTTTCCCAGAAAATCATCTCTGTCTTAAATTCTTCCTCTCACTGTCTGTTTTTCTGCTTTCCTTAGGCACTGACATCATGTAATCTTTCTCTTCCAGCTGCTGTACCATCACTGTCACCGTAATTTAGGTTTTGTTACCTCCCTTCTGGGCTATAGCTTCTACCTTATAAATTCTAGTATTTTAACACACAGTGTCACTAGACTAAATTTTATTGCCTACAGTATTATTCATTCCTTTAATATATATTATCCAATATGCTATGTGGCAGGCATGACAGGCATGCAGAGAAGATAGACA
This sequence comes from Odocoileus virginianus, assembly GCF_023699985.2. NCBI lineage: Eukaryota > Metazoa > Chordata > Mammalia > Artiodactyla > Cervidae > Odocoileus > Odocoileus virginianus. The sequence goes on from NC_069697.1 coordinate 34,041,380, forward strand.
AAGCTCTACTCTCATGGACTTATATTTTGGTGGATGGTGTCAGACAAGTAACACCTATAAATAAAAATCTATCAGGGAGTGATAAGCATTATGAAGAAAAATAAAACTGGATAGTGGGGGTAGACATAGGAGGCTGGGTAACATTTTAATATATAGGGTCATGAGTGTTGAGCAGGGACCTGAAATAAGTCATAGAGGGAGCCAGCTGGGAAAAGTGCTTGAGGCAGGTTTAGTAAGTCATAGGTCCTGAGCTAGGAGAATACTTGTCATGTTTAAAGAATAGCAAAGACATCAGGAATGGAGCTTGAGAGTGAGCCAAGGTGGAAGAGCAGAAGATGAAGTCAGAGCTCTTGGTTGTCTGTGTGTTTGGAGGCATGGGGTGGTGGGAAGGAGTGGGCAGATCGTGCAGGACATTGTAGACCATGATAAGGAATTTGGATCTTACTGAGTGGTTTGAAAAGTTGTAATACTTTTTTTTTTGTTTTTATTCTTTTTTGAGAACAACATGATCTCAACTAAAGACAAATTATTGTGGCTCCTCTGTAGAGATGGTAGAGGGCTATTGATTTAGTTCAGGAAGGAGATAAAGTTAGATTAGTTCATGGATATAGTGGTAAAATTTGGGAGAAGTGGTTAATTATATCTTGAAGGTTGAGCCATTTGGATTTGCAGATGAATTGAATGTGAGATTTGAGAGAGAGTCATCCTTCATTTTTCTTTAAGGACTTTTGTCTGAAGCAATCTGAATAATACTGTTGCCATTTACTGAAAGAGGGAGCATTGAAGAATAGCAGGTTTGGACAGAAAATAAAGAGTTTGGCTTTGGACATGCTGAGGTTGAGAATGCTACTGTTGATCTAAGTGGAGATGTCAAAAAGCAAGTTGGATATTGCATTCTGGAGTTCAGGAGACAGGTCTTTGTGAAAACTCTTCAATGACTCTCAACTTCTCACAATTTTAAATTGCTAGCATCACACTCAAGATCTTTTATCTGACCCTAGCCTTCCTTTTAAGTCTTGTCTCACACTATTACCCTACACAGACCAAGCCAAACAGGCTTTCTCACTTCTAGAATGTGCTAAGCTTTTGGCCATTTTGATGTTGCCTATGCTATTCTTTATAGTTGGAATGCCTGTCATTTCAACTCTGTTTATTGGAATATTATTCATTCTCTGTGACTTATACATAAGAAGAAGACGTGAGCCAGGAAAGGAAACATTATGTTCAGCTGATGACTTTAGCGAATGAACTCCTGGCTATCTTGTTCTGTGTCCTCATTTTAACCTGTGGGACAGCACACTTTTTCTACTTAGTGACAGAAGAAAATTCATTTTTATTTTCTTTATTTCCAGATGGGAACATTTAAAGCACATGATGGTGAATATTTCTTAGAACCTATAATGAAGGCAGATGGGAGTGAACATGAAGATGATCATAACAAGCCACATCTTATATACAGACAGGAATTAAAGAGAAACTATTTTTTGCAGTCTCACAAGCCTTGTGATGTTTCAGGTAAACTGTGAAGTAAAACTCTTTATGGTATAATTGCAATATTATTTTTATCTTTTTTAGTTTAGAATTTGTGTGTTTTCTTTACATTTTGATGTATGTGATATTTTAAACAAATTTTCTTGACCTGAGGGATCCATTAGAAATTATCTATAGGCAGTTTTGTTGTACATTAAGTTTACATTCAAAAAAGTATTCAGTAGAGTTGGTCATTGAAAAACATGAGGGTTACTGATCCCTTGCCCAGTTGAAAATTCATGTATAACTTTTCAGTTAATGCTCCTTACATGCAGCTCCACATCATGGATTCAACCAATCATAAATTGCATAGTACTGTAGTATGTATTTAGTGAGAAAAACTCACATAAAAGTGGACCTGTGCAATTCTAACCTGTGTTCAGAGTCCACTGTATTTGAGATTTGTAACAAAGAATCAGAAATTTTTTACTTTAATCTGTTAGTGACAGTAGTATGATTTTTCTCAGCAGAATTTAAATGATTGAAAAATCTGAACCTTAGTAACAATAACATGTTGCTCAACTTTACATACTTTTAAATTTGTATAAAGGAAATATTTCAGATAGTTTTCTGGGACTTTTTTGCTCAGCATTGTTTCTAAGGGTTGTCCATGTTGGTACATGTAGCAGCTGTTCGTTTTCATTGCAGGGTATGTATCACAGTTCACATATCCATCTTCTTGTCAATGAGCTTATGGATTATTTGCAGTTTTTTGCTACTATAAAAAAATGTTGCTGTGAAAATTCTCATCCTCATCTCCTGTGTTTGAGTCCATCCAGAGTATACACATTGATACTAGATAATTCTAAATTATTTTGCAAAGTGTTTTTTTAATCAATTTTTATTTCCAGCAATATGTGAGAGAAGTATGTTCCTCTTTTTTTCCTGTAAAATTCAAACTAATGAAGATTATTCATGGTTTAGAATTTAGGAATTGATGATTTCTATAAAATGTAAGTCTGTTGCTAGTAGAATACTTGTATATTGCACAGAAGTTGTATTAAGAGCTGTGTCCTTATAATATACATGGATCTTCCTCATATCATTTTATGTCACTCTATGAAGAATGGTGAAAAGCACCTGCACTTACCATCAAAGTATAAAATCTAGACAAGAATGGGATTAGAAAGGATTTATTTGAGATTGTAGGTGTCCGTGAACTATGGTTCCAAACACTGCAATGCCATCTGTTTTGGGATATAATGATATGTAGGCCTTTGAAGGTTTTCCCTGGGAATGCACTTCTTAACCTTTGCTATTATATGAGTGCCGTTTTGGAATGGTTCTCACTGTGTCTAAGGCCGTGTTTTAAATCTATTGACATAATAGATGCCTTTCTTATGCTTTTAATATGAGCATAAGGGTTTCATTTTTATGGCTTCAAAGAAAACACAAATGGGTACAGCTCCACAATAGAATTCTACGGAAGGCAGCTTATGCTTGTTCTGATCCACCATTCACGAGCAGCTTGTTTAATGAATTGTTTAGCTTCTTAAGAAGAAAGCCACCAAGTAGACACTCTGAATGCATAAATGTTTCACATAATGATATGCAGGGTTTTGCATTCACAATCTGTTCATTATCAGAAAGAGAATGGTTCAAGAAAAGCCAGGCCCTTTTGTTTAAAAAATTAAAAAAAAAAACAAAACACTTGTACTAAATTAGATTTATTATAAAAACTACAAATAACAAGCAAATAGAAAGCTATGAGTTTTAGTTTTCTTTTAATCACGATATATTTTCCCAAAACATTTATCTACTAAAATGCTAAAGTAGTATCATTCTTTTCAGTTCTTAAATTACCTACATTTTTAGGTATAATTAACATACATATTTTTAATCACTAAAAAGGCAATCATTTAATGGCCTAAATAATTAGCTGCTAATCATCATCCTGTTAGTAAAATGGAGAGTTGTAAATGTCATCAGTAAAATGTTATCAAAGGTTTTTTTCTTCGTCCCCAGTTCACACACTGCTGTTCTGTAATACTTTCAGGATCTTATATATTCTAAAGGTGAACCCTCATTGAGGGGAATTCTTCAGGTAGGTAGGCCTAAAGCTTTAACTTATGAGCTGAAAGAATTAATTGGAAAAGAAAAAGTCGTTTTTTCCCATATTTCTATTGATTTAAGTTTATTTAAAATTCTAAAATGCTATAATTCATAGTCACTTCAGTCTTGATGGATTAAATTGTTTTTTACATCAGATTTCATCATGTGGCCATATGAGTTATGTTTGGTAGCTGAACTTTAGCCATTGTGGATGCCAGGTTCCAGGTAGATATCAGACATATTAGAAGTAAAATCCAGTGGAAATGGCAAAATAAGCTCATAAAACCCATGAGATGAACAGAACAAATAACCACGCAGTAACAAAATTAAAACTCAAGGAGGAGGGAAACCCTGAAAAGATTGATAGGATTGAAAACAACCCTCTGGATTCTGTTAAGTGTGGTTCTGCCATTACTTACTCTTCAAGGCAGATCAGAGCTGGTCTGTGTTCCTTGGGAGGCTGGGTGAGCCTTATTCCCATTCTGCCATCCTGCTCTGCCTGCCTGTCTCTTCTCAGAGTCCTTTTCTTTCTTACCTTTCTTCCTATTTCTCTTCTTGCTTGTTATTGCTTTCCCATCTTCTAAGTTAAACATTTTTTAAAAGTGCACTTCTTGGCCACCACTTTATGCCACTTCTTATATAGTCTATGTGATTTTCTTTGTATTTCTCTAATTTTTAGCTACTAATTTAAATGATACAGAACTTAAAATGTGTTCATCTTCAGCTTGTCCTAAGAAGAAATCTCAGGGTTACAACTGCTGGATGCCAGTGTTTTCTTGGATGTCCCAGGGCATCTTAAATTCAATATATCTGAATGCAAAGTTACTCTTTCCCATCTCCCTTTTTACCCGCACTCCCAAAAAGAAGCCTGCATGTTTTTGGTGTTCAAATTTTTGTTGAAATTAAACGTATGCTATATGTTGCAAACTTAACAAGTATTACTTTTTAAAGTCCTGTTCAGAAATAAAATAAAATAAAGTCCTGTTCAGTTAACTAGAAAAGATTGATTTCTATTTGAATAACAGATTATTTGCCTCAATCTTCAGGTTTTCTTTTTTGATTTGTTAATCAGCATTCTAAAGTTAAAAAGTAGTTTATTTGCTTAAGCGGCTATTCTTCATCTTATTGTACTAGCAATGTTCTTAAGTTCAATTTCATCCCAAGAAAAGAAAAATCCCAAACTGTAAAATTTGACCAACCTATTAAGATTTTGAGACTGTGAATGATATAGAATAAAAGATATATATATATATCTTGTTGTTGTTTAGTCACTCAGTCATGTCTGACTTTTTGTGACCCTATGGACTGTAGCCCGCCAGGCTCCTGTGTCCATGGGATTTCCCAGGCAAGAATACTGGAGTGGGTTGCTATTTCCTTCTCCAGGGGATCTTCCCAACCCGGGGATCAAACCTGGGTTTTCTACATTGGCAGGCGGATTCTTTACTGCTAAGCTGCCGGGGAAGCCCATGTATATATATATATATATATGGATCTATACTTTTCAAAGCACTCTTATAGTCATGTGTCACTGTTCCTTAGAGTAATTCTGAGCTGTAGTCATCTTTGGCTCATGCATGTTTTCTGGGAGGGGAAGACCTAGTGGTGCTGTGACAATTATTTGGTCTATGCATATAGCATTATTTTATTAGCTGACCTATTTTGCCAATTGTGTGTTCTGCTTGCTATAATAGTGAAATGTGCGTGTATTAAATAATTCATTCCAAAGAGAAGGATCAGTCTGCCATTTTTGATACTTACTTTGTCATTATTATGCCTGTGGCAGTTCCTAGAACTTTAAAGTCCTATTTTATTTGCGAAGTCTTATATTATCTGGTTTTACTTGTGATGAAGTTAATGATTCCCATTGGGTGAATTGTGTTTTAAATGGGATATGAAGAAGGGAGCCCACATGCTGGGAACCAGAGGATATGTTTATCCAGTCTGACAGGTGCATTTTGAAAATATGTATCATGGAAAGTCACTGTGATCCTTCATATTTTAACTGTAGTAACAACAGTTCTTTCCAGGAAGGGCTACCTGAAGACTACCCACTCTTCAAAATTTAACAGTTTTTAAAAATCTTCTTTCCTCTGTATTGGGATGATATATTTCATACTCTGTCTTTAAACTGGAGAATGTTTTGCTGGTAGGAATAATGATCCATTCTTCTAGTTTTGAAGCATGGTCTTTTTCTTGATGTTGTCTTTGTACTAACTTGGGAATTGATGGGGAGAATTGTGCTTCTCGAGGTATAAAAGAAACGATCATAATTATAACCCCTAATTAAAGAGTAAACTACACCTGTGTCTTAAATATAATAGTGCCAAACCACTTCTTATGTTTCTGTTGAAGATTTGCTTGTCTCCCGCTGTAAAATTGCAGCTTTTTTTGTTGCTAGGCATTCTGATGTCAACTTGCTCTGGTTCATGTGTTCATCAAATCTCTATTGAGGTGAGACTGAAATTCTTAATCCTTCTTTGAAATGCACTGTGCGTCTGTGTCTCTCTTCCACCTCCATTAAGAACTTTCTGTCTTTGTTTTAGATTGGTACACTTCCTGTTTTGAAATTTCTTTTGTAGTGTTCTTAGTCACTTTGCAACTTGGTTAAGTTTCTATGTGTTTTAACTTGATGGTAATACAAGCCTCACCATTAGAATTGAATCCGTCTCCATTTACCCTTTATTGTAGCAGTACTTGTTCTTCAGTGCTCTGTCTCCACCATATATTTCCTTTGGCTTCTTTCATACTCTTAGCTACTTGTTCTTTAAAGAAATTTCTCCTTAATGTTTTCTCTGCAGTGAGCGGTGTCTCCTCATATTTTTAAAAAAATCCCTTTGCTCTAAATATAAGTTTATTTAGATATTTAAGATGCTCTTCACTTATAGAGATAAAAATGTGAATGGGGTTATTAGTTTTTAGCTCTTTTACTAACTGTATCTTAGTATAGTTTCTTACTCTACTAAAAGTTACTATTCATTTTAATTGTAATTAGCATCTTACTTATTCTCCTATGGTTAATGTACCTGCTCATGATTTTGTCAGATTAAGATCATGGACTTTTGAATTTCTGGTTCTGTAATATCTCATGATTTAGAGGTTGTTCTATTTATTCTGCACATAATTAACACTATCTTGTATTGTTTTAAAATTTCTTATGTGTTCCGTTATCCTATATCTCAGTTTTAAGATTCTTTGTTTATGCTCCTTAAACTAAAAGGGTGTATTTTATTTCATATTTTATATTCCTCACAGCAATAATACTATGTTATGCTTATAATACATGCCATGTAAACAGTTGAGAAATTGTTAGTACTAAAATAACTGTACTGCTTACAGATAGGTATGGAAGATGAGATTCATTTAGAAGATAATTTGGGGCATCATAGAAAGAGAGTCTAACTCAGATATGAAAGTTGTAGAAGCTTACTTGAGAAAATAACTTGTTATCTGACACCCAGAAGAAGAGTAGGGATTAGACAGGGAGAGGGTGAGAAGTATTTCATACAGAAGCAGGATGACCTAATACTGGGGAGATAAACAAGGGAAAGCTCATGAAGGTCAGTATAACTGGATTAGGAGTTTGGGTTTTACCTCAACACTGATCCCATAGATATTGAAAGTCATCTCCTCAAGTAGGTCAAACAAAGATCCTGATAATGGGGTCTGATTATGTTGTTTGGCCTGACTTGGTCTGAATTAATTGCTGTTATTGGGAGACAGAGATGTAATCAGCCACGTCACTCTGCTGGTAGGGTCAGGTGAGTGTAACTGGAACTATTGACTAAATGAATAGATGGGGATAGATACCCAAAGAGAAATTGGGGACTGTTGTGAGAAGTTAAGTGAATAAATGCTGGAGAGGGGAAACTGTGCAGAAACACAAGATGGGCAGTTATAATATTGGTGTTATAAAAATTGAGCACTGGCAAAAGAAACTGCCAACAACTGATAAATATAGAATGAAGATAATATTTCTGACATTAAAAGATTAGTAGCTGAACTTTGTGTTGAAATATACAGAATGAGTAGAGGACTGAGGCATTAATAACTAAAATACAAGCTATGGTGCAAGTAAGAGAACTAGGAATTTTGTTCTTAGTGTAACACTGTCCAGAATTTTCAGTCAATTCATTTTTTTCTGCTGTCATGGTATTCAATACTTTTGCATACATGCTAGCAAATTTGCATTTCATGACCAGCTCTCAGTTTTTTATTTTGGTGATGGAGAGAATGCAGATAGAAAGACCAAGATGATATTCAGGTTATGACTTTTAAATTTGTGCCACAAGAAAATGGAAGAAATTTCTGAATTCTTTCTCCTTTACTATAGTAGTACATTCACTACTAGCCCTAGGGGACTCCATTTATAGCATTCAGCATGAAGGAGAAAATATATGATGTAGGGTCAATAAATAAAAAGCCTGTCCATCTTGTGGTGTGCTAGAAGAGTGAAGAAGGGATGCAAGAAGAGTCCAGTGGTGAAATGCGTGTGCAGTTTTCCCCTGCTCCATATTCTGGGGTGAGCTTGAATTGAATAAGTGGAGAAACGAGCTGACTGCTCAGAGGAGACTGGTTCTTGTTCTACATCAGTAACTCTGGAGGATGAGGTCTCAATTTGACCCTAACATGGATTTGTTTATTCATTTGTTCATTCATTTATAATATATATATTTGATCACCTCCTTCACTGATGCTACAGAGGTGCTGAGGCTGTATAACCCATTCCATGACCAGCCTTATAAGTACAGTTGCTGTGAGCAGGGTGAGAGGGTAGAAGGAGATTAAGTAAACATGGTGGTGGGAGACTAGATCCTAGATGTAGGTGAATCCAGGTTGTGGGACCTGGAGATTATACAAGGAGGAGCTTCTTTAAGAAAAACAATAAGTAAATTATGAGTACAAAAGCTTCTAGGTTTCCCTCAAGGTCTTTGAAAGGGACTTTGTAAGTGAGAGATTGAAAGTTAAGCTATTTTAGATTCATGATGAACCCGCCTCAACACGTAGGACATTGTAAGACCCAATAATGGCTTTGCTATAACTTCAACATTGGCAGCCACTGTAGGATTTTGAATGTAGGAGTGACCTGATCAGCCTGTTTTTAAAAGATATCACTTAGATTGTTGTAAGGAATGCTGCAAAGCCAGCAGGAGAGCAGAAGCAAGGAAAGTTAAGAGGATATTGCAGTAATCATGTTGATAAATGATGTCTTGAATTGGGGCAATAGCCATGAAGGTAGCCATGTACACAGATACTGTGTACATCTTAATTGTCAAGCTAATAGGTGAAGTGAAGGTGGGGGTTGAGAGTAAAAATTGAAACATATTATTTATAAGTTTATTTTTGTTTTTCCTGAACAAATGGAAGGATAGAATTGACATTTACCAAGATGGGGAAGTCTGTGGAAACCGTGAATTAGAAGAGAATATCAGGAAATTAGCCTTTAGATATTTTAAATTTAAGGTGCTAATTAGGTATCCAAAAGGAGAATAGTCAGGTAGGCAATGGAATATATGAGTTGGAAGATCAGTAAGGAGTCTAAGCTTGGGATAATAATTTTGGAGTCAGACCATAAATGATGTTTTAAGATAAGTTTGTATAAAATTGCATAGGGAATGGATTAGATGCAGAAGAGAAAAAGTCCAAGGACTGAACAATGAGGCATATTGATTTTTAGCAGTTGTGGAGATGAGGAGAAAACTAAGAAGACTGAAAAGTAGGGAGATAATAAAAAAGCTGAGGAATTAGTGTCCCAATCTAAGTGATAAAAGGTTTTTCAAAGGTAAGACTAGTTGGCTAAATGGTGCTGAGAATTCAAAGAACATGAAGATTTAGAACTGATTATTGGATTTTGCAAAGTAGATATGATTGGTGACCCTAAGTATTGTGCTAATTAGAAAGGGTTCCAGAATATTTTCAGGAATAAAATTCATAAAATTAAGGTATTATGAAGGAGACTTAGATTAACTATCTTTAGGCTTTGAGAGAACTAATCTTGTCAATGGTGAAAATTTTTGTAGAAAAGGTGATACATTAAGCTTTGGAATGCAGCATAAAATAAACTATATCTTTGAAATTAAGAGCTCAATTTATCCATTTCAAACTTTGATATATTCCTTTTGTTAAAATTCAGGAATAGTGAACTTAATAAAGCTTTTGAAAGCAGTGTAAATAAGTTTATTTCATGTAAATCAATTGAGATATTTCATAGGAATTTAAAACATTTAGCATAACATTTATTTTGAGAAGTGTTCATATATGTGGATCTGTTTTAGATATAATTTTTTTCTTCCACTGGCCTGTTTATGATATTGTGCCAAGACAAGAAAAGCTAAAAGCAGTCCTAAAAATATTATAGGTCTGTTATAAGTCTTGAAATGTGGTACAACATATCCTTGATTTTATTCAAAATTTGTTCAAGATTGTTTTGACTATTCTTGATATACATATTGTTGATTTCCACAAAAGAATAAAAGGGATTTTTATTGGATTTAAATGGATTAATAGATCAGTTTGAAGCATTGACATCTTCCAGTATTATCTTCTAATCTATCCATATGACATATCCATAAAGTCCTGCTTAATTTCTCATTTAATGTCTTCTAGATTTCTTTGTAGAGGTCTTGTATATTTGGATTCTTCCTGGGTATTTAGCCAGCTTTGACACTATCGTAAATGATATAGTTAAATTTTATCTTCTAATTATTATACATAAAATGTATAAATTTATATATAACAATTTCATTTTCTAATTGTTATACATAAAAATGCAGGCAAGTTTTTATATTTATCTTGTTCTCCTTATGTATTCTGTTATCTGTTTATACTGTTGGGTTTTTTTTTTTTTTAAAGATAAACCTAACTTTAATTTACTACTAATTTTACCAAACTGTTAAACTTTATTAAAGAGGATAATAATTTCTTCCTCTAGTTACTAACACCCACATGGTTTCAAATTCCCAAAAAAGAAGTCTAAAATACCATGCTGTAGAATTTCTTATGCCTAAACTTCTGTAGTGTTTCTCTGCAAAGGAGCCAGGACCACTCCAACATTCCTCTCCTCACTCTCAGAGCTATACAGATTATGCTTTTCAATATATTCTTGGACAAGATCGGGTACCAAGTAGTGAATGCTCTGGCCCCTTCTAAGGGCTCGCCGGATCTTTGTGGAGGAGATGTCATTGGTGATCCATTCGTTCACCAGGTGAATGTTGTTCTGGTGTTTCCATAGCACATTGGATTCGTAGATGAACTTCTGAGCATCATTCCCAGCCCGAGTAATACATATGAGCCCATAGTCTCCCAGGATTTTGGTGATATCCTCACTCTTCCATAGACTGGGCACACCAAAGGACTCCAAAAAATCTGCTTTGCACAGCAGCTTCACCTTTGACACACCTTTCGTTTTTGTTTGCTCTAGGGATTTCTTTTCACTGAAATCTTGTTTTTGTTCAGCCCACTTTCTCTTCCGTCCAGGCTTTTCCAGCACAGGTGAGTTCTGCTGGAGATCACAGATACTGGCCTCCAGCTTGTCTTGATGGTGTCTTAGCACCTTGGCTGTCTCTGTCCACTCTTTCTGAAGACTTTCCCATGTATCAACTTCTACCCATTTTGAGTTCTTGGTGGCAAGTTCTGCCATGATAACTTGATGATGGGCAGAGATGAGTCCTTTCTTCTTATGTGCATCGCTGACTGGAGAAATTATGCATTTGGTTACTTTATATTTTCCTGTTCCATTCATGTTGGCCTTGGCCAGCTCAAACAGCCTGAGGTGCATGTTGGTGATAGGATTAAAGGACCCACAAGCAAGGAGAACTACTTTTGTCTTCTCTGAGTTCTCCATGCTGAGAATTTGAAGTTGTTGATCTAACTGGAAAACTCTGACACTTATTGCTTTTACAATGGAAGTTCTGTGAATCCAAAGCGTTTTGCAAAGTAGGCTATTGGAACCATTCCAACTTGTGTGTCAACAGTCTTTTCTAAGTTGAACTTGGAGCAGTGGTTTCACATACAAACTGTAACCTGAGGGTTTTGGTTCCACGGAGAGAAGCTGAAAAAATGAAGGGGCAAGACTCCTTGTCCCAAACTTGAATGTGATCTCTCTTCAGGGACAGTTGTATTTGACTCTCAAAGAGCCCAACATCTTGGAGTCATCTGTGCTAGGGGTTTTGAAAGGAATCCTGGGCTGCCTCGGCCAGAGATGGATTCTCAGGGTACTGTTGGGTTTTGTATATGAAAATATAAGACAGTTTTCTTTCTTTCTTTGAAAGATTATTTCCATATTTTATTTCTTTTCTTGCCTTATTGCACTGATGAGGGTTTCTCGAACAACGTTGAATGGAAATTGAAGTGATGAAAATTCTTGCCTCGTTACCAGTTTTGGAATGAAAGCTTTTGATGTTTTCTGATGTGCACAATGTCTACAACAAAATGTTGCAGGTCTTTCTTAGGAAGAAAAATCTATTTTTATCTGATTAAGAAAGTTCCCCTAAACTCCTGCTTCATAAATAACTTTTATTATGAATGGATATTGAATTTCATCAAAACATTTTTTCCTTCATATACCAAGGTGATCATATTTTCACCCTTTGTTCAGTTATTTGATTCTCAAATAGCAAATCTGGCTTGAGTTCTTATCAGACTAGTTTGGTAATATTTTCTTTAGAGTTTCTACATTTATGTTTATGAATGGATTTGGTTTGTAATTTTTCCCTTATTGCATAGAAAAGAGAAAGGAAGATGAAGGACTATAGAAAAGAATGATTAAAATGATGGACTATGAAATATAAGCTAGATAGTCATTTTTGTTTTATACACTTGATATTCTTTTAGAATTACTCAAAGAGTGAAGAAGTAAATAATTCAATAGATTTTTGGAGAGCAATACATGTAAAATTTTCTATGTAAAGTATTAGTTTACTAATCAGCCAGATTGTTCATTTTACAGTTTTCTTTTGGTCTTCCAACACATGACTTAACTGCAAATGCTAGTGAAGTAAATTTTAATCTTTGATCGCCAGTATTGAGTTGCGTGATGCTTTCCTCATGAAGAAGATGCAAAATTCTAATTATTTGCAATTAAAGTCTAATTCAGAATTGCAGCATTCAAAAGCAGCGATGTCAAAAGACATCAAGACATGAGACTGTCTACTTTCACACTGAGTACAAACGTTGGAGAAAATTGCACAAGGATGGGCCAGGTTCTTGGCTAGTCCCAGCTGGTGTTCCATTCTTTGTGAGGATTATTACTGGTAGAGTGAGAGCTGGGCCAGTGGTCAGGTCAGCGACAGACATCTGTTTCATGTGGAGAGCATCCAGATCTCTGGACCTCCCCCACGGAGGCTTCTTCCTTGGGCTTTTCTTCCTTGGAAGAGAGCCAGAAAACTGAAGAGAAAAACTCCCTTCCCACTCTAATCTGATCTGCAGTCTGCAACTTCTTTTGCCTAAATACAAATGTACCTAGATATAAAATAACTTCCTTGTGTACAATTGACAAAAATATTCTTTTAGAAAGTGGTAATTTGTTAAATTTTGAAGTGTAGCATAAAATAAACAAAATACCTGCTTGCAAATAAGAATTCGATCTATCAGTGATTTCAGAGTTTGATTTTTTTCCCCCACTTCTGTCAGCAACTAAAATAACGGGACTTAATAAAAGCCTTTACAAAAGCAATGTAAATACAAATTTAGTCTATAATAAAGATGTTAATTACTGTTAAGATATTGCATAAAGTTTTAATTTTTAACATTTTATGTTCATTTAATGATTGTCTTTTAATTAGTTCTCTAAGTTTTTCACTGTTATATTTACTTTGGGAAATACCTTTAATATTTCTTAAAAAATTTTTTTTCAGCAAATATTGAAGTTTCAAAGAATATTTCATATAAGAAGTCTATTTTCAGCCAAAGCTGTTTCAGGAATTTTAGAGTCAGGAAGAGTACATATATAGTTTAAGAAATTAATTGCAATGACTACAGTAACATTGGAATAAAGAATAAGTTAAAGTATATCATTGCATTGCATTTGATATTTTTATGAGTTATAACTTTATTTTCCAAAAAATCCGATACATAAATCATAGTTAATAACACTACAGGAAGTATAAGATTTTAAAGAGTTACTTAGTAATAGTGTGGAAAAATAGTATATCAGTTCAGGGATAGAGAAAATAGGATGTGTGTGCATGCTCAGTTGTTTCCGACTCTCTGCAACCCTTGGAGTGTAGCTTGCCTGGCTCCTCTGTCCATGGGATTTTCTAGGCAAGAATACTGCAGTGGGTTGCCATTTCCTCCTCCAGGGGATCTTCCCAGACACAGGGATCAAATGGGCATCTCCTGAATTGAGGGTGGATTCTTTACTGCTGAGCTATCAGGGAAGACCCAAGTAGCGTGTAATGCTTATAGATGCCTACTTAGAACTAACTTTGTACTTTGGGAGGTGTTTTAGGATGCTTAGTACTAAAAATTATCTCAAGGCAGTTCTGGAATGATTCCACATGAGGCAGATTGTCAGATAATATGGGGAAATGGAGTTCTAGGAGCAAGTCATGGAAAGTTTGAAAAGCAGAGGGAGTTGTTTTATCTACTATTAAGTAATAGTAAGTGGCTGTGGTTCAGGAGTGGCTTGCCATGAAAGCTCACCTGAAAATAGGAAGACAAGATTAATGAGGTAGAATTCTCAATTGGTGTCTATTTTAATAGTGTTATGCTATGTTCTAATTTCAGCAGTCATGCACTCTTGCAAAATAAGCTCACTACATATTAATGAGATATGTAGTGTTCAGCATGAATTCTAAACTGACTTTTCTTTAAAGAATGAAATGCCACATTTCATTTACATGTTTAGTTGCTAAGGGTATAAATTTAACTCATTGATAAGATTTTCAGCATCTTTTCAAGCAGTTATTATCAATATACAATATAACATTGTTTTATCAATGTATGTAATTGTACATCCAAACTCTTCTTATATTTGTATCATTTGGTTAGTTTGTCTTAGTCTCACTTTTCTTAGAATTTCTTAAAAGAGATAGGATTTTAAGACCTGAAAAGGCACTTCCTAAAATGTAAAGGGTAATGCAAGTGTTCCTATTCTATGGAGGTTGGGGTGCCAAAAGCTGATAGGAGACAATGGATGTGTATTCCTTTCCATTTAAAAAATCTTAAAGGTTTTGGATTTATGAGTGAATGTATGCCTGTTTTTAACTCTTGATTTATGCAGGAATCCTTAATTCAGCTTATTAGAGAAATTGTCTTGTACATCTTCAGAGCTAGCCCCAAGGGTTGACTTTTGAGAATGTAGTAGAAAGGTATTTACTCTGTAATATTTACCAGTGTACCCTTTGCCCTGTCAGAACATATAGCAGAAGGAACTAGAATTTCTTACTGTATGTAGGATTAATGGGAGTAATTTGGGGGTTTCCAGTGCCCCCTTTTTTTTTCTCCCTGAGGGCCACTAAAGTAAAAAGTAAAGTAAAAGATCAAGCTAAACCCCTTTATATCAGAATTTTAGCTCAACTTTATGGTTCTGTAATGCAAAGAAGACAAGACCCCATATTTTCATGCACATGACTAACTCCTCTTTTAATTTTGTAGGAGGCAGGATTTTCCATTATAACCCTAATTACTAAATTCTTAACATTCTGCATGTATTACCCACACATGACCTTTAAAAGGGTCATGTGATGTGGAATTCAGATGTAATAATTGATATTGAGAAAATATGAATTCATCTCTTTGTTATGCCACTTATTTTTGGTGGCTGTTGAAATTTTATGTAACTAGTGTCACATGTCTCTGTTTTAAAAAGTACACCATAATAGTAGCTGATTCAGGGATGTAATGAGGACTAATGATGTAATAATGCTTTTATATTTCATGTTTCAGCTGGCCAGAGGCAAGTCCATGATGTTCTGCACATTTATCACTAATAGATGGGGTTCTAATTATTAACTTGTGAACGTCTTTGAAATAAAGAATTATAAAGCAAATCCTTTATAAGCAAATTCTTTTTTTTTAAGCAAATTCTTTAACAGTGGTTGATATTTCTAATAGTGACAAATCAGAGAACTATAGATTTTTGTGAATTTTTATGTTATGGAATACTAATGTTTGAAAAAATATGTTCTGGAATGATATTTATAAGCTATGTTAGCATGTACAGTTTACTTGACCCTCCTGTTCCCCGCTTTTCTTTAAATAAAGATAATCAAAATACCTACCTAATAAAGTTGTTAATAATGAGGTAATTTACAAGTACTTGATACATAGTAAGCATTCATTGAATATTATGTTTGCCATTATTGTTGCTAGTAGTATTAATAAGAAAACTCAATAGGGTTGCAATATAGGACATATACTAGATCCAGAAGGCAATTTAAATCATGAGAAAATATAATTGAGATTTCACAGTCTATCTGATATGATCGTCCTTTATTTCAAGGCACACTCAGTTCTTTGAGCTGAGAGTCCTATTGGGTATTTAACAAGTAGTTTGAAATATTGAAGGTCTAGAATGAGCTTCATGTGATTTCATGCTTGTTTTTAAGATGGATGATTATGTACTGTTGGAGAATGTAAAGTTTGTTAACTCACCTGGTTAAATACAGAGCAGGAGTATCAATTCCAGCCTCAGCCCAGAGACCAGAATGAATGTTGTACTTGATAGGTTTTTTTTTTTAATTCAAATATAATTGCCTTACAATGTTGTGTGAGTTTCTGCTGTACAGTAAAGTGGATCAGCTTTATGTATATATTTATCCCCTCCTCTTGAACCTCCCTCCTACCCACTCCCTTAGGTCATCAGAGATCACCAAGCTGGGCTCCCTGGTCCCAGCAGGTTCTCACTGGTTACTGTTTTACATACTCTTTGACAGAAATCACAGCAAGATTCTTTTTGACTCATCTCCTAGAGTAATAAACGTAAAAACAAAAATAAACAAATGGGACCTAATTAAACTTGAAAGCTTTTTTACAGCAAAGGAAACCATAAACAAGACAAAAAACAGCCCTCAGAATGGATGAAACCATTTGCACATGAAGCAGCTGACAACTGATTGTATGACCCCTGCTCTGACATGCTCGTCTGATAAATTTATTGTCTTACAAGTGGTTGACCAGTTTTCCCAGCACCACTTGTTAAAGAGGTTGTCTTTTTTCCATTGTATATCCTTGCCTGCTTTGTCGAAGATAAGGTGTCCATAGGTTCGTGGATTTATCTCTGGGCTTTCTATTCTGTTCCATTGATCTATATTTCTGTCTTTGTGCCAGTACCATACTGTCTTGATGACTGTGGCTTTGTAGTAGAGCCTGAAGTCAGGCAGGTTGATTCCTCCAGTTCCATTCTTCTTTCTCAAGATTACTTTGGCTATTTGAGGTTTTTTGTATTTCCATACAAATTGAGAAATTATTTGTTCTAGTTCTGTGAAAAATACCGTTGGTAGCTTAATAGGGATTGTATCGAATCTATAGATTGCTTTGGGTAGAATAGCCATTTTGACAATATTGATTCTTCCAATCCATGAACAGGGTATATTTCTCCATCTGTTTGTGTCCTCTTTGATTTCTTTCATCAGTGTTTTATAGTTTCCTATGTATAGGTCTTTTGTTTCTTTAGGTAGATATACTCCTAAGTATTTTATTCTTTTTGTTGCAATGGTGAATGGTATTGTTTCCTTAATTTCTCTTTCTGTTTTCTCATTGTTAGTGTATAGGAATGCAAGAGATTTCTGTGTGTTAATTTTATATCCTGCAACTTTACTATATTCATTGATTAGCTCTAGTAATTTTCTGGTAGAATCTTTAGGGTTTTCTATGTAGAGGATCATGTCATCTGCAAACAGCGAGAGTTTCACTTCTTCTTTTCCTATCTGGATTCCTTTTACTTCTTTTTCTGCTCTGATTGCTGTAGCCAAAACTTCCAAAACTATGTTGAAACTAGAACACTTTCTAACACCATACACAAAAATAAACTCAAAATGGATTAAAGATCTAAATGTAAGACCAGAAACTATAAAACTCCTAGAGGAGAACATAGGCAAAACACTCTCCGACATAAATCACAGCAGGATCCTCTATGACCCACCTCCCAGAATATTGGAAATAAAAACAAAAATAAACAAATGGGACCTAATGAAACTTAAAAGCTTTTGCACAACAAAGGAAACTATAAGCAAGGTGAAAAGACAGCCCTCAGATTGGGAGAAAATAATAGCAAACGAAGCAACAGACAAAGGATTAATCTCAAAAATATACAAGCAACTCCTGCAGCTCAACTCCAGAAAAATAAATGGCCCAATCAAAAAATGGGCCAAAGAACTGAACAGACATTTCTCCAAAGAAGACATACAGATGGCTAACAAACACATGAAAAGATGCTCAACATTACTCATCATCAGAGAAATGCAAATCAAAACCACAATGAGATACTATTACACACCAGTCAGGATGGCTACTATCCAAAAGTCTACAAGCAATAAATGCTGGAGAGAGTGTGGAGAAAAAGGAACCCTCTTACACTGTTGGTGGGAATGCAAACTAGTACAGCCGCTATGGAAAACGGTGTGGAGATTTCTTAAAAAACTGGAAATAGAACTGCCATATGACCCAGCAATCCCACTTCTGGGCATACACACCGAGGAAACCAGATCTGTAAGAGACACGTGCACCCCAATGTTCATCACAGCACTGTTTATAATAGCCAGGACATGGAAGCAACCTAGATGCCCATCAGCAGACAAATGGACAAAGAAGCTGTGGTACATATACACCATGGAATATTACTCAGCCATTAAAAAGAATTCATTTGAATCAGTTCTAATGAGATGGATGAAACTGGAGCCCATTATACAGAGTGAAGTAAGCCAGAAAGATAAAGAACATTACAGCGTACTAACACATATATATGGAATTTAGAAAGATGGTAACGATAACCCTATATGCAAAACAGAAAAAGAGACTCAGATGTACAGAACAGACTTGTGGACTCTGGGAGAAGGCAAGGGTGGCATGTTTCAAGAGAACAGCATCGAAACATGTTTATTATCTATAGTGAAACACATCACCAGCCCAGGTTGGATGCATGAGGCAAGTGCTCGGGCCTGGTGCACTGGGAAGACCTAGAGGGATCAGGTAGAGAGGGAGGTGGGAGGGAGGATCGGGATGGGGAATACATGTAAATCCATGGCTGATTCATGTCAATGTATGACAAAACCCACTACAATATTATAAAGTAATTAGCCTCCAACTAATAAAAATAAATGAAAAAAAATTTATTGTCTTGTTCCTCATTTTATTCCTCTCTTCCATCTCGCTCCTTCTTTTTTTCTGTCTCACTTCCAACTTTGTCATCCTCACTTTCTTTCTTCATCCTTCTCCTTTTCCTTTCTTTCCATGAACATTTATTAAGCATATCCAAAAGGCAGAACATACTGCCCAGCAGTGTTCTCAGGCCTTACAGAGTGTGTTGCTCAATGGCAGTGGGGATGACTATGTTTAGTGGTAGATTGATGGGGAGGGGCTGGGACTTCATCTTATCAGCAATAAGGATCCATTGTAATTTCTTGAATAAGGATGAAATGAAAGGATGAAAGGGATAGTCCTAAAAATGAATCATTTTGGATACAAATGAAGGGTGAATGGGAAGGAAAAGAGACTGATGAGAGTGGGATCATTCAAGAGATAGTTTGTGTCTTATTTTAATTTACTATTCAAGTGGGCCTTAAGAAGCATCACTTTGAACAACGCTAGTGGACGTGATGGGAATAGTTGAGCTATTTCAAATCCTAACAGTTGATGCTGTGAAAGTGCTGCACTCAATATGCCAGCAAATTTGGAAAACTCAGCAGTGGCCACAGGACTGGAAAAGGTCAGTTTTCATTCCAATCTCAAAGAAAAGCAGTGCCAAGGAATGCTCAAACTACTGCACAATTGCACTCATCTCACATGCTAGCAAAGTAATGTTCAAAATTCTCCAAGCCATGCTTCAACAGTACATGAACTATGAACTTCTAGATGTTCAAGCTGGACTTAGAAAAGGCAGAGGAACCAGAGATCAAATTGCCAACATCCATTGGATCATCAAAAAAGCAAGAGAGTTCCAGAAAAACATCTACTTTTGCTTTACTGACTATGCCAAAGCCCCTGACTCTGTGGATCACAATGAACTGTGGAAAATTCTTAAAGAGATGGGAATACCAGACCATCAGACCTTCCTTCTGAGAAATCCGTGTGCAGGTCAAGAAGCAACATTTAGAACTGGACATGAAACAAAGGACTGGTTCCAAATTGGGAAAGGAGTATGTCAAGGCTGTATATTGTTATTCTGCTTATTTAACTTACATGCAGAGTGCATCATGCAAAATGCCAGGCTGGATGAAGCACAAGCTGGAATCAGGGTTGCTAGGAGAAATATCAATAACCTCAGATATGCAGATGACACCACCCTTATGGCAGAAAGTGAACTAAAGAGCGTCTTAATGAAAGTGAAAGAAGAGAGTGAAAAAGTTGGCTTAAAGCTCACATTCAGAAAACTAAGATCATGGCATCTGGTCCCGTCACTTCATGGTGAATAGATGGGGAAGCAGTGGAAACAGTGAGAAACTTTATTTTTGGGGCTTCAAAATCACTGCAGATGGTGATCGCAGCCATGAAATTAAAAGACGCTTGCTCCTTGGAAGAAAAGTTACAGCCAACCAAGACAGCATATTAAAAGCAGAGACATTACTTTGACAACAAAGATCTGTCTAGTCAAGGCTCTGGTTTTTCCAGTAGTCATGTATGGATGTGAGAGTTGGACTATAAAGAAAACTGAGCACCAAAGAATTGATGCTTTTGAACTGTGGTGTTGGAGAAGACTTGAGAGTCCCTTGGACTGCAAGGAGATCCAACCAGTCCATCCTAAAGGAAATCAATCCTGAATGTTCATCAGAAGGACTGATGCTGAACCTGAAACTCCAATACTTTGACCTCCTGATGTGAAGAACTGACTCACTTGAAAGCCCCTGATGCTGGGAAGATTGGAGGCAGAAGGAGAAAGGGACAGCAAAGGATGAGATGGTTGGATGGCATCACCAACTCAATAGGCATGATTTTGAGTAAACTCCGGGAGTTGGTGATGGGTAGGGAGGCCTGGGGTGCTGCAGTCCATGGGGTTGCAAAGAGTCGGACATGACTGTATGACTGAACTGAACTGATTCCAACAATGTTGCTCTTAAGGGACAAAGCTCTGAATGAATTTAGAGGCAATTTTATTGACAACAGGAGCAGTACCAGGAAAGATGTGAAGAAGTGGCAAAACTTGGTGATCAGATACAAAGGGTGAAGGAAAGATAGGAAGAGCCCAATTGTGGTGTACAGTTTAGTTTCAATATAGTATTTGGAAGTTATTGCCCACATTAATAGAAAAAGGGAAACTCAGGATGGGAAAAGAAAATTAACTCATTTTTATATGCTTTGAATATGAGGTGTCAGTAGAACATTCAAGTCAAATTATGGATGATTTCATTATTGTTTGACAAACTTTTTAGTAGTTTATATTTGCATAGATTATTTAATCACCTTGCATTCTAGAATACAGTATGCTGTTGTAAGAGTTATTTTTGCTTTTGTAATTTTAAGTATTTTTATGTTCTAGTAAGCAGATTATCATTGTTGCATGATGTTTGAGATGTAGTGCTTTGGTCTAAATTAGTTTTGGGTCATAATACACTTGTTATTAATAAAGGACAAGACATTGTTTAAACATTTGAGTTAATGGAACATTGAAAGACAAGCATTGCATAGAAATGATGTAATTGAATTGGCAAAGAGCTTTGCAAAATGCTCATTTATTTAGGGTATTTGGAAAGGTCATTTTTATCATCATTTATTATAGTGCTTAAGCATAAATATCAGACAAAGGTAATGAGATAAAATGTTTAGCCTGTAAGACAGTTACAGATACTGTTTTCAAAAATAATACTATAATCTATAAACCAGTAAACAAATTCATTGTAATGATTTAAAGGAGACTGCGATATTAATGAAATAATTTAGTAGTTGTCTAGTTACCTCTCCTTCTGACCAGTGCTAAAAGTCTGAGGTATATACTTCCATGTATTTTTGGCTCATCATATAAGTTTTTATGAATCTGTATATTTTGTAAAAGTTTGTTTTCACAAAAATGAGATCATACTATCATTCATATTTCGCCACTTAACACTTTTTACTTAAAAATGCATCATGAACATCCTTCCTTATAGACCTCATTCATTTTTTTTTCCATATCTGCATAACATTCCATTATTGAATTATTCCTTTGCTGAGGATTGTTTGTTTCAAAAGTTTTAAATGTGGCCTCTTGGTTATTTTAGTTACCAAAGCTATTTGCCTTTGCAAAATTAGATTTGCAGAATCAAAACATTAGCAAAAAAAACTTTCTCTCTAATATTCAGCATTTCTTCCCTAACATTTAGCATTTCCAAAACTACTGTATGATAGTGATCAGAGCTATCCTGTTATTTTAATAGTAGTTGGTTTTGTAAATTACTGTTTGCTAAAAACTTGTTAATAATAATAATGAAAGTCATGAATATATAAACCAATACGAAATATAGCATTTGGACAACAGCCCATATATGGCCACACAGTTTTGCTTGCACCCACCCTCCCCTTTAGTCCACCTACCTCCCCTCACCCGATCATTCTAAATGTCATATATGTCATCTCCCTGCTTTTTATGTAGTGTTACTGCATCCATATATATGTCTTAAACCTATATTTTGTTTTTTAAGCTACATAAAAATGTGTCGGATTTAATTTTTTTCATTTTTGTCACTTTTAGTTAACAAAATTCACTCATATCATTGTGTGTTAAAGCATAAAATAATATTTTTTCCATATCATTCAAACAGACCTGAGAAAGTCTGTACAATATTCTTATCATTATTTCATTTTCTATAGAGATTAAATTCTTGATATCTGTATTGGTGACAGTGTATTTGTTGTTAAATTACTGTTTTCTTTCTTTTTTTCCTTTAACCTTCATTGTCAAAAATATATTTTGGTGGTTAAAATCACCAACTTTGGAGCCAGAGATATCTAGGATTTCAATCTCAGATGTGCTACTTATTACTTAAATATGGCTGGATTTTAGTAGACTAATTCTATAAAGCTTTTGCTTTTTAATAGACAAATTTGAACTACCTTTATTTGTATATGAATCAGTTACTTTTTTTCTGGGTTTTGAAATGAACCAGTTATTAGTTTTCATTTTCAGCTCAGTCAATCCAGTTGCTCAGTTGTGTCCAACTTTGCGACCCCATGGACTGCAGCATGCCAGACCTCCCTGTCCATCACCAACTCCCAGAGTTTACTCACAAACTCATGTCCATTGAGTTGGTGATGCCATCCAACCATCTCATCCTCTGTCGTCCCCTTCTCCTCCCACCTTCAATCTTTCCCAGCATCAGGGTCTTTTCAAAGAGTGAGTTCTTCACATCAGGTGGCCAAAGTACTGGAGTTTCAGGTTCAACATCAGTCCTTTCAATGAACATTCAGGATTGATTTCCTTTAGGATGGACTGGTTGGATCTCCTTGCAGTCCAAGGGACTCTCAAGAGTCTTCTCCAATACCACAGTTCAAAAGCATCAATTCTTTGGTGCTCAGCTTTCTTTATAGTCCAACTCTCACATCCATATATGGCTACTGGAAAAACCATAGCTTTGACTAGATGGACCTTTGTTGGCAAAGTAATGTCTCTGCTTTTTAATATGCTATCTTGGTTGGTCATAACTTTTCCTTCAAGGAGCAAGCGTCTTTTAATTTCATGGCTGCAGTCACCATCTGCAGTGATTTTGGAGCCCAAGAAAATTAAGTCTGTCACTGTTTCCCCTGTTTCCCCATCTATTTGCCATGAAGTGATGGGACCAGATGCCATGATCTTAGTTTTCTGAATGTTGCATTTCAAGCCAGCTTTTTCACTCTCTTCTTTCACTTTATCAAGAGGCTCTTTAGTTCTTCACTTTCTGCCATAAGGGCAGTGTCATCTGTGTATCTGAGGTTATTGATATTTCTCCCAGCAATCTTGATTCCAGCTTATGCTTCATCCAGCTCAGCGTTTCTCATGATGTACTCTGCATATAAGTTAAATAATCAGGGTGACGATATACAGCCTTGACGTACTCCTTTCCTAATTTGGAACCAGTCTGTTGTTCCATGTCCAGTTCTAACTGTTGCTTCCTGACCTGCATACAGGTTTAATTAACTGTGTATGTGAACTCCTTAGTCTCTGTCTGTTGTGGATACTCATCTGTAAAGTGGGATTAATAATAGTACTTACTTTGTATGCCACTGTTAAGTAAGTTGGGCTGCCCTGGTGGCTCAGTGGTGAAGAACCTGCCTGCCAGTGCAGAAGCTGTGGTTTCCATTCATGAGTCAGGAAGATCCCCTGGAAAAGGAAACAGCAACCCACTCCCGCCTTTTTGTGTGGAAGATCCCATGAACAGAGGAGCCTGGTGGACTACAGTCCATGGGGTCACAAAAGAGTGGGATATGACTTAGTGATTAAACAAAAATTAAATGAGTTAATATAAATAAGCAAATTTGTTAGAAATGAAAAGTTGACCCATAAACAAGGAAGGAGTTTGAGGTGCTGACCCCCTGTTCAGTGTAAAATGGGCATTTACCTTTATAGCTCGCTCTCCATATCTGTGGTTCTGCATCTTCAGATCTGCAGATCATAGTCCTATAGTACATACTTATTGAAAAACATCTATGTATAAGTCGACCCACACAGTTGAAACCCATGTTGTTCAAGGATTATCTCTACTTGATTTATAATTGGCAATATATGTTGTGTTGTTTGTACTTCATATTAATTTTATTGTTTCTTTTTTTTTCTATTTCCTTACTTTTGCTGATTTTTCTGTTCTTAAGTTATCCCACAACACTTTAAAATTAGAATTTGTACTGAGTATATTTTTCCTTTGATAATGTGCTTATTTTAACAGCAGTGTATATGCATACCTATACTTACTGATTTTAAAGGAATGTAATAACTATATCCTTTTTTGCACTAAGCTATGTGACATATCCCAGTTCCTTCTTAGCCCACTGAAATTTTCCAAAGTGATTATTCCACTTTTCACTGTCTCCAGCAGTTATGAGAGGTTCAGGAGCCCCACATTATATTACCATGCCTAGTTATTTTCAGTATGTTTCATTTTAGCCATTTGGGAGGATATACAGTTAAATTTCATTGTGTTTTAATGTGCATTTCCCAGATTATTGGTAATTTCTGGTACTGTTTCCTGTGTTTATGCCTTTGAATTTTGCCTTTTGTGAAGTATTCAAGTCTCCCTTATTTTTATTATTATATCTTATTTGCAGTGGTTAATGATGTAATCTGTATATAAGTCCTTTGTTTGTATTTATTCCAGATACCTCTTCCTTTTCCCATAATAATGTTGTTTGGTGAACACAGTTCAAATTCTTAGTTTACTCAGATGAATAGTCTTTTTGGTTAGTATTTTTTGTGTCCTAAAGCCCTTTCTCAAACAAGAACCAAGATCATGAATATATTCTGATATATTATCATTTAAAAGACAGATGAAACATGTTTGAGATCTTTTCCTTCTTTTAAGTTCTTAGAAAAGTTTTGAGAAAGTAGTGCTATTTCTTCTTTAAATGCTTAGTCATGTTTCCTGGTGAAGCACTTTGAGACTGGGTTTTTGGGGAAGAATTGATTAGAGTTCAATTTTTTTAAGTTTTGTGGCTGTTAGATTTTCTAATTCTTCATGGGTCAGTTTTGGTAAGTTGTGTTTTCTTCAGAAATGTCCTAGAAAACATTTCTTAATTTGTTTGCATCAAGTTGTTTATAATATCTTCTTAATGTTTATTTTTCCCTTTTAAAACCAATTACTCCAGAATTGAATTTTAAATTTGAATTTGTATATTTATTTTGCTCTAGGGATTCTCTCTCTCTCTCTCTTTTTTTTTTTTACTGTGTATATTGTTTATCCAATGTTTTCATTCCAGTTTGGAATTCTTCTTTCTTTCTTTCATTATTTCAGCCTACACAGAGTCTCCTATTCTAACTTACTATCAGTCTGACTCCTTCAAGCCACAGTACTTCGTTAATTTGTTCTTATTCAGCTTACTATTTACCAGTGAGATGTTTAATTTTGTAGCACCTGGGCTGGACAGAATTTTGGGGGCTATCTCAGGTGGAGATATTGACAGGCCTTGGTTACCAACCATTCAATTTTGTTTCTATGATTTTTGACTGTTTTAGATAGCTAATAAGTAGAATCAAACAGGATTTATACTTTTGTGGCTGACTCATTTTTAGTTATCATACTATCCTCAAGATTTATCCATATCAGAGCATGTAATAATTTCCTTTTTTAACGATGAATAATCCATTTTCTGCGTATACCGCGTTTCATTTATCTATCAATAGATATTTGAGTTGCTTCCACCTTTTGGTTATTGTAAATAATGCTGCAGTGAACATGAGTAGGCAAATATTACTTCAAGACCCTGCTTTTAATTCTTTTGGATATATACTGAGACGTAGAATTGCTGGATCATATCGTAGTTCTGTATGTAAATGTTGAGGTATTTTTATACTATTTTCCATAGTGGTTTCACCCTGTTTTATAATCCTACCATCAGTTCATGAAGGTTCCAGTTTCTCCACATCCTTATCAACACTTATTATTTTCTGTTTTTTTTAATAGTAGCCATCCTAATGGATTTGAAATGATATCTCATTGTAGTTTTGATTTGCATATCTCCAATGATAAGTAACATTGACCATCTGTTTATATGCTGTTGTCCATTTTTTTTACCTTTGGTAAAATGTCTATTCAAGTCCTTTTCCCATTTAAAAAATCAGGTTATTTTTATTGTCATGAAAGTGAAAGTCGCTTAGTCGTGTCTGACTCTTTGCGACCCCATGGATTAGTCCATGGAATTCTCAGACCAGAATACTGGAATGGGTAGTTGTTTCCTTCTCTAGGGGATCTTCCCAACCAGGGATCGAACCCAGGTCTCCTGAAATTGCAGGTGGATTCTTTACCAGCTGAATCACAAGGGAAGACCAAGAATACTGGGAGTGGGTAGCCTATTCCTTCTCCAGGGGATCTTCCCAACCCAGGAATCAAACTGGGGTCTCCTGCAGTACAGGTGGATTTTTTTACCAATTGAGCTATGAGGGAAGCCCTTATTGAGTTATAAGAATATATATATATATATATATATATATATATATATATATATATATATATATATACATTTGTATGTGTGTACATATATGTAGTGGGTATTACCTCCTTAGCTCCTTATCAGATATGATTTGCAAGTATTTTCTACCATTGCATTTCACTCTTTAATGCACATACATTTTTAAGTTTGCAGTCACATTCGTCTGTTCTTTTGCATTTATTGCCTGTGCTTTGGTGTCATATCCAAATAATCCCTGTTAAACCGACTGTCATGGTACTTTTCCTCTGTTTTCTGTTAGGAGTTTCAAAGTTTTAGGTCTTTGTCTTAGATTTTAATCCATTTTGAGTTAACTTTTATATATGATGTAAGATGAAGTCCAATTTCACTCTTTTGCGTGGGCATATCTAGTTGTCCCAACACTATTTGTTGAAGAACCTATTCATTCTTCATGGGCTGTCCTTAGCACACTTGTCAAACATCATTTGACCATAGACGTAAGGGTTTCTTTCTTGGTTCTTTATCCCGTTGGTATTTATGCAGGTCATGCTATGGACATTCTTATGCAAGTGTTTTCTGGACATATTTCCTTCTTTTAGGTATCAGGATTGTAATTGCAGGGTCACAGGATAGGTATATGTGTAATTTAAAAATTGCCAGACAGTATTCTGAAGTGGCTGATACAATACTTAGTATTATCAGTCTTTTAAGTTTTATCCATTTTGTTAAGGTAGAGTCACTTTTAAAAATCTTTTCATTGAATTGTTATTTAAGGATTAATTTGAGATAACTTTAAGTCCTTCGATATGTGTTCATTTTTTTTACTCTTCCCACTAGAGTATAAACTTTATTAGATGCTATTTGCTGCTTAATTTCTGATGTTTGCTGACATTGGGCAGGTACTCAGTGAAAGTTTATTTTGAATGAATGAAATGAGTGAACAAATAATTAAAACATGCATATTTACCTTTTTCCTGATAACTCTGGGATTTGTATACGTCAGATATATCTAGGATCTTCTCCAGAGTCAAATAATTAGTCATGAATATTTTGGTGGGTGGGTTTCTCAGGTGGCACTAGTAGTAAAGAACCTGCCTGCCAATGCAGGAGACGTAATGCAGTTTCAATCCCTGGGTTGGGAAGATCTCCTGGAGAAGGGCATGGCAATCCACTATAGTATTCTTGCCTGGAGAATCCCGTAGACAAAGGAGCCTTGCAGACATGACTGAAGCGACTTAGCACAGCACAGCACATTTTGGTGGTTGACTCACCTTAGGAAAAATACGGCAGGGCAAAGTGTTAGGAATCTATATTCAGTTCACCAGATGCCGATAGTCTCCCACTGAACTATATTTTAAAACTTAACAGCGTAGTAACGTTAAAAGGCAGGATAGTTTTAGAAATTAGGAAAAGCAGTTCATCTGTAGAAACATTGTTCAAGGACTTTAGTTTCATTTTTTACAACCATAGAGTTGCTACTAATTTTAAAGGAAATGAATTATTTTTGTAATACAGGTTTATATTCTGTCTATCCTTGTAATACAATTAAATCTTGATTGTCGTAGTATTGATGATTTGACTTATGAACTATCCAGAACCTTTTATTTCTTCTTACCTGTTTTCTATGATCCACTTTCCTGTTCTAAATACTTTCACCAAACAATTATCAGAAAAATTAGCAGAGAAAAATAAGAAAGAGAGTAGAGGAATAAATTGAAGGAGAAGGAAATAAAACAAACACTCAAGCTGCCTATGAAGTTTTTTCCATTAGCACAAATATCGTGAATTTAGAAGTGACTTTTATAGAAGGACTTAAAGTGGTTGCCGTAATAATCCCTAATGTTTTAGCAATTTTAATGCTGTATTTATATATAAACAAACATAGTCAAAGTAATCAGGTATTTTATATAATCAATTACAAAATTTACATCAACATTTGAATTTCTGGGTTTGAATGCCATCTATTGTTATATGGATTCATTTTCTTTTGGTGCTCTTTAGATATTGCATAACAAAAAATATATTTGTTTTCTGTACTTTATGAAGCTTTATCCCATAAAATATAATTTCTCTGTAATGAGATTGGATGCAGTCAGTGGCTTGAGGACCCAATTTGCCTACTGAAAAAAGCCTAAGTTCTCCTTGATTTGTTTTTATTTTCTCCCCAGGGGTTAATACACATTTTGAATAGTCATGGCCGTTAAAGTAAGACTTATATATGGTTTTGTTAGTGCAATCTATGAAAATGTGAGGATTATATTACTATGAGTAATAGTAATGCTTATGATAATGCGGTATAAGACTTTAAAATAAATTTTTTCTCCTTATATTTCACATTGGAAGCAGATGTAAAAGTATTAAGTATTTTTGACCCTTCTATTCTGTGCAGTATTTTGATTCACATCTAATTTAATGACTCTACATTATTGTATTCTTTCCCCACCAGAAAGTGAAATAAAGAAAACCACTTTACCCTTTCATAACTACAGCGACATGAATGAAAATCTCAGTATAAAGGAGGAAAGAGTTTTAGGATACACTTCAAAAAATATATCTTTGGAAGATGAAAGAAGTCAGTTGCATTCCAGGAAAAAACGTTTTTTATCATATCCAAGATACGTGGAAGTTATGGTTACAGCTGACTCTAAAATGGTTCATCATCATGGACAGAACTTGCAGCACTACGTACTAACTCTGATGTCAATTGTAAGTAAACTTAACAGGTCCTTTGTATTTTCTAAAATGTTTTACATAATATTTTTTCACATATATTAAAAATTTCCCCAAACTTTAGATGTAAGCAGATTGTTTATATTTAAGCCAAAATATCTTAATGAAATTTAAATAGATGTTTATAGCAAGTATTCCATTCTGTTACTTGGACAACTTTAAAAAAAATCTAAAATCCTTTTAAACAAACCACTTAGAGAAAGTGCTTCAATCTTGACTTCATCACGTGAATGACTTCTGCCCCCTAGTGACAGAACTGATCTTTTGCCCTTTGAATCTGAATTTTTAATCTTGTTTCTGTATAGATGGAGGGGATACTAATTTTACTACTACTGCATTCACCAAATCAAATTGGGACACATCTTTTGAGTTATAAAAGTATTTATGGTAATAAAAGGATCTTTATTATTAATAGAGCTGCTTTAACAAACTTGGGATGTAAGACCACAGAATCTTGAGATCAAGGCATTTGATCCTATCACTTCATGGCAAATAGTAGGGGAAAATGGAAAAAGTGGCAGATTTTATTTTCTTGAACTCCAAAATCACTGGACGGTGACTGCAGTCTTGAAATTAAAAGACATTTGCTCCTTAGAAGAAAAACGATGACAGACCTAGACAGTGTATTAAAAAGCAGAGACATCACTTTGCTAACAAAAGTCCATAAAGTCATAGCTGTGGTTTTTCAGTAGTTATGTATGGATGTGAGAGTTTGACTGTAAAGTAGGCTGAGTGCTGAAGAATTGATGCTTTCAAACTGTGGTGCTGGAGAAGACTCTTGAGAGTCCCTTGGATAGCAAGGAGATGAAAGCAGTCCATGCTAAAGGAAATTAAGCCTGAATATTCATTGAAAGGACTGATGCTGCAGCTGAAGCTCCAATACTTTGGCCACCTGATGTGAAGAGCCAACTTGTTGGAAAAGACCCTGATGCTGAGAAAGATTGAGGGCCAGAGGAAAAGAGGGTGACAGAAGATGAGATAGTTGGATGGCATCATGGACTCAACGGTCATGAGTTTGAGCAAACTCAGGGAGATAGTGAAGGATGGGGAAGCCTGGCGTGCTTCAGTCCGTGGGGTCTCAGAGTCAGACACAAGAGTCAGTCAGGCAGAGTCAGTCAGTCACTTAGTGACTGAACAACAACAGCAAACAATCAGATCACAGTAGCTATAAGAACTTTTGATCTGATGTTAATGTCTCTGTTGAGCAGTGGTGGTGGCATATGAACAGATTTCCAGTGCCAGTGAAGAACACCAGTTCCAAGTTAGTGGTAGCACTCTATATACATAAACGGACATAGGCGCACAGATACATATGTATGGGCTTCCCTGGCAGCTCAGATGGTGAAGAATCTGCCTCCATGCAGGAGACCCAGGCTTGATTTCTGGGTGGGAAGGATCCCTTGGAGAAGATCCCCTGGAGAATGGAATGGCTACCCACTCTGGTATTCCTGCCTGGAGAATTCCATGGACAGAGGAGCCTGGTGGGCTTCAGTCCATGGGGTCACAAAGAGTCGGACAGAACTGAGGGACTGACACACACACACACAAATATATGCACACATATACCTACTGTCTGCGACATTCCTGGATTAAGTCCTGTTCTTTTGAAGTAATTGCTAAAAGCAGCTCTTGCATGCTCAGGAGTATCTTGGTTTAGCTGATGAAATTTATAGTTTCCTCTGTTTATACACATTCAGGGTATTGGATCATACCTCATATTCACAGGGAGGGAATTCAGGTCTGCTTGGCTGAAAAGATGGGACCAGGACACATCTATTATAAAGAACTCTCCCATCAACTTCATTGTGACTGGAAAGACCCTAAGACCTTGTTATTTACCTTACATATAGCATTTTATCTTAAATTATGTGTGCTAGGGATACATTGCTTCTGCTGCCTAAACAAAGTATCTGATATGAAATGAGCACTCAATAGTTAGTAAAAGAATAAGTAAATAAATGATTAAGGTAATACTTTTTTCAGAATAAGTGACGTTATGATGGGCAACAAGCAGATATCATCTAAAATGATTTTTTGAAATTTGTACAGTGTAGATGTGTTTTATTTACTTGAATTGAATTTTTAAAGTGACAACACAGCTCTACATACAGATTTATGTTGATTATCTTCTAACCTCTGAATCTGAAGTAACTATCTAGCTGTATAATTATCTAGATGTGTAATTATTTAGGTGTCGCATGTTCATTGTGAAGAGGTTCTAATGAGAACATTGACATGAAAGATGCTGATTGATATATAAGAAACTATATCATTTATATGGAATAGTGCGGGTTAAACTTGGAAATTTTATATGGTTGAAGAAGATATTCATTAAGAAAATTGGGAAGGTGATAGAGATACTGAAGAAAAATATTAGATTTTATAAGTACAACAGGTTTTGATGTTAAGTGACCACTCCCATATCAGTGCTTTGGAAATACTGACTCTAAGAGTTACAGGAACACAAGAGTAATTTTTGAATAGCTACATACAGTTTTGGTGATGGTGCCATCCTCACAAAAGTTTTGTCATATGTATTTTATGATAAAAATCATTATAATCACAGTATCAATTAAAAGATATTGTGATGTACCTTGTGAAGTTGTCCATGGGGGCTTTAAAATCAGAATTCATCAGTGACAAAGTCAACCTTCTGACATCATGGAAAGTAAATCTGGTTCTGAGATTGCTTGAAACCGAAGATGAATGCATGCAAGTACCATTCTCTCGATGTTTAATCCCATTAGGAGAGTCCGTTTCAGTTAAGATGAAATGTTCATAGATTCTGTCAGTTAGCTTGTGTTTAGCTTTCTTTCACAGGGAAATACTGCCACAGTTGAGGAATAGGGGGATATTCCAAATATAGATGTTGTTTAGTTACGAAGTCATGTCCGACTCTTTTGCAACCCCATGAATGATAGGAGGAAAAATTTAGGTGGATATATCTCCCTTTTGAGGTAGTTTTGGTTTTATACATGCTTTTTTTCCTCTTCAGAGATCTGATTTCAGATGACTTAAGATTACCTGGGTTTTTGTTTTCTCTATTCCTTTTTTATTTCATTAAATGTTTAAATAAGGATATAGGAAAGTCAGCAGACTTTGTGATTTTGGACATGCATTGTTATTTTATTAGATAACAACAGTAGCTATAGCTATGTTTGTAGATGTAAACCATATTAAAGGTGAAAAGAAACTTGGAGAAAGAGTCAACAGACTTGTTTTGCTTGGGAGTTTCTTAGTTTTAGTATCAAAAGTCTTATATCCCTGGGAATCCCTCAGTCCTGAGCAGACAGGGACAGCTGGTCACACTCCGTGGAGACTCATCAAATATAATCCAGCTTGTTTTATCTGCACTTGTGAAGTCCGTTTCCAGATTGCTCTAAAGAAGTAAGAGGAATGCTGTCTCCCCAAAACTGTCCCCAAATGTTGCCAGTTGAAGAAGAAGCCATTCAAGTTTTGTGTATGTCCTAATTTTTAAAGAGACATTAACTGTATTTATTCAGACACACTTGGTGTGTTGCTAATATTTTTTGGTCATAGTAATTTAGGAAAAAGACAAGAACATGTGATTTAGACCTGGAATATGATTGAGAGTCATTTAAAGAAAAGTTCAAAGTGAGGAAAGAGATTTTGTGTTGAGCTCCAGATATAGTGGGGGAGATTGCCGAATGCTTTGAGCATTGAGCAGATGGATTGTATACATAGGTTAGAGAGGGGATTATCTACCCTTACTCATCCCATACAAAGTAAACAGTTCTGCTGTCTTCTCAAACTTTTCCTTTTCTTTCAACAGTTTAACAATATCTGAGTGCAGTAGATATAGAGATATGTGTGATTTAATTCACCTTTTAGAGGGCTTTACTCATGTTGTAAAAATAGCTTAGTGATCTCCATTCAAAGAGTTTCTAGAAATAACATTAAAATTAGCTGGGAAAAGCACATTTGTGGTGTATAGTGTACCTAATGAAATAAGTGTGTGTTAAATGAGCAGAGATGTTCAGTTTTTCACTACTCAAAAATTTTTCCTTAGAGAATTTGGGTGATATTATCAGGTTAAAATGTCATTTTAAATTCATTATTAAACTATTAAGATGTATTTAAATTAGGAAGATTACTTTTCTCAACAGATTTATTTTGATGTGCATTGACTTACTGTTTAATAAACCTTGGAAATATTGTCAGAAGCCCCCACACTCCTTTTGTTTACAAAGTTTGATGTGATAATATTCACCTTGTTACAGATTTAATAATGTAAATTTCAAGAGCATCATTTGTCAGGAATTAGCCCTATTTTTAAAAACACAGTTGCTATTAGAGGCATTTATCAACTAGAAAGTTTCACCTACATTACATTGACTTAATATCATTGCTTTCAATTCTTTGAGTTGTCTTTACTGATGTTATTTAGGATGGGGAAAATTTTCAACCACATTAGAATAAAAACTAATGATTTGCTTTCATACATCACATTCAACCATTTTATGTTACCTTTTCCTTCAACTCGGTGCTCTAGCTGTTCTTAATTCTTTGCATATATTTTCTTTGGACATATGTGGAATGTCATTTTCTAACTTAAAAACAATAATATCTTTCTGATGAGCAAGGATCTTTGTAAAAAAATCCATTCACTTTATTAAAATCAGATTTTTTTATAGATAACTTCAAAGGTGAAGGTTGTCAGAAGGCACAAATATCCAGCTATAAGATAAATTACTCCTGGGGATGTAATGTACAGCATGGTGACTGTAGTTAGCAATACTATATTTTGTATTTGAAAGTTGCTAAGAGATTGATCTAAAAAGTCCTTATTAGAAAAAAAAAATTACAACTATATATGGTGATGGATGTTAACTAAACTTATTTTAGTGGTCATTTGCAATACATACACACACACACACACACACACACACACATCAAATCATTGTATACCTAAAACTAATACACTGATATATGTCAGTTGTTAAATGGCTTTCAAAAAAAGATGGTCTGTAAACATGCCATATATGAACATTTGCTGAAGCTCTGTTTCAAAATAGTTGGTCAGTTGATAGAGATATAATTTGCTTCATGCTTTGCACGAACTGTATGTTACCTGAGATTTTCTTAAAATATTTAAGCAATTTATAGCGTTTCTTTTCCTTTTGCTAATTATCTATGAAGCAATGTTTACTATTTTATGAGGCCTGCAAAGCAATATGAATTCTATATACCAGGGAAAAAAAACACAGAATAAAAGATTGAACACATTTTACTTTATGTTTTTGGTATCATTGAACACATTTTAATTGGATCAATAAAAGTTCTAATGCTTAGCACTCTAAAATGGAGTAATTACAGTTATATATAATAATATTACATGGTTTTATAGAATAGAAAAGATACCTTAGAAATCTGATCTAGTGTTTTCTACAGTATAGTCTGTGGGGTGGGATACTAGTCCTGCGGCTTGTTCATGGAGGGGAAAAGAGAATTTGGTCAGGCAGTTGAGTGAGATGCTGCATATAATAAATACCTCTCTTGTAGATTTAATATTTATGCATGTATATTAGCCTAGTCAAGACTCCATGAAGATATCTTTTTACTCAACTTTTCTCCAACTGTTGAATAATTTTTTTCTTTATTTTTTTAAAAAAAATATTTTTTCATTTATTTGGCTGCACCAGGTCTTAGTTGCAGCATGTGGGATCTAGTTCCCTGACCAGGGATCGAACCTGGGCCCCCTGCATTGGGAGCTCAGAGTCTTAACCACTGGGCCAGCAGGGAAGTCCCAGGTTTTTTCTTTAAAACAAATGTTCTCACACCCTTTTCCCAGCAGCTTCTGGTGAATACTAATCCAATACACCAGGGCATTGTGACCAAGGGTGCTTGGTGTTCAGTGTGGTGGGGGATATTGAGACAAAAAGTAGATAAATCTATTTCCAGAGCTGGCCAACTGGCTTGTAACTAGTAAGAGCCAGAACTGAATTCTAGGTCTCCTGTCTGTGTAGGACTTCTGAGGCCGTGGTCAAGTGACTATAGCAGGACAGTGTCTCAGGGTAGGACATGAATCACATCACGGTCCGAAATAACTTTTGTGCCAAGGGCTATTTAGGAAGTACTTAGGATAGAGTGCTGAAATTTCATAAGATCAGACAAAAGTAGTCAGAGCTGAAGCTAGACTCCCTGGGGTGGAAATTACTCTGTTGCTTCCAGCTACCTAACCTTGAGTGTGTTATGAATTTCTCTGTACCTTAATTTTCTTATATGTAAAATGGACACAATAGTTTCCAGCTCATGAAATTTTTTGTAAGAATTATTAAATGAATTAATACATTTAAAACTTAGATCACATCTGATAC
This sequence comes from Odocoileus virginianus, assembly GCF_023699985.2. Lineage (NCBI taxonomy): Eukaryota > Metazoa > Chordata > Mammalia > Artiodactyla > Cervidae > Odocoileus > Odocoileus virginianus. The sequence goes on from NC_069697.1 coordinate 34,077,229, forward strand.
ACAGTAAATATTCAATAAATATTATTTCTAGTTATGTATTTATGAGGAAGTTGCAAACATGATACCCTATCATTACGGTGGCCTATTATGGGGTGGCAGTTTTAGGGATAAGAGAAGCATGTTGTCATGATAATTAGAAAGGCTTCTGAAATAACAAGTAGGCCTTCTGATCATTTACCTGCCTGATTCACCATTCAGCTTAATTGAACAGTTATTCAATAAAAGCACCTCTAAATATCCAAATACTTTAAAATATATATATGTATGGAGTGTGAGCACATAGATTATAAAGTCAGTGTCCACAATTAAATAAGCAAAGTGACCTTGAAGAGATATGCCATTTAATTTTAATTAATTATTTTTTATTGGAGTGTACTTGCGTTACACTGTTGTGTAAGTTTCTGTTGTGCAACAATGTGAACCAGCTATCTGTATAGGTATATCCCCTGTATACGTTTATCAACCTCCCACTCCTGTAGGTTGTCACAGAGTACTGAGCTGAACTCTGTGCTGCAAAGCCTCTTCCCACTAGCATATCTGTTTTACATGTGGTAGTGTATATAGAAACATGGCATTTTAGTGTTAACAAAATACCATCTTGAGGATTGTTTGGGGGTATATATACATAATTACTTAAATTGAACCATCTGTGTCTTTTACTCCTGGAAGACCCAATTTTTAATGGTATTAGGTAAGCTAGTAGATATTTATAAATATTGAAAGAGATAAAACTGTGAAGCCTTTGGATCCTTTGCTTTCAATTTGCCATTCTATGATAACTAATTTGAAACACATGAACTAGGATAAACATTATATATAGCATATGCCTTTTCTTCTGAATGTAGTAATATAGCTGTCATTGATCACTGTGACCCAGTTCAGTTCAGTCGCTCAGTCGTGTCCGACTCTGTGACCCCATGAATCACAGCACGCCAGGCCTCCTCGTCCATCACCAACTCCCGGAGTCCACACAAATCCATGTCCATTGTGTCAGTGATGCCATCCAACCATCTCATCCTCTGTCGTCCTCTTCTCCTCCTGCCCCCAATCCCTCCCACCATCAGAGTCTTTTCCAATGAGTTAACTCTACGCGTGAGGTGGCCAAAGTATTGGAGTTTCAGCTTCAGCATCAGTCCTTCCAATGAATACCCAGGACTGATCTCCTTCAGGATGGACTGGTTGGATCTCCTTGCAGTCCAAGGGACTCTCAAGAGTCTTTTCCAACACCACAGTTCAAAAGCATCAATTCTTCAGTGCTCAGCTTTCTTCACAGTCCAACTCTCACATCCATACATGACCACTGGAAAAACCATAGCCTTGACTAGACGGACCTCTGTTTGCAAAGTAATGTCTCTGCTTTTTAATATGCTATGTAGGTTGGTCATAACTTTCCTTCCAAGGAGTAAGCATCTTTTAATTTCACGGCTGCAATCACCATCTGCCATGATTTTGGAGCCCCCCAAATAAAGTCTAACACTGTTTCCACTGTTTCCCCATCTATTTCCCATGAAGTGATGGGACCAGATGCCATGATCTTAGTTTTCTGAATGTTGAGCTTTAAGCCAACTTTTTCACTCTCCTCTTTCACTTTCATCAAGAGGCTCTTTAGTTCCTCTTCACTTTCTGCCATAAGGCTGGTGTCATCTGCATATCTGAGGTTGACCCTGATCTAAATGCTTTTCTTTAAAATAACTGATGTTCTTTATTTTTTATTATTGTTGCTTTTGTTTGTTTGTTTTTAATTGGAGTATAATTGCTTTCCGATGTTTTGTTAGTTTCTGCTGTACAATGAAGTGAATGGGCTGTATGCATGCATATATCCCCTCCTCTTCAGCCTCCTCCCACCACTCCCTCCTGCACATGAGGTCATCACAGAGCATGGAGCTGAGCTCCTTGTGATAGACAGCAGCTTGCCACTAGCTGTGTGTTTTACACGTAGTGATTGCACGTCCGTGCTGCTCTCTAAATTTGTCTCACCCTCTCCTCTCCATTCCCCCTCCCCCGCCACCCATATCCACAGGTCCCTTCTCTATGTCTATGTCTCTATTCCTGCCCTGAAAATAGGTTCATCAGTGCTATTTTCTAGTGACCTAAATGCTTTTTGTACACCATCCCATTTAATCTTTATAGCAGCCTGGTCATTAGGTGTTATCAACAGGGGGCAGTTAAAATTTGAATTAAAAGGACTCTGCCTCATAACATTGCCCATCTTGCATAATTACTTGAATTATCTTTTTTCCTAAAGTTAAATTTTAAAAGAAATTTTGCTGAAGTAGTATATTTAAAAACATAGTGTCAGAACACTGGGAATGGGTGTCTAAATTCTAGCTGGTTGGTTGGTCACTTTTCAATCAAGGAGCCACATCTGTTTCCTTCTGAAACTGAAAACATTTTTGTGGTCATTTTATAGTTTATATTATATATCAGATTGTCATTTGTAGGCAGCGCATTTCAGGCAATGCATAGATAAATTAGTCATTTAGATACTTCACAGTGCCTAAGCTTTTTTCTCTGGAGGACCAGGAATGCATGCTGGCCAGTGACAAGTCTTCCTGATTGGCTTTCATTAAAAGAGCCTTTGTGCTTACCTTTGAGGTGCTTTGTTTAACTTCTAGTTTGACTTAGGGAAGCATCTACTTTTAACCTCACATGATCAGAGGATAACTCAGAGGCACACATATGGGTATACTTTGTTTTTTTACAATAGATGCTCATTTTCCATATAACTCTCTATATATCTCTCTATATATTAGTTCAGCCATGGATTTTTCCACAGCTGCCATTTTAAAGTGAGCAATACTGCAATACTAGCCCACCAGTTTGAAATTGCCAGTCATCTGCCTGTCTCTGTTTAACTGAACTCTTAACTCCGCTGGGGTGACCATCACTCTTACCAAAAAATGCTAGAACAGTGTTGTCTGTTGTGATCTCTCCATTTTCATTTCTAATTTTATTAATTTGGTTCTTCTCCCTTTGTTTCTTAATGAGTCTTGCTAATGGTTTGTCAATTTTGTTTATTTTTTTCAAAAAAACCCAGCTTTTAGCTTTGTTGATTTTTGCTATGGTCTCTTTAGTTTCTTTTGCATTTATTTCTGCCCTAATTTTTAAGATTTCTTTCCTTTTACTAACCCTGGGGTTCTTAATTTCTTCCTTCTCTAGTTGCTTTAGGTGTAGAGTTAGGTTATTTATTTGACTTTTTTCTTGTTTCTTGAGGTAAGCCTGTAATGCTATGAACCTTCCCCTTAGCACTGCTTTTACAGTGTCCCATAGGTTTTGGGTTGTTGTGTTTTCATTTTCACTCATTTCTATGCATATTTTGATTTCTATTTTGATTTCTTCTATGATTTGTTGGTTATTCAGAAGCGTGTTATTTAGCCTCCATATGTTTGAAGTTTTAACAATTTTTTTCCTGTAATTGAGATCTAATCTTACCGCACTGTGATCAGAACAAAAGGCATCACTGCAGGTAAAATGGTTAATCTGTATTTGTGGCTGTACAGCTAAAATGATAGGAAAAAATGCTAGAAAGTTTATTTAAGTTCATGCTGGCCTACAGGGTCAGCATTTCCAGGGATGCTTTTGGATCTGGTTCTGATGGTTCTCATGTTATTCATTATGTTGAAGCAATTTTGGCTGATAGGGTCAGGGCTCCACTACTGGTACTTCTAGGAAACTGTAAGCTCCACAAAGTCAGGGACCATCTTCTCTTTCCTGTCTTTGGGTCTGTAGCCAACAAAGGAAGGAATAGTTGTTGAATATTAATTAAATAAATGAAAGAAGTAGTACCACCTGAAGGAATTGCTGTCTTGGTTTGGGCAGTGGTCCAGGAGATGGTGATCCACATTCAGAAGCAATTTTCATGGCATGGGTGGCCCAGCTGCATAAAGGTGTGTCTCTACAGAAATCCTAGGCAGAGGTGTTGGTCATGGAATACACTCTTGCTATCTGACAGCCTCCATGGTGGCTGTAAGAGGAGGATATTAATTGGTGAATTGTACAACACTTTCACTATGAGTCACAAACTGAGTCCATGCAGAGTCCCTTGTAGAATTGCATTCTCCAATTTTTGAGAGTGGAAGACAAGATTGTGACCTATGACTTCTTCTGTGGCTCTTTGCTGACCGATGGACAAGAGTTTGAGCAGACTCCAGGAGTTGGTGATATACACGGAAGCCTGGTGTGCTGCAGTCCATGGGGTCACAAAGAGTTGGACACAACTGAGTGATTGAACTGAACTGATGACTGTGATTCTTGAATTTGTTTCCATGGATTCTAATGGGGCTAAGCAATTAAAAACCATAAGCATATTCAGAATTTAAAATATCCAGTCATGTCAAGAAAGATTAGGTAAAACTACCAGAGAATAGGTAGAATTTATGTGTTTATTTTTACGGGATATTTTGGACACATAAATTGTGGATTGTGACACAGATTATAGTGAATTTTTTGCTGAATCATCTAGAACAGTATTTCCAAGCCCCAATGCATAGTCAGATGCCTTGAAGATCTTATTAAACTAAAGATTCTGACTCACTTGTTCAGATGGGGACTGAGAGTTTATATTTCTAATCAGTTCTAGGTGATATGGATGCTGCTGATCAATGCATTAATCTCAGTAACAAGATTTAGGATACTGTTTCTCAAACTTGGCTTCACGCTGGAATCAGAAAAATGCCAGGGAGTTTTAAAAGATACTGATGCCTGGGTCTCAACCCTAGAGATTCTGATTTACTTGATGAGGGGGGATGTGGCCTGAACTTTAAGGTTTATGAAAAGCTCCCTAGGAGATTCCAGTGAGCAACTGATTGGAGAATTGATGCTGTCAGATTGCTTTTAATTTCCTTTTGAGAAAAAAAATATTGATTTTAGGCATCAAATCTTATACTTTTTCCTTGCAGGTTGCAGCAATCTACAAGGACTCAAGTATTGGAAATCTTATAAACATAGTAATTGTAAAATTAGTTATAATTCATGATGAGCAGGTAAGAAACAGTTCTAAAATTAATATTCCTAGTTGTAGTAGGCTCTTGGCAGGAATATATGTATGTCGATCATGAAATGGGATAATTGAAAAATACATGTTAAAAATCTTGATTCAGAAGGGAATGAGGTTGACTTTTTCCATCATGATGGAAATGAAATGACAACAGAGGAAGTCTCAGAAAGTAATAAACAATTTAAAAAGTTAAGGTTGATAACAATCAGGTATTCACTTTTTATAATTCTACTGTTAGATTTAAAATATGAGAATTTTTAGAGGTTATTTTTTGATCCAAAATATTGGATGCTTACCTTGAGAAGCATCTAATTCAATTCTGTTTTGATCACAGTGGTTTAAGGATTGCTAAAATATGTTTGAGGTATGAGGGAGCAATGAAGTGACTTCTTCATTTGCCTATAAAAATGCTGTTTAATGAATTGCATAAACACTGACCAGTCTGGAAGGGAGAGGGCATGAATGTTTTGATGTGATATTGAATTGCTGATTTTTTTTGTGTGTAGGAAGGACCAGTCATCAGTTTTAACGCAGCTACCACATTACGCAACTTCTGTTTATGGCAACAAACTCAGAATGTTCTTGACGATGCCCACCCATCCCACCATGATACTGCTGTTCTTATCACAAGGTACAGTTCTAGAAATAACCCTGCCAATGAAATTGCTTACCCTTTCTCTCCTGCATGGTCACTAGTACTTCTTGTTACCTTAATTCTTTCTCAGTAGTACACAGTAGTGTTCTTGAGAGAGAACTTGTATTATGAAAGATACCCTTGAATGAAAGCATTCTTCTGTTTCTTTCAGACCAGAGCACTGGCCTGATTTCCTTAGGAAATTAGCAGCATTAGGTTGCTAAGTAATGGCTTGACCTAAACAAAATGATTTCCTTATTATGTTAGTGACAGAATAACAGAATTAGGAAAATTATTTGAAAATTAACATAGTTATGGAACTGAGAATGCATTTTGTTTCTTCCCTATTTGACCTTCCAGTCGCTTGGTAAAGAAAGCCTCTGAATTTATTTTGGACTCCTTATACTTTAAGAAAAAAATCTATCTGCTCCGGTTTTGTTGCTCAATGCATATCTAATTACCGGGCTGCTTTTGCTAGGCTTTTTCTCAACCCTATTTATTTATATGAAGGAGCTGCTATTATTATAAAATGATTATTTTACAGGTACATGGTTAATTCACACTGTTGTTTTAGCAACCGTCATGGTATAAGAATCCCAGGTTTGTAGTTTGTTTTGCTTGGTTGGTTGGCCAAAGGGGAAAAAAAATCTTTTGCTTGAAGGTCAGACTCAGAGAAATTTTGACTTTCTAGAACCCTGAAATGAAAACCAGTCAATGTAAAACAACTGACACAGTCCATGTGCTTTATCTGTTTTCCAAACTAAAGCAGAATTGACTCACATTTATACACTGTATTCGAATGCCCTAGGTTAAGGCCAGAGATAACAGATTAAAATGGGAGGGAAGAAAAGGGCTCTAAGAGGAGACCACGGGGAAAGAGACTAGAGAACTGTCATATTGAATGGTTAGAGACTGAGTAATGCAGAAGCAAAAAGTTTAAGCAACTTGGTAACATTTGAGAACATCATTATTTTGCAGCAGAGAATAATAGCTGAAGTTCATAATGATATTGAAATGTCAAGAAAAGAGTATTACATATACTACCGCAAAGGTAAAGGCAGAGAGGTGAAAAATACATTAAGAAAGCTTTTCATTGAAATTGATTAAGCTCCAGCTATTTATAGCAGTCACTTTTATACTGTACCTATTTGCTTATTGGTGTGCAAAAATGGTGCATTACTCTAGATTTAAACTTATTGAGAGCTTGAGAGAACTAGATCTTATAAGTCAGTTTAGGGCAATAGAGATGTCAAAATTAAAGCTTTTTTATCTTTGCTTTGGCTTGTTGCAAAAATATTTTCTGAAATGCTTCAAAATCTTTTGTTTTAAGGGAAGACATTTGTGGAGCTAGAGAGAAATGTGACACGTTAGGTAAGTTATTTTGTAAATATAGCTTATATAATTGTTTATCGAATTATTTAGGATGATGTTTAGATTATCTTTCTTTTAATTTATATTAATCATTTTGTTTAGTTGTCTTGATTAATGATTATAGTGTCACTATTATTTGATTTTTGCTTCTATAAGTTATAAAGAATATTAGGAACTACTATTTTTATAACAATGACTAAATATCAAGTGCTGTGCAAAGCTTGACATATTTAAAGTATTTTATTGTGTATCATTTGATCCATACAAAATAGTACAGAACAACTTATATGCAAATTTAAAGCAAGAAAAAGAAAATGAATAGCCATGAATCCACTATCAGATTTATGAATTAGGATTAAGAATTAGAAATTTAGCAGTACTGTTCTATGGCCTGTGCTAAGTCCTTGTTCTAGCCCTTGCATTTCCCCAAGAGATAACCAGTTGCATAAATTTTATATGTGCCAGTTCCTTCCATTTTTTGGAAAAATAGTTTAATAGCACTTGTATGTATTCTTAAAAGAAATTGCTTGATTATGCTTATTTTTGAGCTTTAGTTCATGCATTTTCACTATTACACAATATTTCAACCGCGGTTCACATGTCTTTATTCTGTCAGTGAATATTTGGGTTGATTCCAGCTTTTTTCTATTAGGAACTTTATTATAAGACATTTTCCTAAGATTAGAATTTCATGTCATTAAGTGTGCTCATGTTCAACTTTATAAGATACACCAAATTATTTTCTAAAGTGGTACCAATTTACATTTTTTATCAATAGTGTATAAGCATTCCTTTTGATTATATTCTTATCAATACAAGAAATCTTCAAATTCCTCATTTTTGCCAATCTAAATTTAATGTATTTCATTATAGTAGTAATTTTTAGTTCTCTGGTCACTAATGAGTCTGGACATCTTTTTATATATTTACTAGCCATTTATGTATCTTTTCTGCGAGGAATGAAATAAATGAAAAAACATTGCCAGTTTTTCTGCTGCAGTACTTTTCATTTTCTTATGCCTTTTAGTGCTCTTTATAACTTCTTGATACCAAACCCTTTTTGGAGTATATGTATCGTAAATATCTCTTAATGATTAGCTCCTTAGAGATTATTGTTGTGTTTGTATGAAAATGTATGCTGTAGCTGAATTTATAACTTTAGAGTTAGAAATTTTATGTCTTATTAATGAAATTATAGCCTTCTAAGTCTTCTCTATTGCAAAATCTGAATGTATTATTCTGTTTTCTCATAAGGATTTAAAAATGTGTCCTTTCACATTTAAATCTCTATACTATTTGAGTTTCTTTTGATATGGTATCAAATAAGGCTCCAGTTTTGTAAAATTCTTTTCTGCGTGGATATCCAATTTCCTGAGATCATGTTTTTATTAGTTTCCTAGAATTTGCAATGCCTTTCCTTAGAATCTGCAATGCCACATATAAAATTTCTATTTGTACTGGCATGTGCAAACATCCTGCTGTTTCATTAATCAATACTTTTTATTTAGTTCATCTACCAATTCCATAAATTCAAATTATATAGCTCTATAATAAATAATCATAATTCATAAAGTATATAACTCCATCTATTTTTCTTCAATAGTTTGTGGCTATTCTTGGACCTATGATCTCCTATAAAAATTTTAGACCAGTATGTTAAGTCATTATGAAACAATTATCTATTTATGAAGGTCTTTTAAAATATTTTTTAGTAGTATGTATTATTTTCTTTCAGAGTTTATCATGCCCAACTTTCATTTACCTCTTTTATTAGTGTATTGGTGTATGATGTTGATTGATAGAAATATGACAAATTATTTGCATTATTGATTTTAAATATAGACAACTGATTCATTAATAATCTCATAATTTACCTGTGGGCATTTATGTCTTCCCCTTCTTCAATCCTGATAATAGTCTTTCCTTTTTTTAAAATCTTTTTCTTTTCCTTGTTTTTTTTTTCCTTGTCTTTTAGTAAGAGAAAAACCTTGTTGAATGTTGAATAGAAATGATGATGATAGCCTTTTTTTCCTGGATTTTAAAGGGAATATTTGTAAAGTTTCACCACTAGGAACAATGTTTGCCATAGGTTCTTCTTGGCTGATAAACTTATCATAATTTTCTGAAATATAGAAAATGTATACTTTTTATTAAAATTTTTTTGCAGACCTAGAAATGATGATGTGATTATTTTAATCTTATGAATTCCTTTTATGAGTTTTGTAACACTAAACCAATCTTGATTAAGGTTTTTTCTTTCTTTTTTTTGTTTCTAAACACACCACTAGATTTCATTCCATGCATATATTTTCAGGAGTGAAATGACCTTCCTTTGATTGTGTTTGTCTGATTTTGATACTGTGAGGAGAGAGCAAATTAGCCAAGGTGGCCTGGTCAGGCTCTCTCACTGCAGGTTTTGTAAATAATAACTATGTAACAACTGAGATCACTTATAGCACTGCACATGGGCATCACTTGGTCACAAGCTGCGTTATGCCTTACGCCCATCAGAGCTTCGCCATAGAAGCCCTAGCTGCTATGGCATTGGGGCTACGTTGGAGTGGCATCATGGTTATGTTATATGAGGTTATGTCATGGCTATATTACTGCTGCATTATGGTTATGTTGTGGCTGCTGCTCCGACTGCTGCGTGAGTCAGGAGAGTGGCTGTGTTATGACTGCCGTGCCAGCCAGGAGAAAATAAATGTGTCTGTAGTTCCTACAGCTCCTTCCAGCCTCTTAGCTCACGCCTTGTCTAGCCTGGGTTCAGCAAAAAGTGCAGACAGTGTGAACAGTGAGACAGTTGGTGTCATGAGTAGGAACAGCAACACAGATACCAAAGTTTTATTCATCAGGCCAAATTTGTTGGGAGTATATTGTTTCTTTTCCCATTCTCTCCCATTTAATTTCTCCAAGAATAATCAGACTTAAAAAAAATCTTTTTGAATGTGCTTTAAAAACTGTTTTTCTAGATATTACACCGTTTCTTTCAGTAGTAAAATTTGTAACTTATTCTCTTAGCATTTTCTTTTAAACTCTCGTCTATAGCTGTCTACAAGCCTCATTTTATTTCTGATATCATTTGAACTTCTTTAAATGGATAAATTTCATTGAAAAATTGTCTATTACATTTGTCTTTTTTTGGAGGAGCAACTCTTTTCTTTTAATCTCATTTTTATTTCTTTAATTTGTGCTTTCTCTCTCTCATATTTCCCCAATTTGCTTATGCTTACTTAGCTGAAACCACCCCCCCAAGTTTTTCTTTTATAATTTTGTTGTTTAAGACTACCTATTTACTTCAAGGTATCATTTTGCTATGTCCTACATGTTTTTATAGATATTTTCAATGACATTTAAAATTAAAAAAATCTAAGTATGTATAAATCCATCATGATTTCTTCACTTATTAACTAGACTTATTAGTTTAGAAATGCATTTAAAATTTTATGAATGTATCGAGATTTACTGTTTTTTATTGAATTGCATTGTAGTTGCAGAACATGATCTATGTGATGCCCATTCTTTGAAGTCTTTTGATGTCACCTGTTGGTCTATTGTTCAGTCACTCAGTCATGCCTGACTCTGTGCGACCCCATGGACTGCAGCACAGCAGGCTTCCCTGTCCTTCACCATCTCCCAGAGCTTGCTCAAACTCATGTCCATTGAGTTGGTGATGCCATACAACCATCTCATCCTCTGTCATCCACTTCTCCTCTTGCCTCTGTATTTCCAAGCGTCAGGGTCTTTTCCAGTAAGTTGGCTTTTCACATCAGGTGGCCAAAGTATTGGAACTTCAGCTTCAGCATCAGCCTTTCCAGTGAATACTCAGGACTGATTTCCTTTAGGATTGACTAGTTTGATCTTGCAGTCCAAGGGTCTCCCAAGAGTCTTCTCCAACACCACAGTTCAAAAACATCAGTTCTTAGGTGCTCAGCTTTCTTTATGGTACAAATGTCACATCCATACATGACTATTGGAAAAACCATAGCTTGGTCTAGATGGACCTTTGTCAGTAAAATAATGTTTCTGCTTTTTGAAATGCTGTCTAGGTTTGTCATAGCTTTTCTTTCAAGGAGCAAGTATCTTTTAATTTCAAGGCTGCAGTCACCATCTGCAGTAATTTTGGAGCCCAAGAGAATAGTCTGTCACTGTTTCCATTGTTTCCCCATCTATTTGCCATGAAGTGATGGGACCAGATGCCATGTTCTTAGCATTTTGAATGTTGAGTTTTAAGCCAGTTTTTTCACTCTCTTCTTTCACTTTCATCAAGAGACTCTTTATTTCTTCTTTGTTTTCTGCCATAAGGGTGGTGTCATCTGCATATCTGAGGTTATTGATATTTCTCCCAGCAATCTTGATTCCAGCTTGTGCTTCATCCAGCCCAGCGTTTCTCATGCTGTACTCTGCATATCAGTTGAATAAGCAGGGTGACAATACACAGCCTTGACGTACTATTTTGTCAATTTTGAATCAGTCTGTTATTCCATATCCGATTCTAGCTGTTTCTACTTTATTTGCATACAGGTTTCTCAAGAGACAGGTAAGGTAGTCTCATTTCCATCTCTTTAAGAATTTTCCACAGTTTGTTATGATCCACGCAGTCAAAGGCTTTAGTGTATTCAATAAAGCAGAAGTGAATGTTTTTCTGGAATTCTCTTGCTTTTTCTGTGAGCCAGCGGATGTTGCCAACTTGATCTTTGATTCCTCTGCCTTTTCTAAATCCAGCTTGTACATCTGGAAGTTTTCTATATAAGCTCTCTCTATGTGTATATAAAATGGAGAAGCTCTATGTAGTCAGCAAAAACAGGACCAGAAGCTCATTGTGGCTCAGATCACGGACTCCTTATTGCAAAATTCAGACTTAAATTGAAGAAAGTAGGGAAAACCACTAAGCTGTTCAGGTATGACCTAAATCAAATACCTTTCGATTATATAGTGGAAGTGACAAATAAGATTCAAGGGACTAGATCTGATAGAGTGCCTGAAGAACTATGGACAGAGGTTCATAGCATTGTACAGAAGGCAGTGATCAAGACCATCCCCAAGAAAAAGAAATACAAAAAGGCGAATGGTTGTCTAAGAAGGCCTTACAAATATTTGAGAAAAGAAAAGAAGAAATGCAAAGGAGAAAAGGAAAGATATACCCATCTGAATGCAGAGTTCCAGAGAATAGCAAGGAGGGATAAGAAAGCCTTCCTAAGTGAACAAGGCAAAAAAAAAAAAAAAAAAGAGGAAAGCAATAGAATGGGAAAGACTAGAGTTCTTTTCAAGAAAATTAGAGATACCAAGGGAACATTAATGCAAAGTCAGACACAATAAAGGACAGAAATGGTATGAACCTAACAGAAACAGAAGATATTAAGAAGAGGTGGCAAGAATACATATAAGAACTATACAAAAAAGTCTTAATGATCCAGATAACTACAATGGTGTGATCACTCACCTCGAGCCAGACATCCTGGAATGCAAAGTCAAGTGGACCGTAGGAAGCATCACTAACAACAAAGCTAGTGGAGGTGATGGAATTCCAGCTGAGCTATTTCAAATCCTAAAAGATGATGCTGTGAAAGTGCTGCACTAAATATGCCAGCAAATTGGAAAACTCAGCAGTGACCACACGACTGGAAAAGGTCAGTTGTCATTCCAATCCCAAAGAAGGGCAATGCCAAGGAATGTTCAAACTACTGCACAACTGCTCTCATTTTGCATGCTAGCAAGGTCATGCTCAAAATCCTCCATGCTAGACTTCAACTGTATGATCTATTATGTGGTCAATTAAAAAATGTTTGTGTATGTCCAAACAGAATGTGTATTCTTAACTATGTCTGTCAAATCAATTTATGCTGTTCAAATCAACTATGTATTTACTATTTTTTTTGCTTACTAGGACACTAACCTGAAACATGAATATATCTTTGTTACTGTTTATTTTTAATTCGACATTAAAATTTCTTCAATTACAGTATTCAGATACTTTGTTTCATCTATTTTTGGGATAACTTATGAGGCACATATAAGTTTGATTTGAACTGTTTAAAGTTGTATCGTGACTTTTTATCTCTAATAATGCTTTTTAAAGAAAATGTAGTCCTTATAATATTATTTTTATAATACTATGTCTAGCAATACTATAACCAGTCCAACTTTTTCTTGTTTAATATTTGCTGGATATACCTTTTGTTTCAATTTTTCAGAGTCTCATTTCTTTAGATACATCCATCATATAATTGGATTTTAAAAATTATATCCATAATAATCTTCGTTACTACTAAAGTTAATCCATTTACATTTATTATAATTGTTTTCCACCCTTTTCTTTCTTTTTACCTTCATGCTTTATTCCAGCATCTCTAATGTGTATTTTATTGTTTTTTTTCCTTTGTCTATATCTAATTTGGTATTTCATTCATCCTCTGAATTTTCCATTTCAACATGTTTTGCAATTTCAAATATTCTACTTAGTTGTTATTCAATATCTGCCTATTTATTTTGTTTGTACTCTTTTTATATTTGCTCATATTTATCATTGCCTTTCATATTTACTGAAACATTGTATTTGGAGTAATTTTATATTCCATCTTTGGCAGTTCCCATATTCTAAACATCTGATAGCCAAATATGTGGTGTCTGCTCGTTTTCTCCTGTGTTTACTTGTTTGTATGTTTCATGATCTCTAAGTGTAAGTTCATATTTGTATAAAAATTATCCAAAAGGTTAGTGGTGGACTGCTTAAAAAGTGTTCTTTCCTCTAGAGAGGTTTTCAGTTGTTTTTGCTATAATCTGAAGGGTGTTAATAACCAAGGTCCCTGACTCAAGGCAGAGACTTCAGAATCAGATCCTCTACTTTGAAGCTTCCTCTAGCAAGCTCTTAGTCTCTGCATCATATTGCGTTTATCAGTATTTGCTCTCAGAGTAACTCCTATCCTTACTATTCCTTGCTTGCCGTTTAGGATTTTGCACATGATATAAATCATATGGGGCTTCCCTTGTGGCTCAACTGGTAAAGAATCCGCCTGCAACGTGGGATACCTGGGTTTGATCCCTGGGTTGGGAAGATCCCCATGAGAAGGGAAAGGCTACCCACTCCAGTATTCTGGCCTGGAGAATTCCATGGACTGTATAGTCCATGGGGTCACAAAGAGTTGGACAAAACTGAGTGACTTTCATTCACATGATATAATTGTTTATATGTATGTATGCATGCATTATTAGGTATGAGATGGGCAGGGAGAGAATATATCTTAGGTTTCGGAGGTGTGGGGCTTTGATAGTTCTCATACATCATGAGCTCAGTATTCATTTAAAAAGTAGTTTTTATTACTGGATGTGTTTCTTTGTGGTAGAAGGACTGTCTAGAAGTTAATCTTCCAAAATGTGGAAGTAGGCACCTGCCACTGTAATTTTTACAACAGACCTCATTCTCTTCTCCTTGCAAGCTATTCTCTAACTTTGTAGATATATTCTATATAATTAGATATATTTCTATAGCTAGATGTATTATTCTATATATCTAGGCTTCCCAGGTGGTGCTTGTGGTAAAGAGCCCACGTGCCATGCAGGAGACGTTAAGAGATGCGCATTGATCCCTGAGTCAGGAAGATCCCCTGGAGGAGGATACTGCAGTCCACTCCAGTGTTATTGCCTGGAGACCCCCATGGACAGAGGAGCCTGGCAGGCTATAGTCCAACACAACTGAAGTGACTTGGTGCTCAGATATATATGTTCTATATTTCTTAGATTATCTTTGCCTTGTTTTCACATATTTATACTAAAAGTTAATATGAATATACTTGCTATATTTTTCTATTTTTAAAAATGATTTAATGCTAGACATTTTGGGTTATTCACTCCCCATTCATTTTTTGCAGTTTTCAGCTACTCCTGTGCGCATAAATCATACTGATGTCTAGAAACATAGACTATGCAAATCAAAGTAGTCCTGTTATCCCTGAAATCAAGAGTAGCAGTGGCTATAATGATAGTTGATATATTTGAACGCTTATGTATCAAACACTACACTACTCATTTAATCTTTACAACAAACCTATGAAGACCTATTATTCCAATTTTACAAATGAGGATAAATAATTTGCCCAAGGCTACACAACTTGTATTAACCCAAGTTTTAATATTTTAGTTTCCCTTCTAAAATATGTGGAAAAAACAACAAACTAAGAATAGTTCTTAATAACAAATACAAGATAACTGGCAATAATTACTAGGTTTCCTGCTTATATCTCCTTTTGCAAGTATTGTTGTCTTAGTCTCTGGGCATATTTTACAAAGTAAGTTAAAAATTGTTGTTATTCTTCAAGATGATAGATTGGTGACTCTGTGCAGCTTCTTGCACTTTCAAATACAGGGAATCTGTGTCAAATTTGGGCTGTGCTAGTTTATTCTATTAATATTTCTGCCAAGTTTTAGAGAGCCCTGAATCAGAATGAGTGAATCTAGGCATAAATTCTCAGCTAACTGCTTGGTACATTCATTTTGATTTTTGTTAGTCTTGTTTATCTAATGGAGATGCTTGAGCTTGATCTTTAATCATATGCAATGCTAATTTTTACAGATATGTCATGTGACTAAGATTTTCAACTTAGAATGTATCCATCTTTAAGCTGGAAGGAGTTGCCATTTCTTCCTCTAGGGGATCTTCCTGACCTAGGAGTTGAACCTGGAACTCTTACATTGCAGGCAGATTCTTTACCATCTGAGCTATGGGGAAGTCCCACCCATCTTTAAGCATGAAGCAAAGTTTGGGTGGTCATGGAGTCAATGAAAAAAGTGAAAAGTGAAAGTGTTAGTCACTCAGTCATGTCTCTGCTACTCCATGGGCAATGGCCTGCCAGGCTTCTCTGTTCATGGAATTCTCCAGGCAAGAATACTGGAGTGGGTATATTCCCTTCTCCAGGGGATCTTTCCAACCCAGGGATTGCACCCGTGTCTCCTATATTGCAGGCAGATTCTTTATGGTCTGAGCCACCATGGAAACCCAATGGAGTCAATATTGTATTTCAAATACCCAGCACTGTAAGTGAATAGTACAACTGGGACTGAGCCACTTGGCAAATTGAAAATACCAGTGAGAGCAAGGGAACAGCACATATTCTTAAAAAGCAGTATGTACAGTTTAACTTATTTTGACAAAGGAGAAATACGAAATTGACTAAAAATTGCCCATACAGTATGAATTTTAAAATCTTAAAGAAAATAATAATTCTCTCATTCTTTCTCAGAGGACTATGAAAGAAAGAATATCTTTCTTTTTTTTCCTTCTTGCTTTGGTCTTGATTCTAACTAAGGAAAAGTTCTTTTGGGGGGGACTTTGCCCAGGCAAGGCTTTTTGGCATTAGAGTCAGAAAGAGGGCATCTTTTATTTTTGTTAAGAATGTATTGGTGAGTGAACTCAGTGTGACTTTTTTCCCATATTTTTAGATTCTTTAGTAAACTTCTATTTCTTTTTTTAGGCACATGTAATAGGAAAGACCTAAAACACAGTAGCTAATATGTCTATTTTATATTAAGAAATTTCTAAAGGCAAAATTTTTACAGTAAGAAACTGGTTACTGTATATATGAAAATCTTTTTTTTAATCAAAGGAATCATCATAGGAGAGAAGATAAATTTGTAAGCAAATGTTGAAGGATAACAATAGTAAAAGCCATGGTGTTATTTTAAAAAGTAAAATGGAATGCTAACTTGATGATGAAATATGGAATATTGTTATGAGCATTTATTTTATATTTCTTATCCTAGATTAAAAGACTATATCAGTTGTAACTATTGTCTTTGGTGTCCAGCCAGTTCATATTGTCATCATCTTTCAGCAGCAATTCCAGTTGCAAGTTGTTATTTAAATGAGTGGCTAGATCTTGATGTTTGATACATTTTACACTGCTGGAATGGTTACAAAATCAAGTGCTTCCAATGATTATGTCATTATCATGCCTTATTTAACATCTGTTAACTCCAGGCACTATTCTAAGTATTTAACATATTTTTAGTCATTTAATTATTATATGGTAATTGAATAAGTGTATGCTGCTTCAAAGCTTTAAAAAATTAAATAAAATTTATAATTTATATTGTTCTGGACTGTTTTTTTTATTAGTACTGTTACCAGTTTAGACATTCATTACCTTTCCTACTGATAACATTAATGTGGCCTAAAATTACATTCTTCCTGTGGCCTTTTGGTTTTCCTGTCTTTTAAAAAATTGTTTTCTTATCCCATATTTTGGATTATTTTCTTCAGTAAAAGCATATGGTTTCAGCTACAGATAAATCATTCTGTTTTTTTTTCTTTGCCTTATAAAACATATGTGCAGTGTTAACAGTCAACTCTGCATTTATTTCTAAGTGGTAATGCCGAATGATAAATGCTTTAGTGCTTTCTTTGTGATTCTGCTGTTCCCCATTTTGTTGAAATACAAATATGAAATTTTTCAGGTTTAGCAGAATTAGGTACCCTGTGTGACCCTTTACGGAGCTGCTCTATTAGTGAAGAAAATGGACTCAGTGCTGCCTTCACCATAGCCCATGAGCTTGGTCATGTGTAAGTACCTTGTGTCACCTCAGTAGTGAGCCTTCTACATAGCATTGCATGAATGTCTACAGTTTTGTCTTTAACTGAGTAATTAGCATCTTTATATCTTTACAAAATATTAGTAGTGTAATGTTAACCCCTGAAATGCTAACTCTGGCTCTTTTGTGATCTATGTTAGGTCAGACAGGCTACACAGATCAACAGACTAAGCAAAGAACTAGAACTTTGGAACTCTTTTCTTTCATTTACTGTATTGGATTATATGGCAAGCACTTCTGGCCTCTATTCCTTGTTATCCTATGCATGACCAGGTACTGTGCTCTACCATCTTATGGGAGGGCCTGTAGGGTCCCCTGGTTCTAGGGAACTCCCCCAAATATTTGTAGTATCAATTCATTTCTTGCTTTTATTGCTCAGAGCCCCAACAGAGTATGTGGTCTGTGGGAATTTCTTAATCACTGAAATATTTTCTTAAAACTTTTTCTCCCAGATCCATAGTGTTTTTTTTTTTTTTTTTTTTGGTAAACATTTGGAATTCTCCTAACTGTTCCTGTATTATTAAAAATTCTACTGGGGTTTTATGCTCTAAGAATGTGGAGGCCATGATTTCCCATGATACCCGTGAAGCTCCCATAGAAAGTCAGAAACCCCTAGAAATTCATCCTCTGAAAAATGATTCCTGATGTACCCACAGTACTCCTTTGATATTTTGGTTATTTGCTAATAAGGAATTGAAGCTGGAGCTGCTTCTCTTGAATTGCATTGTCTTTTCCTGGTCATGCCTTGACATCCTTAGAGTATTCAACTGGAATAATTTCAGGCAGAGATAATTTTTATTAAGCTAGTTCCCCTTCAGTTCCCTGTAACATAGTTCTGTCTCATGACCACCCACCAAATGCACACTCAGATTTTTACGTTGTTTGCTGAAGTAGAGCAGGTTCAGCAGCATGCCCGAGGTATATCATCCATTGCGGTAACATCCTGAAGGCAGTGTTTGCTGATTACCAAGGGTCTTAACTAGTACAATGTTCTTGCAAAGGATACTACCTTTTATTTTCTTCCTGAGAAACTCTTTAGGTGTGTTTAGAATATCAGTAAGTAGTTTAATTAAAACACTGATATTAAGTACAAATTTTGACAGGTAAGGACTGAATCAAGTGGTTTCAATATTCCTTCTAAATGTAATTTTTACTGGGTCCTCAAAAAATATGTAGAATCTGTTGCTGGCCAGCTGATCATTTAATGTCATTGCCCTTGTAAAGATTTGGTTGCCATTGGGAATATTTTTATTATTCCAGTTCTATCAGTTATCGCTTTATGATTATAAACCAGAAAGAACAGTTAAGCTGTTTCATGTGAAATAGGTGGGAAGCATAAAGTGATATGGAATTAAGAATTAAAGAAGTTTTTTTGTTTTTTAATTCTGTAGTGATAGTCAGTAGTCTGGAAGTTACTGTGGTAGAGCCTTTACCTAATCTTCCCACACGCATTGCCTCGGGTATGCATGTTGGAAATTATAATTGTTTTTATGTGAATGCTTTGTTGATATTGTGATGAGGTGAGTCAGAATCCAAATAGCTTGATTGTTGAAATTGACATACCAAAGCAACAGACTGTGCTATTGATCAGAGTTATAATCTACTATTTCTTAAACATCATGTACTTAAACATGATGGTAACCCTAGCATTTCAGTACTTTATGAAGAGATCAAGAGTACAAATCCTGATATAATCAGATTGATCTGCATTTTAGATTATATTATAAAATGAGAGATCTGTTTCTAATGTTGTGTACACTTTATTATTCTTTTTTAAGTGTTTATTTTTATTTTTAGATTTAATGTTCCACACGATGATAGTTTTAAATGTAAGGAAACTGGAATTAAACATCAGTATCATGTCATGGCTCCAACTTTAAATTACCACACAAGTCCTTGGACCTGGTCAAAATGTAGTCAGAAATATATCACTGAATTCCTAGAGTAAGTGATTTCGTGTTACTTTAGTTACATAATTGAACATTGATTAGATTATAAAGTTTGAAACATGTATTCTTTTAGAATAGTTCAATCTCTGTTGAGTTTTTTACTGCTTAAATTTAAGCTTGCTTCCACTGTACAAATGGGTGTTTAAAGACAAAGAGTTTTATTATTTCATTCTTAACTATATTTTTTTGGTGGGGGATTTAATTCAGAGCTATCATTTAAAAAAAAATTTGGGTTCCTGTTATGATAAAAACTCCTTCTTAGGGGGATGCTTAATGGGAATCAAAGCTTCCTTGTGTATTTCTTCAGAAGCTGCTAAGTAATATTTTGAGAGGTGTTTCAAGGACAGAGAATAGCTGAAGTCAAATTATGAATATTTCAAATAGTTAAGAGATGTGGAGTCTCTGGGTTTACCTGTCCTTTGGAGGCTACTGCTTGCTCAGATTCAGATTGTTCTGGCCTTGCCTCTTCATCTCCTACATTTCTCTGCTTCCCAACTTATCCAAATGGTGTTTCTATCCTAGTTATTGAAACTTGTTCTAAAAGCAAGGCCAAACTCTTTCCAGGTAGTCTTTTGGTATAAGCACAATATTATTTGATTTTTTTCTACTACATATTCTAATCACCAATTTATACACTTTCACTTACCTATCTCTGTGAGAACTATGGGAATGAATGAAACCATCTTTTGGAATATATATTTATAAATGTATCCCTTAATTATGATTAGCAGTGGTTATTTATCCTTGTATGGAAACTTGATTTAAAAGCATAGCACATAGTTGCTGATCTGTACATGGTAGCATATAGCTTTGTTCAATTGCTGACTGAAGCACTGATTAAAAATACCAGTAGATATGCTTATTTTTGGAAGAGGGTGATATGATTCTTGCCAATGGGTATTTTAAAAGTTACATGTTCATATTTTTGGGCAAAATTTATTCTGCCCTCTAGCCAGTAAAAAATTCCACCTGAAATATTTCTTCTAATTATTTCAAGTTGAACAAATGTTTGCTTTTAACTGAGTTGAAACGGTTGAAAATTTTCAGTTTTCTATACACTATATTACTTGACAAACTAGGAGTAGCAAATACACATTTTTGCCACTATCTACTATTTTTCAAACTCCTTTAAAGATATTAAATCATGCACTTTAATAGCAACTTGCAAGGCAGCCATTTCTACTCTCAGTTTGCAGTTGAGAAGTCTTAGACTCAGGGGAGCCTAACTAACTTGTCCACACCATGCAGTTCGGAAAGTGGTGACACCCAAATGCAAAGTCCCAGAGCTGGCATTCTTTACTCTGCATTACATTCTTTTCCTAAGAAAATCTCTTTGAGACAGAGACAGCATAGCACTTTCTGAAATTCCTCTATTTTGTTGTCAGCTTTCTCAGATGATCTGAAAATGTTACTTTTTACATTTTGACAGATTGGACATTAGATATAGGGTATTCCTGTTGGATAGCAAAGCAGACCAAAAGTGTAGTGTGATCAACATAGGAATGCATGTTTAAATGTTATGTTCGATGAATTTTTGTTTATTTTTCATTATTCTTTAAAAAATTGTTTTTTACCTTTAAGGCAGTTGTGGGGATTAAATGAGAACAAACACATAGAATAAGTCCTTTATAAACTGTGAGGTTTTCTTATTGACTTTGATATGAGTTGGTTTTTAAATTATGAAAAAATACTGATGTTCTCTTTGACAGTGCAGAGCTACAGAAAAATGTGGTAAAGAATCTTCTACTGAAGTACATCCATGTGTATTCACAATATTTTGTTCCCTGTCGTTGTTGCAGTACTGGTCATGGGGAATGCCTTCTTGACAAACCAAGTGGAAGAATATACGATCTATCTTCACAGCTTCCTGGATTAATGTATGATGTAAACAAGCAATGTGAACTTATGTTCGGTCCTGGATCACAAGTGTGTCCCTATTTAGTAAGGAAAATTATGTTCTTTTGTTTGAAAACTACCATAAAGTTGTAGTTAAGATATATTTCAAAAAGTATTTTATTCTCTTGGACAGGTAGTGTGCTGAATTTATCTTGATTTTTAAATATTAGAAAAATTTGGTGTTTATCAGAAAGAGGTTTTTAAAAAAGGGAAACTATAATTTACTGAATACTTATTATACGCCAGGTGCTGTTTTAGGTGGGCTTCCCCGGTGGCTCAGATGGTAAAGAATCTGCCTGCAATGTGGGAGACCAAGGTTTGATCCCTGGGTTGGGAAGATCCCCAAGAGAAGGGAATGCCTACCCACTCCAGTGTTCTTGCCTGGAGAATCCCATGGACAGAGGAGCCTGGTGGACTATAGTCTAGGGGGTTGCAAAGAGTCACTCTTTGTTAGTCACAAATGAGTGACTTTCACTTTCACGTTGTTAAATACTTAAAAATTATCTTTAACTTTCACAAAATCCTATGAAATATCCTCAGTCAGAAAACAGAGTCACATACAGGTTAATGAAAATTAAAAGCATTCAAATAGTTATTTTCAAATGATGTTGTTTTGTGGGTGGGAGAGATAATGCAAGTGCTTTGATAAGGAATTGTATTAAAGACCCCAAGAATTTTATAGACTATATTTTACTTTATACAGATTTGAATCCAAAGGAATGAAATTTGGAGCCTATTGTTTAGTTTTCTTTAATCATTACTTTATAATTGGTTTCAAGGATTTTTCATAGGTTAGATTCTTTAAAATTCCACTGAAAAAGTTGAGTTGACATTTTTATTGAATCTGTAGCCAAGATTTTGTCTTCTTTTGGGAGTAAATTTAGGATTCAGTTCGAATAAATGTCAGTACTTTGGTGAATCCATGCCTTACTTTTCCAAGCAGAATATGCATTTCATTTTCTTCAATCCTGTGCAGACCTTTGCCAAATTGCTTACTGTACTACTAGATTGTGAAGATCATTGAACCAGGAATCTTGCCTTGTTCATTCATTATAAATAAAGATATATTCCCAGGGTTTAGTTCATATCTGCCATATAATAGGAGCCAAAAATATAAATGTTTACTGAATGTTGAATGAGCCAATACATGAATGATGTATGAATGAATGAATGGATGGATGAATAAATGAAAGGTACTTAACAGCGAGCATAAGGACGTACAAAGCATAATGCATATAATGAATATTATTCCTAAAATCTTAAATTTAAAATAACAAATTTTTATGTCCTTAAATATCCACTATGAAGAGGGGAAGATTTACCTCAATTATTTTTTATAAAAAAAATACTTTTCCTACTGACTTGGATACTGAATGAACTTTGAATTTAAATTCAAAGAAAGAAAGGGATTATCTTGGACATAGCTCCTGTGAGCCTCTGTGGATTTTCATATACTGTGAAAACTTCAGAACCCTTTGTTCAAAAATTGAAAGTATGCATTATATTTACAAAATAGGAAACCAGTATACATTATACAGTTTTTCTATGCACATTATTCATACATTCCACTGTTGGATCAAAAGGGACTTTTGGAAACTCCTTGTGAATAACATTTAACAACAAAAAATCCTTTAGAAAAATGTCTTGCAAAGAGAGAAAACTGTCTCAGTAATTTTGAATGCTTCCGTTCCAAGTCATCTCTTCCACTGTTCAGTGTTTGATGATAATCCAATTTTTTAAGAACTAAATGTTTCCGTTTTATGTGTTTAGAGGAAAATTGATGACCAAGACTG
This sequence comes from Odocoileus virginianus, assembly GCF_023699985.2. Classification (NCBI taxonomy): domain Eukaryota; kingdom Metazoa; phylum Chordata; class Mammalia; order Artiodactyla; family Cervidae; genus Odocoileus; species Odocoileus virginianus. The sequence continues at coordinate 34,100,452 of NC_069697.1, forward strand.
ACTTAGTAAAGTTTATTATGTGTATCTGTGTTAGTTGTTCAGGCGTGTCTGATTCTTTGCAACTCCACGGACTGTAGCCCACCAGGTTCCTCAGTCCATGGAATTTGCCAGGCAGTAATACTGGAGTGGGTAGCCATTCCCTTCTCCAGGGGATCTTTCTGACCCAGGGATCAAACCCAGGTCTACCACACTGCAGCCAGATTCTTTACTGTCTGAGCTACCAGTGAAGCCTTAGTAAAAGATTATTACTGATTATTTCCTTATCTGACCGTGAAACCAGGAAGTATCTCGGATCGATTTATAGATCAGTGCATGACCTGATCTGATCTGGTGGTCGTAGTGTTATTCCCTCTTGCTTGCCTGCCTCTTCTTACCCTGCAGAAACAATGCAGGCGCCTCTGGTGTACCAGTGCAGAAGGAGTCCATAGGGGCTGTCGCACTCAGCACATGCCGCTGGCAGATGGAACGAACTGTGGTCCTGGGATGGTAGGTTTTCTCGAAGGGTGAGTTTTGTATCAAGAGATTATCCAAGGATGTGATTGCTGTGTGTTTCAGCACTCTTCATTATTCACCATCATATTTTCTTCTGCTAGTTGAGTTAATGTTTTTACTGTATTTGTTTGATGTATGTTTTCAAGTGCATTAGAATTTAAATTTTATCCTGTTTTCAAGGTAAAGCAGATGGATATTATAGTTACATAATTATGTGGACATTTACTTATCTAAGCATATTATAGTCTTGTTATTAAAAATGTGTCTAGCCGTAAGTCAGTCAGCAAATATCTGAAATACTCCCCAATTTAAGGATTTACCATTGTATACATTTCTCCTAAAAAATTCAGAGAAATATAAATGAAAGTATTAAGTGGTTTCTTCAGAACTTTATTGGTTTTAGTGTTTTTGAATACATTGTATCTCTAAGACAAACTGTCAGTCATACTGCATCTTTTCCGTTCTAGCATCAGTGATAAACTTATGTAAATCTGCCAACATGATGTGAAGTGACTGGGTTCACCATGATAATGAAATGTGATCTATTGCATATATTAATTTGCGGATATTGAACAGTACATCCCACTTAATCATAGTGTATGATCCTTTTAATGTATTGTTGAATTCAGTTTGCTAATATTTTGTTGAAGATTTTTGCATCTATGTTCATCAGTGACACTGGTCTGTAATTTTCCTTCTTGTGATACCTTTGTCTGGTTTCATTATCAGGGTGATGCTGGCTTTGTAGAATGAATTCCAGAGCATTCCTTCCTCTGTAATTTTTTGGAATAGTTTGAGAAGAATGGGCTTCCCTGGTGGCTCAGCTGGTAAAGAGTCTGCCTGCAATGCGGGAGACCTCGGTTTGATCCCTGGGTTGGGAAATCCCCTGGGGAAGGGAAAGGCTGTCCACTGCAGTATTCTGGCCTGGAGAATTCCACAGACTTATATAGTCCATGGGGTCGCAAAGAGTCAGACATGACCGAGCGACTTTCACAACTTTCAGAAAAGTAAGTGTTACTGTTCTCTAAATGTTTGTTAGAATTCACTTGGGAAACCATCTGGTTCTGGACTTTCAAGAGTTGGGAGGTTTTAAAATTATTGATTCAATTTCATTACTAGTGAACTTCATAAACTGGTATTTTTATATTTTCTTCCTGATCCAATCAGGTAAAATTGTACATTTCTAGGAATTTATCCATTTCTTCTGGGTTGTCCTTTTTATTGGCATGTAATTGTTCATCGTAATCTCCTAGGATCCTTTGTGTTTCTGTGATGGCAGTTGTAACTTCTTTTTCATTTTTTATTTCATTGGTTTGCTGCTGCTTAGGCACTTCAGTCGTGTCCGACTCTGTGAGACCCTATTGACTGCAGCCTGCCAGTCTCCTCTGTCCGTGGGATTTCTTAGGCAAAAATGCTGGAGCAGGTTGCCATGCCATCCTTTAGGGGATCTTCCTGACCCAGGGATTGAACCATATCTCCTCCATTGCAGGCAGATTCTTTACCACTGAGTCACCAGATTTTAGCCTTCCCTTATTTTCTTGATGGGTCTAAGTAATCAATTTTGTTTATCTTTTCAAATAAGAGCTCTTAGTTTCTTTGATCTTAGTTTCTTTTCTACTCTTTTTGGTATCTATTTTACTAATTTTTTCTCTTTCTGATCTTTATAATTTATTTCCTTCTACCAACACTGAGATTTATTTGTTCTTTTAATTCTAGTTCCTTTAGGTATAAGGTTTACTTGAGACTTTTCTTGTTCCCTGAGGTAGGCGTGTGTTGCTACAAATGTTCTTCATAGAACTGCATTTGCTTTCATTACATAGATTTTAGATTGTTGTATTTTTATTTGTCTCCAGGTGTATTTTTTTATTACTTTAGTGACATATTAGTTGTTTAGTAGCACAGTGTTTAGCTTTCACACTGTTTTATTTTTTTCTTTGCAAAATTTTTCTTGTAGTTGATTTCAGGTTTCATAGGACTGTGGTCAGAAAAGATACTCGATATGATTTCAGTCTTCTTGGTCTTATTGGTTGCCAGATTCTTGTGTGGAGACAGCTGGCCCCTTGCAGGTTTGATGGGTCCTGATGTGGCTGTCTGCATGGTCAGTGGAGGCTTGGTCTTGCTGCTGGTTCAGTGGTGGTTGGACCTCAATTCCAGGGCAGTTGACTGAGGTTCCCAAGAGGTCCCAGAGCTAATGCCAGCCCGCTGATGGCCAAGGGTGTCCGAGACTGTGCCGGCCTCCTGATGGGTGGGCCAGGTCTTTGCACAGCTGGCTCTGGAGCCATGGTACTCCCAGGGATGGTGTCTGTGGGGTCCAGGGAGTCTAGGCGCTTGTCCCTGCCCACTAGTGGCTGAATCTGGCCTCAGAGCTAGTAGTTGCCCATGGTGAATGGAGCTGGGTTCTGGGGTCCCTGGGTACCTGGGATGTCTTGGAGCTGGTGTTAGTTTCCTGGTGGGTAGGCTAAGGCCCAGGAAGCCCTAAGACTGATGCTGGTCCACTGGTGGCTGAGTCTGGTCTGGATTCTTGGCTTTCAGGGCCCTTCTGGTCCCAGAGTCAGTGTGGGCCAGCAGGTGGTATGGCTGGAGCCCAGGGGTTACCAGGGCTGGTACCTGTCCCCTGCTGGGTGGAGTCTTCTCTGATGGCTGGCTGCAAATCCCTTGGAACCTTGGGGTTAGCGATGATCCACTGGTGGTTGGGGCTGGGTCCTGGGCCCTCTAGTGGGCAAGACCAGCTTTTGGAGTGACTGCAGTCTCAGTGGGTTCTATGGCAACTGGCTGGCTGGAAGATGGGTCTGTGTTCCCTCCCAGGTAACTGCTTGGCATGGGGTGACCCAAGATGTGTGCCAGCACGCTAGTGAGTGGGGCCAGGTCCTGATGCTAGTAAGCTAGCAGGAGGAGTGAAAGTGGTGCTTGCCAGTCGCAGTGTCCTCGTGGTGGGATGAGCTCCCTAAAATGCCTTCTGTCAGCTTCTGTGTTACCGGGGTGAGTCCCAGATGCTTTCTTTCTTTTTGGGAAGCTCTCCAAAATCAGCAGATGGGTCTGACTCAGGCTTCTTTCAAATTTCTCCTTCTTCTCTGAGTCTTGAAGCATGTGATATTGTGTGTGTGTGTGTGTGTGCCTTTTAAGAGTGGAGTCTCTGTTTCCTACATTTTTCTGACTTTCCTGAAAGTAAGCCTTGCTGGCATTCAAAGCCAAACACTGTGAGGCTCATGTTCCTGGTGCAGGACTCCCAGCCTGGGGAGCCTGCTATGAGGTTTAGACCTCTGGGTCCTTGGGGAGAGTCTTCAGGTCATTGATAGTTGCTCTATAAATAGTTGTAATTTTTGTGTGTCCTTAGGAGGAGGTGAACTCAGGGTCTGCTATCTTTGCCCCATCTCCTGTCTATTCTTTATTTTAAAGTAAATGAAACTATCTAGTATACTCTCTCTTGGCTAGGAGCTAGTGGGTCAAGCTTCTTTTGTTCAACATGATGTTTTCGAATTTTATTCATATCATTGTGTGCATCAGTACTTCTTCCTTTATGTTGCAGTTTAATTCAGCTGTGCTATAATTTGTTTACCGTTCTTCTGTTGATAGGTATTTGGGTCATTTCAAGTTTGGGCTTTTATGTATAAAGCCACTGTGAGCATCCTTATATAAATCTTCTTGTGGCCATATGTTTGTATTTCTCTTGAGTAAATTGTTAGGTTATAGGGTAGGTGTATGTTTAACTTCATAAGAAAGTACCAAACTATTTTCCAAAGGATGTGAACCATTTTAGACTCACCAACCAATATAAGAAAGTTTGAATTGTTCTGCATTCCCTGTCAATTTTTTATTTTGTTAGCCTTAACAAACTTTTAGCCATTCTAGGGGGTGCAAAATAGAATTTAATTCTTATTTTGACTTGTATTATCCTAATTATTATCAATTTTGAGCTTCTTTTTTTTATTAGCTCACAACTATTTCCCCAATGAGACAGTATGGAGCATGGGTTTGTTGAAATCCAGATAAATATGGTGAGATACTGAGACCTACTTTAAAACCCATGCAGATTAAAAGTAGAGGTGACATTTGGCATAAAATGTGAATCATGCTAGGTATAAACTCCCTTTAAAAATATTAACTGAAAATAGTAAGCCCCTATGCATTAGCCATATTAAGTATTAAGAGGTCCTGTTATTCAAGGAAAGTTTAAACAAATATCCTATAATTTTTCCTTTAGTTCTTTTATCTTGTGAATATCTTACATGGGTGATGTCTGTTAAACACTTTTTGTAGTAAATCTGTTTGCATGTAGACATGCTGAACCCATCTGACAATGAGTTAATTTTACTACACGATGAACAATATAACATTCTTTTTCATGCTCTGTTCCCTCAGAAATAAATAAATAAAAAGGGAATGTGCCAGGATTATTTAAACATTTCTGGAAGATGCCCACAAAATTCACATGCACACAGTATATTCTATTTTGAGATCTATTTTGAGATTCTGTTTTTGTTCACTTCTAGTATGACTTTCTCATATTAAATGATTTGTTCTAATGGAGGGCACAAAGCAGTTTTTTTCTGCTAATAATCTTGGTTATAGGATTAATTCATTCGACAGAAATTTGTCAAGGGCCTCCTACATGTCAGATACTATTCTTGGTGCTCAGAATATATCAGTGAACAAAAGAGGAAAGATCCCTGCCCGCATCCTGGAGGTTATATTCTAGCTGAATACCGCAGTATTACAAACAATATAATGGCACCATAAATAAGAGAAATAGAGTAGAAAAGGGATTAGATGTTGTGTCATAGGAGAGGGCAGATTGCAATTTAAAATATGACGGTCAAGGATGATCTTATGGGAAGTTGCCTAATGAGCTGTTTTAAAGGAAGTGAGGGAGTTTGCTATGAGGACATTGCAAGGGAGTTGGGTTTCAGGCAAAGGGAACAACAGCCAGACTTCTAAATCTGGAATTTTCCTAGAGTGTTCAGGGAAGAGCAAAGATGACATTTTGACTGGAGTGGAATGAAAAGAGAGAGAGAGAGAGAGGTGCATGGGAATTACTAGAAAATCTTTCAGGTGTTATGAGAATTTTGTGTTACTCAAAGTGAGATAATTGAAAGACTTGACAGAGGAGTCACCTAATATGATTTAATTTTTAAACTAAGTTAAAAAAGGATCATGGCTGTTCTGACAACTTTTGAGGCTAACCTCTAAGGGCCAAGAGTAGACGAGGAGGAGATTCCTCAGGGAGATGTTGGAGTAAAATAGATGTTGGTGACTCAAGTCAGGTGATGATTAAAAGTCAACTTACATATGTTTTTGAAGGAACTAGAGCATTTGCTAATGTATTAGCTATGGAATATTAGAGGAGGAAGAGATAGGATGACTATGTATTTGGCTGATAACTGAGATCCACTCAGCAGATTTTGAGGGGGCAGGTTCAACTTTGGATATGCTATCCTTGAAGTGGCTGTTAAGACATTGAAATGAAAATGAGGAAGCAGCTGTCCATAGAGTTTGGAGTTCAGGAAAGAGATCTGGACTGGGAGTGATCGATGAAACAGATGGCTAAAGGACCATTGTCTGAGCCCAGAGACATTAAGAGGTTAGAAGGAAGAAGAAACTGCAAAAGAGAAATCATTAAAGAGAAGAGAAAACCAAGAGTGTGTAGAGTCCTGGAAACCAAGAGAAGAAAAAGTGTATCAAAGAAGCAGAATGATTAGTTATGTCACACACTATGTCATAGAAGTCAAAGAAGGCAGAGACTGAGAACTAGCCACTGGTCTTGGTGTCCTGGAGGCCATTGGTGATGCACACATGAGCAGATTCGTGGAAAGTGGGATGTGAAAACTTGTGGGTATTGAGAGAAAAGAGTTGGAGAGAGTTAGACCATGAACAAAGACAACTCTTTCAAGGAAAAATAGGACAATAACTGGTGAAGGAAATAAGTCTAATATTTTTGTTTAAAAAGAATGAGTGGAGTACTTCTCAAACTATCTCTCATAAAGGACCAGTATTCTTTTTTAAATATTTCTGGTCATTTATAAACATGCTGTTGTACAAAGTGGTAAAAATGAAATGAAAAAAGACATTCCAAGTGTAAGCCAAAACAAAAGGAAAACAAAATGGTGGTTCCTCAAAAAGATTAAAAATAGAAACATGTAACCTAACAATAAAATTTCTTTGTATATATCCCAAAGAATTGCATTATTCACAATAGCCAAGAAGTGGAAGCAACCTGTGTCCATCAGCAGATATATGGATAAAGAAAATTTGATATATACATACAATGGAATATTTTTCAATTGTTAGAGGAATGAAATTCTCACACATGCTGGAACATGGATTAATTTTGAGGACATATTGCTAAGTGAAATATGCCATCCCTAGAAAAACGAATGGGCTTCCCAGGTGGCGCTAGTGGTAAAGAACCTGCCTGCTAATGCAGGAGACTTAAGAGACAGGGTTTGATCCCTGGTTTGGGAAAAATCCCCTGGAGAAGGGCATGGCAACCCACTCCAGTATTCTTGCCTGGAGAATCCCATGGACAGAGGAGCCTGGTGGCCTATAGTTCATAGGGTCGCACGGAGTTGGACATGACTGAAAAGACTTAGCATGTGTGCAGAAAGACAAATACTGTATGATTTCAGTTATATGAAATATACAGAGCAGTTGAACTCATAGAAACAGTAGAACAGTGGTTGTCAGGTTTAATGGGTGCAGAGTTTCCATTTGGGAAGATGAAGAGTTCTATGTAATGGTTGCACAGCAATGTGAATGTTCTTAATGCCACTGAACTCTACACTTACAAATGGCTAAGAGAGTGCATTTTGTTGTGTGAATTTTACCACAATTAAAAATAGAACAGGGCTTCTCTGGTGGTCCAGGGGTTAAGAATCCTCCTGCCAACGCAGGGATATAGTTTCGATCCCTGATCAGGAAAGAATCTACATGCCCTAGGGCAACTGAGCCTGCTTGCCTGGAGCCTGTGCTCTACAACAAGAAAGTCACTGCAATGAGGAACCCACAGACTGCAACAAAGAATAGCCTCTGCTTGCCACAACTAGAGAGTGGCCATGGCCAGTCGCAGAGACCCAGCACAGCCAAAAATAAATGAATAAATAAATATTAAAAAATAAAGCAAATATAAGCTGATTTTATAATTATTAGTTTTAATAAACAAAATTAATCTGTTAAAATCTTCTAAGTCTTCTGAAAGTTTCTAAATGCTTGCTGTCATCTTACTCATTTTCTCCCAGTTGACAGTGACTAGTTCAAAGAACAGCATCTGTGCAAGGACTACAGTTTGATTAGCTTTCATATAGTGGCGACTGGAACAGTGATGATGTAGGAGAGATGGGAGAATTGCTGGAGTGGTGAGAAGAGATTAGTTGCACGATGGAGGGATTGGTTTTGGATTTTTCGTGTCTACTAATGGGCAGGAAGGCTGAATACTGGGCAGAAGGGATGGTGGTAGATTCTGGGTGTTGGGTGGGTAGAAGAGTTTGTGGGAGATTTTGGACACATTCTTTTGTAGATTTCCACTTTCTTGATGAAAGCAAGAAACAACTGATCGTTGAGACTTTAAATAAGATAGAGTAGAAAGTTAGCTACAAGAGTAGGAGAGTGATAGGTATCTTTGCATAAAAGGTAGAAGCATGGTTATATACAATATTAATCAAATATTTGTTTGCTTCTTTTTCAAAAATACTTTTCATTATTAAGGTTTCCCCATAGGTATAGGTCTTCCCTCTCCAGTGAGACTGTAGCTCTCATAAGCACAGTAAATTTCCTGTTCTTTTTTGCATTCTGTTGATCTGTTTACACTTTCTCAGTATATACTCAGGAAATAGTCACAAAATGGTATCAAATGTAATTTCATTTCTGAATTGATAACATTCAGCTTAAAGTTGTATGCATTTTCTTCAGCTGGTCTTTCTGCTGTTGCTATTGTTACTGTGATGTCCTAACTAGATAACACATGAATCATTTCTTTTTGTGTCACTTTATAGCATTGCCACCATGGGCTATGTGTAAATAAAGAGATGGAAACACGTCCTGTAGATGGCGATTGGGGACCATGGGGACCTTACAGTTCTTGTTCAAGAACATGTGGAGGTGGAATCAAAAGCACAAGCAGGCTCTGTAATCGCCCCGAGTATGTCTTTTTTATGTCACTGTAAATTAAGATTATCTCAAGGCACCAGAAAGTAAACATCAGTTTCATTCACTTCTAAAACTGGAGGTCAGTCTGTAAGTTTCTGAGATTCAGAAAACTTCTGGAATACTTTAAGCCATATTCCTTTCTATCTTGGTAGATTCAGACCTTAAAAAAAAAAAAAGTAAAATACTTTTAAGAATTTGAGTTAAGACAGCCATTTTCTTTCTTTTTTGATTTAGTGTAAATTTGAGAAATAGTTGCAAATAACGACAGTAATATAATGGCATTTTTACTTTTACTGTGCTTTTGTTGAAAGAGCCTGGCCCCTTTCAACTGTGCTTTGGTTTTCCTGGGTAAAATAGGTAGTTGTGTTACCATTTCTTACTGTTTGGTATAATTTGTCATGTCATATTTTCTTTTTCTTATTTTCGTCTTATAGTTGCTTCAGTGTCTTTAGCTTGAATAAGTACTGAAGCACAGATCCTGCTCACCAAAATACTTAAAAGAATTTAGGGATTTCATAAGAATTTTAAAAAATGACTCTCTTATTATAGATATAAGTAAAGAATTTTTAATACAGAAATATGACATACTATGAATAGAATACAACTTAGTTTATTTGAATTTTAAAATAGTTGAATTATGCTGAAAGTCTTCATATAAGCTTTTAATCTTCCAACATAAATTGAAATGGAGTTGGATGTCTATAGATTGATACCATGAAATTCTTTGAACTGAGTGATACGTAGGATATACACAACAAAGAGTCATATATACTTCTTTTTAGTTTTAACATGGTGTCATCTTCCTTTGTTATCATCTTTGGCTCACTCTATATGTCTCCCTGCCTCTGAAATGAGTAAACAAATCCCCACCATTAGTTCCTTGTTAGTTAATCTAGTCATGAATAAGACATCATTTCTGCCCTCTGGGCCACAATGTCCATGTTAAAATGGATTTTTCTATAGTTCATTAACCTCAGAGTTGCTTCCCAACCATGTTACATACTTCTGTTAAAAACAAAAAGTGTTAGTGGGACATCAGCGGTTTTCCAGATCCTGGAAAGGGATGAAACAGTTTTAGAATGAAATGGCAGAAATAACCTTGTACTGATGTGCTTTAAACTGTAATGAATTTGACTAGGCCAAGAAACGGAGGCAAGTACTGTGTGGGCCGCAGGATGAAATTTCGATCATGTAACACTGATTCATGTCCAAAAGGCAAGCAAGACTTCCGTGAGAAGCAGTGCTCTGATTTTGATGGTAAACATTTCAACATCAATGGTCTCTCCCCTAACGTGAGGTGGCTTCCAAAGTACAGTGGGAGTAAGTAATTAGAATATTTTATTGCTGTAAACAGTTTTGAGACAAAAGAACACACAGCTGTGTTCTTATCCACCCAAATTTAACTGTTTCTTACAGTTGCCATAAAAGATCGTTGTAAACTCTATTGTCGGGTGGCTGGAACCACTAACTTCTACCAACTGAAGGACAGGGTTGCCGATGGTACTCCTTGTGGGACTGAAACAAATGACATCTGTGTTCAAGGCCTGTGTCGGGTAAGTAAAATTACTGCATTTAAAATGACTTTCAGAATACCGTTTTCCTTCTATTTTTCTAGCCAGATATTACTTCTGCAACTTGATACTCATTCTTACGAATTTCAGCACAGCATCTTTTGTTGCTACCCTGCTGTCTATAGGAACATGCTTAGGAGCTATTCTTTGTCATCAGGAGTGACTCACGAAGCAGTAAGATAAGTTTGCTGGTTTTGTTTTGCCTGTGGTGCTCAAAATCAAGATGAGGGATGAAGTCAACTTCCTAAGATGTCTCAGGACCCAAAGAATGCAAAGCCCTTTGGTGATGTTCAGAAGAACATCACCTTCTGTGGTGACACTTTTCCCCTCTGTGTGGGAAGCAGTGATATCCTGCCACCCTCTGTCCATTCTCCTACTTGTATGCATTTGACAAACTTTTACCAAATTTCTGTGTGGGCTTCCCAGGTGGCATTTAGTGGTAAAGAATCTACCATCCAATGCAGGAGACACAGAGACACAGGTTTGATCCCTGGGTCAGGAATATCCCTTGGAGGAGGAAATCGCAACTCACTCTAGTATTCTTGCCTGAAGAATCCCATGGACAGTCCAGTATTCTTGCCTGAAGAATCCCATGGACAGTCCAGTATTCTTGCCTGAAGAGTCCCATGGACAGTCCAGTATTCTTGCCTGAAGAGTCCCATGGACACTCCAGTATTCTTGCCTGAAGAGTCCCATGGACACTCCCGTATTCTTGCCTGAAGAGTCCCATGGACACTCCAATATTCTTGCCTGAAGAGTCCCATGGACACTCCAGTATTCTTGCCTGAAGAGTCCCATGGACACTCCAGTATTCTTGCCTGAAGAGTCCCATGGACACTCCAGTATTCTTGCCTGAAGAGTCCCATGGACACTCCCGTATTCTTGCCTGAAGAGTCCCATGGACACTCCCGTATTCTTGCCTGAAGAGTCCCATGGACACTCCCGTATTCTTGCCTGAAGAGTCCCATGGACACTCCCGTATTCTTGCCTGAAGAATCCCATGGACACTCCAGTATTCTTGCCTGAAGAATCCCATGGACAGTCCAGTATTCTTGCCTAAAGAATCCCATGGACACTCCCATATTCTTGCCTGAAGAATCCCATGGACAGTCCAGTATTCTTGCCTGAAGAATCCCCTGGACAGAGGAGCCTGGAGGGCTACAGTCCTCAGAGTTGAAAAGAGTCAGACATGACTGAGCACACACACGCACACACGCACACACACACACACACACACACACACACACACACACACACACACTCTGAATGCAGCATACTGTTCCAGTCCCTGAGAAGTAAGGAGAGACAAGAACTCCTTCCTCTGACACGGTGGCAGATCTGTGGGGTCTGTGGGCACACACAGGGCTGTGAGCTTATCTGCAGGGTGGCCTGCGGACGTTGTCGATGGAGCATCTTAGTCTATGGGGAAGTGGGTAAAGGATTTGGGGAAGGGTCATGCAGGGTGTGAGTCTGGATCTAATTATTAGGATAAGAAAGTTTTAGAAAGGTGAAGAAGTAAGGGACCAAAGTTGGAGGTGGCCACCAGCTGGTGTTATGTGAAAGTGTTTTCCTGAAGTCCTTGAAGATCCAGGGATTTGGAGTTAAGCAAGAGATGTGATTTGATTTGCATGTTAAAATCTTCAGAATGTACTGGGTTGTTAGGAAACTGGAGTTAGGTAGGCCATTTGGCGGGGCTTCCCAGGTGGTTAAAGAGCTGGCCTGCCAATGCAGGAGATGTAAGAGACAGGTTCAATCCCTGGGTCGAGAAGATCCCCTGGAGGAGAGCATGGCAACCCACTCCAATATTCTTTCCTGGAGAATTCCACGGACAGAGGAGCTTGGCAGGCTGCAGTCCAAAGGATTGCAGAGTTGGGCATGACTGAAGCGGCTTAGCACACATACACGCAGGCAGGATGCTAGGTGAGAGCAGATGAGCCCCTGAATTAAAGTTTGCAAATTGCAGAAGACAATCCTAAAAATGGATGGTGAGTTTGAGAACTAGGATAGTGAATGTTGTCTAAAGAATATAAGTATCCTCTTAGGAACTCATTCCTTAAGTGGAACTTAATAGGACCAATTCTTCTCCGTATAACCAAACATCTAGGTGATAAAGGCCTTGAACTCAAAGGGCTAATGAGATGTTTAGAGAAACTGAAAATAACTTACAGATTGGAAATAGCTTTGGACTTACCTGGTAGTTCAATTGGTAAAGAATCTGCCTGCAATGCAGAAGACCCAGGTTCGATTCCTGGGTCAGGAAGATCACCTGGAGAGGGATAGGCTACCCACTCCATTATTCTTGGGCTTCTGTTGTGGCTCAGCTGATAAAAAATCCACCTACAATGTGGGAGACCTGAGTTCGATCCCTGGGTTGGAAAGATCCCCTGGAGAAAGGAAAGGCTACCCACTCTAGTATTCTGGCCTGGAAAATTCCATGGGCTAGTCCATGGGGTTGCAAAGAGTTGGATACGACTGAGCGACTTTCACATCACTTCATTTAACTTTTAAATGTGAAAAAAAGGGCACTTGGTGCCTGAAAACTTGTTTTATCTAAGTTAACCCCAGAGAGTCAGATATAATGAGAAAATATGACATGTGTCTGAACATAAAGATGCACATTACTTTCAGAAAATATCTGGATGAAATTTTCATTTTGGAAATATTTACCTTGTAAATACAAAGTCATGAGGCTTATGAATTTTTCTTACTCTCCTGATCACTAAACTTAAAGGAGTGTTCCAAAGAACTAAATGTTACTGCAGTGTGTGCAGAGGGCACCGTCTGTGTGGAAATGAGCTGCATTTGTTCTTTCCAAGCCTTGGGTCACACTGTACTCTCACCATTATTTATTTACTCATTTTTTTCTTAAACTCTTTATTATGCTGGATATTAATTTTAAAGAAATAAGTTATTTCTGTCAGATATGCTGTTTATCCCCAGAGTTCTAAGGTCATAAGTTAAAAAAAAAATGTAAATCATGAACGACCTCTTTTTGAAGTTACTATAGTGTGTAACTTTTTGTCCCATTTGAATCACATGTCCTTAAAGAATTACTCTCAAATAATGGAAATAGGAATCACTGTCAATATTTGTTACCATGTGGATTCTTAGATTTTTACCTCCGGGGATTTTTAAAAACATCTGAGAATCTATCTTTAAATCCCACACCTGGTGATTTTGATGCAGGAAGTATGTAGATGATCCTTTAAAAGACGGTGCTTTTTCAACTATGTGAACAGCTGTGTGAAAATACTGGTCTACATATAACAAGATCATTAGATATCCTGAAAAAATCCTGTTGTATTGAATTTCCTGTTAAGTGAAAGAATATTTTTGGAAAGAACTTTGTAAAGCCCCATTAGTGCTTCGCTGGTCATTTTAGTAATCTTGACTGTGATGATTGTATTTTGAAGCAAGCTGGCTGTGACCATGTGTTAAACTCCAAGGCCAGGAGAGACAAATGTGGCGTGTGTGGTGGGGATAACTCCTCCTGCAGAACAACGGCAGGTGTCTTCAACAGTGCACATTATGGTGAGCTTTGCAGTTTTTATCCAGCTTTCTCTTTGGGTATAATAATGGGACTATATCATTAAGGAATAATAGTGTTGGTTTGTTATTATTTATTCTGTATTTTAGTTCAGAATGATAATTAAATCTTGTACAAGTTGTAGGATTGAATTAATGAATTTACCTGCTTAAGACAAGTTTAATTCTTAAAAAAAATTTAGGTGCATTTATTAGAGTAAATCCAGTACAATTTGACAATGAAGTGTAAATAGTCCCCCTGTCGTACCAGTTAGTGAAGTGTTTTTACTGCTGCTTCTGTAATCTATATTGTATATGTTTATAATCTTTCCAGGAAATTTGCTTTCAATTGTTTTTAATCATCTGAACCACATGTTTTCTGTGTGACCTGGCCTATCTGTTGTTTTTTATTGATGATATATTGAAACTGATTGAAGGTGAAGGATGAAACCATTAACTTAAATGTTAATTTGGAATTATCATTGCATTTGATTTTTTAGGAAGTCTGGATTACAGATATAATTGATATTTGGCCATGGCTTCATTTTTCTTGAAAATTTTTATGAGAATATATCAGATATTTTCCATTAAATTTCCTGAGAAATGTTTTTTATTTTTATGGTAATAAAAACAACCCTTTAACACTTTCTTTGCAAAATAAATGATGTATGTTTTACAGTTTTATTGTTCAGCTTCAAATTGTATTCACATGTTTTTGAACAGAGTTTAAGTTAATAAGAATTGCTTCAATTAAAGCAGTGTCATTTAGAACAGTATATTTATATGAAAAGTGTAGAACATTTGCTACTCTGATCATGCTTATGCATCTAAGTTACTAGATGATTTGACATTATTTTTCTAGTTGTTATGATTATTTCTTGGGACCCATATATATTTGATCCCTTTTTATCACCAGTGGCACACATTTATCAAAGTCTGGTCTGTATTCACTGAAACGTATTTTTGCTATATAAAGCTGAATACACCAAATTAGAATTTAAACTTGCTAAAATTGTGCTATGAATTAATCAGTTTGCAAATGGAAAAAGAGTAAATTCATGTGCAGGTTTTGAACAGCATTTGTCACATTACTGCCCCCTAGTGATAGCTTTCATCTTGGCACATTTGCAATGCCTTGGAATACTTTCTTGAAAAGCATAGCAAAGACATAAATAGTGGGGCTAGTAGGAACATTTTATAGTGAAAAAGAATCATGAGTCAAATTATTTTTGTCGGCTTATAATTTACAACCACTATGTGTTAAATGTATACAGAATAATCATACCATTTATCACCTTATATTTAAATGTGATATCTTAAAGAGATATAAATAAATAAGGCTGCTCTGAAAACGCGAGATAATCTCATATGAGACTTGACCTCTTTTAAAACTTCCTCTTCTAAAGTTAACTTCATATTTATAAAAGTTATTGTATATTAAAAGTTTCAACTCTTTTTGTTTTTATATTAAATGAAAGAGGAAAATCCTAATAAGAGAAAGGAAAATGTTAGAATAATATCGCTAGAGCAGAATTAATTGTTGACTTAAAACCTGAGAGTATTTGGAAAACGATGTGACATGAGTGGTTTTAGTAAAGGAAAAATGTTTCTTGTTTAATGTATATTTGTATATGTAATGTAATGTATATTTGATATAGTGTTTCCTCATATTTTGAGAAGTGCCAGTGTTATTGAATTTGGTCTCATAAAACATTTCTCTAGAGTAAACTTTTTACTTTTCTCTTGACAATTTGTTAGTAGACTTTAAAAAATAATGTAAAATTTGGGGGATGGCTATGGAGATTTCTGCTTACACTGGAACATAAGAGCTTAAGAAAAATATTTCTCTTTAACGTTCACTATTTTGCTGCTCACTGAGTCTGTGTAAACATCTAGCAATGGTCAACTATTTTTATATCTCCCGAATTTGTGAATAGCATTTGGAATCCTGTATTTTTCCCCATTAGGAAGTGTAAAATGTAAAAGTATTGGTCACATTTAAAAATTAATATGTGTTAAATAGTTCAGGAGCTAAATTACTAGATTTATTTGTATTCTATATTCAGAATTTTAAAAGTAAGAGAAATTAGGAAGTGCACCTTAAGAATCCCAAACTCTGTATTTCTAGATAACAACTACTTTTTCTTAATCCTTAGTAATTTGTGTAAGACAGTGATTCAAAAAGAATAAGCACATATCATCTTTCAGAGATAAAATGAAATTAAGTCTGACTACACTATTCAGATTTTTCACTCAGCAGTACTAGCCTCTGGGCCATCTGCTTTTTGTGAAAGTTAACATGTATAAAATTATATTGCAGGTTATAATGTCGTTGTAAAGATTCCCCCAGGAGCAACAAACATTGATATTCTTCAGCACAGCTATTCTGGAAAACCAGAAGATGACAATTACCTGGGTAAACATTTTTAGTTAAATGGCAGCCAGTATGTGCAGTTTCATGGAGGTCTGTGGTTGTAAATTCTTGGAAGGCAAGAAGAGCCCCTTGAATAAACATGCAGTTTCGGCTCAGACTAAGCCAAGTCATCTAACACATATATGTGTTCTCTTTTTGAATTACATACCATATCCTATTTTAAAGATACTGAATTAAATTCTGGAAGACAAATTAAGCTTTTTTCCCATGAGGGTGTTTTAGATAACCAGAGGTTATATTCAGTTAAAGTCGTGTGTGTATTTAGAATACAGTTCTCTAGTTGTAAACCTCATTGGGGTTAAATGTTTTTAAAAAAGTGAAGTTGCTCAGTTGTGTCCGACTCTTTGAGACCCCATGGACTGTAGCCTACCAGGCTCCTCTGTCCATGGGATTTTCCAGGCAAGAGTACTGGAGTGGGTTGCCATTGCCTTCTGCAGAGGATCTTCCTAACCTAGGGATCGAACCTGGGTCTCCCACATTGTAGGCAGATACTTTACCATCTGAGCCACCAGGGAAGGGAAATGTTTTTAATTTGTTTTCTTAAATGTCTTTACCATGTAGCACAAGTCTTTAAATACAATTTTTATTGTGATTGTATTTTTATTGCTCTTATATTACAGAAAGAGAACTATAGTTTCATATTTTTAGATGTTAATGAACATAGTCCTAACATATTGTCTTTTAGCTATTTATAGAGTATACATTTCAGTTGTTATTTACTTTTTGGAAATTGACTTATAGTTTAAAGCATTTCACTTAGGCCCAGAGATGAAAAGAATGCTTTACAAATCTTTGTTTCTGTCTGATAAATACCTTAATATTGACTTACATGTAATTCACTAAGCTGGTGATATAAAGCTGATACTGAAAAAACACTTGCCTCACATTAATGAAATGTGAAATATTGGCTCAAGTAATCAATGCTTTGAATTGACTGGGAATCTGAGTCTATAATGAACAGCCCATTTCAGAAATTATCTTTGGCCTTATAAAGTCAATTGTAGAAAGAACAACTGCTGAATGGATGCAGATTTTCCTTCCAGGGTGATGAAAAAATTTAGAAAACTAGTAGAGTTTGCACAACATTGTGAATGCCCTATATGCCATCAAGTTGTGAATGCCCTATATGCCATCAAGTTGTGAATGCACTATATGCCATCAAGTTGTGAATGCACTATATGCCATCAAGTTGTGAATGCCCTATATGCCATCAAGTTGTGAATGCCCTATATGCCATCAAGTTGTGAATGCCCTATATGCCATCAAGTTGTGAATGCACTATATGCCATCAAGTTGTGAATGCACTATATGCCATCAAGTTGTGAATGCACTATATGCCATCAAGTTGTGAATGCACTATATGCCATCAAGTTGTTCAATTTAAAATGGTTAATTCTGGTTTTGTTAATTTCACCTCTATTAAAAAAAAGCAAAAAAAATTCCTAAAGAAAATCAAGTGTAAATGTTTTAACTTTACATTTAGTTGCACTTCTTTTTCTTTTGCATATACATAGATATATGCCATATATATCATATGGTATAGACATATGCCATATGTATTATAGATAATTTATTATGTCTCTCTTAGGATCCAGATGTAGCTATTTGGTTGTGCTTAAGTTTAAAGATTAGAAATGTTCACTACTAAAATATCAATATACTTTGTAAAAGAAATACTAATGGAAATATCAAAATCTAAATACGGTAGCAAAATATATGTGTGGAGTGTTTAGAAAGGACTTGTAATTTGCTTTGGTAACTAAAAATGCTGAAATGTAGTTTTTGTCAGTAAAGTTTTATTTCCCTTAGTTTTAGTGTAACAGGCAGTCCTTTAAACAGAGTGATTTTCATTTTGTTGGTTCTTCACTGAATTTGGTGTAGTGTATAAAGACAATCACAATAGTCTACACAGACATAGAATCACCAGACATATTTGGTAGTATTTCCTTTAGCATTGGTTCAAGGTGTGTAGTATTTGTTAAGTTTAGTCATGGTAACTTGTGTGCTTTGGGTAGGATTTCTTGGAAGATCAAATAAGTGTTTTCCAAAAAGATTATTGCATTGAGAAGTAGAGTAAATCAGCAAAGATGTATTTAATTAAGATGGGGGTTTTATTAGTATAAAATTTAAAATATTAGACACCCTCTTGAAAATATAAACTAACAGCACAGTGCTTTACAATTTATACACTTTAAAAACATTTTCCAAATTTGATTCAAATTAAAACCCTGTGAGTTGGGAATTTTTATTATTCCTATTATGCAATTATAAAGCAAGTAGTTTATCCCAGATCACATAGTAATTAATTGGAACAAGTTGAATTTAAATCAACTGTACTAAGTCCTGTGGTCTTTTTACTACCACAACACTGTGGACAGCATGCAATTTTGTATTTACAAAAGTAACAAATTGTGAGTATGTACTCCGTTCCATACTCATATACACATGTAAATATTAGTATATAGATAGACACACATATACTTAATTGATAGGCTGATGTTAATACCTATCCATGGGAAAGAGCAAGAATCACCAGGGGCAAGAACAGAGGGGGTGGTGGGAGGGTTCTGAAAAAGTAGCCACTCACACAGGCATGAGCAATGATGAGTGCCTCCCATGAAAAAGATCCAGATGTTTACGGAGGGAGGAGTGGAGAGGCATGGGCTTTTGAAATATTGACCTAGGATGTCGAAGCTTTGTACATGTTTTCCAAGGTAAACAGAGCACTATAGCAGCCTGGCTGCCCTTTCTTTCCTCCCCGTGGATGACCAGGATTGATATAGCTGATCTGTCTGCATGACTTCTCTCTGTTTTTCCACTTCCTGTATGTCTCTCTTGGTGCTGCATGCTTTGTGGATGATGACCTTCTCAGAAAGAAAAATTATAGAGTGAATGTATTTTCACGGGTTTGGCTAATATGCTAAAGTTTTGCTGCTTATGGGTTAGATACCACTTTATAGTAAAATAAAGTTTATTTCCTCCTTATTAATTTATATTTATATTCTCTAACTGCAGAAGAAAAGAATGTGAATTGTAAAAGTTAAAACTGTTTCTGGACCGTTGACTGGTTTTGCTGTTTCATGAGCACTATCCTTTTACAGCATTATCGGACACTCAAGGGAATTTTCTTTTGAATGGGAATTTTGTTGTAAGTATGTCCAAAAGGGAAATCAACGTACAAGGAGCTATTTTTGAATACAGTGGTTCAAACAACTCAATTGAAAGGATTAATAGTACTGATCGACTGGAAGAAGAACTTGTTTTGCAGGTAAATTCTTAGTAGTTGTTACTAAGACAGTTTTAATCATACTAGTAAAATATGATGCTTACATAAGTGCTTTGTATTTATTATTAAACATAAACTGATGTCTTTTAAGAATATATCTTTTATGAACTGATTGTGTGCCCCTTTGTATTTTTATTGAGGTTTTGTGTGTGGGTAATCTATACAACCCTGATGTACGTTATTCCTTCAATATCCCCGTGGAAGAGAAGAGTGATCTATTCGCATGGGACCCATATGGACCGTGGCAAGACTGTACAAAAATGTGTCAAGGTACACTGAAATTAAACAAAGGGGACATAAGTTCAGCTGTGGCATGCTGGTATAGTTTGGGGTGCTGGAGTCTGGCTGCCTGTGGAACCCACATACTTATACCACACAGACTTACAAAGATTTCCCGTCTTTGTTCTCTGCCTGCTTTTCTCTCCACTCATTCTGGGCTTCTTATGCTTAATAGCCTCCCTTATCTCAACCCTTTTCAACATTTTCCATCACAGCTCCTCTCCTACCACGTCCTTAATCTCTTTCTTGCAGTTACAGAAAGGGTCCCTTACTGTGACACTGTTTTCTAGTGAAATGCTCACCTTCTTGTCCTTTTCCTTCCATCCTCTTTCCCAGACACCCATCTCCTTCTTTTAGTCTTCTGGGGTCAACATTCTTTCATTCTCTTATTTCCCTTCTCTGACCCCAGGGAAGTGTGTTTGTACTGATGGATGAATAACTGAAAGGAGCACGGGGGGATGAAAAAGCCGTGCAGTTATAGTAGAAAAGCAAATGAAGAGACTGGTATCTTTGGGCAATCTATAATTATGAATACCTGGTTGTGTGAGGCTACGTTTGTTTGAATCAGTAAATGTTTATCAACAGACTATTTTGTTTTGGATTATTAGGGCCCTGATATTGCATTCAAGTTTTAAGTCTAGTGGATGAAACAGAAGAATGAGTAAATTTTTTTAATTTTAAATGATAAAAGCCGTGCCACAGGTATACATCGAGGAGACCCCAGGAAAGATGGAGTGAGCAGTTTGAGGAGGTGAAATGGGAAGATAGAAATTGGTGTGGAGTGGAAAAGTAGTTCCCAGGGACACGAGAGACAAGGTCTGGGAATTAGGGGAGCAGTGAGTCAGAGGAGAAGCAGCTCAGAACAGTACAGAAATGAGCTGAGAGAAGGTAGGTGACCAGAGGCAGTAATCACAGATGGGAGCTTGAAGGGCATGTTAACAAACTGACCTCAAGGTACCAAAGGAATGGAGGTATCCCATCCCAGCGAAAGGCGCAGACTTGGTCCTGTGGTTCTAGGACATCAGTGTCCGGATGCTGGTGTGGAAACAGGCATTCCTGTTTGAACAGTGTCTCGGGGGAGGGAGACTGAAGTAGATGATGCCAGGCTGACTGGAGCAAACACTGCAAGTAGGAACAAAGCTTTTTAACACAGACGACGGAGGCATTCATTTTGACAAAAAGAATCTGAATGTGCTTTATAGAAGATCATATAGAAGTGGTTTGGGCATCTGGGACTAGCATTCCAGCATAACTGGGTAAACTGGTCTGTGGCAGTAGATATGGGGAGCTAGAAGAAATCTAAATACATAGTTGAATGAAGGGACATTCTAAAATTTGGGGGACACACCAAATAAACACATAACAAGATCCAAAATGAAAGGCTGGAGGAGGCATTTTGAGATAGTTTGAGAGTCTGGACCAGGAAAGATCTCTTTCCCATAGAAGGAAAGGAGCTAGTAATTCAGTTGCCACAAAGTATATTCTATGATCATAGTTCCTTTTGTACCTGTGTCACTTTGGGGTTTCTCTAAAGTGAAGTTTCTTTAGTTTTGTTTTCTTGTTTACCCTGCGCACTGAAAATGATCAGGCTCCAAATGTTTTGTGAAGGCTGTAAATTTTGTGTTACTATTTTGGAGCTCTATATTCAGTGCAATTGGTTTCAGCTTTCCTTTCCTTTTTCTTGTCTGTTGCTGCTCCCTTGGCCCTCTTCTCTCCACTCTAACCTGGCCATGTTGCTTTTCAGGCTTGTGACAGGACTGTCATCACACGCTTTCCCTTCTCCATCATCCTGGGAGGTCTCTTTAACTTTCTTCTGTGTTGGATTCCCTGTGTCTCAAATTCTGTGAATTCTTCTCTTTATTTCCTCCACTGAGGATAACATATCTGTCGGAAATTTCCTGAGAAAGCAAGGCAGGTTTTTGAGACCTTTCCTGTCTGAAAATGGCATTATTCTGTCCTCACCCTTGATTGATAGCTTGGCTCGTATAAAATTCTAAGATAGATTATTTTCCTTTAGAATGCTGAAAATCTTGTTTTCCAATCCCCAGTGCTTGGATATGATACTTCCTGGTATGGAAATTTTGTGTCTCCCTTCCTAAATTCTGGGAGTGAGAAATGTCAGGACAATGTGTGTTGGCTTGGCTTTTCCTTTCATCTATTTTCCTGATAATTAGGACGCCTTCCAAACTGGAAACACAGATTCTTTGATCTGAGAAGTTTTATGTATGATATCTTTGATAATTTATTCACACTAAAATTACTCTTCTGTCTTGTAAAATTTATATTGTCTGGATATACAGCCTCCTGGTCTGATCTCTTATCTTGTAATTTTCTCTCCAAATGTACATTTTTTTTCTTAGTGTTTCTCATCAACAGCTTGCTTTTGTTTCGTGGATGCAATACCTGTGTCTGTGAGAGTATTAATTGTAGTTTTGGAACTTTTTCTGCTCCCTGACATATGTGTTTCCTCTTAATTCTGTTTCTGCTTATTTTGGTCTCTTTTGTGAGTGTCTTTCCTAAATTGCCTACTGATCCTTTGATGTTTTTTTCATATTTAAGACTAAAATGCTAATTGAAAGTCCTGTGTGGGTTAAATAAGTCTTCTTATAGTTCTTTACTATGTCTTTGGGGGAAAGGCTCAAATGTCACTGTCATTTAATCTTTTTTCTTGAGCTAAAGAATTTTCCAAGAAAGGAATTCTCCCATCTTCTGCTGGCCAGTGAGGGGACTGGAGAAACTGTAAAAATTGGCTTGGAGCCAGAGGGAAATGGAGGGTGAGCCCAGTGGGCCTGAATCTCATCATTTCAGTATGGAGACTTTTACTGAGTCCCTCTCTTTTCAGTACAGTGCTTCCCCAGCTTCCCTCAGCTGCTGTGTGTGTGCCCCCAAATTCACCTGCTCTGGAGCTGTGCTATCCAGAATGGTAGTTACTAGCCACATGTGGCTAGCCCACTGAAGTATGTATGACTTAGTATGAAAAAAGAATGTGAAACATAACATCGATAGTGTTTCTGTTGACCCTGTGTGGAAATGATCCTATTTGGATATTTGTATCTTTTTATTTTTTCATGTCACCACAAGACAATGGAAAATTACATGTGGTTCACATTGTTTTTATTAGATGGCACTACTGTTGACTCTTAGGTGGAAGTCTGACTGTTCTTCATGAATACTTTTCAATCACTTCTCCGTTTTTTCAGGCCTGTGCCTCATACATTCACCTCTTCAGAGGAACCTGAAGCTGTTTTTGATTCCTGGGCTTTGCTTGGATTCTGTGGCATGAATGGTTTGTTTCTTACTTTCTTCCTCCACAGGCTCAGGTTTCAGCTTCCTTGGCTCTGTTAAAATAGTAATTTCCATCTTCTTTTCATATTTAAAATGCCCTTTTCCTGCCTACTGTTTCCTCTTTTATTCTTTTTGTTCTTTCAGGTTTTTGCCTTTTCAAAATTCTTTATAGTCATTTCAGATGGTATGCATGCAGAAATAAACATGCATGTTCATGTTTCGCCAAGTGAAAGTATACAGTTGAACTTGGAGAAAACAGAAATTTGATCATGCCACTGACAGCTTGAACTTTTTTCCTGTCTCTTCATTGCAAAAAGTGCAAAGTTCAGTCTACTCTGGCCTCTCTGGCTTCTCTAAGTTTCCTTGACTGTGGTTATATACCATATAAACAACTGCTAAATCTCAGTGACTTAGAACAACAAACTTTATTTCTTGCTCATACTGTGTGGTGGCTGTTAATTGGTACTGACTCTTCTTCAGCTTGTTATCTGCATCCATGTCATTTTCAAACAAATTAATAGACTTTATTTTTTTTAGAGGGGTTTTAGGTTTGGGTTCAATCCCTGGGTTGGGAAAGTCCCCTGGAGAAGGGAACAGCTGCCCACTCCAATATCCTTGCCTGGAGAATTCCATGGACAGAGGAGCCTGGCAGGCTGTAGTCAGTCACAAATAGTCAGACACCACTAAGTGACTTTCACTTTCACACTAGGTTTATAGAAAAGTTGAGCAAAAACTATAAAAAATTCTCATATTCTCTCTTCTTCCACAACCCCTCCCCACTTCCCCTATTATTACCATCTTGCATTCATGTGGCACATTTATTCCAGTTGCTCCATTATTATCAACTGAAGTCTGACCATGCTGCCTTTTCATTCATGATTCCAGGCTGAAAGATCAGCCCCATCGGGAGAAGGTGTTTTGGAAACAGAGAAAAAAGTTTGCAGAAGCAAGAAAAGACTTTTAGAACTTCTGCTTGGAACTGGAATAGTCACATTCCCTTCCAGGTGGTTGGCACAAACCTGCTGTCAATGGGCAGGGAAGTTTGCTCTTCCCCAAAGAAGTTATAGAAATGTTGTAGCAAGTAGAGATGTGTGATTTTGTTACAGCGAAAAGGCAAGCAAATAATGGGGAGCAGTAGCATACTGTATCATATCAGCATGGACCCTGACCGCTCAGTTCTCCACGAGCAACCCTTCCATCCAGCTGTAATAAATTTCTTCCTACTTCACACACTTGTCCCACCTTCCTTACATCTCCTTACTTAGCAAACTCCTCAGTGTTTCAGGATTCAGCTTGCTTATTGTAGAAAGTCATTCCTGACTAGTTCAATATGCTTGCCTATTTGTATCCTATGTTGGAATTGTTTTTGCTTTCTTAGCTGCATCCTTCAAGCTATTAGCAGAAGTAAATTATTCTGGAACATCTCCTTATGTGAGTTTTCCTTTAATTTTTAATTTTCATTTGACTTTGGCCAAGGTCTTCATAGAAGAAAAATTACTTGTATACGTAAGAGTGATCATATGGTCATGTCTGATCAAAGCTGTGACCACTTACCACTTCCATTGTTGGTGACTGAAAGGTGCAATACAGACTGTGAACTAAGGTAAGTAAAAGAGAAATAATGTATAATGTAACCAGATAAAAATCAATAACTGAGATAAGATATAAAGAATCTACTGCCTGGTATAAGGTGGACATGTAATTAATATCCATCCTTTCCCATTCCCTTAAAAAACTTTAGACCTGCTAATTTATTGTGAAACTCAACAATTGGGCTTGAGATTTTTATTCATAGTATTTGCTTAATTTCAGTATAGAGACCTTGATATTTTGTAAGAAATGGAAACAAATTTGTCTGTAAAATAAATACAGAAAAACTCTAATCTGAAAACCTATGGTTTAAAGCTCTGGAACAATACATTTAATAGCTTGATCCTCTAATTCCCATTGAACTCATGACCAATAAACTTTTAAAGTTGGAGGATTAGAGAATCAATGATTTATTTGTCTATCTTATCAGCATTTTGTCCATTAAACAGTAAGTAATGAGATCCTAGATCATGGCAGGCAAGTTTTTTCTTCTAAAATTCTTGTCATTTGTTTTCTTGTGGTGGGTCTTACAGTGAAGCTAAGAGCAATAACCCCATCTAGCAATAACCCCAACATTCAGGGATGGCCAGAATCTCTTTTACTCAGCATGGATGAGAATTTTTATGTATTTGTGGTGTTGTTTGGAGACATATGGTAGAAGGCTAGTGGTAGAACGGCATGTACAAGTTGCATCCACTGCCTTGCAGTAGAGTGAAGTGCAACGAAATCCTTGAGATGCTTTTCAGATGGAAAGAAACTCCATGAATTCTCTTCTTTGCGGTACTGCTGCACTCATATTGTCTGAGAGATTGCTAGACTGTAATTGGGATAATTTGGCTAACGCTGGCAGATTTTACTTGTGGGAAAAAAAATGTTCTCTCTGAAAACATATCTAAAAGTAGATTATATGAGTTAATGAGAAAATGTGATATGCTTTATAAAGACAAGTTTACCAACTTTTAAAGGTTTTGATGTAGTCATGTTCCCAGATGTTCTCTGATCCTCAGTCAAATAAAGATGTTGCATAGGGAGACACCACCTGATTATAGGTCGGATATATTTGGTTATAGTTTTAGATCTGCTACTAAGTAACCTTAGTCTCAATCTTAATCTCAGCCAGTTGTTTTCAAAGGTCTAGGGAGAGGCTTGGGATTCCTAGGAAGAGAACCCATATTTCCTTGGGGTTCCTCTAGGGTGAGGCTTGGGATTCCTCCAAATGCCTGGGTGTAGTGCTGGTTTTATACCTCCAGCTTTTACCAGACAGCTCCATTTTTATGGGTTTGGAGTAAATGTTAAATTTTATTTAGAGAAGAGTAAAATTTCTGACAGAAGCCAAGCATATATACCATTTGAATGCACAGCATCACTGGGCTTCATTTTCTCATCTGTATAATGAAAGTTTGGACTCTATGATCTCTAAGAAGTTTTCATCATGAAATCAATGATATATCAAATATTTTTACTGTGGCTTGTCTATAAATTCTAACATAATTTTTAAAGTTGAATAATATGTGTGAATTTTTCTGAATCCATGTTTTAAATTGTGTTCATCAGCATACCTCCTAAGCATAATAACATCATTTTTTGTAGGTGGCACATCATTGGCAAAAGTGAATGTTCAACCCTTTGCGGTCAAGGATACAAGTCATTGGACGTCCACTGTATGAAGTATTCCATTCATAAAGGACAGACTGTTCCCGTAGATGACCACTACTGCGGTGACCAACTTAAACCTCCAACCCGAGAACCTTGCCATGGTGATTGTGTCTTAACAAGGTGGCATTATTTAGAATGGTCTCAGGTACAAAGAAAAAAGTATAGCTTAAGACAAGTTGCTCCTTCATTTTACTTCTAATTAAATATTTGTTACTTCAGAGTAGCACTTTTATTAAAATTTTTATCTTGTGTCCATTTTTCACCACTTTTCTTTTTTTAATCAGTGTTCCAGAAGTTGTGGAGGAGGGGAGAGGTCTCGAGAATCTTACTGTATAAATAACTTTGGCCACCGTCTTGCTGACAGAGAATGCCAGGAACTTCCCCGAGTGACAATAGAGAATTGCAATGAATTTTCCTGTCCCAGTTGGGCCACTAGTGAGTGGAGTGAGGTAACATTAAACACTTGAGGCTTAGAACTATTACAACATTGTACAGGAGATCTTTGTAATGGAAGGCTATGTAATTCAAAAAATATTTCAATTTGCTTTATCATTTGGTAAATAACTGTATTATCAAGATAGTAAAATTTAAAAATGTTTTGTCCTTAAGCTATTTACAGTGTCTGGTCAACAATGACATAATTGGCATTTAATCTGTAACCATTTTCATAGTGGGCTTCCCTGGTGGCTCAGATGGTAAAGAATCCACCTGCAATGTGGGAGACCTGGGATCGATCCCTGGGTTGGGAAGATTCCTGGAGAAGGGCATGGTAACCCACTCCAGTATTCTTTTCTGGAGAATCCCTATGGACAGAGGAGCCTGGCAGGCTACAGTCTATGGGGTCGCAAAAAGTCAGACATGACTGAGTGACTAAGTACTTTTTCATGGTGTGCACAGTAGGCTGAGATACATACTTGTTCTAAGGTCAGTTTTGTACCTTTATTTCTGGAACAAATAGATGTTGTGCTGGGATTTGGGCAGCAGAAGTTTGGGGTGGCTGGTTTTACCCCATGAATATCTCTGGTTTTTCTGAGGCGTGGAAGGAAAATGTCCTTAAGAATGATCTTTAACTGTATTTGAATATACAAACTGATCATTATGTTTTTGGGGGTATTTGTGTTGACTAATACTGAAAGTAATGCTCAGTTGTATTTTTCCAGTGTCTGGTTACCTGTGGAAAAGGAACAAAGCAGCGGCGGGTGTGGTGTCAACTGAATGAAGATCACTTGAGTGATGGCTTCTGTGACCCAAGCACCAAGCCTGAGTCTCAGAGACCCTGTGAGCTTCATGCATGTACTTCCTGGCAAGTAGGACCTTGGGGTTCTGTGAGTATATGACAGTATATGGATTTCTGCTCTGATCCATCATTACAGAATAGCACAGAATTATAGTATATTCAGTCTTTTAGTGGCTCCATCTAATTTTGGGGTGGCTTTTGGAGAAAGATTCCTGAAATGTAAATCCGTACCTTTACAATTTTTTCAGTCCTGCTAATTTTGCTGTAGTAAATATTCTAGCTTTGACTTTTAACTCACTTTTGTTAACCACAATACCAAAATTTCTGTATTCAGTATCCTGCCATAAACCATAATAGAAAAGAATACGAAAAAGAATATATATATGAATAACTGAATCATTTTGCTATACACCAGAAATTAACATAACACTGTTAATCAACTATACTTTGATAAACAACTTATGCTTCCATCAACTTTATGTAAACTATAAGCATTTTCACGTCCTAAATTATTCTGTCTACTGTACTTAGAATAGGTGTTGTTGGGAAGTTTTGCCAAACAGATGGCTAGGAAATAATCTGATGGATGAGTCATGGGCAGTTTAGTATTCTGTGCAGATTGCCATACCTGCTAGGAAACCTGCTCTCATCTACCCTTTAACACTGTCCTGTTCTTTTCTTTCTTTATCTCTTTAAAATTTACTTAGTATATTAAGTGACGTGCACACACCAGGTCAATTTTGAAAACTAGTTAGTTTTCCTAAACTGCATTGACTCTGCCACCAAAATATGAAGCTTCTCTTGAGAGTTTTACATGATAACTTTTTAAAGATACAGTAATAATTGCCATTTCAATTTCACTATTTTCAGTTCAGTTCAGTCGCTCAGTCATGTCCGACTCTTTGCGACCCCATGGACTGCAGCACACCAGGTCTCCCTGTCCATCACCAACTCCTGGAGTTTACCCAAACTCATGTCCATTGAGTCGACGATGCCATCCAGCCATCTCATCCTCTGTTGTCCCCTTTTCCTCTTGCCCTCAATCTTTCTCAACATCAGGGTCTTTTCAAATGAGTCAGCCCTTCTCATCAGGCGGCCAAAGTATTGGGGTTTCAGCTTCAACGTCAGTCCTTCCAATGAACACTCAGGACTGATCTCCTTAAGATGGGTTGGTTGGATCTCCTTGCAATCCAAGGGACTCTCAAGAGTCTTCTCAACACCACAGTTCAAAAGCATCAATTCTTCGGTGCTCAAGTTTCTTTATAGTCCAACTCTCACATCCATACATGACTACTGGAAAAGCCATAGCTTTGACTAGATGGACCTTTGTTGGCAAAGTAATGTCTCTGCTTTTTAATATGCTGTCTAGATTGGTCATAACTTTCCTTCCAAGGAGTAAGCATCTTTTAATTTAGTGGCTGCAATCACCATCTGCAGTGATTTTGGAGCCCCCCAAAATAAAGTCTGCCACTGTTTCCCCATCTATTTGCCATGAAGTGATGGGCCCAGATGCCATGATCTTAGTTTCCTGAATGTTGAGTTTTAAGCCAACTTTTTCACTCTCCTCTTTCACTTTCATCAAGAGTCGCTTTAGTTCTTCTTTGCTTTCTGCCATAAGGGAGGTGTCATCTGCATATCTGGGGTTATTGATGTTTCTCCTGGCAATCTTGATTCCAGTTTGTGCTTCAACCAGCCCAGCATTTCTCATGATGTACTCTGCATATAAGTTGAATAAGCAGGGTGACAATATACAGCTTTGATGTACTCCTTTTCCTATTTGGAACCAGTCTGTTGGTCCATGTCCAGTTCGAACTGTTGCCTCCTGACCTGCCTACAGATTTCTCAAGAGGCAGGTCAGGTGGTCTGGTATTCCCATCTCTTTCAGAATTTTCCACAGTTTATTGTGATCCACACAGTTGAAGGCTTTGGCGTAGTCAGTAAAGCAGAAATAGATGTTTTTCTAGAATTCTCTTGCTTTTTCGATGATCTAGTGGATGTTGGCAATTTGATCTCAGGTTCCTCTGCCTTTTCTAAAACCAGCTTGAACATCTGGAAGTTCACAGTTCATGTATTGCTGAGGCCTGGCTTGGAGAATTTTGAGCATTACTTTACTAGGGTGTGAGATGAGTGCAATTGTGCGGTAGTGAGCATTCTTTGGTATTGCCTATTTTATCTATATAAATTTGAATAAAGATGTATATTGATTAAATTTGCTCAGTTTCAGTCTAGAATCTGGAATAAAGGACTAATAAAAACATCTACTGAAAATAGATTCTTAACTGTGTACATGTTAAGAAAATTAAGTTTATGTAATGTCTGAGCAATGGTGTTTGGTATCTGCTTATATTCTTCCAGTGCACAGCCACGTGTGGACAGGGGTACCAGATGCGTGCTGTGAAATGTGTCAACGAGCTACATAGTGCAATGCTAGATGACAGACTGTGCCATGGAGCTAGTCGCCCAAGTGACAGGCAGGTAAACGACACCTCTCCATGGATTATAAACAAAAATATTTGATACAGGAAGATTATTGGTGTGTTAAAATTATTTCCGTATGTATTTTTCCACTTAACTGTATATGCCTTAAAAATGTATGTGGGCATCAGAGAGTTTATTGTTCTTGGTTTTGCCAGCTTTATTGAAGGATTTGTTTTTACTCTTTATCTGATATTGGATAACTCATGTGACTTATGTTTCCATCCTTTGAACTACAGAAGGATGATGCATTATTAGGAGTATAATGAACTTCTCAAGTGTGTGGTGTTTCTTAAGGTAGTGATCTGTGTTCATTCAGAAGGTTTCAGCTTAGTGCTATTTTTGAAAGACTATTACTCTTTTCTTTTTAAATCATCAGGCAGAATGATCCAAACTTTAGCCTTCAGAGTCATACTATCCACTTCTAGCCCTTGATAGTACTTTGTACTTTTGGAAAATAAAAACCTTTATATCACTTATTTGTAGTTTACTATGCAGCTGTTCTTGACTTACACAATTGAAAGAAGAAGTATAGGATTTAGTATCAATCAGAGTGGTTAATTCATTAATGTTTTATGAGGTCCATTTTTCTTTTGAACAGGATTGTATTGTTACATCTTGCCCAGTTATCCCTAAAATTGGGGCCACTTCCTTGCCAGCTGTTCCCATGAGAAAGATAGCACAATGGCGATATGGTTCTTGGACCCCAGTAAGTGAATTTCTTTAAGAGGCAGTGTTTCTACTATGGAGGCTTTCAGGCATCCACAAAATAGTTGCTCCAGATTTGCCAAATTAATATATGCATTCATTCTTAGGTATTTTGATGGAGATGGTAGTGAAAGAGCATAGGGTTTAGAATTAGGTAATTTAATAACTAAATCCTGTTCTGTCTTTCAAGAGCTCTGTTTCCATGGGCAGGAATTTAAGTTTTATAGATCTGTTTTCTAATCCTACCAAATGAGGATGATAATATTTATGTCACAGGCTGTTATGAGAAGCAGATGTGATATTAGACTCTTATTAGATTTGGAATATACACTTGCTTTAGTCTTATATGAAAGATATATTTTTAAGTTTCCTATATTCTCTGAATATTTTAATTATGAGATCCTATCTTCTCTATTACCTTGGTCTTTCAGAGTTGTCTTAAATGTTATCTTAAGATTCTCTTATCTATAATCTTTTCTGTTTCTTTAATTTTGGCAAATAGCTAATTGCTATTCTGAAACATTGAGTGTTTTATTTTATTACCACAAGCATCTCATTTGTGAAGTTTATTTTTTAAGCTCATTGGAATACTCACTGCCCTGTGTTTGACTCAGAAATGATAATATTTATAAATTAAGGTTTTTCAAGAATCTTGAGGTTCAGAAATTTGAACAACAACCAAGTGTAAGGGATGCGGGAGTGTCCTATATAATGCTTTGG
This sequence comes from Odocoileus virginianus, assembly GCF_023699985.2. Classification (NCBI taxonomy): domain Eukaryota; kingdom Metazoa; phylum Chordata; class Mammalia; order Artiodactyla; family Cervidae; genus Odocoileus; species Odocoileus virginianus. The sequence continues at coordinate 34,131,849 of NC_069697.1, forward strand.
TATGATTCAATTTTTCAGTGCTCCGTGTCTTGTGGAAGAGGAACTCAAGCCCGCTATGTAAGTTGTCGTGATGCTCACGATGGAATAGCAGATGAATCATTTTGTGCCCACTTACCCCGACCAGCTGAAATAGCTGTCTGTTTTAGCCCTTGTGGAGAGTGGCAAACAGGGAATTGGTCACCTGTAAGTACTTTTATGCAAAAAAAGTGAAATGAGAAATTTAAATATAATATTTGAACTTTGAGGTAATGCAGTTTATTGGCTAAATTTGTGATCAGTGTTCAGCTTCCTGTGGCCGTGGAAAAATGACTCGACAAGTTTTATGCATCAACTATCATCAGCCAGTTAATGAGAATCACTGTGACCCTGAAGTCCGCCCTGTGATAGAACAAGAATGTAATCTGGCAGCCTGCCCTCCCATGTACAGCCACTTTCCGAGTTCCTCTGAGCAGCCAAGCCATTTTCCAGGCAGGAATTTTCCATTAACTCACAAACCAGAAGATAATCAAAATCAGGGGGTCCATCCATCAATCAGAGGAAACCAGTGGAGAACCGGACCATGGGGATCAGTAAGCCCTCTTTACTGAGTTATACTGATTCTATAATTTTGTTATGTTACATGGCCTTTTAACAGATGTGTACATAATGACATCAGAGGCTTTTAATGCTAATTATTTCTGAAGATCAGTAGTTTAAATCTTAAAAAGATTAAGCAATTTTTGATGCAGATTGCAAATCTCTAGAGTTCTAATTGAATTATACACTAATGTGATATTATGATTACACAGGAATCCATTTGAAAAAAATCTTAAGAGTACATTATAGTAAAAATGAAATCTTTTAAGTCTTAAGCTTACCAATGTCTATGAAGAAAAAAATCAAACCCAGAAATTACTATGATAACAGTGCAGTAAGCTGGTGTAAAACCATGATTACTTTGTACAAAAAGTACAATTGTGGTTGGTATTTTGTATGAGATTAATGATACCAAGTAAAGAAAAACAATGTGATAGTTGGGAAACAACATTATCTTTTATTTATTTATTTTTTTCCCCTTTCTAGTGAGACCTGAAAACTTGAATTCCTTTTTAGTTAATGCCTAGGACAAGGGTGAATTTTTTATGGCAAACTTTAAAGCTTTGCCTTCCTATCAATAAATTTTAATGAAACCCCTAGTAATACCCAGGTTTTTTTGACAGATATTCTTTATTCAAATTATGATTCCAAAGTGGGGGGGTTAATTTAGAGAGCTTGAAGTTGAGTCAAAGAAGTGTTTTTCTTTTGCTTTAGTGTTTTACAATGTAATTTTGTGATGTGGAATCTTCAGTCTGTGTGTTCCCGTGTTCCATCCTTCCAGTGCTCTAGCAGTTGTGCTGGAGGTGTTCAGCGCAGAGTTGTGGTCTGCCAGGACGAAAATGGACAAAGTGCCAGTTACTGCGATGCAGCATCCAAACCCCCAGAGTCAAAGCACTGTGATTCAGGACCTTGTCCACAGTGGAACTATGGAAGCTGGGGAGAAGTAAGTCCTACTCTCTCCTAAACTTGCGGAAATTATGACATCCCCTAAGACCAAAAGTTAAGCACTTCATATCTTTACTGTTGAATAATCTTACTTCACTATACTAGACAGATTTTTTAAAAATTGAGTCAGTAAAACTATAATCTTTTAATAAACATTGTGTCATGGTATAAATCACTCATTTATGATAGGAAATACATACTCCAGATTTTTTTCAGAATCCTGTGTGCTAGCCAGTAGGTGACTTCCTAATACCTCTCTAAACTAATATATTATTGCTTTAATTTCTTAGAAAATTAGACTAATATAAAGATAGAAAAATAGTGATATGTAGGCCATGTTAATATCCTAATTATGGAACCATTCATTTGATGAATCTAAAATGAATAGCTATCAATTATTGAGCACTTTCTTCATGTCCTGACCTTTTAGTCACTGGGATTATGAGGATAATTTTTTAAATGGTTGCAATGAATATCAATTCCACCTATATTATGCATGAGAAAGAAGAAAAGACTTACATTTTCTTTGGATAAATAAAACAAGCCACCTAATTTAATTAGTCAAATATTTGTGTTTAATGATTTTTAAAAAATTAATTCATTTATTTTTGATTGCACCGGTCTCTGTTGCTGCGCTGGGGCTTTCCTTAGTTGCAGCAAACTGGGGTTCCTCTTTATCGCAATGCTCAGACTTCTCATTGCAGTGGCTTCTCCTGTTGCAGAGAACAGGCTCCAGGCGCATGGGCTTCAGTAGCTGGCAATGCGCAAGCTCAGTAGTTGCGGCTCATAGGCTGTAAAGCTCAGGCTCAGTAATCGTGACGCACAGACTTGGCTGCTCTGCAGTGTGTGGAATCTTCCCGGACCAGGGATCGAACCCCTGTCCCCTGCATTGGCAGGAGGTTTCCTATCCACTGCACCACCAGGGAAGTCCCCTGCATAGTGATTTTCAGTACCTATTTTCTCTCCATAGGGAATTTGGAAATCATTGTTGAAAGATACACTTCTGATCAGGTGTTGATAAATATAAAAGTATGTCTTTAAAATATACTTTTACTATTTTCCAAAATGAAAGTAACTTTTTCAGTCGTGAGTTAATTCTTGTGAAAATTCAAATAATTTGAAACATTGTGAAAAAGATATGAACTTTTAATATTTGATACATTTCCTGCCAGACTTTAGTTCTGTGTGGGTTCATTAATTATAATGTTGCTTTGCCACCTGCTGTTCTCATGTAGTAGATACACTGAACATCTATCTTTATAAACTTAGATTTTCCTTAATGGATACATAGTCCTCTTTTGATAGGATGCCATACATCATGTAGTTATTACCTATTACTGTGTTAATTTTCAAAATTTTGTCTTTTAAAAAAAAAGGATGGAACTGCAACTTTGATTTATTTTTGAAGAAATGTTGAGAGTTATGAAGAAAGGATAAACTTTAAGCTTTAGCCATTCTGATTATGTCCTCATCACTGAATAAACCAACATAATATTCTCTTTGAAGCCACATAGTCTTTATCTTCTTTTTTATTTTTAGTGTACACAAACATGTGGAGGAGGAATAAAATCAAGATTTGTAATATGTCAGTTTCCCAATGGCCAGCTGTCACAAGAGCAAAACTGTGAAATGTTGAACAAGCCACCTAGTGTGGTACAGTGTCATGTACATGCTTGCCCTGATGATGTATCATGGCATCGGGGACCATGGAAATCGGTACGATAGTACTCTTATTTTTATCTTTCTGTTTTGTTTTATTCTGTCCCTTTTACTTTAATTTTCTCTCTTTATAAATTGTGATGCACACATTTTATCTTCCAATTTTTTTTAAAGCAGACCATTGGACATCTTGGCTTGTGTCATTAAATTTGATAGTTTGAAAGAGAATTCATTCAAGTACTGTAATATATACATATATATATAATAGTTTTATATGTATTTATTTTTTATAAGTGAATTTTAAACCATAGCACTAATCTAATGAAAGTGTGTTTCTCCAGTACACTTTTGGCTTGCCACAAATTAATTGAAAATGTTTTACTATTTGCATTTGTACCTAATGTTAACATTGTGCTTGCAACAATGGCAAGTTAAGGCTGTGTCTTGTTTGAGTGTATAACTGTTTGTGGCTTTTGTCTGTCAGTGTCCAGTAACTGATCTAAAAGCAAATAACATTTTTATCATTGTTAAACTGTAATATTTTATTTGGAAATGTGAAAATATTGTATTAAAAAAGAGAAATTTACTTACACAAAGTAAATTAATTGTTTACAATTTGTTACATACATCATGAAAAAGTATGATTTATATAGTAATTTATATGAATGTTCATATCTTCCACTGTGTGGAGTTACTGTGTTTTGGGCTGTTTTAATTTTTTATTTTTTGAAGCCATAGACAAAAATTCATAAATATTCATGAATGATTAATTTTCTAGTATTTTTCAACTACCAAGGCTTTGAAGAATAATTAATATATAGATATATTGAAACTAGCATTTTGGTCAATTTTGATATTTCAAATCACATACAACCAAGTATACTTCTTTCAGGTGATAAAATGATTGGAGTTTATAATTTATAATAAATTTATTAAATTAATTTATAATTAAGATTATAAAGTTAAACAGTTCTTTATTTGGAAAATAATTAACTCTGATTTTATATCCAAACCTGATGTATACACTTGTTTTGCTTCACCCAGGTCAAAGTTTTACAGTGAAATGTAAACCTGTTTCTATTCATCTATTTGAAGAATAGGTCAATTTCTAGTTCAGACTAAATTCATCTTTTTAGTCACTATGACTGATACAAAACAGCAGAGCATTTTAACTTTATGGGAAGATCTTAAATTGCTGCATTAGAATTAGAGAGATGTAACTTTTTGGTAACTAACAAAAGCATTTTGCTATGGAAAGCATTCACATAGTGCTTAAAATGTTCACTGACCATCTGCTATATCCTAGGGACTATACTGTCATGATAATATAAAGACGTATTTGTTACCCTATGTAGTTTACAATCTATTTGGAGAGATTTGAAGTCCTGTAAGAAGTCACTATAGATTTTTTTTTGTTAGTCGTTTTTGGGTGGAAATTCACTTTCTCTGTAGTATATCTGTTACATTTTCTTTTGTTTTATTGGTTTAATTATAAGCCTAGTCGTTAATAAGACTTAATCCATAGATTGCCGCCTTGGAATTTGCTTCAATTAGGACAGCAGACATAAAGGTTTTATTTTCCCTATTCATTCATGAATTCATTCATTCACAAAGCATTAAACATTTACTCATGGCTTCTGCTTTGTGTTATATATTGAAATTCATAAAATTAAGTGGTTTGAATCAGATCTTCTATATCAGGGATCAGCAAATTATCAAACCTGGCCCATTGTCTATTTTTATAAATAACTTTTATTGGAACACAGTCATGCACATTTTAAATGTATTATCTATGGCTGCTTTTGAGACTCTTAGACTCAATAGAGACTTTCTTTTACAATAGAGACTGGCCCTCAAAGCCTGAGATATTTACTACTTGGTCTTTCTGGGGAAAGTTTATTGATTCCTGTTCTATTTAATAAACATCATAAAACTTAAAAAATTTGACATACCTAAATTTATAGTATGTTGGAATTGCAAATATTCATTTGGGGTCAGTTTTAGATTTTTTCATCCTTAGTTTAATATTTTCAAATATTTTAAGGTTTATCAATCTTTTCTACATATTCACTATAGTATTTACATAATTTTGCCCCAGCTTTATTGAGATATGTAGTCATATTGTATAAGTTTAAGGTGTACAACCTCACACAATTTTGATTGTGTTGGAATGCATCAAATGCTATACTCCAATAATTTGTATCATGATGTTTCTTGGTATGTCATAAATGAAAAACTTGAATGTTCACTGAAGACCCTTTGCAGAGATAACTTTGTCAACCTCACAAAAACAAGTGACCAAGAAAACAATAATTTCAAATTACAAAATAGTAAAACAGAAATCTATAATTCTTCATTGTTTATTACATGTCTGTTCCACAAAGGAGTTCATTGATTAATTCAGTCTTTGCACTAGTAAAGAACTGTAAATTTTTTGATAAATTGAAGATGATTTTAAAAATTACAATAATTTTATTTATTAACTTTTAATAAAGTAAATATATATCATTAAAGTTCTTGGATTTCTTATTATATGAAGAATTTTAATCCTTAAATTAGCCTTTTATATTAAAAGGGATTAAGGGATCTGAAGTTTTATTGTTAAAACCAGTTATAACCTTTTAATTTACCTCTTTCAGTGTTGCTATGTATTAGCCAGATTTCAGAATACCTCTTTTTAACATGTCAGGTTAATATTCTTTAATGCATAACTTTAATTTCAGAAGATCATATTTGCTAGGTTAGAAAAGTAAGAAAATATGTGTATATGTATATAAGTATACATATATGAATGACATGAAATTTTAAACATTTTTCATTTTGAAGGAAAATTAAAATACCAATTGCTAAATAATTAAAATGTAGCTAGGAATAAAGTTTAAATATACATTTAAATTTTCTCCATATTGGAAACTTTGTGTTGTAACAATTTATAAGTATGATTAAAGAAAGAAAGAACGCTTAACATATATCTGTTAATGACTGCATTTTTGTGACTAGTCAATGTGAAATGATTGTATTTTAACCCTTGCTTATTAATGATGTGTTGTTGGCCTTGTGCTTTTCTTAATTCACATGTATGTTGTATTTTTATTCCTTGAACCAATACCTAAAATGTTTTAAGTCACTGAACCAATTCTGTATTGTAAAGAATGCCTCTTTTCTTTTGATGGTTTTTTTAAATAACAAATTGTTAATTTTTCTTATTAAACATTTAATTGTTGAATAGTATATGTTTTCATAATTTTACTGAGTATGTATATAAGCTACTGCTATTTTTATGTAATCCTATTAGAAACTATCATTGGTTTTTAAAAATAAGATATATTGTTGAACTATCAATTTTTAAATGCTAGGAATTTTAATATTCATATATTACAAATAAATAAAAATTTATGGTGTAAGCAAACTTAGTATATTAATAGATGTACTCATGCCCAGGATAGTCTTTAAAAGGTGAGTAAAATTTTTATTTTTCTTTTATAAAGTGAGGGGCACTACATGTAACATAACCTATTTTAGCAAATGCTCTTTAAATAAATTTATATTAATTTTTCTATATTTCCCCATAGGCCTCATTTAAGTGATTCATTTCCTATAATGTTTTCATTCTGTACATAAAATCAGTTCATATTTGGTAAGAAAATAATGTACATTCCATTGTTTTCTGGAGTTAATGATGATCCAACAGAAGTAAAGAGAATAATTTTTTCATTTAACATTGTTTTTTCTTCTAAAATTAAGAAAAAATATTTTTTACAAAGATGAAAGCTTGGTGCTTGAACCCTCTTGATCCTAGTGCTTTTCCAAAAGCATTTCTTTTTAAAATAGTACCTTCCTGTAGTATTGTGTTAAAACATATATATGTATACGTGTGTGTGTGTGTGTATGACTACATTTCTATTAAGATACAATGGAATGTGACAAATAAAAACACTTTCAGAAATGAGCATGGGGTAGCAGCATACACCTAGTAAATTTGCAGCTTGTCAGTTTAACAGTTTTGTGTTACAAAAGAACATTGAGGGTCTGAGTGGAGGGGTTGGGCTCCCGCTCAAGGTGGAATGCACTCAGAAAGGACCTTGTTACTGCCTCCATTGCTCCTAAGTCCAGCAGCAGCCAGGGGAATAAGGTAATGTGTGGGGAAATGGTTTCAAGAAGCTGTCAATTCTTTGTAAAGGGCAGTGTTCAGTAAAACCATAGTAACTGGTTATTTTCTTAAATTTGGAGAAGACACATATAAGTATAGCAAAGGGCTGGAAATCTACTTCATTACCAATTTATCATGGAAATCTACTGAAATAATGTTTCTATTGTTATATCTTCCAACATATCCTTCTAGAAAGCCTGAACTAGTATGATATATTCCATTACAACCTGGCAAGAGATGAGTGGTGTTGAAGTCTCTATGCTAGAAGAATACTTTAGTTTTTGTGTAATTGCAGCATCTTTTTCTCTTTTTTGTGTATGCAGAGATTTCATGCATCACCAAAAGGGAGGATATGGACTGATTTATAGTTTGCCATAGCTGTGATGCTTTGAAAACAGTTTTGGAGGCACAAATGGGCCTTGTAGTTTTGGCATGTGCAATCTAGGCAAAATTGAAGGAGACAATCTAATGATGAGAATGTAAAAAAGACATTTGTGTGTGTTTGGTTGAGTGAAGTTAGAATGTAATTTGAAATAACTAAAAAGTTAACTTTATCATTATAGTTTATAGTTAACTAAAAGTTTATATAGTTTATAGTTAACTATAGTTTGTAGTTAACTATATCATTAAATTGTGATATATATATTTTTCTTAATATTAAAAAATAGACAATCATGTTTCTGTTGAAATTCTATTTTTCCAGGCATAGTGCTTCAGAATATTTAAGAATCTCTGGAAATAGATTTTTAGATGTTTTAGAAGAACATAGTCTCAGTATTCTACAATATCTATGTGCTATATAAGACTATATATATGATATACAGGCATTATTAGCATATCTATTAGATACTCTGATTTTTTATTATAATTTTGTATCAACTTTTAGTAGCTTGAGAATAAGATTTAGGGCCTATATAATTCACAACAAAGTCAGACATTAATATTTTTAAAAGTCTATTTGACATTTCTAGACAATTTCTGATTTTTTAATTAATGTACATTCTCAGTAAAATAGTTTGATCATATACCCTTATATATTATTATATATCTATACATTACAAGCATAAACTAATATATAAATGTAATTTATGGAATAGATACAAATAAGAATTTGAGGATAAGATGGCTATTAATATATTTTTTATTTTATGGATAATAAAATTTCTATTTTTTCAATAGTGAGCTATTGTTATAGTCATCTCATTTTTAAAAAGTGGTAGAGTGTTTCATTATTTTCATTAGTTTGAAATCTTTGTTCAGCACAGTTAGTGGTTCAAAAGTCCGGTTTATTCCAATATGTGATTTCAATAGCTTCCATAGCTGAAAAAATTACTTTTGCAAAAGTGCATATCTCCATGTAGCATTACCACTGAATGTTCCTGTTATAAGGTAGTAATTCAATTTAAATTCAATATTCTAATTACTGAAAAAAATTTATTGAAATTTTACAAATTTCCATTTTCCATTGTCATTCACTTTTTGAAAAGTATTACACTAAAAGTAGTTATATCTTTGTATTTTAACAAATAGTGTTAAAACTCAGTGAAACTTTGAACAACTTGGAAAGAATTTAAACATATTAGAAAATTTTGCTCCAAAGTTTAAAAAATATACAATGGAGACTTTTTATAGTTGGCATATTTATGGTAACAAATTCCACAACACTAGAAATACTTCCAAGCATTTCAAAATGTTCTCTCCAGAGGAGAAGGATTTTAAAGAAGCAGTTATTATTATTATTTTTGCTGCACCAGGTCTTAGCTGTGGCATGTAAACTCTTAATTGAGGCATGAGGGCTCTAGTTCCCTGACCAGGGATTGAACCCAGATCCTCTGCATTGGGATTTCACTCTTAACCACCAGACCACCAGGGAAGTCCCCCAGAAGCACTGTTTTCTCATCCAGTGTTAAATGTCTCCTTTACCTTAAAGAGAAATTATGAGTCATTTGTTTTAAGTGACAGGTATCACATTTTTATCATTATCATAGAAAAAATCTGGCAAATTTTGGACAAGCCTCTTTTTGTAATAGAGTTAGTAGTTAATTCATCTTCATGAGCCCATTTGGTACTTTGAATACAATGTGTAAAACTCTGGAGAAGGGCATGACAACCCACTCCAGTATTCTTGCCTGGAGAATCCCATGGACAGAGAAGCCTGACAGGCTAGAGTCCATAGATTCACACAGAGTTGGACATGAGTGAAGTGATTTAGCACACTGGGCCTAAAACAGAAAAAAAGCAGCAGCAGTGTCATGACACCCATCTCATTAGAGTGTTACAAATGTATAAATGTGTAACTATAATCATTCATCTTTCTAAATGGGTGTGTGTGACATCTGGTGAGTACCCTGAAGGGGAGTTGCAAGTGATGATCTTCCTTCCAGGATACCTGATGTATTATATGCTTGACATATCAGGCTGACATATAACTCCATATAGTAAAGCTTATTTTCTTATTTTAGGTAGGAACAAATGTGAACAGAAATTATTTAAAATGTTTTGGGTGGGTACTCCATTGAATCACCTTGTCTCTGAGATACACTTAAAACTTAAAGGTTCAGTAACATCTCTAAAATCTCATACACTACAGAGTAAAGACTGGAATTATGTAATTTTTTTTTGATAGACGCGATCATCTGCTTCCTGGTTGTACTCCCCCACCCCTAAGATTGTACTTAAACACACCAATGTAGCTAAATCTAGTAGGAAGTTACTCTATGATGTCCTATTGTGATATGACCTTTGTACTAAAACTGGTATCATGTGATATAATTATATATATCATATTATATTCATATATTTTAGTTCAATGAAGGACTACAAAGTTTTTGGTAGATCACATAACAAATTCTTCTATACTAGTTGTAACTGTGCTCTAAGGTGACCCTCTAAGACCACTCTGAGCTATTTTCAATCTTCTTGACCTTTTGACATTTTGCAGTTGTGACCCAGGAAAACTGAGACTTTGGAAGTAACTATTGAAGGGAATGGTGGCTTCTGAGCTGCCCAAACATTCTCCCATCAATCCATTTAAGAAGAGTCCATCCTTAATAGGCACTGGGCTAAAAAAGCTAGAGATGAATAAGAATGACATACTCTATTCAAGGGACTCACAGTTCAGGGAGAAATAAATACACAAATAACTGCAACAAGGCAGAAATAAATGTCATGGAAAGTCAGAAAATATTATGTATCCAGTTGGAGAAACGTAAGACTTTCTGAAGAAGGCGTGAGCCCTGATAGAGACATAGGATTTAAATGGGAAAAGAGGTACCAGATTGGAGACCGCTCTGAGCAAAGCCAGAGGCCAAAACAGTAGTTTCATTTGACTGGTGTCAGTTGGTTTGTGAGAGACAAAGGGCAGGAATAAAGTTAGAACTATGAGTTGGGCCGCAGCAAGGAGGACCAATGAGTATTATACTTGAGAGTTTTAAAAGTCGAAAATTCTCTAAGTTTTTTTATATGCCATTGAATTTTTTGGAGTAGGATCACAATGGTGTTTTAGGAAGATTTATAATAGTCATTTCTCATCATGAAAACATTCAGAACATGAGAGACTAGAGCAATCCAGGACAGGACTCTTCTAAAAATTTAGGGTGATATTTAGGGACCATTCAGTTATTATCACATATTTACAGATGACTCAGAGCACTCAAACTGTAGTGGAGTAGATGAAGCCGGTAGAGGAGAGATTCATGGACCTACTGGACCTCACAAATGGGAGGAAAAGATGTATAAGAGAAAACCTTGTCAAGTACTTTATTGTCAAGATAATAAAGCTGAGAAAAGTCATGGTTGGTAATTATCAGATCAATTAAGTGTGGGTTTGGAGAGAGTAAACATTTGGGGCAATGAGTCAAGGACTTAAGAGTATTAGGATTTCAAACTGCAGATTGAAGAGCCCATTTGATGGTGTATAGCTTGGTATTAGTTTCATGTAAGAGAATATAATCTTGACTTCACCAACAGAAATATAATTTTTCATTTACCAAAAAAGCTTTCAAGCAATACTATTATTCTTAAACCTACTGAATCTTTAAATATTAAGTCTCTCCTACATCTTGAGATTAAGAGTTGTGGTAGCACCGCCTAGGTTTGTGTTAAAATTGCTATTGTTTAGCAGAGTAACTTTTGAAAAGTTACTTAACATTTCTAAGATTTTGTTTCTTAAAGTGTAAAATAGTGCCTATCTAAAGAGGACATTTTTTAGTATTAAAAGAAACAATAGGTAAAGTGGTTGACATAGGGCCCATTACTTAAAGATTTCATATATTTTGATTTGTATTATCACTGATCTACTAAGAAGTACTGGATATGCGTTAGTGATGCAGCACTATATGTGGAGGGTAAAAATACAAATGTATCAAGAGATAGAAGATAGTACATATTACAGCTGGTTAAGAAAAGACTAAAATGACATAAATTATACATTTAATTATGACTATCATAATTTTGAGACAAATGTTTCTTTTAATGTGTAATTTATCAACAGCAGGAAATATAACTCTAACCTAATTCCAGTTCAGTTCAGTTCAGTCACTCAGTCGTGTCAGACTCTAATGTGACCCCATGGACTGCAGCACACCAGGCCTCCCTGTCCATCACAAACTCCCGGAGTTTACTCAAACTCATGTCCATTGAGTTGCTGATGCCATCCAACCATCTCATCCTCTGTTGTCCCCTTCTCCTCCTGCCTTCAATCTTTCCCATCCAAAGGGTCTTTTCCAATGAGTCAGTTCTTCCCATCAGGTGGCCAAAGTACTGGAGTTCCAGCTTCAGCATCAGTCCTTCCAATGAATATTCAGGACTGATTTCCTTTAGGATGGACTGGTTGGATCTCCTTGCAGTCCAAGGGACTCTCAAGTGTCTTCTCCAACACCACAGTTCAAAAGCATCAATTCTTTGGTGCTCAGCTTTCTTTATGGTCCAACTCTCACATCCATACATGACTACTGGAAAAGCCCTAACCTTGACTAGAAGGACCTTTGTTGGCAGAGTAATGTCTCTGCTTTTTAATATGCTGTCTAGGTTGGTCATAACTTTCCTTCCAAGGAGTAAGCGTCTTAATTTCATGGCTGCAATCACCATCTGCAGTGATTTTGGAGCCCCCCAAAATAAAGTCTGCCACTGTTTCCACTGTTTCCCCCATCTATTGCCATGAAGTGATGGGAGCAGATGCCATGATCTTAGTTTTCTGAATGTTGAGTTTTAAGCCAACTTTTTTACTCTCCTCTTTCACTTTCATCAAGAGGCTCTTTAGTTCTTCTCCACTTTCTGCCATAAGGGTGGTGTCATCTGCATATCTGAGGTTATTGATATTTCTCCCGGCAATCTTGATTCCAGCTTGTGCTTCATCCAGCCCAGTGTTTCTCATGATGTACTCAGCATATAAGTTAAATAAGCAGGGTGACAATATACAGCCTTGACATACTCTTTTCTCTATTTGTAACCAGTCTGTTGTTCCATGTCCAGTTCTAACTGTTGCTCCCTGACCTGCATACAGATTTCTCAAGAGGCAGGTAAGATGGCCTGGTATTCCCATCTCCTTTAGAATTTTCCACAGTTTGTTGTGATCCACACAGTCAAAGGCTTTGGCATAGTCAATAAAGCAGAAATAGATGTTTCTTTGGAACTCTCTTGCTTTTTTGATAATCCAACAGATGTTGGCAATTTGATCTCAGGTTCCTCTGCCTTTTCTGAAACCAGCTTAAACATCTGGAAGTTCACGGTTCACATACTGTTGAAGCCTGGCTTGGAGAATTTTGAGCATTACTTTGCTAGCGTGTGAGATGAGTGCAATTGTTCAGTAGTTTGAGCATTCTTTGGCATTGCGTTTCTTTGGGATTGGAATGAAAACTGACCTTTTCCAGGTCAGTTTTCAACCTAGTTCCAAAATCTAAATAAAAACATAATTGGAAATACTGTGACAAGTAATCAGATTTCTGGGGAATTTGTCCCAGTTATTAAAATTGCCAGAAAAAGGCTCATCCACAGTAGAACCATTTTTGTTTATAGGCTGTAATTTTTTTCAGGGTATAAACATATTCAGGCTTCCCTTGTGGCTCAGTGGTAAACCATCCACCTGCAATCTAGGAGACAGATTTGATCCCTGGGTTGAGAAGATTCCCGGGGAGAAGGAAATGGCAGTCCACTCTGGTATTCTTGCCTAGAAAATCCCATGGACAGAGGAGCCAGGTGGGCTACAGTCCAAAGGGTCTCAGAAGATTTAAACGCAATTTAGCAACTAAACAACAACAATATAAGGATTCACAAAAGTTTCTTTCTTATTGTAGATTTTACCCATCATAAACAAACTGAAATATAATAATATTTGACAGGTAGAATCAAAAATCATTTTCTGTGATTAAATATTATTCACTATGTTTGGGATATCATTAAATACAGTGTGAGAAGTAAAATGTGCAAATTATACTGTATAAATGGTGATGTGTGCTCTGTGAGAATATAGTCTTTATAGGAGAATGAAAGAATAAAAGGAAATTTTTACTGCCACACTAATAAAAAATATTTCCATATTCTACCGCCAAAGTTTGCACCCTTCTATCTAAGGGAAACTTTTTTACTGTTTATTCTTAGGCCTTTGGAGCATTTTCACATCTCGAAATAGGGAAGATAACCAGGCTTGGCTTCTCCCACATCAGTGTCCAAACTCCAAAGAACAATAGGAGTTCATATGGGCTCGTGTTGCCAAGTCAGCATTTTGCTGCACGATCTTAACTTTAGATATAACCAGAAGATTGCATTCTTCTCATCTCTGCTGACCCACAGGGTACCCCATAGAATCAGGACAACAACATCAAAAATCTTGAGGAAAGAGATCTAAATTAGATGAAGCTTTCCTTTCTGTATAATTTTGTAGAACTAAAGTTCATCCAATTCTACCTCATTCAGATAACATAAACTGCATATTTAAATAATCTTTGTGTGTATTTGCTCATACATTTTTGCTATATAGCATTTATTCAGTAAACATTTATAGATATGGTTTCTGACCTTATTAAGTTTAGAATTCTCATTTATTCTTTATTTCAGCACCTTTAATGTGTATGCATACTTTGATAGAAAGTCTAGTTATTTTTGTTGATGCATAATTTAAACATGAAAATCATCCTAATTTTAAATTTCTATTGTGCTAAGAAGGATATGGTATTTATTTAGATATATTAAATAGGCCATTTAAGATTATAGTTATATTGAGAAGAGCTCTGGAGATTTTTTTTTTGTATGTTATGAAATTAAATATTTTCTTTAAGTTAAGAATCTGCCTGCAATGAGGGAGACCTGGGTTTGATCCTTGGGTTGGGAAGATTCCCCTGGAGAAGGGAAAGGCTACCCACTCCAGTATTCTGGTCTGGAGAATTCCATGGACTGGATAGTCCATGGGGCCACAAAGAGTCAGATACCACTGAATGACTTTCATTTTCACTTTCAAGTTTTTTTGACTGGGTCACTATCAAACTATGAGGATTTCTTTATAGTTACTTTTAAAGTCAAAATATGTAGAAACCTTGTAAATAAAACTCACTTCCTTATCTATAGGGGAAATGTTTCCATATAGAGTGCTTAGGAAATTTCTAGAAAATGTATTAAAGGAGAAATTAGTTGGAATGTTTTTATTTTACGTCTGTTGTAATAAAAAGCAGATTATTTTTTAAAAACTATTTTATCAGAAATTAAAATTTAAAAGTCTGGGAATAACTTCAGGATTTCATTTGACATTTATGTCATAGTAAATGAGGCAATATAAAACTATAAAATTTATTTGAAATTCTTAAGAATTAAAGGATGGCATGTTCTCCAACCAAAGGATGTCCTATAATTCACATGTACCGAATTTGCATTTTCTCGTTTTAGTAAATAATAAAATTTTTAAAATAAACCCCTAAGTATGTATATCTAAAGAGTTAGATTATTGTGATATTTGAAATTTTTAAAAGATACTGTTTTCTTACATTTTTGGGTATTATATCTTTAAAACTGGGAAAGACTTGCAATTTCCTCTTTCCTAACCTACTACACAAAGCATACGTTACTAAGTTCCTCATCTGAATTATACACAGTTTCTATATTGATGAACATTTCTAAAGGCTGGAGACTATACATAACACAACATAACCCACTTCTTTCTAGGAAAATTATGTGATTTCTGTTCTATATTTTGAGCTGAAATTGATATATATGAAATATCCATCTGTAACTCTCATTCTGCACCCTGAAGTAAGAATACATAAAATTCCTCCTCCACAGGGCAAATATTTGAAGGCAGCTCTTTTTTCTGTTTTCCTCATTAAATATATCTATTTTGTTCAGTTCTTCAATCATCACAATTGTCTTATCATTACTCTCGCAAAATCTGACATCTAGAATTTCATTCATTGGCAAAAATGGTCTAACTGTTAGGAATATAGGTAGAAAGAATATTGCCGCCTTTGATATGAACACTGTGCCCAATATAATCAATATTGCATCAAAATTCAGTTCCTAGCAGTCACCTAGCCCTTTTTTATACTAGTCTTACATCAGTATAAGCCTAATATGTATAGTATATGATAGGGTTATGAATCATTTTATTTATCTATAGCAGTAGATATTTTTAAGCACAAGTATAGAACATCTATTTTTCTGTAATATTTTGGATTCACATATCTTTTTAAATTCTTATATCTGAATTTTATTTTTTGATTTTTTTCCAGTGACAGGATTCATTTTATTTATTTTTAAAATTTTATTATTGGAGTATAATTGCTTTGCAATGTTGTGTAAGTTTTTCTGTCCAGCAGTGTGAATCAGCTATAAGTATACATATATCCCCGCCTCCCACGGGGCCTCCTCCGCCCCATGCCATCCCTCTAGATCATCGCAGAACTCTGTCTGAGCTCCTTGTGTTATACGAAACTTTCCATTATCTGTCTGTGTTACACATGGCAGTGTGTATCTGTCAATGTTACTCTCCCAATGTATCCATCTCCTCCCTCCCTTTGTATCCACATGTCCCTTCTCCAATCTGCATCTCTATTCCTGTCCTGCAAATACGTTCATCTGTACTGCTTTTCTCCACTCCACATGTATGCGTTAATATTTGATACTTGTTTTTCTCTTTCTGACATACGTCATTCTGTGTGACGGACTCTAGGTCCATCCACATCACTACCAATGAACCCAATTCATTTCTTTTTATGGCTGAGTAATATTCCATTGTATATATGTATCACAACTTCTTTATCCATTCATCTATTGATGAGCATTTAGGTTGCTTCCACATCCTGGCTTTTGTAAATAGTGCTGCAATGAACATTGGGGTACACGTGTCTCTTTCAATTATGGTTTTCTCAGATTATGAACCCAGTAGTGCAATTAGTGAGTCATATAATAGTACTATTTGTAGTTTTTTAAGGAACACCTATACTGTTCTCCATGGTGGCTGTGCCAATTTACATTCCCACCAATAGTGTAGGAGAGTTCTCTACTCCATACCCACTCCAGCATTTATGGTTTGTAGATTTTTTGATGATGGCCATTCTGACTGGATGAGGTGATACCTCTTTGTAATTTTGATTTGCATTTTTCTAATGAGTGATGTTGAACATCTTTTCATGTTGGCCATCTGTAGGTCTTCTTTGGAGAAATGTCTATTTAGGTCTTCCACCTATTTTTTGCTTGAGTTGTTTGTTTTTTTGATATTGAGTAGCATGAACTGCTTGTATATTTTGGAGAATAATCCTTTGTCAGTTAAATAAATCCTTCTAATTTTATGTCAAAAGTAAATTGGGAAGCATGCTTTTCATGTTTTCATAAAGTAATGAATAGTGTTCTCCATGCAGACTCAGTAGCTATGGCATGAGAGTTTAGTTGCTCCATGGCACATGGATCTTAGTTCCCTGACCAGGGATCAAACCCACGTCCCCTGTGTTGTAAAGCAGATTCTTAACCGCTGGACCAGCAGGGAAGTACCCCATATGAATTTTGATTCAGTCAATAGTTAGTTTTTCTCATGTCACTGTGAAGTCAAGTAGTGTACTTTGAAGCACTGCTCCTTTCTTGGATAACTCTTTGATTTTCCTAGAGTTAATTGCCTCCTTTAAAAATTTGCTTAGTTTTTTTTTTAAAGTGCCAATTATTATTTTTTCTCTCAAGTTTGAACAGTTATATAAAAGTTTTATGAATTTTTTTCCCCTAAATGCTCAGATAGTTTCTCTTTCCTAAACTCCTCCCAGAGCCACCCACCCCCAAACCCTGATCTTCTCCCTCTGATCTGGTTAGGATGAACTAAACTTGCTGATCATTCTCTCATCCTGTGAAGTCTTCTCACGCAATTTCTATTTGATGACTTTTTCTTGCATCTCATATACTTTCTTTTATTTGCTCTTTTATATGAAAACAGTTTTCCCTGTATCTTCTTGAAAGATGACAAATGGGAGATTCATGTTTCCTTTTGTGCAAATCTGAAAATGTTTTTAGTCAGTCCTCATAGTTCCTTGATAACTTGGCCAGTTATAGAATTCTAGCAGAAAAATAATTTCCCTCAGAATTTTAAGGCATTACCTGATTCTTTAGCCTTTTGAGAAATCTGGTGATTCTTTAAGTGCCTTTGACTCCATGCCTGTGCCAGTGAAACTTTTGGTATCCTTGTCCTTGTTATTCTGATATTGTGTGAAGTGGCTTAGGGTGTGTGTGTTTAAAATACAGTTTGTTCGGCATTCTGTGCTATCTATGTGCTGTGCTTAATCACGCAGTCGTGTCCGACTCTCTGTGACCCCATGGACTGTATCTCACCAGGCTCCTCTGTCCATGGAATTTCTTACAGCAAGAATACTGGAGTGGGTTGCCATTCCTTTCTCTGGGGATCTTCCCCACCCAGGGATTGAACCCAGGTCCCCCGCATTGCAGGTGGATTCTTATCATCTGAACCACCAGGGAAATCCATGGGCATTCTATCCTTTTCATCAAGGAGATTTGTGCTGAGAAAGTCAATTTTATTATTTCTTTGGAAATGTCTATGCAACTATTTTCTTTGTTTTTCTTTTCTTCAACGCTTTCTCATTGAATATTAGAGTTTTTGAATTGATCCTCTAGTTCATTTGTTTTTATTATCTTATTTTCTATCTCTATCATTTGGTTTTACTTAATCGGAAACTTTGTCAATGTCTAAGCCATCTCTTGAGTTATTAATGTTATTACATGTTTAATTATTCAAAATCTTTTCTCGCCTTCTCATTGTTTGGGGTCATACTAGTCTATTCTTTTGTCCATATAACATCTAGTCTTTCTCTCGTTAATTGTTTTTTTGAAGGGAGAGTCTTTCATAATTGTCTCTTTATCCTTTGGACCCTTTTTTTTAGGGTAAGAGTGGGAGTGGTTTTCTGGTTCTCCTAAGGAAGTTATTTTTTTTCCCCCCTAAAGTTGATAATCCTCTGAAGCTCATTCTTACTTAAGAGTCAGGCAATAGAGAATTGATATAAAACTGCATTTGGATCGAGTTTAGTGGCTGGTGATTTTCCCTCTAAGTCACTATTTTTAGATCTTTTCTCTTGGAGACTCCTGTTTCTCAAAGAAGGACCCTGGAATGCCTTGCCTGTGAGCAAGAGTACTAGGCGCCGAGAGACCAAGGGTCTAGAATTCAATGTGCAGAATTCCCTTATTTGTCCTCCAGCATCCTCAGCTCTGGGGGTCCCATGTTTAACTTCTCTGTAGAATAAATGCCTAATCTACCCTCATAGCTCAGTTGGTAAAGAACCCACTTGCAATGTAGGAGACCTTGGTTTGAATCATGGGTCAGAAAATCCGCTGGTGAAGGGATAGGCTACCCACTCCAGTACTCGTGGGCATCCCTTGTGGCTTAGCTGGAAAAGAATCCACCTGCAGTGTGGGAGACCTGGTTCGATCCCTGAGTCGGGAAGATCTCCTGGAGAAGGGAAAGGTTACACACTCCAGTATTTTGGCCTGGAGAATACCATGGACTATATAGTCCATGGGGTTGCAGAGTCAGACAGGATCGAGCGATTTTCACTCCCTGCCTAAAGAGCAGTGGAGGAGTTGTGGCTTTCCTTGTTTCATCCAGCTACTGAGCCACTCACTGGTCCTGCTGGTACAAGGTTGTCTCGCTTCACATTGGTCTTCTTTTCTCTTCTTGCATCTTTTCCAAATCTAGTTTATTTACTTTGATATTGTGGGTGGAAAAAGAAAATCGATCAGGGAGGGGAAATGAATACATATGGTCGCTTCACCATTTTTAACTGAAATTGATTATGGTTTTTTGACCATATGTCTATTCTCTTTCTATTGTCCTTTCTCTTCTTTCTCTCCACTCTGAAATAACTTGAGGTATGTCTGATGTGTTTTTTAGTATCTTGGTAAACAGAATTATTTTGCAGGAAAAATAAGATAGGGTCTTACTGAAATTCACTTGAAGTGGTTACCCTCCTTCTCTCACCTATGAATGAGTTGTAAAATATAAGAGCATTGAACAATGCAGCTGTTCCATTCAAGTGTTTAATAGAGAAACCTACACCATAGATTGTATTTTCATGACCTAGTTTGTATTTCCTGAGGATCTGGGAAAGGAAGAAAAAGACAGGGGAAAAGAGGTTTAATATGACTTTAGAGTATTGTGTCAAGCACTGTTTTAGATTCATTCATCCATTATCACCTTTAATCTCACAACCTCCCTGATGTGTAGGTGTTGTTATTGCCGCTTTATGATGAGAAAACTGAGGACCAGCAAGGTTAAGCATCTAGCCCAAGGCTGTTCAAGAGCTGACAGTTGAGGTTCAAGTGTAGGTCTGTGATTCTAATCTCATGTCTTTTTTATTATTCCATTTTCCACACCACAATAGTAAAAACTATAAAACCCAACTTTAAATTTTAGCATAATTTACTTTTATCTGATAAGGATAATTTTAAAATTAGCTTAAAATCACTCAGAATTAATCCCTATAACACTCTCTCACAAGTTTTATTGCATATCACAAATAGACATAAATAGGTGCTGTGGGTATTCTTCCTTTAATTTCAACTTTGACGTTTCCTTTATCGAAGCCCTCACAGAGCTCATTTTTTATTTCTCATGGGAGAGCTCTTGGTACATATTCCTTTTCAGACCCTTATACCCCTACTGGAAAGCAAACTTCTTGGCTTGACTTCTGTTAATTCCCACAGCTAGTGCAAAACATTTGAAGAAACTTGAAATGGTAAATCCTGCTATTTTGTTAGCACTTGATTTTAAGAATTTTGCAAATGTTACCATAGTAAGTAATGCCTTGAAAGTCAATATATTTTTAAAGGTATCAGTTAGTGTTTTTCTGATATTTTTCTGATCTCCTTAACTTTTTGTGGTCCACCCACACTGAATAGTTTTCTGCTTTGTTCCATTCAGGAAAGCAGATGCTCATGGTGAAGGGATAGAATGTAAGCTCACAGGGGATAGAATAGGAGTTGGTTTGCATCATGGAATGTGCCATACCACCTAACTAAAGTAATGTCCCAGTTGCTGTCATTTGTATAAAAACATCGAGAAAAAGTAAATGCACAATAATGGCCCATAACAAATTGTTAAAAATAGACAAGATTTATATTATTCTCATATTGGCAATGACATTTTTTTTCTTCCCTCAATTCAGTCAGTGTAGTAACTCAGTAGTGTCTGACTATTTGCGACCCCAAGGAATGCACCACGCCAGGCCTCCCTGTCCATCACCAACTCCCAGAGTTTACTCAAACTCATGTCCATTGACTCAATGATGCCATCCAACCATCTCATCTGCTGTTGTCCCCTTCTCTTCCTGCCTTAAATGTTTCCCAGCATCAGGGTCTTTTCCAGTGAGTCAGTTCTTCACACCAGGTGGCCAAAGTATTGGAGTTTCAGTTTCAGCATCAGTCCTCCCAATGAATATTCAGGACTGATTTCCTTCAGGATTGACAGGTTGGAACTCCTTGTAGTCCAATGGACTTTCAAGAATCTTCTCCAACACCACAGTTCAAAAACATCAATTCTTTGGCGCTCAGCTTTCTTTATAGTCCAATTCTCACATCCATACATGACTCCTGGAAAAACTAGACAGACCTTTGTTGGCAAAGTAATGTCTCTGCTTTTTAATATACTGTCTAGATTGGTCGTAACTTTTCTTCCAAAGAGTAAGTGGCTTTTAATTTCATGGCTGCAATCACCAACTGCACTGATTTTTGAAGTCCAAAAAATTAAAATCTCTGCCACTGTTTCCACTGTTCCCCATCTATTTGCCATGACGTAATGGGAACAGATGCCGTGATCTTAGTTTTCTGAATGTTGAGTTTTAAGCCAAGTTTTTCACTCTCCTCTTTCACTTTCATCAAGAGGCTCTTTAGTTCTTCTTCGCTTTCTGCCATAAGGGTGGTGTCATCTGCAAATCTGAGGTTATAGATATTTCTCCCAGCAATCTTGATTCCAGCTTGTGCTTCATCCAGCCCAGTGTTTCTCTTGTATTCTGCATATAAGTTAAATAAGCAGGGTGACAATATACAGCCTTGACGTACTCCTTCTCCTATTTGGAACCAGTCTGTTGTTCCATGTCCAGTTCTAACTGCTGCTTTCTGATCTGCATACAGATTTCTCATGAGGCAAGTCCAGTGGTCTGGTAGTCCCATCTCTTGAAGAATTTTCCACAGTTTGTTGTGATCCACACAGTCAAAGGCTTTGACATAGTCAATAAAGCAGAAATAGACGTCTTTCTGGAACTCTCTTACTTTTTCGATGATCCAACAGATTTTAGCAATCGACCTCTGCCTTTTCTAAATACAGCTTGAACATGTGGAAGTTCACAGTTCACGTACTGTTGAAGCCTGGCTTGGAGAATTTTGAGCATTACTTTACTAGCGTATGAGATGAGTGCAGTTGTGCGGTAGTTTTGAGCATTCTTTGGCATTGCCTTTCTTAGGGATTGGAATGAAAACTGACATTTTTCAGTCCTGTGGCCATATAATTGTGTTACTCAGAGAGTCAATAAAATCTCTGAACAGGAACTCTTTAGATGAGTTCCACTTGCTAAGCAGATTTTATAGAGGAGTCTCAAGTGTGCATTACTCTTTTGTAATACACACAAACCATGCTATTAGAAAGTTAAAATAATAAACTATAAGCTTTAAATTAATAGCAGTCTTTCTTGATAATTTTTTGCTAGTGCTTACATTTTGAATTAGAATTACATTTACTGTTGCTTCTAGTGCAATAAACCTGAGTTCAGTAACTTATGTTTCTGGGTTTGTAATGACTGTTTGTCAAGTCTTATTGTTGAAGAAAATGAATCCAATTATTGAATATTTTAGTTATCATTTACTGGGATGATTTTTCATTCTGATTTTCTAATATTTGTGTGTGGAAAATAATATATGATAAGTGAAAATTTCTGTATAAAGTACTTGCTTGAGTTAATGCAATTTTGCTTTGGGTTTTACATTTAAAAATGAAAATAATCACAAAACTTTTCCATATATAGTAAATTATCTTTAAATATTACTTTCGATTGAATTAGCCAAATGAATTATGCATGAGATAATCATGTTGCATTGATTAGCTTTGAACTGTAAATGTATTTTGTGTGTGTACATAAATATAAACATATATACTCAAAAATAAAATTTTAGAACATGAAATAGAAATGTAAGTGTTCTATTTTTATGATGATATAAATGTAGTGAAAATTTATTGGATATATTTCTTATTAAGCATATGTTTCTTTGTCCTTTAAGTTGAAACTCAAACGTCTTTGCAAATAAACCTGACCTGAAATATTTTAGATGTCTGAATTTGCAAATTTTAAATATAATCAGATGCAGTACAACTGAATGAAATATTTCAGTAGTACATGTTTTGGAAACCAAATGCTGTCTTAGGTTGTTAAAGCTACATAGTCAAAGGGTGTCTGTAACAGGTTAAAAAGGAAATTTTCAGACTCCATTAAACTTTAAAACTCTAAGTATAATCTTTCAGGAAATACTGTGAATGGGGTCCCTGTTGATAGATTTAGTATCTTACTCCTTACTGCACATATGCATTGAATTAAAGGAACAGTAGCAGTACTATTTTATAGAGTTGACACTACATTTAATATGCATATTTTGACTTTTTTGTGTGTGTGCTTCTGTTTAAACACAGAGGTGCTCTACTATACTTTGGCTGTTTCTTGCTATGTTAATGTTTTACTTCTCTAATAATTTAGGCGCTCAATTTTAAATAGTATTCTACCATTGTAGGGAATGCCCTTAATTACAAAGTAGTTGTACAAGATTCATATCTAACATTTTTCTGTGCATGCATGAGTGCTAAGTTGCTTCAGTTATGTCCCACTCTGTGTACCACTATGGACTATAGCTCCCCAGGCTCCTCTGTCCACGGGATTCTCCAGGCAGGAATGGTGGAGTGCATTGCCATACCCTGTTCCAGGGGATCTTCCTGCCACAGGGATCAAATCCATGTCTCTTGTGTCCCCTGCATTGGCAGAAGAGGGTTTTTTTGTTTTTGTTTTTGTTTTACTAGTGCCACCTGGGAAACCCACAATTTTTTCTGTAGTGGGGCTTTTCTTTTAGATAGATAGTTATCATTGGCTTCCTGAAATTTCAAAAACCACGCTGCTCCTGGGTTTAAGTTTGGCCTGTTTTGTTGTTTGTTTGTTTAGCTTCTTTATTCTTAAAAATCAGAAAGAAAAAATGAAACATATATAGTGTTTTATTCAGCAGGATATCTAATTTCTGGTCTGTTTGACCTGAAGCTCTATTACTTCCCTTTGTAATATGTCATTTCATAGACAAATCTTTTGTTACAAATCTTGTGTTACAAAGACATTTAACATGATCACCAAAATGTCATTCTAAAAAGTTCTCTAGAAAAATAATGATCAAAGATATCAAAAATTTTAAATTTAGCTCTGCTACAGAAGTATATGATAGTTTAGTTTTGAAAAGTACAAAACAAAGATAAATAATACATATTCTTACAGTGAGAAATCCATTGATGCTTTTGGAGTTGCCACAAGGACTAAGAAAAACACAACTAATCATCTCAAATTGTTTCAAGAAAGACACTTCAAATACCTGATTATGTTTTTAGCTACCATGATATGTTTGTGTTTAAATCTACATCACTCCATTTTATTCCTTGTAAATTGATGCTTTTCATTCAGTTGCACTTGTCTGGATGGAAAGTATTTTGGGTTTGTAGTAAGAAGGTGTATTGAATGACTGCATTTCTGTGAGTTTAGCTCTCCTAAAACAGACTCTGTGTGAACCCCTTTGTCACTTGGGAGCAGATTCTTCTCGGTTGTCTGAAGAAATTAGCTAATATCTGCCACACCATAAGCAATCAGGTAGACATGACATCCAGTCATCTGGCTGTGAGCTTTTACTTTTTCAACTAACAACTGTGAACCTTGCTGTATATGACACAAAGAGATGATGCAATATCTAGAAATAAAGTAAAAAATTGTTTCTTCATCAGATTGCCTAATGACTTAAGAATTAGTTTCGAAAAGCAATCAGAAAAGTCCAAAAATTTTGAAAAGCAAAGATAAATTGATTAATAGGGCTTCCCTTGTGACTCAGATAGTAAAGAATCTGCCTGCAATGTGGGAGACCTGGGTTTGATTCCTGGATTGGGGAGATCCCCCAGAGAAGGGAAAGGCTACCTACTCTAGTATTCTTGCCTGGAGAATGCCGTAGACAGAGGAGCCTGGCGAGCTACGGTCCATGTGGTCGCAAAGAGTCAGACATGACTAAGTGACTAACACTTTCACTTTCAACTTATTTATATTCAGTTTTATATTTCCTTGTTAATCATTTTTTGTTTAACATCATTACAAAACTAAAGTCAAGGTATTTCTGATAGCTGAAAAACCAAATATCATAAGTTTAACCATCCCTGAAATGGTTTGTGAAAAAGTGTAATATTGAATAAAATGTTTATAATAGTACTGTCAAATTTTGATAATAGTTTAATATTTTACTTATCAGAATTGAAGAAGAGTGTTAAGGAAGCTGTACTTTTATTGTTACAAGATACTTCTAGTTATGATGAATTGACCATGAAAGACTAACTCTGCTCACTTTAAAAATGGGGTTATCACCAAATTTACTGACTGAAGTCCATTTAGAAAACTGGAAATTATTTAGGCTATATATCAAATTAATTTAGAAATTTTAAATTGAAAACCAAGAATCTATATGAATTGCTATTTTTCTTTAAAATATGTACTTTCACTGATTGGTTGCTTATCTTGATAGTCATTAAAAATATTTAATATAGAACTTGCAGTTGATGTTAGAGCTCTTTTCTAATATTAGGTATTTATAATAATAATTTTCAAATATGAAGAATCAAATGTTAGTTTTAATACTTATCCTTAGAGTTATTTAGCTAAAGTTTACATAAGGAACATAGAAACAAAAATATATTCCTTCATTCATAGAGAATACTATGCAGGAGCAATGAAATAAACATTTCTAGTCAAATTTCTAGTCTAGATACTTTGCTAAATGTATTTATAAATTGTATGTTAGTCACTCTGTGTTGTCTGACTCTTTGCAACCCCATGGCCTGTAGTCTGTCAGGCTCCTTCTAGTCAAATTTAATTAAAATAATTAATAATTAATTCTTACACTTTGCTTGTTATTCAGTAGGCCAAATTTTATGTTCTTTTTTTTTATCTACTTAGCTAAAATTGAGGGCGACCACTGCTATGTAAAATAAGCATTAAACTTAAAATATATCATCTAAATCAGCTCATGTGCCACCAGTGAAATAGCTATTATTTTAGAAGACCTATGGTTCATGGTACACAGGAATTAACTTCTTCCTTTGAAAAGAAGAATAGTTCATAACACATTTAGTTAGAAACAAGTGATTCTGGGTTCTTTCTATTTTTCATGATTTCCTACAGTAGGTCTGTTCCCAGGAGAATTTATAGTCTAGCAGGTAAATGAGACATGGAACAGGTAACTGAGTATTGAGGTATAAAAGCTGTGTAACAGCCACACCTAATCTAGTCTGGGCTCTGATATTAGCGAAGGAGAGAAGGAATGCGATTTAAAATTTAGCACTGAAAAATTTATAGGGATGCAATGAAGAAAGGTGTTAGGATCAGAGGAAATGACATGTATAAAGGTCCTGATCTGAGGATGACTAAAGCATTTTCCAGGAAACTATATTCTTTATGTCATCTTCCCATTCTCTTTTACATTATGAGAGACATTTTCAAGGTTGTCCTTCATGTAATCAACATTATATTTTGCAGGATTCTTTATTAATTTTAATTTACTTTTGCATTTTGCTGTAGCTTTATAAATTCTTTAGAGTTTTCTGAGTTTGGCCATTTCTCTTGTGTAAAAAATCCCTTTCTCCTCACCTTTGTGTCATGTCATGACATGTGTTCAGTTGTGTTCGACTCTCTGTGACCCCATGGGCTGTATGTAGCCTGCCAGGCTCCTCTGTCTGTGGAAGTTTGCAGGCAAGAATAATGGAGTGGGTTGCCATTTCCTCCTCCATTCCTTACCTTTACCCAGAACTTTATATGAAATAGTTATTCTTTTACTAATATTACATATGAAAAATAGAGGTTGAATGAGATTTAAACAATTACCTAAAGTCACCCAGTTTGTGGTCAATAAAAGGCAATTTACACATGGCTAATGTACAGTGTAATAGTTACTTTTCAGGGCTATTTTTTTTTTTCTAATTAGGATACAAACTAATTAACCCAGTGTCAGTCTGCTTCCCACTACTTTCAGAGATGATAGAGACCTAGATCACCATTAAAATTTACGAAAGTCTAATGTGTGTGCACACGCACACACACACACACACACACACACAGACCCCATGGTTTTCCATTTCCTAGAACTGGAGCTAGGTGAACTTCATCTCCTTATTTTATTTTGTCTTGCACTTTAAGTTTGTAGAATTAATCAACAAGTTTCTCACAAATTGTCTATTTATTCTTCTATAGTATCCTTATATGTAAATAAACAGAGCAATAGTCCACATTTATAATATCGGAAGGAATCTTACTCTGTAATTATATACAACTTCACTTGAAAAACTAGACTTGTTCCAAAGTTAATCATGTGAGAATGGACTCATTAATTCCAACTGTGCATTTTGGGATTGAATGTGCCATCCAGCCTTCACAATTCTGGATATTCCATTGCATTTTTAGGGCTTGCAAATTCTACATTTGTTTCAAATGTTCTGTTTTCATTAAATAGGCACGTGTCTTCACCTAACTTATAAGAATAGTCAATTCAGGTTACTTGTGTTTAATGTCACCACTTCCTGTAACTACTCCTGTACAGTATTTACAGAAAAATCTCAGAAGGAGATTGTCTGTCAAAGGTGTAGAGGTGATTTTTAAAGAAAAAAATTCTGAGAAGCATGCTGGAAATGAGTTATAGAGTGTTAATATATCTTCAAGGAGATAAAATTGTATCAGGGACATAAAATAGAGAAAAGCAATGAAAAGAATTACTGGATCCCAGAGAAAAGAACAGCCAAGTTGAGTCTTTCTACCATATAAGCTATTTTTTTAGAATCTTTACAACTCAGAATGTATTGCGGTTTGAGAGAAGGAAAGTAATATTTCACTACTTATTTACAGTGTGACTGCCTCATTCCAACTAAAACATGACTCTTTGCATAACATATTCTCTTACTTAAATCCCCACATGAAATTCATCAGACATGACAAAATAATATATGTATTCCTTTTCAGATCCTGGGGAAAGAGTTCTTTAAAAGTGTTATTGAAGCATAATTTACTTAGCAATTCTTTGATTTTATATTTTTTGTCTATCTTTCCTAGAAGACCTTGAGTTTAATACCAATGAGTATATTTCATGGAAATATAAGCTGTTTTAATAAATCATTTTAGAGTTTAATAAAAACAAATTAGAACTGCTTGCACCCAGGATCAACATCAATTAATCAGCTGATATTTATTGTACCTACCAGTTGTGGGTCACCTGGGTAATCTAAAAGGTCCTTGACTTGTAAACTTTGGGTAGATAAAGAATGTGACAAAAATAGAAAATGATGAGGTGCTAAAAGGAGAGTGAGACAGAAGAGTTCAGAGAAGTGAATGATATGTGTCCATGGAGTTGACTTTAAGCTTTAAAGATAAATACTATTTAGAAACACCAGGGCAAGTGAGTAGTCCAGGTAAAAGGAAATAATATCAATCAGGCATTGTTGTGAGTGAAGATGTCACCTTAAAGGGAAAGTAATCATATTATGCCCACTTAGAGCAAAGGTTGTGTATTGAAAAGAAACAGAATACGAGATTGGAGAGGGATGTTGACTGAAATTTGGTGGATCAAGAAGGCAAAGAAGAATGTAAGTTTGGTTTACTATTAAAGACAATAAGGATGCATTGTCAGTTCTTGAGCAAAGAGAAAAAGCAGTATGCTTAAAATTATGTTTAACGATAGTCTTGGTTACAGATTAGAATAACAAAGAAGAGAAAGAATCAAAGGAGACTTTAAGTTAGAGGAGGAGAAGCCAGTCTTCACTTTAGTAGTGAACTAGAGTGTCACAGTTTACGTTCCATACAAAGGTGTTGCTTATAGAGGAAATGCATTGTTCATTCTAAAGTAGTATCTTTGGCTGAATGTCTCCTCTTGTGTTACATAGTTTCGTAAGTGAATTGGTCATTCTTATAAGAAATATCAACAATTTACTGCGTGTTTACTGTGAGATTCTTGGATTCCTGGCAATGATAAAAGAACTATGAGAATGCTGAAAAACGGAGATACAAGGGCAATGTATAGAAAAGACACATCAAACAAATATATAAGACCATCCACCTTTGCCCATCAACAAACCTACATCTTCAAGACTGAGTTTAAATATCACATCTTCCTGAGTGCTTTCCAAATATCCCATAAAGAAATGGCTAATTTTCATGATTGTGTTAATTTAATCATAAATTTTATTGTATTATTTTAATGGTTTTTTACTGTCTTGTATTTTTATTCTGATCTTTACTGAGTAATATTATTTAAGATGTACTCTGGCATTATTCATTTAATAGGTGGTATGTGTCATCTGGATTATAAGCACTTTGAGGATAAATCAAAGGCAAGAGTTGTTTAACGAGTCTATATTTATATGCTACTTTTGGTATATGATAGAAACTCAATAATATTCATAGAAAGAATAAAATAATAAATGTTTTTCCATCTTCCGTAAGTATTGCTGTATTCATATCATGAATATTCACAGATGATTACTGTTTAAAAGGGACATTTAGGGAGAGTCATGAATGCTCTTTTGTTCAAAAGGTCACAATTGAAAAGTTAGAAAACATAATATGAACCTGAGAAGAAAAGCTTTCTTTGTGTGTGTGTGTGTGTGTGTTAAAATGCAGCTTAATATATTTTTAATTGAAGTATAGTTGATTTACAATGCTGTATTTGTTTCAAGTGTAAAGCACAGTGATTCAGTTATACATACATGTGTATCTATTATTTTTCAGATTCTTTTCCCTTATAGGTTAATACAGAATTTTGAGTATAGTTCTCTGTACTATTTGTGAACATGTACGTATACTCCCTGATAATATATGCCTGGTATTCAACAGCATGTGATTTTTAAAAGTTTAGTATACTTTATACTAAAAGTTTAGCATACTTTATACTAAAGTACAAAATATGTTATATTGTTTGAAAAAATAAACACTGAAGTCAAGAAGCAGGCAGGGAAGTGGCTAAGATAAACAGCCAGGAGAAGTACATCATAAAGAAAGGTAGATATGAAAGAGAAGATCAATAGCAAGAAAGAATGAACACAATACAATTTGTGAAGATCCATTAGCAATTCACACAGAATTAAGAATGTTTTAAGTCACACATAAGGGTGTAGGTGTTAATGGCAAGAGAACATCTCAGACATGGTAATAAGTCTTAATAATCAAGGCAACAAGTTCAATTAATTGCCTATTCAAATGGGAAATAGCATTGCAAATTTAATAAAGGTAAATTATCCTCAAACTATTCATTTTTTAATTTAAAATATTTAGGCAACTTATAGTCTATATTAGATATGCAGTCTTTGAACTCACACATAAAATGCGTAATATATTATCTAATGTTCTCAGAACTCAGTATATGTTTCTAAATGAAACCATATGTGACCAGCTATCCCAGAAGAATGACAGGAGTTATCTGGAATCCATGTCTTCTTAGCTTAACTCTTCCCTGGTGCATATATCATGCTGAAAATTATCAACATCCTGAGAGTTGGAGGGTTTGTGTTGGAATGATACCATTGCCAGATTGATTAAAAGAAAAAAAAATCAACTGAATCATGCTTAAAAAAAATAAATTTGGAGGATTTTCCTGGTGGTCTGGTGGTTAAGAATCTGCCTTCCAATGCAGCAGATGCAGGTTCAATCCCTGGTCGTGGAACTAAGACCCACACGTTATGATACAGCTAACCCCTCTTGCCATAACTGGAGAGTCGTGTGTTGTAACTAGAGTCTGTGCACTGCAATGAAAGATCCCGCTTGCCACAGTTGAGACCCAATGCTGCCAAGTAAATTAATGCATTGAAAAAAAATTTCTGCTTTCTCATATTTTCCTACATTGAGAGTTTTTTTTTTAACATTCAAAACATAGTTTGCACTGTGGCAAGACATATAGGGTTAAAAATAGAGTAGGACATGACTGTACAAAATTGAAAGCAAGTTTTTTATTGGAATATGTGTGGTAATGGTAGGTAGTTGCAGATAGTCTTTAACCTTAAAAGATCTAAAGCATTTATGTGCCAGAAGAGTGCTTGGTGTATGGTAGATAATCAATACTTTTTATAAAATAAATGATTACCTTATGATACCAACATCGATTTATGGTCTAGGGCAGACTGGCAAATTTTAAATTCTCTCCTTGGAAATATCAAAGTATAATTTGATGAAAATATCAAAGCAATGATGTTTTGATTGTTTCATTTCCCGCTTCTTATAGATAAATCAGTCAAGATAAAATGAGTAAATGCATTCATATTTACCTTCCAGTGCTCAGCTTCCTGTGGTAAAGGTTTAAAATACCGTGAGGTGCTTTGCATTGACCAATTCCATGGGAAATTAGAAGAAAAATATTGCAGTCATCTACGGAAACCTCGAACACATAAAGCTTGTAGATCTGTCGGATGCCCTTCATGGAAAGCCAACAGATGGAAGGAGGTATGTAAGGTGTTTTATGGTTATGTATGTATTCTTGTGTTTAAAAATAAAATCTTAATTCACTCTGCATGCTTTCAATAACCTTGAAACTTTTATGCCACTAAATGTGTTTTATTCTATTACACATTTTTTTTCACACTATGCTCTGAATTGATACTATACAGTGTTAACACATTTGCTAAGTTCATAGTTTAATAAAAAAAATTAGTCTTGATTATTTTGGGGGCTATAAACTTTACAAGAAATTCTGTTACTGAATACTAGGGAGGCTACCAATGATTATAACATTATTCCAGGTGGTCTAACAGTAAAATACATATGTTGAGGTATTTAGTAACTGCCTTGTTACCACACTAAAGTCTTGGATTTGAGCTGAGGTAGCAACTTGGAAAAGGGACTGATAAGTTCCAGATGGATCATAATTGGAGATGGTTTAAGAGTTAGGGACATGACGGAACCAGGGAGCCTGGCTGGTCTAAGGCCAGAGTGGACACACTTGGGAAGACTCAGCAAAAACAAAGCTTATACTGAGATGAGAACAGGGCTAAGAATGTCAGGTTATAGAAGAAGGCTGATGGATACTTGCTTTGGCACACTCAGAGAGGTAAACTCCAAATCTAAACTTGGAAAGGCATATATTTGAATGTGGTTGTTCAGCAAAGATCAGCATGGGTAATAGTAAAGAGGAGAAAAACATAAATGAGGCCAGAAATGTTAACCAGAATAATTTCCTGAAGCTTGATTTCAGTGCAGCTATGCTTTCAGCAAAGCTACCTGACTGCTTGCTGCTGTATTTCAGGGTATGTATCCATCTCTTAAAAGAGCTAGTCTTGCCATGGGAAAAAGAAACCCATATTCTGTTGATGGAATTTCCTTGTCTCTGTCTGATGTAGGAGCTATATTAGGAAGATAGGGGCTCAGACAGGAGCTGGAAGTGGGGTTCCCCTGGGCCCCTAAATTTTATCCTTCACTCCTTGAAATTGGAGGTTCCCAGGTGGTACTACTGGAAAAGAATCCACCCGTCAATGCAGGAGACTCAAGAGACATAGGTTCGATCCCTGAGTTGGGAAGATTGCCTTGGAGAAGGGCATGGCAACCCACTCCAGTATTCTTGCCTGGAAAATCCACAGATGGAGGAGTCTGGTGGGCTACAGTCCATGGGGTCGCAAAGACTCGGACATGACTGAAGTGACTGAGCATGCACACCCAGTAAATGAAATTATTTTTCATGGTTTGGCAGAGACCATGATTTGAAAGATTTCACATTAATCTGTTCTCTTTAGTGAATGCCACTACTACCCGCTAAGTTGTTCAAGAAACCCTGGGTCTATCCTGTTTCCCTTGACCCCAGAGTTAGTTACTCCCCAGCTCCTCTCAATTCTTCCATCAGAGTCACTCTTGAGTCTCCATGGCAATCACCCCAGTCTAGTTCATCATCATCTGTTTCCAGGTGACCTCTTAACATATATTTTTGCCATTATTTACTTACATATAGTATGAGCTCTGGAAGAAGTCTTAATCCTTCTATGACTTAGAGTCTTCGTGAGTGTGTGCCCAGTTGTGTCCGACTCTTTGCAACCCCAGGGACTGTAGCCTCCAGGCTCCTCTGTCCTTGGGTGTTTTCAGGCAAAAATACTGGCCTGGGCTGCCATTTCCTCCTCCTGGGGATCTTCCCAATCCAGGGATTGGACCTGTCTCCTGTGTCTCCTGCATTGGCAGGCAGATTCTTTACCACTTATCTAACCATGCCTATTTCTTCAGCATTATCACAGGCCTCGAAATCTTAGATACAATGGATATCTTGTTCACTAAGTGCCCAGCTTAGAATGGAGCTACCTACTTCTTAGTTTGAATTCTATATTTCAGTTGCAAAAAAAAAAAGGACCTGCCATCTCTTAATTTATACATTTGTCATGTTGTGGTTTTGCTTAAAGCAGGGGTAGGCTTTATTTTATCTGGACCAAGATGTGGCAGGTAATGACAAAGCAGCTTTCCACTGGAGAGGAAAACATTCCAAAGGCACTGCACCCAGCACGTGGCAGAAACCTTTCAATTCTGATGTCAGGTGGGAGGTGCTGGGGGATGGGAGTGGGAGAGACGCCCCTCTTGGCCACCAGTATCCCTGGTGACCCCAGGACTGTCGCCGCCTCGCAGCTGCTGTGGTTGCTATTCATGAGGGACTCTTCCTGACCCTTGACCTCCAGTCCCGCAATAGCGAATCAATCACTGGTGCTAACAACTTGGCCTTGGCTTGCCACCAAGTCTGAAGTTATATAAGATTCACTAAAGGAACATATTCCAGGGGTTTCTAAGATACAGATATGAATATGTAAAGACTATAAAAAATACAGATGCTTTTGTACAGAGTCGACCTTCTTCTCCTTGAATTGGTTTTCCTTGTCATAGAAATTAGCTTCATACACCCACACAGAACCCAAAACTCTGCTAGAAACAAATGACCACTTGTGAAGTCGTTGGTTTTTGATTTATTCTATAAAAAGTACTCACATGGAGTTAACAATCGCAGGCTGTCGCTGTGCTACGTGTAATAATATATTTAACAGAAGCGTAATTTCAGAGGTAGTTAAGAGATAATTACTGGTTGCTCCTTTGTTCTTACTGCATAAATTGTAACGTTGCTTTAATAGCACTCACTGGAAAATAATTTCATTTTATTACTATTTTACATTATACCTCTAATGGAAAGATTCATTTGGCAAATTGTGACCACAGAGGTGCTCAATGAGTTTTGAAGTTAACACTTCTGATTTGGTATTTGATATCATTTTTTTAATGAAAGGATTTAGTAATGCCTTTTAATGACTGCCAGCAAACAGGAAAAAACATTACTGCATAGAGTTCTTTATCGCCTAAGTTCAGATGTATGCCATTAGATGCAACAGAAATACTAGAATCATTTAAAAAGAAAAAAAAAAAAAGGCTCATCCTCTTCTTTTTGGAACCAGACATTTTTTGTTTATGTTTTCACCTAATTTTATCCATTTGAGAGTACCATCTTTACTTATAAATTCAAGTTTTTAAGGCTAGGCTGACTTAGATTCCTCATGTCTCATGCTTAGTTCAGGGCCATCCAAACGTAGTTTACAAGCTCAGAAAAAAGTTGTTCAGAATTCTCCTCTCCCTGTGATCAAGGGAAACCTGTTGGACAGCTTAGAAAGGACCTAATCTCAGGGCTTGCTATTGAATCAAAAGCCTTGTGACCACAGTCACTTACTTGTTCCCCTTCTTAGAGACCCATCATTTTCTTTCTAGTATTTTAAGATCAGAGCTGGAACCAAAGGTTAGATGAGCTCCCCAGATCTCACAGGTCTATTGGTTAATGCCCCCTTTCCCAAACCCCCTGATCTGGAAAAAACTTTTTTGGAAACTATCTGCTAAATGCCGTCATGTTTAAGTGATTTGGTATTTCTGTAATTCCATATTTTCTATATTTCCAAAATACACACACACATGCACATATGTATGTAGTCATACTTGAAAACTTTCCATTGTATACATATATGTCTTTTATAATCCAAAAAGATAGAAAGCCTTAAGCTCCCACGGGCCCCTCATCTTTATACCCAGTTTGAGCATTTCCTCCAGGAAGACAACTTGGGGCCCAAGGTGAAGGAGGATGTCTCTCTGCTCTGGGACTGGGTGAATATGCTTCTCAATAGTGCCAGCAATTCTGTTTTTGCATTTGTCTGCTGCCTGTGAAATCTCTCCCTTTATCATTTTTCTTGATACTTAAGACAGTCTGTCTTTGAGTGAGCTGAGATGACTAATACTCTTTGGTTTGAGGCATGAGTGGAGAAAATTTCAAGGCAGGGATAATTGTATCTCTGTAAGTAAAGTGAAAAAATGGGAATAGGAAGGAAGCAGCAAGGGTCAGTGACCTTCTAACACTATATGAAAGACTTCTGTATTCCTCACAATTGTAGGTATTATTCATTATGTATATGAGAAAAACAAGGCTTAAACGGTTTAAGTAGCTTGTGCAGGTCACTGGCAGGAAGTGATGGGGAGGGGGCAAGCATTTGAATACTGGTCTGAGTTTTCCCTACTGTAATTGCTGCCATAATTATTTTATTTTTATGTTATCTTAGATTGTCTTTATATTTTCTTAGCAACGTCTTTTACTCCCTTAGCAACCTATTGCTCCTCTTACAAAGCACCTAAAGTCAACAATTGCAGAATGTCACTGGGCTACACATAATAATGCATTCAAGAGAAATGTAATTTCTATGTTGTGTTGAGTTCATTACAGGCTTATTTATATATAATAAAGTCTGTTGCATCAATTTAAGGTATACATGGATGTCACACATCATAGGTAAATAGCTGAAGGTTCTATTGATCATGTATTAAATCACTAGCAACATATTAGATTACATTAATAGATAAGTGTTCATATCTTTGCACTAATAAATTCTGCTCAGATTTTTGGAGTAGTACCTATTCTGAGACCTGCACTAAAAGAAAAGTCTTGGCAAATTACCAAATCCCCAGAGAAGCACAATTGAATTGTAACTATTCTGTATAAGTTCCATTGTATTCTGTTGCAAGCAGGAAAAGCCCTGATTATTAGCAGCTTAAACTGGAAGACTTTTATTCTTTACATAATAAAATCAGAAAGTCACTAGATTTAAGTTAGATTCAGGAGTTCTACATGGCAAGGGTGCTGGACTGAGATTTCTGTAGTTCTGTTGATCAACTGCTAATGGTCATAAAATAGCTGCCACAGTTCCAGGCCTCACATCTTTGTACTTTCTCACATGGAAGTCAGTATGTATTTGTTCTATGTTGGTAGGGAGGACACATTCTACCCAGTGGATAAAAGTTTAAGGAAGAATATTTCAGCTCAATATAGGAGAGAATTTGCTAACTTCAGAGTCAGTCAAACCAAAATCAGAATGCTTTCAGGATATAGTGAAGGTACCTATATTGAAGTTATGGAAGTCTGGATGGATTTGATGTTCATTCATTCACCACTGTTGTAAAATAGATTTCAGTATTGAAGAGAAATTGGGATTAGATATTTCTACAGTCTTTTTTAACTCAAAATCCTCTACTACTGCTCTAATACTGATTCACTTGAAATAAAATATAGTTGCAAATAACTGACTATAATAAAATCAAAATCTTATTCCATTAACAAGAAATTATAAATAGTGCATCAAGGAAAGAGTTTACTATTATATTTTAAATGATTGTTTATTAAATGACAGAGTGAATTAGCATTAATGAACCCATTTTGGCAAAGCATGTTCTAATATTTCTTCATCTCTGTTCTGTAGTAGCTAACGTGGCTATTGTACCTGTGGACTGGCTAAAATCTATCTTCTACACTTCCACTGTCCAGGCTTGTGTTGGACAGTTGTAGTGTTGTAGTACATTTATGCATAGGTAGGAAATCTGGCAGACTTTTCCTATCTGAATTAAATTATACAGTGGTGGCGAGTTAGTGCCTTAAATCAGTTATTTGTGTCATACTTGTAATAATAACCTCAAATTGCCTTCATATGAGTTACTTGGATTTTTAAAGACAAAATTTAACATGCTTATAAATATGTGGCTCTATAAAGCTGCTGAATAAAGGTGCCTATTTTGGAGTTAGGGGTATACCTTGGGAGGTCATTCTAATAGTAATACATTGCTGGACTTAAGAGTGAGTTATCATATCTTCACAGCATTTACAACTGGAAGAGGAGCTGATGGGCAAAGGCCATAAGTTCTCCTTTGGAAATGTTGGATTTGAGGTGCTTTTGACAAATCTATGTAGAATACACATGAAAATCTTGTCAATACATAAAAAAGTGTAAAAAGTCGTGTTAGTTGTTCAGCTGTGTCCAACTCTTTGCATTCCCGTGGACTGTAGCTCTCCGGGCTCCTCTGTCAATTGAATTTTCCAGGCAAGAATTATGGAGTGGGTTGCCATTCCAGCTGGAGAGAATAGATTTAGAAATTCTTGCTATCTAGAAGAAATTGCTCAGAGAGATCTCAGAACGTATAAAGAGAAACAAGTTATAGACCCTAGGAAACACTAACATTTAAAGGCTAAACAAAGAAAATAGAGTCAATTAAGGACTTCAAGAGGAGAGTACCTGGAACCAGATAGGATTGAAGCCAGAATGGCTCAACAGAACATGGCTAGTGGTGCGGAATGTGTCAGTGAGATTAACTAAGAAAAGACATGAAAAGTTTTTGCTGGACTTGGCAGTTAGGGTTATTGATGACACTACGCTAAGAAATATTTCATTTAAGCAATGGATTCTCTTCTCTGTTCAAATCTGAAATACATTAGTTTACTCTTTTATATTCTTCTCTCTTAAAAAAAAAAAAGAAAAGAAATGCAAGCAGCAGTCCAAAAGTCCAGTTTTTTCATTTTTTTGTTTGTTGGTTTGTTACCTTTGAGGATGAGCTCCACAATAGTAGTTACTCATGGCCTCAGTGGAGGCCTTCTAAACCTGTGCCATGGTCAGTCAGGATCAATCAGAAACTTGGATTATTGAATAACACAATATTATATTTGTCTGACAAAACTTTTTACTAAGCTGCCTTTTGTGAATTTCTTTTTCAGGAATATTTTTTTTTTTCAGGTTTACAGGTAGAAAATTTTCTAAATATAGTTTATATTTCTGTAATTATTGCTGGAAAGTGTTTGCAGGAGTCTTATTTTATAGGCTAAACATTTTCATCAGAGGTTCAAATAAGCAAAACCACATCCCCACATCTTCGCGGGCTTAAAATTGTGCCCTGGACAAAATACACAAAATAATATGTGATTATTATCTGCATACAAAGGAGTCATGTCTTTTTTTTTTTTTAAATAAAACATTCAATAAGTTGGCAAAATTCAACTGCAAAAGCATTAATTGAGGGTAGGTATAAGTAACCTACGGGCTTTCCAGGTGGTGCTAGTGGTAAAGAACCAGCCTGCCAATGCAGGAGACATAAGAAACACGAGTTTGATCCCTGGGTCAGGAAGATCCCCTGGAGGAGGGCCTGGAGAATCTCACGGACAGATGAGTCTGGTGGGCTATTGTCCGTGGGATTATGAAGGCTCAAACACAACTAAAGCAACTTAGCATGCATGTATAAGATATGCAGAATATTCTTCATAAGTTAAAAAATAATATAAAATTTCTCTTTTGAGTCAGTGGTTGCTATTTACAGACACAACACAAAAAACTAAATTTAAAGGGGCGTCTAGTGTAAAACTGCTATAAGAGTCTATAAGAGAAATTTGAATCTATCAAGTAAACTAAATTTTTTAACATTTGGGGCTTTAAAGCTTTTTCAAAATTCATGATGAAACCATATACTGCAGATAAATATTTACTGTTAGGAAAGAGAGATCAATGACTCTGGGAATCTTGTAGAAATAAAGAACTTAATGAAAAAACCTGAATTTTTACCCTTATACTATCACAGTTGGGAACAATGATAAGGCCCCACATAACAGTCAATATGACCTCCAATCCCTTCTGGAATAACAAAGAGTATAAAAACCAAGCTCACAAATTAAATAAATACCCTTAGACATTGTCCATACTTTATTGCTGTTGGCATCACAGCTCTTGGTTGTGGTCAAGCTCTGTTGTTTTATGGCTTGGCCTTGTGGAGCTGAAAAAGCCCTGAGATGCTGCCAAGTCCTCCATTCCCTGGAGGCAACACAAGGAGAGCTCAAAGTCTGGAGTTTGGAAAGAAGTGAGCTTAATCTGTATCTAGGGTGAAACAGATCACCAGCCCAGGTTGGGTGCATGAGACAAGTGCTCGGGCCTGGTGCACTGGGAAGACCCAGAGGGATCGGGTGGAGAGGGAGGTGGGAGGGGGAACCGGGATGGGGAATACATGTAAATCCATGGCTAATTCATTTCAATGTATGACAAAAACTACTGTAATGATGTAAAGTAATTAGCCTCCAACTAATAAAAATAAATGGGAAAAAAAAAAAAAAGAAGTGAGCTTAAATCTGCTTCACCAGTGACTCCAGGCAGCAGCTCAGGCAAATGACTTAACATCTCTGAGTCTCAGGACTTCAGTCTTGGTACTTCTTTGGAGATCTACTGTCAAGAATAAGTGTGGGACTAGTTCTATGAAATTTTACAAACAACGCAAAATCTTCTTTGTGCAGATAAGGCAAATGATACCTGGAGAGGTTAAGGCAAGGTTGCCTAGGTAAACTGTAAATTGAGGCAGTTTCCTCAAACACCTCTCTATTGAAATAGAATCATGAGTCAACAAATATTTGGACTTCCAAGCTATGGTACCTACTGTAGGTATAAAGATGAATAGAACCCAAACTTGGAAATTATTGTTGCTTTGAGGGAAATTATGCATACGGTGTAAGGATTTAAATAATTTTCAAAAGCAATGTAATAGTAGAATAGTTTGATTGAATGTTGTGGCAAATTTTGTAGATGTTTAGCATGTTTAAGTCAGAAGAGAATTACCAATTCGGATGGAGTATCAGGTCAAACTTTCTATACAACTTGAATAAGTATTGCAAAATAAAGAACATCTATTTGTGTATTCGAATAGCTGCTCCAGACCGGACAATGTTAAGAATACTTCCTGCATGTATTTTCTTATTCGTGATGTAATATCAGGCTATGTTAAAAGAAACAAGAAAATAGGTCATGACTCTATTTTGTGATTTTTTTTTACATAATTTGATATTTGTTAGTTGATGATTTAAATCGTTTGGGCTTCTTCACAGTGCTCTGTGACCTGCGGCTCCGGAGTTCAGCAAAGAGATGTGTATTGCAGACAGAGAGGAGTTGGTCGCGTGGCGGAAGAAAAGTGTGATCCGTCCACGCGGCCTTATTTTCAGAGAGAGTGTTGGCATCGGGACTGCATACAGTACCGCTGGGTGGCAGGAGAGTGGTTGGATGTGAGTATTGTCAAGTAAACTTTCACCCAGCCGTTCCGCGAGAGAGTGTTCCTCACTTCATCATTGTATTTCTAGTGCTCAATATCGTGTAAGAAGAGAGAGACATATCGGCAAGTCAAGTGCATGGATGCACAAAACAATCAAGTGAGTGAGAGTTTCTGTGACCTCGCAGCCAGACCTCTCGCGATGAAAAAGTGCAGAAACTCTCCCTGCAAGTATATCGTGGTAACAGGAGACTCGTCCCAGGTAAGGCAAAGAAAGGAAGTTGAGGATTTTCACTCTTAGAAAGTAAAATTGAGTCTCAACTTTGATACAGTTGAAACTGGGTCTGAATTTGAACATGGGAGCAGGTAACAGTGTGTATATTAACCTAAGGATTAAAAACGCTGGGAGATTAGATGGTGCAAATACAGG
The DNA here is from genome assembly GCF_023699985.2 of Odocoileus virginianus. NCBI lineage: Eukaryota > Metazoa > Chordata > Mammalia > Artiodactyla > Cervidae > Odocoileus > Odocoileus virginianus. The sequence continues at coordinate 34,172,707 of NC_069697.1, forward strand.
AATAGTCACATGCATGTTAAACTCTGGTGCATTTCTGAAGTGTCAAGCGGTGATAACTGTGAAACCAACTACTTGGAATTGTTTGGCAGCTGGCCCTGCCTAGTTGGCTGCTTAAAAATTTTTTTTCTTCCAGTTTTATTGAGGTATAATTGACCCACAGCACTGTACAAGTTTAAGGTATATATATGAAGTATATTCTTTCTTTATTTATGGAAAACTAGATTGCTGTCATATCTTGGATGTTGGAATTAATGGTGCTATGAATATTGGGGTGCATATATCTTTTTGAGTTAGTGTTTTCATTTGCTTCAGAAAAATATCCAGAAATTAAACTCCTGAATCATATGGTAATTCTGCTTACAATTTTTTGAGGAAACTCTAATATTTTCCACAGTGACTGTATCAATTTATATCTCCACCAGAAGTGCATGGGGGTTACCTTTTTTCCACATCCTTGCCAACTCTTGTATTTTTTTATTATCTTTTTGATTATAGTCATTCTGACAAGTATGAGGTGATATCATGGTTTTGATTTGAATTTCCTTGATGATTAATAAAGCTGAACATTTTTTCATGTGTCTGTTGGCCATCTGTATTTCTTCCTTGGAAACGTATCTATTCAGAGTCTCTGCCCATTTTGTAGCTGGATTGTTTGCTTTTTTTTTTTGATACTGAGTTGGGTAGGTTTATTTATTTTTGGTATTTTCTTATCAGATGCATTATTTGCAAATATATTGTCCCATTCAGTAGACTGTCTTTTCATTTTGTTCATAGTTTCCTTAGCTATGTAAAAGATTTTTAATGTGCTGAGGAGCCGTTTATTTGCTTTTACTTTTGTTACCCTTGCCTAAGGAGATATATACAAAAAAAGAAAAAACGCTGCTAAGCCTGGTATGAAAGAATCTATTACCTATGTTTTCTTCTGGGGGTTTGATGGATTCAGGCACTATAGTTAAATCTCTAGTCATTTTAAGTTTATTTTTGTATAAGTTGTAGGAAAATTGTCCAGTTTCATTCTTTTGCATGTAGCTGTCCAGTTTCCCCAATGCCATTTATTGATAAGACTGTCTATTCTCCATTGTATATTCTTAGCTTTTTTGTTGTTTAATTGACCACATAAGCGTAAATTTATCTGGGGGCTTTCTGTTCTGGACCATTCATGTATGTGTCTGTTTTTGTGCCAGTGTCATAAAGTTTTGATTACTGTAGCTTTATAGTATAGTTTGAAAGCAAAGAGTTTGGTACCTCCAACTTTTTTCCCCCCTCAAGATTTCTGTGGCTATTCCAGGCATTTAATGATTCAACTCAAATTTTAGGATTCTTTGTTCTACTTCTGTGAAAAATTCCACTGATATTTTGATAGGGATTGCATTACATCTGAGATGGCTTTGTGTAGTATGGACATTTTAACATATTAGCTCTTCCAGTCCAAATGTGCATGCTGTATCTTTCTGTTTATATGTGTCTTATTCTGTTTGTTTCACCAGTGTATTATAGTTTGCAAAGTACAGGTCTTTCACTTTACTGGTTAAATGTATTCCTAGATATTTTACTCTTTTAAAGGAGGCTATAAATGGAATTAAAATTTTTTTTCTTTATGACAGTTCATTCTTAATGTATAGAAATGCAATAGATTTCTGTACATTTATTTTCTATTCCACAACTTTACTGAATTCATTTATTTGTTCTAATAGATTTTTGGTGTCTTTAGAGTTTTCTATATATAATATCTTGTCCTCTGCAAATAGTGAAAATTTTGCTTCTTCCTTTCCAATTTGAATGCCTTTTGTCTCTTTTTTTATCTGACCACTATGGCTGTAACTTCTAAAACTATGTTGAATAAAAGTGATGAGTGGGAATTCTTGACTTGTTCCTGTTCTGAGAGGAAAAGTTTTCAACTTTTCATCATTAAGTGTGATGTTAATTATGGGTTTATCATATATAATTTTTATTATTAATATATTTAGGTATGTTGCCTGTACTATTGAGATAGTCATATGATTTTTAGCCTTCATTTTCTTAATGTGGTGTATCATGCATGTTGATTAGTGGATATTGAAACAGTCTTGCATCCCTGGACTAAACTTCACTTGAATTTGGTTTGCTAATATTTTGTTGAGGATTTTTGCATCTATGCTCATCCGTGATATTGACCTGTATTTGTGTGTATGTATGTGTGTGTGTGCGTGAGAGAGATATTTGTTTAGTTTTTGTAAGTTTTGGTATCAAGGTAATGCTGGTCTTGTAGAATGAATTGGAAAGTGTTCCTTCATCCATTTTTGGGGATATTTTGAATAGCTAGATATTTTGAATTGATAGATGTTAACTCTTCTCTAAATGTTTGGTAGGATTTACCTGTGAGGCAGTCTGGTCCTGGATTGTTGTTTTTTAAGAGTAGCTTTACTACTGATATAATTGCATTACTGGTAATCAGTCTGTTCATATATTTTGTTTTTTCCTGGTTCAGTTTTTGGAGACTGTACATTTCTAGAAATTTATCCATTTATCCATCCATATCTTCTAGGTTGCCTAATTAGTTTGTATATAATTGTTTGCAGTAATCTTTATGATTATTGTATTTCTGTGTTGTAAATTTTCATCCTGTGTTTTCATTTTCTTAGTGTCTTTTCACATACACATATATTTAATTTGATGAAGTCAGATTTATTTTTGTTCACTTATACTTTACGTATCATATCTAAGAAAATAAGATTACAAAGCTTATATTTTCTTCTAAGAATTTTATAACTTTAGCTGTTACATTTAGGTCTGTGATCCACTTTGTATTAGTTTTTGTATATGATGTGAAGTGGGATCCAATTTTTTCCTTTTGCATGTGGCTATTCAGATGTTTCAACACAATTTTTGGAAAAATTATTCTTTCTGCATTGAATTATCTGTTATTGAAGAGTTATTTCTGAACTCTCAATTCAGTTACCTGACCTATGTGTCTATCCTTATGTTGGTTCCACATAATCATGGTTTCATAGTAAGGTAATTTTATAGTAAGTTTTGAAATCAGGAACTGGAGGGAACAAATTTTGCTTTTCTTTTTCAAGATTATTTGCTTATGCTGTGTCCCTTACATTCCCATGTAAATTTTAGGATCAGCTTGTCATGTTGTGTGTAAACTTCAGCATCATTGAATCATGATCAAGTTGAGGAATATGGCCATTTTAATTGTGTCTTCTAATCCATGATCATGACCTGTCTTTCCACTTATTTAGGTCTTATTAATTTCTTTCAAGGATGCTTTAAAGTTTATAATTTTCATTGTGCAGACCTTACACTTCTGTGGTTAATTTTGTTCCTAAGAATTTTATTAATTTTTTATGTTTCTGAAAATGGAATTGTACTCTTTTCATTTTCTGCTTATCCATTTATAATGTGCAGAAATATAATTAATTTTTATATGTTAAAACACATTCATGGAGGCCAGTTCTTTTTTTGTGTAGATTACTTTTCTATATGCAGAAATATATCATTTGCAAATTCAGGTAGTTTTACTTCTTCCTTTAAATATGGATGCTTTTAACTTCTTTTTCTTGCCTAGTTTCAATTGCTAGGAACTCTAAATCTGTTGGATAGACGTGGTAAAAACAGATACCTTCCTCTTTGGAGGGAAATTTTCTTTCAATTTTCATAATTAAATATGTTAGCTATGAATTTTTTTGTATATTCTGCTATCATGTCCTTATATACCTAGTTTTCTTAGTGTTTATATCATAAAAATGTGTTAGATTTTGTTAAATGCTTTTTCTGCATCTATTGTGATCCTTCTGTGATCTTTGTATAGGAGTCTATTCCTGTGATGTAGTCTATTGATTGATTTTCATATATTGAAACAATATTATGTTCCTGGGATAAATCTTGCTTTGTCTTGATGTACAATCTTTTTTATTTGCTTCTGGGATTGTTAGTGTATTCTTGAGCATTTTTGCATCTATGTTCATAAGAGATATTGGTCAGTAGTATTTCTTCCTTGATACATCTTCATCTAGTTTTGGCATGAGGGAAATACTGGTCTCATTAGGAAGTGTTCTTTTCTATTCCGTGTTTTGGAAGGGTTGGTGTTAATTCTTCTCTCTACATTTGGGGCAATTCACCAATGAAGCCTCTAGTCCTGGATTTTTGGTTGCATGAAATTTTTTGATATTAGTTCAACCTATTTACTTGTTTATGGGTCTACATGGCTTTCTTTACATGTTCTCCCATCTACCGATAGTTTGTTTACTACTATTTGTTGTTGCTTGTGACTTTTCTGAACTAGCTGTAACGTCTGTTTTCTTTGTCACATGTGGTCACTAAAGTCTCTGCGTGATTAGTTTTGAACTTATGACTGGGTAATTATTTTCTGAGTTATTTGGAGCCAATAATCTCCAGTCTTTGCCAAGGGGCTCTGTGTACATGTGTGAGCCCCTTCAACAGACAACTGTTCCTTAACTTGACTTCCTGCTTACTCAGAACCTTGACATCAGTCAGGAGTCCGAGTGTAGGCACTTCTCGGTTATTTCCTAAGTCTGCGACAGCCCTGGATAAACTTGTGGATGCCCATGGCCTCCTAGTTGTTTATGGCTCTGCTGGAGCCGTTAAAGCCATGGACATTTCTTTTCCAAGCTTTTGCTTTTAAGCTTTTTTGGGTTGCCCATTGATTGCCTGCTTATCCACCTCCTATGGAAGTTACAAAGTTAAACATAGCCTTCTAATTGTGTCCAAGAATACCCCCAAGGAGAAGGCTTTTAGCACTGGGCAAGTGCTGAGTAAAGTCAAATAAAGAGAGACTTGCAAGGGAGGTCTTTCAGAAAACCACCAAACAGTTCAAATAATGATAGTTTTCTGGAAATGAGGCTTAGACAGTTCAGTTCCTTTGGTGGCTTCCAGGCTTTTGTTCCACACTATGTTTGCTGAGATATTGATTTTCAAGGCCACGATAGGGCTGAAGAGGGGGAATGGGAATAGGGCAAACTAAAACATACAAAACTCTTCTTACCAAGATTTAGCTTTGTTTCTTTAATAAATGCTTCCAGGATTGCTACAAGCCTTTGGTTAGTTTACAGAGCTCAGACAAAGTTGATTTTCACAAGTTTTGCCAGTTTTCTCACTGCCTTTATAAAAGAGTATTTTCAGAAATCCTTGCTCTGCTATTTTCACTGATATCACTCACCCCTCGGGGTCTGCTTTGATAGATGGATTTTTCTCATCATAGTTTATATTTTCCTGTCTCTTTGCATGCCAGTTATTTTTTAATTGTGAATTTTGATTTTGTGTTTACTAGATAGTTTTTATTCCTGTATCTATTTGTATATTTTGAACTTTGTTCCAGAATGTAGTTATTTTGTTTGTAAGCAGTTTGCTCTTGTCTAGCTCTTACAGTTTTTTTATGTGAGACAGGTGCTTTGTGACACTGGTCTTACATAAAAAAATCCCAAAGCATTGTTTAGGGCTTCCCTGGTAGCTCAGGTGGTAAAGAATCTGCCTGTAATGCAGGAGACCTAAGGTTTGATCCCTGGGTCAGGAAGATCCCTTGGAGGAGGGCATGGCAAACCTCTCCAGTATTCTTGCCTGGAGAATCCCATGGACAGAGGAACCTGGCGGGTTAAGTCCATGGGGTCACAAAGAGTCAGACATGACTGAAGTGACTTAGCATGCTTGCACAGTGCATTGCTTAGACTAGGGTTAGCCATTCCCCTCTACTATGCCACAAGACCCTTTTGAATACGGTACCTATAGCTGCATGTATATAAGGTTTTACAGTCTGAATGAAGGGAACTGACACTATATCTGGTCCTGTGCAAGTGCCAGATACAGTGATTCACGAGTTTTTAATCAGTCCAACCTTGGCCTCAGTTGGTGTCCTCACATGTTTACACTAGTCTGAACTCTGCTGTCCCACTGGGGTCCCTTTCCTTGTTCCAACACCTGGGCACTCTCTCAAGGCAGGAAGCTGGAGGAATTATAGGGTCACTTTGTTTCCACCTCTCAGGGATCACTATCCTTTACTGCCTAATATCTGGTGTCTTAAGAGCTATTGTTTTATATATTTTGCCCAGGTGTTTCTGTTGTTTTAGGTTAGACGGTACCTCTATTCCTTGTTATTCCTTTTTTCTGGAGTCAGAAATCTATTTGCCCATTTTTGCTATGGATCTTTCATTTATATCTAAATCATTTACCTATTCTAGTCAATGGTAATATATATCACATTGTGTGTATGAAGATAGATGTATGCTAAACTTATAGAGAATTACAAGTATATTAAGACTAATAAATGTCCTTTATTTCAGTTAAGAACCATTGATGTTTCATTTTTCCAAATCTGTGCTTATCAGGAGATAACTTTACATTCAGATAAGCTATTCTTAAATATCAACAAGAAAAATAAGCAAAGAAAAAAAGAACCCAAACAAGCAAAAAGCATAGGCACTACAAATAGACAGTCAGTCTTGAATCTGGATCCTTTCCATTTACTGGGCAAGTTGCCTACTGTCTCTGAACCTTTGTTTACCCATCTGTAAATGAGGCTAATAAATAGGATTGTGTGGGGAGACCCTAAGTAGTGAACCCTGGTTAAGTTTAAAGGCATCTTTTCACCCCTTCTAACACTGTATTTTTCAGTGTGCAGGTAACTGTGGATTTAGTTATCGACAAAGGATTACGTATTGCATTGGGGTCCAATCTACCGAGAAACATAAGCTTCATGAGCTGTGGCCCATAGACTATCGACTGTGTCCTGTGCTGCCTTCCCCTCAGGTTTACAAATGCAATTTTAGGACCTGTTTGCATATGGCCACTTGGAAAGTTGGAAAATGGAGCAAGGTCAGTATGTAATTATGAATTTAAAATCTTGTGAATGAGACTTTCTAGTTGTGGGGTGCATGGTTATCTGCAAATCTATCTAGATATCAGAGTTGTCTCATGCCCCTGTTTTCTAACAATCACTATGTCAGTTATTTGTACAAATATTTAGTCTCTATGTTTCCTATAACTTGCTTTATAACTAATCCTTGTGTCTGTTCCTCAGAGAGCTTGGCACAGTGGCTTGCATTTTGAGCAGATACTTAAGCAGTATTTTTTAGTTCAGTGAAAAAGTAAATAAATTTAACACATGAGTAATACAGGTTATTTGTACCCTGTTCCATTTCCAATTTAATTGATAGTAAGCAGGTAAATATTGCTATGCAAACTTAACATGTATCACTGAGTAAAAACTCAGGAGTTTGAATAACCATCATTAAATAATATTTATCAAGTATTTACAACATACTGCTGAAGTAACTATACAAAATGAAGGGAAAGAAGTCAGTAACTGAGAAAGAATAGATTCAGTCTGTTAAGGATTAGACTCCCTGTGACTCTCCAGCCTCCTGGCCATTACTGATCATCAGTTTGTTCCAAAAGGACCTAGTCAGGGAGGAGATGTGTATTTACTGGCCTTATTATCCGTCTTATAGTTTACCTTCCAATTTTACTCTATTCACAGTGCTCTGTGACTTGTGGAGTTGGGATGATGGAGAGAAGAGTAGAATGCATGGCCGATAATGGTCTGTCCAGTGATTTATGTTTAAAGCATTTAAAACCAGATGCTCAAAAGAAATGTTATGTCAGTGACTGTAAGTAAAGACTTCAAAAATCTATTTAGAAACTAAGTGTTCTAAAGAAGTTTTAATGCAAATTTGAAAAAAAAATTTAGAGTAGTCATACACTCCACAAAATGAAAGTTTATTTTTTCAGAATATAACAATAGTGGTGTAATTAAGTTAAATTCATGTTGTGTCTGTAATATGTTCATTGTTGATAAGTTGTATTTGTCCTTGAAGGTAAAACATTTACCAGCTGTAAAGAAATACAAGTGAAAAACAACATTACCAAGGATGGTGACTATTACCTTAACATTAAAGGAAGAATAACAAAGGTATTATGTAAACAGTTCCTATTTGATTTTAACACTGACCGTTGACTTTGAAACAAGCTTTTCCAGATCTTTGCATTTTCCCTTTAGATCTATTGTGCTGGCATGCACTTGCAGAACCCTAAGGAATATATATCATTGGTCAAAGGTGAAGAAGACAACTTTTCTGAAGTGTATGGTTTTAGGTATGAGCTGTATTTTGCCTTCTCTGTGCATTTTTATGGTCCATCAAGAGAATTAGAAGTTCCAGAGTTCGGAATGGTAGTTGAATAGCTCGCAGCGGGACAAGTAATTTAAGAGCAGGTGGACATATTAGGACATAAGCCAGATGTTGTCCATGCCTGTTCAGTAATTAAACTTTGGGTATTAACATGTACTCACAGAAAGACTGCATAAGAAGGATGCTGTGGGTGAGCAATGGGATGACAGAGGAGGGTAGAATTTAAGCCTTGTGTATGTTTTCATAGAAATCAAGTTGATTCCGGTAACAAAAGCTAGGAGAACTACAGCTGAATTATTTTTCTACAAACTGGTCTTGAATTTCCCGTTGATCATTTTGTATGTTAACCTTGAGTGATTTTTACTTCTTTCACATTTAGCTTGTAGACACAAAAAATATTGAAGAGGGTTTCTTTTTTCCCTCCCACTTCCAAAGTTACTATTTACATTATGGTCTAATAACTGTGCCTAACACTAAAATATTCTAATGTTGTTATAGACTACGAAATCCATATGAATGTCCTTTTAATGGAAGCAGGAGGCAAGACTGTGAATGTAAAAATGACTATCTGGCTGCTGGACACACTGTTTTTAGCAAAATAAGAATTGATCTTACTTCCATGCAAATTAAAAGTAAGTACTGAATCTCTAGTTGTAAAATGAGAAATATTTATTTGCTAATACAAATTTAACAATATACTATATGGTATATGTGGTAACTGGGGTCTAGCATTGTACAACAATTACTTAAAATTAAAAAAATGTTATTAGCTATATACTTCAATGCAATAACATGGACCTTGGGGATACCACATAAAAATGTGGTAATGACCCTGTTATTAATAAAGATACTGTTGTAGTAAAGATATCGCCCTTCCAAGATATAACCCTCTACCCTAAAATTCCAAATTACATTAAAAATAAGGAAATCAATATTTTAGATGTAGTCGTATAAGCTTTCTGCAAAGGTTTAAAGTAATAACTAACATTAGTTTCAGGTGACAATTTGTCTAATATTTTCTTATACTTTGTCTCCTTTGATTTTTTCTAACAACCTTATACTAGATAAGGCAGTGTTTCATCATGTTGTTGCAAGTGATAAAATTAAGATGCACTTGCAGAATTAAGTGACTTGCCCCACTTCTTGGAGTTAGTAACTGGCATTGCAGAGATTAAGTCCCTCCCACCCACCCCGGATTATGGACCTGCTGCCTTTCTAGGAAGCAATTTATAGGACAGTAAAGTTTAAGTATATTTATGAACCCTGACATACACTGACCGGCAGACAGTCTACCCTCCTGGATATTACATAGTGACATGAAAAGGCAAAGAAGTTCATTTCAGAAGCAGAAACTCTGAATCAAAATTAAATCACCAAAGCCTAGCATAGTGCCTAAATCATAAAAAGAAACAAAAAAAGTTTGTTGAGACAGTGAGTGCATGAATATGTAATCTCTAACTTGCAGTCATATGATGGTGAACTATTCCTGTCAGTAATAGTGGCTACCATTTGCTAAACACCCACCGTTACTGTAGTGGGGAAGGATGATGCTGCTTTGGATATGATCATAAACTGAAGTTAGCCTCCTGAGTGTAAGCTCTCTTCATTCACTTACTAGTCTGTGACCTTGGGCATCTCTCTCTAAGCCTCAATCGCCTCTTTTCTAAAGTAAGATGCCTCTCAAACTTTTTCTTTCTTTTTATGTTTTCTTTCCTTCTTTTACTTATTTATTTTTTGTTTTTGGATAGAATTAAGAGATAATACTTGCAACATACCTAGTAAATTCCCTGTAGGTAGTAAGTGCTCCATAAATAAAGTTATTATTTAATAATACATGCTGTGTCAGCAATGCTGAGTAAATAATGGACATTTAGGAACTTATTCGCTGTTCATTAACTTTTTATTTTTCATTCATTTATCTAACAAACCTGCCATTTTGCCAGGCATTGGGCTGGGCTCTGAAGATACAATATTAAATGTATATACTTTCCACTTGCTTTCTTTTGTCCTTCCTCAAACTGGTGTGCCAAAGCCTCAGGCTTGATTAAATTAAACCTTTTACCTGCTCTGCATCTGCACCGTGAAATCTGTGTATGGCAAATAATACACAGGCCTCCTGACTGATATGCTTTAAATGCTGACTCCTGAGCTTGCATGGACCCTACTCCATTCCTTCCCCACTCCTCTCAATGTTTAACTCACAGCTTCTTCTCCAGCTTCAAGCTTCTAAAATTTCTGATACTTTCACTCTAGTCCCTCATTGCCGATGATCTTCTTTCCTCTCTCACTGAGAAACTAAGAACCATGAGAATGGAATTTCTGCAAACTACCACTGAAATGGAGCAGGACCCTGTCTAGTCCTTGCCCTTCATGTCCTCAGCCTGCCTTCTGTCTGTAGAGAAACTTTAGCGGAAGAGTAAGTTTAATCAGAGAAGTGAGAAAATGCAGAAACAAAGGAAAACAGTCAAAGGAGACCAATAGTCATCAAGCAAAGCCAAGGATCTTTAGTTCCTTCCCAAGGGCTACAGATAATATTCTGAGCCATATCCTTTGAGGTGTCTTACAGATACTGAAACTCCCACCAGGTTGAAGAAGATAACTACATGATGATCATCAGACTGTAGCTGTCACATAAGCTGCCACAATTTTTGAGAACTGGCTTCAAAGAAATGGGAAGAAGCTGATCCTGGAACTAAAGACTGTGTGTGTGTGTGTGTGAGTGTGTGTGTGTGCATGACGTGTGTGACTCTTTGGACCCCATGGACTTTAGACCTCCAGGCTCCTCTGTCTATGGAATTTTCCATGCAAGAATACTGGAGTGCATTACCATTTCCTCCTTCACGGGATCCTCTTGACTCAGGGATCCAACCTGAGTTTCTTATGTCTCCTGCCTTGGCAGGCAGGTTCTTTACCACTAGCATCACCTGGAAAGCCTGGAACTAAAGACTAACTGTGCTTAAAACAATCAGGATGACTCTGATCAGACTACTGCATGACTCATTCCACTCTGAGAGCTGACTGTGCTGTTTCTACCAGTAGCTCCATCCCTTTGTCTATAAAAGCTTTTGCCCACTGACTGTCAGTGGTGGGGGAATTGGTTTGTGGATAGGAGCCTGCCCAATCCTCTGGTTGCTGGCCTCTGAAATAAGCAACCTTTCCTTTTCACCACCCTTGACTCTTTATTGGCTTTAGAGTGGCAAGCAGTTGGATCCCACTTTTGGTAACATCACAACTACTAACCCACCTAAACCTTGACCTGTAGACTTTGCCTTCTCTCCTGGTTACTGTGGATGAACTATTCCCACTCCCATCTGAGGCAGCCCTCTCTACTTGTGCTCTGGGTTTCTTGCTTTGAACCAACTCCAGAACATTATTTCAGCAAGCTTTCCTTTCTCTCGTACATCGCCAGTTTTCCCTCCATTTCTCTAAATCCAATGAAAAATTCTTGGTTTTCATTTCACTTGATCCATCAGCAGCATTTGGCTTCCAGGAGTCCACACACTCATCATTTGGTGCCTGTCTTGGTCACTCTTTCTTCCATTTTTCTCACTGTTTCTCAACTTGGTTCTTTCTCTTCTACAACAATGAGTATTGAAGAAATTCAGGACTCCATCATTTCCTTAGAGGTCTCTTTCAACTTACAGATTTCAAACACCATCTATTAAATGACAGTCCCAAATGGATAGCTCCAATTTGGACTGCTGCCCTGAATTTCAAGATTCAACTCCCTTCTCAGCATACCTACATCTAATAGGCATCTGACAATGTATCCACAACTCAACTTGAAGTGTTTCTTCACCACCACTCCTTCTACCCCTAATTTTTATCATTTCAATAAATGGCAACTATAATCTCCTAGTTACTCCTGTTGAAACACAGCAACATCTTTAACTCCCCCCTTTCTCTCACACCTGCATGCCATCCATTACCAAGTTCTACAAGCCAGGTAGGGGCCTTTCATCAGACCCTGATGATGTTGGCACCTGACCTTAGGTTCTAGAACTGGGAGAAATAAGTTTCTGTTAAGACACCCAATCTAGGAATTTGTTAGGGCAGCTTAAGCTAAGACACACACCAAGTCCCACTTTGACATTACCTCATTAGCTACCACCTTGATGGCCGTCTGTATTATTTTTTCCACCTGAATTGTTATGCCTATGGAGCAGCATCCCTGTTTACTCTGGTAGCACTCAAGTTCCTTTTCACCTTTCCTCCTACTCCTGACCTAGATTCTCTTCTCAGCAGAGAAGCCAGAGTGATCCATAAAACATAAGCCATGTCATGCCTCACACATGATCTCATTTCGTCTTTTGAACAACTCCAACCTTTGCTCAAAATTCTCCAAACATCTCCCATCTAACCCGTAAAATAAAAACCTTGCCAGTGGCCAGTAAAACTCAACATGACCTTCCCAACCCATTACCTTTCTGCTCCTTCCCTCCACATTCCTCCCGTGCATGAAATGCTTCAGACACACCTGTCCCTTTGCTGTTCCTTGAATACATCAAGCATCTACCCCATCCCTCCTTAAAGCCTTTGCACTTTCTGTTCTATCTGCCTAGAATGACTGACCCACAGTTATATGTTGGATTTACCACTTAGTATTTTTTGGGTCTCTGCTTAAATATACTTTCCCAATGAATGCATCCCAGACCCACTTCATGCCTAAACTTTCTTTTCCCCTGTCCTTTTCCTGGTTATTTATTTTTCCTATATCAATAATCACCTATAACATATGATAGTATCTACTCTGTCACTTATCTGTCTCTCTGGTAGCTCTCAGGGTCCATCAAGCCCTATTTCATTCACTTGCAGTACTTAAAATAATGCCCAATACATAATATGTTCTGAAGAAATATTTGCTGAATGAGTCAACTTTCCTCAAGAAGCTATCTTGAGGAAATCTTGAAGCCAAATTTGTATTAGCCAAAGAGAGAAAATGGAGTTTCAGGAGGCAGAGACATCTTGAACACAGCATGGGATGGTGAAGCATCTTGGTTCCATCAGAGATTAGGTCATCCAATTTTGCCTAAGCATAAGTTGAATGGATGTTGGTAGCAGCTTGTTAAAGAATTTTCCAGAAAGAAGATCATGAAGAACAGTGTATACTAAACTATAAATTGAATTTATCTTATAAGTTATGAGGACTTTTGGGGTAAAAGTATAAACGAAAAGACTTAGTTGGAGGGAAAACAAATTTTATCCATGAAGATGATTAGAAAGCTAATATTATTAATAATATAATAGTTCAAATATAAAGTGATGAGGGTCTAAGTTATTAAGGACGAGGTTTAAGACAGAGAGCCTGAGAACCTGAGAGGAATGTTAAAGAGGCACACTCTGTGATTTTCTAACAGAATATGGGGGTTGGTGGCATGAAATGTTAATCGTGGCATGAAAGGATAATTGCATTTAGCTTGGGACCTGTTATTGTTCAGTCCCTCAGTTGTGTTCGACTCTTAGCAACCCCATGGACTGTAGCATGCCAGACTTTCCTGTCCTTCACCTTCTCCTGGAGTTTGCTCAAGCTCATGTTCACTGAGTTGCTGATGCCATCCAAACATCTTGTCTTCTGTTGTCCCCTTCTCCTCCTGCCTTCAGTGTTTCCCAGAATCAGCACCTTTTTCAGTGAGTCGGTTCTTTGCATCAGGTGGCCAAAGTATTGGAAATTCAACCTCAGCATCAGTTCCTCCAATGAACACTCAGGATTTATTTCTTTTAGGATTGACTAGTTCGATCTCCTTGCAGTCCAAGGGACTCTCAAGAGTCTTCTCCAACACCACAGTTCAAAAGCATCAATTCTTTGGCTTTCAGCTTTCTCTGGACCCTTTAAGTGAAAGCTGTTTTGGGGTTATCCAGGTAATGGTGTAGGAGACCATAGAAAAGGATGATTTGAAAATTGTGTCTGTTTGCCTCAGCCTAACCCTAAGTGCCATGCGTAAGCAATGGGTAAATGTTCAACAACCAACTCTTAAAAACCAGGAAAAAAGTTTGATTTGTAGTATTTGTCAGTTTCTTGACATATATATTCCCACCATGACCAATTTTAAGCTACTAACATGAGCTCATTTTGCATGCAGGTAGGAAAAGACACACTCAACTTGCTCTCATGATTAAGCTGACCTGGCATGCCACGGAAGGCCTCCTGGGTTTGGAAACTGCCCTTAGAGATATGATAAATATTTCCTGAAATGCTACCTTTGGGGATAGCCTCTAGGGGACTGGCGTCATCACTAGGGCATGCAATGGTCTTGCAGTCTTCTTGAAAAGTATTTCAAACATTAGCAGAGGTGAGAGCCACTGACTGAATGAACATTAGTTGGAATATTATTTAGTGATTTAAGCATGAAAAAGTGATTGGGCCAGCTTATCTTCAGGGTTTCTCCTATTTTTGAGTCAAAATCTCTACTTTTTTGATACTTTATGTAGAATCCCCAGCATTTTTGCCAATCAAGAAATTTTGTTAACACCATTAGCAAAAATAAAATAGAAAGGAATGAAATAATAATATAATAATAATAATATAATGCAATAATATAAGGAATCAAAGAAATAGCGCATTTTTTAGCTGGGTGTTTTTGAATTCCCTAAATGAATTGATATGTGTACTCTCTCTATAAGCACTTGTGTATTGCTTTGTCATAATTTATCTTTTTTTAAATTTTTTTGTTTTTTTGGTCACACAACACAGTTTGTGGAATTTTAGTTCCTGGACCAGGGATTGAACCTGGGCCATTGGGCAGTGAAAGCTCTGAGTCCTAACCACTGGAATTTCCTATTTCTCTTTAGTATGTGTCTTGGTGTGTTCCCTCTTGGCTTATCCTTCCTGGGACTCTCTGTGCTTCCTGGACTTGGTTGACTATTTCCTTTCCCATGTTCAGGAAGTTTTCAGCTATTATCTCTTCAAATATTTTCTCAGGTCCTTTCTCTCTCTCTTCTCCTTCTGGGACTCCTATAATGCAAATATTGGTGCATTTAATGTTGTCCCCAAGGTCTCTTAGTCTGTCTTCATTTCTGTTCATTCTTTTTTCTATATTCTGTTCTGTGGCAGAGATTTCCACCATTCTGTCCTCCAGGTCGTTTATCTGTTCTTCTGCCTCAGTTATTCTGCTGTTGATTCCTTCTAGTGTACTGTTTATCTCTGTTTGTTTGTTCTCTAGTTCTAGGTCTTTGCTAAGCATTTCTTTCACCTTCTGTCTTTGCCTCCATTCTTTTCCCAAGATCCTGGATCATCTTCACTACCATTATTCTGAATTCTTTTTTTTTTTTTTTTGGGATGTTGCCTATCTCCACTTCATTTACTTGTTTTTCTAGGGTTTTATCTTGTCCCTTCATCTGGGACATAATTTTATGCTTTTTCATCAAGATTAATTTTATGTAATGTGGTTTTTGTTTTAGCTGCTTTGAGACTATGATTCTTCTTCTTCCTGTTTGCCCTCTGATGGATGAGGCTAAGAGGTTTATGTAAGCTTCTTGATGGGAGGGAATGGTGATGGTAAAAACTGGGTCTTGCTCTGGTGGGCAGGGCCTTGCTCAGTAAGGCTTTAATTCAATTATCTGCTGATGGGTGGGTTTGTGCTCCCTCCCTGGTAGTTGTTTGGCCTGAGGTGACCCAGCCTGGGGTCTACAGACTCTATGGTAGGGTTAATGGTGAACTCCAAGGGGGGTTACACCAGGGGACCTTCCAGTGCCACTGTCCCTGTAGTAAGCCCCTGCCAACCCATGCCTCCACACCTATTTATCTTTAAATAATGCTTCTTCTAATTTTTTTCCTTGGCCCCACTTTATCTATTTTAGATATTCACTGTGATATAAAATACAATAGAGCATATATTTAGCTTTCAAAACATCTGGATTAGTTATAGATATCCCTGCCATTTCTAGGGCAGTTTTTGAGATGAACATTTTTATGTTAAATAAAAATTTGAGAGCCTGATCTATGTTATGTATGACAATTGTGCAACATTTTTGCTTAAAGTTTTGGGTTAATTATATGAATGTATTTAAGAATATAATGTGAAGACCGTGTGCTCTGTAGTCAATGAAGATTTGAATACAGTGTCTCAGTGCTGAAGAGTTTCATTTATTATTTTCTAGCTACAGACCTTCTTTTTGCCCAGACAATATTTGGAAATGCAGTTCCATTTGCCACAGCTGGAGATTGCTATAGTGCTGCCAGATGCCCACAGGTATTTCATATTTGTTTATTATTTTCTCACTGAAAAAACTTAATAATATTTATCATTTATTTTCTTGACCACAGTACTGCAAAAAACAAGTAAATAGAAAATGCTAACTTGTTAGATGAAATTTATTGCAAAGTTTATAGATAAACTTTGGAAGAAAAGCGTCTTTGCTAATATTGCATTTGTTTGAAAGGTATAATATAAGAATTTAAAACAGTTTAGATCCTGTTTCTCCTTCCACAATGCTTTATTAGTTTTAATCTTTCCACTTAGTTCCTAGAAATGAATAGACATACATTACAAGGTAAAGAAATGCATCACAAGCATGTGACTTTCATTACACTGCTACTAACATCAGTTGTTTTAGCTGCCTGGGTCTGTAACATTCTCAGAATAATTTTCTATTTTTTGTGAAGTAATAAATTTCCATGTCTCCTTGGTTTTATTCTTTCTTTTCCATGGTTCTCTTCATATATATTTTTTATGTTACCTTTGAGATTTTTAGTACAAAGTGTGTTTCCCGGAAGAAATTTACCATCTCATTTTTAATAAAGGATTTTATAAAGTTGTTATGAGTGAGCAATATTTTTATAATAAGTTGGAGAGATAAAATCTAGATGAATATAGCATCATTGGGTAGATTTATAGAAAATTAAAAAATCATGCACAGGAAGACTAATTATAATATTGATGTCATTTTGAAGAGAAGCAGTCAATAGTTTGCTAGTATTGTCTCTTCTAGGAATTTCGTACTCACAATTTCCATTAAATGGCATGGAAGATATGCTTGATGTTAAAAAAAAAGAGGATTTTTTCTGTATTAGAGAAGTGCACTTAAAAGAGGTCACTAGAATTATAGGCTCAAATGAATATGAAAAAAGTTAACTGAGATAAATATATAAATTTTAGATCCAGAAATACAAATAGAACCTGGTAAAGGCATATGACGGCTACCCTGGTAGTTCATTTCAGTACATTTTAGTCAGTTCAATTCAGTCACTCAGTCGTGTCTGACTCTTTGTGACCCATGGAATGAAGCATGCCAGGCTCTACTGTCCATCATCAACTTCCTGAGCTTGCTCAGATTAAAGTCCATCAAGTTGGTGATGCCATCTAACCATCTCATCCTCTGTCATCTCCTTCTCCTCCTGCCTTTGGTTGTTCCCAGCATCAAGGTTTTTTCCAAAGAGTCAGCTCTTTGAATCAGGTGGCCGAAGTATTAGAGCTTTATCTTCAGCATCGATACTTCCAATGAATATTCAGGACTAATTTCCTTTAGGATTGACTGGTTTGATCTCCTTGCAGTCCAAGGGACTCTCAAGAGTCTTCTCCAACACTACAGTTCAAAAGCATCAATTCTTTGGCACTCAGCTTTCTTTATAGCTCAACTCTCACATCCATACATGACTACTAGAAAAACCATAGCTTTGATTAAGTGGACCTTTGTCAACAAAGTAATGTCTCTGCCTTTTAATATGCTGCCTAGGTTGGTCATAGATTTTCTTCCAAGGAGCAAGCGTCTTTTAATTTCATGGCTGCAGTCACCATCTGCAGTGATTTTGGAGCCGAAGGAAATAGTCTGACACTGTTTCCATTGTTTCTTCATCTATTTGCCATGAAGTGATGGGACCAGAAGCCATGGTCTTAGTTTTTTGAAGGCTGAGCCTTAAGCCAGCTTTTTCACTCTCCTCTTTCACTTTCATCAAGAGGCTCCTTAGTTCTTCTTTGCTTTCTGCCATAAGGGTGGTGTCATCTGCATATCTGAGGTTATTGTTATTTCCCCAAGCAATCTTGATTTCAACTTGTGTTCCATCCAATTCGGCATTTTCCATGATGTACTCTGCATATAAATTAACGAAGCAGGGTGACAATATACAACCATGTTTTACTCCTTTCTGGAACAACAGACTGGTTCCAAATCAGGAAAGGAGTATTTCAAGGCTGTATAGTCACCCTGCTTATTTAACTTATATGCAGAGTACATCATGAAAAATGATGAACTGGATGAAGCACAAGCTGGAATCAAGATTGCCAGGAGAAATATCAATAACCTCAGATATACAGATGACACCACCCTTATGGCAGAAAGTGGAGAACTAAAGAGCCTCTTGATGAAAGTGAAAGAGGAGAGTGAAAAAGTTGGCTTGAAACTCAACATTCAGAAAACTAAGTTCATGCCATCTGGTCCCATCACTTCATGGTACATAGATGGGGAAACAGTGGAAACATGACAGACTTTATTTTTGGGGGGGCTCCAAAATCACTGCAGATGGTGACTGCAGCCATGAAATCAAAAGATTCTTCGTCATTGGAAGAAAAATTATCACCAACATAGACAGCATGTTAAAAAGCAGAGACATTGCTTTGCCAACAAAGGTCTGTCTAGTCAAAGCTACGGTTTTCTCAGTAGTCATGTATGGATGTGAGAGTTGAGCTATAAAGAAAGCTGAGTGCCGAAGAATTGATGCTTTTGAACTGTAGTGTTGAAGAAGACTCTTGAGAGTGCCTTGGACTGCAAGGAGATCCAATCAGTCCATTCTAAAGCAGATCAGTCTTGGGTGTTCATTGGAAGGACTGATGCTGAAGCTGAACTCCAATACTTTGGCCACCTGATGCAAAGAATTGACTCACTAGAAAAGACCCTGATGCTGGGAAAGATTGAAGGCAGGACAAGGGGAGGACAGAGGATGAGATGGTTGGATGACATCACTGACTTGATGGACATGAGTTTGAGTAAGCTCCAGAAGTTGGTGATGGACAAGGAAGCCTGGCTTGCTGCAGTCAATGGATTCACAAGGAGTTGGACATGACCAAGTGATTGAACTGAACTGATATTAATTTGGCATACTGTACAAAGAAAATTACAAATAAAGGTTTCAACTTTGTGGTTTGTAGAGAAACACAAATGCCAGATACCAAGCAGGAAAATTCTTTTACTGAGTAAGTGATTAAAAAGAGTATCTTTTGTAATACTGATTATCCATACTCCACAAAAATGCATTCAGTCCTGTACAAGCACAAATCTAGGCAAAGGAAATGCCCAGATTACAAGTTTTGAGAAAACTCTGGGAGTTGATTATAGACAGGGAGGCCTGGCATGCTGTAGTCCACAGGGTCACAAAGTGTTGGACATGACTGAGTGACTGAACTGAAATGTTTTTCTGGAATTCTCTTATTTTTTAAGGATCCAACAGATGTTGACAATTTGATCTCTGGTTCCTCTGCCTTTTCTAAATCCAGCTTGAACATCTGGAAGTCCTCAGTTCACATACTATTGTAGCCTAGCTTAGAGAATTTTGAGCATTACTTTGCTTGCATGTGAGATGAGTGCAGTTGTGTGGTAGACTGAATGTTCTTTGGCATTGCCTTTCTTTAGGATTGGAATAAAAACTGACCTTTTCCAGTCCTGTGGCCACTGCTGAGTTTTCCAAATTTTCTGGCATATTGAGTGATGCACTTTAATAGCATTATCTTTTAGGATTTGAAGTAGCTCGTCTGGAATCCATTTTAGTTCACTGATTCCTAAAAAATCGATGTTTACTCTTGCCATCTCCTGTTTGACCATTTCCAATTTACCTTGATTCATGGGCCTTCCATTCCAGGTTCCTATGCAATATTGTTCTTTATAGTAGAGGGCTTTATTTCCATCACCAGTCACTCCACAACTGGGCATTGTTTTCACTTTGGCTCAGCCTCTTCATTCTTTCTGGAGCTATTTCTCCACTCTTCTCCAGTAGCATATTGCATACCTACTTGCCTGGGGGGTTCATCTTTCAGTATCCTATCTTTTTGCCTTTTCATCCTGTCCATGGGGTTCTCAAGGCAAGAATACTGAAGTGGTTTGCCATTCCCTTCTCCAGTGGACCACGTTTCCTCAGTACTGTCTACCATGACCCATCTGTCTTGGGTGGCCCTGCGTGACATGGCTCATAGTTTCATTGAGTTATAAAGCACTGTGATGCAAGTGATCAGTTTGGTTAGTTGTCTGCCCTCTGACGGATAAGGATAAGAGGCTTGTGGAAGCTTCCTGATTGGAGGGAATGATTGTGGGGGGATCTGGTAGGTGGGGCCATGCTCAGTAAATCTTTAATCCAGTTTTCTGTTGATGTGTGGGGCTGTGTTCCCTGCCTGTAGTTTGGCCTGAGGCCAAACTATGATGGGGTAATGGGCTTCCCTTAGCTCAGTCAGTAAAATGTCCTGACAGGAACCAGTCAGGCTACAGTCCATGGGGTTGCAAGAATCAGACACAACTTAGCAACTAAACCAAATGGTGATAACGGTGACGTCCTTCTAAAGGACTTATGCCAGGGCTGTTGTATTCAGTGCCCTGACCCCATGGCAGGCCACTGTCGACCCACACCTTCACTGGCTACTCCAGGACACTCACAGGCAAGTCTGGCTCAGGCTCTTGTAGGGTCATTGCTCCTTTCTCCTGGGTCCTGGTGCACACAAGGTTTGGTTTGTGCCCTCCAAGAGTCTGTTTCCCCAGTCCTGTGGAAGTTCTGTAATCAAATTCCACTGGCCTCCAAAGTTGGATTCCCTGGGGATTCCTAAAGGAAATCAGTCCTTGATATTCATTGGAAGGACTAATGCTGAAGCTGAAGCTCCAATACTTTGGCCACCTGATGTGAAGAGCTGACTCATTGGAAAAGACCCTGATTGTGGGAAAGATTGAAGGCAGGAGGAAAGGGGGGCGACAGAGGATGAGATGGTTGGATGGCATCACCAACTCGATGGAAACATGAGTTTGAGCAGGCTCCAGGAGTTGGTGCCCGACAGAGAAGCCTGATGTGCTGCAATCCATGGGGTCACAAAAGACTTGGACATGACTGAATGACTGAACTGAACTGAACTGGTAGCTCAGCTGGTCAAGAATCCACCTGCAATGCTGGAGACCCAGGATTAATTCCTGGCTCGAAAAGTTCCCCTGAAGAAGGGATAGGCTACACACTCCAGTATTCTTAGGCTTTCCTGGTGGCTCAGTAGGTAAAGAATCCACCTGCAGTGCGGGACACCTGGATTCAATCCCTGGGTTAGGAAGATCCCCTGGAGGATGCCATGGCAACCCACTTCAGTATTCTTGCCTGAAGAATCCCATGGTTAGAGAAGCCTGGCTGGCTACAGTCTATGGGGTCGCAAAGAGTCAGACACGACTGAGCGACTAAGCACAGCACACAGCAAAGTGATATGAAAGTGACTTAGGTTTTTTTATTCAACCACCCTGAGTTCAATATGACTCATATAGACCACGTAGTAATGTCTGAACTGCCCAGTGTAATTGTAAGGTACCAAAACACATTGAGACCAGAAGGTTTATTTGTACTTGACACTGGAATATTATACTAATTTAAAAATTTCTGTCTGAGAAAGATAAAATTTTAATCTATCTAGGAGTAGAATCAGGGGGAAAAAAGGGAAGGTTTAAGTCATGTTATGTAAAGAAAATGAAGAAGGTAGCCAGGAAAAGAGAGAGAGGTTATGATAACTATCATTAAATATGTAGAGTGCCATGAGAGAGCAGTGGCATCAGTATGTGTTACTCAAGGAGATATTAATGAGACAGAAGATTCCAGTTGAAGGTAAAGAAGACTTTTGTCAGAGTTTTCCAGTAAGGAGACACTCTGCACAATCTGAGGCCTCAGTAAATCACTAATTTTTGTCCATATTTTTATAAATTGATCTTGTATTCTGGAAGCCTGCTAAATTCATTTATTAGTTGTAATAATTTTTTGTTGGATTCCTTAGGATTTTCTGTGTACAGCGGAATGTTATCTACAAATAGTTTTACTTCTTCCTTTGCAATCTGAATATTTTTAAAATTTCTTTATCTTGCCTCTTTGCACTGTCTAAAACTTGCAGTATACTGTTGAATCGAAGTGGCTACAGTGGACATCCTTGTCTTTTTCTTGATTGCAGAGGAAAAGCATTAAGTCCTTTATCATTTATTGTGTTAGATGTGAGTGTTTTGTAGATACCTTTGATCAATTTGAGGAAGTGCCCTTCTATTCCTAATTTAGGTGGTTTTATCATAAATGTGTGTGTGTGTTCAGTCGTGTCTGACTCTTTTGTGACCCCCTATGGACTGCAGCCCACCAGGCTTTTTTGTTTGGGGGATTTTCCTGGCAAGAACACTGGAGTTGGTTGCCATTTCCTCCTCCAGGGTATCTTCCTGACCTGATCAACCCCATCTCCTGTGTCTCTTGCTTCTCCTGCATTGACAGGCAGATTCTTTACCTCTGAGCCACAGGGGAGGCTCATGGTGAATGTTGGGTTTTATCAAATGCTTCATCTGCATCTGTTGAGATAATCCTGTGGTTACTGTTCATTACTGCAGTGATAGTGAAATGGTGTATCACACTGATTTTTGTGTGTTGAAACAATGTTGCATTCCTGGGGGAAATCCTTGATGATACCTAATCCATTTTGTATGTCACTAGATTTGGTATGCTTTGTTGAGAATTTTTTGTCTGTTTACAGAAAAGATATTGGCCTATCATTTTCTTTTTTTGTGATGTCCTTGTCTGGTTTTGATATCAGGGAAGTGCTAGTTTCATAGAATAAATTGGTAAGTACCCCCCTCCCCTTCTAGTTTTTTGGAAAAGTTTGTGAAAAAGTAATATTTGGTGGGATTCACCAGCAAAGCCATCTGAGCTTGGGCTTTTCTTTGTGAATGTTGTTTTATTTACTAATTCAATCTCTTTATTTATTGTGGATTTTTTCCGATTTTCTAGCTCTTAAGTCTGTTTTGGTAGTTTTTTTTCCCTAGGAATTTGTCCACTTCATCAAAGTTATCTAAATTGTTGGCTTACAATTGTCCATAGTATTGCCTTATAATCCTTTATATTCCTGTAAGATTCACAGTTGTTCCTGATTTCAGTGATTTGAATCTCCCATCTTTTCTTGGTTTTGTTAATTTTGTTCTTTTCAAAAGACCAACTTTTGATTTTGCTGATTTTCTCTGTAATTTTTCTCATTTGTTTCTTCAGTTTCCACTCTATTCATTATTATTTCTTTCCTTCTCTTGCTTTAGATTTAATTTGCTCTCCTTTTTTTCAGTGCTTAAGGTAGAAGTTTAGGTCATTGGCATGAGAGCCTTTTTATCTTTTAGTATGGGCATTTAAAACTATAAATTTCCCTTTAAACACTTCTTTTGCAGCATTCCTGAAGTTTTGGTGTTGTGTGTTCATTTTCATTCATCTTGAGTGTTTTCTATTATCATTTATGATGTCTTATTTGACTCACTGGTTATCTAAGAGTGTGGTGTTTTTGTTCTGGCATTGCTGAGTCTTGTGTGACTCTTTGCGACCCCATGGACTGCAGCACACCGGGCTTATCTGTCCTTCACTATCTCCCGCAGTTTGCTCAAATTCATGTCCATTGACTCAGTGATACTATCTAACCTTCTCATCCTCTGTTGTGAATTTCCCACATTTCCTTCTGTTTTTGATTTCTACTTTCATTCCATTGTGGTTGGAAAATACACTTTGTATTATTCAATCTTTTGAAATTTATTGAGGTTTGTTTTATAGCATAGCATATGGCTATCCTGGAAAATGTGCAGTGTGTGCTTGGAAAGAATGTGTGTTCTGTTGTTGTTGGGTGAAGTGTTCTCTGGATGTCTGTCAGGGCTAGTTGGTTTAAAGTATGGTTCAACTCTTCCATTTCCTTGTTGATCTTCTGCCTAGTTATTTTATCTATTGAAACTGCAGCTATTATTGCTGAATTATCTACTTCTCACATCAATCTTTTCGTTTCATTTGCTTTGTATGCAATATATTTACTTTGAGATTTTTATTGCACATGATTGTATGTCTATAATTGTCATAATTTCCTTATGTATTGACACTTTTGTCATTATCAAATGTCCCCTTTTATCTGTAGTATCATTTTTTTTGTTTTAAAGTCTAATTTATCTGATATTATAGTGGCAACTCAGCTTTTTTATAGTACATGGTGTATGTATTTCCTCCCATTTACTTTTGACTTATATATTTTTGACTCTTAAGAGTGTCTCCTACAGAGAGCATTTTGTTGAATCTCTGCCATTTGTCTAGACTGTCTAATGTTATGATTGATATATCTGAATTTATCTTTGCCATTTGCCATTTTAATCTTTATATGTCATATCATTTCTGGTTTTCGGTCCCATTTTTACTGTTTTTTAAAAATTCAGTGAATGTTTTCAAGTGTAACATTTTAATATCTTTAATAATTTTCGCACTATATTTTTAATTGCTTTCTTAATAGTTGCTCTAGGGCTTACAATGTACATCTTAATAGAATTTACTCAGATTTATATTACCTAATTGCAGTGACATATACTGCAAGTAGAAGTATTACTCCTACATATACTTTTTCCCCTTCCCTTTTTTGTTGTATTTGTAATGCATATACCATCTATCTATATAACAAACCCACAATACATTTTTATAATATTATTTTATATAATTTTTGGGTTTTTGATTTCCCTTGTAGCTCAGCTAGTAAAGAATCTACCTGTCATGCAGGAGACCTGGGTTCAATCCCTGGGTTGGGAAGATCCCCTGGAGAAGGGAAAGGCTACCCACTCCAATATTCTTGCCTAGAGAATTCCATGACTATATAGTCCATGGGGTTGCCAAGAGTCAGACACGACTGAGCGACTTTCACTATATAATTTTATATCTTTTAGAGGTAAGAAATGAGAGAACTTAAATTTCATAGTTTTTTTTTTGTATGAAAGTTTTTGATTCTCTTCATTTCTTCCTGTGGATTGCAGTTATCAGCTGCTTTCATTTAATTATTTCCAAACATCTTTGGTTCCACCTACTTCATTTGTGGCAATCTTCTCAAGTATATTGCAGTTCTGTATGCATGTGTGCTAAGTCACTTCAGGCATCTCTGACTCTTTGCAGCCTATGGACCGTAGCCAGCAGACTCCTCAGCCGGCGTTCTCCAGGCAAGTGTACTGGAGTAGGTTGCCGTGCCTTTCTCCAGGGGATCTTCCCCACTCAGAGATCAAAACCGTGTCTCTTACATCTCCTGCTTTGGCAGGTGGGTTCTTTACCACTAGCGCCACCTGGGAAGCCCACATTTTCTGTATGTTGCTGGTCAATGGTATAATTACATACATGCTGGTTTATACAATTACTTTTAAATAAGTTGAGAATAAATAAAAAGAAACATACAATTATAATGTCTTTTATAGTTGCTGTTAATAAAATTATCTTTACTTGTATGCTTTACTTCTATGGCAGCTGTAAGTTCATTCCCTAAGTCTGTGAGTCTAAATATGCCATCCCACTCTCCTCTGGCTTCTAGATGAACAACAGAACTCAGTGATTTATCTTACTGAGATTCCCATATATGTGCTTATTTTTCTCTAGATGCTCTCAGATTTTTTCCTTTGTTTCTGACTTTCAGCATCTTTCTTGTGATATATTTGGATGTGGATCTCTTTATGTCTACTCACTTGGAATCGTTGACTTCTTAGATGTGTAGATTAATGTAGTTTCACCAAACTTAGAAAATTTTCAGCCAGATTTCTTCAAATATATTATCTGGTCCTTTTGGTACTTCCATCATACATGGTTTGGTATACTAATGGTGTCCCTTCATTTCTCTGAGGCTCTATTCATTTTTCCTCTTTTTTTTTTTTTTTTTTTTGCTATTTTTTCAGATTGTATCATCACTGTTGGTTTCTTTTCAAGTTTGCTGTTTCTTCGGCCAGCTCCAATCTGCTGATTGATCCCCTCTAGTGAATTTTTATTGGTTATTGTACTTTTCAGCTCCAGAATTATCCTTTAGATCTTTTTATAAATATAATTTTTATCTCTTTATTGATAGTCTCTTTTGATGAGACATTATTATCATACTTTTCTTACTTTTTTAAGCATGGGTTTTCTTTAGTTCTTTGGACATATTTTTAATAGCTGCTTTGAATCTTTATGTGCACAGTCTGACATCTGAAACCTCTCAAAGGCGGTTTCTGCTGCCTTTCCCCTGTTATATGAGTCATCCTTTCCAGTTTCTTTGCATGTGTCACAATTTTTTTGTTGAAAATGGATCATTTTAGATAGTATATTTTAGCAACAGTGGATACTGAGTTTTCCTTCTCCTTTAGGATTTGTTGTTTGCTTAGATGTGTATTTGTTTAGCTGCTGACTGGGCTATTTCAGTGACATCTATTTCCCTTGTGATATGTAGCCTTTAGTGTCAGAGGGTTCAGCCTTGGACATGTACACAGTCCCCCAATCCTTCTGGAATAACAGTGTTTTTGGCTGGGCTCTCTTTGATGAAGTTTCTAGCTGGTCTGCCTCTACTATATCACACTCAACTCTTACCCACTACTAATTGGTAGATGATGGCTCTGTTCTTTCAATAACATCCTGGAGGCATAAATTACTCTATGGTCTGAGCCAATTAAACTCAAGCCCCAGGGCCAGCGTAGGCTTATAGGTCAGTCTTTGAGGTCAGGTCAGAAAAAGCTCAAAAAGAGACATTCTTAGCCATCTCTTTCCCTGGTTTTCTCTGTTAAACTGGGGTCTGGCCTACTATTTTGCACGTTGCTCTCCTCCTGTTATCACCATGCTCCTCTTAACTACACACCACTAATTTTTTTTTTTTTTCAATGGCCCCTTTAGGCTTGAAATTCCCCATTTTCTGTCCCAAATACTCAGGCTACTTAGGAAAATCTGTGAAACTTTATGTTCTTGTAACTTGATTTTTCCCTGAGGAAGAGCCTTTGCACCCATTCTGTGGGTTGAGTGGGCAGAATAACATCCCTAGTCTATAAGCAGAATGCTGGGTCTTGACATTATTCCCTGGTCTTCTCGGCTTGTACTGCTCAGCATGAAACCTGTGCCCTACCGGTGATTTTAAGTGGGAATGATTCAGGTCTTGAGTTCTTGGCCTACCATACCTGGGGCAGATCTCCTGATCTATGAGTTAGGACTGAGTGGCGGAAAGGAGCTTCAGATCTCTGCAGTTCTTACCTCTGATTCGGCTTCTGTAGCAGAGCTGTGTGAGATGATTGCTGGTGTCTCGCCTGCCCGCTGCTGCCCTGGGAGAAAGCTTATCCCTAACAGAGAGCTGGGGGAAATAAAGTCCTCTGTTCTCAGCTGTACCCGTGAAGAGTGGAGCTATCATCTTGCTGAGGTGGGGGAAAGAGGACAGGTCATAGACAGGTCATGGTTCAAATGTCACAGATGCTTACTCTTCTAACCTGGATTTCATAGATTTTCTTGAATAAATGTTTCTCCAATTGTTGCATAACCTTAGGACAATTTCAAGATAATTTAAATGGTTGTTGTATTTTATAAATTTTTTAATACTTGAAATGAAACATTTTGTTTTGAGATAACTGTTGACATGTGGCTCTAAGAAATAATTCAGGGATCCCATGTACCCAGTATTGCCAAATGGTAACATCTTATAGGATTATAGTATAATATTGCAACTAGGATATTGACATCACTACATCAAGATACAAAACATTTTCGTCATCACAAGGACTTTCATAATGACAACTACTCCCCTTGCACCGCCAGCATCCCCTTATACCCTAGCAACCACTAATCTAGTCTTCCTTTCCATAGTTTTTGTCTTTTTTGGTCTATTATATAGGTAGAATTATATTAGTATGTATATCTGTAACTTCTAGCATTTTGAAGAGTGGCGATAGTGAATATGCTTTAATTGCTTCTGATCTTAGGGGGAAAGCATTCAAATTTCCATCATTAACTGTATTTTTGGCTACAGATTTTTGGTATGTGCTCTTTATCAAGTTGAGTTGAGGAAATTACCCTCTATTCCTATTGTTCCCTTTGTTTCACTCTTTAGTCCACAGGTCTCTTCAAATTGCCATTCCAAAAGTGCTCCCTCTCTTGGCTCTATTTTTTAAGGTAGATGACTTTTCAGAGGAATCTCAAGTTCTCACTCAATCTTTGAGCCTGGTTAGCTTGGCTCATGTCCATTCTTCTCTTTCTCTCCTTCACTCATGTTGGTCTACCAAACAATTGGTCTCCCTCCAAGATGATGACTCTCTGACCTACACCTTTTATCTAGTTCTCTTCCCAGGACTGTGTTTCCCCTGGTGAACTCCCCCTTCTGAAGTTTTATATTGCATCTCTTTGAACACCTGTTCTAAGGTCAAGGATGTGCAATCTAAAACTTTTACCGCTCTAAACAATCTTTTCCATCACATATGTATTTTTAAATGACATTTCCATTTTGACTCTTTTAAATGGAGATTATTCCTTCTCCAGTGACCAAGTCATGTCAAGACTGCTCAGCTTTGTCCAATAATCCATTTTCCTTCTAATCTCTTCCTTCCGGTCATGTACTTGATATGATCAGAGAGAAGGAAATTGAAGATGCCTCCTAGAGATGTTAAGAGTCTGCTACAAGGTACCATCATTTTGGGAAGATCATGAAGTTCTGGAAATCTGGTCCTTTTTAAAACATGTTGAATTGAATAAGGTCTGGCAAATGAGAAGATGTATGATGTATGTTCACACAGAGACTTGTAAACCAACGTTTATAGCTGTGCTCAGTAGCTCAGTTGTGTCCAACTCTTTGTGATCCCGTGGACTATACCCTGCCAGGCTCCTCTGTCTATGGGATTTTCCAGGGAAGAATGTTGGAGTGAGTTGTCATTTCCTTCTCCAGGGATCTTCTCAACTCAGATACTGAACCCTTGTCTCTTGCATCTCTTGCAGATTCTTAACCCCTGCACCACCTCGGAAGCCCCTGGTCAATGAGACATCAATAAAATTCACAGGAGACTGATACACAAATAAGTAACATAATAGTCATTTTCCCATACAATATCTTGAGAAAGTTTTGTAGTTATAAACTAGGTAACCCCAGTTTACAGTTGGAGAAAGAAACACTCGGTGTCAACAACCTGTCTAAGATCCTAGAGAAAGTCAAAGGCAGCATCATTATAGTAATAAAATGCTCCACCTGTTAATCAAGGTGAGATGTCTTCCCCACAGAGTTCTCTAGGCATTTCTGGAACACAAAGCTTTATTTCCAAAATTAGATGTTATTGGGCATGGGTATGTGCTATCAAAGAAAGATATGCTCGTTGTTTTTTTTTTTTTTTTTTCCAGTCTGTATGCAATTGCCTGAAGTTACTGTTACTAAGAATACAAACTGCCCAGTATTCTTGAAGATATTCTGTCAAATATATAAACCAGATTCTGTGTTAATTTATACAATATTTTCATGAATACTCTCCAGATGTTTCATGTCACAGAAAGAACTTATTCTGTTGTTTAGCATTCATCAAAACCACATCCTCTGTGTTTGCATATGATAGGGGCACCCCAGGACATAAATGTTAAAAAGAGAATGGACACACATGGCAATCTTTAGGGAAAATAAACTTTGCCACGTTGTAATATAAGATGAAGTTAAGGAGTGTGATGTGACTATAGAATACACATATCAAAAGTGAAGTGAAGTAAAATGTTTAGTACTTTTCACAGAGCCACAAAAAAGAGAAATCCCCAATGTGTATCTCTTTATCTATTTTGTAATTAATATTGATTACACAAGAGCAGGAGAAATACCCAGTGCCAAAGGATCATGGCCAGCATACATTTAGAGTATTTGGAGCCAGTTTTTAAATATTTTGATTGTGTATTCTTTATTATAATGTGTCAAGTTAGATATTTTTGCTTACCCTTTTGATTATATTGCTTAGGTCCTCTTTCTCCTTATTCTTGTCCTCTTGATCTATCTTGTTGCTAAAAGTGGTATATTACAATTTCCTATTATTAGGGTGTTTCTGCCTATGTCTTCTTTCATCTCCTGTAGTTTTGTTTCATAAAAGTAGCTGTGTTATTTGATGTATAATATTCATGTGTTATATCTTCATTGTAGATCATGGTTTCTAGCACTTCTTTGTCATGTTTTCCTGATTTCAGACTTGACTTCTATTTTACATTATCAGGATTTGCTACACTTGCTCTCTTTTTATGCCCATTTTCCAGGTATACTCTTGCGTGCATGTGTGTGTGCAAAGTCACCTCATC
The DNA here is from genome assembly GCF_023699985.2 of Odocoileus virginianus. NCBI lineage: Eukaryota > Metazoa > Chordata > Mammalia > Artiodactyla > Cervidae > Odocoileus > Odocoileus virginianus. The sequence goes on from NC_069697.1 coordinate 34,203,040, forward strand.
GTGTGCAACTTTTTGTAACCCTATGGACTGGAGCCCCACCAAGCTCCTCTGTCCATGGGATTTTCCACACAAGACTACTGGAGTGGGTTGCCATGCCCTTTTCCAGGGTATCTTCTCAACCCAGGGATTGAACCCCCGTCTCTTATGTCTCCTGCATTGGCAGGCAGGTTCTTTAGCCCTGGTACCACTTGGGAAGTCCTTATAGTCTTGCACATACATTTAAAAAAATTAATTAAGGTGCCCACTCTCACCACTACTATTCAACATAGTTTTGGAAGTGTTGGCCACAGCAATCAGGGCAGAAAAAGAAGTAAAAGGAATCCAGATAGGAAAAGAAGAATTGAAACTCTCTCTGTTTGCAGATGACATGATCCTCTACATAGAAAACCCTAAAGACTCTACCAGAAAATTACTAGTGCTAATCAACAAATACAGTAAAGTTGCAGGATATAAAATTAACACACAGAAATCTCTTGCATTCCTATACACTAACAATGAGAAAACAGAAAGAGAAATTAAGGAAACAATACCATTCACCATTGCAACAAAAAGAATAAAATACTTAGGAGTATATCTACCTAGAGAAACAAAAACCTATACATAGAAAACTATAAAACACTGATGAAAGAAATCAAAGAGGACACAAATAGATGGAGAAATATACTGTGTTCATGGATTGGAAGAATCAATATTGTCAAAATGGCTATACTACCCAAAGCAATCTATAGATTCAATGCAATCCCTATCAAACTACCAATGATATTTTTCACAGAACTAGAACAAATAAGTTCACAATTTGTATGGAAATACAAAAAACCTCAAATAGCCAAAGTAACCTTGAGAAAGAAGAATGGAACTGGAGGAATCAACCTGCCTGACTTCAGACTATACTACAAAGCCACAGTCATCAAGACAGTATGGTACTGACACAAAGACAGAAATATAGATCAATGGAACAGAATAGAAAGCCCAGAGATATATCCACGAACCTATGGTCACCTTATCTTCAACAAAGGAGGCAAGGGTATACAATGGAAAAAAGACAACCTCTTTAACAAGTGGTGCTGGGAAAACTGGTCAACCACTTGTAAAAGAGTGAAACTAGAACACTTTCTGAACACCATACACAAAAATAAACTCAAAATGGATTAAAGATCTAAACATAAGACCAGAAACTATAAAACTCCTAGAGGAGAACATAGGCAAAACACTCTCCGACATAAATCACAGCAGGATCCTCTATGACCCACATCCCAGAATTTTAGAAACAAAAGCAAAAATAAACAAATGGGACCTAATGAAACTTAAAAGCTTTTGCACAACAAAGGAAACTATAAGCAAGGTGAAAAGACAGCCCTCAGATTGGGAGAAAATAATAGCAAATGAAGCAACAGACAAAGGATTAATCTCAAAAATATACAAGCAACTCCTCCAGCTCAACTCCAGAAAAATAAATGACCCAATCCAAAAATGGGCCAAAGAACTCAACAGACATTTCTCCAAGGAAGACATACAGATGGCAAAAAAACACATGAAAAGATGCTCAACATCACTCATTATCAGAGAAATGCAAATCAAAACCACAATGAGGTACCATTACATGCCAGTCAGGATGGTTGCTACCCAAAAGTCTACAAGCAATAAATGCTGGAGAGGGTGTGGAGAAAAGGGAACCCTCTTACACTGTTGGTGGGAATGCAAATTAGTACAGCCACTATGGAAAACAGTGTGGAGATTCCTTAAAAAGCTGGAAATAGAACTGCCATATGACCCAGCAATACCACTTCTAGGCATACACACTGAGGAAACCAGATCTGAAAGAGACACGTGCACCCCAATGTTCATCGCAGCACTGTTTATAATAGCCAGGACATGGAAGCAACCTAGATGCCCATCAGCAGACGAATGGATGAGGAAGCTGTGGTACATATACACCATGGAATATTACTCAGCCATTAAAAAGAATTCATTTGAATCAGTTCTAATGAGATGGATGAAACTGGAGCCCATTATACAGAGCGAAGTAAGCCAGAAAGATAAAGACCATTACAGTATACTAACACATATATATGGAATTTAGAAAGATGGTAACGATAACCCTATATGCAAAACAGAAAAAGAGACTCAGATGTATAGAACAGACTTGTGGACTCTGTGGGAGAAGGCGAGGGTGGGATGTTTAGAGAGAACAGCATCGAAACATGTATATCTAGGGTGAAACAGATCACCAGCCCAGGTTGGATGCATGAGACAAGTGCTCGGGCCTGGTGCACTGGGAAGACCCAGAGGGATGGGGTGGAGAGGGAGGTGGGAGGGGGGACCGGGATGGGGAATACATGTAAATCCTGGCTAATTCATTTCAATGTATGACAAAAACCACTGCAATGTTGTAAAGTAATTAGCCTCCAACTAATAAAAATAAATGGAAAAATAAATAAATAAATAATTAATTAATTAGTTTATCTTAATTTTTTTAAAGACGATCACCGTAAGTCAACACAGTAATTCTCTCTTCATTGCCACACATACTTTTAATTTTGGCTTTTCTGAGTCACTTTGTTTGAAATGTGTTTCTTACCTATAGAATGTAGTTGGGTTTTGTTTTCAAGTCAACTGGAATTTTTTTTTCTTTAGATGTTATACCCATTCACATTTTAAGTTGAAAAAAAACTTAATAATAATAAACTATTATTATAATTTAAATAATAATAAAAATTGCCTAAACATGTATGCAAATTCATGTTGCTATCACCATAATCTGAATATAGAACAACTCCCTCACACTTCCTCCTTGGAGTCAGTTCCCCCCTCCCACCTACCTCCTGGTAAACACTGATCTTTTCTCCATTGCTTTAGTTTTGCATTTTCTGGGATGACATAGAAATGTCATAGAAATGAAGTCACACGGTGTGTAACCTCTTGAAATTGGCCTCCTTCTCATTACATTGGTCACCGTAATGCTTTTGAGGTCCATCTGTCTTTTTGCATGCTGCATGTGTCAGTACTTTGTTCTTTTTCATTGCTAAGCATTATTCCATCACTCAGATGTCATACAGTTATCCTACAGTGTTCATTTGTTGGAAGAAAATGGGTGTTTATAGATTTTGGAAATTATGGATAGAGCAGATATGCACATTTGTGTGCAGGCTTTTGTTTGAGCATGTATTTTCATTATGCCTGTGAGTAAGATTGTAGAGTCATATGCTGTATGGATGTTTAACTTTATAGGAAACTGCCAAACTATTTTTGTTGTTGTTTTAATTTATTTTTAATTGGAGAATAACTGCTTTACAATGTTGTATTGTTTTCCCTTATACAGCCATGTGAATCAGTCATGAGTATACATATATCCCTGCCCTCTTGGACCTCCCCTCTACCTGCCCCCATCCAAACTGTTTGATATAGTGACTGTACCATTTTTTTAAATTCCCATCAGCAAAGATTAAATTTCTACTTGTTTTTCTTCTTTGTCAGCACTTAGTATTCTCAAGTTTTTGTTTCCCCATCTTCAGTGATATCTTTTTTGTAGTTTTAATTTATATTTCACTAATAATGTTCAGCATCTTTCATGTGCTTATTTGTCATCTGAGTATCCTCTTTGGTAAAGTGTATATTCAAGTCTTTTCTCATCTAAAAAATTGAGTTTTTTGTTTCCTAATTGTTCATCAATGTTTATGTTTTTGACAGTTCCTTATTAAAAATTAGTTAATTAATTTTTGGCTTCCCTGGGTCTTTGTTGCTGCCCACCAGCTTTCTCTAGCTGTGGTGACAGGGGCTCCTCTCTAGTTGTGGTGTGTGTTCCTCTCATTGCAGTGGTTTCTCTTGTTGTGGAGTATGGGCTCTAAGTGGATGGGCTTAGTTGCCACATGGCGTGTGGAATCTTCCTACACCAAGGATCGAATCTTTCTACATCTGTGTCCCCTGCATTAGCAGGCAAATTCTTATCTACTGTACTACCAGTGAAGTCCTGGGAATTCTGTATATAGTCTGGATACAAATTTTTTGTTGTGTATAATGTTTGCAAATATTTCGCTCATGGTCCGGACCTTATCTCTTCTTTTTCTTATGTGTCTTACACAAAGTGGAGGTTTTAAAGTTTAATGAATTCAAATTTACCATTTTTTTTCCTTTATGACATTTAATGTCATATTTAAGAACTCTTTGACTTAGTCCAAGTTACAAAGATTTTCTGCTGTGTTTTCTTAAGAAGGTTTATAGTTGTATGTTTTACATCTAGACCTATGGTTGATTTGAACTAGTTTTGAATAAAGTTGGAAGAGTTTTGCCTATAGACATCTGATTGTCCTAACATCATTTGTTGAGAAGGCAGTTGTTTCTCTCCTTTCCACCTTTGTCAAAAATCAATTGGAGGGGACTTCCTTGGTGGTTCAGTGGTTAAGAATCCGTGCTTCCAATGCAGTGGATACAGGTTCAATCTTAGGGAATTAAGATTCCACTTGCCATGTGGTGTGGCCAAACGAAGTCAATTGGACTTATTTGTGTGAGTCTATTTCTGACTCTGTTCTGACCATTGGTCAACATATGTCTCTCCACCATCACAGCACTGTCTTGGTGATGATAGCTTTATGTTTGTGTGTGGATGTGTGTGTGTGCTCAGTTGCATCCGACTCTTTGACCCCATGGACCATAGCCTGCCAGGCTCCTCTGTCCATAGAATTTTCCAGGCAAGAATACTGGAGTGTGTTGCTGTTTCTTACTCCAGGAGATCTTCCTGACCCAGGGGTTAAACCCACATCTCTTCTATCTCCTGCATTGGCAGGCAGGTTCTTTAACACTAGCACCGCCTGTGACAGCTTTATGCTCACATGTGTGCTAAGTTGTGTCTGGCTCAATTGTGTCTGGCTCTTTGCATCCGTATGGACTGAAGCCCACCAGGCCCCTCTGTCCATGGGGTTCTCCACACAAGAATACTGAAGTGGGTTGCATGCCCTTCTCCAGTGATAGCTTTATACTAAGTGTTAAAACAAGGTAGTATGGGTCCTTTAACTTTATTCTTTTTTTTCAAACTTGTTTTAATTTCTTTATAAAAGAAATATAAATATAAATTTACATAAATTTTAGAATCAGTTCTCTTTTTGGAATTGCATTAGATTTGTAGACCCCTTTCATAGTAAAATAGGTGGAAAAAACTTTAAAACTGTAAAACCTAATGACATAATGGGGACATATGAACCAAGCAGTCAGTCCAAGAAGTGGAACTTTAAAGCTTGCATCTATTTCTATGCTTTCCCTCTGTATCCATAAGTATATTTTCCTTTAATAATGCTAATTATTCAAGGAAGACATTCCTTTTTGTTGAATTCTTAGTTCTTTTGAATCACCTTACCTTCCACTTGTGATTTATCTTGTCACTAGGTTTTCTTTTTTGTCCACCCTCACACACTTCCCTTCCCTTTGACTTCTACCTCTGGCAACCACCAATCTTCCCTTCTCAGATCAAGACTAAGACCTTGCTCTGTACTCCCATAGTTGTTGTTCAGTCACCAAGTTGTGTCTGACTCTTTGTGACCCCATGGACTGCAGCACATCAGGCTTTCTTGCCCCTCAGCCTCTCCCAGAGTTTTCCCAAGTTCATGTCAATCACATTGGTGATCCATCCAACCATCTCATCCTGTCGCCCTCTTCTCCTTCTGCCTTAAATCTTTCCCAGCATCAGGGTCTTTTCCAGTGAGTATTCATGGTTGATTTCCTTTAATATTGACTGGTTTGTTCTCCTTGCTGTCCAAGATACTCTCGAGTCTTCTCCAGTGCCACAGTTCAAAAACATCAGTTCTTCAAAGCTCTGCCTTCCTTATGCTCCAGCTCTCACAACCATACATGACTACTAGAAAGACCATAGCCTTGACTGTATGAACCTTTGTTGACAAAGTGATGTCTATGCTTTTTAGTACACTGGCTAGGTTTATGATAGCTTTCCTGCCAAGAAGCAGCTGCCTTCTGATTTCATGGCTTCCATCACCATCTGCAGTGATTTTAGAGCCTAAGACAAGGAAATCAGTCACTGCTTCCACCTTTTCCCCTTCTGTTTGCCATGCAGTGATGGGCCGGTTGCTATGATCTTAGTTTTTTATATATTTCATTTTAAGCCGGCCTTTTCACTCTTCTCCTTCACCCTCATCAAGAGGTTGTTTAGTTCCTCTTCACTTTCTGCCGTTAGAGTGGTGTCATCCGCATATCTGAGATTATTGATATTTCTCCTGGCAATCTTGATTCCAGCTTGTAACTCATCCAACCCAGCATTTCTGACATGTGCTCAGCTTATAAGTTAAATAAACAGGGTGACAGTAAACAGGCCTTGTCATACTCCTTGCTCAATCTTGAACCAGTCAGTTGTTCTGCACAAGATTCTAACTGTTGCTTCTTGACCAGCATACAGGTTTCTCAGGAGACAGGTAAGATGGTCTGGTATTCCTATCTCTTTAAGAGTTTTCCAGTTTGCTATTATCCACACAGTTGAAGGCTTTAGTGTAGTCAATGAAACAGAGGTAGATGTTTTTCTAGAATTCCCTTGCTTTCTCTGTGATCCAGCAAATGTTGGCAATTTGGTCTCTGGTTCCTCTGCCTTTTCTAAACCCAGCTTGAACATCTGGAAGTTCTTGGTGCACATAATCCTGAAGCCTAGCATGCAGGATTTTAAGCATAACCTTACTAGCGTGGGAGATGAGTGCAATTGTCTGGTGGTTTGAACATTCTTTAGACTACCGTTCTTGGGAATGGGGATAAGGAATGACCTTTCCACTCCTGTGGCTACTTGACACCAAGTCTGCCACTCAGGTTTGAACAAATGAGTGAAATGTATTTTTACCTTAATTGATATCATCCCCAGTTTCAGATGAACCATTTTTCTACTTCTTGATATAATTATGTAACTTTTGAAGAAAGACTAAAGACGTAAACAAAGCTCTTGAAAATTAATCTGGAGAAATGAAGCAATAGCTATTTCTAGACCCAACTGATTGTGTTAATGACCACTTGAATCTCTCATTACTCAGCTGGATTTTTTTTCCTTTCACTTCCAGTGTATATACATTTGAATGCTTCCTAGCAACATTGAGCAGGGAGGTAAACGATAAATATTAAGATGTGAAAATACTGCATAGCACAACAAGAGTGCCATAAGTGGTTAGTTACAGGAAAGCTACTTCACAGAATATATTTCCCTTTCTTTTATTTGGTGAGAAGCTGACTTATGAGTTAATGTGGGATTATGTATTTAGTTCAAAATCTGTATCAGATGAGTAGGTATCAAATAGTAGAATATATCCTTAGAATTAGTTTTAATTTAAATATTTACTAATATAAACTTCTGATGTGTCTAGTGTTGTCATTCATTATCACAAGTATAAAGGGTTTAGATATGAATTAATATATTAATATTTATGATGCTCAAAGTTAATACTTATAATGTTGCACTTAATTCATCCATTTAAAAACACTTACTGAGTACCTGAATGGTCCTTCCTGGTGGCTCAGACAGTAAAGACTCTGCGTGCAATGCAGGAGACCTGGGTTCTATCCCTGGGTTGGGAAGATCCCCTGGAGGAGGGCATGGCAGCTCATTCCAGGATTCTTGCCTGGAGAATCCCCATGGACAGAGGAGTCTGGACGGCTACAGTCCATGGGGTTGCAAAGAGCTGGACATGACTGAGTGACTAAGCTCACACACACTGGGTTCCTAGGCCTTCTTTTGGACTCTAGGATTACATCAAAGAAGCAAACTTATAGGTATTTTAAATTCCATAACTAAATTATGTATATAATAATAAACTTTCTTTAGAATTTATCTAGAACAAATGATTTCTGTTTTGGGGAAAATTCTGCATATATTATCATTGTATTATAAATGCATTTGAATCTATTTTGATTTTTAAATAAGTATGTGATCGATAAGAAATTTAACTTAATAAACTGAATTGATGCATAATTTTTAGCAATTGTAGTAATTTATATTACAAATATATGTGGAATCTGTTTTACTTTTGCTTTCATGAAAGATAATATTTCCAGTCACGTAACATAACCCTTAATGTTTTATCACAGTTTTGCTCAAGATTCCTGTGCCCTAGGCCATGGAATATTGTGACATGATCTAAGATTGTCCTAATATTGCTCTAAATCTATATGTATATTGAACATTGGTGTGGGCTTAATTAGCATTCGTTAAATACTTCAGCTTTTCCTTGTGTGATTCTGTACTGTGAGATCATATAGATAAATGCCATAAATTTTACCCATTTTAGTCATGCACTTTCTTACTTAACAGATATTCAAAGTGTAGTTTTTAGCAGTGATAGTCTAGAATATTTTGACATAAAATGGTTCTTGTGTCTTGAAAATAATTAGATCATAATGCCACTAGGGGGCTCACACACTATATGTGTGATTCATGTGGCATCACACATCTGCATAATACTTTTGGGTACTTAAAAGGATGTGATAGCTGGGACCACAATACCATATTCAATAGTTTTTGTGTGATAGATATAAGGGCACAGTAACAGAAGGAAATACATTAAATAGGTGTAACTTATCCGTGAGGTTAGCAGTGAGGAGTCAAAATTTGAAACTGGATAAGTGCTAGTCTGGTACCAGTCCCTATGACACCCCTTCTGTCTAGACTTGCTGTTGCTGATGCTACAGGAATATAAGCTCTAACTGTCAATCGCTAGAGTCCTAGGACTGGACAGAATTACTTTTCAACAAATAACACTATCTGGCTTTATTTCAGTTGTCCCTCGTAATTGAGAAGATTTATTTGTAATCAGTTTAAAAACTCTTTAGCTTGTTCATTTCCTTAGTGTAAGAAAGTGTATGGTTTGTATCAATGTTCTTTCGTTTTCTAAAGAAGCTAGGAAAGCAAGTTTTTTAGATCATGCCAATTCATGTGTTTCCAGCCAAGTACATGCTTAAATATTTTATGCTAATTCCATCTGGTCTTATTTTTTTTATTTTTTATTTATAATCCAGGGACAGTTCAGCATTAATTTGGCAGGAACTGGGATGAAGATATCCAGTACAGCAAAGTGGCTGGCTCAGGGCAGTTATGCCTCTGTGATCATTCACAGATCACAGGTAAGTCCTGCTGGACCAAAAAGTCTGTCTGAAATAATTCTGTGCTGTGAAGTAGTATTAAATTCCTCTACCTTAAATTCAGAATTATATGAAGTTAATGACTAATGAGTTCTTTCATATAATGGGGTATGTTACATTATGATGAGGTATAACTAACATGAAATTATGGAATGGGATTCATTTTTATTCATGTGCTTATGGAGGTTTTATATATATTCACATTCATGTTTAGGCTATAGGCATCTGTACATGAAATCAAGTGTCAGAGCATATAGATTTAAGTAGTTCAAGTTTCGGGCTAATGGCTTGAAACACAGGTGCTTCACAAAGAGGTAGTCTTTTTAGCTATACTCTAATTATTAAAGACTTTTATGTTTTAATACTTCAAAGTGAGAGGTAAATTTTTGGTTTATTTACCTCACTGCTTTGATTTAGTGATTTAGTGATGGAGTCATTTGTCATTTAACGAACATCCTTTATAGTTTCTTCAAGAATTAGGAATATTTTTATGGTTGTATGAATGTTTTCCTTATCTATCTTTATTTAGAAGACATTGTCATGATTTGAGAGAATAGCATTGAAACATGTATATTACCATGTGTGAAATAGTTCGCCAGTCCATGTTCGATGCATGATTCAGGGCACTCAGGGCCAGTGCACTGGGATTTTATTTTTACCTATAGCACATGTATTATCTAAAGTATTATCTAATGTATTATCCTCCTAATTTTGGTGCTGGTGTAGTGTGCTAGCACATAAAATTTATGAGATGACTCCTGGTACTTAGAATTACCACACTTTAGATAGCATGACTCTATCTACATTAAATCAGGATCTGTGTTATAATTTGTGTTCTCATCTATGTTGCACCACTTAAATCAGTACCATCAACAGTCCCTGCCTACTCCAAGGTTTTATAATTTTTCTTTCTTTTGCTAAAAGTGACTTCATTCCTATATATGAATACTACTTGTAAATGAAATTCAATTTTCTGATATTTGCAGACCATAAAATAGTTTATTTCTGACTATTATGAAATTGTGTTTTAATTAATAATTAAAGATTTTCTATTTTTATTATTTCTATCATATGGGTAAACAGTAGGCTTTTAAAATGGCTATTTATTTCTAAATATTTATTTGGCAAATTTAGGTATCCTTTCGGGTAGAAGAATGGAAATAAATCAATTACTTAGTTAAAATGTGTTCTGAGCAGGTATAAAATTTAGACAGTGCAATGAGATATTCTGACTTTATCTAGTTGTTAAGTATCTTCTGGTTAAATGACAGCTGGCCAAGGGCAGCAATAAAAATGAATATTTAGTACAACCATTCCTTTTGCGTCTATTTAAGTTTTATTGTAAAGACTATTTGTTTACTTAATTGAGAATTTCTCCCTCAATCAAAGATTTTGCGCATGAAGGTATTTCCTGAGATCTGATGCATGGTGTGAAACTCTGACTTATGAAACCCAAATGTACTTGTGGAAATGAACACATATTTTCATTTCCTAGTAAATTTAAACAAGATTAGGGGTTTACTTAATCCATCTGAGAACAGGAATGTATATAAATTGGAATTTTTACTGCCATCCTCTTTGTTTACTCAGATTCTCTAGAGTATAGAAAGCCTCTGAAAGAAGAGGCAACTTCAAAAGCCCCTGATCTCAAAACATTCTTTATCCTCAAAAGTTTCAGGAACCCAGTTTCCTTTTCTACCCTCCCTCCTTAGATTTAAAAAAACAAAAACATAAATAAAGCAAAACTTATCTTCTTCAGAAACCATAGGAGTTCAAACTATTTTTGTTTCATCTGATCAAAAGGCCTTTTGACTTTTGGACCTAAAGGTGGAAGACAGTCTGGAAAGAAAATCTATCCTGTTCTCACTTCCTTCACCAGCCTCTGCCCACCCATTCCTCAGTTAGCAGCTCTGCTTTTCAAAAATAAAAGAAGAATCTCCTTTTTGTTGTTGTTTAGTCGCTAAGTTGTGTCTGCCTCTGTGTCTAATTATAATTATTACTTTCAATCCAGTTTTTTCCCTCCATTCTATCACCTTTTATATTTTCTTCAAGCTGTGTTTCTATTGCTTCCAGGAGATGTTTGAAGTTAAGGTCAAGTTTGCATAAAATCCTTCTTTTATTTAGTCTATGAGAATCTTTTTTTTTTAATCTCATATAAGTTTTTTTTTTGTTTTGTTTCATTTTTTTCATTTTTTTCCCATTTATTTTTATTAGTTGGAGGCTAATTACTTTACAATATTGTAGTGGTTTTTGCCATACATTGACATGAATCAGCCATGGATTTACATGTATTCCCCATCCCGATCCTCACTCCCACCTCCCTCTCCACCTGATCCCTTTGGGTCTTCCCAGTGCACCAGGACCAAGCACTTGTCTCATGCATCCAACCTGGACTGATTATCTGTTCTACCCTAGATAATATACATGTTTTGATGCTGTTCTCTCTAAACATCCCACCCTCGCCTTCTCCCACAGAGTCCAAAAGTCTGTTCTGTACATCTGTGTCTCTTTTTCTCTTTTGCGTATAGGGTTATCGTTACCATCTTTCTAAATTCCATATATATGCGTTAGTATACTATATTGGTCTGTATCTTTCTGGCTTACTTCACTCTGTATAATGTGCTCCAGGTTCATCCATCTCATTAGAACTGATTCAAATGAATTCTTTTTAATGGCTGAGTAATATTCCATGGTGTATATGTACCACAGCTTCCTTATCCACTCATCTGCTGATGGGCATCTAGGTTGCTTCCATGTCCTGGCTATTATAAACAGTGCTGCGATGAACATGGGGTGCACATGTCTCTTTCAGATCTGGTTTCCTCAGTGTGTATGCCCAGAAGTGGCAAATCATAAGTACCTTTCTTTCATTCAGTCAATGATAAACACTGGGTAACAAGTTGGGAGAGGTTTTAATAAACTCACTGAAGCAAATAGATACCTTGATGAAAAATATGTGGATTGAGATGAATTGTCTAACGTAGAGTGTGGTTTATAATCATCAAGTGGCTAATATGAATCTCGGGCTCTCTAATTCCTGTGACCACAGATTTCAGCTAATCCTGAAATGGCATGATCTTTGGCCTCAAGTGTAATTGTTACAGGGAACCCTGGCTGATTATTTCAGCCACATGGTTCAAAGTGTTTGCTTTTCTGCCTTGTACACACAGATGCCAGCATGTAACAGATGCTCCTGTATCTCTGCCTCTTCTATTTTCAGGATGGAACCAAAGTCTATGGCAGATGTGGAGGGTTCTGTGGAAAGTGTATTCCTCACATGACTACTGGTCTCCCAATTCAAGTAGTGTGAACATTCAGAAGGAAAGTGTGTCTCAAAGAGGAGACATTCTCTGGAACCTGCAAATAGCTGGTGCTTTTTACTTTATTCCTTCCTGAGATTTATGTCTAAAATATTTGTGCCTTTTTTCTAGGGTGCTCATGAGGAACCAGTCACTGCTTAATTTTTCAAGGTGTTTGAAATAAACTGAATGATACATGGTTCTAGTCAGGATCCTTAAAAGGATGAAATAATTTATGGTTGGGCATACAGGGATGTTTGAATTGTGCTAAGATAATACTGCTGGTAACAGATTACACTGGACCAGAATTATGTTATGCCTGTAAGCACACATGTAAATCTCTGCTCACATCCTACTGTACAATGAAATGTTTATTCTACTTGTTAAAATGGAGCAAGTAAAAATTAGGAAAATGAACTTAAATCATAAACATTATTGAATCTGTCAGGAGAATAGCAAATCAATAGTCACATCAAAAAAGTACATAGCCATTATACTTTCTACTGATACAGCTTAGATACCTTGTTTTATGTTTCCTTTAATTTTTAATTGTGCATTATGGTGCTTCAAAAAGTCATCCTAAAATATAGTATAGTTTTGTAATTAAAGTATGTAGTTGGGTTAAATACTAAACATGAAGTTTTGTGGGTATAATACAGAATAAGATATGATATAGTAGAATTTCACTTAAAAATACCTACCTCTAATTTGACTGTACTTATAAGAGCAATACATTGTTTTTAAAATGTTTATATTATATCATGTCTTTATAACTTATATGCCTATGTCTACTCTTAAAAAAATTATTTTTTCAAAGTTTTGTACTGTATTTTATTAATCAAGTAGAAAATTAAGAATTATTGACATTTGGAAGAACCTGTTTTGGTAAACATAAAATGATGTTTACATATGCAAAATTTCTATTAGAGAGTTCAAGTTATTTTATATCTGAGGTCTCTCAAATCCAGAACATGAAAGATAGTATAAAAATTAACTATTCATGAGTAAATGCTCAGGTATTAAGAGATTTTTTTAGGTGAATAATTTAATTGTGTATTATACAACCATTTGATTTTAAAAGAATCATAGATAATATTTTTCTATGACAACCTACTTTATAAACCAAGAAAACTGAATCTAATAATAGATTTTTTGCCAGTAAATAGTAGTGTAGTAGTTTTACCCACAAAGTTTTTCTTTTTCAAACTATTAGGGGTGTAATGTACCATATAAGGTACCAATTTTGTACCAATGTGGTTAAATAAACATTTAGGGATCTCTGTATCAGAAAAGAAGTATTTTGCACTATGTGCCTGAAACCAGTTACAAACATTATTATGAAATGTATAACATGTTCTAGAAATGTTTTTATTCATAAGTAAAACCATATAATTTATAATCATCTGAATAATAAAGATTTTTGTGTGATACATTGGGACCTTGCTTTCATTTTCCTTACATGTAAAAAAAAGAAAATAAAGAATTCTTCACCAAAAAAAGCCTATAACTCAAAAATCACTTCAGAAATTCTGAAACATTTTACTCTAATTGTTGCAGTTTCGATGGAAATAGCTCTTGCCTACTGTACACCCTTATGGAAATATGGGCATGGGGCTGACAGAAATTTGCAATGACTTTAAAAGCTTCTGTTTATAGAAAGGGTACCATGTATACTCATATTCAGTTGGCCAAATTAAATCACATGACCAAATTCTAGGCAATGGGACAGGGAAATATAATTCCCCTACAGGGCAGGATGGCCAGATGTATGGAAATGAGTGAGGACTCACAATCTTCTCCCAAGGGAGGGAGAAGATCCTTGGGAACAGTAAGATTTTATGTCCACCTGTCTTCAACTTTACCAGAAATTGCCGGAGTACTGCTTTCTAAAGGGGTGGAATAAATGTAAATTACCACTGCCTCTGTGTACAAATATTAGAATATCTACATACTCAGTGACATGTCAGCTTTTTTTTTTTTTATCTGATGGGGTAGAGAGTAGTATTCAACTGTTTGAATTTATATTTATCTAACACAACTGCACTCATCTCACACCAGGAAAGTAATGCTCATAATTCCTCAGGCCAGGCTTCAACACTATGTGAACTGTGAACTTCCAGATGTTCAAGTTGGTTTTAGAAAAGGCAGAGGAGACAGAGATCAAATTGCCAACATCCATTGGATCATTGAAAAAGCAAGAGAGTTCCAAAAAACATCTATTTCTGCTTCACTGGCTACAGTAAAGCCTTCGACTATGTGGATCACAACACACTGTGGAAAATTCTTCAAGAGATGGGGATACCAGCCCACCTTACTTGCCTCCTGAGAAATCTGTATGTAAGTCAAGAAGCAACAGTTAGAATTGGACAAGGAACAACAGATTGGTTCCAAATCGGGAAAGGAGTACATCAAGGCTGTATATTGTCACCCTGCTTATTTAACTTATATGCAGAGTACATCATGAGAAACGCTGGGCTGGATGAAGCACAAGCTGAAATCAAGATTGCTGGGAGAAATATCAATAACATTACACATGCAGATGTGTAATGGCAATAATCAAAGAGGAACTAAAGAGCCTCTTGATGAAAGTGAAAGAGGATCGTGAAAAAGCTGTGTTAAAATTCAACATTCAGAAAACAGATCATGGCATCTGGTCCCGTCATTTCATGGCACATAGATGGGTAAACAGTGGAAACAGTGACAAACTTTACTTACTTGGGCTCCAAAATCACTGCAGATGGTGACTGCAGCCATGGAATTAAAAGACACTTGCTCCTTGGACGAAAAGCTATGACCAACCCAGACAGCACATTGAAAAGCAGAGACAGTACTTTGTTGACAAAGTTTCATCTAGTCAAAGCTAAGGTTTTTCCAGTAGTCATGTATGGATGTGAGAATTGGACCATAAAGAAACCTGAGTGCCGAAGAACTGATTCTTTCGAACTGTGGTGTTGGAGAAGACTCTTGAGAGTCCCTTGGACTGCAAGCAGATCAAACCAATCAATCCTAAAGGAAATCAGTCATGAATATTCATTGGAAGGACTGATGCTGAAGCTGAAACTCCAATACTTTGGCCACCGATGGGAAGAACTGATTCAATGGAAAAGACCCTGATGCTGGAAAAGATTGAAGGCGGGAGGAGGAGGGGACGACAGAGGATGAGATGGTTGGATGACATCACTGACTCGATGGACATGAGTCCATCTTGGTGTGCACAAGGTTTTGTTTGTGCCCTCCAAGACTTGAGTCTTTGTTTCCCCCAGTCCTGTGGAAATTTTGTAATCAAATCAAATCCCTTTGCCCTTCAAGGTCAGCTTCCCTGGGGTTTCCCAGTCCCCTTGTCAGTCCCTTCCCCAGGTTAGGAAACCTGACATGTGGTTCCAAACCTTCACAACAGTGGGAGAACTTCTTTGGTATTATTGTTCTCCAGTTTGTGGGTCACCCATCCAGCAGGTATGGGATTTGATTTTATCATGATTACTCCCTCCTACCATCTTGCTGAGGCTTATTCTTTGTCTTTGGACATGGGGTGTCTTCTTTTAGTAGGTTCCAGCATCCTCCTGTTGATGGTTGTCCAACAGTTAGTTGTGATTTTGGTGCTCTAGCAGGAGATGAGTGCCTGTCCTTCTACTCTGCCATTTTGAACCAGAAGAAACAAAACTATTTAGTATTTAATTGTGAGGAAATACTCAGTCCTGGAATGGAGTAGACCAGCACTTTTAATGCATAAAACCTGTTCAGTTTACCAAACAAAGCAAAAAGATTTCATTCACAGTGTTTCATAGTTAAGTCTGCCTGAGTTTTTGATGTACTTTGCATTTTCTATCTTTTGGGTCTCATAATAAACACACAACTTTAACCTCATTGTTGTAAATTGTAAAATGGTGGGAAGAAAAATTTCACTGCTTGCCCTCCTAATATATAAATTATGAGATTAAATGGGCTATTGTTTGTGAATATGCCTTGAATGGTAGAAAGTGCTAAATTAGCTATATTCTTTAATGTTAAACATAGAAAATAATCCCCAAAGGCCTATGGTGACCAAACAGCAGGTTCTGAAGGTCTACACTCCAGTTCTGCTGCTTATGTAAGCTCTATGACCTTGGCAAAATCACAAACTTTTTATGAACATTATGGTTGCAACTATACATGTGAGCTGTTAGGAGTATCTTTCTCACTTTGTGGCTGAAATATTAATCTATAAAAATTTGGCATAGGTCAGGTTCATAAGTTAGGTTAAAAATAATTTTTGCTTAAACATTTTTATTGTGGTAAGATATGCATTACATGATATTTAGCATGTTACCCATTTAAAAAAATTCAGTTTAGGGATATTCAGTACATTCATAATTTGTTCAGCCATTGCCACCATCCATCTTCAGAACTCTTTTCATTTTGGAAATCTGAAACACTGTGCCATTAAACAATAATTCCCTATTTAATGTTCACCCATGTTGTAGCATGTGTCAGAATTTTCTTCTATTTTTAAGGCTAATAATATTCCATTGTACACACCATCTATTGCTTATCCATTCAACTGTCAGTGGACATTTGGATTACTTTCGTGTTTCAGCTATTGTGAATAATGCTCTGTCAAGATGGACGTACAAGAATTTCTTTGAGACTCTGGTCTCTTTTCTTTTGGGTGTATACCCAGAAGTGGGATTATTGATAATATGGTTGTTCTGTGTTTATTTTTTTGAGGACCCACCATACTGCTTCATGCTGTTTTCCAAAGTGGTTGCTCCATTTTATAATCCCATGAACAGATCTAATTTCTCCATATCTTCATTGACAGTGGTTATTTTTCATGTTTTTGATAGTAGCCACACTAATGGATATAAGGTAATATCTCATTGTGGTTTTGATTTACATTTTCCTAATGATTAATAAATTTGGCATTTTTATGTGCTCATTGGTCATTCATATATCTTCTTTGGAAAAATGTCTATTCAAGTTATTTGCCCATTTTTAAATTAGGTTGTTTATTTTTGCTGTTATTGTTGGGTTTTATTCTGGATATTAGTCCTTTATATGCAAGTATATATTTTCTGTTGCGTAGTTTGCATCAATGTTCATAAGGGTGTTGGTCAGTGGTTTCCTTTCCTTCTAGTGTCTTTGGCTTCAGTGTTAGAGGAATGCTGACCTCAGAGAATAAGAAATTTGAAGCTAGAAAGTGTTCTCTCACCTTCAAATTATTTTTTTAAAGTTTGAGGAAAATTGGTGTTAGTTTTTCTTTAAATGTTCAATGGAATTCACAAGTGAAGCCATTAAGTTCAAGAATTTTGTTGGAATGCTTTTGATTTCTGATTCAACCTCATAACTAGTTATCAGTTTAATCATGTTTTCTGTATCTCTGTGACTCAATCTTGATTGGTTTTGTGTTTCTCAGATTTGTCCATTTCATCTAAATTATCCAATGGGATGGCACAAAGTTATTCATCTTACTCTTTATAATCCTTTTTGTTGTCTGTATTTATTATTGATTGTAATGTCTCCACTTCCACTTTTTATTTTAGTTATTCAGATCTACTCTTTCTTTTCTTAGGCCAAATAAAGGTTTTCAGTTTTGTTCATATTTTCAAAGAACCAGCTTTTGGTTTTATTGATTTTTCTCTATTATTTTTCTGTTGTTTCATTTCTCTCTACTCTAATCCTTATTATTTTCTTCCTTCTGCTAGTTTTATTTTTAGTTGGTTCTTTTTTAGTTCTTTAAGTTGCAAAGTTAGTTTGTTGATTTGAGATATCTCTTCTTTTTTAATGTGCTTGTAACAATAAATTGCCTGGTTAACATTGTTTTTGTTATGTTCCCAGATGGTGCTAGTGGTAAATAACCCACCTACCAATGCAAGAAATACAGGCTAGGTCCTGGGATGGGATCCCCTGGAGCAGTGCATGTCAACCTACTCCAGTATTCTTGCTTGGAGAATCCCATGGACAGGAGAAACTGGCAGGCTGTAGTCCATGGGGTCTCAAAGAGTCAGATGAGACAGCACTCACATAATTTTCAGTGTATTCATCTCTTAAGTATTTTCTAATTTCCCTTGTGATTTCTTCATTGATGTATTTGTTGTTTAAGAGTGTGTTGTCTAGTTTCTACAAATTTGTGCATTTTCCAGTTTTAGTTCTATTTTGTTTTCTAACTTCATTGTTAAATGAAAATAAAAATACTCTGTCATAAAAAATACTCTGTATGATATCTGTCTTATTAAATCTATTAAGACTTAACTTGTGGCCTAACATATAGTCCTTGCTGGAAAATGTCCACTGTTCAGTTGAGAAGAATGTGTGTTCTGTTGTTGTTACAGTGTTCTGTATATGTCTGTTAGATTTAATTGGTTTATTGTGTTACGAGTTCTCTATTTCCTTACTTCTGTCTGATTGCTCTATCCACTACTGAGAGTAGAGCATTGGTGTCGCCAGTTATTATTGCAGAAATGCCTGCTTCTTTCTTCAGTTTTGTCCATTTATATTTCATGTATGTTTGTCATCTGTTATTAGGTGTGTAAATGCTTCTAATTATTTTATCTTCCTGCTGTGTTGAAACTCTTACTTATATATGATGTCTTTCTTTGTCTCATACCTTTTTTAGATTTAAAGTCATTTTGTCTATTAGTATAGCTTCTCCTGCTGTCTCTTGTTTAGTATTTGCATGAAATATTATTTTCCATTCTTCCAACCTATTTTTGTCTTTGAACTAAAGTGAGTCTCTTATAAACAGCATATAATTAACGTAACAGCATATCATATTTTTATCTATTATTCCAATCTCTATCTTTTAATTAGAGAGTTTAATTCTCTTACATTTATAGTAAATACTGATAAGGACTTAGTTCTGTTTTTGCTGTTTATATTCTGTATGCCTTAAGGTGCTTTTTTTGTACCTCATTTCCTGAATTATTGTCTTCTTTTGTATTTAGTCAATAATTTTTAGTAAAGTATTTTAATTCCACTTTTATTGCCTTTTGTGATATTCTCTAACTATTTTCTTTGTGGTTACCATGGGGATTACACTTAATATTCTAAAGTTACAATATTCTAATTTGAATTTATACCAGCTTAACCTCAAAAACACACAAGCATTTTTTTACAGCTCCTTCTCATGTTTTTCAGTTATTGATGTCACAAAAGTATAGCTTTATACATTATGTGATCTAAAACATAAGTCAGTAATTGATTTTCATAATGCATTATTCTCTTAAATCATGTAGAAAAAAAATTAGAGTTGCAAACCAATTTTACAATAATATTAGCTTTTATAATGAGTCATTTATTTACCTTTATCGACATCTTTATTTCTTCTTATAACTAAGTTACTGGCTAGTGTTTTTCGTTTCAAATTTCAGGACTACTTGTAGCATTTTTTGCAGGGCAGGACTAGTAGTAATAAGCTCCCTCATCTTTTGTTTGTCTGGAAATGTCTTAATCTATGTCTGGTTTTGCCAGATATAGGATTCTTGGTTGATTTTTTTTTTTCTTAACACTTTGAATGCATTAGCTCACTGCCTTTTGAACTCCAAAGTTTCTGGTGACAAATCTGTCCTAAATCTTATTAAGGATCACTTGAATGTGATGGGTTGATTCTCTCTTGCTGCTTCCAATACTCTCCTTCTTTTTGAATTTGGACAGTTTGATTTTAATGTGTGTCAATTTGGGTTTCTTTTAGTTCATCTTACTTGGCGTTCATTGAGCTTACTGTACACTTTTGTTCATGTCTTTCATCAGATTTGGAAAGTTCCGGGTAATTATTTCTTTAAATGACTTCTCTGTCCCTTTCTCTCTTCTTCTTCTGGGATTCCCACAATTCATATGATGGTCTGTTTGATGATGTGCCACAGGTCCCTTAGGCTCTATTCACATTTGTTTTTACAATTGTTTTTCTTCCTGTTTCTCAGACTTGATAATTTAAATTATCCTGTCTTCAAGTTAACAGGTTATCTTGCCACTCAAACCTTCCTTTGAATTTCCCTAGTGTATTTTACTTTTCAATTATAGTTTTTAAAAATTTCTTTACAAGTTTTCTATGCCTTTACTGATATTTCCGTTTATTTCCATTTTCTTAACTTTCTCTAAGTCTTCCTTCAGTTCTTTGAGCATCTTCTTAAAATCTTTATCTAGTAGGTCTGCCATCTAGTCTTTTTTCAGGGGCGTTTTTGTTTTGTTGGTTTATTTTTTCCCAACGAATGGTCTGTACTTTCATGTTTTTTTGATATGTCTTCCCACTCCAGTATTCTTGCCTGGAAAATTCATGGACAGAGGAGCCTCATAGGCTATAGTCCATGGGGTCACAAAGAGTCAGACATGACTGAGCAGCTTCCCTTGTGACATCTTGTTGAAAATAGAACATTTAAATTTAATTATGTAGAAATTCTGGCAATCAGAGTCTCTTTTTCAAAAAAGATTTGCTTTTTGTTGTTTCTCTCTTGGTTTGGACAGTTATAGGCTGTCTCTGAGCCAACAGTCAACTTGGATATAAGTGTAAAGTCTTCTCAGATCTTTTTTGAGTCTGCCTCTTTTCCAAACCATGCACAGTGACTTTCTAAATTCAAATACAGTTGCTTTTGAATGTCTTGGTCATTAATGTCTGGCTCCCAATAGGGGCAAAGGAGAAAAGCAAAGGAGGGAAAAAGATCTCGCCCTTTAAATCTCCTGGAAGTTTCTTTAGGCTGAAGGTGAGGGGATTGGAACAGTGGGTGTGTGTGTGGGGATGTGTTTCATAGCAACTGCCTGTCTCCATGTCTGTATTGTCATGATCAGAAGCAGCTCACAGTGAACAAAACATATGTCCCCCACATTTTCAGGACAGGTCCTTATTGCTCACCCTGGATTCCTCAAGCTATGTGCAAACTGCTCCAGGAACATATCATGACTGTCTACCTTGGGAATGGGGAGGGGGTATGGGTATGCTGTTGAGTTAAATCTGAAATTGATTGAGTATGTGTGATAGTCACTCAGTCATGTCCGACTCTATATGACCCCATGGATTATAGCCCACCAGGCTCCTTTGTCCATGAAATTCTCCCAGTAAGAATACTGGAGTGGGTTACTATTCTCTTCTCCAGAAGATCTTCCCAACCCATGGATCAAACTCAGATCTGCATTTTAGGCAAACTCTTTACCATCTGAACCACCAGGGAAGCCCCCAAATTGACTGAAATTGATCACAATTTACTGTCCACGCCATCCCCTGGAAGTTGCAAAGCTTCAGTAGGTGCTAGAGATCTAAAATGGTTATATCAGACAGGTTCTGCTGGCACAATTGTTTTCTAGGTGGGAAAACAGATTCTTGATGATTCTTACTACACCATTTTCCTAGATTTCTCTCTCCAATAAATTTTTAAAGTGTTAGCTGTCATTACTAATTTTATCATGACCTGTGTGATCATGGATAATGCTTTTATGAACTAGTTTCACAGTATACAAACCTGTTATATGTATAGAGAGATTGCGTGTGTACCTCTTTGGAAACCTAGAGTCTCAGGGATAGTTGAGAGACTGTGTACTTTAAAATCTAAAAAAAAAAAAAATTAATTCAATTTTTAAAAGTTGAAGTGAAGTGAAGTGAAAGTCATTCAGTCATGTCTGACTCTTTGCAACCCCATGGACTATACAGTCCATGGAATTCTCCAGGCCAGAGTACTGGAGTGGGTAGCTGCTCCTTTCTCCAGGGGAATCTTCCCAACCCAGGGATTAAACCCAGGTCTCCCGCATTGCAGGCAGATTCTTTACCAGCTGAGCCACCAGGAAAGCCCAAGAATACTGGTGTGAGTAGCCTATCCCTTCTCCAGCAGATCTTCCCGACCCAGGAATCGAACCAGGGTCTCCTGCACTGCAGGCAGATTCTTTACCAGCTAAGTTACCAGGGACTCACTTTTAAAAGTTACTTTCCATTTATAGTTATTACAAAATGTTAGCTGTATTCCCTGTGTTGTACATCCTTGAGCCATCTTACACCCAATAGCTTGTACTTCCCATTCGCCCACCTCTATGTTGCTCCTCTCACCTGCCTATTGGTAACCACTACTTTGTTCTTTATATCTGTGAGTCTGCTTCTTTGTTGTATATTTTAGATTCCACATGTGAGATATAGTTTTTGTCTTTTTCTGTCTAACTTATTTCAGTTACCATAATGCCTTCTGCTGCTGCTGCTAAGTCTCTTTGGTCGTGCCTGACTCTGGAGACCCCATAGATGGCAGCCCACCAGGCTCTTCTGTCCATAGGATTCTCCAGGCAAGAATACTGGAGCAGGTTGCCATTTCCTTCTCTAATGTGTATATGAATGCTAAGTTGCTTCAGTCGTGTCCGACTCTGTGTGACCCTATGGACAGCAGCCCACCAGGCCACTCTGTACATGGGATTCTCTAGGCAAGAATACTGGAGTGGGTTGCCATTTCCTTCTCCTAATGCCTTCTGAGATTCTCTATAGTACTATGAATGGCAAAATTTCTTTCTTTTTTATGCTGAATAGTTCATTATATATAAATAAACCATATCTTCTTTATCCGTTCATCTGTTGATTGACACTTAGGTTGCTTCCATGTCTTGGTAATTGTAAATAATGCTGCTAAGAATATTGGGGTGCAGGTATCTTTTTGAATTAATGTTTTTGGCTTATACACACACACACACACACACACACACACATATATCTCCAGGAGTGGAATTACTGGTCCGTATGGTAGTTCTGTTCTTTGTTTTTTGAGAAACCTCCATATTGTTTTCAACAGTGGCTCTACCAATTTATGTTCCCACCAATAGTGTTCAGGAGGACAGATCTTATGTTAAGCATTCTTGTCATAAATAATAATAGAAAGTAGAAGGCAACTTTGTGATCTGATTTATGTTTATGGTATAGATTGTGGTGATGATTTTAGTCTTATCTCCAGGCTCATCAAGTTGTATATATTAAATATGTACAGTTTTTTCCATGTCCATTATATACCTCAATAAAGTGGCTTTAAAAGTTAAATACCAAGGTTTTATTTTCATTCTTAAACAGCCTAAAGTAGAGACATAAAAAACACTGATAAGGGCACTAGAGAAGAATGATGCAAATCACACTGAAATACTGGAGTGAATTGGTACCCGTTTGGCATTGTAATCCACAGTCAGTAGAGGATGCTGTTGCTCCTCTTTCAAAGACAGTTTTCCAGGGCTATGACCCTCTACTCAGGGCATGAAGGGAAAATGAAAGTGAGTTGCAGAGATGGGGATTGCCTGGTGAAAATGATTCACTCAATTTGACTTCCTGCTGGGTAAAGCAGCAAGGACTGAAAAGGCCATGAAAATGCAAGGGAAATTATAAGCAGATGGAGGCTTTGCTGCCAAAAACTGTCCTGAGAGTAATGCTCAAAGGTGATTTCAAAGATCAGGAGACTGTATAATTGAGGCATGTGTATACTGCTATTTCCTTCAATATATGATTTAGTCAGCCTAACAGTTGACCATTCCTGGATTTCTGGAAGCTTGATCTTAATTAACAAAGTTGCTCTGATGTAATATATGGGTTCAGACAATTATGATTTATTTCATTGTTTTTTGACTTCTTGTCAAGGTCAAATGTGTGCAATATGGTTTGCAGCATTTTACCTTTTCCCCAGATTGTAGATTTCTTTCACTTATTCATGGAGATATATTTTGGAGTATGATTGCAAAAAAAAAAAAATAGAAGTCATCAACACAGACACTG
Source organism: Odocoileus virginianus (assembly GCF_023699985.2). Lineage (NCBI taxonomy): Eukaryota > Metazoa > Chordata > Mammalia > Artiodactyla > Cervidae > Odocoileus > Odocoileus virginianus. The sequence continues at coordinate 34,227,139 of NC_069697.1, forward strand.
GAATAGGGCTGAAAGAACTTCAAAGTTGCACAATCATATGGTCATAAAAAGTGTGGGAGCAGGTAACCACTGGTTGGGACTGAATACCAGTTTAATTCTTCTCTGGTTTGCAGTGTGAATCCTGACATGTTGTTTTGCCTCGCTGATACTCAATCTCTTTATTTGTAAATTAATTTCCATAGTAGCTTGGATATAGTAAAGCTTCAATATGTGTTAGTGTTATTCATAAAATGTTTCCATTGTCATATTTGATTTTCACAATAGTTATGAGGTGGGTGAACAAAGTATTCTTGTCCTCCCTTTAGAAGTGGAAAAAATGGGGGCTTGGAGAATTTGAGCTGCATGCAGACACCCCCATGACTGGGCTCCCCAGGTGTCGCTAGTGGTAAAGAACCCACTTGCCAATGCAGGTAGACATGAGATGCAGGTTAGATCCTTGGGTCAGGAAGATCCCCTGGAGGAGGGCACAGCAACCCACTCCAGTATTCTTGCCTGGAGAATCCTATGGACAGAATAGCCTGGTGGGTTAAAGTTTATAGGGTTGCAAAGAGTTGGACATGACTAAAGTGACTTTGCATGCACACTTGTACCCCCTGACTAATAAGGAGGGGTTCTAGTTCTGCTTTGTCTGAAGTCAAGGGTCACTCCCTTTTTTGTAATCTACATCAGTTCTGGTGAAGTCATTAGTGGGCATGAGGCTTATCCATGGGTCCCAGTGAAGTACAGCTTCCAGTTCAGTAGGACCGCAGTTGGCCTGAAGTCTTGCCTTTCACACCTGCTCTGAGGTGGCCAGTGGGCCAGTAGCATCTCCAGGGAGCTGATTAGAAATAAGAATCTTGACTCCAGATTCACTGAATCTGCATTTTAACAAGAGTCCTGAAAGATTAATTTGTTAACGTTTAAGAAGTATTCATTTAGAGCAGGAAACAGCAATTTTTTTTTCTGTAAATAATCATATAGTAAATACAGGCTTTGTAATCTTTGGTGATTCTCTTGTATACCTTAAAGTCTCAAAAGCTCAGGTTTTATCCACACTTTCTTCTTCCGTGAGGGCAGAGTGATGTCTGATGAATTTATGTCTCACTAGGGTCCCATAGGCTTTCCTGGTGGCTCAGATGGTAAAGAATCTGGCAATGCAAAACTGGGTTCAATCCCTGGGTCAGGAAGATCCCCTGGAGGAGAGAGGAGCAACTCACTCTAGTATTCTTACTGAAGAATTCTATGGATGGAGGAACCTGGTGGGCTACAGTCCATGGGGTTGCAAAGAGTTGAACAGGACTGAGTGACTAACACTTTCACTTTCAGGGACCCATGAGTAACTATTTTTCTCTGGACAAGTTCTGTAAAGGTCGGGGTTCTCAACTGTTGCCTGACAATGAGATACCTTCTAGTAGAAAAACACCTGTATCTGTGGTAACTGAAATTCCAGTTAAGCGAAATATCTGACACCATGCATGATTTAACCACCATTTTGTGATGCTTTTTTTTTTTGTCAAATCTTTAAGTACACCACAAATATCCTAAAACAAGAATTTTAAATGGCAGTGTTCATAAGAACAATGTGCAACTCTTGATTGAATGCATATGGGATCTTCCATAAGAGATGATTGGAAGTTCTGGTAAAACCTAAGAATCTTCCTTTGAAGACAGCTGCTCAGGTGATTTGAAGCAGGGAGGCCTCGAGAGAACTTGGTCTGAGCCAAATGAGCTGAACTTGGATTTGGCACCTCTGGTAGAAAAGCTTTTTCACTGAAGTCTCAAGAAGAATTGATAAGTGGGATTTCAAATGATGTTCTTTTGAATTCATTATATCTCATTTTACATTGATTACATGTCAAAATTATACTTTTAGATATATAGGCTTATTAAAAATTTTTAGTTATGTTCTTTTATTTTGGTGACTGAATCAATTTTCCCCATGTTTACAAAATGGCTGGATGTGTCCTCTAGAGGCCATGATAGAATTGTACCAAGGTCAAGTTACTGTTACAGCAACAGTTCTCTAACCTGTTTCAGGACCTCTTTAAGCTCTTAAAAATTGGTGAAGACTCCAAAGAGCTTTGGTTCAGCTGAGTTACATCTACATTGATATAGGTATATGTATCTGTATTCATGTGTGTGTATATATATATATATATATATGTATATATATATATGAAATAAAACTGAGAACTTCAAAAATATTTATTAGTTTATTATAAATTAACTTGAATAAGCCAATATATGTTGATGTAAATTATATATTTTTATAAAAATTAACTACATTCTCCAAAACAAAACACACTTATCAAGAAAAATGGCATGTGTTTTTGCTTTATAAATGTCTTTAATGTCTACCTTAAGAGAAGACACATGGATTCTTACATCAGCTTGTGCATTTAATCTTTTGTGATGTCCCACATCATGGGAAACTCCACAGTAAGCCTGTGGGACAATGAGAGTGACAATGGCTATGAATATCTTAGCCATTATGAAGATTATGAAGATAGTTTTGTGGATTCTCAAAACCTCATGGAGGTTCCGATGTTTCCTAGACAACCCTTTGAGAACACCGCTTTTGATAAAAATGAATGAAAAAAAAAAAAAGAACCACTGCTTTGACTAATGATAAAGCAGGGATTTCAGAGGCTGGAGAGTAAAAATAAAAGTGCAAATTCTTTATCTTAGCATTCTCAGACCTTCAAATTCTGATTCCAGCCATCCTTTCAAGTACTTATCTCTCATTTCTCTACTACCTGAAATGTTTAGTTATACCATTTGCTATTAATCTTCTTATTTATTTTTCTCCTCTTGAATCTCTGTTCTTGTGTTCTTGTGTCACCTGCTTATTTTGATTCCTCTTTTCAGATCATCCTCAGTTATACTCTTTAATCTATTCTTATTGTATCAAAGATAAGATTTTCATGTACAAATTTTCTCTATTCAGAATAAATTGCCTTTTCCTAAATATCTTCTTGCTTTGTTCCCACGGGTCTTGGGTTAAATGATGTCGTTGATTTTTATCATAGTCCCTTCAGCATAAATTTGATTTCCCCTCACTAAACTGAAAGATCATTGAAGATGCCTTTGTATACCAAACTCAGTACAGGTATTTTCTTTCTGAATGTGATTACTAGTGCTATTTAATGGATGAATAAAGGAAACATAGTGGTTTTTTTTATGTTAAGATGCTGCTATATAAATTGAAAAAGGAGTACAACAAGGCTGTATTATGTCACCCTGCTTATTTAACTTATATGCAGAATATATCATGCAGAATGCTGGGCTGGATGAATCATAAGCTAGAATCAAGATTGCCAGGAGCAATATCAGCAGCCTAAGATAAGCAGATGATGTCAATCTAATGGCAGACAGTGAAGAGGAACTGAAGAGTTTCTTGACAAGGGTTAAAGAGGAAATTGAAAAAGCTGACTTGAAATTCAGCATTCAAAAAAATAAGATCATGGCATCAGTCCCATCTCTTCATGGCAAAATAGAAGGAGAAAGAATGAAGCAGTGACAGATTTATTTTCTCAGGCTCCAAAATCACTGTGGATGGTGACTGCAGCCACAAAATTAAAAGATGCTTTCTTCTTCTAAGTAAAGCTATGACAAACCTATACAGAGTGTTAAAAAGCAGAGATGTCACTTTGCTGAGAAAGGTCCATCTATCAAAGCTATGGTTTTTCCAGTAGTCTTGTATAGATGTGAGAGTTGGACCATAAAGAAGGCCAAGTGCCAATGAATCAATGCTTTCGAATTGTGGTGCTGGAGAAGACTCTCGAATCCCTTGGATCTCAAGAAGATCAAACCAGTCAATCCTAAGGGAAATAAACCTTGAATATTCTTTGGAAAAACTGTTGCTGAAGCTGAAGCTCCAAAACTTTGGCCACCTGATGCGAAGAGCTGACTCATTGGAAAGACCCTGGGAAAGATTGAAGGCAAAAGGAGAAGGGGGCAACAGAGAATGAGATGGTTAGATAGCATCACTGACTCAGTTGGACATAAATTTGAATAAATTGCAAGAGATAGTGGAGGAGAGAGGAGCCTGGTGTGCTGCAGTCCATGAGGATGAAAAGAGTTGAACATGACAGCAACTGAACAAAGCAATATAAAAAGCATTTTAAATAAGGTTTATAAAAAATAGTGAAATCTTTTAAATAAGTTCTTTATAATGTTGGAATTTCAGGGACATCCCTGGTGGTCCATTGGTTAAGACTGCACTTTCCAATGCAGGGGGTGAGACTGATTCCTGTTTCGAGAGCTAAGATCCCACAGGCCTCTTGGCAAAATAACCAAAATATAAAACAGAAGCAATATTGTAACAAATTCAATAAAGACTTCAAAAAATGGTCTATATAAAAAAAACTTAAAAACTGTTAGAATTACAAAACTTAGAATGAATAATAATATATAAATGAGTTCATAATACTTACATAGAATCAAAGCTTATAACTTAGTATTTGAAGTGTTGCTTAATTCCCAAGATCATACTCATCATATGGCAAAAGGTGATGAACTGAACAGTGGAGCTAACTTCATCTGTAGTTTAGCAGAAATTTGGAAACTTTTAAAATATAGGAATGATAAGTAATTTTAGATATTTCATAACCTACAATGTGTCATTTGGAAATATGCTTATGTAGACAAACCATATATTTCATAGTGGTTTTCTTTTTTCAGACCGTATAACCAATGTGTTTGCAGCCAATTTCATATGTTTATGTATATCTCTCCATATGCCTGATGAGGAAATAGAGTCTCTTGATCTGTTCTGTAGTATCATCCATTAGGCTGCCAGTATGAAAATTACCAGTTCTAAACATACTTGAGACAAAGAAATAGTCCTTTAGTAGCTAGCAGAAAGCAAGAATGAAGTTCCTATCTTCCCTAATATTACTATTCCTATTATATCTCGTTCCCTGGTGGCTCAGATTGTAAAGAATCTGCCTGCAATGCAGGAAACCTAGGTTTGATCCCTGAGTTAGGAAGATTCCCTGGAAAAAGGAACGGCAACCCACTCCAGTATTCTTGCCTGAAAAATCCTAAGAACAGAGAAGCCTGTCAGGCGACAGTCTCTGGAATTCGCAGTCGGAGACGACTGAGCAATTAACACTACTACTACCATAAGATTTTCAATTGTAAACTTTTAAACTAAAATTTATTGCAAGCAGAATATTTTAAACTAAAACATTTGAATCTTTGAGTTCTTTTCTCATGGTGAAACTGCAAGTCTCCACTTGACTGCTCATTCAATCCAACTTTAAACCTCCTTTAAAACATCCACACTGTAATTTTCTCTTAGAGCACAGAAAACTCTGGCCTTCAGCAGACCACGATTTAATGCTCTGTTTCAAATCTCTGGCAAGTTAGTACACATTTCTGAGACTGTTTCCTCATTAGTTCAAAACAAATTTTACCTTGCAAAATATTGATGGCTTATTCAAATGATAACAGTTATGATTTGATGGGAATTTTTGAATGCATTATCTTATTTAATCCATGAAACAAACCTATGTGATAACTACTATGATTTTTTTCCCCCCACTTCTTACAGGAATGCTGATTTTTAACCAATTTTGTTCTTCTTAATTGAGATATAATTTATACAAAATAAAATCCACACATTTTAAATGTTCAGTTAAATAGAACTTGATAAATTTTTACATCCAATAACCAACTCTCCAATCAAGGCAAGCAATATATAGGAGCCTTGATTTTAATTAATTTGCTTAAGACTACATAGTTCATTTAGGAGCTGGCATTTGAACCTAGGCAGTCTGGTTTCAGAGTTCTCACTCTTGACCTTGATGTTCATCCTCAGCTAATTTTCAATTTAATAGTGGAATGTAGAGACAGGAGTGCTTAAAATTATGCATATCACAACATATATGTTGTTTTATTTATATGATTTATATGTATTAAATACAGGCTGCCCATCATCAATTAGCTATTAATTTACCCATTTCAAAAACCAGATTTGCTGAATTAAAGTTTTATTTTTCTTATGTAAATACAACCCAAATAGCTTTTAACAGATTATCCAGTGATGGGAGAGAGATCTCCTGCTGTAATCTCTTTCAACTATATTATTAATATTTCAAGTTTGAGACTCTTGATCTTGTTTTCTTCAACTCCAAGTCCACATAAGCTGATGATGGGCAATGACAAGTACTTGTTGGAAACTCATGACTCATATAGTTTTGTAGAACATGACAATTGATCCTTCACAGGTGAAAGAGAAAGGAATTTAGCTGATGCAGAAATAAATGTTTCTCTGCATCATTTATAAAGCTTTTCATTGACCTTCTTTTGTTCCAAATAGGGTGTAAAAGATCATTTTAGCAAGTTTCATCATTTATTTATTTATACTTTAAAACTAAGAGTCTTTACTTTGAACAGTTTTATTTAGGGTGGGACTGTTTCTGGGAAGTATTTGTTAAATGTAAAGTATCCAACTATATGAGTAATAAGCATGACCTCATAACCCGAGAAACTGATGATAACAACATAATGGCACTTTGGATTTGAGTTATGTTATCCTTCTGAGGTGCTGAAAGCACTTTGTGGCTAAATACTGAATTTTTAAACTTTAAGGTTGACTGTAAATTAAAACAAACATATTATCTTGCTTTGTGAAATATTTTGTACTTGCTCCAAATCATCTCTCTCTGTGTGATAGGTTTTAAGGTGGTCAGGCTAAAACAGAAGAGGCAAGGAAGAGGTTGACCTTGGTCCAAGCAACCACTACAGGTAGTCTGAATACCCCCACCCCCAAGATTGCAGAAATATAGTGAAAAGCAAAGTTTAAGGGGGGAGAATAGGCTCCCACATTAGAAAACCTCTATACAATTTGACATCAGTTTATTTTTGAATACGTATGTGATTCACTCTTTTATCCATTTACCAATGTTTATTATTCTTTGTTGAGCAAAATGTGATTAATGAATGTATATATTTTACCAGATAGTACCTGACTTCTAAATTTTACATTTTGGTAGTAGAGATATACAAGCCAGTATAATGTTAGACAGAATGTAGTAAGCACCAAAGGACAAGTTAAAACTATATAACAGGAAGATGGGGTTTTCCTGATGGCTCAGCTGGTAAAAAATCTGCCTGCAATGCAGAAGACCTGGGTTTGATCCCTGGGTCAGGAAGATTACCTGGAGAATGGAACAATTACCCACTCTAGTATTCTTGCCTGGGAAATTCCATAGACAGAGGCTACTGCATGGTGTCTCAAAGACTGAGCGACTAATGCACACACACACACACACACACACACACACACACAACAGGAAGATGTTGGGGCAAGCAAACTCATGAGATCTTGCTGGAGCATAAATGAAATTTTCATAACAGAAGTAGTACTTCAGTAGTGACTTGTATAACAGGTAGGATTTCTAAAGCAAATGTTTAGAGAGAAAATGACTAAATATAACTTGGAAAATGGCAAGTAGTGGTGATTTTGGGGATACATTAAAGTAAAGTAAAGTGAAGTCGCTCAGTCGTGTCCGACTCTCTGTGACCCTGTGGACTGTAGCCTGCCAGGCTCCTCCGTCTATGGGATTCTCCAGGCAAGAATACTGGAGTGGGTTGCCATTTCCTTCTCCAGGGGATACATTAATGGAGTGCTAAAGAGTCTGGTTTGAGTGAAGCATAAGCAATAGGGATCATAAAACAAGAAATACCTTGGGATAAAAATTTGACATTCAGTTACAGCAAAAAGCCAAGGAAAAATTCTAGCTGAAAACTAGTATCACGAGAACCGTGCTTAACAATGGCGAAGGGAGGAGAATTGGGCAGAGCAATAGGTGAAAATGAAATTCAGGTGCAACACATTCTTTGCCAACTTGGCAGGGAGCTCTTGAGGCAGGTATTGCCCTCAGAGTTGTCCTAGGTTGTGTTGAAATAGCTAGGCATTTACAACCAGCTCAATCTCCAAATGCGTTCAGCACTGGACAAAGCAGGGAAATGTGGAGGTGAGTGGTCCCCTGCGACGGAGGCAGGCCCTGAGGGAGCTGTTGCTGAAAGTCATTCTTCTGGTAATGTTTCCTGTCTCAGGGTGACAGGCCTCTTAAAGATGTGGGAAATACATCTACCTGTCTATCAGTAAATGGACTAAATAGTTAAAAAAAAAAAAAAGAATAAGATTGTCAGAGGGATGAAGGGCCAAAAGATTATTACAGGCAGCTTACTAGAGACCTCTTAAATTTAAGTACACAGAAAGTTTAAAAAGAAATACAGTCACTATGGAGAATTATATGGAGAGTCCTTAAAATGCTATTTGAACCAGCTTTAACATATAGCTGATTCCCTCAATTAAGGGAATTGAATAAAATCTTTGATATGTGTTCATTAAAAAAAAATAAAAAACTAGGAATGAAGTGATCATATGACCTAGTAACCCCACTGTTGGACATATACCCTGTGAAAACCATAATTTTAAAAGACACATGTACCCCAGTGTTCATTGCAGCACTATTTACAATAGCTAGGACATGGAAGCAACCTAGATGTCCATTGACAGATAAATGGATAAAGAAGATGTGGTACATATATACAATGGAATATTACCTGGCCATAGAAAGAGACTAATTTGAGTCATTTGTAGTGATGTGGATGAATCTAGACTGAAGTTAGTCAGAAAGAGAAAAACAAATATAGTATATTAATGCATATATACGGAATCTAGAAAAATGTGCAGACGAACATATTTGCAGGAAAGTAATGGAGATGCAGATGTAGAGAACTGACTTGTGGACACAGTGGGGAAACAGAAGGTGGGACAGACTCAGAAAGTAGCATTGATGTATATACAATATTATGTGTAAATTAGATCGCTAGTGGGAAGCTTCTGTGTAACACAGGGAGCCCAGCTGTGATGACCTAGAGAGGTGAGTTGTGAGGAGGGGAAGGAAGCTCAAGAAGGAGGCTATATATATTATATATATATATACACACACACACATATATATATACATATATAAAGTTATGACTGGTTCACATTGTTTTATGGCAGAAACCAACACAACTATTGTAAAGCAATTTTCCTCCAATTAAAAAATAAATTAAAAAGAGAAAATGGAAGAAAAAAAGAACTATAACATGCAAACACTACTCAAAGTAAAGCTGATGTGACTATTCTTACAAAAGAAAATATAGACTTTAAAGCTCAGAGCATTATTGAAGATTAGGAAGAACATTATATAATGATCTCTTCCAGTAGAAGGATATCTCAAACATAACTCTGTATGCATCCAATAACAGTTTATAAAGAAAGGAAGAGACAAATTTGCTATCTTAGTGAAGACTGTAATACACCTTTCTCAACTGAATATGGAAAATGCGGAAGGAGTAATTAACATACATAGAACACAACCCCCAACAAGAATATAATCTCATTTTTTTTTCAGGGACACATGATAACAAAATCAAGTGGAAATGCTAACAATCTAAAGTGTGTTAACAGAAAAGAAGAATGCCTTTGATGGGCCCACGGGTAGATGCAACAAGCTAAGGAAAGCACAAGTGAACATGAAGAGAGGTCAAAAAATACTACCCAAACTGAAACACAAAGAGAAAAAAGAGTGAAAAGAAATAGAACAGAACATTCAAATGCTGTAGGATGTTACCAGTCTAATAAACATTGAATGGGTTATGCCAGAAGCAGAAGAAAGTATTGAACTAACATTGTATTCCTTGATAAACTGTTCTTTGTCATAGAATGGTCAGTTTTTGAGTTACTAATCAGATTTTTTTTTTTAACAAAAATAAAAAGTGGTTTATTGATTTACATAAGATTTCAGCTCTAATAATATATATTATAAACTTTAGGAATTAGAAATAAATGACTTTATATTTTACCAAGAATAATCTAAGTTATGGCAGCATGTTTGATGAATATTAAAGTCCTGCAGTCATCATATATCTATTTTTCAGAAAATCAGGAAGTCATCATCCAAGTTTTATATTATATCATGATACAGTTGCCCCCATACACACATTTCACTAAGTAGAAATAAGACATTCTGTTTTCTTTTTTGGCAAATCCTCCTTTTTGGTCATACAGATATACCCTCCTAATTTCTTACAATGTACAAAATTTAACTTTTTATCCGAAAGAGTTGTCTCAAATAACTTTCACCTGGGAAAGCTACAAAGGCATGAGGCAGCAACTGAATACTTCTCTGGACTTTTATCTTGGATTTTCACTTTTGCCTAAAACCCCATTTTATAATTAAAACTGAATGAATCCCACATCATCATACTTACTGAGGAACGTCTTTTTGTGTACACGTTTGCCACAAAGATGCAAAACAGCAACTCATCTGAACAAGTATTTGGCTAATCACACAAAGAAAACAGGACTGTGGGAAATGAAAACGCTTTAGTGTTTGCTAGCTGAAGAGATGGGTGACGGTCACTCGAATTTCTCGTCTCCTTCTTCCACGTCTTTCAAGTTGAGTACTTCCAAGGAGCCCTTGCCCTTTGTCTCCTTTTTTATGAGCTCATCGATTTCTCTGAAGCAGCCGGGGTCAATGAGACACACAATTTCTAACTGTTGACCGTAGTCTTCACTTTCGATAACCTTGATCAGTGGCTTGAGTTTTTCTTTCAGCTTCTTCCCTTCATTTACTGGAAGGATGAACCGAAGTCTCACGTGAGCGCGTTCTATCTTCATTTTCTCTTTTAACTGCTTTATCACTTCCAAAGCCTGCTGTTTCGTGCTCTTGTTGGGTTTGACTGAATAGTGGATGTCCTTCATGGCTCTCTCAATAAGGATAACGGTGTACGGTCTCTTTGTTTCAGGGTTCACACATTTGTCGGCCACAATAGTTGCAATGTCCCTAAACATCTGCTCCAGCTGCGTGTGCCGTTCCTTATCTGACACTTGAACCTCTCCTTTAGTCAAAATCTGCTTACAGATTTCAGTCGGGTCATCTGTTCCAAACGCACTGATGAGATCTTCCTTCTTTGCAACCTGACCTTTGGAGACATTTACAAACACTGAGTGGGTCTGTAGCACTTCATCAAGGTCTTTTTCCACGCCGCTCCGCCAGCCCAAGACCTTGTTTTTGTAGCAGGCGATTTCGAAGCGCTTCCCGGCTCGCTTCATCCGAACCACGGCCACATTGGTCAGGCGGATCTGGTTTGTGGGGGTGAAGATCGACATCTTGGCCGCTCACAGATCTTGGGGCCGGCGAACCAAGGCAGGTCCGCACCGCTGGCCACAGGGCCACCCGCACCTAGATTTAACTACTCGGGGGGACGCAGCCCAGTAACGCCCGCAGACTGCGCGGCGCCGTAACTAACGCGGCCGCCACAATACAGCCACCCAACTTATTGCGCAGGCGTATTTTTAAACTAATATTGTATTTAGAGATTGGCCAATAGTTTTCTCTCTTCTCTCACTTTTTTCTCTGTGTCTCTATTTGTATCTCTTTCACTGTCTCTGTCTCTCTCTTCCTCTTTTATTGGTACTCTATCAGGGCTTCCCTGGCGGCTCAGATGGTAAGGAAGCTGCCTGCAATGCAGGAGACTTGAGTTTGATCCCCGGATTGGGAAGATCCCTTGGAAGAAGGCATGGCAACCCACTTCAGTATTCTTGCCTGGAGAATTCCCATGGGCAGAGAAGCCTGGTGGGCTACAGTCCATAGGGTCACAAAAAGTTGGACGTGACTGAATGACTAAGCACAGAGCATACATATCAGGCTTTGGTATTGAGGAGTCTGGTTTGATAAAATAAACTAAGAATATTTATATCCTTTTACTATAGTCAGGTAAAGATCCAATATATCCTGAGATTACCTGTTCTTAAGATTAGAGAAAAATCAGCTGTGAAATTTTGTATTTGATTTTTGTCCATGTATCTTCTTGGTTAATTCTGCCAGTCTTAGGTTTTACACTGTATTCCTTCCTTAAATTTGAAGGCATTCCAGTTTTAGCTGTATCTGAGATTTTGGTATAATGCTTTCTTTTTTTCCTGTATATAGTTCTATAATTTTTGGTTTTAGCTTGTTATTTAGAGTTTCTTTAGAAAGATAATTCCTAATTTTCAGATAGTTCCATATATTAAGTCTTCCTATTACCTTTTTATATTTTATTTGATTTATGATGAAAAAAAATGTAGCCTGTAAAAGCTCTCTTTTTTATTTCATCTAGGCTTGTTTGTGGAGAAATAATGGAGTAGATTGGTTTTTAAAAAATACTTCTTTCTTTTATGTACTCTACTAAGTATGTCTGATTCTGAAGGAGTTGTACTAAATCTGACACTGTAGGTTAAGTTTTTAATCAAGTTCTATATGTATTTATGTTATTTTGTTTGCATATTTATTTTCTTCTTATTTGATGTATACAAGTTATGACTTTTAGTTAGTATATGTTGTCATTACCCTATTTTATAATTTTCTTAAATTATACCTTCTCTGTTATTATCATTCTGCTTTTCACTTTTTGCTCATTCCATTGTGTTCACCTATTTATTATTACCTAGTTTTTAGTACATATTACCTAAAAAATATTTTCTGATTTTTTTAACCTAATCTCAAAAATCATTTAAGAAGGGAATTAATCTTGATCACTTTTAATTTTGTAAATAATATTAATGCATCTTTTAATAATATTAATATATTAATACATTTTATTTTATTTCTGCTCTCTTTATATTCCTGTATGTGTGACTTTGCTACCTAAAAAAATTTCCACTTGCTAACTTAGAAGGGAATTCTGCTATCTCCTCTACTAGTAGTTAGAATTTATCCTTTGTTACAATGAGGTAATGGTGTTACTGACAGATGCCAGCAGATGAGGATGCAAAATGTTTTCAATGACAAAAACTATGGGATGTGAGTGATATCACTCACTCACAGGAGTGAGGATTCTACCAGGCCAGAAGAAGCTCTTTGTAATTCTCACAGGGCTTTCTTCCTTGATCTCCTTCACATCTGGCTGTTTTGAGGACTGGCCCGCTCATCAGAAGCAAGTGGCTCATATAAACAATTCCAGTACATTCCAGAATGTTTACTGAGATATTGGACAAAACAAAGATCAATTTCCTAAAGCTCAGAGTACTCCTCAGTGAACTGAGGCTTCAGTTTATCTGAAGACTGCTTTTATTTCCCCATTCCAGGATCCCAACTGCCATCTGTGTCAACTCAGCAGGACTGCTCTTTCCTTCTCTTTCTTTCTTTTCATGTTTCTTTCTTTATTTCTTTGGTTCTTTGTTTCCTTAATATTTTTCACTTCCCAATCAGAGTTATAGGGAAGAGGATATATCAGTTAAACATATCAAAATATTTGATTCTTGTTATTAATAGAATAGCTTGTTCTCTAAATCTTCTCAATTTTTAGCAGACATTGGACATGGATCCTTTGACTCCTGTCAGTAGGTACAACTTTTCTCTAGCATGCTTTATATTTTTTGTCTTTGTCAAGCTTCCTCATAGACATGTAGCCTGTCCCAAGCTCAACCTATTCCAATTACCTCCCTTTCCCCAGGTCACAAGTCATGCTGCTACTTCCAATTCAAATAAGTGTCTTTTTTACTTTGCTCGAATATAAAAGATTATTAATACATCCCCCCCTTTCACTAGATTTAGTATACTATCCTAAAACAGACATATCAAACAATGTGTTCAAATTAGTGTTTTTCCTCGTTTTGAACTATTCATTTCCCTTTTCAATGACCTTGGAGTTGAATATAGGCATGCTGCCTCTATTAAGTGTGCTAATTTTGTATGAAAAGTAGAAAGGAAATCCCAGCCCTCTCCAAGGGCACTCCAAACAGCAAGCAAGCACAGAATGCATGATAGCTCAGACAGCATCCAGTTCAATAGGCAATGGACATTAGAGACAGATAAAAATCTTCAGATTTTGCCTAAAAGTCTCTCCTTCTGGCTATTTATGTTCATGATTATTAAAGTCATTTTTAAACTTTTATCTCAAGCAATTTTAGTACTGTGTTCTAGTTTCTAAAAGACTTTTGAACAACTGTAGATATAACTCTTAAGGATACTGTAGTTATCAGTATGTCTCAGTCAAGTCAAAATCAATTAAGAAAGAATGCTAGAAACTACAATCCAATTGACATCAAGAAATGTCAGCGATGTTTACAACTTTTCCCTGAGTTCAAAGCAGGGCAATTTCTTTAGGTCACAATATTTTTATGTTCTTGTGTTCCACCACAGGCAGCTCATAAAAGATGCTAGCATATTTAGATTATGTACAGCTGTGGACCATACCACCCACAGAGCGCAAGGCTCCGACCAGGTGTGAGAAATTCCTTTTTGCTGTTCCCAGATGATTTGTAAAGGGTTGAGCCCTGAACGCCCACCACCCTCCCTGACCAGCCTGTTCTGCAGATTCTGGCTACATGCCTGCAGCGGAGGTCAATTTCCCAGAAACACCCTTCCTTTTTTGATGCTTGTAATCAAATACATATTTCTCCACTCTCCTGTAGAAATAAGACACTCACCCACTGCCCACCACATGAAGTCATTTTTGTTCCCAGCTTCGTGTCTCCTCACCAAGATAAGACCTTGCACATTGTTACTTGCCCACACTTGTTTGTTGACAGAGCAAAACTGTAAGAATATTTTAATTCTGCCATCTCACCAGCCCTATATCACTAATTCCCAGACTTTACTAAAACAGCTAATGTTTTTAATTACAACTTACTATTAGGTTTTCCTTTGTAAGTACTGCAGAACTATTTTCTATCCATATAGAACTATATGTTATCTTTTTTTTTAACCTACAGGTAAAAAATACTTTTAAAATAATTATTGATAGCTGATTTATATCTGTCTGACCTCTCTGATTACATGTCCAGACCTGTGTGATTCTGGATATTCAAGGATAATGGCCCTGACAGTGATCTGCTCTGTTCTGAAAATGTTGAGAAACCGAGTATGACTAAGAGAGATATTCCATTTGTTACTCATACACAAGTGAAAATGACTTTTCTGATGATGTCTAGTCAAGACCTCAAGACATGGTAACTATAAAGGAAATGAAAAATGCAAATAAGGGACCTGAGAAATTCAGTGCTGTATAGCAGAAATAAGATAAAAATTTTTAATTAAAGAATGATCCCCTTAAGTTTAAGTTGTAGAATGTCAAAAATTCTCTGTGACATATCTCTGTTGTATTATCAGCATGGATGTCTCACAGAGTGGGATATTAGGATAAAATCCTAAGCAAATATTTACACTATTCCAAGAACAACTCTAAGTCAGTTGTTGGGGGAAAATGGACGATGTCAAGGAAGGAAAGAAACGCAGACTTTTGTAACCAGTCTCTGTCATAATGGGTATAGATTTGAGAATGAAAGAATGATACAAAAACTGCTCAGTTAAAAATTATAGTAAAGGTAGGCTACTGGCTTTGTGGGTAGCCCATTAAAAGAGAAGAAAACAGAGGCAACAGATAAGTAGTAGAGAAAAAAATGCAATTAGGAGGAGGAAGCCAAAGTTTAGAAAATAAATATGCAGTGAGTAAATTGGTGAATCCAATGCATAAAAAGAGATATTAAAACTGGTGTCAAGAAGAAACTTGGCAGAACACGATAGTACACCTAAAACAGACCTAAACGTGAAAGACAGCGTGAAGTTCCTGTGTAACTTCTAAATCTCACAGAAGTCAAAACTATACAGCATCTCCTATTTTTTTTTTAAAGTCTTCTGAAAACAATGACCAGGAGTTTATTGCTTTGAACTTTTTGCCATTTGATGACCATACTGATGAAAGAAAGAATGTAATATCACAGTAACATGAATTATTACTGGAAACTAGATGTTAAAGAATGACCATCACTAAATAATTGAGAGAATATAGTCATGTTGGACTCAACAGAATTTTAGGAAGTTGTTTTTAGTGGGGTAGAGATGGTATTTCAAACAACTCCAAGATGAATTCATGGATTCAGTGGTGTTTCTATAGTTTGGAAGAACAGATTTTTATGTAGAGGGTTTTATTTCTTAGATTGATGGATTAAGACCCTACTACGAAGAAAAATCAGCAGAAAATAATTTAAAACTTGGAAGTAACACATAAAACAGTTACCTGAAGGTACTGGACATTGAGGAGAAGACAGACTGATGGGGAGTCTATGCTCGCTTAGAGCAGTCGGGGGGTATTCTCTTTAAATACATTCCCCTCTCAGCAGCTCTTATCCTGGGCTAAGTGCACTCCAGGGAGTAAACAGAGAAAGAGTCGGGGCTCCTGTGGAAAGATCCAGACATTCTGGCCAGTGAAATTAGAAACATGTATCCCCTAAACGTGATCCACTGAGGAGAGCAGATAAACCTCACAAGGGTAAGAGCCAAAATATGAATCCTTAACTTCTATCTGCCTACACTTTGACTGACACCTGAACAATGCATGCCTGAAGCAGAGTCAAGCAACCCAGGTAAAGGCAAAAGACCTGAACTGAGATGAAAGAAGTCGTTCAAGAAATTCAGCAGTTTGTAGTTCAAGCTCAGTGGAGAAAATTGCTTGCTAAAAGCAAATGCTTATCACAGCAAAAGAACAGAATCTAGAATCCTCACAACTTAAAATTCATCAAGCCCAGGATACAACTGAAGATTACCCAACATAGGAAAAACCAAGAAAAAGAAACATTCTCAAGAGAAAAAAATCATCCATTCTGAACCTAAGATGAACTACATATTGAAACAATCAGACAAGGATTTTAAAATAATATTAAACTCTTCTCAATAAAGTAAAACGAAACACCAAACAGAAAGAAAAGAAAAAAAAAAACCCAAAAGACATGTTTTCAGTGGATAAAAGTCTCAATAGAGAAATGAAAATTCAGCGAAAAAAAAAAAGAACTAAATGGAAACTCTAGAACTTAAAAATAAACTTTATGAAATAAAGATGACTTAAACAAGTAGAGGAATATTTTCGTGAATTGCAAGACCATGTTCATGAACTGGAAGATTCAATTTGGTAAGCTGTCCATCTTTCCTAAATCAATCTATAGATTTGATGCAATCTTACTCAAAATCTAACTATTTTTTTTTAATTGATAAGCCAACTAAACAATTCATGTGGAAAGGCAAAGAACCCAGAATTCTTTAGATTGGTGGGGTTACACGTGTTATCTACTGATGGGGATATATAATTCCTAGCAAGGACAGAATGGTACGATCTCATTTACCCAGCAACTCAACTATCCAGAAAGAGTAGTGACATACAACAAAATAGCTTCATGGAGGAATAAAATGCCTATGCAAGTCTCCTGCTGTAAGTCCAAAATTTGTTAACATAAATAAATTACACAGTTTTAAGTGAGTATATCTGTGCAAGTGTATTTGATGAAACATCAGGTCCATGACAGGAACCTCAGAAAAAAGGGTTTCAGTGTCTATTATGGCTGGAAATAATTCACATGTCATCACCTCTCTGAAGCTCACGGTGCCTAGTTAACTGAGCCACGGCTCTGAGATTAACTGCAAGTCAAACCTATCCAGCATTATCTTTAAGTATACACAACTTGTGAAAACTCTTTGGATAATGTAGAAAATTAAGATTATTAATGTAAATGTCTTGATCAACTGTCACCTACCGGTGGCTTTCAGTTCTTCTTAGGAGGGAGAAAAGAACAAAACAGGGGAAGTGAGGCTGTTGCTGAAAGTGGGCGTTTTAAAAGAATAGCCATCATCAGGCCATCCACTAATTAAAGAAAAAAGAAACTGAATTGTTCACAGTCCAATAGATACCAATATTGACATCATATGACTTAGAAAGAATTACTAATAAAATGATCATTATGATGACAGTAGAGAAAAATTGATATTATTCTCATTCTACATACTGAATAAATTTCCAAGTTCTATTCTTTCTAACATTAAAATGTCTTTAGTATTTACTCTTCATCTCCGTGTTTAGCATATCTCCCCTGGTTCTTGCCCTCATTTTCATTACTTTACTGAAAGAGCAAAAAGGGTTAAAAACACAGATGCTAGAATGCCTTCAGGCAGTATTTGAAAGAATATGGAGAGATAAAACTTCAAGGTAATTTAATGATATCTTTCTAAGATTTCTTGGGATTTGGGCTCCTTTATACCATTTAGCAGAAAAACAATTAGTTTCACTCATTTATTTAAACTGGTTCTCATTTTAATTTCTTAATCTACATGAAGATTCTCAGGATCACAAAGTAATTAATAATCTGGAAGAAGGTCAGATTGATTGAATCATCTCTGCCCTGAATGGTCAACCTAAATAGTTAAAGTAGACTTTGTCATGGGAATGAGTAATTTTGCAGTAAAGAAAAGGAAACATTAAATTTTGATGTATATTGCACACTCAAGAATATCAACCTTAATTCCCATGGCCGGGATCCAGAAGAATGTTGCTGCTGCTGCTGCTGCTAGTCACTTCAGTCGTGTCCAACTCTGTGTGACCCCATAAACGGCAGCCCACCAGGCTCCCCCGTCCCTGGGATTCTCCAGGCAAGAACACTGGAGTGGGCTGCCATTTCCTTCTCCGATGCATGAAAGTGAAAAGGGAAAGTGAAGTCGCTCAGTCGTGTCCGACTCAGCAACCCCATGGATCACAGCCTACCAGGCTCCTCCGTCCATGGGATTTTCCAAGCAAGAGTACTGGAGTTAGTAGCCTATCAAAGGAACATTGAATTTAATTGGTTACTCCATTAAGAAATATTATTGACCTCTGGGTGTCATGATAGCATGACATTCAATTAGATTTTTTTCTCAACTTATATGTTTTCAAACTGCATTTCTAATAATTCTAGTCAGACTTCATAGGGTATCTCACCTTGTCCTTAAAAATGATTTTTACTTTTTCTAACATATTTTTCAATGTCATTATATTTTTCTTGAGTAAACCAGCTATTTCACTGTTTCTCAAGCAATAGGCCAAGGACTGCCTACATCAGAAACATCTGGAGTCTTGTTAAAATTTTACTTCTAGGAGTATACAGGCCAAAGGCTGTTGGATAATGTGTACTTACAATAAGCACATTAGGTGGTACTTACATCCACTAAAATTTGGGAAACAATGAACTACTCGATGATGGTGAAAGGGCAACTAGACCCAGATCACTGACCTTCCCTTGTCTAGACAAGCAAAATAATGGCTGTTCATCCATGACAGACTTTCTAATTTTTAAGATCAAAATAACAGATTAAGACTCTGAATTAGTTTTAGAGTAGTGTTGCCCATGAAAACAGGATTCCCAGGTAAATATAAGGTTTGGATAAGCAACAAGTAATTAGCACATGTAGGTCCCAAATTCTACATTGGATTTACTTGTATTTAAATATTATTAGTTGTTTATCTGAAATTCAGAATAACTGGCTGTCACACTTATATCAGTTAAATTTGGCAAACTTACTTTAGAATATCATAGGTTTAGATTTTAATCTGCCATTTATTATTAGTTGGGTAACTTTGGAAAATATTCTTAACCCTTCTAAACTTCAATTTCCTAAACCATAAGATGAAACAGAACTACAACAAAATAAAAAAACACCAAACAAAAACCCCCCTTGAAAATCTACCTTAAAGGATTGTCAAGAAAACTATACATTTGTTATATAATGTATGTATTTTATGTATAGTATATCATCTGTACACTATTGACACTTCATACAGTGTCATGCAAATATTAAGCTTGATAAGATGTAGTTTTTATTGTTATTGCCATTGCTAATAACATATTGATATAATTTAATAATATACAAGTAAAAGGGAGGGTCTAAGCCTATTTAACAAATATTGTCAGTTAAAAATTGACAATATGTTTTTAGATAGCACTTTAATGAAATATATAAATCAGTAGATTCAGTATTTCACTTTCTGTTCACTACCTCCTTCTTTGTTTGGCTCTTTGCCATCATTGTATCAGTAATTTAGGAACAAAATTGTGACTTGTATTTTTCACAAAGGCTCCTTCTTGTGGTTGTAACTTTTACAATTGATTCAGTAAATCTAAGCGGTTTGTTCCTTTATATATATATATATATATATATATTTGATGTAATTTTTCACACAAATTGAGATAAGCTCATTATACTTTTCTGTATCAGACATTTCAATAATTAAAATTAATAGTCAATGTATTTCATTTCAACTGTTAATAGAATAAATGTGTATGTATATGTTCACTTCAAGAATCATTTTTGTTGAAATAACTTTTTAATAAACTATTCATATGAATATTAAAAGATGTATAGAATCTTGGTATCTTTTTAAAAATTTATTTATTTTTAAATTTATCTTTAATTAAAAATCTATTTTTAAAATTTTATTTATTTTGTTTAAAAATTTATTTTAATCTTTTAAAAAATACTTATTTTTAATTGGAGCATAATTGCTTTACAATGTTGTATTGGTTCCTGCCATATATCAGCATAAATCAGCCATAAGTATACATATATGCCCTCCCTCTTAAACCTCCCTCCCACCTCCTACCCCACCCCACCCCTCTAGGTTGTTACAGAATGAGGTGAGTTCCCTGCATTATATAGCAAATTCCCATTGGCTGTCTATCTTTCACATATGATAGTATATATCTTTCAATGCTACTCTCTCAATCCAGCTATCTCCTTCCCCCACTGTGGCCCACAGTTCTGTTCTCTATGTTTTTGTTTCTATTGCTGCCCTTTATATATGTTAATATTTGCTTTTATCTTTCTGACTCTCCTCGCTCTGTATAACAGACTCTAGGTCCATCCACCTCACTGGAACTGACTCAAATTCGTTGCTTTTCATGGCTGAGAAATACTCAATTGTATGTATGTGTACCATAACTTCTTTATCCATTCATCTATTGATGGACATCTAGATTGCTTCCATGTCCTAGCTATTGTACATAATACTGCAATGAACATTGGGGTATATGAGTCTGTTAGAATTGTGGTTTCCTCAGAGTACATACCCAGCAGAGGAATTGCTAGGTCATATGGTAATTTTATTCCTAGTTTTTAAAGATATCTCCATACTGTTTTCCCTAGTGGCTATATCAGTTTACATTGACACCAACTGTTTCTCCACATCCTCTCCAGCATTTATTGTTTGTAAATTTTTTGATGATGGCCTTTCTGACTTTTGTGAGGATCTCATTTTAATTTGCATTTCTCTAATAATGAACAATGTTGAACATATTTTCATGTGTCTGCTGGCCATCTGTATGTCTTCTTTGAAGACATGTCCTTTTAGGTCTTCTGACCAGTTTTTGATTGAATTGTTTTTCCGGTTAGAGCTACATGAGCTGTTTATATGTTTTGGAGATTAATCCTTTGTCAATTTTTAAATTTGCTATTATTTTCTCCCATTCTGAGGGTTGTCTTTTCATCTTATTTATGGTTTCCTTTGCTGTGCAAGAGCTTTTAAGTTTAATTAAGTCACATTTGTTTATTTTTGTTTTTATTTCCATTACTCTAGGAGGTGGGTAATAGAGGATATAACTATGATTTATGTCATATTGTCTTCTGCCTATATTTTCCTTTAAGAGTTTTATAGTTTCTGGTCTTACATTTAAGCCTTTAATCTGTTTTGAGTTTATCATTGTGAATGGTATTAGGAAGTATTCTAATTTTATTATTTTACACATAGCTATCCAGTTTTTCCAGCACCATTTAGTGAAAAGACTGTCTTTTTCCCTTTGTATATTCTTGCCTCTGTTGTCAAAAATAAGGTTTCCATAGTTATATGGGTTTATCTCTGAGCTTTCTATATTGTTCCATTGATCTATATTTCTGTTTTTGTGCCAATACCATACTATCTTGATGACTGTAGCTTTGTAGTATAGTCTGAAGTCAGGAAGGGCCATTCCTCAAGCTCCCTTTTGCTTTCTCAAGATTTCTGTGGCTATTCAGCATCTTTTGTGTTTTCATACAAATTGTGAAACACTTTGTTCTTGTTCTGTGAAAATTGCCATTAGTAATTTGATAAGGATTGCATTGAATCTGTAAATTACTCTGGGTAGTATAGTCATTTTCACAATATAGATTCTTCCAATCCAAGGACATGGTGTATCTCTGCATCTGTTTATGTTATTTTTGATTTGTTTCATTGGTGTATTATAATTTTCTGTATACAGCTCTTTTGTCTCCTTACATAGGTTTTTCCCTAGGTATTTTATTCTTTTTGCTGAAATGGTAAATGGGATTGATTCCCTAATTTTTCTTTCTGATTTTTCATTGTTAGTGTGTTGGAATGCAAGGAATTTCTGTGTACTGATTTTATATCCTGTGACTTTACTAAATTCTCTGATTAGCTCTAGTAATTTCTGATAGTATCTTTAGGGTTTTGTATGTATAGCATCATGTCATCTGCAAACAGTGAAAGTTTTAAATCTTCTTTTCCAATTTGAATTCCTCTTATTTCTTTTTCTCCTTTGATTGCTGAGACTAGGACTTCCAAAGCCCTGTTGAATAATAGTGGCCAGAGTGGGCACACTTGTTTTGTTCCTGATTTTAGAAGAAATGCTTTCAAGTTTTCACCATTGAGAATAATTTTTGCTGTGGATTTATCATATATGGCCTTTATTATGATGAGGTAGATTCCTTCTACGTCAATTTTCTGAAGAGTCTTCTTTTTTAATCATAAATGGGTGCTGTATTTTGTCAAAAGCTTTTTCTGCTTCTCTTGAGATTATCATATGACTTTTATCTTTTCTTGTTAATATGGTGTATCACATGGATTGATTTGCATATGTTGAAAAACTTTTTCATACTTTGAATAAACCTGATGATTATGGGGTATGATCCTTTTCATGTGTGGTTGGATTCTATTGGTAGAATTTTGTTGAGGATTTTTGCATCTATGTTCATCAGTGATATAGGCCTGCAATTTTCCTTTTTTGGGTTTTCCTTGTATGGTTTTGGTATCAGGGTAATAGTGGCCTCATAGAATGAATTTGAAAATGTTCCTTCCTCTGCAATTGTTTGGGAGAGTTTGAGAAGGATAGATGTTAGCACTTCTATAACCATTTGATAGATTTCACCTGTGAAGCCATCTGGTCTTGGGCTTTTGTATCTCGGAAGATTTTTTATCACAGTTTTGATTTCAATGCTTCCGATGGGCTTGTTCATAATTTCTATTTCTTCCTAGATCAGCCTTGGAAAGTTGAACTTTTCTAAGAATCTGTCCTTTTTTTTCCAGGTTGTTCATTTTATTGGTATATAGTTGCTCATAATAGTCTTATGATGCTTTGTGTTTCTGCATTGTTTGTTGTAACCTCTCCTTTTTTATTTCTAATTTTGTTGGTTTGAGTCTTCTCCCCTTTTTCCTTGATGAGTCTGGTGAGTGATTTGTCAATTTTGATTTTTTTCTCAAAGAACCAGCTTTTAGTTTTATCAATCTTTGCTATCATTTTCTTCATTTCTTTTTTGGTTATTTCTACTCTGATCTTTACAATTTCTTTCATTCTACTAATTTTAGGGTTTTCTCTCCCTTTTCCAGTTGCTTTAGATATAAGTTTATGTTGTCTAGTCATTGTTTTTCTTGTTTCTTGAAATAGGATATATTGCTATAAATGTCCCTCTCAGAACTGCTTTTGCTGCATCCCATAGGTTTTGAGTCATCATGTTTTTCACTGTCATTTGTTTCCAGATTTTTTTATTTCCTTTTTTATTTTTTTCAGTAACCTGTTGGTTATTTAGAAGCATACTCTTTCATCTCCATGTGTTTGTGTTTTTATAGTTTTTTTTTTCCTGTAATTTTTATCTAGTCCCATAGTGTTGTGGTCAGAAAAGATTTCTGACATAATTTCAATTTCTTAAATTTACCAAGGCTTGATTTGTGACCCAAGATGTTATCTACCCTGAAGAGAACTCCATGTGCACTTGAGAAGAAAGTGTATTCTTCTGCATTTGGATAGAATGTCTAAAGATATCAATTAGGTCCATCTGTTCTAATGTGTCATTTAAAACTTGTGGTTCCTTATTAATTTTTTGGTTTCTGCTAATCTGTCCATTGGTGTAAGCGGGGTGTTAAAGCATGCTACTATTATTGTGTTACTGTCAATTTCCCTTTTATGTCTGTTGTGTTTGCCTTATGTGTTGAGGTGCTACTATGTTGGGTGTATAAATATTTACAATTATGTCTGCTTTACAGTTATGTCTCTTCTTGGATTGACCCCTTGATCATTTTCTAGTGCCCTTCTAGTGCCCTCTTATGATATTCTTCGTGTTAAGGTCTATTTTATGTGATATGAGAATTGCTACTCCAGATTTCTTTTTATTTCCATTTGCATGGAATGTCTGTTTCTATCCTCTCACTTTCATTCTGTGTGTCTCTAGGTCTGAAGTGGGTCTTGTAGACAGCATGTGTATGGTCTTCTTTTTGTATCCATCCAGCCAGTCTGTGTCTGTTGGTTGGAACACTTAATCCATTTACATTTAAAGTAATTATTAATACAAAAGATAAAATAAAGTAATTATTAATATAAACGCTCTTACTGGCATTTTCTTAATTGTTCTGTGTTTTTGTAGGTCTTTTCCTTCTCTGGTTTTTCCTGCCTATATAGAAGTATTTTTAGCAAAACTAGTGGATCAGATGGTAAAGGATAAACCTGCAATTCAGAATACCTGGGTTCAATCCCTTGGTTGGAAAGATCCCAGAGAAGGAAATGGCAAACCACTCCAGTGTTCTTGCCTGGAGAATCCCATGAAAAAAGAAATGTGGTGGGTTTGGTGCATTTTTTGTAAAGCTGCATTGATGGGACCAAATTCTCTTAACTTTTGCTTTTATGTTAATTTTTTATTTCTCCATAAATTTTGAATGAGATCCTTGCTGGGTAGAATAATCTTGGTTATAGATTTTCCCCTTGCATTACGTTAAATATATCCTGCCGTTCCTTTCTGGTGTGCAAAATTCCTGCTGCAATATCAACTGCAAACCTTATGGAGTTTACTTTGTATGTTACTTGTTGCTTTTCCTTTTCTGCTTTTAATATTTTTTATTTGTGTTTAATTTTTGTTAGTTTGATTAATATGTGTCTTGACATATTTCTCCTTGGGTTTATCCTGTATGGAACTCTCTGCACTTGTTGAACTTGATTATTTCCTTTCCCATGTTAGGAAAGTTATAGACTGCAATCTCTTCAAAAATTTTCTCAGACCCTTTATTTTTCTGTTCTTCTGGGACCCCTACAATTCAACTGTTGGTACATTTAATATTGTCCCAGAGGTCTCTCACATTATCCTCAATTCTTTTATTCTTTTTTCTTTATTCTGCTATTCAGCAGATGTTTCCACCACTCTATCTTCCAGCTCACCTATCTATTCTTCTGTCTCAATTATTCTGGTTTTGATTCCCTCTAGAGTATTTTAAATTTATGTAATTGTGTTATTCATAATTCTTTGTTAATTCTCTATTTTTTCTAAGCCCTTGTTAAATGTGTTGGGTGATTCTTGCATTTTCTCCATTCTGTTTTTGAGGTTTTTGGATCATCTTTGCTATCATTACTCTGAATTCTTTTTCAGGTAGTTTGCCTATTTTTTCTTTGTTTGTTTGGTCTTGTGGGTTTTTACGTTGTTTGTTCATAAACACAATATTTCTCTGTCTTTTCCTTTTATCTAATTTACTTTGTTTGAGGTCTCCTTTCCTCAGGATATAGTGTTGCAGTTACTTTTGCTTTTGTTCTCCACCCTCAGTGGCTGAGGTTGGTCTAGGGGACTATGTAGGCTCTGTCTTGGGGAGAACGTGTAGCTGTGTTCTGGTGGGAGGAGATTTTCTTGCCTCTGATGGGCAAGTCTGTACGACAAGCAGTTTTTGTTGTGTTTGTGGGAATCCTGCCCGTGATGATTGCCCTTGTGTTCTTGTCTTGCTTGCTATTTGGGTGAGGCATCTTGTGTTGAGCGTTGCTGGCAGCTGGGTGGTGATAGTCTTGGATACAGGTGGAGGCCTTCATGGAGTTCTCACTGATTAAGAGACCCTGGGTTCAGGAGTTCTCTGGCAGTCTAGTGTCCTCTATTCAGCACCCCCACTCCAGAGGTCAGGCCTGATCTCTAGTCAGGTAACCAAGATCCCACAAACTGTTTGTTATTGCAATAAATCAGATTAAAACAAATGACAAACAGACAAGAAAGCAACATAAGAGAACCCCAGCAAATGGTAAAGGCAAAATCAGACAAAGAAACAAAAACAAAGGAACATACACAGAGAAACAAAACCAAAAGAGTCCATAGAAAACAAAGAATAAGAGACTGGCTCGGTGAGCAAAGGAAAATCAAAATGATACCAACCAATTCAAAACAAAATTAAATAAAACAGAAAACAAGCCCATAGCAGACTGCCAACTTAAGTATAAAACAAAGAAAATAAACAGACTAAGAAACATGGTGGAAAAAAAGAAAAAAAAACAAAAACACAGAACTACAGCAAGCCAACATAGAAGTAGAAGTATATAAAGGAAATAAACTATGATTGAAAAAAGAAAAGTTTTCAACAGCCTAAATGGAGATAATCACAATAATAATAATAAAAAAAAAAACAACCTCAGCAGCAGAGAAGAAAAAAGAAGAGAAAGATTCAAAGCCACCTACATGAGCTAAGTCGCTTCAGTCGTGTCTGACTCTTTGCGACCCTGTGGACTATAGCCCTCCAGGATCCTCTGTCCATGGGATTTGCAGGCAAGGAAACTGGAGTGGGCTGCCATTTCCTTCTCCAGGGAATCCTCTCAACCCAGAGATCGAACCCAAGTCTCTTATGTCTCCTCCGCTGGCAGGCAGGTTCTTTACCATTAGCATCACCTGGGAATCCCTAAAACCAACTATGGAATGAATCAGAATATAAGAACAATAAATGTTTTTCTTGAGTTTCAGCTGTCAGCCTCCTTTCCCTCGCTGTGAGCCAGAGCCCACATTTACCTCCTAGGAGGCCCTCCAAGTCTGAGCAGGACTGGTTTCTGGATCTGGTCTCTGGACCTACTGTGGGGACAACTCAGATGCTAATCTGGTCCTACTCCTGTGCGTTCTTACCTCCGATGTCCACAGCTGCCAGAGCTAGGGCGTTTTCTTTTGTGGGAACAATGATTGTCCTTTTATATATTCCATAGACACAGAATCTACCTAGTTGATCATATGGATTTAATCTGCAGCTTGTACAGCTGGTGAAAAGGTTTCAATCCTCTTCCTTAGCCATTCCACACCTGGAGCTCAACTGTGGTTTTATCCTCACCTTTGCATGTGAGTCGTCCACAGGCATCTGCTCCCAAGGCTGCCCTGGTGGACTGGGATCTGCTCCAGTGAGGACCAGGTGTGGAGGTGGCAGAGTTGCTTGGACTGCATTGACCCCATTGATGAGAGGTGCACAGGAAAGCTGGAGGCCTTAGACACAGGAAATGTGGCCTTCTTAGGAGTCTTTCCTAGCCTCTGGCAGCGCTTCCCCAGTGAGGACTGAGTGTGGCAGTGGTGTGGCTGCTTAGATCACGGGGAC
Source organism: Odocoileus virginianus (assembly GCF_023699985.2). NCBI lineage: Eukaryota > Metazoa > Chordata > Mammalia > Artiodactyla > Cervidae > Odocoileus > Odocoileus virginianus. Next base: position 34,254,538 of record NC_069697.1, read on the forward strand.
CCTGGTGGTGCCAGGTAAGCAGGGAAGCTGGCAATCACAAGTGCAGGAGATATGCTGCCACTAAAGTCTTTTGCTAGCCTCTGGCAGCTCTTCCCCAGTGAGGACCGAGTGTGGAGGTACCAGGGCTTCTTGGATTGTGGAGACCTCAGCAGCAGCATGCGTGCAGTGAAGCCAGCGGCCATGAGCACAGAAGGTATAAACTGTAAGAATCCTTTTCTAGCCTCTATCAGCTGGTGCTCAAAAAGGTCTTCCTGGCTGGACCTTCTCTATTGTGCAATGTGTCAGGAGCTCAAAGGTCTACCCTTGATGGAGTCTTTCTCTATCGGTCAGCTGCTGGCACCAGCCTGTTGGGAGAGAGTGGCTACAGTGCTGGCTTCACCCTCTGTGCACGAATCAGCAGTAGCATTCTGCCTCCCCGGCGGCTCGGCTTTCCTCCAAAGGCATTCTGTGATGCAACCTCCTCCCTCCTGTCTTCTCCAGCCATCTTCCTGAAGTCAACAGCAGTCCTTGCCCTGGGATTGCTCTCCAGTCTCTAGACTCCAGCTCCCAGCTGCTGCTCGTTCCAGGGGGCTTGTGTCCCTGTCTGGGGTATGTAGGCCCGCAGCACAAATTGTCTGTATAGTCCTCACTCCATTCAGTCACAGATCAGCTGCTTCACTCTCTGACAGCCTCAAACATGTCTACTCTGTCCCGACTGATTGCCCTGATGTGGGGATCTCATCCCTGCTTCAGCTCCCCCAGTCCCTGGGTGCAGATCTGGTCCCAGCTCACTCTCCTCCTCTTTTTCTCTTCCTTCTTTCAGCCTACTGAGTTTTGTGCGGATCTACATTTTCCTTTCTGGTGGTCAGGGACTCCTGCCAGCTCTCAGTTGGTTGCCTGAGAGATTCTTGATATCTTATAAGTAAGGAATGAACATGCCATGCAGTCTCGTCTGTCGACTAATTTGTTCATTTTTGAGGACATTTCCTACAGAGTAATTGCTTGTCTACTGGCAAAATGGGTAAACATAGAGTTTAATTTGGCAGTTTTGCAACAACATACTTTTGAAGTGCTTTTGAAATATTTTTTGGATTTAGTTATTTACAATGAGTGTATTTTTTATAGAATGCATAAACATTATAAAGAGCATATCTTAGGTTCTAAATTATTATATACTTTTGAGTATACACATAGCAATAACTCAAAATCTGTAAAAATCTCAACCATATAATGTTGAAAGAAAGAAGAGTTGTAGAATGAAATACAAAAATGATACTAATATCTGTATGTAAACTAAACAGGTCAATAATACACAATGATTATAGATATATTTAGGATACAGTAAAAGTACAAAGCCACTGAAGGAAATGACATCCATCAAATATGGAATACTGTTGATCTTCATATATGTCATGGGCAGGGGGAGACTGGGTTCAAGTGGGTGGCATGATGAACTGAACCATATCTATTCTACTGATATTTTGTTTCCAACAAGAGAGAGATCTAAAGCAGATATGGCAAAATACTGAGATTTAATAAGGCTATCATATATAGAGAGATTATATACAGAGATTCATTGTGTACATTTTTTGTACGCTTGGAACATTTCATTTGTAATGAGATGGGCAGAACTCTCGCTCTTTCCCATTACACTCACATCTCATTGGCCAGGGACTCTATAACTGAGCCACTGAGGAGTTATGATGGGGAGTAGCCCCCTGATGGGATCTAGACACAAACACAAACACACCAATGCATGGGCTTCACAGAGGCTGTTCAGGCCCAATGAGAAGTCTATACCTGATATAGTTATTCTGCTCGGACTCAGAAATAGTAAATTGAATGGTGTGTGTGTATGTTAGGCTGGTGTCATAAAAAATGAACCAAAGAAGAGAATTTGGGATACATGTTTAAGGGAACAGGATGAAGTGATGATGCTCCTCTGATACCAAGAAGTTAAAACTGCCTGGGCCTAAAAGTTCCACATGGAACGCTCTTGGGAATGGTGATACTATCAGATGGACTATGATGTATTATTCTTATTTTTCATGTGGGGAAACTGGCTCTTTCTTCTACAAAACTAACATTGTCCAAGTAGGTAGTATAAAAAAATGACTTGAAATATGGTCCTGTTTTTCCTGGTGAAGTCCAAGGTTAAAGACCAAGAAGAAAACAAGTCATTGCCGTCCAGTGCTGTAGGTATTACGTTGACAGGCGTGGCATCAAACAGGTATTGGGGAAAATCTTTGCATCACCATATAGTGCATAATTTTTCCTGTGACTCACAACAGTACTTTACTTTGTAAATTTGCAAATTTTATTTCTCTGCTAGTAGCCTTCAGTCTTTATTCCTAACACTGTAGAAAGTGCCCTATATACAAAAAAATGCATTCTGTTCTGAGAGTGCGTTCCGAAGTCCAATTTGTTCATTAAGTCTAACAAAGTTAGCCTATGTATCCGACTAACACAATTGACTATATAGTACTGTACTGTAATTATAAACCTATTATAATACTTTTCACACAAATAAGACCTAAAAAGCAAGCCAAAAATAAAAAATTAATCTCCAAGTACAGTGCCTTGAAAAGTACAGTAGTACAGTACAACAGATGGCATACAGGGACTGGCATCAAGTGAATAGGCAAGAAGCGTTATTGACTGGAGGAGGGAGAGGTGGTGAGAGACGGTAGAACTGAAGGATCATCAGCAATAGATGGGAGGCAAGCTGCAGTTTTCACTCATGCCTGAGCTGATGGAACACACTTTTGCATATTTGAAAGTTCACAACTTGAAGGTTTGCATGTAGAGGAACTGCTGTACTCAAAGTGAAAAATAGACTGAGAATAAAATAGTCGTCACAAAATTTGAACTCTCTCAAGAAGTTTACACAAAAAATAATTTAATTTAAAAACTTCTTCCTGGGAATATATAACTCTTCAGGTTACTTTTTCCCCTCCAAATTATGATGCTACTATCTATCCATGGAAATAAAAACACACTTTGTTTTATAGTATAAACTTCTTTCTAACACTGCTTCATGTATTAATTTCAAGTATATGAAATGAATGAAAAGGACTTTTCATTGCTTCATACTTTTACTTTCTTTCCATTGTTTTTCTGTTATATTTCTCTTTACATTTAATGGCCTAAAATATATAATTCTCAAAATTGTGATAAACAAGGGCTATATAGAGAAATTTCACAATTTTTGAAGACATGTAAAATCTTAGCAAGTGTTTCTGATTTGAGACATAGTATAAAAAACTTCAATTACATAGGCAAAAATTCTAACAGCGAATTCTTTTAGTCTTCTGTTTTCATCATGTCTTAAGCTAATAATGACCAAGTTATAGTAGAGGTTAAAAGGACAGACTACTTTAAGTTGTCTTCTTTGGGTCTTGAACATTGTAAGTCACCCATGATTCTCAATATGATTTATTGAGTTGACAAGAAAACAAAACAAAACACTTCTTCAAAGTCCAAACTTGTGTAAATAAAGTGTAACATTTCAGTCTTACGGATATCTCTGCATCTTGGATTCTTTTAAACAAACCCTTTAAAGGAGTTGTCTTAGGATTTTCCTCAAAACAAGAGTACCTTCTAAACAAAATGTGTAGTTACTTTGAAGAGTTGCTCTTGAAGGGAAAACCTGGGGAGAGGGAAAGGAGCATTTGAAATGTGAAAATCTTGGCAGATATAGTATGAAAATAAGTATTATCTATACCACTAGTTAGAAAAGTTTATTTGAGTGAATTTTGTTTTAAAATTAATTTACTGTATCAATATAGAACATAATGTAAATAATGTTTCTTAACTGGATTAAGCTAAAGGGAATAAAAACAAAGGAATTTTTAAAATTCCCTTAGTCTTTTTCCTGAGGCACACTTCCCAGACTTCAGGGTCATCATCTCATAAAACAAATTCCAGGATTCCTTAGAAAATTCTATGACCCTAAGTCTCAGAGTTGTCATTTTTTATTCTATACTTTTTGTATCACGCACAAGAAAACATCTTTTGAAATCATTTGACCATTGATATATACCATAGAAGTGTTAGTTTTTGTTTCATTACAAGCTTTTTAATAAGAAAGAAAAAGGATGTCAGTATGTCTTAGCCAAAGAAGGAAACTTAATGGCAAAGACAGCAATAGTGTTCTTTCATGGAGCTTTCTATTCTAGTGTTATTAGCTTTGTACATAATAGCAATTTTGATAGCAACAGAAAATCCAGAAAAATCTACCTCTGGTCTTTAATTTCATAAATGAAAGTACTAACTGACAATATTCTTATGAATAAATAAGGTGGTTTTCTTTTGTACAGTGAAGTTTATTTTAAAAGACTGTAGCTTCATAGGCCCATATTGGTTTTGTTTTTCCTGGCTCTAGGGAAGGGGTCTGTGCTCTGTTTCTGATAAATTTCTCCTTGTTTTCAGTTCTGACAAATATTCCTTTGAATATGGTGTATGAAAATATTCTAGCATCAAACCAAGAATATCTAACCTTATTTATGTCTGTATTTTGTCCTTAAACACAAACAGCTGTGCACACATACATCTGTCTCACGTCTGACCAAGTACTGCTGTCCAGGTCTTCATATATACAAATAAATGTTCCCAGTTTTATGGGAAATCATGGCTGGTGCAGCAGGAGTTTCAAAACCCACATGCATTTTTCAAATCTTACTTGCACAAACAGAAAGAGGGAAAATACTGGCAAGCCAGGTTTGGAATTGCTGACTTTTAGAGTCAGTACAGAATGACTGAAGAATCTATATTTTGACCAAAAAAATAAAAAAAATAAAGAGAATATGTATAAAAAAATTACAATTTGTCAAATCTTTGAGAGCTTAGGTTATGCCTTGGTAAAGAAAAACTAATTCTAAAATCTTCATTAGAGCTGCTTGCTGTATGACCCTGGGAAAGCAACTAATTGACTGATCATTAGAAAGACCAGATGAGCAAAGTCCTTGATAAATTTCTTGGTTCTCATTGTTAAACACTTTGAGAACTCATAGGCCAAGGAGAGATTCAAGAAGTTCCTCATTTTGATGACAAGATTAGGAGATATGTTTTATTTCATTATTATGTTTGTATGTCTTCCCCAATTTTCTATAATGAACATGAGCCACTTTTATAATTAGTTTTAAAAGTTATTATAATAATTTCCCATTTAACCTTGAGATTGATAAGTCAAAATATAAAGGTTATGGAGAGACTTTAAAAAAATACATATTATTATATTATATATTTTTTAAAAATGTTTTATTCCTTGGTTTACCTTATCTGGAAAAAAAGACACCCTACCCTGGAGAATTAGGCATCCCTGGTGGCTCAGATGGTAAAGAGTCTGCCTGCAATGTGGGAGACTTGGGTTTGATCCCTGGGTTGGGAAGATCCCCTGGAGGAGGGCATGGCAGCCCACTCCAGTATTCTTGCCTGGAGAATCCCCATGGACAGAGGAGCCTGGCGGGCTACAGACCATGGGGTCGAAAAGAGTCGAACACAACTGAGTGACTAAGCATAGCACAACACTCTGGAGAATTAATTTTAAAATAAAATGAAAATTAAAGCAAGTGGCAAAATATATTTGCCACCAACAGAGAAGCCAAGAAAAGCTTCTGCAAAATTCTACAAGGTTTGTGATCATTGGCATACTTCCAGTTGTGTGATAGAAGATGGCTCTGTTTTGTTTGAAATAGTCATTCAATCATTAATTTTTCTGTACCTGTAAAAGTCAAGCAATATATCTAGGGAAATTTGAAATCTTTTTCAAGAATTCACAATCTGTTTCTATTCTGATTGCCAGTTCAAGATGACAGATAGAGAACATCCTTCCTCTTCAACCCCATTAAATTATAGAAATTGTATACTAAATAAAATAAGTCCATAACAGCACAGGGCCATCAGTAGTCCAGAGACTATGAGGAATCCAAACTAAAAGACAGGTGAGAAGGTGAAATTTTTATGGAGGAAAAAACCAGTGGGGACTGTCTTCCTAATAGAATCTCTAATAGCTCTGTGAGAGACAGTCATGGGAAAAATGAGAAAGCTATAATTTTGTAAAGATTTGCCTACTTAAAAAACGGAGTGATTAAAGACAAACCCAATCTAATTCCAACCCCAACTTTCATGGGTACAAAGACTATAAGTTCAAGATAAACAAAACTCTTTTTAAAGAGATTAAAAGCTATGTGAGGGGAAGGCAGTGGGGCTGGGGGTGGTTGCTGATTCAATTCCTTCGGCTTCTCAGCTTCTCAGCTTTAGGTGTGTATTATGCAGAAGGAAGCTTGCCACCTGAACACTGGAAAACATCTGACTCTGGAGGAAACAGAGATAGTTGAGAAGAAAAGGTAATGTGTATCTATGCATATGATCATTTCTAATATGTGGATCCTGAAAGAGGGAGAATCTTCCTTTAGGATTTCAAGCCGTAACTAAGAAGACTTGAAGAGGCCAGCTCCATAGCTTTCGCCAATGAAACCAGACCTATCCCTGAATATTCCCTTTATGTAATTAATAAATTATCTTTCTAAAAAGTAGTCTGATTAGAAAAACATTTCAAAATAGAGACTTGACAATGTCTGCATAAAATAAGCTATGAACACAAACGTTTAAATTCTCTCCTTCTCCAAAAGCATGAACCATAAAGCAAGACTGCTGCTGCTGCTGCTGCTGCTGCTGCTGCGTCATTTCAGTCGTGACTGACTCTGTGTGACCCCGTAGACAGCAGCCCACCAGGCTCCCCCATCCCCAGGCAAGAACACTGGAGTGGGTTGCCATTTCCTTCTCCAATGCATAAAAGTGAAAACTGAAAGTGAAGTCGCTCAGTGGTGTCTGACTCTTCTAGACCACATGGACTGCAGCCTACCAGGCTCCTCCTTCCATGGGATTTTCCAGGCAAGAGTACTGGAGTGGGGTGCCATTGCCTTCTCTGAAAGCAAGATTACCTGAGTTCAAATTCTGTTTTAACCGTATACTAGCTGAATGACCTTAGGGAAGTTGCTTAAACTCTCTGTCCGGTTTCCTCATCTTTGAACAGCTATAATAAAGTGCACACACAACATGGGATATTTGTGAGGATTAGATGAGCTAATATAAGATACTTGTCAGTTGGACCCTAGGACATATTACTAGGTAAGTATTTATTACTGACATTGCTAGTGGATGGCATCACCAACTCAATGGACATGAGTTTGAGCAAACCCCAGGGGTTGGTGATGGACAGGGAAGCCTGGCATGCTGCAGTCCATGAGGTCACAAAGACTCGGACACGACTGAGCTACTGAATGGAACAGATTGTGAAAAAAGGAAGAAGAGTTGTTTGTTTGTTGGCAAAGAGATGTCTCTGCTTTTTAATACACTGTCTAGGTTTGTCCCTTGGACAGAAAGGAGATCAAACCAATCAAAGCCAAAGTAAATCAACGCTGAGTATTCATTGGATGGATGGTTGCTGAAGTTTCAATACTTTGGCCATCTGATGCAAAGAGCTGACTCATTGAAAAAGACCCTGATCTTGGGAAAGATTGAGGGCATAAGAGGGTAATAGACTATGAGATGGTTGGATGGCAGAGAATATTAAAAAGCAGAGACATTACTTGGCCTACAAAGGTCCATTTAGTCAAAGCTATGGTTTTTTGGGCTTCCATGGTTACTCAGATGGTGAAGCATCTGCCTGCAATGCGGGAGACCCAGGTTCAATCCCTGGGTCGGGAAGATCCCCTGAAGAAGGAAATGGCAACCCACTTCAGTACTCTTGCCTAAAAAATTCCATGGTCAGAGAAGCCTCGTGGGCTACAGTCCATGGGGTCACAAAGAGTCGGACTGGACTGAGTGACTTCACACTCATGGTTTTTCCAGTAGTCATGTGTGGATATGAGATTTGAACCATAAAGAAGGCTGAACACTGAAGAATTGATGCTTTTGAACTGTGGTGTTGGAAAAGACTCTTGAGAGTCTGTTGGACTGCAAGGATATCAAATCAGTCAACCCTAAAGGAAATCAATCCTAAATATTCATTGGAAGGACTGATGCTGAAACTGAAGCTCCAATACTTACTCATTAGAAAAGACTCTGATGCTTGGAAAGATTGAAAACAGGAGGAAAAGGGGACTACAGAGGGTGCAATGGTTGGATGGCATCTATGATTCAATGGACATGAGTTTGAGCAAGCTCTGGGAGATGGTAAAGGACAAGGAAGCCTGGCATGCTGTAGTCCATGGGGTTGCAAAGAGTCAGTCACAACTTAGTGACTGAACAACAACAACAAAGTTTTGTCATAGCTTTTCTTCCAAGGAGCAAGCATCTTTTAATTTTGTGGCTGCAGTCACTGTTCACAGCAATTTTGGAGCCCAAGAAAATAAAATCTGTCACTGTTTCCAATTTTTTCCCATTTCTTGGTCATGAATTGAGAGGACCAGATGCCATGATCATTGCTTTTTGAATGTTGAGTTTTAAATCAGCTTTTTCACTCTCCTCTTTTACCCCTATCAAGGGGCTCTTTATTTCCTCTTCACTTTCTGCCATTAGAGTGGTATCATCTGCATGTCTGAGGTTGTTGACATTTCTGTTAGCAATCTTGTTTTCAGCTTGTGATTTATCCAGCTGGGCAATTCCCATGATGTACTCTGCAAAGAAGTGAAATAAGCAGGGGTGACAATATACAGCTTTGATGTATTTCTTTCAAATTTTGAACCAGTCCATTGTTCCATGTCCAGTTTTAACTGTTGTTTTTTGACCCACATATAGGTTTCTCAGGAGACAGGCAAGGTGGTCTGATATTCCCACCTCTTTAAGAAATTTCTACAGTTTGGTGTGATCCACACAGTCAAAGGGTTTGGTATTGTCAAGCAGAAGTAGATTAAAAAAAATTCCTTTGGTTTTTCTATAATCCAATGGATGTTGGCAGTTTGGTCTCTGGTTCCTGTCCCTTTTGTAAATCTAGCTTGTACATTTGAAAGTTCTTGGTCAAGTACTCTTAAAGTCTTTGTGGTTGATCAGTCACTCAGTCATATCCGATTCTTTGTGACCCTGTGGACTGCAGCACACCAGGTTACCCTGTCATTCACCATCTCCCATAGTTTGCTCAAACTCATGTTCATTGAGGCAGTGATGCCATCCAAAAATCTCATCCTCTGTTGTCCCCTTCTCCTCCTGCCTTCAATCTTTCCCAGAGTCATGGTCTTTTCTAATGAGTTGGCTCTTCACATCAGGTGGCCATATCATTGCAGCTTCAGTTTCAGCATCAGTCCTTCCAATGGATCTTCAGTGTTGATTTTGTTTAGGGTTGACTAATTTGATCTCCTGGAGGTCCAAAGGAATCTCGAGTCTTCTCCAACATCACAGTTTGAAAGCATCAGTTCTTCAGTGTTCTGCCATCTTTATGGTTCAACTCTCACATCCATACATGACTACTGGATGTGTGGATGTACCAGTTGCTGCTGCTGCTGCTAAGTTGCTTCAGTCGTGTCTGACTCTGTGCGACCCCATAGACAACAGCCCACCAGGCTCCTCTGTTCCTGGGATTCTCCAGGCAAGAATACTAGAGTAGGTTGCCATTTCCTTCTCCAATGGAACAACAGACTGGTTCCAAATAGGATAAGGAGTATGTCAAGGCTGTATATTGTCACCCTGCTTATTTAACTTATATGCAGAATACATCATGAGAAACGCTGGGCTGGATGAAGCACAAGCTGGAATCAAGATTGCTGGGAGAAATATCAATAACTTCAGATAGCAGATGACACCATGCTCATGGCAGAAAGTGAGGAAGAATTAAAGAGCCTCTTGATGAAAGTGAAACAGGAGAGTGAAAAAGTTGGCTTAAAGCTCAACATTCAGTAAACTAAGATCATGGCATCTGGCCCCATCACTTCCTGGGAAATAGATGGGGAAACAGTGGAAATAGGGACAGACTAATTTTTGGGGCTCCAAAGTCACTGCAGATGGTGACTGCAGCCATGAAATTAAAAGACGCTTGCTCCTTGGGAGGAAAGTTATGACCAGCCTAGACAGCATATTGAAAAGCAGAGGCATTACTTTGCCAACAAAGGTCCGTCTAGTCAAGGCCATGGTCTTTCCAGTGGTCATGTATGGATGTGAGAGTTGGACTGTAAAGAAAGCTGAGCACCAAAGAATGGATACTTTTGAACTCTGGTATTGGAGGAGACTCTTGAGAGTCCCTTGGAATGCAAGGAGATCCAACCAGTCCATCTTAAAGAAAATCAGTCTTGAATATTCATTGGAAGGACTGATGTTGAATCTGAAACTCCAATACTTTGGCCACCTCATGTGAAGCGTTGACTCATTTGAAAAGGCCCTGATGCTGGGAAAGATTGAAGGCAGAAGAAGGGGATGACAGAGGATGCGATGATTGGATGGCATCACTGACTCGATGGACGTGAGTTTGAGCAAGCTCTGGGAGTAATGGACAGGGAAGCCTGGCATGTTGCAGTCCATGGGGTCACAGAGAGTTAGATACAACTGAGGGAGTGAACTGAACTGAGTTGATATAGAAAGAGGGAAGTTTAGAATGAATCTGAAACTGTAATTGGAAAAGGAGAAACAGTTATTTTTATTAGCCAGGAAAGAGGGATGCTTGGTCATTTTTATTTTTTGAGCCAGGTTCATGTTTCTGTCTATATTCAGTATAATTACATAGTACACCAGGTTTTTGTCCTATCACAGTCACAGAATGGCCTTGTTTGTTGTTGATGTTCTACAAAATTGTCATTGTTTAACTTGAGAGCACCAATTTCTAAGTATTTATAGTAGGAAAAAATTGAGAACGACCTAAATGTCCATCAGCAGGAGAAAAGGGACATATAAATATGGAATATTAAAGAACATACAAACCCAAATTATATATACAGTATTTTTTAATGTACAAGAATTATATATATTCATGGAATAAACTTTTTCAAAATGCACAAAAGATAGAATGTTTCAATGAATATATCATTTGTGATGATAGTACATTTATGGATGTAGTAAGTCACAAATTTAAGATAGTCATTACATTTGGGAAGGAAAGAAAGTGAACTGAAGAAAGCATACATTGTGGGCTTCAACAATCTGAAACACTATTAAAACAGTTAAAAAATTATGGTAAAATGCCAAAATTTGATGAATTTGAGTTATGAGTGAATGGTTGATTATTTATTAGTTTTTGCATCTGATGCTTGATATTTTTCATAATTATAGAAAATCAAATCATAGTTTCAAAACTTACATGCCAAAATTTTTGAAATTTTTCATTTTATCCTTTCTTTACCTGGAGAAAATCTACCGATGGAAAGTCCCCCTGCAGGAGAATTTAGTGTAGTTTAGGATTCTTATAGGAGTAATCTGAATGATCAGATTAAGGCAGCTTTCTACAGTGAAAACTGGGATCCCCCAGAAAATATCCTTGCATTGGGAGTCCTGTCCAATTTATGCCAGCATTACATGTACACTTTGGAAAGAGTTTATTTAGAATGAATCTGCTCCTGATTTTGAAATTCTTTAAGAAAAAGAAGAACAGGTATAGGAGGAGAAGGAATAGGAAGAAGAGGACAAAAGAAAGGATGGGGAAAATCCTATAATCTAAAAATTGTTTGATCAACCAACTGCCAGAAATCCTAATTGAGTTATACAAGCCTTTTATAATTATAACTAACACGTCTTGTTTATTTCATTACCAGTTAGAAATAACCCTCAGGGAGAATGTTAGTGTGATTTAGGACCCTTATAGGAATGATCTGAATGACCAGATTAGGTCAGGGAGATGGAATTTGAATGATTCAACTGGTCTCCATTTTTGGGTTTGGTCCATATGGTAATAACCTACCAACATGTATTTTCAGAAAGTGAGAAGAGACAGGAAAATCATCTCTAGTGACAGGCAAGAGTATTTTTAAAGTGTTAATGAAAGGCTTTTCATGACATGTGTTAAAGATGGTGAGGAGAGCTTCAGGAGGGACAACTGCAGAGAGAGTTTTACAGCAGGAAAGAGAGATGGTGCTTAACTCAGTTTAAGAACAAGTGAAGATTTACAGCCGGGGAACAAGGTGGGGTGGGGGATAGAAAATAACCGAGTAAATATCAAAGCTAAGGTGATTCTGGCTGACCTGACTTGACAAGATTTTTGCTGAAGTTAGGCCAGATTGATAAAATATCAAGGAAGGGATTTTTGTTCATCTGACTCAGTAGGATTTTTGCTAAAACTGGGCAAAGCACAACAGAAGCATAGCACAAGGTCAGAGAGGACGAGCCTCTCAGAGGAGCCTGACTGAAGTTCGGTCAAGAAGAAAGTCTTTATCGAACATTAGCATAAGAATGTGGCTAGACTTTGGGAAGAAATCATTGGGAGTTGGAGCATTTGGGACAGAATAATATAAAATTAAAGTCTAAATTTTGCAGCATGTCACACAAGTCTGCTTACTGTCTTATCATGATTCCAGGCTTTAACCTTCTAGACAACAGCTCTAATATCTGAAAAGGGATAAAACATTACCAGTGAAGGACCTGATTGCCCAGTAGTTCTTAGACACCCGGATCTTAGTTGTTGCTATTCAGTCATTCAGTCATGTTCAACTCTTCATGATCCCATTTACTGCAGCATGCCAGGCTTTCCTGTCCTTCATCACCTCTTGGAGCTTGCTTAAACTCATGCCCAAAATTGAGTCGGTGATGCCATCCAACCATCTCATCCTCTGTCTCCCCCTTCTCCTCCTTCCCTCAATCTTTCTCAGCATCAGGGTCTTTTCCAACGAGTTGGCTCTTCACATTAGGTGACCAAAGTATTAGAGCTTCACCTACAGCACCAGTCCTTACAAAGAATATGCAGGGTGGGTTTTCTTAAGATTGACTGACTTAATCTCACTGCTGTCCCAGGGACTCTCAAGAGTCTTCTCCAGCACCACAGTTTGAAAGCATCAGTTCTTCAGTGCTCAGTCTTCCTCATGGTCCATCTCTAACATCCATATACATGACTAATGAAAAAGTCATAACTTTGTACGGATTTTGCTGGCAAAGCGATGTCTCTGCTTTTTAATACACTGTCTAGGTTTGTTGTAGCTTTTCTTCCAAGAGTAAGCGTCTTTTAATTTCATGGCTGCAGTCACCATCTACGGTGATTTTGGAGCTCAAGAAAATAAAGTCTGTTGCTGTTTCCATTTTTCCTCCATCTATTTGCTATGAAGTGATAGGACCAGATGCCAGGATCTTAGTTTTTTTTAATGTTGACTTTTAAACCAGTTTTTTCACTCTCCTCTTTCACCTTCATCAAGAGGCTCTTTAGTTCCTCTTCTCATTCTGTCTTTAGGATGGTGTTATCTGCATATCTGAGGTTATTGATATTCCTCCTGGCAATCTTAATTCCAGCTTGTGACTCATCCAGTCCAGCATTTCACATGATGTACTCTGCATATAAGTTAAATAAGTAGGATGACAGTATAGAGCCTTGATGTAATTCTTTCCCAGTTTTGAACCAGTCCCTTGTTCCATGTCCAATTCTGCTGCTTTTTGTCCTGCATACAGGTTTCTCAGAAGACAGGTAAGTTTGTCTGGTATTCCCCATCTCCTTGAGAATTTTCCACAGTTTCCTGTGCTACTCACCTCAAAGGCTTTAGTATGGTCAGTGAGGCAGAAGTAGATGTTTTGCTGGAATTCTCTTGCTTTTTCTATGATCCAAAGTATGTTGGCAATTTTAAAATCAAGATGATATTCTATTGTGAACCTCTCATGATAAAATACACATGGGAGAAGAAATGTTGTGATATGTGACTCTAGACTACAGCATTTGCAATGGGAAAAAAAGCATTGTAACAGCTTGTTCAACAAGAAATCAGCAGCCATTGTTCCTTTTACTTTGTGGCTCTAGCCATCAGGAGTTATAATAAAAGATTCAACGTACCATGGTCGTGGACAAGATGTTCCTGTGAGTTCTGCTACTTTATAACAACCTAGGAAGAATGTCTGAAATATTGCTTAGTGTGCAACTATCACACTAGTGTGGCTGAACTCTTGACATCATACAGTAAAAAACTCTCACCCACACTGATACAGTTGAAGAGTGACTGAGGCAGAGAGATGTTTATAATTCTTGGAGCAAGAATAAGCATAGACAGTACATCTGTTTGATTTCTATCCTACAAATGTGTGTGTGCATGGGGTGGTCAAAGTGAGATTTCTGGATTCAGGCTGAAGTCAGAACTAGAATCTAGCCCCTTCATATACTGGATCTGTGACTTTGACAAGTTACTTTACTGTGCTTAGTTTTCTCATTTTAAAATGAGATAAAAAGATCGGCATAACGTGAGAACCAACTGAAAAAAAGAAATTTTTAGTGCTTAGCCCAGAGCTTAACACAGAAAGAAATTAAAAATGTTAACCATTGCTACTTCAACTACTAATACTACTACTATAACTGTTTAGCCCCATAACCTACCAAGATCCAGGAGTTGGTGATGGACAGGGAAGCCTCGTGTGCTGCAGTTAAAGGGGTTGCAAAGAGTTGGACACAGTTGAGCAACCGAACTGAACTGATAGCCTACCACACTACTTTGTGCATAATTTATACTCAACAAGTATTTGTTGGATTAATTCCTAAAGAAAAATCATCATTCTCCTTTAAGTTTTTGGCTGAGTCTGGATAGAGACCAATGATTGTGACACCCTTGCTCCCTTTAGTAACTCATGGACCTGCTGCTCGTGATAGGTCAGCTGGGACATAAAAAAAGCCACTTAATCTCCTCCGACAGCCCAATGTCTGGTTTAGGGTGATGTATGGAGGCACCTGGGCTTCCCTGGTGTCTCAGAGGTTAAAACATCTGCCTGCCGTACAGGAGACCCGAGTCGGGAAGATCCCCTGGAGAAGGAAATGGCAACCCACTCCAGTATTCTTGCCTGGAGAATCCCATGGAGGGAGGAGCCTGGTAGGCTACAGTCCATGGGGTCGCAAAGAGTCGGACATGACTGAGCGACTTCACTTTCACTTTCATGGAGGCACCTGGATAAATCTCCAGCCTGCAGTAAATAGCCAAAGGGTAACAATTTCTGAGTTGTGTGTTGCAAACACATGATGAATAATTACAATTTTACCAGGAGATTTGAGGTAGGCCTAGGAATATATTCAATAATTTTGAGAAACCACTATAAAGTTTTCTCTTGTTATATTCCTAAAGATAAGCAGTCTTGGTCAGGGCCCATGGTGAAAGTGTGTCTTCAAGACATTACACATTCAAGCATATAGCACTCTTGTATATCGAGTTGTCAGTATTCAAATGGATTCTAGTCCTCTAGTCCTCCAGACTGTTCTATCCCAGCTGCAGAAGACAGAACAGCAAAGCCCAAACAAACCTGTTCTGAGAGAGAAGCTGTGTAAGAAGTGCAAAGCAAAGATATTATATATATATATTTTATGTTAGGAAGATTTAAGAGCTAAGTAGAATAAATGTCACCGTCCAAAGTATAAAACAGAGCTATGGCAGAGAACCACCTAAAAGTAGCAAGTCATCAGAGAATGAGAATTTGAGAAGGAAATATAGGACAACGTGCTTCCAGCAGGCAGCAGCTTATCAAACTGGAGCTCTTTCAGAGGATGGAGGGTGTACCCTGGATGGCTAAGCACCATCCTTGGCTTCCATCCCTAGAATTACTTAGTCTGCAAGCTAGAAGGATTCAGTGACTGCTAAAATTGACTGCTATTCACTAAGAAGTACAGTGAGATGGTGGATGCTGTGTTCTCAGGAGCCAGGCAGTATGGGTTTAAATCCTGGTTCTGTAGGTTGCTAGGTGTGTAAGGACAGCTTCTTAAGTTTCTTGTGCCTCCTTTTGCTCAGCTAAATGGGAATAATGAGAATATACCTACTTTACAGAGCTGTTATGAGGATTAAGTGAGTTATCTACACAACTCAGAGTGCCACGTTTGGCATATAGTAAGTCTGGTCTTTATCATCATCATCAACATCATTCAAAAAAATCAAAAGTTTCCACAGTACTCCAGGTGTGTGTAATCAGCTGCTTCAGTCATGTCCATCTCTTTGTGACGCCAGACCCCATGGACTGTGGCCTGTCTGGCTCCTCTGTCAATGGGATTTTCTAGGCAAGAAGACTGGAGTGGGTTGCCATTCCCTCCTCCAGGAAGGGATCTGACCCAGGATCAAACCCTCATCTCCTGTGTCTCTTGCTTTGCAGAGGGATTCTTTATCCACTGAACCATCTGGGAAGCCCACTTTAGGTATATAATACTGCAATTTAAAAAATAAATATTTACCTATGAGGTCTCAAAAACAGTATTGGAGGATAATGTTCTGAGCTACCTACTTGTGTTTCTCACTGTGATTCCGTATGTAACTGAGTTTCTTCCCGATTCATTTGACATTGACATATGTATTTTTTTCTTCTAAAAATTAAGTCCAATATCTAAACAAACAAGATATCTTCTTTCAAAGACAGTCTTGGTGGAATAGACTAATTGTGTCAGGTTATTTTTTAATATGTATTTTATTTTAAAATTAGAGTATAATACCTTTACAGTACTGTGATGGTTTTGCCACACAGCAAGATGAAATGGCATTAGGTGTGCATATGTCCCCTCCCACTTGAGCCCCCCTCCCACCTCTCACCCCATCCCATCCCTCTAGGTTGCCTCAGAGCACCAACTTTGGGTTCCCTGCAAGATACACTGAACTCCCACTGGCTGTCTATTTTGCCTATGGTAGTGCATACGTTTCAATGCTGTTCTCTCATATCATCCCACCCTCTCCTTCCCCCAGTGGGTACACAATGTCTGTATCTCTTTTGCTTCCCTGCAAGTAGGATCGTCAGTATTTTCTTTCTAGGTTCCATATATATGCGATATTTAACATATAATATTTGTCTTTCTCTTTCTGAATTAATTCACTCTGTATAATAGGCTCTAGGGTTATCCACCTCATAAGAACTGACTCAAATGCCTTCCTTTTTATAGCTGAGAAATATTGCATTGTGTGTGTGTCCCACAGCTTCTTTATCCATTCATCTGTTGATACACATCAAGGGTGTTTCCACATCCTACCTATTGTAAACAGTACTGCAGTGAAGCTTGGGGTACATGTGTCTCTTTCAATTCTGGTTTCCTCAGGGTATTATTTCTAGTCGTGGAATTGCTGGATCATATGATAGGTTTATTCCTAGTTTTAAAAAGTAATCTCCATGCTATTCTCCATGGTGGCTGTATCAGTTTGCATTCCCACCAACAGGTAAAGATATTCCCTTTTCCCCACACCCTCTCAGCCGTTTATTGTTTGTAGACTTTTTGATGATGATCGTTCTGACCTGTCAGGTTGTTTTAACTCTCTTTTTGAGTGAGGTTTTGATGTTCTTCAGGTTCTTATTGTTAGAAACTTAACATTATTCTGAGTCTTACATTGAATACGGAGGAGTGTCCAGCACAGAAAAATCCTTTGAGAATTTCAAACCTTTCACAAGTCTTCAATGTGAGCTCTGTTGACAAAAGATGACATTTATGGGGAAATAATGTTTTAACAGGTTTCAGTTCTTGCCTTATTTCCTCTCTCCCTTCCTTCCTATTCCTGAGCGTTGAATCTAGTAACAGACTCTTTAGCAGGCTTTGGCCTGTTCAAGTGGTTGAGCCAGATCTGACGGGGCAGGAAGTAACGTCAGCCAAGTCTTCTGAGGAGGCTTTGGATGGGGTCATGCTAGAGGCCAGCCTGGGGTACTGGCCTGAAGCGGGTCAGCAGAGTATGGCCATCACCTCCAAGCCTTTCCCTCCTCCATCCCATCCTCTCTTGTGTTGGTTCAGGCTTCTGGCTCTTATGCCACTCCATAGAACATTTTGCCAAAAGAATATTAATGATATATTGCTGGAATAAGCAGCACTAGATGATAAACCCATCTCAGATTTTGTGTGTTTATGTCTGTGTGTGTGCCTCTAGGGATAGGAGCATTGAAAGACACTAGAAAATATGAATGGCTAAAGAAAGTTTGAGTCTGATTTGATTTGGAATAGGTTTATCAGGACATACACATAAGTTCTCATCAGTGGGATGATATGATAGTCAGAAAACTGACAATCACATTGGATTTCTTATAGACCTACTTTTCTCTCTGGATTAGCTGACACTACTTTTTTAAACTTCATTTTATTGAAGCATAGTTGATTTATAATATTATGTTATCTTCTGCTGTACAGCCAAGTGATTCAGAATTATGTTAAGTAGAAACGACAACAAAGATTTTCTTTGCTGGGACGAAACATGAATCGTTATAATATTGACCATATCTCAGAGGGTTTAAGAGCAAGAAAAAGAATTCAAAAGCATCAGAGAGAATATTCAGAATGCACAAATATGAAAATTGCTTTGGAAATGTAAAGTACCTTCTAAATGTCAGAAATTTTTGCACATGTTTCCTAATTCTCATAGCAAACCTTCAAAGTTTGTACTATATTTCTTATTTTATGTAAGAACTAAAATTGAGGCACAGCAAAGTAGGTGAGTTTCCCAGTGTCAAATGGCTGGCAAAGGAAGACTTAAGGACGTGTTCAGGCACTGTGTTAGCAATTTACATGTGTTACTTCATTTACTCTTTACAGCGACCCTTTAAAGATAAGGACATTTAAGAGGAGATTCAATAAAGATAGCGGCAAGACTTATCCCGACTAGTTTTAGAATTTATAATCTAAAACACGTATAATTTATTGTCTTTTTAAATGATTGAATTTTCCTCTTGAAAGCATTTCAAGCTCAAGATAGGTTGTATCTGGCGTCCTGTTAATTTTCAAGCAAGTGCAAGATGGTTATTCTTCATCCAAGAGTTCCAAATCAGACCTACAGTATATCTCTCATAAAGAACTTTTGCTTTAAAAATTGGTATGTGCCAACTTTCAAGTTATTAGTATGTCAAGAGCTCAGCGGTCTTCAGATCTTTCTCTTTTCCATGTAGTCTGATACTTGGTTGTACATATAGAGGTTAATACCACAGGGATGCTATTGATGACCTTGAAATGACTTTTATCTTCACACATTACTAATTACATGACTGGTCAGTTAGGCAACCTCTCAGAAATAAAAGGAATTCTTACCCGCATTAAGGATAATATAGTTAAACCTATTTCCCATTTGTCAGGTTCAGGGTTTTGCTACACAGTAAATGTGAGAAAATATATTAGAAAATTCACTGCATGGAATTATTTCACTGATAACATCAGTAAAGCAGAGAAAATAAATCTAACCAGGAAAGTTTTATCTCTTCAAAATCGTTGAAGATACTTAGAAGTTTGTTTTGGACTTACACATTTTGTGTAAATCCTCAAAAGAAATAATAGAGATCAAGTAATCATATTAAACAGTTTGGGTATTTATTTTTAGCAAGAACTAAGTTTATTAATGTTTGTGTCTAACAGTTTCCAGATGGCCTAATTGTACATGATATAGGAATCAATTTTAAACTCTTAATAAATTGAAGGACAAATACTTGTACATGATATAGGAATCAATTTTAAACTCTTAATAAATTGAAGGACAAAGTAGAAGTATTCAAAAGCATTTACCAAAGATTTTCTTTTTTAAAAAAATATCTAAGATTTTAAAGTTATTGTTTATATTTGGTGCATTCTTGAGACACTCCAGACCAGAAGATACATTGCAATTGAATTATTTTCTGCTTTGTGTTTTACTTTATCCATTTACTGACAATTTGGAACCAAATTTTGAGTCTCAACTTTAATATAGATTATTAACTGGGTCTCTTCCTTCATCATATTTTCTCTTTCTTATTGAAATTTGCTATCATTACAGGACCAATAAACAAATTCATAAAAGTTCAAGTAAAAAATTATAACAGTCTACCATTAGATTTCATATTACTTAGGAATCAGAAGTCTTAAAGCTAACAAAAGAAATAATAATTGTGGAATTTCAGGAATTACATGTTTCTTCTACAAATGTTTACTGAAACCTTAGTAAATCCTAAGAATGAATGTAGTGGTTGAGGGCTCAAACTTTGGAGCCAGGCTGTCTGGATGAAAATCCAGGCTCCACACTTGCTCTCTGTGGGTAACCTGAAGCAAGTTATCTAA
Organism: Odocoileus virginianus; assembly: GCF_023699985.2. Taxonomy (NCBI): domain Eukaryota; kingdom Metazoa; phylum Chordata; class Mammalia; order Artiodactyla; family Cervidae; genus Odocoileus; species Odocoileus virginianus. The sequence continues at coordinate 34,274,573 of NC_069697.1, forward strand.
ATATCTTGCTCTTGCTTCCTCACCTGTAAAATGGGGATAAAATAATATAATCTCATCCATACTGAAGGTAGCTGAGATTGCATGAAATAGTGTAAGTAAGAGAACGAGGGTGGTGCTCTGGCCACATTCTGAGTGAGTATAATTATTGTCATAACAGCGAGCCAACCATGATCATTGCCCTCATGGTGTGAAGGAGAGGCATTAAAGACTTATTGAAGGGCTTCCCCTGGTGGCTCAGGGGAAAAGAATCTGCCTGCAATACAGGAGATGCAGGAAACATGGGTTTGATCCCTGGGTCAGAAAGATCCCTGGAGGAGAAGCTGGCAACCTACTCCAGTATTCTTTTTGGGGAAAAAAAAAAAAATCCATGGATAGATAAGCCCAGGGGCTACACTTAGGAATGGATAATGGATGGAAAGACTTATTATATTCAGGTACAATACTGATCATTTTATTTTTATTATATTATTGAATTCTCATAATTGTTTTGAGGAAGATTTTACTGTTTCAGTTTATAGGTGAGAACACTGATGCTTACAAGTGATAAAATAATTTTGCTAAGGGTTCAACTAGCAAGTAAGGAAACCAGAATTCAAATCAAAGTTCTATGCTTTCAACAGCAGGCTGATCATTTAGAGAAAATATATCAGTCATTTACTTAATAGGAAGACAGTATAAATGGTGGTTAGAAGTACAGACTCTGACGACCACATGATGAAGATTTGAATTCTGTCTAATCTTCTCCCCAGAATACTAGTCCTTGAGGAATTTGTTTAACTTCTCTGTACTTCAGCTTTCTCACTTGTAATATTATAATAAAAATTTTTCAAAACAGATTTGATATAAAGATTGAATGAGATAAAATACACAGTGCTTGATTTGTACTAAGTGCCCATTTTTCTTTGATTCATTTAATTGAACTGTATAAGAGGTTGTCTATTTTGCTTTCTCACTTCATGTTCCTGGGTGTCAAAGCCAAGTTTCTAGAAATTATGATGCAGGCTCTAGAGGATGATATGGCTAATTTAAGAGAATTAGATTTAGACTTCCATCATTTAGCAACCTAAAAGATGAGAACTTTCCAGGCAAGGCCAATATTCAGCTGGTGTGCAGCACTACAAATATACTAGCCATTGAAATATTGAAATACAGGGTTTCTGTACCAGATGGTGAGTGATTAAAGATCTTGAGTCCATGTGCCACCTAATAAGAGGCACAGTGGTGCCTGCTGGGGAGGGTGACCCTCAGCAGCTGTAGTGTGCACTGAAATAGAAGCTGACAGAAGCATCTGTGGCACTCAGCTCGTGCTCTGGACTGGCCCAGCATAGATGAGGGTAGTCAGACACACGGCAGGGCAGACAGAGTGATGACGGTAATGCTGGTGGAGGTCAAGGTGCAGGCTATTTGGATCTCGACATCATTTGTCCTGCTTCTAGCTGGCAACTGCAAAGAACCAGCTTGTACCTAACACTTTCCACTAAATGGGGAAAAAAATCAGGATTTCTATGTCTAATTGTAGTTCAGATAGGGACATCTTTTAACTGATGACAATAGCATCAAACAAACAGAACACCTATCCTTCCTAAAATTCAAGAAATGGTTTAAAATTGGTTTGAATAGTTACTGGCACTACAACTTCTATCATTTGATAAGCAATTCTGTATTATCTCTGTCTTAGTTTATTTGGGAGATAAGAGGGACATATATTTTTTTGGCTTTGTTGATTGGTTTCTATGGTAAATCTTTATTTCCAGTTGTTAAGTATCTTTAACAGCATGTAATTAAAGGTCTTAGACCATGTACAAGGGCAGTAATATCTCACAAATGTTTGTAAAATATATTTCTACAACGAAGATGCAATCAGTTCAGTTCAGTTCAGTTGCTCAGTCCTATCTGACTCTTTGTGGCCCCATAGACTGCAGCACACCAGGCCTCCTTGTTCATCACCAACTCCCAGAGTCCACCCAAACCCATGTCCATTGAGATGCCATCCAACCATCTCATCTTCTGTCGTCCCCTTCTCCTTCCACCTTCAATCTTTCCAAGCATCAGGGTCTTTTCAAATGAGTCAGTTCTTCCCATCAGGTGGCCAAAGCACTGGAGTTTCAGCTTCAACATCAGTCCTTCCAATGAACACCCAGGACTGATCTCCTTTAGGATGGACTGGTTGGATCTCCTTGCAGTTCAAGGGACTCTCAAGAGTCTTCTTCAACACCACAGTTCAAAAGCATCAATTCTTCGGCGCTCAGCTTTCTTTATAGTCCAACTCTCACATCCGTACATGACTACTGAAAAGACCATGGCCTTGACTAGATGGACCTTTGTTGTCAAAGTAATGTCTCTGCTTTTTAATATGCTGTCTAGGTTGGTCATAACTTTTCTTCCAAGGAGTAAGTGCCTTTTTATTTCATGGCTGCAGTCACCATCTGCAGTGATTTTGGAGCAACACCCCCCCCCCCCCAAAAAAAAGTCAGCCACTGTTTCTTCATCTATTTGCCATGAGGTGATGGGACCAGATGCCATGATCTTTGTTTTCTGGATGTTGAGCTTTAAGCCAACTTTTTCACTCTCTTCTTTCAGTTTCACCAAGAGGCTCTTTAGTTCTTCACTTTCTGCCATAATGGTGGTATCATCTGCATATCTGAGGTTATTGACATTTCTCCCAGCAATCTTGATTCCAGCTTGTGCTTCTTACAGCCCAGTGTTTCTCATGACGTACTCTGCATATAAGTTAAATAAGCAGGGTGACAATATACAGCCTTGATATATTCCTTTTCCTTTTGGAACCAGTCTGTTGTTCCATGTCCAGTTCTAACTGTTGCTTCCTGACCTGCATACAGGTTTCTCAAGAGGCAGGTCAGGTGGTCTGGTATTCCCATCTCTTTCAGAATTTTCCAGTTTATTGTAATCAACCTCTCACAAATAAACCGAGACTTTTTTCCCTAGGTGATTTGCAGACACAGTGCTTAAAAATGAATCAAGGAGGGAAGAGAAATTTGTTAGCTTTGCAAAATATTCTGAAAATGACAGTGAAGAACTGATTATATGAGTTTATTAAAAAATATGACATTGCTCTCTTTTGTCTGATAATACTATTCCCTCTTTTCAAGTTCACTTTCTTTAGTTATTAGTTTCCTCTCCCGTTTCTCTGAGAAACACCCGCAATTTCGAAGTGGTTAAATTTCCCATTCCAGGTAAACAAATATGCCAGATGGTAGTAAGTGTCAGAAAGTGTATTATCATCTGAAGACATCAGAACCAGCACTCAGATGATCCGGTTTTCTGAACCTAAATTTGACCACATGGTTCTGATCATCGGATCTTGCTTACTCAATTCATCAAATACGTATTCAGTTCTACCATATGCTGTGTCCAAGGGGTACAAACCTGGCAAGAATGCCTCTGCCCTCGTGGAATTTAGTCCAATCTAATCTGTAGGTCAGGTTACTAATAAGTAACAGTACAGTAATAATTGCTACAAAGGCAGAAAGAAGGAAGACAGTCCTTTACCCTTTTGGAGAAGGGAATCACATTTGAGGAGACTCTTATTCCAGTCCTAGAGGAAAAGGCATCTCCTTAACAAGCAAGTGTTAGGGCCGGGGGAGGGCACTCTGGGCCACCCCAGGCATACAAGTAAGTTCTCTACGGAAAGAAACGTATCTGCCACATGACTGGACACTTTAACATTCTCCAGGTGTATACAGCTGAAAGAAAAAAAAGTCCCATTTAGATGTCTTGGGAACTCATGCATCTTGATGTTTTGTTGCGCTTTATCAAAGTGCATTGTCTCTCCTAGTAGTAAGGTGACTTCAGCATACTGCTACATTGAAGGAGCTTTAGATGAGCCAGGAAAGTGACTTTGTTCTTTTGCTTCCTAATATAAGTACAAACTTTGCTTCATTTTTATGACCAGCCTCTTTAATGTATCTTGAGTTAGAGACTGAGGATTTTCTCAGTTGGCTACTTTTGGAAATCAGTTTGAGGTTGAATCTCAGCAGTTACAAACCTCAGATGAAAGGAGCCACGTGTATACAGAGGCTTCTTAGAGACCCAGCCAGCCTTCATTTCCTCTCACAATGGGAGGCTTAGGGCCTCTACTGACTAGGATGAACCACAGCAAAACAATACCTCCGTGTGTGGGTTTTAAAAATAAACCGAGTGATTTGTATGTACAAATGGCATCTTAGAAAAAGGAATGTAGAAGAGCCAAGTTGAAAAAGAAAACAAACAATACTTGAAATTCTCCCCTCTTTTCCCTTTGAACAGATTTTCTTCCTTAAAACTGTTGTCTGGAAAGCTCATATATTATGATATTGCCTGCTGAGCAGTTCAGTTACCCCAGGTATTGCTCTGGGATTTTAATGATATTATTATAAATAGTATGATAGATAGGTTGCAGTCTTTGCATAGATAACTAAAAGCCTCCAGCCCTTTAAACCCAAACGCAGAGCATATACATTTGTTATCTTGGCTACAGTATTGACAACATAAGAGATTCTTTGGAAACTTGAAAGCTGGGGCCAGCCACGTCAGCTTGCATTTTAGGAGCGTTTAATTAACTGATTAATAGCACAAAAGAATATATCCACTCACATGAAGTTTCATTTGCATAGCTTATCAGTAGGAGATTTTTCCAGTAATTTGCATACTCTCCTGCTCTCACAATTAGAATAATAAGGAGAAATCATCAAACTGTATAAACAATGGCTATCAGCTAAATCTAAGTATAGATAGGAAATTAGAAATTATCTAGACCACTGTTATTAACAAGTACATATTTTTAATCACATAATTAATAGTCAGCAGAAATGGACCGAGTTATATAGCCTTCATATTTTAAATTATTTGGAATTTATAATTATTTTTAAATAAAGTCAATATTCCTAGTAATTTACGGAGATTAAATTGTTAGGTCAAGAAACTAGCCAAGATACACGTTACATTCAAATTAAGTTTGTGTCTGAATGTGCTTTTTACTTATAGGAATCTCTAAGTACATGAAAAGTTACAATCACAAGGAGTTTATATTAAAATGATATATTTACAGAGAATAGTAATACATAATATTAACATATAAAATTAAAGAATAAAAATTTCAGCCAAATGTCAGTACTCTGACAAATATCTCTCCAAATATGTAGATAATTGTGTTTAAAACACCAAATAATTTGTTTGGAATAGTTTTAAGGCAACATAGAATGACTTGAAAAGTCAATCTACCTTTAAGATTCTATCGTCTCTGATATTATATCTTTAAAGTAGTCCTAAAACTAGAACAGCAAAGATACTTTGAAAAAAGCTGAATGAAAGATCAAGAAAGATCAGATCTCAAGGTTTTACAAGTGACGTTTTTTTCTTTTAAGGTGCGTATACCTGTAGAATGTTAAATTGTCCAGTCGTGTGGCAAATTATGTTCTCAGAAAGAGTCAGGCTTTTATGTCTCTGCTAGCTCAGCTTGTCCTTCTCACAACCCTAACAATTGCCAGCTAAAGCAATGCTTTATCTTTCAAGACTGGGTTAAGCGATCTGACTCCTTTTCCCACACAGAATAGATGATTCTCTTTCTTCTTGCCACCTTTGTAGCAATTATTGCATTGTAACAAATAATTAGGATATTTTTCCTTCCAAAACTGACTTTATAAAATCACTACATTTTTTAAAATAATAGATTTTTATTAATCTTCTTCAAGTCCAAGAAACACAAGAGCATGAGAAAATAAGGCTTTTGTTATGACGTTCTATACACTCTTCAGTAGATCAAACAGAATATTGAATTTTGACTTAACACAAGCTTTCTTTTCAAAATACGTTCAGGAATACAATTGAGTAGTTAAAAATTCTTTAGAGAGTCTGAAAAAGTAGAAATGACATACCCCAAAGATTTGTTTTCCTTTATTAAAATCTGTAAAACAGAGCCAATTTTGTTATATATTTCTTTATTATTAATTTTTAAATTGAGTAATATCAATATATAACATTATATTAGTTTCAGGTATACAGCATAATAAATCAATATTAGCATACAGTACAGAGCGATCACCACAACGTATGGTTACTATTTTTCACTATAGAACTGACCCATTCACCCTTTTTACCCATTCTTATACCACTCCTACCCTCTGATACTCACTTATCTGTTCACTGTACCTATGAGTTTAGTTTAGTTTTATGCATTTGCTTTGTTTTCCAGATTTCATATATAAGTGAAATCATACAGTACTAGCTTTTCTCTGATTGACTTATTTCAATTTAGCATAAAACCCTCAGGGTCCATCCTTGTTGTTGCCGATGGTAAAATTTTCTTCTTTTTTATGGCTGAGTAGTGTTTCATTGTGTGTGTGTGTGTGTCTAATGTCTTTTTTATCTATTCATCCATCAATGGATGTTTCCATCTTTCCAATTATAAATAGGGCTGCAAAAAGCATGGGGGTGCATATATCTTTTTGAATTAGTATTTTTGTTTTCTTCAGATACCCGGAAGTGAAACAGTTGAGTTAGATGGTCCTATTTTTCATTTTTAAAGGAACCACCATATTGTTTTGGTAGTGGTTGCACCTTCTTACATTTCCACCACCACATAGAAAAGTTTCCTTTCCTCTACAACCTCACTGAGGGGTTAATATTGAAAAAATATAGAGAATCCACATAACTTAATAACAACAAAAAACAAGCCGGTGGTTAAAAGTGGGCAGAGGGGGTAGGAGAGAGGAGGGAGCTTCAAGAGGGAGGGGACATATGGATACCTGTGACTGCGTCATGTTGACATATGGCAGAAACCAGCACAATGTTGAAAAGCAATTATCCTCCAATTAAAATGGGCAGAGAATCTAAATGCGCATTTCTCCGAAGAAGACCTAGAGGGGACCAGCAGACACATGAAAAGATGCTCAGCATCACTAATCCTCAGGGAAATGCAAATCAAAACCACAATGAAATATCATCTCACACCTGTTGGAATGGCTTTTTATTAAATAGAGCCAATTTTTAAAAATTATTATAAACATTTCCTGTAGTTTTTGCCTCAAAATGGAAATATTTGTTGGATTCGCTAAGTGTATAAAATCTTCATATAAAGTCACCAAGTTTAAGATGTTTTATTTCAACTTTCAGTTCAGTTCAGTTCAACTGCTCAGTCGTGTCCGACTCTTTGTGACCCCATGAACCACAGCATGCCAGGGCTCCCTGTCCGTCACCAACTCCCGGAGTCCACCCAAACCCATGTTGATCGAGTTGGTGATGCCATCCAATCATCTCATCCTCTGTCGTCCCCTTCTCCTCCCACCTTCAATCTTTATCAGCATCAGGGTCTTTTCCAATGAGTCAACTCTTCACATGAGGTGGCAAAATTATTGGAGTTTCAGCTTCAACATCAGTCCTTCCAATGAACACCCAGGACTGATCTGCTTTAGGATGGACTGGTTGGATCTCCTTGCAGTCCAAGGGACTCTCAAGAATCTTCTCCAACACCACAGTTCAAAAGCATCAATTCTTTAGTGCTCAGCTTTCTTTATAGTCCAACTCTCACATCCATACATGACTACTGGAAAAACCATAGCCTTGACTAGATGGACCTTTGTTGGTAAACGTAATGTCTCTGCTTTTTAATATGCTGTCTAGGTTGGTCATAACTTTCCTTCCAAGGAGTAAGCGTCTTTTAATTTCATGGCTGCAATCACCATCTGCAGTGATTTTGGAGCTCATAAAAATAAAGTCAGCAACTGTTTCCACTGTTTCCCCATCTATTTGCCATTAGGTGGTGGGACCAGATACCATGATCTTAGCTTTCTGAATGTTGAGCTTTAAGCCAATTTTTTCACTCTCCTCTTTCACTTTCATCAAGAGGCTCTTTAGTTGTCCTTTGCTTTCTGCCATAAGGGTGGTGTCATCTGCATATCTGAGGTTATTGATATTTCTCCCAGCAACCTTGATTCCAGCTTGTGCTTCCTCCAGCCCAGCGTTTCTCATGATGTACATGATATACATCATGCATATAAGTTAACTCTGCATATAAGTTAAATAAGCAGGTTGACAATATACAGCCTTGACGTACTCCTTTTCCTATTTGGAACCAGTCTATTTTTCCATGTCCAGTTCTAACTGTTGCTTCCTGACCTGCATACAGGTTTCTCAAGAGTTTACCTGGTTCAAAAAAGAAAAGCTCAAAAGTAAATATTATAGAAATGCCTTTTGGAAATTAAATTGATCTCTTGATTTTTTTTCCACACCACTTGCTTCCTTCGAATTTTCCAGTCTCAGTAAAGTGTCAATGTTCTACTCAGTTGCTGAAACCAAACTCCAGGAAAAATCTTTGATTCCTCCCTTTTCTCACTGTCCATGCAATATGATGTTTCATTTGCGTGACACTTTTCTCAAGATCTTGGTAATTCCTTATTGGAATCAGCAAGTTTTGGTCCAAAGTAAGCACTTCCTGAGAACTCCATATAAATTATGAGTGCCCCAGCTCCTCACTCTCACTCACAGCATGAGATCACATCACTCTGTTCTACTCACCTGATAGTCCTCAGCATCATCTGGAATTTATGCTGCTCGTTGCTGTTCTTAGTCTCTTTGTCTTGTCCACCAGACTTTAAGCCTTTTCTTTCTTGCTTTCCCCAGTGTTCCAGTACTTAATAGAATGCTTGCACATAATGCGCACTGAAAAATATATTTCAAATGAATATTTTTAGAACAGATTTTTGAACATTTATTTCACTTAAGGAATACCTCATTTGTGCCTAGTATTATATGAGGCAGAGGTAAGGGATACATATTGAAAGACAGACATTTTACCACTTTTTACTAACCTGATAAAATAAAACAACTTGGCATTCTTCCCTGTACACCTCCCCCTCACTGTCCAATTCTCATTTCTATTTTTCTCTTTCTCCTTCCAGGGACATTATTCACAGGAAAATAGAATGACAGAATGCGAATAACACAGACCGCAGGAGTTAGATGAGTTTGTGATTTCCAAACTGAGTGAACTTGGGCCAGTTGTTGAGATTCATAGAGGTTGTGTATCTTCACTTGAAAAATAGGAATTTTTTTTTTCTATCTTACTGGTTGTGAAAACTGAATGTAACAGTGAATGTATGTAACATATATCTTAGAATATTATTGGCTTTCATTAAATGGGAACTTTATTTTTCATGAAATTATCTGATGTCAGTCACACGCCAAACCGATTTTCTTTTGAACAGTGTTTGCATAAGATCAATTTTTGAAAAGATAATTGGCAGCTGGTAAGCATACTAAAACACAATATGCATCATATTTTTAATGGTCTGATTCCTTTACTTGAGAATAAAGCAGGCCTGGAGGCAGCAGTCTGTCAGTATTGGCCTGAGTGAGTAATAAGGTGCAGTAACATCAGAGGCATTAAGCATCATCTCAGAGTTAGGAGGTGTGAGGTCGAGTGGCTGCCTATTGAAGTAGCATCCAGTAGATCCAAAGCAGAGACAAAGGAAAGCAGTCAAGTCATCCCATCCAAGAGGGAATATGAAGTATTTCATACTGTATGTATTAAAAAATAGTCTCGAGCTAAAAGGATATGTCTCTGAGGCCAAGAGACCTAGCAAATATGGGAGCTTATGCAGTGTAATAAATTTTATCATGGAATAATGAAGTATCCAACAAGACTAATTTTATTTATTGCTTGATAACATTTCTGTATTTAAAAGTAGTGATAAATTAGGTGCTTTGGCAAGAGAATGTAAAGCAATTTCAGTTCCATTTTTATTTAGGCTTAAATCATCCTTTCTCTTACTTCATTCCCTGATTAGAACGCTTAAAATAACTATGTCAAGCACATATGGTCATCAAGTCTGATAGAGTCACCAACACCAAAAAGGTGTATGTATGTGCATGACTGTGTTATTTCCTACAGCAGTGCTCAGACCCTATTGGAGAAGAAACTTAAATAATCTTCCTTTATAGGTAACAGATAATCAGAGGCAAATCTGCTCTTGTCATCTCTAACCATGATGGTAGCAACGCTTGGAACCCATCATTTTTGAGGGATTGCAGGGAAATATGGGATTCTGTTCTTAACTGAAATGTCTTAATTAATGCTGGATTATTCCAGATTGACTAACCCCAGTAGAATTTTTCAATTTAAGATCTAATTCTGATCTGTTTAGCAGAGAAGGCAATGGCAACCCACTCTAGTACTCTTGGCTGGAAAATCCCATGGACAGAGGAGCCTGGTAGGCTGCAGTCCACGGGTCTTAAAAAGTTGGACACAACTGAGCGACTTCACTTCCACTTTTCACTTTCACGCATTGGAGAAGGAAATGGCAACCCACTCCAGCGTTCTTGCCTAGAGAATCCCAGGGGCGGAGGAGCCTGGTAGGCTGCTGTCTATGGGGTCGCACAGAATTTGACACGACTGAAGCGACTTAGCAGCAGCAGCAGCTGATCTGTTTGGGAATTGGATCTAATTGGAGTCTAGACTGGACTTGGTTTCTTAGAGCTACCTTATGTCTTCTTTGGAGCCACCCTAGAAATGTAAATAAGGCTCCTATATATTCAGTTCAGTTCAGTTCAGTCGCTCAGTTGTGTCCGACTCTTTGCGACCCCATGAACTGGCAGCACGCCAGGCCTCACTGTCCATCACCAACTCCCAGAATTCACCCAAACCCATGTCCATTGTGTCAGTGACGCTATCCAGCCAACTCATCCTCTGTAGTACCCTTCTCCTCCTGCCCTCAGTCTTTCCCAGCATCAGGGTCTTTTCAAATGAGTCAGCTCTTCATATCAGGAGTTTCAGCTTCAACATCAGTCCTTCCAGTGAATACCCAGGACTGATCTCCTTTAGGATGGACTGGTTGGATCTCTTTGCAGTCCAAGGGACTCTTAAGAGTCTTCTCCAACACCACAGTTCAAAAGCATCAATTTTTCAGCAGTCAACTTTCTTTATAGTCCAACTCTCACATCCATACATAACCACTGGAAAAACCACAGCCTTGACTAGATGGACCTTTGTTGGCAAAGTAATGTCTCTGCTTTTTAATATGCTGTCTAGATTGGTCATAAATTTCCTTCCAAGGAGCAAGTGACTTTTAATTTCATGGATGCTATCACCATCTGCAGTGATTTTGGAGCCCAGAAAAATAAAATCAGCCACTGTTTCCCCATCTATTTGCCATGAAGTGATGGGACCAGATACCATGATCTTATGTGTTAGAAGAGTCTGAATATGACTCCAGCAGAAACAAATTCCTTTAAGCTTCCTAGACTGGTCGAAACCCATATGTGCATGCTAAATTGCTTCAGCCGTGTCCAAGTCTTTGCATCCCTGTGGATCATAGACCACCAGGCTCCTCTGTCTGAGGGATTCTCAAGGCAAGGATACTGGAGTGGTTTGCCATACCCTCCTGCAAGGGACCTTCCCAACAGAGGGATCAAACCCATGTCTCTTATGTCTCCTGCATTGGCAGGCAGATTTTTTACCACTGGTGCCACCTGGGAAGTCTAATTGATACTCAAATATCCCCAAATGTAATGACAGAGGAGGCAAGTTTAAAATACTTCCAGCCACCTGGGCATCATCTAGAATTATACTGTCAAATATGGTAGCTACTAACCATGTGTGTGTGTGTGTGTGTGTGTGTGTGTGTGTGTGTGTGCTTGGTCATGTCCAACTCTAGCCGTTAACTCTTGTATGACTCTTTGTAATTCCATGGACTATAGTCCACTAGGCTCCTCCGTTTATGGAATTTTCCAGGTAAGAACACTGGAGTGGGTTGCCATTTTCTAGCTTCTCTGGTGGCTCCGTGGTAAAGACTCTATAATGTGAAAGACTTGGATTCAATCCCTGGGTTGGGAAGATCCCCTGGAGGAGGACATGGGGGCCCACTCCAATTCTCTTGCCTGGAGACTCCCATGGACTGAGGAGCCTGGCGGGCTATGGCCCATAATGTTGCAAAGAGTTGGACACGACTTAGCGACTAAACCACCACGACCATATACATATACAATGGAATATTACTCAGCCATAAGAAAGGATGAAATAATGCCATTTTCAGCAACATGGATGGACCTGGAGATGACCATACAAAGTGAAGTAAGGCAGAGAAAAACAAATGCCTGATGATATCACTTATATGTGGAATGTAAAAAGAAAATGATGTGAATGAGCTTATTTACAAAGTAGAAATAGACCCACAGAGAAAATAAAATTACAGTAACTGAAGGGGATAGCAGGGCTGGGGGTGGGGAGGGATAAACCAGGAGGAGTTCGGGATTAACATACACACACCACTATATCTAAAATAGGTAAACAAGGACCCAGGTAGTGCTAGTGGTAAAGAACACGCCTGCCAATGCAGGAGATGTAAGAGACTTAGGCTTGATCCCTGGGGTGGTACGATCCCCTGGAGGAGAGCATGGTAACCCACTCCAGTGTTCATACCTGGGAAATCCCATGGACAGAGGGGCCTGCAAAGAATTGGACATGACCGAAGAGATTATTTAGCACACGCACTGTATAGCACAGGGAATTTTACTCAGTATTCTATAATAACCTATTAAGGAAAAGAATCTGAAAAAGAATATGTATATATATATATATGTGTGTGTGTGTGTGTGTGTGTGCGCGCACATGTGTATGTATTGCTGAATCACTGCATACTCACTGTGCACTTGAAACTGACACAATGTTATAAATTAAACCAATTAAAAATGGAAAAAATATGTTTAAAACTATTAAAAACTAAACTTTAATTTAAATTAAATGAAAATTTAAAATTCAGTCCTTTCGTTTCACAGAGTTTAATAGCCACATGTACAGGATATAGAACATGTCCATGGTCTAGAACACAGTACATCTCCATAAGAGCACTATTTGGTTTCTCAAAGCCAGAAGTTTGCTATAGAGTTCACAGCTAGTGTGTCTTGGGAAAGCCCAATAATCATGTGTTGAATGGTTGAGTAAATGATCTCTCTATTTTCTGTACATTCTTATGCCCCTGTTGCCTCTTCTCTAATGCTCATCAGGCTTATGAATACTTATGCAGCACCTGTCATCTCCACTAAACAAAAAGTTCTGTGAAGGCAAGCACCATGTCTATCTAGTTTCTCATTGTATCCCCAGCATCTAACACAGTGCCTGGAACATTGTTATTGTGCAAGAAACATTTGTTGAATGAAATAATGAATAGATGGATCCTAAGTTTTAATATATCACTCATGGATAAAAATGGGGTTTGCGTGAGGACTAAATGCAACAGTATAAATAAAGTACCTGACATGTACCTGATATATAATAGGAACTCAAATACTACCTCTCTTGTTCTCTGATTAATAGAAGCCTGGGTCACTTGGATCCAACGGGTCACAGTGACTTCTTGTCAAGCCAATAATTTCCTAAGCTCTTAGCTTTGTGGTTTCCTTCCCTTTGATCAAAAGCTTGGCTTAAGTTATTAACTACAAGCAGAAAAGATCAGGGTTCAATTCCGTTATTTGGCACTAAGGCAGCAGGTTTCCAAGGGAACACAGTACTAACTTAGAGCAGTAAATGTCATAATTCATACTAGAAATCTCTTCAAGACTAAAATTCTGGCTTTTGACCAGTCATCCAGTTAGTTCAGTGTTCTCTTCTCCTATCAGAATTCTGAATGCAATACTGCACCATAATTGTGGAAACTGCTCCAAAAGATTCCTGGGCATGAATTAGCAGGGCAGAGGCAATTGGAGAGAGAAATTCAGAATGAATTTTCCTTTAAGATGAGCATTTCAAGTTTTTTTTTTTCTTTTGTTTTTGCTTTGTGCTTTCAACTCTCCCCTAAAGTGCTATCTTTAGATATTTTAGAGGTGAGGATGGATGGTACATTTTTGTTTAGTTTAGAGGCAGTTATTAGAAAAGCCAATTTTAAAATCTAGAAAGTGAAAAAGGGAAAGGAAAAGACACTAAATGTTCTCCAGGGTGGTTCTAAGTATTATGGGGCATGCTGTAGAAAAATTTTTAGCCATCTGCTAACGGATATTAGTAAAAGTGGAGACTGTGCTGAAAAATAAAGTGTCAGGTTGTCCTTTGCAGAAAGTTAATAAAAAGAAGGAAGTGAAAGACTGCTCATTATTTTTAATGACCTCGCTTTCCAGCAGAGTGCCTGTATCTCTCTGCCTTTACTTTCTGCCTTCTTTCAGTTCATTTTAACACACGAAACGACTCCTTAGAATGATGGCTTTGTTCTAAAGCACAGAGTTCATCAGGAGGCTCACAGTTCCAGGCTGACTGGTTGTTAGTCACAGGTCCAATGCCAAGGTGATGATGCAAAGATGAGCCCAGGATATTGTCCACGAAACAGTCAACAATTATGACTGCTCTGGACTTCCTTTTGAACATGTCCACTTTGTTATGGGGAATAGCTCTCAAATGTTTTATTGTGTTCGGTAGGTGGTACAAATTTCAGCCATCCATAAAAGGAGTAGTTACCCGAATGGTTCCTCCTGCTTTGGTAAACCAGGAGGCATTACGGTGGGGTGTGGTTAGGAGTAGGCTTTATTTCTGAAAAGCCCATATATATATATGCATATATGGAATTTTATACACACTTACTCTTCTAGTCTTAGTAGTTCTATATGCACTATTTGAATGAATAAATTCATGCTATACATGTAGTGTAGGTAACTTTCTGTGCTAATATCCTTAGTTATCAATACCTTGTAGCTTAGAAAGAAATTACGGCAAGATGGATAATAAACTCATTAGTAATGAGACAAAAAGTAATAAATAATCCTTCATTTCATGGTGATGCTAAAAGAAGGTAAACTCTTTAATCTAGGCATGTGTATGTTTCATACAGCAGTAAAATAATGTGAGTCCACAGATACACAATAATGATAAACACATAGTTACGCGCACGTGCATACACACACACAATGAAGGAGTTTCCAAACTCTATATTGGGTATACCTGCTGTCTTTGTTAGAATTTTTTAAACCTTATTTCTCTTTCCAAATAAGGGCTAAACTGGCTGTGCTTTGGAAAGCCCTTTGAGCTCAATATTCACAAGTCCTCGTGTTTTGAAAAGAGATAAGTGCTTTGCAGACTGCCTGGAATGGGTAAATGACACCAGGCTCCTGAGGGTGGGCTTGGAGCTGAAATGCAGCAGGAGCATTTTCTATGAATTTAATGGGGCTGAGTCTTTTTGACATCCTTCAGGCAAAATCGTCGGAGATTTACCTCTTTATAAAGTCAACAACTGGAGTGATACTCTGCAGGGTTTACTTGCATTTCCATGTGAGTGTATGTGTTTTTTAAACAAAATAAATGGGTCTTTTCACCAAAAGTATTCAGGCACCATCATACCCTTAAAAAAATCTTTCTAGAAATAAAGTATATGTTTATTCATTAGCTGTCAGGCGCTTCTGGGCTCTGTACCCACACACACAGGCTGTTTAATGTGGAGTTTAATAACATTTATGTAGAACCAAGCTGGGGACGAGCTTGGTGGAGAAAAATCCATACTGACAAAACATACGGTTTTGCTTGTCTTCATCCAGGAGTGGAAAAACCTGACTAGGATTGCCCTGTTTTATCTAAACACTGACATGCTGTTGATAAAAAAAGAAAAAAGCATTTTACTGTCATGCTAGAGACAAAAAATGAACCCTGCCAGCCAATTTGAAAGAAACATTAACATATTTTTGTTTTCCCCAAAGCCCAATAGAGATTCGGTTTGAGTTATTTTTAACCTCTCCCCCAAATGATTTGACTTTATTGTTTCCTAAGATCTGGAGTTGTTTGATCTATTTAGTTTGCAAGAGACAAAGTTGATAAGCTCCTGAGCAGAAAACTAATTAGGAAAGAAAGAGTTCATTGGATTCCCAGTGAAAGAAAATGAGTAAAGAAAAGATAGCAAATGTTTTGCACGGTTGTCCACTGGGCTAATACTGTGTGGAGGGAGTTACCTAAGTCATTTCCCTAAGGGCAGGTCTTCTCTAAATGACTTGTTATTAGAATCCATATGAAAATCATCAAGCATGGCTATGATAACTGATTCTAGACTGGGTAATATGAGGGCGTAGGGATGACTAAATGCAACTGTGAGAAACAACAGGAAGAACAATTTGCCTTAGGGGGTGAAGATATACATTTAGGATGTATTAGTTCATCACATTGATGGCCACACTATCTATTAAGTGTCACCAACTGAAATGCTTAACTGTATTCCCATTTTAGAACGATAGGCTTTCCTGAGCCTG
This sequence comes from Odocoileus virginianus, assembly GCF_023699985.2. Classification (NCBI taxonomy): domain Eukaryota; kingdom Metazoa; phylum Chordata; class Mammalia; order Artiodactyla; family Cervidae; genus Odocoileus; species Odocoileus virginianus. Next base: position 34,290,779 of record NC_069697.1, read on the forward strand.
GTGGTACAGGTATATAATTGTCTAAATTTGTACATTTGTGTGTGTGTGTGTTTAGGGGGGTGATTTGAGGAGAGGGAAGAGGGAAAAAAGAAACAGGTTCTATTGCATAAATCTCTGTTTGGAATTGTAATATTTAAATGGTAAAAACTAACAGTATATTGAGATATGTTATCCTCTTGAAGACTCAGTTACATATTTATAAAGGCAACTTAAGCAACTTCTGGCTTAGTTATGAGTACTGAATAAGAGTACCTGTGTAAAGAACAGTTTATTATCTCTAAAGGAACAAATACAAATGAATTCCTTTTTTTGCTCTCCACCCTCAGACCTACTTGAATAGCCATCCTTTTCTGCCACCTATCCAGGACAAAACAAATGAGAAAACAATCCACAGTAAGCTACTGAACGGGAGAACCATATGCTTACTCTATACCTGAATATGTAAAGAGGGTGAGAATAGGGTAGAAAGATAGCAAAACAAGTATTTAGCAGATGATTGGTGTTCAATTTAGTTTTCTATCCACTCCATTCAGATTATTTTGGATGCTCTAGAATGGCACAATAGGGACATGGTACTAATAATAAACCCAGCTTTGGACTAAAAATAACTTAAACAGCTCTGTCTCTTTCATTCTTTTTCTTGTCAAGTCTATTGAGCTAATTAGTCTAGAGCAGGAATATGGAGAGAGAACTCCTAAAAATAGATAGGGTTATTAAGAGCCTTGGGGAAATACTCTGCTGTAATTTGCTTTCCAGATAAACTTTTCATATAGGTATATAAGAACGATTGCTCAATTATAATAAAATTCCTATCAAATTACACACTCCGTGGTAATCAGTGTGAGCTCATTCTGGCCCACATGTTATTACAATGAATACCAGTGTTGTGGTGAAGGGTCAGACAAGACAAAGAAACAGATGATGTAGGTAACCAGGAAGCCAAAACTGAGAGCAGAGAAGCTAAAGACCACAACAAGTTTCAACTGAGAAAGAGGAGGGAGGCTGGGTTTTTGTGCAGTGAAACTTCTTTGTGCTTTAAAGCTCATTCCTGAAACTGTTGCAATACCATTTCTATCTCCAAAAGAGTCAAGTCTGGGTAAGGAAGGAGTAAATGGAAATTGCAGAAAGATCTTTTTCTTTCTGGAACAATATAAAAATTTTGGCTGCCTTTTCTGGCAGAGAAATGTTGAATTATATATTTTTTTCATATAATATATGGCCTTTCTATTAGATAAGTCCTTAGGGAAATGAGCCAGCATCCTTTCCCACCCTTACAAGCTGTCAGATTATTTTATTTGTTTTGCAAACTTCCATTGGCTAGAAGTTATCTATTGAGATGGGCCAAGTAGAAGAAATCAAAGTGATGTACCACACGCAGTCTCAATCACCTCAATGTGACTTCAATTTCTCATAGACTCTAGACTCCCCATTTCCAAATCTCATTCATCAGTGATCAAAACAACTTAAGGCTATTTGGTTTAGTTTTATCTGATAAACAAAGTCAGGTCTGGACAACACTTTAAAGAGAGTTTTTCAGGAAAAAATTTAACCTAGAAAGTAATGATGTTGAATAAGTTTCACTTTTTTTCAGGTAAGTTGAACACATAGAGAGGATATTTGATGAATGACACAGAACTAGATCCTGGTTCATGTTTTCTTATTAAAAACTCCTTGTCTCTATACTCTTTCTGCTAGTTCTTTTTTTTTTTTTTTTTAGTATTATCTGAAACTCATTTCAAGTGGCTACCCATATTTTTACATTAGAAAATTTTATATTCTTTGGAACTATTGGCTCCTTGCTTTTGTAAAAATTATTTGAAACCTTTTTCTGTCTAAAATGCCTACTTTTTATTAAAATTTAAATTCTTTTATTGAGGTAAAAGTCATATAATATAAAACATACTATTTTAGCCATCTGTACAGTTCAGTGGTACTTAGTACATTCACATTGTTGTGCAACTCTCACCATCATCCATCTCCTGAATTTTTCACCTTCCTAAACTAACTTTTATACCAAAATGTTCCCTAGAAACCTCCTCACATACAGTAGACAGTCTCTGAATTATTCTTTCAATAATGATGTGAAGTTGATCAGCAAGTTACTTTTCCGTGAATAACTGACGGTTAATAATGAGGTCTTTTCCAATGAGTCAACTCTTCACATGAGGTAGCCAAAGTATTGGAGTTTCAACTTCAGCATCAGTCCTTCCAATGAACACCCAGGACAGATCTCCTTTAGGATGGACTGGTTGGATCTCCTTGCAGTCTAAGGGACTCTCAAGAGTCTTCTCCAACACCATAGTTCAAAAGCATCAATTCTTCGGTACTCAGCTTTCTTCACAGTTCAACTCTCACATCCATACATGCCTGCTGGGAAAACTATAGCCTTGACTAGATGGACCTTTGTTGGCAAAGTAATGTCTCTGCTTTTTAATATGCTGTCTAGGTTCCCTGATGCTGGGAGGGATTGGGATTGGGGGCAGGAGAAGAACGGGATGAGAGAGGATGAGATGGCTGGGTGGCATCACCAACTCGATGGACATGAGTTTGAGTAAACTCTGGGAGTTGGTGATGGACAGGGTGGCCTGGTGTGCTGCGATTCATGGGGTTGCAAAGAGTCGGACATGACTGAGCGACTGAACTGAACTGAACTGAATAATGAGGTCGTGCGTTAACTGAAGACTTGTGACTAGAATATTATCCCATTTAATCCATTAATTACATCATAAAAATTTGTCTGCAATTTGACTTATTCATTTATCATTGTAGCTGTTAGTGATAGGTCTGCCATATCATTTGGAGCTCAATAAATATTGGCAGAATAAAGGAACACATTATTGAGAGCTTATAAGTCCATTAACTTCATATAAAATGCTAACTTTTTCTTGAATTACCATCAAGTTTGTAAGTGTTCTTTCCTATAAAAATGAATTATATATGAATACGACTCTGATGACCTTACAGTTTGTTTGGAGAGAGAAAAAAAAACATAAATAGATAAATAATAAAATCAGCAGCTACAAGTTGACACTAGAGAAAGATTAAAGATAGTGTTATGGAAGTTCAGAAGAGAGAAATTATGATCATTTAAGAGAATCAAGAAGGATTCTGAAAGGATGTAATTTAACAGAGCCTTGAAAATAGGTAAGATTTTTGTGTGGTGAAAAGGGTTATCATAAGGTATAACATAGACCCTAGAGCTGGGCTTCTGGGTTCAAATTCCATCTCTGTCTAGTAAATTTGGCCATTATGGGTGAAGTTATTTAACCACTCAAGGTAAAATAGCAATGGTAACAGGCTCCACTTTCTAGAGTAGCTGTGAAGATATCCCTAATTACTGAATGGATTTTCCTGATAAAGGCACAGTATCAGATTCAATTCTGGCGACCAGTTATCTAATGTTTACAATACTTAGCAGACCTTCTTTAGTGAAACTGAACCTACCTAGATGGTACTCAAACTGAGCCACACCTCATACTGAGTCTTGAACCCACAGTCCCTGACCTAGGAGGGGACTCAAACCCTTATCTTTTAATTGAAACCACTCACTCAGTCCCAGGACTTCCTGAAGTTCAGCTTTCTTTGTCTCATCACAGAAAGAATTCAGTGTAAGGCAAAGTGGTGGGCAAAGAGTGAGTTTATTATCATGGGATGCTTGTGAGAGATACAAAGGGGCAAGAAAGGGAGTACAGGCCCAAGAAAAGACAGAGACACATTTTTATAATCAAAGGAAGAGTTGGGAGGGGAGAAGATCACCTTCTTCCTCAGTCTTGTATAGATGTCAAGACTTGAATCATTAATTCCTCCTTTGACCCCATATGGTCTAACTGGCACTATCACGGTGCTTTTTAAATCATATGTACTTAGCAGAAGGATGATAACATATACTAAAATATGGTAACTCATCTCAGATTTCAGTATAATATCCACTTGCACTTAGTTTCTTTCTCTTTTCACCTATATTTCTGTCTTGGCTACATGCAGAAAAAATTCTCTTTAAGGACTCCCTTACTTCTTGTAACAAGATTCAAACCACTTATCTGTTGTCTTGTACTTTAAGAACATATGTGGTTGTTGCTTGCTTACTAGAGTCTTTTCTTGAGTGGTCATCAGCTGACAACTGTCTCCCAAAGTCTCTTAAAATTCCCTTTCTGTTTTTAATCCCCCAGTGGGAATTCTAAGCTATTTTTCCTCCTCTATCCCTATCAAAATAGGATGTGGAAGGTAATCAGACAGCATCATTTACAGCATATGGAGAAGGAAATGGATATTAGAGCATTCTTGAGCATGTGATCCTAAACTCTGCAAAGAACCTATTGAGGGCCTTTCTTCTTGGACTCAGTGTGGACCACCTCGATCCTTGTAGTATTTCTACCACAAGATTTGCAGAGGTGGTAACAGTATGGTACAGTATGTGGCAATCAGCACATTTGACAAAAGTGCAAAACCCTGGTCGGGTGGGTGATGAGAGCTGAGGGTCTAGATTCTTCGATTTAGAAACCCGTGCTGCTCTTGCAAAAATCCCTCTCATAATCTAACTTCCTGTCCCGCTTCCGGGAAATGTTTTACACAGAATGCGATGGATATATGGTAAAGACTGTCTCATGTGAGATTCCAGGAGGCAACTATACCATTCCCAGCACTTTCTTACTTAGAACTTTCAAGGAATGGATATTGAAATGGGCTAAGGCCTCCTGACACCTACCAGAGCATTCCTCATTAGTCTCATTGAGTGTAACATTAAATTTCTTTTCATATAAGGTCTTTCTATTCTGAAATCTCTACCCTAATTTTGTCTTTCAGATCAAGCACAAAGACTTATGTACATTTTGTCTGGTTCAATACCCCTTGAGGAAAATTGTAGGGCTGTAGAAATGGTAAGTAAATGTTCTTTACAATTCATAGCACCATAGTGTGACTCTTCAGCTCCATCACTGAGCAGTAATATGAGGAATTATTGGCTGCAAACAATAGATATATTTGTGTTGCTTTCCCTTCAGTTGTTTAATAAAAGTGAAATCAAGAACATTATTATTTATAGATTTAACTTCCTGGGAAATTAGAGCTTGCTTATAATGTAATCCTTTCAGTCAGAATGAAAATAAAACTCATTTTAAATGTTAGTTTACTTGCATTCAATGTACCGTCTGAGGTTAAAATATGTATATATATATATATATATATATATGTTTATTCGTATTAAAACTGATATCAGCGTTAGAAAGGTTATCATTTTAACTTGCAAAAAAGGTGTTCACTATAAAATTCATTATCCTTTATTAAGTTCCTCTCTTAATGGAATATATCATATATTTATACATCAAATTTTCAAAGAAAGAAGGCAAATAACATATTATTAGAGATGGCTGATTTGGTTTCCTGACACTAAAGGGAGAAAATCCTTTGATTACAAAAACTGCTTTACTTTGACGTGGACAAGAGAGGGCACTCATGTATTTCATATATAATTGGACATAATTTTTTTCAGTTGTTAAAGGGTTGACTTAAACAATCCTTAACACAATTTTAAAAGGGTTGAAATATGTAAAAATAATACATAACATTGATACAAACATATTTTTATAAATAAAAGCAAGAAGAAAAAGATTATTTTTGGAAGGTTTCTATACACATCATTTTAAAGGGACTTTGACTAGCAAATTCAAATAGGAACAAATAAACATAAAAATCTTTTTCTACTGAGTTTGGTTTTAATTCAATTTGAAACAAGCAAACATTTAAAAACAATGTTAACTTCCCCCCTGCCCAAAATGAGAAAGACTTCTTTCAAATTAAAATTAGGCAGATGCTAGATTTTGACTTGGAAAGATGTTCTCTGGAAGATAACGTGGAATCGAAATTGCCAAAATTTAAAACTGAAAACAGTGGAATGGTCTCAGCTCAGTTCCAAGAAAAGTCCTGCTCCCTTTCCAAGGAGCAACCTAATGCTTGCTGTGAACCAGCCCACGGAAGGGAGGCTGGAACCTGGAAGAAGAGTGATGCCTCAGGACAGAGGAGAGGTGAGAGGCAGAGATTAGATTTTTCCTGAAATCTTTTAGCCATCAAGTGTTAAACATAAAATGTGTAAAATTTTTCAGAGAGATTTTCCTAGTGGACCTCAGAAGGTAAGGAGCCTGGGGACAGCATCTTTATCCAAAGATCAAAATGTGGGGCAAACAGCCAGAAAAATTCAGAAACTTCAAAGCAAAGAAAAAAATCAGATTTTTTTCTTCTTCAAAAGATAAGGGATTAGTCATTAAAATCTTTTCCACAAGTATTTGGTTCAGAGTTGGAGAACAAGTCATAACTTTTGCTGCCTTCAAATATTCTAATGTTTGTGTGTTTTAAAGTCTTGCCTTTTATAATGTACTGGAAACTACAGGGGAACAACACTGCCTCCCTAGCCAATTTCAAGTTACTATTTTTTTTAATCAAGACAGAGTGCTTTGCAGAGAGGTAGACACATTTGTGAATTTGATCTTGTTGCTCATCGATCCTTACACGCTTCTCTTCAATGTTTGTAATAGCAGCCATTACTTCTGACACATCAATGGGAAATGAGGATTCAGGACAAAAGAGGCAGTAGTGATGTGAGAGCAAGATCCATTTATTCATCCAGGCTTACAACAATGGGCAGTTCAAAACAGTGACTGAATGAAAGTGAAGTGACTCAACATTTATCGAGAAAGCTTACTGAACATTCATCAAACACACAGGATCAAGAAAAAAATTCTCAAAGAGATATAAACAGAATCCCCATGACAGATTCTGTGATCATCATTCTCAAACTTTTGGTCTCAGAGCTCTTTTACACTCTTAAAAATTATTAAGAACCCTAAACAGCTTATGTGGTTATATCGCTCTATAGCCAAAAATAAAACATTTATTAATTTATCTTTTAAATACAGTAGTAAATATTTTCTTATGCAGAATAACTACATTGCCCCCAAAATTACAGCTGACCCCTGAACAATGAGGATTTGGACTGCACAGGTCTGTTTGTGTACCAATATTTTTCAACAGTAAATACTATAGTATTACACAGTCTATGGTTGGTTGGTTGAATGCATGAATGCAGATGAATTATAGATACGGAGTGACTATAAATTATATGAGGGATTAACCTCCACATTTTTTAAAGGCCAGCTGTAGTTATGAGAGAACAATTGTTTTACATGTTTAAACATGTTCTAAAGTTCTGGCTTAATAAACTGGAATTATCTTATCTGAATCTTTATTAAATCTATTGTGATCTGTGATTTTCACTGCAGAATATGAAGGAAATCTGGTATCAGACAGATGGAAAAGGGAGCAGTATTTTAGTGGCTTTTTTTTAGATCATTGTGACTATCCTTCTTTTATACTACCTCAAACTTCAAAAAGTGTTGATTTATTAAAGATTAACTGTCATAGAGAATCTGAAACCATGTTCATGAACTTTTTTGTAATCTGTTACTGTAGCCTGTCTATACCTTGAATGTATTTTTTATGCATCTGTTTTGTTGTATCATAATTTATTGCTAGGAATATATTGGTTAATTCTTTTATGTGGATCTTCCAAATGTATGGTGGAAAGCCTCACTGTATACTCATGAGAAAATGAGCTTCTAAAGGGGAATAATTTATCAGCATTTTTGCAAAAATTAGGTGATTTCATACTCTGAAAATGCCTCAGAGAGCACCACAGGCTTACACTCTTGGAGAATAGCTACTCAATGGCCTTCCCCCCACCCCCTACAGAGTTTAAACTCATTTGTTGCCCTTTTTGCTCTTTCACATACCTCACTATAACCACTTTGACCTTTTGATTCACCATGTATGCTTTTTCTCATTTCAGAATATTTGCTAACTTCTACTCAGCCTTTGCTAAAGTTTAGTTCAGATGATACTTTGCCTAAGAATCTTATTCTCACTTTTCTTAATCAGAGGTGGGTGCTCTGTCCTATAGGTATTAATCAAAACAATGATTTGTTAATTTTATGAAAATTTTAAATAGAATAAAATCCCTTTGGGGCAGGAATCATGACTGTCTGGATTAGTATGTGCCTTAGTGTATGTCCCTGATAGCTCAGTTGGTAAAGAATCCGCCTGCAGTGCAGGAGACTCTGGTTTGATTCCTGGGTCAGGAAGATCCCTGGAGAAGGGAGAGGCTACCCACTCCAGGATTCTTGGGCTTCCCTTGTGGCTCAGCTGGTAAAGAATCTGCCTGCAATGCGGGAGACCTGGGTTCGATCCCTGGGTTGGGAAGATCACCCGGAGAAGGGAAAGGTTACCCACTGCAGTATTCTGGCCTGGAGAATTCCATGGGTTGCAAAGAGTCAGACACGACTGAGCAACTTTCACTTTCACTTTAGTGTGTGTTAGTCAGTTGTGTCCGACTCTGTAACCCCATGGACTATAGCCTGCCAGGCTCCTCTGTCCATGGGATTCTCCAGGGAAGAATACTGGAGTGGGTAGTCATTCCCTTCTCCAGGAGATCTTCATGACCCAGGGATCAAACCCAGGTCTCCTGCACTGCAGGTGGATTCTTTACCATCTGAGCCACCAAGGAAACTCAGTATGTGACTTATGTTTTTACTACATCTATTTTTTTTCATTTCAAATAACAAACAAGTAATAACACTTTGGGAGTAGAGATAAACAGATGGTTTTCTGCTGCATTGAATTCTACTTTCTTTGGTCTAGTACTGGACTCTTGATATAGCCAAGTATGTTATGTGGGATTTTCTCTTTGTAGACAAAGGTAATCCCTCTGTTAAATCTTTCCATTCTTCAAGGCACAGGTCAGGTTACACGTCCTCTAATAAAATCAAGAAAAGTGTTCCTAATCAGTTCCATCTAACAAAGATTGCTCATTCCTTTGAACATATGTAACCCTGAATACTCACTGGAAGGACTGATGCTGAAGCTCCAATACTTTGGCTACCTGATGCGAAGAGCCAACTCATTGGAAAAGACTCTGATGCTGGGAAAGATTGAGGGTAGAAGGAGAAGACAGTGACAGAGAATGAGATAGTTGGACTGCATCACCAATGTAATGGACATGAACTGGTGAGGGACAGGAAGGCCTGGCATGCTGCTGTCTACGAAGTTACAGAGAGTCAGCCATGACTTGGTGACTGAACAACAAAATAATCCTTAAAGTATTTTCACACTCTCATTTGGCAACTTACCATGTATTCATTCCCTTAGAGCAATGGTTAATTTGGGTCCATATTTTCCCCACAAGTAGTGAGCTTCTTGAAAGTAGTAAGTAACGTATTCTATCTTGGGAGCTTCTCTGTACATATTCGGAACTCCCTAGTACACTTGACATTTTTTGACACACAGCAGATGATTAGTAATTGATTTTGACTGATTGACTAATTTGTCATTGGGAACCTTAGACTTTGTCTGTAAAGCACCATTCCAGAGTAATATATCATTAATTTTGAATGTGTAGTACAGCCTTATTTTACATTTTATCTGAAGAAACTGTGCACTTCAAGGCAATAGTTGTCCACATAAGAAGATACACATATCCTAATTTAAACTTTTCTTGAGTATACATTCATTAAATTGGATAGGTCTTTGTCCTAATTAATGTGTGGTGGGTTTTTTTTTTTTTTTTGAGACATCTGATTGTGTAATTGACAGTTGCAAGTGACAGAAATTCAAAAAGTCTTAAGTAAAAGGGAAATCTTTTGGTTCATACAAATATTAAGTCCATGGGTGGAGATGTTTGCATTTAAGCCTGATTAAATCCAGAAGCTCAAATAATAATAGCTTATCCATCTCTTGGATCTATCTAAACATCTACTTGTTTTTCATCTCTTTTCATTCTGATCTCATTCTCTCATACCTTAGTCAAGATCTCAAGGAAGTTCAGGTCTCTTTGCTTACAGCCTACAATCCACAAGAAATAAACACATACTCTCTTTAGCTTCTCCAGTTGCAATCTCAGTGGAAGCACACTGATTGGTTCAGCTTAGATCATGTGACCATCCCTTTTAGATCAATCAGTATAGATAGAATTTTGGAGGGCCGAGGTTGGATAACCCCCAGTCTTATTCACTTCACTACCTTCATTCTCAGTCTAGCCATAACCAGATGAGATGGGGATGATACAGAAGCCTAACAGAAATTAAAATGCTAGACAAAAAAAGATTATAAATATAAACTATATCAGCGTTCAAGATTTCTTTGAAATAAAATAAATTTGTATTTAGTCAAAGCAAGATGTATTTAAAGTTGGATATAAAGAAAACATTTTATGTTTGGGTTATTAGATAGGGAAAATATTGTATACTTGGGGAGAAAATAACTTCCTCTTTAAAAAATAACAAGATTATAATTTGGAAGAGAAGATACACTTATTTTATCAACACATTAGCTGAGGCTTGAAGGCATATCATTTACCATTTCAGAATTTCAGATCCAATAAAGTTAAGAAATTTAATACTACTCTTTTATGGTTCTAGGGAGAAAATTAGATAATGTGTCAAAGTATGTAAAATGAATGTGACATGTAGCAGTTACTAAAGACATGTTAGATTATTATTAGATCCATTATTCTCTACAATATATTATTATTTTATTCTCCTTTTTTCCTTTCTCTCTACTGCAGAAGGTGAGGCATAAACTGGCCAGTTTTGGGATATTAAAGGTCCAAATTTACTTGTCCCCACCTGTCCTCTTCACTCCTACTCTAAATTATTGCTTTTTAACATAGGTTGCACATTAAAATTCCTGATGCCCAGGTGCACCATAGACAGATTAAAGTCACAATCCAGGATGGGTCTCAAGAGCAGTACTTTTGTAATTTCCTGGAGATTCCAAAATATTGCCAAGGCTGAGAATCATTTTCTCTCAATTCTTCAATTCTTTTGGTATATTACACACTTATTAATGGTACTCTATGCTGTTAACAAGTTTTGAGTTATTTCTGCATTAAGCATGTCTTTATTTTCTATATTCTGATGCTCTGACATTCTGATCCTTTGACATGTGGGGCCTTGCTGAGCCTGGAGCGAGTGCCTCTCCCAGGTTTAGCAACTCCTACAGATGGTAAAGAGCTCACTCGCAAGAGTACTTTTCACACACAAACCAACCGATCTAGGGTTCACAGCCCAATCACTTCCTTCACACTTGGGTCACCACTCACCTGCTCTAATCAATCCTGGGCCAAGTGCCAGACAACTAGTGACGGCTCCTGTGTCTTAATTATTCTAAGATGGTTCAAACTAACTAATTTAAGCCTACCTGTTCCTTCCTGTAGGAACCACAATGAAGTCTTTCACCCAGTTTCCTCTCTCCCCACCTCCTCACTGAATCTTCCTCATGTGGCCCCCCATGGCCTTGCCTGCCTCCTCTGAAACAAACTATCTTTTCAGTGGCAATCATCTCCTAATGACTGGTCTTACTAGCCTCAAATTTCTACTAAGAGATGATTGTTCCCTGGACAACACTGGGATTAAGCACAGATCCTAAAATCGATACATAACTTTACTCTTCCTATCTGAGGTTCCACATTTACAGTTTCAACTGACCACAGATTTTGTAGTATTGTAGCATTTACTATTGAAAAAAATTGCCTATAGTGGATCATCACAGTCCAGATTTGTGATGTTCAAGGGTCCACTGTACTATCTCTAAAAACAGTTTTTCTCAACCACACTCTGAGCACTTTAAGGGAAGAGATTACCTTTCACATTTTCCTAGTATCCTCATAGTACTTCATTTAGTGTGGTCAGTGTTAACTTTTCAATAAACACTCGCTACTTGATTCCATTTAGGACCTTTGTGTTAATTGAAAATAATTTTCTGGAAAAATCCAAATATTTACTTAAATAATGTAAATTGCAATCTACTATAGTTCTTCAGGAAAATTGGTGTAAGACCACATGAAAGATTAAGATTAGAGGCATTCTAATTAGCTCTGTATATGTCTTCTCTTTATATCTCTCATTCATGTTTTAAAAAAGCCAAATGAGGCTCATGATTTGATGTTTTAATAACCTGTTAAAAACAGGTTCTCACCTGCTTTGAAAACCATATACATGAAGTCAAGAGCAGGTTAAAACCTGGTCACCTCATTAATACCTTTGTGGGGGTCAAAGGCAGGTTAGGATTCGGTCATCTCATTACTACTTATTTAGGCATCTCCAATTTAGTAGCCAGGCAAGGTATTAATGAGGTGACTGAGTTCTAACCCACTTCAGATGCAAGTAATGGCACAGTATTTCAGGTAGATGACAACATATTGTGAAAAATTCCTGTTAGATAAAAGTAATGCAACCCAACCAGAGAAGTAGTATAGTTGCAAGATTGTTAAGAATAATATTAATACCTTTTTACCATGCTTACCACATTTCATACTTAAATGTGTTTTGCTCTATTATGGGCTTCCCAAGTGGCACAGATGGTAAAGAATTCACCTTCCAAGGCAGGAGACATGGATTCGATCCCTGAGTTGGGAAGAGCCCCTGGAATAGAAAATGACAACCCACTCCAGTACTCTTGCCTGGAAAATTTCATGGACAGAGGAGTCTGGCGAGGACTCCAGTCCATGGTGTCGCAGAGTCAAACATGAATGAGCATGCAGTGGCTTGCTGCTTTATGTCATTTCATGACACAATAGCTCTGTATGAAAGGTCCTATTATTATCATTTGACAGGTGAGGACACTGAAACTCAGAGAGGTTAAGTAACTTATCCAAGGTCACACAGCAAATAGTTAGCAGAAATGGTCTGCCTTCCTTTAGTGTCATCACTCTCCATTTGCCCTTCCCTAGCCCTGATGTACTGTTTTTGAAGACTCTTTGGGTGATTTTTCTGAACAGCTGGTTGTGAGAAGTACTGAACTTTGGCATGCTTTATAAGCTGGGGGTCATGACATACTTGTGTGTAACAAAGTCAACTTGGTGGTCTGCAGCAACTGTGCCAAAATTAAACAGAATAAAATAGAGATTATCGGAGCCTATTATATGCAGTAAGGATAAATATTTTTCATGAAGCTTTTGCTTTAGTTTTACATATGTATATACAGGATCTGGATGAACATGAATTTCTTGCTTTGATTATGGGTTAAAAACCATTTAAGAAAACACTAGTCTGGGGCTTTGAATTGGCAGTAGAAGCTGAAGAAGAGCAGAATGCACTGGTCTTGAAGGAGAGGTCTGTATTGTTAGAAGTATCTCCCCAACCATTGTCTCCTTGGGAATCTTTGATGAGGGATGAGGAGTCAGTTACGAGCTGCAGGAATGGGGCAGGCTTCTGTAGCAGAAAAGGCCTTTAAGAAAAGAATACCTCACTCATTTGTCCTTTAAATATAGAAGGCCTCATGGTTTTTGTGGTTACATTTCTCAGCTTGTTAGGCTGGAAGTTTTTCAGCTAACATGGCTCATGTAGAGACATGTGACTTTGATTCTTACATGATAAACCTGTGGGAGTCTGCATAGAGCAGACTTGCTATGAGTTACACTCTAATCCTCTTGTGGCAACAGACAAGATGCTTCCTTATTTTTGCAGCTGCCACAGACTCTGGTTTGGACCAAACCACTATCAGCTGCAGAAATGACACAACTAGGATTTTTAATACTAATAAAACGAATATGGTTCAAGAAGTTGGGCAAAGTAAGTTGTACCAAATGTTACAGTTTGTTTTCTCTGAATAATATTTCTTGGTATGTTGGGAAGTTGGCCTCACTTTGAGCTTTCCTTTGAGAAGTTTCTTTGAATTATTCACATTTGAAAGGAACAAAACTGAACTTGTAGAACCTGATATACAAGCCCATACTGTCAAACTTGATGTCGAACAAGGTCACTGTAACTTTAAAACAAAACAATTGTCAAATGCCTTTTATTTACTGCTTCTTAGAAGAAAGGAGAAAATTAAAAGAATTTAAAATGGTTTGTATAAAATGGATAAGCAACAAGGATTTACTGTTTAGTGCAGTATCAATATCCTTGAATAAACTATAATGGGAAATAATCTGAAAAATATATATGTATAATTGAATCACTTTGCTATACACTTAAAACTAACACAGTGTTGTAAATCAACTATACTTCAATTGAAAAAGGAAAATAAAACTCCACCAACAAGCTTTAAAAGAAGAATTAAATGTGACATTGGGTGTATATGCTCAGTCTCTTCAATCATGTCCAACTCTTTTGCAATCCCACCAACTGTAGCCCACCAGGCTCCTTTGTTTATGGGACTGACTTTCCAGGCAAGAATACTGGAGTGGGTTGCTAATTCCTCCTCAGTGTAGGGCACATATTGCTATTGGTGTTTTCCTGGAGACTCTACTGAAATTCCTATAAGCATGTTGCCCAATACGTTCTCATCTTGCTAAATAGTATCTTCTCTTCTAGGTTGGTCCATGAGCTCAAGACTGCCTACACATGTCCATTCTGATTTACTAATTCTATTAGTACTAGTGACCAGAACACCTTTTGTCTCCCCAGCAATGCTCCTCCAATGCTACCCATTAAAATGAGGTTTTCAAGTGGAGCCATGGCAGCAAAATATAACATCTTATTCTCATATTTTAAAAATTGTTATTAAAATCTGGACATTTGGTTAAGGATTGCAGTGCTCAAAATTAGCCTGATAACTTACCAGAATGATTCCTTATCTTATCCTAGATTACATCATATAATCACTGACGGTTTTCTTTCTCAAAGAGAAAAATTGGCAGTGACATCAAGGTACAGACTGGGAAAGGAAATCACTTGGGTGTTACTGAAGGCAGTATCCCTTTGAAGGGGAGTTCTCATAGTTCTGGGTATGAGAAACGGCCCCAGTGGAATGCATGTGGTTGCCAGAAAGAAAAGCAATATGAGGATTGTACTCCCCATCAGTGGTTCAGTTCAGTTCAGTTCCTCAGTCATGTCTGACTCTTTGTAACCCCGTAGACTGCAGCACTCCAGGCCTCCCTGTCCGTCACCAACTCTGGGAGCTTGCTCAAATTCATGTCCATTGAGTTGGTGATGCCATCTAACCATCTCACCCTCTGTCATCCCCTTCTCCTCCTGCTCTCAATCTTTCCAAGCATCAGAGTCTTTTCCCATGAGTCAGTTCTTTGGCCAAAATAGTGGAGTTTCAGCTTCAGCATCAGTCCTTCCAATAAATATTCAGGACTGATTTCCTTTAGGATTGACTGGTTTGATTTTCTTGCAGTCCAAGGAGCTCTCAAGGGTCTTCTCCAATACCACAGTGCAAAAGCTACCATGAGTGGTAGCTGCTAGAAATTTGAGCCAAAAGAAATGAGTGCTTAAAGCTGCATCTTGGAAGTTCATTGTGGAGCACTTTTTACCAATTTACAAGAAAATGGAATCATCCCTCACAGCAATGGACAAGTACTATCTGTCAGGATGTCTAAGAGAATTAAATAGCATATGGCAGTCAGGAACAATGAAATGGTGGTTTTATCAGTATAGTGTTCTTTTGTGAGTAAAATGAAGTGAGCCTTTTGTAATAGTTTATAGAGTTTCTAAACAGTTAAAAGGTGGGTACAATGCTGGACTTTCTGCTAATGTGGCATTTAAGGAGCAAAGAAATGAAAAAATAAAAGGATTGTGATTGTACTTGTAATTAATTTTATGAAGCTATTTATATTGGATATGTGTGTGTATTTAACCTTAGTTACCATTCAGAAATATACAAATAAACTTTATTTATATGACTCATAATTACACTTGGAGAAATAAAGAATGATAGTCTCAAAAGTGTCTTTCTATATCACATTTGTGAGAAAGGTGAAAAAGTCTTATGGATAAATGTGGATTTTTGAAAATATTGGAGTCTTACTGTCCATAAGAATTGCTGAATCATCACTCATCTACTTAAGAAAAGTTTTGTCAGAGCAGACAACATGCAGGGGAGCCTGCAGTTTGCTGGAAATCTCATTTCCATGAGACAGAAGGAAGATGAAGAGCTCACAGTAGTCAATATGTTTGACATTTCTTCATCATCAGAGAAGAAGCAGTTAATGTATGAAAATTATTTCATAAAAAGAAAAGCACTTAGATTTTTCTCAGGGTAAAAAACATCGCCAGATGCAGCAGTAAATGGTCTGTAGCGGAAAGACCTGAGCAGGGAGGGAGGTGAAAGAGAGACTTGGGAACAGGTGATCAAAGAAGAGTTTTAAGACCACAACTCAGGAAACTGGGAGCCTGGAGGAGGGGTCTGAGACACCACCACTGATGCTCACATCATTCTCTCCTAGGAAGGGAACTCGGTGGTAATGTCAACTGAACAAAACATTATCGTAATAGCTAACTGCTGCCTTCAAAAACCCAAAGCAAACAGATGTCCATATCTGAAAGTGAAGCAACCATCTTGTGTCTTATTCCCATTTTCACTCTCCTGTTAATTCTGTCCCAGTAGAGTACCCTAGGTTGCATCTTTTTCCCTTTCAGCACTTCGAATATATCATGCCACTCTCTTCTGGCCTACAGAGTTTGTGCAGAAAAGTCAGCTATTATCCTTGCAGTCATTTCCTTGGATAAGACTCTTTGCTCTACTCATGCTGCCTTTAGAATTTCCTCTGAACTTTATCATTTTAATTATGATGTGTCTTGGTGAGGGTATGTTTTGTTTCACCTTATTTGGGACCCTCTGTCCTTCCTATACATAGATACATGTTTCCTTCTTCAGGTTTGGGAAGTTTTCGGCCATAATTTTATCAAATACAGTTTCAACCCTCTTTTCTCTCTATTCTTCTGAAACTCCTGTAATGTGAATGTTGATACGCTTAATTTCCCACAGATCCTTGAAACTGTTCTCATTTTATAAATTTGTTTTCCTTTTTCCAGATCCAATTGGGCAACTTTCATATTTTATCTTCCAGATCACTTATGCATTCTGTATCACCTCAGTCCACTTCAGTTCAGTCACTCAGTCGTGTCCAGCTCTTTGCAACCCCACAGACTGCAGCATGGCAGGCCTCCCTGTCCATCACCAACTTCCAGAGCTTGCTCAAACTCATGTCCATCGAGTCGGTGTTGCCATCCAACCATCTCATCCTCTGTTGTCCTCTTCTCTTCTGGCCTTCAATCTTTCCCAGCATCAGGGTCTTTTCCAATGAGTCAGTTCTTCCCATCCAGTGGCCAAAGTATTGGAGTTTCAGCTTCAACATCACTCCTTCCAATGACCACTCAGGACTGATCTCCTTTAGGATGGAATGGTTGGATCTCTTTGCAGTCCAAGGAACTCAAAACTCTTTTCCAGCACCACAGTTCAAATGCATCAGTTCTTCGGCACTCAGCTTTCTTTATAGTCCAACTCTCACATCCATCATGACTACTGGAAAAACCATAGCTTTGACTAAATGGACCTTTGTTGGCAAAGTAATGTCTCTGCTTTTTAATTTCTGTCTAGGTTGGTCATAACTTTCCTTCCGAGGAGTAAGTGTCTTTTAATTTCATGGCTGCAATCACCATCTGCAGTGATTTTGGAGCCCCCCAAAATAAAGTCTGTCACTGTTTTCACTGTTTCTCTATCTATTTGCCATGTAATGATGGGACCAGATGCCATGATCTTAGTTTTCAGAATGTTGAGTTTTAAGCCAACTTTTTCACTCTCCTCTTTCACTTTCATCAAGAGGCTCTTTAGTTCTCCTTCTCTCTTTGCCATAAGACTGGTGTCCTCTGCATATCTAAGGTTATTGATATTTCTCCCAGCAATCTTGATTCCAGCTTGTGCTTTAACCAGCCCAGCATTTCTCATGCTGTACTCTGCATATAAGTTAAATAAGCAGGGCAACAATATACAGCCTTGATGTACTCCTTTTCCTATTTGGAACCAGTCTGTTGTTCCATGTCTAGTTCTAATTGTTGCTTCCTGACCGGCATACAGATTTCTCAAGAGGCAGGTCAGGTGGCCTGATATCCACATCTCTTGAAGGATTTTCCACAGTTTGTGGTGATCCACACAGTCAAAGGCTTTGGCATAGTCAATAAAGCAGAAATAGATGTTTTTCTGGAACTCTCTTGCTTTTTTGATGATCCAGCGGATGTTGACAATTTGAGCTCTGGTTCCTCTGCCTTTCTAAAACCAGCTTGAACATGTGGTAGCTCACAGTTCATGAATTGTTGAAGTCTGACTTGGAGAATTTTGAGCTTTACTAATGTGTGAGACAAGTGCAATTGTGTGGTAGTTCGAGCATTCTTTGGCATTGCCTTTCTTAGGGATTGGAATGAAAACTGACCTTTTCCAGTCCTGTGGCCACTGCTGAGTTTTCCAAATTTGCTGGCATATTGAGTGCAGCACTTTCACAGCATCATCTTTCAGGATTTGAAATAGCTCAACCGGTATTCCATCGCCTCCACTAGCTTTGTTCGTAGTGATGCTTCCTAAGGCCCACTTGACTTCACTTTCCAGGATGTCTGGCTCTAGGTGAGTGATCACACCATCGTGATTATCTGGGTCATGAAGATCTTTTTTTGTACAGTTCTTCTGTGTAGTCTTACCACCTCTTCTTAATGTCTTCTGCTTATGTTAGGTTCATTTAATTTCTGTTCTTTATTGAGTATTACCTAGTCTGCTATTAAGTCTTTTATTGTGTTTTTCACTTCAATTTTTGTATTCTTCAATTCTGACCTTATCTTTTATATATATATATATATATATATATATATATATATATATGTATCTATGTATGTATATTTTATAGTTCCTTGTTAAAATTATCACTGTATTTATTTATTGTTTCCCCTAATTCACTTAGCATTTTTATTACATTTTGAATTCTTCCTCTGGTAGTTTACTTTTGTTTTGTTAGTTGTTTTTTTCAGAGGTTTTCTTGTTCTTTCAGTTGAGATAAATTCTTGTCTTCTCATTTTGCTTAGCTTTCTGTTCTTTTTGAAATTAGATGATACAATTTCCTATGGCAATCTTGAAGATTTGTCCTTATGTGGGAGCATCCTTATACAGTCTCCATGTGCCCAGTGGCTTTAGTGGCAGAGCTGGATTTGACATGAACACAAACCATATTTTTCCTCAGGCTCTTCTGCCATCTATCACCTTGGTAGGAGGCTGGCCTGGAGAAGCATGGGTTAGGGCTGAAGTGAGGTTTTAGCTTGAACTTGTCCTCTCCTCAGTGGCCATCTCTACCCTACTGGGGTGGGATGGACCTCAAGTCATCGAACCAGCAGCCATGCGGTTCAGGTATGAGCTGGGTGAATTCCCTTTAAGAGTGTGTCCCCTCACCCCTTTCCCTCTTGCTACCTATAGGTTTGTTCTGTACATTTGAATCTCTGTTTCTGCTTTGCAAATGAGTTCATCTCCACCAGTTTTCTAGATTCAGTATATAAGCAATTCTTCATATAACAAAAGCAATACAATATTTGTCTTTCTCTTTCTGACTTATTTCATTCTGAATGACAGCTTCTAGGCCTATTCATGTCTCTGCAAATTACATTGTGGAAATTAGGATTGTACTGTCTTGAACAAAAATAATTTTACTTCTGCTTTTCCAATCCATCTAGGACTTCTAGTACAGTATTGGATGAAAAGGATAAGAGTCAACTTCCTTTATCTGTTCCTTATTATAGAAAGAAGCCATTAAGTACAATGCTGTGGATTTATGTTAGATGGCTTTTATCAATTTTAGGAAGTTCCTTGTATTTCTTTTTCCTAAGATTTTGTATCATGAATTAGTGCTGAATTTTGTCAAAAGGTTTTTATTTGTTTACTTAGAAGATAATATTTTTTCTTCTTTAGTTTGTTAAAATATTAAATTGCATTGATTGTTCATCCGCTTATAAAACTATCCCTAGGATGAACCCTACTTAGTAGTATTAAAACTAGTTTCTGGATTCTATTTGCCACATTTCCTTAAGAATTCTGCAGTTAAGTTCACGGAGTGTATTGGCTTGTAGCTTTCTTGGCTGTAATATCTTTGAATGGCATTGGTATCTGTAGTTTGGCCTTGTAGACTAAGAAGGGAAGTGTTTCTTTCCCTTTTAGTTTCTCTCAGGATAATTTGAAGAAAATAAATTCTTCTAGTACTATAGATTTAGAAATCAACAACATAAGGTGAGATTGGAATTCTGTGTTTTGTAATGTTTTACAATATACATAGTGTAATGTTTTATATGTACTACTATATAGAAAAGAAATAACTAATATGAACCTACTGTATAGCACAGGGACCTCTTCTCACTGCTCTGTGGGGACCTAAATGGGAAGGAAATCTAAAAAGGAGGGAATATATGAAAGCATATAACTGATTCACCTTGCTATACAACAGAGAATAACACAACATTGTAAAGCAACTATACTCCAATAAAAGTTTTAAAAACCGCATATGTTCCATAATGTAAAATTACAAATGAACATGAAAACCAATAAAAGATGTTATCGAGATATGTTTGTTATTGTGAATTCTACAGAGGAAAATTATAAGTCAGACAACCTAAAAGAGAAGCTATCTTGTGTAAACAATTTAATATTTTGAAAGCAAAGCTTATATTACAACTACAAATAAAAATAATGGGGAGGGTGTAGACAGGAAAGTGGAGATATGTTGGGTTTCTCATCTTATATAGGGTAGAATTAACCTTTTCATTTCTGGCTTTTAAACATTAAAAATAGGAATAAAATGTTTGTATAGTACTTAAGTTTTATTAATGGTAGAACTAAAAGCAACTTATATAACTACCAAGTTTCTGCTGAATTTGAGAGGAAATATAAATGGTCCATATGTTGTATGGTCCCTATGTTGTGTGTGTGCACACTTATGTATGAGTGTGCATGCATCCACACATATTTACCAATGAGAAAAATAAATAAATAAAATTCAATATGAGAACTACAATTAGAATTTTAGACAAAATAGATTTTGTGAAAGTGATAGTCACTCAGTCATATCTGACTTGGGCCCTACAGCTGGAGCCCACCAGTCTCTTCTGTCCATGGAATTCTCCAGGCAAGAATACTGGAGTGGGTTGCCTTTTCCTTCTCCAGGGGATCTTCCCAACCCAGGGATTGAACCCAGGTCTCCTGCATTGCAGGCGGAGTCTTTACCATATGAGCCACCAGGCATGTTCGTTTTTACAGAAAACAGCTATATGCTTCCTGAAAAGATACTCTAAAGTCAAAATGTCAGAGGATGTTAAACAGTAATCAGAGCAACAATGGATGCTCAAGAATTATCAAGCAAGGACAAACAAACAAAAAAGATGTAGAAGTTAAAATGGAAGGTAAAAATCTTAAGCAGGACTAGAAAGGCATCAATAAAATGTACACACACAAATGAAGAAAGAACAATAACACATATTAATATTAATAGAACAAATAAACTAATTTCAGGATAAAGCCAAAAAAAGCTTTGGAAAAAAATTAACCAAACACAGTGATTTGAGTGAAATTATACACCCATTTCTGCTTTTAACAAGTTAAACTGGCTTAAAAATTAATAAGTATAGAAATCTTAAGTTATATAGTTAGTGAAGTTAAACAAGGTGCTTATGAATAAATATGTCTATAAAACATAATATCACAAATCATAGACTAAAACTTACTTAAATATATTAAATTTTCCATTGAAGAATACTGTCATAAACCTCCATGTACCCAACATTCATCTTCAATTACAATTAACTCCTACTCTTTATCATTCCATCTCACTCTGGTTTATTTTAAAGGAATCACACCATTCAGCGGCTACCTTTCACTTTTTATTTCTGATACATAATTTCAATAATGTTATTATGTTAAAAATGAACAATTGTTACTAAATATAATCAAATATTTTTTAGTGATTAAATTTTCCAACTATCTCATAAGCCAAAAAAATTATTTGTTACAATTAGGATGGTTGCAAATCAAAAACAAAGTAACAGCTTTGTTATTTGTTAATCAGAATATCAACTGTACACTCAAGTACACAAGAAAAATTCTAAAACGAAATGCATCAAAATACTAACAATATTTTTCTGTGTGGTAAAGTTGAAACTTTTAAAATTATCTCTTTATACTATCTAATAATTATCTAAATTTCTTAGTAAATATTAAAAAGACTATTGCAGCTATCTGTTATCATGATTAAACTAATGATGTGTTTGTTAAACAAGACCAGTTTAACCTGGTTAAGAATGGTTATCAAATTATTAGCTGTTGACTGTCTTTTTTTAGTATAATTAACTGATAAAGAATTTGTCTATGTGTGAATTTAAAAAAGATAGTGGTATCATTAATAAAAAAAATTATTTTTCAATATTATTTTGTCCCTACATGGAATTTTAAAGCATGGTCCCCATTAGCCATTATGCTCATTAAACTTCAAAAAAGTAATTCTCCTTAACCAACTGCATTGCATATTCAGATTTATTGCCAAGTCGAGTCCAGAAACAGTTAAAGTGGTGGTAGTAAAAAGTATGCATATTTGTATTACTATGCTATTGACATCCAAAAACTCATTTCAGGAAAGAGTCTAGATACTCAGTGATATGTTTGAACCATAGATCTGTTTCATGTTTTGTCCCTGCTAAACTGATGTTCCTGCATGAAGCTAACTGCACTTAAACTCATGTTTATTATTCTGTCTCTGGCCTCTGGCTGAGGCTTCTGAAGACAGTGTTACAAGATCTTCTGTATGGACTTTCCAGAGATTGCTCTTGTTTCTCTGGTATTAAGAGGCAAAGTCATTTGGTAGATGGCAAAATGCAAATATGTGCAGGCTGTCCCTTTCATCCTCTTCCTCCTTGAGCACACACACCACACACACACACACGCAGGCACACACACACATGGACATATACCACACACCCTTTCTTTGTTCCCTAAGGATTTATGATAACTCCAAGTATCTATTGACCTCCAAACTTAGGCTGAGGAGAAATACTCCAGGGATGAAAACAGAGACAAACCTTGCATATTCCAACCCTCTTTACCATTACCTAATTTTCTTGCAGTTCTACTATGTTGTTGGTAATCTAATGTGCTATCTTCCCAGGTGTTTACAAATTTAAATTTTGGATTTGAATTCTCATTGCAAAGAAGACATATTTAACAAAACTTCAGTTCTAGAATTCAAGGTTTAGTTACTAACAAGTCAGGGAAGAAGGGTGGGTTGGCATTAGTATGTTTAGAGCCAGTGGGAGGGGAAATTTCCGTAGTTACCCCTAAATCATGCAAAATTAGTAGTAAGTAGTACCAGTACATTCTTCTAGGCCTGGGTAGGACAATATATTATCTGGCTGATACTCTGGAGCATTGCTCTCTACCTCCAACACATGCATTTACCCAAAGGCACATACCAAGTATACAATAGAGGTTTTGAACAAAGGCAACTTTCCATAGATGGTCTAAAGCAATTGCTTGAAGTGAAGTGAAGTTGCTCAGTTGTGTCCGACTCTTTGCAGCCCCGTGGACTGTAGCCTACCAGGCTCCTCTATCCATGGGATTTTCCAGGCAATAGGACTGGAGTGGGTTGCTATTTAATCCCAGTCACCCTCTTGCCTGCCATGGTGTCTACAATAACACCATTAATGTAACTTCTTTGAGTTGTAACAGTTCAACCCTAATGGGGGAAATGGCAGTCACCTTTCAGATCCAGTTATAATATTTGTATTTAGTTTAAAAGATTAGTTGGCAGTTGTCTAGAATGAAGGGAGCACAGAACATACATTTTGGAAGAGGAGGGAGCTTGGGAAATTGCGTGTTACCAGAACGGGCATTGCAAGGAAAAGCACTGCCCAACCTGAACAACATGAAGGTGGTGGCTTTCTTGAGAGACTGTTGTCTAATTAATTATCTCAGTGTTTTTCTTAACTCCTGGCAAATTCAATTCAGTGTTGTGTTTCTCTTCAAAAATGTTTAAATTTTGGTCCAGCTGTTCTAGTCCTATTCTGCTGCCTTACTTTTGGTTTTTCAATTATGTTCCCCTAACATAGTTTATGTTATGAAGATTTTTAAGCCTCAGAAAATAGTTTGAACATGGAAAAATATAAATGTCTTGGGTTGTACAACTGTAAATATTTCCATGTAATAAATGAGATGCTTTTGTGTTTTGAGTTCAAGTTAGAGGTAAGTTGTATAATAAGATACAGTAAAATGAATGTATTAATATAACACCCTCATTTATACAACTGAGCTTTAATGTCTGATGTATGTAGAAATACAATTAGATCTTAGCTGAGAAAAACCTTTATGCTGGCTTGTTTCTGAAATATGATTTTCTACACTCTGTGTACCTTCAATCTGACACTCAAATAAATTCCCAAAACAGAAGTGTGGTGAGAGAAGAAAGTTAACTCCCCTGGAACCATTACCTCAACTTTTCTTTGAGTTCTGCTTCATATATGCTCACCAAAGATAAAAACCTGCAACAGACCTTTGAAACAACAATAAGGATTTCTAGTTTAATATCACAAGTCAGAAATGCTGGTTCAAGTCTCCAATTCTAACTCTTTCCCTTGACTTCTAGTTGAAATGTCCATGAATGTACAGTTTAAAGACACAAACTGGTGTCACCCCTAAGAAGTAAAGAGGAAAGAACATGTCAAAAACCAGGGTAAAAAGACAGTAATTGCATTGGTTTTGAAGCCCATGAATATTCCCATCTACATGATCCTAAATAGGAAAGACAGCCTCAAAGCAGCATGACTCTTTGAGGTATCAGCTGTCTATATCTGGCTCTGAAAACATGGGCAGAGTCCAGCTCACACAGACTTTAGTCCAAGTCATTTAAAAAATTTGGTCTTAATCTAAAGCACAGTGAGAATCTATTGGAGAGTTTTAAACAGGAGAGAGGTTTATACTTTTAAATAGTCACAAGGGCTACAGTTCAGAGAATCACTTGTGAAACAGCAGGAATGTATTCAAGATTGGGAAAGATGGTAGTGCTGGAGACAGGGACAAACAGAGAGTTTTAGGAGGTAATCCAGGAGTAGGTATTGACAAAATGGGGAAGCCTTGAAGACTGATTTGACTGTAAGTGCTTGGCAGAACCAGAGAAGTAGAAAATGAAAATAAAAAACACATGCTTAGCTGTAAGAAATTTGTTTAATTTAATCTAGCATCTCTTCCTACTTAAAAACAACAAAAATGGGGGCAAAAAAGTCTATGAAACAAGGAATAGAAGAAGCTTCCTCCTAGAGATAGACAGTATCAGTCAAACTAATAGACAAGTTCATATAATGCAGTTTCATAAAACATAGTTTTATGCAACATAGTTTCAATTCTAAAATATTTACTATTTCAGGATTTAATGTTTCTGAAATCAAGTGTGCCCTACAATTACAACTTTAACCAGTTAGTAGCCATCAACCAGAAGACTGTCACATGCCAGCTATACTGTATAGAATTGCCCAGTCTCTCACTTCTCTCTTTTTTTTCCATTTATTTTTATTAGTTGGAGGCTAATTACTTTACAATATTGTAGTGGTTTTTGTCATACATTGATATGAATCAGCCATGGATTTACATGTATTCCCCATCCCGATCCCCCCTCCCACCTCCTCTCTACCCGATCCCTCTGGGTCTTCCCAGTGCACCAGGCCCGAGCACTTGTCTAAAAATCTCACTTCTCTCTTATGTTCTTTTTTATTAATATCTTAGAGAGATAAAATCCTCCTTCTAAAGTCAAATATTCTTCTGTTACTCTTCCAAAACTATCTTATTTCCATGTATTTTTATTCTTCTGTTTAATAATCAGACGGACATAGATTCAAATTCCATATTTCCTCCTTATTAGTTATGTCACTTTGACCAGATAATTTAACCTATCAGAATTTTAGTTTTATCATCTTAAAATGGGGATGAGTGAACCCTTATATTCCAGCATTATTTTGGTCTAAGAAGGATGCATTTGTTAAACATCTTACTTATAACTGATGAATTATAAATAGTCAATAAGTTATTATATTATTTCATTGAGGTGTTCCTCTTTCATGATATGCTATAAGGAAGGGAATGACATTAAATAATACTAAAATCAACTTAATATGTACCAAGCTCTACTCATCATATCTTCACCTCCACATTTTTTTCATGACAGCTTTATTTCCTCATTATATCCCAATTCATGTGGCAGATGTTCCATAATTCTTCGATTTCGCTCATCTAGCTAGGATTCTAACATATTCTCTGTTTCTCAGTCTTACTGCCTCTATTTCCAAAATTTGCCTATATTTGTCTCTGTCTTTCCATTTTCGTTTATTTCCATTCACATTGCCATCAACTCTTAACCATCTGCAACCTTAAATCACTATAGTAGCCACCTAGAATGTGTTACTCACTTCTATCCTCTCATTATCCCCTACCAGCATCTGTCCTTCTGCCTGTGGCTATGTTTCTGTGTACTGTCTCAAAAAAAATTTGGAAGTTTCCCAATAAATATTCAAACTCACCATTTAAGCTCTTCCATATCCTGTTTACATTCAGATCTTACAATCTGATGTCCTATTATTCTTCTACAAGGTCTTCATAGCTCAACAACCTTAGACTAACTGCTGCTTTACAAACACTCTGAATTTTCTTTTGTTTGAAAATTCATATTTTCCTTCTGCCTGTACATCTAATTAAAATCAATGATTGAAACCCTCTTTTTTACTTAAGGTTTAGCTAAAATGCTTGTTTTTCCAGTATACTTTTTCCTTAATTCAGCCCATTTGGCCAACTCTAAAGAAGTCTGACTTCTCTGAAATGCCAAGCCAAAGTGCTTTAGACTACACATGTACTCCTTGTCATATAAGGATTTGCAGGAGTTATTATGAAACCTGTAAGAATCCTGGGAAGCTAATCATTTTGTGCTTTTTCAAAAGAGATACATTCTAGGTATGTTTTTACAATATTTGGAGAAGAGTATGAATGTTGTGTGGTGAATGAACAGAAGTTCACCACCTTCATTCAAACTGTTCTCTCTAAAAATTCAACCTTGGTACACAAATCTTATTTCAAAGCAAAAGCAAAATCCAATACACTTGCTTTAAAATTAACTTTAATAATAATCTATTATTTAAATAAGTTCCTTAAGAATATTCTTTATCCTACATTCAAACTGTCTTATCAAGGGTTTCTTCTACCACTTGTAAGGATTTCTGGCAAACACATTGTCTTTATTTTATTTTATGTATTATGCCCCAATGAAGTTTTAGTACTCTACATAGACTTATATCCCAGGCAAATTAGCTGCCTATCTTATTTATGCTTATTTTGATCTCTGGGGAACTTTGGGTATTGAAACAATCATTGTAAAAACGATCTCAACTCTTTGAAGCAAAATAAATTATGTCATAAATAACTGCATGTTTTTAGTTCATACTAACTCAGTCGACACCTATTTTTTGGAAGAAAGGTAAATTCAATGGGCATTTGCAGAAAATATTTGATGACAGCAAGTGATGGAGGGGAGAGCAAATTTAACTCTGAGTACCAATTTATTGCCTCCCTAAACAATTTTAGTCCAATCGGACACATCTTCCTTCCCTTACTGATGGTTGCCATTTCCATTTTTATTACTTTATTTTGACTTACATTCCTGGACATAAACTGTTAGTAATGCCAACATTACACGTACTGATAAACTACTCTGAAGGATTTTTAACATGAACACATGCATTATGTTTATTTTAATTGGTGTACTGCAGTATTTGTAGTGCAATACAAAGATGAAAACAGTTCAGATTAATGACTCTTTCATCTCCCTTTTTGACAGATACTTTTTCAAAGCACTAGTATTACCCACTTAGAAAGTGGATTGATGCCAATGCTCAGAGCATTACTTCTTCCTTCAGCACACCAGATGGGACTAAAAATTCAAAATATTTTCCACAACAGCTGTATCTTTGACAACAAAATTAATACCACCCAAAATATTACTGCTATGTGAAGAGAATAATGATCAGGCTCTTCAGTCTAATATAACTAGCCCCATCCTAGGGTTATGGTAAGAAACAAACACTAACAAAAACAAAAATAAATCTGATCAACTCTTGCTAGATGTCAGTCATGTGTTATGTCTGGTATCAAAAACCAAAAAACCTTAGTACATTTATCATGGGACAGCTGCTCCTCTCAGAATGTGAATTACACCTTCCCCTGGAGCAACCATTAATCCATTGACACATTTCCACCACTAAACTTTCTCAGAGAACATCATATTTTTATTTTAACCTCTGTCTTTATTTGTTTGAGGAAATATATCTCTTAATGAGGATTTGCCTAGAAGTTAATTTTGAAATTCTCTAGGTTGAAATAATATTTTCTCTTTTATTATAAGATTTAAAAGGTCTTGTGAAGAATATGAGGACTTGAAGCCTGGTTTAAAATAGGGTTTGAAATATGTAACTTAAATCCAAAAGTCTGAGGAACTTATACATCTGATTTGTGCATCCCCACAAAAATATTAAACAGGTTATGAGTGAGAAAGTCAGAGAATCTGAAGACAGAGATGATAATGAATTTTAGATAATTAAAGTGTTAATAAACACCTGTAGGAAGATGGAATAATAGTAGCAAGGATTTATTTTTTTCATTTAAGTGGGTAAAATAGCACACTTACATCATATAAATTATATAAATTTATATATTTTATATACTTTACACAATTATATAAACTATATAGAGTATTTTATATGATTGTTAGAAAATAAAGAGTGTAAAATCCTAAGCTTTCAAAGTAATGTTAGGTGGATGCTATTATTAGGTTGGTGCAAAAGTAATTGTGGTTTTGCACTGTTGAACTTTGGTTCTTGATAATGGAATGCATCGTTATATAAATGTGGCTATGTTATACATCATTTTAATGTGCATTTCTTGCTTTATATATTTTTTGCTCATGACATTACTTTCTGTTTGTGTGTGTGTCAGTCGTTAAGTTGTGTCAGACTCTGTGACCCCATGGACTGTAGCCCACCAGGCTCCTCTGTCCAAGGGACTCTCCAGGCAAGAGTACTGGAGTGGGTTGCCATTTCCTTCTCCAGGAGATCTTCCTGATCCAGGGATTGAACCCACATTTCCTGCATTGCAGGCAGATTCTTTACTGTTTGAGCCACCAAGGAAGTCCCTTCAGTTTTCAGATATTATAAAAATTCATTTGTTGGGGAGGAAACTGAGGCACACTGACTCCCCACCCCAGGCCTCTATTTGCCAGTCCAAAGCCTAGCGTACACCCTCCTCCTCTCCACCCCCAGCAGAATGAGCTACATTCAGGCAATCTTTTGCCAGGGGGTGGGTCTCAGGAGCCCATCTGGTGGCCTGTGTATGGGGAGGCTGGCCAGGGTCCAGTTTATTTTGTATTTATTTCAGACTAGGGAAATTATGTTATATAAAAAGCAAATTCAAGGAATTTTCTTATTCGAGTTCAAGATGGATCGTAAAGCAGTGGAAACACTTCACAACATCTACACCACCTTTGGCCCAGGAACTGCTAACAGTGTACAGTGCAATGGAGGTTCAGGAAGTTTTGAAAAGGAAACAAGAGCCTTGAAGATGAGGAACACAGTGGTCAGCTATCAGTTCAGTTCAGTTCAGTCACTCAGTCGTGTCCAACTCTTCGTGACCCTACAGACCACAGCATGTCAGGCCTCCCTGTCCATCACCAACTCCCGGAGTCTACTCAAACTCATCTCCATTCAGTCGGTGATGCCATCCAACCGTCTCATCCTCTGTTGTCCCCTTCTCTTCCCATCTTCAATCTTTCTCAGCATCAGGGTCTTTTCCAATGAGTCAGCTCTTCACATCAGGTGTCCAAAGTATTGGAATCTCAGCTTCAACATCAGTCCTTCCAATGAACACCCAGGACTGATCTCCTTCAGGATGGACTGGTTGGATCTCCTTGCAGTCCAATGGACTCTCAAGAGTCTTTTCCAATACCACAGTTCAAAAGCATGAGTTCTTCAGCAGTCAGCCATCAGAAATTGACAATGACCAATTGAGAGGATCATCAAAGCTGATTCTCTTACAACTACAGGAGAAATTGAAGAATTCAACATCAACCATTCTACAGTCATTTAGGGTCTGAAGCAAATTGGAAGGGTGAAAAGCTCAATACTTTGGTGCTTCATGAGCTGACCTAAAACAAAACAAAAAAATCATCATTTTTAAGTGCTGTTCACTTATTCTATGCAACAACAATGAACCATTTCTCAATCAGATTGTGACATGTGATGAAAAGTGGGTTTTATAAAACTGGCAATGACCCGCTCAGTGGTTGAACTGAGTAGAAGCTCCAAAGCACTTCCCAAAGCCAAATTTGCACCAAAAAAAGGACATGGTAACTATTTGCTGGTCTGTGGTTGGTCTGATCCACTACAGCTTTCTGAATCCTGGAGAAGCCATTACATGCGAGAAGGATGCTCAGGATATCCATGAGATGCACCCTAAACTGCAGCGCCTGCAGACAACATTGGTCGACAAAAAGGGCTCAGTTCTTCTCCATGACAACGCCCCACCACAAGTTACACAAGTAATGCTTCAAAAGTTGAAGGAATTGGGCAATGAGGCTTTGTCTCATCCATCATATTCACCTGACCTCTCGCCAACCAACTACCACTTCTTTAATATCTTGACAACTTTTTGCAGACAAAATGCTTCCACAACCAGCAGGATATTCAGAGTTCTTTGAATCCCAAAGCATGCATTTTTACACTACAGGTACAAACAAAGTTATTTCTCATTGGCAAAACTGTCTTGACTGTAATGGTTCCTATTTTGATTAATAAAGATCTGTTTGAGCCTAGTTATAATGATTTAAAATCCACGGCCCAAAATAGGAATTATGTTTGCACCAATCTAATAACTTTCTAGGAGAAATTTTGCTTCAACAAAAGACTAATTGTTAGGCTATTTAGTGATCTGCCCTTATGAGTTTAAGATATATGTATCTGTCTTGAAGTCAAAGCACATTGTTATAGTGGAATAGATTATTTGAAAACCAATCTTATCCAATAGAATCTAAAGAGAGGAAGTTTCTGAAGGGCTACATAAAGTGTAGATTTATATACAATTCTAAAATTTCATTTGCATTTTTGTCATTAAGAATCAGAGAAATCAGACTCCCTCAGACACACTTTGAATAATAATTAAAAAGCAATTAGTAAAATACTCTTGATAAGGGGAGTGAAGACAGCCATTCACAATTTTCAAATCAAGATTTTTCAACCTCAGAAGAGTAGACTTTGTGGCTTGGTAATTCTATATTGTTGGGGGTAGAAGAGCTGTCCTTTGCATTTTAGAATGTTAAACTGCATCCCTGGTTTCTCTCCACTAGATGTTATTAGCGCCCTCCAATTGTGACAACCAAGAATATCTCCAGGCTTTACTCAGTGCCTCCTAGGACTCAAAAGCTTTCCCATTTAAAAACCACAATCTTAGGCTAAAAGTTTGCAATCTTTAGGTATGAATTTAATTTATGTGGATTGAAATAATAACAAGGAATTACATCAGATATAAGCTCCTTGAGGTTGTAGAATGTCTTTTTATCATGACTTCTTAAAATCAAGCTGAAGGAGGCTTTTAAAGCTTGCTAATTTACATCAGTAAATATCTCGGGCATATTTGTGAAAATGGTTTAAAAGGATGCTAAAGAAATGAGGAATACACATTGAATTAATAGATGTGGGAACTTATCAGAGATTCCATGCACTATTTTAAACAGGTAAAAGTAGTTCTAATTTACTTAGTCCGTCGACTAAAACCTTGATTCAAGACTGATACTAGCTGAAGATGAAGTATGATGCACCAGAAATCTGTCTCTCTACATGGAAAAAAAATTGCACTGGCAGAATCTGTCAGATATAACTATTTCAGAACTCTAGTTTGTTGAAGGTTTGCAGCTTCCAGGAAAAGACTTAGATGGTAAATTGTGATCAATTTCAGTCAATTTTAGTTCTTAGCACAGCAGCAGCTACCCTTCACCACAACCACCCCTGCCAAGTCACATGGCAATCAGCTGTGTGTATGTTTCTGGAGTAGCTTGCACACAGCTTATGGGATCCAATTAGGGCAAAAGGACCCTGTCCTCCAAATATTGTGAATTTGTGCTCTGATTGATGCTTCTGATCATAGAGGTGCTGACAAAAAGGAAGGCAGTCATACACAAAAGGAAATGTGAAAAGAATTTCTTCCTATCAGTAATTGCTTTAAATGTAAATGAATTAAACTCTGCAATCAAAAGACAGAGAATGGTAGAATAGGTAAAAATGCATGACCCAAAAGATTATATAAGTACCCATAGCTTACAGTGCTATCCTTTCAAGCATTTCTGGCAGGCTCTTGAAAATAATAGTTGGCATGCTAAATTTGACCTGTAGGCTGTAGTTTGTCAACTCCTAGTCTTTATGAAATATGTAAAGATATCCCTTTTAAAGTTAAGAAGTTGCTCTTGTGCCCTATGCCGTTAAAAGATATGGCAATCCATGAGCTTCTTTGCATTTTGGAGGCAAGTTGTATTACATTGAGATAAAATATAATATTTTTACTTTTAGCCTGAAAGGCCAGTTTTGCCTGGGTCCATAGAAAGAAAGAGTGTTCCAGTTCAATCAGACAACAATGAATGCAGTTCTGCTACTCTCCTGACACAGTGATTTCAGTGGTTCTCAGAGTGTTTCTAGCATAATTCACAGTGGAGAATCCTGGGATTTCAGAGCACAGCCTTACATTCTTTGGCAAGTATCTACTTCGGAAAAACTTTAACCTGACATACATGGAATATTAACTAAATCTTGTAATCCAAAGCACTTCGGATTACATCTAGAGCACATCTAGAGTACCCAATGCTCTATAATTTAGATGCTCATCACAATTAGAGGCTCTATAATCTACATAGACACAAAGTTAAACATTCCAAGCAGTACTTCATCAACAAGTAGAAGTAAAATAAAATGGGATTGGCTTTGAACTGATTCTGTAGAACCAAATACATGCATGAACCAGTTGCTTAAACTTCTTGTCTTTCTGTATCTGCTTTGCCAGTATATGTTGAACACATTTTATGGTCTTGGGGGGCATTCTCCATGAGGAGGTCACTCAGTTCAGTTCAGTTCAGTCACTCAGTTGTGTCCGACTCTTTGCAACCCCATGGACTGCAGCACGCCAGGCCTTGTTGTCCATTACAAACTCCCAGAGCTTACTCAAAATCATGTCCATTGAGTCAGTGATGCCATCCAACCATCTTCATCCTCTGTTGTCCCCTTCTCCTCCTACCTTCAATTTTTCCCAGCATAAGTTGGTTATTTGCATAAGGTGGCCAAAGTATTGGAGCCTCAGCTTCAACATCAGTCCTTCCAATGAATATTCAAGACTGATTTTCTTTAGGGTGGACTGGTTGGATCTCCTTGCAGTCCAAAGGACTCTCAAGAGTCTTCTTCAACATCACAGTTCAAATGCATCAATTCTTCAGTGCTCAGTTTTCTTTATAGCCCAACTCTCACTTCCATACATGACTACTGGAAAAATCATAGCTTTTACTAGACAGAGCTTTGTTGGCAAAGTAATGTCTCTGCTTTTTAACATGCTGTCTAGGTTGGTCATAGCTTTTCTTCCAATGAGCAAGCATCTTTTAATATCATGGATATTAAATCTCACCTGCAGATGAGATCACTAAGAAGCAATAATTCATTTTGACTTATTTTGCAAATATATTTTTGTGATATTCTGGCACCAACTGGAAATGGTCTGTGGATATATTAGACCCCAATTAAATTATGATCATAGCAAATAATGGAGAAGTGATATTTTGCCAGAATAAAAATCAATTGAAATATCTCATTTTTATCTTATGGTGGAAGGAGACATGATGGTGTATAAATTGAGGACCGATATAAATCTTACACCTGTGACTCATGAATTTTTCGGAAAACATATGAAGATAAAACCCTTAGAATCATCTTAGAATATGTCCCATGCAAATGCCCACCAGAAAGCTCACACTTGTTGACAAATTCAGCTGAAGTTGTTGAGCCTCACTTCTCAGTCATCGCTGGTGGGTTTATGGTAGCAGAATTTCACTCATTGCAGTCTGGACTATATAGAACTCCTCTTGCCCTGGACCCAATCAAAAATTATTCCTTTCTGCTCAAAAGTAAAGTATTTTATTTTATGTACTCTACGTTGTCCTTAAATGCAAATAAATCCATTATTACACCTTTTAGAAGCAGAGAAACTTGATGAAAAGGGTCATATTCTCAAGGATAAGTGATTGGCATGGGCTAAAGAGAAAGAACTTGCTTTCACTAATGTTGACTCAGCTACTGCCATCAATGACTTCTCATTTTGCAAGTGGCAGCAACCTGCCATGAATTTCCATTATGTCAAGTTACCTGGTGGCTGGTTGACGGTAATGGAATGCTTTCTTCATGGGTGGAAGTACCTATTCCAATTTGTTCCCATTAGAAGGTATTTATTCTAAATGAATTTCTCTTCCTGTCTACCACACTTCTTCAGCATCATGATCAGTGGACTTAATGCTTTGTATGCCATCATCATGTCCCAGACCAAATGCGTTCTCCTTGCTTTACAGTGAAAGATTCCAGACCCTGAACTAGTGCCTGTAAATTCACTGTCCTTATGAAGACTTATTTCCCATAAGCAGCTGGCCTTACAGAATGCTTGAGTGCTTTGAAAAGACTCATTTATCTCACCATCTGGGTATAATGCTCTATGAGGTTGAGATGCTGTCCTTGCAGGAAAGGGTATATGTTCTAAACCAATGGTTCTGTTTCTTCTTTAACAGTCACACAGGAGTCAGAATTAAAATGTTTATGTGAGGACTTCTCATATCATATCAAACAACCTACTCATAAAATGTTTGTTTTTGCTTTCTATTCCCAAGATTCTTGGGTCTTTTGTTTAATTTTTCCAGCAAGTGACATAACCTAATGGCTCTATTGAATTGGAAAATAAAACTGCCACTTTATCATTTGGAAATTTTCACACCATTTCACATCACTGAATAGACAAAAGCAGATTTAATTTATCCTTACTATTGGGGAGAGATGAAATTGCTGCTATTCATTGAGTGCTGAAAGGACTATGGATGAAACACAGGTAACTTCTGGGGCCACTTCCTTTTGCTGCTGTGTCTGGTAGTAAAAGTTAAAGACTGCTATAAGATGGTTAGATCCCTAACCAACTGAAATATATGTAAAGGATAAAGGAACCTAGGATATAAAGTAGAAAAGGGAATTCAAGTATTCAGTTGATACCCATGACAAACTATCAAAATGATAATTGTAGTCACCTTTTATGTGTATAAATATATATATGCATAAACACGCATATATATATATATACACCTGTACATATATGTTTACACACATACATATACATGCAGGTGTATGTATATATCCATGTGTGTGTGTACATAAGTTTATATGTACATTTAATTGTTATACACATTATGGGATAGTTATTAACTAGTTGATATGATTGGATCAGCATCTTTATGTGAATAGATATACTCTCAAATTCTGAATGTGGATTTGAGTGCATCCCCTAATGAAAAACTGAAGTACTCCATTTGTTGACAGAGTGAGAATGATTTGTATGAGCAGTAGTCACATTTTGTTAGAAAGGCATAATTTTTAAAATTTGAAGTATGAAAAAAGGATGATCTTAATATTGTACTAGTATGGACTGAGGTGGATATTTGCTGGCTTTTAATGAGGAGAGAGAAGTTAATTGTCTCCTACTCTAGAATCTAAAATTGCTGCATATGCACTTTCCCAGACCCTTGTGCAGAGAGAGTGGCAAATAAATTCCTTTGGATGCACAGATGTTAGTGCTATGCTGTGCCTAGTCATGTCCAACTCTTTGCAACCCCATGGACTGCAGCCCGCCAGGCTCCTCTGTCTATGGGGATTCTCCAGACAAGAATACTAAAGTGGGTTGCCATGCCCTCTTTCAGGGCATCTTCCCAATCCAGGGATTGAACCCAGGTCTCCCACATTGCATGCGGATTCTCTACCTGCTGGGCCGCCAGGGAAGCCCAAGAATACTGGAGGGGTAGCCTATTCCTTCTCCAGGGGATCTTCCAGACCCAGGAATTGAACCGGGGTCTCCTGCATTGCAGGCGGATTCTTTGTCAAGCTGAGCTACCAGGGAAGCCCACAGATGCTAGTAGTAGTCTTCAATTTCTAGAGATGAAGTGATAAGAATGTCCTGAGTTACAAGGATGATATCCATGTGTGGCATCAGCTATACCAGTTAGACAAGCTGGACATCCAACTCTCAGTGGTACAGCTCTGTTACCCCACTGGCTGGTGGTATGGAGTGATTTGCCTGGGGTTTTAGTGACCCAGCAGTCTGATTTTGGGGCCCAGTTCTCTAGCCTTCCATATGATTATCAGCATGTCTCAAAATTATTTAAATAAATTGCTTTTATTGCTTTAACAGGTCTGAATCAATTTCTGATAGTCGCCTTAGGACCTTGGTGGGCATACCAACTTTTTCTAGAAAAAGATTTTTCTCAAAAGTTATATCATAAAAATGAAATCACAACAAAATGTATTTGGTTCATTCTCTAGTTTTCTAGCTAGACTTTTTAAATTTTCTGCCCAGCTCTACTGATGTACTCAATGTTAACATTTCTCTTCAAGTTCCATTTTGCTTCACAGTAAAAAATTCTTCAAAGAGGAAGGGATTTATATACTTCAGCTTAGCCTTCCTGTGTCACAAACAAGAAATATAAATTTTGAAGTTGAATAATTTAGTGTATCTGATAAAACATAAATCCATTTGAATGAACAGTAATTATCAAGTTATATTTGGAAATTATTGTGTCATTAGTCATTTCTTCTGGTTTCTGAAAATCTTGGATTCCTCATTAAAAGAGGAATAAAAATGAGCAAGACTACATTAATTCTACAATTAGCAATAAAAAAAAACCTGCATTGTTTCAGTAGGTGGTCTGAGATTAAGCAAAACAAGTTATTCATTTCTGAAAATTTCCTGGCAGAGCTTTTCTTTGAATATTGCTTAGAAATACACAGTAGTTCTTCCTGTCATCTGCTTTAATGCTCTTGTTTTCAGGGTCTTTTTGTTGTTTTCATTGAGGCCTTAACTAGTTTGTTGTCATTGCAGGGGAGGAAGTTGTCAACATAAACCTATCTTTGATATTAATGACTATCAAATTTGTGAGGACCTCAAAGCTGATAGCACATCATTTTGAGATCCATGCCATGGTCATCATTCCAGATTTAATTGCTTGGCTTCAATTATTTTTCATGAACGTGTAGGACCCCCACTTTCAAATTTTATGGGTTTGCACCAATGACACAAGAACAGATAAAATACTTTCCCACTGAAGGATAAAGTGACCGTGAAAATAATACATGCACACCTGCTCTCCCTCCATCCAATGTGTCATCCATCCAGACAATAAAAAGAGCCTTTTTACAGACTCTTTGGTGATTCAAGACAGAGTGCCAAAGGCAAAGGCCAATATGAAGACATTATTGTTTCTTTCTCATGGTGAATAATATTTGATAGTGGAGGTTAGGAGAAAGATTAAACATATATATAGACAGACAGACAAGCACATACCCTCTTAAAACAGTTCAACAGTGAATGTATGTTTCTATTAGTCATTTTTAACTTTACTCATTTAAGAGGTTATGCCTTTCAAAACAAGGGCTTTCTAGGTGGCGCTAATGGTCAAGAACCAGCCTGCTATGCAGGAGATATGAGAGACACGAATTTGATACCTGGGTAGGGAAGATCCCCTGGAGGAGGGCATGGCAACCCACTCCAGTATTCTTGCCTGGAGAATCCCATGGACAGAGAAGTCAGACAGACTACAGTCCATAGAGATGCAGAGTTGGACATGACTGAAGCAAATTAGCAAGCATGCATGCCTTTCATAACAAGGCAAAAAATGAAGTTTTTTTGTCCCTTAAGAATGTGACTCCTAAGTGATCAGATGATGAGGATGACACCACTGGAAATTATTTGCTTTGCTTCAAAAAGCAGAGTAAAGGGGAAGACACTTTGCACCACCAGCTTGCTAGTCAAGTATTTTTACTTTACCCTATTCTTTCCTGTTTTTGATCAGGTTGCAAAAACCAGTTGTCTTAACTACTTTATTATCTAAGATAGGTAAGGAATTACAAGTGCTGCAGGTGATCTCATGCATTGCAGGCGATTCTTTACTGATTGAGCCACCAAAGAAGCCCCCTAACTTGTATATTTTAACTTGATAGGTAAGTCTTTAGCAGAGTTCGGCATCTGAATGAAATGTAATGAATCTTTGCAAAAATAGTGTGATAATCTGGCAAAACTGTTTCATTAACATTTTTATTGAATGAATGCAAATAGAAGTGCTTGTCTTCATAAACTTTGAAGCTTCATCAATATTGTGTGCTTCAATAGTAGAAGTTAGGTGTGGCCTCTGCAAGAGTGCTATAGAAGCCAGAGGGAGTTTTTAAGGTTATTTAGCTGACACAGTTCTGTAAAATATTTAGGTATCTAAACAGGCGAGATTTTCCTTGATCATTTGTTGCTGTTCTTTTTGTTATTGCTGCTATTCAAGCAAGTTCATATTGCTACGGCTCATAGTAGGTATTCTACCCATGATTATTACTGGGCTGAATTGTGTTTCATACTACTTGATACAGCCCAAGACAAGGCCAGTGTTTAAATAATCTACAACAAAGCTGGTGCCTAATGCAAAGTTACCATATTTGCAAAAGGACCCAGAATGTTGACAATTTCTATAAAATAAACAAAGTTTATATGATATCACCCCTCTTCTTCGCATAAAATCTAACACCTCTGACATGCCCTGAAGTCTCTGCATAATTTGGCTGCTGCCTACCTCTCTAATGGGCTTCGCTGGTAGCTCAATTGGTAAAGAATCCACATGCAATGCAGGAAACCCTAGTTCAGTTCCTGGGTGGGGAAGATCTGCTGGAGAAGGGATAGGCTGCCCACTCCAGTATTCTTGGGCTTCCCTTGTGGCTCAGCTGGTAAAGAATCAGCCTGCAATGTGTGAGACCTTGGTTTGATCCCTGGGTTGGGAAGATCCCCTGGAGAAGGAAATGGCTACCCACTCCAGTATTCTGGCCTGGAGAATTCCATGGGCTGAATAGCCCATGGGGTTTCAAAGAGTTGGATTTCAGGGCATGGCAGAGATGTTAGACTTTATGTGAAGAAGAGGGATGATATTACAAAGATTTGAGCAAGGGAGTTAGGTTTTTTTTTTACTTAATTTATTTTAATTGGAGGCTAATTACCCTTACAATATTGTGGTGGTTTTTGCCATACGTTCACATGAATCAGCCATGGATGTACATGTGTTCCCCATCCTGAACCCTCCTCCCCATCCCATCCCTCAGGGTCATCCCAGTGCACCAGCCCCGAGCACCCTGTCTCATGCATCGAACCTGGACTGGCGATCTGTTTCACATATGATAATATACATGTTTCAATGCCATTCTCTCAAATCATCCAACCCTCACCTTCTCCTACAGAGTCCAAAAGTCTGTTCTTTACATCTGTGTCTCTTTTACTGTCTCACATATAGGGTCATCATTATCATCTTTCTAAATTCCATATATATGCATTAGTATACTGTATTGGTGTTTTTCTTTTCGATTTACTTCACTCTGTATAATAGGCTCCAGTTTCATCCACCTCATTAGAACTGATTCAAATGCAATCTTTTTAATAACTGAGTAATATTCCATTGTGTATATGTAACACAGCTTTCTTATTCATTTATCTGCCCATGGGCATTTAGGTTGCTTCCATGTCCTGGCTATTGTAAACAGTGCTGCGATGAACACTGGGGTACACGTGTCTCTTTCAGATCTGGTTTCCTCCATGTGCATGACCACAAGTGGGATTGCTGGGTCATAGGGCAGTCATGCAAAGAGTTGACTCATTGGAAAAGACCCTGATGCTGGTAGGGGTGGGAGCAGGAGGAGAAGGGGATGACAGAGGTTGAGATGGCTGGATGGCATCACTGACTCGATGGACATGAATTTGGGTAAACTCTAGGAGTTGGTGATGGACAGGGAGGCCTGGCATGCTGCGATTCATGGGGTCGCAAAGAGTTGGACATGACTGAGTGACTGAACTGACTGAATTGATGGCAGTTCTATTTCCAGTTTTTAAAGGAATCTCCACACTGTTCTCCATAGTGGCTGTACTAGTTTGCATTCCCACCAACAGTTTAAGAGGGTTCTCTTTTCTCCACACCCTCTCCAGCATTTATTGTTTGTAGACTTTTTGATAGCAGCCATTCTGACCAGTGTGAGACAGTACCTCATTGTGGTTTTGATTTGCATTTCTCTGATAATGAGTGATGTTGAGCATCTTTTCATGTGCTTGTTAGCCATCTGTGTGTCTTCTTTGGAGAAATGTCTATTTAGTTCTTTGGCCCATTTTTTTTTATTGTGTCGTTTATTTTTCTGTAATTGAGCTGCAGGAGCTGCTTGTATATTTTTGAGATTAATTCTTTGTCAGTTTTTCGTTTGCTATTATTTTCTCCCATTCAGGAGGCTGTCTTTTCACCTTGCTTATAGTTTCCTTTCATTGTGCAAAAGCAGAAGTTATTAATTCTTATTAAACCTATCATCTTTTTTTTCAATTTTATGGTATGATTTATGTGACCTAAGAAATCTTTATTTATCCCAAGTAACAAAGATAATATCCTGTATTTTCTTCTTGAAACTTTATATTAATACAGTTCATATCTAGAAATATAGCCAATTTTCAAATTAATTTTTGTGTATACTGAAAGATAACATTAGACATTCATTGTTTTCCCATATGAATTTCCAGATCTTCCAGCCCCATTGTAGAAAATATTCCATCAGAAGACATTTAGGAGAGATATACGAACATGGATTGACCTTTAAAATTTATGACTGACTCAGGCAAAAAAGAATCAAAATAATACCTTAAGATTTTAGCAAATGACAGAATAAGCTCTCTGAGTAAATGTCCCAGTGGGAAAACCTGCTAGGTAAAAAAATATCTTAAAAATGTTTTACTTTAAATACTTGGCCAAATTAGAATGCAGAGTAATCTTCAGAAGCCAAAAATAAAGTAAAACCTCCATAAGATAATTAAATACCAAAAATGCTTTTGCCCTAAGGGTTTCAACTGAGCTCAAGAAATCTTAAACTTCTATACTAATAGTTGGAAAGGAAGAGAAGAAATGATAAGGATTAAGGCCCTTCCAGTGTTAAGATTCTAACTAGAGACCTCCACACAAATCTAGGGCCTAGAAGGACAGCAGAGCTTCAGAAATAAACCAATTGTGCAAAAGATATACTGAGGAAAATGATATTTTTAGGCCTAAATGCTGTAAAGAGGATAATAAAAAGCCTCCTTGAGAATTCATAGTCAGAAGGCAGCCTTCAAAGGAGTTTATAACTTGAATCAATACTACCTGTATGGTGTGTGAAAGCTTAGGATTACAATTCACTTTAAAGTCATGTTGATTTGGCTTAAAGCCACTTGCAGAAGCAAATTAGAGGAAAACTGTTTCTAAAGTTTAAAAAGTTCTAAAGAAAATAAACAGTTCATACTTAAAAATCACAAAACAAAGGGAAATAAGTCACTGAATTAAAGGCATTGGAAAAAAGCAAAACATATCTGACTTTCAAATATTAAAAGTGGAAACTGAGAGAAAAATATTTTTAATATGAAAGAAATTCAAGGGAAGTATGAAAATATCAGCACAACTTCCAATTCTCTATCTCTTTAGTAAGCACTTTTACCATTACATTTTCTAAAATTTCTAGAATATTTTACTCTTTTCCAGTTTTCTCCATGTTTTTGTTTGAGTCTTTCTGTCTTGCCTTGAACAGTGTCTGGCACATAGTAGACAATACTTAATACCAGGTACAAAGTAGTAGTCACATACGGATGTGACAATTGGACCATAATAAAGACTGCACCGAAAAATCAATGTTTTCAAACTGTGGTGATAGAGGAAACTCTTGAGAGCCCCTTGGGCAGCAAGGAGACCCAGCCAGTTAATCCTAAAGGAAATCAACCCTGAATATTCATTGGAAGGGCCAATGCTGAATTTGAAGCTCCGATACTTTGGCCACCTGATGCAAAGAGCCAACTAACTGGAAAAAACCTCGATACTGGGAAATATTGAGGGCAGAAGGAGAAGGGGTTGACAGAGGATGAGATGGTTGGATAGTATCATCATTGCCGTGGACATGAGTCTGAGCAAATTCCAGGAGACAGTGAAGGACAGGGAAGCCTGATGTGCTACAGTCCATGGGTTCTCAAAGAGTCAGACTCGACTGAGCAGCAATAACAAGCAGACAATCAATACAAACTTTTTTGAGTGAGTGAAAAAATGACAACTTTTTTCAATATGAAGAGGAGTAGGGTTAGTATGAGAATAATGTAGGGCCAGGACTGATTTTTTTGAAAAATAAATATGAGAAACACTAATTCTAATTTAAATGCTCATGGGAAAGAATCTCTAGAGAGAGAAAGAGGTTAAAGACACATGAGTTAGAGATCTGAAATGAGATGAGGACCTTGAGAAGTTAAAGACAGTGGGACCTCCCTCACATGGAAATGAAATGGCCTTTGAATAGAGGAGAGAAGCTCCCTTTAATTTAAAGGGGGAAAAATGTACAGATAAATGTTGGTGTGCATATTTGACTGGTGTGAGGGAGAAAAGAAGGGAGGGGAAGAAACAAGTTGCCGGTTGTGTCCAGAAAATGTAGAACTTACAAGGTGAAGCCTAGATTCGATGCCTAGTGGTGGCTCTCAAGTAAATTCTATAAACTGCTGCAGAAAAAACAAAAAGCAAAATCCCCTCATTCCCAAAACATTTACTTTTTTTCCTAAGAAGTTTTCTGATGGGAGGAAAGAACAGTGCATGAGCTAATTCATCTACTTGGCACTGAAAATTTGTTCCTTGGGGAGCTCAAATTTAGTTACATTGGATCCAACCTAGAATTGGTCTGGAATTCATTCTTTCCCTGGTAGGGATGATGTGTCACACACAAAGCAGCAAGAGGATCCTTATAAACTGTACATCTCAAATAGCTCAAGAAACATTGAATTTCTTCAGTTACTACCCACTAAGACAAAGCTCATAATAAATGTTAGAAAATACTTTTCATCTTTAATGGTGTGTTTGAATAAGTTTTGAAATTTAAACACTTTATCATCAAAATGCTAATAATTTCCATTTTTTTTAGGTGGAATTTAGATTTTAGCTGCCTGAATTCCAAGTAATGCTTGTGTGAGAAATTTTGAACGTTTTTGTTGTTGTTCAGTTACTAAGTCGTGTCTGACTCTGGAACCCCATGAACTGCAGCATGCCAGGCTCCCCTTCCCAGAGTTCGCTCAAATTCATGTCCAGTGAGTCTGTGATACTATCTAAGCATCTCGTCCTCTGCCACCCTCTTCTCCTTATGCCTTCAATCTTCCTCAGCATCAGGATCTTTTCCAGTGAGCCAGGTCTTTGCCTCAGATGGCCAAAGTACTTGAACATCAGCGTCAATCCTTCCAAAGAATATTCAGAACTGATTCCTTTAGGATTGACTGGTTTGATCTCCTTGCTGTCCAAGAGTCTTCTCCAGTACCACAATTCTAAAGCATCAAACTTCAGCACTCACTCTTCTTAATGGTTTAACTTGCACATCCATATTCCCGACTACTGGAAAAAGCCAAAGCTTTGACTATACAGACCTTTGTCAGCAAAGTGATGTCTCTGTTTTTTAATATGCTGTCTATGT
Organism: Odocoileus virginianus; assembly: GCF_023699985.2. NCBI lineage: Eukaryota > Metazoa > Chordata > Mammalia > Artiodactyla > Cervidae > Odocoileus > Odocoileus virginianus. Next base: position 34,334,434 of record NC_069697.1, read on the forward strand.
TTTTCATAGCTTTCCTTCTAAGGAGCAAGCATCTTTCAATTTCATGGCTGCAGTCACCATCCACAGTGATTGTGGAGCCCAAGAAAATAAAATCTGCCACTTCTACTTTTTTCCCCTTCTACTTGCCATGAAGTCATGGAACTGGATGTTATGGTCATCATTTTTTGAATGCTGAGTTTCAAGCCAGCATTTTCACTCTCTTCCTTGACCTTCATCAAGAGGTGATTTAGCTCCTCTTTGCTTTCTGCCATTAGAGTGGTATCATTTACATATCTGAGGTTGTTGATATTTCTCCTGGAAATGTTGATTTTAGTCTGTGATTCATCCAGCCTGGCATTTTTCATGTTGTTCTGTGTACATGTTAAATAAGCAGGGTGACAATATACAGTCTTATTGTACTCCTTTCCCAAGTTTGAACCAGTCAGTTATTCCACGTCCAGTTCTAACTGTTGCTTCTTGACCCTCACATATGTTTCTCAGGAGACAATAATCAGTTTTTTTAAAAAATGAAAAATGTGATCCAGTTTGTAGAAACTCCCAGGTTTCTGTTAGAAAAGAGGTTACTGGAGGAAACCATTTATGGTACAGATAGTTCCTCATGAATCTGACTCCACAACGGAGCAATTATAAAGCCCACCCCACTTAAGCAAAAAAAGGATAGGGGGAAAGCTAGAAGAGAGATGTCTCAAAAGTCTATCTTCAGGGAAAGAACTATTTCAAAGTACAAACTTACCCAAGAGAAATGTCCAAACTTGTTTTGTGTTAAAACAGAACTCAGCAATAATTTGAAAACCTGTATGCTGCTGGGTTTGAAGGATAAATACAGAACAAAGCTGGATTTTTTAAAATATGGAAAAAATATTTGGAAATTATCACTATTTGTAGGAAAAAAACTTACACACTATTAAACTTAATTTAAATTTGAGGCAAGATGCAGTAATTATATTCTGTTCTTAGATCTTTATGTACTCGATTATGTGAACTCCTTCTTGGATCACAGCCTTCTCCTGGCAAAGGGTCTTGTATAACTCAGTGAAACTATGAGCCATTATGTGTAGGGCCACCCAAGATGGACAGGTTGTAGTGAAGAGTTTTGGCAAAATATGGCCCACTTGAGAAGAGAATGGCAACCCACTCCAGTATTCTTATCTGAAGAACCCATGAACAGTATGGAAAGGTAAAAAGATATGGTGCCAGAGTTGAGACCCTGAAGTCCAAAAGTGTCTAATATGCTACTGGGGAAGAGTGGAGGACAATTACTAATAGCTTCCCTGGTGACTCAGTTGCTAAAAATCTGCCTGCAATGTGGGAGACCTGGGTTTGATCCCTGGGTTGGGAAGATACCCTGGAAAAGGGAACAGCCACCCACTCCAGTATTCTGGCCTGGAGAATTCCATGGACTGTATAGCCCATGGGGTTACAAAGACTCAGACAAGACTGAGTGATTTTCATGTCCAGAAAGAATGAAGCAGCTGGACCAAAGAAAAAACAATGTTCAGTTATGGATCTCTCTGGTATGAAATTAAAGTCTGATGATGTAAAAAACAATATTGCATAGGATCCTGGAATGTTAGGTCCATGAATCAAGGTAAATTGGACATGGTTAAATAGGAGATAGCAAGAGTGAACATCAACATCTTAGAAATCAATAAACTAAAATGAATGGGGCTGGGTGAATTTAATTCAGATGACTATTATATCTACAACTATGAGCAAGAATCCCTTAGAAGAAATGGAATATCCCTCATGTCAACAAAAGAGTCAGAGATGCAGTAGTTGGGTGCAATCTCAAAAATGATAGAATGATCTCAGTTTGTTTCTAAGACAAACCATTCAACATCTCAGTAATCCAAGACAATGCTGCAACCACTAAAGTTGAAGAAGCTGAAGTTAACCAGTTCTATGAAGACATACAACATCTTTTAGAACTAATACCAAAAAAGATGTCCTTTTCAACATGTTGTTGTTCAGTCCCTAACTTGTGTCCAACTCTTTGCAACTCCACCGACTATATAGCACACCAACCTTCTCTGTCCTCCAACATTTCCTGAAGTTGCTCAGATTCATGTCTATTGAGTCAGTGATGCTAGCTAACCATCTCACCCTCTACCACCCCCTTTACATCATAAGAGAATGACATGCAAAAAGAGGAAGTCAAGAGTTACCTGGAAAAACAGGCAAGTTTGCCCTTGAAGTACAACATGAATCAGGGCAAAGGCTAACAGAATTTTTTCAAGAGAACTTGTGAGTCATAGTAAACACCCCTTTCCAACAACCCAAGAAATGATTCTATACTTGGACACCACCAGATGATCAATACAGAAATCTGATCATGTTCCTTGAAGCCAAAGTGGAGAAGTTCTATACAGTCAGTGAAAAACAAGACATGGAGTTGGCTATGGTTCAGATCATGAGCTCCTTATTACAAAATCCAGGATTATATTGAAGAAAGTGGGGAAAATCACTAGGCCATTCAGGTATGAACTCAATCAAATCCCTTATGATTACACAATAGAGGTATTCAAGGGGCTAGATCCCCTAGTTCAGTCCCACAGTCAAGTCCGATTCTTTATGATCAAATGGACTGCAGCACGCCAGGTTTCTCTGTCCATCACCAACTTCCAGAGCTTGCTCAAACTCATGTCCATTGAGTCAGTGATGCCATCCAACCATCTCATCCTCTGTTATCCACTTCCCCTCCTGCCTTCAACCTTTCTTAGCATTAGGGTGTTCTCTAAGGAGTCAGGTCTTTACATCAGGTGGCCAAAGTATTGGAGCTACAGCTTCAGCATCAGTCCTTCCTATGAATATTCAGGACTGATTTCCTTTACAATTGACTGGTTGGATCTTCTTGCAGTCCAAGGGACTCTCAAGAGTCTTCTGCAACACCACAGTTCAAAACATCAATTCTTCAGCACTCAGCTTTCTTTACGGTCCAACTCTCACAATCCATACATGACCACTGGAAAAACCATAGTTTTGACTAAAGGGACCTTTGTCAGCAAAGTAATGTCTCTGCTTTAATATGCTGTCTAGGTTTGTCATAGCTACCTTTTCTTCCAAGGAACAGGCATCTGTTAATTTCATGGCTGCAGTCACCATCTGCAGTGATTCTGGAGCCCAAGAAAATGAAGTCTGTCACTGTTTCCATTGTTTCCCTGTGAATCACAACAAACTGTGGAAAATTCTTAAAGAGATAGGATTACCAGACTACCTTCCTGCCTCCTGAAAAATCTGTATGCAGGTCAAGAAGCAACAGTTAAAACCAGACATGGAACTCACAGCTTAGGGTAAATGATGTTGGATTCATGATCTCTGAGGAACAAGATTTAGCTTTGGGACCAGGGACCAGGCTTGATCACTCAAGAGTTTGGTGTACCAGAGTTTTATTAAAGTGAAAAAGGGACAGAGAAAACTTCTGAAATAGACATCAGAAGTGGGGCAAAGAATGCCCCCACTCACTACTCTTATCAAGACCTTATCTGCTTTTACCAGACCCACTCCCACAACATACATCTTAAATTAGCAAGATTAGAACTAAATAAAAGGTCTTACCAGAATGGCTCTCACAACATATGTCCATGTCCTCTTAAAATGACAAGATTAGTCAGAAGTTTCCTGTTAAGGAGAAACATGTCTTCAAGCAAGATACATTGTTATATTGACTAAGACAAAGCAATGTAGGAAAAAAGCTTGACCTTTTCTCCTCTTTGAGAGCCCCTTTCTCATTCTCAAGGGCCCTTATCAACCTACCTAAACTGGTGAAGGTGATGGAATTCCAGTTGAGATATTTAAAATCCTAAAAGATGATGCTGTGAAAATGTTACACTCAATATGCTAGCAAATTTGGAAAATTCAGCAGTGGCCACAGGTCAGCTTTCATTCCAATCCCTAAGAAAGGCAATGCCAAAAAATGCTCAAACTACCGTACAATTGCATTCGTCTCACATGCTAGTAAAGTAATGCTCTGAATTCTCCAAGCCAGGCTTCAACAGTACATGAACCATGAACTTCCAGATGTTCAAGCTGGATTTAGAAAAGGCAGAAGGACCAGAGATCAAATTGTCAATATCCATTGGATCTTTAAAAAAGCAAGAGAGTTCCAGTAAAACATATGCTTCTGCTTTATTGATTATGCCAAAGCCTTTGTCTGTGTGGATCACAAAAAACTGTGGAAAATTCTTCAAGATATGGGAATACCAGACCACCTAAACTGCATCCTGAAAAATCTGTATGCAGGTCAAGAAGCAACAGTTGGAACTGGACATGGGACAACAGACTGGTTCCAAATCGGGAAACATGTACATCAAGGCTGTTTATTGTCACCCTGCTTATTTAACTTATATACAAAGTACATCATGAGAAATGCCAAGCGGGATGAAGCACAAGGTGGAATCATGATTGCCAGGAGAAATATCAATAATCTCAGATATGCAGATGACACCACCCTAATGGCAGAAAGCAAAGAAGAACAAAAGTGCCTCTTGATAAGAGTGAAAGAGGAGAGTGAAAAAGTTGGCTTAAAACTCAACATTCTGAAAACTAAGATCATGGCTTCGGGTCCCATCACTTCATGGCAAATAGATGGGGAAACAGTGGAAACAGTGGCAGACTTTATTTTTGGGGGCTCCATAATCACTGAAGATGGTGATTGCAGCCATGAAATTATAAGATGCTTGCTTCTTGGAGGAATAGTTATGACCAGCCTAGACAACATATTCAAAAGCAGAGACATTACTTTGCCAAAAAAGGCCCATCTAGTCAAAGCTATGGTTTTTCCAGTAGTCATGTTTGTGTGTGAGAGTTGGACTATAAAGAAAGCTCATCACTGAAGAATTGATGCTTTTGAACTGTGGTGTTGGAGAAGACTCTTGAGAGTCCCTTGGACTGCAAGGAGATCCAGCCAGTCCATCCTAAAGGAAATCAGTCTGGAATATTCATTGGAAGGACTGATGCTGAAGTTGAAACTCCAATACTTTGGCCATCTGATGCAAAGAACTGACTCATTAGAAAAGACCCTGATGCTGGGAAAGATTGAAGATGGGAGGAGAAGGAGACAATAGAGGATGAGATGGTTGGATGTCATCACCAACTCAATGGACATGCTGCTGCTGCTGCTGCTAAGTCGCTTCAGTAGTGTCCAACTCTGTGCGACCCCATAGACAGCAGCCAACCAGTCTCCGCCGTCCCTGGGATTCTCCAGGCAAGAACACTGGAGTGGGTTGCCATTTCCTTCTCCAATGCATGAAAGTGAAAAGTGAAAGTGAAGTCACTCAGTCATGTCTGACTCTTTGTGACCCCATGAACTGCAGCCTACCAGGCTCCTCCATCCATGGGATTTTCCAGGCAAGAGTCCTGGAGTGGGGTTCCATTGCCTTCTCTGCAATGGACATGAGTTTGAGTAAGTTCCGGGAGATGGTGATGGGCTAGGAGGCCTGACGTGCTGCAGTCCATGGGGTCACAGTGATATGACTGAGCAGTCAATTGAACTGAATTGAACTGAAGGATTAGCTCTCTCAGAACAATGGACTGGTTTCAAATTGAGAAAGGAGTATGTCAAGGCTGTATATTGTCACCCTGCTTATTTAACTTATATGCAGAGTACATCATGTGAAATGCTGAGCCGGATGAAGCACAAGCTGGAATCAAGATTGCTGGGAGAAATATCAATAACCTCAGATAAGTAAATGATACCATACTTATGGCAGAAAGCAGAGAGGCCTGCTTCATACAGGCCTTTTGATGAAAGTGAAAGAGGAGAGTAAAAAAGCTGGCTTACTATTCAACATTCAAAAAACTAAGATCATGGCATCTGTTCCCATCACTTCATGGAAAATAGATGGGGAAACAATGGAAACAGATCTGGTAGACAGAATACCTGAATATCTCTGGCTGGAGGTCGGTAAATTTGTACATGAGGCAGTGACCAAAACCATCCCAAAGAAAAAGAAACACAAGAAGGCAAAATGGTTGTCTCAGAAGACTTTACAAATAGTTGAGGAAAGAAGAGAAGCAAAAGGCAAGGGGGAAAGGCAAAGATATACCCAACTGAGTGCAGAGTTCCAGAGAAGAGCAAGGAGAGAGAAGAAGGCCTTCTTAAAAACACAATGCAATGAAACAGAGGAAAATAGTATAATGGGAAGATGAGAGATCTCCCCAAGAAAATTGTAGATATGAAAAAAAATATTTCATACAATTATGGGCACAATAAAGGACAGAAATATTAAAGACCTAACAGAAACAGAAGAGGTTAAGTAAAGGTAGTAAGAATACACAGAACTGTACAAAAAAGATCTTCACTACCCAGATAATCATGATGGTGTGTTCACTCGCTTAGAGCCAGATAACCTGGAGTGTTAAGTCAGTGGGCCTTAGGAAGCATTATTATAAACAAAGCTAGTGGAGGTGATGGAATTCCAGCTAAACCTATTTAAAGTTCTAAAAGATGATGCTGTTAAAGTGCGGCACTCAATACGTCAGCAAATTTGGAAAACTCAGCAGCAGCCACAGGACTGGAAAAGGTCAGTTTTCATCCCAACCCCAAAGCAGGACAATGCAGAGAATATTCAAATTACTGAACAATTGCCCTCATTTCACATGCTAGCAAGGTTATGGTCCAAATTCTTCAAGCTCAGCTTTAGCAATGTGTGAACCAAGATCTTCCAGATGTACAAGTTGGGTTTTGAAGAGGTAGAGGAACCAGAGATCAAATTGCCAACATCTTTTGGGTCATGGATAAAGCAAGGAGTTCCAGAAAAACATCTACTTCTGCTTCATTGACTATAATGAAGCCTTTGTGCAGATCACAACAAACTGTGAAAAATTTTTAAAGAGATGGGATTATCAGAGCACCTTATCTGTCTCCTGAGAAACTTGTACATGACTCTTGGAAAAACCATAGCTTTGACTAGAAGGACCTTTGTCAGAAAAGTGGTGTCTCTGTTTTTTTAATACGCTGTCTAGGTTTGTCATAGCTTTTCTTCCAAGAAGCAAGCGTCTTTTAGCTTCATGGCTGTAGTCACCATTCACAGTGATTTTGGAGCCCAAGAAAATAAAATCTGTCAGTTTCAATTGTTTCCCCATCTATTTGCCATGAAGTGATGGGTGCAGTGCCATTATCTTAATTTTCTGAATGTTGAGTTTTAAGCCAGTTTTTTCCCTTTCCGCTTTCACCTTCATCAAGAGGCTCTTTAGTTCCTCTTCACTTTCTCTCATTAGGATGGTATCATCTGCATATCTGAGGTTATTGATACTTGTCCCAGTATACTGATTCCAGCTTGAGCTTCATCTACCCAGAGATCTCACATGATGTACTCTGCATATAAGCTAAATAAGCAGGGTGACAATATACAGCCTTGAGGTACTCCTTTCCCAATTTTGAATCAGTTCATTGTTCCACGTCCAGTTCTAAGTGTTGCTTCTTGAACTGCAGGTAAGGTGGTTTGGTATTCCCATCTCTAAGTATTTTCCACAGTTTTTGTAATCCACACAGTAAATGACTTTAGCATAGTTAATGAAGCAGAAGTAGATTTTTTTCTCAAAGACCCTTGCTTTTTCTATGATCCAATGAATGTTGGCAGTTTGGTCTCTGGTTCCTCTGCCTCTTCTAAATCCAACTTGTATACCTGGGAGCTCCCGATTCATGTACTGTTGAGCCTATCTTGAAGAATTTTGAGCATTGCCTTGGTAGCATGTGGCCACTGCAGAGTTTTCTAGATTTGCTGGTATATTGGGTGCAGCACTTTCAGTTCAGTTCAGTTGGTCAGTCGTGCCTGACTCTTTGCGACCCGATGAACTGCAGCACACCAGACCTCCCTGTCCATCACCAACTCCCGGAGCCTACCCAAACTCATGTCCATTGAGTTGGTGGTGCCATCCAACCATCTCATCCTCTGTTGTCCCCTTCTCTTCCCATCTTCAATCTTTCCCAGCATCAGGGTCTTTTCCAATGAGTCAGTTCTTCACACCAGGTGGCCAAAGTATTGGAGTTTCAGCTTCAACATCAGTCCTTCCAATGAGCACCCAGGACTGATTTCCTCTAGGATGGACTGGTTGGATCTCCTTGCAGGCCAAGGGACTCTCAAGAGTCTTCTCCAACACCACAGTTCAAAAGCATCAATTCTTCGGTGCTCAGCTTTCTTTATAGTCCAACTCTCACATCCATACATGACTACTAGAAAAACAATAGCCTTGACTAAACAAACCTTTGTTGGCAAAGTAATGTCTCTGTTCTTTAATATGTTGTCTAGGTTGGTCATAACTTTCCTTCCAAGGAGTAAGCGTCTTTTAATTTCATGTCTGCAATCACCATCTGCAGTGATTTTGGAGCCCCTCAAAGTAAAGTCAGCCACTGTTTCCACTGTTTCCCCTTCTATTTGCAATGAAGTGATGGGACCACATGCCATGATCTTAGTTTTCTGAATGTTGAGCTTTAAGCCAACTTTTTCACTCTCCTCTTATACTTTCATCAAGAGGCTCTTTAGTTCTTCAATTTCTGCCATAAGGGTGATGTCATCTGCATGTCTGAGGTTATTGATATTTCTCCTGGCAATCTTGATTCCAGCTTGCTTTTCTTCCAGCCCGCTCTTCTTCCAGCCCAGCGTTTCTCATGATGTACTCTGCATATAAGTTAAATAAGCATGATGACAATATACAGCCTTGACTTACTCCTTTCCCGATTTGGAACCAGTCTGTTGTTCCATGTCCAGTTCTAACTGCTGCTTCCTGACCTGCATACAGGTTTCTCAAGACTTTAGCAGCAGCATCTTTTAGGATTTTAAATAGCTCATCTGGTATTCCATCACCTCCACTAGCTTTGTTCATAGTAATGCTTTTTTAAGGCCCATTTGACTTCATACTCCAGGATGTCTGGCTCTAGGTGAGTGATCATCCATTGTGGTTTTCTGTGTAATGAAGATCTTTTCTGTATCATTCTTCTGTATATGCTTGCCACCTCTTTTTAAAATATGCATGCATGCTCAATCATTTCAGTCATGTGCGACTCTTTGCGACCTATGGACTATAGCCCACCAGGCTCCTCTGTCCATGGGATTTTTCAGGCAAGAATACAGGATTGGGTTGCCATTTCCTTCTCCAGGGGATCTTCCTCACCCTGGGATTGAATTCCTATCTCCTGAGTCTCATGCATTGCAGGCTCATTCTTTACCCACTGTGCCACTGGGAAGCTCCTTCTTAATATATATTAATATATCATATATGCAGATGATACCACCTTAATGACAGAAAAAGAAGAGGAACTAAAAAGCCTCTTGATGAGGGTGAAAGAGGAGAGTGAAAAAGCTGGCTTGAAACTCAACATTCAAAAAGTGAAGATCACAACCTCTGGTCCCTCGACTTCATGGCAAATAGAAAGGGAAGAAGTAGAAGCAGTGGTGACACATTGTGTTTTCTTGGCTCCTAAATTACTGTGGATGGTGACTGCAGCCATGGAACTAAGGCATATTTGTCTGCACCTTATAAGGAAAGCTATGAGAAACCTAGGCAGTGTATTAAAAAGCGGAGACATCCCATTGCCGACAAAGGTCCATATAGTCAAAAGTCCCATAGTCATGTATGGATGTGAGAGTTGGACCATAAAGAAGGCTGCGTGCCGAAGAATTGATGCCTTTAATTGTGGTGCTGGGTGAGACTCCTGAGTCCCTTGAACTGCAAAGAGATCAAACCAATCAATCCTAAAATAAATCAACCCTGAATATTCATTGGAATGAATATTCATTGATACTGAAGTTGCACCAATACTTCGACTACATGATGCAAAGAGTCGACTCATTGGAAAAGACCTTGATGGGAAAACTGAAGGCAAAAGAAGGGGGCTGCAGCGGATGAGATTATTAGATAGCATCACCGACTCAATGGACAGGAATTTGATCAAGCTCTGGGAGATAGTGAAGTACCTGGGAGCCTGATGTGCTGCAGCCCATGGGGTTGCAGAGAATCCGACAGGACAGCAACTGAACAACAACAGTGTAATAAAAAAAATTTCCTTTCATTTTCATTAATAAACCAATTTGTCAGTAACAGAATAGGTAGAAGAAAAATGTAAAGTACTTTTTGTAAACATTTTTGCTTTTTTTGAGTGTGAAGTTCCATATGTTAAAGTATTCACTCTGACTTTTCAATATAGAACTAGTAGGACTCATTGGATTTCCTTGCTTCCTGATGTTTTGAATTTGTGAGCTGCTTAACATTAAAAAAACCTGCATGTTCAAGCAAAAGTGAATTGTATCATGTTCATTTATTTCGTCCATTCATAGCTGATATCTGTTTTGGTTTATATATAGTTTTGAAAAAGCATAGTTGTGAGAGGCTCAATATACAAATAATGTCCAAATAGCATATCAAAATAGAACACTGATTTTCCTAGCAAACAAGCAATTCTCCCTTGAATATGTTAAAGTTGTTTGAACCAAATTAATATTGATCTCCCCTACTGTATTTTCAAGTTCCCAAGTGTAAGAAGTACATATTTTTCTCTCCATTGTATTCCATGAACTTAGCCTCTACATAGTAGATGCTCAATAGATACCTGCTGACTTAATTGAAACAGTGATTCCTACAGTACTACTTAGTAAAAGAAATATATTACTTAATAATATGATCTAAAAATGATTAACTCAGGATGCTCCAATGTTTCTGAACCACATACCTTTTATGTAAGACCTGAATTTAACCCCTCATATATTTTCCTACTGGAAAATTACCCTGCTACCTCCCTTTAATCTCCATGAGTACCTTCATCTTTTCTTAGGTATTGGACAAACTCCTCCTTTAAGATTCTAATAAAAATGGCACTTGAGATTGATTGTGTTCCTCTAAGGCCACCTTACATTATTCATACTTCTGTATATTTTACCATAATTATTTATTTTCATCTTTTCTCCTTCAGAATCTGAACTTCTCAAAATAGAATCCTATATTCTATTCATCTTTCACAAAAAGGAAGCGGTATAAGCAATTAGGTTTACTATGTGCTAACCAGGTCCCATGAGAACATAGTGTTATTTCACTTATCCTTATAGTAACCCTCAAAATAAAATAACATTATCTGCCTTTTTCAGGTGAGAAAGACAAGTCTGAGGTGGGTGAAAGTTCTTGTTGAAGGTCACACATCAAGGGAATAGCAAAGATGAGCTTCGAATTCAGACATAATTTACTCCAGATTCTGTTATCTGAATTTGTTTCATAGACTATTAAATTCAGTTAACTAATGTCCTAATCTTGTATAATTTTCTCTTTTCCATATAATATAGTTCCTACTTTTCCCTGAAGTTCTCCTTTCATTGTCTGTAGACACCATAAATTTAGACAGCACACATAAATTTACCAGCTGAAATATTCAATCCTATGTCAACCTCCACATTTATGTTAAAGTGCTACTTAAAATACAATTATTTAAAAAGTGGCATTCTTTTTCATAGCATAAAATGTCCTTCCTTAACCTTCTAATTCCTAAAGAAATATATTCATGTTTAAAATGTATATACTAAACTTCATTTTAAATCCTTTTATATTATTCTGCATTTTGTAATTTAGAAAGAAAAGGTTGCTAGTCAAAAGTCATTCTCAGGTTTATTTGCCTAACTTCTATATGCAAATAGGATTTCTAGATGGTTCTACTATAAGCTAAGGCCTTAGAGGTGATTTAACATTTTAGTACATCAAAGATTATTGTTGACATTAATATGATGAAATAAAAAAGCAGTAATGTTTGAACTGTTCTCAGAGTGCTATTTGCAACATGTAAAATACTCATTAAATATAACCTGGAGTTTATAAATTGATTTATATCAACAATGAACCCAACACTACCATTTATTTCTACATGCTTTTTATTAAACACATCAGGAGATCAAAATGACAGAAGTACATTCTTTCATTAAGTAGAAATATGAAGCTGTTTTCAAGCTCTATTTAAGAAGGTAATAACATGCACTTTGCATTTCTTTTCTAAGCACAGTACATCAACTAGAGCCCAACTCCTATTTCCTACTAAAAATAGACCTCAGTATGAAAGGGGGGAGAGGCAAGGAAGAAACAACAGTGCTTTCCTCTTATAGAAAATTACATTTCTTGGGATCCCCTGTCCTAAGTGAAATGAGAATCATGTCGATTTTGCGTTCTTCCCCTTATATCTTGAAACTACTAAGGCACATTTTAACTCTTTCCCCCATTTGTTTTCTTAGCATAGAGGAATTTATTTGTATATATTTTCATGTATGTAGTTTTAACCATATGGTAAGGGGGCTTCCCTGGAAGCTCAGCTGGCAAAGAATCCACCTGCAATGCAGGAGACCCCAATTCAATTCCTGGGTTGGGAAGATCAGCTGGAGAAGGGATAGGCTACCCACTCCAGTATTCTTGGGTTTCCTTGGTGATTCAGTTGGTAAAGAATCCACCTGCAATGTTTGAGATCTGGGTTCAATCACTGGGTGAGAAGATACCCTGGAGAAGGGAATGGCTACCTACACTAGTATTCTGGCCTAAAGAATTCAATGGACTGTATAGTCCATGGGGTCGAAAAGAGTTAGAACTGCATGACTTTCACTTTCAAGCATATGGTAAAAGTTATAAAAAAAGTAGTTTATACAATAATCAAAGAAAAATAGACTGAGGGTAAACTAGAAATGTATTCATCAGTTGAAGTGAATGTCAGACAAAAACACCTTGGTGATACTTTCCTTCCTTTTTAAATTTATTCTTAATATTTTCCTCCATGATCTGAGAACTGAAGTCAAAGACCAAGCATTTGCTTATGTGCAATTATACAGCATTTGGCAAGCACTCTACACTGTCTAGAATTAAAGAATAATGAGATGCTGTTTTGTCTTCTGCTTAATACCATCCTTAAGTAAACTACCATGATAATGACTTGGCTACTGGGCCCAGTGTTCATGTGTACATTTTCATTGTGAGGAGGAATAAAATAGAAAACCACTGGAGGATGAAGTAAGACAATAGGAAACAGATAACTCAAGACAACATAGGGTTTTTCTTCACCTAAACAGTGGTTTGTGATTTTCTAATAGAAACTTTTGCATTCTTAATTTCATTGAATCTAAGATACCAATCACTTATAAGACATCCTAATTTAAGAGTTGTTGAAGTGTGAAAAAATATTTTAGAAACAGTGAAATATGGTAAATATCTGGATTTCTGGCTTCTTTCAAAAAATTTGAATTATTTGACAAGCTAGAGCTGTGACCCCTCTTGGCAATGATAGCTCTGTCAAGTAGTGGCTGTTCCATTTCGCTTGCTTTCTTTTTCTTGCTTCCTGCTTTCCTCCCATTTTCTTCATTATTTTGTCATTAATTTCATACATATTCTGCTAGTGTCTCCCAAGAGACACTGGGAAGTCATTGGTTAATGAAATAAGCAACATTCTTGCCTTCAAAGAGCTTACCTCACATTAGGAAAGACAGATTGTAAATAAGTAAATCAATAACATGATAATTTCAAAAGTAGGGAGTGCTATGAGGAAATAAAACCAGAATAGGGAATAGAAAGTGATTGAGGAAGTGCGTGTATTATTTTGATGATGTGAGAAGACCTCCTTGAAGAGGGCACTTCTGACTTAAGTCTTTGTTGATGGGAAGGAGCCAGTTCTGTGGAGGTCATCTAGTTTTCTGACCCATCTTTTTGGGTGTTTATTTTATTGTTTCCTTTGGAAACCCCTTTCTTTGTACTGGCTTCTTAATATCCTCCAATGTTTTCCTTTGATACTCCTCAATTTCACTGTTTCTTGATGACTTTATCAACTGTTTAACCATGATTTAAACTTTGAAGATTCTGGTATTTTTACCTTAAATCCAATCTAAAATCATTTTTATAATTGCTTAGTAACAGCCATTCCACCTGGAAAGTTGACAAGCACCACATACTCCAGGAAGGCTCAGATTGACATTATTTATCTCATCCTTATTAGGTTCCTCCTTCTTCTGAATTATGATAATGATTATATTGTGTGCACTATGTGATTTTAACAAGCACTTTTGTTGTTCTTACTATGAACTTGAAACTATTCCAAATGCTTTGCAAATACTGTATGAGATTACATATTCATTGAAATAAGGGACTAAGCTTTTTTTTCTTCTTTTTATTTCCTGCTCTTTGTATAAAAAGGACAATTCAATAAAATCTTGGTGAGGGAAAAAAAAGAAATAATAAATAAGTAAATGAACACAATGAATGCAACTATAGAGAGTTAGTTGTTATTGAGAGGAATGAAAAAGATTGCTGATCAGACATAAGTTACACGATTGCCAGGCAACAATGAGGAGTTTTGTGTTTGTGCTCTGAATTTTCAGGAGTTCAAATTTGCATAGTTATTGCTGTCTTCTATGTCTGCATAACAAAAAAGTATAGCATTGAGTTAAAGTCATATTTTGTGATGTGCACATGGTGAAAAGATAACAGCATATGGGAATGGAGAGCTGGAGAAGATGGAAGTCAGATCATTCCCAGGTTTAAGCTGAGTGAAAAGGAAGCATCAAGATTACTGATAAGGAAGAATAGAGAAATAAAGAGAATTAAGGGAAATTAAAAAACTAAGACTATGAGCTCAGCATAGGCTTAGGAGACAAAAGTGAAACGTGTATAGCACACACAAACATTCTTTTGTTTACTTAATTAAAAAAAATTGTTACTACTTTTTAAAATTGAAATGTAGTTAATTTATAATGCTGTGTTCAAGTGTAAAATAACTGTACTGAAAAATAATTGTACTGTACTGAAAAATAACTGTATTGCAAAATAATTTGGATAATAATAATTCAGATTCTTTTCCATTATAGATTATTACAAGATATGGAGTATAGTCTCCTGTGCTATGTGGTAGGTCCTTATTGTTACCTATTTTATATATCCAATTAAATATATATAGTGTGTATATGTTAATCTCAATCTCCTAATTTACCCCCCCTCCCCCACTGCTGCCCCATCACTTTTGGTAATCATAGGTTTGTTTTCTTTACCTGTGAGTCTATTTCTGTTTTGTAAATAAGTTCATTTGTATTGTTTTTTTATTAAATTCCACATATAAGTGATATCATATGATGTTTGTCTTTCTCTGTCTGACTTACTTCACTTATGATAAGTTCTAAATCCATCTGTATTGCTACAAGTGGCATTATTTCATTATTTTTATGGCTAAGTAATACACCCTTGTGTATGTACACCACATCTTTATCTATTCATCTGTTGGTGGACATTTAGATTGCTTCCAGCTTACATGTACTTTTAATCATATAGTAGTTCTCTAGAATAGTCAGTTCAGTTCAGTCACTCAGTTATGTCCGACTCTTTGTGACCCCATGTAGTCCATGGGGACTACAGCACACCAGACTTCGCTGTCCATCACCAACTCCCAGAGCTTGCTTGAACTCATGTCCATCAAGTCAGTGATGCCATCCAGCCATCTCATCCTCTGCCATCCCCTTCTCCTGCCTTCAATCTTTCCCAGCATCAGGATCTCTTCCATTGAGTCATTTCTTCGCATCAGGTGGCCAAAGTATTGGAGCTTCAGCTTCAACATCAGCTGTTAACCTATAAAAACCCATTTAACACATAAAAACATTGATGTACATTTTTACCCATAAAAATGTTAACATATCTAATTTTAAATTTTCAAGTAGCTACTTTTGAAAAAATTGGAAGAAACAGGTTAAATTTAATAATATATTTTAACTAGCCCAATATATTAACGTTTTATTGTTTCAACATATAATCAATGTACAGGCTTCCCTGGTGTCTTGGGCAGTAAAATAATCTGCCTGCAATGCAGGAAATCCAGATTCAATCCCTAGGTCAGGAAGATCCCTTGGAGAATGGAATGGTAACCCACTCCAGTATTCCTGCCTGGAGAATTCCATGGACAGAGGAGCCTGGCAGGCTATAGTCCATGGGTCACAAAGAATAACCATATATAATATATAGCAATAATGAAGCATTTTGCATTCACTTTTTCATACTAAGTCTTTCTCAGTCAGGAGTGTATTTTACACTTTGCAATTCTCAATTAGAGCTAGCGATATTTTTAATGATCAGTAGCCATATTAGTGACTACTACATTGGACTGAGCAGCTCTCCATCTAAGGAGCCCAGAAAATGGTGAAGTTTGGGGATGATATGTAATTTTTGTATGGTTGCTATATCTCCTTGGATCTTGATGTAACTGAAGTATCACACAGAAGACTATGAATTAGATGCAAAAGATTTTGATCTGAAGAAAGTGAGGAGAATAGAACAATCAGGTATATCTTCTAGTCTTTTAGAAGGATATTTTAAAAAGATTCTTCTACTGATATAATTCATCTTCAAGCTATTTATATCAGTAGAGGAGTATAAATATATATAGGGATTTTTTTTACACATATTTCAAGGTATTCTTTGGGGAACTAAAGATTACAACTGTCTTTTTATCTAGTTTTAACCACTACAAGATTATAAGTTTACCTTTTTCCATAGGAAAAATACTGTAGAAAAGGCTTCTGCTTTTAATTTTAAAAAAATGTTCTCTAAGCATTTCCACATATCTGGAGGGTAGTGCACTGCTGTCAACACAAAAACCTCACAGAAAGGTGTGACTGTGAGAACACATATGTCTAGTGAACTAGACAGTCAAATAGCCTCATCTTCTGTACCTGTCTAACATCTATGTGTTGTCATTTTTTGGGGAGAAAAATAAATGTTATATGGCCAAATGTATTTAAAACTATTTTTTTGATATATAATTATATCTGCTCATTACCTTCCATAATAAAAGCAATAACCTAACTTCTTTCAGTACACAGTCTCAAGAGATCTGGAAGATGAAAGTGAGTTTCTGCTTTCTTGAAACTTCAATCATGATGCAATATTTTTAAAATGTTTTGAGACTTCCCTGGTGGTCCAGCGTTTAAGACTCCACACTTCCAGTGCTGGGGGCGCAGTTTCAATCCCTGGTTGGGGAACTAAGATCCAACATGCTGCATGGTGCGGCCAAAACATATTAAAAAATAAAAATATCTTGGCCATGCTGTCAGCTGCAGGTCATCACCAAAACTGACTTCAGGATATTTGACTGGATGCCACATATGAAGATTTTCATGTCCATGTTATTCATCATTGTATCTGTGATGCCAATAACCAGTTCTTGGCTATGTGATAACAAAGGGAATTAAATTTTCCAAAAGCATGTTTTAGATGACAGCATTCATAAATTAACCCTATTCAAAAAGTGTGCTTATTCCAAAAACAAAGACAGGCACACTAAATTCTGCCATCTTTTTCTATTCAAAATCCAATCATTGCTGAACTACTTCATTGTCTACTGATGCCAAAAAGAAGACAAAGCAAAAGTGAAACAAAAACAATAAACACGAAGACAGATTTTTGGGGACATTAAGCAGTTACTGGCTTCTGGTTCTGTGCTAGTACATGATGATAAATACCAACTATTACTTCTTGCTGCTGGTATTTTGCCTTATGGTGTTGCATCTGTGTTTAGCCAAAAAAAATGCCAGATGGCATTGAGAAGCCAATCGCTCACTATGCAAGAACAGTGACACATACATTACACATAAACTGACATAGCTTCAGCAGTTATCAAGGGAGCCAGAAATTCCCATAACCACTTTTGGCAGGCTCTTCCAATTAATCAAATATGGACTCCTCAGACTATTCTTTGAGGGTTCCTTTTAAAGGATAATCATACACCTTTACTTAGGTAACCATATATGCAACTTGAACTTTTCTGTCACCTACCTCCAAGCTTAGAAGATTAATTTCCAAAACTCTTTCCTTAGATCACCAGTTATTGCATTTTGATTATGTTGTCTTTCTACCATACCTTTTCATACTATCAACTACAAATTGGCACTTACCATGAGCATCACCAAGGACTGAACAACAAAGGCATTTGCCATCTGCCTCTACGGAGACTGAACCCCCGGCTGCTATTGCTGTTGACCTTCAACAAGCCCAGAGGGAGTTCAGGGTGGAGTGAGGCACTCTGCTCCAGGGAATCTGGTGGGACAGGTCTTTAGATAGTTGGATGTTTTCAGGAACAGATTTTATGATCTCAATCCTCGCATCTTCTCATATCTAGAGAAGCACTAAATGCGTTCATGGTGACATCAGATCCTCATGACTAACAAAAACCCTTTTGTAAAATGAGTGCTTCATGGTATTGAACTCCCCCTTCACCAAAACCTTATATATTGACTTTCCCCCACTGCTGCTTTGAAGCAATCTCACAGAGCTGTCTGAGATGCTGCCTCCTAAGCTGCAGTCCTCATTTTGCCCCAAATAAAACTTAACTCACAACTCTCAAGTTGTACACCTTTTCTTGAGTCGACAATACCACATTACGATGATGAAATGTCAGAAGAACAACTGTTCAAGGAATTCATGCATGTAATAATTTTTTCCACTGATTTTCTCACTCATAACTGACTGTTTCTTGAGAAATCTTTTTTCTGTCTTTCTGAGAGGTGATTTTTATGTCATCTTGGATATATTCAAACAATATATTTAGAAACTCTTAACATTAAAAACTTGATTAAGAATTAGGTCTGGTAACACAGAGAACATCATGATATTAAAAATACTTAAAGGTTCATAGTATATGCCACATGATGACCCAATGAAAAGGTAAAGGTCAACAACTTCAACTTTTCCTAAATTGTTACAAAGAAAAACATTTATTATTTTTATAGGTATCTCCTTCTGTCATCCATTGTAAACCTGACACTAACCACCAGTGGTTCCTGACAGTTATTTATAACACTTGGATTACTGAACAACCTCATTTTGGGCAACAGCATTTCACATACTTAAATAGAGTTTAAATACCCTGGCAACTAAGGCGACTATCAGGTCACCAAGACACAACCAGTCAGAGACTATCAGGCCACCCAGATACAGCCAATCAGAACTTGTTTTCGGAAAGATCCCGCGCGCGCGAATGTCTGACCAATGAAAAGACCCCCGCGAACATGTAACCAATCCGCTTCGCTAAATGACCCCTGCTTATGTTTGAAATTGGATGTTCTATAAATATGGGTAGAAAACCGGGCTCGGGGCTCTCAGCCTGTGCGCCACTGCGTTGGACACAGCGGGGGCCCTAGCTCGAGCTAGCAATAAACTCCCTTCTTGCGTTTTGAAAAAAAAAAAAAAAAAAAATAGAGTTTAAATAAATTTTTTTCAAAGATTTCTGGCCTTGGTAATACTATGAATTTAGGCTTTAAAAATCTATACATCCAAACCTAACCATATAACAATGATAAATAAATTATTAGACCCAAAACAAAAAGTTATAGGTGTATCTTTAAGCTAAAATCTCTTTAAGCCAGAAACAACATATAAGCTGCATGGATGATGTCATGGGCTTTGGACCTAGGTCTAAAAGAGCCTTGGAGGTGGATTCTTAGAGGGTAACAAGGAGAGAAAACACCATATACTGGGAAAATGGATCAAAGTTCATGACAGGAAACCTGGGGATATGGTAGGACTTTCCTATCCTTGAAAAGAAATCAGAATTCTGTGACTATTGCCTGGGGCTGGGGCTTCTGAAGGCTGTTGAAGAAAGAAGCAGCTAAGCAAGTAGCACCTGGGCCAAACCACCTGCTGATTCACTGACTAAATTTGCAACTTCTCCAGTGTCGCCTTGGGACAGAAGCCACTAATGGGCATAAGAGGGAATGGGGAAGAAGGGAATGGTAAGTAGTTTCCACCAATTGTGAGATCAAAAGTGAATTTTTCAATCACATACAGAAAAAGTATCATTAAGGTAGAGGAGGAACAAAATTAACAAAAAGGAGTCATTCACTTTTGACAAAAATGCAAGCAATATAGAATCTTAAAATGGCTTAAACATATGTTAATCATCAAACAGGTAATGAAAATAACCATAAAAATGAATTATAAAATACTGTAGATAGCTATAAATTAAGGCAAAAAGTAACCATTTAGAAATTCTTGAAATAAAAAATACAGGTTTTGGATTGAAGAGCTCAATAAATTGGAATTTTAGACTGGACCTACTTGCAGAAAAAAAATATGATAGTATTTAAAATTCAGCCAACATGAAGCACAGGGAGATAACAAGAAAAACAAGGAAATGGGAGAAATGATGGTTAGATGGAAAGGCTCCAGTATACTTCTAATAAAAGTCTCAGAACTAAAAATGATGGAAATTGTGAAACTGTCAAAAAGATAATGGCTGAGAATTTCCAGAACTGGAAGAAAAAAAATTATTTGGCAGAAATAATACATTAAGAGCAGGGTAGAATGAATAAAATCTAAACAAATATACATCCAAAGGAAATTTCAGAACATCAAGCATGAGGAGACTCTCTTCAGAGCTATCAAAGAGAAAAGGCAGGTGACCATAAAAGGTCAACAATTAGACTGACAGCAAATTTCTTATTAATCAAATTATACTTCAAAAGTACTTTGAAGTCATTTTATTTTTTATTATTAGTAGTGACTTTATTTTTTTTAATAACAGTTTAGGTTTGCAACAAAATTGAGAAAAGTGAAAGTGGCTCAGTCGTGTCCAACTCTTTGCAGCCCCATGGACTATACAGCCCATGGAATTCTCCAGGCCAGAATACTGGAGTGGGTAGCCTTTCCCTTCTCCAGGGGATCTTCCCAACCCAGGGATCGAACCCAGGTCTCCCACACTGCAGGTGGATTCTTTACCAGCTGAGCCACAAGGAAAGTCCAAGAATGCTAGATTGCGTAGCCTGTCTCTTCTCCAGCAGATTTTCCCAACCCAGGAATCAATCTGGGGTCTCCTGCAGGCAGATTCTTTACTAACTGAGCTACAGGGAAGCCCTAACAAAATTGAGAAGGAAATACAAAGATTCCCCTGCCCCTGTACTTAATAGCCTCCACCGTTATCAACATCATTCATTAGAAAGGTACATTTTTTTTTTTAACCAAGGATGAATATACCTTGACACTATAATCACCCTATGCTGATAGTTTTTCTCAAGGTTGGCGTTTTTCTCCTGTTGGCATCTTTTACTTAGTAATATTCATTTAAGTCTCTTCCACATCTTTTCATGGACTGATAGTTCATTTCTTTTTAGCTCTGAATAATAGTTCATTGTCTGGATGTACCACAATTCATTTATCTATTCTCCTACTGAAGGACATTTTAGTTGTTTTGAAGTTTGAGCAGTTATAAATGAAACTGCTATAAACATCCATATGCAGGATTTTGTGTGGACTTGAGTCTTTTCTTCCTTTGGGCAAATATCAAGGAACATGATTGCTGGATCATTTGTTAAGAGTATGTTTAAATAAGAAATGTTCACTTGTCTTTCAAAGTTGGCTCTACCAACTGCATTCCCATTTTTATATGAAAGTTCCAGTTGTTCCACATCCACACCAGCATTCAGTTCAGTTTAGTTCAGTCGCTCAGTCATGTCTGACTCTTTGCGACCCCACAGACTGCAGCACATCAGGCCTCCCTGTCCATCACCAACTCCCAGAGCCTACGCAAACACATGATGTCCATTGTGTCGGTGATGCCATCCAACCATCTCATCCTCTGTCATCCCCTTCTCCTCCCACCTTCAACCTTTCCCAGCATCAGGGTCTTTCCCAATGAGTCAGTTCTTCACATCAGGTGGTCAGAGTCTTGGAGTTTCATCTTCAGCATCAATCCTCCAATGAATATTCCAGACTGATATCCTTTAGGATGGACTGGTTGGATCTCCTTGCAGTCCAAGGGACTCTCAAGAGTCTTCTCCAACACCACAGTTCAAAAGCATCAATTCTTCAGTGATGAGCTTTCTTTATAGTCCAATTCTTACATACAACACGACTACTGGAAAAACCATAGCTTTGATTAAATGGACCTTTGTTGGCAAAGTAATGTCTCTGCTTTTTAATATGCTATCTAGGTAGGTCATAGCTTTTCTTCCAGGAGCAAGCGTCTTTTAATTTCATGGCTGCAATCACCACCTGCAGTGATTTTGGAGCTCATAAAAATAAAGTCAGCAACTGTTTCCACTGTTTCCCCATCTATTTGCCATGAGGTGGTGGGACCAGATACCATGATCTTAGTTTTCAGAATGTTGAGTTTTAAGCCAACTTTTTCACTCTCCTTTCACTTCAAGAGGCTCTTTCACTCTTCTTCGCTTTCTGCCACAAGTGTGGTGTCATCTGTATATCTGACGTTATTGATATTTCTCTTGGCAATCTTGATTCCAGCTTGTGCTTCAGCCAGCCTGGCATTTTGCATGATGTATTCTGCCAATAAGTTAAAGAAGCATGGTGACAATATACAGCCTTGATGTACTCATTTCCCTATTTGGAACCAGTCTGTTGTTCCATGTCCAGTTCTAACTGTTGCTTCTTGATCTGTGTACAGATTTCTCAGGAAATCTGAGAATTCCCAGCTCTTGAAGAATTTTCCACAGTTTGTGATGATCCACACAGTCAAAGACTTTTGAGTAGTCAATAAAGCAAAAGTTTTTCAGGAACTCTTTTGCACTTTCTATGATCCAGCGGATTTTGGCAATATGATCTCTGCTTCATCAGTTTCAATTTCAGTTTAGTCGCTCAGTCGTGTCTGACTCTTTCCGACCCCATGGTCTGCAGCATGCCAGGCCTCCCTGTCCATCACCAACTCTGGAGTTTACTCAAACTCACGTCCATTGAGTTGGTGATGCCCTCCTACCACCTCATCTCATCCTATCAATGTTTAGGATTTAGTTTATCTAATAGGAGCACGGTGGTACCTCATTGTTTTGACTTGCATTTCCTTGATTACATATGATGTGGAACCTCTTTTCATATGCTTATTTATCAGTTGTGTATATTCTTTGGGGAAGTGTCAGTTAAGGGCTTTGGGCCTTTTATTAAATTGAGTTTTTTTTTCTTTATCGAGTTTTAAATTTTTTGTATATTTTGAATAACAATATTTTATCAGATGTCTTTTGTAATATTTTCTCCCAGTCTATGGCTTATCTGTTCATTCTGGTAACATTGCCTTTCACAGGAGGTGGGGAAGCATTCTATAGTCTTAGGGTTAGGTCTCAGTCTTTTTAGTATGCTTTTTTCCGTGCTCCTGGAATGTAAACTTCACAAGTTATTTCTTGATTTTTTTTTTCTTTCTCCCTCTAGGTGGGAGAGGATAGCTAGAGTAGGCTGAAGTTGGGTGTTTCCCCTCTCCAGGTCACTCAGGTTCTGATGATACTCCAGCAAGTTAAGCTCTGGTTAACTGGTTTCCCCTGAGGGCAGCCTTTGTTAAAAACAACAGAATGCTCTGGCCTGTTTCAAAAGGGTCTCTTCCACTTTCTCTGCCAGAAACTGGAGGCAACTCCTCTTTGATATTAAGGGAATCAGGTCAAGCACCTAGAAGTAAATCTCACAGTTGTGTGGCAGCCTCTTTCTGACTGGGTTCCTCTGTAGTTTTTAACTCTCTGCCTTGTCCACACTGAGCTTCCAGCAGGTCATCAGGGGCGGTTCAAGCTTTCATAGTCCAGAAGGTTTTTGCTCTCGAGTCTCTGCTCTGATAAGCCGACTCTGTAGTTGCCTTCTGACTCTCCAGACTTGGGGGCAGTGATTTGATTTGTGCTCTTTTCTCTCTTATGAACCCAAGAAGAATTGATTTTTAGGTCTGTTCATATTTTCACTTGTTGGGACAGAGCAGCAATTTCCAAGATCCTTATATATGGAACTGGAAACCAAAAGCCCACATCAAGTTTTTGTTTCAGATGGGCTGGGCAAAAGTTTTGGCATCTTGGGATAAAGCCAAATAAGCCAGGCACAGAGGGTGGCAGCTTGAAGGAGGAAAGGTTTGAGGAATTACAGAAATTCTGGGATCATTTCTGAAACAAAGAGCAGGTAGTCAAGGCAGATTTAATTCAGTTCCTGCTGCTATGAGCATTGGTGTTTTATAAGTGACTATAGGTGAACTCGGGGCTTCCCTGGTGGCTCAGAGGTTAAAGCGTCTGCCTGCAATGTGGGAGACCTGGGTTTGATCCCTGGGTTGGGAAGATCCCCTGGAGAAGGAAATGGCAACCCACTCCAGTATTCTTGCCTGGAGAATCCCATGGAAGGAGGAGCCTGGTGGGCTACAGTCCACGGGGTCGCAAAGAGTCGGACATCACCGAGCGACTTAACTATAGGTGAACTCTAGAAGCTCAGTTCCAGAAAAGCGTTTCCCAAACCTAGTCCATGGAATATGATGAAGGAATAAAAATCTCTGCTAAATGATCATAAACATTCCACTGCCAAATATGATTGGAAACCACTGGGTGAAACAAAATCAAATTTCTTCACAACAGAATTTACCAGAACCTTTGCTATAGCAGCATGCCCTATAAGTCTCTAAGACATGTATTTAGATCTGCAGTGTTCAGATCTGCGAACTTTTTTGAACTTAGATTGCTATTTCTTCAGAAAGGCTAATGAGATAATCCACTGCTTATGCTTTGGAAGAAAAGCTTCTTTACATTTATCTAGTCTTAACATTTTCACGATATTTTTGACAGGTGTCTGGAGACATAAAGTAAAGTAAGCAAAAAATCATTCTCCAGTCACCATAAAACTCCCCACAAACTGCCCACCCCTGATGATTAAAGACCATTCAGTTAAGGTGGAGTCTTACATATGACAGATTGCCCCATGATTCAATCATATTTCTGTCCATTTTTACTTCCAATCCTCTCTGTTTTCACTGATTCAGAGTGGAGTAGCTTTTGTAGCTACAAAAGTCACTTGTTAAAGGTCTGGTCCTTCTTTACCTGTTTTATTGCTTCAGGAACCTGCTAAGAGTATGACTTAAAGCAATCCTAGAATAATGTGTTAAGCTACATATAACTGGTTTGTTTTATTACACTTCGTACCACAAATGCATAGAGTCCACAAATGATGGATACTTCATCTGGTCCTCTTGTTTGGGGCCTAAGAGGTGCTTCCTTTGAATGAGCAACTAAATGCCTCATGGAAAGGAGTAACGCTTCTGATTTGTTATCATCTTAGTGGCAAATGATATTTTATACAGTGGCAATATATTTATCACCCAGAGAAAAATATGCTTGGTTAGAGTAACGTTCTAATAGATGCACCACTCCTGTGATCTAACCATTCTGGCCCCTCAAATGACAACTTCAGAGGTCAAATGGATAAAGCAGTCCAAACATCCTCATATAGTAAAATCTTGAAGTTTCTTTTAAGACAATATAGAAAAAAAGAATAATATGATAACTGTTAAAATCACAATGAAGAATAAAAAGTAAGTCCACTTACCCAGCACTTATCCAGTGTTCACCATGGCCTAGATGTCTCAGTACTTTTGACACCTGAATCCATTTAATCTCTCTAAAAACTCAGTGAGACAGAGAAGGTGGTCTTAATATCTGAAAACATAACAGACATTATGAATGACTTACAGATATTACATTACAGTAGGTGATGTGTTTAATGTGCTGTGCAAAGTTACATTGAATGTGGTACATTAATTCATTTCCATCAATCATTGCTCATGTATCTGTGATGTGTTGCCTCAGACAATCTCTGCTTTTTCACCAAATAAACCTGTAAAGTAAATCAGAGGGATTCAAAATACAATAAAAATTATAATGACTTAATAGTGTCTATGCTACTACCTCTTATAACTACCGTGTATTATTTCTCTATTTTAAAGATAAGGAGACTTAGGGAAGTTAGTCATTTGCCCAAGGTCACAGAACTAGAAGTGGTGGAGAAATGATTTAAATAAAGGCCATCTGACTCAAGAGAGTTCATGCCTTTACTGGGTCATAAATAAATAAAATGACTTATCAATAGTCTATAGCAGGGTTTTGAAATGAATTTGCATTCGCTATGCTTGTTGTTGGGCTTCCCAGGTGGCGCTAGTGGTAAAGAACCCGTCTGCCAATGCAGGAGACATAAGACACGTGGATTTCATCTCTGGGTCAGGAAGATCCCCTGGAGGAGGACAGGACAACCCACTCCAGTATTCTTGCCTGGAGAATCCCACAGACAGAGGGGCCTGGCGGGCTAAGTCCATGGGGTCACAAAGAGTCGGACACAACTGAAGCAACTAGCATGCACACACAGGCTTCTTGTTCAGTTGCCAAGTCATGTCCGACTCGTTTGCAACTCCAAGGAGTGCAGCCCACCAGGCTCCTCTGTCCATGGAATTCTCCAGGCAAGAATACTGGAGTGGGTTGCCCTGTCCTCCTCCAGGGGATCTTCCTGACCCAGAGATGGAATCCATGTTTCCTGCCTTGGCAGGCGGATTCTTTACCACAAGCCACCTGGGAAGCCCATTCTCTGGGCAAGTTCTGTGCAAATTTCTTGTCTTTTATTTTCCAAATTATTAATACTTATCTATTTATTTGCATCTACTCTGTTCTATAGCAAAGAAGTCATTTCTCTGTATCAAGACTTTTGTTTCATATAATTGTAATTTATTTCCAGACTTTCTCAGTGGCCAGTCCTAAGGGTGTTTGTAGTGCAAAATGACTGCTACAAGTTACTCATGAGCAACAGGACTGACCTCTCCTGGTACTTCACAGATTGCTATGGTAATATTGCATTCATTTTGTAAAGAAAGAATAACTTCCAAGGGGGTCTACATTGAATTAGAACTGAGTCTATGTGGATTTAATTATACTTCCTGTTAGACTCAATTAAGTGGTCAAGCTTCTGATACCTTGGGTCTTAGGTTGACTGTCAGTTTCATGACTACTGTCATAAAGGTCAGTCTCCATGTCATTATATTCATGGATATATGCACATATATCTACAGAAAGAATTGCGAATAGAATAGTTTTCTGGCTTCCTTTCACATGTTAACATGACTTTCCAACTCCACTTTGTTTTTCTGAAATGGTAGATCCCGGAATGATCTCTCTCTTAAGAATGATGCCTCAGACCAAAAATGAATGTTAATGGCCCATAGCCTTTAGAGTGAAAAGTCAATTTATTAGGAATTTGCTGTTTAGTGTAAGAATTCTTTTAAACCCACATATAATCAGGTGACTATTACAAACTTGTTATTAAATTATTAATGATGGGTGGTTTCTAAGAAAGTGTCATAAAGTATGTAAAGTATAAATGGAATATGAGCTGATACAATGGAGGAAGGAAGGAGGGAGAAAAGGACTGGAGGGTGAAAGGAAGGGGAATGAAGACAGAGAGATTAAGGATTTAGAGAAGAACTGATGAATGTCCATCTTTGAACTGGGGACTAGAGGGACAAAGAGAGTATCTGGCTTCAATAGGGCACATAGTTAGAAAAGTAGAAATCGAGGCTATTGTTTTGAATCTAATTCCTTTTTTTATTGGTTTATAAAATTTAATACCTGTGTCCAGAGAAAAATGCTACTTTGAATAAGAATGATGGGGCTGGATCATCTCTGTCAGTGACTTGACAGACACATTCCTAATTATCAGGAATGAGTTACAAAAATAGCTAGATCTGGAACAGAAGGCAAGGGAGTAGGTGTCCTCCAAGGAAGGTTACTATTCATGCTCAGGTAACCTGTCCCAGTAGCCTAATCTTGGATAACAAAGAATCTTAATAGGATTGAATCTATAATATTTAGTGCTCTTCTAACTCACATATTTGAACTTCTGAGTTTAACGACCAAATATTTGGAGCTAATACATTTCTCAACTTCTAGAGCAAATAAATTCTATTACAGAACAGATAGCCACACAAGGCTATGCCATGTGTGTCTGAATGAAAAAGCCCTGATCTAAGGTATCGGTCAAATGTCTAAAAAAAAAAAAAAAAAATTTACATGGAAAATTTTTCACTGTGGTTTGAAAATAACAAACTGTGTCTCAACTATTAAACCTGCAATTTAAACCTATTTGCTTTTTTTCATTAGGTAAAACACTCATATAAGAAAAGATCCTGTGGAAACACAGAAGAATGTAATCTTAGAATGGCAAGCAGCAGTATAATATTTTAAGAAACGAGCATATTGCCTCTCAGCATTTTGTTGTGCTATAAGGATTCAAAGATGGAAAATCTTTGAATTTAAACCAGAAATTAAAATCTTCGAATTAAAACTGAAAAATTTAAATCAGAAATCATAGCAATAGTGTAGTAACTGCTCCTCTGGTTTTGGTCATGTTATTGTTACAATAATTTTAATTTGCATCTGTGTCCCATACACTCTATGATGTTACAAATACCTTGCAATTTTTTATATAACTTTCATTTTTTGATGTATAGGCATTCCAAATTGGACTGTGACTTGTTTGGTCAGACTTGTCATTAAAATACTTGAGAAGATATTTTCTCTTAGCTTATTTAAAATGATTTGGTTTTTCTTGTGTGATGTTATAGAAGACAATAAGTTTTCTTAGTAACTGACTTGCTTTCTTTGATGTATTCTGAAAATCAGAACAGAGCACCAATTGATCCTTCAAAATCCTTAGCATGACACTGATGATATCCAATCAATATCAGGTCATCTGTATTTTCCAAGAATACTAGAGATACTACACCAGTAGCAAAAAAAATTCTTTGAGTCTCCCAAACTCTGCATCCCACAATAAGTAATTGTTTGTAGTAAATTGTCCTCACTCTTTTCTTTAACCCTATGACAAATGGGGCAAATCCATTAAGAGAGACAAAACTGTTATTGTGTGCTCTCTGCAGTATCACAGTTTACATTTTAGGAGTGGAGATTTTGGAGATGTGTCTGCCTTATTCAGGCTGTGGTTTGACCAGCACTGCATGCTTGTGGATTCTTAATACATGCTACTTGATGACTGATTTATACACTCCATTTACAAGGTGTTAATGTAAAAAATGGCCACATTCAGTCTCATCTCACCAAATTAAGATAGTTTTTACATTTTTCCCAGTAATGTCTTTTGTAAACAACACTAAATATTACTTCAAATTCATCAACAGCTCTTTATGATTAGTGGAGGTACTGTGACAACAGAATGTACATGAAATGTCCAAATAAATACATTTTATACTAGACAAACAACACACAGATGGTTTTAAGTTTTTACTATGGATTTATGGCCTGTGTATTTTATAGTACACAGCAACTTATTGCACCTAGTCTGGAGAGTTATTCTGAGTTATAGAATATGATAAATAAAATTTAATAGAACTTTACAAAGTAAAAGGAAAGTTAAAACACTATGCTTCATCAATGAGGCACACCTGTTACTTTTGTCTAATTCATATATCAAGTTTTCATTGCATGCACTACAAATTGCCATATTTGGGGGTAACAAAAAAGGAGAAGGCCCAGGACAACCACTTGCAGTATTAACAATTATTTGAAAGTGAACTTTTTATAAAACAAATTCAAGTGATTTTCCAGAGTTGGAAACATAGGAGACAAAATAACACGAGTTTTTGAGTCTATCACACTTACAAACCTGTCTCCTTTGCTGAAATTAAGAGATGTCACCTGTAAAATGGAGGAAATAACACCTACTTTAAAGGGTTAAAAGATAATGAGATGAGTTAAATTATTGCCCATGAATAGTGAGATTTTAATAGATTACATGAGATACCAGCACGTCCTCAGTAATGACAGTTCTTATTGTCGTTTTTATTATGTCAGATTTCCTCCTTCTAGGTGTGTGAACCAGCAAGAAAAAGGCATGGGAATCAGAAAATGAAAGAAGTTAAATGCCAGGGTAAGAAATTAGGAATTATATTCAATAATCAATGAGACCGTTAAAAATATTTTAAGAAGAAAAATTAACCTCATTTGGACACTGCTTTTTTCAGTCTCTAAGTTGTGTCCAACTCTTTGTGATCCCGTGGACTGCAGCATGCCCAGCTTCCCTGTCCTTGAACATCTTCCAGAGTTTGCTTAAACTTATGTCCACTGAGTCGGTGATACCATTCAACTATCTCACCCTCTGTCATCCCCTTCTCCTCCTGCTCTTAATCTTTAAGTTCAGCAATATTTCTCAATAATAGTAGTTCTTAAATCTTAGGGTGCATGAGAACCCTAGTGATGATTGTTAAACCTGCAGATTTGAGGATTTCACTCTGAGAAGTTATGCCTAGTTAGATCTGATATGGGATCCAATTGGTTCTGTTACAGAAAGTCCTGGAGTCACATTTCATGGAAAAAATGCCACTTTAGAGAAATTGATCCAAATGCAAGACAAAGGGTGTTTGGAAGGGGAGAAAATGAACACAAGGAGGTCATTTAGATGCTTATTACTAAAAGTGGGGTTGCTAGCTCACAGCACTGAGATGATCTAGGCACTCAGAAAATGGAGAACCTTGGTCCAGAGAAAAAACCAATAAATCAGAATCCACATTTTAAAAAGCTTTTGTTGTAGCTGTGATTCAGTCACTAAGACGAGTCTGACTGTTTGAGAACCCATGGACTGCAGCACACCAGGCTCCTTTGTCCTTCACTAACTTCCAGTTTGCTCAAACTCATGTCCATGGTGTTGGTGATGCCATCCAACCATCTCATCCTCTGTTGCCCCCTTCTCCTCCTGCCTTCAATCTTTCCCAGAATCAAGGTCTTTTCCAATGAGTCATCACTTCACATCAGATGGCCAAATTATTGGAGCTTCCACTTTAGCATCAGTCCTTCTAATGAATACTTAGGGTTGATTTCCTTTAAGATTGACTGGTTTGATCTCCTCATTGTCCAAAGGCCTCTCAAGAGTCTTCTCCAGCACCACCATTCAAAAGCATCAATCCTCAGACACTCAGACTTCTTTATGGTCCAACTCCCATATCCCTATATGAATACTGGAAAAACCATAGCTTTGACTATACAGCAGACCTTTCAAGCAAAATGATGTCTCTGCTTTTTAATACACTGTCTGGGTTTGTCACAGCTTTTCTTCTAAGGAGTAAGTGTCTTTTAATTTCATTGTGGCAGTCACCATCTGTAGTGATATTGGAGCCCAAGAAAATAAAGTTTGTCACTGTTGCCAGTTTTTCCCCATCTGTTTGCCAAGAAGCAATGGGACTGAATGTCATGATCTTAGTTTTTGAATGCTGTTTTAAATCAACTTTACACTGTCCTCTATCACTCTCATCAAGATGCTCTCTTGTTCTTCTTCACTTTCTGCCATT
This sequence comes from Odocoileus virginianus, assembly GCF_023699985.2. Lineage (NCBI taxonomy): Eukaryota > Metazoa > Chordata > Mammalia > Artiodactyla > Cervidae > Odocoileus > Odocoileus virginianus. The sequence goes on from NC_069697.1 coordinate 34,365,494, forward strand.
AGGGTGGTGTTATCTGCATATCTGAGGTTATTGATATTTTTCCCAGCAATGTTGATTCCAGGCATTTCACATGATGTATTCTGCATAAAAGTTAAATAAACAGGGCAACAATATATAGCCTTGATGTAATCCTTTCTCAATTTGGAACCAGTCTGTTGTTCAATGTCTGGTGTAATTCTTGTTTCTTGGCCTACATACAGGTTTCTCAGGAGAGAAGTAAGGTAATCTGGTATTTCATCTCTTTAAGAATTTTCCACAGTTTGTTGTGATCCACACTGTCAAATGCTTTAGCACAACAATGAAGCAAAAGTAGATGTTTTCCTGGAATTCCTTTGCTTTCTCTATGATCAACAGATGTTGGCAATTTGATCTCTGGTTCCTCTGCCTTTCCTAAATTCAGAATGTACATCTAGAAGTTCCCAGCTCATGTACTGCTGAAGTCTAGCTTGAAGGATTTTGAGCATTACCTTGCTACCATGTGAAATGAGTGCAATTGTATGATAATCTGAACATTCTTTGGCATTGCCTTTCTTTGGGATTGGAATGAAAACTGACATTTTCCAGTCATTTGGCCACTGGTTAGTTTTCCAAATTTGCTGACATATGGAGTGCAGCACTTTAACAGCATCATCTTTTAGGATTTTAAATAGTTCAGCTGGAATTCCATCACCTCCACTAGCTTTGTTTGTGTAATGCTTCCTAAGGCCCAGTGTTAAGGCATCCTTCACACTCCAGCCAGCCAGGATGCCTGGCTCTAGGTGAATAACCAAACCTTCATGGTCATCAGATCATTAGACCTTTTTTGTATAGTTCTTCTGTGTATTCTTTCCACCCCTTCCTAATCTCTTCTAATTCTGTTAGATCCTTGTTGTTTCTTTTATTGTGCCCATCTTCTCATAAAATAGTACCTTTGGTTCAGTTCAGTCACTCAGTCTTGTTGAACTCTGTTCAGTTCAACTCAATTACTCATCAGTTCAGTTCAATTCAGTTGCTCAGTCGTGTCTGACTGACTGAGAACCCATGGACTGCAGCACACCAGGTTTCCCTGTCCTTCACTATCTCCCAGAGTTTGCTCAAACTCATATCCATTGAGTTGATGATGCCATTCAGCCATCTTGTTCTCTGTCGCCCCCTTCTCCTCTTGTCTTCAATCTTTCCCAGCATCATGGTCTTTTCCAGTGAGTTTTCTCTTCACATGAGGTGGCCAAATTACTGGAGTTTCAGCTTTAGCAGCAGACCTCCCAAAGAATATTCAGGGTTTATTTCCCTTAGGGTGGACTGGTTTGATCTTGCTGTCCAAGGGACTTGCCAAAGTCTTCTCCAGCACTACAATTTGAAAGCATCAATTCTTTGGGACTTAGCCTTATTTATTTTCCCTTGGTATAGCCAGTTTTCTTGAAGAGATCTCTAGTCTTTCCCATTCTGTTTCTTTGGATTGTTCACTTTAGAAGGCATTCTCATTTCTCCTTGCTATTCTCTGGAACTCTCCATTCAATTATGTATCTTTCACTGTCTTCTTTGCCTTTCGCTTCTCTTCTCTTTTCAGCTCCTCTTCTCAGACCTTTTGTAAGACCTTATCAGACAACCCTTTGTCTTTTTGCATTTCTTTTTCTTTGGGATGGTTTTGGTCACCACCTCCTGCGCAATATTAAGAACCCCCATTCATAGTTCTTCAGGTACTCTGTCTACCAGATCTAATCCCTTGAATCTATTTGTCATATCCACTGTATGATCATAGGGGATTTGATTTATGTCATACCTGAATTGCCTAGTGGTTTTCCCTACTTTCTTCAATTCAAGCCTGAAATTTGCAATATGGAACTGATGATCTGAGGCACAGTCAGCTCCAATCTTGTTTTTGCTGACCGTATGGAGCTCATCTGTTTCAGCTGCAAATAATATAATAACCCTGATTTCAGTATTGACCATCTGGTGATATTCATATAAGAGTCCTTTAAAGCTTTATTGAGGTACAATTGGAAAATAAAAAATGTATAAATTGATGATATTGCCAACAACCACTGGATCATTGAAAAATCAAGAGAGTTCCAGAAAAACATCTATTTCTGCTTTATTGACTATGCCAAAGCCTTTGACTGTGTGGATCACAATAAACTGTGGAACATTCTGACCACCTGACCTTCTCCTTGAGAAACCTATATGCAGGTCAGGAAGCCACAGTTAGAACTGGACATGGAACAACAGACTGGTTCCAAATAGGAAAAGGAGTACGACAAGGTTGTATATTGTCACCCTGCTTATTTAACTTATAAGCAGAGTACATCATGAGAAACACTGGGCTGGAAGAAGCACAAGCTGGAATCAAGATTGCTGGGAGAGATATCAATAACCTCAGACATGCAGATGACACCAGCCTTATGGCAGAAAGTGAAGAGGAACTAAAAAGCCTCTTGATGAAAGTGAAAGAAGAGAGTGAAAAAGTTGGCTTAAAGCTCAACATTCAGAAAACTAAGATCTTGGCATCTAGTCCCATCACTTCCTGGGAAATAGATGGGGAAACAGTAAACAGTGGCTGACTTTATTTTTTTTGGGCTCCAAAATCACTGCAGATGGTGATTGCAGCCATGAAATTAAAAGACGCTTACTCCTTGGAAGGAAAGTTATGGCCAACCTAGATAGCATATTAAAAAGCAGAGACATTACTTTGCCAACAAAGGTCCGTCTGGTCAAGGCTATGGTTTTTCCAGTAGTTATTTATGAAAGAGAGAGTTGGACTATAAAGAAAGCTGAGTGCTGAAGAATTGATGCTTTTGAACTATGGTGTTGGAGAAGACTCTTGAGAGTCCCTCAGACTGCAAGAAGATCCAACCAGTCCATCCTAAAGGAGATCAGTCCTGGGTGTTCATTGGAAGGACTGATGTTGAAGCTGAAACTCCAATACTTTGGCCACATCATGTGAAGAGTTGACTCATTGGAAAAGACCCTGATGCTGGGAGGGATTGGGGGCAGGAGGAGAGGGGGACGACAGAGAATGAGATGGCTGGATGGCATCACCGACTCGATGGACATGAGTTTGAGTAAATTCTGGGAGTTGGTGATGGACAGGGAGGCCTGGCATGCTGCAATTCATGTGGTCACAAAGAGTCGGACATGATTGAGTGACTGAACTGAACTGAAGGTGTATCTATGACATAATGTTTATATATATATATATATATATATATATATATATATGCATGCATCTATATATATATCACTATATATAGTGAAATAGCACAATCCAGCTACTTACATTCATCACTTCATATAGTTTCTGTTTTCTTTTCTGTTTTTCCTTCTCCTTCTCTTTTTGTTGGGAGAACAAAACAACTCTCCCACTGGAGTTATGGAGAGGGAGGGGCCCTCTGGAATGAATTAAGATCTAGCCTGTTAGCTAATTTCAAGTATACATTATGGCATTGGTAAGTAGTCATGTTGCACATTAATAAGATTCATGGGTAATTCATTCACATACTAACATAGGAGATGACTGGCCTATAATGTGAATAGTACTGATAGAGGCCCTTCAAAGCCTGGGTTGGGCAGTGGCAGAGGGAGAAGAAAGGAAGCATTAAAAATCTAGGGCAGTGGGCCCCTCTCTCTCCATAACTCCAGTAGGTCATTGGAATTGTAGACCCACTGCTCCTGGTAGAGAGCTCATTAGAACTGTGAGAAAGAATAAGTGCTCACCTGTTCTGCCCTCTGGTGCCCCTGAAGAGAGCAGACATGGAGCTGGGTTCTCCTTTTCTCAGCCTTAGAAACAAATTTGGGAACAGCTGCAAAGCCAGCTGAGACATTTGCAAATAGCCATTTGGCCTCCCTTCCCACCCTGGTGTGGCATAAACATGGAGATGACGGTAGAGGGATGATTATTGGATTCAATTTGGGAACACATGACTGGAGATTGGAGGATAAGTGAGAATTTGGCAAAATGTAGGCATGAGGTGTTGGAGCCTTTAAAAAATGTCTTCTTGACACAATAGCTTCACAGATGACACAGGTATTCATAGCTCTTCTTCTGACCCTTGAGCAATTCTCATTTTCCAAATTGAAGAAAGTTGCCTAAATGCTGGAGGTACCAGGATATGGTTTCTATGACGATGAAATGGATTACTGCCCACTGAGTTGAGCCCGGAAGTTTGTAGCTGCACAGCTGTGTCACTAATTACTCTCCTGATGTGACAGAGGAAAAAGCACATTGTAATTTTGATGTACAGTTGTTTCATGAGCATAGCATTAGTGCAGAACTTCAGGGGTGCCTGTATTAGCCAAAGTGAGGCTGAATTAAATACGGACTGACTCTGGAGCTAGCAGAGGTGTTCTATTAGCTGAATGGCAGAGCACACAATTTAGAAGCTATAGGCTCTGAATTTTCTCCCAGTAACACTGTCTAAACATAATTAATCAGTTGCTTCTCACAGTAAGTGACACTAATTACTTGCTCTCTAATTGCCATGTACAAAGTAATGTTACCCCGATCTAAGTGCTCTGTAGAGTAGCGACATGAGATTTTTTTAATACATTATCATGGATTTCATGTAATTACAATTCTTTCTTCTGGAACAGAAGGAAAATATCATAGGCTATTCATCAGGAATCAATAAATAAATAACTACTATTACCACTATTAAGATATAGTGATTGAGCCATTTCCTAATTATTAGTGTGTATGTGATGAGAAATGGGTATAGTTGGAAGTGTCAGTCCTTAGAACTGAAAATTTTCCCTCTGCTAGATGATTCTCTAGCAAGAATATTCTTGCTAGATGATTTTCTCTTCTGAAGAAAATTATTCCAATTTATCCTAAATTTTATGAATTTTCTAAGATCAGAGACAGTGAATTGATAAATAGATGAAAAGGAAATGTTAACTTCTAATCTGATTTCATCTTTAGGTCCTGTATCTTTATCTGATTTTATTCTTCACCCTTTATGCCAGCTGTCCACAGTCTTTTTGGCATCAGGGACCGGCTTCATGGAGGACAATTTTCCACAGACTTGGAGTGGATAGATGGCTTCAGAAAAATTAAAGCACAGTAGTTCGCACTCCTAATGCCACTGCTGCTCTGCCTTTGACAGGAGGCAGAGATCAAACAGTAGTGTGAGTGATGGGGAGCAGCTGTAAATACAAATGAAGCTTTGCTTGCTTGGGCACCCCTTACCTCCTGCTATACCACTTGGCTCTTAACAGGCCATGGACCAGTACCAGTCCATGGGGTTGGGGAACGCTTCTTTATGCTATAGGTTCCTCTTCTGTACAAGACTCAGTTCAGTTTAGTTCAGTTAAGTCGCTCATTCACGTTCAACTCTTTCTGACCCCATGGATGTAGCATGCAGGCTTCCCTGTCCATCACCAACTCCCAGAGCCTACTCAAACTCATGTCCATCGCATCGGTGATACCATCCAAACATCTTATCCTCTGTCATCCCCTTCTCCTCCTGCCTTTAGTCATTCCCAGCATCAAGGTCTTTCCCAATGAGTCGGTTCTTCACATCAGATGACCAAAGTATTGGAATTTCAGCTTCAGCATCAGTGCTTCCAATAAAGATTCAGGACTGATTTTCTTCAGGATGGACTGGTTGGATTTCCTTGCAGTCCAAGGGACTCTCAAGAGTCTTCTCCAACACCACAGTTCAAAAGCACTCAGCTTTCTTTATAGTCCAACTCTCACATCCATACATGACCACTGGAAAAATCATAGCTTTGACTAGATGGGCCTTTGTTGGCAAAATAATGTCTTTGCTTTTTAATATGCTGTCTAGGTCGGGCATAACTTTTCTTCCAAGGAGAAAGCATCTTTTAATTTCATGGCTGCAGTCACCATCTGCAGTGATTTTGGAGCCCCCCCCAAAATTTCTGTCACTATTTCCACTGTTTCCCCATCTATTTGCCGTGAACTGATGGGACTGGTTGCCATGATCTTAGTTTTCAGAATGTTGAGTTTTAAGCCAACGTTTTCACTCTCCTCTTTCACTTTCATGAAGAGGCACTTTTGTTCTTCTTTGCTTTCTGCCGTAAGTATGGTGTCATCTGCATATCTGAGGTTATTGACATTTCTCCCGGCAATCTTGATTCCAGCTTGTGCTTCATCCAATTCAGCATTTCTCATGATGTACTCTGCATATAAGTTAAATAAGCAGGGTGAAAACATACAGCCTTGACGTGCTCCTTTTCCTATTTGGACCCAGTCTGTTGTTCCATGTCCAGTTCTAACTGCTGCTTCTTGATCTGTGTACAGATTTCTCAGGATGCAGGTCAGCTGGTCTGGTATTCCCATATCTTGAAGAATTTTCCACAGTTTGTGGTCAAAGGCTTTGGCATAGTCAATAAAGCAGAAGTAGATGTTTTTCTGGAACTCTCTTGCTTTTTCAATGATCCAGCAGATGTTGGCAATTTGATCTCTGGTTCCTCTGCCTTTTCTGAAACCAACTTGAACATCTGGAAGTTCACAGTTCACGTATAGCTGAAGCCTGGCTTGGAGAATTTTGAGCATTACTTTGTTAACGTGTGAGATGAGTGCAACTGCGCAGTAGTTTGAGCATTCTTTGGCATTGCCTTTCTTTGGCATTGGAATGAAAATGGACCTTTTCCAGTCCTGTGGCCACTGCTGAGTTTTCCAAATTTTCTGGCATATTGAGTGCACCACTTTCACAGCATCATCTTTTAGGATTTGAAATAGCTCAGCTGGAATTCTATCAGCTCCACTAGCTTTGTTCGTAGTAATGCTTCCTAAGGCCCACTTGACTTCGCATTCCAGAATGTCTGGCTCTAGGTGAGTGATTACATCATCATAATTATCTGGGTCATAAGATCTTTTTTGTACAGTTCTGTGTATTCTTGCCACCTCTTCTTAATATCTTCTGCTTCTCTTAGGTCCATATCATTTCTGTCCTTTATTGTGCCTATCTTTGCTTGAAAATTTCCCTTGGTATGTCTAATTTTCTTGAAGAGATCTCTAGTCTTTTCCATTCTATTGTTTTCCTCTATTTCTTTCATGATCACTGAGGAAGTCTTTCTTATCTCTCCTGCTATTCTTTGGAACATTTTCACTCAAATGGTTATATCTTTCCTTTTCTCCTTTGCCTTTCACTTCTCTTCTTTTGATAGCTATTTGTAAGGCCTCCTCAGACAAACATTTTACATTTTTGCATTTCTTTTTCTTGGTAATGGTCTTGATCCCTGCCTCTTGTACAATGTAATGAACCCCAGTCCATAGTTCTTCAGGCATTCTGTCTATCAGACCCCTTGAATCTATCTGTCACTTCCATTGTATAATCGTAAGGGATTTGATTTAAGTCATACCTTAATGATCTAGTGGTTTTCCCTACTTTCTTCAGTTTAAATCTGAATTTACCAATAAGGAGTTCATGATCTGAGCCACAGTCAGATCATAGTCTTGTTTTTGTTGACAGTATAGAGCTTCTCCATCTTTGGCTGCAAATAATAGAATCAACCTGATTTCACAATTGACCATCCGGTGATGTCCATGTGTAGAGTCTTCTCTTGTGTTGTTGGAAGAGGATGTACAAGATTAGGTTGTTATTTTATACAATCCAGTGCTTAAGTATTTGAATTAATGTTTGAGCTTTTTTCTAAAAGCTTCTTACAAACATTCATGGTTCTAGGAAATTGCTTTGTAAAAAAAAATTTAAATTATAGCTGAATAAGAAAATGTTCTTGAAAGGACAGCTCCAAGTTTCTTAATAAGGATATTTCTTAGAAGGGAAAACTCCTTGGGTTTAAATCTTATAAGGTAAAGAATAACATGTGTGCTCTGAAGAAAGGAATGTGATGGCATAAAAGAAAGGAAAATAAAATAGGCCTCTCTTTATAATGCCCTAAGTATTAGAAATGAGAGTTAGGATTCAAAATTGTGTGACTTATACAACTTATTATTTCTTTTCTTCTGACTGTCTTATATAGATTTAATTATTCTGATTTCATATGGACTTAATATTCCCATTCTTTTGAATAAATATTTTTCTTATGATTTATGTTGAAGAATTCCTTAGTTATTTCTCTGGGGAGCATATTTGCCTTTCTATTGTGGTTTTTATTCCTTCTAGTGTTTAACAGTTTTTTTCTTTAAGGAAACTCTACCTCTTCCTATATTTGCTAAGTCATTCAGTAGGTTTAAGAACTTTTTCTTCAATTTCTAGGTTTGCATTATATATAAATTTTAGATTGTCTCTAAAGAAAAAAGCATGACTAGTGAAAAACTTGGTATACAGGCTAATGTGAAGATATTTCCTTGTAAGGACATCCTGAGGTTTGGAAAGTTGCTCAGTCATGTCCAAATTCTCTAGGCCAGAATACTGGAGTGGGTAGCCTTTCCCTTTTTCCAGGGATCTTCGCAACCTAGGGTTCGAATCCAGGTCTCCCACATTGCACTGGGATTCCTTACCATCTCAGCCACAAGGGAAGCCCAAAGTGGAGACATCACTTTGCTGACAAAGCTCTGTATAGCCAAAGCAATAGTTCTTCCAGTGAAAGTGAAGAGGCTCAGTTGTGTCTGACTCTTTCCGCTGGATCATTGAAAAATGAAGAGATTTCCAGAAAAACATCTATTTCTGCTTTATTGGCTATGCCAAAACCTTCGACTGTGTGGATCACAATAAACTGTGGAAAATTCTGAAAGAGATGGGAATACCAGACCACCTGACCTGCCTCTTGAGAAACCTGTAGGCAGGTCAGGAAGCATGCAGTTAGAACTGGACATGGAACAACAGACTGGTTCCAAATAGGAAAAGGAATACATCAAGGCTGTATATTGTCACCCTGCTTATTTAACTTATAAGCAGAGTACATCATGAGAAACACTGGGCTGGAAGAAGCACAAGCTGGAATCTAGATTTCTGGGAGAAATATCAATAACCTCAGATATGCAGATGACCCCACCCTTATGGCAGAAAGTGAAGAGGAACTAAAAAGCCTCTTGATGGAAGTGAAAGAGGAGAGTGAAAAAGTTGGCTTAAAGCTCAACATTCAGAAAACTAAGATCTTGGCATCTAGTCCCATCACTTCCTGGGAAATAGATGGGGAAACAGTGGAAACAGTGGCTGACTTTATTTTTGGGGGCTCCAAAATCACTGCAGATGGTGATTGCAGTCATGAAATTAAAAGACGCTTACTCCTTGGAAGGAAAGTTAAGACTAACCTAGATAGCATATTAAAAAGTAGAGACATTACTTTGCCAACAAAGGTCCATCTAGTCAAGGCTATGGTTTTTCCAGTGGTCATGTATGGATGTGAGAGTTGGACTGTGAGGAAAGCTGAGCACTGAAGGATTAATGCTTTTGAACTGTGGTGTTGGAGAAGACTCTTGAGAGTCCCTTGGACTGCAAGGAGATCCAACCAGTCCATCCTAAAGGAGATCAGTCCTGGATGTTGATTGGAAGGACTGATGCTGAAGCTGAAACTCCAATACTTTGGCCACCTCATGTGAAGAGTTGACTCATTGGAAAAGACCCTGATGCTGGGAGGGATTGGGGCAGGAGGAGAAGGGGGCGACAGAGGATGAGATGGCTAGATGGCATCACCAACTCGATGGGCATGAGTTTGAGTCAACTCCGGGAGTTGTTGATGGACATGGAGGTCTGGTGTGCTGTGATTCATGGGGTCGCAAAGAGTCAGACACAACTGAGCAACTGAATGGAACTGAACTGAGGTTTTGGAAACTTTATTTATTGGGCATGTTGACTTCTCTCTTCATTAGAAATACAAATAACTGAGTACACTTGCAAATTGAACTTTATTTTCTAATATTTGTTTAGCTTTTGAAAGAGGAAATCTTGTTGAAATTATAGGCAGAAGAGTTTCCAGCTGCTCTTATCTATTATTAGCATATTGAAACCAAAACCAAATTTAATTATATCCTTTTCAAGTATGTAATGCCGCTTCTAGATATGTCTTATGCTTTTTTAACTTCAAAAACCTGCTTCCAGCTTCTCATATTTCTATTATTAATTGAATATATTTATACCAAAGTTAATTTTGTGCCCTTTTAAAAATCACTATCAGTATTGCATGTTTTTCTGCTAAATGCTTTACCTAAAATGTTTTCTTTTTTCACCACCCTTCAAAGCTGTCCCCATCTCCCATCACTTCATTACTTTTCATGGTATCAATACAGTGGAAATAGTGTGGTTTTTGAAATAAATATCAGCTATAAAACTGACACCTAGGAGGAGGAGATATCTAGCCTGAAGTCCTCCCTGTTTGAATAATGTCACTTAATTTCAGTTTCTTCATCTGAAACATGGACATAAAACCTGGGTGAAGTGGGTAATTTTCTAAGACAATGATTTACCAAAACTGATCCATGTAAAGAGAATATTTAAACAGAATCATTTTAACAGGAAAAAAAAAATAGTCTTTATGGAGCAACCCATCTAGAGTACCAGGCTCAGATAACTTTATAGGTTTTAGAGGGTAATTTAATGAAAACTTTAAAAAAGAGATATTTCAATGTCATTTTAACTCTTCCAGAAAATAAAAAGAAGGAAAAGAATAAAACAGAGTATATAATTAACACATTAAGTTAACTAAGACATCCATTACCTCACACTGTCATCACTTCATTGTGTGTGTGTGTGCTGAGAAAACTAAGGGTCTATTCTCACACATTTCTAGTATATGATATAGTGTCATTAATTACAGTCATATTATACATTAGATCTCCAAAATGGATTCATCTTATAACTGAGGTTTACACCTGCTAATGAATATCTCCCCATTTTCCCCACCCCTACCCCTGGCAACCACCATTCTACTCTCTGTTTCTATGAATTTGACTGGAAAAAAAAAAAAAAAAAAGAATTTCATGTGTCAGTGAGATCATACTTGAGTATGAGTATTTGTCTTTCTGTATCTAATTTACTGTACTTATTATAATGTTCTCTACATGCTTCCATGTTGTTGCAAATGGCAAGATTTCTTTCTTTTCATGGATGAATAATATTTCCTTCACATTTTCTTCAACTATTTGTCTATCAACAGATTCTTAACTTGTTTCCATATGTTGGCTATAAAGAATAATGCTGCAAGAATAAATGAGAGTGTAGATATTTCTTCTGGATGTGAATCTCATTTCCTTTGAATATACACCCAGAAGTAAAATTTCTGGATCATACAGTAGTTCTTGTTTAAAAATCTTTAGAACCATCTATACTGTTTTACATAAAGATTGTACTAATTTACATCTCTACCAAGACTGCAGAAGGATTCTCATTTCTCCACATTGCCAACACTTGTTATCTCTTGTGTCTTTGATAATAAGCCAACTTAACAGGTAAAAAGTGACATTTCATTGCGGTCTTGGTTTTCATTTCCCTGGTGATTAGTGATATTGAGCACCTTTGATATGCCTGTTGGCTATTTGTATGTCTGCTTTGGAAAATGTCTATTCATGTCCTTTGCTTATTTTTAAATAAGATTTTCATTGTTGTTGTTGAGTTGTATGAGTTTCTTATATATTTTATATAGTATCAGATACATGGTTTGGAAATATTTCTCCCATTCAACAGGTGGCCTTTTCATTTTATTGGCTATTTTCTATGCCATGTGGAAGCCTATTAGTTTGGTGTAGCGCCATTTAAAAATTTTTTTTGTTGTGTGTGCGCTTAATGTCATATCCAAAAAAGTATCACCAAGACCCATGTCGAGGAGATTTCCTCATTGTTTTATTATAGGAGTTTCACAGTTTCAGGTCTTATGTTTCAGTTCTTACTCCACTTCAAGTTAATTTTTGTGTTGTATAAAATAGAGGCTCAGTCTCACTCCTTTCAACAGCATGCTAAAAGATTGTACATTGTGATCAAGTTAGATTTATTCTTGGTATACAAGATGGTTCAACATATAAAACAATCAATGTTCTATACCACATTAACAGAATAAAGGATTCAAAATCACTTGGTTATTTCAAAAAAGCTCTCATCATTAGGGGTAGAATGAATGTACTAGAAGCCAGAGCAATTGGGTAAGAAAAAGAAATAAAAGACATCCAAATTGGAAAGGAAGAAGCAAAACTGTCTCTCTTTGCAGATAACATGGTCTCATATACAGAAAACCCTAAAGACGCCACCAAAAAATGTTAGAATTAATAATCTCAGTAAACTTGCAGTATACAAAATCAGCATAAAGGCACAGTAAAAGTTCTTTGCATTACCGGTGGACTATCAGAAAGGGAAATTAAGAAAGCAATCTCATTTACAATAGCATCAAAATAATAAAATACATAGGAGCAAATTTAGTCAAGGAAGTAAAAGACCAGTACACCAAAAACCATAATATTTCAATGAAAGGAATTGAAGAAGACACAAATAAATGGAAAGATAACCTGTGATCATAAACTGGAAAAATTGATATGGCTAAAATACCTATACTACCCAAACAAGTGTATCCCTATGAAATCCCACTGAAAACTTCAATGATATATTTCATGGAAATAGTAAACACTGTTCTAATATTCATATAAAATTACAAAAGACCCTTAATAGCCAAAGCAATCATAAGAAAAGGACAAAGCTGATAGTATCAGTTCAGTTCAGTTCAGTTGCTCAGTCATGTCCGACTCTTTGCGACCCCCTGAATCGCAGCACGCCAGGCCTCCCTGTCCATCACCAACTCCCGGAGTTGGCTCAAACTCATGTCCATCGAGTCAGTGATGCCATCCAGCCATCTCATCCTCTGTCGCCCCCTTCTCCTCCTGCCCCCAATCCCTCCCAGCATCAGGGTCTTTTCCAATGAGTCAACTCTTCACATGAGGTGGCCAAAGTATTGGAGTTTCAGCTTCAGCATCAGTCCTTCCAATCAACATCCAGGACTGATCTCCTTTAGGATGGACTGGTTGGATCTCCTTGCAGTCCAAGGGACTCTCAAGAGCCTTCCCCAACACCATAGTTCAAAAGCATCAATTTTTCGTTGCTCAGCTTTCCTCCCAGTCCAACTCTCACATCCATACATGACCACTGGAAAAACCATAGCCTTGACTAGATGGACCTTTGTTGGCAAAGTAATGTCTATGCTTTTTAATATGCTATCTAGTCTTTAATATGCTATTAGTCTTAACTTTCCTTCCAAGGAGTAAGCGTCTTTTAATTTCATGGCTGCAATCACCATCTGCAGTGATTTTGAAGCCTCCAAAAATAAAGTCAGCCACTGTTTCCACTGTTTCCCCATCTATTTCCCAGGAAGTGATGGGACCAGATGCCAAGATCTTAGTTTTCTGAATGTTGAGCTTTAAGCCAACTTTTTCACTCTCCTCTTTCACTTCCATCAAGAGGCTTTTTAGTTCCTCTTCACTTTGTGCCATAAGGGTGGTGTCATCTGTATATCTGAGGTTATTGATATTTCTCCCAGCAATTTTGATTCCAGCTTGTGCTTCTTCCAGCCCAGTGTTTCTCATGATGTACTCTGCTTATAAGTTAAATAAGCAGGGTGACAATATACAGCCTTGACGTATTCCTTTTCCTATTTGGAACCAGTCTGTTGTTCCATGTCCAGTTCTAACTGTTGCTTCCTGACCTGCATACAGGTTTCTCAAGAGGCAGGTCAGGTGGTCTGGTATTCCCATCTCTTTCAGAATTTTCCACAGTTTATTTTGATCCACACAGTCAAAGGCTTTGGCATAGTCAATAAAGTAGAAATAGATGTTTTTCTGGAACTCTCTTGCTTTTTTGATGATCCAGCGAATGTTGGCAATTTGATCTCTGGTTCCTCTGCCTTTTCTAAAACCAGCTTGAACATCTGGAAGTTCTCGGTTCATGTATTGCTGAAGCCTGGCTTGGAGAATTTTGAGCATTACTTTACTAACATGTGAGATGAGTGCAATTGTGTGGTAGTTTGAGCATTCTTTGGGGTTGCCTTTCTTAGGGCTGATAGCTGGTAGTACAATATTCCTGATTTCAGACTGTATTACAAAGCTATGATAGTCAAAATAGTATGGTAATAGCATTAAAAAAAAAGAAGAAAATGGACCAGTGAAATAGAGATTAGAGCCAGAAATAAATCCACAAATATACATTCAACTAACCTTCTATGTGGGTGTAAGAACACATAATGGTAAATGATGATCTCTTCTATAAATGGTATTAAGAAAACTTGGTATCCACATGCAAATACATTATTGACTCATTTTGTTTCTTTATTTGGAAAGGTACAATCTGATCTCAAAGATTATTTGAAAAGATAAATAGCCAGAAAAATTCTTAAAAAAAAATCTTAGGAATTTCTTTATAACCTGTAATGGAGATAGTCTTTCTACTTTCTAAATCAAAATCCAGATGTCATAAAAGAAAAAAAATATTGACAAATGCAAATACATAAAAATAAAAATGCATGGGAGAAAGTAAGCACCAGAGTAAAGGATAAGTTCAGAAATAATACTTGCAAGCCATATTACTGGGGAAAATAACTAATTTTAATGTTTCAGTCACTCTAAAAATCCATAGAAAAATTACTGATTACTGCCCCAAAAGGACCAAAAATTTAAACAGACATCTAAACAAATGGCTTTTAAAATTATAAAAGGAGACGCAATCTCACTCATAGTAAAAGCCATGGAAAATAAAAATTGTAATGAAATATACATTTAAAAAGTTTTGCACATAAATAAAAATCCAAAGTAGATCCATAATTTCTGATGATGAAATTGTAGGAAACAGAAAACTGTAGGAAACTCATCTGCTACATTTCTGATGAGTTTAAATTATTACATCTCCAATGAAGGAATATTGGACAATATTATTAAGCATTACAAATGCATACCTTTTAAGTTCCAAATTCTATTTTTAATATTTGGGCTATGGATGTACTTAAATATCTGGAAAACAAAGCATATGCAAGATTATTCATTGCCATAACACTTGAGACCAGAAGCCACCTAAATGTCCCTATGTAGGTGACTAGTGAAATTGTTCATCATTTTACCTATTATAATAGGTAAAAAAGAGCCATAAAAAGGAATGTAGGAACTCTCTGTAATTTGACATGGAAATTATCTAATGTACATCTTTAAGTTAAGGAAAAATATAAATACTGTGTGAAGTATGCTATCTTTGGATAAAATAATTAGGAGCCAGCAATCAAATTGCCAACATCCATTTGATAATAGAAAAAGCAAGAGAGCTTCAGAAAAACATCTACTTCTGCTTTATTGACTACTCCAAAGCCTTTGACTGTGTGGATCAGAGCAAACTGTGGAAAATTCTTAAAGAGATGGGAATCTTAGACCACCTTACCTGCCTCCTGAAAAATCTGTAGGCAGGTCAAGAAGCAACAGTTAGAATTGAACATGGAACAATGGACTCTTTCCAAATTGGGAAAGGAGTGCACCAAGGTTGTATATTGTCATCCTGTCTGATTAACTTACATGCAGAGACCATCATGTGAAATGCTGGGCTGGATGAAGCACAAGCTGGAATCAAAATTTCCAGGAGAAATATCAATAACCTCAGATATGCAGATGACACCACCCTTATGGCAGAAAGCAAAGAGGAGCTGAAGAGCCTCTTGATGAAAGTGAAAGAAAAGAGTGAAAAAGCTGGCTTAAAACTCAACATTCAGAAAATGAAGATGATGGCATCTAGTCCCATCACTTCATGGCAAATAGATGGGGAAACAATGACAGACTTTATTTTCTTGGGCTCCAAAATCACTGCAGATGGTGACTGCACTATGAAATTAAAAGGTGCTTGCTCCTTGGATGAAAAGCTATGATTAACCTGGACAGCATATTAAAAGTAGAGACGTTACTATGCAGACATATCCCTCTAGTGAAAGCTATGGTTTTTCCATCAGTCATGTATGGATTGAGAGCTGGACCATAATGAAAGCTGAGCACAGAAGAATTGATGCTTTTGAACTGTGGTGTTGGAGAAGACTCTTGAGAGTCCCTTGGACTGCAAGGAGATCCAACCAGTCCATCCTAAAGGAGATAAGTCCTGGGTGTTCATTAGAAGGACTGATGCTGAAGCTGAAACTCCAATACTTTGGCCACCTGATGTGAAGAACTGACTCATTGGAAAAGACCCTGAAGCTGGGAAAGATTGAAAGCAGGAGAAGAAGGGGATGGCAGAGGATGAGATGGTTAGATGGCATCCCTGACTCGATGGACATGAGTTAGAGAAAGCTCCGGGATTTGGTGATGGACAGGGATGCCTGGCATGGTGCAGTCCATGGGGTCAGAAAGAGTTGGACGCAACTGAGTGATTGGACTGACTGAACTGATATATATATTGTGTGATGAAACTCTATATACATAGGAGTAACTAAATAACAAGAGTTCCTGTTATTGTAACAAGTTACTATTGGGGGTGACATGGTGATATACAGCAGTGTGAACCAAGCAGAACTGTGGGCCTCAGATAGGAGAGAGAATTTTTACTTCAGACTTCTTAGTGTTTTTAGTTTTAAGCCATGTGACTGTATTAACTATTCAATTATTAGATGAAGATTTAATTAACATTGTAAAATATTTACCATAAAGGAAAGAACATTTTAAATCAGTTGTGCAAAATAATAATAGCAAGACCCTTTTAATGAGTCCAAGTGGTTTTATCAAGAAGCTTGCCTGTGAGTTTGTTAATTCTAGAATCTCCTTATTCATGGTTCCCTGTTTTGGTCCAGGCTTCCCTGGTGGCTCAGTTAGTAATGAATCTACCTGCAGTGCAGAAGACCTGGATTCGATCCCTGGGTTGTGAAGATCCCCTGGAGGAGGACATGGCAACCTACTCCAGTATTCTTGCCTAGAGAATCCCCATGGACAGAGAAGTCTGGCAGGCCACAGTCCATAGGGTTGGGAAGAGTTCGACAGGACTGAGAGACTAAGCATGTTTTGATCCAGTGGTTAATGGAGCCCTGAATGGGACGAAGTGTGTATGCAGAACCAGGCCAGGCCACATTGAGAAAGAAGTATCACAGGATCAGAATATCTACTAGAAAAGAGTAAGAGGCATCTCCCCACACAAAGAAGAGCAAGGGGAGCTGTTTTACGTGTTTGTTCTATTGTGTTTTGTTTAACTGAGCTGTGAGATACCTCTTGGAAACTTCTACATTGGTTGGTTTAGGATAGGACTAGATAAAACAGATTTGCTTACAATTATGGTGACTTCTGCTTTTACTGTGTTGCTTCATATGACCTAGTTACATCTGGATCATCAAGTATTAGCATTATGTGTGACAACAAAGGAGAGAGAGGATATTAACCCACCAAGTTCTGAGGGCCAAAAAATGTCTGAAGATGAGAGTCTGAAGCTGCTCAGAGATTTTTGTTGTCCTTATAAGATGAAGATCTGTTTACCAGAAAGGCACAGATGATTCAACTGAGACAATCTGTTTATTTCTATTTGACTTTGTAAACAAAGGAGGGAGAGAGGGATGAGGATGGGGGAAGTCCTTGTTTTCTGTTTCCTGGAAATGCTTATCTGCTCACTTCCATGAAATTTGTATCTAGATCCTGGTCTTATATCTTTTCTTGAAAGTCTTCTCATCTTTTATTAATCCTTTTTCCAGCTACTTGATTTGAAATACTGGTCTTCTATTGAGGATATGTAGGAGTCACTCATCAGGCTTTCTAGATATACATCTCCAAAGAATAGCAATGTTATCATCACTGATGTCATAAGTGAAGAATAATAATTTACATGTACATGTACATCTTCAGTGCATATTACTGGCTCTCGATAAAAGGCAAATAGTAATGACAAACCTTGAAATATGCCTTTCAAAGATACCAGACAGCAAACTGCATGAGCCATTTTGAAAACAGATTCAAAGAAAGACGTCTTGAAGTTTCATTTCCCATCTGCTGGGTTTCTTTGAAGTGGGAGTTAACCCTGACATGAAACAGCTCCAGAACCAGAGCCATGCCCAGTTGTTTTTGGCCTTAGACTTCCACCCCCAGTGACAAGTCCCACACAACTGTGTGCTTTGATGACTCACTCTTCTCCTCTTGGAGGTAGGCCTCCAATGTTTATGCACTTCCTAATCAGCCTTCTTGGAAGAGGAAGAGACTAGCTTAGCTTAATTTAACAAATAAAATCAAATTAATTATCTGCTCCCTCTCTAACTCAAGCCCCCTTTTGATAGAACATTCCCTCCCTTCTTTGTTTTTGTTTGTAGTAAAGTTCTTCTAATTCAGAATCCACCGTTAAACTAAAATAGAGAATTTATCTTCTGAGCAGCAAAAAGCAGAAGGAAGGTATTGTATGACTAACCCAGGAAGAGTGATTTAAAGCTTTTTTTTTTTTTTTTTAATTTTTGGAGGACAAAATAAGAAAAAAAATTTTTTTTTTCTTTGTAAAAACCATGGAATTTGGTGATATGTCTTTAAGACTAAACCTATTTTTATGCAACTTTGTTGAGGGCTGGGTCCTGGGGTGGAATGCTGACTTGAGAAGAATCCCCAAACTCCACCCCCCCCTTTTTTTTTTGCACAAACAATATCCTCTAAAAATTCTAATTACCTCTTGCCTGGAAAAGACTAATCCACGAAATGCAAAACATGATTTCTATAGGGGATTCATGTTCTGTAAATTATTTTAAATCAGGGTCAAAATGATTTCCTCTAGAACTAAATGACTCCCTTTTGAAATCAAATTTTTATTTTCTTCTGTTATTAAGGAGTGAATTTTTAGTACAAAATAGTAAATGAATGTGGTTTGTATATTAAAGTTATATTTCCATCACTCACACCAGGAGCTCCTTCCCATTTCAGCCTCAAATACATAAAAGAGATATATTACTTTTAAAATATGCTTATTGTTTTCTTTTTCTTTTAACATCCATGCTGACTTTATGGAGATTGTATATGTATGCTTTATTTCCTTTTGCAGTAGACAAGAAAAAATTACTTGCAGTTTTTAAGTGAAGAAGTTCAGTTTCTCAAGATACCCGGATCCTATGTAATCAAATTGCATCTAAAGGTCTTATAAAAATCTTTAGAAATGCTCCAATTCTATATTATTCTATGTCTTTGGCCACTGAGACTGAATAAATATTTAAAAGATTCTTCTCTTGGGAATTTCCTGGCTGTGCAGTCGTTATGACTTGGCGCTGTCACTGCTGGAGCCCCAGGCTCAATCCCTGGTGGGAGAATTAAGATCCTGTAAGCCACGTGGCCATAAATAAATAAATAAATAAATAAATAAAATATTCTCTCTCAAATAAAACACTGAATTTAAAGTGTCAGGTTGTTGCATAACCATTTAATTAACATATTTTTATATACCTATTAATATATAGTTATTTGATGCACAGACTTAACTTATTCTCTAATCACTTGGTTTATTTTATGTTTATTTCCCCAGTAAGATGATAAGCCTCCCAGGGTCAAAAGGCTATGTCTTATGCCTCTGTCTCTTAGAGAACCTGAATAGTGTTGAATAGCAGAAATTGAATAAATACAGAATCATGATACCTCTGCTCAGTCCTTAATTCTGCTCCTTACTACCATTCAGATTCCTTGACTATAAAATGAAAATGCATATTTATTGCTCACGATTGATGAACAGTGGATGTAAAAGGGCTTTATGAACTGTAAAGTTCTAAACAAATATTTGGGGACCCCAAAGGGTGTGTAGAAGTCAGCTAAATGAAATCTTTAAAAATGAGGGGCGTCTCATGAAAGAGAAAGAAGTATCCAATCTTAGCTCTCAGCCTTTAGTGTTTCCCCACCAGTTATTTCAGAGCTAAGTTTTAGCCTGAGGTTCATACTGATGGCTTTTGCCTTTTCTTGAAATAACCTCCTGCTGTCTCCACGGGCCAAAGCTATGGGCATGTTACTGGTGGTCAGTCTCCCAGTCCCAGAAAGTTGTCAGGCTCAGTGTTTTGCAGTCATCTATCTCCTTTTTGCTTCTTCTTCAGCCTCATGCACAGGCGAAGTAACTGTTCGACTGATTATATTGTTCATAGCTAGTGCTTCCTTTCCTTACTCACAGTTACCATCTTAGCCCCAATTCTTGGCACTTCATGCAGAGAATGGGAGAGATTCCAGAAGACTAGGAATAGGCAAATGTCCTCATTCAAGAAGAAGTAGAAAGAGTCATAAACAGATTTTAGTGATGTGGATGTCTACTCTCAAAATCTAGAATTTATAATTTAAAAAATAATAAAAGAAGAAATGATCTGATATTCTTCCTAACACTACTGGCTGGTATTGTATAAGAGATTGTCAATCAGTCAGTTCAGTGGCTGAGTCGTGTCTGACTCTTTGCGACCCCATGAATCGCAGCATGCCAGGTCTCGCTGTCCATCACCAACTCCCAGAGTTTACTCAAACTCATGTCCATCATAGTCGGTGATGCCATCCAGCCATCTCATCCTCTGTCATTCCCTTCTCCTCCTACTCCCAATCCCTCCCAGCATCAGGGTCTTTTCCAATGAGTCAACTCTTCACATGAGGTGGCCAAAGTATTGGAGTTTCGGCTTCAGCATCAGTCCTTCCAATGAACACCCAGGACTGATCTCCTCTAGGATGGACTGGTTGGATCTCCTCACAGTCCAAGGGACTCTCAAGAGTCTTCTCCAACATTGTGGGTGGAACCGTATAACATGCTCCTGTATCTCTGTGCTTTTAAGCTTTTGCTTTCATCACCCAGGCCTCTCTTGAGTCTCAAAAGTCTGACTCAAGAGTTAATGATTAGGAAATGTGAAGATGTAGAAGCAAGAATAGCTGCTGGGCTAGGATACTGGTAACAATTTAGGTCATAAATCCACCACATGGCAGTATCACTGAACTCACAGTTCCCTGAAAGATATAGATAAAGACATGGCAGGTCTTCCTAAGTTGTTTTTACAGGAATCAGACCTCTTCCTCCACCCAGATGAAATCTGCTAACTGTAAGAACATAAACTCCAGACTGGTTGAAACCAGAAGGTTGATGATGGTTGAAACTTCACCTTGATGCCAACCAACCCAAGAATTGTGCAAGAGCTTATGCACTCTGCAGTCCCTTCCCTCACACTGTCTTTAAAATGCCTTCCCTGAAAGGCATGGGGGAATTTGGGTCTTTGAGGATGAGCTGCCCATTCTCCTTGCTTGATGCCCTGCAATAAACACTGTACTTTCCTTCCTTGTCAATGGGTTATCTTTACTGCTCAAAGACAAGGGGACTCAAATTTGGTTCACTAACATAAGCACTGTATGTGTAAACTCAGCATTTGAAAGAATTCACTTTCTCAAATCACATGAATTAAGCACCTGTTGTGTGCTTTTCAGATATAGAGGTCAGTACATTTTTATACTTAATAGGCTCATAGGAAAGAGGTGGATTCATAACATGCAATATGCTCTGGAAGTTGGTGATGGACAGGGAAGCCTAGCATGCTGCAGTCCATGGGGTCACAAAGAGTCAGACATGACTGAGTGACTGAACTGAACTGAATATGTTACAGATAAATGTAGTATGATAGATGTATTTCAGGGAGTGACATTTCAGGGAGTGTGTGATATCGTTGGCACCCAGGAGAGAAGTTTACATTGCTGGGGCCAAGGGATCAGGGAGGATTTTCTGGTAAAGGGGACGCCTAAAGAAAGATAAGGATTTGTCAGAAGAATGGTTGTGGATGGAGAGAGGGTATTCCAGCCCAAGGAAGAGAGCTTAGCCAAAGGTAAGGCAGTAGGACATGCTCTGGTATGTCCACATTTGATACAAGCAATTCAGTATTCCTGGAGTCCACAACTCTTAGCAGAGTGTGACACATTTGGGGGGAGGTGTAGGAAAGGGCTTTCATGTTATTCTGAAGTCAAAATGGAAAGACATAGACTACAACTGAGGAAAATAGAAAGGGTTAGTAACTTGTTGAAAATCTCTGCTATAGATTAATGACAAAGAGAGGCAATTTTATTGGGATATACTACAGGACAGTTTTTAGCTCTGTTGATTTGCATATTAAATTGACAATTATTTACTAAACACCTAACATGTGCCAGACCCTGAGATTAAAATGGTTTGGAAGAAAGAAAACTTGTCCTCAAGAAATTTACAGTCCAGCGAGAAATCGGCTTCATATAGTTTTGGCAGTGATTTAAATTGACCTAATGAAGGCAGGTAGAGTAAAACTGGAGGAAATAATTTTTATGACAGAGCAGACGTGGTGTTCCCAAATGCCCTGATGGGCTGCATGGACAGGTTGACTAATCAGGAAGTTAGGAATAACAAGTATTGACTATTTCTGACCAGTGGAAAACTAAGCTCAACTTGAAAAGCCCTCTTTCCACCAAAATATTAGGGCCTAGAGAACTCCTTTACTCTCATAGCAATAGACGAAAACAAGGATATCATTTATATAGCACTCAAAGAGGAACTGACAGCTAACAGAAAGAAACCATTCTAGGGTCACATTTTTATTATCAGTTTTTACCCAGCATAATAATGATGCATATGATGGTCGCCACTTGTCTAAATGAGATTATATAATATGACTTCAAGTTAAACATTGCAGACTGTTTTGAGTTGTTTTGTCCCTCTGAAAACTCTACTAAATTAATAAAAAGTGATAAGCCAGGGAGAGGGAGAGAGTAGTGTATGTGACTACTCTTTCTTTTTTAAGTCTTCAAGAATCTTTGGTATTCAAATTATATGCATGATATGTAAATGCAAACAGTAATAAAATAGCATATTAAAATAATGCCAGTCACATTATATCCTTTCTTCCCATATTTCTTCTCTTCTTCCACCTAGGAAGACGAGAGGTTCATAGAATAGAAAGTTCATAAAATTCTTATAAGTTGCCAGTAAATGGTAGGTGGGATGCACTGTTCAAGTAAGGTTATTTTCCTTCAATTTTAATTAATAAAATGAAACTAGTAGTATCAAATATTAATTAAATGTAATAACTTTAGAATTTAACTTTAAAAATCCTCTGGTTTTACATCAGCATGTATACACACAGTATGTAAACAGGTATGTATATATATTTATACACTTGGATATATTCAATATTGAAGACTCTTGAGAACCCCTTGGACTGCAAGGAGATCAAACCAGTCAATCCTAAGGGAAATCAATTCTGAATATTCACTGGAGGGACTAATGATGAAGCTGAAGCTCCAATTCTTTGGTCAACTGATGCAAAGAGCCTACTTATTAGAAAAGACCCTGATGCTGGGAAACATTGAAGGCAAGAGGAGAAGGGGACAACAGAGGATGAGATAGTTGGATGCCATCACTGATTCAATGGACATGAGTTTGAGCAAGCTCCAGGAGATGATGAAGGATAGGGAAGCCTGGTATGCCACGGTCCATGAGGTCTCAAAGAGTCGGACACAAGTGAGAGATTGAACAACAGTTGGTAAGCATTTGGAATCTAATATTTAACACAGCTGTTAGGTTTTCTCTATGCAGGTGACTGTATAATTCTAGGAATGTTGTTTAGGAATTGTATCCTGAAGGTGAACTTGCTTCAAAATGAGTTAACAGCATGAAATTTTAGTTATTTGTTCATTAATTTCTTTATTATTGGCCCTGGGTTATAACAATAAAATGCAAAAGCCTTGGATGTTACAGTTGATCAATTTTGGTAATTATATGACTCCATGTAACTATCACTAAATAAAAATGTAGACAGTTTTTGTTCCTTCAAAAATTTCCTTTATTTCCTTTCAAGCAGTTTACCCTACCACCCCTCTTTCTGACTTTTATCAACATAGATTAGTTTTACCTATTCTTCAGCCTAGCATAAATGGACTCATACAGTTTTTTTCTTCTTAATGTACATGAGATTCATCCATGTTGTTACAAGCAAAAAATTACTGAGTTTTGCACCACAATTTGCTTATCCGTTTTCTTACCAATAAATATTTGGGTTGTTTTCCAATTTGAAGTTGTGGTGAAAAGGCTGATATGAGCATTCTGGATCAATACCTAGATGTGAAATTTCTGACTTTACAAGAAACTGTTAAACAGAACTCCAAAGTGATTGCAACATTTGTATATTCTACTAGCAAGACAGCAAAAGAGAAACAGATGTAAAGAACAGACTTTTGGACTCTGTGGGAGAAAGCAGGGGTGGGATGATTTGGGAGAATAGCATTGAAACACATATATTATCATATGTGAAATAGATCACCAGTCCAGGTTCGATGTATGAGACAGGTGCTAAGGCTGGTGCACTGGGATGACCCTGAGGGATGGAATGGGGAGGGGGGTGGGAGGGAGGGTCAGGATGGGGAATACATGTACACGCATAGCTGATTTATGTGAATGTATGGCAAAAACCACCACAATATTGTCAAGTAATTAGCCTCCAATTTAAATAAATTAAAATAATAAATTAAAAAGAAAAAAAAGATTGTCAGGAGAAATATCAATAAACTCAGACTTGCAGATGATAGCACACTTACAGCAGAAAGTGAAGAGGAATTGAAGAGCCTCTTGATGAAAGGGAAAGAGGAGAGTGAAAAAGCTGACTTAAAAGTGAACATTCAAAAAACTAAGATCATGGCATGTGGTCCCATCACTTCATGACAAATAGACAAGGAAACGATGAAAACAGTGAAAGGCTTTATTTTGGGGGGCTCTAAAGTCACTGCAGATGGTGACTGCAACCGTGAAATTAAAAGATGCCTGCTCCTTGGAAGAAAAGCTATGACAAAGCTAGACAGCATATTAAAAAGCAGAGACATTACTTTACCAACAAAGGTCCATCTAGTCAAGGTTATAGTTTTTCCAGTAGTCATGTATGGATGTGAGAGTTGGACTATAAAGAAAGCTGAGCATTGAAGAATTGATGCTGTTGAGCTGTGGTGTTGTAGAAGACTCTTAAGAGTCCCTTATATTGCAAAGAGATCCAACCAGTCAATACTAAAGGAAATCAGTTTTGAATATTCATTGGAAGGACTGATGCTGAAGCAGAAGCTCAATACTTTAGCCACCTGATGTGAAGAACTGACTCATTTAAAAAGACCCTGATGCTGGGAAAGATTGAAGGCAGGAAGCAAAGGGGACAACAGAAGATGAGATTGTTAGATTGCATCATGGACTTGATGGACATGAGTTAGAGTAAGATCTGGGAGTTGGTGATGAACAGGGGAGCTTGGCATGCTGAAGTTAACGGGGTCACAAAGAGTCAGACAAGACTGAGTGACTGAACTGAACTGAACCATATCTCCTTAAGTCTAAGCCCTTGGCTTGGCTCCAAGGATACATACTGCCACAGCAATGTGGACAATAGACAGTTTTATTCTATCCTTGTATCTAGATAATAGACAGTGGAGAGAAGAGAATTCTGAATTCTGTGGGTTGGCCCAGGCTTTATGGATGTGTCATCTACCTGTCTTTATGGGTAAATTCTCAGTGAAGCCCATGCTATAATTTCTGAAATTTTCTAGTTTCCTAGGCGGTTACAAGCTCCTGTTGAAACCTAGGACTTCATTATGAAGTCACTTGAAATGACAAACTTTGGGGGATAGTTTACTTACTAAAGTATATGAAACAATATGCAGTCTCAAAAACAACTTGGAACTTCTCCAGGCAAATTTTTTTGGTTTCCAATTGTACTTTCAGCTGTTACCTATAAAGCAGCCTTCAATTTAGGCCACTAAGTTTCACTTCTAGTTAGATTGTAGAAAGTCACAAGAGACTGTTGCTCTCACTCTGACAAAAAACAAGCCAGATAAGTTTTTGTACCTTAGCTTTGTAAAACAAATCAGAGGACTGATAAAAAGATGAGGTCTTTGTAAAAGAGAAGAGATGTCCCTATGAACATTGTGGGAAAGAGCAAACCTGGCACAGATTGATAGAAAAAGAGACCAGGAAAATTTTAAATATTTCATGGACACATGTGTACCAGCATGATGGATTTGAATCCCAAGGAGCAACAGGCACAAAGTGAATTGGTATGCATATATCAGTTCTTTTCCATGGTATCCTTACCCAGTGTGTAATAGCAGTATATAAAAGTCTAGGAGCAGGGTGGGAGGGCTGAGAAAATACCTCCAAGTTGCATGGAACTTCTACCAAATGATAAGCATTTTAACAAAGACTGGGAGTAGGGCATTAAAGTTTAGAGAAAATTCCCATAATGCACACAGGTATTACTGATTGCTTGGCAGCAGCCCATCAAAAGATAAAGGCAGGGTAGGAAAGTTAAGAGAGATTCTCGACAGAGTTATATTAGTTCATCACTTGGTACATGTCCTAGGTCCAACAAAGAGAAATTAATAATGGATCCCATCTTTACCCTTGAAGAGCACCAGACCTTTACTATGTGGAACATGACAAACCACAGACAGGTGCTGGGAGAACTCCTGAGGTGCAGAGAGTGCATGGGGCTGGCTCACTGGAAACACTGAAGCTATCTGCTGTATTATAAAGCAGAGAGATCTCTCACAGATCAAGGATAATAGTTGGGCTATAAAATATATGGAGATCTCTGGAATCCTGCTGGTGTGTAGATCTCAAGCCCTGCAGATTTCATCCTCAAAACTGTGAACCCAGAGATAAATAAACTGAATCTAACTAAAGCCATAATAAACCAGGACCAACTGAACTAGAGATTATATTGTCTCAAATCCCCACAGTAACACCTTACAGAAGAATGCACATACCATTTTCTAGAGGTGAAAACTATGTACTTCAATCTCCAGTGTTCATGTATACACAAAGTTGGAGACACAATGAAAAACTATAAGACTCCAAAAAGAAACAGGAATATGTGGCTCAACAGAAAAAAAGAAAAAAATTCAGTAGACACAAACCAGAGATGACTCAGATGTTGGAGTTAACAGACAGGAGCTTTAGTGTAACTGCAATTAATATGGGAAAAGGTCTAGTGAAAAAGATGGGCAACATATGGGAACAAATTGAAATTTTCAGCAGAGAAATGGAATCTATTTAAAAAATCAAGTGGAAATAGTAGCACTGAAAAAGTATGATACCAAAATTGAGGCATTCATTGGATATGTTCAACAGAAGACTGAATACAACAGAAGAATAGATTAGTGAGTTTAAAAGCAGGTGATATATATTATCTAAATTGAAACTAAAAGAAACAAAAATCAGAAAAGAATTAAAAGATAATCTAAGTCCTCTTGGGTCATATCAAATAGTTTACCAACATATAATTTGAGAACAAGAAATAAAGGAGAGAATGAATGGTGTAGAATAAACATTTTGGGTGTGGAGAAAAGGGAACCCTCTTACACTGTTGGTGGGAATGTTAACTAGTACAGCCACTATGGAGAACAGTATGGAGATTCCTTAAAAAACTGGAAATAGAACTTCCATACAACCCAGCAATTCCACTGCTGGTCATACACACCAAGGAAACCAGAGTTGAAAGAGACACATATATCCCAATGTTCATTGCAACACTATGTACAATGGCTAGGATTATGTACTAGGACATGGAAGTGACCTAGGTGTCCATCAGCAGACAGATGGATACACAAGTTATGGTACATATACACAATGGAATATTACTCAGCCTTTAAAAAAGAATGCATTTGAGTCAGTTCTAATGAGGTGAATGAAACTGGAGCCTATTATACACAGTGAAGTAAGTCAGAAAGAGAAACACCAATACAGTATATTAATGCATATATATGCAGTTTAGAAAGATGGTAATGATGACCCCATATGCAAGATAGAAAAAGAGACACAGATGTAAAGAACAGAATTTTGGACTATGTGGGAGAAGGCGAGGGTGGGATGATATGAGAGAATAGCACTGAAACATGTATATTATCATAGGTAAGGAGATGACCAGTGCAAGTTTGATACATGAAGCAGGGTAGTCAAAGCTGGTGCTCTGGGACAAGCCAGAGGGATAGAGTGGGGAGGGGGTGGGAAGGGGAGTTCAGGATGGGGGGACACATGTATACCAATGGCTGATTCATATCAATGTATGGCAAAAGCCACCATAATATTGTAAAGTAATTAGCATCCCATTAAAATAAATAAATTAATTAATTTTTTTAAAAGAATAAATATTTGAAGAGAAAATTCTAAGATTTTCTGAAATTAATAACTGTTTCAACACAGGTATCCAGTCCAATTTCAAGAGAAACAAATACAAAGGAAAATCACATATAGACATTCCTACTCAAACTGTTGATAAAGTATACAGAGAAGAAAGATACATTTAAAGAAATAACAATAAAAACCATGGCTAGCTTTTCCTCTAACCATGAATCTTTAAAGTGCTAAACAATGAAATGAAATGAAATCCTTAATGTGCTAAACAAAATTCTGTTAACTTAGAATTATAAACCCAGTGAAAAATTCTTCAAGAGAAAAGAAATTTTCTGGCTTACAAAGTTTGAGTCTCTCTCTAGCAATTTTGCACTAAAAGAAAGGCTTTAGGCAGAAAGAAAATAATGGCAGATAAAAGAGTGGATCTTTAGGAAGGAAAGAAGAGAAGAAAATTTAGAGAAGAGCTAACACCTATCTTACTCAAACTCTTCCAGAAAGTTGCAGAAGAAGGTAAACTTCCAAACTCATTCTATGAGGCCACCATCACCCTAATTCCAAAACCAGACAAAAAGAAAACTACAGGCCAATATCACTGATGAACATAGATGCAAAAATCCTTAACAAAATTCTAGCAAATAGAATCCAACAACATATTTTTAAAAATCATACAGCATGACCAAGTGGGCTTTATCCCAGGAATGCAAGGATTCTTTAATATCTCCAAATCAATCAATGTAATACACCACATTAACAAACTAAAAGATAAAAACCATATGATTATCTCAATAGATGCAGAAAAAGCCTTTGACAAAATTCAACATCCATTTATGATTAAAACTCTCCAGAAAGCAGGAATAGAAGGAACATACCTCAACATAATAAAAGCTATATATGACAAACCCACAGCAAGCATTACCCTCAACGGTGAAAAATTGTAAGCATATCCCCTGAAATCAGGAACAAGACAAGGGTGCCCACTCTCACCACTACTATTCAACATAGTTTTGGAAGTTTTGGTCACAGCAATCAGAGCAGAAAAATAAGTAAAAGGAATCCAGATAGGAAAGAAGTGAAACTCTCACTGTTTGCAGATGACATGATC
The DNA here is from genome assembly GCF_023699985.2 of Odocoileus virginianus. NCBI lineage: Eukaryota > Metazoa > Chordata > Mammalia > Artiodactyla > Cervidae > Odocoileus > Odocoileus virginianus. The sequence goes on from NC_069697.1 coordinate 34,394,510, forward strand.
CTCTACATAGAAAACCCTAAAGACATCACCAGAAAATTACTAGAGGTAATCAATGAATATAGTAAAGTTGCAGGATATAAAATTAACACACAGACATCCCTTGCATTCCTATACAGTAACAATGAGAAAACAGAAAGAGAAATTAAGGAAACAATTCCATTCACCATTGCAACAAAAAGAATAAAATACTTAGGAATAAATCTACCTAAGGAAACAAAAGACCTATACATAGAAAACTATAAAACACTGATGAAAGAAATCAAAGAGGACACAAACAGATGGAGAAACATACCGTGTTCATGGATTGGAAGAATCAATATTGTCAAAATGGCTATACTACCCAAAGTAATCTATAGATTCAATGCAATCCCTATCAAGCTACCAACAGTATTTTTCAGAGAACTAGAACAAATAATTTCACAATTTATGTGGAAATACAAAAAACCTCGAATAGCGAAAGCAATCCTGAGAAAGAAGAATGGAACTGGAGGAATCAACCTGCCTGACTTCAGACTATACTACAAAGCCACTGTCATCAGGACAGTATGGTACTGGCACAAAGACAGAAATATAGATCAATGGAACAGAATAGAAAGTCCAGAGATAAATCCATGCACCATGCATCACCTTATCTTCGACAAAGGAGGCAAGGATATACAATGGAAAAAAGACAACCTCTTTAACAAGTGGTGCTGGGAAAACTGGTCAACCACTTGTAAAAGAATGAAACTACAGCACTTTCTAACACCATACACAAAAATAAACTCAAAATGGATTAAAGATCTAAACGTAAGACCAGAAACTATAAAACTCCTTAGAGGAGAACATAGGCAAAACACTCTCCAACATAAATCACAGCAGGATCCTCTATGACCCACCTCCCAGAATATTGGAAACAAAAGCAAAAATAAATGGGACCTAATTAAACTTAAAAGCTTTTGCACAACAAAGGAAACTATAAGCAAGGTGAAAAGACAGCCCTCAGATTGGGGGAAAATAATAGCAAACAAAGCAACAGACAAAGGATTAATCTCAAAAATATACAAGCAACTCCTGAAGCTCAATTCCAGAAAAATAAATGACCCAATCAAAAAATGGGCCAAAGATCTAAACAGACATTTCTCCAAAGAAGACATACAGATGGCTACAAAACATGAAAAGATGCTCAACATCACTCATTATCAGAGAAATGCAAATCAAAACCACAACAAGGTACCATTACACGCCAGTCAGAATGGCTGCTATCCAAAAGTCTACAAGTAATAAATGCTGGAGAGGGTGTGGAGAAAAGGGAACCTTCTTACACTGTTGGTGGGAATGCAAACTAGTACAGCCGCTATGGAGAACAGTGTGGAGATTTCTTAAAAAACTGGAATTAGAACTGCCATATGACCCAGCAATCCCACTCCTGGGAATACGCACCGAGGAAGCCAGATCTGAAAGAGACACATGCACCCCAATGTTCATCACAGCACTATTTATAATAGCCAGGACATGGAAGCAACCTAGATGCCCATCAGCAGATGAATGGATAGGGAAGCTGTGGTACATATACACCATGGAATATTACTCAGCCATTAAAAACAATTCATTTGAATCAGTTCTAATGAGATGGATGAAACTGGGGCCCATTATACAGAGTGAAGTAAGCCAGAAAGATAAAGACCAATACAGTATACTAACACATATATATGGAATTTAGAAAGATGGTAATGATAACCCTACATGCAAAATAAAAAGAGACACAGATGTACAGAACAGACTTTTGGACTCTGGGAGAAGGCGAAGGTGGGATGTTTCGAGAGAACAGCATCGAAACATGTATATTATCTAGGGTGAAACAGATCACCAGCCCAGGCTGGACGCATGAGCCAAGTGCTCAGGCCTGGTGCACTGGAAGACCCAGAGGGATTGGGTGGAGAGGGAGGTGGGAGGGGGGATCAGGATGGGGAATACATGTAAATCCATGGCTGATTCATGTCAATGTATGACAAAAACCACTACAATATTGTAAAGTAATTAGTCTCCAACTAATAAAAATAAATGGAAAAAAAAAGAGTAACTTGAAAAAAAAGAAGAAATGCAAAGTAAAATAAAAATAGTGAAAGTGTAGTCGCTCAGTGGTGTCCAACTCTTTGAGACCACATGGACTCTAGCCTACCAGGCTCCTCATCCTGGGATTTTCCAGGTAAGAGTACTGGAGTGGGTTGCCGTCTTCTTCTCCAGGGGATCTTCCCAACCCAGGGATCGCACCCGGGTCTCCTGCATTGCAGGTAGGCTTTTACCATCTGAGCTATCAGGGAAGTCCAAAAAATAGAGAAGATTAATAAAACCAAATGCTGGTTCTTTGAAAAGTTTAGTTAAGACCTCTGATAAATAAAGAAAAAATGAGATAAATTAAATAATACAGGATGAAAAGGGAGAAACTATCATAGACTTAATAAAAATTAAAAGTGGTGAGAGTATTATAAATAAACATATGTTAATAAATATTATACACAATGAATATAAATACCCAGATGAAACATAAATTTCAAAGCTTAAGTAAAATGAACAAATTTGTAGAAAAGTTTTTAAATGCCAAACTGGTACAAGAGGTTCTCCAGTTGCTAATTGAAATTAGCAGAGGCATGCCTGGAGCATATTTCTCTAAGAAGCATATTTCTTTTTTGTTGTTCAGAAAAATTTGCAAAAACTGCTGTAAAAGAAGAATTTGTCTTTATAAAATTTTTTTTCTTGTTTCAATGCTATTCTCTCAGAACCTCCCACCCTCGCCTTCTCTCACAGAGTCCCAATTGTCTTTATAAATTAAGTCAATGTGAGTTTATAACAGAAGGAGGAGGAAGAGGAAGAGAAGAGGAGAAAGAAAAGTGGGAAGGAGGGCAGAGCAGAGTCCAAAGATATTTAAAGATATTGAAACAGAAATCAAAAATCTCTGCCTCCAAAAAGCTTCAGTCACAACTGTTATGTAAGTAAGTTCTACCTAACATGTGAGGAAGATTTAGTCCTATTTTGTAAAAGTTTATTTCAGGTAAAATGTAAGATTGAAAGATACTTCACTCATTTTAATAGACTAGCAAAATCTTACACAATGGAATAAAGACAATAAAAAATGATTGAAAAAGTATGTAGGTTAATTTCACTAATGAACAGAGATGAAATTAACATTTAGGTCTTTTAAAAATTAACACAGTTCAAATAGGAATTATAGGATCATCATTAGACTTTCTATCAATGTGCCTCACCACACTAACAACCATGTGAGAACAATTATATAATTATCAAATATCAGATGTCAGATATTGATAAAATTTAATGATTGTGGTTAAACTCTCAAAAAATTAATAATGGAAGGAGATTTCCTTAACTTGATATAATTATATATAAAACACCTACATGAAATATTGTACTTAAGGAGAAGGCTCATAATTATTCCCTGTAAGATCCGGAACAAGCCAAAGTTGCTTGTTATCACCACTACTGTTCAATGGAGTATGTTCTGGCCAATACTCTAAGGAAACAGAAAAGAAATGATAGGTATAAACATTGAAAAGAAGGACATTAAACTGTCATTACATACAGACTATCTGATTTTTTGAAAACTGATGAAGTTTCAACAACTATCACAGTGATAGAAGTTCAGTATGGATTAAAAAAAAACTACAAATCAGTAGAATTTATCTATGTGAATAGAGATTATAAGTCTGGATTATCCATACCCTCTACCATATACTGGGCAGGACCATTCTCTAGCCCCCATCACGGGCAGAGTATGTGTGTGAGTGTGTATGCTTAGTCATGTCCGACTCTTTGCGACCCCATGAACTGTAGCCCACCATGTTCCTCTGTCCATAGAATTTTCCAGGCAAGAATACAGGATTGGGTTGCCATTTCCTACTCCAAAGTATATTCCTGACCCAGGGATTAAATCTCTGTCTCTTGAGTCTGCTGAATTGGCAGGTGGATTCTTTATCACTGTGCCACCTGGGAAGCCCTTGGACAGAGTATATTTCCATACAGTGATTTTGCCTTTGCTATGTGACTTGCTTTGGCCTATGGCCTATTTGAAGACTGAGAAGAGATTTAAACCTGCCTGCATGGTTCACTCCTGATAGTGATTAAGAGAAGAATACTTCTTGGGTAGCTACTGTACCAAGGAGAATTGAGATATGTAATAGATTAGACATATCCAACTTGTAACCTAGAGCTGAGTCCAGCAGATCTTAGTCAAGTCTGCAGATACCTAGCCAACCTGTAGACCTTGTGAGAGAAATAGACATGCTTAGTTTTGTAGGCCAATGAGTTTTGGATTGATTTGTTATCCCACATTACTGGAATGATAGCTACTAATATAACCATCAATAAGTAATTTGGGACAGCTATTAAGACAGCCAACAATAAGTAATTTTAAATATAATAAAAATTAAAAATTAAATCTTTGTTATACTTAGTCACTGAACTTGAGGCTGTTTGTAACATCATTATTATGTGTGTGTGCTAAGTTGCTTCAGTCATGTCAGACTCTGTGTGAGCCTATCCATGGGACTCTCCAGACAAGAATACTGGAGTGGATTGCCATGCCCTCCTCCAGGGGATCTTCCTAAACCAGGGATGGAACCCGCATTCTTACATCTCCTGCATTGGCAGGTGGGTTCTTTACCACTAGTGCCATCTGGGAATCCAGTTGTTATTATAGTAATAGTTAAATACAGCAGTCAATAATAACAAACTGAAAATATTAAAAATGAGATTCCAAACATAACAGCAATAATTCTAGATATAAAACATATAAAAAGACAATATCTAGGCATTAACCTAATCAAGAATATAGATACCTCTATCATGTACCATTCATTCTATCATGTTAGATAAAGACAATATGAGTAAATGGAGTAAGTTCCATTTATTTAAATTAAAATTGCCTACTATGTTTTATAAGGATTCATGGAAATTAAATAACTTATATTAATGATATTATAATGGTAGCCTAAGGATGGAGGGAGGAAGATGAATACAGAAAAAGGAGATGAAGGCAATCAATCAGTCAGTCAAATCAGGGCTTTTCATTATCAGTTGATATGAAAGTCCTAAACCAAGATGCATTTTGCCTCAAGCCTCTACACCTGAGGTCTGGAAAAAGCAATGGAACAAAAACTCCATCCAGAACACTCCTCCCTCCTCCCTCCCCATCCCATCCCCCAGGGTCATCCCAGTGCCTCAGCCCTGAGCACCCTGTCTCATGCATTGAATCTGGACTGGCAATCCGCTTCACATATGATAATATACACGTTTCAATGCTACCCTCTCAAATCATCCCACCCTCGCCTTCTCCCACAGAGTTCAAAAGACTGTTCTTTACATCTGTGTCTCTTTTGCTGTCTTGCATATAGCATCATCGTTACTATCTTTCTAAATTTCGTATACACGCATTAGTACCCTGTGTTGGTGTTTTTCTTTCTGACTTACTTTACTCTGTATAATAGGCTCCAGTTTCATCCACCTCATTAGAACTGGTTCAAATGCATTCTTTCTAATGGCTGAGTAATGCGTGCTGTGATTTATGGGGTTGCAAAGAGTCGGACACGACTGAGTGACTGAACTGAACTGAACTGAGTATTCCATTGTGTATATGTACCACAGCTTTCTTATCCATTCATCTGCTGATGGGCATCTGGGTTGCTTCCATGTCCTGGCTATTGTAAACAGTGCTGCAATGAACATTGGGGTACACATGTCTCTTTCAGATCTGGTTTCCTTGGTGTGTATGCCCAGAAGTGGGATTGTTGGGTCATATGGCACTTCTATTTCTAGTTTTTTAAGGAATCTCCACACTGTTCTCCATAATGGCTGTACTAGCTTGCATTCCCACTAACAATGTAAGAGGGTTCCCTTTTCTCCACACCCTCTCCAGCATTTATTGTTTGTAGACTTTTTGATAGCAGCCATCCTGACTGGCGTGTAATGGTACCTCGTTGTGGTTTTGATTTGCATTTCTCTGATAATGAGTGATGTTGAGCATCTTTTCATGTGTTTGTTAGCCACCAGTGTGTCTTCTTTGGAGAAATGTCTGTTTAGTTCTTTGGCCCATGTTTTGATCGGGTTGTTTATTTTTCTGGAATTGAGCTGCAGGAGCTGCTTGTATATATTTGAGATTAATTCTTTGTCAGTTGCTTCATTTTCTATTATTTTCTCCCATTCAGAAGGCTGTCTTTTCACCTTGCTTATAGTTCCCTTTGTTGTGCAAAAGCTTATAAGTTTAATTAGGTCCCATTTGTTTGTTTATTTCCATTACTCTAGGAGTTATCACCTGGATTTATATCTGGGTCATAGATGATCTTGCTGTGATTTATGTCGGAGAGGGTTTTGCCTATGTTCTCCTCTAAGGAGTTTTATAGTTTCTGGTCTTACATTTAGATCTTTAATCCATTTTGAGTTTGTTTTTGTGTATGGTGTTAGAAAGTGTTCTTCATTCTTTTACAAGTGATTGACCAGTTTTCCCAGCACCACTTGTTAAAGAGGTTGTCTTTTTTCCATTGTATATTCTTGCCTCCTTTGTAAAACATAAGGTGTCCATAGGTGCATGGATTTATCTCTGGACTTTCTATTCGGTTCCATTGATCTATATTTCTGTCTTTGTGCCAGTACCATACTGTCTTGATGAGGTAGCTTTGTATTAGAGCCTGAAGTCAGGCAGGTTGATTCCTCCAGTTCCATTCTTGTTTCTCAGGATTGCTTTGGCTATTCGAGGTTTTTTGTATTTCCATACAAATTGTGAAATTATTTGTTCTAGTTCTCTGAAAAATACTGTTGGTAGCTTGATAGGGATTGCATTGAATATAGATTGCTTTGGGTAGTATGCTCATTTTCACTATATTGATTCTTCTGATCCATGAACATGGTATATTTCTCCATCTATTTGTGTCCTCTTTGATTTCTTTCATCAGTGTTTTATAGTTTTCTATATATAGGTATTTTGTTTCTTTAGGTAGATTTATTCCTAAGTATTTTATTCTTTTCATTGCAATGGTGAATGGAATTGTTTCCCTAATTTCTTTCTTTTTTCTCATTGTTAGTGTATAGGAATACAAGGGATTTCTGTGTGTTAATTTTATATCCTGCAACTTTACTATATTCATTGATTAGCTCTAGTAATTTTCTGGTGGTGTCTTTAGAGTTTTCCATGTAGAGGATCATGTCATCTGCAAAGAGTAAGAGTTTTACTTCTTCTTTTCCAATCTAGATTCCTTTTATTTCCTTTTCTTCTCTGATTGCTGTGGCTAAAACTTCCAAAACTATGTTGAATAGTAGTGGTGAGAGTGGGCACCCTTGTCTTGTTCCTGACTTTAGGGGAAATGCTTTCAATTTTTCACCATTGAGGATAATATTTTGCGTGGGTTTATTATATATGGCTTTTATTATGTTGAGGTATGTTCCTTCTATGCCTGCTTTCTGGAGGGTTTTTATCATACATGAATGTTGAATTCTGTCAAAGGTTTTCTTTGCATCTATTGATATAATCATATAGTTTTTATCTTTTAATTTGTTAATGTGGTGTATCACATTGATTGATTTGCAGATATTAAAGAATCCTTGCATTCCTGGGATAAAGCCCACTTGGTCATGATGTATGATTTTTTTAATATGTTGTTGGATTCTATTTGCTAGAATTTTATTAAGGATTTTTGCATCTATGTTCATCAGTGATGTTAGCCTGCAGTTTTCTTTCTTTCTTTTTTTTGTGGCATCTTAGTCTTCTCTTGGTATTAGGGTGATGGTGGCCTCATAGAATGAGTTTGGAAGTTTACCTTCTTCTGCAATTTTCTGGAAGAGTTTGAATAGGATAGGTGTTAGCTCTTCTTTAAATTTTTGGTAGAATTCAGCTGTGAAGTCGTCTGGTCCTGGGCTTTTGTTTGCTGGAAGATTTCTGATTACAGTTTCAATTTCTATGCTCATGATGGGTGTGTTAAGATTTTCTATTCCTTCCTGGTTCAGTTTTGGAAAGTTATACTTCCCTAAGAATTTGTCCATTTCTTCCAAGTTGTCCATTTTATTGGCATATAGTTGGTAGTAGTAGTCTCTTATCATCCTTTGTATTTCTGTGTTGTCTGCTGTGATTTCTCCATTTTAGTTTCTAATTTTATTGATTTTATTCTTCTCCTTTTTTTCTTTTTTGATGAGTGTGGCTAATGGTTTGTCTATTTTATTTGTCTTCTCAAAGAACCAGCTTTTAGCTTTGTTGATTTTTGCTATGGTCTCCTTTTTTTTCCCTTTCATTTATTTCTGCCCTAATTTTTATGATATCTTTCTTTCTACTAACCCTAAGGTTCTTAATTTCTTCCTTTTATAGTTTCTTTAGGTATAGAGTTAGGTTATTTATTTGATTTTTCTCTTGTTTCTTGAGGTAAGCTTGTATTGCTATGAACCTTCCCCTTAGCACTGGTTTTACTGAGCCCCATAGGTTTTGGGTTGTTGTGTTTTCATTTTCATTCATTTCTATGCATATTTTGATTTTTTTTATTTCTTCTGTGATTTGTTGGTTATTCAGAAGTGTGTTGTTTAGCCTCCATTTGTTTGCATTTTTTTTTTGTTTTTTTCCCCTGTAGTTGACATCTAATCTTACCACATTGTGATCAGAAAAGATGCTGGAATGATTTCAATTTTATTGAATTTACCAAGGCTAGATTTATGGTCCAAGATGTGATCTATCCTAGAGAAGGTTCTGTGTGCACTTGGGAAAAAGATGAAATTGATTGTTTTGGGGTGAAATGTCCTATAGATATCAGTTAGGTCTAACCGGTCCATTGTATCATTTAAAGTTTGTGTTTCCTTGTTAATTTTCTGTTTAGTTGATCTATCCATAGGTGTGAGTGGGATATTAAAGTTTCACACTATTATTGTGTTATTATTGATTTCCCTTTTCATATTTATTAGCATTTGCCTTACATATTGTGGTGCTCCTATGTTGGGTGCATATATATTTATAATTGTTATATCTTCTTCTTGGACTGACCCTTTGATTGTTATATAGTATCCTTCTTTGTCTCTTTTCATGGCCTTCATTTCAAAACCTGTTTTATCTGATATGAGTATTGCTATTCCATTAAGCAGAGATCTTAAGAAAGAAAAAAAAAAATAATCTCATTTCTTTCTTTTTTTTTCCTGAAAATTTCTGTTTCCATATATGACTATTCATGGCTGGATTTTCAGACTCCTGGCACTCTTCAAGTAAGAAGCACCAATAATTTCTACATCTGTCCATGTCAGCAATCATCCTTATAATCAGTCAAATCCAGGTGAATAATCTTTGAGAACTGCAAGGCTCACTTAGAGTCAGATTGCACAATCCACAAGTGCCCCCCAGCACAGCTGCCTAGGGGGAAGAAATATGTACTATCTACTTTAAAAGCTGAAAGCTGGTGAGAAGATAGGCCAATCAGGAGGAGGAGTGGGCCATCTCCTTCTAATTCATGCCTCCCCCACCACTTGCTCACTCCTGGCCCTGGACTTTCAAGACAGGGTGGCTCCCCCTGATAGAAGTGCAGGGTGGAAGGGGTATGTGAGACCTTGGAATACCAGTCATACCACTCCTACTTTTCCCTGGGAATGAGTTTGCATCTACCTTCACATAACAGGTATGTTCTCCTTGAAGAGTTATGTTTTAACAATAGGTACAATTTAATATATCCATCCTCTGTACTCAGTCCAATGCTAGGCACTCTGCTTATATTAATTCTCCTCCCAATAATCCTGTTTTTTACAGATAAAGAAACTGAAACTTAGAGAACTTAAAATAATTTATCCAAGCCCAGCAATTAATTAAGAATTCAGCTCTACCTGATTCTAAATATCCAGCTCTTTTAGCTAGTGAATCCTAACTGTGAAATGGCAGAAACCAGATTTAAAGTGAGCTCTTGACTCTATATTTTGGTTTCACCACTCAATGAATAGCTTTTAAGCTTATGAATGAAGTGATCAATCAATTGGTATTATTTAAAGTGAGATATATCTGATGAGTTTTGGGAGGGAATGTTAAAAAATATGATAATATCATACATCTTTATTTTTTATTGAAACATGATTGCTTCACAATGTTATGTTAGTTTCTACTATACAGTGAAGTGAATCAGCAATATATATTCTCTCCCTCTAGGACCTCCCTCCCAGTGAGGGAGAAGTGGACATAATGCACCTTTATTAATAGTGGTTATTTTTGGTAGGGGTTAAAGGCAATTGCCTTTTTATACTGTTCATGAGGTCAGGAAGCAACAGTTAGAACTGGATATGAAACAATAGACTGGTTACAAATAGGAAAAGGAGTATGTCAAGGCTGTATATTGTCATCATGCTTATTTAACTTATATGCAGAGTACATAATGAGAAGTGCTGGGCTAGAGGAAGAGCAAGCTGGAATCAAGATTGCCAGGAGAAATATCAATAACCTCAGATATGCAGATGACACCACCCTTGTGGCAGAAAGTGAAGAAGAACTAAAGAGCCTCTTGATAAAAGTGAAAGAAGAGAGTGAAAAAGTTGGCTTAAAGCACAACATTTAGAAAACTAAGATCATGGCATCCAATCCCATCATTTCATGGCAAATAGATGGGGAAACAGTGGATGACTTTACTTTTCTGGGCTCCAAAATCACTGCAGATGGTGATAGCATCCATGAAATTAAAAGTTGCTTGCTCCTTGGAAGTAAAGTTATGACCAACCAAGACAGCATATTAAAAAGCAAAGACATTGTCAACAAAGTTCCATCTAGTCAAGGCTATGGTTTTTCCAGTACTCATGTATGGATGTGAGAGTTGGACTATAAAGAAAGCTGAGTGCAGAAGAATTGACGCTTTTGAACTGTGGTGTTGGAGAAGAATATTGAGAATCCCTTGGACTGCAAGGAGATCAAACCAGTCCATCCTAAAGGAGATTAGTCCTGGGTATTCATTGAAGGGACTGATGTTGAAGCTGAAACTCCAGTACTTTGGCCACCTGATTTGGAGAGCTGACTCATTTGAAAAGACCCTGATGCTGGGAAAGATTGAGGGCAGGAGGAGAAGGGGATGACAGAAGATGACATGGTTGGATGGCGTCACCTACATAATGGATGTGGATTTGGGTGGGCTCCGGGATTTGGTGATGGACAGGGAGGCCTGGCGTGCTGCAGCTCATGGGGTCGCAATGAGTCAGACAGGACTGAGTGACTGAACTGAACTAAACTGAAAGACAGTTGTCTTAAAACAATTGACTCAGAATGGGAGTTGAAATCAGTTAAGGTAGGACCCACAGTCGAGACTGAAAGCAGGACATTAGACACAAGTTACAATGTAAACTTACCATATAACTACTCTGTTCTGGGAAATATGTTAGGTGAGGTTAGATAAATATGAAGACTCTAATATTAAATATACTTTCTGTGCCTCAGTTTTCTTATTTGTAAGTGGAAATAACAATAGTACCTATCTAAGTGGTCTTGTGAGGATTAAATGATATAATATGGCAAAGTAGTTGGAACAGTGCCAGATACAAAGTTGCACTTAATGAATAACAGCTCTAATCATCATTAATATTGTCTCAGTCACTGCCTTTCAGGAACCAACTGGTATGAGTCAGGAGGTGTAATAGCTGATAGTGCTTCCTGGATGGTGGTGGGTGAGTCACCTCAAATTGAGAAAAGCAGAATTTATTAAAAAATGTCTATTTTTCTAAAATTAAATATGTACACCAAAGATCTGTCTATAAGAAGCTAATTTTGAAATACCTAATAGAAACCTAAAGTGTGTCTGTTATATAAACTCACACCTCTTCAGCATGGAGTGAAAGTGAAAGTCACCCAGTCATGTCTGAATCTTTGTGACACCATGAACTGTATAGTCCATGGAATTCTCCAGGCCAGAATACTGGAGTGGGTAGTCTTTCCCTTCTCCAGGGGAATTTTCCCAAGCCAGGGATCCAACCCAGGTCTCCCACATTGAAGGCAAATTCTTTACCAGCTGAGCCACAAGGGAAGTGCAAGAACACTGGAGTGGGTAGCCTATCCCTTCTCCAGTAGATCTTCCCGATCCAGGAATCGAACTGGAGTCTCAAGGGTGGCTAAATCCAGTCTCTAGGGGACAGTAGACCTTAATGACAGTTCTTAATGACAGCTTCATATTACCTTTTTGTGACCAAAAAAAATGTCACTTGATGCCATTTTCTCAATCAAGTCAATTACCAAACTGGCTAAAACAAGTTCCTGACAGAAACCCAGATGCCGCCTCTAACAGAAACCATGCTGTGCACACATCTTTGCCTCCTGCTCCTTCTCTGCAATCAGGGAAATAGCAGTTGACATCTTAATTGCTGCTATCTGGCAGGAAACACATACACCTGTTGACAGATTGTCTCAAAGCAATTTTAAAGGGAAACTTGAAAAGTACCACAAGATTCTTCTTAGGCCAGCACCACCTCAGACAGACTGCTAGAGGGAAAGTCCAGAGCCCTGATTTGATAGGATGGGGTTTCCATGGAGCACAGGTTCAAGTAGCCATGTGTCCTGGCTGAGTTGAGGTCGTCAACAACTCAGACAATGTTAGAACAGGAAATCCAGCAGATACTTGCCAGAAATCCTCTCACTAAAACAAGAGTTTGAGTTCTTTAATAATGCCTGGATAATGCGTTTATAAAAGATGTTGGGGATTTTCAGCCCTGGCAAGTGATATGTGTTTATAAATCCATTCTAAAGGGGACACATATTGTGAACAGGCAGGTCAGCTTAACAGGGATCACCTATGAAGTGTCTTTAATAAATGTACAATTAAAGAATCAAGCTTGATGGCTTTGCTAGATGGAATTTTGTTGTAGCTTACCTTCAAATCCTATAGTTCAGTTTTGTATGTTGAAGCTTCTTCTAACCTCAGGAGATTGACTGTATTCCCTGACTCCAACCTCAAGCATTTATCTCATTCTGTTTTTTTCTTGGTTTTCCTAAAGTCTAATTTGGCCAGCTCTACCTACATGTGTTCTGCTTTGCAGTGATTTATTTCATATGTCCCTCCTGCTTATTTCAATTTGGCCTGTGTTCCTATCATTCCCATATGTCAACAGGTTACTTTGAATTCCGCTCTCTTACATAGGCCCTCGAGATAGCCACAATTTTTATACCAAGGAAAATGGTTATAGGAAAATAGCCTCTGTATTGGAATGAGCTAGTTGATTCCACAGTGCTCATTTCCTGTGGATTCTTGATCCCTGCACAAATGAAGCCTGAGAAACCTGTGTCCTCATTCAAGTGCTACTGGGATCAACTCCTGCTCCTCAGACAAGCCTTCTGATTTCTTCGCTGTCCAACCCCAACTCTCCTCTGAAGAGTGATGATACTGAGTGCTTCATAAACACCATCAGCCCAAAATGAAAGCATATGCTACTCAGAAGCCTTTATCACCAAATTATATAGATCATCTTCTCAGCCCTGTTCTCTTCTGTTTATGGATTCCAGAGCCAGCTGCACTCATTCATCTTCTTATTAAATGCTACTGTATGTTCAACAGCTTGAACAAATGAAGGAATGCTTTGAAATGTCCTTTTCTTTAAGCAAGTGATATACTGATTTTTTTTTAAAGACAGATCATTTGAATATGAAAGTGTATTAATTTGCCAAAATTCCCTGGAGAAATGATGATTGATCTTCAGAAGACTTGTTCTTAAAAAAGATAGATTTAGCATCCTTGTGGGCACTCAATCGATCATGTATTTTTTCAGCTGATACAAAGTACCAAGACTGTGTCAATAGATAATAAGAACAGCTGGATGAAAAGTGAAAAAGTCAAATATGATGCTTCAGTAGTTGGCACTGGGTAGTCATGCTTCCCGGAGACTGCAATGGTAACCCACTCCAGTACTCTTGCCTGGAAAATCCCATGGATGGAGGAGCCTGGTAGGCTGCAGTCCATGGGGTCCCGAAGACATAACTGAGTGACTTCACTTTCACTTTTCACTTTCCTGCATTGGAGAAGGAAATGGCAACCCACTCCAGAGTTCTTGCCTGGAGAATCCCAGGGATGGCGGAGCCTGGTGGGCTGCCGTCTATGGGGTTGCACAGAGTCGGACACGACTGAAGCGACTTAGCAGCAGCAGCAGTCATGTTTCCATAGAAATGTTCCTTTCTTAACTAACCATTTTGTTACCCTAGCATCTATGTAAATAAATTTATTTGTTTGGTATAAAGCGCATTCTAAATCCCCCAACAGTTTTCCCCTAAGAGGTTTCCTGACAAGGTGACATAATACAACTTCCATTTGACAGATGTAACCAATACCTATAGAGACAGCTACCTTTGATTGCCTCAGATTCAAGACCAAAGGGTTATATGGCTTTAGCCTGATTTGTCACTGTAGCATTTCAACTTAATTGCAGTTTTACAACCAATGGCTATTTTGTACAGGGTTTTTTGGTTTTTTTTTTTTTCTTTTTGTCTCTTAAACAGGGATCTTAGCAGTACAGTTCAGAACAAAGTCATTTTTTCTGTGGCCAGGGAAGCTTTGCAACCATTTCAATTTCATCCTCTTAGCTTGTTAGCTCTTTGACAAAACAGACAAACACTGCATTTGGGTTTTTCGTTGCTGGTGAGCAGTTCCTGAAACCGACCTGCTTTTTAATGCAAACATTATGCAGACTGCGCCCAGACAATGGGAAGTCTGTTTGCAACCTGAGCAGGGCTGGATGCAATCTTTCCCAGTGGGTATCCATCATTTCAGGTGCTGCCTAAGAATTCGTTGCAGAATTTTCATTTTCCAACTGTTTGTTTGAATCACATACCAGGTCAAATTTAATTAGTTCTATTCATCCGGCAGATGGTACAGTATTCTATACTAAAGTATAAATTCCTTTACTTAATTGAGTAATGCATTTCATACGATCTCTTTTTATAAATTTCAAAACTGATTCTCTTCAAACAGGCCTGCACATTATTTGGACGCAGGCCCAAACAGGTTAAAATTGATTTAATACTTTCTCCCACAAGAACCTTATGTAAATGAGAGCAAGTCTGCCCTGAGTGACTTATTTTAATGTCCACTTCTACATAAATTACATCACATCGGCATCTGGGAGCAAGAAATGGGAGTAAGTTTAAATTATGTGGGAATGAGTTTCTTAAACTTCAAATGCCAGCATGTCACAAAGACAGTCATCTTAACTGTTTGTTTCACAGTGGAAAAACCAAATGTCCATGATCAGTTTGTTGAAACCGAGTCTTGGCTCGTATTAAATACATTGTTGTTTAGTCACTTTTGTTGTTGTTTAGTCACTTAGTTGTGTCCAACTCTTTGCGACCCTGTGGAGTGTGACCCACCAGGCTCCTCTGTCCATGGGATTTCCCAGACAAGAATACTGGAGTGGGTTTCCATTTCCTTCTCCAGGGGATCTTCCTGACCCAGGAATTGAAGCTGCGTCTCCTGCATTGGCAGGCATTGGCAAGCAGATTCTTTATCACCAAACCACCAGGGAAGCCCTATTAAATACATTACCATGCTTAAAATACATATTAGTGGGAAATTGCCGTATGACACAGGGAGCTCAGCCTGGCACTCTGTGATGACCTAGAGGGGTGGGGTGGGGGGAGGTGGGAGGGGGCTCAGGCACACACGCATGTGTATATATATGTACATACACGTATATACATACATATATACACGTGCATGTGTGCTTATGGCTGATTCACACTGTATGGCAGAAACCAACACAGCATTCTAAAGCAATTATCCTCAAAAAAAAGCTAACAAAAAAATTATTCCCCATGGATACATCGATATTCCTTCTAGGATCTCCAGTTAACCCGAACATTAGAATTAAGACAGTGGAGCTATCAATCACTCTATATTAGTTATATTCTGCTACAGGCATCTGTAGCACCCAAACACAGTTTGGATATAAAGGGGTGTGATGGAAACCTGCATCCTTGATATAGCTTGGATTGCTCCTTCTCTGACCACCCAGGACTCAAAAAGGACTTCATTTCTCTAAACATGGCATTATTGCTTCAGACACCTGCCTAATTTTTTCTTCTGGTGGAATTTGAAGCAGGCTGATTTTCCCCTGCCTGTATAAACAACCCATTAAAAGGCACAAGCTGATTTATTGAATGCTAGATGAAAATAAATTTTATCCATCTTTTTTTTAATCCATCTTTTATTCCATAGAATGACAAATATTCTGCACATATATGGAGTTAGCTCCAGTGCCTATTATAGTTGTTAGCCGTTAATCATGATGTATGTGGCTTCTCAATCTTTGACCAAACTCTCCAGTCATGAAGTGACTCCTATTTGCCATCTTCTTCTAGTCTAACTCTTCTGTTATTCTGATAAGGAAATTAAGGCACAGAGATTCGTAGTAGAATCATTTTAACATAATCCCAGAAGTAACTAAAGTCCAGGCCAAGACTGATAAGTACTTCAGTTCCTAGGCAGGTATTTTCCCCAACAAATTATATTATCTCTTGAGTGAAAAAAATCTAGGGTACAGATGGAGGCAGAAGGAAAATAATTTTCCTTTATGCTTGTTACTGAATCAAATTTATGTTCACACAGTAAAGCCAATTAACTGACCCCTGATTGTGGTGAAGGAAGACATAGCATTTATTGTAAGGTTCCAGATAAGAAGTCTGAGTCAGCTAATGCTCAAAAGGCCTAAACTACCTAGTGGGTTTCAGGCATTTTTAAAGGTCCGATGAGGAAGGGGAATTGCACGGTATGTGCTCAGCTTGAGCACAGTTCTCTGGTTGATGGTGACTAACAGGGCAGGGTCACAGGGATTAATGTTATCAGTCCTAAGGCTTCAGTAGGGCTGGGGGCTAGTGTCATGATCATCAAGTACTTAACATCTTCCATTTTCTGAGGATTTTAGCACCTGTGAAACAACAAATCAGGAAATGTACATCTGCATTGTTACTGAGTATCCCAGAAAGTACTAAAAGAGCAGAAGACATAAGAGGAGAGGTCCATCCGGGAAAGTCCCACAGAGTGTCCCACAAGGTTATACCCTTTTGTATTCAGTGATGAGGCTTGCAAATTAAACTGACAAAAGATAGATTAACAGGAGAAAAAGTGCAATTTTTATGAATGTTAATCATTTTTACATGTAATGGAGCTTCACAGAAAAGACATGAAAACAAAGAAGTGGATAGACTTCGGGGCTTATATACCATTTTAACGAAGGGCAATAAACTGTGGAGAGGTAACTAGAAAGAGGAAATGGGTTTTGAGTTTCTAGCAGTGGTCAATTGTGGGGAAATGACTAGGAAATACACAGGGGATAAACATAATGGAAGACAGGGGTTATTTTATTAAGACTTTTTTCATACAGATTTATCTCTGTGTGGCTATACCTCTGGTGATGTCAGACTCCTCTTCCTAAGCACCTTCCTCAAAGAAAAATTTATGCCCTCATTTTAGTCAGAGCAGAGAACTCTTGTATGTGTTGATTCTCAGTTGCCTTCAGCTCAAAATAATCCTTATCCCAAGGTGGTATAGTTGGGGGTAGCATATCCTGATCGCCTTCAAACTATCAAGAGTGAAGATATGTAACAATTATACTTTCCCATGAAATAGCTAATTTAATGGAAGCTCTGAGCAACTTCTTCAGGCACAATTACCAGCCACTCTCCCTCACTTAGTCTCTGGGTGTTCTTTCTAGGCTCTGCCACTTAAAGTTTCTATATTACACTTTAATAATCTCCTTTAATTTATCCAATATTTTCAGCAGTTCTTTTAGTTTCTAGATAGAAGAGATTTTACTTCTCTGAGGTTTATACAGGTCTCTTAAGGGTACCATCAAGTTCAAGCAATTAAGCAGTTCCTTTACTATAACATGTGTGTATGTTTAGTCACTCAGTTGTGTCTGACTCTTTAGGCTCCTCTGTCCATGGGATTCTCCAGGCAAGAATACTGGAGTAGGTTGCCATTTCTTCTCCAGGGTATCTTCATGACCCAGGGATCGAGCCCACATCTCCTGTGTCTCCTGCGTTACAGGCAGATTCTTTACCCACTGAGTCACTGCAGGGAAGAGTCAATTTTGACTCTTCAATTCTAGATCTGTTTCTTTAGCCAATATTGTTATTATAGTCACATCTAATGGCCTGCCTCAGAGAATCCTAACCCTCTGCCTGTTAAACTAACAAGCTTCAATGCACCTTTCTTCAGAACCCTGTCCACCTGTATATGGCAGGAAGGAAGAAATTAACATACATCCCTACCTACATTCTAGGAGATACATGCAAGGTTAAATAGTCTTTTTACTTTGTTTCGTCACTGCCCCCCCCCCCCCCACATCCATAAAATAACCTGGCATCCAGACCCAGATAACAAGATGGTTATCTTGTTACCATCTTGTTTCTTGTTGGTAAATAACAAGATGGTTATTTTGAGATGTTAGTCTGCCATCTAAGGGAAAGGGCATATCTTTTGAATCCAGTTCTTGCTCTGCTATTTACTATTAGCAAGACCTTAAATAAGGTCATTATGAAAACTAAATTTCAATGCATGTAGGTCACCCAGGACAGAGTTGAGGCTTAATAAATAGTTTTAATGATGATAAGGATGATGATGACTGGTGAGGATATACTCCTCTGTCTTGTATAGTTTTCTTCAAAAGAACCTGGTTATTTCTGTATAGATTTCTTCTTTCCTCCTCCTCTTTTACCCCATTCTTCTCCCTTACACACACATCAGGCACAATCATACTTAAAGATCTACAATATTCATTTACTTAGAAAAGATAACCATGTCCTGGCTTAGAGAGATTCTACTAACTTCATTACATGCTAAGATTTAACATTTAAGATTCTAACACAAATGTCAGCTTTGATCTTTCTTCCTTCAGGCCTTAGTCCTTAATGAGGTAGACCCACCAGCACAGTAACTGAGCAGGACTCTATGGGGCCTTCCCCTGTATCCTCTGCTTTAACTCCTCTTTGAAGTAACTAGATAATGATATTTGATGCAAATTTCCTGAGTATTTGATGCAAATTTTGGAGAAGTGGACCCCTCTACCACCATCCCCCCCCCCATATGCACAGCATACACTAAATTGAAGATGCTAACTTCTTAATGACCCTGTGCAGATAGCCCCAGGCCTTCTGGAGCCTAAGGACTGATAGTGTTAACCCCTGTGACACCACCCTGCTGCCTCACCATCAGCTAATCTGAGAACTGCACAAGCTGATCATGAACCCTACAACTCTCCCTCACTTGCCCTTTAAAAATACTTTGCCAAAGCCCTTCAGGGATCTTGAGGTTTTCAGGGCATGAGTCACTGCGTTTCCTAGCATGGTCTTGCAAAAAACCCTTCTCTGCCTCAAACTCCCTACTTGTCAATTGTTTGGCCTCACTGTGTGTTGGGCACAGGAACTTAGGAACTTGCAATAACAGCATCTGGTATTGAAAGGCTGTACTGATCTCTGTTACTTACTGATTCATACCTCTTTTCTTTAGACTATAAACTCCTTTGGGGGAGAGTTAGTGTTTAATTTAGTGTGTCTAGTATCATGGTGGTGACTGTGGTGGTTTAGTCACTCAGTCGTGTCCAACTCTTCTGACCCCATGGACTGTAGCCTGCCAGGGTCCTCTGTCCATGGGCTTCTCCAAGCAAGAACACTGGAGTGGATCGCCATTTCCCTCTCCAGTCTAGTATCATAGTAGTTAATTATTTCTGAAAAGATAAATGAACTAGCATTATCTGGATAGAAGGTAGGAAAAATTAAGGAGGTCAATTTCCCAGTTATTATGATTTGGGGATAATAAACATTTGGAAATTATTTGGGCAAAAAATAGAAATTATTCAATTTAAGTGTTTTAATTGAAGCTATTTAATTAACCCTTTTCCCTTTGAAACACAAATAGCTGATATATCAAATTCACATTCTGAAGCACTTAAGCAGAGATTCATTTCTTTTTCTTTTTTTTTCATGCAAAGCCAAAGCACTGAATGATTCATATTTCTAGGAAAATATTCCTATAGGCATTTTCATCTCTGAAGATACATTCATCTTTAAAAGAATATCTTTAATAAAAAGGGAGATTGTATATTTATTTTGTTATGTTTCTTTGTGAATGATCTACAGAATTTTTTTTTATTAATGCTATCTACCGGGGCCACTCTAAGCAAACACATGTCATACAGAAACTAGTCTTTACTTTTCTGTAACAGGTCCAATCAATCCTAGCAAAAAGCAAAGGAGATGTCAAGACTGTGTTATGACTAAAGAGATACCGGGAAGGGCTACAATGAAATTCCCAACATAGTGAATTGGTGATGGAAACTCTACCATTAGACTTTCATCCTTTGACAAGCCATTTTTGTCCCTGTTACCATGCAAATAGCCTTGTCCTGAAGGGACATATTTATTATGTCTTTCATAGAAAATATTTATTATGTCATTTTGATTGAGAAAAGTTTAAAAAGCATGCCACAGAGTGGAAGAAGATATTTCCTATATATTCAATAAATGGCTCATATGTAGAATGAATAGTAGTGTGTTAATCACTCAGTTGTGTCCAACTGTTTGCGACCCCATGGAGTATAGCCTGCCAGGTTCCTCTGTGCATGGAATTCTCCAGGCAAGAATACTGGAGTGGTTGCCATTTCCACCTCCAGGGGATCTTCCCAACCCAGGGATCAAACCAGGGTCTCCTGTAATGCAGGCAGATCCTTTACCATCTGAGTCACCAGGGAAGCCCCATATAGAATGAATACATACATTTCCATTTTGCTTATTTTTATTTTCTACTGCATTCATATATAAAATGAATACATATCCTAAAAATGATTATTCTGTAGATAACCCAACAGAAAATAGATGAATGACTTGAGCAGACATTTACAATTCAGGCTATTCTGGTCATGCCAGTCACAGCTTAGTAGGAAACCCTCAAAAGGATCAAATTTGTTTCTGAGTAAATAACTGAGTCCCAGAACAAATCCCTGAAATAATTACAGAAAAACAAAAATATCCAGCACTTAACAAGTTAAAATTCACACTACCTAGCATTCCATAAAAAAAATTACAAACTGTTAAAAGAAGCAGAAAAACGTTCAGAATGCTGAGAAAATCAGTCATGAGAAACAGACCCCCAAACTACTCAGATGATAGAATCAGTTAAAAAACAAAAACAAAACAGCATTAAGAGCTACTTTTGTTACGATATTTCATGTTCAAGAAGGTTGAAAAACATATAGGTATATTAATGAGAGATATGGAAAATAAAATAAAAAAGAGCAAAATGGATATTGTAAAAATCTAGACGGAAAAGAACAAAACTGTAGGGGCTTCCCTTTTTGGTTAAGAATTCGCCTTCTAATGCATGGCATATGGGTTCAATTCCTGGCCAGGGAACTAAGATCCCACATGCTGCAGCGCAACTAAACCCACAAGCTGCAAGTACTGAGCCAGTACTCTCTGGAGCGAGTGGCACAGCTAAGATCCAATGCAGTCAAGTAAATAAATGTTAAAAACAAACAGACAAAGTTTCAGGGAACAAAGCTTAATCAGATGAAATTACCAGGAAATTAGATGCTGTAGAAGAAAGAGTAAATATGAAGATGTAGCAATAAGCTGCAAAATTAAACACAGAAAAAAATAAGAGAAACAAACAAACAAAAAACATCGGTGAGCTGATCATCAGTGAGAACATCAGTGAGCTATGGGGCAAATTCAAACAGCTTAATATATGTGTAATCAGAGTCACTGAGGGAGATGAAAGAGGGGGAAACCAGAAGAAGATGTTTAAAGAACAATGGCCAGATTTTTTCAAATTAAATAAAATAATGAACCCACTGTTTGTGAAGTACAACAAAGCCCACCAAAATAAATTTAAAGAAATTGACACCAAGACACATCAAGTGATTTTAAAACAGCAACAAAGAAAAATCTTACAAGCAGTTAGAGAAGAAAAAACAGAAAACACGTACATGGGAACAAAGATATCAGTGGTTATCCTGGGGGAAATGGAGAAAATTGGGGACGGGATAGAACAGGTACAAAGGGATATAAGGAAACTTTCAAGGGTGATGGATATGTTCATTATCTTGATTGTGATGATGGTTTCACAGGCACATACATTTATCAAAATGTATCATAATATACATTTTAAATATGCACAGTTTATTTTATGTCAATCATACCTGTTCACGACTTCGTTATGGCATACTGCTATGGCCACAAAAATAGATAAAATCAAAAAGCAGAAAGTACCAGGCATTAGCTAAAGTGAAATTTTCACACACAGTTATGGGAGTATTATGTGATAAACTATTTTGGGAAATTATTTGATGATGTCTCCTAAACCTGAACTTGTACACAATGCTCCAGCAGTTATACTCCTAAGTATGTAGCCAGCAGAAATATTTGCATGTTTCCCAAACTATTTGTACAAGTAACTCACCCTGGAAAATCTCAACATCCAACAAAAAAAGAATGAAGCATGATATATTCATAATATAGAAAACTATAAAAAAAGAAGAAACTGCTAAATAACCACGTGGATGATTCTCAGCAACATAATGTTTAGCAGTCACAAAGAGTATGTATCACATGATCCCAACTATAGAAAGTTCAAATATCACAAGTTGGAATCAAGATTGCTAGGAGAAATGTCAACAACCTCAGATATGCAGATGATCCTTATGGCAGAAAGCAAAGAGAAAAAAGAGCCCTCTGATGAAGGCAAAAATAAGAGAGTGAAAAAGCTGGCTTAAAACTCAACATTCAAAAAACTGAGATCACGGCCTCCTGCCCCATCACTTCATGGCAAATAAAAGGGGAAAAAGTGAAAACAGTGGCAGATTTTATTTTCTTGGACTCCAAAATCACTGTGGATGGTGACTGCAGCCGCAAAATTAAAAGAAGCTTGCTCCTTAGATGAAAAGCTATGATAAAACTAGACAGTGTATTAAAAAGCAAAGATATCACTTTGCCAACAAAGGTCCAGAAAAAGCTATAGTTTTTCTGGTTGTCATGTATGGATGTGAGAGTTGGACCATGAAGAAGGCTGAGTGCCAAAGCACTGGTGCTTTCTAATCATGGTGCTTGAGAAGACTATTGAGAGTCCTTTGGACTGCAAGGAGATCAAACCAGTCAATTCTAAAGGAAATCAACCCCAAATATTCATTAGAAGGATTGATGCTGAAACTGAAGCTTTAATACTTTGGCTATCTGATGCGAAGAGCCAACTTATTGGAAAAGACCATGATGTTGGGAAACATTGAGGGCAGGAGAAGAAGGGGTGACAGAGTGAATGGCATGAGACTCAATGGATAAGAGTTTGAGCAAACTCCGGGAGATAGTGAAGGACAGGAAAGCCTGGTGTGCTGCAACGCATGGAGTCACAAAGAGTTGGACATGACTTAGCGACTGAACAACAATTGTTAGAAGTCATGACGAGGCTTCCCTTTATGGGAGGAAGTGACTGAGAGGGGACTTTAGGGGACACTTAGGGTACTGCTAATGTTATATTTCTTTTTTTATAATTTTGTTTAATTTGTGGTTGCACCAGATCGTTGTTGCTGTGTGCATGCTTTCTTTAGTCGAGGCAAGCAGGGGCTACTCTTCATTGCAGTGGCTTCTCTTGTGGAGCACAGGCTCTAGGCTCATGGGCTTCAGTAGTTGCAGCTTGCAGGCTCTAGAGTGTGGGCTCAGTATTATGGCCCATGGGTTTAGTTGCTCCTTGTCATGTAGAATCTTATTGAACCAGGAAATGAATCCATGTGCCCTGGACTGGCAGGCAGATTCTTATCCACTGTACTATCAGGGAGGTCCAATGCTATATGTCTTGATCTGGACACTGATAACTCATGCATGTTGAGTTTGCAAACATTCTTCAAGTTGTACATTTTTCACATTTTTCTATATACATATTGTGGCTTAAATATATATATATATATGTTGTGGTATCAAACATATAGTTTTGGGTAAAAAAGAAACAAGGATATATGTACAATGTAAAATATATATATATATATGTATATATGCAGCATTGTTTATGTAACTTAAATGCATACAAAAATGCAATATACATTTTATAAAAGAGCTCCCAAACAAAAGGATATACATTAAAAAATTTTGTCCCTGGTGGGGAAAGAGAGAGTGGAATGCAGATAAAAAGGGGTGGAAAGAAGGATAGAAAAAAAGGGTTTAGCTATAGTTTGTCTCCTTATGAAAAATAATTATTCATATATATAAAATGCATTGTTGAGAATGAAGTCATATGTATTAGCCAGTTTTAGCTTTTTAGGCTCAAATCTACTTACCTAAACTTCTACACCTGCTATACTTCTCCCATCCATCTTCCCCACTAATAATAAGGGAAAAACTCAACATTAATTAATTATTTGGTGGTAAAATTAGATAAGAGGTACAGTTTCAAACACAGTTTAAAGAAACCCTCCAACTCAGATGGCAGTACCCCTAGAATCTCCATGTATTTAATTATGTCATTTGTGCTCAAACCCATGCTTTCACAGCCGTATTTAATAAAATTCTGGAGCTACCACAAGTCTCTCAACTTAGCATTTCATTTAATAGGCAGCCCACTAATTATATAAGAAAACCTAAGGAAAATTCCAAATTCCTGAAGAAAGGTTAACTGTGAGCCACTTAAAATCTATAAAATGTACAACAAGAAAAAAGGGCTCATAAATCCTAAATCTAAATGGAAATTTCCTAATGAGGGCAATGGAAATATGTATAACCCCTTACATTTCTAACATACTCTTAAATGTTCAGACATGAAGGTCTAATTGTAATTTGTACTCTATTCTCTCCTTTCTCTGTCATTTCTGTTCAGGAATGAATGGATAAAGAAAGTGTGCTTACGCATGCTCAGTCCCTCAGTGATATCCAACTCTTTGCAACCAAATAGACTGTAGCTTGCCAGACTTTTCTGTCCATGGGATTTTCCCTGCAAAAAATATTAGAGTGGGTTGCAATTTCCTCCCCCAGGGGATCTTCCCAATCCAGGGTTTTAGCCCACATCTCCTATGTCTCCTGCATTAGCAGACAGATTCTTTACCTCTGAGCCACCTGGAAATCCCAAAGAAGGTATGATATATATATATATTTCAGCCATGAGAAAGAAGGAAATTCTGCCATGTAAGACAACATGAATGGGTCTTGAGGGCATTTTGCTAGTGAAATAAGTCAGAAAAGACAAATACTGTATGATCTCATTAAAACGTGGAATTTAAACCGTGAACACATAGAAACAGAATACCAAAAGGTAGCTACCAAGGGCTGGGGCTTGGATGGCGGGGGTGTGGGAGGATTGGGAGATGTTGGTCAAAGGGTTTACATTTCCAGATATAAGATGAATAAGTTCTGGGGATCAAATGTATAGGAAAGTGATTATAATTAACAATACTGTAATCTGTGCTTATGAGAGTAGATCTTAAATGTTTTCACCACAAAAAAAGAAATGATAATTATGTGATAATGGAGGTAACAGATCTAATGCTAAGGTGGAAATCATTTTATGATACATAAGTATATCAAATCAATAGAAACCCTAAACTTACACAACTTATATGTCAATTATACTTCCATAAAGCTGTAAAAATTTAGGAAAACCTAGATACAAATAAACAGGTAATATGTAATATATTTATCTGATGGCAGATTATATGGCCATTAAAAAAAACTATAAAAAGTAAAATGTTATCAATTAGAACAGTGAGCAGGAAGCTAGAGTCAAATAATGTTAGAAATTTTGCTGTGTAGAAATTTAGTTGTGAATTTTTTATTATGAGCATCATATTAGAGTAAAAATTTGAGACAAGTGAAAGCAGGCTCATGCACTCTGAAAGAATCAGATTACATTACAATGTCTTTAATCCTCTAAGGAAAGCCAGGAGTAATTTTAAAGAAAAGTGTTTGTCCAGAGTTCAGTGGGAAATTTAACTCTCTAGTAATACTTTTTATAACAGAAATACATTTTATTAAACTACTTATAGTGTTTACTGCTAGGCATGTAACATATGTTCAGTATCATAAAATTAGCTTACATTTGGGTAATACAGCATTCTAGTATGTAGAAAATATATGTCTTTGCTTTGAATCTAATCCTTCTGTATAGGTACGTGCCCTCTAGTCTGCCCTCCAGTCTGCCTTTAGATGTCAAATGTAACTATTTCAACTTTGTTAAAATGAAAGTTTACCTTGTGGTGAATGAGATTTTGTCACTATTCTTCCTTGTCACTGATAATTAAAAGCTAACTTTTTGCAAGACGATACTTTAAAAATGACTTCCTTACACTTACACATAACACTTATTAATTCAGTTTAGGACAGTTGATAATTTTATATGAACTCCAAACCCTACTTACAAATGTAATAATAGCATAGCTCCCTATGCTTTAAGCAGTGGTTAGCAAACCACAATTGTTCTCTCTTTGGCATTTGCTTCTTAACTTGTACATCTTGCTATTCCTTGGCATGCATATTGAAAATGTCACCATGAAACTAATCTTGTTTTCACATTTGAACCAGACAAATCTTATTTATTTGCCTGAGTCTCACATACTTCAGGAAATTCCAGCTTCAGAAAGTTCTTTAGATTTGTATTGTTTCTAGAAAAATAAGAGAAAATCACCTAAACTCATTCTGGTAGTAACAACCTTCTCTTTTGTTAAAATATTTTCTGGAAGTCTAGGAAGAATTCTTTAAACATACTCTCCCATATATTACAAAATTATTAGACCTTGGTTGGGTTGTTCTTTTGTTGGAATATGATAACATACCAAGGACTTAAGGTCTCTGAAGACAGAGCACTAAGATGAAAACTCAATAGTAAAGAAAGATAAAAGATACATGCACCCAAATATTCATAGCAGCACTATTTACAATAGCCAGGACATGGAAGCAACCTAAATGTCCATTAACAGAGGAATGGTTAAAGAAGTGGTACATATATACAATGGAATACTACTCAGCCATAAAGGGAACAAAACTGGGTCATTTGGAGAGACATGGATGGACCTAGAGGATGTCATACAGAGTGAAGTTAGAAAGAGAAAAACGAACATCATGTGTCAATGCATGTATATAGAATCTAGAAAAATGGTTTAGATGATCTAATTTGCAAAGCAGAAATAGAGACACAAATATAGAGAACAAACGTATGGAAACCAAGGCAGAAAGGGGAGGGGGAGAATATTAGGAGATTGGGATTGACACATATACACTATGGTACTATGTGTAAAATAGATAAGTAATGAGAAGAGACTGTATTGCACAAGGAACTCTACTTAATGCACTGTGGTGATCTGAATAGGAAGGGAGCCCAGAAAGGAGAGCATATAGGTTTATGCCTGACTGGTTCACTTTGCTGTACAATAGAAACTAACACAACAGTGTAAAGCAGCTATACTCCAATGAAATTAAAAAACTAACTAAATAAATATGTTCCTATTGACTGAAACATATTAAAATCAGGCCTAATAAACTGGGCTTTCCAGATGACAATAGTGGTAAAGAACCTGCCTGCCAGTGCAGGAGACATAAGATGTGGGTTTGATCAATGGGTTGGGAAGATTCCCTGGAGAAGGAAGCGACAACCAACTGCAGTATTCCTGCCTGGAGAATCCCGTGGACAGAGACGCCTGGCGGTCAACAGTCCATAGGGTCGCAAAGAGTTGGGCATGACTTAGCATGCACACACGTGAATAAAAAAAATAAAAAGAAAGATTCACACATACTGACACTCTCCTATGAAGACAGTATGAGAAAGAAGATGGAAAATCAAACAGGATCTAACTATAATTATTCACCCTTATACATTCAGATCTGGCCAAGATGGTTATGTTCATCTTCTCTGACTTCTGATTTCATGAGCATAGTTCACTTTTAAGCTATAATGTAGAGTTGAGTGCTAATTTACTCCCTCTCTAAAGACCTTAATTTACATGATTATTTGCTATGGTCTAAAGCTAGGTAATTGTTCTCATCTTTTCCCTTTCTTAACTCAGCTTTTTAACACCATTTCTAGAGTCTGATTTTGTCATTAAAAAAATACTCTTTCAGGAAACTGTCTAATTTATAAGTTAAAGTACATAAAACATGTATTACTCAGATTTTATAGAATTGTTTTGTCAATATTTGACTACAATGAATTTTGCCAACATTTATTGACATTGAGTGTAGACCACCCCAGACAAATGGTGTCCGTCTCTGGTCCAGGGGCTTACAGATGATAGCCACACATACATACACACATACACCCTGTTGAATAAGCTAATCACAATTGTATAAAATTACTTTCCAGAATCAACTTCAAAACTCTGAAATTTTAAATTACATATTAAATCCTCTTCCTTGCAAACTAGTGATTAGGAAAAGAAGCATGTATATACAATGTGTCATACTTTCTATTTTTAACATTCATTGAAAAACAAGGCAAAACTCATTAATTTAAATGAAGGAAAATTTCCATTCCATTGTTTATTTTCAAAAGAACACAAAACCTTCATTTAAATTCAAAAGACAATAAAAAGTGAAGTTTCATCCACTACATTCATATTTTTTATTACCTTATTACCTATTTAGATCATTTATGTATTATCTCTTTTCTTGTTATTTACATGAAACCAGTTATCATGGGGTACAGTTCTCTGCAGTACTCACTTTGAGACAAGGCATTACATGTGTTCCCAAAATTTAATGAGGGCAATTTTCACATATTTGAGGTGCATTATAATGTTAAGAATATAAGTTCTGAAGTAAAAATGTCAGCGTTTGAAACTTGGCTCCATCACTTTTCAGCTACATAAATTTGAGGCATTATATTTAATGTTTCTGGGCTTCCATTTCCTTATTTACAGTCTAGATAAAATACTATCTAGGTCAAAGCACATTTTAAGAGAATTAAATGAATGCATTTGTGTAAAGCACATAGAAAAGTACTTAGCATATAGTTCTCAGTAAAAGTTAGTTATATTTTTATTATTTGTATGTAACATTGCATCTTTACTAAATATAATATTCCTATGTAGGCAAATAGTTTTTAGAGATTTAAGTTTTTCTTGGGTGGAATATCTTGAACAAGAGGTGTAACTAGGACAGTGAATGTGGACTAAGAACAGTAAAAAAAGAAAAATAGAAAATAAAGAAATCACTAAACTAAATCTGAAGAAAAAATGTATGACAATCAAGAAAATTGGTAAAAACTACAGCTGAGAAGGGAGAAAAGCTACCAAAAAGATCCAGGATGAAAGTGTGAGTAGCAGGGTAAGGAGTGGTGGCAGGGCAGGGGGAAGGCAGGGAGCCGGAGAGCCAAGAGCCGGAGTCAGAGTGGGAGGCGTGCAGACTTGGGTGCACCGCAGCCCTCACTGACCTGCAGGGGTGGCGAGAGGTGGACCATGTCAAAGAACTGACCTGAACCTGCAGGTCCAGCAGCTGCCACTCTGTGAGATCAGTAAGAGGCGGGAAGTCAAGGCCTGACGCAGTAAGGATGGAGAGCAACAGGCAGAACCTGGGCTGGCTAATCACAGCATAGGGCTGCAGCCAAGGATGATTCTATGACCTCTGTTCAGAGAGAGTGGCCACATCCCTGGACCAGCTACTTCTTCAGAGAAGACTTTGTGGATCGCAGTTTCTATGGCATCAAGACAGCCCAGCTCTTGGAATTTAAGCTTGGCCATCCTGACACGTTACCCTAATCCCAGGCAACCAGATGGTCTCCAGATTGCCCAGGTCTATAGCTTCTCTGCTGAGCACTGACATGATGTGATCCCATGACTATGTAGCACTTCTGCCCTGAGATCTTTGACTACCTCAGCCTGTTAGCCATCACGGATGACACCGGGCCTCTCTCCCTCTGCCCAGACCCTGAACCACATCCAAGATGATTGATCCAAAGCAAGATGTGCCTCTTGACGGCCTGTGTGTAACCTGCTCAGTCAAACCCTCAAGACACAACAGGCCTGGGTATGAGCCCCTGTGGGACTGGTTACCTATTTGGCAGTGATGGGATGGCCCAGTTCCATGCAGCAGGACATCGACATGATCTGAGCCCTCCAGCTGGTGACAGGTTACAAGTGGCATGTCAGTGAGGTGGTGCCCACTGTTCAGCCATCACACAGCTACTGCTAGAGCTGTGGAAATGTGGCAGCCATCTTAGAGCTGAATGAGCATCTTCAGGAAAGTTTTAGCATCTTGGGCCCCTCCCTGAGCATCATGGGGCATCCCCTTCAAGAAGTCAGGGGCTGAATACATTCTGTGAGTTTTGGGGCTTCTGCCCCTTTTGAAGCTCCTCTGGCCCTCAAACCACTATTGACTCTGCCCTCTTCTCCAGGTGGAAGCTGGGTATTAAGGATGGGCATTGTCCCCAGCTCAACTCTCCCACTGTAAGAGGGCACTTCAAGGAGAATTTTCTCTGGAGGGCCTCAGAGCCTCAGCTCCAGACTTCTTTCCTTTCTGCCCACTTGAACCATCCAATAATATTTTTTGTTTTTAGTTATTTTCTTTTTTGGTTTTAGATCAAAATTTTTAGAAAAGAAAAAGAAAAATGTATAATTGATTAAATTAAAAATTGAGACAATCTGAAGAAAAATATTGGGTAAATAATTGTTCAGAAGTTAATACAGAAAATTATAAAAATGTGACTCAATGACTATAATTTAGATAACACCATTCTATTCCATATTTCTTTCTGATCAGGGTCCCTGCTTTAAGTTTCCCTAGCATGTAACTTACTTGAGTTATTTCTGATAACCTACGTTATTATATCTCAATCAGTCTATCAGATGGGTTTATTTAACATTTATTTCACATTAGGGGATATATATTTCAATCATCAACTTCATGATAAACCTTGGTAAAATGGGTATACATTCCTAGAGATGAAATTAGAGGATCTCTTCAGTGCTTACATCTACTTACAGATTCTGGTCTAGAATCAATTTCAGTGTCCATCTCCAATGAACTTTACCCCTACAACATATTTGATGACTGTATGACATTCATCATGCTCTCATCTTTGCAGTTGATGAAAATGTGTGTATGATCAAAGAATGAATGATTTCCTTACATTTAGTGCATATATAATGTTTGAGTTAACAGTTTTACAGATGAATGCTTGTACGATGCAGTGCTGAAGTGTTTCAAAACTCCTTAATGGGCAACAAGTTGGTTCCTAGCCACCTATTTTTAAAAATGCAAACATAACATCAAGATTCTTCTTAAGGTAACTTCTATACCCAAATCCAATATGCATATCCACTTGTATCACTTCTCAAGATGCAGTTTTCTTCAGGCTGGGAATCTTTGTGATTGATGATGCTTTTTAACTCAAGTGAGTTTTTAGGGGGAAATCAAAAAAGTTCTCTGGAGCATACACTATGGCAGACTGGAATTCAATTTCTGACATAATATCTGAGACTGAGGGATGAAGTTTGCACTGCTTTACTACAATGTTCACTAGTTAACAAACTTTTGAGACCTATACTAGAGAAAAATCGCTTTTGCAGAAAAAATAAGAAAAACCATATCCTTACCAAAAAAAAAAAAAAAAAGAATTTACCAAAGCTGGCAAGATGACATGCATAAAAATGTAGAATTTATTTGTACATAGAGTCCTAAGTTTAGGTTCTGGATTCAAGAGAAAAGTTCTTTATTGCTCTACATAAATTATAATCTTAAAAAAGGACAGCTAACATAAACCAAAGCAAAGAACAAGAGCTTTGGAATAACATAACCCTAGGCTCACATCAGCTTTTTAAATTGGGTTTTGTTGGAGTGTAGTTAATTTAAAATGTCATGTTAGTTGCATATGTTCAGCAAAGTGAATCATATATATATATATTATATATATATATAATATATATATATAAATATATATATACAC
This sequence comes from Odocoileus virginianus, assembly GCF_023699985.2. NCBI lineage: Eukaryota > Metazoa > Chordata > Mammalia > Artiodactyla > Cervidae > Odocoileus > Odocoileus virginianus. Next base: position 34,426,372 of record NC_069697.1, read on the forward strand.
ATACATTCTTCTTTAGATTCTATTCCCATATAGGTTATGACAGAGTAATGAGTAGAGTTCCCTGTGTTATAAGTAGGTTTTTCTTAGTTACCTTTTTATATATAGTAGTATGTATATGGAGAAGGCAATGGCAACCCACTCCAGTACTCTTGCCTGGAAAATCCCATGGATGGGGGAGCCTGGTGGGCTGCCATCTATGGGGTCTCACAGAGTCAGACATGACTGAAGCAACTTAGAAGCAGCAGCAGTAGCAGTATGTATATGTCAATCCCAATCTCCCAATTTATCTCCCTGCCCCCTAGGCTTACATCCTAACTAGAATTTTAATTTCTCCCAGGAGCCTTAGTTTTTCTTCTTTCACAAGAAGCACTTCACAAAGTATATTGCTTCTTACCCAGAGTGCTGTGCAGCATTTCCTCTACTCACCTGTTAAGACAGAGACGCTCTAGGTTTTCTGGAAGGGAATTCAGTTCCAGCTTCTGCCTCCATATGTAAGAAGAGTCATTTCTACATCCTTGTGGGTGTTAAAACTCTGATACCCAAGACGAGAGGGGCAGGAGTGGGAACTGACAAACAGATGACCTGGGGCACAGCAGTTGGGATGGCCAGGGCCCTGGGACTCTTGGAGCAAATTATAAGAGCTCTTTCTTGCATAACCATTGAGGTTGTAACCATTGCAGTTGGCTTGATTGTCTAAATCATATAACAGGTTTGAGAAGTGGCTTTGCCCATTCACAAACTTTTGGCACCATTTAATATGTAACTATGCAATTATGCTGTGAATTTAGACCATGTAGAAGATTGCTGAAGCTCTCACACCTAAACTGATTTCTTTGCTCCAGGTTAGTTGTATGTATTTATCAAATAATTTAAAATATTTTCAAATATCCACATTTCACATCATAAAAACTTGACTTCAGAGTAATACATATCATTCAAAAATAATATACTAACTGTGGTTTGCGTGATAATCATTATTATGAGAGGGTTTTTAAGTTTAACTTGCAAGAGATATTTTCTCGTATCAAATATTTGTCTTTCAGTAAAGTGTGCTGACAATTAAATGGTGTCTTGGTTACAGAGTGCTTTTCTCATAATGCAAGCACCACGTTCCTTAGTTTATTTGTGAGGAGCTGTTATACTGTTTTATATCTATGGAAGAGTGTTTGCTTCTTGAGATACTAACTAGCTCTTAAGGCAATTCTAACCTGCTATGTGGATCTTATAAATACCATATTACCAACTGAATCAACACATAAATATCCATATCCTATGTATTATTGAAGATTGAGGTTAAAATTGCTATGTTTTCAGTATCTGCAGGTACCCAGTGCAGAGCAGAAATGTAATAGAAACATAACCCAGACATTTATATTCTCTGCTTCATCATTGATAGTTACCTTGGTCTATTTTATTTGCATTTGTGCTTGTATAAAATGGAAATCTGGTTTAGAATATGCAATAAGGCAATCTAAATGTTAATATTTTGGCTTCCTTATCCCTGTTTTTATTTGAGAAACATAGGTGGGACTAGTTTGTTGCAGGTGTGTTACAGGCTGGTTCTCCCAAGGCAAGAAGACAGTCAAGTCCAAACACAAACCAAGTTCAAGAACCAGGCACCTCAGCCCTGATTTTAGGTTTCCAAACTAATGGATAACCGAAAAGTGCCAGATTCAAATGGGAACAGTGGAGAGAGCTTAATGTTAGAAAATGGACCAAGAGTAGATTATGGATAATTTAAAATCTGGCAAGGATCTATCTTAAATTTTAATACAGATGTTGGCCTACAGGAGAGTGGGGTCATATTTTGGGCCAAAAGTATCAGTCAGGAAAAGACACTGACTTAAAAATACTAAGCATCTGATTAATAAAAGGATAGTAGATTTCAAACTAAAAAAACCCCAAATGTGACCTTCTGCTCTACTTTTCTTAGTTATAAACATAGATTATTTTCATAGGTTATTTGTACTTTAGTGTCTGTAATTCTAAAGCCAAAATAATAAACTAACTTTAACAACATTGTGAGGCTAAAATGGGATGATGCAGTCTGTAATAGTGCTCAGTAAATTATTTTATCTATTTATTTGTAATTTTTTTATTTCTCAAATTGACTGATTTTTTTATAATCAATAAAGATATTAAGCACATATACTATTTTCATCAATTGTTGAAGCAAAATTTGTCCTGTAAAAAAGAGAACTGAATTTGACCACAATTATATTAACTCTTCTATTTATTGCATCTTTTAGTTTAGGGCAGTGGTTCTCAACCTTGATGAACAGTAGAGTTATATGAGCTTTTAAAAAATGTCCATGACCAAGTACTACACCAGAATAATAAATTCAGAACTTGAGATGGGATCCAGTCAACAGTAGATTTTAAAAGCTTTACAAATTTTTTCAATGTAAAATAAGGACTAACAACTATATTTAAGGACATTGACCCATGAACGGAGGAGATAATCTGTTTGTCTTAGCTGGGCTGGCCTACATGGTTTTCTCAACAATGTCTTATTTTGAAAAATCATCTAATAAAGGATAAGAATCAGGAAAGAAAGATCTAATTGTGTGAAATTCACTTTGGAAAATGTTATGCCAATCTGATGTTACCAAACCTCATGAGGTACCAAGACTGGCAAATTCTTCTGATATTAAATTAAAATTGCATTCTTTTCTCATTTTTGCAAAAGGATCTTAGAAAGTACTCATGTAGTATATATTTTACCACAGAACTAGCAAAAATTCAGCTAAGCTATGCAAAGAAAAGTTCTTAGTCTACACATATTTTCTTTTTTATATACATAAATTTATTTATTTTAATTGGTGGCTACACATATTTTCTAAAGAAATAAGATATTTTTAGATATTTAACTCTTTTGCTAAACATACACAGCATCAATATACAGCCATCTTTTTCCATTCAATACACAGACAACATTCAAATAGACCCATTTTCTACCTTTCAATACCATCAGAAACTCTGTGTGAGGAAGGACTTAGCTGCCTTATAAATTATGAGCATAGTATGCATACACCATTGCTTAATCACCAGAGGACTTGCTCTCATCATTGAACACCAGCTGAGGCTGAACAATGAGAAAGACACTAACAGTTTCCCAGACAATTTGGAGTAAGTGGACCCTCCTGCATAAACCACTGAAAGAAAGCTGTTTGAAATGCTTGAGAAAAACCCAGCTGAGAGAGGTGACTGAGGGGGCCACCCAAAGTAGACTAGTAACTGTGTTTTGGGTGAGAGATCAGGCATGAAAAATAACCTTTCTGCATAAATATAATCCTCTGGGTCAATGCTATTCAAAGTTGGTCTATGATAGATAGTGCTCTAATAACTATTGCCAGTTGAAGTACAGAAATTGAAAGTTAGCACTTAGAAACTTTACAGAAATTTGACAAAGTCATCTTATACCTGTTAAATCTAATAACAAAAATTTGGCTTGTATTTTGTATGTCTTTACTCATTTCATTTTTCTTATAATTACTTGTAATTATATTGATGTATAGGCAAAAACCATCACAATATTGTAAAGTAATTATCCTCAAATTAAAATAATTTTTAATTAAAAAATAATTACTTGTAATTATATTTTACAGAAAAATGGCAGTGAATGACAGATTGAAAATTAAAAAAAAAAATGGCTCCTTTATCACAGATAGTTCCAGAAGCACTGCTATTCTTTACCTCAAAAGGAAATTTTGTAAAATTATTTTGTATAAACTACAATGTTGAGACACAGATTTAAAATATGTAGTCATAAATCCATCACACAACTCTTGAACTTTAAATTTTTAAAAAAAGTCATTTATCTTGATCATTTTCTTTACTAAATTTAAACTTAAACCCTAAATTGTATGGATATAAACAGGACAGATATACCAGATTAAATTAGATAATGTAAAGTAGTGCAGTCTTTAGCAGAACATATATGGCCTTTCTTATCTGGTCCCTGGCTATCTTCACATCCTCATCTCTTACCCTTACTGCTTATGTATGTGGAACTAATGCTATAGTCACCTAGAAACAGATTTTAGTTGTTTACTCTGAGCTTTCTTTCAAAAATCTTTTAAATAACAAAAAATGTTCTAAGTTTACCCAACTTAAGGGAAATACAGTCATTTATTTGATTCAAATAGCTATAAAGTAAAAATATACCAATCGCGCAGAAAGATTTTACCTGACAGTTATACCAGAAAGCAATATCTTCTATTATAACCTATATAGAAAATACTATAGTGTGATAGTTAAGTGTTTTATAATATGGGGATTCAAATAAATGGCTGCAAATTCTTTGACCCTCTTGTATGAAGCGATGGGGTTTAAGATCCTTTTCCTTCCATTAGAACTATGTGATTTAAGAGAATATGAAGAAAGTGACCTTCTATGACATTTGAGGCTAATTCAGGGAAGTCTAGGCAGCTCCTATCTGGTTTTTTGGAATGCTCATTCTTGGCTCTATTGCTCTGAGGAGATTCCCTCTAGTAACCAGCTTTTCTACTGGGAGAAAGAAGTCCAGGCAACCTAGAGAATTCATGCGCACTCATTCTTAGTATCTACAAGGTGATTGGGTCCCAGGAGACCCCTGGTTCCCAAATCCATGGATGTTCAAGTCCCTTATATAAAATGGGTGGTAAAATGGTCCTCCCTGTCCCCAGGTTCCATCCACATCTATGGCTCAACCAACAGAGTAGGTGCGGAAATGGCAGGCCAACTTTGTGGGTATTCTGGCTGAACCCAGCATTAAAACCCCCTCTGCCTTGATGGTACATGTCAGTGAAAGAAACTCCAGGTGACTCCAACTCCCAGCTATTTAAAGCACCCACAACTTTTCCAAACTTCCATGTGAGTACCTAGCTTTGTGAGGCTGAGTCAAGCCCTCCCTGCTTTTCTTCTGTGGCTTAGCTGTTTTTTCAGATTTTCTGGTATGTAACCAGCACTTTAAAAATGCATCTTGTATTGGTTGATCATGAAATATGTTAGGTTCTATGGCTTCCCTACGGTTTTGATTCCTGGGGTGGTTATACACAGGCCAATAGTGTTCAACACGGCCACACAACAAATTACACTCCTTAATAAAAAGACCAGTAAACAGAGATTTACTGCACACAATACCTGTTCACTTACCCACTCTTAGCTGTAGTGGCTCTTGAAAAGTCACTGACACTTTCCTTGTTCATTTTCTGTTTAGTTGATCTATCCATAGGTGTGAGTGGGGTATTAAAGTCTCCCACTATTATTGTGTTATTGTTGGTTTCCCCTTTCATACTCATTAGCATTTGCCTTACATATTGCAGTGCTCCTATGTTGGGTGCGTATATATTTATAATTATTATATCTTCTTCTTGGATTGATCCTGTGATCATTATGTAGTGTCATTCTTTGTCTCTTTTCACAGCCTTTATTTGGAAGTCTATATTATCTGATATGAGTATTGCGACTCCTGCTTTCTTTAGGTCTCCGTTTGCATGAAATATTTTTTTCCAGCCCTTCACTTTCAGTCTGTATGTGTCCCTTGTTTTGAGGTGGGTCTCTTGTAGACAGCATATATGGGGGTCTTGTTTTTGTATCCATTCAACCAGTCTTTGTCTTTTGGTTGGGGCATTCAACCCATTTACATTTAAGGTAATTATTGATAGGTATGGTCCCATTGCCATTTACTTTGTTGTTTTGGGTTCGCATTTATACAACCTTTCTGTGTTTCCTGTCTAGAGAAGATCCTTTAGCATTTGTTGAAGAGCTGGTTTGGTGGTGCTGAATTCTCTCAGCTTTCGCTTGTCTGTAAAGCTTTTGAATTTTCCTTCATATCTGAATGAGATTCTTGCTGGGTACAGTAATCTGGGTTATCAATGGAACAAAATAGAAAGCCCAGAGATAAATCCACGTACATATGGACACCTTTTCTTCAACAAAGGAAGCAAGAATATACAATGGAAAAAAGACAACCTCTTAAACTAGTGGTGCTGGGAAAACTGGTCAACCACTTGTAAAAGAATGAAACTAGAACACTCTCTAACACCATACACAAAAACAAACTCAAAATGGATTAAAGATCTAAATGTAAGACCAGAAACTATAAAACTCCTTAGAGGAGAACATAGGCAAAACACTCTCCGACATAAATCACAGCAAGATCCTCTATGACCCACCTCCCAGAATATTGGATATAAAAACAAAAATAAACAAATTGGACCTAATGAAACTTAAAAGCTTTTGCACAACAAAGGAAACTATAAGCAAAGTGAAAAGACAGCCTTCAGAATGGGAGAAAATAATAGCAAATGAAGAAATAGACAGAGGATTAATTTCAAAAATATACAAGCAACTCCTGAAGCTCAATTCCAGAAAAATAAATGACCCAATCAAAAAATGGGCCAAAGATCTAAACAGACATTTATCCAAAGAAGACATACAGATGGCTAACAAACACATGAAAATATGCTCAACATCACTCATTATCAGAGAAATGCAAATCAAAATCTCAGTGAGGTACCATTACACACCAGTCAGAATGGCTGCTATCAAAAAGTCTACAAGAAATAAATGCTGGAGAGGGTGTGGAGAAAAGGGAACCCTCTTATACTGTTGGTGGGAATGCAAACTAGCACAGCCACTATGGAAAAAAAGTGTGGAGATTCCTTAAAAAACTGGAAATAGAACTGCCATATGACCCAGTAATCCCACTTCTGGGCATACACACTGAGGAAACCAGATCTGAAAGAGACACGTGCACCCCAATGTTCATTGCAGCATTGTTTATAATAGCCAGGACATGGAAGCAACCTAGATGCCCATCAGCAGATGAATGGATAAGGAAGCTATGGTACATATACACAATGGAATATTACTCAGCCATTAAAAATAATTCATTTGAGTCAGTTCTAATGAGATGGATGAAACTGGACCCCATTATACAGAGTGAAGTAAGCCAGAAAGATAAAGACCAATACCGTATACTAATGCATATATATGGAATTTAAAAAGATGGTAATGATAACCCTATATGCAAAACAGAAAAAGAGACACAGATGTACAGAACAGACTTTTGGATTGTGTGGGAGAAGGCGAGGGTGGGATGTTCTGAGAGAATAGCATTGAACCAAGTATACTATCAAGGGTGAAACAGACCACCAGCCCAGGTTGGATGCATGAGACAAGTGCTCGGGGCTGGTGCACTGGGAAGACCTAGAGGGATGGGATGGGGAGGGAGGCGGGAAGGGGATCAGGATGGGGAACACATGTAAATCCATGGCTGATTCATGTCAATGTATGGCAAAAACCACTACAATATTGTAAAGTAATTAGCCTCCAACTAATAAAAATAAATGGAAAAAAAAAAGTCATTGACACTTTCCATACAATTCTTTCTTTTGATATAGTGACCTTTATTTCCTCAAGCACATAAAGCAAATGAGCATAAAAATGATATTTCAACTTTGTAGTTTTTTGAGAAACATGCATTTTAATGTGACTCATTTATTGGTCATCAAATATCGGAACAAATTTGAACTGTGCACCATGCTTGAATAAACTAAAAGCATTTTATTTTGCCTAAGTATGCCTGGTCAAAAAGATGAAGAGGTAACATTTTTGGTGACTTTTCACTCTATGTACTAAGTAAACTTTATTATCTTTCCAAGTGCTCATATCTACAGCTATTATTTTGACTAAAGATATCTTTCTATGCAATAACTTACCTATTTTATTTGTTTATTTGTTTGACTGTGCTGGGTCTCCGTTGCAGTGGTGGGCACTTCCTTGCAGTCTGCAGGTTTTCTCTGTATTTGGCACACAGGGGCTTCTCCTGTTGAGGAGCACAGTCTCCAGGTTCAGGGACTCAGTAGTTGTGATGTGTGGGCTTAGTTACCATACATCTTATGGGATCTTTAGTTCCCCAACTAGGGATTGAACCTAGGTTCCTGTATTGGAAGGCAGATTCTTAACCACTGGACCACTAGGGAAGTCCCTATGCTATAACTTTAGATTTTTAAGTGCAGTATGAGTGCAGGATAACCATGATCCTCCAAATTGTTAAAAAACATTAATAAAAAAAATTGTTCAGAGGGAAAAATGTACCTTACAAAGAACAACTACCTTCAACACTCCATCAACCAATACCTGCCATCTCATCTTTTCCTGCTCTTGTGAGTATAATAAATCTTTATGTCATTACTTTTTATGCCAAACTATTTCATGATCTTAAATTTCATGTTAATTATTTACATAACGGCATAACAATTGAAGAATATTTTGATTGTTCAATTAAAATATTTATCTATCTGCAAACATTTTGGGGGTATCCTGGGTTGGGATGAAATTCATCATAGTTTTTCCAATAAAATTAATGAAAAGTGCTTTCTCATATAATAGCTTTTCACTTACCAGCAGGGTTTTTAGAAACAAATTAAGGTTGTTAAAGAAGATACAGGTCCATTATGGAAACTTGGCTAACAAACTCCAAGATTATTCTCAGTAATGTATGGAGGAGAAAAGGGTAGAGGCAGGCAGCCCCATAAGAAGACTTCTTTAACTGCCTAGAGAAGAAATCATGATGGCTTGGATGAAAGTGGCAGTAACTTGAGTGGTATGCTAGTCAGATTCTGGAAATATTTTAAAGATAACCTCATTAAGTTTTGCTGTTGAACTAGATATGGAGTGTGGGAGAAAATCGAGTCAAAAATAACTTCAAATTCAGATATATCTATAGCTTACCCCATGCCACATAAAAAATAAGCTTGAATTAGAACTAAGATCAAGGTGCTTTTATATGTTTCTTCTGGAGTTCTGTCTACCCTCTCCCATTATTTCAAAAGACAGCAACTAGTATTTGATATCTCCAAAGGTGCTTTGTGACAAGAGAGCTGGAATCCTTTTTAGTTACTATGAAAAGAAGGTCTTTTTCAGGAATTTTTGCATAAAGAACTTAAAATATCTATTCTGGAACATTGAGGACCTGCAGCTGCTTTGAGGATTTGCTCCAAAGCATTCTAAATCCTTAACCAGTTATTATTGAGGTCAGAAGGAGAAAAAAACATTGTTTTGATGTTCTTGTAGATTTTTTTGTTTGACTCAAAATAACTGCATTCAACTGGGAAAGTGCATTCAACTGGGAAACACACCAATTTTTAGTTCTCAGTGGTACCACCAATTGGCCAAGTTACAAACTCTGAGATCCAGATTCTTTGTCTCTAGTTTGGATGAGTAGAATTTTTCAACTATATATAAATCTTATAGAACACATAAAGTCTTCCCCAAGAGCTGTCTTCTTTACAATTTCTGAGCTGACAGAAATGTCTCAGACACTTACCTTTAATCTCAAGGTTCTATAGACAGAAATGGTAATTCCCATTGCTCATGAAACTGGGGAAACCTTTGAATCAGTGGTTCTCTAAGTTCCTCTAGTTCTCAAACTTTTATTTGGTATTATTAAATCACTATCACTGTGTTTATGTCTTAAAACACTTTTTGAAGTAGATTAGGTTTTGATTATAATTTTGAAAATAGGAAAACTAATATTTTTGAGCTTACATTGTGTTAGGTAGTTTCATAGAATAGATATGTTAAGTATCTAATTATATCCTCACAATAAGTAGGTTGTATTATTTCCTGTTTTACAGATAAGGACACTGAAATTTAAGGAGGCAAAGTCACTTGTCCGAGGTCACACAATGGTGGAGCTGGGTTTCAAACTCGTTTAACTCCCAAATCTTTTCTATTACACCAAACTTATCAGTAATAATAGCAAATTTCATCATTATTCTTTTGTTATTAAAAATTCTATGAAAAAGAAAGGAAGATAATTTGCAATTATATATTTTTATTACTCACAAGTACCTTCATGCATTTAGTAGCTGATCAGCCATGTGGACCTTGAATTAATTCCTAGAAGCTAGGCATTGAATTTGTCCTGTTCATTCCTCCAAGGTTCTGCCAAGTATTCCTAAAGCACACTCAATCTTGGCCACAAGCAACTGGGTGATGGTCCCTTCCTAACACCCAGATGCTGATGTGTGACACTTTTCCAATATGAAGCAACTGATTGTGTGGGGAAAGGTTAATTATATTGCAGCTTACAAGACTAAAACAACAACCAAAAACACTACAATATATTAAAGTTTTTCTAAAAAAAAATAAATAAATAAACGTTTTCTACTTGTTTTTTCCCTTTCTGTCTAAGAATTGATGACTATCTACTTGTTAAGAAAAATTTCCAAAACTTGAATGAAATATTAATTTAAAAGTGGAAAGTGATTTTGTTTTTAGTCAATGAGTGTTGACTGCAAAGAGGCATGAAAGAGATAAGAGTCAGCTAAGATCCCATTAAGACTTAACAAAATTAAAACCAGAAAGTTTGTTTTTGAAAATGGTTTTGGGGGGGGGAAAGGCAATGAAAAATGAACCAAAACAAGGTAAAATCAAGGCAAATGGGCACTAAAAAGAGAGGAACTTGTAATAAAAATAAGTCTAGAATTATTGAATATTTATTTGGACAGAGATATTGGGGCCATTTCAAATATTACAGTTAGAAAGAACTTTCCCACATTTTAGAAATAAAGTTGGGGGGGGAAGATATTGCTAAAGGGAAACATGGTACAAGGATTGAAGGATTTTTATCCATGTTTGACTAAGATTGGAAGTCATATTAATTTTACATTATAATTTTCTGTATAATGATAGTTATGTTGGCTGTGCAGAGACCCAGTCCATAAAGCCTAGCAATATTATATTTGAAAATTAGCATACTCTGATTGAAAAGCAAACTTCCCTGATACCTCAGCAGTAAAGAATTTGCCTGTAGTTCAGGAGATGCAGAAGGTTTAGGTTTGATCCCCAGGTCAGAAAGAACCCCTGGAGAAGGAAACAGCACAATCAAAAAGCATTCGAGAGGTAACCTTGTCACTGTTCTGGGCTAAAAAGAATTATTATATCATAAACCATGGTTAATTCTTCATTTCACCTAGAGAAGGAAAAGAATAACTAAACTTCAGTGGTGGCAGTGGACTCTGAGATTGGATACAAACAGGAAGATATGTTCTACTGCAAAAGATTCGTTAAGGCAGGTATGAAAGTCTGCCTCTTTGGAGAACAAGTTAGACATGCATATGGAATGGTTTAGGGAACAGTATTAGAGACCCTGGCATCACTTTGAGGCATGATTTCATGGCAGACTGTCCAGAGTACTTGGTCATATTTGTTATTTCTCTTTAATTCTTCATTCCTTCACTGAACCTATTCATTTGCTTTCCCTGAGTCAGATTTCTTTGGATCCAAGACTTACTTCCAATCCTTCTTTTGAATTTACTGTTTGATTTTTCTTTTGTTCCCAACTTATGTTAACCTTCAGTGGAGCAAGGGAGAGAGGGGGACAGAAACTGCATCCTAGCACTGAGGATGTTCTTCCAGGCTAAGTGCAAAATAATGAAGAGAAAAGCTTCCCTCAAGCTGGGAAACTTCCAGCTCACTGAAGCAGATATTGGCTATGCATTTGCTCACCAATGAAATGTTATTCACTGCTTATTAAGAAATAAAGTTGGAACTAAATTACTTGGCACGTTAAGGTTGAATATGAAAGTAAAGACTAACAGTAGAGGATTGCATTGGAACATGTTTCAACATAAAAAGATATTGAGGGTCTTCATTACTTTGAGACTTGAACAAAACTGAATGGTGAAGTTTTTCAATGACTTAATGAAAAAAGGATAAACCTAATCTGCTATGAAAAGAGATGTTAGACATGAAGCAGATTTCCAGCTCTCTAAGAGCTACAAAAGTCATTTGAGATGGAATGCAAACTAGACTCCACCCCTTCAATTATGCAGTTTTGCAAGAAGAATGCAGTACTATGGTCACAGAAATAGCACCAACACTTCTGGCTTTTAGTTAGTTGTTAGGCAAGATGATTTAGAATATTAACCGTCTCTTTTATTACTTGGCAACTTTGGGGTATCCGATTTAAGCCATGAATAATCTCCTTTGAAAACAAAACATCTCCTCCAGAGGGATAATTAGACTATTACTAAGGACAAACTATCCAACATCAAAAGCATAGACCCTAAGAAGTCACACAACAGGCAGTCATCTCCCCAAATTAAAAGCATACTTAGCATTAGAGGTTACTGCAATAAATAAAGGGATGTAAAATAATTACTTACACATTTCAGTCAAAGAACTACAGCACAAACTATAATAAAAAATGACTGGCTTCTGAAAAGCAAATATGCTAATTATATTCAGTGTTTGAATTGGTGCTCAGAGGCTTGTCCCCCATTCTCTGATTATGAGTCATTAATCATTCTTGTGAGGCCACTATTATTCCAAGGGATCCTCAATAACAGACTCAAGGATATTGCTGCTAACAGTATTAGAAACGAGGGTGGGGATGTAGTCAATGGAAGGGCCCAAATGGTAATAATTACTTTAAGACTACCACCCAGATTATAAGACTATTTTCTATCAAGGTCTAGATATGTGCAAACCCCATAATCAAGTGACCTATTATTAATCACAACACCAAGCCCACATCCATTTTATTCATCAACTGATGATGATAAAATAAATGGCTATACTCATAGCATTTTTAAAGTTGGCTGTTAAATCAACTATGATGCTTCATTTTTTAAAAGTTACTGATGAATTATCAGAGTGCAGTAATTTTTAATTGAGTATTTCTAGGTTCATCCTACTCAAGGACCCTTTTATACCATCAACACTAATTATTTGTGACAATGGAAGATGATCATGAAATAAATGTTTTAGATTCCCTAAGGATTTTATTTAAACTACAATCACATACAACCATTTTGGGAATCTGATAGTTCATGAAAGCTTACTGAATTTCTTCTCTCTTTGACTTTTTTCTTCTGCAGGAGATATGAAATTATAGTAAAATCCTCAAAAGGAAGATATTTGAAGAGAAGAGTAAATATAAAAGGTCTGGTCAAGGAAACTAATTGCAACATTTCCTAAAAAGCTATTCAGGCACAGTTATAAAAACAGAGGACTGAACAGTGATTTCCAGGGAGGAGGGAGTGGGGCTGGCTATAAAAGGCCAGTAGGAGGGATGTGGTGGTGATAGAATGTTCTGTATCACAATAGTATCAATGCTGTCCTCTGGTTGTGAAATTACACTCGAGTTTTGCAAGATATTGCCATGAGGGGAAACTAGGTAGCTCTGTACTGTGCTTTAGAACTACAAGTGAATCTCCAGTCATCTTAAAATAAAAAGTTTAATTTTAAAAAAGCTATTTGACTAAAAATTGTCCTTATAAATTAATTGTTATTCATACTGTTGTTATGAACCTGAAATTGGGTCAACTATTTGAAAAGTAATAAAATTAAAATGTATTCCTTATTCAGTGGAATGCATTTGCTCTACAAAACTTTGGCATATTAAGGCCTAGAAATTTTGTGATCAAGATTTGTTGCACAGCCCAGCCAACTTTACTTTCACCGTCTTTGCTTCAGTTCACTTATATAGAAATGACAACAGTGTCTTTCTTAGAGGTCTTTATTTGAGCATTAGAGGAGATAACATAAATTCTTAAAATAAAACCTGAAATACAGTAAGCAGCAAATAAATGTTATATGTTGGTGGTGGTTATGCAAAGTTGAAGGGTAGAGATTATCAATGTGTGTATTGACCTTAGTATATGTGCTAACCCAGATCAACTCATCCCTGCCAGCTGCTGGTGATAGAACAGGGAAGAATCAATTTTAACTCTTCCATGATATTAATAGATGTGTTTCTTTGGCCACTTTTATTATTTTAATCATATGTAATGGCCTGCTCAGATTATCCTGCCCCTTTGCCTGACTATTAAGCTAAAGTACCTTTGTTCAGAACCCTGTCCATCTTTAGATGGCAGGGAGGAAGAAAATAACACATCCCTTTGCCTGAGGCTTGCCATTCTAGGAGATATTTGCAAGATTAATGGTCTTTTACTTTTTACTCCTCACCTCCCCCCGTCGCTGATCCATAAGCTCATCCATAAAAGAACCTGGCATCCAAATCCCTATGAGATGGTTATTTTGAGACGTTAGTCTGCCATCTTCTCAGTTAGCCAGTTTTCCAAATAAAGTATTCCTTGCCTTAACACCTCATCTCTCGAATTCACTGGCCTTTTGAGGGGCAAGCAGAACAAGCTTGGACTTGGTAACAGCGAGAATGACTCTGAAGATAGGTCATTCCATCCCCCTCAGTCATAAAATTCCTGCCACTCACTGAGAAGCGCCTCACATGCAACTGTCCCCAGGAGCTTCCTAGAACCATCCATTAACACAAGGTCAAAGTTCAGAGGTGATAATGTTCCTCAGACTGACCAGTGAGACATATGGTATTGGAAATAACCAGCAGGTAAGTGCTACACCCCTTCTCCTCCTGTCATGGACTGTTCTGAGATGCATCTCAGTTGCCCCATCAGGCAAAAGCAGTCAGCTGTGCCTTTTGTGATGCTCTGGACAGCATGGTGACAGACATCGATCTCTCTTTCTCTCTCTCTATTTCTTTCTCACACACACACACACCTTCCCCAACTATATCCAGTAATTTCCTGCCATGCCCCTCTGTCTGCTGCCTTGTTTCTCCAGGGCCTTGCTCTTTGGGGGTGATTATGGACCTACTCTTCAGCTAGTAATTGACAAAGAAGTTGTCACCATATAGATTTATCAAATGAAGCTAATTTGATATCATTCTCTGTTCAAAATAGACATAGCTAAGAGCCATTTCTCTGGAAATTTCCATGCTCTTCATGAATTTTATTTTTAAAATCATTCTTGCTTTCTTATCTCTACTTGTTTAAATGCATTGTTTAAATCCCTAATGCAATTTTATGCAGCTTCAATTTTTTTACTAAGCAGTTGGTAGTTGAACATCTGTTAAATAGATGACAGTTTATTTTTTCTATTCCCCTCTTATTCAATTATTCTATATCAAATTGCCAACATCCATTGGATCATAGAAAAGGCAAGAGAATTTCAGAAAAACATCTATTTCTGCTTTATTGATTATGCCAAAGCTTTTGACTGTGTAGATCACAACAAACTGTGGAAAATTCTTCAAGAGATGGGAATACCAGACCACCTGACCTGCCTCCTGAGAAATCTGTATGCAGGTCAAGAAGCAATAGTTAGAAGTGGACGCGGAACAACAGACTGGTTCCAAATCAGGAAAGGGGTACGTCAAGGCTGCATATTGTCACCCTGCTTATTTAACTTATGTGCAGAGTACCTCATGCAAAATGCTGGGCTGGAGGAAGCACAAGCTGGAATCAAGATTGCCAGGAGAAATATCAATAACCTTAGATATGCAGATGACATCACCCTTATGGCAGAAAGTGAAGAAGAACTGAAGAGCCTCTTGAGGAAAGTGAAAAAAGAGAGTGAAAAAGTTGGCTTGAAACTAGACATTCAGAAAACTAAAATCATGGCAACCAGTGCCATCACTTCATGGCAAATAGATGGGGAAACAATGGAAACAGTGACAGGCTTTATTTTGGGGGGCTCCAAAATCACTGCGGATGGTGACTGCAGCCATGAAATTAAAAGATGCTTGCTCCTTGGAAGGAAAGCTATGATCAACCCAAATAGCATATTAAAAAGCAGAGAAATTACTTTGCCAACAAAGGTCCATCTAGTCAAAGCTATGGTTTTTCCAGTAGTCATGTATGGATGTGAGAATTGGACTATAAAGAAAGCTGAGCACTGAAGAATTGATGCTTTTGAACTGTGGTGTTGGAGGAGACTCCTGAGGGTCCCTTGGACTGCGAGGAGATCCAACTAGTCTATCCTAAAGGAAATCAGTCCTGAATATTCATTGGAAGGACTGATGCTGAAGCTGAAACTCTAGCATTTTGGCCATCTGATACAAAGAAATGACTCACTACAAAAGACCCTGATGCTGGGAAAGACTGAAGGCAGGAGGGAGGATGGAATGGTTGGATGGCATCACTGACTCAATGGATCTGAGTTTTAGTGAGCTCCAGAAGTTGGTGATGGACAGGGAAGCCTGGCTTGCTTCAGTCCATGGGGTTGCAAAGAGTCGGACACAACTGAGGAACTGAATTGAACTGATATTGATTTGGCATACTGTACAAAGGAAGTTACAAATAAAGGCTTTGATTTTATCGTTTGTAAGCAAATACGAATGCCAGATACCAAGCAGGAAAATTCCTTTACTGAGTAAGTGATTGAAAAGAACATCCTTAGTAATACTAATTATACATCCTCCACTGTACTTAATGAAGATGGGGCCTGTGTTCATTTTCTTTTCCCACAAAAATGCCTTTAGTATTGTACAAGCAAAAATCTAAGCAAAGGAAGTGCCCAGATCACAAATTTTGCTCAGAAAATTTACTACTAAGGCAATTTGGAACTTGGATCAAAATGATGTTGCAAAATTATGATTAGATATTCAGATAAGCTCAAAAATTGTGCTTAGTTTATATGTGTCTAAAATATGTGTGTGCTCACCATTTTTTTTAAACCACAGGTAACTACAAGTTAGAACACTGTTTCTGTGGGAGTTAAAGTCCCCGTGCCAGGCTGGGACGCCAGGAATCCTTTGCCCGGGGCTCAGGCAGCAGATCCCCAACACTCCCTCTGAAAGCTCTGCAGTAGCAGAGCAACTATTGGGGTTTGAGAATTGGAAGCCTACTCCCCAAACTTGCTAACTCTCTGAGGCTGCATAATTGCATAATAGAAGTTATCTGTATCCAGGAGTCCTCTGTAGGCTTAGCTCTCTTTTTCTTTTTTACAAAAGAATAAAGCTATTCTACCAGAGGTTTTCAATTCAAGTCCAGAAACAACCACCTATCCCATGATAGGTTTAAAAAAATAGGTCAATAAATGCATAGCACCTGTTCATTTGAATTTTCTATTAATTTGTAGCCCATTATTTTCAAATGGCTTAAAGCTTCTCATGATTCACTTCAACACAGCAGAATAAACTATGTATTTAAAATCAAGAAAAAATGGGCAAAAGAAAAATAGGATAAAAGAGTTTAGTGGGATAAGGAATTTCATCAGTGTATGTTATCTGAGGTTATGACATTTTTTATGATTGCTAGAGTTGGGCCACCATCTATAAGCTTGCTATCAGCCAGCAGAAAAAAGAAATTTGATCAGTTGTGTGATTCAAAATGTCCACAACACAAAAAACCCACCAAACAGCAGCAACAAAAAACCTAGACACTTAACGCATGCAACCAATCCTGGTGCTAAAACTCAAGAGAAATTTTTGTTCAGTATGTGGAGTGAAAACTTTGTGTTAATATAGTCCACATTCTTATTTTGCTGCAGCAAATTTTATAAGCTTGTCTCTGTTATATTCAATACCATGCATTCTAAGATGTGTTATTCGAAGACTGGCTTGGCCAAGGCAGAGAGCTGTGAGTTTCTTGATGATGGGATTGATGTTTTCCAGGATGTTCTCCACAAATATTATTTATTTCAGTTGAGCTTTCCAAGGTATTCACCTTGAAAGTAGCATAAAAAACAGCTGTATTTCATTGTTAGTTGAGGCAAACTGAGAAAAAAATCAAGTAGAAATCCCTGAGTAGAAGACAGCCATTGAGCCACTTTATGGTGAGTTAAGGGATAACTTCCCTGGTGGTGCAGAGGGTAGAGTATCTGCCTACAATGTGAAGAGACCCAGGTTCAATCCCTGGGTCAGGAAGATCCCCTGGAGAAGGAAATGGCAACCCACTCCAGTACTCTTGCCTGGAGAATCC
Source organism: Odocoileus virginianus (assembly GCF_023699985.2). Taxonomy (NCBI): domain Eukaryota; kingdom Metazoa; phylum Chordata; class Mammalia; order Artiodactyla; family Cervidae; genus Odocoileus; species Odocoileus virginianus. Next base: position 34,444,107 of record NC_069697.1, read on the forward strand.
CATGGACAGAGGAGCCTGGTAGGATACAGTCCATGGGGTCGCAGAGTTGAACACGACTGAGCCACTTCACTTCACTTGACTCCAAGGGATAACTGGGCAGGATAAGATTATCCTCAGAAAATCATATCTGAATCATTCTAACAGTAACAACAAGAGGGCACACTGGACTCCATGAAGTATTACTACGGTGTTTTTAAACAAGAAACATGTAAAAATCAGATATTCCTAAAAGTGCAACTTAAAATCTCTATGTATAGACAGTGGGGGATTATCTTTGGCATTTTATCCTGAATCTTAATGAAAATATTTATGAAATGTGCTACCTATCTCCAGCATTATTCAACAGAATGCATAACACATTTTAAACTTGTAGGTTAATTTTTAGGAAACTTGTAAATAAAACTTATAATAGTAAAATTGATCTCAAAGATTGCTGAGATTCCTTTCTTTATTTGTATTGTAAACTATGGACATAAAACGATAGATGCAGATGTAGATGGTTTGGGACATAGGATGGAAGAGGTGCCAATCCTAGTGGAAGTCACAAAATATATAAACATTCCTGATATTATTTTATTTATCAACTTAACTTCTTTCTTGATAAACAAAAGTTAGATCCAAGTATCTGTGGTATGTTAAAGGCAGCCAAAAATTATTTGCTTTCCCTCCCACTGAGAGGTAGAATCTAACGATCTTTCCTTTGACTCTCAGCCAATCTTTGCTATTTAGCTGATGAAAAAATGCAATGGATGTGAATCTTATAGCTTCTGCCTTAGTATTTTGTAACACTTGCTTTTAAAGTTCTGAGCTGCCTATAGGTTCAACTACCCTGAGACTGACCTGCTGTGAGGAAGTCCAAGCCAACCACATGGAGAGAGAAGGCCATGCTAACCAATCTCCAGTGTTCCAGCCACTTTGGTCCAGGAGCCACATGTGTGGATGAGCTTCTTTTGTACTCTCCAGATCAGGTCTCTCTGGCTCCAGTTGATGCTATGTGGGATAAAGGAACCACTCAGCTGAACCCTGTTTGGATTTCTAGCTCACAAAACTCACATGATATAATAAAAAATTTCCCTGTCTGGCTTACTTTGTATGATAGTATACTAGTATACTTATTAAGTATGATAATCTCTAAGTACCTCCATGTTGCTGCAAATGGTATTATTTTATTCTTTCTATAGCTGAGTAATATACCACTGTATATTATGTACCATATGTTCTTTATCCATTCCTTTGTCAATAGCCATCTAGGTTGCCTCCATGTCTTGGCTATTGTAAATAGTGCTGCAAATAACCAATGTATCTTTTCAGATTATGGTTTTCTCCAGATATATGCCCAAGAATGGCATTGCAGGATCATATGGTAGCTCTACATTTAGTTTTAAAAGGAACCTCAGTATTGTTCTCCATGGTGGCTGTACCTATTTAAATTTCTACCAGTAGTGTAGGAGGGTTCCTTTTTCTTCACATCCTCTCCAACATTTATTATTTGCAGACTTCGATGATGCAGTTCTGACTAGCATACGGTCATAACTCATTATACTTTTCATTTGCATTTCTCTAGCTGGGAAAGATTGAGGGCAGGAGGAGAAGGGGACGACAGAGGATGAGATGGTTGGATGGCACCACGACTTGATGGACATGAGTTTGGGTAAACTCCGGGAGTTGGTGATGGACAGGGAAGCCTGGTGTGCTGTGGTCCATGGTGTCACAAAAAGTTGGACATGACTGAACGACTGAACTGAACTGAACTGAAAAATTAGTGATGTTGAGCATCTTTTCAACCTTTTGGCTATCTGATGTCTTCTTTGAGTAAACTGCATATTTAGATCTTCCATCTATTCTTTAGTTGCATGTGTGTGTTTTAATTGGGCTATATGAGCTGTTACAAATAAACTTATTTATAAAAAAGAAATAGACTCACCGACATAGAAAACCAACTATGGTTGCCAAAGGAGAAAAGTAGGCAGAGGAATAAACTATAAGTTTGGGATTAATGCATGCAATGCTGAAGCCGAAGCTCCAATACTTTAGCCAAATGATGCGAAGAACCGACTCATTGGAGAAGATCTTGATGCTGGGAAAGACTGAAGGCAGGAGGAGAAGGGAGTGACAGTGGATGAGATGGTTGGATGGCATCACCAACTTGATGGACATGAGATTGAGCAAGCTCAGGATTTGGTAATGGACAGGAAAGCCTGGCATGCTGCAGATCATGGGGTCTCAAAGAAAGAGTCAGACATGACTTAGTTACTGAACAACTAACAACACTACTATATATAAAATAGATAACCAACAGGGACCTACCATACAGCATAGGGAACTATACTCAATATTGTATAATACCCTATAAGGAAAAATAATATGGAAATATATATATATATATTATATATATATATATATATAAAAAACACTAAATCACTGTGCTACACACCTGAAACTGATATGATATTATAAATCAACTATACTTCAATTAAAAAATAGAAATTATTTAAAACATTTCTAATTAAAAACTCAAAAATAAAATGGCATATTTTAAGCTACTAAGTTTGGGGCTAACAACAGAAGATAATTGGAACATCTGAACTACTTTACAATGTGACAGCTTTCCTATTCCATGAATCAGTTTATTACTCACTTGCACAACAAAAACTTCTTCAACACTACGAATATGTTAGGAAGCTTGATGGAGACAGGGATGAAAAGTTGGGCCTGACATCATTCTCATCCTCAGGTATCTTTATCTCTGATAGGGGAAAACAGACAGCGAAGTTAATAGTTATGGTTTAAGGATATTAACAGGGCCACAACTCTATGGGTGCACTTGCATTGCAGCCTCTGCAAGTGATGCCCACTGGGTTTGAATGCACTTAACTATTCAAAAGGCCATGGTGTAAATGGTTCCCTAACGTTGTATAGCATGGAAGCTCTGGGGGTAAGCACTAGGCTAGATGTATGCGCAGAAAGCTGGAGTAGCCCAGAAGAGAGAAGGAGAGTGATGGACTCACCAGGAGCTTTTTTATTTTTGCTTTTAAGACATAGAGAACTAACGAGCCCCATGAAATATTACTGACATTGATAATGTAGTTTAGGAATGGCAATATTTGTCCTAATGTGTATAACTCAGCTGGGCTTAAACCCTAGATGTTTGTATGTGTGTTTAGCTGCTCAGTTGTGTCTGGTGCTGTGACCCCATGGATTGTAGCCTGCCAGGCTCCTCTGCCCATGGAATTTTGGAGGCAAGAATACTGGAGTGGTTTGCCACTTCCTACTCCAAGGGGTCATCCCAACCCAGGGATTGAACCCAAGTTTCCTGTATCTCCTGCATGGACAGACAGGTTCTTTCCCACAAGTACTACCAGAGAAAGTTGGGAAGATCCCCTGGAGAAGGGAATGGCAACACAAGCTGGTATACTTTGGACTCTCCTGGGTGCTCAGATGGTAAAGAATCTCCCTGAAATATGAGAGACCCGGGTTCAATCTCTGGGTGGAAAGATGCCCTGGAGAAGGGAATGGCTACCCTCTCTAGTAGTAAAAACACTTAATTTAGGTTATTACTATACATACATTTTCATATCCACCTTAGCACACATATAAACTTCTATCAAGTACTAAAATAACAGAGCTTAAAAATTTGTTTGAAAAAATATATTGAAAAAAATAAAATACTTTCATAGTTGTTGTACTGTGATTTCAACTAATCATTCTTAGTGGAAAATATACTGAAAATAGGCAAAATATTACATCACACTAAGTTGTGGAGAAAACACACAAAAACTTAAAGAGGTCAATATCATTTTGAATTTTGACAGATGAAAACAACAATTCAACATACTCAACAAGAGAGCTAAATTATTATCTGTACGGTCAGAGCCTAGTTATTTCCAATCAGTTCATACATCATTGTTTTGTTTATCTCTTTTCTTTTTCAATGAATATCAGGGGGGATGGAGAGGGTAGGCAAATGATAACCTGCATACCTATTCAGTACCTAAGGGCTACATGAATTGGAAAATCCCCTCTTACATGACAAACCACAGACTCATACTATCTAATTTATGATGCTTTGGTAGAGCAAGTCTTATGTTAGGGCTTTTGCCAGTTAAGCAATAAAAGCGAAACAGGACTGGATTCTTTAATCCAGTGGTCAGTTTTTCAGTGTAAATGAACAAGTGCAGAGCTCTAGGGCTAAGTGTACAAGTTTATTCAAATATCTTAATATAACTTGAAAGCAAAAATATCTAAAGTAGATTGTACAGTGAGAGACTTTATCTTTTGGGGCTCCAAAATCCCTGCAGATGGTGACTGCAGCCATGAAATTAAAAGATGCTTGCTCCTTGGAATAAAATCTTTGATCAACCTTACTTCAGTTCAGTCCACTTGCTTAGTCATATCTGAGTCTTTGTGACCCCCAGGGACAACAGCACACCAGGCCTCCCTGTCCATCACCAACTCCCAGAGTTTTCTCAAACTCATGTCCATTAAGTCGATGATGCCATCCAACCATCTCATCCTCTGTCATCCCCTTCTCCTCCTGCCCTCAATCTTTCCCACCATCAGGGTCTTTTCAAATGAGTCAGTTCTTTACATCAGGTGGTGAAAATATAGGAATTTCAGCTTCAGCATCAAGTCCTTCTAATGAATATTCACAACTGATTTGTTTAGGATGGACTGGTTTGATCACCTTGCAGTCCAAGGGACTCTCAAGAGTCTTCTCCAACACCACACTTCAAAAGCATCAATTCTTCAGTGCTCAGCTTTCTTTATAGTCCAACTCTCACATTCATGCATGACTACTGGAAAAACTATAGTTTTGAGGAGATGGACCTTTGTTGGCAAAGTAATGTCTCTGCTTTTTAATATGCTGTCTAGGTTGGTCATAACTTTTCTTCCAAGGAGCAAGCGTCTTCTAATTCCATGGCTGCAATCACCATCTGTAGTGATTTTGGAGCCCCCAAAATAGTCTCTCACTGTTTCCATTGTTTTCCCATCTATTTGCCATGAAGTGATGGAACCAGATGCCACAATCTTAGTTTTCTGAATGTTGAGTTTTAAGCCAACTTTGTCACTCCTCTTTCACTTTCCTCAAGAGGCTCTTCAGTTCTTCTTCACTTTCTGCCAAGGGTGGTGTCATCTGCATATCTGAGGTTATTGATATTTCTCCTGGCAATCTTGATTCCAGCTTGTGCTTCATCCAACCCAGCGTATCTCGTGACATGCTCTGCATATAAGTTAAATCAGTGGGGTGACAATATACAGCCTTGACATACTCCTTTCCTGATTTGTAACCAGTATGTTGTTCCATATCCAGTTCTAACTGTTGCTTCTTGACCTGCATACAGATTTCTCAGGAGGCAGGTCAGGTGGTCTGGTAGTCCCAATTTGAAGAATTTTCCAAAGTTTGTTGTGACTCCAGAAAGAATAAAGAGGTGGAGCCAAAGCAAAAACAACACCCAGTTGTGGATGTGATTTGTGATAAAAGCAAGGTCCGATGCTGTAAAGAGCAATATTACACAGGAAGCTAGAATGTTAGGTCCATGAATCAAGGCAAATTGGAACTGGTCAAACAAGAGATGGCAAGAGTAAACATTGATATTTTGGGAATCAACAAACTAAAACGGACTGGAATGGGTGAATTTAACTCAGATGACCATTATATCTACTACTGCAGGCAAGAATCCTGTAGAAGAAATGGAGTAGCCATCATAGTCAACAAAAGAGTCTGAAATGCAGTACTTGGATGCAATCTCAAAAACAACAGAATGATCTCCATTCATTTCCAAGGCAAACTATTCAATATCACAGTAATCCAAGTCTATGTCCTGATCAGTAATGATGATAAAGCTGAAGTTGAAAGATTCTATGAAGGACTACAAGATTTCCAGAACTAACACCCAAAAAAGATGTCCTTTTCATTATAGGGGACTGGAATGCAAAAGTAAGAAGTCAAGAAACACCTGGAATAACAGGCAAATGTGGCCTTGGAGTACAGAATGAAGCAGGGCAAAGGCTAATATAGTTTTGCCAAGAGAACACACTGGTCATAGAAAACACCTCTTCCAACAACACAACAGAAGACTCTACACATGGACATCACCAGAAGGTCAACACCAAAATCAGATTGATTATATTCTTTGCAGCCAAAGATGGAGAAGCACTATACAGGCAGCAAAAACAAGACTGGAAGTGGACTGTAGCTTATATCACAAACTTTTTATTGCCAAGTCAGAATTAAATTGAAGAAAGTAGGGAAAACCACTACACCATTCAGGTATGACCTAAATCAAATCCCTTACGATTATACAGTGGAAGTGAGAAATAGATTCAAGGGGTTAAATCTGATAGACAGAGTGACTGAAGAACTATGGACAGAGGTTCATGACATTGTACAGGAGAGGGGAATCAAGACCATCCCCAAGAAAAAGAAATACAAAAATGCAAAATGGTTGTCTAAGGAGGCCTTACAAATACCTGTGAAAAGAAGAGAAGTGAAATGCAAAGGAGAAAAGGAAAGAAATACCCATTTGAATGCAGAGTTCCAAAGACTAGCAAGGAGAGATAAGAAAGCCTTTCTTAGCGATCAATGCAAAGAAATAGAGGAAAACAATAGAATGAGAAAGACTAAAGATCTATTCAAGAAAATTAGAGATACCAAGGGAACATTTCATGCAAAGATAGGCACGGTAAGGGAAAGAAATGGTATGGTCCTAAGAGAATCAGAAGCTATTAAGAAGAGGTGGCAAGAATACACAGAACTATACAGAAAAGATTTTCATGACCCAGATAATCATGATGGTTTGATCACTCACCTAGAGCCAGACATCCCAGAATGTGAAGTCAAGTGGGCCTTAGGAAGCATCACTACAAACAAAACTAGTGGAGGTGATGGAATTCCAGTTTAACTATTTTAAATCCTAAAAGATGATGCTGTGAAAGTGCTGCAATCAATATGCCAGCAAATTTGGAAAACTCAGCAGTGGCCACAGAACTGGAAAAGGTCAGTTTTCCTTTCAATCCCAAAGAAAGGAAATCCCCAAAAATGCTCAAACTACTGCACAATTGCATTCATCTCACATGTTAGTAAAGTAATGCTCAAAATTCTCCAAGCCAGGCTTCAACAGTACATGAACATGAACTTCCAGATGTTCAAACTGGATTTAGAAAAGGCAGAGGAACCAGAGATCAAATTGCCAACATCCGTTGGATCATCGAAAAAGCAAGAGTTCCAGAAAAACATCTACTTCTGCTTTACCAACTACGCTAAAGCTTTTGACTGTGTGGATCACAAGAAACTGTGGAAAACTTACCATCCTAGACAGCATATAAAAAAGCAGAGACATTACTTTGCCAATAAAGATCTGTCTAGTCAAATCTATGGTTTTTCCAGTAGTCATCTACGGATGTGAGAGTTGGAGTATAAAGAAAGCTGAGAGCTGAAGGATTGGTGCTTTTGAACTGTGGTATTGGAGAAGACCCTTGACAGTCCCTTGCGTTGCAAGGAGATCAAACCAGCCCATCCTAAAGGAAACCAGTCCTGAATATTCATTGGAAGAACTGATGCTTAATTGAAACTCCAAAACTTTGGCCACCTAATGTGAAGAACTGACTGATTGGAAAAGACCTTGATGCTGGAAAAGATTGAAGGCGGCGGGAGAAGGGGATGACAGAGAATGAGATGGTTGGATGGCATCACCGACTCAATGGACATGAGTCACCGCAAACTCCAGATGTTGGTGAAGGACAGGGAAATCTTACGTTCTGCAGTCCATGGGGTCACAAAGAGTCAGACATGACTGAGCGACTGAACTGACTGACTGTAATAGTTTTCCTTGTAACTATATTCATTTCAGTATTACTTTAATTTTAAATGGTTAAACAAAGTATATTTGCAAATTTGAAAGAAGCTTCTTGGTCGGTCACATACTAAAGAAGACAAGAAATTCCTATCTTTCCTATTTTTCTTTTTTAAGATGAGGGGTTTATTCAGTTTTTGTTTCAAGGCATGTGTTTATTTTGGTTAGCCTAATTTTTTTTTTTTGTACAGTCAGTGCTATTACTTTATACCTCCTCTAGATAATTTGTGGGATTTTATTTGTTTTTGTTGTTTTAATTTTTTTTTTACAAGTTTGAAAGATTATTTTCCATTTACAGTTATTACAGAATTTTGGCCATATTCCCTGTGTTGTACAATACTTGAACCTATCTTAAATCTTATCCTTTTACCTCTCATTCCCTCCTCCCCATATTCCTCCTCCCCCTCTACTGATAGCCACTAGTTTGTACTTTGTATCTGTGAGTCTGCTTCTTTTTTGTTATACATACTAGCTTGTTGCATATTTTATATTCCTATATGTCATATTGTACATTTGTCTTTCTCTGTCTGACTTATTTCACTTAGCATAATACTCTCGAACTTCATCCATGTTGTTGCAAGTGTCAAAATTTCATTCCTTTAAATAGCTGAGTAGTATTTCATTGTGCATGTATGTGTACATGTATATCTATATTAATATATATGAAAATGAAAGTGAAGTCGTTCAGTTGTGTCCGACTCTTTGTGACCCCATGGACTGTAGCCTACCCCACTCTTCCGTCCATGGGATTTTCCAGAGTGGGTTGCCATTTCCTTCACACATTTCCTTCCTATCCACATCTTCTTTATCCATTCACCTGCTGTTGAGCCTTTAGTTTGCTTCTACATCTTGGCAATTGTAAATAATTCTGCTATGACATTGGGGTTCAGGTATTAATAATTTTTGATTTTAGTGTGTTTGCTGTTTTAGAAACATACTCAGGATCTGGAATCCTGGGTCATATTGTAGTTCTAGTTTTTGGTTTTTTTGAGAACTTCCATAGTGTTTTCACAATGGCTCACAGCAACTTACATTCTTACCAGCAGTGTACAAATGTTCCCTTCATTTCTTTGCCAGCATTTGTTATTTATGATCTTTTTGATCATAGTCATTCTGACAGGTTAGTTGATATCTCTTGGTGGTTTTGACTTACATTTCCCTGATGATTAGCAACGTTGAGCATCTTTTCATATGCCTGTTGGCCATCTGCATTTCCTCTTTGGAAAAAGAGTTCTTCTGGCCATTTTTTGCTCAGTAATGGTACTATCAACAAAATAAAAAGACAACCTTGAATGGAAGAAAATATTTGCAAATAATATGACTAAAAAGTTATTAATACAACTCAACATCAAAAAAACAAACTGACTAAAAGGCAGAAAAAAATGTTTTTCATATTTTGAGTAAAGCAATCTTCCTTTAAGTCTTTTTCGTTAAAGTGAGTTGCTAATATTCATATTATATGGAGGAACAGTAGTTACGCCTACTGACTGTCGTATTCTACTGCTTGATTTTTAGGGTCACCAATGGTTCATATTAAAATGTATTCTGTGTGTATAACATTGCCATTATATTTATATCTTTCTCCAGTTACCTCTCCTTTCATCTCCAAACACTAGCTATCCTATTCCAGTTTGTGGTCCTACACAGAGATCAGCAATTCCAGAGCCCAGTACAGAGTATGGGTTTAACAGCACTGCTTAAAGAAAATGAATGAATGCATGCTGTAGTCTCACTGACAAATTGGAAAACTTGGCATCAGAAAATAAAGGGGTGAAGATTAAGTCCTGTTGTTAGGGTATAAGATTATGCCTCTTGTTGTTCAGTCACCCTGGCATGTCCAACTCTTTGCAGCCCAATGGAATACAGCATGCCAGGCCTCTCTGTCCCTCACCATCTCCCAAAGTTTGTCCAAGTTCATGTTCATTGCATTGGTGATGCCATCCAGCCATCTCATCCTCTGTCTTCCTCTTCTCCTTCTTCCCTCAGTCTTTCCCAGATGCCTCTCAGACACAGGTATTTTGATTTTGGATGAATCCAAGAACAAAAAAAATAATGCTTTCAATGTCATATATCACAACCATAATCATAATCTGAACTAAGTCCCAGACTAGAACGAAAAATACCTGGGTTATAGGTGAGGCTCCAAGGCCACAGGGCTTTGGGCAAATCACTTTTATCTTGCAAGGCCTCATGGTTTCTACTCTTTTTTTATCTACTTATCTACTCTTTTTTAAAGTGTGGGGGAGGGGGAGTAGATGCACTCTAAAGTGAAGTCATTCAGTTGTGTCCAACTCTTTGTGACCCCATGGACTGTAGCCTACCAGGCTCCTCTGTCCATAGGATTTTCCAGACAAGAGAACTGGAGTGGGTTACCATTCTTCTCTAAGATGCACTCTAAGGCCCTCTGAATCTTAAGCATTCCATTGTGTCTGAATAATCTACAAGAAAAAGAAGCCTTTAGTATTTCACAATTCATGCAAACCACCAGCTAAGAAGCATAAATGTGGTTCTTTTGATCCTTGTTTTTTGTCATTTCTACTGTATTACAGAACTGTCATGAGATGAAGAAATTTCATCAATTATATATGAACAGAAAAAAACCATGTAATTTTTTAATATGTAACTTTTGGCATCTACCTTTCCTAAGAATTTTTAAAACAGCTCTGTTCAAATGTAATTCACACAGCTTATACTTCATCCATTTAAAATATATAATTCAATGGTTTTCAATATTCACAGAGTTGTGCGAACTCATCACAACCATCATCTCAATTTCAGAACACTTTATCACTCTTCACCCTAAAATCTTGTACTATTAGCAGTCAATTTTCCAGTTCCACCTCCTCCCACTTCTACCAGTAGACTCATACAATATGTGGTCCTTTGTGACTGGCTTTTTTCATTAAGCATGTTTTCAAGTTTCATCCATGTTGTGGCTTCAGTATGTTTTATTGGAAAATAATATTCCACTCTGTGGATAAACTATATTCATCCATTTATCCACTGAATGAATTTATCAGTTGTCTATTATTAATAATGCTTCTATGAATATTTGTGTTCAAGTTTTGGTGTGGACATATGTTTTCCTTTCTTTTAAGGATATAATTAGCAGCAAAAATGATGTCATATGTTAACTCTGTTTAACCTTTGAGAAAGTGCTAGACTATTTTCTAAAGCAACTGCACTATTTTACATTTTTACCAACAGTGTATGAGAGTTTCAATTTCTTAGCACTCTTGCCGTCACTTTTCATTAACTGACTTTATTTAAGCCATCATTGTGGATGTAAAGTGGCATTTCACTCCGGTTTTGATTTGCCTGGAGGCTAATGTGTTCAACACCTGTTTATGTATTTATAGGCCATTTATATCTCTTCTTTGGGAAAATGTCTATTTAAATTCTTTGCCCATTTTCAATTGGGTTATTTATATTTTTATTAAATTGTAATACTTCATTATATATTCTGAATTAAAATCCCTTATCAGATATATCATGGATATTGTGGCCATATAGAATAGTCAGAAAGTATACCCTCCTTGATTTTTTGGAAAAGTTTATGAAGAATTGATATTGTTTCTTTAACTGTTTGATAGAATCTAACAGTAAAGCCATCCAGGCTGGCTTTTCTTTGTTCTTGTTTTTTGCTTTCCAATTGAAGTATATAGTTGATTTACAATATTGTACTTTGATGATTTCAAGAGTATGGCATAGTGATTCAGTATTTTTGAGATTATATTTTATTATAGGTTATTACAAGATGTTGGGTATAATTCCCTGTACCATACAGTAAAGCCTTATTGCTTATTTATTTTATGTATAGTTATTTGTACCTGTTAGTCACATAACAGGTGGCTAGTAGATAATCTGATGGATGAGTTGTGGGCAGCTTAGTATTCTGTGCAGATTGCCATACTTGCCAGGAAACTGCTCTCATCTGCCCTTTAACTCTGTTCTTTTCTTTTCTTTCTTTATCTCTTCAAAATTTACTTATTATTTTAAGTGACATGCATACACCAGGTCAACTTTGGAAAATATTTCAGTTCAGTTCAGTTGCTCAGTCATGTCCAACTCTTTGCGACCCCATGAATCGCAGCACGCCAGGCCTCCCTGTCCATCATAAACTCCCGGAGTCCACTCAAACTCATGCCCATCGAGTTGGTGATGCCATCCAGTCATCTCATCCTCTGTTGTCCCTTTCTCCTCCTGCCCCCAATCCCTCCCAGCATCAGGGTCTTTTCCAATGAATCAACTCTTCGCATTAGGTGGCCAAAGTATTGGAGTTTCAGCTTCAGCATCAGTCCTTCCAATGAACACCCAGGACTTTGTTTCCCTAAATTGTATTGACTCTGCCACCAAAATATGAAGCTTCTATTGATAGTTTTACATGATAACTTTTTAAAGATACAATAATAATTGCCATTTAAATTTCACTATTTTCAGTTCAGTTCAGTCACTCAGTCATGTCCGACTCTTTGCGACCCCATGGACCACAGCACGCCAGGCCTCCTTGTCTATCACCAACTCCTGGAGTTTACCCAAACTCACGTCCATTGATTCAGCGATGCCATCCAACCATCTCATCTTCTGTTGTCTTCTTCTCCTCCTGCCCTCAATATTTCTCAGCATCAGGGTCTTTTCAAATGAATCATCTCTTCACATCGGGTGGCAAAAGTATTGGAGTTTCAGCTTCAGCATCAGTTCTTCCAATGAATATTTAGGACTGATTTCCTTTAGGATAGACTTGTTTGATCTCCTTGCAGTCCAAGGGACTCTCAAGAGTCCTCTCCAACATCACAGTTCAAAAGCATCGATTCTTCAGTGCTCAGCTTTCTGTATAGTCCAAACCTCACATCCATACATGACTACTGGAAAAACCATAGCGTTGACTAGATAGACCTTTGTTGGCAAAGTAATATCTCTGCTTTTTCATATGCTGTCTAGGTTGGTCATAACTTTCCTTTCAAGGAGTAAGCATCCTTTAATTTCATGGCTGCAATCACCATCTGCAGTTATTTTGGAGCCCCCAAAAATAAAGTCTGCCACTGTTTCCTCTGTTTTCCCATCTATTTGCCATGAAGTGATGGGACCGGATGCCATGATCTTAGTTTTCTGAATGTTGAGCTTTAAGCCAACTTTGTCACTCTCCTCTTTTACTTTCCTCAAGAGGTTCTTCAGTTCTTCTTCACTTTCTGCCATAAGGGTGGTGTCATCTGTATATCTGAGGTTATTGGTATTTCTCCCAGGAATCTTGATTCCAGCTTGTGCTTCATCCAGCCTGGCATTTCTCATGATGTACACTGCATGTAAGTTAAATCAGCAGGGTGACAATATACAGCCTTGATGTACTCCTTTTCCTATTTGGAACCAGTCTGTTGTTCCATGTCCAGTTCTAACTGTTGTTTCCTGACCTGCATACTGGTTTCTCAAGAGGCAAGTCAGGTGGTCTGATATTCCCATCTCCTTTAGAATTTTCCACAGTTTATTGTGATCCACATAGTCAAAGGCTTTGGCATAGTCAATAAAACAGAAATAAATGATTTTCTGGAACTCTCTTCCTTTTTTGATGATCCAATGAATGTTGGCAGTTTGATCTCTGGTTCCTCTGCCTTTTCTAAAACCAGCTTGAGCATCTGAAAGTTCACAGTTCATATATTGCTGAAACCTGGTTTGGAGAATTTTGAGGATTACTTTACTAGCGTGTGAGATGAGTGCAATTGTGCAGTAGTTTGAGCATTCTTTGGCATTGACTTTCTTTGGGATTGGAGTGAAAACTGACCTTTTCCAGTTCTGTGGCCACTGCTGAGTTTTCCTAATATGCTGACATATTGAATGCAGCACTTTCACAGCATCGTCTTTTAGGATTTGAAACAGTTGAACTGGAATTCCATTACCTCCACTAGCTTTGTTCGTAGTGCTGCTTCCTAAGGCCCACTTGACTTCACATTCCAGGATGTCTGGCTCTAGGTGAGTGTGAGTGATCACACCATCATGAATCATGATTATCTGGGTCATGAAGATCTTTTTTGTACCATTCTTCTGTTTATTCTTGCCACCTCTTCTTAATATCTTCTGCTTCTGTTAGGTCCATACGATTTCTGTCCTTTATTGAGCCCATCTTTGCATGAAATGTTCCCTTGGTATTTCTAATTTTATTGAAGAGACCTCTAGTCTTTCCCATTCTATTCTTTTCTTCTATTTCTTTGCATTGATTGCTAAGGGAGGCTTTCTTATCTCTCCTTTCTATTCTTTGGAACTCTGCATTCAGATGGTTTTATCTATCCTTTTCTCCTTTGCTTTTCCTTCTCTTCTTTTCACAACTATTTGTAAGGCCTCCTTAGAAAGCCATTTTGTTTTCCTGCATTTCTTTTTCTAGGGGATGGTCTTGATTCCTGTATCCTGTACAGTGTCAAAAACCTCCATCCATAGTTCATCCGTCACTCTGTCTATCAGATCTAGTCCTTTAAATCTATTTCTCACTTCCACTATATAGTCATAAGGGATTTGATTTAGGTCTTACCTGAATGGTTTGGTGGTTTTCCCCACTTTCTTCAATTTAAGTCTGAATTATTTGTTTTACTCTAGGTAATCCGAAGTCTTTGGCATGTCATTTTTCTCATTACTTTCACAATTTTCCTTTTGCTTTTGGCTTTCAACCTTTTGACTATGATGTGTTTGGATGTTGATCTCTTTGTGTTTATTCCACATGGAGTTCAGTAAGCTTCTTGAATACACAACTTTATTTTTTTCATTAAATTGGGGAGTGTTCAGCCATTGCTCTTTGAATAATTTCTCTGCTTCTTTCTTTTAAAAATATTTTCCAGTATTTCTATTATATTTGATGCTATCCCACATATAGGTATTTCCAGTATTTCTATTATACTTAATGGCATCCCATACTAGGTTCTGTCAATTTTTTTTTCATACTTTTTTTCTCTCTGGTTTTAAGATTACATAATCTTTCTTGATATGTCTTCAAGTCCATTGATTCCCTCTAGTGAGTTTTCATTCTTCACATTGATCATTATATTTTCACACTCACAATTTCATTTAGTTATTTTTTATAATTCCTATTTCTCTTTGCTGATATTCTCTGATGAGACTTTGTCATCAGGTCTTTCATTCTTTAAGGATGGCTTCTTTTAGTTCTTTGAAT
Source organism: Odocoileus virginianus (assembly GCF_023699985.2). Taxonomy (NCBI): domain Eukaryota; kingdom Metazoa; phylum Chordata; class Mammalia; order Artiodactyla; family Cervidae; genus Odocoileus; species Odocoileus virginianus. The sequence goes on from NC_069697.1 coordinate 34,459,113, forward strand.
ATATTTATAACAGTTGTTTTGAAGTCTCTGCTAAATCTACTATTTGGGCCTTTTCAGTGTAGGTTTTGTTGCTTGTTTTTTCCCCGGGTATGGTTCACACATCCCTGTTTCTTTTCATTTCTTGTGAAATTTTTTGAAAACTTGATGTAATAACTCTGGTTACTGATCCTTCTGCCAACCTGGGACTTACTGTACTTGTGACTTGTTTAGTTGCTTAGTAACCTTGGGGAATATTTCAGTGAATTCTGTTTCTGCTTTAGGGTAAGTCCTTTAAGGTCACTACTCTGATAGCGTAGCCTTGGGCCTGTGCACAGTCACCTTGATACCCATTTTGCCCAGAGATGACAGTGGTTTTTGCTGAGATGTCTTTAAATGTCTCTTTTCCTTATCTTCATACTAAAGTTCTAACTGGCCTGCCTCTAGTGTTATTATTCCACGGCTGTTAAACTTTAATAAATGTTAGCTGATTGATTTTTTTTCTTGGAAAATACCCAAGGGCATAAATCATTCTGCATTCTGAATCAATTAAAGTCTGCTTTTTTTTTTTTTCTTCAGAAGTAGTCTTTTAGGCCAGTCTTTATGACTCGATCGTACCCCAGGAGAGCTTTTCTTAGCTTCTCTTCCCCCCAACATCTTTTAAAAGCAAGACTACTAAGTAATCTAATATTTCGTTTCTTGCTATCATGGAGCTACCAGTTGTTCCTTAACTACTCATAATAATCTCCTTTTTCCTTTTAATATAGAATCTTTAGGTTTGAACTTCCCCACTCTGTTCCAAGTAATCTGGTTTCACTGGGAGGAGTTAAAGACTCTCTGTGCTTACAGCCTGCTTCCCTTTCTGAGCAGAGCCTATAAAACCATCTGCCTGTCTTCAAGGGATACCCCTACTCCCCGAGTAGGGTACTGGGTGGGGACAGTATCCCTTGGTCTTCTTGGCTTTTCTCTCAATGTGGAGTCTCTGCCTTGTGAGAAAACTGGGGTGAATGCAACCCCTCAGTCTGTGATTGGAAGTTTCGTGGAATAAGAGAGTCCCAGACTCCAGGGTTTGTCTGACTAGAGTTTCTGCTACACAGAACTGTAAAGAATGAGATATGCTCATGACCTGTACCTCACCGAGAGAAAATATAGTCATAGACCATGAGCTGGGGGAAGAGGCAGCCCCTATCTTCTTGGTTGTACAATCTGGAGTAGGGCTTCCCTCACATTAAGCTGAGGGAGTGGTGCAAAGTCTTGATTCAATTAAAAGTTCAAAATTTAAAGGGCTGAAGAGGCTTCTTCTTCTTTTTTTTTTTTTTAGTAAATATAGTGATTAGATATTCTGAAAGTTTCATATACAAAACATCTAAAAGTGCCAGTTTAAATGCAAAAATCATCTTTTTAAATACATCAATAGCCTATCAAGAATGTAATGAAAATCATCAGAGCAACACCTTTTTCTTTATAATCATTTCTGTAAAATGATTTTACTAAATAAAAGCTTAAATTTTTCATTAACCAGAAACACAGAGATGGGCAGTTCATAGCCAATACATCAGCTCCATCAATGGCCCTGCATCCTTTTATCTTTCTGTTACTGTACATCATTATTATGGCACATTTTTCACTCTCATACTAGTACTTCATGGGCTAAAGATTAATATTCCATCTCTAACATCATAGCTGTACTTTCAGAACAGTTTAAAAACAAGGAAACAGCCAAAGAATGGTGGGCATTTATAAGACAGATGAAAAACTTTAGAATCACCCAACAGGTTTTGAGTATATCTCCTTGGCGAGAACTAAACCATATAGCTACCTCTCTCTAGTTAGCACAGGAGGCTGGGAAATGTAGTTTTTGAAGCTAGACATATTACCATTGAAAGAAACCTGGCTTCTGTTAATAAGAAAAAATAGTAAATGGATATCAGATAAACTAGTAGTGTCTGCCATAGCAATATTGTAGGAAAATGGGAATATGCATACCCTTCTGTTGGGAATATAATTGTTACAACTTCAAGGAGTAAATTTGTTATAGCTACAAAAATTGGAGAAAAATGAGTAAAATAGGACTACTGATAATAACATGGACAACATTCATAAACAATTTTTAAACTAAAAAATAAAAAAATAAAATAAAAATTTTAAGTTGTAAAACAATGTGTATAATATGATACTTTACATATGAAATTTTATATATTATATGAGGACTCTTTTCACAAAAAAAAGACTTTATTTTATTTTATTGACATATAGTTGAGGTACAACTTTATATATGCTACAATTTAGAGATTCACAATTTTTAAAGGTTATCCTCAATTTACAGTTATTGTAAAATATTGGCTATGTTTTCCTTGGTGTGCAATATATCATCACAGCTTATTTTATACATAATAGCTTATACCTCTTTATTTTTTGCCCCATACCACCCCTATTGCCTTCCTTCTCCCCACTGTGAGTCTGCTACTTTTTTCTGTTACATTAACTAGTTTGTTATGTTTTTTAGATTCTACATATTTCTTTTAATGAGAAGAGTTTAGTTATATTATTTAAATGCATAAGTGGCCTGCAGATGAGTAAGGGAGATCCATGGGGAAATAGCAAATGGAATCAGTGGGTGGGTGAGTGCCAAGCCTGGGGCTGTGAGAAGAGCTGCAGGGCTGGTTTTCTAAGGTGCTTGGAATTAATGGGCCACCGAAGGTGAGAGAACAGAACCCAGAATCAATAAGCCTAAAACCAAACACTGAAAGACAATATTTGTTTTTCTCTGTCTGGCTTATTTAACTTAGCATAATATGCTCCAAGTCCATCCATATAGCTGAAAATGGCAGCATTTCATTCTTTTTTATGGCTCAGTCGTATTCCAGTGTGTGTGTGTGTGTGTGTGTGTGTGTGTATGTGTGTCTGATATCATAGCTTTATCCATTCATCTGTTTATAGGTTGCTTTTAGTGTTTCACTGAGACTCTGGAACATCATCTCAATTCAGTTCAGTTCGATTGCTCAGTCATGTCTGACTCTTTGCGACTCCATGAACTGCAGTATGCCAGACCTCCCTGTCCATCACCAACTCCCAGAGTTTACTCAAACTCACATCCATTGAGTCAGTGATGCTATCCAATAATCTCATCCTCTGTCGTCCCCTTCTCCCACCTTCAATCTTTCCCAGCATCAGGGTCTCTTTCAAATGAATCAGTTCTTCACACCAGGCAGCCAAAGTATTGGAGTTTCAGCTTCAGCATCCGTCCTTCCAATAAACATTCAGGACTGATTTCCTTTAAGGATGGACTGGTTGGATCTCCTTGTTGTCCAAGGAACTCTCAAGAGTCTTTTCCAACACCACAGAACATCATCTCAGGTACCATTATTTTAAAATTTATTCCAGAAATTGTATCATATAAAAATTAAAGCAGATCCCAATTTTGAAAAAAACTAAACACCTTTTCAGGGGCACATCTTTCTCAAAGTTTAACGGCAAAAGCATGGGTTTGGGAGCCAATAGTCTAAGTTTTGAATCACTGCTTGAAAACCTCTGAACTCTGTATCTTGAAGCCTGTTGCTTTAACTCTCTCTTACCCCTCTGTAAAGTCACAGGACGAATTCCTACCCTCCAGGATTGCCATGAAGATTAGAGACAACAGTGAGTCTCACCTAGGTCTGAGACTTATTGTGTGTATTGTAAATTGTTGCTCTGGTGCATAAATTGGTTTCTCATTTTCTGTGCCCTGGATGATTTCTTACACAAATGGTGGTATCACCTGAAATTGCTATCAGTAACTCCCAAATCACTTGACCCATCATTCTGCATTCCCATCACTGCTAACCCGCTGAAGTATTCAATGACACACCCAGGACCAAATAAAAGAGAAAATAGAAACTGAGTGGTTTGTTGAATAAACATGAATCAAAGGCCCCATGATTTTTAAGGCATTTAAATGTTTAAAAGTTTTTCCTTTTTTAAGAGAGAGGAAATACTGCAAGTGTCTGAATGTCTGGTATAGCTTTTACCTTCCTTAGATTTACAAAAACTCATAATTTCAAAAATATAAACTAAGACTCTTACCAAATTACAGGGGAAAATGTTCTTTATATGCATTACAAGCAATGTTATTAGGCTCATAGTTCTTTTAGAAGATGTTAAGAGAAAAATTATGGTAAGAGGTCAATTGTTCATAAAAAAAAACTTTCAAAAAGAGATGCCAGTATAAACACACATGTTGAACAAGGGCCACTTGGGCCAAGATAAGATCTCTATTATGTGATAAAATACATTTCAATCTAAACCTTCATCCTTTCTCTAATGTAAGGACAACTTATTCCTTTATGGCCATTTTAGGGGTTATATTTTGATTGAAATGTCTTATTGTTGTTCAAAAAATTATGGGACAATAATATATATGCAATCTGATAATAAATTCTTTTTTTAAAATTGACTTTCTCTTTTCCAGCTCTAAAACCAAAAAAAGAACAAAAATCCAATGGAGAATGTGGATGAATACTTTTAATCAACATGAAAAAGTTGATTAGTACTTTTCACTCTTAAAGGAGAGACAAGAATAAATCATCTGAGGATTGAGGTATTTGAATGACAGGACCGGACCAATGATAGTACAGAAGGGGCCATCTCTGATGGTGAGAATATGACTGCACTGCTACTTGGGTGCTGCTTTTTCAGAAGGTCCTTCTCCTCCACTTGTAATAGGTTGTCAACAACTCCTTTAGCATTAAGCAATTTTAGTATATTATCAGCCATCAATAATGTATTTTAAATTAGTTTACACATGAACTTCTCTTGAGAGTGAGGTCACTAGCTAAGCTGCCTCTGATGAGGGTGTGGATGGAGAAAGAAAGATTTAGAATCCCAGACGATTGTCGGAATGGGGACATTTTGAAAGAAGGGACAGTGAAGGAAGAAAGGAAGAAGGAGAGAGCTGGCAACAGGATTGGTATACATTCTAATCATGTCTCAACTTTCAAAAGGGAAAGAAGACAGATAGGAGAAGGAACACGAAAGGTGTCAAGAGTGTAGAGGCCTGTGCACTGAAGACATGAACCCAAATATTGGGAAAAAGAGAAAAGATTATATTTTTGGGAAGGATTTAAATAGACACATGTTCTCTGTATTACTCAGGGTTCTCCAGATAAGTAGAATCAATAGGATATATCCTACAGGATAATCATATATATATGATTTATTACAAGGCACTGGCTCATGTAATTATGGAGGAAGAAATTCTTTCATCTGCAAGATGAAGACCCAGGACTAATCCAAAAACCTGAGTACCAGCTGAAGGATAGGAGAAGATAGTTGTCTCAGCTCAAGTAGTCAGGTAGAAAGAGTAAATTTACTCTTCCTCCACATTTGTATACTCTCCAGGCCCACCATGGACTGGATGATGCCATGGGGATGGATGCCATGGACTGGATGACCCACTCCAGGGAGGAAAAACCACTTTATTTAGTCCACCAATTCAAATGTTAATCACTTCTAGAAACATCTTCATAGTCACACCCAGAAATAATGTTTAATCTGGGCAACCCATGTTTCAATCAAGTTGACACAAAAAATTAACCATCACATCATCCATCTTTCAATCAGCTCCAAAACTTGGAGCTCTATTTCTCAGCACAGGAAAACTGAGAAGGTCTGAGTGCAAAAGAAGACAAAAAGAAAAGAATTATTTTTGGAAAGATAGAAAAGCTTAGGGGTGGAAAAATGGTAATATAGCATTTTTGGCTATAAAAACTCTGTAGCTAACGTAATGGGAAAATCACTAAAGAAAGAAGATCTTTAACTGGCAGATTAAAACTTGGATTTTGGTCTTTCTTTATACCTCTTTATTTAAGCATTTTAGTGGAAGAATTACTTAAAATTGGAAATATATTGAACTCCAATGAAAAAGATTAGAGTTGTTTTTGTCTTTTTTTAGCAAAAAGAAAACATAGATTATAAGCAACATAAGATGTCAATACAAATGCCCTATATACCTTTTCTTCTAAACAACAAAGCTCATCTGGCTACCATTACTTTCCTATCTTGATGGGATATCCTCCATTTATTCTTCCATTCATTTTTTGTTTAGAAAGAACATTGGGTGTGTTGCTAGAATCACTTGAGCCCAGTAACAACCGTACATTATATGCCCTCACTTTACAGTCTCGGCAGAGAGAAAGTTCTGACAACCTGAATACCACTCTTCAGACAGTTTCCCTGGGAGGAAAAAATGCCAAGGGCTTATCTAACCACAAAGAGAGCAAAACCTTCCAAGAACCAGAGAAGAGACAAGGTTCCCTCTCTCAATTCAATTTAAGACAGCTTTAGTAAAGATGCAGTTTCAAAAGAGTTTGCAGTGATATATTAGGTTCTTTTTCAGCAAACCCAAATCAAAAGGTCCTGACCCATTAAAGTGATAAAGAACATAGCATTAATTAATGTTTTGGTCAAAGGTTTCCTAATAGTATCTAGTAATCTTAGCTCATATATCACCAAATGAATATTAAAAAACTGCCTTTTTTATGTGTGTAAACTTTTTTTGAATCTAGAGACTCTTTCCTATTGATTTGTTCCCTGGCTCAAGACGTGCTATAGTATACTAGAGTTTGAAGTCAGAAAACTAAAATTCAAACCCTGCTTCTGTCCTTAATATTATCTGAACATGGACAAATTATTTCACAATTCTCGCACTCACATTCCCATATATAAAGTGAGAATAATAGAACCTACTTGATGAGGCTGTTGTATTAAATAATGCACATACCAAGATGTAGCCCAGGGCTTAGCACCTAGGTATGACTCACTCAAGTAAGGGCTGTTCATTTTTCTTAATTGATTTGTATTGACTGATGTATTTTTCCCTCTATGAGACATGAAAAAATGGATGAGGGAAAGTCTGACATTGTTTTCTATATTTAAAAATTTGATCTATTTTATAAAGTTAACTAAAACCTGTGATATCATCTAAAAGTAAAAATGCCTCTTTTTAGAAAAATAAGTATCATATATTAATGTATATATATGGAATCTAGAAAGATGATACTGATGAACCTACTTGCAGGGCAGCAAAGAAGATGCAGACATAGAGGACATCCTTATGGACAAGGGCGAGGGGAGGAAGGTAAGGGTGAGATGAATGGAGAGAGTAGCATGGAAGCATGTACATCACCATGTGTGAAATATATGGCCAATGGAAAAGTTGTGTGGCTCAGGGAACTCACACTGGGGCTCTGCAATAACCTAGAAAGGTGGGAAGGGGTAGGAGGTGGGAGGGAGATTCAAGAGGGAGCGGCATATGTATATCTATGGCTAATTCACATTCATGTATGGCAGAAATCAAGCCAATGTTGTAAAGCAGTTATTCTTCAATTAAAATAAAAATAAATTTTAAAAAATAAACAAATAAACCTCAAAAAAATGCCTACTTTTTATACCAACAACAAAATAAGAAGACCTAAAGAATTACCCAGGCAGTAAGCATTTACTCAGTGATAGGTCTGTGTTGTATTTGGGTGCTAGAAAGATGATTAAGAAATGGCTAGTCTACCCATGATCTGGTGAAAGATGTTTGGATTAAGGATTTTATGGGACTTGATGGCATCAGTGGTCCTTTATTATCAGGCGTTTGCCTCTCTCTCCAGTCTCAGCAATCCCTCAGGTCGCTGGCGTCACCCTTCATTCCAGTGCAGCCGAAGCTTCTTATGGTTTCCTTTGCCCACGCTGATTTCTAGGTCTGGTTCTCCTCTAGATATCCTTGGAGATTCAACTCAAGTATCATCAACTTCTCAATTCACCTTCCCTTTCTTCTCCTTGCCTCTCCTCTAACCCTACACTAAAATGGGCTAGGTACCACTCCTTGGGGTTCTCCTAATACTTTTGCTTATTTCTATCACTGCAATTAGACATTGTTTGACTGTAAACTCTTTAGACTGTACCTTACTCACCTCTGAATTTCTTCTAAGCATAGAACATGGCATTTAATAGAAACTCAAAAAAGATCAGTGGGATAAACAAATAGATCAATTACATCACATTAAAAAATAGTTTAATATTAATTGCTATAGACTGAATGTGTCCCTCCAAAATTCACATGCTGGAAGTCACCTCTGTGGGGGTATTTAGAGATGGGGGTCTTTAGAAGACGATTAGGTCATGAGGAACATCCTCTTGTGAATGGGATTTAGATGACTGTCTTTTCACTGTGTCCTCACATGGAAGAAGATGCCCCAGAGACATCACTTACCCTTCTTCCACGTGAGGACACAGTGAAAAGACAACCATCTATAAACTAGAAAACTGGTCTTTACTAAAAACAAAATCTATCAGCGCTTTGATTTTGGACATTGCAGCCTCCAGAAATATGAGAAATAGATTTCTATTATTTATAAACTACTCAGTTTGTGACAATTTGTTATAGGAAGCTGAATGAACAAAGGTAGTAGCATTAGGGACAAAAACAATGTTCCTGAGTGAAAATCTACACTCATCAGATCATCGAGCATTGCAACTCCTTGAGGAGTTCTGGACACTGTTAATGTATTGTCCTGTTCTTCAAATAGCATGATTCCTCATGAGTCAAGGATCTGGCTTGAAATAAAGTTCATACCTCTAATTTTCCAACTTGGGTTTCTGTAACTCTACTGTGCACCCTCTTCTAGAATAAAAATTCTAATAAAAGTTCCTTGATATCATTATTCAGTAGCAGGAAATTGTGACATGATATCCTAAAATAAACGAATCTGAGCACACCAGATTTAAGTTGAGTCTGGATGATCTTAACAGAAAACTGAAATTCCTCAGACATTTTTTCTGTGACCTTGCAGGCTACCTTAAGTCTGAGGCCAAATACATCCAGGGATTTGACAAAACTGTTTAAAAATTCATATGATTTTATTGATTATGCAATGGGAAAAACTTGGAATTTGTCTTATATTGTCATTGGCGTTAGTGAGGTTGAGAGTTTTTGTTTGATCTCCATTCAACCTTTCTAGAAGCTTAGAAACTACAGACTGAAGCAATTCAAATTTATGCAGAGTTTGACAGTAAGTTAATTACCAGAATTATGCAAAATCGAATTTGCAGAAAACAACTCTGGCATTTTTGAATAGTTCTATGTTACAAATACACGTCTCTATAAGCATATGCAAGCTATCTGTCAACTAGCTGGCTCATTCTGAAGACATGTCCACTTAAGAGAAAATATTATATTTCAAAGAGTCTTAAGAGGCATAGAGAAAAGACTACAAGTACTTTGCCCTTTACCCTTGAAATGTATGCAGAATCCCAAACTTAAGTTGAACTCATAATAACTGAACTCCCAGGCACCATACTTGTTAAAATAGATACAGACACTAATCCAAACAGGCAAGGTGGTCTCTTCTCAAATATTCACATTCCACACCCTGTCACAGACATACTCAGATCAGAGCAAGCCTTAACAGGGAAACAGAGGAGATAGCCAGGCATCTCTGCAGTGTGATTTCAAACATATTCAGGTTGCCCCCAAGTTATGTTTCTTTACCAGCTGAAATTTCCCAATTCAAGATTTATTTGATGACAACATTCTGACTACTGTTAAAAGGGGAATTCTCTGACATATATGCATGAATAATGAAAGAGGCAAAGTAGCTTTAAAATTATTTTTCCTTCCTGTAAATAAATGTATAAGGCAATTTTCTGAAATCAATTATAATAAGGAGAAAGATGAAAGCATGAGTCCTTACACTCCAAAAAAAATAAGATTTTACCTCTATAAGTTAGAGAATAGATAAAAGGAAAGACTGAGAGCATGAAAAGCAAACTTCTGATTGTGATATCTGCCTAGTAGGGGGCTTGGGCCCTACAATTTCTAAGGAAAAGGATAACAAAGCAGGAGTGGGGGTGGAGGAGGCAATGTTTTTCTTGCTTGTCACCCTGTCTCTTCAGGTAGTCACATTTTCCATCTGAAAGCTTACATATTTGTTTTCAGATTCTCAATATGGTACAAAGAATGAGCCAGGAATCATTTGGTTGCAAGAAACATACACCCACTTATGCTTTTCAATTACTGAATTTTATTGAAAAGATACTAGAGAATCTCAAGGAAATAAAGCATTTGCAGGAACCTGGAATCCAGATGATCCAAAAGTCATCAGGCAGCCACCTTGAATCTTTCCATCCATAGCCACATCCTGTCTGTACTTCTCCCTGCATGTCTGCCTTGTTCTTGACATGTTTTCTGGAAAAGACTCTTTTGTTTTAATTCTGCTATTAGCATACCCTTTATAACCCTTATCAACTTAAAGTCCAGCTCTAGGTAACTGTCTAGCGCAGTAGTCACAACAAACTGACTCAATATATTAACTCCCAATTCTTGGGAGAGACAGACACACACAGAGACACACACACACAAAGAGAAAGACAGAGACAGAGAGATCCCAACTTGAATGAAGTTGCTACCTTAAATCCTATAATGGCCAATAGAGAGTTCTCTGGTGTTTATCCACCCTCTAGGGTTGTTTTTCAGCAGAGATTTAACAGGAGATAAATTATCTTAGAACAATGTATGTGAACAGATATTGACTAGGCATTTCTAGTAAATTAAGTTGCAGAGATAGATGGATCAATAAAAAGGGATTAGTAAAACTGTGTGAATCATCTCCACCCAGTTTTCTTCATCCCTTAGGCAGACAATTTGAGTTCTGAGCCCTCTAAATAGTGTGTGTAACATTATTAATCACAATAGAGTGAATGATCCCAAAGATAAGTCCCAAAATATGTGAGTCAGATATTTTCCAAAGCAGAAGTTTTATACCCAGTTTAGGCGTAAAAATTGGTATTTGACATACACCATTGGAATGATTAAGTGGTGTTTTATAATAAGTAAAGAAACAAAGAGCAGGAAAAGAAGTGAATTCTAAAAATCAGGACTTTCCAAATAATTTTAGTAAATAGAACATTTTGAAATACCCAAGGAAGAGATTGAATAGGAGATAAGAGAAATGGACAGAAGCATCTGGGCTAACAAAACCTTTTTATGTGTTGTGGAAATTTTCCTAGAGTCTCTTCAGTATCCAGAAAAAATAAAATACTTTTATTTGATTTATTCTCCATTTTTCTTTATTATACAGTTCCCAGATCTCTGAACCTAAAACTCAGGCTACAATATGTGGTATTAGTTCAACTTCCATATTAGTGAGGACGTTTTGCAGAATTTTGTGAGCCTTATCCATTTCTTATCTCTCATGACAGAATGTGTTTTAGGACCCAACTTGACAAACTTAGAAATGAACTTCAACAACTGTTTTTAAATTGTGATCTATCTCTAGATCTCATAGAAACCTTAAGAGACTTCCACTTAACCAGCTCACAGATGGACAAACAATTCCCATGTCTGTACTCACAGCAAGTTATTTCTGCTCTCATTGGTTCAGCTATGTGTCAAGCAAGAGTCAAGGTTTTGACCTTAAACTTCTTTATGCTAATTGCATTTGTATTTGTAATCACACAGTTAAGGTAAATATTATATAGACCAATGGTATACGAGTGGGGGGAAAATGTGTTCTTTCTCTGATAACTAAGTTCAATACTTTGGAAAAGCTAAATAAACACGAGTTGTTAAAAATTTCAGTGTAATTAGAAGCCATTCGCACTTGTCATTCATTCAACATTCAATGAATATTTATTGAGTCCTTTCTGTGTGTCAGCCTTTATTCCAGACATTGAAAATACGAAGATAAATAAAGCAATATTTCCCCTTCTCAATTTGCTTATAGTCCTCTGTGTAAGACAGATTATCAAATACTCTTGTTATTCTCTTTCCATAGATATCAGTCCCCAGTAGGAGGGACACACTATATAATCTTAGGAGTTAAGGAGAGCTTCCTGGAGAAAGTTACATCTGAGCAGAAACCTGTAGGACTAGAAGGATTATTCAGAGGTTGAGGAGCAGTTGAAGAAGGGAAATTTAGCTAGAGGTAGTAATGCTAGCTGATGCCCAGGGGTGGGGTGACCTAGCATATTCTGGGAATGAAACTAAAATGAGAGAAAGATATATATATATCTTCAGCAAAATTACTCACTTTTCTGTACACCAGAAGCTAACACAACATTGTAATCTTTTACAAAAATTTTGATACATCAATAAAAAATACTTTTAAAGGAGAGCAAGGCAATTGATGTGATTAGAAACAGGAGACATATGTCTTGTATAAAGAGTTTGTGTTTTATTTTGAGAGAAATGGAAAACTGTTGAGGTGTTTTCAGAGAAGTAAATGAATTAGATAACATCTTTGAGAGATCACACTGACAATACTAAAAAAATAATAAATTGGAATTGAACAAGGCCAGTTATAAATCAGTTGTAAACAGCCCACTGGAAAACTAATGATCACTTAAACTAGTATAATATGAATTATCAAAACTGACACAAAATAAGGCATAAAACTAGACTATAACCAGAAATAATGATAATACTGCCAAAGAAATGCATGCTTCCCAAGTCACAAAGCTCAAATGGTTTCACAGGAATGTTACTTGAAATTTTTATGCTGGTGAACTTGTTTTCAAACAATAAAAAAATGAAAAAAGAATTCCACTTAGTTTTATGAAATTAGCATAATTTTGGTAATGACATATCTGACACATACATCAATGTACTCAAATAAAGAATAACCAAAATATTTAAAGAATCAATTTATTAATATATTTACAAAATCTCAAATAAATTAAAAGGCCAACTAAATGAAAAGATATATTGAAAAAAAATCATGATGTCATGAGATTTATTTTTGAACTAAATCACATAATTTATCACATTCCAGGGTAAAGAAGAAAAACTATATTATTGCCTCAAAATGCAATTTTAGGTCCTCTTAATAATATTTGAAATTTGTTCCTATTTTTTAAACTCTCCTTAGTAAACTAAGCATAGAAGTTTATTTTCTTAATATAAGAAAAGTTTCAAATTATCATCTTAAATTATATGTAGAGTCAACATTTAATAAGAATTTAGTCTATACACTGTATGCTTCTCATTGTACAAAGATATCTCAATCTGTCGTCTCATTTAACTTTCTTATATTTCTTAACTCTCAACTCCCCTTACTCATACCTACCTATACACCTTTACTTTATGCCTTGAATTTTCTGTAATACAGACTCCATTTTACTTTTTAACTTAAACATCACTTTTTCAGAGAGGAATTACTTCACCTTCCAACCTAAATTAAAGTGAAAGTCACTCAGTTGTGTCTGACTCTTTATGACCCCATGGACTATATAGTCCATGGAATTCTCTGGCCAGAATACTGGAGTTGGTAGCCTTTCCCTTCTCAAAGGGATCTTCCAAACCAGGGATTGAACCCAGGTCTCCTGCATTGCAGGCAGATTCTTTACCAGCTGAGCCTCAAGGGAAGCTCAACATTACTGGAGTGGGAAGCCTATCCCTTCTCCAGCGGATCTTCCCGACCCAGGATTCAAACTGGAGTCACCTACATTGCAGGCAGACATAAATTAGGATCCCCCTTTTTTCTCTCATAGCACCCCCCTATTTTCACTCCTAACACTTTTCACAAGCTATTCTTTTATATATTATCTATTATCACAAGCTAAATTTGTTAGACAGAGTGCCTGAAGAACTATGGGTGGAGATTCATGACATTGTATGGGAGGCAATAATCAAGACCATCTCCAAGAAAAAGAAATGCAAAAAGGCAAAATGATTGTCTAAGGAGGCCTTACAAATAGCTGAGAAAAGAAGAGATGCTAAAGGCAAAGGAGAAAAGGAGAGATATATCTATCTGAATGCAGAGTTCCAAAGAATAGCAAGGAGAAATAAGAAAGCCTTCCTCAGTGATCAATGCAAAGAAATAGAGGAAAACAATAGAATGGGAAAGACTAGAGACCTCTTCAAAAAAAATTAGAGATACCAAGGGAACATTTCACTCAAAGATGGGCTCAATAAAAGACAGAAATGGACCTACCAGAAGCAGAAGATATGAAGAAGAGGTGGCAAGAATACACAGAAGAACTATACAGAAAAGATTTTCATGACCCAGATAATCATGATGGTGTGATCACTTACCTAGAGCCAGACATCCTGGAATGCGAAGTCAAGTTGGCCTTAGAAAGCAGCACTATGAACAAAGCTAGTGGAGGTGATGGAATTCCAGTTCAGTTATTTCAAATCCTAAAGGATGATGCTGTTAAAGTGCTGCATTCAGTATGCCAGAAAATCTGGAAAACTCAACAGTGGACACAGAACTGGAAAATGTCAGTTTTCATTTCAATCCCAAAGATGGGCAACACCAAAGAATGTTCAGACTATCACATGATTGCACTCATCTCACACACCAGAAAAATAATGCTAAAATTTTCCAAGCTAGGCTTCAAGAGTACATGAACCATAAGCTTCCAGATATTCAAGCTGGATTGAGAAAAGGCAAGGGAACCAGAGATCAAACTGCCAACATCTGTTGGATCATCAAAAAAACAAGAAAGTTGCAGAAAAACATCTACTTCTGTTTTATTGATTATGCCAAAGCCTTTGATTGTATAGATCATAACAAACTGTGGAAAATTCTTTAAGAGATGGGAATACTAGACCACTTTACCTTCCTCCTGAGAAATCTACATGCAGGTCAGGAAGCAACAGTTAGAACTGGGCATGGAACAACAGACTGGTGCCAAATTGGGAAAGGAGTACATCAAGGCTGTATATTGTCACCCTGCTTATTTAACTCATATGCAGAGTACATCATGCAAGATGCTGGGCTAGATGAAGCACAAGCTGGAATCAAGATTGCTGGGAGAAACATCAATAACCTCAGATATGCAGATACCTTTATGGCAGAAAGTGAAGAGGGACAAAAGAACCTCTTGATGAAAATGAAAGAGGAGAGTGAGAAAGCTGGCTTGAAACTCAACTTTCACAAAACTAAAATCATGGCATCCAGTCCCATGACTCCATGGCAAATAGATGGAGAAACAATGGAAACAGTGACAGACTTTATTTTCTTAGGCTCCAAAATCACTGCAGATGATGACTGCAGCCATGAAATTAAAAGAAGCTTGTTACTTGGAAGAAAAACTGTGACAAACCTAGACAGCATATTAAAAAGCAGAGACATTACTCTGCCAACAAAGGTCCATCTAGTCAAGGCTATGGTTTTTCCAGTAGTTATGTATGGAAGAGAGAGTTGGACTATAAAGAAAGCTGAGCGCTGAAGAATTGATGCTTTTGAACTGTGGTGTTGGAGAATACTCTTGAGAGTCCCTTGGACTGCAAGGAGATCAAACCAGTCCATCCTAAAAGAAATCAGTCCTGAATATTCATTGGAATGACTAATGCTGAAGCTGAAGCTCCAATACTTTGTCCACCTGATGCAAAGAGACAACTCATTTGAAAAGACCCTGATGCTGGGAAAGATTGAATGCAGGAGGTGAAGGGGATTACAGAGGATGAGATGGTTGGATGGCATCACTGACTCAATGGACATGAGTTTGAGCAAGCTCCAGGAGATGGTGGTGTACAGGGAAGCCTGGCGTGCTGCAGTCCATGGGATCACAAAGAGTCAGACACGACTGAGTGACAGAACTGAACACTTATCACAAGCTATTATTGTGAGACGGTATCTTCATAACCTTTTAAAACCTTCACCTCTCCACTAGACTTTAAATTATATGACATTCAAAATGGGGCCAAATTATTTTACCACCATACTTACCTCAATGACTACAATGATAGTGCTTAATAAATATTTATGGAATAAATGAATGCTAATAAATGGTGAAATACCAAAGGCATTCCCATTAAATTCAGGAACAAGAAAATGATTATTTCTGTAAACTTTGTTATTCATTATTATTCAGAAGTTGTAGTCACTGAATGGAGGAGGGAAATGAATGAGAAATGTATTTAAGAAAAGAATGATGAGATGATCGTTATTTTTAGGGACATTTTTTTAAAAATCCAAAATGCCAGATAACAAATTTCAGCATGGAGCCCAGAAATCAATACAGAAAACTTAAATAGGCTTAACTTATGTTGGCAATAGCTAGTTGGAAAATATTATGGAAAAAATCTCCTATAAATGGAGATAACACCCAAGAAAAAGTTAATAAGAAATATGGAAATATGTATATGTTAAGAAGCAGAAGGAAGAAGGGTAGAAGAGGTCCACAATACTTCTGAAGACTTTGACCTTCATCATGCCCTTGATTGTGACCTGAATTCTTCTATTTTATTGGTCAATATTCTCATACCCTTCCCAGAGTCATTTCAAACTATTCCAGAATTCTTAACCCTCCCTCCATTCTCTCAGCAGATGAGCTTGACTCATCAGGTCAAAAACTAAAGTCATCAGGTCAAAACTCTTTGAAGTTTCCATTATCTACAAACAAACAGACTTGGTTCTAATTCTTCCTTCCTTCCTGTTGCAATGCATTAGATGTCTTTCCTCCCATCTAAAAGTAAGCTAACTGTGCAATCGCCGTGGAGAACCTCACCTTATTGATGTTCTTCATCCTTGATTCCGTATCTTCCTCCAACCACTGTCTTCTTTTTCTCCATTTCACAAAAACTTTTAGAAAAAGTGGTCTACTCATGTTGTGTCTGTTCGCTCAGCCTTTTGTGTACTTCTTATCTCACTACTTTTTTGTTTCTTCACTGAGTCCACAAATCTGCACTCTTCAAGGCTATCAGGAACTTCATTGAAATAAACTTTTAAAAATATCTTTTTAGTTATTATTTTACCTAACTCTGCAGCATTTAATATCATTTCACTTTCCCTTCTATTTGAAACTCTTCATTTAGCTTGAATGATCACCGGCTCTCCTGGCTCTTCTCCGACCTCTCTATCCTTATTCACTCCTTTCTCTTCCCACCATTAAACGTGGTAGCAGAGTCTTGGTCTTTCTTTTCTTATTTTTCACATTCTTCCTTGGCAAAGTTGCCAATTTCAGTTGTTTCAATTACTAACTATAATTCTAGTTGCTCATCCATCTATGTATTTCTAGCCCAGATAAATTTACTGATCCCTGATACTGAATATATACCTCCCTGCTCGCATTTCCTGTTGATTCCTCTACATACTCCCGTATTTTTAACAAGTGTAAATGTTTCTGGACCATCTTCTCCATGGAAATAGTTTCCCATTTTACGTTCTTTATCTGAGAATGGTACCTCTATCCGCACTGTTACTTTGATTTAGTCATTGACATCGACTCCTCTCCTCTTTACCCCCTATACCAATCAATCATCAAGTCCTATTGACACTGCTTTAAATACTGGGTTGGCCAAAGAGTTCCTTTAATTCTTTAAGTAAAAATAAAAGACACATTTTTCATTCTCATCAAGTTTATTGAACAATGTATTCACTGTTTTATTCCACTTTGTTGTTGTTTAGTTGCTAAGTTGTGTCCAAACTTTTTGCAACCCCCATGGATTCTAGCCTGCCAGGATCCTCTGTCCATGGGATTTCCCAGGCATGAATCCTGGAGTGGGTTGCCTTTTCCTTGTCTAGAGAATCTTCCAAACCCAGGGATCAAACCCTCATCTCCTGCATTGGCAGGTGGATTCTTTACCACTGAGCCACCAGGGAAGCTCTTTTGTTCTACTACCTTCTGCCATTTTTCAGGCAACTTTATAATTTCACCTTCCCAAAACTTTTCGTTTTTTTTTAGCAAATGACTGTTCTGGGTGCCTTTTGACTGTCTTCCAAGGAACTGAAATATTTCCCATTAAGAGTATTTTATTAAGACTGAAATAAATGGGCATCCAAAGATCCAATGTCTGGTGATTATGGCAGATGAATCAGAACTTCCCAACCAAGCTTTAATAATTCTTGCCTGATCCTCAAAGAAACATGGAGTCTTGCCTTATCCTGATGGAATATTATGCACTTTCTGTTGACTAATTCTGGATATTTTTCACCAAGTGTTGCTTTCAGTTGGTCTAATTGGGAGGAGCAGATAATCATTTGATTTTCTGGAAGGAGCTCATAACAGAGGACTCCCTCCCAACCCCACCATCTACAAAACATCACCTTCATTGAATGAAGACCAGCCTTTGGTGTAGTTGGTGGTGGTTCATTTTGCTGCCCCACAATCTCTTCCATTCCACATCATTGTACAGTATCCACTTTTCATTGCCCATCAGTTTGTTTTAAAAATGGAAACTTCTCATTTCATTTAAGTAGAGAGTCACATGTGGAAATGCAGTCAAGATTTGTTTTTTTTAATTTGACTTATGGGAAACCCAAACATCAAAGTGATTAACATAACCAAGGTAGTACAAATGATTTTAAATGCTTGATTTGGATATTTTGAGAATGCCAATTCTCTCTTGCATGGTATAATGTTGATTGTTCTCAATGTCTTGATTTGATCACTATCAACTTCAACTGGTTTACTTGACAGTGGGACATTGTCCAGCGAGAAATCTCCAGCATGAAACTTTGCAAACCACTTTTGACACATTTGATTGGTCACAGCACCTTTTCCATATGTTGCACAAATCTTTTTTTTTTTTTTTTTTTGCTTTTCAGTTGCATTTTTACCTTTTTTGAGACAGTAAAGCATAATATGCCAAAAATGTTGCTTTTTTCTTTTATCTTCAATATTAAAATGGCTACACAAAAATTAATCCATTTTGCTAAACTTCACCAAGGTTATGTTTAAAAAATGACTGCTGATATGATAACTGTCACATTATAATCTAACAAGATTATTTTGAATGAAGTTAAGGGCAACTAAACACTACCAGAGCCATCTTAGAGAAAAAAAGCAGACAAAACTTTTGGCCAACCCAGTACCTTTCAAATGCAACTTCTCCATGTCATTGGTATTATTTTTCTGTAGAGTTCTATAGCTAACTCTTGTATCATTTCAAATCCTTTTTTGCTGCATGTACTGAAAAGCCAAAATATTTATGACTCGCCCAAAACCGAAATTTATTTCTCTCATGTAAAAGAGTTTAGGAAATAAGGTTTCCAGGCTGAGGCACCTTTATCATCCAGGTTCTTCCTGTATTCCCACTCTGTCATCCTAGTTCATGTGTAGGTCCTTGTGATCAGCTCACAGTCCAAGGTGGTTGCCTTCTATACAGAAAGAAAGAGGAAGGGTCAAGGACTAAAAGCCTTCCTCCCATATGTCAGGTATCTTTAAACAGCTTTCACTGAGAATGCATCAAGCACTTCCACTCAACACATTCACCCTGGTCAGAATATATGGGCCTTAGACCAAAGAAGGCTGAGACATTACCTTTTAGTTGTGTTCTTTGCAGTTCAAAATAAAATCATCAAATCTTTTAAAAATAAATAAAGGAAAAATGGATATTGAGTGACAAGAGGGTATCTTGTTAACATGTTAGATTACATTGCATGTGTTTAGATGTATAGTTACTTATTTACATGTCCAGGCATTAACTGTCAATTGCATACCCTTTGAGGGAAATACAAGAGAAGACTATTACCATAATCAATAGTATTTAATGCTAGCAAACAAAAAGCACTTGTAGGTCTAGCCTTAAATGTAACTTGTTTGACTCAACTGAGTTCCTCCTTAGAACTATAATTTTATAGTGGAAAGTGATCTTTGCTATTGTCTAAACTCTTCTACCTGAGAGAGCAAGAGAACTCCACAGGGTGAATTATTGCCACAGTAGTATAGTTACTAAACACAGACGCCACAGTCAGACCACTTGGGCTAGAATCCTAGCTCCCCTTCTTGCTAGCTGTGATTTAACCCGATTGTGCTTGCTTTCATAGGACACACATAAACATAGGCCCATCTATAAGAATTGAATAAGTTATCCCATGACAGGTACTTAAAACAGTGCTTAGCACAGGTGAACACACCACAAGTCCTGACCAGATCTGTGACTTCAGTCTCTTATTTCCAGCCCAATGCTCTTTCTGCTCCTACCATGCTGCCCTCTGACCACGGCGAGGAGTAGAAAGCTGGGAGAATGAGACCCCAGATGGCTAAGTTTCGATGGATACAAAGGAAGAAGGATAACGTTCAAGTCTAGAAAGGTAAGTCCAGATTTAGTGCCTCTGACCAAAGTTCAAGACAACCAGAGGAGCTATACAGGAGATCTTCATCTCCTAGAAGGTGGCACCAAAAGAGAAGTGGGAGAGAATGGCTGACAAGTTCCACCTATCTCAAAAATTGCCAAAGAATTGTCATACCTGTCATACCATTTATACCAAAGCTATAAAAAGGTAATAGCTTTGTTTTAAAAATTAAGAATCAGGAAAGAATGGAATATTACACAATGCCCTTAATTCTAAATTCAAATGGATATGGAATTTTCCTCTCACCCTTCTTAAAATGGTTTGCAGGGTAACATCAAGGAACCAAAACATCAAATGCCAAGAAAGGACAGAAAAGGCTAATGCTGTGAGAAGCAAAATATATACAGGATTTAGGCATGCAAATTGCTCGTGAGATCTAGATTTATAATTTTCATCTTATCTATAAACATCCCATGAGACGTATATAAATAGGACTTTTGCATCATTAAGGGTTTGTTTAAAGATTTAGAGCTATACCTAATCCGTTTCTACATAATAGCTTTGAGGTGTATTTCTCCAGTTTTTGTTAGGAGTTTGAAACACCGAGTGAGATTTGTATGAGCCAGGATCAGACAAAGGATGACAACTCTGTGTTATTGTAGAATGTCAATGCTTAGGGGATTCTATTATGCTTCTGTCACTCAAAATAAGCTGAAGCACCAAGTGCTTTCACATGTGGATTATCTTTCCATCATCACAGATAAAAGAATGTTGGTGCTGTTACTTTCACTAAACCTTTCACATGGAGGATTTTCTATCATTTTCTGTGGATAAGGAATGCACACATGAGAAAGACCAGAACGCTGACATAGGAAAATAAATAGTTCTTTTCTAAACTGAGTTTAAAATATGAATAGATGGACAAGTAACGATTAAGAAGATAAAGTTAAAGAACGTATTGGTTTCTTTCTTAACTCAGAGGAAATAACATTTCCTTTAGTTTAGATGCCATGAACTTGTTCAAAGAAAACCTATGAAATCTTAAGTAGAAAAGTGTTGATTATTTTTCTGCCTAGAGACCCAGCTTTTAGTCTAAGTATGAAACCACTTCCATATTCAATAGACAGTAGTTTTGATCAGGGAGTGTTCTCATAGCTACTTTTCTTCTTACAAAGGAAGAATTTTCTGGAAAATAATTTTCATTAGAGATGGACTGCTGGAATTTCCATGCAATTTTATGACTCCATTTGTCATTTCATTATTGACTTAGGAAAAACATGATGAGAAAGGCCAGATGGCAATGACAGACTTAGAATTTTCAAGAAATCCTTTTTAATAAGAATAGTAACAACAGCAATAATAATTATTGCCATCAATTGAGCTAGATTCCTTACAACTATCATCACATTTAATTCAACAATTATATGGGGAGTAATATGATGGGGAGTAATCATTTGGGGAGTAAAAGATGAGGTAACTGAGTCTCAAAGAGACCCTACACAGTCACTCAAAAAAATAATCAGATAGGTTAGGATTTGAACACAAATCTGTCCAAAGTTCCTGGGGACAATCCTGCTGTGTTCTTCTCATTCCTCATGCTACCTTTCTTTTATTTATTGTGAAGATATACTTGACCATGACTCCAAAGTTCGACCTCAACCACTTTCTCTTTGTGTTTTGACCTAGAACATTTTCACGTATGTGCAGACTGTGGCAGACTGTGTTACACTGTCATATTCAGTCTTTCCTCAGCCCTGTTGTAAAGGAATTATTTCCCCTTTTTTGCAGATTCAAAAGCTGAAGCTCTCTACTAAGTAACTTTCTACACACATAATAAGGATATGCTATCCTTTAATACAGAGTCTAACCCATAATAAGTGTCTAATAAATATTTGTTAATGGATAAACGAATATAAGTAATACCATATCTGGGCTATTTAAGCCAGGTCTTTTTAATTTTATTTTTTATTGAAGTATAGTTGATTTACAATGTTGCATTAGTTTCTGTGGTACAGCAGTCATTCAGTTATACATATAGATATATAAATATATATACATTTCTTTTTATATTTTCCATTATGTTTTATCACAGGATATTGAATATAGTTTCCTGTACTATACAGTAGAACCTTGGTGTTTATCCATTCTATATACAACAGTTTGCATCTGTCAACCCCAAATTCCCAATCCATCCTTCCCTCTCCCCACCGCCCTCTTTGCAACTATAAGTCTGTTCTCTATGTCTGTGAGTTCCTGTTTTGTGGATAGGTTCATTTATGTTATATTTTAGATTTCCCAAATAAGTGATATCATTTTAACCCAGATTATTTTACTTAAAAATCCCTGATTTTTTCCTTATATCTCACTGATTCAGGCCTGGGGTAAACTAAATAAGTTATTGAGTACTAGTGAAATTTAACTGTTGAGTTCTCTGATTACCCTTTTTTAGATTCCTGATTATAAACATTTGCTAGGTACAGAAGATCCCTCTAGAAAAGAATTTATATATATCATAAATATTATATAAATATGATGTATGTATATCACAGACATATATATAAGAAAAGGTTTGGACTTACTCTATTATTCCCATAAAAATATTGGACAATTCTCAGGAATCTTTCTAGATTTATGAAACAGATGTCGGCTAATCTACAGAAACATCATGTGCTAAATCATTTGATTACTAAAATGCTTGGACAAAAAGTAAGAAATTATAAATATAAAATTTAAATGACTACTTGGCATCTGTGTTCCACACTAAAAATATATTTAAAGTTAATAGATAAATAATTTTGTAAAGATTTTTTTAAAAAGAGATTAAAAATCTGCAGTGAGGAGTATATGTAATCGCCAAAAAAAAAGATGAAATTGAGTCAGTTAAAACCTTAAAAAGTCTGTCACTTTATTAGGAATACCTAAATTTGTCAATCAGATAAAAATCTGATTTCTTTGTTTGTAATGAGGAGTCTAGTAAAAGAGAAATGATAGAATCTTCTCTGTGGTAGATAAAACTTCTGCTTTCCAGTTTTGTGGGTTTCATTATATATTTATTTCTGAAAGTATCATGCAAAAAGAATCCGCCCACTAAAAACTATCCAAATTGAATTACCTTAAAGCAAAATGGTAGAAAGCATAAACTAAAAGATAGCTATGAGAAGCTGGAAGCCTCAGCATGCCTGCATTCCAAACACCTAGCACTGGTCTATGAACAATTCTACCTGTCCAGGTACACCACTGTGGTCTGATTCAGAAGTGGCCAATGATCCTTTGTCTCATGAATTAGTTTTTTGAAAACTCATCCAAGGGGTGTGAAACTATGACCTTTGAAATCCCTTCTTTGTGCAGTCATTCCCTTCCCTGAGTTGGTGCGTTGGCATCCAAACACACATTCACAATAATTCACTTATAGTTTTAGCTAGTTCTTACCTAGTTAAAAAGCAGAGTCATTACTTTGCCAACAAAGGTCCGTATAGTCAAAGCTGTAGTTTTTCCAGTAGTCATGTATGGAAGTGAGAGTTGGACCATAAAGAAGACTGAGCGCCAAAATATTGATGTTTTTGAAGTGTGGTATTGGAAATGACTCTTGAGAGTTCCTTGGACTGCAACGAGACCAAACCAGTCAATCCTAAAGGAAATCAGTCCTGAATATTCATTGGAAGGACTAATGCTGAACCTGAAGCTCCAATACTTTGGCCATCTTATGTGCAGAGACGTCTCATTTGAAAAGACCCTGATGCTAGGAAAGATTGAAGGTGGGAGGAGAAGGGGACGACAGAGGATGAGATGGTTGGATGGCCTCACCGACTCAATGGACATGAGTTTGAGCAAACTCCATGAGATAATGATGGATGGGGAAGCCTAGCATGCTGCAGTCCATGGGGTTGTAAAGAATTGGACACAACTGAGCAACTGAACAGCAACAAGCTCTTACGCTGAGAAGGAGACTGTGTGCTATGCTTCATCTCTCAGTCGTGTCTGACCCCATGGACTGTAGCCCACAGGCTCCTCCATCCACAGGGATTCTCCAGGCAAGAATATTGGAGTGGGTTGCCATGCCTTCCTCCAGGGAATCTTCCCAATCCAGGGATTGTACCCAGGTCTCCCACATTGCAAGCAGATTCTTTACCATTTAAGCCACCAGAGAATGAGGCTAGGAGAAATGAATCACTAGGCTGTTAGCAGATGAAAACCCAGAGAAATATATTTTATTATGGAAAATGATTTCCAAACAAGTTTCAGTCAAGGAGCTCACGACACATGCTTTTAATTATGCAAAGAATTATTCTTAAAGTGATGGGATGTTTTCCAATGAGAAAAAGCTTGCTATGTCAGATACTGTGGGTGTTTAGAGTATGGGAACAATAGGACATTAGAAAGACAGTTTGCTATAAAAAAATAATTCCTTATTGCCTGATTAGATTAGATCTTTAACTTACTTTTTTAATGATAATTTTTAGACATAACTTAGAACTGGGCTTCCCTTGTGAATCAGCTGGTAAAGAATCTGCCTGCAACATGGGAGACCTGAATTCAATCCCTAGGTTGGGAAGATCTCCTGGAGAAGGGAAAGGCTACCCATTCCGGTATTCTGGCCTGGTGAATTCTGGACTGTGAATACAGTCCATGGGATCCCAAGGAATCGGACATGACTGAGAGACTTTCAGTTTCACTTTAAAACTTTATCTTTTAATGGCAACAAAGTTTTGTCCCTTGTTTATCCAGATGCAAAAAAAAAAAAAAAAGAAAAACAAAGAATAAAAGATGTAGGACAAGAATAAGAAGATCTCATTTTATAAAAGATTCCAATCACAGTTGAAATTTTAAAAAAATTACAGAAAGTCTTAGAAAGCAGATTTTTTAAATTAGAGAAATTCAAGGAAATTTATGTTTTTAAAATTAATATTCTAAATATTCTGTAACAATAAGATAGAAATGATGTCATTTGAAAGCATCATGATATCGTAATCATATGCATGATTATAGCTGATTGACAGATGTCAAGATCTTCTGTCTTTCAATGGCTCTGTGTTTCTTTTCTTTTTTTTCTTCATATGGTTGAGGAGGGCAATGTTGACAGAGCAATCCAACACTCCCCAGTCAGACATGATAACTTTACTGTGACTTGGAAGACAGAGAAGGTGGGCTTGGGATAGATTCGGATGTGAGAAGCAATAGAATTGGAGTGATAGTGTGCTACAAATGGTTGCAAATGGATATTTAACCAATGATTTTTGTTTGAGTGACATCTTAAGACGTAATCATTCATTTCTTCCCATTTTAGTTCCCTGCTTATGTAATGGAGCCCAGTATTCTTACATATTCCTGTCATTCATGCTTTAAGAAAGAAAAAGTGCACTCAATATAGTCCTGATTCTGGGGCAGATTTCTTTAGGCAAATGGATCTGGAGACAGAGGTGTATCTTTAGTAAAGGGGCTAGTCTCTTGGAAACACTTAAATTTTAAATGAATTAATGGCAGATGGACAAAGAAATATTATTAAATTATACCAAAGAGGCTATTCTAAGGTAATTTATATTTTGACAGAAAAAGATTTTTTGTAAGTATGATATAGATTAGGAATGGCAATTAGATAGGAACCTAAAAGGATCCCAAGCTCAACAAGAGACTGCATCCATTCTCAAACTTCAATTGCTATCTGTAGGTTGACAGTCCCCAAGTTTATTTCTGCTCCAAACATTTCTTCCAGGCCACAGATCCTCATTTTCAAGTCTGTAGAGCAAGTCTTATACAACTTGACTAAACCCGAACTCATGATTCACTGATATTCACATCGTATCCAGCTGCCACGGTTAACTCAGACCTTACTCCTCTCATCCATGGATCACATCAACAGATTTCATATCATACTGGTAACTCTGTTTTAGTCTCTTTCCTTTCCATCGCATGCTTGATACTTTTGCCAGTTATGTGAACTGAAGCGAAGTGAAAGTCTTTCAGTCGTGTCCTACTCTTTGGGACCTCATGGGCTATACAGTCCATGAAATTCTCCAGGCCAGAATATAGGAGTGTATAGCCTTTCCTTTCTCCAGGGGATCTTCCCATCCCAGGGATTAAACCCAGGTCTCTCGCATTGCAGGCGGATTCTTTACCAGCTGAGCCACCAAGGAAGCCCAAGAATACTGGAGTGGGTAGACTATTCCTTCTACAGAGGATCTTCCTGACCCAGGAATTGAACCTGGGTCTCCTGCATTGCAGGCAGATTCTTTACCAACTGAGGTATGAGGGAAGCCTCATGTCAGTTATACTCCTACTTATTTTTTCCAAATTCTCTTTGAACCTCATTCTTCTGCTTGAAATCTCACTTTCTATCGCCTGAAGAATAGATTCTAATATCTTACTCTCATGACTTTCATCTCTATCCAAACCTACTTCTCCAGCCCCATTGTTTGCAAAAGCCCTTCATCCAACCCTTCCATTCAGAATGCACCTGAATTCTCACATTCCTTAACCTGCCTTGTTTACTTGGCTTTCAACACCTTTACACATGTTCTTTCTTTTGTATGGAATGCCCTTCCCTGCATTTTCCACCTAGTAAACATCTACTTGACTTTAATTACACCATTTAAATATTATTTCCTGGAGTCTCCACAAGTAGCTTATTAAGAATTTGCTCCTCTGTTCCCCCATGAGATTTTGTTCATAATTTTGCTACAATGCTTATTTTATTGTCCTGTAATAATTAGTTTTTGAATATGTTTTGCTTATTTATTTATTCTTCTAATTCAGTCAGTAAACAAAATTGTTTGCTATATGAAAGGTTCTGGAACATAATAACAAAAAGCTGCTATCATTCTAGTCATATGTATTTCTTATTCAAGCTTTGTCATCCCTTTTGAGACAGAAATTATGTTTATTTTAAAGATGGGGAAATTAAGGTTTAAGGAAAGTAAGTATGTGCTGATGATTTGCAGCTAGTAAATGGTGGACTACAATTTCCAAACAGATCTGACTTATTCCAAAGGTCAAACTGCTTATCCTGTCTCTCTTCAAGGTACAGAGCTAAGTTGGATGAGGTATGGTATTCATTTTTCTACCCCCAGTGATATTAGAATATATGGGATATTTGTCAAATGTTCTTGAATACATGAAAGAACTAATAAGTGAGGACTTCCCTGGTGGTCCAGTGGTTAAGACTCCTTGCTCCCAATGCAGGGGGCATGGGTTTGATCCCTGGTCAGGGATCTAAGACGCATGTTGTATCAAAGACCCAGCACAACCAAAAACAGAAAAATGAATGAATAAATAAATGGATATTGTGTACTTCATTTCACATCATGTTCTTAGTAATTACAGTTGTAGAAACATAGATTTTGAAAACAAATGCTATTTGAGATATATTAGTTTTCTAGAAGTTCTCCTATGGTGAATCTTATTGCAAACTTTAAAAGTCTGTTTCAATTGTTACATAGTGGGGTTGCATAAAGCTAGATGTAGCCACATGGATAGAATGATATCAAGCTCATGCTATGAGCCTCCAAGGAAGTAACTTCCTATTTAGTCAGCACTGTTTAGGAGTCTACACTGCAACACTCTGACCATGGGGTGTCTACCCAAGGAAGGAGAATTTGGGGCAGATCCAAAGAAGAGCAATGAAAATGATTAAATGGTTGGAAAATTGTCTCTCTGACTTAAGGTCACGGGAACTGGGTCTATTTAAGTGCAGAAATATGAAGGGGCAAAGCTACCAACATATTTCAAGGATGTGAAAAAGAATAAGCAGAGGTAAGCAGCTGTTTTTGATTTTTATTTATGATGGCAATAAGCGCAGGACAGTGATTTTCAATGCAGCATAAAGTTAAGTTAGTCCCTATAAGGTCTTTATGAAACAATAGAGTTAATTAACCCTCAAAGCTATGGTATTTCTTTCTTAGGAAACTTTTGGGAAAAGAACTTCCATAAAAAAGAAATGCTATGCTTGGACTGGACTAAATAGAAGAAATAGATGTTTAGGAGTGCAGTTAGAAAGAAAGGGCCTAGTGAAGATTCATGCATCTGTGTTATGCACTTGGAAAATAAAAATCATATCCAGCAAACTTGGCTATTATGCAAAACCTTAATTTTTTTCTTTATGTTTTTTCCTATGATTTTGAAAATTTGAAATCCAAGTATCGTATGAGTAAACTATTTTGGAAAATCTATCTAATATTCAGTGAAAGGCTTTTTGGCAAGAAACACTGGAGTCATGAGCAATTTAAGCAATGATTTATGAACAATTATCCAGAGAATGACAAACTAATAATGCTAAAGAGGAGAATATTTAAGGTTATAAAAAAAAGACAGAGCTCACAGAGTAACTAGTCTGAGTGTCTGCTTTCCTTATCTCTGGACAGCAGTGTTGGTGTTGAGAACAAGACAGTTTATACGACTCAGAGGCACCCAGAACACTGTCTATTTTGCCTTTATACAGACATAAGGTCTGTGAGCTGGAGTTGACAGTAATGGTTTTGGTCCTGCGGAGCCATGTGAAAGTCTTAGGGGGTGAGCAATGTTTCTGTTGGATCATGTTACTGCTGGTTTGCCCTAATGTAGTATTAATATGATACAGATGTATTAATTTATTATGGCCTCATAGATATTGAAATATATTGGCAAAAGAAATGTGTGGGAAGAGTTATCCAGGTCTGCTGAGACTTCTTCAATGATCCAAAAGAAATCAATTCCCAGAAAGAAGCCCACTTACCAGAGAGCAACCACACTGTCTAGACCGCCAAAATTGGTGGTATGGGAAAAATGTTGAAAGCAGATAATTGAATCAAAATGGTATATACCTACAATTTGGGTCGCCAGGAAAAATAAAAATCCTAATTTAAATGCCAGTGATCTAAAGTGTGATTTGACTCTGTTTCCTTCCCTCAGAGACCATTGTTTCAATTCAGTGCTTCAGTGAAAAATTCAAAATGCAAGGCGTCTTCACCATAGAAGGAATTCCTTTGTTCAGACTGTCTGCTGACACTCCAAACAAACATACACTCGAGATAAGGTTATCCTCTCTGAGAGCTCAGACACTTTTTTCTTCCCCATCATCAGCTTGCCAACATTAAAGGCAGTCTCCACTTTTAGACCCAGTGCTTGCTGCAAATGTGACTTACAGAGGATGGCTGCAGGGCCAAGGATGGCTGGTCTTGTGTTACATCCGGATTATGCCTGAGCTGTCGGATATGAGGGGAAGCCACCAGATGAATGACTCTGGTTGGTAAAAAAGTGAAATATGAGTCTTTATGATTCAATGTCCAATAAGAGGTATGGTGACAAGCAGGCCCCCCAAAATGAACTGATCAAAAGTGAAAGCTATCCGTATCTTTCCACAAAATAAGCAGAGACCTTTCTTCTGAACATAGTAAGTAGTTGCTATTTATAATTGCTACTTAAACTGAGAAACAGAGGTCATCTTTAGACCATCTTTGATTACAAAGCAGGCTCACCTCTCCATTCTCTTTCCAAGTTTCCCATTCTCATTAACAGTATATGTGGCAGTTAGGTTCATGCCTTGAGGGACCATTTATGAAGCTGCTGAATTATTAAAAAGCATGTAGTTGTTCATTGGGTTTCAATTTAAGACTTGAATTTGGAGCAGCTTTTTTTTTCCCCCTGAATTGGCAGGAGGAAAAAGGAAAGTAATAGAACTTTCATGGGAACTACTTCCCAGAAAGTTGTTTTTTAACAGTATTTTTAGTCACATCAAAAATAGGAAACACCAGAAAGAAAGATTCTCTTGAATTTTCTCCCAAATTTTGTGGCGTCAGCTGCTTATCTGTTTCATAAAACCCTAGATAACTTCAAAACATCTTCTGCTCCACACAATGTGGGCAAGGAGGTGAGTGTGAATGACATGGAGATTATTTAGATGAACATTTTATAATAAATTTTACAATAAATGTTCCATGATTCTTTGTTAGAAGGAAGAAAATGACATTTCATCCTTATGTTATGCTAGTACTTTATGCCACCAAAAAACTTGCAGGGAAATAAGTGTTATCCCATGTCCATAAATTTGGCAGATTGATGATGACCATGTATTTACCTACCTCTAACTATCTATCTGGGCTTCCCAGGTTCCTCATTGGTAAAGAATCTGCCTGCAATGCCAGAGACATGGGTTCAATACCTGGGTCAGGAAAATCCCCTGGAGAAGGAAACAACAACCCGCTCCAGTATCCTTGCCTTAGAAATTCCAAGGACAGAGGAGCTCAGCTTTATAGTTCAATTCTCACATCCATACATGACTAATGGAAAAACCATAGCCTTGACTAGATGGACCTTTGTTGACAAAGTAATGTCTCTTTTTTAATATGCTGTCTAGGTTGGTCATAACTTTCCTTGTTTTTTTTTTTTTTTTTCATAATTATGTATTAATCAAATACTTAGTTGGAATCCAGTGGTGATATATCTCTCAATAGATAGATATGAAGATACTTGTAATATGTTCTTTTCCTCCATAAATGTTCAATAATTTTAGAAATATTTTCAGGAAAACCCAAAGTCACAACATAGAATGTGGCCATCAAATACCGAGAAAGCTAAACCCAGTAGTATCAAGATGCTTTCGTAGTTCAGAGAAGAAACATTAAAAGAAGAATAGAATGGAAGGTCCAGATCTGAGAGATACTTTCTGTCGTAAAAGTAATCAAATTCGGTGAGTAACTGAGTTATTGGTGAGAAAAGTAAAGGAGTATTTGTTGATCTAGAAGACTGGAGAAAATGATCATGGATTTAAGAGGAGGTACATGTCTGGGAAATGAAAAGTGGATTAAAAACAAAGCTTGAGGTAAGTTTTAGGCAAATGGTTTAAGGTAAGGTCCAAAAGGAGACGATGTGAAGAGCCCAGATAGGAGCCAGTTCATGAAAAGTCTTTAAACTGTATTAAGAAGCTTAGGTTGATTTAGCAAACATTGGGGAACCGTGGCAATGTTAGAAGTCGGAAGTGATCTGGCCAGATGAGGATTTCAGATACAGCATACAGATTGTTTAAAGGGCAATGTAATGTGGAGAAGCCAGGTAGCAACCAGGAAGAGCAGAGATTTGGTTAGGGAAATATTCCAGGTACACAATTATGATGGACTGAACTGGGAGAGTATAAGAGATTGAGAAATAATTATAAGATAAAATTGGTAGGATTGGCTGGTGGATTGTATGTGGGAGATAAGGGAGAGGAAGTGACTTAGGATGACTCAGTTTCTGGCTGGAGTAATAAATGAATAATGTTGCAATTAATTAATACAGGAAACATCAGAAGAAAGAGTGGGTTTGGAGAGAGGGAGAAAATTCAAATCCACTTTGAACATGTTGTATCTGTACGTGATGAGTAAGACTTCTCAGTGGACTAAACTAGAAGGTAGTTAAATATGTGAGTCCAAAGATCAAGTGAGAACTGCAAACCTGATTACAAAGAAACAAGATAGAGTAGTAGTTGAAATCAAGAAAATGAATGAATTTAATCCAAGGAAAGTAAAAATAGAATGTCAGAAGACCAAAGACAGAAACCCAAGGAAACAACCAATATTTGGGGATACAAAAAGAAGAGCACTGCACAAGGAAGACCAAGAAATACTTAGGAAAATACAGCAGAGTCCTGAAAGAGCCCCCTCACTGATGTTAACACAGTCGAGACTAAAGATTTAATATGTGGTTGATAGTGTCAATACTTAAGAGATGTTCAGTTAAACAGGAATTGCAATAGCACAGGAAGTTTATCAACAACTTGGCTCTTCCCATGTAGGTATCAGAAGCTAACCTGGTATCCCCTGGTGTCATTCAGCTAAAAGACACCTTTCTCCTGACCCCTTCTCTTTCTTCCCAGCACTATGGAGTCCGATTGTCACCATCCATATACCTAGGTTTTTGCCATGACCATCAGTCTATATGTAGTCTGTTCTGTGACTTTGCTTTTTATTCTAGGACCTTCCCAGGAATTCTACCTAATAGCTGCATCCATAATGCTTCCCATGTTTCTTGCGTGTTCATTTGTCTATATTTATCTTATATTTTCCATATATCCAACTATGAACTGAGAGCTTGTTAAGTATAAACAGCTTCTGCACATCTACCCTTTCCCCAAACTGCTGCTGATAATGTTTTAGACCCACTGATTTGTCCTTACCTGAAAACGACTATATCTACTGGACTAATGCCTTTGGGACATTTCCCACTGATGTTCCTGGGGCTGACTCTATAGAAAAGTTAGCTTTCTGTGTGCCCTCATCCCAGTTAGGATTCCTGTCCTTCCATAATTCAATGTCTCAAATCTATATCATATCTATGATTATGTTGAATTTGAGGTGTGGCAGGAGATTCAAACAGAAACACCAGATAGGCCATTTCAATTATAGGCTGCACATGGGGTACAAGATATAACTTTAGGAGTTGAGATATAATTTTAGGAGCAGGACAAAGGAATGACAGTGAGAAATCATTAACACATATCAATATAAAGATTTCTCACTCTCAACCCTTGATAGAGAGAATAAAGAGAAAATATTATAGGATTTGTGACACTTTAAAGGAAAATCAGACTTAAAGTTAGAGAGGAGATAAGAAGTCTAAGACATGAAAGGAGAACCAGAAAAATGGAAAACCAAATAGAAGACAAAGTGAAGTGAACAAAGAGAATGAGAACAGAGAAAAGATCTTCTAAAAAGACAAAAAAGTCATCATTTTATCTTAATACTTGAGAGAAGGGTATCAATGAAAGCAAAGCCAGACATAAGTGACTTCTATGGGAATGGTTAGAATAAAAGTAGAGGAAGTGAATTTAGGACATATGAAAAGTTTTTGAAGAAAATAAAGAATTTTAACTTGTATTTTAAAAAGAAAATGCACACAAAATTCTCTGTACACTGAATCTTATTTCCTTGCATCCCCAAAACCTACAAAAGTGCCTAAGTAGAGCAGCAGTTCAATAAATATTTGCTAAGTGAATGAGCCTTGGTTTTGCTTTTGTTTTTATTTCAAACACATGTGTCTACAGTTTGGCATAAAGTGAAGATGTTAGACAAAAAAGCAGATCCTTGTGATAGTAATATCCTGAAAACACTGGTCATGTTTAGAGTCCAGAATTTCAAGAGATGAAATTTAAATTGGAGAAAAGTGGAGGAGAAAGAGACATAGGAGAATAAAGATTAAGAGTTGAAAAAGTAGGCAGATCTGATGTATATTTCGTCCTAAAGTAGTGGGGTCTCATGACAGTATTGGGAGGTGAAAGGAAACAATACTTCTAAACTGGCTGCTAAAGCTGAATTGAGATGCAAATTTTCAATGTTAAGGAACATTGAAAACATTCTGTAGACTCAAAAATAAAATAAAATTTAATTAAATTTAAAAAGCAGGGAAAACAACTGGCAGTGGTTATCTAGGGTTGAGAGTTGATGAGTTGGGCAGAAAGAAGAATCAGAGAGGCCAACCGAAAAAGTTGGCTGTGAATACAAGACTGGCTCAGAAAAGGGAGACGAGAGTCACCGTTTGAGTTTGTACTGGTGCCAAAGAGAACTGAGAATAAAAGTTGGATTAAATGGGGAAAAGAGGCAGGTAAAAAAGCTGGTTGAAACAGTTAAGTGCTAAATTAAAGCACCTGGAAAGAAAATATTGTCTTGGACTGACAAAGTTCAGGCTGAGTGACTCAGCACAAAAGGATCTACAGGTCCATAGAATCAGGAGTGGAAAGGAATCAAATCAAGGATCTTCAAGGTCAAAAATGTAAGTTTTGAAGTTATTGAAGAAGATTGCAGAGCACATGGAAAGGGAATTTTGTGCCAAATCATTTATATAACTTGAAATAAATTATAGGGTGTGGTAGACAAGAGCAGTGATGTTCTAAGGAAGGTCATGTAGAGGAAAACAATGGCTTTAAAGTGATAAAAATGGGAGGTGCTTCAAAGGGCAAGGTCCTTCAATTCCAACTGTTATGCTATCTTGTGGAAATAGAAACATGTAAACATAAAGTAAAATAAAATAAAGTGTTCTGCTTAGTTTACACCATAGTTGCTCACACACCTGGTTCATTGATCGAGAAATGGAGGGCAAAGGAAAGCCAGTTCTCATACAAGCCCACCTACTCAAGGTCAGTTTAGGCGAGACCTGCAAGGAAAATGAAAATGGGAATAAAGATTCTTAGTGAGAGGGCAATGTGTACATTAGATGAAAAATAAGCATGACAAAAAGATAATTTTGTCTTATAGAGGCAAGTGGTAGGCACATTCCACAGGTACAATGGAGCAGAACACTTAGTGAAAGAACAACTTCACAATGCAAAGAAGTATGCACAGATGCAAACATTAAAGCACATTGCACAATGCCAAGCCCAAACTCTACCATGTGAATGGAACATCCTTGAGGCAGAGTTTCCATAAACTATTTCATCTAGGCAACTATTTGGAATATTCTTCCAGCTACATTTTTGCCTGGGAATCACTGAGAAACAGGACCAGATGGAGGAAGAAAGGGCTCGCTAAATGATCCTTTTTGTGTTTTTTCAGCTTTGGAGACATCCATACTACTCAGCAATCAAGAGTTATGGCTATACCAGTGCTTGGAAGAATTCTGCTATCAAACATTCAGAAGTTTATTTTTAACCAAAGAGAAGCTATAAATGAATCTGGATGGGTATGTTTTAGCATATCTTATCAAATACATTATGGTAGTTAGATCCTTAACATAGACCAAAAATAAAAAAATATGTCATTCCTTATTATGTAATTAATTTCAAGCTGATTTGACAAACTATGAGGGCAGTCAGAAAAAAAATGTTTTAATCTAAAGGAAAAAGAAATAAAGATTCTGCTGCATATTTAATCATATATAATCATATTGTCTTCTTGTTTGCCTGAATTACTCAAGAGTTAAAATGGCTGTTTCATGCTTGAATAAGACAGAGTAGGTTATTTGTATGCATCTTCCACTCTAGGGCTTTGTGGCAGAGTGGTTTTCTGTATGACTTTTTAAGGAGGGGATGGGGGATAATTCAGCAGATGGGGACTGTAAGATTTTTCTTTCATGTCTCAAATACAATATGAAGTGAACTATGAAGTTAACCAGCCACAATTCTTTGCAAAGGTCAGCTGGTCTCAACTGATTTCATGTTCTTGCCACAAAGTACTCTTGATCTAAAATAGATTATGTGGAAAAAACTCAGATGTAGCTCTATTCATTATTAATTCATTTCAAATATTTGCTTCAATTCCAGGATAATAAACACAACCTTGACTAAGTCATTCTTTCCCAGTTGCAATCCATACTCAATTATTTGTGTTGATCTTATAAATGTACTATTTTTATTCATTTTATGAATGTTTGAATTTTTTTTATTATGTTTTGTGATTTTTGTTGTTGATGCTTGTATTCTTTTCCTCTTCTGGATACTTTCCTTTGTTCATTTGTTTCTATTTGTTTTGGACAGAACAGTAAACAAAGGATGGGTTTCAACTTGGCAGGGCACAAATATGAGTTTGCCAAGTAAATTATGAATGTGAATAAATCCACTTCTTCTTTATCATCACAGTATAGTAATGTATATGTTTTTCTAATCATGCAAAGGGAAAATAGCCAATCAAACAGTATTGATTAAATACATGGAATTTATTTGAAAAACAGTTTTCTAGGGATTCTATATGCTCAACATTGTTATAATTATCCTAGTGAATACAGAGAAACAAATAGGGATATGGTTTCAGCATTTAAAGTATCTCTCACCTTGCTCAACTACAAAGATTAAATAATACTAAATGCTTGAAATAACAAGGAACAATTTAAGATAGTGGGCAACTAAGTATTAATCTCAAAACAGGAGGTCAGTGTGGGTTAGGGTTAGAGAAAGATCAGTGAAGGAGATAGAATTTAAATACTAGAGAAATGACCTTAATGTTTGGGTAAGACCTGTACAGTAGCAGTGGGGAGTAAAGGCAAGAGGAAGTAATGAGAATAAGTAACAAAAACAACAGTGAAAACAGCAAGAAGGAGAAGGAGGAAGAAGTGAGAGGAAGAAAAGGAGGATTTTCAATGAATGATTATTATGCTCTAGGAACAAGGATGGTTATATTATACAATCTATAATATCTGAGATACTGTGTTCTAAGCACTTTTAAGTTTCTTGACCTGAGTCCTGCTTCTTTCAGTATTTCTCTTCTGTGGTGATGGTGATACTCTTTGAGCTACCCATCTTTCTTCCTCGATTCTCTTTCCAGCCAGCATCACCCAATGACACAGCAGGTAAAAGGAAAGGAAAGCAGAGCTGGGCATCTCTCCCCTTGACATTCTTCTGTGCTCTATCTTGTAAAATTTGTATCTTTCTGTAATCAGAACAACCAAGGTCCCACTGCTTTTCCTGGCCCCACAAGGTAACCTCTGCTTCCTCTGTAGAGATTGTACTATATTTGTTCCTGCCTCCTACCTCTTCACCCCAGCTTACTTCTCCAGAGTTGCATTCCCTCACGTTTCTTTAGGGAAAAAAATCCTTCAGAATAATTTGAGGGTTGGTGGTGGTCTAATATTTGATGGCTTCAAAATTATGCTTACATCTTAAGAGGAATTCTATTACTTAAACCCAGAAAGAGTAAGATTAAGCTGTCAAAAACAAGAATAAAGACAAAGTTGCCTATACCTTCATTGGAATGGAATTAAAAGAAAACATTCCTATATTCTCAAATCAACAAGACAGAATCATACAATTACCTCATCACAAAGCCCGTTAGGCCATGGAACAGATTATCTGCATATTGTTAAAGATAACTGGACATAAGTGGAGATTGAACCTATGACCCAGACCATCTTGCACACAATTTTAAGTACAAAAAAACCTATGTCCAGGGTCAACTAAATCCTGTATCTATAAACTGACTGCACTACTCTCTCTAAAAAGCAGCAAGCATGATCATGTGGATTGCATTTCTTCCTCCTTTTGAGCAGGATGTGAAGGTAGGAACTGGGGGTAAAATAACGAGTTAATATGTGAGACAGTATTGTGAGCTCTGCTCCACTCACAGACCAAGTTCTACTTGATTCATGACTTGGGTTGTACAGGTATGTTGGTCCAGGTGAGCATTTTTATTCAGGTATCAGGATATAGTAGACAAACCTAACATATACTCTACAGAAGGGAATGTTTCACTTCAGAAAGCTATCAAGCTACATATTTTCTTTTGAAAGATGTGCTTCCCTCACAGGTACAATTTATCAATAGTTCCTGAAATACCTAACAAACATTTCAGAGTTGAAGAAAATAATATTATTTATACAAATGAATGATTTATAAAGACAAAGACTTTTTGAGAGCCTCCAAGTTTCCCTGATAGCTCAGTTGGTAAAGAATCCACCTGCAGTGCAGGAGGCCCCAGTTTGATTCCTGGGTCAGGAAGAGCCACTGGAGAAGGGACAGCCTGCCCACTCCAGTATTCTTGGGTTTCCCTTGTGACTCAGCTGGTAATGAATCCATCTGCAACATGGGAGACCTGGGTTTGATCCTATGGGTTCGATCCCTGGGCTCTTCCCTTCCCATCCCTGGGATAGGAAGATCCCCTGGAGAAGGGAAAGGCTACCCACTCCAGTATTCTGGCCTGGAGAATTCCATGGACTGTATATATATAGTCCATGGGGTCACAAAGAGTCAGCGACTGAGCAACTTTCACTTTCACTTTCAAGATAGCACTGCAAAGAGGGTCAAAGTTACTTTTTTTTTTTTTTTAGATTGCAGGAAAACTAAAAGAATATCTTTAGAGAATCAGCAATATATACCAATGGTTTCATACTGAAGACCCAGTCTGAAAGCCAGACTTAGAATCTCTGATTTCAACTACTGTGGATATTTAATGATTGGTTAGGGATATTTTACTGGTGTTTCGTCATATCTCTGGTTCTTTTCATCCTGTCTCTGTGTCTCCTTGCTTTGCCAAATTTAGCTGTTCTAATTCCAGAACAGGTGTGGGATGGCTTGGTCTTTCACGGCAGTACCCCTTGAGGATCCACACTGCCTTTGCGTCTGCAGTAATATCATTAAAAAGACAGACTAAGAGGAGATAAAAGGAAGGAGATTTGTCTCCTCTATAGCTATTGTTGCTCTTGGCAGGGTGCTACCAAGGGGCCTAGATATGTAACACTTAAAGCTTCAACACTACAGCTCACTTGACCAGAGAGCAGTTCAAACACAAAAGCTCCAGTAGATTATGCTCCTTTAAGAGTGACTCATCCCCAGTGATAAATAGAGCGTACCTCCCACACACAAAAACAGATGTGGCAGATACATCGCCTATAGATGCAGTGCTTAGCAAAAGCTTAGAAGCTACAGAGATTTTGTTCTTAAAATAATGCTTCACATTTCCATAGCATTTTCTTCCCAAGAGTTCACAGCATTTGGGATGGCAGTGAACATATCATTCCAAGTAAATGATGTGAGGCCCAGCTGAAAGAAAAACATTCACCAAATGTGCAGCCAAAAACAACTGCAGGGGGTTGTTGACAGGATCTGGAAAGCCCTCCCCTGGAGAGTCTGAAGACTTGTCCACCCAGGGAGGCTTCTCTCAGGCTGGCCAACAGGCAGGAAGTGTTAGGTGAGCCTTGAGGCTATTTTCATTCATCATAGGAAAGGAGACATTGTAATGAATACCCAGCAACAAAATTGTTTGCCCAGTTAGTCTTACCAAAACTTGCAAAAGCTGCAGAATCTGATGAAAAGGACAAAATTATATCCATCATGTTTCTTTTTCCATTACTTACTTTTATTTTTGTATTTAGACTTTTCAGAAGAAAAGGAATGCTTATCTGTCTAAGGGGACTTAGGTCTTTATGGTGGCTATGGAGAACTGGCATCTCCCAGCTAAGCTCCACCTGCCACTATGTAGCAACTGCTCCTACTAGTTGATTTGCTCTCATCCTTAAAGCATGGTTAGTTATTCCCAGGCTTCAATGCTCAGTCTCTGAACCCCACACTGCAACGTGAAAATCCTTCCATCCTCCGCAGGAATATTCTATTCTTGGGAATCAGCTCTCACCTGAGAACAGGACAGCTTCTATTGAGCAATGGAGATTTCATAACAATGGTTTTTATTACTTACAAAACTACTAGAATTCTGTTTCAGGCACCTCCCCTCCCCTATGTGCACTGTGAACTCCCTGCCTTGCTTTTCAAATAGCCAGGTCTTAACAATGATAACAGAGAAGGAAATAGCAACCCACTCCAGTGTTCTTGCCTGGAAAATTCCATGACACAGGAGCCTGGCAGGCTACAGTCCATGGGGTGGCAAAGAGTCGGACATGACTTAGTAACTAAACAACAGCAACAATGATAAAAAAAACTTCAAAAGTTGCTGGAGGTTGCATGGTAGGGTTCTACCTAGTTTGAAATCAATATTTAAAAAATTTTCTAGAAGAGGGCTCCAAACTATTTCAATAATGATCCCAAGGAATGTATATTAATTTATTTATAAATTATACATGTGGTATGCACATATACAATGTTAAAGAATGGGAAATGAAACAATGTTTTGCTAATCATGGTGACTGTATAGTTTAGTACATCAAGACTACTATATTATAACGTCTTACTAAAGCAGACACAAATCTTTATTTTAAGTAACTTTTCTGATAATTTTATTTTTTGCTAGCTTCTTGGATCTTATCAAGTTGCTGTTTTCTTTATCTACCTGAGAAATAGCTCACATTTGGAGAAGAATTGTCAGAGCAAACATTTTCTTGTAGGGTCCAAATGCTCACTAGATAAACATAATTTTCAATTTAAACTTGTTTTGCAACAATATTTTAGATGTTTATCCATTTTGTGAAGATTAGTAAAAAGTGGATAATAAATCACTGTTTATTTGATC
The DNA here is from genome assembly GCF_023699985.2 of Odocoileus virginianus. Classification (NCBI taxonomy): domain Eukaryota; kingdom Metazoa; phylum Chordata; class Mammalia; order Artiodactyla; family Cervidae; genus Odocoileus; species Odocoileus virginianus. Next base: position 34,498,903 of record NC_069697.1, read on the forward strand.
ATGCATATATTAAACTGTAATGTGTAACAATACGCTGAAAGGAAAGGTTCAAGTGTATGCCCTGCACTTAAGCACATCATCCAGCTCCTCCTCTCAATCCTTTCTCCACACAGGCACGTTCTGTACGTGGTGACTACCTGACACGCATGTGCATGCAGTAAGGATGCTAATGACATTTCACAAGACAAATTAGTAGCACTTCGTTATTAAGAGAGTGAAAAGACAAGCCACAGGGATAGAGAAGATATTTGTAACACATATCAGTAAAAGACCAGTGTAAAGAATTCTCACAAATTATTAAGGAGAGGAGCCGACAGCCTAGCCAAAAATCAAAAATGAATGAAAGCGAACCAACAACAACAACAAAAACTTTAGCAAGAAAAGGATATCTAAGTGGTCATTAATCATTTAGAAAGGCTAAAAGTCATTATTCATAAGGGGAATAGAAATTAAAACCACAGTGCAATGTCACTATATGCAAAAGTGCTGTGAAACTAGATCATATGTTAGTGAAGGTATGGAGCAATCGGAACTCTCATAAAATGGCTGTTGGGAGTACAAACTGATACAACCCCTTTGGAAAATTTTTCAGTGCCATCTGCTAAAGCCTAATATTTCATACCCTAAAAAGGAGCAATTCCACTCCTAGGTATCTATCCAACCAAAATTTTGGTTCAGTTCAGCTCAGTTCATTCACTCAGTTATGTCCGATTCTTTGGGACCCCATGGACTGCAGCATGCCAGGTTTCCCTGTCCATCAAGAACTCCTGGAGTTTACTCAGACTCATGTCCATCAAGTCGATGATGCCATCCAACCATCTCTTCTTCTGTCATCTGCTTCTCCTCCTGCCTTCAATCTTTCCCAGCATCAGCGTATTTTCCAATGAGTCGGTTCTTCACATCAGGTGGCCAAAGTATTGGAGTTTCAGCATCAGTGCTTCCAATGAATATTCAGGACTGATTTCCTTTAAGATGGACTGGTTGGATCTCCTTGCAGTCCAAGGGACTCTCGAGTTTTCTTCAATACCACATTTCAAAAGCATCAATTCTTCGGTGCTCAGCTTTCTTTATAGTCCAACTCTCACATCCATACATGACTACAAGAAAAACCAAAGCTTTGACTAGATGGACCTTTGTTGGCAAAGTAATGTCTCTTCATTTTAATATGCTGTCTAGGTTTGTCATAGCTTGTCTTCTAAGGACCAAGCATCTTTTAATTTTATGGCTTCGGTTACCATCTACAGTGATTTTGGAGCCCCCCAAAATAAAATCTGTCACTGTTTCCATTGTTTCCCCATCTATTTGCCATGAAGTGATGGGACCAGATGCCATGATCTTAGTTTTCTGAATGTTGAGCTTTAAGCCAGTTGGCTTTCACTCTCCTCTTTCACTTTCATCAATAGGCTCTGTCTTTCTTCTTTGCTTTCTGCCATAAGGGTGGTGTTATTTGCATATCTGAGGTTATTGATATTTCTCCTGGCAATCTTGATTCCAGCTTGTGCTTCATCCAGCTCAGCATTTCTCATGATGCACTCTGCATATAAGTTAAATAAGCAGGGTGACAGCATGCAGCCTTGACATACTCCTTTCCCAACTTGGAATCAGTCTGTTGTTCCATGTCTAGTTCTAACTGCTGCTTCTTGACCTGCATACAGATTTCTCAGGAGGCAGATCAGGTGGTCTGGTATCCCCATCTCTTTAAGAATTTTCCACAGTTTGTTGTGATCCACACAGTCAAAGGTTTTGGCTTAGTCAATAAAGCAGAAATAGATGTTTTTCTGGAGCTCTCTTGCTTTTTTGATGATCCAATGGATGTTGGCAATTTGATCTCTGGTTCCTCTGCCTTTTCTAAATCCATCTTGAACATCTGTCAGTTCATGGTTCACATACTGTTGAAGCCTGGCTTAGAGAATTTTGAACATTACTTAAGTAAAGCTCAAAATATTGATAGATAATACTATTTATTATAGCATTATTTGTGACAGCTAAAACTTGACAGCAGCAAAACCCAAATGTTCACCAATAGTAGAATGGAGAATGTGATATATTCATAATAGGCAACACTGAAAATGAATGTACTATACCTATAGGTAACAATAGAGACAAATTTCATAAACACACTGATGAGTAGGAAAGTGCCAGTTACAAAATAATACACAAAAAGTTTCCCTTTAGGCAAAATTTTTAAAAGGCAAAGCTAGTAAATGGCACTAGAATTCAGGATAGTTATTTGTCAAGGAGTAGTCATGGATGGAAAGTACAAGGCAGGTCTTTGGGGTTGCTGCTGCCTATTTCTTGATCTGTGTTAATTACCTGAATGTGTTCACTTTATGAAATTAATTCAACTGCATACATATCATTGTTCACTTTTCTGTATGTATGGTATGCTCAACAAATCTACAAAAAAAAAAGAACTTCCAAAGAATGAGAAAAGCTTTAGCTCTTTTTTTTTTTTAATTTTTAGATAAAAATAAATGAAAATTTTGTTCCTTTTCACAGCCTACTCAATGATGTGATGATTCACTCTAAAGCATGCTCTGGAGCCACACTCCCTCCCAGCCAATGGTTCTAAAGTTTAAAAATTCTAGGTCAGAGGAGAAAAATTGCTGGTTTGGGGAATATGGAAACTGTTGGCCCTTCCCTGCTGCCCAACCTGTTCTGGTCAGTTTAACAGAATATTAGGAAAAGGGAAAGAGTAAACTCTTCTCATCTTCCCATTACAAACTTCCTCTAATCCCAAGATTGAAGGCTCAGTCCCTCAGTCGTGTCTGACTCTGTGACCCCATGAACTGTAAACTGCCATGCTTCTCTGTCCACAGAATTTTCCAGGCAAGAATGCTGGAGTGGATTGCTATTTCCTACGTCAGGGGGTCTTCCTGACCAAGGGATCAAACCCAGGTCTCTTATGTCTCCTGCATTGGTAGGTGAATTCTTCACCACTGTGCCACCTGGGAAGCCCAGTCCCAGTATCGGCTAATTAGAAACTCCAGCATATTAATTAAGTCTCTGCTTTCTTCTATTTAAGTAAGACCAGCCCTCCTGTTGGAGAAGGCCATGGCACCCCACTCCAGTACTCTTGCCTGGAAAATCTCATGGACGGAGGAGCCTGGTAGGCTGTGGTCAACGGGGTTGCTAAGGGTCGGACACGACTGAGCGTCTTCACTTTCACTTTTCACTTTCAGGCATTGGAGAAGGAAATGGCAACCCACTCCAGTGTTCTTGTCTTGAGAATCCCAGGGACGGGGGAGCCTGATGGGCTGCCATCTACGGGGTCGCACAGAGTCGAACACGACTGAAGTGACTTAGCAGCAGCAGCAGCAACCCTCCTGTTTTCTCTCCAGGGCACAAAATAGGCATTGCATGTAAATCAAGTATTTGCTTTGTGCAACCTGGCACAATTACTGAAATTCTTCACATGCCTCAGATACAAAAATGACCTTTGCATTCCTCTCTGCTGATTTCATCACTAAACAAATTTTGTGTCATCCTGTAACATTTGTTGACACATTCAGCAACTAATCCGTATTCAATATTTAGTGTTTGTTTTGTCTGAGGCATTCTAAGTCCTGATATTATAACCATAAATAAGAAATCACGACCTTTTTCTTTAAGATCTGTAAATATTCATGTTGCAATTTTATATGTTGTTTAATTTTCCAAAAGTTTATTATAAAATAGTACAACCTAACAGGCATAATTTACCCAAGATAGTGAATAAAATTTTTTCATTTCTTCAGCCAAAATTGGTATCGGTGTCAATTGTACTACTGTCAGATCATATAACTGGTTAAGTTTGTTGAAGTCACGAAAAAAAAAGAAATGTCTTAGGGAGTTTAAAATAATAAAGAGTAGAGCCAAGAAAACGGTCCCTTTATCCATTATCAAATACCCTTTAATGACTCAAGTGTAAGTGGATTAAATAGAATAATTAAATTTCTCTTAAAAACACAAACATTTACATGTATGTGGAATTTCTGAGTGGAATGCATTTTCATTTTTGTTGAAACTAAAATGTTTGTTCAGAAAATGAACTTCATATCCAGCAGGCTTTTCAGCTACTATCCTACTTGCTCACCCACTGTGAGTGCTAATCTTGGTATTTGAGTGAGTGTATCATTTACCAATAAGGGTACTTGATCACTTCAATAACTCAACAAACTGTCTTTTTTTTCCTAAGAATAAATTCTAATTTAAATTATTCATAAATAAAATGAAATATAAAAGTCTAACCATTAGACATTGTTTCATACTATCAACCAGACAGCAACTTTTTTTTTAATGAGTTTTACAATTGAAACCAAAAACCACACCTGTAGACTCCAGGATCACAATGCAATACATTTGCAACAATTTGAAAGTACTTGAGATTTGATTACAGCACTGTTATCACTATGCTGGAATTGTGCAAGCTGAGTTGAGGAGACTGTTAAACACTACAGTTTTCAAGAAAAGACTACATGACACTGAAGGAGTAATAAGATGGGCGTTTCTTTTTGCACTCAGTGATATGACTGCCAAATAAATCAGAGATGACAATAATTTACAGTCATTCATTAATTCCCCCTTTTTTTTCTTTCAGCATTTATTATTTGCCTATCACGTGCCAGACACTGACAGGCTGTGGGTACACCGAGTGAATTAAATAAAACGCTGTCTCAGTTTTTGAAGAGCTCAGTCTGGAGAGAGAGACAGACACGTAAACAAATAATTACAATGCAATGTGAGAAGTGCTATAAGAGAAGAGGAATGCATTGTTAGCAGAGATGTTACAAGAGATGAAGGAGATGTAATCCTTCTGGAGGGGGAAGGAGGGAGGTAATAAGGAGGAGAAGTCAGAAGAAATTTCAAAGAAGAGATAATGTTTGAGTTTGAACCTCAGGGCTTGAGAGAAATTGAATTTAACCATTAAGATATTAGAAACAGGCTTAGTAATACATATAATAATATAAGAAACTTTCTTTTCTTCTGTTCTAGGATTCATAAAACTGTCTAAGGGAATGTGGCATTTCCGTGTCTCTCACTGAATGTCGTGCATCAGTGAAACCTAAAATTGGGTGCATAGTAAATATCATAGGTGATTCTTTCATCCAATTTTCAGTTTAGAAAACCCTGTCTGTTTCAATAGTGTTATTAGATTGAGCCAATTCCTTTTCCAACAGCTATAAATATCTCTAATCCCAAGAGTTATAGCCAAATGGAAGTGTAATTACTTTATTGAAGACAAGAAAGCCATAAACATAAATCTGAAAGGGTCAACTCATTCATGTTAGCATCTAATTTATTCACGTAGGCCTTGCACCTTTCCAGGTTGCCCAGGATCAAAAAATCTTTTAGCACAAAAACAACAAGGGATTATTATTTTTTAACCAACATTTTCACATTGTATTATTACTATTGCCACCAATCAGAGTTTCTCATCACTTTTTTCTCTTCATGTTTGAAATTTAATTTTAAATCCGCAAGTCATCATCTTAAAGGCATTAACAATATTTGTTTACAATACAAGGAAACAGTATCCTTTAATCATCATTTAGCAATTCATACTACAAGAAAATATAAGAGTTTGTAATATAGTATTTAAATATGTGATCAGTAATCTTTTTCTGCAAATCCATATGGACTTTCAGGAAGTCAAGCTTCTGATGGTATCTCCAAAGTGTCAGTTGTGTGCTGGGAACTACATCAGCTACATTAGGAAGTACTTAGAAGTGCTTATAATCAAATACAAGGCTTACATTTTATAATATGCTTAAGAGAATCATAAAGCAAAATAAAGTGAAACCCTCGGGACACATGGACTAATGATGTGGACATATGGCTCTCTCACCAGTTCTTTGACAAAGAAGATGAAGCCAAAACTAACACTTAAGTCAAGTTTACACTATCTCCAAGTTCCCTCAAACCACTCCTGATCTGACCTACACAAAAGTAGCTAGATTTAATTTATCCTTTTTATGCCATGGCAACTAAATCAAGAGGAAAGCTTTCAGATCAAATGTGGTCTGGGTGGAAATATTGAAAACAGGCTTCCAAACAACCAGAAATGTGTGAAAAAAGGGGTGGGAGCAATGTAACAGGTTCTGTGATGCAGGTGAAGTCTTGTTATAATTAAGCTTGTTAAAGTCCCAATTCTACTTCAATAAAACAGTATGAGGCTCCAGCTGGTAGCCAGCTGCTCTCCAGACCATTTCCATGCCAAAAAAAATTTTTTTAAAGGCCTCATGGTGTAAGACCCTATAGGTTTGTTTTAACCACATTTCACTTGTCTAGATAAATCAAACAATGCCAGATAGAGACTTACCTGAGTATGCAGAAACTAATGTCTTTCATCAGTCAGTAAATATACCGAGATCATTTTATAAATACCTTATTCTATTCAGATGTATCGCTCTGAAGAGGAACATATGGCAAGATTTTATGTAGCTCACTCATGGAAAATTGGGACATAATTCAAAAAAGAGAAGCCTTGAGAAGTTTTTATTATTTTGGATTAAAAAATCCCTACTAGTGTAGGCTCAAGCTTTCAAAGTTGCTTGTCAGGACTGCAAAATCTAAGAAAGACTTTTAAGAACACATTACTAATCATATGGATGGAAAATCTCAAGGGAATTGATTTCAGCAAGGTCTAAGATTCCAATATGTTTGGACCAAAAATTCAAATGCCTTTTCTGCATAATGGGAAACTCATGTGTATTTGCATTTTTATTGTTATTTTGACCTATGAGTTAGCTCTATATAGGCAACAAATCATTCACAGGAAATATTCACAAATTTTGATGGGTAGACTAAAAATAGAACCCACTGGAATCCAAGGCTGAAAAGTAGGTAGTGAGAAAAAGTGGAAGGAGAAAGCTAGCAAAATGGGATTTTTCAAAATTTACTGTCTCCTATCAAAGTGACATCTGTTCTTTCCACTACTCTCAGAAGATTACAGAGTGATTAAAGAGGCTTCATATTTATAAAGGCAGGCCTCACCTTTAAGTCAAATTAACTCTTATTCTTAATATGCTAAAACATTTAAGAAAATAATAAGGGTGACTTGGAAACTGGCTGGAAGATAGAGTATACTTGAATAATATATTTGAATAAATTCATCATTCATTCATCCTTTCAATTCATCAGTTAAAAGAATAACTCCTTAACACCTACTATGAGCCAGACACTGAATAAAATAGAATCTTCTGTTCTCCTGTAGCTCACAGATTAGCAGGTGATAAAATTATGACACAGAACATTATGAGGATGGAGGGCAAGTAAGATACTATGGAGAGGACTACAGAGGGGGTTGGCCATTAAAGTTCCCTGGAAATGATGAAACATGCAATGAAATGTGAAGATTGACTAAGAGTCAGTTACACAAAATGGTGACCAAAATATTACAGGCAGAAGCAAAGAACACAGAAGTAAATACTCAGAAGTAAGAGGAACTGGGGCAAAATTGAGGATCTGGAACACATTCAGCTTGAGCGAACTACAGATACTTAAATGACAAGGTGATAGTGATAATATATAAGACTTGGGAAGGAAAGAAGATCCTGACCATAAAGAAACATACAGACTAGCGAAGTACATATGATGACTCAATCATGAGATTTAGGAACAAAAACCCAAACTTGAGACTTACTCATTGTAAGACATTCAAAATATACCCATAAGCCTTCTGAGTCTTACTTTCCTGATTTATAAACTGATGATACCACCTACTTTGTACTGCTACTTTAAGGATAGGATAAGACAATACACGAGAGATTATATGTATAAAAGTATACTATGAATACAGAAGCATGCACTGGAGTAGGTCAAGGAGAATCCAGTTTGCAAAGGGACAGAGCAAAAATAGAGGAGTCTGTTTAATGATATCTTTCAGGTCTAGAAAAGGAAATGTATTTTGAATGAGCTCAATCTTTGCCCTTGTTTTCAATAGCCATAGAGTTATACCCATCTCCAAATCTCTCCTTACAAACACGCAATTCTACATTTATTTCAATGCTCTGCTTCCTAGAATTACTGGCCCAGTGCCTACTTCCCTTCATTCTCCATCTAAGAATCCCTTTATCTATGAACAGCTTGCACATGGCAGCAGGTAACTTGGAAGACTGTAAGAGGAGAATGGTGGTTTCCTGACAACCTCCCTCCCCCACCCCACCCCACCCCTGCCTCCACAGAATGGGTCTCCAGAGGAAGATAGATCTCTGCTAAAAAACTTCCCTGATCCATTTCACTTACTCCCTAAGACTTATCCAGATCTCAATTTTCATTCACCTAATTAGGGATTTATTTCTGAGGGTTAAAATTTTCTACAGCGTTTGAAAGGAAGTAAATTTGTTACTTTAAGTATTATTCTAACATCCAACACATGTTCTCACAAGGGACTATAACAGTAACATCCGTATGAGGAAAATGTGTTAAAGAATTTAAAATGAATCTTGTGTATTCAGACGCCCTGAAAAAAAACTACAGAACTTAAAATATAAGCACCCCAAAGTGCTCAATGTAGCAGACAGTAGATAAGTTCTTCCAGGCCATCCACAGGGCCTTGACAGGAACTGCTGACATCAAGACCTTTGCACAAAGTGGATGGTCTTGACTTTGAGAAGAACATTTTAACAACATGCTCATTAATAATAATAATTATATATATATTAGTGTTATTCAATGATTCAGCTTAAGTATTTTTATCAGTATCTTGGAGGCAGACCTAATGTTTTCTTTAAATTTATTGAGCTTGTCAAATTATTTATTCTATTATTTTAAACTTTTAATTAATAAAATATAAAGCTACAATGATATATAATCCCTGCCCTCAGTTAGCTTAAAATCAAATCTTCCAAATCTTCTTTGCCGATCTAAGGAAGATAATGCAATTTTGCACATAGTGCAAAGGTAATGAATTTTTTTAACAGTGATAGTAGCATGGAACCCAAATTTATCACATGGGAGGGAAAGTCTCATAGAAACTTCTGGCTGCCTCATTCAGCTTTCACTGAATTCTTGTTTTCTACTCTATGACTTGCAGCCATTCTAAAACTTAGTTCTTTACTTGATACTCATTAACAATAGATTAAATGTATGCAAACACTCAAATCAACAGAAAACACTTCCTTGAGGCCTTCCCATGAGCATCATGGAAATTACTGATGACCTGGGTCACAAAAGGCTTTTGCATTGCTGAAGTGGAATCAAGTGAACTAAATGAAGATCAAAGACATGAGAAGGTGCCATCTTCCTTCCCAAGTCCTAGGAAGTTGGAAGGAACATCTAAGTGGGATGGATAACATAATATGTGAGAAAGGAGAAGAAAGTGCTTTGTTTTTATAGTTTCATTTAAGAGCAGTAATATTTTAAGCTAACTTTTTGTCATTTACAACTCAATATGTTGTTGTTGTTGCTGTTGTTTAGTCTCTAAGTCATGTCCGACTCTTTTGTGACCCCATGGACTGTAGCCCACCAGGCTCTTCTGTCCATGGGATTTCCCAGGCAAGAATACTGGAGTGGGTTGCTATTTCCTTCTCCAGGAGATCTTTCCAATCCAGGGATCAAACCCGTGTTTCCTGCAGTGGCAGGCAGATTCTTTACTGCTGAGCCACCAGGTAATCCCATAGCTCAATATAAATGATTTCAAATCCCTCAAATGGAAAAAGTTTCAAAGTCTCTTCTCTCAAATGGACTTGTAATAATCTCTCTCTTGCTCATTACACTCTCCTCTACTCCCATCTTTCATGTTGTCATATTTCTTTACATACTTTGAGTCTTAAATATCACTCTTCAAAAATGCTTTTCCTGATCATTCTACATAGTGCATATCCCTCCCCGTCTATTTATTACATTGTATTGTTTTATTTACTTCACAGCCTTCATCAAACTCTAAAACTACCTGAATTACGTTTCTTGTTCATTTTTATGTCTCACTTCTATGGAATGAGCTCTTTGAGGGCAGGAATCATGTCTGTCAGTAATTCTAGCACTTAAATTGGTTTCCTTTTCCATAATATTAGCTAATAAATATTTGAACAGAAACATAGTCAGTGTCCCTAGAAACTTCAGTTATTGAGGACAGACATACATCAACAGATACTCATTAAGCTATAAATTGGTTGCAATGATTGAGTAGATTTTGAATGCTACTGGGCCAAGGGAGAAAGATCCTTAACACATAAGGGAGAGAATGGAGACATAGGAGACTGAGAAGTGATATCTAAGACAAGTCATAATAATAAATCATTAAGCTGGTCAACTGAAGGAAGGAGAAGATGGCAAGGACAAAGAAAGTGTGAAGTGAAATATAGAACAGCAAGCAGTGGAACTGCTAATTCAATGTCAAATTTGAAGTAAGGAGTAACTGGAGGAAAAGCTAAATGGTTTTTAAAAGGGGCAGACTAGAGGGAGCATTGCATTCATGTCAAGGAGTTTGGATTTAATCATGAGGTAGTTGATGAAATTAAAGAATTTTAGACAGTAAAGTGCTGTGGCCCAGCTTGTGATTTCGATGGATGATCACAGAAGTTTCCTGGAGGAAACATTTACAACAATCCAACTAGAATAAGGACCAGGATACTAGGTAGAAGACTAGAATAGTCAGAAGGAAATGATCCATCACCTTAGGTGATGGTAACTGAGATAAATAAAATGCCTAAGGAGGTAAAATGGCCAGGATTTAGCCATGAATCAGCTACATAGACAAGGCAGAATCAGTGGTAAGGGGAAACACCCAAATTCTAGCTTAGGCAACTGAGCGTAAGCAAGAGAAGACTCTCTAGCAGATGTCTTCAGACTTCATCTGCACTGTCAGCTTTCCTGAGTCTCCAGCCTGCCAGCTCACCCTGCAGATTTGGTCTTGACAGCCTCCATAATTATAGGAGCCAATTTCTCACCAAAAAAAAAAAAATCTCTTTCTATATATACACACATTCTATTGGTTCTGTTTCTCTGAAAAATGCTGACTAATACAAGTATGGAAGTGGAGCGTGAATCTTTGATGGAGAGCCAAAGCCCACATTTCCAGCCACCAAATTCATGGGCAGATCTCACACAGCATTTGTCTCTTCAAAGAAGACAGTGTGTGGTCCAGTACAGTCACTTCATCCAGCTCAAGGATCTTTGAGTGACGTGGAGCCTTCGCCATCAAGTTTAAATACTGTTTCTTATAATCCAGCAACAAAGAAACTTGAAGACAAATTATCTCCTCTTGCCCTTGCCCTAACCCAGGTGGAAATATTAGCACAGAGACCAGAAGTCTATCATAAAATACTTCATTCAGGAAGAAGGATCAGAAACACACAGCTTTTATTGCTCCGCATCTACTTTCCTGCTGCGAAATTCCCTAGCAGTGGGAGAGTTACTTCATTAGATGCTGATTTTTACTTACTAGGAAGAATATCCTTGACTGTTGTTCTTAGGGAACCTAACTCCACTTCTGCAAACATTTTTCCTGTCCATTTTTGTCCATAGTCACACATGAAATGAATCTGGAGACATAGCTCCTTCTTAGTGCCTGCGTGGCTTTAATAGCCCTTTCTTGCTGGGGTCTATTTGGGAAGCCGATGATAGTTTTAGAATAACTAGGTTTAATTATTTTGGCATCGTATTTCTTTAAAAAAAAAAACTAAATATACATCTTATTTAGTTTACTTGTTTTAAATCAGTTTAATTGTGGCAGCAAACATGTTCCAAGAGTTCTCCTAGTTATATTCTACTTAGCTCCCTTTATTTTTATGCCTTCTTGCCCTTATACTCACCTCTCCCAACTTAAAGCTGGGTATTTTGAGGCCATCTAAAGCATTAGGCATGGCTGAGACAATGACCACCAGACTGAGCTCCTTTGTTTTGTAAGAAATTTTAATGAGTATTGCCCTCAAAGACTCTTTTTAACAAATTGGGACTAGAAATTGAGAGAGCCAAATTTTAGGCAGGTTGATGGGAAGTCCAGGGTCCTTGAGGAGGAGATAGGGGTCTGGAATTCTCAAAGAGGAGGAGAGGACAAATGTCTTTTTTTTCCCCTCTCTCTACATTTCTACATTCCTTAGTCTTAGTCAGATAAACCTTTTTTTTTTTTCCTTTAAGCCCAAAATTAATGATTACACAACTGAACAACTCAGTTTAAACTCTGTACTAAAAATTATATAACAGCAATGTATCTTGCTTAAGGACAGTTTCTCTTTCTTGAAAACCTTTTGACTAATCTTGTTATTTTAAAATGTATATTTCTTTTTATTGTTAGTTCTGATCCTGTCATCTTAAAATTTAAATTGTGGGAGTGAATCTAGTAAGATCTTGACAACCTTGAGACATTCTTTTGGTTTATTGTAATAACCAATTAAAAGAGTATATAATTCCCTTGCTTAGACTAGTGAGGGGGGTACTCTCCATCCCCCTTCTGATGTCTATGTCAGATGCTTTCTCTGTCCCTTTTTCACTTTAATAAAACTCTGCTACACAAAAGCTCTTGAGTGATCAAGGCTGGTCCCTGGTCCCGAAGCTAAATCTTCTTCAGAGATCAAGAATCGCTATCAGAATGTTTATTTATTATCACTTTAATAGATTATTATTTTAGAGCAAAATTGAGCAGGTAGTGCAGAGTTCCCACATAGCTCTGTCCATACTCATATAGCATCATCCACTAACAACATCCACCCTGGAGTAGTACCTTTGTAACAGTGGATATATTGACACATTATTATCAACCAAAGTCCATAGTTAATTCTTGGTGTTGTACATCCTTTGAGTTTGACAAAGGGGTAATGATACATATCAACATGAATTTGAGCAAACTCCAGGAGATAGTGAAGGACAGGGAAACCTGGCATACTGCAGTCCATGGGGTTGCAAACAGTCGGATATGACTTAGAGTATGAACAGCAAATAATGATACATGTATCCACTGCAATAAAATCATAGAGAATATTTTTATTGCCCTAAAAGTCCTCTGTGCTCTGTCTATTCATCTCTCCCCCCATCCTTAACTCTTGACAATCACTGAGCTTATCGTTTCCATTGCCTTTTGCAGATGTCACATAGTTGGAACCATATATGTATGCAGATTGTAGATTTTTCAGCTTGACTTTGTTCCCTTACATGCATATATTAATGTTTCCCCATTTCTTTTATTTTTTCTTAGCTTTAATGAGGTATGACTAATAAAAATTGTACATATTTAGGTTCTACAACATGATGATTTAATACACATATACACTGGGAAACAATTACCACAATTGAGTTAATTAACTCTACTTGTCTACTTTTAATTAACTTTTAATTATCTCTTTAATTAAGTTAATTAACTCTACATCATATACTATCTTTGTTATATGTGTAGGGAGAAATTAAGATCTACTGTCTTAGCAAATTTCAAGCTTTCAATATGGTATTATTATTTTTTAACATAATTTATAAAAAGTCTTTATCAAATTCATTACAACACTGCTTCTGTTTTATGTTTTGGCTCCTAGACTCCAAGGCATATGGGATCCAGATCCAAACCAAGAATCAAACCTGCACCTCCTTCACTGACTTGCAGTTCTCTGACCAGGGATCAAACCTGTGCCTTTGTCAGTGAAAGTGAAGACTCCTAACCACCAGGAATTCACTCTTCTATTCTGTAAGTTATCCTTACATTTTGCTGATTATTTCTCTGGATGTTCAGGAGGCTTTTAGTTTGATATAGTTTCATTGGTGGTTTCTTTCATTTTATTTTTTTGCTTTTATAACCTGTATTTTGGTGTCATATTTAAAAACATCACTTCCTAGAAAAGTTTCAAGAAGCCTTCCCCCCTGTTTCTGCTAGAGTTTTATAGTTTCAGGTGTGGTGTTTAAGTCATTAATCCCTTTTGAGTTAACGTTTTAATGTGTGGTGTAAGGTAAGGGTCCAATTGCCTTCTTTTGTATATGAAAATCTAATTTTCCCAACACTACTTATTGATTCCCCCATTGTATATTCTTGTCAAATTTATCAAAGATTAGTCAACCATTTGCATGGGTTTATTTCTGAGCTCCTAATTGTGTTCCATTGGTTTATGTGCCTGTTTTTATGCCAATACCATACTGTTTTGCTTACTACAGATTTAGAGTGTTATTTAAAACCAAATGGGTGATGGGAATGAGACATCTTGCTTGCTTCCAAGTTTTAGCAATTATAAAGGAAGCATACTGTAAGTATCTATGTGCAAGAATATTTGTGGACATAAACTTTCACCTTGTTTTTATAAATACCAAGGAACAATATTACTGGATTATATGGTAAGAGTATATATAGTTTTGCTAGAGACTGCCAACCTGTCTTTTGGAGTGGCTGTGTCATTTTTTTATTTCCACCAGCAATTAATGAAGGTTCCTATTGTTCCAAACCTTCACCAGCATTTGGTGTTGTCAGTATTTTGGACTTGTACCATTTTAATAGATTTGTAGTAATATCTCATCATTTTTAATATTTTTTAATTTTATTGAAGTGTATTTGATTTACAATGTTGTTAGTTCATGTGTTCTGCAAAGTGATTCAGTTATACACGCATAAATCTTCATACTTTTTCAGACTCTTTTCTCATATAGGTTATCAGAATATTCAACAGATTTCCCTGTACTATACAGTCAGTCCTCATTGGTTATCTATTTTACATATAATAGTGTGTTTATGTTCATCCTAAATTCCTGATTTATCCCTACCCCTACTCCCATGTTTCTCCTTTGGTATCAAGTTTGTTTTCAATATCTGTAAGTCTGTTTCTGTTTTGTAAATCAGATCATTTGTATCACTTTTTAAAATTAGATCATATGATCAAGTGGGATTTATCCTAGGGATGCAGTGATTTTTCAGTACCCACAAATCAGTGTGATATACCACATTAACAAACTGAAGAAGAAAGAGTGTGATCCTATCAATAAATGCAGAAAAACCCTGTGACAAAATTCAACACCCATTTATGATAAAACTCTCCAGAAAGTGGAAATGGAGGGAACTTGCTTCAACATTAATAGATGCCATGTATGGCAAACATACAGCTAACAGCATTTTCAATGGTGAAAATCTGAAAGAGTCCCTTTAAGATCAGGAACTGAAAGCATTCCCCCTAAGATCAGGAATGAGACAAGGGTGTCCATTTTCATTACTTTTATTCAACATAGCTTTGGAAGTCCTAGCCATGGATATCAGGGAAAAGAAATAAATGGAATCCAAATTGGAAAACAAGTAAAAATGTCACTGTTTGCAGATTACATGACTCTAGTATATAGAAAATCCTAAAGATGCTACCAGAATATCACTAGAGTTCATGAGTGAATTCCATAAAATTGCAGGATACAACATTAATATACAGAAATCTCTTCCATTCCTATACACTAACAAGAAAAGATCAGAAGGATAACTTAAAGAAGCAATTCCATTTACCATTGTATCAAGAAGAATAAAATACCTAAAGAGAAAAAAGACTGTATTCTGAAAACTATAAGATTCTGAAGAAAGAAATCAAAGATGATACAAACATATGGAAAGACATAACATGTTTTGGGATTGGAAGAATAAATATTATGAAAATGACTATACTACCTAAGGCAATCTACAGAGTCAATACAATCTCTATCAAATAACTATCGCTATTTATCACAGAATTAGGACTTTTTGAAATTTATATGGAAACACAAAAGACTCCTGAAAAGTCAAAGCAATTCTGAAAAAGAAAAATGAAGCTGGAGGAATCAAATTCCCTGACTTCCGACTATACTGCAAAGCCACAGTCATCAAAACAGTATGGTGTTGGCACTAAAAATAGAAATATAGATCAATGGAACAGGATAGACAACCCAGAAATAAACTCATGTAGCTGTGATCAATTAATCTACAACAAAGATGTTAAGAATACTCAGAGAAAAAACAGTCTCTTCAACAAGGGATAGATTTCACCACTTTAATTTATAACTTCCTAATTATGTATGATGTTGAGCATAGTCAATGAAGCAGAAGTAAATGTTTCTGTGGAGTTTTATTGCTTTTTCTATGATCCATTAGATGTTGGCAATTAGATCTCTAGTTCCTCTGCCTGTTCTAAATCCAGCTTGTACATCTGGAAGTTCCCAGATCATGTATTGTTGAAGGCTGGCTTAAAAGATTTTGATCACGACCATGCTACTATGTGAAATGAGCACAATGTACGGTAGTCTGAACATTCTTTGGCATTGCCCTTCTTTGGGATTGGAATGAAGACTGACCTTTTCCAGTCCTGTGACCACTGCTGTTTTTTGCAGATTTGCTGGCATACTGAGTGCAGCACTTTAACAGCATCATCTTTTAGGATTTGAAATAGTTCAACTACAATTTCATCACCTCCACTAGCTTTGTTCATAGTAATGTTTCCTAAGGCCCACTTGACTTCATACTCCAGCATGTCTGGCTATAGGTGGGTTATCACAACATGGTGGTTATCTGGCTCTGGATGGGTGATCACAACAGGTCATTAAGACCTTTTTTTGCATAGCTCTTCTGTGTATTCTTGCCACCTCTTCTTAATCTCTTCTGATTCTATTAGGTCCTTGCTGTTTCTGACCTTTGTTGTGCATATCTTTGCATGAAATGTTCATTTGCTATCTCTAATTTTCTTGAAGAGATCTCTAGCCTTTCCCATTCTATTGTTTTCCTCTATTTTTTTTTTTTTTTTGCATTGTTTACTTAAGAAGGTTTTTTATCTCTCCTTAATATTCTTTGGAATTCTTCATTCAGTTGGGTATATCTTTCCCATTTTCCTTTGCCTTTCACTTCTCTTCTTTTCTCAGCTATTTGTAAGGCCTTCTTAGACAACTATTTTGCCTTGTTGTATTTCTTTTTCTAGGGGATGGTTTTGATCACCACTTTCTGTACAATGTTACAAACCTCTCTGTCCATAGTTCTTCAGACACTCTATCAGATCTAATCCCTTGAGTCTATTTGTCATTTACACTATTTAATCATAAAGGATTTGATTTAGGTCATACCTGAATGGCCTAGTGACTTTACCTACTTTCTTCCATTTAGGTCTGAATTTTGCAATAAGGAACTCATGATCTGAGCCACAGTCAGCTCCAGGTCTTATTTTTGCTGACTGTATATAGTTTCTCCAACTTCTGCTGCAAAGAACATAATCAATCTGATTTTGGTATTGACCATCTAATGATATTCATATGTAGAGTTGTCTCTTGTGCTGTTAGAAGAGGGTGTTTGCTATCACCAGTGTGTGTTCTCTTGGCAAAACTCTGTTAGGTTTTGCCTTGCTTCATTTTGTAGTCCAAGGCCAAGCTTTCCTGATACTGTAGGTATCTCTTTCTTCCTACTTTCACATTCTAATCCCATATGATGAAAATGATGTCATTTTTGGCATTAGTTCTAGAAGATCTTGTAGGTCATCATAGAACCATTTGACTTCAGCTTCTTCAGCATTAATAGTTGGGGCATAGACTTGGATTACTGTGATGTTGAATGGTTTGCCTTGGAAACTAATGGAAATCATTCTGTTGTTTTTGAGATTTCATCCAAGTACTGTATTTCAGAGTGTTTTGTTGACCATGGGGGCTACTTTATTTCTCCTAAGGATTCTTGCCCATAGTATTAGATACATAATGGTCATCTGAATTAAATTCACCCATTCCCATTCATTTTAGTTCACTGTTTCCTAAAATGTCAATGTTCACGCTTGCCATCTCCTGTTTGACAATTTCCAGTTTACCTTGACTCATGGACATAAGATCCCAAGTTCCTATGTAGCATTGTTTTTACAGCACTGGACTTAACTTTCACCACCAGACACATCCACAACTGAGCATAGTTTCCACTTTGGCTCAGCCTCTTCATTCTTTTTGGAGTTATTTCTCCATTCTTCCCCAATATCATTTTGGACACCTACCAACCTCAGAGGCTCATCTTCCAGTGTCATATCATTTTGCCTTTTCATGCTGTTGATGGAATTCCCAAGGCAAGAATACTGAAGTGGTTTGTCAGTCCATTGTCCAGAGGACCACGATGAAATTTAGCTTATCATTTATTTCTTTCAAGAATTGTGCCTTTGGTAATTTGTCTTCTCAAAGCCTGTTTAAGTCTTATTTCCTTTGGACTTCAGTCTAAAAATAGTAATGTTTTTCTCACTTTCAGAGGTTCCATATTTCAGGAGTTTCTCTACTTCTTTCACTTACTGCTTGTATAATGAATCTTTTTTGTCTGACCACATCTTTTTCCACTCATAACTTGTTAAAGTCAATCAGTAACAATCAACAATTGGTACTAACATTCTGTTTTCCAGTCTTTGCTCCTACAACTACAGAGAGAAGCCTTGGATGCCTTCCAAGTTATTACAATAAATACTTCCAAATATTTCACTACTGTGTGATTTTGTCAACATCTTACCACACTCTGATATTCCTACTGCCTGCTACCCAAATACTAAACCAGTTCCACATATTCCAAGTTTCTCAATTATAGCACTGCACTTCAAGTTTCTAACATATATTAGAGTAACATTAGCTACTGCAATAAGTAAATATCCCCAAACTTCAGTGGCTTAATACCAGGGAAATTTATTTCTGAGTTACATAAATGTCAAACATAAACATTCCTAGCTGGTGTTTAGTCAACATGCTGATTATGAATTCCATGTTATTTCAGTGTGTGGTTCCATCTTCTCCCAGGACAACAGGAAAAGCCAGAAGAGGTTTTGTTTGTTTGTTTTAGTTTCCTTGACCTAGAAATGACTTATTATTTCTCTTCATAGTCTATTTTCATGAATTGGTCTTTTGCCCTCTCTGCGATTTAAGGGGGCTTGGTCTGAGAAATATGATTCTTAATGGAAAATCTCTCTGCATTATGGTAGAGAGATTCTTTAGGACACATATTAATAAGTTATTTGTATAAAAGTGTCATAGAATGAAAGATTTCAGCCAGGAGAAATTTGAGAAGAGAAATAATTGAAAAAGCCAAAGATGAATTCCTAGAGTGTACCAACGTTTAAGAGACTGGCTAGGGAAGAGACACTTGGGAAGATGGCAGAAAAAAATCATCAACCAGAAAGCAAAATCAAGCACAGTAAGCAAAGAGAACAGTTCCAAGGAAAAAGAAATTAAGATCTAAATGGAGAAGATGTGAAAGGTAATAGAGGGGCTCAAAAGAATTTATTGCATTTGGTATTAATAGCACACACACTCACACTCAAAATCAATATGGATGGTGACTGCAGTCATGAAATTAAAAGATGCTTGCTCCTTGTAAGAATAGCTATGACTAACCTAGACAATGTATTAAAACACAAAGACATCACTTTTCCAACAAAGGTCTATGTAGTCAAGGCTATGGTTTTTCCAGTAGTCATGTATCGGTGTGAGAGTTGGACCAATAAAGAAGGCTGAAAGCCAAAGAATTGATGCGTTTGAACTGTGGTGCTGGAGAAGACTCTGGAGAGTCCCTTGGACAGCAAGGAGATCCAACCAGTCAGTCCTAAGGGAAATCAACCCTGAATATTCATTGGAAGGACTAGTGCTGAAGCTAAAGCTCCAATTCTTTGGCCACCTGATGCAGAGACTCACTGGAAACTACCCTGATGCTGGGAAAGATTGAAGGCAGGAGGAGAAGGGGATGACAGAGAATGAGATGGTTGGATGGCATCACTGACTCAGTGGACATGAATTTGAGCAAACTCAGGGAGATGGTGAAGGAGAGGGAAGCCTGGCATGCTGCAGTTCACGGGGTTGCAAAGAGTCAGACTCAACTTAGTGAATGAACAACAATAAAGTGAAGTGGTGAATGTAGAAGTCAGTTTGAGCATGATTGTGAAGTGGATGAATTTTGAAAAAGAATTTGGGAAAAGGAACTCTTCCTTTTAAGATCTTTGCATTTGAGGAGGATAAGAAGTCTAGAAAAACTCCTACAGGGAGAAGGAGAGAAAATGAAAGAGTTTATTATTGGATTTGTTGTAAAAAGTTTTATAACAAAAAGACTAAGTTTTGTTGCAAAATATTATTGTATTTTGAGATGGGAGAGACTTATCCATGGTCATATGCTTAAAAGAGCATTTATTTCCTGCTAATATAAAAAAAAAAAATCCCTCCTCTGAACACCCAATCAATATTTAACTATATCACAGTTATATGCACAGGTGTTCTTGACATATTTCCCCTACCAGATTGTAACATTCCTGAGACAGAGTCCAAGTCTAATTTATATTTGCATTTGCAGATGTGTTTTGGGAATATTCAGTGTCTACCTTCTGTATATACAATAGGTGTTGAGAAATAGTCTCTACATAAATGTTGTAAGAAATCTTCCAATTTCAGAATTATTTATTTATTGAAGTGATTATTGCTTCATGGAAAGATAGATGATGGTTCTATGACTACCCAATTTCTTTGTGCTCCATAATTTTCTTCTCTTCTTTTCATGTTCTCACTCAGTTTTCTCCCATGTACTATTAAGCAACAGACAGAGACGTCACAATTACCAAAAAATCGAACAAGAACCTCTTCATAAAGAAACATTATTTGTGATTAATATAAAGAGATTAAAGAATCATAATGCCCTTTGGAGCCATCCAACCTTATTTTCTGTGATATTTGCATAATATATCAATCATATCTGTAATACTTTATTCTCTTTGGTGGGTGAACTCCCTATTCCCTTTCATTAAATCGTTAATGGCTTCCCCAGTGATTTGCTATTTGCTTTTGCCTCGATGGTTTTTACATATTTCTTTAGAGCTTTTTATTTAGTTTCTTAAATTGATAACTTCATAGGAATATTGACTATGAACAGGAATTCTTTTGAAAAATCATTTACTAATACATCTAATTTCTCAAATTCAGTGTACTGTCTAAATCTAATCTTGCCTACTCACGCAATATTTATAAATCAAAATATAATACAGTTTTGTTTTCTAGACTTAATCAGAGACCTGAGATTTCACTTGCATTGTGGTAAATTTATACATCACATCTTATTTATTCATTCATCACCAGTGAAAACTTAGATTGTTTCCATATCTTGGCTGTTGTAAATAATACTGCAATGAACATGAGTGTGGTGGTGGGAAGATATGTGTGTTTTTTCAAATTAGTGTTTTAACTTTCTTTGGATTAATATCCAGAAGTGGAATTGCTGGATCATGTGGTCCTATTTTTAAATTTTTGAGGAATTTCAATACTGTTTCCATAGTGTCTGCACCAATTTACATTTCCACCAACAGCGATGATGGTTCCCTTTTACCACATCCTCACCAACACTTATTTGTTTTTTCTTTGAAAATAGCCATTATGGCAGATGAGAGGCGTTACTAGTGTGATTTTGATTTGCACTTCCCAGATTATTAATGATGTAGAGCATCATCTCGTGTACCTATTGACCATTTGCATGGCTCCTTTGGAAAAATTCAAATCTGCTCATTTGATAATCAAATGAATCACTTTTCCACTATTAAGTTGTCTGAGTTCTTTTTATATTTTGAATATTGACCCCTTGTCAAATATATGATATACTATTATCTTTTACTATTTAGTAGGTTACCTTTTTGTTTTGTTAGTTAATGGTTGCCAATTCTGTGCAGAAGCCTTTTAGTTTAAAGTAATCTTTCTTACTTATTTTTTCTTTTGTTTCTGGTATCAGATTCAAAAAGTTTTGCAAAGACCTATGCCATTGAGCTGACCACCTATGTTTTCTTCCCTGATTGTATGACTTGGGGTCTTACATCCAAGTCTTTAATTAATTTTGAGTTAATTTTTTGTGTATGGTGTAAGATAATGTTCAGTTTCATCCTTTTACACGTGGCTGTCATATTTTTCCCATACCATTTATTGAAGAAACTATCTCTTCTCCCATTGTATCCTTTGCTCCTTTGTTATAAGTTAACCAACCACATGCTTGTTGGTTTATTTCTGCATTCTAACTATTTCATTGATCTCTGAATCTGTTTTTATGCCAGTACATATTGTTTCAAATACTCTAGCTTTGTAATATAATCTGAAATCAAATAATGTAATGCCTCTGACTTTGTTCTTTTCTTCAAAATTGCTTTGACTACTCAGAGTCTATTGTGGTTCCCTGCAAATTTTAGGATTGTTTGTTCTGTTTCTGTGAAAACTATCATTAACATTTTGATACGGATTGCATTGAATCTGTAGATTTCTTTGGGTCATACAAATATTTTAAAAATATAAATTCTTCCAATCCATAAGCAAAGAATATCATTCTACTTATTTTTACCCTCTTTAATTTTTTTTTATTAATGTCTTATAGTTTTTATTAAACAGGTCTTTTGCCATATTGGTTAGATTTATTCCTAGGTATTTTATTCTTTTTGATGCCATTATATGTGGAGTTATTTTCTTAATTGCTCTTTCTGATTGTTCATTACTAGTTTAAAGAAATGAAACAGGTGTTTGTGAATTGATTTTGTATCCTGGAAATTTGTTCAATTCACTTATTAGTTTTAATAGTTTTTTAATGAAGTCTTTAGGGTTTTCTATATATTATATCTTGTCATCTATGAATAGTGACAATTTTACTTCTTCCTTTCCAATTTGGATGTCTTTCATTTCTTTTTCTTGCCTAACTGCTCTGCCTAGGATTTCAATACTATGCTGAATAAAAATGATGAAAGTAGACATCCTTGTCTTCTTCCTGGTCTTAGAGAAATATTTTCAGCTTTTCACTGTTGAATATGATATTAGCTTCAGGCTTGTTACATTTAGCCCTATTATGTTGAGATGTTTTCCTACTTTACCTACTTTGTTGAGGGTTTTTAACATAAATGAATGTTAAATTGTGTCACATTGACTGATTTGCAGATGTTTAACCATCCTTGCATTCTTGGAATAAATCCACTTGGTCATGATGGATGATCCTTTTAATGTATTGTTGAATTCAGTTTACTAATATTTTGTTGAGGATTTTCTCACCAATGTCATCAAGAATATTGGCCTGTAATTTCCTTCTGTGGCATACTTGTCTGGTTTTGATATCAGGGTCATACTGACCTCATAAGGTGTGTTTGGAAGAGCTCCCACTTATTATTTAACTTTTCACATGGGTCTCTCTCTCTCTCTCTCTCTGAAAAACAGTGACTTGTATATTTTGCTTCTTTGGCTATTTATACATAATAGATTTTGACTGATAAAATAAAATGTATTGATGATAAATAATCTCTAAGAGAGATGAAATATCCTAGTAATAAGTATTCAAGCTAAGAAAGAAATAAAGGTATTATTGTGCCATATCTTCATAGGGGGATTATATAGGATGCTTGTTAACAACAGCAGATTTTCAGAAGAGGGATAATTGGCAAAGAGATTGAGCTGCTGATGTGAGGTAGAGTAAAGACCTTTTCACAAATTTAAGGGTAAAAAGTACATCAAG
Source organism: Odocoileus virginianus (assembly GCF_023699985.2). Lineage (NCBI taxonomy): Eukaryota > Metazoa > Chordata > Mammalia > Artiodactyla > Cervidae > Odocoileus > Odocoileus virginianus. The sequence continues at coordinate 34,522,247 of NC_069697.1, forward strand.
AGGATAGACTGGCAACTGTGGCAAGTGCTGTTGAGCAGTCAAATGATAATCATGTTTGACAAAACAGAAATCTTTGCAGAATTTGATGAGAGCTATTTCAGGAGAATCCTGGGTCCAGGGACCTGTATGTTTAACAAGAGCCTCAGATGAGTTGTGTGCAGGATGACTCAAGACAACACTGAGCAACATTAGCTTATATTATTTTTACAAACTAGACACAAAATCAAATGACTTGATTATTTGCCTAAAGAGATTATTTATTTCAATTATTATAGATTATTCTGCCAAGTGAGTGGTTTCACTGTAACTGGAAATAACCTGTGATCTAGGTGTTTTCTGTTTAAGTGAAAGGAACTTCAATTAAAGCATTAGTAATAAACATTCTAAGCTCCAAAATGTGTATTTCTATACTCATTTCATGAATACCAGATGTAAGTGAGTTTTTATTCTTGTTGAACAAAAGAATTATAATAAAGTAAAAACTTCTTATAATGTTTTCCATATAAGACAAGGAATAAAATATTTTGAGTACAAGAGTAGAAAGAAATGCCAGGTATATGCACAAGAATGGATTTCCATAGGATAAGCATTACAGGAAGAAAATTTTATGCATATTTCACAGTGTTGAGAAAATTATATATATACATATATATACATATGTTCAACTGGAAATCATGCTGAAAAGGCTGTTTTACAAAGATTTAATGCAAAATGATATTAAAATAATCTCAAGAAATGTTGTAATATTTATTTGACACTTTCCACAGGAAATAGAGTTTTAGTATAAATTAAATACAAATAGCATCAACTAAAAGAGGCTTATAAGTGGTTTTATGTAATACCAGATTTAAAATTGGAAGCTTCCTGCTCTCAGCTCTACTTTTGAGAATAATAGTAAAATAAAAATATAACAAGAGACCATTACTTAGAAAAGATAATTGTGTTTGTGTGTGCATTCATACAGATTACAGAGAGACTTACTATATAGGAATACAATTTTTATTATGTAAGATAATGGGTTCAAGAAAGTCAGTTGGTAATTAATAATCCTCAGGGTGTTTAATTGTTATTTTCCATTTTTATGAACTTGTTTCGGATGCCCAATAAATAGCTGATGAATCATGCAGAAGCTAAAGGGAAAACAAAACCTATATTAATCAGTGCCTTTTGTACAGAGTTGGGTTTTTATTGTGACACTGGTGTTTCCTGGTGTCCAGGAAACAGTACCCAAAGCAATTCTAACATAATTTACTAATGGAAATGAATATATTCAGCAGACTAAAGTGTGATTTTGAAACTCTCAAAGGGAAAGTAGATGACTATTTTAGAACAGGTCATCAAAAAAAACATCCTAGTATTTGAAACTATTCAGTGGTACACGTTTCAGTTAAGTGTTTTTCATTCTTAAAAACAGAAGGAATGGAAATATTTAACAATGTATACAATAACTGGACTTCTGAATTCACTTAAAGAACTGTACATCACAATTCCCAAAGAAAGATTTATATAGTTTCCACAAAATAGTACACATTCATTCATCTTCTTCCCTTCTCCTTTTAATTTTCCAAATTTCGTGTTTCGGTTGTAACATGTTCTAGCCATTTGCTGTATGTACCCTTTCACAAAAAAAAACAGTTGATTTTAAAGAGTGAAAAATTGCACGTTCTGGTTTTCAAATTTAACATGGAATCAAGGCCATCAGGCCTGGAAAGTCTAGGTTATGGAGGCAGAATCATCATAATTGGTAAGAAGGGCCCATCACTTCTAGGAACTCAGGATCTGAACTTTCAAAGGTTTACAAGCAAACTTCCCTTCCTATGGAGGTCTAGCTTCACTGTGAAGTGATCTTTAGATCTTTGATTCTTCAGAGTGAAGGGTTTTTTTGTTGTTGTTTTGTTGCTGTTTTTACTTCTTTACCATTTTGAATTTGACCCCTCAGAGTGTCAAAAGGCACAAACTCAGTGTCCCATGGTGAATATCTTCCCACATAGCTAACTCGGTGCCAGGGCCCATGTCAGGAGTATTGGGCGGAATTCATTCAGAGCTCTCAAGCTCTGTCAGACTTCTCTCAAAAGTATATTTTCAAATATAAGAGCAAAATGAAATTTTGTGTGGGAGAATAGCTCAGAGGAGTGACAAAGTCACTGCCTTTTGAGGGAGGAACTCATGAGGAGGAAGTAGATATGACCTGGAAGTTCAGGTATCCCCATTCTGTGTATGGTCATTAATTTGGAGGTAATTACTTAAGTCTTACAACTGCAGGACCCCAACTGCATACATAGACTTTCTAAAAATGCATATATTTTTAAATACACTACATTTTAGAGCAGTTTTAAGTTCATAGCAAAACTGAGCAGAAAGTATACCCATATATCCCCTCTTCCCACATGTCTGTAGCCTCCTGCCATCTACATCCCCCAACACAGTGGCACATTTGCTACAAGGGATAATGTACATTGACACATCATTATCACCCAAAGTCCAATTTCTTTCTTTCTTTCTCTCTTCCTGCTTTTTAAGAAATCTTTTCTGTTCCCTTGAGGACGCATTTATTTCAATGTTTCAGAAGTTTCCAATTATTTAAAGGATAGATTTTGACAGCAGGATGAAATATTATACATCCCTTAGCCTTGATATCATCACCCACATTTCTTCAAACTGCCAAATGCAGAGTTATGGGTACATTAGTTCAATATATAGAAATGCCTGTTAATCTGCTGCCTCCCAACCAATGTGACTAGCCAAGAAACAGAGTACAATCTACATATATATCTATGATCTTTATATTCTTTGATGAAAAAATATAAAGTGTCAGAATTGCATGCTAAAGGGCCCACTTCTTCCCTCTGCCAGTTAACTAAACTACAAGCTTTGTACTACCGACACGGGTCATGGCACTGAGTTAGCTCTGTGGAAAGATATTTACCATGCGACACTGAGTTTGTGCCTTTTGACTCTCTAAGGGGTCAAATTCAAAATGGTAAAGAAATGAAACACTATTTCTCCATAAGCAAAAAAAAAAAAAACAAAAAACAAGAAAGGTTGCCAAATACTAATAGTGTGCTTTACAACTGAATTGCCTTCATAATAGCTCAAATTTCTGCTCCTCTCCTTTTTCCTCTGCCTTCTCTTCTGCTCTGACAGTGCCTTCTTAGTGAGACCAGCCTTAATCATTCAAGTGCTGTATAGAGGGCTTCCCTGGTAGCTCAGCTGGTAAAGAATTCGCCTGCAATGCAGGAGACCCTGGCTCAATCCCTGGGTTGGGAAAATCTCCTGTATAAGGGAACGGCTACCCACTCTAGTATTCTGGCCTGGAGAATTCCATGGACTGTATAGTCCATGGGGTCGCAAAGACTCAGACATGACTGAGCCAATTTCACTTTCAGAGAAGACTAAAAAAAAAATAAGGAAAAATGAAATGTAGCACATTCATTGGCCTATAGTATAAGTCTAATAAATGAAAGTGGTTTCAGTAGCAAATTTGCCTGTTGGATTTTTGTTGTTATTTGTTTTTCATCACTCAACCAGCAGTCACCTATGGGTGCAGAATTCCACATTCAATATGCTGGCGTTCCATCAGAAGTGACCCAAATGAATTCCACTGCTGGAATCTCATTCTACACTTCTTCGTTAGTCATTAAACCATATCCATTCACTCAGTCATTAATTCCATCTCCAGATGGAAGTTCATCTCCAGAGTGTGCTTAATCACTCAGTTGTGTCTGATTCTTTGTGACCCCATGCGTATAGCCCACCAGGCTCTTCTGTTCATGGGATTCTCCAGGCAAGAATACTGGAGTGGGTTGCCATTCCCTCCTCCAGGGGATCTTCCCAAGCCAGGACTTGAACCCAGATCTCCTACATTGCAGGTGGATTCTTTATCGACTGAGCCACCACAGAAGCCAGTTGGAAGCACCCACTGTGTGCCAAACACTGAGCCATGATCACTAACCTGCTGCTGCTGCGTCGCTTCAGTCGTGTCCGACTCTGTGCGACCCCATAGACGGCAGCCCACCAGGCTCCCCCGTCCCGGGGATTCTCCAGGCAAGAACACTGGAGTGGGTTGCCATTTGCTTCTCCAATGCCTGAAAGTGAAAAGTGAAAGTGAAGTCGCTCAGTCGTGTCCGACTCATCGCGACCCCATGGACCGCAGCCCACCAGGCTCCTCCGTCCATGGGATTTTCCAGGCACGAGGACTGGAGTGGGCTGCCATTGCCTTCTCCGGATCACTAAGCAAACATTGGTGAATACAACAGACATGATCCCTGCCCTTGCAGAGATTTTATTCTTTTGGGGTAAAATGCAATCAAAGTATTAAAAAATAAACAAACTAGTTACCCGAGCAAAGAGGTTAACTTTTATAAGCTGGTCAAGAAAAGACTTTTCAAGAGGATAGTATTAATCCTACATACCTTCAGAAGAGCTGAAAGGCCTTTCAAGAACGTACACCCACAGAAAAGAGAACCACACACTTTCAAACAGAAGAAAAACACTTTAGGAGCATGGGGGTCATGGTTTCTTATAAATAACTTGCTTTTGAATTTATTTGAATATTTGCTAATAACAGAAATTGTTATGAAAATGACATGGTTTAGCAAACTTGCTTTCCTAAAAGTATACATTATAAATGGTAAAAAGGAAGAAAGCTTTAGACACTGGTTACTTAAAATATTGAAAAACTCCCTTTACTTTTCTTGTCTTCAAATCCTTCTAAAAATAATAAAGACAATAAAAATATCTACCATATCAAGCCCTAGAGTTATCATTATAATGAAACTATGGGGTTCTAGTCCAAAATATCTAATAATACATTCAAAAGACATTTTGTGAAAAATATCAACCTGGTGATGTTAACTTGATGATAATAGAATTTAAAATATAAAAGTGCCAAAGACTAAAAGTCTCAGAGAGTTTTAGTTTATGGTAAAATATTACTCAATAAAAATTGAAATGCAACTTGGGTTCCAATTGTACATCAATGCAATCTTACACTCTCTGCCTACAAAGAGAACACAGAAGAAAGGAAATGTACTGCTACCCATTAGATTGTCACCAAAACTTCTCTTTAAGAATATATTTTGAAAAATTTTGGAAATACCGCAAAATCAAGATGCAATTGTGGGAAACGATGTTGATGTGTACTGATATCGACGGTTCACTGGTTTTAATGCTGCTAATATTATTGTTATCACTGACGCTGGAAAGAGCAAAACAAAGACAGAACAAACACTTTCCCAAGATCGGTCCCTGTGTATTGCTGGTCATTGTCAACCGCCCTACGCAATATTCTGGTTTCCCTTTTTTTTTAACCATGATCGTATGTCACTGGTCAAGAGGTTAACTTCTAGCACAAGGTTTAATCAAGATTTAGTAATGAGGTTTTTCTTTCCTGTGATAAGGAATATTTTAAATGTAATTACCTAATGAGAACAGGCAAAATGTTGCTGAACCTTAATTGATAAATACCCGGGAGTACATGACAGCACTGCAGGCCATCTGCCCTGAATTTTGAATGACTACAAATTTCAGGTCTGCGGGATACTCAAATTGATTCAGAGCATTCTGGGTTCTTTCTTAAAGTACCCTTCATTTCCATTATCAGAAAACTCTATTTCAGCTTTGTAAATTCTGACACTATGACAAGGATTCAAATGCTCTGATGACCTGTTTTTGAAAGCCAGTGAAATAGTAAATGTCTCCTAGAAGTGATCAGTATAATTTGTCATATATTTTTATGGAACAAATCATAAACAAGTTGGGTAAGTAAGTTCAAAATGTTCAAGACTGGTTTCAGTAATGAAAATAATAACAGAAGTACAACATAAACAAAGCAGGGTTTGAAAACAGAGCCAGATTACAATTCTACATCAGAACTTCAGAAGTCTTGGACAAGTAATTCTTAAACTAATTGTCTTATTGTGAAATAGGAACCATAAGCTTACCTTGCAGATTTGTCAGGAGATCTGTGGCTTATCTGGTAAAGAATCCATCTGCAATGTGGGAGACCTGGGTTCAATTCCTGAGTTGGGAAGTTCCCCTGGAGAAAGGAAAGGCTACTCACCCCAGTATTCTGGCCTAGAGAATTCCATGGACTTCGTAGTCTATGGGTTCGCAAAGAGTCGGACACGACTGAGCGACTTTCACTATATTGCTAAAAGAGGACCATAAAGAAGACTGAGCACCAAAGAATTGATGCTTTTAAATTATGGTGTTGGAGAAGACTCTTGAGAGCCCCTTGGACTGTAAGGAGATCAAACCAAACAATCTTAAAGGAAATCAACCCTAAATATTCATTGGAAGGACTGAGAGTGCCACTGAAGCTCCAGTACTTAGGCTACCTGATGCAAAGAGCCAACACATTGGAAAAGACCCTGATGCTGGGAAACATAGAAGGCAGAAGGAGAAGGGGAGGACAGAAGCAGAAGCAGGAGGACAGAGGACAAGGTGATTGGATGGCATCACTGACTTAACATACATGAGTTTGAGCAAGCTCTGGGAGATAGTGAAGGACAGGGAAGCCTGGTGTGCTACAGTCCATGAGGTCACAAAGAGTTGGACATAACTGAGCAACTGAAGAACTGCTGAAAGCCTGTGCGTCCTATGATCTAGCATGTGATGGAATATGCAGTTAGTTAATATCATTATCTCTCCAGGTTAGCAGAGGTTGAGAGAATTCTGCAGATGGAGGAGCCTGGTGGGCTGCTGTCCATAGGGTCTCACAGAGTCAGACACAACTGAAGCAACCTAGCGTGTGTTGGAGAAGGAAATGGCAACCCACTCCAGTATTCTTGCCTGGAGAATCCCAGGGATGGAGGAGCCTGGGGGGCTGCCATCTATGAGGTTGCACAGAGTCAGACACGACTGAAGCGATTTAGCAGCAGCAACAACAGCCCAGATACACCCTCTGTACAATCTACCCTGGCCTCTGAGTTCAGCATTAGCTGATTCACTCACTGTGCCTCAGTGTTAGTTCTGAGCAGTAACAAGAATGCTAAGGAATGGGGTGTTTAGTACTCTAGATGTCTACATTTAAAACTGTGAAAAGAAAAAAGGCCCATGTCTTTCTGACCACAGCAAAGTAGAAAAGGGAAGATTAAATGGGCCAAATACTAACAGCACATTTTATGCTTGATTTACTGAAGTAACAGCCCATATCTACCCTTCCTTTTGGCCCTGACTCAAATTCATCTCTAATATCTAAGAACCACAATACTTCAGTTTGCTCAGGGAACCAAGCCCTGGGCACAGGGGACTTCACAAATCAGCACTGAGGTTCCAAGCGAAAGTTCTTCAGGAAATCAATTCCTGATTCAAAAATTTCTACCACTAGGATTCTCTGCAATTTTACGCACATGAAGTCTCTGTGTTCAAAACATAATAATAATAAGCATCTGTAGAAGAGTAAATTGATACTAACATCAAAATGTAAACATGTTACAGGATTTTATAAGATCTGCTTTTTGCATTTTCTTTTTCATATTCTAAAAAAGAATATAAGATAAGCAAAATGGTTGTCTACATCTAACTGCAGATACAATTTTAGCTCTTTTAACTGCATTAATCCTTCAAGATCCTCTCTCATAGTTTAAAATATCATCCAAATTTTACTCCAGACATTTACCCTTTCCATATGTTCCAAGCAGGAAATGTAACTGAAAACAGAAATTCAAGGAGACATTTTATATTCAACAATATAAAACATTTTTTAAGAAGAACAAAAGGGACACTCTAATGAAAATACTTGTTGGCTTTGGTTTTATTCCAATGTTATCCAAGTATCATTGCTTTGGTAATCATTGTTTTAAGAGTTCATTTTTCTGATATTTTTTGAATACTTTTCTATGAAGATGTTTTTATAACAGAGGTTGTTATTTTAAGTCTTATTTCAAATATCTTCTAACTAAAAAGTATAGCTGAAGCGACTTCCCAAATGAAACTTTCCCCTATCCTCTTCTGAAGCTGTGGCCATTACTCAGTACAATAGTACAATTTTTTGGGCTGTAGCACATCACTTTAGATGAGACACTGATGAAGTCACCAGAAGTTTAAGATGTATCACATCATTTAAAAGGTTGAAACTAACATAATAGATGAAGGAAATCCATCCATGACGATTAAACATTTTTTGACAGTTACATTTTAATCTAAGGGCTATAAGTGGTGGTTAGCTTCTGAAAAATCCAGACAGTAATTTCTCTAAGTAAGAGTACAAAAGTATTACCATTTGAGATCTCTTTAAAGCATAGATGGGAGTGAGGGATATACAGTGAATGTGCTCTGAAATTTTGAATTATATGATGGGATGGAACAAGATAGGAAGGATTTTAAACACCTTCTTAGAAAACCACGCAGCAATAAAGCAAAAAGTACACTTATTGAAATCTCTGGGCTTCCCTTGTGGCTCAGCTAGTGAAGAACCCACCTGCAATGCTGGAGACCTCGGTTCAATCCACAGGTTGGGAAGATTTCCTGGAGAAGGGAAAGACTACCCAATCCAGTATCTGGGCCTCGAGATTTCCATGGACGACAGCCCATGGGGTCACAAAGAGTCTGACACAACTGAGCGACTTTTACTTTCTTTCACCTTTCACTTCATGAAATACAAGGTTTAAGTCTTTCTGTCTTTCAAATTAAAAAATCTTTATGATTTAAGTTATTTCATTTTATCCAATAATATTCTTGAAGTTTTGCCAATAAAAGGGGTTTTCTTACACTAAAGGAACATTTGGATAAAACCAGGACAAGGATGGCAAACACATGGCAGGAATAACTGCCAAAACTCTTGGCTCTCATTCAACATGCTGCAAGCTTGCATTGCATTCTTCCTCAGTGTGATAGTTAATTTCATGTGTCAACTTAGCTAGGCTATAGCACCCAGTTGTTTGGTCATATAGTCTAGATGTTACTGTGAAGAAATTGCTTAGAAATGGTTAACTTTTACAAGCAGTACACTTTTGAGTAAAGCAGACTACCCTCCGTAGTATAAGTAGGGCTTACCCAATGAGTTGAAGGCTTTAAGAGGAAAATCTGAGGTTTCTTAAAGAATAAACAATTCTGTGTCAAGATCGCACCATCCAATGTTATCTGTATTTCAACCTACTGGCCCGGATTATAGATTCTACTCTTTGCCAGCTTCCATAATTGCAAGAGCCAATTCCTTAAGATGAATCTCTTTCTGTATTTAAATATACACATTGGTTCTGGGGATCTATAACTAATATGCCCAGTAGGTCCAGGCATAGTTTTTCTCTCAAAGCTTGCTCTAGGCAGCCACTGCCAATTAGAGGAGACACACATAATTAAGCTTATTTGCATTTCTATACTAGGCAATCTTACTTTTAAGGAAATAGAAAATTTTTACTTTTTTATATAAAGTAAAAAAAAAATCCTTTTGCAATATATTTGATTATTTTTGTCATTTGAATATAGTTTATTTGTTATTTAATCAGCTTGCTTAAATCAAAACATATCTCACAAATTTTTATTATTTGTATTGTAGAAAAATTTTTCTCACAGCCTAATTGTTGAATTACACAGCACAGAGATGTTTTAAAAATCAAAGCTTATGCTATAAAGCAATCTACTTGGGCTTTTCTAAACCATGCAAGCTAAACCTGATGTCTTAAAATGTGTATTTCTAATATAGCATAAAACCATCCCTGGAGACACATTATCTAAATGTGTCTTAATTTTGAGGACCTGGCTGAGACCGTACAAGCCCTTCAGCATCTCTAAGAGTCACTTTCTCCATCAGAAAATGATGTGATGGATTAGATGTCTTTACAACTCTTTCCTGCCTTGGGATCAATGGCTCACAGCAAATGGAGAATGTGACTCGAAGACAGTTTCATTTCAGAGACTTGCCTTTTAAGGTCACTTTAAAATGTCTCCAGTAGTGACCTACACACTAGGCTTTATTATCCATACCATTTACACTACAAGATCTTCGGTGTTCTGGTCAATTCCAACATTTACAGTCATAATTTATTAGCCATTAACTAATAAAGAAATAAGTGAGTTTGTGAAGTTTCTATTACCTAATGCTATGTTATGAATGGGCTTCCCTGGAGGTTCAGATGGTAAAGAATCTGCCTGCAAGGCGGGAGACCTGGGTTCGACCCCTGGTTTGGGAAGATCCCCCGGAGGAGGGCATGGCAACCTGCTCCAGTATTGTTGCCTGGAGAATCCCCATGGACAGAGGAACCTGGCGGGCTACAGTCCATGGGGTCTCAAAGAGTTGGACACGACTGAGCGACTAAGGACAGCACATGTTTTGAATGACTTTTGCAAAACATTCCATAGTTTTAAATGTTTTAAGTTAGGCAGTATTTTAAGCGTAGTAAAAAACTCTAGAATAGGGGCTTCCTTAGTGGCTCAGATGGTAAAGAATCTGCATGCAATGCAGGAGACCCGGGTTTAATCCCTCAGTTGGGAAAACCCCCCGAAAAATGGAATGGCAAACCACTCCAAAATTCTTGCCTGGAGAGAGTAACCTGGTGGGTTAGACTCCACGGGGTTGCGAAGAGTCAGACAGGCTGAGTGACTGTACCTTCACTTTCACTTTCACAGACTATGCTAGAACAGAATCTATTATTTATATACTAGAACAGAATCTGTGTATGCCATTCTGACTCCCAATGCAATTTGTAAATTTTTCTCAAGACATTTTAGAGATAAAATAGTACCTATAAAGCTAGTTTCAAGCGTCGAAACTCTATTTCCACTCAACCTTTAAATGTGCTTGTTCCTGACCTTGATCTTTTTTTTTTCTGCTTTCTTTTTCTTAAAAATTTTTTTTCATTTATTTTTATTAGTTGGAGACTAATTACTTTACAATATTGTAGTGGTTTTTGCCATACATTGAAATGAATCAGCCATGGATTTACATGTGTTCCCCATCCTGAACCCCTCTCCCATCTCCCTCCCCATCCCATCCCTCTGACCTTGATCTTAAAGTGACCTTTCCTGTTTCTCTACTTTTTCTCTCTAAATGATTTCATCTATTTCCTCAGATTTAAAGGCATCATTAAGATGAAGGCACACACTTTGCCAGAAGGTCTTAGTCACAGAGCCTTTCCCCAGCACTGAAAGGACCTACCAGCCAGACCATCTTCTCAGAGCCCAGATCCATTGTATTTAACTGACTACTTAGCACCACTGCTACTCATCCTGCCAACTCATATTCTCCCACTTCTCAGTAAATATTACCACCAGCGACTTGGTTGCTTAGTCAGGCATTTAAGTCATTCTCTAGTTTTCTTTTATTTACTCCCTACATCCCAGCATCACCTTATACACTTACTCCCACCTAAAAGACTATTCTCATTTTGCCCACTATTCTCCATTTCCTCTCTTATCACCCTACTCCAAGATGCCAATATGTCTGACCTGGACAATTTCAACTGCCTCTCCATGGTCTTCATTGCCATTCTCGTCCCCTCAGTTCATTGCTCACATTGGGTAGAACATGTTAAGTAGTGAATTTCTTAACGTGAAAGTTGGACCGTGTTACTATGTGTAATAATTCAATGGTTTCACATTACATCCAGAGCAAAGCCCACATTGCTAACCCTGCCCAACAATTCTGCCTTATCTGGTCCTTCAGTCTGATCCTGTCACTTCCATCTCTTCATGCCATTTACCCTCTGCTCACTGCCTAAGACTCACTCCTCCCCACCCCTATCCCTAACTTTTCAAATGAACTGTTCTCCACCTCAGAGCTTTATCTCATGTGTTCCCACTGACTGAAAGCTTTCCCCACATAATCTGACTCCTCAAAATCACACAATCAATAAGGAATTCAACAACCTCTCACCCTAAACAGATATTCTTAGTCTGTGATTTTTTTAAAATAATGCCTTCATGAATGTATTATAATTCATAAATATTTTAGTTGTCTACTTATCTGTTTTTAGTTTCTTCTCTCCACTGGAATATAAATTCTTATAGTTGATGGGTATATCTATCTTGTGCATTTCTGTGATTCCAGCAAAATCCCAATTTCTAAAACATAATAAATATTCAAAAATATGCTATAAAGGAAATAAAGTATTCTATTCATCTGAGAAAAAAGGGGGAAGTCCTTAGCTACAAGCTCTTTTTTGTACTATTCCCATGTCACTAAGTAAATAGCCCACTCTTTTCTGACAAAACTGTTTCAATTTTGCTACAGACCCCTAGGAAAATTAAACAAAATTGTTACAAGAAAATAGAGAAAACTTCACATTGCATTTAGGTAGCCTAAAAGAGGTATTTTGGATTTTAGATATTTAGCCAGTTAACTAGATGTTAGATAGATAAATAGGCAAATTTATATATTCATTTTAATGTATATCATACTTAATAAATATATACAGTAAAAATCATAGTAAAATTTATAATATATACATATATAGTACACATATACTAAAGAACCTCTTCTTGATGGTGAAAGTGGAGAGTGAAAAAGCTGGCTTAAAGCTCAACATGAAAAAATCTAAGATCATGACATCCAGTCCCATTGCTTCACGGCAAATATAAAGGGAAAAGTGGAAGAAATGCCAGATTTTATTTTTTCGGACTCCAAAATCACAGTGAACAGTGACTGCAGCCATGAAATTAAAAGATGCTTGCTCTTTGGTAGGAATGCTAGAACAAGTGTTAAAATGTTAAATGTTAAAATGCAGAAGCATCACTTTGCCAAGAAGTGCCCATACAGTCAAAGCTATGGTTTTTCGGTAGTCATGTATGGATGTGAGAGCTGGACCAGTAAGAAGGCTGAATGCTGAACAACTGATGCTTTCAACTCGTGGTGCTGGAAAAGACTCTTGAGAGTTCCTTGGACTGCAAGGAGATCAAACCAGTCAATCCTAAAGTAACTCAACCCTAAATATTCATTGGAAGGACTGATGCTGAAGCTGAAATTCCAGTACCTTGGCTACCTGATGTGAAGAATCAACTCATTGGAAAAGACCCTGATGCTGGGGAAAGTGAAGGCAAAAGGAGAAAAGGGCAGCAGAGCATGAGATTGTTCTACAGCATCACAGACTCAGTGGACAGATAGTGAAGGACAGGGAAACCTGGCATGCTGCTGTCCATGTGGTCACAAAGAATCAGACACAACTGAGCGACTGAGGAGAAACAAAAATATGTGGCCTATGCGTATATATTTGTATAATAAGTATGCATTATGTTTCCTTTTTTGGAGAAAAGGAAAAATACACCCATTTGAATGCAGAGTTCCAAAGAAAAGCAAGGAGAAATAAGAAAGCCTTCCTCAGTGATCAATGCAAAGAAATAGAGGAAAACAATAGAATGGGAAAGACTAGAGATCTCTTCAAGAAAATTAGAGATAACAAAGGAAATTTTCATGCAAAGATGGGCACAATAATGGCATGGACCTAACAGAAACATAAGATGTTAAGAAGAGGTGGCAAGAATACACAGAAGAACTATACAAAAAAGATCCTCACGACCCAGATAATCACAATGGTGTGATCACACACCTAGAGCGGGACATCCTAGAATGCGAAGTCAAGTGCGTCTTAGGAAGCATCACTACAAACAATGATGGTGGAGGTGATGGAATTCCAGTTGAGCTATTTCAAATCCTAAAAGAAGATGCTGTGAAAGTGCTGTACTCAATATGCCAGAAAATCTGGAAAACTCAGCAATGGCCACAGGACTGGAAAAGGTCAGTTTTCATTCCAATTCCAAAGAAAGGCAATGCCAAATAATGCTCAAAATACTGCACAATTCCACTCATCTCGCACATGAGCAAAGTAGTGCTCAAAATTCTCCAAGCCAGGCTTCAACAGTACGTGAACTGTGAACTTCCAGATGTTCCAGCTGCTTTCAGAAAAGGCAGAGGAACCAGAGATCAAATTGCCAACATCTGTTGGATCATCGAAAAAGCAAGAAAGTTCCAGAAAACATCTACTTCCCCTTTATTGACTATGCCAAAACCTTTGACTGTGTGGATCACAACAAACTGTGGAAAATCCTTAAAGAGATGGGAAAAGCAGACCACACTGCCTCCTGAGAAATCTGTATGCTGGTCAAGAAGCAACAGTTAGAACAACAGGCTATGGATATGGAACAACAGGCTGGTTCCAGATTGGGAAAGGAGTACATCAAGGCTATATATTGTCACCCTGCTGATTTAACTTATATGCAGAGTACATCATGAGAAATGCCAGGCTGGATGAAGCACAAGCTGGAATCAAGATTCCTGGGAGAAATATCAATAACCTCAGATATGCAGATGACAGCACCCTTATGGCAGAAAGTGAAGAACCAAAGAGCCTCTTGATGAAAATGAAAGAGGAGAGTGACAAAGTTGGCTTAAAACTCAACATTCAGAAAACAAAGATCATAGCAACTAGTCCCATCAGTTCATGGCAAATATACAGGGAAAACAATGGAAACAGTGACAGACTTTATTTTCTTGGGCTCCAAACACTGTAGTTAGTGACTGCAGCCATGAAATTAAAAGACTCGCTCCTTGGAAGAAAAGCTATGACCAACCTAGACAACATATTAAAAAGCAGAGATATTACTTTACTGGCAAAGGCCCATCTAGTCAAAGCTATGGTTTTTCCAGTAGTCATGTATGGATGTGAGAGAGGATAAAGAAACCTGAGCACCGAAGAATTGATACTTTTGAACTGTGGCATTGGATAAGACTCTTGAGAGTCCCTTGAACTGCAAGGAGATCCAAACAGTCAGTCCTAAAGGAAATCTGCCCTGAATGCCCATTGGAAGGACTGGTGCTGAAGCTGAAACTCCAGTACTTTGGCCACCTGATGCGAAGAACCAACTTTTTAGAAAAGACCCTGATGCTGGGAAAGATTGAAGATTAGAGGAGAAGGGAATAACAGAGTATGAGATTGTTGGATGGCATCACTGACTCGATGGACATGATTTTGAGTAAGCTTTGGGATTTGATGATGGACAGGAAAGCCTGTTGTGCTGCAGTTCATGGGGTCACAAAGAGTCTGACATGGCTGAGTGACTGAACTGACTGATGCATTACAATATAATGCAGTAAAAGAAAGTATGTTTTTCTTAAAATTGTAATAATGAAGACCATGCTAAACCTAATGAAATAATATGATATGGTGTTAAGTCAAAAAATATAATATAAAATAGTAATTTCAATATGATTACAAGTATACAAAATGTGTATACATGTATAAATAAGGAGTCAATGGCAATAATGAAAATCATTGTATTAGGTTTTAATCATTACTTAATATGCTTTTAAAATGTTATTTGTTCTTATAATCCTCTACATTAAAAGTAAAAATAAAGACCAACAACAGGAGAAATCATTCATGAAAACTTTGTAAAGCTTACTTTTTTATTTTAATATTTTCATTGTATGTGACTAAATCCTCAGCAAATGTCTAATGTTAATTTTTTGGCACACAGATTAAGTTATGCATCTGCTGATAAATTAATATTGCTTGAAAAAAATTTTTAAATTGTCTGAATTTTTAAGATAGCATGATAACATTTACTGCTAAATATCAGCAACTATATGGTGAGCAAAATATATTAAAGTTGTACTATTTATCTTACTTAGACTTATTTTCAATGTATTTATAAGGATTGCTTTTAAATTTAATATTGATTAATTTTGATTAATTAGATTAAGTTTGTTTTAATATTTTATGAGATTAATTCTCACCTATGTCTTTCCTCAT
The DNA here is from genome assembly GCF_023699985.2 of Odocoileus virginianus. NCBI lineage: Eukaryota > Metazoa > Chordata > Mammalia > Artiodactyla > Cervidae > Odocoileus > Odocoileus virginianus. The sequence goes on from NC_069697.1 coordinate 34,537,933, forward strand.
TATTTCAGTTAATACAAATATTTTTGCTTATAATAATGGTTACCACTATTTTTCATTGTGACATCATATGTTGTCATACCTGTGCATATTATATATGTTTCATTTCAATACAAATTAATATAGTGCAATGTTGTTCAGTCACTCAGCCATGTCTGACTTTTTGTAACCCCATGGATTGCCCTTCACTATCTCCAAGAGTTTGCCCCAATTCATGTCCACAGAGTTGGTGAGGCTATCCAATCATCTCATCTTCTGTCGTCCTCTTCTCCTTTTGCCTACCATCTTTCCCAGCAGCAGGGTCTTTTCCAATTAGTCAGCTCTTCGCATCAGGTGGCCAAAGTACTAGAGTTTGAGCTTCAACATCAGTCCTTCCAATGAATATTCAATATTTATTTCCTTTAGGATTGACTGGTTTGATTTCTTTGCAGTCCAAGTGACTCTCAAGAATCTCCTCCAGTACCATGAACCGTAGCTTACCAGTGTCCTCCTCTATTCATGGGATTTTCCAGGCAAGAATACTGGAGAGGGTTGCTATTTCCATCTTCAGGGGACCTTCCCAACCCAAGAACTGAACCTGCATCTCTGGCATTGACAGGTGGATTCTTTACCACTGAGCCAACATAGGTGTGGATTTATCATGATACAGTGACAAATAATTCATTGTTGATTATTACAAATTGCTTTGAACAGTAGTGTATCTGGAGCCATAAACAAGAAATGATTCTTTAAGAAAAACTGGAAACAGTAGAGCACTTTTAGACAAATTAAGTAGGCATTACTTTCTGTAAACATTGTTGATGTATAGTCATTTGGTCTTAAACCTAGCCAAAGAAAAAATACAGAGCGAGACACAAAATAAAGGCCTTTCAGTCTGGATCCCTTCACTCAAGCCATAAAGATAATAAATGTTTATTTCTTTGAAGTAAAATATTTATTTCCTTGAGTTAGTAGGAAAATAATGATATTTTCATTTGAAATATATCAAAAGACCATCAACTTATTTTATTAATATGTTTCACTATTTAAGACAAGCACTCTTCTGTGAAAGGTATTGCATCACCCACTGGGTCCCAAATAAGGTGAAGAGCCAGCCAGCCCACCTTCATTAAAAAACCATAGCGGATAGTACATCACTGACATAGGTGCTCCCAGGCCTAGGGCAAATGGGGCGCATGGAAAGGCACATTGATTCCTTCAGTTAAGAGTCCTTTGGGGACGATGACATTTGTATTGGCCTTTGAAGGCTGGATAGAGTTTCACCAAATGGAGAACAGAAGGAAAGGGCAATCAACATTGAAATCAGGGCAAGTAAAGGCTTGGGCTTCAAGGAGATCCAACCAGTCCATCCTAAAGGAGATCAGTCCTGGGTGTTCATTGAAAGGACTGATGCTGAAGCTGCAACTCCAGTACTTTGGCCATCTCATGTGAAGAGTTGACTCATTGGAAAAGACCCTGATGCTGGGAGGGATTGGGGGCAGGAGGAGAAGGGGGTGACAGAGGATGAGATGGCTGGATGGCATCACCGACTCAATGGGCATGAGTTTGAGTAAACTCCGGGAGTTGGTGATGGGCAGGGAGGCCTGGTATGCTGCGATTCATGGGGTCACAAAGAGTTGGACACGACTGAGCGACTGAACTGAACTGAAAGGCATGGGAAGCACAATTTTTAAAATCTTTAATATACAGAGCTGACTTGTCCTTCAGTAAAAATTCAATAGTTCATTTTTTCAGTTATACACATTTCATAAGGGGAAATAAACCAAATGTACTATCTTTGTTATAAAATCCATATTCTTTGACCAAAATCTCCAAAGCAAATATATTACTGGAAGAGATAATCACATACATTTACTGAAAGAAAAATAATTCACTAGTATATAACGAACTTTTAAAAATATATACATGTTAGGTTAGTGGCAATTCATATCTCACTCACAGAGTGGCATAAAATTGTTTTTGGAGTTATTTTTAAAATCTAATTTTAGCAGATTAATTTCCATATGAGTATCTGATTTGTTCTCCTTTTTAAATGCCAATGCTATCATTATAGGAGATAATAAATGTTAGTTAACAATATAAGTAACTTCAATACAGAATAACATCTGCCACAAGGCAGTCAAAGCCACCTATAACAAAGCTTCCATATCTAAATTATAAATACATGCTTTTTGTTATGCTCTCTCTTACAGAATATGGGAGAGTCAAAGAAATTAAAGGCCTTTTTATTTGGTGCCTTGAAATGGACAACATGAAAGACACATGTGAAATTCACAGCCATTAACAAGTTCACAGAACACTTTAGACACACACATTTATCAAAAAATGTTTATAGTTTTGGGAAACCATAGAAGAAGTTTCACTAGCCAATCATTATCTCTTTTTCACTGTGCCTACTGCACAGGGCCAACCCAATGTCAGGCATTCCTCTGAGTCATCAGGCCACGCTGTGCAAGGACAAATACCACCACGTTCCTAGGCAGTGTTCCATGCTTCGTTTACACAGAGCACCTAGTACATGTGTGTTTTTTATGTTAAGTTCTGTCTCCTTGAGCGCTATTTCCTCTCTTTTGGCTTCCACCAAGGTCAAAGGAATCTCTAGCAAAAAAAAAAAAAAAGTCTGGTACTGGAAATCTGTCCACCCAGTCTCTAAACAACCCTAAGTTCACAAGTTAATTAAGTACACTACCAAGTCAATGTCAATATTCTAATAGAGGCAATAACAAGACCTATTGAAGGCTGACTGTGATGACTTTACCTAACATTTATCCTTTTTTGTTCAGTCTCTGAGGATATATGTAAGTGTCAATCATCACAAGGGTGATCAATTCTAAATGACAGTCTCTAAACATCATCCAGGCTAAAGAGTCTCTAATTCACCTTCCAACACATCCCATCATCCCCTTATACTATAGAGCATCTCAAGCATCAAGTTCATCCCAACAGGCAGACTAGAACCTCCATGAGTCTCATGGAGGGGGAAATCTAGACAGGCCAGTATGTGAGCACAGCTTCTAGAAGCAACTCTACTCTTCCACACAGGACCTTTCATAAGTAATCTTTTCTTCTTCTCATTCCTTAAAGGCCTGTAGTGTTTGATGGTCAGAAGACTGAATATGAGATGTGAATGCTACATTGCAGAAGCTTTCAGCAAGATCTTTAAAAGTAATGCCCTGGAAAAGTGAAGCATCCAGTTACTAATTACAGATAAAGGAATTACCAGGATTCAACTTTCAAAAGAGCTACCTAATTATCCACACTCGTTGCTGCCTTATTATGAACACATGTATGTTGAACAACTAGAATTTTATCACTAAACTGAAGCTGAACTTTTATAAATTAAAATACATTAAAGAGACTCTCTCACCATGAATTTTATAAGCAGGTTTCAAAGATGTTTAGAAACATAGTTCTTGCAACCCCAAATGAAAAGAATATATGAAATTTCATTGCAGCAACCTTCAGTTTTTATACTGCCTCCATTTGATGCTTTTTTATTTTAAATGCTCATATGTTAAACCTCATCCAAAGGCTCTTTTGACTAAATTACTCACTGTGTAACATTTTCTCACATAAAATGTGGAGAAGTAGCCGCCTGGAGGTCATTAAAAACATATTTCTAAGTATACATTTTTGACATAGATGTTCCAAAAAATCAATTCAGTTTAAAATATTGGTCTCATTTGGCTTGTTAAAACAAGTTGTGTGCTAATAACATGAGAGATATTTTTTAAATCTATAACTTCTGTTATCTCTTAATGATTCTCAATTTTATGGAATTAATTTAATTATTCAAGATATATTTTGATATTTACTATGTCCCTCAGTGTTTGGGGCTTCCCTGGTGGCTCAGATGGAAAGGGATCTGCCTGCAATGCAGGAGACTTGAGTTCAATCCCTGGGTAGGGAAGTTCCCTAGGAGAGGGAAATGGTTATCCATTCCAGTATTCTTGCCTGGAGAATTCTATGGACAGAGGAGCCTGGGGAGCTACAGCCCATGGAGTTGCAAAGGGCTGAGCAACTAACACACTCAGTGTTTGGAGTTGGCAAGAGGCTATCTGGTGATATTCTCAAAGGTGAAAAAAAACAAAAGGACAAGTCCAGGGGAGAGGGACCAATACAGAAAGCTGTTGAGTGTGATCTACTTGCAAGATAGCTAGATATCCATGACTAATAGGCAACAAAAGATGAGGGGAATTATCAAGTAAGAGATATACATTGTTATGAATGAGACTGTGCAGGCTGTGTGTACAGGATGAAAAGAGGGAGGAGAACGAAATCCTGTGAAACATTAGCTTTTAAGGGAAAGATGGAATTAGAGGAACTTGAAGAGGAAGCTGAGTAGGAGGAACCAGAAAGAAAGAAAAAATCCTGCAGCATGTGGTGCCAGGAACTTCATGGGAGCAGCACATTCTGAGAAAGAGAAAGTGAGAGCTAAGTTCAGGGCTGAGAAGCATGACTTTAGTTGACCATTGGCTTGGGTTGACTATTGAAGAAATCAGGCTGACTGTCAAGGGGACCTCTTGAAGTGTAGGGAAGGGAAAGGGAAGAAGAGGAGATGGTGATTGCAGGATTCTCTCAACTTGCAGATCTGGAGTTTTTGTTTTAAAACTCGATAGAAAGGATTTTAGTATTGTAAGGGACTTGAGGTCAACAACAGCAAAACAATAATAAAAACTGAAACTGTATTACAAAATTGCAGACTTGATGTGAGGCTTTGGATTAAAAGGGTGTAAGAAAATGTAATAAACATACTAATAAATACATAAGTATATATAATTATAAATTATAAATATATAAATTATAAAATAATAAACATAGAATCTTTAAAATGATCATTATATAACAGTACCTCATCTGAGGAATTTATTAAGCAAATAATCTGCTATATGCTGAAAAACTATGTACAGAGATATTCATCAAAGAATTATTCTCAACAAAAAAAATGCAAATAATCTATAATTTTCCAGTTATATGAAATACATTAAATTGATTATGATATACCCAAATGATAGAATAATACTGGGAAATTAAAAGTCATGGTCTTAAATGATACAGAATGCAATACATAAAACTGTATATAGCCTTTGAATTAAATTTGTAAACATAATTTACACTCATAAATAAATGATATTTTCAAAATAAAGAGTGGTTACCCATGGATTGTAAGATTATGAGAATTTTGTATTTCTTCATATTTTATGTTGTTCACAGCCTCCAAAGTTTATATAATAATTAATATGTTACTTTTATTCTCAGAAATATATTACCATTATTATTAAGGACTGATAATTTGTATTTTTCAAAACATTTACATAAAGTTTAGTATGTATTAATATTGCTTAAGATGCTGTGTATCTTAAAACTGAAAAGACTGATTGTCTTGGTCATTATTCAACACAGAAGTGGTTTAATATCCTCATTCAGCTTTTCTTGATGTTTAAAGCTATTCAGTGAAGTTTTCTAACGCTTATACATATTAGTGCATTATTGGGACTAGATTATCAACTTAGTGAATATCTTTGGTGACTTAGCATTTGGCAGATTGCTATTGCCAGAAAAAGTTTATGGTTATGATTTCTCTGAAACACTAAAAAAATAAAAATATAGATGTATGGGTGGAGTTGATTTATATTAAATGCTATTCCCTACACACTGTATTAACAGTTGCATCTTTAGAGTATTGTTTGCTGTTGTTTAGTTGCTAAGTCATGTCTGACTCTTTGCAACCCCATGGACTGTCACCTGTCAGGCTCCTCTGTTCATGGGGTTTTCCAAGCAAGAATACTGGAATGGGTTGCCATTTCCATAAAACTTTGTAGCAAGACCTTTAAGTATTGTGTTGCTACCTGATTAGATTATGGTAAATGTAATTTATTAAACTGATTATCTGAAAATATTTATTTATTTAATTCAATGGATGAATGTTAAGATTTATTCCAACCCTGAGACTCTGTGATTGCATAAATTATCCTATTTGGCATATGATAAGTCTCCTTTTAACCAGAATATTCATGCAATAGAGATCTTTCAGTATAAATCTATTTTTGTTGAATATATATGTGAGCACAGTTCCAGAAATCACAGTAATCACAATAATTAACAGAAGCAAATTGTGAAGATTTGCTTTTAAAATGTTCAAAGATACCTCAAACAGATCTATTTATTGTCTAATAATTCTTCCAACATAGTTTAAAATGCTTGTCATTGAGGCTTTCCCCACACATTTTTTTAAGTCTAAAACAACAGAATTAGCATAATTCTTAGGAATTTTAAAATTGATGTTTTGTGAAGTTCTAAATCTCCCATTCAAGAGATGGGAATACCAGACCACCTGACCTGCCTCTTGAGAAATCTGTATGCAGGTCAGGAAGCAACAGTTAGAACTGGACATGGAACAACAGACTGGTTCCAAATAGGAAAAGGAGTCCGTCAAGGCTGTATATTGTCACCCTGCTTATTTAACTTATATGCAGAGTACATCATGAGAAATGCTGTGCTGGATGAAGCACAAGCTGGAATCAAGATTGCTGGGAGAAACATCAATAACCTCAGACATGCAGATGACAACACCCTTATGGCAGAAAGTGAAGAAGAACTAAAGAGCCTCTTGATGAAAGTGAAAGAGGAGAGTGACAAAGTTGGCTTAAAGCTCAATATTCAGAAAACAAAGATCATGGCATCCGGTCCCATCACTTCATGGCAAATAGATGGAGAAACAATGGAAACAGTGGCAGATTTTATTTTTGGGGGGCTCCAAAATCACTGCAGATGGTGACTTCAGCCATGAAATTGAAAGACACTTGCTCATTGGAAGAAAAACTATGACCAACCAAGACAGCATATTAAAAAGCAGAGACATTACTTTGCCATCAAAGGTCCATCTAGTCAAAGCTATGGTTTTTCTAGTGGTCATGTATGGATGTGAGAGTTGGACTATAAAGAAAGCTGAGTGCCAAAGAATTGATGCTTTTGACCTGTGGTGTTGGAGAGAACTCTTGAGAGTCCCTTGGACTGCAAGGAGATCCAGCCAGTCCATCCTAAAGGAAATCTGTCCTGAATGTTCATTGGAAGGACTGATGTTGAACCTGAAACTCCAATACTTGGACCACCTGATGTGAAGAGCTGACTCATTTGAAAAGACCCTGATGCTGGGAAAGATTGAAGGTGGGAGGAGAAGGGGGTGACAGAGGATGGGATGGTTGGATGGCATCACCGACTCAATGGACATGAGTTTGAGTAAATTCTGGGAGTTGGTGATGGACAGGAAAGCCTGGCGTGCTGCAGTCTATGGGGTTGCAAAGTCGGACACGACTGAGCAACTGAACTAAACTGAACTGAAATACTAAATATCTTCATTGTTAAGCCAGGGTTCAATTAGATATGCAGTCACTTGAATCTAAAATTATACTAACTGACACGGTAGACATATTTAGCAAAGTCAGTGTTTTCTTGGTTGATTTAAAAGAGTTTGTGTTTGAGAACATATTTGTTTATGTTTTGTTACCAACTCACACTTAAATAACTTGCAAAACTGCAATGGGAAATTGTTCATGTTTAATTACATTTTAACTAGTCATTCTCTTGCCACTGAAATTCATGAAACTGGCATTAAACCAAGTGATTTGATGTGAGTCCAGAAACATTAAGAGCATATGATGAAATTGCCTGAATTATAGAACGAGTGCTTAAATCAGTGGCTCAGCATTAGACAATTTAATTAGATTCCTTTTGCATTAATGTGGAAATCAAAACAATTAGCACTTATAGATTTTTCCTAGTCTACTCTAAAAGCACTATGACAAACATCAGAACAAAAAGTTAAAAGTTTCATGAATCCCTTTTTAAATTTTATCTACAAAATGTCAATGCTCTAAAATATTGAAAGTATCAAAATGTTAAATGCTATGTACTCAACCCTCAGGTGATGATTGATTTCCTCAGTATTTATCTAGATGTTTTGGTGACATCATGAGCAGGACTACCTCCTACTGAATATCATCTTACCTAATATCATCTTACATAGAAACAAACTGTGAATATAAAATATTGCTATGCGTCCCATTATCATTTTTTATAGTTCATTCAGAATGATAAAGAGTTAAATGTCAATATCATTTTAACCAGTTTGATTCAAAATATTTCCAGGTTAGTGTGCTAACAACCTAAAAATGTATTTATCTAATTGTTTACAAATATGGCATTAATAAGTTATAAGAATAATGATTATAGTAAAATATTATTTCCCAATGTTTATGGCAATTAAAGTTGAAGGAATTATATTAAGGAAATAATAATGAGTTATATAGTCCAATTATCACTTGAACACATCTCATCTTTGTCTGGGTGCAGTTAAGGAAACTGAAACACCACATGCGTTGAAAATAAAGTGACAAATAATGTCAGAATTAGAGGTCTTGTGAATGTGGGAAGAACTGGGCAGCAAACACCTGAAAGTCTGCAACAAGAACATTAGGGAAGCAATTACTCGTGACCTCAGCCCACAGCACTGGAGAAGGTGGCCAAGCCAGAGTCACCAAGAAGGTCTTGACTGCCATGACTGTGGAGGAAGAGCTCGTGGAAAGATCTGTGATGCTACCATGTCTGGCTGTGAAATGAGGCTCCCAGAGAGCTCCACATCTGTCTCAACATGCTCCCACTATGTCCTCCCAAGACTAGTGACTTTTTTAATTTCCGAACTCCAAATCTCCCAGTAGTTCTTCTAACTGGCAAACTCTAATGCCACAACCATACAGGGAAGCAAATTCTTAGAAATATACTTATCATTGTTAAAAGTTTTGATGAATGGGTCACCTCAACATCCATAAACATCTCTTTACCCACATTTAATTTCTAAATAAAGACAAAAAACATATTTCCACCTAATATATTGCAACTATTCATCATTCAATTGAAGACAAGCTTACCTCCACAAAAGATGAAACACAAGGTCCTGTATCATTTTATGCTTCTCTGGGTGATTTTTATTTCTTTCCTAGATGATTCACAATCCCCCTTTGATACTATGTAGTTTCATAGTGAGATTTATCATTGTAACACACCTTAGATTATCAGAGAATTGAGCAGAGGAAAAGACTGATGTAAAGGAATATATTAATATCAAAGCAAGGAAAAATGCACATGACTTCTTCAGCTCTTGTTTGTGAAAACACTCATGGGGCTGCAGTTGGTATTTATAATGTCCTTCTTCCATTACTGTTCTAAATTTTCTCTAACCTCATCAAGAACCTCATTTGTCTTGGTTCTTTTCCTGATGTGGTAATTCATATCTTTTTTATTCCTGTAGTCTTTGTGTCATTAGCAGTTATGCCTATATCATTTTACCACTGAACATAGAAAAACTGAGTGGCACATTGAGAGAATCATCCAAGTTCCAAGCAGATTCATCTTCAGTGCCATTGTGTCAGATCAACTCCATTTCCCCATAATAATCAGGATTAATCTTCAGTCAAAATATATCCATTTCTTCTTGTGGTTTCAGTGTCATGAGGTACCCTAAGTAGCCTGGTGGCAATCTCAAATTCTAGTTCAATGGAACTATTGCAGTGTCCCCTGGTGGGACTATCCCTCTCTTGTGAGCTAAAATCTCAAAACAGGTGGAGATAAAGAACAGGAAACGTGTTTTGGTAGTAGGTCAGTAAGATACATATTAAGAGGAGTCACTCTCATTTTCCCTACATTTTGTTCTTTTGGGTTATTAACACATTCACCTTGGCAATGCCTCCAACCCCATGGTGAGAATATATTTCTCTGGATGGGATCTTCCCAACTGAGGGGCTTCATGCAGTACTTGACTGCTTCAGTTTATTTCCACCACTGCTACCTGCACACTGCACTGACTCCATGTAAAGTGCTGGTGAACCAATGGCATATTTTCCGTTGACCCTTCTGCTCCACTATGCTTTATTTTACTTTTGGTTTCAAATTTTAAAATGGAAAACTAACTAAGTCAGCAGCAGCAAAATAACAAAGCATTGACTCCGTTCAGTTGCTCAGTTGTGTCTGACTCTTTGTGACCCCATGTACTGCAGCAAGCCAGGCTTCCCTGTCCATCACCAACTCCTGTGGCCTACTCAAACTCATGTTCATTAAGTCGGTGATGCCATCCAACCGTCTCATCCTCTGTCACCCCCTTCTCCTCTTGCTTTCAATCTTTCCCAGCATCAGGGTCATTTCAAATGAGTCAGTTCTTCCGACCAAGTGGCCAAAATATTGGAGTTTCAGCATCAGTCCTTCCAATGAATACTCAGGACAGATTTCCTTTAGGATGGACTGGTTGGATCTCCTAGCAGTCCAAGGGACTCTCAAGAGTCTTCTCCAACACCACAGTTCAAAAACATCAATTCTTTGGCACTTAGCTTTCTTTATAGTCCCTCTAAGGCCTCTTGACTCTACATTCCAGGATGTCTGGCTGTAGGTGAGTGATCACACCATCATGATTAACTGGGTCATGATGAACTTTTTTGTACAGTTCTTCTGTGTATTCTTGCCACCTCTTCTTAATATTTTCTGCTTCTGTTAGGTCCATACCATTTCTGTCATTCCATTGGAGTCTAGTCTAAGCAAGAAAATAACTACTGATTTAGAGGAGGTTTTTCTAAAATAATAGCAGCATCACTCTATGTTTAATCAGAACTGGTATATACTTAATAAAGAACAACCTGTTGGATGAGAATTCATGTGAATGAATTTTAGGAGATAGCAGTGAATAAGAAGAGAAGAGTTAAAGAGAAGTTGAAGACCATAGTATTACTTAGTCTAGGGAATAGAAAGTTATTGGGTGACAATAATCTTCCAGTATCTAAAGTAATTAATGAAGAAAATTTAGTTTATCAAATGGGAAAAAAGACTCCACGAGTAAAAAGATCAAAGGGCTGGACTGGATTATTGAAAGGAGACTTCATGAGTCTTGTCTGTGGTTCTAGAAAATCAGTCCAATGTTAGGAGAGGGATGAAATAAGGTGACTATAAGGTCCTCATAACTTTTAGGTTTTTCATACTGTATCTTATTTACAGAGAGGAAAAGTGGTCCAGAAAATCTGGCAGTAAAATATAAATGTAGCAGAACCAGGGATAACAATAATTATGTCATGTCCATTTCAGGGATAGGAGGAGGGTTTGGAAAGGTTGTCTGGCAAGTTTGTATTTTACAAAGTACTATCTCCCAAACAAACTTCTCTTAGCCCCTTAGCAGCACTAGGAGATTTGTATCATTAAATACATGCTCTGAAGTGGCTTTTTAAGGTTATACAATCAGAAGAGAAAGTAGAGGGTACGTGGAATATTTATTGACCTCTTATGAGTAAAAGCTCCAATGAATAAATTTTATCCTATATACTTTAATAAATATCAAAATAATTTGACAAATAGACACTTGCACAAGGATAAACCTTAAATAAAGACAGTTGTGATTACTAAAAGAAGTATCTCCAAAATCAATATTTGCTATTTGATTTTCTCAAAAGTTCTCACTAGAGGAAAAGTATTATAATGAGGGGAAAGAGTTTGTGCTTTTTTTGAATCTTGATAGGCAAGAACTGGAATAGTTTTCGAAACATTACCGAACCCCTCTGAGCTACTGATTCTTCTCTTATGAAAACAGAGAAAATAGCATACATCCACATAGGTGTTTTGAGTAAAAATTTCCCAATACAGTGCTTTATTTTCCTTTATTTTATTCCCATCTGTCTTTATTTGTTCATCTTCTATCTAATTTGGTCCCTTCAGCTTTTATAAAGACCAAGTAGAAGTCAGCTGGCACTAGCATAAATTATAAATATAAATAGAGAAAGAATTATATAACAATCAGTTACCACGAACAGTCAATTTATATATACAACCAAAGGATGTTCAACAAAATAATCAAGAATTACCAAAGACTTTGAACCCATGAGAATCTGTGAGAAGAGTGGCAACCTTCTGGAGCAGCACATTCTAATACAACTATAATGGGAGCCACATATGTAATCTACATGATCTGTAGCCACATTAGAATAAGTAAAAAAGAAGCCAGTGCAATAAATTTTATATTATCATTTCAAAATATAATCAATATAGAAATGAGATACTGTCATTGTTTTTTATACTAAGCCTCTGAAATCTGGTGTGTGTTTTACATTCATAGCACACGTCAATTGTAGCCACGTTTCAAGTGCCCAGCAGTCACATGTGGCTTGTGGCTCCCACATTGAACAGAGCAGCCATAGCCCTCAGTCTTCTGGGAAATATTGAGCATACAAAACAGAAGCCACTGGAAGGAAGCCAACTCGCTACTCTTGTAGGTAATGACAGGTTGCTAAAAATCACTCCAGCCCTGATCTCAGGTCTGCACTGAGTTTCTGGGCCAGAAACCAAATGCTTTTTGGGCAGCCTCTGACCTCCTCATGAGCTTCTTTGTAACCTTTTAGAGGTATGGGTCATTGACTGTGAAACAAACAAATAATAAAAAAAAAAATGTTAGTCTTGGGACAAACAGGATATAGTCGCAAATACCCAAAGCTCTAGTGGGAACAAAGGGACTTGGTGAATATCCTTAGAGCTGCTAAGGCATTTTATGGTCCAGCTGTGAGGTCTTATGCTTTGAGTTGGCTGGGAACACCCAAATCAGTCCTATAACCTAGCTTTGAAAAAAGGGCATTTGGGGCAATTTATTGTCTTTTATTTGTTTGCAAAAATCTGTGGAGCCTCATTAAGGAAAGGAAGGGGTTGGTCTTTCCGTTAGCTCATTTGATCTTTGTTGTTGTTTGAACAGGTGTGAAGGCTAGAATTATCTGGTGTATTTATATAATTTTTTTACTTGTACAAACCATTGTAAATTTTGTCATCAAACCTTTTAAACCTAACCACTCAACAGGGAGAAGCTTAAATTTGGGGACTATTAAAAATCACACATTTCACGTTTTATTTCTCACCTATTGAAGGTTTCAAAATGCTTGAACCCTGACTTTTCCAGAGTTGATACCCCAAGACAAGCCCTCACTGTACCTCACTCAAACCTCTTGCCTAATAAGCTCCAATTTACTTTTTGGGTTTCAACTTGACTCCTTTCTCTAGGTATTCTACCCCTTTTGCCCCCACCCCGGCCTGTTGTCAGACTGCACCAGAGTCTTCTGAGGTGCAGCTCTAATCACATCCTAGCTGAGACTAGTAATTACTTTCAATTGCTATGTTTCAGGCATATGCACTTTGTCATTTAAAGCCTCACAGCAACTCTTAAAAGCAATGCCTCTTACACAGATTTTCATTTTAAGGACACTGAGGTTTAGATAAAGCCCAATATCAAACGATTTAAAAGTTTTTCGAACTGAGATTTAAATCACAGCAGACTTGAGTCTCATTGCACAAACAAGAAACTGTCTCAAAAATATTTGGTGGCTCCTTATCCTCATGAATCTATAATAAGGCCTTCCACCATCCCACATCCTAATTTTCATAAATCCATGCTTTTATTTAACATCATTTCTACTGTCAGAAACTTCAAACCTTTGTACTTTAAACCATTTTCAAGGCTCATGTTATTTTCCCCAGATAAAACTGGTACCTTCATTTCATCAATTAGAACTGGTCTTTTTTTTTTTTTTTAAGGATCCCCATAAAAACCCTTTACAGCATTATTAATTTATTTAAGACATTGCTCTTGATGCCTCCAGCTTGAACTAAGAAATCAAGGACTTTCTTAAAAAACTTGGCTTTACGAGTGAGGGATTTGTGGGCCAGTAAGAGTGCCCCAGGATGTATTCTCTTAGCTTCACACAGAATATACATGTTCCTGATCATTTTCTTATTCCTTTCAATGTAATTATACAAAACAAAGATAATTCTGAAAACAAATATAATTAATAACTACTTATTGCTAGGCTTCCTTGGTGGCTCAGAGAGTAAAGAATCTGCCTGCCAATGCAGTACACCAGGATTTGATCCTTGGGTCAGAAAGATCCCCTGGGGAAGGGAATGGCTACCCACTCCAGTATTCCTGGCTGGAGAATCCCATGAACAGAAGAGGCAGGCAGGCTACAGTCTATGGGGTCACAAAGAATTGGACACAACTGAACGGCTAAGCACACAACTACCTACTGCCAGTTTATTCTGTTTCCTATATATTCTTCTTTTGCTCATAAGATGTCATAAGGTTGAGAAAAAAGCAAGATGCAAATCAAATGCTGACCTACTGAAGGAGCTCAACTGATCCCCTGACCCAGACTTTACAGAAAGAATCAAAAAGGAAATTGGGGCCTAGTATACAGCATAAAAATCTCATTTCTGATTCCCTAATTAAAAAAAAAAAAAAACCAGCAGGATGATTGGAAGCAGTTAATACCTTGGATTTATATAACTCATTTTTTTTCCTAAAGTGCTTAACTTTTGGTACAGATTTCAAATGTTTCTCTATAAACTAAAAGTGAGACTAATAAATAAAATCTGCATTTGTCCAGCTTTAATATTTTCTAGCGGTTTGCACAATTGATCGGTCACCAATCTGTGAGGTAGCTACTTCCTCTACAGATATGAAATTGACAACAGAATATATAAATGGCTCCTTTTAAGGGATAGTGCAAATTTGCAAGTGAAATATAGATTCCACACTTCTTGTCTTTCAGATTCTTTTGATTTAACTGTTCTGCTTTCTCTGACATTTTAATCTATTCATTGGGGTTTCATGACAAGTTCAATAACACTAAAAGAAAAGATACTGTAGTCACTAAGATTGCCTCTTTGAAAAAAACTCAAAGATGAAAGGAGCCCAAGTCATAGTCTACACAATTTGTGCTTATTACACGCTTCTGATAAAAGAACAAGTGGGAGAGAAAACGACTCTATATTATCTGGATTTAACTTGTTCATTTTATGGGACTATTTTTCTTGGTTGTCATAAAAATGGATGCATGCATTAGGGAGAGTTAATATTTAAAAGAAAAGTAGAAAAAATATTAAATCAGAATATAATTTTTATCATTATTCATTGAATGGTATTGACCTAAAACAGACACCAACTATTTCTCCAGCAAAAATGAGTTTATTCAGTGTCAGCAACAAATTGCAATTTGGGGTCTATTATACAACCATGATGAGCCACATGCAAGTCCCCACATAGAAGAGAAGGAGAATTCATTTACTGCAGGGAAAAAAAAGTTGAGAGGGTAATAGTAGACAGAGTCTGTGGCTGAACATTGACTGAGTTGTTGCCAAAAAAGAAGAGTTCTTCTTTGTTCTCTTAGAGACCAGATAGATATGAAGGACATGAAAGCTTCCCCTTCTGGTCACCTGACTCTAATATTTAATTGATGTTTCTGTTAATCTTTTTGACATTTCCCCCTTCTTATCAAGACCTTTCTCTGAAATCATTGATCAAGAGTCACATTTACCACTTTTGAGGGACCTTTTCCCCTCAATGCCAAGAAGGATCAGTGTCCCACATCGGCAAGAAAATGTACAGATTAGAAACCTATTGATCTCATTGCCTCGCTGGTGGCTCAGACGGTAAAAGCATCTGCCTACAACGCAGGAGACCAAGGTTCAATCCCTGGGTTGGGAAGATTCCCTGGAGAAGGAAATGGCAACCCACTCCAATACTCTTGCCTTGAAAATCCCATGGATGGAGGAGCCTGGTAGGCTACAGTCCATGGGGTTGCAGAGAGTCGGACACGACTGGGCGACTTCACTTTCACTGTCATGTAACAAGGAGGAGTAGAAGGGAGAACTCAGACTTTTATCTCTGACTTTTTATCTAAAGTCAATACGTTATCAAGGTCATAGACAATGGAGTTCATTTGAAGTGTTGTATCATCATCAAAGATTTGAAGACAAGCTTCCAACAGGTCTAATGGGGCTATCTTGGGAAATATGCTTCATCAGATGTTTTCTGCTTCAATTTCGGGAAATTTTTACCTTTAGATAACCAGATGATATGCAGGTCCAGTCAAGTTTAGGTGTGTCACATGGATCCAAGAATCTGTTCCCTGGAGTTTGGCAGCATAGTGTTTGTTAGCAATACTTAATAGGGGCTTTTCCAGTGAGGCTGACGAGAGTTATTCTGGAGATGTCTTTTCCAATAGAGGAAATCTCAAGTTTTCAAGTTTTGATGCTTAAAATTTTTGTCTCCTGAGGGTGCTCTGTGAAAAGATTATTCTACCAAAACATGGTTATTTTTAATTGAGGCAATTAGAGGTTTTCAGTATTGCAGTATCTCTTCCTTTGTCTGCTGTGGTCAAACGAAACAGGAGCCAAGTACATTGGGTATCCTGGGACTATTTCAAAAGATGAGAGTTTATGAGTTCCTAACACAGTGGATCTATGATTTAGGACAAACAGCAATGCTTTTGGCCAAGGTATTTGGAGGGCCTCTACAAATTTTAATTGAATTTTAATATTGCTGTTAGTGCATTCAACTGAACAGAAAGATTGAGGGTGGCAAGCACAGTGAAATTTCTGTTGCTCTTTTTCAGTCATTCAATCATGTCTGACTCTTTGCAACCCCATGGACTGCAGCACATCAGATTTCTCTGTCAATCAACATATCCTGGTGTAATTTCTGTAAAACTGGCCAAACAAAGTATCTGACCAGTAAAATGAGTTTCTTAACTGCTGTGAAGTTTAAGAGGAGTTCTTCGAGTGTGGATACTCTTCTCTAAAAGGATTTTAGCCACATAAAATCTGTCGGCAATGGAAGGCTTCAGTCCAGTGTCAAAACATACATACAATGGCTAAAGCATATTTATACCATGATATGGAGGAAGTTGTAAGAAACCTAATCTTTGGATCTGACATGACCCATTAGGTAGTTTAAAATGCCCAATAGCAGTACAAACTGGCTTCCTGGGGTTGTATTTCAAAAAAGTACCTATTTCAAAATAGATACTTTTTATAGCTTTGCTACTGTTTCCCCCAATATTGATTCATTACTGGTATAATTTTTAAGAATACCAATAGTTTAATGCCTGTACTGTGGTGAGGAATGATGATTTTAGACCCTCCAGTAAGACTGGGTTGTGATTTGGTGTAAACTAGAGTTCTCTCTTTATCAGGCCAATAATTATTGAATTTCCAGTCTCATTTTTCCTTGTTTGAGGCTAATTGTTGGGCATCTCTGGCCAGCTTTTATAAGTTATCATTTGCGGAAATATCCTTTTGGACCTGACAGAGGTTTATCTGCTCTTAGCTTCTCTAAGGGCATCATTCTCTGTGGAAATATCAGCAGGGCGAATTTTCCTTAGCTTTAGACAGTCAAGTTCAGAACACACCTTAATAACTAAAGTAACAGATAAAATTGCATCCAATAATTCTTGAACATAAAGCCATTTTTTATTTCCATCAGAAGTAAGAAAGCCACATTGCTTCCAAGACATTCCAAAAGCGTATCAGTATAAATGTTGACAGTTTTGCCCATGGCCAGAGTACAACCTTGTGTAGCAGTAGTAGTGTTAGCTGCTCAGTCGTGTCTGACATTTTGCAACCCCATGGACTATAGCCCACCAGGCTCCTCTGTCCATGGAATTCTCCAGGCAAGAATACTGGAATGGGTAGCCATTCCCTCCTCCAGGGGACCTTCCCAGCCCAGGGATCAAACCCAGGTTTCCCACACTGCATGTAGATTCTTTACCCTCTGAGCCTGTGTAAGAGCATATACACAGAAGGCAATGGCAGCCCACTCCAGTGTTCTTGCCTTGAAAATCCCATGGACGGAGGAGCCTGGTGGGCTGCCGTCTATGGGGTCGCACAAAGTCGGACACGACTGAAGCGACTTAGCAGCAGCAAGAGCATATAATTCAGCCTGTTGAGCTGAAGTAGCCATAGGTAAACACCAACATCAAAAGGATTTGCAATAAATTCAATATCAATAAAAACAAAAAGCCCAATAAAAATGGGCAAAAGACCTAAACAGACATTTCTCCAAAGAATACATACAGATGGCTAATAATAATGAAAAAATGCTCAACGCTGCTTATTATTAGAGAAATACAAATCAAAGCTACAATAAGATATCACCTACACTGCTCAGAATGATCATGATCAGAAAAAATCTACAAATCCTGGAGGGGATGTGGAAAAAAGGGAACCCTCTTGCACTGTTGCACTGTTGGTGGGAATGTAAATTGATGCACCACTATGGAGAATAGTGTGGAGATTTCTTTAAAAACTAAGAATAAAACTGCCATATGACAGCAATCCCATTAGTGGGCACATACCCTGAAACCACAATTCTAAAAGACACATCTGCCTCAATATTCATTACAGCACTATTTACAATAATCAGGACATGGAAGAAACCTAGATATCCATCAACAATGAATGGATAAAGAAATCAGGATATGTATATACAATGGGATATTGATGTTGTTCAGTCACCCAGTTGTGTCCGACGCTTTGAGACCCCATGGACTGTAGCATGGAGTAATGGGACATTACTCAGCTATAAGAGGTGGGAGGGGGGATAGGGATGGGGAATACTTGTAAATCCATGGCTGATTCATGTCAATGTATGACAAAAGCAACTACAATATTGCAAAGTAATTAGCCTCCAACTAATAAAAATAAATGGAAAAAAAATTTAAAAAAAAAGGAATGAATTTGAGTTGGTTCTAGTGAGGTGAATGAGCCTGTTGTACAAAGTGAAGTAAGTCAGAAAGAGAAAACCAGATATCATTAATGCATATATATGGAATTTAGAAAAATGATACTAATGAACCTATTTGTTGGGCAGCAATAGAGAGGCAGACATAGAGAACAGATATGTGGACACAGTGAGGGAAGGAGAGGGTGGGACTAACTGAATGAGTAGCATTGAAACATATCCATTACCATATATAAAATAGATAACCAGTGGGAATTTGCTGTATGTTGAAGGGAGCTCAACCCAGTACTTTGTGACAATCTAGAAGGATTGAATGAGGTGGAAGGTGGGAGGGAGGTTCAAGAGAGGGGGGCATATGTATACCTGTGACTGATTCAGGTTGATGTTTGATGAAAACCAACACAACACTGTAAACCAATTTTCTTCCAATTAATATTAAATAAATTTTAAAAAAGAAAAAAAATGGCTAGCAATAGCATTGTTGTTCTGTCACTCAGTCATGTCCAACTCTTATTACCCCGTGAACTGCATTATGCCAGGCTTCCCTGTCCTTCACTATTTCCCAGAGTTTGCTCAAACTCATGTCCATTGAGTCAGTGACGGCATCCAACCATCTTGTCCTCTGGCATCCCCTTCTCCTCCTGCCTTCAATCTTTCCCAGCATCAGTGCTTTTTCCAATGAGTCAGTTCTTCACATCAGGTGGCCAAAGTATTGGAGTTTCAGCTTCAGCATCTGTCCTTTCAATGAATCTTCAGGGTTGATTTCCTTCAGGATTGACTGGTTTGATCTCCTTGCTGTCCAAGGGACTCTCAAGAGTCTTCTCAAGACAGCACCACAGTTTGGCGACCTCCTCCAAAAGGACTTATGCCAGCACATGTCACCTCCCAGGACTATTGCAATCGGTGCCTCTGACCCCACAGCAAGCCACGATCAACCCATGCCTCTGCCAGAGACTCCCAAACACTCACAGGCAAGTCTGGCTCAGTCTCTTGTGGGGTCTCTGCTCCTTTCTCCTGGGTCCTGGTGCACACACAGTTTTGTTTGTTCTCTCCCTGGGTCTGTTTCCCCAGTCCTGTGGAAGTTCTATAATCAAACCCCAGTGATCTATAAAGTCAGATTCCCTGGGGATACTTAGTCTCTTTGCTGGATCCCCAGGTTAGGAAGTCTGTTGTGGAGCCTAGAACTTTCACAGCAGTGTTAGAACTTCTTCGGTATAACTGTTCTCCAGTTTGTGATTCGCCTGCCTGGCAGCTCTATAGTGGGGCTGATGGTGACCTCTTTCAAGAGGACTTATGCCACATGCTGCATCTCCCAGGACTGCTGCTGCCAGAGCTCTTAGCCTCCACAGGAGACTGTCAAACACTCAAAGGCAGGTTGGCTCAGTCAACCTTGTGGCGGTCTCTGCTCCTTACCCTTGGTCTGGTGCACACAAGGACCCTTTCTTTGTGCCCTCCAAGTGTCTCTGGTGGGTATGAGGTTTGATTTTTAAATGCAATAGCATACCCAGCACAATATTTGCCATTGTCAGTTTTTAAATAAGAACCACCAGTGAGCCATGAGAAGTCAGCATTACCTAAAAAAATTTCCTGTAAATCATCATGACGACTGAGTAAGTGATCTTTCAGCATTAAGAAGTCAGGAGGGAATCTGTTGCTGTCAAGGATGAGAAGAGTAGCAGGGCTCAGGTTATCACAATGTAAAAGAATCATGTGAAGAGTTGTTCACAAAAAGACGTCATAGTATGTAAGGAGGCTGACAGAAATGTTGAGTGTGAGAATTCAGGACTGCTGTTATTGCACAAGGTACAAAATGGTAAGGGGGATCCCACAGTTATTTTCTCAGTGGCTTTAACCAAAAGGTTACCATGTGATTATGTGCCGTGGAAATATTGTCACCCTACTTGCAGACTAATAGAAATTGCACAATTTAATTTACCTCTAAATTTGCATTCATTGTCTCTAATGGACTAGGAAACTTACAGGGCTATTGTGAAGATTAAATATCTCCCAAGTAACTAAGGTCATGCTAGGCATGGGACAGTCATTTGATCCATGGAGCTAACTCCCCCAGGACCCAACACAATATCAGGCCCAAGACAGGTATTCCTGGGTAGGATGGATTGTTCAGTTGATAGACTGGAGATGGTGGCAGTATAACCATAATCATTTTTTCAGTGTTCCCATATTAGAGAATAACATGATTGATGGAGGTTGACAAAGAGAAAGGAAATGAGCAGTAATTTAAGGGGAGTAGTAAGAGAGATAGGATAATATCATGCACAGAAATGCATGCATACAGTGACTGCCTTCTTAAAGAAACAGGATAATATAGACATTGCTTTCTGGTCACAATTATAGGCTCTGAAGGTTGAAAAGGAGCCCCGGAGACCCTAGACCTACTCCCTTCTTGCAGAGGAAAGGCAGTCAAGACCTAGGAAGAGGACTGTAGAGATAGGAATAGAATTGGGTTCTGGAATGGGGCTATACAATCCCAGGAGCAGCAGGGGCCCAAAGTCTCACCTCAGGCCTGACTACCCCTTTCCCTCCCAAAGCCACTCTGGGCCAATTCCCGTCCTTGTACATGTGGAAGATTACTTCACAGATTTTGAAAATTCAGCATGTAGATCAACAATTTGCATATAATGCATTTCTGCTTTTTTTTTCTTCTTCATTCTCTCTTTCTTGTTTGTAAGCTTTTCTTTCTCTTTTCCTCTTTTTTATGATTCTCTTGCTGAAAGACTTGGTCTCATCCAAGCAGATGAGGCCATTGGAACTTAAATGTCTATAAATCCCTCTCCAGCCCTGCTCACCTATTTTCTTAGCATTGACCCAGTTTCTGACCCACTAGTTCCAATGAAAGACTGAATATGCAAATGGACCAAAGCTGACTGTGTGTAAAAATAGGATTCAGTATGTACCTGAAATATGTAGCAACCACCCCAGGAACCAACACATTATCTACAGTTTTCAGTCCAGAAAGCAGGCCTACCAAGTATAAGTCAGGCCTATTGGAAGTTTGACCATTGTATCCAGCAACCAGCTCAGGAATCTAAACTATAACCAGACAATAATTGGCCTAAAATAGTCATATTTATAACTAAGAGTTTTCCTAATTATTGTACTCTCTTCCAACTTAGGACCAACCAGAGAAAGCCAAATATGTACCCCTGACAATGACATAGGATGTCCTACTTCTAGATAGATTCTTACAGCCTCCTCATGCCTGCACACTCTAATTGGGACGTAGCTGAAGCCCTCCCTTCTCCCAGTGTAAAGATTCCCCTCTCCTCTGCCTGATTTTGAGTCTCTGTCAGAATGCAAGTGATAGTGGCTCTAGACACCCCTGAATAAATAGTCTTTCTTTGTTCTCATTTAGTTGGCCTTTGTTTGTTGGACAGTTAATTGTGGAGAATCCTCTGAGGCCCAATATGATGAGCATCCTGTTGCTCCAGACCCCAGTTGAAGCAGGCATGGTACCCAGAGAGGCCATTGCTTTGCTGCTAGCAGCTCGTAGAGTCCACGATGACGTGGTGAGTCCTCTGGGTCCGAACTTTTTGTGTGAGTCCCTGCTTATTCTCAGCCTGGTGCCCCTTTGTTGAGCTCCTTGGTGGAATCAAGCCATTCCTTTTCATCCCTTTTTGTTGTATTCTGTGGTACTGTTTTGTTTGGTGCTGTATAAAGGTATTGTGTCATAAGAAGCATAATCAAAGGATAAAACCAAGAATAGGTCTTATGAGTCTTCTTTGAGCCAGCCTTACAGAGTGAGTTTGATGTTCCCACAGGACAGGTATCTATCTGGAAGAATTTTGCCAAAAGTTACCAATCATACCAGATGAAGTTCTCTTTCTGTCTGGATTTTTATTTCCTAAGAGAATCTTTTGTTTGGTCTTCCACTGGCTGGCAGTAAAAAAAGTTCATTCTGTGAGCAGAGCACAAGCAGTGTATTTATAGCAACTGTCACCTTGGGATATTTATGTCTAAACCCTCTCCTCTACCAGGAAAAAAAAAAAAGCTTGATTCTTGAATACATGCTCATTAAATCCTGATTTTGTTTCCTTTTCTAAACGGTACAACTTCAGCAAGAAAGATTTGGGTCTTCAGCGCCCACCCTGGAGAAGACTTAATTAGAACAAGACTGATCATTTAAGATGAGCCTTAGAAAATAAAGGAAGCAAGGTTTCACAAGCTCAATGGGCTGCACTTTTTGATAGATGTGATGAGGCCCCCAAAGAACATTCTGAATCGAAAATTGCTTCCTAAATCTACTCAGTGATCTGTGGTGAATAAATAGGAAGGAATCCAAAAAAAAAGAGGGAATATATGTATACATGTAGCTGACTCACTTTTCTGTACAGTAGAAATCAACACAATATTGTAAACCAACTGTATGCCAATAAAATTAACTTAAAAACACAAATTCCTGGATTTTTCCTGAAGAAGAGCAACAGCAGTAACCTTGTTTTTTTCTAGAATTCATTATCTACAAAATGAAACACAAAAGCTATAGAAGTATTGTTTGTTCCTTTGCTACTAAATGCACTTTCTTTTTAAAATTAATTAATTTGTTTTAATTGGAGGATAACTATTTTAGAATCTTGTGATGGTTTTTGCCACATATCAACATGAATCGGCCATAGGCATACACGTGTCCCCCTTATCCTGAACCCCCATCCCACCTCCCTCCCTACCCCATCCCTCTAGGTTGTCCCAGAGCACCAGCTTTGAGTGCCCCGCTTCATACACTGAACTCACACTGGTCATCTGTTTTACATATGGTAATGTATATGATTTAGTGCTATTCTCTCAAATCATTCCACCCTTGCCTTTTCCCACTGAGTTCAAAAGTCTGTTCTTTGCATCTGTGTCTCTTTTGCTGCCCTGCAAGTATTATTGCTGTTACCATCTTTCTAAATTCCGTATATATGCTTTAATATATAATATTTGTCTTCCTCTTTCACTTCACTCAGTATAATAGGCTCCAAGTTCATCTACCTCATTAGAACTGACTCAGATGCATTCCTTTTTAGAGGTAAATGTACTTTCAAGAGGGCTTCTCACATGGTGACAGTGGTAAAGAACACACCTGCCAATGCAGAAGATGTAAGAGACATGGGTTAGATCCCTGGGTCAGGAAGATCCGCTGGAGGAGGGAATGTCAACCCACTCCAGTATTCTTGCCTGGAGAATTCCTTGGACAGAGGAGCCTGGCAGGCTATGGTCCATAGGGTTGCAAAGAGTTGGACAAGACTGAAGCAACTTCACATACACATACTTTCAAGAATAAGTTTCTCACAAGTAAAAATAATATTAAACAAGTTATTTAATAGCAAAAGAAAAGAAAATCACTTCCTAAGATATTCTTTGCCAAAACTAATGAAAAATTTGACAAGCTCAAGCAAAAATAAACTAGATTCATTTTCTAGTAGGTTTTCCACTCCTTGTATTCCAATTGCGTTCCTGTATCCAGTTTTCCCTCTTTATCCCTCTGATCTCTCTCCATCTGCACCTCCACCCTCTTCTTCCCATTGTCCAGATACCTTACCTTTTCCTCAAAATTCTTCAAAACATCAAATTACCAATTTACATTAAATTTTCATCTCTCTCATAGCCAGGCATTCAGGCAACCATAGAATTGAAGCCTTGAAACTGAGAGTGGGTTGCCATTTCTTTCTCCAGGGGATCTTCCTGACCCAGGGATCAAACCTGCATCTCCTGTATTGGCAGGTAGATTCGTTACTGAGCCACATGGGAAGCTCTATAACTGAGCTTAACTGAGAGCTATAACAAATGACTTCCCTAAACCAAAGAAGGCCAGCGATATGTGTAGTTTTATAATATAATTCCTTTACATGCACATGATCCAAGATTACCTGGCCCATATCAGCTTGCATAGACATTGGTCAGACTATCAGATGCTAAATCCTGATGGCAAAAGCTGATTGGACTGAACTGGACAGGGACCTGAAATCTCCTTCTTTCCACAAGAAACCAAAGGATGAAAAGAAAATACAAAAAAAAAAAAAAAAAGAGAGAGAGAGTGAGAGTACCTATTAATACTGGATACAGAAACACAATTGAAATATAAGGAGTGGCCATACCTGAAAGCCATATGTAAAACATTTCTAATAAAAATTGACTGGATCATCATCAGTCACGGAAACAGAAAAAAATTCCAGACAGAATGGAAAATACCTTCCGACAAATTCATGAATTTAAAAAGAAAAAAAAAAGTGGGCTGATTCAATAGCACCACTTCCATCTCATTTTGTCAGTGGAGTCACATTGAAACTCAAGATCTAATTTGAAAATATAAATAAAATGGAAAATAGCCCCTTTAGCAGAAATACAAGACCTGGCAGGACTTTGTGAAAGGGTTTTAGAACAAAAATGTGGCAGGATCCAAAACTGGCCCTGCACATCAAACAGCTAGGTGACCTATTCCCCAACCAATGTTCTACTGACAAGGACAATTGCAGGTATTGTAAATAGAAGGGACACTGGAAAAAAGATTATCTTTTCTTATGAAAGGAAACCATAGACCAAGCAAAATTCAGATAAATAAGGGTGCTCTGAAGAACAAAAGCACCCAATATCTTGCCCCGCCCTTAATGATTCAAGAAGAATTAATTATAAGTTTTGACACCATCCTCATCAAATCGTGGTATGTATTGATGCTACTCCTTCTACACTATATGTTGCCGCCTTTGCTCATCCTCTTCCTTACAATAAACACGCCACACCCCATACATGTGATAGGTATGTCAAATAACCACAAGTTTTAACTGTCTCTCAGCCCCTGACCACTACCTTTGGGTCCTTGACTGAAAAGAAGTATCTTGGTTTTCTGTGATACCATCCTGTAGATTTAATTGGAAGAAACTTCTTTAGCAAATGAATTTCTAGTATTGAATCCACAACGAAGAGAGTATTTCCTGAGTGTCCCAGAGGATTCTTCTATCATGATTAAGTTGTATCTTCTCTGGATAAACCTTTGCCTCTTTCATTAAATTTAACACACACTCCACATAAGGATCTTGGTGCTGTACCCGATACTCTATGGCCTATTAATAAAAATTCCACTGACATAGGCAAAATAATTGGATCAGAACCCATAAAGTTTCAGATAGAGTCTACTAAACCACTGTCTAAACTTTCCCAATATCCCTTGAAGCTAGAAGCAAAGGAAAGAATCAAACCTGTAGTTAAAAGCCTTATATCCCAAAGTCTTTACACACCCTCCACTAGCCCTGGTAACACTCCTATCTTGCCAGTGAAGACACCAGAGGGATGAGGATTTTTTTTAAGACTTCAGCATCATCAACAGAATCATCAGCCCATACTTCGTTGCAGTATGTAATCCAAATACTTCCTGTTATCAATTCCTTTAAAAGCCACTTGCTTTACTAGAGTGGATCTTTGCTCTGCCTTCTCCAATGTGCCTCCAGACCAGGAGGGTCAATACTTTTGCCTTCACTTGGATAGGAAAATAGTAAACCTGGACAATCATGCCCCTGGAAGTTCACTGAAGCCCCTCCACTTTTCCCAGGTGCTCCATCAAGACTTTAAAAAAATCCAAATTGCTCTTGCAATTCAGTTCTGACACAATATGTAAATTATCTCCTACTTTGTTCAGAGAACAAAAGCCTATAGGAAGGATTCCATTTACTTGTTCTCAACTTTAGCTAAAAGAAAAAAGGAGCATAATGTTTCTAAAGAAATCACAATTTTGCCAGACACTGTTCATTATTTAAGTCATAACCTAGCAAAAGAGAGCAAAACACTCTCATCCTTAAAACTATCAAAACATTCAAAAACCTCTGAGCTCTCTTGGTGTGAAAACACATGTCTTGCCTATCCTGTTCATGACACCAATTGTCTCCCTGTGTCCCACTGTCTGCCCAGAATAGGCGAGGCACAAGCCAAGAGGCTGGAAGGAGATGGGAGCAGCCAAAGGAACTAGAGACACATTTATTCTCTCCTTTGATGCAGCAGCCATAGCATCAGCCATGGCATAGCCTGACAACACAACCTCTCTTCTGGTTGACACAGTGGCCATAAGAGTATTCTCTCCTGGCTAAGGCAGCAGCCACACCACAGTTCTCTCTTCTCGTGGCTGACCCCATGGACATAGCAGTGAGGCAGCAGTAACGCCCCTGCTTTCTGGGGTAGAGCTCAAATATGTGTATAGCATCAAGTAGCTCATGACCATGTGAGTACCTCATAAAGGCCATGTGCAGTGCTATAAAGGATCTCAGCTCTTACACAGTCATTATTTACAAAAAGTGGGGTGAGAAAGCCTGAACACACCATCTTGATTAATTTGCTCTCTCCTCACAACACACTAGCATTTATGGTCATACAGTCAATTCCCTCAGGAACACATTGGTTCTCTGTCTATAAATTATTAGCTAGAAGACCCCTACTGCATACAGATACCAAAATATTGCAAAGGAGTCTTGTACTATATACCCAATCCTTTCATCCACAAGTTAAAACTGTCTTTCCTCAACATCTCTTTAAAAGCCTATTCATGATTTTTAACAGATTTTGTCTACTGGGAGACAATACAAGAAAAACTGCTCTTAAACCTCATTGAAAGAGGCCTTATCAGTTAAGTTCAGTTCAGCCAGTCATGTCCGATTCTTTGTGACCCTATGAACTTCAGCACGCCAGGCCTCCCTGTGCATCACCAACTCCCGGAGTCTACCCAAACTCATGTCCATTGAGTCGGTGCTTCCATCCAACCATCTTATCCTCTGTCGTCCCCTTCGCCTCCTGCCCTCAATCTTTCCCAGCATCAAAATCTTTTCCAGTGAGTCAGCTCTTTGCATCAAGTGGCCAAAGTATTGGATTTCAGCTTCAAAATCAGTCCTTCCAATAAACACCCAGGACTGATCTCCTTTAGGATGGATTGGTTGGATCTCTTTGCAGTCCAAGGGACTCTCAAGAGTCTTCTCCAACACCACAGTTCAAAAGCATCAATTCTTCAGCACTCAGCTTTCTTTATAGTCCAACTCTCACATCCATAAATGACTGGATAAACCATAGCCTTGACTAGACGGACCTTTGTTGACAAAGTAATGTCTTTGCTTTTTAATATACTGTATTGGTTGGTCATAACTTTCCTTCCAAGGAGTAAGCATCTTTAAATTTCATGGCTGCAATCATCACCTGCAGTGATTTTGGAGCCCCCCAAAAATAAAGTCTGACACTGTTTCCACTGTTTCCCCATCTATTTCCCATGAAGTGATGGGATTCAGATGCCATGATCTTTGTTTTCTGAATGTTGAGTTTTAAGACAACTTTTTGACTCTCCTCTTTCACTCTTATCAAGAGGCTCTTTAGTTCTTCGCTTTCTGCCATAAATGTGGTGTCAGTGCATTTCTGAGGTTATTGATATTTCTCCCAGCAATCCTGACTCCAGCTTGTGCTTCATCCAGCCTGCATTTCACATGATGTTCTCTGCATATAAGTTAAATAAACAGGGTGACAATAAACAGCTTTGACGTGCTCCTTTTCCTTTTGGAACCAGTCTGTTGTTCCATGTCCAATTCTAAGTGTTGCTTCTTAACCTGCATACAGATTTCTCAGGAGGCAGGTCAGGTGGTCTGGTATCCCCATCTCTTTAAGAATTTTCCACAGTTTGTTGTGATCTACACAGTCAA
Source organism: Odocoileus virginianus (assembly GCF_023699985.2). NCBI lineage: Eukaryota > Metazoa > Chordata > Mammalia > Artiodactyla > Cervidae > Odocoileus > Odocoileus virginianus. The sequence goes on from NC_069697.1 coordinate 34,566,184, forward strand.
AGGCTTTGGCAGAGTCAATAAAGCAAAAGTAGATGTTTTTCTGGAACTCTTGCTTTTTTGGCCATCCAACAGATGTTGGCAATTTGATCTCTGGTTCCTCTGCCTTTTCTAAATCCAGCTTGAACATTTGGAAGTTCACGGTTCACATACTGTTGAAGCCTGGCTTGGAGAATTTTGAGCATTACTTTGCTAGCAGGTGAGATGAGTGCAATTGTGCCGTAGTTTGAGCATTCTTTGGGATTGCCTTTCTTTGGGATTGGAATGAAAGCTAACCTTTTCCCATCCAGTGGACATTGCTGAGTTTTCCAAAAATGTCCTCAGTGCACTGCAAATCTGACCCCCATGGCCACTTCTCCAGGGCCTGAAGGGCCTCTGGATTCTGTAAACTCCTTCCATGGGATTACCTCCTCTACCTCTCTCTCCTTCTCCCAAGTGATTCCAGCACCTGTGTTTACGTGGAAGATTCTAGCATGGAAGCCTCAAACTGAGCCTCAGAGTGGGTTGAATTGGCAGTGTCCAGAAGCTTGAATCAAGACAAGGAACAGTATTTTCTTCATTGTTCCTCCTCTCCCAAATTAGTTTATCTAGTTCTAGTTAATTAGTTCTGAATTGTACAGATTCAGATTTAAAATTAGATCTATGATTTATGTTTATTGCTGAAGGTTTTTACATAAATCAATTTATCTACTATGTCTCATTTTTAAAGTATTTTATGTAAAATAAAACCCATAAATGGAAAAGCATCCCATAGATCTTGCTGAATTATTGTAGACAGTCACCCTAATTGTCACCAGCAAGGTCACTACTTCTCTTATGTAACTTTCACTGAGTCTCAAATGCAAAAATGTTTAGTACTTACATAAATATCTTTCTAAGAATTTTATTTTCTGAAGTTTTTTTCTTCCCTCTGGAAGAGGATCATGGGAAGTGTGTTATCTGAGGTCTTGCTTAATGACTTAAAGGTCAGTGTAATTTATTCCTGCAAGTTACTTTTGCTGAGTAGGAAATTCATGGCTCACACTGCTTTCTGTCAATAATGCACTCACTTGCTTTTTTTCCTAGGTGACCAAACAATTTTTCTTTCTTGAAAGTCTAGTAATTTCAGTAGTATATGCTGTCATTGGAGATTTGAAGTTCAATATTCAGTGTGTTCCTTTAATATGCAGTTTTGAAGCATTTTTTTTAATTTACAGAAATAATTGCAAGGCATATTGGACAGCTTCCCAATTCCCTGCATCTGAGAGATTATTCTTATTTATTTCCTCACTGAGTTCCCTGTTGAGAGACACTTAGTTTATTTCCCAACACTTTTTATATAGGCAAAGGTGCAGTTATGTGAGATCTTAGAACTCAAGGGCTGGTGAATCTACAGGAAACAGATCAGTAAGCCCATGGGAGTGTGTAGATTCACTGTTAGTAACAGATGAAGAGTCAGGAGGCTCAGTGAAACAAATTTGGTAATATACTGATATCTTCTGAAGTTGGGTAATAGGTAGTATGGACTCATTATGCAGTTCTTTCTATGCTGTGTGTTTAAAATTTCTCATAAATAAGATTTTTTAAAGGAGTGCTCTGTATGACTAAAACATTACAGGAAAAAAAACTGGTTTACTCTCAAGAAAATTACAGTTTAGTAGAAAGGGTGAAATATATTTTAAAAAAATAACTCCAGTACAAAACAGAGACTCCTAGAAAAAAGAACTTTGAAAACAGAAATAAAGCAGGATAAAATCTCCCTTGTGTACATGGCATTTAAGTTCAATCTTGGCAAGAGGATGACATTGATGCTAGCCTGGAATGGAGATTTATGTGGAAGGACAGGAGATGGAAAGTTTGAGAGCACAGGTGAAGGCTGCAGAGTGACTTTTAACTGTATATTGTGATGCTTAGAAATAACAAGAATAAGGTCAGTTCAGTAACTCTACATGTATTTCCTAAAAATTCATGATGTCCAGGTATGGTCTTACTGAGGAAATAGCTGTGAAAACAACAGCAACACCTTCTGCAGTTTTCATTCAACTGAAGGAATTCAATCAGAGAGTAAACAAATAAATCAATAAGTATTACAGCAGTTTAGGAGGAAAATAAATCAGGGAAGGAGATCAGGATGAAGGGAAGGGTTTTCACATGAAATGGGCTTTATTTCTTGAGAAGGTGACACTTTTACAAAGAAGTGAGGACATGAACCAGATATATCTAGGAGAGAGAATTCCAGGTCGAGGAATAGCATGTGCAAAGCCTGAGGGTGGAGACATGCCTGGAATGTTGGAGCAGAAACCAGGAGGTCATGTGCTATGCAGGAGTGAAGTGAGTGGGAGAAGAATGATAGAAGAGCCTGATGAAGTGGGGCTCCACAGTATAGGGCCTCAGTGGACACCGTGTGAGATGCCATCCTTTGGAGGGTCCTCAGTAGAAAAGTGACATGATCTGATTAAGGTTATCAAGAAGTCACGGATGTAGCTGTGCTGAGAATAGTCTTTCTAGGGTGGGGAGGGGAAACAAGTGCTGGTAAGGGGGGCTAGTTAGAAGAATATTGTAATAATTCAAGCAAGAAATAAGGAGGCCTGAGACCAGACTGGAGGTGGTGATAAGAATTATGATGCTGGATATATTTTGATGAAAGAACTGATGGGCTTTTCCAACAGTTTGGATGTGGCTTGTGAAACAACTGGTCAACCAGCATGATTCCAAGGTCACTGTCCTGTCAGAAAGGATGGAGTTGCTATTAACAGAGAGAGAAAAAAATGCAGATGGAGCATATTTGAGTAGATTTGAGAAGATCAGATTTTCAGCTTTGGAAATGTTAAGACTGGCTTTCTAGTGGACAGCCTTGTGATAATGTTAAGAATTTGTTGATCTGGATAAAGATTAGAGCCAGGGAAAGAAGTATAAGAGTTGAAATTGGGCCATACTAGATCAGAAAGATGGAAAATTATCAGCATAGAGGTTGCCTGAATCAGATAGAGGGGAAAAATGGAATAGATTCAGTGACCCACTTCAAATTACCTTTCAAACCTTTGTTTCAAAGGGTGGAGGACACTGGGATTGAGTTTGAATCCTTGGCATGCTTCCCAGGTGCACCCTCTACAGAAGCCTCAAGCTTCAAAGAAAAGTAGAAATGACCTCCTTGGAGAAGCAGTGTCTGGGTTCTACGGACAGTGGATTCTGGTTCTCTCCTAGACACACAATTAACATACCCTAACATGACTTTTCTGCCTTGGCCCCTGAAACCCTCACAACACATCAGTGTCCAATGCACTTTAATAAGCCTCTCTCTTTGAAATACCTTGAATGATTTCAAATAGTCACATCAGTCATAAATGAGTAGCACTAATGGATAAATGGTGCTAAGAAAACTGATGAACTATCATGTAAATTATAGCTAGATCTCAGTATAATATGTCATCATAACATTAATTATAATATCACTTTCTTTACTCCATTCTAGTTAATCCTTTTATTTTAAGGACTTCCTTCAGTCTATGTATCTAAAAATGAGACATAGAACCTCATTACTGTCTCATCTTTCAACTCTCTCACCCTATCCAACCACTCAGATTTTTTTCTCTTCCAACCCCTCCACATTGCTCTGTCCTTGACACCTCTTCTCAATAGTTTTATTGTATTTCACATAAACTCTGAAAACAGTGCTCTTGCTGGGTCCCCCTCTGACTCACTCTCCCATCTCCACCTCCAATTGTGCCCCACTGGGTCTCATCTGGCTATTCTCCTACACAGAGTTTTCAGAACTTGTTGCTTGAAGTACATGTGTATATTTCAGAAACTGAGATGGAAAGACCCCGGTCTGGTTTGTGCACCCCTCTCCCAAGTTCAGTTCAGTCACTCAGTCATGTCCTACTCTTTGCAACCCCATGGACAGCAGCATGCCAGGCTTCCCTGTCCATCACCAACTCCCAGAGCTTGCTTAAACTCATGTCCTTTGAGTCGGTGATGCCATCCAACCATCTCATCTTCTGTCATCCCCTTCTCCTCCTGCCTTCAATCTTTCCCAGAATCAGGGTCTTTTTCAATGAGTCAGTTCTTTGCATCAGGTGGCCCAAAGTATTGGAGTTTCATCTTGAGCATCAGTCCTTTCAACGAATATTCAGGACTGATTTCCTTTAAGATGGACTGGTTAGATCTCCTTGCAATCCAAGGGACTCTTAAGAGTCTTCTCCAACACCTAAAGGGAAGAGGAAATAAGGTACACATCCCTTACATCACACAATACACCCAACTAGGTTTGAGGCCAAATTTGCAATTCAAAAAAGCTGATATTCCTGTAGCAAAATGTTTATAAATTCATGTCAAAGGAGAGCATAAAAAGTGTAAATGGATTCTCTTCAGTCATGGTCAGGTGTGCTGCTGTTTCAGTTTTGATGCCAATTTGAAGAAGAAAGCCTTTCACTGGCAAGAGCTTTATGGATTTAGTATTGTGAGGAATGTCTGTCCACTAGTGCCTGAGGAAACTAATGTGCTATTTTCAGCATGACCCTATCAGACTTCAAGTGAACCAAGAGCTGGTAGGAGCAAACTGCCTGGACCTCCTTCATCACAGGGCTTCAAGGCTGAAAGGGGAAGTGACCACGAGGCACATGGCACACAGATCCATGAATACTTACAAGTATTCTCTTTCTCATTGTTTTGAAAGACAGAAGAGCAGGGAGCTGTGGGGAAGTTAAGTCACACACCTTGACTCAAGAATGAAGGAAAGGGCTCCTTGGTAGAGCAGCATCTAAGGCAGACACTATGCTTTATTATCCCATAACTGTTCTGTAAGAGTCCCTCAGTATTTTTGTTTATTGTCAAACAGCTCAGCTTGGTGTGGTGAAGGCAGGAGTCCAGGCCACATTTACCTTGCACTTGGCTCTATTCCAAAAGGCAGTATTTCCTGCCTACGTATGTTGGAGTGATATCCCTGTGACAGAGTATTTTTAAAACTGGTCTATGCATGTGGAAATTTTAGAACCTGCCATTTTTGGGACCTTCCTCCCATTGAGCAGTGGGGTCTAGCCCACTCCGTGTGACCAGAGCTGACACAGTGCTTACTTGTCACTGACAGATGTCCTGAAAATAACACTGTGTAGTGTCCAAAGTTATGGTAGAAAAGGCCATGAGTCTCTGCCTGGACACTTGGGTTGCTCCCTTGTAGCATCCTCAGAGAGCTGCATGCCCTGGGCCTGCCCTGCTTCAAGGAAGCCTAGCCACATGGGGAGGTCTCATGGAGCTAAACCCAGCTTCAGCTGCAGACTTGGGAGTGAAGTCACCCAGAGGATTCAAGTCCTTGGATGTCAAGTCAGCCCCAGTCCATGAGTCTTCTCTGCTGAGGTCCCACCATCACAGAGCAGACGTGCTCTGTCTGAGTTCCTTAACCTGTGACCATGAGCCAAATAAAGTGGGTGTCTAATGCTACTGTTATGGGGTGTTCATTTTTTAAAATAAATTTTATAGTAAGAACAACAAGAATGACAAACTTGTACAAAATTCAAAAGGAAGAACAGAATGCACATTAACATCTGAATTTTCTTCACTCCCTGTTCTGCAGTCTTCCAGGTTCTGTTCCCGGAAGGAACCATTGCTGAGTTTCTGTGTTCCTTCCAGATGTATTCCTTGAACTTTCATATGGCACTGATACCGTTACAAGCATTTTTCTAAGGGCTTTACTTATATTTACTCATTCTTTCTTATTTACCACGGACACTCAGGTGACAGCAGGAAGAGAAGTCCTGTGCTTCATTCTGACTGTTCTTCATAAATAGGATTGTGAATTGCTTTTTGCCATAGGCTTTTGAAACCTGTTCCTCCAATCTGATGGCTATATTTTTCTTATTATATCCCCTAATTATTTTCTTCCCCAATTTCTATGTCTACACATATACACTTTTTCTATCAAGCTGAGAATCATAGCAATTCTTTATCAACAGCAATGTAATATTACCTGATTTTTTCCACCCTCACTCCATCACTCCCTTCATCCTTGGAGAAAATGTGTCATCATTCATATTTATATGCCTTATCAATAATCCACTTGATATATTAGTTCTAGATATTTAGAGTGAATGAGCAGTGATAGAAATAGGTACCATGGCATTTCATACCTTGAAGGGTACCTACATTATTTTAAATACAGCAACTCTTTCATCTTTCTCCTAAAATTTCACTATTCATGTTTTGGGGGCCTAATTACTTACCTTTCAGTAGCTAGCTCTATAACATTATCATAAAAATGGGAGTAATTAGGTGTTAAATTATGAACCAGAACATGTATTTAATCCCAGAGTTTGGGGTTATCTAAACATCTTCACTTAGAAAAGCATTGATTATATGTTTTCACCCAACCCACTGGTGATTCTCTTTCCTTAATTGCTTAGTGAATAGCCAGTCTTTTACATACCCAATGCTAGGGAAAATGTGCAATGAATTCACAGAAGTTGAGAAATAATTAAGTATATACATTTAGTTGCATACAGAGAAAAAGGAACTAACCTACACAGAGAATAGTGTTAGTCACTCAGTCGTGTCCAACTCTGTGACCCCATGGACTGTAGCCCACCAAGCTCCTCTGTCCATGGAATTCTCCAGGCAGGAATACTGGAATGAGTTGCCATTCCCTTCTCCAAGGGATCTTTCTGACCCAAGTATCGAACCTGGGTCTCCTACATTAGCAGGCAGATTCTCAGCAGTCTGAGCCGACTTTAGGTCATGGGGGTTTGGTCACTAAGTCATGTTCGACTCTAGTGACCCCATGGACAGTAGCCTGCCAGGCTCTTCTGTCCAGGGGATGCTCCAGGCAAGAATACTGGAATGGGTTGCCATTTACTTCTCCACATAGAGAATGAGAGAAGGATTTACATAATTTGATAAATATATGGTTAGAGAGAGTAAGATGACTTTTTAAAATTGAATTGCTATTGATATTCATTCTATTTCATGTGGAACAAACAGTTTGGTCTAGAATATCTGGTGACTCAGGAATAGCAGGAATAGGTGGAGATGAGATTTTGATCAAGAGTGAAACCTCTTTATTGTTCAACATGTTAGTTCTGTCCCTCTTCACTCAGAAAGTTTCACTATAAACTATGTTTGGAGGCAGGCCATTTTTCCCTACAATTTGTTTTCATTAAAAGAGAATAATGTATGGGGCCAGGGTTCAATTTTTGAATCAAAACCTGTGTTCTGAAATGCTGCATTCATCCATGGAAACACACACCTGTCTAGACAGCAGCATTTGGACCCATAGTGTGCAGAGTTCTATTTACTCTGAAAGTTCTATGATGATTCATTGCCATGGCAATGTGATGATGCGCATCTTTCCTTCTGTTCCAACTAATGCTGTGAGTTGAGAGCTTCAAACTTGGTAACAGGTGAGGAGCTCACAGCTTCACACCTCGAGTATTTGAAAATGGGAAGTCGGAATTGTTATTCTGGAGGTGTGTTCATGTTGATCTTCTGAATGCTGGTCCTTAAAATGGGCTGGTTGACTTTTGCTAAAAATGTTTTCCTCGTATCTTTTCATTCCCACTACGCTAATTTGTCTACAGAGTTATACATGTATTTTACAGTTTTCTGTATTATTTGTTAATCTTTTTTATTCTTCTATCAAGCTGACACAAATATTTTTTAAATATAGAAAATGTACTGTTTTTAATGCCAATTTTCACATACTGTTACAGAGAGCGGACACAGGGAACATACCCTCATGGCTTTCAGGGGATCAGTAGACTCTTCATGCCACCCCGCCAATAGACATTACAGGAGAGGGGAATTACAGCTCAGCTCTTCTGAATGTAGATGTCAAAACCTGAAATCAAATATTGGCAGTTTAAATCCAGAGACTTCTTTTCTTTCATTTTGGCCACACTGCCTGGCTTCTGGGACCTCAGTTTCCTGACCAGGGATTGAACCCAGGCCCTCAGCTCTGAGAGCTCAGAATCTTAACCACCAGACCTCCAGGGAATTTCCAGAGATTTTTTTTCAAAGAGAAAAACCTGAAATTTCCTGGTGGGATTTCTATGGACTGATGTGGACAGGATTGGTTGTTTCCTGAGAGTGTGGCAAGAAGGGTCAGTGCCTTCAGGTTAGTGGAATGAACGTTTGATGACAGAGGGAAGGAGGATCCATCTAGTGGTCCTCGTGGAGGGTCCTGGGATGGAGTCTCCGGGCTGTGGGTGTGCAGTGGACTCTCAAAGAAGAGACAGGATTATGTCCCCTCCCATCACAGGGTCTAGAGAAGAATGAGGAGTAGTGACTGATGCTGCCTATTCTCAGGCAGGCTTTGCTACCGGCTCTCAAAAAGTTGTCCAGTTCAACAGTGGATAAGACACAGAGCATCACAAATTCAACTTATTAAGCCACCGAAGCACCAGCCCAGATGGTTATTTTCCCCATTAACTCATATTAACTGCTCAACCAGTGTTGGTCAGTAGAAGGGAAGAGAATTCTCAGCAGGATGGTCACGTGACCTGGTTTACAAGGTTGGGAGATCTAAGTCAGCCCGGCAGTCAAACACACCGGTCATTCGGGGGTCAGCTGGTCATCAGGAAGGCTGATGACGCTGAGACAGCTGACAGTGTGAAGACGGCACATCAAGCTGGCCAAAACTGGACTTCCCCTGGTCCTTCAGACGGGCTTGGGAGGAAACGATTGCATCTGGGGTCAGGGATCAAAGCATAGAGGCAAAGGCTAGGTTAGGATTTGGACTCTTCTCTTGGCTCAGACACCTCCTCCAGGGCATCAACATGCTTCTTCTGAATGAGATTTGAACCCAGGCTATCAGGCATGGTCACTGTGCTTTGTTTTATTTGTTTGTTTCCGTAGTGTCTCAGTCAATTAAAAGTAATTACCTGCAATACCTGTCTGTTGGGTGTTTTAAGCACACACCAAACCAAGATCTTCCTAAGTCCTACTTTAATTCAGGAGTCTCTTCTGGGCCAACGGTAAATAAGGAGATCAAAAGATTAACCTTGAATAAATTATTACTGATTTCCCTATTGTCTTCTGCCAGCAAAATGCCAGAAGTTCTCTCTATTGTCATGAATGTCCCTGGAACTTGCTTCAAAGATAAGAAGAAAAGTTCATCTGAGGTCAAGAACATCAACTGCTGGCTCCAAGCAATAGGTTAGAAGAACTGGTGTCTAGAGACCATGACCCAGTCAGTGGGAGATCTGTGGAAACGTACTTATTAAGTTGATTCAAGAATAATGATACTAGCTTATTCAGTGTCCCATATATAAGAAAAAAATTATAAAAGTGCTAAGCCATATTCTTTTATTTCATGCATGCAAATTTTTTCAATTAATTTATTTTAGTTGGAGGATAATTACAATCTTATGTTGATTTTGCCATGCATTAACATGAATTGGCCACAGGTATACACGTATTCCCCCCTCCCCACAAATACCCCTCCCACCTCCCTCCCCACCACGTCCCTCTGGGATATCCCAGAGCACCGGCTTTGGGCGCCCTGCGTCTTGCATCAAACTTGCACTGGTCATCTGTTTTACATATGGTAACATACATGTTTCAGTGCTATTCTCAAGTTTAAATTGATTAAATCAGCAGTGCTATAACTACAGAAGTAAAGGTGCATGTACAACTCAAAACTTGTTTAACAGTGAAAAATGTAGAGATATTAGCTGTTTTTTGAACAATAGCTAAAATAGATGGCTCCCTGAAACAGTGTTTCCTGTTTTTGAAAAATTATTAGTTATTATTTAAAATAGCTTTACATTAACATAAATGTTGAACAGATAATAAATGAAGTTCCCATATTCCCTCTCTCAGTTTTTCCTATTAACAATATTTTACATTAGTATGGCACATTTTTCACAATTAGGAAAACTATTGATACACTTTTATTCATTAAAAGTCCATAGTTTACATTAAAAAAAACTCTCTGTGTTGTGACATTCTGTGAGTTTTGACAACTGCATAATGGCATGTATTATGTTTACAGTATCATACAGAAGTTTGTACCAATGTTCATAGCAGTATTATCTCCAGTAGTTAAGAGATGGAAACAACCCCAATATCTATCAAGTGATGAATGGATAAATAAAGTGCAATATATACACACAGTGGAATACTATTCAACCATAAAAAGGAATTAATATTTGAAATATGCTACAACATGGATGGACCATAATAATTAAAAGATTATGATTAGTGACATAAATCAGGCACACAAAGACAAATATTGTGTTATTCTACTTATATAAGATTCTCAGAATATCCAAATTCATAGAAGCAAAAAGTAGAAATTAACAAGGACTGGATATAGGGGGGGAAATGAAATTATTCCTTAATGGGTAAAGAGGTTATTTGGATATGAGGAAAAAGATTTGGGTGTAGATAGTAATTGTGAGCATACAGCATTGTGAATATAATTAATGCCACTGAACTGTATACATATAAATTATTAAAAGGATAATGAATATATATATTTCATCACAATAGAAAGTTTAAATCCAATAGAATAGATGATCGATACAATAGCAACATATACACCTGCATGGAAACTGAAATGGTCTTGTAACATTTCAAAAAGTGGGAATTTGGCTGAGTTTGAAAACGGGCCAGAGGAGTCATGGGACTCTGTCATTGAAATAGGTGACTCTGTCACCCTGCTTATTTAACTTATATGCAGAGTACATCATAAGAAATGCTGGGCTAGATGAAGCACAATCTGGAATCCAGATTACTGGGAGAAATACCAGTAGCCTCAGATATGCAGATGATATCACTCTTATGGCAGAAAGTGAAGAAGAACTAAAGAGCCTCTTGATGAAAGTGAAAGAGGAGAGTGAAAAAGTTGGTTTAAAACTCAACATTCAGAAAATTAAGATCATAGCGTTTGGTCCCATACTTCAGGGCAAATAGATGGGGAAACAATAGAAACAGTGACAGACTATTTTGGGGGGCTCCAAAGTCACTGCAGATGGTGACTGCAGCCATGAAATTAAAAGACACTTGCTCCTTGGAAGAAAAGCTATGACCAACTTAGACACCATATTAAAAAGCAGAGACATTACTTTGTGAAGAATAGTCCATCTAGTCAAAGCTATGGTTTTTCCAGTAGTCATGTATGGATGTGAGAGCTGGACCATCAAGAAAGCTGAGCACCAAAGAATTGATGCTTTTGAACTGTGGTGTTGGAGAAGCCTCTTGAGAGTCCCTTGGACAGCAAAGATATCCGACGAGTCCATCCTAAAGGAAATCAGCCCTGAATGTTCATTGGAAAGACTGATGCTGAAGCTGAAACTCCAGTACTTTGGTCACATGATGCAAAGAACTGACTCTTTGGAAAAGACCCTGATGCTGGAAAAGATTGAAGGTGAGAAGAGAATGGGACAACAGAGGATGAGACGGTTGGATGGCATCACTGACTCAATGGACATGAGTTTGAGTAAGCTCCAGGAGTCGGTGATGGACAGGGAAGCCTGTCATGCTGCAGTCCATAGGGTCACAAAGTGTCGGACACAACTGAGTGACTGAACTGAACTGAATGCATGGCTTTAATATTAGTTATAAATATATTATGTATATTTAATATGGAAGGTTTTATATTAAATGATATTTATCGACTTCTAAAATATTTTTAATAAACTGACATTTTAAATCAACTATACTTCAATAGAAAGGAAGAGAAAAGACATGTATAGAAAAGCATCTTAAACAGAGAAAGAACGTAACAAATGACAGCTACCCCAGTGACCACCATCAAGATCACTTCCTCTCTCATATCACACTCATTTAGTCTTAATTTAGCAAGATAGCTGCAAACTTAGTACTCAGCATCTGTACTTGTGTCAGTGTCTTTCTAAGGATCATTTTGTTTATAGTCTGTTCACCCCATTTTTCCTGGACCAGTATTATCCTAGACCTTTTATGGTGACTTGGATGTCCAGGGCCTTTGCCATCTAGATAAGTTGGCTGCTGTAAAATCTGTGATTCATCATTTCTGTCATTCTGTGTCTTGACTACGTTGCTCTGGCACAGAGTATTTCTCTTAAAAAAGAAAACGTTGGTAAAATTCTAAATTTTGTTCTCCTTTATGTCTTTTTCTCTCTTATTCTAGATGCCAGAAGATTTTTCTTTTTCTTTAAAGCCCAGTATCTTTTCTACAATATCATTTACTCATAGTCATTCCAAGTGAATTCTCAATGTTCTCTTTTAAAAGCAATATGAAAGCTTTTTATTTCCAGGAAAAACTAAATCATAATGTTTCATATTTGCTTTGTATCTTTGATTTTTCTCTTTCAAGCATCATTTACATATCAGATATCTCATGATTATTTTTCACTTACATCAAATATTTTACAGTCTCTTCCTTAATCTCTTAAGAGTTGCTTCAAAAGTTTTCAAGAGTTTCCCCTTTCTCACCTACTGATTCTTAGAAGTCATTATTTGTCATCATATTTCTTCTAGCTCTAATTTTCTTTATGAAGTGATTGCTCAGTTTTTTATCCTCTTTTCCTGAGCTCTGTCCCTTCATTTTTGAGTTTTTCTAATTTGATTTATGGTTTGTTTTCATATTTTGTATCACTTTCTTAGTGACTTTGACCTCATTCTTGAAAATGCACCTTTATATCTTCATGTTTTGCAGTGGCATCACTCTATACTTGCTCTTTCCTCACCCCCCCGCCATGTAGTAAGTAACTTTGTTTTAATATTGGTATATCAATAGTTTTCAGTTAGTCTTTTATATGACATTTGTGATCTTGAAATTATAGTCAGCAGCATGATCCCAGAAAAGCTTTTCCAACTTGACAAAGCCTCCCTTTGATATTTCTGGAATATGCTCAAAAACATGGCATCCCGTTTCCTGATACTTCCTGGATCTTTTCTCTCCCTCTCTCTCCTATTGGTCCTCCCTCCCATTATCTCTGTTGCACTTGACCTTCTCTAGTCTGATTATTCCTCCACATTGTAAGACTTGTCTTGAAAGGGAACAACTGCCACCACGTTCCCAAATCTACAGTGAGACATGTTTTTTAAATGGTTGTGCATTTTCAGGATTATTTGGATGATAGAATAATTTTCCATTACATATTTTAAAACATTTCCTTTTGTAACTATTTAACTTATCTGCATCAACATTTTATTCTTAAAATTATTAATATTTAGCTTCTTCTGGTTTATTTTAGTCATTGCATTTCTTTGTTTTTTGGTATTTTTATTAGAGTAATTTAATTTTAGAGGTATCATTTTTCAAAATATTTATATTTAGATGGATCCATTTTCAGAACAACATGGTTTTAGCTGTGATGTTAATTTTTTAGTTAGTAAACAGCTTTTATTTCTAGTCTTTACATCCCAGATGTGTGCATGCAGGTTCATTTCTCACTAGGCCACAGTTCTACCTGCAAATAACTTTTGCTATTTACTGGCATGTATAGCAGGCTTGCAATGGTGACTACTGTATGTCACAGGATCCCTGAGGAGGGTCCTTAAATACTTGCCCATGTTATATTTAAAGCACTGTTTTAAAAATAACTTCTCAAAAGAATCTTTTTCTAATTTTTTGACTGAATTTTAAAATGTTTTAAGTCCACACAGAAAAATGTGCCAGCCATTATAACACTGAATCCTATCAATTTGGAAACATATACATATACAAACTAAGGATTGTTTTGCCTAAAAGCAAAATGTTTTTCTCCCCTAGAAATGGGGTCACATTTCAGGATTCCGGAAATGCACTTTAGGCTTCCTGTACCCAAGGGACAGTCTGCAGCTCACTGGCATGGACTGTCGTTGACGCAAGTCATTGAACTGCATTCAGGGACACATCTGAAACATACTCCTGTGGCATCTCTCTTTAACAAAAGGCAAAAGTCTTTGATGCCTGTAGATCTGTACAGGCTACTAATCCCTGCATAGTAAAGACTAGCTCAATGCACAGATGACATGGTGTATACCTGTGGCCTCAAGCATGTAGGCAGAGCAGGCAGTACGCAGCATGCAGCTGAGGCATGGCCTGGCTCTCAGGTGCACATGTGTATGATGGGGTGGGTCAGTCCAGGGTTAGCAGGCGCCCAAGTGATGACGGCAGCCGAGGCAGCAGCAGTTACAGCCTTAGGCAGAGGAAGGTGCCTCTGCTGTTGTTGCTCTAAGACTCATGGCAGCAGGCTGGCTGGTCTGTTTGTACCTGGAGCCTGTCCCTACAACATCTGCACAAATTCAGAGGTCTAGACTAAATGTTAGGATGTAAATTGCAGAACTCAGGCAGCAAACTTGATCAGCAAATTCCTGCAAAAATAGCTGGGTGTATGGACATTGCAGTAAGTCATATCTCAGGCAGAATTGAAAAGCAATAGAATTCTTCAAAGAATTTAGTATTTCTGGTTTGAAAGCATGATGCATTTGAATATTATGAAGTGCATACCCACAAATTTACAATGACAAATTAAATTTAAAGATCATTAAAGTCCACAGAAAAGAACACTTTTTTTTTTAAATGAAGCCCCTGAGGAACCATGTGTTAATATAGAAGACAATTTTAGAATTAATATTCCATTAGTTAAAGATACAGTAGTGGCAGACTCATGATCAGTGCAGGCCCTGTCCAGCAGTGAGAAAGGTCCACTATCCACACAGAACATCTCTTCTTATAGCCCTGGAGTTTGGCGTGGAGGCTGTATGGAGAGGTGGGTAATGGTAGAAGATGCCTTTTAAACCTCTTATGCAAAGGAAGTCCTAGTGTTTAAGTAGAATATTTTTCTGTCATTAGCAGAAATAGAATCTCAAAATAGAAGTTAATGGAATTTTGGGGGAAATAAAGGAAGACATGTTTGCATAGTTAGTTTTGTGGTACAGGTAGTACGTGCCTAATATAACGTTTCTAATTGTGCTCCTTGGTTCCATGGGGTCTTGTGGGAGGCAAGGTAGCCCTGGGGAAATGGGGGAAGAAAAAATTCTAAATGTTTTATTAATAAAAGGTTTATAGTCTAGAATGATGTAAAATGAGAACTTATGTCTCCCCTGTCCATCCCCACCAAAAGTAACTTCTAAATGCATTTACTTGGGCATAATTCCATAAATCCTATCAATGTTAATAGTAGTCAGCAAAAGTGAGTTTATCAAGGAATAGCAGAACTGCAATTCAGCAAATGCAAGCTATAGTGGTCCACAGGGAGACCCATAAAACAAGTAAAGGGAACTTCCTTTTATAAGAAAAACAGAAGAGCGGAAGGGGCTTTGATAACCAGAGTCCACTGGAGGAAGCTGGGATTCCATAGCATGGAGTCTTTTCAGTGATTGGGATGCTACTATGTCTGATTGGCTGATCTGTCATGGAGTGAAGAGAAGTTTTCTTCTTCCAGCCTGGATAGTAAAGTAGAGATATTCTCTTACTGGACAAGTAGGGTGTAGGCTGTCTCTTCCTGTTTGGAGTAATTGATGATGCATGGAAAGTTCTGAGAGCTCTCACTACAGGCCTGTCCCAAATCTAACTTTGGCTGGGGTTTCTTCAGTTAATTACACATTTTCTCCTTTTGATCAAGGTCTTTCCTAGAACTCATCAGTTTAACATTTCTATATGGAGCGGTTCATCCTTCAGTGTCAGGAAGGATATCCCATGGCTGTCATGTTCTATGTTGGAAGGAAAGTACACAAATCAGGAACTTCATGAGACTGCATTGACCCATATGGAGAAATTATCAGGCAAAGAAGCTATTATAACCATGCCCAATGTAGCAAGGGCAAATATTTTGGAAATTAATGGAAGGAAACAAGTTCTTAGCAGAGACATAAAAACTATGAAAAAGAAACCAGTGAAAAATTTAAAACTTAGCATTCAATATCCAGAATTAAAATTCACTGCATGGATATAACAATAATATGGAAAGAACAGATCATTAAAAATGGCACAATCTGAAGAACATAAAAAAAAAAAAGATTCGACAAAATGTAATAGGGCCTCAGAGAGGTGGAAAACTTATAAAAGTTCTAATTTCGAAGGGAGAATAAGATGGCAAAGGAGCAGGTGGACGTGGAGTACCTCTCTTCATAGATACATCAGGAATACACCTTCAGACACAGAAGTGCATGCAAAACACCAGCTGAAAGCAGACAGGAGTACCTTACCAGTGGAAAAGAATATATAGAACCACGCAAAACTCAGTAGGACAACGGAACAAGGGGGAGAAACAGGAGTGTTAGTGAGACTGGACCTGCCCTTGGCTGGTGGGGAAACTGAAGCAGGGGCCTGATCCCCACATCTGGGCAATTGTGTGAGTCAGAGGAGAAACGTTTAAGGCTGAGAGTGAAACAGCTGATCTGTGGCAGCCTAAATGGAATGAGAATCAGTCCTTGCCACAGCCATACATACACCAGACAGGAACGCAGGTCCCCTGGAAGGCGCAGTGGCTGGGAGTTGGAGTTTAGGGATTGTGGAGAAATCCCAGGGTGAGGGCTGCTGTTGATTGAGGAGAGACAGATCAAGGGGATGTGAAGGAGAAGACTGTGGTAGGAAATGCCTGTGGAGGAAAGCCAGGCAGCCACGGAAGCAAGGCATTACTGCTGAGTCACGCATAGGGGGTGGAGCCATCACCATAGCCTCTCTCTCCCCACACACCAGCATCGGCAGCTGAATAGTGGAGAGGCTGGCCCATCAAACGCCTGATGCTCTGAACTACAGAGTAGGACCCCAGCCAGGGGGGCCCCTCTTTGTGCCTGACGCGCCGAACAACAGAGAAGGGCCCCGGCAAGGGAGCCCTCTAAGCACCTGAATGGGCGGAGCTACAGAGACAGACTGGCCCAAAAGGCCTTCGGATGACCTGCTACAAGTCTTGAAAAAAGACTCTGACAGGGCCGTAACTCCTTCAGCAGAGGCAGTCCGTGTCCCTGCACACTTGGCCCCACCAGGGTCCCCGCAAGCCAAGCATCTGCACCACCTTCACGCTCAGCTCTCACTGGGGCAGAGCTGCCACAGGCAGATAAGTCTTGCATCTATTCACACAGGGTCACTTGGGTAGTTCTAACTGTTGCTTCCTGACCTGAATACAGATTTCTCAGTTGGTCTAGTATTCCCATCTCTTGAAGAATTTTCCAGAGTTTGTTCTGGTCCACACGCTTAATGCTATGGCATTACATAACAAACCACTTGTGGAATCTTCATTCCTGACTGAGATCAAGCCCTGAGCCTCTGGAGTGGGAGCAGTGACTCCAAGACTCTGGACTACCAGAGAATTAACCCTGGGGAGTATCAAACAGTGAGAACTCACACAAAGGAGACCACTTGAATACAAGACCCGGCATGACCCAACCACCAGTAGCACCCTGTGCAGGATGCCTCATCTAAACAACAAACAAAACAGAAATACAAGCCCAATCATCAGCAGTCAGGGTTACCTCACTCAACCTTGCCCATCAGAGGAAAAACAAACAAACAACCAAAAACTCAGCACAAATATCACCCTATATGAAGCTTACACAAACCACTGGACCAACCTTAGCAGGTCAGAAACAAAAAGGAAGAAAGAATTCAACCTTGAAGCCTGGGAAAAGGAGACCTCAAACACAATAAGCTAAAAAAAAAAATTGAAAAGGCAGAGAAATACTACAAAAATGAAGGAACAAACTAGAAACACAGAAGTCCAAACAAATGAAGAAGAAATAGGCAAATTACCTGAAAAAGAATTAACAATAATGATAGTAAAGATAATCAAAAACCTTGAAAACAAAATGGAGAAAATGCAAGAATCAATTAACAAAGATCTGGAAGAATTAAAGATAAATATAGAGAGACAAACAACACAATTACTGAAATTAAAATACTCCAGAAGGAATCAATAGCAGAATATCTGAAGCAGAAGAATGAATCAGTGAGCTAGAAGATAAAATGATGGAAATAACTTCTGAAGAGCAGAATAAAGTAAAAAGAATGAAAATAACTGATTATAATCTCAGAGACCTCTGGGACAATATCAGATGCACCAACATTTGAATTATATGGGTCCCAGAAGAAGAAGAAGAAAAGAAAGAGTATGAGAATTTTTGAAGAGATTATAGTTGAAAATTTCCCCAACATGGAAAAGGAAATAGTCAATCAAGTCCAAGAGGCACAAAGAGTGCCATACAGGGTAAACCCAAGGGGAAACACACCAAGACACATACTAATCATACTAACAAAGAATAAACACAAAGAAAGAATATTAAAAGCAGCAAGGGAGAAGCAACAAGTATCATACAAGGGAAACTGCATATGCTTAACAGCTGTTCTCTCAGCAGAAACTCTACTGCCCCGAAGGAAATGGCAGGGTATATTTAAAGTATTGAAAGGGGAAAATCTTCAACCAAGATTACTGTACCCGGCAAGGATCTTATTCACAGTTGATGGAGAAATAAAAAGCTTTTCAGACAAGCAAAAGTTAAGAGAATTCAATCCCACCAAACCAGCTTTACAACAAATGTTAAAGGGGCTTATATAGTCAAAAAATACAAGAGAAGAAAAAGGATCTACAAAATTCACCTGAAACAATTAAGAAAATGACAATAGGAACATATGTATCAATAATTACTTTAAATGTAAATGGATTAAATGCTCCTACCAAAAGACACAGACTGGCTGAAAATGGATACAAAAACAAGACCCATATATATGCGGTCTACAAGAAACCCACTTCAGACCTAAAGACACATATAGACTGAATGTGAGAGGATGGAAAAATATATTACATGCAAATTGGAAGCAAAAAGAAAGCTGGAGTAGCAATCCTCATATCAGACAAAATAGACCTTAAAATAACAAAGATTACAAAAGATAAGGAAGGACACTACATAATGATCAAGGGATCAATCCAAGAGGAAGACAACAATTGTAAATATCTATTCACCCAAAATAGGAGCACCTCAATACATAAGACAAACACTAACAGATATAAAAGGAGAATTTGACCTTAACTCAATAATAGTAGGAGACTTTAACACCCTGCTCACACCAATGGACAGATGATCAAAGCAGAAAAATAATAAAGAAACACAACTCTTAAATGATATATTAGATGATATGGATCTCATTGATATCTTCAGGACATTTCATGTAAATGCAGAAGAATACACCTTCTTCTCAAGTGCACATGAAACATTCCACAGGATAGACCACACCTTGTGTCACAAATCAAACCTCAGTAAATTAAAGAAAATTGAAATCATATCAAGCATCTTCTCTGACCACAATGCTATGAGACTAGATATCAATTGTAAGAAAAAAACTGTAAGAAACACAAACACATGCAGATTAAACAGCATGTTTCTAAATAACCAAAAGTTAATGAAGAAATCAAAAGGAAAATCAAATCAAAAGATTTTTAGAAACAAACGACAATGAAAACATGACAACTCAAAACCTATGGGATGCAGCAAAAGCAGTTATAAGAGGAAAGTTTATAGCAATAAAATCCTATCTCAGGAAACAGAAACATCGAGTAGATAACCTAAATTTACACCTGAAACAACTGGAAAAAGAAGAACAAAAACCCCCCAAAGTTAGCAGAAGGAAAGAAATCATAAAGATCCAAGCAGAATAAATGAAAAAGAAATTAAAGGAACAATAGTAAAGATGAATAAAACTAAAAGCTGGTTCTTTGAGAAGATAAACAAAGTTGACAAACCTTTAGCCAGACTAATCAAGAAAAAAAGAGAGAAGAATCAAATCAACAAAATTAAAAATGAAAAAGGAGAGGTTACAATAGACATTGCAGAAATACAAAGGATTATGAGACTATTATGAATGACTATATGGCAAAAAAATGGATAACCTGGAAAAAACAGACAGATTCTTAGAAAAGTTCAATATTCCAAGACTGAACCATGAAGAAACAGAAATTATGAACAACCCAATTACAAGCACTGAAATTGAAGCTGTGATCAAGAATCTCCCAAAACACAAAAGCCCAGGACCAGCTTCACAGGAGAATTCTATCAAACATTTAGAGAAGAAATAATGCCTATCCTTCTAAAACTCTTTCAAAAAATTGCAAAGGAAGGAATATTTCCAAACTCATTCTATGAGGCCACCATCACCCTGATACCAAAACCAGAAAAAGACAACACAAAAAGGAAAACTACAGGCCAATATCACTGATGAGCATAGATGCAAAAATCTTCAACAAAATTTTATCAAACAATTCAGCAACACATCCAAAAGCTCATACACCATGATGAAGTTGAATTTAATCCAGGAATGTGAGGATTCTTCAATATATGCAAATCAATCAATGTGATACACCATATTAATAAATTGAAAGGTAAAAGTCATATGATAATCTCAATAGATGCATAAAAAACATTTGATGAAATTCAGCACTCATTTATGATTAAAACTCTTCAAAAAATGGCCATGGAAAGAACATACCTCAACATAGTAAAGACCATATATGATAAGCCTACAGCAAACATTATTCTCAATGGTGAAAAACTGAAAGCATTCCCCCTAAAATCAGGAATGAGACAAGGCTGTCCACTTTCACCACTATTGTTCAACATAGTTCTGGAAGTCTAGCTACAGCAATCAGAGAAGAAAAAGAAATAAAAGGAATCCTGATCAGAACAGACGTAAAGCTCTCACTGTTTGCAAATGACATGATACTGTACATAGAAAACATTAAAGATAGTATCAGAAAATTATTAGAGCTAATCAGTGAATTTAGCAAAGTTGCAGGATACAAAATCAATACACAGGAATCACTTACATTTCTATATACTAACAATGAAAAATTAGAAAGAGAAATTAAGGAATCAATCCCATTCTCCATCACAACAGAAAGAATTAAATATCTAGGGATAAACTGACCTAGGAGATAAAAGAACTGTACACAGAAAAGTATAAGACACTAATGAAAGAAATCAAAGACGCATAAACAGATGGAGAGATGTTCCATATTCCTGGGTAGGAAGAATCAATATTGTGAAAATGACTATACTGCCAAACACAATCTACAGATTCAGGGCAATCCCTATTAAATTACCAATGGCATTTTCCACAGAACTAAAACAAAAAATTTCACAATTCATATGGAAACACAAAAGACCCCAAATAGCCAAAACAGTCTTGAGAAAGAAGAATGAAGTTGGAGGAATCACCCTTCCTGACTTCAGATTATACTACAAAGCTACAGTCATCAAGACAGTATGGCAGTAGCACAAAAACAGAAATATAGACCAATGGATAGACAGCCCAGAAATAAACCTATGCACCTATGGGTACCTTATTTTTGAAAAAGGAGGCAAGAATATACAATGGGGCAAAGACAGCTTCTTCAATAAATGGTGCTGGGAAAACTGGACACCTACATGTAAAAGAATGAAATTAGAACACTTTCTAACACTTTACAGAAAAATAAACTCAAAATGGATTAAAGCCCTAAATGTAAGATCAGAAACTATAAAACTCCTAGAGGAAAACATAGGCAGAACACTTGATGACATAAATCAAAGCAAGATCCTCCATGAGTAATGGAAATAAAAACAAAAGTAAACAAGTGGGACCTGATTAAACTTAAATGCTTTTGCACAGCAAAGGAAACTATAAGCAAGGTGAAAAGACAACCCCCAGAGTGGGAGAAAATAATAGCAAATGAAACAACTGACAAAGGATTAATTTCCAAAATATACAAGCAGCTCATACGACTCACTGCCAGAAAACAAACAACCCAATCAAAAGGTGGGAAAAAGACCTAAACAGACATTTCTCTAAAGAAGACATTACAGATGCCTAACAAACACATGAAAAGATGCTCAACTTTGCTCATTATTAGAGAAATGCAAATTAAAACTACAATGAGATATCTACCTCACACCAGTCAGAATGGCCATCATCAAAAAGTCTACAAACAATAAATGCTAGAAAGGGTGTGGAGAAAAAGGAACATTCTTGCACTGTTAATGGGTATGTGAATTGATAGAGCCACTATGGAAGACAGTATGGAGATTCCATAAAAAACTAGGAATAAACCCACCATATGATCCAGCAATCCCACTCCTAGGCATATACCCTGAGAAGCCAAAATTGAAAGACACATGTAGCCCATTGCTCATTGCAGCACTACTTACAATAGCTAGAACATGGAAGCAACCTAGATGTCCATCGAAAGATGAATAGATAAAGAAGTTGTGGTACATATACACAATGGACTATTAGTCAACTATAAAAAGGAATGCATTTGAGTCAGTTCTGATGAGGTGGATGAACCTAGAATCTATTATACAGAATGAAGTGAGTCAGAAAGAGAAAGATAAATATCATATTCTAACACATATATATGGAATCTAGAAGAATGGTACTGAGGAACTTATTTACAGGTCTGCAATGGAAAAAGAGACATAGAGATAGATATATGGACATGGGGAGATGAGAGGAGGGGGTGAGATGTATGGAAGGAGTAACATGGAAACTTATTTTACCATATGTAAAATAGATAGCCAATGGAAATTTGCTGTGTGGCTCAGGAAACTCAAACAGGGGCTCTGTATCCACCTAGAGGGGTTGGGATGGGGAGGGAGATAGGAGGAAGGTTCAGAAGAGAGGGGATATATGTATATCTATGGCAGATTCATGTTGAGGTTTGAAAGAAAACAACAAAATTCTGTAAAGCAATTATCCCTCAATAAAAAAATACATTAAAAAGAAAAAAAGTTCTAATTTCCACGTTATTTGAGTTTCTGGAGGAAGGAAGTTGGGGCTATAAAATATATATGAGGGCTAAATGGTTGAAAACATTACTAACATGTGAAAAACAGATCTAAGAGGATTAAAAAACCTGATACATTATAGTCAATCTGCTAAAAATTCAAGATAAAGAAAAACCTTAAAAGCAGTAAGAGAAAAATGACACATTATTTTAAAAAAAAAAAAGTATAAATTTCAGTACCTATGACTTGTCATCAGAAAACAGAAGAGACTGGAATAACATCTTTAAGATACTGAAAGAAAAAAAAAAAAAAAAGGACCATTAACCCAGATACTATATGCTGCAAAGATATCCTCAAAAATTGAGAACAAAACAAACATGAAAAAAATTTTAAAGCTGATCAAGATTTTTTAAAAAATAAAAAAGTTCATCATCAGGTGGTGGTGGTTTAGTCACCAAGTTGTGTCCAACACTTGCGACCCCATGGACCATAGCCCACAAGGCTCCTCTGTCCATGGGATTTCCCATCCAAATACTTGAGTGGGTTGCCATTTCCTTCTCCTGGGATCTTTTCCCACCAGGGATCAAACGCAGGTCTCTTGCATCTCCTGCATTGCAGGCAGATTCTTCACCAACTGAGCCACCAGGGAAGCCCATCATCAGGTAACTAGCTACAAAATGATGTGAAAGGAATTCTTCGGTCTCAAGTGAAAAGATCCCATGCTCACAGTCCTAGCAACAGGCCTATGGCCAGGACTATAGGCCATAGGACCCTGTGGGCAGTTACCTGGGCAGGCTCTGCCCCTCACCCTCACCTGGGGTACCGGGGGGAGGGCAACAGCTGTCAAGATGGCTTGGTTATGTTAGAAGCAGTCTGCTAACTCACCAACTTCCCTTGGCCCAACATAGTCCCTTAGCTATTCATGCTTCTGGGTCTGCTTTCAAGTCAGCCTTCAGGTATCTGGTGACTTTGCATCTGTGCCTTTACATAGCGTCTTTGAGGTGATATCCTATGATCCCATAGACTCTGGACTCCTTTCTAGGAGTCCTTACCTCAATCTGCAGGTATGGTCATCATAGGAAAGTAGTACGACGTGCTCACACCTGGATGATGCCTGAAGCTGTGTCTTTAGCGAGCAGAGTGGTGCAGGTGTTCCCTTCTGTGCTGCCTACAGCACTCTGGTGTACCTGGGCCCCTGGTCTGGTCCTGGGCCCTCAGAGAGAGCGGGGATAGGAGGGCCAAGCAGGAGAGAGACACTGCCATCAATAAGAGGCAGGATGTTAGGAAAGGAGTCCCAGTGGTCTGCACAGTCCACATTTAGGCTCCTAGGAGTCTTTGAGGGCCTCTCCTCCTTCATGCCCAGGCCTGGGCCTCTGGAGAGACACATACATGCCAAGAGCTCAGAAGACAACTCTGGCATGAAATTCCAGACCTCTTGTATGAGCTCCTGCCAGAAACACCATCACAGGTCATACAACTTCACCCAAGGTTTCCCACCAGTGCAGAAGAGGGACCCTGCTACAATGCCCTCCCAGCTGCCCCAGATGGAGGTCCACAAGGGATGTGAGTGAGGAGGGCCCTTGTGCTCACTCTGCAGCTCTGGTTTCCCAGAAGAAAAGTCAGCATGAAAAGGATACAGATCCAACAACAGCACAAAAATGTCACTGGAGGAACTGCTCACCCACATCCAATAAGTCCTTAAAATGCGGGATTTTTTTTTTGCTGCCACACAAGTGAGAAGGTCCTAGGTCTTCCATCACCCTCTGAGATGGGTTTCTGAGTCACTCTTGAAGACCTAGTTTCGGAGAAGAAAGCAGTGCTCTGGTGCATCAACAATTCACTTAGGGTGAGATGAGCCATTTCTGACTGTGGAACCACTCAGCCTTCCTGTTCTTCCCCACTTTCTGCACAGGGACCCTTCTCCACCAGCTGTCCCTCCAGCCCCCAGCATGAATCCACAGCTGGAGATGTGGGAAGATAAGAGAGTCCCTAGGCCCAAAGGCTTTCCTGGAATGGCTATCTCTGTGCATCTTTTGTCTAGGAAAGAGGACAGTTCACTCAGCTGCTTCCTCTCCCTATCAGAGCCCTTTCCAAGTACCTTCCCATTTGCTGCCCTCAGCCCCATTCAGAGGTGGGAATTGAAGGTGGATGGGATCATAGCTGTACCCTTCCAGAACTCTGAGAGCTTCTAAAGACTCAGAAGCTCAGAAGATGCTAGTATTGTGACTTCTCACCATGTGGGGATTGGGGGTAGCAGACCAAACTTCTGAAACCACAGAAATCATTGTGTGTCCCTAGATTATCCCTTCTTTCATTCAACGAACATATCTGGGGCAGGGATAGAGACCTTTATTCCCACTGCTGTGTGCTTTGAGCAAGTAACCATCTTTCTAAGCCTCAGTTTCCTCATCTTTAAAATGGGGATGACAATAATATTGCTTTCATAGCTTTTTCAGGTTTTAATGAGATAACACACAAGGCCCTCAGTAAAGAGGCCTGTTATTGTTGATGCACTCCTCTATCCCACCTACCGCACCCCCTCAGCCCTAAAGAGACCCCTGTGTGGTCTACCCAGAAGTCCAGCCCTGCTGGTTATTTTGAGATGCAGCCAGGAAAATGGCTAAGGGAACCAGCAAGATAAAATCTCTGTGACCTTGGAAAAATCACTGGTCCTCCCTGAACCTGTTTTCCCATTGCTAGAGGACAGGAGCTATACTGTAAAGAGACAGACAGCAATGCCTGGTATATTTATGGAGCGCTGATTGTATGCACCACACTTCTGCTCCCCAAGAACCCTCAGAGCTACCAGTGTCATCAACAGCCCCACTGTTCAGAAGGCCAGGCTCAG
Organism: Odocoileus virginianus; assembly: GCF_023699985.2. Lineage (NCBI taxonomy): Eukaryota > Metazoa > Chordata > Mammalia > Artiodactyla > Cervidae > Odocoileus > Odocoileus virginianus. The sequence continues at coordinate 34,591,661 of NC_069697.1, forward strand.
GGAGCTGGGGTGACTGTCCACAGTCATGCAGCTAGGAGCAGTGGTTCTGGGCTTGAACCTTGGCTCCCCTGTCTGAGGAGCTTGGTCCTTTTGGTGTGCTGGCCTAGCTTTGGAGGGGCTTCCACTCCCCCTTCACCCCAACCATCTCCTTTTCAGCTTTCGGGCCCCTGGAGGAGCGGCTCAGCACAACAGGCAGTGGTAGGGCTGGTGCTGTCTCCACCTAGTCAGAAAATGAGCTGAAAAAACACAAGAGTTGGTCTGGGAAGGGAGAGTGTTTGGGAGCCTTTGCTGGCTCTCTGGATCTACAGCTCCACAGCTACAGAAGCGAGATTCAGTTCCTTAAGCAATCTGAGCACCTACTGTTTGCCTGGCACTGAGGGAGGCCAAGGGGGGTGGGGAGAAGTGGGACTCATCCCTGGCCGCTAAGGGTTCACCCTCAAGCCTGTGTTTTATAGAGAGCTAACTATGCTCCATAAATCTCATTACGATGGAGCTGGGTACTCTTACTATACCCAAGTGACATATATGGAAAATGAGGTCCAGAGAAAGAAAGTGATTTGTCCGAGGTCACATAGTCAGTTAGTGTTGGATCTGGGAATTAGAATTCTTTTCTTTGAATCAGATAATTTATTATTAAATATTGACCTTCTAAAGACAAAATAATGCATTTTCCTCCAAGCATAGTTTGCTATTTATTAATGTAGCTTCTATTATTGTTGTTTTTTTCACCAGTATTTGCCTAGTACTGGTCTTCCCAACATCTTAATTGAAAACATTTATATGTGCTTATTATTTAGGAGTGTCAGATATAGCTTATAAAATCTGGATAAAGTTTTTTAACTCTCATGTTAAGTCCATTTAAATTTAGTATGCGTGCTGATATATTTGTATTTTTTTATTTTTATTTTTACTATTTGCCTTGATAGTTTTATGATTCTACTACTTTGGAATATACTCACTATAATGATTACTTTGTAACCTTTAATGCTGTGTTATTATGGAATTTATAGACCCTACTATTTTAAAATTAATCTTAAAATTTTAACAAGCAAAATTAACTTAAAATGCAAAGTAATCAATACACTTCCTTCACTCTGCATAAAACACAACACTTCAAATCTGATCACCATACTTCCAATCCTGCGTGTTCCTTTTGTTTTGTAGTTGGCTTCCAACTTTTTTAATCTTAGATTTGGAAAATATCATTATTTTATTTGATGACTATTTCATTTCTGTTTACCAATATTTACCAATATTTGTGGAGCATTCTGACAATGAAAGCTTTCATTCTTAGATCATTCTCCCTTTAACTACCTCAGTTTGTCTTGAAAAATTATCTTTATTTTCACTGTTATTTGAATAAAAGTGTACGTCTATAATTCTACACAGGAATTCCTTTAAATCTTAGCACAGTAAGGTGTTTTTCAGTTTATTTTGTTTTTACTTTTGCTGATTATTCTTCTGCAGTATTAAGGTATGTCTTTCTCATCTTTTCTCTTTTGTTTTTCTTGAGATGAACTTTAATATCCCTCTATGCGAATTTTTCATTTATTCACACATCATGGTTTTCATCCTGTTTCCTAAAACTGGGAATTCTTATATTTTATCAAATCTAAAGACATGCTCCTGTTATTACTTCAGATGTTTTCTGTCTTCCATTCTTCTTATTTTCTCCTTGGAATAAACTGAGACAATTATCAGACATTTTCATTTTGTGCTTCTTAATATTTAAACCTCTTATTTGAGTATTACATTTCTTTGAATACCTGAATTTTGAAAATATGCCAGATCTAACTTTTTTTTTAACTTAAAAAAATTGTTTTATTTATTTTTATTAGTTGGAGGCTAATTACTTTACAATATTGTAGTGGTTTTTGTCATACATTGACATGAATCAGCCATGGATTTACATGTATTCCCCATCCCGATACCCCCTCCCACCTACCTCTCTACCCAATCCCTCTGGGTCTTCCCAGTGCACCAGGCCCGAGCACTTGTCTCATGCACCCAACCTGGGCTTGTGATCTGTTTCACCATAGATAATATACATGTTTCGATGCTGTTCTCTCGAAACATCCCACCCTCGCCTTCTCCCACAGAGTCCAAAAGTCTGTTCTGTACATCTGTGTCTCTTTTTCTGTTTTGCATATTGGGTTATCATTACCATCTTTCTAAATTCCATATATATGTATTAGTATACTGTAATGGTCTTTATCTTTCTGGCTTACTTCACTCTGTATAATGGGCTCCAGTTTCATTCATCTCATTAGAACTGATTCAAATGAATTCTTTTTAATGGCTGAGTAATATTCCATGGTGTATATGTACCACAGCTTCCTCATCTGTTCGTCTGCTGATGAGCATCTAGGTTGCTTCCATGTCCTGGCTATTATAAACAGTGCTGCAATGAACACTGGGGTGCACGTGTCTCTTTCAGATCTGGTTTCCTCGGTGTGTATGCCCAGAAGTGGGATTGCTGGATTATATGGCAGTTCTATTTCCAGTTTTTTAAGAAATCTCCACACTGTTCTCCATATGCCAAGAAAACTACAGGCCAATATCACTGATGAACATAGATGCAAAAATCCTTAACAAAATTCTAGCAAACAGAATCCAACAACGTATTAAAAAATCATACACCATGACCAAGTGGGCTTTATCCCAGGAATGCAAGGATTCTTTAATATCTGCAAATCAATATAATACACCACATTAACAAATTGAAAGATAAAAACCATATGATTATCTCAATAGATTCAGAGAAAGCCTTTGACAAAATTCAACACCCATTTATGATTAAAACTCTCCAGAAAGCAGGAATAGAAGGAACATACCTCAACATAATAAAAGCTATATATGACAAACCCACAGCAAGCATTACCCTCAATGGTGAAAAATTGAAAGCATTTCCCCTAAAATCAGGAACAAGACAAGGGTGCCCACTCTCACCACTACTATTCAACATAGTTTTGGAAGTTTTGGCCACAGCAATCAGAGCAGAAAAAGAAGTAAAAGGAATCCAGATAGGAAAAGAAGTGAAACTCTCGCTGTTTGCAGATGACATGATCCTCTACATAGACAACCCTAAAGACTCTACCAGAAAATTACTAGAGCTAATCAATGAATATACTAAAGTTGCAGGATATAAAATTAACACACAGAAATCCCTTGCATTCCTGTACACTAACAATGAGAAAACAGAAAGAGAAATTAAGGAAACAATACCATTCACCATTGCAACAAAAAGAATAAAATACTTAGGGGTATATCTACCTAAAGAAACAAAAGACCTATATGTAGAAAACTATAAAACACTGATGAAAGAAATCAAAGAGGACACAAACAGATGGAGAAACATACCATGTTCATGGATTGGAAGAATCAATATTGTCAAAATGGCTATACTATACTACCCAAAGCAATCTATAGATTCAATGCAATCCCTATCAAGCTACCAACGGTATTTTTCACAGAACTAGAACAAATAATTTCACAATTTGTATGGAAATACAAAAAACCTCGAATAGCCAAAGTAATCTTGAGAAAGAAGAATGGAACTGGAGGAATCAACCTGCCTGACTTCAGACTATACTACAAAGCCACAAGTCATCAAGACAGTATGGTACTGGCACAAAGACAGAAATATAGATCAATGGAACAGAATAGAAAGCCCAGAGATAAATCCACAAACCTATGGACACCTTATCTTCGACAAAGGAGCAAGGATATACAATGGAAAAAAGACAACCTCTTTAACAAGAGGTGCTGGGAAAACTGGTCAACCACCTGTAAAAGAATGAAACTAGAACACTTTCTAACACCATACACAGAAATAAACTCAAAATGGATTAAAGATCTAAATGTAAGACCAGAAACTAACTTCTATTTCTATGTTTCTTTTTTACCTATTTCTTGTCTTCTAGAATAGCCCATAAGTGAGTTTTTAATTTTACTTTTTGTGTTTTTTCATTCCTAGTAGTTCCATGATCCTTGACCATGTTTTAGTTCTACATTTACTTTTTTACATATTTTAAGATAGTTATGATTCTGACAGCTATAGAGTTTCAAGCCACCAAATATCTAAATTGATGGAAGAATATAGGTGAATTTCTGATTATCTGAAAATTCACAAGTCTATCCTCTCCAGTTATCTGGATCTTACATTTAGTTGTTTCTAATTCTCCTCTCTTTCCTTTTATTACTGTTGTGTTATAAACTAGCATGAAATTTTAAATATGTATTTTGTGTGTTTGATTGCTCTATTTGGATATATTTATGTAGAAAGGAAGAACAAATTATTTGCTCTTGACATCATAAGCAGACTAAATTAACCAGAACCCTTATTCAACTTAGTCATGTGTCAGTACTTATTTTAGATGAGCATATGACCTAAAATAAATTGGGATCAGGATCCTCTTATTAGGGAATTAGGGGGAATGGACGAAGGGCAAGCAATCTGTATAATCTCCATCACCACATGATTGACTCCTCATTCTCTGTATGCATGAGATTTCCTCAAAAATGCAGTATGCATTTTTGCAAACAATATGCCCAATAAAAGTGGGTTAAATCATGGAAAATTAAAATCTAACAGGTGAATAAGGAGAGTTGATAAAGAAATAGAATCCACTGTGTGTGTGTATATGTATATGTGTATGTGTATATATATATATATATATATATATATATATATATATATATATATATATATATATAATTTTAAGCCAAAAGATTGATGCACTTTACATGTATAGGAGACTCTCCCTCCTGTATCCAAGGTTCATGCAGAGATGAGTGCTAGACAGTGCTGCTACGAGGTGGCCCTGGCTGTGATGTTAAATGCGTGTCTGTGTTCCAGGCTCCTGCCACAATCCGGGACCTTTTGCTGCTGCCAAATACTTACTCTAAATGTCCCCAGGTAATTGTTGCCCTTGAGCAGAGAGGTGTGATTTGGGGTTTGTGATATTAAATTACTCAAAATAGCCTGTCTGCAATTATGTACAACTGCTGAGATTTTCATAACACGTTTGAAATATTATTGTTTATTTTTTTACTTTTAATTTTGAAATATTACATATATACTGAAAAATCTTTCATATTGTGGTTGTATATATAACACAATGAATTTTAACAAACTGTATAATCATACTCTAGCTTAAAAAACAAAGACAAAATATGAAAAACTTCAGTGGAACCCAGCACCCAAAAAGTCACCTAGGCTCCTTTTCCATCATGAACCTCAACTCCAAGGGTCACTACTGTCAACCACTTGCAAATAAAGGAAATCACAATTCCTCTTGTGTTTGGCTTCATTCAATTTATATTTTGTAAGATTCACTCATAGAACTGTGTATCTTTGAGGATCATTCTTTCTTATGAAGATAAAGCATATAGTTGTTTAAATACATGGGAATGTGTTGACATGTTCTACTGTTATGAGGGTGTCGGTAGCATACAACTATGGGCAAGTAAAACAATGCTGCTATGTGCATTCCTGTAAACATCTTCTGGAGAACACATGCAGGCATTTTTATCAAGTATTTCACTACCAGAAGAATCACTGGGACATGGGGGATGTCTCTATTTGCCCTTAGTGGATAATGACCAAGTGTTTCACATATAGAGTGTGCGCATGATGATCACACCCTATATGGAAGAGTTTGGTTGCTGCCTAACCTTATCCATAATTGGTTCAGTTCAGTTCAGTTCAGCCGCTCGGTCATGTCTGACTCTTTGTGACCCTATGGATTGCAGCATGCCATACTTCCCTGTCCATCATCAACTTCCAGAGTTTACTCAAACTCATGTCCATTGAGTCGGTGATGCTATCCAACCATTTCGTCCTCTGTCATCCCCTTCTCTTCCCACCTTCAATCTTTCCCAGCATCAGGGTCTTTTCAAATAGTCAGCTCTTCACATCAGGTGGCCAAAGTATTGGAGTTTCAGCTTCAACATAAGTCTTTCCAATGAATATTCAGGATTAATTTCCTTTAGGATAGACTGGTTGGATCTCCTTGCTGTCCAAGGGACTTTCAAGAGTCTTCTCCAACACCACAGTTCAAAAGCATCAATTCTTCAGCACTCAGCTTTCCTTATAGTCCAACTCTCACATCCATACTTGACTGCTGGAAAAACCATAGCCTTGACTAGATGGACCTTTGCTGGCAAAGTAATATCTCTGCTTTTTAATATGTTGTCCTGGTTGGTAATAAATTTTCTTCCAAGGGCTGTCTTTTAATTTCAAGGTTGCAGCTGCCATCTGCAGTGATTTTGAAGCCCCCCCCCCAAAAAAAGTCTGCCACTGTTTCCACTGTTGCCTCACCTATTTGCCACGAAGTGATGGGACTGGATGTCATGATCTTAAGTTTTCTGAATGTTGAGCTTTAAGCCAACTTTTTCACTCTCCTCTTTCACATGCATCAAGAGCCTCTTTAGTTCTTCTTCATTATCTGCCATAAAGGTGGCATCATCTGCATATCTGAGGTTATTGATATTTCTCCCGGAAATCTTGGTTCCAGCTTGTGCTTCATCCGGTCCAGCATTTCTCATGATGTACTCTGCATATAAGTTAAGTGAGCAGTGTGACAATATACAGCCTTGATGTGCTCCTTTTCCTATTTGGAACCAGTCTGTTCTTCCATGTCCAGTTCTAATTGTTGCTTCCTGACCTGCATACAGATTTCTCAAGAGGCAGGTCAGGTGATCTGGTATTCCCATCTCTTGAAGAATTTTCTACAGTTTGTTGTGATCCACACAAAGGCTTTGGCATAGTCAATAAAGCAGAATTAGATGTTTTTCTGGAACTCTCTTGCTTTTCTGATGATCCAACATATGTTGGAAATTTGATCTCTGCTTCCTCTGCCTTTTCTAAAACTAGCTTGAATGAACTTCATGGTTCACGTACTGCTGAAGCCTGCCTTGGAGAATTTTGAGCATTACTTTACCAGCATGTGACATGAGTGCAATTGTGCAGAAGTTTAAGCATTCTTTGGCATTACCTTTCTTTGGGATTGGAATGAAAACTGAACATTTTTAGTCCTGTGGCCACTGCTGAGTTTTCCACATTTGCTGTCATATTAAACTGCAGCATTTTCACAGCATTATCTTTTAAGATTTGAAATAGCTCAACCGGAATTCCATCACCTCCACTAGCTTTGTTCGTAGTGATGCTTCATAAGGCCCACACTTGACTTCGGATTCCAGGATGTCTGGCTCTAGGTGAGTGATCACACCATTATGGTTATCTGAGTCATGAAGATTTTTTGTACAGTTCTGCTGTGTATTCTTGCCACATCTTCTTCATATCTTCTGCTTCTTCTAGGTCCATACCATTTCTGTCCTTTATTGAGTCCATCTTTGCATGAAATGTTCCCTTGCTATCTCTAATTTTCTTGAAGAGATCTCTAGTCTTTCCCATTCTATTGTTTTCCTATATTTCTTTGCACTGATCACTCAGGAAGGCTTTCTTATCTCCTCTTGCTATTCTTTGGAACTCTGCATTCAAATAGGTATATCTTTCCTTTTCTCCTTTGCTTTCTGCTTCTCTTCCTTTTACAGCTATTTGTAAGGCCTCCTCAAACAACCAATTTGCATTTTTGCATTTGTTTTTCTTGGTAATGGTCTTGACTCCAGTCTCTTGTACCATGTCGTGAACCTCCATCTATAGTTCATCAGGCACTCTATCAGATCTAGCCCCTTGAATCTATTTCTCACTTCCACTGTATAATCATAAGGGATTTGATTTAGGTCATACCTGAATGGTCTAGTGGCTTTCCCTACTTCAATTTCAGTCTGAATTTGGCAATAAGGAGTTCATGATCTGAACCACAGTCAGCTCCCAGTCTTGTTTTTGCTGACTGTATAGAGCGCTCCACCTTTGGCTGCAAAGAATGTAATCAATCTGGTTTTGGTGTTGACCATCTTGTGATGTCCATGTGTAGAGTCTTCTCTTGTGTTGTTGGAAGAGGGTGTTTGCTATGATCAGTGCATTCTCTTGGCAAAACTCTATTAGCCTTTGCCCTGCTTCATTCTGCAGTCCAAGGCCAAATTTGCCTGTTACTCCAGGTGTTTCTTGACTTCCTACTTTTGCATTCCAGTCCCCTATAATGAAAAGGACATCTTTTGGGGGTGTTAGTTCTAGAAGGACGTGTAGGTCTTCATAGAACCATTTAACTTCAGCTTCTTCAGTATAACTGGTCAGGGCATAGACTTGGACTACTGTGATAATGAATGATTTGCCTTGGAAATGAACAGAGATCATTCTGTCGTTTTTGAGATTGCATCAAAGTACTGCATATTGGACTCTTTTGTTGACTATGATGACTACTCCATTTCTTCTAAGGGATTCTTGCCCACGGTAGTAGATACAATGGTCATCTGAGTTAAATTGACCCATTCCAGTCCATTTTAGTTCACTGATTCCTAAAATGTCGACATTCACTCTTGCCATCTCCTGTTTGACCACTTCCAATTTGCCTTGATTCATGGACCTAACATTCCAGGTTCCTATGCAATACTGCTCTTTACAGCATCAGACCTTGCTTCTATCACCAGTCACATCCACAAGTGGGTGTTGATTTTTCTTTGACTCTGTCTCTTCATTCTTTCTGGAGTTATTTCTCCACTGATCTCCAGTAGCATATTGTGCACCTACCGGCCTGTGGAGTTCTTCTTTCAGTGTCCTATCATTTTGCCTTTTCACACTGTTCATGGTGTTCTCAAGGCAAGAATACTGAAGTGGTTTGCCATTCCCTTTTCCAGTGGACCACATTTTTGTCAGTTTAGCCATTTTGAGATATGAGTAAAAGGCACATAGAAAGATCAGATGCTTCTGGTCAGCTGGCAGATTCTGAGAGTGGAGGCAAGAAGAAGGGCAACCTGGTCAGTTTCTGACATGGCTTGGATTATTCCTTAGTATCAGACCTAACAAACAAGAACCAAGGAGACATTTTAGTGGTAGTTGATATCACAACCCTAGAAACACTCAAATTCTTGAAGATTCATAACTTAGGGACAGAAACAAATCAGAGCTCATAGTACCAGTTGGTTATTAGGTTGGTGGTGTCCAATACTGTTTTTGCAATGTTCTTATATAACTGGACTAGAGCAATGCATGAGGAGTCCCATCAATGTTCTTAACATTCATCTACATCCCCTAGTCCGCCAGACAAACTGTTGGCAGGGTAGATGAGCAAGCCCCGTCTAACACCAAGTTAAGATGGTCTTTGAGATAGAAATATTGCTTTCTTGATATTTTTCTTAATCTAGTTCAGGTATGAAAACTTATCATGTGCATTATAGAGGTTAGTTACTGTTTCCATGGAGGGCTGGAAGGATAATCACTGATCAGCTGTTGGCTGATTCAAGAGGCACTCAAGTACAGGAGCACCAGGTTATAAACTGTTTGTAGGGGACATTTCTTCAGCACAGATATTTCCTCTTTGATTAAGAGGAAAAATTGTAATTTCCAACCAAGATAGATTTAAGAGACACATCCTCCAAGGAAAGGTCATGTCTTTGGTGTGTACAGGTGTCCTCTGTTCTTGCTTGTAGGTTATTTTGTCTTGACCACTGTTTCCCATCCAGCTTTGTAAAGTCAACAAGAGAACAAAAGATCTATGCAAACAGGACAAAGAATGACCTGATCTTTACAGTGTTTTCTTTTCTGTAATTGCAGATGGCCTCATGAGAAAGAAAAATCTGTATTTATTCTGGGTCAGTCACTTCCTGGGAGTGTGGGGGAAACAGATGATAAGAAAGGTGGGCCTTCTGGTATGGAGATTTCTTTAAAAAAACAAAAAACTATGAATAAAATCACCATATGACCCAGCAATCTCACTCCTAGGCATATACCCTGAGGAAACCAAAACTGAAAAAGACATGTACCCCAATGTTTATTGCAAGACCACTTAACAATAGCTAGAACATGGAAGCAACATAGATGTCCATCGACAGATGAATGGATGCAGAAGCTGTGGTACATAGATGCAGTGGAATATTACTCAGCTATAAAAAGGAATGCATTTGAGTCAGTTCTAATGAGGTGGATGAACCTAGAGCCTATTATGCAGAGTGAAATAAGTCAGAAAGAGAAAAATAAATATCATATACTAGTGCATATATATGGAATCTAGAAAGATGGTACAAATGAACTTATTTGCAGGGCAACAGGGGAGAAACAGACATAGAGAACAGACTTATGGACACAAAGGGTTGGAGAGGGGAGAGGGTGAGATGTATGGAGAGAGTAACATGGAAACTTACGTTACCATATGCAAAATAGATAACCAATGAGAATTTGCTCTGTGACTCAGGGAACTCAAACAGGGGATCTATATCAACCTAGAAGGGTGATAAATTCAAAGAAATATAGGAAAACAATATAATGGGAAAGACTAGAGATCTCTTCAAGAAGATTAGAGATACCAAGGGAACATTTCATGCAAAGATGGGCACAATCAAGGACAAAAATGGTACGGACCTAACAGAAGCAGAAGATATTAAGAAGAGGTGGAAAGACTACAGAGAACTATACAAAAAAGATCTTCATGGCAGTCACTCACCTAGAACCAGACATCCTGGAATGCAAAGTCAAGTGTGGGCCTTAGGAAGCATCACTACAAACAAAGCTAGTGGAGATGATGGAATTCCAGCTGAGCTATTTCAAATCCTAAAAGATGATGCTGTGAAAGTGCAACACTCAATATGCCAGCAAATGTGGAAAACTAAGCAGTGGCCACAAGACTAGAAAAGTTCAGTTTTCATTCCAATCCCAAAGAAAGGCAATGCCAAAGAATGCTCAAACTACTACACAATTGCACTCATGTCACATGCTAGTAAAGTAATGCTCAAAATTCTCCAAGGCAGGCTTCAACAGTACATGAACTGTGAACTTCCAGATGTTCAATCTGGTTTTAGAAAAGGCAGAGGAACTAGAGATCAAATTTCCAACATCTGTCAGATCATCAAAAAATCAAGAGAGTTCCAGAAAAACATCTTATTTTGCTTTATTGACTATGCCAAAGCCTTTGATTGTGTGGATCACCACAAAAGGTGGAGAATTCTTCAAGAGATGGGGATACCAGACCACCTGACCTGCCTCTTAAGAAATCTGTAGGCAGGTCAGGAAGCAACAGTTAGTACTGGACATAGAGCAGACTGGTTCCAACTAGGAAAAGGAGTCCGTCATGGCCGTATATTGTCACCCTGCTTATTTAACTTATATGCAGACTACATTATAAAAAATGCTGGGCTGGATGAAGCACAAGCAGGAATCAAGATGTCGGAAAATATCAATAGCCTCAGAAATGCAGATGACACCACCTTTATGGCAGAGAGTGACAAAGAGCTAAAGAGCCTCTTGATGACAATGAAAGAGGAGAGTGAAAAAGTTGGCTTAAAACTCAACATTCAGAAAACTATGATCATGGCATCTGGTCCCATTACCTCAGGTCAAATAGATGGAAACAGTGGAAACAGTGTCAGACTTATTTTGGGGGGCTCCAAAATCACTGCAGATGGTGATTGCAGCCATGAAATTAAAAGACATTTACTACTTGGAAAAAGCTATGGCCATCCTAGACAGTACACTAAAAAGCACAGATGTTACTTTGCCAGCAAAGTTCCACCTAGTCAAAGCTGTGGTTTTCCCAGTAGTCATGTATGGATGAGAGTTGGACTACAAAGAAAGCTGAGAACTGAAGAATTGATGTTTTTGAAGTGTGGTGTTGGAGAAGACTCTTGAGAGTCCCTTAGACAGCAAGAAGATCCAAGCAGTCCATCCTAAAGGAAATCAGTCATGAATATTCATTGGAAGATACTGATGCTGAAGCTGATACCCCAATACTTTGGCCACCTGATGCAAAGAGCTGACTCATTAGAAAAGACCCTGTTTCTGGGAAAGATTGAAGGCATGAGGCGAAGGGGACAACAGAGGATGAGATGGTTGGATGGCATCACAGACTCAATGGACATGAGTTTGCGTAAACTCCGGGAGTTGGTGATGGACAGGGAAGCCTGGTGTGCTGCAGTCCATGGGGTGCAGAGTCAGACATGACTGAGCAACTGAACTGAACTCAGAGAGGTGGGACAGACAGGGAGTTGGAAGGGAGGTTCAAGAGGGAGGGGACATATGTATACCTATGGCTTATTCATGTTGATGTTTAACAGAAAACAACAAAATTCTGTAAAGCAATTATCCTTCAATTAAAAAAATAAAGTTTTTAAAATGTGGGTCTTCCTTGACGGCTTTTGTTTAGAGAATTAACATGATTCTAGCTTTCTGATGGGAATGAGGACTGAGGGTGGAGAGAAAGAAAACTATTTTCTAGGTAAAAAACCATGGCTGTGTTCCCATAAGCAGTTGTATTCCTTGGAGATGTATGGATATGTCATAGGGGTTGGGGTGTTCCTATATGTGAGTTTTGTGGTATATAATGTGGGCATGTCTGTGTCTTTCCCTTGGAATTCTACCTGCCTTGTGCAGCAAACTGCAAGGGTCAATTTTCACTTTTCTTATAAAAAAAAAATCCCACTTTACCATTGCTTCCTGGGTATATGCGTGTCCTCTGTCCACCTTAGTTGGATGTACTACAATGCCATTCTGACACTTAGCACCCAGAGTTACTGTCAGATCCCATATTTAAGGACAATATCTTCCATAAGCTGCCTTATTTCTCTGACACCAGCCACTGGCCAGCGTTCCCCAAGCCACCCACACTTCCAAAAAACTGGCTATAGATTCAAGGGTTACTGTGATCCCCTCAGGTTTGATATGGTTCACTTGAAGTGAGTCACAGATCTCAGAAATGTACTCTACTTATTATTACATTTTCATTATGAAAAATACACATAGGGCAAGATCTGAGAGGGTCCTAGAAGCATAGCTCCTAATGTTTAGAGAAGCAAGTGTGGGGTAAAGATGATACGTCAAATGTATTTCCCAATATAATTGACTATCAAATTTGATATCATATATTTACCAATAATGCCAGTGTTAGACTGTATTGCAATATAAGAGATGTAATCTGCAAGTAAATGTTAGAAGGTACTGGCACAGTACTGAGTTCCTTTCAAGCATTAAAAATTAGTCCAACCTGTCATCAAATTTTATGACCAAAATGTTTCCTGGGGCAAGGTCACACAGGTTTGCAGACTTCTTGAAGTTGTCAGGTTCTAAAAGAAGGTGTGGTCTCAGCTGTACATGGTTTCACCCTTTGAACTAAGAGTTTTTTCTTGAAGGATACTATCCTTCTTAAGGATAATATCCCTCATTGTATAACTGATGTGTTTATTCCTTTAACCTCAACTGTTATTTTCCCATCTTTCCATGTGGACAGAACTAATGGACTATTTTTACCAGTAAGCAATGCAGGTGCATTCACTGTTAACCCCCTTTCGTCATGTAGAGTGAAAGCGTATTTGGGCATGCTTCTAACAGATGAGTTTCACTTTGCCCTCCTGCCTGACCATATGGACAGGTCACCATCCATGCATCAGTAAAAACCTAAACATAGGATCAGAAAGCATGCGAGTTAGCCCATTGAGCTAATTTATTTTTACCTTCCTTAATCAGAGTGGTAGACTTCCAAACAGTTCACTTTGGAACTGACAACCAAAAGTTGAGCAGCTCTGTGTTGGTCAATCAAGAGCTAACTATAGGGCACTGTCCGAGTGGCAATAGAATCAGGCAGCTCTTTGTGTGATCCAAAGTCAGGTCTAGGGAGAAAGAATGTACCTGCTTATGAATATGCTGAGAAATTCTTTGCATTACTTTCATAGCACACTCTTGACAAAACTATTTCCATTTTATTATAGAACTCATCTGGGCATTGCCTTCCACATTAGAGTGTCTCTCTACTATCACCCAAGGTATTATGGGTTTCAATATTATTTTATGTCCTTTAGTCACAGGGGCAGTGTGAATTAATGCCTAAAAGCAAGGTAGTAAATGCTTCTCAAATGGAAATTTTCTAGTCCATGATCCCAGCAGTTGTCACTGGGAGAAAAGCTCATTGGATTTTGCCACAAACCCCAGTCTACACTCTATACAAAGTTATTGCACAGAGAATAGGGTTTGTACCAACATTCCACTTCTATTTTGTACTATAAGGGCTCTGGCATTCCTATGCCTTCCCATGTACCATGTCCAATACCGTTGATGGTGTAGTTATGTGTGCCTTCTGTTTTTATAATGAATCGTAGGGGAAACACTCCTCAGCCAGACACAATATCCATCTCTATAATGTATTTAGGTAAAAGAGATTCAACCATTTTACACTAGTCCTATGTAAAAATTCCAATTTTCCATCCAAAGTTTTCACCTTAATCCTATCAACTCTTTAATTTCTATGCTTTTTCAGTTTAATTGTAGGCTCCATTAAGATCTCATCAACAGATTCTGGTACTAAAGAGCTCATGAGGTTCCCTCGTCAAGAAGTCTGAGAAATTTCTCTTTTGCACTTCCTAGTCGTTCCACTCAGTCATAAGCATAAGGCTTCAGGTCCCCAGCAGAAGTTTGAGCCAAGATACACTGGACATTTTGTCAATATTTAGCTTGATAAATCTGCTTGAAATCCACTTGGCTGTGGTCCAAAGTAATTGAGGTTGTGTTTCTCAATGCAGTCTTTGTCTTCTGACTTTTTAATATTCCTCCAAACTGGGTCACATAGAGTGGACAGACATATTTAAGGACCTTTAATGTTGAGGATCCCAAAGAGGTATCATTGGTCCACTCATCCTTTGATAGTGCTCCATAAAGACCTTTGCTTCAACCCTATTAGTGTCTACATTACTCAACCCATTCCTTAAACACCGTGTAAATATTTCCATTCTATCAGGATGAGTCCCTTGTATATCTTTTCTGCTTTTTCTCATTTTTCATGTTAATTAATCTATTTCTATTGGCATCTATAAGACCAATAAGGGGAAACTGAGACAGAAAAATCCAGTAAGTCATTTTGTACAGTTTTTCAGTTTTGCAGCAGTGAGGTTATATGGTGTCCCAGACCAAAAGGGTCTTTTAATTACAGCACTTACCATGACTTGGAAAAGGGGCATGTTTCATGGATTGGTATCTTGATCATCATAAAGTCAGCTTTCCAGGTGGCTCAGTGGTAAAGAATATGCCTGCTAATGCAAGAGACGTGGGTTTGATTCTTGGGTTGGGAAGATTCCCTGGAGAAGGAAATGGCAACCCACTCCAGTATTCTTGCCTGGGAAACCCCATGAACAGAGGAACCTGGTGGGCTACAGTCCATGGGCTCACAAAGAGTTGGATTCTACTTAATGACTAAGTACACATGCATACACCATGAAACCAGTTTAGTGTGACTTGCACACAAAGCATATTAGCTACTTCATCTGAGCTGTACCACTTGGCATTTATATACAGGGAGACTAACAGTTCCCCTTCTCAGAGTAAACAAACTTTACAATGCCTTTTACCTAGTCCACTAGGATAGGTGTTAACTTAGGGATAACCTGCAATGTGTCTGAATTATTCATTGTTTTTGTGGTTCAGTCACTCTTGCTGTGTCCAATTCTGCAACCCCATGGACTGCAGCACACCAGGCTTCCCTATCCTTCACCATCTCATGGGGTTTGCTCAAACTCATGTCCATTGAGTCAATGATGCCATCCAACCACCTCATCCTCTGTTGACCCCTTCTCCTCCTGCCCTCAATCTTTCCCAGAATCAGTCTTTTCCAATGAGTTGGCTCTTCATATCAGGTAGCCAAAGTATTGGAACTTTAGCTTCAGTGTCAATCTTTCCAATGAATAGTCAGAATTGATTTCCTTTAGGATTTACTGGTGTGATCTCCTTGCTGTCCAAGGGACTCTTAAGAGTCTTCTCTGGCACCACAGTTCAAAAGCATCAGTCCTTCAGTGCTCAACCTTCTTTATGGTCCAGCACTCACATTCATACATGACTACTGGAAAAACCATAGCTCTGATTATATGGACCTTTGTTTATGCATAGCCATCTGTGATTGTTCTATAATGTCCAAACATACTCTTTCACTCTGTAATATTTAAAACCAAAGACACGGTCCCCAAATTAGACCCTCACACATTCCATTTCAGTAAAAGTTTTTCAGGAAGTTGATGATACCAGTCCAAAAAAATGAGAAAAGTACTATGTACTGCAACTCCTGGTTTTGATAATTTCATGGTCTTACCATGTGTCCAGTTTGGATGACCTTTTTGATGACCAGAGATCTCAGAAGTACTCTCTCTTGTCTAAACATAACTCTTCCCTTTGGGGAAAGCTTTGAGGTCAGTGACCAGAGCTCAGACTGATCATACTCTGAACTTGGTCAGCACCAAGATCTGACTCAGTACTCTTTTAATTTCACTTTAGCTGTTAAAGATAACAATAACCATGGGATTTAATATTTAACCTTTTTCTTATTATTTTACTTATGCATCCAGTGAGCCAGCTCCTCAGGAGTTGGGTGAATCATGTCTAAATTCTACTAACTTTTAATTTGGGTAAATGATAGGAGCACAGCTGTTATTTCATACTACAGGTAATATTTTGGCCACCCAGGAATCAAAAGATTCTTATCCCCTACCCTTATCTTCTCTCTTCTAAAACTATATTTGTCAGTGAGTTAAGGTCCTTCTAATGAATCCCACCTTTCTGACACCAAATGCTCTGTCTCCCTCCTAACTAAGAGTACAAGAGAAGCATTCTGTTAACCACTCAAGTTGGCATCATACCCCACAAGTTAGGACAAAGTCACACACAAAACAGTCAGACAGGAGACACAATTGGGGGATCCCTAGGTCTCCCACACTTTTCACAGTCTGGCTATATATTTAGGTATCCCCTCAGGTTCAGTAATTCTCTGGAAACAATTAATACAACTAAGGAAGCACTATACTTACAGTTACAGTTTTATTATAAAGGATACACCTAGGTGAAGCCTACAAGGGTTCTGGGGGCAGAACTTCCATACCCTCTCCCTGTGGAGTCCTGGACAGATTTTCTACATCACCTTCCTGGCACATCAATGTGCTCACCAACCTGGAAGTTCTACTGAGCACCAGTGTCCAGAGTTTTTATTGAGGTTTCAATGTGCAGGCATGATTAAATCACTGGCCAAGTGACTGAAGTCAATCTCCAGCACCTTCCCCTCCCTGGAGTTTGGCTCAAGGTTCCAACCATCTGACCAGGTAATTGGTCTTTCACTTACCCCTTGAAGCTACCTAAGATCCCACAACAGCCACATCATGGCATAACAAAGGCAATCTTACCACTCAGGATATTTTAAAGATTTTTGAAACTCTGTGCCAAGGACCAGAGACAGAGGCCAGATATAATCTTTATTATGTTGTAGTATATATGCCAAAATTTATCAAATCATAGGCCTTAAATATGTGCAGAATGCTATATACTAACTATACCTCAATAAGGCAGGAAAAAAGCACCATTGACATTCAGGAAAATTTTCAATGGAGTTCTAAGTGGACAAAACTGGGTTTCACAATCCCTATTACTGGGATAATAACCACTTCATTTAATAATAAATCTTCAATTCTGAGTAGGTCTTTACATTCAGCTCATGACATTTTGATTGATTATACACAAGAAAAGAATCTACAACTGTATTTATTTAACTTATAAGAAAAAAAGAGGCTTGAGAAGGAGGATAAATTATGCAGAATTGCACAACCAGCAAATGGGGAACCAGGCACTGTAGATTAACCCTTCAGTTCCAAACACAATGCCCTTCCTCTCACACCCCTGCCTCTTGGAAGAGACTCTAAACTTCTACTATGAGTTTGGCATCAATTACGATTTTCATCCTTTTCCCCAATCCTCCTGTGTAGGCCACTTGCCAGGCCTGAGACTTCAGTAACCCCAGCCCTTGCTCCCTCAGAAACATCAGCATTAAAGGGATGCTTTCTCAAATGTAGCTTCCTTCCTGTCCTCCACATAGCCGAAGCTCTTTTATTGTAGGGGCCTTAGATTTAATCCTTCCCCCATCTTAGCTGGAGTGCTGAGGCAAAGAACTGTCCTTTTGTTGGTAGGCCCTGGTGGATCTATGGGCTTCAGCCAATTCTGAAGGAATCTGAGAAAGAAGGAGCTTCCAGGCAGAGTTGGGACAATTTCACTCCAAGGTTCACGAACTGAGGCCTAATGTTTTGCTTCAGGAAATATTGTTGAGAATAGGATTGTCTTTGTCTTGTGGAAAGTCTGTTTCCCACCAGTTATGACAGTCCCAGTTTCTGTGTGCTGGGCAAGAAACTCTGTACGCAATGAAGAGAGCAGCTAGAGGTCTTCTTTAGGGTGAGCGTCAAACATCAGGGTGGGCAGTAAGCTCCCTTTTTATTAGGATGACGTGGAGGTTGTGTGTTGCAAGGTGGGGAAAAAGAAACTTGGCAGTGCCCACTTGTGTCATGTTGATCCTGCCAGAGGAAATAGGACCTTGGCTTCTTCTACCAGCTTCCCCAAGTAACAAGTCGAAGAAGTTGCTTTAAGTCAGTATAAATATAAAAATGAGGCAAATTATGACTTGAGGATCCTTTTGGATCTTGAATCCTAAATACATATATCTCAATAGAATTTGATTGCCTTATAGGTGTTGATATTTTCCCCCCCAAGACAAAAATGAGACTGCTTCTTTAAAAAAAATCTCTTCTCCCCCATAGAAACCAGCTTCACATAACAGGATTGTTCTAAAAATCCTTTGTCCATAGGTCACAGTTTCCCAGGGATATTTGAAGGAATCCTAGCTGTGTGCAACTGAATGCTAAAATGAGTGTACCAGGAGTTAGGGCACTAGAAATACACAGAGAGCAGTGGTGGATTCCATGGGAAAAAGTAGGAACAAGAGCCTTGGGCAAGGCATTAATAGGGAAAAGGTATAGAGAAGCAGAAGGAAGAAACAAAAGGTAACCAGGCCATGGGAAGGTAGAGGAATGATGGATTCTTAAGTCTTAAGATGAGGAGAATCAGTACAGCATCACCCCCTGCATCCAGCCATGGCCATCTGTACAATAAGAATCCGTGCTCTTCTAAGTGGATGCAAACATAAAGGCTTGAGTGAGAATGGCATTAATACTGTTCTAAATGTCCACAGAGAGTAGCTTTCTTCATTCAGTTGCCATCTCCATCTATTGTGACACACCAGGCACTTTCTTTCATAAAAACCAGGATTGTTCTCCAATTAAGAAGGAGGATCTGGAAAAGCCTCTGTAGTTCCTTAGAGCCTCATCATTAAGAAATGGGAAGATTCTGGAAAGGTTGGTTAGAGAACTGAAGGTATCTGGAGTGCTTGAATTTGTAATAATCTTTCTTCCAATGTCCTGGATATTTGCATAATAGCAGGAAGTAGAAGGGTTTATTTATAAACCTCCAACTGCTACAGTTTAAGACACAATTTTAGTGGTCTTGCTTTTAGGTGACTCACCTAGAGTACAGGAAATCTGGTTTGCTCCATTAACTAAATCTGAATTAGACATAGTTTCCTATTCCATCCTGATCATTTTTACTACAAGGTAAAGGTCCCAGTTCAGCTCATTAATAAACACAGAGTTAAAAATCTACTCAGGTGGAATCAACATCTGAAGAAAGACAAGAATTTTCTCTAAAAATAATCTGAAGTCAACTGTAATAGTCATAAATAGGTTCATTAGAATTTTTTTTACAAGTATGAGTTTTGCTCCAATCAACCAGCTTTGGGAAAGCCTTAGGAATTTCTTGACGAGGTAACCTAGAAATTACCCAATCCTGATCATATAAACCTAAACATAGCAGGATGGTCCCCCAGCTGTAATTCTAAAATCCTCTTAGAATTTTCCCAACTAGCCATTTTCATCCAAAGCTGGACCTAGTCTTCATTGACAAACCTATGAACCAGCTGATGTAAGTAAGAGAAATGAAGTTGATCATTTGAATGATTAAATTGTTCAGCTAATCTGGGATGATCTTTTATTACTTTGGGAAAATCTTTGACTATGCTTGCAGTTCAGCTTTCTCCAAGGAATATAAGAAATAAGAGTTTAACCTCTAGATCCTCAGAAGGCTTAAGTTTAAATGGACAGTTTCTCAGAAGTTCAAGAAAAAGGGGGATTGGGGAGAGTTTTAGAAAAGAAGGAAAGTTCGATGAGAGAACCAGTATAGGGGAGCCGAGGGTACAGGGGAGGTGTAGGAGACACTGAAGGGAAAAAGGAGGAGACACTGAAGGGAAAAAGGAGGAGACACTGAAGGGAAAAAGGAGGAGACACTGAAGGGAAAAAGGAGGAGACACTGAAGGGAAAAAGGAGGAGACACTGAAGGGAAAAAGGAGGATGGCACCAGAGGCAGAGCCTGAGAAAAAATGCCAAGGAAGAAGAGCCTGAAGATTCAGAAGCTATTTTTTCTTTGTTTGTTTGCCTCAGTTCAGCTTAAAACATTATTTTAGAAAAGCAATTTTAGGCTCCTGATAACATTTGGAAGCCTAAAATTACCAACTGAAATAGTCATTTTATTCAGTTCTGAAATTTTTGAGCTATATCGGTCCAAATCAATTTTAAGAAGACTAAGTTTGGGGGTTTCAAAAGTTCCCCATAATTGCCATTGATATTCTAAACTGCCTTTGGTCAGAAGGACTGTGGGGTTTAAATATAAAGTCAGCCAGAATTCCTGTGGGTGGGTGAGTGGTGCCCTCATAATAGTTAAATAACTGGGATCCTATTTCTCAGAGGTTTTTCTCTAAAATAAGAGAATAATTTTCAAATAGCCTAAACCAATTACACCTCAAACATCCTACAATACACACAGTTCAAACAATCTGTAAGCTTAATACCAACCAGTAGTAGGGAGACAAATTTGTCTTGGAGGAGCCAGGCCAAGGGCTTTTTAGGCAATTCCCATAGAACAGCCCCTATTCCTAAGGAATAGATCAATGACTGAAAAGAGCACAGTTTCAATGAAACAGCCCCTGTTTCTGAGGGAATGGGTCAAAATCTAACCGATTTCAGCTGAAACAGTCTAATCTCAAAATCAGCCCAAAATGCCTTAACCAGAAAGGGCAAAACCTTAACACAGACCCAAATACAGCCAGGAGAGCTTCAAACACAAAGAGGGTGGAAGCTCAGATTCAGGAGAAAGATAAGACTTCACACTCTAGGATCTGTGAGAACAGCAGTGAGCAGTGAGCTCAATGGTGGGTAGCTCATCTTTTCACTCACCACCCCCGGAGCCATCAGAGGTCTTCTCTCGTCCCTCATGGGCCACAAAATGTTGATCTAAAACAAATAGACTGCCAGTTAGTTATTTCTCCAGCAAAAAAAAAAAAAAAAAAAAGGGTTTATTCAGAACTAGCAGAGAATGGCCATTTGAGGTCAACAGCTGTGGTGAAGTTACATGCGAGTTCCCACAAGGCCAGAGAAGAACACTTTTTTAGAGGGGAACAAGGAACCTGAGAGGGCTACAAGAACAGAATCTGTGGCTTTTCATTAGCCCAGCTGTTGCCAGGGGAGAGGGTGGTCTTCTGCCTGTTGGCTTCTGCCAGGGTCACAGGGCGTGAGAGCGCCCCCTGCTGGTTTGTCAACTCTATTTAATTTGAGTTTTCTGTTTGTTACTGTTTTACAATACTATTTCTAAACCTTGCAAGTACAAAGAATGGAGCAGTTGGAAAGAATTCCACAGCCCAAGTGTTCATTCCCAAGTGTAATATATCTCTTTATAAGTTATATTGTGGGCAGACGCTTTACCGTCTGAGCAGCCAGGGAAGTCCTTATAGTGTTATGTAGAATCAAGTAATAAAAAGAAATATACTGATGGCTTTGTTATTCAGTTCTAATGATTACACTTGCATATACTCTGTTTTTTTTTAGAAAAGAACCACGCTGCTAGTTTTACCACAATTGTGTAAATCTTATTATCCCAAATGAGTTGTCTGTCCTTGAAACAGATTTCCTGGTCATGGTAGGTATTTAAATCTAAATGAGAAATAGCCAATTTAACAGGGACTCTAAATGCTAAAAATAATTTAGTCATGTTTAATGACAACTTTTTGAAAGAAGAACACTTTCTTCTTAATTTTTGAAAACTTAATTTTTTCTTTTAATATATAAGCAGCTCAAGATAGTCAATAAAGAATAACAAGCATAGAAATTTAAAAACTAAACACAATTAGAAAAAATAACACCAAAAACTGCAAGTGACTAATAAATACATTGAAAGACCTTTCAATCTCATGAGCAAGCTTATGTAATCTCACATAAGGGAACATGAGACAGCTGCACAGCCTAACTCTTCTAATGACTGATGAGTGAACAAGCAGAAAAAATCAACATAAAGATGAATAAATTCTTCAGCATAAGTTGGTGGGGGAGGGGCAATAGCCTAAGTTAGGTGGAAAAGTTTTCCTCTAAATTAGATTTACATGGGAAAAAAGAAATCAAACCTGTTAGTGTTGTTATCAACACACTTGCCAAGCCTGTTAGCATAATTGGAGCTCCTCCCCTCTCCACCTTCCCTTACCAGCTTGGCTTCCCACCATCCTTCTCCACCATTCTCTTCCACCCCAACACAGCTGCATACTCCCTATCTCAGCAATTTTTATCCATTTGAAGTTCACCACATACTTTGTGGTATTTCATCGTCCATATCTGGAAGATGCTTTACTCTTTGCATTACCTCAATTGTTCAGTTTCTTAAATCATCTGGCTCACTTATTCAAAAACACTATTTTTATTGACTACCAGCTTAGTAACTGGCACTCTGCTAGGTACTGGATTTAAAAAGATAAACAGGGACTTCCCTGGTGGTCCAGTGGCTAAGACTCTGCACTCTCAATGCAGGGGGCCCAGGTTCGTTCCCTGGTCAGAGAACTAGATCCCACATGCCACAACTAAGAGTTCACATGCCACAACTAAAGATCTTGCATCCTGCAACTAAGACCCAGCATAGCCAAAGAAATAAATAAAAATAAATATTTTAAAAAGATAAACAGAACATAGTTCCTCTTCTCTAGAAGCCTGCATTCTAATCAGGAAGAATTGGAAGAAACAGTTGTTAGGGTTTGTAACCAAGTTGGGCTTCCCTGGTGGTTCAGATGGTAAAGAAACCACCTGCAATGCGGGAGACCTGGGTTCAATCCCTGGGTTGGGAAGATCCCCTGGAGGAGGGCATGGCAACCCACTCCACTATTTTTTACCTGGAGAATCCCCATGGACTGAAGAGTCCATGGGGTCACAAAGAGTTGGGCACAGCTCAATGACCAAGCACAGCCAACACAGCACATGACTGAGATAATCATGGGATCTACTAGCGCAGGGGGCGCCCAGAGGAGGTGCTGTGTCCATGGAAGATGACATCACCGGTGGGAGTGAGCCTGACAAGGAGCAGGTGGTGGGACATTCTGGAAAGATCAACTGGTGGAAGAAGAAGTGAGTGATAACACATGATCCCAAAACGTGACTACAAAATAAGCTGCAATTATCCACATCCTCCCTCGAAATATATATATATCCCACAAACCACAGACTCCTCCATCTCAATGAAAGGTAATTTGGTTCATCCAGACACTCAACAGGATACCTTAGACATATCCTCAAGTCCCTCATTATCTCACATTCCACAGGCGATCAATAGGCAGATTTTATCATCCCTACCTTTGGTAAATATCCGGAATGCAATATAGTCTTGGAGGATTCATGTATGCCTACTTGAGGACTTTATATAGGATTTTCTTCTACCTGAGACATATTTCCCTTGTAAACTGAGTGACTCTCTCTCTCTCTCTCTCTCCTTTGGAGTGGCTGTTCATATATCAACTTCTCAGGAAGTAATGTTCTGACCACACCCAAAACAGAATAGTGACCCAGACACTCTGACACTCCTTCCTCCCATTACTCTATTTGCCTCCAGAACATTCATCAGTATGTAACATATGTTACATTTGCAACTTCTGTCTCCACTTTTTACAACATAAACTGCACCAACAGAAGGGTTTTGTGTGTTTCATACATTTCTTTCTTCCTATGCCTAACTCAGTAACTGGAACATAGCAGTCACTCTATAAGTACTTACTGAATAAATTAATTAAGCAAGTAACAAACTACCAGTTTACTGGCTGAGGAATAGGTTTTGTCTCAAAAAATGAGAACGGGAAATGAAGTCAGCCAGCCTTATTGTGGCAAAGACTGGTTAACCTTTTACCAAAGCTGTTTCCTGACATGTCAGGGGAAAGATGGTAACTCAAGTGGCTGTTGGCAGGAATCGGTTCCTTGTGTAGTGTTGGACTGAGGGCTTCAGTTTCTTGATGACTGCTGGCTCAATTTTTTGCCACTGAGCATCTCCAGAGGAAGCTTACAGGCAGCTGGCTTCCCCCGGAGCCAGCCAGAGTATATAACAGAAGTAACATGGCATCAAAAATGGCTCCCCAATGATTTGTATTCAGTAGAAGCCAAGTCACTAGTCCAGCCCATCCTCAAAAGATTATTCTAGGGCATGACACCAGGAGGTAAGGAATCATTGGCACCCATCTCAAAGCTTCCTACCACTAAATAAATTAACACAAGTAAATATAAATGTATAAATTACCATGAGAGGGAATAAAGATGAGGAGTGTGAAGCATATAGTACACAATGTGATTAGGAAAGGCTTCTCTGAGGAAGTGACAGATGACCTGAGAACTGCAGGTAGAAGAAAGCATGAGTTTCATGAAGCATATAGGAAGAACATTCCAGGTAGAGGGCACAGTATGGAAGAATCCTATGAAAGAACTCAGGTATTGAAGAAACTAAAAGAAGATCATGAAAGCAAAATGAAATATGGTACAATATAATAAAATGGGAAAGACTGATGATCTCTTCGTCAGTCTCCAAGAAAATTGGAGCTATCAAGGGAAAGTTTCATGCAAGGATGGGTATGATGAAGGACAGAAATGGAAAAGTTGTAAAAGAAGCAGAACAAATTAAGAAAAGGTGGAAAGGATACACAGAAAAACTATACCAAAAAAAAAAAAAAAAACAAGAAACCTTAATGACCCAGATAAGCACAAGGCACGGTCACTCACCTAGAACTGGACATCATGGAGTTTGAAGTCACGTGAGTTTTAGGAAGCTACAACCGAAGCTAGTGGAGGTGATGGAAATCCAGCTGGGCTATTTAAAATCCTAAAGGATGATGTTGTTGAAGTGCTGCACTCCATATGCCAGCAAATTTGGAAAACTCAGCAGTGGCCAGAGGACTGGAAAATGTCAGTTTTCATTCCAATCCCAAAGAAAGGCAATGCCAAAGAATGTTCAAACTACTGCAAAATGGCACTCATCTCACACGTTCACAAAGTAATGTTCAATATTATCCAAACTAGGTTTCAACAGTATGCGAACCAAGAACTTCCAGATGTTCAAGCTAGATTTAGAAAAGGCAGAAAAAGAGTTCAAAGTGCCAACATCCATTGAAGAATAGAAAAAGCAAGAGAATTCTAGAAAAACATCTACTTCTGCTTTATTGACCAAAAAAAGGCAAAGCCTTTGACTGTTTGGATCACAACAAACTGTGAAAAATTCTTAAAGAGATGGGAATACCAGACCACCTTACCTGCCTCTTGAGAAATCTGCATGCAAGAGGAAATGAGGTATGAAGAAATCATCTTGGATTTCCTGAGATGATTTAGAAATGACTACATATAAATGTTATTTGATGGCACAAGATGGGATGAAATAATTGCTGCACAATTTGTGAGACTAACTCCTACCTACATTTCTGATCTCAACTCATCTGTCACTTCTTACAGAGGAAGGATCTCAGACTGAGCCCTTAACCACTCCACCTGCTTCAAGGTTCTGGAGAGGAGAAGCTGCTGGCAGAAGGAACTCAGAAGAAATGACCAGAGAGATAGGAGGGCCCACCAGAAGGGGCTGGTGCTGAGGAATTTGAGAGGGGTGAACTAGGGTTAGAAAATTGCCCAGTGATGAGCACACAACTAGCTAGGCAAGCAGTTTTTTCTTACTTGTAAATGATCATGAATTAAATGTTAAACTGTTTCTAAACTGAATGTTAAAGTTCTTCCATTTTCATGTTCAAGTGCCAAAGTTTATGAATCACAAATACACTGAAATAGTTAAAAACTATTGCTATCTGTTTTGTAAATTTTTGAAGATAAAAGTCAATAAAACACATTCTGTTTATTAAAGGATAAACACAAAGTGAAAGAAATATAAAGACAGACAGGTTGAAAGTTAAAGGACTAGCAAACATAAGAGAATGTGTAAAATACACACAAAAAAAGCAAGAGTGGCTGGAGAAATACTAGGTGAGGAAGTACTTATAGGGGAAAAAATGTTAAATGAGATAAAATCATTGTAGAGAGGTAGAATGTACAAAAAAAGCATATCAAAGGAGAAAGGTAAAGTACCAATAATAGGTCAAACATGCTTGAAAGACAATAAGGAACTGACAAAACTGCAGACAGTCCAGCTTGATATTAGTAAATTTATAGTAGAATAAGAGACAAAATGAATGACCTAAAGATATAGAAAATGTTTAAACTTTATTTAATCTAAAATTTGATGTACAAGATGTATCAAAGATTATCAATTTAATAAAAAAAAACCATCATCTTCAACATTTAAAATCAAGCTTATATTTATGAACAACTAGAATTCCAAAAATGAGAAAAATTTGCTCTGTAATTTTTTGGACCACAACACAAGGAAAACTCAAAATTATAAATAAAAATTCAGGCCAATAATAACAAAAGTGCCAATCAAAACTATGGAAAAGATTTAATCATTGATTCAAGTAAGAAATAAAAAATGAAATAGCACACAACTTAAAACAATTAAAATACAGAAATGACTGAAATAAAATACAAAAATAATCTTTTATCTCAAAGGAGCTAAAGAAAGAATACATGGAATAAGCATTTAACTCAAGCTGTTGGTATTAACAGTCCTAAGGAGAACAGATAAAAATAAGTGACAGTGTATAAAATAGAAATTACTGTATTGACACAAGCACATGTGGAATAAATAAAATAAGTAAATGAGCTTTTTTCAAATAATATATTAGCAAATTTAATGGATAAAATTAAAAAGGAAGTGAAAGAAAGAAAGTGAAGTCGCTCAGTCGTGTCCAATTCTTTGCTACCCTGTGGAGTATAGCCCACACAGGCTCCTCTGTCCATGGGATTCTCCAGGCAAGAATACTGGAGTGAGTGGCCATTTCCTTCTCCAGGGGATCTTCCCAACCCAGGGATCGAACCCAGGTCTCACACATTGCAGGCAGATGCTTTAACCTCTGAGCCACCAGGGAAGTCCCCCCCCCCCCAAAAAAAAAATTAAGTAAATAAGATTTATATATCTATATAAAGCAGACCCTGATGCTGGGAAAGATTGAAGGCAGGAGGAGAAGGGGATGACAGAGGGTGAGATGGTTGGATGGCATCACCAACTGAATGACGTGAGTTTGAGCAAGCTCCAGGAGATGGTGAAGGATAGGGAAGCCTGGCATGCTTCCATGCGTCTGTGGGGTCACAAAGAGTCAGACACAACTGAGTGATTGAACAACAACAATAAAGCAGACAAGAATTAAAACATTAAGCATGTGAAACTTTTATATAAATAATTTATTTAATGAATTTTAAGAAAACTAAGGCTCAGCTGGTAAAGAATCTGCCTGCAATGTGGGAGACCTGGGTTCAATCCCTGGGTTGGGAAGATCTCCTGGAGGAGGGAAAGGCTATCTACTCCAGTACTTTGGCCTAGAGAATTCTGGGAACAAAACCTAGTCCATTTTACTAAAATTAGAAATAAAGTAGTGTTAAATACGATTGCCATTTTTAACACGATATGCCTAAAAATGCTATTAGATGCAAAGAAAAGAAAGGAAAAGACAAAATTAAATGTTTTGAGGACATTTGGTTAAAAATCTAGAAAAATATATATACAGATTTTCATTTTACTTCATACACTAGAATAAAATCCCACATGTTATCTGTAAAAATATTAAACCATAAGATCTTAGAAGATAATATGGAATTGTACATCACTAAATGTTTGGATGAGTGGAGGAACAGACCAAGAGTGAGAAGTATATTTAAAATTTAATGAAAGTACAAATTGAAAATATAAATGGACTTAACTGCATTAAAATTTTTAAATCATAGGTAAAACATTCGTAATATAAATTACCAAAGGAAAAACAAATTTGCAGCAAATATGACAGTTAACTTTATTAAATAACAAGCTATAAGAAATTTAAGCACAAAGTCCCAAATACATTAAAGATTAAAGGATATGAAGAAAAATTCACAGCAAAAACATATAATATAAACATCTGGAAAAAGGTTAAGCTTCTCTAGGAATAAAAAAAAATAGTTTCATAATTGATATGAAATTAGAGAGAAAAATCAAATGTATAAGCACTGTCTGGCAAGAATGAATGCAATGGCCACCTTCACATCCCCAGTTACACTAAATTGCTACATGTTTGGAAAACAATGGAGCAAATGAACTAGCATCTTTGGTGATATTTGCTCATGTTTAACCAGTAATTTCACTTTGGGATGTAAATCTTAAGGGAAGAGATCTAAATAGAGACAAGATGTTAGATGTACAGAGGTTCTTCTCAGGGTTGTTTTCTTTCTTCCATGTGCTTAAATCACATTTATTCAGTTATTTTTCGCAGTGACAATGAAATCAACGTAACCGTGTAAGCTGAGGAGAATAATTATTTTCTGGGATATCCACTTAGTGAAATATTATGCAAGATAGACCTCACCAGTGCTAAGTGAAAATCAAAAATATAAAATGATATGCACAAAAAGAGAATAATTGTGTCAAAAGTAACATTTTACACATGTGTAAAAAGACTGAAAGGAAATATATCAAAATCGTAATGGCAGTGGTGATTGGTTGGTGAAATTATGTGCTGTGATGTTTTTTCCCTCTAATTTTCTCTATTGTCAATTTTCTCTCTAATGAACATCAAAAATTGTATTTTTGATGAAACAAAATAAAACCACAAAAATAGCCAAGACAACTGACGTGCTTCTCTGACTAGGATGAGGTCAGCTGTTTCCCAAGGCCCCGGGGAGAAGGGCAGGCCCCCCCGGGCAGCATGGAGCCAGGCCCCCACTTCTCCCAGCACAGCCACTCCTGGGAGAAGCAGAGGAGGCGCCACCCTGATGCTCTAAGGCAGGAGTGCTTTAGGAATGAAAGAATTAGGAACAGCTGTGGCAGATTCAGACCCTTGACAGGCCTGCCCCTTCAAAGGCAGCTCAAAGGCAGGCAAGGTGAGCGAAAGTTCAGAGCAGAGTCAGAGCTTGCAAATGGGTGGATTAAGCTAAAAATGCACAGGAGGCTTTTCCAGGGCACTACTAGTATTGGCAGAGAGCAAAGCGCAGAATATGGCATTTGACACCTGTGGACTCACCAGCAGCTGAGTGCAAGCTGCAGGAGAGTTCAAAGCTACAAATGTGACCGTATTAGCCCATGAAAAGGCAGAGGAAGCAAGGCCATGGTTGAAAGCAAAAAGAAACATGTAAAACCAGTAGCAAGGGATAGCATTCACAACTAAGCCTTTCTTGGTTTTTGTCATTTGTAATTTTGTGCATTATAATTTACAAGTGATATTGTCTAACAATTATGATTTTATTTTATTTAATGCAAGTTTCCTTTTTTTTTTTTAAGGGCATATAAAAGAAGGGCAAAGACATTAGAAAAGTAAGTCCCGGGTTTGCATTTGCTTGGCCAAATGGGTTAATTACCGTGAGCCTTGGTTTTCTTTTTATGAGAATTGAGTTATTCATTTAGATATTTGTTGCTCCTCTCTACTCCAGACACTTTAGTTGGCACTGGTAAATAAGATGGATGAGGGCCTCAAATTTCAGAGGACCACTAGGGAAAACTGAGAATTACCAGGCAGTGGGATGAGTATCATGGGGTGGTGGGAAGAAGGCTTCCTGGGATGAGAGTCCAGAGAGCGCATGGCACACGTGAAGGGCCAAAGACAGGGTTTTGGGTTTGGCCTGAGCACAGAGGAATCTGTCAAGCTGAGCCTTGCCACCCATTCTGACTTCATCCTGCAATGTCTGGGAAGACAGTGTGAGCTTTTAATCAAGGGAGTCACATAAGCAAATTTATGTTTCAAAGTACATTCGAGGGCATCTGAAGGAGGAGATGAGTTCGTGTACTCCAGCAGAAAGTAAGGGTGGAGATGCCAGCACATGGGCCTAGAGCTTTGTCTGTGAGGACAAATAGAGAGGCTGTATTTAGGCTGTGAAAGGAAGGATAAAGGATATCTCCTGGGCTTCTGACTTTATGAACTGGGAGAAAGATGATGCTGTGATCTGGGGAGAGAGGAAGAAGAGATCTGAGAGAGAAAAAGTAGTGATTTCTGTTTTGATCATCCTGATTTCGAAGGACCTGTGATGCAAGTAACTTGAGAAGTCTCACTTAAATTATGGGGCTGATAACAAGTCTGAAACTGAGAGAGATCTGGTTTGAAGACAGACTTGGTAAACATGAGCAAATAGATACATATGAATTTAACTTCCCAGAGTACACAGATGGAGAAGCGGATCCAGGGCAGAATCCTGACAAATACTAACATTTAAGGGACAACAAAAAAGAAAGTGAACGTAGTTCAGTCATGGCCAACTTTTTGGGACCCCATGAGCTATACAGTCCATGGAATTCTCTAGGCCAGAGTAATGGAGTAGCCTTTCCCTTCTCCAGGGGATCTTTCCAAACCAGGGATCAAACCGGGTCTCCCGCATTGCAGGAAGATTCTTTACCAGCTGAGCCACAGGGAAGCCCAACAAGAACAAGAGGACTCAAGTAATCACTGAAACAGAGTGGCCAGAAAAATAATGAGAAAATTTTGTGGATGAGGTCAAAAAATTCAGGGAGGAAATGGTAAAAGGAAATAATGAATAATGAAATAATGCAAAAGCTGAGAAGTATATGGCCACAAGGGGCTCTTGATAAATCTGGTGAAAGCAATTTCTGTGATTTAATGAGGAGGGTAGACCCCAGACTGCAGTGGATGAGGAGTGAATGTCACTCAATGAAAAAAAAAAAACCCTCAATTGTAGATGATTCCTTCAATAAGTTCAACTGTGAAGTGGAGAAGATGGGGAAAAGTTTGGGAGATTGTGTTTGTTTTCTAGGCTGCCATAACAAATTACTTCAAACTAGGTGACTTAAAACAGCAATTATTCTCTCACAGTTCTGGAGGGCAGAAGTCTGAAATCAGGTGTCATTAAGGCCAGTAACCCTCTGAAGTGTCTAGAAGAGAATTCCTCCTTGGTTCAAGCTTCTGGGGGTTCCTGGCAATAATGATTGTTCCTTAGCTTGTAGTTGAAGCACTTGATCTCCATCCTCACATGGCCTTCTTCCCTCTATATCTGTGTCTCTATGTCTGGATCTTTTTTGCCTTTCTTTTCTAAAAACACCAGTCACTTGATTTAGGACTCACCCTAATCCAGGAAGTATCTTAGTCAGCTCAGGCTACATGACAAGATACCATAAATTGGGTGGCCTAAACAACAGAACTGAATTTCTCACAGTTCTGGAGTCTAGACGTCTGAGATCAGGGCACCAGTATGGTCAGGTCCTGGTAAGAGCCCTCTTCCAGACTGCAGAAGAACAACTTCTTAAAGGAGGGCAAAGAAAGTAGGAAAAAAAGGGCAAGCTAGCTCTCTGGATTCTTCTTCATCCTATTCATGAGGGCTCACAGTTCTGGAGGCTAGACATCTGAGATCAGGGTGCCAGCATGGTTGAGTCCTGGTAAGTGATTTTTATTTTTGTTGATTTTAATACCCATGTTCTCTAAAGATGACAATTATTTCATAAGAGAGTCTTATAAAATTTTATGAAATTTTACACCAGATCTGAGACTCATGGAGAAAATTGTCCCTGAAGGGTAAAAATGGTAAGGTCATAATAACTTACTAGTTTCTTATGGGTCTCAACAACTGTTTTAAATCTTCTGAAATTATAGTAATGTAGACAAGACATCTGGGATAGAACAGAATACGATTTGTATTTTATTCACTTCTAGATTTTTTCTAGGATGGTGTGATTTTAGAATAATCCATTTCCATGAGGAATATTTTGGCCACTTGTTTACAAATCACCAAAAACAAAAAAAATCTTGTTTATACTCTGTTTAAGTAAACTGGCCAGTTGAGAAACATATCATATAATTACAGTTTGTTATCATTTTATTTGGATTAAAATAATTAACTTATATACCTTGTTTCCTTATGGCATGACTAAACAAAATAAACAGAACAAAACCAGATCCCTTACCCTGAAAAAGAAAACAGACAAAATTTCAAGGCCAGTGACACAAAAGCTGTTTGAAATACTGGAGTCCATTCTCTCTTTACTGTTTCTGTTAGAAGAATTAGAATTCTGAATTCAATTGGTGATAGCTATTCAGACAATTAGAAAATGCAGAAAGGATAATTCTCATGTCACATTTTCACTCCTGCATTCATCCTTACTGTTTTAACTGAATTTCAGCAATCTAGAAATACATACATGTTATTCTGGTGCCAATGGAATAACCATATTTTTGTTTACTTTTAGTTTCTTCCTAAGGGGGAAAAAATTTTTTTTTGACGGGAAATGCCTGCAGACTCCAACCTTTAGCCTCTGACATTTTTGGTGATACGATCCATAAACTGGTGCATGGACATTCTATATGCTTCATTTCAGGTTGGAACAAGAAATAATTGTGAAGTGTTTGTAAACGATCATCTGCTCTTTTCCCCTCATGACAAAAACTCAGCATCCCAGCACACACCAGCACATGCTTTCTCAAAGCCTGCTCTGAAGGCTCTGCATGGGCCTTTCAGGGTCACACATGGGGCCCACCATTACCTTACTGTGATGGTCAGTGGAGCTGGGAGCTGAATACTGCCCACTTTGCCCAAGCTTGTCATCATCCTACTCTAGTCACCGCTCTTGTCCATCATTCATTGATCTTCTGAACTACAAGAAAGAAACAATAATAGTTATAAATAACAGTCAATTTTCCAAAGATCTCAGAAAAAAATGTACTTCTAACTCCAAGGAAATTCTAAGCTGAATGTTATATAGGTTTAAAGTCTTCTTTTTTCACGGGGTTAAGTTATTTTGGTGCCTTCCCTAACAAGCTCATAAATTTATAAATTTATATGTCTATAGAGATTTGTGGTTTCTAAACTAATTGAAGTTAATTTTAAGTTAACTAAAATTAACTCATTTTTCTTTTGCATGAGTCGGAAACCAGCATAGAAATAGTCTCTCCATTGGTTCAACAAGTAACATATCAACTATATGCCAGGCATTATGATTAGCATTAGGTACAGTATGATCAGCAGAAAAGCAACAGGTTCTGGCCCCATGGAGCTTGCAGTCTGGTGAGGAAGACACATAATAAGTAAATAAGTCCATAAATAGAGAGTTGTAAATTCTGGCAAATTCTGCAAAGGTAAATAACAGGGATTTTTGAAAGCATAGAAAGCTGTAGACAACATGAAGTTTCCATGAGACTATGATGGTAGAGATGAAATCTGATGGCAGAGTAGAAATCTTCAGTAAAGTGCAGATGGAAAAGTGTTTCAGGTAGGAGGATGGGTACATGCGACGGTGAGAAGAGAACATAATACATTCAAAGTAATTAACAAGGTTAATATTTGTGTCACAGGAAGGGTAAGAAGGTGGTGAGAGAATGTCAGGGAAGAGATTTTATTCTAATAACAATGGGAAGTCATTCAAAGGTTTTGAGCAAGATATTGATGTGATAAAATTTACATTTTTAATGTACTTGGGTGGCAATGAAAATGTCTAAAGACTGAATGTCTGGAATATTCTTTCGGAGGCAACAACATTAGTCAGAGCAAGTAGTGAAGATAGCTTTGACCACAGTGATAACAGTGAGAACAGAGAATTAGATCTGGTCAAGAATTATGCCTAGATTTCTGGCTTTTGAACTTCTGTGAATGATGACACTACTTATTATGGTAGGGGTTACTGAAGGAGGTTGCAGGTTCCATCATGAGCTGGGTTTGGGATGTGTCATCTTGGAGTCTTTGTGAGACCTCCTGGTATCAAGCAGATCAAATACACAGATCTGAGACTCTGGAGAGACTCATTCAAATTGAAAATATGAATTTGAGAGTCACTGACACATAGATGATCAGTGTAACAATGAGACTGAATATCGGATGAGAAAAGAAAGAATTCTGGAAACAAGCCTTAAGGAACTTCAATATTTAAAGATTGGGTAGAGTAAAATGAGCTAGCAAAAGAAGTCTGAAAAGGGCAAGAGGGAAGAAGACCCGAGGAGAATGGCTTTGTTTCAGAAGACAAGGAAAAGGATTGTTTTAAGGACAGAATGATTTGCTGTTGTGAAATCATCTGAGGAATCAAGTAAAATGAAGGCTGAACAGTATCCTTTAAATTCCAGGTCCTAAGAATGATTGGTGGCCTTAGCAGGAGCTATTTCAGGAATGATGGGGGTGGAAGCAGGCTCGAAGGGAGTGAGGAGTGTGTAGGAAGTGTGTTGTTCAACAAAAATTTGCTATTTTATGAGCCTTTCATATTTATGCTCATTATCTAACAGGATGTGGCAATTATGTATGAATAATATTCAGTTGCCTGATTATTCTGTAGGTTTGTTGTTGATGAAAGAAAGAGGAAAAGGAAGAGGAAGGAAGAAGGAAAGAAGGGAGGGAGAGAAAGACAAACATTAAATTAAGTCAGTGATACTAAGTAATAACTGCAAATGAGATGCTGGCCAGTGATCTAAATGTACCAGCATCACCTTCTGTTTAAGACTCAGGGGTAAGATTTCACCTAAAACATTGGTAACATGAAATATTTCACTGCATTTGAAGAGCAGACATTTACCTGACACTAATTGTGTCTAGTGGAACATTTTGTGGCTTGTTTAATATTCTGTTCAAAGGTCTCTCTCCTCAGCATGGCCAATTAAAGAAAAGAAGAAAAGGCCTCTTACAATTAAAAGATATACTTGCCTCCAGAATTCTTTTGCTTTTATCACATTGACTGAACAAACATTTATGCTAGACTTACAGTCACCTAGGAAAAGGCTTTTATGAGTAGAATTTTACTTATTTATATTCGTTGCACACAAGTTCAGCATGTGATTTAAAAGAAAATATTCACATTTTTAAAAACCTACATTGTGTCCATTATAATTTCTCCTTCAGTTCATGTTCCAAGTTGCATTAGTCCTTTCAGCCATGCCTCATGTCCTCCTACTCAATCCCCTCCACTGACTTAACCCTGCTTTCAATCACTAGGTCTTCTGCTACTCTTGAGGTTTGTCCAATATCATTTTCCTCTGGGACACTCTCCAGCTCTCAGAAGTCTCCATTTCCTGTCTCCTTCTCCACCAGTTGGAGGAATGATTCACGCTTTCCCAACACCTTGAAGTCCTAGAGTGGAGAGTGAAATTTTTAGTCATATGTTTTATGGGAGAAAGGAGGGGAACACTGGTGCCAGGAAGATCAGTGACAAGGACTTGTCCTGAATGTCCCACACACACCCTAATATCTTCAGGTTAATCAATTGGTCTACAAATATGTAATTTTCATTCATTTCTGCCCACCTTCTACTAGAATTTCTCTTTTATACCTTTTAAATATTCTTATAAAGGCCCACTTGAGCAGATGTCCATCAAATTAAAATATACAAGTTAGGGCCAAAGGAGGAACTGGGTTTCCATGATCTAGATCTTATAAATTTTAGACTTTTTGAACGTCTCACAAGGAAGAGCAAGGACTTTCAGAAGACAGTTTCTCTTTCACCAGTAGTGTTAAGAAATAGTAATGCTGGGAGATTACGTGAAGGAGAAGGGAAACAAAACAGAAAGAGTGAGAAGTGACTGCAGTGCCTGCTCCAGTTCGCCTGTCTCCTAGCCCAACTGCTCTTCATTGAAGAAAGGTTGAAACAACTAGTTTATTTCTAAAAGTAAAAATAAGAACATTCTAAATTTTGTTTGAGCATTTATTATTTTCTCAATCCCAAACTATTGTGTATTAGATGTGTTGCATCTGCTCACATACAAAAATTTCAGTTCATCTATAGACCACTTTTTGGAGCCAATTTAAGGAAAAAATAAAATCTGTGACTCACCACCAAGAGTCTCACTAGTCTTCTTTCAGCTACAAGGACCCAGTTCCTATAAATAATCTTTTCCCTGATCCTGAGGACCCCCTCCTGCTTAACAGGATAAATATGCAGTACTTTATGTAGTAATTATTCTCAACTTTTCCATGCTCCAACCCTCATTTTTCAGCACCAGATCTTTACCTTAAATGAACTCATCTTGCTGCTGTACATATTTTTGTGCCTTTGTTTCCCCCTATTATTCAGATCAAAATCTCACCATATACTGTAATTCATCCTTTTCTCTCAGTTTCCCAAATCCAACCAGTTATCAAGTCCTCTAGTAACAGCAATTATCTTGTGACTTCTGTTTTATTTCAATACTGACTCTTCGCTCAGATGTTTTCTGTGGCCCCTCCATGGGTGTCTGGGACTTTCTGGTTC
The DNA here is from genome assembly GCF_023699985.2 of Odocoileus virginianus. Taxonomy (NCBI): domain Eukaryota; kingdom Metazoa; phylum Chordata; class Mammalia; order Artiodactyla; family Cervidae; genus Odocoileus; species Odocoileus virginianus. The sequence goes on from NC_069697.1 coordinate 34,628,181, forward strand.
CAGGACACAGAAATCAAAAATAGCTCAGAAATTGTCAACTCTGGCTTCCCTTCTACCTAAACAGGCTACAAAGATGGAGTTACTTTGCTGCCCATTGTTAGAGCTTGAAATTGAAGCCACTGACTGGTGAACTCACCAGTGTAGGTAGGGTGCTACATGAGGGGCAGGTTTTTCTCTAACACAAGGGTCTATGGCCCAAGTGGAGTTTGATAGTAGCATTTGCTACAAAAGAAAAGAGAAGAAAATATGGAGTTACTTTGGTTGAGCACCACCTATCCTCTTAGACTCCACAGAATCAATCATGCATTCAGTGGAAAGAGGTCCACCCAAGTGTCCCCTCCCTTGGCCCTCCTGCTTCCCTGCATTTTCCTCTTCTCAAACATCTGGAACTGCAGAGATCAAGTCCCCTCCCCACTTTTCTTCCTGGGTGTATAGGGCATCCCTTGTGTAAAACTCCAATTCAGCTATGCCTGCCTCTTGATTTGTTAATGTGGAAATTCAACAAATATTTTACTCCCCCTGCACCAAATCATTCTCTATAAATACAGTCTTACTACAAAATGTTATTTTAGATATCAGATTTTGGGGTAATACTTGCTTTTGCTTTCATTCCTGCTATAAGTACCTGCCCCTACCCACATACACTGGCACATGCATGCATGCGCACACACACACTACACACAGGAAATGCATGATATGAACTGTCCAAAGAGGCCATCAGGTGCTAAAAAAAAATACACAAAGAACAAGCACATTTGTATTTGTTTTTTTGAATTGTAGTTGCTGCTACTTGATCTTTTTCCTCTAGTCTCTAACCCTAAACCTATCACCATGGATACCATGTCTCTTAAATGACTCCCTGGTTACTTTCCCTCAAAACACTTTTACTGCCTCCCTCCCTGCAAAATAAATTCAGAACTCTTAGCAATGTGTGGAAGATGGTTTGCAAAAAATGGTCACAACTTTTCCCAGCCCTGTATGCATACACTGTGCCATACAATTTTGCTACTCCTGCCAGCAAGAGATGGAATCTATTTTTCCACCCTTGGAATCTGGCCTTGGTCATATGACTTGCTTTGGTCAATGGAAAATTAGAAAAATGTGACATACCTGAGACTTACGGAGTGTTTGCGCATTGGGACTTGCCTTCTCTTACTACCTTTGGTCTCCAGAGTCAACCCAAGTGAAGAAGCCTATGCTTCCATCCTGGAGAATGAGGCCTACTAGAGAGTGGGGCAGAGCCACGGCCTCTAGAACAAAGTCAGCAAACTCCAGTCACAGACCAGATTCAACCTGCCCTGTGTTTTGGTACAGCCTGAGCTAAGAGTGTTTTTATGGAAAAACATTAACAACTGACTTGATGATAAGTCAGTTTTTGAACCTAATTAGTTTTGAACCTAATAAGTCAGTTTTTGAACCTTTGAACCTAATTATGATATTACCCCTTCCCCCAAAAAAGTTCACTTTCTCCTTATTAGAAGACCTGTATCACAAAAGAAATTACTCAATTTTTATTTTATTTTTAATTCTGTCCATAAAAAATCTATGGAGATAGTTTCATCTCTTGTTATATATGTACATATGTAATATCATCAATGTTTTCTTTTGACCTGCAAAGTCTGATCTTTTTATTACCTGATCCCTTATAGAAGAATTTTGCTGACCCTGCTCTGGAACACCCAGCCGACCAACTATCAGTCCTTTATGAAAGCCATTCTAGAACCCCACCCAGCCACACTGCTGATGTGCTGCAGGAATCAGCTGACTCTGCCCAAACCAGCCAACCTACAGAGCCATGTGAAGTAACAGTCTTGCTACTTGAGATACTAAACTTAGGGGTGGATTTTTATACAGCAAAACCTAACTAATTCATAACATATGCAGAGGATGAGATGGTTGGATAGAATCACTGACTCAGTGGACACGAATCTGAGCAAACTCCGTGAGATAGTGAAGGACAGGGAAGTCTGGCATGCTGCTGTCTGTGGGGTTGCAAAGAGTCAGACATGACTCAGCAACTAACAACAACAACATCGGCAAACTGCTTTATGATCTGACTTAGGACCCTGTATCCGGGTCGCCTCACCTCTAAACTATATTCAGAAACCTCAGTTCTATTCAATTTCACAAACCTACCCTGTCTGCCTAACCTCCAGCCCTCCTTCAGTCTAGAATGTGCTCCTCCCCCAACCACTTCTTCTGGACTCTTACTCATGCACGGTGACATTCACAAGTCTCCTGGTCACACTCAATCTCATGCTGCTCTGATATCTAGAGCAATTTTTTCTACATGATATGTTCCACGTTGTTTTCCCATTAGGTCCCATCTACTTGACCATGATATTTATCTATTAAATCATGTCTCCATTCTACTTACACAGCTTTCTTACCCATTAGCCTGACATATACATACTTGAATCAGTCTTGAAGATATCTGTGATTTTTGCTAACCCTCCAAAAATTACACTCCAAACAGTGACACCTTGACATTATTCTTCAGGAGAAGATATTCTTACCAATTTACTTGATACATTTCTGGTTTGAGTCTATCAAAGGGAACAGATTTGACTTATGCACTATATTTTGATGAACATTACGCATATCGTTTGTGAGTGGGAGAAAGAGGCAGATTTTACACTTCACTCTTTTGTGCTCATTGTACTAGTTCTTTATGTCCCCAAACATTCTCAATTTTAACTTTTGTTTTGGCCTGAAAATGTGTCTCTGTGCTATTACTTTATTTTTAAATGTGGTTTTAGTACAGAGCAACCATGAGTCACAAAGAGGTTTCCTGCCAAGAACGGATCACCTGACTCTCCACCACCTTCCAATGATCGTGATTCCTCATACTCCATCCCCCTAATACCCCAACTATCTCATCCTTTCTTCCTCCTTTGTCAGGAGAAATAAACTCCTTCCTTACATTGAATTTTATATCCCAAAGTAAAAAAAAAAAAAAATTAGAGTTAACTGGTATATTTTTCTATCTGTGAAAATATTTTTGGATATTTCAGTATAAGATGAGGTTTATCATAATTTTTCCATAAAATTTAAAAAAAATTTATTTATTTTAATGGTTTTTGACTTAGTTACAGTTTTGGGGAGAAATATATTCTATCCTTTCATCTTTTTTCCTCTTTCTTTCTTCTCAACCTTTCCTTTCTTCTTTATTTTTAACAAACATTTAGGATTGACTAATGTATATACAATGACAAAGACCCTTCTCTAAGGCTCTCTGTTGCTTTAATGCAGTGGAACTTAGGGGAGCAATTTCCACCACCATCCCCAGGGCACCTGACAAACTCTGGAAACAGGTTGTCACAATTCAGGAATGTAGGGGTGGGAATACTATTGACAATATAATGGGTAGGGCACAGGGATGTTACTAAATTTTCTATAGTGCAGAGGGTAGTCCCCAATACTATAGGATACAACACAATACAATGCAATAAGGAACTATCTGCCCCCCAATATCAATAGGGCTGCCCCCAAATATCAAACCCTTGCTCTGCTGCTGCTGCTAAGTCGCTTCAGTCGTGTCCGACCCTGTGCGATCCCATAGACGGCAGCCCACCAGGCTCCCCCATCCCTGGGATTCTCCAGGCAAGAACACTGGAGTGGGTTGCCATTTCCTTCTCCAATGCATGAAAGTGAAAAGTGAAAGTGAAGTCGCTAAGTTGTGTCTGACTCTTCGCGACCCCAGGGACTGCAGCCCACCAGGCTCCTCTGTCCATGGGATTTTCCAGGCAAGAGTACTGGAGTGGGGTGCCATTGCCTTCTCCAAGCTTGCTCTAAGGTATCCAAAATTTTTTTTTTTTTTTTTTTTTTTTGTCACAAGATCATTGCTCACAGTAGAATAATTTCCCTTTGTCATTCCTCTTGACTTTCATCTCAAACATTGAGAATTCTAAATTCCCATTTTTTAAAGCTATGGGAATTATCACTCTCTTTATGATGTCTTTTTTATTCCTACTACTGAACTCAATATCTCCTTTCTCTTGAATCTCACAGTATTTTGTCTGTACCTTTCTCATTGATTATGTCAAGCGACTGAGCACCAATCATGTTACTTTTTCTATGACCCTAGTGATCTTTACTGGAAACTTGTGAAATCTCTCAATCTCACTGGACCTCAAGTTTGTCACCTGCATTATAAAGGTGACTGTGTGATACCTCTAATAGTCTTTCCAGCTCCTCTGGTTTGATTCCCTCCTTGTCAGTCATATGTGATCCTTGTCCCCACACACCAGTATGCAAATGAAGTCATACCTCCGAAGGACTCTTGTCCTAACTTGTCACACCAGCACCCACAATCATCCATTAAAATTCTTTTCCTATTAATTATAGAGCTCTGGCTCAGTTTTGGGGGAATTGAAAAAAAAAATCAAAGCAATGACTAAGAAGTTATTGATAGACACATAGAGATTACAGTGGTTTAAATATGAAATATCCCAAGTGGTTACAAATATTAAGAGAAGAGGGCTACATCTTTATTTCATCCTACATTTTTAGTCCCTTAATCCAAGTGGAATTTAAAATACTGTCCTACCACTTATCCCTATAATCTGTCTTCTCAGCATGGTTTTCTGAACCTTGGAAACAACCTACATATTATGTAAATAATGAGGTGTCATATCATAAAAAGTAAGATAATTATAGACTATTTTAAAGACATAACTAAATTGTTTACATTTTTTTAATCAAAATAGCAACATATTTCAGTTCTATGTTTAGTCAAAATAGAGATTTGGGAAATAGGGGCTTTTTATAGCTTGTCAGTCTATTTTTATTTTTTTAATAAATCATTCCGTGATTAACCATATAGTCTGTTTCAATTAACTTCACCTCACAGTGTTCTTTAGAAACTCTAATTACACCTTAGATTACCATTCAGAACACCTGCTCTTGTGGGTTTCAGTAATTTCAGCCTTGAATATTTTGACATGAAGAGCTATAATCATTGAGAATTTTATGGTTTTTTAAAAGTATTCTGTGCCCCACCTTACTAGCTAACTACAACCTACTTTATCTGCCATGACTTTTTGCTTACTGAAGCTACTGTCTTTTATCTTTCTTCTTGAGTCACTAATTTAGGGAAATGTGGATACTTAGCATGAAAACCATGAGCATCTAGTGTATCCACTCTCAGCTTATATGACATATAACAGATCACTACGATATTGGAAAACAAAAAAGAGAGATTTGAACATTGAATTCCTAGAGAGCCCATTCTCTTATCTAACGACATCGTTAGGCAAGATGTGTCAAGCTTTCAATGAGATAAAGAATACCACACACACAATGACATTTTTATTCCAATGTAAGTAATTTAAATGTCTGTATATAGTTTGTACACACATCTTGTGTATTTACCAGGCCTGATGGCCAGTGGTAACAATCAGAAGTCAATTGCACATACAATTCTTTATTATGATTAAATTTCCCCTATCAAATCTCTTTCATAACTGACATATGCTAAGCCTCACATTTTTAACCCACACTATTAGCATGTGGAAGACAAATGAGAAATGTGGGTTATGGCAGTATTCATTTCCTTTGGTGGCTCTGAACAAGTCTGGTGGGCATACATCTTGCTGTGCTGTGCTTAATTGTTCAATCATGTCCAACTCTTTGTGACCCTATGCGCTGTAGCCTACCAGGCTCCTCCATCAGTGGGGATTCTCCAGGCAAGAATACTGGAATGGGTTGTCATGCCCTCCTCCAAGGGATCTTCCCAACCCAGAGATCAAACCCAGGTCTCCCACATTGCAGGCGGATTCCTTAGCATCTGAGCCAAGGAAAGCCCAAGAACACTGGAGTGGGTAGCCTATCCCTTCTTCAGGGTTTATTCCCAACCAAGGAATTGAACTGGGGTGTCTTGCATTGCAGGCAGATTCTTTACCAAGGAAGCTATCAGGGCATATTCCCTGAGCTACCAGGGAAGCCTGGACATATATCTTAAGCCATCTTATTTCACCTGGAAAGCTATACTCACCATTCTGGGCTCAAAGAAAATAGGCCTAACTTCAAACGGACAACATGCTCATCAGTATTGATGATTTATTGCTCTTTTTGTAATTACTCAGGTGTGAATATATTTTAACATCACTCCTACCTATCCCACCAATACTCCAACTTTCTTGTCCCCAATTATTTTTTATTATAAAGTCCAATATACATCTAACCACTATAAATTCCAATTGATAAACCAGGATATTTGCTTATGCTAGTCTTACAACTGAAATTATGCAAGTAGTATAATTAAAAGAAAAGGTTTTGAATTTTATGTCCAAGTGCAATATGAAAACAGCCAACACTAAAAGTGATATCAGATGGGAAATTATGCAGGCACTGTAGGTCATGAATCCAAAACTTGAAATTTCCATTACAGCAACTTCTGTATCAGTAGATTACATCTTGTAAAACTACTTGGTATGATCTAATAGCACATTAGAAGTATGTGCTACCACTTGACCTAGATTTTACTACTGAGGGTAGCAAATGTTAAATGAAATGCCTTCTCTTCTCTGCATTCTCTCTCCTCCCCTGCCACAGACAGCATCAAAACAGACTTAGTTTTTATTTTAGTTCTCTGACTAGGTCTACATCCTTTTGGCCTAACTAGTAAATGTTTACTTTATTTTTATTTTCTGAGATACAAGCTGTATCTCAACCCAGAGGCCATCCATTTCAGTGCCAAAAGCATTTTTGCCAAAAGCAGCATTAAAGACATTTACCACAATTAAATCCCAATAGTACTCAAGCTTTGGATTAAGATGCTACCCTTGACCTTTGGGAGAGGTGATTTGCCATTAGGTTTATTAGAATAGCTCTGAAGCATGTTAGAAAAGTGCTTTTTCTTAAATGCAAGATGGATGGGAGTTTAGATGTCATCAAGGGTAGGTTCATTTAGCCCAGCTGTACCACTGAGATTTTGACCCAAGACTGAAGCATCAGAGATTCATCAAATTTAAGAGCCAGAACAAACATTGAGAGGATCTCCTCCTTGCTGAAAAATAAATAAATAAATTCCGTAAAGATGAAGCAGATGCAAGAATTGATTGCTGTAAGGAAACTCATCCTACACCGAAAAAGCCAACAATGTCTGGTGCTGACAAAAGGGGATCAGAGAGAAAATGATACAAACCACTGCTTTCTGTGCTGCCTCCATCTTTGTCAAAGGCAATAATCTCAAGAGAGAAACTGTGCCTAGGAGATACTTTCTGGGAAAAATAAATTTCTCTAGTATTTTAGTTTCAAGATTTCTTTATTACTCACTCACATCCCCCACCACAATAGTCATTTCTCAGGAGAGGACTGATTAATAAAGTGACACCTCCTTGAGGCTGCTATCAGACCAGAATGGTGTTTGTATCAGTCGACAGAAACAAGTGGAATAATCACCAGGTTTTGAATCATTTGAAGGGAGCCTTCCTATGAGATAGTGAAAATAGCATAATAACTAATTCTCCATGTCTATTACTGCTGGTGGGCACAGGCTCTAATCCAATAACAGTGAAAATGATCTGTATCCCTAAAGACATAACCTCAATAACACCCTTTTCTCCCCACCTTTCCTTCTCTTACATGTACACCTCAAAAATGGAGTCATTTCACATCTACCACTGATAAAACGTTTTCACTTTTCGTGCTTAGTTGCTCAGTCATGTCAGACTCTTTGCAACTCTTTGTGCTGTAGCCTGCCCGACTCCTCTGTCGGGCAAGACACTGTATTCTTGGCAGGCAAGAATACTGGAGTGGGCTGCCATTTCCTCCTCCAGGGGATCTTCCTGACCCAGGGATCGACCGATGACTTGACTAGGGTTAATATCTGGATTGGTAGGGAAGGGAAAGAAAACAGATAGCTTGCATCATCTCCCAGATTAGCTGCAGATGGCCTGGACATCTGAAAGTAGGGGATGGGTTTTGTTTTTTTTTTTTCTTTTTAAGAAACCAGAGAAAGATGGACCCCTGTGGTCTTAGTTCTATTGTCCTATCACAAGTCAAAAATTACCAGAGTTTTGGGGACCAAGTCCACTTTTTACTCATATGCTTATTTTAAATTTCAAAAAGAAAAGATTGCTAAAGAATAAATCTCTATGTAATCTTTTAATTCTTTCAAAATATGAAGTCAACTTAGTATATTTCATCGCACATCTGTCCAGGACCAACAATGGGCAAGGAGATAAGATATTGTGGTTGAAAGGGCATAAGACTTGTAAACAGCAAACCGTGAACTTGAGTCCCAGGTTAACCAATTGCTGGCTATTTATACTTGGATTCTCACATATACCTTGGAGTTTCTGCTTCATCATTTTTGAAATGAAAACAAGGCTTCCCTGGTGGCTCAGAAGGTAAAGAATCTGCCTGCAATGAGGGAGACCCGGGTTCAATCCCTGGGTCAGGAAGATCCCCTGGAGAAGGAAATGGCTACCCACCACAGTACTGTTGCCTGGAAAATCCCACAGACGGAGGAGCCTGGTGAGCTACAGTCCATGGGGTCACAAAGAGTCAGACACGACTGAGCAACTCATACTTGGGTTCTCACATATACCTTGGAGCTTCTCTTTCATTACTTTTAAAATGAAAACAGTGACCTGGACTATGGAATTGTTCTGAACGTCAAATGAGGTGAATATGTGCAGAGATCCCAAAAATGTCAGTTATGACCGTTTTACTCACAATTATATCGTCTCACTCCCCCAACAGCAATACTGAATTGGGCAGGTACAGCTTGATCGAGAAGCATTTTAAATGAGCACCATTCCCTGATGATTTCAGAGAAGGGGCTATGTGAAGATTTTTTCTTAAGTTAGCCCCCACATTTTCCAGTAAGCCTTTACTTTATTTCAAGTGTTTTTTTTTTAATCTTTAATCCTCTTATATAGGCAACTGGTGTTCCAACCATGGATAGGAATAGGGTCTTGTGAATTTTTCCTGTCCTGGAATGAAAACGTGCATTAAAGAGACAAAATTCCAACCAGTATATTATGTTTATGATTTACTTTGCCAGGGAAAACATAGAATAGTTTTTATTTTCTCAGTGGATCCAACTTCTCCTTGTTACTCACTATTAATTTTTTTATGAGTAGGAAGCTGACATTTAGATATATTCTGAACATTGGCTGACATTATTCAAGGGTTTTCAACAAACTAAAACCTCCTCCTTTGTTTAATTATCCACTTATCTTATTACACTCAAACCTATTTCTAGATGATAAACTGTTCTGAAACCATTGTTGTTATGGGGGAGGGGGTGAGTGGGGTTGGGAGGTGGGGCAGCGGGTGTGATTAAGATAATAGAGCTACCATACAGTTATTGGTCCTGGGCATGTGGACCAGCATGCCTATTCTTGTAAATAACAACTTTTTGAGTTCAGAGACTTGACTGGAAATCTCTTTTATCTTTAAGGACAAAGATTGCAGGCTCTATGTCTATTCTGCTTCTCATTGGATCATTGGCTTAGTTAAATTTGTTTTTGTTTTCACATCTTTTACTGTAGTGAACATAAGACCAGGAGTGACTGTGGCTCAGATCATGAACTCCTTATTGCCAAATTCAGACTTAAATTGAATAAAGTAGGGAAAACCACTAGACCATTCAGGTATGACCTAAATCAAATCCCTTACAATTATAAAATGGAAGTGAGAAATAGATTCAAGGGATTAGATCTGATAGACAGAGTGCCTGAAGAACTATGGACTGAGGTTCATGACATTGTACAGTAGGGAGCGATCAAGACCATCCCCAATAAAAAGAAATGAAAAAACACAAATGACTGTCTGAGGAGGACTTACAAATAGCTGAGAAAAGAAAAGACACAAAAGGCAAAGGAGAAAGGAAAGATATACCCGTTCGAATGCAGAGTTCCAAAGAATAGCAAGGAGAGATGAGAAAGCCTTCCTCAGTGATCAATGCAAAGAAATAGAGGAAAACAATAGAATGGGAAAGACTAGAGATCTCTTCAAGAAAATTCGAGATACCAATGTAATATTTCATGCAAAGATGGGCTCAATAAAGGACAGAAATGGTATGGACCTAACTGAAGCAGAAGATATTAAGAAGAGGTGGCAAGAATACACAAAACTGTACAAAAAAAATCTTCATGAACCAGATAATCACAATGGTGTGATCACTCACCTAGAGCCAGACATCCTGTAATGCAGTCAAGTGTGGGCCTTAGGAAGCATCACTACAAACAGAGTCAGTGGAGGTGATGGAATTCCAGCTGAGCTATTCCAATTCCTAAAAGATGATTCTGTGAAAGTGCTGCACTCAATATGCCAGCAAAATTGGAAAACACAGCAGTGGCCACAGGACTAGAAAAGGTCAGTTTTCATTCCAATTCCAAAGAAAGGCAATGCCGAAGAATGCTTAAACTACCGCATAATTTCACTCATCTCACACGCTAAAAAAGTAATGCTAAAAATTCTCTAAGCCAGGCTTCAATAGTACATGATCCATGAACTTTCATATGTTCAAACTGGATTTAGAAAAGGCAGAGGAACCAGAGATCAAATTGCCAACATGCGTTGGATCATCAAAAAAGCAGTGAGTTCCAGAAAATATATGCTTCTGCTTCAGTGACTATGCCAAAGCCTTTGACTGTGTAGATCACAACAAACTGGAAAATTCTTCAAGAGATGGGAATACCAGACCACCTGACCTGCCTCCTGAGAAATCTGTATGCAGGTCAAGAAGCAACAGTTAGAACTGGACATGGGACAACAGACTGGTTCCAAATCGGGAAAGGAGTACGTCAAGGCTGTATATTGTCACCCTGCTTATTTAAGTTATATGCAGAGTTCATCATGAGAAATGTTGGGCTGGAAGAAGCACAAGCTGGAATCAAGACTGCTAGGAGAAATATCAATAACCTCGGATATGCAGATGACACCACCCTTATGGCAGAAAATGAAGAACTAAAGAGCCTCTTGATGAAAGTGAAAGAGAAAAGTGAAAAACTTTGCTTAAAACTCAACATTCAGAAAACTAAGATCTGGATCCATCACTTCATGGGAAATAGATGGGAAAACAATGGAAACAGTGACAGACTTTATTTTTTTGGGCTCCAAAATCACTGCAGATGGTGACTGTAGCCATGAAATTAAAAGACACTTACTCCTTGGAAGAAAAGTTATGACCAACCTAGACAGCATGTTAAAAAGCAGAGACATTACTTTGCCAAGAAAAGTCTATCTAGTCAAAGATATGGTTTTTCCAATGGTCATGTATGTATGTGAGAGTTGGACTATAAAGAAAGCTGAGCACCGAAGAATTGATGCTTTTGAGCTATGGTGTTGGAGAAGACTCTTGAGAGTCCCTTGGACTGCAAGGAGATCCAACCAGTCCATCTTAAAGGAGATCAGTCCTGGGTGTTCACTGGAAGGACTGATGCTGAAGCTGAAACTCCAATACGTTGACCACCTCATGCGAAGAGTTGACTCATTTGAAAAGACCCTGATGGTGGGAAAGATTGAAGGCAGGAGGAGAAGGGGATGACAGAGGATGAGATAACTGAATGGCATCACTGACTCAATGGACATGAGTTTGAGTAAGTTCTGGGAATTGGACAGGGAAGCCTGGCATGCTGCAGGCCATGGGGTCGCAAAGAATCAGACATGACTGAGCAACTGAACTGAACTGTAGTGAAATACAACTGTTAATCTTTGGGAACTTAATCATTAATTAAAATGTTCTTAAAAGAAAAGTAGTTCTAAAAAGGTGTTTGCTTTGATATCTGCTATGCATATCCTAAAGCTATTTCCACAGCTTCATTTGTCCTTGCTGCTATAGGTTTTAAATGGGAAATGTATTGAGTCTTATTCCCTACTGACTATAACTCTGGTATATTAATTAAAAAACAGAGAGTATATTAATCATATTTTTTAAATATTTATATATTTATATATTTTAATATTTATATATTTTATAATGCTTTGACATCATGGTGATTTATGGACTTGGGGAGGAACTGACCCTACAAAGATCAGCTAATTCCTAGAGATAGCAAACAATTTACCTTGAGCTAGACTTTGATGCACTTGACCGACCAGTCCCAAGGCCGTACCCCCACCTGTCCCATTTTTCAGGGCCCTACAGTCTGGAACACCAACCTTATGCCCTAAAATACCCCACAGTCAGGTACTGGACTACTAAAACACCCCTATAACCCAGAGCTCATCAACATTACTCAAAATAACCAGTTCTAAACCTGCTTAGTCTTGGGCTCCAAAATCACTTTGGACAGTGACTGCAGCCATGAAATTAAAAGATGCTTGCTTCTTTTAAGAAAAAGAAAAGCTAGGACAAATCTAGACAGTGTATTAAAAAGCATAGACATCACTTTGCCAACAAAGGTCCATATAGTCAAAGCTATCAGTTTTCCACTAGTCATGTACAGATGTGAGAGTTGGACCATAAAGAAGGCTGAGCACTGAAGAATTGATGCTTTTGAACTGTGGTGCTAGAGAAGATTTTTGAGAGTTCCTTGGATTGCAAGGAGATGAAACCAGTCAATCTTGAAGGAAATGAACACTGAATAGTCATTGGAAGGACTGATATTGACATTGAAGCTCCAATACTTTGGCCATATGATGCAAAGAGCTAACTCACTAGAAAAGACTCTGACGCTAGGAAAGACGGAGGTCAGGAGAAGGTGACAGAGGTTGAGATGGTTGGAGAGCATCACTGACTCAATGGACATAAATTTGAGCAAACTCTGGGAGATAGCGAAGAGCCTGGAAGTTTAGCATGCTGCAGTCCACGGGGTTGCAAAGAGTCAGACACGACTTAGTGACTGAACAAGAACAAAAGCTGCTCACTCTTCCTGTCCTGTTCAGTGGCGTAGGTTGTTGCCTTTGTTTTCCCCTTGCTCCTGTGCTTCTGACTGACCTTGGTGCTTCTCCCCGCGGCCCTGGGTGGCATGGCATGTTCCTCCTCCTGGGAACACTGAGTGACAAACTATCTTTTCAACAGTAGCTGTTTCCTGGTCCATTGACCTCCTGTACCTGAATAACAATAAAACCTGTATTTTAAAACAGAAGAGAGAAAAGAAGAATGAGAAGACAAAGATGAAGAAGAGGAGAAAAGAGAAGAAAGGGAAGAAAGAGAGGAGACACAAACAAAGGAAGTAAGGAGGAGAGAGATAACTCTACCTTTGTAAAGCTTTTAGTCCAAATGGGAAGGAAAGGACCCAGCATAGTGCATATAAATAATAGAAATTAACTGAATATTTATCAAGTAAAAGACAACAGTGTGGCAGAATTAAGAACCTTCATAAGATGCAAAAAGTTAATTGTATATGTACACAATATTGAATGGAAGTTGAAATCAATATAATGTTATAATAGTAATTAACATTAAAGTTTTATACCAGAGCCCTGCAGAATTCTGGGCATGGAGGCCTTTTTGTCCCCTATTTCTTATAAGATTTCAGCCTCCATGAACTTCCCTGAGTTCCAAATGGCAGATTCCAACAGCTGCTAATCAAGGAAGGAGCAGCCACGAAATCACCTGAGGCAAGATTAAAGGGACCAGAGACTCATCAAGATTACAAAACCTGCAAACATCCTAATCTTGTCAGCAACTGTTGCTGCCTTGATCCTTATCCCATACCTCCCCTTCTCCCTATCCCCCAGGGAGGGGGGCAAGTTCTTGAAACTTGGCCTACTGTGTTCCCCTTTTGCCTGGTAGAGAAATAAAGCCAACTTTTTCCTTCTCCTCCGTGGCTCTGTCTCCATATTTCTGTTCAGTACCAGTGCACAGAGAGCCAAGATTTTGGCAGCAAATTGAAATGTGTGTGTGTGTTTAGTCTCTCAGTCATGTCCAATTCTTTGCGAACCAGGGACTGCAGCCCACTAGGCTCCTCTGTCCATGGAATCTCCAAGCAAGAATACAGGAGTGGGTTGCAATTTCCTTCTTCAACTTGAAATATGAAGGTCCACTTTCCCCATCTTTAAATAAAGAAAATCAGTACAATTGCGTCTTCTCTGCCCGGTCACTGTGAAGACTGAGTGAGATCACTTATGTAAGCAACAAGCACAGTGCCTAAAATATAAAGTGTCAAACCAATGTGATTTTCTCTTCCATTATGTCAATATCTCTCAGTCACTCAGTCATGTCTGACTCTTTGCAACCCCATGGACTGCAGCATGCCAGGCTTCCCTGTCCATCACCAACTTCCAGAGCTTACTCAAACTCATGTCCATCGAGTCAGCGATGCCATCCAAACACCTCATCCTCTGTCATCCCCTTCTCCTGCCTTCAATCTTTCCCACCATCAGGGTCTTTTCAAATGAGTCAGTTCTTTGCATCAGGTAGCCAAAGTATTGGAGTTTCAGCATCTGTATCAGTCCTCCAATCAATATTCAGGACTGATTTCCTTTAGGATGGACTGGTTGGATCTCCTTGCAGTCCAAGGGACTCTCAAGAGTATTCTCCAACACCACAGTTCAAAAGCATCAATTTTTCACCACTCAGCTTTCTTTATTGTCCAGCTCTCAAATTCATACATGGCTACTGGAAAAACCATTGGTTTGACTAGGTGGACCATTCTTTGCAAAGTAATGTCTCTTCTTTTTAATATGCTGTCTAGGTTGGTCATAAATTTTCTTCCAAGGAGTAAGCGTCTTTTAATTTCATGGCTGCAGTCGCCATCTGCAGTGATTTTGGAGCCCAAAAAAATAAAGTCTGTCACTGTTTCCATTGTTTTCCCATCTATTTCCCATGAAGTGATGGATCCAGATCTTAGTTTTCTGAATGTTGAGTTTTAAGCAAAGTTTTTCACTTTCCTCTTTCACTTTCAAGAGGCTCTTTAGTTCTTCATTTTCTGCCATAAGGGTGGTGTCATCTGCATATCTAAGGTTATTGATATTTCTCCTGGCAATCTTGATTCCAGCTTGTGCTTCATCCAGCCCAGCATTTCTCATGATGAACTCTGCATATAAGTTAAATAAGCAAGGTGACACTGTACAGCTTTGATGTACTCCTTTCCCGATTTGGAACCAATCTGTTGTTCCATGTCCAGTTCTAACTGTTGCTTCTTGACCTGCATACAGATTTCTCAGGAGGCAGGTAAGGTCTGGTATTCCCATCTCTTGAAGAATTTTCCACAGTTTGGTGTGATCCATACAGTCAAAGGCTTTGGCATAGTCGATAAAGCAGAAATAGATGTTTTTCTGGAACTCTCTTGATTTTTTGATGATCCAGCAGATGTTGGCAATTTGATCTCTGGTTCCTCTGCCTTTTCTAAATCCAGCTTGAGTATTTAAAAATAAATAAATAAATAAATCCAGCTTAAATATCTGTAAGTTCATGGATCATGTACTATTGAAGCCTGGCTTGGAGACTTTTGAGCATTACTTTCCTAGTGTGTGGAATAAGTGCAATTTTGCAGTAGTTTAAGCATTCTTTGGGATTGCCTTTCTTTGGAATTGGAATGAAAACTGACCTTTTCTAGTCCGGTGGCCGCTGCTGGGTTTTCCAGATTTGCTGGCATACTGAGTGCAGCACTTTCACAGCATCATCTTTTAAGATTTGAAATAGCTAAACTGGAATTCCATCACCTCCACTGACTTTGTTCGTAGTGATGCTTCCTAAGGCCCACTTGACTTTGGATTCCAGGATGTCTGACTCTAGGTGAGTGATCACACCATCAAGGTTATCTGGGTCATGAAGATCTTTTTTGTACAGTTCTTCTGTGTATGCTTGCCACCTCTTCTTAATATCTTCTGCTTCTGTTAGGTCCATACAATTTCTGCCATTTATTGTGCACATTTTTGCATGAAATATTACCTTGGTATCTCTAATTTCCTGAAGAGATTTCTAGTCTTTCCCATTCTATGGTTTTTCTCTATTTCTTTGCATTGATCAATGCGGAAAGCTTTCTTATCTCTCCTTGCTATTCTTTGGAACTCTGCATTCGAACGAGTATATCTTTCCTTTTCTCCTTTGCCTTTTGCATCTTTTCTTTACTCAGCTCTTTGTAAGGCCTCCTCAGACATCCATTTTGCCTTTTTGCATTACTTTTTCTTGAGGATGGTCTTAATCACTGCATCTTGTAGAATGTCATGAACCTCGGTCCATAGTTCTTCAGGCACTCTGTCTATCAGATCTAATCCCTTGAATCTATTTTTCACTTCCACTGTAAAATCATACGGGATTTGATTTAGGTCCTACCTGAATGGTCTAGTGGTTTTCCCTACTTTATTCAATTTAAGTTTGAATTTGGCAATAACGAGTTCATGATCTGAGGGACAGTCAGCTCCTGGTCTTGTTTTTGCTGACTGTATAGAGCTTCTCCAACTTGGTTGCAAAGAGTATAATCAATCTGATTTCAGTGTTGACCATCTGGTGATGTCCATGTGTAGTGTCTTCTCTTGTGTTGTTGGAAGAGGGTGTTTGCTATGACCAGTGAGTTCTCTTAGTGAAACTCTATTAGCCTTTGCCTTAATTCATTCTATATTCCAAGGCCAAATTTGCCTGTCTCTCCGGGTGTTTCTTGACTTCCTACTTTTGCATTCCAATACCCTGTAATGAAAAGGACATCTTTTTTGGGTGTTAGTTCTAGAAGGTCTTGTAGGTCTTCATAGAACCATTCAACTTCAGCTTCTTCAGCATTACTAGTCGAGGCATAGACTTAGATTACCATGATGTTGAATGGTTTGCCTTGGAAACAGAGATCATTTTGTTTTTGTTTTTGAGATTGCATCCAGGTACTGCATTTCAGAATCTTTTGTTGACTATGATGGATAATTCATTTCTTCTAAGGGATTCTTTCCCACAGTGGTAGATACAATGGTCATCTGAGTTAAATTCACCCATTCCAGTCCATTTTAGTTCACTGATTCATAAAATGTTGACATTCACGCTTGCCATCTCCTGTTTGACCACTTCCAATTTGCCTTGATTCATTGACCTAACATTCCAGGTTCCTATGCAATACTGCTCTTTACCACATCGGACTTACTTCCATCACCTGTCACATCCACAACTGGGTGTTGATTTTGCTTTGACTCTGTCTCTTCATTCTTTCTGGAGTTATTTCTCCACTGATCTCCAATAGCATATTGGGTACCTACTGACCTGGGGTTTCATCTTTTAGGCTTCTATCTTTTGCTTTTTCATACTGTTCACTAAAGTGTATCATGTAAAAGGGACTTCTATGTCATTCAGTAGTAAGGTGATAACAGGATACCAAAGGATTTCCCAAGGAAACAGATTACATATTCTCTATCAGCAGTGAACATCAGGGTTAATTTTAGAGTCTTATCAAAAAGATCTTAGAGATTATAAATTACAAGGCTGGATTGCCACAGGTACTACATATTTTTTTCAAAAGCTATACAATTGATTCTAATGTGAACTTTTGTTAAGAACCCTTGAAGTACCTTTTTTAGCCGGTATATTTGTTTTATGAGATTATGATGCTGCCATATTTCTAATTCTTCTATCTTTTTTTTTCTTTTTGTACATTTAATGAAATTTTATTTCATTCAGGATGCCATGAACTGAGAGGCTTCCCTGGCGGCTCAGTGGTAAAGAATCTGACTGACAATGCAGGAGATATGGGTTTGATCCCTGGGTAGGGAATATGCCCTGAAGAAGGAAATGGCAACCCACTCCAGTATTCTTGCCTGGGAAATCCCATGGACAGAGAATCCTAGTGGGTTACAATCCAGGGGTCAGAAAAGAGTCGGACAGAATTTAGTGACTAAACAACCATGAACTGAGCAAGGCACCAAGGATACAAAAAAAAAAAAAAAAATGAGCTGCAATTCATGATTTCAGAGATGTCTTTAGTGAAAGACATGTACGTCAAAAAAAATAACTATTAGGAGATAGAGATGTTATTATATTAGCGTATTTACCATTCAATAAAAGCTCGAAGGAAGGAACTCTGCCATGACCCTTCTCTGGCTTCAATTGCAGCTAGTTTCTTTACTGCCAAACATACGGAGCATTTTAGTACAAGCTATGAATCCTTTGCTTTCAAGCAGCTGATCTGTACTAGCAGTTTCCAGTTCCTAATAGGTCCCAGTGCATAACACCATTGCCAAGAGGCCTGGTACAAATCTCTGAGCAGAGCCTCTCAGACTGGAGGATGTCTGAGTTCTAATTATGAATTCTCCTTTACCCTTAGTTACACTGTCCCCAGTGGGCAGTTACTTAATACTTAATACCCATGACCTACTTCCCCAGTCTATAAAACTGGCACAATAATACTTATCTGCTTTTTATGATTTGGCATTCAGCATTTAGATAGCATTTTTATTTTAAAGGGGTCTTATAATCATTAGCTAGTTTTTTTCTAACTAGCAGTG
Organism: Odocoileus virginianus; assembly: GCF_023699985.2. NCBI lineage: Eukaryota > Metazoa > Chordata > Mammalia > Artiodactyla > Cervidae > Odocoileus > Odocoileus virginianus. The sequence goes on from NC_069697.1 coordinate 34,646,505, forward strand.
CCTGCCTCACAGGGATGGCATGAAGGTGAGTAAGTTAACATTGGCTAATGCTTTGAAGTTGAGAAGACATTTCTACCAACATACAAGAGCTGACTTAGGCATCATGAGGTTTCCCAAGCTTGCTTGCTGCCAGGGTCAGTGCTTAGGGTTGGGGTAGGGGATGGGGTTGGTGGTATGCAATGCTCTCTTGCCTCACCTCTCTTAAACAGTTCACCAGAGAATCCAGCATTGATTCAGAGAAAACATCTGAAACATACTTATGTCATGTAAGAAAAACCCTTCCAGTGATAATTACAAACTAGATGGGCAAAGCAGAACCATACTCCCAAGTATCCAAATGTTTCACCTCCAAGTTCTTCCTAACAACAGTGAAATGGCTGATTGGAGACAAGGGAGCCCAATACTCACCAAGTCAGCAGATAACTCAGAACTGAAAGTGTTTTTATTACAACATGGGAAAAGTACATTCCTAATTATGTAGCTGGTGAAAATATCTATCTCTATTGATTTATGCATTCACATACTAAGTAAATTGGTATGTTTTAGAAGATACGTACTCTACAGCAGTTTGGGGTTTTGTTTTTCTTTAAACATAATCAAACCTTTGACTAAGATTGTAATTTTGTGGTATCCATCCTAGGGAAATAATAAAAAAGTGGACATTATTACTTATGATTTTGAAAAGAGGAGTGTCATAAATATCCAATTAGAGAATAATTGTTAAAATTATCTAACAGGCATAAAAGGAAACATTTTAGGCACTTAAAATTAGCTTAAAAGATGTTTACTTGAAAAAGAGAAATTTCCCAGATAATATAGGTAAAATAAATATTCTATACAAGGTAGAATATGCCTTATGATCTCATTTATATGCATCAAAATTGATTAGCTCTGGATGGTAGGATTATCAGTGAGTTTCAATTTTCTCATTTGATATTTTGACCTTGCTCAATTTTGCAATTTTACATAATAAGCAGTCCTGCTTAGCTAATCAGAAAAATTATGGTAGTTTAATGCCAATTCTGAGACAAGCACTCTTTCATTCAGCTCCTCTCCTACTTCTAATGGCATTATTATGAAGGCTTGCTATTATTTACAATGGTTACCATTTACTTAGCACTGGGTTTTATGATTACAGGTATCATCTCATTTTTTGTAAGGCTTTAAAAGTGACCATTCCACCACAGTATATCCATGTGAACCTTGAAAAGGTTACTTGATTATAGCACCTACCAACACTCAGCTTGCATTACATGTGTTTTTATAAATATTTACTTTCTTAATTTGATTTCTAGATTTTTAGGAGCAAAGACTATGTTCTGTACATCTAGTATACCATGTTTCCTAGTACTGAATAAATGTTATTACAAATAATTGTTCCCGTATAGTGTCATCTTTTCTAACTGCACCTGAATCCGCCTATTTTATGCCTATATCTACCCAAAAGGCCAGTAGATTAAGATTTAAGACTGGTAGTCTTAAAACCAACTTATCTTCTCTCCCACTAATTCATTCATCCAACAAATTCTCAGTGATCACCTACTACATGCCAGGCACATTTCTAGGCGCTATATAAAGAGCAATAAAAAAAAAAAAGCATAGCCTCTCTTTCATGGAACTTACACTCTTGTAAGAAAAACTGACAATATACAAGACAAGACATGCGCATGATCAATGGTAGTAAGATCAGGGGAAAAAACCTAAAGCAGAGAAGAAGTACAAGAAAAGTCAGGAGAGGGGACTGAATTTCAGTATGGCCAACAAAGGTCTCACTGAGAAAATGGGTCTTTGAGTAAAACCCAAAGGTAGTGCGGGAACAAATTATGTGACTATCTGGAGACAACATTCCAGACAGAGAGACTAACCAGTGCAAAGGTCTTGAGGTAGGTCTGTGACTGGTGTGTTTGAGAGAGCAAGGCCAATTTGGCTGTAGCTAAAATTAAAGAGTCAAACTATAAAAGATACTCAAACATTGGCAAAGGGCCAAGTTGTTTAGGGCCTTGCTGGCCATGGTAAGGAGTTTGGTTTTTACTCTGAAAGAAAAGAAGAGTAGCTGGTATATTATGAGCAAAGGAGTGACATGATGATGTGTGTTATCAGTACAAGTTCAACTTCTGTGCTACAAACAGACAGGCAGGAAAAGGAGAGGAGCACTGGAAGGCTTACACTCCAGGTGAGAGATGATGGTTTAGACTAGAGTGAGAATCATGTAGGTGCTAAGAATTGGATTTTGCAGAGAACTTGCTGATAAATTATATATTATTTACAACAAGAGGAACCTGAACACTTCTAAAGTTTGGACATAAGCAACTCAAATGATATAGTTACTATTGACTGAGATGAGAAAGATTGTGAGTGGAGAAGGTTTGGGGAAAACATCATGAGATTAGGTTTGCTGTTATTCAATCACTAGGTCATGTCCGACTCTTTGTGACCCTATGGACTGCAGCATGCCAGGCTCCTCTGTCCTCCACCATCCCCTGAAATTTGCTCAAATTCATATCCATTGAGTCAGGGATGCTATCTAACCATCTCATCCTCTGCTTTCCTCTTCTCCTTTTATCTTCAATCTTCCCCAGCATCAGGGTCTTTTCTAATGAGTCAACTCTTCACATAAAGTGGCCAAAGTATTAAGAGTAAAGCTTCAACATCAAGCCTTCCAATGGATCTTCAGGGTTGATTTCCTTTAGGATTGACCAGTTTGATCTTCTTGCAGTCCAAGGGACTCTCAAGAGTCCTCTCCAGCACCACAGTTCAAAAGCATCAATTATTCGGCTTTCCGCCGTCTTTATTGGTCCAACTCTCACATCCTTACATGACTACTGGAAAAACCATGGCTTTGACTATATGGACCTCTGTTGGTAAAGAGATGTCTCTGCTTTTTAATACACTATCTAGGTCTGTCATAGCTTTCCTTCCAAGGAGCAAGCATCCTTTAATTTCATGGCTGCAGTCACTGTCTCCAGTGATTTTGGAGTCAAAGATCAAGTTGGATTGTGTTAAGTATAAAATGAGACTTTCAAGTGGAAATATTGAATTGATGGTTAGATATATTAAGTTCATGGGTCAGGGATGAGTTCTGGAATGGACAAAGAAAAGTAAGAATCAACAGTGTATAGATACTGCCTGAAGTCATGAGATCATCCAGCATTGCCAATCATACTTAGAAGCTTATGAAATAATAAGTAAAATGTTGTAAGAAGTCCCTCTCCCCTAAAGGTAGAAAGAAATAATACTCACACTTCTATTTACAGCAGGAGGCTCACCACCATAAAATCCTAGGAACACCAGTGTTCTCCAAATTTCCAGCTGGATCTTTCACCATTAATACAGTTAGAGTTCTTATTTATTCCCCACTACTCTGGCCTCATCACTGATGGTAGAAAGTAGTATAAAAGTAGATTTGGCCTGTATCAACTAGTTCACAAGATCACAAACTTTGCCACCAGTAGGAGCTTATTAGAAACATAAAATTCCTATTCCAGACTTACTTCTTAAGTATATTAAAGTTTAAGAAGTTCTGTACTAAAGAACATTAGGACATAGGAAGTTTATAGGAGCCTCTGAGAGGCCTAGAGAATCATTTTGGAGACTCTGCATGCAAAAATTATCTTAGTGTCAGGATGCTCGTGGATGTGAGATACTGTGGGAACAGGCAGCACACCTCTCAGAACAGAACACACCCACAGAAAGTTCTGCTATCGTTGCATCCAAAATGTTAATACCAATCTGAGGCCATGAAGGTGAGCTTGATTTGCAGAACTTGGATCACTGGAGGTTGGGAAAATTAAATGCAGCTTATGTTTTTTGATGGAAGAACTCATAAAGTTCAAGAGATGCTGGTGGCCATAAATATAACAAATTTTCTAAAGACTGAAGTTAGATACTGGGAAAATATAGATAAAATAAGAAAGCCCAATACTTTTGGTGAAATCAGAGATAATGACATACCAAATTCAGGTATTTTGTATGGACAAAGAGTAGATCTAACTCAGCATAATAGCAATAGTAGGCAAAAAAAAAAAAAAAAGGAGAAGACAAGTCTGAGCAAGAATGAATGAGAAAATCTGAGTCTAAAGATAGATTCCAAGTCAGCAAATAGGGCCAAGAACAAGAAGGTGTGGTGGTTTTGTTTTGCATCAGCTTGGCAAAGCTAAAACTTTGTTTCCCAGAACCCTCTTTCCCATGGGGTTCTAGGTGGGACCTGGCCAAAAGAGAAACTGGCAAGATACAAGGGTCAGAAATGACACAAGTGTGATCACTCTCTGAGAGTCGGTGGTTAGATGCAGTAAGAGATGATGCGCAGGTGCTGTGGGGTCCAGCTTGTGGTCCCTTTCTCCCACTCCAGATCCAGCTCTTCCTGCTGAGAGGTGGTCTGATGATGCTGGATACTGCAGATCCATCTCCAGATGCAGAGTCTTCCCTACTCTTCCCACCAGCTCTCCTGTGTGTTCACTCCTAGCAATGAACGTGGCTTTAGGAGAGTTGCTTAACAAAAATATTCTCTGATCCTCCAACTCCCCTTTCCAGACTCTATGTCTCCAGCTTCTCCTACAAAAGCATAGACTGAATTCTAGTCCCTGTTTCATAATACTCATATCGCTTTTGCTTCCCCAGTTGAACCCCAACCAACAGTTACTGCCACCAGAATTAGCTCCAGAGAACAGACATTCATGTAACAGTGGGAATCTCAGGAACTACTGCTCTGATAAAGTTGGACTTAAAGGCATCAGTGATCCTGTGCTCATTGGTAAAGAGGACATTGGTTGGCCCTGGCATGCTACTGCAAGACAGTTATTTAAACATCATCTATTATCACATAATCAGATAATTTTAGTATATAACGTTTCAAGTGAACAAGCAATTGCAACCAGATAATATTAATATTTTAGCGAAAATTTAAAAAATACACTGGTTGGTCTGCCACTCAGCACACTGCAGAGCGTGGACAAAGAAAATCATGGACACAAGCCTATTAACTCCCAACTCCAGGTCTGAGGAAGGGACTATATAACTCTTAGATTTATGTCTTCTTGGCTAAGTAATCATTATGTTTCTCAGCAGGGGGGAGTTGATGCATCAGAGGAAATCCACTTGTCAGCTCTCCTGAAGCAAGGTGCCAGTGGCCAAGCTGGAGTCTGCAGGTAAATCTGGGGCTCTAGGCTGCCCAGCTACCAGAGTGGACCCATAAAGGGAAGCTGGTGGAAAAACCCAAGGAAAGCTGTTGCCTCTGCACTGTCACTGTTTCTGAAGCCTCAGACCTAAAACTCAAAGTTTAATCCCCCAGGCGGCTGAATTACAGTGCAAATTGAATTCACAGCCTCACAGGGTCTGTAATGTTCACTATTTGCTTTTGGTATGAGAGCTCTGTCTTATAAGTATATAGCAATAGAAGGATGGATGGAAAGAAATCAAGTTATACCCTTAGGAATAGGAATCTTTTTTTTTGTTTGTTTCATTTTTAAAACTTCCAAGGGTAATTGTAAAAATAGAGTAATAATAATAAACTCAATCAAATAAAACTGCAATGAATAAATGCAATTTACTTAAAGGAATGGCAAGAGTGAATTGGATTTCACACTTGTCATTTGCTTTTGTGTTAACAAATTAGCTGATTCACTGTATTTCCCACATTTTCTAGAATCATGAAATTTTAAAGCGGAGAGACTGTAAAGTTCTCTGTTTTTTAGCCATATACATGGTTTCCATGTATTTTTATTCTACTCCTCCATGTGCGTCGACTTAGGTTGCTAAATTTGTTCTGAAGGTTTAGCATGCGAGAATATAAAGTCACAGTAGAAATGATCAGCATTGAGTTTTGGACAATCATTATCTGTGGGTTAGGTGTAAAAGTGCAGAAGGCCCAGAGGATGTTTCCACTGCTTTTGTAATGTTTCATTTCTTAACTAAGTGCTAAAAACAGTTATTTGTTCTCTTACTTTATACCATAATTTTGTATGACTGAAACCTTTTGCCAAAATAAGATGGTAAAAATAGATTTTGTTTGGGGCTCATAAATAGATTTTCCTTTATTTTGTCTTTGGTACAAAGATTTTAATGAAAGCCATTTTATGTTGGATGAAAGGCTTCTTTACAGCCAGCCAATGAATTATAGAAAGCAACTGTCAGGAAATCTGGTTTCTGCTGAAATGCCTTTTCAAAATTTGCATTGAGTTTTATAGATAGAAAATGTGGGAAAAGATATTATTTGAACAGATTCAAAATAAAGACTTCTGGATGCAAGCAATGCATGAAATTGTCTTCCTTTTTCCTACCCCCTCCAGAGAAGAAACAACAGTGACTTTGACTGATAAGAACTGGATTCTTGCCAGAACTCTGGCCTCTGCAAGCTGGAAGGCCCCAGCTCAGGGAGAGCTCTGAAAGGCTTCTGCTGACTCCAGAAGTGCCAAAGGGGAGGGGAGGAGCCTGGCACTAACAAAAAAGAAAAGAAAAAAAATCAAAGTCACCATTGTTCCCTCTTATCATGAAGTATCCTTAAGGAAGAGAGAATGAGAGAAGAAGATGGTTCTCAGGAATAGTGAGAGTATATATACGTATATATATACACATATATACACAGTTCTAGTTTTCATAAATGATGATATTTGGGTCGCTTTTTAGCTCTGCCTTTGGAGACTTCCAAAGACAGCATCTCCTAAGCATGCCTCAAATAGCTTGCTGGATACACATGGCTTTTGTTTATTCTTATTCGCCTTGGTTTTCACATTTTTCTACATGGCCTCCAGGAATGACTTTGATGCTGAATTTTTCTGGGAAAAAAAAAATAAATAAGTAAATACAGAAGTCATATACACATGAAATGCTAGAAATCAATGGGATCAAGTGTTTTTTCAGAAACCTATGTTCCCTGATAGTTTTTCAAGCAAGATTCTATATCTATAGCAGTTTCATGTCTCTTGACTACTGACGTATGCTAATTTCTGGACTCATGAATTAGTCAGGTGTTAGTTACATTGTGAAATGCTGTAACTATAGAGACAAAATGACTAAGAGTTGCAAAACTATTTTAATAGCATTCTATCTTTTCCCAGGAGAATATGACAAAGTCTGGATCAATTCTGCGGCACATCTTTCTCAAGGTGGCTAATTCATTACCTGTTACCCTGGAAAATTCACTTGTCCAAAAGACCTTTGTTCTGTTTTATTCTTTGGTTAGGCAGCTTCTTTTTTTTAACTTTCTAAATTTTTCTAGTTCTTCACTGAATTGTTTTATAGATCAAGTAAATTCATTAAATGGAGGAACTGAAAAATGTCAGAATGCAGACAAAGGGTAATGACATATTAATTTTAACTGAATAGATTCAGTTCACATCAGAACCTTTTGAGCCACCATTATTTCTACATTTTGCAGATGAAGAAACTGAGGCTCCAGTGTGCAAGGTCACACACAACTAGTATGTGAAACAGGAATTCAACCCAGTCTGGAGTCTTCAATGCCATACTCCAGAGTATGTTCATGGAACCCTTACTAATAACAAAAATAGATCAGAAATAGTAGCAAAATAGTTACATGGTCTACAGTTCATCTACTCAATGTATAAGGTAATTAAAATGGACAGACAACATTTTATCTTACAGATGGGAAAATAAATAGATACAACCATTCCTGAAAGCTATTTCACAATATGAATAAAATGTCTTTTCAAAGTTCATACTCTTGGGCCCAGCAAATCATTGACTAGGACCTTAACTTAAGGTAATAAGCAAAACTTCTGAAAAACGTTATTTGAAGAAGAACTTATTGAAACAGTACTTAATTTTTTTAAAAAACTGGAAGGCATTTTTCTTGGACTTTTTTCTTCTGCTTAGACCACTTGTACACCATGGTGGGTGGGCACTGGGTTTCAAAATATTCTTTTCAAGAAATACCTACATAAATATATATATATTTATATATATGTATTTATATATATATATATATATATACACACACATATGTATACATGGTTTAAAGCAGGATTTCACTTTAGCTGCCAAGCTTAAAGAAAGTTGTAAGCAATGACTGAATAAATACTCTTCATATAATTTATGGTCATCAGGTGCTACTCTAATGAATATATCATGTATTCTAAACATTTAGAAAATTTTCTAACAAAAAGTACTATAATAAATGCAGGATGAATTCTGTCCTGACACTTCTTCCCTCCTTTCCCTTATGCTTAGCAACTTTTCCCTTAAACTCCGAGTAAGACTTTCACCAGCAAAATGCTGATTCAGATTTACCAAAACTTACAGCGTTTGTGGGTAAAATATATGTCTCATAAAATAGTGCTGACAAAATAAAAACAATTTTAGGTTTTGAAGTCTTTTTAAAGCTAGATCTTCATATTAATATGAATCATTAAGAATATCATTAAGAATCATTAAGAATGATTAATCATTAATCATTAAGAATGATTTCAATGTATAAAGAGAGAGGTGTGAGGGCAGAAGTTGTTACCAAGTCTAACAGGTTTAGTCTGAGAAACATCTGCTTCTCCTCCTGCCTTTTCCCCAGAACTCTGCACTTTTCTGATCTACAGTTTGGCTGCAATTCCTTAGCCACTAACACATACTCAGCAAGAAATCTAGTAAACTTTCTTCTAATCTCTTTGAAGGAAACTTTTCAGCTGAGAAATGAGAAATGGAGCACTGTATGGAAGGGAAAGTAGTTTAAGTGTTTTGTTCTGTTTTAGCTGACAGACATTATAGCATGTTTGTATCTTTATGAAATTGTGTAACCATAGAAGGCAAAGTTTATAGATTCCAGGAAAGAGGGGGAATTGCTGAAGTGGAGTCCTTGGGAAAAGGAAAAGAGAAAGTATCTAGTGCACAATCAGAAAAATTAGGCCAGAGGAGTGTGGCTATTTCTTCCACTGTAATAGGTAGACACAAAAGCATATGAATACAGGTGCTAGTAGGTTGGTAGATATGGTGGTGAGAATATACAGTACAATTTTAGGGGTGCAGAAAGTAATAAACTGAGGGAAGAGATGTAGAAAGAGGTTTTAGAGACTTAAGGAGAAAAGGAATGAGAACCATTTAGAAGAATCACGGAATCAGGGACAGGAGGTGGGATTGCCTGGCATCTCTGAGAACCCATCTTAGAGTGGCAGTCATGAATTGAAAATGAATGACTGGGTAGTATGGTAGGGTTTTTTCTCCAACCACATTCAGCTGTGTGGATGAAAGGTTGAATTTGTGCATGGTTAGGATTTTCCAAATAAGCAAGATGAAAAGAAAGTGGCATAAGGTGATGGAGGTAGTGACTGTTATGATAGTGATAACAGTGATGGTGAAGAAAGACCATGGAATGGAGGTTGGGTAAAGAGCAAAATAAGGACCAGAGGGAATCGGAAACAATGAAACAGTAGTGGAATCAAATAGGGTTAGGGTTAGGATATGGACTGTTCCTCCCAGTTAGTCCAGAGAACAGTTTGAGCCAAGTTCTAGAAGGATTAAGTTGGAAAGAAAGGAGGAGGGTGTCAGAAAGTGTGACACTTAAAATTACTATGATAAAGGCGATGCCATTATGGTAGGCATGACAATAGAAATCAATAATGTAAGTGGGATGCAGGACAAGAAAATTAGAGAGAAAATTTGAGGACAGGTTATTATTAATAGAAGGATTATCTATGTGAATATTGAAATACCCATGAATTTTGAATGGAGAGCCACTAAACAAGAGCTAGAAGTCATGAGGAAGCGTGGCCAGAGTTCTCGGGCTGACTGCTACAAGAAGAACGTGTAGGGGGTAGTACAAGGTTACAAGCCAAAAATGTGAAGGATGTAGGGAATGGAGAAACAGTGAGTGACAATGAGAACATGGACTTCAGCCCCAACCCCTTTGCATAGGTTTGGAGAGGGAGAAAGAGTTAGAAAATTGAGAATCTTCCTTGAATTTCTAGAAGAATTTTTACTTTCACATTGCTAATATGGCTTGATATGTGAATTTTTATCATTGTTTTCTTTTTTCAGGTTTAATATTTTCTTCCTTTTTCCTTAATTGTGTGATGTTTACAATTGCATCATATCTTAATACTCATTAGATTCTGAGAGCTGGGGGTGGGGAATCCAAAACCTGAATCAACCAGTAAATTCACATGATCAAAATTGAGATTTTTATGTTTGGTCCTTATTTTTTTTGTATATAATTACTTTAACTTTCAGTAGTCTTGGCACCAAGGGGTGGCCTGGATATGGGAAGGAGTTGGATATGCGTCCCACACACAAAGGCAATCTATCAATTGCCTTAAGAAAAATGAAATAATATTTTTCAAAATAGTCGCTTGACATGTCTCAATGTTAATAAGGTGTGAACAAAGGCGTCTGGAAGTAGAAGGCTGCTATTTTGATTGATTTGCAACATAAAAATCATTTTAGAAACAAAAAAAATTATTTAGAAAAATGTGCCTGCCATGCAAATGCACCTCCCCACCACAAGCTCCAGCTTTCCAGCCCAAATCCATTATACAAAACTCTGTAGTCACTGTTCACTGCTACATGCTTTCACTAGTAGGTGGCGTGGGTGTAGACACAGCTCACATTTGGGGTATAACAATTCAATTTGTGACTATAAACTTGATCTCTCTTGAAATGCATCCAAGCAAATTTAGTTACAAAAAGTACTGGAAGATTTTGTGTTTGCATTTGTGTGAATTGAACCCTAAAATGATGTTATAATGAGATTTCAGAACACTGTGCGTTTTAATAAATATTGCAAAGTGAGTCCTTTTCAAACATTTTTTTCTTCACTAAAGCCTTGTGTAATAAGCTTATACCAAATGCAACATAAATCCTATTCTCAGAATCCAGGGGGTCGACAGGATCAGCAAAGTCTCTCTAATACTGAAATTCATGATACTCCTTATAAGATCCAGGATAGTCCAAAGCAAGGGAAAATGCACTGTCCTAAAATGTATTTGACTTGGCTTTGGAAACAGGAATTTAGAAAAACTCTTGGCCACCCTACTCCCAGCTGCTTAACAGGAGGAGGGGGTGATGGCAAACATGGGAGAAATGTGGTGGAGGGGCTTGAGATAGAAACAAACAGGGGGATAAAGGTGGGGGGGAGAACTAACTCCATGGGACACCCACCCACGGCGCACAGCAGTGTCAAACTTCCCAAGCCCCAGGTCTGGGATTCGTTCAAGCGTGTGTTTGGAAAATGGCAGCTCAGACACAGACAACATGTAGGCATCCCTGGTGAATGAATATGATAGACTGCCCTGGGAGTTTCATTTAGGAATTTAGAGAAGGAAGTCATTTGATTTCTTTGTAGATCATTAGGTGGGTCATTAAGTCATTTATGGCTTAATTTCCATGTGAGACCCTCAATTTTACTCACATACACACACACGCGCGTGCACAAAGATTACAGAACAGATTTAATTTTTCACAGGTGTTTTGGCCAAAAACCTCCTAAGTGGTTAAAACATCGAGAACATATGTAAACTCTGCTTTAGAATATATTGTGAGGGTAAAGAATTGATTTTTAATTCATTTTGTGGGTCTCAGAAGTCGAGTATGTAACGCAAAGGGAATATAAATAACATACCATAACATACCACCAACAAGGTAATGACTAAATGCTGAACTAATTTAACAAAATCTAATATTGAAATATATATATTGCATGTAAATTCCATATTTATGATCACAATAAATTTATAATAAAATCCCAGGGCATGCCTGCAGTCTTATTATTATTTCATTTCCATCTCCAACTGCCTACTTTTAGAAATATGTAATATTACCTTGAGCCATTCAGTTTTTATGTGGCAACTGCATTTACCTTAACTCTTCCCTGGAGAAAGATTCAAGCATTTATTTCCCTCTGAAGGAAATGGAGTTTTGCATCAGAATGAAATAAAAATGATTAAATGTGAATTGAATCACTTAATCCTTTTTCTTGGGTCAAAGGGCATAATTATCAACCCTACTAAGTGCTTTATGTGCAATCATGCACCAGAACTTAAACTTATAAAGGGCTATAAAGTGATGCATTGTGAAAAAAGAGTGGCAAGACCCCAAATATATAACCAGAGCAAGGACTTCAGGTGCTAAGTTAGAGGTAAGATCACCAAACCGGCGTTGGTTAACAACACATTTGAGGGTGGGCTCAAATCCGACAAGATGAGTCTTCATAAAAATGAGACATTTGGACACAAACAGGCAGAGAATGGACCACAGATGTGCAGACCCAGGGAGAAGGCAACCATCTACAAGCCCAGGAGAGAGGCCTGGGGCAACTCCTTCCCGCCCAGCCCGCAGAAACCCAATCCTGCCAACACCTTGATTGTAGATCTTGAGCCTCCACAACTGTGGGAAAATAAATGTTCCGCTTTTTGAGCTCCCTGGTGCATGGCACCTACTCTTTGCCACCAGCCCTGGCAAATGAACTCGGGATCCATGGCAGGGAATGTAACTCCCACCCTCTTTTGGTTCCTGAGCTTCCATTCCCAGAAAAATGCCACTCCCTCCCAGACTCTGAAACCATGATGCTCTGTACTGACAATCCTCTAGGCCAGTTGCCTGTAGCCATGTCTCATGGGAACTCTGGAGAGGGAACTTTAAAACTCGCACTATGAATAATGACACAAATGCTCAATTAGCAATGACAACATATATCAGAGTTGAGGTTCCATTCCCTGAAAACACCTCAGGATCACCCCTCAAACTGCCTGGGAGTTTTAAATTATTAACACATTTATCTAGAAAGCATAACAACTCACTATTATGAGGAAACTGTGTCCATGGAATTTATCGGTCATTTGGAGGCCTGATAATTTACTCTTTGTTCTCTAAAGTAAATATATGCAAGTTACATAAATCAAATCCAGTTTGAGAGCAATATTTTTCCTCAAAGAAAAAGCAGCACGTTTCTTCTAGCACCCCACTCTGTCTCCCACACAGACATCCACACAGACACAAAGACGCTAGATCCAGAAATTTAGTTTTTGTATACATTTTGCAAAATTTTATCTTCTAGGTTTTGGTTAAATTCTAGGTCATGGCAGTGTACATCTATGTACAGAAACAGAGCATTTGTCATTTACATTTTTCCCTTGGAAATAAAATATCTCAATATTGTATTTAGTATATCACAAATGCTTCAGCAAGTTGGTTTTAATTAATGTCAGAGAGTCTGTAGAGAGATAACATTGGAAAGTTTTGAAACAAAGAATGTGGTTAAAAACAAGCTTGATTTTTCCCTCTTACAATTTATCTGCCACATATTGTTAACACTTTCAGATAATCTACTGGTAGGTGGCTGTAAAATTGGGAAGTTTGATTCCTTTCTTCCCAAAACATTTAACTACCCCATTTATTGCCTCAACAGTACATTACCTAAATTTAGAAAGTCTAAATTCATGTTTACATCATATTTTCAACTCGATCCAGTGTAGACCAAAAAAAAAAAATCACTAAGAAGGGAAAAATGACTTCTATTGTGTGGGAGTGGGACTTTCTCATTTCTCAAATGTGAACATATATTTATTTCAGTTGAAATAATCCCTTATAATTCGCTAATTACCATAGCATGTTAAAACTAGTTCTACTAAACACAATTTTCCTCTTTTCCTATATAATCTAATATAAAAATGTCATATAATGGCAGGAGTGTGGGCTTTGGAGTAACACAGAACCGGGTACAATCCTGGCTTTATCACTGTGTGGCCTGAGGCGAGTCTCCAAGCTTCCTTGGGCCTCAGTTTCTTTAGCTCAGAAATTAGGGTAATGTTTACCTTGCAGGGTGGCTGAGAGCACTAGAGACCATGTGTGGAGACAGAACGTGGGCTGAACTAAGAAGGAGCCACATTGTGAAGCGCTGCGGCTGGCGGTGCTTTCCCAGCAGAGCACATCATTAACCCCTTTCCTATAGTGTGACCAGAACGCTCCTCCGTCAAGAACTGGACTCCTTCCTCTCCTCTTGAATTCGACTGGCCTTGTGGCTCCCTTGTAACATACAGGGAGCAGCAACAGTGAGGCTGCCTGCCCTCCCAGACCAAAGTCCTGCAGCCCCTCTGGTTCTTGTGAAACACTCCCTCTCCTGACCCTCTAGAACACCTCCTCTCTGACCCCGGCTATTGTGTTATGAGGAAGCCCAAGACCCCGGGAGAGGTGACAGGTAGGTGTTCAGGTGAACAATCCCAGCTGAGCCCGCTCTGAATAATTCCAGTCCAGGTGCCAGGCATGTGACTGAAAACATTCCAGGAGATTCTAGTCCCAGCCCTGCAGGTCACCCTCAGGCATTGCTGTCTTCCCAGCTGAAGCCCCACATGTCATGGAGCTGTGCTCTCTGTGACTCTCACCAACAGAATCGTGAGTACACTAAGTCCCCTATATACTGCTGCTGCTGCTAAGTCGCTTCAGTCGTGTCCGACTCTGTGCGACCCCATAGACGGCAGCCCATCAGGCTCCCCCATCCCTGGGATTCTCCAGCCAAGAACACTGGAGTGTATTGCCATTTCCTTCTCCAATGCATGAAAGTGAAAAGTGAAAGTGAAGACGCTCAGTCGTGTCCGACTCTTAGCGACCCCATGGACTGCAGCCTACCAGGCTCCTCTGTCCATGGGATTTTCCAGGCAAGAGTACTGGAGTGGGTTGCCATTGCCTTTTCCCCTCACCATATACAGATGAGTTCCATTCTGAGAGTGTGTTTGTAAGTCCAATTTGGTCATGAGTCCAACAAAGTTAGCCTGGGTACCCAACTAACACAATTGGCTATATAGTACCATATTGTAATAGGTCATAATACTCTTCACACAAATGATACATTAAAAAAAAAAACAAACACAAAAACTAAAGGAAACCTTTTCAATCTCCCAGTGCAGTACCTTGAAAAGTACAGTAATAAATACAACAGCTGGCATACAGGAACTGGTATCAAGTGAACATGCAAGAAGAGTTACCAACTGAAGGAGGGAGAGGAGGTGGTAGATGGCAGAGTTGAAGGATCATCAGCAACAGGAGACAGAGGGCAAGCTGCAATTTCACTCATGCCTGACACTGATGGAATGCACATTTGCAACTTAAAGGTTCATTTGTAGGGAACTTACTGTATTGTAAAATGGTTGCTGTTTTACATCTCCTAGTTTGCAGCATTTTTTGTAGCAATAGGTGACTGGAACAGAACTGGTAATGTTCTTAGAACTGTGCTACAAGAGAATTCAAAGAGGACCCCACTTGTTGGGAGCCTGAATTTCTAATGTTTGTGATACACTGGCAACACATACTCTCTCACTGAACAGCAGCTCTTTCTTCTCAGTGCCTGGACAAGTTTGTACAAGTGAGAGAAAGTGGCAGCTAAAACATCCATTTCTCCAAAGCTGACTCCACACATGATAGTCCTTGGAAAGAAGAGCAGGCAAGCAGCTCCCAAACCAGAACTACGTTCCCTGTGCTATCACCCAGCACCACACCATTTTCATGGTCACCGGATCACTGTGTGATTGTCTTTAAAATGCAATACCTTCCAGAGGTGCCCTGAGACTCATTCACTCCTGGGCAGGAATGGTCAAGATCATTTCCTTAGAGAAAGGTAGTTTTGATTTGTAGTACAACGGAAGACATTCTGGAGACCCCTGGTAGCATGATAATAGGGGTTATACCAAAGTAAGAAGGTGGGGAGTCTTCAGGAAAGTAGCTGGGAGAGGAACCCTGAAATTTTCCTGCCTACACATTGCTTAAATCAGCAGAGATGGATGCCTTCCATGCACTAGAATTTCACCCATTTCCTGGCCTGAAAAATGTTGCAGGTTTCCCTATGTCCAGATCACCTGTAAGCCACTGAAGCTTCCATCAGAATTTAAACTGTTCCCAAACCACCTGACCTGCCTCCTGAGAAATCTGTATGCATCTCAAGAAGCAATAGTTAGAACTGGACGTGAAATAAGAGACTGGTTCCAAATAGGAAAACGAGAACATCAAAGCTGTATATTGTCACCCTGCTTATTTAACTTATGTTTCTTTTATCATGAGAAATGCTGGGCTGGATGAAGCACAAGCTGGAATAAAGATTGCCTGGAGAAATATCAATAACCTCAGATACACAGATGACACCACCCTTATGGCTGAAAGTGAAGAAGAACTAAAGAACGTCTTGATAAAAGTGAAAGATGAGAGTGAAAAAGTTGGCTTAAAACTCAACATTCAGAAAATGAAGATCACAGCATCTAGTCTCATCTCTTCATGACAAATAGATAGGGAAACAATGGAAACAGTGACAGACTTTATTTATTTGGGCTCCAAAATCACTGCAGATGGTGACTGTAGCCATGAAATTAAAAGACGTTTGCTCCTTGGAAGAAAAGTTATGACCAACCTAGATAACATATTGAAAAACAGAGACATTACTTTGCCAAGAAAGGTCCGTCTAGTCAAGGCTATGGCTTTTCCAGTGGTCATGTATGGATGTGAGATTTGGACTATAAAGAAAGCTGAGCACGGAAGAATTGATGCTTTTGAAACTGTGGTGTTGGAGAAGACTCTTGAGAGTCCCTTGGACTGCAAGGAGATCCATCCAGTCCATCCTAAAGGAGATCAGTCCTGAATATTCATTGGAAGGACTGATACTGAAGCTGAAACTCCAATACTTTGGCCACCTGATTCGAAGAACTGACCCATTTGAAAAGACTCTGATGCTGGGAAAGACTGAAGGTGGGAGCAGAAGGGGACGACAGAGGATGAGATGTTTGGATGGCATCACTGACTCAGTGGACATGAGTTTGAGTAAGCTCTGGGAGTTGGTGATGGACAGGGAAGCCTGGCGTGCTGCAGTCATTGGGATCAGAAAGAGTTGGACACGACTGAGGGACTGAACTGAACTGAAACTACCTGTGACTCTCGAGTCTGAATTCCCTCATTCAGTTTGTCAGTGGGCAAAAGGAGGAAAGGAAATATGAGGAAGAGAATAGAAGAGATGCGAAAATACCTAAGTCCTCTACCTGCTTTCTATCCTTCAGAATGAAAACCTCTTAATTACGGGGCTGGGTCTTAGACTAGCCTAATTACTACACATAACTGATAGCTAATAAATTGTTGATTAAGTGGGATTGGGCAAAATCAGTGCAATATTTTGCAGAATCTCATATTCACAAGAATTTTTAGAATATTGCACAAGAATGCCAAGGGTGGGATAAGGAAGACTCACTTTCAACCCACATAAGTTTGCACTACTAACATACCTTTCATTCAGAAATATTCATATGTGTTGTACAAGTAAAATCCTTCAAAAAGAGACAGAAAATCCCTAATGTTGGAGCAAAAATAAAATAAAGCAAAATTCTAACTGGTCACCAATGTCACTTTCAAAGTCATATGAAGCTACTTCCCTTTCCTCAAGCCTATCCACCCACCATGTGGCCCCCAGGATTCAAAATCTACATTATTTCAATTGGATCCCATTGTGGAATAATTCTCAAGCTGGCAATTATCACAGACTAGTAGATTCTTGGCATTGCACCTAACAAGTCCAACAAAGCATGGGTAATGGCCAGTCTCTCATCTAAGAGGGACAACTTCTCCCCAAGGGAGCTTCAACCCACTTTGGGGACCTATTCTGCTTTTCAACGCTACTGCTCCCAGCTTTGAAGAGTTCTCTATTTTTAAACATTCTTTGAGCTGAAATCTGTCTTCCTTCTCTCTTGAATACTTTATGAAACTATTATTAGTGGAATCATTCAACATTTATTTCAACAGAAATTTATTGTAGAAGTAGAGACATTGAGTAAAAATCAATCTTGATTTATATTGTTTATGTAAAGTTCTATAGGTGCTAGACACTATGACTTTTGAAAGAAAGAGGAAGAACATAGGCAGGATTTAACCGTTAGTGAATGGTCTTATTAAATTGGCAGTTAGAAGCTATGTAAGTTACAGTAATGAAATAGGATAACTACAAAGGAAAGTCCCCAAAAGGTACAATAACACTGATACAATGAAACATGAAGCATATCTAATAAATGCAATCATTAATATAAATTTTTATAAAAACATAATTCTAAGCACAAAACTTTGATATAAATACAAGTACAAAACTAAAAATCTCCCAGGCAAGTCTATGTAAACTTTTACAATGAAAGTTTTTATAAAAATACATTTGCAAATAAAAATGTCAGAACAAAGAAATATTCTTTGTATTCTGTTAGTAATACTGAATAAAGAGGCCATTTGTATACTCTGAGCATGTTTAGAAGTTAAGTATAATTTATAAATAATTTTGAAACATTAAAAGAGACGTGAGGGGAATTTGTTCTGTAAGTTAAACAGCAATTTGATCTCAACATCATTAAAAATAAACTTTCACCTGTTACTAATTTTCTTCTTAGTTACAAAGCCATTGTTTGTTTGAATGAAAGGCAAAAAGCATCTTGATGCTGTTTATACAGTCCAAATAAGAGAACAAATTGCAAAGGCCCGTGAATGCTAAAAAGCAAATAAAGGAACTTTTCCAAGAATATGTTGAAAGCACAGCCAGGGCTACAGACAATTATAAGTACTGGATGGTGAACCTCAAACAGCACCCCAGATACTGCATATTTTAGTTGCAAACAGTACTGCAATCCTACATCTGAGAATAATTCTTTTGTGTGTACTATCTTTAATTGTTGACTTGTAATAAACTCTGAAAATTGAGCCCAGTATCACAAAAAGCCTTCCACAACCTCTGCCAGCAAAGCAAAAGAGTATTTTGTGTGATGTCTTTGGTTTCAGTTTTATTATCATAGGGGGTGTGTCGGTTTGTGTATCTAAAATAGTGTGTTTGTTTATAGTTTATGAATATGCACGTAATTTTGGCATTGGCTTCCATTTTCAAAAGCAGCTCAAGTCCATGCCAAGAGACAAGCAGAAATAACCCTTAAAAAGGACAAAATAACTCGATGGGTCCATTCTAACCTGAGCCATTCACATGAGTAAATGAATAAGTTATAGCAATACTACAACAGTAAGTTTTTATACTTTGGAACCAATAGCCTGTTTTCAAACTGGCAGACCAGGTACAGTCCAGGGACACTCCAAACAATAAATGATAAGAAAATCATAGGAAAAGTATCTGCAAAAACACAACTGGGGCCTTAGCAAAAGCAGAGTTCAGGTAAATACTCCATAGCCAATAGATAATCTGACATCTCATATTTACTAAGCCCTCTTTTCTAGGTTCTATTGGAAAGAATCAGAAAAACTGTCCAATGATTCCAGAATATTTCCAAATACTCCATCAATTTTCTCTCTATTCCTGCCTCCCTCCCTCCCCCCTCCTTCCCCCTCATCTCCTTCCATTCCCCCCTCTTTCTCTTTCTCCTCCTCCTTCCATCCTTCCATTCATAATAGGAAACACAAACCAGTCCTATCCATAAGATTGTCCCCAATTCCTTTAGCTCTCAGTCAAGGCACTATACATCTCTTTGCACTTAACCTCCAAACTTCCAGAATTAGTGAATTGTAGCACTGCTTCAATTTGAACACTGTGCACTCCCTTTAGTGTCTCTCATGACCTTTTCATCAATAGAGTATTATCTCATCTTGTATCTTCACCTTCCTACCTCATCACAAGCTGTGAACACTCACTTCTCAAAATCCTCTCCCATGGTTTCCATAATACATGCTCCTCACCCTCTATGTCTCCGATCATCTTTCCTCCACATTTTCTCCACTTAATCATCTTCATAAATTTAGATGTTCCTAAATTCCCTGTTCATTTGACTCTTGCTCACTTGATACCTGGCTCAATTTTACATTCTCAACCAACAGCTCTATAAAAATGGCTTCTAAATATTTTCCTTATCCTGCTTTCTCTCCCAAGTTTCACTCTCACAACTCCAACTCTGCATCAGTTAGACCTGGCTATTCCTTCAGCACCTAAAACCCTCCTTCTGTGATGCCTCCCACAGGCACCTGTTTGTTTCACTCTCATTATCACACCTTGGTTCAAGTGCTCATGGCTTTTTGCCTGGGCCCTGGGAAGGGCTCCCTAGCTGCCTCTAGCCTCAGTTTCCTGGAATTCATCTCCTCTCCTGCCTCCTACTGCATTTTTTCAGAAGTTCAACCCTAGCCACATCTCTCCTTCTCAAAAACTCTATGTCTCTCCATCCTGCAGAATAAAGCCCAAATTCATTTCTATGGTATTTACACTCCTTTCTGGGATCAATTCAACCAATTTATCCTGACTCACATTCCCCACCTTACCTCCCATGATCCTCCACCATATAGCTTTCACTTTAGCTAAAATTAGCTACTCAGGTTCCCTACACTTTCTCAAATATCCTTATTCATGCATTTTTTGGGGCCTGGAATACTTTTTTTCTCCATCCCTGCCATTCCTAAACCCCACCCCATACTATAGAGCCTAAATAGACCAAAACTGATCTTATAGACTCTTCCTTTATCAGTCCCACTTCCCAACCTCAAGGAAGGCTCCATCTACCCTGTAAACTCATTGAGTATGATCTCCTCTGGTGACATCTTCTGCCTTGTGTTTGGTTATTTATGAATATGTCCTAAATCTTGTAATAAACCTCTTGAAAGTTGGAGCTTGCATGTCCAGCATAGTGCCTGGTACATAAGAGTTTCCTTTCTATTTCTTTCACTTAATAAATATTTATGAGGTACTATCCTGCCCTATGCATTAGGAATTCAATGGTGAATGAAACTCAGTCCTTGCTTTTATGGGGTTTATATTTTAGATTCAAAAGAAATGTTTACTGCAAAAAAGCTCTTAAGAAAAATATTTTAAGTAAACATCTAGTTCTCTAAATGTCAATATTTCATAGAAGCAAAGTTCTTATGTACAAAAGTTCTATGCACATCCAAAGCATTATTATTCTGTCATAGAAGGCAAGTTGACTTCTCCTCAAGGAGAGAAGAAAGGCATCAGCGTGGCTTCCCTGGCACCCTGCCCTGTGATCCCCTCTGTGGCCTTTCTTCACTTTCAACTTTGACCTTGATTTTTCCATTTTTGACCTTATTCCCATTCTGTCTAGCATGTAACCTAGCATTCTAAGACCTGACCTTGTCCTCCTAGCCTTGACACTATTCCCTTATAACTAGGCTGTTCGTCTGGACTAGATATGAGTCCTGATCATTTTATGGGTTTCATTATGCTTTGTTTCTGAACAATTGATAAATGGACGACCCTGGTGAACCAAATGACACAGAGGACAACTCTGTGAGCACCTGGTCAGGGACCTTGGACTCCCATATTGGCTTAATCAACAATGTCAAAAAATAAATAGATACGCAAACTCCAACACTGAGTGCAACATAATGACATTCTCTGATAACTACTGCACAGACACTGCCCTGTGCTGGGGTCTGGCTGCTGCCTTAGGAGCCAAGGAAATCGTGTCTCCAGTTTAAGGCTCGTTCTTTTTGCTTCTTTCCTCTGAATAAATGTCACTTCCCTGGAAACAAGAACTTTATTCATCAACTGAGAATTGTGGTCATTCCTCAGTCTAACAGAGTTTGTTTTTCTCTGGTTCTCCACTCCTCCTTTCTCAAAATATTTCTTTGCTTCTCAAGTTCATTTAGGGACTACCAAATAGGCTAGGCTTATAAGGCTATCAGCAATATTCCTAGGTGCTAATTAAGAACATCTGCCTTTTACCATGAATTTTTACATCACGTCTCAATAAAGAAAAGCAGGAGCATCTTCCAGGAATTCTGAAATGCAGAAGATGGATGGGGTGTCTTGATTTCATTTGTTCTCTAAGATCAACAGAAAGCTCTTATACCTATTTTGAGTAAACTGTCTTTGGAGCCTCAGATATAATTTAGTCAATGATGCTGCAGACAGCAAGAATCTGCTTCAAATAACTAACCCTATTACCTTTTGTTTCCTGTGCAGATTCCTCTGTGAGGGACAAAAGCAGGGCTTCTTGTTCCTTTTAAGGAAATGAGGTTTTTAAAAAGCTTACAAGCTCAAGATGGAATTCAAAGTCAGCAGTCTTAGAAATATTATACCAGACTATGGACGGTAAGCCAAGTGGGTGCTAAATTCAGGGCCTAATTAAATAATTTTATAATGTCTTCAAATCTTTTACCACAGAGATGGTTTTATTGTGTTTGTAAACTAAATTTGCAGATAGCTTCTCCTGAGACTATGTCATTCTCTAGGACTATATGAAGAATCTGGGGAAGTTATATTAACTCTTTCTGACTATATTGGGGCCCCTTTGCATGCATGCATGCTCATTCAGTCATGTTTGACTCTTTGCAACCCTATAGACTATAGCCTGCCAGGCTCCTCTCTCCATGGAATTCTCCAGGCAAGAATATTGGAGTGGGCTGCCATGCCCTCCTCCAGGGATGGGGCCCGTTTAAGATTTGGTAAACTTTTTTACTTAATGATCCTTGGAAAAGACAAAAGATAGTCTCCAAGACCACTCATCTTATTATCCTAGGAACTATCTCCCATGATAGAAATCTCAGCACAAATATATAGGCAGGTTTTCCTCATTTCCTTGAGCCATCCTACCCAGGGTAAATATGAGATGAGGGCCAGAATAGCTCCTACCTTGAAAATCACTGTCCCTCAGCTCACTCCTGTCCTACTTAACTCAGGATAATCTTGAAAAAGTCTCACAAGCATTCACAAATAATGGGTCTTTTGGTCTCATACAACATGTTCGTTAACATTTTCTATAACATGATTTGTACGTTGGCAAATGCACAGCTCCATGCAACTTCTAATAGCCATTCATTCAGCAAGCTTTTTTTTTTAAATAACTATGGACCAAGCAAATTGCTGAGTACTGAGGATTAAGAGCATGAGCAAGGAAGACTTGGTGTCTGACCCTTGAGACTTTTGTAGTCTTGACTATGTTGCTGTCCTCCCTCCTTGCTTGTGAAAGCCCAGTGGCTCCTTTGCAAACCCCAGTGACCCCATCAGATTGAGAGGAAAGTGGGTAGTCTCACCCATCACCTCCTGGGTGCTTTGTCCTTCACTTGGCCCTCAGGGTGCATGTGGCCCATTGAGTACTGGGTCTTGTTATTTCAACCTGGCTCAGGTTCCCCTGAGATGGACCTCACTTCCAGGGACATTACATTAAACTGCACTCAAAATTATTCCTTCCCTAGAAATAGTGACTTAATACCAACTGTGTTGTACTTTCTTTGCTCAGGATGACCTGGAGTTCAATATCTGCTTAATCTGTTAGGTAAAACATCCAAGGACATCAGAACATCATGTCTCCTATTTGCCACTGGTATTTTAAATAAATTAATTAATTGCCCCAACATTTCTTTAATTCATCCTTGTTTTAAAATACACTAAAATGAAAAAAATAAAATAAAATAAAATACACTAAAATGATAGGGAGAAATTCAAGACCTTTAGTCCAATGGATCAGTTTTTCCTATCATTTTATCCTATCACTAAACTCCATGCTGTTAAAATGACATGTCATTAATTAACCGCAATGTCAAATACAAAACTCTTTCCTTTTTCTTTAATGTCATCTTTAACCACTTCAAACAGAATACAATGTTTACAAAGCCAAATGCCAAACGATTAGTGAAAATTGCTAATTAAATCAATGATTTATGTAATAGTCTCTGGAGAGGATAAAAATGATTTCCTATCTCTGCTCTGAGAGCATCAGTATAAAATATTTGGAAGACTACAGTCTGTGCAGTCATATATACCTGAGTCAAAATCCCCTCCCTCCCCCTTATCACCTCTGGGACTCCACCAAGTCCCTTCAGCTCTCTGGGCCTCATTTTTAAAATGAGTTTCTTCATTTAAAAAATGAGGACCATAATGCCTAGATTAGAAATCTCTCACCAGGATTAAAAGAGATCAGATACAAACAGTGATTAAAATACTACCTGCCACTTATGAATTTTCTCTCCACTAAGTAATTATAAATCCAATAGAAGGACTAAGATAAATTCAAAAATAACTGTACTGGAATGCTATAGGGTGTAAATGTTATGCGGTGTTACAATCAATCCACGGGAATTTCAGGAGAAATCAGCCCTTGTCAAGGTGATCAGCAAAAATGTCAGGAAACGACATTGAGCTAAAGCTAACTGGAATGGTCAAAGTTTGGCTAAGCAGAGCTGGAGGAATATTGAGACAGAGAAAATGCAAGCACCCTGTCTTAGAGGCAGAAAACATGGAGGCAGAGTCCTGGAGGATTTGTCCGATCAGGTGTGCAGGGAGCAAGAGGAAGTCAGTGCTGTGGACACAGTTTATGATCTTTCCATAGCCCATAGGTAAGAAGAATTATAAGGAACAAGTCCAAACTACCATTTTTTTGGCCATGAAACACTCTTTTCCTAAACTGGTTCCACCCCAGCAATCTGCATCTGAAAACAGAACTGTTGAATTAAATCTATATCAGTCCCCTTTTCACATTCCTGTTTCTTGTGACCAACACAGACACCTGTGTGACATGTAAAACGTCTGCTACCACCGAGAAGGTGGGGTCTGTCTCTATGACTCAGACATTGCAGGAATCTTCCTGCAATGCGGGAGATGTGGGTCCCATCCCTGAGTTGGGAAAATCCCCTGGAGAAGGGAATGGCTACCCACCCCAGTATTCTTGCCTGGAGATTTCCAAGGACAGAGGAGCCTGATGGGTTACAGTTCATGGGGTCACAAAGAGTCAGACATGACTGAGTGGCTAACACACACACACACACACACTCCTGCTATAAGCAATTAAGCTTTCACTTTTCTCACCTATTTTTTGGGGGCCTTATTCTAGAATACTCAACACTATTAAGAAAAAAGTAATGATCCCATGACATGGTTCCTTTGCTGAAAGCCTTTCCAAGGTCCTAGATAAAGAAGAGACATTTTTTCCCCAGCTCTCTCCTTCCAAAGTCACTGTTGCTCCTTCTTCACTTTGACCTCTTAACTGTTTCAGGTAACGGTCACAGAGGAAAGCCCTAAACTGGGTTCACATTGTGAATCCAAGCATTTCACGGGTGACATTTATTTTCACAGAGGTTACTGGCACCTCGTGGGGAGGAGTCAAGAACTGCTACTCAGAAATGTTTTCAACAACTTGAGAATGGGAAGAGGTGGTCAGGAACCAACAGGTCTGAAAGAACAGGATCAGTCATTTAACTGGTTGCAGAGAAAGAGAGACCTTCACATCAAAGGTGGGTCGGCAAACAAGGGCAGAATGTGCAAAAGCAGGCCAAAAGATAGTGCCCTGAAAAAGGCAGAACCGGGCCATATATGTATGAAAGACCTACTTGCAGACTGTTCTCCACTCTGAACCTGCCACTTCAGTCATGGTGAATGTAAAACAAATTCAGACAAATCATTAAAACTGTTGCAGTACTAAAGACCACATGCAATGGTTTACTGCAGGTCCCCATTTAAATTGCTTTGTACAAAATAAGTCTTTTGCTGGCACACTGGAACAGTAAAAAATTATTGTGATCATCTTTTAAAAAGAAGGAGGACCATTTTATTTATATACATATATACATATATATACACATACATCTATATATTCTTGTAGAAGAAATGGACTTAAATTGCAGAAAGATAAGTTTATTAAAATTCATTGCAATTTCCACACTATTATATTTTTTAATAACCATCTTGCTTTCTGCCGTGGGCCCCCTGCCAATACACAGATGCATTTGGCTTCACCCAGGTCAAAAGGGATGCTTCAGTGCATCCTTTGGGATTAGGTCTGTACTCAAACAAAATTCATCTTCAGTGTAAAATCTGATTGAACCATGTGAGTTAAAATACATTAGAATTTTTGTATGTAAGATCTAACCTTTGAGCTCATCCCTGAATTGTCACTAAAGTGTGAAACAAAGTGAAAGTGTTAGTCGCTCCGTTTCCGTCCAACTCTTTGCAAGCCCATAGACTGTACCCCACCAGGCTCCTCTGTCCATGGGATTCTCGAGGCAAGAATACTCGAGTGGGTTGCCATGCCCTCCTCCAGGGGATCTTCCCAACCCAGGGGTCAAACCCAGGTCTCCCGCATTTCAGGCAGATTCTTTACTGTCTGAGCCTCTAGGGAAGCCCAAATGACTAAAATAGATAAGGTCAAAAAAGAGAAGAGAAACCCAAAACATGAAAAGATGGGTGAATGAAGGTCCAACTGGAGGTGCCCTGAAATGTAATGTCTTCCTCTGGCCTGGGGCAGGACTTTAACTCTGTAGATACCAGTTCAGTCAGTGTTTAGAAAGAAAGATTATTTCTGATGACATGATAAACAAGTTTTTTTAAAAATAATACAGTAATAACAATTTAAATAAAGGTAAAATTATTCCCGTAGTTTGATAACACTTTCCTTGTGAGAGTTTAAAGTAATAGTATAAAAATACTCTTATAGGATAAAGTATAAAGTAATAAACATACTTTTATATTTATTTATATTTCTTTTAGGAATGTTTTAAATCAAATTATGTCTAACAATGAAATAGATCAGATGAGTTATTATTTTATCCTATATATCATAATTTTTTCATCAAATCTGTCATTTCCAACTTTCAAAAAATATGCCTTCCCTCTTTGTTGATTCTAGAGATTGAGGGACGGTAAGACTATGAATAGCTAAAACATGTTCTTAGTGTTTGTATTAATTTACAAGATTTTGGTGTTTTTCAGCAGTTTTTCAAACCATATATTGGATGATCAAAGTTCCTAAGTCTGCCTGTATTAAGAAATGCCAAGGACATAGGATTTGAATTGATTATTCTTGGGATAAAATTTTAGAAATGAAATGCAACATTATTCTTAAGCTTTTGTGATCAGTTTTCTAGCCTAGAAAAACAGGTGGTTAAGAAAACTTCTGAAACTTTACTACCAGATGTTGACATCCAGGCAAGAACACACCATATTTTCACTCTGTTTAAATCTGAATTAAATGATTAAATACTAAATTGTGACTACCAAAAATCTTTGAAAAAGGCATTAAAAAGCCAATCAGTTTTACACAAAGAAAGCTATGTGCTTTACCTAAAATTAGGAGTTTGGGATTAACATATACACACTACTATATATAAATATACAATCAACAAGGACCTACTGTATAGCACTGGGAACATACTCAACATTTTGTAAAATCCTGTAAGTGAAAAGAATCTGAAAAAGGATATAATGTATATATATATTTATACACACAACTGAATCACTTTGCTGTATACCTAAAAATAACACAACATTGTAAATCAACTAAACTTTGGTAAAATAAATAAATAATACATAAATTTTTTAAAGTGTCATACAGAGGAGAAAAAAACCTGCTTTTTAAAAAAATTATCATGACTTGTAGCAGTGGACAACATAACCCAGATGGAGAAAGCAAACTTCCAGCACTCAGCCGGCTTTTCCTAAACTCCATTTTATACACGCACCTTATTAAATCTCCCTAATGTGGCAGTTGTCTGGAGCCTGGGCTATAACCAAGTCAAACCTAGGGTGATGGAGGTAACAGTAACCGCTGGCACCAGCCTTCTGAGGAGTTATCGTGTTTGAGAAAGAAAACATTGTCAGGGTGGTAGCATAACCCCAAGAGTAATAAAGTGGCCAGACACCTGGAAGCAATTACGTGCATGGTCGAGATTATCCATCATGCTTTGCTCACTGTCTCTCTTGCAAAGACCTTTGTTTTTACACTCACGGTAGCTAACTTCTGGGCTGAAAAGCCTGTTTCACAAACGATGTTTTCCACCGAGGCCCTTCCACTTACTGCCATTCCCACATGATGTCGATCATTTGTTTGCACAGCCCAGCGACAAACCTCAGAGCTGCTGTAATAACAAGTTGGTTAGCAGGCTTGCAGGAGCAGCTGCATCAATCACACTCCTGCCACAGCCCAAACAAATGCCCTTTGCCCACCAACACTGCTTAGCAGAAGGCAGTCTGGGTCTCTCAAATGGAACTGTTCAAGCACCATTTTCCATTTAGGCCTAATTTAATATTTTTCTAAATCAGATTATTGCTTGTAAGCCATTATCATTAAGTTCCTTCTGACATGTATTTATTGCTCAGATACCATTATTCATTAGGCTATTGTGCTGCTGGCTATGAAGTTAGCCTAAAGACCTGGGATCAGACGCTTTTTTCCCTCAGGTCAGGGGGTATCAGGGCTATAGAAAATTATTGGATCTTTCACTACTATTCTGGTGCCTTGAAAACTGTGTCAGCTTTCCAGATATTCCTCAAATACTTGCTTAATTGTGTTGAATAGAGTTCTTGCAATGAGTAAAAATCCATGTGATTTAGAGTCACATCTTTTGCCATAGCCCATACATGTATCCTGTGAGAGAATTTAAATGTTAGTCAGCTGGCTTTATTATTGTGATGTTTATAACTGATCATTTTATATATTAACTCTGTGTAAATACCCAGCAAAAGTAAATCTAGGTTCATTTAGATAAAGTGTTTTCCAGCTCAGTACTAGCATATCTAAGAAGTTTCTCTGAAACCCACCAGATTATCTTCCAAGAAATCTTATAAATTAGAATGTTTTTAAAGCACAGATTTAGGGAGATAAATAAAATTTGAAGCTTTCTGGGCCATGGGGGGGCCGTGGGGACACCACTTCCCACCAGTGCTCACTGTATTGGGAAATACACATGAAAGCATTTAAATGAAACTTTCCTTGTTCCTTTAGAATCTTACATTTGAAAGTCGACAGCCTTAAAAAGCAAACAAACAAGCATCCATAATTTGGAAAGGAGGGAAAGGGGATAAGGGTAGCAGGGTTCAAATTAGGGCTGTTCCCTAATTTGGAACCAGCCCTGGTCCAGCTGCTCTCTATGTCTTTATCACCACTTATCTCTTCAGTCAATGGCACAACTTTAACGGGACTTGGAGATCACGGAGCAGAACTCTGGTCCTTCTGCGACTGCAGACTAAGGCTTCCCAATGATTTGATCCTTACCATTTAGAAAACCAGTTTCGGTTACTTCCTACCCAGTTTCTGCAGGAGATACAATGGTTCTCAGAACCCCAGCTATGAGATCTGTGGGCCATTTCTGATGAAGAGGACTTTACATAATACAAGTCAGGCTCCTTTCTGCTGGTCTGAAGTTCCCAAGGGGATTTTTGTAGCTAAGTAATCCAGATTTGTACACCTACACTTTCTAAAACAAAAATTTTACAATTCTAATGTCAACTTGGTTATTATATTCTTAAAGTGGGACATGAGCTAGAGCGTGCACTATTGTTCCAACAGGCTTAAAAAACCCGGGTGCAACAGAACCATCCTATCCCTATAAAAATCTGTTCTCCTCAAGCTTTATCGGACTATGCAGTGATTTTTTTTTTTAACTGGAGTATAGCTGCTTTACAATGCTGTGTCAGTTTCACTTTCACAGGAAAGTGAATCAAATATACATAAAAATGCATATAAATATGCATAAAAATATACATTCATCATAAATATACATATATTATCTCTTTTTGTATTTCCTTCCCACTTAGGTCATCACAGAGCATTAAGTAAACTTCCCTGTGCTATATGATAGATTCTTATTGGTTATCTATTTTATATATATTTTATAAAGCAGTGTATATATGTCAATCCCAGTCTCCCAATCCATCCCACTTCCCCGCTTCCCCCTTGTTGTCCACACGTTTTGTCCTCTACATCTGTTTCTTTATTTCTATGCAGTGATATTTAACCCTTGTTTCCTCCCAAATTTCTCAGCTTCTTCCTACCCCTCTCCCACCCTCCTCACACACACCCCTGGAAGTTCATTCTGCCAGTCTCAAGTAACCACATACACATTTAAATAGTCAGCACTCTGTTGCAGTCTTTCTCAAGGCAGAGTCACCCCAGAGAGCACAACACAATAATCCTGAAAATAACAGCAGCTAGATCAATGCTTTCCCTTGTTCATCCACACATCCACCCACAGATCAGATAGCCAGTTTTCATCAATTTCACTTCTTTCCTCTGTCAGCCTTGTACCTCAGAGTAACTTCTGAATTAAGGTTCATTTCTGAACTTTCCTACAAAAAAAGAGTCAGAAAAATATATATACACTTCCATTTACCACTGCTGCTATTAACAAAGTAAGTATTTCTGATTCTCAATAAAAACTCCAACTTTGATAAAATGATTTGTAAGTACAATTCCGATCCAATGAAAATAGTCTTCATCAAACCTCAACTTTGAATCCTCCATGAATCTCTCCCTTCATGTCAGTTGGCCTTTTCGTCATTAAAAATGCTATTCTTATTCCATTCATTTCTTCTCTCCTCTGGGATAGTTGTCCCCAAACCTCAGGGCATCAGAATCAGCTGAGCAGATTTTTCAAAAAACAGATAACCAGGTCCTGCCCCACCAACACTGCTTCAAGATTCTTATTGCTCAGGGCTAGAGTGGGGCCTGGATATTTATGTTTTGATAAAGCTCTCCAGGAGATCCTGGAAAGCTGAGATTTTAGGAAACACTGACTTACCAAAAGCAGTGATTCTTGATCAGCAGGACAGAGGCTAATCACATGGCCAAACTTCACCAGCCTTACTCTCTCCGACCATAGGACCAAGAATCCGGTTTGGCCACACTGAAGCTGCTTTGCAAAAATGATCCAAATGACTCGTTCGTTGCAAACCTGAGATATAGAGATTTAATCAGAAATAAATAACCCCTAAACATAGCATTGCATATTTTTAACTCTATAATCTAGCCTGCCTCTCCACACATTTCAGTTGTTTGGAAGTGAACCAAAGAGACAAAATCATGAAACCAGCACTAAGAGACCACTTTTTTCTTCACCTGTCTTTACACACAAATGTTTAATAAACTAGTCCCCAGACAGTAGAGTTTCCAGTTTAAGTTGAAAACCCCGAAGGCACATAAACTCTCTTTAGGATGAGGAAGGTACATAAACTCTCTTAGGCCTCCAGGGTGGGATATTACAACCTTGTTTCCTAGATGTCCTTTCCTCAGAACCACAAAGTGTATCGTTCCTATTACCCCCTAGGTCTTCCGCACCCACCCTCAGCAGAGATGGAGAAGAACAGATGGTGGCAAAGGCAGGAATCTGGTAATGGATGTATGATCCGTTTGCATCTTGTATGGCTGTGACCAGCGCCACCACTAAATCCCCTTTTTGCCCTTTATGGTAAGATCAGAATGACAGCCCAATTTATCATCTGTGAATATTGGTGTAAACAACTTCAAGGCTGGGGTATTTTTCATACCCCCTTGGAAACTGTCATCAGTCCTGTAGAATAGTAAGGAAACCACTGATCCATTTAAGAAACTGTCAGCAGGTGTACGAAGAAGTGAAAGATGGATGCTTTCAAAAGGTCTTAGGAAAGAAGGCTCCAGCTGCCAGAACACATGACTTCTGATGCACAGTCTAGACTAGCCACAGAGCAAGGGAAATTGTGGGGCAGAGTGTGACTCTCAACACCACAGTTATCAGCAGAAGGAACAATTGACTTCAGAAGAAATTTGCAGGCACGCATTCCTTAGTTGGGAAGTACTTGAATTATAGCAATGTCTCTGCCACAGTTCTCCTGTGTGCCAACTTTGGAATTATAAACCTGCGTCTCAGAGATTCTAAATGGAGTCTCCCCCACCCTATGCAACCAACCACCACCGCTTACTGAAAATAATTAAAATCCACTTCTTGGAAGCAAATACTGAGTTTTAATCTTAAAAATTTCTTTTTCAAAAAATCGTATTTTTATATATTAATATATATAAACACATATACATATAACTGAATCACTTTGCTAAACACCAGAAATTAATGCAACATTGTAAATCAACTGCTTCAATAAAAAGTGAACAGTCAAAGTTAATTTTAAGAAATTGTAGATCATCATGATGTCCATCTTAAAAATCAGCAGATCGTCTGGAGTTTCAAACTTCACATATGTCATTTATGATCATTTACTGAAAAAAAAATCATTGTTTTCCTTTTAAGTCTAGTTTTTATTTTTGTATACAAAGTCATTTTGGCAATCTAGTGGTTTTAATATATTCTGTTCAGTCCCTAGGTTGTATCTAATTCTTTGTGACCCCCATGGACTGTAGCATGCCAGGCTTCCCTGTCCTTCACTATCTCCCAGAGTTTGCTCAAATTCATGTCCATTGAGTCAGTGACACTATCTAACCATCTCATCCTCTGTTGTCCCCTTCTCCTCCTTCTCAACATCAAGGTCCTTTCCAATGAGTTGAGTCTTCACATCAGGTGTTCAAAGTATTGGAGCTCCAACATCAGTCTTCCCAATGAATATTCAGGGTTGATTTCCCTTAGGACTGACTGGTTTGATTGCAGTCCAAGGGGATCTCAAGAATCTTCTCCAGCACAATTTGAAAAGATCATTTCTTCAGCACTCAGTCTTCTTTATGGTCCAGTTCTCACATCTGCACATAACTACTTGAAAAACTGTAGCTTTGATTTTACAGATCTTTGTCAGCAAAGTGATGTCTCTGCTTTTAAATTTGCTTTCTAGGTTTGTCACAGATTTCCTTCAAAGGAGCAAGCATCTTTTAATTTCATGGCTGTAGTCACCATCCACAGTGATTTTGGAGCTCAAGAAAAGAAAATCTGTCACTGTTTCCACTTTTCCCCATCTATCTGTCATGGAGTGATGAGACTGGATACCATGACCTTAGTTTTTTGAATGTTAAGTTTCAAGCCAGCTTTTTAATTGTCCTCTTTCATCTTCATCAAGGGGTCTTTAGTTCCTCTTTGCTTTCTGCCATTAGAGTACCTATCTGAGGTTGTTGATATTTCTCCCAGCAATAGTGATTCCAGTTTGTGCTTCATCCAGCCCAGCATTTCCCATGATGGACTTTGTATTTAAGTTAAATAAGGAGAATGACAGTCTTGTCATACTCCTTTTCCAATTTTGAATCAGTCTATTCCATGTCTTCTTCTAACTGTTGATTCTTGATCTGCATACAGGTTTCTCAGGAGACAGGTAAAGTGGTGTGGTATTCCCATCTCTTTAAGAATTTTCCACAGTTTGTTGTGATCTACACAGAGAAAAACTTTAGTATAGTCAATGAAGCAGAAGTAAATGTTTTTCTGGAATTCCCTTCCTTTCTCTATGATCGAGTGAACATTGGCAATTTGATCTCTGGCTCCTCTGCCTTTTATAAACCCAGCTTGTATATCTGGAAGTTCTCTGTTCATGTATTGCTAAAGCCTATATTGAAGGATTTTGAACATAACCTTGCTAGCATATGAAATGAGCACAAGTGTACAGTAGTTTGAACATCCTTTGGCATAGCCCTTATTTGGGGTCAGAATGGCCCATGGCTGCTGTGAGTTTTTCAAATTTGCTGACACGCTGAGTGTAGCACTTTAATAGCACCATCTTTCAGGATTTGCAAAAGCTCAGCTGGAATTCCATCACCTCCACTAGCTCTGTTTGTAGTAATGCTTCCTATGGCCCACTTGACTTCCACTACAGTGGACCTCGGTTCCAACCCTGGTTGGGGAACTAAGATCTTGCATGCCTCAGAGTCAAAAATGAACAAATTAATTAAATGGTAAACTTTGGGGGAAAAAACAAACAAACATCATGAGCAATTCAATAGTACTCTCAAATTTTGCATTCAATTACATCAAGTTTATGAAAACTATTCTTTTACATCACTTTGACTAGCATAACACAAACCTACATTAACAACAAACTCAGGATTTCCTCACAAATGGTAGTTTCCATGAGAAGAAAACAAAAGGAACAAAGCAAAAAAGGGGGGTGAAGTATATGAAATTACTATTAGATCCCAAATCCAAGTTTCTTGAGTGTAGTCCTTATTTATCCAAGTGTGCAGAACACTACTCAGTCTCACAATTGCACTGAAAGAGCCCCAAATACTTGGGAATTGATTTGATTGTTGGCTCTGAACAGTTTACTCAAAAGTCTTGGCCAACTGTTCCACCACAGACTCAAGCTCATTATGCTGAAATGGAATCCTGGCTTAATTCAGTGCTGTTTCAGATGGGTTCATTTATCTGCACACAAACAGTAGGCTTCCTAAGACATCTCATGCATGTTCTGATTTTGTTATTTTATGGGTGATTCAATGGTTCAGTTATTTATTTGGGGTTAGTCATCGTCACTGCACAAGCAATGAATAATATGTTAAATAGCGCCCTACTTATCTGTAAAAAAAAATTTTAAAGACCTCTTCTAATTTAAGTCATCGCATATTATCAACAAGAATAACTTCTTTTCAACCTTCAGAGTCAGCACATAAAAGAGAGTTAACCTAGCATGTTCTCTTTGCTTTTCCTTCACTTAACTTAGAGAGAGATATTAATATATCAACATTAAGAATGTGCAAAGAACCACTTTGAAAACTTCCTGAATGGAGAAGTGTTGCCACATATTATTTGCTGAAACCTAAAAATTTCTGGGTTCCCCTGCTGGCTCAGATGGTAAAGAATCCACCTGCAATGTAGGTGAGTCAGGTTCCATCCCTGGCTGAGGAAGATCCTGTGGAGAAGGAAATGGCTACCCACTCTAGTACTTTCCTGGAGAATTCCATGGACAGAGAAGCCTGGCAGGCTACAGTTCATGAGGTCACAAAGAGTCAGACACAACTAGACTAACACGAACACTGAAAATATTCTATTTGTTCTTATGATCTGTGAGCTTATCTTTAAAGGACAGATTACGGTTTTTATAAAAAAAAAAAAATACCCACTTTGAAAAGTTCTCAAATAAGTACTCATGCTAAAGGCCTTATGTCAGGAAAAGAAAATATTATTGAATGTTACAGATGGTCAAGACTGCAATATTCATTAGCTGTAGACAAGGAAGGAAATAGCTGGTCCACTAAAGCCCCAGTGTCATCATAACAAGGATCCAGAATTCCTGCCAAAGCCCTTAAAATTGTCTGTGATAGTTTCTTCAAACAGACCTAAGAAGATGCAGAAAGAAGATTAACTTCCTTTTCTTAATTAGCAATGAGTCTTCAGCCTATTCCATAGTATTTTCCTAAAGCAGTTATCAACATTGCTTTGTTGATCTTTAAAACAATTTAGATAGGAAATGAGAAAACCAAAGTAAATCAGCCTAAATCTCAAATCTCCACATATCTGAGAGATCTAATTTAGAAGAACTTTCAAAATGAAGTTATTCTCAATTGCTAGTTCATAAGCCAAATCAGCATTAAAAAAAGGGTGTCTTGCTTGAAATCTAGGCCAGAGATCTGAGCAGACTTCTAGCCTCCATACTGTAGAACATGGTCTCTTTTAAGTGGACACTCTAGTTCTCCAACTAAAACATGTTTTTACATAATAGAGACAAGTCTGTGTAGAATAAGAATTTGCTTAACACTAGTGGTAAAGAACCCACCTGCCAATGCAGGCAGAGGTTAAGAGACAACGGTTCGATTCCTGGTTTAGGAAGATCCCCTGGAGGAGGGCATTGTAAGCAATTCCAGTATTCTTGCCTGGAGAATCCCATAGATGGAGGACCCTGGAGGGATACAGTCCACAGGGTCACACAGAATCAGACACTACTGAAGTGACTTAGCGGTTGGCATGCATATAAGTTTGTGTAACTGGCTCCCTTCACCAGTGTCTAACAGTTTTTTGAACCCAGTTAAGTGGAGTTCCAACAGTGGTTTGTCCTGCAGTCATGTATGGATGGGAGAGTTGGACTATAAAAAAGCTGAGTGCCAAAGAATTGATACTTTTGAACTGTGGTGTTGGAGAAGACTCTTGAGAGTCCCTTGGACAGCAAGGAGATCCAACCAGTCCATCCTAAAGGAAATCAGTCCTGAATAGTCATTGGAAGGACTGATGCTGAAGCTGAAGCTCCAATACTTTGGGCCACCTGATGCAAAAAACTGACTCTTTGGAAAAAACCTTGATGCTGGGAAAGATTGAAGGCAGGAGGAGAAGGGGCAGACAGAGGATGAGATGGTTGGATGACATCACCAACTCGATGCACATGAGTTTGAGCAAGCTCTCGTATTTGGTAATAGACAGGGAGGCCTGGCATGCTGCAATTCATGGGATTTCTGAGTCGGACATGACTGAGTGACTGAACTGAACTGAACTGAAGTGGAGTTCTATCCATCATCTCTTTCCCTCTTGAGAAAAATTCAATCTGAAGCAACTAATATCATTAAGTTAAAATATAAAAGGGGAAATATAAGAACATATGTTATTTTTAAAAGAGAGAATAAGAAGGGCAGGAACAATAAGTATTAGAAATGTTTTACTTCAAATTCCTTGCCCAAAGTCAACCCCAGTGGGGCGAAATTTTAGTAGACAACCTGCCCTGCACTCCGCAGGGCATGTCCAGGGATATCCCCTGCAGAACCCGAGTCAGCTCTGACAGAATGTCACTGTTTCAGAGTGGCTCTCTCTCAAAACCACGCTCTGTGCCACTGCAGGTGGTACCTTCTTGGTTGAAGGGCTGCTCCAGGAAACGCTTGGGCTCTGTTACCTGCGCTGTTCCAAGCGCTGGCTTGCTTAACTCACAGTCCTAGAAGGAAAAGGGCAGTTGGGGCAAAAGCCAAAGTCATGGCTAAGGTTAAGCTCAGGGGCCTTCTTCAGGTTCACTCTGAGGATTGAGAGGGATGTAGGGACTGGACAGGGGATCGAAGTGAAGTGTCTTTCCAGTTTAATTATGAAATGGCAAATGCCTCTCTTTGTGGTCTCATGTTTTTTTTTTTTCAGGTGCCTCATTGCCTTTTGGTTTTGCCACAGCTATGACTTAGAATCATTCATACCTTCGGCTTCCAGAGACCTAAGTTACCTGAATATAGACCGTCTTCACCATGTTATGTGGTTTATGCTGTGTTTTATGCCATCGCTAACTAACTATTGAAACTGTTGCTACATAACCTTAATCTTTTGGGCTTCACTGGTGACTGAGGTGGTAAAGAATCCAGCTTCAGTGGGTTCGATCCCTGGGTTGGGAAGATTCCCCAGAGAAGGGAATGGCAACCCACTCCAGTGTTTTTATCTGGAAAATTCCATGGACAGAGGAGCCTGGCAGGCTACAGTTCATGGGGTCACAAAGAGTTGGACACAACTGTGTGACTAATACTTTCACTTCACTTTCAACCTTAATCTTTAACACTTGATTCCATCATCTAAGGAA
Organism: Odocoileus virginianus; assembly: GCF_023699985.2. Taxonomy (NCBI): domain Eukaryota; kingdom Metazoa; phylum Chordata; class Mammalia; order Artiodactyla; family Cervidae; genus Odocoileus; species Odocoileus virginianus. The sequence goes on from NC_069697.1 coordinate 34,683,532, forward strand.
AATCAAAATCAGATGGCAAGGCTTCTATAACTATTCCAGCTCCAACAGTGTGACCTATGATGCTCTCCTGTGTTTCTTCTGCTATAAACTTAACACATTTATTTTCAGGGAAAGGTATTTTGTGTTCACATTCTACGGGGATTGTTTTTTCCCACTTTCTCTTTTTCTTTTTCTCTTTTCCCTTAGAGTAAAACACCATATGGTGGACATGCATCCACACTGTTTGGTAGATTAACAAATTCCCACTGAGATCGCATATTCTCCTCCTCTGGGAGTTTTTCTGCCTGTATTCCTCGTTTCAGATGTTATACAGCTCTTTCTTGATAATATGGCTCACAAAACACATGTTTACATATCTCTGTAGGTTGTGTGCAACAGAGATCCTTGAAGTCCATGCTGACAGCATCTACTATGAAAATCATTCAATATCATTATCGGCACCCCCCCTTCATACTCTAACCCAACAAACAAGCAAGACCTGTGTACAGCCTGTTGTAAAAGCTGGGATAACACTAAATCTGGTTGAGTCATTGCTCACATTTTTATTTCTCAACATAAATATTTTTTATATGAATGAACCAACATTTTTTTTCCCCTAGGTACAAAGGGCTATTTTTTAATCCCCATTTAAAGGAGTTGGGGGGCAGTTAACGCATGTAGACAGTGGTAACAGAACCACAGCCCCGGTGCATTTGCAGACTCACTGACCTTTTAGCCTTCTGGAGTTTAACCATTTCCTGATGTCTTTTAATAGTAATTTTCTTGTTGGAAAAGCCCTCTCTAAACTGATAACATCTAAACAAGCTTCTACCTTAATTGGAAAAATTCTCCCATAAATATTTATGCTGCAGTGATTAGGGCATTTACTGAACTCAACTGCCCATTATGGGTTAAAACAGGGAGCATTGTTTGGAGTTGCCTAAAGCCTGACATGGTTTATTGAAAGGGACTTGAAGCTGTAATTTATTTAATCAAGCCTCTGACCCCAGCCCTCTGGAGTAGCCAGTAATTGTGAAGGAGAACTAACCACATTGACTAGAATCAGTTTTCAGGGTTGTAAATTCTGAAAGTCTAATTCAGAAGGGGAAAAAAAAAAAAACAGAGTAAAGTTGGTAGACATGTCTTTGTACATTATACTGTGGTAAAGATAGGTGATAGCTAGGTAGACAGTTAGAAAGCTAGATCAAATTTTGGAAAGAAAAAAACTTCAAAGCAGAGAAGAAGAACCATTTATCCCCCTGCTGGCTCAGTGTTCCTGTGTGGCTTCTGCCCTCTTATAGCTTTGAGAATCTGTCACATAAGAACTCACATGGCATTGAATTTAACTCCTACTCTTGGAAATGTATCAGATTTGGGGTGTGAATAGGGGTGAGGAAAGCCTCTTGTGTTAAAATCTGTTAAGAAGACTCCAACTTAAGCACAAATTCTAGGTCAATTGAGCCCAAAGTAGAAATAGGAATATCAGATTTTCTCCCCAATTATCAACCCACTATTGCTTCTACTTTTCAGGTTATGATTTTCAAGAACTAGCTGGTGAGTATCAGAACATACTTATACTGTGTGTGTGTTTATACAAATAAATAAATTAAAACGTTTTTTTCTTTTATTTCCTTTTCCAGCTGCAAGTTTTCTTCCAATTCCATTTTTGAGTCATGATTAATTCATATGTTTACAATAAAAAAGAGCCTCTTCTCCACTGGCCTTTTGACCTCCCAGCTGCAGACCCAAACATCCATTCCTTATTTCCAGGCATGATTTAAAAGAGATACTGAAACCAAAAAACATATTTTCTTCTTTAAACTCTCCTACCTCTACTTGGCTACTGCTCTCCAGATTTCTAGTTCAGAAAAAAATTTTACAGTCAAAAATTATAATCATTTATTAAACTATGCATCATCTTTCCTCTTCATTTCAACTTGCATTTCGTCGAGGCCCCACATTTTCCTTAACACCTCTGGAGCTTGACAATACCAATATTTAGGACTTTGCCTATCCTATTTTCCATTAAGAAACATTGGCAAACACTGTTGGTATATAAGAAAAATGCATCACAAGACTGGTTTCTGCCCCATCCTAACATTAAGAGCATGCAGTGCTGGAGTCTCATCAGAGTTAGTTTCTGAACTTCATGTAAGGGATCAAAGCAGCTTGGTCTTCCAATCAATAGGAGTCAGGGTTGAGGTGACCACAGAGAGTTCTAGAATCGAGCTCTATGTGTGAAAGACATTTTTAAAAATTAGACTGGTAGACAGGTTGTTGCACTAACCATTCAGGGGACTTTTCATACAACAAGAATATCTTGCGTGGATGCTTTTATATATATATATATATATATATGTTTTTGTTTTCCAGTTGCTCAGTTGTGTCCAACTCTGCGACCCCATGGACAGTAGCCTTCCAGATTCCTCTATCCATGGGATTCTCCAGGCAAAAATACTGGAGTGGGTTGCCTTTTTCCTATTCCAGGAGATCCTCCTGACTCAGGGATCAAACCCACATCTCCTGTGTCTGCTGCACTGTCAGGAAGATTTTTTATCGCTGAGCCACCTGGGAATAGCTAATACCTAATCGTTTTAACTTCACTCTTATAAGATATGAACAATCTTCCAAGAAGTTCTGAACACAAAAGAAGGAGTTAATTTATTCTACACCAAACAGATTATCTCAACTTCCATTCAGAAAAAATCTTTTTAAAGAAGCTTATATTGGGGTTCTAATTTTTCCTGTTAAATTATTCATTCCTTGGGTGCCATAATCTCTGTCACAATGATGGTTGTTATAGAAACAGTCATCAGGTTGCAAACTATACAGATCTTTTTTTTTTTTAAGTTAAAACTATGACAGAGGATGAGATGGCTGGATGGCATCACTGACTCGATGGACATGAGTTTGAATAAGCTCCCTGAGTTGGTGATGGACAGGGAAGCCTGGCATGCTGCGATTCATGGGGTCGCAAAGAGTCGGACACAACTGGGCGATCGAACTGAACTGATGACCAAAAAACAAACAGTAGATGCAATTGTACAGGTCTGCCTGTAAGGGTAATCCAGGAGCTGGGAATAGATTTCTTCTACAGGGATGAAAAAACCTCCAGAAAAAAACAGTGGGGAAGAGCTCTGTCTGTCACCATGGTGGTGAAGAAAAGGCGCCAGCAGATAGCAACATTTCCCAGTCATGCTGATCGCGGGGTTTCCAAGCTTCCAGTCGCAGACTAAACCCTTCATCCCACCCAGGGTCATTCCCTTGACAGAGCACAGTACCTCCACTGCTACAGATGGCCCTTTTAATCCCAGCCAGCCAACTCCAAAGTACCCAGCATTGATTAAAAGCAGACTAGACAATGAAACTAGGACCAGCTCCACCCAAAAGCTCAGTCAATGAGCTTTAGCCCATTTACATAATAAAATAACAACTCACTCATCAAGCCATCTTCTGAGAGTTCATCAGAGTTCAACATGTGTTGCTCACATATGCCTCTCAGTAGCCACTGGACTCTCCTTTCACAAATGGGAAAACTGAGGGACAGAGAGGTTAGTCCTCCTGACCAAGGCCACACAGCTGGTCAGCAGAAGAGCCAGCACTTGATTTTAGAAGATATGGTTCAACCCTCGTGCTCTTGGTTCCAGATCTGATGGTCTTAACCACATGTCATGCTGCTCTTCTTCAAAATAAAAAGGTCTCATGATGCTCAGAGAAACATCCTGAGCACATAGTTCAAATCTGACTTTTGGACAGGAAGCGTTCTCTTGTCTCTGACTACCCCAAGTTTGTGAAAGGCAGTCCTGAGGAAGGAAGGCTCCAGCTCAGAGAGAATGGTCTCGAGATGCTATCTCTGACCTCCCCTGAGGATCACTAAAGTATGCCACCCAAATATGACACTTAATTATTAATTAAGCATATTAGTTATTTTGAGCTGAAGGCAATTGAGAAAGAGCAGGTGCAGGAAGGTTCCTGTGCCCTCTCCCTTTCTACCTAAAAGCAGGGCATAAAACTTCCAGTGAAAAAGATGCTTTCCTTGTACCAGGAAGAAGAGAACGTTCTTATCACCAGAGAGAGGGAGTGGATGCCAACATGAGGCTGAAAATAACCTGTGTACTAAAATAACGCTTATCAACATTTAATTTCCCCCATCTATTTCCTAGTCACTTTCCCACACTTTACTGGCCCTGGACCAAACTTCTTTTTCTTTTGTCTTATTACGTCTCCACAATTTATTGCTCTTTATTAAATAGGAAAGCCCCCAGGTCTAAATGCATCTTTGGGGTTCTAATTTCTTCCTATGAAATCCCAGTGCCACATAAAATATTAACATCAAATAAAATGTGTAATATTTCTTTTCTGTTAACCTGTCTTTTGCAACTCAAACTGTGGGCCCCAGGCACAGAACCTAAGATAGTAGAGGAAAAGTCTTTCTTCCCCTACACCATCACCTCCCAAACTTTAATTCCTTTCTTTTCTCATCCAGACTGATCTTGCATTTAAAACTCATTGTGATTTTCAGTTCCTGATTCTCTTCATTTCTCTCAATGTATGAGCTTCTCCCACTTCTCTGTAAACACCCAGGGAAGTCTCCGAAGGCAACTATTTTCAGTATTTTCTCCTATCAGTGCTTTGGTGCCATTCAGTTCAGTTCAGTTCAGTCGCTCAGCCGTGTCTGATTCTTTGCAACCCCATGAATCACAGCACTCCAGGCCTCCCTGTCCATCTCCAACTCCCAGAGTTTACCCAGACTCATGTCCATTGAGTCGGTGATGCCATCCAACCATCTCATCCTCTGTCGTCCCCTTCTCCTCCTGCCCCAATCCCTCCCACCATCAGGGTCTTTTCAAATGAGTCAACTCTTCACATAAGGTGGAGTTTCAGCTTCAGCATCAGTCCTTCCAATGAACACCCAGGACTGATCTCCTTTAGGATGGACTGATTGGATCTCCTTGCAGTCCAAGGGACTCTCAAGAGTCTTCTCCAACACCACAGTTCAAAAGCATCAATTCTTCAGTGCTCAGCTTTCTTTATAGTCCAACTCTCACATGCATACAAGACTGCAGGACAAACCATAGCCTTGACTAGATGGAGGTTTTGGACAAAGTAATGTCTCTGCTTTTTAATATGCTGTCTTGGTTGGTCATAACTTTCCTTCTAAGGAGTAAGCGTCTGTTAATTTCATGGCTGCAATCACCATCTGCAGTGATTCTGGAGCCCAAAAAAACTAAAGTCAGCCACTGTTTCCACTGTTTCCCCATCTAATTGCCATGAAGTGATGGGACCAGATGCCATGATCTTAATTTTCTGAATGTTGAGCTTTAAGCCAACTTTTTCACTCTCTTCTTTCACTTTCATCAAAAAGGCTTTTTAGTTCTTCTTCACTTTCTGCCATAAGGGTGGTGTCATCTGCATATCTGAGGTTATTGATATTTCTCCCAGCAATCTTGATTCCAGCTTGTGCTTCATCTAGCCCAGCGTTTCTCATGATGTACTCTGCATATAAGTTAAATAAGTAGGGTGACAATATACAGCCTTGACGTACTCCTTTTCCTATTTGGAACCAGTCTGTTGTTCCATGTCCAGTTTTAACTGTCTCTTCCTGACCTGCATACAGGTTTTTCAAGAGGCAGGTCAGGTGGTCTGGTATTAACATCTCTTTAAGAATTTTGCACAGTTTGTTGGGATCCACACAGTCAAAGGCTTTGGCATAGGCAATAAAGCAGAAATAGAAGTTTTTCTGGAACTCTCTTGCTTTTTAGATGATCCAGAGGATGTTGGCAATTTGATCTCTGGTTCTTCTGCCTTTTCTAAAACCAGTTTGAACATCTGGAAGTTCATGGTTCACGTATTGCTAAAGCCTGGCTTGGAGAATTTTGAGCACTATTTTACTAGCATGTAAGATGAGTGCAATTGTGCGGTAGTTTGAGCATTCTTTGGCATTGTCTTTCTTTGGAATTGGAATGAAAACTGACCTTTTCCAGTCCTATGGCCAATGCTGAGTTTCCACATTTGCTGACATATTGAGTGAAACACTTTCACAGCATCATCATTTAGGATTTGAAATAGCTCAACTGGAATTCCATCACCTCCTCTAGCTTTGTTCATAGTGATGCTTCCTAAGGCCCACTTGACTTCACATTCCAGGATGTTTGGCTCTAGGTGAGTGATCACACCATGGTGATTATCTGGGTCATGAAGATCTTTTTTGTACAGTTCTTCTGTGTATTCTTGCCACCTCTTCTTATTATCTTCTGCTTGTGTTAGGTCCCTACCATTTCTGTCCTTTATTGAGCCCATCTTTGCATGAAATTGTCCTTTGGCATATCTAATTTTCTTGAAGAGACCCTTAGTCTTTCCCATTCTATTGTTTTCCTCTATTTCTTTTCATTGATCACTGAGGAAGGCTTTCTTATCTCTCCTTGCTATTCTTTGGAACTCTGCATTCAAATGAGTGTATCTTTCCTTGGTGTCATTACTCTCGACCTTACATGGGGGTGTCCAACAAAGCATTAACACTGACCCTCAATTCTGGGTAAACTCAACCATGTGCTTTCTCATTTAGGTTCCATCCTCCTTTACTTGTCCACACCAGTTGATTTTACTGTTTCAGTTCAGTTCAGTCACTCAGTCGTGTCCGACTCTTTGCAACCCCATGAACCACAGCACACCAGGCCTCCCTGTCCATCACCATCTCCCAGAGTCTACCCAAACCCATGCCTATTGAGTCAGTGATACCATCCAACCATCTCATCCTCTGTCATCCCGTTCTCCTGCCTTCAATCTTTCCCAGCATCAGGGTCTTTTCAAATGAGTCAACTCTTCGCATCAGGTGGCCAAAGTATTGGAGTGTCAACTTCAGTTGACCTTCCAATGAATATTCAGGGTTGATTTCCTTTAAGTTTGACTGCTTTGATCTCCTTGCAGTCCAAGGGACTCTCAAGAGTCTTCTCCAACACCACATTTAAAAAGCATCAATTCTTCGGCACTCAACTTTCTTTATAGTCCAACTCTGATTATACTGTTCAGCTTTATGTTTTCTCATTCTCTGTTCATGAGCATCTAATCTATGCCAGGTCCCAAGCTAATCATTTTTACAAAAAAAGAAACTGAGGACGAAAAAACCTGGTAAATGAGTTTAAAACATCTGATAACATTGCTCACTATCACACAGCTAACAGATCAGACCAGGATTCACACCCTGGTCTATGTACATAGGCTCTCCTTGTAACCCCTCCATGCACAGGACAGTCTTATCCTGTATGGATTTTTATCTTTTTGTTTTTTGGTCATACAAAGGGTCAGTGAAAGCCAACTCATTTTTCTGGGGCTCATGCAAAGAAATAGCCATCTGTTTCATATCTAGGGGCAAAGTCAGCTCTGTCAGACCTCCTGAGACAGGACAGTGCACACAAAACTGTATATACTGTACTTTACAAGAGGCTTCAGGAATCTTTCAAAAGTAACTTTGATTATATGTGATTTTTACTTTATGCGCTGACATTAGACCCTAACCTCATGTAATGTGCTTCTCACTGCACTGCCACTGTTCCCGCCTCTCTGGCCCCCAGTTGTTTGAAACCAGAGCTACTGCTCAGTACCACGAAGCTACCCTGGTCTCCCTTACCTCAACAGATGATTTTCAGAACTAAACCATGAGACCAAACCATGCAAAATGGACCCCCATGATTTCTTGCCACGTACATGCCAATACCTCCATCCCCCTTCCTTTCCTCTAGTCCCAAAGGAAAACAGTTTTGGTACCCCTACCACTGCTGCTAGTTCACCCCAGAACTTCCCCTTTTCTGTGGGACCTTGACCTCTTTTCCCACAATCCCTCTCCTAATTCCACTCCTTTGATTTTACCAGCATGCTGAAATACCACCTACTGCTGAAAACCCTGCTGTCTTTTCATTATCATGTTTAAAAAGTATATTCTGGTCATTCTGACTTTGCATAAATACTAATGTTACCACTTAGCTGTGTGGTCCCAGTCTCTCTGTGTCTCTGTTCTCTCATCTGTGAAATGCAGGTACTCATCTCAGAGCTTCAAGGATTCACTTAGATGGTTTACCATTTCCTCCTTCCCTTTCTCTCACTACCCAGCTTCTTAAAAGATCAGCAGACACTGGATGTCTGCATGTCCCCATTCCTTCCCTCCTCTAACCTTTTCCATCTGAGATTAGATCTCCCTCCTCTGAAGAGATGTCTCTCAGAAGCTGCCCACGTTGCATTATCACCACAGAGAATGATGCCCAAGCCTGCATCTCTAGACCTTCCTTTCTTGCTGATTTTGTTTCCTAGTCCAGCCCACATTTCCAGCATCAGCAGTGGACCTTTAAGTACTTCCATCTCATAGATGCCTTAGAGTCAACACATCCAACCTAGGACTTCATCTTCCCCACATACTAGTCCTTCCTTCTCATTCCTTATCTTGGTTCATGATGTCATCCTCTTCCCAAATGCAGAAATTTCAAATCACTCTTTACATCTAATCATGTATCAGGTATCAACTCTGCTCAGAAAAGCACCTTCCTCTTGTATGTCTCTTCTATCCAAACTTCTCTGGCTCAGATCCTTTCTAATTTCTGCTGAAAGACCTTGCTTATCTCACACTCTAAATGTTCCTCCTCCATGAAAACAGACAGATTCTCCTAAAATACAGATCATGTCATTTCTCTGCCCATAAACTTCAGTGTCACCCTAGTACATACAGAATTATTCCAATTTATCTTTCAGAGTTTGCTCTATTTCCCCTCCCAGGTACTTTTTCATCTTTATCACTAATATTTCCCAAAGTCTACTGTACATGATCACATGTCCCCCCAAACCTGCCTTGCATCTCCATGTTTCTCCATCTTTGCTGTTCCCAGCCAGGATAGCCAAGTGATTAAAGACAATCTCAGGAGTCAAATGGTCTGGGTTTGGATACTATCTCCACCACTTGCCAAATGTGTGACTTTGGGCAAGTTAGTTTCCTTAAGGGGAAAATAAAATATATTAATGGTGTCATTATCTATGTATTCTTTTGTGTATTTCTTTTTTAGTTCAATATGATAACATTTGCTATTTTTTATGGCTGTTTCCTTCATTTTCTTCCTGCATAGTATTTCGTTTTATGAATATACCACATTTATTCATTGTTTTAATCAAGGACATTTGGGTTTTTTTTAGTTTAGGCTATTACAAGCAGTGATGCTGCAAACATTCTTGTACATGTACCCAGCAGCATATAAACATCCTTAGTACTCACATCCTTGCCAAATATGAATTTTTTAGTTTTTTATATATGGAAGGTTTCATTATTTATAGTCCTTTGATAATAGGAGTTTGAACATTTCTGTATGTCTATTGCTCTGTTCTTTCACTTCCAGCTTTTCCAAATTCTCTTGTTTTAGGTGTGTCTCTTGAATTCAATGTATATCTGAATTTTGCTTCTTCCTCAGCCTGGCAATTTTGTTCTTTCAAGAAAATTTATCCGTTATGCATTTGTTATGACTATTGATATATTTCCATTCATTTTCAGTTTCTTATTTTGTGCTTTCTAAATTTTCTAGGTTGTTTTTTTTTCTGTATCTTTTAACCTTCTTTTACAATTTTATGTTATTTTTTTGTCATTCTTGTTTCTGCCCAAAATTCACTTGGAGTTACAAATTCTTCCTTTTCCTTTTAATTATTAACCTAGAATTTTAACATCTGTACTTAATCAAAGAAGCTCTAATTACCATATTATCTTAGTTTTATCACTGTTTTACCCACAATATTAGGTATATTATTACAGTATTGCTATTGTTTATATAATTTTTTATGTTCCTTTCCCCTCTGCAAATATAGGGTGTATTATTGATCCCCAAATTTCTCTGTGTTGTTTATCTGAAAAATCTTTTACGTTATTCTCAAGTTTGAAAGATAGTTTTACTAAGTACACAACTCTTGTTTGACGGGTATTTTCTCTACACCGTGAAGATGATTGTCAATGTTTTTTTTAGTTTACACTGTTGTTTTTAAGAAGTTAGATGTCAAAATTTTTTTCTATAGGTAATCTGAGTTTTCTCTTTGGCTGTTTTTAAGAGATTGTTTTTATTTTTGTTTGCTTTTGGTATTCTGAAAATCCACTACAAAATGTCTTAAGGTGGGTTTCTTTTTATTCACCTTGCTTGGAACTTTCTGGACTCCATGCTTCCGAGAATTCATAGTTCTTTTATCATTTCTGGGTAACTCTCAGACTTTATCACTACAAATAGTTCCTCTGCATTATCTCTGTTTTTCTTCTGAAAGTCCAACCAGACATTTGTTAAATTGTCTCACTACATCGTCTATGTTTCTTAAGTTTTGGGTTTCTTCAGATATCTTCCTGTTTATTGATCCTCTCTTCAGCTTTATTTAATGTGTTGTTTAACCTATTCCTTATGCTTTTCCTTTGAAGTATATGAAGAATAGTTGTTATTAGTAACTATATTTCATATCAATAATAATATAGTTATTATATTCTTCAGTTTCTATTTGAGTCTTTTCAAATCTGCCTATTCATTTTTTAAAAATCTCTTGTTCTGTATGCATACTTTGAGTACTCTTTTTATTCAGACACATTAAATATAGTAATTCAATAATTATAGTATCTAATAGTTTTGTGGGTCTGAAGCTGCTGTCTTTAATTTTTAATTTGTTTGGCTTTTTGCTTCTTTGGGGGTTTTTTCTGATTCATGTTCTTTACTGCTTCTTTCCTTGAATTTTATAGTTTCGTTATCATAAGCATATGTTCCATAAACTTCATCAGTGGGAATTTTTGAGGCCTAGAGTTAAAAGGTGCATTCCTCCAGAAAGAATTTATATTTGCTTCTTCCAGGCATCTTGGGACACTGCCAAAATGGGGTCACTTTATAATAAATTCTCAGCTTAAGGTATCTCAAACACAAAAGTAACAAGAATGTGGGCCCCAAACTTCTTTGATTACCAAGTCAGGGGAGAATTTTTTCCTCCCACACAGAGTCAAACATAAAGAAGGAATTTTTCTAGTTCATCATTTCACTGACTGTAGTTTAGGATGTCTGGGTTTTTTAAATCTCTAATGTGATATCCCTTATGGTATGGTTGCCATCTTTCATGATCCACATTTTAGCAACAGAACCAAAGCTCTGAGTCATGGGAAATGGTAGCTGGAACAGCTAATTTTTATCACTGGCTTTCCTTTATAAGATTTCTAGTTTTGCTTTTATTTTTCAACCTCTTAGAATTCTTTTTTCCTTGTATCCAGCTCAGCAATGCATTTTAAAATATACATTAAAATATCTTCAGTTCAGTTCAGTCACTCAGTAGTGTCCAACTCTGCAACCCCATGAATCACAGCACACCAGGCCTCCCTGTCCATCACCAACTCCTGGAGTTTACCCAAACTCATGTCCATCGAGTCGGTGATACCATCCAACCATCTCATCCTCTGTCGTCCCCTTCTCCTCCTGCCCCCAGTCCCTCCCAGCATTAGGGTCTTTTCCAATGAGTCAAGTTTTTGCATGAGCCAAAGTATTGGAGTTTCAGCTTCAGCATCAGTCCTTCCAATGAACACCCAGGACTGATCTCTTTTAGGATGGACTGTTGGATCTAATTGCACATTTTTTGTTATGGGAGGGTTTTAGGCTTTCTATATCATTTGTCATAATGTGTGAAATAGGCATCTTCCCAGACACAGAGTACTTTCTCACAGTTAAAGAACTTATACAGATTTCATTATATGTAATTTGAGCTACTTATCTGTGTTTGCCTCTCATAGGACCATGTGGAGTTCCTGGAGGAAAAGAGACTTTTTTCCCGGTGTTTATCCTCCTTAGCTATAGGGCAGGCTTTGCCTTAAGTGGACCCTCTGCAAATTAATGATTTAATAGCCTTACTCTCTCTTGGGCTTCCTTAGAAAGTATGCTCATCATGGAGTACTCATTACACTGCAACAAATTGTTGGCATTTCTCCCTACTCACTAGAGGTTCTCATAGGAAACAATCTTGTTTTGTTGTCTTTGCATTCTTAGAGTTTGGCCTATCCTGCTGCTGCTGCTGCTAAGTCGCTTCAGTCGTCTTCGACTCTGTGCGACCCCATAGACGGCAGCCCACCAGGCTCCACCGTCCCTGGGATTCTCCAGGCAAGAACACTGGAGTGGGTTGGTTTGGCCTATAACAAACACTAAATAAATATTGACTCAAAGGAGTCATAGCCCAAGACTGGCATGTCAGTCAAGAGAAAGCAACTGTAATCATTTTAAGAATGACACTGAATCTGATAATTCAGATGAGCTAATACAAGCCTTCCAAAGCTGAGACAGAGAAACTGAGGAGTTAGGCTTGATAGTCTCTATTGTCATCCCTTCTGAAAGTTATTACTTTAGGGACCACAGACCAAGGGAGAATTAAAATAGAAAAAGAAAAAAGAAAAACTCTTCTTAAACAAAAATCAGAATCTTTTTCTTCCTGCTATAAACTTTGATGAGTTTCCCAAAATGAAGATCTAATCCTTCTGCCTTCCACTCATTTTACAGAAAACAGATGTTAAAGACTTCAGCATCTTTGGTTATTTTAAGTGACTCACATGAGCTTAGGTTGGAGAGATTGAAATATTAGAATATGTGGTAGAATGATGTGCTAAGTCACTTTAGTCATGTCCCACTTTTGCAACCCCATGGATTATATCCTGCCAGGCTCCCCTATTCATGGGATTTTCCAGGCAAGAATACTGGAGTGAGTTGCCATTTCCTCTTCCAGGTGATCTTCCCCATTCAGGGATTGAAACTGTGTCTCTTCTGCCTCCTGCACTGGCACTGGCAGGCAGATTCTTTACCTATAGCATCACCTGGGAAGTGTCTCTTACAAAATTCCAACAATAGGCATTCAAACTGAAATCTTCAGTATTTTCTGAGAAAAAAAGAAAACATTTCTAAGAGAAGACCATGAGCACCTTGCAACTCTTCAGACTCTGAGTCTCATTTTAACCTACTAGAGGTTATTTCAGTCCACAGAATCAAGGCCAAAGCCCACCAAGGCTGAAACATCCTGATTCCTAATGAGGCCCTAGTGAGTTTCGCTTGGGGGGGTCAGACTGCTGCAATGTGGACCACTCCCTTTTCCTACATGCCATTTGTGGGCAGATCCGTTCCAGCAGATAGTCTATGGCTGCCAAATGTGTAATATACTGGGAATTCAGTAGTAGTCTCCTTGACCTGTAGGCTTTAAAGTTTGTTTTGTTGCTCTCTGACTTTTAGCCCTTCATCACATAGCCTGACTTAACTTATGATTTTTGTTAAGTAATTTTCTACCTCCCATATAGTCAAAAGTTATGGTTTTTCCAATAGTCATGTACAGATGTGAGAGTTGGACCATAAATAAGGCTGATAACTGAAGATTTGGTGTTTTTGAATTGTGGTGCTGGAGAAGACTCTTGAGAGTCCTTTGAACAGCAAGGAGATCAAACCAGTTATTAAAGGAAACCAACTCTGAATATTCACTGGAAGGACTGATACTGAAGCTGAAGCTCCAATACTTTGGCCACCTGATGCAAAGAGCTGACTCATTGGAAAAGACCCTGATGCTGGTAAAGATTGAGGGCAGGAGAAGGGGGCAACAGAGGATGAACTGGTTGGAAGGCATCAATTCAACAGACATGAGTTTAAACAAACTCCAGGAGATAGTGTACAGGGAAGCCTGGGGTACTGAAGTTCCACGGGGTCTCAAAGAGCTGGACACAACTGAGCAACTGCAGAACAATAGCATGAAGTTACAAATTATGACAAGCTTTGTGTAGAAAACAATAGGCAGCTAGGAAAGAAGTGAATGGAACTGATTTATACTTTAATATCAGAAAAGACATTTGGGCTGAAATCTCAGAGATAAGTCATAATCAGCAGGGTGAATTGGGATGTTAGGTTAATTTGAGTCACAAACCCCAGCATGTGCTGAGGTCCTGAGGCAGGGGAAGCCTGGTGCACAACCAGGACCTATAGGAAATGTGGCTGATATAAATGGCACAAGGGAGAGGGCCAGAAATATGATTTTGATGAGAGATTCTGCTGGAACTTAACACAATGCTAAAGAGTTTCTATTTTATTCTAAGTGACTTCATCATAGATATATCTCATCAAGTCTTCACAGCACCTTTTGAGATAAATACTACTACCGACTTCACTTTACAGATAAAGAACTTGAGGCTCTGAGAGACAATTATACATCTAGTGAGGAACATAAGCAGATTAAAAAATTTAAATACAGACTTCAAAATCCAAGTTTAAGCTGTTAAAGTGGCACTTATCTGGTTCCCTGTATTGCCAGAAGACCTGTGCAAATCATCATGACAGCACTTACATCACTATATTCCAGCACTTGCATCCCCCAATAGCACTGTATTTTAACTGATGCTTTACATGTTCATCTTATAGTTGACTGAAAGCTCTTGGAGGGTAGGAATCAGATCTTATTTGACTGATTGCTTTGAACATTGTTGTTGAATGAATGATCAGTAACATCAGATATACAAGGATGGAAACACTTTGAGCTCATCAAACAAAAACTATTTGTAGGAACAAAGAAGAAAGTCTAAGTTAAAAAAGATTTCCAGCCATATCAATTTAATTTGCTTGGGGGAATTCTTTGGTGGGACAAGGAATGATTTTATCTTCATAAATTGCAGATTTGAGCAAAGTTATATGATTCCAAGCATTTTAACAGGAAATCAATATATTTTAAAGCAATCATTGCTGTTATTCCTCCAAAGTACTTTTTCACTGCATGGTCCATTCATGACAGTTTCAACTAAATACTAGAAAATAAAAACTCAAATTGTACATGTACAAGCTAATTTTAGTAGTACTATCAATAGATAAATAAGTAAACATACTATAAGTATATTGCCATTTACTGGAGCCACCTTAGAACTATCTAGATTCATTCATTTAACTGAATTAAAATTTTTAATTATATTTTCATAGATTGCTACTATGTGCCAGGTACTCTTAGCCCTAACCTGAACACAGCTAACAAGAGGTTATACCCACAAGATGTCATGTTGTCCTCTATTAAGCTGTAGGAACTAGTCCATAGGCCATTCATTTTCAAGTCACAAAGGCCCATAAAATGGGCTCTGAGTATCTTAGAATGGAAATGTTCCAGAAAGTTTGTGCCACAAGTAACTCTATGGTTCTCAGCCAATGTCTCAGGAGATGCTTTTCTAAGACTTCAGCCTTGGCTCCGTGTTCTGTCTCCCCAGTGACCTGGCTCAGTAAGGGCTGTGGAACTAAGCCCAAGCCCAGGGAGGTGGTGAGGGTGGAGAATTTATTTTATTATATGTCATGAAATGTAAGTATACAGATTCATTACTCAGTACAACTTGGAACAATGTATTACTAGCTATTATATTTCCTTTCTAATCCTGACTTCCTTCCTGTCCCAAATTTGAACTGGAGATCTCTCTCTCTTGATTGTTCTCTCTCTTCCGTCCCGTCAGTGAGGAGGTCAAGTCATTTCTTTTCAGTTTCCTCCATCTGTTGACCTCAAGGTTAATTGACAACCGCCCCCCCAGTCAGTTTCCTAATTTCTTGAGTGAAAGCACCCTCCAAATCTCCTATTTATAGACGTCTCTTTCCTGTACAATCTCTCCACCTAGTGAACTTCCTTCCATAGCTATCCCTTTGATTACATGTCTTAGCTGACATTTTGTTTGTTGTGATATTTTTTTTCTTTATCCCAGCCCTGAATCCCAGCCACCAAGTCACTGGGCTGAGGTAAATGGGATGTCATATTCACATCACATATGAATATGAATATGAATATTCACAGGGATGTCATATTCACATCCCTGACCTCTACATATACTAAGATTCACTGCTACTTATGATAAGTAGCTATGTTTTCTTTACAATAAAATGTATATGTTTGAATATACAGTGAATGTGTTGGAGGGATATACTCACATATATATCAAATCAGTTGCTCCGTCATTCCAACTCTTTGCAACCCCATGGATTGCAGCACATCAGGCTTCCCTTTTCATCACCAACTCCCAGAGCTTGCTCAAGCTCATGTCCATCCAGTCAGTGATGCCGTCCAACCATCTCATCCTCTGTCATCCCCTTCTCCTTCTGCCTTCAGTCTTTCCCACATCAGGGTCTTTTCCAAGGAGTCAATTCTTCATATCAGGTGGCCTTTCCCTTTTCCAGGGGATCTTCACAATCCAGGGGTTGTACCCAGGTCTCTCACATTGCAGGCAGATTCTTCACCGACTCAGCTATGAGGGAAGCCCACATATATACATATGTGTGTGTGTGTGTCTGTGTGTGTGTGTACACATGTGTGTGCATGCTAAGTCACTTTAGTCATGTGAGACTCTTTATAACCCCATGGACTATATCCTGCCAATCTCTTCTGTCCATGGGATTCTCCAGGCAAGAACACTGGGCTCCTTACTATCTTCCTTCCTGCTATTTGACTGCCTGAAGCAGAGGTAGTAATATAACCAAGCCCTCATTCTGTGACCATGAGCATGGAAGCCTTCTACCAAGGTTTTGGGCAGGAAAGAAAGACAGAAAGAGTGTGACCCCTGGTAGCCTCTTGGGACAACCAGAAGAGCCCTGGACTTCTTATCACAGGACACTGTTACTTATTTGAGTCAATGTAGTCAAGGTTTAAATGAAATTCCTGACTTCCTGACTGGTGTGTGTGTGGGGGTAGGGAGGTGTATGTCTGTGTGTGAGAGACACATTCCTAACTGATACATGTATGTGCTCATACACAGACAAACACGATATACACACATATTTACTACCATATGGTCTAAACATTTTGTATACATTATAAGTATCATATCAAAAAATCAAGGTAGAACATTTAACACAGAATGTGACACAGAGCAAGCAAACAGTCTGTAAATGTTAAGTATTATTTCCTTTTATTCTCTTGTGAGGTTGGTTTATTTCTCTCCCTTAGTTCTTGTCTTGTAGAAACAAAGATTTGAAACGATGGACTAATTACAGCTCAAGCAAGCAGGATTTCTCAACTCTTGTCTTGTCATAAAAATGGTTTGAAACAAGAGACTCATTACAGCTCAAGCAAGCAAAGCTTTATTAAATAGACAGCAGCTGGTACTGACTGACCCTGAAGGAGTGACCTTGATTCCTCCTGGCCTCCCTTTTGGTACTTGCTGTCTCCTCCTCTGGCTCAGCATCATCCAAAATAGGGCTGGTACCTGCCACCAGGCAGGGAAGGGAATGAAAATGGTCACACACTCAAGGGCAATCAGAGAAGGGGGAGTGTTTTCCAGACACAGGTTCTCACTCTGGTCCTCCGCTTCTTTCTTCTGTCTGTCCCCCTGCCCCTGCATGATGTTTCTAGTCACTGCTTTCTTTAGTCACCATCTTGGACTCCTTTTTCTATTCTATCTACCTAACGCTCTCAACAAATACAGAAGGCCTGAAATACAAACCACTTGTTAACAAATGAGGAGACTGGTCCTTAAAGAAGGTAAGTAACAGAACTTGGATCACACACAGACAGCAAGTGCCAGGGCTGAGGTTTGGACCCAAGTCTACCTGATTGCAGAACACAAAGCCTTATCCAGCATGGTGTGGAATCCCCTGCTCGGAAGAAGCCAAGCAGTCCCTCTGTGTGCATTAAAGGGTTTGCCTTCCATCACATGGATTCAAAGGAGGGGACCTAAGCTGAGCATGAGGGTTCCCACGGCAGAGTCCCAGACTTGCCACTTCTGGCTTTGTGAACTTCATATAAGTCAATTCTGCTCCCTAAAACACACTTCCTTCATCCTTACAGTAAAGGCTTTTTGACTTGATTACATCTGTGCTTTTTTTTAGCTCTAAAATGCTATGATTTTCAAAAGTCAATGATTCTTTTTGTCCAATTTATTGGGAAGAGAACAGGAAAACCAAACTTGACTGCAAGGTTTGAATGACATATTTTGGTCCCTAAACTTTCTGTCTTTCATTTAGCTATCTTTTGTGTTCCCTTTTTCTTGCAGATTTTGTTGAGCACTTAGAAAGAATGACCCATTTTAGTACATAGTGGGAATAAGCAGTACAGAAAATAAAGGAAGCAAAGAGTATACAGGTAAGAAGAGAGGGAAAAAGAGAAGATAGGGCTTCACCTTCAGGGGGTGGAGTTAAAAGAGAAAAGCAGCATATTGCTGGAGAATTGCCCACGGTTTCTGGGTCTTGGTTTCCATCCCTACTGTCTTCACTATGAGTTTTGCACTTTCCCAGGGCAGACACCTAAAAGAGGAGTCCTCATATATGTGTTAGTATGCTGTAATGTTCTTTATCTTTCTGGCTTACTTCACTCTGTATAATGGGCTCCAGTTTCATCCATCTCATTAGAACTGATTCAAATGAATTCTTTTTAACGGCTGAGTAATATTCCATGGTGTATATGTACCACAGCTTCCTTATCCATTCGTCTGCTGATGGGCATCTAGGTTGCTTCCATGTCCTGGCTATTATAAACAGTGCTGTGATGAACATTGGGGTGCACATGTCTCTTTCAGATCTGGTTTCCTTGGTGTGTATGCCCAGAAGTGGGATTGCTGGGTCATATGGCAGTTCTATTTCCAGTTTTTTAAGAAATCTCTACACTGTTCTCCATAGTGGCTGTACTAGTAACTCCATGGCTGATTCATGTCAGTGTATGACAAAACCCACTACAATATTGTAAAGTAATTAGTCTCCAACTAATAAAAATAAATGAAAAAATTAAAAAAATTTAAAAAAAAAAAAGAGGAGTTCTCGACTGAAGTAAGCCAGATGGGATTTTGAATTAGAAAGACTCACATTGGTCCCACCCTCATCATTTGTTAGCCCAGTGACTTAGACTTGAGGCATCTGTTTGCTACATGACTTTAAACGAATTATTCAGCTTCCATTCCTCCTTTACCACATGAGGTTAGCAATAATCCTCCCCTCTCAGGATTGTTGTCTGGAGTAAGAGGTCATATAGATAGAAGTTTAGCTTGATAGACAGTGTAAAAATATTTAAATTATATGAGCATAAGTCCTGTCCTATTTGGTTGTTGAGCAATTCCACAGATTCCAGGTTTTAAGAATTTACTGTAGTATTTTATGTGTCCACAGGAGACTTCACAAACATTTCATACATGCTCCTTACTGAATTAATTAAAACGTCTTCCGTGAGTATCAAGAGGTCCAGAGATTTGTAGAGTCTAGCCTGGTAGTAGATTTGTGGTTCTTTTTAATGATTGTTTTAGTAGTAGCTTGTTTGGTTAGTTCTGAAAAGTAAGCTCTCTTAAAGACTCAAATTGTTAGCCCATTCAAGTTTATTTTAATGTGATTTGTAGGCAGACATGAGTTGGGAATTTGTCAAAGAATTCGTATTCTGGGCAGTGGCACTTCACTTGGAAAACATTAGCCAAGAGCCAATAAACCAGCTGGCCTCAAGTTCAAATTGTAACTACTTTTTTTTTGCTTTTGTAGCCTTTAAATATCTAAATATTTAGATTAAATACATTAGGATTATCATAAACACAAAACATTGATACATCATGCTACACAGGGAGAATTTTTGTCATTCTTATATCTTTCTTGTTACATAATTTAAATGTAATTAGAGATAAAGTTTTAGAAATCAGCCTTTTCAAAAAGGAATCTGCAGGAAAATTTCACCTAGGCTATTTCTCTTAATGTGCTACTGGGCAGCTGTTAGTTTCAAATAAACTCAACACTAAATTTGCAACAGATGTTCCTAAAACAGAACAAAGAAAAGACTGCTGAATTCTTTGCAAAGAAAAATAAAACCTGAAAAAATAATTGAAATCTAGCAAGGCAGTCATCAACATGAGGAATGAAATTAAGCACATTATAAGACTAATTCAAATGTGTCTTAAGTCAGGGACAAGATGGGAGAGCTCTGTAGCCAAATTTGCTTTTCTTCATTCATCCTTTCAACAGATATATTTGAATTTCATTTGGTGCTATTCCAATTTGCTGCCACCCTCTTACATATATACCTGAGGATGTTAGAACTACAGATTTCCCCCCATAAATACTTTTTATTATGTAAAATATCACTATGCCAGAGAAATATCACTGCAAATTTTCATAGAATGACAGTCACAATTTCCTTAAATTTATCTTCTATTTGTAGTAGTGGAGATTTTTTAATTTAAAATTTTGACTTTAATAGCAAAAGCTCAAGATAACTAGGTATCTGCATAGAAAAGACTGAACTATCTCTTTGATTTCATCCAACTGTATTTACATTTCTTATTTACTTGTCTATAACTTTGACAAGGAGTATGTCAAGGCTGTATACTGTCACCCTGTTTATTTAACTTACATGCAGCGTTTATCATGTGCAATGCCCTACTGGATGAATCATAAGCTGGAATCAAGACTGCCGGGAGAAATATCAATAACCTCAGATATGCAGACAACACCACCCTTATGGCAGAAAGTGAAGAGGAACTAAAGAGCCTCTTGATGAAAGTAAAAGAGGAGAGTTTAAAAGCTGGCTTAAAACTCAACATGAAAAAAATGAAGATGATGGCATTCGGTCCCATCACTTCATGACAAATAGACAGGGAAACAATGGAAACAGTGACAGACTTTATTTTCTTGAGTTCCAAAATCACTGCAGATGGTGACTGCAACCATGAAACTAAAAGACGCTTGCTCCTTGGAAGAAAATCTGTAACCAATCTAGACAGCATATTAAAAAGTAGAAACATTACTTTGCCAACAAGTTCTGTCTAGTCAAAGCTTTGCTTATTCCAGTAGTCACGTATGGATGTAAGAATTGGACCATAAAGAAAGCTGAGTGCCAAAGAATTGCTGCTTTTCAATTGTGGTGTTAGACTCTTGAGAATCCCTTGGACTGCAAGGAGATCAAACCAGTCAACCCTAAAGGAAATCAACCCTGAATATTCACTGGAAGGACTGATGCTAAAGCTGAAGTTCCAATACTTTGGCCATCTGATGTGAAGAACTGACTCATTGGAAAAGACCCTGATGTGGGAACAATTGAAGGCAGGAAAAGAAGGGGATGACAGAGATGAGATGGTTGGATGGCATCACTAACTCGATCGACATGAGTTTGAGCAGGCTCCAGGAGTTGGTGATAAACAGGGAAGCCTGGTGTGTTGTGGTCCTGGGGTTGCAGAGAGTCAGACATGACTGAGCAACTGAACTGTATTGAACCTTGACCAGATTTTAAAACCACGTAGACCAGGGACCTAGTTCATCTTGTCTAATATTGTAATCCTGAATCCTAACATAACAACTGCACATAAAATTATTTAAAAGCAAAAAAAATATTTGTTGAATATTGTAGTTGAACAGGGACTTCCCAGTTTTCCAGGGGTAAAGAATCTGCCTATAAGGCAAGGCGACACAGGAGACTCCAGTTCAATCCCTGAGTTGGGAAGATTCCTTGGAGGGGAAAATGGCAACCTGTACCAGCATTCTTGCTTAGAGAATCCCATGCGCAGAGAAGCCTGGAGGTTACAGTCCATGGGGTCACAAAGAGTTGGACACAACTGAGCCACTGAGCACCACCCAAACACACAGTTGAATAAGGTTAGATACAGAGCAAGGAAATAAACTCTTTTCCTCTTCAATCTTCTATCAAGAGAGACACTCAAGGCACACAAGTGATTGGAAAGGATCTGAAGATTGCAGTTTAATTGAATTATGTTCGTAGTTGATATATTTCCCAATCTTTGTCTTAAACACAAAAAGAACACAACTGGATCTTACTGGCCACCTCTAAAATGGAAAAGCAAAACTAGTAATTCACAATGTCAATGTACAAAAAGACCTTGGTGTAATGAATCACCTATTTCTAATGAACATAGACTGAACTGTGTGTGTATGCTCAGTCGTGTGTGTGTGTGCTAAGTTGTTTACCTCCTTTCAAGTATCCAAGTGGATGACCCTATGAAGGCCATAGAGTTAGACATCTCAAGTGATTCATGAGATGCAGCACAGAAATTTAGAACATGGGCTCAAGGCTAGAATCCTCTACTTTCCATCTGCATGACGTTATGCAAGGTGTGCTTCCCAGGTAGTTCAACTGGTAAAGAATCCTCCTGCCAATGCAAGACACATTGTCTGATTCCTGTGTCGGGAAGATTCCCTGGAGAAGGAAATTGCAACCCACTCCAGTATTCTTGCCTGGGAAAATTCCATGGACAGAGGAGCCTGGCAGGCTACAGTCCATGGGATCACAAAGAATTGGATGTGACTTAGCAACTGAGCACACACACCCATGAACAATGGAAAATGGAGAAAATCATGCTACCTCTCTTGCAGAGTTGTGGTAAGCATAAAATGGTTTAAATATATAAATGCTTAAAGCAAATATTTAAAGCTTGACAGATCATAAGCACTGATATAAGTTCATCACCAACCTCATCATCATCATTTCTTTACCTTCACTGATCCCACTGGCTATTCTGATTATACCCCAACTCTATCTCTGGCCCTAATAATGATATATCAACTCATGCCTCACTATGACACTTACTTTCAAGTTCTTGCATGAGACCAATCCAGCTGATAAGGCTGCCTAGAGAATAAACAGAAGAGGCCAGACTTACTGTTGCTCTTTCAGAGGAAGACCAGGTCACATTTTCACATTTCCCATTCCCCAAGAATGACTCAGCTGTGGGGTGTGTGGTAGGGAAAGGGGGAAGATGGTGCTGCAGAAAGTATAAAAGAGAACCTGACAAAATTTAGTGTTCTAATGATATCAATGAATAGACTGCAGTACCTCATTCATTCTCTGCAGGGACAGTTTTATGGGTAAAACATGAGCTAAAACTGAAAGGAATGAGGTAAAATCATATGCATTTACTCCACTTCCTTTCTCTATAGTTTCTAGACAGAACTTCCACTTTGAAGAGGATGGTAAACTAGGTATGTTGAAAAGCTCTTCATCAATACAAATCTAAATTCTAAATAAATGACAATTATTTTAAATGCATTGTTGAGAGTATATGAAAATAAGAAAAATTCCCTAGCCCTCACCCTCTCCCTCCCATGAAAAAAAAATAATAAATAAATAAGGAACAAGAAAACAGAGTGTATGCCCTGAAAAACAATGTCATCCCTGGACACCAAAGACAGGGTCCTCATTGCTTGGCAATGCATTCCAAACTAGAGCCTATTTAGAACCACAGATTAGGAAAGACATATCAGACTGACAAAGGACACAATTCACTGAAATGCTTTCACATGTGCTTTTTCTCCACAAGTCTCCCAACATTTATTGCATCATTTAATACTCTGAAAGTTAAGAATATGTGTTGACACTGAGGAAAACAGATCTGAAAGAGACACGCGCACACCGATGTTCATCGCAGCACTATTTATAATGCCAGGACATGGAAGCAACCTAAATGCCCATTAGCAGACGAATGGATAAGGAATATGTGGTACATATACACCATGGAATATTACTCAGCCATTAAAAAGAATTCATTTGAATCAGTTCTAATGAGATGGATGAAACTGGAGCCCATTACACAGAGTGAAGTAAGCCAGAAAGATAAAGACCAATACAGTATACTAATGCATATATATGGAATTTAGAAAGATGGTAACGATAACCCTATATGCAAAATAGAAAAAGAGACATAGATGTACACAACAGACTTTTGGACTCTGTGGGAGAAGGCGAGGGTGGGATGTTTCGAGAGAACAGCATCGAAACATGTATATTATCTAGGGTGAAACAGATCACCAGCCCAAGCTGGATGCACGAGACAAGTGCTCGGGCCTGATGCACTGGGAAGACCCAGAGGGATCGGGTGGAGAGGGAGGTGGGAGGGGGGATCGGAATGGGGAACACATGTAAATTCATGGCTGATTCATGTCAATGTATGACAAAAACCACTACAATATTGTAAAGTAATTAGCCTCCAACTAATAAAAATAAATGAAAAAAAAAAAAGAATATGTGTTGAGTAGATTAACTGTTGGTACTCAGTTTAGTGGAATGCTTGAGGTGGTGACTACAGGTGTTGTTGAAGACAAGAAAACTTAGAGGTTAGGAACTCAGAATTCTTGGGAGCCCTTTTTCTGCCAAGGAATGTGGGTGCAGTATGGAGAATTGCCCAGTTATAGAATAGAAAGGCCTGAGGTTGACCTCTAGTTTGATGAGATAATATCCCTACAATAAAATCCCAAAGGCAAGTATGAAGTCTTATTTACAATATTTGGAAATGCTTATGGATGACCAAATCACAAGCCACATCACCCTGGCACTTCTTTACCTCTTAACAAGATGAAATGTCCATCCAATCTACATAGCTCTCTATATTTTAACAAAGTAAACAGCTTCATAAAATCTATTCCTGTATTTTTAGTCTGTTTTTTTTAATTTAATATTCTGGATTTGATTATTGGTTGAGTACAGATTTGATCTTCGTCTGAGATCAAGGGAAGGCAGGGACATTGCTTATTCTCCTTGTTACCCTTTTACATCTAACAAATGATTTGCACATAAAAGGCAGTCAAGAAGAGTTATTGAACTAGAAAAAGACACTTTTGAAATTATAGTTCAAGTCAACTCTCATGGTCAAAATAACTTTAATCCAGAAATTTTCTTTACCATCTACCCACACTTGCATCACATTTTCTGAGTCACAGGCATTTCTTGATCGCATTGTGACCGCAAATGCACTAAATTGCATCCCAAGACAGAAAGTAGAGGATGAATAGCCAGTAAAGTTTCAACAGTTTCTTGAGGCATAATGGGCCCAATTCAAGACTGAAGCTGTGTAACTTAAAGACCTTGTTGGGAGTAAAGTGTTCATTCGGGTGCCAAACTCTGGCCAAGGGAACAATCCCTTCTAGACAAGCACTCTAACCCCCACAAGCTACTTTACTCACCCCGATTTGATGCAACTTTGGATAAGCTCCAATATAAATGTTCCCACAAAACATTAAGTCGAGTGATACATCTCAATCTTTTTTAGAATAAAGTGGTCTGACTCAGATTTATGGCTCTTTATTTTCGTGTGTCAGCTCATAGCACCCTGCCCCGTGACTGCTCACCATTGCCTCACCCGGGGTAACCACCAAAGGGAGCCCCCACTACTCCTTCCACACTGCCTCCTGGGTTACCTGCCAAAACTTATTTTTGGAGGTCCCAAAAGTCCTTATTTAATGTGTTGATGACATCACACTGGAGGGTGGTATGGCTGGCAGGACATTACATAAATTATATTTTATAAGGTGCCTAATGTGCTAATACTAGGAAAGCTAAATTGGGCTTTATGCCATCAAAGTTCCTATCTGGATCTCAGAAATGAACGAAGAACCTTAGAGAAAGCCCTTCCTTATAAATGTATCCAGCTTATTTCACCATGGTTCTTCATATAGAGAGAAAAAGATTAGGCTAAAAAAATAATTTTCATTACATATAAGACCATACACAAAAATATACATATCCCACTTTCTATAACTTTAGTGAAAAGGAAGAAGCCTTCATTTCTGAATTCAGGGACAAGAGACTGAGAACTTCTATGTCCAGTCAGAAGACAGGAAGTATTACTGTAGCAAATACTGCAGAAGTATTACATAGTAACAATAATTTGGTACATACAGCATCAGTTTAACATCACTGGTGATTTCATGTGGCTATCATGTTTCTTCTTAATATCATATGATGAAAAGGTCATTTCACTTCTGTGGTATGATTTCCAAAACCCCATGACCCCAGTACAATCATGAGAAAAACATCAGACAGGTCTAGATTGCGGGACATTATACAGGAGAGTTTGCCAGTATTCCTCAAGGTCATGAAGAATAAGGAAAAAACTGGGAGACATAATGTACTCTGAATAAAAGTTAAATAAGTAGGTCTTTGGTTGGCACTGCTCCAAAACAATCAGAAATAAACAGGAGAGGCATACATATAAAATATTTAAGGGAAGAAATGCAATACATTCCTTTTGTAATCCACTTCAGTGATCAGTTCACTTCTCATGAGAAACTTATCTAGTTGCTATCTACTTATCTACTTACTCATCTAGCCATTCATTCATTCATTTAACAAAATAAATACTGAGTATCTTCCATGAGCCAGACCCTTTTGCATCTTCTAGTGATATAGTTACTAAACAAGACAAATAAGATCCCTGCCCTCTTCTGCAGCCTGTCTCCATTTGGAGATAATTTCTCTTCTCTTATTATCAGTACAAACAGGAATACTGTATTAGTCTTCTTGGGCTGCCATAGCAAAATAACAAACTGGTAGTCCAAGATCAAGTTTTTGGCCTATTTAATTTCTGATAGATGCCCTCTTCCCAACTTGCAGGCAGCTGCCTGTGGCACTATGTCTTCATGTGGCCTTGCCTTGGTGCATGGGCAGTTGGGACGGATGGTGGGAGTTGGGGGAAGCTCTCTAGTGTCTCTTCTTAAAAGACACTAATTCTATTGGATCAAGGCTTGACTCCTTATGATCACATTTAAATTTAATCACTTCCTTACTCCAAACACCACCATACTTGGGTGAGAGGGAAGTTAAGCCTTCAACATGTGACTCTGAGGGTAACACATACATTCAGTCCATAACAAATTTTAAAATATGGTGAACTGTTGAACAAGCCAAGCCTCACATTAGGTGAGACCAAGGTAACTCAGAAAGCAGAAGGCAGAAAATTTTAGATTCCATCTTCCTTTGGGGCTTTTTTTTACATCCTAGAGAGTTACGAGAAGTATAGCAAAATCTGTGTATCACAGAATTTATAGGAACTTCTGTTCCTGCTATAGGCTGGAGCCAGGGAGCAGAATTGCTTGAAAATAGAGGACACGAGACATCCAAGCATTTTTTAGTGCACAAAAATAATATTAAGTCAGAATAATCTTCTAACTTGAGGTTTACTTCAATTGCCTCACTTTAAGCTACACACATATTTCATTTCTCAAAATTCATTTCTATTTCTGATGCTGCTTTAATTCACTGAGAAGAGAGATCTAAATGAGGATATGGCAAATGCAGCTTATAAAGATTTGGCTTATAAAAGGCTTTTAAAACCCATGTAAAAATTAAAAGGAAAACAGAAATCAACAGGAGAAAATAGAAATATAAGCCTTAGCTCCAAATCTAGAATGGTCTCAGGCTAAAATGCATAATATTGCTAGAAAATTATAAAGATTTTAAAAATTTTAGGAAGACCAAGTGTGACAATAAAAAGCATTTATACTGCATTTGCTCTGAGGGTCCCTGGTACTTCCTTATAAATAATAGAATTTTAATATGAATTAGTGCTATAATCATAATAGTTCTAATTAGAACATTTTTAAATATAAAAGCACTGTTTATTTGGAAGAGGGTTGCCATTTACCTCATTCTTTTACATTGCTCTCCTGTTAAAAAAGCAGGCACAGATAGCAAATTGTGGCAAATATTTTTTTTTTCCAGTAGCATCTGGTGTTTTGGCAGAAAACTCATTGGAAATCTTAACTATGGTTAGTTTTACTTCCCAAATCTTTTTTTTTTTTTTTCCTCCCTCAAACACTGGGAGAAGCTAAATTTTCATTATTTTCAGAACTGAGTAAAGAAATACTCAAGAAGCGTTTTTAAAGATGATAACGGCCTTAAACTCAGAAAAGACAGTCACTCAAGGGGAGAACACAGAAGAGAGTTCCATCTTCATTCTGGTTAAAACAAAAATCAGATTTTCCCAGAAGTACATCACATACACATGAATTCCAGTTTTCCATTTCTTTTCTTTCTCTCTCCCTCTTTCCATCTCTCTGCTCCTTTTATCACACTCTCTCTCTCTGATTTCTCTGGGAACCAGAAACTGAAACAAATATGTTAACTTTGCCTTTTAAAAATGGAATTAAGAATTCCTTCTTTTCTGAATTAATTCTAAATCTCATGATCAGACTCAACTTCAAAATACTTAACCTCCAGATATCTTGGGGTTTAGCATAAATAAGGCAGAAGACAGTTGAATTTTAAGTACTAACATAGAAGATCTCTAACTCATTTGAAAAACAAACATTAAAGTCAAAGTTTACAAGGCCTTTTGAGAGTTTAATAATTTAAATGATAAGCACAAAAGGTTTTCATGCAATATAATTCCATGACCAAAATGGGGTTTTCAGATTAGTCTGGTTGCAGGGTGGGGAGAGTTGGAAGGGGAAAGTCTTGGGGCAGGAGCCAATTTAAATATCACTGAGGGGCTGCTGAAGGTCAAGCCTGGCAGTGGCAGTGGGGATGGAACATGGAGAGCAAGTGAGAGGGAATCTTTAAAAGATGGGGGGAGAGAGTGCTTCCCCAGGAAGTCTCCAGAGGCCAGACTAGCTCTTACTGTGCCATCTTCTCCACAGCAGCCTGGAGTAAACAGCTTCTGCCCTCTGCCCTTCTACCCCAGGTCCAAAGACACAGCCAATGCAGCCTCCACTCAGCCCCTTTCACTTCCATAGGGAAGGCCAAGCTAACCTGAGAATTTTCCTACATACTTCATTTCCTTTAAACAGTGGCTTTTGGTTTGGGGGGGTTGTTTGTTTGTTTGTTTGTCTTCTGCTAATTAATTTTAAAAAATAGTTCCCTTAATCCACTTTACTCTGAGAATTTAATTTGATTTTAATTTTTAAATTTTCATTCTTTTCCATTTTTAGCTCTGATTTCCTGTTCCAAAACCTTAATTCCAAGGAATGATCTGTTTTTAGTTTTTCATTTCACAGGCTTTAGCCTTCTAGCCTAAACCATTATAGCTTTTACTCATGTTTTAACCTTTTATCTCATTGGCTTATAGTATTTTATCTCTTATTTTTAAATCTCTTGTGTTTTATATTTTTAAACTCTTAACCTTTTATCTTTGTAGGGATTTTAAATCTTCTATTCTAGCTCCCACTTCATTCCCTTTTGGCTTAATATTCCTTATTTTAGTCTCTCTTTTCAAAATTTAACCTCTAGCTAACCAATTATCCCTTTTAATTTTTTGAATTTTCCATCATTTTTGTTCTTCTATATTGTTTCTTGATTTTAGCATATTTTTAGAATGAACATCAGGGATGGTAGGTAAAGGTTCCAGATAACCATAATTGGGGAAGTCTGGGTACTCCTATCCCACCTTCACCTGTCCCCTGACCTCCCACACCTGCAGCTATCCAAAGGTTGCCTTTCTGGTGACCCACAGGCATCCTCTCACCTCTGTAAGACTGAAAACCATAAAAAATAACTATAATGAAAAGAATAACATTTTTCAAATCCATGATCTCTGACATTTAGCCTATAAACTTCTAGTAACGTCAATATTATACAAGTCAAGAGAAATGATAACTCTGGGATCAACAAAAACTAACCTTTGTATAACATACCTTGGCCAGGCTATCACAAGGAGACAGATAACTTTGAAACTCCTCAAAAGAGTTTCTCTTCCTCAGAAGAGAGAGCAAAGTAGATGGCCATGCACAAAATTATTTTTACCACTTACAAACTAATATGTTTCTAATGTGTTTAATTTCACATCAATCATTCTCCTTCTCAGCAGATTCAGAGAAGCATGTTCTTGGAGTAGCTTTTTTCCCTTACTGTAAAAGATGAGATAATCTGGTCAAAGTGGAAGTGATCAAAAAATTGGACTTTTAAAAATCCTATGAACAGGGAGAAGACATTACCTCCATATCATAATGGGCATAAGTTTCTCTCAGAAAGTCTTAGGAACATCAGTGATGTTCATTTCTCTAGTTTTGTGGGGTGTTTTTTTTTTTTTCCTGTCTTAAAGGCCATGCCCCCACCACACACACTCTCATCCCATAGCACTCCTATCAGGGCTTCACTTAAGAGGTTCTCTCTTTTAGAACCAATCTTGCCCTATAATTTTACAACTTGCTAGCCTATAACTCCTTCCCCACCTCAGGAAGTGATATGGCCTCCAATTCTTCCTGCTTATAGAATAGGACAGGAGCCCTTCTCCTCACAGTTTCACTTGAGAATATTCCTTCTTTTGCTGACTACCAAGTCTCAGACTACTATGTTGACCTGGTACAAAAAGTCAACCTCAACGGCTGCAGGAACTGGCTAGTCACTCTACTCTACCTCACTCGACCTCAAACGAGATACTTTTCAATAAGTACAACCGTGGAGACTCAGATGGTGAAGAATCTGCCAGCAATGCAGGAGGCCCAGGTTTGATCCCTGGGTCAGGAAGATCCCCTGGAGAAGGGAATGGCTACCCACTCCATTCTTGCCTGGAGAATTCCATGGACAGAGGAGCCTGGGCAGCCTACAGTCCATGGGGTTGCAAAGAGTTGGACATGACTGAGTGACTAACACTAAAGCCCCTAACACTTACTAGTGGCATTTTAGCCATTCATTCCTTCAGAAAAATATGTTGACACCACTGTGTGCCAGACACTGTCCTCAACACTTGCAAGATATGAACAAAACAATGTCCCAGCACTCAGGGAGCTTACAACCTAAAAGAAAAGATTAACAATAAGCAAACCAACAAAGGTATGTCAGCTGGTGAGCAGAAAAATAAAGCAAAGAAAAGAGACGTAAGGAAACAAGAGCAGGAGCTATTTTATATGTTGTCCTTGTCTGAGAAGATAACTAAAAAGAGGCCCGAGTGAAGAGAGAGAGTGGGACAGGCAGCAACCTGGAAGAAGAATCCTGTGATATGTGTTCCTGGGTTATGGTCAAATGTTATTGAAAACTTTCACAGTGCTCCCAGGAAGATGTCTGCTGAGTTACCCTTCCAGGAAATGCTTGTTCCTCTTAAACAACCGATTTGTTTTTATCCTAAGGACACTGTGAATCAAGTAAACAATTGTGAAAACATTTAATGTAGTTACAAGGAAACTTAGATGCAAATCTGTGGCCCAACTCTAGCAAATGTTCCAAATGAGATGTGACACTTTGTGTATTATCTCACCCATGATCTTCATAATCTTGTTATCTTGTTTTCCCTTTGTCAGGTTTCCTCATCAGATTTTGTTTTTCCATTATTTTATTATAGACATGTTCCTTTCTAAAGCAGGACAGGACAATGGAAAGGGAAAAGAGTAAAGAAGAGACAGAGAGACCTACAGTAGAGAAGGAGAGAGAGAAAGGAATGTGTTTGAGCACTGCAGACAATTCAGAGACAAAGAAATGAGCAAAGGCCATCACATACTAAATCGTTAGCGTGGTGGGGGGGGGGTCATTTCTAATCTCAGAGAAAGTAAATTTAGTTAAATGCTAGAAGTCAAAGCCAGATTTATGAATGTACAGTTAAAAACCACAGAAGTGACTAGTGTGACTAGTACACTAGTGTGACTTAGCTCTTACTAAGTGTGACTTAGCTCTCTGACTACCTGCCCAAAGCAACACTCTTGCCCAGGAAGACACAAGTCTGCATGTGGCCCTCCCCTCCTAAGCCAGCAGTGCTGCCTCTGGGTAGGTCATGAGTCTTTTCAGTACTAATTTCATTCCTGGGGAGCCAAAGAAGATTGGGTCTGATGATAGATTGCCTATGTCCAAATTCTGCCTCTCATTCTCACTACCTTTGT
The DNA here is from genome assembly GCF_023699985.2 of Odocoileus virginianus. Taxonomy (NCBI): domain Eukaryota; kingdom Metazoa; phylum Chordata; class Mammalia; order Artiodactyla; family Cervidae; genus Odocoileus; species Odocoileus virginianus. Next base: position 34,715,016 of record NC_069697.1, read on the forward strand.
GATTTGGGCCAACACTCTTAACCTCTCTATGCCTCTTATTTTCTCAGTTGTAAAATAAATACAATGAGTTAGACCTGTCTCAGAAAATGATTGAAACAATTACAAAAGATGAGAGAAAGAAAATAGGACCTGGAACTTGTATAAAAAGCACAGGTAGGTGCATATCACATAATAGCTAATAGATTACTACTAACTCTGCTTAGCAGAATGCATTGGTACAAAGAAAGGAAATTGAAGTATCAGAGTCCCCACCACCCATCAGACTTCATACCTAGATTTTAGAGGTAGCTTTAACTCTTCATTTATCTTGAATCCTGAACAACATAGTCTAAGACTCGGATTGTCCAGAAGTTTTGCAAGAGAGAATTCTCTTCAACCTTATATTACTTACCTGGCTTTTTTATGTGTATGCAAGTTCCACCAGCAGCCAACATCACAAATTCTTACTCAATTAAAAAACCTAAGCTCTTATTTAGAGCACCTAGTTTTCTTTTTATGAAACCTTATGGGGTTCTTGTTCAAGATGGCAGAGTAAAAGGATGTGCACTCATCCCCTCCTGTAAGAGCACCAAAATTGCAACTAGCTATTGAACAACCATTGACAGGAAAACACCAGAACTCACCAAAAAAAGATACCCCACATCCAAAGACAAAGAAGAAGTCACAGCAAGACAGTAGGAGGGGCACGATCATGGTAAAATTAAAACCCATACCCACTGGGTGGGTGACCCACAGACTGGAGAGCAATAATACCAAAGAAGTTTTCGCACCATTGGGAAGGTTCTGAACCCCACATGAGGCTTCCCACCCTGGTGATCTGACAAAGGGACTGGGAATCCCCAGGGAATCTAACCCTGAGGGCCAGCAGGATATGATTACAGGACTTCCAGAGGACTGGGAGAAATAGAGACTCCAGTCTTGGAAGGCACAAACAAAATTTTGTGTGCACCAAGGCCGAGGAGAGGAACAGTGACCCTGCAGGAGACTGAACCAAAACTACCTGCTAGTGTTGGAGGACCTCTTATGGAGGCATGGGTTGGCAGGGGCTCACCATAGAGATGGGGGCATTGGAAGTTCCCCCTTGGTATAAACCCTCTTGGGAGTTCACCATTAACCCTAGCATAGAGCCCTTAGACCTCAGGGATGGGTCACTTCAAGCCAAACAGCTACCAGGGATGGAGAGCAACCCAACCCATCAGCAGATAATTGGATTAAAGCTTTACAGAGCAAGGCCCTGCCCAACAGAGCAAGACCCAGTTTTTCCCATCACCAGTCCCTCCCATCAACAAGGCCTCTTAACCTTATCCATCAGAAGGCAGACAAGAAGAAAGACGAAGCACAGTCTCACAGTTGCTAACACAAAAACCATATTTCAGAAAGTCAATCATCATGAAAAGGCAGAACGTTATATCCCAGATGAAGAGACAAGACCCAGAAAAACAACTAAATGAAGTGGATATAGGCAACCTTCCAGAAAAAAAATTTGGAATAATGATAGTGAGGAAGATCCAGGATCTTGGGAAAAGAATGGAGGCAAAGCTCGAGAAGATGCAAGAAATGTTTATCAAAGACCTAGAAGAACTGAAGAGCAAACAAACAGAGATGAATAATACACTAGAAGGAAGCAACTGCAGAATAACTGAGGCAGAAGGATGGATAAACGATCTGAAGGACAGGATGGTGGAAATCACTGCCACAGAACAGAATGCAGAAAGAAAAGAATGAAAAGAAATGACAGCCTAAGAGACCTCTGGGACAACATTAGACACACCAACATTCTCATTATGGGGTCCTAGAAGGAGAAGAGAGAAAGAAAGGACCTGAAAAAATATTTGAAGAGACAATACTTTAAAACTTCCTGAACATGGAAAAAGAAATAGTCAACCAAGTCCAGGAAGCACAGAGAGTTTCAGGAAGGATAAACCCAAGTAGGAACACACTGAGACACATAGTAATCAAACTGACAAAAATGAAAGACAGAGATAAAATATTAAAAGTAACAAGAGAAAAGAGACAAATAATATAAAGGGAACTCCCATCAGGCTATCAGCTGATTTCTCAAGAGAAACTCTACAAGCCAGAAGGGAATGGCATGGTACATTTAAAGTGATAAAAGGGAAGAAATTACAACCAAGAATACTCTACCCAGCAACCTTCAGACTTGATGGAGAAATCAAAATCTTTCCTGACAAGCAAAAATTAAGAGAATTCAGCACCACTCAACCAGTTTTACAACAAATACTAAAGGAACTTCTCTAGGTAGGAAACACAGAGAAGGAAAGATCTACAGAAAATAAACCCAAAGCAATTAAGAAGATGGTAATAGGATCATCAGTTCAGTTCAGTTGCTCAGTCATGTCCGACTCTTTGTGACCCCATGGACTGCAGCACACTATGCCTCCCTGGCCATCACCAACTCCCAGAGCTTACTCAAACTCATGTACATTGAGTCAATGATGCCATCCAACCATCTTATCTTCTGTCATCCCCTTCTCCTCCTGCCTTCAATCCCTCCCAGCATCAGGGTCTTTTCAAATGAGTCAGTTCTTTGCATCAGGTGGCCAAAGTATTGGAGTTTCAGCTTCAGCATCAGTCCTTCCAATGAACCCCCGGGACTGATCTCCTTTAGGATGGATTGGTTGGATCTCCTTGCAGTCCAAGGGACTCTCAAGAGTCTTCTCCAACACCACAGTTCAAAAGCATCAATTCTTCGGTGCTCAGCTTTTTTATAGTTCAACTCTCACATTCATACATGACCACTGGAAAAACCATAGCTTTGACTAGATGGACCTTTGTTGGCAAAGTAATGTCTCTGCTTTTTAATATGCTATCTAGGTTGGTCATAACTTTCCTTCCAAGGAGCAAGCTTCTTTTAATTTCATGGTTGCAGTCACCATCTGCCATGATTTTGGTGCCCAAAAAGTAAAGTCAGCCATTGTTTCCATTGTTTCCCCATGTATTTGCCATGAACGATGGGACCGGATGCCATAATCTTAGATTTCTGAATGTTGAGTTTTAAGCCAACTTTTTCACTCTCCTCTTTCACTTTCATCAAGAGGCTCTTTAGTTCTTCTTTGCTTTCTGCCATAAGGGTGGTGTCATCTGCATATCTGAGGTTATTGATATTTCTCCCAGCAATCTTGACTCCAGCTTGTGCTTCATCCAGTCCAGCATTTCTCATATGTGTAGATAATTGCCTTAAGTGTAAATGTACTAAATGCACCAACCAACAGACTTACACTGGCTGGGTGGATGAAAACATGTGCATGTATGCAGTTCCACTTACCACATTACTCTGCTTGATTTCCTCCCCACTCCCACCCTGGCAAGTTGTATGTAATTATTTTACACAGTTAATTATGTTCCTATTATGACTTGCAATTGTAATTATCTATTTTTTGTCTGGCTATTGATTGTGGAAAATGATAAATATCTTTCACTATTGTGATTCTATAACTATTACTTATTCATTTAATATCATTGTATCATGACCGGTCAACAGAAAAAATAATATAAATCTTTACCACCAAAACTAGGATCTAATAGAAAAACCTGTAATTATTTTTTTAATCCAGATGCATATCAGAATAATCTTGAAATTTTTTGAAAAATACAAATGTTCAGATATTGCTTTTTTTCTTCAGAGGTCCAGATATGCTTCTAATAAACAGTCATGTATAAACTATATGATGGTCTATAGACTATATGATGGTCTTTTATCTAGCTTGTTTCACTTTTTCTATTTCCTTTGCAGTGCATCATTTCATTTAGTTTATGTTCTCCAATTTCTCCATCTCTTTTTTTTTTTTTTTTTTATGTTCTTTCTCAGGTCTTTATCAAGTGTAGTAGAAAAGCTTTTGTATTCATATATATAAATATGCATAATATATATATTTAGAAAACTTATGAATTTTTGCCTAATTAAAACAATTATGACCTTTTGATTCCACTTGTTTGAATTAGTATGCCTAGAATGCTAGATTTCTAATTAATAAACAGGTAAGCAACAAAGGTTTACTTTATAGCATAGGGAACTATAGTCAATATCTTGTAATAATCTATGTTGGAAAATAATTTCAAAAATAACATATGTGTATTTGTTTAACTGAACCACCTTGTTGTGCATCTAAAACACTGTAAGTTAACAATATTTCAATTCAATCGATATATATTTCTAAAAATATCCTTATGGGAGGGAGTGTAACAGTAGAAGTCAAGTGTCTGGGGAAAGAATAGGGAAAGATATACTACTTTCAGTTGTTCTCTGTTCTAAAGAAAATTCTGAGTGTGTCATGTTCCCACAAATGTAATCTTCTTGATTGAGGCTGAATTCTACTAAGTAAATACGCTAACCTAATTTTTATCTGGACAAACTCAAAGCAAGTGTTTCAAAATTTTTTAAACTTTCTAATATTAGATACAATTTCTGCTGAATGAACATCTAAAACACATGAAGCTAGTTATGTGAGGTCAGTCCTTCGCAGCCATATATATGGTCTAGAAAGTTCCAGGAAGCTAGAAGTTTGCAGCTGCATTTCCTAGATAGTTGGCCAACTACCCAAGCAGCCATATATTTGAAATGGCCTCTTGTATTGCCAATGTGTAAAAAAGAATGGAGAATGAACTCAATCACTTGACATTATTTTATTTTCCTTCCTGAGTTATCACTGTGTCTTTATTTGGTTTTCATCTTACTTAGTCTTCATTTGGTTTTCATCTTACTTCTCACTGAGGTATTTAAAATGGAAGAGAGGAAAGCCCAGGAGTTCCAACAACAAAATATTAGGAGTTACAGGAAAAAATGAAAAGAGGATATTAAACAGGAAATATCCAAGACAATTTCCCAGACTCATACATGAGTCTCCAGATTGAAAAGTTTCATTTAGTGCCCTCCATAAAGAGTGAAAGAGACCTATGTTAAGATATTTTGGTGAAATTTACAAATACTAGGAACAAAGTGGAAATTCCACAAGGATAGGGTGAGGTAAACCAAAACTGGGTTTTTTGCAAAGCAACGGGAATCCAAATGATGTTAAAAGAAAAAAGATCAATACTATCAAAATTCCACCTAAGCCAAAATCAGTTAAAGTAGAATAAAGATATTTTCAGATATTGAATATCTATGAAAATTTCATGTGGACAATTTTTTGAAAGCTACTAGAGCAAACATCTACTCTAGTAGACATTTACTTGGAAAGTAAACCAAAAAAAGGGCTACAGAGAATCCAAGAAGTAGGAAAGAACCCAGGAAAAAAGTGAAAGGAATCCCCAGAATATTGGTCCAGGAGGATTTAATGATAGCAACTGGCCAGCAGACCCAGAAAGTCAGAGGCTCAGACTAGGGCAGAATAGCAGAGTACCCCAGGAGGCACATCTTCAAAAGACAAGAAACTGGTAGAATTTCTGATGGATTTGGAGATGTTAAGAGAATACTAACACCTCTGACAAAGATTTTTGGAAAGCATTAACAATGAAAACATGAAAAAAGGAAGCAAGCATGAGACAATTGTATCTAGGAAGGACAAAAACTTTTCACAAAGAAATTAAACTTACTATAGAATTATACATGACATCTGTGAGTTGCATTTACATGAGTAAAATAATGTAAGTACTGAATATTGATCTAATAAAAAATGATGATTTAACTACACAATAGCAGGAATTCAGTGGATCATTTCAAATGACATTCGAAGCCTGTTATTTTAGAAGCACAAATGAAAACACCAAAAGAAACAACTAAAATAGTTTAAAATGTTGCCCTGTGGAATAAGAATCTGGTACATGATGTAGAGAGGGAAGGAAGTCTGTCATTTTGTTTCAAATGAGGTAATAATGATATTTAGTGGAATATCTGGCATATAAGAAGAGCAATCTTAGTGTTTGATGAATGAATTAATGAAATTTTGCAAAAAGTCTAGTAGAACTATTTCTCTTTTTAATTTGAATATGTGTTATATGTTTACATATAAAATTTTGATTGAATTAAACAGTTAATCTTAAAAAGTGTCTGAGAAATGAATAAAATATGGTAATGATGTATTGAAGCTATTATACAATGTTTTTCAAGATCTGAAAACAATCCACTTTTGTAGCTTCATCTTGTCAGTCCATCTGTAAACATCTTACTCTACTACCCTTACAAAATACCCACCCTTCCCCTAACATCCTACTCACTTTTATATTTCTCTACTCTGCCCATATCATTTTTGATACCTAGAATGTTCTCCTCAAACCTCATCCCACACTCCAGTCTGTAATCTTTACCTTCAAAAGCCTGGAAAACTCCTGCAAGGAGTTTATACAAGTCAAAGGTCACATCAGCCTCCAGAACTTCCCCTCTCTCTTCCAAGTAGAATCAGTCCCTCTCCCCATCCTGTGAAACTGTAGTTAACTTCTTTAAGTGTTTCTACCAAATGAGTGAAGGCATTTCTCATAAGCAACATCTCCATCTCAGGTGACCTTATACACCAGAGATTACCTGGCACTTCCTATGTGTTCAATAAGTATTGAGTGAATGAACTAGGACTAAACCTGCTTACCATGACTAAACAAGTCATGGTATAAGTAAATTGATAGAAAATATACTGAAGAAATAACAAAACAAGCTGGCTGACAACAATTATAAAACCGATCAGTGATGTTTTCCAAGGATTTCCACCATCAAATTCTCTTTTATCTGTTATCAAAATTCAACAATTTATGGGATTATAAACATTTTCCTACATTTTAAAATTTGACTTCTCTAAGGATACCGGGGATATGAATTTTTTTCAAATAGCTTATTTAACTTTTTTGAACTTAAAAAAGTATCCATACAACAGACTATTGAAGGTAATTCAACTCAATATGTGTGTGTGTGTGTGTGTGTGTGTGCGTGTATGAGTGTGGTTTTTTCCTCTACTAATCTTCCTGGTTTTTCCAGAGAAGTTTCATGAATTATACTTAGACTTTAAGCAAAGGAAATGAGAGTAGATAATGATCACTGACTTTCAACAACTTTGAATGAGGTCATCTATACAGGAATTGGAATATGTACATTTTGCCCTCAGCAGTAACCTAGGGCAAGAAGGTTAGTATCATTTCTCTATCTGTGCAAACTTTTCTCAGACTTTTTATGATTTAAGGTCAAAATATTTCCTATTTAAATAATCTCCTTTGTCTTAAATTCATAATTTGCTCAAGCCGTAAGAAGATATACGAAGTCTCTCCTATTTTCCCTTCTTTACCATTATTTTAATTGGCAGTGGCCAAGACAATACATGCCCTTCGGTGTGTACTATAAGGTCAAGCTGCACACCCCGGCCCTTTTCACTGCTAATTAGACTAGACTGGCTTTTTCACCCTTCATAAGTAAACAGATAAAGATCTGAATGAAGTAGGTATGATCGAGGTATCTGGGTTCAAACAAATGTCAATACTGTATTAGGAAGAGTTTTATCTGAGTAGATCTTCAGAGTAGTTGCAAATTGCCCAGTGTATTTATGTAGCTATGTATTGACCATTATTTGTTTAGTCAACAAACATTTCTTGAGCAATTTCTGTGTCCAGACACTGTCAGAACCTAGGATTATAATCACAAATAAGATCTAGCCTTGTATCAATGGAAGTCACAGTCCAGTGAGAGACAAACACAATTTAGATCGCCCCCAATGCTGGTGGTAAGAATCATAATAGATGTTTTTGTGGGTCACTTAGGAGGAGCAGTTGGCTCAGTATTGGAGAATAAAGAAATTCTTCCAAAAGAGATCATGTTTAAGTTAAGGACTGAAAGATGAGTATGAAGTTGAAGGTGGGAATGAGGAGGTAGGCGGGAGGTTCTAGAAAAAGAAAACATTATGTTCAAAAACCTGAAGGCAAAAAAATGTAACTTTGGGGGAAAAAAGCAAGTAGTTCAGTATGGCTAAAGCATAGCACTGGGGGTGCTGGACAGTGAGTGGAGCTCAGCTAGAGAAGGAAGCAGGTACCTCAGCATGAAGGGTCGATTTTGAAGGTAATGGAAAGGCAGACAGCTTTATGCAGGGCCAATGTGTGATCAGATTTGCTTTTCAGAAAAAAAATCCCAATTTGCATTGTAGAGAACAGATGATGGGAGGAGACAAAATAAACCAGAGCTTTTTTCAGTTATGGATGAGAGCAAAATGGGGACCCCTGATGGGGAGCTATGATACTGGAACAAAGAAGACAAATTTGCAACATTATAAATGAGGGAGAATTAGTGGGAACTGGTGATTATTGAATGTGGGAGCAAAAGGGAAAACAGTATTCTGAATAATTCCCAGGTTGTTGCTTGGGCATCTAGGTACCATTCATTCTTTGCAAATGTGGGCAGGGGGAGGATTTGGGGGCCCTGGGAGGTATGCAAGCAGCACATTTAATAGGTACTCTGGGTATGGTGTTTCCTCCAGAGATTTCTCTGGGCAACACTTAAAGTCTGGAATCATCTGCATATATTTAAGCCCCTGATCTCCTGAGCATCAGAGCTGAAAAACTGTGCCAAATCCAAGACATTTAGTTATATTCATAAAGTAGATAATTTGTCAGGTTACTTTCAGTAGCTCCCAGTCGTGTTCAAATTCTTTCCCTAAAGACACACCACAGATAATAATACCTCTCCCCAAACACTAACAATAATTCCAGAAGATTTCAGTAGGCATTCAGGAGCAACATCAAAAAATTCTCATTAAGCACCTTTACGTGCAAAGCACTGTGCTGGTGTGAGAGCTACAGGTATGAATATAACTCAGTCACTGCCTTAGAAGGACTCAGTGCAGCCAGGATGATATAAAAAATCATTAGAGCAATGTGATTAGGGTAATCAAGGTGCTAAAAGAGCAAGGAGGAGGAAGCCCAGAACAATAAGTATAGGCTTCATGAAAGTGGAGGCTTTTAAGCTGAGTCTTAGGAGTGAGTTCATAGCACAGCTCAGATAAGAGACTTGAAGCAGAGAAGAGAAAAGCTTTCAGGAACGCAAAACAGTCTTGTACATAACATCCAGCAAACAGCAGGTAGTTCAGCACGCCGGTGAAGAAGCAAGCTGTAAGAGGTCACATCATAGAGGATCTCCTCTGCCATAGTAAGGAGCAGAAGACAGAAAGCCTATCAGGAAGCTACAAAGTTCCATGTGAAAAATTCTAAGAGCCTGCACTAAGACAGGAACAGAGAAAATGGATGCAAAATGGAGAGCGATGAGACAGTAGAAGTGGAAAAATTAGATATAAGAATTACAGATGTATACCAAAATTATAACTGCCCAGCAGTCAGGAAAAAAAAAGATTTACATTTATGTTCATTGCAGTAAATTTACTCTTATAAAAAGTTAGAAATGCTTGGAATGTGGTCAAACTTTTGAAATTGATGCCAACGAGGTCAATTACCCCCTACTACCCAACCTCCCTTGACCTTTCTTATCCAATAATGGAGCAAGTTAGAACTAATATACAAAGATCTTATAATGCAGCATGGTGGAGTAAAATCACCTAGGATCCTTGTGGCTGGAGGACCTGATCTTGAAAGCTGCCCCCACTATTGACTTTTGGACCTTAAACTCCTACAGGCGTATTGATGATCTTTACTCATTGTGTATCACCAGGAAGAAAGGAAGGATGTGTATGTGTGTGTTGTGTGTGTGTGTGTGTGCATACATGATCATGTATGTGTATATGTAAGCTGGTTAAATGCATGCAGAAGAGAGTTGATTTTATTTTTACAGGGAACTATTACTATAGAGAACCCAATTCAAGAGTCCATAATTGGAAAATGACTTACAACTCCTTTCCCAGGAGTTGTGCCCAGGTGCCTTGTGTTACTTAAAACCAACATCCTTAAGCACTCCATGCTGCTGATAAGTCACTTCAGTCATGTCCGACTCTGTGTGACCCCATCCCTGGGATTCTCCAGGCAAGAACACTGGAGTGGGTTGCCATTTCCTTCTCCAGTGCATAAAAGTGAAAAGTAAAAGTGAAGTCGCTTAGTCATATCCAACTCTTCGCGACCCCATGGACTGCAGCCTACCAGGCTCCTCCATCCATGGGATTTTCCAGGCAAGAGTGCCAGAGTGGGGTGCCATTGCCTTCTTCGTAAGCACTCCATAGATGGTTTCAAACACTGGATGTTTTAATCACCTTAAAAATTGGGGGGATATAGAGTAGTTCCTTAACAAAAAAGAAACCAAAGTTGAGTGTAGTAGATGACAGTTGCCATGAGGAGAATTAAAAGAGCTTTTCTGAGTCTATGATTATGGCTTTACTCCCAAAGGAGATAGTTGGGAAATCTCACTCAAGCTATTCACAGACCAGGTTTTACAGTTCTTTCTACAAATAGTATCAACTGCCTTTACCAGTACTTGCATGTGTAATGTTATCTGATAGTCTTACCTTTCCCAAGAATGTAGTATCACCCTGTCTTTAAGATTATGAAAGTCACTAATGTTGAAAATACACAGATTCACACATGCACACATATATTCTTCCCAATTCAGAAACAGATGTGCCTTTTTCTTTTGCTGCTACCAGGAAACTTCTCCCAGGCTTTATGCTTTCTTGGCCTTTCATCACCGGAGGTGGTGTTTACCCTCAAGCTGACATTTCAACGTCAACCCACCAGGTGTCCACAGTCCTCTCTCCCGTGACACTCTTGTAGCAGATGGTGCAAATGTCCTGGCACATACATTCTGATTCATTGCAAAAACCAAACTGCCAGACTCTGACGAGTTTAGCGAGAAAAGGAGAACATTGCTGCTTAAAAAACTATTATGACTTATTCTTCATGCAGTGACTTTGGACTCCTCCCTGCTTAAAGATCATTAGTATTTTATTTGGCCAGATTAAATCAAAGCTTTTAGAGAAGTTCCTTGTTTGCAAAGATGAACATAGGTGGTGGGAACTTGCCTATACAGAAAAAGAGGTAAAAAATAGGAAGTCAAAACAAAATTTTAACAGCTGCAAAATGTGGAAAGAGTTTTTTAATTGACTGCTTTTGTTGTTGGTTAGTCACTAAGTAGTGTCTGATTCTTTGCCACCTCATGGACTCTAAGCTGCCAGGCTCCTCTGTCCATGGGATTTCCCAGGCAAGAACGCTGGAGTGGGTTGCCATTTCCTTCTCCAAAGGCAAGGGAACAGTAAAAGTTGTTTTCTGTTTGGGGGGAGGGGACAGAATTGGTCTTTTTTACTTCTGGATACTATTGCAAAATGTCTAACACAAAATTAGTTTTTAATAACATTATTAGTCTATGATACTAAAAAATATTTTCTAAAAATATTTTATAAGATAATTATTTCATACAAAGTGTTTCTTACTTTTTGCCCACTTGGAAAGGGCAACTTTGGAAATGTAATGGAATTCTACTAGGCAAACACACACACACACACACACCCCTAAAGGTTTAGTTTCCTGAGTTAAAGCCTTAGAATATAATTTCCTTTATCACTTCCATTATTTTTCTCTCATTTTACTCCGAGTTCCTTTGAGGTCTGTCATCTCCCAGTCCTTCCTGTAGGAGGCATAGCTAATAAGATAGCAAATGATATAAAATGGAACCTTAAAAAAAATTAGTTAATTCAAAAGGCAGAAAAGAAAGACAAAGGAAACAAAGAACAAATGAGACAAGCAGCAAGAAAAAAGATTTAGACCTAATCATGTTAATAATTGCATTAAATACAAATGGTCTCACTATCTCAATTAAAGGACAAAAACTATCAAATTAGATAAAAAGCAGGACTCAATTTTATGTCCATATAAGAAATGTACTTTCAGTATAAAGACATGCAAGTTAAAAATAAAGGACTGGAAAATGCAAACTCAAGTCAAAAGAAAGATTTCAGAGCAAAGACTATTACTTGTAAAGAAGTTGCTTCATAATAATGAAGGGGTCAGTTCACTAGCTGTATAAACATTTAAACATCTAATAGCAGAGCTTCAGCATGAAACAAAAACTGATAGAATTTCAGGGAGAAATAAATTTGTGATTAGAGAGATTTCAATACACATCCTTCAGTAATTGATAAAAACAAGTAGACAGAACAAATTTGATCTAATTGATGTTTACAAAGCACTCCACAGAACAACATCAGTATATAAATTCTCTTTAAGTGCCTAGGAAAATTTTTTAAGCTAGATCATCTTCTGGACCATAAGATAAGCCTCAATCAATGAAGAAATTTTAATTCATACAAAATGTATTCTCTGACCAGAATGGAACAAAATTTGAAATCAATAACAAAAAATTATATGAAAAACTCTCAATCACTAAGAAACTAAATAATACATTTCCAAATAGCCAGTAGGTTATAGAAGAAATCAAAAGGGAAATTAAAAATATTGTCAACTGAATGAAGATGAGGACATATTAATATTTGTGGGATGAAGCAGGATTCATAGGGAAATTTATGTATAGCATTAAAAGCACTTTTGTAAAAGATAATGTTGACAAATTCAATCTCATCAAAACTAAAGTCTGCTCTTTTAAAGATACTGTTAGGGAAATAAAAAAAAACATGCCACAGAATGGAAAAAATATTTGCAAATCATGCAAATAATTTATGCCAAGAATACACAAATAATTCTCAAAACCTGATGGTAAAAAAAGGAATCCAATTTTTTAAAATAGGCACTATTTGAACAGACACTTCACAGGAGAAGTTTCATATATAGCAAATCAACTCCTAAAAAGATGCTCTACTTTAAGAGTTACTAAGAAAATATAAAAATGCCATGATGAAACAGTACTACACATTGGGTAGAATAACTAAAATTAGTAAGTCTGACCATAGCAAGTGCTTAAAAGAGCAACTGCAACTCTCTCAACAGAGGAATGGCAACTCTCTCAATTGCCAGTTGGAAAGCAAAATTGTACAATCACTTTGACAGTTTCATAGAACATTAAACACCCACCGTATGATCCAACCATTCTGCTCCAGGTATTTACCCAAGAGAAAAGAAAATATATCTCTATACAAAGACCTCCACATGAATGTTTATAGCAGATTTATTTTAATATGCTACAAAATATTCATTTTAATAGCCCAAAACTGGAAATATTCAAGCTGTTCACCAAAATGAATGGATAAGTAAACTGGTATATTCATAAAATGGAATATCACTCAGCAAAAAAAAAGGAACTACAAATAGACACTCCATGGATGAATCTTAACTATGCTGAGTGAAAGAAGCCAAATATTAAAGAATATGTTTTCTATTAATCCAATTATATAAAACTTCAGCAAATGCAAACTTCCCTGCGGTGGCAAAACCAGGTCAGTGGTTGCTTGGCAATGTGGCAAAGTATAGGTAGGCTCACACGAAAGTCTTAAGGGTGACAGATGTGCTCATTATCTTGATTGTAGTGATGTTTTCATGTGTGTGATTATAGGTCAAGTGTCATCAAATTGCACACTTTAAATATATGCAGTTTATTATCTGTTGATAATGCCTGAAACTTTTAGAAAACAAAATAACACTAAAGCTTTGATCAAGGTCTTTCCAGACAATATTAAAATCACTATTAGAGATCATCCAATTTAACTATTTTCAAGTTGGACTCTGAGGAGTTTCCTCCGGGCCTGCAGATGGATAGCTATGATGCTGCAAATCTTCATACTTTGTATTTTTTTAATCTAGAAATGAATCACTGGGACTCAGTGCATTTTCAATGTTAGGAGTTACTAGCAAGCTGCTTTCCCAAGTGGTTGCACTGATTACACCAACATCATGTACATCTAGTTGTATTGGTATCACTAGATATTCAAATGTTTGCCATTTGAGTATAAAGTTGTCACTAGGTGAAATACTGATTTGTATTTCCTTGATCACTAATGATGCTGAGTATTTTTCTCAAGTCTTAAGGTCTAAAACATATTCACTTATATTTTCTACTAAAGATTCAAAAACTTTGTTTTTGACATTTAGGGTGATAATTTATCATCTTTCTCAACATTAAGCAAGCTCTAAAGCAGATTTACCTAGAATTTCTACTAAATATTTTAAAGTGTTTTTGGTTTGTTTGCTTGTTTTTGGACATTTAAATCTTTAATCTGGAGTTGATTTTTTTTTTCTTTTTGGTCATGGTCACTGTCATCTTTTCATCATATCAATGATCATTTGTCAAACACTTGGTGCCAAACAGTGCACTGTTTTTAATAGTTTAAAAGAATGACACTGGGGAGGAGCCAAGATGGCAGAGGAATAGGACAGGGAGACCACTTTCTCTCCTACAAATTCACCGAAAGAACATTTGAACGCTGAGCAAATTTCACAAAACAACTTCTGATCGCTAGCAGAGGACATCAGGCGCCCAGAAAAGCAGCCCATTGTCTTCGAAGGGAGGTAGGACAAAATATAAAAGATAAAAAGGGAGACAAAAGAGCTACGGACGGAGACCCGTCCCGAGAAGGGAGTCTTAATAGAGGAAGTTTCCAATCACCAGGAAACCCTCACACTGGCGGAACTGGGGGAAGTTTTCGGCAATCTAACTGGGAGGAAAAACTAAACAAGGCCCACAGATTACATGCCTAAAAGCAACTCCCAGCAGAAAAGTACTCCAGACGCCCGTACCCGCCAGCAACAAGTGGGGGCGGAATGGAGAGGAGCAGGCGGCATTGTTTAGGGTAAGAACCGGCCTGAAGACCCTGAGAGCAATCAGAGGGAGCTTCTTTAAACTGTGGGATAGCAAGGGTCAAAATTAACCGGCCGGAACACACTGCCGGCGGTTCGCAAAACAAAGGGACTGAGAAACTCCAGAGACGAGCCGGCCCATCCCCGCTGGAGGTAGGAGGCAGGGGGGAGGGGAAAAGGGCAAACTCAGCCCCTGAAAAGCCACCCCCTCCCACACTGCAAACAGGCCCCCGGTTCCTATCTAAAGACTTCCTGAGACCCGACTGGCGGCGCGCGCTGGGGCCGCGGAGGGAAAAAGCGCGCCGTACCTGGGGAGAGTACGCCCAAGCCTCTGGCTGCCTGGGCCGCTCGACGCAGAGGGAAAAGGCGCGCTGCACCTGGGGAGAGTGCGCCCAAGCCCCTGGCTGCCTGAACCGCTCAGGCCGGGGAAGGCACAAAACGCAGGAGCAACCGAATCTGCGCTTTTGTGGAGTACCCGAAAACTGGAACCGCACTCAACGCAGGGCCCGCTCCATATAGAGCAGCCGGGAGCCTGAGCAGTGTAGACGGGGAAAGCACTGACACCCGTGAGCGGGGCAAACCCAGTGTGGCCAGAACACGGTGAGTGCTATCCACACAGAGCGGTATCTGTCTGCAGCGCCCCGCCCTCCCCGTAGCAGGATTGAACTGAACTAGCGAACCTAAATAAGAGATCACCTCCACCCGCTTGTGTCAGGGCGGAAATTAGACACTGAAGAGACGGCAAACAGAAGCCAAATAAACAAAGGGAACCGCCTCAGAAAGGACCGGTGCAACAGATTAAAATCCCTGAAGGTAACACCGACTACACCGGAAGGGGCCTCTAGATATCGAGAAGTGTAAGCTGGAAAGAGGAGCTATCTGAAATTGAACTGAACCTACACTGACCGCAACAACTCCAGAGAAATTCCTAGATATATATGTATATATTTTTTTAAATTAAAAAAAATTTTTTTTCTTTCCTTTTTTTATTTTTTATTTTTTCTCTTTTATTTTCTTTTAAAATTCCCTATTACTCCCCCATTACTCCTCAACTTTCATTTTCATATATTTTTATGATTTTTTAAATTAGGGAAAAAAAAATTTTTTTTTCTTTTTATTTTTCTTTTTCTTGTTTTTCTCTCCTATTTCCTTTTAAAGTCCTCTAATACTCCTCTATTATTCCTTAATTTTCATTTTCATTTCACTATAAACTTGCCAAAAAAAAGAGAGAGAGAGAGAAACCCTAATTTTAAACCAAACTTCATATACATTTCTAAATTTTTTGTGTGTTTTTGTTTTTGTTTTTAAATATTGTATTTCAAAGAGTCTAACCTCTACACTAGATTTTTAATCTTTGTTTTTCAGTATGTGATATAAATTTTGGACATTTAAGAATCCAATATTCAGTTCCCATTTCTATTCAGGAGTGTGGTGATTACTCTCCCACTTTTGACTTTCTATTTTCTACCTCAGAACACCTCTATTTCCTCCTTTCCCCTTCTCTTCCCAATCCAATTCTGTGAATCTTTGTGGGTGTCTGGGCTACGGAGAACACTTTGGGAACAGATAACTGAGTAGATCTGTCTCTCTCCTCTTGAGTCCCCTTTTTCTCCTCCTGCTCACCTCTATCTCCTTCCTCCCTCTCCTATTCTTCATGCAACTCTGTGAACCTCTCTGGTTGTCCCTCACGGTGGAGAATCTTTTCACCATTAACCTAGAAGTTTTATTATCAGTGCTGTATAGTTGGAGAAGTCTTGAGACTATTGGAAGAATAAAACTGAAATCCAGAGGCAGGAGACTTAAGCCCAAAACCTGAGAAAAACAGAAAACTCCTGACTACACGGAACATTAAGGAATAAGAGACCATCCAAAAGCCTCCATACCTACACCAAAACCAACCACCACCCGAGAGCCAATAAGCTCCAGTACAAGACATACCACGCAAATTCTTTAGCCACGCAGGAACATAGACCTGAGTGTCAACATACAGGCTGTCCAAAGTCACACCTAACACATCGCAAAACTCATTACTGGACACTCCATTGCACTCCAGAGAGAAGAAATCCAATTCCACACACCAGAACGCTGACACAAGCTTCCCTAACCAGAAAACCTTGACAAACCAATCGTCCAACTCTACCCACTGGGTGAAACCTCCACAATAAAAAGGAACCACAGACCACAAGAATACAGAAAGCCTACTCCAGACACAGCAATCTAAACAAGATGAAAAGGCAGAGAAATACCCAATAGCTAAAGGAACATGAAAAAAGCCCACCAAGTCAAACAAAAGAGGAGGAAATAGGGAATCTACCTGAAAAAGAATTTAGAATAATGATAATAAAAATGATCCAAAATCTTGAAAACAAAATGGAGTTACAAATAAATAGCCTGGAGACAAAGATTGAGAAGATGCAAGAAATGTTTAACAAGGACCTAGAAGAAATTAAAAAAAGTCAATTAAAAATTATTAATGAAATAAATGAGATAAAAACACTCTGGAGGGAACCATGAGTAGAATAACAGATACAGAAGATAGGATAAGTGAGTTAGAAGATAAAATGGTGGAAATAAATGAAGCAGAGAGGAAAAAAGAATCAAAAGAAATGAGGACAACCTCAGGGACCTCTGGGACAATGTGAAACGCCCCAACATTCGAATCATAGGAGTCCCAGAAGAAGAAGACAAAAAGAAAGGCCATGAGAAGTTACTCGAGGAGATAATAGCTGAAAACTTCCCTAAAATGGGGAAGGAAATAGCCACCCAAGTCCAAGAAACCCAGAGAGTCCCAAACAGGATAAACCCAAGGCGAAACACCCCAAGACACATATTAATCAAATTAACAAAGATCAAACACAAAGAACAAATATTAAAAGCAGCAAGGGAGAAACAACAAATAACACACAAAGGGATTCCCATAAGGATAACAGCTGATCTATCAGTAGAAACCCTTCAGGCCAGAAGGGAATGGCAGGACATACTTAAAGTAATGAAAGAGAATAACCTACAACCTAGATTACTCTACCCAGCAAGGATCTCATTCAGATATGAAGGAGAACTCAAAAGCTTTACAGACAAGCAAAAGCTGAGAGAATTCAGCACCACCAAACCAGCTCTTCAACAAATACTAAAGGATCTTCTCTAGACAGGAAACACAGAAAGGTGGTATAAACGTGAACCCCAAACAACAAAATAAATGGCAACGGGACCATACCTATCAATAATTACCTTAAATGTAAATGGGTTGAATGCCCCAACCAAAAGACAAAAACGCTGGCTGAATGGATACAAAAGCAAGACCCCTATATATGCTGTCTACAAGAGACCCACCTCAAAACAAGGGACACATACAGACTAAAAGTGAAGGGCTGGAAAAAAATATTCCAAGCAAACGGAGACCCAAAGAAAGCAGGAGTCGCAATACTCATATCAGATAAAATAGACTTTCAAATAAAGGCTGTGAAAAGAGACAAAGATGGACACTACATAATGATCAAAGGATCAATCCAAGAAGAAGATATAACAATTATAAATATATATGCACCCAACATAGGAGCACTGCAATATGTAAGGCAAATGCTAACGAGTATGAAAGAGGAAATTAATAGTAACACAATAATAGTGGGAGACTTTAATACCCCACTCACACCTATGGATAGATCAACTAAACAGAAAATGAACAAGGAAACACAAACTTTAAAGGACACAATGGACCAGCTAGACCTAATGGACATCTATAGGACGTTTCACCCCAAAACAATCAACTTCACCTTTTTCTCAAGTGCACACGGAACCTTCTCCAGAATAGATCACATCCTGGGCCATAAATCTAGTCTTGGTAAATTCAAAAAAACTGAAATCATTCCAGTCATCTTTTCTGACCACAGTGCAGTAAGATTAGATCTCAATTACAGGAAAAAAATTATTAAAAATTCAAACATATGGAGGCTAAACAACACGCTTCTGAATAACCAACAAATCATAGAAGAAATCAAAAAAAATCAAAATATGCATAGAAATGAATGAAAATGAAAACACAACAACCCAAAACCTATGGGACACCGTAAAAGCAGTGCTAAGGGGAAGATTCATAGCATTACAGGCCTACCTCAAGAAACAAGAAAAGTCAAATAAATAACCTAACTCTACACCTAAAGCAACTAGAGAAGGAAGAAATGAAGAACCCCAGGGTTAGTAGAAGGAAAGAAATCTTAAAAATTAGGGCAGAAATAAATGAAAAAGAAACTAAAGAGACCATAGCAAAAATCAACAAAGCTAAAAGCTGGTTTTTTGAAAAAATAAACAAAATTGACAAACCATTAGCAAGACTCATTAAGAAACAAAGGGAGAAGAACCAAATTAACAAAATTAGAAACGAAAATGGAGAGATCACAACAGACAACACTGAAATACAAAGGATCATAAGAGACTACTACCAGCAACTTTATACCAATAAAATGGACAACTTGGAAGAAATGGACAAGTTCTTAGAGAAGTATAACTTTCCAAAACTGAACCAGGAAGAAATAGAAGATCTTAACAAACCCATCACAAGCAAGGAAATCGAAACTGTAATCAGAAATCTTCCAGCAAACAAAAGCCCAGGACCAGATGGCTTCACAGCTGAATTCTACCAAAAATTTAGAGAAGAGCTAACACCTATCTTACTCAAACTCTTCCAGAAAATTGCAGAAGAAGGTAAACTTCCAAACTCATTCTATGAGGCCACCATCACCCTAATTCCAAAACCAGACAAAGATGCCACAAAAAAAGAAAACTACAGGCCAATATCACTGATGAACATAGATGCAAAAATCCTTAACAAAATTCTAGCAAACAGAATCCAACAACATATTAAAAAAATCATATACCATGACCAAGTAGGCTTTATCCCAGGAATGCAAGGATTCTTTAATATCCACAAATCAATCAATGTAATACACCACATTAACAAATTGAAAGATAAAAACCATATGATTATCTCAATAGATGCAGAAAAAGCCCTTGACAAAATTCAACATCCATTTATGATTAAAACTCTCCAGAAAGCAGGAATAGAAGGAACATACCTCAACATAATAAAAGCTATATATGACAAACCCACAGAAAGCATCACCCTCAATGGTGAAAAATTGAAAGCATTTCCCCTGAAATCACGAACAAGAAAAGGGTGCCCACTCTCACCACTACTATTCAACATAGTTTTGGAAGTGTTGGCCACAGCAATCAGGGCAGAAAAAGAAGTAAAAGGAATCCAGATAGGAAAAGAAGAAGTGAAACTCTCTCTGTTTGCAGATGACATGATCCTCTACATAGAAAACCCTAAAGACTCTACCAGAAAATTACTAGAGCTAATCAACGAATACAGTAAAGTTGCAGGATATAATATTAACACACAGAAATCTCTTGCATTCCTATACACTAACAATGAGAAAACAGAAAGAGAAATTAAGGAAACGATACCATTCACCATTGCAACAAAAAGAATAAAATACTTAGGAGTATATCTACCTAAAGAAACAAAAGACCTATACATAGAAAACTATAAAACACTGATGAAAGAAATCAAAGAGGACACAAACAGATGGAGAAATATACCGTGTTCATGGATTGGAAGAATCAATATTGTCAAAATGGCTATACTACCCAAAGCAATCTATAGATTCAATGCAATCACTATCAAACTACCAACAGTATTTTTCACAGAACTAGAAAAAATAATTTCACAATTTGTATGGAAATACAAAAAACCTCGAATAGCCAAAGTAACCTTGAGAAAGAAGAATGGAACTGGAGGAATCAACCTGCCTGACTTCAGACTATACTACAAAGCCACAGTCATCAAGACAGTATGGTACTGGCACAAAGACAGAAATATAGATCAATGGAACAGAATAGAAAGCCCAGAGATAAATCCACGAACCTATGGTCACCTTATCTTCGACAAAGGAGGCAAGGATATACAATGGAAAAAAGACAACCTCTTTAACAAGTGGTGCTGGGAAAACTGGTCAACCACCTGTAAAAGAATGAAACTAGAACACTTTCTAACACCATACACAAAAATAAACTCAAAATGGATTAAAGATCTAAATGTAAGACCAGAAACTATAAAACTCCTAGAGGAGAACATAGGCAAAACACACTCCGACATAAATCACAGCAGGATCCTCTATGACCCACACCCCAGAATTTTAGAAACAAAAGCAAAAATAAACAAATGGGACCTAATGAAACTTAAAAGCTTTTGCACAACAAAGGAAACTATAAGCAAGGTGAAAAGACAGCCCTCAGATTGGGAGAAAATAATAGCAAATGAAGCAACAGACAAAGGATTAATCTCAAAAATATACAAGCAACTCCTCCAGCTCAACTCCAGAAAAATAAATGACCCAATCAAAAAATGGGCCAAACAACTCAACAGACATTTCTCCAAGGAAGACATACAGATGGCTAACAAACACATGAAAAGATGCTCAACATCACTCATTATCAGAGAAATGCAAATCAAAACCACAATGAGGTACCATTACACGCCAGTCAGGATGGCTGCTATCCAAAAGTCTACAAGCAATAAATGCTGGAGAGGGTGTGGAGAAAAGGGAACCCTCTTACACTGTTGGTGGGAATGCAAATTAGTACAGCCACTATGGAAAACAGTGTGGAGATTTCTTAAAAAACTGGAAATAGAACTGCCATATGACCCAGCAATCCCACTTCTGGGCATACACGCCGAGGAAACCAGATCTGAAAGAGACACCTGCACCCCAATGTTCATTGCAGCACCGTTTATAATAGGCAGGACATGGAAGCAACCTAGATGCCCATCAGCAGACGAATGGATAAGGAAGCTGTGGTACATATACACCATGGAATATTACTCAGCCATTAAAAAGAATTCATTTGAATCAGTTCTAATGAGATGGATGAAACTGGACCCCATTATACAGAGCGAAGTAAGCCAGAAAGATAAAGACCATTATAGTATACTAACACATATATATGGAATTTAGAAAGATGGTAACGATAACCCTATATGCAAAACAGAAAAAGAGACTCAGATGTATAGAACAGACTTGTGGACTCTGTGGGAGAAGGCGAGGGTGAGATGTTTCAAGAGAACAACATCAAAACATGTATATTATCTAGGGTGAAACAGATCACCAGCCCAGGTTGGATGCATGAGACAAGTGCTTGGGCCTGGTGCACTGGGAAGACCCAGAGGGATCAGGTGGAGGGGGAGGTGGGAGGGGGGACCGGGATGGGGAATACATGTAAATCCATGGCTAATTCATTTCAATGTATGACAAAAACCACTGCAATGTTGTAAAGTAATTAGCCTCCAACTAATAAAAATAAATGGAAAAAAATAAAAGAATAAAAAAATAAAATAATGACACTAATAGCAGTTAACATCTATTGAGTCCTTATTATGTATCAGGCACTGTCCTAGTCATCTTACAAAAATCACCCTAATCATTCTTCACCATGTTGCTATGAAATAGAGCCTATTCTTAACCCTATTTTAAAGACGAGAAAAGTAAGTTTTTGACAGACCAATTTACTCCCAAACTCACAGCTAGTGAGTAGCAGAGCTGAGGTGGGACCTCATTCTGACCCCAGAACCTGTATTGCCTCCCATATCAGGGATTTCTGTCTCTCTCTCTCTTTTTTTTTTTTTTTTTTTCCATTTTGGGTGCACTGTCTGCCATTGGCTATTTTTTGATCATTACTTTGTAATCAAAGATGGAATATATGATTTATGGCAGCCAACCTAAACACATTTTAATTTTTTCCCCTTTCTCAGTCATCACAACCAGAAGTTCATATGAGGGATGGTCAGGAATCTACACACCATCCTTTTAAACCAAGCATCTTGTCCTTTACCTATCATATTGGACTTCCTTTTCAGCTGTTATCAGAAGGAAGAAGGCTGTTGCTTCAAGTTTGGAAATTACTGATCTAATATAAACCTCTCATTTCATGGAAAAAGATCTGTGGCCCACAAAGGCAAAGTGACTTACTTAAAGGCACACAGAGCAAGAGCTAGACCAGACTCAGGGCTTATAAATCACCCATCTCACATACTTACATGTGCAATCCATTGCCTTTCTTTGGCACTCCCATAATAAAGTTAGCAAATGAAGGTGTTTCCAGCTAAACAACCTCAAAATGAGGCTCTTGACTCGTTTGTGTAACTAGAAACATTGTCTTAAACCAGCTCAAATGATGAAAGATTTCCATTATGTCATAGAAAGTCCCTTTTACTAAATGAGGTATTAAAAAAGGGTTAGGGCTGTGTTAAATTGTATTCCTTTGTTCATTTTTTCAACTCTACAGAATGTTAGATGAATGCTCCAGAATACGTCAAAAAATTTCTTTGACTTGTTTAAATAAATCATGAAAAATATGTGTCAGTATAAGTTAGTGGTTGAGTATAAGCACTGAAATTAATCAGGTCCAAATTCCAGCTCCTGTTTGTCAATGGACATTCATTTGAGTCGCCTTAGCCTCTTCGCTTATCTTCAAAGTGCAACTATAAGGCATTTCTTGCAGTGAGTTGCTATGAGAATTGGATAACACAGGATAGGTGTTGCATTTATTGCAGTGACTAGAACAAGATGAGAGAAAGAGGCATAAGATGAAGCGGGATATTAGATAGGGGAGCACATCTCTACTTGATTCAAAGTAAAGAGTTACTAATATTCTCCACAGCAAGAAGAAAAAGCAAAGAATAAGAATAAGGACAGATATGTGTCTTAACTATAAGCACATAAAATAAAAACTGAAATGAAAATTTTAACTGGTATTTGGAATAACAGATATCTTAGGAACAAGAACCCTGCCAAGTTGAACACCTGACAGGTAGCATCACACCTAAGTTTTAGCTTATTTTTATGTCGATGAACAAAGCATCTAGAGCTGAGAGTCCCTGTGAAATATGCCAATATGATCATATGCTCACATCTCCACTATCTACTACAGTGCTTCACCTGTTGTCCCACAGACACCCCCAAATGCAGAGTGCCTAGCTCCAAATATTTTATTCCTCGTGCGTTCTCAGTCACCGCCCCATTACACAACTCAAAAATCCTGCTTCCCCTCGTGTATTCTCTCCGTCCTTTGTGGCTTCACTGTGGTGATGACTGCTCCCCCATGACAGAAATATGGGGGTCATCCAGAACCCCCTCTCCCCCCCTCCTATCGTCAACCACATCTCCAAATTCTGCCCGTTTCCCATCTGGCTCTGTCATCTCTGTTTCATCATGTCTTCAATCTTCTTAGTTATGAAAGGTGTCTGAAATATGAGTGATAGCTTCCTAATTGGTCTCCCTCTGTCCAATCTTGTCCTCTTCTAAATCACCTCTAAAAGTCTCACAAGTATCTCTCTAAATTATAAGGACAACCAAGTCACTTTTCTGATTAAATCCTTTAATGCTTCCCTCTTATCTGCAAGATAAACACAAGCTCCTTAATGGCCTAAAAAACTGCTTCCGGATATGGCTTATCCTTGACTCTCCAGCCACTCACCTTCTACACTTCACTTTGTCCTACACTCACCTTCTCATCTTTGTGATCCAGAAACAATAAACTGTAAACTTCTATTACTGTAACATACTATACATCTGTGCCTAGGACATGCAATTATTTCTGCCTAGAATGGCCCTTTCTACCTCCTTTCCTTCAGCCAAATGGAGTCTTCCATGGCACACACCCTGTACTGGTCCCCACACAAAGTTAATTACCCTAGTGTTGAGATGTATACTGCTGCTCATATCAGGCTGTACTATCATCATTTGCTGGTAAGGACTTTTCACACACTTACTGACCACTCCTCAAGCTTAGGGGTAATGGTTTATTCATCTGTACAGCCTCAGCCCCTAACCCAGTACCTGGCATGTGGTAAGAGCTTAATCTGTCTTAATCCAATGGGGCTGTTTACGGACCCTTGATTCTCTTCATGTTTATGCAGAACACTTTTCAAGATCTATTCTGGGAGTTTCTACATATCCTGGTTATAATGCCTAAAGGTAATCAACTTTGAAATAAAATGCTATCTTTCATTTCAAAACAGAAGAATTGCGGGGCTGAGAATTTGGAAAGCAGGGCATTGCATCAAAGCCCTCCAGGGCTGAAGGTGATGGGATGGAACAGGCTAATGCCCGTTCTGGCCTTGTGAGCGTGGCAGGCAGTGTGAGAGAATCCAGCACTCAGTGGTGTCGATGCTGCAGGGACCATAAATCAGTCTCAGGCATGCCCCTGCCAGGCAGTGCCCTGCGTCATGAAAAGAGGCTCAGCCAGGATGAGTCACATGTTTGCTGCGCTGAGCCAGCAGCACCAGCTCGTCCATGTCAGTACTCAACTAAATGCTAAGAACACATCACTAACAACCTGTACAACCCATGTGTCTTCTCGTGACATCCAGCACCAAACTGGAGAATGTTCTAAGCCCACTCTACTAAATCCAGCAGAATTGGAAAAGTGGGGATCATCTCCCTAATCTGCTCCACTACACACCATGGCTATATGGTTCTTTTAAGCATCCCCAAACTGAACAGCCTCAGACAAATATTAAGCGTCACTTCTATGTCTGTTTTGCCTTTTACGTGAAGCTACTATTCTTCTCTCACTATTAATTCTAAAGGAGAAATAAAATGCCGTTGTGGACCAACGAAAGCAAAAAAGCTAAAATTGACTAGCATAGAACTATCCTTTATGGCAAAACAGCAGCCAGCATGCCAGAACACAATGCCCCGTGAACAGCATGCAAATTCCTCACATGATGAGGGCTGACCTCCAAAAATTTCCTTTCAATGGGAAGCTTTCTCTCTACCAAAAAATTCGGTCCACGTGTACAGAGAATCCAGTATGCTGTGGCTGAACAGTACTGTCCTCACTACCAAACATATTCCAAATATTTAGAGAACCCAGTAGAAAGGGATTCCCTTGTGACAAAGAGGAAATGCCCAGAATGGAGGACATACTCTAATGGAAAACTCAGTCCTGTTTTACCAAGAAAAATGATGTGGCCTAATTCATTCAACTATCACTGGGGCAGGTAGCTGTTTATTTAAGTCCATTTTTGTCCCACAATACACAAACCACTACTGTTTCTTCCATTTCAGCAGAATGCTTTAGTTGAAATTAAATACCTGCATCCAGACAATAGAATATTATTCAGCATTAAAAAGAAATGAGCTATCCAGCTGTGAAAAGACAGAGAAACCATAAAAACCATATTTCTTAGTGAAAGATGACACCCTAAAAATACTATACACTATATGATTCCAACTATATGACCTTATGGAAAAGGCCTGTATGACTTATGGAGACAGTAAAAACATTGGTAGTTGGCGGGGAGTGGGGGGGTTGTTAAGAGGGGGAGGAATGAAAAGGTAGAACACAAAGTATTTTAAATTCAATCACTCAGTCGTGTCTGACTCTTTGCAACCCCATGGACTGCAGCACATCAGGCTTTCCTGTCCGGCACCAACTCCCAAGAGCCTGCTCAAACTCATGTCCATCAAGTCGGTGATGCCATCCAACCATCTCATCCTCTGTCATCCCCTCCTCCTGCCTTCAATCTTTCCCAGTATCTGGGTCTTTTCCAATAAGTCAGTTCTTCGCATCAGGTGGCCAAAGTATTGGAGTATTTTAGGTCAGTAAAACCATTCTGTAGGATACTACAATAGTGGATTTATGTCATCATAGATTTGCCTAAACCCTCAGAATTTACAACACCAAGAATGATCCCTAACATAAACTATGGACTTTGATTGATAATGATGGGTCAATGTAGGTTCAACCATTGTTACAGATGTACCCTCTGGTGAGGGACGTTGATAGTGTGGGAGGCTGCCTATGTGTCAGGACAGGGATTGTATAGGAAACTCTCTGTACTTTCTGCTCAGTTTTGCAATAAAACTAAAACCGCTCTAAAAAAAATTGTCAAGCTAAAATTTTGAATATCTGAGGAAGAGGACTGTCCAGCACTTATGCAGAAGGATATCTTTTTTTTTTTTTTTCTGTTTTATTGGGTCATTCCAAAGGTCTGTTTGTACAGAAGTGGAGTCTTAAAATATTTCTTCAGATTTTAATTTTTTAATCACAATAATCTCTCTCATACCTGGTCCCAGGCAACTCAAATAAGAGCCAAGACTGAGCTAAGAATGGTATAGTCATTGTGTACCATATATACCTTACTTGATTTGCCCCCCTTTATCAGAGGATGCTGGATTTCCAAAGAGAAAAAACCTAATGGGATTTGATTTTATTCAGTGTAATTGTTGCTGCCTTGCTACTGAACTGTTACATTTTATTCACAAATACCAGTTTCATGGAAAATAAATTGTAGTGGGTGAACAACATAATAAAGACACTCTTAGGCCACAGCACACTGTGCGTTAGTTGCCATAGACAACCCTACTTAGAGTATATGTGGTCCTCTCAAATCCAGACATGCTTCACATCAAGATGAAATTCGTAGACAAGACAGCGTCTTGCTTCCTTTCTGCCTCCAGCTTCCTGCAGTATGGTCAGCCAGATTGTTCCTTTCTCCAACACCCAATCTCAGCCTACGCTCACTTGTATAAAACTTTAGACTTTTAATAAACTATAAAATTAACCAGAGAGCTTTTCGATAAATTGCTATTAAAAGCATGAGATGACTTAAAAATAAAATAATCTTCCAAGCAGATCTGGGTAGAAGCAAAGGCAAGCCAAATTTTCAAGATTTTGAAAGGATTTGCAAAATGTTTGCTTTTCCGGCACAGTGAACTCAATGCTGCTTGCCTCTCAGAACTGCAAGGGTGGGGGGTCGTCCATGAAAGATAGCAGGGAGCACCCATGCTGCTTCTGTGTTGTAGGCAAGGATTTCCTAATGATTTCTCTGCTTGTCCTTTGCCTTTGCAGCTTTAATTTGCACAGTGAGGGTGGAGCCTGGTTCCCCTTTGGCAGTGAGTTATACAGTTCTCAGGCAATAAAACCTTGGACCTCCCTGACTGAGGAGCCCCCTCCGCGTTTGACGGCCCTCTCAGCTTTCCACTCTTAATCAGTCCCACCTCCACTCCCCACCCTTTAGCACACACACGTCCATCTTATGTTACATGTTCTTTCTTGTAAAAACAGACGTAAAGTGCTGTCCTACAATGGATTAAACCAACCAGTCTCCTCCTTACCTCCATCCACAAAGATTCTCACAGCCTGGTACTCCATAAACAGAAAAACAGAACTGTTCAGAAACAGACCCTTGTACATTAGCTGCAGGCTGAGAGCTTTGGTTTGAGCAGTTGTTTTATAATTAATTTGTTTCTCTGGCACTAACCCAAGCGCTTATGAAAAGTAAATTATACTAACATTTTATCTTCATGTTGCTATG
Organism: Odocoileus virginianus; assembly: GCF_023699985.2. Classification (NCBI taxonomy): domain Eukaryota; kingdom Metazoa; phylum Chordata; class Mammalia; order Artiodactyla; family Cervidae; genus Odocoileus; species Odocoileus virginianus. The sequence goes on from NC_069697.1 coordinate 34,743,001, forward strand.
CTATCTGCTGCATGATTTGGCACCTTAGAGGAAGCCCACGCTGGTTTCATACTGACAGGAAGCTTTCTGAGCTGGTACCGTAGGTGGTCTCACACCTGCTTTTTGAGCCAGAGCACCAGCAGCTGCTATTCTAAGACCTGATTTCAGTAGGTCGAATTTTGTTGACACATTTCCATGGTGCCATTTATGAGGTAATGTTTGTGGCTTGAGACCATGAGAATGGCTGTGAACCTGATTGAAGAAATCAAAATTTCATAGCGTCATCAAATAAATTTTTTTTCATGTAGAAACACACACCCACAAGATCCTCCCACATTTAACTTCAATCACAAAACCAAAGCCAAAGTATCAGTACATTAAAAATATGATGCACAGCCATGTCCTTGCCTCTGCCTCATATATTTTTAGACTAAATATTCCTGGCAGTCAACAGCCTGTCTGTGCCAGCCCCCTTCCCCGCTCCCACCAAGCTGTTCACATGCCCTGGGTCTTCCACCTTCTAAGATGCACATTTATCTGATATGCATGTAGCAAGGATAGAATAAATGGCCTCTCCAAAACCAAAATGATCCATAAATCAAAATCAATAAATCAAAACTGCAACCATCCAGACTAATGTCTGAAGTAAATGCCTAGTATGAATGAATGTGTAATCATACAGAAGACTGACAATGGGTTCCCAAACAAGCAGTCAAAAGTCTCTCAATGCCAGATATTTTTAATCCAAGCTACATAATGGGGGCTGCACTGTAAATTCTTTCATTTGTTTGCAAGCCACTTGTGGGCCAACCAAGGGTCCATAGACCTAAGACTTACTAAATCCTATGCATGTGATATGAAAAATATATTGGTCAAAATGTGTGTTTCTCCAAAGCTCAATAATCTTGATTATACTAAAAAAAAATCCTAAGGACAAAACACCTTGGAACAGATCATAGGACATTTGTCATGGATCAAAGACTTTTCAACATAACATGAAATAAGTCATGACAAAGTGTTACTAAGAGCCATGTGTTTATTTGATATCCACACCAACTAACTCTTACCATGGAAGTTTTTCAGTCCATAACAACAATTCCTCTTCCAGGCCCTGGTAATTCAATTTCCTTGCACTGGTGTGCATTTTTATAAAGAATCAATCCTCTCTTCCATCTCCCTTCACCCTCCTCACTAGCATTATAACACATGTACACATCACTTATATTTTGTATTGTGTATAAGAAAAAAGCAATGTATTCCATGAACATGGAAACAGTTAATGAGATTAATAAGGACTAATACATAGATACAATTACCCAAGTATAGATCCTATTATCTTCGTTTCAGGAAGGATTCTACTACTGACTTGCCTTTTTGGTAAATCTTTCATTTTCAGCAAAGAAGGATCATTAAGACCTTGATCTACTACTTCTTCTAGACTTCTCTGTGGGTATAATGTCCCACGTTAGAAAACATAGAACTAAGTATTTGAAAAGTTTTTCTTTCTCTCGAGGACAGAGAAACAGCCTTTAGAAACAACTTTGTGTTGTTTAGTCGCCCAGTCACGTCTAACTCTGTGACCCCATAGACTGCAGCACGCCAGGCCTCTCTGTCCCTCACAGTTAGTGGTATAGTCAGATGGCCTGGGTTTGAAACCTAGCTCCACCAATTACTAGCTATATGCTTGTAGATAAACTACTAACCTCTCAATACCACTTTCTCCTCAATTGCAATAAGGGGTGTTGTGGGGGGTCATGTGAGATAGACATGTAAGCACTTAGAACAGCATTTATGTCTTAGTAGGTGCTCATTTTAATTGTTTTTGAACAATAAGAACTATGTGACTGTCCCTGTTTACCTTCTCATTTTGACCACCAAGAAACTCAGGTCAAGTTTTCATCCCAATTACAGCAACGGATTATGCTTCGCAACCCGAGTGATATTTACACTCAATTTTTCAGTCTTTGACTTTTTTCAATTTTACATTTTTTGCCTTCTTGACTTTTTATGATTGTTTATATTAACGTAATTTAAATTCTGTATGTAAGAGTGAAGAGAAAAATAAGTAAAAGTAACTCTAGAAAGTATCATTGTTTGTAGCTACAAATGTATAGATTTGGAACTTCCCAAGTCAGTTCCATGTAAATAAGATGATTATGTGCTTTAAAGGAAGAAATTGAGGCACTGCTTTGTGGCCTGACATACAAAAGCATTCAACAATAAAGTTACTTTACTCCTCAAGGCATAAATTCCCTCATCTGTGAATATCGGGTTTAATGATCTCTACCTCTCAAAATACTTTTGAAGAGTAAAGGAGATAATATTTTTAATTAAAACATAGTTAGCTTAAAATGTTGTGCTAGTTTTGGGTGTACAGCAAAATGATGCTGTTTATATAAATATATTCTTTTTCAATTTTTTCCTTTCTAGGTTATTATAAAATATTGAGTCTAGTTCCCTGTGCTACATAGTAGATCCTTGTCATTGTTGTTTAATTATGTATCTCTGTTATGTACATAAGATCATTTGTATCTCTTTTTTTAGATTTCACCTAGAAGTGATAGCATCTGATACCTGTCTTTGGCTCATTTCTCTTGGTATGATAATTTCTAGTTGCATCCATGTTGCTGCAAATGATATTATATTTTTTTAAGCTGAGTAATATTCCATTGTACATGTGAACCACATCTTTATCCATTCGTCTGCCAATGGATATTTAGGTTATGTCTATGTCCTGGCTATTGTACATAGTGCTGCGATGAACACTGGGGTATGTGTATCTTTTTGAATCATGGTTTCCTCTGGATATACCCCCAGGGGTGGGGTTGTAGGGCCATAATATAGCTCTGTTTTCAGTTTTTTAAGGAATCTCCATACCGTTCTTAAAGGAGATATTTTTGTTAAAGTACCAAACACAATACTCAGCACATCATAGATGCTTCTCATGATTATCGACTGTTTGTTTCTTCACGTTCATTCTCAGCCCTTTCCTGTATTTCTAAGTGCCCAGGAGAATGACCTTGATGGACTATAAGCCTGGGCTCCTCAACTTTCCAGTTAAGTCAGCAGTTTGGAGACTGGGAGGAGACAGAGGGTAGGATATTTATTTCCTACGTTTTTCCATCTCCTTCTCTCCACTGCCCCTATCTCCAGCCCCCTCTCTGCTCGTTGCTGTTGTTTACTCACTAAGTCGCGTCTGACTCTTTGCAACCTCATGGACTGCAACCCACCAGACTCCTCTGTCCATGAGATTCCCCAGGCAAGAATACTGTAGTGGGTAGCCATTTCCTCCTCCAGGGGATCTTCCTGACCCAGGGATCAAACCCACGTCTCCTGCATTGGCAGGCAGATTCTTTACCACTGAGCTACCAGGGAAGCCCCATTCCCTCTCTGCTAGGCCCTGGCTAAACACTGGCTATTCTGCTTCTGTGCTGCCACCCTGTCCCTGAGCCTCAGGTCTTGTCGGGTCCCAATAATTATTGCCTCCTCTAACTACAGTGACCAAGTTGTCTCAGTTTGCTGAGGATTTTCCCTGTTTTATCACTAAAGTCATGTCCCAGGAACCCTTCCAAGCCTGAACCAACAGGAAACAGTTGACTACCCTGCCTCCTTTTGGTCCCAGACTAGAATACTAATCTCTCTATCACTCCATCAGGTTATTTTCTAAAGCTACCGGCTTATGAATGACTTTTACTTTTAGGGGGAGATTTCTATATTTTCCAAAAGTAAATAAATCTGAGCAGAGCTCTGGAAGATGAAAATCTAGGCTGAACTCCAGTGATATGACCTTGGGCAAATGACCTAACCTTTCTGGTTCTCTGCTAGATCATTTGTAAACTAGATGATCTTGCTGCTGAAGTGTTGATGTTGCCTTCTTCTAGAGGGAAAGCTATACCCATCATTACCTGTAGATGTACTAAGTCATGAGCTGAACAAGCAGCTTGAAATTCCTCTTCTGGAATTGCTCTGATTCAAGTCATCAATAATTTTCTTATTATCGATCTAATGTCCAATCTTCCTTCCTCTAACATTTGATATGACTTCTGTAGTGAACTGTGTTTCACAGAAACCTGTATCCTAGTCCCAACCTCCAGTACCTGGGAATGTAAACTTATTTGGAAATGGAGTCTTTGCAGATGCAATTAAATAAAAGACCTCAACATGACAGCATCCTGGATTTAGAATGGGTTTTAAATTCAATGATTGATGGTATCCTTATAATGAAAAGAAGAGGGAGATTTGAGACACAGAAGCAAAAGGATGAAGGTCATGTGAAGAGAAAAGCTGAGGCTGGAGTTTTGCTGCCCAACCCAAGGAACACCAGGAGCCACCACACGCTGGAAGAGGAAAGCAAAGATTCCCCTGCTTCAGTAAGAGTATGAATCAACGGGGCTCTTGATTTCAGACTTCTAGTCTTCAGAACTGTGAGCGAATACATTTTTGTTTTAAGGCAAGCTTGTGGTAATTTTTATGGTAGCCTTAGAAAGCTAGTACACCAGATCATCTTTGATTTTCAAGAGAACCTTCATTTTTGTTCTCCTCTGACACATATGTATATATGAGTCATTGACTCATTGGTGAAGCCAATGAGCCTTCATTGGCTCACCTCCCCCTTGTTTCTTATTATGACCTTTCCCCACAAAATTTTGTTCTTGGCTGTCTTCTGTATACCTTAGACAGTTGTCCTTCAATGAAGAGTTCCCCATCAAGGTATCAGACTCCACCACGGGTGATGATACCCAGTACTCTGTATTTTGGAAGAATTCAGACACCTCTTTCTGGATGTTCAAATCAAATATGTCCAATTTCAACTCATTATCTTCTCTCAAAAACTTATTCCTTCCCCCACACCATATTCTCTAATTCAATCAATGACATCAACATCCAGTTGTAGTCATAGACTAGTAATTTCTATCTTAGAAAGATCTCTTAAAAACTGCCTATCTCATATTACCATCCACAAAGCCACTAAGATCATGATTTCTACTGGTCCTGGTCATGACTACTACCACCAGCTCCCCAGAACAAACATCTTTCCATTTCTTTCCCATTCTCAGCATTACCTTCAAAGTTATCCTGAGAAGTCAAAATCATGTTCTCACTGTTGAACTTCAAAGTCTCTGTTGGATTTCTACCATCCAAAGCAGTGAGCTTCTTTTCTGCCACACACACAACAGGTGTTCATATCCATCGGTGGTACCAATTATAAACAGTTCTCTAAGTGTTTGTCACAGCTCTGCCCCTTTCTCTCCCAGTGAAGAAACACATCAAAATACTAGCAAGGATGGCTTATTTGCCTGGATAACTTCAAATCACCTCTTGTTTAAAGCAAAACTAATTATTTTAGAAAATTTCAGCATTTTATTATTTATAGTAAATTACTTACAATGTATCTCATAGGCACAGTGTATTGTGGCAGAGAAATTGAGGACAAATTGCCTGGAGAAAGTCTAGTTCTCTAACATGCCATACAAAACAGTCTCAGTTTTGCTTCAGTCTTTCTTATTGTCTCTCATTCTCCACCTTGCTCCCTGTACTCCAACTACACTGATGACAGAGCATTTTCTGAAGACACATTCGTTAACATTGAATTCGCTATAAGGCTCCCTCTGCCTATAAGTCTTTTACCCCATGGAGCAACGGTGAACTGATCTCCTTTGAAGACTCTTCTTAAGTGGTACATCTCTGAGAAGCCCTCCCTGAGCTTTTAGACACAACTGTTCTCTGATTCTTCTTTTAAACATGTCTGCAATCATTTCCTAAGGTGGTCATAACAAATTAGCATACACGGGGTTGAAAAGAACAGAAAATGTATTCTCTCACAACTCTGGAGCCCAGAAGTCCAAAACCAAGAGTATGCCAGGGTTGACTCCCCGTGGAGGCTCTGAGACATGATCCTTCCTCACCTTTTCCTGGCTTTTCCTGGCTGTTGGAAACCATGGCACCCTTCAGCTGTGCTATGCTTATCACTCAGCCATGTCTGAGTCTTTCAACCCCAAGGACTGTAGCCTGCCAGGCACCTCTGTCCATGGAATTCTCCAGCAAGAATACTAGAGTGGGTTGCCATGCCTTCCTCCAGGGGATTTTCCCAGCCCAGGGATCGAACCCAGGTCTCCCACATTGCAGGCAGTTTCTTTACCATCTGAGGCACCAGGGAAGCCCACGAATACTGGAGTGGGTAGCCTATCCCTTCTCCAGGGGATCTTCCTAACCCAGGAACCAAACCAGGATTTCCTGCACTGCAGGCAGATTCTTTATCACCTGAGCCGCCAGGGAAGCCTCCAGCCTTGAGACTTAAATCCAATCTCTGCCTCAGTAATCACCTGGCCTTCTCTCTGTGTGTCTCTGCATCCTAAGTCTTCCTCTCATTTCTCTTATAAGGACACCAGTCGATGATTCAGGGCCCAGTCTAAGTCCGGGGTGATCCTACCTCAAACCTTTGAATTAGCTACATGTGCAAAGACTCTATTTCCAAACAAGCTTGCATTCCCAGGCAGCAGGGGTGAGGGCTTGAACCTAACTTTCTATGGAACAGAACTCCGTTCACTACAGTTCCTCTGCCAGAATCACAGTAATGATTCCTTCACATGTACGCCTCCTCCATCACACTCTGGGATCTTTGAAGGCAAGGGCCATCACCTACTCTTTTTTCCTTAATTCCCACAACTTATCACAGGTCTTACTACCTAGTAGGTACTTAATAAATATGCTTGTGAATAAAGAAAGCAAAAGCAAGTGAAACTGACTCTCTTTTCTTCATGCACAGCTTCTCTCAAGCCTTAGGTTTCCAAAAATCTTCCATGTCTAAGACTTTTACATTCATTTATTTATTAAAAAATTCTACCACGCTTTACAACTTTCAAAAATTTCACACATGATTTCATGCAACCCCATAAGAACCTTTTCATTTTTTAAAAATCCCTTACCCCTATCTTGCCCACCCCGCCCCCTTTCTTCTCCCCACTGGGAGTCAATAGCTTGTTCTCTATGTTCTCTATATTTGTGAATCTGCTTCCTTTTCTTTTTATTCACTAGTTTGTTGTATCTTTTTAGATTCCACATATAAATGATATCATACTGTATTTGTTTTTCTCTGTCTGATTTACTTCACTTAGCATGCTGCTGCTGCTAAATCACTTCAGTTGTGCCTGACTCTGTGCGACCCCATAGACGGCAGCCCACCAGGCTCTCCCGTCCCTGGGATTCTCCAGGCAAGAACACTGGGGTGGGTTGCCATTTCCTTCTCCAATGCATGAAAGTGAAAAGTGAAAGTGAAGTCGCTCAGTCGTGTCTGACTCTTCGCGACCCCATGGACTGCAGCCCACCAGGCTCCTCCATCCGTGGGATTTTCCAGGCAAGAGTACTGGAGTGGGGTGCTATTGCCTTCTCCTCACTTAGCATAGTGCCCTCCAAATCCATCCATGTTGCTGCAAATCATGCCTAAAACCCCTAAGGAACGTGACCAAGGACCAGCCCCAGAGGGCTAAGCAACATTGAGGGTTTTCCTGTCTCTTCAGAGAACTGCAGATCTGAAAGCATTTGGAGTTCATTTGGTCTCTGCCTTGAGGCACAACTGCACAGTTGGATTTTCCTAGCATCTGATAAACTAGACTGAAGAGAATCAATCCTGTTTTTAAAACTCAACAGAGAGGTGCTTTTGAAAACCTTTTGTGACACCGTTCCTACTTGTACTCAGTTAAAAAAACAAAACAAAGCAATGTAGTGTCTCCTTACAGGTCATGTTGCATTTCCCAGGTTCCCTTCCCTCTGCCACCACATAGAAGCTCACATTTTGAGACTGGCAGAAATACTTTTCAAAAGCTTCCATACCCTTGAAAACTGAGTACAGCTCAAGAGTCAGAAAATCTAGAGCTCTTGGCCTAAGGCAGACCACTGAGACCTCCAAAGGCTCTTTGGTGCACCCAGAAAATTCAGATAAGCATCACAGTACCCCTTAGAAATAGACTAGTGGATCATGCAATTAATTACTCCAAAAATCTCCATCTACAACTATACACTAATTATTCATTTCTTTCCCTCTCAACCCTGGGCTTTCAAGCTGCCTACAAAGCCCAGAATATTGTGTCTTGCTATTGCAAGATTAAATTTCATATTTGCCCCAGAAAGAAGTCAAAGCAAAAAGGAAAGGAAAAACACCTCTAAGCCATGCATAGTTAAGGATTTGGTTTCAGATCAATGTTAAAAAGCAGAGATAATTAGAAACATCATATGATTTGTGTACAACACAAGAGCTGCATTGCTAACGAAAACCATAACTGACCTAATTTCACTGAATGTTCTAACGAAAATGACAGACATGCAAAGAAAGAAATATAATACAAGCAGTGGATGATCCATATTTTCCTCTTGAGTTTCAAACACATTCCTTACCCAGCAGACAACACTGACATGTTACTGACAAGAACACAGACCCTCACATGGCCAGCAAAAGATTGCGTGCACATCCCTAGACCCACAAGATTACAGCTGCTTGACCCCAATAAGATTAAGGTGTTTTTCTTTTTTTTTAATTAAATTCCAGTGTACTCAGAGAATGGGACAGAAAGCTAATCAAAATCCAATCCATTACAAAATCTGTCTCTTTTTATCAAATCCATTAAGAAAATGTAAAGGAAACTATAATGGGAATTCACTCCTCTCTTTCAATATAGGACAAAATTAGCAAAGTCTCTACCATCTCCTAAATGATTTGCAAGTCTCCAACTGCACCCTGGGGTATCCACACGACACAAGTGACATCTCAAGGTCTAATCTCTCTTGCAGACAGTTTCCTCACTTCTCACTGTAGCTCTTCCCGTACACAAGCTTGCTTGGGAAAAGGTCACACTGTGTAAGTTATCTCTGGTCTTCTGGCAGGATTTAAGCTCTAAGCTGGCATTTTATTTGCCTCACTCTACTTGGAAATCCCTTGCTTCAATTCTACTTTCACAAAGAAATCGGGTGGGGCTGCTTTCTCTTAAATGTTCTTTGCTGTATATTTCCTCCTAGGTAAATGCTTATGGAATGCACCCAATAAAGTGTCAAAGGGAGAACAATGTCAGCAAGAGCAAGATTTAGGAGACTCAGGGAAAATTCCTGTCCATACTAAATATGGGTGAGAGCACCAGCAAATCAGAAAGTCCCATCTCTGGGACTTCTTATCCCTATCTGACCTGTGCTGTCTTGTCTAAGGCTGCTTATCTGTCTCCCTGCTTTTAAGTAAGCCTCAGTTTTGCTTTCTCAATTCCCATAGCTTTAGCTGTGAAAGATAGGAGACTCTCCTGCAGAGGTGACTGCGTTCTCTCCATTACTTAGAACAAGCTCATCTATTAGACAGGTTTTCTCACAGCAACTGCATACAATAATATTTATTTCCCTGTTAACGTGCTGATGTAGTAAGTACTATGTGTTGAAGATTCAGGTAAAGATGGCCCAGTCTCGTGGCTACACACTGGATGCTACCATTGTCAATATTCTCAGAATGGAATCAGTAGGAACTGCAGAACCTGGGCTTCAAAGTATGGCTAGGAGTTGTTCCCTTTCCACTTGAAGGCAACTATCTGTTTCACATGAATACAGCCTTGTGCTGATTTTCTAGAAACTGTTCTGCAGGCTGTTCACTCATTCATTGAAGACTGATTGAGCATGAGACACAGGCCTTGATGCTGGAGAGCATCACAGTGAACAGAGAACTGCATTGCTGTGTGGCACGTGGAGAACGATTCAAAAGGAGATAATCATAATCTACAAAGACAAAGGCTAGAATGGATACAGGGTTCTGCTGTGCAAAGGGTCAGACAGAACCAGGGTCAGATTCCAACTCTTCAGTGTTTCCCTGTGGGACCTTCAATAATGTTTGGTAATTCCCAGCTCCAACCTCCTGGTCAGTGTAATGAGAATATCTTTTTCATAGGTTTGAGAGATCAGTGAGAAAATATATGTAAGAGGCCAAGTACTGTGCCTAATACATAGGAGATAGTCAACCAAAAGTGACTGTTATGACAGCTTTGGACAGAGGAACATGGGAGAAGTTGGGGGAGATTAAATCTGTTCCCTAAATATGACACTTACTGCCCACAGTCTTGAAGCATATTGTCTCGGGTGTTTAGTACTATGTAACAAATTACTCTAAACTCTACTGTCTTAAAGCACTCATCTTATTTTGCTCATGACTTTGCTGGTCAGGAATTCAAGAAGGGCTCAGGTGAGTGGTTCATCTCTGACCCCTGGGTGTCAGTTGATGCAGCTAGGGCGGAGCATCCACTGCCAGAAGGCTCCCTCACTTATCTTCCTGGCACCTCAGTGTCCCTTGGCCTCTCCCTTTCTTCACATGACATCTCACCCTTGATGGCCTCTCCATGGAGCATGGGCTTCTCACAGGCATGGCAGTCTCAGGGGAGCCAGACCTATCATGTGACCGCTCGTTTCCCCCACAGCCCGCATTCCAAGAGATAGGAAGCGGAAGCTGCCAGTCTCCGAGGCTTGGGATCATCATAGTCTCTCAGTCAAGTAGTCACAGAGTCAAACCAGATTCAAAGTGAAGGGATACAGACTCTGTCTCTCAATGAGAGGATTAGCAGCCATCTTTAACCTATCACAGATGTGTGGGAAATCATCAGACAGAAAAGTGGAGGGAAGCATTTCCAGACCTAGAGAACAGGCTGAGTGGACAAAATCTGGAGGTGAGCCCTGCATTTATCTACTCCCAGTCTGGAGTATCAGGCACATGGTTGAAACTGGGAGCAAGGTGGGGCCTACGGTTGAATGTTTTAAATCCTGACTACAAGTTGCACCTGTGTGGAACTATGAAACACCATCACCTCACTGGAAACAAGGGAACTGATTCTCTAATTCAGCATTTCTTATCTCTAGTTTCAGCAGTATCTAGTGATAATAGGAAAAGTCAAATATTCAGTGATTATAATGCAACTTACTCTGTGACCACACTCTCTTATCCTTCTACCTTTACAACCAAATATTTTATGACCTATTGTCCCCTGGGTCACATATAAATTTAGGATTTATTGCCATATATTGACATCATAGACATTTTTCGCTCCAGAGACCACCACTGAACCATAAGCATATAGGTTTGGACTTTCATCTACACATCACCACCTTAGAACCATGCCTGATCCACTCTGAGCCATAGGCAGTTTGGGTTCTGGGAAAACAGAAGATGTAATTTGTGTCCTCAAGGGACTTTTCTTATTGGGCAGCAAAAAGAAGACAGACCACCACAACATACTATGACAAGCACAGACCTAAAGGAAATAAGATGTGCTTCAGCCAGCAGGCAGACTTCTTTTGGGCCATCATAGGCTTCCAGGTGACTTTATAAAAATTAAACACACGTGTGCATGCACACATACACACACACACAGTCAGAGTACCTAGGAATCAAATTTAGAACAGAAAAAAAAAATTCTCTGAGTAGCATTTTAAGGAGAAGCATATGTTTTAGGGGTGTGACATACATTGACCATTAAATGATATAACTAAACTTTTTGTTAATTCTGGAAATTTTTGCCTCAAATGACATTATGGGGGATTTGGGATTAGCAGTCATTTTTGTCTGTTTTTAACTACTGTTTTGCCTGTTTTTAACTACTCTGACCTAATGTTCCATTATTTTAATTATCACATAAGAAACTTTGTCAACAAAGGTTGGTCTAGTCAAGGCTATGGTTTTTCCAGTAGTCATGTATGAATGTGAGAGTTGGCCTATAAAGAAAGCTGAGCACAGAAGAATTGATGCTTTTGAACAGTAGTGTTGGAGAAGACTCTTGAGAGTCCCTTGGACTGCAAGGAGATCCAACCAGTCCATCCTAAAGGAGATCAGTCCTGAATATTCATTGGAAGGACTGATGTTGAAGCTGAAACTCCAATACTTTGGCCACCTGGTGTGAAGAGGTGATACCCTTTTCAAAAGACCCTGATGCTGGGGAAGATTGAGGGCAGGAGGAGAAGGAGATGACAGAGGATGAGATGGTTGGATGGCATCACTGACTCAATAGACTTGAGTTTGGGTAAACTCCAGGAGTTGGAGGTGGACAGGGAGGCCTGGAGTGCTGTGATTCACGGGGTTGCAAAGAGTCGGACACAACTGAGTGACTGAACTGAACTGAACTAAGGAACTAATGAATTTCAGACTAAGCCTGTCATTCTCAACCAGTAAAACTCACCCCCTTCTTTTTCAACCCACACCCAGACTTTCCTTGTGGTGTGAGATCATTCAAGGTATCGTGGAGAAAGCTATCGGAAACAGAGGGAGGGACAAGAGCCAGGCTGCCAGCCACGAAGAGCCGCCCTCACATCGTCCCACATGTTCTCCACTTTTTGGGTTTTCTTCCTCCGCTGTTTTGCTGCCCTTCTCTCTATCATCTGTTTCAAAGAACTCAGCTTAATCAGCATTTTACAATTTCTATATAATTTAAAGGGAAGTCAAAGAACATTCCATTTAACGTCTTACTTTGCAGAAAGAGCTGAAGCTCAAATACACTATCTTGCCCAGCATCACAGGGTCAGAGTTTCTGACTCCACTAAAGCCAGTTGCCTTTCCAGCCATGTCCAAGAAATAAAGAGAAGGAAATTCACCATCTTTCCTACAAAGCATTGTGAACAAGGATTACAGGCAAGTTATTATTTCAAAAACATTATCTGTTCTGCCTATTTCATTACATATGGCTTGAGAATATCTCAAATTTAACCCAAATCAAGATAACAGACTTTTTAAAGCAGGTCAAGACTTCTACTGCAGGTTAAGAAATTGTCGGAAATACATACTCCATAAAGAAAACACACTATACATTCAACACCTTTTCTAACTGGAAAGAATCTTGGTTAATTATTTTGTATTGAAATTAGTTCTTAAGAAAAATTCACTCTAAGAATAAGGCAAGACTATGTTTTTCTGAAAATGTAAAATTCTTACCTTCCATAGAGAGGTAATGATAATGTTGAGTAAAATTTTGTGAGTATAAGATGATGGATGAATCCTGAATGATACAAATAGTGCTTTATTAACATACCAGTGACATTGCTGAACTGTATAAAACAGTCTCTTCTTTAACCAGAAGAAAGGAAATAGGTTTACATAATGGCAATTATATAATTAGGAGGAACTACAATAACATTTGACTATCCTGCCTTAATAACTGTGTTATGATAGAAACAAAATACTATTTATGTTATCCTCGCATTGAAGCCAATAAAAATTATAAGGCAGCTGATTTTATTTATGGATGTCTATTTATTACAGATTTCTTTTAGATTTAGCTACCACAAAAATGACTCTTTGGCAATGAATATGGATGATTGGTTAATTTAATACCATACTATCTCAGCCAAATTAAATGAAAACATATTGGACTTTTATCTTCCACTCAAGTTATTTTTCTTTAACTGTTTTTTTTTTCCATATACCCTTGACATGTTCTGACTTGTTTATTGTCTAAGTATCAGTTAGTGACCACAGTCATCCACAAAGACAATGTGCAGAACATTTAGGAATCAGTCTTGCAGACAAGTGTCAGTCCCATGCTGGGAAGTGGTTCTCTGCAGAATAACGAGCCACAGTGCAGATAGTCAGGAGCAGCAAGACGGGGGGAGGAGGGGAAAAAGTTAAAAGAAGATCCTTACTGACCAGAGTTCAGAGCTGGACTAGGTTAGCAGAAGTAGACTCTCTGATCCAGGAACACAGGGAATCACATTATTTGTCAAGCAGGTACCTTTCAGCCTCTGCCTCCACAGGGAGGCCTGTGTGTTCATGTGCAGAGTCCTGACCCTTCAGTTATGGTCAAGACTGATGGAGACTATTGGTGGGAGTATCCTGAGATGTGATACGCAGTGAAATGAGCGAAGTTCCACAGTCTATCCCACCCAGGAGTCAATTTTTGAGATGGAGAAATGGATGCAAATAAGTGAAATATGAAAAATAAGTGAATGGTCTAGAAAACAAAGAGCAATAAACCTAAACACAAGGAATGGTAACTTCATGAGCCATTAAAATGAGACATTGGGACTTCCCTGATGGTTCAGTGGTTAAGAATCTGCCTTCCAATGCAGGAGACATGGGTTCAATCCCTGCTCAGGGAACTAAGATCCCACTTGCCACAAGGCAACTAAGTCTGCATGCCACTTAGTTAAAGAAGCCTGTGCACCACAACAAAGCCCAGCACAGCCAATAAATATATATATATATAAAATAAGTGAGATTTAAAAAAAATAAAAATGAAGTGGAATACTGAAGCTCCTGCCTAAAAGACATGGCTATTTTTTTTTTTCCATTGAAAGATCATTAAAATACCTACATCAAGCTTTGGATATCTTTTGGTTATTAGAACACACTTTTTCTAGATTTTACTTTCTTCTTATCTTTACAGTGTTAAGATGAATGCCAGGTTCATTTTCTATTCAGTGTGGCTTAAAATAAGAATGTAAGTTGTGTTGAGGACATGAAAAAAAATATACTACTTTATATCTCACAAGATGGTTAACGAGGTACTGAGTGTTTAATTGGCTGTTTCTGATACCCAAATGTTTTAATCCCAAGAGGAAATGAAATGCCTTATCTTAAACAAATTATTTTATATCTTATCATTCCAAGATAGCATTTACACATCAGTGCTTTTATTCAAAAGAGTGAGTAATGGGAATGTTTAGCACAATGGCTGATTGAGGTGGGAGTCAAGGACTGAGATGTTATGAAGCACAGAACTTTTGGAGAAAGCTTAAATCTCAAAAGAGAGGTTTGTGCCTCCTCCGTGGCTCCTAAGGCCAGACATGGCTCTGTTTCTGGCATGAAACAGCCAAACCAAATATTTGATTTGACTGATATGTTCACCAGAAAAGTGATTGCCTTTCTATTGCATAATGTCATTTCATATCAAAAGATACAATAGTCTGAAAGCCATTATCCTAAATAATGTTTAGTCAATATCAATCAGGATACAAAGATTATAAGAAGTTTCTGCATAATAAAGGACTCTCACAAAATTAATTCTGTTTTGTCTCTAACTGAAAGCATTTTCAAGCTATTCTGAGTTTTTACATTATCCCATTCCAGTGCAACATTGGAGTTGTAATACAAAGACTCTTCCTCCTCTGGGATAACAATTAACAAAGAGGGAAAATAACTACTTTTGCTAGTAGGATACTGTTTTACATGATCCTGTATTTAACTGCACATGTTATTACCTTTTTAATATTTACATGGATATGAACATAAAAGACATTGAAATATTAAATAGTTGTCAAGTGTATATTGTCTCCTTGATAATGGCTTCTTTGATTTTTTGACGCATTATAGTCACTTGAATTGCTTTGAAACATTGAAAGATCCTGGTTGGAAAGATATATAGAGTTAGATAATTTGTAATCTAGTTTAATTAATGAGAATCAGGGATAACAATAAAAAACAAAATCTTAGAAGTGCAGTTGTTCTTAGGGTTTTATTCTTATACATCAATTATGTACCAGCATTAGGAAAAACACTAGTGCTTTTACTATAACTTTCTCTATTCCTGCCTAGTCCTTGATGGAAGTGCTAAATGCAAAGAAATGACAAAAATAATAGAGAGAAGAAATCAGAAGTAGAGTGACAGATAATCCACAACCAGCTTCTGACTCAACTCACTAGCTGAATAGCTGTAACTGTGTCAAAGAACTAAGTAGCTGTAGTTGTGTCAAAGAACTAAGCTTTGGGGCCCTAATAGTCTTGATAGTCTCAGTTTTTTAACTATTGTTTGACACAGAAGAAATCTTGACCTTGTTTGATTAATTGATGAATTAACTAATGATTCTATGGTCTATTAATCTATAACTTACCTCTCTTATTGAAACAGTCTCATTCCTAGCACTGGACTATTTCCAGTTTTCATATTTATTCACCTGGATTTTTTCCAGGTTGTCTGCAATTATTAGCCTACTACTTATTTTTCTCCTTTGCAAATTAATCATTACCTAGTCATTAGGCCCTCTTATCTTTTCATTCATTTTCTAGGAGCTTTGAACAGTACCCATAGTTTTACTTACCTGTATGTAGATGACACACAATACATCTTTCTAGCCCAGAACTCTCCCTGAATTCTACCCATATATCCATCTCCCTTTGGACATCTAATAAATAGTTGTGATTGCCCCACCCCATGCCAATCAAATATGCTTTTTCCAGTGTCCTTATCTCAGTAAATGACACTACCATTCACACAACATCCTTGACAACTTCCACATCTTTGAATACACGTTAAGTATCTTAAAACTACTTATTCTTTTCTCTGCCTCTTCTAGTACCACCCAGCCTAAGTTGCCATCGTCTTCCACCTTCACTACTAACTACTTTGTCATTACTACATCCACTGATACATTAAGAAAAGTCAAGATTAAGTGGAGCTATTTCCTGCAAGTTCAAGTCCATGGCAATCACTCAGTACTCCAGGATAGCAAGAGTAACAGGAAAAATCCTCAACATGCATGGCTCCCAGCATTTGCACCAACATATGTACAAATTACATACAAGCAGCTTCTCTTGTGGCTGAGCTGGTAAAGAATTCGCCTGCAATACGGGAGATCTGCGTTCTATCCCTGGATTTGGAAGATTTCCTGGAGAAGGGAAAGGCTACTCACTCTAGTAGTCTGGCCTGGAGAATTCCATG
Organism: Odocoileus virginianus; assembly: GCF_023699985.2. Taxonomy (NCBI): domain Eukaryota; kingdom Metazoa; phylum Chordata; class Mammalia; order Artiodactyla; family Cervidae; genus Odocoileus; species Odocoileus virginianus. The sequence goes on from NC_069697.1 coordinate 34,759,635, forward strand.
GACTCTATAGTTCATGGCGTTGCAAAGAGTCAGACACAACTAAGTGACTTTCACTTTCACATGCAAATTAAGATCCACAAAAAAGCACATTTGCCAACTATGGAAGCTTTAGTAATTTTTTAATTAAAATACAGTTGATTTAAAATATTGTGTTTAAAAAAATATTGTGTTAATTTTGAGTAAACAACAAAGTGATTTTGTACAAATAAATATGTGCATATCTGTATTGTTCTTTTGTGATTTTTTTCCATTACTGTTTTTTACAAGATATTGAATATAGTTCTCTCTGCTATATTGTAAATCCTTGTTGTTTATCTGTCTTATAGATGGTAGTATTAAGTTCATACTCCTAATTTATCCCTCTTCTATTCCCCTTCGGTAACCATAAGTTTGTTTTCTATGTCTGTGAGTTTGTTTTGTAAGTACGCTTCTTTGTATCATTTTTTTTAGATTCCACATATAAGTTATCATACAATATCTATCTTTCTCTCTTACTTCACTTAGTATGATAGTCTCTAGGTCTATCCATGTTGCTGCAAATGGCAATACTTCATTCTTTTTTATTGCTGAGTAATATTTCATTTTATATATATATATATATATATATATATATACACACATACAACAATACCATATCTTCTTTATTTATTCATCTGCTAATGGAAGGACTGATGTTAAAGCTGAAACTCCTGGCCACCTCATGCGAAGAGTTGACTCATTGGAAAAGACCCTAATACTGGGAAGGACTGGGGACAGGAGGAGAGGGAACGACAGAGAATGAGATGGCTGAATGGCATCACCGACTCAATGGACATGGGTTTGGGTAAACCCCGGGAGTTGGTGATGGACAGGGAGGCCTGGCGTGCTGCGATTCATGGGGTCGCAAAGAGTCGGACATGACTGAGCGACTGAACTGAACTGAATGGACACTTAAGTTGCTTCCATGCCTTCCCTATTGTAAACAGTGCCACTGAAATCTCTATGTTTTTATTTATTTTTCTTTCTGTTCTCCTTATACACTAGCCTTGCAAACTTCCTAATGCATATTTTAATCACAAGGTCTAGATCTACAGTTGCTTTATCTAATTGAGTACTCACTCAAATGAATGCCAGAGAATTTTAAAGACCAGACCTGAGCTGATTTAGTCAGATGGTTGGGTATTAGATTTTACATCTTTATTTTCACTTTTTCAGAACAGGCCTAAAACAATGAAATTCATCTGGCTAATTTACACATTAAAGTATTTTGGAAGACAAGCTGGTGTGGTGGACTTCAGCCTGCAAAAACCAGGGTCTGAGCCCAGCTCCACCACTTACTAGCCAGCTAATCTAGGGCAAGTACAATTCTATACAGTCCCAGTTAAACTCCTTTTAGACACTCAAGCACTGGGTTTGGAATCTGAAAATTTTGGCTTCAAGGCCAAGTCTATCACTTACAAAAATTTAGGAAAGTTTCTTAACCTTCTCTGGACCCCAATTTCATCATCTATAAAACAGAGATATTTTACTTACTTCACAGAGTTGTTTTTCTTTTTTCTTTTTTTGGCCATACTGCATGGCTTGCAAGATCTTAGTTCCCCAAGCAAGGACCGGATCCAGCGCTTGGACAGTGGAAGTGCCAAGTCCTATCCACTGGACTACCAGGAAAGTCCCACCTCACAGTGTTGTTTTAACAATCAAATTAGTTCAGGGACAAGTGCTTATGACAGCAACTGGTGCCAGGAGCTATGATGGGGAAAATAAACTAGAAGCAAGTGAGACACATGGTGAGCAGGTCCCTCAGCAAACATGCTGACAGGTCCCTGACCAGCAAAAGGTGAGAGCCTCATAAGACAGGTTGCCAGGAGCCAAGTCAAAAAGCAGAGAGAGAAGAGAAGAGTGAAGTCAGAAAATGGAGTTATGGAGCATCAGGAATCTATCACCAGTTAGTAAAAAAACAGAGAGAGAGAGAGAATGAAGAAAACAATCAGAGTAAAGAGAATGGGAGAGTCTATAGTCCCAAAGAGAGAACGTCAGTGGCTTCCTGACAATTTTCAATTCCTGAGGACCCAGCTAGAATTCACTTTTGTGAGGTTTCTCTGAATTATTTCAACAACAACAAAACTTTGTTGTGAGTAATTTTAAAGTGGGGAAACCTGACAACGTTACCTCTGCCAGGCAATCGAAGTCAACATCAACAGTGAAAAGTCATGTTGATAGCACATAACCTTGGCATGATGTGATGATGACAATGCTTTATGTCAGTGTTCCTCCTCCCAAACATATAGCCCCAGTCAAAGTATAAGAAAACCACTGATAAGCCTTGGTTGAGGGACCATCTACAAAATACCTGACCAGTGTGCTTGAAAACTGTCAAGGCCATCAAAAACAAAGGAAGTCTGTGGAACTATCACAACTAAGATGAGCACCAGGAGACAAGATCACTAAATTTCATTTAGTATCCTGGCTGGGATCCTGGAATAGATAAAGGACTCTGGATTAAAACTAAGGAAATCTGAATGAGCAATAGAACTTAGTTCACAATAATATGTAAATATGGACTTTTTCATCATGACAAAAACTATTCAATATGTTAACAATTATTTTTAATTATGACAAAGAAATTATACAGTTATGTTGACAAGTGAAACTAAGTGTTGTGTATAAGGGAACGTTGTACTCGCCTCACAATTTTTTGTCTGAAGTATTCTAAAATAAATTTATTTTTAAAAAATAAAGAAAAATCCTCTTTTGTTCCTTGAGCTAGACTGAGATAAGGACTGACCCTGCAACCAAACCAAATTCTAGCTTAGGTACTATCCGAAACCTTGAACAAGTTACTTAAAGTCACCAGCTTCTTTATTCCTCTGTAAAGCAGACAGAGTACATTTAAAGTTTGCTGGAAGAATTAAAAGGCTAAGTGCGTGGACAGAGTAAGCACTTATTAAAAATAAAATTATTTTTACTATCAACATCATCGCTGTTTTTGTGTGCATGCACAGTCATGTCTGATTCTTTTCAACCCCATGGATTGTAGCCCATCAGGCTCCTCTCTCCATGGAATTTTCCAGGCAAGAATACTGAAATGGGTTGCCATTTCATATTCCAGGGGTACTTTCCAATCCAGGGATTGAACCATGTCTCTGGTGTATACGGCATTTCCTGCATTGGCAGGTAGATTCTTTACCACAATGCCACTTGGGAAGACCCATCATCATTGTTATTATTTAGGTAAGGTACATTACCTAAAACATGGAAGGTGCTCAGCAAATATTGTCTCCTTTATCCATTCCCCCTTGTTGGTTCTTTATAATACATACACACGCTACCTAAAGCATTAATATATCTCAAATGTCTGTACAAACTCTTTATTAACACAAGCCAAATATACACAATTGACCACAGAAAATGTCACTCTAAACTAGAGTGATTCAACTGCTGAAGGAATCTTCTGTGGAGAGCTTGTACTATATCTGCTTGCTCTTGACCAGGGCCAGCAGGCTGACAGTGGACCAGGGACTGGCCTTTGTCCCTCTAATCTTTTTCTCACTCTAAGCCTGGAGTGAGAGGCTGGCTGGCCTCAGCCATGTCTACTCATAAAATATGTCAGTGTTTTCCACAGGGTCTGGCCCTCTATTCCACCACACAATATGGAGAATTTTTAAAAGGCAAACAGGGTAAGTGGGCTATCAACCCTGCATGGGGAACTTAAATAATAATATAACATTTATGAAGATTTTTTAAAAGACAACTTTCTAACCCAGATCATTAAGGTGGCCTTTGTATTATTTAATAGTATAAGCATAGAAAAGGAAGAAAGTAATATTTCAGTCTTTTTGCTATTTCCCTAAGGAAACATACTTTCTTTTAAGCCCCAAACATAATGTAGTTAACTCATTTTTTATAATATAAAATAATCATATCATAGAAAATACATTATGAACAGAAGAGAAAATCTTCTCCAAGGTTGAAAAGCAATTGTTACCCTATCTTAATTCTGATGTTTAAAATGTTCAGAATTTCTTTTGTTTCCTTTATATCAGCAGACTGTTTTTCAGGCTTTCTCCCAACCCTGGCCCTATCAGTTAACATCTAATTCAGTTTCCCTTAGTGCACAAACATTTGGAGGATGTGTAATATGTACTTGGCATGGTGTCAGGCCTTGTGAGGACACACTGGAGAAAAGACACAATCCCTGTCTTCAGGTGGCTTATTATGCAGCAGAGGAAGTAAAACATGATGATAATTATAATATATGCTTGGCTAGAATCTCATGAAGCCTATAAAGGATGCTTATTCAAATCCCCATCAGAGGCAATCAAGGTGAGGGGAGCTATTTCCAACCAAGAGGGATCAAGAAACATATGAATAAGAATTGTCCCTGAAAACAAGGACTATTTCAACTCCTGGAGAAAAGGCAGGAGGATCCAGAAATGAACCTCACATATATGAGGGATGTTCATGGAGCCAGTAGAGTTCACAATGCAGTTTACTTTCAGCTGAGTAGTTAAATTCCATTCCAGTTTGTTGCTTATTAATGATAATACTCCACTTTTGTTGAGTTCACCAGATATGATTCTTCTTTGTCAGTCATGGTAACTGGGTGAAGCTCAGTATTCAATTTTGCCCTAATTTCTGCAGAAACTTCCTTTCTGGGCCTCTCTCTAGCCTTTTATAAAAAGAGACACATGATATCACTGTGTTTGTCCCTATTATTCCATTTGCCAGATTTTGTTTGTGTGAATAACTCAACATGATTCAGAAATCTGACTTTTAAAGAATCAGTACTATTGTGAAACAGGCAGCACATGCTCTCCAGTTATTTTGTAAGACTTTATAAACTGAAAAATATATAAAAAGAGACATCAACACAAATGTGGAACTAAAGAAAACTGGCTCTGACTTTCTTGCCATCAAATGTCCTAATGTATTCCAGTTCATATATAGGTCCAATATTTTAAAGTTGGAGAATGTTTCAATGGGACAATATATGACCTTAGGAAAATTTGTTTAAATCTCCCTGAACTTCAGTTTTTCATGGGTAAAATAAGTCTGAGCTATAAATGTGGAATCAGAACATCAATGGATCAAAACTCTAGAATCTGCTGAGAAGTATGCTTGGGGGTATAGTTAAAATGTGATCATTTTAAGACCTGTGTCTTGAGACCTTGTTGTTGTTGTTTAGTTGCCAAGTCATGTCTGACTCTGCAACTCCACGAACTATAGCTCTCCAGGTTCTTCTGTCTGTGGGATTTCCCAGGCAAAAATACTGGAGTGGGTTGCCATGTTCTTCTCCAGGGGGATCTTCCTGACCCAGGGATCAAACCTGTCTCTCCCACGTTGGCATGCAGTTTCTTTACCACTGAGCCACCTAGAAGCCCATCCTGAGAGCTTAGCTAATTCTAAATTTCTTGAAACGACTTAGTGAGACATGGATGGTGAAATAGCTCACTTAGGAGCTAAGTGAGTCTCTGAAGCAATGCTGCGGTCTTTAGGGTGGCCTAGAACAGGACTGTCACAGCTGAGAATGCCCGAGGTGGATCCTAAGGCCTCTCCTTTCCTTTCCTTTCTTGTCTGATTAGCTCCTCAGAACAGAAATGATCTCCTCTAGACTGTGGTATCACCAAGAAAAATCCAACTGAATTTTTATAATTGTATTTTGGGGGTTGGATCACAGGGGTCATGGTGCACTCAAATATTACACAATAAATCAATTAAATATCTTGATAATTATATTCAAAGTGCACATTACAGGAGGGAGAGCAAAGGAGTCAAGCAGAGTCTGGTAGGAATTATCAACGTCCTCTAACTTAGTTGAAAAAGGCTTCCTGAAGAAGATAGGTTTCACTTTAATAACCACTGGGACTCCATTGGCACCTGGTGGGTCTGGTTAAATCCAACCTGGCCAGGACTCACAGTCAGACTCAAGTGGGCTGGCACACAGGATTCCAAGCTTTGAGGGCTTGACATATGCCACCTCACCTAGAATTAGTTGTGCATGTCTTGTTACTCTACCGGAGTGCAAGCTGCCTGAAGGCAAGAATCTTGACATTATTGAAATGTTTGTGGGCCCCTAGACAGTGTCTGGTACCTGGTACTTGGCAAGTGATAGGTATCAATTAATTGAAGGAATTCATATAATAACCCCAGAGCTGGCATAGTTTGAAATCAGAGAGTTACTATTCTTTGATCCTTCTAGAATGGCTAGACTCTCTTCCCAGCCATGACCCGGGAAAGAAGGAGAATCCTTTTAGATGAGGAAGGAAAAGTCTGAACTGAAGCTTTCCTTGTTCCTCCCAGGTGCAAACGTGCCTTGAAAGAAAGCAGGAAGGTGAGCAGACTGGCTGGGCCTCTCACGGGATGCACATAGAGTGCTTTTCCCCTACCCCACGCCCATCACATCCCACTTCACCCCTTCTTCATGTTAGTAAAGTCCTGACTATAGAGTTAAACAAGGATGTTAAATTGAATTCCGTTCACATATCCTGGGTGTATAGTAGATTTGGCACTATTGTTCAAAACATTTGCTGTTCCTTGTGAGATAATTCTATTTCCTTTCCTCACTGAAGCAGACTTGGCTGCCTCACCAGCTTTGCAATGGAAAGCAAGTGAAGGTAACTCTCTCCCTCTGAGCAGAAGCTTTAAGACCCAGCTTGTGACTCAACATCTCTTTTCTCTCTTCCATGAGAGATTTTTAAATTTCTCATTTGTCTGGGTTCCAGATTAAACAGGAGGTGGAACAGCGACCAAGCTGACCAACTCTGGATATGTGGTGCAAAAAATAAAAACTGTTTTTCTTACAAGCCCCCAAAGTTTGAGGGAGGGGGTGGTTTATTACTGCACCATCATAACAGCCTATACTGTTGATCCAAGTATACTTTCCAAGTGCCGGGAAATGTGCCACGTGCTGGTATATAAAGGTAAATGGCATGGATTAAAGATGATGATCTTTAAGAGACTCTAATCTGTGATGGAGACATAAATATACTCAGCAAAGTATTATATGAGTCAGATATGTGAGGAAACAGACTCATAGACTCTTTCTTGATAAACTATCTTGAGAAAAAGCCTCAGGGAAGAACAGCTCAGGGCGTATATGCAGCTAATCAGGTAATTTGGTTACTGTGCCCAAAGAGTGGCATTTGGAGATCACAGTGTACAGGGGACTCCCTGGGGATGTTAATATTCACGGTATATCCCAGTTTGAATTTATGTCATATGTCTTAGTGCCACTATGAGTTTCATCATTCATTCTCTTTTACTGCATGAAAGTATCTCAATTTAGATAATAAATTATATAATCACCTTAATATTGATGTGCTAGATCTTATTGGTTGTTCATGCTCTAAGGCTGGCATCCTGGACAGGTCATGCTTCTCAGACAGGCTGACTACACAAGTCAAGTGTATTTGATGAGCCACGCCTACTGACAGGATGAAATATCAGATTGCCTACCACACCCACAGATCCCTACTGAGAAAGCAGCCCAGGGGTCTCTTTCAGAAAAATACTCTTATGCTATTGCACTGAGACCCTAACTGGCTCTGATGCTTCAGCCACAACCAATTAAACCTGAGAATATGCAGCCAAAGTTGGCTGTGGACAGTCTGAAAGAAAGGAAATCAACCACTTGGGAGGTGACACATTTTAAAACTAATTTGTTCATCCATTCAAGAAATATTTACTGAGCACCTGTTCTGTAGCAGGACATCCGTACTGAACAGACACAAACTAGCCCAGCCACATGCTTTCTTGGGAAATATGACAGCAAGATGCACAGGGAGCAGGGGTGCAAGGAAAAAAGCAGCCCCCAGTGAGTTCCCCTTCTGAGAAGGTAACAAAAGGGCACTCGGACTGCTGATAAATCAGAACCCAGCAGTTCTAGCACTCCTTCTCCCCACGGAGCACCCCGATGCTGAGGTGGGTTAACCTACCTCCTGATTCTCACCTGCACCCTGAAAGATCAACTACCATCTAGGGTTGCCAAATTTGGCAAATAAAAGCACAGGATGACAGCTGTGTTTGAATTTCAAATAAACGATGAATACTCTTTAAATCTATGTACATCCATACACTATCTGGGACATAATTATACTAAAGATTATTTGTTGTTTATCTAAAATTCAAATGAACCGGGTGTCCTAGATTCTGTCTGGCAACTTTACCCCTATGGCATCGGCAGGGATGGGCAGGGCGGGAGGGTGGGGCCCAGTGAGTGGGATTGGCAGAATCTTAGTGGCTCAGGGATTTCATACTAAGTCAGCCCTAAGTGCTGTTTCCACCTTCACTACCCCCAGAACTTCCAATCTGAAAAATTCCCCACATTGCACCTGCAGAATCTGGGACCTCTCCTCGCTCATCATCTCTCTGACACTCACAGGAACATGGGAATAATGATACTTCACACAGTTGTTGAAAAATGTAAGGTTACTCAATCAATCAACAAACATTTACCAAAGGTTTATATGCCAGGTACCCTGTTCAGTAATCAAGGCAGATACAAACCTTTCTCTGCAGGATCTCGCTATCCTGTGACATGCACGAGAGTGAATAAGCAGACGACATGCATTGTGACAAGAGCAGGGACTGGTGTACAGAACATTGCAAGCCCAGTGCCTGGCTCGGTTGCTCCATAAATGCTGATTGATATGACGAATCTGTAGGGATAGAGCTCTGGGCCCTCCTTCCTCCGACTCCATCTTCGGATTCCTCCAAGAGTTGAAGATCTGCTCTGGTTTTCAGCCCTGGAGTGAGGTCCCTTCTGGCAAGGGTCCCTGACATCCTGGGCTGCCTTTCCCGCTTCCACCTTTAATGCTCCATCCACCCCTCCTGCCAGGACCTCCTGCTGCCTCCCTCTAGGCCTCCCTGACGCTGACCTCCCACTCTGTCGGCTGGCCCTCACCCAGCAGTTCCATTAATCTGACTTCCAGGCATCAGGCATCCGCAGGAGAGCTTGTCCAAGTGAGAAAGATTCCTGCTGTATCCTTTCACTTAGGCAAAAAATATATATATATATGCCTGTGTCTTAAAGCAGTTCCCTTTATGACCTTGTGAGTGTGGGCAGTCACTGTGTGATGAGCCTGGTGTCGATGTTAAAGGTTTGTAAGACTTTAGGGATGAAAATGAAACACGATCCAGGTTTTCCAATCCAGAAGAGGGTCTCTTCAAGCAGCTACATCTTTCAAGCCACTTCAACTTTCTAGTTTCTGGGTTGGCTCAAGCCATGTCAAACCTGCGACGCAGAGCCGGCAGCTTGAGTGTGGGAGTGTCAGCGCAGATCTATTTCTGTGGCAAGTTCAGTACAGGCTGAATTTAAAATATGAAAAACAAAAGTGAGGCTCATAACTATGTTACCGAAAGAGGGGGAGGGGATAAAAACACAAGACTTCTACAGAAGCAGCCCCTCTCCCAACTGCAATTTATTACAAATGTTTCTCTATTCCAGCTCCTAACATGATGTGCCAAGCTGAAAAAGAGGCAAATCATTGTGAGGTTTTACTGTGCCTGCTTTTAGTAGCCAGCTATGGTCCTGCCAAGCCTTCCATCCTCTCGCCAAATAGAAAGTTGCAACACAGAGGAAATTGTCTTTTGCTCAGTGGAGGAATGGCCAAGTCCCCACAAACTAGGTCTTACTGTTTGCTTGGGGTCCAAATGGAAAAGAGAGGGGATGCCACTGCTGTGTTTCCAGCTCACACAGATTCTCCAACATCCCAGGCAGGGGAGGGAGGAGGGGGAATGACCCAGGGGCAGTGGTGTGTGTGTGTTTTAAGCTAACTACCTAGAGGTACCTCCACCAATAGCTGGAGTCTAACATCAGTGAGTAAGACTGAAATGATCCAGTTATAACATTAGCATTTCTCATGCTAGGCAGTCTTGTTTTGTGGCAGTTGCTTCCTGATGGGATACTAATTTAGCCTCTCATACACCCATATAGGACTAAAACTAACAGAAATGCAGCTAACAGAAGTGCTATTGACCTGGCCTGCTCTCTCCAGGCGTGTTCATCCACGGACGTTAGCTGGGCCCCCACGGTGACTTGACAGCATGATCATTTCACACCACAACTAGTTTAGAGGGGCTCAAACAAAACTGGGTGTTTTTACTTATAGTGAACAAGGAGTTTATGAAAAAAGTCTTATAAAGGGAGAGGGAGAGAGACAGGGAGAAAGGCAGGGAAATGTTCGAACTAGCCCCCATCTGTTCCCTGAGGTCTACCCTTGGATTTGCATCATCTTTTCTCTGGATCTCATGAGTCTTCATTGTTTTGAGTAGTGATTTGTGGTACATGGCTGCTGACTAATTTTCCTTTCTCTTTAAATTTCTGTGTCTGCTTTTTTGGCATTTTTATCTTTCCATTTCTTCTTCATGGAATGTACTTCAAACATAAATGGAAAAAAAGGGACCTTCTACACAAGAACTATCGCATTCCCAGCTTTTGCAACAGAACTCTTATTTGCAACATAAATTCTTTCATCACTAGACTGGAAGAGATATGTAAATTCCTCTAACCAGTATATCATTGACTCAGATTGTCTCCCGTTTTTTTTTTAGTATAACTTCTCAATTATATAAGGAAATTTCCAAAATTGAATATATATTTTCAAATTTGCACATAATGATATAAGCTGTAGGCCATGTAATTTTAATTGACTCATTAACCCAATCAATAAAATGTTTATTGAGTACAATGTGCCAGACCCAAAACTAACTATTGTAAATTTAACAGTGAACAAGACAAACACAGTCCCTGCCTTCAAGGAATCAGACTTCATTCTTCCATTAATTCTTTATTTCATAAGTATTTGAGTCTAATAATCTATAAGACATTTTGCCAAACCTGAAGATATAAAACAATTTCCTGATCCTCATGCTATCTCTGTGTTCTTGATTTTTTTCCCCTCAGTTCTAATGGTTTATTTCATACAAACATTTGGTTCTACAACTGAAATACAATTGTCACTACAATTACCAGTAGCCCAGGACAGGGTATTTCAAAAATTCCAAACTCTATTAATTTTCAGCAGTTTTTTTCATCTAATTAAATCTGCTGAAGGTGAAACTCCAATACTTTGGCTACCTGATGCCAAGAACTGACTCATTAGAAAAGACCCTGATGCTGAGAAAGATTGAAGGCGGGAGGAGAAGGGGACAACAGAGGACGAGATGGTTGGATGGCATCACCGACATGATGGACATGAGTTTGAGTAGGCTCCAGGAGTTAGTGATGGACAGGGAAGCCTGGCGTGCTGCAGTCCATGGGGTTGCAAGGAGTCAAACACGACTGAGTGGCTGAACTGAACTGAACTGAACTGAACTGAAACCCATCAGGCTTATCCCATTTGAGACTTCATTAAAACCAAAGTATCTGCTGTTTGAATGCTTTTTTGTAAAGTAAACATAGCCAGAAGGAATAAGCATTGTCAGAATATGCTTTGTCAAAATGTGCTTCATTTTCCAGAAGGTTCTGCTTCCCTGCTCTGCTCATTCTAAGTTTTAGAATTTGGCTATAAAATATACATTTGTATATTCACCCTAGTGTGTTTCCTAAATTAAATTTTTATTTTGACAATGAAAAGAATTAGTTTTACATACATAAAATCAACTTCTAATTCTTACCAAAGAAGACATGACCTGGGGGATTCCCCCGCATGGGTTTTTGTGTGGTGCACCCAGGAGGCTGGCCCCGTAGGATATGACGGAGTTCCTGTGAGTCCTAAATGCAGGCTGCAGCAGGTCAGAGGCCATGGCGACCTCAGCAGCAACGTATGAATTTTCCTCAGGGCAAATGATATGAGGATTGGTACATAGAGGGGAAGACAAATATGGAAATAAATATTCTGAAGACAATAAACAGTTTTTTGGCCATCACTTGGGGGGTCACACACATTATTGAATAAATGGCAAAACCACATCTCGGGATGTGACTGGAAGAACGGTGCCACCAGCACGGCTTCCTTGGCTTCCCGGTACAACCAGTGACCCTCCCACAATAAGAACACAGCTGCTGGTAAGTTTATTTGGACAAACCATAAAAGCATCAAACTGGCACTCCAGAACAGTGTGTGGTTCACTCTACCAGAAAGAAGAGTCAGGAGCGGGCTCCTGCTTCAACACCTTACAAGTAAAGACAGTGAAAAACAATTTAAATACATAAAATATAGGACTTTTCATGTAATTGCACCTTAACTGCTTACTATTAACTTGATTAAAATTGTTTGACTAAGGGAATATAGTGTCAACTTAGAGTCAAATAAAAAAGTGGAACTAAAGTATACTGATGTTATTCAAATGCCAACTACATAGATTCCTCATAAATTACAAGTATCAAGGTAGGAAGGAAAGAGATGCAACATTGATGGAAATATTACTAAAATAACAGGCCAAATAAGTTTAAAAAATAAAAAGTTTGATTCTTAAGGCATGGGGTATCAGGCAACACATGGGAGTGATTTGTGAGAGGAGACCCTGTGATTGTCCCAAACTGCTGCCTTGGGAGCCTTTCCGGGCTACAGTGCAGGGGGGAAGGGAGGGGACCAGGCTGAGTCCTGGAGCTTCCCCGAGTGGAGGAGACAGAGTCAATTGTCCACAGAGGGCCAAGACGCTAGAATTCACAAGGCAAATGATGGTAGAATGAGGAACATGCATTTCTTCAGTTTTGTCTGAATCTCTGCGACCCTATGGACCGTAGTCCACCAGATTACTCTGTCCTTGGTATTCGCCAGGCAAAAATACTGGAGCGGATTGCCATCTCTTCCTCCAGAGGATCTTCCCAATCCAGGATCGAACCCACATCTCTTATGTTTGCTACATTGGCAGGCAGGTTCTTTACCACTAGCACCATCTAGGAAGCCCTAAGGACGGTGAGGAGAGAGCTATTGTTTAGGTACAGAAGAAAGCAGCTTTTAGTTTGCATAAGAACTACAAATGTTTCTTCAGCCGTTCAGAGGTAGTTGGCTCTGGGGTCTTATCCTGGATAAAAGAAACAGCTCTGTCATCTCCTTGGCTGAAACAAAACAGTATTACAGCTTGATAGATAGGGCCTAGATTCTCAAATTGATTGCATTCGGAGGAAACCTCCTTCCTCTTGCCACTTTTATTCAACATGGGTTTAGAAGTCCTAGCCACTGTAATCAGAGGGAAAGAAATAACAGGAATACAAATAGGAAAGAAGTAAAACTGTCACTGTTTGCAGAGGACAAGATATTTTGCATTAGAAATCCTAAAGACACCACCAGAAAACTACTACAGCTTATCAATGAATTCAGTAAATTGTAGGATACAAAATTAATATATGAAGTCTGTTGCATTTCTATACACTAACAAAAAAGTATCAGAAAGAAAAGTTAAGAAAACAATTCCGTTTACCATCACATCAAAAAGACTTAAATAACTAGGAATAAATCTTCCTCAGGAGGTTAAAACCTGTACTCTGAAAACTATCAGATGAAAAAAATTAAAGACAACATAAACAGATGGAAAGATACACTATGTTCTTGGATTGGAAGAATCAATATTGTTAAAATGACCATATCACCCAAGACAATTTACAGATTCAATACAATCCTTATCAAAATACCAAAGGCACTTTTCACAAGACTAAGACAGATAATTTTAAAATTTGTATGGAAACACAAAAGAATTACAAATAGTCAAAACAATCTTGAGAAAGAAGAACAGACTTGGAAAAGCACACGGTCTGACTTCAGACTATACTACAAAGCTACAGTAATCAAAATAGTATGGTATTGGCGCAAAAACAGACACATAGATCAGTGGAACAAGATAGAGTCCAAAAATAAACCTACACACTTATAGTCAATTAATCTATGACAAAGAAGGCAAGAATATATAACAGAGAAAAGACAGTCTCTTTAATAAGTGATGCTAGGAAAACTGAACCACTACATGTAAAGAATGAAATTAGAATATATGTATATGTAGCACCATATACAAAAATAAACTCAACTGGATTGCAGACATAAATGTAAGGTTGGAAACCATAAAACTCCTTGAGGAAAACATAGGCAAAACACTCTTACATAAACTACAGCAATATATTTTTTTAGTGTCTCCTAAAGTAAAGAAAATAAAAGCAAAAATAAACAAATGAGACCTAATTAAAGCTTTTGCACAGCAAAGGAAACTATCAACAAAATGAAAAGACAACCTAGTGAATGGGAAAAAAGATATTTTCAAATGATACAACCAATAAGAGATTAATATCCAACATCTATAAATAGTTCATGTAACTCAACATCAGAAAAACAAAGAACCTGATTTTAAAATGGGCAGAAGAACTGAATAGACATTTTTCCAAAGAAAAATACAGATGGCCAACAGGCACATGAAACTATGTCCAACATTGCTAATCATCAGAGAAATACAAATCAAAACCACAGTGGATATCACCTCACACCTATCAGAATGGCTGTCATCAAAAAGAATACAAATAAGAAATGTTGGCAAGGATGTGGAAGGAAAGGGAACCTTCATTCACTGCTGGTGGGAATGTAAATTGATGCAGCCACTGTAGAAAACAGTATGGAGGTCTTTCAAAAACTAAAACTAGAACTACCATGAGATGACTATGATTTTTATCTTTCCTTTTGTTAAAGTGGTGGATCAGCATTACATTGATTTGAGTATGTTGAAACATTCCTGTGACCCTGGAGTAAATCCAACTTAATAGTGGTGTATGATCCTTTTTACATATTGTTGGATTCAGTTTGCTAATATTTTATTGAGGATTTTTGCATCTACTGCTTATTTATCAAAAATATTGGCCTTTTATTTCATTTCTGGTAGTGTCTTTTGTCTATTTTTGGTATCAGAGTAATGATGGTCTTGTTAAATAAATTTGGGAGTACTCGATCTTCAGTTTTTTGGAATAGTTTGAGAAGGATGGGTTCATATAGGTTGATCCATAGTTTTATCTACTTTCTTTAAACTGATAGTCATTTAGTTCAAAAACATTCTAAAATATTCACATTTTTTACTCCCCTCCTACACACTTTGTGTTTTTGATGTCATATTTTACATCTGCATGCTTATCCTTTTACTAGTTATTGCAGTTACAGCTGCTTTTACACTTTTTATCTTTTAATCTATGTATTGGCTTATTTAAGTGGTCTTCAACTCTTACTGTGGATTTCCCTGGTGGCTGAGATGGTAAAGAATCCACCTGCAATGCAGGGGCCCCAGACTCAATTCCTGGGTGGGGAAGATCCCCTGGAGAAGGGAATGGCTACCCGCTCAGTATTCTTGCCTAAAGAATTCCATGGACAGAGGAGCCTGATGGGCTACAGTCCATGGGATCACAAAAAGTGAACACAACTGAGCGACTAACACACACACACACATATAACCCTTATTATACATTATCTGTTTTTATTGGGAGTTTCTCTCTCCTAGAGATTCTTACGTCCTTTCCACTTACATGAGACCCTTCAACATTTCTTTTAGTGTAAGTTTACTATTGCTGACTTCTTTTGGTTCTGCTTCTCTGAGAAATTCTATTCTAAATGATTGTGCTGGGTAGAGTATCCTAGGTTGCAATTCTTTCTCTTTTAGGACTTTGAATATATCGTGCCACTCCCTTCTTGCTTTCAAGGATTCTGCAGAGAAATCAGTTGGCAGCCTTATGAAGATTCCCATGTATATGACTCTGGTTTTTTTATCTTTTCTACCTTTAGAATTCTCTCTTTAGCTTTAACCTTGGTCAGTTTAATTATGATATATCTTGGTGTGAGGCCTTTCTTATTTATCTTGTTTGGGACCCTATCTGCTTCCTTTACCTGGATATCTGTTTCCTTATTTAAGTGTGGAACGTTTTCAGCCATAACTTCTTCAAATACATTTTTATCCCATTCTTTCACGCTTCTCCTTTGGCTTCTCCTATAACATGAATGTTGTCCTGTCTTATGTTATCCCATAGATCCCATATATTGCTTTATTTTTGTTATTTGTGTTTCTGTCTGCTGTCCTGATTGGATGATTTTCATTATTCTATTTTCCAGATCTCTAACACTGTCTTCTGTGTCATTTAGTCTGGATATTTATTTCTGACTGAGTCTTCTCTATATTCTTTAGCTAAGCTAGAGAATAATTTAACCAATTTGAAGTCAGAGATACTGATTCACTTTATATAGCTCAGCTTCCTGATCAGTGAGAATGATATAGAATAGTGGAGAGTGAGTCTGCTTAGACAAAAGGACGATATCCAGCACAACTGCCATCCCAAATGTTGTACAAACTAAACTTTCAAATGTGAGGTCAAAATAAAGATTTTTCCAGATAAAGACTAGTGATCTTTATGAACCGGATACCTGAAATAGCTGGCAAAGAATATATGTATTTTAAAATAAATAAAATAAGCCCAAAAGAAAATGATAAGTTAAAGATAAATTACCAAGCAACAAAAATCTATAAGCCTTTAGCAAACTTACACAAGCATGGGTTGCTATTATAATAATAGTAATATTATTAATAATATTAATGGTAGAGGGGTAAAAGCAATGCCAAACAATTATTTGGAATCTAAAAGGAAATAATGACTAATTATAAAGTACCTATATTGGAGAGAAGGGTTGAGATACAGAATAGTTTTTTACTTAACACTTGATGTTAAAAAATTTAATGCTAGCTACAAAAAGAACAGAAATAGAATGTTTAATTTCCAGATAAGTAAAGAGAAAGCAGGTAGTGATGAAAATGTAATACATCCAGTAAAAAATAGCAAAAGAGGAGAGGGAAAAAACCCACCACAAATAAAAAAATAACCACACACAGAATAAAATACTAGAAATAAATTCAAATTAAAAAATAAGGAAGAAGATTGTAGATGTACAAGAAGATAATTTAAATGTAAATGAAGTCCTCTTTCTGGTTAAAAGACAAAATATGTATCCTGCCATGGCTCCTTGGTATCTCTCCAAGCACTGTTGCAATGATCCACTCACCAGGCTCTGTCTGGCTCAAAATTTTACAGTATCATTTTGACTGTAAATTACAGAAATCCAACTCAAACTTGCTGTAGCAGAAAAGGAAATGGAATTATTTGCAAAAATGGAGAGACCCAAACCACCCTGAGAAGGTTCTCTTTATTTTCAGGTTGCTGTGACTGACTCTTCTTTGCAGTTTAGCACTTCTTTATATAAATATATAATAGCAATTACCCATTGTTCCAATTGTTCATCTACATATCTGTGCCCTGTCCCAGTTACCCAATCTTTTGGGAACAAATACTGTGTTCTCATCTTCATATTTTTATCCCGTAGCATATTTCCTGACACAGAATAATCAGCTAATAAAAGCTTAATGAAAAATAAATGAATAAATGTCTCAGATGGTTATTTCTATACATGATCTCTCTTCCCTATTAGAATGTCAGCTTCTTGAGGTGGTCTCATTCCATCCATTTCTACATTCAATTCTACTACTTTTCATGCAGTAGGTAGCCAAGATATATTGGGTGATTGTGTGAAGACAAAAATTAAAAACTTCCTTCTTTTTAAAGATAAGTGCCCTGTATATATTAAATGCTATAATGTGTATGTTCAGCTTTAAATTTTCAGATGCACTTCTCAAGTAATTACAAGGGTGCTCATACCAAACACTGTGGTCAGGAAGTGGTGACTCAGCCAAGACAACTGGATGGAGCCATGTCCTCCTTCTGCATCCCAGATCCAAGTCTGTCTATACAAATAGAAGCTTATCCTCCAGGAGGCCTTTTGTACCACAGTTCAGCACTTCGTAGGAATTCTTTACAAAGACACTTTCAAGCTTCATCAGTAATGTTGGATATCGTCACGTCAATCAACAAGAGTATTACCCATTTACTCTAATACACAGTCAAAAGAGGATATTGATTGGGATTTAAGAACCTTAATTTAAGTAGAACCTTAATTTGTAGAATTAGCAAAAGAAACGAATTTTAAAAGCCATCAATTAGTAGAAATGTAGGCAATCATATGAAAGATTAACAGAGGCGCAGGTTGGATGGGGCAAAAAATGAGTGCGGGCAGGGCGAAACTTGTCTGGTTGAGCAAATTCTCACCCTCCTGGTTCCTCCACCTTACTAACAGACATTAAAAGCACTTAATTAAAACCAGTAAAGAAATTATAGCAAGGAAAAAATGGAAGGCACCAGATATAATTAGCATTGTAAGTACCTTAGAAAGCTTGCCTAGAATAGTCTTTTCCAAGCTTGTCAAGTTTCCGAGCTCACAAATCTTGTCCCAAGGCTCCACTCAGGCCCTGGTCGTCCATCCCCTCTACTGTTCTTAGCCTCCTGAGAAGGCATGTACTTCCATATGCTTATTGTGTGTCTTGTAAAATGCATTGCCTCTATATGAAAAATGTATGAGACATATCATACTGTGCAAAACAATGTCTCCAAATTGGCCAATTATATTTTGTGCAAGTTCAGAATTGTTCATAATGTCTCTAAACCTCAGTAAACTCCTAGCTGTAAGAACTGGGCTCTGCATAGTTAAAACAGAGAACTTAATAGCTTAATTGTGTCTAATGAATGAAAAGGTGCTTAAAAATAACATGGAGAGTGATGCCAGTGTTTTTTTAAAGGTGTGCTTTAGTATTTACAAATTACATAACCCTTTTGAGAAAGGGGGAAGTACGTAATTTTTAAATTGCTTAATGTGGTAGTCCTTTTTTTTCTCCCCTGGTCTTCCCAAAAGAGGAAGCAAATCCCCCATCCAGTATTTCCATTCCTTCTTATCTGCTACTATATATATATCCCAGGTGGCTGTTTCTCTCTTCTGATCCATCCTGCTGTCTGGTGTCCATATGTTAATCTCAGCCATCCACTTATCCCATGGACCTGTTTCATGTATGTCTTTTTCTCTATCTTCTTCTATTACTTAAATACACATGTCCTATTAACTCTTTTCTTTCTGATACTTTCACCAAATTGCCTTTGTTAGATTCCGCCTTGTCTTTTACTTATTTCTTATCATTACTCTTCGAGTTTTCCCAGCTGTTCTCCGAAGTCATCTCACATTTCAAATGCTATCACTGAATGCAGATCTGTATGTTGTCTGTGTGCAGATCTATAGGTTTTGTAAAGCCCTCTGATAACAAGAGAGAATTACAATGATCTTTTCCTGAAGATGTTCTAATAGCAATGCTGTTCTTTTATTAAGAGATGCCTTTTCTCTATTCCCACTGAAGCCTCACCAAGAGAAATTTATACGACATACAGCAATAAATGGGCTACCCTTGCGGCTCAGCTGGTAAAGAATCTGCCTGCAATGCAGGAGACCTGGGTTCTATCCGTGGGTTGAGAAGATCCCCTGGAGAAGGGAAAGGCTATCCACTCTAGTACTCTGGCCTAGAGAATTCCTGGACTGTATAGTCCATGGGGTCACAAAGAGTTGGACATGACTGAACAACTTTAACTTTCACAACAATAAATACCTCTGTTAGTCAGAAAATTTTTACGGTTATTCTCTTGCAAAAATGGTTACCAAAGCAAATTAAAACTCCTTTCTGAGGAGTCCTTTAAAATTGAAACCCTTCTCTAACTCTATTCACAGGAATAACTTCCTTCTTTCCACTCCAGGGTATTTATAACTTAAGCTACTCAGCTCAACAACTAATTGCATATTATCCTAATATCATTATCTGATTATTTCGTGGATGTACATGTTTTCTCTGTGGTTAAATTATAATCTCTTTGGTGTAACAGTTTTGTCTCCATTTATATCACTTGTAGCTGTGTGTGTGTGTGCTCAGTTATGTCCGACCCCATGGACTGTAGTCCTCCAAGCTCCTCTGTCCATGGGATTTTGCCGGCAAGAGTGTTGGAGTGGGTTGTCATTTCCTTCTCCAGGGCATCTTCCTAACCCAGGGATGGAACCCTAGTCTCTTGCTTCTCCTGCACTGGCAAGGAGATTCTTTACCACTGGGCTTCCTATCCTTCAAATAATTTCTATAAATACTCTAACTTAATCAAATACATTCATGATGACTGATTGGGTTTGGGGTGGGGTTTTTTTTTTTTGGTTTGGGGGTTTTTAAATTAAAATATAGTTGATTTGCAATATTGTGTTAGTTTCAAGTATACAGTAAAGTGATTCACTTATACATACATATATATCTTTTTTTCATATTCTTTTCCCTTATTGGTTATGATATAATATTGAGCATAGTTTCCTGTGCTATACAGTAGGTCCTTGTTGGTTATCTATTTTATATATAGTAGTAAAAGTGAAAGTGTTAGGTGCTCAGTCATGTCCAACTCTGAAACCCCATCGACTATAGTCCACCAGCCTCTTCTGTCCATGGTATTTCCCAGACAAGAATGCTGGAGTGGGTAGCCATTTCCTTCTCCAGTGCATGAAAGTGAAAAGTGAAAGTGAAGTTGCTCAGTCGTGTGTTTACCCAAAACTGTGATAAATAGAACACCTCAAAAGTGGTCAGAGAAAAAAAAAGACATATTGAACACAGAGGGACCTAGATAAGGAGTCCAGAAGATTTCTCATTGGCAACAGTGCAAACAATAAAACAGTTGATAAATACCTTGAAAGAACTAAGAGCAAGCAACTGCCAACCTAGCACTGTGTATCTTGTAAAAATATCTTTCAAACATGAAGATTAAATAATGTCTCTGTCAGACATACAAAAGCTTGAAAAATGGGTTTGATGACTAGTAAACCCCTATCATGGGGCTTTCCCCGTGGCACTAGTGGTAAAGAACACATCTGCCAATGCAGGAGAGACATAAGAGAACCAGGTTCAATCCCTGGGTCCGGAAGTTCCCCTGGGGAGGGCATGGCAACCCACTCCAGCATTCTTCCCTAGAGAATCCTGTGGACAGAGGAAACTAGTGAGCTATGGTTCATAAGGTTGCAAAGAGCTGGACACAACTGAAGCAACTTAGCACACATGCAAACGCACATCATAAGAAATGTTAAAGTCCTTCAAGTAGAATGAAAATCATATTTTATGTAGGTGAGGACATTTACATAAGTAAATGAATAATATGTTTGTATTAGCCCCAAACTAAAAGCAATTCAAATGCCCATAACAGGTGAATAGCTATTTGTGGAGTAAATTAACCAGTAATGGCACAGTACAGCTACTCTATGCAAAGATAGGTTTGTCACTTCTGAAGAGCACTATACATTTAGTTTTGATTTCCTCTTTAACTGAAGAAATTGTGAATGTCTTCACTTTCACATCTTTAGTACTTTTAATTTCTTAAATATTCATTCCTGTCATTATAACTGATATCTTTATGCTATGTATATGTGTCTATATCCACTTACTTTACACTGTTTTTTTATAATAAAAGAAAGACTTTACACAATAAATTAAAAAGCCAGAGTACAGAATTGTATCAGTTAAAAGAAAAAGTCTCTCTCCCCTTAGCACTCCCAGCCCCACTTCTCTAAGAAAACCACTCAGTGGTTTCTAGCCTTAGTTCTTCTAGGGAGCTTCCATTATTACATTAGATAAAATGCTTTAATCTGTATTCCTTGGCTTACAAAACTCCATCTATTTTTTCTCTTTTATGAAAAACAACACACTTACACTAGGACCTACCTCCCGCACTTGCTCTAAATCACTGTTTGCTTTTTGTATTATTGTTGACAGTTCTCTTATTCATCATTTGAGGTGGGCTCTATAACTCTGAATAACTGACTTGAACCTTTCATATAACTCTTTACTTAAGGACATATATTAACTTAATCTAGGCTAATACACCATTTCTTTATAGCTATTTATAAGATCTGCTTTTAAAAATAGGTAAGATTTATTTGGAAATGTCTTTTTACTTTATGAGATACGGTACTTGGCATGAAAGGAATGCTAATTCCCTAACTTTTGTCTTTGAAAACTTCTAATGAGAAGCTTGAGCTCAGAGAGGAGTTAGGACTAGTAGGGAGTAGGGAAGAAGGGAAGAAGAGTAAGTGGAGGGTTGCCCACAGTGAAATCCCTGAGCAAGACTGGAGAGAAAGGAATAACAGAGTGAGTAAGTCAGAGGTCAGTGCCCCTCCTCACTGAAATCCTTGATAAGCAGATCTGAGAGAAAGGGATATATTGGTAGCACCCATCTTGGATTTTTATTCAAAATAGCATTCCACTACCATCAACGTCGACAGGATCATAGAAAAAGCAAGAGAATTCCAAAAAACATTTACTTCTGACTCAATGACTATGCTAAAGCCTTTGACTGTGTGGATCACAACAAACCGTGGAATATTCTTCAAGAGATGGGAACACCAGACCACCTTACCTGCCTCCTGAGAAACCTGCATGCAGGTCCAGAAGCAATAGTTAGAACCGGACATGGAACAACAGACTGGTTGAAAATTGGGAAAGCAGTATGTCAAGGCTGTATGTTGTCACCCTGCTTATTTAACTTATATGCAGAGTACATCATGAGAAACGCTGGGCTGGATGACTCACAAGCTGGAATCTAGATTGCCAAGAGAAATATCAACAACCTCAGATATGTAGATGACACCACTGTAGTTGCAGAAAGTAAAGAGGAACGAAAGAGCCTCTTGATGAAGGTGAAAGAGGAAAATAAAAAAAGCTGGCTTAAAACTAACTCAACATTCAAAAAACGAAGATCATGGCATCTGGCCCCATCACTTGATGACAAATAGATGGGAGAAAAAGTGAAAACAGTGTCGATTTCATTTTCTTGGGCTCCAAAATCACTGTGGATGGTGACTGCAGCCAAGAAATTAAAAGACACTTGCTCCTTGGAAGAAAAGCTGTGACAAACCTAGACAGCATATTAAAAAGCAGATACACCACTTTGCTGACAAAGTTCCATCTAGTCAAAGCCATGGTTTTTCCAGTAGTCATGTATGGATGTGAGAGTTGGACCATAAAGAAAGCTGAGCGTGGAAGAACTGATGCCTCAAATTGTGGTACTGGAGAAGACTCTTGAGAGCTCCTTGGACAGCAAGATCAAACCAGTCAATCCTAAAGGAAATGAACCCTGAATGTTCATTGGAAGGACTGATGCTGAAGCTGAATACTTTGGCCACCTGATGCAAACAGCCAACTGATTGGAAAAGATGCTGATGCTGGGAAAGATTGAGTGCAAGAGGAGAAGGGGGCAACATAAGATGAGATGGCTGGGTAGTATCCCTGACTCAATGGACATGAGTTTGAGCAAACTCCAGGAAAGAGTGAAGGACAGGCAATCCTGACATGCTGCAGTTCATGGGGTCACAAAGATTTGGACACAACTCAGTGACTGAATACCAACAACCACCACCACCACCATTAACAGATTCTATGGATTCAAAAACAACAAACCAATAGTTATGGTAACTATCATAATGAAAACAACATATTTTCAATATTAAGCAGAAAGTACATCATGTTGATTTTTTTTAATTAAACTGATAGACCATTTCAAACTGGCATATTGTCCTTCTGTTCATTTTCACACATTCTCCTTTTCATACCCATATCTTTACTACGGCACACCACCAATATTCAGATACATGCATAATAATATTCAATGCATTTCAATAGGGTATAATATTGCTGTCATACACCCCAATCTCTAATTTGGGTATAAGAAAACAGCATAAAAGAAATATTTCTAGTAGACACCTTGAGGAGATGTAAAATTAAAAGCCCATAAAATTACAACATGTTGCAAATTACAGATCCCATAGAATTTTGTTTACTCTCAAAACCACATCTGATGAAATGTACCAGATACACTCTAGTACCTCTCATTGCTCATTATCTATGTCACTCGCCCACTTCCTTCCTTTCTATCCTTGATTGCCCCAGCTTCTGACTTTATTACATGTGCTAGTGACCTGCTGCTCATTGTCACTGCTGGGATTTGATATGCGGGACTAAGGTCCTCTTGAGGCATGACCTCTACCTTTGGGTTTCCATGGGGGAATACATAGCTCAGTTTTACCAGGCATAGCATCCCCTACCTCTACACCATCCAACTTCTACACTGGGTAACACTTTTACTATATTGACCCAAGTCCATTAAGAAAATCCATATTTTTAAAAATAACAAATAAGAAATTATTAATCCTTCTCTGCCATACTGCTGAAGGTTTCAAAGAGATCATGTTCTGTACTAGGGTCATAATAATACATGATATTTGCATAGAGCTTTTTAGTTTGCTCAGTGCTTTCCCATGATGATCTAATTTGAGTCTCACAATAATCTTTAGCATTATTACACCCATCTTACAAACACACATGATGTATAAGAATCACATAGATAATAATTTCTTTCCATATTAATGGACAAGTGTGTGACAGACGACTCATGATGAAAAGCAAGAAAAGCCGAACTATGTATATATGCATATATACAGATATTATTTTTTTGAAGACACAAGAGGTTTCCAAAGCCATGAGGACCAAGGGGTCAAGATTCCAAAAAGAATGGAAACTTAGGGGGGCAACAACAATGTTTGGTACTGCTTTTGCCCTTAAATCATTTTTTGGGGGTTCCCTGGTGATGACTTTGGTATCAGGAAACTGAGCAAAAAGTGGCAACTTGGGGCTTCCCTGGTGGTTTCAGTGGTTAAGAACCCACTTTGCAATGCAAGGGGCACCAGTTCTATCCCAATCCCACATGCCACAGAGCAACTAACCCCAGGTACCACAACTACTGAGCCTGCACTCTAGAGCCGGGCAGCTGCAACTAGTGAGTGCCCATGAGCCACAGCTCCTGAAACCACATGCCTAGAGCCTATGCTCTGCAACAGGAGGAGCCAGTGAATAGCAACAAAGACCCAGCACAGCCGAAAACAAAATAAATAAATCAAGTGGCAACAAATGAGGCTAAAAATCTGAGCAAATTCCTCATAGTTTTATGACTGAGAGACAAAAGTTGGAGTTCAAAAGGAAAAGTCCATATTAAGCTATGCAGAAGCCTTTTGCCTTAAGAACAGAGAGAAACCAAAATTAAATCAGTGCTTGCAAAGAGTGAATCCCAGACTTGAATTAACTCAATCTTTGATTGGATTAAGGTGATTGACCCTCACAGCCTGACAGATGCCAAACTAAATTCTCCAGTGATGCAGAAAGCAGCATCCAAAGGCTCAATTTATCTCCACAATTGTTCATATCTGATGTCCTACAGTCAATTAAACATTACAAGGCACATCAGAAAATAAGACTACATAACCAAAACCAAAGATAAATAAAACAGAAACAGATTCATAAAAGAAAAGATATGAAGTTATCAAATAAGTATTTTAATATATCTCTTATTATTCACAATATGCTGAATAAATTAGATGAAGAGATGGAGTTTATTAATAAATCATATAAAAATTCTAAACCTGAGAAATACATTAGCTAGAATTAAAACTGTAATATGTAAGTTAACAACAGAAATAGACACAAAGAAATTAATAGTGAAACCAAAGGTTAAAAGAAAATATTCAGACAGGTGCATGCTAGATAAAAGGATGGAAAATACAGGAGGTAGGGGGATGTAAAAGACATATGATATCCCAAGATAATGTTTGGGATCCCAAAGGGAGAAGAAGAAGAATTTAGTTCAAAAGTAATTTTTAAAAAGTAACAGCCTCAAGTTTTGCTACACTGGAAGAAGTTATCAAGCCACAAAATTGCAAAGTGCTTACAAGTCCTAATCAGAACAAGTTTGAGGAAAGCTATACCTAAGAATGTAGAGGAGGAAATAGCACCCCACTCTAGTTTCTTGCCTGGGAAATCCCACAGACAGAAGGGCCTGGTGGGCTATATAACCCATGGGGTCGCGTTGAGTTGGACATGACTTTGGGACAGAGCATGAGTATACACTTAGCTAAGAATAACAGTAAACTACTGAAAACCAAAGACAAAGGAATTCTGAAGTAACAAACTGGTGGAAAAGGGAAATATTTCCTTTAAAAAATAAGACTGAGGACTGACTAAACTATTATAAATAGGATAGACAAATAACAAGGTTCTACTGTATAGCACAAGGAAGTATATTCAATATCCTGTGATAAACCAGAGTGGATAAGAATATGAAAAAGAATATATATGGATAACTGAATCTCTTTGTTGTTCTACAGAAATTAACACATTATAAATCAGCTATGCTTCAATAAAACATTTTAAAGAGACAGGGCTGACTAGTGAGCAGAAACAATAGAATCCAGATGATGATTATGAATATTACAAGTGCTGAAAGAAAATAACTAATTACTAAATGCCAATCTAGAATCTGTTTCCAACAATAGTATTTATCAAAAGCAAAAGCAAAAAAGACATTCTCAGGAAAATATAATTAGATCCAGATTAAAAGAATCATTAAAGCAAGTACTTCAGGAAGAAGGAACAAGACAATAGTATGGAAATGCAGGAAGGAATAAAGAACAATATAAAGGGTAGAAATATAGATACATCTAAATTAATATTGACTGAACAAAATGACAATACTGTCTGTGTGCTTAAAAACCTATGGAATAAAAATATATGACAACAATAATATAAGATGTGAGGGGGAAAGTGGAATTAAAGTGTTCTAAGATCCTTTCATTATCTGGGAAATTGTAAAAGTACTAATTTATATTGGACATTAGTGACTCAAGACTATGTTGAAAAGAGGACACAAATAGATGGAGAAATATACCGTGTTCATGGATTGAAAGAATCAATATTGGTAGAATTCAGCTGTGAAGCCATCTGGTCCTGGGCTTTTGTTTCCTGGAAGATTTCTGATTACAGTTTCGATTTCCTTGCTTGTGATGGGTCTGTTAAGATCTTCTATTTCTTTGTGGCTCAGTTTTGGAAAGTCATACTTTTCTAAGAATTTGTCCATTTCTTCCAAGTTGTCCATTTTATTGACATAGAGCTGCTGGTAGTAGTCTCTTATGATCCTTTGTATTTCAGTGTTGTCTGTCATGATCTCTCCATTTTCATTTCTAATTTTGTTAATTTGGTTCTTCTCCCTTTGTTTCTTAATGAGTCTTGTTAATGGTTTGTCAATTTTGTTTATTTTTTCAAAACACTTTTAGCTTTGTTGATTTTTGCTATGGTCTCTTTAGTTTCTTTTTCATTTATTTCTGCCCTAATTTTTAAGATTTCTTTCCTTCTACTAACCCTGGGGTTCTTCATTTCTTCCTTCTCCAGTTGCTTTAGGTGTAGAGTTAGGTTATTTATTTGATTTTTTTCTTGTTTCTTGAGGTAAGCCTGTAATGCTATGAACCTTCCTCTTAGCACTGCTTTTACAGTGTCCCATAGGTTTTGGGTTGTTGTGTGTTCATTTTCATTTGTTTCTGTGCATATTTTGATTTCTTTTTTGATTTCTTCTATGATTTGTTGGTTATTCAGAAGCATGTTATTTAGTCTCCATATGTTTGAATTTTTAATAATTTTTTTCCTATAATTGAGATCTAATCTTACTGCACTGTGGTCAGAAAAGATGACTGCAATGATTTTAATTTTTTTGAATTTACCAAGGCTAGATTTATGGCCCAGGATGTGATCTAGTCTGGAGAAGGTTCCGTGTACACTTGAGAAAAAGGTGAAGTTGATTGTTTTGGGGTGAAATGTTCTATGGATACCAATTAGGTGTAGCTGGTCCATTGTGTCATTTAAAGTTTGTGTTTCCTTGTTAATTTTCTGTTTAGTTGATCTATCCATAGTTGTGAGTGGGGTATTAAAGTCTCCCACTATTATTGTGTTACTATTAATTTCCTCTTTCATACTCATTAGCGTTTGCCTTACATATTCTGAAAATGGCTGTACTACCCAAAGCAATCTATAGATTCAATGCAATCCCTATCAAGCTACCAATGGTATTTTTCACAGAACTAGAACAAATAATTTCACAATTTGTATGGAAATACAAAAAACCTCAAATAGCCAAAGTAATCTTGAGAAAGAAGAATGGAACTGGAGGAATCAACCTGTCTGACTTCAGGCTCTACTACAAAGCCACAGTCATCAAGACAGTATGGTACTGGCACAAAGACAGAAATGTAGATCAATGGAACAGAATAGAAAGCCCAGAGATAAATCCACGTACCTATGGACACCTTATCTTCGACAAACGAGGCAAGGATGTACAATGGAAAAAAGATAACCTCTTTAACAAGTGGTGCTGGGAAAACTGGTCAACCACTTGTAAAAGAATGAAACTAGAACACTTTCTAACACCATACACAAAAATAAACTCAAAATGGATTAAAGATCTAAATGTAAGACCAGAAACTATAAAACTCCTAGAGGAGAACATAAGCAAAACACTCCCCGACATAAATCACAGCAGGATCCTCTATGACCCACATCCCAGAATATTGGAAATAAAAGCAAAAATAAACAAATGGGACCTAATTAGACTTAAAAGCTTTTGCACAACAAAGGAAACTATAAGCAAGGTGAAAAGACAGCCCTCAGATTGGGAGAAAATAATAGCAACCGAAACAGACAAAGGATTAATCTCAAAAATATACAAGCAACTCCTCCAGCTCAATTCCAGAAAAGTAAATGACCCAATCAAAAAATGGGCCAAAGAACTAAACAGACATTTCTCCAAAGAAGACATACAGATGGCTAAAAAAAAAACATGAAAAGATGCTCAACATCACTCATTATCAGAGAAATGCAAATCAAAACCACAATGAGGTACCATTATACGCCAGTCAGGATGGCTGCTATCCAAAAGTCTACAAGCAATAAATGCTGGAGAGGGTGTGGAGAAAAGGGAACCCTCTTACACTGTTGGTGGGAATGCAAACTAGTACAGCCACTATGGAGAACAGTGTGGAGATTTCTTAAAAAACTTGAAATAGAACTGCCATATGACCCAGCAATCCCACTTCTGGGCATACACACCAAGGAAACTAGATCTGAAAGAGACACGTGCACCCCAATGTTCATCGCAGCACTGTTTATAATTGCCAGAACATGGAAGCAACCTAGATGCCCATCAGCAGACAAATGGATAAGGAAGCTATGGTACATATATACAATGAAATATTACTCAGCCATTAAAAGAATTCATTTGAATCAGTTCTAATGAGATGGATGAAACTGGAGCCCATTATACAGAGTGAAGTAAGCCAGAAAGATAAAGACCAATACAGTATACTAACACATATATATGGAATTTTAAAAAATGGTAACGATAACCCAATATGCAAAACAGAAAAAGAGACACAGATGTACAGAACAGACTTTTGGACTCTGTGGGAGAAGGTGAGGGTGGGATGTTCTGAGACAATAGCACTGAAACAAGTATACTATCAAGGGTGAAACAGACCACCAGCCCAGGTTGGATGCATGAGACAAGTGCTCAGGGCTGGTGCACTGGGAAGACCCAGAGGGATGGGATGGGGAGGGAGGTGGGAGGGGGGATCAGGATGGGGAACATATGTAAATCCATGGCTGATTCATGTCAATGTATGGCAAAAACCACTACAGTATTGTAAAGTAATTAGCCTCCAACTGATAAAAATAAATGGAAAAAAATAAGACTATGTTGAAATCTGTAGAGAAACTCTCAGACAAAAAGAAAATATATATATATAACTAACCAGTCAACAGAGAGGAGAAATAAAAGAATACAAAAGATTTAATTCAAGAGAAGAAAGGATTAAAAACAAAGAAGCATAGAAAACTTGGGACAAATAGAATACAAATCATAATTGTAAATATAAATATGAGCTTCCCAGGTGGCATTAGTGGTAAAGAATCTACCTACCAATGGAGGAGACATAGAGATGCAGTTTCAGTCTCTGGGTGGGGAGGGCGTGGCAACCCACTCCAGTATTCTTGCCTGGGGAATCCCATGGACAAAAGATTCTAGCATGCTACAGTCCATAGGATCGCATAGAGTTGGACACAACTGAAGCAATTTAGCATGCACAAATACAAATTTATATGTAATTTTATCTTTGGGTAGAGGCTAAATACTCCAATTAAATATATGTGAAACATTGCATTAAAAAGTAAACTTTGTGCTGCTTTAGGAGACATACCATAAATACTAGAATACAGAAATGTTGAAAAATATATATGTATACACACAAATGCCCAGCTGACGCTCGTACAACATGGGTTTAAACTATGCAAGTCCACTTTTATGCAGATTTTTTTTTCAGATTTTTTTTTCGATAGTAATAAGTACTACACAATTCATGGTTGGTTGAATCTGCAGATGCAGAACTGGGGGAAAGGATGGAGGGAAGAGAGTTAAGGAGTTTGGGACCAACATGTGCACACTGCTATATTTAAAATGGATAACCAGGATTTCCCTGATGGGGCAGAGGATAAGGATCTGTCTGCCAACGCAGGGGACACAGGTTTGATCCCTGGTCTGGGAAGATTCCACCTGCCGCGGAGCAACCAAGCCCGTGTGCCACAGCCACTGAGCCAGTGTTCTGCAACTCTTAAAGCCCGCCAGGCCCCATAGCCCGCACTCTGCAACAAGAGACAGCGCCACAAGGAGAAGTCCGTGCACCCCACTCACTGCTACTAGATAGAGCGCACACAAAACAACGATCAAGTGTAGCCAAAAAAGAATGAATTTTTTTAAAGGTGTAAAAAAGATTTTTTTAATAAATAAAAGGTATAACCAACAAGGTCCTATTGCACAGTACAGGGAGCTCTGCTCAATGTTACACTGCGGCCTGGACAGGAAAGGAGTTTGGGGCAGAACGCTGCTGCTGAGTCGCTTCAGTCGTGTCTGACTCTGCGTGACCCCGTAGACGGCAGCCCACCAGGCTCCCCCGTCCCTGGGATTCTCCAGACAAGAACACTGGAGTGGGTTGCCATTTCCTTCTCCAATGCATGAAAGTGAAAATTGAAAGTGAAGTCGCTCAGTCGTGTCCAGCTCCTAGCGACCCCATGGACCGCAGCCCACCAGGCTCCTCCTTCCATGGGAGTCTCCAGGCAAGAGGACTGGGGTGGATTGCCATTGCCTTCTCTTGGGGGAGAATGGATACATGTATATGTATTGCTGAGTCCTTTTGCTGTCTACCTGAAACTATCACAACAATGTGTTAGTCTGCTATACTCCAATAAAAAAGTTTTGAAACTACATTCCAAAATAAAATAGTTTTAAAAAATAAAACAATAAAAAACGACAGTATAATATAAACCAAATATACAAAAGAATCAATAAAGCCAAAGTCGGTGTATTCAAAAGTCTAATAAAATTAATTAATCTCTAGTAAGACTATCCAAGAAAAAAGATAGGAATCACAACTTACCAATATATTAAAAACTAAAATTTAGACATCACTATATACCCTACAGACATTAATAAAGGATTACAAAAAGCTTCATACTAATAAATGTGATTATAAGAACAAGTACATAGAGCTAAACATAAGTTTATACTGATTTTCTGACTTTAATCCAGTACTCTCAGGTTCATTTTAGTCTTCCTTGCTAGCTTGTCTATAATTCTTCCCTGATGAGAAACCTGGCATTTACCACCTACTGTTTATTTACTTACTTGTTTAATAAGTATACACCTAAAAGCAGGTTTAGAATTGTTTGCTTTATCTAATAAACTATTATAGGTCCATAAGAAAGAAATTCACCAACTAGAGTACAGTGTTTTTGTACAGTTCCTTTTGTGTATAGCCTTATAATTTTCAATCAAAACATCAAATTTTCAAATGTAAGAATTAGCTTGCACACATTAGACAAATGCTTTAGTCATGTCCATCATTCCCCAATAGTTCTTTCACCATAAAGTTACTCTGTGGGTCTCTTTGGAGTCAACAATTCCCCTCCTCCTAAACTCTGGCAACCACTAATCTGTTTTCATTTCCTATAGTTTTACCTCTTCCAGAATGTCATATGAATAAAATCATACACTATGTGGTCTTTTGAGTACAACTTCTTTCTCTTAATACGAAGCATTAAAGGTTCATTTCTGTCAATGTGTGAATCAATAGCTCATTCATTTCTGTAGCTGAATAGTATTTCATCGTATGGTTGTGTCACAGTTCATCTGTTCCCTTGTTAAAGGACATGTTGGATGTTTCCAGCTTTTAGCAATTAGGAATAAAGTTGCTAGAAACATTCAGCAGCTTTTGTTGGGACATAAATTTTCAAGTCACTTTGGTAAATTCCTAAGAGTGTGATTGTTGAGTGGTATGGTGGGTCTGTGTTTAACTTTATAAAAATTGCCAAATGTTTTCCAAAGTGATTGAACTATTTTCATTACCATTAGCATGTAATGAGAGTTCCTGTTGATCTGCAACCTTGCCAACATCTATTTTCAGTTTTTTGGAATTTAATAAGTCAGAAATATCAGTATAAACTCATACTTAGCCTATATATATGTGTATATACATGGATAGATGCAGAACAACTATAAATGTGTATATGCATGGGTTAGTATTCATAGATGTATGTACATACACACCACATAAATACACATGTTTGTGTTTGTATGTGTGTGTATGCATGTGTGTCTACATATATAAATATATTATATACAGTACTATTCACTGAGAGAGCCTAGAAGCAATGGTAACAATGAGTACATCAAATGCCCAGATCTTGGTTTCTAAATATCATTCTCCAATAGAAGAAACAAGGGCTCATTGGAGAAATCACTGATTCTAGGTCTAGGGTGGGGCATATAAAAGATAGGCCTGGAGTATCTTATAGTGCCAATAAGTAAGGAAATACTTCAAAACAAAATTATAGAGACATCAAATGGATACAGGAACCAATCTGAAAAATGTCCCTCTTTAGTGAGAATGGCCTTGCCCACCAGAGCAAGACCCAGTTTTCCCCACAGCCAGTCCCTCCCATCAGGAAGCTTCCACAAGCCTCTTATCTTCATCCATCAGAGGGCATAATCACAGAAAACTAACCAAACTGATCACATCGATCACAGCCTTGTCTAACTCAATGAAACTATGAGCCATGCAATGTAGGGCCACCCAAGACAGATGGATCATGGTGGAGAGTTCTGATAAATTATGGTCCACTGGAGAAGGGAATGGCAAACTACTTCAGTATTCTTGCCTTGAGAACCCCATGAACAGTATGAAAAGGCAAAAAGACATGACACTTAGAGATGAATTCCCCAGGTCGTTAGGTGCCCAATACACTACTGGAGAAGAGTGGAGAAATCCTAAAGAAAATCAACCCTGAGTATTCATTGGAAGGACTGATGATGAAGCTGAAGCTCCAATACTTTGGCCACCTGATGGGAAGGGCTGACTCATTGGAAGAAGATCCTGGTGCTGTGGAAAATTCAGGGTAGGAGAAGATGGGGTGACAGAGGACGAGATGGTTTGATGGCATCACTGACTCAATGAACATGAGTTTATGCAAACTCCAGGAGACAGTGAAGGACAGGGAAGCCTGGTGTGCTGCAGTCCATGGGGTCGCAAAGAGTCAGACAAGACTGAGCAACTGAACAAAACCAACAAAAGCTGGGACAATTTGAGCAACAAAATAAACAAAGTGGTATTGGATTATAACTGAAAATATAACATAAATATACATGAGTCCCTACTGATATGAATGGTTGGGTGAAAGAATGAATGAATGATTGAGTAAACAGAAAAGAAACATTCTTATGAAGAATTCCAAATAATATATAAAGATAGTGCATCCTACCCAAGATGCAGGTTAATACCACCCCCTCATCACCACCTCCAGGGTGGGCCAGTCTTAATGACTCACTTCTAAAGACTGGAGGTTGAAAAGAAAAATATAGCTTTAAATTGAGCAAATCTGGCAAACAGTAGTTTAACCCCATGGTGAAGGTTGACATCACCAGTAATTTCATGTGGGTATCATGTATTCCTTGATATAAATTGATAAGCAGTGTACTCAGCTGTGTTGTATTCTTTTTTAAGTTGTCTGTCTATTTATTTTTGGCTGTATTCGGTTTTTCATTGCTGCGAGAGGGCTTTCTCTAGTTGTGGTGCATGAGCTTCTCATTGCAGTGGCTTCTCGTTGCAGAGCACCAGCTCTGGGTGTGTGGGCTTCAGTAGTTGCAGTATACCAGCTCACTAGTTGCAGTACGTGGGCTTAGTTGCTCCAAGGCACATGGAATCTTCCCAAACCAGAGACTGAGCCCATGTTCCCTGCACTGGCAGGCAGATTCCTATCTACTATAACACCAGGGAAGTCCATCTGCTGTATTCTTGACCAAAACTCCAGAAGTATCATAAGAAAAATAATAAAATACCTGAGATGAGAAACATTCTACAGAATCAGTACTCCTTACAGCTACCAAAATCATGATGAAAAATAAAGACTGAGAAACTGTCCCATATCTGAGGAGACTAAATAGCCATGACAGCTAAATGCAGCTAAATTTGGGTACTAAATGTGGGGATTTCCCTGGCAGTCCAGTGCTTAAGACTTCACCTTCCACTGCAAGGAGTGTGGGTTCAATCCCTGGTTGGGGAGCTAAGATCCCACATACCTTGCAACCAAAAAAAATCAAAACTTTAAAAAAAGAAGCAACATTGTGACAAATTCAAAAGATTTTAAACATGGCCCACATCAAATATATCTTTTTTAAAAAACGCAATGTGGTATATGGAATTGAATCCTAGAAAGGAAGAGGACATTAATAGAAAAACCCAGTGAAATCCAAATAAAGTCTGGAGTTCAGCTAAGAGTAATACATCACTGTCAGTTTCTTAGTTTTGATAAATGTACCACAGTAATACAAGATGTTATTTTGAGAAAATGGATGAGGGGCATATGAGAATTCTATTATCTATTCAACTTTTCTGTATGTATAAAATTATCCCAAAATTTTTAAGATATGCCAATGGATTGTTGTTGTTGTTGTTGTTGCAGAAACCGACAAGATAACTCTAAAATTTACATAGAAACACCATGGACTAAGAATAGCCAAGATCTTGAAGAAAAACTGGAAGACTTATGCCACAAGACATCAAAACATTGCAAATCTACAGCTTTAAAACATTGTGGTAATCAAGAATAGATCAACGGAACAATGGAATATAATAATAAGTGCAGAAACAAATCTCTTTATATAGACTATTGATTTATGACAAAGGGTGACCACTGAACAAGGGGGAAATTTAAAAGATGTTCTCGACCCTATCTCATACCATACACAGAAAATCAATTCTAGGAGTAGTGCAGATAAATGTACATGTAAAAGAGGAAGGGGAGACTTCCAGGAGGTAACAGACACATATATTTTAATGACAAAATAGGCCACAATTTATTAATTGAACACCCAAAAGCACTAACTGTAAAGAAAATAGGTTCTAAATTAGATCAAAAATTAATAATAAAATTTTAATTAAAACTTTTAATTTAATAAAACAGATGAAAATCATGAATAAGAATTTTATCATGATAGAATGACATGGCATAAAAAGTTGTGATAAAAATAATATTAATGTTATTAGTCATCAGGTAAATGTAAATCCAAACCACAATGAGCTATCACTACATACTCAACAGAGTAGCTAATGCTCAGGAGCCTGAGATTACCCAGTGTTGATAATGATATGAAGCAACAGAATTCTCAAACAATCCCAATGGGAATGTAAATCGGTACAACTCACTTGAAAAATTACTCTTTCATTATCTGCTAAAGCTAAACACACACTCACAGTGTGTCCCAGCAATCTCCCTCCTATGTACTCAAGATAAATATCCAAAAAGTGTTCAAAAATCTTCATTGAAATTTTATCCATAATAGCAGATTATTGGAAACAATCCAAATGTCAATTAACAATGGATTCAATATATAAATGGCAATACACTTATACCATAGAAAATGACATAGCAAATAAAAGTGAACATGTTACATTTATACAAAAGATAGTAAATACATCTCATATACATAAACTGAACAGATAAGACCACAAACATATACACTTCAAAAACAGACAAAATTAATATAAGGGTTAGCAATGAAGCTAATGCTACCTCTGGAAGGGAATTCAGAGGGGAATTCTAGAATGCAGTTTGTGTTCTATTGCTTCATCAAGGTAATGACTACACAAGTGTGTTCAATTTGTCATAATCTTCAAGCATAATTCTTCAATATTTATGATTTTTGTACATTTCTGCATGTATATTTATACTTCAAATTAGAAGTTATTTTTAAGTAAAGAGGAAAATAAATTGTATAGACCTACAATGTCTAAAGATAATATGGTAGAAGTATAAAAATTCTGGAGAGAAATTAAATACATAATATTAATGAAACAAATGAGATTTGTTTGTAACTCAATTCAACAAACATCAAATGATAACCTACATATTATACTATACTTAGCATTATAAAGAGCACTAAAGAAAGCAAGAAGCTCTATTTCTAGCATGAAGGTACATTTAAAACTAGGTGTTTTTTCCATGGCTGATTCATGTCAATGTATGACAAAAACCACTACAATATTGTAAAGTAATTAGCCTCCGACTAATAAAAATAAGTGAAAATAAATAAATAAATAAAACTAGGTATTTTTATAAGGGAATATTTATTCCCCACTTCTACTCTACTCCAAAGGAAAGAAAAGTATATAAATTGCACTAGCAGCTTCTTCATCAACCTTTTGCAGAAGAAGAAGCTTGACTGATTAATGAATGAGAAAGGTACAACTAGCATTTTAAGTCCATCTGTCCAATACTTTGGCCACCTCATGTGAAGAGTTGACTCATTGAAAAAGGCCCTGATGCTGGGAGGGATTGGGGGCAGGAGGAGAAGGGGACGACAGAGGATGAGATGGTTGGATGGCATTACCAACTCGATGGACATGAGTGTGTGTAAGTTCTGGGAGTTGGTGATGGACAGGGAGGCCTGGCGTGCTGCAATTCATGGGGTCGCAGAGAGTCTGACATGACTGAGCGAATGAATTGAACTGAACTGTCCATATGTATCTTCCAAGGTTTGGAATTTAGAAATGAGGAAATGATTACTTAACAGGCCTCCCTCCCACCCCAACATGCGTCATTATAGATAATTTACAGTTAAGGAGAGTGAGATTCAGAGAAGTTTAGTAACTATCAACATGAAGGTAAGACCTAAAAGAAAAAAAAGTAGAGTCACTCAGTCGTGTCTGACTGTTTGCGACCCCGTGGACCGTAGCCTACCAGGCTCCTCAGTCCATCAAATTTTCCAGGCAAGAATACTGCAGTGGGTTGCCATTTCCTTCTCCAGGGGATCTTCCCGACCCAGGGATTGAACCCCGGTCTCCCTCATTGCAGGCTTTATCATCAGACCGCTTTACCGTCTGAGCCACCAGGAAAGCCTTAGGACCCATGACTACCTAACTCCAAAATGTATCACACAGCTTCCAAAACAAACAATATAAAAGTAAATGGTGAGTAGAGATTAGTTCCAACTGGCAAGATCTGAGAAGGCTTCTTGGAAGAGCTGGGATTGGTTTTACCTAGATTTTGAAAAATAAACTTGTCTTTAAGAGTGATGATAAACAGCAACCTTTTTCCTAACTGGAAAAATAGCCTCCTAAAACCACAGTTTTCTAAATTTATATGTGGGTAAGGACATCTGTTTATGTGGAAAAATGCAAGTGAAACACTCATTTACCCAGTTCAGGCCTAATCAAGGTAGAACTAAATGGTAGACATAGTGATGGGTTGGCAATCTGTGCAACCCAAGCTCCAGGTGGCCTTCTCTCTTTCCTTCAACAACCCAGAAACAGAAAATAACTATAAAGTTATTATTTGTTTATTGCACAAAGGTCTATCTGCCATTGATACAGAATATTATCCAGCTGCCTTTATATAGGTCATGCCATTCCATGCCTTAAGTTATAGGTCTAAATCCCCTGAATTCCAGTGTGCAGACATAAGACAGAATTTAATTTGGAAATTCATCTTAATAAATATTTTGGAGCATCTTCTGCATTTCAGGCTCTGTATTGTGAAGCATGAAAAACACAGACATAAGTAGGATTTTTGTCCCTACTCTCCAAGAATTTTAACTCTTCCATTTCCATGTGTTTCACTATATGTTAATTATTCCTAACCTCTGCTTTAATTTCACATGTTAAGTCATGTTCATAAACACAAATGCCTACTAAAAATCTGCTCTTGAAAGCACTGTGGGCACCTCAAATCCATTATGTCCAAAACTAAAATTATTTCCTTTCTTCAAAGCTACCCAAATATTCATCCCAACATCCTTTCTGGAATTATGGGAATCACCCTCTCTGTCTCTCTATGAGTTTTCATCTACAACCACTCAATAACCAAGTTCTTTTCCTTTCTTATTTTTTTTCTGATTCTTATTTCTCTACATTTTAGACTCCTGGTCTGATTCAGGTCTTCATTATTACTGGCAAAGACCACCTAAAATTGTTTTTCATACTCCACTTGCCACACTAAATATAGCTTAAAATGAAAATCAGCCCAACTCTCCCATCTTAAAATACATCAAAGAATCCCTAACATGACATAATAAAGAACAAGCTCCTTCCATGACATTTAAAGTCTCCCAAGTTCCAGCTACTACTTATTTTCTTAACCTCCTTTGCCACCAAGGCTTTAAACTTAATATTCTAGTTAAGTTCTTAGCATTTCATATGTTATTATCTCTCTTCATGCTCATTCCTCTTTGTTCTGCATTCTTTCATCTTTCTTTTCTATGCTGATTTTTATTCTCTTGAAAGGCTCAATTTATCCTAAATGTCCCTTCTCTATACTCATGAATATACCTCAGCCTGTCCTAGCCTTATTATATTAACTTCATCTGTTTATATAAATTTCTCATCAGAAGTGTCTTAATTAGCCCTTTTACCCCCAGCACCCATGAAATGCCAAGCACAATGTAAATGGCCACCATATGTCTATAGGTGACAAGGTTTTTAGTGAAGATAAATAACACTATAATTACGGTAGAGCCATAAA
Organism: Odocoileus virginianus; assembly: GCF_023699985.2. Classification (NCBI taxonomy): domain Eukaryota; kingdom Metazoa; phylum Chordata; class Mammalia; order Artiodactyla; family Cervidae; genus Odocoileus; species Odocoileus virginianus. The sequence continues at coordinate 34,798,449 of NC_069697.1, forward strand.
ATAGAATACTACACAACAATAAAAATTAAACTTTGGACCCATGAAATGACGTGGATGAAAAGAAGCCAGACAAAAAAGACTAAAAATATTATAAACTGTATGATTCTATTTATAAGACATTCAAGGCAAAATTTTATAGAGACAGATCCATTCTCTTAATATACAGAATCATACAGGACCTATGCAATGCTTCCTTCCTAAGACACTTAAACAAAAAAAAAAAAATTTTTTTTTAATCTGTGAAGACAGAAAGAAGATCACTTATTGCTGGAATCTTGAGGTAGACAGAGGTGACTGGCTATAAAGGGACTTGAGGGAATGATGGAAATATTCTGCATGCTGACTTTAATAATAGCTACATTACTGTGTACATTTACAGCAAACTATACACTTAAAAGTCTCCCATGGCTCAGCAGTAAAGAATCTGTTTGCAGTGCAGAAGATGTTAGTTCCATCCCTGGGTCGAGAAGATCCCCTGGAGAAGGAAGTGGCAACCCACTCCAGTATTCTTGCCTGGGAAATCCCACAGACAAAGAAGCCTGGCAGGCTACAGTTCATAAGGTCTCAAAGAGTTGGACATGACTAAAAGACTAAACAACAACAATACACTTTAAAAAGGTGACATTGTACATGAATTACAATTTACATACAATGCTTCATTCTTCCTTCATAAAGTGTCCTGCTTCATTCTTCCTTCACAAAATGTTACAATGGGTACATAAGCAACATACCATAGGAAATTAATGAAAAAACAAAAAACTCTGATTTGAGGACTCCAAGGAAAATGAATAGTATTCTCGATAGTTATAGGAGATAGGACATGCCATGCTGATATTCCAAATATTATATTTGGTTGAATAACAGTTAGATGATAATAGACCTGGTTTAGAAATATTTTGCATACAGTCTCAGAGGTTTTCTACCACTGTTACAGACACTAAACATAGAAAGTTTTTCAGAAACCAACTCAGTGGCCTGATAGCTTTCTTCACTTGTTTTCCTTAAGATCAATTAAGAACTTCTCCCTTGGGATTTCCCTGGTGGTCCAGTGGTTTAAAAAAAAAATCCACCTTCTAATTCAAGGTTTAATCCCTGGTCAGGGAACTAAGATGCCACATGCTGTGGGGCAACTAAGCCTGTGTGCTGTAAACTAAAGAGCCCATGCACTCTGGAGGCCAAGCATCGCAACTACTGAGCCCCCAAACCACAACTAGAGAGAAGCCCACATGCTGCAACTAGGACAAAACACAGTAAATAAATATTTTTAAAAATTTCTACAAACCATGGAGTTAAAAAAGAAAAACTGTCCCAGGCCTGCACTTCCTCACACACACATACACCCACTCACTACATTTAACTGATACTTCCGGATTCTTCCTTTTGCTTTCACTGCAGATGAGGCAAGCACTGGTTCCTTTCCAAAACAATGTTCTTAGATCATTTTTAACCTTTTCAGTAAACAGAGAACTGGTCAGGCAAGTCATAGTTTCACCATAGATCTTATTAGCTGATTAAAGAGATGCCTATAAAATCGGGGGGTGGGGGGGAAGGAGTAGAATTTTTCTGTAGTTTTACAAGAAATAGTTCAGGCACACCTAAATAAAGCACAGATGGTCCCAAATCATGACTCTTTCATGAGTAGGTAGAATTCTTCATAAGAATTACATCTATGTGGAGTTAAAATCCTAATAATTAGAATTTAAACAAAACGTTCTGTGGAAGTAATATATTGCCTCTGCATACCATAGATCCTATATTTGAGAACATTTCCTAAAATGCACATAAGAGTGAGAATGTGTAATTCTTCTAGAATTTTCCAAAGAACTAATAGAAAGAGAGAACTACAATAGATACTGTTTAGTCCAGAATTTACTTCATTCTGGGGAACCAGAACTGCATTCCTGGCCATCAAATTAAATCTAAACTCTGAATTGTAGAATTTGTGGAGCAAGTTTACCTGGTCTCTACACTATATCCAACTTCCTTGTGCTTTACTGGGTTATTCTGAGTTGCTAATTATGCAGTGGCAAGAAAACACAGAAGAATTGTACAAAAAAAGACCTTAATGACTCAGACAACCAGAATGGTGTGGTCACTCACCTAGAGTCAGACATTCTGGAGTGTGAAGTCAAGTGGGCCTTAGAAAGCATTACTATGAACAAAGTTAGTGGAGGTGATGGAATTCCAGCTGAACTATTTCAAATCCTAAAAGATGATGCTGTTAAAGTGTTGCACTCAATATGTCAGCAAATTTGGAAAACTCAGCAGTGGTCATAGAACTGGAGAAGGTCTGTTTTCATTCCAATCCCAAAGAAAGACAATGCCAAAGAGTGTTCAAACCACTGCACAATTGAGCTCGTTTCACATCCTAGCAAAGTAATGTTCAAAATCCTTCAAGCTAAGCTTCAACGGTTCATGAACTGAGAACTTCCAGTTGTACAAACTGGATTTAGATAAGGCAGAGGAGCCAGAGATTAAATTGCCAATATCTGTTGGATCACAGAAAAAGCAAGAAAATTCCAGCAAAACATCTGCTTCTGCTTCATTGACTATACTAAGCTTTTGATTGTGTGGATCACAACAAACTGTGGAAAATTCTTAAAGAGATGTGAATGCCAGACCACCTTACCTGTCTCCTGTATGCAGATCAAAAAGCAACAGTTAGAACTCGACATGGAAAGGTGAATTGGCTCCAGATTGGGAAAGGCTGTATATTGTCTCCTGCTTATTTAACTTCTATGCAGAGTACATCATGTGAATTGCAGGGCTGGAAGACTCAAAAGTTGGAATCAAGACTGCTGGGAGAAATATCAGCCTCCGATATGCAGATGACAACATCCTAAGGGCAGAAAGCAAAGAGGAACTAAGAGCCTCTTGATGAGAGTGAAAGAGGAGAGTAAAAAAGCTGGCTTAGAGCTCAACATTCAAAAAACTAAGATCACAGCAACTAGTCCCATCACTCCATGGCAAATAGATAGGGAAAAAAGAGAAACAGTGGCAGATTTACTTTCTCAGGCTCCAAAATCACAGCAGATGGTGACTACAGCCATGAAATTAAAATGCACTTGCTCCTTGGAATAAAAGCTCTGACAAACCTAAGGAGCATATTAAAAAGCAGAGACATCGCTTTGTCAACAAAGGTCCATCTAGTCAAAGCTATGGTTTTTCCAGTAGTCAGGTATGGATGTGAGAGTTGGACCAAAACAAAGTTGAGCGCTGAAGAATTGATGCTTTCAAACCATGGTGCTGGAGAAGAGTCTTGAGAGTCCTTTGGACAGCAAGGAGATCAAACCAGTCAATCCTAAAGGCAATCAGTTTTGAATATTCACTGGAAGGACTGATGTTGAAGCTGAAGCTCCAATACTTTGACCACCTGATGCGAACAGCCAACTCATTGGAAAAGATGCTGAGGCTGGGAAAGATTGAGGGCAGGAGGAGAAGGGAGTGACAAAGGATGAGATAGCTGGATGTCATCATCATCAATGGATATGCATTTGAGCAAACTTCAGGAGACAGTGAAGGACAGGGAAGACTAGTGGGCTGCAATCTGTGGGGTCACAAAGAGTTGGACATGACTGAGCAACTGAACAACAAAACAATAAAGTGGTTTATTATGAGTTGCTAATTATTCATCAAGGAATAGACCCCATTTCTGCTCATCTTGGATCAGGTTTCACTGAGACCTGCTTGCATTAGGCATCTTAGTTGCAAATCTACACAGGTTTGGAGGGTGAACTCCCTAAGGTGCCTCTCTCTGTAGGTGGCCCTACTGATATAGTTAACTTTGGGCAGGTTGATGAGTCCAAGACCCCTTAAGAAGGACATACACATTCTTTGCCAGTAAACAACAATACATCTCACTCAAGGATTTTTTCTTCCTTAGGCTCTGTGTTAATGATTCTATAGCAATAATATATCTTGCCTGAAGAACATGTGCTAATGATTATATAACAACAATGTATCTTGCTTGAGGACATGTTTTTGCTTCTTAACAGGAACGCATTCCTTCTGGCTAATCTTGTGTCTATGTTATCTCAAGGCATATGTTGTAGGAGAGGGTCTGGTAGAACTTTTACAACCTTGATATACCCTTTCAATCCATTCTTAGTAACTAATCAACAGATATATAATGCTCAAGCTAATGATGTAGGTATTCTCTTCTACCTCTTTATGATGTCTATGTCAGAAATTTTCTCTGCGTCATTTCAATAAACTCTCTTTCCTCGCCATCAAGCCTTGTGTGGTCTCTGTTATCAGACTGACTTGGTGAGGGAATTCCTCTTCCCAGAAGAGCCCTCACCTTGGGTACAGCCTACACTCCATGGCTTCATCACATCAGGACCAGTTTCACTACCACATGGCCTCTATTTTAAAACAGACCATGCCAAACGAACCCACATACCTGAAAATATGATCAGCCATTTCAACCTAAAACAATTATTAAATATTCTATTTTATTCCTAATATATTATTCCTCAAATTAGCCCCTCTGTTCTAGCTACTTAATATAGCTTTTTTTTTTACTTATAACTCTAATATTGTTTACAAACAACTTCAATCTATTATATCCTCTTGTGCTTTTCTCCATTTTGCCCTGATATGGATTGCTTTAAGATCTAATAACTCAAAATTTTTTGAGAAAAATTGATGTGATAGTATTTTCAAACAACCATGAAATTTTCATGTGCTGCTATGAAAGAATATTACCTCAATAGATGCAGAGAAAGCCTTTGACAAAATTCAACATCCATTTATGATAAAAGCCCTCCAGAAAGTAAGCATAGAAGGAACGTATATACCTCAACATAATAAAAGCCATATATGATAAACCTACAGCAAACTTTATCCTCAATGGTGAAAAACTGAAAATATTTCCTCTAAAGTAAAAAACAAGACAAGGATGCCCACTCTCACCACTACTATTCAACATAGTTGTGGAAGTTCTGGCCATAGCAATCAGAGCAGAAAAAATAAAATAAAATGAAAGGAATCCAGATTGGAAAAGAAGAAGTAAAACTCTCACCGTTTGCAGATGATATGATCCTCTACATAGAAAACCCTAAAGACTCCACCAGAAAATTAGTAGAGCTAATTAATGAATACAGTAAAGTTTCAGGATATAAAATTAACACAGAGAAATCCCTTGCATTCCTATACACTAACAATGAGAAAACAGAAAGAGAAATTAAGGAAACAATTCCATTCACCATTGTAACAAAAAGAATAAAATACTTAGGAGCATATCTACCTAAAGAAACAAAAGACCTATATATAGAAAACTATAAAACACTGATGAAGGAAATTAAAGATGACACAAATAGATGGAGAAATATACCATGTTCATGGATTGGAAGAATAAATATAGTGAAAATGAGTATACTACACAAAGTAATCTATAGATTCAACACAAACCCTATCAAGCTACCAACAGTATTTTTCAGAGAATTACAACAAATAATTTCACCATTTGTATGGAATTACAAAAAAACTCAAATAGCCAAAGTAATCTTGAGAAAGAAGAATGGAACTAGAGAAATCAACCTGCCTGACTTCAGGCTATACTACATAGCAACAGCCATCAAGACAGTATGGTACTAGCACAAAGACAGAAACATAGATCAGTGGAACAAAATAGAAAGCCCAGAGATAAATCCACACACCTATGGACACCTTATCTTTGACAAAAGAGGCAAGAATATACAATGGAGAAAAGACGCTCTCTTTAACAAGTGGTGCTGGGAAAACTGGTCAACCACTTGTAAAAGAATGAAACTAGAACACTTTCTAACACCATACACAAAAATAAACTCAAAATGGATTAAAGATCTATATGTAAGACCAGAAACCATAAAACTCCTAGAGGAAAACATAGGCAAAACACTCTCTGACATAAATCACAGCAGGATCCTCTATGGCCCACCTCCCAGAGTAATGGAAATAAAAGCAAAAATAAACAAATGGGACCTAATTAAACTTAAAAGCTTTTCCACAATGAAGGAAACTATAAGCAATGTGAGAATGGGAGAAAATATAGCAAACAAAGCAACTGACAAAGCATTAATCTCAAAAATATACAAGCAACTCCTACAGCTCAATACCAGAAAAATAAGCAACCCAATCAAAAAATGGTCCAAAGAACTAAACAGACTTTTATCCAAAGAAGACATACAAACAGCTAACAAATACATGAAAAGATGCTCAACATCACTCATTATCAGAGAAATGCAAATCAAAAATACAATGAGGTACCATTACACGCCAGTCAGGATGGCTGCTATCCAAAAGTCTACAAACAGTAAATGCTGGAGAGGGTGTGGAGAGAAAGGAACCCTCTTACACTGTTGGTGGGAATGCAAACTAGTAGAGCCACTATGGAGAACAGTGTGGAGATTCCATAAAAAACTGGAAATAGAACTGCCATATGACCCAGCAATCCCACTGCTGGTCATACACACTGAGGAAACCAGAATTGAAAGAGACACATGCACCCCAATGTTCACCACATCACTGTTTACAATAGCCAGGACATGGAAGCAACCTAGATGTCCATCGGCAGATGAATGGATAAGAAAGCTGTGGTACATATACACAATGGAATATTACTCAGCTATTAAAAAGAATTCATTTGAATCAGTTCTAATGAGGTGGATGAAACTGGAGCCCATTATACAGAGTGAAGTAAGTCAGAAAGAAAAATACCAATACAGTATATTAACACATATATATGGAATTTAGAAAGATGGTAACAATGACCCTATATGTGAGACAACAAAAGAGACACAGATGTAAAGAACAGACTGTTGGACTCTATGGGAGAAGGCAAGGGTGGGATGATTTGAGAGAATAGCATTGAAACATGTATATTAACATATGTGAAATAGATCGCCAGTCCAGGTTCAATGCATGAGACAGGGTGCTCAGGGCTGGTACACTGGGATGACCCTGAGAGATGGGATGGGGAGGGAGGTGGGAGGGAGGGTCAGAATGGGGAACACATGTGCACCCATGGCTGATTCATGTGAATGTATGGCAAAACCACCACAATATTGTAAAGTAATTAGCCTCCAATTAAAATTTTTTAAAAAAGAAGGAATAAAAAAAATAAAAGAAAATAAAGAAAAATTGATGTGATAGTATTTTCAAACAACCATGAAGTTTTCATATGCTGCTATTAAAGAATAAGAATATACTGTTTATTCTTTATGTTGATAAATAAATATAGGTTGAAATGTGTTATTTTTAAGATAACCAACTGTTATATAAATATGAAGCTAATTTCCAAAGCAGTAAAGAAAAAAAGAAACTAAGAAAAATGTAATCAATACAGCAAAGATAGGAAAAGAACAAAAGAATAAAAACATGCAGGCATAAAATAAGATGCAAAAGTAAAGTTAAACATATGTCATCCTGAGAAAAGTAAATTAATCAAATTCCTTCATACAACCACTCTCTTTAGTCAAGCAAAATAAATAACAACCAACCTCCAATACACAAAGCCACAATTGTGCATGCTATTTGGAAGATACAACAAACTAAAATGGCATAAAAAATATTCAAAAAAGAAAGAAGTAGCTCTATTAATATCAGAGAGAGTGGAATTCAAGTCAGAAGTATTAGATGAAGAAAAAAGAACTATTTTATGTCAATGAAAGTTACATTCTACAATGATGATATAGAACTATAGACATGCCAAACATTAAATATTAAAATATATAAAACAAAAGCTATTAGGAACACAACAAATAATTTTTAAGATTGTAGTTGTCAGTGGGCTTATCTCTGACTGATTAATAGACAATAAAAAAGGATATAATAGTTTTGGATAACGTTAGAAGCCTTAGAAATAGATACCCACCAAAATCTGCATCCTTGGAATATTTACCAAAACATAAAATGAAATGCTATAAGGAAAAGCCTAAAAATATTTGCCATAACATGGACTTCACTATGCAACTTTAAAAAATTTTTTTTTACTTTAATTTCAACTAAGAACAACTACATAGAAATTTTAAAATACTCATAAGAAACTTGAACTAAAAATTATAGTTATTAATATAAGCTACTTACAGAATAATAACAATTGGAACTAACTATCAAAAGGAATGATTAAAAACTCTGCTCACAGGAAAACTTGTAGCCTAAATGTTTTATTGTAAAAAAAAAAAAAAGAATAAATGAAAACAAGTGAAGTATTTGCTTTAAAAAGCTTAGAAAATTAAATTAGGTGTCTAAACTTTCACCTCTGCTATTAACAAATATTGAAAAGAATTTGAATACTTGTCATTGACAGGTATTTGAGGGAAAAAACAGTACTAGTAACCATGTAAATCAGTACAACCCTGCTGGATTGCAGATTGTCAACAAGCATCAAAATCCTTAGCAGTTTCACTTCTACAGATTTACTCTAATAATGGATTTGCACAAAGATCTAGCTTGGTATTTAAACCATAAAGCCTATGCCTATGAAGAGTTGAATGCTTTAACTTAAGTGAAATGAGTTAATATGGCCTTATAGACGCTTGTCTGGAGAAATGTCACGCCAGTTACATTAGTTTCAGGACAACTTTGGCACCATCAAGTTTTGTGAATTCAAAGCAGAAATTAAGTCAATAGATAGATAGATAGATGATAGGCTTCAGCATTCAACAGGGAATGAAAAATCTAATATCAAGAACAAAAGAATAAGGCAATACTCTTAAATGATTCAGAAACTTATTATTACAGTTATTATGTACCATGGTTACACTGACATTTCTTCTAGAACCAGGATTGCAGAAGGGAAGTTTTTGCTCTTTATACCCATAAGATTTTTAAGGTTAGTTTCTGCTTCCTGCATACCATGCATACCAACCTCAGTATCTCTCATGGTGACAAAAACAAAAGACAAAACATTGCTCCTTAATACAACCACCTTCCAATCTTAAAATCATGGCTCCTCTTAGCAAAGAGATCTCCAAAAACCACATCAATCAGTGGTAATCCATCTTCCACTGAATGTACTGCCTCACACATCAGTAGTATGAGGAGGTACATAAAAACATCCATCATTTAATTTCTTTCTTTATTCTCCTCTAGGATAGCTATAGCAATATTTACAGACAAAACTATAAAGTGCAATATTAAAAGACCTCAGTTTTCATCTTATTTACTCTTTCACCCCTTGCAGGCAATTTTCTACTCTTCTCATTTTCAATCCTGTTCTCTGGAAGGTTCTTGATAAGTTTATTTCTAATAAGCAAAAATAATGAAGTTTATGTATTAGAACAGTGATCAGAGTGACTACTAGCATTTTAAGGGCGGGGTGTGTGGGGGGGGGGGGGGGAGTGGCGGTGTGGGAAACTGTCTAGCATGCCTGAAAACCCAAAACATAAAATATGGCCAAACACTTGTTTGGAGAAATGTTATTCCAGTTACAATAGTTTCAGGATAACTTTGACACCTTCAAGTTTTGTGAATTCAAAGCAGAAATTAGATCAATAGATAGATGATAGAGAAATCTTCTGTAAGACAACAAACTTGGTCATTATTATTTTTTCTTCTCAGATGCTCTGGCAGATTCTGTTATCTTTCCAAAATGAAAGTGTGATTGAATAGGCTTGACAATTCTAGATGAGCTTTCAAAATGGCCTAATGGTTCTGGTTTATTTATAGAGTTTCTGCCTGAGGATATAGGCAGATGCCTGAAAAGCTCCACTGTATTCAGACATATTCACTTGCATCTTGTAAAATTATCTTTTTACTTTGATGTCACTTAATTCTACATTTTTTTTTTTTTGGCTTCAGCAGTGGGCTTCCTAGCTATCCAAAACCACCTTTTTATCTGTTGTCATGCACTACTGAAAGGGAAAAAAACCCTAAGCAAAGTTTTCAGCTATTCTTCCAGCACCCATTTTATTTTTAAAAGGAATGAAGTTTCCCACTCAGTGGCTGTTCATGATTCCACTCTCAATACTTACAGATTTTACTATCGTTTTCCTTCCTCAGGAAGTGGTGGTAGGGGGAGAAGCTAGTTGCTTCCACTCCCTGTCTTACTAATATCCTTCATAGGGAAACCCATGATAACCCTGGATCATTTGGAAGGTGTTAAGAAAACCCAGCAGAGCTGACCACATGTAAGGAAGGTATCTACTCATTTGTTGGTGGCAGGAAAAAAAAAGCAAGAATAATTGCCCTGAATTCTTCCTTCCCTCCCTAAATTACCTATCCAAAGATTCCAGGGCAATGAATTAATGAAAGAATCACTATCATAAACTCATAAATTCTTTCTGAAGGAGGTAGAAAAGGAAAAAAAAAGAGGGGGAGGAAAGAAAGGGAAAGAGAGGAGGAATGAAAAGACAGATCCCCCTGGCTACCCCTTGGTCAGCTCCAGATGGCCCTCTGCAAGTAACGAAGGGAGTAACTCCAGGGCAGGAATTTTACCGTCGCAAAAAAGTAATTACTGGAGTGAGGAAGAGGGGAGGTTGCTGAGTGAAAGGAATGGTAAAGTGTGGGCAGGCATTTTGGAACCAGATAGCCCTGGAAGAAAAGCTATGACAAACCTAGACAACACATTAAAAAGCCAATATCACTTTGCCAGCAAAGGTCTGTATACTCAAAGCTATAGTTTTTTCAGCAGTCACGCATACAAATGTGAGTTGAACCATAAAGAAGGCTGAGTGCCAAAGTTTGATGCTTTCACACTGTGATGCTGGAGAAGGCTTTCAAGAGTCCCTTGGATGACAAGGAGATCAAACCAGTCAGTCCTAAAGGAAATCAACCTTGAATATTCATTGGAAGGACTGATGCTGAATCTGAAGCTCCAATACTTTGGCCACCAGATGCAAAGACCTGACTCTTTGGGAAAGACCCTGATGCTGGGAAAGACTGAGGGCAAGAGAAGAAGGGGGTGACAGAGGATGAGATGGTCAGATGGCATCACTGACTCAATAGACATGAGTTTGAGAAAATTCCAGGAGATAGTGAAGGAGAGGGAAGCCTGGTATGCTGCAGTTCATGGGGTCACAAAGAGTCAGACACCACTTAGTGGCTGGAAAACAATAAAGCTTTGTGGTCCTTCCCAAGCCATGGTCTCTGAACACTACCAACTTGACCACTGACTGGATAGTCATGGCATCACATGACTTGTGATCTTGGCTCTTCCAAGATCTCTATCTACCTCCTCAAAGAAAACTAAACAATAATGTGAAGCTTATAAGAAAACATAAGATTTATGTTATCATAAATCATTTTGTATTATCATATTCTCAAAGAGCTTAGAGTCTAATTTGTCTAATTTTCCATGGTGGAAATCTCACACATTGAAATCTATCTGATATACAAAAAAAAAAAAAAAACTTTTCAGTAAAACAGCAGAAAATCAATTTGTTGGCTCTAGTATTTTGTTTTCTCCCACCTTTCAAGAAATTAAACACCTGCCCAACCCAAAGGTATGGGTAAAATAAGCCCTCAATCTTCAGACCAGTGTTTGGGAATTTGACTCGTCTAAGCTTTTATAAAAAGTAATGGAAGCAGAACCTCAAATCATACACAAGGCATTTGAGGTCCCCGCCTCTGTCTTTAAATCAACTATAACTAGTACTTAGGTAAGTATCTGAACAGCAGAAGTTTCAAAACAATGGGTCATTTAATTTCCAGTGTGTATGTTCTGTGATATGAAACCCTAACATTTAAAAAGTTACCATGTATTATAATATACAACTCAGCTTTTTTTATGTTTAAAACATTCTCCACATTCCAGAGTGCTAATTTGAGGCCAAATGCCTGGAAAATGTCTATTTAACTCCTTCATTGACATAAGCCCGTTTGATATTTCTGTTGTACTTCACTGCAAAGTTTTGATCAGTACATGAGCAGTCCTAGGATGTAAATAAAGTCTTGAAAAAGTAAAGGAATGGGGCAAAAGAAAGATAGGAAGCAGTCGGTCAGATATGTACACATAAGCCTTTTCCCAAGTGGATACAACCCAGTCAACTCTTGCTGGGTGAGGCTGGAGAAGGGGAAAGAGGAGGTATGAGAGCCAAGTCCAAGCCAGTGGAATTAATGTGAAATTAGCAGAAAGCCTTTGAGAGCTGAAGATTACAGCATCAGCTAAAAGGATAAAGACCAAGCCATCAGGATCAGGGGATGGGGGATCATCCCAGTTGAGGAGAACATTTTAAGTAATTCATTTGAGGTTACACAGTTAGATTTTCTGGTTATTCTTTTCAAAGCTTAATGATGTTACCCTTCATTTTTAACAAGCATTTTAAAATGACAACATGGGAAGAATTTCATTGGAACAAAGTGTTCAGTCTTTTCTACTTTATGAAGTTCGAGAGGAAAAAGTAGCCTACTCAGGGAAATTTACTTTTAAAGTCAATGCACTTTTCTATAAGACTGCTCCCTAAGTTAATTTAAGGAACTTGCTATTTGGAAACTGCATTATATCTTTGGAGGGGTAATATTGCCTTTTTTAGTCCTCTATTGAGAGAAATTTAAGTGTGCAAACATAATTGCCCCTCTTCTTCCCTCATCCCAAAGTAGATGTTTCTTTGTACTATAAAGGAAATCACTAAATACTCAAAACAGTTTGAATAGCTTCTTGCAATCCCCCATATAAACGCCACAGTGCTGGCTTGCACGTCGTCAGCCTAGGGTAAATAATACTTAAATGAATATTCACTTTCTCAGCCAAGAGGACTATTGCTCTACTAGAATCTCCTTCCGACTTGACTTAATTATGCTCTAAGAAGCTATCAGCAACGTTAAGTGTGCTGTAAAATTGGAATTGTATTATAGTTTCTGTTCATTAGTATTCCTCTTTTGCTTTCTGTGAAGCTTTGGAGAGATTTTACACTCTTGCAGTTTAAAGAAATACTTCACTACAGCTTCTGGAATAATCCTGAAGCCAGGAGCGTGTTGGGAGTCTCCCCTCCCCAACAATGTCAGTGTTCTAACTTGTTTCAAGAGAGCTCGTTAAATCACACTTTCTCTTTATATTAACATCTCCTTCTGTTAAGTCATTCTCACATATTTTACTCAGTAGACTGCTTTAACTGCCCAATCACATGTGATGTCCCTGGGGATAGGCTTTCAAAAAAATAGAAATTAGAAAATCCTGAGTGTATAAATCTTATCACTGGGAAAAAAAATACACCATAGATTGATGGAGCTGAGATGAGTTTTTTAAGGCAAAGACAGGTTAGAAAGCCCAAAGGAGAATGAATGTTTATTCATAAATCCAAATGAAATTAATTGAAACAATTTAGTGGCTGTTTAAAAACAATGGCATCCATCAGCAGAGCTACAACTCTCTTTCACAGTGGATTCATTAGCCAGCACTGAATTTTGATTACTCTTCTTTAGGGACCAGCTTTAGTCAATTAAAAATGATTTATGATTCTGGGTCTAAAATGTAGTTTGGGGGAAGGTTCATCCATCCACATAGCAACATATCTACCTAACTTTGGACTGAAGTTTTTTTTCAAAAATTCCATAATCTGATTGGTTGACATCAAGAGGTGAAAGAGATTTAAGAGCTTGACACAATTAACATAAATGTTGTACTGATTCTTAAAACCAGGAGTACATTCCTTGAAGCCAGGTCTGCGGAACCACAACCCTGCCACTCACTCCACACACTTGGGTTTCTCTCTGTGGGTCTGGTACTGCCCTATCAATCTCTTGTTTGTTTGATATCAGGTAGTAGTGACAGACCATTCTGAGATTTAAATTAATCGTGAGCTTTTTAGTTAATGCCTGAGTGCTTGTGGATTACAACATGTTCTATATATCCTGGTCTTAAATCTGCCTTTGAAAATGAAATATGGAAGGAAAACATTAAAAAAAATTTAACTAAAAAAGTGTACCAGAGCATGTACCCTTGGTCTAACAATGCTGATATACCGCGTCCCTGTTTAGTGCACAGGCATATCTTTTTTATCTGTTTCATATATGGGCAAAACGTCATTTGAAAGAGCATTCCACAATCTTTAAAATGTTTACAATTCTGCAAACAGAATAAAAAGTAAATAAATGATAAGTATAATGTTCAAGGCTGTCCGTGGTCTGATCTCATACTACTGTAGAGGCAACTGAAGTGTGGGAGTTGAGTTCAGCCCAGGTGGGATTACTTGTGCTAAGTTCCAGGGTCCACCCTTGCCGTGGCCTTTGCGTGACCTTTTACCTATCCTTTCTGGGCCTTTAAAATGCTGATAGGTACTACAACCCACTCCAGTGTTCTTTCCTAGAGAATTCCATGGACAGAGGAAACTGCCAGGCTACAGTCTATGGGTCACAAAGAGTCGGACACAACTGAGCCACTAATACGGCACACCAGGTACCTGACTAATAAGCTTATTATAAGAATTAAATAAAATTACATGAGCCAAGCACTTAGAACAGCAGCAGACACAAAGTCAAGGACTCTTTCTAAGCCTTCAATCTCACTAATCCCTCATGGGAGCCCGCTTTTGGAAATGAGCAGCCCTGTCACCACCGCACAGGCCTTGGCTCTACACCTCACCCCTCCCAGGCCTAGTTCTCCAAACTGGAAACGCCACCACTCCTGGAGCCTCTGTTTTACAAGCAAGAATGGGAAGGAAGGGCAGATGCTATTGAGGAAATATCCATTAAAGCATCTTATAAGTACAGTCTGTTCTCCCTCTAGTCACTGTTCACTAAAGTGTAATATTGAGAAACTAGTGCTTTGCTGCAATGGTGGGCTGGGGAGAAAACAAAACTGTAAGATATTCCTGTTTACTGATAAAATCCCAGTAAAGAAACCCTGAGCATGTATTACCAGACATCATCCTGAAGTTAAGTGCTCACAAAGATATGCTGATCTGGAATATAATTTAGAATTTAAAGTGAAAGCTCCTTTTGGCCTTTTTAAACACTAACTATCCCCTGACCCCATTCACAGAACTAGAGTCCTGTTTCATCTTCTGAGCCAACTTTCTTCCCCCTGCTTCTTTCTACCATGTTGGTTTCCTTCATAAGGTAACGTGTTTTAATAGTTTTATATGCTTCCCAGAGCACTTTGAGAAGGAAGGTGTCTTATGAGCAAACTAATAATAATAATAATAATAATATTCCAACAAAGACATTCTGCTTGTAATTATACCCATGCAGCTGTCTTTACTCTATGCAGAGCATTCTGAATCTTGGTCACTAGAAGTATGATGAAGCACGTGACATTCTGGAAATTTCCTTATCTATGAGATTTTATTAGGAATGATTTGGGGTGGGGGGAATCCTGTCAAGTTACAAGTACCACATTTAATGCATTTCTGTTTCAATATGTTGATCAGTTTTATGAAAGTCTCAATCCTACTTGTCATGCCAGCTTTCTTATTAGATTTTTCAATTTTTGCACCACTTGTGGTTAATCAGATAATTATAACCCTAGATTTAATATTTTTCTAGTTTTCCATTCTTTACTAACCATAGACATGGCCTATTAAGTGTCTGCCA
The DNA here is from genome assembly GCF_023699985.2 of Odocoileus virginianus. NCBI lineage: Eukaryota > Metazoa > Chordata > Mammalia > Artiodactyla > Cervidae > Odocoileus > Odocoileus virginianus. Next base: position 34,813,902 of record NC_069697.1, read on the forward strand.
ATTCCCAATTTCAGTGCTTAGAGGGAAGGCAGGGATCTTTCGCTTTGGCTCCTAGAGTTGTAACAAGAGCACCGTGGATTTCCTTCAAATACACATCTGGCTTTTTGCCTTTGTTGTTCAGGACAAATCAGTTCCAGGAGACTATCCATCTCCTTGAAATCTTTGGCTTCATACAGCACACCAACAGGGTTGGAGTCTACTTAGCCCATTCTATTCTCTGGCAACAGATCACTGTAGGACACATTGCTATATTTGTCTTTAGATCTTTCCTGTGACCTCATGCAATTGAGGGGAGAAAAAAGTGTTATGGGGTCGACTGATCACCTGCAACTGTGTAGCAGACACTGTGCTACATGCTGGGAAGGCAAAAGCACAAATGTCTTTTTCCTAAGGGAATTCACCATCTACTGAGGGAGACACCCTCAAAAACAAGCAAACTCCCCTTTCTCTCATTCTCAGCCACTAACTGAGGCAGAAAAAAGACAGGCAAAAAGTTCGTTCGGGTTTTTCCGTAACATATTATGGAAAATCTGAACAAATTTTTTAGCTAATCCAATACATGGCCAGCCATCTTATCAGAAAGAGTTAGGCACCCCTAAGACACACAGCAAGGACCTCCAAACACAATGTATGTTTGATTTCATGGACCCAGGGAGAAAATAAAACTCAGCATTCATAATTTACCAGGCTATCTGAACCAGTCCTAGAGGTGATTTCAAGCCTATGAATGAGTATAGAGTCTGAGATGTCCCACCCTAAGAAAACCAAGTGAAGAAATGCTGCTTGACACCAAGGGGTTACATTCTAAAAGAAAGCGCTGTGAGCTCCATTTTGTGAAATGTGACATGCATACTACTGGCATAAAAGTCATGTCACAGCTGGCAATAACAGGCCACAACCAAAGAAGACTTACAACATGTCTTTAACTTTGCTAAAAGGCATACCAAGTGCTTCCGAGGTAGAGAAATAGATAGGCAAAACATAGACAGATAGAAAATTAAACCTTCCCTTCACTTTCATGAACACTTTCCATTTAGTTGTGGTCTCTTCACATGTGGGTTTAGAGATAAAGTCAAGAATACTTTAAACTTAAGCTGCAAAACCTGCCTACTCGATCTGATTCTTTAAATGTCTCCTGATGATAATGAGTCTGTCTGTAGCTGAGCATCATCGGTCACTGCTAGATACTCCCAGAAGAGCAGAGGACTCCTCAGGGAGGGTTCCAAACCCACTCACAGCTCTTATTTCATTTTTCACTGGACTCTGTGGATTTGCTTAAAGATGTGTAAAATTTCATGTAGTTTGACAGTCCCCTGAGGGTTCTCGTGTATATTGTTTATTTCATTCTGTATGTGATAGAACATTCACTCAATTTTCTTCCTGCACAGCTTTAGAGCCTTGGAAAAACTGTAAATATTTAGTTCTTAAAGTCAAAACTATTCACTTTTGTTCAAAATACCTCTCTTTGGGAAATTCTCAAACATCTGTTTAGAAAATCTTATAGCCAGTTTCTAACCTAACAAAAACTATAAGGGAAAACACAAAGTGATATCACATATGAGGGGATAAAATGTGGAAGATATGGGAGGGGGACATGTCTGGAACCCAGATGTATCAATTAGAATGTTCTGAGTTACAAAAAAAGAAACTCAGCTTAGAATGGCTTAATCAGTTGGGCATACTTGTTTTCTCAAAACTAAAAAGTTAAAGGCAAAGAGATTCCAGGATTAACTAAAGCAGCAACTTAACAACATCTGCAAGCACTCAAGTTCTTTCCACCATCTTCAATGGACTTTTTTCTTCAATCTTATGTCTTCATGGTTGCAAGCTGGCTGCAGCTGCTCCAAGCTTCACAGCCCACTCATCAATCTCAGGAAGCAGGGACAAAGTACATCTCTTTCTTAACCATTTTTCAGGGCAAAATACACTTTTCCAGATGCCATCATGTAGAATTATCTTTAGGTCTTATTGAAAAAAATTCTGTCACAAGACCATTCCTAAACCAATTAAAAGCAAAATAATGGATTTATCAGTATTGACTTAGTCACTATTTAACTTCCTGAGACTGGGACAGTGCTTGACGTTCTTGGCTGCCCAACACCTGAATAAAATTGGAGGGAAGTGAAAAGACTGTTGTGTAAACAACCAAGTTTATACCAGAGTGTACAAGTGCTTTGACTTTGCTTTTAGTCAAGTCTCTCTAGCTATTGTTTGATTGGGCAGGAAAGAAGGCACTATTAGGCTATAGTTAAGACCATGACTCTGCTTAGGTTCCTTATGAGTGCATATATGCTAAGTCGCTTCACTAGTGTCCGACTCTGTGCAACCCCATGGCCTGGAGCCCTCTAGGCTCCTCTGTCCATGGGATTCTCCCAGCAAGAATACTGGAGTGGGTTGCCATGTCCTCCTCCAGGTGATCTTCCCAACCCAAGGATGGAAACTGCATCTCCTCTGTCTCCTGCTTTGGCAATTGGGTTCTTTACCTCTAGCGCCACCTGGGAAGCCCCAGGCTCATTATGACCGAGTTCAAATTCCAGTTCTGCCCTTTACTAGCTGCATGGCTTTAAGCAAGTTACTTAACCTTTCATTCCTAAATTTTCTCATGTGTATAAGATTAGAACAAATAATACCTACCCCGTAAAGTAGCTCTATTGATTAAATTAAATGATGTTTAAACAATGTTTAGCAGACTATCTAGCACCTGGTATCAATAAAGATTAGTAATTATTATTAACATAACCTCACTCCAGAAATTAGATCTCAGTGCCTGAAAGAATTTAAGAATCCTCCTTTTCTCCTTTTTTATACTGCATTTTTTTAACATTTGCATTTAAATTTTTAAAAACTGAATTTTAATAAATAACAATGCGAGGCTACCAAAAATCTCCAGAGGTAGGGAAGAGGGCATAGTTTAATTGTCACTAAAAGCACACCAGTGCCCAGGCAAGCACTTAACTTTTAAGTTGACCCTTGGGCACATAAGCACTTCATTTATTTCAGGGGACAAAAGAAAAGTGTATTTAGAAATTCTAAAATATTACGTATGAATTTAAGAACAAGATAGCTATATCTTCAGAAAATATAAGGGCAAGATCACTTGTTTGAAATCACATGCATGCACTGAGTTCACAGTCCATCTCTCCACCATACTGCTTCTCTGGCTGTGATTCCTCTTTATTCACTGGGTGACTACACCCTATAAAAATGCTTAAAACCAAAATCCTGGTGTCTCCCCCTCTTTCCTTCTCACAAACAAATTTGCCAAGAGACTTAAACAAGTAAGCAGGAATTTATGAACTCAGATCTAAAATCAGTTACACCTAAGTAAGACTTCCAAGTACCCAGACATTGTCTTCAAACCCCAGCTTTATTAGTTCTCAAAGGAAGGTTTCCCTGAAATACAATCAGGTGGCTTTAGTCTATCATCTTCCCTATCTTTGCCAGGCAGTAGATATCATTATTTATTATGAGGCATGTCCAGCTTACTTGCCTAGATGTTTTTGTTCTGATTGTAAATGGGTTTGGCACGCTGGGAAAGAGAGCTAAAGCGGTCAGCCAATCAAAACTAAAAGGTGAATAGCTTCAATAAGTACTATTCACCAGTTACTCTTTGCTCTACACCTAGTACTCTGTCGCCCTGCACTGTGTGACTAATACAAATTAGAATCTGAAATGACACTTGTACATTTTGTTTCCCTATTTGAAATCTGTTTTGAGAAACTTTCAGTCCAACACTAAGCTATTAGAACTTCAGTGTGTTTCTGGTTTGAATATGACAAATGAAATAGCAAATCTCCTCTCACATTTTTATAAATCCCTGATGCAATTTTTGAAGCTTGAAAAAATGATTTTGGAGTTTTTCATAAGCTCCTTATGAGATTCATTCTACAACTTTCCATAGTACCAAAAGAGGCTCTTAAGCCAGATGGATAGAAAGAAAATCTAGAAAGAAAGCATACAAAATCCAAAACAAAAGTACAAATCTCTGAATCATATAATACAACATCCAGTTTTCTTTAGAGTTGTGAGTTCACCATATGGAGATAATAAGGGGAAAATTCCAAATACAATCTCCATGAATTCTTTGTCTCTGGGGGCCTAAGATGTTAGTACATCCTTTCAAAAAGAAAAACTCAAAGGATAACTAATATCATACATAAAGTTAGTTGTTAAATGCAGAAGAACACAATATAATATTTTGTACATAAGCAGTTAAGAAACCTTACTTGTTCCATGCAAAGATAGTATTTACCAAACACACAAACAAAATTGGGCAAAAATTCAGGGCAATCTGAAAATACAAATCAAACAATACCAGTTAGGGCAAGAATTAAACACGATACCAACTAGGCCTGTTCTTGTTTAGGAATGTCAAAAGAAAAGATCTATAATAATTTTTTGGCTTTTCTTTAAAAGAAATTTTTTCTTCTTTGTTCTGTAAGGAAAAAAAACAATAATTAGCAAACCACAGATGAGAGTGACTTCTTTCATTTAACACAGGATATGCCACCCAAGACCACAATAGCATGCCCAATTTTCCCCCTTGGTTTTTTAAAACTCCTAACCTCAAGGAAGATGCAGTGAGTGGTCACTTAAAGTGCCTTAGGAAACTCACTAAATAGGATGAAATATGACTTTGAGGGATATTATCAAGTTATCCCACCCAAAGATACAACAAATACTTACAGAGCATCAATTCTGTGCAATACTCCTGGCTATGCTCAAGAGAATGAAAAGTATATGAGCTAAGTGCTTGCTTCTGTGGGAATTTACAAACAAGTAGAGGAATAATGACCACAAATAAAAATAAATTGTGCACATAAATACTATCCAAAGTTGTAAAGAAGTGCAAAGCTTCAGCAAGGTTGTTTTTTGTTTTTAATGAAAACAGTTTATTTCCATTTGGATTTAACTCTCCACTCTCCCAAACACTGACATCAGAGGTGAGGGCAAATGCTGTCTGGGGGATAGTTGGGGGCCTGAAGATCTGGAGACTCCCAGCACCAACAGGAACCCCTGGAAAAGCATGGAGGAATTCCCCTTCCATGCTGGACTCCCTGCAGAATATAAGCTTATTGAGGGTAGATAGCATGTCGGCAATATTCACCACTCTTTCCCTAGAGCTTAGTCAAATGCCTAGAACCTAGCAAGTGCTCAAGCTAAATTGTTACCACTCTTGTTAAACTATTTTGTGGAGGTGTTTAGGAAAACCACATAAGGCGAGATAGCACTATTCAGGGTCACCATTGCACTTTCAATTGTCTAACCCAGTTGGAGTGGAGAACAGGGCTCTGAAGAACTGAGGCTGGCAGAGGGATCCTATCATGCTTGGATCCCAAGATGCACTGAAGCCCACGGGGTATACAGAGGTGCGATTAGGATACATGTTTCTAATGGGTTACGTAAACAAAGTAGTTCACAGGAACCAGAATGTGGATAAAGCAGGGAAGCATGAGAAAGAAAGAGTGCCGGGTAACAGAAAGAGGACTGGGGAAATGCCTGTGATGGGGTTGCAGCTGTTTGTGTGATGTGTGGGTGCACCACTATGAGAGAGCCAGAGATCATGAGGAAATTGACAGTTATTTTGTAACTCATCTCACATCAGACTGAGATGCATTCTATAAAAATCAAAAGGCTTGAAAAGCATAATCTGAAAAACGTTAAGAAAAATGAGGTATAGCAAGGTGACTGATTACAATATAAATATAGAAAAATCAATAGCATTCATTGGAATAAACAATTAGAAAGCTTATTTGAAAAGATCCAAAAACAATAGCAAGAAAAATTATAAAGCTAATAAAAATGTCTGATACATATTTCAAGGGAACTTTATTAAGTTAAAAGATAAGAATAAATGAAGAGAGATAGCATGTTCCTGGTTAATAAAACAACATTTTTAAATTATCAATTGCATCAAGGTAACCAATAATTTTGATATGGTTTTAATCTATAACCAACCAAATAATTTTAATACCTGACAAACTCTAGCATTCATCTGGAAAACAAAAGATAGAAAAGATCTGAGAAATAATTTTAAAAAGAACGGTGAGTGGGAAATGTAATAAAATTTAAATCAATTAAGATACTTTGCTATTTGTACAAATTTAAATAAATGAATAAACAAAATACAGAGTATAGAAGTTCACCAATTATACATAGAAATTTAACAAATGACAATGTCACATGTGAGCTCAATAAGGAAATAGTCAGTTATTTAAAAAATGGTCTTAAAAAAATAAACTGTACATTTAGGAAAAATATTCAGATTCTATGCAGAAGTAATATCTTTTAAAGTTTAATATAAAATGCCATTTTTAAAGAATATTTTTAAAATATTATAAAGTGCTGCACTCAATATGTCAGCAAATTTGGAAAATTCAGCAGGGGCCACAGACTGGAAAACTTCAGTTTTCATTCCAATCCCAAAGAAGGGCAATGCCAAAGAATGTTCAAACTACTGCACAGCTGTGCTCACTTCACAAGCTACTAAAGCTAGCTCAAAATCCTAAGGCTAGCTCAAAATTCAAGCTAGGCTTCAGCAGTATATGAAGTGAGAACTTCTGGATGTACAATCTGGGTTTCAAAGAGGCAGATGAACCAGAGATCAAACTGCCAGCATTCACTGGATCACAGAGAAAGTAAGGCAATTCCAGAAAAACATATACTTCTGCTTCATTGACTACCCTAAAACTTTTGATTGTGTGTATCACAACAAACTGTGAAAAATTCTTAAAGAGATGGGAACTCCAGACCACCTTACCTGCCTCCTGAGAAACCTGTGTGGGGGTCAAGAAGGAACAATTAGAACTGGACATGGAACAACTGACTGGTTCCATATAGGAAAAGGAGTATTGTCACCCTGTTTATTTAACAGGGATGAATCACAAGCTGGAATCAAGATTGCAGGGAATATCAACAAGCTCAGATATGCAGATGAAAGTGAAAGTGAGTGTCACTCAGTTGTGTCCAACTTTTTGTGACTTCATGGACAGTAGCCTGCAGATTCCTCTGTCCATGGAATTCTCCAGGCAAGAATGCTGGAGTGGATAACCAATCCGTTCTCCAGGGGATTGTCCCTTCTCAGGGACTGAGCCCAGGTCTCCTGCATTGCAGGCAGATTCTTTACAATCTGAGCCACTAGGAAAGCTCAAGATATGCAGATGATACCACTCTAATGGCAGAAAGTGAAGAACTATGGAGCCTCTTGATAAGAGGAGAGTGAAAAAGCTGGCTTAAAACTCAGCATTCAAAAAACTAAGATCATGGCATCTGGTCTCATCACTTCATGGCAAATAGAAGGGGGAAAAGTGGAAGCAGTGATAGATTTTATTTTCTTGGACTCCAAAATCACTGGACAGTGGCTGCAACTATGAAATTAAAGACGCTTGCTCCTCAAAAGGAAAGCTATGACAAACCTAGACAGCGTATTAAAAAGTAAGGACATCACTTTGCCAACAAAGGTCTGTATACTCAAAGCTATGGTTTTTCCCATAGCCATGTACAGATGTGAGAATTGGACCATAAAGAAGTCTGAGGGCCAAAGAATTGATGTTTTTGAACTGTGGTGCTGGAGAAGACTCTTGAAAGTCCATTGGACTGCAAGGAGATCAAACCAGTCAACCCTAAAGGTAATCAGTCCTGAATATTCATTGGAAGGACTGACACTGAAGCTGAAGCTCCAATATTTCAGCCACCTGATTCAAAGAGACAACTCATTGGAAAAAACCCTGATGCTGGAAAAGATGGATGCCAAAAGGAGGGAGGGGGGCACAGAGGGTGACATGATCAGATAGCATCACTGACTCAATGGACATGAATTTGAGCAAACTCCTAGAGATAGTGAAGGATAGGGGAGCCTAGCATGCTGCAGTGCATAGGGTCACAAAGAGTGGGACATGAATTAGTGACTAAACAGCATCAATAACTATAGTGAAGAAGGCCTTCCCAAGCAAAACACAATATCCTAAAGTCAGATAGGAAAAGAATAAGAGATTTAAGTACTGAAATATTTACTTCCATACAATTGAAGAAACCATAAATTTAAAAGGTGAACTACAGACTGTAATGCAATATATATATATATATATATATATATATATATATATATATATAACACAAGCAACTAGAATAAAAGTGTTCAGGAAGTAATTTCTAAAAATCAATATGAAAAGTTAAACAGCCAGGAGGAATGAAATGAACCAAGTATGTGAAAAAGCAATTCACAGCAGAAATATAAATGCCTAGTAAATTTTGAAAAGACAATAAATGTCACCTCTGATCAGGAAAATTAAATGAAAGTAACAAAATATCATTTTTCACCTACTTGATTAACAGAAATTAGATTGATTATGAATAACCAGTTTGATCAAGGTGTTGGTATCGGAAAGACTCGTCTCATTGGTAGAATTTTTAATTAAATCTCTCTTTAAGAATGGTAACTTAGCAGTTTTTATCTCTTTAAACCTTAGATCCTTAAGTTCTACTTCTCAGAATCTAGCCTGAAAAAGGGCTGTCTCTACAGGGGAAGCTTTTGTTGAATTACTTGAATAATAAATTTTGTGAGACTAAATTATCAGATAAGACTTCAAATTATGAATGGGTTGGGTTTATGGCAGGATGGAAATAGTCTTCAGCTAACTGCTTCATAAGAAATTTTTAGGAGAAAATTTGGCTACATAATTTTTGCCTTTCCCACTGGTTTGGGAAGTTACCTAATTCCCACAGAATGTGTAATTCCAGCTGTATCAAAGGTGAAAGTTTAAGTACATGCAAGGATCAAAGTAGAGAGTTAATTTGTGCTGACTCAAGAGTGGTAGCCCTCAGGGAGACAAAGCCTACATCAGAACAGAGTCCCTTCCGCTCGTGTAATATGGATAGAACAAACTGGAAGAGATGAGACAGGACAGATGGAGGTGGTGATGACAGTCAGAGGACATCCATTCAGAGAGTTAAAACAGAGTCAAAGAGCACAATGCATGCGCTTAGTCTCTGTCGTGTCTGACTCTTTGTGACCCCATGGACTGTAACCTGCCAGGCTCCTTTGTCTATGGGGCTTCTCCAGGCAAGAAGACTGGGTTGCCATGCTCTCCTCCAGGAGATCTTCCCAACCCAGGTATCGAACCCAGGTCTCCCGTACTGCAGGTAGATTCTTTACCATCTGAGCCGCCAGGGAAGCCCAAAGAACACAGGAACTAGTGAAAATTTGTCATCAAGTTAGGTGGCTGCTGGTAGATGGACCACTCGTGTCCCAAGGACAGGTTTATGTCCTTGGTGATGGAGCATTCAGACCCAGAAAATATGCAGGGATTCCAGCAAGCAGCTGACCTCAGTGGGGGGCTGTGATGTTCAGAGGGCCCACGCACAGGACCAACGCTCAGGGATAGGATCCCAGCAAGACAGTCAGTCATAGTCTGGGCAGGACAAAAAGGTCATCAGCAGACCACCCAGTCAGTGGCATGGCTGTAAGGCAGAGATTTCCCACTGAGAGCAATTCCCCTCACTGGGAACACTTAGCAGTGGCTGGAGACACTTTGGTTGTCATACTTGAGGAGGGTACCAGTGCGTCTAATGGGTAGAGTCCAGGCAAGCTCTCACACACCCCACAATCTACAAACAGCCCCAAACAGCAGAGAATTTTCTGCCCAGAATAATGCCATCATTGAGAAACCCCAGTATCAGGAACAAGAAAAACAGCTATAGGAACTAAGACACAAAATCAAAGACTAGGAGTTAATCATATGAACAAAGCAGAAATGTGGACCTGAAACAGGACTAATTCAGCAAAACTGAGTCGATCATCAAGCTAGGTTCTTTAGTTTCCTCCTGAGTAGGGAACATGTAGGTCTTAGGATTTTAAGTGGAAAACAATCCAGGGGCTGATTCTTGTTTCACTACTTACTAGTTTGAGAGACGGACAATTCATTTAATCTTTTACACCTCAATGTCCTTTTCTATAAAATAGGGATAATAGTAGCATCTACACTCAGAATTACTACAAAAGGAAAATAGGATTATGCATAAGTGCTTCTAACACTTTGGCCAATTCATATTACATGGGTTATAATTAATAGCTGTAGATGGGGACCAAACAGCTAAACTTGGTATTTTTTAAGGAAAAAAAACAGAAAAGAAGTGAAGGAGGGCATTACTAGCCCAATCCACCCCCAAATTATCTGGCAGAGGGTTTTCGGGGAAAAAAAAATTCAGGAATTAGATTTACTTAACACCAAAGTTTTTTCATGGGTTCACCAAAAAATGTGAACACCAGAAACAATGTTATCTGATAAATTTGTTTAAAGTGTTCAATCTTTAGATATTTATAAGAAGGCTAAACCACCTCTTTAATTGCGGTATTCTGTTCTCAGCCCTGTATTCTGAAGCATTCTGGGCCTGATAGTTTTCCTTACTAAATCAAACATATTCTGGTATATACTCAATCTCTCTTCTTCTCAAGACATTTACATACAATGCTGGACTATATGCTTGAGTATCAACCACAGAAGAATTAAGCACTGTGAACCAAAAAGACCCTGCTTGTCTTATTCTAAGACATGATTAACTTTCTGGAATTTACACAATGAGCAACAAAAAGGAAAACAAAATGAGAGGAAGTGGAAAGTCATAGTATTATATATGTGTCCCTAAAAGTAGTTTGGCTGGGCCTTCCAACTCTCTGCTAATTCCTCAGACAGATTAAAACAAAACAAAACAAAACAAAACCCACCCCCATGTGCTGAAACCTCAGCATCTTAAAGATGCCAAAAGAGAAAAAGTCACAACAAGGTCCAGCACCTAGGATCCCATCTGTGCAAGGAGACTGAGTAGGATTCCTTTCTACAAAATGTTTCACTTCCCTTCAGCCTGGACCCTAAAGACAGAATTTAGAAAAGTTCCCAAGTGGTGTCTCCTGAGTTAGAGAAAAGAAATATTGACATCACCGAAGATGGAAGTTTTTATATATATGAGTAGATGTGGGTATTTGGGAAAATGTGCCAGATCACCCAACCGGCATTTATGTGTATTCTTAAGCATGACAATTAAAGATTCAGGGAAACAGGACCATATCCGAGCATCATGATGACCTTATGAACTCAATTGCTTCATGTGTCCTGTCTACCATCCTTGGAATGTTAAGGGTGAGAGAAAGGTAACAAGCTTCTTGGACTGCTGATTATTTTCCAGGAAAAGAGAAAAGGAGTCTAATATTGGATGACATCTTTGATAATGATAGTTGGGATCTATAGCTTTACCACCTCATTTCATATATATATATATATTAATTTCATCTGAGCTCAATGAGCATTTAACAACTTTCATAAAACTAAGGCTCAGAGAATTTAAGCAACTCACTCAAGGTCACACAGCTAGAAAATAGTGAAGAAAAGACATACCCAGGTCCAAATGATTTCACATCCCATTCTTGTGATTCTATACATCATACTACTTCTTGGCATCTTCTCCTCCAGTCAAGAAATTAAGGAGAGGGAAAAGAGGCCTGTCTACCTGAAAACTTGTCCTCCACCCTTTCTACTGCAGCTTCAGGAGGGGACATTTCCCAGCTTCCCACATTTCACCACCACAACAGAAGGACTTCATGATGTAATCCCAGCTCTTGTTCACACAGGGAATGCTGCTTTCTGAGGGTTAGCTTAACTGTGAAATAATTTATATCACTATACCATTCCCAATTCATAATTTGTACCCCAAAATGAAATGACTTAGATTTCCTTATTATTGTTTCTTGCTGTTTTAGTCACTAAGTTGTGTCTGACTCATTTGCAACTCAGTGCGCTGTAGCCCACCAGCCTCCTCTGTCCATGGGATTTCCCAGGTAAGAATATTAGAGTGGGTTGCCATTTCCTTCTCCAGAGTATCTACCTGACCCAAGGATTGAACCCACATCTCCTGCATTGGCAGGCGGATTCTTTTACCACTGAGCCACCAGGAAGCCCCACCTTATTACTTTTAGTCTTCATCTGTACACTCAGAAAAAATTTGAAGAAGAAAAACTGAATTGTGTCCAGGTAGTTATTTTATTTTGAAAAATAACTCTTTAATAGTGTATGTATATTGTATACATATATAAAGAATTCAACATTTGGGAGAAATGTCTGTGTGGGCATCTTCAAATCTATGTGTGTGTGTCTATGTCTGTATGTGTATACAGAGAATCAATTCAAGCTACTTTCACAGTGCAAAAAGATTTCAGAATATAAATACAAATCCCAAAGTTCAAAGTGAAAAATCACTTGTTTCTAATCAGAGTAATAATGACAAACCTTTGACATATGAAATATCACAGATAATTGTTTAAGAATTTGCCATTAAACCATATACTTATTTAGAATAATTTCCCTTTATGGAAATTATATTTAACTCTTCAAGGAATCTTCTAAGCTTCCTTTGGTGCCAAATTATGAAATAAATGAGTGATTATAGGCAATAGCAGAGTTTCAAATTATAATTGTTATGGTAATGACAGATTCATAATCTTTGACATAATAACTTTTGTAACTTATAGGGTAATATTCATCTTCAAAGCATTAGCTAATTAATGCTTAAAAATATCCTTCCAATCATATGACCAAGTAGAATCTTCAGGCCCTATTGACACTGTATATACTTTCTATTCACTGATTAGTTTCTACTGAAATAACTTGAAAGACAACTGAGAAATCATCTAACATGATAATAAAATCTGAAAATCATTTTTTCTGGGTTTAGGAAGACAAAATGTTTCTAAGTTATTCTTTGTTTCAGTAACTTCTATTATTTGGAGAGTACACTATCCAGACCCACCCTTCATTTTTCTCATTGTCTGGGCTTATATTCTGTAAGGAGAGAGACATTAGCCTTCAACAGCCAAAGTGAGAGCTGAATTGCCTTAGCTACAAAGGACACAAGCTACTGGTCTAACTACTCTCAAACCTACATCCCCACAAAATGTGCCATGTGGGTTTAAAGGAATAAGGAATCTTTGTATCATATCGGGATAAACTCAAAATGTCTCATCCACTTCTCCCTTTTTTATTTTTATGAATATGACAGTAATTATTTATTAAACACTTATCAATCACTAGAAAAATGTCTTAAAGACTCCATGTACATTATCTTACTTCATAATTATAAAAACCCTATGATGTTGATATTATCCCTATATTTATTATTTTTACAATATCATCATCATCAATACATACATACATGTATACATAAGGAAATAAAGTATTGAGTCTCAGGGAAGTTTAATAATTTCCAAAAGAAGAGACAGAGCTGAGAGAGAAAGCCAGATGGACCTGATCCCAAAGCCCATTATCCTAACCAGTGCACCAGTGGTTCTCAAACTTCTACAAGCATCAGAATCACTGATTAAAAAACAGAGAATCCTGCATGGCCCCTTTCCACCATTTCTGATTGAGTAGCTCTGGGGGAGGAGGTCCCAAGCATTTGCATTTCTAATGAGTTCCCAGGTGACAATGATCATATTATAGTGCACTAATTAATGCTAAAATAATGGTACTTCTTCCCATGAATGGCCCTGTCAAATACTTTGAAAAAGGAGTGTTCAGTGGTGTTGGCCATTGCTTACAGAAAAGTAAAAATCAGGTGCTGGTACTCAAATAGACATGTTTATCACAAAAAAATACCAGTCCTGTGTAAGTTTTTTTCAGAGAGCCTCCTTCCCTCATTTATCAAATCCATAGGGCAGAGAAGGAAATGGTAACGCACTTGAGTACTCTTGCCTAGAAAATCCCATGGACGGAGGAGCTTGGTGCAGGCTACTGTCCATGGGGTGGCAAAGAGTCAGGCACGACTGCACAACTTCACTCACTCACTCACTCATAGGGCAGAGACTTCCCCAAATCATGCCATTCTTATTCTTTCTCTGAAACATCTTTAGCCACTTGTTTATTCCCCTGAGGGTCAGACCATCACCATTCTTCCATTTTCTGAATCCCACTTTGGACCTCCCAAGTCAGGACTACTGCCGATGTTGCACAGCTTGTGCATAAAACTTGAACAGCAAGGATTCTGCCACTCTTTCCAAACCTGGGGGCACTTTTCCCTGTCACTTAATATGAGTTTGCTCTTCATTCCGTAGGTTCAAGAACTGAGCTCATGATTTATTGCTATGGTAGATTTTCTTATGTTAAAATTTATGCCAAGTCTAAGCTTGGAATAAGACTTTATGGGCCAAGTAGTAAATCCCATAAAATCAGAGTTTAAAATGGAAAATGTTATTCAGACTAATTACGGGTCATGCAATTGGGCATTACTGTAGCACATTTTTCTTAAACATTATCCCAAATGAGGCCATCAGAAGAACATATGTGCTGCATACCCAGTCCAAGTTCTTGGTGAGTAAGTGGAACAAGCTTTCAGTGGCAAAGGGGAGTGACTGTCACCACCATCCCCAGGGGGTTCCTCATTAGACAGCCACGCGGTGAGCTTCTCATGCTGCAAACAAAGGACAGAGGATAACAGGCTTTCCTTTTAAAATGTGAGGGCAAAGAGAGAGAGAATGGGACAAAACAGAAGAAATGACTTATAAGTCAGGAAAAAACTTCTCATAAGAAACCTTTTAAAAACCATTTTGAATAAAAACAAACTTTCTATGAATTCAAGAATTGAAAAGATTTAATTTCTGGGATCCAAACACATTAAATGTATGAAAACTGTTTTCTATAATGGTTACAATTGGTATAATTGTAATGACAGGCTATTGTTTTTGTTCAGCTTTACCTCAGTTGAAACTATAGCTTCATGAACAAATCCTAAAGTCCAAGATGACTGATTATACTCTGAGCGATGAAATGAGTTCTAAGTTTGAAATATTCTTTCCTGCACCCAAAAGGTATGGATGGGATCTTCACTGATAATTCTTGTTACTCATAACAAATCACTCTATATTTCCCAAGTCAACTTATTTTCATTCTATGGTATTATTAAAAAGATGCACTGAACAGGGGGAGAGGAAAAAACCTTTGTTTAAAAAGCTTTAAGGAAAGGATCAAAATGGCAGAGTAGGAGAACACTCCTCCCCACACAAATACTCAAAAATACATACATATGTGGAACTGGAAACTGTCAGAAAAGTCCTATACAACCAGAGCTATGAGGTCCAAACATAATTAAGTAGGAAGGGAAGAAGTAATCAGGTCAAGACCTATGCCCCTGGGAGGGGACCTACTCTGGGAAGTAAGCAGTCAAGAGACAGATTAGGCAACTCGGTCCTGGGCTTCTACACAGGAAAGATGAGCTCCCTGCTGGTTGGAGGAAACCTTGAACTAACAGGAGGGCTGTGGGAAGAGTGAATCTCACTTACAAGGAGCACACGTGCTGGCTTATGAATGAGGAAGGGTGGAGAGGAATATTTAAGGACTGTTGCAGTAGCTGCCGTCGGAGAAGGCAATAGCACCCCACTCCAGTACTCTTGCCTGGAAAATCCCATGGATGGAGGAGCCTGGTAGGCTACAGTCCATGGGGTCGCTAAGAGTTGGACACGACTGAGCGACTTCACTTTCTTTTCACTTTCATGCATTGGAGAAGGAAATGGCAACCCACTCCAGTGTTCTTGCCTGGAGAATCCCCGGGATGGGGGAGCCTGGTGGACTGCTGTCTATGGGGTTGCACAGAGTCGGACACAAATGAAGCAACTTAACAGCAGCAGCAGCAGCAGCAGTAGCTGCCAGGTTTCCAATGAATGCCCCAGCTGGAGCCCTAGTCCAAGCCAAGTGAACACTCCAGACCAACTTACTGCACATCACACCACAGCATTGAATCTAGGGCTACCGTGACCAAGGAGAAAGATCGACTACAGGAGGCAAGGGCAGCTCAATCCTAGGGCAGTGTCTAGAAGGGATGACAGTCACCATTGATGCTTACTCAAGAGGAACATCAAAAGCAGCCCAGATCTATGGCACTGGCCACTCCATCACAGCTCACATTCCAATGTACACTGAGAGTACATAGGGTACCCACCTGCCCTGTGATGTGTTTCCAAACAAGGCAGAGGTGGCAGAAGTTGGGGGCAACAATAGGCTGTGAGGGACAAAAGGAACCGAGACCCACTGTATCTGAGCCTGTACAGCCAGTGCATAGCAGACAGTTTGGTACTCTGTTTGAGGCCAGTGTGAGATGAGAGCCCAAAGAGGTGCCCCTTGCTTCTGCACTATTCCCCTCTGGGGCAAGGGCCCTGGTTCTGGGAGGGAGGAAAGCACACAGTTAAAGGGAACAGAGCCAGCATGGGCTCAGTGCTCAGAGCTTCTGCTCCAGCAACTTGGGATGAAAACCCACACCCGACTGGGTGGTGACAGCCGCTGAGCAGAGGGAAAATCCTCCCTCACGTTGACCTCCAACTCTACCTACTTGACCTCCAGTCCCACCTCCTACCAAGGTGATAGCTGCTAGCACACCCTGAGGAAAGACTTAACTTGCATCCATGTCAAATCCAGCTCTCTCACCAGAGGCACTGGAAAACAGTGTAGGAACACTGCCACATAAGAACACCCCCTCAAGACCACAATAGGTAACTTGTTTCACCTAAACTCAGAGGTAGAGAAAGTTAAGCAAGATGAAAAGGCACAGGAACTGGTCTCAATTGAAAGAGCAAGAGAAAACCTTTGAAAAACAAATAATGAAAGAGAAATAAACAATTCGCCAGATAAAGAATTCAAAGCTTTAGAAATAAGAATGCTAACTGAATTTGAGAAAGGAATAGATAAACTCAGTGAGCATTTCAACATGTTAAGCATTTCAGCAACATGTCATAATTAAAATGACAGAAGTTAAAGATATGACAGTTCTAAAGGCAGCAAGAGAAAAATCAAGTCATATACAAGGGAATCCTCAAAAGGCTATCAGCTGATTTCTCTGCAGAAACTTTGCATGCCAGAAGGGAGTAGCATGATATATTCAAAGTTCTGAAAAAGAAAAAAGTGCAACAAGGATACTCTGCCCAACAAGATTATCATTTAGAATAGAAAGAGAGATGAAAAACTTCTCAGACAAGCAAAAATTAAATGAGTTCATCAATACCAAACCTACGTTAAAATAAAGGTTAAAGGATCTTCTCTAAGTTCAAAAAGAAAGGGAAAATCCCACTAAGAAAGGATATATAATAATATAATAAGGGCTGAAGATCAACCACTTAAATAAGCTAGTATGAAGAGTAAAAAACAAAAAAATTATAATAGCAACTCTGAAGAGTCAAGAAAAAACACAATGATGTAAAATATGACATCAAATTGAAATATGAAATAAAATACAGGGAAGGGGAGTCAAAATTGTAGACTTTTTAGAATGCTTTTAAACTTTTTAAAACAGTACCAGTTTAAGACAAATAGATACAGTTTTAGGTAAACATGTATGAACCCCATGGTAACCATGATTCAAAAACCTACAACATATACACCAAAAAGGAAAAAGAAAGGAACCTAAACATACTACTAAGAAAATCATCAAACTTCAAGGGAATAAACAAAAAGAACAGAAAATTATGGGGAAAAAAAACAGAAAAGAATAATAAAATATACATATGTATTGATAAATAAAAATAATAAAATATGTACATACATATCAATCATCACTTTAAATGGCAATTAACTCTTTGGTCCATCAAAAGATATAGAGTAACTGACTGAATACAAAAAAAAAAAAAGACCCACTGATAAGTTGCCTACAAGAGGCTCACTTCAGAACTAAAAACACACACAATCTGAAACTGAGGGGATGGAAAAAGGTATTTCATGCAAATGAAAACAAAAAGAAAATGGAGTAGCAAAATTCATGTCAGACAAAATAGGCTTTCAAACAAAGGCTATAACAAAAGACAAAGAAAAACATTATATAATGATAAAGGGATCAATACAAGAAAAGGATATTACATTTGTTAACATATGTGTACCTCAAATAGGAGCACCTAAATATAGAAAGCAAATATCAACAGAGAAAAATTGACAATAATACAATTATATTAGGAGGCTTGAACATCCTACTGACAATGGACAGAGCATACAGATAGAAAATTAACAAGGCAAAAGCGGTTTTAAGTGACACATAAACCAATTAGACAACTACAGGGCATTCCATTCAAAAATAGCAAAATACACATTCTTTTCAAGTGTACATGGAATGTTCTTCAGGATAGATCATATGCTATGCACAAAACAGATCCCAACAAATTTAAGAGGATAGAAATTACATCAAGCCTTTTTTCCAACCACCATGGTATAAAACTAGAAATCAATTACAGAAAGACAAAAGGGAAAAGTACAACCACATGAAGATTAAACAGCACACTATTTTAAAAAAAATCAATGAGTCAATGCAAAAAATCAAAGAGCAAGTCAGGGAAAAAACCTCAAGATAAATAAAAATGAAAACACAACTTTTCAAAATCTATGGGATATACAAAAGCAGTTCTAAAAGGGAAGTTTATAGCAATATAGGCCTTCCTCAAGAAATAAGAAACATCTCAAATAAACAATCTAACCTAACATTTAAGTGAATTAGAAATTAGAAATACAAACAAGCAAAGCCCAAAGTCAGCAGGAGGAAATATCAGAGAGGAAATAAATAAAATAGAGACTAAAAAACAATAGTGAAGCTCAGTGAAACTAAGAGCTGGTGTTTTTTTTTTTTTTTTAAGATAAATAAAACTGATAAACCTTTAGCCAGGCTCACCAAGAAAAAAGAGAGAGAGGACCCAAATAAATAAGAAATAAAAGAGAAGAAATAACAACTGATCCCACAGAGGCACAAAAAAATCATAAGAGAACACTATGAATGATTATTTATCAACAAAGTAGACAACCTAGAAGAAACAGACAAATTTTTATAAACTGGCAACAAGACTGAATCAAGAACAGACTGATCACTAGTAGTGAAATTAAGTTTGTGATTTAAAAAGCTCCCAGCAAACAAAAGCCCAGGACCAAATGACTTCAAAGGAAAATTCTACCAAACATGTAAACAAAAGCTAATACCTCCCCTTCTCAAACTATTCCAAAAAATTGAAGAGGAAGGAACACTCCCAAAATCATTCTACAAGACCATAATTACCTTAATGCCAAAACTAGACTCTACAAAAATAAATAAATAGAGGCCAATATCTTTGATGAATACAGCTGCAAAAATCCTCAACAAAATATTTGCAACCTGAATTCAACAGTATATAAAAAGTTTCCTACACCATTAGATCAAGTTTGAGTTGTTCTAGGAATGCAAAGACAGTTCACTACTCACAAATTGATCAGCATGACACACCGCATAAACAACAGGAAGGATTAAAATCACAAGATCATCTCAATAGACACAAATAAAGCATTTGACAACATTCAACATCCATTCATAATAAAAACTCTAATCAAAGTGGGTATAGAGGGAACATACCTCAATGTAGTAAAGGCCATTTGTGACAACACAGCTAACACCATACTCAACAGTGTAAAGCTGAAAACCTCTCCTCCAAATTAAGAAACAAAGCAAAGATACTCACTCTCACCCACCACTTCTATTTAACATCGTGTTGAAAAGCCTAGCCACAGCAATCATATAAGAAAGGAAATAAAAGTCATCCAAATTGAGAGAGAGGGCTCTCCAAGTGGTGCTAATGGTAAAGAACCTGCCGGCTAATGCAAGAAATGTAAGAGATATAGATCCATCCCTGGGTTGGGAGGATGGCATGGCAACCCACTTCAGTATTCTTACCAGGAGAATCCCAAGGACAGAGAAGCCTGGTGGGCTACAGTCCATGGGGCTGCACAGAGTCAGACATGACTGAAGAGACTTAACACGCACAAACTGAAAGGGAAAATAAAGCTACCACTATTTGCACATGACATTATTCCATGTATAGAAAACCCTAGTCTCCACTGAAAGATAATTAGAACCAATAAATGAATTCATCAAAATTGCAGAATACAAAATTAATATGCATAAATCTTTTAATTTTCTGTACACTACTAATGAACTATCAGAAAGAGAAAGCAATCTCATTTAAAATAGCATCAAAGAAAAATAAATAAAATACCAAGGAATTAACCAACGAGGTGAAAGACCTATCCTCTGAAAACTATAAAACATTGATGAAGGAAATCAATGATACAACAAATGGAAAGATATTCCACACTCTTGGATTGGGAAAATTAATATTGATAAAATGCCCTTACTATACAAAGCAATCTACAGATTTAATGCAATCAAAATACTATGACATTTTTCATAGAACTAGAACAAATAATCCTAAAATTTATGTAAAAGCACATAAGACCCCAAATTGCCAAAGAAACCTTTAAAAGAAAAGAACAAAACTGGAGGTATCAGGGGCCCTGATCAGACTATATTACAAAGTTATAGTAATCAAAACAGTATGGTAGGTACTGACACAAAAACAGACACACAGATCAATGGAACAGACTAGAGATCCCAGAAGCAAACCACACACCTGTCGTCAGTTAATCTATGACAAAGGAGGGGAGAATATGCAATGGAGAAAAGACAGTCTCTTCAATAAATGATGCTGGGAAAACTGGACAGCCACATGTAAAACAATATTAGAGTATTTTCTCACACTACATACAAAAAATAAACTCCAAATGGTTTAAAGACCTAAATGTAAGACCTGAAACCATATGGTTTCTAGAAGAGAACATATGCAGAGCATTTTTTGACATAAATTGTAGCAATTTTTTTTAATCTGTCTACTAAGGCAAAAGAAATGAAGCAAAGCTAAACAAATGGGACAAAGTAAAAGCTTTTTCACAGCAAGGGAAACCATCAACAAAGTGAAAAGACAATCCACTAAAGGAGAGAAAACCTTTGCAAATGATGTGACCAACAAGGGCTTAATATCCAAAGAACGTAAACAACTCATATTTCAATATCAAAATAAAAAACAACCTGATTTTTAAAAGGTCAGACAACCTGAAAAGACATTTTCCATAGAAGACATACAGCTAACAAGCACTTGAAAAATGCTCAACACCACTATTATTAGAGAAATGCAACTCAAAACAACACTGAGATATCCCCATACCTGTCAGAATGGCTAGCACTGAAAAGTCTACACACAACAAATGTTGGAGAGGATGTGGAGAAAAGGGAACCCTGGTACACTGTTGCTGGGAATGTCAATGGGTGCAATCACCATGGAAAACAATATGGCAGTTCCTCAAAAAACAGAAATAGAACTACTATATAATCCAGCAATTCCATTCCTAGGTATATATCTAGAAAAAAAAAATAACACTAATTAAAAAGATACATGCTCCCCAGTGTTCACAGAAGCAATATTTACAATAGCTGAGACATGAAAATAATCCAAGTATTCATTGAGGAGAAATGATAAAGATGTGATATATACACACATGTAGTGGACTATTACTAAGTCTTTAAAAATGAAATTCTGCCATTTGGAGCAAAGTGCATGGAACTAGAGAATATTTTGCTTAGTAAAGTAAGTCATATGGGGGATGACAAATGCTGAATGATATCACTTATTTGTAGAATCTAAAAATAAAACAAACCAATGTATACATCAAAACAGAAACAGACACAGATATAGAAAACAAACGAGGGATTACCAGTGTGCAGAGGGAAGTGAGGAAAAGCAAAATAGGACTGTGGGATTAGGAAATACAAACTTCTATGTATAAAATAGATGATAAACAGAATATATTGTTGAGTACAGGTGATTATAGCCATTATTTTGTAATAATTAATTTAATGAGTAAAATCTAAAAATACTAAATCACTATGCTGTATGCTCGAAACAAATAAAATATTGTAAATCAACTATACTTCAATTTCAAAAAGAAAAATGAAGAAAAACGTTTAAGAAAAGCTTTAAGGGCCAGGCAATATCATGATGTACAAAGCAAACTAAAGAAACAAAGCTTATATTATCAACATGCATATATTATCCAACTTTGCTTATTTCTTTCTATATTCCTTAATTAGAAAAACAATTTGTATGGATCTCAATCTTCATCTTCTCATTGCACACCTTAAAAACATAAAAGAACACATACCAAAAAAGGAAATTAATGTGGACTTGGAAAAAATGAAGCTAAAGTTATCACAATATTCTACCTCAGTATATAATAATATATGCTTAACAGAAAATCAGAACAGCACCCAGAAAACACAATCTAGCACCAATAGATTCAAGGTTCAAATAAGAACTCAAAATGGAAGTGGTAAGACATTGAGCATTGACTAAACTGTCCTCAGGGTCTTTCTTTGTGAAATCTGAAACTGGCTGCCATACATGGATGGAAAGAAGAGACCAAAGAAAGAGACAGATCCAGTTTAATAAGCAAGTGAACTTACATACAAGTCTTGTCTTGGGCAGTCACAAGATACTAGACATCCTCACTTGTATATCAGAATCAAATTTTTACATAGAGGTCTTAAATGGGTTCAGTCACATATACAGTCCAAAGGTCTCACACCACATTACTGTCTTAAAGCTACATCCTTGAAATAACTGCTAACATGGTAACAGTAGGGGAAACATTCCACATACAGGGTAGGGGTAAAAAGGCTATGATTGCCCAAGACCAGCTCCAGGGTCAATCAGTGGTCAAGTCTTCTCAATGACCTCCTCCAATACTCCACCCCTTGTGACCAGCTATTATAATCTTGTATATCCCCCTCTCCCATAATGTGTCTGAGTAGTCAGCAAGGGTTTTATTAGTGTGCAGCTGTCTCATTTAGTGGCTATCTGACTGCACTGAAGGCAGATGCCACAGCAACAGTATAACGACATGCAAGAAAAAATACAGATTAAGATAGTGATTCCCAATATAAAGTGACAATTTTTTCCACCAAGAGCCCCACAATCCAAACCACCACTTTATCAACTCCAGCTCTCTAAGCTGGAGTCCCCTAAGCTGGAGACCCCAAAACTACTGCACAATTGCACTCATCTCACACGCTAGTAAAGTAATGCACAAAATTCTCCAAGCCAGACTTCAACAATACATGAACCACAAACTTCCAGATGTTCAAGCTGGTTTTAGAAAAGGCAGAGGAACCAGAGATCAAATTGCCAACATCCATTGGATCATTCAAAAAACAAGAGAGTTCCAGAAAAACATCTACTTCTGATTTATTGACTATCCCAAAGCCTTTGACTGTGTGGATCACAGAAAAATGTGGAAAATTCTTCAAGAAATGGGAATACCAGACCAGCTGATCTGCCTCTTGAGAAATCTGTATGCAGGTCAGGAAGCAACAGTCAGACCTGGACATGACACAACAGACTGGTTCTAAATAGGGAAAGGAGTACGTCAAAGCTGTATATTGTCACCCTACTTCAGTTCAGTTCAGTCGCTCAGTCGTGTCTGACTCTTTGTGACTCCATGAACCGCCACACGCCAGGCCTCCCTGTCCATCACCAACTCCCAGAGTCCACCCAAACCCATGTCCCTTGTGTCAGTGATGCCGTCCAACCATCTCGTCCTCCATCGACCCCTTCTCCTCCTGCCCCCAATCTTTCCCAGCATCAGGGTCTTTTCAAATGAGTCAGCTCTCCGCATCAGGTGGCCAAAGTATTGGAGTTTCAGCTTCAACATCAGTCCCTCCAATGAACACCCAGGACTGATCCCCTTTAAGATGGACTGGTTGGATCTTCTTGCAGTCCAAGGGACTCTCAAGAGTCTTCTCCAACACCACAGTTCAAAAGCATCAGTTATTCAGCACTCAGCTTTCTTTATAGTCCAACTCTCACATCCATACATGACTACTGGAAAAACCATAGCTTCGACTAGAAGGACTTTTGTTGGAAAAGTAATGTCTCTGCTTTTTAATATGCTGTCTAGATTGGTTATAACTTTCCTTCCAAGGAGCAAGCATCTGTTATCATGGCTGCAATCACCATATGCAGTGATTTTGGAGCCCAGAAAAATAAAGTCTGACACTGTTTCCACTGTTTCCCCATCTATTTGCCATGAAGTGATGGGACCAGATGCCATGATCTTAGTTTTCTGAATGTTGAGCTTTAAAACAACTTTTTCACTCTCCTCTTTCACTTTTATCAAGAGGCTCTTTAGTTCTTCTTCACTTTTTGCCATAAGGGTGGTGTCATCTGCATACCTGAGGTTATTGATATTTCTCCCGGCAATCTTGATTCTAGCTTGTGCTTCTTCCAGCCCAGCGTTCCTCATGATGTACTCTACATATAAGTTAAATAAGCAGGGTGACAATATGCAGCCTTGACGTACTCCTTTTCCTATTTGGAACCAGTCTGTTGTCCATGTCCAGTTCTAACTGTTACTTCCTGACCTGTATACAGGTTTCTCAAGAGGCAGATCAGGTGGTCTGAAATTCCCATTTCTTGAAGAATTTTCCACAGTTTATTGTGACCCACACAGTCAAAGGCTTTGGAAGAGTCAATAAAGCAGAAATAGACATTTTTCTGGAACTCTCTTGCTTTTTCGATGATCCAGTGGATGTTGGCAATTTGATATCTGGTTCCTCTGCCTTTTCTAAAACCAGCTTGAACATCTGGAAGTTCATGGTTCACGTATTGCTGAAGCCTGGCTTGGAGAATTTTGAGCATTACTTTAATAGCATGTAAATGAGTGCAATTGTGTGGTAGTTTGAGCATTCTTTGGCATTGCCTTTCTTTGGGATAGGAATGAAAACTGACCTTTTCCAGTCCTGTGGCCACTGCTGAGTTTTCCAAATTTGCTGGCAGAATGAGTGCAGCACTTTCACAGCATCATATTTTAGGATTTGAAATAGCTCCACTGGAATTCCATCACCTCCACTAGCTTTGTTCATAGTGATGCTTCCTAAGGCACACCTGACCTCACATTCCAGGATGTCTGGCTCTAGGTGACTGTGAGTGATCACACCTTCATGATTATCTGGGTCGTGAAGATCTTTTTTGTACAATTCTTCTGTATATTCTTGCCATCTCTTCTTAATATCTTCTGCTTCTGTTAGGTCCATACCATTTCTGTCCTTTATTGTCACCCTGCTTATTGTCACCCTGCTTATTTAACTTATATGTAGAGTACATCATGAGAAATGCTGGGCTGGAGGAAGCAAAAGCTGGAATCAAGATTGCTGGGAGAAATATCAATAACCTCAGATATGCAGATGACAACACCCTTATGGCAGAAAGTGAAGAAGAACTAAAGAGCCTCTTGATGAAAGTGAAAGAGGAGAGTGAAAAAGTTGTTTTAAAGCTCAACATTCAGAAAACTAAGATCATGGCATCTGGTCCCATCACTTCATGGCAAATAGATGGGGAAACAGTGAGAGACTATTTTGGGGGGGCTCCAAAATCACTGCAGATGGTGACTGCAGCAATGAAATTTAAAAACTCCTTGGAAGAAAAGTTATGACCAACCTGGACAGCATATTAAAAAGCAGAGACATTATTTTGCCAACAAAGATCCATCTAGTCAAGGCTATGGTTTTTCCAGTAGTCATGTATGGATGTGAGAGTTGGACTATAAAGAAAGCTGAGTGCCGAAGAATTGATGATTTTGAACTGTGGTGTTGGAGAACACTCTTGAGAGTCCCTTGGACTGCAAGGAGATCCAACCAGTCCATCCCAAAGAAAATCAATGCTGAATATTCATTGGAAGACTGATGTTGAAGCTGAAACTCTAATACTTTGGCCACCTGTTGCGAAGAACTAACTCACTGGAAAAGACCCTGATGCTGGGAAAGATTGAAGGCGAGAGGAGAAGGGGATAACAGAGGATGAAATGGTTGGATGGCATCACCAACTCAATGGACTTGAGTTTGACTTAACTCTGGGAGTTGATGATGGACAGGGAAGCATGGTATGCTGCAGTCCATGGGGTCGCCAAGAGTTGGACTTGACTGAGCAACTGAACTAAACTGAAGCTGGGGGTTGAATTATCCAGGGTTTTCACTTATGTCCACATGTGATGTAATAGAAATGGCACATTAACAGACTCATCAGTTATATACACACAACATTCTGTTTGGATAATGACAGAGGTGCCTCCTAGCCAGGAAGTTATAATGACCAAGTCCATTCTGTTTTAGAGGACAGCTTTTCTCACTAGAGACATTTCAGTGTTCAGTGAGGACAGGCATTGCTGCCGATCATTTGTTCACTGGGTGGGTTTGTGTGTCCTACAATATCCACAGGAAATGGAGGGAATGAAGATGGCAGCCAGATGATTGTACCATGGAAAACAGATGTGCCCAGCTAACCTTGAGGAGAGGGAAGTTGGCAGCTGTAGGAACTTGACCTTATGGTGCATACCACACACGTTGACCAGGGGAGGAAGCACTGTCAGGCATGAGAAAACAAACTAGGGAAGAACAGGCCAGGCCAGACCCCACTTCCTCTCCTCTTTTCGATGGTGCATGTTCCCACTCCAGGCATAGAATGTTTTAACAGTTCCATCTTGCTGCAGGGCAATAGTATCCTGGTGGAAACTGCACCCTTACACAGGGGTGCAAGGTAAGTCACGCATCCCAGTAGGAAGTCCAATGCAAATTCCACTAGATAACACCTTTCCCAGGTATGACGGAGCTTGGTATTCTCAAAAGCATAACATGTTGATTTACCATGAAGTGTAGGCAAGGGCAGCCCCTCGGAACTCCCACATCTTTGTGTTAAGAATCAGACGGCTTTTGGCAACTCATCTGCTTCGCTGTTAGCACAACACCCTCCCCTTTATTCTCCTCACTTTCCCAAAGTACTCACCTCTTAGTGTCCTAGTCAAGCCTCTTCATAAGTACCCAGATCTTAGTCCATGCAAAATGGCAGACTAAGTTCTCTGACTTATTATCCTGCTTTCCCACCTTGTTACCATCCCCAAAGCTAGCAGAGTAGTGGACAACCACAAATCCTTCTCTAATTTCAGCTCTTCTTCCAACTTTCTAATTGGAGATTCAACCTCTAGTTGGGCATCAGTGGCCACTATACTGCCCCAGAGTAGATGCCAGCCCACCGTAGCAGGCATTCATTCCGTTTCTTTGCCACAGTGCCTTCTATGCAGTTTCTCAGATAAATACATCAAACCAGCCAGTGTTTGCAGGGTGTCCCTGAATTCACATGGTGGTCCACAAGCACCTAATATAAGGTGGCTCACCCCTCCCTACACAAAGATTGGCACCCAACTTGGGATTTCCTAGTGGATGCCTCTTTCCCAAGACCCACTTCTTCCATCTCCTAGCTGGCTCAGCAGTTGTGTTCAAAACTCAAGAATTTACAAGGTGAAATCTGCAACAAGTCCTCACATGAATAGCAAGGAGAAACCACAGAAAGAGGCAAACCACTCTAAGTTGGTAGGGGGCAGGTTTAATAAGCAAGAGAACTTACATTTAAGACTTGGGCAGTCATAAGACGAGTAGATCTCTGCATCCACCCAAGAGAATCTAGAAAGTTGGCGTAGAGAGAGACCTTACCTGGGTTCAGACACCTATTCAGTCCAGATGTAATGAGAATTCTCATCAATCTTACACTAGGTATGTGACAAATCTACTCTATTTTTTAGACAAATATGTGTGATCACCACTAGACACTGGACACCACACAAGACAAATAAGGCATGATGCCTGCTCTTCAGAAACTTATAGTCTGATAAAGGGATAGAGTGACACACACAAATAGAAGAAATGAAGTGACATAGTTACTATTATAGATGTTTGTGCAATGAAAATGTAAAAGAGTGAGTAGTTCTTCCAGTTGAAGAATGAGGAAGGTGAGGAAACGTTTAAGGAATCTTCAGCTCACAAAGAAGGTAATCATTGAGCTTAGCAAGGAAACATGTCTCTGGGTAAGCAGGGGTGTTCTCCAGGTAAGGAGGGACAGGTGGGTTGATGTGGAGCCCAAACAAAGGCAGAAAGGATGAAATGGTATGACTTACTCAAGTTATTATGAATAGTTCAATTCAACTACTTCATGTGTATACAAGAAAGAACACAGCAGGAGATAAGACTGAAGAGGTAAATTGGGGCCAGATTATAAAGTGGTCTATGATAAGAATTTGGGTGTTTATCTTAAGAAATTGTCATTGAAAGGCTTTAAGTAACAGAGACACATGATCAGATATGGGTTTTAAAAAGATCCTTCCAGTAACTTGTCGAGAATGGGTTGGAGGGATCAAACCTAGAGGCAAGGAGGTAAGAGCATTGAATAATCCATGTTGGAGATAATAAGAGCCAAGCCAGAATAGTAGCTCATGAACAGGAACTGGAAGAAACCAGTAGCAATCAACTTTAGGGCTTGACTGACTGGAAGAATGAAGGAAAAGGAAAGGTACAAGTCATCCATGACTCCCAAATTCCTGAGATAATAGTAGTTTTGTTTTCTAAGATGGATAATTCATCCATAAACTTTGGAGTAAAACACAGTGGATTTAGCTTGACCATTCTGAGTTTGAGGAACCTGTGGAGGACCCCAGTGAACATGGTGGATGGGTTGGGGGCAGGGACACCAACATGGTAAGAAGCAGAGCCTGGGCTTCAGCATCCAGGCCTCACTCTACATCAAGTTCCAGATGCAATCATTTCACAACTAAGATGTCAGAGCACAGATGGTCAGCCAACCCCTGTTACCACCAAAGCTGCCTCTATGTTAAAATTTAAAGAAGAGGGATAGCAAAGTTCTTTGAAACTAAACAGTAAGGTGATCTTGCTTACTCTTGCAGGTGAAGCAGATGGAAAATGTGGCAGAATCATTCTGAGAACAGACCCACACTCCCATATTCCTCCCTTCTTGATGTAGCCACTTGTTTTAAGTCAGTTGAAGGCCAAGTTCATCTTATACCATGGGTCTAGACCACAGTGGATCCCAGTGAAGTAAGACGTTGCTTCAGTATTTGGTTCATACTATAATACTCTGATTAAAGGAAACTTGACTTATCCTTTCACATCTATCTCTAGTTTAGATCCAGTACCTGTCTTCTCATATGAGGATGTCTCTAACACACTGAATAAACCATCTTAGTTCCCTACCCCAAGCTCTAGCTGGGTAACCTAACTTTCCTAAATCAGTCATCTGCTCTGTAAGCCCCTTTCTCTCACACTACCTACAAGCTTAACATAACCAACACATTTTATACTTAAAAAACACATTTTAAATAGCCATAGACAGTTCTAAGTCTATAAAAAAGCAAGCTAATTCTGATACTATCCCTTAGAAGTTTGTCAGCTGACACAGAACACATAAACAAGTACACTGACTGACCAAATATATACATTAAATGTGTAAAATAAGAATTACTACAGACCACCTATATTCAAAGACCACCTTCTGAAATAGCTAAGGGCTCTGAACATGTAGTTTATTTCCCATCAGAGTAATGTGTTTTGAACCTACCTAGAAAGACCACCTGCCTAACATGAATGCGGGCCCTTTCCCCAGTACATTAGACTATTAAAAAACAATTTTTTTTTTTTTTTTAGAAAAGAAGTTAAACAAAATGCATTGCCTAGCCAGCTCTAGCTCAGCATATACCTCGCTCCATAAGCAATGCTTTTCTTAAAACCACCCCACATGGGGCTTTAAGCTTCCCTGCTGAGTTCTCAGACCCTGATGCCAAGCAATGGCCCTATTTAATGGTTAGTGGTTCACAGCAATGATCAAACTTGCTGTAGATTTCCTGAGGTCCATTATTGGAACCTATCTCCACACAAAATCACCCAGAAAATCCTCGGGATAATTTGGATGATGTCCAGGGCCATCCACATTGACTCTAAAATAATTATTGGTTACAAAGCCCTGAAGGGTCATTCTATGTGTGTTAGAGGCATAAACTATGAGGAGCATTGTTAAAGAGACAACCACTTGCCAGAAAGACCACTTAATTTTAGAACCCAGGGTGGTCTCCATATGTAGATTTCATAGTTTTATATTATGAGCAATAGTAGGTTACTCATTGTACCAGGTGGTAAGTGGAGAGTGAGCATGTTGAGTAAAAGTAGCGCTGGGAAGAAAATTACCACCTTTCACTAAATCATTTAGGAAAGACTTCAAACAATGTATAGCAGCAAATGAAAGCAGTGAATTTTTGTCTGCCATCGAAAATCACAGTTGCTGTGTGCATGTGTTAGTCATTTCAGTCGTGTCCAACTCCTGGCAACGCCCTCAACTGTAGCCCACCAGGCTCCTCTGTCCATGGGATTCTCCAGGCAAGAATATTGGAGTGGGTTGCATTTCCTTCTCCAGGGGATCTTCCCTACCCCAAGACTGAACCCCGATCTCCTACAGCTCCTGCATTGCAGGCAGGTTCTTTGCCCACTGAGCCACAGGTCGCTCCAGAGTTGCTATTAGAGGGGCTGAATTATGGGAAAAAGGGGGTGCAAATACTGTGCCAATAAACATTGCAGGCCTTCAGTATTCAAGGGCTGCTGTTTGAAAAGCCAGACTTTACATGAGAAGGAGCTTTGTCCAGTAACCCTTTTGACAATTCTTTCTCGGGACTAGTGGCCAGTGGATTGCCACGGAAACACATAGGTAAATGCTTAACAGACTATAACCTTCAAAGACAAAGATAAATATGACCACAAATACATATATACAACCATAAACCATAAAAGCAAAGCTAAATTAATAACAGGCAAGTGGGGAGCAGGGTAACTGCTGGTGGTCCTCTTGAATTTGGAATGTGTACGCCTATAAAAAAACTGAATAATCTTACCATGTCTTCAACAAAGCTTGTTTGCCTAGTTTCTTTCTCCAGTTATTGAAGCTTAAATAAAGTCTCCACCAAAGGAATTAAGAAAGCCATTTCTGCCAAACTGCCAGCAAGAAAGGAGCAGAATTTTCCACTACAGGTTGCTGGAAGGTTGGTTTATCCTTGTTCCTTTATGCACACTGCAGGCAGGTTCTGTAATGAGCATATGGTAAAAAAGGTTTCATCAGGGCTGGGATATCATACTGACTTGGTCCAACACATTAGGTTTTATGGCTGATCTTTGCACATTGTTAACAACTGTGAGATCCAGGAACCCTGCTTTTAAACAGATGTGGGAATTCACTGACTTCTAATATCTCATCCTGAAAGGAGAATAGTTAATGGGATCCAATCTGAGCACTTTCTGAAAACTTAATTTTGAAGTTATAGGCCCTAATAAAGATATATTAGCACCTAGTTGATACAGTCTCTAAATTTTACTTTCAACAGTTGAAATCATGCATCTTACTTTCAGCCTGCAACCAGGTGGCTTCTGTTGGTAAACTGATGTTTTCAAAGAGTTTTAAAACATACCATAGCTTTTTTGTTTGGTTTGGGATGTTCTTTGTTCAGTGTTAATTGGCTCAACCTTTTGAATTCACTTTTTAAAAAGAGCTTACAGCACAGTATTCCATAGCCATGAGGCATTCTTTTGTTCTTTCCAAAAACAATCAAACAAAAAACAAATTTAAAAACACCAAGCATACACACACACACACACACACACACACAACAAACCTGAATCGCCTGCAAAGTGCATCCGAGTGATCATGGTCCCAAACATTGGAAGGCAAAAGGCATATGTAGGGTCCATGAAACCAATGATGCTGAAATTAGCAGTTTGTGAAGCATCACACAATTCTTTCATACAACTTCCTAACAGTGGTTTGACTTTTCAGAAATCCCTCAACCTATTTAATCAAATTTCAGAGTCTGTAGAATTTAGCTCTAGTTTAATTCTTTCATATCAGGGATAAGAAAAACGAAGATCTAGCTAGAAATCACTTGCCTAAAATCAAACTAATACTGTTAAGTAACTAATATTTGCTGCACTTACTGTGTGCCAGGTGCTATGCTAACTATTTCACACACATTATCTCATTGCTATTGTTCAGTCATTAATTGTGTCCAACTCTTCACAACCCCAAGGACTGCAGCATGCCAAGCTTCCTTGTCCTTCACTATCTCAAACTCATGTCCATGGAGTCAGTGATGCCATCCAACCATCTCATCCTCTATTGCCCTCTTTTCCTCCTGCCCTCAATCTTTTCTAGCATCAGGGTCTTTTCCTACACAGCTATTTGCATCTGGTGGCCAAAGTGTTGGAGTTTCAGCTTCAGCATCAGTCTTTCCAATGAGTATTCAGGGTTGATTTCCTTTAGGATAGACTGGTTTGATCTTCTTGCTGTTCAAGGGACTCTCAAGAGTCTTCTCCAACCACAGTTCAGAAGCATCAATTCTTCACCACTCTGCCTTCTTTATGGTCCAACTCTCATATCTGTACATAACTACTGGAGAGACCACAACCTTGACTATATGAACGTTTGTTGGCAAAGTGATGTCTTTGCTTTTTTAATACATCTAAGTTTGTTATAGTTTGCCTGACAAGAAGCAATCGTCTTCTAATTTCATGGCTGTAGTCACCAGTTACAGTGATTTTAGAGCCCAATAAGAGGAAATCTGTCACTGCTTCCACCTTTTCCCCTTCTATTTGCTATGAAGTGATGGGACCATATGTCACAATCTTAGTTTTTTTTAATATTGAGTTCTAAACCAGCTTTTTCACTCTCTAGTGCTTCCTAAGGCCCACTTGACTTCACACTTCAGGATGTTTGGCTCTAGGTGAGTGACCACACCATTGTGGTTATCCAGGGCCATTAAGACCTTTTTGGTACAGTTCTTCTGTGTATTTTTGCCACCTCTTCTTAATCTCTTCTGCTTCTGTTAGGTCTTTGCCATTTCATTATCTCACATGTACTTCAAAATACCCCTGAGGAATCATTTGGTATGAACTTTCCATCACTGTATAACAAATCATCACAAACTTATCACAAATTTATTATCTCAAAGTTTACATGGATCAGGGATCTGGCACATTTTGGCTGAATTCTCTGTCCAAGATTCCAGAAGGCTGAAATCAAAGTGTCAGTTGGCTGCCTTCTCATCTGGACTACAGAAACAATCTGCTTCCAAGCATGTGTGATTAAGGTCCTGTTTTCTTGCTAGCTGTTTTCACCGTGGGTAGGAACTCTGAATTTTTGCAAGTCTGAATTTTGTTTTCATTCTTTAGAAATTCAAGGAATTTTAGCTCACACAAACTCTTAAGTAAAAACATTTATCTGTGGATTTGTAGTCTGTTTCTTTGTTAAACATTCACTTTTCATGTGTAAGTTATTTCTACTTCCTATTTGTGCTGCTATTGTTTAGGTGCATTTATTTTTCTGCTGCAATAGAAAGTTATCTGCCTATTCATTTAGTGCGTGCCTGTCACTTTAGTCATGTTCAGCTCTTTGCGATCCTATGGACCATAGCCAGCCAGGTTCCCCTGTCCATGAGATTTCCCAAGCAAGAATATTGGAGTGGGTTGCCATTTTCTTCTCCAGCAGATCTTCCCAACCCAGGGATCGAAACTGAGTCTCTTAAATCTCTGAAAGGCAGTCTCTTATGTCTCTGCACAGGAAGGCATGTTCTTTGACACTAAGGCCACCTGGGAAGTTAGCACCCAATTTTACATTTTTCTGAAGAAAGAGAAAGGCTAGATCCCCGAGAGTTTCTGAATGTATAGAATATACATTTAATAAACAGAAGAATAAAGTTGTAAATTCATCATATGAATTGATACAGTGCTTATGTTTAATTATGCAGGGATAAGGATAAAAGCATTTTTAAGGATAAGAGGCAAAGAAAGTAAACCAAAGGGTTAGGATATACTTTATTTTCCTTATTCTGGAACATTCTTGCCTAGTCCTTACCCCCTGACCCCAAACCCTGCAACCACTCTATTCATCTTTCAGATTCCAGCTTAGGTATTATCCCTTCCATGAAGACTTTCCTTAGCCTAATTTTGGGTTAAATGCTCCTCCTAAGTAACTATAGTTTTGTATCATAGTACTTACTATATTGTGTCATAATTACATATCACCAAATATACTTTCAAATTTTCCAAGCATACAGACTACAAAAAGTCCTTCTTGGAACAGCAAGGGGATGGGGCCTGTATCTCATTCTCCATTTTATTCTTGGCACCTAGTACCATGTCTGACATCTAGTAGACACAAATTAAATATGGTTAAATAACTGAATTAAGTTGAGCCTGATACCCAAGAGGATAACCTGACAGAGCTAAAAGGAAATACTCAGTTCTTTGATCAACCCAGAAACTTCTAAGGGTAAAGATGGAGTTCCAGAAATAGGAATATTGTTTATCCAATCTGTGTATGATAGTTTGCATCTGCAACTCCCAAACTCCCAATCCATTGCATCCCCTTCCTTCCCACTTGGCATCCATAAGTCTGTTCTCTATGTCTGTGATGACTACAAATTTTAAATGAGTCCTGAATACTACCTACAATCCCCTCATGTGCTGTGCTTAATCACCCAGTCCTGTCCGACTCTTTGCAACGCCATGGACTGTACCCCTCCAGGCTCCTCTGTCCATGGTGATTCTCCAGGCAAAAATATTGGAGTAGATTGCCATGCCATCCTCCAGGAGGTCTTCCCAACCTAGGGATTGAACCCAGTTCTCTCACATTGAAGGGGATTCTTTTTTTTTTTTTTTCCATTTATTTTTATTGAAGGGGATTCTTTACCATTTGAGCCACAGAGAAGCCCAAGAGTACTGGAGTGGGTAACCTATCCCTTCTCCAGAGGATTTTCCAACCCAGGAATCTAACCAGAGTCTCCTGCATTGAAAGTGGATTCTCTACCAGCTAAGCTACCAGGGAAGCCCACAATCCTCTCATATTCACTTGGTGATTTCCCACTCTCTGAGATTAGTATTCCACATTCATATCCCACAGTCCCCTGCCTCCTCACCCCATTGCCCCATCTCACTACACTCCAGTCATACTAACCTTGTTTTTGTTTCTTGAACTCACTGAAAATATTTCACCTCTGTCTTTTACTTGCTGTTCCTTACCCATAACACTCTTTCTCAAAATATTTACATGACCACTGGCAACAACATTTTGTCTCACATGTTACCTCTTCCAGTAGAAGACCTACCTTAACCACACCAGTACAGGAGTCCTCTACATACCAGTTCATTCTACCACAGTATCCTGTTTTACTGTTTTTAGACCACTACCTGAAATTATTTGTTTAATTTTTTGTATCTGCAACCCATTAAAATAAAAGCTTCTTAAGACATCTTTCAACATTTCATTTCAAGAGGCCAAAACAATTCCAAGTAAATAATAAGTACACAATAAATATTTTTTGAGTTAATGACTAGGAATTAATTTTCACATTGAAAAAAGAGACACTGGGAATTCTAAGTATTTGCCAATCACATCAAGGCAATACCAGCTCTTCAATTTTTATTTTTTGAAGACTTTAACTTCAAAATTTTTGATCATTTACACACTAATAGAACTTTGTTTAAGCAAACTATTAGTATAAACCACTAATCATTTATGTCTCTTTAACAGACACAAGTCTTCCAGAGCAATTATATATATTATTGATGGTAAAAACCTAATCAAGAATTTGAATCTAGACCTTAATCAATATCAATAAATCCATGTATGTCTTACCTGTTCAGTCATGTTTATTATGCTGATTTGGCTTAGAGATTATTGGCATATGTGCAGTAAGAGAAAGTAATTAAAGTTTTCTAATATAAATTAGATTCCTTTAAGGTTCTGATCTCATATATTACCTGCAAACAGTATTCTCAGGTGTCTAGATTCTTTATACATATATAGTCCATTATATTCCACTCAAATTCATGACATGTGATGAAATGTAAGGAAGATTTTGTGGCAGGAAACAGTATTTAAAACACACTTAATTCCTTGACTATTTCATGGTGCCAGGCACTGGGCCAGGTGTTACAGGAGATTCAAAGAAGAGTGAAGGGCAGCATCTGCTCTCAAAATACAGCCCTCAGAAGACCCGGTTTGAGAGAAAAAGGACAACATTGAACGAAATGTTTCATTGGGGTTATTGGATCAACTAAAAACATCAACAGTTTGATTTAAAAGCTATGTATCTGATGACAGAAACTTGTAACAGCCAAAGGTTAAGTGTAGCTTGACACCTATAATTTACAAACTGAAATTATCTTGTCTTTTCATATTTTCTTTTAAAGAACTTCAAGGGAGTAATAGTTGGCTCGGATTTAAACCCCGGCTAACTCTGAAAATTGTTCTACAGTATTTATAACTTGTTCTAATGTTATTTTTCTACCTTATGTCCTCCTAGACAGATGAAAATATAAATAAAACCAAATAAAATCAATTTTTTTCAATAAAACTTGGTCCAAATTTTAGTGAATCTAATAATTCAGGTTACCTCTGGAAGCCGGTTGTCACCAGAGCATAGTATACAGATTTGTATCATGTCAAATTCCCTCAAAAGCTCAACAGCTATTAGTACCTAAAAGCATTTTGTAAACATTCTTTAAGTATTTTGTTAATACTGAATAATTTGAGAACAGAGAACAGTTTTCTAGAGGGCTAGTTCAGGGAATCTACAAGGAAAAAATCCAAAGCTTTAACTTCGTGATGGAATATCCTGCATAAATTTAGATAGTTGGGTCAGGAATCCTACACATCAGCTAGATCTTGATCCATTGATGTTGCAAGCCAGTTTGTGTTGGACATATGGTCCTGCTTTTGAAAAGTGTGTAGAAGAGTGGAACCCATTGGCCCACCAACAATGCAGATTTTAACTTTAAGATGCTTCAGAGAATTAAGATAGAGATTATGTATTACTTAGCACAACCTAGGTGTTTAT
Organism: Odocoileus virginianus; assembly: GCF_023699985.2. Lineage (NCBI taxonomy): Eukaryota > Metazoa > Chordata > Mammalia > Artiodactyla > Cervidae > Odocoileus > Odocoileus virginianus. Next base: position 34,850,537 of record NC_069697.1, read on the forward strand.
TTAAAGCTAGATTTATTCCTCATTATTTTCCTTCATAGGAGTAGAGAAAGAAAAGAACTAAAGAGCAAGGGGATAGATCTTTTACAAAGAGAGAGGAATTGGCTTATGTTGCCCACACATATAAATCTCTACTGCTGTGATCTTGGAGGAAGTATCCAAAGAAATCAACAAATAAATTTCAACTCTCATTTTAAAACATTGGCAGTGGGGGTACCAAGCAACGTGCTGAGAAATATGTGTGGCATCTATTTGCCATTGCAGAACCAAGCATCAGGCTTCCCTAAACTCATACTATCCTTCAAATAAGTCAACGTTTGAAAATGGAAATCACCTTGGCCCCACCAGGCACGGGGAAACTTCTGGATCCCATAGTCTCACTCTCAGTGTTCTTTCCTCTCCTTTCTGCTATCCATGCTCAATCATGTGCTCAGTCACTCCGTCATGTCTGACTCCTTGCAACTCCACGGACTGTAGCCCACCAGGTTCCTCTGCCCATGGAATTTTCCAGGCAAGAATACTGAAGTGGGTTGCCATTTCCTACTCCAGGGGATCTTCCCAATCCATGGATCGAACCCATGTCTCTTGCATCTCCTACACTGGCAGGCAGATTCTTTACCATTAGTGCCACCTGGGAAGCCCTTCTGCCTGTATAGTGAAAGTCTCTCAGTCGTGTCCGACTCTGCAAAGCCATGGACTATACAGTCCATGAAATTCTCCAGGGAAGAATACTGGAGTAGGTAGCCATTCCCTCCTCCAGGGGGTCTTCCCAACCCAGGGATCAAACCCAGGTCTCCCACATTGCAGGCGGATTCTTTATCATCTGAGCTATCAGGGAAGCCCATTTTGCCTGTATAGTCTCTGTTTTTTCTTTAAGGCCCAACCTAGACTCTAACTTCCTCAAAAATCTTCCTCATTATTTCAGCCCATACACATTCTCTCTACAGAAGCTTTATTACATATACAATGCAAGTCACACAAGTTTTCATTTTATTAGGTCTTGTATTATTTTCGAGCAAAACCTAACTTCAGTAAAATGACAAGCATTTCTTTCATTATACGTTATAAAGCCCAGTTCAGTTCAGTTCAGTCATTCAGTCGTGTCTGATTCTTTGCTACCCCATGAACTGCAGCACGCCAGGCCTCTCTATCCATCACCAACTCCCGGAGTTTACCCAAACTCATGACCATTGAGTCAGTGATGCCATCTAACCATCTCATCCTCTGTCATCCTCTTCTCCTCCTGCCTTCAATCTTTCCCAACATCAGGGTCTTTTCAAATGAGTCAGCTCTCCGCATCAGGTGGCCAAAGTATTGGAGCTTCATCTTCAACATCAGTGCTTCCAATGAACACCCAGGACTGATTTCCTTTAGGATGGACTGGATGGATCTCCCTGAAGAACAAGGGACTCTCAAGAGTCTTCTCCAACACTGCAGTTCAAAAGCATCAATTCTTCTGTGCTCAGTTTTCTTTACACTCCAACTCTCATATCCATACATGACTACTAGAAAAACCATAGCCTTGACTAGATGGACCTTTGTTGGCAAAGTAATGTCTCTGCTTTTAAATATGCTGTCTAGGTTGGTCATAACTTTCCTTCCAAGGAGTAAGCGTCTTTTAATTTCATGGCTGCAATCACCATCTGCAGTGATTTGGAGCCCAAAAAAATAAAGTCAGCCACTGTTTCCCCATCTATTTCCCAAGAAGTGATGGGACCAGATGCCATGATCTTAGTTTTCTGAAAGTTGAGCTTTAAGCCAACTTTTTTACTCTCCTCTTTCACTTTCATCAAGAGGCTTTTTAGTTCCTCTTCACTTTCTGCCATAAGGGTGGTGTCATTTGCATATCTGAGGTTATTGATATTTCTCCTGGCAATTTTGATTCCAGCTTGTGCTTCCTCCAGCCCAGCATTTCTCATGATGTACTCTGCATATAAGTTAAATAAGCAGGGTGACAATATACATCCTTGACGTACTCCTTTTCCAATTTGAAACTAGTAGTTGTTCCAGTACCCTGTTAATCACATAATATGTGCCTTGAAGTTTGTGAATGCCAAGCTGTTGTCAGGCTGCTCTCAGAATTATCAAGATCTAGTTTATCTTAATATCGTCATTCATAAAGCAACATATAGACAAGTTGCAATAAAAAGAATAACATGTAATACTCTCTTCTCAAAGGAGCTGACTTGGCAAAGCAATGATAAAAGTAAAGCAACCTCACTTTTAAGTTAGGACCGTATTTTCAAAATGATATCAGAGACTTTGGTTACAGAATCTTCCTTTTTCTCCTAATACCTCTGGTCTCACAGAGACCCCCACAGCTTGCCAATCACATTCCTTGTGACAAGTTTCAGTCCTGAATATCCCCAGATGTTATTGATGGATATAAACAATACTTGCCTTAAGGCTCTTGGAATCCAGGTGTTAGGGCTGAGGTTTATCTCAACTGGGAGGGGGCAAGTCTTTCCTGGGACTGGAATTCTATGCACAGAGTGGGGAGTTAGATCTATCCCATAGGGCTGAATTTAGAGGTTTAACCATGGTGAAGGGTGGGGATGTGTCCCTAGTTTGGCCCCTAGTACCATTTGGTAGCACCCAATAAACGGAGAAAGTGTGACTGTTGTCATCATCTTGATTTATTTGCCAGCCTTAGCATTGACATCTTAGGAATCCAATTTGCTCAGTTGGCTTTTATCACTATTTATTGCAGAGTTTTTCCCTGTCGGTGCCATTCCCCAGCCTTTCTCCAGCTGATTTGGGGTCCATCCTATCAGTCATCCAGGGCTGAGCTCAAGGAATACAATTACCATGACTGCCCTATCCCCAGTAAACCACTTCACATCTAACAGAGGCCACTCTTAGATAATGTGAAATCTTCACATCCTTATTTGGCCTTCTTTACGGCAAGCTGCTTTAGTGTCTTTTGTACCTTTAAAAAAAATACATCAGCTTGAAAAAAAGAACTAAAAATCAAAGCAATGTTTATGAGCTGTTTGCCATAATTCTGTGTAAAATCAGATGGAATGGAGGCAGATATTAAAATTAGTGGATGAAATAAAGTAATGAGGCTTGGAAAGTGTCTGTTGTTACCAATTATCTATATACTCATTCCTCAGATCTGTGGGGTATTAGGACAGTAAGTCCCTTATATAAAATGGCATGGGATTTGCATATAACCTACACACATCCTTCCACATACTTGAAAACGTCTTTGGATTACTTACAATGCCAAATACAATGTAAGTGCTATGTAAATAGCTTTAAAGACAATGTAAGTTCTTTAACAAGTGGTGCTGGGAAAACTGGTCAACCACCTGTAAAAGAATGAAACTAGAACACTTTCTAACACCATACACAAAAATAAACTCAAAATGGATTAAAGATCTAAACGTAAGACCAGAAACTATCAAACTCCTAGAGGAGAACATAGGCAAAACACTCTCCGACATAAATCACAGCAGGATCCTCTATGACCCACCTCCCAGAATATTAGAAACAAAAGCAAAAATAAACAAATGGGACCTAATGAAACTTAAAAGCTTTTGCACAACAAAGGAAACTATAAGCAAGGTGAAAAGACAGCCCTCAGATTGGGAGAAAATAATAGCAAACGAAGCAACAGACAAAGGATTCATCTCAAAAATATACAAGCAACTCCTCCAGCTCAACTCCAGAAAAATAAATGACCCAATCAAAAAATGGGCCAAAGAACTCAACAGACATTTCTCCAAGGAAGACATACAGATGGCTAACAAACACATGAAAAGATGCTCAACATCACTCATTATCAGAGAAATGCAAATCAAAACCACAATGAGGTACCATTACACGCCAGTCAGGATGGCTGCTATCCAAAAGTCTACAAGCAATACATGCTGGAGAGGGTGTGGAGAAAAGGGAACCCTCTTACACTGTTGGTGGGAATGCAAACTAGTACAGCCGCTATGGAAATCAGTGTGGAGATTTCTTAAAAAACTGGAAATAGAACTGCCATATGACCCAGCAATACCACTTCTGGGCATACACACTGAGGAAACCAGATCTGAAAGAGACATGTGCACCCCAATGTTCATCGCAGCACTGTTTATAATAGCCAGGACATGGAAGCAACTTAGATGCCCATCAGCAGACGAATGGATGAGGAAGCTGTGGTACATATACACCATGGAATATTATTCAGCCATTAAAAAGAATTCATTTGAATCAGTTCTAATGAGATGGATGAAACTGGAGCCCATTATACAGAATGAAGTAAGCCAGAAAGATAAAGACCATTACAGTATACTAACACATATATATGGAATTTAGAAAGATGGTAACGATAACCCTATATGCAAAACAGAAAAAGAGATGTATAGAACAGACTTTTGGACTCTGTGGGAGAAGGCGAGGGTGGGATGTTTCAAGAGAACAGCATTGAAACATGTATATTATCTTGGGTGAAACAGATCACCAGCCCAGGTTGGATGCATGAGACAAGTGCTTGGGCCTGGTGCACTGGGAAGACCCAGAGGGATCGGGTAGAGAGGGAGGTGGGAGGGGGGACCGGGATGGGGAATACATGTAAATCCATGGCTAATTCATGTCAATATATGACAAAAACCACTGCAATATTGTAAAGTAATTAGCCTCCAAAAATAAATGAAAAAAAAAGAAAAAAAAGACAATGTAAGTTCTATGTAAACAGTAGCAAACAATGTAAATGCTTATATAAATCGTTGCCTGAGCACAGCAAGTTCAAGCTTTGCTTTTTGGAACTTCCCAAAAATCTTTGTCCCAAGTATTTTCAATCCAGGTTGGTTAAATTTGAGGATGTCATACCCAAGGATACAGAGGGCCAACTATATTCTTTCATATTCTCCTCCCCACTCATTTTTCTTTTCCCATCACAATGAACTCTTAAGAAATGAAATATGCAAATCAGTGTTTCTAATTTGAAAAAGAAGAGTTGTACTAAGGAGTTACTTTATGACAAGGAGGGAAAATGTCCTAAAGGCATTATTTTCTCATTCTAGAATATCATCATTTCTTATCCAAATACTCCATCAAGAAAGACTTTTTTTTTCTTGTGTCTTACTTCTGCCTCAATCCATGTGCCACTTACAGATGAAGGGACATTTATTCAAGGCCCAGTTTATGTCTAATTTTAATATTAACTTTTTCTGATACCAAATAAAAAGCAGAATTTCAACTTTAAAAAAAAGTAAAAATGTTCTATCTTGGAATTAAGTGAAGTAGGATGTTAATTCTCACGGTTTGTTCCACTTTCTAAGATTTGTATAGTTTGCATATTCCTCACATAACTCTCTAGACTGTCCTACTTTATCTCTCCTCGCTCCTTTTATTTACCTAATAATCTGAGGAACACGATATTCTGAACTGCCATTAAATACCCTATCTTCTCCTAAAAATGTCTTTTATTGTATTGGCTTTGGCCTTCTCCAGAGAATCAAACAAACACTGTTGGTAATTGGGACTTCATTAAACTTTGTTTATGCTTCCTACATGATTTCTTCTTAGCCCCTCTCTCCTTCAGTTGCCTTCAGCAAGAATCTGTGAGCTCCTACTCTGCCTCAGCACATGTAAACATAATTCTTCACCATAAGGAGCAGAGAGTCTAGTTGGGATTTATTTAGTTTCTATCCTGTGCAGAGCGCTATATTAAGGTGCGTTCACATAGTAACAGTTACATAACAGTCCACAACAGAATCCTAGGGCTTAAGAGAAACGACTTTGGATTCAGTCCTGTTTATGTTCAATTCCAGTCATCAGTCACTTTGTCTGCCAGGTCTAGCCTCTTCTAATTTTCTGATTTAACTGATTCCATCCATGTCCTATGAAAGGCACAGCCCTACTTTATAGCGTGACCCTACCTGCCCCCAACAGGAGCTGCCTGGGTCCACTGTACCTAATTCTCTGTGCACTTGTCTCTTCTCTCTCAACCTCTCTCTGTTTCTCTCTCTCTCTCTCACACACATACACACACACACAAACATGTGCGTGCACGCATAAACATTTTTGAACTAAGAGATAAGGAAACCATAGCCGAGTTGCAGTGGGCATTGGATATATGAAGTCAATTACAGACAAGCAAAGCTACACATGAGGAGAAGGTGAAGAGGAAGGCTCACTGTGGTAGATTGCACAGATGCCCCAAATTCTTCCCATCCCTCTAGGCATGCACCTCCGAAATGTGATTTTGCAGCTCAAGGTGAAGCTTACATCTCCAGACTTTGAGTCTAGACGTGGTCATGCAGCTTGCTTTGGCTACAATGGCACAAGCAGAGGCTTAGCAAGTGCTTCTGCATTAGTCATTGCCATCTCTCTTACTGGCCTCTGGAACCCTGAGAGCACCATGTGAAGAAGCCCGGGTTAGGATACTGGAGGATGCGGAGCAAGGAGAGCAGAGGTGTGCAGCCAGCAGAGTCACACCCCACTATCTAACCAGCTTGCCAATCGCCAGGTATGTGAATGAGACCAGGCCAGGCCATCGAGCCCAGCCGAGCCACCAGCTGTCTACAAAATCAGCAGAGTCAGTCCAAACCTAAATCTCCCAGCTGACCCACAAAATCAGGAGAAATAATAAGAGTCTGGTGCTTTAAGCCAGTCAGCTTAGGGGTTTTGCTTGTTTTGCTCAGATTATGTGACATGGATGGACACTTGTCACCTTAGTATTTTTTCCATCCAGAAATGGCATTACTATAGTAACTCCTACTCTCTCACCTCGGAGGTGAACATGTGACACAGGCTGGACTAACAAGTCCCTAAACCATGAAATCAGCAATGGCCTGTGACCCAGGTAAGGACAACGAGAATCCTTTTTCTGACATTGCTCTGGTAACTAACAAAAAAAAAAGTCTATATCTTTCTGTGGTTCTTTCCTTTTGAGGACCTGAAGCTGTGTTTGTTACCAACTGATTAGAGACTGCTAAGAATGAAAACAACACAGAGAAAGCAAAACAAGAGATAGAGGGAAAAATAGATTAATTTTTCATAACATCATGTGAATCCCTGGATCTAACCACACTGTAAGTTCTTGGACTTCACAATTCCTTTTTTGTCCAAACGGTTTTAAGTTGGGTTTCCAACTCTTTCAACTCAGAATCCTAGCACACTATTTCTTCTCAATCTGTTTAAAGTGCCCAGTATGTATGGTCTCTACTCCCTCTATCTGATGATGGGTAAAGATGTGGCTTTTTGCATTTCTCTCTTAAAAGAAAAAGGCATCAAAGACAATATCATGATGGCACCCAGATAGCCATGGAAAGAGGTGCTTCATGGGTGGAGTTCTCCTGTTCAATGATAATGATACATGTTATCTATGAAGAACAGCAATAAGAAATGGAATATATGGTGCCAATTATAAAAGCAGTTATTACTGCTCTGCAGAGAGAGGTAGACTTTCAAAGACTTTACAATTTCCAATCTTCTCTCCTTTATACTTCATAAACAATAATCTTCATGAGGTAGAAATTAGTTTTATTTTCTTTCTTACCTCGCAGTTGGCATCAGCTGTGAAAGATGATAGTGAATGTTTGTTGTTGTGGCTGTTCATTCATTCCATTTCTTTTTGTTACTGAATATCCGTTCCCTCTGAGTAGTTACCTCTGGACACAGTCTGAGGAGCCAGGAAAAGACCCAAGCTAAGCTAGTCACATACTCCTCCTGAGAATTTGAACAATGAACAGGAAGATTTTAAAAAGAGGTTTGTTTCTTTATTTTGGCAGCCTCATCTTGACAAAACCTTAGGGTAGTTTATACAATTTTGCCCCAAAAGTGTTCCTTTTGGTTTTTGAGCTGCCTAATATCCTCCTAACAAATTTAATTTCTTACAAAACACCATAAGTGAATTTCTGTTGCTTGCACCAAAGACTGCTGTTATCAGTACATGGAAACTCCCCATCTGTGTTCTCCTTCCAAAGTACAAAGTTGTTTCTGGGAGATGTTACCAGCCTGGTCTCAAAAGTCCTGCCACTTTTGTGTGCTCATGTAATAAGTTCTCATTTACAGAATATGAATGCCAGTGATTCGTGCCATTTTCACACCTAAGCAGTTAAGAAATAGGTGTGCTTTTTCTTTATTTCTTCTTCTTTCTTTCTTCTGCTTTTTTTCTTCCTCTTCACTTCTTTTTCTTTCTTCCTGTGTGGGTAGAGTAAGTGTTGACACTGAAGGCCACCTCGGGTACCACATGTTGAAATGGCAGCCTCCATCACCGTGGAGCCCTGAAACAACTGTGTGGACCAGAACACCACATTCTCCCTCTCCTTCTCATGACCCTTACCTCTGAGAAGGTGCCTCCTCACCGTCTTGGACTTCCTGAGACACTTCCATTGTGTTAAGCCATGGAAATTTCAAATGTTATCTATTATAGCAGCTGCCAGTACTTTCACTAATACAAGCCCCAGCCAATACAAATGAAAATGTTTAAGTATTTTTATTAGCATTTTGAAGACTCCAGAACAACTGGGGAACTCCTATTTGGCAGGGACGAGAGTCATCTGACACTTCTCGCAAGGATCCAGCTGTCAGGAAGCCAGATACTGACTCTCTCCCTCTCTCTGCCCCCATTCCATTCTCTCCTTACCAACAGAAAATGACATTTTCTCTCCTCAGTGACAAGCTGTTCAAGATGAATAAAGTTCTGAGGTCAGTGCTGCCTTATTAATGACATCATGAAGAAATCTTAACACTCCTGCCTTCTGACTACTCTTAGAGCCTTCAAAGGGACTCTGAGCCAGAAAGATGCAGGTTCAACAGCCCCAATGAAGGAAACAAATATCCTCCAAGAGAAAGCGCCCAGAAAGAGGATGATGCACTCTGATTTCTATTACTGTGTATGCCTGCATAAGGCTAAGTAACTCTGGGATATATTCTTCAAAAGTTTGAAATTTTCCACACCTGACTACATTAACTATGTTAAAGTGAAATGTTTATCTTCATGTTGAGGGGGCCTGTTGCTCTTTCAAGAAAATTAATTACCCTACAGTAATTTGTAGCCTTGTGTGTGTGTGTGTGTGTGTGTGTGTGTGTGTGTGTACAGAATCCGAATGAGTAAGAAATGCTTATCTAAAGACCTTCTGAGTGTTGTCTGGACACCTGGTCAGTAACTCTCCCTCAGCCTGATCCTCAGATCCTGGCCTCCCTACTTGGCATTCTTTGAGGGTTGTCTGAGTTTTCTTTTTTTTTTTTTTTTGAGGGCCAGAAAATGTCTGTATTTATATGATTACATGTGATAGGTATTGCTATACAAAGGCTTACTCATACAAGATATAGAACACATTTCTTTTCTTAGTTATAGAAAAGTAAAACAAAAATACTAAAGCATTTTTAACCTGATCAAATCGAGAACACTTCAGACAGAGTCCTTAAAGAACACATTCCTAAAACAGCCTGAACTAATTTAAGACTACTCTTCTCATGTTTAGAAATGTAGAGACCAACCACATAAAATGAAAAACCAACAAGTAACTGTTAGCTCCATTCACTAAAGAAATGATCATTTTCCTTAACCCCTATGATTCATGTTCTTCTGAAAATGTACAATCAATATATACAAAGTAAATATTGAAAGGAAGGTGTGATACTAGGGAAAATTAGTTCTTTTTGTTCAATAATTTTTTGTTGAAGTATAGTTTGTTTACAACATTGGATCAGTTTCAGGTGAAGAGCAAAGTGACTCAGATACATATATATATATATTCTTTTTCAAATTCTTTTCCATGATGGATTCATTACAAGACATTGAATATAGTTCCCTGTGCTGTACAGTAGATCTTTGTTGTTTATTTATTGTATATATAGTAGTATGTGTATGTTAATTCCAAACTCCTAATTTATCTCCCCCCACCCCCAATAGCTATTCCCTCTGGGAACCATAAGTTTGTTTTCTATGTCCATGAGTCTATTTCTGTTTTGTAAATAAGTTCATCTATATCACTTTTTAGATTTCACATATAAGTGATATCATATTTTTCTTTGACTTACTTCACTTAAAGGTAATAATCTTTAGGTCCATCCATGTTGTGACAAATGGCACTATTTCGTTCTTTTTTATGTTTAAGTAATAATCTATTGCATATCTGTACCACATCTTCTTTATTTACTCATCTGTAGATGGACATTTATGTTGCTTCCATGTCTCGGCTATTGTAAATACTGCTGCTATGAAAACTGGGATGCATGTATCTTTACAAATGAGAGTTTTCTCTAGATATATGCCCAGGAGTGGAATTGCAGGATCATATGGTGTCTCTATTTTTAGTTTTTTAAGGAAACTCCATACTGTACTTCATAGCAGCTTACCAATCTACATTCTCACCAACAGTGTTTGGAGGTTCCATGTCCTTCACACCCTCTCTAGCATTTATTATTTGTAGACTTTTTAATGGTGATCATTCTAACTATTGTAAGGTGATACCTCACTGTAGTGTTTATTTGCATTTCTCTAGTAATTTGAGATATTGAGCATCTTTCCACGTGCCTGTTGGCCATCTGTACGTCTTCTTTGAAGAAACGTCTATTTAAGTCTGCTGTCCATTTTTTGATTGAGTTGTTGATTGTTTTACATATAAGGAGCTGTTTTTATAACTTTCAAATGAACCCCTTGCCAGTAGCATTATTTTCAAATATTTTCTCCCAGTACATAGATTGTCTTTTCATCTGGTTTATGATTTCTTTTGCTACGCAGCAGCTTTTAAGTTTAATTAGATCCCATTTGTTTATTTTTGTTTTTACTTCCATTACTCGAGGAGATGCAATTTGTCTGTTTGAGGGAAGGCAGTGAGATCTGTGTTAGCAAAACCCCATTTGAAGCACAGTTCTGCTATTTTATAAATCCATAACCTCCTTATGACCAGTTCCCTGGCTGAAAAAAAATGGAGCTGAGATACTTTCCCAGCTTCCCCCAACAGAGATGAAGAAAGAATATTCTGAAATGCAGAAGTGAAAGCTCAAACTGCCCCTGAAGCCAGAGATGTGCAGAGCTCAGGGTCAGGCTGCTCTAATCCCTCTCACTCTTCTGGCCCTGTAGTTATTACCCTAAAGCTTCTGTCTTCTTACCGACATTTAGCTGAGGAGTGAGGCAAAAAAGTGAGTCTACATCTCCCAGTTTCCTAAAGTATAACATAAGGAACATAGGACACCCTGGCTGGTTTGTTGTGTTCACTCTATTCAAGGTATTTAGTGCCAAGAAATATATATGTGTGTGTGTGTATATGCATATATATACATATGTACATGTGTATATATGTATATACACACACACATGTATATATAGCCTCAGTACTGGAGCAATTGCAAATATTATGCTTCAGCTGAGAACAAGCAACTTCTTCATGAAGTCTCAATGCAGAGGATGGCCGTACTTTTGACAAGGATTTTTACTCTGCTTTCATCTATCAATCCTCACACCTCAAAGTTTTGTGGGGTTCTCTAAGAACTCATTGAGGGGATTACAAATTCAGCCCCATTATCTTCCTTCCAGAGAGTGCCCTGAAAAGCACTCTCTTGTAAGTCCAAATAAACCAATTCAACCCCGATTGGATTGCTGGTGTGACCACTTCATGATCATAATTATTCTTTCTCAAGTCTGATTTACCTTTATAATTTTTCTGCAAATATCTTTCTCTTTAGAGTATAGTAATCTTCAATAATTTTCTGGGGGTTTTTGCACTGATTTTTCCCTAATTTTTTCATAATGTGGATCTGAACTATTTACAGCAAGTTTTATATTCCAATACTAGGGATTTTCAAGTTTCTACTTTATATATATATATATGTTTCCATTTCTATCAGTATGGAAAATGGTATTTTCAGAATTCTTTCTTGTGAGATTGGTATTTAGAGTTAAGCTTTTGGGGAAATGATCATTAACAACATAAAAAAGTAAAGTAACTTACATTAACTATGTATGATTATGTGTTTGATTTTATATAGATGTTAAGATACCAGAATCTTAAAAGAGCTTAAGAAATATTATCTGATGATAACTTTGATGATTTTGAGGGGAATTATACATTCTAAGAACAAGATATAAATTCTTGTCCCCTGGATGCCATAATGTCTCCTTTTAAGCTACCTTGTCAAAACGCATTCATAACCTTCTTAGTGGGTTCATAACTCTTTGTTCTTACTTAGAGATTTCCTACCCATTAGAGACCATAAATTAAACCACACCAAGATAACCATTTGAGGAGCATAGTTCCATTATGAAAGCTTCTTGGATAATACCCAGTATCCTTGTTTCCAATTTTTATAAAGAGTTCTTTTCTTTTTCCAAAACCTCAAAGCCCCAGTTCACCTAATTGGTCAATGCCCCATACATTTTCCATTTTCTAACACAAATCTCCTTTGAAGTGATAAGATTAAAAGCCACATATACATTTTCCCCTTCCATCTAAAGAGTTACAGTTCTGTATGAAGTTTAATACTGTATACGGTTTTAACACAAATCATCACTAAACTGTAAAATCAATACCTTGAAAGGGCCAAGGTCTAACCTTAAAGAATTTACTTTGAATTTAAGTTACAAACCTCAGAAGAAAAATACTTTGAAAGAATGCTGCAACATATATACCCTATTTAGTCTAATCTTTATATTTTATCTCTATCAGTAGTGTGTGGAAAAGTGCTTAGAAGGAGGAAAGAGGAAAGAAGGGGGGGAGGGAAGGAAAGGGATGAGGTGGAGGGAAGAAGGAGGAAGGAGGAAAGGGAAAGGGAGAAGAGAAAGAAGGAAGAGAAGGAAGGGGGAGAGGAAAGGAAGGTAAAGAAGGAAGAGTGAGAAGGAGGGAGAGGAAGGGAGAGAGGAAGATAAGACTGCTAAGTTGTCAGAAAGTAGACTTATTTCACTTTCCTTAGGTGAGGAGGCAAGCTCCCTGCCCCTTCACATGATTTCCCAGTGCTACTCAGCTCCTTGAAGCCCATGGAGTAATATTTCTACAGGAGAAATGTCCCAGCCACAAACAGTCACTTCTGAAATGTATGTCACATCTCTGCATTTTGCAGAATAAAAAAATTAACTCTTTTGTTCTATAATGAAAAAAAAAAAAACACATGCTATGGGTATCCACAAGTCTAGTCTTTCCTCCACATATATGTAAAATGCTTCTCCCAGCTGCTGGAGACTCTGGCTGCTCTGACCCAACAATATAAAATGTATGGAACTTGCTAAATTATGCTCTAGAATTGAGCAGTCAATGTTCTACCACTTTTGTGCTTTACCTACCTACAGTTGACACTCCGTATCCGTGAGTTTTGATCTGAGGTTGGTTGAATCCCCAGACATAGGACCCACAGACATGCAAGGCCTACTCTACTTAGTCATTCCATGTAAGGCTTGAGCATCTGTGGTTTGGGGTATCCTCTGGTGTCCGGGAACCAATCCCCCATGTATACAGAGGGAGAACTATACACAATCTAGCTTTAAGTTACACCCACACAGTGGAATTTAGTTAAAAATCTTCATTTGTTTGGGCTGTGATAATGCAATAAGCTCAATCTTCATAAACCAGGAAAGAAAATGAATATTACAGTTTGGTAGTTCTATTACATGCAAGTGTCTCTAGTGGCTCAGACAGTAAAGAATCTGCCTGCAGCACAGGTTCAATCCCTGGGTTCAATCCCTGGGTCAGAAAGATCCCCTGGAGAAGGGAATGTCCTCCCACTCCAGTCATTTTGCCCAGAGAATTCCATGGACAGAGGAGCCTGCAGGTTATAATCCGTGAGGTTGCAAAGAGTTGGACACAACTGAATGACTAACACTTTCAACTTTCATATATATTAATATATGGTTAGCTTGAATTTTACACTTTTGAACTTGTAACAGAGCCCTTGTAATCCTGCCTGGAGTACCTCTGTTCTATTGTGTAAACATAGTGAGGACATGGAGAAGATTCTTTGCTACACCACTGAATTCTTCACACCCCTGGACAAAAGGGAAATGGGGAGCCCCGCAAATGGGCTAATATTATTTATCAGGGTGTGTAGGAGAGGATTTGCTAAGAGGTCACTGACTTTTCCATTCCTACTTGCCAAACTGACTAAAACAATGAATTTCTCTCCTTCAAATGCATTCCTCCTGTTGCCTGGACTTTGAAAAGTCACTGGATATTAATATGTTTGGCTCTATTTTTCTGGCAAAATAGACTCTCTGAGCTCAACTCCGGAAGAAACCTTTTTTCTTGCCTTCTGGCAGTCTGTAAATAGGTTAAATCAACTCATACATTTTTTAAAAGTCAATGTTCAGTTCATACACAGAGATTCTGATTTTCAGAGCTGCTGTGGAACATGTACTGACTTTTGAATTCAATAATGGGTAATTTTGTTTTACATTTTTTTAAAATTCTTTTAAAATATAGTTCAAGCATAGTTTCAGCGATGCTGCTTTAGCTTTCAGCTACATTACTTTAATGAGAAATGAAATTTAAGAGCTTAATCAAAGCAGAGAATTAATTTTTAATGGGAAGAAAAAGAGTGCAGTAATCTGAGAATATACATAGATTCTATAAACATCAATCATTGTAAGCACTATAAGAAGAAATGTTTTTAATCACTAAAAAAGTAATCATGCAATGTCTTCAGAATTATTTTTTTTCTTTTCCTATCTATAACCTAGCATCACATCTATTCCTTTCCTCCCAGTGTATATTTTCTATCTGTCCTCTGAGTTATGATACCAATCTCTTCCACAGAGAAGCAACTACATCTTGAAACTGGCTGAGTATAAATCGAGCCTTGCATCTAAGGTTGCAGAGAATGCAGGAAGTGTGAGCCACAGGGGCTCAGATTATGATCACTATGAGCATCACGGGGGCTGGAAGAGAAAATTCATTGATAAAATAAGGTTGGGTACACCATTAATTGCTCTCCCATGGGCCTTTCAAGGCAAAAACACTGTAGACCTTGGGCCAAACAGGCCAGATGCTTATTCTCCCCTACCACATTGGGAAAACAATTAAAAAGAGCATAGGAGTGGAAGAGGGGCAGGTAAAGAGCAACCGTAGGAAACAGAGATGCCATACTAACTAGGCCTTTTTATTCACAATCTAAAATTACCTTTCTACTCTAGATGTGTATTTTTTTTTGCTCTAGATCAGTGGTGCAATTTCTATGTTTGGTTTGAAGCATTTCCCCCAACCCTTAACAGCCAGTCCCATTTCCCCTAGGTTTCCTTTGCCTTCCTCAAGTCTTAATCTTGAAGTCTCTTCCTCTAAAAAGCTTTCCTGATTTTTCAAAACTAGACTAATTTTCCCACTGAGTGCTACCTAGGCCCTTATCCCTCCTTCTTTTGATTGCCTGCCTGGAGTATCCCTGAGGACTGAAACATGGGCAGACGTGGGGAGTGGGGAACAGAGGAAGAGCATCTGATATTTAGTTACTGAGTGAATAAATCACAGTTTCACCTCCCCATTTTCCACTCCTCGCTCATCATCCATTCCTTGTCTTTCCCAACTACCTTCATGATAGAAAAGGCAAGAGAAATATAGAGAAAAAACACTAGATTTGATTTCAGTAGCCCCAGAAGTCTTTGCTATTATACTATTATATATTATACTATTATACTATGTATGCTACCTTGGACTCAGTTTCCCCTTCAGCATCTTGCAGATTTGTTGTGCAGGTAAAAATATACTAGAAAACAGTTTGTATATTTTAAAGTATCATTCAAGTGTAAAGCACTGTTAAAAATATTATTTTCCCATGCCCTTAGAAATATTATTTTCTCATACCCACCAGTTCAATATAACACCTGCTACTGTTGGATGAAAGTTATCACCAAAATCTTTTATAGTATGACATTCATCCTACTGAATGCATTGGTCAAGAACACAGGAATAGATGTAAGAAAGCATGAGATGGTGCCACAAATATCTGGATAACCGAAATGCAATTCAAAAACCAAGAATGTGACTCACCTTCATTAGGCCCAAGGCCACGTTCCTCAGTCCAACACTCAAAACCTTCTGGCCTCTAAATCTACCTCTTAGTCAGCCTTGTCCCGTTTTTGCTCTCTACATAACACCTTGCCTTCTCTGGTCCATGCACATCATTCCTGTGTCCTTCCCAATGGACTATCCTTTACCTAATATCTTTAATCCCAAGTACACATTTTAAGCTTCTTCCACTGAGCTATACCCAAAGTCTATTCACTTTGGAGAGTATATACATATAATTCATTCATTCATGCCATATGCATCTACTGGTCTCCTACTATGTGCAAAGCACTGCTCTGGACACTGTGGGGACACCCAAAATGAATGAGACAAGCTCTTTACTCAAAGGATCTTACATTCAAGGGGCAAGACTCAGACTAAACAAAGAACTATTGGTTGATATTGGAGGAGGCAGGGGAAAAAGGGAAAATTACTCCAAAGTGGTTCAATCAATGCACTATGGCAGCATGCGAGGAGTAAATAGTAATAGTCTAAATAGTCCAGTTAGAGAAGGCTTCACAGCCTTAGAGAAGTAAAATAGAGATTGTTATTCTAGGCAAAAGGAAAGTCAGAGTAAAGGAACGGGACCTCTTTGGAAAACTAGGAGTGGTTTAGCAAAGGGTGCGTGCACAGATATAGTAGCCCTTTAACCTGGAACAGTTAAATTGAAGTCAAACAGAAGATTCTTGTGGCTTTGAGATATACACAGTTGTTTTAAGCATAGTAAGCATAGCCCTAAAGTAAAGTAAAAGTGTTAGTCGCTCAGGCATGTCTGACTCTTTGGGACCCTGTGGGCTGTAGCCCACTACACTCCTCTGTCCATGGGATTCTCCAGGCAAGAATACTGGAGTGGGTAACTTCCCAACCCAGGGATTGAACCCAGGTCTCCTGCATTGCAGGAAGACTTTTGTTTTTACCATCTGAGCCACCAGTGATCCTAAAAAGTAAACAAGGGATAGTAAATGAACATTCATTCATCCAATAAGTATATAAAGAACAACTCTAGTTGGGACTGTGCCAGGGGCTGAAAACAGAGAAGGAAGCCTAAAAGAGGTTCTATACCCTTAAGCGGATCAGCAGCCTGGTGAAGAGACTGGCTGATAAACAGGTAATTACTAAAAAAATCCAGTGAAGCAGTGGAAATACAGAGTGCTAACCCAGGGGAGGTTGGTGGAAGGGGAGGGTTGTAGTTCAGATATTTCCCAAAAGAGAAAAGCTGATGTGCGTTGTTCATCCCTCTATTGCTAGTGATTAAACAGGACCTGGTTCACAATAGATTTTTGATAAATATGTTGATTGAACAATTAATTAATATGTGGTTCCACCTAATCTCAAATAATAAGAATGAATGGGGATAGCCTGTTGTAATATTGCAAAAAGATAGCCTATCTAAAACTTTCAAAAATACAGACAAAAATGACTTTTTCATCCTAAATTTTTTGATTTCCTGTTTACCCACACAAATTCACTCTTGTAACTTGCTAAACTTCCTTTGTGGCCAATGTTGCTAATTTGATACCTTTTCTTCCATAACACATAGCTCCTAGCACTAGACTTAGTACAAAGTAGGTATTCAATAAAAATGTATTGGATGAATGGGTGAGTGGGTGGATGGATGAATGGATGAATGGATAGGTGAAAGACTAAGTGAGTCATTCATCTGTAAGAAGTCTTGAATTACCTCTACAAAATCTTACCTCACTATGTGTATTTTTCTGGTCCATTGAGGTGACTGGGGAAAATGTCAAAAAAAATTTAAACACCATTTTAAACAAAGATGTATGTTTTAATGATGTAGAATTATTGCTCTCATTAAAAGAAAAGAGCTAAAATTCAAATTCCACAATTAAAATACAACCCTATATATCATATAATGGTTCCATAAAGGGAGAGTGTTAAATAATTCAAGTGCCATTAAGAAAGAAAACTCCACTAAAAATTTTTTAATAACTATTAAAACTATGTGAGGGTTTTTTCTCTTAAACATATGCTTCCTTGCTAAAAAAAAAAATCCACATATTCTCAAAGATATTAATCCTATCCTCATGGTTCAACATTCTAAATGTAAACCTTAGCTGTTATTAATACAAAGCATCTGCTTTCCACATATACTAATTTTTTTCAAAATTTCTTCAGATATCTTATTTTAATGATATCTAAACTTGCCTAATGCTCTTGACTTAGAAAGACCTGCAATCAATGAATTTGCATGACATTCATTAGACCTCTAAAAAATTTTAGATCTCAGTGGTGATAACTGTATTAATAATAATATATATCATGTATTAATATTTTAATCTAAGCTAACCATACAAGAAATGCCACTTCTAACATTTGCAATTTTCAGTGCAGTCACAGTTATCACCAAAAATAATTCTTCAGACTTTCTGAGCTAACCTTGGCTTATAGATACCAATAATCATGGTGTGAACTGGTAAACCTCTCGGGAGGGCACTATAGACTGTTTGAAATGTCTCCAATTCTGCATTCCCTTTAATCCAGAAACTATAAAAATAAGAACTCAACCTAAGAAGATAATTAGGAGATGGTTCAAAGTTTTCCTAAAAGGAAAAGTTATCCAAGGGTTTTTATAGAAGCAAAATATCAAAAACAATCTTAAATATCCAACTATAGCCATGGAAAATCATGTCATATAAAAAACATTTATGGATATTAACATTATAATCATGGTTTGAAGTGGAAGAAGTTTTTTATCAAATAATATGTATTAAAATGATCCAAATGTATGATTATTTGGACACAGTTACGGAAGACCTGCAAGGATAAACCCCAAGGTATTAACTTGGCTATTCTAGGTGATAGGACTGTGGTAACTCGTATTTCCTCCCTTTCACTTATCTGTACTTTCTATCTTATTTTTTGAGAATGAACATTGCTTTTACAACCTTTTAAAAAGTTATTTTAATAGCTTTTAAAATTATAGTTTTAGCTTTTAAGAAATGTGCTCACACCTCCAAAAAGGTAGCGTACAGCTGAGTTCTGCTGTCAGAGGTGGTGAGATGCATTAGCCAGTGTGGCCCTGAGTTTCCACCTTAACATTTTGTATCCTTTCTAGTTAGTTTATAATGTGTGTTGTTGTAAAAAGCTCAAAATTTCACATCTTGAAAAATTACAACCTGCCCCTCTCATTCTTTTCATTTTTCTCTTGGTCCCTTCTCTCTTGCATTTGTAATTGATTTGATGAGAGTTGGGTTAACTGCACTCTGAAGTCTGCCAATGCCCCAAAGTCTCTCTCTTCTCTCTCACACACATAAATTTTCCCAAAACATTATTTCAGAAAATTATTTCTTACTAAAACTTTTAACTCATTTTACAATGTCCTCCTATTTATTTCTAAGGTGACATTTTGCCACCTAAAACAATAAAAATCCTGACTTAAGTTGTATTTTTCTTATTTATCTGCAACTGTTGTGTCCCTTTCAAAAGAAATAGATGCTTTTCTAATGAACCTACATAAAAGTCCATTTCTAGGAGAAAAGTTTTCAAGCAACAAAAAGTTTTATAGATGTCCATTCCATTATCTTTTTCTAGTTTAATGAGTCATGTTTTCCAGAAAATGAAGACTATTGGAAGAAATCCAAGACTGGGGAAGGATCACCATACACCATGAACTTTCAAATAGCATTCTACTTTCAAATATTTTGATTTTCAGCCTCTTAGCTTGAAAAAAGATACTTTCTGAAGACTACAATTAAGATCTCCAAACAACACCCAATGAAGAGAGACAACTTTGATCTGTTTGGAGGGAGGACAATCAACTGCACTATTAAAATCACAAATTTTTTTTTTTGGTCAGAACATTTGCCTAAGGCTACAATGAACATTATAGCCACACATAGACTATAAAATAGATTTAGAGGAAAAATGTCAATATGATTGCACAGGAATTTTATGTCACAGAGTGGCCTTCTAGCAGTGTCAGTGTGGATTTAGTACTTAATCCCTGAAAATCCTCAACAAACTCATTGGTAAAAAAAAGAACTCAACAAGGTTGTGGTGGGGATCAAATGAGATGATCCATGTAAAACTCTTCATGGATTAGCTGACACATAGCAAACTTGCCATAAACACAGGTCATCCTTATTTCCAAGACATCACCCTCTGTTCTATAGATGGGTTACTGGGAATATGTACTGAATGTAGATCCTAAGACACCAAAAAGATGGCAACTCCTATGAACTGCATAATGATTTTCAGTAGTAAATGAAGTGCTGTTCTGCCCTCTATATACCACAGTCTGACCTTGAACGTGTTTTCAGACTCCTGTGAAAGTCACAGGAGCTCAGATCTGCAGTCACAAAAGGAATGTGGCTCTTAAAAGCTTATACAGACCACAGATATGTAGTAGTTAACTTATCAAGAGGAAATGGGCTCTGGTTTTCTTTGCAGGCCTCAGATCCAGGAGCTGCAACATTGAGTCACCAGCTTGCTATCTGACCCCAGGCTGGCCACTTAACCTCTCCGTGACCCCATTTCCTTACTTAAAATCAACTCTCTGCTCATGTTCCATTCAAGGCTTCATCTCTACCCACAAATATCGGCAGTTACTGAGGTGTCCTATAGGTTTCGAAAATTAAGTTATTCAGTGTGTTGGGTTTACAAAATAAAATTGTGGGACGTTTGAGGAGGAATAATTCCCAATTCTACTTTTTGGTATTTTGGTGTTATTTTAAGAGCTCTCTTCCTGGAATAAAAATCACTAACCCAGACAATATGCTTTGTCTGACACTGTGACCTTCGTTGCTGATGAAGCTTTCTTCTGCTGGTATTACCGGGAGTGACAGAAAGGAAGAGAACAGGAGCCCCTTTGTCAGAAGGTACTCAAGAGGGGAATAAATTGTAGTTATTTAAAGAGAGTTTAGGACAAGCTAGGCAGTGTGATTTGTTAGAGAACCAAACCAGGAGCTTGGATTATTGTTTCACACTCAGCCACCATCTCCCCTCTTGACCAAGGCAACTTATACAACTATGGGTAGCCAGAGAAGGATTCTCTGAACTAATAAGCTGTCTTGACTACCCACTTACACAAAATAAATGTACATCCACATTCTGGAAGATGCACTCAGCGTCTCACCTTCCCAGGATCTATGGTGAATGGCTTGAATGCAAAGTTACATTGTTTTTTATTTCCATCCTCATTCACCTAATGGCTAGCTCCATCAATGCTGTTGACAAAAAGGGTGATAAGGGAAATCAAGCATCTAAAATACAAAATCTAAAAGTAACTGAGAGTTTTTAAATATCAACTGTCTTCAATAAAAAAAACTTTATGAAATATCCCACACCTTTTTCCTGCCTTCTTCCTGTATTGACGTCAGCCACATCACCATTAATTGGCTTCCTGGCCTATAATAATTTTTCTGTTTCCTCACTTGCTACTGGAAGCAGCCCTTCCTGCTTCTAATTTGGTCCTTGTAAGCTACTGAGAAATCAAATTAACAAGGCGTATCATTTAAAGTTAGGTTCAGCTGTGAGTAACAGAAACCCAACTGTAGCAGCTGAAATGCAAATGTTATTCACTTGTATAAAGGGGGTGCAGAGGTAAGCAACTCAGATAGAAGGGCTCCACAATGCCGTTAGAGGCCTGCCTTTTCTCTGCCTTATGTGACTTGCCATACTCTAAAAGGACTCTGGAATTCTAACCATTATAGCCCTCTTCTAAGCAGCAGAAAGAAGGAAGGGAGGAATAATCAGATGATATGACTCTCTTCTTTTCACAGAACTGTTCTCAAAGTGTAAACAATATTTCTGTTACAGTTTTGTGGACCAAAACTTAGCCACTTGACTATACATAACTAAAATGGAGGCGTGATTTTTCTAGACCAGCATTATTACATACAAACTGAAAGTCTCTAAGGGCTTCTGTTTATTTTATCATTTCCTTGTTCTTAAGATATTATTGTTGTTGTTCAGTTGCTAAGTCTGACTCCTTGTGACCTTTTGGACTGCAGTATGCCAGGCTTCCTTGTCCTTTACCATCTCCAGGCACTTTCTCAAACTCATGTCCATTGAGTTGATGATGCCATCCAACCATCTTGTCCTCTATCATTCCCTTCTCCTTCCTTCTACCTTTCCCAGCATCGGGGTCTTTTCCAAGGAGTCAGCTCTTCACATCACACGGCCAAAGTACTGGAACTTCAGCATCAGTCCTTCCAATGAGTATTCAGGCCTGATTTCCTTTAGGATTGACTGGTTTGATCTCCTTGCAGTCCAAGGGACTCTCAAGAGTCTTCTCCAATACCACAGTTCAAAAGCATCAATTCTTCGGTGCTCAGCCTTCGTTATGGTCTTAAGATGCAGAGATCGCTAGAAATCTGACCTTCTGATAAGCTACAGTTATTCTGAATTCTCAGGAATGGAGCATTACAAGTAGAGCGTTATCACTGTGTGTGGTGCTGGGTCAGATCTAGAAGTTGGCAAAAGGTCATCCTCTCTGTAAATTCCAAGGGCATGTTTTACAATCTCTTAAAACCCATGCCTTCTTTTAAAAACATGAAATCTTCTGCCTTCCTTTATTGCTGTTTGAGAAAACAATTAATTGTGTACTAAGATTTTGGGAAGATATTAAGATCTGAAATAACTCAGATCATGATAGTTTTAGAATATACTTCAAAATATATAAATACACATACCAATGGAGATCCTAAATTCACACCTGTCACACTACCACCACCTGCACTAAGAATCACTATTCAAAGACAAAGTCAAGCAAATGATAGACACAAGATGTTCATTTACTTGGTAGATGAATTTACAAGAGGCTTGAGAAGACTGAGAAGATAAATAGGCTCATATCTCTGTGCCCAAATCTGGTTATTCAGCCTGCTAATTTAGCCAGGCATGAAACTGGTAAAGGATCTGGTCCAATTGACTATAGAGGTTATTGATTCAGTCTGATTAAAACAGAGACATTAAGGCTAATGAACCCTCATTAAATAGATAATGCATTGAAACCAAAGGCAAGGAGATGTCATATTAATAGAGAAGGTTGTGTGAAAGCATGTTTAGAACGTCCAATTACATACAGATGGCTCCTTGCATTTCAGGAATCCAGCAACTCTGCTGAATGAATGAATGGACTTGATGTACTGGTGGGCAGAGATCAGGAGATGATGAGAATGAGATAATCAGATGAAAGGAACTTCAACTATTTTGGTGGTTTACAACTTGTAGACAGAAAATCCCAGAGAGGAACTAGTAACTATTGCAAATGTCTTCTACTCCTTATGTGCAATAAGCACTTTGCTATAAATTGAACAAAGAAAAATACAATCACTCTCATGACAGAGTGGTAGGGAATACCAGAATACACTCAAGAGTCCACAAAGCTACCACAAAGGGATCTCACAAAAGAGACTTCTCAATCTCCCTGGCAAATGTTCAGACTCTGGTAGAGAGAGGATAGTTTCAGGTTTTCAGCTCTTTGGAGGACTTCCCACGCACAAAGCTTTCCAAAGTTCTCCACTAAAGTAGCCCTTGCAGGCAGAGAAGACAGACTGCCAGAGCCTGGAAGGCTCGTAATACATCCTGAAGCAGTGCCCAGCATCAAACTTGGAATTCCCTTGAAATTTTCACTTAAATATGCATAAAAATTGTATTTTATCTAATATACAGCATTTGTTTTCAGTTTCTAATTTTCACTGACATTAAAGCACATTGTCAATATCCTCCATTTCCCTAACATCCTGAGAGGACACATAGACCATTTTAAAAACTGAAAATCCAACCTGCAAATAACCCAGAGATTACTGTACTTAACATTGCTTGAATGTTTTTATGTGCCATTTAGATAATTGTTAATGGGGTTAAAAAACTCTCAGTCCTTGGGGTATTTCTAAATTATATTCTGCCATCACATATAGCTGGTCCTCCCCTTCTTCAGCAACTGAGGATGAAAATAGGGACAATTGTAAGCTGGCAGATGATAGTTATCACCCACTTAAAGATAATAAAGAAAAGGGATTCTATGGACTACATCCCTGAAAGATCACTGACATAGAACCAAACTGAAGGTTTCTCAACTCTAGTAATGTAGGAACTCCTTTCAAAGGAAAATTACCCTATAATTTTAAGTGCAGACCTATCTATTTTTATTTATATAGAGTCTCTCAGAATGCTACTAAATGCTAGTAATAAAGGCATAAAACATTGCATTAACTATTTCTGCTTATGCTCTTATACAAATACAAAATCAAAGATGATACATATTAAGTAAAAACAAACCCAACAAATTATAATTAACAGATTTCATTTTATATAACCAATGATGTTATATATAAATATTTCAATGTGAATAAAATTTGTTTATTACAACTGATTTTTTGAATAATTAAATATGCACTTGAGCACAAAATATGTAGAATATCACTGTTACAAATTAATCATCCAGATGGTGAAGAATATGCTTAAATTTTTTTTAATTATCATCTAAGTGAACTTAAAATTTTTTAAATTATCATAAAAAATACATAGACTTCTAAGTGTATGTTCATGGATTACCACTCCCCCACCCCAAAGTTTAGATGCTTTGATCCAACCAGAATAATAAATAAATACCAATATGATGAGTGTTACAGGCTGTTGCCCCAGAATCAGACAGCTGCCCATTTCTCAAATGGAAACCAACTGCTCTTATCTGAGTTTCAACATCAACCACAAAAGGAGGAAGCTGCAAAAAAGAAAAACAAGAACTGATTAGAATCAGGTAGGCCCAAGACAGGGAAAGACCTGGTTTCCAGTACATCTGGAACCTCATTATATCTCATTGTAAACATTAGCATATGCTAAATGGCACAACCACCAGCACCACGACGGTTGACAGCTACCATAACAGCAACCTGAATAGCCCATACAAGGGCTGAAAAAGAATGCTCTCTCAATTCCAGATCCAAGCCACACCTCTGTTCTTGGATAAGTCATGAATTCAAGAATATTCCTTCCTCTCTTTACTCAGTTCTCTCCCTTGAACCTTGACCTTCCTATATATATAGTGTTTTAGTGCAAATGGTGTTGAGAAGTTGATTTGCAACTAAGTTTCCACTTCTCCATAATCTGGCTATTGAGTAAGTCTTGTGCTGTTTCAATCCCAGCATTGGCTCATTATTGACTGCAGGTCCAATACGGGAAAAGAATATCCCCAGTCAAGCCAAGGGGTTTTGGCTCTGGTTAGGACCCCAGGGATGGGTAGTGGTGTTGTTGTTCAATTGCTAAGTCCTGTCCAACTCTTTGCAACCCCAAGGACTGCAATATACCAGGTTTTCCTGTCCCTCACCATCTCCTCAAGTTTGCCCAAGTTCATGTCCATTGAATTGGTGATGCCATCCAACTATCTCTTCCTCTATCACCCTCTTCTCTACCTGCCTTCAATCTTTCTCAGTATCAGGGTATTTTCCAGTGAGTCAACTGTTTGCATCAGGTGGCCAAAGTATTGGAGCTTCAGCTTCAACATCAGTCATTTCAAAGAGTATTCAAGGTTGATTTCCTTAAAGATTGACTGATTTGATCTTGCTTTCCAAGGAACTCTCAAGAGTCTTCTCCAGCACCACAATTCAAAAGCATCAATTCCTCAGTGCTCTACCTTCTTTATTGCCCAGCTCTCATATCCATACATGACTACTGGAAAGAATTGACTATACAGACCTTTGTCAGCAAAGTGATGTCTTTGCTTTTTAATACACTCTCTAGGTTTGTCACAACTTTCCTGCCAAGAACCAATCAATCACCTTCTAATTTCGTGGCTACAGTTACCATCTGCAGTGATCTTAGAGCCCAAGAAGAGGAAATCTGTCACTGTTTCCACCCTTTCCTCTTCTATTTGCCATGAAGTGATGGAACCAGATGCCATGATCTTAGCTTTTAATACTGAGTTTTAAGCTGGCTTTTTCAGCGTCCTCCTTCACCCTCACCAAGAGGCTCTTTAGTTCCTCTTTGCTTTCAGCCACTAGAGTGGTATCATCTGCATGTTTAAGACTGTTGATATTTCTCCTGGAAGTCTTGATTCCAGCTTGTAACTCATCCAGCCTGGCATTTCACATGACGTGTTCTGCGTATAAGTCAAATGAACCGGGTGACAATAAACAGCCTTGTTGTACTCCTGTCTCAGTCTTGAACCAGTCATTGTTCCATACACGATTCTAACTGTTGCTTCTTGACCTGAATACAGGTTTCTCAGGAGACAGGGAAGATGGTCTGACATTCCCATCTTTTTCAGAATTTTCCACAGTTTGTTATGATCCACACAGTCAAAGGCTTTAGTGTAGTCAATGAAACAGAGGTAGATGCTTTTCTGGAATTCCCTTGCTTTCTCTATGATCCAGGTGGGTCCAGGTGACCAATTCAGTAACAAGAATTTCTATCATGCTGTATTGTTCTATTTACCTGTAGCACTAATGAGAATGTCCCATAAAGAAATGTAGTCTGGTTCATCATTGTATTCCTAGGTCTCAGTGTCCTATCTGGCACAGAGAAGGCCCTAAAATTATATTTAATGAATTAATGAACAAATTTCATAGAATTTTATGAAAGGGTTTCATTCTTGGTGCTGATAACAGAATAAGGAAAGTGGAAGTCTTAGTCACTCAATCGCGTCCTATCTGACTCCTTATGACCCCATGGACTGTAGCTTGCCAGGCTCCTCTGCCCTTGGAATTCTCTAGGCAAGAATATTGGAGTAGGTTGCTACTTCCTTCTCCAGGGGATCTTCCTGACCCCAGGATCAAACCCTTGTCTCCTGCATTGCAGGCAGAGTCTTTACTATCTGAGCCACCAGAGACACCCCGAGAATATTGGAGTAAGTAGCCATCACAGAGATTGAACCAAGGTGTCCCACACTGAAGGCAGATTGGTTATCATTTGAGCCACCAGGGACGCCTAGAGAATGAATGAACAAATTTCACAGAATTCTATGAAAGGGTTTCATTCTAGGTACTGGAAACGTTACCATAAAAGTCAAGGGAAAATGTGCAATGATAGAACCTTGGGTATCATCAAGAAAGACATCTCTTATCTAGAAGGATGACGTATCACTAGATGATCACAGCAGTTGTTGGATGTAGGAAAGGTCTAGGAAATGACTGGAGTTAATTGTGTTGCCAGAAACTTTGGAGGAAATTGCAGTCCTAAATCTTGAGGTTATCAGTGACTTAGACTGGTTTATATTTTATTTTCTTAAAGGGCTCTTCCTGGAACTCAAGGAGATATATAGGTATGTTTTCTAAATGGTTTTCAATTTATATAAATACTAAACTTAAAAAAGAGATGGCACTAGTCATTTAAATCTATCTTTTAAGTATTAATAGTGGCATAATTGTGAAATATGATGATAACATAGGGTTTATTATACAAATTTCATTTTCCTACTAGTTGAAGAGAAGTTGGGAAAGACGTTAGTTAACCTGGATAGCCAGATTTCTTTTCTTTTTGGCCAAAATTCCTTGAACGTAAAAATAATCTTGCATTTTCCTAGGTGTAAATTATAAAAATAAGTAAGTGAAATAAAAAGTCAATTCCCTTTTAAAGGAGGCAGAAGATAAGCTTTTGTGTATACCAAAAAAATAGAATTCAATGTGTATTTTGTAGTCTTTTCTCCATCTCTGAAGAAGATAAATAGTAATATATTCTCTATTCTCTAAGGTCTAACAACTAACAACATTACTTGTTTTATCTGTCCTAAGGAACAGGTAGGACAGGAGAAACAGATCATACAGTTTGGTAAGGATGGAGGAAATTACATAAAAATAACTTCTTTTTCTGTGTAAATTGGTATACAAAGAAGAATTTGTTTAACAGAAAGCTTTCCATGGTGAGCATTTATGATTTATGTATTACTTTCTTTTAATGTTAGCTTACTCAAATTTTCTTTTATATTTTAAAATATAGCCTAATTACAGTGGTAGATTCCTAAAGGGTAAATCCAGAGCTCTAAAATGGAGTCTATGAGCATAATTTTCTGCTGGGTTGCCATTAAATCAATCAAAAATTGGGACATTCACCTTGTGAATACATGTGTACTTACCTATATTCTTTGATTCTGATATTTTCACTTTTACTTTAACATTGCAATAGAGCATTACCTATTAAGTTCTCTGACATCTTGAAGGAATAATGTGGAAGAAGAATGAATGGACAATGGATGTACACATGCGCAGATAAACAGATGGACAGATGCATAAATAGGTGGATGGATAGAGAGAAGTAAAAGCTATTAGCATATAAAACAGTAAAGGATATAAAACAACATCTATGTTCATCAAAGCTATTGACTGTAATTTTCTTTTTTGTGATATCTTTGTCTGGTTTTGGTTTCAGAGTGATATTGGCCTCATAAAATGAGTTTGAAAGTGCTCCTTTCTCTGCAAATTTTTAGATTCACTTGAGTAGTATAGGTGTTAACTCTTCTCTAAATATTTGGTAGGATTCACCTATGAAGCCATCTGCTCCTGGGCTTCTGATTCAATTTCATTACTGGTCATTGGTCTGTTCATATTTTCTATTTCTTCCTGATTCAGTCTTGAAAGATTGTACCTTTCTAAGAATTTTTCCATTTCCTCTAGGTTGTCCATTTTATTCGCATATAGTTTTGCATAGTAGGTCTCTTATAATCCTTATTGCTGTGATATCACTTTCTCCTTTTTCATTTCTCATTTTATTGATTCAAGCCCTCTTCCTTTTCTTCTTGATGAGCCTGGCTAAGGGTTTATCAATTTTGTTTGTCTTTTCAGAGAACCAGATTTTAGTGTCATTGTCCTTTTCTATTTCTACTTCATTATTTCTACTCTCATTTTTAAAGATTTCTTTCTTTTTTTTCCATTTATTTTTATTAGTTGGAGGCTAATTACTTTACAACATTGCAGTGGTTTTTGTGATACATTGAAATGAATTAGCCATGGATTTACATGTATTCCCCATCCCGGTCCCCCCTCCCACCTCCCTCTCCACCCGATCCCTTAACTTTGGTCATCTTATTTGTTCTTCTTTCTCTAGTATCTTTAGGTATAAATTTAGGTTGTTTATTTGAATTTTCTTGTCTCATGAAGTAGGTTTGTATCACTATAAACTTCTTCCTTAGACTGCTTTTGCTGTATCCCATAGGTTTTAAATCATAGAGTTTTCATTTTCATTTGTCTCTAGGTATTTGTTATAGTCTCTTTGATTTTTTTTTTCAGTGATCCATTGGTTGTTTAATAGCATGTTTTTAGCCTCTATGTGTTTGTATTTTTGCAATCTTTAAAAAATTTTGTTAATTTATTTTATTCTTGGTTGCCCTGGTCTTCACTGTTGCATGCAGGCTTTCTCTAGTTGTACGGAGCTGGGTTACGCTCTAAGGCACACAGACTTCAGCAGTTGTGGTATGTGGGCTCAGTAGTTGCATCTCACAGGCTTTAGAGTGCAGGCTCAATAGCTATCATGCACAGGCTTAGTTACCCTGTGGCATATGGAATCTTCCCAGACCAGGGATCGAAACTGTGTCTCCTGAATTGGCAGGTGGATTCTTAACCACTGGAACAACAGGGAAGCCCTACAGTTTTTTTCCTGTAGTTGATTCTAGTTTCATAGCTTTGTGGTCAGAGAAGGTTTTTTATATGATTTTACATTTTAAAATGTACCAAGGCATCAATTTAATAAAATGTTTTGGGGCCTACCAGGCAGAAGAAGCTGAAGTTGATCAATTCTATGAAGACCTAGAAGACCTACTAGAACTAAAAAAAGTCACCTAAAAAAGATATTCTATTCATCATTGGGGATTGGAATGCAAAAGTAGGAAATCAAGATATATCTGGAATAACAGGCAAGTTTGGCCTTAGAGAACAAAATGAAGCAGGGCAAAGGTTAACTGAATACTGCCACGAGAACGAATGCACTAATCAAGCAAATATCCTTTTTCAACAACACAGGAGACAACTTGGACATCACCAAATGGTCAATACTGAAGTCAAATTGATTACATTCTATGTAGCTGAAGATGGAGAAGCTGTATACAGTCAGCAAAAAACAAGACCTGGAGCTCACTGTGCCACAAATGATCAGCTCCTCATAGCAAAATTCAGGCTAAAGCTAAAGAAAACTGGGAAAACACTAAGCTAGCCATATGACTTAAATCAAATCCCATATGAATTCACAGTAAAGGTAACTAATAGATTCAAGGGACTAGATCTAGTTAACACTGCACCTGAAGAACTATGGACAAAAGTTTGTAATGTTGTACAGCAAGTGGCAAACAAAATCATCACAAAGAAAAGCAAAAAGGCAAAGTGGTTATCTGAAGAGGCTTTACAAATAGTGGAAGAACAAAGAGAAGCAAAAAGCAAAGGAGAGAGGGAAAGGTACATCCAATTAAATGCAAAGTACTAAAAAATAGCTAGAAGAGACAAGAAGGTCCTTTTCAATGAACAATGCTTAATAATAGGGGCTTCCCTGGTAGCTCAGCTGGTAAAGAATACTTTTGCAATGCAGGAGGCCCTGGTTCAATTCCTTAGTCTGGAAGATTGCCTGGAGAAGGGATAGGCTACCCATTCCAGTATTCTTGGACTTCCTTGGTGGCTCAGCTGGTAAAGAATCTGCCTGCCATGCCTGGGTTCAATTCCTGGGTTGGGAAGATCTCCTGGAGAAGGGCAGGGCTACCCACTCCAGTATTCTGGCCTGGGGAATTCTATGGACTCCAGTCCATGGGGTCATAAAGAGTCAGACATGACTGAGCAACTTTCACTTAATAATAGAAGAAAACAACAAAAGTTCTCTTCAGGAAAACTGGAAACATCAAGGGAGAATTCTGCCCAAAGATGGGCACAATAAAGTATAAAAATGGTAGACACCTAGTAGACACTAAAGAGATCAAGAAGAGATGAAAAGAATACATGGGAAAACTGTATAAAAAAGAAATTAATGAACCAGATTACTATGACAGTGTGGTCACTCACCCAGAGCCAGGCATTCTGGAGTGCAAAGCCAAACGGGCCTTAAGAAGAACTGCTGATAATAAATCTAGTGGCTGCGATGAAATTCCAGCAGAATTATTCAAATCCCGAAAGCATGGTGCCATCAAAGTTTTGCATTCATTGTGTTAGCAAATCTGGAAGACCCAGCAGTAGCCACAAGACTGGAAAAGGTCAATCCTCATCCCAGTTCCCAGAAAGGATAGTATCAAAGAATGTGCTAACCATCAGACAATTGCACTGATCTCCAATGCTAGTAAAGTCATATTTAAAATCCTGCATGCTAGGCTTAAGCATTATGCAAATCAAGAACTTCCAGATATTCAAGCTGGGTTTAAAAAGGAAGAGAAACTAGAGATCAAATTGCCAAAATTCGCTGGATTATAGAGAAAGCAAGGGAACGTCAGAAAAGCATTTATCTCTGTTTCATCAACTACACTAAAGCTTTTGACTGTGTGGATCATGACAAACTGTGGAAAGCTCTTAGAGAAATGGAAACACCAGACCGTCTTACTTGTCTCTTGAGAAACCTGTATTTGGGTGAAGAAGCAACAGTTAGAACCCTGTATGGAACAACAGATTGGTTCAATATCAAGAAAGAAGCACAGCAGAGCTGAGTGCTATCACCCTGATTGTTTAACCTATACGCTGAGCACATCATGAGAAATGCCTGGCTGGATGAGTTACAAGCTGGAATCAAGATAGGCAGGAGAAATATCAACAGACACATGGATGATGCCACTCTAATGCCAGAAAGTGAGGAGGAACTAAAGAGCCTCTTGATGAGGGTGAAGGTGGAGAATGAAAGAGTCGGCTTAAGACTAAATATTAAAAAAACTAAGATCATGACATCCAGCCCCATTACCGCATGGCAAATAGAAGGGGAAAAGGTGGAAGTAGTGACAGATTTCCTCTTCTTGGGCTCCAAAGTCACTGCAGACAGTGACTGCAGCCATGAAATCAGAAGACAATTGCTTCCTGGCAGGAAAGCAATGACAAACCTAGACAGTGTGTTGAAAAACAGAGACATTACCCTGTCAAAAAAGGTCCATATAATCAAGGCTATGGTCTTCCCAGTGGTCACATACGGTTGTGAGAGCTGACCCATAAAGAAGGCAGAACATCAAAGAATCGATGCCTTCGAACTGTGGTGCTGGAGAAGACTCCTGAAAGTCCCTTGGAGAGCAAGGCAATCAAACCAGTCAATCTGAAGGGAGATCAACCCTGAATAGTCACTGGAAGAACTGATGCTGAAGCTGAAGCTCCAGAAGTTGGTCATTTGATGGGAACAGATGACTCATTGAAAAAGTCCCTGATGCTGGGAAAGATTGAGGGCGGAATGAGAAGAGGGCATCAGAGGATGAGATGGCTAGACAGCATCACTGATGCAATGAACAGATTGGTGAAGGATAGGGAGGCCTGGTGTGCTGCAGTCCATGAGGTCGCAGAGTCAGACGTGACTGGGCGACTGAACAACAACAACGACGATGTGATCTATCCTGGAGAATATACCTTGTACACTTTAAAAGAATGTATATTCTGTTGCTTTCAGATGGAGTGCTCTCTATATACCATGTAAGTACTTCTGGTCATTTAAGGCCAGTGTTTCATTATTGGGCTTCCCTTGTGGCCCAGCTGGTAAAGAATCTGCCTGCAATTCAGATGACCTGGGTTTGATCCCTGGGTTGGGAAGATCCCCTGGAGAAGGGAAAGGCTACCCACTCCAGTATTCTGGCCTGGAGAATTCCAAGGACTGTATAGCCCACGGGGTCGCAAAGAGTCAGACACGACTGAGCAACTATCATTTCACTTCACTTTCATTACTAATTTTAAGTCAGAGTGATCTGTCCATTAATGTAAATGGGATGTTACAGTCCCCTCCTATTATTGTGTTACTATTATTTCTACTTTAAATCCATTAATATTTGTCTTATGCATTTAGGTGTTTCTATATTGGGTGCATATATATTTACAATTGTTACCTCTTCTTCTTGCTTTGATCCCTTAATAATAATGCAGTGATCTTCTTTGTCTCTTGTAAGAGTCTTTATTTTAAAGTCTATTTAGTGCAGTTTCATTTGATTTCCATTTGCATAGAATACTTTTTCTCATCCCCTTATTTTCAATCTGTGTGAGTCTGGTTCTGAAGAGAGTCTTTGTAGTCAGCATTTATATATATCTTGTTTTTATATCCATTCAGCCACTCTACATCCAATTAAAAGTGGAACATTTAGTCCATTTACATTTAATGTAATTATTACGTGTGTTCTTATTACTATTTTATAAATTGTTGTCAGATTACTTTCATAGGTGTTTTTTTCCATTCTCCTTTTGTTTTCTTCTATTGTGGTTTGATGACTACTTTTAGTGCTGTTTGGATTCCTTTTTCTTTGTGTGTGAGAATATCCATTACAGATTTAGGGGTTGTGGATACCATGAGGTTTTTCCATGTAGTCATGTATTGATGTGCGAGTTGGACCATAAAGAAAGCTGAGCACTGAAGAACCAATGCTTTTGAATTATGGTATTGGAAAAGATGCTTGAGAGTCCCTTGGACTGCAAGGAGATCAAACCAGACAATTCTAAAGGAAATCAGTCCTGAATATTCATTGGAAGGACTGATGCTAAAGCTGAAACTCCAATACTTTGGTTACCTGATATGAAGAACTGACTCATTAGAAAAGACCCTGATGCTGTGAAAGATTGAAGGCAGAAGGAGAAGGGGATGACAGAGGATGAGATGGTTGGATGGCATCACTAACTCGATGGACATGAGTTTGAGCAAGCTCTGGGAGTTGGTGATGGATAGGGAAGTCTGGCATGCTGCAGTCCATGAGATCGCAAAGAATCAGACATGACTGAGCAACTGAACTGAACTGATGAGGTTTTTATATAGCTATATTTATAAGTATGTATGTGTATGTATATATAGATAGGTAGATAGATACACATATACTTTAAACAATATACTTATGTATTTAAAACAATCATATACATATGATTGGTTTAAGTTGTCGACCTCTTAATTTCAAATGCATTTTTAAAATCCAGCATTTGTACTCTCCTCCTCTCATGATTACTGATTTTGATATCATATTTTACATCCAAATGTTTTGTATAGCCCTTATTTGCTTATTGTGGATACAGATGATTTTGCTACTTTTGTTTTTTAACTTTTCTACTAGCTTTATGTCTCAATAATTTTCTACCTTTATGTATGATTCTACCTGTATGTTTGCCTTTACTGATGAAATTTTCATTTCATAATTTTCTTGTTTCTAGTTGTGGACTTTTCTTTTTCACCTAGAGACAGTCCTTTAACATTTGTTGTAAAGCTAGTTTGGTGGTGCTGAAATTTTTTAAAAGCTTTTGCTTGTCTGTAAAACTTTTGATCTCTCCATAAAATCTGAATAAGAACCTTGCTGACTACAGTATTCTTGGCTTTAGGCTTTTCCTTTCCATCACCTTAAATATATTTTGCCACTCCCTTCTGGTCTTCAGTTGTTGCTGTTGTTCAGTCACTCAGGCATGTCTGGCTCTTTGCAACTGTAGCATAGACTGCAGCATTCCAGGCTTCCCTGTCTTTCACTCTCTCGCAGTGTTTGCTCAGACTCAAGTCCATTGAGCCAATGATGCCATCCAACCATCTCATCCTCTGTTGTCCCCTTCTCCTCCAGCCTTCACTCTGTCACAGCATCAGGGTCTTTTCCAATGAGCCAACTCTTCACATCAGGTGGCCAAAGTTTCGGAGCTTCAGCTTCAGCATCAGTCCTTCCAGTGAATATTCAAGGTTGATTTCCTTTAGGATTGACTAGTTTGATCTCCTTGCAGTCCAAGGGACTCTCAAGAGTCTTCTCCAGCACTGCAATTTGAAAACGTCAATTCTTTGGCACTCAGCCTTCTTTATGGTCCTACTCTCACATCTGTACATGACTAATGGAAAAACCATTACTACTGGGAAAACTGCTGGAGAAATCACTCTGGTCTGCAGTTTCTGCTGAAAAAGCAGCTGGTAGTGTTATGGGAATTCCCTTGCATGTTATTTGTTGCTTTTCCCTGGCTGCTTCTAATGTTTTCTCTTTACCTTTAATTTTTGTCATTTTGATTACAATGTGTCTTGGTGTGTTCCTTTTTGGCTTAATCCTACATGAAACTCTCTGTGTTTCCTGGCCTTGGGTGACTGTTTCTTTTCCCATGTTGGGGAAATTTTCATCTATTATGTCCTCACTTATGTTCTCAGTCCCTTGCTCTTTCATTTCTTCTGTGGGACATCTATAATGTCAATATTAGTGCACTTAATGTTGTCATAGAAGTCTCTTTAAACTGTCTTCATCTCTTTTCATTCTTTTTTCCTCTTAGCATCAGTGATTTTGACTACTCCATCTTCAAGCTCACTGATTCATTTCTCTGTATCATTTAGTCTAATGCTGATTCTTTCCACTGTATTTTTCATTTGACTCACTGTATTATTCCTCTCTGTTCAGTTGTTCTTTATATTTTCTAACTCTTTCTAAAAACTTCCAACTTCTTACTGTGTGCATCCATTCTTCTCCCAAGTTCTTTGATCATATTTACAATTATTATCTTAAACTCTTTCTCAGGTAGATTGCCTATCTCCACTTCACTTAGCTCTTTTTCTGGAGTTTTATCTTGTTCTTTTGTCCAAAGCAGGTTCCTTTGCCACCTCATTTTGTGTAAGTTGCTGCTTCTATTTTTATGTATCTTGTAGGTTTCCTAACCTTGGAGAATTGGCCTTCTTGAGGAGATTCTTATGCATCCCAGCAGTGTACTCCCTTCTCATCACTCAAGCTATATGCTCTAGGAGCTCCACACAGGAGGGCTGCATTAACCCTTATGTTGTGGCAGGCCAACTAAGAAGGTGACATAGTTGGCTTGGTTGACCTTCTAGTCCAATGGATTGCCAGGGCCTGCCTAGCATGGAGACGGCCAGCTACTCTTTGGTGGGGCCTGGTCATGAGATGGCTGACTGCAAAACACCAGGGGACCCTGCTATTAGTCTGGCCCACTAGGGGTGGAGTCAGGGCCTAGAAGACTCTGGGGGTTCTCCACCCACTGGTAAGTGAAACTAGGTCCTGGGGTTAGTGTTAATTCATAGGAAATCAAATTAGCAATACTTGGAAACCGAATCCAACAATACATTAAAAGGATCATTCATTATGATCAAGTAGAATTTATTCCAGGGAGGTAAGGATTTTCAATATCTGCAAAACAATCAGAGTGATACACCACATTAACAAAAGGAAAAATAAAAACCATGTGATCACCTCAATAGATGAATAAGTTTTTGACAAAATTCAACACCTATTTACAGTTTTTAAAACTCTGCAGAAAGTGGGCATAGAGGAAACACACCTCAACATAATAAAGGCTGTATATAACAAACCCTCAGCTAACAGCATACTTGATGGTGAAAACCTGAAAGCATTTCCTATAAGATCACCACAAAACAAGAATGCCCACTGTAACCACTTGTATATAACAATGGAAGTCCTAGCCACAACAATGAGACGGAAAAAAATAAATAAATAAAAGGAATTCAAAAAGGAAAGGAAGAAGTTAAACTGTCACTGTTTACAGATGACATGATACTGTACATAAAAAATCCTGAAGACCTTGCTAACAAACTACTAGAGCTCATCAGTGAATTCAGCAAAGTTTCAGGATACAAAATTAATAAACAGAAATCTGATGAATTTTTATGCACTAACAATGAAAGATCAGAAAGAGAAATTAAATAAACATACAATAGCATCAAAGAGAATAAAATACCTAGGAATAAACCTACCTAAGGAGATAAAAGACCTGTATCAGAAAACTATAAGACACTGATTAAAGAAATTGAATAAAATGCAAACAGATCAAAGATACACTGTGCCCTTAGATTGGAGGAATTCATATTGTTAAAATGACCAAACAACCCCTCAAGGCAATCTACAGATTCAATGCAATCCCTATGAAAATACCTATGACCTTTTTCATAGAACTAGAATAAATAATTTTACATTTTGAATGGAGAGACAAAAGACCCCAAATAGCCAAAACAACCTTGAGAAAGAATAAAAGGGCAGAAAGAATCATACTCCCTGACTTCAGACTAAACTACAAAGCCACAGTAATCAAAGCAGTATGGTACTAGCACAAAGATCAGTGGAACAGAATAGAGATCCCAGAAGCAAACCCACATACTTATGGTCAATTAATCTACAACAAAGGAAGCATACTGTATACAAAAATAGATTTAAGATGATTTAAAGACCTAAGTACAACAACAGAAGTCATAAAACCCCTAGAGAAAAACAGCCAAAATGTTCTTTGACATAAATCATAGCAATATTTTTTGGATCTCTCTCCTAAAGCAAAGGAAATAAAAGCAAAAATAAATCAGACCTAGTTAAACTTAACATCTTTTGCACAGCAAAGAAAACAAAGCAAAAAAAACAAAATGAAAAAACAATCTACAGAATGAGAGAACATATTTGCAAATGATATGACCAATACAGGTTAACATCCAAAATATATAAAAAGCTTATACAGCTCAACATGAAAAAAGCAAACAACCCACTTTAAAAACAGGCAAAAGACCTCAACAGACATTTTCCAAAGAAGGTGTGCAAATGGCCAACAAGTACATGAAAAGATGATCAATATAAAAGATGTTCAACACTGCTGCTCACTGGAAAAATGTAAATCAAAACAAAGAGATCACTTCACACTTGTCAGAATGGCCAGCATCAAGAAGAACACAACAAATGTTGGCAAGGATGTGGGAAAGGGGGAATCCTTATGCACTGTTGGTGGGAATTTAAATTGGTGCAGTCACTATGGAAAACAGTATGGAAGTTCCTCAAAAAACTAAAAATACAGCTACCATATGATCCAGCAATTCTACTTCTGGGTATATATCCAGAAACAAAAAATAAAAATACTAATTCAAAAAGATGTGCACCCCAGTATTCACAGCAACATTATTTATAATAGAAAAAACATGGAAGTAATTCAAGTGTCCATCAACAGAAGAATGGATAAAGAGGATGTAGTATAAACACACACACAGTGGAATAACACTCAGCAATTAAAAAGAGGAAAATTTTGTCAATTTTGAATAACCTATATGGATTTCCCAAGTGACTCAATGCTAAAGAGTCTATCTGCCAATGCAGAAGACGTGAGTTTGATCTCTGGGTCCAGAAGATCCCTTGGAGAAAGAAATGGCCGCCCACTTCAATATTCTTGCGTGGGAAATCCCATGGACAGAGGTGCCCGGTGAGCTGTAGTCCATGGAGTCAAAAAAGTGTTGGACACAATTTAGCGACTCAACAATAGTAATCTGTATGGACTTGAAGGGAATTGTGCTGAGTTAAGTAAGTCAGACAAAGACAAACACTGCATGATATCACTTATATGTGAAATCTAAAAACAGGGGTAGATTTTATATTATTGGATTTCAAAATCACTACAGGCGGTAACTGCAGACATAAAATTAAAATATGCTTGCACCTTGGAATAAAAGCTATGACAAGCCTAGACAGTGTATTAAAAAGCTGAGACATAACTTTTCCAAAAAAGGTCTGTATTGTCAAAGCTATGGTTTTCCAGTAGTTATGTATGGATGTAAAAGTTGGACCATAAAGACGGCTAAGTGCTGAAGAATTACTTTCAAATTGTGGTGCTGGAGAAGACTCTTGAGAGTCCCTTGGACAGCAAGGAGATCAAACCAGTCAATCCTAAAGGAAATAAACCTTTATTATTCATTGGAAGGACTGATGCTGAAGCTGAAGCTCCAATACTTTGGCTACCCGATGCAAAGAGCCAACTCACTGGAAAAGACTCTGATGCTGGTAAAGATTAAGGACAGAAGGAGAAGGGGATGACAGAGGATGAGACGGTTGTATGGCATCACTGACTCAGTGGACATGAATCTGAGCAAACACCAGGAGATAGTGAAGGACAGGGAAGCCTGGCATGCTGCAGTCTGTGGAGCTGCAAACAATCAGACTGGACTTAACAACTGAATAACAGCAAATTTAACAGCCAAAAAGAAATAGACTCATAGAGAACACATTATTGATTGCCAGTGGGGAGAGGGAAGGGGAAAGGGGCAATATGAGAGTAGGGGAATAAGAGGGATAAACTATTATATATAAAATAAGCTACAAGAATATATTGTACAATGCAGGGAATAGAGCTAATGCTCTATAACAATGATAGAGTATAACCTTTAAAAATTGTGAATCACTGTATTGTACACCTACAATGTGTATAATATTGTACACCGACTATACCTCAATAAAAAATAAATAAATAAAAAATAAAATGATACATTAAATACATACACATATATATTATGGCAACAAATAGAAAAGTACAAAAGTGTACAATACAGATTCTATTGCTGCAAGAATTCAAGAGAGTTAATTATAGTTGGGATTGACAGGAAAATTTCTGTGTCTTTTAGTCTCACATACCCCGAAAACCCCAACATCCTATCAATCCCCTAGATTTTTCTTATATCAAGTCTGCAGTCATTGCTAGAGAAAAATCACACAGTCTCTTTTTCCACCACCTCTCAGTGAATTTTCAAGCTTTTATCACTTTATACCAGGTGTCTAGTCTTCTCTCTCACTTTCAGAGGATTGCATCTCCTACTTCTCATGAGAAATAAGACATGAATTTCATCAATCTTTGTTGTCAAATCCAAGGAACAAAATTTGGTCCTTGATATTTGACTTCTCTGAAGCATTTGACACCCATCACTGCTTTCTCCTAGTTGAAATGCTCTCTTCTTGGCAACCGTGATGCTTCTCTCACCTGAATTCTCCCTTACCTGTCCGGCTCTTCCTTCTCAGGGCCTTTCATAAGTTCTTCCTCCTCAAATTACAGCTGTTATGAATATTAGTCAGCAATTGCTGCAATAATGCTGCCTAACAAACCATCTCCAAACTCAGGGCCTATAACAACAGGCATTTATTTTCACACTTTCAAATCTGCAGATGGACTGTATTTTGGTCTAACTAGGCTCAGTTTCAGAAAGTACATCAGCTGGACTTGAACCCATGTTGCAAGTTGTGTTCAGTCTACTCTGCCTCTTTTCACTCAGGGCCCAGCCTGAAGCATCAACTGGGAGCATTTTTCTCTCATAGCAGATGATCAGAACATAAAAGTGGAAACTCAAGTGTATAAGTACATTTCATGCACCTGCTCACATCATATACATCAGCCAAAGGAAGTAATAAAACCCAGTTGAATGTCGAGGTATGGCCGTATCATTCACCCACCATGAAGCCACTGCAAGGGTGGCTATTATATGTTAAAGATCTAAAATCTACATAGTTTCAGTCCAGACTTTTCTGCTGATCTCCAGATCCATATAACTAAATCTCTATGGGAAGTCCCATAGGTATCTGAAATGCAAGATAAAATCAAAACTTAAGGAACTGCTTATCTTGTATATAAAAAGATAAAAAAACCCATAGAGATAAAAAGCCCAAACTTTCCATTCTCATCCAATTAATATTTAGTGAAGTATTATTATGTGTCAAGCACTATGCTAGGGATAGCAGTCAGAACAGCAGAAAAAAAATTTTTTTTTAAGAGCTAAAAATTTTTTTAAAGAGCTACCTTCATGTGGCTCACTTGCCACATGCTTGTTTTAAAAAATCTAAATTTTTATGTATCAGTCAGGGTTGCATCACCATATCACTCTAAATAATATAAAAAGAGGTTTATTATAGGGGTTAGGGCATATTCAGTTGTGGGAAAGTCTGAATATGCAGGCTGATGGAGGAGTCTATGCAGGATATTCCCTTTCTAACTAGTTAACCATAGTTAATTCACTAGAGGCCAGCCAAACTGACAGCTGGGAAGAAAAGCTGAATATAAATAAGAAAGACAACAGGAAGCCATGATGATGACCTGGGAATCGAAACTCTGACTATCTCAACCTTGATGGCCTAGGTAACCTGCTGGTAGGGCACATTCAGTTGACTTTAAACTTGGGCAAGCTGATGGAGAGGGTATCTGATGAGAACTGGAGGGGATACAGGACTTGGAACTGCCCTCACCAACCAGGTGAGCCAACAGACCTTCGGCAACATGCATGAGTCTCCGCAGCGTCCAATGCCCAGCACCGGCCTTCGGAATTCAATATGGCTACCACGTCACTTCAGCTTTCCAACACCGCGGTCAACGTCTCCTGCGGCCGACGCTAACCAAAAAATATACAGGGAAGGGAGTTTTGGAAAATTACCGGAGTAGGTAACCAGACACAGCCCAAATACATCAGTTGGGGTGTGTGTGTGTGTATAAAGTATGATATAATTTAAATGTGACCTGGAAGTATGTAAAATGTGTATAATTATAGAGGTGAGAGAATTCACCCAAAAGGCAAAAATACGTGTAATATTTTATTATGGTAAGCAGTTTGGCCTAGTTTCAAAGGCTTACCTTTTAGAAAAATTTAATAAAAATTGCCTGCTTAAAAACCTTACAAACATTTTATGGAAAATGACTAAAAGATGCTGGTAAATCGATATACAAACCCCAAGTGTTAAGCATTTTTAATTATTTGGAGGAAAGATATTACACAGAGATAAGAGACCCCATTCCACACATGCGCAAGGACTTCGGGCCACACTGGGTCCATGTACTTACTGCTCTACGGGAAGTAAGTTATTGGTGACCTAAAAAAGTGAATGCACCAACCCCACGGCTAACTTACATGCAGGGAGTAATTTACTCTCCTGGAAGCATCTGGCTCAACACTTTTACTGTAGTTTCCACACATATTCCGAAGAAGGTGTCAATCACTTGACTGTCTAGGTACAATTGACATAATTTAAAACAGATGTCATATCTCAAGAAAGGAAAGATGGTTCTGTTCGGAGAACTGCTGAAGGGCACAGGAAATAGTTGCAGCTGGCAGGCCCTGAGGCAGAGTCCACAGGCACGACCATTCCTTGGCAAAGCTTTCAAGCAGAGGTGAATCTACAGTACACTCAGGCATCCACTTTCTTGCCCTTTTCCCTTTGCCCTCTCTCTGTCTCATCACCTACTCATCATTCTCTCTAGATCTAAGAAGCCAATAAGCTAATTTGCGCTTAAGGTGTAAACACCTAACAAGGCAGCTATGGGATATTAGCAAGGTCATAAGCCAGAGAAAAACATCCTAGCAATGAGATTTGAGGGAATCTTGAGCCCATAAGGGAGGAAATAACTTAGTCCAGATTCCTTCAGATTAATCCTCTACTCATTTTGAGACTGCCTTTGGCCCTGTCTATTACAGAGAACTCACAGACGGTAAGAATGAGGACTGTTTTCCCTCAGCCTTGTGTATCCTACAGGCTGCAGATGCAGGGGAAACTGCAGCCCACCATTTGTGCTGGTTTCTTATGAGCAATTTAGGTGCTCTAACTAATAACAGGCCAGCACTATCCCCTCCTGTGTGCTGCTTTTTCCACCGATTGAAACTTGTAAGCAGTATGCTCAAAATAGCTTTCTCAACATCTTTCCCTCACTACTGAAATCTCTCTCCGAAACTAACTGATAGGATGAATAAACAGATAGATGGATAGACAGATTAAAAACCTATCATAAAGGGGAAATATGAATTTTCAAACAAGAGAGCAAATGGAAATGAAATACAAAGCAGCCTGAAAAGATCTTGTTTACTAAGAGTGTCGGAAAGACTTTCAAATCAATGCTCACATTCACACACTACAGAACTCTACTGGTAGCCCTGTGGGTTCCTAAAGAAGCATCCTTAGTGCCCTAGTCTTGAATGATCCTATCCTGTTGTCTGCCCTCCCCAGGTTGCCAACCCTCCATATCCCCAGTCCTTAAACAGCTCAAATCCATTTTAACGCCAAGAATTTACTGCATGGGGGCCCCACTTTACCAGAGCCGAGGGCAAAAATAAACCTATGAGATTGTTTGCGAGAGCTTAAAATAACTAGTCTGGCAATGCTAAGCTACACTTTAAGAGAGAGCAGAGCAGCAGAAGAGAGAATTCTAACCATCTCCCTGCCCAAAAAATGACCTTCCTGCTCTGCCCAGCTGTGCACTTCCTCCCTGTGAGAACATCTTCCCCATGGCAGTGACCATCATTCAGCTTTTTATCTTTCACCCACATCATATCATCTTTCTAAATGTCTAGTGAATACTAAAAGACCAGTGGCAATGAGAGAAGGGCTCTTAATGTAATTTAATATGACTTCAGAAACCACAGCCAGGAGACAAATACATCAGTAGATGTATTTTTCTTTGAGAACCAAAATTTACTCATCATGAAATCCTCTGTTGTAAGCCTGTCCCAAAGGATTGCAAAACAAAAGCTAGATTCACTGGCTTCTTCCTTGCTTAACAAGACTCACCCTGTCCCTGGGGGTAACCAGCAACCAAAAAGAATTTGCACCCTGCCCCACAGGGCAAACAACTGAGGGAAAAAGAAGCCTAAAAAGAGGAAAGGGAGGCAGGGAGGTCCCAGCCCCACCTGCACCATCCAGGGTCCTGAACCACAGCACTCGGATGGGGGGTCCAATGATTGCATGCACATTAATCAACAGCAACCTTGGAGCTTTCTCTGCAGCAGGCACAGAGCCAACGTGATGTACAGACACTCACCTTCTTGCCAAACCCTCGGGCAAGCTGGATCCGGTCTCCACTATCTAATTTGATTCTAGGCCCCTGGCTACAATGGTGGATAAGGTCCAAGCCCTAGTAAATCCTCATGCCCTGAATGGTTCCCAGGAACTCAGGTCAGCCCTGGAGCCTCCTCAAGGGTGATGCTCAGATGACATACCCTCCCTTTCTCCTCTGCTAGCAAACAAGCAGCTTCCCTGGAGACTTGCAAACTGGAGGGAGCCAGAAATTAGACAGGATATTCTTAAGCAAATAGGAGCAGAAACTGGCATAGCACCAAGCCAGGATTTCTGAAGAGCAAGGAATCCCAGCATTTCCCTGAATATGCTGACTCTCAGATGGATGATTGACGTTCCATAGTTTTATATCTTTCTCAAATATCATATTAAAGACTAAACATCCTAAATACATAAATTTCATCACCCATTAAAAGACATTTTTTATCATAACTCTGGCTATCTGATAAATGAAGAGGGGCTTATAATCAGTTTTTGGT
Organism: Odocoileus virginianus; assembly: GCF_023699985.2. Classification (NCBI taxonomy): domain Eukaryota; kingdom Metazoa; phylum Chordata; class Mammalia; order Artiodactyla; family Cervidae; genus Odocoileus; species Odocoileus virginianus. The sequence goes on from NC_069697.1 coordinate 34,894,567, forward strand.
TCATATTGATATCCCCAGAACCCAGCTTTAAGTCTGTCACACAATGTGTAAGCAGCAAAACTTGACTGAAGTAAATCATAGTGGCTGGTAATATAGTACATACCACAGATTACATACTCCCTTGTATTCAGGTTGCTTGTATATTACATTGAATTTACTTGTATATCCCATTATAAGCTTGTAGAGGATTGGAGGCATCATAACTGACCAATAAATATGTGTTCATCAAGTAAATAAAATCAGAGAAATTGTTAATTTCTCAAAACCATGAAATTAAAAAAGAAAACTGATTTGGGGTTCTTATTTCAAAACTATTAACCACCAATTTTTTTAACCACCATTGCTCAGACATTGCAGAATGCCATATATTGGCCTTAGCCACTTCTAATGAGTATTCTAATGGGCACGGAGGGGAAGGAGAGACATCCCTTAAGAGTCAAAGGTTTAGCAAAAGAGCAGAAGAATTACTGCCTGGTGAATTGAGTATTTTCTGCACTATCAGAGCTACCTGTTAGCTCGCTGCAATGGGAAAGGTTTTGGTGGTTGTGGTGGTCTCTGCATGTCAGCACCTGGTCTCTGGGCTTGCTGCCCAGTAGTCTAAAGCTGGGGGCAGACACATCTCAAAGCAACTTTTTCTCTCTCAAACACATCAGACATTTAGCTAGCTGGGCCAAATGGTTCCCATGGATACTCCTCATATCAAGAACTGTATGAGATTTGTATGTTATTTGATTAATGCATTTTCAGTGTTAATAAATTCAAATTGGCAAATCTTACTAAAACAGGAAATTTCTAACTAAAGGTGAAATTTTAATGCAGATCAACTTCCTTTATGTTACAGATTATGATGCAATTTATTAAATGAAACAATATATTCCAGAAGGTCTTGAAAAATAGAACCTGGATGACATCTTAAATATATACCATTCTAATTTTACCCAAGCTAAATAATTGTATGTTATTATAATAATACACACTATTACTAGGTAATAATAGGGTTGCATTCATATACTAAGCACTTTACAAACTACAAGTACAATGGTATTTGCAGTAATGGTTACCATTGTTTGCAAAAACTTTCTGTCTCCATTTTCACATGCTCGCGTGTACAACTGAATTTTCCAAAATCCTTAGAAAAGTCAAAACGGGATGTGATAACTGAGAAGAAAAGAAATGTGAGAAAGTTTTGCGATTTGCAAAAGGATGGTGGTTTATGAAAAAGAGCATGGACTTAGGCATCAGACTAATCTGGATTTGAATCCTGGCTCTTATTTTTGAGCTGTGTGACCTTGGGCAAGCAATTCAACCACTCTTTACTAATCACTAAGAATGGTGATAATAATACCCTTCAGAAAACTGATGCAAAGCTTAAGCCAGAATAATATATGTGAAAATACCTCACATCTTGCTCAGAAAATAGTACTTGCTCATAAATATTTAGTCTTTTTATTTATGTAGAGTGAATTCTTTGCTCAAAGTTCACGGCTGACACTGGGGAGCTCAGATTGGTGTGCATTCTTCCCCCATTTTCCCTACATTCTCCAGGTAACCAGGCTCCATCCTCATATTGAGGCCCTCCATCCTTCCCTTATTCTTCAGGCCCAATAAATGTTTGATCTCAGATAACAGAGACTTCGGGAGTTAAAAGGGTACCTTCACAGACAGGCCATGTAGAGTCTAGATTTTAGGCTTACCTTGCTACTCTAAAGCAATGTCAGGTAGAGGAAGTGGTCTGTGAGATCTTTAATCCAGAAAAAGTAAAAAATAAGCTGAAAAAAACTGTTTCTCTGCTCTGGAGACAGATGTGGTAATTTGCTCAGGGGAGAGAGCAAGGAAAATGCTGTCCGTTAATCTAACTGCATAATTGCCTTGCAGGAAATTCACAACCCTTTAATATCAAAAGTTCCAGTTGTGCTGAGAACATATGTGCCCTACTTTAGAAGCTCTGGAACTCTTTCAGGTCACTAAAAAGAACAAAATTGTTAAAACTGAAAGCTCTTCATATGGTTTCCCTTTAGGATATGTTTAGTTCAATAAATGAAATGAAATTTACCTGGTAGACTTATGCATTTCCAAAATGCAGATATTTACTCTCTCCTCATCATCAGGATTAGATGCAATTATGTCATTAACCTTCCAAACATTCCTTTTGGACAGTGGTGAATTTCCTAATAACCGTTATGGTCAAGCTGAGGTCAGAGGTAAACAAAAGGTTAAGTATCACAGAGTCTAGGGTCATATAACTTCAGAGACAAAAACCATGATTGGAATCTAGGTTCTCCAGCTAATTACCTCATTACCATCCAGCTGGTGTGTCTCTTCTGATGCCTACAGAGACCTTTAGTTTCTGATGTTCCCAGATTGAGAGGAAAACTCAAAAAAGATGAAAATATGGTCAAGAAATCACGGACAGAAGGAAAGACTCCTTAGCCTGTTCCATCATGGTTATGGTTTGTCTATTAGGGAAACAACCAGAGCTTTATTTTTAAAAATCTAGATCAAATGAGTGGGTGTTTTCAACATAGTATCCAATGTGATGCCAAGCAGCATCAACCAGTGCAGAGAAAAAGGGCATTTTTGTGGCTGAACTTTTTCCTGCTCTTTACCTAGGAGATGAGCATAAAATTCCTTTCCTCTTATTATGTGAATTATCCCATTTACAGCTCAGATCCTAAGTTTATAGAATTAAAATAACTGAAATTTTCTGGGATTTTACTGCATGTGTTATACTGTACTATGTTGGACATTTTATATCCTTTTTTAAATTAATCTTTGTATTAAATAAAATAATCACACCATTTCCCTCCCTGATCCTCTAGACCATTCTCCTACAACTTCTGACAGCCATCTTCCCATAGGATTGAATTTTTTGAAGTGAAATCATTTCAATCTTGGGAATTAGTTTGCCTCTTTTTATGTATGTCAAGGAAAGACTATACCCAGATAATTGACCACAATAGCTGGTTGATTGCAGGATCTCCTGTATGTACTCAAATAATATACTGTTGTTCAATCACTGAGTCATTTCTGACTCTGCAACCCATTGGACTACAGCAAGGCAGCTTCCTCTGTCCACCACTATCTCCCAGAGTTTGCTCAAATTCATGTTCGTTGACTCAGTGAGGCTATCTAACCACCTCATCCTCTGCTGCACCCTTTTCCTTTTGCCTTCAATCTTTCCCAGCATCAGGGTCTTTTCCAATGAGTCAGCTCTTCCCATCAGATGGCCAAACTATTAGAGCTTCAGTATTAGTTCTTCCAATGAATATTCAGGGTTGATTGCCTTTAGAATTGTCTGGTTTGATCTCCTTGCAGTCCAACAGATTCTCAAGAGTCTTCTCCAGCACCACAATTTGAAGGTATCAATTTGTTGGTGCTCAGCTTTCTTTATGGTCCAATTCTCACATCCATACCTATCTGCTGGAAAAACCATAGCTTTAACTATACAGACCTTTGTCTGCAAGATGATGTCTCTGCTTTTTAATATACTTTCTAGGTTTGTCATTGCTTTCCTTCCAAGGGGCAAGCGTCTTTCAATTTCATGACTGCAGTCACCATCCACAGTGATTTTAGGGCCCAAGAAAATAAAGTCTCTCACTCTGTTCACTTTCTCCCCTTCTATTTGCCATGAAGTGATCGGACCAGATGCCATGATCTTAGTCATTTAATGCTAGTTTCAAGCCAGCTTTTTCACTCTCCTCTTTCAACCTCATCAACAGGCTCTGTAGTTCTTTGCTTTCTGCCATTAGAGTGGCATCACCTGTGTATCTGGGATTGTTGCTCTTTCTCCTGGCAATCTTGATTCCAGCTTATGACTCATCCAACCCGAGATTTCATACTATGTACTCTGCATATAAGTTAAATAAGCAGGGTGACAATACACAGCCTTATAGTACTCTTTCCCAGTTTTGAACCAGTCAGTTGTTCCATATCCAGTTTTTACTTGTTGCTCTTGACCTGCATACAGGTTTCTCAAGAGGCAGGTAATGTGGCCTGGTATTCTAATCTCTTTAAGAATTTTCCACAATTTGTTGTGATCCACACAGTCAATGACTTTAGTGTAGTCAGTGAAGCAGAAGTAGATGTTTTTCTGAAACTCACAAATTATAAACTTCCATAAAAGGAAAATGACAGGTTATAGAGCTGCCTGGAATGGCCATAGATTCCAATGCCTCCTAGGATAGTAGTATTTAAAATGTTATACTGGCTAGAAACATAGCAAAAGCATAAAAGCTAATCTTGAAAATAAACATGACCCCTGTCATGACCTCCTCTTAATGCTTTTATTCCTCCACCCCTGTTTTGGGACCCTCCTCTTCTCTCTAGAACTTAATCTAGAGCAGGGCTTCTCAACCTCTGCACTATTGACATTTAGGGCTGGATAATTCTTTGTTGGGATAAAGGGGAACTGTCCTATCTATTGTGAAATATTTGGCTGAAACTCTGCCTCCACACAAGATATGCAGTAGCCATGTCCTTCCCCAGTCATGAAAATCAAAATGTCTCCAGATGTTGAATGTCCCTTGGGGGAAAAAATTTCCCCTGATTAAGAATCACTGGTCTCCATTATTAGTGACCAAAGCACTCAAGAAAACTCTAAATAGTGTTATTGTACATCCTGAGATCATTTTCAGGAAACTACAATGTTTGCTAATCTTGAACACTGATATTCTATACTCAAAAGAAAAGCATCATCTGCAGAAGGAGACCAAAGAGATTTAAGAGTAGAGAGCCCTACAGGAAGCAGCCATCCATCTATCTCCTAGGTAAGTAAGAGGACCAAGAACTGAAAACAAAAAATAAAGCAAAACTTTAGGATGAAGAAGATCATCCTGTACATTAAAATGTGTGCTTGAGTATATACATTTTCATTTGAGTCTTAACACAGAATACGTTATGGGAATGAGAAAAACACAGTTTCCTATTTCTACCCATAAGGGCTATTTTTGGCGCAAATAAATCAGACAATAAAACTTGAAGATATTCAGATGGCTTCCCATCTCAATATGCTCAGTACCAATACATAAGAAACAATTTTCTGGAAAAGTGTGAAGGAATCATCTATTGGTAAATTCTACTTGAGTCTTACAGAACTGTTTTAATTCTGCAAAGTTTTTGCCTTTATTCTTTGGCTTTAATAAGATCATAAAATGAAGAAATAGTTGCACAATATAGCAATATTGATTTAGGTATGTTTAATCTTATTTTTCACCTTTGTCCTTTTTAATTTTTTTAATCTAGCCTGAGTCAGTTATACCAGGAATTAATCAATGAAAGCTTTGTTTGGCTGTTAGATTTATCTGTAACTAAACATGATGTTATAGGTGAAGTACAGCAAATATCTTCAAGCATTTTAATACAGAGCCAGAGATGGGAGAGTTGGATTGGGAGGGAGTAGGAATGGGCTGGTTTAAGCTAATAAGACAAATAAAATATCTAACCACCAAAGGAGTCATGCCATTTTGTTAAAATGGACACAGAGTGTTCTAAACTTTTGGAGAGGGTTCAATGGAGAGCAATGTGTATAGATATAAATATACATATACATTTAATTTTCACAACAATGCCAAGGTAGATACTGTGATTGTCCATAATTTTTGATGAGAAACGGAGGCACAAAAGATTAAGTAACTAGTTCAAAGACAGTTAATGAGAATGAGAGCTGAGATTTGAACCCTGGTAGTTTGACTTACAAACTCAACACTTGACTGTTGCACAGAAGTGCCTCTTTAAGAGATAAAAAACAGGAATCTAGAAAGGAAATAGGATTTGTTCCAAAGAGATGATAGATCATTTAAACACTTTCACATTGAAGGAAGACCTGGCAATTATTCTGTTAGGTTTTCTATAGAAAAAAATTCTTTGGGATCGAAGAGAGAGGGGCCTGAAATGTCCCCTTCTGCTATCTATATTCATCAATTTAACCACATAATTGCTGAATGCCAAACCCATCTTGGTAGATACAGCCATAAAGTTATTCTTTAAAGATGAACAGTTTTGTAAACAAGCATCTTCCCACTCCCACTGAAGACTGAAAAGTACCTCTGCGTGGGAGGCTGAATAATGACCTCAGATCTGAAGCAGGGACTAGAAACACACAAGGAGACTCATCATGGTTATCTCAGAAATATTACTGGGCATTGGAAAAGCACGGCCCTCTTCCCTGCTACTACCATTTCTCCTTCCTCTAATCTTAGGAATGCCCATGCTTCCCCCACTTTCTCCTCAGTCTCCCTTCTTCCATCTGCCCCATCCTCATGGACATTTCCAAGGTTCTGGTTCTCAGCCACCATCATGGATCCAGCCATCTCTCATAAAGTAATTCTAAGCATAAGCCACCAGCCTGACCCCTCTCCTGACTTCCAGACCCCCATTTCTAACTTTCTACTGGACAGTTCATTCATTTATCTGAAACAGGACTCATACACTTCTGGTCAAAGAAAGAAAAATTCCCACATCAGTGATTGTAGCTAACAGCCACCATCTCTGTCACTCAGCTCTCTCCACCTCTTCCTAGCATATCCCAACAGTTACCTAATGTTGATTTCAAGGTCTGTCACCTCTGTTCCTTTCACCCCTTCTGTTGCAGCCCACCTAGATTTCCAGCTTTCAGCAAATCACCCTCCTTCTAGAACTGTACTGCCCAACACTGCAGCCACTAGCCATACATGGAGATGGGGTCCTTGAACTGTGTCTCATCTGAAATGAGCCATGCTATGAGTACCAAGTCTTGCTGTATTCAAGACCCGGTATTAAAAAGAGAATATAATTAATAACTTGTATAATGACTCACATTGAAATTATTATGTTTTTAATATATTGGGTTGAAATACTAAATATTTCACTGGTTTCATTTTATATATTTTATTGTGGCTGAATAATAGCCTCCCAAAAACATCAAAATCCAAATCCCTAGAAGCTAGGAGTGTTTATCTAGCAGGGCAAAAGGGACTTTGAAGATGTGATAGAGTTAAAGATCTTGAGGTGGGAAGATTGTCCTGGATTATTCAGTTAAGCCTAGTGTAATCACAAGGGTCCTTACTAGAGGGAGACAGAGGGACAGCAGACTACAGAAGATGCTAAACTACCAGCTCTGAAGATAGAGGAAGGGGTTGTGACCCAAAAAGTGTAGGAGTTCCCTTAAAGTCAGAGTTGTCAGGGAAACAGATTCTAGCCTGAAGAATCCAAAGGGAAAGCAGTCTGGCCAACAGCTTGATTTTAGACTTCTGACCTCCAGAACTTTAACAGAGTAAGTTTATATTGTTTAGGCCACTAAATTTATGGTAACTTGTTAGAGTAGCAATACAAAACTAATACATGTGGCTCTACATGTGGCTACTAGGAAGTGTAAAATGACAGGTATTTTATTTCACATTGTATTTCCATACCTCTGCTATAGAATCTTCTCCCTGTCAGTCCCCTCCCCTGCTAGAGTGATCCTGTGCTATCGCTCCTCGGCAGAACTGCTGTCAAGGCAACACAGTTGAATAAAATGAAGCCCAAATTCTTGTTTGACTTTCAAGTATCTCTCCTTCACTCGACATTTTCCAAACTTTGCAGTACTACACGCCCCGAACCCCCAACCTTTCAACCAATCTGGGCTACTTCTGTTGCAAAAAATTTTGCTTATTTTCATGTTTTTGTCTCTTTTTCCTATATGTCCCCTCTACCCTAAATGCATTTTACTTTCATGTAGCCCATCAAAATCATGTCCATCCTTCAAATTTTGGTTTGAATGGCTTCCTTAGTGGCTCAGATGGTAAAGAATCTGCCTGAGATGCAGGAGACCGAGGCTCGATCCCTGAGTCGGGAAGATGCCCCGGAAAAGGGAATGGCAACCCACTCCAGTATTCTTGCCTGGAGAATTCAACGGATAGAGGAGCCTGGCAGGCTTCAGTCCATGGGGTTGCCAAGAGTCAGATGCAACTGAGCGACCAACACTTCCTTTCTTAAAATTCTTCTATAGAGTCAGCTTTGCACACCTCCCAGCAGGAGGTAATTTAGCTCTGTTTTTTGTCTCCTATTGTGTGTTAGCACTTGTTACACAGCATGATTGAAATCTGACTTAGGGTAGAGATGGTCCAGCACTGAGGCATTTCCCAGTGCCTCAGGGGCCAGCCTAAGCCACCCCGGCTCTGTGCTCACCACTGATGTCCTTTCTGTGCCAATGACATCAGTGCAGAAGTTTCAGGATCGGGGCTTGAGGGGCAACTCCAGGTTTCTGCTCCACAGCTAGCTTAGGGTTAATGACTGATTTGTGGGCACCATGGAACTATTTGAAGAGGGCCTCCCAGGAAAAAAAAAAATTGAGACTTTCATTGTGAACAAGTGGAGGCTCAACAGTGGTGAGATGCGAAATGCATGCCTCATTAGTATTCAAAGGCTGGTGAAAGCTGAGACAAACTGCAGATGGAGATAGCCAAAAGAACGTGTGACACCAAGTAAAACATCAAACAGAAAAGATGTGCTTCCTGAGGGCTTGCATATTATTTATGCCAACCTCCTCGTTGATAACCGAACGCCAACCAGAGTGAGGTCTTAAGACTCCTTATCCATCATCCATTTCTAAATTCTATCTTCCACATTCATTTTTTCCCAGTGAGGTCCCTTTGAAGAGATTTTTCTCCATGAAAAAAAATTTTAATAAGCATTAGTTTCAGAGTTTATTCACTTAAAAATATATACTGGGGTAAAAGGCCACAGGAAAATTGTTTTGCAATTCCAGTGTTAAAGGACCCTTGATTGCATTTGCAGGTTATGACAGGTCTCTATTCTTAGTTCCTTGAGTGACACCACTTGTCCACCAGGAGAATTCTGAAACATCTCCCCAAAGAGCAAGGCATTAAATTACGCCACTCTCACCTCCTGGTGAGAATCACAGCCCAGTGCACCTGGCCTAGAATGTCTGCCTTCAGATTTATCAGGTTGAAATTGTACATGAACTTAACAGAAGCATCTTACATTTACAGGGTGATATATCGGCTATATTATTTTGATCCACACAGTAACTTCAGAATGTGGGTGAAACATATATTTTTATTCCTATTTTATAGCAGAGGAAGTTTAAAGCTAGGATGTGGTGGAGGAGAAATTCAAACTCATGTTCTCACATATGATCAGAAAATATATCTTCAAATGTATTCAAATAAACAACTCATAGACTGTTAGGTTGAAAAAGAAGTAAAAGAATCACCTTGTTCAATACTCTGGTTTTACTGCTAGAGGTAAGATTGAGAAATGCTTGCCTCCTCTCATCACTGAGCTTTTGGCCTTGCTGATTCCACTTTATAAAACACTCTGCCAGCTGCCTCCATCCCCAATTCAAATCCTTACACAGAGCATTATTCTCATCCAGGAAGGCTTACTTAACCTCCCTGACTAAGCCACATTCCCCTGTTCAAGTCTCTGCCCAAACCATTAACTTCACAGCACTTACCCCTCAAATAATTTTACGTATATTCTTGTAGTTTTTTTCATTTTACAAGACTGTACAATTGATTTTAATGTGTATCTTCCTCACTAGTTTATAAGCTTCATTAAGGCACCATCACATCCTCAGCATCCTGCAGAATGTTAAATTTAAGTAAATATTCACTTCTTATTGTTGTTGTTGTTTTTTAGTCATTAAGGTCATGTTTAACTGTTTGCAACCCCATGGACTGTAATCTCCATGAGATTTCCCAGGCAAGAATACTGGAGTGGATTGCCATTTCCTTCTTCAAGGGATCTTCCCGACCTAGGGATTGAACCCGCATCTCTCTCCTACTTGGCAGGTGGATTCTTTACTGCTGAACCACTAGGGAAGCCCCAAATATTCACTAGATAGATTTATTTATCTTTTACACATGTCTCCTGACTGTACTCCAATTCTTTTTATCTATTTCACTATGGAAGCCTAAGTTAATTCTACTTATATGCACAAATTGATCAGAACCTTAAGAGAGGATTGTGTTCAAAATAGAGTCTCTTAATTAAGAAAAAGTGAAAATTCCACACACAAATAAAAGATAATGTATCCCCTCTCCTACAGCCCTAAGCCCTTATGCCTCATAGAACACGCCTGTTGAGAGAATCTGCGTCATTAATCTTATTATTCCAGATGGAGCCCAAGTATCTCAGGCATCACTAAACAGTGACTACAGATAGACACAGGGCTTCCCAGATGGCGCTAGTGGTAAAGAACCACCTGCCAATGCAGGAAACAAGAGATGTGGGTTCAATCCTTGGGTCAGGAAGATCCTCTGGAGAAGGAAATGGCAACCTGCTCCAGAATTCTTGCCCATGGACAGACAGGTTTGGCAGGCTACAGTCCATGGGGTCACAAAGAGTCAGAAACAACTGAGCAACTGAGTATAACAGATAGCTCCACACCAGTGTTAATAGTAATTGTCTTTGATCCCAAAAGATGTGGAACTTAATCTCCCTTCAGCCACAAATCTGTGAAGGAATCCTCAGAACAAATATACCTGGCCATAGACCTCCATCATGATCATGTGACGCAGGACCACACAAAATCTCAGAAGACACCTCGGGTCAGAGATTCTGTCTCCGTGACGCTGCTCCCTGAAAATTCTGACAGTGAAACTGGCATATCACATGACCGCTGGGTGAGAGACTGTTCTTTCTGTATCACCTTTAGTTTGAGTTCGAGAACGTGACCTGTCTTCCTATCGACAAGGCTGACTCTTTCCCTGGGTGCTTGAGTTGAAATGGACTCCATGGCGGTCAACTGCTGTACTTCCTGCCTCTGACCTCCAGGCAGGGCTGGGTCCGCCCGTGAGCCAGCCTCCTCTCCCACATTGGTGAGTCCTCTGCCGAGGTCTTCTGGGCTCTACATAACCCACCAGCAAACTACTCTCTGGGTACCTAGTCCCACATGTTTTTATCCGTCTGGTCGAGTTCACATTTCTCTCCATGCGGTTGTCAGACCCTTTGTAAACTGAGGTAGAAAACTGTAACCATGAGAAGAATTGAACCCCAACTCCAGTCACCCCCGCTTCTACCTGTTTGGATTAGAGAGGCAACTAACCCTCCAGGTGTTAGAGACACTTGTAAAGCCAGCTATTCTAGTTAGACTAGTGGAAAATATCACAAGATCTGCAATAACAGAGACTTTTACTTAAACCTCAGCTCCATCATTTACTATCTAAATTACCTGAGTCAAGTTTCTTAACCTCTCTGGGGCTCAGTTTCTTTATCCGTTCAATGGAGATCAAAATACCTATCTCAAATGGTTCGTGAGAATATTAAAAACAAAATACTATACATAACATGGTCTAGCACAGAGAAAGGGAAACAGACACTAGTGTCGTGCCACTTTCCTTTCAAAGGCATTGAGACTAGAATGAAGAGAGAAAGGACAGACATAAAAGAATGGGAGGAAGAGTCTAGGATGCAATACATTCACAGGTTTGCACAGTACAAGAATTATTTCCCAAAGTGTATCCACATCTCACAATCAGTTTGGCTTTCATGCTTTCCTAGGGATTGGTTGATGCAATCTGCTGATATCAATCAACCCATTCTTGGCAAACTGAGGCACCAAGGATGTGATCTTCCAGGTTTGGCCAGGAATTCATTAGAACTGTGAAGTAAAGTGAGCCATAAAGTCAAAGAGAAATCCATCCACAGAAGCTAAATTTTCTTGGTAATTCAGAAGACCAGTCTAATAGCTGCTCTTTACTTAGAAACTACTGCATACCAGCCATTCTGCTGGTGCTTGATGCAATATTTTTATTCAACAAACATTTGTGGAGCACTACCCATGAACCAGGCACTTTACTAGACACTGACAATATAAATGATAAGCAAAAGAAACATGGTCTCTATTCTCACTTAGTCTTGTACAGGAGCCAAACACCAATCAAATAGATATACAAGTAAGTGAATAATTACACACAGCTCCAGGCACTATGAAAGAAAGTTATGCAGTGTGACTAGAGTGTACAATAGTATATAAGGAACAGTTTCCTAGTAGAAGTGGCATCTGAGCCAAAATCTAAAGGATGAGTAATAGTGAAGTGGACTTCCCTGGTAGCTCAGCTGGTAAAGAATCTGCCTGCAATGCAGGAGACCCCAGTTCAATTCCTGGGTTGGGAAGATCCCTGGAGAAGGGATAGGCTACTCACTCCAGTATTCTTGGGCTTCCCTGGTGGCTCAGCTGGTAAAGAATCTGCCTGCAATGTAGCAGACCTGGGTTCGATCCCTGCGTTGGGAAGATCCCCTGGAGAAGGGCAGGGCTACCCACTCCAGTATCCTGGCCTGGAGAAATCCATGGACTGTATAGTCCATGGGGTTGCAAACAGTGGCTTTCACTTTCAGGGGACCAAAAGGAAGAGAAGTTTTCAGCCAGTGGAAACAGCAAGTGCAAATCCTAGGTCGGGACAGAGCATACAACACTCAAGAAACAAAGTCTATTCTAGGTCTAAGCTTGTACACAGACAGAGAGGGAACAATGAGGTCAAATGAGTCTAGAGAGACTTGCAAGGACTAGTATATTACTTGGAAACTATAGGCTTTACCCTAAAAACCACAAGAAGTCATTTAAGTAAGCAATTAATTCATTGATTCAATGTTTCAGGATATCAATGTTTTCTGGGATATCATCCACCATAAAAATTTACACAATATATGGTATAGAATTCAAATCCACTAGATCACTAGACAAATATTTTCTACATCTGATTCATGATCCAACAGCCTTTGTGATTTAACAGCTGCCAGATAGGCCTAAGTCTTTTTATCCACAGACTCTAGTGCAGACTTTTAGAATCAAACAGGCATGATGTTACACATGCTACGCCGCTCAACACATGGGTTCAGTGGTGATGGAAAACTTGTCCGTGATGCTAAGACAGATCACCGCTTCTCATATATGTTATTATAAAAGTAAGATGTTTTGAGATAAAAGCTGGATTTTAGCTTCAAAGGTTCTCAAGACAGCTACATCTGCACTACTCAACATAAGCAATCTGGAAGTTCACATGGTGAGAATTAAGCATTTCTCACTCTATAAACTATAAAATGCACTTGAAAATAGAGTTTTCTATTAAAACGAGCATGTTTTTTCATACTTGGCCAGCAACCACCATCTTGTTACAAAATCACATTATTTACAGCATGAAAATTATTGAAATGGGCTAGTGCTCTGACCTTCGTGAACTCTCACAGGCTTAGGAAGGCCCATCAAGTTCTTCTCAGCTCTCAGGACAATGATGAGATGGTGTAAGAACAGAAAACAGTTCAGAAGACTGCTTTAAGGCAAAGTTGGGGAAAAGTAGAGTAGAAATTAAGGTTAAGTAAAGCCTCCAGATGCAAGAAATGTCATCATGAGTGCATAATTTCTTAAAGCTTTTGATCTCCCACCCCATATGTCAGGGGTTGTAAACATTTTCAGTGTTTCCAAGCCCAGCTATCACTTGTTGCATTTAGGAATATTTTTCTTTTTCTCTTAAATTCATTTAACTTCTCCTATATTCACTTCGTGAGGGACAAGCCACTTTTCAAATTAAAATGATCTTAATTTAAAAGTTTTCCATTTCAAGAATTTTTAGTTACCTTTAAGGTAAGCAAAAATACCCTAGGTTTGTTGCCAAAGTAAAGTAACCTCTGCCCCTGATCTTTATCTTGGTCAGATGAAGGACTATGGACAAAATACAAAGCTTATAAATGATGGGGGAGAAAAAAAATTCTGTGTTAAATATGTAGAGACAATTGTTTCCAAGATCATGAATATATGAGTTCTCATACTCGTCATTGTTCAGTTAATTCCTAATTTCTGAACTGTCAATTTATCCATATCTTTATTTTTTCCTGTCCACCTTTTGGCCATTATGATGATTATTACTGTTTCTTTCAGAAGATTGATAATAGAAAGGAAAGCAACAAAATCGAAACAAATCTCTGTGGTATCTTGTTACCAATGCTTGCAACAGTTCAGTCAGATGATACAAACTCTCCAACTCAAGGAAATTTCTGCTTAATCTGAACACATCTATTTTCAAGCTCGCCCCATTTGTCAAGGTCTAACTAAGACCTTGAGCTGAATTTCCTTGAGGTTTGGAGCAGACGCAATGGCAGAAGAAATGTTAACACCTGAACTTCCAGCACACTCATAATCTATACAACCCAATTCAACCTGAAATGATATGTGGTGTCGTAGAAAGAGCACTGACTCTGATTCAGGAGAGCTGGGACTGCAGCTCTGCCTCCATTAGGAAACTGACTCATGATCTTTGGTAAGTGAAGATTCATGACAAATTCTTGCCATCTTTCACAGCTATCCCAAGGAGAATGACATTTTCTAGGTACTTCTGAAGCACTGTTCCCATCTCTACCATTGGGTCTATAGTAATGACTTGAAAATGTATAGATGTTTCCTATCTCACCTCCAAGCCTTATGCCACCACCACCCCGCCCCCCCCCCCCCCCACTGTTAGTTTCCTTAGGAACATAAATGTTCATTTTTATCTTCTTAGTGAGTTGGATGGGGCTTGAAATAGTGAAGGCCTTCAACAAGTGTCCAGTGCACACAGGGAGGGTATTGAGTCTCACTTCTGTCTTATCAGACTATGACTTAACTTTGTCTTCTCTAAACACCCTTTCAGGACTTATTTTGCTATAGATTTTGTTCTGGTTGTTACGGGATAATAATTTGCCTTATTATGGTTATCTTCAACGAGTAGAAAATTTTGCACTAACTTTGAGATATCAAATTCCTTTTGATCATTTAATGAAGACAGCTTCTTAAATGAACTTGGCTAAATGAAGTCTCACTCCCCAGCATAATAAGTGGGGCAAGGAACCACCATGATATCTCTTACCCCATATGCTCTTCTAGAATCTCGATGCCCCCTATCAAACAACAGAAGCTATGCTTTTCCCCCTTGAAGCTGGGCAGGCCTTTGTGACTACTCTGAATATTAATAACAGAACACAAGTGAAGTGATGCTCTGTGATTTCCAAGTCAGTATAGAAGAGGCAATGTAGCGTCCAACAAATGTCTCTCTTAGGACACTTGCTATTAGAACCCAGCCCTTCCCTGGTGGCTCAGATGGTAAAGCATCTACCTGCAATGCAGGAGACCTGGGTTCAACTCCCTGGGTCAGGAAGATCCCCTGGAGAAGGAAATGGCAACCCACTCCAGTACTCTTGCCTGGAAAATCCCATGGATGGAGGAGCATAGTAGGCTACAGTCCATGGGGTCACAAAGAGTCGGACACAACTGAGCGACTTCGCTTCACTTCACCATTCTGTGAGGAAGCCCAAATCACATGGAGAAAGCCATGTAGGGGTGAAGCTAAGTGCCCGACTCTCAATCCCAGCCAAGCTCCCAGCCAACAACCAATAGCGGCTTGCCAGATATGTGCATCATCTTGGCAGCAGCCCCTTCTGCCTTCAGTCAAGCTGACACTGCACGGAGCCAAGACAAGCCTTCCTCACCAAGCTCTACCCAAAACACAAATTCAGGAGCAAAATAAATGATTGTTGTTTTAATTCACTAGGTTTTAGAGTGGTTTGTTGTATAATGGAAGGTAACTGGAACAGAAGTGCTATAATGAGAGTCAACCTGAATGGCTCATACTGCTTTCTGACTGATTCCCAAAGGAACTCAATTTACACACATTCAAACACTTCCCATCTTAAAAATATGATGATAAAAATAAACAAATCCACCTGAGCCTTTGGCATGCAAAAGCTTTTCCTGTTTTCTTTCCTACTATTTGGCATCCTACAGTGGTAAATTATTCCAATTTTACAAATGTTTCTATTTTTACCTCTATTTTTATTTACAAACAAGTCTCAGTCTGAGTTCATCTTATGTTTTAAGACTTTTTAGTCACAGCCAGTAATAAACAGTACACATTACTTACCTTTATGTTTTCCAACCACTTCTCCAAGAGGCAGTGACTGCAAGCACATTGAGTTTGCCTTCTGAGTTACTGCAGATGATGGTTTTACCAAATGCTTTGCCACTACATCAAATGAGTTGCTGCTTTTCCAGTCTCTGATATCCATTTCATTGATGCCCGTTTCCTGCCAACCTCCACCCAACCATCAAACCAATTTCACGTCTTTTGTGCATGCATGCTCAATCATGTCCAACTCTTTGTGACCCCATGGACTATAGCCCGCCAGGCTCCTCTGACCATGGAATTTTCCAGACAAGAATACTAGAGTGGGTTGCCATTTCCTACTCCATGGGATCTTCCTGACTCAGGGATCGAATCTGGGTCTTTTGTGTCTATTGAATTGACAGGTGGATTCTTTACCACTGCATCACCTAAAAGGTTTTGTTAAATAACATCACTTTGAGTAGCAGTATATATATTGATTATAAGAATGCTACTTGTATACAGATAAAATCTCAGTGTCTTAGCCAGTGACATGTTAGTAAAATGACTCCAAAATAAAAGCTCTGGTTTGTGGCATTGGCCAGTTTCTGTGTTGTAAACTATCCAATGATGATTTGAAGCCTTCAACTTGATATCAACCAGCTACAAAACAGTCAGCTCTTGCCAGCCAGTACAAGCCAAAGACAGCACACCAATGGACTTAACCCAATGCATAAAATCCAGTCAAGAGTGGGAAAGGCTGAGAAGAGGAGTTTGCTTCACAGGGACCTAAGGAGATGAAGGCTCTGTCAGCTTCAGCACATGGTTCCCAAGGTCATCTGATGCCAACATCCAGGCAGCAGACAGAGCAAGATGAGAGTACATGATCCCAAGGAGGATTTTGTGGGTCAGGCCCAGAAGGGATATATTCACTTCAAGTCACAATCCATCAGTCAAAATTCAGTTCACAGTTACACCTAACTGCAGGGACGCTGGGGGATGTTTTCTAGCTGTATGTACTGGTGGAAAAGAAAACAATTTTGGTAAACAGCTAGCCAGTCTCTGGCACTTTTTCCTAAACCCGACTTCCAGCCCATCAGTAGTATCATTAATATCTTATCAATAGTCACTTGACAATTCTGTTTTATTAGCTACAGAGAATAAAATCGTAGTGACCCCAGTGTGAAGTATGGTCTACTGTTTTTTTGCAGGAATTGTTGCCCCAGGCACTGAGCAAATGTATCTTTGATTGGCAGAGGAGGGAGAGGTACACAGTGTACCCTATGTGGCCAATGTTCTACCAGGTTCATGGTAGAGCTTACCTGTCGAAGTTACAGTAACAGGACCACTAGTTTTTTTATCTGTTCATGTAACCTTGGATACCCAGGATGAAAAGAAAAACAATGAACTTGAAATGCAGGGAAAGCTTCATTATGAGTCCACACCTTTAAAAAGAGTAAGGGTTCAAATGGTCTGGGATTCCCATCCTGCCTTTGTCACTGTCAGCTCTTTCTCTCTCTGATTAGAGTTCTTTATGTGAAGATAGAAATAGTTCAGTTCAGTTGCTCAGTCGTGTCCGACTCCTTGTGACCCCATGGATCCCAGCATGCCAGGCCTCCCTATCCATTACCAACTCCTGGAGCTTACTCAAACCCATGTCCATCGAGTCGGTGATGCCATGCAACCATCTTATCCTCTGTCGTCCCCTTCTCCTCCTGCCCCCAATCCCTCCCACCATCAGGGTCTTTTCCAATGAGTCAACTCTTCACATGAGGTGGCCAAAGTATTGGAGTTTCAGATTCAGCATCAGTCCTTCCAATGAACACTCAGGACTGACCTCCTTTAGGATGGATTGGTTGGGTCTCCTTGCAGTCCAAGGGACTCTCAAGAGTCTTCTCCAACACCACAGTTCAAAAGCATCAAGTCTTCTGTGCTCAGCTTTCTTTATAGTCCAACTCTCATATCCATACATAACTACTGGAAAAATCATAGCCTTGACTAGATAGACCTATGTTGGCAGAGTAATGTCTCTGCTTTTTGATATGATGTCTAGGTTGGTTATAACTTTCCTTCCAAGGAGTAAGTGTCTTTTAATTTCATGGCTGCAATCACCATCTGCAGTGATTTTGGAGCCCAAAAAAAAAAGTCTAACACTGTTTCCACTGTTTCTCCATCTATTTGCCATGAAGTGATGGGACCAGATGCCGTGATCTTAGTTTTCTGAATGTTAAGCTTTAAGCCAATTTTTTCACTCTCCTCTTTCACTTTCATCAAGAGGCTTTTTAGTTCCTCTTCACTTTCTGGCATAAGGGTGGTGTCATCTGCATATCTGAGGTTATTGATATTTCTCCTGGCAATCTTGATTCCAGCTTGTGCTTCTTCCACCCAGAGTTTTTCATGATGTACTCTGCATATAAGATAGAATAATTACATCTAATTCACAGAATAATGGTGACTAATTTAAATAATCTTTACAAAACACTGGCATATAATAGGTACAGTATTCCTCCTCCCCTCCCTACACAACAGGGGGCACACTTGGCCACATTCTCCTAGGCAGACTGGTTGCCTGTGATCTTTTTAGCACCTCTGCCTCTTGACATGATCTATCACATGCTCTGAAGTTTCCCTCTCTTCTCCTTCCCCAAGAAAATCTCTGTGATTTTTCAGCCTGGGTCATGCATGGCTCTCTACTCACCTGGCTAACGTGTGTAGCAATTCTTGAACATTTTGGAGACATTCTTATTGCCAAAATAACTGGGAAGGGAGAGTCAGGGACACTAAACATCCTGCAATATTCAGGAAATTCCACACAACAAGAGACGGTCCCTGCTCATGTCAATAGGACCTCTCATTGTAAGGAGTTCTTTAAGAGCAGAAATTTCAAAATGCCTTATGGTGGGGACACAGAAAGGACTTTTCTGAGATGGCTTGAGATGGCCGCTCTTCCACGTCTGTGTAATCTTTAACTGGTCCATCTCCCTGAAGTGTTTCTGAAAAGGAGAAAGCCTTGTATTTGCAACTTTTCCCAAGTAACCGGATCATACTCCACCCCATCTCTACCCTCAGAGTACTCTGCCCACTCCAGCTTTACATCTGACCTCATGGTCTAACTACATATCATAAACTGTGGGAATCATCCCATGGGTAAAGGCCATTTCTTTCCACTTAAAACAGCAATGATTGACCTGGGAAACAATAATTAAGTCCGGGTATAGATAAACAATAGGCAAACTTGCACAACCAAATTCCTCACTATAACCCGGTCAAAGTTAAAACTAATGACAAGTTGTGTCGAAAATAATGACACATAAAACCCCCTCACTCAAGGGTACTTAGTTCAAAGACAGATAGTTCTAAGCGCAAAACAGGGCTCCTATTCATTTGGACATCAGGAAATCATAAAGTTTTTGCTGCCTAATTTGGAAAACTGTTAGTTGATGCATATTTATATTTCTGTTTAAAAACGAGAGTGTTAAATCTTTTCCCCTAAAGAGAGATTGAGTTGATCAAAGATACAGGACTGTCCTAATTCTTTTCAAATGTAGACCATCTTTAGAAAGTTATAGCAGGAAATGTGTCTATGATTAAATAAAATCAAAACTTCTGATGCTGGCAATTTAAGATTTTTATCTTTTTGCTGGGACTAAATCTCAAAACATTTTATTACTGGGTCAAGTGACTTTTCTCATAGTATGGGTTCTGTGTCCAGTGGGTCACAGGTTTGCCTTTCAAAATATACAAGTTATGGAATAAAACTCCTCCAAGACTGAGGTAAAAGCACAGAAGGTTCTTGAGTGCAGCAGTCTGCCTTAAATCCTCTGTGTTCACACTCACTGGGCATCGGGCCCTCTGGCTCCAAACCAAGGAAGTTGCTTCAGAGCGAGCTGGTTCATCCCTGGAGTCATTTAACCTTCCCTCCTCAGCCAGAGCTTGTTTAAGTGTTTGGCTCCTCAGATTCAGTTTTTGGCCCCCTTGTTCTTGAGGGGCTTTCTAAACTCTTATTTCTTGTCTTATGACCCACAGAGGACCTCTCTGATTAGAATGGAAGACGCAGACGAAGCCACACCTAAGCACTTTTCCATGAGCCTGAAATCTCCACTGACACCTCCTCTGCCAGGACATTCTGAATCAGCCAGAACTGATGTGATTTTTCTCATTTGATGAGATTACCTGAACACAGTACATCAGGTGGACTAGACAAGATGCACTGGATGGTTGTGAACTAAAATCCCTTACTCTTTAAGATGAAAAGACCTGCACTAATTCTGCTTCCCAAGGCATCAAATTTCTCTCAATGCAGACTTGCCTCAAACTGGAAGGGAACTGTCATTAAAAACCTTACTACAGATATTCTATTTCCAAGGGGAACCCAAAAACCCCTAAGTCAGATGCAGTTGCTTTCCTGCTTTCTGGAGATCTGTCTTTTGGAATCTAGACAGCATCTCAGGGAACAGAACGTCCGCGGTCATATTTTCACAGGGTCCTGATTGTAGGGAGACAGTCTCAGACTATCTCCCATGTACATCACAACCATCTATGAAGTCCAGGTCACTTCCTCCACTTTACATGTGAAAAAAAAATTGTAGTCTGGCTTCTGTAAGTGACCAGGGGACCAAGGGAAAAGAGAGAACTAAGAATAGGACCCAGGTTGTCTGGCTCCAAGACGGTTGCTTTCACATGGCCCCTCAGCGGACTCCTCTCCTGCCTCCCCTTCTGGCAGCAGCAAAGAGCACCCACTCAGCCCGAGTTCTTGTTTACTGAGTGGGGATGGTGAGTTGACTGCAAGAAGCCAGCAAGCATTAACTTGCAACTAAAGCGGGTCTCATCAGCTTTGTATATGAGTTTTTAATCGGACAAATCTAAATAGGACACTAGTGTGGGTTTTTATTTTAATTCAACCTCCAGACCACAGCTGGAGAGCATGTTGCTGCTGATTCTTAGCAGGTCAATTAGTGGGTGAATGCTGGCATCCTGCAGGACCCATATCCTGCTTGACAATATTTAGTCTACACATATGCCTTGAAATGATAGGAATTGAAATATATTAAATACCCAGGTCCACACAATCAAAGGGAACTACCCAAATAATGTTCTGTCAAAAATGGCTCAACTAGGTCCTGAATTGTTTAGGTAATTAAGAGCAAACCAAAGCTGCTTGTCAGAATAACCCAGTCACTTGTGATTCTCTGTGCTCTGTACATAAGCTCTATAAACCTATGTCATTCTTTTGTATATTTTTTATATTCTTGTATATACTTTCATATATGTTTATCTTTACAGTCTTATGTGGATTTTCCTATTCTACAGGCTCAGTTATTTCCCTGGCTATCTCTATTCTTGAATAAAGTGGTTATTTCACAAACCACAATTTCAACTGTTAAAAGATAGATTCCTTAAGACAAGAGGGGGCCTGCTTGAAAACAAGTTGACATTTCACTCTTCTGCTTGATATTAACAACAGACACGGTCAACAGCCCCTGCAGCAGACTAAGAGCAGCAGAGAGGGGAGACTCTAATAGTTGTCTCAGTGGCCTCCGTTGTTTTTCTCATGTCATCATTTTTGCCACCACGTTCAATTTCTTACTTTCCCTACAACTAAATCATTCTAAAGAAATCATGTTATTCTCTTACCATTCACCCCCATTGGCAGGGAGACTATAATAAGCTAAAAGTGAGTGGATCTGTTCTTCCCCTCTATATGAAAGTAACAATGGGATGTGTTCGATATTATTCTCTCTTTTCATTGTAATGTTTTCCTGCGTCTAATCACTTTTCCTTCTGCTGTCTGCAGCTGAATAGACAGCTGGAAGTCAGCTGCATAGTGTCTAGTTTAATACGTTTTTAAATGTTTCCCTGCCCGTTAATTGTGACATTGTCCCTCATTCTGTTTTGTGAATGGACTGCACTGTATGCCGGAGCCGGGCAGACAGCTCAGCAATTCGCCACCACTGCTGTTCTAGACCAGCGAACTGTCCCTGTTACCCCTGCAGTCAAGGTTAAAAAACCAGGAAGCTGAGAGCTGGGAAACTCCAAACTTCAAGGATGTCCCAAAGCTGAAGTTCTGACTGGGGCGCCACTATCCCCAAACCAATGTCCACTCTTATCCTCGTTAATAGTTTTGATCACCCACATGGTGTTTTTATTGCCGCAGGCGGGGGTTGGGGGGGGGGGGGGGGGTGGAGCGGGGAAGGGCTCCGTTTTTATGATTTTATAACCCTGTCATTAGAAATGTTTGAAACAGCATTCCGCCCTCAGGTTGCATTGTGTGGTTATGAACTTCATTTGATCACTGCTCCATCAATTTGACGTTAACTGCTGCAATTTACAACCGCTTCAGTTTTCTATCTTCAATGGTACCTTCTGCTGGTGGAAAAAAAGGGGGGAGGGGGGAGGGGAAGACCTCTGCTACCCAGGGGAAGTTTGAAAGAATGTGATGTCTTGTTAAAACCTGAAGGGGCAACGGAAGGGGGAAGGGGGATATATGAAGACTGCAAACCCGAGCTTGGTAATGAATAACGCCTCGCTCCCGCTGTGAGCATCCGTGACCCTGCATGGCCGGGAGTGAATAATTCACCGCGCGAGTCATAGGCTTCCTGGTCGGCCGCAGCCTTGCTTTGTCTTACAAATATGTTCTCCCACAGAATCAGCCTTGACAGGCGGGTTCGCTGCTTGGGAAATGTTTAAACAAAAGCCTTGTGTGACGGAGAGAGCACCTAGCGATTTTGGCACCGGGCTCCCCAGCCGCTGAGATTCCCCGGGGAGCGCTTGGCTGGTTAATAAATCCGCGAGCATCAAAGCAAAGGTAATCAAAAACGAGCAGGGCAGAAGAAGCCAGACCGTGTTCGTGTCTGATTCAAGTGTGATGGAGTCAGACAAGAATCCGTTTTCACCGCACATGCAAATTGAAGGCACATTCATTGTCTCCCTTGGAGCCACAAAGGGAGGAAAGTGCAGTGGGGAATCCCCCAGGTGATTTGTTAACCTTGACTCCTGCAATTTAATTTACTTGAAGGGGGGATAAAAAGGTGATGTTTCTCTTTGAATGAAGAACCAGAGAGTGATCTGGAATGTTTGATCAAATTTGCTCTTTTTGGTGGCTGGAAAGTAGACACAGAGAGTTATTTGGAGGCCTGGGCAATTGGTTGGTTTTCTTGGATTCTGGAAGGTGATCTCAGTGCAAGGCCAAAGGATAACAAAGATCCCAGTCCCTCTTTTCCTATAAGGGACCAGGCAACAGCCCTGAAGAGATGAATGAAACAAGTTGGAGCTGGCCTCCAGAAAGATTTCAAAGACTGACCTCATTCACTGTGTGAGCATTTTTGCTGGTCTGAGGAAGTGAAGTCATAGAGACCTAGAAAAACACAGGGAGGCTGCCCTAGCAGGCATCCGAGATCCCCTTCCTACAGATCAAGATTTCTGTAACTTAGCTGACTTCTAAGGCCAGGACTGGGGCCATATGTTTGAACAAAGTTTTACTCAGTTCTGAAGGAACACTTAACCATAACTAAATTAGATATGTATGGCAAACTGCAACCTAAGTTAAATCAGCTTTGAAACAAACTCCCTAAGTAAAGTTCCCATAAGTTTAAGCAGAGACTCAGACCCAGGCCCACCTCCTGGGAAGGTTCTAAAATTCCAGGAGTAGTTACCCCTTTCCACCTCCCCAAATAGGCTCCAGAATGAGTGTCATGAATGAGCCACGAGGCTCTTCTGGGAAGGAGTTTAAGTTAGTACTCTCTCCCATCCTGGCCAACCATTGGCATTGCCAATTCTGTTACATGATGGTGTCTCACTGGGATTGAAATGGGTATTCCCTTGGTATAAGTAGGGCAACCACAAGATGTATCATTTAAACCAAAAGTGAAAGAAATTGTTTTTAAATTTTTAGGGAGTTTTAAATTTTTAGCAGAGTAAACTGGGACTATTCCCAGGATATATGGTCCTCTGGCAGACTAGCAGTGTTAAAGACTTTTTCATGTGTTTATTGGCCATTTGGGTATCCTCTAAAAATTTTTTCTGTTGAGTTCTTTCTCTTACTGATAATAGGAGTTCTTAATCTACTCTCCTTGCATTCTAGTGAATGTATATTCCTTTTTGTAGATTTATACATATGTATTTCATAAGGAAATATATTCTTATGAAATAAATTACCTTAGTAAACTAGAACTACTCTGTTTCATATAGTGCAGTTTGGCATAATACATTTCTAAATGCTTGAAAATCAGTGCTCTAGAGTGTTCCAGTTAAAAGGCACTGTACTATGCTTTTATCCAGATCATATGGTAAACCTATCAGTCCACTATGACATATTAAGACTTTTTACTCAAAGTCCATTTTTCTCATTGAAAGACTTTCTTCTAAATAAGTGTTGTGATTTATTTTTAACTAAAATATTTCAGTTGAAACTGAAAATTTTTCTATTGACATTATAGAAAATAACAATGATCATTCTCAAACATTTTGCCATATTTGCCTGCTTTATTATGCTTTGCTCTGTTTGGAAATAAAACATTAAAGATGCAGTTGAAAATTCAAGCTTATCATTTCCCAATACCATTCCATTCTTTCTGCTCCAGTGAAAATTCTCCTTAATATAGTCTATGTTTTTCATTCTATATAGCTTTAATAATGTTACAACTCATATATATATATACATATATATGTTTATATATAGTAATGTCTTACTTTTAAAACTATATATATATATATATATATGTATATGATAACCATCTTGTCCTGTTGTGGGGGTTTTTTGCTAAGCAATTTTTTTTGAGATTTGTCCATATTGATACACCTGGCTGTAATTAATTCATTTTAAACTGATAAGTCAGTTGTCACTATTCCATGACAATATCATTGTATACTGATTCTCATATTAATAGATACTGAGGGCATCAGAGACTATTTTCTTGGGCTTCAAAATCACTGCCGATGGTGACTGCAGTCATGAAATTAAAAGACACTTGCTCCTTGTAAGAAAAGCTATGACCAACCTAGACTACATATCAAAAAGCAGAGACATTACTCTATGACAAAGGTACATATAGTCAAAGCTATGGTTTTTCCAGTAGTCATGTATGGATGTGAGAGTTGGACCATAAAGAAAGCTGAGCACCAAAGAATTGATGCTTTTGAACTGTGGTGTCGGAGAACACTCTTGAAAGTCCCTTGGACTGCAAGGAGATCCAACCAGTCCATCCTAAAGAAAATCAATCCTGAATATTCATTGGAAGGACTGATGCTGAAGCTGAAACTCCGAATACTTTGGTCACCTGATGCAAAGAACTAACTCATTGGAAAAGACACTGATGCTGGGGAAGATTGAAGGCAGGAGGAGAAGGGGACAATACAGGATGAGATGGTTGGATGGCATCACCAATTCAATGGACATGAGTTTAAGCAAGCTCCAGGAGTTGGTGATGGACAGGGAGGCCTGGTGTGCTGCAGTCCATGGGGTCACAAAGAGTCAGACATGACTGAGTGACTGAACTAAATGAACTCAGGCCTTGAACCTCTTCTGTTAATAACATCACAATCAATGAGACTCCCTCCTTTGATCTCAAGTGTAAGGTTTCTCTAAGGCTGTATCTAGATGCAGAATAGCTACTTCGTCGAGAACACCTAGATACAAAATCACAAGATATTGCCAAAGAACTCTCCAAAATGTCCTATGTCCTCCATAGCACTTGGTATTGTTCATTTACACCTCTCTGATGAGCATGATATTATAGTTCATTTTTCTTTTAATTCTTATTTCCCAAATTATTTGTTAATTTGTGCATCTTTTCATATGTTTATTGTCCATTTTAATTCCCCCATTTTAGAATTTTGTTTTTGTTTCTTTTGCCGATTTTCTCTTGGGTTGCTCTTTTCTTCTTAATTTGTAAGACTACTTCATATAAAGCTATATATAAAGAGTCTCTTCAATATTTTTTGTCAGTTACATACATAACAAATATCCGTTTCTGTTTTGT
The DNA here is from genome assembly GCF_023699985.2 of Odocoileus virginianus. Lineage (NCBI taxonomy): Eukaryota > Metazoa > Chordata > Mammalia > Artiodactyla > Cervidae > Odocoileus > Odocoileus virginianus. The sequence goes on from NC_069697.1 coordinate 34,920,377, forward strand.
GACTTCTCTTTTGAGTTTCTTATAGTGCTTTCTGTTGAACATTTAGTTCAAGTGTTAATGTAGGCAAATATATCAATGTATTCTTTCACACTTTGTGGTTTTTGTGGTGTCTCTACCGATTTCTTTCTTACCCTAAGGTTATACAGATATTTTTCTATATTTTCATCTAAAATATTATTCTTGCTTTCATTTCATACTTATGCCTTGAATATACATGGAATGGTTTTTGTATAGTTTCCAGGAAGAATTTACTTTTTTATAAATGGCTAACTGATTGGTCCAGGAAAAAATTATTGAATAGTCTCTCCTTTCTTTTACGTGACATTTTAGATGTGAAATGTCACCCCTGTCATATGCACACATGTGTCTGCTTCTGGGCTCTCTGTTTTTCTGATTGTTTGAATTATTAATTGTTACAGTGTATAATAGACCTTGAGATATGATAAGACAAGTCTCCCTATATTGTTAACCTTCACAGTTTTCTTATTTTTCATAATTTGCTGTTTAATGTTAGTTTTAGGATTGAGTACCAAAAATATCCTTATAACATTTGATTAGAGTTATGTTAAATACATGGATTAATTTGAGGAGAATTGCCATCTTTACAATATTGATTCGTTTTAGTCCGTGTATTATCTATCTCTTTGCTTGTTCAGTTTTCTTTTGTGTCTTTCTGTGTTTGGGAATTTTCTTCATGAAGGTTCCGTACATCTTTGTTAGATTTATTTCTATACTTTCTATTTTTGGTTCTTATTATAATAGGATCATTCAACTTCATTTTCTATTTGTACAGAATGCTTTTGATATTTTTATGTTGATGTTATAACCAGCAATCAATGTTGCTAAACTTACTACTATTTTTAAGAATTTACTTGTAAATTCTTTTTTATTTTCTAGGGTTTAATCCTATCACCTGCAAATAAGAATAGTTTGATCTCTCCCTTTTTAATCTTTTTTCTTTAACTTGTCTTATTCATTGGCTAGAATCTCAAGTACCAAGTTCAAAAGAAATATTGACTCAGGACATCCTTGAGTTCTTCTTAACTTTAATGAGATGATTTTAAGGTCTCATTGTTATTTGATATTACTGTGGAAGTCAAGTAGACATACTTTATTAGGGAAAGAAAATTTCCTTCTATCCACATTTTATAATTGTTATAATTGAGAATTATTAAGTTTCATCAAATGCTTTTTTTGCATCATTTAAGAAATTTTTAAATTTAATCTATTAATTTATGTACCTTTTAATAGATTTTTTATGATAAATTAGCTTATTTAAGCATTTTTTTATTTGAAATTTTGTGTATAAGTAAAAATGAGCTGTAACATTTTTTTCTTATGCTGCTCTTCTTCCGGCTTAAGTGTCAAAATTCTCCTAATGTTCTAACACAAGCTAAGTGGGTTTCCTGGGTATCTTTTTAATTTTTTGAAACTGTTTATATGACATAAAAAAGTCTATTTTGAACATGTTATTGAAAATAGCCAGTAAAACCATGTAGGCCTGTTTACTTCATAGAAGATTTTTGACTTGGCATTAAATATCTGTAGAAATTGAAATTTAATCAGGTTTTCTATTTCCTTTGTGTCAATGTTAAGAAGAGAAGCAAAAACCAAGGGAGAAAGGGAAAGATATACCCAACGGAATGCTGAGTTCCATAAGAAGGACTTCTTAAATGAACAATGTAAAGAAATAGAGGAAAACAACAGAAAGGGAAAGACTAGAGATCTCTTCAAGAAAATTGGAAATATCAAGGGAACATTTCATGAAGGGATGGGCAAGGTAAAGGACAGAAACAGTAAGGACCTAACAAAAGCAGAAGAGATTAAGGAGGTGGTAAGAATACACAGAAGAACTATACAAAAAAGGTCTTGATGACCTGAATAACCACAATGGTGTGGTCACTCACGTAGAGCCGGACATCCTGGAGTATAAAGTCAAGGGGGTCTTAGGAAGCATTATTATGAGCAAAGCTAGTGGAGGTGATGGAAGTCCAGGTGAGCTATTTCAAATCCTAAAAGATGATGCTGTTAAAGTGCTGCACTCAGTATGTCAGCAAATGTGGAAAACTCAGCAGTGGCCACAGGATTGGAAAAGGTCAGTTTTCATTCTAATTTCAAAGAAGGGTAAGGCCAAAGAATGTTCTAACTACCATACAATTGTGCTCATTTCACATGGTAGCAATGTTATGCCTAAATTCCTTCCAGACAGTCTTCAGCAATATGTGAACCAAGAATTTCCAGATGTACAAGTGAGGTTTAGGAAAGACCAAGGAACCAGAGATCAAATTGCCAACATTTGTTGAATCAAAGAATAAGCAAAGGAATTCCAGAAAAACATCTGCTTCATTGACTATGCTAAAGCCTTTGACTATGTAGATCACAACAAACTGTGGAAAATTCTTAAAAAGATGGAAGTACCAGACCACCTTACCTGTCTCCTAAGAAACCTGTATGTAGGTCAAGAAGTAACAGAACCGGACATGAAACAACTGACTAGTTCCCATCTGGGAATGGAGTACAACAAGGCTGTGTATCATCACCCTCCTTATTTAAGTTCTATGCAGAGTACATCATGTGAAATGCCAGGCTGGATGAATCATAAGCTGGAATCAAGGTTGCAAGGAGAAATATCAACAACCTCAGATATGCAAATGATACCACTCTAATGGCAGAAAGTAAAGATGCACTAAAGAGACTCTTGATAAGGGTGAAAGAGGAGAATGAAAAAACTGGCTTGAAACTCAACATTCTAAAAACTAAGATCATAGCATCCAGTCCCATCCCTTCATGGCAAATAGAAGGGGGAAAAGTGGAAGCAGTAACAGCTTTTATTTTCTTGGGCTCCAAGATCACTAAGACAGTAACTGCATTCACAAAATTTAAAGATGCTTGCTCCTTGGAAGGAAAGCTATGACAAACCTAGACAGTGTATTAAAAAGCAGAGATATCACTTTGCTTATAAAGGCCTGTATAGTCAAAGCTATGGTTTTCCAGTAGTTATGTACAAATGTGAGAGTTGGACCATAAAACCGACTGAGCACCAACAAATTGATGCTTTCAAATTGTGGTGCTAGGAAAGATTCTTGAGCATCCTTTGGATTCCAAAGAGCTCAAACCAGTCAGTCCTAAATAAAATCAACCCAAATATTCATTGGAAGGACTGATACTGAAGCTGAATCTCTAATACTTTGGCCACCTGATACACAGAGATGACTCACTAGAAAAGATCCTGCTGCTGGGAAAGACTGAAGGAAAAAAGAGAAGAGGGCAGCAGAGGATGAGATGGTTAGATAGCATCACCACCTCAATGGACATGAATTTGAGCAAACTCTGGGAGATAGTGGAGGACAGAGGAGCCTGATGTGCTACAGTCCATGGGGTCTCAAAGAGTCAGACATGACTAAGCGACTGAACAACAGCATTAATAATTTATATTTTCCAAAAAGTACAAAGTTTACCTAAGTTTTCAAACTTATTAACACCAATTGTTCATGATATCTCCTTGTTATTTTTAAAATAATAATTTTTTTTGTTCCTAATAGTAGCTGAATGATTGAAAATATAGGCTGGGGGTGTCAGACTGCTTAAAATCAAAGTCTAATCCTCTCACTTATTAGTATTGCAGCCTTGACAGCCTTAACTGTGCTTCATTTTAACAATATTTTAGCTTCTTTTAAAATCCAGATATATAACTGCTATTGCTTCTCAGTAAATGGAAGCTCACACTCCCTTAGGCTGCAGTCAAGTCTGATGGCTTCTCCTTTGTGAGAGTCTTTTACATTGACAGTCTTAAGATTTTATTCCTTACTTTTACGTTACAGGCCAAGCTATATGCTCCTCAAAATTCATGTTGTTGAAGCTCAACATTTCTGAATATGACTGTGTTTGCACACAGAGCCAATAATGAAGTGATAAAGTTAAAATGAGGCCAGTAGAGTGGACCTAATCCAACCTTTCTGGTGTCCTTATAAGAAGGAGATCGGGACACAGGCAGGCACTAAGCTAAGACTCAGTGAAGACACAGTGAGAAGATGACCATTTGCAAGCCAAGGAGAGAGACCTTCAGAAGAAACCAACACTGCCAACCCTGCTAGCACCTGGGCCTTGGATTTCTAGCCTCCAGAATGGTGAGAAAATACATTTCTCTTGTTAGGCCACTAAATTGTGACACTTTGCTATGGCAGCCCTAGCAAGCACCTTGATAGTCTGCGATTTCACCATCATGTGTCTACTTATGAATTTATTTTTATCCATTCTGGGATTGGTCCTCAGAGTACTCAAAGACCTATGTCTTTTTTCAATTCTGGTTCATTGTTTACCACCTTTCAAAATATTAATTCTCTACCATTACCACTAGTTTATTCTTCATGAATTCCTATTAAAGATATTTTGGAGCATTGCAATTGATTCTCCGTTTTCTTAGTTGCTCTTTTTCTCCTTAAATTTTTTTTTCATTTTTCACAGATCTTGTTTCATAATTTCTTGACCTTTTTAATGAAAATCCCTCTTTTATTTATCTCTTTGAGCATTCTCTATTAATGTCTTTTCAGACTACTTCATGGAGAAAACTGTATGCAGCCTGTAAAACTATTGGGGTTTTTATAACTGTATTACTGAACTTTTGATTTCTTTTGAAAATTTGGTTTGAAGCCTCCTTTTCAGTAAGCAGTTATTTCCCCTCAACTTTCTCATGTTATATATCCATTAAAGATAGTATGTAGCAAAGATTCACTACATTTGAGCTCATAAAATAAACTTATACAAATAGAATACATTTTTTATAGTTTACATATTACAGTCTCAAATGTTTTATGCCTAAAAGAAATATCCCTTCGCAAAAAAGAAAGTTTGAAAATTACTGTAGTCTACTAAAATTTCTGGCCCCAGGGAATATACCTTTCCTTAGAGAACTCCCTCTAAGATTGCTGTAATGCATGTTTTAGGCACACTTCAGCTACTGGGAAAAGCTGAAGGTTGCTCCCACATGATCTCACTATTTCCTGAGAAGGGAGCACGCCAGGACCATGCTTGAGATGGTCCTACACAAAACGAAGTCCAGCACAGAAGCTGGAGATACCTGTAAGGCCAGTCTCATACTCTTTCTCAATCACGAGCATAGCATTCTCTCTTTCACATCTAACTTTAGGATTATGTTTTATTAGCTCTTATTCCTATATAGACTTAATTTACTTTGAACTTATCTTTCAGCTTTTCATCTTCCACCTGAACCTAGACAGGCAAAGGGCAGGTTCACTGCTGACACAAGCTCCAACCTAGCTCATCTCAGCCACTGGGATTTGAGACCAAAGCCCCATAACAACAAAAAGGTTGCATTTGCCCAGACAGTTTCCTCTTCTCTCTTCCCTTTAGAACCTATAGTAGCAATGTTAAAGACTCAAACATTAGAGTTTAGGATCAAGTCTTATATTTTCCTCTCCAGCTCTCTAACAGAAATCTTAGTTAGTTAGTTATCATGCTCAGTCATGTTTGACTCTTTGCAACCCATGGGCTATAGCCTGCCAGGCTCCTCTGTCCATGGAATTCTCCAGTCAAGAATACTGGATGGGGTTGCCATTCCTTTCCCCAGGGGATCTTTCTGACCCAGGTATCAAACCCAGGTCTCCTGCATTGCAGATGGACTTTTTACCATCTGAGTCACCAGGGAAGCCCAGCAGAGGTCTTTATTTTTTCCAGAAGTCTAAATACTTAGCAAATGCACATGCATTGGAAGTGGGGGCAAAAGTCTCCCCAGGGTTCCCCACACTGTCACTCGCTTCATAAGAGACACAGCAGGGTGCCTGAAGGATGCCTTGGTCCAGACCTTGCCTCTGCCCCGGAGGATCCACCATGCAGGTTCTGGCAGGGCTACTGCAGAGAATTGACAATGGGCAGGTCTTGGGGCTCCCTGCCACTCGGCTCCTCACTCTCAGATCAAGGCATTGCTATGAGTTTCCAGTCCTTTTCAAACAACCCTCAATGATTCATCTCAAGAACAGAAGTAAGCAAGTTATTTTCACAAAATGTTTCTATTTTTTAATTAACATTATCCCACAATTCTACCATTCCCTAATCTTTCTCAGTACTCAAGAGATCTTTTTTCCCACAAAGTATCCAGGAGGTAAACACACTTCTGTAACCAGAAGGCCCTCCACTTCTCTAAAACATTGAAAGTCTTATAGCATCCCCAAAGACTGCCCCTGCTCCTGTTCATTAATCTCCTCTCATGTGGAAACCCACAAGACACCATGCAAACTGCACGGTCCCCTCAAGCAAGCACAAAGGTGACATAGGATATGTTCAGAAATCTGATCTCTGAGAAGCAAAGGAGGAAAGATACTTCCTGAAGCCCAGACTAGTCATCACCCCAGACCTGTAATGATGTGATGGCACTGGCCTCTTTGGTGATTGTTGGAAGGACTGGGTGAAATAATGTAAGTGCTTAGCAGAGAAGGTACTCTGAAAATAGTATTATTTTCATTCTACCCACAACTGGAGCCCTTTGCCCATATGGTAGAGTGGGAGATGGGACAATTCTTAAAGCAGAGCTGCCTGTCTGTAATGGAGAGAACACTTAGCCATCCTGTATTAAACATTTCGTACATGCCTGCCACTCTTTTAAGCACTTTGCATGAGGGGTTATTATCTGTATCCTCAAAGACAGTGTCTCAGAGGCAGAGAGTGGTTTATCCAGGTCACCCAAAGTCACCTGACTAGAAACTGCAAACAGGTCAAGGTTAAAAGAATGGGATGTAGATGCCAGAGTAAATAAAACTATGCAGAAGGTTAGCAAAAGTATAAATATATAAGAAACTGAGGTTTGTTTGGGGACAGAGAGGAATTAGGGATGTGAAATGGCCTAAATGGTAAGGGACTGACATAGATGACTCAGATATTTTGGTCAAAAATCGAGCATTGTATGCATATATGAAGATACAGAAAGGCAGATGGGAATGTGGATACAGGACTACACATAAGTACAATCTGATGAGAGCATCAGTAATGAACCGAGAGCTGAGTTTTAAGGGTTCTGAGCTAAATGTACTGTGAAAGTCAAGGGGTGCGTTTTTACCATATCTACTCTGAGGAAAGTAAAAGTACTACAGACTGATTTTTACCGTATCATCAGCTTTGAAAAATGCGTGAGGTTATCCCTGAATATTCATGAATGATATCTTTATGAAGATCTTTATAAAGATTTATGAAGTTGTGTTCCTGAATTTCAAAAGTTACATCAGAGGTTGAAGTTTTTCCTAAAATGCAAATAAACTACTCATTTAATGTTGTGGGTTTTTTTTTCCCTCTGCACAGTCTCAATGCTGGTCTCCAGTCAAACCCCCATCTGTTTTCCCACCATCCAGCTGAGTCACCAGCAAGCTGAGTATCACACCAGGGGCTCGGCTGAATCAACAGTAGCAGAACAGGGCAGGCTGAATGGGGCTGGACTGAAACTGGCCCTGACTGGGGAGGCGGGCATATTAATATTATCTACTTTATAAATTTAATGTTATCAATTTATAAATTTACCTTATAAATTGTCCGTAAGGATTAAGAAGGATGATGTATGTAGAGCAATAAGCATGGAGCCTAATATTGTTTATTATTATTAACATGACATTGACATGACATTGAAGTTGCTCAGTCGTGTCCGACTCGTTGCAACCCCATGGACTGTACCCTACCAGGCTCCTCTGTCCATGGAATTTTCCAGGCAAGAGTACTGGAGTGGGTTGCCATTTCCTTCTCCAGGAGATCTTCCCGACCCAGGGATCAAACCCGGGTCTCCCACATTGCAGGCAGATGCTTTACCATCTAAGCCACTGGGGAAGTCCATTATTAACATAATATTCTATATAACAATATATTCATCATCATCAGGGCTTCTGTCACTTGTTCTGTGACAGTAAAAGCTCCAGGCACTAGAAAGGAAACCAGCAGGAGCAGAAGACTCAGCTTTAGAGGGACCGGGGCTCTAGGTGACTTTGATCAGGAGTCAGACGCATGGGGACAAGACAGATCAGAAACGCAGTTTTCAGAGCTGGGACCTAGGGCGAAGCCAGACACAAAGCCAGGCCAGCAGAAACACTGATTTGCCATGGAGTCTCAGGGTCTGGGTGGAACTCCTTCAGGCTTCTGCATGGGGTCAGGCTGGTTGCAGAGACCAGGACTGGGCTGAACTGGAGGGAGCAGCTACAGAAGACAGCCGAGGGTAGAGATCAGGGCAGAGAGAGTTCAAGGGGCACCAAGCAAGGTATGCTCTGGGGCTCTTGCTTCCTCTTCTGCACAATGCAACTGGATTCGATTATCCACAATTGATAGAACAATGGAGTTCAGTACTTTTTCCCCCAGGAGACATATATCACAGGCTTTCAGGTCCAATTTTAACAATAATGAAGCAACTATGAACATGTGTTTGTCACAGATCTCTGCTCTCCAAAAATGTTATGTCTTCCAGACATAATACATTTATGACTGGACATCAGAAATTCATTTTAAATGTATATGTACTTGATTCTGTGCCCACAGGAAAGCCTGCTATTAGCTTAAAGTGAAAAGTTTTGAGGAGTTCCAAGCACAGAGCATTTCCCTTAGAAGGGCCTTTGTCTTTAATGGAGTAGGTTTGCAAACCGCCCCAGGCAAATGCTAAGTATGCCAGCATCACAAGACTTTCCTTATGAAGTGTCAGTCTGGTTGGGTCAAGTCCTCAAGACAGACATAATTATCTCTAGCATGATGCTGTTTCATACCAATACCATATATAGCTTTGGGTTTAGGCTTAGGAGAGAGCATACAACTGGTTTGGAGCTCAAGAGGAGTGTATGATTACAAAGACCACTCCCTTACACCTTTTAATTTTTTTATGATTCCCCAGAACAAATATATAGTGGTTTTTCTGGCTGTCTAGCAAGAAACCTGGTGCCCCCTAAGCTATCCTGGCACGCCCTCTGAAAATTTTTAAGATGAGCTAAAGTCAAGGAAAAACTGATCTGGGTAATTAAAAGACACATAAACAAAAGATTACGTACCAAGATGACTTGAAACCTTTAGTAAAACCATTGTAAATTGTGCTTTGGGGAGAACAAAACCATAACATATTATAGCAAGTAAACACATTATTGCCTTAAATGTAATCTCAGAGCCATGGACTTTCCCAATTCTGCTTCTATAATTTTCTATCTTTGTTATTATTATCATCATTTTTTTTTTTTGCTTAACAAAAGAAACCAGTCTTTGAAACAATGATCTTGCTACAGTATGCAGCAGTGACATAACACAACAAGCTTGAATGAGACCCTCTGCAAAATCCAAGAAAGGACCCCTCTTTGTTGTATACCATGTACCCCCCACCCCCGACACACACACACACAACCTTCCCACCTTTCTCTACTGAACAGGGTACATTGGCTGGACTAACAGGAGTGTCTGCAGGAATACCTGCTACCATTAACTTAAAAAAAACCAGACCTCCTAGATGGAATTCTAATAGGTCCTTGCATTTGCATTATGCCCTGTAGTCATTGAATAACGTTTACTGAACGGGATACAAAAGGCAGCAAGACATTCATCTCCCCACTCCCAAATGATAGCTTAATGTGGATACTCACAGACAAGCAAGCAGGCGACTACAGTTCAGCAGAGGAAAGAGAGGCAGCCTGCTAGGAAAGACACCAGGGAGTATCCAACACACCTTCCTGAAAGGCTCCCTCTGAACTCCCAGACACCGTCTGACACCAGGTGTCATTGTCAATTTTATAGATGAGGAAACCAAGAATCAGAAAGGCTGAGTGCCTTGCCCAAGTTAAACGTATATATTCAGAAGGGGAGTTTTGATCATATGTCACTATTCAACATCTAGGCATAACATTTTTTTATCCCTAAGGCAATAATTTATCAAACAGTACATAGATTTACTGGAATGTCTGATGTAGCTTTCATAGGTCCCTAACAATCTCAGAGGCCAGTTTTAGAACTAGAAGAATCTGATTCAATATTTTTAAGTCTTTATTTTAGTCTTACCTTTTAACCCCACAAATTCATGAGACTGGTTTAGATTCCTTTGGGAGAAACCACTGGAGACTCTACCTCCTTATCTGAATATCATTTCTATTAATACAAACTACAGTTGACCCTTAACATTCACAAAGACTAACAGCATGAGAAAATGTGAATACTCGTATTTGCAAATGCTTCTACAACATATAATTTTCTCCATAAAATGGTAGTCTTTCCTTCATTCCTTCATTTAAGAAGCATCTTATTGAAATCTTGCTACAAGCAGGCAATAATGTAAAACCACACAATCTAAACGACCCCTTTAGAGCAGAAAACAGCACAACCAGGTTGAGATTAGACACCGAACAGTCAGTTAGGCTCATTCACCAGTAAAGTGACTCATTTCAATGCACTCGTATCACTATGCATGCATGCATGCAAATCCCTGCTTCAGCAAAGTTATAAACATTACATGTCATGGATTTTGGATCATAGGTACATAATTGAAACTACAAGTATTAAAACTATAAACATTCTAGATTCCTGTACCTGGTGCTGGAGACTTAAGACTGTCTGTCTGTGTGGCACTAGGCCAATCACTTGACTTCTCTGTGCATCCTAGAGTTGAAGTAGATCATCTGTAAGATTGTTCTTAGTCCTAAATACTGATGCTATCAAGTATTCTATTAAGGGCAGCTTTGAAGTTGTGAATTTTGATTATAAGGGCTGTCTTAGTCTGTTCTGGGGTCTGTAGCAAAACACCATAGACTACTAGTTGGCATATAAACAACACACATTTATTTCTCACGGTTCTGCAGACTGGGAAGTACAAGTGCAAGGCATAAATCTGTTATTTGATGAGGTTCTTTTTTCTTGTTCACAGACAGCCATCTTTTCACTGTGTCCTCACGTGGTAGAAAGGGTAGGGGAGCTCTTTGGGGTTTCTTGTATAAAGCCACTAATTCTACTTATGAGGGCTGCATTCTCATGACCTAATCACCTCCCAGAGGCCCCACCTCCAAATGCCATTATATGATTTGGAGAAAATGCAAACTCTCAGTCTATATCAAAGGCATTTATTTGTTAGGAGCAATGTACACACTGTCACCTCATTTTCATAAAAACGTATCTTTTATTCTCTCCAGGGACTGATCTCTTGAATTTTGTCTCTACAATTGTAAAATCTGGAAGGTAAGTGCTTATGATTATAATAATGGAGAAGAAGTAGCTACAGCCATCATACCAATCAAGCAAATGAACATTTTATGGTTTCCATGAAACCAAGTTTCATATATATACTAAATCTTCATGGAAGGCAAGGTACTCAGTTCTTCAATCCATAGAAATTATTTTAAAACACCTCAGCCTTTGGACCATTGCATTATCATATTTCTCTCACGGCTCATAATTGCTTTTAAATGTGTGAGTGAGATCTATTTCTGGATCATCATTTTCCAAAGCAGTCCCACAATGACTGTTACAGGTTTGTTACTAACTGCTTTACAATGGCTTTCTCAAGCTTGCATAACAGTGGTGATAAAACTGCTGCAGATGATTAATATTCATTGGCTGCCCACAATATGTCCACAAAACCATATGTGCAGCTCAAGCTTTCCAGCATCACAGCCTCAGAGACAATATGTTTCCCGTAGCAGGACAGTCAACTACAAATGCGGGGATCACCTTCAAAGGTGAGTTTAAAGCATCAGTCACAAACTGGGCTTTCTGGGCACAAGAGAACAGCTCACAGATGTGGGCTTTTACCTTTTTTTTTTTAACTAAGTTGTCAACATTTAAAAACTAGGATATGCAACATCTTAAAAATCTGGATTCCTTGCTTCATATAATTTAGATGATATGGTAACACCAAAGCCTACGTTTCCAGGCGACAATGATGGGCTGGAATTGACTGATCCCTTAGGTGGGTTTTACCACTTCCCTACTCCATTCATTTACAATATTGTTCTGATGGACATTAAGCTTATACCCATCAGTCTATCAATCCCATTTAAACCTATTTTTAAATGACCTATTGGAAAGAAATATGGATATCCTGGCCCAAGTTAACACAGAGTCCTTCACATGAGGTTCATGGCCCATGACTGGCACAGAGCATGTAGAGATGTTTGCTGGGCCAGACTGAACTGAATGTAGCGCATAGGAAGGAAACAGAATGTCGGGTTTCATGAGGTGAACTTTGAAAACTTAGAACAAACAATTTCGGTCAGATTGTAACCATGGCTATAGGCTTCTTTACCACACCAGCTTCCAGTGACCACGTCCTGTTGGCCCTCCCACCAACATGCTGTGCACTCATGGGCCTGGGTGCCACACCCAGAACAGAACATTCTCATTAAATTAATGACCTCTCCCAAACATCCAAAGGTCTTCAATCAACACCAATACCAAAGCCACATTAGTGGCAACGGCAACCAAGGGATTTGAGATTGGATTTACAATATGATTCCTACAGAAAGTGGTGCCTGCCATATTGTGGGAGAAGTTAGGAAGTGTTCCAAGCACTTCTCCCTCAGCTGCTGAGGGGACCAGACTGATCCCCAAATTCTGCGGACTTGTTGCATTAATGGCTCCACAGCCTAATTCAAGCAGCTTATGCATGCCCACACTGCCACATACATGCTCATGTGCTGAGGGTGTTTGTTGCAAGAGTGGAACAATCCCAGAAATGGACCATTATAAACATTTTGTTCATGGCTTTCCAGCTAAGATGTTTCCATCAAAATGATACATGTATTATGTACTGGCTATGCAAGAATTTCCAGCCTAGGTAAAATCTCTGTATTTGAAAGTGACATTGAATTAACACCCAGCATAAATCTGGACCTTTATTTTCTTACTTGTAAAAAGACAGGCTCAGTGGTTCTCAAATAGTTTGGTGGGGAAAATGGCAGAATACTTCTTCTCTGAAGAAATACTACTCCAAACCACAATATATAACACAATAGTTAGCTTGTTCTTGTTGAAAAGGCCTGAGCCTTCCTTTCTGACCCATTCCCCAGCATTCATACTTTAGGAAACTCTGAAACCCACTGCCCAAAATGATCTCAAAGTCTCCTTCCAGCCCTGATCTTCTATTACTCTAAGTCTGTATCTTCTAAGTCCTGTCTATGGTTATGTATACCTATAACCCATGTAATATGGGATATGATAGGCCTATAATAGGGAAGAACAATATCCGACTCCATATTAGACCCATTTTTAAACTTTTGTATTCTGTTACTTCCTCTTCAAGTTAAGAATGTTGCCTACAGCCAGCAATATATAGGATAGCCCATTCCCAAGGCTCCGACCTTTAAGGGTAACACTTTTCTACTTATATAGCAATAGAAAGTTGCAGAACAGAGAATATCATTTGTCTCATTATAAGGTTACAGGAACATTGTGACCTGACCTGTGTGGAAAGTTGCAAGAATAAAGGATTACTACACCAAGAAGTTTACAACAACCAACTTTGCCCTTTGCTCATCTTACCTTTAAAAATGCCTTGCTGAAACCCTTCAAAGGCTTCAGGGGTTTTGAGGCATGAGCCACCCAGTCTCCTTGCAGGCCCTGCAATAAGCCTTTTTCTACTCCACACTCTGACATTTTGGATATGTTTGTCTTCTCTGTGCATCGGGCACATGAACTTGTGTTTGGTGACAGGACTTCACAGTAGTACCTTTTAGCTGCTTTCGTTAGGTATTGGCAGGAGACTTAATGGCTTTTCACAGAGAGCAGTAGAACTTTTAAGCTCTGGCTCAATGGAAGATATGTTTCAGCTCAGTTAACCTTATGCCAAAAGTAGTAGCTCACAAACCTTCCCACCACCAGAGCCCAGAGAGGAGAGAGAGCTCAGAGACCAGGAGTCCCAGCCTGACCAAGCACAGCAGACGGAACTAGAGAAAAGAGGGCAGGATGAGCCGTGCAGAGACAATATTGCATGCCAACGGTACTTTACCAAGACATTTCTGCCTTTGTCCACAACACTCACACCTTCACCTATTTTCTGTGAAAACTAAGATACTGTGAGGGGAGTCCACGATGTATACTTGATGTTCAACAAAATCTGAATTTCCAACCTCGGAGTCTTGATAGATGTGACAGACTTTCATTTTCATGGGAAAACCTAAAAATCATGCCATATATTTACTTAACCATGTAAAGAATCAAAGGTCAGCTGAGCATACCACATTAGCATAAAGATGTTAATTCATCTTTTCTGCAAATGGAAAAATTACTTTTGGAATAGCACCAAGAACTCCCTTCTTCTGACAGTAGCTTGGACATGAAAACAATGGGTGACTGAATATATTCTTTTTGAGAATACATTTGGGTAGAGACTTAAATATAAAACCATCTTCAAGTCAAAAGTAGATTTTGCATAAAATATTCACTCCACATTCTGAAGTGTATTATAAATGCAAAAATGGAGCATTTTTAAGTAATTGTATTCCAGATATTTCTTTTTATACTCAGATACACTTTTTTTGAAATCCCATTTAATCAGAAAAAAAACAAAATTGAAATTCTAAAGGTGAAAATCCTGGAGTGTAATTTGTGCTGTCATTTAAAATAATGCTTTGTTTAAACTCTAAAAATGAAGAAAAATGTAAACTGTATTTTATTTTGCAGCGGCCCAATAATCGAAGCAATTTAACTGAAAATATTGTAATTAAAGTAACAACAGATTATCCCATCTAGAAAATGCCCTGTCTTCTTTGCAGTGTTACCCTGCTTATCTCCTTAATAAGAATTCCTATTCATTCACTCTGAAAATGCTAGCATTTTAAAGAATAACAAATAGGGACTATCATTAATGGTTAAAAGAAAATAGGGAAATTTTGAAGATGTTGCCTGGCTTTGAAGTATAATTGTTTTAAGGGAGTTTTTCTGGTTTTGCCAAGGTGATGGATCACACAGACCTTCCTGTCAACAGTCTGTATAACTTTCTTACTCAGACACATGTTGTGGTGAGACCTGCCTTTTCACAGGATAATATTAGAGAGGTTTATGAATTTGTACTTCCCTGGAGAAGGAAATGACAACCCACTCCAGTATTCTTTCCTGGGAAATCCCATGGACAGAGGAGGCTGGTGGGCTACAGTCCACGGGGTCGCAAAGAATCAGACATGACTGAGGGACTAACACACACACACGTAAATTTGTGCTACTTCTAATGACTGACTTATAAGAAACCATTTGGGGGGAATTCATGATCCTTAAAAAAAGAAAAAAAAAAGATGAAGGAAATTTTCAGAAAGAACAAGTTAAGACTTTCCCAAGATGCCTGAAAACAAATCAAATATTGTTTTACCTCAGAAAACTTGACAGCCGCTACTCTGTAATTTTAAAAATATTTACTATAAACAGCTTTAAGAACAGACTCCTCTTCTATTTCCTCTGAGGCAGTTTGTGTTTTTGGTAAATGTCACTAGCGACCAGCAGCAGATTCTCCTACTAATGTGGCTTAGGTGCTGGGGGGGCTAGGGTTTGAGAATATGAAGAAGATAGACTTCCAGGAAACCAAAAAAAAAAAAAAAGTTCAGAAAAAAATGACCATCACAGCATCCTTAGAGTTTATTTCATTAAGAAACCAGTTGGAAACACCCACTCACTACTAATTCTTATGCGGACTTCACTAACTTATTCTCACTGGATTAGATCTGTCTTGTCTGATACAATTCTACCTTGCCCAAATCTAGAAAATAAATCATGGCCTTGTTTCATATAAATCCCTTATTTTTTATTTCTATGCACATTTCTTTGTATACTAAATAGGTCTGTGTATTTCTTTTGTTTTCTAAATGCTTCCTCATCCTGATTCTCACCTTTGCCCCAGAGAGAAGGAGCAGATAATCTCCATAGCGTTCTCCTAAACCCATACAAGGAAGAACAGCTTTCCCTGAGGAGCCAGGCAGCCCACAGCATTACCAGGGAAAAGATTGTCCTTTTGAAATGTCCTCAGAAGAGACCCAATGGGAAGCCCAGCAACAGCCTCATTTTCACGAATGCACCCTAGTGAGAATTCCCCAGCACCTTGTGCAGCCCTTCTACACAACAGGACTGGGCTACCAGGAGAGGAAGCCAGGCAGACCTGCCAGCGAATGGCGGGGAACTGAGCCCCCGAATAAACCCAGTGCTGACGAGCGGCTTTGGTCTCAGGCCAGCTTCCTCTACCACAGCACGTCCTGGGGCTGACTGTCACATGGGGGAGAGAGCTGTTCTGTTCACTGAGTGCATTTTTGGAGAAACTGTAGCCCAGAGGTAACGTCAAAATACCTTCCTAAAATAGATGGTGCTTCTGCGGAGGATAAATGCGTGCAAAACTGAGGCTGCAGCACTGGGGCTTCAGATAGCTGGTGGAAGCATCTGCTTGCCTCTCAAAGAGGAATAGCAATCCTGCAGGGTGTGAATGTTCTGGTGAGTCAACCTACGACAGGCGCATACAAGTTAATTATAGTTATCAGAGATTATTCCATATTAGCACGGCAGCAAACCTGTTAGCCTGGTCTTTAGCTCTTCTATTAACTGGGAAAGTAGTCCCCTTGTGTGTGAGGGTGAGAGGAGCACAGTGAAGCTTGCCAAAAAGATTTTAAAGAAAAAAAGTCAGTGCATAAAGCTGGCTGATTTTTTGATATCTGCTGCCTAAGGCTTCAACAAAGCCTGTGCTAAGAAGTACAGATTATGTTCAAAGTTGCAATTTGAAAACCCATGTCCTACAATTTAAAAGAATCAGTGGAAACCTTTTCACCCAAGTGCCACACCAAAGCAATCAGAGCCTGTGAAGCCAGGCTGGCATCTGAATTCACTGCAAAGATTTCCATCATGGTTTTAAAATAAGGATAGAAACCATATGTTGGTGTGCTAAAATATAAGCACATTCAAGTCAAGTCACTGCCTCTGACAGTAACACAAAGGGGCAGTTTATAGAAGTCAAAGGTCACTTTCATAAAAAAATAACCATAGTTGGAAGGATGCATAGGAGTCAGCTAGTACAGCCTGCCCATCCTCCACCCTTCACCTGTGGCCTTGCTTTGCAAATGTGGAAGCTGAGACATAAAAAGACAAGGTCACTGGCCCACTGTCACAAAGCTAGTTGGTACCAAAGCAAGAACCAGGGACAAGGTAAGTGATCCCTTGGTTTACTGCTCCTTCCAACTCTACACATTACAGATGCCACCTACACACTCAGAGGTTTTTCAAAATGTTCTAATAATAAAACTGTACTATAAAATATTGTACAAGCCTACTTTTAATCCTTTTGGGGCAATGAACAGTTTTAAATGCATGTCATATGAATAGCTAATTATATACAATTAGTCTGGACAGAAAAAAAAAGATGGAACACTGATGATAAATACATTTTCATACCAAAGTCCAAGATTAAGGTTAAGATAAAACCACTCTTTGAATGCATAAGATCCTGCCATCTTTCTAGATTTAAGTTTGACAAAATAGTAGGAACTCCGAAATGTGTGACCAGCTGGCCAATGTTGAAATCGCACTGGTAGGGACCTGAAAATTTAGGGTTGGTGGACTGAGAATGAGCCCTAGTTTTTCCCCCAAACCAACCCTACTCAACCCCAAATCACAGGGAAAGAAGCCATTTCCCACTAATCCCAACCCAGAGTAACTCAAAGGGTGAAGAGAATGGGCCAGGTCATCCTCCACATGTACCCCTTCCAAGCCACAGAATAGCCCAAGCAGAATGGTTCAAAAACTCTCAAAGTAGTGGATTTTCTAGGAATGAGATAAGTCTCATATTTTAACTGATATTGAAAAGAAAATCAACAACGTGGAATCACAAACCGGATATTCACCGCCATCCGATGCCATCATTGCTGTTGTACAGAGACACATAGAAAAGACTGGAGCTATTGTGATGCTGTTGTTGATTCAATATAAGCCAGCAGAAAGGACCACACTAGGAAAAATGCTGATGTTTACTTTTTGTTTCTCCATCTACCTTCCATTCCAAGGAGCTTCAAGCCCCCCTGATGGAAACCACAACCCTGGACAACTCCACTGTCCTCTCCAGTCTAGTTTTCTGAGTCTTTGCTACAACTTCACTCCTCGAGCCTCTGAACCAAGCAGGCAGCCTCCCCCTAATGCAACTCACTCCTCTGCACCCGGCTTTCAGCAGTCCCATCCCTATGGAAAGATGGTGACAGACAAACCCATGCTGGCTTGCTAATGATTGAAGGCAATTTAATGCTGGATTGACAGCATTCATGCTAAAGATAGAAAACAGTGGCAAATTCTCCTGTGACATGCCCAGGTACTTGCCAATAACAGTCAGCTCTCATAAGTCAGCACAGGAGAGGAAAAGCATTGTGATTCTGAAGCAAAGTGTCCCAAAGTGACAAGAGAGGAGGTCGCAGGCACTAGGAGCCAGGCCAGAAGAAAAACAGCTATGGCGGTTTTGGGGGAGGTTGATTATTTTGAGCTTCCCTCTGTGTGTGTGTGCTAAGATAGCTGTGTTAGTCCTCACGTGTTTCTCTTCAAGTGTCCAATTCTTTGTGCGCATATGGACTATAGCCCGCTCCTGTGTCCACGGGATTCTCCATGCAAGAATACTGGAGTAGGTTGCCATGCCCTCCTCCAGGGGATCTTCTCAACCCAGGGACTAGACCCCAGTCCCTCACACATCTCCTGCATTGTCAGGCTGGTTCTTTACCACGAGTGCTACCTGGGAAGCTCTGTGTTAGCGTGTCCAAGGCCCTTGCACAGACCTTAGCTCCTTTCATTAGGGAAGCAGAGGGGAGAGAGTCGATATTCAGGATCAGACCTTGTTAAGTGTGACTCTGGTTCTACCACTTATTAGTTGAGTGGCTTTGGCCAACTTGCTCTACCTCTCTAAACCCCAATTTTGTCACCTGTATCTCAAAGGATTGTTCTGCAGATCACACAAGTTAATAAACACAAGGTATTTTGCTCAGTGCCTTGTTCAGAGTAGATGCTCAACAGTGCTAAATTATTACCATTAAATGTTTTTAATATTAGCCATCCTCATCGTCATAAGAAGCCTGTGAACTTCCTATTTCGTCATGCTCCTCTGCACTCAGCATCGGCAGCCTCGTACCACCAAAAAGGAAAAAGGTGTAGTGCCAAAGAGTGCAGGCTTTGCCAGCACACAGAGCTAAGTTTAATTGTTCCATCTGCCACTTAATAGCTGTTTCACCCAAACAACACAGTTAACATCTCCGGGCTTCCTCAGTTTCTTCATCTGAAATTGGGAGTAATAACACCTATCTCTAGGCTTCCCGTCAAGACTGAATACAATAAAGCACATAAAATGTTTAATACACAGTCTGATGCACAGGAAATGCTCAAGAAATAATCGCTGTCATTATTATCATCATCATCACTCTGTCTTAGGCCTGTGTGCTTCAAATGACTCATCAGTCTGCCCCAGTTTGCAGTCATGACCCAAAGACCTTCATCCATCAATTCTCAACTCAAATGCGACATTCTTTAAAGTCAATCTCTCCACACTTTACTTTATTTATTTATATCTTTGTGATTATCACGATCTGTGATTAACTTGGGGCGGGGGGGTGGGTTTACTTGTTTATTTTCCTTTTCTCCTTTCTGAAATGTAAGCTCTGTAAGAGGGGAAGACTCTTTTATCTGTCATGTTCATAATAGAACACAGTCTGACTAATAGAAGATACCCATAAAGCATATGAGGAATCAAAAGGAGAAATAAAGAGAAAATACTGAAGAATGGACTATTTCAAGGTTCTGAAGTTATACATCCACTGGGGCAGAGACTGTTTTTATCTAACTCCCCATCATATACCCATAACCAGCCTAGTAAGCTCATGATCGTTAAATGAATGCATGTACAAATTCTACTCTTAGGCCCAGCCTGCTGATCCCTGTGGCCTTCAAAGTTATCCTGAGAGTATCCGAGTGGTGTCAGTGAAGCCAGTCAGCAAATATCCACCTTGTCCCTATGCGGCTATGGTTCTGAGTTTGTAATGCTTAGGCATCACCTGGGGACACTGTTAAAACCCATATTTTTATTCATCACTACAGCCAATACTGGATTAGGAAGACAGGTGGGGCCTTAGAATCTGCATTTTTAGTTAGACTTTCCAGATGTTCCTGACATAGGATATTGAGGATGACACTTTGAGAAACTCTCATTAAAGTATCCACCTTGAAAGAAGATGGTTAAGAGTTAGTCTCTTCCATAGACTTGAGGTTGCCAAGGGGGAGGGGTAGTAAGAGGTGGGGAAGAGAAGGATTGGGAGTTTGGGATTCGCAGATGCAAACTGTTATATATAGGTTGGATAAGCAATAAGGTCCTACTGTATAGCACCGGGAGCTCTATTCAACATCCCATAATATACCATAATGGAAAAGAATATGAAAGAGAATATATATATACATACACACATACACACACACACATATGTGTGTATATCCAAGTCATTTTGCTGTATAGAAGAAATTAACACAACACTGTAAATAAGCTATAGTTAGTGTTAATGTTAGCTGCTATCATGTCCAATTCTTTGCCATCCCATAGCCCACCAGGCTCCTCTGTCCAAGGAATTCTCCAGGCAAGAGTACTGGAGTGGGTTGCCATTCCCTTCTCTAGGAGATCTTCCTGACTCAGGGATTGAACCTGGGTCTCCTGCATTGCAGGCAGATTCTTTACCATCTGAGCCACCAGGGAAGCCCACTTGAATAAAAAATTTTTTTAAAAGTTTTTTAAAGTAAGTCTCTCCCCATGAGGTGAGATATGATGATCTGGTTTAGGAGATAAGACAAGTAAATCCTGAGGGGTCCAGATCTAGATGGCAAAGGAAGAAGATCCTGTGCTCACCTCCTTCCATGGACACACCAAAACTACAACTAAATATAAAACAACAATTTCTGAGGAAGACCTGAAGACTAACAGATTTTCTACAGCTAAGGATATAAAGAGAAGGTCACATCAAGATAGGGAGGAGAGTCAAAGATGTAATCTAGTCAGAACGAACATCCTGCTACAGCAACCCACAAGTGGGAGGGATATCACAACCATGCAGTCCCCCCACACTCAGAAATGAAGGGTGAGCCCCACATAGTCTCCCCAGTCTGGGAGATCTACACTAGGAAGATAAGCCCCATGCTGTCTGCCTCTGAAAACCACTGGTGCTTACATTCAGGAGAGCGAGAGGGCTACAGGAAACTAAGACTCTGCTTTCGAAGGGCATGTGCACAAACTCACTCATTCCAAGTCCCAGCACAGAGGCAGCAGGCTGAAAAGAGCCTGGATCATACGAGAAAGAAATTTATTAACTAATTTTAGGGCATGTACCCGAAGGCAGGTATCTGGTGGAACTTTCTCCAGGAACAAAAGCACTGGAGCATGCCATTTATCTTACTCTCCTTTCATCTAGGTGGCAGATCACTGGTGTGTACATTTCTGTCATTCTCCATCAATCTACTTAATGTCATGGGCCCCACCCTGGCATTTCCTGAGGACCAACATCCCCCAGCCCACTGGCCATGGGTGGCCCCATCAAAGCAGTTCCTGCTGCACTCTACCTGGCAGGCTATGTCAACCCGTACTGGTGTCCTTCTAAAGTGGCTCCCATTCCAGGCAGTCAGCCCTAAATGCTAGCCTGCCTGTTAGAGTTGCAGCCTGGATTTACAACCAGATATACTGAGGACAAGCCTCACACATTAGCATGCCTGCTACAGTCACAAGCAGTTTTCTCAGCCAGCTGGCCTGAGAGCAAACCATGCCCATGAGTGCACCCGCAACAAACAAACCCAACCACAAGATATGGGTACACAAAACCCATATAGGGGATACCCCCTGGAACACCTAGCTCTGGTGATCAGAGCAATTGCTCCGCTGGGCCCCACATAACATTTTCTACATAAGGTCATTCTTTCAAAACTAGGCGATATAACTGATGTACCTAATACATAAAAATAAAACACAGAAAATTAGGCAAAATGAGGAGGAAATTAATACTTTCCAAATGAACAAACAAGACAAAACCTCAGCAAAAGGACTGGAAAAAAAACAAATAGTTCAAAGGAATAGTCATAAAGATGCTAACCAAACTGGGGAGAAGAATGAGGAATTCAATAAGACCTCCAAAAAATAGATAGAAAATATAAAAAACAATCAATCTTAAATGAAGAATACCAAAACTGAAATGAAAAATATACTAAATGAAATCAAGAGCAGATTAAATGATATAGAACAATCAGCAATTTGGAAGACATGGTAGTAGAAATCACCCAATCAGAACAGCAAAAAAAAAAAAAAAAAAAGAATATATTTTAAAATGAAGATAATTTAAGGGACCTCTGATACAATATCTTGCGTATTGACATTTGCATTGTAGAGGACCCCAGAAGGAGAGAGAGGTAGAAAAAGACAGAGCATTTATTTGAGGAATGAATTTCTGAAAACATCTTTAACCTGGCAATAGAAGTAGATATTTGGTCCAGGAAGAACAGAAAGTGCCAAACAAGATGAAGGTAAAGAAACTTATGCAAGACACATTATAATTAAAATGTGAAACATTAAAAAAAGAGAATCTTAAAAGCATTGAGAGAAAATCGCAAGTTACATACAAAGGAATCCCCATAAGACTATCACCTGCTTTTTCAGCAGAAACTTTATAAGACAGAAGGGAGTGGCATGGTGTTTTCAAAGTACTAAAAGTACAACTGAGAATACCCAACAAGCAAGGCTATCATTCAGATTTGAAAAAGAAATAAAAAATTTCCCAAACAAACAGAAGTGAAAGGAGTTCATTACCACTAAATCACCTTTAGAAAAAATGTAACAGATTTCTTTAATTGGAAGAGGAAAGGTCAGTACTAGAAATAAGAAAATTATGAAAGAAAAAATTTTCACTGGTAATGCAAACATATGATAAAGGTACTGGATCAATCACTTGCAAAGCTAGTATAAAAAACAAAAGTAATAAAATTATCTCTATGTACAATAAAGTAATTAAGGAATACACCCAAATTAAAAGGTATAGAATATGATGCCAAAACATAAAACATGGAGGTAGGAATAAAATGTAGAATGCATTTGGGCTTAAGATATCATCAACTTAAAACAGACACTTATATACACAGGTTATTGTATATGAACCTCATAGTAACCAAAAGCTTATAATGTATACACAAAAAATAAAGATAAAATGACACAAATATAACACTAAAAATAGTCAACAAATTACAGGTGAAGAGAACGGAGAAGAAGAAAGGAACAGAAAACTATCAAACAACTAGAAAACAATAAACAAAGTGGCAGGAAGTACACATCTATCAATTAATTATTTTAAATGTAATAAACTAAATGTTCCAATCAAAAGGCTTAGAATGGCTGACTGGATAGAAAAACTGAGAACTATGTACATGCTGCCTACAAGAGACTCACATCACATCTAAAGACACAAACAAGCTGAGAGTGAGGGAATGGAAAAAGGTATTCTATGCAAATGGGAAAAAAAAGAAAGCTGAGGTAGCAACACTTGCATCAGACAAAATAAACTTTAAAATAAAGACTGTAACAAGAGACAAAGTAGGACATGACATAATGATAAAATGGGTCAATCCAACAAAAGAATAAGTCACTTGTAAATATCTGTGTAACCAACAAAAATGTGCCTAAATTTGTGAAGCAAATATTAACTGACATAAAGGGGGAAATGACAATAATACAATAATAGTGGGAAATCTTAACATCCCACTAACATCAGTGAATAGATCATTCAGACCAAAAATCAATGAGAAAACATTGGCATTAAATGACACATTAGTTAATAGATTTATACAGAATATTCCATCCAAAACCAGGAGAATACACATTCTTTTCAAATGCAAATGGAACATTCTCTAGGATAGATCACATGTTAGGCCACAAAAGAAGTCTTAATAAATTTAAGAAGATTGAAATCATATCAAGTATCCTTTCAATCACAATGTTATGAAACTAGAAATCACCTACAAGAATAAAATTGGGAAAACCACAAACATGTGGAGGCTAAATAAAATGTTTCTAAACAATCAATGGGTCAATGAAGAAATCAAAGAAAAAATTTAAAAATCCTAGAAACAAATCAATATAGAAACACACAATGTTCTAAAATCTAAGGACACAGCAAAGCAGTTTTAATAGGAAAGTTTAAAACCACACAGGCTCAGGAAACAAGAAACAAGAAAAATCTCAAATAAAAAAATCTAACCTTACAATTAAAGGAACCAGAAAAAAGAAAAAAAGAACAAAGCCCAAAGTTAGTAAAAAGTAAGGAAATAAAGCTAAGATCATAGAGGCTAAAAAACAATAGAAAAGATTAATGACACTAAAAGTTACTTCTTTGAATAGATAAACAAAATTGATAAACCTTTAACCAGATTTGGGGGGCAGGGAGGCCAAATAAATAAATAAAATTAGAAATAAAAAAGAAGTTATTAAGTGACACTACAGAAATACAAAGGCCTATAAGAGATTACTATGAGCAAGTATATGCCAACAAATAAGACAACCTAGAAGAAATGAATAAATTCCTACAGACATACAATAGAAAATCTGAACAAGCCAATCACTAGTGATGAAACTGAATCAGTAATTTAAAGAAAACTCTCAATAAATGAAAATTCAGGACCAGACAACTTCATAGATAAATTTTATAAAACATTTAAAGAAGTATTAACACCCATCCCTCTCAAACTATTCCAAAAAATTGAAGAAGGAATATGTCTAAACTTGTTTGATAAAGGAAACATTAATGTGATACCAAAACCAGAGAAAAACACTACAAAAAAGAAAGCTACAAGTCAGTATTCCTGATGAACATAGATGCAAAAATTCTCAATACAAATTAGCAAACTGAATTTAAAATTACATTGAAAGAATCATACACCATGAATAACTGAGATTTAACCCAGGAATGCAAAAATGATTCAATAGCCACAATCAATCAGTGTGATACACCACCTTAACAAAACAAAGGATAAAAATCATATGATCATCTCAATAGATGCAGAAAAAACATTTGACAAAATTCAACATATATTTATGATTTAAAAAAAAAAAAACACCTCTCAACAAAGCTGATATAGAGGGAAAAAGCCTCAACATAATGAGGGCCACTTATAACAAACCCACAGTTGATATAGTACACAATTTCTAAAAAGCTGAGATTTTTCCTCTGAGATCAGAAGCATAACAGGGATGCCCATTCACCTCTTTTCTTCAACATAATATTGAAAGTCCTAGCCACAGCAATCAGCCAAGAAAAAGATATAAAAGCCATCCAAATTTGAAAAGAAGAAGCAAAACTTACTATTTGCAGATGACATGATACTACAGAAAATCCTAAAGACGACATCAAAAAAACTACTAAAACTGTTAAGAGAATTCAGTTAGGTTTCAGGATACAAAATCAACATATAGAAATCAGTTGTGTTTCTATACACTAAAAATGAACTAACAGAAAGAAATTAGGAAAATAATCCCTTTTGCAATGACATAAAAATTGAATCAAGAAAGTGAAAGACCTATACTCTGAAATCTATAAGACATTGATTAAAGAAACTGAAGGTGACACAAATAAATGGAAAGATACACTGTTCTCATGGAATGGGAGGATTATTACTGTTAAAATGTCCATGTTACCCCAAATAATCTACAGATTCAGTGAAATCACTATTGAAATATCAATGAAATTTTTCACAGAACTGAACAAATAATCTTAAAAGTTGTGTGGAAACATAAAAGACCCTTAATAGCTAATTCAGTCTAAGAAAGAACAAAGCTGAAAGTATTATGATCCTTGACTTCAGACTAGACAACAAACTATAATAATCAAAACTCTATGGAACTGGCACAAAAACGGACATATAGATCTATGGAAGAGAACAGAGATTGTAGAGATAAACCCACATTTATATGGTCAAATAATGTATGACAAAGGATCTATGAATATATCATGGGGAAAAGACAGTCTCTACAATAAATGATTTTGAGAAAACTTAACAATTACATGCAAAAGAGTAAGACTGGATGATTTTTTTAACCACATACAAAAATAAACCTAAAATGGACTAAAGATTTAAATCTAAGACCTGAAATCATAAAACTCCTAGAAGAAAATATAGACAGTACCCTCTTTGACATTGATTTAGGCAGTATTTTTGGATGTTTCTCCTGAGACAAGGGCAACAAAAGCAAAATAAACAAATGGAACTACATCAAACTAGAAGGCTTTTGCACAGTGAAAGAAACCATCAACAAAATGAAAAGGACACCTACAGAATGGGAAAGATATTGCAAATGATATAGCCAACATAGGATTAATATCCAAACTATACTTTTTAAAAATTCAAACAATTCAATATTAAAAAAATAAATAATCCAATTAAAATTGAGCAAAGGACCTGAATAAACATTTTTCCAAGGAAGGCATACAGATGGCCCACAGACACAAGAATAGGTGTTCAACCAACAGGAACAATCAAATCAAAACCACAGTGACAGCACTCTACACCAGTCAGAATGGTTATTATCAAACAGACAACAGAAAACAGGTGTTGGTGAGTATGTAGAGAAAAGGGAAACTTCGTGCATTGGTTGATGTGAATGTAAACTGATGCAGCCACCATGGAAAACAGTATGGAGGTTTCTCAAAAATTAACAACCATATGATCCAATGATTCCACTTTTTTTATCCAAAGAAAATAAACTAACTTGAAAAGATATATGCACTCCACTCCTATGTTCATTGAAGCATTATTTACAATAGCTAAGATATGGAAGCAATATAAGTATCCATCAATAGGCAAATGGATAAAGAAGCTATTATATATATATATATATATATACACATGCATATATGCCTATACATACCTACAGATAATGAAATATTATTGAGTCATAAAATGAGTGAAACTTTCCCATCTCTGACAACATGGATGGACCTAGAGGGCATTATGCAAAATGAAATAAGTCAGACAAAGAAAGCTAAACATCACATGATTTCACTTATACATGGAACCTAAAATAAATAAATAAATATAACAAAAACAGAAACAGATCCATAGATACAGAGAAGAAACTGGTGGTTGCCAAGGTTGGGGGTAGTAAGGAGGTAAGTGACATAGGTGAAGCAGACTAAGAGGTACAAACTCTCAGTTATAATATAATGTGTCACTGGGATGTAATGTACAACATAGGGAATACAATCAATAATATTGCAATAACTTTGTGTGGTGACAGATGGTTGCTAGACTTAACCTGGTGATCAATTTTCCATGTATAAAAATGTCAAATCACTCTGCTGTGCACTTGAGACTAATACAATACTGTATGTCAACTATACCTCTATTTAAACTATTAAAAAGTTAAAAAAAAAAAATACAGTAAACTTTGAGAAAACAGGGCAAGATTCATCTAAGGCTTAAGCTGAGTACTTTGGGAGTGCATTGAATGGGGTTCTGGAGCTGTTGTAGTTCCCTTTTGAGCTTGATATGAAGAAAGGAAAAGGCCATTCACCTGTTGGTGCCAAAACGCTAGAACTAAAAACGTTTCCCCTATGAATCAAGCCATTTGACTGAGCAGCGAGTTGCCAGCACTGTTGACATTCTCACCATCTCAGAAAAAAATGTGTCCTGATTTCAAAAGTCTGACCTCTTCTCATGGCACACCTCATCCCATACAGGCACTGCTAGAAGAAGTTTCTGAAGAAATGAATTGATTTTTAAAGCTGTTCTTTAAAAACAAATGTGACAGAGCAAAACCACTTCAAAAATCCCATCTCTATTTTTTTGGCTTGTTTTCAAGAGCTGCAAGAATGTGGGAGAAATGGAATCAGGATGGATAATTATGAATTACAGAAAAAGTAAATGACAAATTTGAGGGGGAGATATTAACATGTCCTTACTTCATTAAAAGAAAAACTGTCAATTCAATTAGTATTTTATTTCACTTCTGTGCATGGAAGGGCACTTATCCATGCAACAAAATGCTGAAGAAATTTTTATTTCATAAATAAATTCAAATTAATTAGCAATAATGTTCAGTTTCTTCTAAAACTGTGTCATATTGTGGCACAAAATATATTACTAAATATGCAATATTCCACAATTGGAAAGTCTTTTATTGGCTCCAAGAATTATGTTACCACCCAATCTCAACATTTTTACTTGGGGGAAAATTCATTTTAAACATTGTGTTCAAATTTTTTCTCTGTTCTTAGCCATTTTTCTTCATTTTGCCTACTCACTTAAAACTAGAGCCATGAACTGTTTTGCAATAGCCAAGACAGGGAAGCAACCTAAATGACCATCAATAAATAAATGGATGAAGAATATGTGGTATGTTTATATACTGGAACATTCTGTTCAGTTCAGTCACTCAGTCATGTCCGACTCTTTGCGACCCCATGAATCGCAGCATGCCAGGCCTCCCTGTCCATCACCAACTTCCGGAGATTACTCAAACTCATGTCCATCGAGTTGGTGATGCCATCCAACCATCTCATCCTCTGTCGTTCCCTTCTCCTCCTGCCCCCAATCCCTCCCAGCATCAGGGTCTTTTCCAATGAGTCAACTCTTTGCATGAGGTGGCCAAAGTATTGGAGTTTCAGCTTCAGCATCAGTCCTTCCAATGAACACCCAGGACTGATCTCCTTTAGGATGGACTGGTTGGATCTCCTTGCAGTCCAAGGGACTCTCAAGAGTCTTCTCCAACACCACACTTCAAAAGCATCAATTTTTCGGCACTCAGCTCTCTTCACAGTCCAACTCTCACATCCATGCATGACCACTGGAAAAAAATCATGTGGCCATAAAAAGGAATGAAATAATGTCATTTGCAGCAACATGGAAAGACCTAGAGATTATGATCCTAAGTGAAGTAAGTCAGACAGAGAAAGAAAAATATCAAATGGTATCATTTATATGTGGAACCTTTTTTTTTTAAATGATACAAATAAACATACACACAAAACAGAAATAGACCCACAAACATAGAAAACAAATTTATGGTTACCAATGGGGAAAGGAAAGGGGGGAGGTATAAATTAGGGCATTGGGTTTGGCTCAGGTGGTAAAGAATCTGCCTGAAATACAGACCTGGGTTCAGTCCTTGGATTGGGAAGATCCCCTGGAGAAGGGAATGGCCACCCACTCCAGTATGCCTACCTGGAGAATTCCACAGAGGAGCCTGGTGAGCTACAGTCCATGGTATTGCAAAGAGTCAGACACAACTGAGCGACTGACACACACACACATGGGATTAATATAAATACATACTGTATGTAAAATATATAACCAACAAAGACCTACTGTATAGCACAAGAAATTGTATTCAACATTTTGTAATAACCTATAAGGGAAAAAAGACCTACTGTATAGCACAAGAAGTTGTATTCAACATTTTGTAACAACCTATAAGGGAAAAGGATCTGAAAAGAAAATAGATACATATGAATGTATAACAAAATCACTTTGCTATCCACCTGAAACTAACACAACATTGTAAATCAACTGTACTTCAATTTAAAAAAATTAGAGCATGACTAGGATGAGGGGAGTCTGTCTCTGCCAAAGCTTCTGAGCAGGTTTTTCTAAAGATAGTTAATCCTTGTAAGAGAAAGGAAATAGACCATGTTGAAAGTTTGCCTGGTCAATGTGAAGTGTTGGCAGAATTCCACTTTCTGCTGTGAAGGATTCTAAAAGGATGAGCTCATGTATTTAGTGTAGGATTTAACTCTCACTCTTGTCCCCTAAGGGATTCTTCCATTCATGGAGTTCCTTCTGAAACAGGACAGCAGATGAGTTTGGGCAACAATACCATAGGATGTTTCAGGGTGAAAGTGGGTGGTATTGAATAATCAGTTTACCTGGTATTCTCAGAATTGTACTAAACATGGTTAAGTCTGGCTTGAGGGGACATTAGTTTAAAGCAGGTCAGTGTAGACATCTTCATGCTCTATAATCTATAAACAATATCAGTCTCATTGCTGGATGCTTAAATAGTAGAGGCAGGAACAAGTGGATTTGCTACTGTCTGTGATTCCAATAACAAAGAAGGACTGGTTAGTGGTATAGAAGTGACTGGAACCTTGGAAGAGAATGACCGTGTTCCTTGAAGCTGAACAAAAACAAAGAAAGAAGGAATGTTTTTTCCCTAGACTTTACATAGGATGTTTAAAAATCAGAGAAAAGAGCTTATGGAGGAAAAAAGCTATAAAAAGAAACGCATCTAAAGAAACTCTTAAAAATCACAATCCCTGACATAAAAAACCACTTGGAGTGATCTCGATGAGAAAAAGGAAGAAGTGAATTAAAGACTGTGACTGCACAGCCTGCTCTCAGAGAAGTTCCAAGTTTAGAAGACTCTGAATGTGACAGTCCAGCAGGCTCCACAACATGCTTCCCCAGCCAGAATGCCTCTTCCATGCCGCGGGCTCTCCCGCAACACAGTTAACGGCTATGATTTAGCGAGCATTTCCTATGTGTCAGGGAAAGATACCAAACTGCTCTTGACACAGTGTTTAATCCTCACCATAACTCTGCAAAGTATTATCTGTAGTCTAAAGGTGAGACCACTGAAGTTCAGAAAATTAACTACATTGCCTTAAGTCACACCGTTAATGAGCAGCAGAGTTGGGATCCCTATGAATGCGTTTATTTGTACTTTTAAAGAATTTAGGAGGAAAGTGTTAGGGGAAGATGGGAAGGTGACATGATGTTCACAGAGGACAACAGTAATGGTGAGAATGAAGATCTACTGTGCACATACTCGGCAAGTGTCATCTCTGCAGAAATAATATCCACGGATTTCCCTGCATATATTATCTCACTTTATCTTACTATCAACCACTGTAGGAACACTTATTACCCCATTTTACAAAGGAGGAATCAGATAAAGTAACCTACCCAAGGTTACACAAGTGGGATTTTGAACCCCCACTGTTTAGCAGTAGCTTGTAATTCCTTCAAAAAAAAGAAGCAGTACTGGCCAGTTCCTCTTTACCGTCAGGTAGGTACCGACTAAGGTTTGTTAACTATCTGCTGGCAGGCTGTCACTTTTCTAAGCACTGGAGATTCTGAAGTAAGCAAAACAATACAGACAAATGAAAAGCTTTGCTTCTGTGGAAATTAAATTCTTATAGGAGAGCCAGATAATATAAAATATCCATTAAATTAGATAGTAATAAATATTAACAGTAATAAGAAATTAAGCAAAGAAAGAGAAGCAGGGAAGAGACTGAAAGTATGCACAGGAGAATGAAATTTTAGATAGGGGTTCTACAAAAGGTTTCACTGAGACATTTAGATGAAGAAAGAAGTGAGGGCATAAGTCATGTTGTCACCTGGATGAAGAGCATTTGGGGCATAGGAACAGCAGGTGCAAAGGTCCTGAGACTGTAGGATGGCTGGTATATTCAAGGAAGAAGTGTGGCTGAAAGTGAGGGAGGAAGACTAGTAGGATAGGAGGCCAGACATTGGGCATAGAAGCAACTGGGAGCCAGATCACGTAGTCAGGAACGCACAGGACTTTGGCTTTTATTCTGCATGACCTGGGAAGCTATTGCAGAGTTATATGTAGGGGAATGATGTGTTTAAGAAGGATCAGCCTGGCTGCTCTGTGGAAAACAGAAATGGAGCAAGGGTGAAAGCAGAGAGACTAGTTAGGAGGCTGCTAAAAATATCTAATAAATAAGAGATGAGGGATGCTCAGCCAGGGTGGAAGAAGTAAAGGAGGTGAGGAGTGATAAGATTCTGAGTATATCTTAAAAGCTGAGCCAGTACGATTTGTTGATGTTCTGAGAAAAACTATAAATCAACAGATCCAAGGTGTGGGGGCTAATCAACTAAAAATATGGGATTTTCGTCATAGAGGTAAGGGAACAGATTTCAGGATAGGGAAGGGAGGCATCTTGAGTGCTCAGTTTGAGCTTGTTCCATTTATGATTCCCATTTGATATCCAAATAGACATTCTAAGTAGGCAATTGAGGTGTGAAGTACAAGTTTAAAGTTCTGGGGAGCATCTGGGCTAAAGCCACAAATTTCAAAATCATCAACATAAAAATATTACTTGAGGCTAGGAGACCAGATAAGATCAGATGCAACAACAGAAAAGAGGAGGAAGGACTAGCCCTGGGGCATTCCAATATTTAGAGGTTAGAGGGAAGGAAAGACCAGTCAAGGCTAAGTCACTGTGTGTGGAGAAAAGTAGGTTGGAAGAAACCAGAAGAGCAGGCATCCTAGAAGCTAAGTGAAAAAAAATATTCCAAGAAAGAAACACCTACTTACTATGTTGTGCTAAGTCACTTTAGTCGTGTCTGACTCTTTGCAACCCTATGGACTGTAGTCCACCAGGTTCCTCTGTCCATGGGATTCTCCAGGCAAGAATCCTGGAATGGGTTTCCATTTCCTTCTCTAGGGGATCTTCCCAACCCAGGGATCGAACCCAAGTCTCCCACCTCTTCTGCATTGCAAGTGGATTCTTTATGGCTGAGCCACGGGGAAGTTCCACTTCCTATGGTAAATGACTCTAATACGCCAAGGAGAGGGTGAATGATCATTAAGCACAGGATTTAGCAATGTGAGTGATGTTGGTGACCTCAGCAAAAGTACCAGTGGAGTGGGAAAGGGAAAGCCTGACCAGAGTCATGGAGAGCTCAAGTAGAGACCACACACTCGGGGATTTTTCCTGTGAAATGAAATAAAAAAGTGGAACTGTAACTGACGAGGAAATGGGGTCTCTGGATGGATGGGTTTAAGGGGAAGGAAATCAAGTCTATATTCTGGTAGCAAGGATCCAGTGGAAAGGCATTATTTGATCACAGAAGAGAGCGGGGAGCAGCCCTGAGGAGGACAGAGCAGGGGAAGCTGGTACACGAGTCAAGGGATCACACAGAAGGGCAGGCCGCACTTGTGGACTCAGGCTCAGGAGGGAGGGTGGGGCGCTGGGGTGAACTAGTGGAGGCACCTTCTGACATCTTCAGTTTCCTCAGTGAAGTAGAAAGCAAGGTCACCAGCTGAAACTCCGTGAGGGAGGAGGTGTTAAAAATCTTAAGGAGAAGGAAAATAAAACCAAAAAATTGTCTCAGTTCAGTTCAGTTGCTCAGTCGTGTCCGACTCTTTGCAACCCCATGAACCACAGCCCGCCAGGCCTCCCTGTCCATCACCAACTCTCGGAGCTTACTCAAACTCATGTCCATCGAGTCGGTGATGCCATCCAGCCATCTCATCCTCTGTCGTTCCCTTCTCCTCCTGCCCCCAGTCCCTCCCAGCATCAGGGTCTTTTCCAATGAGTCAACTCTTTGCATGAGGTGGCCAAAGTATTGGAGTTTCAGCTTCAGCCTCAGTCCTTCCAATGAACAGCCAGGACTGATCTCCTTTAGGATGGACTGTCTAGGAAAATAGAAAATTATGCTAAGTAAGAAAATACAGTACAATTGATAAAGTTAGGACCCACTTAAGGTTGTTAGTTGCTCAGTTGTGTCCGACCCTTTGTGACCCCATGAACTGTAGCCCACCAGGCTCCTCTGTCTGTGGAATTCTCCAGGCAAGAATACTGGAGTGGATTGCCATTTCCTTCTCCAAGGGATCTTCCCCACTCAGGGATTGAACTTGGGTCTCCTGCATTGCAGGCGAATTCTTTAGGAGCTGAGTCACAGGGTATGCCAGGCAAGTACAGTTAAATGTTTTTCCTTAGCCATGTTAATGGCAGAATGTAGGCATGAAAGGAAATAATGAGCTGGATTTAAACAGGGCTAGAGTTCAGCCAAAAGAGTACAATAAAGCAAAGGAGAGTAATGGGAGGCAAGGGTGTACACAACAGGGGGATAATAATGATTCATCATGGAATTTAAACAAGGTAAAGAGGGAAATGAGATCCTAGGGATACTGGTGAGGAACAGTTAAAATGTGACAGAATGAATAGATTGAAACAGGGCTTTCATTAACACTTGTGAACCTTGTACACTGCAAAGAAGTGCCTGGCTGAAAAGGGTTAAGGGGGACTGAAATCTAGTCTGTGTCCCAAATCATGGGCTGTGTCACCCAGTGAGGACACCTCTTTTTAATTCATCCACTCAGAAGGGCTGCCTTTGAGGTTTGACGAGTGGAGACCCTAAGTTGGAAATCCCATTGCAGTCATGGGGCTACAGGAAGTGAGTTGTATTTAAAGATGAAAAATGTGGTCAGAGAGTATAATATTTGAAATTAAGATTCTGGCAAGATCCAGGCTTAAGCTACGAGCAAGGTCTACTGGACTGTGACCGACTAAGAGAAGGAGTTGCTGACAAAGAACAGAGAACAAGATAATCAGAGGAGAGAAAGTCGAGAACCCTGTGCCTGTCTATTCAAATTGCCAACAGTGAAGAAAGAGCGATGAGGGAATGGCAGTGAGCCAAAGGTAACATCTTCAAGAAAGCAAGTTGAGTGGTCCAGGTCGTACCAATCGAGGGAGGTTGGTACAGTGAGGGAGTGAGGACTAGTGGGTGAATTAAGCTGATCACAGAGATTCATTCATAGCTAAGGATGGAGAGAGAGAGAGAGAGAGAGAGAGGGTATGGTCCAGAGGAGGAAGTGAGTAAAAGAATTTACCTCCTCACCTCCAGGTCCAGCAGTGCAACAAGGAAGGAAGAGAAAACAGCAGTCTCCCAAGAGGGCTGCGGGGAAGTGGTATCTTGGGAGAGCAAGAAGGTAAAGAGAAGATTCAGTGAAGCCTTGAGATTATGGGGGATTACACTGACAACTGACCTAAAATTCCAAAGGGCCCATGAAATCCTTTAAAGAGGAGACGTAGAATCATAGGGGAATTGGTGTCCAGGGATGAAGATGACTGGGCAGTCCTGGGCTTCTTATGATAAATGACATGATGAGAGTAGTCCTGGTGATCCCAAAGCCACAGAAGAGGTAAAGAGGGTATGTGTTGACAGGGAGGTAGGGAGGGGTGGAACCTGAAGAATTCTACAGCACTCTCGACTTTTACTGATGAAGACCTCCAAGCCAGCAGAGGGTGGTCTTACTCTTTTGCCCTTATAACTTTGTGTTGTTCCATAGAGCTTTTTGTGATGATGGAAATGTTCTGTATCTTCCCCATCCAAGATGGTAGCCACTAGTCACATGTACCATATTGGAAAGCACAGTTCTAACCCCATCTATGTCTCCAACTTTTTTTTACCATTCTCTTTACTACCAACAGGAAACTTATTCCTTATTTGTCCACCAAAGAAAAAGTTCTTCAAATTATAAAGCATAGAGTGAACCACACAAAACAGACCAGAAGCCCAAGGGAATGAGTATTTTCAAATAAATTGAAGTCTACAGTTATGGAGAAATTATTAGAGGTGATAATCAGAAATGTACACTCTATCATAAAGCTTAAGCCTAACAAAGTTCTATTATGGAATAGATTGTTACAGAACTGATTTCGACTAAAGGATGCTCACCAGAAGCCAGTATTGGCTCAGTAAGAAAATGTCATGGGACCCTCTCCAGGTACCATTGTCCAATCACTCAGTAAATATTCTATGTTGATAACGGCAGCACACTTTCACCCTACCCGTGCATTTCTATTCCAGAAACAGCCTGGATTCCAAGGGGTTCACAAGAGAAGAAGGGTGAACTGCACCTGGGGAACTAGCAGAAGAACAGCATATAAATTAGGTAGCTCCAGACTCAGTAAAAAAAAAAAAAAAAATAGAAGCACATCAGAATAGATTCAGAATAATTCAGTTGAGAACATCAAATGGAATCATTTCCATTTCCATCACTGTATACATGGGACACCAGAGAGAGAAAAGAGAAAAATAAAACCAGTTACTTTAAATGCTTCACTGCAAGAGAGAATAACATCATTTTTCCCTCCTTTCCCAGTGGGTTTCATTACATTCCCAGCAGTGGCCACAGCACTCTTCCTCTCAGACGCTCACCACTGTAGATGCTGGATGTGAGTGGTCCTCCTTAGCAAATAGATTAAAGGCAGAGAGAGAACAAGGGATTGAGTTTTGAGATCTCCTACCGATAAGCTACACAGAAAAAAAGCAAAGCCTTTTCTTTTTTAATCCTATAAGAAAACACTTTTTTTTTTTTTCCTCTTCTCCAGGGAACCACAGCCATCTGAGGATGGCGTGTGTGTTGTATCACCTGTCTTTCTCCCAAATGCAACATCTCCCTTCTTAAAGCCCCAGTGAAGGCTGCTTGTCAAGGTTAACACAAGCTAGGCCACCACTGACCCCCAGATGGACATGGCTTAATAAGTCAATAAGGGTTAACCTTCAACAGCTATTAAGAAAGGGGAAGCCGAGAAAGATCTGTCTCCTCTGCTTGACAATGGCGTCATGTATTTCTTGGCTCTTGGACCTGGCCATGCAGCTAATAAGCTGAATTCCAGTGAAAGAGAAATCTGGGGGCTGCTGATAGAAAGAACTCTCATTCGGTCACAGGTTATGCAATTGATCAGAAAAAAAGGGAAGTATTCTGGAAAAGGCACCAGCTATAGTTTTCAGTTGCAAATCCGTGGTGTTCTGTTGGCACTTCCTTTGTGAAATTTTTTCTCTCAGCATAATTAAAATCATGGCTACCATTTATTTAGTATTGACTATGGACTCAGTAGGAACCAACACAAGCACTTTAGATGTCCTGTCTCTCATCCTCCTCAAACCACCTTATATTCTTTTTTTTTAATAATTGTAGATAGTTTATTCTCAATGCTCCAATGCTACAGAATTTGTATATATCATAACTCTACATAGATTCTATTGTTATAGTTTTTTCTATAATTTCCAATTTAGCACCACTACAAATACCATTGCTTTGAATATTCTATTACGTGCCTTTTCAGGAATACATGTGCAGAGTTCTGTTGGGATCAAACTTATACAGTTAACATCATCCAAATGATAAACTAACTGAGACTCAGTACAAGGTTGCAACTTTGATTTTAGCTAAGGGGATAAACAGTAGAGTCAGGGCAGTCTGACTCTAGAAGTGCTTAATCATGATCATGCTATTGGATAAAGTGTCCAAGATGAAAGCAGCAATCAGCCACCACACTCTGAGCAGCAACCCCTGAGTCCTGCTGAATGTTCTGTAATCTAAGCTAATAAAAATTACCCTGTATTGTCTTTGATTTCTGTATAACTAATTTTTTTTTTTAAAAAACCTATTGTCTGACTTCTTGGTCTGACTCTCATCCCTTGGAGTCAAAATGGCTTTCCGTTTCCTCCACACATAACTAATGATAATATTTGTATTTGTCACTAGGCTGATTTAGGGCTTTATAGGAAGTCATAATTGCTCTCAGTTGCTACTTTAAACAATTCTCTAAGCTCATTTCAAGATCATTGCCAATTAATCCTTTAAAAGTCTTCAAAATGAGGAGGCTCCTCATTCATAAAAGCAAAGATAAGAAAATACTATAACTATAATAACGAAATTTCAGTCTTTGTGATATTTAACAGATATGATGGAGAAAAGAAATAACATGTTAAATAACTGACATTTAAATGCTTACCATTTGTTTTACACAGCTAATCCCATTACCTAATATATCTTACCCTCACTGCAACTCTATTAGGTAGATACTTACCCACTTTCCAGTTAATGAAACTGAGGTTTGGCCAGGTCCCATAGTTTCTCCAGTGTTGAGCTGCTAATCAATGAAGAGCTTCAGATTGCGGAGTGACTCCAATTTGTAGGAAGAATCAACTGGTTAAATCCAAAAGCCAAAGAGTGTTGATTATTAGATGGGTAAAACCTCAGAATAAATGTGTGGTGGGGTGTTGGAGTGTCCTGGTTTTGCCCTTTTCTTATTCAGTCTATGCTCAACAAAATTACAGATAGCACAAATACCTCTAACTGACAAATTCAAAATTACATCAAAAGATAGGTGAGCTGTAGTTATTTAAAATAAATTCATGTAAAAAAATAATAAAATCATGTAAAAAGTTGCGTTCAGGCTCACAAAACCAATTACACAACTATAGGGTGGAAGAAAGTTGAGTGGATAATGGTTTTTACATACATTTTTCTTTAAAAGTTAGAACAGTCTTAGGTTATATTAGTAGATGTAGAGCAACAAGGAGACTCAGTGTACAAGAGGTATGCTGAAACTAAATCATCATGCCAAATTTTAAAAAGGAGATGCCCAGACTGAGAGTCTTCTCAAGGAAAGCAATCAGAATGGCAGAGCATGGGGCACTCATCTCATGACATATCTACTGAATGATCTGATTATGGCATGATGAGTCCAAAACGAAAAGATTTAGAAAGAAAGTGTGTGCCATTAAACACATAAAACATAAATCTGACTTGTTTTTTGCAAAACCAGAGTAAGAACTACCAGGTGGAAGTTGCATGGGTGGATTTCTGGTGCTGTCTGACAGGACAGGTAATGAAGTCCCCATAACGCTGCTTGTCCAGGGAATGGCTGAGTGAATGAATAAAGGAAAGAAATATTCCAGCAAGAGCTCAATAGCTACCTCTAAGGCACAGAGTCCAAACAATCCTAAGTCTGGATGAAAGGCTGGATTTTCTGCGAATACACAGGTTTGTTCTAGCAACTGTGCAATTATCAGAAGGTAGGGCTCCTTTCACTCCTTCTAAGGACAGGAACTCGGGACCCCACACTCAAGCCTGCATTCTGAGCTAAGGCTCATCCCTTCCTGGGCCAGACGTCTTTGACCTTCATAGTCCCAGCATACCAGGAAAAGACCATTTCTTAGAATTCTCTGTCTCCCACAATACTTAGCCTAGTGCTGCATCAACCCCCAGATGAGGGACAGACTATAACTAACACCAAAGGCCACGAGCAAGGTCAGAAAGTTACAAAGAGATGGAAGCTAGAAAGTTCCTGTCCATACAGAGGACGCACACCAATGCCCCCCAGTACCCTCCACCCCCACCCCTCTGGGAGGAGGGGTTGGAATAACAACGTGGATGTCCCAGGTCCCAAGTAGTGTTCCACACACATCACAAATGGTAACTCGTTAACTTCTCCCACGGAGAAGGCAATGGCACCGCACTCCAGTACTCTTGCGTGGAAAATCCCATGGACGGAGGAGCCTGGTAGGCTGCAGTCCATGGGGTCTCGAAGAGTCAGACATGACTGAGCGACTTCACTTTCACTTTTCACTTTTATGCATTGGAGAAGGAAATGGCAACCCACTCTGGTGTTCTTGCCTGGAGAATCCCAGGGATGGGGTTGCGCAGAGTCGGACATGACTGAAGTGACTTAGCAGTAGCAATAACTTCTCCCACCTGCTCTGGAGGATCTTGCACCCCTCCTACAGACTAGGAAACAGGCCAAAAGAAGCAGACAACATCCCCAGGAACACACAGTACATAAACAATAGAACCTAGAAGCCAGGCAGCCCAGCCTTAGGCTCTGCACCAAGCTTTTTACCATTTACTGAGTTGAGAATTGTACTGCCATCTCCCTGTTATGAAGGTGAAACTCCCTTGAGACAGCATCTGGCACTGAACACATAATAGGTGCTCATTTAACAATTACTGAATTCAGTGGGAGGGGGGACTGGGATGGGGAATACGTGTAAATACATGGCTAATTCATTTCAATGTATAACAAAAACTACTGTAATGATGTAAAGTAATTAGCTTCCAACTAATAAAAATAAATGTAAAGCCTCAAAAAAAAAAAAAAAAAACAATTACTGAATTCAATTTGTACTTGAAATCATCTGGAATGTGCTTCTGGTGATGAGGGTATTCAGGACCAGATGTGTCCAGATACATCCTCAGGCTGCAATTTAAGCCCTGGCATAAAATTACTTGTTCTCCACATTCTACTTTGCTTTTGTGGTTATTGGCATGTTATTGTTATTAGATTGGGTTGCACGGGGATGTATTTAGGCTTACAAAACTCAAAGATA
Source organism: Odocoileus virginianus (assembly GCF_023699985.2). Taxonomy (NCBI): domain Eukaryota; kingdom Metazoa; phylum Chordata; class Mammalia; order Artiodactyla; family Cervidae; genus Odocoileus; species Odocoileus virginianus. Next base: position 34,960,256 of record NC_069697.1, read on the forward strand.
AACGTAGAGACCAAGGTGCTAGTCTCATGTGACTGTCCCACCTTCTTAAAAAACAAACAAAAAAAGGTAAGTTTGCCAACTAAAAACAATAAAGAAAGTATCTTCGTTTACCAGAAGGGACAAAATTTCTTTCAACTACTCAAACCTTTCTTTGCGACCAGGTTTAACCCTCAAAGTAGTGTATTGTTTGTGAGTTTCATCGAAAGCCCCCAATTTTAAAAATCTCAGTTTTCAAAAGTTCAGGGCTGAGGAGAACAGAGAACTTCATCACAAGGATCTGGCCCAGAAGGATCCACCCCCACCCCCTGCCTTCATCCAGCTGAGGTTAGCCTGAGACTCGGCACAGCACGGTTAAAACAGCCTTCACAGAGCAGCCAGAGGCTGTCCTGGGGGGAGCAGAAGTGGACTTCACAGGAAACCACGCAGCCTTGGCTTTCATTCTCAGTCCAGCTGGTTCCCAGTTGCAACAAGGCGAATTCCACCAGCTGAATGACCCCCAGCAGCTGAGGTGGCCTGGAGACTCCATCCTGTACAATTCATCAGACAGCTGGCCAGTTCTGAGCCAACTGCTTTCTGTGTAATGAATCAGCCCTGGCCCTCAAAGGGAAGTATGTCAAGACACATGGGATCTCTAGATTGTGCTGTTTAGTCACTAAGTCATGTCCAACTCTTTGTGACCTCATGGACTGCAGCACGCCAAGCTCCCCTGTCTTTCACTGTCTCCCAGAGTTTGCTCAGAAAATTATGTCCACTTAGTCGGTGATGCTATCTAATCTAACCATCTCACAGTCTGCTGCCCCCTTTTCCTTTTGCCTTCAATCTTTCCCAGATTGCGCATGTCCCTTAATATCCCTCAATGCAGTCATCCTACTTCAATCACACCAAGAATACCCACCATCAGGAAGGAATTGAGAATTCATTATTGGACAAACCAGACAAAACCCCTGTTCTCATAGTAGTTACACTTTTATTTTTATTTTTTTTTTCATATTTACTTATATATTTTACTTTTTATATAAGAAAAACCAAATACAAAAATATTTTTCCCTAAAGGAAATATAATTTCATTGTTTCAGATAATTGCTGAATATATTTTTTTACTGCCAATGGCTTTTTTTTGGGGGATCATAAAAATATTTGTATCTTTGATCAACAGTTAATTCTACTCCAGAAAATTCCATCAGACTTACACTTCCAACTCTAAACCAAACATCTACTAGATCTATCTGGTCAACAGGAATAAACATATTCAAAACCAAACTTATCTTCCTTTCTAGACCTATTCCTCTTTCTTTTTTTTAATCTGCTTTTATTAGTGGCATTATCATTTTCCCAGTTATGGAGACTTAAAACTTTAGAGTCATCTTTTCTACTTCTCTTTACCCTTCAGGCAGTAACCAGTCCTACCAGTTCTTTTCAGTTTAACTTGGGTTTTCATAACTTCTTCCCTGGGTAATTACAGTAGCCTTCTGATAAGACATTTTGTCTATTTTCACTTCTTTTCAATTCAGTGTACATACTCTTCCAGAATTATCTTTCTAATAATCTCTTCCTTGCTCAAAACCTTTAGTGGTTTTCACAGAATAAATTTCCAACTCTGTAGCATCATTTTTTCATACCCTTAATAATTTTGCCTCAGCTTACCTTTCTTGCGTTACCTCTTTTTTTTTTTTTCATTTATTTTTATTAGTTGGAGGCTAATTACTTTACAATATTGTAGTGGTTTTTGTCATACATTGACATAATTAGCCATGGATTTACATGCATTCCCCATCCTGATCCCCCCTCCCACCTCCCTCTCCACCCGATCCCTCTGAGTCTTCCCAGTGCACCAGGCCGGAGCACTTGTCTCATGCATCCAACCTGGGCTGGTGATCTGTTTCACCCTAGATAATATACATGTTTTGATGCTGTTCTCTCGAAACATCCCACCCTCGCCTTCTCCCACAGAGTCCCAAAGTCTGTTCTATACATCTGAGTCTCTTTTTCTGTTTTGCATATAGGGTTATCATTACCATCTTTCTAAATTCCATATATATGTGTTAGTATACTGTAATGGTCTTTACACTTTTAATCTATCCTAAAGAAACAGAAATATAAGCCAAAAGTTAGCATAGAGTATTATTACAAATATTGGAAGTAGCAAAATATTGGAAGCTATCTAAATAACCAACAATGGCTAAATACATCCATTGTTCCAGTATGCCCATTTGAAGTCACATGAATAACTATTTAAAAATCATATTTTATAAGAATACCTAATGAATGAGACAAGTGTTTTCAATAGATTAAATGGAAAGAGAGAGATGATCACAGAGAATACAGTATGACTCCAAAGCTGTGAAAGAAAAAAATGTGTACATGCATATGAAAATAAACTGGAAGGGTACACATCAAAATGTTAATCATATGTACCTTGGAATAGCAGGTTAGTGGTAACTTCATATTCTTTGTTGTATTTTCTACAAAATTATCCTTTGGCCGAATTTCTACAATAAATATATGTCCCGGTCAGGATCCAAATAGGAAAACAGTCCATACCAGCTAGTTCAATATTAAGAATCTAATATGGGAAGTAGCTCCAAAGGCTTTATAAGAGCTGAAAAGTACATAAGAACCAGTGAGTCCAGCAATTAGCAGCATCAGGAGGTGAAAAGAGGGACTTTCTGGCAGTCCAGTGGTTAAAGCTTCACCTTCCAATGCAGGAGGTACAAGGGGACTTAAAGGGGCCAGAGCTAAAAATGGAATCTGACAACGAAGTGAGAGGCACGTCCACACCAACAGGAACTGGGGGTTTTTCCTCTCCCCTTGGGGGTTCTCAGGACTGTTAACCATCTGCGTCATCAAAAGGCATTCTTCCAGGTTTCATATCAGATGGAGGCAAGTTGATAGGGAACTTATCTGGCCTGGGTGCATTCCTTGTGAGACAGGCTAAAGCTCAGTCTCACAGAAAGGGCAGGGGTAAGACAGCAGGCCTAGATGGAGCTGACAAGAGAGAGCCAGCATGGTTCAGCCATCTATTCTAAATCTTTTAGTGATTTCCCACCTCACTCCTAATAAAGGGCCAAAATCTTTAAAATGATCAAAGAAAGCCCTACGCAACATGCCGTCGCACCCTACCATTACCTCTCAGACATTACCTCCTACTACTGGCCACTCAGTAACTCAGAGAAGCCAGGCCCACCCCTTCTTCTGCAAAGAGGACCTTTGCAGTTGAGCCTCAGCCTGGAATATTCTTCCTCCAGATCTGCACAACTCTCTCTTATCTCTTTCTGTGTCTTTGCTCAGATCTCTACCTTCTCAGGGAGGCCCCCCTTCACTCCTCCAAGCACTCTTTCCTGCTTCTGTTGTTTCCTAAGCCTTTACCAACTTTTAATATTCTACCTAATTTACTCAGTTATTTCATTATCTGAGTCCTCCCATCAGAATGCAAACTTGAACACTGGGATTTTAGCGTGTTTGAACATAAATGTGTCTCCAGCACTTCAGAGAGTAGCTAGTACATGGTAGGGCCTCAGTCAGTATTGGCGGAATGGATGAATGCAGGATCCCTTTGCATCCACCATATTAAAGCTTCACATGGCAGAACACCGAAGTTCTCCAGATTCTGTCCTGTCCTATCTCTCTGTGTCCTTGTAATCTTACCTCCCTCTCTCCCCCAACTCTTTGGTTTTCCTCAAGCCCTGGTGACCTTCTTGCAATTTCTCAGAGTAACAGGCTCCCTTGTTACATCTGCCTCAAGTGCCCACCCCACCTTATCAATGAATATCAGTTACAAACTCTGGCTCTGGAACGAGACAGCCTGGATTCGGAGCCTGCTCTTCGACTTACTAGCTGTGTTACTTTGAGAAAACTGTTTAGTTACCCTGTGCCTTAGTATCCTTATCTGTAAAATGGAGGCTATAATAATAGTACTATGTCATAGAGTTATTAGGGCTTCACAGGAGGTGCTAATGGTAAAGAATCTGCTGCCAAAGCTGGAGATGCAAGAGATGCAGGTTCAATCCCTGGGTCAGAAAAATCCTTTGGAGGAGGAAACAGCAACCCACTCCAGTATTCTTGCCTGGAAAATTCCATGGACAGTGGAACCTGGCAGGCTACAGTACATGGGGTTGCAAAGAGTCGGACGTAACTGAGTGAGCACACACACACACACATATATATACAGATATATACATATACATACATATATACACACATATATATGTCACACTTAGAACAGTTCCTAACATACCAATACTGTATACATGGAGGTAATTGTTATTATTAACATTTATTCATCTGGTTATCTATTATTTGCCACAGCCTCTGGAAAGATTTTCCTGAGTCCTTAGGTCTAGTCAGGGGCTTTCAAACTAACTCATACTCTCCTCTATCAAAGCAAGTCTCACACTGTACTGTTGATATGTCTGTCTCTCCCACAGAATTGAGTCCCATGACAGCAGGAACCAGGAACTCTCTCTGACAAGTCTTATTGTCTAGCACTATTTCAATGCTGGACAAATAGTTCGTGCAGAGTAAATGATTGTAGAAAGAAGAAGGGAAGGAAGGAAGGAAGGGTGGGTTATGGCATGTCATTAACATTTGCTCACAGATTTATGATGCTCACAGATACTCAAAACACCTTCACATATTTCTCCTGTTTATTCCTCACATCAGCCTTGTATAGTTGGCAAGGCAGGTTTGATTATAATCACCATTTTAAATTAAGACACTCAAGTTCAACTCTATGAAGTAACTTGCTCAAGGTTATAAAGCTAATAAATGAGGAAGCCCAAGTCGGGAGCTCGGTCTTCTGACTTCAAATTCCACGTCTTCTTTTCTCCAGAGAATGAAAAAAAAAAAACTATCTGATCCAGCTCCCTCATTGAATTAGTCAGGAATTGTTCTCAGCTGCTGATAAAAGAGACCTGAATACTGTGGCTTCAATAAACCAAGGGTATGTCTCTCATCTAAAAGAAGTCCATTTTAAAGAACAGTCTATAGGTGGTGGAGACACCAAGGTCATTAACAAGCAGGATCTCTGCATACCAATACTCAGTGAGTGTGTGCTAAGTCACTTCAGTCCTGTCCGCCTCTGTGCGACCCTATGGTCTGTAGCCTGCCAGTCTCCGCTGTCCATGGGGATTTTCCTGGCAAGAATACTAAAGTGGGTTACCACTTCTTCCCCCAGAGGATCTTCCTGACCCAGGGATCGAACATGCCTGTCTCATGTCTCCTGCATTGGCAGGCAGGTTCTTTACCACTAGCCCCACCTGGGAAGACCTGTACACGGTGGTAATTGTTGGATGGATCTCCACTGTCTTCTCTGTGGTCAGCAGAACTCCAAGATGGCCCCGAGATTCCTGCCCCTAGTGTACATGCCCAAAACAACCCCCTCACTGTAAGCATGGGCAGTGCTGTGAATCTGAAGGCTCACCATCATGATTAGGGTATAATACATGACAAAGGTGAAGAGATCTTACAGATACAGCTAAAGTCCCAAAGCAGTTGCCTTTGACTTAATCAAAAAGGAAATTAGCCTGGGGTGCTTGACCTAGTTAGGTGAACCTTTAAGAGGTGCTGAGATCTTCTTAAAGGAAGATATTCAAAGCTAGCTTTTACAAATATGAAAGGTACTAAAAAAAAAAAAAAAAAGCTAGCCTTTAAACCTTCTTGAGTGAGATTTCCAAGCTAGCCTTCAAAAAGAATGCTGCCTTGTGTGAGAGGGTCAAGTGGCTAGAACCTGCAAGTGGCCCCTAGGCGCCAGGCAGGAAAGAAAGACCTCAGTCCTACCACTGCAAGGAATTGAATCCTGCCGAAATTTGAATGAGCTTCGAAGAGGAGCCCAAGTTCCAGATGAAAACACAACTGAATGGCTTCAGCCTCATGAGACCTTGAGCAGAGAATCTAACTAGCTCCTACCCAGACCTCAGACCCAGAGAAACTGTAAGACAAGAAACTTGTGTTGCTTTGAACCACTATATCTGTAGTAATTTATTACCCAGCAGTAGAAAACTAATACAATAGGCATACCTTCTATTCCCAAGACCTCAGGGTGCAAGCTGGATGTTGAAATTCCAATATCTGCACAGGGGGTAGCAGGAAAGAAGGGAGGAAAGGCCAAAACGGAGCCCTTCCCCACTCAATTACCTCCTACTTTAAACTCACACGGAGCTGCCTGAGATCTCATGGCAGACACGTGTGACTCTACCTCTTGCCGAGGAGGCTGGGAAACGCACTTGTTTGGTGAGGCACTCTGTCACTTCCAATAATAGAAGGAAGGGAGACTGGCCACCAGGAAGACCTCTCCTGTAGAGGGACTGAAGTCCCCAGATGGTAGTGACTAAGTTGCCCAAGTCTTCAAGCCCCCTCTTGGCCAGGGCTGCATGTCCTGGCCCTGACATCACGTGCCAGGTTCCCAGGAGCAGGCAGCCAGGGGACTTTGCCCAACACCTGGAACCAGCCCTCCACAACCCTACTGGCGTCCTTTCTAATTTCTTTGTCTTTCCTTCCCTCCTGCGGCCCCAAGCACAAGGACTGGTCACACCAGGCCCACTTACACTATTTCACACCGACTTTAGAAGGGAAAGGATCACTTTACCAGTCTGTAATAGGATTTTTTTTTTTTTTTTTACTGTTCAGAGGTTAAGAGGTCAAGGGTGGAGGAGGACCACTGTGGATGTGGGACAGGGGATCATATCCTGTAGAAAAGGAGAGTGTGGGAAGAGACTTCAGAAATGCCATGAAGGTGCAAGTCATGAGATCAGGCAGCAGCGACCTAAAGATAGAGCGTAAATGGCTAAGAGCCCAAATGACCTTAAAGCAAAGTACCTATCAGACAAATGCAAAGGCGTTCTGCCTGCAAAGACTAGGAAACTGGGTGCTCAAGACACCTGAGGGGAAAACCAGTCGTGCTCAGCAGAAGCCAAGAACCATTCCAGCTGGCAGAGGCATTACCGAGGCAAGCTAGAAATGATGAACTGATAGGGAAACTGGGGGTAAAAAAGTCAATCTGGGAGTTATTCTCATATAGAAACAGGTACAGTGTCTGGGGTGCCATGAATGCTAAGTGCTCCATCATGCTAGGAGGTGAAACATTTTGCAAATGGAAATAGGTCATCATGGTTCTATCCATGCAGTTACAGAGCAGCATTTCCCACCCCACTAATGAGAACTCTGGGTGAGTTTCCACAAGACTTGTTCCGTTTTCTGGTCTTTGGTGATCTTATAACACCAGCTCTTCCTTCAACTCCAGGCATTTCTTTCAGAAAGCAAGTTCTTTTCATATAACAGTCTGTCCTGGTATGTATGACAGAATAAAAAGATGTCACTGTGGCATAAATCTGGAGTGGCACACTGCAAATTGCAAAAATTAAATAGCCTGATGATGTCTCCATGGCCTGTCTTCATAAAAATGGTTATACTTAAGAGTGTACACCTCACTTGCCAGCCACCAGTGAGAGAAAGGGATTATATACACTAATAAAGTCAATATTTTTAAGAACCATAAGACAACTCCCTACAATATGAGCATGTCTCCTACTACACAAGTGAAAACTAAGAGAGAGGCAGCCAGGGGTGTGTAGAAATACAGGTTCTGGAGTCACAGAACTTAGGTTTGATCAGTCCCAGTGCTTAGTAACCTAGTTTAGCAACCCGCCTCATTGTTTAACCTCTCTAAGCCACAGTTTCTTCATCTATAAAATGTGGGGGGTAATAATAGGACCAACCTCATTAAGAGTATCATGAGGATCAAATGAGAATGCATTTCAAGCCTTAGCAAAAGGCCTGGATTAATGAATGCTAGCTATTAGCATTTAGAAAGTTAACTCAACTCTGTTTTGCTGTCTCTGAAGTACTAACCTGTGATCCCAATCTGCTCGCTTCCTTCCATCCAACTGTATAAGCCACAGCAACATCCAAAAACCCATTGCTCATTTCTGGAAGCAGAAGGCATCTTATAAGTCATGTATCCAGTCAAGGATGTATAACCAAGGATGAACCAGACTTGTGTTGAGAAAGCATACCTAGTCGAGAATGTCTGATCTACTCTAAAACTTTTGTTTCCCAGAGGAGCAGACTGCGGCCCAGAAAGGTGAAGACTCTTCAGGGGTCACAACCCCAATTTCAGGATCTGCTTATTGACAAGCCTGGCTCAGGCCTGAGACTGGGAGCCAAGTCTCTTGACTCTGATTGCACAATTTTGGCACCACCTCAGGCTGCCTTATGGAATTCAACAAGCATTTCCTGAGAAACCACAGTAGGGGTCATGAAGGAGAACAAGATGGTGACCCTGCCAAGAATGGCATTGAAATCTAATCAGGGAAACGAGCATTGGCGGTGTTAAGAATTCTAAGAGAAGTGCCAACAAAGTGTTAAGAAAGTTTCAGGGCTGCCTCTAACTCATGAAACTTTCATGAAGAAAGTAAATTTCTACTAGACTTTAAAGTAAAGGGAGTCATTTGCACTAGTATAAATCATTTGAGCAAAGGCCCACAGGTTTAGAGAGAGCTTGTAATTTTCTTGAACAGATGAAGGAGATGAACTATAGAACTGAGACATCTGGGATCAGGAAAAGCCTATTGTCCAAAGTATCTTATCAAGCCGCAAAGAGAATAAAATACTTCTCCACTCTACCCAAATTATTCACAGAGTGTCTGCTTTCTGCTTGCCACTTATTCTGAAAGATAAAATGCCAGAGTTGAAAGCACCAGAAACAATTTTTGTTGGATTCCACCTGAAGAGATTCAGGGGGATGGAGAGGCTCACTTTTCATTCCTTGGAAAAGTGGAAACAAGCAAGCAGGAATACCCTAGCCCTCCACTGAAAAGTTAAGGAAGTGGTCTTACAGGTGATTGTTGGTAACTACCATCATTATATTTGGTCCCACTTGAGAAAAGGTAAGAACTCCAATATTTTTAAATCTCTGTTTCACTCTGGAGTACCAGCAGGTAATAACTACAGCTTTCTATCACAGGGTAAAGCTATTAAAATTAAAGAGGTAAGGCAGTTTCAATATTCTTTACAACCATATTAAAATATTAAGAATAGGTTTAGAATAGATAAATCCTCTGATCTTGTCCTGGTTAACTATTCAGTTCAGCTGTCCGTTCAGTTGCTCAGTTGTGTCCAGCTCTTTGCGACCCCATGGACTTCAGCACGCCAGGCCTCCCTATCTATCACCAACTCCCGGAATTTACTCAAACTCATGTCCATTGAATCGGTGATACCATTCAGCCATCTCATCCTCTGTCATCCCCTTCTGCTCCTGCCTTCAATCTTTCCTGGCATCAAGGTCTTTTCCAAGGAGTCAGTTCTTCACATCACGTGGCCGAAGTATTGGAGTTTCAGCTTCAGCATCAGTCCTTCCAATGGATATTCAGCATTGATTTCCTTTAGGATGGACTGGTTGGATCTCCTTGCAGTCCAAGGGACTCTCAGGAGTCTTCTCCAACACCACAGTTCAAAAGCATCAATTTTTCAGCGCTCAACTTTCTTTATAGTCCAGTTCTCACATCCATACATGACTACTGGAAAAACCATAGCTTTGACTAGACAGACCTTTGTTGGCAAAATAATATCTCTGCTTTTTAATATGCTGTCTAGGTTGGTCATAACTTTCCTTCCAAGGAGCAAGCATATTTTAGCTTCATGGCTGCAGTCACCATCTGCAGTGATTTTGGAGCCCCAAAAAAATAAAGTCTGACACTGTTTCCACTGTCTCCCCATCTATTTGCCATGAAGTGATGGGACCAGATGAGATGCCATGATCTTAGTTTTCTGAATGTTGAGCCTCAAGCCAACTTTTTCACTCTCCTCTTTCACTTTTATCAAAAAGGCTTTTTAGTTCTTCTTCACTTTCTGCCATAAGGGTGGTATCATCTGCATATTTGAGGTTATTGATGTTTCTCCCAGAAATCTTGATTCCAGCTTGTGCTTCCTCCAGCCCGGCATTTCTCATGATCTACTCTACATATAAGTTAAATAAGCAGAGTGACAATATATAGCCTTGATGTACTCCTTTCCCTATTTGGAACCAATCTGTTGTTCCATGTCCAGTTCTAACTGGCGCTTCCTGACCTGCATACAGGTTTCTCAAGAGGCAGGTCAGGGGGTCTGGTATTCCCATTTTTTTAAGAATTTTCCAGAGTTTTTCATGGTCCACACAGTCAAAGGCTTTGGCATAGTCAATAAAGCAGAAATAGATGTTTTTCTGGAACTCTCTTGCTTTTTCAATGATCCAGAGGATGTTGGCAATTTGATCTCTGGTTCCTCTGCCTTTTCTAAAACCAGCTTGGACATCTGGAAGTTCAGTTCACATACTGTTGAAGCCTGGTTTGGAGAATTTTGAGCATTACTTTACTAGCGTGTGAGATGAGTGCAATTGTGCAGTAGTTTGAGCATTTTTGGCATTCCCTTTCTTTGGGATTGGAATGAAAACTGACCTTTTCCAGTCCTGTGGCCACTGCTGAGTTTTCCACATTTGCTGGCACATTAAGTGCAGCACTTTAACAGCATCATCTTTTAGGATTTGAAAGAGCTCAACTGGAATTCCATCACCTCCACTAGCTTTGTTCATAGTTATGCTTCCTAAGGCCCACTTGACTTTGCATTCCAGGATGTCTGGCTCTAAGTGAGTGATCACACCATCATGGTTATGTGGGTCATGAAGATCTTTTTGGTATAGTTCTTCTGTGTATTCTTGCCACCTCTTCTTAATATCTTCTGCGTCTGTTAGGTCCATGCAATTTCTGTCCTTTATTGAGCCCATGTTTGCATGAAATGTTTCCTTGGTATCTCTAACTTTCTTGAAGAGATCTCTAGTCTTTCCCTTTCTATTGTTTTCCTCTACTTCTTTGCACTGATCACTGAGGAAGGCTTTCTCATCTTTCCTTGCTATTCTTTGGAACTCTGCATTCAGATGGGAATATCTTTCCTTTTCTCCTTTGCCTTTCGCTTCTCTTCTATTCACAGCTATTTGTAAGGCTATTTGTTAGCTATTGCTATGTAACAAATCACCTCAAAACTTGATGATGTGAAACAATTATTTGACTCTGCTCAAGGATTATGGTAGGTTAGATACTTGGAGAGGGCACAGCACAGATGGGATACCTCTACTCTCTGAGGAGACTCAAAGGCCCAAGGAAGGCTGGAGTCATCTGAAGGCCTCTTCAGTCACTGCTGGTTGATACTTGCTGTCTTGGGACCTCAGCTAGTCTGTCCACCAGTACACCTACATGTGGCATTCATGTTGCACTTTACAATCTGCAACTCTCCTTTATGGTATTCACAGAAACCCCATGTGGTGGGAATTTTTCTCACACCATTCTACAGATGAGTCCCTCATAGCTCAGTTGGTTAAGAATCAGCCTGCAATGCTGGAGATCCCGGTTCAATTCCCAGGTCGGGAAGATCAGCTGAAGAAGAGATAGGCTGCCCACTCCAGTATTCTGACCTGGAGAATTCCAGGACTATGCAGTCCATGGGGTCGCAAAGAGTCAGCCATGACTGAGCCACTTTCACTTCACTTCTGCAGATGAGAGAACTGAAGTTCAGGGAAGTTACGTGAGTTTAGCTGAGACATCCAAGCAGTTAAGAGTAAACTCAGAATTTCACCTCAGAACTTTGAACTCTAAAGTCTCTATTATTTTCATGCTTCCTTTTAAGTAAGTAAAAAAGTATCTATGATAGATGATGATAAATACATTCACAGAAATCAATAAATACTAAATGAACAAATGAATAAACACTAGATTCAAACTGGCAATCATTTATCAGAGTGCTAAGGAAATGGCTAAGCTTAATTTTGATAAAACAAGAAAATTCCTTTGGAGGGTAAGCCTGAAAAAATATCACAGTAGAAAACTCCTAAAGCCAATCTGGACTCTGAAATGGGGGAGGAATAGGTAAAAGCGAACAATAAAATTGTGAGTGCTTCCAAACTTTCCTCTACAAAGCTTTTGAGGGAAGGAATTTTTATTTTTCTTTTCAATAATAACTTGAAGATTTCATAGCCAATTTAAATAATTCCCAGTTGAGATATAGGTAAACCTCTCTAAGAGAATTAACTATCCTTGGAACACTGAAAGAGTTGGTTTTCATGTTTTATTTTTTTCGACAATTTTTCCTTCCACTGCAGTCTACTAATTAGAGCATTGCTTGCCTAACCTAGAATTTGAAACAATTTCTTGTCATCTCCTCCCAACACTACTCCCCAGTATTATTCCTGGAGACATTGGATTAAACTTTTGAGGAAAGCAATCTTCTGTCATTTTTAGAACTAGTTAAACATTTCTTGAAAATTAGTTATCTGAATTTTAGTTCTTCCGCAATGAATTATGCAATGAAAAGTGATAAAACAATTTAAGATCTCACTGTTTCTTATCGAATGTATTTAGGGACAAATAAATGAGTATGTAAATTCTCAATTCCTCAAGTGTTTTAAAAATTGGCAGAGTAGGCAGAAAGCTAAAAATCTTCAAATAACTGGTTAGACATAAGTGAACACAGATGAAAATAAGAATAACCTTAAGATTTCCAGACTACCACTGTTTTTCCCTAAAACTTTCTCTTTCAGTACCCTTGATTTAACATTAAAAGCTTTTTTTTTAAGCATTAAAGGAGCTGAATGATGGTCATTTATATCATTTTATATTTATACATCTGTCCTAGATAAGTACTGGAGCACAGAGACCAATTCATATTTCACATAATTCAATATGCTTCTTTTTATTTCTCTGCTGAACAGAAAAATAGTAACTCTTACAATTGTAATCTCCTTTTTAAATGGGCCATTAATGATTTACAAGGGTGGGGGCTTTTTTTCCAAAGGAAAGGAAATAAAACTTTGCATGCATTCTCTTCCAAGCTGGCTTTTTCAGAACACTGATATGAAAAAATTTTTAAGTATTGAAAATAATTAGAACCAAACCCACCTCTCCTCTTGGCATCCAGAGCCCTTTGTAATCTACTATTTTTCTTGCCTTCCCGATCGCTTCTTTCTCCATCACCCCTTACCCTTTCTATTTATAAGCTCAAGAGACTCCATCTCTAAACCCTTTCTGGACCCATGTCTGGGTCATTCTCTGCTTCATTTATAACACTCCTCATCTTCTTCCAAGGTTCAGATCAAATGCTGTCCTTGACTGAAGCTTCTTCTCATCCTCCCAGGGAGCCTTCACCACTCTAGCTTCCCCTCACCTTGTAAAAATAACACAACATTTACTTCATTCTGGTTGAGTTATAAGTGCTAGCTCTTAACAGATCTGCCATTCCAAATAGATTGCAAATTGCAAACTTCCCTGAGGAAGTTATGTAGCATTTCATCATTCTATTTCTACACAATGCCTTAAAGTAAGCTCTTAATTTTGTTAATGTTTACTATACATAGTATTTATTGATCACATATTATATATCAGTTTTAGTTAAGTATTTTAAGATATTATTTCTATTAATTTTCAAAAGAACCCTTAAAAAAGTACTGGAAATATCATTCTTACTTTGCAAAGGAGGAAACGAGGTCATGGTATTTAAATGCCTTTGCAGAAGTCACCCAGTTAGTGACTCTCGGCGTTGAGCCTGAGCAGTCAAGTTCCACAGCCTAAACTCCTATTCTCTCATTGTCTCCCACTTGACAGTTTCTAAATCGATTTTAATGCAAGTTAAGAAACACATAGACTTTATTTATTCACTGAAAATGAAACTTCAAGATGGGCAAAAGAAATAGCTGCATTTTCTTATCTTTGCTGTCTACAGAACTACAGAATAAATAACAACTAGTCTCATCAGGTTATTTGATCTCATAAGCCAACACCTAGATTTTCTTAAGATTTTTTTATCCGTTAATCAAAGTAAATCCATCTTCCCATAATATGACACCACCCAGAACATTGGTGAAGCCTCTACTAATCATTTTACTCAGATATACAATTATGTGACATAAAAGAGAACACATTCTTCCTTTTAAATTCCTTATATCCACTAAGCAATTAAAGAAAAGGTCAAACAAGGTTCAGGCTGTGTTGTGGCCAAGTCACTGAGTCAAACTCCAATAGACTGGTATGTTTTTAAAATACTTTACCTCTCAGTCAAATCATTTAAATTGCTTCACGTATGCTAGCAATCACTGTGTTGGAAATGCTTTTTCTACATACCTATTTATTATGAGCAACTTGTCCTGGAACAGTAAGAGATAAATTAATTGAGAAAAATTCTACCCAATCTTTTCTTGTCCCTCAACATATTTTCCACATTGTTTCAGAGTAAGCTTTCTAAAATGCAACCTTGAATGCGAAGAAATGAACTTCATATTCATAGTAGATTTATTCATAGTTGCCAAAACTTGAAGCAGCCAAGATGTCCTTCAGTAGGTGAATGGAATGATAAACTGTGGCACATCCAAATGAGGAAATATTATTCAGTAATAAAAAGAAATGAGGTATCAAGCCATGAAAAAACATAGTGAGAGTGTAAATGCATATCTCCAAGTAAAAGAAGTCAATCTGAAAAGGCTACATATTATATGATTCCACTATATTGCATTCTGGAAAGGCTAAAAGTATGGAGACAGTAGAAAACTCAAAGCTTGCTAGAGTTGGGCAGGGCAAGTTGGAGAAATGAAGCAGGGCACAGAGGATTTTTAGGGCACTGAAACTACTCTGTATGATACTAATGGTAGATACACATCCTTGTATACTTGTCCAAACCCACAGAATGTACAGCACTAAGAGTGAACCCTGATGTAAGCCATGGGCTTTAGGTGATCATGATGTGTCAGTGTAGGCTTATCAATTATTAAAAAAAATGCACCATTCTGAAGGGGGATATTGATAATAAGAGAGGCTATGCATGTGTATGTATATGGGGAAGATGCTGGGAAAGATTGAAAGCAGGAGAAGAAGGGGACAAGAGGATGAGATGGTTGGATGGTATCACCAACCATTCATCAATGGACATGAATTTGAGCAGGTCTAGGAGTTGATGAAGGAGAGGGAAGCCTGGAGTGCTGCAGTCCATGGGGTCTCAAAGAGTCATTCAGACAAGACTGAGCGACTGAACAACAATAACGTATGTGTGAGGGCAGGGGTGTAGGGGAAATCTCTGTACCTTCCTTTCAATTTTGCTGTGAACTTTAAACTGCTCTTAAAAAATTGTCTTGTTTTCAAAAAGAAAGAAAAAAAAGAAATGAACCTCTACCTGTAACTCTTTTACTATACACAGATTAACCCAAAATAGATTATAGACCTAAAAGTAAAGCCTAAACTATAATTTTTTAAAGAAAATATAGAAGAAAATTCATAAAGCTTTGCTTAAGCAAAGATTTCTTAGAAAATATACCAAAAGTAGGTTCCCCTAAAACAGAAAATTGATAAACTAGACTCATCAAAATGAAAAGTTTCTTATCTTCCAAAGACATCTTTGAAAGAATAAAAAGACAAACTACAAACTGGGAGAAAATATTTGTAAAACACATATCAGATAAATAAGTTTTACCCAGAATATATAAAACACTCTCTAGTAATAAGAAAACAAGCAACCCAATAAAATGAATTTGGCAATAGATTTGAAGACACATTTCAACAAAGAGCACATACAGATGGCAAAAAGCAAATGAAAAATACTCAACATCACTAGTCATTTGGGAAAAAGCATATGAAAAATCTTTAAATCACTAGTCATTTGGGAAATGTAAACACACACACACACACACACACACACACACACACAATGATATACCATCACACACCTAGAGAATGACTGAAATTAAGAAAAAATAAACTGACAACATAAAGAGTTGACAAGGATGCAGAGCAACTGGA
Source organism: Odocoileus virginianus (assembly GCF_023699985.2). Classification (NCBI taxonomy): domain Eukaryota; kingdom Metazoa; phylum Chordata; class Mammalia; order Artiodactyla; family Cervidae; genus Odocoileus; species Odocoileus virginianus. The sequence goes on from NC_069697.1 coordinate 34,976,056, forward strand.
ACTCTCATACATTGCCAATGCATGAAAGATTATGAGCTCTTTGGAAAACAGTTTGGCAGTTACTTACAAAGTTATGTTTATACTCTCCACCTGACATAGTAATTCCACTCCCAGGTATTCACCAAGAGCAATGAGAACATGTTCATACAAAAAATCTGCATCTGAATATTTATAGAAGCTTTACTCATAATTGCCAAAAAAATTAAAGTAACCCAAATGTCCCCCAACCGTTCCATGGATAAACAATCTACAGAACATATATATACATGGAAGACCACCGGCAACAAAGGAATGGCCTGCTGATACCTACACCAAATGGATTAATCTCAGATGCATTATAATAAGTGAAAGCAGCCAGCCATATATATTATCTGATTCTGTTTATACAATGCTTTTGAAAAGGCAAACTTATAGGAACAGAAAACAACAGACCAGTGGTTGCCTGGGATGGTGGATAGTTGACTCCAAAGCAGCAGTCTGGGGAATTCTGGTGGGGGGGGGTGATGGAACTATTCCATGTTTGTCCATGAGGGCTGATACAAGACTTTATACATTTGTCAGAATTCATAGAACTGTTACCAAGAAAGCAGGTTTTACTACATGTGAATTTTTACAAATGAAAATTTTTAAGCAATTATTTTTTTGATCTATCCATGGCTCCTCACCACTGACAAGGAAAAGTTCCATTTGCTTTAGGCCAGGATTGCATGCCCTTTTCTCCTTTAGTCTCTTCTTCTCTTCCTTCAGACAAGCCTAATCACTTATGGTCTGTAAACAACCTCCCTGCGCCTCACCTTTCTACGAGTGTGTGGTCCTCCAGTAAAGGCCTTGTACACCATCTCACCTCTTCCATTCCTGGGCCCCAAAATAAACAGCTGGAGCTCCAAACAGGTTGAGTTCCTTGCAGTTCTGCAAAATGTGTAAGTTCCTTCAAGCCTCCCTGCCCTTGTGAATGCTCTGCCTGGAAAATTATCTTCCCTTCACACTTTCATATAGCCTGGTAACCCATCCCTTTTCTATTAACATTCTCCTCAGTCATTACTGTCTTTATAACATTTTCCTGAAACCTCTCCCAAGAGAAATTAGCTCCCCTCTTGTCCCCGCATTGCACATGTCCAAGCTTCTATTATAGTACCTAAAACTATCTCTGGTATTTGACCATTCTTATTCACCTTGTATGACTACCATCTAGAATATATCTGGCACATAGTAAGTATAGAAAGAAAGGAAAGAGGGAAGGAAAGAAGGGAAGTAGGAAAAGGGGAGGGAGGGGAAGAGAAAATATAAAAAAGGAAGGAAGGAAGAAGGAAAGAAATAGAAAAGAAAAAAAACTAATGACCTAATTAATCACCTTATCTGGAATGCCCTATTGGTCCACTTAGAAAACTCAGAGTTACCCTTCAAAAGAGTGTTCAGCATCACCCGACAAGTGAGCAGCTCACTCCAAATACATACTCTGTTTTTCTGATATCTGATCTATCTATCTATCTATATCTATATCAGATATATATACCTGATATAAATAGTGTTATAATTGTTGTTGTTCTTCAGCTGTTAAGTTGTGTCCAACTTGCTGTGACTCCATGGACTGCAGCACTCCAGGCTTCCCTGTCCTTCCCTATCTCCCTGAGTTTACTGAAACTGATTTTCAGAGTCAGTGAAACCATCCAACCATCTCATCCTTTATCATCCCCCTCTCCTCCTGCCCTCAGTCTTTCCCAGCATCAGGGTCTTTTCCAATGAACCAGCTTTCACAGCAGGTGAAAGCAGGCCCAAGTAATGGAGCTTCAGTCCCAGCATCAGTGTTATAATTACCTCTCTACTATAGACATTTATGTAAAGAGGTAATTACATTAGATTGTGAGTTCTTCCAGGGATGCGTGAAACTCTAGATCTCCAACTCCCAGGAGACAATGCCTGGCTCAAGGAGTTACTCCATAAACCTGAGTTAGCCTGCGCTTTTCAGATGAGCAGAATCCAAGCTTTCCTCAGTCTCCTCTGAGTCCTAGGCCTCATTAGGCTGCAGTGAGGCCTGAAACAGGAAGTGTGTGTAAAGAAGAATAGTTATGTGCATAAAATTCTCATAGACAGAAGGGGGAAAAAAGGTATACATAGAGTAAAAAGACATTAATAGCCCAAGAGTAACAAATACAGGGAATTAGTAATGAATGACCTTGAAAAATATTTTCCTCTGGAAAAACAATCCCTCAAAGAATCAAAAAGAAAAATGAACAATGATAGGATAAGCAAGCTGCTTATATAAAAAAAAAAATACTTGGAAAACAAAGCATGATGTGAGCAGACACACATTATCTCTTCCCAAAGTACAGATTTGTTTCAGGTCTGTTGCTCAGCACCACCTCCCCCTGTGAGTCTGCAAGTTACATAGTTTCACCTCAGCTACTATCTTCAGTGTCCCAAGAATGTTTTAGAACCTGTAAGGGGTAATGAATCCACTGATAAAGGGAGACTCTCAGTTCAACTTGGCCATGATACATTCTGAATCCTACAGCAGTAACACCTGCTCTTTGAATCACTGAAGGAGGGAGTTTCTAAGAATTTGACCAAAGCAGGTATTTGTGTTACAGAAAAACACTTTGTGCATAGTAAAATTTTCCAAAAGTCCCTTGCTGGAGCAGCACTCACAGTGCCTCCTGGGCTCAATGTTGCTTTTCTCTCTCTCTGTTTCAGAAGCTATCACTGCCTTTTATCCACCTGGAGCTGATGAGTTCATCACTGAACAGGCACTAAAGCATTACAAGTGTAAGGAGACAGCCCACCCCACAGTGTTACCCCAGTCTTGTACCTTACTTAGCAAGTCCCACCCCTGAATGTAAGAGCCAGTTCTCCTGCTACCTTTCATAAGATTCCCATTAGTTCTATTTTAAAACATCATAGTTTTAAGAGTGCTTTGCTTTGAGTTTTTCCTAGGTATGTGTGGCTGTGTGAGTCTGTCTGTATCAATTCTTTCATTTTATTACTTGAGTCTTAAACTTGATAAGCAGTCAGACCTAAATGTGGAAATTCACAGGATGGCTAGGACAAGGGTGAGGGAGGGATGCCAAAGGTGCAAAATTTAGACCACCATCGCCAGGCAGAATGCCCACTGCACAGCGTCTTCCCTGCAAGCGCTGCTCATCTGAGGCTCCAGAAAGGGCAGCCACACGCCAAGGTGCTGGGTAGAAAACTTTACTCACAACTTCCCCCAAAACATGCTAAGAGTTCCCCTCACATAACTGGCTACTCCTCAGCATTCAAGATCTAGCTCAAACACCTCCTCCCTGGAGAGAACTTTCCTGGATACCTTCTCTAGAGTAAGCATTTCCTGATGTAAGGTATCAGAGCATCCTCTTATATTTCTTCTCTGCAGTTCTCAAAGTGAATAATTACTTCTTGCTTGTTGCTGGTTTCTCATTGGAATGCAAGCTCCTTGAAAGCAAGAACTATCACTTTCATGCTTCCCATTATAGTCCAATTGCCTGGCACAATGCTTGACACATAGTCAAAACACAATAAAATATTTGTTGAATGAAGTTTGTTAAATGGCTTTTGGGATGTTTCGTATCCAAGTGTGATTTTGCTTACCTTGTAACCTTAATTTGCTTAATCTCTCAATGGCTCAGTTTTCTCACCTTAAAATGGGGGTATTCATTGATTTAATCATTCAACACATTGCTTACAAGGTATCTAATATAAAGTAAAGACTAAAAGAAAAAAAATCAATACCTATATTCCCACTTGGAAATGTAAGTTATATACTCTTTAGTATGCATGGCCAGCATTCTGACTAGCTACGACTCTACAACAAATCAGCCCCAAACTTAGTTTCTGTGAGTCAGGTATTTTGGAAGGATTCTTCTGGGCAACTCTAGCTCAGGATTTCTCATCCAGTCAGAAGCAGGGGGCAGGTGCTGGCACAGGAAGAGCAGAAGGTCTGGGGCAACAAGAGGTTGGCCAGGCACCTCTCTAAACAGTCAGCCCTCGGTATCCACAGATTCAACCAACCCTGAATGAAAAATATCCTCCTCCAAAAAAAAAATTCTAAAAAGTTCCAAAAGCAAAATTTGAATTTGCCATGCACCTCAACTATTTACATCGCATTTATGTTGTATTTAAGCAATCTAGAGATGATTTAAAATATATGGGAAGATGTACAAATATTCAAATACTGTTCCATTTTATAAAAGGAACTTGAACATTCCTAGATTTTGGTATCTGTGAGGAGTCTTGGAACGAATACCCTGAGGATACTAAGGGATGACTGTGTATTTGTAGATAGATAGATAAACAGAAGATAGATAAAAATACAGAAACAGAGATGTATAGACAGAAGTATTGCTTCAGGGCTCCTTTATATAATCTCCACAGGTGGGCCATTTGGGTTTCCTCATGTCTGGTGGCCCTAGGGCACTCAGGTGGCTAACCCTACCAGCACAAGGCCCCATTGCAATGTTCCAGCAAAGGCCCCATTGCAATGTTCCAGCAAAGGCCCCATTGCAATGTTCCAGCAAAGGCCCCTTTGCAATGTTTCAGCAAAGGCCCCATTGCAATGTTCCAGCAATGTTCCAGCAGAAGTTACATTACCATTTATGATCTACCTTAGAAATCACACAGCATCCCTCTTCCTTACTCTATTGGTCAAAACAATTTCTAAAATTCTCTGGACAGAAGGAGTGCCAAAGTGATTTCAGATGTGTTTTTAAACCACAGCAGTTCACTTTCTGGGCACAATTATCCAAACAAAATTCATTTACTCCCTTTCCAAGACCCCTCAGGTTTCATTGCATTATGGTATCAGGCTTGAAGTTCAGGATTTTCTCATCTAAATCAAATCCAAGTGTGATGATATTTTGGGGTCCAGTTCTTTGGACGTGGGTTTCTGGGTACAGTCCCTTTCAACGTGCAAAAAATTTTCTCAACTATGAAAGAGTGGCAAGTTCTCTGTCCCACAGACCTAACGCATAGTGGTGGGACAGGGATAGGATGACCATTGTAGCCGCTCCCATTTATAAAGGAGAAAAGAAGCACAACGTAGTCTCTGGTCCACGTAGTTCTGAAATTCAGTTAGGCATGTGTTGCCAATTCTTAGCTGAGGCCCAATCCTTCTACCAAGGAGTGTTTCCCTGTGGTTCTTGGCTCCACTCCCTACACTCTTGGTTTTACCCTCTAAGTCATTTTTACTTTACCATAAAAACCAGCCTGTTTGCAGCAGAGTAGTTTTCTCAGCCTCCGTCTTGGTCATACTAGTTTGAACAAAGGCCTCTTTTCATTTTGTTTTGTCTTTGTCTTTTTCAGTTCAAGCTGATACAATTCCTTTAAAATATTTGTGGGATTTTTGTATATGAATGTATAAACCACTCCATTGAATAAAAGCTATACAAATCTCTCTCAGATGAGCCACCTTCTCTACCTTGGGCTTCCTGTGAAGCTGCTGTTGGAAAACTCCCTTAAATTTTTTTTTTTTCAGTTGTTGTTGTTTTTAATTTTGCCTTATTTTCTCTCTTTTAAAAAAAAAATTTTGCAGGAGTATAATTGATTTACAAGGTTGTGTTAGTTTCAGGTATAAGTGAATACTTACACATATACATATATCCATTCTCTTTTTTTAGATTCTTTTACCATATAGGCCACTACGGAGTATTAAGCAGAATCTCCAGTGCTATATAGTAGGCCCTTATTAGTTACCTGCTTTATATATAGTAGTGTGTCTCTGTCAGTCCCAATCTCCCAATTTATTCCTCCCCCAACCATATCCCCTGGTAACCATATGTTTCTTTTCTATGTTTGTGACTCTACTTCTGTTTCATAAATAAGTTCACTTGTACTCTCTTCTTTTAGATTTCACATATAAGCAATATCATGTGATATTTGTCTTTCTGTGTCTGACTGACTTCACTCAGTACAAAAATCTCTAGGTCTATCCATATTGCTGCAAATGGCATTATTCTGTTCATTTTTGTGGCTGAGTAATATCCTATTGTACAGGGGATAATATATGTATACTACATCTTCTTTATCTTTCCTCTGTTGATGGATATTTAGATTGATTCCATGTCCTGGCTATAGTAAATAGTGCTGCAATGAACACTGAGGCACATTTATCACTTTGAATTACGGTTTTCTCCGGGTATATGCCCAGGGGTGGGATTTTTAAAAGCTGTATTGTTAAACAATAGGGAAGAAGGAAATGGCAACCCACTCCAGTATTCTTGCCTAGAGAATCCTGTGGATGGAGGAGCCTGGTGGGCTGTTGTCCATAGGGTCGCACAGAGTCTGACATGACTGAAGTGACTTAGCATAGCATGCATTGTTAAACAGAGGGAGCCTGTGATGTATGCCCTCAAGATCCTTAAAAGATGTTTTGTCTATTTGAAAGGATCTAGGAGGTACCACCTGACATTTTTCTCAGGTCTTAACCAAAGACATCATAGAACTGCCATGAATTTGATCTTTACTCTAAAACTATTACTAAATTTGAGAGTTTCTTGTCATCTAGTTAAATTACAAATAAGAAACAGTTTCATTTTCCAGCCTAGAGAATCTTAACATCTTAATATTTTCTCTAAATTTTTATTGAAAACTGCCCAGTTGCATTTTTTTCTTATCTCTTTCTATTTGTATCTTAGCCCCTGCATCTGAAGGAAAGCGTTTGGCCTTTTTGACATTCTCCCTGAAAATTTTCTCAGCCGGCTCCATCAGTTCGTTTGGTATCTCTTCTTTCCCACATGATCTAGGTGACAATTCCTCCCATCACCATCTATCAAAGATCTGCTTTCCTCCAGTTTTCAATAAAGTTTTTCTCATTTTCCTTTAAACTTTTACAACAGATTCCTCAAGGGCCAGCAAGCTTCTGCTAACAATTTCTTCAAGGTTCTTCTAGCATCTGTCTGTTGCCTAGGCCCAAAGCTAATGCCACATGTTTGAAGTTTGTGTTACTGCAGAACCTCACTACAAATTTTTTTAAAAGACATAAACAAAAATCTGCTCCGTTTACCTATTGTTGTATAATAAACTTCCCCAATACTTTGTGTCTTTAAACAACTTTAAACAACAGCAAGTATTTTATTATGTCTTATGGTTTCTGCAGGTCAGGAATCTGAGAAGGGCTTCACTGGGTAATTCTGGCTTGGGTTCTCCCATGTGGTTGCTGTCAAATAGTGCTAAAACTGGAATAATAGTGGTGTTGGAAAAACTGGGGTCTAGCCAAGCATCTCTCTCTCTCTCTCTCTCTCTCTCTCTCTCTCTGCCCTAGGGCTTTACCATGAAGCCTCTATGCAAGGGCTAACTTGGGCTTCCTCTAGGATGGCAGCTGCAAGCAAGGATGCTCCTGCATCCTCTTTACATCTTCTCTTTGGAAGTCACATAGCATCACTTCCATCACAAATAGTCAAAAATCCTGCCCACCTTCAAGAGAAAGCGTGTTAAAGCCTATCCCTTGATAAAGAGAATAATAAAAAAGTTTTTTTAAAAAAAAGCCTGCAGACTTACTTTCAAACTGCCACATCCAGTAAGTTAACAAATTGAATTACTTGCTTTCTATTACATTAAAGCAACTAGATTCATTGATTTATTCCATTATTCGTTTATCCACTCTCCCTAAGCCCCTGTGTATACCCTGTTTATAGAATCATGCTATTTTCAGATGACCTCTTTTTCTGTCTCTTCTTTTACACTGTTACATCCCTGTGGGTGGGAACTATTTTATTCGTCTTTGTATCTCTATTACTTAGTGCAAAACCCACATCATAAAAGATGCTCAACTAATATATTCTAACTAAATGAATGAATTAATGAAGAAACTGCAGTTTAAGTTTGTTTACAAATATTGAAATGGAACATTTTCTATCAAGTAATGAGTCTTCAGAAACTAAATTTATGTTTCTACTCCCTGCTGCCAGAAAATTTTGTTTCTATTAAGAAATCAATGATATAATTCATATTTATAATGGCTTTACTTTCCAAATGTGCGTTTTCACATCATTTTTTGTACCACTTTTTGACATAGTCATTTACCTACATAGACTACAGAGGGGGTTCATCTGGGCCCAGAATCCAAACGACCAAGGCAAATGTCAAAAGACCTCCTAAGAGAAGGTTGACCTACTCACAGCGCAGCACTAACTGCCTAACATAGGGAAAGTGACAAGAGAACAGCCTGGTGAAAAGGCAGCAGAATCAGGAGAAACTATCATAGCTGAGATACAGCCCTCATGAGGAAAGTAACTAACCGAAAGTCCCACAGTAATTCTGGAGACACATCCACCTTAAGGAGACTGAACTAAGGAAGCCTCTGAATAACAGATTTAGGTGATGGAGCAAGTGAGGAGAAAGGACAAGCTAATTATGCTAGGGTGGTGGGAGGCACTGGAATAGTGTCAAGGAGAGAGAAAACTTGGAAAGAAAATAACTAAAAGACCCGGATAAAGATTTTAGCAGAGGGAGACCAAACATTCCAACTCTGAACCTTCAGACCCCACTACACCCCCAATTTCCTCCCCAAATAATGATTGGTTCAGGAAGCTGTCACGTGGGCAGGGAAGATATGGCTGAGCTCCAGGCACTGCAGCCCTAGAGTTTAAATGCAAAAGTGGTTGGTTATTGTTGTTTTTAACGGTTATTTGGGTTTCCCAGGTGGCTCAGTGGTAAAGAATCTGCCTGCCAATGTAGGAGACTCAGTTCCTGGGTCAGGAAGATCCCCTGGTGAAGGAAACAGCAACCCACTTCAGTATTCTTGCCTGGAAGACCCCATGGATACAGAAGCCTGGCAGACTACAGTCCACAGCGTTGCAAAGAGTTGGACATGACTAAGCATGCATGCAATGATCCATTAATGCAGATGAGTCAGTTTGACTAGTCACTCACTTAACTGGTTGATTCTTATAGCAGCTCCCTTATTTAACCCTGAAGAATGGTATGAAACAACTATTTAAGGAATAACAATTACAGGAGAAGATGCTTTCCAAACTCCTCTCATTAGCAGGGAGAGGACACCTTGTGTTTCCCGAGGGTTTGGTCAAGTTCTGGGGTGGGGTGGGTAGATGGATGAGGTAGTAGGTAAGCCAGTAAGTAGATGGAGAAGCTGAGAATGAGCTAGGAGTGTAAAGAGATAAACAAATATAAAATCAACACGCATTTTTTTTTCACAACAAATTCTGATTTGTTGAGAATTGTTTAATTCTCAGCCTTGAGAAAACCACATATATTCTCCTCTTTCAAAAGTTACATGGAAAAATTATCAAAATTCTCAAAACAAAAATGTATTGCATGTATTACATGTCTTGGGGAAAACTGAACATTTTGTCAAGTGACATGAAATGTTGATACTATGAGAAATGATTCTATTTGTCATGAGCATGACTAAGGTGAGGTTAGCAGAGCTCCTGACTCTACAATGAGATGAAGTCACACAGGACGGAGTTACTGGAGGACATCGTAATTACTGAGCACTCACATCATGTGATTTCAGTCTCTGATCAAAATGGTGCTTCAATCAAGTTTCCTGCTTTTCCACCCTGTTACACAATGATCCATTAAGGCAGGTGGATCAATTTGATCAGCCATCCATGCAACTGTTTGAGAACAAAATTTACAGTTCACTTGTAAAACTTGGCATCATGTAGACATAATGCCTGAGAGTCAGTTTAGAATCTCCATTTACTATACTATCAATCTCTTCTAGTGAACAAAGAGGAAAAAACATTAAGCCTTTAATTGCATTGAAATGAGGATATTTCCCATTCCCTCATACATACTTTTCAATCAAAGAACCTAAAGTCCCTAATACCAAGTGAATCCTTTCATGCCTGCTTTTGCAAACAACTCAGTTTTTAACTAAATTTTGGAACCAGAAAACTTTGAGACACTTCAAAGTTTCTCTTTATATTTAGTCAAAATGTGCCAGACAACTGCAGAGATGAAGTTATTTCTTATCCAACACAGGATAGATGCTGTGTGATTCACAGTGACTTTTACTATAGCAACAAGCTTCAGGAAGTGAAACAAAGAAGAAATACAAAATTTATGAAAAAATGAAGCTAGAACTCATCATATCCCGTTTTGATCACTTGATAATTTGATAATTATGAGTTGGAAAGCAGTCAAGTTCCAGTATTTTGAACTGTGAAAGGGAATTAAGTTTAAAAGCAGACTTTTAAATTTTCTGTCTCAGTAAGTTTCCCATCAAGAATAATAATTAGAAACTTTACAGATAATTCAAAATTAAAATACCTAGATTGAAATATTATTTAGTCAAAATTAAAAAATAAAAAACAGCAAGAGTGAGGCAAAAAAGGCACTAGTATTTCTGGCAGGAATAGAGGAATAGTGTACTGGTAAAATCAATTTTGATGGTAGTTCAGTAATAAATATCATGATTCACGATACAAAAACAAAAGATATTTGTATTGTTTGGCACAGATTTTGTAATTTGGATAATCAATCCTAAGGAAATAATTTTAAAATATGTGGGGAAATATGCTTTCCATAATATTATTCATAGTAACAAGAATTGGAAACAAATTAAATGTCCCCAAATTAGAATTATATTATTGGTGGAACAGCCAACAATGTGGAAATGCTTAAGTAAACTTTGGTACTGTTAAGACAATAAACACAAAGACATATTTTTCCTTTCTGGTTACAGATTTGCTATAAAGTGGTTTGATATAGTTATACCTTGCATGCAGAGTTCCAAAGAATAGCAAGGAGAGATAAGAAAGCCTTCATCAGTGATCAATGCAAAGACGTAGAAGAAAACAATAGAAAGGGAAAGACTAGAGATCTCTTCAAGAAAATTAGAGATACCAAGGGAACATTTCATGCTAAGATGGGCTCCATAAAGGACAGAAATGGTATGGACCTAACAGACGCAGAAGATATTAAGAAAATACACAGAAGAACTATGCAAAAAAGATCTTCATGACCCAGATAACCACAATGGTATGATCACTCACCTAGAGCCAGACATCTTGGAATGAGAAAGGAATGCCTTAGGAAGCATCACTGCAAACAAAGCTAGTGGAGGCGATGGAATTCCAGTAGAGTTATTTCAAATCCTAAAAGATGGTGCTGTTAAAGTGCTGCACTCAATATGCCAGCAAATGTGGGAAACTCAGCAGTGGCCACAGGACGGGAAAAGGTCAGTTTTCATTCCAATCCCAAAGAAGGTCAATGCCAAAGAATGTTCAAACTACTGCACAATTGCACTCATCTCACATGCTAGCAAAGTAATGCTCAAAATTCTCCAAGCCAGGCTTCAACAGTATGTGAACTGTGAACTTCCAGATGTTCAAGCTGGATTTAGAAAAGGCAGAGGAACCAGAGATCAAATTGCCGACATCCATTGGATGATAGAAAAAGCAAGAGAGTTCCAGAAAAACAACTACCTCTGCTTCATCGACTACGCCAAACATTTGACCATGTAGATCACAATAAACTGTGGCAAATTCTTCAAGAAATGGGAATACCAGACCATCTGAGCTTCTTCCTGAGAAATCTGTATGCAGGTCAAGAAGCAACAGTTAGAACCGGACATGGAACAAGAAACTGGTTCCAAATTGGGAAAGGAGTACGAAGAACTGACTCATTGGAAAAGACCCTGATGCTGGGAAAGATTGAAGGCAGGAGGAGAAGGGGATGACAGAGGATGAGATTGTTGGATGGCATCACCTGCTCAATGGACATGAGTTTGAACAAGCTCTGGGAGTTGATGATGGACAGGGAAGCCAGGCGTGCTGTAGTCCATGGGGTTGCAGAGAGTTGGACACAACTGAGTGAATGAACTGAACTGAACTTTGTTTTTAGGATAATTGCCTTACAATGTTGTTTTGGTTTTTGCCATACATCAGCGTGATTCAGCCATAGGTATAAACATGTTCCCACCCTCATGAAGCTCCCTCCCCAGCTATACTTTTAAAATAACATTTTAAATTCCTCAAAACACCACCAATGCCTTAGAGTGTCCTAAGAGCTTCAACACTGAGGTAGTTTTACAAATTGCTAAAGAAGTAGCTCCATCCATACCTTTTGACACTTCGATTTCTTCAACAGGAAATGTGTTTCTCAACAGGAAGGCAGCATTTGAATGTATTTCATGAAAATAGCATACCATCATACAGTTGGTCAAATAATTACAGTCACTGTGTACTTGGCACATGCCTCCAACTACAGTAGGCACAGGGAAGAAAGAGAGGCAAGATGCCGAAGCCCATTAATCACCACTGACAAAGAATCATGAAAAAGGAGTAGATGCTGAGAATGAGCACGCCCTGGGTCATGGGGTGCACGAGGGGCCAGATGCAGCTAGAAGAGATGAACAGACTCTCGCTGTGTCCTTTCCCCAAGGACATTACTTCTGAGCTGAGTCTGAAGGCATGAATACAATTTCATCAGGTAAGCAAGTCAAGAAAGTACATGCCAGGCAAGAACCATCAGGCAAAGACATGACAGCAAGAAAACTTCAGCATAGTCAAGGAGTGTCAAGTAGTTTGGAAGTAGAGAGGATCAGGACGTGGGGTTGGAATGTTAGGAAGAAACCATATCATAAAGACCCTTGTGTGTCCTTGTGAGGAGCTTGGGCTTCAGTTAGTGATTCCAAAAGTTTGAGTTTTTTTAATCTTTCTATTCTAACTAGATCATGAGGAAACCCAAAGAATAAGTCCTTGATACAGAAAATTAGAATGGATTTTATATGCTCAAATTCAGTTTAAGGTCAAAGAGTGGTAAAAATTAGGCTGTTTGGGTAAAATATGGTATAAATAGAAGTACAAATATAAAGGGCTTCTGCAGTGGCTCAATGGTAAAAGAATCTGCTGCACCCTCAGGAGATCCAGGTTTGATCCATGGATTGGGAAGACCCCACCTGAAGAAGGAAATGGCAACCCACTCCGATATTCTTGCCTGGAGAATTCCATGGACAGAGGAGCCTGGCAGGCTACAGTCCATAAGGTTACAAAGAATCCAATACGACTGAATGACTGAACAACAAACAAATATAAGAGTATAGGCACACAGTTTAAAACAGAGATTGATAGGTAACAGTTGCAATCACAGCAGCTTCAGCACCCAGCTTATTTCTGTATTCTAGTTTGTGCAGAATCAAGAAAAATTCTGGTTCAAACAGCTTAGGAACTTGAAATCATAGCAGGGTTGTTTTTGTTTGGGGTCTGGTTTGGTTTGCCCCCAAGACTTTACTTTGCACTCTCAGGCTAATCCTGAGATAAATGGATCCTCAAAGCACTGGAAAAGGAAGAACAAATACTGACTCCATATCTGTCTCTTTTATTTTAAACTTTGTATTCTATTGCTTTTGCTTAGAGTTAAGAATGTTGCCTATGGCCTTAAATATACAGGACAGCCCATTCTCAAAGCTCTGGCCTTTCAGAGTGTAGCATTTTTCCATCCAGTGGAGATAAAAGTTGCAAAACAGAGAACAACATGTCTCTTCTTAGAGGTTTACAGGAACACCTGTGAGCTGATCCAAGTGGACAAAGGATTCCTACACCAAGAAGCTTGCAACAGCTAAACCTGAACCACTCCCTCACCTTGCTTTTAAAAATACTTCCCTGAAACACTTCAGGGAATTTGGGAGTTTTAAGGCATGAGCAGTGGAAGTGAGAAATAGATTTCAGGGACTAGATCTGATAGAGTGTCTGATGAACTATGGACGAAGGTTCATGAAATTGTACAGGAGACAGGGATCAAGATCATCCCTAAGAAAAAGAAATGCAAAAAAGGCAAAATGGCTGTCTGAGGAGGCCTTACAAAGAGCTGTGAAAAGAAGGGAAGTGAAAAGCAAAGGAGAAAAGGAAAGATATAAGCATCTGAACGCAGAGTTTCAAAGAATATCAAGGAGAGATAAGAAAGCCTTCCTCACTGATCAATGCAAAGGAATAGAGGAAAACAATAGAATGGGAAAGACTAGAAATCTCTTCAAGAAAATCAGAGATACCAAGGGAACATTTCATGCAAAGATGGGATCAATAAAGGACACAAATGGTATGGACCTAACAAAAGCAGAAGATATTAAGAGGTGGCAAGAATACACAGAAGAACTGTACAAAAAAGATCTTCATGACCCAGATAATCATGATGGTGTGATCACTCACCTAGAGCCAGACATCCTGGAATGCAAAGTCAAGTGGGCCTTAGGAAGCATCACTATGAACAAAGCTAGTGGAGGTGATGGAATTTCAGTTGAGCTCTTTCAAATCCTAAAAGATGATGCTGTGAAAGTGCTGCACTCAATATGCCAGCAAATTTGGAAAACTCAGCAGTGGCCACAGGACTGGAAAAGGTCAGTTTTCATTCCAATCCCAAAGAAAGGCAACTCCAAAAAATGTTCAAACTACCGCACAATTGCACTCATCTCACATGCTAGCAAAGTAATGCTCAAAATTCTCCAAGCCAGGCTTCAACAGTATGTGAACTGTGAACTTCCAGATGTCCAAGCTCGGATTCAGAAAAGGCAGAGGAACCAGAGATCAAATTGCCAAAATCCATTGGATGATAGAAAAAGGAAGAGTTCCAGAAAAACATCTACTTTTGCCTCATTGACTACATCAAAGTTTTTGACTGTGTAGATCACAATAAACTGTGGCAAATTCTTCAAGAAATGGGAATACCAGACCACCTGAGCTTCTTCCTGAGAAATCTGTATGCAGGTCGAGAAGCAACTGTTAGAACCGGACATGGAACAAGAAACTGGTTCCAAATTCAGAAAGGAGTATGTTAAAGTTGTATATTGCCACCCTGCTTATTTAACTTCTATGCAGAGTACATCATGCAAAATGCCAGGCTGGATGAAGCACAAACTAGATTCAAGATTGCCAGGAGAAATATCAGTAACCTCAGATATGCAGATGACACCACCCTAATGACAGAAAGTGAAGAGGAACTTAAGAGCCCCTTGATGAAAGTGAAAGAGAAGAGTGAAAAAGTTGGCTTAAAGCTCAACATTCAGAAAACTAAGATCATGGCATCCAGTCTCATCACTTCATGGCAAACAGATGGGGAAATAGTGGAAACAGTGGCTGACTTTCATTTTTTGGGCTCCAAAATCACTGCAGATGGTGATTGCAGCCCTGAAGTTAAAAGACGCTTACTCCCTGGAAGGAAAGTTATGACCAACCTAGACAGCATATTAAAGAGCGGAGACATTACTTTGTCAACAAAGGTCTGTCTAGTCAAGGCTATGGTTTTTCCAGTAGTCATGTATGGATGTGAGGGTTGGACTATAAAGAAAGCTGAGCACCAAAGAATTGATGCCTTTGAACTATGGTGTTGGAGAAGACTCTTGAGAGTCCCTTGGACTGCAAGGAAATCCAACCAGGCCATCCTAAAGGAGATCAGTCCTGGGTGTTCATCTGAAGCTGAAACTCCAATACTTTGGCCACCTGATGCGAAGATCTGACTCATTTGAAAAAACCCTGATGCTGGGAAAGATTGAGGGCAGGAGGAGAAGGGGACAACAGAGGATGAGATGGTTAGATCGCATCACTGACTCAATGGATATGAGTTTGGGTGAACTCCAGGAGTTGGTGATGGATAGGGAGGCCTGGCATGCTGTGATTCATGGGGTAGCAAAGAGTCAGACACGACTGAGCAACTGAACTGAACTGAACTGAATTGAAGGCATGAGCCACCCATCTCCTTTCATTGTTGTTCATTTGCTCATTCAAGTCTGACTCTCTGCGACCCCTTGGATGCCAGGCTTCCCTGTCCTTCACCATCTCCCGGAGCTTGCTCAAACTCATATCCAGTAAGTCAGTGACCCCATCCATCCACCTCATCCTCTGTCATCCCCTTCTCCTCCCACCTTCAATCTTTCCCAGCATCAGGGTCTTTTCTAATGAGTTGGCTCTTGGCATCAGGTAGCCAAAATATTGGAGCTTCAGCTTCAGCATCAGTCCTTCCAATGAATATTAAGGACCCATTTCCTTTAGGATTGACTGGTTTGATCTCCTTGCTGTCCAAGGGACTCTCAAGAGTCTTCTCCAACACCACAATTCAAAAGCATCAGTTCTTCGGTGATCAACTTTCTTTATAGTTCAACTCTCAAAACATTTTATGACTGCTGGAAAAACCATAGCTTTGACTAGACAGACCTTTGTTGGAAAAGTGATATCTCTGCTTTTTAATAAGCTGTCTAGGTTTGTCATAGTTTTTCTTCCAAGGAGCAAATGTCTTTTAATTTCATGGCTACAATCACCATCTGCAGCGATTTTGGAGCCCAAGAAAATAAAGTCTGTCACTGTTTCCATTGTTTCCCCATCTATTTGCCATGAAGTGAGGGGACCAGATGCCATGATCTTAGCTCACATGCTGCAACTACTGTAGCTCTCGAGTCTAGAGCCTGCTCCCCAACAAGAGAAGACCCTGCAATGAGAAACCTGTGCACGCAGCAAAAAGTAGCCACTGCTCACCTCAGCCAGAGAAAGCCCATGCAAAGCAACGAAGACCCAGGCAACCAAAAATTAATGAATTCATTTTTTTTTATTCTTCAGCTATCCCTTTAACTGTGTCTGTGTGCATGCACATACATATGGCAGTATGTCTAAAGTAGACTGGTTGCCATCACCTCCATCCCTCTGACCTGATACCACCAAGAGTGAGCAGCAGCCCTTCAAGTAGATTGGCTCTCAGACTGGGGGAAGGACAGAGGGACAGTGAAGGGTAGGGGTGGCTAATGGAAGAGGAAAGTGGGAGGAGGGCTCTTCCTTTTTGGTGAAATGTCTGTTAATAAAAGTGGAGGATGTGATGGATGTGGAAAATCACCATTTTTGTAACCAGCATAGTAAAGATTGGCTTAATAAAAATTCATCAATGGATGGTCAATCTAGGGGAGAAAGTTTGATGAGGACCCAGATATGCACATATTCTTAGTGTCTTTCCAAGGACTGCATAAAGGAAAAATAGTAACTCTACACTCAAGGAAGAAACTGGACAATAGCAAAGTCAGATAACCAGAATTAACGTCATAAGCCTCTGATGTGATGCCCTGAGAAGGATACAGTGCCTCTTTTGTAGTATCCTTGCTGGAAATGTACAACTGAATCCAGTCATGACAAAATATCATAAAACTCACATCAAGAAACATTCTATAAAACCAAGAGCCTATAATTCTTTATTCTTAATCCAACGTTGTGAAAAAACAAAGAAAATCTGCAGAATTATTCCAAGTTATAGACTAAAGAAATGTAAACCGCCCCCCCCCACCCAAGATACAGTCTGTGGTTCTGCATCCTATACTGGAGGGGAAAAAAAGAGTCTGCAAGGTACACTACTATGACAATTGGAAAAAATGGCAAATGGACTACAGATTAGATAACATTATACAAATGTGCAGTTTCCTAGATTTGATAACTGTACTGCGATTACATAAGAGAGCATCCTTGTTCTTAAGAAATACATACTTAAGTATTAAAGTGTAAGAGAGCAGGATATTTACAGCCAGTTCTCAAATGACTCTCAAATGTCCTGTGTCTTTGTGTCTGGGTATGCTGAAAGTCAACAGATACAGTAAAAACATTGATAAATCAAATACTATTGTAAGCATAGTATTTATGTAGAACCCAAAGAGAAATTGAAGAGCTAAGAGAATTGAAAGCAGTTTTTTCTGAGGAGCAGGACTGGGGAAGGAAGAAGCAAGGAAAAGCTTTGTTGCTTTTCTGTACCATTTGCTGTTTTCAATCATTTAACAAAAAGTTAAGAATTTCAGGAAAATGACAATTACTGGTCTAAGTACTGAGACAGAGGGACTACAAGTAAGGGAAAGATGTGAGCAGACTGTGTTTCAGGGATAAGCCCCAAGTGAATCTGGAGAATGGATTAGAAGGAACTGATGGAAACAGTTTGTTGGAGTTAGAAAGCTTTAATGATTACTCTTCACATTTGTGTTGTACTTTATAACATACTCTCAATCCATTATCGAATCTGAATCCTCACCATTTAAAAAGGCAATAATTAAACATCAGAGCTCAGTGGAAATGAGCATGTAAGTGAGGCAGCACACAAAGAAATCACAAACCCGACCCCCACTTAAAATCTACAATAAAAATACCAACAGTCTGCAGCTGCCAGGAAGCTCTGAGGCGCTTGCTGTTTATCAGAGGATCTGCACTGAACTGTATTTTACATGTATCTACTCCGTCTTCTTCCCTCAAGGTCTTTTGAGACTTTATTCTTATCGGAGCAAGCTTCCTGCTGTCCCCA
The DNA here is from genome assembly GCF_023699985.2 of Odocoileus virginianus. Classification (NCBI taxonomy): domain Eukaryota; kingdom Metazoa; phylum Chordata; class Mammalia; order Artiodactyla; family Cervidae; genus Odocoileus; species Odocoileus virginianus. Next base: position 34,994,266 of record NC_069697.1, read on the forward strand.
AATGTCTATCGGTTGTCCCATCTTTATCTTCAAGTTACCACACTCCAACACACCCACCTCCTCTACCTTTCCCCAAAAAAGACCAAATGGTCACCACTGGCTTGTTCTCTATTCCCCAGGATCTTTGTTAATCCTCGCCCATTGACCATATTGCAGAAAAAGACTTGGCAAACTTTCCCCAATCCAGAATATTGGTCCCACTCAGGCTACACCCAGTAGCCCCACGCACCCCTCCTGAGCTCAGGGGAGAAACCATGATTACAGCCACCTCCATCTGGCCTTGGGCAGAGCACTTTACCTGCAGGGTTTCAGCCACGCTCCCCACAGCCCTGTGGGGTAGGAACTATTGTCCTCTCCACCTAGCTGTGAAGGAAACAAAACTCAGAGAGACCTGGCAGCTAGCCAAGGCCACACAGCTGCTCACTAACAAAGCTAGGTTCAAACCTAGGGTGTGTAACTCGAAAGTTTAGCTTTCATGCGGCGGTAAACGTGGCACTATTCTTGGGTGGTCTCCCCGGCCACGTGTCCTTCACTCCCATAGCTTTCACTTAAGGCTGAGTAGAGAGGGGGGTGTTTGTGAAGCCACAGAAGGCCCCAGGCTTAAGGCGCCTCTGCTTCCAGTTAAACCCAGGAGTAATATATTGATCTTATCTTAGCAGTGGCTTGAAGGTACTAACTCAATTCCTGGATTTTAACTAGTGTATAAAAACAGGCCTATTCCTGAAATGCTCTGGTATGAAGCATCTGAGTCAGATTAAACCAGAGCATGTGCCGGGCTATTTTTAGGACAGGGCTGTATATAGGACATAGTTTTCTGGTTATGTCACAGCTGCGCAGGTGTGCCTTCTATTCACATTTTGGATAAAAATAGATATGTGTATCGGTGATAGAAAGATAAATGCAATACAGTTTCTGCCCTTGAAGAGTTCCAAGACTAGGTCTAAGGACAGAAAAAGTAGAAAGCAGACCAAAAAGATATACAAAAAAGGGGCATAATGGAGGCAGAGGGACACAGACAGTGGGAACTTAAAACACCTTCACAGCCTGCCTCACTAGTGCCACAGACTTTATCAGGTACGGGCACTGCAAAGACAGAAACACATAAAAATGGACAGTCCCTGCTCTCAGGATACGTCCACCCACAGCCTAAGAGCACAGTGAGATGCTGAGAGCAGTCAGAAGGAAAGTCATGCTCTCATGGAAGGCATATGACATAGCACCTGACTTGCACAGGAGCCGGGGCAAGCTGCCTGACCGGGAGATGATTCCTGAGCTGAGCGGGGAGAAGAGAGGAGGCAGAGGGTAGAGACCATTACAGACAGAGGCAACCACTGGGATAAGAGAAAGCACAGCCTTTCCAAAACAAGGGAAGAAACTCATGAGACAGATGTGCAGAGAGCAAGGGGGAAGGGGGACAACCTGATTGGGGTGAAGCTGCATGACGTGGCTGGTGATGGTAGGATATGGGTTGAGGAGCTGTAATAATCCATAAGACTCTCACTTCCCCATTTGCCTCATGGGTACCATGTCACTTAGGTAGCTGCCTTTCAATAGCCATGATGGGTAGCAAAAGTATCACAGACAAATGTTCAGACAGGTCATGCAAACTCTTAGTTTCTTCAATTAATAGAAATCAACATTTTGGCCAAGGGAAGTGTTTTAAAATCTTTTCAGTTACATGAAATTTTATAGGGTTGAAAAATCTTCTGACCCTCCTCCTTACCAAATGTTGGTGATGTGTTTACTCAATCCTGATTGAGAAAATAAAATGATAAACAATTACTACACTTTCAGTCCAGATTTATCTTGGCAGAATGAATCGTAGTAGCATCTATGTACATCCGAAAAAGTATAATTCATATATGCGTGCCAGGTTTGTGCTTTCTTTCACCTACAGGGCAAAATTTATCATGTATATGGGTTCAAGGACCACTTGTAAAAAAGACTATATGGCCCATAGCTCAGAAACCACCAGTCTAGATAAACTCTAGGGTCCCTCCTTTTCAGCTTTGAAATTCTGATTTTATCATTACTTCAATGAAAGTGGCCTTAACCTTTCCATTTAATGGAGCAAATGGCAGGAATAACTTCTCTTTTGGCCAACACTGAATCCAAAGTCTTCTTTTGGATCAAAAAACCAATTGAGAAAATCTGTTTAAGTTGACCGTGATTTAGCAAGATTCTAAACATGTGTGCTCAGCAGCTGATTAACAACTCTCTTTAATGTGCTTTTTAAGCTTCCTGAACCTCTTAACCTCAGCTGTTCTGGACCTTGATGTCATCAGTCTTGATCTCTCCATGTTCAAATTTTCTGTGTGGGTTTTGCTTCCAGACAGGCCCTTTTCACATAATGGCCCCAAGAGCTCTGGGCTGGCAATCTCTGGTATTGTAATTCTAGAGAAAATCTAGTTTCATATTTCCAATAGTTCCCATAAAAACCCCCAAATGGAGTCTCTCTGACATGGATTATGCCTTGTGCCACTTCCCGAGCCAATCGTTGTAGCCAAGAAGATGGAATTCACTGATTGTTCAAGACAAGTGCCACAACCCAGGACTTAAAGAGTGGAGAGGCGAATGGGTTCCCAAAGGAAAACCAAAGAGAAGGCAATTAAGTGAATACTCAGTAACAAAAACAGCATCTTTTATGTCCTTCTGGACTTAGTTTTCTGCTGCAAATGACAGAAACCCAATTTATCTAGTTTCACGGAAAGAGAGTCTTAATTGGCTCATAGAACTAAAACCTCTAATAGTAGGTTGACTTCTGGCATGGCTAGAATCAGAGATTTAATAATAATAGAATTCCCAGTCTCTCTCTCTCTCCTTCCCTCCCCTGCTTTCTTCAAATGAAAGTCTGTTCTCCCCCAGCAAGACCTGAGGTGCAAGATCTTAGCTCCTGAACTTTCCAAAGGAGAGTGGTCCTCTCTTTCCTTCCATATCAGGCTTCAGGAAGGGCTCATAATAGGGCCCCTGATGTCACATATCCACCCAGTGGCAAGTCACCTTGACCAGGCCTTACATGAGCTACTCTGCCTGAAAAGCTTTGAGTTCTTACAGTAATAATCTGAGTAAACACATCACTTACCACCACCAGACACTATTCTAAACAGTTCATGTGTGTTCTCTCAGTAGAAAACTTAGCACATAAGACAGGTGTTCTCATTATCCCCAGTTGACAATTTTATGTTAATTTCTGCTGTTCAGCAAAGTGATTCAGTTATACATATATATGTACATTATTTTTCATACTCTTTTCCATTATTGTTTATCACAGGATATTGAATATAGTTCCCTGTGCTGCATGTAGAATCTTGTTGTTTCTACATCCTATGTATAATAGCCTGCATCTGCTAATCCCCAACTCCCAATCCATTCCTCCTCCAGCCCTGTCGCCCTTGGCAACCAACCACAAGTCTGTTCCATATGTCTGTAACGGTGTGTTTTGACACCACAGTAAGAATATAGACTAGTTCCATCACTCTCAGTCAATCCTTATCCTTCACACCCAGCCCCTGACAATGATCCATTCTCTGTTGCTATAGTTATAAATACATATTTTTGAAAACATCATATAAATGGAATAATAAATTATACAACTATGAGACTGGCTTCTATCACTCAGCATAATGCCTTTGGGATTCACCCAAGTGGCTGTATACATTAATAGTTTGTTCCTTTTTATTACTAAGTAGTATTCCTTTGAATGGAGGCTTACTCATTCACTCATGGAAGGGCATTTGAAGTGTCTCCCATGATGGGTGATTATGAATAGAGGTGTCCCCTATTTTGTGTGAACATAAAATGGCAACCCACTCAAGTACTCTTGTCTGGAAAATTCCATGGACAGAGGAGCCTGGTAGGCTACAGTCTATGGGGTCACAAAGAGTCGGACATGATTGAGAGACTTCATTTTCTCAAGTCTTATCATGGCTAAATACCTAACAGAGGGATAGTGAGTCCTATGATAAATATATCAAATAATATAAAATTAAAATAATTGTAAGAAATTGCCAAACTATTTTCCATTACTCCAAAACAAGTGATGCTATGGAAATGGCTCTTCTAGTGCCTCAGAGCTCACCCATCTAAAAGCAAAGCAAAAGAGTATCCTTTTCTGAAAGAAGCAGCCATTAATAATTTGTTTTACTCAGTGTTCCTGCCTTCTCCCAGCTGTGAGAATTCACCCTGGGGAAAAGCAAGTACTCTGTGCCTTGTTATACCAAAGTTGGACTGACTTTGTATTGAGCTTAGACGGCTAAGGTTGGAGCACTGTCTGGGTTCACAGCATTAAGCAAAGCCTAGAATGGTGCAGTGGGAGACTGGCCGGCTTTCTGCCTAAGCCTGAGGTTCTTCAGCACAGCATTACATATGCATGAAGCAATTAGCAGGGACAACACCTAAATTGACCTTCCAAACTGTATTGTGGAAAAAGAAGCAGATAAAGTGTGACAGTCCTCTAGTACTTCTGCTTGTTGGTTCTTTTCTTCTGATGGGTTTGAGCATCTGAAACAATCACTGCAGTCTGAATCTTTGAGAATTAAAATTAGCTAGCATCCAACCCACCCTCTTATGGAACCCATCAGCGATTGCACACAAGAGTTTAACCAAATCCTAGGAAAAACTTTCCACTAATCACAGAAAAAGTCACACTTTACTTACAGTATTTTAACACATCCCACTGTGTTAAACCCAGCGGAATGATAGTTATATAAAGGATACATGTACATTTCAGAGGTAACATTTTATAACTTTTCTAAATTTATTTTTTCCAATTTAAATTCTATAATAGCATAGCTTTAAATCACTCCTAGGACAATTATAAAATAGAAAAATTGATATATATGTAAAGGGCATAATGGATCAAGGATCATATCAGACAAACCTATAATTATAAGAATTATGGTGAATGATAAGTAGCAATTGGAGAACCTCAGAAGGCTTTCCAGCCTATCTTGGATGACCACCCAAAAGCTTCATTGCTCAGGCAAACATTTTGTCTCTGCAGTCTGGAAAAACTGAACTGGAACTCCTAGGGCAATATGATTTCCTCCTTCTCTCAGGATATTTAGCACTTCTGGTCCCTACCAGAAATCAGAAGTTTAGAGATCCTACAACAGCTAAAACCCTACAATGAAGTGGCCACTCCTATCATCAAGTGACAGCTTGTCTAGTCCCTTACCCCTCCCCTAAAATGTCTAGACACAGCTGCCTAGCCTTCCTGAAGTTTCTCCCTACTTCCGCTTTCCTCTTTCCCTCCTCTGAAAAGGAACCAGGGCTAGGAGTTCCATTCTTTTCTTTCTTTTAAGTTCTCTAGAATGTAAATAGTAGGTGGGTATTTGTGGTCACCCTCTTTTGAAATGCTCTCTCTTTCCCCTAAAGGTACTATACAGTATATGAAATTGAGAAGTAATAAAAGATACATATTTTTCTATTTACCAACTTTGTATCATTCAAAATAAAGTAGTGCTAACTTTGAAATGTCCTAGTCAAGAACCACAAATATCTCCACCTGAGTACTTTTGTAAATTTTTATTCTATCTTTAGGTCTCTGTGACTTCTTAAGTATGCAAAATTGATGTGAATTACTCATTGAAATTTGAAATGGTAATTTTTAGTCACCAAATAGGAATGAAAAATAAAAATGATTGCTTCAAGATCCTACAAGATGTTTGGCTGTAATTACATACCAGGTTTAATAATGGTCAAGTCTGACACATCCATTCCAGCATCCTGTTCAAATTAATTGAGGCAAAATATTTGTGGGTCTTTTCCCTTTTTTCGCCTCTGGAAATTTATAATTCAAAAGAATGAAAGAGGCCTGATTGTTAACTAAAGAGAGTTCACTAGGTTGCCTTTTTGGGGTGTTTCCGTTGTTAAAGCTGCATAGCCACAAATTACTGTTACTTGTTACCTTCAGTAATGTTACCTGGTGATCAAGCTGCACTGAGAAAGGCTATTTTTATATAATGCCATAGGGCATATGCATAGAAGTTTTCCACATCTGATATTATGTAACAGAAAGCCATTAGCACTAGTTCCAAATGAATCCTTTTGTTTAACCAATTTCTAAAGAACTCATCTTTTAAATGTACCAGCTGTCTTGTATAGTTGAACAATTATGATTCTCAGAGGTCACTGTGAACCACAAAAATAGCAGTGTGATGGTCGAGAGCAGTTCGATTTCTTATTTTCCTTATATGCCTTCTTTCTGGTGTAAAAGCATTAAGGAATTTTGACATAATGATAAGCTGCTATTTAAAGTCCCCACTTGTGAGACTGGAATGCAGTGCATTCAGAAGAAATGTACACACTATACATTCACCCTGGGTGAGAGCCCACAACAGACAGCGTTGTTCAAAAGTGGGAAGCAATTCATGTTTAAGATTTCTGTGACCTTGATTACATTGACTGTGGAGGTGATTATCAGAAAAATTTGATAATATCTTTGAGACTCTTATAGGGTCTTATAGGAAGCAAAATATGCTGGTGATAACTAAAAACATTTGATTGCTATCCAGATGTTTTGTTCTGGTAATGCCAAACATCTGGATGTTAAGAAACATTTGGACAATTGAGTGCATTTTTAAAGCTGGGGTTTTTTTAATGTGAGTTTATGTTTGCTATCGTGGCCATGGCTGCCTAGTCAACATCAGAACATGACTATTTTGTAGTTTTATATCATAATACTAGAACATAATCTCAAAGGTATATCTGGAAGAGATTTCTTTCCCAGGTAGAATCCTCCTGGATTTCTGAAGAAATTGCATCCAGTTGTATAAGGGATGTTTATAAGAAAACTACATGGATGAGTGATCATTATCCAATTAAGTTGATGTTTTACAGGAGGGACCTTGCAAAGCCAAGGTTACACATCATGATGGAATTGAAGGAAACTTAATCTCAATTCAAGGAACTGGAAAGTGATCCAAAGGGTTATAAAGATTCATAGGATAACCCTATCACCTAAAACAAGCAAAACACATAGAATGAAATTGTCGCTAAGGGAAATCAGTATAAAAATTGATGAAAAATATTGATCTTCTTGGAATTACAGTTATGGAAGTAAAGCTGTATTTGATCTAAAGATATACTGAACAAACAGAATCAAACAGAAATTTGAAGCAATTAAAAGATGTTAGAGCTATGTTAGAAGATAACATTTCTTATGTTTAAAGAAAATAGTTGATGAGAATAGGAAAACGTTGTCCCATTTGTGTCCTTCCTTAGTTCTCTGGAGAAATTTTTGTGCCTCTTATATACCCAATTAAATGCTTGTTTCTTCTAAAAATATCCCAAAACTAAGCAGTCAAGATCTTAGCATTGTGATTGTTGACAAAGAAAGATAAAATATCTCCATTCTGCCTTCTAAGTGACTCCAGGAACTTTTTTCTAAGTTTGTCTATCTAGACCAAAAAGTAATACAAATTAACAAAAGCCTCCAACACTTTCTATATCAGTTACTCATTTACTTAACATACACATAGTAAACATATACTATAAGTAAAACATCTTGCTAAAGGAAAAGGGAAGGGAAGGGATGAGATACAATGAGAATATGAGATATAATGTCCCAAGCACTGTGCCAGACATTTTTTATCTGTGTGGCTATTTGAAGACATGATTACTACCTTCAACAAGTTTGCAATATAGTAAAAGGGAGCTACAAGTACTCTACCCACAATCCAAGGCAGAATGTGAGCAGCGCTACAAGACAAACACCAACCAAATTGCCTATAACAGCAGTGAGGAAGAAACCATTTTCAATGAAAGTGACGTCGCTCAGTCGTGTCCGACTCTTTGTGACCCTGAAGACTGTAGCCTTCTACCAGGCTCCTCCGTCCGTGGGATTCTCCAGGCAATAATACTGGAGTGGGTTGCCATTTCCTTCTCCAGGGGATCTTCCCAACCCAGGGATCGAACCCACGTCTCCCACATTGCAGGCAGACACTTTACCCTCTGAGCCACCAGGGACGCTTTCAACTGGGGAGGTCAAGAAATACTACTCATTGAAGAATAGCTGGCATTTCAATAGGAGTAGATAGTACTGGTGGGCAGAAGTTGAAGGAGCTAGAGGTTAGCATATAAAGCTATGGGATGTAAAGTATAGAACAGGAGAGGAATGGAAAATGAGTACAAATAAACACAGCTGAACTGATGCATCAGGTACATCAGTGCCTCCCAAACATGTCAAAACAAAAGAATTACTTGTGTATATGTGCGTGTACCTACGGAGAACAAACATTGATTCTCAGCACCATTTAAACTTTTTTATTCAGAAGCTCCAGAATACATTTTTTGGCAAATATTTTTTTCTTTAAATAAGCACTCGAAGTGATTGTTGATATCCAGTAAGTTTGGGAAACACTGGAATGTGAGGCATAGAATTGAGAATGGCCTTGCATTTGGCTCTTATTTAGAAGACAATCCATTGGCAAGTGAGACTTCTCACTTTTCAGGCCAATAAGCAAAATATTTCTGAATTTTTTTTGTCTTTATCCTTCTGACTCTTAAATCACATTTTTATAATTTTATAATTGAAGTATAATTGAAATGCAATGCTGCATTAATTATGGCTGTATAGCAAAGTGATTCAGTTATATATGCACTTCTTAATGTTCTTTTACATTGTTGATATTGAATATAGTTCCCTGTGCTATACAGTAGGACCTTATTGTTTATACATCCTATATATAAAAGCTTACTCTTCTAACCCTAACCTCCCACTCCATTCCTCCTCCAACCCCCTCCACCTCAGCAACCACCAGGCTGTTCTCTATGTCCCTGTTAAATCACATTCTTTAAGACCTTAAAGAACCCAGGCCTATCAGATAGATGTGACACCAGGCCCCCACGTGCCTGCATTGAGCAGCTAAGGGACTGTGAAGTGTGAGTGCCCACAGGTCAAACAGGAGGCTGCTGCTGCGTTATGTGCTATTATAGCGTTGAACTGGGCTGTGTTCTCAGTAGAAGGTTTATATAGTCCTCTGAAGGCAATTTAAAAGAGTGTTCTATAGCTCACACCCTCCTCTGGGTTGCCCCCCTGGCAGGGCTGGGACTTGTTTTGAGTGGTCAGGGAATGCCGATCTTGGCCTCTTGTGACTCTGATATTTAAGTCGCAAAAGCACACAAGATGTGGGAGAGTGGAGAGACAAAATGAAAAGACATTGCTTCGGGATTCCAGTCTTTTTAATTTTAGTAAAGAATGCTCTCCTGTCTGTGCTAGGATGCTGATCCCAAGCTCTTTATTAAAATCTTAGTGGAGGAGAGTCTAGAGAACCCTCCCCTCATGGGCCTCGAGGCTTGGTAAGGATGCAAAAAAGAATCTGAGATCTTACGCATTATAAGACAGTTTATTGAAGATAAGAAAAGAAAGAACATAGAGAGACTACCTCAAAGAGGTGGGCCAGGCCAAGGGAGGCCAAGAGTTTTTTAGGCAACGTCATTTGCATAATCCAGGGGGTCACTGATTGACTGTCTTGATTGACAGCTGCAGGTGATATAACAAGATGTTCTATTGCACATATCTTTCCCATAATTCAGTCTATTATAGTTAGATGTAGGTATTGATGGACTATTTATGAGCGGTTAATGAGCCCAATGACTGCCAAAGGTTACGTTAGTACAGGATAGTGAGGCATGCACATGTGCCAGGGTAGGGAAAATCCCGTCAGTGGGGGATTTTTCTGGCCCCTTAACTATTTTGGAGTACTGATAGGTACATATTTGGGGCAGGACTGGTAAATAGCTTGGTGGGATTAGATAGCCATTGGATGTTTAACTGAAGGGGTCACCTCTCATTGCTCTCAGCTAACTTCCTGCCTAACAAAATGATGCTTCTATTGCACCCTAGCAGAGGACCATGGAGCACCATGGCATTTTGAATGCCCAAGGAAAGGATTGAAGAATGGTTAGAAGCAGAGGTTAAGGCAGAGGATGGAGGTTAAGAACTGAGATTCTTGGTCTCTACTCCCTGGCTTCAAATCCAGACTGTGTGATCTTTAGCAAGATCGTGCCTCTCAGGGCCTCATCCTTATCTTTAAAATGGTGGCAGCACATAACTCACAGGGCCATTGTGAGGACTGAGTAAATTCATATGTCAAGTACTTAAGACCTGGCACATAAATATCATGTGTGTTACTTGCTCAGTCCTGTCCAACTCTTTGCAATCCCATGGACTGTAGCCTGCCAGGCTCCTCTATCCATAGAATTCACCAGGCAAGAATACTGGGGTGAGTAGCCATTCCCTTCTCCAGGAGATCTTCCCAACCCAAGGATCGAACTTGGATCTCCCGCATTGCAGGTACTTTCTTTACCTTCTGAGCCACCAGGGAAGCTCTAAATATTAATATCGTGTAAAACTGTCCATTGTTACTTACTTCCTATTGCTTTCTTTGCTCTTGACTTGCAACTGATATCTTTTTCCTTCACATTGAACATGCTCTCTGCACATTTGCCAAGTTAAAGCATTAACATGTTATTTGCAGAAAAATACATATTTTAAAAACTGTTATCTTTTAATTTCAGATGGGAAAGTTTGATGTTTGAATTCTAAAATATTTGCATGTGTCTCTGTGTATGTGTGAGATAGTGTCCAACAAAGATTGTGCAATCCCGTCCTCCATTACATGTCTGCTCAAATAAATGACATGCATTTTTGTGAACAAGCAGGTCATAAGCTGAAGTTTGGATTGATTCATGTGACTTCTCCTAAGAACTTGCAAGCTGTTCTTTGTCTTTTTCTTTTTTCTATCTATGTTCATTGACCTACACCTTGACAATTTGTGTAATGCTCATGGGCTACAGATCAAAATTACAGAAAATAAGGAAGAAGGAATAGAAAGAAGAGATCAGAAAGGAAGCATCTTACGAATTGCTAGAAGACTGTTGTTGCTGTTGTTTAGTTGCTGTGTCCAACTCTTTTGCGATCCCAAGGACCATAGTCCTCCAGGCTCCTCTGTCCATGGGTGTTCCCAGGCAAGAATACTGGAGTGGGTTGCTGTTTCCTTCTCCAGGGGATTTGCCCAACCCAGCAATTGAATCTGCATCTCCTGCATTGGCAGGCAGATTCTTTACCATTGAGTCACCAGGGAAGCTGACAATATTACTCAGCCATTAAAAAAGAATGAAATAATGCCATTTGCAGCAACATGCTTGGACCTAGAGAATATCATTGTTGTTCTCCTTCATGTTGTTGTTCAATCACTAAGTCATGTCCAACTCCACCACCGTATGGACTGTAACACGCCAGACTCCTCTCTTTCTCTATTTCCCTGAGATTGCTCAAATTCATGTCCATTGAGGTGGTGACAGTATCTAACCATCCCATCATCTGCCACCCACTTCTCCTTTTGCCTTCTATCTTTTCCAGTATCAGGGTGTTTTCAATGAGTCAGTTCTTCACATCAGGGGGCCAAAGTATCAACACTTTATTTTAAAAGAATAATGGATCACCAAGTGGGTAGGATCCATCATCCTCTAGAACAAAAGGCCTGAAAAATATCCTGTTTCAGATCCATCTGGGGGATTCTACTCACAGGATTTCTGACAAGTGCAGAGTTTTAAACAAACTTCCAGGTGATGCCGATGCTGTGGTCCCTGGGCCTACACTCTGAGAAACACTGCAGTGGACTTTTCTCCCTATACCTTTCCTTCATGTCACTTGATTCATTTTTTTCTCTATTAAAAATAATAGTATTCCCTTAATTTCTTCCTGCTTTAAGCTGATTTAGCTTTCATTGGCATTACTGCCATTTATCATACTTTGTCATTTCTATTTGTAAAGTTGTCCTCACCCTTTACAGTGAATTCTTCCCTTCCCAGTCCCATCTCCACTCCCGCTGCTGCTGTCAGCCCCACACCTTGCTTCCTGGTTCTCATGTACACGTCCTGCCCTAATGGCCAGGATGCCCTGGAGCAGGGACTGTTCACTGGGTCAAGGTGTAGAAAAGAGAGATCTTGGGGTTGTGTTAAAGCAACGAGGCTGTTATCCAGGAGTGCATTGGGCCAGGAAGAGGAAAACAGCAGGGTCTGAAGTCAAATGCTGGGTGACAGACACGAGATGTGTCAAGCTGAATATTAGGTGAGGACTGTACCAGACATCTATCACTTTTGATTTCCCATCACCCCTTCCCTCTTTCTGATAGAGCATCTGACTTTTCCTTTAAAAAGCTGTTTCTCTTATACTTTATGGGCTGATCATTTTCGGCCTATTATTCCTTGGAGAAGGAAATGGCAACCCACTCCAGTATTCTTGCCTGGAGAAACCCATGGACCGAAGAGCCTGATGGCCTATAGTCCGTAGGTCACAAAGAGCCGGACACGACTGAAGTGACTCAGGACACATGCATGCATCATTATCCCAGATTCCCTGCTGGTTCAAACATTAGAGAATCTGCTTCCAATGCAAAAGATCTGGGCTTGAGCCTTGCATCAGGAAGATCCCCTGGAGAGGGAATGGCTACCTACTCCAGTATTCTGGCCTGGAGAATTATAGGCTATAGTCAATGGGGTCACAAAGAGTTGGACATGATTGAGCAAGTTTCACTCACATCATTATTCCATCACAAGAATAAAAGCTTAGCGGGTATAAATGCTGAACTGTTCGTTCACTCTGCCCAGTGTCTAGAGCTGTACCAGCCCATAGTCAGCAGGTATTTAATGAGAGGGTGTAGGAAACACTTGATGAATATGTGAATATTCAGGTTGAGTTGGAACTCTACAGCAATGCCAGCGTTGCACGGAGTAGCCTGCTGACTGCTGGAGCCTGAGTGTTATAGGGTCAAAATAAAAACCACCCCTCCCACCCCCCAAAATGTTAATTAAATAATTAAATAAAATGAGCTGCAAGGCCTATAGACTATGCCTAACTGGTTCCATAATTTAAACCTAATCTTAAACTCCTCAGGGAAAGGACCTGTTTGTTTCAGCGTCGCTACCCTTTCTAATGCTCCCAGAAAGCGCCTAATAGTTTTCTTTTAATGAACGGAATGCATAAATGAGTATGTAAGGGTTTATTAAGAAGTTCAGACTGATGATAAGAACACTTTAACCAATTGCCCCTCCAAGTTTCTCTTTCCCATTTTCCTGCCTGAAACTCCTTGGTCCATAAACCAAATCCATATACTGTGTCAGAGTAGAAATGCTGCCTTAGAACCACATAAACATCTTCTCAGTTTACAGAGACGGATTAAGTAAACAAGAAAAAATCATATATTTTCTCTCTGTGGTTGTGGTCATGTTTAACGCACTACATTTTATTCTTTTTAATGTCCATATCCAGCACACCTACCCTCTCCCATTCACCTCTTCATTCCACCATGATGGAAATCTACCTAACTCTTTTCAAAACACATTTCCCTCCACTGGCGAAAAGCAAGGTCAGGGACTACATTTCTAGAATTTTCTCTGACTCAGATACTATCTAGATGTGTTGACTGTCTAAAGGTTGAGGTAGGTAATTGGACATAGGTTTCATTTTCTCTCTTCTGGAATTAGTATTTTTTTAAACTTCACAACCACACATTAGTCTTCTTTTTTTTCCTTCTTTTTTAACATTGACATCAAAATATTCACTTTTGTTATTATACAAATGAACCAATCACATCACAGACACCCTTCTCTCAAATAGTTTAGAACAAGAAGTAACTGTATAGAATATTTCAAAAATGCACTATCTGGGTTATTTTTATTATTGAAGGACTATGCATTTTTATCAAAATCACATTTTTTCATGAATGTATGCATACACACATGAAATTATGATTCTGTTTGAAGACTTAAATGCTACACAGAAGCATGAAAACGTTAAACAGCCATCACTAGTGCTGGCTCCAGGCATATAGTATCTCTTTTCATTAAAACAGGACCTTTTTTCAGCAGTGAGAGCTTGGCAAGACCTGAAGGAGGTCCAGCCTTTTGGCCCAGGAGTGCAGACACAGCTCTACTGTTTGGTGCTGAAATGCTATTTATTAGATAAACATTACATTGAAATAGCCAAAGAACACAAGGCCATTACATGAGTGGATTTTTTTTTGCCACCACTTCTTTTCATGTTATCTCCTTAAAGAGGACTTTCATACCAGAGCAACCTTGGGGAAAATGAGACCACAAAAAAGGCATTCATGATGGTGATTTTCTAGACCCTCCATTCTATTATTTTGGATATTTCTTTTTGAACATGGGCTCTCTTTCCCACCGCTATGCTTGGCCTCCTGGTTTTCAATGACGTTATGTCTGTGTTGGGGACTTCCCAAACAGCCACTAGAAAAATTAGTGCCACAAATGTAATGTAAACAGCTGAATTCTAGCCTCTGTTGTTTTGCTCTAATTCAAGGATTCTTTGACTATACATGGAGTCTTGATATGAGGATTTTTTTTTTTTAATGGGGATGGAAGAGAAAATAAAGGTAAAAGTAAAACCCATATGCCAGATACATCTCACCAACACTGCATCCAATTCTTCCCAATTCTGTCAATTAATATTTAGTAAGCATCTTCTGTTTAAAAGACAAACAAAATTTTCCAGGGGCTACTATGATAAACAAGAAAAAAAAAATGTTATTTTCAAAGAACTTACAGTCTAGTAGGAATACAAGGGAGAAAATACCTACCATACGCATTTCTAGATTCAAACCAAAAGAAAAATACAAACAAATGAAAATTTAAAGAGAAGAAAGTATCTTGGGAAGAGAATGAAGAAGATAAATTAGAGGTGCTTTAATGAAGGAAAATGATTTGAGTTATATCTTATAGAGTGGTTAAAAGTTCAAAGCACTGAAATTGGAAACAGCAGACAAAAGCGTGTGACAACATCACAAACAAGTGAACTAGGTGCCTAGTTAAAGAACAGTGAATAGTCCAGTCGTGTAGCCGTGACCTATGTGGGCAGCTTATGGTTTAGTTTGGGATGGCAACACCGCCCACACACTGCTTCTTCGTGGTTCTTCCTCTTCTCTGCATGGATCGCCAGCATCAGCTCATGCTGATCATCGAGTTGGCTTCAATTGTAATTGACATAGCCTAAGAGAGCGAAGATCAGAAAGAAATTAGGTTGGACCTAATCCTCATCTGAAGGATTAGAAGATAAATTGATTGTATATTCCTAAATATGAATAAGAAACTTCAGGCCCTTAATGCTTACTGCCATTAGCAATAGAACTAAGTGAAGGGCTTCCCAGTGGCACTCGTGGTAAGGAATTCACCTGCCAATGCAGGAGGAACACAGGATGCGGGTTTGATACCTGGGTTGGTAGGGTCCCCTGGAATAGGGGCTGGCACCCCGATCCGGTACTCTTGCCTGGAGAATCCCATGGACAGAGGAGTCTGGCAGGCTATAGCCCAAGGGGCTGCAAAGAATCAGACATGACTGACTGACTGAGCACGTAGAACTGAGTGAAGCTCAACAAATATTTTTTTGAAATAATGAATGTATGATGGGAAGAATGAGAAAGTCTATCAAATTTTTGCAAGTAGCTAAAGTAATGAGCAAACTGTTAGATATTTGGTCAGTCTGCCTGGAAAGGCAATTCTTTCATATTTTTAACCATATTTTTATGCCATATTTTTAACATAAGTATATTTAAAACATGATTTATTTATTCAAAGATTGTTAATATTTAAATTTATAAATTCCCTTGGGCATATATGTCTTCTCTTAGGTTGTGCTTCTGTAGTTCAAAATGGGGAGAAATTCTTTCAGTAGCCCCACATTTGATTTCAGAGTTGTTGAAAATTAACGTATCCTTTTTTTCTAACTCTCTTCTCAAACCTCCACTTTTCAAACTGAAATGCTATGACAGTATTTATGTTTTTAATTTTCTAACATGACCGAGAAAGATAGAAAATGTATGACGGGAAAGATCAATTGCTGCTGAAAATGCAACCCCATCACAATTTATCTTAAAAGCCCAGGACTAATGAAAAAGAGTTAAATCTATTTGTTTTTAAGGAAAAGCTTTCCTCAGTTCAACTTTAAGAGATGATTAATTGCAGTGATTTTCTCATGTGTTCACTGATCTCGCTGGGCTGCCTGCATTGAATTCAAGCGGCAGTTGGGGCTGAATAGCTTTACATCTTCTATATCACATGTCCTGCTCCCAATGTAATTACAAGTTTCTGGAAGCTGAATATAAAGAACTCATTTAGGACGGCTATTCAGGCTGTTTACTATACACCATATATACAGGTATTCAGAACTGTAAACTCATTCAGTTCCTAATAGGCTTTTTTTTTTTTTAATGAATAAACCTCTTCAAACAGGGAGGTTTTGCTTTAATCAGTACCTCGATGTTAAATTTTGCCTTTAGACCAAAGTCCAAAAATGAGGTTTGATTTTGTGCCATTGCAGTGTAAATCTGTGTTCACATCAGGGACCTGGTTCCCTAGTGCTCATTGAGCAGGCTCAACATCTGAAAACCAGAAAAAAATAAGTGCCTCCCTCTGCTATGGGAAGATGACAGTGGTCGATCTGGAACTATGAGCCATAAAGAGGAGTAGATCACGGTTCTGTCTAGAGTTTTAAAGCACCAATAATCTCAGAAATAGCAAACTGGTACCCCCAGTGTTTTGAGTTTGGTCTTTGTCATTTTGTACTGTATTTGTATGGTCAACATCCTGTCTCCTTGCTTTGCTTTCTGCTTTTTTTAATCCAAAAAAAAAGGCAAATTTTTATATTTTCTGTCCTGTTTCAGGAGTTGAAAATTCCTATGACACATTTAATAAGTGTAAAAAGTAACCTGTCATATAGTGGAGTGTTTCTGTAAAGCAATAATAAGAGTATTACCTAAATTAAACACCATTGCAATTTTCATGAAATTGCATTCATTCTCAATAAGATCTTTTTCAAAATATTAGCAGGCAGATCTGTCCTTTGGCACCAGCTTCATTTTTCTCCCCAAGAATAAAATAGATTATCACGGGTCTTTATTTTATCTAGTCACTCTCAGATTGCTGTTTGTCCATGCCGGCAACTAAATTATGAAAGACCATCAATCTTTAAATACAATATATCCATCTGAAATGGTGAGACCAGGTAACCTGAGCGGTAAATGATTGGCAAGATCCTTTTAGTTACACAATAAACGGACTTCGCACCATTTCTAGTACTCTATCATACGTATATTCCTGTGGATATGTAGTCATCACCATATTGTTCAAATAATAATATCCCTGAGCTTCTGCTACTGGGGGTAGGGGCATCCAAACTGCTGCCCAATGAGGAAATCTATTTTCAGTTCTGACTCTAAGCATACAGTAGCTCTTGCTGTCAAAGGGGGATTCCTACCCCCTCCTAGTACCACGACACACAGAATGTTGAGTCCATTAGCACAACACGCAAACAAAAGCATAAGGAAAGCCAGAAGCAGATCAGAAAGTCTAGGATGGTGAGGGTGTCCTGCAGTTACCAGGCAGCCATAGGGGCTGATGGGGAAGCCGACAGATGGCATCTGCAGATGTCATGGAAGGGAAGACAGCAGATACCACGATGCCCTGGACTTTACACAAATGCATTCAGCGGGACCAGAAACATTCCCTTTCCCAAGTGTTACTTGTTAGAAAAGAGTAAGAAATTTGAGGAGCTTAAATTCTACAAAGAGGAAATGAACACTCGGACAGGTAAGAATCCCAGGTGCTAGTCAAGGTGAAAAAAAACTCAGAAAAGGCTCAGGTGCGTGGGGTTAACTGTGAAGGCTGGTGCACTGATTTTACTAACTACAGGTGGGGACAACCTCTGTGAGGGGGGAATACTTGAACTGAACTTGGGGGCAGAGAATTCAGCCAGAAGGCGCAGAGCACAAAGTTCCTGGGACATAAAGAAGACTTTCCATTCATTTGCTGGGGCTGCCATAACAAACACCACAGTCTGTTGAGCTTAAACAACAGAAACATGTTTCCTCACAGTTCTGGAGGCCAGAAGTCTGAAATCAAGGTGTCAGCAAAGTTGGTTGTTTTTTCTGAGACCCCCGTCCTGGGCTGGTGAATGCTGCCTTGTCTTTATACCTTCACATGGCCCTCCCTCTGTGGGCATCTATGTCCTAATCTCTTCTCATAAGGACACCAGTCACATTGGATCAGAGCCCACCCTAATGACCTCATTCTCAGTGGCTAGGTTGTGCCTGACTCTGCAACCCCATGGACTGTAGCCTGCCAGGCTCCTCTGTCCACGGGATTATCCAGGCAAGAATACTAGAGTGGGTTGCTATTTCCTCCTCCAGGAGATCTTCCAGACTCAGGGATCAAACCCATATCGCCTGCGTTTCCTGCATTGGTGCGCAGATTCTTTACCACTGAGCCACCTGGGAAGTTGCCTAATGACCTATTTTACCTTAAATAAAGACCTTCTTAAAAACTCTCTTTCCAAATACAGTCCCATTCTGAGGTGCTGGGGTGAGGAGACTTCAATATGTGAATTTGCGGCCCACTGTTCGGTTCCTTACAAGCTCGGTATGTTCAGGAGACAGAAAGAGCGCTGGCGTGGCCATAGCAGGCCGAGCAAAAGCCAGTCAAGGAGCAGCAGCAGTGGGAGACGTCAGACCCCACATTTTGTTTTATGCGTATTATTCCGTGCCTGGCACAGCCAAGCTAAGCTCTTTCCATGACTTCAGTGCTTTATTCAATGTATCTTATTCCCAATGATTTTTTGAGTGGCTTATGTATTGCACCAATTTAGTACACAGTTTTGAATGTTTTCCTGTGTAATTGTGAAGTCATTGGCACACGACAATGATATATTAGTTTTTATGTCATAGCATTACAGTGAGGATTTGACTAGACAATGCATGTAGACACTAGCGTTCAAAGCGACCACTGCTTGCATCATCACCATCATCACTGGGAAGTGAGCCCTGGATCCCATTCAGGAGCTGTGTTCACCTTAACTCCCCCCAAAAGAAGAAACTTCTCCAAAACAAACCTCCAGACACTCCCTCAGCGAACCGCAGAGAAGCTCAGGAGGTGAAATGACAATAGACTCACCGACTATGAAGGCTGTGAGGAGACACTTGCTCTGCTGGTCAGGATCATGTGGGGCTGCAGTAGCCAACCGGGGCCTTCCCCGCACACCCGCCCTGTGAGGGGAACGCAGCCCTTTCCTGCCTCAGAGCCCCTGCAGAGCCTTCCTGTGGTCCTCACCTTCCAAGGCCGTCCTTCATGAGCACCTATGTGTGTGATCCCCACATGAGTAAAAATAAATAGAAGGGAGCAGGGGAGAGGGCTGTTTTTCTCCCCTAGTTGCTGGAAACAAAAGCCCTCAGAAAACTCCAGAAGGGCTTGGCCTTGTGTGAACAATCATATATTTTATTCCACAGTGAGCAAATAAGGAGAGAAATTTTGTTGAGACTAGCGGAGGCAGCTAAGAAAAAGTAGGTAAGCCAAGGCCCCTGGGAGAACTAAAGGAGAGACCCAGAATCCTCATAGGATAACCCTAGAGGTTTAATTTACACCAGGAAAAGCTCCCTCAGCTACCTTCCCTCAGAGTCACCTAGTTCTTCAGCTGTCCCTCACTTCCCCACCCCGACTCTGCTCAAGTCCATGCCACAGACCATGGCGGCCACCACCAATGCTTAGAACTTGAGTCTCCTACTCACACTTTGCAAACAGATGAGGACAGGAGAGAGGCAATGATAAGGATATGTGAGGGAAACGCTGAGAAGACAGGGGAAGGGGTATCCTCTTGAGAACTCTGAACACATTTTTTTTCTCAAAAAAAAAAAAGTCATTTGTGGTTTTGTGTCAAATAGTCTCAGTAGTGTTCTTATACTGCAGTACTTAAAAGAGCGAAGCTTCTTCTTACGCAGGTCATGCAAGTTCTGATGGCATGTCCTCATGCATGGCATCACGTCTACTGGAAAGTGCAGTATAAGTCCAGTAGGGGTTCAGTGCATTTTTTTACAGAATCTTTTTTATCCTAATCACTTGACGTAGGCAGAATTGTTGTTGTTGTTCAGTCAGTAAGTTGTGTCCAGCTGTTTATGACCCTGTGGACGGCAGCACAGCAGGCTTCCCTGTCCTTCACCGTCTCCCAAAGTTTGCTCAAGGCAGAATAATGCCCCTCAAATATATTCACGGCCTAACTGCTGGAATCAGTGAATATGTTATCTCACCCGGCAAAAGGGACTTTGCAGATGTGATTAGGGTTAAGGACCCTGAGATGGAGAGATTACCCTGGATTATTCAAGTAAAGCCAATCTAATCATGAGGATCCGGAAAAGCAGAGAACGTTTTCCAGCTAAAGCCAGTCTGTGGGAGGTGTGACTCTGGAAGAATGTCAGAGAGATGGAATTCTGCTGTCTTTGCAGATGAAGGAAGGGGCCACAAGCCAAGAAATGCAAGCAGCCTCTTAAAGCTGGAAGAGGTGAGGAAAGGACTTCCCCCCAGAGCCTCCAGAAGAGAAAGCAGCTCTGTTGACATCTTGATTTTAACCCAGTGAGGCTCATGTTTGACTCCTAACCCACAAAACCATAAAATAATACAGTTGGGTTTTTTTAAGCCATTAAATCTGTCATAATTTGTTTTGGCAGCAATACAGAACTAATTCACCACCGAAGTAACGTGTGTTTATCTTAAAGATTTTGGAAATTTGGGGAAACATTTTAAAAAGCAACAAAAATCACCCAGAATTCTACTATCCTGTGGTATCCACTATTAACTATTCAGAGTATATTCTTCTAGTCTTTTCTTACAAAATCAAAGCACACCTTTAACCAATCTATTTTTTAAAACACAAATATAGGTTTTTCCTGATCAAATGAAATCATACTTCATGTGTTATTTGTATGATCTGCTTTTCTTCTGTATTGTGTGAATTATTATTCACAGGGAGTAATTATTAGAGAAGGTATTATTTCCCTGTTACATATTTTCCATAGCAGGGTTATTCAGGTTACATAATATTCCATCTCATAATTGTAAGATCAAAATTATGTTTAAAATGTTTTAAAACTATGTTTCATTCACATAAAGTTGTAACTATAGACTATATATGAATACATGTATATGTTATAATGCAACTGTATTGTATTTACTTATAAACCTGTGCCAGCATATATTACCACTGGTTATTTTTCCATCACCTTGGAAATATCAAGTTTATCTTTCCATCACCTTGTCTTTTCAGTTCCCACTCAAAGACCTTCCTATTCAGATGTTGCAGATATATCATCCTGACCTATGTTTTATCATGTGCTGGCCAACAGGTGTCAAAATAGAAAAAGTCAAAAGGTCTGTGGACTACCTCAATACAAGCTCACATATTGCACTGCATAGCTTAGTTATATCTAGCTTACCAGAGCCTTCCTCTGAAAAGGAGAGTTAGTTCAATTTTCCATCTAAAATAGGATTCCATTGAACTTCATCTCTTGCAGAGGACAATCCAGCCTTTGCCTACATTGTTCCAGTGACTAAAAGCATTCAATAGCATTAGACAGCTTATTCATGTGAGGGAAGCTCCTATTAATAGAAAACATAATCTCCTATCATACCCAAGGTGGCCCCCCTCTAGTCTTTACCCACTGATCTTGTTGACCCTCAGAAGCAATACAAAATAACCCTACACCCTCTTTTCCAAAGTAGCTCTTCAAATATTTGAATATAGCATTTATAACCTTGACATGTATGAATCTCCTAAAAGAATGTTGGGACTTTGAGATCATGGCTGAATGGTAGTGAAGAGTGGTTTTGCTTAAAGATGAGTTGTTTGAACATTCTGTTGCCAGTATTCAGAAAAATGTCAAGCAATTAACTTATAATTTAGAAGGAAAAAACAGAGCAATTCCATTCTCTCTCTCTCTCTCAGAGCTTCATTTACTTGGGTCTAAATTTTGAAGTCCTGAAGACACAAAATATATTCCCAGAAAGCTGGAATTAAAAATGCTTTCCCTTCATGGAAAAGCAGGCACTATGCAGGGATGTATCTTTCTAGGGGATCATGGGCTAAGAATGGGTAGAGGAAAATGGACTAGACCGTCTGGTTTTACGTTACTGTGTTCCCACTCTGTTACTCACCTGGCCTTGATTGCAGTTCTAGGAAAATATTCCAATCTTGTCTCAACTGTTTTCTGGGTATTCAAATAAGGATCATAAAGCCTCTTTGGTGGTTGAAGGGCAGAATTATCCTCCTGGCTGCAGTACTTAGCAAGAGAGCTTTAAAGTAGGGATTGCAAATAGATATCATCTTTAATGCCGAAAGCAATCAATTAGTACGGGCTGTCTGGAGTACTATTGAGAAAGACTCTGAGGCCATGTCCAGATTCAACAGAAAAGAATACTTTGATCAATCACTGCTATAGATCATGAATATGAAGAGGGAGCAGAAACACAGATGAATGATGAGTACCATCCTCGCCCTAAAGGAAGGTGCACATCAAGGAACAAGGGTTGCAACCTTGAAGGATCTAGGTTTTAACTTTCCTTAAGAAAGCAAATATACTAAGGAAGCCATCACCTTACAATTTCACACTATAATTTTTCTAAGACATTTGACTGTATTTCCTTCAAATGTTCATCACTTAGCATGGTCTTCAGGCTTCCCTTGTAGCTCAGTTGGTAAAGAATCTGCCTGCAATGCAGGAGACCTGGGTTCAGTTCCTGGGTCAGGAAGATCCCTCAGAGAAGGAAATGGCAACCAACTCATTCCAGTATTCCTGCGTGGAGAATACCATGGACAGATGAGCTTGGTGGGCTATAGTCCATGGGGTCGCAAGAGTTGGACACAACTTAGTAACTAAACCACCAGCATGGTCTTCAGGTCTTTTGACATATAGATTATCTTCCATGGGGATACCCTCTAAAATGTTATACCCAGAACTTTCTGGAAAGTGGTGGATTTGGAAACAACACAGCTGCATATACCCCCCAAGTAACACTGAAAACAAGGAAAGAGAATTAACACCACAAAGCATAAAAATTAGCCTCAAACACTTCTATCAAATGCATGGAAAATCTAACAAATATGGCACTTCTAAAAAGGAGAAGCAGGAAAAAGCTTAAAATTACCCCAAAGGCAGAAGCTCCGGTGTGAGGATAAACACATTTTTATTCTGTTTTTTTTAAGACTGATAATTTAACAATTATTGCAGAAACAATAGGCAAAATACTTTATTAAGTAATATTTAAGAAATAAGACTTATTTGGGGGTTTCCCTGGTGGCTTAAAGGTAGAGCATCTGCCTGTAATGCAGGAGACCATCTACAGTGCCGGAGAGTTGAATTAATCCCTGGGTCAGGAAGATCCCCTGGATAAGGGCATGGAAGAATACTAGAGTGGGTTGTATTCTAGTATTCTTGCCTGGGAAATCCCATGGACAGAGGAGCCTGGTGGGCTATAATCCATGGGGTCGCAAGAGTTGGACACGACTTAATGACTAAACCATGACCACCAAGAAATAAGATTTATTTGTAAAGAAATGTAGTAGTAGAGTTTTGTATATATTAAATAACCTTAAACATAATTATAAATGTTCAATATGTTCTTGGACTATTCTATTTTATTTTTCTGCCTATCCAATTATTTTTCCATTGTGCATGAAACCAAAAGTTGCAGAACAGAATGAAGTTCAGAAGTGTTCAGTCTTTCTTCGGAGAACTATATGGTATCTATTTAAAAACCGTGCTGCTCGAAGACCTCTTGTGGTCCCAGCAGACACTTGGAAAGTCATGGGGTTTTGTTCTTGATGTTTTGTTTTGTTTTGACTTGTTTGTTTTTTTTATTGAAATTTGGCTGATTAAATCAAGCTCTACAAATAAAACAGCCCCTCTAGAAGATTCTAATAAGAAGCCATATTGAGTCCTAGCTAAATTCTAATGCAGTTTAGCCTGCCACCTGACCACTACTCAGCCTAGCATACCAGCTGGTAGATGAAAATTGACTGTGAGCTGGGGACTTTAAATTCTTCCTGCACTGTTTTAATCAGATAACTTCTCTCTCTCTCCAACTCAGCCATGACACAGTACTATCTTATTTAGGCAAACTGTAGATGATGTGTCTAAACTAGGAGGACATAAGAGAAACAAGGTGCCAAATAAAGACTGGGAGGTCAAACGTGTCAGTAGTCAAAGTATTTCTTCAGTCCTGCTCATCAGTCCAAAACTGTGAAGACTTGGTTTCAAGAGTGCAGATGTTTTTCAACAAAGTAAGAGCATTTGGTACATTTTTGGCAGATGGCAAGATAAAGTCCATTTGCCTAAGAAGCCACTCCTTCTTTGATGTGGGTAATTATGACCTCTTGGGGCGCATACCAACCTTATCAAAATCCATCTGGGTTGTGCTTTCTCTTGTAAAACTGCCTCCTGTTGCTTTGCTATTAGTGTTGCATTCATGCCAACAGTGTTCCTGACACTGTATAATCCCTGGAAGACAGAGTTCTGCACCAGTGACTTGAAACTTAAATAAGACAGACCCAGAAATTGAGTCATAAAACTACAGGTGAGAATGTGGGAAGATTTGAAGATCATAAGTTTAGCTTTCCTGTTTCTTCATCTTTCCTTGCGTTATCCATTAATCCATGCAGTTAATTTTTCTCTCCTTACTTTTTTCCTGTGTTATAGGATAAAATTTGCTGACTGAAAGGGGGAAATTTTTTTCCAAAAATGCCAAAGTACATAAAGAAAAAATTGAGATTTCCCTCTCACAGTATAGTGCTAACCGTGAGGTATGTGTTATTCCAGACTTTTTTCGTATGCATAGTTATACATGACTTTCAGTGTTCGTATTTAGGAAAAAAAAAAAAAAGCAGTTTTACATAGAGACAGTCACACAAAACAGCTTTTATAAAAATTTTTAGTAAAGAAGCTTTAAGTCAGCCTGATAGATTCAGAGAAAAAGAGCCAAAGCATTGGCATGGGCAATAAGAATAGAGAACATGAAACTAGAAGAATACAGAAATGTCTAAAGCCATCAACAAATGAAGAATTAAAAGAAGACTTCACTGTGGTCCAGAAAATTAAACAGAGGCTCAGTTCAATTCAGTTCAGTCGCTCAGTCAAGTCTAACTCTTTGCAACCCCGTGGACTGCAGCATACCAGGCTTCCCTGTCCATCACCAACTCCTGGAGCTTGCTCAAACTCATGTCCATCTAGTGAGTGATGCCATCCAACCATCCCATCCTCTGTCATCCCCTTCTCCTCCTACCTTCAATCTTTACCAGCATCAGGGTCTTTTCAAATGAGTCAGTTCTTCACATCAGGTGGCCAAAGTATTGGAGTTTCAGCTTCAACATCAGTTCTTCCAATGACTATTCAGGACTGATTTCCTTTAGAATTGACTGGTTGGATCTCCTTGCAGTCCAAGGAGTCTTCTCAAGAGTCTTCTCCAACACCACAGTCTAAAAGCATCAATTCTTCAGCACTCAGCTTTCTTTACGGTCCAACTCTCACATCCATACATGACTACTGAAAAAAACATGGCTTTGACTAGACAGACCTTTGTCGGCAAAGTAATATCTTTGCTTTTTAATATGTTGTCTAGCTTTGTCATAGCTTTTCTTCCAAGAAGCAAGCGTCTTTTAATTTCTGTATACTGCATAATTTCTATACAATCAGCAAAAACAAGACCGAGAGCTGACTGTGGCTCAGATCACGAACTCCTTATTGCAAAATTCAGACTTAAATTGAAGAAAGTAAGGAAAGTCACTAGACCATTCAGGTAAATCAAATCCCTTACGATTATACAGTGGAAATGACAAATAGATTCAAGGGAATAGACAGAGTGCCTGAAGAACTATGGATGGAGGTTCGCAAATTGTATAGGAGGAAGTGATCAAGACCATCCCCAAGAAAAAGAAATGCAAAAAGGCAAAATGGTTGTCTGAGGAGGCCTTACAAATAGCTGTGAAAATAAGGGAAGCGAAAAGCAAAGGAGAAAAGGAAAGATATACCCATTTGAATGCAGAGTTCCAAAGAATAGCAAGAAGAGATAAGAAAGACTTCCTCAGTGATCAGTGCAACCAGCCCCAGTGTGCTTGCCTGGAAAATTCCCTGGACAGAGGAGCCTGGTGGGCTACAGTCGATGGGGTCATAACCCTGGGCCCCGCTCCAGAATTACTGAGCCAGCATCTGCACGTTAACAGATCCCAGGTTATCTGTATGCATCTTAAAGTTTGAAAAGCACTCATATACACCATCATTTTACCTGGAACTCAGCACCACCTGTTTGGGGGAATTTAAGAATTTTCTAGGTTTCCCTGGTGGCTCAGATGGTAAAGAATCTGCCTGTAATGCAGGAGACCCAGGTTCAATCCATGGGTCAGGAAGATCCCCTGGAGAAGGGAATGGCACTCCAGTATTTTCTACAACTGAAAAACCTGTAAATAGTGAGAAGCTATTTTCCACTTGGTCGCTAGAAAATTGCATATAGGGCCCTCTTTAATTATTTCATCCTTGCTATGTACATACTGGAAAGTTCATAGGGTGGAACAGAATAAAACAGGTCCAAGGTCACAATTGCTCCAATTTGGCATAGAGTGAGCAATGCTTCTCAGCAGCATCCAACGAAAAGGCAATTTTCCACCCAAGTTCATTCCACTCCTTTCTATCCAAACACGTACAACAGCCAATTTTAGCTCCATCTCTATTACTTAGACCTCAAAAACAACCCCTCACAGACTGCACATGTCATGTGGGGATGGTAAAGTGTTTGCTTTGGAAACCCACCCTGTGTTTCTATGAACTGCTGAGGCTTAGGTAACCAAGGTCCAGAAGAGCAAGGGTTTCATTCTGGTGTGGTCCCTCCCACACTATCACCCACAAGATGCAGCTGGCTCTGGACACCTGAACAGTACAGAGCTCTCCAGGTTTCTGTCATCGGCCACCCAATGGCCTTGTGAAAGCCCCTTGTCCTTCCTCTTTCCTGTGCCTCAATTGCCTCATCTGTAAAATGGACCTCACCTAGTTCACAGGGACACTAGGAGAATTAATTAGTGTTTGTAAAGCATTGAGTTTCCCTAGATGAAAGTAGCTATATAAGTGTAAATGATTATCATTATCATTATTATTGTTATTACATAAAGTATGGATGACAGATTAAGGATGGGATTATATGTCAACCTCCTGGGGATGGTTGATTTCTGGATAAACAAAAAGGATTGTAGACTGTTATTATCCACCCTCCTTTCCCATGTCTGTTCAGGGATTCACTACCATGTTTGCTAGGCTAATAATGCAGAAAGAGTTCCTTTCAACAGTGAATTCAATAAGATGGAAATGATTGAAGACTAGAAAATCCTGTGAACTGTATATCTGCAGGATCAAGTGGATCCTGCTACCCATGGGAATTGTGATCATCCAGTGAATAAATATAGAACAATTCTAAACCTAATCTACCACTGAGCCAAATGACCAAATCAGTCCAATTAAAAGTTTGCATTTTCCTTTCAGACATACTATAAAGGGAAGTATAAATAAATGCTAAGAGAAGTCTAAATCTCCCCCAGATGATCTCACCATACAGCAAAGTTAAGGAAATCTGTGGGGGATTAAGGCCACTTCTGTTCACTCTGAATAAAATTGAATCAGCCTCATAGCATATGTTCAGTCCTTTCCATTTGCTAAGACTTGGCCCTGTGGGGTGTGTGTGTGTGTGTGTAACAGGACTGGAAGTCACAGATGCCAGCCAGGCAGAGCTGCCCATGAAGAAAGTAGGAACTTTGGGGGGGAATAGCTAAGTAAGAGGCCCTTCGTGTGGGGTCCCACATTCCTGGGTGTCTATGGGTCTATGAACTCCCTGAAATAATAGCCTGGAGGCTTTTATGTCTCTGTGAATTTTTCCAGGGAGAAGGATCACTGCTTTTAGAAATTTTCAACAGATTCTGTGACCTAAACGGATTACAATTCGAATGCCTTCCTCCCACTTATCTCACTATTCTTGGACATACTCCATTTCAGTTGCCCTGAAACCCTAACTCACACCACTGCCTGATATGGAAGTGATATAGCTGCATCTGATTTTCCCAGCAATTCTTCTTCTATGCTGATAATTCTCAGAAATCAGTTTGATAAAGTCAACGTGAGCCCTATAACCTGAATCTGGTTCTGATTTTCTGTTTAGTTAGGGACACTTTGTTGTTCCACACCTTTCTCCATTTGGAATAACATTTGTGCTCTGTTCTCCAAGTTTTTGACTAAACATCTAATGCTTATACAGTTGATTTAACTGCCCTTTCACTGCATTAAAATGACCAGACTGTCACTGAAATTTGGTGGAGAGGGAGCTCAGTCTGAGAAAGTATGAATCTTTTATTTTATTTCAGATAAGCTCCTGGAAAATGTACATATTTTCCAAAGCAATCAATCAGAATTCACTTGGCGACTAAGCAATCCCACAGGCCCAGTTCCCTTACGTGATTTATGAGATCTTCTCTTTCCAATAAAGCTGAAAGTACCTGGAGAATAGCTTCTCACCCAGCAGTTTTTAACTGTAACTTCCAAGTGAAGCCAAGAATCCAAAGGAGCACAATGGGATGCAAAAATCCAAGGAATGAAAAAAAGAGATGGAACAAATTCTATTTGGAGGTGGAATATCCTCCTCAAATCACTTTCAAGCTCAATGATTGTGCATTTTTAACTCATGCAAATATTAATTTAAATGCTGGTTTTTACCATAATTCAGAAAAAATCCTGCCACCACTGGGTAGTATAGTATAAGAAAGTTTTTCTTCGATGGCATAGACTATCTTGGAATAGTCAAAATAACATTGGCCTGGGAACTAGGGGGCTTGAGTCCTGAGTCACTACTTGTTTCCTGTGTAAACTCTCAATTTCTTATTTGTAAAATGATGAGCGTCTACTAGACAGCCTTCATTTCTAAAATTCTGCATCCATGGAGCTCCAGACAAATACTCAGGGCACTCTTTGGGGGCTTCCAGTTCAGGTTTCTGATGTCCCCCCAGCTGTCACCAAGAAACATGTATTGAAATGCTTCTTTATGGCAGGAGCTGTGCCTAGTGCAAGATATCTGAAATAAAGAAGACAATATTCCTGCCCTCAAAGAGCTCCTAATTCAACCATATACCATTAGTATAATATTATGGGATTAAACTAGCAGAAATCAGCAAAGTTCCATGAACACATAGTAGACAAAAAGGCATTTGAAACAAAGGAGGCAGCAAGTGCAAAGTCACGGGGGCATGAAGTACCTGTCAGGGGACAGAAGTGGGGGCAAAACGTGCTCAAGACCTCGCTTTCCCCTCTACCCCAGTGAACCAGCCCAAGCAATCTGAAAGGAAACCCCAAGATCTCTTTATTTTTCTCTCTATAGCTAATGTCTCCCCTACTTCTTTGTACTCATCTTGGCACCCTCTATTTCTATAGCCAAGAAAAAGGCAGCCCTACCCAGAGAGAAGGCTACTCCCCTGTTCATCCTCACTTACCATTACCTGCTTCTCTCCAGTCCCTGTGTTGTTCCGGCTAATAAAAAAGAGGAAGGGTGGGACGGAAGACTGGGGTCGCCTTTCTCCCTTGCTGCTACAGGATAAAGAATTCTTTCACTTCCACTCAATTTCCTGTTCGAATGTATTTCTTTTTGCCCTTTGTTCAACTTGATTGGCATCTCTAGAATAGCTCCTTTCTCTTCTCTCCATATCTTCCACTGTAAAATAGTAACCAGATCTCTTCCCGTGGGTGTGTAATGAGGAAGTAAAATGTCTGGACAAAGTATATTCCCATAAGTATTAATGGGTTGCTCTTTATAAAAGATGGCATTACCACAAATTAGTACAGCCACTATGGAAAACAGTGTGGAGATTTCTTAAAAAGCTGGAAATAGAACTGCCGTATGACCCAGCAATCCCACTTCTGGGCATACACACCAAGGAAACCAGATCAGAAAGAGACACATGCACCCCAATGTTCATCGCAGCACTGTTTATAATAGCCAGGACATGGAAGCAACCCAGATGCCCATCAGCAGACGAATGGATGAGGAAGCTGTGGTACATATACACCATGGAATATTACTCAGCCATTAAAAAGAATTCATTTGAATCAGTTCTAATGAGATGGATGAAACTGGAGCCCATTATACAGAGCGAAGTAAGCCAGAAAGATAAAGACCATTACAGTATACTAACACATATATATGGACTTTAGAAAGATGGTAACGATAACCCTATATGCAAAACAGAAAAAGAGACTCAGATGTATGGAACAGACTTGTGGACTCTGGGAGAAGGCGAGGGTGGGATGTTTCAGGAGAACAGCATTGAAACATGTATATTATCTAGGGTGAAACGGATAACCAGCTCAGGTTGGGTACATGAGACAAGTGCTCGGGCCTGGTGCACTGGGAAGACCCAGAGGGATCGGGTGGAGAGGGAGGTGGGAGGGGGGACTGGGATGGGGAGTACATGTAAATCCATGGCTAATTCATATCAATGTATAACAAAAACTACTGTAATGATGTAAAGTAATTAGCCTCCAACTAATAAAAATTAAAAAATAAAAAAAAAAAAAGATGGCATTACCAAAGAAGCAGTTTTCTGTTTAAATTAATTTTCTAGCAATTATTCTGCGCTGATACTAACTCATGATTTTATCCCATCTTTCTTGGAATGAAGGGAACATTACTGGTCAGTAGCTGAGCTAACAGTACCAAATCAAGGATTCACACCTCCTGTCCAAAGTTCATACAAAGATATGACATTGCTTCTTTAGTATCAAACTAGAAAGCACCTGAAACAATCTACAATTCCTATGTGATTAGTTAGAGAAAACTTTCCCAATAGTATTTGGTCAAATAGCAGATATTCCCTAAAGAAAGAGATTTTGTAATCAAATAATTTGGGGAAATCCTGGGTTTAAAAAGTTAGGCAGTCTCTCTACTACAGGACTTTTCAGTGCCTTTAATGTGCTACTTTGGTTTGCAAATCTTCAAGGAAAGTGATTAACAAATTTATTAGATCCTTATTCCTAGAGGATGTATCAATCACCCTGAGGAACTATTTAAAAAATCTCCCAGAAAATGGGAGTCCACAACAGCCCTAGAGTCTCTTTTTTAACAGACACCCCAGGTGGTTCAGACGCAGAAGACCAGCATGTTGAGAAACTCTGACCTGGACTATTTCCCTAACTAGGCTCCTCAGAATACACTTTCAGTTCAGTTCAGTTCAGTTCAGTCACTCAGTCGTGTCCAGCTCTTTGCAACCCCATGAACCGCAGCACGTCAGGCCTCCCTGTCCATCACCCATTCCCGGAGTTTACCCAAACTTGTGTCCATTGAGTTGGTGATGCCATCTAACCATCTCATCCTCTGTCTTCCCCTTCTCCTCCTGCCTTCAATCTTTCCCAACATCAGAATACAGTTTAGGAAATACAAATGCTGTTGTAGGGAACTAACTCAAAGTAAGTCAAAGAGAGGGTTGATTTCTTCCACTACACTACGGTTCTCCTTCATATTAATTTTAATCATTTTTGTTATAGTTGTACAATGTGACCTCGTTAATGAAAAGTAATGGGCAAACTAGCAATAGAATTGAGAGAGGGCAGCCAGCTACTAGCAACAAGACATCCAGAAGTACTGACATCCAGAAGTAATTCTAGCAGAGCTAACAGTATCAATGTCAAGGTTTCCTTTCTTGAGTTTATTTTTTGGGTGATCCAAATCTAAACGCTTTCTTCAACATCTTTTTAAAGGCAGAGAAAAAGGAGAACTCTATATTTGCAAGGGTGAGTGGTAAATTTAAACCATCTTAGCATTTGGCAAATTATCAGGTTTGGTCCCAAGGTTTTTGTGAATGGTGACAATTAACCACTAACACCTCTGAGTCATCAACAGTCAAGTACCAAAAAGTAAACATACCAATGGGATTTTGATTCTTTTGAATCAACAATATGTGAAATGGGTCATAGCTGCAGTGAGCCAGGAATTAAGTGTTAAATATACACTGAAGCAGTGTCAAATTGGAGAGTATTCCTACTGCCTCAGTAGGACCTACTTTGGACTCAGTCTCTAATTAAGAAACAGTACCTCGGGGTACACGTTGGCAGGGAGCGCCTCAGTAAAATGAAATCAATAATTCAAAGAGGGAAAGTTCAGTGTTATTAAAATGCAGAGTAACTCTATTCTAATTGGTTTTCTGGAAACAGGGCTAAGATTGAAAATAGGTAAGATTAATTATCTGAAGATAATTAAAAGTACATTTTTAAAATCTTTGAAAGAGTATCAATTTAAAATAAACACATTTCACTTTAAAGGAAGGAGAAAATTCTGATAAAATGAACTGAAATTAAGAGCATAAGTTTATTTCATTTATCTTGTGAGTTTAACATTGTTATAAGACTTAATGCTAACATTAATGCTAATGTTAATTAATAACTTAGTCAACATTAAGTTATTGGCTAATTTAATGCTACTCTGAGTGAGGACAGATTGGGTGAGTTCACTAGAGACTATTTTTATTTGACTTTTTTCAAAGATAGTAACTATGGGCACTCAAAATCTAGCTAAGGAGTTACCCTTTCATATAGTTTAAGAATCTTATATTGTGAATTGTATTATTAAAGCTATGAGGCAGTTGCAGGGATCATGGAATCTGTATTATCAAAAGACTTTCACTTATAAGGTATAGAAACCTAATGTGGTTTGAACCTGTTTCTCATTCAACTAAAATATCAAATGCTTACCTCCTTAAGAATCTGGTCTCTCTGCACCCCTCAGCTCTGCTTTCCTGGGCATTATTCTTGGGACAAACGCTCCACAAATGACCAAAACAACATTTTGGCTACTTCAGGATTATATTTTACTAGCATAGCAACAAAGTAAAAAAGCAAAATGTCCCCTCCCAATAGATACAGCCAATAGAATAAAGTAAATGTTTGACAACTGGTTTTCTGGAGAAAAAAAAGCTGGTTTGTGGCATTCGCTGATTTTTATGATGTAAGTAGTTCTACCCTGGTCAATTTCAGCCTCCTAACTTGACATCACTAAACATGGAGTTAGGAAAGGATGTGCACTAGTCCATTATACAACCAGCCAACCCTCCGTATCCCTGGGGGATTAGTTCCAGGACCACCCTCTCAGATACCAAAATGCATGGATGTCCAAGTCCCTTATATAAAATGGTGTAGCATAGTTGGTCCTCCTATCCAGGGTTATCCAGTTTCAATTTCAGTCATCTATCGGTATAATTTGAGAATATGGAATCCTCCAATACAAAGAGCAGATCATTTAGCATTTCCACCATACTTACAGGTACAACACACATAAATAACTTTAAAACAATAGATAATAATAAAATATAATACAATAATTAGAAAGCTTTGAATTTTGAGTATTCAGTAGCTGTATTTTGATATAACTTAATGATAAATTTATATAATCTAATTTTTAATAATGGCTATATTTAACAGCTGGTTTGCAAAATCCCTAGAAATTAGGACTTGCAGGCCATGTGAGCCAGTTCCATCAGAAATCCAAGGTAGTTCACAGGAGCCTAGCTTGGGCGACATGCCCACATTTAGATCCATCTCTGAGGCAGAGGGAGGTGGTGCTCTGACTGGCCAAGCCTGTTCATGTGCCTGAGGATGAAGTTAGATTGCAAGGTGTAGGCTGGGAAAGAGTCTATGATGTGGGAAAGGGTGGTTTTACAAAACATAATGAGAGAAACAGGAGAGGCAGCCAAAACAAAAGACATCCATGTCAACAGGTAAAATACTTCCCAACTAGGTAAGTAGTGAAAGTATAGGATTTATGGTCCACTTTGAGAGTAAAGTAAGATGTTATTAATTATTGTGCTGGAACCACAAATAGAGCATCTAAGGCCCCAGCAGGCTAACTGACTGGCTTGGAGTCACACACATCAGTATATAGCAAGGCCAGGACTAGAGACCAAATTTCCTGACTGCCCTCAGCACACTCCACAGAGTTTCTCAATTACAAGTGTTTCTGTTTTTTTCTTTAGGAAGGTTGTCCAATAGGAAATCTCCAAAAAATTAAGAATCAGAGTATACTTAGTTATTGAAATTATCTAAAATCTACTTCTTAAATTTGTATGTTATACTTTATACCTTTTAAAGTTTCTTATTCAATGTTTTAGCTCACCATTTATTACTAGTAGAAATAAAGAATTTTGAGAAAAATCTGACAAAACTAACAAAGCCTTCAGTTCAGTTCAGTTCAGTCGCTCAGTCGTGTCTGACCCTTTGCGACCCAGTTAATCGCAGCATGCCAGGCCTCCCCATCCATCACCAACTCCCAGAGTTTACTCAAACTCATGTCCATCGAGTCAGTGATGCCATCCAGCCATCTCATCCTCTGTTGTCCCCTTCTCCTCCTGCCCTCAATCTTTCCCAGCATCAGGGTCTTTTCAAATGAGTCTGCTCTTCACATCAGGTGGCCAAAGTATTGGAGTTTCAGCTTCAACATCAGTCCTTCCAAGGAACACCCAGGACTGATCTCCTTTAAGATGGACTGGTTGCATCTCCTTGCAGTCCAAGGGACTCTCAAGAGTCTTCTCCAACACCACAGTTCAAAAGCATCCATTTTTCGGCACTCAGCTTTCTTCACAGTCCAACTCTCACATCCATGCATGACCACTGGAAAAACCTTAAAAATCCTGTATACCCTTTGACCTAACAACTTCTGTGAAGTTTTAGTTTAAGGAACTTAAATATTTTACTTTAAGAATATTTATTATAGCCTTATTAATAAGAGTGAAAAATAGAAATAACTTAGTAGTGACAAATAGAGAAATTATAGCAGTCCATTAAAGAGCCATAAAAATGAATCAGACCAAAAAGAAAAAAAGTTGACAGAGAAGGAGTCCATAATACATGATTACAAATTTTTGTAGGAGGAAAACATGACCAAAATGATAGACCATACCAGGATATCAACAGTAGTAATCTCTACATCAAACAAAAGTTGCTCTTGTATTTTTAAAGTTTATTAATTTTGTCTTTTTAAAGATTATCAATTATACAAGCTGCTCAATTATTTTTTTAAATTGCTGTGCTCTGTCCACTGCAATGTCCTGACTTTCTTCACATCCTCAATGCTTCATTCATTCTGGTATAAAATAAGTTGAAAATTTTTACTGAAGATGGATCCATCACATGGCAAAAAGGAAAAAAAAAAAAAAAGGAATGAGAAGAGGGTTAAAAACACAACTCAAGGAAAATTTCTGTGTAAACAGTCAATAAAAGAAGTCTGGTTTCTCTGGCCTGCAAATACTACAATTTGCAACTCTGTGCTGACTTTTCCACAACTGTTCTAATTTTATTTTAAACTGCCTACTTCAGGAGACTTTTGTAAAACAGTAGAAATAGACTTCGACTCAGATTATTTCCAAAAATTTCTCCTGTTTCCCAGGTAAAGGATGAATTCAGAAAGCCATGGGCTTTTAAGAATTCAGCAAAAACTGAGGTTTGAAAGACTTTCCAAATACAGTTTAGAAAAGAGCCAAAAGATTGAACTTTAAATTTATTTAACCAGAGGAAATTGAAGGAAAAAAATTAACTAAAGACTATGAAACAGGGAGGGGAAGATTACAGTAAATGAATTTCTTTAAATTCACTTAAAAGAAAGTTTATAAATGTAAATTTTAAAACACACAAACATACTTTTCTTTTGCAAGTCATAATGAAATTTAAGGCTACCAAATTCATCAACTGAAGATAAAATATCCAGCAGCACCCAGGGCAAGGAACCCCTGAAGGTAGAAATCCATTTCTCTAGAAACATGTTTATTTTGCCATTAAGTAGTAAGTGAAGGAGGGAAAGAAGAAACACGGACACTTCTATAGAAATATTTGCTTCAAGGCCCAGATTTTAAAATTACAGCTATTGCATCAGAAAGAGGACTTGGAAACTGAAAATGTGAGTTTCGATCCTGGCTTTGCAATTTGCCAGCTCCATTACCTTAGAAATATAACTCTACCTCAGTACTTCAGTCTTAAAATTTGGATAATAGCTTAACAATTATGTAGTTGCTACAAGCACAGTGACTGGTACATATTGGATACTCAATAAATATTGGTTAAATGAATGAAGGGTGTTGGCAAGATTACTTTGCAAACTGTGTAGCCAACAGTACTTCCATATCACCTAACAGCACCTGACACAATAACACATGTTAACTCATTTATTTTTTGCTTTCTGTCCCCCTCAACTAGATGCAAGCTGTGTCAAAGCAGGAATATTTTTTTTTTTTTTTTGTCTTTTCTGGTGTTGCTTCTCGATTGTTTTCACCTTTAAATTTAAAACAAGGATCTCAGGACAGAGTTTGTCTTTCAGGCCCTCTGTTCTCATATGATCTTGGTGACCAGAATGATGCATCGATAGCAGAAAACAAATCATCTTGCTTCCGAATTACCAAAGGCTTCATACAGTAAAGGGGCTTCCCTGGCGGCTCAGTGAAGAATCCACCTGCAATGCAGGAGACCCTGGTTCCAACCCTGGGCCGGGAAGATCACCTGGAGTACGAAATTGCAGCCCACTCCAGTATTCTGCAATGCCGGAGTGCTGGGTTTGATCCTTGGCTTGGGAAGATCCGCTGGAGAAAAGAACGGCTACCCACTCCAGTATTCTGGCCTGGAGAATTCCATGGACTATACAGTCCATGGGATCACAGAGTCGAATACGACTGAGCGACCTTTCACTTTCACTTTTTCTTTCCAGTATTCTTGCCTGGAGAATTCCATGGACAGAGGGGCCTGGCAGGCTACAGTCCATGGGGTCACAAAGAGTCAGACGCAGCTGAGCAACTAACACACTAACACATTGCGTACAATTTTCTCTTAATAAGAGTTCTGTCCTCTGTCCTGACCTTGGTAAAATGTATATAAACTGCGCCAATACACATCTTGGGATGAGGAAGCTCCAGAAGATATAAGGTCAGCTTATACCATATAAATATCACCCAATTTTCAATAAGAAACTGATCTCCCTTTCCCTTGAGCATAAGCTCTGAGGGCAGGGATCTTTCTCCACTGGGTTTGCCACTGTGCTCCCGCACCTGGCACGCTGTCCCTCAAAAAACATTGTGAAAAGAAACATTTTGAAGGTGAACTTTCTCTCTGATGACATTTCAGAGTACAAAGCTGTTGTTAGACAGTGAAAGGCAAGTCTATGCAGTGGGCCTGGTGTCCAAAAGACAATAGTCATAATCTTAAGAGACTAAGATAGAGACAGAGGCTGAGTGCAAGGAAAGACGATAGTGGTCTGTAACTGAGAAGAAGAAAACTGTATTTATGGACTGATCATTACTGGAAACGGAAGCCTGAAGATGATGGAGCCATGTTAGGCTATAGCTCCTAGCCCAAGGTGAACACGTATAAAAATAAATCTGCCAGTAAGAATAAACTTGGTTTCTGTATTTTAAAAGGCAGTTATGCATAATTGTCACCCTCTCTTTAAATAATTTGCTCTTGGTCACCTAGAAAAACTACAACAGTGAGAAAATGAACTGAAATCAATTTTCCCCACTTAACGCCTTAAAGCAGCTTAAATTTTAGCTATTTCACCAGAAAGTGAATGAATTCTTTTATCCTCTCCAACAGGCTAAGTTATCTCAGTGCTTTCTTCCTGTGTGTTCTAACTGACAGATAATTAAACAACGGTTGGGAGACTGCATTCACAAAAGTGGTAAGGTACCTTTTTGAACTTCTTAGCATTACCAGAAAAGCCCCCGTCATCTCAGAAATTGTGATTTCCTCAGTTTCCCTAGTTGTTGATGCCTCAAGCAGATAATTAAAGTTAGGAATGCTCCATGAGGTGCTCTCAAAATACAGTATTCCTCTCAGACTTGTGAGCATAAATAAAGCAGAAAGTTGCATTTCCTCTTAGAGGGGGTGCACAGACTCTTAGAAAAGGCCTGTAGAGATTTCCTGTAAAGCAAGGAGCCATGAAAAGGCCCAGTTTCCCACCACAAACAGTGACACATATTAAAATGAAGACTTACATAATCGCCCTTGAAAACTAACATGTGCGACAATTCTTGATCAACACCATGGAAATCGGAATGTTCCTTTTATCCTTCTGAACCTTCTTTCAGTGACTCCGCAGTTCCCTTCATACACAGGCAGGAATGCACTTTGCAAGCTTTCTAGAGAGAAAAGAAAAGAAAGAGTTCAGCTTTGAAATTCTTGACATGATTTAATGGACGCTTCAGACAGAGAAAATGGAAGCTGCTGGCCAAAGTTCAGGCTGCATCATTGCAATGTAGACCTACCTGGATACCATGGGGGTGTCATCTCCAACCATCATGGGTGGAACGAACAGGTTAGAAATACTCGTAAGTAGCAAGTCCACACGGCAATGTCTGCAAGAGCAGACTCAGGGCATGAACTAGGATCTCTCCCAACAAGCATTCCCACCGAGGCTCTCAAAAGCCAGCTACACAGTCCAAAGCCAAAGCCCTACTCTCCAAACTATGTATAGCAGCTTTCTAATAGTCGACAAAACTCAGACACCGGTTTTGAAAGCCTGAGTCAAAAAAATTCTCACACAATAAAACATAGGCTTTACCCCTAAGATTGTGTTATAAATTTAAAATGCTTTCTGTGGAACTCCTTTTAACCATTAAATATTCTACCAATTAGAGAGTCTATCAAAATATATAGAATACTAACTGTATGTGATCTTTGCAAGGAAAAGAAAAAGACCATAATTACTGAAATATACTTGGGTTTTGACAGGAGTCATGGACACAGAAAAAGAACCAGTATGGAGTGTTGGCTTCATTGTCTTGACCAGGGTTCTCCCCGATGGACACTTTGTGTAATCAGTTCATTCACATTTTAATTGCACTGTGGTTGAATTGTAAAACTCATAATTTGAAAGGGAATTGTTGGCATGAAACCCAACAGTATTTCTCTTAGCAATTTTATTTTATTCTTTCCATATACCACTCTCTCACAATTAAAATAAATAATTGATTTCTTGACCTGTCACAAGTCTCTGATGAATAATCAGTTGACTTAGTGATTTTATTTTGCAATTTATATTTAAATAGAAAGGGAAGAGGGATTTCTTCCAATAAGTTTTTTTTTTTTTTTGATGAGCCTTACTTAAATGATGCTTAAAATAAAATACAAAAGTACTAAAAACAATTCAAAGTTACATTTTCTACTCCATCTTCACTGATAACATTCCAGTGACTAAGGAGAAGGGAAACTAATGACATGAAAAATAGTGTGGGAAAACAAAGAAGGAAGAATTTGATAAGACAGGTTATTTCTATACTTGGATTTAGCCCAGTTCATCTGCCTAATATTCTGACCTGTGTGTTTATCCAAAGATTTTCTTAGAGACAGCTGGAGGTATACTGAAAGGAACTTTGTAAGCAGAAGTCTTTTTTTTTTTTTTTAAAGCATGAATTTAGCTACTGCTGATCTGTGTGATCAAGTTACAACCTTCTCTAACTCTCATGTGTAATATGGGGTTGATCATTCAGACTTCACAATGGCAGGTTGAGGAGTCAATAAAATAATACATGTGAAAATGTTTGGTTAAGTACAGTCTGTGGTTGGACTAGAAATTCTAAATGAGTATCCCATTCAGAGGGAGACAGGCTGGACCACAGGAACTAATAATGGAGCACTCTGATCCTCTCAGGAAGTGGGGGTTCTATTGGCTACAGGTTGGGTGAACAGCAATGCTGAGCAAGGAACCTAGGGCATGTCCTAGGGTTGTCATAAACCAAAAACCTACCAGTTATTTACTACATGTCACGCATTTCTAAAAGCGTTTTGAATATGTCAACCAATTTATACCTGACAACAACCATCTACGGTAGAGGCACCATCATGATCACCCTCAATTTACAGGTTGAAGAACTGAGACAAAGAGGAAAATACGAAGAAACTCCCCTCCTGGGGCTCAGGAGCTTGGATTCTTAATGCCTCTCCCATCCACTCTAGCAGAGAACAAAGCTCCAAGACTGAACAGGGCTGAGAAGACCAAAGAGACCTGGGGTCTGATCAGAGAGCCCCAGGCTGCTGGGCTTGGGGTCCTGGGGTACGGGGAAGTGGGGAGGCCAATGATCATCAGTGGGGGTGAACAGGTTCCAGTACAGAAGAGGAGAACAGGATCAGGATACACTGCGTTTACTTCAGCAGGCTGAGCCCCAAGGATGGGCAGAACCAGACATTTCTCTCCACTGGAAGTCAGCACCATGTTGTGTGAGCAAGGTTGGAGGAGCCCCTGGAAAAGGGCAAGGAGGAACCACTTACACAGACATTATGGAAAGCAGAGGAGACTCCAACATCTTTCATCAGCAATTGTTTCCTTCCCCAGGGGAGCGTGGAGCCTAGAGACCAAGATCAGTTTATGTGGGAAGATACATCTGCAGTCGTGTATCCACATGAGGTCTTCAGCTCACTGTTCCCTCTTCTTGGAATGCTCTCCCCACATCCTTAGAGTCTTTGTTCAGGTGTCTGTTCAAAGTCACTCTGGGGAGCTCTCTGCATCCTGACCCTACTTTCACACATCAAGCACGAGCTGTAATCACTTCATTCACCATCTTTCCTTCATCTGGAATGTTGAAGGACTTTATTTCCTTTCCTGCTGTGCTCTCGATGCCTATAACTGTGCCTAGTCCATAATAGATGCTTTGTGATGTTTGTTGACTGAATGGGTCAGAATGTGTTCACATCATTACCAAGGTGAACTTATTTAGGATAACAACCAGAAGGAAGCTTAGAGTTCAACCTGGTGAATCCCAGATCTTTTTTTTTTTCTTTTAATCTATAGGATGCCTTCTTGAAGGACTAAGATATAAGCAAGAAAAGCCTTATTAACTGTGAACCCTGGAAGCGAGGGAGAGGCACTCTCTAGGAAGAAATGTAGAGAATTGTTTGGAGAACACTTCTCTAGACCAACTGCTTCATTTTCAATAGAGGAACTCGAAGCTTAGAGAGGTTACATAATTTGCTGGAAGTCACTAAATCCAAAAGTTAGCTCTCATGAACGCCAGTCTCACTGAAGACCATATTTGTACTGGGCAGAACAAAGGTTCTGGCCCCTTGTTTAGATTTTATGGAATAGTTACTCTGTCTGCAGAGTCCTCGGTCTTGCAATTTCTGAGTATTGTAAACTCAAACTCTAGGTAAAGAGTTTCATTTCTTCTTTGTTGCAGCTCTGGCTAAAATTTGGCAAACACAGGAAATGGCCCAACATGAGTTTGTCCAACCTTCTTAATACCGTGTCCCTCACGAAGCCCTCCCTTGCACACCCAGGATCTTAGCCTCGTCTCTTTCAGCAGCTCAGCAGTGCTCCTCTCTCCCCTAGTCCTCCCCTCCTCTGTACAAAGTTGAGCCACACGTGTTCCGCATCTGTCAAAATCCCCTCCAGCGGCTACACACTCCAAAACACTTACATACGCAATTCCTCCTGAGTGTGTGCATGTGGTCTGCCCTCTCTCTCTTAATCTCTCTCCCTCCTTCCTTCCTTTCTCCCTCCCTTTCTCCCTTTTATTCTGTCTCCAGCTCCTGCTGTGATAGGCTCTTCAAGCCTCCCTCTCCTTGGTGCCTCGGTCGTCTCCCTCCTCCAGGCCCTGCCGGGCTTGACTCATTTGCCACTTCCCTCCATTCCGTGGCTCTTGCAGATGGCAGAGGGGGAGTGGGACCATTGGCCATGAGTAGCAAGTGATATGCTATGATGGAAAATTCTTCTCTAAATGAAACTCAGCCATCTGGCAAAATGTGCAACAAGGGGAAACCAAAGCAAGAAGGAAAAAATTCATGCAACATTTGCTCATTTCAGGTTGGGGAGGAATACAAAAATGGAAGATGGTCTGCTCTAAGCCATCTAGTTAACATGAAACAAAGTAGAACCACCTGGATTAGTAAGAGAAATACCCATATTCCAGTCTGTGTACATAATACTGAAATTCAATATCTGAAATCGAGTTTTGCAAAGAGAAGTTTGTGGTAGACAACATTTTTAATGAAGTTGGTTGGGGACAAAATTTACACCTCTGCCTGATATAATCTATAAATAACACTGCTTTGATCTTCCTGAGTAAAAGTAAAAGTGGTCCCATGGAAGATTTTTCCTTAAGTTTTTTGACTTTATCAAATATTTTAATGTCAAAATAAAAAAATTACCTAACATTTCTCTTTTGTATCCGTATTCTAAGTAGCCTCTCTGATTTTTAAATATTCTACTCATGTAACCTTAAATCAGAACAGAAGGTCAAAGTTTAGAGTTAGAATCATAATATATCCCTTCTCATAAAAAAGCTATACATCAACCACAATGAAGATTTTTCCACTTTATTTTCAACTGAGACAGAATTTTGGCAAGAAGCAGAGAAAGAATGTGCTTTATGAAAAACAGACAATGCTGACTTTTCCATAACTTGGCTCTATCAAGTAGAAAGTTCTTTTCTAGCAATGAAAATACAAGACTATTTATGTTTGAATAATAATCATATATGAATTAGTCACATCATAACTGGATATGAATTGTTTATGTGCAATGTGGGGAAAGGGAGTGGTAATTATCAGAACAACTTCAAGGCCCTCTTAGTTCCCCCAGAATGCGAATAAAATGACAATATGCAAATTTCAAAGCATTGTAATCAGTCCTTCAAGAACAACTTATTCCTGGCTCTTGCCAATGGTATGTGTCCCGTGAAGGGATCCAAGAGTCAACATTTGATCTGCCCAAGAGGACCGGGATCTTTCTGTCGGGCACACATTCCACACATGTGAAGCTATAAACTTGGACACTGTCTTTCAAAACGTTATTTCTTTCCTGCTCTGTTATTGTTGCTTTGGGCTCTGGGTGCCAACCTCTCACACATTCCACAAAGTTCCCCTCAAGAAGGCGTCTATGACTGAGATGAAGAAAGAAAGAAAGCCTCCCATTTCCCAGCTTGATGGTGAACTATTCATTTTCACTATTCATTTTCTCTCTTCCTCTACCTTAATCTACTTCTTGGAGTTGTGTCTGTGCCAAAGGAAATATTGATTAGTAAATCCGGAGTAGTTAAGACTCTTTGGATTAGAAGTGACAGAAGAAAACTTCACACTTGCTCAAGCAAGAAAAAAAAAAAAAATAGGAGAGTTATCATAATGATACAGAGGTGAGCACACACCCCAAGACAGGACTGAAGCTGGGCTTCAGGAAGACACGAACAGGAAAGAAAGGAATGGGGTCAAGAATTTCTCCGCCT
Organism: Odocoileus virginianus; assembly: GCF_023699985.2. Lineage (NCBI taxonomy): Eukaryota > Metazoa > Chordata > Mammalia > Artiodactyla > Cervidae > Odocoileus > Odocoileus virginianus. Next base: position 35,037,365 of record NC_069697.1, read on the forward strand.
CTCCTCCAGACTCTTCTGCCTCATGCTACTTTGTTCAACCAAGTGAATATAAAATGGACACATTGCTCTAGACTTCAAATATTAAAGTACTAGTCTCTCAGAGAGACAGACTCAGAATCCCACAAAAAAAGGTTTTGACTGGCTCCACCGCACACCCTTGGCCTAATTAATGGTCCTGGGGAGGGTGGAGTCGTCTCCCCAGGAACTGCTGTAGGCCCGCCCTTCAGAAGGCCTAAGGGGTTAGTGACATGCTGGACAGATACAAGATAAGCAACTAGTTGGTGATCGAATCAAGAAAACTTACCAGGAAGTGGAGTCAGGGTGATAAGAAAGAAAAACAGTTTCAGCCATCAGAAAAAATATATACATTTGTGATAGACAAGCCTTAAATAAATGTAAAGCAGATAGAATCCAACATAATAGAAAGAAGAAACATGTAACTTGGGTGACCTATGAGGAAGCATTTCTCAGCCCTTCTTAGAAATCCCCAGGAAAATGATCCCCCTGAATTGCAGTTGACATAGAGTGAGGCTTCTTAAACTCTGACAGTTTTCTTTTTAAACTTTGTGGGAGAACTGGGGTTGGTGGGGAGGAGGCTGCATGCACAGAGGGGCAGCTTGAGAAGAAAGCGTTTGGCTAGGGTGTCACAGAGCTCCACTCCACTCTGCCCAGGAGACCACAGAAGCCATGGAGCCATGGAAAATCCCGTGTCCCCTGCAGTCAGCTCCACCTCCGCCTGCTTCTTTGGCTGTGGTTCCTTCAGTCTATAGAGCAAAGAGCAGTTTGAAGCCAGACTCTGGTATAGACAGTTCCACCATTCAACATCTCCCAGACCCAGAACCAGGCACACGCAGTGCTGTCAAATCCCTGCATGTCAATTACATGTTATCATGGCAACAGCATCTCCCCCAAGATAAACGCAATGTTGAGAACATGATGTGCCTTTGCAAAGGCGAAGGATGTACAATGTACTCTACAAGGCAGTCACCTCACATTCACATCCCCTAAGGGACCCTCCCGGACTTGAACCCAAAGGCGGGAACCCAATTGTTAACAAGGGCAAGGTCTTGTGGGTAGGGCTTTTTTGAAAGGTACGAAAGGCCTTAGAAAGAACCAGCATGAAATCTAACAATGTACCTTTGACTTGTATTAAAGGGAGTGCATCCTAGAATACCTGCATTTGAATCAGGGCAATGAACATAAAGGCCCCAAACAGCCAGCTGCGTTAAGAGCTTAGCAGTGAGCAGGCTGCCGGCGTGCCCACGTCAACTGCAGCCCACTCGCGGGGAGCAGAAACCCGATGTGTCACCTTCCTCCCAATTGCCCCAGCAGAACACTCATCCTCCAGGAGAAAGATGCAGGTCTCAACAGAGCCTCGCCCTCTCTGCCTCACTTCTCCCCTCCTGGAAGCTTCAGTCTCACAGAACGTGTTATTTGAGACAACAGGAGAGAAAGAAGGCGGAATCCACAGGACCAGGGCAAACACAGACCCATTCAAAGTAAAAGAAGGTGTTGCTGATTGTTAATCCCCAAAAGTTCACAAATAACATTACTCGTCAATTTGGTAATGAGAGACACACTATAGAGTTTATAAATTTCATCTGAAAGAAGATGAATTTTGAGGGCTTACTTGACTTCTTGCCAAAGAGTTTTCCAAAGACCCTAGGACCATTTATCTCCAAGAGGGGAAAGGCTTTGTTACAAACCTACAAAATGCTAGCTTCTGTCACCTCTGCCCTTCCGAGGACTATCACTGGTCCTGAAATCCAGTGAAATCCAGCTCTTTGTCCAAAATAACTCACTCCTTCCATCCACCATCTGTCAGTCAGTCAGTCTTTCATTAATCTATCAAATACTTTGCCCCACCACTACCATTTCAGTATACCCCAGGCACTGTACTAGTTCCTGGAGATGAAGCAATGAATGGGCTTTCCTGGGAGTGGCTCGGCAGTGAAGACCCCCCTGCAGCGCAGGAGACACAGGAGATGTGGGTCTGATCTTTGGGTCGGGAAGACCCCCTGGAGAAGGGCATGGCAACCAACTCCATGCTCTCCAGTATTCTTCCCTGGAGAGTCCCATGGACAGAGGAGCCTGGTGGGCTACAGTCCAAGGGGTCACAAAGAGTTGAACACAACTGAAGTGACTTGGCATGCACACATGCTACTCTTAAGGGGCTTTCAGTGGGTGGAGGAAAAACCATGAGAGAAACAATATGCAATATTCCTGCCTGCAGTCTCCTGGAAACTTGGCAATCCTGCCTGAAAGTTCTAACCCTATTCAAGCAGGATATGGCACATTTTCCACCTATTCTCCACAGTCAAATGGTTTCAGTGCTGGAAATGATTACTTTTTCTGATCAAGGAAGTACCAAATATCAGGATAAAGTATCATCCATCATTGGAAGAAAATCTAGTGGAAAAAGTAAATAAATTACAATCTTCAGAAAGAAGGGCCAGTCTACAGAGGTATCAAAAAATGAAACAAAATGTCTTTAAATGAAATGTGTAAGATAGAAAGAGTAAATTTCAGCAATTAGACATGTGCCTAAGAGGCTGAATGCCAGGATGAGGGTGGAGTTAAATCAAACATGTAGTTCTAAATCGTAAATTGGATCCTGCTACTCTTTTACTTAAAAACCTTCCTTGGATGGTGATAACCATTTTGCAGTGTATACATGTATCAAATCAATATGTTATACACCTTAAAATTATAGCTCAGATGGTAAAGAATCTGCCTGCAGTGCGAAGAACAAGTTTCAGTCCCTGGATAGGGAAGATCCTCTGGAGAAGGGAATGGCAACCCACTCCAGTATTCTTGCCTGGAGACTCCCATGGACAGAGGAGCCTGGCAGGCTACAGTCCATGGGGTTGGAAAGAGTTGGACACAACTTATGCCTTACATCTTAACAAAGCTGGAGGAAAAAAAAAATAGAGATCTCACTTGGCACCTTGTTGCTCATAATAACAAAATCTAAATACACATCTCACACAAACAGTTGGTTCATTTGTTAATTCATTCAGCAAAGTCTACAACATGCTGTGTAACGTTCTAGGCCGTGGGAACACGGGACATGATCACTGCATTAAAGAATTTCAGTCCAAATGAAGACACATGAAGATACATGAGATTTTTAAAAAAACAAGTACAAAGCCCTCGGAGCCATATCATACTCTATACAAGGTGTCATGGGAGCACAAAGAACAGAGAGCTGAATTCCTTCCCAGGGCACAGGGAAAATAAGAGAAGGCTTTAGATAGAATAGATTTTCAGATGAAGACTCAAAGGATAAATGGGAACTCTTTAAGAGACAGAAGAAAAAAGGCAACACAGCCTATTAATCAGAACAAAAGGACAGAAGCATGATTTTTTTTTAATTTTCCACTTTTTTTTGAGTTTTTTTTAATTAATTAATTTTAATTGGAGGATACTTTCTTTACAATATTGTGGTGGTTTTTAACATACATTGACATGAATCACCCATGGGTGCACATGTGTCTTTCCATCCTGAATCCCCCTCCCACCTACCTCCCCACCCTATTCCTCTGGGTTGTCCCAAAGCACTAGCTTTGAGTACCCTGTGAAACATGATTTTTTAACTTTTTCTTCTCTGTGGAATTATCCAGTTGTTTGGATGGATCAGTCCGGCAAGACAAGGTGATTACACCTGTATACACAGCCTGTACCAGGCAAATTAAACTCTGGGCTTTAAGAAATGAGAGCGTTCCTAGGACTGTTTTCATATTTGAGCCCTTTATCTGCTCGAAGAAGACTTCGCAGAAGTGTTTGGTATGACAGCAGAAGTTTACCACTTTCAGTCAAGTTTTATGAACCTATTAAGATTTTTTTCAATGTATTTATTATTTGGTTGCTTTTTAATCTAAAAATCAAGGATGCTTTTAGTAAAAAGTGAAAGGTAAGTTGAAAACGATCCAGATAATTTGATACATATAAACTTTTTGCATAAGCAGAAGAAAATAGTAATAGTGTGGTAATTTAGGTTATGTTCACATCTGAATGATAAGATGCATTTATCAAAGAAAGTCTTCTTGGTGCCAGATTTGGTGCTGCATTGTTGAAAAGACACAACCCGCCCTCAGCATACATTCCAACAAGAAAGACAGGCAATAAATGGGAAATTGAGTTTAAGAGACCATGAGAGTTGTGACAGGGGTTTGAAGGAAACACAGAGTGATGTGATGGGCAGCTGCTCTTCTCTGGGGCTGTGATACTTTGGCAGAGACTGAGAACAAAACTGAAAATCTGTACTCTAGAGGTAATGTTTCATTGTTGTTTCTACATGGACTAAGCTAATAATTATTGTATAAAAGCGAATAGAATACACTTTGGAGCTGGACGCACAGAATCTGGCTTTGGGTGAGTTGCTTCTCTTTTCTGGGCATCTATTTCCTCCTCTGCAATTTGGTCATAATGGTACCCATCTAACCAAGCCATGAATGGAACTAAAGAAGGAAAATACAATAATGTATCAGATACATGTTTCTGTATTGTCATTTATATCACCCAGCAACCTTAGAACATAGGTACCATTATTACCCTCATTTTATAGATGAGGAAACTGAGCATCCATAAGGTAGAAATGGGATTTAAATGAGGACAATTTGACTGAAAATCTCCATGTTTTTAAAATACTGCTCCCCAATATTAGCACTTGACAGTTAGGGCTCAGTCTTCTTCCCTTCACTTTGGGTGAATGCAATTTCAGAAAACAGAAATCCTTTTACAAGTTTATCCTGTGAAAATAATGAATGAGCACAAAGATTTAGCTAAAGGACGCTCATCACCTGTTAGAGAAAATTTATTTAAAATTATTTTAATGTTAATGTCCAACAAATGCATCATAGAGCCATAAAATAATGGTTGTAAAATATCAAATGACATGAAGAAATGTTCATTATATGTCAACTGAAAAGCAAGTTACACTTGTCCAGTGTGATCAGTTTCTGTATATATGTATGCCTAGAAGAAAAAAGACCAGAAAATACATTTCCTTTGTGCTTTTCTATATTTTTGAAAATTTTGGTGATAAGCATGTTCTTTCAGTACAAGACAAACCATCAGTTCAGTTCAGTCGCTTAGTCATGTCTGACTCTTTGCGACCCCATGAATCGCAGCATGCTAGGCCTCCCTGTCCATCACCAACTCCTGGAGTTCACACAAACTCATATGCATCGAGTCGGTGATGCCACCCAGCCATCTCATCCTCTGTCATCCCCTTATCCTCCTGTCCCCAATCCCTCCCAGCATCAGGGTCTTTTCCAATGAGTCAACTCTTCATATGAGGTGGCCAAAGTATTGGAGTTTCAGCTTCAGCATCAGTCCTTCCAATGACTGATCTCCTTTAGGATGGACTGGTTGGATCTTCTTGCAGTCCACGGGACTCTCAAGAGTCTTCTCCAGCGAGGGTGGGATGTTTCAAGAGAACAGCATTGAAACATGTGTATTATCTAGGGTGAAAGAGATCACCAGCTCAGGTTGGATGCATGAGATAAGTGCTCGGACCTGGTGCACTGGGAAGACCCAGAGGGATCGGGTGGAGAGGGAGGTGGGAGGGGGGCTCGGGATGGGGAATACATGTATATCCATGGCTGATTCATGTCAATGTATGACAAAAACCACTACAATATTGTAAAGTAATTAGCCTCCAACTAATAAAAAATGGAAAAAAAAAAAAAAGAGTCTTCTCCAACACCACAGTTCAAAAGCATCAATTTTTCGGCACTCAGCTGTCTTCACAGTCCAACTCTCACATTTATACCATAGAATGAGAGTTATCCAAACACTACTCCTTTTTAAACAGCCTGTTCATCTTTTTGTATTTATATAATATTTCTCCTTGTGGAATAATATTCTGTTAACGAAGATAAAGTATTCCAACAATACGTTGCATTCTCGGAAGTTTGGAAGCCAAGCACAGACAAACAGACTCAGCCCTGACACTGGCGCAGTCTCCCAGTTCGCATGCAGTGGAGCACCTCCTCTGGGAAGCGCCTCTCTCCAGGTTCATTGCTTTCACTGCAAAGGATCTTTATCTGCCTCTCCAGGCAGCTAGGGGCTTCCTGGGTGGCTCAGCGGATAAAGAATACGCCTGCAGTGCAGGAGACAGAGGAGACCAGGGTTCAGTACCAGGATTGGAAAGATCCCCTGGAAGAGGGCATGGCAACCTGCCCCAGTATTCTTGCCTGGAGAATCCCATGGACTGAGGAGTCTGCCAAGAGCAACTATGCACCAGGCAACAAAAGGAGCAGGAGGAATATTCATCTCCCTGGTGGAGAGGAGGCACGTCTTGTTTCTGCTACTCAAAATAATTAAAACACTGATCTTTAAGGTAGAACAGGTTAGAGAATGGGTTGTTGGAATGAGACATGTTAATGTAACAGCCATTGTCCCATGGTAAGGAAATCAGACTTCATTTTATCTGAATTTAACTGTAAACTTCATCAGCATTCTTCTGACTACAACTACAACTTCATGGCTGGAGACCCCTATGGCGCACTAACCTATAAAACAAATGAATTAGAAGAAGCTTTTCTGCATCATAGAAGATGCTTTGCTTCACAAAAAGATTCACCTCAGGGCTTTTAAAATATCTGGATCCTTCTGAACAGCTGTTTGTTTGCTTACAGGTCATTAACTATTTGGCTGAAAGATGAGATGAGGCCAGGGTGAGCCAAAGAGCAGTGCCACCATGAACTAGAGATCAATTAAACCTGGAAATAGAGCTCTCCGGTGGAGAATCCGACCCCTTATTTTCTCTGCCCTGAGTCTGGGAAGGAACTGTTAGGGAGCCAAGAAAAGCTAGGCACACTAGCAAGAAAGTACATAGTTTTCCTGTATTTCTGAGAAAGCTGCTATGGATTCACCCATCCCAAAGGGGATGGGTGAGGGTCTCCCACAGGCCTCAGTGGGAGGGCTGGCCCTTAGACTACTTGCTGGCTAGGACTTTGTTAACAGTCACATGTCTGTGACAGGGGGACCCTGTCAAGGTCCTGCTCTTCTGCTGCAGCTTTGGGACAAGGGCTATTGCTGTGGCTCCAGAACACTCTCTGACACAAGTCTTAAGCCAGAGAGGGCCCCAAGGGAGTCCTGCCCCCGGGTTCTTTAACCTACTGCAATTAACAGGCCTGACTTCGGGTTTCCCTGGTGGCTTAGATGGTAAAGAATCTGCCTGCAATGCAGGAGACCCGGGTTCATTCCCTGGGTTGGGAAGATTCCATGGAGAAGGGAATGGCTACTTACTCCAGTATTCTTGCATAGAGAATTCCATGGACAGCGGAGGCCGGACTGGCTATGGTCCATGGGGTTGCAAAGAGTTGGACATGACTGAGTCTGTGAATTGAATTGAATTGTACCTCTGTTAACTAGATGGACCCAAACACCATTAAAAACAAAAATTAGACCCAGTTTATTCCCTCTCATTTCCTTAGAATTCTATGCTAGTTCTTCCCAACAAAGTCCAGGCCTGGGTCGTGCCATCTCTTATCCCACCTGAAAAGCAGACTTGTTTGAGGTTTTACTGTTCAACCGTTGCTTCTGTTTCACTTAATGAAAGTTTTAATTTTTCTGGCAATTATTGATCTGGTGTCAGTCTTTCATTCTAGAGGCAATGATTTATGGCCAAATTACATAATATGCATTGATCTAAGATCTAACCCCTTCACTGCATTTATTTTCCTACTAGTCTGGGAATCAGAGCTGACAGCACTCACTTTCTGAGAATGTAGCCAACATTTAGAAGCATTTAAATTTAGCCAAAATTTAGCATCATTTCAGTGGCACATACAGGAGTCACCCACAGTCCCCTCTCAGTTTAACTTGTACCTGGAATGGTGCGTTAGTCTTCGCTCAGTCACGTCTGACTCATTGTAACCCTCTGGACTGTAACCTGCCAGGCTCCACTGTCCATGGGATTTCCTGGAGTGGGTTGCCATTTACCTCCTCCAGGGGATCTTCCTGACCCAGGGATTGAACCCGCACCTCCCGTGTCTCCTGTATTGCAAGCAGATTCTTTACCCACTGAGCCAAGCCGTGGACTATTGGGTACTGGCTCCAAATCCAAGGTACCTATGTTGGCCAACAAAAGGACCCTTCTAATGCTGATCACATGACACCACTTTCACATTCCAGGAGTGGCGTCTAAAAGCAGTTGAACCTATTGACCAATTCCTGCCTGGGAGAACCGCGAAATAATAATGATGTCAAACCAAATCCCTTTGTCAATTGCATTGTCACATATAAATGGACAACACTAAACAATTTTAGCCAAAAGTTTTCCCCAGTCAGTTATACAGGACTTCATTTGGGGACTGAATTACCCTGGAATGAAATCAGGTGGTAGTCCTTTTCCAAATTAAACATAATTCAGGAGTTAAGATACCTCAAGGGCAAAAATAAATGAGCTTTTAGTTAAATTCTTCCCTCAAAATACTCCAGGTCAAAGTCTGTTCTTCTTGACTTTTTAATGGGACAGAATGTAGGAAATCCAACAAAGTATTTCTTTAAATTCTGAAACAGCTCAGAAATGAAATCCTCTACACTGCCATAGATATTATTGAGTTTATTTTCTCTGATTTTACTCAAGAGCCTTTGTTGCGTAGGTATCCTTTTGAGAAATTTCTTTAAGAGCTTAAAATTCTCCTCCCTCCAAAAAAAAAAAAAAGTGCCTTTCTTTTGTAATAAATCTTGATCCTTAAGAGCTTTGCAAATCATTCTATTTCCTACCTTATCCTGGCAGCTAAAGAGTATAGTTCCTGCCTGGTGAGAGCAAGCTTGGGTGGCTAGGAGGAGGGACAAGAAGGAGGATTTTATTGTATGCATGTTTTACCTTTCAAATTGTGAAACTTATGAATGTATTATCTATCCAAAAAATTAATAAAATTTAAGATGGCATGATGATGGCAACTCAGAAGGCTGTTCTTTATGCTGCTATTATTCCTTCTCTGGTTTTGGTGAGAATCAGTAGGCTGTTTTACTTCGCTTTGTTTATTTTTATGACAGCCTTAAGAGTTTGACTCATTGAATCAGTCGCTTTTATACTCAGTTGCCTCATATTCCTATTGGAATTAGGCTAGATATAAATACACCAATACACACAGAAACAGATGCCATACACACAAGTCACACACTCCAATCCTAATGCTAAAAGGTCCCTAGAGAACTGCTGTTCCCATCCCCTGACCTGATGAATGAGGAAGACCCAGCATAGGGGATTCCCACACCCTCTGTTAATGGGGGTCCTAGATCCAGAACCCAGGTCTCAGGACAATTCCCAGTCCATTGCCCTTTCCATTAACTTTGAAAATACATTTTAAGTCCATGAAAAACATGATTTGCTTTCTAAAACTACTATTGCATACCACTTGGAAAAGCTTAATAATTGCAAAAGCAAAAGGTATCTCCAAGAACTAATTTTCATCTTTATAGGAAAATGAAATGAGCCCAGGTTATTTTTTCTTTAGCAGAGCTATTTATATTCAGCGACGTGTGTTACTTGAGGAAAAGGACATTAGTATAGTCGGTTTCTGCTCTGCTGGTTCTTTCCTCCCCGTTACCTTGAGCTAAAATATAAACTCCTTAGCACAGCATCCAGTGTCCTTTGGATTTCTACTTTCCTGCCTGGGCTTTCAGCTCCACCCCACCCCCACATACACACAACTCCTCACTTTCTACCACTCCAAACTGTTTCTGAGTTCCCAAGCATTGTGGGTTTCTTGCATTTTCCTGCGTCTGCACTGGCTGTCCCCTCTGCCAGGTTTCCGTCTTCCACCAAAACCACCCAACCGGATAACTCTTCCATAAAGACTCAATGCCACTGCCTCGAAAACACTCGCCTGGCCCCACAGATGCCCTTAGCTGCCTCTTCCTTTGTGCTCCCACTGTGTAGATGCCTCTTCAGTGTTTATCTCACTGCCAGGCAAATAATGATGACATTCGTCTCCCTAATAAACCCTGCATTCCAGAACAAGACATTTGATTTTTTCATAACTGTCTCCACATCGTCTACCCAGCACTGTGCTCAGCACATAGTAGGTGATCAACAAATGTTCTCAGGAGGAAAAGCGGGAGAGAGGGGAGGAAAGGAGGCCATTATTTGGGATGCCAACGGGCGGGGGGTAGGGGGAAAGCCCGCCTATATGCTTGCCTTTGGATTGTGGTCAAAGAAAAGAATGTTTTGCCCACAGCCAGTGGCCCTGAAATAGCTGCTTAAAAAGAACCTTTTCAGAAAACCAGCTAGCCCAGGCCTCGGGTAAGAAAGCCAGCAGGCACACTACTGGCTGCACATTTCCTTCTTTCTCTCTAGACTCAGGCCTGGGAGCTACTGCTTAGCGGAACATTTTCTGTGCCCTGCGTCAAGACAGAGACACATTTGCCAAAGCCCTGGGTCCTGAGCGACGTGCAGAACGCCCTGTGCTCTGCTTACAAAACAGCATCACGCTCAAGACTGAGAATGATGTTGGAGCAGCCCCGGCCGTGTGCCGTGAATTTGTTCTCCCACTCACCCTGGTCTCTTGCACTTTACTCAGAGACCCTGGTTTCTCCCACTGGGGAGGAACAAAAGAAACACGCACACGTCTGACAGCTGAGTTCTGATCCCCACTGGACCCTGTGCTGTGAGTACATTTTTCCTCTTTTTTCTCAGTTTCCTCTTCCATAAAATGAATCTCCCACAGCTCTTTTGTGATTCTGTGTTCAGAGCACACGGAGGATGTAGAAATACACACTTAATCAATACGAGTCATCGACCAAAACACAGTCGATGTGAAGACACAGTCCCACATGCATAGGTGTATGTGAGGGATAGAAAGAAATCTTGGAGACAAGCCTTGCCCTCCAAAGGCCAACAATCTAGTTGGTGGAGCTTTAATGCACACAATCCATGCCAACTAAGAGGAAAGCAGTGTGCAAAGCACCAGGTGATAGGGAGAAATGGTAAAAACTTTGCCACCACCTAGCTGCTATGTCAGCAACCTCACTCATAAACAGAATAGGAAGAGAATGATCCACTTAACTACTGACAACAACGCAGCTCGCATCCCCATCCTTATGGTGATGCTCATAAGTCAGTGAATAAGCTAAGGCTTCATTTAGACATTTTAAAACAATTTCAGCATCAAATCAGAAAAGTGAGAAGAAAAGAAAACTTCACCCTCCTGTATTAACCCCCAAGACTCTAAGACAAATGATGTCAATGAGAGTAACAGCAGCAACTTGCACAGCACTGGTCACTGAGTCCAGTAATGGGCATCTGCACTATGAAAAATCCAATGACTTGGATCCGTTTTGGAGGACTTTGTTCCCATGGAGAGTGCTTCCCTGACACTCACATAAACCTCAATTGTGGAGGAAAAATAGTATCAATATATCCCTGCCATGGTTGTGACAAGAGCTTCATTTCATTTGGCGGTGTTTTGAGCATTGCCCCTCCTTTCTCCTGCTTTCCTCCTTCCTCTTGTCACCCACACACTTTTGCTGATTCTTGCAAAGAAAATCAATGTGCAAAGACAACTTCCCACTGTATTCACATTTCTCCCAGGCCCTGCTGACAGGACTGCCTGCCTGCTTTAACCTATTTAACGAGACGGTAAGAGAATTATAGCTGCTTCCAGGCAAACTCCAGTTTCAGACTAGAGGAGATTGCACGTTAACTTGCAAATATTGAAGTTCAGGCACCACGCAGAATCACAGGCTGGGATCTCAGCATCATGAGTCATTCATTTGGGAAAATTCATTGATTTCATTTTCAGCTTTTTTTCCTGTGGGGTTTGAGTTTTCTCCCCATTTTCTCATATTGATTTATTCTGCTGGGGTGGCTGGAATAGTACTTTTTAGCAAGAGTGGTTTGTAACTCTGAACCTCTATAAAGAAGATTAAGCCTGTTGATTTGCTTGGCACCCTCATTTCCTCTGTTTCTCTATTAAGCTCCTTAAACTTCATCATTTCACCATATAGAATGCTAAATTAAAAGAGAAACACCCTGTCAGATAACTAATTCTGAAAATTAAAATATTACCATTTGATTATTGTTTCAGTCTCCCATTTGCCTTTTAACCTAATGGAGTTAGTAAACTCATTTCCTTTGTACATTTCTCTCAATCACATCACGAGTGACAGGTTATTTTGCTAATGCTTTCAGACAGTAATGGAGAGTCATGTGGTCAGCACACTAACATGAAAGACTAATTTCCAAGTCTATCAGTGGCTCTCACTCACCAGAAAACCACATCCTGGTGGACGCACTGGCCTGGGAGCCAGTTTGCAAGGGATCAGAAATGCTGCCCGCACCCTCTTTCTACTCCGTGGCTGTCTCTGGATTTTCAGGGTTGGTTGCTAAGGCAATGGCACCCCACTCCAGTACTCTTGCCTGGAAAATCCCACAGACGGAAGAGCCTGGTGGGCTGCAGTCCATGGGGCCGCTAAGAGTCAGGCACGACTGAGCGACTTCACTTTCACTTTTTACTTTCATGCATTGGAGAGGGAAATGGCAACCCTCTCCAGTGTTTTTGCCTGGAGAGTCTCAGGGACGGGGGAGCCTGGTGGGTTGCCATCTATGGGTTCGCATAGAGTCGGACACAAGTGAAGAGATTTAGCAGCAGCAGCAGCAGCAGCAAGCAATGCCAACAGCTTCCTTTTTTTTCTCATGAAATGGCATGCAGCCAGCACCCCACAGTTATACCCTTCCCATCTTAAACTCCAAAAGAAAATGGACGTTAATCTAGCAAGCTCTATTTGAAAGTTGCTCCTTTTTTACATGTAGAACCCATAACCGTACTGTTGAGTATGTCATTTTTTTCTTTATGCTTGCTTGAGCTTCATTTTATTTTAATACCCCACATATTCTGGGCTCAGGGTGGGAGCTGGGGCATGGGATGGAAGTATGACCAGGAGTTGTGGAATTATTAATGAATAAACTTCAACATCTACAAACTTCTGTCCCAGCCAAAGCTCTGATGAGGGGAAAAGCTAATTCAGACATTGCAGGTCATACTTGAAGATATTTATGGAACTCCATGTGCTATCTATAGGAGATCTTTAAGCCTGGGGGCCAAAAGCATAAGCAACATTCTGAAGCAGGAATTGCCACTTTTTATAAGAAGGAGAGAGTAGATAGTAAAATCTAAGATCTAAAGAAGCCAATCTCAGTGATTCAACTACAATTCCCACAGTTCCTTTTAGACAAAAGAAAAAGAAAAAGAGAAAATAAAGCACCATTCAACCCAAGATATTTCCAGAAAGGTCATTAGCAGCCATTATACCACTGTTTTAAGCTTTGTAAACGTCAAAGTGAAAGAATTAGTCTTGGTACCTCTGAAATAAAATAGATAGGGTCAACAGCTGTAAGTGAAAGGACATTTATATTTCTTCTTTGTGATTTTTTTTCTCAGACTCACAGGTATGTGAAATCAATAGGGTCGTCTGGTTTGAAGGATAACTAAGGAAGCCAGAATCATAGAACCAAAACATCAATCTGTTCTCCAGACCAGCCCCTCATTTTGACTGTGGAGGTCTGCAGTTCATCTTGTTCTCCAAAGTTGGGGGTCTGCTATGGAACTTCTCCAAGTAGCAGCTGCACCCTTATCACATACAGACAACACTGGACTTCACCTGATTTCTAATGTGGCCACTGGGATTCAGGTCCACCCTTGAACCTCAGATCCTTTGGTCGAACATTGTTAGACCTTGTCCCTAAACCCCAACGGCTGCTTCACCTAGCACATGCCTCCCCATCAACGGAGTCTCTACTGCCCAAAGGCATGGCGCTGACTCCTGCAGACCACGCCTGTGGTCCTGTGGACTGCACTAGCCTCGGCCAAATCACCTTAGGGCTTAGCAGATGAGCCCTATGTGCCCCCACCTCACTCCCTCCTGCCCAGCAGCTCTCCATTAGGTCACAGTATTCACTCATCATACTGTGTATATTAAGCACCTACTCTGTTCCAGTCATTGTGCAAAACACTGCAGTCACAACATTGAAATAGGCCACACTGCCTTCTGGGCTCAGACTAGTGGAAGGGACAGCAAATCAGAGACCACAAAGATTGCTGTGGCAGAGGATGCACCCTGACCCGGCATCCTCCTCCCACTCACCTTTGAAATGGCTTTAAATTCTCACACACAATTTTTACAAGAGATGATCAACTGGGATCAGCTGACTGTTGAAATATATGAGGAGGTGAGGTGTTAGACGCTCAGTCATGTCTGACTCTTTGCAACCCCATGGACTGTAGCCCACCAGGCTCCTCTGTCCATGGGATTTTCCAGGCAAAAATACTAGAGTACAGCCATGCCTTCCTCCAGGGGATCTTCCCAACCCAGGGATGGAACCCACATCTCTTCCATCTCTTGCATTGGCAGGTGGGTTCTTTGCCACTAGAGCCACCTGGGAAGCCCAATTCAAATTGAAATATATCAGTTCAGTTCAGTTCAGTTCAGTCGCTCAGCTGTGTCCGACTCTTTGCGACCCCATGAATCGCAGCACGCCAGGCCTCCCTATCCATCACCAACTCCCAGAGTTCACACAAACTCATGTGCATTGAGTCAGTGATGCCATTCAACCACTTCATCCTCTGTCGTCCTCTTCTCCTCCTGCCCCCAATCCCTTCCAGCATCAGGGTCTTTTCCAACAAGTCAACCCTTCACATGAGGTGGCCAAAGTATTGGAGTTTCAGCTTCAGCATCAGTCTTTTCAATGAACACCCAGGACTGGTCTCCTTTAGGATGGACTGGTTGGATCTCCTTGCAGTCCATGGGACTCTCAAGAGTCTTCTCCAACACCACAGTTCAAAAGTATCAATTTTTTGGAGCTCAGCTTTCTTCACAGTCCAATTCTCACATCCATACATGACCACTGGAAAATCCATAGCCTTGACTAGATGGACCTTTGTTGGCAAAGTAATGTCTCTGCTTTTAAATATGCTATCCAGGTTGGTCATAACTTTCCTTCCAAGGAGCAAGCATATTTTAGCTTCATGGCTGCAGTCACCATCTGCAGTGATTTTGGAGCCCAAAAAATAAAGTCTGACACTGCTTCCACTGTCTCCCCATCTATTTGCCATGAAGTGATAGGACCAGATGCCATGATCTTAGTTTTCTGAATGTTGAGCTTTAAGCCAACTTTTTCACTCTCCTCTTTCACTTTCATCAAGAGGATTTCTAGTTCCTCTTCACTTTCTGCCATAACAGCGGTGTCATCTGCATATTTGAGGTTATTGATATTTCTCCCGTCAATCTTGATTCCAGCTTGTGCTTCCTCTAGCCCAGCATTTCTCATGATGTACTCTGCATATAAGTTAAATAAGCAGGGTGACAATATACAGCCTTGACATACTCCTTTTCCTATTTGGAACCAGTCTGTTGGTCCATGTCCAGTTCTAACTGTTGCTTCCTGACCTGCATATAGGTTTCTCAAGAGGTGGGTCAGGTGGTCTGGTATGCCCATCTCTTTCAGAATTTTCCACAGTTTATTGTGATCCACACAGTCAAAGGCTTTGGCATAGTCAATAAAGTAGAAATAGATGTTTTTCTGGAACTCTTTTGCTTTTTTGATGATCCAGCGGATGTTGGCAATATGATCTCTGGTTCCTCTGCCTTTTTTAAAACCAGCTTGAACATCTGGAAGTTCATGGTTCACGTATTGCTGAAGCCTGGCTTGGAGAATTTTGAATATTACTTTACTAGCATGTGAGATGAATGCAATTGTGCAGTAGTTTGAGCATTCTTTGGGATTGCCTTCAAATATGCCAGCAATATGCCAGCAAATTTGGAAAACTCAGCAGTGGTCACAGGACTGGAAAAGGTCAGTTTTCATTCCAAT
Organism: Odocoileus virginianus; assembly: GCF_023699985.2. Taxonomy (NCBI): domain Eukaryota; kingdom Metazoa; phylum Chordata; class Mammalia; order Artiodactyla; family Cervidae; genus Odocoileus; species Odocoileus virginianus. Next base: position 35,053,194 of record NC_069697.1, read on the forward strand.
CCCAAAGAAAGGCAATCCCAAAGAATACTCAAACTACCACACAATTGAAATATAATTCCTGTTAAAATGAGCAACATGGAATAGTTCAGTATTTCCCCACAGATTATAATTTCAGGATTCCTGTTGGCCAAACTCCTCAAAGCCTGGTGCACATTTATTTAAGGAGGACTCATTGGAAAAGACCAGGATGCTGGGAAAGATTGAAGGCAGGAGGAGAAGGGGACAACAGAGGATGAGATGGTTGGATGGCATCACAGACTTGATTGACATGAGTTTGAGCAAGTTCTGGGAAATGGTGACGGACAGGGAAGCCTGGCATGCTGCAGTTCATGGGGTTGCAAAGAGTCGGGCATGGCTGAGTGACTGAACTGAACTGAACTGAACTGAACTGCCTAAAGGATACACAGATTAGCTGGTTCATTTTGAGGATGTAAATAAACTGCTCAACTCTCTCTGAGGACCTCCATCAAATCTCTTAATTTAGGGGTTTGAAAGAACTCTTAGGGCTCCATGGGACATACCTTGCTCTGCACAATCTAAAATTTAGCAGAAGAGGGTAGGTACTCTCCTCTCTTCTTGGAATGTTCTCTTCTTTTGAATTCTTGCACACCACTTTCTCCCTAACTCCTTCCTGCTTAACTTCTTAGTCAATCTGAAGGTTATTTGCTCTTGTCATCCAAAATTGAATCGTCCCCATCAAACTTGTTCCTGCTTCTAGGTTCATTCATGACCCAGCCTCTGCCCATCTCTCAAGGCTCATATCCAAACCTCCACTACTGCCCTCCCCCTGCACCTCAGACTGCAGCCAGACGGGACATGCTTCAGTTTCTCAGACTTGCCATATTTACATTCACCACCTCACTTCCCAGGTGGTTCAGTGGCAAAGAATCTGCCTGCCAAAGCAGAAGATGCAGGAGACACACCCTTGATCCCTGGGTTGGAAAGATCCCCTGGAGGAGGAAATGGCAACCCATTACAGTGCCTGGGAAATCCCATGGACAGAGGAGGCTGGCAGGCTATAGTCCATGGGGTCACAAAAAGTCAGAAGCTACTGAGCACGCACACACACTTCACTTTTACACGTGATGTTCCCTCTGCCTAAAATGCTTGAATACCTGTACACATACTCACACACACACACACACACACACACACACACACACACATCTTTCCCTAGGTTTGCTCATCTTTCAGGTGCCTCTTCTTCCAGGAAAACTTCTATGACTCTACCTCTGTCCCCTCCAGCTGTGTAGCTTGCTCCTGCTATGTACTACCAGAACACTCTGGACCTCTCGCTTTAATGTAATTACTATACACTCTGTGAAGTGTCTGTCACAAAATGAAGCAAATGAAATTGCTCCTTCTGAAACATGGATTTTCTGAAGAATGAGTTAAGGGATACTCTGAGAAACAGCCTCAAGAGACATACAGTTGTATGTTTCTGTGAAGATTTTGTTGAGGACATTGTTTATCCTTTTTCTAGAGCCTTTTTCATGAAGATCTGGGGGTGAGGGTGCCACTTTCTGCTCTTTGATTTAGCAATAGTTGTGTTTTTCTTGATACAATTCCTTAATCTTAAATACATTATCAGTTGTGTAAGGATTATGTAACCCTTGTTATACTGGTTGCTATAAACCTAAACAATAAATTGTGCCCCATTCTTTATGGGGTGAATTTTATGAATTTTTCTCATTTCTGCTTCACATTTCATACCTATTTTCAAATTACAATTTCATGTTAGCTTGTTGCATGTTATTGTTGCGTAATTGTAAGTGAACAAAACTTTGATGGAATAAGGTCATGTTTAATTAATCAAATAAATAAATGAAGTGATAAAGGAGTAGAAAGTTGAACAAAGTGGAATATATACGGGGGAAGAAGGTATCAATTAGTATTCTTTAATTTCAAGTCATTTCAATCCCTAATTGGCTTAAACAACAAAAACAAGATATTGATTTAATTTGACAAGCGCAGTGACAGTTGTTTTCAGATAGGGTTTTATCCAGAGGCTCAAAGAAGATCCACAGGGGTAGAGACTTTGGCTTACTGTTGAATTTCCAGCAAAAAAGGTAGCTGATACAATAGTGCTTAGTACAGATTTGCTGAATTTCTTGTTGTAGAATTCCTACAATCTTGTACAAAAATACCCAGATCTGACTTGGATCACATGCCCTTCCCTGAACCAATTTTTTGATCAAGAGGATCTAGCGCTCCGTTTCCAGGCCTGGGTCACATGATCCCAACAGCAAACCAAGGAGGAGTCTCCAGTGAAACCTTGTGCACTCACAGAGAAGGAAGGTGGTTCCCCAAAGGAAATCTGGGGCATTACAAAGGAGAAAGAAATGCTGGATGGGCAAAAAAAAAACAAATATGCATGTCAATGGACTATCAAGAAGATGATGCCTGAGTTGAATCTTAAACGATAAGCAAGAGTTAGTTAAAGAGGACCTTTAAAAAAAAAAAAAAAAAAAGAGGACCTTTATCAGTGGGCAACATTCTAGATGTGTTCAAAGCACAGAGGCATAAAATAGCTTGATGCTTTCGAGGAACTCTAAACACAGTAAGAGCAAACAAGGATTGGGTGGTAGGAAAAGAAACTAGAAAGATTAGCAGAGTATAAATATGAAAGACCTTCTAGGATAACCAAATAGGGTGCATCTATCCGGAAACTGCTGGGAAGCCCATGTAGGATTCCTCAACAGGCAAACAAGCCTTATGGCTAAGTCCATGCAGGTCATTACAGGGTCAGGATGATTCATTCTGGAAACACTAAGCAGGGCTGAGTCTGCAGGTCAGGAAAGGGTCCCTAATGTGGGCAAACGAGACACAAGGAACAAGGACCAAGAAAGCCTAGGAACTCAGCAGACCTGGGAATCAAACAGAGCCTGCCAACATCATCAGGTTCTTGCTTTTTAAAATCCCAAGCTTGTGGCCTAAACCACTGGGAATTATTCATCTTCATGTGAAAATATTCTTCAATGAGCCACGGCCTTCATAACATGACTTGGTGAGGAATTGTATGTTAGCTGGGGCTGCCATAACAAAGTACACAAATTGGATGCCTTAAGCAAGAGAAATGTATTGTCTCACAGCCCTAGAAGGCAGAGATCAAGGTGTCAGCAAGGCTGGGGCCTCTTAAGTGCTGCAGGAAGGGGCACCCCTTCCAGGGCCCGAAAGGAAGCTCTTGTCTAACACTCAGAAATGAATTGTCTGAGGAGACACACGTGCTGACAAAGCAAGAGGCTTTATTGGGAACGGGTGCCCTGGCAGAGAGTGCGAAGGTAAGGGAACCCAGGAAAACTCTCTGCCGCGTGGCTCACAGTCTCAGGTTTTATCGTGATGGGATTAGTTCCCGGGTTTTCTCTGGCCAATAACTCTGACTCAGGGTCCTTCCTGGCGGCGCACATATTGCTCAGCCAAGATGGACGCCAGAGAGGAGGATTCTGGGAGGTGGTTGGACACGTGGCGTCTCCATTTGACCTTTCCTGAACTCTTTGGGTTGGTGATGGCTTATTAGTTCTGAGTTCCTTAGTAGGATACCCTGTTGTAAAATAACAGCGCAAATGGTTACTATGGTGCCTGATCAGGGTGGGTGGCTTCAGTCAGTGTTCTTCTCCTAACATAAGGACCATGAAGAAGAATCTATGCTCAAGTCTCATGCTGAGATTCTGGTGGTTCCTTGGCTTATCTGTAAAACACATCACCTGACCTCTGCCTTCTTCACTGGGTATTCTTCCTGTGTGCATATCTGTTTGCTCTTTCTAGAAGAACAGCAGTCATACTGGACTAGAGCTCGCCCAACAAACTCATTTTAACCTGATTATCTCTGTAAAGGTTCTATTTCCAAATAAATTGCATTCTAAGATACTGGAAGTAAACATCCCCACTCATGAATGTTTGAAGGACACACTTCAGTGTATAAAGATGTCATTTACAAAAATATGCATTTGTTATCAAAGCTTTAAAAGAAAAACAGACATTCCCTAAGTGAATTGATTTATTTATAAAAGATTTGGAGATTCTCTTCGTTGGGGTTGAGACCTGGGCACCTCCAAGATTCCAGCTTACCACTCTTCCTTCATAGACCCTGCCACCAAACTCATTGGAAACATGGCACTGTTGCCTATCAGAAGTCAGTTCAAAGGACCTGCCCCTAGAGAGACAAAAGATACAGATATTGTGGATGAAGCTATCTATTACTTTAAGGCCAATGTCTTCTTCGAAAACTATGAAATTAAGAATGAAGCCGACAGGACTTTGATATATACAGCTCTTTACATTTCTGGGTGTCTAAAGAAACTCCAAAAGTGCAATTCTAAAAGCCAAGGCAAGAAAGAAATGTATACACTGGGAAACACTAATTTTCCCATTCCCAGAGAGCCTTTGGTTTTCCACTTAATGCCATTTACACCAAACCTGCAAACAAACAGGAAGATGAAGTAATGAGGGCCTACTTACAACAGCTGAGGCAAGAGGCTGGACTGAGACTTTATGAGAAAGTTTTTGACCATCAGAATGATAAACCCAACAAGTGGCGGACTTGCTTTGTGAAGAGACAATTCATGAGCAAGGGTCTTTCCGGACCTGTACAGTAAAGACTGCCTTGGACAGACATTGTCTCCACAGCTGTGGGCAGCATTTACAGCAAGATGTGCACAGTTCTTTGCCTTTATTTCATAAAGTTTTATACAGGAAAGAGAAGAGAGTGTGTCTTTACTTGAAGAGCTCTTTATTAAGAATTTGGGGTGGGCTGGGGTGGGGAAGAATGAGCTGTTGACTGATGATTTGAAATGTCTTCAGTATTAAGCTGGTGCTTAATAAATAATAATATGGGAATTTCTAAAAAAAGAAAAGGATTTCGTACCATGTTCGTTTCTGTAGACAAAGAAAATAACACCATTAGGATAAAAGATCCAAAAGAAACAGAATAGTCCACAATGAAGAATACTTTTGCAGATTAAGTCCAAAATGGTTCTTTCCTAACTTACAGGACTTTGCTTGGAGGCTGGTGTAGAGAAGGGTGGTGTGAGACAATGCCTTATACACCCGCACTGTATAAACCTTCCACCTGCTGAGTCGTTTCTGCATGCCTAGCATTCAATCCTCCCAGCAGCTCTCTAGAGGTGGATATTATTATCCTCATTTACAAATGAAGAACCTAAGTACCACTTTAATCCCAACTACATTATTCTAGGCTGCATTTGGTAAGCAGCTGGGCTGAGATTTGAACTCAAATTTCTCTGACCACAAGTTATCACATGTACCCTCCAAAGTAATTTTGGGAGTCCTGGTTGAAAACCAAGTGTTCACCTTTTGTGTTCCTCTTTTGTTCCAAAAGGTGCTGCTCAGTGCATTAAAGAGACAGAGATCCCTCAACTGGCAACTCTGAATACCCTACAGTGCCCAACATGTTTGCCACCAAACAATAGGTGCTCAACAAATGAAACCTTTGTGAGGCCACCACAGAGCTGTAAGTCCTCTGATATCAGATTGATTTATCGATTTATTTCTCATCATATGAAAGTAGCATTGTCTCCAATTAATAGGGAGATTCAACTGCACCTTCCATAAATAACCTTCTCTTGATCTTCTCCATAACCAACTCTGCTGGCCCCAAGTGCCTACTGGTCCATCAGAGAGGAATTTCTCATGAAGATGCAGCTGCAGGAGTTCAGTGATGCTTTCCTCCACTCCATCCTCCACTGATTCTATCCCACTGTGTCATTCAGTTTATTGGAAAACTACTTTCACTTCAAGGTCTCCACTGAAACAATAGACGGGCACCTACAGCTGGAAAGTGGACTCTTTGCCCTTATAAGTACTGATTTTCACAACCTCTATGGTGGAATAAATCATTTTGTCAGTCTTCTTGGCAGATCTGAAGTTTAGGTAGAAGCTAAAAAGTCTACAGCTTAATAGAGGTATTTGTAACCCTGTTAAGATAAACACACACAATTCCAAAAAAATGCTGAGGAGCAAGACAGCCTAGGTTGTTTTCCCCCAGATTCCCATCAGTTACAAACACCGGGAAGAAGTGGAGTACTTCAAAAGCAACAGTCTTGTTTCCCGAAAGATCTATGCTCAGAGGTTTAGAAACTCAGGTTTATGAATCTAGAGGTGAGAAAGTTTCACAGTGCAGGGAGATCTAAATCAGATTTGGAATTGCAGAGCACAGGGCTGTGGCCAAACGGTTCCTTAGATTTGTACTGTTTCCCCTTCATTTTGTCTTAAATGTTACTGCTTTACATCCTTTTTTCATCAACTCCGAATTTGTTCAGTATTCCCTTGTTTTACTCCCAGTTAAAAATAGAAGAGATTTGGTGCTCTGAAAATTTAAGAAGAAATTTAAAGAAATTTAAAAATGCATCAATTAACACCTCCTCCCCCCTCACGCATGCACACATCCTCATCTTTCAGGAAGATGTTAGTGTCCTAGAGGGTTGTAGAAGGGATTGAGAGGGCAAGGAAGCCCTAGATTTGCAGAGACACCTGTCAAGTTGGGCTCAACAGCTGCTGTCTGCAACCTCCTGCAACCCCAGGGGGAAACAGTACCCCCATGGAATGAAACTCCACTGATCTGGAACTGGAACGAGTGAGGAGGGTTAAGGTTCTAAGGCGACCCAGATGTCAGGGCAGAACTTTCAAACAGGCTGAGCTCCACTTCATCTGAGAAAATGCGCCTGAGAGCCCAGCCCTGGAAACTGGGCAGACTGAAAACATGGAGAGTAGCTTGGCCAATGGAAAATGATCATCGTGATGAAATTAATATTTTGAATACGACTTTAAGTCCAACACGCTAACTTGGCTCAGGCCGGGACATTGCGATGAGCTGAGGTTTTCACATGCACTCCTCGGACTTTTTGAGTTTTTATTGGGATGACCAGGGTCGTCGGGGAGGGGAGGGAACGGACTTGAGGCTGAATCTGTGGCTTCTTGCTCGGAGGTGGAGACAGCCCAGCCTGTGGGATTACACGAGATAGGATCGAGTACAATCGAGTCCCCAGCGAGGCGAGGCGCGCCGGAAGGAATCGAAGTAAGAGTTTAATTAACTACCCCGCCCCGACCACGCCAAAGGAAAAGAAGCCCAAATAGGCAACCCCGAAGCCGTTTGATCAGAGGAAATTGGGTTTGTCTTTTTTGCTCCTTCACCCTTCCTGTCTTTCCATCCATCAGAATGCTTGGTTAAAAAAAAAAAAAAAGCGTGTAATTGGGGGCGGGGCAGAGAAGACCCGACTGCACTTGAGAACCCCGGCTGCGCCCAGGCGAACTTCATCCCGCAGATTGTCCGCGCTCAGCTCAGCCCTCCCGCGGCGCCGAGCCGGTCCAACCAGCCCGGTCTCCCCGCGCCCTCGGCCGCCGGAATCCGGCGCCTAACCCTCCAGCCTTTCGCAGCCGAGCCGGGGGCGCGTGGGCGCGCGCGGCCCGGATCCCGCGGCGGGTTCCGCGTTCCGCGTTTTCGCTCGCGCCGGGCGGCCGGCCGAGGGCGGGGTGCGCGGCGGCGCGGACAGGACTGGGGAGCCGGGCGCACTCCGCCTGCAGCCCCGCGAGCGCCGCCTCCCGCGGCCGCCGCGCCAGACAGCGCGCTCCGGAGCGTGCCCGCCTCGCGCCGCCAGCGCTGACCTCCGCGAGGGGCGCCGCGGCCGGCACGGCCACGTCCTAGGTTCCGGATGACTCCGGTGCTGCCCGCCCTCGCCCGTCGCTGACACCGCGGACCGCGGGTCCGCAGACCCGCCGCAGAGCCGACGACCGTCCAGCCGAGTCCCGCTCCCTCTCTGGGGTGAGTGGGCTCTGCAGAGGGGCTGCGGGTGCGGCGGTGGGGGACTAGCGCCGCGGGGTAAGGGCCGAAAGGGTCCGCGTCACTGCGGGGCATCTGACACTTAGAGTGGTTCGGTGTCGCAGAAAATGCGGGAGATGGGCATAACCGGTTTGTTGGGCTGTGTAGACCGTGAAAGCAGATACTGGGGCTGCGGCACCAGAGGGCTTCAGATAGGCTGCCCGCACCGCTCCTGTTGGCTGCAGCACAACCAACTCTTCCTTTGATTCTTTAATGCGTGGAAACCCGTTCAGGGGCCCCAGAGTTGGGGCGCTGCGGGGCGCAGGGAGGCCAGGGCGCATTGGTCTGTATCCGCCGCTTAGGATCGCCTGTCACCTACCGGCGTCCGGAGGCAGGGTGCCGACTCTCCCCTAACGCTCCGGGGAAAGGCTCAGTTGCTTTTTTCCTGGGGTGCTTCAGCCCCCTACCTCCCGCCCCAGCAGTGGTGTTTTCTGCATGCAACACGAATATGGGAAGGAATGGGAGCGTCGACTTCCCTTTAGGCAGAAAAAGTTAAAGAAACTGGGCATGTTAATAATTAGCAGGACCTGGACTCAGGATGCAGCAGAAAGCTGTTAAATTTTCATTGCCCTCTAAGAAAAACAAACGGCATCGCCGGTGACTGTTGGCAGTGCCGTGTTATTTTGGGGACTTTGGGGAAATTGTCCGCAGATTGTCTTCAGGAGGCTGAAGAAGGAGGTGGGGGTGGGGGGAGGACGGCTGGCACCGCTCTGGCTCTGCGTTCCAGCTTGCCTAAGGAGGGTTCAGAATCACAAGCCAAACACGTTTGGTTGCTGATTTCTTGAAGAGTATGGGAGGCAGAGCGGCTGCGGCCCTGAGCAAGGTGAAGAACACAGCATGGGAACTGCCTAAAGGAAAAGAACATGTAAGGATCTTGCCTCTCCCAAGGAATTCAGTTGCATTTGTGCTCTAAGAAGCATGTATATTTATGTGGCTTTTCGGATGGGTTTTATGAAGAAGAGGTTATGTGTAATGAAATTGTGTGTACCTGCGGTACAGTTTTGTCTACCCAGTTTTAACCAGTTCCTCAGAAGGGTGTTTGCTGCTGATGTTATGTAATCAGTGTGGTTCACTGTCAGATATTTTTTAATATGCTTGTGGAGTAAAAGGAACTTCCATCTGTTACTTCAGACAAACCCAAGGTGTAGACGGGTGAGGGTTGCTGAATATTTGCCCTGGTCTGGCTCCAGATGTGTGAGCTCAGCTGTTGCCTGTCACTTAGGTGACAACTGGCCTTTTCCCACTAAGCCTTTGCTGTCTCCATTATCCTCAGTGAAGTGTTCAGTCGCCTTCTATTATCAGAGTGGACTCTAGCTGCTTGGGAGGCGGTAGCCTTGTTTGACCATCCCCAACAATATGTCTGTTTTCAGACTTTAGGAAGGGGGGGGGGAGAAATCCCATGACAGCAAGATAGATACATTCTGAATTGAGCACCAACTTAATCCAAAGATCCTGCTTTAATCAAGACAGCTCTGGAAGGATGACGCAATATTTGTCAAGCCTTTTTCTCTGGAACAATATTTACTCCCACCAGGGGATTTTAAACTTAAGCAGCAGCCATTTATCTTGCTGTCTGGTGGGGCCCGGCTCAGTTTGCCTCCATGTGGTCCCGGCCTAGCTGGCCGGGCCGAGCCTGGGACAGGAATCTGTCATTGTAGCCCAGCTGGAACCTGAAGAAAGCAAAATACAGCACCTGCTGGTACCAGGGAGTTCCTCCTAAATGCCGTCAACTGGCGAGTCAGGAAATACAGAGGAGATGTTTTAAAGCCCTTCCAGAAATGTTTATACAAAGGATTTAAAGGTTAACAATGCATGTGCGCTACATATTAAAACTAAAAGGTGCTAGAAATAAATGGACATTACCCACAGTTGGAAGTTAGCACACTGCTGATGAACTTGAAAATCTGTTTTAATAAACCATGGCTAATGATAGTGACTTTTCATGACTAAGCCTAGGAAGGAAGGAAAGGGAGGGACTTCTGGAGGGCTAAAGGACTGGATGGAACATAGGGGGAGCCATATTGATATAAGCAAATGGGTTTTGTAAGTTAATTTTTCCATTCTTAATTTGCTACTAATTTGTGATTTATCACTGAGTGACCCTGTTGGCTCACAGGTTTTTAAGGAAAAGTGATATATTTTACTCACATGACAGATTCAATCAGTTCTGCCAGTAATACCACTAAACCTTTAAAAGTTTATCATGTTTTTAAAATCAGGGTCCATGGAACCACCATTTGTCTCTCTAATTAAGGAGGTTGTAATGAGTCAGCCTGGGTCACCCAAGTAAAAGCTAATATCAGCTGAATGAAGAAAAGACCCTTATAAGAGTTAATAGCTAAACTATAAAGTTTAGAGTCAGATGTAGGTAAAAGTCTGGTTACTCCTAATAACCTCTCCTATGATAACTGAAAAGACACAAAAGAAAAGAGGTAACAATGTAAAATTTCTTAAGTTAGAATTTTAAAAAGCTGAAATCTAAGTTTTAAAAAGTGGCATTGTGAGATAATTTCTCTAAAAGCTTTTATAATTACTTGAAAATCAAACAAAAGGGAGTTGAGTATTATGACTGACTCTTCATAGTACTCATGAAATGGAACAGGAATTTTTTTAATGATTCTCCAGTAATTAAGTGTACCTGTTTTAATGGTATATATGTAGTAGTTGAGAATGCCCATGTTACAGGAAACAATTTTCAGAAAAGATTATTCTAGTTACTACAGTTAATTTTCTGGTTAAAATAGTTTATAAAGAGTAAATTTTTCCTTTTAAAGAAGGAAAGTAATTTTAAAAGTCAAAGTGATCCTTATCTGTGCATAAAAATGTTAAAGATGCCAATGGACTAGGGTAGATGCCTTCCACTTGGGAGAAAAATAGCTCTTTTTTTCCCTCCGGGTTACATAAAATAGTACTAATTGTTTAACTCATTCAAGTGAGAATATTCAGTTTGCTTAAATGCAGGTCTCATTATTTCACAATAAAGAGAGTTAGGAAAGGGAATGAGTTGTGTTTCTAGGTTGTTGATTGGTATTTTGAGGGTCCACTCCTGCCTTGCTGTCTGGTCTCAGAACAAAGCAGTAGTGTGTTGTGCCCTGGTATCTTTAGAAGGTCTCTGTGAGCACATGAACTGGGAGAGGAAATGACAATAGTTCTGGTGCCAAGTCCTGCCTCGATGCTGTTCCTCGAAACCTCAGGTGGCACATGGAGCCAGAGCCAAGTGCCAGGACCCAGGCGGCCCCACTTCTGGACTCTTCCATCTCTGGACACAAGCAAGCATAGCCCCCAGCGCTGCCAGGAACCAGTACCCAACCTTCTTGTCTATTGCCATGCACAACTGAAGTCGCAGAGGTTAACCGTGTGTGTGTTGGTGGAGAAACATTTATGAACAGGGGAAAAGGCCTGGCCCAAAATTGCACTGGGACCCACCTCACTCCCCACTTCCCTCACTTCCCTCTCTCCTGAAGGCAAGATGGTGGGAAGAGACAGGCTTTACAAGTTGGAGCCCGCTGATGTCATGACACTCCTGGCCCGGAGACATGACAGAATAATCGGACCCTTTCCCATGTGCCAGAATGACATGATTTTTCCAAGAACCATTCCTGAGCCAGTGGTCCACTGGCTCTGACTATTTCCAGTCCCCTGGGGGTTCAGATGTCTCAAAGAGAATGTAAAATCCTTCCTGTGTCTCTGTTTTGTACGCTTATTTAGACTAAACTCTAAAATGCATGTTGGTCAGTTTTGAAGAGACCTCTGGAGAACAAGAGCGATTGCCCAGCCTGAACTGATTAGACCTTTCCAGATTCATTTCCCTATGAAGAGAGATTTTAAATGTAAAATAAAAATAAAAATGTCAGCAGAGCAGAAGCCAGTGTAAACATTCTAAAACTTAGAGCCACAAACTAGCAAGCAGCTGTCATTTACCTGGACTTAACGTGTTTTCCTCCTGTTGTAACTTGGTCCTAAGCGATCCTAAAAAACAACTGACGGATTTGACTACAGTTGCATTTTTCTCACTGGTTAAGTGTGTTTTCCTCCTGTCGTAACTTGGTCCTAAGCGATCCTAAAAAACAACTGACCGATTTGACTACAGTTGCATTTTTCTCACTGGTTAAGTTTGAAGTAAACTCTTGGGAGAGAAGCCTTTTATTTCTAGTGGATTACACTTCAGGGGGGGGGGGGGGGGGAAGGGAAGGCTGTGTTATTTCAGTTGTTCAAGTACTGAAGTCATGTACTCCTTTCGAAGAGTTTTGTCCTGACCGCTGATTTATAGCACCTACCAGTTTTTGCTTTGTGTACACTTCGCTCTGTTTCCTTCTTGTCTCATTGGGGATCTGGAAAGAAAGAGACGTCGATAATACAGTGAAAATATTGTAGTCAGACGCTGCCAGTAAGGAGACCCCTGGGTGCAGCATGCTCTCCCTGAGCTGCCCTGCTTTTATCTGCAACCCAGATCCCACGGCTTGCAATTATGGTCTTTGACTTTGGTAACAATTCTGTTTGAAATGTTTCCAATTACACACAATATTGGCAGCATGTAGCAGCTGCATGCCAAAAAGCATTTCCAAGTATGTTCCAAGAATCAGCCTGTGATTGCTTTTAATTTAAATAAAGGCTATTTGGTTTCCTGTGAAGTTTTTTTATAACCACCTTCTCCCCACCAACCCCATTTTTGTCACCTTTAAAAAAAAGTCTGGTATAAAATAGCCACCACTTAATGTGATACAATATTGGCCCTGGTTTTCTAGGATGGCTCTTGGTTTTGCACAAGCATGAGGACTGTCCAATAAAGGAAAACTTAAAGAACCATTGTACAACTGTTTGGATTTCCCCAAAGAAGAAAAGAAGGAAAGATTATCTGACCTTGTATTGTAAGTAGCCAATGTTTCAAATTTTTCTGCCTCCTTCTTTATGGATCTGTCATTGTAATTGTCTATTTAGGTCACTGAAGAGTCTTGGGTACAGTGTCTTTCCTTCAGATTCTTCTAGTTTTCTTGTTGTGAACCCGTGAACATGTGTTAAAGACACATTAAAAGGGTAGAGAAAGGTCAATAAGAGCATTCTTAAAACAGTGGGCTGGTGGGGGAAGGGGGCACAGGAAGAGAACCAGGGAAATAATTTCACCATTCTACAGCATCCAAACCTGCCACATTGCCCCCTCTATGGGCTTGAAATCTCTGAATACTGAAGCCTTTTAAAACAGCAGTGGCTTAAATCTTTTAATAGCTACCAGATATACTTGCCTTATTAAATCTGAAAATAAGAAAATATACACTCTCAGGACTTGGAGTGAAGGGATTAGTTACAGGACTGGGAGGTTCTGTTTCTAGGATGGTTTGTTGGCCCATTTGAAACATAACACCTAGAGCCAGAGGGTATCCAATAGCTGAGGTGCTAAGATGGTGCCAATTAGGGTGTTTTCACATAGGCTCTTTCAATCCTGGCAAAAGCATCCTATAGAATATAGTGCTTCTTTGGGCTGAACAGTAGTTGACTTGCATAAGTGCCAACATCTCTTCTGGCATTTTTGGAACTCTTCCATCATGTAATAAATAGTGCTGTATAATCCAAATTTGTAAATGCCATGTTTCATGTAACCCTTGTAGAGACAGCTGAAATTAACCCAGGCTGCTAGGGATTGTTAGATCCTGGAGGTTAGGTTACTGCCTGCATCCAGAGTGCTACCACGAATGAATGATGGTGGAGGCCTTTGATCAAAGCTGGAAGAAGGTGCGAGGTTAGCTTTAGTGTAAGGAGCGCCCACCAACCAACACTTAGACTTGTCCTTTCTCCTTGAAAACTCTTTCAATTAAGCAAACTGTCTCAGAGGAAATTTATTCAACTCAAGGTAAAATGAGGTTTATGTTGCTTTACCAGCTGAGCACCCCAGCCTGCCAAATACTCAGCCCACCCAGGCCCATGTGGTTGTGTAGGGACAGAACCTAATATAGTTACTATGGTTGGACTGGAAAGTCTGTTAAAACCTATTAATATATTGGCCAGTTCCTCTGCCCTCATTGCTCTGCTGTATTTGGATACACACACATATACAACCAACCCTCTTTCAATCTAATAATAGTAAACTGATTTAGATCATGGTATAGTTTCACCAAAGGCATTTGTACTTTCCCTTTTTCTGTCTTTTATCTCAATGATAAGTAAATAATATGGTATTCTTCTAAAGAAACTCATAACTTGTTAACTGTAATTGATGTTTCCAACTCTGTTATTTACATGCTTGAATAATCTAAATTCCATCATTAGGAACTGGAAAAGACTTAGATAGTGTGGCGTTTTGTTTTGCTTCAAAATATCTGCCAAACAATTTCAGGGACTGTTAAATTTTATGTCAGAAGATTCCTTAGTGCTCTGGTGTTGGAATACTTGTTATAATGTGTGTCGAAAGGAGACTGCATTTTAAATTCTTCTGTGACTATGTAATTAATAAGTATGTTCAGTGCTTGAAGTATGTGCCTGTTACATAATTTTTAGAAAGAGATAAAGTTAGGTCTGAACGGCATTAAGATATCACAGATGTTTCTTGTAAGAAAATGCATCTGCTTCGTCGGAATTTTGAACTCCTTTCTGATGCTGAGCTTTGTTCCCCGCAAGGGTCGTATGAATAATTTCATTGAGTTGCTTCAGTTCTTATTTATACAAGCCTTGAGAAGAGAGCTGAAGTGATAAATAACTTGCCCCTCACCCAGTTCTGAACTGCCTTAGCCTTTTATGTTTTTGTGAGTATGAAGGGAGGGAATAAAATATACAGAGAAGATGTTTGTGTTTAACTAACTTAATCATATAAGTTCCCTTTGTGGGTCTTCTATAAGCTTAAACAGCTTGTCAGGCTAATAGCCAAAAACATGTCCTCAAGTACTGCCAAACGTGTTAAAAGCAGACCAGGCTTTCTTTATATTGAGGTCCTGGAAACATATTTTTTTTTTAACCTTCTAAATTTTAGAAATAAACCAGAAAAGAAATCACTCTCTTCTTCTCCTTACCCACAAAAACCAAAAGTATTATTCATTGCAGTGCTGAAATGGAAACTGATGGGAATAATGATATTTGTGTGGGAGTATTTTAAACTGGCTTGACTTGGCTGTTTAAGCAGGGAGCAACCAGGTTACCATGGTACTTGATGGGTCTTTATTTTTTATATATTTATGTTGCCTGTACACAGTGACTTTTTTACTTTGGTTCAGGAACTTTTGGTCAAGTACGTATTCAGTTCAGTCACTCAGTTGTGTCTGACTCTTTGCGACCCCATGGACTACAGCACGCCAGGCTTTCCTGTCCATCACCAACTCCCAACATGACTTGCTGAAAGTCATGTCAATCAAGTCAGTGATGCCATCCAACCATCTCATCCTCTGTCGTCCTCTTCTCCTTCCTTTCAGTCTTTCCCAGCATCAGGGTCTTTTCCAGCGAGTCAGCTCTTCATATCAGGTGGCCAAAGTATTGGAGTTTCAGCTTCAGCATCAGTCCTTCCAATGAATATTTAGGACTGATTTCCTTTAGGATTGACTGGTTTGATCTCCTTGAAGTCCAAAGGACTCTCAAGAGTCTTCTCCAACACCACAGTTCAAATGTACAGTTCTTGTACATTTATCCTGATTTCTTCTTGAGCGGACATTCAAGAATAGACAGTGGTGATGTGGTATAATAGTGCAGAAGTTTTTTTACCTTCATTTTCTGAAAATCAGAAAATTTGGACTGTAGTACAATAGCTGTGTGATTTCTAGTCAGCCCACTCAGCCTCTCTGGGCCTCAGTTTCCTCATGTGCGAAGTAAGGGACTTAGTCCAGGTCAGTACATGTTAACCAGAGATGTGAATCATAAACACCTATGGAGCAAATGCAGAGAGGTTCTTTAAGGGAGTGGGTTTGGGGTGGGGTTTTGCACATTTAACTTGAAAAGGCTTCTCAAGTAATTTGATGCCCAGCTGTGGTTAAGAGCCACTAAATTAAATGATCTCTAAGATTTCCTTCCAGTTCTAAAATTTTATGTTTCTAATCCTACTGGACTGAATGTTTTTCCTTCCTTCCTTTCTCTTTTGTTCATTTGTTCATTCATTCTTAACAGCTATGTTCATTCCTAATGTCACTGTCAAAATGTAGACCTTTTAACCCGGTTCCAGAAAGACCTATGTTCTGCTCCTGTGAGTAGATGGTAATTGATGTAAGAGGGGAACCGTATTAGTTCCCCATTGCACACCCGACGCCTGACACAGTGCCTGGCATGTAACAGACACTCGACAGCTACAGAGAGCCCAAAAAGTCAGGAAACTTAGAAAATGTGATGTTAGTGATTTTAAAATAATATGGCCATTATTCTGTAGTGTACACAGTAGTATACATATAATGTACACATTAAACTTATATAATGTTAAAAGCCAGTGTTACCTCAATAAAAGATAAATTTAAATGAAATAATATGCCCAATATTATGCCCAAATAATATGGGCATATAATATGCCCAGTCAAATAATATGCCCAATCTGTTTTTGTCAACCTCCAAATACCTTTCAGGTAAAGTGTCTCCAAATTTAAAACAATGGATATAATTGTTCCTCTGAAAAATAGCATAATAAATACATTATTTCCCTTATGTTTCCAGACTTTGGGGATACTCTGTAGTGTACTGATTATATTTTTCCCAGATTAGCAGTTGATCTCATTACTTTAAATGTGGAGGTGCTTCACCTGAAAAGGTATCTGGAAGCTGACAAAAAAAGTTACCAAGCATATTACTTTAAAGTGTAATTAATGCATTATGTAAAACAGTTTATCCTGTTAACACCACAGTTTGCCTTATGTTTCCTGATCTCTTGGACTCCTCCTTGAATGAATGATTTTCCAATTTTCTGCCATCACCTGTGTGTGTCAGTTTAAGTGTAACCCAATCAAATCACTATAAAGTTTTCACAGTTTATATGACAAATTTACAACCTTATTATAATTTGAAGTCTTATTTTAAAATATTTCACATTACAAAGGTCAAAAATTTTTAATAGATTGCTAATTACTGTTATTTTATAGCCAGCAATTATGTTGTATCCTTTTACAGACATGATTCCACATCATGTATTTCTTAATCTATAAACTGCTTTAAAACTGTCCATATCCACAGCATGCGTATACATGTATATGTATATGTACACACATGTATATGTTGTTTTAGACCAGATAAATCAGAAATCTCAATAAAATGTGAGACTCACACTCAGTTTTTCTCATAATGACTGTGATGCATCTGAAAGTTTTGCTATCAAGCAGGGGAAAATTTTGGTTGCATAGTTTTGTGGAAATGGATTAAAAGAGTTTGTTGCCCATTTTGTTTCTTGGCTCTTTTCTTTAGTCTATTTTTAAAAAAGGGTTATTTCCTATCATTATCCATTATTACCATTACTGTAGAACATAGATAAAAAGAACTTAAACCAATCAGTTGGGGCTTCACAGGTGTCACTAGTAGTAAAGACCCTGCCTGCCAATGCAGGAGACGTAAAGAGACACAGGTTCGATCCCTGGGTCTGGAAGATTCCCTGGAGTGGGCATGGCAACTCACTCTAGTATTCTTGCCAGGAGAATCCAATGGACGGAGGAGCTTGGTGGGCTACAGTCCATCCACAGGGTCACAAAGCGTCAAACAGGACTGAAGTGACTTAGCGCACACGCAGACAAGTCTATCGGTATAATTGTTGATGACATTTACTTAGTAGGAACAAAAGGAGACATTTGAACCTTACCTAGTTTATTGATTTTGTTGTTGCAGCTGTATGTCGCCATTCTTGAGGGGAGGGAGGGTATTGTTTTGTTTTTAATTAAAAGAACTTTAAAAATTGACCTTTCTAAAACCTGGATAACTGTCCAGTTTTCTTTTGAATTTTCTCACTGTGAAAGCATGGCCAATAACAAAATCAGCTAGTGTGAGCTCTTTTTCCCTACTGTATGCCCATCGACAAATCAACTCATCAGGGCCTCCGAGTAGATATTGACACCTGAGTTATCTGCTTGGGTTGTTTGTACAACTTAACTGGAAAATTTTCTTAGTAAGTATGTGAAGAGATACTACTGTAAGGCATTTGAGTTAGGTAAAAGATTAAGTAGTCACTAAATAGTTTCAGGATCATTGGAGACAAATTGAGGGCTGGTTCAAAGTATTGTATAAGCCTTATTATTTGTAGATTTCACTTCTTGAAGTTTCACAGCTTATCTCCGTGTTTGTTCTGGACTTCAAGCTAGTATAAAAGTACATGTGTCGGGTTTTTCCAGGTGGCATCATGGGTCATTCCATCATTTCAGGTCTCAACTTAAAAAGTCATCTGATACTGGGGAGGCCTTTCCTGATCACCCTACATGAAATAGCAGAGACACCCCCCAGCCACTCTGGAAACCCCTTAACCTGCTTTAGTTTTCCCCATAGCCCTTGTCACTACTGGACAGACGTTTCCTTATTATAGCTGTTTGTTCCAAAAAGAAATCTCTGTGCTGTCTGGTCTGTGGCTTGACCCCCAGTCTTAAGAGTACTACCTGGCATATAGTCGGTACTTAATAAAATACCTGCAGAATGAATGACTGCAAATATTTAGGGAGCTTCGGATTTGGGGAATATCCCCAAATATTTGGGGAGCATCCCCTCCCCAGTCTAATAATATGTATACTAATATATATAAGCAAGTTAGAGAGTTTACTCTTATATTCTCCTTCTTATAATAGGACCATAAAGTTAGCAAATGGCCACCCTTGTTTTAAAGGGTAGGCATTTGGGGACCATTTTAATCTGAAATATAAAGGAAAAACAGAAACCACGATAAAGGAAAAACAGAAAATAAGTTGAAAATTTCCAGAACTGAGTCTTTTGGTGGGGGGAGTGTGTGTGGTTTTTTATTTATTTTTTTGGTAGGGGGCAGTTAACAGCTACAGTGGAGTTTCCGAGCTGTTTCCTCCCTTATCTGAATAAAGCCAGAGAAATGTGATTGAGTATGAGGAAAGAGACTGATCAAATACCCATCCTCCCTTCTCTCCATCACAAAGTGATCAATGATATGTAAGCACGTAGCAAACCGATGCCATATTAATAGAAACAAGAGGAAATATCGGTAACAAGCAAGCTGTATGACATCCCCCTTCACACTGCTTCTCTGTAACCTTAAAACAAAAGGAGAGGCAGTATCTGCAGACAGACTTGTGTTATTGCCTCATATGTTAAAATAAGGGTGATGGACCATCTTTCACTCAAGAAATCCTGACTTAAATTCCAGAGGTGAAAAGCTAATCCTCTAAGTGATTTCAGCCAGCTTAGTAGGAAACCTAGCTGCTCAAAATTATTATTTTAATGTCTCAGGTTCCAGGGCTAAATTGGCAGTGAGTCAGCTTTCCTATTAAGGCACTGCGCCAACTTATTTGTCCAGAAATTATCCTGTTTTAACTTGGGGGTTCTTTACTGCTAATAAGGCTAATACCTCTGAAGTACACAAAGCACTTTCAGATTCATCTCATTTACCTTCACAGCATCTTTGCATAGAGGTCTAACCAAGGTTATCCCCAGTTTATTGATGAAGAAGCTGCCTTTTAGTTCAAGATGCACCTTCCTAAGGAGTTTGGTTTGGATTTTTAGAAAGAAACAAAAGAAAGAGAGGAAAATGAGCAAGCAGTTACAATCTGTCTAAAATTGTTTGACAACGTTTTATTGTTTTGTAAATATTTCTGTGTGTATATTGTTCTACATTAAGTGCTTTGAGATAACTATAGCCTCTACTACTGCTAACTTGCATGTACTCTTGGACAGGTGACTTAATTTTCTGGACTCCTTACCCACTCTATGCCTCAGTTTCCTGAATGATAAAGTGAGAGGCCTGATGACCTTTTAGGCTCAAATTTTTCTTGGTTCTGAAACACTGGGTTTGGAGGCTGTAACTTCAGGGGAGTAGTTAATAGATAGGAGCTGAGGGAGTCCCCTGGTGATCCAGTGGCACTTTGCAGTGCAAGGGACACGGGTTTGGTCCCTGGTCAGGGAGCTAACATCCCATGTGCCTCTGAGCAAGTAAGTGCCTGCACCACAGCTAGAGAGTCGGAGTCCTGCAACTACTCAGGCCCAGGTGCCACAATTAGAGGGGAGTCTGTGTGTGTGACGCAGTGAAGAGCCCACATGCCGAAACTAAGACCCGTTGCAGCCAAATAAATAAATATTTACATAAATAAATAGGAGCTGATGTTATTATTATTGTCATCATTACCTAAATCCCTGATTAGAATTACTTAGCAGTCTACTCAAAATTATTCATGTAACCATGTGCATCTTTTAAAGATGGTCTTTTTATTCATGTTACAGTGCACCCATTTCAAAATTCAACAGTAGCTGTATTTTAAAGACCTAAGAGAATGTCCGGTTTGGTTTCCCCTTACCAAAAGTCTGGTTTAATAGGTTACATTGTAATTTAATATGAGGAGCTTGAAATGCCTTAATATTCAGAGCAAATTATTAATCTGATGTAGTTACAGCATTGGCATACTTACATTCATACTGAAAGTTACAAATGTGAGCACTGTGTTTATAAATGGGAAATGTGGCAAATGTATAAAGGAGAACTCAAAGTAGTATGTTCACTTACTTATGTAATCACATAGTGATTATAATTTTGTTAAAATGTTTATTGAGCGAATTGGAATTAATTGGGGGAAGTTTGAAGAGGGTTTGCTGGAAAATAAGAGTAGCCCAGGATCCATTCTAGTTGCATTCCTAATATTTTTTAAACCATAATAAAATTCTTATCTCCCGACTCTGCCAGTAAAAGCTGGTGTAAATATGCAGTCAGTGGTGAAACTCTTTCTGTATTAATCTTAATATAGGTTGGCCTGTGTCACCATACGTACTGCCCTGGCTAGTCCATTTTTCTACACTGTAATTAATTAAATCACTGATTTTTAAGCAAATTCTCAGGCTCTTGGATCTTATTCACATTCTAATTAGGCTGAAGCTATAGACAGCCCACGGGGAGGCAGGGTACCACTTATATTCTAGCTCTGAAGATGGAGTTTGTGAGTTGTTGGGATGAACACAGCAATGAGCCATGGCCCAGATCCCAGCAGATTCACAAGTGACTGTTAAGTGCTGTTCCAATAAGAAGGCCTATAGAAATGTGACATTAATAATCACCAGTTTGAATCTGGGTCACTTCAGCCATGACTCAAAGATCAAACGCTATCAGCTGGTAATGAGTGTGTGAAAGTGCTGCAGGAAAGCGCTCCATCTCTTAATGACACCTTTGTGGGCCTTCTCAGCAGACAGCTAAAGGGAGGGATAGAAATAAAGTCGCATCTGCTGCTTGGTCTGGAGGCCAGCCCTCCAGGTTACGATTGGCACACTTTTGCAGAGATGTTTTCTGAACAGTTCACAGTAGTCTGTTATTCCAGCTTCTTAAATGGATATGTAGAACCTTTCATCTTCTGCCTCTTTTCCTGACCATTTATTCACTTCAAAGTGATGTAGCTGTTTTGAATATTCTCCACTGAGTTTTCTCTCCTCTGAAAAGTAAGAAACAATTTCACTTACAAATTCATGTTAAACGTTTAATGTGAAACTTTCAGTTTAGGGGCATCATTTTCACTCAGCATACCTTCATTGAGCCCTGTGGTTTGTTAGGCACTGTGTTAGACTCTTGGACTACAGACATCAACTAAGGATAGTTCCTTTCTTTAAAAAGCTCACCATTTTATAGGGAAGGAAGGCATTTAAGCACTTGTGAAATACTGTGGTGGAGGCACGAATACAAAAATGTACCAGATATAGTAGTGGCACAAAACCAAAAGTAGGAGTCGTTTGTTCGGTGTGACTTGATAAGGAAGGCTCCAGGGATGAAGAGATAGTTGAGTTGGGTCTTGATGACCGAATAGGAGTTGGCCAAGCCATTAGAAATGAACAATGACTCATTTTAGTCAGAAAGCAAAATTTGTGCAAAAGCAGGAAACAAGACAAGCATGATGCTTAGTGAATTACACATCTCTATATTTGGCTCTAAGATTAATTATGCTCTTAGTTGTGGACTTATTGCTACCTTTTTAACACCTCAGTTTCAATCAGAAAATAAGAGATGAATTTTGACAACTTGCATTGTAACCCTGTCTTTCTTCTCTGTAATTGGCTTTAAACTTCTGAATAAGAGCTCTCTCTTCGCCTCCTTAAATGTTGCATTAGCCTGGCCAACCCACCAGGTATTTATTTATACTTGTGTCTTTTCCTTGTTATGTTGGTACAATCTAAATTTATTTACTCTTCAGTTTCACTGCCAGATTTCAATTTCAGCCTCAAGTGTTTAGACAACATTATATAATAAGTGTTACACTTCTGTGACATTTGTTTTAGTACTGTAAGAGTTTTCCATGAAAGCTAATGGTTGGGAAAAAAAGAAGCCTGAATGTCACCAAGTGGCCTCCAGATGTGTTTTATTGTGTTGGTATCTCTGTTTTGTTTTCATGAAAACTTTTTTTAAGTTTAAAAAACCTTACCAAGCAGAAATAGCAGACAACAGACTTGTAGGAGATGAACTGTTTTCATTTCCTGATTGTTATTTCTTGATCTCCTGTTTCAAAAGCTATGATTCAGATGAAAAAAAATCCATAACAATATAATTTAGAGTACTGTACTGTTCAAAAGCAAGTCATGTTATGTTTGTTTTTCAAAGATAAGTTCACTTCTTAGGTTGGAAGGCCCTCTGTGTTTCAATATGTGGTTCTTAAGTGTGATGAGATTAAGATGTGATTTAACATCTTTCCGAATTTCTGCCATCTAATTGTTCACTGAGCAATCAGTATGTTTTCAGGCAGTCTGGCATGTGATAAATATTTTGTAGCATATGGGACTGAACATGCCAATTGCAAAAGGTTTTATAAGCTTTAATTAATTTTCACAACAACCAGATGCACTCTACTTTATTGATGAGAAGTCCACAGACAGTGGAGTTCAGAGCATTGCCCAGATTCATTGAGCAAAGTGGTTGACAAACTTTTTGGATAGCTGAACACTCTTTCTCAAACACAAGGTTATCCAGAACTCCAGCCTATCAAGTAGGAACTGCTCTTTTTGAGAGGAAGAAAGGGAGATTGTGATAGGGCTTCCAGATTTATCAAAAAAGCCACACAAGATGCTTGGTGAATTTAAATTTCAGATAAACAATTAAGAATTTTTTTTATGTTGCCTCACAGACGTAGTGAACAGACTTGTGGTTCTTACAAGAGGGAGGGGCTGGGGGAAGGAAGGATGAGAATTTGGGATTAGCAGAGGTAAACTGTTATATATAGGATGGATGACCAACAAGGTCCTATGAACTATATTCGATATCCTATGATAAACCATAATGGAAAATAATTTTTTTTAAAAAGAATGTAAAAAATTAATTTTTAGTGTAAGTGCATCTCAACACATGTCCCTAAAGAAAAGAAATAATTGGTAGTTTATCTGAAATTCAGTTTTAACCATGCATCCTACATTTTACTTGACAACTCAAAGTTCCTATTTCTAGTCCACCTTTTCAATGCCCCTGTGTCCTCAGCCAGGTGAGAGTCCTGGTTCCTTGCACACAGTTTAGGAAGAAATAGAAGAGACAGAAGAAATTTATACAAATGCTCAGGGAGAATTAATAACACATTTTTCTTCTCAGTCCAATTTAGGAAGTATTAGCACTTCCTTGACTTTGTTAGAGAATTTACATGACCGTGTAGCCACTGCTACACACAGTGAGTGAAAGTTACTCAGTTGTGTCCAACTCTTTGCAACCCCGTGGACTGTAGCCCACCAGGCTCCTCTGTCCATGGGATTTTCCAGGCAAGAGTACTGGAGTGGGTTGCCATTCCCTTCTCCAGGGGATCTTCCCAACCCAGGGATCAAACCCAGGTCTCCTGCTTTGCAGGTGGATTCTTTTCCATCTGAGCCACCAGTTGTAAAGAATTATTGCCTTTGCTTTGCCTTTCTTGTATTTTAGGGTAAAATACTTCAGTCTCCCAGTCTTTGGAAACAATGCTTGTCAAGTCAGCTATGTGTAGAAGTCAGCAGTTGAAGAAGCAGCAGAACTGATGGTAAATCAGAATTGCAGGTTGACCAAATAGTCCACACATAAGGAGAAGAATGGATGGGAGCTTGTGAGCCTGATTCTAAGGCAGCCCCCCAAGGGAGCAGTACCTGGCATGGGCCCATCCTTGGCTTTGGTCTAGTTGACATGTACATGTTTTAGTGGTCCTGGCTTGAGGATATTACCTAGTAACACAATTCAGTTATTTTGCTCCAATATTTTAAACCAACCCTCAGATTATTACTCTCATTTTTCAAGCTGACTCCTTTGTGGAATATTCTTATATTGTTATGTATTTCTCGTGTAACTGAGTAGAGTCTCATTAGTGATCAGAAGGCATTAAATTTCTTTAGGATAAACAATCCTTTAATGCTTGAGGGACTCCCTGGACTAACTGATGAGAAATCTTTTAAAAATATGCAAGAATCTAAGGACCTTTCCCCAGACCTGTGCTTTGGATTTGATGCCCTGCACGGGTGACCTTCTAACTCTAGTGACATTTTTGTATCAGTAAAATATTAGTAATAGTTTATTTCTTGGTGGGTAGATTAGAAATGGATATGATTTCATGTCCCCTTTTCATTTTTTCCATAATTTGTGCTGTAGTTGTGTTACTTTTTAAATAAGGAAAATAAGTATTATTGATATATTTTGAATATTTCGTGGAGGGGGAAGCCCAGAACTGTTTCCATGTTTAAATGTTCTAAGGTATAGATGAAGATCATCTGGTATATAGTTTTTATTTGCAAATACTTATGTATCTTTGAGGGGCTTCCCAAGTGATGCTAATTGTAAAGAACCTGCATATCAATGTAGGAGACATAAGAGATGCAGGTTTGATCCCTCAGTCGGGAAGATCCCCTGGAGGAGGGCATGGCAACCCACTCCAGTATTCTTGCCTGGAGAATCCCATGGACAGAGGAGCCTGTTGGGCTACAGGTTGCGAAGAGTCAGACACAACCGAAGCAACTTAGCATGCATGTATCTTTGAAGGTGCACTGGGATGACCCAGAGGGATGGGATGGGGAGGGAGTTGGGAGAGGGGTTCAGGATGGGGAACACATGTAAATCCATGGCTGATTCATGTCAATGTATGGCAAAAACCACTACAATATTGTAAAGTAATTAACCTCCATCTAATAAAAACAAATGAAAAAAAATTCAAAAAAATAAATAAATAAAATATGAAATCTACCCAGATTGTTCACACTTAAAATTTATCTCTCATTCATCCATCTGTTCTATTCATTCAACATATACTTACTTAAGAAACAGAGACATATTCCTATATAAGAAAGGGGGTGATTAGTGGAAGCAGAAGGAAAGAAAGATCCAAAGACGTGACCTATCCACTCCATCCTTCAGGGCTCTGCGATGTGGAGGGCTGGGCTGGGGAATGCACTCATGCAGGTGGAAAGATGCTTGCCCTGTTAGCAAATAAGCCCTCTGATGCCGAGTGAGTGAAAATGACTTTCACATCAATCCCTAAAGACCCAGGTCACCCAAATACTGCTGGGGTTCATTGTCTTGGACCATGAAAACAAACACAAGCTCCCATCCCAGGAGCTGGGTCTGAAAAGCCACCAGAACCCCTGCTTGTCCCCAAACACGAGGCCTGAGACTGCAGCATGCCTCCGCTTCTCACCGCTGGCTCTCACTGCAGACTCGGTTTGTTCTGGATCGGTTCACACCCCACCCCACCAAGCTGCTTCCAGGGATTTTGTTTTTGATCAACTATATAAGTTACAGGGACATTGTCTTTTTCCTGCCCGCTTCTTTTTGAATTCTCTTGGAAAAGGAAATAGCCTCTTCATAAAATTCCCTTTTACTGGTCTTCTTTGTTGACTTTGAAACTCATACCAAGTTTATAAGATGGAGAAACCTAAAATTTTTGTATTTCTTTCTTTTCTGATATTAACATGTGCAAAAAATAACCTATTCGTGATGTTTGTACTTACTTTTTCACATTTCAAATAGGCTACATTTTGCTGTACATTTTTCAGTGGCTAGATGAAGGTAGAATTTGACAGGTGATTTGAGGGGATTTGCTTGATAAACCTAGGAAATTAAAGATTTTATATTTGCTAAGACAGCTTTGGGGATTAAAGTTAAATTCACACAGACTATTGCATATTGCATTAAATTAGTATTATTGTTGACCCTTACATGTAAATGCTTGTGAAAATAATCTCTCCAATATATAAAATAGTTGCTTCAAAATAAAGCTAAATATTTTCTTCTTTGACTATATAGTTTAAAGTTTATATAATACTTTTCAAGAACTCACTGAATATGGAACTTATTAATGTTGCACATTTGTATTTGGAAAGCCACTGAAATAAATATAAAGGGACTTCCTTAAAGATTTATTTTACTTATGAGTAAACTAGATGTTTTCTAGATAAATATGGGTGCCATTCATAACTGCCCAATTATAATTCTGTGAACTGTTGAAATCAAATCAATGTCTTGATCAGTTGAGCTGCCAGATGGAATTTTATCAAAAACCTGTACACTTCAGTCATCCTTTAGGACTCCAGTGAATTTTGTCACAAAAATCACCTCACACCCCATCTGGAAGGCAGCCATTTCAACATGGAATATGACAATTGTTTAACAGTGCATAGTAAAACAAATAACCTATGACTCACAGAAGGAACTGTATCCAATTGAAACTTCCAGGGTAATTCAGGTAGGTGGACATAACCACCCAGGTGTCTTGGAACTATTCCAGTTCCAATTGGCTAATGAGCTCATGCAACTGAGGTCTCTTTGCTGTGTCTCCCTGACTAGTTTACTTGTCCATTAGCGCCATTCCATCTAACATCGTGCTGGGACATTGATTTCACATCGATTCACAGAGGAATACGTTGGGTCACACGGCGACTGTCTCGTCTCCAGCAGGTGTTTCTGTGGGACTCTGATTTCAGAATCTGTGCCGTTCAGCTGCTGACATAATCTTTCAGCTGCACCGGCCAGAGCCGAGTTTCACACAGCGCAGAAGTGCCACCCTACTCATGTTAAATATGAACCTTGGTGGGGTTACGTGTTTCCATCATCGATCCATCTGCTCCAGGGATTACATCACCACAGAGGAGTTAATTTGTCTTGTTTTGAGGGTCATGTCTAATTGCATAGGTCAGCAAAGAATAATAGATGACTGTTTTTTACTTTGCTTCATGTCTGTGCCTCACTTTTTCTCGAAGGCTGCCAAGCAGGACAATCAGTTTCTGCACAGCTGGTACCATAAGAATGATATCCAAGCTGGAAACGGTGACTGCTATCTATTGAAAACCTGAGTTAACCAGTCCAGAAAGTTAAATATAGACCCTCTCTAAACTGACTTGCTCACAGAGAACTCTGCATCCAGTAGGGAGAAAGGAGGCACTAGATGGCAGTCTTAAACAAACTTGAAATGATGTTTCCTCTCTTAAATGCATTACCTGAAAGCAGTCACTTCTGTTCCAAATGAACGTGCAAATCCAGGGGCATTATGAAGTTTAATATCCCACTATAAAATTTTGCTTTTGATATGGAAAAGTATTCTATATATAAATCTTTCTCAATCTAAAGGTTACTTATCCCAATAAACTCTTTGTAAATTGACAGTATCATAGTTGAAGATGCATGTAGTTCACCTACCTTGCTGGACGTGATAGCTTACCTCAGTCTACTCTAAACATGCTCAGAGCACTTCCATTAGTTTGTTGTTGTTGTTGATGTTGTTCAGTTGCTAAGTTTTGTCCGACTTTTTGTGACCGCACGGACTGCAGCACACCAGGCTCCTCTGTCCTCCACTACCTCCTGGAGTTTGCTCAAACATGTCCATTGACTAGGTGATGCTATCCAACCACCTCATCCTCTGCTGCCCGCTTCCCCTTTTGTTTTCAATCCTTCCCAGCATCAGGGTCTTTCCCAGTGAGTCCACTCTTCACATCAGGTAGCCAAAGTATTAGAGCTTCAACTTCAGTATCAGTCCTTTCAGGAAATATTTAGGGTTGATTTCCTTTAGGACTGACTGGTTTCTCCTTGTTGTCCAAGGGACTCTCAAGAGTCTTCTCTAGCACCACAATTTGAAAGCATCAGTTCCTCAGCAGTCATCCTTCTTTATGGACCAACTCACATCCATACACAATTGCTGATAAAACCATAGCTTTCACTATATGAACATTTATCAGCAAAGTGATTTCTCTGCTTTTTAATACACAGTCTAGGTTTATCATAGCTTTCCTTCCAAAGAGCAAGTGTTTTAATTTCATGGCTGCAGTCACTGTCTGCAGTGATTTTGGAGCCCAAGCAAATAAAATCTCTCACTGCTTTCATTTTTTCCCCTTCTGTTTGCCATGAAGTAATGGGGCCAAATGCCATGAGCATTACAATAGTTTTAAAAATGCACACAGTAGAGTAAAATTGCTTCCCTGTGCTAAGATGAGCTTCTTGAAAATACTACTTAACTGTCACTTCACTTTTTCTGTAAGTGTATTTTCCACCTTAGCTTGTGTGCTATTCCATGTTGTAAGGTTAATAGTATTAGGTTGGTGCAAAAGCAACAGCAGTTTCTGACCCTGAATTTTAAATCATTATAACTAGGCTCAAATACGTCTTTATTAATCAAAATAGGAACCATTACAATCAATACATTTTTCCCAACGAGAAATAAGTTTGTTTATTTCTGTAGCATAAAAATCCGTGCTTCAGGATTGAACAAACTCTTGGAAAGCGTTTTCTGCATACTGCTAATTGTGGAAGCATTTTTCCTGCAAAAAGTTGTCAAGAAGCTTGAAAAAGTGGTAGCCAGTTGGCAAGAGGTCAGATGAATATGGTGGATAATGCAAAATTTTTTATGTACAGTCACGCGTTATCACAGAGAAGAATTGGGCCTTTTCTGTTGACCAGTGTTGGCTGCAGGCCCTGCAGTTTTCCGTGCATCTCATCAATTTGCTGAGCATACTTCTCAGATGTAATGGTTTTGCCAGGATTCAGAAAGCTGTAGTGGGTCAGATGGGCAGCAGATCACCTGTGACTATGACCTTTTTTTTGGTTTAAGTTTGGCTTTGGAAAGTGCTTTGGAGCTTCTTCTCTGTCCAGCCACTGACTTGGTCATTGCTGGTTCTCTTATAAAATCCACTTTTCATCGCGCATCACAATCTGATCAAGAAATGGTTTGTGGTTGTTGCATAGAATAAGGGAAGACAGCACTTCAAAACGACAATTTTTTTGATTTGTGGTCAGCTCATGAGGCACCCACTTATCAAGCTTTTCACCTTTCCAGTTTGTTTCAAATGCCGAATGACAGTAGAATGGTGGACGCTGAGTTTTGGGCAGCTTCTCGTGTAGCTGTAAGAGGATCAGCCCTGATGATGCTCTCAGATGGTTGTTGTCAACTCCCCATGGCCGGCCACTCCGCTCATCTTCAGGCTCTCATCTCCTCTGCAAAACTTCTTGAACCACCACTGCACTGCACGCACATTAGCAGTTCCTGTGCCAAATGTGTTGTTAATGTTGCGAGTTGTCTTCTCTGCATTATGACCCATTTTGAACTCAAATAAGAAGATTGCTCGAATTTGCTTTTTGTCTAACATCATTTCCATAGTCTAAAATACATAGAAAATAAACAGCAGGTAATAATTCATTAGCAAAAAATATAAAGCAAGAAATTCACATTAAAATGATGTGTAACATAACCACATTCAAGAATGTATTCCAGCATCAAATGGCAAAGTTCAACAATGCAAACTGCAGTGACTTTTGCACCAACCTAATATTTATACTGTGAGATTTTCATTGTTTAAGATAATACCAAAAAAATGTTCCCATGTTCCAAGGTATAGTGAAAATTATTCTATACTTACTAGCAAACTTTACACAGATCTGAAGGAAAGTTTCTGTGTTTATACTGGGCCAGATTGCATTTACAATGAACACAACTAATTAAGCTCCAAAGATCCATACATCAAGTATTATTAGAAATTGCTGTCATTGGGTTATAAGGTTGGAGGTGAAGCTTTACAGGGGTTGTAATGAGTTTCTTTTTGAGCTATTCCTCATGTGTGTGTGTGTGTGTGTGTGTGTGTATTTAAAGAGGAATGTGTATTCCACCTAAAGACAATAACACTTATACTTCTCACCTTTCTGTCTTGGATAATGATGTCATTAGAAGTTAATTGTCTGTTATGAGGTGAAAAAAAGTGTGATTAAAAAATAGGTGAAGTTTTTTTAAAAAAATAAAAATACCCCCAAGTGTTGCTCTTTGGGAAATACCCCAGCAAGAGTCTGGCAAGACTGAAAATTTCTATACCAGATTGTCTTCTAATAGCTTTTTAAAAATAGGCTCACAAAGGCTTACAATTCCATTCAGAAGGGGTCAGTTTAGACCAGGGGCCCCCAACCCCTGGGCCACAGACCAGTACCGGTTGACGGTTGGTCAGGAACCAGGCTGCACAGCAGGAGGTGAGTGGCCAGGGAGTGAGTGAAACTTCATCTGTGTTACAGCTGCTCCCCACTGGTCACATTACCACCTGAGCTCCGCCTCCTGTCAAGTCAGCAGCGGCATTAGATTCTCCTAGGAGCATCAGCCCTACTGTGAACTGCACATGCGTGGGATCTATGTTGCTGACTCCTTATGACAATTATTCCAAAACCATCCCTCCTCCTCTCTGTCCTTGGAAAAACTTTTTTCCATGAAACTGGTCCCTGGTGTCAAAACAGTTGCAGATTGCTGGTTTAGACTTTTGGGAAATGTTGTTTAGTCACTAAGTCATGTCCGACTCTATGACCCCATGGACTGCAGCACACCAGGCTTCTCTCTCCATCACTATCTCAAACTCATGTCCACTGAGTCAGTGATGCCACCCAACCATCTTATCCTCTGTTGCCCCCTTCTCCTCTTGCCCTCAGTTTTTCCCAGCATCAGGGTCTTTCCAGTGAGTACACTCTTTGCATCAGGTAGCCAAAGTATTGAAGTTTCAGCTTTAGCATCAGTTCTTCCAGTGAATATTCAGGGCTGATTTCCTTTAGGATTCACTGGTTTGATCTCCTTGCTGTCCAAGGGACTCTTGAGACTCTTCCCCAGCACCACAGTTCAAAAGTGTCAGTTCAGCACTCAGCTTTCTTTATGGTCCAACTCTCACATCCGTACCCGACTACTGGGAAAACCATAGCTTTTAGTATATGGACCTTGGTCAGCAGAGTGATGTCTCTGCTTTTTAAAACACTGTCTAGGTTGGACATAGCTAACATAGCTATTCTTCCAAGAAGCAGGGTCTTTTAATTTCATGACTGCAGTCACCTTTCGCATTACAGATTATTAAAAAGTCTTTCTTGCACTTAATAGAATGTCTAACACAGAATATGTATTCCATACATATTTGTTCATCAACTGACTATGTATATCAAGGGCATTTTTAGTACACAACAGATCATTTAAGTCAGTAATTTCTTCCATATTATCACTATTTTAGTATTTTAAATTATTCTTTGCAATGAAGCTAACTGGCTTGTAGGTATCAACATAATGAAATGTCCTGCATATTTAGACCTCACCAAAACACTTCTCTAAAGACTTTTTTATTAAGTGTATAGTCTCTAAGAGGGCTTCCCAGGTGGCGCTAGTGGTAAAGAATCCACCTGCCAGTGCAGGAGACATAAGAGACGTGGGTTCAATCCCTGGTTGATTGTAAATCAACTATACTTCAATCAAAAATTAAAACAAAATAGTAATAGTAATCCTTTTGCCCCTCATATACAGAAATTGGAATTGGCAAAGACAGTGTGCAAATACGTCCTATTCATTCAGCCTCAGACCTTTATTATACAGTGCTGAGCACATATTGTAATTCATCTCTTTATAGCTTATCTTCTGCACCCTGAAGTTTGGGATAGTTTTTCTTCTGCACCCTGAAGTTTGGGGGCCTTAAGGAAAACAATTGATTCTCGTGTTTTTATTTTTAGAATAAACTAAAAGCACAGGCTCAAAATTTTTCTACTTGATGAATTAATAAATGTTTCTCAAGCAAAAAGCCAAGGTTGGGGCCCCAGGTCCTGATGACTGTGTCAGCCCCATGAGATCACTGTCCACTTCTGTACCTCTGGTTCCTGGCTGAAAATAGTACCAAACGTTTGATGAATTTGGGTGGCTGTGGAGAGTTGGAAGAGTTCTTAGGTTTAATTAAAGCTTCAGTATTAAAAATACTTCTACACACATTCTCCTTTAATCCTGGTAGCAAACTGTAGGTCAGTTGTCTCATTTGATAATGCAGAATCAGGTTCCAGATGGTTGAGAGAATCACTGTGGGTCACACAGTTACCAAATGTTTGCACCAGACTAGAATCCAGACATCCTACACGATCCAGTGCGCTCTGCCCTAGTTTGCTGGAGACCAGCTCACAGACGACCTGAGCTGAGACACCCCCGGTCCCCTCTCCGGCCGGCCGTTCTGCTGGCCACTGTGCGTCCTCAAACCTTCGCCACCATCCATATATGTGCTAAGTTAGTAACTTCAAAACTCACCTAGTTGTCCAAGTTAGAAACCTGGATGTTATCCTTGGTTCCTCTTTTTCACATTCCTTCAACCACAAGTCCCATCTGATTCACCTCCCGGACCTTTCTGGGACAGCCAGCATCCTCTTCTCTCCAAGGTTCACTTGTTCGTCTTCATTCACTAATCCATCATCAGGCTTCTGGACTCATCCTGCTCCCTCACACTGCAGAGTGATCCTTTTTTCCTTTTTTGAATACACCGTGAGCACAGTTTGTGGGATCTTAGTTCTCTGACTAGGCACTGAATCTGCGCCCTTGGCAGTAAAAGTGTAAAGTCCTGACTACTGCACCGCCAGGAAATTGCTAGTGATCTGCTTCATTCAAATGATGTTTCTCCCGTGAGTCCTCTATGGGCTGGCTCTTGAGCCCACCCTGTCAAGCATCTCTGTAGGGTTTCTCCTTTGCCCTTAGCCATCTAGCAACACAGGTGGTCTCTTTCCAGGGTAGAGCCACATTTTTCCTCCTTCCACCCCCAGATCCTCATTCTGGCTCACTGTAGGTAAGTATAGTAGCCGTAGAATCAGGCCTCAAAGCCAGAGACCTGGAGGAAAGCTCCTTGGAGGGGAGTTGTAGCTCTCTATCAGTTCCTTTAGCCCAGTCCTTCTCCAGCGCCCTCCTCTCCCCAGCTTCTGGGATCATGAGGTTGGTGCTGGTTTAAAAAAGAAAAAAGGAAACTAGGGAAACTGGCTGTGGTTGAAAAGTAATTAGCCGAAAAAAAACAAACAAAAAAAGCAGATGCAAACAAATACACAGAACAAATGGATAAAACTGCAGGTTTGGGGAATTCCTGTGGCCAAGCCCTATGGCCGAAAAAAAAAACCAAAAAACCCAAGAGCCTCCACAACATTGGCCAGGCTCTACCACTGAAGATGAGGTGCTGCTTTGGCTATGGTGGGGAGGAAACCCATTGAAAAGGACTCCCTTTTTACCTTTTTTTCTCTGTCCTTGTGTCCCTGAAGAATCCCGTCCTACATTCTGTGCTGGCTTATTAAATGCCAAGTCCAGGGTCTTTATAAATGGCATCTGGAAAAGGACCACTTTGGGGGTGGGGCCTGGGGGGAGGTTGAGGTGGGACAGGTACTTCCCATGCCCCTCTTCTATCCACTCTTGGAACACACCCCTTCTGGATACTTCCCAGAGCCTCTGGTTCTCAAGGCAACCCCACCCGCTGCTTTCCTTCCCTGCGCTGCTCCCATCTCTCTCCAGCTTGCATGGTTGATGAGAGTCTGGAAGGAAGGATCCCATTGTAAAACTTGCTGTGCTGATGGCCTCTCCCCTGAGTCCTGCTGTGCAACTTGAATGTTCCTCAGTGCCAAGAGAGCAGCTGTTCCCAGAAAGCTGGTGATATCCAGCGGCAACCCAGATGTCCCTGAATCTGGCAACCCCAACTGAGATGGTAATATTTGTATTTGACCTTGAGCGCACTGACTCAGATATTTATGAATGATATTTCCAAGCATGTGGTATCAACTGTTAACTCCTTTTGGGATTCTTTGCTTACTTTCAGTTTTCTAGTGTTCCTGTTCTTACCCCCCAAAAAATGTGTTTAAATAAATGCAAACTAAATACAAGCTAATCCTTTTTGTAATAATTGAATTATGATTCTTTATTACCAGTGACATGGAGCTCTACATCTGGACGCATTTCAGTCAATGTATCCTTCTGCTTTTGTTTACATTCCACTAGGACTTTGGAATCCAAATGATTCTGAAACTGACAAAAATTAAATTAAATCCTTTTACAGCCAGCCCTTTCAAGGATATTTCTTTGAATTCTGCTGTGAAGTTTGGGAAATGTTATTCCTACATTTTAAAGTATGACCTCCAGAAAAATTTTGATAGTATTTTGGAAAGGTACATTTTTCCCTTTCCAAAAGTGGAAATTGGGAAAAGAGTGAGGTGATGAGTTCAAGATTTTTTTATGTTATTTCACTTTAGAATTGTGCTGTATTTAGTGTGACTGTACATCCTGGTTTATATGTGTTGTCCCAACATTGTTATTAATTGCACTCAAAAAGTGTCCTGATTTGCATGATAAATCATAGGTTCTCCTAACTGATTTTATTTAATTATCAAACAATTGATTGGGATGTTTGTTTGTCTGTAATTAAATTTTTCAGAAAAATGGGGAAAAAAATACTGGGCTTTAAAAAACCCCAATATTTAAATGTAGTTTGAGAAAAAAGCAGTCAGTATTCTTACTCAAGTATTCTTACTTGAATTTGGCTTGCCACAGGCAAGTTTCTAATTGTGGCAGTAACTTAGCTCTGTATTTTCCAGAGCTGTGAAATTGTCTGGATCACAATTTAAAAATTGTAATTAAATCTGCTAAAATTGGAATGCGAGTTACATCTTTGTTGGTGATCCAGTGTTTCTGGCCAGTGATTTCCACCAGCTGTCTTAGCAGTTTCTTCCACCTGTATATCATTCATTTTTTTCTCTTTTCCATCTGTGATTTAGGGTACTGAAGTCACTCTTCATATAACGAGACTGTTCCCATCTCTTCTCCACATCATGAAGTTGATATTTAAGTTTTATCTGCAGGTCTTTGCCTTGCCTTGGTTCTTTCTCATCTATTTCATGGTGAATCCTTACACCTTTGGTATTTCTTACATGTATTCATTCATTTACTCACTTCTCATTTTTTTCATTGCTAGTTCTATTTTTTTTTCTTTTTTTTTAATTTATTTTTAAGGTATCTTCCAGAGATGCTTTATTTTCAGAATTAACTTCAGCTGATTTCAGGAACATTTCAAGTACACTAGCAACTTTTCTTAATTTCCTTTAGCTCTATTATGTGTATAATACACTTTGAGTCTGCTATCAACATCTTTTACATCTTCAAAATGGGTTTCACTCTTTTAGACAATTTCTAGTGAGGTTTCCCTCCCTCTTAATCTTTCCCTTTGTAATCTTACCATGTTAGCACATATATTTTAATTTTCTAATACAATAAATGAGATAAGATATCTTTGCCTTTTGATTGATTTGAAAATGGGGAGTGAGACATTACATTTTCACCTATTTGTCTGAGAGCAACCATAAGATGACAGTTTAATGACTGACAAAGTTCTCACAGTGATTTTGAGTTAGCAATATATCTTGGCCATTCTTAGTTATTTTACATACATGTTTTACATACATTTTCATAGTTATTCTACATACATGTTGAATCATTTTCTCTGAAAACAGATGTCTCAAATGGAAAATAAGATGAATTTCATTATGTATCCTGATAAAATCTCTAGTGAGGATTTGTAACATATATATTTACCTGCAATTCAAAAACATTTGTGGACTTCTAAAGTATGATCTTTCCATTTAAACCAAATAACATCATTAATTCTTAGAACAGAGTTAATTTTCTACTGTAAATATTGCACTTGAGACACATATTCACGAAAGATATTAATAGATGCCAGTAGTAAGCTATTCTATGAGTGTTAGAAAGCTGTGAGTCGAATGAGTAGGGAAAAAAAATAGTATTCAGGAGAAAAATCTGGGTGGAGTAACAGGAAAGTTTAGTAGAAAAAAGAAGGTCAGAGAAGTGACTGGGAGTGGTTAAAAAAGGCTTTCATAATGAAAAATGCCTTTGGCTGCTGGAGACTTTTCTATTGTGTTATTATTTTTTTTAATAGATCTTTCCCTCACAAACACACACCAAAGGAAAGCAGAAAAAAGGTTATTACTAAATACATAGTCCCCTTGTTGCCTCAGTGACCACCATCTTGCTGTAGCATATGACACTCTATTATTAGTAGGAGGCATTTGAAGGATGTTGGTTTGATAAAGTATAACCCCTAAGCCATTTCCCTAACATGATCTTTCTAATATCTTCAAAAAGTGTCTGAGGCTTATCTGGTTCTAATCTTGTCTGGCAATGTGACAAATGCCTCAGGGAAGTGGGAAGGATATAACCTGTCTTCAGAGATTTATAGCATTTCAGGCATCACAGAT
The DNA here is from genome assembly GCF_023699985.2 of Odocoileus virginianus. Taxonomy (NCBI): domain Eukaryota; kingdom Metazoa; phylum Chordata; class Mammalia; order Artiodactyla; family Cervidae; genus Odocoileus; species Odocoileus virginianus. Next base: position 35,089,583 of record NC_069697.1, read on the forward strand.
CCTGGAAGACATTTTTTGTTCTTCTAGGGGACAGGATTCTATTAATATTGTTTTACTATGAACATGAATTAGCAATATTATTACTGATTTTTGGGACTGCCAGTGGTACATGTGTTTCTTGCATAAAGATGGTGCCTTTGACTTACCAGGATGAAGGGGTATTTTTTCCAGAATCAGATGCACATTCATTCTTGCCTGTCATTGCTTGTGAACAGTAGTGGCCTTGTCTGAAATGACTGTCCGGGGTTGGGGCTGCTGGCTTTAGCCAAGGCAAAGGGCAGATGTAACTAAATAACTGCCTAGTTCAAATAAAATATAGAAATAACAGATGCTTGCTTTTAATGGAAAATTGGATCACTTACTGTCTCCCACACTTTCTGTCTCTGGCATTTTTTCCTGCACTCTTCAACAAAGAGTCTCAGACAATAGAAATGGTATTAAGTAAGTTTAAATATTGAGTCAAAGACTAAGAATATCTAAATGTTGAATGATATCCTGTTTTATCTGTGGTATCTAAAATTTTACTTCTATACTTTGTTTGAAGAACTTGTGCCTATTTGTTTCTTTTCCAGAGCATATAGAACTATTATTGGTTAGCACATTAATTTTGTGAAGCAGTATTTAGGGAGCATGGATACAGTTGTTTTACTCATGTTTTGTGTTTGTAGAATGCCTTCAGCACAGGCTCCAGGCTGCACCTGGAGTGTCCTTCCCCTGCTGGGAGAATGGAGGAAAAACCTGTTTAATTGTGATCACTCAAATCAGGTTGAATCAGTACTGGAGCCAAAGGCAGGTTAGTAGCCTGGTTCTGAGGAAAGAGAGATCAAGATCTTTCCCTTCACATGAAAAATCTTAAGTAGATTTTATTTTGGTGCATTTTGATTAGGAAGGAGTGTTTAAACATCTTGACATCAAAATAACTCTTCAGGTTAAAAGATCTCTGACAGCTAAATGGATTATGTAGGTAAATGTTATTTTCTAAAAGCCACCAGGAAACAGAGTGGATGTTGAAATGGGAGATGATATTAGTGACAAAGAAGAAAAAGTGGTTTTTTTGTAGGAGTTTCAGTGCATGTCTAGCACTTCACAGACGCCTGAACTCATTGTCCTTTGATTTTCTTTTTTTTTTTTTTTCAGACTCTACTGCTCACAATTTCTCAATTTTCTGTAGAAATGTATCCTCTACACTGCAACCTAAAAGCTAGGACATCTCACAATTGGAAAAAAAATGTATAAGATAAATCATGCAACTCAGTATGCCTGGTTAGGTATCAGATTAAAAAAAAAAAAAAGAAATCCTGTCTATTTGGTAGCTATTAGACTGCTAAGAAAATTAACTATTCCAATATACTTGCATTGCCAGCAGCGTATTCTCCCTTCTCAGCACGGCTTCCCTTGGCTGTGGTTCATACCATATCAACCATGTACATCAACTCTGGCTCCTCTATGGGAAAATGAAGTTCTTTAAAAGAATATAAGGTCATAAAAGCCAAGAAATAGCACTTTATTACTTTCTATAAGAAGACTTTTAAAACAGAGTGTTTCTTTGTAGCTTAGTACCCAAAGGCAACAGTGATGCTTGTTCTGTGAGCCTGTGGTCCAGCTCCCACTCCCGGCTGGCATCTGCTGGCCCCAGGAGAGCTGCTGGGGACCCAGACAAGCCACGTCCTGTTGGAGACTGTCACTGCATTTTCCACAACAGCATTGGAATTTTCCTAAGGCACTTTCACATCTGGAATTTTAAAGAAAGTTTGCCCTTCAATAAAATGGTAGTAAATCTTAGGAAACATTGTGCCTTTTTTGTTTTAATTAATTTCTCTCCTAAACCATTAACAAATTATTGGTTGTTCCCTCCATTTTTCACCCTTAATGGTAATAATGGACAAAGAGAAGAATTATGAAATGCTCTTTTGTATGTTACCCTTTTAATTTTTTTATTCATTTTTAAAAATTTTTGGCTGAGCTCTGCAGCATGTGGGATCTTAGTTCCCAGACCAGGAATCAAACCTGCATCCTCTGCATTGGAAGCACTGAATCTTAACCACTGGACCAGCAGGGAAGTCCCTGGATGTTACTTTTGAATTAAGGTGGTATAGATACTTTGCAGAATATCTTTCCATTCCTTACATAAGAATATGCGTGCACTACACCATAAATATTAGGGGTCCCTAGTGGCTCAGCAGCGCAGGAGAAGTAGGTTCAATCCCAGGGTTGGGAAGATCCCCTGGAGGAGGAAATGGCCACCCACTCCAGTGTTCTTGCCTGGAGAATCCCATGGACAGAGGAACCTGGCAGGCTACAGTCCATGGGGTCACAAAAGAGTCAGACACAACTTAACAACTAAACAACACCCAAAGTATAAACATTTTATTTTCGTAAAACACCATTGCTTTATTATGAACATATAGCATTTGTCAGATTAAACAAGATTGAAACACGCTTGTAATGAGTAGCTTGTGTGTGACCTGCCTTTATCCAGGCTTCAGAGACACTGTCTTACTTGTAAGCTTGATTTGGAGACTGTTATCACTACAGTATGCCAGTTACTAAGCATGTGAAGTATCTCTCTAAAAGCCAATTTTAATGACTCCAGCCTGCTATTAGAATAGTTTAATCAAATTCTGAAAGTGACAGTTTCTTATTTTAAAATGTCAAAGCTGTTCTCTTTTTGACTGAAAAAAATTGTGATGGTTTTGGAATAGGTAATTTAGTGTATGAGAGGAGCCTTTTTTATATGGGGAGAAAAACTGCATGGTTACATAAAACAGTCATGAAACCTAGAATTCTGACTTGCTAATTTTTATAAAAACAAAATGACTCCCACAGAAAGCTCAGAATTGTAATAACTCAAGTATTCTACAAATTGTGTGTCATAGCTGATATTCGGAGGGATCTAGCCCTTCCAGTTCCTAAATGGGTAGCCTTTCCCTTCTCCAGGGGATCTTCCCAACCCAGGGATCGAACCCAGGTCTCCTGCATTACAGGTGGATTTTTTACCAGCTGTGCCACAAGGGAAGCCCAAGAATACTGAAGTGGGGAGCCTATCCCTTCTCCAGGGGATCTCCCTGACCCAGGAATCGAACTGGGGTCTCCTGCACTGCAGGCAGATTCTTTACCAACTGAACTATGAATGAAGCCCCTTCCAGTTCCTAAAGCATCTTTTAAACAAACATCAACATCTTTAAAAATAGAGCATTTGAGGGATCCCCTAGTGGTCCAGTAGGAGTAGGCACATTTACTGCTGTCTGGGTTCATCCCTCTTCAGGGAACTAAGATCCTGAAAGCTGTTCAGCATGGCAAAAAAAAAGCATTTGCAGATAGGAAGAGAGGGTGGTATGTGAATAGATGATATAAAATCTGGAGTTTGTTTGCCTTTTTGATTATCGGCTTAACACCACCCCCCATTTTTAGGGGGGGCAGGAGCCTGCAAACTATGGCTCCTCTCCTACTCTGATGTCAGGAAGGACCTAAACTACTGGAGTTTGCAAGTTTAGTTAGACTCTGAAACACATTTTCCAGGACAAATTATGTGACCTGTCACACTTGGCTTGCTTCCTTCACTTGTCCCTTTCTTCATCCACATAACATTGCTCCTCAGCCCAGGTGCTGTGCTTGGCCAGCTCACAGAAGGTTAAAGCAGAATGAATATGTGTTGAATAAACTGACTTTATTTATAGAACATTCACTGTTGTCTTGTACTCTTCCCAAGGCTTAGCTCTGTGCAGCTCAGACAAGATTTTCTGTGGCTCTGTAGTACCCAGCGGTCACCACTCTGGTAGAAATTAGTGCACTGTTCTTGGACTGTGTCCTACACTGGGCTGTCAGCCCTTTGGGGCCAGTGTCTCCTTCTAGCCTGGGGGTCTGGCACGGTGTAGGTGTTCTGAAATATTTGTTGAAAAAATTTCTGTGTTATCCATTTAAATCCTTCTTTGAAACCCATAATGCAGTTGTGTGTAGATATTAAAGAAGTCAAGATTGCCTGTATAGACTTCTTGACTAATTGTAGAAGGTCATTTGTCCGGTCATTTAATAAAGGTTTATTGAGGTACTACTTTGTGCCAGACTTTATCTCTGAATCAGGGTCCAGATAGGAGAACTCAGACCGGGAGCCACACTGCGCTTGTCTGAATCTGGGCTGCCACACTACTCGCTGGATAATCTCAGGCAGGTCATTTAACCTCTTCTGAAAGTGGGGATATTATTAGTCCCTCCACTAAAAGGTTGTTGTAAGGATGAAATTAATTACTTTGTATCCAGTGCTTAGATCCTGTGTGGGTAGTTATTACTGTTGGTGGTTATTAGAAAGACCAAAGACCAGTATGTTGTGAGATGAAGCTGGACAGGTCAGAAGGCCAAGTCTCCCAGTTTGGGGCTTCATTCTCCTCCCTGGGAAGCCATCAAAACCTTTAAAGCTGGGGGAGGGTGGTAATGAAGTCTATCTGTAGCTTTTCACCTCTGCCAAGGCCAGAGAACCTCCTTCAGTGAATTCAACAAGCACTTGCTTAAGGCACCATTGTAAGTAGCCACTTGAATATAATCAATAGGGCTTTATGTCTGAACCACAGAAAAGAATACAGATTGTATCCAGGAACCTAGTGGGGTGGTAAGTGTTTGCTTACCTTCCAAGTGGAATTAAGAGATACATAATATTACAGACCTACCTTCAGGCTATTTGTAAAGAAAATCAAATTTAGTGATTAAATGCAAAAGGTGTAATTCTTTTTACTTCCTGGGCTTCCAAGAACAATGAAAGGTTTATATGCTCTGGGAATAAGAGTAAGGTTGTTGCTAATTGTGAGTAACCAAGTAACAGATAAAGAAAATACTGTATAGATAGTCCTATTATTCTAGAAATATTCTAGAGGAATGGTTTTAAAAAGCTGTTCTTTAATAAGTTAGCTTTATTTCCTCTTATTAAAATATTTAGAATGTATAACTTACAAATATCTGTTTGTCATATTTAAAAATTATGTGTTAAACCATTAAAAAAAACCATGAGAAAAATTTCAACCCTGAACTGCTATGTCATTTGAAACTTGAAAATACATTGGAAATAATTATTTCTGTACATTCTTATTTAGAAAATAATTATATGTATGTAGTACTGTCACTGGAGAAGGAAATGGCAACCCACTCCAGTATTCTTGCCTGGAGAATCCCTTGGACTGGGGAGCCTGGCGGGCTGTGGTCCATGGGATCGCAGAGAGTCGGACAGGACTAAAGTGACTGAGCAAGTATTGTTGTAAATATATGTTGTAAAAGCTTTAAAATTTTAGAGATGGGGATAAGAAAAGCAAAGCAAAGTAACATTGCTAAACTGATTTTACATTCCCACAGAATGATTATTGTCTTCAGCATGTTTAAACACAGTACTACAGCTAAAACCTCCCAGAATATTTGGGCTTAATTTATTCTATTTTCCTTTACAGGCTAACGGAATTTGTGTATTCTAAAAAAGTTTTTAAAAATAGTTTAAAGCTGCTCACCCCAAGTAGTACTTCTAAGTGGACCATCCCATCCAGGTGTCTGTATTAACGCTGTCTGGTATGGTGCATGCATGCTAAGTCACTTCGGTGGTGTCTGACTCTTGCGACCCCATGGACTGTAGTCTGCCAGACTCCTGTCCATGGGATTCTCCAGGCAAGAATATTAGAGTGGGGCTTGGGGAAGGTGTTACCTTTTCTGTGGATCAGAAAAAGCAGAAGCAAAACTTGGGATAATCTTTGTTGTTAAAGCTGATGGAAATGTCTAACACTCTGTGTATTTCTGTGTCATGATATCTGGTCTCTCCCTGCCCACCTCCTTCACAGAACCCGTCTCCTCCCAGCCCAGCTCAGCGCACCTGACCAGTGAGGTGTGTTTTGCCTTCTGTTTTTCTTTCTGCAAGACAAAGCTAGGAAAGTGAACAGTAAGAGAAAAGTCCTCAGGGAATTGACGTGTGTTGCTATGGTGAGGTCTTTCACTGTGAATAAAGATGCTCTTTGGGGCAAAAAAAAAAAAAAAAGAATGCTAGAGTGTGTTGCCATGTCCTCCTCCAGGGGATCTTCCTGACTCAGGGATCAAACCCATGTCTCTTATATCTCCTGTATTGGCAGGCAGGTTCTGTACCATTAGCGCTGCCTGGGAAGCCCATCTAGTATGGTACTCTGGGTTAATAAAAGGTCTAGGTCCATTCTCCATCCTATGTGATTCAGACTAGAGGAACTTTCATATTAATACCCATTATTGTTCAGTGCCTTAGGGAAAGAGTTCATGAAGGGAACTTGAACCTGAGTTTTAAGGGAAAAGTTCCTTGTTTTAAAATCTCCACCCTGAATAGAAGTTGGATTTGTTGGCATTAGTAAATGCATTCCTCTTCTTCTCTTGGGTTTTGCTAAAAGACTTTTTTGAACCTAAAACTTCCCCTTTTTGATAGGCACTTGCCTCACCCTGTGTGATGCTTTTTCTGTCTTACAGGTTTCTAGTCCCTCTATTGAACAACTTGTGAATTGTTAATGTGTCTAAAAGGGAAATACAGATGTCATCCACCGCCTTTGGAATGTCCTAGTCCAGACTCCTTTTTAATAGATAATTAGGGAATAAATTTCCAAGTTTTCTTAGAAAAAGTGTCTTTCTCCAGCCACACTTCTGGGCATTTTTTACTGTTTAATTCTAAAAGTTTCCATTTAAAAATTGAGTTCTTCTACTTTTTTTCTTTTTTGCTCATTTGTATCTTCTGATTTCTTTATAGTAAGAATGACAGCTACTGAGGTAATGAGCACTTAATACATACAAGGCTTACATGCCTTATCTCTTTTAATCTTTACAATAGTAAGTAAAATGAATTCGGTTCTAGGACCCATTGTAGTATCCACTTATTTAATGTTTACATGACTTGATGAGTATTTTTATTATCATCACTTTTCAAAGGAGGAAACTGAGGCAGACATTCAAGTGATTTGCACCAGGTCCTCTTGGGTAAGTGGCAGAGCCAGGCTTGAACCGAGGTGGTCCAGCGGTGTAGCCCATTCTCTTTAACATATCTGGGAAGATACCTTTCCTTCTGTCCCATTCAGATTGCCTGATCTTATCTCTGCTTCACAGATGAAGCTGGAGCTGACAGAGGTTAAGTAACTTGCTCTAGGTGACAAAGCTGGTAGATGGCAGCATGAGGAGGCACTCTGGTTCTTCTGGTTCTAGAGCCTGTTTATATTTCAGTAGCATAATGCAATGGACATACTTGTTTGAAAATTTTTTAAAAAGAAACTGAAGGTGGCATACAAACACTCATATTCTAGAACACCACTTCCCTCTTTGCCAGAAGACTTTTTGTGTTTGCTCAGCTTTAAAACCGAGGTGCACATTTCTGAGAGAATGGCTGCTTACGGTACTGCTCAGTGTTACCCAAGCCCAACTCTTAATTTCTTCCCTGGCTGGGTTCCTTTTCAAAAGAAAAGAAAGGATGCCTTCTTCCTGGCAACCGTGCCCCCTGGCAGAGATTCCTTAGGAATATTCATGATTCCTGAGTCTTCCTTCTAGTTTCTACTATGAGGCTGGCCATAATAAGAATGGAAATAAAGATAACTCACATTTATGGAGCACTTTCTCTGTTCCAGGCCCTGGACTAAACACTTTCTATACACTGTCTTATTTGATTTTCACAGCCCTCTATGGTAGACACTATTACTTTTTCCATTTTACAGAAATAGCTATAAAGACATTAAGTAACTTTCTTGAATGTATACAGGTAGTGAATGGCTAGTAGAGATTACAATCAGTATCTCTCACACTTTGCAAAACCCATCTTCTTAACCTCTCTGCTCTCCTGTAGTTTAAGGTCCATAATGATTACTATTTAAATGGACTTACGTGGTGACTCAGCCATAAAGAACCCGCCTGCCAATGCAAGAGACGTGAGTTCAGTCCTTGGGGCGGGAACATTCCCTGGAGAAGGAAGTGGCAACTCACTCCAGTATTCTTGCTGGGAAATCCCATGGCCAGAGGATCCTGGCAGGCTACATTCACAGGGTTACAAAGAGTTGGACAGGACTGAGTGAGTAAGCAACAATAACTAGTTAAACATTGTAGAACCAAAGTGGGAGTTTTGGTGGGCTGGGGTGGTGAGGATCAGCTGCTTCTTACCAGCTGGCTTTAAAAATTCAAATGCTTCATAACACTGGTTTAAAACTGGATGGCTTCTTCTTAGGAAAGTATTAATAACTGGGCTCTAGCATCATACTCATACAAAAGCAGACAGTCAGCTGGCTGCTTTTCGGAAGGGAGGCTGTCCAAATAAACATCTCCTCCCTCGGGCCACACACGCAGAGAAGAAACAGGCTTGAAGCTGTTGGCTCAACGTGTGTTTCCCGTTCCTCTGTCCTGTCCCTGCTTTATTTATTTGCCACCATACAGAGATGGCACCCTTATTCTGCACAGGTGGATCAATATTTACAGCCGTTCAGAGGACTCTCCCCATTCTGTAGGCTGCCGTGTAACAAAAGTTGTCTATTTTTCTTCACATCTGCTGGCAGGACTGCAGTTAAAATTAGCAGGAGCTTTGAGAGATGGCCAGTTCAAAGGCATTTTGTTTGGAGCGCTCCCAGCCATTTTTCTATTTGCTGGGAGAGGAAAGTATCCCCCGTGGCATACAGGTATGAGACCCAGAGCCGGATATGTGGCTCAGAGCAGACATTTATTTCTCATCTCTATTTTTTCTCATGATTGCCTCAACTTTCTGGTGTATGATAGCAGCCATCTGTACAATTATGCTCATTTAACCTACTGTAAGTTTGAAATTGAAGGTTGCATAGGTGTATATTAACAAGGGTGGTGTTGATAAATAAAAAAATTTTAGTTAATGAATGAGATTGGCTTTAATTATTGAAAAGAAATATGTATGTCTAGCAGGCTTCCTCAGTAAGACTCTTTTATGCTGACTGTGGCACATTTTTCCTCAAATAATTGCAGAGCTCAGCTTTATCATTAAGCAGATGGTTTCTGTTAATTCCCAAGGAAAGTAAATGATTGCAATTAACCAAATATTCAAAACTGGAGGATTTTAGAGTTCAGTCCTGTGACCTCTGGCATAAGTCTGTGTGTCACCCTTTCTTTCAGGGGATGCAGACAATTTCATAACATCTCCCATTTTATAGGGAGGCTTTAAAACGAATTTTGAGAGTTCCCAAAGCTAAGCTGATGCTAAATCTCTATTGACTGGCTGGTTCTAAATTTTTGTGGTATTCTTTTCAGTCTATTTTTATTGTTTTGGTAGTGGACAAAGGGTTGAAAATATTCTAGATAAATTTGAGTACTGGAGGGGAGGAAAAGAGTTCCCAAGTAAATTCAGGTAGTACCGCAGAGGTCATTTCTTTTAAATTAATGCTTCTTTGCTTCCTTGCCCTGTTGTACAACATGTGAGAGGCTATTTCATTGCCTTGGCAGTTTCAAAAGAAAGATAAAACTGATATAAAGAATATTCCCATGCAAGCCCATCCCCCCCCCCCCCCCCCAGTTAAGTTGACTAATGTTTGCAGTGAATTTCTTCAGATTTGTTGATTTTAACCATATAATAGCAGTTCTTCCTTTCATTTTAAAATTTAGTCATTTGCTTAACAAAGGTTTGTTTGGGTGGGCTGCTGTGTGCAAGATGCTAGGACAGGAAGGAAAAAGGCTTTTGATCGATTTCAAGGAACTTACAGAGCAGGTGCAAAGACATTGTGAATTATCACTGTCCTAGCAGATACATGGATAGGGAGCACTTCAGCATGTGGGCAGGTGTCAGGAAAGAGTCAGAGCAGAGAAAGACTTGAGCCAAGGCTAGAAGGTTGAATAGAAATGTTCCAAGTTGTCAGCATAGTGGGAGGAAGGGTGTGTGCAACTCAGGGAGGCCCCAAAGCAGAATGGATTCTGGGCTCTCCGGTAATTAGATGTTGCCAGGATGCAAATTTCAAGGGACGTGTTGGAAGCTCAGGTCAGACTGGTTGGCTGGGGCCAGATAATGATGCCCTTTTCTAACTTGCTAAAGAAGAGTTGAGATTTTTATCCTACAGCTGATACTCTTGGTGGCAGCAGTCTAGAGAATGGACAGATTAGATGAACTGAGACCAGACTGGGAAGATGGTGACCCCTCCATTACAGAGTCTGGGAAGAGACAGAAGTCCATGGGGAGCTTCAGTTTCTGGTTCAAAGCACTGTTGGGAGGAGGTGTGCACATCCTAGGAGAGGGGGACTGTGAAAGGGGAAGGGAAAGGGTGCCTTGAGCCCAAGAGGAGATGGTGGACAGTGAGGGCATTACATGGCCCCAGTGCATAAAGGAGACTTTGAAACACTGTAGACTCATGAAACTATGATAAACTTAACAACAATAGGTATTTTAACCCCTTGTCTTTCTTACACTCTTTATTTTGCATTCTCACGAAGCCCAATTTAGTGTGGTTCTGCTGTGGCTGTTGGATGTATGTTCTTACCCTAACTCAACTTCAGGAGGACCACCTGATGCAGCTGGGGCCTGCGAACCCTGGGGGATGAGGAGCACTGACATGGGTACCAACTGTTACTTAGCATTACTCCTCATACCTTTATTCTAACTTCCAATGGGAGAGGCGACCTTATCTAGAAAGTTACAAGTGGTCCAAGTGCCCTCACTTCTTCTTACTCAAAATCATAGAACTTTCTGAGACTCTGGTTTGCAGCTTTATCATTAGTTTAAATTGTAGGTGGGGGTTGGACAGGACAGCACATTCTTTCTGTCTGAAATAATAACCTTCATCTTCCATGCCTTCTCTCTGAATCTGGGCCTTTAAGGACCAGCTCAAACTCCCCCTCCTCCCACTTTGACTGTGCCTCCTGAAAGGGCGCCAGTCCTTGCTCCTTGGAGTTTATTATTTGGACCTCTTATTCACCATTCAGCTTATATGGTCTTGTGTACTTAGTTATTTGATGTGCTTCGCTGTCGTGTGCTTCTTGATGGACTGTCTTTGGGGGAGCACCCTGGATTATCCTCTTTGTTTCTTGTATATTATGCTTAATGCTTGCAAATTATTGGCTGGAGAAGACTCCTGAGAGTCCTTTTACTGCAAAGAGATCAAACCAGTCAATCCTAAAGGAAGTCAATCCTGAGTATTCAATGCTGAAGCTCCAATACTTTGACCACCTGATGCAAAGAGATGACTCATTGGAAAAGACCCTGATTCTGGGAAAGATTGAAGGCGAAAGGAGAAGGGGGTGGCAGAGGATGAGATGGTTAGATAGCATCACCAACTTAGTGGACAGGAATTTGAGCAAACTCCGGCAGACAGTTGAGGACAGAGGAGCCTGGCGTGCTGTAGTCCATAGGGTTGCAAAGAGTCAGACACAACTTAGCGACTGAACAACAATAACAATATTACGCTTATACTTAGAAACCACCATAGATATTTGTGTGTTAATATATACAAGATATTTTTCTACTACATGTACTGTGAAATTTTACCTTCATATTCTTCTCTCATAAGTTAAAACTGTCAGTTATAAACATAGTTGTCTTCTTTAGGTACATAATACTGTTAATCTGAGAACCTTGAATGTAGGTTTATCTAGTTCCCAGTTATAATCTAAATTGTTCCAATAATGGTAGCTCATGCATTTTATCCCATTTGGTTTTGAAAAATAACATTGTGAAGTAGGTGTGTTATTTTTTCCATTTGATAGATGGAGAAACTGGGCCTTAGAGAAGATAGGTAACCTGTCCCGAAACACAAAACTCCACCTGCAGATCCTGGAGTTCTGTCCATTGCACTGTTACTGACTCTAGTGTGTATTACATTATATAACTGCTCAAGTACTTCCTGGATATCTGTCATTAGACTCGATTAGAAATGGTTAAAACTGTCTGCCAGTCCCTTACTCTTTTGCCCGCCATGCAGCACTTCCTGTTATAAGCACTTGCTAGGAATATACTTCAGGCGGAGTTTTGAAAGTAGCTCGTTCTAAGACCTCCCCAGTCTAAGATTTAATGTTGTAAAAGCTAGGCATATAAGGGAAGTAATATTACAGGGGGTAGACATTATTGCAGCTACAGAAAATGAAATCTTCTCCAAATTGCTCCTGTTAATAATAATACATGAATATTTGTCACCTGCAGCTAATTACAGAAAAACAACTCAGGGTATATTTTGTGAGAACTGTTAACAAGTAGTCAAAATGGCTGGCTTGAATTTCTTTCTTTCTTCTCCCTTCTTGCAAAATAGTTGAAATGCAGTAAAAACGAAAGGTCCAAAGACACACAACAACAGAACACAGAGTTCTTGGGAAATTCACAAAGCTACATAATTCAGCCAGTAAATTTAAGGGTTTTATTTCATTGTTAGAAAATCTGATGCTCGTTGAAGTCAGCTTGAGAAACTCTCCTAGAGTACTAGATGGAAGATTTACCACTTTAAAGGGCTCCAAGTGAAGAAGAATATTTAATTCTTTCATCAGTTTGCCTCAGATATTCCTGAAAGTTGGACAGTACAAAGAGGCAGTAGCAAGTCAGGTGGAAATGTCCTTCCATTGTATGACTCTGTTTTCATTTAACTTATATTAATGTCCACTACGCCCATTTTGTCTCTGTATAACATAATTTTGCCTGTGATTGATTACCCGTTCACTTCAAATTTATGCGTACTGTGATTTAATTAACTTTACCCTTAAGCAACATGTTTGGAGACATAATAATGAGGTGGGAGTCTTTTCAGAGTATTCATAACATAGACCTTTTTTTTTTCCTTTGGCTTAGCATCAGACTTTAAATTCTGTGAGGCAAAGGGCTGAATTCTGAGTCCACATGACTCCAGAGAAGGTCTCTCATATATTTTCAAGAGTGTTTGCTCATCATTGTTCAGAAAAGATTACTTTCTCACATATGAAGTAAGAAAGATTATTTTCTCTACTGCCAATTAAGAATATCTAGAAAAAAAAAATCTTTGGGGTGCAGAGATTATTTTTTACTGAGTCCTTTGAATTAGTTTCATGACATTCCTCCTTTAAAATTATTTTAATGTGTTGAATTTTAATATTTTCTAAGAACATACTAAAACAAGATACAGATAAACAACTTAATGTATGTGATTTGGGGAGATTAGGTATTTCTCCTACATTCTGTTCAATGCATACTTGCTATGAGACTGCAGACTGCATCCTGACTTTATGCATTTGGATATCTATGTCATTCATCCAGTGACATGCAACAGTATTTTTAAGCCCACTGACTGTGTGCTGGTTGCTATCAAAATTCAGTGTAGTAGCCCTAGGAGATCATGTTCACTTCTCCTCCAGAGCTTGAAGTAGGGAAAGTAGCTAATCCTCACCTTCTGTAAGAAGTAGTCAGAGATAATGACTAGAATTTTTAAATTAAATGTAACAGTTCTACATATTGTATAGAAATACAGAGATCAAAAGTAGTAGAAGAAATAACTGCAAGAGTTAAAAGTGGATGACTCTGTTGGCCAAGGGTGGCCAAACGACTACTGTTGCTGTTGTAAGCCTTTTAGCACTATTTTGCTTTTAAAAAAATCTGTGTGTGTGTGTATATATATATTTATATATATAATGTCAATAAAAATAAACATTTTCAGAATGATAACAAATTTTACCTGATGGTTGGCGTGGTTCTTAGAGTTTGGGGTAGTGGTTGAATTCTGTCTGAATCCTGATGGAACTGTCCTGCCCTGCAGAGGGTGGAGCCCACCATCTTCACTTGGCAGGTGGAGAAAAAGGCCTGCATCTGGGGTTGGTTCATCAGTGCAACTGGGAGATGGGAGTGGGGGAGATCTGGCCTCACCAGATTCCCAACCCCAAAACTGAAGGTTGCCAGGGGAATTTTAATTAGTAAAACATGATAGATTTATAGACATAAAAAATAGCTACAAAAATTGAGATGTTATTGAGGAATATACATATAGACACAGTACCAAAAAAATTACATATACTAACCATCGATAAAAACAAAACAAAACCCACTTTTATAATGGAGAAATATGGTGCTCACCGGCTTAACTAAGTAATCACTCTGAAATTCAGTAACGGGGGCAAGCTGATGTTTTTTTATGTGAAACAATATGAAGTACACACCACCACCAGTGAAATCTTCTTTCCAAGGATAATTAACCTGAATCCAATCAAACCTGACACAGGTTACAGGAAATTGAGGGGCTAGCAGAAGATGTTAAAAGACAATATAAGCAAACAACCAAATCCAGAATGTGGCCCTTCTACAAGACAACAGCTATGATGCTTTAAAAAGCCAATGTGATTTTAAAAAATAGTAAGGACACTACTATTGGCTAAAAAGACTAAAGGAACCTAGTGATCAAAAGCAGTATACCACTTGATTGGATGCTGGTCAGGTGGGAGAAAAGCTGCTTTTAAAACCTTTTAGGACTTCCCTGGCAGTCCAGTGGTTAGAACTTGGCACTTTCAGTGTCCTGCTGCTAAGTCGCTTCAGTCGTGTCCGACTCTGTGTGACCCCATAGATGGCAGCCCACCAGGCTCCCCGGTCCCTGGGATTCTCCAGGCAAGAACACTAGAGTGGGTTGCCATTTCCTTCTCCAGTGCGTGAAAATGAAAAGTGAAAGTGAAGTCGCTCAGTCATGTCTGACTCTTCTCGACTCCATGGACCGCAGCCTACCAGGCTCGTCCGTCCATGGGATTTTCCAGGCAAGAGTACTGGGGTGGGGTGCCATAACCTGGGTTTAATCCCTGGTCAGAGAACTGACCTTCCACAAGCTATGCAGCTCAGCCAAAAAAAAAAAAAAAAATCCCTCCCACCCCCACCAAAAAAAAAAAAAAAGCATTTAAAAAACAAATTGAAATCTTTGAATAGGGATTAAATACTTGATATTATGAAAAATTATGTTAATAAAAACCTTCATTTTATTACCTTACTAACTTTGACAGTATAGAAAATAAAACCAAAGGCCACCGGAAGCATACCTTGGTGAAGCCTAGCGCTGTCACAGCTGAGTTCTCGGTGATCCCGCTTCCCTCTTTTCTCTCTCTGCCCATGAATGACATGGATGGAGTTCCCACCTCTGCCGTGTTGCTGGTTTTCCTGGGCACGCCATCTTTCCTTCAGAGCTGCGTTTCTCGATAAGATAAAATAACTGTACAACCTCATGAGGACTGTGGTCGAGTGAGTTCTGTTTTGACCTTGTGGATGGGACAGTGCTGTGTGCACGGGCGGTGTCAAGCCTGTTTCTCTTCCTTGCTCCACCCCACCCCCACACACCCCCTGCGACGGCAGGGAGCCTGGGTTCTGTTATTGATGAGTACTGTCGTAAACGTCTTAAATGGGGATGTCTCCACCCCGGCCCTTCAGAGAAAGGTCAGCCTGCTGCAGAGACTGTATCCATCAGGCTCCTTCTCTCCTGGGCTGTGCTGGTGCACAGGTCCTTTGGGGTGGTGGGAGCTTCTGCCGGGGTGATGGGAGCTTCCGCCGGGGTGGTGGGAGCTTCCGCCGGGGTGGTGGGAGCTTCATCCAGGGTGGTGGGAGCTTCCGCCGGGGTGGTGCGAGCTTCCGCCGGGGTGATGGGAGCTTCCGCCGGGGTGGTGGGAGCTCCAGCCGGGGTGGTGGGAGCTCCAGCCGGGGGTGATGGGAGCTCCAGCCGGGGTGGTGGGAGCTCCAGCCGGGGGTGATGGGAGCTCCAGCCGGGGTGGTGGGAGCTCCAGCCGGGGTGGTGGGAGCTCCAGCCGGGGATGATGGGAGCTCCAGCCGGGGTGGTGGGAGCTCCAGCCGGGGTGGTGGGAGCTCCAGCCGGGGTGGTGGGAGCTCCAGCCGGGGGTGATGGGAGCTCCAGCCGGGGTGGTGGGAGCTCCAGCCGGGGTGGTGGGAGCTCCAGCCGGGGTGGTGGGAGCTCCAGCCGGGGGTGATGGGAACTCCAGCCGGGGTGATGGGAGCTCCAGCCGGGGTGGTGGGAGCTCCAGCCGGGGTGGTGGGAACTTCCACCGGGGTGGTGGGAGCTTCAGCCGGGGTGGTGGGAGCTTCAGCCTGGGTGATTGTTTCTGGCACCGCTGTCTCTTGTCCCTAATGAGGAGAACGGTTCTTGTTCTTCCTCAGTCAGTTCTGCCCTTCGTAAGAGAACAGAGGAGTTGGCACGGTTTTTGTGTAGATAACCATCAAACTAGATAACAAAGTACCAAAACAGTCCTCTTTATGAAGTAAGTCAGATTTTCCTCCTATGCAATATAAAGTACATATTCAATTGTCTGCTTCTTCTTTGATCTAAGCTACTTGGACCTCACTTCAGCAACCCCATGACTGAAAGTTTTCTTCTGGAAAAGTGTATCTAATGTTACTGATTCAATACTGTATTTCTTGAGATTGTACTACAGTGTCTGAGTCATTTTATCTCTGAATGGGGGCTATCAAGCATTCCCAGGTGAGCAGATAACATACTTGTTTTTCAAAAACAAATCCACAAATAACTATTTTATTTTTCTGATAAATAGATATTTTTATGTCTTAAAGGAAGATTTCTAAATACAAACACAAAGTAAGGGGCCTTAAAGGAGCTTGATGAGAATGAAGGAAAATATTTCATGGCCACTGAGCTATGATAAATCCTTTTCAGATCTAATAAAAATAATTGACATTCATTTAAAGCATACTTTGTGCTAAATGCTTAGTTACTATGTCAAGTGACATATGATCAGTATTGCATTAAATGCTCCCAACAATCTTATTCTTATTCCCATTTTACAGATGAAGAAACTGAGTCTTAGAGAGATAGCTAATTTTCCTAAGGTCCACACGATGAGGAGGCCAAGTGGAGAATCTATGTGCAGCCAATGACTCCAGACTCAGACTCTGAACCATCAGACTGCTGCCATCTTCCTGTCAGAGCAGTCTGCTGTCCTGGGAGAAAAAGAAATGCTCATTTAGTTACCCTCTCCAAAGTGAAGTGGAGTTTGAGGAATCTTAGAACAAACTTTTATTGGCTTCAGTTGTGTAAATAAATTTATTGATTTAACTCTTGAAACATTTCCATCTTTTAATGTGTCCAAGAAGGTCTTAAACAAAACCAGGGAGGTTTATGACATACGATGTAATTCCTGATTAACTTGACGAGGTGGGATGGTTTTATGTTGTACTCATCGCAGTTGATTTTCTTACCCCGGCTCGACTGCCAACTGGAAGAGATATCAAATATTCTTCTCTAGGACATTGGATTGTAATTAAAGGGCTCTTCTGTTCCACTGCTTCTTTTACTTTCTCTGAAGTCCAAAATCAAAACCAGAACTCTAGCATACTTGACATTTCTTTCAGTCTTGTGCATTAATAAAACTTTTTTTTCTTGTTGCTCTGTAAGGAATACATTTAGAAAGGCACAAAGGACTCTTATTTCTTTAAAAGCGTAATGTATAAATATGTGACTTTCAGATGCAAAAGCGACTGATCTCTTAAACCTAATGCAAAGTTCTTAATAACTGACTACATACATAGAGTAATCACTGAAATTTCCAGGAAAATGGAAATTGCTGATGGAAGACTATGATAAGGATTATAGAGGTGCCTGCTCATACCAAGACAGCTGTCAGCTGTCCCATTAAGAAAGGGTGCACTCTGTTTCCAGGGCAGGAAATAAGACCACAGTAATATAAAGATACAGATAAAAATTTCTGATTGTATTATTTTTGGAAACATTTTAATCATTTTCTAATGATAGAATTTGAATATTCAAATATTTGTACTATTTAGCATCCCTTCAAGCTATCAAAATACCTTATATCTTTTTTCTTAACTATTTAAATATTATTTTAAGTATGTATCCTTTAGTAAAATTCACAGTTTATTTTAAAACCATAAAGCACAACTAATTCCCATGTGTTTTCTTGAAGTTGACGTAGTACAGCTACCAGTATCTCACTTTTGAGAAATCAGAGACAGTGAATGGTTAGGTCAAAGCTCTGGTGTCCTATAACAAGAAAAGGAAGGAATTCCCTGGTCATCCAGTGGTTGGGACTCTGTGCTCTCACAGCTGAAGGCTGGGTTCAATTCCTGGTGAGGGAATTAAGATCCCACAAACTGCATGGTGTGGCTTTAAAAAAAGGAGGGGTTGGGCGAGAAACTCTTCATGTGTAGCATTGCAGTGCATACTCTATCACTCGGTCCTGTCTGACTCTTTGCAACCCCATGGACTATAGCCCACCAGGCCCCTCTGTCCATGAAATTTTCTCAGCAAGAATACTGGAGAGCATGGTGGTAACTTAAGCCAAATGTAATGCACTTATAGGTAAGAGAACTTTCTCCTGGTGTAACCCTGTAGTCTGCAGTCATGAAGAGGGATGGGAAGAATAAGACGTGGTGCTCTTTCTGCTGCTGCTAAGTCGCTTCAGTCGTGTCCGACTCTGTGTGACCTCATAGACGGCAGCCCACCAGGCTCCCCCGTCCCTGGGATTCTCCAGGCGAGAGCACTGGAGTGGGCTGCCATTTCCTTCTTCAGGTGCTCTGTCTAAAGGAGCTTAAAATCTCGTGGGAAAGAAAAACATCATACACATTAAACTGTTAGGACACTGGCCCTTTCTGTATTAACTGCAGTAATGAGCCAGGATCGTGATACTATGTCCTCCAAGTGCGATCCTCAGACAGCTGCACAGCAGCTCTGTTCCTGGAAGCTTATGAGGACTGTGTAATGTCAGGCCCCATCCTGACCTACGGTCTCAGAGTCAGCATTTTCATAAGATCCCCAGATGAGTGCTATGCCTATTGAAGTTTGAGAAGTGCTCAGCTGGAATAATGCAAGCAGTGTGTTTTTAGACCCCACAACACTGTCCAGTGAATTTTCTATGATGAAAATAGTCTGTTTTCTTCACTGCCTAATACAAGAGCCACTTGTATTATGTGGAGCTGTTAGCTTATGTGGAAGGACTGATGTTGAAGCTGAAACTCCAGTACTTTGGCCAGCTGATGGGAAAAGCTGACTCAGTTGAAAATACCCCAATGCTGGGAAAGATTGAGGGCAGGAGGAGAAGGGGATGACAGAGGATGAGATGGTTGATGGCATCACCAACTCAATGGACATGAGTTTGAGTAAACTCCAGGAATTGGTGATGGACAGGGAGGCCTGGTGTGCTGCAATCCATAGGGTCACAAAGAGTTGGACATGACTGAGCGACTGAACTGAACTGAGCTTATGGGACTATTGAGCACTTGAAATGGAGGGAGTAGGGCTGAGGAACTAAAGTTTTAATTCTAAATTTAAGCTTAAATAGCCACATGAAGCTAGTGGCTGAAGCATTGGACAGTGCAGGAGAAGAAAGCACTGGATGAAAAACAAAAGATTTAATACTTGTTCCAACACTAATGGTACGGAACACGGTGGGAAAGAACCCTTAATGTACTTTGCCTCAGTTTTGTCATCTGTAGGTGATAAGTTGAATTAGATGATCTTAAAGGGGTTTTTTGGTGGGGTTTTATGTGTGTGTTTTAGTATTACTGTCACAAGACTGCTTTTGTTGTAAGAATGTTTTTTGAACAACTGAACCTTGAAGTGGACATGCCATTTTTAAGAGTTTAACCTGGGCAGAGTCATCAAAACAGGAAGGAAAGATGTGTTTATCAAGTGGTGGGTTCCGCAAAGGAGGAGAGCATAGTTCGGTACTCAGCACATACAACTTGTCCTGTTTTATCCCCAGAGCCTAGATCTCTTGTCTGATATATAAATGCTTATGTGCTCAGTCGCTTCAGTCGTGTCTGTTTCTTTGCAACCACATGGATGGACTGTAGCCCGCCAGGCTCCTCAGTCCATGGGATTCTTCAAGCAAGAGTACTGGAGTGGGTTGCCATTTCCTACTCCAGGGGATCTTCCCAACCCAGGGATCAAACCTGTGTCTCTTAAGTCCCCTGCACCGGAGACTTTACCATAGACTTTACCCCTCGCGCCACCTGGGAAGCCCCATCACAGTCCAGTCAGTTCCGTCACTCAGTCGTGTCTGACTCTGTGACCCCATGGACAGCAGCATGCCAGGCTTCCATGTCCATCACCAACTCGTGGAGCCTGCTCAAACTCATGTCCATCAAGTTGGGGATGCCATCACAGTAAACACTATAAATTTGTTGCACGAGTGAATCAGTGTGATGCTTAAATGTCTCCTCAAATCACCAAAGTTGGTATCAAGTCCATTTACTTGGTCTGTGTTACTGGATTTTTTTTTTCTATTGTTCCTTGGTGCATTTATTCAAGAATAGTCTCCCCTCAGGCCCTATGTAATGTAAAACAGATAATTCAGGGGACATATTTGTGCTGAGTGAGGTGTTTTGATTTAGTAACACCCAAATGGGATCTTTATGTTGAGATTTTAGAAATATAGGAGTGGAGTGTATATAAGGAATATGTATACAAGAATGGAAAAGGACCAAAATAAAATAACTCTTTAGGTGGACTACATGCAGTTTTACCAAACAGTTAATTTAAGAACATTTATCTGCAATAAATATGAGTTAAATCCATGATTTGGAGCATGAAACTTAATGAGTCTTCATAGCAAATGGGATGGAAAACCTATACACCTGCACTGCACATTGGGAAGAGGCCCCATTTGAAGGCTGGAAACACCAGAACGTGGGAAACCAGAAGCTGGGAGTTCTGGGTTAGTCCTGGGGCCCTGGATCTTATGTTCAGGAGGACAGTTCATGTCCAGCCTCACTGAGAAGGGAGTCAGATGTGAAACTGATCAGGTAAATATAGTAATTGGTCAGAGCAGAGATGAGCTAGGCTGGTAAGTTCAGTTCAGTTCAATCACTCAGTCGTGTCCGACTCTTTGTGACCCCACGGACTGCAGCACTCCAGGCTTGCCTGTCCATCACCAACTCCTGGAGTTTACCCAAACTCATGTCCATCAAGTCGGTGATGCCATCCAATCATCTCATCCTCTGTCGTCCCCTTCTTCTCTTGCCTTCAGCCTTCTCAGCATCAGGGTCTTTTCCATTAAGTCAGTTCTTTGCATCAGGTGGCCAAAGTATTGGAGCTTCAGCTTCAGCATCAGTCCTTCCAATGAATATTCAGGACTGATTTCCTTTACGACTGACCTCCTCTTAGTACAAGGGACTCTCAAGAGTGTTCTCAAATACCACAGTTCAAAGCATCAATTCCTCAGTGCTCAGCTTTCTTTATGGTCCAACTCTCACATCCATACATGACTGCTGGGAAAAGCCATAGCCTTCCCATGGACTAGAAGGACCTTTGTCAGCAAAGTAATGTCTCTACTTTTTAATATGCTATCTAGGTTGGTCATAACTTTTCATCCAAAGAGCAAGCATCTTTTAATTTCATGGCTGAAATCATCTGCAGCAATTTTGGAGCCCAAGAAAACAAAGTCTGTCACTGTTTCCATTGTTTCCACATCTATTTGCCGTGAAGTGATGGGACTAGATGCCAATATCTTAGCTGTTTGAATGGTGAGTTTTAAGTCAGCTTTTTCACTGTCCTCTTTCACTTTCATCAAGAGACTCTTTAGTTCCTTTACCCTTTCTGCCATAAGGGTGTTGTCATCTGCATATCTGGGGTTATTGATATTTCTCCTGGCAATCTTGATTCCAGCTTGTGCTTCATCCAGCCTAGCATTTCACATAATGTACTCTGAAGTTAAATAAGCTGGGTGACAATATATAGCCTTGACATACTCCTTTCCCAATTTGGAACCAGTCTGTTGTTCCATGTCCAGTTCTAACTCATGCTTCTTGACCTGCATACAGATTTCTCAGGAGGCAGGTAAGTTGGTCTGGTATTCTCATCTCTTTGAGAATTTTTCACAGTTTTCTTGTCAAACTGTGAAATGCTTTGGCATTTCACAAGAATGCCAATAAATCAGAAGTAGATGTTTTTCTGGAATTTTCTTGCTTTTTCTATGATCCACTAGATGTTGGCAATTTGATCTCTGGTTCCTCTGCCTTTTCTAAATCCAGCTTGAACATTTGGAAGTTCATGTACTATTGAAGCCTAGCTTGGAGAATTTTGAGCATGACTTTGCTAGCGTGTGAGATGAGTGTAATTGTGCAATAGTTTGCACATTCTTTTGCATTGCCTTTCTTTGGGATTGGAATGAAAACTGACCTTTTCCAGTCCTGCGGCCACTGCTGAGTTTCCCACATTTGCTGGCATGTTGAGTGCAGCGCTTTCACAGCATCATCTTTTAGGCTGGTAAAGGCCAGGAAAATTGTGCAGGGCTCTGTCGTTTGTAGCAGCTGGAGGCATTTTTCACCTTGGCTCTTTGTGGTGAGCGCCACCCACCACCAACATTCTTTTCTCAATTCCTGGTTTGATTTCTTTCTTTAGCATCTTTCTTTCTAGAAACAGATCAGAATCGTCTTAGATCCCCACAGCTCTGATTCTGTGCCTTTCTGCCCACAGCTGCTACTCTCCCCATGCTGGCCTCTCATCGTCCAGGTCTCTCTGTCTTTTGGCCTCTGCACGTTTGAACCTTTCATTAAGACGTTTATGTCTAGACCAGGACTCTTTTTAATCAGGTGCCGCTTTTACTGCCTGTGTTCAGTTTGTAGGTAAATTATGATGTGGATTTGCTAGCCTGTGCTTCCTTCTTTTGCCCTCTGGAGTAGCTGTGAACGCCAAGGCAGAAAGGGGCTGTGTCTCGGGAATCAGTGTATTCCTGCACCCAGCACCAAGTCTGGTGCCCCTCAAGCAGCCCATCACTATTGACTGCTGACTCTCACCTACATCTCAGAGTTGTGCTTCCCACTTTGCTGGCTGCCTGCTGCCGGGGAGGAGGGGCAGTTTTCCTCCAGCCTTCTGAATGTCTCCGTTATCTCAGTGGGCATGTAATGACCACTTTCTTGCCATTATGGCTAATACTGACCTTACTGTGGCCCTCATTTCTCCCCTCAGACTCTGATCCATACTAGGTTCTTTGTTGGTTGAGAAATCAGCTCAAAATAGCTTCTCTGAGAACTTGTTGGTTCATTCAGCTGGAAAGTCTAGGAGTAAATCTGCAGTCTTGCTTGTTTCTAGTTTGTCTGAACACTGGTGCTCAGTGATTCCTGCGGACTCCACCTCTTCATCTCTTGGCATATTTTTCTCCTTGGTGGGTTCGTTCCCGTGCAGTATCGTCCACTATGGACCGTATGCACACCAACAGCTGTGACTTTACCTCTTCTCATTTAGAAAAGTCCCAGGCGGAGCTCATGTGCCATCAGTCATACACCATCTCGGAGCCAGAAACTGGCCAAGGAAATGAAATATTCCAGTTGCCAGGGTGTGAAAGGGTCTGATGCTCAGTCCTAAAGCCAGGAGTAGTGTCTGTCCTACCAAAACCACTGTTGACTGAGGGGAGGGGAGGGAGAGCTGCCTAAAGAAAACCGTTTTTATAAGAAAAAAAATGAAAATACATGTCAGGAAGACAAAACCTGTAGGTATCTACCATAGTGTGCTGTATATACTTTTCTCTGTCCTTCCTCCATGGTTTAGACACGAGTGAATTTGGTCTTTTGTGTCCATAAGGTAGGTTTATCCTTCTAGGAACAGACATGTGTTTCTTTGTCTTTTTCCAGTATCCTCTTTCAAAATACTGTGCCTTTGCCCATAACTCTGGGAGCAGTGGACATCTGGGTACAGAACATGGATGGAGAAGCAGTTCATCACAGAGGATGCTGTGTCCCCAGACCCTGCTCTGGGCTTTATAAGTCATGTCACTTCCTACCGGTACTAACCTCTCAAGTGCTTAATCACCCACACCTCACAGGACTGCTGTGAGGAGTCAGTCCCTGATTGTACACAGAGCTCTTAGCATGGACCTGGCTCATCAAAAATGCTTAATACATTTTATCTATTGCTGTTCTTATTAATAATAATAATGACCATGCTGACACACCATTGCTGGCCACTCTGCTAGCCTCCCATGAGTTGAAGTGGCTCCAGCCTTCTTCCCTTCCCTAACCCTAACCCTAACCCAGCCAACCTTGGATTCCTGAATTCACCTGACCCCCGTCTACCCGGGGCCAGGACAGGCACATCTGCAGGAAGGCACTTCTTCCCACTTTCTCTCTTTCATCCATGAGATCTCAGAATCAATGACTTTGTCCTTCATCATTGGAGAGGCCTTTCTTAATCACCACCCCTTCCTGCTCCAAGCCCCAGTTGTTATTTCTTTCATAGCACTCTGTTCCTTTATTTTCCTCAACACCGTTTTAAATTATTTTTGTATTTTTATGTTTTTGTGTATTTCTCCTAACTGATGTAAGCCCCACTTTAGGCAGTACGTAGGAGCTCAATAAATACTTCTCAGTAAAATAGATTAATGTCAGATGTTTTCTGGACCTACTTAAGGGTCATAGGAATTTTGTTGAGGATGCAATGAGGAATGCCAGAGACCTGGACAGCATGGAGCTAGTGATGGGGAATATTGAGAGAGATGGTTGAAAAGGAAACAAGCTGGTTTGTCATAAGAGCCTTTTGTGGGGAGTCGGGGGTACAGTGATGAAGAGGGTCAGCAGAAAAAGCTGTCTGCTCCTTGAAGGTGGATGCCAAGCATGCAACATTCATTTCAGTTTAGTCTCACTTTTTCAAAGTGGATTTTGTCTGTATTTAGCATCTTTGTCAATTTTATATATTCTCTCTCTTTTTGTGGTGTGATTTGGAGGTGCAAGGAGGTACTGGTCACACTGTCTATTGATAATAGATACTGTCTATTAATAATACAATCCCCTGAGTACTTTGAATGGAAACTTTATAAGTAGTGGCTATTTATGATTGTTATCTAGACTTAACAAATGGTTATTTAATAGACAATGAAATAATTTACTCACAGTTATTATACTGTAATTACACATACCACATTTAAGGGGCAAATGTTAGAGTTTATGTTCAAAATATAAGTCCTATTTGTAATGTGAATTATTCTCTATGGACAATAAAATTTGTATTCACTAGTATGAAATACGAAGCAAAGACAAACACAGTTACTTTTCAGGGATCAAATTCTTAGAAATAATTGAATGTCTAAGGTCATCACAGATCTAATCAGTGCTAATTGGAGCATATTAACAGAATCATTTATTTAACTTCAAAATAATACAGGTTTATTTTCAAACACTTAGAAAATACAGAAAAGAAAAAGAAATAAAACAACTATAATCCTGTTCCCTAGACTAGCATTGTAAACATTTTGTCGTGTATCTTCCTGTGTTTTTTTCTCCCATTCATGAATTTTTAAAGCATACAATTAGAAGCATACTGTACATATGTCATATAATCTGTTTTTAAATTTTCATACATTATTAACTACTTTCTAAACCTAAATATTGTCTGTAACTGCACTGTTCAGTACTGTCGCCACAGCAGCATGAGCTGTTGAACACTAAAATTGTGCCTAGTTAGAATTAAGATATCCTGTAGCCACAAAAAACTCATCAAATTTCAGAGGCAGTACCAAACAAAAAGGGGTGGGGGAATTCCTCATTATTGATTTTTATATTGATTACCTAATGAAATACTGGGTTAAATAAGATATATTAATAAAATTAATTTCACTTTTTAAAAAACTTTTTTCTCATGCATCTACTTTTAAAGTTATAGATATCATTTGTGCTCTTGTTTCTGTTGGACAGCGCTGGCTCTATAGCATCTTTTAATAGCTGCATGATTTTATACCACATGATTTTGTAATTATTTAACCAGTTCTTGATCCCATCATGTTGAATCTTCAAGGTGCTTCTTGTTTTTCAATATTAAAAATTACTCTTTGGATACCCTGTATATAAATCTTTTTACACATCTGTGATTGTTTCCTTAGGATTTACTGATAGAAGTAGAAATCCTGGGAGAACAGAACTTTTTAAATGAGAAATGATATTATAAATAAATGAAGAAGTAAAAAATAATGCTTTTGCTTCTCACTGTGTTATCATTCTCTTTATAGAGAAAGATATGCTTCTGATTATTAACCATTGCCATTTTGCCTTGAATCAAAAACACCATGTCAACTATATTCAAATAAATCAGAATTAACTATGACTGAATTGTCTTTGAAAAGTCACCTCTGAATTTTCATGGTTTTTGTGGATTGCAAAGGGTTAAGGGTTAGACTCGGCATTATTCTTCTTCCTAAATTAAAACACATACACTTTCTCAGCTGTTGATTGTAGACAATCATGAAATGGAAAAAGTTAACAATATATAGATTTTTAAACCTTTCTGATTTATATTTGTAAAACTACATGATGTGAAGGGGGAAGGGGCTGTGAGCCTACAAGATCCTTTATCAGAGACCCAGAGTATTTGATCTATCATTGGTGGAAAGGTACCATTATTTAACACTATTTGTTGTCCCAGTGAATGCTAAGTTGCTTCAATCATGTTCTGACTCTGCGATGCTATGGACTGTAGCCTGCCAGGCTCCTCTGTTCATGGGATTTTCCAGACAAGGATACTGAAATGGGTAGCCATTCCCTTCTCCGGGGAATCTTTCCAAACCGGGTATTGAACCCACATCTCTTATGTCTCCTGCATAAGAAGAGGGTTCTTTACCATCAGTGCCACCCGGGAAGCCTTAACACTATTTATTGTACATTGAAAACAAAGCCTTGGGATATTTAGCAATACGACGTATTTTCAGTGAACACAGTTGTGCTTTTCTTGTAATAGTAAGTGGACAGAATACACTGAATTTTTCTCCATCACGTGGCCAGTAGATCCTCTGCGAAGCCTGCCTTCCTTAGGATCTTTGCATGTTGTATTTTTTTCTCTAGTGTCTCAGGGAGTTTTAGGGAAAATGTCAGGAATCTTCAGGAGCTACTGAACTCTATTTTGTTTCCCCAGAGGAATAGTAAAGAAAATGCCAATTCAAGAAAGAGAACTTATGTTTGACTAGGCAAGTTAGCATTATTGAGGATTTATTGGACTAAACAGTGACTTGAATATAATTTAGGGGGAATGATTCATGGTGTTTGTAAAATATAAAATAATGACTTTCAGGTTCTCTGTCAGTGTTTCATTTAAAATAATGAATTACATTGTGTACCAACTGAAGAAGCAGAAATAAAAACCCATAATTTAATCCAGCTTAGCAAATTCTTTCTTTTTCCTAAATTTGGAGCTAAGGAATTTGAAGATGCAACCCTACCTCCATGAAGCAGAAACTCCAAGTTGGATTTTTCTCCTTATGAGTGAGGGAAGAAGAAAAGTCAGATTTTCATTAGAACAGTGTTCAGAACTACAAAAAAAAAAGAGTTTTTACTTCCTGAAGATAATGTTATGTAAGACTCTACTATTTGTACATTTTGAATTGTTCCTTAGTCGCTTTGTCTTCCCTCCAGAGGAGGTGATCATCCAAGATAAAATATTTACATAACAATTATTTCTAACTTGCAGTGAACACTTTCCATCTTGCCATCAGATTGCAAAAGAGAGGTTCTCCATTTATTTACTTTAAAATGAGTCTTCAGTGAAGACCATCTTTTAGAGACTTCGCTGTCTGCCTCTCATTGAGTTTACATGAAAATACACCATGTACTAGCTTGGGATAGTTGTCAATTTTTGATTAGATATATCAGTAAAAGATCTGAAATGACCTGGCTTCTCTAAGAGTCACATTTTTATCCCATGGTAGCATTTTAAACAAAAGGTTAGTATTTTATTTCATAAAGACAAGTAGCAAAGTATAAGTACATCATCCTTGACTGGACTGACTCTTGCTTCTCCCAGTTAAGTAGGAAAGCAGCTGCCATTCTGCCCATTAGAAGTATGAAAAACATTTTTAAAGGTCATTCATTTAAATTTCTTTTAACTTGTGTATATAATTAATAGCTTAGTTTAATTCCACATTAAATCTTTGCCATCTGCAGGATTGTCATACAGTGGCGATATAAAAGTCCCATAGGAAGATGTTTAATTAAGTAATTAAGACTACAGAAAATGCTTCCAGAGAAATATTTTGATTACAAATAAAATCAGATATCTAGTTTTGAAGGACTAGAAATTTTTCCTAATTAAAAAAAAAAAAGACCCTGCCATTTTTTTAGTGTAATTTTGTAAGTGTTTCCATATGTAGTGCCCCAGAGCAGAAAGTCTAAATCTGACACACCCATTCACTTAAAAGAGGTGCAGAGGGAGAGGGGCTGTTTTCAAGGGAAGTTCCCTTTAGAGGTGGTGCTTTAGAGGCCAAGAGCCATCTTTGGGTTTCCACATGAAGATTTTAGATGCTACAAGGCCTGTTTTCTGTGAGAGAGAAGAGGCTATGCAGTCCTTTTAAAAAATTTGCACAGCTCATTCACACATCCATCATATGGCTTTCACATCCATATTAGGTATATGATTATTATTTCTTGATTTTATCCATACTCAGTGGATTAAAAAAAAATTTAGAGCAGTTTTAGGTTCACAGTAAAAGTGAGAGGAAGATACACAGATTTTCAACATACCTTCTGCCCGCCCCCACACATCCATGGCCTCCCGCACTATCAACATTTCTCACCAGAATGATCCATTAATTACAAGTGATGAACCTACATTAGCATATCATAATCACCCTAAGTCAATAGTTCACATTACGGTTCATTCTTGGTGTTGTACATTGTGTGGGATATAACCATACATCGTTGTCATATGCAGAGTATTTTCTCTGCCATAAAGATCTGTGCTCCACCTTCCCCCAACTCTTGGCAACCGCTCACCTTATTACTGTCTCCAAAGTTTTGCCTTTCCCAGAATGTCATATTGTTGGAATCATGCAGTTTGTAGACTTTTCTGATTGACTTTTTAGTAATATTCATTTAAGTTTCCTCCATATCTTTAATGGCCCCATAGCTCCTCTCTTTTAGTACTGAATAATATTCCATTATCTGGATGTACCGCAGTTTATTTACCCATTTACCTATTGAAGGATATCGTAGTTGCTTTCAAATTTTTGCAGTTATGAATAAAGCTGTTATAAACATCCATGGGCTTTCCTGGTGGCTCAGAGGGTAAAGAATCTGCCTGCAATGCAGGAGACCTGGGTTTGATCTACATCCATATTTGTGTAAGCATAAGAGGAGAAGGGAATGACAGAGGATGGGATGGTTGAATGGTATCACCGACTCAATGGACGTGAGTCTGAGCAAACTCTGGGAGATGGCAGAGGACAGGGAAGTCTTGACATGCTGCAGCCCATAGGGTCACAAAGAGTCAGACACAACTGAGCGACTGAACAACAAGTTTTCGATTCCTTTGAGTAAATTCCAAAAGAGGGTAATTGCTAGATCCTATGGTAAGAGTATGATTAGTTATACAAGAAACAGCCAAACCGTCTCTCAAAGTGGCTGTGCCATTTTGTATTCCTGCCAATAATGATTGAACATTCCTGTTGTTCCACATCCTCACTGGCATTTAGTGTTGTCAATGTTCTGAACTTTGGCCATTCTAATAAGTATGTCAGTGGATATTTTTTGAGCAACTGTGAGAATATCAAATAGAGTCTGTCATATTCCTAAATATGTCTAATCCTGCCTGACTGATGGAATAGAAACATTTCCAGCAATTCAAATTCAATACATTTAATTTTTCATAATACCCAAGATTTTTAAAATAGTAATATTTTATTATGAAATGACATTTAAAGATAGATGTAAAATCAGGCTTAAGTAGTATGTTCTTACCTTTATAAATATGAAGACCTCTTGCAAATGTTTTTCTCAAAACTGAAGTAGAGTTCTTCTTTTGATAACCTTTTTAAATTTTATAGTGGAGTATCGTTAATTAACAATGTTTTGTAAGTTTCAGGTGTACCATAAAGTGATTCACATATACATGTAACTATTCTTTTTCAAATTCTTTTCCCATTTAGGTTATTACAGGATATTGAGCAGCATTCCTTGTGCTTCATAGTAGGTCATTGTTGGTTATCCATTTTATTTTATTTTTTTCTTTTTATTAAGATCTGTATGGTTATCCATTTTAAATACAGCAGTGTATACAACTTGTCAATCTCAGCTTCCCATGTTGCTCATTGGTAAAGAATCCACCTGCCAAGCAGGAGACACAGGTTCAATCCTTGGGTTGGGAAGAGCCCCTCGAGAAGGAAATGGCAGCCCACTCCAGTATTCTTGCCTGGGAAATCCCAAGGACAGAAGAGTCTGGCGGGCTACAGTCCATGGGGTCACAAAAGAGTTGGACACGACTTAGCAACTAAACAACATGTCAGTCCCAAACTCCCTAACTATCCTTCCCTGTCCCTTCCCCCTAGTAACCATAAGTTCGTGAAGAACTTTCCTTAAACAGAATTTTTTCCTTGCCACAGTGAGACTTTCACACAAATTTAGCTTTCTCATGTAAATTTGAGAATGCTTACACTTCATTTTATTTGTTTAATTGCTTTATGGCAAAAAAAGATAGACAATAACATTTTAGATAGACATTAAAGACTATTAGTTCAGTTCAATCACTCAGTCGTGTCCGACTTTTTGCGACCCCATGAATCGCAGCACGCCAGGCCTCCCTGTCCATCACCAACTCCCGGAGTCTACCCAAACCCATGCGCATCGATTGGTTATGCCATCCAGCCATCTCATCCTCTGTCATCCCCTTCTCCTCCTGCCCCCAACCCCTCCCAGCATCAGGGTCTTTTCCAATGAGTCAGCTCTTTGCTTGAGTATAGAGTATATATACATTTTTTTAGTTGTATTTATCCACATATTTAACATTTTTTCATATTGTTTCTTTTTATAGATCCAGATTTCTTTTCTTAATATAATTTTATTTATTTATTTTCGGCTGTGCTGAGTCTTCGTTGCTGTGCAGACTTTTCTCTAGTTGTGGAGGGAGGGGGCCACTCTAGTTGCAGTGCTCCGGCTTCTCATCGCGGTGGCCTTCCCTGTTGTGGAGCATGGCTATAGGTATGCAGGCTTTACCAGTTGCAGCACATGAGCTTGGTTGCCCCATGGCATGTGGGATCTTCCCCGAATCAGGGATCTAACCCATGTTTCCTGCAATGGCAGGCAGATTCTTTACCACTGAGCCACCAAGGAAACCTCTAAAATTAATAGATTGTATTGATCATTAGATATGGAACTTGGGTAATTATTCTTTCCCAACATCACTACTTCTTGATCATGCCTTACTTATTTTCAAGAATTTTCTTTGTTTAATACCTAACATTTTCATTTCCATTTTATAAATGAGAAAATCAAAACACAAGAGTTAGAAGATTTGGGTGATTTTGAGACCCAGCCCATTGTTTTATTCACTTCCTGCTTGTGAAATTCAATGGATATACCTTTATTAAGTGCCCTCTGCGTGCCAGACACCAGCCATGTCTTCGTGGACTTTCAGTAAAGTCTTTTCATGACAAGCTGTCCTGGTCATGAGCTGGGCCCTCCTGTAGTTCTTGTTGCCTGCTTAATGAATCTTGAGTTGCATCTCGAGCTTGGAAGAAGGAGAGGAGGAGGCAGTTTTCCTTTAGGAAAACCCACCCTTAGATTCTGTGTCTTCCCAATAACCCAATCTGACTTCCTCACTTCTCCTTTCTTAACCATTAGTCATCTAAATCTGTAGAGATGATGGTGCTGGTCCATGTTTGTTGTTGGACACATCATCCTTGACAAGATCATCTCACAATGGCTCCTGTAAAAAGCAGCACCAGCAAACTGTTGGGTCGACCTGGGAACTCACCCTCAAATCCAAGCCTTCCTCTCATTCTCATCCCCACACGTAAGGCACCGTGATTGCAGAACAGCTTCCCAGCTGGTCTTTCTGCCTCAGCCTCTGTCTGCATCCCTTAGAGCCATTTTCTACACTGCAGTCAACGGCCACTGTTCTACAAGGCACTTCTGCTCATGGTCTGGCCCTGCAGAAATATACCAATGGATCCCTCCTCACAAGAGTTCACATGCCAGGCCCTTACAAAGTGGCCCCAGCCCACCCTGCAGACCTCTCTGTCTATGAGCTTGCCCTTGCACTCTCCGCTCCTCTACCCCAGAGCTTCCCACTGCCCTCTAGACAGGAGAACACCCGGATTTCTCTGCAAGAGGCATTCATCCCTTGACTGTCCTTTGTGACGGACTTTGGTCCGTTGGTGACATTTAACATCTGCTGAGCACTTACTGTGTCACAGGCATGGCGCTTTGTATGAATTATCACTTTCATTGGCGCTATTGATGCAGGTGCATTATTGTCCCAGCTTTAGAGAATAGGGAGTGGAGGCCAGGGAGGCGGCTCAGTGGTGAGTGGCAGAGCTGCCATATGAACCAAGTCTTGATGATTCTAGAAGCTGTATTCTTAACTTCTGTGCCTCACTGTCTTCCAAACAAAAAACATCTCTACGAAAAAGGATCATAACTGATGTAGGTGAACTTTAAGATAAATATAAAAATTTTGACAGCAATTATTACCAATAATTTTTATTCAATAATTTTAACTTTGATTTTCTTTTATTTCAGGAAAACTTTAAATCTACTATTGGGTTAGTAGGGAAAAAATTTAAAAGGGTTCCATAACTAAAATTTAGGTGCTTGAACTCACTGGTCCTTTGTTTTTCTATAATTTGCAGTATTTCAGAATAGCCTTGATTTTCATAAACTTTTTTTTTTATTTTTTATTTATTTTTTTTTAATCAAACTTTTTATACAAAACAACATGTTGTAAAGCTGTAGTATTATAGATATACTTGCTGTTTCAAATTACCTGTGTTGCCTAGGCCATTTTAATGGAAACAAAATTAGCTTAAAGATAGGAAGTGCCTTTTATTAGCTCAATGAAGCCATGGTCAAATCAATTAAAGTGTTAAAATATATTTCAGAGGAAAGAATGTTTAGGCTCATAAATTAACTCAACACAGTTGTTTCTTGGCACTTACTGTTTACCTGGAAATTGGTATTGTGTTTGGTACTTTGAAGATAAATGTTATTTACAAAATGCATAGTTAATAAAAATTTGCTTCAGAATGTAGTGTTTGACATCAAAGATCTTCATCCTGATATTTGTGGTTGACAGGGTTTAATTGCATTTAAGTACAGGATAGGAGAGTCCTACTGGTTAGGTTTGCATGTAGATAAAAGTTGCAGGTTTATACAAATCACCTGTGTTGACATTGTTTGTAGGTGTATTTCCACCTATGCTAGGTAATGTAACCCCCATATTCTTACACTTTAAAATGCCAACAAGATTCATATTTATAATTGGAAATTCCTTGAGCCATCTGAGGATGCAGAAGACATGCATGAGAAAACCTATTATTTCTCCCCGTCTTGTTTCTTTCCTAGAGGTTGTTTGAAGACTCAACAAAGGTAATTAGTATCAATCTATCATTTCAAATAAGGTTGGGAACCGACGCACTTGTGTGAAAAGTAGTTTACTGAACTATTTACCCAGTGACTTCTTTGTAAAGTAGCCGTTAAAAGACCTAGTTCCCTGTGTCTTGTTCACAATTCAAGGGGTGCCCCCCCCCCACCAGCTGTGCTAGAGGAAAATTCTGAAAATGGGCATCTTGATTAACCTTTAAATGCCTACTCCAAGTTTCAAAGGGACTTTAAAAAAAAAAAACACCTTTTTTTAGAATCACCTTTCAGCTAACATGAACTGCTTTGGGACATGGGCAGTCTTTATATCAAGAAGGCTAAAGGGTAAAATGGATGGAGTATCACAGAGCTTTCTTTCTTTATGAGAGTTCACTGAAAATTCCTAGATTCCTTAAGGTCAAATGTATGCAACATATCCACTTTAAAAATAACTTTGCCAGTATCTTGTGCTAAAGAAAGATTCTTTCTGTTAATGGAAGAAAACAAAACTTTGCCCAGACACCACAGTAATAAACCCTGCCTGGTGCAGTGGTGGGCTTCCCATGGCAAAATGCCACATGGTGTGCTAAGGAAAGGAGAATTACTGTGGCTAAGACCCAAACCCCACCAGATGTACACTGCTCTCATTTCCAGGTATTTAGGGGGGGTTTTTTGTTTTTTTGTTTTTTTTTTTTTACTGTTTGCTGCATGTATTAAAACAAGATATATTGTCAGATACATATACTTTCTCATGTCACAATTAGGTGGTAATTCTGTGGACTTGCTGTGGTATAATTTAGAAACCAGGGTCTACTGTACCAAACTGGCACATGGCAAGGCCAAAATACAGCTTGTGTTATCTGAGTAAAACTCAATAAAACTTGTCTACTTTGATCTGGTGCTATTGCAAATGGACTGTAGTCATTTAATTCCACGTTATTCTAGTTGTAGAAGCAACATAGAAAATGGCAGTACAAAGTAAAAAATCCCTGATTTGACTTGAAATATTTGTATAACTAAAACCAAATTAGGTTGTGCTGAGGGTAGTTGTCTTACTTGTCACTGTTGGTTTATACAGGTAGTGTCTTCATAGGAGACATTCTTCATAGGAGAAATGGAACAGCTTGCACAAGACAATTTCTTTTGAATTTTGACTGGTTGGTTAATTTCTACTGTTAATCACTTTTGACTGTATATTCCATTCACAGCCATTTTGAAATTGAATTACACTGTGATTTCAAAAGTGTTTCTCTTCATCCATTAATTGTGTAATTATTAAAGAGATATAATGTTCCTCAAAAGAAGGTTTTAAAGTTTTTTTGCCATCACTATTTTGACTTTCAATTATATAATCAGCATTTGTATTAATGCAATATAAATTGCCTCGACTAACTCATTTATCCTTCTCTCAGTAGAGGTACACTTTCAGTACCCATATCATGATACCGTGATACTGCATCTGATTCAAATTGTGCACATAGCGAAATTTCTTTGAAGCTTACATTCTGATTTGCAACACCTCACTGTGGGTATTGTTAACCAGCTGAATTCAGTCAACAATTTGAGGCTCTGCCTAAATTAAACAACTTTTTTTTAAAAGTTAAAAACCTTTTGAATTAAAAGTGTATTGTTAGGTTATATAGACAACACATAAAATGAAGCCTTAATCAAATTAAAACAGTATAAAAGACTATTTGGCATGGATCTTAGTCACAGTATCTCCTCATTGTGCTAAGCACTTTTCATGCATCATCTCATTTAATCCCCATCACAACTTGATGAGGGAAATTTTACATTTCCATTGTATAGTGGAAGAAAATGAAGTTAAGAGAGCATGAAATGATTTGCCCCCATCTCAAAATGGGAGAGGCGGCAGTCCGATTCAGGGGTCTCCTTTGGCAGAGCCCATTGTCTGTTAATATTCTTCTTCATGTACAATGCCCACCACGGCCCTGTGTCTTTCTCTGCCACATGTTTGGTTGGTTATGTTGAAAGAGCATGGTGACAGGTTTAGTTGCCAGGGTGTATTGGCAACTCTGTTCTCTTGTTGAGATTCCATGCACTCTTGCAGACTCCATGCACTCTTGCACTCATGGAATCTCTTGCAGATTCCATGTCACTGTCTTACTTCCAGGACTCCACATTCACTATAGATCTGGGAACCCATAGATGTATGATTTTTTCATCCAAACCCGAACACTTAAGAGGATTAAAGAGCTGCTGTCAATAACTGTACATGGAAAAGAGGCACGAACTAAGATTTTTCCAAATCAAAATGGGGCCTGTGGTTCTGGTACATAAAAGCAGCATTGCAGGGAGTGTGTGTGTGTGTGTGTCTGTGTGTGTGTGTGTCTGTGTGTGTGTGTGTGTCTGTGTGTGTATATGTGTGTGCTGTATCAGGAGTGTGGGGAAACAACGCTGTAGGTTGAAACACACCATCTCAGGACAAAGAAGATGGAGAAATTCTGGTTTAGAGGAGTATTTCTCAACGATTTTTAAAATTACATGCCTGTGCTGCCGAACACAGAGGTCTTCCATTAATGTTATTTTAATTTGCTGAGTAAACACTGGATTAAAATACTCAAAGCCATGGGAGAGTTCTGCTTTGTTTTCAAACTGCCCAACTTTCCCTGCTCTCCACTCCTTTTAGGCAATTCAGAGGTGTTTTCTTACCTGCCCCATCACTGGTCTAGAATTCTGTAAAGCACTCTTTTGTAAGTGGTCATCCAGCTGTGGGTTAATCAAAAGAATAGGCCATTTTACTAAGTGTCAGATGCTGTTTTGGTATGATCAGGTACATTAAGCCATAAAAGTCTGAAGTATTCCTTATCTTTGGTAAAAGTCTAAAGCTAAAGCTAAAAATTTTCAGAAAATGCCTATTAATAACACAGTGGAGGGACTTCCCTGGCGGTCCAGTGGTTCAGATTCTGCATTTCCACTGCAGGGGGCACGGGTTCAATCCCTGGTCAGGGAACTTTGAGCCCTTATGCCACATGATATAACTAAAAACAAAAACAAAAACAAACTCCCAAAAACAGAATGGAGGCAGTAGTTTAGTTCCCTGAGTGCTATTTAACAATTGTTTGTATTGAAGACATTTTTTCAATATTAAAGATGACAGTGATTACTTCTGAGGGTTATGTATATGAGAGAGAAATAAGGTAACCATTCTTTTCAACATTTCAGGTCTGACTGACTTTCCTATGTAAAGCAGAGTTTATCAATTATGATGCCATGGAACTTAACATGAATTATTGGTACTTAACATGAATTATTTTTGTTGCCCATATCAACACCATTGTGCTATAGGTGCTGTTATTGCTCCCATTTTAGAGAATGGAAATAGAGGCAAAGAGAGGCAGCACAATCAGTGAGTGGAAAATCTGCCATAGCAACCAAAGCTCCAAGGTTATCTTGTTAATAAGGGCAATTTATAGTCTATTGGAAGACTGTAGGGATATTATTGCTAGGTTTTTTTTTTGAGAAATATAAGATGTATTTTTCCTGTTTAAACAAGTAGTTATTGCCAAATAAGTTTCAGGATCATTTAACTGGATGCTAATATTGAATACAGTTCAGTTTTAAATAAAAATGGGATTGAAATTTATCTTATAACTTTTATATGAGTGAATTCAGTTGTGCCTTTGTTTTAAAATTAGAAGACAGATGCAGGACAAATATAGAAAAATTAAGGACCCCTAAGCTATTTTTAACATTTTTAAATTAACTTGACAGCTGTTGTTTTGTCAGAACTTAAATAACTTTGCTTCATTAAAAAATAGATCCACAACATATGGATTTCAGCATATTGTATATTTATTATTTGTGCTTATTAGGGAAAGGCACATGAGCTGAAAAAATGAGACATTCTCCAGGTGTATAAAAAGTTGTTGTTGTTAGCAGGCAAGCAATCATAGTGTTAAACAAGATACCTGTCCTTAAAATTTTTTGATGCTTTTAATTTAGCTAAATTTTACAGTAAGATTTCTTGCTAATGAAATGAAGGCATTGAATTAGGCTGGGTTTTTAATTCTCTTATTTTTAGAATTATAAACTCACACCTAAAAGAGACATCCTGAGACCTTTTAGTTCCCGCTTCATGCTCCAGAAATTCTTATCTTTCTGGTATGCAGAAAGAAACCTATCTATTATGTAGAGAAAAACATCTTTCAGACTACTAAAGTCCCCACTCTTCTTGTTAAGTGTCCAGTTAAGTATTTAAGGATACATTTGTCTTTTATCAACTGAAATTCCTCTCCTTTGCCTTAAACTCAGACCTCAGGAGCTGCAAGGTGGCCTTGAGCTGGGAGGAGACAGTGAGGCTGGTATTTGAGAATGACCTTAAAAATAAGCCCATGGAGAAAATGAAATAAGGACCTCTGGTTAAAGATGGCAGATTGAATATGCACATTTAGCTTTATCCTCTTTCAGAATTTCACTAAGATGACAGTAAATAAATCACTTTTTAAAAGGAGAAAACCCATGAAGATGAGAATGGAAAATAAGAAAATAACATATTTTGGAGGCAGGATTGCAATCACCCTCCATATCCATGAGTTCTGCATCCTTGCATACAGAGGGCTGATGATGAGGGAACTGAGCATCTTTGAATGTTGGTTCTGGGGAAGGGGGTGTCTTGGAACCAGTCCCCTGCGGACACAAAGAGATGACTGTAATTGGTGGCTGACTATGAGGACCCAAGTAGGCAGATCCTAATCCAGAAGAAGAGAAAGTTGAGATGCAGGCTGAGTTGTACCATAGACCTCCCAAAAGGCTCAAGAAGGTTTATCCTTGGGTGAGAGTAGAACAGAGGCTCTAGCTATGGGGCACCAGGCACGATTGAGGGAAGGGCTGTTGAGCTGCACCCCACAGGCCCACTAGGCCTGTGCTTGCCCAGCTTCAAGACTGAACAAAGAGCTGGGAGTCAGCAACAGAACCATCAGTAGTTTAGTCGACAGTAGCAGCTTATACATCTGAAACAAGACCCCACTGTGTGCAGCAGGCAATGGACAGATCTTGTTGGCTGTCTTCGCTACTGGGGAGCAGGGGCAATTACCAGTTATCAGGGAATTGACATCAGGTTGTCTCACTGGTTGCCAGGGGAACTGGCAGAGGGGCGCAGCCCTTACTGCCCCTTTGATAAGGACAGTCACCAGCTGGATTGGGGACAAGTATGTTGGAAGGTCAGTCAGGTGAGTAGGGTGTCGCTAAAGCAGATACTGGTGGAGCAGGGTCTGTAGAGAAAGCAAGGGAACAGCCATTTTGGATGGTCTGACCATACAGGGGTCCCTGACCGGAACCAGAGGAATCAGATAACATGCCTCAACTTGCCTTCCACATCATTTAGCCAGGTGTCACCCTGTAAGCAGATGGGAGGTGTTCTCTGGAGAATGAAGATAGCCAAAAGGAGACAAAAGATGAAAACAAAACTAGAGATAACTAGTTTGACTTTGTATTATGTTAGTCTAGAGTGAAGACAGAGTCAAAAAGCTTCCTTCTCTTGACCTCATTCTCCGAAATATAGACAGCATCCAATCAGCTTTTTACTTTCTCACCTAAAAAAGGAACAGATAGCTGACATTGAAAGAAATATCTATTATGAAGTGAACATAGGGAGGGCAGATAGAATAGATACTACCCAGGGAGATGATATAGATATATATAAAATTAGTGTTATCTGAGAAAGGAGAAGTTAGTGTACCCAGTAAACAAGAACAGAATGCTACAAAAGAAGGAACTTTCATGGGCAAACAAAGCAGCTCTTAAAAATTAAAAAGAAGAAATGAAAATCCATTCACTAGAAAACTTGAAAGTTGTAGTAATAGAAAATCTCCTAGAATGTAAACTTTAAAACACTGAGAAATGTAAAATATGAGACAGGAGGTGAGGAAATGGGAAATCAGTTCCAGGGAGCCAACATCTAAATAGGAAGAGAAAACAGAAGGAAGAATATCATCAAACAAATCATTCCACAAATTTTCCCAAACTGAAGGGCGTGAACTTCTGGATTGGAAGACCCACCAAATACCCTGTGCAGTGTTGGAAAGTAGAGTCAACATGAAGGACATCATCAGGGAATTTTGAATGCTAGAAATATAAAAGATCCTATAACTTTTCAGAGAGGAAAAAAAACATGTTTCATAACAACAGCTATTTTTAAAAAAGCCTTTTAGAATTGTTTGACTTTTAAACTATATACTGTATATTTTCCATGAAATGAAATTTTAAAAAAGAACCTTGAAAAATGAAATAGGCCAAGATGGGCAAAGAAACTTTGCTTCCATTTTAGTTTGATAATGTTGATCTTTCAGTTTCAGTATCTATTATTCATTTGACAATGGATAATAGATAAATGGTTCAGATTTAATAGCTCATTAGCCCATGAGTTTCCCAAGGCGTTTCTGTTGGTCTGCATGCAGTCCTTCTTTCATAACAAAAATTAAGCTGTATTTGGATGTCTACTTCTTATAAGAACACTAGCAAGAAATTCAGAAAAGGAAAAAAAAAAAGATGATCATTCTTCCCCCAAATAACCATAAGATAAGAGATACGTCTGGTAGGGGGTTTAATAGTTTGCCAGCACACACACAGGAAAATATGAAATGCAGAAAATTAAAGGATCTGAAATCCCAAAACAGAAGACATAGTTTCAGTTGCTGCAACCTGAAACGAATTGCTTTTATTAGATCATTAATGTTTCATGATTGGGGGATATATTTGTATACCATACAACTGTTGGACCATTTTATTGCAGTGAAGACACCTCAAAGGATTTTTGAAGGCAACAAATGTATATTGGAATAGTCTTGGGGCTCCTGTGTATACTAAATGGAACCTCTCCCTAATATACAATGAAAATTATACCCATTTTTATTGTGTAGTAAGTTTGGTTAATAATTTTATTTACTTATTTAATTTTGGCCATGCAGGGTCTTCACTGCTGCGTGGGCTTTTCTTTAGTTGCGGAGAGTGGGGGCTGCCCTTGCCTGTCGCGCTCGGGCTGCTCGCCGTGGTGGCTTCTGTTTTGGAGCACAGGCTCTCGGGCACGCGGGCTCAGTAGCTGTGGCCCCCAGGCTCGAGAACACAGGCTCAGTACTTGTGGGACGTGGGCTTAGTCCGTCTGGCATGTGGGATCTTCAAGGGTTCGGACGCATGTCTCCTGCAATGGCAGGCGAATTCTTCACCCCTGAGTCAGCAGGGAAGCCCCTTATTGTATAATATTATAATTTTGTAAAAGAGACACACTTAAGCTTTAAGAGAGACTTAAAAAATGAGGAAAGAATTGACGGTGTGTGTATATATGTAAATACAAGGAATAGATAGTGAGTTGCTTCAGGGCAAAGAGCAGCTGTTGTTCCTCTTTATAGCCCAGTGTCCAGCACACACAGTTGTCCACCCAGCTGAAGCGAAGACAGGAACCTGAAAAGAGCTCCGGGGAGGTTGCCCTGGTGAGGGCTGGAGTGATGACAGAGGAGGAGCAGATTCAGGTCCTGGCTGCCCAGACTCCACAGAACAGTGGTCTTTAGCAAGGCCACGAGGCTCACTGCAAAGTATACAGGGTTCCCTATAATAATGGGAGGTTATTTGCTTGTTTTTAAAACATCCTTAATATCCTAGGATGTATAAAGCACAGGCTCTGAGAAATAAAGAAAACCTTCTAACTTACTCTTTGATGTCAACAAAATGAAGCTGTTCCTTATTAGGCCTCCTGCTTCCAGTATCTAAGTGTCTGGATTTCTTTGAAGTAACACTATTTATACATGTCTCTAATGCACAGCTATAAGAAAGGGCTGGGGAACCTCAAAGGTAAGTTTTCCAATCATTTCCATACCCATTTTCCTGTGGAACTTGATTTGGGAATGTTGGTGTTTGATTTTCAGCGAAGTTAAACAAATAAGGCCAACAGATCAGAGCCCCCATCACAAGTCAGACCTTCAGAGAGAATTCAGTAAAAAAATTTTTTTTTTCCTGTTAACTTAGTACCTGTAAGGCTTTCTCTTTGCATCCTGCAGAGCCATTATGGGCTTTTATTCTTATTTTTAT
Organism: Odocoileus virginianus; assembly: GCF_023699985.2. Classification (NCBI taxonomy): domain Eukaryota; kingdom Metazoa; phylum Chordata; class Mammalia; order Artiodactyla; family Cervidae; genus Odocoileus; species Odocoileus virginianus. Next base: position 35,130,822 of record NC_069697.1, read on the forward strand.
CCTCATCAGCAAATTTCATGTGGATGCCTGCAGATGATCCTGGGTTATCTGCAGACACACCTCTCTCCCCCTCCCTCCCTCCCTCCCTCCCTCCCTCCCTCCCTCCCTCCCTCCCTCCCTCCCTCCCTCCCTCCCTCCCTCCCTCCCTCACTATTTGCTGAGGCCACAGCTGCCATCCCTTGGCAGCTTCCTCGCCCAGTGGAATAATGAGACCCTGGCTTTTGAGAACTTGGTATTGGGAGTAAATGGTGTTTAAACTGAAGTTTTCCCTGATTTACTGATAAAACACAGTCCTTGACTATGCTGCAGGTGTGATGCCCTTGACTATCCCGCCTGTCCTGAACTGTGGGATGTGCCTTTGGAACCTGTGTGTAAACATCTCAGTGAGGGGTAAGCTCGGGGCATCTTCTGTGCAGTGCCTGCTCCTTTTGAAGTGTCTGCTGGATTGTACCATTGTCATGCCACTGGGAGGAATTCTTTTACAATGGCAAGGCTCTGAAGAGCCAGCTGATAAGACTTGGGACCCTGGTGTGAAACTGACCCTTTGAACTAGGAAGGATCTTTCAAGATAAGCAAGCCTTGGCGTTTTTATCACACTTTTTATTAGTGCTCTGAATGGAACAGGTTAGTGTCCTTGCTAGGCAGGTAAATAAAAGCTTTTCAGGCTCTTCAGTAAGGACACAGACTAGGATTTAGGCTCCTTTTTGACATGAAGCAGACCTTCCAATTGCCTATCTCAATGAAGATTTTTGAGAAATAGCATCAATTTGGGGGATTTACTCAGAACAAAAAGGTTAATTGTACCAGGAGTAAAATGCAAATGAAACTCAAAAGACTTTTTCAAGAAAAATGTTAAGTTTCTGACTGAACAATGATCTTGATTCTCTTTCAGACCAAATGGCATGCACAACTTTTCTTCATAAAGGTCGTTGGTAGAACAGAAAGTAGAAAAATTGGCTCCATGGTAATCATTTTTTAATTTACATTTTAATATCCCAGATGTTCCACATCTCAGATATCTCCTGAAATGAACGGTATGCATCATTCTGGCATTAAGTCACTCAACAAACCTTTGTGAGTCCTGATGGTGTGACAGGCGTGAGGCTCATTTTTGGGGGCAGCACTGAGCAAGGCGGTCTCACTGTCCATCTGTACTTGAGTCTTCCAACCCAGCAGAGACCCCAGCATCACACAGATGACTGAAGAGTGAGCTGAAGGTTGTGGGAAGTGACAGGTGCTGTGGCAACATTCTTCAGTCCTTCCTTTAGAACTTTATTTTGGAGGATGCTTTAAAGGAAGAATCTCATTTCCCCTTTTTAAAGTTCTTTGAGAGTTTGTGTTTTATGTCTGAGTTTGCTTTCCAACTTTTCCTTCAGGTTAGCCTGAATGCATCTCAGATGGTTTCCCAGAATAGAACTTTCCATTCAGACTAAGGAGCTGCAGATGAGATGGCAAATTTAGGGTACATGCTTGGGAACTTTCATTGGAAGCTTTGTACTGTCCAAACCCCAGAGAGATGAGGGTCTGTGTGGCCGCCCAGGTGATCAGGCTCATCAATGCATGTGGGCTTCTCTGTCTGACTGCTGCCCTCCCCAGGAGAGCAAGTCTACTCCACCACCCTGGGGGTGGTAACAAATGTTAAGACAGCCTTTGGTTAAAAGGGCCCCTGTGTATACAGCCGACCTCTGTTCCTGGGTTTCCTAGACTGAAGAAATCAGAGTTAGAGGATTTCACAGCCTCAAGACCTTAAAGATCATCGACCATTTTGTGGATGAGAAACTGAGGCCCAGAGAGTAAAGGTCTTCTCGCCAGTTACTGGCAGAAGCAGGACCACCATGACAAGCTGTGCCCTCCCCTCCATCCGATACCCAGAGCGCAGCTCCACTCCACCATTCCCAGGCCCCGAGAGTGCACTCCATCCATCTCCATCTCGCCTTTCCATTCTCACCACTTCCAGGACCTTTCTGCCCATCTGTGTTTGAAGTCACGCAGTTGTGAGCTATTTCCCACATTTGACCTAACCCAAATGTCTCTCCATGTTGTTTTTCCTTTAAACAAACAACTAAATAATAATGCTATCTATATAGCTCTCTAAGTAATAAACAAAACTCTAAAGAATAAAGCTATTTATGCAACAGTTCTTTATCAGTGAATTCCGTTGATGAATTTCTAATTTGGTATATGTTATATACCCATGTATAAAACTGTTGAGACCAGACCAATAAAGGTTATCCTGAAAACTGCGGTAGGGATTTACAGATTTATTACCACTTGCCTTTTTTCTCCCCCCAAACAGTAGCTCATTTGTGAGAATTATGTTACACATAATGTTCAGGCATACTTCAGTTTTCAGCCAGAAAAGTCCATGGTACAGGATATTCTAACAGGAAAGTACATTATGCTAAGATTATTGCCGTATAGTAAAGTTCTTAGTGCCCTTAAGCTGCATGAGTGTGGAGGATCCTTTTTAAAAATACTTACTCTGGGAGAAACATTCCACCCCCTTCCCCTTTTCCCGTTCCCTCCTTCCTCTGCAGAGCCACTTCTTCATATTTATAATTTTCCGCTCTAACCATTACAAAAGGGGGATGAATATCTTTTCATGATTTTTGAAAAAATGTAAAAGCAGTGTTCTCAGTGTTCTCAGTTTAATATATATTAAAATATATTTTCACTTTTGTTTATTTATACAGTTAACTTTTGTAAAACCCCAAAGTGACAAATTGATAGATTAATTCAAATAAGATTGACGTAATTGCATTTCACATCCTGATAAAAATCACACAGGAACAGGAGTTGCAATCCTATCCTACTCTGTATCCTCAGATATGTATTTATCTTGTTCTCTGGCTAATGAGGAAAAATTAATCCTGTCAATACTGCGATTCAGCCTGGTGATAAGCTTCTATGTCATCTGTCACATGACTAGCCGTGGTCATCTTCTATTTCCCTGCATTAAGTCAGCACAGATGTGTTGGCTTTAGAAATGTCCATCAGCTTCATTTAGGCTCTGCTGTCTGCTCACTGCAGTGTAGCCTTCATTGATGGTGTAATGGGGATTGGAGGTTAGTTCCTCCCCAAGAATTCTTTCTTACCATAATATTAATAATAACTGGAGGGGAAAGAATCTTCCATGCAATAAAGCAAATGAGAAGACTAAACAGGAAAAAACCTGGTGTGAGAAGGAAGAGAAGATATTAATCCTATGCCAGAGAAGAGCAAGAGATACAGTTGTAAACAGATTGAACCATTTATTGTCATTTTGGAACAAGAGCAAGTTGTGGGCCAGGGGAAGTCTTTTCTATCCTCTGGTTCAAACACCTTCCCAGCTTATGTCTTTGAGAGTCACGTGATTTATTGATTTTCTGCTTTGCCTACACACACCTTGATCTTTTTTTCTTTCCCCCTGACTGTGCTGGATCTTTGTTGCTGTTCTTGGGCTTTCTCAAGTTGCGGCAAGCAATTCTGTAGCTGCAGTCGTGCATGCTTCTCATTGTGGTGGGTTTTGTTGCAGAGCATGGTCTCTGGGTGCACGGGCTTCAGTAGTTGCTCTGCCGAATGTGAGATCTTCCCAGAACATGGATCGAACCTGTGTTCCCTACATTGGCAGGCAGATTCGTAACCCCTGGACCAGGGGAAGTCCCACTTTGATCTTCTTAGTATTTTCAGTAAATATCCCCTGACCCCCGAAATGACATGTCATCTGCTTGCTTTGTGTCCACATTCTGGGAAGCTAAAGAACACTCAGAACCCAGGGCGACAGCAGATGCCCAGCAGCCTTCAAGTTTCAGCAGTCTTACCCAGCAGGACAGCCGTTACTTTAAATCAGTGGGAGCAGCACTTGCCTCAGAACCTTCCTGTAAGTGGAGCCTTTGCAGAGGAAATGTGCTGAAATGACAGAAACTGTGCACAATTAAAATTAAGCATTGCATGGCCCCCAATTTAATTTAAATTGAATGGGTTTAAATGTTAGGTATTAAATGGCTCTGATTTCTACAGTTCTCATTTCATGCTTTTTAAAAAACCTATTCTAACAATTCATGAGAAAACTTTGAAAACTATGTTTTCAAAGGTGTTGTGGATTAAAACCAGCACCACAAAGCCACATCCAAAGAATAGTTTCACCTAATATAACAAAAGAGAAGTTCACTTTCACTTGAGAAAGCTATCTTAACCAAGATAGGTCAGATCCCCAAAATGGCATCTATCCCTTTAGAACTTTTCATGAAAGAGATCTGGGATTTACTACTTATCAGCATGCCTGCTTCATAAGCAATTTTGAAGACCTTGGAGTGTCTGGGTAGAATTTTGCTTTGACCAGCTACTCAGTGAAAACTTGAAGTAGCTCCTCTTTCTCCTCACACAAATTTATCACTGTCTTAGGAGAGCTAGCAACCAAAGTGAATTGTGTCTGTAGACCAAATGCATGGTTCCTAAACCCAGTTAGAAGTTGCAGTTACCTAGGAAAACTGTATGAAATGTAAATTTCTGGCTCCTCACTCAGACTTCTTTTTAAAATGTTATTTGTTTTTGGCCTTGGTGGGTCTTCTTTGCTGCACAGGCATTCTGTAGTTGCAGCCAGCGGGGGCCATTGTCCACTTGCGGTTACATGGGCTTCTGATTGCAGCGGCTTGTTTGTTGCACAGCACAGCTCCAGGGCACTGGGGCTTCTGCGGCATGTGGGCTAGGTAATTGCAGCTCCCAGGCTCAGCAGCCGTGGTGCGAGGGCTTAGTTGCTCCATGACATGTGGGATCTTTCCAGACCAGGGACTGAACCCCTATCTCCTGCATTAGCAGGAGGACTCCTTAGCACTGAGCCACCAGGGAAACGCTTAACTCAGACTTACTGAATTAAAATCTATGGGGCTGTGGTTCAGGCATTTATATGTTTTTAGACTTTATTTTTCGGGACTCCAAAATCACTGCAGTTGGTGATTGCAGCCATGAAATTAAAAGATGCTTACTCCTTGGATGGAAAGTTATGACCAACCTAGATAGCATATTAAAAAGCAGAGACATTACTTTGCCAGCAAAGGTCTGTCTCGTCAAGGCTATGGTTTTTCCAGTGGTCGTGTATGGATGTGAGAGTTGGACTGTGAAGAAAGCTGAGCACCAAAAAATTGATGCTTTAGAACCGTGGTGTTGGAGAAGACTCTTGAGAGTCCCTTGGACTGCAAGGAGATCCAACCAGTCCATTCTGAAGGAGATCAGTCCTGGGTGTTCATTGGAAGGACTGATATTGAAGCTGAAACTCCAATACTTTGGCCACCTCATGCGAAGAGTTGAGTCATTGGAAAAGACCCTGATGCTGGAAGGGATTGGGGGCAGGAGGAGAAGGGGACGACAGAGGATGAGATGGCTGGATGGCATCACCGACTTGATGGACATGAGTTTGAGTAAAATCCGGGAGTTGGTGATGGACAGGGAGGCCTGGCGTGCTGCGATTCATGGGGTCACAAAGAGTCGGAGACGACTGAACAGCTGAGCTGAGCTGAGACTTTGCAGGTGATTCTTTTCTTTTGGCTACACTAGGTCTTTTTGCAGGCGTGGGCTTCTCTTGTTGTGGAGCACAGCTTCTAGAGCATACAGACTCAGTAGTTGTGATGTGCTGGCTACTCTAGTTGTGGCAGCTCGAAGGTTTAATTGTCCCAAGGCATGTGGGATCTTAGTTCCCCAATCAGGAATTGAACCTGAGTCCGCTGCATTGAAGGGCAGAATCGTAACCACTGGACCACTGGATAAGTCCCTCTCTGGTGGGAGGGAATCAGTGTAAGTGATTCTTACCCTGACAACCAGTGCAGCATCAGTTGCTCTTGGCTAACTGTTGTTAGGGACAATGCCTATCCATAATATCTAAGAGCAAGTTCTTACCCCATTGTACAACTATAATTTTTAAAATTCATTTAATAAACACTTTTGGAGTATCTCTGCAGGACAAAACAATTCTGCCTTCACTGGAAATTACTGGCCTATAGCCTGCAAAACACAGAAGCCCTCATCCATCTGACTCAATGGTCAAGGAGTGGGCCCTTGGTGGTCATGTTGAATTTCAACCCCAGCCCTGGGAGGGGGCTGTTTTTTAACCTCACAGACTGAGGAGCCACAAAGGCCTGTCTGCAGGAAGGTAAGCACAAAGTGTTAAACCAGAAAGAAGCAGGCAGAAGGCTAGAGGAAGAAAGGATTCTGTCTCAGTTTCTGAGTGTTTCTCTTACTGAATTGTGGTCATTTTCTGAAGCTCAGCTACAGTCCTGCTGTGTGTTGCCTGAGACACAGGCCTATGTCTCCGTCTGTTAAATGATCACTCCCCACCCTTTTTCTCCTTAAATTAGTCTGGTTTCTGTTACTTACAAAATAGTCCTGTTACAAACACAGACTGTGCACAACACAGTCCCCTGATGTATTTAGCACCCTTGGATGCCACCACAAGGCAAAAGAAGGAGCCCAGCTGTGGAATCAGTCCAGGGTGACCCCATTCAGATTTTCTGCCCAGATATGTCCATTTTGGAGGCAAATACACTTTTGTTCACCGTCAGGACATTCTCTTTTCAAGACCCTTGAATTATATAGCGAATAGTCCCCGGTTCTCTGCCCACCAGATTTCCCTGAACAAGAATTTCCTTTCCTGGCTCCACTCCCAGGATGCCTGTCCAGGAGACGCACCCCTGAGCTTTCTCTGGTTCTGTTTTCAGAAAACTGCCTTTAGTGTCTAACATCCCCTGCTTTTTAAGCACCCTTGTTATTTTTTTCCTTGGACCCCACTTTTCTTCACCTCTCACTTCCCTTTTTTAAAAACCCTCAGCAGATTTTAGAACTTCTAAAATTCGTGTATGATTTTTGTGAGGAGATGGGGTTTTGTTTGTCTTTGCCACAGATGCAAAATTTAAACTAAATGTTTGTCTCAGACCTCTTTTCCCCAAGAATCCCTTTTGTCAATTAAATAACCAAGACCCCTTTTTGAATTGCCTGCAGCTCGATGATGGGAGGACCACAGGGAGGGACTTTGGAGGCTGTAGGAAACTCACACTTGACTTAGGCCTTGTCCCTTTATCATGCGAATTGAGTTAGGGAAGGAAGAAGGTGTGGGGATAAAGATTTCCACAGCTGGGAATTACCCCAGAGGCAGGGAATACTCTGATGAGAATTTATTTGGGACGTTTGCGTTTCCTATGACAGTAAGACCTAGAAGGAAAACCAGCTTTCATAATCTCTGTTACTATTTTTTTTTTTTTGGTTGGATGGTGCTTTCCTTACAACAGATATTGAAGTCTGTGGCCCTTAGTTGTGTTTTGTATTCATGTTCCATGGAAGAGCTCTAAATGGAACGTCTCATGATTTTGTAAGGTCTGTGCTCTTTTCCATGGTTACTTTAGTTAAGATCTGTATCGTGATAGTCCATTTGGGAAAATTCCATGGATTTTAGTGTGTGTCTTAATTTCTTTACTACCCAGCATGGCAAAGAATCCATCCCCTTGTGTAAAATGAGTGTGAGGAACGTCTGGACATGCTCATCCAGGTGGGACTCACTAAGCCCAAGACTGTTCCAGATGAGTAACAGGTGTGAGGTGTTGTCACAAGGCTCTTCTCTTTGACAGCTGAATTGAGCCATAAAATTTTTGAATAATTTATACAAGTTTCCAGGATTCAGAAAGCGCTAGTGTCCGATTTCACAATGAAATCCTTACAGTTAATTTTGTGTGTGTGTGTCACTTATCTTTGGCTGAGGTGAAAATATTCAGATCGCCCCATAAGTCAAAATTAATTTTATAGACTATTATCCATGGTCTTAGCATCTTCTTTTCGCTTTTCAGTAAAATCAGAGTTTATCACAATCATATGTTTTAATTTATATTTTAAAATATTACAAGATGGCCAAGACTGAGTTTAAGAAACCTTTAAAACATCTTTAATTTTGGTGAACTGGTAAGTTTGCATACTCTTTTTTTGTAAGCTGAATTTTTCCTCCTCAAAAAAAAAAAAAAAAAAAAGGAAAGCAAGGCAACATGTGGTTTGTTACATTCATGGCTCTTCTTAGCCTGTTTTGCATTAGGAGGTTATGGAAACCTAAGACTGAAAGCTCCATAAAGCAAACCTTACAGTGAAGGAAAGAAATAGAGAAAAGAGATGTCTGAAACTTGGCCCTTTTTCCCCATCTGCTCTGAAAATACATTCCAGTATAAAATGTAGGTCCCTGATAGTTGGCAGTATAAAGGAGCAGAAAGGCAAATACTTTAAAAAAAAAAAATCATACCTATTAAGTACCTTGAGTAAGTAGCCCTTTAAGAACTATCTAAAACATAAAACTATCTGGGAAAGAACAGATCTGTAAATGTCCAGGCATTCCCAAGCCATTCTTTAACTTTCAGTTCCTCCCCTACTCAAAACAAAAACTGCCGCCAGGAATCTACCCAGAGGGTCATAGCTGCCATTCTTGCTGGCAGGCCTCTGGGAGTGACAAGGCAGAGGCCCTAGCCCACTTTTTCCTAGTTTGTCCTAGTGCTGTTAATGGACAGTGAATGTTTTCCTCACAATGCACAGAAAATTTGCTGCCTAGTTAGCACACTAGAGGTCACTTTAAATTATTTTTCCTCTAATAATTTCACTACAAATGTGATTTCTTATTATGCAGCATCAGCATCAAAATGCCCAGATGTTCCTATTACAGGCTTTCAAGGATCTCAAATATTTATGTATATGAACATCATATTTATTCTCCCTAAGAATTTTCTTAATTAGGCAGGAGAAATATTTTCCTGTAGAGTGACAAGCATTTTTTGTAGACTTTAATTGTCTGATTGTGAAAAAAAATGCTGCACTTCATAAAAGGTGTTCTTAAGAATCAGATAGTTGTACATTCAGAAAAGTCATTATAAAATAGGTTCTTGGAAAGACAAGAAGATGATTAGAAATGTTGCTTGTGTAGGAATTGGCCCTCCTCTTCTATCTTTTGAATGGTGACTCCATTTGAATAGGTTATCTACCCATGTCATTGGATTCTTTCCCAAAATTTTTGACTCTTTAGATCCTAAAAGCATGATATGTCATAAAACTATTTTTCTCATGATTTTTTCAGTCTTCACTAAGTTGCTCCCTGCTCCCAAACATACCTTTCCAAAAGGTGGAGAGAAGCATTTCAGAGATTCCTGGAATCTTGTTAGAATCTATTGAAAGAGAAGCTAAAGACTTTAGAAATGGTCGATAATGGAAATGAGGTTTGTTCTATTGTATTAGCAGCAATGCAGTCAGTAATCCTAGTTTGTGATAAGTAAAAGAATGTGTGCCCTTCTGTAAGAAGCAGATTGTCTTTTACAAGCCTGCTTATATTATATGATATGAGTGATATTATATGAGTCTTAATAGTTTCTGTTATTTGAGCTCATCTGCAACAAATTTTTATTGGGGGATATTTTGGCAATTACAATAGTCAAGAAATGCTACCAGACTATTAATTCTATTGTCTTTTTTTTTTTTTTTTTTTTTATTCATTTGCTGCAACTGAACTGAAGGACCTTAGTAAAACAACAATAATAATGTATTATGGTCCTGGGAGTTGAGCTATAATCAATTTTGTCTGACAGGCTTATTAATGGCTGCATTATTACTGCAGTGCCTTTTTGCCTTCAGGATGTCACGTGAGATGCGTTCAGTTGAATGGGTCACACATAAGCTATAAACCGAACCATTCTCGTGGTTTGCCCTTTGTTCAGCATAATCTGCCTCTAAATCGAGGAGCTGATGGTTGGGCTCCATCTGAGAGTGATACCCTTACTTGAGTAAGAGCTTAGCACACCCTGATACTCTAATGACGAATAGTTGCATCAGAGCAACTGTTATATGAATGATCTTCAGATACAGGCCAGTTTTGTTGTATTTGGACAATAAATGACTTTGTATCTATGGAAGCTAAAAATGCAGTGAACTGCTTCCAAAAGCTCAGTGCCTCATCTGTCTGAGGACCGCCAGGACTGGGGGCTGCGGGTAACCCCGCTCCTTTGAGCTGTGCAGCATTTCGGTCCTAGAGGTCAGGGCAGCCAGTGTGTTGTCACTGAGCTCATTGCTTCATTTCTAGATGAAATAATGTGGTATGAAAATTCTAGAATTATCCTTCCTACTTCCTGGTGATATTGCTGAGTCACCAGTTGGGGCAAGCAAAGCATGTTATTTTTCTATTTGTAAGAAGTTCTGCTTTAAAAGCAAATAACATAGTGGTAGAAGACCATAGGCTTTGATGTCAGACCTGGTTCTGAATCCAGACTCTTGCACTAATTAGCTGATGATTAGATGATGGAGCAACTTACATGTCTCATTTGTAAAATGAGGAATATAAGATCTACTTTATCATGTTATAAGAATTTTTTTTTAATATACAGGATTTAAGACAAGGCCTAGCCTACAAGTACTCCAGATGTTATAGCTACATAATAGTAATAATAACAGTGACAGAGGTTCACTTGGCATTATTATATTCTTAGCGTGTCACCAAATAAAATGTAGTAACATGCTGTATGTCCAAGATGATGCACAATTCTAATACATACTTGACCCCTCATTCTATGCTGATGCCACCCCTGTCTTTAGGTCACTGCATGTTCATTGAAAGGAAGGCCCTGTATCAGGTATTGGATGGCTGCTATGAGACAGTGTACTCTTTTCTCAAAGGACAGTAGGATGCTCATTACATCCAGATCCACCCAGACTGCACTTTAATCCTCACAGACAGCTTCCTCACCATGATCATCATGGGATATCACTGCATTTTGTTTCAGAAAGCTCTTTTAAGGAACCAGAAACACCAGAAGGCCTATTCCTCAAAATACATCTCTTCCAATCACTAATATTAAACAAAATAGTGACTGTAGCTCATCCTTATTGGTGTAACTGCCAAGTGAAAAGTTTGAGTTTCTGGGTTGTCCCAAAGCTCTGTGCACAGAGGAAGAGAAGCTGTCTGTTAAGTTAAAAGAATTTCTATTTGAGAAAGAAAATAGGCAGTAGTTTTGGTGGAGGTCTGAATAAGATGGGAGTCCTGGGGCTAGTGGAGAGTCTTGGAGGAATGGACGTGCAGCATAGAAACCTCTGGTGTAATGGGACCTCACGGAACATTCCTGGACCCATCCCAAATGAAGTCCTGAAATAAGAGTCCGCCAGGCGGATAAAACTGTGTGGCTAGACAGTTGGACATAGAGGAAACAGCAAGATTAGGCAAAGGGTCGTGAAACAACATGATATGCTTGGAAACCACAAGTTCTGGAGCTGGAGGTGAGGTATGACATGTGATGGAGATACAGTCAGAGGGATCAATGGGGGCTGGAAATGAAGGACCTTCATTTATTCCATGGAGGTACCAGAAAAACTGAAGAAGGGATTTTTAAAGTAGAAGGATGATATAGGTTTGTAGTGGTCAAGTGAGGGGAAATGGGTATGTAGGGAAGAGAAGCCCCGAGGCTTGGCTGCTGTAGCATCCCAGGATGGCGGACAGGGTGAGACAGAAAATGGAAAAGATGCAAAGATCCAGTAGGTCCCTGAATGAGGGCAGGCAAGAAGGGCACTTGGTGAAGGAGGCGCCTCTGATGGTCAGGTGTCTGGCTTACTGGGAGCACTGGCGGTAGGTACCATAAACAGCCCGGGAAGAGAGGAGGAAGGAGGATTATTGGTCTGGAGGTGGGTGGAGCATATCATTTAGCAATTTGAGCTTGCTAAAGAGATTTCACTTTAGCCAATTGGTTTAAGTTCATATCAGATCTTATATGCTAAAAAGAATAATGTAAAAGATAAATTTCGTGAGGTTCCTTTACATATTAAAACTAGAGAATTGAACATTAAATTAGTTGACTTTTTTATCCAAATAAAAATAGAGAAAACAAAATCAATGGATTGATAATTGAGATAATATAAGAGTGCTTAATAAGGTCTGAATCAGGATCTGTGGAGGGTCACATGTGAACCAGTCACTGAGCACTCAGCAAATATTCCCAGAGAAAACTATGTAGCAGGCAAAGTACCCAATGAGGCAAGCCTGAGTATCTAAGCACTTGGGATAGATTCATTGCTAAACAAAATAGGCAACATCCCTTCCCTTAGCCCCTCTATAATTCAATGCAGATACAATGCTGAAGAGATGAGCCCTCCAAGCATAAAAGACAAAGGAAATATTAAAAGTAACTTTCGTCAGAAGATAGTTACTTACCTAGAGTTATGTGATTTGATCCAGTATAACAATTGGAATTCCAACTCCTGGCCCTGGCCCAACCTAGGAAAGCTAGTAAACCAGTCCCCACTACAAAATCACCTTGTGTAAATTCCCACAGTTCCAGGGGACTTGGTATCTTAGATAAGGTAAAGAAACGTTATGGAAAGCTTGGCTGACCTTTTGTTTTTGGCAACAGGGTGCTTGAAATAATTCTTTGCTGACACCTCTGTAAGAACGTTACTGTACATGGTAGTTGTTAAAAGCTGGCCTGCCTTCGTTGGCCCAGATTTTTCCTTGTGGAAAGTCGACCATCTTAGGTAGTGGAGAATTTAAATAGCATGAAAAATACAAAGGTGAGCTAAATAGCTTTGAGCATGTAGTTCATGAAGCAAAGCAGCAAATACTCTATAATTTTCATTTTTAAGATAAAGCAGTATTTATTATTTACATGTTTTGCAGAGAATACAAACTGCAAGATTGCAGCCCTCACCTAACACACTAAGTTTCCACTTTTTGTTTCATCTCTGCAGCAGTCTTGGTTGGGTAGTTCTACATAATCTTCCAACCTTAGTGTCCTGTTCCTGTCTCCTTCCATAATGATGGACTCTGAGCTCTAACACTGGAGGATGCCAATGCTATATTTTAAGAGTGGATTCCAACAGGAAGATAAAGTTTGAATTTAGAAATTGTAAATATCAACACTTTGGGTTACCTTGAGTTTATCGTTCATGGACAGTGAAAAATATCTGCAGTTTCAAGCTGGAGCTCTCTATCAGGGCTAAATCGTTGACTGTCTTTCCAGTACACCATGGGAATGCTGACTTAAGAAATGGTGGCCCCCATCTGCCAGCACCTTCAGCTCTCACAGTCCGCGCTGGGCCACCGCAGCCCAGTCTCTCCACCCTCAGACACACTGCCCTTGACTCCCGGAATGGCTTTCAGGCTCTTTCCATCTGGGTTCCCTGCACTGTTCTCTCTGCCCTCCGTCTAATGAGGGCAAAGGTACAGTCATTTCGCTCTTCTTGAAGCCTCTGTGACTCCCCGTAGCCCCTGGGATAGCTGAACAGCCCTGGCCCACATAACCATTTAGAGTCTGGACCTGTCTCCCCGCCACATCACTGTGGGTTTTCTAAGGGAAGCTCACTCTTTTGGCCCTCAGGCTTTGACTGGCCCAAACTGGGCCCTGGTTCCTACTCCCAGCTCCTCTGATTACCCTGATCAACTACTTCAAATCCTTTCAGGCCCAGCTCAGATGTCACCCTACCTTCCTGGATTCTCATCTTCTAACCAGAATTGATAGATCAACATTTCCTCATACTCCTATATTAGAATTTTAACCATACCTCAATTGTAGTATAATCACAACATAGCATGGTTTCTTAGGTGTTTTGGAAAATTAGAACAATTGTTAATTTTCCCCACTCATGTGTGTTTTCCTATGCCTTCTATTTTATCAAGATATACATAGAATATGAAATTTAAATTAGACCTACACCCTCCCCGTAAGGACTTCATATTTAAATTTCATATGCTATTAAGTCCTTAACGGGAGGGTGCAGGTCTAATAGAGCTGCTCTGAAATAAATATCTTTTGATTCAACCAAAGAATCTATCAATAAATCAATGGATGAATTCATGCAGCATCAGCTCAGGCAGCTCTTGTTCCAATATGTCTGGCTCCATGGAAATGTGGGACTGGTGACTGCCGCAGAGATTTCACCCTGCAAGTTTGTGAATGAGCAGAAGATAGCACAGGGAAGAATTTTGTATTCATGTATCTTTCTGTATCAACTAATAACAAATCAAGAAATCATTCTCTGCTCGTGAGCTTTTCTTCCTTATATTGTAGAATTTTTTCTTTAATGTTTCTTAAACCATTTTTATAAAAGTTTTATATGAGCATTATGACAAAGAAAAAGGTTGTAAATAGTGTGAAGATACAAAGGTACGATTATTTTACAAATAAGTGGTCGACCCGTGAACAACACAAGTTTGAACTACACAGGTTCACTTACACTTGAAAGTTTTTCAGTAGTAAATGCTACAGTGCTGCCCTGTCTGTGAATCTTTGGATGCAGAGGAACCAAGGGTAGGGAGTTACACACAGATTCACCCCCACATTGCTCCAGGGTCAACTGGAAGTTCAAAAGTGAAAGTTTCCATCTGCCCTTCTCTAGAAATCATTAATGATTCAGTAATTATATTCCTCTAAGTAGTTTTGCTATGCATACATTAGCCCATATATTATTAGCTATAATAATGTGATCATACTATGTATTGGGATTTGCATCTCCATATTATCCTATCTTTCCGTGTATAGAGCTCTCAATATTTAATAACTTTATTTATAGATGTGCTGAGTCTTCCTTACTGCGAGGGCTCTTCTCTAGTTGTGGAAGCCAGCGCTGTTTAGTTTGGGTGCCCAGGCTTCTCCTGCGATCCTCTCTTGTTGTGGGACATGCTTGGGCTGAAGGGCGCTCAGGCTCCCGTAGTTGCGGCTTCCCGGTCTAGAGCACAGGTTTAGTCGTGGCACATGGCTTAGTTGCCCTGCGACATGCGGGAGCTTCCCACACCAGGAATAGAACCTGTTCTCCCGCACTGGTAGGCAGATTCTTCACCACATAGCCACCAGGAAAGCCCCCTCGATGTCCCAATATTTACTGGAAGATTTATTCTTTATTTCTTAACACATTGACAGTTTTTCAGCAATGAAGTCTGAAGTATGTTGTATTAAACCACAGATCTACAGGAACAGAGAAAGTTGAAAAACTTAAGGAAAGGTTTACGTTCTTAAGGAATACTGTAATTACCTGTCCATGGAAAGAGACATTTCCTGGACTGGGAAAGGGTTATTTCAGAGCAGCAGAGAGTGAGTGGTGGGTTTTTACTAGAAGTCATAACTCTGAATGGGAGTCAAATGGAAGGATCTGACCCTGTATTCTCCCACCCAGCCTGGGCTATAGACTCAAGACACCTGCCTGGTATTATTGTCACAACCAGCTATCAAATTTTAAGAGACTCAAAAAATATTAGAACTGGTGGAGTCTCTGGAAGCATCTAGTTTGAGATGGTGAAGCCTGAGGTCCAAGTTGGAAGAGTGGGTTTGAGGAAGTAATTGTGGGAAGGGTTTGGGAAGAAACCAACCCAGTACTTCAGTAGGGCAGTTTTACTTTCATCAGTTTCAATACTGATTCCTATTTTAGTTGAAAAATAGACTGTGTTCCCTCCTCAGAAGTTCTAACCACTGACATAGCATTTTTAGAAATAAAAAAAAAAAAAACTAATACCTTATAGAAGTGATTTGTCCCTGAGCCTAGTAGTTAACGGAGAATAGACTTTTAAGTCTCCTAACTCCAAAGCCAGCGCATAGGGATATTTTGCAGGGAGGATTTACCTTACCCTCAAAGGAGTTAGGAGTTGGGGGAGGGGATGGCTGGCTGGGAGGATCAGAGTAGTAAATCTAAAGAGGGACTGGGTGTAGAAAATGTTAAAGAACCAGTGCTCTCTAATCACATTGCTTTAAATATAATCAAAGGCGGAAAGAAAGTAATTGGAGACCTAGAGAAACTGCAACCTATTATAAAACAACATCCAACCTATTAACTCTCGGAAGAGCTGATACTGCCTTCAGGCCCTTCCCTGGGGCTGCTGAGGACTCAGCTGACCCTAGAATTTGCACGTGATCAGTTAGCCATCAGGATATACTGCCCAATCAGAGATACAACACAAATGTTAGAGTTAAAAAGAAGGTAAAACACTTTACATAAACATTTAGTGGTAGCAAATTTGGTAACAGACTTGAAGAATTATGATTATGATTGTTTTTCTGGATCTTGGTTTTTTTTCTGGACAAGATGTAGGATCCTACAGGTTGTTGTCAATGCTAGCATTGTCTGACTCTGTGGTTTATTTTTTAAGCTATTTTCATTAGAAATTGCATCCAACATTACAGATGTTGTGATTCTTTTAGTTACCTATCTCTACATAGTCAGCACTACCCAAATGCTGTCCTAAAAACTGTCACCCTATTTAACATTCCCTATGCCAATCGCCCCTTAAACTTAGTGAGTGAAATGTCATTTGATGAATTTCAGAGTCCTTGATCTCTCTTTTCTATTCAGAAACATAGACATTCAATCATTTAAATAGACTCTTCCTAGATGACTGACTTTTAGTTACAAATCCTTCCACATAGCTGAGACCAAGAGCAACTCTTACTCTTCAATAAAGTAGGTCTGTTTAACAAATGGAAAAATAGAAGCAAGGAGCAGAAAAGACCTCAAGGTCACCTTATACAAATCATAGGAGAACCAAGGAATAGAACTCAGTTGTGCTTTATATTTTGTACGTTTATCTCTTTCTCCCAGACCCAATAAAGCTGACAGGCATTTGACAACCAAAATGCTCTCTTTATTTCTCTGCCCTTGGCGTTTTTCTTTCTTTCTCAGTCTCCTCCATTAAGACACTGGAGTTCTGTCTGGCTTTAGGTTAGAAACAGAGTTCCTTGTTCAGGTATGCCATGGCAATGAAGGCCTGAGAAGAATGTCCAAAAGTCATTTGTTCATTCAACTCCTGCTTATTGGACTTGTCCACGAAGTGCGGGGCATGAATCTTAGTGCTGAGAGTAGAGTAATGAACCCCCAAAGGCTAGGGAAGAAGACAGACAGCAAACATGAACAAATAGAATGTCAAGCAAGAGTGCCGTGAAGACAACACAAGGCGGTGGTGGGGCGGCGGTGGGGGGGGGGGGGGCGGAACGGACATGGGTGATATTTGGGATGGGCAGCTGGAAAAGCCCACTCTGAGTGAGAGTAGGGCAGAGACCTTGCTGGCTAGAGGGAACCGAGTCCTGTGAATTTCTGGGCTTCCTTTCTCAGCCTCCTGGCAAGTGTGATTTCCAGGCAATGAATATTCCTCCCCGCTAAAACAAAAGGATGCTGGTTGGGGGCCTTGCTCTCCATCCTGCATAAGTTCACCCTTGACAATAACAATGTCTTTCAGACCCGACTAAGGTCTGTTACATTCAGATTGAACTTTAGTAGGAAGTTTTTAACTGTCTCCAAACCGGCTTCATCACTGAAAACACTTACAATAGGCAATAAGGCGGACAGTAACTGTTGAAAATGTAACAAGCAGTATTTACCAGTAACTGCATGAGAAGCACACTTAGAATGGCAGACATCTAATACTGGTAAGTGTTGCTATGGCTTGCAGTTGGGAGGGTTCTGAGGCCTTGGCTAAGGTGTAGCTCTCCATTAAAAGCTTTCAAAAAGGATCCACCTGGCAAAAAGCATTGGCCTGTTGATACTCTCTGCATTATAATGATATGATAGTTTGGGGTTTGATTTAAGTCAGTAATGGACTGCACACTGTCAGCTGATGACTTCCGTGAGAAAGTCCAAACAGAAATGAAATAGGAAAAAGGAAATCTGACCTAGGTATTCACGACTCATTTCACAGCTCCACAGAGGAAAGTGGTCATCTTTGAAGTCCACCCCTACCCTCTCACCAATCTCCATACAACCTGAAGGCAGAGGAGATCTACATTAGAACTGTTTGGGAACCATCTTCACAACTTGTGTTCTAGATTTACCAACATAGAGTATATTTCAATAACAGATCCTGTTGCAGTGTTTCCAAGCTAGTCTACTAGCAGAGCCATTACATTTTGGGGGGGCCTCTGCCACTTTAAAAAAGTAACTTAAAAAAAGCAGCTTTCTCAGCTGCCTTGCTTTGCAGCAGAGATAACAGAAATTGGCCACAGAGTTATTCACTTGACTGCTCTATTTATAGCAACTTGTTTGTGTATTTTTAAATCACAGTTACAATGGGCTATTGTTCAGTTGTATACTGTAGAAACATATATGTTGCAAATTACTTCCAAGGAATCCTGATGGTCTAAGGATTTTTTTTTCTAATATAACCTGAAAAAGAGATAGGATACCCAAGGAACTGGTGACCATTTTAAGTTGCATTTTATAAACTGATAAAGCTCTTAAATATTGCATCTTTTTCTCTCTCTTCTTTTGGCATATTGCCTTGTGATAAGGAGGCTATTGTAGAAATTAAAGTTTGTAGTTTTGAAGTGACTCAGTCTTTTGCTCCAGATTGTAGTTTCTTCCTGGGCTTGCCTTGAGGTCCTGTTTTTGCTTCTATTCGTCCTATCGGTAGGCAACTAATGCCAAGCTTCACTTTCCTTGGTGTACCTAGAAATATTAACAGCTCAGAAACAAGATTAGCCATGAGTATGAGCCTAGTTCTTGTGTTTGAATAATTATATTCACTTAACAACTCTTATTCATGTACTTGATTGAGTGCATCCCGTGACCTGGTTCCGTTTCTTTGGATGTTATTTACTGATAAAAATAAATCTGCGCTAAAAGCAGGAGGAACCTCTCCGAAATGCAAGGCAAGTCCTAAGAGGAGAATTCATATGTTAATGAGCCCTTCCAAGTGAGAACTTGGTTAAACGTGCCATTTGCTGACATCATTGTTATGGGCAGAGAGGAGATGATTTCTCTAAGAGGTGTCCTTGCATATGCTCCCAGCGTTTTCTGGCCCGCGCGTGCACCTGCGGGAGGGGGAAGTTTACATAAGCGTCCTGGGGTATTTGCATCTCGGCTTTAACACTCACTAGGGCTCCCGGGAATGGAGCGGGCGGACCGAGGTAGGAGCTCGAGCCACGAGGCTGGCCAAGTGGGTGGGTAACTCTTCGAGGAATCGTTCGTGCGCGGGACCTTGTGGAGACCTGCCAGGCGCACGGTCAGCAGTGACAGTTCCTGGAAAGCGGGTGGCAGCGGGATCTGGCCGGGTAGGCTCCTCCTGCGGACGGGAGCGGGGAGCGGAGTTGGGCGGGGATCGCCAGCCCGGCGGCCGGCCCGCAGCGCCGCAAGGAGGGTGGGACCGTCAGGAAGCGAAACGGTTACTTTTTTTTTTTTTTTTTAATGCGGGCTCTGGTTACTTTTGAAGATCGCGGGCCCAAGAGCAGAGAGGAGACGGGTTTTTTCTTTCCGCGGTGGCGTATCCTGGAGAGACGCGGCGCTGAGGCGTGGGGGATGCGGTGGCCTGGGCGAGGCGACTCCAACACTGGGGAGCAGAGTCGGCGACGCCGGCGGGGACGAAGGGTCTCTGGAAAGCTGGGGGACTTCTTGCCGGCCCCCTCACGGCAGGTTAGACGGCGGCCGCGGCTGAGGGTCGCCGCGTTGCACCGAAAGGGGACTCACAGGACCGGCCGGCGGACCTCGCGTCACTGCGGGGCGGGGGCGACCCCTCGCTGACCGGGCGGGGCTGACACTGCGCGGCGACGGGGCCCCCGCGCTCGCTGCCCCTGCCCCTCGGCCCGCGCCCTGCTGGGGTCTCGTCCGGAAAGGGGTGGGCGCGGATGACCCTAGGGACCCCCAGCCCTGTTTTCCTACGGGAGCACCCGCGCCGGGCCGCCAGCCGCGGCCGGTCGCAGAGCTGGGGACGGCGAGTGCGCGCCAAGGGTTCTACGGAGGGGCTGCAGGCCGCATTCGGCCCCGCGGCCGCAGGTGGGGAGCCGCCGTCTGGGTTCCGGGGCTCGTTGGCGATGGGCCGCGGGGGCTGAATGCTGAGGCTAAGGGGAGGGTTTCGCGTTGGAATCTGAGGATAGACGCGGGGACCGGCGGTCGAGCGGTGGAGCGAGTGCGGTCCCGGGTGAGGAGGTAACGCTGCCCGAGGGCGGCGCGGGAGCCTCGAAGGCTCCGGGTGTCGAGGAGCTGCCCTCGCGGGGCTCTCGCCGGCGCCGTGAAGGGCTCGTCTCCTCGCTTCGGGATCTGGAGCTGGGCGTCTAAGTCCGGGAGGCCGCGGAGGCGGAGGAGCCCAGGCCCGAGGCGGACCCGCGGCCCGGGCGCCCCCTGGCGGCCCGAGCAGCCGGCGCCGCTCGGAGGGTGGGCTTGCGGGCCGCGGGCGCGCGGGCTCCGACTCCGGGCGTTCCTGAGGCGGACGCGGAGGGCCCGGCGGAGCCCCCCAGCCCGTACCCCGCGGCCCACCTCGAATTAGTCCCCTGCGTTTTTCGGAAGGACGGGGTGATATCCCTTCCTCGACTCCTCTCCCGCGGCCTTTTTAGAAACCTCGGGTTTTCACATTAATCTGTGTCAGTATAGGCCAGGCTATGTGTGGAATTTGTTTTTACAACTCGAGTCTTGTGACTTCTCAAACACTTTCTTGAAGTGTTTTCTCTGGAAACTTGTTTCAAATGAGGGCTGTGCGTTTCACAAAGAGGAGTGTTGTTCAGGCGCCAACAGGTGACGGGGTGAAACCCGAGTCTGTGTGTACATTGGAGTCAAGTCTGGCTGCCGTTTCCTTGGGCCGCCGTTGAAAATGGAAATTCAGAAAGTCAATAGGAGACTTGAATACGATTTTGAGAAAATATCTGCGTCTCCCATTATGGAAAACAATGAGTTCATGAGACAGCGCCTCGCGCCGCCCGCCTCACACCGCAGCCTGCCCTTTGGATTCTGCCTTGCAGGCCGGCTTACAGCCAAATAACCTGACCCCCAAAGCGCCGCTCTGGCAAAGGACCCTGCTTTGTCATCAGGTTTCCTCCTTTTGTTAAGCAGTCTGTCTTACTGTCGTGGAATGTATTTGTGCATGAAATTAGCCTGCTTTGAAACCCTGCAGAGTTCCACATTTCCTCTTGGAAAAATAGATAGCTTCTTGGCAATGGTGTGGTGCCTGTCGGGCCACTCAGCTGTCGGAAAATGTACCAGTTGGATGGAGGTTTACCTGGAAAATACAGAAAAGGCCAAAGGGCACATGGCCTAATGTCACTAATTGCTGGTATGAAGTCCTTTTAGTCAAGGAATGTTTCATAAGCAATACCTTCATTGTTTTTATTTTACAGTTATTGTGATTCATTTCAGAGTAAGTACGGTTGGGTTGGGCTCTGTTGGCCAGGACTTTCTTATTGTCTTTAGCAGACAATAGGCTTGAGTGCTCTTTATGTGAAAACTTTAAAGAGATTACAGTTTAGTGACGTTTGCTATGAAATTCAAATCTTGATTGTAATAGTTTTGAGACCTATGGCTTTTGTAGACCTCTGACTTTTTTTTTTTAAGCTAAGGACACCATAAAACTAGGGTATATATATGGGTGTGCGCACACGCATGAGCGTGCTTGGATGTCTGTGTTTGTAAAGAATGGAAGTGTTACAGGATTCCCTACTGCCAAATGAGTCTGTAGTTAAATTTAACTCACCTACATATTTAGCCTGGCTGAATTAGAGCAGATCTTGAGTGGGTGTGTGTGACCCGAAGCTTCTATGTACAAAGGCCTTGTTAACAAGCAGTTTAACAAAGAAGTTGTTAAGCAGCTTGTGGCCCACAGGATGACACTTAGCAGCAGGGGACACTTACGGAATGTTAGCCCAACTGACTTCACAAATCATTATCTGTTCTGGTTTCTGGTGATCAAAGGACTTCTAACTTTCCTGGGCATGTCCACACCAGAAATAACTTTTTCCTAAGGATCCTGCAGTGCTGCAGGTAGTCTTCTCATAGGAACTAAAGTGGAATTTTATTAGGAAAAGTATTTGCAATTAAGGGTATGACCTTCGACTTCATTAGTCAATGGCTGGCACTGAAAATTATTCTGTTTTCTATTTGCATGATTTTGATTTGATTCCTTGACTTGGTCCAAGAAAATGATGACTAATAGGAACCATACCAGCACTGATGTACAGTTATAACCTCAATGTGAATCTGATTGAACTCATTCATCTCAACGCTCCCAAATCCTCACTCCCTGCTGACTTGCCTAGACAGTATTTCCATATTGGTGCATTGTTTTTCAACTGCCTAGGACTCAGAACCCTCTTTGACCCAGTTTTCCTCTTTCTTATTGGTTCCTTTTACTTTCTCTTCGCAAGCCACTACCTTTAGGCTCTCTTGATGATAGTGGGCTAGTAGGGCCCTCCCAGGTTCCTTTTCTCTTTTCTGACCATAACTGTCATATGTAAGACCAGGAGGGGAACCTTCCTACTTATCTGCCTTTTGTTCTTTTCCTTGCCTATGGGGTTCAGTCCAAAGTCTCTTCTGCTTGAGATATGCAATTATTCAGTGGTACCGCTGTCATCTGGAAAGAATATGTCTTTCAGCAAAACATTGACCCTCTACTGCCTCTAGACTTTCATATTCTATGTTGACTTGTTAAGATTTTTAGGGAAAAATAGTAAAGGCTCACTTATGTATAGGTCAAGGTCAATCAAAATAATAATCCTTAACTATCATGGATGCAGCATACAGCTCAATAGAAAATAAATGATCTCCAAGTGGCCAAAATAGCATAGCAAAATAATAAGGCCGTTTTTTAGTTTGAATAACACCTTCACACACTGTATGTCATCTTAAACAGTGATGGCTGTGCTTATGGGAGGGATGCTTAAGCCCTTGTCCATATAATAATGGACAGCATAATAATAATAATAATTTACAGCATAATTATTCTATATACTTGTGGTCAAACTTTTCAAACTGTAATTGCCTAATTTATAGAATATTGAAAGCAACAAATTAAAGTCATGTGTCTGGAGCCATGCAGTTCTGGACATCAGCTCTGCATTGTGGGATAGTCCTCAGCTCCTCGTTGAGGATGGTTCCCAGGCTGTTCCCAGCTGGATGGCTGACTTAGAACTCCTTTTGTTTAAACTCTTAAAGCCAGTGTTCTTTACACTGTTCATCTTCTACTCAAAATGAAAACAAATGATCAGCCAAAGGCTAAATCATACATAGTTTACACACACCACCACTATTAAAGAAAGCAAGGAAATTCCATATGAAATTTGGAAACATTCTTATCACAGCAGGTACTTAAAAAAAAAAAGTTCTAGCTTTTAATGGAATGAATGTCAGTTGCCTTGTTTTTTGATGTTTCTCAGAACGATTCAATAATGGTCCTTAAATATAAGGATGAATGAATGAGTGGAGTAAATGAATCTGGAAAATAAATTTCGTAAGGGACTCCTCCTTCGATGATTGAATTTGGGGAACAAGTGCCAGCTCACAGCCTCATAGCGCCACTGGGGGTTCCCAATTTCTGCTCTGTGTAAGACATCTGGAAAGATCCTGCTGTGTTCCATAGACTGCTTACACATGCAGTGTGTGTGTCTCTGTCTTAGTGTCTGCCTGCCAGAGGTTTTATGGAGGGCCTAGTTACTCCAACCTCATGCCAAGGGAGTTGGGAATGGTAGCCAATAATTGATCGCCCTTCAGGAGGCTGGAGTGCCCTGAACTCAGAAGATGAAACTCCCCTGTCAGCATTCAGCCTTTGTTACTAACGTGTTCTTATTTTGGATGGCCTGGTCAGCTTCCAGATGTATGTAATCAGAGTGAAAGTACCAATTGGCACATGTCAGTGATAACTTTAATTCTTTATATTTATTTAATTATTTTATTCTTTAAAACTGTCACGTCCTTAGGCCATCTTTGGAAGGAAAAGAGTGGCTGTTGGAGAGAACCAGGCCCCACAATAGCCTGGGGATTTGGGGGAGGCGCTCACTGAATGCCCGGGGCAACAAGTTGCCTTCCCTCAGCGCTGCTCCTTTCCCTGGGGTCAGGTGTTCTTTTGACAAGTATATGATGATTGAGAAGTCAGACATCTGTGAGCTGTTTGTCTCTGAATCTTTTTAAATGGTGAGCAGTAGCTATTTAACTACCTTGAAGGAAGAAGGAAAAGAAAGGACACAGCAGGGGCAATGGGACTCTTCCACTTGAGAATCCTCATCTTTCTAGGAATGAGCATCTCATCTCTCCTTACCCAGCCTCGGGCCTCTTTGACGTGTTATTAGCTTTAAGATGTTGCTTGCCCTACACATTTCCTTCATGGTCAGGCTCACTGTTTTACTTCTTTTCTCTGCCTGATCAGGCTTATTTACATCCAGAATCATAAAGATGTTGGAGAGGTAGGGCCATTACCGATTCATTTCCTTAACAGGGGCAAACCTGACGCAGAATTGGTTAATGCACGATTGCCGTTCACTTGTGATTGAGTTCATTCCGTTTATTGCAGCGTTTCAAGACCAGGACAAGAAACCTGCCTCAGAATAAGCACAGAATACTGATGGTTTGAGCTATTCTGGCTTCTTACTCAATTTATTTTTGTCATCTAACGTGGTATCTTGCACATAGTTTTATTTTTTTAAAATAAACTTTAAGATACCATGTTTAATTGTGGTTAAGTAAGAGAATGTAAAAAATATTTTCAAATGGTTCCCACAAAAGCATGTGTGTCTGTGTGTGGAGGAGGAGGATAAAGCAGATGAAGCATAATGTAAACAATTGATGAGTCTGGGTAAAAGACTGCCTAAGTTTGTTCCTTCAGAGAAGGCAGTGGCACCCCACTCCAGTACTCTTGCCTGGAAAATCCCATGGACGGAGGAGCCTGGTAGGCTGCATTCCATGGGGTCACTAAGAGTCGGACACGACTGAGCGACTTCACTTTCACTCATTGGAGAAGGAAATGGCAACCCACTCCAGTGTTCTTGCCTGGAGAATGCCAGGGACGGGCATTCTGGTGGGCTGTCGTCTACAGGGTCGCACAGAGTTGGACACGACTGAAGCGACTTAGCAGCAGCAGCAAGTTTGTTCCTTACTCACAACTTCTCTGAAGTTTGAAATTACATCAATATAAAAATTTACAAAAGTAAATAATATGAGACACAGGATAGGGCCAGCCTTGTCCGTGTAACTGTGGTTCTGCCAAAAAAAAGTTTCACTTTATATCAAACCCCAAAATTCAGTTTTTAAAAAATATTTATTTATTCATTTACTTGGCTGTGTCGAGTCTTAGTTGTCAGGTCCTCTTGTGCAGCTCAGCGTGTGGAATCTTAGTTCCCCTACGAGGGATAGAACCTACATCCCCTTCATTGGAAGGTGGGTTCTGAACTACTTAACCACCAGGAAAGTCCTATTTCAATTATTATTCAACTTAGTTGCAGATTTAATTTGTTGATTCTGTTTCACATGATCAATTTTAAGAGACAATACCTGGAAATAGACTGAATAGGATTTTCCTATTAGATCTAATTCAGTGATGGTTTCATGGTTGGCCTAAAAGATATTTAATAGTATTTTGGCAAAAAGCAAATGCAGCCACATGAAGATGTCATTAGGAAGACCCTTCCTCTTCACCCAGAGCATAAGCAATGGCCAGGCTTCCTTCTTTTGTGCTGCAAAGTACATACCATGTAGTAATGTAAATGTCTACATAAGGGATATTTATGCAATCACATTTCTGTGATTTTTGTTATTTTATATATTCTTATATGTATAAGAACCGTCCTCAGCAGTCAGTTCCTTACATGTGATGTAGTCTGAGACAGTGATATACTTAACAGTACACTTTCTGGGTCTGCTGACAAGCACAGGTCATTTATAAAAGACAAATCTGACTTAAAGTTGTTATGCTGTCAAGAAGAGAAAAAGGAGCTATGGAAATACAGCATCTCTACCACTGACAGGTAAGTAGGAGGTCAGCTGGCTAAGTTGTATTTTTTTAATATTTGTTTTTGGACAGCTCTTAGAACTTACTAGTACATGTCATGTTTTGTCATTTTAAGTAATTATCCTCTGATATAAAGGAAAAAGACATTCTCCAAATTAAAAGCTCTGAAGCAACAGTTCATGAGGCCATTGTTTTATAATCCTCTTGACTCTGTGTTCTCCTTGAAATGCCCTCTCTGGGGGAGGTGGATGGGCCGGGTCTGATGGTGTCATCAGGCATGTCTGTGGTGTAGCAGTCTGATGACTTCACAAACGAAAAAGTTCCACCCAGGAGGCAGCGCGGGGTTGCAGGGGTTTAAGGTCACAGATGAACCATGTTCTAAGGCGGCTGCCCTTGGACAGGTGACCCATGGCCGATCACTCTGAGACTCGGTTTGCCCTTCAGTTTTAAGCAGATTCACCCTCGTGGGGTTGTTTGGTGTGGTGATCGGATGTCACATCACTGATCATGCCAGGCTGGGCGCAGAGGAGTGAGTTAGCTGTCAGAGTGCCAGCAAATGACACAGAAAGCCACACCCATATCACTCGCGTTTCTTCAGCGCATCACTTCGCCCGTGAGTGCGGAATGACAGTTTGCAGCACAGTTTGAGGCGAGGCTCCTATGGCTGTGGGAGTTGCCGGCTGGAGACACGGCCAGCACGCCCAGGTGACTGGGAGCACGGGGACCATGGCTTCAAGTTCTGATTGCTTAGTATAGGCATTTACTGTACAGTTGCCACCAAAGGCCGATCCAGGAATGTAGCCATAAGCGTAATTCAGCTCTTTGGCAATCTGAATCTTTGTGCTTGCATGGAAAATTCATTTGCCTTAATTTGTGATGTTTTCTCTTGTTTTAAAATACAGTGACATTTAATTTTTAGGTTCTGCTTAATATTTATGTTCTTGGTAAAGTCTGTGCAGAGCAGGTACCTTCAAGTCTCCCTTTTCAGCCATACTTGGCAAAGGACAGACATGTATATTTCATGATTTGGGTTCAACAGCATTGAAGGCACCCTTTCTCCTGGTGGGGGTGTTTGAGTTATGAATTAAATTCTTAACCTCTGTTTTTCTCCCTTCGATATGCAGGTGTTATTTTTTTTCAAAACAAAAGGAAAAGAGTAGATCCAAGAAGTGCTCTGACTTTCATTAACACATCCTTTTTTATTGAATAGTAAGAGAAATGTGTCGATGTTTAGAAAGCCTCCCCTCAGTTGAGACATGAATGAAATGCACCTGCGTGAAATGATGTCTTGTGTAAAAGGTCAGTTCCCCCCAGTGGTGGGGCAGGAAATGAGGTCAGCTTTACTTTTTGTTCAGGGTGAATGAAAGTTAAGTTTATTAGTTGGAATACTACCTTCTGTGTGGCATTACTCCTTTTTCTAATAAAGATTGTAGATTTTGGATGTTTGGCCCCCCCTTTTGTGAACTGTTAGAATTTTAAAGTTTTAGTGTCCTTTGATTCATCAAAGAAAAGTCATAAGATTTCGTACTCATAGAACTTAATAGGTAACATATTCTAACACTTAGGAGTATTTAGCGTTGCACTGAGAGAGTCACTGACAAATGACTATTGGGCTGACAGTGTTTTTCCTACCTGTTGAAGCAAATGAGAAGATTATTTAAAACAGAAGAATTTTCAGAAGTCTGATGTGTTAGACATGTTGCAGTGTGACTAGACTCTGGCTTTTAGCTGTGTGACCTTGGGCAAGTCATTTCCTAAATGTTCACTGAAAGGACTGATGCTGAAGCTGAAACTCCAGTACTTTGGCCACCTGATGCAAAGAGCTGACTTAT
Source organism: Odocoileus virginianus (assembly GCF_023699985.2). Taxonomy (NCBI): domain Eukaryota; kingdom Metazoa; phylum Chordata; class Mammalia; order Artiodactyla; family Cervidae; genus Odocoileus; species Odocoileus virginianus. Next base: position 35,158,296 of record NC_069697.1, read on the forward strand.
TGGAAAAGACCCTGATGCTGGGAAAGATTGAAGGCAGGAGAAGGGGTCAACAGAGGATGAGATGGTTGGATGCCATCACCAACTCGATGGACATGAGTTTGAGCAAGCTCCGGGAGTTGGTGATGGACAGGAAATCCTGGCGTGCTGCAGTCCATGGGGTCACAAAGAGTCGGACACGACTGAGCAACTGAACTGAACTATCTGTAAATTTCTTTCTTTTTTTTTTTTTTTGTTGGAGGGAAGTATAAAAAGCAGCATCTGATCATGAAAGTCTTCTTTTTTTTGTCTTCATGACTGGGAATGGGGGATGATTTTTAAGAACCAGAAGGAACTCAGAAGTAACATGCATGGTGATAACAAAATTCTTAGGCTGTATGTCAGGACTGTTGTCTAAACACTCATCGGCTTTCATCGGAGGAAACTTTTCAGAGCTGGGTTTTTACCTCATGTGTCCAGCAGCAGTTGAGAGCATGTCACACACGAGGCAGATGGTGGTGTGGTAGTTTAGTCACTAAGTTATGTCCCACTCTTTTGCAACTCCGTGGACTGTAGCCCACCAGGTTCCTCTGTTCATAGAATTTTCCAGGCAGGAATACTGGAGCGGGTTGCCATTTCCTTCTCCAGGGGATCTTCCCGACCCAGGGCTTGAACCCAGGTCTCCTGCATTGGCAGGCAGATTCTTTACCGACTGAACCTCCAGGTACTGCAGACCTTTTCACTGAAAGCCTGCCATTAACACAGTTCAATGCTAATAGTCACTGCACTTGATTTTATTTTAACCTAATGCTCAAATTCAGTGACTTTCTTACGAAGGAACTCATTAATGAATGTCTGGCTGCCTGTAGCCCATGGATATAAAGGCTTGTGAGTTTAATGTGCTGTGTAAGGACTTAACTGTGCTGTTTCTTCTCCCTGAGTAAACGAAGTTCAGTGCCTCTCGGACTTTATTGGAAACCTGAAACCTAAGCAGTGTGGCCCAGCCGACCCACTTGTACTGGCAGGCAGCATGCCTCCGCTGGGAAGATGGGTCAGGAGATGCTGGGGACCAATGCGGGTGGCTGGAGCAATCCTTTCACAGCACATAGGAGTGGACAAGGCGGGAGGCTCGAGCCCAGCTTCTTCCTACAACTCCTGGGGCTCCGCAGGGATTTCGTTTGCGGGAAGTTAGCAGTGCAATTTTCTTGAGAATTTTTTAATGAACAGTGTGTAGAGAAGTACCTTTTAAAGGCATCTGGAGATAAACTAGTTTGGGTGGCATTTTCTCAAATGCTGAGCTGCTAACGGGCCCCTTTCTGCATGGTACAGCCCTAGTTTTTAAGACCCGGGGGTCTGGGGGTGGTGACACTGGTCATTTGGCCTCTTTCTCCAGGCCCCGATGTGTGTACATGTGTGTTCAATAAAAGCTCTCGGAGGGTAAGACTCATGACTTCAGGTTCATCTCTTTGGTTGTCTTATATTGTCCACAGCAGCCACGGTCTGATGTCCTGTGACTGAGAAGCCAGCTGTTGACTCTGTTATGATGCCTTTGGAGATGGAGCCCAAAATGAGCAAACTTGCCTTTGGATGCCAGCGGAGCTCCACATCGGATGATGACTCGGGCTGCGCGCTGGAGGAGTACGCCTGGGTGCCCCCAGGCCTCAGACCCGAGCAGGTGGGAACCGCATCGTCCACCTTTCTGGTTTTCAGTGTGATTTAAGGTCTTCGGTGTTCTGTCTTTTAGTGATCAGACATCACTGCCTCAGTGACATGCTGTGTCCTCGGGCCTTACTCTTCTTCGGGTGGTTTTGCTTTTTTAAGTCAGTTTCTCAATGAAAGTCTCCAGCCCCTTTCATACTCTTGGGTCCAGAAGGATGTTATTTTTTCCCTGATGAGTGAAACCCAGAGTGCTGCCTTTGCCTTTGTTATATGGATTTCTGACTTAGGTGTCCCTTTGGAGAGTGTGGGAGGAACTTACTAACCTTTTGAAAAACTTTAGTAACAACAAAAAGGAAATGAAAGGGGAAGGTTTCTGTGGCAGTTCTCCGCAGTGCCTTGGCTTTGGGAGATAGGAGGCAGAGCTCTGAGACCATTTCAGTGTCACTGCTTAGATCTCTGATAACCTTGCACAGGAAAGAGTCTGTCACCACACCATGTGAATCGGAAAAATTAAAGAGCCAATTCTGTGCTTTGTTGTATTGTTATTTTAAGGAAGATGAGAACATTGTGTGTACCTGTTTTTATCTTCCCAATATCCTTATAATGATGAACTTGTTAAGAACCTGCTGGTGACAGACACAAGGACCAAGGCAGTTGGAAACAAGGGAGGCCGTTGGGCTCCCGAGTTATGGTTGGGCTTCCCGTTTGGTGGGCACCCCCTTGAGAAGAGGGGTTTCCGACTCATCCAGGGCCTCACCCACCGCCTGGCACACACATAGCTGGTGTTTGGTGTTTGCAACCATACAAGCTCTGGTGGCTGATACAGTGGGACAAGGGGAAGAGCTGGGCTCCAGGTAGGAAGGCCGTGTTTCGACCGACCTTTAAGAGAGCACCCTTCCTGCAGCTTTGGTGAGTAGGTTTGTGAGATCTTGAAATGTTGAAGCAAACAGGCCCCAGATTCTAGTCTTCTCATTTCTGGAATCATCTTCATTCTTCCTCAGCACTGCAGCATCCTTTGCAGTGTTCATCAGGGGGTTTCCTTTAGATACAGCGGGAAGAAAAAAATCAAACAGAACTTGAGTTCTCCTTTCAGATGCACTGAGTACGGCTCTGTATAGCGCCCCTCCAGTGTCCTGGGGGAAACTGGCTCCAGGTATTCAGGAAACAGCACCCATGGAAGCAAAGAAAGCTGAAGCTTGAGAGAACCTGATAAGGGAGAGTTTCCACAGTTTAACAGAACAGCTTTTGTCTTTGCGGCGTGTGAAATTCAGAGAGCAAATCCAGGGTGTTTGTGTAGTGGCTGGATCGTGGACAGTGTCACACAGCCTGTGTGGTCACTTCCAGTGTTCACTCAGAATGCTCTTGGCTGACCCTAGGGAGATCACTAAGCAATGGTAGCATTAAATGGGCATATTTTATGGTGCGTAATTTATGATGCCCCTGGTTGTTACTACAAATTACATTCCTGGAGAGCCCTTTAGCAGCTGGGTGCTAGCTAGCTGGGGGTTTGTGCTTCTGCTGGCCTGGCTCAGCTGGTCTTCTCGTTAGCGGCCAGCAGCCACATCCTGTCAGAGGTAACTTCTCGGGATGGACTGAGCTGAAGTGTTCACTTCCTGTGTGCTGACGTCCTCCTCCCTCTCTCCCTCAGATCCAGCTCTATTTTGCTTGCTTACCAGAGGAAAAGGTTCCTTATGTTAACAGCCCTGGAGAGAAGCACCGAATTAAGCAGCTTTTGTACCAGTTGCCACCACATGATAATGAGGTAAAATAACAGGAAGAAGGCTAATTAGGAAAAAAAAAATCCACCCTCAGCCTTGTGATGCCTCCCATAAACTTAAGACTCCTGCCTTTCTTCAGATAAAATTGGGCTGGAGAATACAGCTCTCCATTCTTTAAGAGAGAAAAGGGTGTCAGTGCAATAAACTTAACACAAGTTGGTTTTTTATAGTGTTTGCAGCCACCCACCAGTTACCAGGAACCTACAGGTTCCTGCAATTTCTCCACCCCTTCGCCCAGTCAGAGCTTTATGGGGCTTTGGGCCTGCAGTGGGCTTGAGTGCCTGTAGAATGTATAATGAAGGTGGCAGTTAACCAGTTTAAGCCTTTTGAAGAAAGGTTAATGCCTTAGGTTTTGTTTTTTTTTTTAGCATCTCTGCTGATAAAAGTTTAAATTAAACTTTTCATCCTTTTTTTTAAAAACAAAAAAGGACTTCTGTAGCAGTCCAGTGGTTAAGACTCCATGCTTCCAATGCAAGGGGTATGGGTTCAATCCCTGGTTGAGGAACTAAGATCCCACGTGCTGCGTGGTGTGGCCGAAAAAAGGGAAGATTGCATTTCACTTTTGCTAGAGAGGTTGCAAGATCTGGTGTCTTTTTAAAGGTATGGGGTCATTTTTAAACTGGGGATTCAGGGGAGCAGACCAGCTACACTTGCTGTTTTATTTCCTGAAACTCAATTCTGGAAATAAAGAATTGGTGAGGGAGGCTGTGTGCCTCAGAGGGTGCTTCTGTTTCCTTCTGTGAAGGTGCGGTACTGCCAGACTTTGAGTGAGGAGGAGAAAAAAGAACTGCAAGTGTTCAGTGCGCAGCGGAAGAAAGAAGCACTAGGAAGAGGAACAATTAAACTTCTGTCCAGAGCAGTAATGCATGCCGTGTGCGAGCAGGTAGCGAGTTCTGGATGGACGGGTGGTGATGTCTTGGATCAGCTGAGGGGGAGAGGTGGGAGGGAGCGGATGGCCAGGCCAGCATCTGTGTGAGCCCTAAAAACCTCCAAAAACTATAAGAAAAGCAACGTAGCTTCATATTAAATGGGGATTTCTGTCCGTAACTGGCCACACTGCTGTGTGTATGGGGGAGGCAGCCCCTTAAGTAAACATGGGGTGAAATCCTGAGGTCCTGGCATGGAGGGGGCGCGGCTGGGGTGTGCCTCCTGTTCCGAAACGCAGGGACATGATAGAGACGTTCAGGGCCTTAGTGGGCATTCTCAGAGCAAGAATAGATCCAACAGGAGCCCGCCCCCAGAAGACACCGCGAGTGTTCTCAGCGAGCAGTCCAGCGTGGTAGGTAGTAAAGCCGAGGCGTGTTCACTCCAGTGGAGAATGACAGTTCCAAAGGGAAGAGTTGTTTCACCACTAGCAGGAGGGAAGAGAAAGTCTCCCTGATAGATCTGGGGTTGGGTGTTAAGTGGAAAAGGCAGAGACTGCAGTCATTGAAGAAGCATCGTTTTAAATCTAAATCCTTTTGTTTTTAGTGTGGGCTGAAGATAAACGGAGGTGAAATTGCAGTGTTTGCCTCGCGAGCAGGCCCAGGAGTGTGCTGGCACCCATCCTGTTTTGTCTGCTTCACGTGCAGTGAGCTGCTGGTCGACCTCATCTATTTTTATCAGGATGGAAAAATTCACTGTGGCCGGCACCATGCTGAGCTGCTCAAACCCCGGTGTTCAGCATGTGACGAGGTAAAAAAGTTCACCCCTTAACACCGGGAAAAATAAATAAGCTTCTAGTCAGCCAACATTCCACTGTTCACACCTCAGCCAAATAGACATCTCCGCTGCATGTGCTGTGTGCATGTAGTTTTAAGATGACCCTGTACAGTGGGATAAGGGAGTCCTATGCAGCTAATGAAGCGAATGCAATTGGTGTCTGTGTGCACTGATGGATTATGAGAAAAAAGCAAGTTGCAAGAAGAGTGTGTAAAGATCGATCTTACTTTTGTTAAAGGGGGGAAGAACAAACTGTATACATAGTTGTAAACACTGAGAGACAGCGTGTAAAGACATAGACTGAGTTCACAGTGGTTAACCCTGGAGCATGTGTGGGAAGGGCTGGTGGTGCAAAATGAAGTTTTTCTACCGTAGGCTTTTTATTTTTAAGGAATTTTAGATTTACAGAAGAGTTGCAAAAATATCTCGGAGAGTCCCTGTATACCCTTCTCCTAGCTTGTTAATTATCTTATGTAATCATGGTATATGCATCAAAACTAAGAAATTAACATTGTTATAATATTTTAACTAAATCATAGACTTCATTTAGATTTCCTCAGTTTTTCTACTCATGTCTGTGTTTTATTCTGACACCCCATCCAAGGAACCTCATTGCATTTATGCATTATATCTCCCTAGTCTTCCTCAATCAGTAATAGTAAACTTCCAGTTTTTTACTTTTGTATATTTAAATTTCTTCTATGATGTGCTATTTGAAAAGTTTTTGAAACCAAAAATATGGAAAAATCAAAAAGCCCTTAATCTGGAGATGGCCATCAGGTCAAAGGAAGCATCATCTGCATTAAGTGCTGTTCACTTATCCAGCCCCCAGATCGCTGTAACTGGTGGCTCCCAGCCACTTTAATGAGTTTTTTTTTTTTTTTTTAATATTAAAAGGTGCACAGGCCACTAAATTACTTCAGGGTTAATGTGTTCTTTGCCGCATTATGCCTGCAAAGTGTGACTGGGGAGCAACAATATGACCAAGTGTATTACCTCCAATGTAGAATTCTGTGTTTTCTTTTAAAGTGTAAGCATGCACTTAGTTTCTCTTTTTCAATGTTTTCAAGTTCTGTTCTTGTTCTGTAGCTACATCAAGTTACATGTAAGCTTGAGGCTGTAAGAAACAAAGATCCAGTGCCTGTCAGTTGCCCAGAAAATAGGGTTACTTGGCCTTTAAAATCATTCACAATGATTTTCTTTCATCCTGTGGTTTCTTGTTTCTCTTTAAAGATAATTTTTGCTGACGAGTGCACAGAAGCTGAGGGTCGGCATTGGCACATGAAACACTTCTGCTGCCTGGAGTGCGAGACGGTCCTGGGGGGACAGAGGTACATCATGAAGGACGGCCGCCCATTCTGCTGCGGCTGCTTCGAGTCCCTGTATGCAGAGTACTGCGAGACGTGCGGGGAGCACATCGGTGCGTCTGTGGCCCAGCCTGCGGCTTTGTCACTTGTCCGTCACTCTGTCTCTGGTTATCCAGTGTTTTTTTCTTTCTTTTTGTTTTTGATGGAGGTATAGTTTACGTACAGTGAAATCTGAAAGATTTAAATGTTTTGGTTTGATGAATTTTGACGAACGGGTGTAGACTGGATTCTCATCACTCCTGGCAGTTGTGATCTGTTAAGTCCCCATGAACATGATTATCCAGTACCTAGCCATGGCTCCTGGAGATACAGTGAGTTAGTTCCGATGAGCCTCTGGTTGAAACAGTGTCATAAACCAAACAGATAATCTTATTTCCTGTGTATTTTGCTTTAAAGACACCTTATTTAATATATGTGGTTGATTCATTAAATTGAACTCACAGTCAACAGCCCTGTCCCACCTGCTTGGACAAAGCTCATCTGACCCGTGGATTGCCTCTGTGAGGCACATCACAGTCTTCTGTGCTGGGCCCCACTAGACAGCACTTCAGCTGTGTGCTTGGGCCATTTTAAACAGCAAAGTCACTCAGAGAAAGTACAGACGTGGGAAAGAAAACAGGCCTTGTGTGACGTGTGAGCACTGACCCAGGAGGCCCCCCTTTCACCTGAGCTGGGATGCAGCAGCATCACTTGACTCAAACTTTTTGCCACTTTGCACATGTCTGCAAGTGACCTTGGAGACTCTGCAAGGATTGATTTTGGAACTAACAGGAAATTTAGCACATAGATCAATTTATAAATGAGAATGAACTGTACCTGTGTAAGTCCCAGCTCTATCAAGATCCAGGACAGTCTCCTCACCCTCAAAGGTTCCCTCATGCCCACCGTCTGTCTCCTTCTTCCTCTGTGTCAAGGCGGAACCATAACTTGTGATTCTTTCCTTTCTCGAAACAGGTGTGGACCACGCGCAGATGACCTATGATGGGCAGCACTGGCATGCCACAGAGGCCTGCTTTTCCTGTGCCCAGTGCAAAACCTCTCTGTTGGGATGCCCCTTCCTCCCCAAACAAGGCCAGATTTATTGCTCTAAGACATGCAGCCTCGGTGAAGACGTGCATGCCTCCGATTCTTCCGACTCTGCGTTCCAGTCGGCTCGGTCAAGAGACTCCAGGAGAAGTGTCCGGATGGGCAAGAGCAGCCGGTCAGCAGACCAGTGTCGTCAGTCACTCCTTCTGTCCCCTGCTCTGAACTACAAGTTTCCTGGCCTGTCAGGCAATGCTGACGACACCCTATCTCGGAAGCTGGACGATCTGAGCCTTTCCAGGCAAGGAGCAAGTTTTGTCAATGAAGAATTTTGGAAAGGCAGAGTAGAGCACGAAACCCCAGAAGACCCTGAAGAATGGGCAGAGCATGAAGATTATATGACACAGCTCCTCCTCAAGTTTGGTGATAAAAGTCTCTTTCAGCAGCAGCCCAGTGAGATGGACATTCGAGCCAGTGAGCACTGGATAGCTGATAACATGGTTAAAAATAAGACCGAGTTAAAGCAAAACAACCAGAGCCTTGCAAGTAAAAAATACCAATCTGATATGTATTGGGCACAGTCACAAGATGGACTGGGAGATTCTGCTTATGGCAGCCACCCAGGCCCTGCGAGCAGTCGAAGACTCCAGGAATTGGATCTGGACCATGGGGCTTCAGGATACAATCACGATCAGACACAGTGGTATGAAGATTCGCTGGAGTGCTTGTCAGACCTGAAACCAGAGCAAAGTGTTCGGGATTCTATGGATTCTTTGGCTTTGTCTAATATCACAGGTATGTAATCTAGGGATTATGGGGTATTTGAAAAAGGAGCCACTAAAAAGTTTATGCCAAAAGTTACAGTTCAGCAACCAGTAGGGTCTATGTTTTTTTTTTTTGCGGGGGGGTGGGTGGCTATGATTTTTAAAACCGTAGACCATGGGAAGGAAGGAGTTTCAGTTAAATGCTAAACACTGTCGCAAAACAACAGTGTATTAAACAGCAGAGACACCACTTTGCTGACAAAAGTCTGTAGCATCAAAGCTATGGTTTTTCCAGTAGTCATGTATGAATGTGAGAGCTGGATCATAAAGAAGGCTGAGCACCGAAGAACGATGCTTTGAAATTGTGGTATTGGAGAAGACTCGAGAGTCCCTTGGACAGCAGGGAAATCAAACCAGTCAATCCTAACGGAAATCAATCCTGAGTATTCATTGGCAGGATTAATGCTGAAGCTGAAGCTCCATACTTGGGCCATCTGACATGAGAAACTGACTCGTTGGGAAAGACCGTTACGCCAGGGAACATTGAAGGCAGGAGGAGAAGGGGGCGGCAGAGGATGAAATGGCCAAATGGCATCACTCGACTCAATGGACATGAGTTTGAGCAAGCTCCAGAAGATGGTGACGGACAGGGAAGCCTGGCATGCTGCAGTCTGTGGAGTCACAGAGTTGAATACAATTTAGCGACTGAACAGAACAGATAGCATAGCAAACACTCACATACTTGTATGCATACATATAAAATAAACTTTCAGTACAGTCTTTGGGGACAGATATTGTTATCCCTGTTTTGAAGAGAAGAGATCAGTTTCTTTGGATGATGGAGTCTACATCTGTATTTGAAAGATATTGGACTCTGGATCATTCTGTATGAATTAAAGATATTAAAATCAACATGCATACTCCATAAGCACAGAACATTTTTTTTATTTTCCTGAATTGCCCTGTGGCAATAGACAGTTCAAAATTAGCTAAGTTTTTTTTTAACCCAGATTATAAAATAATTTCACTTTAATGTTTTCAAAACACTTTGGTGTTAGTTATCTACATTTCATCCTTACAATGACCCTGAGAGAGTGGATATTATTGCATTTTACAAATGTGGAAAGTTGAATTACCAAGAGACTAGGGAATTCCCTGGCAGTCCAGTGGTTAGGACTCTGTTCTTTCATTTCCATGACCCGGGTTCAGTCCCTAATTGAGGAACTAAGATCCTGCAAGCCACATGGCATGATCAAAAATACAAAACCAGAACACCAAAAAAAACCAAGAAGCTAAATGCCCAACTTTATATAAGTATTTAAAGATAAGTTTGATCCTAGAACCCAACCCTCCTGAATCTTATATTTGCCACAAGTTTTTGGGTACTGTTGTTGCTTGGTTAGTTTCGTAGTCCAACCAATGACACTAGTCCTTTCATAAAGGTTATGTTACATTGTAACATAGGCAGGAGAGGCTTGAGTAGCTGCCAGGAGGGCCCCAGGCCAGGTGCTGGGCACAGAGGATTAAGACAGCTACCCTCTGACTTTGGTTGGGCTTGTCAACATTAAAGCCTATAATTTAGGGGACTTAAGGAATGGTGGGTAAGACTAAATACTAAGCACCTCCTGTTTGCTAGGCCCTCTGATAGGTGTTTCAACATTTAAATATCAAAAATAGACAGCATTTGATATACGTCATGTTATTGCTTACTTTTCTTGACAACAATCGGCTCAAAAATAGGCTTTATTTAGAAATTGGGAAGCAATGTAGTCACCAGCTGACAGCAGTTCACAGCGCTCCCTGTTGTTGCTTACCACCAGCTGGGTTGTGTTCATTTCTCTTAACTTGCCTGAGCCCTGTTGTAAGAAGGAGTGCAACATCATCGGTTTTGAGCAAAGTTTTAAAATGGAATTAATCTGGAAGTGGAATATCAGTTTATGGGTTGACGGAGCAGAAGATTGGATAAAGGCCTGGGGTCAGGGGTTTGGCAAACTTTTTTCCATAAAAGGCTAGCTAGGACTTTTGGGACGTTATAGTCTTTGTTGTAACTACTCAACTCTACACTGTGGAAAAAACCATAGGCAGCAGAGAAGCAAACAGATATATCTTGCCCAGTGAAACTGTATCCACACATAGGCTGTGGGCTGGATCCGGCCCTTGGGCCGTTCGACTACCAGTCCAGGTATAAGAGAAGACTAGTCTTGGCTTAAGAAGAGCGCCATAATGGTGGCCGTGTGCCTGCAAAGGGAAGGACTGCTTTGAGAGAGATTTAGATGAAACAGCTGGCTTTAATGGGTTGAGAGACAGAAGCTTCTGTGTGTCATGTTAATAAATTAATGACAGAACTGTTATGAAGAGCTTTTAGTTTGGCTGCTCATCCCATGGGCTGTAACTCATGTTTGGCCCCCAAATGCCTGGGGCTCATGAGAGATGCTGGGCCTCTTGTTTCAATGATAAAATTCATACCTCTTCTCGATTTAGGTATATATGTCCATTGGTTTTGCCCAGTGATTGTTCATCAGATATTGAAATTCAAGGGACTTCACTTCAAAATGCTTCTAAAACTTGTTGGTAATAACTGTCAGAGTGTTAGGGTTGTTGACAGTCACATCTTGTCTTGGCTTTTCTTTTAGGGGCGTCAGTGGATGGAGAAAGCAAGCCGAGGCCATCATTGTATTCTCTGCAAAACTTTGAGGAAATAGAGACAGAAGACTGTGAGAAAATGAGCAATATGGGGACTTTGAACTCTTCCATGCTGCACAGGAGCACAGAGTCCTTGAAGAGCCTCAGTTCAGAGTTGTGTCCAGAAAAAATCCTGCCCGAGGAGAAACCACTTCACCTGCCAGTGCTCCGAAGGTCCAAGTCTCAGTCCAGGCCACAGCAGGTCAAGTTTTCAGATGATGTCATTGACAATGGAAGCTACGAGAACATCGAAATCCGGCAGCCGCCAATGAGTGAGAGAACTCGGAGACGGGTGTACCATTTTGAAGAGAGGGGACCCAGGTCCCATCACCATCGCCGCAGGAGAAGTAGGAAGTCCCGCTCAGACAATGCCCTGAACCTTGTCACAGAAAGAAAGTACTCTCCCAAGGACAGGCTGCGGCTCTACACCCCCGATAACTACGAAAAGTTTATCCAGAACAAGAGTGCCCGGGAAATCCAGGCCTACATCCAGAACGCTGACCTCTATGGGCAGTACACCCACGCCGCTTCTGACTACGCCCTGCAGAACCCGGGGGGGCCGCGCTTTCTAGGCCTCTACGGGGAGGACGACGGCTCCTGGTGCTCCTCCTCCACCTCCTCCTCCTCTGACTCAGAAGAAGAGGGGTATTTTCTTGGACAGCCAATTCCTCAGCCCCGGCCGCAGAGATACGCCTACTACACAGACGACCTTTCTAGTCCAACTTCTGCACTCCCCACGCCTCAGTTTGGTCAGAGGACAACTAAATCCAAGAAGAAAAAGGGACACAAGGGCAAAAACTGTATTATTTCTTAATGTAGTAGCTGCGGAGATTGTATTTAAACTTAGCCATTAACCACCTTAAATCATATCTTTTTTCTTCCATAGGAGAGTTGCTAAAATAGATTCAAGTGCTTTGCCCATGTAAATGAGACCCCGACTGCTGTTTACAGTGTCAGATTAACCTTTGGAAGGTGTGATTTCTCCACTTAACCCTCCTTGGATGGTGCCAGGTAGACATGACCTTGTGTGTCTGTTGGGTGCATCACAATTTGACACAGCTGCTTTGGTCTCCAAACCTCGAGAGATCCGCGAGAAGCTGTTGAGAGGTGACTGGATGGGGGTGTTGATTTTTAGACAATGGAGAACTTGAGCCACCTTTGTCAAGCAGTAGTGTTTGTCGTTTGTCTGCACCAGGTTGACCCAGGTCCTGACAGTCTGTCCAGTCGTGTGGCATGCACGTAGTCATGTGACCCAGCCAACACTGTGCGTCCCACTGTGCAAGGCCACCTCATCCCCTTCCAGCCCTTATTAGCCAGGTAAACATTATATTAGCTCCAGCTACAGATCGAAAAGAACATTGCTATTTATAATGTAGTATTTCATAGACTTAAGTGTATTCCTAATTTAACGGTGCAAATATTAATGTACATACTGTACAGTTCAGATTTTAAAGCTGATATTTTTATATCCCTGAAATGTAAGATGTTTGTTACACTGCAGTGCTAGATTTGTTAGGGAACCAGAAACAGCATTTATGGATGAAATGATTGCTTGTATCTTAGTCAGGGTTTATAAGTTTAGATGGTCAAATGTATATTGCCTAGTGATGGAAAGTTCTTTTTTTTTTTTTTTTTTTCAATTTTTCAACATTAAAAAGGCTCTGTATGCATGGTGGGGCTATGTAAATACTCTTTAAAACTATGGCCCTATTAATCTTACAAGTGTTATTTATGGGTCAAGCAATGTAAACTGTATAAATGTAAAAACAAACAAAAATAATCTCCCCACACATACCCCTGGAATATATGGTTAAAAACAAGGAGAAGCTGTTTGGGTGAATATTTTTTTCCCCTTGGGGATGGCAGGGGGTGCCTTACCCGTTTTCAGCAAGGTAGTGATTATCTCAAGGAAAGAGACCAACAAACTACAAGGATCTGCTCTCTGTGGCAGAGTGCTTTGTAGGTTGATTCCTTTTCACCCCTCCCTTCCAGCTAATTTGTTGGCCTTCTGGTTATGTTTTTCTTTTAAAATCTTTAAATTAGGGGATTCTGTGCTGCTGGCTACTTAAAGTTAATCTGGGGTTCTGTTTCAAGGGGGAATTACATTGGATTTGAACTGACAAGCTAGTACTTTGATATGGGTCATTCTTGCCCATGTATTTCAGTCCTAACTTAGTGTCCTAGTGGTATCTCAGACCTTTAGGAAGGTATTTAATAAATGCTTAATCAATAACAAATGACCTTTCTGAACAAGATCTCTTCAAACACATCCAGATCACGTTCATTTTGCTCCTTTGACTAGCCTTGCTGTTCTACCATTAACAGACCAACGTTTGACTCCTCCTGCACATCCACTTGCCCTACTAGCTTGTGTGAAATAGTACTTGAGGCATAGAGGCAGAGCTGCCCACATGTACTGGTGTGGGAAAAGCTGTTGGGCCCTGGGAGGGCAGACCTGAATCCAGTAGGAAAGCCAGCAGTCAACAACATCCCCTGTACTCACAGCCTGGACAGGGCAAGGCTTGGTATCCAGGCTAGGCAGAGCCCTTCAGAAGCACACCAGTGGGAATGACTCCATTATCATCTCCGTGTTCTGATTCACTTTAAAAACAGCATTGCAGAGAAAATGCATGCACATGGTTTAAAAAAAAGCAAAAGACATGAAGTATCTCCTTTCCACTCTCCTTCCCTTGGTTCCCCTCCCTAGAAGTAACCACTGTTACCCATTAGTTGTGTATCCTTCAGATGTTCAAAGCATATTTACATTAATGTATCTTTTTAAAATGCCAGGAAACTACACCAACTAAGACTTGCTTTTCTCACTTTACATGTGGGTATTCCACGTTAGTGGGTATAGGTCTACCTCACTCTGTTCTTGCAATGACTTCATAATAGTCTGCTTTTGGATATACCGTAATTTATTTCACCTGTCCCTTGGTGATGGGCTTCAGTTTTCTCATAGACACTTTATCCTTCATTGGCACATATGCACATGAATTCTGAGTAGCACGGTTATGGGAGAAAGGTTATGCGTTTACAATTTGATGGCCGTCACCAGTTTTCCTCAAGAAGGCAATCTCCTGATCCTCATTTACAGTGCTAGTGCTTCTTCCCTCACGATCTCACGTGACAGAGGAGCAGGTTTCCAGATTTTGAAGATCTTTTCAGAATCTTTGCTGCAAACAGTGGGCATCCTTTTAGAAAAGACCTTTGCCCTGAAAGGGTGGATAATGAAATACTCAGCCTTCCTTAGCCTGGAGAAAGGCAGGGATAAGCTGAAGTCACTGTCCTCAGTAGTTTTCAAGTTCTGGTTGCTTTTGCTCTTCCTAGTAATCACCCCATTCATTTCTTCATTTCCTTACATAAGGGTTATATCGACTGCCAAAGGTTTAAGGAAATGCCGAAATATTTATTCACCATAGTAATGTAAGCTTTAAAGCTTTTAAATCTTGGGTGATAGCAATAACAAAGACTGTCTACAAAGGACGAAAGAGAGGCAGCTGCCCTGCAGCCCTGTAAAGAATTAGGCTAGAAAACTAGGCCTACATTTGCTAAAAGGTATTCATAGATTTCATTAACAAGGTGTTTGGTCCATCACAAAACTCAAAATTTAGCCCCAAGCTAAGTATCAAATACTAAAACACTGCCTCTGGTCTCTACATGGGTGAAGCAGAAGCCCAGTGATTGCATTTTCCTCACTTCAGACCAAACTGAGCACATACCGCCCGTGGAGGGATGCTGATAAGTCAGTGGGCACTGCTTTCAGTACTCAGTAAGAGAATGACTCACCTTGTGTACGTACTTGATATTCTTGACACTCAGCTTTCTAGTTCCTGAGTTAAATAAGTATCACAAGTGCAAGGAGAGATTTGCTGTCTGGTGGTGCTAGTGCTAAAGGATCCACCTGCCAGTGCAGGAGATGCAGGTTCAGTCCCTGGTTCAGGAAGATCCCTTGGAGGAGGAAATGGCTACCCACTCTAGTATTCTTGCCTGGAGAATTCCTCGGACGGAGGAACTTGGTGGGCCCCAGTGCACAGGGTCACAAAGAGTTCGGTGCAACTGAGCATAGCTCTCACTTTAGATCCAAAGCATAAGCCGTTGTAAGACAGAAGTAAAACTGGAATGAGCACCGAAGACTGCTAGATGTCCGCATGTGGCCCTGCTCTATGTGGTCCTCGGGTGGGGGGCCAGGCAAGTTAGAACAGGTGTGGAGGTGCTGTGGGGCGGCCGACGTGGTGTGGGCAGGCTGCGGCTGAGCGCCACGCTCCTGCGGCACATGCGGCTGCTGCCGGGCATGAGAGAAGGAAGCAGTGCTAGAACGTCAGTCTTTCCAAAAGCAGCCAAGAACTTGAACTCTGGTAAAACGTCTCCCACCTTCTCAATGCTAGCAACTAATTCAAACATTTCTGAAGCCCTTTGAACAAAATGAACCTGCCATCAGAGCATGGGTTATAAATTTAAGCACTTGAAGTCATCCCTTAGAGCTCTCTAGAGGAGGCACAACTATTACTATTTACAGAAAGACGTGACTTTTTTTTTTGATGTTCAAGGAAGAAAAATTATTGGGATTTTAAAAAATTCCACTAAAAGCCTTATTATCAGATTTAATGTTAGCAACACAATTATAAAAAAGGCCTTTTTAATTTGTCAAATGAGAAAATTGCCTAGTTAGATTCTCTAGCTGTTCTTTGGAACTTTCTAACAAGGCATGCTCCTGAACAGTCACGTGGGTTTTCTGCTCGTTCTCAGCACTTGAGAAAGGCTTCCAGGCTCACTGGAGAAATAAGCAGGAGCAACTGAATTTTGCATCTCTGAGCTCTGGCATCTCTATGCCAAAATCATAGCGGTAACTTTACTAGGGGAAGAAAGGTGAAGGGTGGCTTTTGCAGCTTACAAAGGAAGTGTCGAGGACAAGTAAGACGTGGGGTATGTGTGTATAGACTTGCTCACAGGATTACAGCCCGTCTTCTTGCTTGAACAGACCAAGCTAGCTGGTCAGATTCCCATTTGAGAGATCAATTTTAACCTCAACTCTTATTTTTACAAAAGAAATTTCACATCCCTGCTGCCCTGTGTGCACAGGTGCTGTTAGGGCAACTGAGAAGGAACTTGCAGAGCATTCTCCAGAAGCACTTGATTCCAGACAACATGAACAGTACCATCAAGAATATGAAACTAGTTCTCCTAAGTGCTATCACTTGTTTTAGCAGGTTTAGGTGAACAAACTAAAAGCAACTGATGTTGGAAAAAGTGATTACTAGTCTAATATAAACCTGCCACAAAGTTGATGTTGGAGAGATGCAAAGCATGCTGGACTCTAGAATTCAGGGGATGTGCGTTAGGAGACTCCCCTCGCTCGTTAACTCAGGCGGGTTGAGTGCTGTGACCCAGTTTCCATTTCTGTAAAATGAGAGGTGCTCAACCATCTCAAAGGCTTCCTTCCAGCTTTGGTATTCTGTGAAGACCAAACTGAATTTACTGGGTCAGCCAGCAGACAGGTCACCCCACTCAGCATACAGTGTCATTTCCCTCTTCTGACTCTTCATTTACCAACATGCTTGGCAAAGATTCCTGAAAGGATGATCCTTCCAGAGACCATGGCTCCTGGGAGTTGGTAGCTTTAAAGACAATTGGTTTTAATGCTTGGGACTCTGAGTGGCATGAAGTTTGGCAGTGGTTCTCTCCCTCTAGGTGCATATGCTTCAAAAGTTGGCCTTTTCCTTTCTTAAGTAGGCAGTCTGGAAATGGCATAGAGAATATGGTGGAACATAAGACATTTTCCTCCCTCGTATTTTTCCCCCAATTACCAAGATAAAATGATTTTTTTTTTCTACAATGCAGTTAGTGGCAGTCTGGAATCTCTGAACATGTTGTAAGCAAAGCTGGAAGAGTGTTAACTATGTTTAATTAATGCTGGCTTCCAGCACAGGAGAGTTGAATTACCAGGTTTATTGCACTTAGCTGGCTCTTCTCAAACCACTGTGGGTCCAGGTGCCACACCAGAGAGCAGAGATCCAGGCTCTGCGCTAACTGTGGGGGCTGCAGCCCTGCCTACCCCTTAACAACCGTGTCTTATGAACCTGTCAGATGTTTTCTAAATTAACTCCAAAGCAGAAGTCCTAGAAATCAACATAGACAGTAGTAGTGACTGGATACAGGTGAAAATCTACTGAGCAAGGATTTTATCAAAAGTTGTTTGTAAGTTATTTTTATATATTGCCCATCACAAACATTACACTGTAAATGTACATACCAACAGCTGGTGTGTCCTGGAGTCACCATTGGAACCTAGTTCTGAATGACCACTAAACTTCTACTTCTTTTAAGAACACTAAATTTTAAAGTTGAAAGATAAGGATAAAACACTAACTCTGCCCCTTCCAGCTATATGACCTTAGGCAAGCCCTTAATTGTAAAGTGAGAAAAAAATACTCATTGGCTTACAACATGTAAAAGTGTTTGTGAATCTAAAAACATTAGAATGGTCCTTCTAACCTGGTTCAGATAGTGAAATAAATGAAAAACATGGTGCTCCTCTGAATCCTATATTTAGTATATTAAACCTGAAATGTATGCTACATCTGATGGTACACTTGATTCTACTCTACAGAAGTAACAGAATACAAAGTTTTTAAAATGTGAAGTTCCTACAAGGTGGGGACCAATTCCATGCCCCTGCCTACACTTGCAGGACGTCACCCTTTACTCAGCATTCGCACCTCAGGATGCGGGCAGGCCGTGTAGGCTTTGCGGAGGTCAAGTTGCCCCAGGGAATGAGATGCTGAGAAAACAGTGCCTCTCTTCTTGGCCCCTCTCTTCTTGCTCCTGTGTTGGAAAGGAAAGGGGACTTTCACACATGACTCCCCTCTCAGCTGAGGAAGCCCTGCAGTGTTAGGAGCCACACCGCACGCCCACCCTCTGTGGTGGTGGAAGGTCACCTTGGTTGAGCCCACATCACCGCTAAGGTTCAGTCCTGGCCAGTAAAGGAAAGGGAAGTTGAACACTTGACCACAAAACACGCCTTGGCCTGCTGAGCTGTGGCTGTGTGGGACTGTCGCCTCTCTCCCGCCCGCCCCAGCCCTCCGCACTCTCTCACATACAGACGTTCTCACACAGCCCCGTCCTCTGGGGGCTGACCCCTTCTGGCCTCAGCAGCCTCAGGCAAGCAGACGGTGTGCTCATGCCAGGCGCTGGTGCGGGGTCTGCTTGAGAGCACGAAAGCCATTTGGCCAGTGCGTCTTCCTGAGAGTTCGGTCCTGAAGGGGGGCCTCTTGCCATCAGACCGATGGGGGACAGCACACTTTCCGGTTGCTGGAGCCTAGCCCTCTCTGCGAACCCTCACTGCCCTCAAGGACAACAGCAGGGATTCAGCCAGAGAGCCTGAGGGGGCACCAGCAGGAGCCCCAGGAGCAGAGCCCCAGGCCAGCAGCAGCCTTCCCGGAGAGTGGAGTCCTGACGGTCCCGTGCCAGCCGGTCAGGATCACTCTGTCCTTCCTCCTCCCCATCTCACACCTGTTCTAACCGGAAAAACATGACCGAACAGGAGCAGCCTAGGCAGTGGAGAAAGGCCTCAGGCGTCCTCTTCAGCAAGTGTCTGCATAAGTGTGCGTATTTTCTATCTTGTGCTAAATCACTTAGTCATGTCCAGCTCTTCGCGACCCCATGGACTGTAGCCCACCAGGCTCCTCTGTCCATGGAATTCTCCAGGTAAGAATACTGGAGTGGCCATGCTCTCCTCCAGGGGATCTTCCTGACCCAGGGATGGAACCCAGGTCTCCCGCATTGCAGGCAGATTCTTTACCAGCTGAGCTACCAGGGAAGGCCACTGTATTACTGTATGGTAATAGATGGAAACTATAGTCTGCTGGTGAGCACACTATGGAGGACATAGAAGTAGGGATAGAAGGTTGTACACATGTAACGTATGTTATTCATCAGTTACCTCTAAAAAAATAATTAACCCCCCCCCCCCCCCCAAAGCTGAAACTACTACAGAATATTTAGGCAGTATAGCATGAGTCCTTTTTTCAGGGGATCTGGCCAGCCCTTCCTTCATGAGGTTCTGGGTCTATGAACTGGCTCAGGGCTGGCAAGCAGCAGAGGGGCTATGAGAAATCAATGTTTATGGCAAGAATAAATATTGATACAAAGGTTAATTATTTAAAAATCTTAAGTAGCAGAGAAAGGATTCAAAGCCCTTCATGTTCCTGCTCTCAATCTACCATTTCCTACATTCATCCCCTATCGTCTTCCCCAACCTGAACTTCCAATACTTTTCCTTCTCTCCCTGAATAAGACCCAGAGATCAAATGGCACTTCCTTTGTGAAGCACAGAAAATAGGAGGACCTACAACTTTCCAAGCTATGCTAGGAACCAGGGTTACAAAGACAACACGTTTCCTGTACCCCCAGAGGTTACTATAAAGATGTAGGATTTTAATCCTGTAATTCTCTGAAACTCAGATTCATAATTACACAATTATTGAGCACTACGATATGCTCAATGGGGTTCCCAGGTGGCACAGTGGTAAAGAACCCACTTGCCAATGCAGGAGATGGAAGAGACGCAGATTTGACCCCTGGGTTGGGGAGATCCCCTGAAGGAGGGCATGACAACCCATCCCAGTATTCTTGCCTGGAGAATCCTATGGACAGAGGGGCCTGGCGGGTTACAGTCGTTAGGGTTGCACAGAGTTGAACATGACTGAAGCGACTTAGCACACAGGCACGTGACTCAGTGCTCAATCTTGCCTCACTTAACTGCTTTCTCAGACACGGAGATTCCCCAAGTCACCAAAGTTAATATTATAGTTCCTCAACCCTCAAACATCCTCCATCCTGCTGCTGAGCAGGTCAGAAGCAATCTTGCAGCAGACAGCAATAAAAATCTACATTTAAGCAAAACATTTTAAGCCAGTTTTTTTTCTTTTTTAAAAAAGAGACAATCTAATTATTTAAAACTGGTTGCTTTATTTTGCACTTTTAAAGTTCACAAAAGCTTCACAATATCTGCTTTCTCTCTGTTGATCATCAAGGCTTTATGGTTAAGACAAAACTTTATCACATCAATTGGGCATACTCAAAAACAATGGATAATTTACAAACAAATTTCTTCAATCAAGAACATTTTGCAACATACAAACCCTGGCAGGTATCTGAATTCATCTATCCTAAAATAAAACTTTAAAAAGCTTTAAAAATAAAACAAACAGATTTAACACTGACAAGCCCACCAGGATAATGCTGATGGCAAGTTATAAACAGCTTGAAATGTTGAATGTTATTTGGGGAAGGAGAAAAGAAACTATCCACTGAACCTATATTTAAATGCATCTGTGAGTAAAATTTCTCTAGTTTAATGAACTTCAACAAAGTGAACAACTCCTCTGTCTCAAGTTTTAAACTTGTGACATTTTGACTTGAGGAAATGAATCCTGGAATTAGAATATTTAAGAAGAAAAAATGGGCATTAGAAACAAATCAGTACTTTCTTAAGTCTTTCTAATGTGGGTAACAGATAAAACCACTTTTCACATTAGGGAAGAATACCAAAGATGATACACAGGGTTTAGTTTTGGCTTATGTACAATATCTAAATTCAAGGTGACCTCATATAGGAAACTTAATAAATTGTTGCCTTCAATTAGTTTGTTAATCTGTGAAATTGCATAATGCATATTTTGAGGCACTCATTACAGGATCCACTAGAATTATTTATACTGCTATTTCTACTTTTAATAGAAGTTTTATCTACTCTTATAGCTCTTTAGATAATAGAGGCCACTAAAAATAATGCCAAAATTCAACTGAGAAGAGAGTGGAATGGAAAAAGAATGGAAGGATAACGAAATTGGGTAGTAATAACAAATATTTTTAAAAGTTTCCAAACACATGCCACAAAATTACATATTTTGGCTAAATGCCACCGGGCAGCTGGAAGTGATCAGGAAATGAGCGGAATACCCTAATTGTCCCAGTTAGATTCTTAACTAACCCGTGATTTGGATGGCTCGCTCATGAAGGACTGTTTACACAGGCAGCTTGGTGAAGGGTAGATGTGCTAGGCTTACTGCCTACTTCAGAAACATTTTGAGAAGGCTATGAGCCCCTAAAAAGGACAGCAGAACAAGAGTTTGTTGGATTACAAACATAGATTAACAAAGGCATAATGTGTTTAATCATGGATATGTTATCAATCACGGTTCTTTCTTGAGATGGGGAATATGGGCCTATAGATAAAATGAACTCCACTACTTCCCCACATTCTATATTTTTTTCTTTTTAAAAATTTAGAAATTTTTAAAGAAATCACAATTTTAAAATAGGCCTCATCTTTCATCTCCAACTTCCCCTTCTGTTAGTCTTCTATGTGGATAATATTTAAGACTCACACAGCAGTGAGACCAGTCAGACGTTTCAGGATTATTTTAACAGAAGACATTGAGTTCATTTACTTGGAAAACAGGATTTTATTATGAGGTGTCTTTCAGAGATTTAAATGCTCTATTTCATCACAATGAGAATTATCCTCAAAGCAAATATTCCCCAAGATACCAAAGTATTCAGTTTATTTGAATATACTTAAACATATTGAAAGTTACAAAGCCTAAGGTAAGCAAGCAACAAGTCAATAAAACACAACTCAGAATTCTAACATTTTCACATGGTATCACTGACTATGAAATGCAAAAAGATTACAAATGTTTAAGTGGAATGTATTCTAACCTATAAATTACACTAGTGTGACCAAACAAATGATCACATAACAATGGAAGACTACAGGACATGTCCTGTAAGTACAGAAATCTTGGACTGCATTTTCAAGAAAGCTTGAACAATTAATTGACCCATCGTTTTAGGAGAGGGAGAAGAAAGATGAGTATGTATTAGAAGGCTCTACATGTAGATAAAAAAGATTCTAATTAAAATATCTTAAACAGATTATTTTAGATGTTTATTTGATATTGGAAATATGGTCAACTATCATAAAGTATTTCTCTTCACAAAAATTCTATATATTAAGGATTTACACAATCCAGGGGGAAAAAAGTCTAGAAATTTTTTTTTTGCCTGAGAAAGCAATCTAAAACGGCTCTCCAAAATCTTGACTTGAAGTGTCATACTCTGCAATGAAATGCTTGAGTTCTTCAACACACCGCTCACCTATTTCATGTAAATTCTGTCTCAAGGCAAACTGTATAGACTTTTCTAATGAAGGATCTTTTTCAATCAGCATTTTCACAACCATCCCAAAAGTTTCACAGTCTTGTCGGTAAACCTAGAAAGATAAATATACTGTGGTTACTAAGAATAATTAGCCAAACATTGAGCTGATTCAGTTGACAGAATTATGATACTGAAATCTAAAAGGGAGACACAAAACCTCTCTTGCTCTGAGTGAACACTATTGCCGAACGCCATTTAAACCGCAATCTCTGAGGTTTGCTGGCAAGTTGAATGAGCAGAAAAGCACTGATATGCCACATCACTGACTACAGAAGCTAGGCACAGCATTTGTCAAGCGTGATGCAGTCTACTAATAGGACATAAGACTAGAAATGAGAAGAACTAAGAACAAATGCCAGCTAGGTAAGACATGCTGATAGCTTTATTCATTTACTTGTTTGGAAGAAATAAGATTACAAGCCCCTCCCTAACTTCCAATTATCTGTTCGAATCATGACCAGATGATAGATTCAAAATTCTGTTTAGTATACAACAAACAACTATAAGAAGGCTGAAAGTATTTATTTGAAAAAAGCTTTTCAAGTTATAAATGTTTGACCATAATTAAAATCACCAAGGCAGGGTTCAGATCAAAACAGTATGTTATACACACACATGTTCATGCATACACATGTGTACACACAGATGTATATATAGTATATGCATGTATACATGTATATGTATGTATACATGTATATGTATTTTCCACTTTAATGTATATATTTTAGTATTTCAATATGTATATATAATTTTTACCAATGGCAATCAAATATTATTTCCTGTCTAAAAACTGCTAAATTTTCTCCACACTAAAGGTCATTTCCTTAGTTTGCAGTCACAAAATGCATTTTAGATTTCTATGCTATTTTTCATACTCTGTAATTCATGTATTTAAAGAAAATTAGTTAAGTCACCATGAAAATTAAATACCAATTATCTGATTTAAAAGTACTGTTTTAATTTTAATTTTTCCAACTTTAACAAAAACAATCAACATGTTCATTCTCTGAAAAAGGATTTTATTCACTTTTTAAAACCTTAGAAGTGATTTGAGACATTGCTTCATTCATGATAGTTCTCATTACTCAAATGATCACTGCTAGTCATGGTGAGTGCTGCTGTGTTTTTAAATGTCTGCTATATATTTTTATCCCTTAAAATAGCTATTTAAAGAAGAGTATTTGTTTTTGACTCTCAGTTCTAGGTTGCCAAATTATAGTAAATTCACTTCCGTGCTCTTGAAAACAATTCATAAGCCCCAAAGAATAAGTTCTTCAAATGACCCAGAAATTAAAATATAAAATCCTGTTTGCCTTCTTCATCTCAACACTAAAACACACACACGGTTTTTCTAAATAGTGAACGAAATTTACCCCTAATAGCCATTAAATTTAATTCGACTATTTAAACCAAATATTTATTCCAGTTTATCTCAAGGTTTACATGACCCAGAATTAATATTACTGACTAATAAACCAACTTAGGAAACAGTATACCATCCACATGATATTACACAGGATGTCAACGCAAGAAAGCACAGGAACTGGTCTAACAAACAGTATCTAACACAAGTGAAGCCAATGCAGTCCCCGTGGGGGAAGTCAGAACCATGATGTTTTTTACAGTCTTAGTGGAGGTAAATTCCTTACCAAACCAGTCAACCCACATAATAACAGCATTCTAACACCAACCATTGGCCTCAGCAGACCACTTTGTGGGTGGCCTAAATTTTATAGACTTCTTTATAGCAGATGTACTAGATGAGGATAAGGTTACACTGTGAATTAACCTGCAAATTCTTTAATGTAAATCTGTTTTACCTAAACTGTAACTTTTCGTTTAGCATATTTACAGAACATAAATATACTACAGATTTGCATATCAAAAGTAAAACCGTATTTAAAATGTGTTCATGTATTTATTTAAACTGCAAACTATTCTCTGGAGACAAGATAATAAAAGCATTTACAGGCTCTGTTTTATTTTTTAATTGTAAGTCCTTTTTGAATTATTCACTGAAAAGACAAATTTTTGTACATTAGGTGACAAGAACAATCAGAACTTCCCAAAGCAATGTAATTTTGTACCACAGGATAAATTTTCAACAAAGACTGCTTAAAATGCACTGGTTGGGCATTAGACAGGAAATCATTAGTTTTTTGTTAAAGGAAGGACCTCACCCTCCAAAGTTTTATAAATAAAATTCACAACAGTCAGAAACATATTTCCGAAATCTGTTCCACAGTAAACTCAATCCCAAACAGGAAGGGTGTAGTTATCTGTGGAAGAGTTTGTTTGCTTATGGTCCCAAGCTGGAAATGTATTAATAATCTTCAGACTTGATATCTGCAGGCCACACAGGAAGATTTTTTTGTTGTTGCTTTTTCTCTTGATTGGACCTCATCAAAATGGAAACAGGTTAAAGTTTGGGTGGGACTCACATACACTGCATAGAAATATAGTTAAATCTGCCAGCATAATGAAAACACTATCTAAATGTGGTTTCACACAGTATCTGACTATAGTTATGTTAATAGCTGAAGGCTCATAAAGTGCTTCTAGGAATAAAAGGACATGAAACTACCAAAATTTTTCTACCATTAATTATGTTGTCCAGTGACTGAAGCAAGATTATTTGGCATAACAAACTATGATATAAAACTCCTCTGAAATGTATGTCATTCTAGTCCTTACCTCTGTTCCCAAAAAAGAGAAACCAAAACTTAAGGCAAAATGAGTTGTTAGAATTTTCATTTCAGACAAACATCTTTAGGATATATATTACAGTTCCATAATAGTAGTTTAGTGGAATCATAGCAATCACACAGCCATTAGCCACAGGAAACTACTTGAATTTAGGTAAATATGCATATACTTATCTTAATACTTAATTTCTAATTTATATTAATATTAGGAGGTAAATGAATAAACTGTAGAAGTCAGACATACACACAGCCTTAAAAGACTGAGGAATCAAAACCAATTCTTTTCTCTGTTGTTGATACCTCAAGATTTCCACATAATTTCCTTGATCTGAATTCATTTGGCTTAAAAGGATGTGTCCTATTTCAGGAGAGACACATCCTAATGGTAAACGCAGACAAGTAAAACACACCATAAAGGAGCTATTTAGATGTGGAAGTGGCAGGGAAGCCAGAAAGAGCACAGAAGTGGTTCCAAGAGCAGGTGTATCAAGTTCAAATCCTGACTACTACCACGGTGAACTAAAGAACATCCTCCAACCCCACAGCTAAGATGTCCACATCCTAATTCCTGGAACCTACGGCTATGTTACTCACATGGTACAAGAGACCTTGCAGGTGTATTTGTATTAAGGATTTTGAGAAGATTTTGTATTAAGGATTTTGAGAAGAAGAGAGATTATCCTGTATTATCCACATAAATAAAATGTAATCACATACGTTCTTAAGAACAAAATGCAGAAAAAGAGAGGAAATGTGATCACAGAAACAGAAGTTGAGTGATGACTTTTAAAGACAGTTGTAGGGTAGGAGGAGGGAGCTACCCTACCAGCCAAAGAGTACAGGTAGCCTCCAGAATCTGGAAAAGGCCAGGAAAGAGATTCTCCCTTGAAGTGTCCACAGCAAGTTCAGCCCTTGCAGAAATCTTAATTTGGACCTGGTGAAACTTGTTTTGGACTTTACACATTCTTCTTAAGCTCACATGAAACATGCATAAGACAGACCACATTTCAGGCCATAAAACATGCCTTAGCAAATTTAAAAGAAGTATGCTCTCAGACCACAGTGGAAAATTAAGTTAAAATTCCAAAGAAAGATAGCTAGAAAAATCCCCCAATATTTGGAGATTAAACAACATACATGCGTGCATGTTAAGTCGCTTCAGTTGTGTCCAACTCTTTGCAATCCTATGGACTGTAGCCTGTCAGGCTCCTCTGTCCATGGGATTCTCCAAAGCAAGAACACTAGACTGGGTTGCCATGCCCTCCTCCAGGGGATCTTCCCAACCCAGGGATTAAACTCGCATCTCTTACATCTCCTGCATTGGCAAACAGGTTCTTTACCACTAGTGCTACCTGGGAAGCTCCATTAAACAACACACTGCTATTGATAAATAACACCCAAATCAAAGAAGTCTCAAAAGAAATTTTAAAATGTGTCGAAAATATAACATCAAAATTTGTGAGATGCAGCAAATTCATGTGACTTGCTTTATTATGATATCTGCTTTATTACAGTGGTTTGGAACTGAACCTGTGATATCTCCTATGTAAATGTTTGTAAATGGAGATATAGTCTACATTCATGGATAAGAAAACTCACTATTGTTAAGATATTGGTTCTTTCCAACTTGATCTATAAATTCAATAGTCACTACACCAAAATCACAACAAGTAATCTTGTGGATTACTGGCAAACTGCTTCTAAAGATTATATGGAAAGGCAAAAGACCCAGAATGGTCAACACAGTATTAAAGAAAAACAACAAAGTCATAGAACTGACACAACTTCCTATAAAGCCACAGTAATCAAGACTGTATGGTAGTATCAAAAGAACAAAGAGATGAGCTGTACAGAATGAAGAGCCCAGAAATAGATTCATACAAATTGCAACTGATCTTTGAGAAGGGAGCAAATAGATTCATACAAATTGCAACTGATCTTTGAGAAGGGAGCAAAGGCAATTCAAGAAGAAAGACCAGACAGCTAGGGTGCTGGTGGAACTGACCATTTACGTGCAAAATCCAGACAGAGACTAACTCACAATGGACTATCAACCTAAATGTAAAATACAGAACTATAATTCTTCTAGAAGATAAACAGGAGAAAAAAATCTGGGTGATAACACCAAAAGTATATTCCAAGAAAGAAAAAATGGATTTCATTAAAAATATCTCTGGGATAGACAATGTTAAAAGAACAAACAGACAAGTTACACACTGGAGAAAAATCACTGCAAGGCATATATCTAACAAAATACTGGTATCCAAAATATACAAAAAAATTCTTAAAACTCAGTAATAAAAACAAGCTTGATTTTAAAAATGGGCAAAAGAGCCAAACCTCACCAAAGAAGACACTTAGATAGTAAATAAGCAAATGAGAAGATGTTCAAACATCATATGTCATTAAGGGTACTGAAAATTAAAATAATGATGAAATGAGACACCACCATACACCTATTAGAACTGTTAAAATCCCAAACAATGACAACTCCAATTTCTGGTGACAATGCAGAGCAATAGGAACTCATTCATTGCTGGTGGGAATGCAAAATGATACAAGCCACTCTGATAGATTAGTGAGAAGAATCACACAACTGAAAAACAAGCAAGGGGAAGTTATGTACCTTCCGTGCCGCAGTTTCAGTGCATACAGACCTAACTAGGCTGCTGTAAGGACTGAGCTAATAAAGAGCACTCAGTATAGTGCCTGCTCCACAGGAAGCATTTACTGTATGTTAAAAATGGTGATGCTGATGATTGAAAAAGAAAAAACATTCTAGCTTTGTCTAGAGAAGGGAGTATTAGAAAATGTATTATAATTTCTTTAATGTTTAACATCCAATTTATTTTTAACATCAATGACTATATTTAAAATTATATCATTAATGCTTTTATTTTGGTTTTAATTTTATCTCAAGTCATCCTTCACTTTCTACTGACATTAACCACATACACATTGAAAAAAAATCAATATAAAGACCACATTCACCATCTCAAGAACCAATTCTTTAAACATGAGGAGTTGGTGTTAGGAAAATATGGAGGAGGAAAATGAAACAGCATTTTGGAGAAATTCAATTGGCTTGGCATAGCTGAAAGCATGCTCACTCTCAAAGTAGGCCATGAAAAGTTTTTCTTTTAAGGAGCTTAGATCTCAACTTATAAACAATTAGCAAACAGATAAAAATCTACAAGCAGGAAAAAGTGAGAATAAAGTGAAAGTCGCTCAGTCACATCCGACATGGACTATAAAGTCCACGGAATTCTCCAGGCCAAAATACTGGAGTGGGTAGCCTTTTCCTTCTCCAGTGAATCTTCCCAACCCAGGGATGGAACCCAAGTCTCCCAGATTGAAGGCAGGTTTTTTACCAGCTGAGCCACAAGGGAAGCCCAAGAATACTGAAGTGGGTAGCCTATCCCTTCTCCAGGGGATCTTCCCAACCCAGGAATCAAACTGGGGTTTCCTGCGTTGCAGGCGGATTCTTTGTCAACTGAGCTATGAGGGAAGCTGGAAGTGAATCTTTTTGATACATCAGGGAAAGAATGCTTAGGAATCAATGCTATGGGGTTCCTGAGAACTGGAACTATGAATGTCACATGTGTTAAAGAAAGATGAGATTAGGGGCTTAATTCAGAGTAATTAAGAAGCAATATGGAAAAAAAAAGAAGCAATATGGATATAATAATATAAAAAATCATGGGTAGAAGGTTTTATTTCAACAGGGAGGGAACTGGGAATGGGAGATAAGGTCAGTACCTAATATGTAATTCAAGTGAAGTGAAAGTGAAACTCGCTCATTTGCCTACAACAACTCTTTGTGGCCCGTGGACTACAGAGTAGATGGAATCCTCCAGGACAGAATACTAGAGTGGGTAGCCCTTCCCTTTTCCAGGGGATCTTCCTGACCCAGGAACTGAACAGGGATCTCCTGCATTACAGGTGGATTCTTTACCACCTGAGCTCTCAGGAAAGCCCAATATGTAATTTGAGGCACCTGTCAAAAGGAAGTGGAGTACCGAGTCTAGTCCTTAGGAGAAGGCAACAGAGGAGGAAGAGAGAGCTTATCTTCAGCACTAAAGCAAGCTGAGGCCAGGGGAGCTCCTAGAAGGAAGTTCTTTCCCGCTCCAGTATCTGATAGAGTAGAAATTAGTAAATGGTGAATGAATAGCTAAAGTCAGTTCTGAGAGAATGTATAATGCAACAATGAAAAGAGAGTCCAAAGTAGACATCTAAAAACATCAGTATCAGTCATAAAGTGACAATAAGGAAGACTATGAATCAGGAGAGAATGAAGGAAAAGGTTTGTAAAATAAGGACAATCAATCAAATGTCAGAGAAAGATGACAGAGGCTAACAGACAAAATGTATTGATGGGATTTGGAAACATGTGTGGAACTGGATAACTGCAAGAGCAGTTTACTGTAATGGTAGAGATTATAGAGCTGTGCTGTCCAATATAGTAGCCTCGAGCCATATGTGACTATTTAAATTTTAATTAATTAAGTTAAAAATTCAGTTCCTCAGTTGCACTTTAATGGCTTTCGTATCAGATAGTGCAAATATAAAACATTCCCATCATCACAGAAAATTCTATTACGGAGTGTTATTACAGAGGCTTGGGAAGTGAAAAAAGGGTAAGGTGACAAGTGTTGACCTGGTAAATTAATTAGTATATATTTGCAACTATTTTATCATTAAGGTGGAAATAAAAGTTTACCACTTTTAAAGAAGAACTGTGAAATATAATTAGTACCTGTGAAATGTTGCATAATTTTTTATGAAATTCATATAAAAATATAAATTAAAAAATAACTAAAAAAAAAACTCCAATTGAGGCTTAATATACAAGGAAACATTCATAATGTCTAATATGTTGGTGAGATTGGGAAAAAATGTTGACAACATAATGATGTTAAATACTGGAGCAAATGTAAACCCTTTAATTTGGGTCTGCAGTAATGTAGAAAGTGTCAAAACTATTGTAATCTATGCTACTTCCTGTGCTATATTAATAGAAAAAGATATCTTTAAACATCCTCCTCAATGCTGCACTGGCTCTTAAAAACACAGCTCCAAAAAGAACACTGATGGTTGCTAAGAAATGCATTATGAACACATGGATTAGATCTCAACCACCTACATTCAATATGTGGGTACAATTATTATAGCCACATTAAAAAGTCAGTCCAAAATTAATGATAAAGTGATTAAATGCTGAAAAACCTCAGCAATTAATGTTTGTTAATTCTCATCCATACATACAGATCAATTCATAAATTTATAGGGTTCAATCAAAGATTAATACTTAAGTGATTCTTGTTTTACCCTTTTCAACTTACTGGTTCTTCCAATCATAATAAACTCAACAGACAAAAGTAAGCAAAACAATTCCAGAGTCTACATCTTTCACTGATGCCAAATGCCAAAACCAGGCACCACTGAAAGTAAATACAGGAACTGGATAAATCTCAAATCAATATCGAGTAAAAATAAAGTTGCAAAGGAAATTAGAGATACCATTCATGTATGTTTTAAAAGTTTATTTAGTTTTAGGAATATAAACAAATATACTAAAAATACATAACAATGAACTCTGAGAAGGGAGGGAGACAGCAAGGATTTGAAAGGGGCTTTATCTATATCTGTAATATTTTAGTTTTAAAAAAACTGGAGGTGGGTCAGAAACATTAAACTCAAGTTAACAGCATACATGATGAAGTAAAGAGTACTGAGAGTAAAGTGCACTGAGGACCCTTTATGAGTGAAGTGACTGAGATTTGCAATGTAACTTGCCATGCATCAAAAAGTAAGATGGATTAATGGATGAACAGAAGCATGGATAGAAATGTCAAAGCAAACAAAACAAAATACTAATTAGAGAATCTAGGTGATTAGTATATGGGTTTGCACTGTATAATTACTAATATTTGAGAACTTTTATAGTAAAATACTGAAGGGAAAGAGAGATCTAAAGCAAAATACGGCCTAATGATAGTAGGGTCTGATCATCTCAGCTTACAAATGAAGATGGATCTCTGTTTTGCTTGGACCCTGGGTAATGAACTTTGCATCTTATCAATGTAGGTTGAGAATTACAGATATTAGTAAGTCGGTAAACTCAGATACAAATTTGAATAACAGACAGCTGTGCCTGTCAAACAACTAGAACTCACCAACTATGTGCAAGGCACTGGACTTGGTAATATAGCAGACACTGCTAAAGGAAATTAGATTCCAATTAAAAAAAAAAACAGAGTAATATGTTTAAGACAACCATAAGGCAAGGCAAAATACAGGCACACTTCAGAGATACTGAGAGTTCAGTTTCAGACCATCATAATAAAACAAATACCACATGAATTTTCTGGCTTGCTTGTGCATATAAAAGTTAAGTCAGATAACCTATGGACTAGGAGAAAATATTTGCAAACAATGTGACCAACAAGCGGTTAATTTCCAAAATATACAAACAGTTCACACAACTCAATGAAAGTGAAAGTCGCTCAGTCGTGTTTTACATTTTGTAACCCCATGGACTATACAGTCCATGGAATTCTCCAGGCCAGAATACTGGAGTGGGTAGCCTTTCCCTTCTCCAGGGGATTTTCCAACCCAGGGATCGAACCCAGGTATCCTGCATTGCAGGCAGATTCTTTATCAACTGAGCTATCAACTCAATATCAAAACCCAAAAAAACCCAATTAAGAAATGGACAGAAGACCTACATAGACATTTCTCCAAAGAAAACATACAGATGGCCAAGAGGCACACGAAAAGATGCTCAACATCGCTAATTATTAGCGAAATGCAAATTGAAACTACAACAAAGAATCAGCTCACAGCAGGTCAGAATGGCCATCATCAAAAAGTGCAAATAATAAATGCTGAAGAAAGTGCAGAGAAAAGGGGATCCTCTTACACTGTTGCTAGGAATGTAAACTGGTATAGCCACTGATGGAAAACAATGTGGCAGTTCCTCAGAAAACTAAAAACAGAGCCAACATCTGATCCAGCAATCCCACTCTTGGGCAAATACCTGGAAAAGATGAAAACTCTAATTCAAATAGATACATGCACTCCAGTGTTCATAGCAGCACTGTTTACAACAGCCAAGACACAGAAGCAATGTTCATTCAACAGATGAGTGGATAAAGAAGACGTGATAGATATCCACAATGGAATACTACTCAGCCATAAAAAATCACGAAATATTGCCATTTGCAGCAACATGGATGGACCCAGAGATCATCAACCATACTGAGAGAAGTAAATCAGACAAAGACAGACATTATACTACTTATATGTGGAATCTAAAAAATAATATAAATGAAGTTACAAAACAGAAACAGACTCACAGACATAGAAAAACTTATGGTTTCTAAACATGAAGGGGAAGCTGGTGAAGGATAAATTATTAGTTTGAGGTTAACAGGTACATACCACTATATATAAAATAGATAAACAATAAGGATTTACTCTATGGCATAGGAAACTACATTCAATCTTGTAATAATCTATAATGGAAAAGAATCTGAAAAAATACATGTATATACCTGAATCACTTTGCTGTATATCTGAAATGGATTTAAAATACTATATTTTAAATCAATTATACTTCAGAAAAAGAGCTGGTTACACTGTACTATAGTCTATTAAGTGTGCAATAGCATTATGTCTTAAAAAATGTATATATTAATTTAAAAATGTTATTTCTAAAAAATGCTAACCCTCACCTGAGCTTTCAGTGAGTCATCTTTTTGCCATAGTGACAGCAAAAATCACAAATCACCATAACAAATTCAATAGTAATAAAAAGTCTGAAATACTATGAGAATTACTAAAATGTGGCACAGAGATATAATGCCAGCAAATGTTGGAAAAATGGTGCCAGTGGACTTGCTAGACACAGGGTTGCCACAAAACTTTAATTCATAAAAAAATGCAGTATCTGCAAAATCCAATAAAGCAAAGTACAATAAAAAGGTACTTCTTTATAGTAAATGCCAGAAGACAAATACAAAATGTTATTTATAACAATTCTAAAGAAAAAATCATAATGAGTGGAGAAGGAGTGGATTAATGGCACTTACAATGCTGGCTATTTCAGGAATTCTGGAAGACCGCAAACAAAAAAGTATCGTATGGATAAAGAAGACTGAATCTTGGAACATGGGAAAGATTTGGAAAAGATGGCTAATGCACAGGATGGAATCAAATGAAGTTATATATAAACAGATTGGACTTTTAATAGCTTATCACTGGCCAATGGTTTAGCTCCTCTGGACTTAAAAGGTGATATTTTTTCTTAATCAACAGACAACAAACCAACATCTGAAGACTGTTGATTAAAGAAAAATGATGTATTCATTACTAGTGTTCCCTTCAAATCTGATTCAGTAGACCAGGAGAAGTCATTTGGTGCTCAATGTCAGTAACTGGTTTGAGAAAAATTCTAAGATTCAAAAGATTTTATAAAAAGGTTAAATCTAAAGAAAATTAGTCATAATGAAGATAAAAGGCAATTAAATAAAATAGGTTTAAAAATTCCAGGTGCTGAGAAAATTGTTAACAATAAGCATTTTGCAAAATGACAAAACTTAACTGGTAGCTTTTAATATTTTCATGTCTAAAAACAATAAAAATACTTTATTAAAGGCAGGGAGAGATAGGTTCAATGTAGACATTTTCCCAAGTTGATGTTTAAAACATTCATCACAATGAAACAGATCACAGGTTAAAATGACAAGTCAGCTCCTTAAAAGATACTTGTCACTTTTTATTTCCCTTGTATTTCCCTTAATCAAAAAAAGAAAAATCAAGTTAAAGTGTAAAATTTCTCATGTACATACTGAGCTAATTATTTTTAACGCATAGCTATTTGTTATGAAAAATTATTATACTACTGAAAATTAAATGAAGCTAATGAGTATACAACCAAAAGAAAAATCTAACATATAGTTTAAGTTAGTGTTATCCAAAGAATATTTATTTTCATTAAGATTACTTCCAAATAAATCTTTTTAGAAATCAACAGATTTTAAATTTTTAATGAGATTAGTCTAATTCTAAAATGGTTTATTTAACATTATCAATCAGGAAAGTATGAAGTCCTGCCTGACAAAAGGTCATGTTTAGATTTGAATAAGGCTATAATGCAAGCTGAGTGCCAAAGAATTGATGCTTTTGAACTGTGGTGTTGGAGAAGACTCTTGAGAGTCCCTTGGACTGCAAGGAGATCAAACCAGTCCATCCTAAAGGAGATCAGTCCTGGATGTTCACTGGAAGGACTGATGCTGAAGCTGAAACTCCAAAACTTTGGCTACCTGATGCAAAGAACTGACTCAACTGGAAAAGACCCTGATGCTGGGAAAGATTGAAGGCGGGAGAAAAGGGGCTGACAGAGGATGAGATGGTTGGATGGCATCACTGATTCAATGGACATAATTTTGAGTAGGTTCCAGGAGTTGATGATGGACTGGGAAGCCTGACATGCTGCAGTCCATGGCATCACAAAGAGTCGGACACAACTGAGCTAATGAACTGAACTGAAAAGAAAGTAAACAGCAGCAGCCTGTTCCATAAATGAAAAATCTTACATTGGTTTGAGATATAAGAGGAGCAACCTCCAACCACCCAATAACCCTCTGACAGGAGAAACTGTCAGGAGAGACTAAGCAGGAAGCAGCTTAGCTACGTCATGACCCATCTTCCTCACTCCATTCCTCCCGATTCCTGTCTTATAAGGAGGTTGGAGAGAATCCAAAAGTAAGGTTGTTTTAACCTTGTAAAAATATGGAAGAATGGCTCAGAACCTAAAAGTATTCAGTTACTGAGTCCAATCACTGAGTCATCAGGAAGGGCTCTCGCTACACTGCAGGAAGAATTTTAAGAAAATGAGGAGGAAATGTAAGTAAAGGTCTCCAAGGCTAGAAATAGTTATGGGTTACAATTCTAAAGGGTATTTTTATTTATTTAAATGTAATAGCATTTAGAAATTACTGGCATATTAGAAACATTAAGTCACTAACATCTTCATATAGACTTTTACATTATTTTATGTACCAGGACTATCCTCATATCCTCATTTTTAAAAAAAATATTGAAGCAGAGAAACAAGTTCAGCTGCAAGATGTGTGACTAACATTCACAGCCTAGTTTTCTAACTTAACCCTTACAATACAGCTGCTATAACCCCCGAGAATTATTTAAATCCAAAAAGTCACGACTGAGACTAAATCTTTGGCAAAGACAAATTAATTCACTTGATTTTGAAGAGCGGTGTAAAGAAAGATGATCAGCCTTCCAGGTCATGATCCTATTATATCTTAAGGAAGTGAGATGTTACTCCTATGTGTGTGCTTTATGTCTAATGCTCTAGAAGTCATTCCCCTAGTGCAATCAGAAACTTGGGTGATTTCTCCATACAGCTTCAGGGATGTCACTAAGATAAACTTAGTAAAAATAAACAAGTCAGATCAGCCACCTTCCCAGTGCTGAGAAAAAGCACTACTGTTCTGTTAACTACTTATGCTATTGGTTTAAAGAGCACTTTATGGCTGAAATGGGACATTTTCAATGAAGCCTACAGAGGAGGCTAGTTCTTCTCTAGCTTCTTTGCCAGGTGATTCAGTGGATCTTTTTTGCTAGATGATTCACTCTATCATTCCATTTCTTTCAACATTAAAATTCTATATTGTGAAATTAAGGGAAATTAATTTTTCCTACTATGAAACTTCCTCATGTCTCACACTGAAAAATTAAGTTACGCTTCAGTATACATGTGCTATTGTGCTACTTTCCTTTCCCTCTGCTTTCTGTGATATTAGTTTAACTATTTTGTATGTAATGCAGTTTAGAAAAGCTTTCATTTTTGCTACAGTATCAAGGTATTGTGAATTGTCAACTCAAGACAAGAAGTCCTTGCTACTAATTTTGGGAGACTTAAAATGCCAGTCGCTTTTTAGTGAAGATGATGGGAGTGGAGTTATTTAGAGGTCACCATGCCAGAAAGTGCCAGTGAAAGGGCAGGAAACAACAAAGGTGGTCAGGATTAACTGTAACTCCAGTAAACAGGTAGCTTCAGCAGTTTCTGCTTAGCTGCACCTTCCCCACCCCTACTCTGAGAGAGGCCTCTGACAGCTACTTTTATATTATATTCCAATGGAAAAATACATATTTATAAAATAGAATTTAAGAGATTTTGGTGATAAAGACAAATGCCAAGGTTTACTAGATTATGAATCACGTTTAGGAGGCTGCACTGCCAAGGAATACAGGAAAAGTGGATAGCCTGTGGGGAGAAAGTCATGAGGAGAAAGAAGGGAAATTAAGGAAGAAGTTCAGAAACTGCCTGTGGCCTTCCAGTTCTAGGCTCTAAAACCTGGTTTTTGCTCTCTTTCATGAGAAATCCTCATAAGCTTTCAATACGTCCTCTTTACTTGCTAAAGGTAGTCTGAGTGGGTTTTATATTGTAACCAAAAGGAACTTTCTCCAAGTATCTAGCATGATAGCCTGCTACATGTAGTGGATGCCAGCTGGCCTCAGGGCTGGAGTGACAGGCTGGGAGCAGCAAAGACCTGCAGTGCTTTCACACTGGCAAGAGTGCCAAGGTGACGGCAGAAATCTATTTTTTCTTTAATGCAATCGCAAACCTCTCTAAGGTGCTTCACAAGGCTTTAACCAACACAGTTGAAAATAGGCTATACTGTTTCATGGTGAAAGTTAAAACAACTTTCACCAATCATTGGAGTTTCCACTGAAAATAAAGTTTTCGTTACTCCTACTTTTCAGTATCTGCTTTCAAGTCAGCATATGCAAATGTAAGAAACAGAATATTATCAGTCTACTTAATTGTACTTCTACCAGAAAGTTTTTCAATTAGATAACATACAGTACCACTCTGAATGGTGTGGGGTGTGGGGCTTTTTTCCCTTTCTACTAGAAAGGAATTTTTCATAACTAACACAAACAGCACAGCTTCATTTTAAAAATAGGAATTATATATCAGGTATAGTAAAAACTAAGTTAAAATTATTGAGTGTTTAAAATAATTCATTATTTTACTATTATCTCTGAAGGTATCTATATATTATGTACAGTGGGAAAAGTCCATAAATCTTATTACATGTGGATGGAAATACATATTTAATGGTCTTTCTAAAAATATTTTATACTCCATACATTTAATAGCATAGTTTACAGAATAATTGGTATATAATTCAAAATTAGTATTGATGTGTCTACTTGATATTATAAATAAAACTACTAATGTCTTCTTAAATGATACTGAAATACTTTCCAAGAATCAGAGACATACTTACAACAATACTGTGCACAAAAATGAACACATACAATTAGAATAATGAGGTGGTCATCATTATATCAACCAATTAGGCTGCTACTTCCATTTTATGCTGATAAGGACCATGTGTTAATCACTAAGTATGATGTTATTAAATTTTTTAAAATAAGATGTAAATCTGATCCTCAAAAAGCCTTTTTGAAGAAGGAACTTAGCTTCTTCAAGAAGGAACCAAGGATTTGAGATAGGCATCCATTCAAATGAATCTTCTAATTTTCACAGATACTTTGAGGTAAGTTGCTATTACAGAGGCTTCTCTGGTAGCTCAGACAGTGAAGAATCTGCCTGTAATGCAGGAGAACTGGGATCGATCCCTGGGTTGGGAAGATCCCCTAGAGAAGGGAACAGCTACCCACTACAGTATTTTGGCCTGTAGAGTCCACGGGGTTGCATGTATTTCTATTTATCTGAAACTATGAGGAGGTCATAGCAAACACCCTCTTCCAACACCACAAGAGAAGACTCTACGGATGGATATCACCAGATGGTCAATACCAAACTCAGATTGATTATATTCTTTGCAGCCAAAGATGGAGAAGCTCTATACAGTCAGCAAAAATAAGACCAGGAGCTGACTGTGACTCATAGCATGAACTCCTTATTACAAAATTCAAACTAAATTGAAGAAAGTAGGAAAACCACTAGACCATTCAGGTATGACATAAATAAAACCCCTTATGATTGTACAGTAGAAGTGACAAACAGATTCAAGGGATTACATCTGATAGACAAAGTGCCTGAAGAAATATGGATGGAGGTTCATAATACTGTACAGGAGGTGGTGATCAAAATCATCCCTAAGAAGAAACGCAAAAAGGCAAAATGGTTGTCTGAGGAGGCCTTACAAACAGCTGAGAAAAGAAGAGAAGTGAAAGGCAAAGGAGAAAAGGAAAGTTATAGCCATCTGAATGCAGAGTTCCAAAGAACATCAAGGAGAGGTAAGAAAGCCTTCCTACGTGATCAACGCTAAGAAATAGAGGAAAACAACAGAATGGAAAGACTCCAGATCTTGTCAAAAAAATCAGAGATACCAAGGTAATATTTCATGCCAAGATGGGCACAATGAAGGACAGAAACAGTATGGACCTAAAAGAACCAGAAGAAAAAGAGGTAGCAAGAATACACAGAAGAACTATACAAAAAAGATCGTCATGACCCAGATAACCACAATGATGTGATCACTCAACTAGAGCCAGATATCCTGGAATGAAAAATCAAGTGGGCCTTAGGAAGCATCACTACGAACAAAGCTAGTGGAGGTGACAGAAATCCAGCTGAGTTATTTCAAATCCTAAAAGAGGATGCTGTGAAAGTGCTGAATTCAATATGCCAACAAATCCTCAGCAGTGGCCTCAGGACTGGAAAAGGTCAGTTTTCATTCCAATCCCAAAGAAAGGCAAAATTGTACTCATCTCACACACTAGCAAAGTAATGCTCAAAATTCCCCAAGTGAGGCTTCAATAGTATGTGAACCGAGAACTTCCAGATGTTCAAGCTGCCTTAGAAAAGGCAGAGGAACCAGAAATCAAATGGCCAACATCGGCTGGATCCTACAAAAAGCAAGAGAATTCCAGAAAAACATCTATTTCTACTTCATTGACTATGCCAAAGCCTTTGACTGTGCAGATCACAACAAACTGTGGAAAAATTTTCAAAAGATGGAAATACCAGACCACCTTACCTGCCTCCTGAGAAATCTGTATGCAGGTCAAGAAGCAACAGTTAGAACCGGACATGGAACAACAGACAGGTTCCAAATTGGGAAAGGAGTTCGTCAAATTTGTATACTGTCACCCTGCCTATTTAATCTATATGCAGAGTACATCATGAGAAATGCTGGGCTGGATGAAGCACAAGCTGGAATCAAGATCGCTGGGAGAAATATCAATAACCTCAGATATGCAGATGACACCACCTTTATAGCAGAAAGCAAAGAGGAACTAAAGAGCCCCTTGATGAAAGTCAAAGAGGAAAGTGAATAAGCTGGCTTAAAACTCAACATTCAAAGAGCAAGATAATGGCATCTGGTCCCATCACTTCATGGCAAACAGATGGGAAAACAATAGAAACAGTGACAGACTTAATTTTCTTGGGCTCCAAAATCACTGCAGATGATGACTGCAGACATGAAACTAAAAGACGCTTGCTCCTTGAAAAAAAAGCTATGACCAACCTAGACAGCATATTAAAAAGCAGAGACATTACTTTGCCAACAAAGGTCCATTTAGTCAAAGCTACTGTTTTTCCAGTAGTCATGTACAGATGTGAGAGTTAGACCATAAAAAAAGCTGACTACCAAAAGAACTCAAGCTTTAGAACTGTGGTTTGAAAAAGAACTGTGGTTTGAAAGTCTCTTAAACTGCAAGGAGATCAAACCAGTTAATCGTAAAGGAAATCAGTCCTGAATATTCACTGGAAGGACTGATGCTGAAGCTGAGTCTCCAATACTTTGGCCATCTGATGTGAAGAACTGACCTATTAGAAATGACCCTGATGCTGGAAAAGATGGAAGGCAGGAGAAGTGGACAACAGAGGATGAGACGGTTGAATGGCATCACTGACTCAATGGACAGTAGTTTGAGCAAGCTCTGGGATGTGGCGATGGACAGATAAGGCTGGTGTGCTGCAGTCTATGGGGTTGCACAGACTTGGACACGACAGCGACTGAACTGAACTGATGAGGATAAAAAATGAAAGCACTGTAACTGTACTTTTAAATTAATAATTTTTTTAGCTGGAAAAATCATTAAGACAGGAGTGATTAGTGTATTTTAGGTAAGAATAACAGGAAAAAACAAATTAAATCTTTGTTTGGATTAGCAGCACTGAATACTTAATTGCTTCAGATAAAATAATGGTCAAAAGGCTGGCCACCTTTCCACAAGAGCCAAAAGAAACAGCAGGCTGCAGTTTCCCCTTTATCCTTACTTCATTCAAGATTATCATGTGCTCATGTAGATACAACATAGACAGAAGAGTTCATATAAACACATCCAGGAAAAATTCATTAAACCACTTCTTTCCTCACATGTATTTTCAGTGTCATATGTCAATAAAAAGCATAAACATCATAATGTGGCTTCACTCTCTGAGGGTTCAGTGTGCATACTTCATGTTATAGTAATTAATAGGCCAGAAATTATTTTTGATGGTTAAGACTTGATTTCCTGGGAAAACACAAAATCATCTGTGAAAAGTAATCGCTAAAATAGTCTACTGTTAAAAAGGACAGCTTACATGCTTTCAGAGGTACCATAATCCCAAAATCTAACTATGTTAATACACCTCCTTATTTCTTGGTTTTGCTGTTTCTATTTATTATAAACTTTCTTGCTCACAGAAGTCATCATCCTATTGGCTTCCAAGATCTGACTCAAATAAATTCATTAATAAAATCTTAGCTACTAAAATATTCTTATCATCTACCAAAAATACCATCCACCATACATTTTTCAGGATTTTATCTGCTCTCATGTGCCACTTGCATTTCCTTAGCTGCTTTTCTACTACAATTGATTCAAAATTTTGTTCAAGGTATATTTCACAAAACTTTTCCAGCTACTTGAAATATCTAAGAAGCATACATTTACTTCTGGCCATCCTACCTGCATTATATTGAGGGAAAATACAATTTATTTTGCTTCTTCTATAACCATCTCCCATTAGGTATAAGGCTGGGAACAAAATGGATCTTTAAATTCTTTCTGATTGATTTAAAGACTTAACATCATATATTCTGGCCTTGGCTCAAATCTTTAATGAAACATTCTGTCCATCCTTCCAACTGAGCCTGCATGCACATTGTGAGATTAGTAAATGAATTTGTCCATAACTGTTGTCAATGAATACTGTTCCTTGATTAAGTAGATATAATAATTAAATTTGCAGTTGACTGAAGATCACAAGGAAGGTGTAAGCAAACCCTCTCACACCCTCCAGTCTGCAGGAATCAGTACTATGAGGCCAAGCAACTAACTGGTCAGGGACACGGCCCCACTAACAGCAGATGGGCTGACCCCAAGCCCACAGTCGCCCGTGGACATGGCTCAAAACTGGTCCCGTGTGCAGTGTGCAGGCACAAGACCCCAGATGCCCAGGACCTGCAGCCAGAGTACCAGGATGCTGAGAGGCAGGGACTAGGCCGGGAAATCACTGGGATCTGGCTCCACTCACTAGCAAGCCAGGTCTAGTCTTGGGAAAAGTCTCATTCACCATGAAGTAAGACACCAGATCCAGGACCACTGCAGCCCCAGAGCCTACCTTCAGGCTAATACCAGCCCTAGGATGGCATGGCCATAGCCCTGCCAACCAGCAAGCCAAAACAAGCTTCAGGACACCCCAGAACACAAAGTCGGCTGTGCCTGAACTGGTGATACACACCAGCAATCCAAAAATACCAGATCTGGGACCCCCTGGCCTTGCATCCAGACCCCAACACCCAGCACTGCCTATCAGTGGGCTGGCACGAGTCTAGGGACCCTGCTTCACCCAGCCACTGATGGGCAGGGACCAGCCACATGATCCTCTAGATCCCAACTCCACCCACCAGTGAACCAGCACTAACCCAGGGCCCACAAGGGTCCTACAAATGGTCACCTCACGATGCAGCCCTGCCCAGCAGAGGGCAATCTCTGGACAACAGAGCCTGGCAAACAAACTGTGCTTACCAGATTGCCAAGAGTAGTCAGCCCGCCACAGCCCACACAGAAGGTATCCCTAGAGCATGTAACTCTGGTTACCTAGAGCATATAAAGAAGAGTGCACTGCCGGGACTCACAGGATGTATCCTACAAAAGGTCATTTCTTCAAGGTCAGAAAACATAATCAACCTACCAGATACACGGAAACAAAAACACCAATTATACAAAATGAGGCAACAGAGGAACATGTTACAAATGAAGGAACAAGATAAAATCCCAGAAGAACAACCAAGTGAAGTGGAGACAGGCAATCTACCTGAGAAAGAGTACAAGGTAACAGTTGTAAAAATGATCAAAAAACCAGGGAGAAGAATGAATGAACCAAGTGAGAAACTAGAAGTTTCTAAGAAAGAGAAAATATAAAGAAAAACTAGACACAGATGAATACCACACCTGAAAGGAAAAATACACTAGAAGGAACAGAAGACTAAATGATACAGAAAACAGATTAGTGAGCTGGAAGACAGAGCAGTGGAAATCACTAATGCTGAACAGAAACAAACAAACAAAAAATAATAAAAAGAAATTAGGACAGTTTAAGACCCCACTGAAATAACATCAAATGTACTGATATTAACATTATAGGGATCCCAGAAAGAGAAGAGACAGACAGCAAGAAGCAGGGAACATATCTGTAGACATAGCCTAGGAAAAGAAACAAACATCCAAGTCCAGGAAGCACAGAGAATTCTAAACAGGATAAACCACAAAAGGACCACACCAAGACACACTACAATTAAAATGGAAAAACGGAAAAGCGAATATTAAAAGCAACAAAGGGAAGGGTCAATACAGCTGAGGAGGAGTGGGAGGCACAAACTTCTAGGTACACTACAGCTTTAAGAATGTATTGTACAACACAGAAAGAAAAGTGAAGTGAAGTCGCTCAGTCGTGTCCGGCTCTTTGCGACCCCAGGGACTGTAGCCTACCAGGCTCCTCCATCCATGGGATTTTCCAGGCAAGGGTACTGGAGTGGGTTGCCATTTCCTTCTCCAGGGGATTTTCCTGACTCAGGGATGGAACCCAGGCCTCCCGCATTGTGGGCAGACACTTTACCATCTGAGCCACTAGGGAAGCCTGGTACAACACAGGGAATATAGCAAATATTTTGTAATAACTGTAAATGGAAAGTAACCTTTAAAATGTTTTACAGAGGTTAAAAATATTTTTAGTAAATTAATTTTTAAAAAACAATAAAATAAAAGCAGCAAGTGAAAGAAACAAAAAACATACAAGGGAACTCCCATAAGGAGTTATACAAGGAGTCCCATAAAAGGCAGCTGAAAAACTAACTTTTCAGCTGAAATTCTGCAGGCCAGAAGGGAGTGGCATCATGTATCTAAAGTAAGAAAGGGAAAAACATACAGCAAAGAATATTCAACCTGAGGAGACTTTCATTCAGATTTGATGGAGAAATCAAATGTTTCATAGACAAGCAAAAGGGAAGAAAGAGTTCAGCACCACCAAACAAGCTTTACAAGAAATGTTAATGGGATTTCTGTAATCAAAAAAGAATATAGCACAACTAGGGGGAAAAAACACATTTGAAATGAAAATTACAAAGAGAAAAAGCTCATCAATAAGGGCAAATATATGCAATAAAGGTAGTAAATCAGTTGTGGACAGAGGAAGAAGGAAGGTTTAAAGACAAAAGTAACAATATCACCTATGTCCACAATAAACATTTAAGGAGTTCACAAATCAAACGTGAAAAATATGGTGTCAAAAACAATAATCATGAGGGAAGGAAAGTAAAAATGAAGGGTTGTTAAAATGTGCTTGAAATTAAGAGATCAGCAAATTAAAATAATCACATATATAGAGTCTGCTACAGAGAAACTTATGCTACCCATAAACCAAAGATCTAATAGAGACACACACACCAAGAAAAGAAGTCAAACAGAACACTAAAGACAGTCATCAAATCACAAGAGAAAAGAATAAAAGGAACAGAAAAACTACAAAACAACCCCAAAATAGTGAACAAAATAGCAGAAAGTACATAGATATCAATAATTACTTTAAATGTAGGTGGATTAAATGCTCCAATCAAAAGACAGAGAGGCTGAATGGATACAAAAACAATACCTGTATATATGCTGTGTGTAAGAGATTTGTTTCAGACCTAAACATATGCAGCCTGAAAGTGAGAAGATGGAGAAAGGTACCCACACAAACGGAAATCAAAACAAAGCTGAGGTAGCAATACC
Organism: Odocoileus virginianus; assembly: GCF_023699985.2. Lineage (NCBI taxonomy): Eukaryota > Metazoa > Chordata > Mammalia > Artiodactyla > Cervidae > Odocoileus > Odocoileus virginianus. The sequence goes on from NC_069697.1 coordinate 35,202,452, forward strand.
TGTATCAGACAAAACAGACTTTAAAACAAAGACCAAAACAAGAGATAAAGAAGGAAAATAATAACAATCAAGGAAACAATCCAAAAGGATATATCAATTGTGTATGTATATGCAGCCAACAAAGGAATACCTCAATACATAAAGCAAATATTTACAAACATGAAAGGAGAAATGGACAGTGACACAAGAGCAATAGGGTACTTTGGCACTCTATTTACATCAAGGGAAAGATCATACAGACAGAAAATCAGTAAGGGAAACACTGACCTTAAATGGCACTTTGGACTAGATGAACTTACTGGATATACATAGAGCATTTCATCCAAAGGAAACAGAACACACATGCATGTGCACAAGGAACATTCTCCAAGACAGACTAAATGCAAGACCACAAAAGAAACCTCAGTAAATTTTAAAAACCTGAAATCATATCAGGCATTCTTTTCCGACCCCCAACAATGAGACTAGAAATCAACTACAAGAAAAAAACTGCAAAAATACAAATATGTGGAGGCTAAAATATATGCTACTGAAAAACCAACAGATCACTGACGAAATCAAAGAGGAGATAAGAAAATACCTAAAGGCAAATGAAAACTAAAACACAATGATCTAAAACCTTTGGGATGCAGCAAAAACAGTTCTAAGAGGGAAGTCTATAGTGATACAAGCCTACCTCAAAAAACAAGAAAAATATCAAATAAACAACCTAACCTTAAAGCTAAACAAACTAGAGAAAGAACAAACAAACCCAAAAGTTAGTAGAAGGAACGTAATCATAAAAATCAGAGCAGAAATAAACAAAAAGACACTTAAAAAAAAGAGGCAAAGAGTCAATCAAACCAAAACCTAGTTCTTTCAAAGGATAAACAAATTTGATAAGCCTTTATCCAGACTCCACAAGAAAAAAAAAGGAAGAGGGCCCAAATCAGTAAAATCAGAAACAAAAAAGAAGTTACAAGTGACACCACCAACAAGGCAAAGAAACATAAGTAACTACAATGAACAAATATATGCCTCAAATGGACAATCTAGGAGAAAGGGGCAAACTCCTGGAAATGTGCAATTCCCTAAGACTGAACCTAGAGGAAACAGAAGATATAAACAGACCAACTATTACAAAATTTGAATCAGTAATTTAAAAAAATTCCAGCAAACTATAAAGTCCAGGATCAAATGGCTTCAGAGAATTCTACTGAACATTCAGAGGGTGAGTTAACACCTGTCCTTCTCAACCTACACCAAAAGACCACAGAGGAAGGAATGCTTCTAAACTCATTCTATGAGGTCAGCATTACCTAGATACCAAAACCAAAAATATCACAAACAAAAGAAAACTACAGATATTCCTGATGAACATGAGAGAGTTAAAGCTTAAGCAGGCAGTCCAAGGCGTTAAAGGAGGAGGTAGCAGACATTCTTTTATACATTCTTTCGCCTTAGTCATGCAGCATGTGTTTCTTTTAAGCCCTGTACTGTACTGTACTGTACTGTATTGCAACAATATATCTTGCCTAAGACAACTGGCTACACAGCAGTAATACATCTTACTCATGGAAAATGCTTTTCTAAGACATCCTCATGCTTTTCTTAGGCTCTATTCTAATGATTATAATTGTAACAAATCTAGACAGGGAACCTGTTTCTCAAGCCTTGTACCCCTGATCACACAGTAACAGTGTATCTTGCCCAGAGAGGTTGCCCGGAACCTGTTCTCCCTGTCTAATCTTGTGCCCAAGTTATCTCAGGATGTGTGCCTTGGGAAAGGGTCTGGTGGAACTCTTAAAACCTTGAGGTATTCTTTTAATCTATTCTCAGCAGCCAGTTGAGAAGTATATAAGGCCCTGCTTAAACTAGTGGGGGTGGGTACTCTTTCTACCCCCTTCTGATGTCACATTCACTTTAAAAAAAATCTACACAAAGTTCTTAGTGACTGAGACTGTATCCGGTCCCAGAGTTAAATATTCTACTTTGGAGACCATGAAATTGGTGGCACCGTACACCATACGCTATCACATAGATGCAAAAATATTCAACCAAATATCAGCAAAATGAGTCCAACCATACATTAAAAGGATCACACATCATGATCAAGTGAGGTTTATCCCAGGGATGCAAGGGATGGCTCAATATCCACAAAATAATGTGATACACCTACCACATTAACAAACTGAAAACTAAAAACCATATGATCACCTCAGTAAATAAAGAATAATGTACAGAAATCTGTTGCATTTCTACCTACTAACAACAAACTGTAAGAAAGAAAGAAAGGAAATCAACCTACATTTACAATCACATCAAAAAGAATAAAATACCTAGGAATAAACCTAAGGAGATAAAAAACATGTATTTAAAAAACTGAAAGACAGTGATGAAAGAAATTGAAGATGACACAAGAGGAGGGAAAGATATATTATGTTCATGTGATAGTGAAAGTGTTAGTTGCTTGGTCATGTCCAACCCTTTACAACCCCATGGACTGTAGCTTGCCAAGCTCCTCTGTCCCTGGAATTCTTCAGGCAAGAATATTGGAGCGGGTAGCCATTCCCTTTCTCCAGGGCAATCTTCCAGACCCAGGGATCAAACCTGGGTCTTCTGCAATGTAGGCAGATTCTTTACCGTCTGAGCCACCAGGTAAGTCCTATGTGTTCATCAATGATAAGAATTAATAACATAAAAATGAACAAACTATTCAAGGCCATCTAGACTCAATGCAGTCCCTATCAAAATACCAATGCATCTCTCACAGAACTAAAATAATTTAAAACTTTGTATGGAAACACAAAAGATCATGAAGAGCCAAAACAATCTTGAGAAAGAAGAACTAGCAGAGCTAGTAGGTATCATGCTCCCTGACTTCAGATTATATTACAAAGCTACGGTAGTCAAAAAAGTTCAGTACTGGCACAAAAACAATAAATCAACACATTTACAGTCAGTTCACATATGAGAGGCAAAGATATACAGTGGGGAAAGATAATCACTTTAATGTGGTGCTAGGAATACTAGACAACTACATAAAAAAGAATGAAATTAGAACATTTTCTCCCACCATATACAAAAATACACTTAAAATGGATCAAAGACTTAAAAGTAAAATTGTAAACTATAAAACTCCTAGAGAAAAACACGGGTAGAAGATTTTGTCTGTCTCTTTAGGCAAAGGCAACAAAAGCAAAAACAAACACATGGCACCTAATTAAATTTAACAGTTTTGCATAGCAAAGAAAACCACTGACAAAACAAAAAGACAACCTAGAGAAAGGAAAAAAATACTTGCAAATGATATGACCCAAAAGGGGTTAATATGCAAAATATAGAAACAGCTCCTACAAGTCAATATCAAAAAATAAACAAACCAATTTTTAAAAAGTTGGGCAAAATATATAAATAGACATTTTTCCAAAGAAGACATGCAAATGTTAACAGGCACATGAAAAGTTGCTCTACATCACTAATCATCAGAGAGTGAGTGAGTGACAGTCACTCAGTCATGTCCAACTCTTTGCGACCCCATGGACAATACAGTCCATGGAATTCTCCAGGACAGAATACTGGAGTGGGTAGCCTTTCCCTTCTCCAGGGGACCTTCCCAACCCAGGGGTCGAACCCAGGTCTCCCACACTGCAGGTAGATTCTTTACCAGCTGAGCCGCAAGGGAAGCCCAATCATCAGAGAAATGCATACCAAAACCAGAATGAGATACCTCATATCTCACCCCTGTCACATCTTTGGCTATCATCATGAAAACTATAAATATTTATGGCAAGGATGTGGAGAAAAGGGAGCTCTTGTACACTGTGGATGGGAACGTAAATTGGTACAGCCACTATGGAAAACAGTGGTGGTTGCTAAAAAACAAAAAGAAAATAGAACTATCAAATGATCCCTTTTCCACTCCTGGGTATATATCTGAAGGAAATAAAAACACTAATTCAAAAAGGTACATGCACCCCAATGTTCATAGCAGCCATTAGTTATGACAGCCAAGATTTGGAAGTAACTTAAGTGTTCATCAATAGATGAAAAGATAAAGAAGATGTAGTGCATACATATGCAAGAGAATACTGCTGCTGCTGCTAAGTCGCTTCAGTTGTGTCCAACTCTGTGCAACCGCACAGACAGAAGCCCACCAAGCTCCTCCGTCCCTGGGATTCTCCAGGCAAGAACACTGGAGTGGGTTGCCATTTCCTTCTCCAATGCATGCAAGTGAAAAGCGAAAGGGAAGTCGCTTAGTCATGTCTGACTCTTAGCAACCCCATGGACTGTAGCCTACCAGGCTCCTCTGTTCACAGGATTTTCCAGGCAAGAGTACTGGAGTGGGGTGCCATTGCCTTCTCCGGCAAGAGAATACTACTCAGCCATAAATAAGGAAATCTTGCCATCTGCACAATATGGATGGAGTTGGAGTGTATTGTGCTAAGTGAAAGTAGTCTGACAGAGAAAGACAAATACTATATGTTATTACTTATATGTGGAATCTGAAAGCTACACAAACTGGTGAGTATATATATAAAAAAATAGACCCAGATACAGAAAACAAACTAGTGATTACCATGAGGAAAACTGAAGTGGGGAGGGGCATGATAAAAGTAGGGGATTAAGAGGTATACTACTATGTATAAAATAAATAAGCTACAGGATATACTGTACAACAGAGGGAATACAGATATTTTATAACTACAAATGGAATATAATCTTTAAAAATTGTGACTCCTTATTTGTACACCTGAAACTTAGCAATAGTACTGTATATCAATTACACCTCTATTTAAAAAAATTCAGCCTAAAGTTTTTCCCTATAAGACAATCACTGTAGAAAGATAATAAAATTCAACTAGAAATAATGTGCTTCACTGTTCATTCATGTACTTTTCATTACTAAAACTGAACACCAAAGGAGGAAAACAGTTTTTAAAAAAGACAACTATACAAAGAGACAAATTGTGAAATGTCTAAAAATGCATTTATATTGTCTTTTACAAAACACACACACACATAAAACAAAAAGAACAACCTCAAAATTTAAAGCAAAACTCATCCAGAAATGTTTCCATTCAGGATGACATATTTAAGATGTCAAGAGGATTGTATATTACTAAGATGAAGCAATAATTAAAATGTAAACATACTGTATGTAAAACAAAGGAAAAACTTCCAGTTCTGCCTCTATCTCTAGTGTGTAGGTGTGACAGGAAAGCACCAAATTTTTTCCTCAAACGCTGAAGCATCTCCAGTGATTCAAGCCAGTATTTATCTCATATAACTCTTGAGTAACAGCTGCATTCTGTATTTTTCTTTAAATGCCACTTATTTCCGTTGTAGAGACAAAAGAAATCACAATAAATTGGAAAAACCAAATACAACTTTAAAAGTCAAATTTTGAAGATAACATCCTGTATTTCTGTCCAAAAAAGAAAAGAATATACCATTCTCCTCACATACTGAAAACATTCTGAATTATCCATATGAAAATTAGATTAACTATGTTTTCTTAGCCTTCAAGTCATCATATGTGGATATAACTGCACAGGAAAAGCTTTAAATTGAAATCCTCTATACAATAAAAATTAACTTGTTACGACCTTAAAGAATGAGTCACAGATATTCCAAAAGAGAAAGGAAAAAAATGTACAAAATTACTATAGGTATCATTTCTTATCATTTTCTTTCCATAAAAAAAAAAAGTTTTCATTCACACTGAACATAAATATAATTTAAACACAGTTCAGTATTCAAAACTGAAAAGAAATCTAAGTCTCCAACTCTTTAAAAAGTTCCCACAGATGCCACTATTTTACAAAGCTAGGCCATTAGCATTTTAAATGTCCATTTTTGCTTTGTCTTATAAAAATGTGTGTGAAAGAACTTAAATTGTTAATAGGATGGAAGGGCAATATGGCAGAGTGATGAAGATGATGGATTTTAAGGTCACGGAGTCCCTAGGTTTGGGTTGCTATGTGTCTCTGGGTGCATTACATAATTCTGTAAGCCCCACTTGCCTTATCTGTAATGTGGGAATTATAACAGGATCTTATGTCACAGGGCTTTTGTACAAGTATTAAAGAACAAACAAGATACTCAGTACTCAGAAACCATTCACTCAACAAATATTTGAGACCTACTAGCCAACAAATTTTTGAGGACTTACTATAAACAAGCCCCATACAAGTGGCAGACAAAAGAAACGCACAGTCCTATCCTTAGAAAGCTTTCTTTTTAGTGGGAAAGATAAACAGCAATATGTGTAAAAACATATAAACATATGTATACTTGCAGGAAGTGTTATAAAGGTTCAGTGATATAGGAACTACTTTAATTATTCAGGGGAATAAAGAAATGCTTTAGTTAAAGGGTAGTATTCAAGCGGAGTCCTGAAAGATGAAAAACCAGCAACAGCATTCTAGGCAAACCTAACAGCATTAATAAAGGCCGCCCAAGGTGGGGAAAGCATATTCTATTAAGAGGTTAGTACGACTGCACTACAGGGCTTCCCAGGTGGTGCAGTGGTAAAGAATCCACCTGCCAATGCAGGAGACACAAGAGACGCAGGTTCATCCCTGGGCTGGGAAGGTCTCCTGGAGGAGGAACGGCAACCTGCTGCAGTATTCCTGCCTGGAAAATTCCATGAACAGAAGCCCAGTGGGCCACAGTCCATGGGGTTGCAAAGAGTCAGACATGGCTGAAAACACACACACAAACAGGCACACACACAGACAGGACTGCGGTACAGTCATAAAGGTAACGTGCACAAATGCAACACGAAAGAAACATGGAGAGAGAGGTAGCAGAAAGAACCAGCAGATCTCGACAGCCACAGTAAAGACTTCAGATTTTTATTTTGAAATACTATAATGGGAAGCCTCTGGAGGGTTTCAAATGGGAAATCATCATAATGAACAGGTTTATACATCAGGAAATAACCACAGCAATGTGTTATTTGGCTAAAAGATTGGAATTCAAAGAATTCTGGGGCACTGAAACTCGTTTTTGTTTGAAATACTATTGTTTGTTCCTTTCAGGTGGAAAATTCTAAAATATATTAGCTGTTTCCTGCCTAAGGCATATATATATATATATATATATATATATATATTTAGGTCCTTAATCCAAAATGCTTTGATTTTCAACATTCCTAATTATCAGAGAAATGAAAATCAAAATGACACTGAGATAGTACCATAATTATACTAGTCAAAATGGCTATCATCAAAAAATCCATAAATAATAAATGGAGAGGGTGTGGCGTCCTGCACTGTTGGCTGGGATGTAAACTGGTGAACCACTATGGAGAACAGTATGGAGGTACCTTTAAAAACTGTTATAAAAATATAGCTACCATATGATCCTGCAATCCTATTCCTGGGCATATATCTAGGAAAAAACATGGTTCAAAAGAATACATGCACACAAATGTTCACTACAGCACGACTTACAGCAGCCAAGACATGGAAGCAGCCCAACTGTCCATCAGCAGAGGAGCGGATGAAGAAGGTGTGGCACAGATATACAATGGAATACTACTCGGCCAGTAAAAATAACGAAATGATGCCATTTCAGCAACATCAGTGGACCCAGAGATTGTCATACTGAGAAAAGTAAGTCAGACAGAGAAAGAGAAATATCTGATGATATCACTTATATATGGAAACTAACAGACTCACAGAGAATGAACTGATGGTTAGGGGTAGGCAGAGTGATACTTAGGGAGTTTGTACATGTTCAACCTGTACATGTACACAAACGGCATGTGTTTAAAATGGATAACCGAGGACCTACTGCATGGCATGGGAATCTCTGCTCAACATTATGTAAACCTTAAATGGGAAAATACACTGGAGAAGAGTGAACACATACTTATGTGTGACTGGATCACCCTGCTGTGCTCTAGAAACTCTCACACAGCACTGTCAACTGTATTCCAATATAGATTAAAAGTTAGAAAAAAGACATCTCAAAAACACTAAAAACTAAGGTAGTGTTGGAAAAGCAAGACAGTTCCAGAAAAACATCTATTTCTGCTTTATTAACTACACCAAAGCCTTTGACTGTGCAGATCACAAAAAACTGTGGAAAATCTGAAAGACATGGGAATACCAGACCACCTGACCTGCCTCTTGAGAAACCTGTATGCAGGTCAGGAAGCAACAGTTAGAACTGGACATGGAGCAACAGACTGGTTCCAAATAGGGAAAGGAGTACGTCAAGGCTGTATATTGTCACCCTGCTTACTTAACTTCTATGCAGAGTACATCATGCGAAATGCCAGGCTGGATGAAGCACAAGCTGGAATCAAGACAGCCAGGAGAAATATCAATTACCTCAGATATGCAGATGACACCACCCTTATGGCAGAAAGCAAAGAAGAACTAAAGAACCTCTTGATGAAAGTGAAAGAGGAGAGTGAAAAAGTTGGCTTAAAACTCAACATTCAGAAAACTAAGATCATGGCATCTGGTCCCATCACTTCATGGCAAACAGATGGGGAAACAATGGAAACAGTGAGAGATTTTATTTTGGGGGGCTCCAAAATCACTGCAGATGGTGATTGCAGCCATGAAATTAAAAAACGCTTGCTCCTTGGAGGAAAAGCTACAACCAACCTAGACAGCATATTAAAAAGCAGAGACATTACTTGGCCAACAAAGGTCCATCTAGCTAAAGCTATGGTTTTCCCAGTAGTCATGTATGGATGTGAGAGTTGGACTATAAAGAAAGTTGATCGCCGAAGAATTGATGCTTTTGAACTGTGGTGTTGGAGAAGACTCTTGAGAGTCCCTTGGACAGCAAGGAGATCCAACCAGTCCATCCTAAAGGAAATCAGTCCTGAATATTCACTGGAAGGACTGATGCTGAAGCTGACACTCCAACACTTTGGCCACCTAATGTGAAGCACTGACTCGTTGGAAAAGATCGTGATGCTAGGAAAGACTGAAGGTGGGAGAAGAAGGGGACAACAGAGGATGAGATGGTTGGATGGCATCACTGACTCAACGGACATGAATCTGAGCAAACTCCAGGTGTTGGTGATGGACAGGGAGGCCTCGTGTGCTGCAGTCCAAGGGGTCACAAAGAGTCGAACACGACTGAGTGACTGAAATGAACTGAAACTCACTTCCTTTCCACCTCGAAAATGCTGCCACTTTATTCTACTTTGCCCTAGTCCCGGGAAAAAAGGTTTCTCTAAATTTTTAAGGTTAAGTCCTTCTGTCTCTGCTATTGACAGCCTCTCCTGCTGTATCAATTATTTCATCTGTTTTTTATCTCACTCTCTCTCCTATTACTTTTATCCTTTCACAAGTGGTCAAAAGTAAGTAAATAAATAGGGGACTAAGTTCTGTTTGTTCTCCTGCCACCTGCTCTGACAAACTAGTTCTCCACTGCCGACTCCACCAATCTAATTCAGGCTCTCACCATCCCCTACCTAAAAAGTAGCCTAACAGCTGTCCACAGCCAAACCCATCTTCAAAAAAAATCATGATCCTAATTCTCATGAATCTGAAATTCATCCATAAACCATACTGCCTATCAATAGAATTCAAACTTTTTTTTCCTGGTCCTTAAATTTTTCAACAATCTGGCTATATTTTTCAACAATCTGGCTAAATTTTTCAACCTGGTTGAAAATATTTTTCCTGGTTAAATTTTTCAACCATCTCTCCTCAGAAAACCAACTTGGGCTTGCTATCTACTATCTTTTCGCTACCAAGAAATTTCTATGAGACACGGTCTATAATCACACCCTTTCTCATGCCACCTTAGTCTGTTGTCTTCTACTTGGAGACTGTGCCCTTTCACTTGTGGGACCTACCCTAACTCTGAATGGTTAACTGCAGTACAGAATTGGATTGCAGTTCATCAGTACACCAACTGAAAAATACTTTTTTCATGATTTGTATCCTTTATAACAAAACTCTAATCAGAAGTTTAGCACTTTCCTGAGTTCCGTCAGTTGTTTTAGCATATAACTGATCTCAATGAGATCACGTAAACATCTAAATTTGCAGCCAATTTGTAATGAATTGACTGGGGATCAGTTTGTTACCAGCCACCCAAAGTACAGGCAGCTGATATCTAAAGTAAGGACAGTCTTGTTGGACCCTTTAACTCTTGGAGTCTGCACTAACTCTGTGTGGTGAGTGATAGAACTGAATTGCAGTACACCAGGTGGGACTGAAACAAAATACTTCCTTCCAAAGTCTTTCCATCAAATCAAGACAAAGTTCTTAAGCCCATTATTCAAGACTATTCAAGATACTTCCAATACACCACAGGAAATAAAATTTTGTCAACACCTATTCTATAAAATCATTGCAATAAATGCTGTGGCTGGGAAGTGAATAGGAAAATGAAGGGTATGGGGGAGAGATAAAAAAATATTCATGTAGAGATGGCCAACAGGCACATAGAAAATGCTCATCATTGCCATTAGAGAAAAGCAAATCAAAACTATAATGAGGTACCACCTCACAATGGTCAGAATGGCCATCCTTCAAAAGTCTACAAATAATAAATGCTGGAGATAGCGTGGAGAGAAGGGAACTCTCTTAAACTGTTAGCGGGAATGTAAATTGGGCCAGTCACTTCAGAGAACTATGCAGAGGTTCCTTAAAAAAATAAAAATAGAGCTACCATATGACACTGCAATCCCACTCCTGGGCACATATCTAGAAAAAAAAACATGATCCAAAAGGATACATGCATCCCAACATTCATTGCAGCACTGTTCACAACCAAGACATGGAAGCAACCTAAATGTCCAAGGACAGAGGAATGGGTAAGGAAGATGTGGTACAGGTGTAAATGGAATATTACTCAGCCATTAGAAAGAATGAAATGCCATTTGCAACACAGATGCACTTAAGAGATTATCATACTAAGTGAAGTAAGTCAGAAAGAGACAAACACCATATGGTATTACTTATAAGTGGAATCTAAGATATGACACGAATAAACTTATCTACAAAACAGAAACACACTCACAGACACAGAACAGCCTTGTGGCTGCCAATGGGGGTGGGGTAGGAGGGAAAGACTGGGAGTTTGGGATGAGCAGATGCAAACTGTTCTATGAAAAAGAACACAAATGTGTGTGCGTGTGCGTGTAACTGAGTCAATCTGCTGTACAGCAGAAATTAACACAACACTGTCAATAAATTCTTTTAAGAAATATATCAGCTATATGTCAACAGAAATTTTTTAAAAAGCAGAAACCTAAAAAAAAAAAATTCATTTAAAAGCATAGCTAAACTCTTAAAATAAGTAAGAGGAATTGCCATAAGTCATAAACGAAGAAAGAAAAGAAGCAAGAAACCAGAGTGCTATACTAGTATCATGAGTCATGGTTGCCCCGAAGAGTCAAGAACTCAAAAGCCTGGCAGGGAATAAGAAACACAACTTCTGGCTCATTCAAGACAGAACTGGATTTAAGCCCTCTGTATAAAGCTAAGATTTTTGTGAAAAGGTCAAACTAGAAAAAACAAAAATCACCCGTCGGTAAAAGAAAATGACAGGGCAACTTCCCTGCCCTGGGCTGGTCTCTTGAGGTGGATGCAGTTTCCTCTGAAAATTCATAAGTGCAGTCTACCTTCATATGCATTTGAAGTTCTAAATATAATCTCACAACTCCAAAATACATATTACATGAGAGAACATGCTACCATAAGCAAAAGTCAGCAGAAACAACAGCTGGATTAAAGACTTGAGACTTCAGATATTAAAACTACCAGTTATAGGAAATAAGACGTTTAAAGAAATGGGGGTATGAAAACATAAGCAATAAACAATCTAATTCTAGGCAAATATACAAAAAAAAAATGAAATTGAACTTCTAAAAGTAGAAAATATTAACTGAAATTAAGAACTCAATGGATAGGTTAAACAACAAATTAGATACAACTGAAGACTTAGAGGCTGTAAGTAATAACCCATATTATTAACTGAACAAAATACCCATAATATCTACTAGAAAAAGATAGATAAGATGAAGGAAAAATTTAAGAGAAATGAAAGATGGGATGAAAAACAGTCTACCTATGTCCAACTGGAGTACATAAAAATAGAAATAGAGGATACTCAAAATTCAAAGAGTTAACAATTTATAATTTTCTAGCTCTAATGAAAAATGTAAATTCTCAGAAAGCATAAGCTATCTTACACAGAACAAATTTAAAACATCCATATCTAGACACATTTCAGTGAAACTGTACTTAAATAAATTTTAGGGTAAAAATCTCTTCCTTGTCCCTTCACAGACTCTTGTAAAAGTCTATTTTTTCACATCAATAATATTTTTTATATCAATCTTCTAATATATATATTTTAGTCATGAGTAATAAATTTATAAGAAATCTTCTCATAGAGGATTATAGTATATGAAAACCAATCAAATCCGTCTGTATTTTTTCAACAAAATGAATGAGGATGTTTTTCCTTCTTCCTTTAGCTCCCAATCTCTTGAAGGGAAAGATTCCTGAAGCTAAGATGGCAGAGAAAAACTATATGGCATTGCTTCTAGTTTCATTCATTCAACTGTTAAACTACTGTGAATCTACTGTAGGGAAGGAACTCTGGATGTTACAAAGGTGATTAACTGCTAACTATCCTTTTAGCCTATTAAAAAGATAAACAGCACCCTGGTTGAACATATGCTGTGAGTAGGAGGAAAAGATGTTACTTTCAGCTGTGTAACTTTCACAGGCAAACAACAGTTGGCTGTGCAACTGATTAATTCAGTGAATAAAGTTTTAGCATAAATAAAACAAAATTGACAAATATAAACATGCTGCAAACAACCTGCCCTCCCTTAATACCTGGTTTCAACTAAAAAGCCAATTAATTTAATATTTTTACACTTTTGCTTTACACGAGGCCCCAACCTCTTTCACAATTACAATCATTAAAAAAAAAATGGAATGGAAAATATTTTTATGTGAGAACAAATTCTAGTGAGAGAGACTCACTAGATGAAAGCAAAGGAGGGGTCATTTTTGTCCTCCTTGATTTCAATGCCATTAATTATAATTTCAACACATCCACAAAGATTATAATTTAATATACAAGACTACCAAAGGAACAGATTATTTTTCAGTTTGATTTATAAGTTACCTGGTCAGAGTCTGGGTATGTATCCTCAATTTCTATTTTTATGTACTCCAATTGGACATAGGTAGACTTTCTTCATCCCTTTCATTTTCTTAATTTTTTCTTTCATCTTTTCCTATTTGAAATTATGGGTATTTTGTTCTTGTAAGCACACAAGATTTAACACTTTCCATTTGCCATAAAGGCTAGTACAAAGCAACAGCAGCAGGCATGCTGATACTGACAATACACTAAGCAACTTAAAAAATAAGTTCATTTAATTCTACCTTTACTATGAAGTGGGTATATCACCATCCCCAAGAGAGTATTGAGAAAAAGGGCTGACTTTTCCAAAGAAGCATAGCAATAGGATCGACTGGGATTCAAGCCGAATTCCCTAATTCACAGTTCCTACACTGCTCCGACTTCTAAAATACTGCAGCTGCGCTGCATAACGCTCCACAAACCCTTCTACTAAGCATCCAGAAGCCCACAGTGCGCGCACTAGGAACTACTGAGTCACTGTTCTTCAGGTAGAAGAACACGATCCTTGACGGAGGCTGGAGATGTAAGAAGCGATGAAAAAACAAGAGGGTAAATACTAAGTGAACATTAACTGCATAAAATACTATCAAGTGTCTGGCGGGATTTAAAATACATGCGGGAGTAAAATAAAAACTAAATCAAATCAATCAAGAGTAAGTTCAATGGAGTTCAAGTGCTCTAAGATTCCTTCACTGATCAAGAAGTAAAAAGTACTATTTTATATTAGACTTAATAAATCAAGGATGTATGGTGTAAAAGAATATATAACTACAAAGAAAATGGGAGATGAATAATAAATTTTAACATTCCAAAGAAAGGAAAAAGGACTATGAAATAAGAACTATTAAACATATCAACAACTACAGTAATGGAAATGATTCAAGTAAAAAATATATATCAAAATGGATTTTTTAAAACAACTATATGTTGCTTATGAGAAAGTTATTTCTCTTGAATACAAGAATAAAAGTAACATGACAAAAAAAGATTACATACCAAAACTAATGTAGATAAACATGAGACATTAGAGAGTAAGGGCACTACTTCATAAAGATATAAAATAGTTCTAAACTCATATGCAATTTACATCACAGTCTTAATATATAAAAGTAATAGAAACATTTAAAAGAGATATGAGAATCCACAAACATATCTGAAGTTTTGACACAACTCTTTCAGAAACTGTTAAAGACAAACAAAATCAATAAGGACATATGAGTTGACATAATGATAAACTTTAATAAACTGACATACTAATAAAACAATGCACTCAACAAATAAAAAATATACCTTCTTTTCAAGTACATAGAACACTCAGAAAAACTGACCATGTGTATAGCCACACATAAGCTACAACAAATTTCACAGGACTAAAATCCTAAAGAATATGTTTTCTTTAGGTTTTGAATTTTAAATTTTTTTTTTTAAACCCACAAAATTGCCATATGTTCAGAAACTAAGAAATAGTCTAAATAACTCTAAATAAGAAAACTCCACAGAACATTAGGAAAACATTCCAAACTGAATGAAAATAAACATCAAACTTTGGAAGGTGAGTTAATGTTATGTTGAGAGGGAATTCATAGGATAAAAGAAAAGCTACAAATCAGTAAGTATCTAGTTCAAAATATTTTTCAATAACAATTTAACCAAAAAATACAGAAGAAAAAGAACAATAAAGGCAGAACATAATGAAATATAAAATCAAAACAAGAAAAAAAAAATGAAAACCAAAAGCTGTTTCTTTGAAAAAGACTAGTGACTCATTTCCAATCAACAGAACAAGGCAGAAGTGACAGACAATATATGACTCAAGAGAACAGAACAAAAAAGGCGGCAGCAAAGTATTACTTTTTCTCTCTCACTCTTGGGTCACTAGCTCTAGGGGAGGCCATGATTCCATGTAAGGAACTGAAATTCGGGCCAACACCTACATGAGTGAGCTTAGAACTGGATCTTCCAACTCCAGTCACATCTTGAGAAACTACACTGCTTGTTATCAGCTTGACTGCAACCTCTTGAGAAATGCTGAGCCTGGATCCCATCAGGCTTTGTCTGTTATACCTGAGAACTTAAACCAATTCTAAAGTTTCTATAGAAATTCTATACCCATGAGGGAAAAAAAAAGCAAACCAACAGGGAGAATTAGCTCTACTGGATATCAAGACTTATTATAATGCTCCAGTAATGACAGTGTGGTGCTGCTGCAAGCACCAACAGACCAATGGAATAGAAAAGAGACCACAAACAGATTCACACATATATGGACACCTGACTTACTACACAGGGGTCAGTGCAGAACAGTGAGGAACATACGGTCTTTCCAAGAGATACTTCAGGGTCAAATGGATATCCACGTAGAAAGCAATGAAACTCGATCCCAGCTACACTTAACATACACTATACATAAAATCACTTTCAGATGGATTGTAACTCAGTGTAAAAGACAAAACAGAAAAGCTTCTAGAAGACAATAAAAGAGAAAGATATCTTAAACAGGAGACAAAAGATATTGCTTTTATTTAGTCTTAGAAAAAGACTAAAAAGTCTGGACTAGATTGAAAGTAAGAATTTTTATTCCTCCAAAGACATCAAAAGGATGAAAAGGCAAGCCACAAAATAAGAAAAAATATCTGCAACACATGTAACTAACAAAGGGCTTGTATTCAGAATTTATAAAGAACTTCCACAGAGTAGTCAAAGAAACAAAAACAAAAGAATTCAACAGGAAAACAGCAAGAATCTCAACAGGTACTTTACAGAAGAGGACCTCTATGTGCCAATAACTATATGAAAAAATCCTCAGCATCATCTATAATCAGGGAAATGCCAATTAAAACCAAAAGGAGCTATATTACATATAACAATATCAATGAAACTCATAAATACAATGCTGAACAAGACGCTAAGCACAAAATAACATATACTGTATAATCTTATTTATGTAAAGCTCAAAAACAGATAAAACTATACTACAGTGTTAGGAATCAATATAGTCGTTACTTTGGGAAGGGGGTAGTGATTAGGGAGGACGTATGAAGGAACCCCTGGGGTGGTGGTAATCTCTATTTCTTTCCTTAAATGATAGTTCTCACTAGTGCCTGCTTCGTGAGAAGTCATTTAGGCTAACAATTATGTTTTGAACACTCTTTCTGTACATGTGTCACATCATTAAAGTAGAGCACATTAGGAATCATAGCAAGAGTTTAACATAACTGAACATCAGCTAACCAGAAAATTGAATGATGCCAAACTACTCATTTCTTCCCCAGTTCAGATAACTGAAGGATTGATTCAGTTCTGAGGCAGACAAAACAAATCTCTAAATATTTGGAGAAACTCTCCTGGCAAATTCAAATAAATAAATATAAATAAAATAGAAATTATATATAATGTATTGTCCAATTTCCTGTACTATTTTCTTTAAAAGCAAAATTTTAAAAAGAGGAAGATTAAGAGGAAAACGAAGATAACAATGTAAGTGACTCCCAACATCAGCTCATTTCTAATGCTTAATTTCAAGTTACCTTTAAGAAGAAACATAAGATTATCTTGGTGCAACTTTTAAAACATCTTCTCTAAATGAATTGAAAGTATCAGTTAACTAATATTGTACTCAGCAAATGAATGTGTAAAACAGACAAGTTTGTTATCTCCTTGCACAATACCTGAATTAAACAACAGTTAAGAGAAGACAGCAGATGTTATAGGAGGGCTCACATCTTAAAAATAAGGGAAGACAAATGAAGGAGGAAACATAAGAACAATTTATGTTTTAGGAATGGGGAGGGAAAGCAGGGGATTCTAAGGAGAAGGAAACATTAATCTTTTATGGTACTTCTTAAGTCTAGAAAAATAGATAAGGTTCAATGAGATTTTAAAAAAGCAAGTCAAATGGAAAATATGAAAGGAAAATTAAAAAGCCCTCCAAAATAAAATATTGCATACTAAAATTTTCACATTTCATTTTTAACAAACAAAGGGGAAAGCTCCCCAAAACAAAAACAGAATAAAAGGACAAAAGGTAAACAGCCCAAATCTTCACACAGATGAGAAAACAGCCTTTCAGAGTTAAAGTTACACAGGAAACTTGCTATAAAATATTCCTAAGAGGTAATGGGAAAGTAGTCAGTATTTCAAGGTTGCAAAGAAACAAAGTAATACTAAACAACAATAACCACTTGTGATTTCCAATATATAAAGGCCTTTCACATGTAAAGTGAAGGTTGCTCAGTTGTGTCTGACTGTGACACCATGGACTATACAGTCCATGGAATTCTCCAGGCCACAATACTGGAATGGGCAGCCCTTCCCTTCTCCAGGGGATCTTCCCAACCCAGGGATCGAACCCAGGTCTCTCAGATTGCAGGCAGATTCTTTACCAGCTGAGCCACAAAAACTTATTAATTCAGCCGGAAAACAAGAAACTTAATCTCATTTAACAAATGAGGAAAAAGCTCTAAGTTGTTAAAGCACTAAATGGAAGCATCTAGCATTTTCTGTCACGGTGGAAATGTGCCTAATGTGAAGTACTCAGAGACTAAGTAAAATTGTCAACTTACAAGAGGAGAACTGAAGAACAAGTGACAGTAATTTGGAACCACTAGCAAAAACCCTTATTTAACACTGGGTGACAGGAAACAAGGGAGGTAAGAGAAGGAAACTCATGCATGGGCTTTTTACACCATGGGGAATACTTGTATTGGGTACTTTTGTTTAAATGATGACAATCCAAGGGATAAGGTCCAGGATGGTCACATCTCCTCTGGTACTTACGACATTTTAAGTATGGGTTTTATAAGACTTAGTATCTGTATTGTCCAAATTTTACATTTTATGTAAAAATAGTACCTTAATAGATCCTATCACTGTATTTATGGATTTTTATCAGGTATAGATACCTTACTTTTCATTAAGCATAGGGGTGGAGACACTTAGCTCTGACATTTCAAACATGATACAAATTACCTTCTAAGACAGCTTTCAGATGAAACTCCCTCCTGGCTCAGACGGTACGGTAAAGCATTTGCCTGCAATGCAGGAGACCTGGGTTCGATCCCTGGGTCAGGAAGATCCCGTGGAGACAGAAACGGCAACCCACTCCACTATTATTGCCTGGAGAATGCCATGGACAAAGGAGTGTGGCAGGCTACAGTCCATAGGGCTGCAAAGAGTCAGACACGACTGAGCAGCTAACACACCTACACCCTTTAAGTGAAAACTTTACACTTAATGTTTCAGCAACAAGTGTCTACAGAAAGAACATGAACATAATCTGACTGATAAACTAACTTTCAAAAGCTCTGAAATTTAGCCAAAATAAACAATTTATTTTCAATGTGTTTTGGGAATAAGAAATTTTTCAGAGGTAGATCTCAAATGAGTGTATTTTACTAAATCTACATATATGTAAAGTCCGAATAAGTGGTTGGTAATAACAGGCTGTTAAATACAGTAGGGTAGACTTGATGTCTAGACAAGATAGTGATGAGAGCTGCACTTTTACAAAGTTCCTTACTTGCTCTGGAAAAAAAAGACAAAGTATTTCTATTATGCAGGGTATAAGTAGAAAATGCTTCCATCATGCGTACACAAGATAGAGTTGCCTCTGTGTTTGAAACAATTTAATTTTAACCCATCATCTGTTAAAAAGTGACTCTTTTCCATGTCTCCCAATCTAACGAACCTTTTAGAAAGATGGTACATTTGATTAATTTTCAAGCCTTTTCACTTTAAAGGTGAAACAAAAATATCCTATTTTATCCTGAGAGCACAAGAGCAAGAGCTGGTGAGAGGATTGTGAAGAATCAGCTACACAGAGAGATGGTGACCGAAACTAGACACTCTAAGTAAAAAGAAGACGGCCGTAGGCAGACAGTGATTAAATGGAATATCGTGTTTACTGAAGAAAACACTAATTGCACAACTCATTAGCTCAACAAGTACTAATTAATTCCTGACTGATGCACAGCCATGACAAATATTTGAGTTTTTAAAAAGCATTTTAATTTAAGTACCCTATGTCCTTCTGTCATTAAGAGGTTTAAAGAAGAATCAACACCTAAATTTTCTATAGTTAAATCTGAAATTAGCTTTTTTATGTACTCACATAATAGTATGTACAAAAGAAGCACTATTTAGCCTTTAATTTTAATACAATTTAGATTAGGAAGAGACCTAAGATTATTCAGTCTAACTTCTTATTTTGAGGAAAAAAAATGAAGAAAAGCTAGTGAGCTGCCCATACGTTCACAAAATGGTTGACATGTAAAATTAAAATTAAAATAAAAACCATATATTAAGTAGATTGATTTAGACTGAGAGTGAAATTGTATTAACCTATAACACTAATGACCTACATAGGCTAAAATGATTTCTGAAGTAACTTGATTTTTATTAAAGTGGCTCCTACACGGCTAAGAAATAACATTTCCTCCATATAACGAGGTTGGCATAGCTATGACTGACTATAAAAAATAACATTTTTACTAAAACAAATGTTTTAAGTCTTTGAAAGTTAAAAGAAGGAAAGAAGAAAAATAAGCCATCCCCTCTATCAAGAGTCTCTGAGTACTCTCTGCTTTAGAACATTAAATTGGTACCCTCTCTGGATCTTAAATTATTCATGTGTACATTTTAACTGTAAGTTATCAAATAAATATATAATCAACCATTCTGTTAATAGAAAGACTTACTTACAGGTAGGAATAATCAGCTTTTTCGTAAAACAGCTTTATATTATTAAGTAGTATCCTGAAATAGCCAGAGGTCTTAAAAATGAATTTTGCCTTCATGGTACATGTTCTTTTTTTAAATTACCTAACAAACAAGAAGAAAGACAAGATAGACTTGCCCCCCTTATAAATGGTGATTTTCTGCTCAGGAATATAATGAATAATGCATTTAGAGAATATTATCAATATTCTTTATACATTCCCAGAATTAGACTGGCTTAGATATTATTAATTGCATCTACTAACATATTTTAAGAAAGGCTGACAAAGATTAGTACAAGGAAGAAGTTCAGATTCTCTGCAAACTCACATATTAGTTATTCTCAAACTTGGCAAGCCATCAGACCATAAGAATTAAACAGGTACGCTGCTGATCTCCTATGCAATTATTAAAACCTGGACAGCACTTCACAAGACCTAAACATAGCATCTGACACTCACAGTATTAAAGCAACTGTTCCACATCCCAAACTGTTCATTTTAAATACTGTTTATTTTAAACATACACATATATACTTTTTAACGTGGAGAAACCAGAGGATTTATACTTTGAAACATGGTTTCCAAGGGATTATAAATGTCTATTAATAGGGGATTAGTTATATTATATATATATATATACTGAAATATAATGGTCACTAAAACACTGAACAGGGTAGACAGTATGCTATGGTATTTAAAGAAAAAGTTTGAAGACACACACACCAACTTTTATCTCTACTCACCTGAATCAAACATGTTCCAGAGGTGTGTTTGTGTGTGTATACTATGTGCATACACAACAGGGTATGTATACATGTACACACACATACATAAATACTGTATGTAAACTCTGTATACACATATACATATGTATCACTTATCAGTTTATCTATACACTGGGAAAAGAAACTAGGCAGCTAAAAATTATGGGTGAGAAGGAAACTTGTTTTTCACTGCATAATCTCTTGTGTCTTTTGAATTCTATCCTTGTGTATTTTATCAGTTAAAATACATTTTTCAATAGATGGGTTGGACAATATTTAAACTAAGCCAAAGGACATGCTTTTGATATATAACCATAACTTTAGTTCCTAATTAAGCCTTATTGCTGTCAATATAATCAACTGCATATCTGAAAATACTTTCATTAATATTTGTTTTGGGTGATCTTTACGAAGTGTTACAACTTATCCAACTGAATACTTAAGGTCTACACATTATATTGCATGTTAATTATACCACAATTAAAAAACAGTATAAGACGTCTTACATAAAAGGTGGTAATTAATCACTTTCAGCACATTAGAAGCTATGTATGTGTGCTAAGTTGCTGCAGTCATGTCTGACTCTTTCCAACCGTAGGAACTGTAGCCCACCAGGCTCCTCTGTCCATGGGACTTTCCAGGCAAGAAAACGAGATTGGGTTATCATGACCTCCTGCAGGAGATCTTCCCAATCCAGGGATCAAACGTGCATCTCCTGAACTGTAGGGAGATTCTTTATCACTGAGCCATCAGGGAAGCCCAGAAACAATAGAAGAACTTATGGAAATACAGTCACTTCCTTTCAATTCCTTATTAGTAAAATCAGCATCACCTGAGAGAATGCCAGATATTCGCATCTCAAGCCCCATTCCAGAACTACTGAATGAAAACCTGTATGTTAACAAGATCCCCCAGTGACTTACAACACACTGAAGCTTGAGAAGCTCTGACAACTTACTAACCAGAATATTTATGGCTGAAATCCATGAAGCTCTTCTTTGTAAAAGCCCCCTAGATGTACAATAAAGGCAGAGAATCACAATATAAGTGCTGTGCCTTGAGAGTGAAGAGATGAAAGGTTCTTTTTTTAAGACTAGTTGGCATGGCAAAAGAACTCAATAATCTTCAGCTTCCGATAGCTCAGCTGGTAAAGAATCTGCCTGCAATGCGGGAAACCTGGGTTCAATCCCTGGGTTGGGAAGATCCCCTGGAGAAGGGTAAGGCTACCCACTCCAGTAATGTGGCCTGGAGAATTCCATGGACTATACAGTCCATGGGGTTGCAAAGAGTCAGACACCACTCAGTGACTTTCACTTTCACTTCATACACCCACTATCCTTATACTGCTTTGTTAAGTAACTATTTCTCTACAACCTTCTGTGTCCTTAGGAGGATTTTAGCCACCCTGACACTCTGAGTCATATGATCGGCTAGGTCAACCATGTACACGCACATTTTTTGTCTGTATGCATGTATATACACACGTGTGTATACTCACTGGATTCCATCTGAAGAAAGAAGAAGATAGAAGAAACTAAGTCTGATCTTGCCAGTGGGATTACAAGTAGACTTAAATATTATATGCCAGGATCCCAAGAAAACAGAGGATCTCACTGAGAGGCTATGTCTAAGTACAATTTTATCAAAATATGAGGGATTTTGTAAATCTAAAATAAGGCAAATCCAAAGAGTTAATAGTAAATATTGTTTTATCCCTAAAGGTACAATAGAGCAAAGAAGTTATATAATAATAGGGGATTTCAATTTGTGTGCTTCATTCAAAATAACAATTTGTTAAAAGACAAGATTCCTCACTAGTAATAAAGCAAGGAGTAGGATGATGGACTTTCAAATCAAACAGTTCAGTAACAGTCGGTATGTGAGGGCTTGTGGGATATATGACAAGAGGTTAATGAAATTGTAAACACTTGAACCAGAATATGAATCATCTATAATTTTGTAGGTTAGATCTCTCTAGGAATTACCATAATGACAGAAGTAGTTCTGAAGTTTGCCCCTCAAAGCTCAGAAGCCAGGAAGCCTAGGAAAGTACTTCCATAACTGAATGTAAACTGTGGCCCAAATTGGGTAAGAGGAGATATCAGGGGAAATAAAAATAAGGGGGAAAAGATATTCCAGAGAATCCAAAGCATAAGGAGGATAAATGTGCTGGAACAAGAGAATGAATCATATTCACTAAAAGATATTCATGTGAAAGTGAGATGATTCAAATGATCTCTAGCAACACAATATTCAGAGATGCAATCTGATGTCTTCTGGCTCAAAGATTTTAGATCAGTGATTCTCTGCCATATGATTACCAGCTGTAAGCTTTTTAAAAAGGCACCTGTACCTCCATCCTACCAAATTATTATATGCCCAAGAATGAGATGGCAATAAAATGGCAAAGAACATAAATCCACTCTTATTGAAGTGATTTTGATCCAATCTATTTCCATATACATGACTTTGAACAGTAAATAAGCCACATTTGTAGGCCCTTTGAATTAAATTTTGGTCTGAAGATTTAGCTTATTATATATTGCAATACTGCCTCAAGTGAATGACTTTCTTGGGATTCAAGGGCTGAAGGACCTAATTTATAGCCTTTAAAAAATTATATGTGGATATTTATCTTTATATGTGAACATACTGTACTAGACATACAAGGAGAAAAAGCAACTTTGCTATAACACCAACATTTACATTCCTACATTATTCTAAGCTTGATTTGTTGGCCTCATCTATGCAGGCCCTTTTGGGGGAGGCTATTATTCATATTTTAAATCATGCAGTATTTCAAGCATATGGAAAATATAAAACCTTTAAAATATTCCTATCCATCTGGTCTTTAATCTCTAAAAATGAATGTACGAAAGTTGCAAATGGAGAAAATGGGAAGTAAACCCCCTTAAAACTAATTTTTTTCATTTTCACTGTAATGTTAAGACATGATTTGTAAAATAATTATGTATTATTATTTCCTAGCTTTGTGACATTTTTGAGGAACTTTGGATTGATTTTCTTGTCAATATATGAAAACTAAAGTACCTCAGCCAAAACATGGTAGCTACATTCCAACATTTAATATCATTAAGTTCTATATTTTATAATGGTTTTACTTTTCTAATGCATCAGAATATAGTAATGACCTTTTAGATTTATTTTTCTTTCTTTAGGTCATCTCTCCTTTCACAATAAGCTTCAGTATCAGATTTTTCATGTGTTTGAACAATGGGCAGATGAAAACAGAAATATAGTCATACTTACATGTCAAACATATATGGGTATCTATAAAGTATATAAAAACCTGGTTTCATACTAAATTTTGTGTGCTGCTAAGCTAGGCTCTACCTCTGACTAGTCAAGATCAAACTATGATTAATAACAAGAAAAGATAGCACAAAGATTAATAAACAACAACCCAATACTCCCTTCCAACAGGGAGGTCAGTCAAGTTTTTCTACCAGTTATGCTCTTAAAACAAAGCCCTTGCTTTCATGAAGTTTCCATATGGTAAAGGAGACAAGCAAACATATGTCAAATGGCAGAGGGGGAAAAGCTAAAAAGGAAAATAAGTGAGAGTAAAAAGACAATAATAATGATATACATATTCATACTGGAAGATTCACCTAGTGAGAAAACTATTTTACTCTCATTTAATTGATATCTTTAAAGGTACTAATCTACCTTTCATATAGCCAAGTTAAACAGGATTTTCTGTCTCCATTTTCCTATACTCCTCCCAAGCATCTGACATTGCTAACCAATCCTGTTTTGAAACTCTATTGGCTTACTGACAAATTTCCTATCTGGGTTCTTATCTTTTGCATTAGATTGGCATCAACATAAGCTGCACTATCATATCTAGGATTTAAATAAGATCTTCTATTTAACCAACAGAAATAGATTCTAATTGATGTGGAAATAGCACCTTGCAAAAAGGTTTAATTTTGTTCTTAATTTCCAATAGTTCTTAGAAGATTCTATAACAATATAATAACATTTATTCAAGGCATTAGAGAGTAACAACATCAAAAACAAACAGCTGTACAACATGTTACATTTTATAAAGTCCTTTTATATTTACTACATTTAATTCTCATAAAGTGATAATACCCTATAAGGTAGGTAATATTTCCATACTGAAACACTTTCAACTTTTCTATGCATAATGAGCGTATGTGAGGAGGATTAAAGAGGAAAGGGCTGCTACGTTTTAAATCTTAGGAAAGACAAAGCCTCTAGGCTTATTCCATTCCAAAATTATATTTCACACTGTATTAAGACATAGATAGAGGGTTTTATCCTATAATGATTCCTTAAGCAATCTATTCAATCTATTAAAAATAAGATCCTGAGTTTTCAGAATGATATCATTAAAAAATAGATTTAAATACCTATCCTTTATTTTTTCTTTTAATATTTGAAAAATGATTAAAGGTATAATGAAAACCATTAAGAAACATCTGTATTCCCAGTATTCAAAACTAACATTTGCTAACATTTTGGTATATTAAGTATTTCTTTCAACTCACTTCTACTGAGCTTAGTAGTTTTTTAATTGTTCCACACTAACTAGAATATTCTCTAAAATAGAAGCTTGCTTTTTATTAAAAGAAAAAAAGTAAGCAGGGGTGGGAAACAAAACTGATCACAATTACAGTGAAATCAAATTGAACACTTTTTAGAATGTTTTAAATTCAGGGTCATAAATGAAAAAAGATAAAATGAAACATATTTATTCAATAAATATTTACTGTAACTATTATGTACAAAATGAACAAAAGCTTTTGTACTTTAGCAGACAGGATTCTCACCTGTTCAATCTCTTTGGTTTTTGTTGCTATTGCTTTAGAGCGACTGGTTAGCTGACTGTCTTCGAACAATTCTATGCCATCTGTTGCATTTGACTCAGGTTCTACTGGATGGTCAATGAACAATGGTGCTGTGGATCCCGCCTTTAGAAGAAATTAGAAATCCTTCGTTATTTTCTTAAAGGACATATAGCATTTTAGATGACTACATATAAGCACTAACTGGCAGATTATCTCAAGAAAAAGCACTAAATTTGATGTGTTATAAGAAAAGAAACACTTTTAATTTTGTTATGCATAATGAACATATGAGAGCTTTCCAGGTGGTACAGAGGTAAAAAAATCTGCCTGCCAATGCTAAAGATGCAAGAGATGTGGGTTTGATCCCTGGCTCAGGAAGACTCCCTGGAGTAGCAAATGGTAACCCATACCAGTACTCTTGCTGGGAAAATTCCATGGACAAGGAGCCTGGCAGGCTACAGGCCATGGGGTCACAAAGAGTTGGACCGGACTGAGCACACACATACATAATGAAGATATGTGAGGAGGATTAAAGAGGAAATTATGGCTACTTTTTAAATTTTACATAGGACAAAGCCTCTAGGCTTATTCCATTCCAAAATTATATTTCATACTATATTAAGACAGAGCTAGAAGGTTCTGTCCTATAATTATTTCTTAAGCAACTTATTTAAGAAACACAGAAGAACAAAGTTCAACTGGAAGACAGAAGTGTGAACAAACATAAACAAATAAAATAAACAGGAACATGGAAAAGGGCTCTACTTCCAGAAGTTAAAAATACCATTCCTCCTGTAGTCTAAGAATTATTGATTAACTGAAAACAACTCCAACCAGCAGTAATAATTACTTCAACAATATTGCAACAGTTCATTAATGAGTAAATAATCCCACAAAAAGCCCAAGGTCAATTATTTTACTGTCTAAAAATACCTTTGTTGAAAAGAGAAAAACTAAATAAATGAAGGAAAACTATTAGGGAATGAAAATTTATTCTATGATAAATGCCAAACACAGCTCAATGAACACTGGATATATCAATGAATGGCATAGACAAAAGTTCTTGCCTTCATGGAGGTTGCAGTAAGCAGCAATTTGCAAAGTGTAAAGTCTGAGCTAATATATTTTTGTTGGGTAGGAGGCGAGGGAGAAAATAAGAAACTTGCTTTTTTTTTTTTTTTAAGAAACTTGTACTTATTATAATTTATGGTTGTTGTAACTGAAGTAGCAACAAACAGCAGTAGGTTTAAAGAAGGCACAAGATATATAATAATTAGTGGTATTTTTCATCAGTAAGAGCAGTCACATTTCAATGCCTAGTGTGTTGTACACTGCCACAACCTCTTTAGAGATTAATTTGGCAGTATTTATCAGAATGTACCACATATCCTTTGCACTCAGCTTAATTTATAGATAAACTTAATTTGTAGATAAAACATGTGCAATAAATGCTATGATATGGCTGCCATCAATAGCAAGTGGTTGAAAACAATCTAAATGTTCATCAAATAAAGTATGCACTGTCTAGAACCAAGGAATACTAAGAAATCATCATTAAAAAACAGTCTATATATATTACATAATGTATCCTAACTTTTCTCCTGGCAAGGCCTAAAGGTCATTCCCCATAAATACACGGCCAATTATGTCAAAAACAAAAGGGAAGAAAAAAATATGGGTGTCTATGCATTTATATGAACAAACTATTTCCATAAGGATATTATCTCTGAGGAAAAAAATGACACAAGAGACTGTCTCAGTAGGAATAACTTAGAAGAAACTGTACCTATTCCAAAGTCATTTGAATTTCTGACACATGTATGCGTAATCTACTTTTTTAAAAAACCTGGTTTTTACAAGTCTGAGTTACATATCTTAAGGGATTTAAATTTGAAGTATATGAATCATTTAAAGGGCAAGGATTCTGGGAAGATAGCAGAGTAGAAAGCACTAGCAATCTGTCTCCGAACCTACACAAAAACTACAGTGGCAGAATTTGTCTGATTTAAGAACTATGCAACTTGGGACTCTGCTGAAGCCTTGTCCCATGCAGAGGAAGATAAACTGAGATTACATTCAGCTCTCAGCACAGCAGCAGCTGGCCATGTCCCACTCTGAGCCACTTGGCAGGGAGCTGTGTACATGTTCCTAGAGCAGCTTACTCATAGCCTATGGGAGTCAGGTTGGGCAAAAAGCACCCCATCCTCCGAAGAGCAGGAAACTAACTGTGCTCCAATCATCGATCCCTGCTTCTGATCAAGAGGTGCAGACAAAGAGGTGAACAGCCGTTGTCACTGTACCTCCCCCACTGCTGCAAGCCCCCCTTACTTCGGCTGAAGTGACTTCCAGGGTATATAAAGGCCAAGCACCCGCCACCCCACCTTCATTTT
The DNA here is from genome assembly GCF_023699985.2 of Odocoileus virginianus. Lineage (NCBI taxonomy): Eukaryota > Metazoa > Chordata > Mammalia > Artiodactyla > Cervidae > Odocoileus > Odocoileus virginianus. Next base: position 35,230,291 of record NC_069697.1, read on the forward strand.
TCATGTTTCTTCTTTTGGGAGCAAGACATTAAAGATAAGGATGTTTATTTAAAAATAACTGTATACATGGGTGAAGACAAAAAGTAACTGGGTATACCAAGGGAAAAGCTCAGAAAGAACTAAGAAGACTTTAAAAGTTTTCACCTCAGGCTGATCCTCAGTACAGAAACAGTGGCCAACAATAAAAAACAGTAACAACAACAACTGAAAAAACCCCAGCAAGCCCTAGAAAAGAGGGAGAATATGACTCTCAGAGCTACCACACTGTTAGAATCAAACACCCAAAGTGCACCAAAAAAATTATACAAAGAAACAGCAAAGTATGGTTTATTCAAAGAATTAATCAACAGAAACTACCCAAGAAAAAGACCTAATGGAAGATATACTGGACAAAAACTTTCTTCAGAGCTAAGAAGATCAATGATTACAACAAAAATGTGCTGCTGCTGCTGCTAAGTCGCTTCAGTTGTGTCCGACTCTGTGCGACCCCATAGACGGCAGCCCACCAGGCTCCCCCGTCCCTGGGATTCTCCAGGCAAGAACACTGGAGTGGGTTGCCATTTCCTTCTCCAATGCAGGAAAGTAAAAGTGAAGGTGAAGTGGCTCAGTTGTGTCTGACTCTTAGCAGCCCCATGGACTGCAGCCCACCAGGCTCCCCCGTCCCTGGGATTCTCCAGGCAAGAACACTGGAGTGGGTTGCCATTTCCTTCTCCAATGCAGTAAAGTAAAAGTGAAGGTGAAGTGGCTCAGTTGTGTCCGACTCTTAGCAGCCCCATGGACTGCAGCCCACCAGGCTCCTCCGTCCATGGGATTTTCCAGGCAAGAGTACTGGAGTGGGCTGCCATTGCCTTCTCTGAGAAAAGTGCTTATTAGTAATTAAATTCAGTCTAGTTCATTAGATATATATTTTGCAAGGTACTGGAGGGAAAACAAGACATGAGTATTCTACCTCTCTATCTAGATAACCAGACTGGTAAAAGAAAAAAAACTTTTAATAAAGGCAATATAAGGTCATCAGTGAAATAGTGGCAAAAAATTTTACAATAGCAAGGGAAGAATGGGCTTCCCAGGTGCCACAGTGGTTAAAAAAAAATCCACCTGCCAAAGCTTGAGACAGAAGAAACATTACAGTCCACAGGGTTACAGAGAGTCAGACACAACTAAGCACAGACAGCAGGGAAGAAAATCGGAATCAAGAAAGATATTGCATCTTATTATCTCAAGCCCTACTGATTTCACCGACTAGATCTGAGTTTAAAAGACAGCCATGGACACTGGGCGTACTTTAGGGACAGGGTAAGTGGAAAATAACACCTGACATGTGGAAACAACATAATTCACACTTTCATATTTAAGCAAGAAACGTGTTAAAATCTTCTTCTGCAGCAAGAAGCAACTTGTTCTACTGTGACATTCTAATAACCTTTGAATAATTTGATTTTCATTTTGATAGCCAAAAGGAAGCTCTCATGGCCACATGCTTATGGACAGTAAATTATATCCCTACCAAATTTGACTGAAAGCTCTTTGAAAGCCAGGATGGTGCCTCTAATGCACTGTTTGATACAAACGGATGCAGATAGACTATTTAGTGAAAAACTATGAGAAAGCCAGTAGAGTATTATTTTGTATATATAGTTTTGTATATATAGTATATATAGTGTCCCTGAACATACATGCTTTAAAACATAATCCTAAAATGTGCACTCTGCAAAAATTTAAAGTCAAAATTTTGATAAATTATGCAAACACTATCAGTTATTCTTTTGTCACAGATAACCCATGAGCACATTATTGATAGCACTATCATTCTATCAAATGCTTTCAGAAATTCCCTATTAGAGTCCAAAAGGTAAAAGTAAAAATCTGAACAGAATAGTGAACTCTAATATTCCTGATATTTAAGCACAGCACTGAATTTATCTTCAACTTCACTGACTATCTATAAATTACATGGTCTCCCAACCAACTTGTTTAAAACTATATTGATGACAGCAAGAGAAGACAAACTGGAAACCTAAATATTTAATCCCCTCTCTTGACAGTTATATAAAGACTGTCACTAAACACACAAACAGAGAGGACTATGCAAAACTCTTCCCTAGCATCAAGGTCTTTCCACCTCAAATCAGATAGGAGTTTATAGAACCAAGGCCAACAGTCTTAAAAAGTCTGTATCTCAAAAAAAAAAAACAACAAAAACACATGGATCACTGAAATGAGCAACCATTTAACAACTGCCTAAAAACAAATGTGACTATCCTTGCCCAAAAGACAGAGTATCCTAAGAATTTCCCAAATGCCTGTTCTCCAGTATGGAAGACTATCAACAAGACTTGAAGGGCATTTCAGACAATGCTACAAGACTGGAGCTGCTGCTGAACACTAATGACGTACACCAACTAACAAACATACTATAGTGATTTCAACAGTACTCTTACCTTGCCTTTGCTCCAACAGAAAATCATCTCTGACCTACGACTCCACACACAGATTTTAGGATTCCTGACTTCTCATTCACTCAAAATCTAGCAAATTCTGGGCACATTACAGAGAAAAAACAAGAGTGCTGGAAAAACATCTTTCAAGACCCAATGTCACTGACTATTCAGAGTTGAGATTCAGTCAAGAAATGAAAAAAGACTATAAACAGAATAATAAAAAACTGGAAAAGATGGATAGTAAGATTTTTTTAAATTTCAGTTCAGTTCAATTCAGTTGCTCAGTCGTGTCCAACTCTTTGCGACCCCATGGACTGCAGCACGCCAGGCTTCTCCTGGAGGTTACTCAAACTCACGTCCATTGAGTCGGTGATGCCATTCAACCACCTCATCCTCGGTCATCCTTTTCTTCCTGCCTTCAATCTTTCCCAGCATCAGGGTCTTTTCCAATGAGTCAGTTCTTCCAGTCAAGTGGCCAAAGTATTGGAGCTTCAGCTTCAGCATCAGTCCTTCCAATGAATATTCAGGACTGATTTCCTTTAGGATTGACTGGCGTGATCTCCGTGCTATCCAAGGGACTCTCAAAAGTCTTCTCCAATACCACAGTTCAAAATCATCAATTCTTCGTTGTGCAGCCTTGTTTATGGTCTAACTCTCACAGCATACACAACTACTGGAAAAACCATAGCTTTGCCTGTATGGACTTTTGTCAGTAAAGTAATGTCTCTGCTTTTTAATATGCTGTCTAGTTTTGTCAAAGTTTTTCTTCCAAGGAGCAAATGTCTTTTAATTTCATGGCTGCAGTCACCATCTGCAGTGATTCTGGGCTCCACAAGAGACTGAGCCAGACCTGCCTTTGTGTGTTTGGATGTCTCCTGCAGAGGCACAGGTCAGCTGTGGCCTGCTGCGGGGACAGGGGCTCTGGCTACAGCAGACCTGGGAGGTGCGGCATATGAACCCCACCACAGAGCCACCAAGCAGACAACCCACAAACTGGAGAACAATTATGCCAAAGAGGTTTGCGCACTGTTGTGAAAGTTCTAGGGCCCACAACAGATTTCCCAAACTGGGGATCCAGCAAAGGGACTGAGAACCCCCAGGGAATTTGACTTTGAAGGCCAGTGGGATTTGATTTTTTAAATTAAGAGATATCAAAATGACAAGGAGGGAGAATGAATAATCTTAATAAAAGCTTTTCTAACTGAAGATATGTGGGCTTTCCTGGTGACTCAGTGATAAAGAATCTGCTTGCCAATGCAGGAGACATGGGTTTGATCCTATTGAGATAATCCCATAGAGAAGAAAATGGCCATACACTCTAGAATTTTGCCTGGAAAATGTCACACACTGAGGAGCCTCGTAAGCTATAGTTCACGGGATCGCAGAAGAGTCATATATGACTTAGTGATTCAACAAGAAGAATAACTGAAGATACAATAGCAAACAAAAAATTAAGTATTTTTTGGAAGCTTTTGGTTTAATTACTCTGAGAAAAATTATCAGACATCAAAATCAGCAACTTTAAAGTACATACTTGTATTATTAATATAAAAACTATTACTCTAAATTCTTAAGGAAAATAGTTAAATGACCCTATTAAATGTAATACTCTTCATGCATTGAAACAGTGCTAGACAGCTTATGCAGCTCAATTCCAGAAAAATAAACAACCCAATCAAAAAATGGGCCAAAGAACTAAACAGACATGTCTCCAAAGAAGACATACAGATGGCTAACAAACACACGAAAAAATGCTCAACATCACTCATTATCAGAGAAATGCAAATCAAAACCACAATGAGGTACCATCTCACGCTGGTCAGAATGGCTACAAACAATACAAGGTGGAGAGGGTGCGGAGAAAAGGGAACCGTCTTATACTGTTGGTGGGAATGCAAACTAGTAAAACCACTATGGAGAACAGTGTGGACATTCCTTATAAAACTGGAAATAGAACTGCAATACGATCCAGAAACCCCACTACTGGGCATATATACAGAGGAAACCAGAATTCAAAGAGACACGTGTACCCCAATGTTCATCACAGCACTGTTTACAATAGCTAGGACATGGAAACAACCAAAACATCCATCGGCAGACAAATGGATAAGAAAGCTGTGGTACATATACACAATGGACTATTACTCAGCTATTAAAAAGAATGCATTTGAATCAGTTCTAATGAGGTGGATGGAGCTGGAGCCTATTAAACAGAATGAAGTAAGTCAGAAAGAAAAATACCAATACAGTACATTAACACATATATATGGAATTTAGAAAGATGGTAATGATGACTCTGTATCCAAGACAGCAAAAGAGACACAGATGTAAAGAACAGACTTTTGGACTCTGTGGGAGAAGGCGAGGGTGGGATGATTTGAGAGAATAGCATTGAAACATGTATATTACCATATGTGAAACAGACCGACAGTCCAGGTTTGATGGATAAGACAGGGCACTCAAGGCTGGGGCACTGGGATGACCCTGAGGGATGGGATGGGGTGGGAGGTGGGTGGGAGGGTCAGGATGGGGGACACATGTCAATGTATGGCAAAAACCACTACAATATTGTAAAGTAATTAGCCTCCAATTAAAAGAAAAAAAATAAGAAATAGCACTAGAGAGGTACCAAAGAGAAACAGCTTGATATTTTTGATACCTTTACTTGAGAATATGCATAAATATCTGTTACTATCTCTACAGTAATAAGGAAACTGTGGCCTATGTAAGAAAAACTGATAGCTAAATGACAAGGACACGTCAGCATTTTAAAAGAGAAAGGCTCTATTTCTGTAAGCACTGACAGGGTTTGTACTGATCTGTACTTTCCATGAGCAGTGTATATTAGTTCCTTTGGAAAGGTCCTTCCACAGTACTAAGATGCACGCGGGTATGTGATTTACACACTGAGCTCCAACATTTCATCTCTTTTATCAGAGGACCTTTCTTAAAAGGCATTCAGAAACATAAAGTCAGAAATCTCTTCCAAATATAATCTATCACGGTACAGAGATTTTTATATTCTCTGCCATGTCAAAATAATTTCTCTAGTAACAAATCCTGAATCTAGAAGATTCACTTTGCCCACAAAATATCTGTGTTTCTTTTACAGGTTACAGAAAAAATTTTCAGTACATTTTCAAACATTTTAATGCAAACATTTTATAAAGCATATTCTGTGGACCCAAAAATGTTCCCATTTTTTGGTACTCAAGATTCATAAAAAATCACAGGTAGACCAAACAATGCATAATTGCATTTCTTGGGACATATATGAAAAAATTTGCATAGAGTATAGCATGCAATATAAATATAACCCAGATCCAAGGTTTAATTAGATTTTTGTTCTAAATTCACTGATTTATGACTGGTGGCTTAGCATTTCTAGAAATACTTTTAAAAGCTCATAAAAGCAGCATATATAAATACTGCATCTTCCTAATACTCCACATTTATACCATTCTTACACTTCTAAACTACAAGAGACATTCAGACATAGTAAAATTACTGAATTCAGAGTAATTCATATTCATTTTATTACTATCTGTGGTAAAATTTAGTAATTCATGAGGACATTTTCCCCAAATACATTTTAAAACACTAGAAGAAACCAAAATTTCATCTATAATTTAAAATCCAGACAAATAAAGAAGAAATTATGCCTTACCTCATACTCCGAAACTTCGGGTAAGTTACTCTCATCTGCCTTCTCTAGCTTTTCAGCGGCCCACTTGCTTGCAGCTTCAGCAAGTTCCTTTTCAGTTAGCCTACTGGGTTTGTCTAATACCTAGTAAAAACAAAAGAAAGGTTCTGTTACAATTCTCAAGGGTTTTTAAATTTCAAATACATCAGGAAGTATATCCCACTTAATGCTTAAAATCATACAAGCCTTCAAATTTACATAAAGAACAAGTACATTCTTTTTCAAAAATAAAATTTCTTTAAGTTGCCTTTTGTTTGGGACATATAGACTAGACATGACTCATAATTTCATATATAAAGCTTTAGAAACTCATCTAATGAATGAAACAAAAGACACTGGTAACTAATACACTATATACAATTTACAAATTGTATATAGTGTATATAGACATTATATAGAATGTTGACATTATATTGAGAATATATAGACATTACACTGAGTTCAACTTTATATCTTTAATTATATTCAATGAAATAAATAATGACAAAATTTCATCAAGGTAAATTCCTAATTAATACAAGAGAAAAGTCCAGATATGCTATGGCTGGGTTTGAATAGCAGTTTCATCATTAGGGAGGGTAGGTGATTTTATATACCTATCTTATGGTACTGTGAGTCTTGGTTTTTTCATTTACAAAATAGGGGTTACTAACATTATATTCATGCTTAAATAAAGCAGTTGTGAGACTCAAGACAGGTAACAGACCTGAAAGCATCTAGTGTAATGCTTGGTAGTTCAATTTCATCTCTATCTCTTACTTCTGTAAAGTCGTATCACTCCTTCTAAACATACCTCCCCTGGATGACAGTGGCAGTAAAAATCCCCATGTTGGCTAGCAGTGCCAAAAAGACACACCCTTAAAGGTTTAATAGAGCTTTGGGTAAAGACACACCAACTCAAGCTCTGGGAAAGGAAGTTGGAAACTGAGTTCAACCACATGGGCAACAATATAACAAATACTGTTCATGAAATGAAGCCTCAATAAAAATCTAGAGACTGAAGATCAGGCAAGCTACTGAGCTGGCAGTATGTTTTGAGTATGTCGCCAGGGGGAGGTGATGGGCCTGGACTCCACAGAGAAAGAACAACTAGAAGCTCTATCTATGGGACATTCCAAGTCTTTCCCCGTGTGTATCTTCCTTTTTTCTAATCTGTATTCTTTTGCTATAGTAAAACTATAAGTAGAAAAAAAAAAATTTAAAAACCCAAGTTATCGTATACTACTGTTTATAAAGTACATATACGCAAACCAAAAATAAGGTATTTTAATTAAATGGAATTCCATAAAAGTAGCTAGGTAGACTTTATCATCACAAACTTATAAACCAAAAAACTGAATGTCAATAGGTTACTGACTTATACACAGTTATCAATAAATGCTAAACTGGAACTTAAAACTAGGTCTTCTAGATGTGTAAGGCCCTGACCTCCTTCAATACCTTATTCAATTCACCAAAAAACTGGATTTCCATCTGTAATATTTACTGGAAAATAATCACAATGTGTCTACATTGAGTGTTTCCATGGCCAACGAGTAAGAGTAAACATCTTACTTCAAAGCCCTACCCATACATAAAATTTAAAAGATATAAGCTATACCTTTATTATAATATTACTTATTAATAACACTAAAAAGCTCTTTAAACAATTAGAAACAGATTTTTTTTTTAATGTATACCTCTTTTTGGTACCTGTTTTGAAGAGAAAGTTAAAGAGCAAAAACAAAACAAAATAAAACATTATAAGCTATCTCTAGTGAAGAAGGAAGCAAAATCTTTTAAATGAATCCTTCTATTCAATCATTATTAAATCTATACACTTGAAAAACTCTCATTTGAAAGTAACTTAAAACAGCAGAAAATAAACTCTGAAGAATTATTCCTACATGACAGCAACCATAATGTTTAAAAGGAAAAGTCTTCCACCATATCAGAAAATCTAGGTAATAAAGCTAGCATGTAAAAAACAAACAGAAAATTAAAAAAAAAAAAAAAACCCTGGGAAAAGGACACAGGAAGCTGTTCTTTTCCAATTCATTTAAAAAAAAATCTAAAATCCACTAGAGTTGAAATTTTTTTTTAAATCAACACATTTATTTATTTCATAAGTTTGGCAAACAGCAAAAAATTCAGCAACATTTCAAACATAAAAAAGTCAAACGCTAAACTACTGAAAAAATTTTTTTACATAATTAGTAATAATGAGTACACACAAAGGGTTCTGCAAAGCTAGCAACATACCAAAGATTCTTGGCTTCTGAATATATCCCACAAAAACACACATACAAAAGCAATATAATTTATCTTTATAAAAATTACTGCCAAGCAATAAAAATGGATGTTCATAATAAAGATCCTAACACATATGTTCACTACATATATATTATACATTGAAATGCTACATCTTGTACCTGAAATACCATGTGCAGAGGGCCAAGTAGAGTAAATTTAGGCTCATCAATGAGGCTAAGAATTATTTGAGGATTTAATGCTTATATTTAACATACTCAAAACTTTCTATATAGCAATTCCCAGATCCTAACAATGTATTATTCCACTATACATCTAAAAAGGTGAGTCTTCTTTGTCGTGAGTATAAAATTTTTTATCTGTATCAAAATCCTGGTAAAATATACATTGAAGGCACTGCCTTAATGCATGTAATGTTTGGAGGCATTAAAGAACGTGGGAGAAATAACTTAAGATTTTACACTAAGTTTCAGCTGAGCTTTATCAAACCAAACAGCTCAACTATAAGGCAAGAAAAACTAACCCCTTATGAGAGATTAGTGGGTCTTACCAAATCAAGATAAGAATTCAATCTTAGGGAAAAAAACTCCCCACATGAGCAGATCTGAAGCAGCAGGCACTGAAACGAACATCTGGAAATGACCTAATACCTTGATATTCAGCCACTGGTTCAGAAGTGACAATCTGTTGGCTATTTTATCTAATCAACATTTTAGAATCAGCAACAGTCCCCCAAACCTCAGATCAGAATATTTAATCTTCATTAAAACACATCCTTCTGGGCTATGTTAATACAACTACAGCCAAATCAAAGAAAGTTGAATTTCTCAACTTACTATGTATTTTTGTGTATGCTGGGTAACAACTTGAATTTTCTTTTTTAATTAACTTGGGCTTCTGTTTTGGGGTACTTCAATTGAAGAAAAATTCATTTCACAGGACTACATCTTAATAAAGCATTCTTTAACACTGGTCCAAACATGAATTCCATTTTTACACATACTGATCTCCACGACTGCAAAGCTTAGGAAGGCCTCCTTTAAATCACAGTTCTTTTGTTCTTTGAAGCATTCAATATCAGCCCAAGCATTAAATATCAACCCAAGACAAATTCTCTCTTTCCAGATTTTTAGACTTAAGTTGTTGCTCTCCTTCACTTATTTGTTCTCCTAGCATCTTTATTCTGGCTTCTCTTTGCTCTGGAGTTTCTTGACCAAAGAGCTTGGTAGTCATTCCCTTCAAAGAAAATGTTCTCAAGGTCCCGGCAGCAAGTTCCTCATGTTGCTGCTTCTTGGATGCTAAGTCCTTAGCAGCCATCTCCAAGTCATACTATCTAAGTCAGGTTTCGTGCACACACCTGCAGCGCTTCTGTATGAAAAGGATACTCCTTTAACTGATCTGCATAATGTTCCTATTTTCCAAAATATCATCAACAGAAGATGCATGCACATCCATGTGATGACCAGCACTCTGCAGTCCATCACCCATTTCTTTTACTGTGGCATGTCACTCACTGAAAACCTGCCCATAATTTCCCACTTTATATACACTATGCAGTCAATCTACTACTCTAGCTGTGACTCAAAGAAGATATGAGATGACAGACTGTAGTTTATCACTGCAGTGCTTTAATTCAGTAAATCTCTTGTCTGGGTTTTTCACTCTGAATGTTGCATTAAAGCATTTTCAACCTGAGTCTGCTTTCAGCTGAAATCCAGTTACATTTACAGTCTCCTTCCAGTTACAGCCCTCTGTTAAAAACAGAAGAGCCTGTCTCTATAAAGGATGGGATGTGAACCAATTCTGAAGAGGAAGTTTTCTAAATTGATTCCATGTCTGTCCACAAATTCAGGTCCATTGTCAGCAGAGAGTATATGCCAAGCAAATTCCGCCCTTTTTTTCTGGCAGGGGTTGGGACAACAATATGTGAATAGTAAACTAAAAGGTAGTTTCTCAACAACTCAGATTCACTATGCTGCCTCCACAGTGAGTCTGTTAGAACACTCTAATGATCACTATGTTCAACCAATCTTGTTTCAATGAGGTAAGCAGCTGACGTTTCTTGCATGTTCATGGCATTTCTTCCAGCTCACTTTTCTGCTTCAGAAACACTAATTTCCTATCTTCCTGAACCAAAATCAAATCTGTGTTACCCGGCCATCCCCAGCGCCCTCACTCCTTCCGCGTCCTCATCCCCCACCGACTCTAGCCCAGTGTTGGCTGGGGTGGCCCACAGGCTCGAGGTGTGCACGTTGCAAAAGTCGCCCAGGGTCAGGAGCTGCTTGCTCCGTGGCTACAGTTCGGCACAACAGACACAGTGTGACTAAGCTGCCATGCTAGGGTTGGATTTTATGGTTAAAAAATATTTTGTCACATACAAAGTCCTATGCCGTAACATATTCACATCACATTACTTAGCTCAGTTCAGTCACTCAGTCGTGTCTGCCTCTTTGTGGCCCCGTGGCCTGCAGCACGCCATGCTTCTCTGTCCACCAACAACTCCTGGAGCTTGCTCAAACTCATGTCCATCAAGTCGGTGGTGCCATCCCACCATCTCATCCTCTGTCGTCCTCTTCTCCTCCTGCCCCCAATCCCTCCCAGCATCAGGGTCTTTTCCAATGAATTAACTCTTCGCATTAGGTGTCCAAAGTATTGGAGTTTCAGCTTCAAAATCAGTCCTTCCAATGAACACCCATGACTGATTTGCTTTAGGAGGGACTGGCTGGATCTCCTTGCTGTCCAAGGGACTCTCAAGAGTCTTCTTCAATCCCACAGTTCAAAAGCATCTATTCTTCGGCACTCAGCTTTCTTTACGATCCAATTCTCACATCCATACATCACTACTAGGAAAACCACAGCTTTGACTAGACAGACCTTTGTCGGCAAGGTAATGTCTCTGCTTTTAATATGCTATCTAGATTTGTCATAGCTTTTCTTCCAAGGAGCAAGTGTCTTTTAATTTTATGGCTGCAGTCACCATCTAGATTGATTTTGGAGCCCAAGTAAATAAAGTCTGTCAATGTTTCCATTGTTTCCCCATCTATTTGCCATGAAGTGATGAGACCAGATTCCATTATCTTCTGTTTTCTGAACACTGAGTTTTAAGCCAGCTTTTTGACTCTCCTAACTTTCATCAAGAGGCTCTTTAGTTCTTCATTTTCTGCCATAAAGGTGGTATCATCTGTATATCTGAGATTATTGATATGCAGCAATCTTTCTCCCAGCAATCTTGATTCCAGCTTGTGCTTCATCCAGCCTGGCATTTTGCATGATGTACTATGCATATAAGTTAAATAAGCAGGGTGACAAGATACAACCTTGATGTACTCCTTTTCCTATTTGGAACCAGTCCATTGTTCCACATCTGGTTCTAACTGTTGCTTCTTGACCTGCATACAGATTTCTCAGGAGGCAGGTAAGGTGGTCTGGTATTCCCAGCTCTTGAAGAATTTTCTATAGTTTGTTGTGATCCACACAGTCAAAGGCTTTAACATAGTCAATGAAGCAGAAACAGATGCTTTTCCAGAATTTCTTGCTTTTTCTAGGATCCAACAGATGTTGGCAATTTGATCTCTGGTTCCTCAGCCTTTTCTAAATCCAGCTTGAACATCTGGATGTTCTCAGTTCACGTACTGTTGAAGCCTGGTTTGGAGAATTTTGAGCATGACTTTGTTAGAGTATGAGATAAGTGCAATTGTGTGGTAGTTTGAACATTCTTTGGCATTGCCTTTCTTTGGGATTGGAATGAAAACTCACCTTTTCCAGTCCTATGGCCACTGCTGAGTTTTCCAAACTTGCTGACATACTGAGTGTAGCACTTTAACAGCATCATCTTTTAGGATTTGAAGCACCATATTATAGTTAAAGGGAAATAAGTATCTCAAATATCATAATATTTAAATTATGGATAAGTACTATTTTTACTCTTCATTCTTTCCTATATAACCAAACACACAAAAAAACAAGCCAGTGTTTCAGATGGGTAAAGAACACTTGATATGGTAAAAAAGAAAAAAATAATAACCAAAAAAAAAAAAAAAATCAATCTTTGCTATTCAAAATCCAGCATTCTAGCATCCTCAGACTTTTGGGAAAGCTCCAAAGACACAAGTCACCAAAAAACCACATTTTTATTTTTTCATTTGAGGCAGAGAAGCAGATACACTGTGAACACCAGCACAGCCCACCAGATGATATCTATCCTTACAGAAAAGCTAGACATACTAAAGACAGAAACCAAAAAGAAGTGGAGAAAAATGAGAACAGAAGTAACAACAGTCATGGAAAGAGAAAGAATGTGAGAGGCTGGTGGAGAGAATCTAAGCAACACCACAAATTTTAAATTTTGAGGATCAGAACTATGAATCATCTTTTCAACACATTTAGGAATGCTGGGAAGGAAGGCCTGTGAAGAATGATGCAGTGAAGACTAGTTATGTCCTTGAGAAAATTATTTAACACCTAAGCCTTTTCATAAAATGTAGATATATACCTACTTTTTTCATTGCAAAATAATCACAGCCATAGTATTACCTAACACTTGCATGATGACACATGATTGGTATCTCTTCTTTGTAGTTAGGACATTAAAGATCTATTAGCAAATTTCAATTATAACAAGAGTATTGTTAACTACAAAACTATGTTATACATTAGATACCCAGAACTGATACACATTGTAGCTTCAAGTTTATAATCTCTGACAACAGTTCCCCTTGCCTATCATCCTCCAGAGGCTGGAAAGCACCCTTCTTTCTGTGAATTTGCCTTCTTTAGATTCCACATATAAATGAGATCATGCAATACTCATGTTTCTCCGTCTGGCTTATTTTACTTAGCATAATGCCCTCAAAGTCCATCTATGTTGTCACAAATGGTAGGATGTCCTCCTTTTTCATGGTTGAATAATATTCATATATATATATTACACACACACACACACACACACCATACTTCCTTTATCCATTCATTCATTGAGGACCAGTTAGGCTGTTTCCACATTTTGGCTATAGTGAATAACACTACAATGAACACAGAAATGCAAGGGAGTTCCCTGGTGGCCTAGTGTTTAGGATTTCAGGCCTTCACTGTTGTAGCATGAATTCAATCCCTGGTCGGGGAACTGAGACCATGCAAAAAACAAATGCAGATCTCTACCTGAGATATTGTTTTCACTTCCTTTGATTTCTTCATTGATCCATTGGCTCTTCAGGGGCTTACTGTTTTGCCTCCAATGTGTCTGTGTTTTTTGTAGGTTTTCTTCTTGTAATTGATTCTATTCTCATATCCTTGTGGTCAGAAAAGATGCGTGATATGATTTCAATATACCTAAATTTACTAAGGCTTGTTTTATGGCCTAGCTAGCAATCCATTCTGGAGAATGTGCCATTTACACTTGAAAACAATGTGCATTTTGGTGCTTTCAGAAAGAATGCTCTATAAACATCAATCAAGTCCATTTTGTCTAATGTATTACATTTAAGGTCTGTGTTCCCTTACTGATTTTCTGTCTAGATGATCTGTCCACTAATGCATTAAAGTTGGTGCAAAAGTAATTTTGGTTTTGCACTGTTGAACCCTGCAATTTGATACTGGAATACATTCTTAAATGTGGTTATGTTATACATCATTTTAATGTGCATTTCTTGCTTTATGCTTTATTGCTGCTGACTTATTACTTGCTGCTTAATTTATATTTATTTTAGACTAGGGAAATGATGCTAGACACACAGCAAATTCAAGCAATTTTCTTATTTGTGTTCAAAGGAAAGCATTGGAGACAACTTGCAATATCAACAATACATCTGGCCCAGGAACTGCTAATGAACATACAGTGCAGTGGTGGTTCAAGAAGTTCTGCAAAGGAGACAAGAGTTCTGAAGATGAGGAGTGCAGTGGCCAGTCATTGGAAGTTGACAACTACCAGCTGAGAGGATCATCAAAGTTGATCCTCTTACAACTACACGCAAAGTTGCCAAAGAACTTAACGTCAACTACTATATGGTCATTCAGCATTTGATGCAAACTGGAAAGGTGAAAAGGTTCAAAAGTTGGTGTCTCATGAGCTGACAGAAAAGCAAAAAATATATGTCGTTTTGAAGTGTCATATTCTCTTATTCTACGAAACAACCACTAACTATTTCTAGATCAGATTGTGATGTGAAAAAAAAGTGGATTTCATACAACCGGTGATGACCAGCTCAGTGGTTAAACCAAAAAGCAGCTCCAAAGCTTCCAGAACAAACAGGAGGCAGAAAGTGCTTTCCAAGAATTTGTTGGATCCTGAAGCATGGATTTTATGCTCCAGGAATTAACAAACTTATCTCTTGCTGGCAAAAATGTATTGATTGTAATGGTTTCTATTTTGATTAATAAAAATGTGTTCGAGCCTAGTTGTAATGATTTAAAATTCATTGTCCGAAATCGCAATTACTTTTTCACCAATCTAATACGTAGGGTGTTAAACTCCCCTACTGTAATTGTCAATTTTTCCTTTTGTGTCTGTTAATATTTGCCTTATACACTGAGTTCCTCCAATGTTGGGTACATACATATTTACAATTGTTATATCTTCTTGGATTGGCCCTTTGATCCCTATATAGTGTCCTTCTTTGTCTCCTGTTAGTCTTCATTAAAGTCTATTTTGTCTGATATAAGTATTTGCTACTCCAGCTTTCTTTTAATTTCCATTTGCATGGAATACCTTTCTCTATCCCTTCCCTTTCAGTCGGTATGTAACTCTATACCTGAAGTTGGTCTTTTGTACACAGCATATGTATGCATCTTATTGTAGCTATGCAGCCACCTATGTCTTTGGGTGGAACATTTAGTTTATTTACATTTAAGATAGTTATCAATATGTATATTCTTACTGCAATTTTGCTGTTTTACATCTTTTTTCCCCTTCTTCTTCTGTTCTCTTGTGATTTGATGACTATCATTAGTATCATGTTTGGATTTTTCTTTTTTGTCTCTACATATTCTATAGATTTTTTTAGTTTGTGGTTATAATGAGATTTCTTTATAGCAATATATCAAGTTGCTGATCTCTTAATTTCAAATGCATTTTTAAGGCCCTATGTTTGTACTCTCCTCACTTCATGATTACTGTCTTTAATTTGTATCCCTTAACTGCTTATTGTGGATACAGATGATTTTACTGCTTTTGCCTTTTAACCACCCTATTAGCTTTGTGTGTATGTGACTTCCTACCTTTATAGTATGTTTGCCTTTACTGGTAAGCTTTTTCATTTCATAACTTTCTTGTCCCTGTGGTGGTCTTTTTTTCCCACCTAGGGACGTTCCTTTAATATTTGTTTTAAACCTGGTTTAGTGGTGCTGAATCCCTTAGTTTTGGCTTGCCTGTAAAGCTTCTGATTTCACCATCAGATCTGAATGAGAGCCTTAATGGGTGAAGTATTCCTTTTGTTGTTTAGTCACCAAGTCGTGTTCAACTCTTTTGTGACCTCATCCACTGAAGCCCACCAGGCTCCTCTGTCCATAGGATTTCCCAGGCAAGAATACTGGAGTGGGTTGCAATTTCCTTCTCCAGGGAATCTTTCTGACCCAGGGATCGAACCCACGTCTCCTGAGTTGGCAGGTGGATTTTTTTTTTAACCACTGAGCCACCAGGGATTCCCAAAGTATTCCTGGTTGCAGGTTTTTCCCTTCCCTTAAATATATCGTGCCACTCCCTTCTGGCCTGCAGAATTTCTGTTGAAAAATCAGCTCGCATAGTCTTATGGGAGGTCCCTTGTATGCTACTTGCTGTTATTTCCCTTGCTGCTTTTAATATTTTCACTTTAATTTTCTCAGGTCCTTTCTCTCTCTTTTCCTTCTGAGGCCCCTATATAATGTGAATATTAATGTGCTTCATGTGGTCCCAGGTCTCTTTTTGTCTTTGTTCTATTCATTGGCAGTCATTTCCACTACTTTCTCTTCCAGCTCATTGATTTATTCTTGGGTATCATTTAATCTAATATTAATTCATTCTAGTGTATTTTTATTTCAGTTATTGTATTCATCATCTCTGGCTGTTCTTTATATTTTCTATTTGTTAAAAAAAACTTCTAACTTCTCACTCTATGCATCTATTCCCCTCCCAAGTTCTTCGACCATCTTTACGATCACAACTCTTTTTCAGGTAGACTGCCAATCTTCACTTAAATTCTTCTTCTGAGGTTATATCTTATTTGTCTAAAACATGTTCCTGTGCTGCCTCATTCTGTCTAATCTGCTATTTGCATTTTTATCTGTGTGAGAGGTCAGTGATGTTTCTCCACCCTGGAGAAGTGGCGTTCTCTAGGAGATATCCTATGTGCCCTAGCAGTGTCACCACCTAAGCTATATGCTCTCAGCATTCCCCTTAAGAAGGCTGCATGGGTCCTTCTGTTATGGTGGGCTGGTTATGTGGGAAGTCTAGTAGACTTGGTTGGCCCCTAATCCAGTTGGTTGCCAGGCCCTGTCTTGTTCAGATGCTGCTGGCTACTATTTAGTGGTACCCAGTCACAAGGCTGCTGGCTGCAGAATCCTAGGGGGCCCTGGAGCTAGTGCTGGCTCACTACTGAGCAGGGTTATGGTTTTGAAGACTCTGGAGCTATTGCCCACCCACTGGCAGGTGAGGTCAGATCCTGGGGTTAATGCCAGACTCCTGGCAGGCAGAACTAATTTCTGGAGTCTGGCTGCAGCATCCAGGGATCCCAGAGCTCATTTCTGGTCACTGAGGTGAGGGGAGGCCAGCTCCTAAAACAGCTGTGTATGGTGTCTGGGGCGTCCAGAAGACTGTGTTGGCCTGCTGTGGTCAAGGCGAGGGCACAAATGGTCCCAGAGTAGGCTGGATGCTTCTGCTGTCTCTCCCCCATTGGGCGAGGCTCATTTAGAGGCTAGCACAGGCTTTCTGGTGGGAAGAGTTGGTGCCTGCCCACTGGTGGTTAGAGCTGGTTCTTGGCTCTATCCATGTTCTGGATAGGGACATGTCCAGGGGCATGTCTAGAGGTGGATATAGGGTCAAGAAGTCTTTAGAGAGCCTGTCTGTTGATGGGTGGGGTTGTGTTCCTGCCCAGTTTGTTGTCTGCCCTGAGGAATCCCAGCACTGACCCCTGCAGGCTGCTGAATGGGGCCAGATCTTGGTGCCAATGAGCCAAGATGGTAGCAGCCAGCATCAGTGTTCGTGTATTTGAATGCTCCCCAATATGTCTGCCACCAGTGTCCAGGTCTCCAGGGTGAGCCGCAGCTGCTCCCTTCCTCTCCAGGAGCTTCTCCAGGACCAGCAGGTAGGTCTTGTACAGGCACCTATCAAACTATTTCTTTTGCTCTGCATCCTGGTATGCATGTGGTTTTGTGTGCCTCCTTTAAGAGTGAAGTGTCTATTTCCCCCACTTCTGTGGGCCTTTTCTGCAATTAAGTGCTGCTGGTCTTCAAAGCCAAATGCTCCAGGAGCTTGTCTTCCTGGTGCCAGAACCCTGGGCTTGGAAGCCTGATGTAGGACTCAGAACTCTTACTCTTGTGGCAGTACTTCTGCAATATAATTATCCTCCATGGGTTGCCGACCTGGCGGGTATGGGATTTTATTATATCGTGAGTCCATTCTTCCTACTTTTCTCACTGTGGTTCCTTCTTTTTGTCTTTAGTTGCATAAGATCTTTTCTGGTAGATTCCACTCTTTCTCATCAATGACTGAAAATTACAGAAAACTGTTCTATAGAAAACTGTGATTTTGCTATGCTTATGAGGAGATGGGTTTAGGGTCTTTCTACTCTGCCATCTTGGCCTTTCCTTGGTATGAGCAAGTGGCCATATGGGCAAATGAAAGCATCCTGACAGACAGATGCTGCACTCCTTCCAGTGTTGACACACAGGATGAATTTTGTGGCTAATGGGAAGCAGTTTATGATAAAAAGATGCTTAAGCAAGGCTAAAGGGGTGCAGAGCTTCCTTGCACTCTTGGAGTTGCCATGTGTTCACCCTGTTTTCATTTACTTTGCTTATATACATAGAAGTGGGCTGCTAGATAATATGATAGCTATTGTTTTGTTTTGTTTTTTGTTTTGAGGAATCCCTATACTGTTTTCCAATTTACATTCTCACCAATTGCATACAAGTGTTTCCTCTTCTCCAAATACTCTCAAACATTTGTTATTTTTTGTTGACAGCTATTTTGACTGGTGTGAGGCAATAGTTCGTTGTGGTTATGATTTGCATTTCTCTAATAATTAGCAATGTTGAGCATCTTTTCATGTACCTATTAGCCATCTTTTTGTCTTCTTTGGAAAAATCCCTATTCAGGTCTTCTGCCTGTTTTTTGATATTGAGGTGTATTTATATATTTTGTATATTAAGTCCTTGTTGGTCATACCATTTGCAAATATTTTCTCCCATTTTGTACGTTGTCTTTTTATTTTCTTAGTGGTTTCCTTTGTTTTGCAAAAGCTTTTAAGTTTAATTAGGTCCCACTTGTTTATGTTTGCTTTTATTTCTTTTTTAGTGTCTTCTACATGTAGTATCATGTAATCCAAAAGTAGTGACAGTGTTACTTCTTCCTTTCCAATTTGGATGCTTTTTATTTCTCTTCCTTGCCTAACTGCTCTGGCTAGGACTTCCAATATTATGTTGAATAAAACTGGTGAGACCGGGCATCCTTATCTTGTTCCTGATCTCAGAGTAAATGCTTTCAGCTTTCTGCCCTTGACAATGATGTCGGCTGTTGCCTTGACAAATACAGCCTTTATTTTGTTGAGGGATGTTCCCTCATGCCCCCTTTGTTGATTTTTTATCAAACTATATTAAAATTTGTACAATGCTTTTTCTGCATCTAGTAAGATGCTACTATGATTTTTATCCTTCATTTTATTAATGTAGTGTATCACACTACACTATCAATCAGCATCACCCTGATTGATCTGCAGATACTGAACCATCCTAGCATGCCTAGAATAAATCCCACTTGATCATGTGCTGATGAATTCGATTTGATAAATTCTGACTAAGAGATTTTTCATCTATCTTCATCAGAGATATTGGCCTGTAATTTTCTTTTCTTATAATGTCCTTGTCTGGTTTTGGTATCAGGATAATGCTAGTCTCATAAAACAATATTGGAAGTGTTTGATCCTCTTTTATTTTTTGGAAGAGTTTGAGAAGTACAGGTATTCTTAAATGCTGGGGATAACTCATCAGTGAAATAATTTGAGAAAATTATTTAACTTCTGAGCCTTTTATATAGAATGGAAATATACTTACCTACATCATGGAATTCTTATATGAATTAATAACAAGAAAATATATAATATATTATCAAGAATCAAGTAATTATACAATAAATGTTAGGTCTCTGTTAGGTCACTTCCAAAATAAAAGCATATTCTCTCAAATACACACCATCTGAATACTCATTCCCACTCAGCTATTGTCAAGATGAAAAGCACACAGTAAACACTAATTTCAGCATAACCTGTGGAAATAATTTTATGAGAAAACTGCTCATTTACTCTGCTGGCTCATTTCAAGTATGGTTACTTAAAACTGAAGATTTTAATGCAGCAAATTACCCCCATTAGGTATGACAGTAAAGAATAAAAGCACTGTACTAGATAGACAGTCTATCTCATCTACTTTGTAATTCCTCTTTAAACTAATTTTAGAAATACCTTTGATGCAGCAACTGCTGAAGAACTTGAGGGTGAAGTGTCTCTTGATGTTTTCAAAGGCTGAACAGGTCTTTCTTTACCTATATAAGAAAATATAAAATGCAATTTTCTAGCTCATTTGTTTTCAACTAGACTGATTCTGTAAGAGAATAAATAAAAGACAGAGGTCATATACTTATTTTAGTACTGAAATCTTTATTACTTATTAAATTAAATTTGTTAATATCTAAATCTCTCCTGGAGGCTGGGCACCATTGAAAATTTTAAATAACCTAGAACAAAGGACTATACACATTATGGCAGTCTAGGTCATATCAGTGCCAGTTAGCAAACATGGAACAACAAAGAAGACTTGAGGAAAGGAAAACCATTTTAAAACCATAAATGCTCCCTCTTCCAAATTCTGAAAAGCTAACTTTTAATGCATCACACACAATAAAAATCCAATGGAGGTTATTATATAAACACTACAAAAGAGAATTAGTTAACTATTAGCTAATTATGCAGAAGCTCAAGATAAAGACACATAGGAATTTAGCAGGTATTCATGAAATGTTAAAAAAATAAAAATAAAAACTAGAGCACTGTAATACAGCACTAATCCACTACCTGATATAAGTGCTCAAATATATGTGAAATGATTAAAAATAAATCCATATGAAATAAAGTCACTAGCCTTTATCTTTAGACACTCCCAAAGTGCTCTATATATATATTATTGTTTTTAATGGAAATTTAAGCCAGAAAATAAATTTAAACATTACTTTAGTCAGTTCAACGACAACAGCAAAAAAACAACAAAAAAGGTTTAGCTAAACAGGATTTTTAAAGCGACAGTGAGCTGTCACTAACAGAAAACACTCACTAAACTGACTATGTGTCAAACACAATGCATACCCTCTGCTTTCAAGGGCCAGAGAGCTGTAACTACGGAGAGAAAAAGCAACGCCAAGTTCGGAGTGGCACAGAAACTGGTCAAGGTTGGAGAGTAGTTTAGGGCCAGGAAAGCAGTCAAGAGCAAAAGCAGAGACAAATGACCTTCAAACTGAAGCAAAGCCAGCTTCAGTCAAAAAGCCTCCTAAGTTCTTCCTCCTGTGGTCAGAATAGCTAAGGACGGACCTGGAGGCTCAAGGGCTTCCAACCACCTAGAGAAGTAGGAAATAACATCTCTTTCCAACGTCCTTAAGACTTGAAAAAGCTTTCTCAAGACACCCCTACACCTCTCCCCACCCACAACACGTGGCAGTGTGTGAAGATATTTTTGATCGTCTCAAATGGGTGAGTGTCATTGGCACATGACAAAGAGAGGTTAGGGATGCTGCTAAACATCCTACAAATGCACAGAACAGACCTCCACAATAAAGAACGATCCAGCCTCAAATGGTAACAGAGCTGAGGTTGAAGACTCCCCTACTACAGGTACAGTACTCCAACTCTGAAGCTCCAATAGTCTTTATAAAGACAGAATTCTAGAATCTTTTAACTTGTGGTACCATTAAGAGACTTTCATACTAAGCAAGTTTAAAAGTTCTTACAGACCTTAAAAGTCAAAAGTAAAAGGATACCAATCATCACTGTATCCCCAAATGACTAAGAACATGGTTTATTTAGTCATTCCCTACTGAATTCCCACTGTACATGGCAAATCCCACATCATAATGTGACAGTGTCAGTCTATCCCATCACATCTAAAGCTCCTAGAGAAGCTTTTTTTTTTTTCCTGAATACCCAAGGCCTGCCTTTAAGAAAAGAGTAGTTGCTCAAAAAATGGTGAAGAGATGAATTATTTTTCTACCCTTAGGACACAATGACCTCTTTAGTATATTCAGATAAATATTTCCTTCAAAGATGAAGAACTGGACCAATTAGTACAGCACACTATGTTAATTAAAAGCATAATTACAGGCTCAATTCTGGCACATAGCAGCTAAACATAGCCATAAAAAAAAAAAATAACCTTTCACAAGAAGCTGTTAATCTCTTACTTAGCATTTCCCTTACAAATAAAACATCAGCACTTCAGGTATGCCAAGTATGATGTCAAAGTGTTGTCTTAGGATCTCTCATCATTTTAGCTGCATAAGGCTAATTTAGGCAGATTTCAACCAATCTCACTGTGCGGAAGCAAAGGATCACTGAAGGACAGGACAGTGGTTGATCAAACATCAACATATATTCACATATACCAGGTACATGAAGGGGAAGGACAGGCAAGAAGCAAAGGATAAAAGAAAAAGGATGATACAGATGGCAGCAGAAAAAGCACAAAACAATAAATAGAAATGTCCTGACCCTACTGCTGTTGGATTCTATCTGCCAGTGTCTCTTCTACAGATCTCAGCCTCCTCTGAGGCGGCTGTTTCTAACCAGGAGTAGGCGAGCTTAGACAACAAATCACTTATCTACCCAAATCCTACTACGTGAGTCTGCTGTTGTTCAACTCTAGTTCCCACAGTAGACTAACGGGAGAATTCATACACTTACCCATTTCTATAACCACTATCAATTATAGCCCCCCACCCTTCATAATCCCAAATCAAAATCTAGCTCAAAACTCACCTCTTTCTGGCTTTCCTTCATTCTGCCGTTTGTAGCAGGCACCAGCACGCACGGGCTCTAGGGAAAGGTGGGCAGGGAGGAATTAACACGGGCACCTCTGTGCCCAGGAGGAACAAAAGGACCCAGAAGTAGGAATAACGAGAACAGGAACTTCTGAGCATTTGCTGGTAACCCTAACATCTTTCCTACCCTGTCTTCAAGTTGGGCTGCCTGAGCAAATACCACTAAAGAGAAATAAATAACAAAATAGGAGAAAAACTCTGTTAAGAATCGATCCAACAATGGTGGATGAAAACGAGGCTAACCAAGGATAGCATGGCCAGAAAGTAACGAAAAAAGGACCGTATAATAAGACACCAAAAGTTAAAGACAGGTATCACACATCTTACTCATCAGTATAAGCACCTAAACTAGTCTCCTCCATAAAGTAAATATATAAAGGACTAAAAAATGACACTAAAAAATCAAGAGCAAAAGATCAATCACCCCTAGAAATCAAAAAAGACACCTGAGAAAGTTTTCATGGTACATCATACCAGTTCCCTGGTCATACAATGACTATCTGCAAGGAGTTATTCTGACTTGTTCTCAACAGGTAGCCTATTATAAGTTCTTAATATTTTGCCATTTGCTTTCATGCCTTTGTACTTCTCTGTCATCCGGTATCTTCTTACCTTTCTCTCTCTTCTTTGTTGGTTATTACTCCTTAAATATGAATGTTCCTCCTATCCTCAATCTTTTCTGTTCTGTTATTCTTATTTGGCTCCAATCAATACTAAGAAAACAAGACAAATGTCTCTCACTCTTTTCACTCCTACTTCTGTATTTCTGACGGACAGAATGCTACTCTGTAGGTGCTTGGCCATTACCTCAAATTCATCTTACATGTGATCTTAGTGAGCAGAAACTAACCCCTACCTGATCATGTGGCAATAGGACTCAATACATTCCTGTCTTTGCTGTGACTTGCAAAAAAAAAAAAATAGTAAGTTTCAAAGTAGGATGAAGGAAAGAAACTAGGAAAGAAAATTCTCAAGTTGGCAATATGGAAATCAAAATCCCAGTTAATATATTGGTGAGTGAAAGAATAAATGGTGAGGAAGAAAATGAACAAGAATTTCAAATACTGGTTCCACAGACTATAAAGTTCTTCTCATGCAGGTGAAATAAAAGCCCAAGAAGCAGCTCAGTGTTCCAACAAACACCTAAAAGTCTGTAAGAATTTAACAATATTCACTGTCTCTTTGAATATAGTAGCTGTAAATGTGATAATCTTTCAGAAACATACTTTCTTGCTCATGTGTTCTGATGAAAGCAATGATAAACTTAACCAGACTCATCCAATCAAGCATTATGAATTACTGATAACTCATAGAGGAACAAAATATTTTGCTAGGGAAAAAAATTTTAAAGTATCGCTGGAGAGATAATAAAGTTAAGGCTATATCTTGCAAACTATTAAATGCTTGGTACAGTGCCTGATGTAAGAGTAAAATTAGATATTTATGAAAGTCTTATCAATAAAAAATAAACAAGAGCACAGGTAGTACATTAATTTCTCCTTTGATACCTGAAGCTTTAAGAGAGAAATTAAGATATGAACAAATGAAGATGTGATGATTACAAAGATGCTAAGGAAATCATTTCTCTGAATCATGGATGAAGATGTGCAAATTTGGGGTTCTCAGTTAAGAAGAGCATGATTTCCCGGAGATCTACTTGTTTATTCAAGAAGTTATGAAACAAGGAATTCCTTGGCAGTTCAGTGGTTAGGACTCTGTGCTTTCACTGCAAGGGGCAAAGGTGTGATCCTTGGTTAGGATCCTGCATGCCACGTGGCATGGCCAAAAAAAGGCCATGAAACAGAAAAACGGAGGAAACACGAGAAAAATGATCCTTGTGGTAAAGACACCAAAAAACTACAGAAAAGACAACCAAACAACCACAGAGGCAGAAAAAGCTCTCTACCACTACTGCTTCCCTAAAATAACCAACTTCTGGAGTAGGAGATCCAACCAGTTAAAATTAAGACATATTAACTATGAACACATGGAAGTGAATTTCCAAAAAGCATGGAAGTGTGCTACTGGTAGAACATACAAGCCCTAAAACAGGGATGCTATATATGTCTACACACATGAAAATGCCATTATTTGACTATTGCTTCAGAACCTCCATCATTCAGGTAGGTGCCAGGAAAGCTATAGTTGACCTCCTAGGATTCACCCAGAAAACTCACAGTCAAAGCTCTCTGTGATTAAACCACAGGTTCTCAGACAAAAAGAATATACTGTAGAATCTAATTCAATACCACATTTACAGCTTGGATCAATTAAAGAGTCCAAGATTAAATTCCACGTGAAACAGCTCATCCCAACAATACTTTTCTACTTTCATCCTCCCAGCAACTTCTGCCCACTCTTCAGGTATCACCTAAAATGTCTATTCCATGAAATGACCTGTCTCCTTCTCTAGCTATAAACTCAGGGCAAGGACTGGATCTGTCTTGCTTGGCAATCTTTTATGTAAAGTACATTTTTGTTGAATGAGTTTACGAATTTTGTTGTTCAGCTGCCAGGCGGGGTCCAGCTCTGTGACCCTGTGGACTGACGGCAGCACGCCAGGCTCTCTGTCCTCCACTCTCTGACTTTACTCAGACTCATGTCCACTGAGCCAGTGACGCCATCCAACCAGCTCGTCCTCTGTGCCCCCTTCTCCTTTTGCCTTCAATTTTTTCCAGCATCAGGATATCTTCCAATGAGTCAGCTCTTCACATCAGGTGGCCAAAATATTTATGAGTACTGAACACAAATAAAGTAACTTCCAAGCTAAGAAACACTATTATATTCAGCGGATAAGAAAATAGGTTCCTACTGTGTAATAAACATGATCTGATGGTAAAGCCTACTTCCATGTTCCCATTATTACTCTACACCTGCACAGAAAAGCCTTCTTTCTAAAGGCAGAATTAAATCTCTAAATTTTACTGGAATTTCAACTATTATCCAAAAATTCACATGGACTTCCAAATTCATTCACAGCAAAAGGTCTTAAGATGTGTCTTCTTTCTTGTTAAACTGAAGTTTAATAATAGAGTCTAATTTCCAAACATATTCTTCTTGAAATAGTATTTTTAATTCCTGTACATTTTCAGTTATCATGGAAGATGTGCTTTCAAAATTAAACACTGATTAATGTTAAGTCTTTCTTTAAAATATCTTCCATTCTTAATAATGGCTGTTGATTTCAAGAAAATAAGGGAGACTGGGCCCAAAGTCGGAGCTATATAAAATCAGATACAGACCAATAAAAGCAATAAACCTGTAAATCTTCCACAGTAATGACATCTAAAAAATTCAACCAAAATGTCACATGGTGGTAGTGGTTTAGTCGCTAACTCATGTCCGACTCTTGCGACCCCATAGTCTGTAGCCCACCAGGCTCCTCTGTCCAGGGGATTCTCCAGGCAAGAATACTAGAGTGGGTTGCCATTTCCTTCTCCAAGGGATCTTCCTGACCTAGGAATCGAACCCGGGTCTCCTGCATTGCAGGCAAATGATTTACCAACTGACCTATGAGGGAAGCCTGATTTATATATGAGCATCACTGGCAAATTTGACATTAACCTGCAGCAAATGTTTAGAATGAATTAACAAAGAGTTTGTAAGTACACAGAGGATCATCCCTAGGAATCACAACAGATTTACACAACAAAGCAAAGCAATCTTTATGTTATTGTTTCCAAAGAGGAAATGCTTTGTGTTTCTCAAGTGGGAAAGAAAAATATATGGGGAATCACAACTGGTTGAGTAATAGCAAATCATTTAGATACACGTTCCACAGAGGGATGTGCCTAGAGGTTTCTATATTAGGACTTATGCTACTCAAATTAATTATTAATGATTAATACAAAACATAAAGTATACTTCATTTATGGATAAAACAAAACTGCTTTTATCTGCTACTGTACATAGTCATTAAAGAGATTTTAAGACCTTTATAGAAGAGAATTGTAAGCCAAAGTTAATTAAATGAAATACAGCATTCCTAGACTATTTTTTAATGCATTAACAAAATGCATTATACAAAAAGTATAAGCTGCAGGGTTTTTTTTTCTCTCTTCATATTATTATATGTGAAAATGTCCTAGATTGCAATTGCCTGCAGTTTCAATAAGGGCCGGTAACACAACATGGTTGACAAAAGTTCACTTCTGGCATCACAACTTAAAAGGAATAGAAAGAAAATTAGGAAAGTAAAAGGTATGAAAACCATGTCTGATAAAAGGAAGCACTGAAGGAAGTAAATATATTTAAATCTGGAAAAAAAAAAAAAATCAAAGGGATTATGATGGTACTTTTCAAATTTGCAAAAGATTCCAAAATAAAAAGAAATATCTTTATGACTCTAAGAAAAATAACAAGTATTAAGTAGCTGTTACAAGAAAAGGTTTCAATGTTTGTTTGTTTTTTAAAAAATGAGTTACATAAAAAGGAAAGACTGACCTGTAATGTAGAAAGCTTCAAGGGAAGTACTTTAACAAAAAGTCTCCCATACCGATATGGGAGACTCTGGTGTTATTATTAACAATATATCCTAAACAGAAGGTAAGTAGCAAAAGTATAAGATAGGAAAACAGTGGGATTCATCAGAGAGAGGGGAAAGAAAAAGGAAATAAATATCTAAGAAACAGCTGACAAATAGGGAAAGTCTGGTTATATCACTCAGAATAAAAACAAACTTCAAGTAAAAATATAAATGGTATATATAACAAAACAATTTTAACTATAATAGTATAATAAACAAGGGAAAAGGAAATAAGGCTAACCAGGACAACCTATACTGTTGGCATGTAAATATGAACAATAATAAGGAAAAAAATATTATCATATATCATAGTCACAGCTATGATCAGGTTAGTCCACTTAAGTTATCAGCAGAAAATTCTTAAATGTGAACACAAGATGCAGACAGTTTGATTTACGAAGATAATCAGCCTATGGTAGTACAAAGTTCTATAGGATTTAACTCAAACACTAAGAAAAAATTTAATTAAATAACATGTGTGGACATGTGTGCACAAAACAGGAAATAAGCAACTGAGAGGAAAAAGTAACTATCATTGTGACTTATAATTAAGCACATAAGAGATATAGTAAATGCACAGCATTATGAAAAATTAGTCCTAAAATGATTGCCATGGACAAACTATTAATGATCATTAAAATGAGTAAAATTTGTCTGAAAAGTATGAAAAGAAGCAAAACACTATATGTTAAAAAAATTAACAAAATGAGAGCATACGGAATAAGAAAATTATTTTTACCTGTTACTTACATAAACATTTTAAATCTTTGTCAAAATTTCAATTTCCACTGGAAAACTAGATTAACCCACTACTGGTAGATTAGCCCAGTTTAAGTGACTGATAATTAAGGACCACATTTCTCAGCTCTCTTTTTTATTTTTTGAATAAACGCAAGGTACAATCAATATTTGGGAGATTTATATTGAAAGCAAAAACCAGTACCACAAATATGTAAAATAACAATTACTTTTTCCATTTCTTGTTTAAAGTAAGACTTTGTTAACTTTTTGGAAGATTATCTCATGTAACTGTCCTGAAAACTATTTAATGAAAGGAGTAAAGAAAAACATTGTAACAGTTCAGCCCCAATAGCTGAGGAATCAACCAAAGCAATCTGTTAAGAGAACTTTCCCAGGAAAAAAAAAAACAAAACTTTTTTTTCTTGACTGAAGAACTTCACTTGCAAAGTAAATGACTTAAGAAAATAAACATGAAGGCATTAACAAAGTTGTACACTCTATTTCATTCAATTCATACCAGATTTTAGTCTTCGAATTTTCTGTTATCTTTCCATCATTGCAAGATACTAAACCTATGAGACCTGAAAGGATGGGAAAAGCATATCAGAGACACACAGACTGCAGCATCACATTGTGGCTCCATATTGCATCTCAAGATTTTAGAGTTTTGGCCACTACCTACCAGACCAAATGCAGATTGAGGATACCTCCCTAGAAATTTGTTTTAGAGGAAAAAACAAGGCTAATTCACCAATAATTTAAATAACTTAACAGCTTCACTGCAAGATCTAAGGAAGGACCTCCAGCTTCCACTTTACTAGTTTTGTTTAAAAGGCTTCAAATCTGTTTCTAAAGACACTGTCTTCCTCTTAACCAAATTACTAATAGATCTGGATTTAAGTCAGACACGTCTAAAAACATATGTCCCTAGAAGGTATCTGGCTAATTATGGATATTTATGTCTGTGCACGTGAGCACACATTAGACTTAGAGGCTAAGTCTTGAAGGGTGAGGGGAGGAGGAAGGAAGTGAAGGAAAGGAGAAGTTACCAAACTTTTAACACTGAACTCCACAGTAAAACTTTCAATTACCTGGAGCTAGTCCAAGAATATTTTAAGCAAGCAGGCATGTGCTGAGTGACTATGGCTGTTTTAAAACCTTCAAGTGGGATGCTTACCTTCTGCAAGGCCATTCATACACATATATCCAAAATATGTTTTTTGGAAGCCCCACTCTACCTAGCTCTGGAAATAGCAGACAAGTGATAAATGTTTGTTAAATACAGGAATCCAGCAACAGCTACAATGGAGACAATCTAATGATCTTAAGCAAAGATTGTTAAAACTAAAAATTTTATTATTTGAAAAAAAAAAGTTAAAAGGAAGGAAAAGAAAGAATAAATTTCTGATTTCTGTATGTTAGCTTATAATTCCTTCCACCTAGAAGATACTTCTCTACTTGTACAAGTCTGAAATAAAAGATGAGCCCAAATGTCATTTCCTCCATGGCATGTTCTTCCATCCCCAGAGTGAGAATCTCTTACCTAGACCTGCTTATGTCATGTTAACTCATTTACAAAGTATCAAGTCTTACATCAAAGTTATACATGTCACATTTATGTATTGATAAACTTGCTATTAGTTGCGGGAAAATACATATACATTATAATTCCTTGGTGACAAGGACATTTTTCTAACATAACACCCTGAATATAGAAGGCAGGAGGAACTGTTTTGTGAATGAGCACAACTGCAGGTGGTAGGGTCTAGAATGGTTAACACAGGAAAATTTTACCTAGGAAAGTGGCTTCATTTATTTATTCCAACCAATACTGAGCAACTGGGCCAGGGCAGCATGCACTGAATGCCATGCATGTCTGGGTACTTCAAATTAAAAAATAAAAAACAAACTGGAGGTTGGCAAAGAATGAATCGAAGGTAGGTTTTGGCTCTAAATTCTGTAAGGCTATACCTTATATTTAGGGGAACCACTAATGTTTTTCATGAAAAATATAAATGATTTCCCCTAGTGACAGAAGGTTAAAAGAGGTTGGATCAACCCAGGAATTAGCAGAACATATAGGAGTGTGTGACACGCCAACATGACTACAAACACACCTCTTCTACACTGGAGAATTAGAAGTGAAATACCATGCGGACTGCAACTTGAAATAGTTCTAAGATGTGTTATGACATTCATTATACTAGTCTACTTTTCTGTAAGTTTGAAAACTTTCAAATAAAGAGTTAAAAATAATATATATATCTAATAACACATATAAGGCTATCTGACTCAGTATATTCTGACCACTGGAGGCTGCAAAAAAAAATAAAAAGGAGAACTCTTAAAAATACATACTTCTGTGTTGAGACTGATGGAAGGAATAAGTTTTGCTTCTTTCTGGAGAGTAACTCCTACTGCTGACACTGGAGCCAGATCTGCTGTGTGGAGAATCCTTTCGGCCTACAGGCGATTCTCTGAAAAAAGGAGTGTCTCTTTTATGAGGAGACCGGTCTCTCACATAATGGGAGGAGTAGAAACCTTTTCTTCTAAAGCTGTCTCTCATGTCCCTTTGAAGTAAAAATAAATAAGTTAATTATATCTTGTACTCTCTATACATAAGAACAAATAGCAAAAGCTCTGTTTACAAGCCACTCCTTCTGTTGTAATTTTTGTTCCCTTCTATAACCACCTACCTTCTGAAATCAGTCAATAAAATGAAGCTTTATCAGTGACATATGATTTAGAATGCAGCATTTTTTTAGTTTGGTTAACCAGGTGGTTATGTGCAAAAGCTACTTATTTTAAGCAAGCACAAAAATTTATACATGTGAAAAACATAGTCATATAGTTTCTACTTCTGTTTGAAACTAACAACACACCACACAGCTACTACTCTCTCAAAGACCCCTAAAAAATGCCAAAGATCTCCCCAGTGAGATAGTTCTTGGCCTATTATCTTCATCCAAGCATAGCATTCAACACTTTTCAGCTGGTGCGATTTCCCACTACCCTGCCCCATGGTAATCTGGCAGCGTTTACAGACACTTTTGTTGTTACAATCACGAAGAAGGGAATGCAACTGGTAGCAGGATGCTACCAAAATGCTACTATGCCCAGAACAGCTCCCACACACACAGAGTAAAAAACGATGCAATCCAAAGTGTTAACAACGTCAAGGCTGAGAAACCATGGTATATACTTATTAAATCCTTGCTCTCTGAATTTATAACAGATTGTTGCCCATCTCTAAATACCAACTTTTTAGTATCACCTTTACTTATACAAATTAAATTGCCTTATTAAGCAATATCATCAACTCAAAGCAGAAAGCAAGCTCAAGTAATAAAGACTTATAAAGCAAAACTATCATTAAAACATCAAAGCAAACTAAAATTAATAAAACTATTGAGACACAAGTTTCTATTTAAAAGAACACTTAGAGTCAAACAGGTTTTAACTGAAGATTTAGCAAATATACCTCCATACTGAAATTAAAGAACATTACACTCTAGACAGAAGAATGACAAAAAGATGAGCCAACTGCCATGAAATTTCAAATGCTCAAAAAATAATTTCAGCATACTGACTGGTAGTCCTTAATAGGTAACCAGATTGTTGTCATTAACTATTAATACTCAAACTATATTGTCTTTACAGATACAATGAAGCTCCTCTGTGCAGAAGTAGAAAACAGTTAAAACTCATTATGATAAATGAACTCAGACAAAATACTAATACTGAAATAAGCCACTAAAACTATAGGAGTCATAGCAAAATCACTGAAAGCTGAAGTAAGTAGCTATAATGTATTACACAGATTTGAGGAACTACCAGGTGCTGGGGACCCAAAGGTCAACCACATACATATATGTGGTGTGTGAGACGGTGGATGCCAAGATGATGTCAAATTCTGGCACAGGGGATCACTGAAATGAGAAAGCAGACCTGAGAAATAGGTAAGAGTGGGACAGCCACATTTAGATTCAATCATGCTATCTTTCAGATGCTCATGTAACCGTCTGGTAAGCAACTACAGATAACTGGTGACAAGACCAGAACAGGTTTCTAGTTATAATTATAAATTTGTCTGTAAACAGGCAGTATTTAAAACCTTCAGTATAGATGAAATCAAAGGATAAAAAGCAGAAGGCCTAGAATCTAGGGCTAGAAAACTTCCACACTGAGAAGGAAATGGGCTGTCTGAGAAGAATGAGAGAGAAGCCACAAGAACACAAGGGACAGGAGAGTAAGTGATCAGGGAAGGAAATGAAAGAGCGCTCCAAGAAGGAGAAGAAAGATTTCCTACACTGCAAGTCAATGAGCTCTTCCTGATAACTTACTCAGGAAATGGAGAAGAACAAGGCCACATTCAGAGAAAAGACAGCCTGTTTTCTCTGAAGGGAAAGATGAAATGCTGAATTACAGTTTCCTAATCCTGACACCAGATGGCAGTAAAATCACAACAGCACAATTCAGAGCCATCAGTGGCTTGGGGTGGCTAAAGATACACATGGCCGAAGTACATGTCAGATTTTAAAATCACAAAGCAGAATAACATCTCTCCTCTCCCTCACACCAACCTCTCCTACTGACCATCAGATTAAACAAAAACATCACAGTAGGCATCATCTACCATACGTATACAGTACTACTTTATCCAAGTCATTTATTCACATGCATATTTATAAATATTTTTTCATATCTATATATCTATGTCCCAATTTATAAAAGGCACTATAGAGAATTATTCTGGCTCTGAAGAAGCTTAGCATCTAACTGCAGGGATGGGGAGGAAATGTTCCAGAAGGTTGTACCATCATTCAGAAGAAAAGTATATATTAATAGATGAAAAACTGACCAAGAAATCTTTAAGAAAAGTTAGAATTTAGATCAACACTGTCTAAGAGAAATATAATCAAGCCACAGATGATGTAGTCAGAGTTCAAAAGTAAAGAGAAACAAGTGAATTTTAGCAATATTTTACTTAACCCAATATACTCAAAATACTATCAACATGTAATCAATATTTTAAAATTTAGTGAGATATTTTATATTCTTTTTCATCTTACATCTTGAAAATCAAGTGTGTATTTTCTATTTACACAATATCTCAGTCTGAACTGGCCACATCTCAAGAGCTCAATAGGCACCTTTAGCTAGTGGCTCCAATACAAAACAGCACAAATTTATATGTTTGGGAAAAGCAGTCCAAGTTTCAAGAAAAAGCAGAGAAGGATTAAAGGATATGCAAACAAGAACAGTGAAAAGTTTAAAAGGCTATAACTGAAAAGCAAAGGAAGAAACTTTTAAGACGAGAAAAGACAGTTAATATCAAATACTGCAGAAACTGGAAGAGACCTTTGTATTTAAAACCTAAGAGTCACATGACCAGTGTGAGTGGGCTGACCAGTGAACTCTGGAAACCAGTGAACTGTGGGCTGACCAGTGAACTGTGGAAACCAATCAGACTATAAGAAACTACATCTATTAAAGGGATTAAACTACCACTTTTCTTCCAAAAAAAAAAAAAAAAAGTTTGGCAGCGGGAAGAAGGAAGAGAATTGGGACAATGCTCTGAGAAAAGAGGCTTATCTGGATATATTTTGAAAGTGAAAGTTGTTCGGTCATGTTCGACTCTTTGCGACCCCATGGACTATACAGTCCAGTATAGACTATACAGTCTATACTATGCAGTCCATGGAATTCTCCAGGCCAGAAATACTGGAGCGGGTAGCCTTTCCCTTCTCCAGGGGATCTTCCCAACCCAGGGATCGAACAGGGGTCTCCCGCACTGTAGGTGGATTCTTTCCCAGCTGAGCCACAAGGGAAGCCAGAGAATACTGGAGGGGGGCAGCCTATCCCTTCTCCAGCGGATCTTCCTGACCCAGGAATTGAACCAGGGTCTCCTGCATTGCAGGTGGATTCTTTACCCAATGAGCTATGAAGGAATCCTGGATATATTTGAAAGCTGAGGGGAAACCGCTGATTTCTTATAGAAGGAGAAACTGATAATCCAAGACCATTTTAGGCAACTGACAAAAAAGGAGCCAAAAATCACCAGGAGAAAATGGGACAAGGGAACTAAGTAGAAGAGAATAGCATAGAAGGAAAGAGGAGAGAACATGAAAGGACACAGAGGAAAATTCTCATTTCAAGAGAAAGAATGAGAAATCTCTCTTCAGAAGTTCTTTACCTCAGTAACATATTTCTGTTGTTTATGCCATAAAAGTGAAAGTCACTCAGTAGTGTTCGACTCTGCGATGCCATGGACTACACAATCCTTGGAATTCTCCAGGCCAGAATACTGGAGTGGGTAGCCTTTCCCTTCTGCAGGGGATCTTCCCAACGCAGGGATCAAACTCACGTCTCCCACACCGCAGGTGGATTCTTTACCAGCTTAGCCAGTAGGGACAGCCCGAGAATACTTGAGTGGGTAGCCTATCCCTTCCCCAGTGGATCTTCCTGACTCAAGAATCGAACTGGGGTTTCCTGCACTGCAGGTGGATTCTTTACCAACTGAGCTATCAGAGAAGCCCTAACATATTTCTAGAAGTCATCAATACAAAGTAAAGAAAGTAAGGCCATGAACAGATGTTTATGGCAGAGTGGAAATTATTTGTCCTTTGGGGAAAAGTTAATTTGAGCAGTGTTCCTCAAAGTGCAGGTCCACAGACCTGCATTGCAATCTTGAGAAGGTGACAAGTGCAAATTTAGGGCATCAAACCACCTGCTGAGTCAGAATCTCTGGAAGTGAGACCAAGCATTTAGGGCTTTAACAAGGCCCTGCAGATAATTCTGAGGCACACAAAACTTTGAGAAGGACTGAACTAGACAAGCTCACTGACATATCAGAGTTGTTTACATACAACTATGGTATCTCTAAGTCAAGGAAGCATTACTACAAACAAACCTAGTGGTGTGATGGAATTCCAATTGAGCTATTTCAAATCCTAAATGATGACACTGTTAAAGTGCTGCACTCAATGTCAGCAAACCTGGAAAACTCAGCAGTGGCTACAGGACTGGAAAAGGTCCGTTTTCATTCCAATCCCAAGGAAGGGCAATGCCAAAGAATGCTCAATCTACTGTACAACTGCATCCATTTCACATGCTAGCAAGGTCACGCTCAAAATCCTTCAAGCTAGACTTTGGCAGTATGTGAACCGAGAACTGCCAGAT
The DNA here is from genome assembly GCF_023699985.2 of Odocoileus virginianus. Taxonomy (NCBI): domain Eukaryota; kingdom Metazoa; phylum Chordata; class Mammalia; order Artiodactyla; family Cervidae; genus Odocoileus; species Odocoileus virginianus. Next base: position 35,265,399 of record NC_069697.1, read on the forward strand.
GTACAAACTGGGTTAAGAAAAGGCAGAGTAACCAGAGATCAAACTGCCACCACCCACTGGATCATGGAGAACGCAAAGGAATTCCAGAAAAACATCTATATCTACCTCTGCTTCACTCACTATTCTAATGCCTATGACCTTTTGGATCACAAAATGGTGGGAAATTCTTGGGAAGAGATGGGAGCACCAGACCACCTTACCGGTCTCCTGAGAAACCTGTATGCAGCTCAAGAAGTAACAGTTAGACTGGGACATGGAAAAGAGGACAGCTTCAAAATTAGGCAAGGAGTACAACAAGGCTGTATATTGTCATCCTGACTATTTACCTTCTATGCAGAGTACATCATGTGAAATGCCAGGCTGGATGAATCATTAGCTGGGATCAAGACTGCTGGTCTCGAGAAATATCAACAACCTCAGATATGCAGATGATACCACTCTAATGGCAGAAAGTGAAGAGGAACTCAAGAGCCTCTTGACAAGGGTGAAAAGGATAGTGAAAAAGCTGGCCTGAAACTCAACATTAAAAGAAAGAAGATCATGGCATCCGATCCCATTACTTCATGGCTAATAGATGCGGGAAAAACTGGAAGCAGTGACAGAATTTATTTTCCTGGGCTCCAAAATCACGGGGGATGGTGACTGCAACCATGAATTAAAGGACATCAGCTCCTTGGAAGGAAAGTTATGACAAACCTACACAGCATATTAAAAAGCAGAGACATCAGTTTGCCAACCAAGGTCCATATAGTCAAATCTATGATTTTTCCAGTCGTCATGTATATGGGTATGAGAGTTGAATCATAAAGAAGGCTGAGCACTGAAGAACTGATGTTTTCAAATTGTGGTGCTGGAGAAGACTCTTGAGAGTCTCCTGGACTACAAGGAGATCCAACCAGTCAATCCTAAAGGGAATCAACCCTGAATATTCACTGGAAGGACTGTTGCTGAAAGTGAAGTTCTAACACTTTGTTGGGCCACCTGATGCAAAGAGCCGACTCATTGGAAAAGACCCTGATGCTCGGAAAGATTGAAGGCAGAAGGGGGCAGCAGATGAGATGGTTAGACAGCATCACCTAGTTAATGAATATGAATTTGAGCAAACTCTGGGAGACAACAAAGGACAGGGGAGCCGGGCATGCTGCAGTCCATGGGGCCGCAAAGAGTCGGACACAACTTAGTGACTGAACAACAAGTCAAAAACAGTAACTCAGAGCTCATGACAGAGGCAGAACATGTTTCAGTGATGACGATTCTAGGGTTTTGACCATGCCAATGGACAGCTAAACAGAAGAGCTGAAAAACACAAGACTGATGTTAGTTAAAAGTATCACCAAGCTGAGTGCCGGGGTGCGGCTGGGCTCTCGGAGCAGTGGCCCAGCCGGGATGGCGATCCCGATCGCTCCGCGCCGGGGAGCCGGGGCTGCCAACCGGCGCTGGTTCGTGCTGCTGCCGCCCCTGCTGCTCGCGCTGCTGCTCGCGCGGCCCGCGGCGGCCCTGGTGGAGGGACTCTACTGCGGCAAGCGGGACTGCTACGAGGTGCTGGGCGTGAGCCGCACGGCCAGCAAGGCGGAGATCGCGCGGGCCTACCGCCAGCTGGCCCGGCGCTACCACCCCGACCGCTACCGGCCCAAGCCTGGCGAGGAGGGCCAGGGACGGACGCCGCAGAGCGCCGAGGAGGCCTTCCTGCTGGTGGCCACCGCCTATGAGACTCTCAAGATCTAGATATTGGTGGTTACGTTCCAGTCCTCCTGCATATGCCCAAGAGGACTGGGAGTGGAGTGAACACCAGCAGAAGCACCATTTTTTCCTGTAGAGATTAGAGACAAGGAGCTTATTGCCCTGCTTGTCAAGGCTCAGGACAGAGAGGAAGAAACAAGTATAAAGGTTTTGGCTTTGGAAAGAAGTTGGAATCTCCTGACCCTGGGACCTTAAGATCTACAAAATTGCTGAAAGAAAAAGTACTACCTTATTGAAAGGATGAAGAGACTCGGAAGGATTATGACTACATGCTGGACCACCCAGAGGAGTACTATAGCCACTACTACCACTACTATAGCAGGCGCCTGGCCCCCCAGGTGGACGTGCGCGCTGTGATCCTGGTCAGCGTGTGCGCCGTCTCAGCGTTTCAGTTTTTCAGCTGGCGAATAGCTATGACAAGACGATCAGCTACCTGGCCACAGTGCCCAAGTACCGTATCCAAGCCATGGAGATTGCCAAGCAGCAGGGATTGCTGAGAAAAGCCAAAGAGAAGGGCAGAAACAGAAAGTCCAAAGAGGAAGTTCGTGATGAGGAGGAGAACATCATAAAGAACATTATAAAAAGTAAAATAGACATAAAGGGGGGCTATCAGAAGCCCCAGATACGTGACCTTCTCCTGTTTCAGATTCTCTTAGCTCCTTTTCACTTGTGCTCATATATAGTGTGGTATTGCCGATGGATCTATAATTTTAACATCAAAGGCAAAGAATACAGGGCAGAAGAAAGACTATATATCATACGTAAATCTATGAAGATGTCAAAGTCTCAGTTTGATAGTCTAGAAGATCATCAGAAAGAAACTTTTCTTAAACGTGAGTTTTGGATAAAGGAGAATTATGAGGTCTACAAACAAGAGCAAGAAGAGGAACTAAAGAAAAGACTAGCAAATGACCCTAGATGGAAAAGATATAGGAGATGGATGAAGAATGAAGGGCCTGGACGGTTGACGTTTGTGGATGATTGAAGACCACTGGAATGCTGCTATGCCAAACCTTAACTGTGATACTATTTTCATAACTGAATTATTTTAGCAATGTATCGACTGCACCTCAGCAGTAACTAAAATTCCTCAAGAATTAGATTAAACAGAATAATGTAGACATTTAAACTTTCCCTTCAAACTTTATACATAAGACATTTATGATTGTTCAATTTTTATAATCAATTTGTGGATTTTGTTAAAAGACTTGACAGGAAGATTTATTAGTTGCCATTTAAAAGTTTTATATCTTTAGTTAAAAATTTGACATGAAAATTTATTAGATACCATTTAAAAAAAAAAAAAGTATCACCAAATCAAAACAGAGAGGGATGGAGGAGAAGACTGTGTGCCAGAAACTATAATAATCCAGAAACAAGGAATTTGTTGGTGTTTAGTCACTAAGCTGTGTCCAACTGTTTTGCGACCCCATGGACTGTAGCCCACCAGGCCCCTCCCTCTGTCCACGGGATTTCCCAGACAAGAATACTGGAGTGGGTTGCCATTTCCTTCTCCAGGGGATTGTCCCAGCCTAAGGATTGAACCCATGTCTCCTGCACTGGCAGGCAGATTCTTTACCACTGAGCCACCAGGGAAGCCATGGGTCCTAAAAATTCATCAAAGAGTACAGAGACAAGGACAGGGTGCTACAAATGGAGAAGTTCACAGATGACATTGGAACTGTGGCTTGAAGGAGGTAATAAGAAGCAAGAAGTATGCCCAGAACTCATCTCAAGAATCAATGAATTAGGAGGGAAGTGGTTTCAACTTGTGAAAGTTAGGTTCCTATTGCAGAAAACAGATGGAAAGAACAGTAGAAAATGTATCAGTTATCTCATTTTTAACCTTCCCTCAAACACATGGACTATCAAGTTATAAAATATTTTACCAAACTTTGAGACAACAATGGGGAAGAGAGTGACTGATTCCCTTTCTTTTAACATATGCCATGACAAATTCAGATTGATTAAAAAGCTAAATGTTTGGAAGGAAGGGATAGGAAAAAAAAGACCTCTCTGTCTGTACCTGTCAGTCTGTCTGTCTGTCTGTCTGTCTGTCTCTCTCTCTCTCTCTCTCTCTCTCTATATATATATATATATAAAATAAATAATTATAAGTCTATAAGAAGAAATTACTGTGTATCAAAATAGTAAGCTTATATGACACCCAAAAAAAGTGCCTAGAGTTGAAATTTCATTAAAGTGACTTTCCAATTAAGTGTGACTTTCCAATTAACATCAGATGGCAGTATCTTAAATATTAGTCTTTAATAATTAATTGAATGCTGACAAACCATTGAAGAAGAAGTTTTCTGAAAACACCAATAAGAAGTAGACAAAGGATATGAAGCTAAATCAATGGAAGACAAATAAATATGTCATCTAAGTAAATATTTAATGTAACTCAAGTTGTTTTAATTTTTTCTATCAAATATGTAAATGATCCTGACCAGCTGTGAAAATTAGGGTAGTGCATATAAACCTCATCATGAATAAAATACAACTTGGGTTGGGCTGGAAATTACTTGGGACTTAATGGTCCTAAAAGAAAAATACTAATCCAGCCCACAAAATAGGGTTAGACTTCACGGTCCACACAGAGAGCAAATACTAGATAGAGCTGAAACAGCAAACTTTTCTGTCAGAATGCTTTTCTCATCTTTAACAATAAATTTCCTTTCTTTTCCTCTATTTATATGTCTATAAAAATCTCTTTGTCTAGGCTCAACCCAATGTAACCAAATGCTGCACAATTTCTTCTTTTTCTTGTCATAACACCTGGTTAATTTAGTTTGCACTTGGTTTCAAATGTCAGCCCAAAGAGTTTCTATCTGAGAGAAGAAAGTCATGACTATCAAAACAATCCAGTTATCCATAAATAATATGGATGTCTTAATGTGTATCACTAGTGCACGTGACATTAGTTTTATGAAACAACTGAGTCCTAATTTTCTTAAGTTTTTGTCACCCACTATAATTTATGACAAATTTATGAGGTTAAAAATGGATATACAAAGGCTTTGTTTGTTTAATTTGATAATATGGCAAGGACAAATTCAGCAACCTTGTATATTTTACCTTATACTGAAACAAAACCCTTTCACAGATTTATTTCTATTTCTTAGATGTGAGAATGTAATGAGTCTTTAAAGCAAGTAAGTCAACAGAAAATCAACAATGCTTTCATCTATAAACCTATTCCTAATAAAATCAAGGTATTTTTCCTTTACAAATGATTTCTATAATGTGACTGTAGTATTTTCATAATATTGAAGTTTTAAATTTTGATTTTTAATCAGAAATTAGTTAAGCTTTTTTTTTCTTTCATTTCATTGATACTTCCTATTCATCATGTAGGAGAGCAAAGTATTTCCCAATTATTTAGTAAATCACTTTAACTACTATTAACAACTTACATAATTAAATATTTTCCAATGTCAATATTCTCTTAAGTTCCCTAGTTTCGATTTCTAAAACTGATCTTCCACTCCTTAATGCCACCTCCCTCCAACATCAACCTTTCCAATCCAAAAAGAAACCTTTGGCTAATCTTTTCCAGAGTAATTAAGTGGCTGTAATTATACTTTAGAGAGGAAAAGCAACCTATAGAAATAGTTTCCTAATGCTTAGCTTAATGTACTCACGTGACTAGTAACAGCTATCATTATTGCTCCAAGAATCCGATTCTGTAAATGCAGAAAAACCTATTTATACAGGTTATGAATATGAAAAATACTCAAATATATGCAAGAATAAAAAGGATTTTATTGGTGAGGCTACTTAGTATACACTAATGGTTCTCAAGTGGTGGTGCTTTTGCTCCCACTAGGACAGGTGGCGACATCTGAAGACACGATATTTCTTACTCACGAGTGGGGACAGTACTAGCATCTACTGGGTGGAGCTCAGGACAAACCCCCTACAATGAAAAACTGCCCAGGATCAAACGCCAATAGCGTCAAAGTTCAGCAAGTCTGAGACAGACAGACACATGTACAAATACACTCCCTCATAAATTTATCAGTCTAAGAAACAAGAAAAAATATTCAAGAGCTTTCTTGGAACCAATTAACAATTCTAAAATGTTGCTTTATAATACACATAACATCAAGCACTAAAGTTTCTTCAATTCTCCTAAACATTCAAATTATGTTACATTTTCAAGTAAAATATTTTCTACTCTATTTTCAATCTTTTAATTTATATACAGTCCCATAGTTAAGAGCACAGGCTCTGGAACAAGCCTGTCAGGATTCAATCCTGGTTCCATTCTATGGTTACCATGGGAGCGGTTTGCAGTTACTTAACCTCTCTGCGCCTGTTTCCTCTTCTATAAAACAGAAGTGATGGGACTAAGAGGAATAATGCCTACCAGCATACATAACATGTGTCATGTATACTAACTCACTAACTCAAATTAAAGAAAAAGCAAACACTGGCCACAGCGAGCACTGACAATGGTGTGAAACGACTGGACCTCACACGCAGGAACATAAATGGGTGCAAAGCTGCGAGCCCTCAGTCCACAATCACATGACTGACAAACGCACATCTTCATCAGTGACCAATCACACCGCATTTTTCAAAGGCTTTTGGGTTAGTCACCGTGTGTGTTATTCAGTTCACAGGCAAACAACAAAGATGTATTTGGTTGCCTTCTTGTGCCAAAAAAACAGAAAAAGTATAATGGTAGGAGTGGAATTCAAATTGAATATAAATGGAGTTGTCGAAGAGATACGTGACCAAGGGAATGCTGACAATGTTGCTTTCAAGACATGCGCTGGTGTCTTCACAGCCACTGTATATAAAACAGGTGATTGGTGGGAACATACTGTGTAGCACGGGGAAACCTGCTGGGTGCTCTGTGATGACCTATATAGGGAGGGAGTCTGGGAGTGAGGGGGTATGTGTATATGTATGGCCAGTTCACTTTGCTATACACCAGAAACTAACACAACGCTGTAGATTAACTATACTCCATAAAATTAAGAAGAAAAAAGTAAAATGACTGACAACACCAAGCTTTGACAAGGATGTGGAGCAACTGGAATTCTCATACACTGCTCGAAGTAATGCAAAATAGCCACTCAGCCATAATATAACAACTTCCTATAATGTTCAACACATACACACCATACAACCCAAGAATCTCACTAGGAGTTACACAAGAGAAACAAAATTCTGTGATCACTCAAAAAAAAAAAAAAAAGATATGCAGCCTGAGGAAAATGGTAAAGGCAAATTTACTGAAGGAAAACAAACAAAGAGACTATGACAAAAAGGATAAAGGTGTCCCAGAGGAAGTGAGGCTAATAAAAAATCCACGCAAAGGAACTCTCAAAGATATTTCCAACAATGAAAATGCAAAGGATAAAATGTTGGAAACTGACTCAAACTCAGAACGCAGTGTAACAATTCATCAAGGCATAAAAAAGATGCTTGCTTCGAGGAGACAAACACTGTTCAAACTACTCCTGATAAGTTTTTGACAAAGGTTTCTAATGTTTTTAAAAATTACAGTGTATTAAATGAGTATTAGTTTTACTTTTACAAAAAGTTTTTACAAGTTACAACAACTGTAATTATTGTCACTGACTATTAAGATTGCTTTAGGTCAGAATAACAATCACCTTTGAAGAGGAAGAAGAAAGTAACCAAACAGATGCATGAAAAAGCTTCTGAGACGCAAGTAAAATTCTCTCTCTTAACCTGGATTCTGGTTACACTTACGGTTCACACTGAGCTATATACCTTGACTTATGTACTTTGTATATGTTATATGCTCTAGTGTCTTCTTTTTTAAAAAAGATGTTTATTGTCCTCTAAAAATATGAAATATAAAAATATGGCTCTTTGTCACTTAAAATGGTATGAAAGGATTTTTTTAGAAAGCAAACAGAACTTTCATCTTTCAAAAAAGAATTTCCATTATTAAAATTTATTTTAAGGGAAAACAAATTGTAAGATGCAACTATTGTCTAAAAATCCTTATTACATCTTACTTTTGAACACTCAGACAGCATAGCTTACTCGCCCAAGAGAAGAAAGCCCTGTCAACTACCACAACCAATGTGGTGTCAGGTAATCATCTCAGAGCATCACCAATAAATCCGTGCAACAAGATCAGCTTCCTCCACCTCACGATATTCTCTGCAAAGGCAAACCTTTCCATACATTGTGACCGAGAAATCATCCAGCTTATATTTCATTGTGATCTACTTTTTCATCATTCAGAAAAATGCTGTACCTTAACAAAGCAACTCAACTTTTAACATTGTTTCCAAATACAACTCTCTTTACCTTACCTTCAGGAAAGTCAGTGAACAGATTCAAGCAAAATCTCTTATAAATAAAATATTTTTTAAAATCCTTTGTAATAAAATATAGTTTTTTTTTTCTCCCACAGTTTTTCTTAAATCTTTAGTGCCTGTTATTATATATATACAACCAAATGCTATCAAATGACTAGTGAATAAGCAAACACAAAATAATTATCCTTAGGAAAATTTTAAGCGTTCCATTGCCCTTGGGTTAACAGCTTGTATTTCGCTAAACTCACTCCTGGCTTTAATTCTGTACCATATATTTAACAGATATTTTCTACTAATAAAATCTTCTATGTATTTTTTAAAATATTTCTACTTCATAGAGTTTGACCTAAAGATAACATTACTTTGAGGCTTACCTCAGTTTTTGCTACTTCAACAAAATACCACTACTACTTTAAGAAACACTTCTTAAAAAAAAAAGAAAAGAAACACTTTCAGGTCCAAAAATGAGGAACTAAATTCTAACTTGACTTTTGAAAAAAAAAAAAAAAATCTAGAAAAACTGAACAAAAAGCTTGATTTTTAGCAACCTGCTCAGGCATCAGAGAGCTAAGAATGAAGTAGAATTATGCATCTACAAGAGAAGTAGGAAGCCCAGAGAGCTGGGTCTGTCTTTGGGGGGTTGCTTTTGCTTTTATGTATCTGCCAATTTCAAAAGCATCAGTTGAAAGGATGAAAAGCTAAGAAATAATTTTGACTGCTTCATAGGATTAGGATAGTACATAAAAACAGACTCCAGATCTTACCAAAGAGGGCTGAAACTACACAATGAGCCCGGGTGAACTGGAAACAGACTAGCCTGCCTTCATACAACCTACACTCCCTAAGGTAACCCTGAATTGCTAATGACTAATGACCCTTTATCTGAAATATAAGATTTCTGTTTTCTTGAACATTAATTAAAATTCCTTAAAATCATTTCAGATGGGACTTTCAGGGTGGGAGAGTAGATGGGAGTCCACCCACCAGTGAGGAACGCAGGTTCCAGTCCTGGTCCGGGAGGAGTCCACACACTGTGGAGTAGCTCGGCATACACACCACAACTGCTGAGCTCGGGCGCTGGAGGCAGCAGGCCACAGCTGCTGAGTCTACGTGCTGCAGCTTCTGAGGCCCGCGTGCCTACAGTCTCCGCTCCACAGCAGGAGCAGCCCCCGCACCACAGGCAGAGAGTAGCCTCTGCTCAACCAACCGGAGAAGACCCGTGTGCAGCAACAAAGACCCAAGGTAGCCAAAAAATAATAAATATTTTTTAAAATTATTTCAGATATAAAAATCCCATTTTAACAAGAAAATCTAAGTACTTAAAGTCACATGAGCAAAATAAATCTAAGATGGACATTCTTAAACACAGAACTATTTCCTGAAGCACTGTATAAATTAAATTCACACATACAACTGTCACTTAGGACACAAAATGCAAAACAAAATCTCCATAGATTGTCGTTAGTTTACCCCCAAAAAATTAAACGGAAAGGACAGACTGATTGATAGAAATATCACCATGCTATTTATATTTTTTCTATCAAAATGTGTTAGTTCCAGTACTCATTCATAAAATTCATCAATATGCAGATGAATGGATAAGGAAGCTGTGGTACATATATACTATGGAATATTACTCAGCCATTGAAAAGAATTCATTTGAATCAGTTCTAATGAGACGGATGAAACTGAAGCCCATTATACAGAGTGAAGTAAGCCAGAAAGATAAAGACCAATACAGTATACTAACATATATGGAATTTAAAAAGATGGTAATGATAACCCCATATGCAAAACAGAAAAAGAGACACAGACGTACAGAACATACTTTTGGACTCTGTGGGAGAAGGCGAGGGTGGGATGTTCTGAGAAACTAGCATTGAAACAAGTATACTATCAAGGGTGAAACATATCACCAGCCCAGGTTGGATGCATGAGACAAGTGCTCAGGGCTGGTGCACTGGGAAGACCCAGAGGGATGGGGTGGGGAGGGAGGCGGGAGGGGGGATCCGGATGGGGAACACATGTAAATCCATGGCTGACTCATGTCATTGTATGGCAAAAACCACTACAATATTGTAAAGTAATTAGCCTCCAACTAATAAAAATAAATGAAAAAAATAAGAAGCAAAAAAAAAAAGAGAGAGATCAAACCAAGAAGAAAAAAAAAAAATTCATCAATATGGGGGACTTTCCTGGTGGTCCAGTGGTTAAGACTCTGTTTCCAATGCAGGTGGCACAAGTTTGACCTCTGGTCAAGGAACTAAGATCCCACATGCTGAGAAGCATAACCAAATAAACTTTTTTAAATTACTCAATATCAGTACAGTATAATCATTTTAATGCAAGTATCATCCTGATTTTAAGAAAGAATTCTTAACAATTCTTTAACAATGACCCTGAAGCATGCTGAACACAAGATACTGGGAACTTGAGCATATTTTAATTGAGAGTCCATAATTCACAGGGTAAAACTTTGTACTTAAGACAAACTTCCATTTACTGCAGAAAGAAAACTTACATCAAAAGCTTTCAAACTATAAAGTTTCAGTGAAAGTGAAAATGTTAGTTGCTCAGTCCCATCCGACTCTTTGTGACCCCGTGAACAGTAGTCCACCAGGCTCCTCTGTCCGTGGAATTCTCCAGGCAAAAACACTGGGGTGGGTAGCCATTCTCTTCTTCAGGGGATCTTTCTGACGCAGGGATCAAACCTAGGTCTCCTGCACTGCAGATGGATTCTTTACTGTATGAGCCATCAAGGAAGACCTTATAAAGTTTCTAGTTACACTGATATGAGGATATCAACAAATATAATGAGCGCAATAAAAAAGAGCCCTTGAAGAAATCTAAGTACAGCTAGAATGCTTACTATGAAGTCTCCCCCTGCCCAAAATCATATATTTAAAGGAACTGATGCTTTTTATTATCAAAAAAGTATATAACTTGAGAGTTAGGAAAGATCTTTGGCTGCATCACAAACATTTCAGCTGCAATGCTGGAAAAGTACAGGAGGCAAAGTCACCTAAAGAATGTAAGATGGGAAGAACAAAGACCCTATAACACTGTTACTCAAAATGTGAACCTGGAATCATCTGCACTATTTATTACTTTGAATGGTTTCAAAAGCAGGTTTATAAAGTTCAGAATTCTCATCTGTTAACATAATTCCAGCCTCTCACACCAAAACAGACAAATTGTGATCAACCTCTCAGTTTCAGCAGATGTACGTTTACCAACTAAGAGCAAAAATCAGGCAAAGCAAGAGGCAAAGATACAAGGGGAGGGGAGAAGAGGGAGAAAGAAAGCAAGTTACCTCTTATTCAGGACCTCACCTTTCCTTCCCACATTCAACACTCAAATATTTCACACAAAATACTATTTCTAGGGAACAGGATCTTCAAAAAGGAATTAAAAATTCAGGAATCATTTTGAGAAAGTAACTGCTTAAGCAAAGTTAAGAAAAGTTAGGTGCAGACCTCAAATATCTGTTTTTAAATGTGGAACAAGAGAACAAGGGGGTACTGTGACTTCAGCATATTACTTTTTAGTCAGAAAGCGAAGAGGAACTAAAGAGTCTCAATGAAGGTGAAAGAGGAGAGTGAAAAGCTCGCTTAAAACTCAACATTCAAAAAGCTAAAGATCATGGCATCTAGTCCCAGCACTTCACAGCAAATAGACAGGGGGGAAAATGGCAACAATGACAAAATTTATTTTCTTGGGCTCCAAAATCACTGCAGATGGTGACTGCAGCCACAAAATTAAAAGACACTTGCTCCTTGGAAGGAAAGCTATGACTAACCTGACAGCATATTAAAAAACAGAGACACCACTTTGCCAACAAAGGTTCATATAGTCAAAGCCATGGTTTTTCCAGTAGTTACATACAGGTGTGAGAGTTGGGCCATGAAGAAGGCTGAGCACCGAAGAATTGATGTTTTCCAACTGTGGTGCTAGAGAAGACTTTTCAGAGTCCCTTGGACAGCAAGGAGAGCAAACCAGTCAATCCTAAAGGAAATAAACCCTGAATATTCATTGGAAGGACTGATGCTGAAGCTCTAATACTTCAGTCACCTGATGCAAAGAGCCGACTCACTGGAAAAGACCTTAATGCTGGGAAAGACTGAAGGCAGGAGGAGAAGCGGGCAAAAGAGGATGAGATGGTTGGATAGCATCACTGACTCAATGGACATGAGTTTGAGCAACCCCAAGAGACGGTAAAGGACAGGGAAGCCTGGTCTGCTACAGTACATGGGGGCACGGAGAATTGGACACGACTGAGTGACTGAACAACAACAAAATCAAGTAACTGTCTTGCACCAGAGTTGAGATTAGATGTTTGAAGACCCAGTTTAGAGTTCCCTCCACAAAACCATATTTTTACAGCTAAAAAGTATTTGAAGCCTGAGATATGGACAGAGATCTCCCAGTTAGAATAGTTGTTTTTTTTTTCTGTTTTAGTCATAATTTGATCTCTAATATCTAAAACAGTACCTCATGTTACTAATGGAGGAGGAAATGGCAACCCACTCCAGTATTCTTGCCTGGAGAATCCCATGGACGGAGGAGCCTGGTGGGCTAGAGTCCACGGGGTCACAGAGTCAGACACAACTGAGCGACTTAATGTTACTAAGGAAAAAATGTGTCTAACTTGATGTAACAAAAATACCCAAAAATGTAATGTTGATTCATTACACACAAAAAAGTCTGTCTAACCACCATCAATCTGTCTAGGGCAGGCATTCCAAGGCGAGAAATTCTGCCCCAAGAACCCAGGCTGACCACACTGCTATTTCAACTTGTGGCTTCCGAGGTCACATGCTTGCTACCACTGCCTTCCAGGGCCCACCCTGCAACACGGGAAAAGGTAAATGTGTGTGAAAGAATATATGTAGAAACAGAACTTCTACTCACATTATACTGGAGATAGTCACAAGGCCGCACCTAGCTAGTAGGAAGGCTAGGCAAAGCAGTCCATCTATGTGCCTAAGATATGTGACGAAGAGGTAGAAGTCTCTGAAGAATGATGAAATGAAAAGTTTTCAATGAAAAGTTTTCCACATGAAAAATGTGTGTAATAGGCAGTTGGATGTAAAAATGTAGAGCTCAGAAGAGAAGCCAAAGCCAGAGATACGATCTGTTTACCATCAGCAGCAAACAGTATGGGCCAGAGTTTCTTAAACTCTGCATTACAATCAAATTCCAAGGTTCCAATGCATCACAATCAAATTCCAAGATTCCACTTACTGAATCAGAATCTCTTGAGATTAACCCTGGCAAACTTCATTTTTAATGAGCTTCTAAGCAATTCTTAACAACACAAGTTTTAGAAACATGGGCAAAGGGAATAACTGCCATCAAGAACAAAGGTTCAAGGGACTTCCCTGGGGGTCCAGTAGTTCAGAATTCACTTGCCAATGCAGGGGACACGGGTTCGATTCCTAGTACAGGAAGACCCCACATGCCATAGAGCAACTAAGCCTGCGCACCACACTTACCATGCAAGCACTCTGCAACAAAAGTGCTATGCTGGGCTAAGTGGCTTAAGTCATGTCAGACTCTATGCAACCCTACGGGCTGTATCCTACCCAGCTCCTCTGTCCATGGGATTCTCCAAGCAAGAGTACTGGAGTGGGTTGCCATGCCCTCCTCCAGGGGATCTTCCCGACACAGGGATCGAACCTGGGTTTCTTGCATTGCAAGCAAATTCTTTACCACCTGAGCCATGAGGGAAGCTTCTACAACAAGACAATTTACCACCATCAGAAAACCACACCCATGCACTGCAACAAAAAGTAGCCCCTACTCGTCACAACTAAAGAATTCCCGCACACAGCAATAAAGACCCACTGCAGCCAAAAACATATAAATGAAAACAAATGAAAATTTTAAAAAAAGAATAAAGATTCAAGATGAAGTTACCACAAATGAGAGAAGGTACCAAGAAGTTAACACTGTTAACACGATCCTGTGGTTTCCCCGCTGCTGTCACACTATACTACCTATTAGATCAATAGTTCTCAAGTCTAGCTTCACATCGGAACATCTGAAGAGCTTTTAGAAAATATTAATATTGAAGTTCCACCCACCAATTATTACATCATATCTCCAAGAGTGAGGACCATGAGTACTCTTTCTTAAGCTTTACACCTAATTCAGAGTACAGCCAGGATTGAGAAACACCATTATGAGACAGCTGCTATCACATATTCTTCATTTCAGAGTCCCAGGTTAATGTCCTACTTTAAAGATTGCAAATCTTCATTTTAATTAATTGTGAACACTGAAAAATCAAGAAATTAAACATTGTTTAAAAATCTGGATTTCTGAGTTCTTTCAAGGTCAGAAGTAAATAGATTCCTACACAGCAAGGATCAGCTGATACCAGGTAGCAGCTGATCCAATCTGAGCCTCAGCATTTGTTTATATTCCCTGACTGGTCACTGTAAGCACGTGAGTTATTGCCATTAATAGACATGGACATTATTACTACAGATAAACATGTTAACTACTCACCTGTATTACAAGTATCCTTTATGTCTAATAGCTGTATTTGTATATACTCATGTAACAAAATAAAGAAATCTGTGTCAATCCTGTAAATGTTTTCATATCAGCCTCTTCATAAACCAATCCCTTCAACTTCTTTAACTGAAACCTGGAAGTGGAACACAAATGCTAGCTCCCCTCAATCTGCTGAGTAATAAGCGCACACTGGTGACTTTACCTCAGAGTCCCGAAGTACATGGGGCACAGGATTATGTTCTAAATCCTCCATCCTCCAAGAAAAGACAGAAAGAGACGGACAAACTTCTTATTTAAATTCATGCATACCACCATAACCCCACACTGTCCGTATTTTCAACCTCTGGGAATGCTCCCACATTTCCTAAAGCCTGCACTGTAACATAACCTATCCACACTGTGAGTGACTTTCAGAATTCAGAGGATCATCTGTGCAGCTTGGGAGCAATTTCCTGGCCAGGTACCTCTTACCTCTCCACAATACTTAGCCACTCCCCTAAATCCAAAACCTTGCCACTTATTACCCAGAGGTGCTCTTCATCAGAATCTAATACTGCCTTATTATAAGTCTTATCCTTATAAGGATAACAATGTCTTATCCTTCAGTTTTCTCACTCCTACAATAACTCTACCTGCACTTTACAGATACCTGTAAGTCTCCTATATTATCTAGCAACCCATGAACCCCATTCTCATTGTGCTTCCAGCCTAAATTACAGTATTTGAAACCCTCTATGAAAACTACTAACTTTCCTTCCTGCCAATTCTGATACAACATATAAGCCAAGACAAAGCCTGCATTAATTCCAGTACCTGTGATTTCCTCATTGATATAGCTCAGCTGCCATATCCTAGAGAGAAATTATAAGAGCCTACAGATTGATCCCCTTCAGGTACAGTCTGATTTTACTGTGCCTTCAACCGCACTAATAAAGTTTTTACTTATCATTAGTGAGCTCAATCTCTCATTCATGTCAGCAAGTATTCTGTATCTTGATAATTCTTCCCAAGTCCTTCCCAAATCTTTTACTCTCAATGAGTTACCTCCCACACTGAAAAATATAGCAATCTCCAGACATGAACTACCTCCCTCAACTGCCAGCCCAGATTCCTCTCCCATAATGTGTCTTCATCTGCCTGTCCCTAATTCTGTCCTTCCTTTCTTGGCATATGATTGTCTCCTCCCAACCATTAAAAGTTAGCCCTTGTATCAACAGTCTTCATCCTTGTCCTCATTTAACTACTTCATCAGTTAGCCCTTTTCTTTCTTATACCCGCAGCCTCTCTTTTCTCTTCAATCTGTAAGTATGCTCGTTACTGATCAGCTAAAAATGTTTTAGGTGATCTCCATTCAGCCAGTGCGCGTCTCCAGTTAACAACACTGCCTATTTTCTATCCCAATTATTTTTCTTTTAAAGTTATCCACCCAGGTTGAATCTATCCCCTTCACATGTCATTCATCCTAACACTGCCAAACCAGGACATATTTTATCTTGTTATCACTGAAACACTCAACTGCAAGAGACACTGGTGACCCTTAATGCTGTTTAAAAACCTTTATCTTCCATCACTTCCATAAAAGTGTTTTAGGGGTTCTGACCTTAGTCCATTGCTCTTGTCTAAATATACCTTCTCACTGGACAACGTCAATTCTGAATGCAGCTGCTCCCTCGAAACCACTGCTTCTGTACTGCCAATCTCAGATGACATTGTTATACACACAGTAAACAAAACGAAAAATCCAGGCATTTCCCTCTCCTTTCTTATCATATCCAACAACCACATTTTGCTAATTTTTCAGCATTTATCAAATTTAACCCTTTTCCTCCATCCCAATTCGCCTTTTCCAATTCACATATTCATGGCTTCTTATTTTATCGCTAGTGCCATTTTTAAAAGTAATCCCCTACACTGAAGACCAACCACAATCTGAGTTACCATAGCCCCTCTCTTTCTACGAGGCTAAAAATTTTCAACAGTTTATCACAGTTAATAGAATAAAACCCAGACTTCTTAGTTATAGTTTAATCCATAGTTGCCCAGCTCTTACATAATCACCTGTTAATAGCTCTACACATCATGCTTTTACACAGCTTTGTAAGATACGGTACCCATTACTCTTTTTCTGGTTAACTTTATTTTTCCTTCAGGTTCTGTTCGAATTATCTGCTCCTACAGGAAACTTTTAATAAAATCTCAGTACAGGATAAGTGCTTCTTTGTGTTTAGCATTTGATGAAACTTGAGCGTGTATTATACTACACCGTCTACTTGTGCATTTATTTCACTAAGCAGACTGTAAGCAAGTGATATAAGCACAGTGGTCTACACACAGCAAACACTCAATAAACATTTGTGCCCCTGTACAAAACCAAAAAAGGTATTATACAGTATTTTTCTCTGCCAAAGAGATTATCACCTAAGATAAAAAAGCTATAATAAAAATAAAAATTAAACTTACTCTTTCTAAAAACATCAGTATGCAGTATGAAATACTGAAGTACTAAATCAAAATTTTCCATATGTTAATACAGGGGGGAAAAACAGTGTTTAAAAATAAAGTATACTGGCCACTTGGTGACACTCTTGTTCCATATTTTTCAGTATTATTTAATACTTTATTCTAAGATTTATTCTACAGGGGAAAAAATTACTTAAAAAAAAAAACCTCATTCTGTCTAAATCAATAACTCTTAATAAAGTATAACATGTTCCTTAAATATAAAGTGAAATAAATCCTAACATATTTTGAATTTCACAAACAAATGTGTTTTGTACAAATAGATAATCACTGGGTAAAAACAGAACCAAGAGTGGTAGGTAACGATATACTTGAAATGTAGACAAATTATCAGGTATGTGTGTCTATTAAATAAGAAAGTGGTAACTTTCAGAGCATGGGCAGGGATTAGGGGCTTATTGTATGAGGGTGACAGAAAATTTGATACATTTTCTTTTCCTCTGTTGACTGTTTCCAGTGACTCCACACTCCCATTAATAAAACATACTTGAATAAGAACTACCATACACACACACACACACACACACACACACACACACATATACACACATACAGTGAATTCATAAAGTACATAATGTGTTACAATATGAAACATATAAAACAGATTGTTCCACTGCCAGTAATAGACCTGTGGAAGATGGTGTGAAAGCAAGGAAGCCCAGGAATGATGTCAATCTGCAAAAGGAAGTGCTGAGCTGTGTAAGAAGAAAGACTGACAGGGTCAGAAGATCTACTATGTACTGGAATGTAAGCAAAATATCGAAGGTGCTAGTTTCAGGTCTGAGATCAGATTTTATCCTATTTACAAGCTAATGAGTTAGACTGTTACTACCTCACGGATGCCTGCAAAAGACACAAAAGACTTAATTCGCCAGCACAGCAAACACTATAAGCACTGGCATGTCTGCCTGAGTTTCTCCAGGTCCCAAGTCCCACAGGGATGATCTGATATGAGCCCTGGTGTATGCACATGTGGCAGCTCTGGCTCACACCTGAGGACACTGAACTTGGGAAATCCACTATTTTTACACCAAGCAATAAGCAAGCCTATGAACTGGAAGACTGGGACTGACATATACACACTACTATGTATAAAAAAGACAACCTGTCATATAGCACAGGGGACTCTGGGCTCGCTGGCGACCTACAGGGGAAGGAAATTCAAAAACAAGGCAGTATGTATGTTTATGTATGGCTGATTCACTTTGCTAAACAGCGGAAACTGACACCATGGTGTAAAACAATTATACTTCAATTTTTTTTTTAAAAAAAAGGTAAGTAAAAATTGGAAGGAAAAAAAAAACTACAATAGCCCAAGGCTTGTAAAAGAACTGGAAAGGAAAAAAAAAAACACAGCAAGCCTGCTCTTTAACACAGAGGAAGACATTACCTTATCCTTCAAGACTGCTCACCACAAACCCAGCTCTGAGAAATAAGACAGATAAACAGTGATCAGGGTCTTGCATTCTTGGCATAACTTTTTAAGACGTGTAGGAGTGCAAGAGACCCATGGAGGACTGTCTCTCCCAACAACTGAAAGCCAGGATTCTCTTAGTGATGAAGAAGGGGAGTGAAATTAGGAAAAGATGAAGGGATACTGCTAGGAAGTCAAATATGGAAATACTGTATAAAAATAAATATGGATATAAAAGTGTGTGTCCAGATCTTGGCTATAAAAAAACACTCTCCACTAAAGAGAACTTGTGTTCCTTACAGAAACTGCTGATTTGAGGGCTGGGGCAGGGAAAGTATAAGAAGGACCTAGAACATCTTTCAGCAGAAAGTAAAGAAATAATCAAACAATGAGGTAGATAAGTCAAAACAACTCAGATGATCTTAATTTGGCAATAAATTCATATATAATAATAAAAGCATTAGTAACAAAAGGAAAAGGTTATACATTAAATTTAATCAAATTTTAACATTTTGTACATCAAAAAAGGTCATGATCCACAAAGTGAAAAAACAATTTATGGAATGGGAGAAAATACTTACAAATTGTACATGTTAAAAGGATTTAATATCCAGACTATATAAAGAACTAAAATTCAACAACAGAAAGACAAACAGCTCAACTTTTAAATGGACAAAAAAAACTAAATAGACATTTCTTCAAAGAAGATACACAAATGGCCAATAAACACATGAAATGGGTTGTTCATCATTACTAGTCATTAGGGAAATGCAAATCAAAACCAGGAGATACCACTTCACACTTATCAGGATGGCAATAATAATAGTAATAAGGTGATGATTGATGATAATGATAGAAACATAACGAGTTGGTGAGCATGCAGGAAAAACTTGGACTCTTGCACATTGCTGGCAGGAATGTAAAACAGTGCAGCTAATATGGAAGACAGTTTCGTGGTTCCTCAAAAAGCTAAATAAAGCATTACTATATGATCCAGCAATTCCACTCCTGTGTAGGTAACCAAAAGAACTGAAAACAGAGACTCAAAACAGACCTCATATGTCAGTGTTCACTGCAGCATTATTCACAAAAGCCAAAAGGTAGGAACAACCCAAACGTTCATCAGAGGAAAAATGGAGAAACAAAATGTGGTATACACATACAAGGGAATATTACTAACCCATAAAAAGGGATGTGGTTCTCATATATGCTACAACATAAACAGACCCTGAAAATACTATGTTAAGTGACAGAAGCCAGATACAAAAGAACAAACATTGCATGAATGCAACTATACAAAATATCTAGAGCAGGCAAATTCCTAAAAATAGAAACTAGAAGGTTGGCTGCCAGGTGCTGGGGGTAAAGGAGAATAAGGAGCTACTGCTTAACAGGTAAGCAGTTCTGTTTGGGATGATGAAAAGTTTTGGAAATAGTTGAGATGGTTGCACAACACTCTAAATACAATTAATGCCAATGAATTGTATACCTGAAAACTGTTACAATGGCATATTTTATGTCATGTATATTTTACCACAAAATAGTTTTTTAAAAAATACAGAGAAGCTACTTTGAAGGGATTTGATGGGCATCAAAATAATGATACCAACAGATTATACCACACTGAACAAAACAGGAATCTGCTGATACTGGGTTGGTCAAAAGTTTTTTCAGGTTTTCCATATGATCTTACAGAAAAACCCAAATGAACTTTTTGGCCAACCCAATATAAACAAAGATTTGTTTCTTATTTAAAGAGGGTAGCAGAGAGAAAGAAAGCTCTTCCTCAAAACAGAATGTCTACACAATATAGAAAGAAACAACTAATTATGAAATCACTCATTTAAAAGCATTTCATTACTAATTAATTCAGGCAAGAAACATTAATGGATACTAAAAGCAGGGAGTGAAATGGGATGTAGAATGGCATAATCACATAGTTTCAGAGTATCTCCACACAAAACACTAACTTTAAAGGAGGAAGCTGAATTCACAGTGAAGAAATTTTGCAGACCCCAATCTTAATAAGAGGACACCACCAAAAAAGGAACAAATCAACAACATCTGCAATCTAACGAAACACAATAAAAAGACGGGATCACTTCAGAAACTGCAGCAGAGAAAAAACACTTGGATCTACTCATGAACTTGGATCTAACTTGGATCTAATCATGAACACCAGACAAACCTAAATTAAGAAATATTCTATAAAATGTCTGTCCTGTATTCATTTTGCCAAAAACAGCCATAAAAATCAAGGGAAGACTGAGGAACTGTTACAGATTAAAGAAGTCTACAAAAATAGGACCTATGAGGTCAGATTAGATCTTTTTGCTATAAAGTGCATTACTGGGGCACTGTTGGAGACAAAAACAAAAATACTGACAAGCATGGTTCTCCAAATTGCTCAGAATTATTTTCTTACAAAAATATACAACTACTCTTGTATGGTTTATGATGCAATGATTTTTCCCCCCTAGAACAATAGCTACTTTCCACTCACAAAGTCTTTTAGTAGGAGCTCTTCAATGAGTCCATCTGACAGGGAACAACTTAAAGACAGCCAGGAAGATGCCAGCACTAAAGGCTGTAACTTTTGTGACAGTGTCAAATGTGAATTACTGAAGATGTCCAGACATCAAGTGAAGGTGTTGAAGTAGAAGCACTTTCTAGTCCACTATGCTGTCTCATTTTTCTTCATAAAAATTGTTTTTGTTTTACACCTGTTTACTATCTACAATCTATACTAAAATGTAGGTTTCATGAAAGTAGGAGTTTATTATCTCCAGAGGCTAGAAGAGTATCCGACATATACAAAGTACACAGTAAATACTTAACAAATGAATGAATATACCATATAAAATTAACTCTATGTTCTGAAAAGAGAATATACCTTGCTTTTTTCCCCACCATAGTTAACTTTTAAAATTATTTTTTAATCATTAAAAAATAATTTTTTAAATGACTACTATGTAACAGGCATGTGTTGCATATGCTGAATCATTTAATCTTTTTTTAAATTGAAGTATAGTTGATTTACAATATTATGCTAGTTTCATGTGTACAACATAATGATTCAGAATTTTTTCAGTTTATATTTCATTAGAGGTTACTTTAAGATAACAGGTGTTTCCTGTACTATACAGTATACAGTTGTTGCTTATCTATTTTGTACATAGTAGTTTGTATCTGTGACTCCCATACCCCTAATCTCTCCCTCTAACCTTCCCTCTCCTCTTTGGTAACCAGGTTGTTTTGCATATATGTGAATCTGTTTCTGTTTTATATACACAGCCATTTCTATTATTTGTTACATTCCACATATAAGTGACACAGTATTTGTCACTTATTTGTCTCTTATTTCACTTAGCATAATATTTTCTAGGTCCATCCATATTGCTGCAAATGGCAGTATTTCATTCTTTGTTACAGCTGAGTAATATTGTGTGTGTGTGTGTGTATACACCACATCTTCTTAATGCACTGTCTACTGATGGGCAATGGGGTTGCTTCGATGTCTTGGCTATTGTAAATAGTGCTTGTATGAGGTACATGCATATATCCAGAAAAAATCTGAAAAGAATACACTTGCTTTAATGTCCATGGTACAGATAAGAAAACTGATCAACTAATGATCAACAGGAACCACCCTGGTGGTTCAGTGGTTAAGACTCCACCCTTCCACTGTGGAAGGGGCATGGGTCTGATCCCTGGTCAGGAAAATAAAAGTCCCACATGCTGCATGACATGGCTAAAAAAATTTTTTTTTAACTTTAAAAAGTTTAAAAATAGAGAAATTAAAAAAAAAACTAATGATCAATGAATTTCAAACAACAGAATAAGAGTACAGGCAACATTCTCTGATCACAGAATAACTAGGATTATTATTGTCAGAATCAGTATTAAATTACTATTAGTTACAACAGTGCTTAAAGGAAATTTTAAAACTATACTTATGTTAATACATAAGAAAAACAATTAAATGTCCAAGTTAAAATTTTAGATTTTTAAAATGAAGCATATTTGTTTTAGGTTTTTAGAAGGCAAACTGAAAACACCTATTAAAATTTAAAACATGCATGCCCTTTGACCCAGAAGCTCCACTTCTGGCATTCTATCCCATCGGTACCAAAGTACTGTTATTAAAGATACTATGTACTCAGATTTATTCCAACATTGTTTTGTACT
The DNA here is from genome assembly GCF_023699985.2 of Odocoileus virginianus. Lineage (NCBI taxonomy): Eukaryota > Metazoa > Chordata > Mammalia > Artiodactyla > Cervidae > Odocoileus > Odocoileus virginianus. The sequence continues at coordinate 35,288,094 of NC_069697.1, forward strand.
GGAAACTGCATGAATATTCATCAACAGGTGAACAACTGAAATATCTGGTATATCCACATAATGGAATGTTACTTGGAAATTCAAAAAAAACATTAAACCAAATAACTTGGAGGGATCTGCACAAGCCTCTGGAGAAAATCAACTTAGAGAGAAGTGTGTTTAAGTGTTAATTGCTCAATTGTGTCTGACTCTTTTTATAGAGACTGGGGTCCGCCAGGTTCCACTGTCCATGGGATTTCCCAGGCAAGAATATTGGAGTGGGTTGTCACTTCCTACTCCAGGAGATCTTTCTGACCCAGGAATCGAACCCGGGTCTCGCGCACTGCACGGTTCTCCTGCATTGCAGGCATATTCTTTACCATCTGAGTCACCAGGGAAGCTGACCTCATTAACAAAAATAAAATACCCCAAATGTCTTTGAATATAGAAAAAATATTAGGTTGGTGCAAAAGTAACTGTGGTTTTGTGTTGTTGAAATTTGCCACTTGATATTAGAATACACTCTTAAATAAATGTGGTTATGCTATAAATGATTTTAACATGCATTTCTTGCTTTATGTTTTTTTGCTAATGATTTTATTACTTGCTCTTTATTTTAACTATGGAAATGATATTAGACAAAAAGCAAATTTGAGCGATTTTCTTACTTGAGTTCAGAATTGGTCAGAAAGCAGAGACAACTCACATCAACAACACATCTGGCCAGGATGATTTAAGAAATTGTGCAAATGAGATGAGAGCCTTGAAGATAACTAGTCCAGTGGCTGGCCATCAGAAGTCGACAACGACCAACTAAGAGGATCATCAAAGCGGATCCTCTAAAACTACACAAGATGTTGTCCAAGAATTCAATGTCCGCAATTCTATGGTCATTTGGCATTGGAAGCATATGGTCATCGAAGCAAACTGGAACAGTGAAAAAGGTAGGTAAGTGGGTACCTTGTGAGCTGACCAAAAAAAAAAGCATTTTGAAGTATCATCTTCTCTTATTCTACACAACAACAATGAACCATTTTTGGATCGGGACATGTGACAAAAAGCAGATTGTATACGACAACCAGTGATGACCAGCTCAGTGACTGGACCAACAAGAAGCTCCAAAGCACTTCCCAAAGTCAAACTTGCACCCAAAAAGGTCATCATCACTGTTTGGTGGTCTGCTGCCCATCTGATCCACCACAGCTTTCTGAATCCTGGTGAAACCATTGTATCTGAGAAATATGCTCAGCAAATCAATGAGATGCATTGAAAACTGCAGCCAGCACTGGTCAACAGTAAGGGCCCAATTCTTCTCCACAACAACACCTGACCACACATTACACAACCAACACTTCAAAAGTTGAACAAATTGGGCTATGAGATTTTGTTTGCCTCATCTGCCACATTCTCCTGATCTCTCACCAACCAAGTACCACTTCTTCAAGCATCTCCACAACTTTTTGCAGGGAAAACACTTCCACAACCATCAGGAGGCAGAAAATGCTTTCCAAGAGTCTGCTGAATCCCAAAGTATGGATTTTTATGCTACAGGAACAAACAAACTTATTTCTCATTGACAATAACGTGTTGATTGTAATGGTTTCTATTTTCATTAACAAGGATGTATTTGAGCCTAGTTATAATGACTTAAAATTCATGGTACAAAACTGCAATTATATTTGCATCAACCTAACAACATATTGGAGAAGGCAATGGCACCCCACTCCAGTACTCTTAGCCTGGAAAATCCCATGGACGGAGGAACCTGGTAGGCTGCAGTCCATGGGGTTACTAAGAGTCAGACACGACTGAGCGACTTCACTTTCACTTTTCAGTTTCATGCACTGGAGAAGGAAATGGCAACCCACTCCAGTGTTCTTGCCTGCAGAATCCCAGGGATGGCGGAGCCAGAGTCGGACAGAGTCGGACAGAGTCGGACATGACTGAAGTGACTTAGCAGCAGCAGCAGCAACAGAACATATACCAAGCTACTAACACTGCTATGAAGACTGAGGAGTCACATATACAATTTTATTTCATTTATGTAAAATTATCCACAGGTACAGGGGGAAAAATGCTTAAAAAAAAAAAAAGCAAAGAAGAAAGAATAAAGACAGAAATAGCTCAGGTGGTAAAGAATATGCCTGCCATGCAGGAGATCCAGGTTAGATTCCTGGACTGGGAGATCTCCTAGAGATGGAAATGGCAACCCACTCCAGTATTCTTGCCTGGGAAATCCCATGGTCAGAGGAGTCTGGTGGTCCACAGTCCATGGGGTCACAAAGAGTAGGACATGACTGAGCAACTAAGCATAGTACCATAGTACACAGTAAAATAATCCAAGAGCTGGTTCTTTGGGGAGAAATAAACGACTATAAACCATTAGCTAATCTAATCAAAACTTGTATTTTTTTTATATTTAGGTCTTTATTACATCAGATTATTTATGTTTACATGCCAGGATTCCAATTTTATGTTTTTCTCTGCTGAATGGAGAGAAATTTTGCCAGTACTATTTATTAAAAAGTTCATTCTTTCTGCATTTGATTTGTAATACTACTATTGCTATACCCTAAACTCCTAGACATATCTAGGTTTGCTTCCAGACTCCCTACTCTGTTTCACTGTTCACATTACTACAGCTTTGTTCTGATACATGATCTGAGTCTTCAAATCTTTTCAATACTATTTTTGTTATTTGGCCTCTTCCTGTTAATGTTAGAATCAGTTTACCAACTCCTATGCAAACAAACAAATAAAAACAAAAATCTGGAATTTAGACTGGAACTACATATTCACACCTGAATTTGAAGAGAATTGATACATTTCTGATGTTTGTCTCTTCCCATCCAATGACGTTGCACTGCTCCTTTTATTCAGGACCTTAAAAATGTTCTTTAGAAATGAGTTGTAATTTCATCCAACTAAGTCTCACACATTTTCATTAAATTTCATTTTTATTACTCCTTAATAGTTTTTATGCTATAGTGTTTTTAAATTACGTTGTCTAATTTATTCTGCTCATACTTGATTTTATTATATTGAACTTTGCTAATTTGCCAATAATTCTAATTGTTTATAGACTCTCTTGGATCTTCTGCATGGATAATTATATAATCTGTAAATAAATTATGTTTCTTTCAATTGTAAACCTTAACCTTCATTTTCCTTGTCTCAGCAGAGGGGCTGAAACCATTCTTACCATGATGAATAGATGCAGTCAAAACAGGCATTATTGCTTTGCTCTGGTTTTAAGGCGAATGCTTCTAACTTTACCATTCAGTATAGCAAATGCCTGTTTATTAGATACAGGAAAATTTCTTCTCTTCCTGGCTGAAGTTATACACTAAGTGTTAAATTTTATCAAAGTATTTTTCAACATCTATTATCTCTGTTGCTTCTTTTGAGAGAAGCAGTCTGCCATGAACTCTGAATATCCTTGTGCAACCCTACCATAGGTATCAAACTGAAAGGCCTAACCATCCACTGATAGAGAGGAGTTTTTGTAACGGGTCAACTGGTCAACAGGTCAAGCTGACCACAGTTTAACTACCATGTGACTGCTTACTCCCCAGGAAAGGACTGACTTGCTTCCTGACTGCAACAAAAGGTATCTAGCTTAACTCTGGGTGTCTCAGTTACAGAGCATCCCACTGTGTGCAGAGCTGCCAGCTCTGCCCATCCTATCACTCTCTGGGACTTGGGGACAGGGATCCAACAGTGCCATGCTGATGCTTCCGCTGACTACTGGGCTGTAATAGCTGCCCACAGAATCCAGCTGTCTACTTCTGGCACCTGTGAAGTTGTGGCAGTTACTCCTTGCCATTCTCCATGGGTTTGTGATTCTTCTCTGACGGGCTATAAAAAATCTTTAAAAGGATCCTTTACAACCTCCAACACTATCAGAGTCAAGTTATACAAGAAAGCAACTATCAGTTAAATCTGTCTTTTTTTTCTAACTGTTCTATCAAATGTCTCTATAAGTAACCAAAGCTAACAATGATCGAGGTCCTTCCAAACTGTATTTTCCCAATAGAACTTAATTGATCAAAATAAAGCAACTAAGAGATGCTTTGTAATAGAAGATAATTTGTAATGACTCAAATATTTTCAAGAAGGATACTTCTGGAAAAAAAATGCCTTACTTTCTAATTAAGTAAATAGATAACTTATAATCCACATGACTCATTAAGAACAATTTAATAATCAGAAAAGAATAAACAATAGTTTAAATATTTTTATTACCTATTATGAAATGCCAAGAGATAAGAATGCTAGCTTACTAGTGCCATTAATATTATATTACACAGTCACAAAAAGATTATAATACTATCTGCTTCTGAAATTTTAAATCCTATTTAATATTTCACCTCTGTGTCTAAAGGTGAGGTTTCAACAGGAGACATTTCAATGAGGCAAATATCAAGGTAATTATATTATTATTTTTATCTCTTTACCTGTATTCAGGTTGTCGGCTTGCAGAATGATCATCTCTTGTCCACCTATAGCCAGATTCATCCTGTAAGAGAAAAATGTTACTTAAATATTCATTTACATTATTTTGGTCAAATAGAGTATTTATTTGTATCTAACAGCATTACTGGAAACTAGTCTCAAGACCAAAATAATATGAGGGAAAAAATACCTTTCTAAGTTTCTCTGAGCTTCAAAGGCATGAAAAAGAAAACAAGATACAACAAGTAATCTATTTCAAACAACTAATTTGGTAGACTGAGAACCTATGGTACTTATTTATCTCTATTAAAATACTTTAAAGTATTTCTTCAGTGGGCCCAAACAACTTTATTGCCAAAAACACATGCCATCATTCACAATATAGAAAGTCTGTTCAACAACAAAGGTTCAATTTAAATTAAATTCAAACACACATTTCTCAATCTTTCATTTTATTTTCTTCCTCTGTCAAGTTTGCTCAGCAATTTTCATCTTCAAGCCTAATGAAGAAACCGTCACTTTCCCATTTCTCTGGTTGGTTTCCTTTTCTCATCCTACCTCCCATTAAAAATTACAATTGGAAACAATGTAATAAGAAATCAACACTATATTAGATAAACTATATTAGGCCAAGATGTTTAAAATCTTGTTTAAAATTAAGCTAAGCTTAAAATGTTAAAAAGTGGCACACTTTGTCCTCTGAAACAAACAAGTTGGAAGAGGTACAATAACGAAACCACATAGTAATCCACGCTCCATTACTTTAAAATTATACATAACAACAAGGGACATCAGTCTTCCATATCCACAGGTTCCACATTAGAGGATTCAACCAATCACATTTTAAAATATGGGGAAAGGGTGGAATTCAGAAAGTTTCAAAAAGCAAAGCTTGAATTTGCCACATGCAAGCAACTACTTACATAGCACAATGTTGTATTAAGTATCACAAATAATCTAGAGATGATTTAAAACATATGGAGGATGTGCATAGGTTATATGCAAACACTGGGCCTTTTTATATATGAGATTTGAGCATCCCTGGGTTTGGTATACTGGGGGTCCTGGAACCAATCCCCTGTTATCAATGGACAACTGTAACATGTGCATTACCTACAATCAGAAACAATGACTCAGCTAAAATAAATATTATCTTCATTTTCCTCTTTAGCATCACATACCATACTTACAGAAGTAAAATGTATTCATCATTTTTCTTCCTAACATTAAACTAAAGAAAAAAGTCAACAGCTATAATATCACATTGGATCTAGTAAGTAGTTTGCTTTAAATGTTTTAAATTAACTGAAGTCTAGGTAAGAATTAGTGTCATGAGAATCCTAAGGGTCTCAAGTGGGTTTATTTGTTTGAAGAATATTACATGAGAAAATGTGTAAAGAATGAACAATTCAATTTGTAACAATAACAGTAAAAAATGTTATCAAGGCACTATTATGTTTCAAATACAATTTGGTCCACTGAATCCAAAATTCCCTGTCTACACTAAACAGCTACAGGGTTTTCATAAGGTAACAGCTGTTTATCCAAAGGCTAAACTGTTTCTCCTTCACACTATCTGAAAGAATGACTCTGGTTGCAAAATTTAGTATTTCTAAAATAGAGATAATGCATAATGTTTACTTTTCAATATTGAACCCTTCCTCCTAAAGGAAAAGCATGATATTTAAAAGTGAACAAAATAAAAATCAATTCTACTGAGACATAAGGAACAAAATGTCAAAACTTAAAAAGAAACACAAGAGAACACTGAATAGTCTCACTGTCACTTTAAAATTGTCAAGGATCATATAATGTAGTAGTAAGAGAACTGGACTCCCATGTATTAATCCTGGGTAAATCACCTTCCCTCCATTTCCTCAGGCATAAAGAATGGAAACTAATTCCGAAGGCTACTGTGAGGTCAAATTTTATTGTAAGCAATGACTGAATATGTCATTAATTATGATATTACATGGTAGGAAAGGGGAAAAATGAGAAAATGTAGGAAAATGGTTTGACAGAAGAATGATGTAAACATGCAAGTTATGTCAAGAAAGTGCATCAAGGAATTAGTTTAATCAAGTCCAATAACAGATTACTGCAACATTAAATATGTTTCTAGATTATTAAAGATGATTAAGAAAAAAACATAATAATAGCAATAGTAGCTAACATTTAAAAAATGTTTATTATAGGAAAGGCAATGTTTGGAGAGCTTTCTAATCCGAGTTAAGAAGCAGACTTTAATAATAACTATAACAATATGAGACTGAGTCTCAACAACCTTAACCCAACCTCACCCACAGCATTTCATCATGATGAAAATAACGTAATTTTAACCGGGCACATTCAGTAACAGAAGATAACTACCTGCTTATCATTTGAAAGTGAAAGTGAAAGTCGCTCAGTTGTTGAAAGCTGACTCTTTGTGACCCCATGGACTATACAGTCCATGGAATTCTCCAGGCCAGAATACTGGAGTGGGTAGCCTTTCCCTTCTCCAGGGAATCGTCCCAACCCAGGAATTGATCCCAGGTCTCCCGCACTGCAGGCGGATTCTTACTGAATACAAAAGCAATAGGTAAGATTACATTTATCTGGTTCTACAAACCCTCGCCAACTGAAGGGATAAAAAAGCAGGCGAGTTGGAATCAATATCATTAAACGTAAGACAGAGCAATCCAGAGCGCTTACCCACTTTGTCCAGCACCCCAAGATTTTTGACTACCAGTTCCCATTTGACTGCTCCAGCAGGCAATTCAACAGAGCATCAAGCAGGACGTGTTTATTCAACTGCCTTCAAGGCCAGTCACATAAATTCCAAAAATCACATGATTCTTAAATTTACAAAAAACAACAATTAGCACATGGGGGAAATTTACATACTCCTCTGTGAGGTGGACCACTTCTTCGATCATGAGAAAAACTGCGGCCCTCGTCATAGTCTCGGTAAGCAACATGACTGTAATATCTATTGTAGCTTCCTTCACCAGGTCTGTCTAGCAGTGGTGGTTTCTTTGGCACAACATTAACTACTCTACGGTAGCCATCCTAAAACAGACAAAAAGAAATATATAAAAATCACTAACTTCTCTATTTGGTTTTGGAAAGGTTTTTTAAAAAGCATAGGAGTTATCCTTAATCAAATAGAGTAAATGTATAAACAAACAAAAATGCATTAATGAAATAACATGAATAACTAATAGTAAGGTCTTCACATGAATTAAAGGAAATGAAACTGTTCAATGAGAAAGCCAGGTGTTTAAAAGTAACATGCAGCAATGTAAAAATCCAATCATAAGTAAAAGAAAAATACAATGTTATTAATAAAAAAATAAACTATGATTAGCCAACTAATAAAAATAAATGAAAAAATAAATAAAAAATAAAGAAATAAACTACGAAAGGGAGAATGTAATAGTAGCTCTAATCCCTAATTGTCCAGGTATTTTAGAAGTAAAACCAGTTAAGATAGCACACATCTTTTGTTTACTGTGTCTGAAGTTTATTATCCAGAAAAAATAAAAGATTTTTACACATAACCAGCAAATAAGGAGATAATACTGAGCTAGAAAGATCTAGAAGATACATCTTGCTATTTCTAAAACAGCACTTAAGAGAAGAGCCTGTGACATAAGTTTGGAAGCAATATAAAACTCGATATAAAAGCTGAACTAATTCTCAAAGTAATATGTTAATGTTTTAAAGTTTAGCTGAACAGATTCTTAGTGGGAGTTGGGAAACTGAATAGAGGGAGCATAACACCTATCTTAGACTAGAAGCTGCTGTAAAATGAAAATGATTATCACCAAGAAGAACCAGAGAGCTGCAGAACACGCATCTCTAAATGATCTGGTCTTGAGCACTCATGCTGTCTATCAATATCAGATGAGGCCTGTGTGAAAGAAATTGGCAAGCTACCCAAGTATAAGATATGATCACTAATTTGACAAAATAAAAAACTAATAATGCCTAACATTCGGGAGTGGTAATTTTACTATTTAAAGTCTCAGTTTCATTATCTGAACAATGACATCAATACTAGTAACTACATCATGAGGTTGCGAGAACTAAAGAAAAACCAAACTGTAAAACACTTAAGGCAGTAAGATACACCAAGTATCAAAAATTGTTTGCTATTTTGATTACCCTTTTTGCAAGTCTAAGTGAAACACTAAATTCCTCAAAGTGGCTATTTTCTTAAATTGCTTCTTAGCATTAATAACTACAACTATTCAGTAGCTATTAAATAGCTATAAGATAGCTATTTAAATATATAAAACTATTTTAGTAGTTATTAAATAACTACATCCATGCCAAATTTCCCAAAGGGTAGGAAATTTGTTCATGTGCCACAAAAAAACAGTTCATATCCATCTGAGAGTTAAACTGAGCCATGTAATTTTTTCCCATGGGGATATACAGTGGCTTCCTTTAGTATGCAACATATTAAGTTCTAATATATATTCTGCATGATCACATAAAATATAGTACACAAATGAATCTAGTGATTTTTCTCCTCTTAACACTATCTTTCACAGAGATTTCAATTAAATCTAAGCAAATACTGAGCTTCTTTAAAAAAGCTGTCACTAAGCCAAAATTTACAGCATCTTCTAATTCAAAATTTGTTGCACATAAAATTAAAATCACTGATTTCTCCAATTGTGGGAAACCATAAAATTCAATTATACAATACCCGTTTGTTCCTACCAAATAATAAATGAAAATAATCAATCCAAAGTTGTTAACGAGCCAAAGAAAAAATCTGCTAATGATATTTCTTGTATCTAGCATCATGAAGATGAAATTGCCGTTTCCTTTATGTTTTGAGAAAGTGTACAAATATATACATTATACCATCCCTCTGGTGGTGTCGCACTGAGTAATTCTCACAAACACACAGGATTATGAGAGCCATAGGGAGAAAAAGCTGAGCACTTATTTATTGGAAACTTTTCTTGTAATCTTTAAGAGCAGTAAAGCAAGACAACGACCAGAACTCTGGGATTAAGGATGCTACCTCCTGGAGGTCTAGAGGAAATCACATGAGAGTCCCAAAGAAAGGCCTTTGACGATAAGGGGGATTGTTCTGCATGCAGAACAGTGTCTTGGTAATGTTGACATGTCAGCTAGACCGCTTAACTCAAGAGCAGGAGAAAGACCAAGCAAGGAAGAGAGAGTGAGTAATATTAAATTCCAAGAGACATTTCTGAGAAAGCAGTAAAACATGGTTCCCACAAATCCCCTCTTCTTGCTTTAATGAGTGTTTCTCTGATCTTCTTGTCAGAAGAACAGCGTTAGCATCGCCTCAGTGCGGGTGAGTCAAGAAAATAAAGCAATCAATGTTCTGGACATGAGAAAACATGCTATCACAGTCTAACTGTGATCAAGTTCAAAGAACATGCTGATTTTCACCGAGCCATAAAACTGCAGCTTCCAAAGCTACAAGTCAAGATAAAACCATGTGATCCATTTCCACTGTTCAGTAAAGTCAGAAGTTGTATTAGCTATAAGAGTAAGTACTTGTCAGCAGTTTCTAAGGAAGCAGAAAGGGCAGTGGCAGCAGCGGCTGCAACAGCAGCTACCATGGCAACAGCTATGATGGAAACTATTAGAGCACCTAAAAAACGCTTTCTATCCCAAACTAGCCTGGATAGTTTGAGCAATTTGAGCTAGATGAGAACCACCACACCAGGGTCAATTTAATAGAAAGGGTAAAATCATAAGCAAGGGCAAAGATGTATGGTCTGGTAGTGCAGATATTAACATGGGCATTCATGTCTGTAAAGTTCCAAACAAAATGATAACTGTTAGAGATTCCAGGGCCCCGTTGCAAAACCCATGAGAAAAAGGAAGCGCAAGATGACGCCACATGAGGATCTTAGTAGGAGAGTATTGTAATGGTGCAAATTTTAAACAGGGTACACTCCAGTAAATCTGGGATTCCATAAAGGATCAGATTTATTATAGTGAAAGAGAAAAGACCAATTCCAAATCTGACCATGTCAAGTTTTGTTACTGTCTTGAACCAATAATCCTTGGGGACCCCAATTTTCTATTGTATAATTATCGATCAGGAGGAGCTGTGGGGAAAAATTGTGAGATCCACAAACATGCCAATTAAATCCATCAAACAGTGGCATATCAACCCACGCATGAATACATAATGGGATTGATGGTTTTGGGTGAGACACTGCAGATGCTAAGTTTCCTTGGAAACCAGAAGTAGACACAAAGGTCTAACGTCTACTGGTAACAATTTGATCGTTTTGGGGGGTTTTATCATATTATTCATATGCCACCAAGTGCTGGTGTAAGCACATATCTGTGCATTCGTTCAATTAGTTATGCAGAAGGGTGGATTGTGAACCATTAATGGTCCAAGAGACTCTAAGGTGTGCATAGGTAAAACAGATGAAGGAGAAAGCCACTCTCCCCCAGTAATGGTGGAATCATTGGTAGAAATAGGAAGCTCTGGATCTTCCCATGTGACAACAGACAACAGAGCAGGATTCATTAAGTGAGCCCAGTATGCACAGTTATTGTCAAGTAGTATATGAGCAGGAACCCTAGTGAAAAACAGAAATAAAAAAACTAACCTGAAACAGCCATACCTCATGGGCAGAGTTAACGGTTATAGTGGCTAAAAGGGAAAGCAACATATTTTCAGGAGTAATAGGTGTGCCACTATTAGCAAGAACTATTTCAGCTCTTAAAGTAAGACTTCAATATCACCCCACATAATGTCACCGGCTGGTGAATGACTGATTATTCCTCAGTCTTTTCGGAAGAGGCATGCCAGCCACGAAGAGTCAGCTGGGTGGTCAACATATGAAACTGCAGTAATGGATCCTGAAGTCTTTGGTGCCAACACATGATAAAAGTTTCACACAATGGGCAGGGATCCAAAGTGGACCTGATGGAGACAAAATAGCAGCAAATCCCCTTCCCAATGTTAGTAATTTAACAGGTCCTTGCCAAATAGGAGAGGGTGGTTGTTTAAAAAGGACCAGAGAGCATTCTTGCGAATGTGGAGTAGCAAAATGTCTAGTAACAGCAGATGATTGTGAAGAATTTTTGGAAACTGACAAGTGATTAGGAGTGAATAAGGCAATATATAATCATTCCCTAGGAGGGGTTAATTCTTTCCTTTTCAGTTTATTTAAAAATAATTGCAGTAGCCCATTTGCGCATTCAATAATGGATTGTCCAGTAAGGTTGTGCGGAATACCTGTGATGTGTTTAATATCCCATAGATGAAAGAAATCCCTAAGTTTGTGTGATGTATATGCTGCAGCATTATCAGTTTTAAATGGTTTGAGGGTGCCCTAAAATAGCAAAACATTCAAGGTGAGCTTGCACATGATGTGCTTGTTCTCCATGTTGTGTGGTAGCCCATTAAAAGCCTGAAAAAATATCACAGTTACATGCACAAAGTGAAATGGTTTAAATGGAGGATAATGAGTAACATCCATGTGCCATAACTCATTAGAAGAAACCACGAGGGTTATAACGCCAGCTTCTGGGAGAGAAGGAGTGAAAAACTGACAGGTGGGACAGGTACTAACAATCTTTTTGGCTTCCAGTAAGGTTAGAGCAAATTGTTTATGTAGTGCCTTGGCACCCTGGTGAAGAACTGATGTGACTGAAAGGCAGCGGTAACCACTGATCCTATAAGGTGAAGAGAAGAGTCAGCCTGTTGATTTCCCAAAGTAAGAGGTCCAGGAAATTGTGTTTGTCCTCCAATATGAGCTATGAAAAAGAGGATGTTGTCGTTTAGTTAAAAGAGTCTGAATAGAAACAACGGGAAAGTAATGGTTTATCGACTGAAGTATTTAAAATAGAATCGGGCAATTGTTGAACGATATTAACAACATAAAAGGAATCTGTTAAGAGAGTAAAGTTCGCAAGGTTTGCAATGCAAGCAAGACAGCAGCTAATTCAGAATGTTGTGGGGAAGTTTGGGTGCTGGTAAAGATCTTTATCCATTCTGATATTTCTTTCTAGGTCACTATTCCTCAATTTTGATTGCCATCTGTACAGTAGGTAAGCACGTTAGTTACAGGATGTCTAGAGATAATAGGATGTAAAGAAAAGGGCACTAATTGTAAAACAGAAATTCTTTTATCCATCAGCAAGTTGTAAATAAATTCCCCTGTAAAACCTGATATGACGATTTGAAATTGTTCATTAGTTTGATATAATGATTCTACATTTTCTTTAGATATTCCCACATAAATTGTTTGTGGATCTGAGCCAGTAAGGCAACAGAGACCTAAGTGTCCTTGATGTAGTCTCTCCGGTAAGCAGGAAGAAATGGTATTTTGGTTGACTAGGATAACGTAGCCATTCAATGCTTTTTATCTCTTTAGGTAAGATTTGGGCAAACATTGCTGTAGGAGTTTGTTTGATAGAAGAAGAATCAGTGACAAAGGATGTGAAGGAACACACCTGTCAAGAAAATGTTTAACATAAGCAGTGCTCAATTGTGGTAATAAAGCATAATGTTGAGGAGAAAAACAGCAGGGTGAGGCAGGATCTTCATTTCCCTGTAATAATTGAAAGAAAGTGAAAGTGAAAGTTGTTCAGTTGTGTCCAACTCCTTGTGACTCCATGGACTGTAAAGTCCATGGAATTCTCTAGGCCAGAATATTGGAGTGGGTAGCCTTTCGCTTCTCCAGGGGATCTTCTCAACTCAGGGATCAAACCCAGGTCTCCTGCACTGCAGGAGGACTTTTTACCAGCTGAGCCACAAGGGAAAGGAAGCTCTGTATATGTTGGGATGCCTAAGGTAGGTTGTATCCAATTTAAGTGACCCAAGAATTGATGTAAAGAAAGAAGTGTTAATGGTTCAGGAACCTTGAAGGAAAATTGTAAAGGAGTAATTGTTTTTTGTAAAATGTGAAAGCCAAGATATTTCCACGGGGGCATGTGTTGGATTTTCTCTGGAGCTATTATTAAACCCTGAGAATTCAAATATGTCTATAAGGAAGAGAGAATTTCTGCCAATTTTTGTGGTGAAGAGTGTGCTAAAAGAATATCATCCATATAATGATAAATACAGGCATTGGGAAATTGTTGTCCTAACAGTTGCAGACTTAGATCTACAAATCTTGAACATGTGGTAGGGCTAGTCTTCACACCCTGAGGTAAGTATTTCCACTGATATCATTGTAAAGGACGATGAATATTTATTTTAGGAACTAAAACTGCAAATTTCTGTTTATCTTCACAATGTAAAGTTATGGTAAAAAAAGCAAATCTTAAGATCTATAATTATTAGTGTGATCACTTGGAATTAGAGAGGGATTTGGAATAGCTGGTTGTAATGAACCCACTGGTTGCATTTGAGCATTAATTGCTCTTAAATCATGGATTAAATGCCATCTTCCTGATTTTGGGGGGATAATAAAGATGGGAGTATTCCACGGGCTTGAGGGAGATTCTCTATGTCCTGCATCTAATTATTCTTTAACCAATTGTTCTATATGCCCAATTTCTTCTTTAGTCATAGGTCACTGCTCTATCCAGACTGGGGCGAGGGCAGGGGGAGGGGGTGCAGTTCATCAATCCAGATGATTTGTATGGTATATAATAGCAGTGGCCCTGAGGGTAAATTTGTGTGTAGTTTTAATTGATATTGTTTTAATATACCTCACCCCCATAAAGTTGTAGGAATATTCATGATGTAAGGACAGATAATAGCTACATGCCATTCTGAATCTGTACAGATTTTTGGAAAGGTGTTCTGATATGATTCTTGGAATCCCCCAACAAGTAACATCTGTCCATGGACTCTCTTTTTAAAGGCCAGATGGAAGGCCATTCTTGTTTTGTGATAATAGCTATATAAGTTCCTGATCTATTAAACCCTTGAAAGAAAGGTCTTAAATTTTTAGAGTTTATGTGGGGCTGTTAGTCAATTAGCATAGTCTAGTAAGCCACATGTGAAGAGTTGACTCGTTGGAAAAGACCCTGATGCTGGGAGGGATTAGGGGCAGGAGGAGAATGGGACGAGAGAGGATGAGATGGCTGGATGGCATCAACAACTCGATGGGCATGAGTCTGAGTGAACTCCGGGAGTTGGTGATGGACAGGGAGGCCTGGCGTGCTGCGATTCATGGGATCGCAAAGAGTCGGACACGACTGAGCGACTGAACTGAACTGAGTAAGCCCCATTCGTAGATCCAAAGCCTCCTTTCCTAATTTCTTTCTCTGCTGAGGGGACAAACAAGGCAAGAGTGATAGCTGTGACAGTTTGTCCCTTTCTCCACTGCATGATAAGAATGGGACAGCCACAATTTGAATACTGCCTGAGTAATCAGAATCAATCACCCCTGGTAAATATGAATACCTTTCATAGTTACGCTGGAACAGCCTAAAATAATTCCAACTGTATCTTTAGATAAAGGACCATAAACTTCTGTAGGAATGTGTTTAACTTCATCGATACTATGAACAGAGGTTTGCAATATTGTACAGGAGGTGGTGACCAAAACTATCCCCAAGAAAAAGAAATGCAAAAACGCCAAATGGTTGTCAGAGGAGGCCTTATAAATAGCTGAGAAAGAAGAGAAGGGAGAAGACAAAGGAGACAAGGAAAGATATATACATCTGAGGGCAGAGTTCCAAAGAATAGCAAGGAGAGATGAGAAAGCCTGCTGAAGTGATCAATGCCAAGAAATAGAGGAAAACAATAGACTTGAAAAGACTAGAGATCTCCTCAAGAAAATTAGAGATACCAAGGGAACATTTCATGCAAAGATGGGCTCAATTAGAGACAGAAACAATATGGACCTAACAGAAACAGAAGATATTAAGAAGAGGTGGCAAAAATAAACAAAAGAACTATAAAAAAAAGATCTTAATGAAACATATAACCAAGATGGTGTGATCACTCACCTAGAGCCAGATATCCTGGAGTCTGAAGTCAAGTGGGCTTTAGGAATCATCACTACGAACAAAGCAAGTGGAGATGATGGAATCCCAGTAGAGCTATTTCAAATCCTAAAAGATGATGCTGTGAAAGTGCTGCACTCAATATGCCAATAAATTTGAAAAACTCAGCAGTGTCCACAGGGCCGGAAAAGGTCAGTTTTCATTCCAATCCCAAAGAAAGGTGATGCCAAAGAATGTTCAAACTACTGCACAATTGCACTCATCTCACACGCTAGCAAATTCATGCTCAAAATTATCCAAGTTAGGCTTCAACAGTACGTGAACCAAAAACTTCCATATGTTTAAGCTGGATTTAGAAAAGGCAGAGGAACCAGAGATCAAATTGCCAACATCCACTGGATCATAGAAAAAGCAAGACAGTTCCAGAAAAACATCTGCTTCACTGACTACTCTAAAGCCTTTGTCTGTGTGAATCACAACAAACTGTGGGAAATTCTTAAAGACAAGAACACGAGACCACCTCACTTGCCTCCTGAGAAACCTGTATGTAGGTCAAGAAGCAACAGCTAGAACCAGACACGGAACAATGAACTAGTTACAAATTGGGAAAGGAGCACGTCAAGGCTGTATATTGTCACCCTGCTTATTTAACTTACATGCAGAGTACATCATGCAAAATGCTGGGCAGGATGAAGCATAAGCTGGAATGCAGGGAAAATTATTAATTATCGCAGATATGCAGATGACACTACCCTTATGGCAGAAAGCGAAGAGGAACTAAAGAGCCTCTTGATGAAAGTGAAAGAGGAGAGTGAAAAAAATGGCTTAAAATTCAACATTCAAAAAACTAAGATCATGTCATCCGGTCTCATTACTTCATGGCAAATAGATGGGGGAAAAATGCTCACTGCAGATGATGACTACAGCCATGAAATTAAAAGATGCTTGCTCCTCAGAAGAAAAGCTATGACAAACCTAGACAGCATATTTAAAAGCAGAGACATTACTTTGCCAACAAAGGTCCGTCTAGCCAAAGCTATGGTTTTTCCAGTAGTCATGTATGGATGGAAGAGCTGGACCATAAAGATAGCTGAGCACTGAAGAACTGACGTTTTTGATCTGTGGGGCTGAAGAAGACTTTTGAGAGTCCCTTGGACTGCAAGGAGATCAAACCAGTCAATCCTAAAGGAAATCAGTCCTGAATATTCATTGGAAGGACTAATGTGGAAGCTGAAGTGGAAGCTCCAATATTTTGGCCACCTGATGTGAAGAACTGACTCATTGGAAAAGACCCTGAAACTAGGAAAGATTGAAGGTAGGAGGAGAAGGGGACGACAGAAGATGGTTGGATGGCATCACCAACTCAATGGACATGAGTTTGAGTGAGCTCCAGGAGTTGGTGATGGATAGGGAGGCCTGGCGTGCTGCAGGCATGCACTCACAAAGAGTGGGACACGACTGAGCAACTGAACTGCCTGAACTGAACTGAAGGGATTCCTCACTCTTCTATGGCAAAAACTGCACTATGACATAAATTCCAAGTATTTAGATGCTGTATATTAACAACACCTACACCATTTTTTAACCAATGACCTACTGGTTCCCAGTCAGACACTTTCAAAGAACCTTCTTGTGGATACCAAGGACAACAAGTATAAATCACCATAAGAAGTTTAGTTAAGTCTGAATCAGAAACCTACAACCAGCAGTGGCAAGCAGAAAAGAAAGCTGACGCTTATGAGCAAGCTGTCAAGGACAGAGTTACCCACAGCGGAAAGCTAAAGTACCGCACATCTAGAAGGCTTCGTTCCGTTACTAGTCTTAAAGGCCACAGTTCCTACCTGGGAGAGCAGATGTCCTTTTCCCTCGCTCGGGTTTGAGCAAGCAAACCTTCACACGGTCCCTGTTCGGCCACCAAATGTGGCAGTCACACTGAGCTAATTCTCACAAACACACAGGATTATGACAGTGCAGGGAGAGTTCAGAAAAGAGCCACACAGAGAAAAAGCTGAGCGCTTATTTATTGGTAACTTATCTCATAATCTTTAACTAAGAGCAGTAAAGCAAGACAAAGAGCAGAACTCTGGGATTAAGGAAGCTACCTCCCAGAGGTCTGGAGGAAATCACATGAGAGTCCTAAAGAAAGGTCTTTGAAGATAAGGGGGATTGTTCTACAAGCAGAATAGTGTCTTGCTAATGCTGACAAGTCAGCCAGACCATCTAACTTAATGGCAGGGAAAGACCAAGCAAAGAAGGGAGAATGAGTAAGATTAAATTCCAGGAGACATTTCTGAGAAAGCAGTAAAACATGGTTCCCAAATAAACTTAACTACTTCTTTTAAGTATAGTGTTATGATTTTTTACACTTTCACATTTGTCATTATCTTAGAGACAAGAAAATTTCTTCCACATGGCTCTCTGCATTTCTGGAATAAGGACTATTCACAGTTTGCATGTGCTAACAGAAATCTGACCAAGATACATATCAAATGATTTTTGCAATTTTGAAATCTGAAATGGTGATTGTTTTGTTAGAAAACCAATTATTCTGTCATTTTCTATAAATTCCAATTTACTATAAATACCTGTTATGAAAAACACTTTCATTTTAGTTTAAGTAAAAGTACCAAGTTTGATGTTTTGTTTGATTCAATATATAAATGTATATCAAATTCTCCACATTAATGTTCAGTCTTATTACTAACTGGGTACAAATTATCAGGATTACATTTCTTTAAAAACATTTCTTTTCCACTGTCATTAAAATATACTCTGCAGTCATTTTAACACAAGAACATTTTATTTTAACATATAAGCACCCCTTCTTTCTTTTTTGAGACATACTGAAATATTTCCATTTGAAATAAAGTATCTTGAATTTACTTGAAACTAATCTAAGAAAGAGCAAAGTGGTAAAAGCATAGACAAAACAAGATTGACCATGAGTCAATAAATACCATTTGAATGATTAGTTCATGGGGAGTTCATTATGCCGTTTTGTCTACTTTTATATATACTTAATTTTCACCATTATAAATAAAAAGTCAAAAACAACTAAAACACATTAACCCACCACCAAAGTAACTAAGTACAATGGTATATGTAACTATTCAACTGCCAGATTTCCTGACACAATCAACTTAGTATGAATGGAAGTTTCATGGGCACAGAAACCTTGATCTTATTCACTGCCCTATTCCCAGCACTTGGAATATTACTTGGCACATGACAAATACCACATACATAAATTCAGTCTGCATCTCAGTTTTATACTACTGTTGGCATCACATGCTTTTTACCAGAAAAGTACAACACCTAATTAAAAATTTGATTACCCACAAGTCTGGAGGACTTCTGCTTTCAAAAGCTTGAGGTTTCCTCACTCCGATCCTTCATGCTTTAGACACATATCTGTATTGTAGGGCTTCCCTGGTGGCTCAGTGGTAAAGAACCTGCCTGCCAAAGCAGGAGACACAGGTTTGATCCCTCGGTCAGGAAAATCCCCTCGAGAAGGAAACAGCAACCCACTCCAGAATTCCTGCCTGTGAAATCCCATGAACAGAAGAGCCTGGCGAGATACAGTCCATGGAGTAGCAAAGAGTCAGACATGACTTAGTGACTAAGCAACACAATATCTGCACTGTAGCACTTACTGGTTTAATTCACTCACTGAATTTTCAATGAAATATTGATATCCCTGGGTCATTTCAATGGCTTTGGGGAATAATATGTCAAATATCTGAAGCTGGAACTGTCCCCAGAAAACTAGAACATATCACAGAATGTAGCTGAGACTGATCCTGTCTCTCTGGAAATAGTAACAACAAAATGAAAGTTCATGCAATTTTGTCCGCCAAGAGATTAGACACCTCCTAGAGTCAGACACAACTGAGCGGCTTAACTTTCACTTCACTTTCACGCATTGGAGAAGGAAATGACAACCCACTCCAGTGCTCTTGCCTGGAGAATCCCAGGGACGGAGGAGCCTGGTGGGCTGCCGTCTATGGGGTCGCCCAGAGTCAGACACGACAGAAGCAATACAGCAGCAGCAGCAGGGCAGCTCTACACACAGGACCATTACTAAATCAAAACTCAGCAAATGAACACTTAAGATTTTGCATCTAATATATGTAATTTTCACAGTTATACTAAAAAAAACTGCACTTTAGCTAATGATATGCATGTTTAAGTAGCTAATGGAAAATGTAGTGTCGTCCAGTCTCCTCTGAAATGCATCCCTAAAATCTGATGGACTAGGTGTACTTATAAAGGACAGATAGATGGATGAAAACATTTTAATAAAATGTTAATAGTTGAATCTAAATGATGAATAAATGGATGTTCACTATAAAATTCAACTTTGCTGTAGGTCTGAAAATTTTCAAAAGATAATGAAAAAAGTTATATTAACATGAACATTACTAGATGATAAAATGTGAGGTACAAAAAGAATTAAAAGTATGCAAGTGCACACTTTAAAAGTGTTTCATAAAATAAGAATGGAAAAAAAGGAATATTTCCACATTAACATAATTTTAGCAATATTATCTAGAATATGTAAATAACTGAACTGCTAAGTTTAGTAGACTTGATTACTTATTTCAAGTTGGATAAAAGAAAGATCTCTTAATGTTATTTGAGGTACATTTAAATTTGAGAATATATGGAACAAATATATGGACCGTATATTATCTACAAGATGTTAGAAATTAACAAACTCAAGTTCTGAATTCACTAAAAAATTTATTTCCAACTCCCTACAGTCTCCAAGAGAGAAATAACCAATGAAATGAACAGTACAAACATTCAACTAACTCAAGGAAAGAAATATTGTTATGTAACTATTTAATTATAAAACCTAATTATATAACTCAAAACTAACTGTGATAGAAAAAAATCTTTTTAATTTTTTTTTCCCCTTGGCTGTACCCTACAGTACGTGGGATCTTAGCCTCCCAACCAAGGTTTGACCCCAGTCATGGCAGTGAAAGCACCAAGTCCTAACCACTGGACTGTCAGGGAACTCCCCCAAAATAAAAATTTTTTTAAATGTTGCTGCTCATCACTACCCTCGATCTTTATAATGTTCACTGCCACCAAGATTAGAAAATCTTTTACTTGACATACATTTGTTAACAGAAGAAGACAAGTAGAAATAGACAGGACTACTTCAGTTCCAGTTATATTACAGTGTCCAGAATATAAACCATTAAATGTTTTGATCCTAGTTTCCAAACTTTATAACCCCTAAAAATCTGAAATAAGCCAACAGAAAGTGGACATTTTATGTTGCAACTTCATTACAATGTTCCACATTTTCTATCTGTTCCCTATCAGGCTAACAAGGTGGACTTCCACAACTGAAAACTTACTGGTGTCTAAAAGCCATTGTCACAAAACTTTTATCAAGGCTACAAAGTCAGATAAGCTCATAGAAATTACAGATTAAACAGAAAGCATATTTTTAAAAATAAAGGTCTTATGGACATCTAAAAGTTAAATGTGGATGTTCTGTCATAATCAATGTCCTTCCAATAAAAGAATGTGCATGTTTACATGCAGATTCTGTGTAATATACTTCTTTGGGCTTAAGTCTCCTATTTATCTACTCAAGTTTAAAACCAAATAAAAATTTATGTGAAGTACCTTACAAGTAACTTATTATCAAAACAGAGGAATTTTTAAGTGCTCTAAAGTACTAAATAATAACTGGTATATTTGTCAAGTTACAACTAAGGATAAGCTTTCCAATACTCAACTAAAATGTAATTTAACATTAGCACCAAAATATATGTCCAGTTGCCTTCTAGGTTAATCAAACTCAGAAGTTCACAAAATAGATACTTTACAACTGAGGACATACTAGTGTAGTAAGTACCGTCTAAAGTCCCTATTTGATGTCACATTTTATGTCACAGCAATAGTTTTTCAAACATATTTCTGGTGTATCAGCCTTGAGAATGAATGGGACAATGGGACAAACTAATAAAAAAGAGAGAAAGAGAAATGCAATAAAATCATCTTTTTTTTTGTTAGAGCAGAGAACCCAAACATACAAAATAAAATAGAACATTAACTTTCTCTATCTCAGACACTAGTGAGAGTGGGTTCTCAATTTTTGAAGGATCTGCTAAAGTTTTATATTTAGGGAAAAAATATATTCTATCCTTTCAACCACAACTGGGTATCATTTCTGCTGTGGCTCAGCCTCTTCATTCTTTCTGTAGCTATTTCTCTGCTCTTCCCCAGTAGTATATTGGACGCCTACCGACCTGGGGGCGCTCATCTTTCAAATTTTTACATGAAGTTTTATTGAGGTATGACATTCATCTAAAAAAGTATACTAACTGTAAATGTTATTATTGGATAAATTTTCACAAGGTTATCACACTGTGTAACTACCACCCAGATCAAGAAACAACATTCCTAGCATGGCAAAAAGCCTTTCTGTGCCCTCTCCCAGTCACTACCTCTGTCTTCCAAAAGCAACCTCTTTCCCAGCTAATTCTGCCTATCTTGAAACTTTATATAAAAGGAAACATATAAGACATACACTTTTGTTTCAGTATTGTTTGGGAGGTTCACACATGTTGCTGCATTTGATAGCAGTCCATTCTTTCTCATTGCTGTATAACTGCGCAATTAATTTATCCACACTGTTGGATATCTGGATTGTTGCCAGTTTGGAGCTTTTATGCACAATGCAGCTAAGGAACGATCTTGTACATGTCAATATTACACAACAATACAGTTTTTAAAATATTACTAAATGATCTCGTTTTGTAAGCAAATATTTTAAAAATTTTAATTATGATTTTATTAGGTCCAAGTAATAATTACAACTTTATGTATATTTCCAGTTTGTATCACTTAAACATTTTCACCTAAGAATTCTGCCAGTCCATGAAATGAGATGTGAATAGAAAATTACTTTTCCACCTAAAAGCAGGCAACAAACAACACAACAGCAGCAGGACTACCTCTGGCTTTGCCACTAAGAGAAATCACAGATATTTTTACATTATGTTACAGCTGTTGCAGATACCTCAAGAGTATCATTTACACTCATCACTCCTTTGAAACCACAGCAATGAAATCCCTACCATTACTTCTTGCTTGACATCTAAAACCTACTTAAAGAAGTATATACCACTATATCACAGATATGATTTTTAATAGTTTTAGGCTATAATAACGATAAGTAATAGGCTTCACCAGACTGCTAAAGGGTTCTACGTCACAGAGAAAGTTAAAAACCTCCATTTTTTTCTTAAACTGAAATGCAGGTGTAACATAAAAGGCAAAGGAATAATTTTCCAAGAGCCATCAAAGGAGTATAACATTATTGAGGGGAAAGGAAGGCTTTAAATTAATAACCATAATAAGTGTTCACCAGAAAATCTGTAGTGTATGATTCTTAGGGAGAGAGGATATGAGAATACAGACTTTACAGAGTAAGACAAACTGACTGGGGGAATGGAGAGATCAATCTAACGGAATTAAAATAGGAGAGGAATGAACTTGGATAAGGTCTGGGCATGTTCCGTGCTCCAA
The DNA here is from genome assembly GCF_023699985.2 of Odocoileus virginianus. Taxonomy (NCBI): domain Eukaryota; kingdom Metazoa; phylum Chordata; class Mammalia; order Artiodactyla; family Cervidae; genus Odocoileus; species Odocoileus virginianus. Next base: position 35,310,984 of record NC_069697.1, read on the forward strand.
AAGGAGAAAAGCTGTCTGGATTCCTCCCCATCTAGGAGGAGCCTAGAAGCCAGAGAACTTAATGAAGTAAGACTGACCTTTAGATTTACAGTTGAATACATCTAATCTGATTTCACAGACACTTGTGTAAAAACGTATCTCCCTATCTGCTTACAGCTGATGAAATTATTTTAAAAGGAAAAAATGCCTCTGTTTCACTTTGACACACACAAAAATGGCATAAAATGAAAACTTTGTTTAGGTTTTACTACAACATCCTCATTCACTGAGGACTTCCCTCTCCTGCAATGCAGGAAACCCGTTTGATTCCTGGGTCGGGAAGATCCGTTGGAGAAGGGATAGACTACCCACTTCAGTATTCTTGGGCTTCCCTTGTGGCTCAGCTGGTAAAGAATCTGCCTGCAATGTGGGAGATCAGGGTTCGATCCCTTGGTTGGGAAGATCCCCTGGAGAAGGGAAAGGCTACCCACTCCAGTATTCTGGCCTGGAGAATTCCATGGGCTGTATAGTCCATGGGGTCACAAAGAGTCCGACATGCCTGAGCGACTTTCACTTTCCCTTTCCCTCACCTGACCTCTTGAACTCAACTGTCATCATCAGTGACTTCAGTGCTCAGTCACAATCTGACTTTAACTCTGCAAATAGGAATTACCTGATGAACTTTTAAACAACACTGACATCCAAATTCTAGCCACAAAGATCATGACTTCATTAGCCAGGGAGGACCCATTCACTGGTATTTAAGAGCTCTCTAGCTGAATCTAATGTACAGTGAGGACTGAGAGCCCTAATTTATATCACTGATCCAAAATCCAACCTCAAAGCTCCGTTAATCTCAACTCCAATAACCTTCACCCACCCTCATTCCTGCCACATACACTGAATTTCAGTACCCAGAACTGCTCCATTTTGGAAACATTACATTCCAAGATATTGATTACTTATCTTTCCGCCATACCTCGTCTTCAACCTCACAGAGACTTTCCTGTCCTTCAACCTCTCACTGCTTTCAATTCACTGTCTGTCTCACAGCCTTATTCCCTTTCCTAATCAGTCCATTCCACATAACATATTACCTCAATAATTCTTACCTCCCTGGGTCCATCACTCATCTTGCAATCTTAAATCAATACAACTTGCTTTCGCTGCTCCCAAATTGGTGCCCCTACAGGAGTTAAGCTTACAGAGCCTCAGCAACCGTGTTTTTGAGCATCTCTGGTCAGGAGATCCCGACACCAGCTACGCCAAAGCTTCAGTCCTGGCCTCAAGCCTCCCTCTCCCTCCACTGCTTTCAACAGATGACCTTGCCACCTCTTACTTCAGAGAAAAATAAAGGCCTTGAGATACGAACTTTCTCAAATCCATTCTCACACAGACAACAAGATTAGAGGGTCCTACCCATTGGTCTTTTGTTGTTGTTCAGTCATCAAGTCATGTCTGACTCCCTGCAACCCCAAAGCCGCAGCACGCCAGGCCTCCCTGTCCCACGCCATCTCCCAGAGTTTGCCCAAGTTCATGTCCATCCAGCCATCTCATCCTCTGATGCCCTCTTCTCCTTTTGCCCTCAATCTCTCCCAGCGACAGGGATTTTTCCAAAGAGTCATCTTTTCACATCAGGTGACCAAAATACTGGAGCTTCAGCATCAGTCCTTCCAATGAGTATTCAGGGTTGATTTCCTTTAAAATTTACTGCTTTGATCTCCATGATGTCCAAAGGAATTTTAGGAATCTTCTCCAGCACCACAGTTTAAAGGCATCAATTTTTTGGTGTTCTGCCTTCTTTATGACCCAGCTCTCACACCATACAAGACCACTGGGAAGGCCATAGACTTGACTATATGAACCTTTGTCGGCAGAATGATGGATCTGCTTTTCAACATACTGTCTAGGTTTGTCATAGCTTTCCTTCCAAGAAGCAATTGTCTTCTGATTTCATGGTTGCAGTCACCATCCACAGTGATTTTAGAGCCCAGGAAGAGGAAATCCGTCACTGCTTCCACCTTTTCCCCTTCTATTTGCCATGAAGCAATGGGTCTGGATGCCATGATCTTAGCTTTTTTAATATTTAGTTTTAAGCCAACTTCCTCACTCCCCTCCTTCACCTTCATCAGGAGGCTCTTTAGTTCCTCTTTGCTTTCTGCCATTTGAGTGGTGTCATCTGCACATCTGAGGTTGTTGATATTTCTCCTGCCTCTCTTGATTTCAGCTTGTGACTCATCCAGCCTGACATTTCTCCTGATGTGCTCGGCATACAGGTTAAACAAACATGGTGACAACAGACAGCCCTGCTGTGCTCCTTTCTAAACCCAAAACTAATCAGTTGTTCCATACCAGGTGGCTAAATGTCACTTCTTGACTCGTGTGCAGGTTTCTCAGCAGACAGGTAAGATCATCCGGTATTTCCATCTCCTTAAGACCTTTCTACAATTTGTTATGATCCACAAGTCAAAGGCTTTAGTGTAGTCAATGAAGCAGAGGTAGATGTTTTTCTTGAATTCCCTTGCTTTCTCCATGACCCAGCAAATAAGTTGGCAATTCGATCTCTGGTTCCTCTGCCTTTTCTTGTGGCTCAGCTGGTAAGGAATCCACTTGCAATGCGGGAGACCTGGTTTTGATCCCTGGGTTGGGAAGATCCCCTGGAGAAGGGAAAGGCTACCCACTCCAGTATTTTGGCCTGGAGAACTCCATGGACTGTATAGTCCATGGGGTTGCAAAGAGTCGGACACAACTGAGCGACTTTCACTTTCACTTTCCTCTGACTTTTCTAAACACAACTTGGACGTCTGGAAGTCCGTGGTTTGTGTAACACTGAAGCCTAGCATGCAAGATATTAATGATGAACTTACTAGCATAGGAGATGAGTGCAGCTGTCTGATGGTTTGAACATTCTTTAGTACTGACCTTCTTGGGAACTAAAATGAAGATTGACCTTCTCCAGTCCTGTGGCCACTGCTGGGTCTTCCAGATTTGCTGATATATTTGAGTTATGACACTGATAAACTGATTCCTATCTTAAAATTCACTCCTCCCCATCTTATTTAAACCAGCTTCTTTGCTTAGCAATAGCCTCTGGGCAGGTCTCCTGGCTTTCAATTTTAACAGCTCTTTAAGCCAACTCCCACTGCAGTGTGTTGTATCATTAAGATATTCGTAGCATGTACACACAGTGCAGAATAGTGTCATAAAGGTTTTATGTTGTAACTTTCTCCATGATTTTATCATCAGTATTTCCCATTGTTATCTGAAAATATATTTCCACATATAAATTTCTGTCTACATTTTAAGGCTCTACTAAGCTCTATAAATGTTATACTATTCAACACCCAAAATTGTTTTGAAGATTAGGAAGTTTATACCTCACTTACAGTAAGCAGGCACTAGCTAAATAGATAATCACAATAAATTATCATTTAAAGGAAGTCATCTTCTCTCTAAATATACCTTATTTTATAATCTGAAGCCATGTAAATGTGTTACAGAAGCTTTCACAGTGGCTCAGCAGCAGAGACTCCAGTATTTTGCCTGGCAAATCCCACAGACTAAGAAGCTTGGTGGGCTATAGTCCATAGGGTCACAAAGAGTCGCACATGACTCAGTGGCTAAACAACAACAAATGTGTTACATTTTAAAAAAATCTAACTAGAAAAGAAAAGAAAAAAGTAAAACAAACCCAAAGATATATATTCAGTTAATGGCATAACCACACAGAAAATCCTTTTAAGTATCCCAAATTTCTAATAGGATATATCCATACGAGAGTTAAGAGACCTAAAAAAAATTGTTTTAAAAAATAATCTGTACCTTTTCTCATTGCTGCATTAGTCCTACATTTTATCACTTGTTTATTCCAGGTAAACTAAAAAATAATTCTATCAAGCTGAAAATATTTTTAAATTGAGATATTTATTAGAAACATCAAGTCTATAAATCAACCTGGAAAAAATGACATTTGGTAATAATTAAATCTGCCCCTTCTGAAATATGGTAGGCCTCTTCATTTTTTCCACCTTAAATCACTTTAGATCAACCCCAACCTAAGCTGTAACCTAGCAGAAATGACAATCATGAAGGTGATATCACCCATCTAAGAGGGTTAGAGGATTTACTTATAGAAGCAAAAAACAACTAACATATAAACAAATATTTGTGCCGTCTGATGCTGTATAATGAATCCATAATATACTCATATACCATCACCATGAGCCCAATCGCCCTAAGCAAAAGTTTTGACAGCTTCTTGACCTTCTCCAGATCCTCCCTTGGATCTCTACAGAGGATTTTGAGAGACAGAGAGAGAGAACATACACCCATTCAATAAACATGAGTGCCTACTATGTGCCAGGTTATAAACACAGTGCTGGGAATAAAAAGCAAAACAGCAAGCTCCTTGAGCAAAGAAAAGGCCTGGCTCAAATCACTGACTCCCAGAGAAAGAAAGAGAAAAGCAGCGGAACAGCCAGAGCGGCCTGCTGCCCCTGAGCTGCCCTTGCTTAGACACTCTTTGTTAACACATGGTCTGCGTGTTATCAAATCTTGCATTTTCTTTACAAATTACATTCAACACAAGCCCTCCCTTTTAGAAATTTAAATAAGAAATATAAACTATAGATTTTCTACATAAACAAAATGTTATCTTATTTTCAAACTTTTGACTTTTAAAAGCTTGATCTATCCCCATTTCAACTAGTTTTGACAGAGAAAATTCACTTGGACGCCAGGTTTTGAATTATTCTAATGTAAGAACAACTTACACTGGGGTGACTTCGAGGAGGTACTCTTTCTCTTGGAAGTCTTTCATAGTCATATCGTCCCTCAGACCACATTTCATCTCCTTTGTAAGCCACTAAAGAATAAAAAAAGAAACCAGAGAATAATGGGTTTTAGGTTACTAGGAAGTAAGTAAGAAAATGAAAAGGTAAGTTATTACATTCTGATACAAATATTTTCTAGAGACACTTAAGGGGGAATAAATGTAAGTGATCAAAAGGAAAAAAAGAATAATTACAACAATTCTTCAAAAATAATTTTGAAATTTTCTTTAAAAAAAAAGTAATAAAAAGTCCCACCTTTCTTCAATTTCCAAGGCTATGAAAAGCTTCAAAGACCATATTCCCATTAACTATGGGAAGATTCATACTACCACCAGTTTTCCATTCTCATAGAGTGAAAATTATAAAAGATTCATTTTAATGAGTAGTATGAGAGGCTTATCAGCAAAGCTGAATGATGTGTACAACAGCAGCTTCATCTTTTAATATCCTTAAAAGCTTACTGTCTCTGTACATCCAAAGAAGTGGTTTTACCTGGAAAAAACACTAAACAATCCTGTGAAAACATACTCAACAACCCCTGAAAGAAACCACTCTTGATTTTTTTTCAACTCTATAATCTCATTTCAAGGCACCTTTGTAAAATTTGAAATTAAAAGTTCTGCCAGCATTCTTCACATGTGGGGCTGCAAAGAGAGACTCCTACTTTGACAGAGAGCTGACACATTCTGGGTAGAGAGCTAATGCAGTGTGATAGAGTCCTGATGAAAGAGCATCTGTGAACAAGATGTAAGTTATTTACATAAACGTTGACGCCATGGTTGAGTAGCTGGCAAATGTCTCTGTAAAGGACCAGACAAATACTTCTGGCACTGCAGGTCACAGGTCTCTGCTACAGCTGCTCAATTCTGCTATTTTTTAACAGGAAAGCAGTCACAGGCAACATATATCAATATATGGGTGTGGCCACGCTCCCAAAACATTCTATCTACAAAAACAGGCAGGTAGCCCCAGAGTAGATGACAAATGTTTAACAGGATAGAACTGGAAGAGGGTAAAGTACTCATGCAGAAGTACAGATCTGTGAACCATCCTGATGAGTAGACAGATGATCTTGAGCAAGAAGCAAAATGGGACAGGTACCAAGTTTGGGCCTTTTAGTACACAGAAAACAAGGCAACAAGTCCACACGCACAGTCCACAAATCCGTGAAGAAGAAAAATATTTCAAAGACACACATCAAGAGATTTTTGGTGGTTCTTTATGATGAAATACTAAGGAGGAGAAAAAAGAATGGACATCCCGTTTTGGCAGCACAGGACTGTAATATTTTAGGTTAGTTTAGGCTAAGGGAAAAATAAAGTCTGGAAGATGAGGGCAATATTTTTTAACACTACCATAGTACAATCAACCTTAATTCTCTCTGTAAAAAAAAAACAAAAAACTATAATGTGTTCTAATACAAACAGACCAAATAAAATTAACTAACCAAAGGTGCCAGGGGAAATCTTTTAAGTTATAAATTAGCTTTTACTATTATGCATAAATTAACCTTAATTCCAACTCTATAATCAGACATTATTAACAATGTTATTTCAAAGTAAACAGTCTTTCAGGTAGAAGAATTGATGGAAGCTTAAAAGGAACTGTCAACATTACTTCTTCTCTCCTACCTTCAGTAAAAAAAGTTTCAGTCTAAACAATGAGTTAGGTTTTATCCTACTTAAGATAATAGTACACAGAAACAGTAACAGCAACAAACTGAAATCAAATCACAGGGGAAAAAAAAAAAACCCAGCTACCCTAAAGAAAAACAGATATATGACACAGTTCACAAAAGAAAAGGAATGCAATTGCTTAATCTTTTGAGAAGATGCTCACCTTTCTTCAAAATAAAGATGAAAACTAAAACTATAATGGTGTACCCAAAGCTCTGCAAAATCAACCTGTTTTGATGAAAGTAAGAAAAGTGAAAGTGAAAGTCACTCAGTGGTGTCCAACTCTTCGTGACCCCAAGTTCTATACGGTCCATGGAATTCTCCAGGTCAGAATACTGGAATGGGTAGCCATTCCCTTCTCCCAGGCATCAAACCCAGGTCTCCCGTATTGCAGGTGGATTCTTTACCAGCTGAGCCACCCAGGAAACCCAAGAATACTGGAGCGGGTAGCCATCCCCTTCTCCAGCAGATCTTTTGGACCCAGGAATCAAAACCAGAGTCTCTTGCATTGCAGGCAGATTCTTTACCAGTTGAGCTACCAGGGAAGCCCAGGGTAAGGAAAGCAACATTCATGCATTAATGAAATATAATTTGGAACAGACTAGAAACAATTTGACAGTATCTATTAAAAATATTAAATATACATATGCTTTTGACTTGGCAATTCCCATCTACATATACTTGTCCGTGTGCATGGCAAAGACTGAAAGCCACCTAAAATGTCCCTCAGGAGGGTACAGATTAAATGAAATATTATACATTCATATAAAGTAATTCTATGCAAACCATGTCAAGGAAAAGTAATATCATATATAACAACATAGAAAGACTGTCAAGATACACCGCTAAGTAAAAAAGAGCAAAGGGGAGACTAACATGTAGAGTATTCAGACACCTTGGAAGTAAAAAAGCAGGATATGAATACACACATGCTATGCACAGACTACTCCTGGGAGTATAAGCAAAAGAACATAACCGTGCCTGCCTCTGGGGAAAATGAGATGGCTGAGGTATAGGAGGGTAAATATTTTCACTGCATGTTTTACACACTTTAATGTTATAAAAACAGATAATTGTTTTTAAAGGTCCTGAAAATCATTCAATAAATAAAATATGTCAAGTGATGGCAAAAATTATAACTATAAATTAATGAACTAAAGGAGAACATAAGGAAAAGTAAGATTTTGTAATTAATGAGAAAGAAAAACTACAAGAGCTCTAAAGAAATACTATATAGTTTCTTAACAAGATGCAATACTAAATTACTGAAATCTACTGGCTTCCCACACCAACAAAAATGTATGAATAATTACTATTCTACTTACTTGAGTCCTTTCAGGAATCAAATTTAAAGTTGTCAACAATTTCCTGTAGGTGGGGGGGAATACAGATGTAAGGATTTGTGTCTGTACATACCAATAGAGAAATATAATTAAACTTCCATTCATTTGTACAAGCTCTCAAAATAAAAAATTATGTGCTTTAATAAGCAAAACTCCCTTCAAACACAGCTTTGAAAATAGAATATATTATTTTGACCACCAGAGGCCACTCAAGTTTCATAATAACAACAAAATTTTGTTGTCAAGAAGATTTCTAGTCCCAATTTTGCCAACTGAGAGGTGGACAGGGTATCTCTCTTATCCTTTCTCTGAAAGGACTGCACTAGATGCTGAAGGTCATTTTCCCCCAGAACACTAGCTTTAAAGCATCGCGCATATTGAAAGAAAATCTGACATCCTTTTAGTCTGGAAAACCCTACATTTTTATATTGGTAGTAAATGGTCCCATCTTCAAAAGTAATCCCAGTATCAAATCAATAATCATCAGCTCATCAAAGAACACTCAATTTATTAGGTGTAAGTTTGAAGGAAAACTTTTAATGACTTTCCCTCAAAATATACAAAGTACATTGAGCAACCTCACATAAATATGAAAAAAGAAGAAAAAAGGCATATATGACTTATGATGAAATTTGCAAATATCTCAAATATTCTTAACTTTTAAAAAAAGTAACTAACTCTACTCAAGGCTCTAGCTGTACCTACCACTTTGCATGAAATTCAAAGGACAGAGGAGTGGGTCTACTAGAAAAATTAGGCTCACCTAATTTCTGTACAGAAATTTTGAGAAGTGCCTCACTAGCTAAGTGAAGAAACAAGACTGTATTTATAGTCTTAAATGTATAGGTCGCTCTTGATCTCTTGATCTAGCTCCCTTTTACTGCCTGGCAGTTTGGAAGACGAAAAACAAAAATTTTATTGCAATTACCTCACAGTATTGCTACTTTAATTAATCAATCCACAACTTACAGGAAAAAAAGCAGCAAACAGTGAAAGTAATTAACTTTGATGAAGCCAGCAACTGGAAATAAAGCAGCTAGAACAAAGCAAAAATTAAGAAACAATCATACAGAAAGTCAAAATAGCACTGTCTAGAATATACATCATCAAGAGACAAGAGACCAGTTAAATTCCTTTGTGGAAGAGCTGAGTGTAACGAAATGAATCACGGAGTTAAAATCCAGAGACAGGAAACAAACTTAAAAGCAAATTTATTAGATAGATAGTTACTGTTTAATAGGTATGTTATTTCAGTTTGGGGAGATGAAAAGCACTGGGCGGTGGTGATGGCTGCACAACAATGTGATGTACCTAATACCACTGAATCCTATACTCTAATGGCTAAAAAGGAAAATTTTGTGTATATTTTATTACAATTTTGTAAAAAAATTTAACATGAATTTATCCAGCATCAAACTTTCAACTGAATTTGCTGAATATATCTCCTGTAAGGCATCAAACTGTATTCTGAACTTAATTTCTACTAGAAACAAACAACATCCACAAACAGCTAGATATTACACTACTATTACCAAAACTTCAACTCCTACAGTGAAATCTATGACAATGTTGCATATTTGACTTCATACCTAATGATGCCCCAATATTTACCTTATTAGGAGCTATAAAACAGTTTCAAGTAAAACTGGTAAATAAAGTAAATTCTCTTTACTTTAAAAAGTTGACAATTTTTTAAAGATCTTAATTTAAAATTTCAATTACTGTAATTATAGGAATAATTTTATAAAAGGAAATTAGTTTCCTTTACAAATAAAAATACATATTTGTCTATATCACTGTGAATAAATATAAACATTAGCCTATAAAGCAATCTCTTATAATCAATTATTTCACTTTTTTAACTTATTTCTTACTAGTGAATACACCAAAATATTAATATTTTTAGTGAATATGCAGGTATTTAGCTTTTAAACATTCTCTTCCCATACCTATTGCTTTTATAAAACAGCAATAACAAAATATAATCTTTATTATCTAAATTACTACGTATTTCCGAGTAAGTATATAAAATAGTAGAGCACAAAACAGTGGTGAAATTAAACAGAGCTTTGGTGTAGCAAAATAATTAGCTTCCACTAGTAGAAAACACCCCTTTCATTCTTAAGAAACCTATGTAAGTGGGAAACACAGAAATACAGACAACTCCGTAGGCAACAATGTACTGTTAGTAAAAAAGAACAGAAGACATAGTTTGATGATTACCTGCAAAAGAAAGGAAAACACAATGGGCTGTAAAGAAGATGGACTTTAAGCTGGATTTTAAAACAACAGGAAAGGGAAAAGGCATCAGAGCAGGAGGATATGATGAAGGTAGCGTAGGGCAATGAGGGAAGAATGCTAGTATCACCTTGAATTCAAAGAGTTTGTGTGTAATTTCTGAAGCATTTAAGAATAAGTGATGTGCATAGCAATCTTCAAAACAGAGGCAGATGTTTATGACATTACCCAGATTTAGCCTATTGACCCATTCTGGAATTGAAGCTCATCAGCTAAATTTAAAGGAAGGCACTCAGACTCCCAGCAAACTGAAGTGATGATGTTTACTTACCTGTCATCACTTCACTAACCTCCACCCATTCGAGGAGTATCAGAAGTACTCTAGTAAAGTTCTCTAACCCAACACCCCATGAAAACTGAAGAATACAACAGAAAAATGGAAGGACCCTCTACGTCACAATTAGGCAGAGAAAAGAATTAGAATTCAGTGTGGGGAACATAGGCTTCAGAAGTTTGCTAATAACCGATACTCCCTTTTATGGATCACAGCCTTGTCGTGGGGAAGGGGCTTCTGTAACTCAACGAAGATAGGAGCCCCACCATGCAGGGCCACACAAGACGGACGGGTCAAGTGAAGAGCTCTGATCAGATCTGGCCCACTGGAGGAGGGAATGGCAACTCACTCCAGTAATCTTGTTCCAAGAACCACACGAACAGCACAAAAAGGCAAAAAGACGTGACATCAAACAAGAGCCCCCAGAAAGGAAGGTGGCCAACACGGAGAAGAGCAGAGGGCAACGACCAACAGCTCCAGAAAGAGCGGAGCTGCTGGGCCAAAGTGGAGGCAACGCTCAGCTGGGCTGTGTTTGGTGGTGAAAATAATGTCCAATGCTGTAAAGAAGAACACTGCATGGGAACTTGGAATGTTAGGTCCATGAGTCAAGGTGAACTGGATGTGGCCAAGAAGGAGATGGCAAGTGTGAACATCAACATCCTGTGCAATCAGTGAACTAAAATAGACAGGAATGGGTGAATTTAATTCAGATGACCATTATATCTACTACTGTGGGCAAGAATCCCTTTAGAAGAAACAGAGTAGCCCTCATGGTCCACAAGAGAGTCAGGAATGCAGTACTTGGGTACAATCTCAAAAATGACCAAATGAGTTCAGTTCGTTTCCAAGGCAAACCATTCAAAATCACAGTAATCAAAGCCTATGCCCCAACCAGTAATGCTGAAGAAGCTGAACAGTTCTATGAAGACCTACAAGACCTTCTAGAACTAACACCAAAAAAAGATGTTAGTTCTTTTCATTATAGGGGATGGAATGCAAAAGTAGGAAGTCAAGAGATCCATGGAGTAACAGGCAAATTTGACCTTGTATACAAAACAGAACAGGGCAAAGGCTACCAGAATTCTGCCGAGAGGACACACTGACCAAGCAAGCACCCTTTTCCAACAACATGAGACGACTTTACACGTGGCTGTCACTAATGGTCAATGTCAAAATCACACTGATTATATTCTTTGCAGCTGAAGATGGAGAAGCTCTACATAGTCGGCAAAAACAAGACCTGGAGCTGACTGTGGCTCTGATCATCAGCTCCTTACCGCAAAATTCAGGCTTAAATTGAAAAAAGTAGGGAAAACCACTAGGCCATTCAGGTATGACCTAAATCAAATCCCTTATGATTACACAGTGGAAGTGACGAATATATTCAAGGGATTAGATCAGGTAGACAGAGTGCCTGAAGAATTGTGGACAGAGGTTCATAACACTGTATGGGAGGCAGTGACCAAAACCATCCCAAAGAAAAAGAAATGCAAGAAGGCAAAGTGGTTGAGGATGCTTTACAAAATAGCTGAGGAAAGAAAAGAAGCGAAAGCAGGGAGAAAGGGAAAGATATACCCAACTGAATTGATAGTTCCAGAGAATACTAAGGAGAGATGAGGACTTCTTCAGTGAAAAATGCAAAAAAAAACAGAGGAAAACAGTAGAATGGCAAAGACTAGAGATCTCTTCAAGAAAACTGGAGATATCAAGGGACTGTTTCATGCAAGGATGGGCACGATACACAACAGAAATGGTAAGGATCTAAACAGAGGCAGAAGAGCTTAAGAAGAGGTGGCAAGAATACACAGAACTATGCAAAAAGATCTTAATGAAACATATAACCATGATGGTGTGCTCACTGACCTAGAGCCAGACATCCTGGAGTGTAAAGTCAAGGGGCCCTTAGGAAGTACTACCATGAGCAAAGCTAGTGGAGATGATGGAATCCCAGCAAAGCAATTTAAAATCCTAAATGATAATGCTGTTAAAGTGCTGAACTCAGTATGTCAGCAAATTTGGAAAACTCAGCAGTGGCCACAGGACTGGAAAAGGTCAGTTTTCATTCCAATCTCAAAGTAGGGCAATGCCGAAGTGTTCAAACTACTGCACGACTGCACTCATTTTCCATGCTAGTAAGGTGATGGTCAAAGTCCTTCAAGCTAGGCCTCAATAGTATGTGTACCAAGAACTTCCAGATGTACAAGGTGGGTTTAGAAAAGGCAGAGGGACCAGAGATCAAATTGCCTATATCCACTGAATCATAAGAAAAGCAAGAGAATTCCAGGAAAACATCTACCTTTGCTTCACTGACTATACTAAAGCCTTTGACTGTGTGGACCACAATTTTCCACAAATTGTGGAAAATTCTTAAAGAGACGGGAATACCTGACCACCTCACCTGTCTCCTGAGAAATCTACAAGTGGGTCAGAAGCAACAGTAGAGCCTTACATGGAACAACTGACTGGTTCAAAACTGGGAAAGGAGTACTCCAAGATTGTATGTTGTCACCCAGCTTATTTAACATAATTATATGCAAAGTACATCATGCGAAATGCCAGGCTGGATGAGTCACAAGCTGGAATCAACATTGCCAGGAGAAATATTAACCTCAGATATGTAGATTATACCACTCTGATGGCAGAAAGCAAAGAGCAACTAATGAGCCTCTTGATGAAAATGAAAGAGGAGAGTGAAAAAGTTGGCTTAAAACTCAACATTCAAAAAATGAAGATTATGGCATCCATTCCCATCACTTCATGGCAAATAGATGGGGAAACAATGGAAACAGTGGCAGATTTATTTTCCTGGGTTCAAAGATCACTGCAGATGGTGACTGCAGCCATGAAATTAGAAGACGGTTGCTCCCTGGAAGGAAACCTATGACAAACCTAGACAGCGTATTAAAAAGCAAAGACATCAATTCATCGACAAAGGTCCATACAGTCGAAGCTATGGTTTTTACAGTAGCCATGTACAGATATGACAGCTGGACCATAAAGAATGCTGAGTGCAATATCCTCCTGTCAAACTATTTATGCTTTTATTCCACAGGTAAGGCATTAGAGAAAGATCTCTCTAGTCAACTTCCAGTATTAAATACACTCAGAATAAATAGCTTTCCCTCCTTCCCAAATGCATTTCTTTCACTCTTTATATTCATTCAATAACTGATGTGATAGCAAACCACGGTGAGCAATTAGGTCACATTTCAGGCCTTTGCACTGGCAATACCCCACCCAGAATGCTTTTCTCCAGGTATTTGCATGGTTAACCCTCAGTGTCACTTCCAAAGTCGTCTTAATGTCACTTTTCTACCAGATTCCCCTAATTTTGCTATTTTTTTTATAGCACTAATCATCTAAGATACTAGATAACTCTGATGTATATTACTGGTCCCTTGCTACTAGGAATGTAAACTATAAGAAATACATTGTTAATTTATTAATATCAAGCACCTAGAACAATCCATACAATGTATGTGTTCAGTATCCATAGAAAATATGTTAATGCTGGTAACATGCCCTCTTTAGATAAATGATTCCCACATCTCCACTTCCTTTCAAAAGGATATCTCACAGCACCTCCAATTCAGTATGCCTTCATACTACTCAGAAACCTGCTTCATCTCCTGTCTTCCCCATTTTGGTCAGTGACACCATATCAGATAAACAAAGGCCCAAATCAGAAACCTGAGTCACACAAGAACCAAAACTTATCATATCTCAGTTAACTAAAGCCAATTACTTCTATCACCTCAATATATAAGGCACGTGTCCTTCCCTATCCCAGCTATCAGTATCTTTGTTCATATCCTTTTAGTCTAGTCATTGGACCCCCCAACAGTAAAACCCTGGTCTCCTTGCTTCTGATGTCACCTCCTACATCCAGCAACTACAGCAAGAGTGTTCCCATAAGACAACTAGTTTAAAAATCTCTCGGTGACTCCCCATTTCCTAAGAATGAAGCCTCCACCTAAACTTGAAAATGGCTTTTTTTTTGACTTTTATCCTCTCTCCAGCTTCACCTCTTACCAATTCCCAGTCTCCTGAACCTCCAGACATATCAAACTACATTTTGTTCTGCAAGTGTGGCACTATTTCTCATCACCCTATCATGGCAAGCCTTTCTCCTGCCTAGAATATCTTTCTTCAACTTATCTGTCTTCACTCTCTACTCTTTCTTCAGGATTCAGCTAAAATGTAAGATTTTCTTATATTCTCCAGAAAGAGTGAAAAGTTTCTTCTTCAGGCCTCCTAAAGCACTGCTATATTAGTACTATATAATATAATATTCAATTTACTTTCCTTCCTCTCCTCCCTCCCAAACTAAACACCACAGCAAAGGCAATGACTGTGTACCTCTCTTCTATTGTTTAGCAGAGTAAAGAGAAAGTGAAGTTGCTCAGTCGTGTCCAACTCTTTGCGACCCTGTGGACTGTAGCCTACCAGGGTCCTCTATCCATGGGATTTTCCAGGCAAGAGGTACTTATTAAATATAGGCCAAATAAACATATTATTCATATGACCACTACATGAGCTATTCTGGAGAACCTAATTATTGGCTTTTATCTTTTGGTTATTCAGGAAACTTCCAATGAGCACTATTAGATTATGAGTCTTATCACACATCTCATGACACTAATGCCACTTCATTTTGAGCAAATGGTACCAATGAGAATCCTTTAGCTCCAGCACCTAAAGCAGTGATTCTCAACCCTGTCTTCATATGAGGATCATCTAGAGAGCTTCAAAAAATACTTACATCTTATTCTCTAAAATCCCTATATAGTTGGCTGGGACTTTTTTTTAAATCTTAAGCTTGTTTCACCTTAGGATCTGATCCATTGATGTTAAAGCAAGGTAAACATATTCCTGATATTCTAAATTAAGTTTTTAAGTGTCGACCTGAGCCTAAAAATTACATAATACTATTTCTACTTGAAAATGTTTAAAATTCCAGACATCTAGAACAAAAATAAATTTTAGAATATAAAGTGTATGAGGAAAATAAAAACACTGGATGTCAACTAAAATGGTCAAAATAAAGCAAAGAATCCACAGAAATTAATCACTGCTCAGTGCTCAGAGAGAGATAAATACAGGCAATGGCCATTTTAAAAAGCCAAGAAAATTTAAATATAATCAAATATAAAATCACTTAAATGTGGATGAACAACAGTAAATGGCAGAATCCGAGAAAACAGAATGGAAATGTGCCTAAGAAAGATACAAATGATGAGGGCAGAAGATTCGCTTTGCAAAGGAGCAGAAATGAGCCTGCATAGGTACTTAACAAGCTTTCATTTCCTCCCCTGAAGTAGATATTATCCCTCCCATTCCAGAAAAAAACACAGAGGCTCTGAAAAGCTCAAATCTCAGAGGCTTAGGGAGCCTAGAATCAGACTCAGACCTGTATGACTTTAAAAGCAAAGCCTTTCCCACCATATCACACTGCTTCACAGAGCAAACAGGCATGGGCAGAGAGAACAAATCCAAAGGCATTAAACGGCACAACAAAGCCAGAAACTAGACAAGGAGCTCCCTGTAGGCTTTTAAACCTAGAAACAAAGTGAGATGAAAATGTCATTCCAGAAGATTAACCTGAAACTACGCAGGATGGATTGAAGGCGAAGAAGCTAGAGGAAAGATCGCTGCTTGCTTCATAATGAACGCGATAACTCAGTACTGTTAAAGTGCTGCATTCTCTACTAGTGCCACATGTCACTTGACTTTTCACTGTTTTAAGAAAACTTCTTAAGTATTAAATACTTAGTAGTAGCTTCTTGACTGTTCCTTGTAAGTGAACAAGTAACGGAAATTAATAGGCAAAATTATCAGATGTTTGACTGAGCATAATACTGTCAAATCAAAACCTCATTTCACATATGGATAAATGTTACAGTCTTAACTGGTCAGCCTCCTTCCTGTCTTTTACCCTCCATTCCACACTTATGACAGACACTCAATTAACCATGCTAAAATTCATAGCTGAAGTCTCCCTGAACAAGAAGCCTAACAGTCTACTAATTAAGTGTAACAAATCCAAACGTCTCTGCCCTTCATATGCCCTCCTTCTGTTATTTCACCTAGCCTCCTGTTCTCTCCACGCCTGCCTCCTCACCGTGTCACAAAGTAATAAACACTACCCTAGAGTAAGAACACTTACTTCTCCAACTGGAATACTTCTTTTCGTTCTCCCACTCAATTTCCAAACATCCATCAAGGCCCAGTTCAAATTCTATTATTCTCCAGAAAGCCCACTTCTGAACCGTACAACACTTAAAACAGATTCCAAACCAATGACTAAGAAGCCACATGTGACTTGTTTGGCCCAGGTTTCTTTTTTCTTAATAAAACATTATCCCATTGACCACATTTACAAAGTAGGAGATAGCCTCTTTAAGAAAATGTATCTCCAACTTTCCTTGAAAAGAACTGGATGCTCTGGCACCATGGGAGCACACAGTCACATAGCCAAAGCAGCTGTAGCTGAGTAGCAGCTGATGCCTTTTGAAAGATTTTTTTACATTTTAAAATCAGAAGATGACATCAACTACCTGAATTCTGAGACTGTATCTGCAGCAACTGCAATGACTCAAGAAATTCTTGACTGCCTATTAGGCTCTGGATTTACGGAAGTAAACAAGACAAATACAGTTCCTCCCCAAAAGCCTACCTTAGCAGCAAAGACAAAGAGATAAGCAATCAGGATACATCTGACAAATGCTACTAAAAGGCAAGTAGAGAGCACTTCGCACATGGCAAGGGTACTTAACTCTGTCTATAGGAGATGAGGAATACCATGCAGAGAAACTGACTAAAACTGAGATTTTTAGCAGATGTAGGAATCAACCAGAAAGGGGTAGGCGTGGGATAAGGAAAATCAAATGTGGCAGAGAAAAAAGAACTTTGCAAAGACACTGACAGAAGAAAAAAGCATTAGAAATTGAAATAAGTTGAATATGTCTAGAGCCATGAAAAAAAGTGTTAATTGCTCAGTCGTGTCCGACTCTTTGTGACCCCATGGACTGTAGCCCTCCAGGCTCCTCTGTCCATGGGATTTTCCAGGCAAGAATACTGGAGTGAATTGCCATTTCCTTCTCCAGTGTATCTTCCCAACCCAGGGATCAAACCCGGTTCTCCCACATTGCAGGCAAGATTTTTTACCGCCTAAGCCAGGAAAGCAAGAGCCATGATCCACCCACAAATGCAGGGGTCAGAGAAAGGGCTCAACTGACAGGCCTGGAGGGAAAAAACAAGTATTAGAGTCAGGAGATGTAAGAAAATTTCCATAAAGAGGTTGAATATGCTTGAAGCAGAGAAGAAAGGTTTCAGAGAGCACAGTTCCTGTGTTGAGGGGTGAAATGTGGGAAGAGGGTTGAATATGTAAAAGAGTTTGTTGAGCGGAGAAGAAAGGTTTCAGAGAGCACAGTTCCTGTGTTGAGGGGTGAAATGTGGGAAGAAAAGGAGGGAGAAGCAGTGATAGCCTAATAAAGGGAGAGGGAGGGCGCATAGCGCAGCAGGGGTATGAGGGTGTAGCATAGAAGACCAAAGGGCTTACATCTCGGGCGGTAACCAAGGATAACAGGGATGTGAAGCATGGCAGTTTTGGCCGGTCACAAGTTTGCCAAAACAATTAGTCCCAGCGGTCCCCTGGCGGACGCGGAGGCCGCAACAAAATTCTGCTACGCCCTGGCTGCATTGCACTTCCGTCTCTCTAGAAGACATCAGCTTCGGTCTGGATTGATCGTGCAGACTCCACGAGAGGCTCTGAGTTCCAGGCTGCTGGCACGCAGGCTCTCAGGGAGTGGGTTGTGCGTGTGCTGGCGGGTAGAAGTTAAGTATAAACCACCCTGCATTATTTTCTGGTGTTTCTGTAGGAATGATGGGCCTGTTTACTGCCACTTAAGAGAAAAAAAGTGTTTGCCCATTACAGATTTATAGGGAGAAAAAAGGTGCCAGGAAGTTTTACAGTTGTCCATACCAATACCCAGGATGAGTCTTTGTGTGAATTCGAGTGTCCCCAAGTTGACCTTGCCTCCCCAACGAGACTGAGGGATCCTCCAGAAAAAGGCCGCTTTACACTTTGTTGTAACTCCCGAAGTGCCTATGACCGAACTGGGCACGTCGAACACATTCAGTAAATTTATCGACTTACTGACCTCGGGTCACCGATGCCACCTAGTTCAGCCCTCTTTTTGCCTATTATGGTGCTAAAGAGAAGCGAACCTATTATACCACAGACTCAACACTTTCCTTTATGCCAAACTCCGCTGCGTCTCTCCCCCTCAACCGCAGGAACAGAATCCCTGCACAGTTCAAATTCAGCGGGAGACTCCAGGTCCCACCGCGGAAACGCCCGCCCGCCCGCTCGCTCCCCGTTCCCGGGTGCAGGAGCCCGCGTGCCGGTCCCCATCCACCTCTCGTAAAGGTAAAAAGCGCTCACCGACTCTGGGCCGCCTGGAGATCCCGTAAATGTAGTCTTCCACTCGTCGCCGCGCTCCTGGGGAGGCACTTCCGGCGCACACTAACACGTCAGCAAAAGCGCCCGCCCCTGAGCCCACCTCCGGGGTTTGGGTCAAAGGAAAGCCGGGAAGAGGCACGGTATCTACTTTCTCGTCTCCTGCTCCTGACCCTTCCCGGGATCCGTGATGCCGAGGCAGCTGCAAGGAGCGACGAACGGTCGGGGTTGAGCCCCAAGTGAGCAGAGGGCTTGCGCTCTTCTGGCCCTATCCTCCGGGCCCGCCCCACTTGAAGGTAAACGCCTCTCCCGTTGCGGCCTTGCTCCTTGCGGGCTGCTTTCCAGAACAAGGTTCCGGAAACGTTTACCCCTTTCTTCTGCCACCCTTTTTATCTCAGGACCTTTACCTGCCCTCACCGTTCTCATCAGAGCGGCTAACGTGTGAAAAGTTTCAGTTGGAAGCTTTTAAAAAGCGACCTATCGTGCTAGGTTCCTGAAGTTGTCCCCCAGAACATTCCAATCATCAAGCGATTTTCCTATCACATCGCGAATAAGGATGCCTTAGAAACATTATTTTGCAACTTGTGATCTTTAGTACACACCACACACGCTTTTTAAATCGAAAATATGAACTTGGTTGAATCTGGTATAACTCTCACAGATGACTTGCTGACTTTGCAATATACGATATGAAAATGAGTTACAGATTTTACTTGTAAACTTAAAAATACATGTACAGGCCAGTACTCTTCAGGACACTGAAAATTATTCAAATAATAAAATGTATCATTTCATAATTTAGCGATAATATGCGAAATTAGTGATTTGAGAGAACTTTAATTACATCATAATGTGAGGGTAAAATTTCTTCTTAGCACTGCTCCAGAGAAAAATATTACGACAATCAAAAAGGCACCCAGCCAAATCAGTGAAAATCAGTGGCTAAGGTTCTTCCTGCCCTCCCAGGCTTTTTCTCACGTGGGTGGGCAAGGTATTAAGTGTATCTGAAAGCACTGTCTTGCTCTTAGCCTGATGAGAGATTAAGAGGAGCCTCAGAGTTTTTACCTCATTTGTTTGAAACTCACCTCTTCATTCACACCATATGCCATCACTGAAAGGGTTAGTGTAAAGAATCTTTTAAGTGGTGTCTGGAGCAAAGCAATTCCTTAATTCACCCAGCCAGAGTCATTGTTCCTGAGCCAATTCTTAGGTAGGTTAAGGAGTCTCAGGGCTCTTGAAGAGGAGAAAAGGACAAAGTCTTTTTTCTACATTGCTTTGTCTTAGTCATATAAAACTTTTTTTCCTTAAACTCTAGGTTTTTATGACAACAGTCTTTAACTTTTTTTAAGCCCAGAGCTAATGCTTACACAACAAAACAATTCATTTGTATGCTTTTCCTTAAACTCTGTACTAATGATTATGTAACAACAACGTATCTTGCTCAAGGACATGTTTCTCCTTCTTAACAAGAACCTTCTGACTAATCTTGTCATCTTAAGACATAGGTTGTGGAAGTGGGTCTGGTAAAAGTATATAAGGCTTTAATAAAACTAGCAAGGGGAGCATTCTTCTTCCCCCGTCTGATGTCTATGTCAGAAGCTTTCTCTGTACTTTTTCCACTGTAATAAAACTTCTGTGACACAAAAGCTCTAAGTGATCAACCCTTGTCCCTGATCCCGAAGCTAAATCTTCTTTGGAGATCATGAATCTGACATCGTTCACCATAAGCTATCACTGACTATTACTAAGAAGTAAGAAAAATTGTATAAATTTGTCATTTGCCTATAGTATTAATTTTATTTGGAAGGGAGAATACCTGTTTTAGATTGCTTCTGGGTTGGTTTGTTTCTTTGTTTTTTAGAAATGAGTGGTGGATTGGCCCCAAGTAAAAGCACAGTGTATGTATCCAATCTGCCCTTTTCCCTGACCAACAATGACTTATATCGGGTAAGTTGCTATATTAGTACTATTATCTACTGAATTCTGTATTAGAGATACAAATATGGCTTAAGCAAGCAGTTCTCTTAAACAATATTCTTACTAGATACATTAAAATGCACTTTTAATCATTAATACCAAAGACCTCTATTGCAAACATAAGTGAAAAAAATTAGATGTTTGTTATTTCCAAAGAAAATTTCCAGTGCTTTATAGAGAATAACAAGTTTGTTGTTTTCTTTTTTTGGGTTTGTTTTTAAAAAATGCAGAAGACACTACTAGCATAATGAAGCTGATTTTTCCTGCTTGCTAACTTGACTTTTGAAACTGGTAGTGGGGTGGAGGTTTTGGAGGAAAGAGCTGATGGAAGCAAAACAGATCCCTTTCCTAACTCTCCAATTCTGAAAGTATATCTTAATTTAATATGTAGCAAGAACTTAACAGTTTAATAAAGTTTGTTTTCAATTCACAATAGGGTGATGAAAAGAGAAAAAGAAATCCTTTCCAACATATTCTTTATCCTCCTTACCTTACAGAGAACAAAATTTCCTGCTTTGTCTATTCTGCAGATTGATGGTTGAGAGGGATTTCCAGGGATGACATGAGTCCTATCCTCCAAGTGTGCCCTCTTTTCTCTGCTATTTTGGGTAGATGTTAACTACAGTAGAGAGATGCTGCATAGGTGATACCTCAGTTCAGTTCAGTTGCTCAGTCGTGTCCGACTCTTTGTGACCTCATGGACTGCAGCACACCAGGCCTCCCTATTCATCACCAACACCTGGAGTTTACTCAAACTCATGTCCGTTCGGTCAGTGTAGCCATCCAACCATCTCATCCTCTGTCGTCCCCTTCTCCCACCTTCAGTCTTTCCTAGCATCAGAGTTTTTTCAAATGAGTCATTTTTTTGAATCAGGTGGCCAAAGTATTGGAGCTTCAGCATCAGTCCTTCCAATGAATATTCAGAACTGATCTACTTTAGGATGGACTGGTTGTATCTCCTTGCAGTCCAAGGGACTCTCAAGAGTCTTCTCCAACACCACAGTTCAAAAGCATCAATTCTTCAGTGCTCAGCTTTCTTTATAGTCCAACTCTTACATCCATACATGACTACTGGAAAAACCATAACCTTGACTAGACAGACCTTTGTTGACAAAGTAGTGTCTCTGCTTTTTAATATGCTATCTTAAGTCTACCACTGTTTCCTCATCTGTTTGCCTTGAAGTGATGGGACCAGATGCCATGATTTTAGTTTTCTGAATCTTGAACTTTAAGCCAACTTTTTCACTCTAATCTTCATTTTCATCAAGAGGCTCTTTTTCACTCTCCTCTTTCACTTTCATCAAGAAATAGAGGAAAACAATAGAATGGGAAAGACTAAAGATCTCTTCAAGAAAATTATAGATACCAAGGGAACATTTAATGCAAAGTTGGGCTCAGTAAAGGACAGAAATGGTATGGACCTAACAGAAGCAGAAGATAATAAGAAGAGGTGGCAAGAATACACAGAAGAGCTGTACAAAAAAGATCTTCATGACCCAGATAATCACAGTGGTTTGATCACTCACCCAGAGCCAGACATCCTGGAGTCTGAAGTCAAGTGGACCTTAAGAAGCATCACCACGGACTAAGCTAGTAGAGGTGATGGAATTCCAGTTGAGCTGTTTATGATCCTAAAAGATGATGCTGTGTAAGAGCTGCACTCAATATGCCAACAAATCTGGAAAACTCAGCAGTGGCCGCAGGACTGGAAAAGGTTAGTTTTCATTCCAGTCCCAAAGAAAGGCAATGCCAAAGAATGCTCAAACTACCACACAATTGCAATCATCTCATAAACTAGTAAAGTAATGCTCAAAATTCTCCAAGCCAGGCTTCAGTAATAAGTGAACCATGAACTTCCAGATATTCAAGCTGGTTTTAGAAAAGGCAGAGGAACCAGAGATCAAATTGCCAACATCCACTGGATCATCGAAAAAGCAAGAGAATTCCAGAAACACGCCTATTTCTGCTTTATTGACTATGGCAAAGCGTTTTAACTGTGTGGATCACAATAAACTGTGGAAAATTCTGAAAGAGATGGGAATGCCAGACCACCTGACCTGCCTCTTGAGAAATCTGTATGCAGATCAGGAAGCAACAGTTAGAACTAGACATGGAACAACAGACTGATTCCAAATAGGAAAAGGAGTACGTCAAGGCTATACATTGTCACCCTGCTTGTTTAACTTATGTACAGAGTACATCATGAGAAACACTAGGCTAGATGAAGCACAAGCTGGAATCAAGATTGCTGGGAGAAATATCAATAACCTCAGATATGCAGATGACACCACCCTTACGGCAGAAAGTGAAGAACTAAAGAGCCTCTTGATGAAAGTGAAAGATTTGATACATAGTACTTGATTAGTTAATTAAGACAGCTTGAGTCTCGAAGAACAGAGAAAAGGAACTTTAATTTCCTTCCTTGTATTAAATAGAGACATCTCTCTCTTTATTGAATACTTACTGTGTGCCACAGAACATTGTTCCAGGTACTAGGAACACATGAGTGAACAAAAAGATGAAAATCTCTTCTGGCACTCAAAGTACAGCAAGATAGAGAAACAATTTGAAATATAAAAAATTCAAATGATATTTGTCAAAAATAGATAACTAAGTTAATGCTAAGGTGTTAGGTGCTAAGGGGAAAAATAAAGCAGGGAAGAGTTACTAAATGTTAGTTTAGGGGTGAAATTTTACTTTAGGAAGGTGACTTTTGATTAAGACATGAAGGAAATAAGAGGCAGCTGTGCAGATGTCTAAGGAGGACAAGAATTTCAGTCAGACAATAAATAAAGTGGAGAGAAGAGGGCAGTCAGAGGCAAGCACATTCAGGACTTACAGTGCCTTATAGGACTTGCATAATGGTAAGATAATAATGATAAGGACTCTGGGTGAACTGAGATGCCATTAGAAAATATTATATAGAAAATGGTCATTCATACAGATGGCCAATAGCCACATGAATGAAAAGATCTAAACATTGATGATTATTAGAGAAATGAAAATAACTACATGAAACACCACCTCACACCAGTCAGAATGACCATCATTAAAAAGTCTACTGTGGTGTTGGAGAAGACTCTTGAGAGTCCCTTGGACTGCAAGGAGATCCAACCAGTCCATCCTAAAGGAGATCAGTCCTGGGTGTTCATTGGAAGGACTGATGCTGAAGGTGAAGCTCCAGTACTTTGCCCACCTCATGCAAAGAGTTGACTCACTGGAAAAGACCCTGCTGCTGGGAGGGATTGGGGGCAGGAGGAGAAGGGGTCGACAGAGGATGAGATGGCTGGATGGCATCACCAACTCGATGGACATGAGTTTGAGTAAACTCTGGGAGTTGGTGATGAACAGGGAGGCCTGGCGTGCTGCGATTCATGGGGTCGCAAATAGTCGGACACAACTGAGCGACTGAACTGAAAAAGTCTACAAACAGTAAATGCTGGAGAGAGTGTAGAACAAAAAGAACTCTCCTACATCATTGGTGGGAATGTAAATTGGTGTAGCTACTATGAAAAACAGTATGGACGTATCCCAGTGGTGCCTGGGGCAGTTGACTATAGTATATTCTTGGGCTTCCCTGCTGGCTCAGAGGTTAAAGCATCTGCCTGCAATGCGGGAGACCTGGGTTCGATCCCTGGGTCGAGAAGAACTCCTGGAGAAGAAAATAGCAACCCACTCCAGTATTCTTGCCTGGAGAATCCCATGGACGGAGGAGCCTGGCGGGCTACAGTCCACGGGGTCTCAAAAAGTCGGATGCGACTGAACAACTTCACTTTCATTTTCAAAAAACTGAAAATAAGAGTTACCATAGGGATCCCACAATCCCAGTGCTGAGTATATATCCATACAAGACTATAGTTTGAAAAAATATATGCACCTCTATGTTCATAGCAGTACTATTACCTATAGCCAAGACATGGAAACAATCTACATGTCTATCAACAGATAAATAGATGAAGATGTGAGGGGTGTGTGTGTGTGTGTGTGTGTGTGTGTGGAATACTACTCAACCATGAAAAGAATAAAACAGTGCCATTTGCAGCAACATGGATGACCCTAGAGATGCTACTAAGTGAAGTAAATCAGGAAGAGAAAGACAAATACCATAAAATTTCACTTACATTTAGAATCTAAATATGACACAAATGAACTTAACCTACGGAACAAAAGCAGACTCACAGACATAGAGAACAAACTTAATGGTTGCCAAAGCCAAGAAGGGATTGACTGGTAATTTGAGACTAGCAGATACAAACCACTATATATAGAATGGATAAACAACAAGGTCTTAACTGTACAGTACAGGAAACTCTATTCAATATCCTGTAATAGACCTAAATGGAGAAGAATGTGTGTGTGTGTGTGTGTGTGTGTGTGTGCGCACGCGCATACATGCATATATATGTATGTATATATATATACACACATGCATCACTTTGCTGTCCACCAGAAACTTAACATTGTAAATCAACTATCCTTTAATAAATTAATTTTTTAAAGAAAGAAAATGAAAAGCAAACCACAAAAAAAAAAAGAAAACTGTCTTTATTATAAATCTCCAGTATTACTAACACTGCAATCTAGTTATACTGTGTTCCAGGGTTGAAGTGGAAGTTTTAGTCACTCAGTCTTGTCCAACTCTTTGCAACCCATGGACTATAGCCCACCAGGTTCCTTTGTGCATGGAATTCTCCAGGCAGGCAAGAATACTAGAGTAAGTAGCCAGCCATTCCTTTCTTCAGGGGATCTTCTGGACCCAGAGGTCAAACCTGGGTCTCCTGTATTGCAAGCAGGTTCTTCACCTGAGCCGCTCAGGGAGCCCCAGGGTTAGACAATTATAGAATTCAAACATTTATTACTGCTATTTCTTACAGATATTAATGTATCGTAAAAGACTCTTCTACAAAGTGTTATAAACAGGAGCTATCAGTATATAAGTACTGGCTGAAGCAGTAGAAATAGATAAGATTGCCTAGAGTGAAGATGTAGATGTAAAAGGGAAGGAAGGGCCAACTGTAAAGTGCCACCAATATATTAGGATGGGCAGAAGAAGTAGGCTGATGGGAATCGATTTTTTCAATATAGAAACTTTTTATTTTATAAGCAGTCTAAGTAAAGATCTGTCTTCTGACATAGTGATTGCTTGATGGGGTGGCGGAGTAAGTTAGGAACAGTGATATTCTACAACATTGATAATTAAAGCACAGGGTTTCTCTGGAGCTCTGGTGGGGTTGACAGTTGCCAGGGATATACCTTAGGAACTGTAGCTGTGTGGTGTGTGCCTTCAACCTACCACACATGAAGTGGTTTTTTTTTTTTCCCTTATACACTTTGGTCAGAAATCTAAGAATTAAGGTAAATAAATACCTGTGATGCCAAGACAAAAAAGAGTATTATTCGAGTCACTAAAAAATATATCTTCTATGGCCTGCCTTACTTACTAGAGGCTAAAAATTTTCATAAACTACAATAAAGGATGTGGTCAGTATATACAGCCTGAAAACTTAATGTGTTTTTTATGATTTTAAATTGATTGCAAATCATTATGTGGTCTTTTGTTTCAGATATTTTCCAAGTATGGCAAAGTTGTAAAGTAAGTACATCAGATTCTGAAACTTCATTTAAAAGTCTATCTTAATTTTCTTCTCCATTATTTTCTTAATGAAAGTAGATTTACTATATTTTTGTAAAACAGATATTTGATATAAAAAATAAAAATACTGTTAACATTTTGTGAGTATTTAATTTTTTAATATATATAAATATCTATAGACAAATCTTAAACGACTCAATTCTATGCATGCAATTTTATTTCCTTTTTTTAACTTGACATATTGTAAATAGCTTTCCATGTACTATATAGATACATGCTTGTAGCTAATGATTTCATGGTAGTCCTTTATGTTATTTAGTTATTAGTTATTATTTGTTATAATTATTAATGTAATTTTATACCATATTATTAAGAACTGAAACTGATTCTGTTATCCAATATAAGACATAAAAGCTCAGATTAAATGTAAATATCAGTTAGTAGAAGGTATGTTAGCAAGTATACTATAAATGGATTATTATTTGCCAAACAATGTAAAAACAAAAACCACTGACTCTTGAACAGGGTTAATGAGAGGATAAAGTAAAAACAAGATAGTGTTACTCTATCTTATAACTAACATATGTAT
This sequence comes from Odocoileus virginianus, assembly GCF_023699985.2. Lineage (NCBI taxonomy): Eukaryota > Metazoa > Chordata > Mammalia > Artiodactyla > Cervidae > Odocoileus > Odocoileus virginianus. Next base: position 35,338,006 of record NC_069697.1, read on the forward strand.
ATGTTTTAGTATAAATTTAAAGTCATATTTAAAATCCCATGAATTTAGAGCATATTTATCTTGACTACTTGTTTTTGTTTAGTTTTTGATAAATGTATGTTAAACAGTTGAAGTTCATCTGCATCCTGAAGTTAACATATTTTGAAATTACTTCTCCGTTAAAAAAAATCATCAAAAATACTACTAGGTCAATTTTGAGGTCTTCAGAATTTCAAACAGTGATCGTTATCAATCAGAACACTAATAATAATGATATGAAACAATGAGCACATGCTAGGCATTGTTCTAATATGTGCGCATGCGTGCACTCAGTCATGTCTGACTCTTATTGTGACCCCATGGACTAACCCGCCAGACTCCTCTGTCCATGGAATTTTCCAGGCAAGTATAGTGGAGTGGGTTGCCATTTCCTATTCCAAGGGATCTTGCCAACCCAGGGATTGAACCTCTGTCTCCTACATCTCCTGCATTGGCAGGTGAATTTTTTACCACTGTGCCACCTGGGAAGCCTTATTGTTCTAATATCTTTACATAAATTATCTCATTAAAGTCTCACAACTATCTTTTAAGGTAAACACTGCTATTATCCTGATATTATAATTGACAAAACTGAAGCCTGTAAACCTAAAATCATATTGCCAGTTAGCAGTGAAGACAAGGCTTGATTCCAGCCTGTTCCTTTACCTTCCCATTACCTTTTCTTGATTTTTCCCTGTCAGAATCACTGAATAAATTTCCGTATCAATACATATTTGTTAGCCATGAGAATGCTATGAAGTTAGACACAGAGTTAGTGAAGTCATGCAGTCGTGTACGACTTTTTGCAACCCCATGGACTGTAGCCCACCAGGCTCCTCGGTCCATGGGATTTTCCAGGCATGAATACTGGAATGGGTTGCCATTTCCTTCTCCAGGGGATCTTCCCAACTCAGGGATCGAACCCGGGTCTCCCTCACAGTAGACAGACGCTTTACCATCTGAGCTACCAGGGAAGTCCTAGACACAGAGTTATAAGCATCTATAAGCAGGGAAGACATGATCTAGTCTAGAGAATCAGAGTAGTTTTACAAACTTAGTGTCCTTTGAGTTGAAACCTGGAGGCTGAGTACCAGTAGGTAAAAAGAATGAGAAGAACATTTCCGGTAGAGGGATTGTGCGAAGGCCCTCCAAGACCCTCTGGCAAGAGAAAATAAACAGATCGTGAAACAGCCAGTGTGACTTGAGATGAGTGAGCAAGAGGGAGAAAGCACAAGCTGGGTCCGGAAGCAGGTTCCTTGAAGGACCCCAAGAGTCTCTTAAATAATTTTAATTGGAGGAGTGACATGATTTGAAGTTTTAGAAGCTTGTTCCATCCAACTTCAGTGTAGATACTAGATTGGAGGGGAACATGAGCAGATGCAGGGAAACCAGTCACAAGATATAACAGTAGCCCTGGGAAGAAATCTAGACTAAAATGACACAGGTGCAGAGGTAGAAACTGGTCAGACTTGAGAGATCATTAGGCAGAAGAATGGGTAATACTTAGTGATGCACTTACTTTGTATATAATGGTTGGGTGAATGAGAAGGGGGTGTTACAGATGACACCCAGGTTTCCCAGAATAGTGTCTACTTCACTGTATGTGCTTAAATGAGTGCATCATCTACCTTATATCAGGAAATGGTGCCACCATCTACCTTTTCTCCCATGCCAGGGACAGGGGAATAAATCCTAGGTTTCTCCTTTCAGTTCCTTGATATAATTACTTTTCTGTTATCATAGAAGGTAATTCTGTCAGAATAACGTATTTTAGTTGGTTAATAGGTCTCTCTCCACCTCTAGACTCTCAGTTTTTTCCTGAGGGTAAAAACTTTGTCCTGCTGCTTGTGCTTGAGGCTGATAGAAGGACTGGATGGCCTCATGAACAAACAAATGGATACATGCTTTTGAGAAGCTATTTTCTCAATCAAAATAGGTGAGCTGAAAGGAGCATTTTATAGATAAAGCTTAAAGAGGTAGCTGGCAAATTAATAAAGTGAAAATTCCATCACATGTATCCAAACATAAAGACTTGTCATTACTGCAAAAAAAAAAAAAAAAAAAAACTCTTTAATAGGGAAGATGAGGCAGTGTTTATACAGATTTCAGCAGAGACAGGCAGTTAAAGAATTTTAAGAACTGATACATTCTGAACCCTGACAAATTAGTAAAATTTTATGGGCCAAGATTGAGAATTTAAAGAGGGTAGAAGCCATATGAACAGAGGCAGCAGTTTAGGGGGAAGTTAGGCCATGCTCCGTAAACACTGAGAGCCTTCTTGTGGCTCAACCTTATAGTGTGCAAGTCAGGAGCAGTGAAAGATGAGGGAGGTGGGAGCCGTAGTCACAAAGGCTATTGGTTGCTGGACCAAAGAATAGGCAATTTGAAGAAGCAACAACATTTAAGCACGGGAATAAGTGATTTTATTTATTCCTTAAGTAGAATACTCTTCCACTAGCATATGAGCAGGAATTAACATCAAGGGAACCAGTAAGAATAGACAATGGAAACAGTAATGCCACAGTGGACAAGAAAAAGAGCAGTAGGAATAGAAAAGAGAGGACGGAGGAGAGAGATCATTAATAGAGGATGATTTCGAAATCTAACACTTCCAAAATAGTACTCTCAAAAAATTAATTTATGACTTTAACTGACCCCCAGAAACATTATGAATTTTTTTAAAGTTAAAGCAACATCTTCACACTTTTTTTAAAAATGGGTTAAAAAGTTTGTTATGTTAAATAACTGGTGTGTCTTTGCAGAAAATTAGTCTAAACTTGAACTTCATCGAGTACTTCTTTCCTTCTAAACCCAATGAATAAACACATGCTGCCTTTGAGAAAGTAAACCATTTTAGTTGCCCATTTTTCCCTAAGTTATTGTAACTTATTTTTTTAATGAAATAAGACATCGCTTTTCTTAATATAGAGGTATCTTTTTACCAATTTCATTCCAGAGACTATAGGTACGTAAAAACCCAAACCTAAATAAAATAAAATTTAATATATGAAATGTAATATTAAATAAAATTTCTGTTTGTTTATTCATTCATATCCTCTTATCTGTTTTCCTGTTAATTTAGTTTTTAGAAAATTATTAAGCTTTGTCTTAGTCTCTTTTTTGCTATTTGGAAATAATCTCAAATTTATGTTACAAAAATAGTACAAAAAACATCAAAATATCCTTTACCCAGATTCACTTATTGTTAACATTTTACCCAATTTATTTTGTCATTTGTACTCTCTCCCCAATGTGTGTTCATGTATGGGTATGTATATGTGTGTGTGTATATGTATATATGTGTGTGTATGTATATGTGTGTGTGTGTATACATGTATATATATGTGTGTGTGTGTATGTATGGCTTCCCAGGTTGGAGCAGTGGTAAAGAACCCACCTGCCGGTGCAGGAGATGCAAGGGACTCAGGTTTGATCCCTGGGTCAGGAAGATCCCCTGAAATAGGAAATGGCAACCCACTCCAGTATTCTTGCCTGGAAAATTCCATGGAGAGAGGAGCCTGGCAGGCTACAGTCCATGGGGTCACAAAGCATCAGACACAACCAAGCACACATGTATATATGCCTCTATGTGTGTGTCTTTATGTGTATATGTGGATACATACACACAAACAGTTTGTTTTTGTGAGTCATCTTAGGGTGTTATAAACATCATCACCCTTTACTCCTAGATATAGTATTTCATTGTGTATTTCTTAAAAATACATTAGGGTTATATATTATATAGCCACAGTACAGTTAACTAAACTCATAAATTTATCCTGATGCAGTACTTTTGTTGCATCAATTGTCCATGTTCCAGTTTTGTCAATTGACCTAATAATATCCCACATAGAATTTTTCACCTATAGTGCAGAATCCAGTCTAGAGTTTGGTGTTGAGTTTTACTGTCATATCTTTTTAGCCTCCTTTAGTCTGAAATGTTTATAAATAATACAGCTCTAACCCATGTGTTTTCTTGATGTTGCCTCATGATTATATGGGGGTTATGTAGTCTTGGCAGGTATACTCTATAGATGATGTACTCTGAAGGTGTCACTCTGGATTCATACAGCATCCATCTATCTCATCAGTGATACTAATTTTGATCACTCAGTCAAGGTTTAACCAACTTCTCCGCTGTGTAATTATTTTTCCGTTTTGCAACTAATAAGCAATCAATGGGAGACACTTGTTGCAAACATCTTGTTCCATATAAAAATTTCATTTGAGACCTAGCATTTGTTGATGATTCTTGCCTGACCCGGTCTTTACCGTGATCGTTTCAAATGGTGCTTTTCTAGCGCTGGCCCTCCTGTGCAGTCACCAGTCATCCCCTGGCATTGTGCTATAAGCAGGAGCCCTCCTTTCTCCCCGTTTATTTATTTATTATCAGCGTGGACTTAAAAATCGCTTTCTTATGTGGTTTGTAATTCATTACTGTATTTAATTATTTTGGTACTCAGATTGTCCTAGATTTGGCCAAGAGGCTCTCCCTTCAGCTGGCTTCTCTGTTCTTGTGCCGTGACCCATCATTACTTTTTTTTTTCAAGTGCTTCCTTTCTGGCATAACAAGATGTTCCAAGTTCATCTTGTACATAGCCTCTCCCAGCCTTCAAATCAGCCGTTTCTCCAAAGGGCCCTGTTAAATATTGTTGCTTAAACTGTATTTAATGACACATGATGAGCAGGGCCAACAGGACTAGGGATGGGTGAAGGATGAGGAGAAAGAGCAGGCTCTGTGCTCTTGTCACTATCCATACCATTCAGATACTTTGGGTAGTATGGCTGAAAAGCACAGAACTGGAGATTCTTTTAAGTAATAGTAAGAATATAGTTTTATTCTAAAACCAGAAAAAAAATTTGAGTAAATCACTTTACTTTTTGTGCAGAAAAGAATACCTCAGTTTTGTTTTTTTCCTGCAGAGTGAGGGAGTCAGTAGAGAAGAGGAATTATGCTTAATCTTCCAAGATTCCATTGTCTCTGTAATCTCTTTACTTCATTCTCAACTTCTGATTAATGTTTAATTTATCAGATACTCCTAATCATAGCTGTGTTCACTTGTGTTAGTATCACAGTTTCTCATTTCAAGAATTTATTCGTATGTTTTATTTATTGCTGCCTCATTTTTAACTGGCTATTTGTTTATGCTTTAAGGGTTACTATAATGAAAGATAAAGATACCAGGAGGAGTAAAGGGGTTGCATTTATTTTATTTTTGGATAAAGACTCTGCACAAAACTGTACCAGGGCAATAAACAACAAACAGGTAAGCCATTCATTCCCAGGAAGGTTTTTTATTTTATTTTATTTTATTTTTATTTTTATTAGTTGGAGGCTAATTACTTTACAATATTGTAGTGGTTTATGTCATACATTGACATGAATCAGCCATGTATTCCCCATCCCGATCTCCCCTCCCACCTCCCCATCCCATCCCTCCGGGTCTTCCCAGTGCACCAGCCCCGAGCACTTGTCTCATGCATCCAACCTGGGCTCGTGATCTGTTTCACTATAGATAATATACATGTTTCGATGCTGTTCTCTCGAAACATCCCACCCTCGCCTTCTCCCACAAAGTCCAAAAATCTGTTCTCTACATCTGTGTCTTTTTTTCTGTTTTGCATATAGAGTCATCATTACCATCTTTCTAAATTCCATATATATGTGTTAGTATACTGTAATGGTCTTTATCTTTCTGGCTTACTTCACTCTGTATAATGGGCTCCAGTTTCATCCATCTCATTAGAACTGATTCAAATGAATTCTTTTTAATGGCTGAGTAATAATCCATGGTGTATATGTACCACAGCTTCCTTATCCATTCATCTGCTGATGGGCATCTAGGTTGCTTCCATGTCCCAGGAAGGTTTTTAACCAAAAGTCTGTGTTCAAACCAGGCTAAAAATGTGGGGATGCAGTGGGTGATAGAGTCTGATGGATATCAGTAGGTCCTGAGGGTATTTTACTTATAGAAAAGAGGTCAAAACTGTACTGGGTTCCCAAAACACTGGTAGAATATAAGGAATAAAAATCTATTCTACAGGAAAGAATTTGCCACGCCTACCTGGGCATTTGCTAAAATAATATAAAAAAAAAAAATAGAATTGAAAACTTGAGGAAATGAAATCTGATAACTGTAGTTGTAGGTTTCAATGAGATAACATCCTTCTGCATTTACATTTTTCTCTGGTCCAGTTATTTGGTAGAGTGATAAAAGCAAGCATTGCTATTGACAATGGAAGAGCAGCTGAGTTCATCCGAAGACGAAACTATTTTGATAAATCTAAGTGTTATGAATGTGGGGTGAGTATACCTAAAGCAATATAATTTTCCATTATTTACTTGAAGGTGTTTTTCACATCGATGTTTTATTTGTGTTCTCCAGAACTCCTGGATGGCTAAAATCGAGTTAAAAAAGTTTCACTTTGGGAATGTAGACTCATATAAGTAAATTCAGTTGATGTATGAATAGTTGATAGTATGATGTAAAGACAATCTGAGTTGGGTAATCTATAGTGGTATTTTCTCCAGTTTCTAAATCTTTCGAAGTTGTTAGATTAAAAAGTGTTAAGACTAATTACCTATATTATTGTCTGAAAGATTTTAGTGACCCATAAGTTTTTGCATTTCTATAGTATTTTGACAATGATTAAGTATCACAGATCAGCAAAAACACTGTCATATGACCTATCCTCTGTGGGATATTGTTTTGAAAAGTTTTCCCACCTGTTGGTACTGCTATAGTTCAGGAGCTGAATTATACCCAGATTTTCTTACCTAGTTCTCACCATCTATTAGCACTGTTATCCATTTAAACTTTGGGTGATTGGAGACATACATAAGCCACAGAGCAGTTTTGCACAAGGCCCGTAATGATATCAGGGGAACTTCAGTCTGGGTCTCATTGCTTTCTGTCTCTAAAATTGTTTCTAAAATGTCTCCATGTATATGATCCCGAGATTAATGGGGAGCTTTTACTGAAGGGAAAATTACTGAGAGACATTGTTCTGGCTATAGGATTATATGGAAGATAGAAGGAAATGGTTTTTGGAGTTCTTTCTCCAATGCCACTCACTCCCCCTCAAAAATATTTACATACACAGACAGGTAAGTAAGTGGATAGATGGATGGATAGATGAAAAGAGAGAACAAGCAAGGTCTTGGGTAAGTTCTGTCAAATTTTGTGATTCTAACACCTAAGTTAATGTTTCAAAAACTGTGTTCCAGACTCCTAAGTTTTGTTAAAAAAAAAAAAAACGAAGAGAGGGTGGAGTTACTATGATCAGATAGATGACTATATTCACAGTAGATATTATTTGAGAACTTCTAGATAAATCTGTTAATCTCTCTTGGTTTATGGGTCCATAAATGTGTTATGTTGTACTTTGTACATTTTAGTATTTCTTAAAACTCTTCCTCACCCCAAATCTGTTTATTTTAGCCTTTTTTTCTCAAAGCTGTTGCATTGTTAAACCCTTTTTTGTATGGGATATGTTAACAGTTTTTGATATATCATTATTCCAGAACACTTTGCAAAATGGTTCTCTAAGTGCATTCTCTCAGCAGTGCCTTATTAAATAATAACACCTTTTGGGTTCAGCCATGTCCCCAGGTATAAAAAGTACACAGTTGGTTTGATGCTTTATAAAATATACTTGAAAAGCATGATTAATTTTCTCTTCTGCTGTTTTAATCCTGGCTCAGTCTCTCCCCACACCCTCATTCTCACATAAATCTTCTTAAAGTTATTTTGGTAAGTTAATATACAGATTCATTGTCTTCTTTTACAACTCAGACAATGTTATGTCTCATTTTAATGTTACAGCTAGTCCAGCACTGTCAAATACAAATATATGCAAGCTACAAGTATAATTTTAAATGTTCTAATAGCCACATTAAAAAAACAATAAACAGGGTAAAAGTTAAATATATTTTATTTAATTCAAAATATTATCATTTGAATTATGTAATTAATATTTTTAAAGTATAATATTTTATATTATTTTTTCCTGCTGTCTTCACAATCCAGTATGTACCAATTCAAACAACTGATTCACAATCCAGTGTGTATCAGTTCAAATAAACCAATTCTCAATAACCACAAGAGAATTATAACAAATGGCTACCATAAGTGGGCAATGCTAGTGTAGTCTGGATATGAACTAAACAAAATGAAATTAATTGAGAGGAAAAGTGAGGAAGACTTTAAATTTTCCATTTGTTTTTAAAAGAGATTGCTAACATCATTGAAGTTAGGAGTAGTTTTGTCCCCATTTTATCATACTAAAAATTTTTACATTTAAGGTAGATGGTCCATTTAAATTTTGAATTTTTATATCCTGAATCTTGACATTTAAAAATGTTTGAGGGAAGAACACTTCTTTTACTCTTAGGAAAAAGATTTAAATACTTCTTTATTAGGAGTTATAATATCATAATCTCTTCCATTTAAACATTAAAGTAATGGGTTTTAATTTCTTTGTGTATATTCCCTGTGCAACAATATTCTTTCTTAAGTTCTAAAATATTTTAATCCTAAGGAACCACCAAGTTTCTGTTAATAATACATAATGTATATCTTTTCTTATTTTGTGTTACTAACATAAATGCACTATTTCTTCCTTTCCTTCTTAACGAAAAACAAAAGGAAAGTGGACACTTAAGTTATGCCTGTCCTAAAAATATGCTTGGAGAACGTGAACCTCCAAAGAAGAAAGAGAAAAAGAAAAAAAAGAAAACTCCTGAGCCAGAAGAAGAAATGTATGTATATCCACTCTTACCAAATACATTAAGTGTATTCACTTCTGTCTTTTTACTATTGACTGCATTTTGATTTTTTTAATAATTTAGTGAAGAAGTAGAAGAAAGTGAAGATGAAGGGGAAGATCCTGCTCTTGACAGCCTCAGTCAGGCTATAGCTTTCCAGGTATTCAGTAGTTCTTTTTCAAAGGCACCTACCATAGCTCCCTTGAGTTAATAGTTTTATATTCCTTGCTTGCTTTATTAATCATCTCCTCATGACATCCTCTGTCTTTCCCCTTTGCCCCTAAACTTTAAGAGATAGGCTCTTTCTTTAAGATCTTTAGAATAGTGTGATGGAAAAGTTCCTATTGGTTCTTTATAGATTTTAAGGGCCCCACAACACTTTTAATATCATAATCTGTTTTCAGTATAGAACTGAATAGAACTATTTGGTTAAAATGAGTTTAGCCCCCAACAGAAAAGATTTTATTAAATCAAAGGTATTGTTTTAAAAGAAGCTTCATTTTAAAATAAAACCAAAAACATTTTTGATCATTAAAGGTCCTAATACAAGTATATGAAACATTTTTTGAAGAAAATGTATAACTTCATGATTTTGTATAACTTGTTATTTTCTTTTAATGTAATTTATAAATTATAAATGCATACATCAATTCATTTTTCCTTTTAGTTAATTAATTCAGTATTTTATGTAATGTACCCACATCCAACAGCAATGGCAAGTAAGCTTCATTTCATATGCCTGTTAATAGAAATTGCCCAGGTTAATTCTGAGTAACATGGTAAGACTGGGAGAAAACTTGGGGGTAGGAGAAATAATATTATTTTAATATTATTAAATATTAAGCAGATTCCTGATTTTTGTTTTGTTTATTTTCCAAATAACCTTTACAGCAAGCCAAAATTGAAGAAGAACAAAAAAAATGGAAACCCAGTTCAGGAGGTCCTTCAACATCAGATGATTCAAGACGCCCAAGGATAAAGAAAAGCACATACTTCAGTGATGAGGAGGAACTTAGTGATTAAAAATATATATATTATGTAAATATCATTAAAAAAATTTTTTAAGTCTTGGAGTACCAAGTTCCCTTGGGATTAAAAATTACTTTTAGAATTTGAACATAAGAACACTTAGTACCAAATACTTTTTTACTTTAGATAGTTGATAGGAAATGGTAATTTTATAGTATCATATTTATCTTGCATCAAGATTTGCTAATAATCATTAATCTTTAAAATAGTTCATTTGAATAAAAAAGAAAATGTAATACTATCATAACAATGCTATCCCAAGAAGAAAGTGAAAGTCGCTCAGTTGTGTCCGACTCTTTGTGACCCCGTGGACTATACAGCTCATGGAATTCTCCAGGCCAGAAATACTGGAGTGGGTAGCTTTTCCCTTCTCCAAGAGATCTTCCCAACCCAGGGATCGAACCCAGGTCTCCTGCATTGCAGGCAGATTCTTTACCAGCTGAGCCAGAAAGGTAGATAGTAAAAAGATTTGAGAAGTTCATTATAAAAGTTTATTCATTATAAAAGTTTATTCATGAAATAAATTTCATCTTTAAAACAAAAACTTCATAAAGACTGTGGAAAGTTTGGCGTGATTTATTGTTATTCATGTTAATAAAGTTTTCTCAAGAGACCTTTATTTTTAAATGTAGGTATTCTGTTCTCTTAACTTCTTTTAGCTTTATCCCCATCTGGATACATTGCAGTCACCCATAAAATATAAAGTAGCTCTCAGAAGCTTGTAGCCAAGCAGCAGTAATTTGTCCTGTCTTTGGCGTCACGTTCCATTCCCCAGAAGCAGCCAGCCAGCTTCTTTATTTCTTTTCACGTGTACATACATCTTGCTAAATAAAATATATATATTTCTGCCACTTAATCCATAAAGGAATGAAGGAGGACTTTTCAAGCTATACTCCCCTCTGCCCTCCTCCACTTTCACAATATGACTTAAAATTTTGGTTAAATCCATATCTTACTGCTTTTATTTTATGATCTTGAAATACTGTTCACTTCAGAGCTAATGAATATACTATGATTACATTTTTCCTAGAGTCAATAGCTGTCTTATTTTTTTCATGTTTTATCTTTGTATTTATGACTAAATCTTCCCATACCCTTTGCAGATAGTTATATGGGAATGGCATTATGAATGAAGCCTTTAATTTTCTATTTTCTCTATTTCTCTACTATTGCAGTTAGTCACTCAATTGTGTTCGACTCTTTGTGACCCCATGGACTGTAGCCCACCAGGCTACTCCGTCCATGGAGTTCTCCAGGTAAGAATCCTGGAGTGGGTTGCCATTTCCATCTTCTCAACCCAGGGATCAAATCCAGGTCTCCCACGTAACAGGCAGACTTTTCACCGACTGAGCCATCAGGGAAGCCGTATTTCTCTACCATTGAGTGCTTTTAAAAAGAATATCTATTGATTAGTTTTTAGTTACTAAAAGCAATAAAAACATTTCCACTTTGAAAACTATAAAAGCAGGTGTTAATGCCTCTCCAGCAAAACATATTCTAGATCTTAGTGAGGAAACCAGACAAAACGACTGAATGCTAGACTAGTGACAGAAACAATATATAGAAAATTTAAATAGTAAAGTATTTTATCAAAATATCTATTACAAACAGTAGAACATTAGTTTTTACCTAACTAAAAAATTAGTGGTGATGAAGATGTCATAAGAATATTTATATACTGGCTAATTTCTAAAGGGTAATTTAACAAGTATCAACTATTTAATTCTACTGTTTGAACCAAAAACATCACATTTTATCCTAGGGTTCCAGTCAGAAATACAAATATTTATGTACAAAGGTATGTATTATTTAAAATTCAAAACATATATACAAAATGATTATTAGAAAGCATTAAAATGTTTCAGAGAACTCCTAATGGGATGAAAAAACATTCCGGATTTAATGGCAAGTACAAAATACCTCCTGTGTATGTATATGTATAGACAAGGTAGTAATGGCACAGTAAGGACTATAATCTCTTGACAGACATACCTAGATTTCTGTGGCCTTGTTTCCACTTGGAGCATTTGGCCTTGGACCACTTACTTAACCTGAGTTAATTTGAAAAATAAAAAGATACAAACAACACAAATGGAAAAATATATGATTCTACCTATATGAAGTACCTGAAATAGGTAAATTCATAGACAATAGAATCTAGGTTACCAGGGACTGAGAGGAAGGGGGAAGTGAGTGTTACTGAGTAATGGGTACAGAATTTTTGTTGGGGATGATGAAAAAGTTTTAGGTATCGATAACGGTGATGGTTTCACAACATTATGAATGTACTTAATGCCACTAAATTGTATACTTAAAACTATTTAAAATGGTAAATTTTATGTATATTTTATCCCACAAACAAATGGACAAGCATAACTTAAAATTTTTGTGTAAAGAACAGTTAGGCCACCAAGACCCTCCCTACCACTGCCCAGTCATGCTGAACCATGATACCTGTAGTCTCCCCCTGTCAATGTCCAGAACACTCCCCGGGGAGTTGAAGCTGGAGTTGCGGGGCAGGGAAGGGAGTTCTTCCTTCCTGGGATAAAAAGACAGACACTGGAAATTTGGGCTCTAAAAAAAAAAGAAACCTTCAACAAAGTCCCTCAAGCTGATACAAGGTGGCAGTAGTGTTAACTGGTACGTGCTTCTGATTAGCTTTTAAGTGCTTCACATGCAAATATGAACAGACACATAAGCATTAACAAATGTTTGAGGAAAGCGTCAAACACAGCAGAATCCAAATGACGATCAAAAAAATGGAGCTTACAGGAGCTGAGGAATTCTGGCTTTAAAACTTTCTGACTCCTGGGTTTCAGAGAAAAGGACTGAGCCCTGTAATAGACTGGTTATTTCTAATGAGAAAGCATTCAATCAGAGAATGCCTGTCTTACCAGATATGTTTTCTTTCCATCTGCAATCACTTATTTACTCATTTGTTATTTGAGTTTTGTTTTGTTTTGTTTTGTTTTTTTGACTAGGTGACTGTTTTGAAACTGCTGTTTACAGTTTTCAGATTATCATAAAGTTAAAGTGAAGTCACTCAGTCATGTCCGACTCTTTGTGGCTCCATGGACTGTAGCCCACCAGGCTTCTCCATCCATGGGGTTTTCCAGGCAAGAGTCCTGGAGTGGGTTGCCATTTCCTTCTCCAGGGGATCTTCCCCACCCAGGGATCGAACCCAGGTCTCCTGCATTGAAGGCAGACGCTTTACCCTCTGAGCCACCAGGGAAGTCCCTATCATAAAGATGGCCACATATAATAGGACAGATTTATGAGTGCATACATGAATGCATGCTTCAGTTGTGTCCAACTCTGCAACCCCGTGGACTATAACCCATCAGGCTCCTCTGTCCATGGGATTCTCCAGGTAAGAATGCTGGAGTGGGTTGCCATGCCTTCCTCCAGGGGAACTTTCCAACCCAGGGATCGAACTGGTATCTCTTAGATCTCCTGCATTGGTAGGCAGGTTCTTTAGCGTCACGTGGGAAGCCCATATTTATAAGTATTAAATGTTAATTCATTTCTTTGTTTCATATTCCATAGGTGTATTATGTGGTACACAACAATGATCGTGAAGTATTTAGGCATTAACATGTAATAGTAAAATCCTTGCTAGAGAAGTACTTGAAAGTTTTATACAGAATATAACACAGCTAGATCAGTAATTTAGATGCAATTATTTATAGAGGAGCAAAACATGATTATAAAAGGTGGGATGAAGAGTCACTGGATCACATAACTGGGACAGTTCAGCTTCAGAAATGGGTGAAAGGGTTAAAATGTAATTAGAAATCTTTTCCTTGTCCTTTAACTACTGCTTTCCTCTATACTACCTTTGTTTTCCAATAACCTTTCTTTATGAGATAGCAGAGATGACCACCAGGATCTCTAAAGCTAGGAATCCTAATAATGAGAACTCCTCCTCTCCACTAATGGTTCCAGCAAAAGTCCCAAGAAAAGCCCTGAGGGGGCAGGCCTGTGTCACAGGCCCCACTTCTGAAGATGAGTAGATTAGTCCCACCCAACTCACATACACTAAGTGTGTGTTCATAGGCAATGTAGTAGTTTCAGTTTGGAATCAATGTGTAAGTTACTTATCTCGTCAAGACTCTTAAGCTCTCCTTTTCATCAAAACAGAATACTGAGGCAGCTGAGCAGGATGCCCAAAGAAAACAGAGATGCAGCCCCAAAGAAAAGCCATTTCCCGCCGTAAGCATTTTTCACAGAGTATTTGCAAAACATATAGAAGGAGGGTAAAGCTCTTTGGAAAGCGGTTTGACAAGCCCTGTCACTTATGGTAACAATGGAAGCAACTGTGTGCGTGTGTATGAACACGCACGTGTTCAGTTGTATCTGACTCTTTGCAGCCCCGTGGACTGTAGCCCTCCAGGTTCCTCTGCCCATGGAACTTTCTGGGCAAGAATACGGGAGGGTGGTGCCATATCCTACACCAGGGGACCTTCCCCATCCAGGGATTGGACTCGTCTCTTGGGTCTCCTGCATTGGCAGGCAGATCACTAGTGCCTCCTGGGAAGCCCATAAGCAATTGCAGTCAGAGACTAAACCCAAGTCCACCGGATGGGTTTAGTCATCATCATTTTTATTATTTATTTATTTATTATTTATTATTATATATTATTACAAAATTGATTTTGTAAAATCCAAATTTTAAGAATCCTCAGGTACTGTTACAGATAGAACCGATTAATAATTTTTATAAGATCTGGTACCTAGAGGGCTCAGCGGTAAAGAATCTGCCCACCAATGTGGGAGACACAGGTTCAATCCCTGATCCAGGATTTCCCGCATGCCGCTGAGCAACCAAGCCCCTGTGCCCTGGACCACAACACTTGAGCAGTGTGCTCCAGAGCCCAGGAACCACAACTCCTGAGCCCACGGGCCGCAACTACTGAGCCCGGGAACTGCAACTGCTGAGCCCGGGAACTGCAATGACCCCTGGAACCACAACTCCTGCGTGCGCATGCGCAACTCCTGAGCCCAGAAATGGCAACTACTGAGGTCAGGGACCACACCCCCCGAGCCAGTGTGCCGCAACTCTTGAGCCCACGTGCCGCAACTACTGAGCCCGCGCCACAACTGCCAAGCCTGCTTGCCAAGACCCCACGACCCACAGCAAGAGAAGCCACCCACCACAATGAGAAGCCTGCACACCACAACTGGAGACGAGGCCCCACTTGCCAAAACCAGAGAAAAGCCCACACAGTGACCAAGACCCAACACAGCCAAAAATAAATTAATCAAAAAGATCTGGTACTGAGAATAAGCAGATCAGAAATACAACACCTTTCATAGAATGCAGTCTTCTTCCTGGGAGTGGTGCATCTTTTATCACTACATCTTTCCAAATGCATGGCTTTTTTCTTTTTTTCTCATTTTCTCAGATTGTATTTTTTTCCATTATGGTTTATTACTAGATATTGAATACAGTTCCCTATGCGATGCAATAGGATCTTGTTGTTTATCCAGCCTACATATTAAGTGCTAGTTACAAATTCCCAATCCAACCCTCCCCTACTCCCTCACGGCAACCACAGATCTGTTCTCTATGTCTGTGAGTTTGTTTCTGTTTCATAGATAATTTTGTGTCATATTTTATATGATATCTTTCTGACTTATCATCTTTAAGTGATATCTTTCTGACTTCACTTAGCATGATAATCTCTAGGTCCAACTACATAGCTGCAAACGGCATTATTTCATTCTTTTTTAATACCTGAGTAATATTCCACATCTTCTCTATCCATTCTTCTATCAATAGGTATTCAGGTTGTTTTCATGTCTTGACTATTGTAAATAGTGCTGCTGTGAAGACATCTGCTGCATTTGTCTTTTTGAATTATAGTTTTGTCAATATATATTCCCAGATATAGGATTCTTGGATCACATGGCAATTCTAATTTAGTTTTTTAAGAAGCCACCATACTGTTATTCATAGAGGCTACACCAATTTACATTCCCACCAACAGTGTAGGAGGATTCTCCACACCCTCTCCAGCACCAAATGCATGGCTTTATGTGAAACACATAATCTTTTATAAGGATATGGCATACTTTGGTGGGAATTATTCCAGGATAATTCAATAGCCACAAATCAGAACACCACATTTAACAAAACAGAAGGATAAAAGTCATATGATCGTGTCAATAGATGTAGAAAAAGCACTTGACAATATCTGGTATCCAGTTATGATAAGAACTCTCAAAAAAATTTCATTTAAGGAGAACATACCTCAACATAATAGAGGCTATATGAGACAAATCCACAACTAATATAACTCAATGGTAAAAGGCTAAAAGCCTTAGGTCTAAGATAAGGAACAAGACAGAAGTGCCCAAAATTATCACCACTTTTATTCAATATAATATTAGAATTCCTATCCATGGCAATAAGAGAAGAGAAAGAAAGAAACGAAAATTGGAAAGGAAGAAGTAAAACTCACTGATAGTGTATATAGAAAACATAATATGATGACAGATGACATGAGAGTATACCAGTAAAGTTTCAGGATACAAAATTAATATATAGAAATCAGCTGCATTTCTATATACTAATAATGAACTATAAGAGAAATTTAGAAAGCTATCCTATTTACAAATGCATCAAAAAGAAAAGATCCATAGAAGTAAAATAACCAAGAAGGTAAAAGGCCTGTACTCTGAAAACTAAACACCACTGAAGAAAGAAATTGAAGAAAACACAAATAAATGTAAAGGTATGCCATGCTCACAGATTGGAAGAACTAATATTGTTAAAATCTCCATACTTCCCAGAGCATCTACAGTGTCAGTGCTATCCCAATCAAAATATCCAAGGCATTTTTCACAGAACTGGAAAAAATAACTAAAATTTGTGTGGGACCCAAAAGACCCAAATAGAACAATCTGAAGAAAGAAGAACAAAACTTAAGCATCATGCTCCCTGACTTCAAACTATACCACAAAGCCACAGTATAAAGCTGGGTTCAATCCCTGGTTGGGGAACTAAAGTCCCAGAAGCTGTGTGGCAAAAAAGAAAAAAAAGTGTATGGGACTGGCACATAAACATATACATAGATAAATGGAAAAGAATAGACAGCCCAGAAATAAAACCATGCTTATGTGGTGAGTTAATTTGCAACAAGGGATCCAAGGATATACAATGGAGAAAAGACAGTCTTTTCAAAAAATAGTGTTGGGAACACTGGAAAACTACATGCAAAAGAAACACGATCCCTTTCTTATACCACATATAAAAATAAAAATGGATTAAAGACTTAAATGCAGATCTGAAATCATAAAACTCCTAGAAGGAAACACAGGCAGTATGCTCTTTGATATGAGACTTAGCAATATTTCTTAACTATGTCTCCTCAGACAAGGGAAACAAAAACAAAATTAAAAAAAATGGGACTACATTAAAACACTTCTGCACAGCAGATATTAATAAAGCAATCAATAAAAGGTAAAGGCAACCTACTCAATGAAGAAGATATTTGTCAATGATATATCCAATAAGGGGTTAATATCCAAACTATATAAAGAGCTCATACAATTTATTATTTTTAAAAATCTAATTAAAAAATGGTCAGAATATCTGAACAGTTTTCCAAAGGAGACATACGGATGGCCAAGAGATAAATGAAAAGATGTTCAGCATCACCGAGCATTAGGGAAATGCAAATCAAAGTCACAATAAGATCACCTTACACCTGTCAAAATGGCAATTATTAAAAAGACAACAAAACCCAAGTGCTGGCAACAATCTAGAAAAAAAGGGGACTCTTATGAACTATTGGTGGGAGTGCAGATTGATGCCATCACCATTGAAAACAGTATGAAGATTCTTCCAAAAGTTAAAGTAGAACTACCATTGTTGTTGTTGAGTCACTCAGTCACGTCCAACTCTCTGCAACCCCATGGACTGCAGTATACCAGGCTTCCCTGTCCTTCATCATTTCTCGGAGCTTGCTCAAACTCATGTCCATTGATTCAGTGATGCCATCCAGCCATCTTGTCCTCTGTCATCCCCTTCTCCTCCTGCCTTAAATGTTTCCCAGCATCCGGGTCTTTCCTAATGAGTCGGCTCTTTGCATCAGGAGGCCAAACTGTTGGAGCTTCAGTTTCAGCATCAGTCCTTCCAGTGAATATTCAGAGTTGATTTCTGATCCAGCAATTCTACTTCTGGGTATTTATCTGAAAGAAAATAAAAACATTTATTTGAAAAGAAATATGCACCCCTACATTCATTACAGCATTATTTACAATAACCAGGGTACAAAAGCAACTTGAATATTCATAATAGATAAATGGATAAAGAAGATAGTGTGTGTGTGTGTGTGTATAACATTTATGTATGCCCACAATGGAATATTAAAGATGTTTTATATACATACCCATAATGGAATAATGGTAGATTACTCAGCCAATCTTGTCATTTACAATAACAAACATGAACTTAGAGGGTCCATCTATGGTGTTATGCTAGGTGAAATAAGTCACATAGAAAAACAAATACTATATTATTTCACTTACTGTTTTTGTTGTTCAGTCACTAAGTCATGTCCAACTTTTTGTGACCCAATAGACTGCAGTATGCCAGACTTCTCTGTCCTTCGCTATCTCCTGGAGTTTGCTCAAACTCATGTTCATTGAGTCCATTGAGGATGGTGATACTATCCAACCATCTCATCCTCTGTACCACCTTCTTCTCCTCTTTCCCTCAATCTTTCCCAGCATCAGGGTCTTTTCCAATGAGTTGGCTCTTCGTATCAGGTGGCCAAAGTACTGGGACTTCAGCTTCCACATGAGTCCTTCCAATGAATATTCAGGGTTGCTTTTCTTTAGGATTGACAGGTTTGATCTTCTTGCTGTCCAAGGGACTCTTCTCCAGCATCACAATTTGAAAATATCAATTCTTTGGCAACC
This sequence comes from Odocoileus virginianus, assembly GCF_023699985.2. Classification (NCBI taxonomy): domain Eukaryota; kingdom Metazoa; phylum Chordata; class Mammalia; order Artiodactyla; family Cervidae; genus Odocoileus; species Odocoileus virginianus. The sequence continues at coordinate 35,356,748 of NC_069697.1, forward strand.
AACCTTCTTTATGGTCTAACTCTCACATCTGTAAGCATGACTACATTAGCTTTGACTGTACAGACTTTGTCAGCAAAGTGATGTCTTTGCTTTTTAATATGCTGTCTAGGTTTATCATAGCTTTCCTTCCAAGGAGCAAGCATCTTTTAATTTCATAGCTGCAGTAACCATTCAGTGATTTTGGAGCCCAAGAAAATAAAATCCATCACTGTTTCCGAGTTCACTAATATGTGAATCTAAAGAACTCCTTTCTTATTGCCAAATTCAGACTGAAATTGAAGAAAGTGGAGAAAACCACTACACCATTCAGGTATGACCTAAATCAAATCCCTTATGACTATACACTGGAAGTGAGAAATAGATTTAAGGGACTAGATCTGATAGACAGAGTGCCTGATGAACTGTGGATGGAGTTTCGTGACATTGTACAGGAGACAGGAATCAAGATCATTCCCAAGAAAAAGAAATGCAAAAAAGCAAAATGGGTGTCTGAGGAGGCCTCACAAATAGCTTTGAAAAGAAGGGAAGCAAAAAGCAAAGGAGAAAAGGTAAGATATACCCATTTGAATGCAGAGTTCCAAAGAATAGCAAGGAGAGATAAGAAAGCCTTCCTCAGTGATCAGTGCAAAGAAGTAGAGGAAAACAGTAGAATGAGAAAGACTAGAGATCTCTTCAAGATAATTAGAGATACCAAGGGAACATTTCATGCAAGGATGGGCTCAATGAAGGACAGAAATGGTAGGGACCTAACAGAAGCAGAAGATATTAAGAAGAGGTGGCAAAAACACACAGAAGTACTGTACAAAAAAGATCTTCATGACCCAGAAATCATGTTGGTGTGATCACTCACCTAGAGCCAGATATCCTGGAATGTGAAGTCAAGTGGGCCTTAGGAAGCAACACTACAAACAAAGCTAGTGGAGGTGATGAAATTCCAGTTGAGCTATTTCAAGTCCTGGAAGATGATGCTGTGAAAGTGCTGCACTCAATATGCCCGCAAATCTGGAAAACTCAGCAGTGGCCACAGTACTGGAAAAGGTCAGTTTTCATTCCAATCCCAAAGCAAGGCAATGCCAAAGAATGCTCAAACTGCTGCACAATTGCACTCATCTCACATGCTAGTAAAGTAATGCTCAAAATTCTCCAAGGCAGTCTTCAGGAATACGTGAACCATGAACTTCCAGATGTACAAGCTGGTTTTAGAAAAGGCAGAGGAACCAGAGATCAAACTGCCAACATCCGTTGGATCATCAAAAAAGCAAGAGAGTTCCAGAGAAACATCTATTTCTGCTCTATTGACTATGCCAAAGCTGTTGACTGTGTGGATCACAATAAACTGTGGAAAATTCTGAAAGAGATGGGAATACCAGACCACCTGACTTGCCTCTTGAGAAATCTGTATGCAGGTCAGGAACGCAACAGTTAGAACTGGACGTGGAACAACAGACTGGTTCCAAATAGGAAAAGGAGTACGTCAAGGCTGTATATTGTCACCCTACTTATTTAACTTATATGCAGAGTACATCATGAGAAACGCTGGGCTGAAGGAAGCACAAGCTGGAATCAACACTGCTGGGAGAAATATCAGTAACCTCAGATATGCAGATGACACCACCCTTATGGCAGAAAGTGAAGAAGAACTAAAGAGCCTCTTGATGAAAGTGAAAAAGGAGAGTGAAAAAGTTGGCTTAAAGCTCAACATTCAGAAAACTAAGATCATGGCATACAGTCCCATCACTTCATGGCAAATAGATTAGGAAGCAATGGAAACAGTGTCAGACTTTATTTTGGGGGGGCTCCCAAATCACTACAGATGCTGATTGCAGCCATGAAATTAAAAGACGCTTACTTCTTGGAAGGAAAGTTATGACCAACCTAGACAGCATATTAAAAAGCAAAGACATTAATTACTTTTCCAACAAAGGTCCGTCTAGTCAAGGCTATGGGTTTTCCACAGGTCATGTATGGATGTGAGACTTGGACTGTAAAGAAAGCTGAGTGCCAAAGAATTGATGCCTTTGCACTGTGGTGTTGGAGAAGACCCTTAAGAGTCCCTTGGACTGCAAGGAGATCCAACCAGTCCGTCCTAAAGGAGATCAGTCCTGGGTGTTCATTGGAAGGACTGATGTTGAAGTTGAAACTCCAATACTTTGGCCACCTGATGCGAAGAGCTGAATCATTGGAAAAGACCCTGATGCCTGGAGGGATTGGGGGCAGGAGGAAAAGGGGACAACAGAGGATGAGATAGTTGGATGGCATCACTGACTGAATGGAACTGGGTTTGAGTGGACTCTGGGAGTTGACGGGGAGGCCTGGCGTGCTGCAGTTCATGGGGTCTCAAAGAGTCAGATACGACTGAGCAACTGAACTGAACTGAAAGAAAGAAACCAGAAAAATAAGAGCAAACTAAACCCAAAGCAAGTAGAGGAAAAGCAATAATAAAGGTCAGAGTCAGTCAATGAAATGGAAAACGGAAAGTGAGTAGGAAAAAAATCAGTGTAACATACATTGGTTCTTTGAATAGGTCAACAACACTGAGGAGCCTTTAGACATACAGACCAAGGCAGAGGCAGAGAGAGATAAAGATAAACAAAAAAGACAGAGATAAAAATAGACAGGGAGAGAGGGAAGGATGGAGGAAGGCAAGGACATGGGGAGGGAGAGAGAAAGAAAAGAGAGAGAAAGTTTTTCCAGTTTCTAGAGGAGAGCGAGAAAGAGGATATGAGAAAGTACAATTACTAAAATCATGAACAAAAGGAAGGATTTCTCTACCTACCTTAAAGAGACTAGATAGATTGTTATGAAATACTGTGAACAACTTTGTGTCAACTAATTAGACAAATTTGTTGAAATAGACAAACTCCTTGAAAGACACAAGTTAACAAAACTAACTCAGAAAGAAATAGAAAATATGAATAGTCTAGATATTTTCATTTTCTATGGCTGCTGTAACAAATCACCTCAAATTCAGCGACTTAAAAACCCACAGATTTTTACAGGTTAGAAGTTCACCTCTCCGTGTTCGTCACTCAACCATGTCCAAGTCTTCGCGACCCTACTGACTGGAGCCCACTGGCTCCTCGGCCCATGGGATTCTGCAGGCAAGAACAGCGGAGTGGGTGGCCAGTCAGCTCCCCGAGGAAAGGTTATGAATCTCACTGAGCTAAAATCCAAGTAGCAACAGGACTACACTCCCTTCTGGAGGTTCTAGGGGACAGTCTGTTTCTTTGAATTTTCCAGTTTCTAGAGGACTCCTATATTCCTTGGCTCATGGACACCTTCCTCTATCTTCAAAGCAAGCAACGTCAGGGGTGCTTTGCACATCACATCATTCTGAGTCTTCTCCATTTCTATTTCACATTTAAAAACCCTTGTCATTACATTGAGCTCAACTGAACAATCCAAGCTATTTCTCTCCATCTCAAAGTCCTTCACTTAATCACATTTGCAAAGTCTCTTTGGCCATGTAAAATAATATATTTACATGGGATTAGGAGATGAATATCTTTGGGAGATCCTATAAAAAGAAACTGAAGTAGTGCTTAAAAATCTTCCTACAAAGAAAATTCAACGCTCAGATTGCTTCACTGGTAAATTCTTCCAAAAGTTTAATGAAGAAATACTAGCAATCCTTCACAAATCCTTTTATTGGATGGCAAACCAAGTCCAATAAAATATAAAAAAGATTATACACAATGACCAAATATTCTAGTCTGTAAAGTTAGTTTAACACGCAAAGATCAATTCATATAATACAACATTTTAAAAGGGCAAAAAAATAAGGTTATCTTAACACATTCAGAAAAAAAAATTTAACAATATCCAAGATCCATCTATGATAAAATCTCTCTGCAAATGTAGAATTTGGAATGGAAAGTAACTTTCTCAACCTGATAAAGGCTATCTACAAAAACCTTATAACCAGCATATACTTAATGGAGTAATGCTGAAGGCTTTCCTTGCAATATTGGGAATAAGGCAGAGATCTCTGCTCTCACAGTGTTGTACTAGATATTCGAGCCAGTGTGATTTAATAAGAAAAATAAAAGTCTCCAGATTGGAAAGGAAAAAATAAAATTAGCTTGTTTATAGACAATATAATCCTATATGTAGAAAACCCCAAGGAATTCACCAAAAAATTATTAGAACTAAAAAGAAAAAACATTTCTCAATCAGATTGGGACATATGATGAAAGTGGACTTTAAATGACAATTCAGTGATGGATCAGCTCAGTGGTTGGACCAAGAAGCTCCAAAGCACTTTCTAAAGCCAAACTTGCACCAAAAAAAGGCCATGGTTGCTGTTTGGTGGTCTGCTGCCAGTCTAATCCACTCCAGCTTTCTGAATCCCAGAGAAACCATCGCATCTGAGAGGTATGATCAGGAAATTGATGAGATGCACTGAAAACTGCAGTGCCTGCAGAAGGCATTGATCAAAGAAACGGCCTGTTTCTTTCTCAGGACAATGCCCGACCACACTTCACACAACCAACGCTTCAAAAGTTGAATGAATAGGGCTAGGAAGTTTCGCCTCATTCACCATATCCACCTGACCTCTCACCAACTGACTACCACTTCTTCAAGTATCTCAACAACTTTTTGCAGTGAAAACGCTTCTGCAATAGCAGGATGCAGAAAATGCTTTCCAAGAGTTCGTGCTTTCCAAGAGTTTGTGCTTTCCAAGAGTTTGTCTAATCCCAAAGCACAGATTTTTATGCTACAGAAATAAACATTTCTGATCACCAAAAACGTGGTGATTGTAAAACAAAACAAAACAAAAATGTGTTGATTGTAATGGTTCCTGTTTTGATTAATAAAGATGTGTTTGAGCTGTTATAATGACTGTAAATCCAGTTTCCAAAACTGCAGTTACTTTTGTACCAACCTAATAATTCAAGGTACACAGGCAGAAATGTGGTCAGGGTATACCTGAAAGAGCATGGTCACAATTCTGCACTCAGACCAGAATTTTATGAAAAAGTCTGCATTCAGAGTTCATACATGCAGAGTGACTTCCCTGGTGGTCCAGTGGTTAAGAATCCATCTGCCAATGCAGGGGACTCAGGCTTGATTCCTGGGCTGAGAAGATCCCACGTGCCAAGGACAACTGAACTCACATGCCACATCAACTGAGCCTACACTCTAGAGCCCAAGAGCTGCAACTACTGACTGTGTGCTGCGACTGCTGAATCCCGTGCCCCTGGAGATTGTGCTCCACAACAAGAGAAGCCACCACAATGAGAAGCCCATGCACTAGAACTAGAGAGAAGCCCCCAGTTGCTTCAGATAGAGAAGACCTGGGGCAGCAATGAAGACTCAGCCCAGCCAAAAAGAAACAAAGTTCATATATGGAGACAAGATAAAATCAGGAGCAAAATATTAACTTCACAGACAGAAGCTGAGGTTTGGGATCCAAGTCCATTGCAAAGAAATAGTTCAAACCCAGGCAGGAAGCATCTCTGGGAACAAAGCAGAGAAATGCGGTCACACAGTAGTGCAAGCCCTGGCTCTCAGTGATGAAACAGACCGAACAGATTAGTCCCAAGAAGAGCAAATTACTCCACAGAGCAAAATGTGTTTCAGGAGGTTGCAGTTGATGTGTCTTTGTGTAATTTCAAAAGAAGTAATGACAGATATAGAAGAAACTTTTGATTATGAAAGGGGAAGGCAGAGAGAGGGATAAATTAGGAAGTTGGGATGAACATATATACACTATATAAAATAGATAACTAACAGAACTGTATCTCACAGGCAACTTTACTCAATATTTTGTAATAATCTATAAGGGAAAAGAATCTGAAAAAGAACACAAACATATATATATAGAAGATAAACTTATGATTATGAAAGGGGAAGCAGGGTAGGGATAAATTAGGCATATATATATGGGCTTCTCTGGTGGCTCAGTGATAAAGAATTTGCCTGCAATGCAGGAGACCCAGGTTGATCCTGGGTTGGGAAGATCCCCTGGAGGAGGATATGGCAACCCACTCCAGTACTCTTGCCTAGAGAATCCCATGGACAGAGGAGCCTGCTAAGCTGCAGTCCATAGAGTCATAAAGAGTCAGACATGACTGAAGCGACTAAGCAATACACACACACACACACACACACACACACACAGTCCATCCTAAAGGAAATCAGTCCTGAATATTCACTGAAAGGACTGATGCTTAGGCTGAAGCTTCAATACTTTCTTCACCTGATGCAAAAATCTGACTCATTTGAAAAGACCCTGTTGTTGGGAAAGATCAAAGGCAGGAGGAAAAGGGGATGACAGAGGATGAGATGGTTAGATGGGATCACCGACTCAGTGGACATGAATTTGAGCAAGCTCTGGGAGACGGTGATGGACAGGGAAGCCTGGCATGCTGTGGTCCATGGGGTCTCAAAGAGTTGGACTGGACCAAGCGACTGGACAACAACAAATAATGAGTGATGTTGAGCATCTTTTCACATATTTATCCAGTTCAGTTCAGTCGCTCAGTCATGTCTGACTCTTCGCAACCCCATGAACCGTGGCACGCCAGGCCTCTCTGTCCATCACCAATTCCCGGAGTTCACCCAAACCCATGTCCACTGAGTCAATGATGCCATCCAACCATCTCATCCTCTGTCGTCCCCTTCTCCTCCTGCCCTCAATCTTTCCCGGCATCAGGGTCTTTTCAAATGAGTCAGCGCTTCGCATCAGGTGGCCAAAGTATTGGAGTCTCAGCTTCAACATCAGTCCTTCCAATGAACTCCCAGGAATGATCTCCTTCAGGATGGAGATTTATATTTTGGATATTTTGCCTTAATAGCTATGTCACTTTCCCTTTGGCCGGTTATTTTGCAGTATATGTTTTTTGCCATATTTTTATATTCAATCTTTTTTCTCTATGCTGAATTTTTATTTCTATGTTATGCATTTGCTGCTGCTGTTTAGTTCTGCAGTGGCCTCTGTCTCTGTGTGAACCTGTGGACTGCAGCCCACCAGGCTCCTCTGACTGTGGGATTCTCCAGGCAGGGGTACTGGAGTGGGTGGCCATGCCCTCCTCCAAGGATCTTCCCAACACAGGGATAAACCCAGTTCTCCTGCATTGCAGGCAGATATTTTTTTTTACACCACTGAGCCACCAGGGAAACCCATGCTATGCAACTGCATTAAGTATAAGCATTTGTTCAATATTTACTTTCAACCTTTTGTGTGTATTCCTAAATTTTAATAAAATGTATTTTGGTGTTTTATCTGTCTAGATCCACTCAGAAGAGAGAAACCACATGATAATTTGAAGGGAAAATGTAATATAAAGAGTTATTAACTATATCAGAGAGTTGGATAATGGATTAACTAGTATTAATTAAAAACAGAGCATTCTAATAAATACAGCAGATATAAGAAAGAGCTGCTACTCTAAGGCTGAGACCTAGTGTCCAAGTAAAAGTACTCCTCCTCCCACTTCCATCCCCATGTCAGAGCTGAGAGATCACAGCTAGGCCTCAGGATGGCAGAGAACTCTTTGGTGCCACATGGGTGAAACTTTTTGGAAGTTTGCTGACTGTAAGTTAGTAGAAATACAAACTCCAGGAGGCTGGGGAAAGCGGTTCATGGAGAAGCATCTCACAACGCCACCAGAGAAATGAAAATGTGCTGGCTACTGGGGGCTTCTCACCACGCGTGCAGGAACTCTGTTCTGGTGAAAACTCAAGTGCCATGAAAGCCGTGTGCCCTGCAGAAGCTGGGTGCCAGAAAGCTGTGCATGCCACAGGAGGCTGAAGAGTGAGTGCAGTGGAACCAGGAAGTAAAAACCCTTTCTTTCTCTAATGTCTCTGGAGCACCTTCTACTGACAAAGCATCAGTGCTATCTGGCAAAGGAAAAATATTTAAGAGGCCCAGAATCATGTTCCTAAACTAGGAAAAAGGGTGAATTTGGAGCTGAGGCAATAAATCAAAACAGGGCACACAGTCCAATGATATTTTAATGTTATTACTTATATATCTGAGTTTAAATCTACCATCTTACAATGTGCTTGTTATTTGTCCACCTGTTTTATGTTCCTCACTGTTCCCTTTCTAACGTTTTTTTGTTTTTTTGGTTAACTATTTCTACTGTTCTATTTCACTGCCAATATCAGTTTGAAAAATATGCATTATTTCATTACTCTTTTAGAGGTAATTCTGATTTATAAAACATGTTATTTTATTTATTTTTTAACATGTCATTTTACATAAGAGTTAACAGCTTTATTGAGGTAAATTACATATCATAAGATTCATTTGTTTCAAGTGTACAATCAAATTATTTTTTAGTAATTTTATGGAATTGTGAAATCATCACCACAGTTTAATTTTAGGACATTTCTTCTCCCCCGCAAAGGAAACTTGTGGCCAATTAGCAACTAGCCAATTTTAATTCTAGGCAAGCACTGATCTAGCTCTATAATTTTGCTTTTTCTTGAAATTTCTTATAAATTAAAGCATACAAAATGTTGTCTTTGTGTCTGACTTCTGGAGGTTCATTCATATTGTGGTATGTATTATTACTTCATTTCTTTTTATTGACAAACAGTAGTCTACTTTATGTCTGCACTAAATTTTGTTCACCCATTCACCAGTTGATGGACATTTGAAATTTCCACATTTTTGGCAATTATGAATAATGCCTGTATGATCATTTGTATACAAGTTGTGTAGGCTTACATTTTCATTTTGAGGAGGTAAATAACTAACAGAAGAATTGCTTGGGTTATGTGGTAAACTTATGTTTAACATTTTAAGAAACAGTCAAAATATTTTCCACAGTTACTATCATTTTACATTCCTGTGAACAACACATTAAGTTTCCAGTTTCTCTATATCCTCACCAACAACTGTTATTATTGCTTTTATTATAGCCGTTTTTGTGGGTGCAAAGTGTCATCTCATTATAATTTTAATTTGCATTTTCTTAATAACTAATGATATTGGGCATATTTTCATGTCTTATTGGTCATTCACATATTCTTTTAGCTGAAGTCTCTATTCAAAAATTTTCCCCAATATTTGTCTTATCATTGGTTGTAAGAGCTCTACATGTATCATGACACAAGTCCCTTATCAGATATATGATTTACAAATAGTTTACATTCTGTGACTTGCCTTTTTAAAATATTTATTTATTTATTTGGCTATGCCAGGTCTTAGTCGAAGCCCTCGGGTCTTTGATCTTTGTTGCAGTATGTGGAATCCTTAGTTGTGGCACGCAAGATCTTTATTTGAGGCATGCAGAATCTTAGTTGTGGCATGTGGCATCCCTGATCAGGGATGGAATCTGGACCCTCTGCCCTGGGAGCTCCAAGTCTAACCATTGGACCACCAGGGAAGTCCCTAGCACTTGTCTTTTCACTTTCTTATTATGTTTTCTGAAAGACAAAAGTCTTTAATTTTAATGAAGTCTATCAATGTTTTTCTTTCATTGTGCTTGTGTTTTTCATGTTATTTCTAAGAAACCTTTGCTTAACCGACAACCATGAAGATTTACTCCTGTGTGTTCTTTCAGGATTTTCATAGTTCTAGCTGTTACATTTATATCTGTGATCCATTTTGAGTTTATTTTTGTGTATGATATGAGGCAAGAGTCTAAATTCATCATTTTATAGATATTTAATTATTCCTGTGCTATTTGTTGAAGAAAAAAATCATCCTTCCCCTCACTGAATTGCCTTGGCACTTTCGTTGCAAATTAACAAGGATTTATGTCTGGATTCAAAAATGTTTTGGTGATTTGTCAAACTCTAATAATAATTAGTTTACTTTTTCCCCAGTATACGTTTATTCTACCTAATGTCTCTATTGGCTTATATGCTAGCATTATCATATTTCAGTTTTCTATATATATTTTTGAACCCCACAAATCCAAGTTCAATTATTTGATAGTCTTTGTTTATTCAAATTTACCCATAACTTTACTATTTTTGTATTCTTCATTCCTTCTAGTATCTGGGAACTTCTACCTAGGACCATTCCCATTTTTTTGCCAACAAACTCTCATTAGTATTTCCTTTAATACAACTGTGCTGGTGATGGATTATCTTAGCTTTTATTAGTGTAAAACATTCCTGAAGAATATTTTCACTCTGTACAGAATTTTAGGTTGGCAGTTATTTTCTTTCAGCTTATTGAAAAGTGTATTTCATGATCTTCTGGCTTACATTGTGTTTTCAAAAATATATTTTCAGGGGACTTTCCTGGTATTTCAGTAGCTAAGCCTCCAAGCTTCCGCTGCAGGAGACGCGGGTTCCATTCTTAGTCAGAGAACTAAGATCCCATATGTCATGCAGTGCAGTCAAAATTACAATATAAATAATTATTATCTTTGAAATTTTTTATCCTGAATATTCTCTTCCAGTTTTATCATTCATATTACTAATTATTTCTTAAACTTTGTAAAAACTTCTGTAAAACCTATATACTACATTCTTAATTTTGTTCATAAAGATTTTCATTTCTAGAATTATTTTTCAAATTGGCAGTTGTTTAAGGATAGCCACAAATTCTTTGTTATACTTTTTATTGAGATGTGAAGTGAAATTCCTCTTTCTGAATCTGAGCTGACTTTAACTTGGTCAATAGATGCTTTAGAAGTGATGTCCTGGGACTTCCAAGATTAGATCACAAGAAGTTCTGCAGCCACCACCTGAAATGCTTAGTCTGGTGACCCTTAGCATTCACGATGCTCTCTTTGGGAGCCCAGCTGTCATGCTGGAAAAATAAGCCTCATGGAGAATGTGTCAGCACTGGTCAGAAGTTCTAGCTGAAATCCTAGCAGACAGCATCAATTTGTCTGCTGATATTCACTCAAATGAGTTGTCTTGGAAAGTTGTCCAATAACTGTAGCTCCAAAAGACAATTTCTGAGTTTACAGTTAGACCTGGGCACAGATTAGGATAGGTACTAGACTAGCCTCAGTGCTTCTCTTTCACCTCTCATTTCATGCCATTCCTTCTCCATCTTTTTCTTATTAATCTTAAGAGTTTTGGAAACTCTGTTTTTCTATTCCTTTTCCTGCCCCTCTCATTCTTCTTTCTCTGGACATCCATTTTCAACCACAAAGACTATAAAGAGGTGATGGAAAATGGAGCTATAACAACATAATTGGAATGCAGAATATTGAAAAGGTTTTATTTTTTAAGACCAAATTTTATGAAGTTATTCTATAAGGTTAGTAATTAATGAGTCAGAACTTCTACAAATTTGGGGAAACAATTACACCAATTACACTGTCATGGTATGTTGGGAATTACTTGCCTTACTAAACACAAATATACAGAAATCACAGTGTTGGTGAGGAAAATTAATGTCTTTTTTAGCCTAATATTATAATATTTCTTTTTCAGGAAAACATTATTTTACTTACCACTTTAAATAATAAATTAATAAGATTTTTGTTTTAGGACAAGGTACACTTTTAGAGGAAATGATTTGACACGCACACAAATCTAGGTACTAAACAAGTTAGGTTATAAAGGGATTCTAACGTAGTGATAATCTGCAATGGAAAGTTTTTCTAGGGAACATCTAAATTCAGGGAAATTTTTTTAAACCATAAAGTGTATGATGATAACAAGTCCTATGTTATGTATTATGTATAACATTTTAAGTTTATCTTGTTTCTTTTGCTTAAGGGGTAGTAATTATATATTACTGAATGCTCACTAAATATTAATTGTGCATTAGGTATTTTTAAGAAGTTTTTTATTGATTAGGAAACATAAAACATTTTGTCCAAATTTTAGGCAGATAAATTCTAAAACAATATATCCTTTATTTATTTTCATATTACAATATATTAAGCCATCATTTTCCTTATGCAGCTGCTGCTACTGATAACATATATCCTATGTTGAATGCTTACTATGTGCCAAGAACTATTTTAAGCTCTTGAAATGGATTTTCTAATTTAATCCTCCTAAGAATGGAAGGAGAAATGCCCATTTTACAGAGGAAGAAACCAAGCCACAGAGAAATTAAGTAATTTGCACATTTTATGGCTGTAACACCAGGTGACACTTAAGTTTATGCAGAATCAGCCTAAATAACACATCTTACTTAAATTACATAATTTTCAAATACCTTTTTAAAAAAAATGATTGTTAAGGACATTACAGTTAACTTCAATAGAATGCTGGATGCTAATACCTAAAGGTTATGATAAAGTTAAAGGATAAAGATTAAATTGACTTGTGAAAGCTTAGCCAGCCAAAAATTCCAGCATAAATGAGAAAATACATCTTACCGAACTAGTCCTTTAAAACCCACATTTTCATCTCCATACCTAATGTCAAGAATTCTAAGGTTGGACTTAAATGTTTTATGGCAGCAGTGTTAGATGATGGTGATCTCCGTGTGGGTTCTTCCAACATTCCGCATTTCTTTTATACTATCAAAATGATGATAACTGGTCTTTAAAATTCTTGCTTAGAAAGATATCTGTATTTTTATAAAAGTTCTAAGTTCTATAACAATAATTTAGCCTGGAAAATGTCGATTCTTTTTAAACAGAACTTCTAGCTCCTTTTAAAAAATGTCCTTGCATTCCTTCATTTAGTTCTCATCTGGTAAATCTATACATAAATCCTTTAGATAATGTATGCCCTTCACCATACCATTTGAAATTAAAGAATCAAATTGTAGAAACACATATACATCAGATTATGAACTGTGTCTTTAAAATATCCTCTGAAAAAATATCTTTACTTGAATAAGTTGGAGAGATGATGATTCATGCCATAATTTTATCTCATGAAACTATAGCAAATCTCTTTTGGCTAACATCCCAGCCAAACTCCAAATGTGACTTAAATCTAGATGGAACGTAGCTGTCAGATTCTGTACTCATTTTAAGTTTCTTAACTCTATACCCCAAAACTGCATTTGACCACCTGTAGCCACTAATTACAAAGACTGAAAATAAAGCTACACTACAGATTTTAAGCCCTAAGTATAGCTCTGGGGTATGCAACAGTTATATTAAGCACTGCATAATTTTTGCATTTTCATTCAGTTTTGTGTGCTTCTGTATCTATCATAGTGTATTGTCTTAAATAATCATAATAGAAAAATGAAGCAAAAGAGCTACAATTTGTGGATCTACTATGCATCATGCACATTACATATATTATCGCCAACCAGCATTACAATCCTGGAAGGTGGTGCTCATAGGCAAAGGTGGTGCTCATTGTTCTAGTCTTGTTCTCTGACTCAGTCTACAAAGAGAAGTTCCTGTGGTTTGATTGGCTTGGTTTAAGGAATGGTGCATTGGCTATGGTTAGAGGCCATTTATCAAATGCCCTACCAAGATTGGGATAGCAGTAAGAGGAAGGAACTAGTACTACACCTTTAAAAAGGAACCGGCTTGTTCTCTTTTGATTTTATCCTCAAAAGAAATACATTACATTGGAAATAAAATCATCCCTTCGGAGTTGGAAACTCCTTTATTCGGCATGTTGGTAGTAAGGAGTTAAAATATATGAAATGGCAACTTGTGGGAGTACAACCCTCTTCAGTGCTGGTATGAGCAGTTTCAGCTCATAACTGAGACCTGATCTAAAAATTACAAAAATCACTTAGATTCATATATGGTGTCATTAATTACTCAAGGGAAAAACACAGATCTTTCTTCCCTAGATTTCTATTAATTAATGGGACTATTAATCTGCATTCCTTTGTAGGCATAATAGCTCCAAGTTATTTCTAAAGGTAAGCGAAACACTTTCTCCTAAGGAGGCTCAGCATTCCTGTTACAAACAAAAGGATGGGAATTGAGAGAAGAAACATTACTTTCTATCCATCCTCGTCATAAGATTCTTACTTACTGGTCATAATACAAGATTGTACAGCAGCTTTAACTAAAAAGCCTACAAATAAAATCATTTTAGAAGATGGGAGTTCATAGCAGCTGATAACGACTATTTACACTGTTCTAATGCAGCTCTCCAGGGCATTCCAAGTGGCCTTAGTGGTAAAGAACCTGCCTGCCAATGGAGGAGACGTAAGAGATGGGGGTTCGATTCCAGGGTCAGGAAGAACCCCTGGAGGACAGCAGGGCAACCCACTCCAGTATTCTGGTCTGGAGAATCCCATGGACAGAGGAGCCTGGCAGGCTACAGTCCATGGGGTCATAAAGAGTCAGACACGATTGAAGCAACTTAGCTCACATGCACATGCTCTTCATGTCTTGTGTGGCAAGACAGACCAACGTCTATGCAGGCTGTTAGAGAAAAACCAAAGTAGCCAGAGGTTGAAACCAGATACAGGGGAGGGCAAAAGCAGGTCAACGATTCATAGTGAAATAAAGGAAAAGCAGAATTGGATATTGGCCAAGGACAGAAAGCAAGCTGCCCAAACAAAACAATGAAAACTAGTAGAGACAGAAAGAGGAGAGATCCAGGGTGTCCCTGGCTCAGTGGTAAAAAAATCTGCCTGCTAATGCAAGAGACACGGGTTCGATCCCTGGTCTGGGAAGATCCCACACGCCTTAGAGCAACCAAGTCTATGTGCCACAGCTATTGAGTCTGTGCTCTAGAGCTCAGAACCCACAACTACGGAGCCCACACGCTTCAGAGCCGGTGCCCTATAACAGGAGAAGCCACTGCAACGAGAAATCTGTGCACTGCAGCTAGAGAGTAGCCCCCTGCTCGCCACAACTAGAGAAACCCCGAGCAGAAGCAAAGACTCAGCACAGCCAAAAATAAACAAATAAGATTTCCTTATAAGAAAGAGCGAAGATCTAAAAGCTACTTAAGATTTAGACAGCTGGGCTAAAAGAATCAAATCAAAGGAGCCACACACACAAAGAAAATTGTCTTTGTGGAATCCATCAAAGATGAACTGTAACAGCTGGGGCCAGAAAACATGAGAATGAGTGTGACTCTCTCTGCTTATAAGAAACAACACAAGGCACCTGATCCACCAGATGAAATCAGAAGAGCCCTATCTGTATCATGTTACTAAAAGAAGTGGCGCATTTGCAAAGGGTCTGCCAATTGGCTCCTTCCAAATGTGGAAAAACACTTACTGCCATTCTTGGGATCATTGGGATTATTGGCACTGACTTCAGAGAAGTAGGATAAACAAACCTCAGCTCAAATGAAAGCTTCTTCTCTTGCATTCCTTCACTCCAGGCTCTTATAGCTAATTCTAACTGAGAACTGCCAAAGGAATACCCATATTTGTTTTTTGCTCCTCTCATTTATCTGCATCTTCACATATACCTGGTCTCATGGACAGCTGGTGAGAGTGTTGTCATTTCATGCATTTCCTGATGACTAAATATTCACCCTGTTTTGGCAGAATTAATCAACTCACCTGTGGATAGGGCTGTCCAGTGGATTTAGTTTTTGGTTTTATTTTTGGCAAGGAGTCAAATAGCCCCATTTTATCTTTTTAAATTTATTTATTATTAATTGAAGGATAATAGCTTTGCAATGCTGTATTGGTCTTCACCATACATCAACATTAGTCAGTGATAGGTATACATAAGGCACCTTTTTAAAAGCATCAGTAATATGTTAATTTAAACAATAATTTTCAATTAAGCTACCTTATATGGGGACAGCAGGTATAAGGTATCTATCTGCCAGTGGATAGAGTGATTTCTCATGATCTCTCCACCAAAAATTATGAAATAGAAGATGAAAAGCATTAAGATTTTTCTAAAATTCTCTTTTATGGTCATGTACATTGCCCTACACCTACCATTTTATGCTTGAGATTGCTATGAGAGAAAAGTAGGATGGTAAAAAAGAACTGAGTGTAAAGTGCAAGAAAATGGAGTGAATGAGCCACTTACAGTTCAGATTTAAGTACTGGATTATTGATTTGCTAATAGAATGGTTCCCCCACATGGAAAACATATGCAGAACTGACATATAATTTTTTAAATTGCTATATATTACTACACCTTACTTATCTAAAAGACATTCAGTCAACAATCTCTCGTCTCTGTAATACAACCAAGAAGTAGGAAATAGGGGGAAAGCTGTGATAAGCCAAATGAGAAAATTATAATTTTTGTTCACAAGTGCTCATGAACTTCACACAAAGACAACCCTTTGGATTTTTAGACAGTCTCTATTTTCCCTGTCTGTGGCTGCATAGAAGCAACCGATTGGAAAGGAAGATAAGACAGTTGACAGCAAGCATAATAATAGCGTAAGATGTAACAGAAGTGGACAGCTGAATGAGGGAAGTGACAGGAAAAAAATGCAAAAGCAGATTAAAAAACCTTAAAACAGGCATCTGAATGTATCTATTAAATGTGTAAACAAATCTATACATCTGAATAGGGGAATATCTTTTATATGATATTGAGGAATTTAGATAAGTAATAATAAGTCATTAGAGACTTATAAGTATTAGAATAGCACAGTCAGATTTAAATTTTAGTTTTAATCAGCCAGACAAGGAATATTTAGCAAGAGCAATACTCCCAGGACTGGTGGTAAGATCATGGAGGTGAACAAGCTACACTCCCTATCCTCATGGGGTTTAAAATGTGGAGAAGAAGTTAGAGAAGGAGTCAAACATGCTAGACCCAGTAGATGAATGGCTAGAACACAGAAGATGATAAAAGCAACAAGACTTAGATGTGGATGTGAAAGGTGACAGAGAGCCAAGTTTCCAAGATGAGCCCAGATTTCCAATATGGGTCATCAGGTAGATTGTCATGACATTGAGGAGGATACGAGAAACAAGAAGATAAGTGTATTTGGGGGAAAGGACGAGTTCATGATTGTGATGTCTATGGGACGATCAGAAGTCAAAAATACTGTTCTGGCGTTCTAAAGAAAATTCTTTGGCATTATCACTGATGGTTAATTTTACATGTTCAACTTGACTGAACTAAGGGCTGCTCAGATTGCTGGTGAAACATTATTTCTGGGTCTGTCTATGAAGATGTTTTGGGGTGAGATTAGCATTTGAATCAGTAGATGGAGTAAAGCTCAGGGTGGGCAGGCATCTTCCAATCCATCAAGTGCCAGGCAGTATGTGCTAAGTCACTTCAGTTGTGTCTGACTCTTTGCAATGCTATTGACTGTAGCCCACCAGTTTCCTCTGTCCATGGAATTCTACAAGCAAGAATACTGGAACAGGTTGCCATGCGCTCTTCTAGGAGACCTTCCCCACCCAGGGATTGAAACCATGCACTGGCAAGCAGGTTCTTTACCACTAACATCACCTGTGAATCCCACAAAAAGGCAGAGAGAGAAAGCAAATTCTCTCTTTCTCTTCCGGAGCTGTAATATTCACCTCATTCTGCCCTCAGATGTCAAAAGTCCTGTTTCTCGGGCCTCTGGGCTCTGGCATTTGCACCAGTGGCCTCCAGGTTCTCAGGCGGGGAGTTACACCATTGTCTCTCTTGGTTCTCAGAACTTCCAACTCAGTCTGAGTTATACCACTGGCTTTGCTGGCTTGCTAGCTTGCAGATGGCACGCTGTGGCTTATCTCAGCCTCTATGATCACATGAGCCAATTCCCATAATAAATCTCACATATATGGCTCCCACTGGTTCTGTTTCACTGGAGAACCCTAATACTATCATGAATATGTGATGAAGAAAGCTGGAGGTGAAGATGAGAGTACTGTATACAGAGTGAAAAGAAAATAAAGCACAGGAACTTAAAACATCTACATTTAAAATAGGCATAGGGGCTTTCCTGGTGGTCCAGTGGTTAAGACTCCACACTTCCAATGCAGACGGTGTGGGCTCAGTCCCTGGTCAGGAAACTAAGATCCCACATGCCAAGCAGTGCAGCCAATGGATAAAAAATTAAAACATAAAAATATATGCATCGATGAAGAGTATTTAGGAAAGATATTGAGAAGGATTTGGTCCAAGGAATAGGAAGAGAATGGGGAGAGAATAGTGTTACGGAAGATGAGTAAAAGATCAAGTTAGGTGAGTGCTGAGAAATAATTTTTGGATTTGACAACTAGGATATCTCTCTAGTAAGCAGTGAAAGGGGGAACCAAAATCTAAAGATCTGAAAAGTGAATTGAAGTGTGGTGGTCCACGTGTGGTCTGCGGAACAGAAACATCAGCATCACCTGGAAGGTGGTGGTGGTTGTATGGTTGCTCAGTAATGTCTGACTCTTTGCAACCCCATGGACTGCAGCCCACCAAGCTCCTCTGTCCATGGACATTCCCAGGCAAGAATAATGGAGTGGGTTGCCATTCCCTTCTCTAAGGGATCTTTCTCACCCAGGGAATCAAACCCACATCTCCTGCATTGGTAGACTGATTCTTTATCTCTGAGCCACCAGTTAGAATCCCATACTTTCTGGTCTCATCCCAGACCTGCTGAATCATTTTAACAAGATCCCCTGACTGTTCATGTGCACTGACCCAGATCACAAGGAAACAAAATAAATGAAGTCAGTAGGAAGGTAATCTCCACCTGACACTAGAGGGACTAGAGAAAGACGGAAATATAAATAAATTTTTAGGTGGAGTTGAGAAAGTGAGAACTTGACCATAAACACTGCTTTGGTATTTTATATAAAATATGAATCTATTCAGAGCACAGAGCTTGAAATGAATGACAAAGAATTATAAAAACTACAAAAATGGGTGGAAAAGGAAACTGGCCCAGAAAAATATATAAATATTTTGCAAAGTAGTACTAGGAACCCAGCTGAGTTGGGAGAATAGGAATTGGCTGAATGTGGGTTTAAATGATTTCTGCAGTATTGCTCAGCAGCCTGTGTATGGAACCAGAAAAGTCAGATAGCAGGATCAGTGCAAAGATGAGGTGGACAATGGGAATTCCCTAGCAGTCCAGAGGTCAGGACTCCACACTTTCACTGCAGGAGGCATGGGTTCGACCCCTGGTTGAGGAACTAAGATCCTGCATACCACACAGCATGGCCATATAAAGAAAAAAGATGAAGTAGTAGAAGTGGGATGGCAAGTTGAAATAATGCACTAGAACATCTCAGCTGGAAAGGAAAGGAAGTTGAGTCCAACCTGGGAAACACAAGGTTTAATTGACTAGTGCCTAGAACTAATACAAAGAAACAATAAGAATACTGGGAAAATGGATAGTTATATTTGGAAAACAATCATAAAATAATACAAGATTTCAGAGATTAAAAAAAAATTGGACTATGAAATCACTTCAACTTCCCCCACCACTCTAAGTCCATTACACAGACATAAAAATTGTAACCATGTTGTTTAGCAAACCCAGTGAAAGGTTATAATCGATGAGCTAACCATGTGGTTGACTATCATCCCTTTAAAACTTAATAAGTGAGGGAAGTACTCTGCTGCCACGTTGAAATCTCCAGAAGGTCCCCATGACTTTCCTAATCTCTCTTTGGAAATAGACTCTTATGTTCACTTCAAGTCACAAAACATAATTTGAATTTGAAAATTAGTATGGTCAATTCTTTGCAGGAATCATGAATTCTAAAATTGATTTGGAATGAAATTACCTTCTCTTGCAGTTAGGACCAACTTCAGGCAGGCCTCCTGACCCCTGGAAGAGGAGATGTCATGACTTTTTTTCTCTCTTATGTGTCCTCCCTCAGCATGCTACTCATAACTGATGGTCCCTTGAGGGTTGGGCCACAAAGAGAGGAAAAGAAACGAACATAGAAAGTTCTCATTTGACTAATACCGTTGTAAATGGTCTTCTCTCTAGGCCTTGCAGGTGTTCAAGTGGACTGTCTCACAGTGTTCGGTACGTTCTTTGCTGTGTTCACCCAGTTGCAAGCGCTGTAATAAATTCACATCCCTTAGTGACCCTGCTCCTTCTGCTCTAGAGTCTCAGCCCACTTGCACAGACCCCCTCTTGCGGTCTCCTTTTCCTTTGGCAGAAGCACTGAACACTTTTAAAGTGACTCCTGGCTGATATTCCTCCCAAGAGTTTCACACGTCATCCCTGATGGTCACGCACCTTTGGCTTGAGTCAGAAAGGAATGCAGTTCGTTCTCAAGGCAGAAACGTCTCTCTGTGTCTCTTCCCTGACTTCTCAGCCCAATGGCAGACATCAGACCAATGTGCTCCCCAAACTCCAGGGAACAGATATCAAGCTCCCCAGCGGTTCCTTGACGTCTACTCCGGGCTGGGGGAAGGAGGAGATGGAGGTTCTAGGACAGCAGTGAATTACCGTAATGGCAGCAGGTTGACGTCTACTCTGGGCTGGGGGGAGGAGGAGATGGAGGTTCTAGGACAGCAGTGAATTACCGTAATGGCAGCAGGTTGACGTCTACTCCGGGCTGGGGGGAGGAGGAGACGGAGGTTCTAGGACAGCAGTGAATTACCGTAATGGCAGCAGGTTGACGTCTACTCCGGGTTGGGGGGAGGAGGAGATGGAGGTTCTAGGACAGCAGTGAATTACCGTAATGGCAGCAGGTTGACGTCTACTCTGGGCTGGGGGGAGGAGGAGATGGAGGTTCTAGGACAGCAGTGAATTACTGTAATGGCAGCAGGTCTCCACACATTCTCTTCCTCCTCCACTTTCCTAACCTGTTTTATCTTCACTGTGGGCCAGTTTCCTAACTGCTTTCCAACCTCCTGCTTTGAAAACCTGTCTATCACTTCACTTTGAGACCTGATTATCTACTATCTTTTGGTTTTGGTCAGAACTTCCAATTTCACAACCAATCACACTATAGATAAATTTATGACGGTGTTGAAAAGCAAGTAAAAGTGTTCCTCTTGGGCCAACAATTATGAGGCATCCCTCAAGGCAAAAAGCAGCTGGACTCAGTCTGAGCAAAGAACCAAAACTCAAAACAAAGGGAAAAAGAGGATGATTAAAAATATGGGAAGGGTTTTGGGGAAGCTGAAGGTTCAGAAGCACTGTACAAAGGGAGCAAGGAAGAGCCCAGCGAAAGTGTCAGAAACAATGGTTAGAGCACAAGAAGCCAGAGGCTTAGGCCCTTCCCCTTCTCGGTTTATGCCAAGCAGCAAATAGCGGAAACACAGAGTTCTCATATAGCCTAGCATTCTACTCCTAGATATTTACCCAAGAGAACTAAACAAATGTCTATATGAAGACTTTTATGTGAACATTAATAGCAACATTATTGATAAAGGCCAAAAACTGGAAACAGTACAAACATTCATCAACTCACTGATGAACAGATAAATAAAAAATGGTATATCCATACAAAGAATATTGTTCAGTTCAGTTCAGTTGCTCAGTCGTGTCCGACTCTTTGCGACCCCATAGCCTGCGGCACACCAAGCCTCCCTGTCCATCACCAATGCTCAGAGTTTGCTCAAACTCATGTCCATTGAGTCAGTGATGCCATCCAACCACCTCATCCTCTGTCGTCCCCTTCTCCCCCTGCCTTCAATCTTTCCCAGCATCAGGGTCTTTTCTTCGCATCAGGTGGCCAAAGTATTGGAGTTTCAGCTTCAACATCAGTCCTTCCAATGAACACCCAGGACTGATCTCCTTTAGGATGGACTGGTTGGATCTCCTTGCAGTCCGAAAGAAAGTTTTGACCAACCTATACAGCATATTAAAAAGCAGAGAGACGTTACTTTGCCAATAAAAGTCCATCTAGTCAAGCCTATGGTTTTTCCAGTAGTCATGTATGGATGTGAGAGTTGGACTATAAAGAAAGCTGAGCACTGAAGAACTGATGCTTTTGAATTGTGGTGTTGGAGAAGACTTTTGAGAGTTCCAGTTACTCAGCAATTAACAGGAATTAGCAACTGATACATGCAACAACATGTATGAACCTAAAATTATTATGCAAAGTGAAGGAAGTCAGACACAAAGATTACATACTGTATGATTGCATTTATATGACATTTCTAGAAAAGGCAAAACTATGGAGCTAGAAAACCAATGTGTGCCTGAAGCTGATTGAGAGAGGGGATTGACTGCAAAAGGACATAATGAAATTTTATAGGATGATGAAAAAGTTCTAAAACCGAATTATATTGATGGCTGCACCGTTGCATAAATTTGTAAAAAATCATTGAAAAATCATCTGCTTACAAGGGGTTGTTTGGGCTTCCCTGGGGGCTCAGACAGTAAAGTATCTGCCTGCACTGGAGGAGACCCGGGTTTGACTTCTGGGTTGGGAAGATCCCCTGGAGAATGAAATGGCTACCCATACTAGTATTCTTGACTGGAGAATTCCATGGACAGAGGAGCCTGGCGGGCTATAGTCCATTGGGTTCCAAAGAGTTGGACCCAACTGAACAACTAACACTTTCATTTTATTGTATAGCATATAAATTATATACCTCGATACAACAGTGAAACAATACCTTTTGGTACTACCAAAATAGAGTATATAACTCCTAAACAGTTAAAAATAAATTTAATGAAATCTAATTGCTCTAATAAGAAGCAAAATAGGGGAAAAGGTAAAGGCAACCCACTCTAGGATTCTTGCCTGGGAAATCCAATGGACAGAGAAGCGTGGTGGACCACAGTCCAGGGGGTCACAAAAGAGTTGGACGTGACACAGTGACTGCATCTGCACAGTCAGTTCAGTTGCTCAGTCGTGTCCGACTCTGAGACCCCATGAATTGCAGCATGCCAGGCCTCCCTGTCCATCACCAACTCCTGGAGTTTACTCAAACTCATGTCCATCGAGTCAGAGATGCCTTCTAACCATCTCATCCTCTGTCGTCCCCTTCTCTTCCCACCTTCAGTCTTTCCTAGCAACAGTCTTTTCAAATGAGTCAGTTCTTTGCATCAGGTGGCCAAAGTATTGGAGTTTCAGCTTCAGCATCAGTCCTTCCAATGAATATTCAGGACTGATTTCCTTTAGGACGGACTGGTTGGATCTCCTTGCGGTCCAAGGGACTATAAAGAGTCTTCTCCAACACCACACTTCAAAAGAATCAGTTCTTCAGCACTCAGCTTTCTTTATAGTCCAACTCTCACATCCATTCATGACTACTGGGAAAACCATAGCTTTGTCCAGATGGACCCTTGTTGGCAAAGTAATGTCTCTGCTTTTTGAAATGCTGTCTAGGTTGGTCATAACTTTCATTCCAAGGAGCAAGTGTCTTTTAATTTCATGGCTGCAGTCACCATCTGTAGGGATATTGGAGCCCCCCAAAATAAAGTCTGCCACTGTTTCCGCATCTATTTGCCATGAAGTGATGGGACCTGACACCATGATCTTAGTTTCCTGAATGTTCAGTTTTAAGCCAACTTTTTCACTTTCTTTTTCTTTTTTTTTCATTTATTTTTATTAGTTGAGGCTAATTACTTTACAATATTGTAGTGGTTTTTGCCATACATTGACATGAATCAGCCATGGATTTACATGTATTCCCCATCCTGATCCCCCCTCCCGCCTCCCTCTCCATCCCATCCCTCTGGGTCTTCCCAGTGCACCAGCACTGAGCACCCGTCTCATGCATCCAACCTGGGTTGGTGATCTGTTTCACCCTTGATAGTATACTTGTTTCAATGCTGTTCTCTCAGAACATCCTACCCTTGCCTTCTCCCACAGAGTCTGAAAGTCTGTTCTGTACATCTGTGTCTCTTTTTCTGTTTTGCATATAGGGTTATCGTTACCATCTTTTTAAATTCCATATATATGCATTAGTATACTTGTATTGGTCTTTATCTTTCTGGCTTACTTCACTCTGTATAATGGGCTCCAGTTTCATCCATCTCATTAGAACTGATTCAAATGAATTCTTTTTAATGGCTGAGTAATAATCCATGGTGTATATGTACCACATCTTCCTTATCCATTCATCTGCTGATGGGCATCTAGGTTGCTTCCATGTCCTGGCTATTATAAACAGTGCTGCGATGAACATTGGGGTGCACGTGTCTCTTTCAGATCTGGTTTCCTTGGTGTGTATGCCCAGGAGTGGGATTGCTGGGTCATATGGCAGTTCTATTTCCAGTTTTTTAAGGAATCTCCACACTGTTTTCCATAGTGGCTGTACTAGTTTGCATTCCCACCAACAGTGTAAGAGGGTTCCCTTTTCTCCACACCCTCTCCAGCATTTATTGCTTGTAGACTTTTGGATAGCAGCCATCCTGACTGGCATGTAATGGTACCTCGTTGTCCTCTTTCACTTTCATCAAGAGGCTCTTTAGTTCTTCTTCACTTTCTGCCATAAGGGTGGTGTCATCTACATATCTGAGGTTATTGATATTTCTCCCAGCAATCTTGACTCTAGCTTGTGCTTCACCCAGCTCAGCATTTCTCATGATGTACTCTGCATATAAGTTAAATAAGCAGGATGACAATATACAGCCTTGACATACTCCTTTCCCTGTTTGGAACCAGTCTGTTGTTCCATGTCCAGTTCTAACTGTTGCTTCCTGACCTGCATACAGATTTCTCAGGAGGCAGGTAAGGTGCTCTTGTACTCCCATCTTGTGAAGAATTTTCCACAGTTTGTTGTGATCCACACTGTCGAAGGCTTTGGCATAGTCAATAAAGCAGAAATAGATGTTTTTCTGGAACTCTCTTGCTTTTTCGATGATCAAGCGGATGTTGGCAATTTGATCTCTGGTTCCTCTGCCTTTTCTAAATCCAGCTTGGATATCTGGAAATTCACGGTTCACATATTGTTGAAACCTGCCTTGGAAAATTTTGAGCATTACTTTACTAGTGTGTGTTTTCCTCTATTTCGTTGTACTGATCACTGAGGAAGGCTTTCTTATCTCTTCTTGCTGTTCTTTGGAACTCCGCATTCAAATGGGTGTATCTTTCCTTTTCTACTTTGCCTTTCGCTTCTCTTCTTTTCACTGCTATTTGTAAGGCCTCCTCAGACAGCCATTTTGCTTTTTTGCATTTCTTTTTCTGGGAGATGTTCTTGATCCCTGTCTCCTATACAATGTCATGAACCTCAGTCCATAGTTCTTCAGGCACTCTGTCTATCAGATCTAATCCCTTGGATCTATTTGTCACTTCCACTGTATAATTGTGAGGGATTTGATTTAGGTCATACATGAATGGTCTAGTGGCTTTCCCTACTTTCTTCAATTTAAGTCTGAATGTGGCAATAAGGATTTCATGATCTGAGCCACAATCAGTTCCCGGGATTGTTTTTGCTGACTGTATAGAGCTTCTCCATCTTCATCTGCAAAGAATATAATCAATCTGATTTCAGTATTGACCATCCGGTGATGTCCATGTGTAGAGTCTTCTCTTGTGTTGTTGGAAGAGGGTATTTGCTATGACCATTGCATTCTCTTGGCAAAACTCTATTAGCCTGTGCCCTGGTTCATTCTGTACTCCAAGGCCAAATTTGCCTGTTACTCCAGGTGTTTCTTGACTTCCTACTTTTGCATTCCAGTCCCCTATAATGAAAAGGACATCTTTTTTGGGTGTTAGTTCTAGAAGGTCTTGTAGGCCTTCATAGAACCGTTCAACTTCAGCTTCTTCAGCATTACTGGTTGGGGCATAGACTTGGATTACTGTGATATTGCATGGTTTGCCTTGGAAATGAACAGAGATCATTCTGTCACTTTTGAGATTGCATCCAAGTACTGCATTTTGGACTCTTTTGTTGACTATGATGGCTAGTCCATTTCTTCTAAGGGATTCTTGCCCACAGTAGTAGATATATTGGTCATCTGAGTTTAGTTCACCCATTCCAGTCCACTTTAGTTCACTGATTCCTTAAATGTCGATATTCACTCTTGCCATCTCCTGTTTGACCACTTCCAATTTGTCTTGATTCACAGACCTAACATTCCAGGTTCCTATGCAATATTGCTCTTTACAGCATCGGACTTTGCTTCTATCACTGGTCACACCCACAACCTGGTGTTGTTTTTGCTTTCACTTCATCTCTTCATTCTTTCTAGAGTTATTTCTCCACTGATCTCCAGTAGCATATTGGGTACCTACCGACCTGGGAGTTCATCTTTCAGTGTCATATCTTTTTGCCTTTTCATACTGTTCATGGGGTTCTCAAGGCAAGAATACTGAAGTGGTTTGCCATTCCCTTCTCCAGTGGACCACATTTTGTTAGAATTCTCTACCATGATCCATCTGTCTTGGGTGGCCCTATATGGCATGGCTCATAGTTTCATTGAGTTATACAAGGCTGTGGTCCATGTGATTTGATCAGACTGGTTAGTTTTCTGTGATTGTGGTTTTCAGTCTATCTGCCCTCTGATGGAGAAGGATAAGAGGCTTATGGACGCTTCCTGATGGGAGAAACTGACTGAGGAAGAAACTGGGTCTTGTTCTGATGGGCGGGGCCATGCTCAGTAAATCTTTAATCCAATTTTTTGTTGGTGGGTGGAGCTGTGTTCCCTCCTGGTTATTTACCTGGGGCCAAACTATGGTGGAGGGATTGAAGATAATGGCAATCTCCTTCAAAAGGTCCCTTGCATGTTGTGCTACACTCAGTGCCCCCAACCCTGCAGCAGGCCACCACCAACCCATGCCTCCACTAGAGCCTCCTGGACACTCCCGGGCGAGTCTGGGTCAGTCTCTTGTGGGGTCACTGCTTGTTTCTCCTGGGTCCTGGTGCACACAAGATTCTTTTGTGCCCTCCAAGATTCTACTTCCTAGTCCTGTGTACATTCTGGCAGCTCTATGGTGGGGTTAATGGCAACCTCCTTTAAGAGGGCTTATGCCACACCCAGGTCTGCTGCACCCAGAGCCCCTGCCCCTGCGGCAGTCCACTGCTGACCCGGACCTCCACAGGAGACGCTCAAACACAGTTCTGTCTCAGTCTCCATGGGGGCTCTGAGTCCTGATGCACAAGGTTTGTTTGAGCCCTCTGAGCGTCTCTGGTGGGAATGGGGTTTGATTGTAAATGCAAAGTCGCCCCTCCTCCCGTCTTGCTGGGACCTCTCCTTTGCCCTTGGATGTGGGGTATCTCCTCACAGTCGCTCCAGCACCTACCATCTTGCTGGGGCTTCTCTGACCTTGGACATGGGGAATCTCCTTATCGCCGCTCTGGCGCCGTGCAGCCGCCACACATACCCAATGTATAATACATAATTTTTTTACCACTGTGTAAAGCAAATAAAGATCTTTCTCAGAAAAAAAAGCAAAATAAGGGTAAAATGAAACAAGAGAACATGTACATGATAAATATAAGATGGTAAAATTTGTCCAAACTTGTAGTAACTGTGAACTTGGAAAATGGATTAATTTGCTAATTAAAAAACAGACTATCTTTTAAAAAAATTAAGTATATATTAAAATTCTTAGAGATAACTCTATACAAAACAATACACAGAGGAGCTCAAGGAGATAACATAGTCTGACTGTGGCCTTAGGAATGGGCTGTTGGAATGGTTGAAAGAAGTCAAGAAACTTCAAGATCAGGATGTTGTGTAGTGATACAGGCATACTTCAGAGATAATACAGGTTTAGTTCCAGATCACTGAAATAAAGTAAATATCACAATAAAGTGAGTCCCACAAATCTTTTGGTTTTCCAATGCATATAAAGTTATGCTTACCCTATAAAGTAGTCTATTAATACTTCACAACTGAAAAATGCTAACCATCATCTGAGCCTTCAGTGAATCCTAATTTTTTGCTGGTGAAGGATCTTGCATTTTGATGGCTACTGACTGATCAGGATGGTGGTCGTTGTTCAAGGTTGGAGTGACTGTGCAATTTCTTAAAACAACAATGAAGATTGCTGCATCAATTGACTCTTCCTTTCATGAACAATTCCTCTGTATATGTAACACTGTTTGATAGCATTTTACCTACAGTAGAAAGAAAGAAAGATAGAAAGAAAGTGAAGTTGCTCAGTCGTGTCCGACTCTTTGCGACCCCATGGACTGTAGCCTACTGGGTTCCTCCGTCCATGGGGTTTTCCAGGCAAGACTACTGGAGTGAGCTGCCATTTCCTTCTCCACTTCTTTTAAAATTAAATTCAGCCCTCTTAAGCTCAGCTGCTGCTTTATCAACCAAGTTTATGTAATCGTCTAGGTATTTTGTTTTCACCTCAACAGTTTTCACAGCATCTTCACCAGGAGTAGATTTCATCTCAAAAAACCACTTTCTTTGCTTATCCATAAGAAGCAACTCCTCACCCACTAAACTTTTACCATGAGATTGCTGCAATTCAGTCATATCATCAGGCCTCACTTCTAACTCCTGTTCTCTTGTTATTTTCACATAGCTGCAGTTACTTCCTCCACTGACATCTTGAACCCCTCCAAACCATCCATTAGGGTTGGAAGAAACTTCTTCCAAACTCCTGTTAATGTTCATATTTGGACCTCTTCCCATGAGTCATGAATGTTCTGAATGGCATCTAGAATGGTGAATTCTTTCCAGAACTTTTCAATTAACTTTGTCTAGATTCAACAGATAAATCACTATCCATGGCAGCTATAGTCTTATGAAATGTGTTTCTTGAAAGTCTAAATTACTCCTTAATCTGTGGGTTGCAGAATGGATTTTGTGTTAACAGGCATGAAAACATTAACCTTATTGCACATTTCCATCAGAGCTCTTGGGTGACCATGTGTATTGTTAACAAACAGTACTGTTTTGAAAGTAACCTTTTTTCCTGAGCAGTAGGTCTCAACAATGGGTTTAAAACATTTAGTAAACATGTTTTAAACAGAAGTGCAGTCATCCAACCTTTATTTTTCCATTTATATAGCATAGGCAGAGTAAATTTAGAATGCTTAAGAGCCTAGGATATTCAGAATGGAAAATGAGCACTATTTTCAACTTAAAGTCACCAGCTGCATTAGCCCCTAATGAGAGAGTCAGCCTGTCCTTTGAAGCTATGAAGCCAGGTGTTGACTTCTTCTCTCTAGTCATGAAAGTCCTAGATGGCATCTTCTTCCAATAAAAAGCTGTTTCATTTATATTGAAAAATCTGTTGTGTCATGTAGCCACCTTCATTAATTATCTCAGGTAGATCTCGACAACTGCAGAAGCAACAGTTTCTACATTAGCACTTGCTCTTCATCTGTACTTTTATGTTATGGACAACTCCTTTGCTTAAACTTCATGAATCAACCTCTTTTAGCTTAAGATTTTTCTTCCACAGCTTCCTCACCTGTCTCAGCCTTCAAAGAATTGAAGAGAGTCAGGGCCTTTGTCTGGATTAGACTTTGGCTTATGTGAATGTCATCTGGTTTGACCCTTTACCAAGGCCACCAAAACTTTCTCCATGTTAGTAATAAGACTCTGTTGCTTTTTTTTTTAATCATTCCTATATTCACTGAAGTAGCACTAATGTGTATATTTGGTGCAAGAAGCCTAGGCTTCAGTCTATCTTGGCTATCCACATGCCTACTACACTAAGCTTAATTATTTCTACTTTTCAATATAAAGTGAGAAATAAAAAACTTCCTTTCACTCAAATACTTAGAGGCCATTGTAGGGTTATTAATTGGTCTTATTTAAATTTTGCTGTTTCTAAGGGAATAGGGAAGCCCAGGGAAAGGGTGACAAATGAGGGAATGGCTAATCAGTATATTTATCAATTATGTTTACTGTCTTTATGTGGGCATAGTTTGCGGTACTTCAGAACAATTACAATAGTAAAATGAAAGCTCACTGATCAAAGTTCACCATGACAAGTATAATAATAATGACAAAGTCAGAAATATTGTGAGAATTACCAAAATGTGTCACAGAGACACAAAGTGAGGAAATGCTATTGGAAAGATGGGGCTGATAGACTTGGGTTGCCACAAACTTTCAAGTTGTGAAAAATACAGTATCTGCAAAGTGCAAACAAAGCAAAGTACAAGAAAATGAGGTATGTTTGCACTGAAACTGTCTACAATGGTTATGTAATTCTGGTTGGAGAGTGTGACTGAGGGGGAGTCTCTGGGAGGTAGGCTAATGATAGCAATGTGGAGTGTTAAAGGGCGAAATCAGTGGTGTGTCCCTGGAGGAAGGAAGTGTTTTTACATTAGAGTGGAAAAATAATGGTTAAAATTGGGAAAGAGAGAGGCAGAAAAAGATGACTTCTCTTCTCAGGCCTTTGCTTTGTGGGTTATGAAAGGATGGATAGCCTCTTCTCAATGGAGTTCTAGTGAAAATGGTGTGATAAGAAGGCAACTCATGAAAGTAGATGGTACACTCTAATGGCAGAAGGTGAAGAAGAACTAAAGAGCCTCTTGATGAAGATGAAAGAAGAGAGTGAAAAAGCTTGGTTAAAACTCAACAGTCAAAAAATTAAGATCATGGCATCTGGTCCCACCACTTCATGGCAAATAGAAGGGGAAAAAGTGGAAGCAGTGACAGACTTTATTTTCTTGGGCTCCAAAATTACCGTGGATGGTGACTGCAGCCATGAAATTAAAAGGCACTTGCTCCTTGGAAGGAAAGCTATGACAAACCTAGATGGCATATTAAAAAGCAGAGACATCACTTTGCTGACAAAGGTCCATACAGTCAAAGCTATGATTTTTCCAGTAGTCACATATGGATGTCAGAGCTAGACCATAAATAAGGCTGAGTGCTGAAGAATTGATGCATTTGAACTGTGGTGCTGGAAAAACTCTTGAGAGTCAGTCAATCCTAAATGAATTTAACCCTGGATATTCATTGGAAGGACTGATGCTGAAGCTCCAATACTTTGGCCACCTGATGTGAAGAGCTGACTCATTGGAGAAGACCCTGATGCTGGGAAAGATTGAAAGCAAGAGGGCAGCAGAGGATGAGGTGGTTAGATAGCATCACCGACTCAGTGGATGTGAGTTGGAACAAACTCCCGGGAGATAGTGAAGGACTGTGGAGCCTGGCAGGCTACAGCCCACGGGATCACAAAGAGTCGGACATGACTTAGCAACTGAACAACAACAACGAAAGTGATGGCAGAGGTTGGGAGAAGCAACATCCACTGGAGGAAACAGAAATAGAGAGGGTCTATAGAGCTAGGTTTGGATTTGGTAGTTATGTAATAGAATCTTGAGCTACTTTAGTCAAATAAGGAATTTCTTGATCTTATGAAATAACAAGTCTAAGAAAAAGCTTTCCAGGGTTGGTAAGGTGGTTTTATGAGGTCATCAGGAAAGAATCATATTTCCTTCTTGAGACATCATTCTTCACATGTGGCTTTTGAACTTATGGTACTAAGGTGTCTTCTGTAATGCCAGACATCATGTTCTAGTTACAGAAGGAAGAAAAGAAGAAAGGCAAAAGTTGTGCCAACCTGAGTCACTCTCTTCTAATAGCAAAACAATAGTTTTTCCGGAAATTCTGAAGTAAAATTGTTACTTGAAATAAACATCTTATTAGCTAAAATTATGTAAAATGACCACTCCTATCTTTATAAGAAGACTGAAAAAATCAAAATTGTTTGATCTGGAGGCACATTGATATTCCAAGTAAAATTGGTATCCTGTTAATAAGGAATGAGAGGTAACAGAATTTTGAATATGTAATAAGTGAATGCCAGAGTATTCATGTATTACTGTCTTATGTTCTGCTGCTGCTGCTAAGTCACTTCAGTCGTGTCCGACTCTGTGCGACCCCATAGACGGCAGCCCACCGGGCTCCCCCGTCCCTGGGATTCTCCAGACAAGAATACTGGAGTGGGTTGCCATTTCCTTCTCCAATGCATGAAAGTGAAAAATGAAAGTGAAGTTGCTCAGTCGTGTCCAGCTCTTAGTGACCCCATGGACTGCAGCCCACCAGGCTCCTCCATCCATGGGATTCTCCAGGCAAGAGTACTGGAGTGGGGTGCCATTACCTTCTCTGTCTCATGTTCTAAAAGGTACTAAATGAGGTTTTACAAAGATGTTAAAACCTTAGCAAAGTTTTTAAAACCTCTTAGAGATAAAGCAAAAGAGAAATAAAAATAAGATCATATGATGGAGATGTAAGTGGGGTCCATTCACAAAATTGACTTTAAGTGTTCTAGCAGTCAATTCAAAAAGGAAAGCACTTTAAAAAGAAAAATCTTTAGAAAAGGATTTGTTTGGTTGGTTGGTGGGGGGAGAACTTCAAAAGGCATGGTCAAAGGGCTTGGATGAGTGGGCAACCTCCAGAGGGAGAGCGATTTATTTGCAGAGAAACTACTAAGCAGTAGCAGGACAGCACTACTTTAAAAGACAGGGTGTAAATATTGGTGGAGGAGGGAGACTGTAGCTGGTAATTGTGAGACAGATCAGAAATGACAAGATAAGAAACATTCTAGGATTAATAAGCTTTGAGGTTCAGAACTGCCCCAGGCTAAGTCCTCTAATGGTGTCAGACTTGATGAGGCTTAAGTCTATACCCTTTCAAGTCAGCGGTCTTTGCTCATGTTCTCATTAGAACAGGGCACGGTCTGTGTTGTGAGCTTCTCAGGGAAGATTCGGCTGGATGAGAGTGACAGGGTTCCTAAAGTGTTCTCTTGGTAAGTGAGATGGAGGTAGAAAGCTGTGTCACTTCCAAGGATCTCACCATATAGTTTGGGCCCAGTGTGACTTGAAAGCTATTGTTTGCATTTAAAGAAATTAGAAACTCTCTTCAATGTGCAAGCAGTACTCACATCCCTAAAGCTGCTTCTCCACAAAGTGGGTCCTCAGCATCACTTCCGTATGTGGTAATAACAGAGGAATGATTGATGCTAAGACATGATTATGGTTAGTTCATTTATGTGTGTGTATTTTTCCAACATCTGCAGTATATTCTAAATGAATAAGGATCTTGTTTTTCAAATTTCTAGCATCTAAGACAATACCTAGTTAAAAAAACAATAAACACAACTTAACAAATAAAACATTCAGTTCTTTGTAACTTTTGTATCTTTTATTTGCTTCTCATAGTATTTTAAAAACATCATTATGGGAAATTCTGGATGAAGACATAAAATAGCTTATTATAGAAATTAATTTTCAAAACACCTGGTACAAAAGCTGTTTCCATAGCTAAGTAATTTGGAATGTCAGATTTTCTTTTTGCAAATAAATAAAATTTAAAAATATGTATTTTGTATATACCTCTGATATTAGAATTTTAGAAAACAAATAATTCTGTGAACCTACTGCTAATCTAGTTGTTGTGTAAGTACAGGGAGACATTAGAAATTTTTTGTTCAAGTGTCTTTCTTTTCAGAAGGTCTTTCCTGACTCTCCATACTAGCCATGCTATTGTCCATTGCATCTGAAATCCATTTTATTTTCTAAATATTCCTCATAAATTCAGCAATAATATATGAAAAACAATGTTAATTAAGTATGTGCTATGCTTAGTCAGTCACGTCCAGCTCTTTGCAACCCCATGGCCCATAGCCCACCAGGCTCCTCTGTCCATAGGGATTCTCCAGGCAAGACTTGGCCAGGAATGGTTTTCCATGCTCTCCTCTAATTAAGTATATCATTCTTTTTAAGACTTTAGCTCAATGGTGCGGGGGTTCCTCAAAAAATTAAACATAGAATTACCATGATTCAACAATTTCACTTCTGGGGATATTCCCAAATAACTGAAAGTAGCAATTTGAACAGATATTTGTACATTCAGGTTCACAGCAGAGTTATCCACAACAGCCAAAACGAGGAAGTAATCTGAGTGTCTGTCAACAGACGGATGGAATTTAAAAATGTAGTATACATGTGTGCTCAGTTGTCTGATTCTGCGACCCCATGGACTGTAGTCCACCATGTTCCTCTATCCTTGGGATTTTCCAGGCAAGAATGCTAGAGTGGGTTGCCATTCTCTCCTCCAGGGGCTCTTCCCAACCCAGGGATCAAACCCATGTCTCCTGCATTGGCAAGCAGATTCTTAACCACTGAGCCACCTAGGAAGCCAGTAATATATATATTTCAGTTTTAAGAAGGACTTCCCTAGTGGTCCGGTGATTAAGAATCTGCGTACTAATGAAGGGGTCATGGAGGCAATCCCTGGTCCAGGAAGATTCCATGGGGCAACTAAGCCCATGAGCCTCAACTGCTGAAGCCCAGCTCTGGAGCCCACGCTCTGCAACAAGAGAAGCCAGCACGGTGAGAAGCCTGCGCACCCCAACAAAGGGCAGCTTCTGCCAGTCCCCAGTAGAGAAAAGCCGGTGAGAAACAAAGCCCCAGCACAGCCGAAAATAAACACACTGATTAATTTAAGGGGGAGAAAAGGAAGGACGTTCTGACATATGTTACAACATGGATGAGGCTTGAAAACACTACACTAGGTAAAATAAGCCAGTCACAAAAGGGCAGCTAGAGAGTGTGATTCCACTTGCATGAGGTACCTAGAGTAGTCAAATGCAGAGACAGAAAGTGGAACGGTGGCTGCCAGAGGCTGGGTGGGAGGCAGGGGGGATGGGGAGTTATTATTCAATGGTACAGAGTTTCAGTCTAGGAAAATGATAAAGGTGGATGTGGATCCTCCATCTGGAGGTGGATGGTAGTGATGGTTGCACAAGACTGTGAACGTACCTAGTGTTACTGAACTTAAAAATGATTAAAATGGTAAATTTTATGTTATGCATATTTTACCACAATAAATCAATAAGACTTTACCTGATGTAAAAATTTTAATGGTCACAAAAATCAAAGAAAAAAATCACCATTTTAATAATAATAGGGTAACTAAAACAATAAATAAAAAGTGACCATAGCTTTCTGTCACTAAAGCTTAATAGCTGAGAGTAATCTATTACAACATAAAATCACCTGGAAACAATTGCTACAGAAAAAGCTTCATTTTAAATATCTGTATTAGCTAAGATAAGACAAAGTCAGATTTTATCTAAAAGACATGAAAGATTTGTTGCAGAAATTTAGAATCAGATAGTTGCATCCCAAAGTAACCACACATGTTAAGATGTTAGGGCTTGCCAATTAATCTGTAGACTCACTCTCATCCCAATAAAAATCTTAGCAGATTTCTTGTAGATATGAGCAAGATATCATATCTATAGATATGATATCTGTAGAGATATCCAGAATTTTTATATAAAGGCAAAGGAGCTAGGATAGCCAAAACAATTTTGAAAAAGACATTGGAGGACTCACATTACCTGATTTCAAGATTTACTATAAAATCTATAGTAATCAAGATAGCATGGTTTTGGCCAAAGGATAGACATATAGATCAATGGAATATAAAGAGTACAGAATTAAATCCTCAAAAATATGGTCAATTAATTTTTGAAAGTGCTACAAAGGCAATTCAATGGAGAAAGGTTAATTTTTTCTACCAATTGTGCTAGAAAAGTTGAATCCACATGTAAAATATAAATTTGATTCATACCTCACACTTTATATAAAATTTTGCTTAAAATGGATCATAGTCCAAAAGTAAAAATTTAAACCATCAGAGGAATGCATAGGAGGAAATCTTTGTGACACTGGGTTAGACAAACAGTTTTTAGGTGTAACATTCAAAATTAAAAATTCTTTTCCTCTGAAAAACCTCAAAGAAAATGAAAGACAAGCAATAGACTGGAAGAAAATATTTGCAATTTACTTATCTGACAAAGAACTTATAAACAGAACACAAGAAGAGCTCTTTAAATGCAATGTACATGCGTGCTCAGTTGTGTCTGACTCTGTGACCTCATGGACTGTGTCTGTCAGGCTCCTCCGTCCATAGAATTTTTCAGGCAAGAACACTGGAGTGGGTTGCCATGTCCTCTTCCAGGGGATCTTCCCAACCCAGGGATCAAACCCACACTTTTGTGTCTCCTGCATTGGCAGGCGGATTCTTTACCACTGTGCCCCCTGGGAAATCTAAAAAATACATATCTGTTTATATATTGTATGTATACCCATACTTTACACATAGAATAAGATTTTTGCCACCAAGGAAAAATTTTCACCAAAAAAAAAAAAACCAGTCTATGTAATGAAAGGTTTACAGTATTAAAACTTAAAAAAAAAAATAATAAGTGGGGAGAAGAAATAATATACTTAGCACTTCTTTATGGCGATTATTTCCAAAATAGCTCAACTACTCTGTTGTATCAAAATTAATTTTTCCTGAAGTAGGTACTATTCTCACTTATAGGTAGTCTTTGCCTTGCATGGGTGGTAGTGTCAATAAAATAACCTTAATAATTAATGGAGAAAATTATTATTGTTCTGTGACCCTGGAAAAAAATTGTCAAAATATTAAAATGTGTCTGTTTTAAATGTTAAAGGAAATGAAAAAAATTGTACCTTAGCACACTGTAGTTTAAAACATTACAAACACTGAAAGTTAAAGTGTTATTTCACTGTAAAAAACTAATCAAAAATAATAGTACTTGCCTTTCTGTCAAGTAACTTACAACACTGGGTAAGCACTTTTTATATCCCATTGCAATTTGTCATACATTAAGTTTAGATTAGCTTCCACTTAAAGACAATAATTAGATACAACAGAATATTATTCAGTTATAAAAAGGAATGAAATTTTGATATATGGTACAACATGGATGGACTTTAAAACACTGTGCTTAGAAAAATAAGCCAGAAATGGAAGGACAAACATTCATTTATATGAAGCCCTTAGAATAAGAAAATTAACAGAGACAAAAAGAATAAAGATTACTAGGGGCTAGGGGGAGGAAGGAGAACAGGGGTGTTAATGTTTAATGGATACACAGCTTTTGTTGGGGATGTCAGGTTGGTTTGTTTCTCTTCCTTGGTTCTTGTCTCAACACTACAAAAATTTGGAATGACAGACTACAAGGTTTAAAACAATATAAAAGTTACAGTGCAGTTCAGTTCAGTTCAAGCAGATAGATCTTTTCTTAGACAGGCATTCCCAAGACATGGGAGCAGGCTGACCCCAAATAAATGTCCTCCTCCCAATCCCTCCCCTTTTATACTTTCCATCTCCTTTTTTAGGTTGTGCCCTGTGCACAATAGCGCTTGTACCCACCACCAGTCAAGAAAGGGGATGCACATGGGCATATGCTCAAGGCCAACTGACAATTGCAAGTTATATAACAGGCTCTGTGTGTATGTCTTCCCATGATTCAGTCTGTTATAATCAGATCTACATATGTGTAGAGTATTTATGAACGTTTAATGTATGCAGGTCAGGAAGCAACAGTTAGAACTGGACATGGAACAACAGACTGGTTCTAAATAGGAAAAGGAGTACATCTAGGCTATATATTGTCACCCTGCTTATTTAACTTATATGCAGAGTGCATTATGAGAAATGCTGGGCTGGATGAAGCACAAGCTGGAATCAAGATTGTTGAGAGAAATATCAATAACCTCAGATATGCATATGACACCACCCTTATGGCAAAAAGCGAAGAAGAACTAAAGAGCCTCTTGATGAAAGTGAGACTGAAGAAAGGAGACTGAAAAAGTTGGCTTAAAGCTCAACACATTCATGGAAAAAAGATAACCTCTTTAACAAGTGGTGCTGGGAAAACTGGTCAACCACCTGTAAAAGAATGAAACTAGAACACTTTCTAACACCATACACAAAAATAAACTCAAAATGGATTAAAGATCTAAATGTAAGACCAAAAACTATCAAACTCCTAGAGGAGAACATAGGCAAAACACTCTCCGACATAAATCACAGCAGGATCCTCTATGACCCACATCCCAGAATTTCAGAAATAAAAGCAAAAATAAACAAATGGGACCTAATGAAACTTAAAAGCTTTTGCACAACAAAGGAAGCTATAAGCAAGGTGAAAAGACAGCCCTCAGATTGGGAGAAAATAATAGCAAATGAAGCAACAGACAAAGGATTAATCTCAAAAATATACAAGCAACTCCTCCAGCTCAACTCCAGAAAAATAAATGACCCAATCAAAAAATGGGCCAAAGAACTCAACAGACATTTCTCCAAGGAAGACATACAGATGGCTAACAAACACATGAAAAGATGCTCAACATCACTCATTATCAGAGAAATGCAAATCAAAACCACAATGAGGTACCATTATACGCCAGTCAGGATGGCTGCTATCCAAAAGTCTACAAGCAATAAATGCTGGAGAGGGTGTGGAGAAAAGGGAACCCTCTTACACTGTTGGTGGGAATGCAAATTAGGACAGTCACTATGGAAAACAGTGTGGAGATTTCTTAAAAAGCTGGAAATAGAACTGCCATATGACCCAGCAATCCCACTTCTGGGCATACACACCAAGGAAACCAGATCTGAAAGAGCCACATGCACCCCAATGTTCATCGCAGCACTGTTTATAATAGCCAGGACATGGAAGCAACCCAGATGCCCATCAGCAGACGAATGGATGAGGAAGCTGTGGTACATATACACCATGGAATATTACTCAGCCATTAAAAAGAATTCATTTGAATCAGTTCTAATGAGATGGATGAAACTGGAGCCCATTATACAGAGCGAAGTAAGCCAGAAAGATAAAGACCATTACAGTATACTAACACATATATATGGACTTTAGAAAGATGGTAACGATAACCCTATATGCAAAACAGAAAAAGAGACTCAGATGTATGGAACAGACTTGTGGACTCTGGGAGAAGGTGAGGGTGGGATGTTTCAGGAGAACAGCATTGAAACATGTATATTATCTAGGGTGAAACGGATAACCAGCTCAGGTTGGGTACATGAGACAAGTGCTCGGGCCTGGTGCACTGGGAGGACCCAGAGGGATCGGGTGGAGAGGGAGGTGGGAGGCGGGACCAGGATGGGGAATACATGTAAATCCATGGCTAATTCATATCAATGTATAACAAAAACTACTGTAATGATGTAAAGTAATTAGCCTCCAACTAATAAAAATTAAAAAAAAAAAAAAAAGCTCAACACATTCAGAAAACAAAGACCATGGCATCCAGTCCCATCACTTCATGGCAAATAGATGGGGAAACTGTAAACAGTGGCTGACTTTATTTTTGGGGGCTCCAAAATCACTGCAGATGGTGATTGCAGCCATGAAATTAAAAGACGCTTACTCCTTGGAAGAAAAGTTATGACCAAACTAGACAGCATATTAAAAAGCAGAGCATTACTTTGTCAACAAAGGTCTGTCTAGTCAAGCCTATGGTTTTTCCAATAGTCATGTATGGATATGAGAGTTGGACTATAAAGAAAGCTGAGCACAGAAGAATTGATGCTTTCGAACTGTGGTGTTAGAGAAGACTCTTGAGAGTCCCTTGGACTGCAAGGAGATCCAACCAGTCCATCCTAAAGGAGATCAGTTCTGGTTGTTCATTGGAAGGACTGATGTTGAAGCTGAAACCAATACTTTGGCCACCTGATGTGAAGAGCTGACTCATTGGAAAAGACCCTGATGCCGGGAAAGATTGAGGGAAAGAGGAGAAGGGCACGACAGAGGATGAGATGGTTGGATGGCATCACTGACTCAATGGACATGAGTTTGGGTAAACTCCGGGAGTTTGTGATGGACAGGGAGGCCTGGCCGGCTGCAGTCCACGGGGTCACAGAGTCAGGAAATGACTGAGGGACTGAACTGAACTGAATTGGCTCCTAGCTGCCTAAGATACTTGATGAAACCCCTGTGGTTAGTTTGTATCCACTGTGTGCTTAGAATGTATGTGCTATAGTTAGAGAAGACATTGTGGTTACCCTGGTGGCTCAGATGGTAAAGCATTTGCCTACAATATGGGAGATCCAGGTTCAGTCCCTGGGTTGGGAAGATCTCCTGGAGAAGGAAATGGCAACCCACTCTAGTATTCTTGCCTGGAAAATCCCACAGATGGAGGAGCCTGGTAGGCTACAGTCCATGCAGTCACAAAGAGTCGGACATGACTGAGCAACTTCACTTGCAGTTAGTTTGTTAGCGTATCTGTGAGCTCTCCTGGGTATGTCTTGGGCTTTTAGAGATCAGCTTGCATCCCTTTCAGCTAGACCACAATTCCTTGGTCATGCCTAACTTCCTACCTAACAGGGATAATGAAAAACTTCTGGATATAGACAATGCTGATGGTTATACAACATTGTGATTATATTTAACACAAGTAAATTATGTAATTATGAATGGCTTAAAAAGTTAAATATTATATATATTTAAAAATTTGAAAAGCTTAATAATAAGAAACAACTACATTTAAAAAATGAGCAAAAGTTTTGGATAGACACTTCACCAAAGAAGTGCAAATGCTTAATAAGTCCACGGAAAAAGTGTTCAACATTGTTCATCATAAAGGAAATACAAATTGAAAACAATGAGATGCTCCTGTATACTCAAAAGAATGGCTGTAGTTTAAAAAAAAAAAGACTGATAATACCAAGTGCTGATGTATATTTGGAGCACCTAAACTCTCATACACAGCTGGTGAGGATATAAAATGGTACAGAACTTTGAGAAGATGTTTGGCAGTTTCTTATAAATTTGAACATAAAATGCCATGTGACCCAGCAATCCTAGGCTTAAGTATTTACCCAAGAGAAATAAAAATTTATACTCATATTAAACCTTGTATGCAAATGTTTATAGCAGGCTTATTTATAATCACCAGACTTGGAAATAACTCAATGTCCTTATACTGGAGAATGGGTAAACAACCCGGGAATTCTACTCAGCAAAAACAAAGAGCAAAAACTACTGACACAAGGAACAGCACTGATGAATCTCAAACTCATTATTCTAAGTGAAAGAAGCTGGACTGAAAAAGCTACACACATCTGTCTGTATGATTCCATCTCTATAATATGTTAGAAAAGGCTAGAAAAGGTGGAGAACAGATCAGTAATTGCCAGGAGTTAGAGGATGAGGATAAGTTTGACTATACAGGAAAGGAGGAATGAGGGAAACTTTCCTGAATGAAGGAAAGTTTTTGGGCAATGAAACTGTTCTACATCTTGCCTACTAGGGGAGTTATGTGACTCTATGTATTAGTCAAAACTCAAAATAGAGTGAATTTTATTGTATAAAACTGAAATACAATTTTTTTTTAGAAAAAAACACATATTTAATAATGAAAAGCATAGTTAATAATCCTGGAAAGGAGACAGTGGCCAAGATGGCAGAGCCCTGATCTCTGATCAGGAAGACCCTGATCTCAGGTCTTTCCACAGCACACCCAAATTACATCTACTTCCAGAGCAATTATGGCTCATAAAAATCGGAAGACTATCAGAAAAAGTCTTCTACAACTAAACATAGAAAGAAGGAACAAAAGCGAGATGAATGGGAGGAGTGGAGATACAGTACCATCAAATTCATACCCCCAGGTATACAACCCACAAATTGGAGGATAATTACAATTTCAGGGGTTCTCCCCAAGGAGAAAGAGGTCAGAGCCCCACATCAATCTCCCTAGCCTGGGGCTCTGAACCATGAAGACAAGCCCCTAGAACCTTGAAAGCCAGCAGGACTTACATTCAAGAGAGACAAAGGGTTGTGGGAAATAAAGACTCCACTCTTAAAGGGTGTGCACAAATTCACATGATCTGAGATGTAGAGCAGAGGCAGTAGTTTGAAAGGAACCTTGGTCAGATAAACTTGTTGATACTGTAGATATTAATATTGATACCGGAGTGTACCAGAAAGAGTAAGGAGATAACTGGGACTCACCCTGGGGACACAGATGCTGGCAGCAGCCATGGTGAGAAACTCATCCTAACATTGGGCTTCCCAGGTGGTGCAGTGGTGAAGAAACCATCTGCTGGAGCAGGACACTCAGGAGATGTGGGTTTGATCCCTAAGTCAGGAAGATGCCCTAGAGAAGGAATAGTTACCCACTCCAGTATTCCTGCCTGGAAAATTCCATGGACAGAGGACTTTGGCAGGTTACAGTCCAGCGGACTGCAAAGAGCCAGACACAACTGACCACACACACACATCCTACCATCAGGACACTGGTGGTGGGAAGAGCCATTTTGGAATTTCCTCTCTAGCTTATTAGTGCTGGAACCTGGCCCCAGCTAGTCAGCACTAGTTTTGGAACACCCGCAAGCCAAGCAGCTAGTGGGGGAGGGACACAGCCATACTCTCCAGCAGGCCAGCTGCCTTAGGACTTCCTGAGTCCCCAGTTGTCCTGGGGACTGGCTATGCCTACAAGCATGCCCACAGTAGTCAGCTCACAACAGAAGGTACATGCAGTCCACATAGAGGGCAGCCATCAGATCTGGTTACCAATGGGGAGTAGACTTCTGGGCACCAAAAGACATCTCCTACATATGACCACTTCTCCAAGACTGGGAAATATAACCAACCTGCCAAAAATATAAGAATAAAATTAGGCAAAACGAGGTGACAAAGGAAGACGTTCAAATGGAGGAAAAAGATAAAACTCCAAAAAAAAAAAAAAAAGATAAAACTCCAGAACTAAGGAAAGTGGAAGTAAGCTGCCTACCCACAAAAGAGTTCAAGGTAATGATCATAAAGATGCTCAAAGAACTCAGGAGAAGAATGGATAAAGACACTGAGGAACTAAAAGTTTCTAACAGATAAGACAACAAAGGACCAAACAGAGCTGAAGAATATAATAACTGAACTAAAGATACACTAAGAGGCATCAGCAGTAGATTAAAATGAAACAGAGGAATGGATCAGTGACCTGGAAGATAGAACAGTGGAAGCCACTCAAGATGAACAGGAAAAAGAATTTTAAAAATGAGGACAGTTTAAGAAACCTTTCAGACAACATCAAGCATAACATTCATACGATAGGGGTCCCAGAAAGAGAAGAGAGGGAGAAAGCAACAGAGAATATATTTGGGAACATAACAGCTGAAAATGTCTCTAACCTAGGAAAGGTATTAGACATCCAGGTCCAGGAAACACAGAGAGTCCCAAAGAGGATACAGCTAAAGAGGACCATACCAAGACACGTTGCAATTAAAATGGCAAAAATGAAAAATAAAGAGAGAATTAAAATTTGCAAGGGAAAAGCAGGTACTTCCTAGGTGGTGCAGCAGTAAAGAATACACCTGTCAATAAATGAAAGAGACTTGGGTTCCATCCTTAGGTCAAGAGGATCTCCTGAAGTAGGAAAAGTCTGCCTATTCCAGTATTTTTGCCTGGAAAATTCCATGGAGAGAGGAGTCTGGCGGGATACAGTCCATGTGGTCACAAAGTGTCAGATGTGATTGCACATGGATGCAAACAAGGGAAAAGCAACAAGTTATGTACAAGGAAATCCCCATAAAGCTATGGGATTTTTTCCAGCAAAAAATCTGCAGGCCAGAAGGGAGTGGCATAATATATTTAAAGTGATGAAAGGTAAAAACCTACAACCAAAAACACTCTACCCAGCAAGGTTATGATTCAGATTTGAAGCAGAGATGAGAAGTTTTACAAACAAGCAAACGCTAAAACAGTTTGGCACCACAAATCTGGTTTTATGAGAAATGTCAAAGGAACTTCTCTAAGTGGAAAATAAAAGCCCACACTAGAAATATGAAAATTAGGAAAGGAAAAAACCTCACTGGTAAAGGCAAATACACAGTATAGGTAGTAGATCAACCATGTATAAAACTAGAAAAGGAAAAAAGACAAAATTAGTAAAAATCATCTACTATAAGTAGTTAAGAGATACACAAGCCAAAAAGATGTAAAATAAGTTAAAAGCAGTTCAAAACAGTTAACACCTATCTTTCTCAAAGTATTTCAAAATTTTCAGTGGAAGAAATGCTTCCAAACTCATTCTATGTGGACAAAATCACCCTGATACCAAAATCAGACAAAGATAACACACAAAAAAGAAAAAATACAGGCCAATAAGACTGATGAACATAAATGTAAAAATTCTCAGCAAAGTCTTAACAAACTGTTTTCAATATACAGCAAAAGAATCATATATTAGAATCAAGTGAGATTTATCCAAGGGTTGCAAGGATGGATCAATATCTGCCAATCAATCACATGATATAGAATATTAACAAATTGAGCAATAAAAATTATATGATCATCTCAATACATGTGGAGGAAGCATTTGACAAAGTTCAATGTCCATTTATGATAAAAACTCTCAACAAAGTGGGAACATACTTCAACATAATAAAGATCATTTAAGACAAACCCCCAGCCGACATAATACTTAATGGTGAAAGCTGAAAGCATTTCCTCTAAGACCAGGAATAAGACAAGGATGCCTACTCTCACTACTTTAATTCAGCATAGTTTTGGAAGTTCTAGCCATGACAGTCAGATAAGAAAAATAAAAGGAATCTAAATTGGAAAGGAAGAAGTAAAACTGTCACTGTTTGAAATGATACTATACATGGAAAATTCTAGTGATGTCATCAAAAACTGCTGGAGCTCCTCAAAAGTGAACGTGAAAGTGAAGTTGCTCAGTCATGTCTGACTTTTTGCGACCCCATGGACTATAGCCTACCAGGCTCCTCTGTCCATGGGATTCTCCAGGCAAGAATACTGGAGTGGGTTGCCATTTCCTTCTCCAGGGGATCTTCCCAACCCAGGAATCAAACTCGGGTCTCCTGCATTGCAGGCAGACACTTTAACCTCTGAGCCACCAGAGAAGCCCAAGGAACCTGGTAAAGTTTCAGGGTACAAAGTCAA
The DNA here is from genome assembly GCF_023699985.2 of Odocoileus virginianus. Classification (NCBI taxonomy): domain Eukaryota; kingdom Metazoa; phylum Chordata; class Mammalia; order Artiodactyla; family Cervidae; genus Odocoileus; species Odocoileus virginianus. The sequence goes on from NC_069697.1 coordinate 35,401,017, forward strand.
TATATAGAAATGTGTTGTGTTTCTATGCACTAACAATGAACTATCAGAAAGAGAAATTAAGAAAATCATTTAATTTATAACTACATGGAAAAGAATAAAATAATTAGGATTAAATCTATCTAAAGAGGTAAAAGACCTGCACTCAGAAAACTATAAGAAGCTGATGAAAGTTGACACATCAACTGTGTCAAACTGAAGATGACACAAACAGATAGGTAGATATACTGTGTTCATGGACTGGAAGAATTAATATTGCTAAAATATTTACTATACTACTCAGAGCAATCTACAGATTCAGTGCAATCTCTATCAAAATATTTTTGGCATATTTTGTAGAACTAGAACAAATAATTCTAAAATTTGAAACACAAAAGACCCTGAATAGGCAAAACAATCTTGAGAAAGAAAAAGCTGGAGATATTATGCTCCTGGATTTCAAAATATACTACAAAGCCAAAGTAATCAAAACAGTATGGTATTGGCACAAAAACAAACAAACAAAAAAACAAGCTCATTAGAGCTCAGAAATTAACCCACATTTATATGGACAATTTGGAGAAGGAAATGGCAACCCACTCCAGTACTCTTGCCTGGAAAAATCCCATTGACGAAGGAGCCGGCTAGGCTACAGTCCATGAGGTCTCCAAGAGTTGGACACAACTGAGCGACTTAACTTTCACTTTGCTTTCATGCATTGGAGAAGGAAATGGCAACCCACTCCAGTATTCTTGCCTGGAGAATCCCAGGAACAGAGGAACCTGGTGGGCTGCTGTCTATGGGGTCTCACAGAGTTGGACACGACTGAAGCGACTTAGCAGTAGCAGCAGCATATGGACAATTAATCTACAACAAAGGAGCAAGTATGTACAATGGGGAAAAGACACCCTCTTTAGTAAATAGTGCTGGGAAAAGCTACATGCAAAAGAATCAGTCTGGATTGCTTTTTCATGCCACACACAAGAGTTCACTCCAAATGAATTAGAGACTTAAAGGTAAGACCTGAAGCCTTGAGATTTCTAGAGGGAAACAGGGAGTAAAATCTTTGACATTGGTCTCAGCAAAAATAGTTTTTGGATATACCTTCTCAGACAAGGGAACAAAAGCAAAATAAACAAATGGGACTGCATCAAACTAAAAAGCCTTTTGCACAGCAAAGAAAACTATTAACAAAACAGAAATGCCACCTACTGCACAGGAGAAGATATTTGCAAACGATACATTTGATAAAGGGTTAATGTCCAAAATATACAAAGAACAAATACAACTCAACATCAAAAAGCCAACCCAACTAAAAAACAGTCAGAGGACACGAATAGACCTTTTTTCCAAAGAAGACATATAGATGGCCAACAAACACATGAAAAGATACTCAGTCATTCATCAGGGAAATGCAAATCAAAACCACAAATATCACTGCACACCTATCAGAACGACTATTATCAAAAGACAACAAATAAGTGTTTGCAGGGATGTAGAAAAAAGGACATCCTTGTGCACAGTTGGTGGAAATGTAAATTAGTGTAGCCATTATGAAAAATAGTAAAGATATTCCTCAAAAGATTAAAAATAGAATTACTATATGATCATCCAGCAATTCCATATTTGGCTATTTACCCAGAAAAAACAAACAAACAAAAAAACTAATTCAAAAAGATACATCATCCCAATATTCATAGCAGCATTATTTACATTAGTCAAGATGTGGAAGAAAACAAAATGTCCACAACAAATGAATGGATAAATAATATGTAAGATATCTATCTATCTATCTACACACACACAAACACACACACACACACACACACACACACACACACAAAATGGACTGTTGTTGGTCAGTTGCTCGGTCATTTCAAACTATTTGTGACCTCATGGACTGCAGCATGCCAGGCTTCCCTGTCCTTCTCTATCTCCTGGAGTTTGCTCAGATTTATGTCCATTGAATTGGTGATGCCATCCAACCATCTCATCCTCTGTCACCCCTTTTCCTTCTGCCCTCAATCTTCCCCAACATCAGGGTTTTTCCCAAAGAGTCGGCTGTTGCATCAGGTGGCCAAAATATTGGAGCTTCAGCTTCAGCATCAGTCCCTCCAATGAATATTCAGGGTTAATTTCCTTTAGGAGTGACTGGTTTGATCTCCTTCCTGTCCGAGGGACTCTCAAGAGTCTTCTCCAGCTCTAGAGTTCACAAACATCAGTTCTTCAGCACTCAGCCTTCTGTATGGTCCAACTCTCACATTTATACCTGACTACCAGAAAAACCACAGCTTTGACCATAATCCACCATAAAAAGAAGCTTAGCCATTTATAACAACATGGATGGACCTGTAGGGTGGGTATTACGCCAAGTGAAATAAGTCAGACAGAGAAGGAAAAATACCGTATGATTTCACTTATATGTGGAATCTAAAAAACAAAATGGATGAACAAACATAACCAAATAGCAACAAACTCATCGATACAGGGAACAAACAGGTAGTTGCCAGAGAAGAGGGCAGTGGAGGGAAGAAAAATAGGTGAGAGAGATTGAGAGGTACAAACTTTCATATATAAAGTAAATAAAATGTACAGGCTTCCCTGGTGACTCAGATGGTAAAGAGTCTGCATGCAACGCAGGAGATGCGGGTTCAATCCCTGGGTCAGGAAGATCCCCTGGAGAAGGAAATGGCAACCCATTCCATTATCCTTGTCTGGAAAATCCCATGGACAGAGGAGCCTGGTGGGCTATATTCCACGGGGTCACAAAGAGTCGGACATGACTGAGTGACTAAACACACAGAGGTATGCAATGTACAGTGTGGGGAATATAGTGAATAATTAAATAATATTTTTGTTTGGCGATAGATGGTAACTAGACTTATCATGTTGTTAATTTTGAGATGTATAGAAATATAAAATCACTAAGTTGTATACCAGTATCTAACATAGTGTTGTAGGTCAGTTATAATTCTAAAACAAACAAGCAAACAAACTCATAGGAAAAAAGATCATATTTGTGTTTACCAGAGGTTGGAGGGGTAGGGGGAGGCAGAATTGGAAGGTTGTCAAAAGGTACAAACATTCAGTTACAAGATAAATAATACTAGGAGTGTAATGTACAACATAATTAACCCTGTTGTATATTTACATGAAAGCTGTTAAGAGAGTAAATCCTAAGAGTTCTCATTACAAGGAATAAATCTTTTCTATTTGTTTAATTTTGCATCTATATAACATGATGAATGTTCACTTAATTTATTGAGATAATCATTTCATGATATATGTAAGTCAAATCATTTGGCTGTATACCTTAAACTTAGAGTGCTGTATATCAATTATGTTTCAATAAAACTTGAGGAAAAGGTAATCCTGCAGATCAATTGAGGTGACTAGTGAAACACTGAATATATGATCAAGCAAATAAAAATAAAAATATCAACACAAATACTGTACCATTTGTGAGATGTGCTAATTAATGTAAACCTTTTACCAGGCCTAATAATGACAAAGTGATTTGGCAGTATTTTGCACCAAAAATTGTCTTTCAAACATATGTTGGTAAATGGATCACTATATTTTACTGCGATGATAAACCCAAGCCATATTTTAAAGAATACTATAGAAGAAACTCCTATATTACATGCTAAAAGACAATAACAGATGAACAAATTTTGCCAACAGATGAGTCATTCTGCTATCTGATAAAACTGAAAAGGCAGTGGGAAAAAAGCCTTGCTATCTAAAAACATCAGAGACATTTATATGGGGGTGAGGGGTGCCTCTACCAGGGGAGCTAAAAGCAAATGTGGAAACTCAAAACCATCAAAGTAAAGCTGCTTATCCTCTTAGCAACTGGCATGACATCATATACATGAAATCTTACTTGGACATCTTATCACACAGAAATGCTTTGATGTCAGTTCAGAATCAAGGACTTTATATGCTTCTTAAATAATCAGAGGTTTCTATCTTCATAAACAGTTATAAAGTTCTTCTGTTAAAACAAGTTAAGACAAGATTGCTTTTTTAAAATGATGACATCTAGCACTTGTAAATGTATTAACAGTGTGAAGAACCTATATGTGTGTTTGAGATGAGGATATAACTGAGGATATGTATATACATATATATATACATATACATATCCTCAGTTAAAATTTATGCTTGGAAGGACTTTAGAAACTTTCAAACCTATAAAATTCTGTTATTTCAAAGCAGTTTATGAGTTTTATAGCAATTTAGTCATGGAAATACATATCATGATAAACATTCCAATTAACTTTGGTAATTTTTCTCCATAATAATAAGAAATTATAGGATTTGTAGAGACCAAGTGTTTAGGCAGCTGCTACCAACAGTGAGAGGTATTTGAGCTATGGGCTTGATTCAAATAGCAACTAAGACTCCATGTGTGGATGGAATGCTAGAATTTTAGAATTTTATACCTGGAAGGGACACGAGAGATTTTTGAGTACAATCCTCTTATTTTACAAGTAATAAAACTGAGGTAGAGAAGCCTAATGATAAATAATTTGACTTATATTTAGATACCAAAAAACAAGTAGATAAAAAGCAGTTCCAGGGTAGGAAAACCAGAGCCAAGTCAGATATCTTAGAACCCTCGGCTGATTATATACTTTTCTCCTTGTTTTAATCCAAAAGATGGATAATTTTTATTATCTATCAACCTCTAGTTGCCTGGAAGGAAGCAGGGAACCCTGAACGGAAGAAATTCTGGTGTTTGACCTGGCTACCACACAGGGGCCTTCAGTGAGTCCAGGGAGGATGGACTGCATAAAAATTCACCAGGTTGTTAGGGCTTTCAAGCCTCTCTGGCTTTCAGGGCAAGGGCTGATGGTAAAAGGATATGTTCATATTGAGTCTACTGTGTACTCACCGGAGAACTTTAGATATATCAACCCACAGTAATTCTATGAGGCAAGTATCAGCATAATTCCCATTTTATAGATGAGGAAACTCAGGTACAAAAAGGTTAAATAACTTGTTCAATGTTATGCAGGCAGCAGTACATTGTAGAGTTGGGATTAGCAACTGTTAGTCTGGCTCTAGCCATTCTGCTAAGCTACCTCACAAAAATATTAATAGCATTCTTACTGAGAGGGTTTCCCTGGTTTCCCTGAGCCTGGAGGCTCAGACAGTGAAGAATCTGCCTGCAATGAGGAGACCTGGGTCAGTCCTTGAGTCAGGAAGATCCCCTGGAGAAAGGAATGGCTACTCACTCCAGTATTCTTGCCTGTAGAATTCCACGGACAGAGGAGCCTGGTGGGCTACAGTCCATGGGGTTGCCAAGACCTGGACACAACTGAGTGACTAACATACACACACACACATCCTTTCTAAGGGACTGTCGATAATCGACTTGTTTAATCTGCATTATAATCCTGTAAATATCTAACGTTCTTAACTCCACTTCATAAATGTAAAAACTGGGGGACAGGTTAGGTAAATTTAAGGTAACACAGCTACTGAGTTTCAGAACCAGAATTTGAATCCAAGCAAATTGGCTGTATAGATAATGTCATTAACCATTGGTTAAGCAAACGGTTTTGTTTTGCTTATTGCCAACATTTATTCCACGCTGGATCATCGAAAAAGCAAAAGAGTTCCAGAAAAACTCTATTTCTGCTTTATTGACTATTCCAAAGCTGTTGACTCTGTGGATCACAATAAACTGTGGAAAATTCTGAAAGAGATGGGAATACCAGACCACCTGATCTGACTCTTGAGAAACCTATATGCAGGTCAGGAAGCAACAGTTAGAAATGGACATGGAACAACAGACTGGTTCCAAATAGGAAAAGGAGTACGTCAAGGCTGTAAATTGTCACCCTGCTTATTTAACTTACATGCAGAGTACATCATGAGAAACGCTGGGCTGGAAGAAGCACAAGCTGGAATTAAGATTGCCGGGAGAAATATCAATAACTTCAGATATGCAGATGACACCACCCTTATGGCAGAAAGTGAAGAGGAACTAAAAAGCCTCTTGATGAAAGTGAAAGAGGAGAGTGAAAAAGTTGGCTTAAAGCTCAACATTCAGAAAACTAAGATCATGGCATCTGGTCCTATCACCTCATGGGAAATAGATGGGGAGACAGTGGAAACAGTGTCAGACTTTATTTTTTTGGGCTCCAAAATCACTGCAGATGGTGACTGCAGCCATGAAATTAAAAGACGCTTACTCCTTAGAAGGAAAGTTATGACCAACTTAGATAGCATATTAAAAAGCAGAGACATTACTTTGCCAACAAAGGTCCATCTGGTCAAGGCTATGGTTTTTACAGTGGGCATGTATGGATGTGAGATTTTGACTGTGAAGAAAGCTGAGTGCTGAAGAATTGATGCTTTTGAACTGTGGTGTTGGAGAAGACTCTTGAGAGTCCCTTGGACTGCAGGGAGATCCATCCAGTCCATCCTAAAGGAAATCAGTCCTGGGTTTTAACTGGAAGCACTGATGTTGAAGCTGAAACTCCAATACTTTGGCCACCTGATGCGAAGAGCTGACTCATTTGAAAAGACCCTGATGCTGGGAGGGATTGGGGGCAGGAGGAGAAGGGGACGACAGAGGATGAGATGGCTGGATGGCATCACCAACTCGATGGACATGAGTTTAAGTAAGCTCCAGGAGTTGGTGATGGACAGGGAGGCCTGGCGTACTGCAGTTCATGGGGTTGCAGAGTCGGACATGACTGAGTGACTGAACTGAACTGAACATTTATTCACATTAAAATTTGAAAATATATTTAATCTTTACTTCCCTGGTGGTACAGTGGTTAAGAATCCACCTGCCAATGCAGGGGACATGGGTTTGATCGCTGGTCTGGGAAGATTCCACATGCCATGGGGCAACTAAACACACGTCACAACTACTGAGGCAGTGTGCCGCAACTACTGAAGCTCACGTGCCTGAAGCCTGTGCTCTGAAACGAGAGGAGCCGCCACAATGAGAAGCACGCACGCCACAAAGAAGAGTCGCCCCGCTCGCTGCAACTAGAGAAAGCCTACAGCAATGAAGACTCAGTGTAACCAAAAAAAAAATATTTTAAAAATATACTTTTAATCTGAGAAATGTCAAGCAACAGATAACTTCTAAAATATGTTACTTAAATATATTACCAACATACTTTTTTTTCAAGAATATAATGTGCTAATGAAATGTACTATTTAAGTGGCAACGTGTTTGCTGCAAGAAATTCTTGCAAGAATTGCTGGAGTCTTATTTATATTATTGCAAAAACTAATGCTAATTCATTTCCTTATGAAGACATATGTGACAACAGATTGAAAATTCTCCTTAAACATCTGTCTCTAAGATTATATCTCAGAGAAATATTACTTTGACTAGTAATGTTTCAGTTATGTTTATGTTATTGGCAGAAAGATCTGGGGTACTTAATAAATTTTTCAGATACACTACAGTAGACTTCTCTGGGTCAAACATGTTAATAAAAATGTTTAAAATATATTTGACTTTACTAGAGTTTCTAAGTGTAGCTCTATAATTACTGTATTTTATATGGAAATTCTATGAAATTATGTAACATATAATTGAGGATGAAATCTTTACAACTGTGGAGTTTATTACCATGATCCTTTTTATAATAAATACGATGCCATTAATTTGCTTGGCTATAGGATACGCACATGGAGTTGCTTTCCTTGCACTCCTCTCATATTGAAGGTGAAGACGTGTGACGGCACCTAACAGAGTTAGTGACGTAGTATGACTGCAGTTGGGCTTCCCTGATGGCTAAGACGGTAAAGAATCTGCCTGCAAGTGCAGGAGACCCAGGTTTGATCCCCTGGAGAAGAGAATGGCTACCCACTCCAGTACTCTTGTCTGGAGAATCCCATGGACAGGGGAGCCTGGTGGGCGACAGTCCATGGGGTTGCAAAGAGTTGGACACAACTGAGCAACTAAGCATGCATGCACATATGACTGCAGTTAACAAAGATTATGTCATTTTTGAACCCTCTGATTTTTAGGAATATCGAATTTACGGTCTTCTCAACAGGTAATCCAACCATACCATATTAAATATTCTCATAGACTGTGAAAGTGGAAAGTAAAAGTTGCTCAGTTGTGTCCGACTCTTTGTGACCCCATGGACTGTATAGTCCATGGAATTCTCCAGGCCAGAATACTGGAGTGGGTAGGTTTTCCCTTCTCCAGGGGATCTTCCCAACCCAGGGATTGAACCCAGGTCTCCTGCATTGCAGGCAGATTCTTTACCAGCTGAGCCACAAGGGAAGCCCAAGAATACTGGAGTGGGTAGCCTATCCCTTCTCCAGGGGATCTTCCCGACCCAGGAATCAAACTGGGGTCACCTGCACTGCAGGTGGATTCTTTACCAACTGAACTATGGGGGAAATTTTTCGTAGGCTGTAAATTTTTCCAAAAAATTTCAGTAAGATCAATAAGGATAAACATAAAAAACCTATTCCAGAGTCTTGTGTTAAAATCTTAAATGGCACTAATAAAACAGAATTGATAAGAAAATACAGAGATAAAAGTGGAGTTGGGAAAGAATAATAGGAAACCTTAGGAGAAGAAAGTATGTCAATAGAAAACAAATAAAAGAGGAAAACTTGAAAAAGGTCAATTGACAAGGCACTATCTGCAGAAAACAAAAGAAGGAAAACAAAAAGAAAGAACAATAGGAAAATGAAGGAAAAATGAACATAAATTAATGAGAATAATAGAAACCAAAACAGAAAACTGAAGACCAGAAGACCAAAGCACACATTTTTAACAAAAAAAAAAAGTTTTTTGCCACACCACATGGCTTGTGGGATCTTAGTTTCCTGATGAGGGTTTGAATACACACCTTCTGCAATGGAAGCATTGAATCCTAACCACTGGGCTGCCATGGAATTCCCCAACAAAAAGATTTTTTTTAAAAAAATCTGTAAGAATGGTAATATTAATATTTAATACTCAAATAGCTGTACATATTAAAATTGACCATATTATGAAGTAAGCAGATACCCTTTGCACCAAAGGGAAGTTACAGTGAAGATCGCTAGGGCTTTGGAAAAAAAAATCCATGTTCTCTATTTTAGATAATTCTTCTTTTTAGAAAGAGCTCCTATCTTGCCATTTAGTCGTGGGTAGAGACTGAATGCCTAACCATGGAACATCAAGGGACCATAATAACTGAGCTTCTTTTTATGAAATGAGTGTTATTTGGACCACCAAATGATAAGGTTGAATGTGCTTGGCAGGAATCTATTATCAAATAAGATACTGGATTTGAGCAAAGATGAAAGACACAGGTAATTGCATGAAGAGTTTTTCAACAGTGATTCTTCCTCTCCTTCAACCTATACTTATGGCCTCATGGGAGTTTCTTATCACTGATTTATCCAGGAGGAAGATAACAAATCCAGGACTGGTTTCCAAATGGTTCTTTATGATTTGCTGGCATCCAGGCACATGGTTGTATCATTATAGTTCCAGTGGAGAGATAGTTCTGGAGAGCAGTAATAGAGGGGAAATTCTTCTAATGAGCATAATTGAGAGCAACACATTTGAATGTCCACGTTATCTGGACTGAAACACGATCAGAAATATGGATCTTCAGTGATTCACCAGCACTTGCTAACATTTGGATTGGATTGTCAGGGACTCGGAGAAGACAAGATTGGAATATTGATACAAGAAGGTCTGGGGAAGAGGTATATGAATGGCTCTCTCAGAACACAGACAGGGTGTAAAGATATTTGTTCCATGCAAATATTTATCAAAGGGTATCGCTTGAAGAGGAGGCTTTCAATAATCAGGTGGACAAAGTGATGCTCTCTTGATGCCTATAAGCCACTGCCCACAGTCACCCCAATGCTTTCTTAATGGATCCATGTGTGAAGTGGTCATATGTCTTGAAATTGAGGCTCTGCATGGGCTCAGCAATATTATCTGCTCAGGAAGGCAGACCTTGTAGCCTTGCTACCAATTAGCTGAATTACCAAATTACCACTGAGTGCTTAACCAGTTAACAGCATAAACCAATACTTGGTCTTCTATTTGATATCCTTCTTGGAGGGACAAGCCAGCTATCTGTTGAGTACATTGGACCACTTCCCTCATGGAAGAGGACAGAAATCTTTTCACTGGGTTATACATATAGACACACACACATATTATAGATTTGCCCTCCCTTCAAATAATGCTTCTGCTGGCATCACCATCCATGAACTCATAAAATGTCTTATTCATTTTCATTCTATTCTGTACAACATTGGTTTTAATTAAGTACCTGGCCTGACAGAACAGTGGAGTGGCTTACTCAAGATTCAGTCAATTTGAAAACAATATCCAAAATGTGGTTTATTTCCCATCTTTCATCATCCACATCTTACATCTTAAAATGCAGCACATGCTTAGAATGAGAGCCCAGGATGTGGTAGTCCTTCCCATAGCCAGACTAGAGTGGAATAAAAAGGATGGAAGCGGGAGTGGCTCTTTTCACTATTTTACCTAAAATCCTGATTGCAGAGTTTTTGCTTTCCATCCCCCTAACATCAAACTCTAAAGATCTGGAGATCTTGATTCCTGGGGTAGGAATGCTTCTATCAGGGACCACAACAATGATTCTTTTACTGGACTGGAAGATGAAACTTCCAGAGTGGATGTTCAATGCCCCTCACGCTACTGAACCAGCAGATTAGCTTTTTCTGGATGGAGAGATTAAAAAAATCTTTGCTGAACTTTTTCACTGGTGTTACGGGGTGAATTCTGCCCCCTGCCATTCACATTGAGTACTAACCCCTAGTACCTCAGAATGTGACGGTTTTTGAAGACAGGGTCTTCAAAGAGGTAATTAAGATAAAATGAGGCCCTTAGGTTAGGCCCTATCCCAATTTAACTGGTGTCCTTGCGAGATGAGGAGGTTAGGACACATACACAGAGGGAAGACCACACGAAGAAAGAGAGAGAAGGCAGCCCTCTGAAAGCCCAGGAGAGAGACCTCAGAAGAAACCAACCTCGCGGACACCTTGATCTTGGACTTCCAGCCTCCAGAATTGTGAAAAGATACATTTCTGCTGCTGAAGTCTGTGGTATTTTGTCTTGGCACCCTAGAAGCTAACACAACTGGTAACATATACTTTTTATAACCAACAAAAATACCAAAAAACACCAACAACTAAACAAAAACCTTTCAACCTTTTAAAGTATGATTGGTTTTACAGCTGTAACTTATTATTGTTACACTTTATTTTGAATTCTTTCAGGGAGGGTTTATAGCTTATTTCTGCCTAATTTATACCACTTTTCCCTCAAATTCCAGTTGATAGGCAAGATAGCACTCCTCATTTCAGTTATTAGCTCCTGTTGCCTAATAACTATATACAAAACCTTAATACACATTTTTTATTGCTGTTGTTATGCTTGTCTTATGATATAAGCTCAGAATTCATCAGAACATCCTGGGGGCTCTGGGATCCAAAGTCAAGTTTCTGATCTAAAGCCAGTGCACTCAATCTTTTTTATCCACCTCCACACAGAACAGAATCCTGTGTGCGAGATCCCACACACAGTTTCATTAACTTCTCTAGTCTTCACCATTCTCGGAAGCATAACAGAATGGAAATTAATATTATTATATCAATGACCCAGGGATATTTTATTTTTATTTTTCGGCTGTGCTGTGTGACTTTCGGAATCTTAGTTCTTTGAGCAGGGATCGAACCTGGTCTTCCTGCAGTGGAAGCACGGAGTCCTAATCACTGGACTGCCAGGGAATCCAGGGATTACTTTAATTTTTAAAAGGTACATCATTAGTAAACTTCAACAATTTATTGTCAAATTGTTAAAAATTATTGTTACAGGGCTTCTATCATTTTACCAAGGATCCTAGTGAATTGCATGTTTAAAGTGCTGAACACTGTTGATGTACTAAAAGGACACGTAAGTGGGTAAGAACCTGCACCACTCTTCTCCACCAGCCGCGCTGCCAGATAGGTTAAGACACAGTTAAGGAAAAAAGTGTGATTTTTGTGGTGAAGCAGAAGTAGCTCCTGTGTCACTGTCACCATGGAAGCCTGGTACAGAATGGGGTTTTTATAAGAGAAGCAGCAGGAAATGGCAGGCACCTGTTACAGTACAAGGACATGCGCTTTGGTCCTCCCCAGAAAATGAATTTCTGGTTCTTTTACAAGGACTACTTTGCAAAGTTGTAAAGTACAGTTTGAAGGGCTGTTGTAAATTTCAGCATAACAGGCTATAAGTCTTGATATGAAAAAATACCTCATTGTAGAATTGTGACACAAGTGAATGTATTTGTTCTGAGAATATTTATTGACTGCCTACTATGTGTCAGACTATCCTAGATGCAATGATGAAGACAATAAATAAATGTTCCTACCCTTCTTGAGTTTATGAATCAGAGATGAAATTTGTTTCATAGTGTGTGTGTGAGTCGTTCAGTCGTGTCCAACTCTTTGTGACCCCATGGATTGTAGCCTGCCAGGTTCCTCTGTCCATGGGATTCTCCATGAAATAACACTGGAGTGAGTTGCCATGCCCTTCTCAGGGGATCTTATGGATCCAGGGAACAAATTCAGGTCTCTTGCATTGCAGGAAGATTCTTTACCATTTGATCCACCCGGGGAAGTACTGTTTCATAGCGGTGGATGCTATATTCTAGCAAAATGGTGAGTTGCAGCACTGGGGATTTTTAGAGTTCTCCATTTGCTTTTCTTTTGATTTAAAAACACTTTGTTGCCATCTTGCCATCTTTTTTGCAAGTAGGCCAGTTTTTGTTAATCTCATTGATAATATATCCAGTTGAGGAATTTAAAAACATCACAATACCTTAGAGCTGAAGGAACCTGAACTGAGAAAATAGTTTTAACCCCTTTATTTCACAGATGGAAAAAAGGAAATGACTTACCTAAATCTACCCATTGCATTACCAAGAGATTGAAGACTAGGCCTTAGATCTCTGTGTGCCTTCCTCATAGTTCCTGGGTGTCTGCATCAAGGTGTGAATTGTAAGAAGCGATGCTTGCCAGAAATACAGGTGGTGCAAGAAGCTCAGAAATGGCTGTAAAGTGTAAACCTGATTTGGTTAACCAAAAAGTAAGGCTTGAAAACAAGACACAAAAAAACAAACTTGTGGTTACCAAAGGGGAGAGGGAAGCAGGGAGGGCAAATTAGGGATTAACAGACACAAATTAACATGGATAAAATACATAAGCGACAAAGATATATTGTATAGTACTGAGAATTATAACCATTATCTTGTAATAATTTATAATAGAGTATAATCTATAACAATATTGAATCACTATGCTGCAGCCTGAAATTGATATTTTTTCGTCAACTACACTTCAATTGAAAAAGAAAAGAAAGAAAACAGGACTTGGTGAAAGACTGACAGGATATTTGAGCTCTAACCTGGCCAGTTCACTAAAGAAAACATTTAACCTGGTTTCTAAATTCCTTGTCTTTCAAATGTAGTTAGGCTATTTGATGAGAACATTTGCATAGTACAAATGTGCAAATTTCCAGCCCTTTAAAACATGAATTTGTGTAAAGAGATTTACAAAGTGCCAGCACATAGAGCTAAAGAGTGTGTGTTTTTTTTTTTTTTAAATTAGGCCAAGTCTGAGAGCCTAAGCAAAGTTCTTGATCAGCCCGGGGACACAACGTTACCAGAACTTTATTATTAATCTGGTTGTGAATTACTGAATAGATTGAGGAGGTGGGGCTGGAGCTCAGAGACTAGTTGGATGGCAACTGCCAGAGTTCAGGAGGGCATCCAGTATGCTGAGGTAATCAGACCTGGGAGGACAGTGTTCTTTTTTAAATTTATTTTTAATTGAGGGATAATTACAATATTGTGTTGGCATCAACATGGATCAGCCATAGGTATACATATGTCCCCTCTTTCCTGAGCCTACTCCACCCACCCCACCCTTCTGGGTTGTCACAGACCCCCGGTTCCCTGAGTCATTAACAGCAAATTCCCATTGGCTCTCTATTTTACAGATGTTAGTGCGTATATTTCCATGCTACTCTCTCCATTCAGCCCACCCTCTGAAACTGTTCTTTTCTTAACAATGTTCAGGGTATATGCAAGCTCGTTATTTAAAAAGAAGAAAAAAGGGTCTTATGAGTGTTTTCTTGATCGTTTTTTCGAAGCAGTTACTGTAGAGGCCTGGGAGTCGAGAAGAGCGCATCCGCAATCAAACCAGGGTTAGAGTCCTAGCTTTATCCTTTTCTAATTATGTAACAGAGGAAATCACCTAACCTCTCTGGAGCCTCAGTTTCTTTCCCTCCGGAGTAAGGGCAACAATCCTCACTTGGTAGAGCATTCGTGTGCACAAAACCAAGTGGCTTGAGCACCTAGCAATGGCGTTCGCTGGTGGCTCCCGCCTGCCCCCGGGGATCCTTCGGGCTGGGGCAGACGCGCCGAGACTCGCCAGGCCCGGAAAGCGGTTCTACCTGGAGCCCGCGGCCGCGCACTCTGGTCCGGAGCCGAGCTGACCTCCGAACGCCGGCCCACCTTGGACCAGGCTTCGGGCGGGATGGCAGAAGATAACCCCGACACAAGTGCTCGAGGGACGCCCAAGGGAAGCGGGCGGCTCGGGGCAGAGAGGCGGCGGCGGCGGCGGCGGCGTCGGAGGCTGCGGCGGCCACCCCCACGCCGCCGCCGGCGAACTCCCCGCGAGTGCTGGGCCGCGCTGGCCGCGTTTGAAGTCTCCGGCGCGGCCGCTGGTTGGCTGGCGCGGGTCACGTGGCCCAGGCAGGAGTTTCCCCGACAGCTGGAGGCTGCGTGGGATCCGGCGGCGGCTCCCGAGCTCGGCGGTGCGGCCTTCCCCACCCCCTCCCTCCCTCCTCCCCCGCCCGCTTCCGCCCGGCTTATTATCCTCCTTATTGACAAACAGCGGCTGCGGCGGCGACTCTCGGCGTGCGTTTGTAGCCAAGTCATGGGAGACAAGAAGAGCCCCACCAGGTAACAGCGCCCGGGCCCCCGGGCCCGGACTGTGCGGGCGGCGGGGCCCTTGCGCCGGGCTTCGGGCAGCCGCCTCGCTCGCCGCCGGGGCAGCGGGGCGAGAACGGGGGCGGTGCCGCCGCTGAGCGAGCGCTGCCGCGTGAAGGGCCGGCGCCGGCCGCCCCACAATGGAGCCGCGATGGCGGCGGCCGCGGGTGTCCAGCGGCGGCCCCGGGTGTCCAGCGGCGGCGGCTCCTGCTGCGGCCGTGCTCGCGCCCCCGCCTGCCTGACTCCCCTCCCCCTCCGAGCGGGAGCCCGGCGCGCCGGGGACCGGCGGGGCGGGGGTCGCGGCACGGGGCTGGGGGCGGGGCGGGGGCGGCCGCGGGGCCCGGGCGCGGCCCGCTGGTGACCCCGCGCCGCGTCGTGTCCGGGTTGTGTCCTGCAGGCCGAAGCGGCAGCCGAAGCCGTCCTCGGATGAGGGTTACTGGGACTGTAGCGTCTGCACCTTCCGGAACAGCGCCGAGGCCTTCAAGTGCATGATGTGCGATGTGCGGAAGGGCACCTCCACCCGGTGAGTCCTGGGCCTGCCCCGCGTCGCCAGCCCCCGGGGTCCCGGCGCCGAGGACGCCCCTGCGGCCGCCGCCCCCTCCCAGGATACTGGCAGACCCGGCGGGCCGAGGCGAGACTGAGGTGGTGGCCGCGATAGGAACTGGGTCAGATTGATCACGACCCGAGCGATGCTTTGCGGTGAGGGTAATTGAAGAGGCTGTAATGTTTTTTGCTGCCAGGAGAGAATAAATTATTGAAGGGAGGCATTAACTCTACCGCGATTTAATTCGTGTCGCTGGGTGTAATGCCCCCCCCCCCCCCCAATCCGCACCACATTTTCTGGATGAAATAATGCTGGCTGCATTGTTGTGTTGGTGTGTAGGAATCAGAGAAAAACCATGAAAACCTCTTTAGGAGCAAACGATGTAATTTAATTTCGTTCCTGAAAAAAAGTATCTGATTAGAGAATACACAATAGATTAACCTTCCTTTTTTTATATAGACTCTGGAAAGGTCAAATCAGGGGTTTGTGTAGTGTTTTAATCTCAGTTCTTTAATGTTTTATAAATAAATAGTTGGAGGTGAGCCCAGTCATAGGGACACATTTTTCCTGAAAGTATCTGAATATCTTTAGTTTGATTAAATGGCAATTTATTATACTATACAAATGAGATAAAATGATCTCTGCCTATTTTCAGTCTTTATTTCATTGTCAGCTTACAGTGTGATAACAGTCTTTTAAAAAACCACTTAAGTGTATTAAGTGGATGAAGATCATTCAGGAGATTCAAAGTCAGTGACATTCTTGAACTGCCAGCACTTTTAGTTGCTGTGATTCGTGGCCTGATATTTAGATGGCATATATTTTTGATTAAAGTTTCTTGGAAAGTGAATTATCACGAGTATACTAATGCAATATACTGTTGCTTTTGAAAAGGTCTATATGATATTAACCTTAGGGGAATATATTCGGTAGAAGTTATTCTAAAAATGAGATATCTTGATTCTAATTAAATTTTAAATGTAGAGACATAAATGGTTTAAAAAATCTTGAAATTTAAAGATTTGTGTGTTGAAGCTAGCTGCTTTTGACATACCTGTCTTTTTGTAAACCATAGTATGCTTTTTGTATAGTCTCATTAAATTCAATAAATTGTTAAGTATTTTCCTGATATCTTTTAAAAAGCAAACTTTAGAACAACTACTAAATTCAAGGGAATGTAACAGAACATACGAAAAAGGAAAAAGCCCCATTTGCTGAAATGAATGTGGTAGCTATTTTTGGACCCGTGATTTAAGTATTTGGAAAAGCAAAGTATCTTTATACCTTTTAGTTTATATAAGGTTTGATTTGGCTTAGATTATATTTGTTTTTCAATGTCGTACTTTTTAAAATGCTCAATAAGCAATGTTAAGAAAAGGCAGGAACTTTAATGTGGAGACAGTTATAATCTTAATCTCTGGTACGGTATTGTTGGTTTTTGTTGTTCCCTCTCTATGTTCTTGTGGCCATTAGAAAAATACTGAAACTAGAAGAGCCTGTATGTTTATTTGCAGGGACAGCAAGGAAGGGGGGAAGCTGGTGGCCTACTCCACAGCCAGTCTTGGGGTTAGAGGAACCCTGAGAAATAGAGTAGGTGGTGGCAGCTCAGAAGAGAAGAAACAGGCCGAATACCTGGCACCTGGAAGAAGAAGGAATATAGTGCACAGGGGAGTCGGCCCAGGACAGAGAAGTGGGCCTAGTTTAAAAGAGGTGTGAGGCCCACGTTGGGGGCCCCTGACATTTTTTACCAGTACATCTGAGCTCTTATAGATCCAATTTTTAGTGGTGGAAACATTTCTTGAGAAGGACTCAGAGAAGCATTGTCATTTGGATTGAAACTGAAGAGGCTCTGGGCAACTCACCAGAAGTCTAAGGGACACTCTGTTCCTAAAAGTAAGTGTTCTACACTATGACCCTCTCAGCTTCTTCCTTCCTCTCTCTGAATTTGTCTCTTCTCTTTTGATTTTGGCCCTAAGTTAAACCTAAGAGCTCTAATTTCTCTGTTATTTGTTACTTTTCTCCCACTGTTTCTGAAATGCAGAGTGGACTCCATGTTTGGAGAGAACAATGGAACAGGGCATTGTTAATAGGGCAGATATTGATTGCACCACAAAATATTTGCCTCTCTGGTAATGTTAGAAATACAGAATTAAAGGACTGCATAATACTTGGAGGAGCAGAAGTTTCAGTAGTTGGAAGAAATAATTCTCTACGACTGACATGTTAATTAGCAGTTAGGGTAATTTCAAGAATGACGTCGGCAGGGACTGGATAGCTGCAGAGTAGAAGGAGGCAGTTTGCTGATGACTCGTTTGTGAGACTGACAGACGGGACTTCAGTCCCTGGGGTCAGACTGATCTTTGAACTGATTCTGTCTCAGTTGCCAAATGTGAGGCCATGTCTAAGCCAATCCCAGACATTTGAAAAACTTTTCCTTTTAAACCTCCAGAGAAGATGGAGTCTGTGGTCTCCCTTTAAAGTCTTTCTGACAGTCTTTCTTGTTTAAAGATTATCTAGTTCAAATCCTTTTATATTGCAACAGAAGATCTTTTCCTTTGACAATATCCCTGGTAAGTCATGTTTTTCTGCAGAGTAATTGTATGAAATAAAATGGGGTTATGTTCATAGCAGTGTTTCAAGATGAAATGCGATTTGAAGTAACTTCAATTCCTAAATTGTTAGCTTCTTTAAATGTATGCCATTTCCCCAATTGAATTGCAGTTTTGTACTTACTGGCCTTAATTAGTTTAAATTTGATTAATTTTTTTTTAAAAAAACTAAAATCTAAAAAAAAAACTAAAATCTAAATAACTAGATAGTTCAAGTACTGAAAGTTTTATACATTATACTTTTGTAAGAGAATCAATGACAAATGTCAGTCTGACAGGAAAAATTGAAAAAGTTTCAGTGACAATTATTATTAAAAGTACTACACATTTTCCTTCATCTTTATATTTCACATTCTTTTAAGGCAATAGTGTCTCAGGTATAAGTCTAAGAAACTTTAAAAAATCAAGAACAATTCTGAATTATCAGAGAAAAAGAAGTAGTATAGTGTGTGTGAGGTAGTAGAATCAATGTGTTGAGTTAGAGTGGTATCTTACTGCCACTTCATATAGGAATGGAAATTAATGCTTAATTCAGATTGTAGATGTATGAAAATGAAAGTGATAGAGCTATTTGGTTTTGAACTGTGATCTAAATGAATACTTATAAAACACCTAGTCTAGAGCAGGCTTTCAAATGTAATTTCAAGTACAATAGATAGTGTTATATTTTCTCAGGGTAAATTGTATGAGTTCCTTTGGGTTTCTAAGAGATGTTACAAGATTTATGAGAAAGATTTCATATATTAGCAAGAGCACTAGGTGTTAAACTAGGAGTTTGACCATGAATTCTTATTTTTAACCACTTCAACATTCAGCAATGTTTATTGAACAATCTTATTTTGTACTGGGGTTGAGCTAGGTACTAGACTTACAGTGGTGAACAAAATAGATACTTGTTCCTTCTGTAAAATTTTATGATTTGCTGTCAGTTCAGAAACACTTTGAATTGTACCCAATTCTATACAGGAGGTAGTATTAGTAATTCTTTATGTGTGAGCAGAGGAGGTGAAATTTTCTTATTTAAAAAAATAGTGTTTATAATTAAATACAGCATTATGGTTAGGATTTGACCATTGGTAAAGAGAGTGATTTATTTTAGTTTCTATAAAATGGAAGTAAATGATAGAAAATTCACATTTTTTTGAAGAAACCTTAAACCAGTTATCATCTGATAAAAATCTTTTCAGTGTCATTGTTGTCATGCTTGCTGTCTGTCTTCTAATTTGAGGCTCTGCACAGATTTCATCTAGACTCTTGTGTGAGAATGTGGAGAAAAAAATTGAGGACCATCTCAGGCAGTCTGTTTTTCAGAAATGCAGAGTTCTGAGCCTCCCATACCTGAGGAACCTTTCCCACGACCACACAGTTATTGTTCAGAGACTTCTTATTCTAAGAGGTTGGCTTGTTTGTTTTCTCCTCTACATCTTGGGTTAGATAGTCACATGGGTTTGTTGTTTACAGAGGAATTTTAAAAGTGATTAGTGTTTGGATAGTAGTGGTTTTCAAAGTCTGAGCCCTGAGAGTCCCTAAAGACTTGTTAGGGAGTCTGTAAGGTCCAAGCAATTTTCATAATCATTCTAAGATGTTACCATGTTGACACTTGAGGTGGTGGTGCAGAGTTAATGCTAGGCAACATTGTTGGCTTGGGGCTTTGCTGGTGGCTCAGTGGATAAGAATCCGCCTGCCAGTGCAGGAGACACGGGTTCAATCACTGATCCGGGAAGATTCCACATGTCTCGGAACAGCTAAGCCCATACGCCACAACCACTGAGCCAGAGCTCGCCAGAGCTCTCCAGAGCCCAGGAGCCGCAGCAAGAGAAGCCCCCACAATGAGAAGCCCCCTCGCCACAACTACAGGAAAACCTGCACAGGAGTGAAGACCCAGCACAGCCAAAAATAAAATAGATAAATAAAATTATAAAAAACCCAAACCTGCTAGCTCTTCCAGTGGCACCACATTGCTGTGTTCATTGTAATCTTCACTACCATGCGCATGTCGTAAGAATAATGCTAGTTTCACTTTAGAATATCCTTCATGAAGCAGTAAAAAATGATTAGTTTTAGAAAGTCTTGTGTCTTTTAAAATATTCTGTCTGATGAACTGGGAAGTACAAGTAAAGCATTCCTGCTGCATACCAAAATCATGTGGTTGATTCACGGGAAAGCATTTTTGTAGTTGTTTGAGTTTTGAGCAGAACTTGCTTTTCTGACAGAACATTATTTTTATTTGAGAGAATACCTGACAAACTATGGTTATATTTAGACTTGGATACTCATTAGATATTTTCTCAAAAATGAACATAGTCTATCACTTCGAGGAAAACAATTGATGGTATTTGTTGCCAGTGAAGAAAACTGAGCTTTCAAGTGAAAAATTTTGAAAACTTGTAATTTCTGTAGTGAGTTTAAGAGTTTCCTAGTACTTTACAGATGAGATTGGATGGTTATATCCACAAATATAATTTCTGATACTTTATCATAAAGTTTGTTATCATTTGGAAGATTTGCATAACTCAGTAAACCAGTGTTTCCCAGTTACCAGTGTATTATGTTATACAACCATACATAGATAAACCACTCAAAGTATAAAAGAACCAGTGGATTTTAAGGGAACCCTATGAAACCTTCGTTGATGTGGTTCCAGATTTCACATGCAACTAACCTTTGAGAAACAACTCCTTGTTGTGTTTTTATGCATGTATCAAAGAATATCCACAATTATCTGAAAAGGCTATTAAAATATGCCTCCCTTTCTCAACTACAAATTTGTGGGAGTCAAGATTTTCTTCATATTCTTAAAAATACACATCACGCCAAATTGAATGCAAGAGGAAATACCACAATCCAGAGGTCTTATGTGAGTACCACTAAAAATACACAAGTACACAAAGTTATATATTGTTTTGGAAAATATAGTTTTTTTATAAAGATATATTAAAATATTTTAAAATGAACTAGTATACATTTAAATTTTTCTGTTTTTATTTTCAGTGTAGTAACTTATTTCTTGGTTTAGATAAGAGCTAGATAAACAAAAGCCCTTTAAATTTTGAGAGTATAATGAGATCCTGGGACCAAAATATTTGTGCACTGCTGGCATAGAGTTTTGCTACCTTGGGTTTCTGTATGCAGTAGATGTCCTTCATCAAGCATTCTTTCCCTTTCTTTTATCCTTAGTGAAGTGACAGCTCTCAGATACAACCTAGTGACCCCTAGTGACCCAGTTGTTAAACTCAGAAGCCTAACCTCAGTCTTTTTCATGACACCTCAGCAGTATTTGATGTTGGCAGCCTTTCCTAAAAATGTAAGTTCCCCTTCCCTGACGTCTCTAACATTCCTTTTTCTTAGTTTTCCTAGTACATTTTGAAATTAACTTCTGCTTACCCCAAACTGACTTCTCTATTCCTTATTTGGTATGGGGCATAAACTTTATGGAACCTCAACTAGAAACTTTCGTCGTCTCAACTCTGATTTCAGTTCATCATCCTCCCTCATGTCCAGTCTTCTTTTGGCTCTTTCTCAAATCTGTCCTTTTTACAGTTTTTGTTGGTGTCGTTAAGAAGCCAGTATCATTTCTCTCATCAGGTATTGGACAGATGGGTCTCTTCTCCTAGAACATTGCTAATGTCATCTTCAGCACTTTTTTGAAACCTATGGGATTATTTTGATTGCTCTGTATTAAAAACAAGTTGAGATCTTTCTAGTGACTGCTGAATAAAGGTTGAGCTCTTGAGCATGGCATTCACGGCCATGACAACCTCTGTCTAGATCGCCTTGCTAGCTTCAGTTCTTGCTGTGTGTCCCAGCCAGGCCTGTGCTGCCTCGGCACTCAAGTACTGCGCTCAGATGGTGCTTCTAAAAAGAAGCCCTGGGGGATTGCAGCCATCCCTGCACCCACTCCCACTGTCAGACTGATTCGGTGTATCTTTGTATGTGTGTGTGTGTGTAATTACTTCCGCAGAACACAGAACTGTGTAATGTTTGCTCTCCCCAGCAAGGACTATCTTACTTTGCTGGCTCCGAAGCTAGTAAAGTACTTGGAACATTTGAGGCATTTAAACCTTGTCAGTTAATGTTCTTTTAAATTTGTTACAATTTGCCACCTGGCATTGCTTTTCCAATAACTTTAGAGATTATCTTTGTAAAAATATGATCAGATTATTTTGTCATAATTTGTTATGCATATATTAATTCTTTGTGCATTTAAAAAAATTGTTGCAATGTTGCCATATAGTAAAAGCACTATTTTTACAGTTGGATTAGTAACTGAGATGAGTAATTCTGAGTATTTGTTTAAACATGGAAATAGTATTTTTATAATACAATATTTCGAAGATCAGATAAAAACAAAGAGCTTAGCACATGTCTTATTTCTGTTACCATATTTTATTTGTTCTTATACACATTCTTAAAAGCATGTATGTGAACAAGAGAAAATATAACTTTTATCTCAGTTTTGGTACATTTTTAGCTTTATCATTTTTTGTATTGACATATAACATATGTTCATGTTTTAACATTATTTCAAGGATGATATTATATATGAATACCTTAACATTTTTAAGGTTTAACTTTGGAAAATTTTGTGTTTATTATCTCACTTAAAACCTTTTATTTAGGTCTTGTTATTCACATTACTGAAATTTGCATAGTATAGAAGTACTTCTTGACTATTGACTATACTGAAGTCATAAAAGATAACAATATATTATAAAATATTTCTATTACTCGATTAAATTGTAAGTTCTCCGTTGAATATTCAAAGTTAAATAGTTGATATCAAGAGCCTATCAGAAACTAAAATATACTGAACATAAATTTGTAATATTTGAGATTGTTTAACCAAAAAATAATTTAGAATTCAGATTTTTGCATTTGTTTGAACTGTACTGAATTTAAAATTAACCAATGGAATGAATTAAATTTAATTATAATTAAAATGGCACTGATTTTTACCTTCTGATTGAGGTAGCATTGTTTTATCTATCAGCATGTTACTTTTCAAGATAAATCAGTTGTACAAATTAGCACACACCTGTGTAATAGAAATCAGCTGTTTTTCAGCCACTAAGTCATGTCTAACTCTTGCGACCCCATGGACTGTAGCACACCAGGTTCCTCTGTCCTCCTCTGCCTCCCAGAGTTTGCTCAAATTCACCTCCATTGAGCCGGTGGTGCTATCTAACCATCTCATCCTCTCCCTCTTCTCCTTTCCTGATAGAAATTAGGCAGACATTAAAAAAAAAGAAACTTCCCTCATCTTGTGCTTCTTTACTATTTCTGATTTTTGTGAGTCAAGCTGAAAGAACTAGTCATTGACATCTTTCTAGAATTTGTTACTTTGCCTGCCGTGTTAACTGCTTCTTCAAGATCCGGCTCACACACACAGTCTGTGTGCCATTCCCCGAAGTCCATCCAAAGCTTGCCTGCCTTTGTGTCTTCGTTCGTACCTCTCATCGTGATCTCTAATGAGTTTTTCCTCCTAAACCCAGAGTTGGTTTTGTCTTTCTCCTGAGGCTGAGTATTTGAAAAAGTTGGAATTCTAATACAGGTTAAGTCAGTACTTGGAAAAGAAACCTTCTGTATACATGTATGAATTATTGGAAATAAATCATCAGAAGTGAACAAAATCTAGCTTCTGAACTCTTCAGTTGCACAGCAAACATCCTCCTGTTGTTTGTTGGGCAACATGTTGTCATTGGACATGTACCATAAGCCAGAAATGTTAGGCCTATAGAATTGTGGATGAGACACCAGTTCCAGCTTCTAAGAGTTTGAAATCCAGCAAAGAAGGTCGATAGTATTTGCTAATGAGTAAACAAAAGAAGGAATTTAAAATTTTACAATATTGTCCTAGTTTTTGGAGTTCTATATTCAAGTTGAGTATAAAAACAGTTACTGTGGTGGCCAGTAGTAAAGTGCTTTTGGTACAAAGTGTGCTTTAACCTTGTGGCCCATTTCCAGTTTGATTACCTTTGTCCTAAGAAATTTCAGCCAAATGAAGCTGCCACTTCATTGTTGGGTAAAACCTTCTTTCTCTTTATATGTGTGTATATATGTATGTGGGTATATATATATATGCATATATGTATAAATATGTATGTTTTTAAAAGGGATTGCTGTTTTTAACAAGATGTTTAAGGAGGAGAAGGGGTTGACAGAGGATGAGATGGTTGGATGGCATCACCAACTCAATGGACATGAATTTGAGTAAACTCCAGGAGATGGTGAAGGACAAGGAAACCTGGTGTGCTGCAGTCCACAGGGTCACAAAGAGTCAGGCATGACTTAGTGACTGAACAATGAACAACAGGAGGATATTTCCTATGTAATTGAAGATTTCAGAAGACTAAGATGATTACTATGAAGACTATGACAAATTTACATAGGATGGATTGGGTGAGGTTTATATATATTTTGTACTTATCCCAGGAACCATCTGTTTTGTTTTTGAGAGTAAAATAATTATAACAGGACTGCATTATTAAACTTAATGTCTCTCTTCTCAGCTGTCTTATTGGTTATATTGGCAGTGATCTCCATTATTCCACTCCATTTTTGTTCTTCTAGTTTGTTTTTCCTTTAAATGTGTTGTTGAGAAAATTAAATGAGTTAATTTCTGTAAAGCCCTTATCATTGTGTCTGGTACAAGTAAGTGCTCACTAAATATTTTAAAAATAATATTTATAACTTATTGCCACCAAATTAATTCTTAGTTATTATAGGTTGTTTCTGTGGGTAGGAATTCAATAAAAGCAATATCATTAAAGTATTTATAATTCGTGTAGTGCTTTACTGTGTTCAGAATGCTTTTGGTTTATTCTTGCATTTGTTCATCAAGTCACCCTGCATTCAGGAGAGGGAGATGGTCATCTAATCATAGTTTTATTGCTAGAAGCATAGTTTTTTTTTTTTTTAACTTCTAAATAAACCAAAGAAACAGGTTTGTTTGACTCAACCTTCTGTCTCTGATAAAGAGGTTTATGAAACTACTTTATTTAGGTGAAAGGTTTCTTTGCTATTCCTCTTTCCTTCGAGGTTAGATATCTGGCCAACATACTTTGGTACAAGGATTAGCATTCTTTGGGGTATCAACGTTTTCATTCAGTGAAACCTGAGGTGTTTCTTTTTTTTTAAAAGACACATTTTCCTTAAATAGTGATTTTAATAAGTTGTAAAATATTATGTAATTGTGATTTTGAAAATAAATTATTCATTTAACAAGTATTTACTGAACACTTAGCTGTGTTTTGTTTATTGGCTTTTATTCCTGCTAAAATCTCTACCTTTTGTTACATGATATATGATCTATGATTGATCAGTTTTAAAAGATTCAGTAGAGATTTCATTCTGTAATATTGTTTATCATGGATATTTACAGAATGACGGAGAATTTTAAGAGCTTCCGTAGTGTTTAGCGATTTCCTGAGAGGCTGGTTTTTATTTCCTGAAACCTTGATGGTAGAGGGCTTCCCAGGTGGCTCAGGAATTAGAGTCCATTTGTAATCCGAGAGACGCAGGAGACGGGGTTTGATCCCTGGGTCGGAAATGTCCCCTGGAGGAGGAAAAGGCAACCCGCTTCAGTACTCTTGCCTGGAAAATCTCATGGACAGAGGAGCCTGGTGGGCCCCAGTCCACGAGGTCATAAAGAGTTGGACACGACTGAGCTCTCATGCACCTGATGATAGAGAGAGGAGGTAGTCTTCAGAGGGAAGTTCTTGAGGGGTATGCGGCAGAGATGTTGGTATTAAAACTTTTGAAATTGTCGAGGCCGTTATTGTTTCCAGATCCTTTTGTTTGACATTTTCAGCTCAGTTTAGAGGATTCTTGTTGCACTGAAGTCTTAGAGAACTGCCAGGTAACACATAGCAATATGCTGGGTGAGGTCTTTTCTTTGTGTTGGAACTCACGGCTCTAGCTTAGCTTCTTGACAGGTAAGAAAACAGGCCTGGAAAGTTTGTGACCTGTTCAGTATCAGTAGCTGGTTAGTGCCAGGTCCAAATGTTTGGATTTCTTTGTCTTTTTTATTACCTTGCTGTGATAGCTTTAAATTTGCTAGCAAGTAATTTCTTAAAGAGTTGTTCCTGTAAATTTCCTATGCCTGTAGCTAGCATTGTATACCTTGAAAACGTCTAACATTAAACCTACTACTTATAACTAATACAAGAACTTATGTTAAAATTTGGGCTAGCATTATACTGAATGAAGAACAAAATGACCGTTAATTGTTTTCCCTATTTTAGGTAATATTTTTGAAGTTAAAATGTTAAACTTCATTTTGATGTCTTTTATAATAATGGTTATTGTGCTGTATATTCTGACTTCTTTGATACCATAGTATTTCTTAGGAGAAAAATCCTGGTAAATATTATTTCCCTCTTTTATTTGTGATACAGGTACTAAGAATCTCTAATAGTATAACTAATAATAAATTTGAATGTCTGTGTGTGTATGATAAAAAAATTTGTACAGTTCTCTGATAATTTTTAGGCATGAGTTGAGAGTCACTTCATCTTTACATATTTTATAGTCTGATCAGGGCTCTTTTATACAGTATCATCCTTTATAGGATATGCTAATGATGATAAACCTACAACAGCTGCAAGTAGATAATATTCTATGCCAGAGAAATAGTTGCTCAGGAAGTAGAGCTCTATGTGTATTTTCAGAGTAGGCAGAGTTGTTTTAGTCGTTTTTCAGCTTTTTCCATCCTTTTTCTTTATTTACTTTTTGGCTACCCAAGGCACAGCATCTGCTTGATAATAATAATTTATAGCCTACTTTCTGAAATGTTCTGATTCCTTTATGTTCTTACTCCGCCAGCAGTTATTCCTTTATTAGAACTTTCCTGTTTTAGGTAAATCTAAATAAATACTTTTCAAGTATGAATGTAAATAACCTGAGCATGGGGGATAGAATTATTTTTTTCCTTTAAGAGAATAGCTCTTTTTGATGAGAAAAGTATTTCATATTCATTGAAGATAGTAAAGTGTAAGGAGGAAAATAGGAAT
Organism: Odocoileus virginianus; assembly: GCF_023699985.2. Taxonomy (NCBI): domain Eukaryota; kingdom Metazoa; phylum Chordata; class Mammalia; order Artiodactyla; family Cervidae; genus Odocoileus; species Odocoileus virginianus. The sequence continues at coordinate 35,428,168 of NC_069697.1, forward strand.
GCCCACCCATTATGACATCTCTCCAGCCAGAGACGTTAGTACAGCACCGAATACATAGCCATCCATTCTTTCCGCTGTACCGCTTGTTCAGGGCCAGCTCTGAGAAGCGTCCTTCCTGCAAGTTGCAGAAAATAAGGAGTAAGGAGGAGATGGGTTTACTGCTTAGAATCAAGTAACATGTTTCTTGGCGTAGAGAGAGCTGTTTTTTTCCTTTAGAAGGGTGCAGAGGTTTTGAATTGTGCTCTTTGGAGCCCTGAGATCTCCTGAAGTTGTCTCAGTGGCTCCCAATAGAGCAAACACGTGGGGCTTTGTGTTCCCCTAGTCCACTTCAGCCAGATCATCTGTGCTCTTATACATTTTGTTGTTGTTCAGTTGCCCATTCGTGTGTGACTCTTTGTGACCCCATGCATTGCAGCACACCAGGCCTCTCTGATCCTCACCATTCCCGAAGTTTACCCAAGTTCAATGTCCATTGCCTCAGTGATGCCAACCAGCCATCTCATCCTCTGTCATCCCCTTCTCCTGCCTTCAGTCTTTCCCAGCATCAGGGACTTGTCCAATGAGTCAGCTGTTCGCATCAGATGACCAAAATACTGAAGCTTCAACTTCAGCATCAGTCCTTCCAATCAGTATTCAGGGTTGATTTCCCTTAGGATTGACTGACTTGATCTCCTTGCTGTCCAAGGGACTTTCGGGAGTATTCTCCAGTACCACAGTTTGAAGGCATCAATTCTTTGGCGTTCTGCCTGCTTACAGTTCAGCGCTCACAACCGTACGTGACCACTGGGAAGACCATAGCTTACACATTTTACTTATTAGGATTTCTCTTAATTTTTATTTCCTAAACTTGTTCTGCTATCAGAACTTTTTGAAAATCATTGCCCTGTTCATCCATTCTACCACTCAAATTCTGTTCGGCACAGGCTGAATTAATTGACTAGGCTTCTTAGCCTCACATTTCAAAGGGAAGAGCTAATACTGACTTCTGTATAGTGGTGGGGGAATTTGAAGCTTTTCCCTTTGAAAAGCCTTTTTCTTTCTCCCTCCTTCCCTGTTCCTTTCCTTTTTGTTCACCCATCTTAGACATTTTTGCTCTTTATGTATTTTTTTAAGACCAAGCCTGGTAAGGCCCAAAGCTCTGTAATCATTGATCAGATGCGTAATGAGCAGTATAACTTACAGGTGAAAAATACGTTAAGTTCATAATGTCATCAGGTTGTACTTTATGATAAAACTTAGTAAGACTGTTTCGTCATCTCTATGAACACAGTTATTAGGTTTGCTCAGTATGCTAGTTTTTTTGTAAACTTCATGTCTGTGGTTCACACAGCATTTTTTGCTTCCTTGGTAGTGTACATTTTAATTGTAATCTTGCCGTCTTCCACTTGTGTAGAGTTTCATTATACTTCTTTTTAGTGCAGGAAAATGTATTTAGTTTTATTTTTTTCAATTGTGTATTTGTTTTTAATTTTTATGTGTACTCATTATGATAATGAAAAACAAAACAAAGAAAAGAATGTTGATATTCATGAGTTGCTTGCAATTATATGGTATAGTGGTGAACAGTTTTGAGTCTGTAACTTGTTTTCTTGGACTTATATATTAGTCTCCACTTATTGACTGTGTGAACTCATGAAAGTTACTATGAGCCTGTTTTTTCATTTGTAAAATGGAGATGATAATAACAACCAAGGGTGGTTGTGAGGATTAAATGAGATAATTTTTGTAAAGTACTTGGCACAGTGCCTGGCATACAGTAAGTCCTCAGAAAATATTAGTTGAAATAGTTAAATACATGAGTGGTGATATCATAGTAGACTTGTATATAGGGGTTTAACAATTTGTATTGTCAAATGTGTGGGTTCCAGTGGGGTGACTGGCAAAATCCAGAACATAAGGGTAAGTGTCTTCTACTGAAAAATAATATTTCAGTAGATTGCCTCCGGGATGTTTTCTCCTCTTAACTCCTTCCATCTCTTCCTCTTTCTTCTCTTCCTTGTGTGCGTGTGTGTGTGTGTGTGTGTGTGTGAGTGTGTGTGTGTGTGAAGCTGATGTGGACTGTCATATAAACATTTGGGCCTCACCAGTAAAAGTTTTAACCTCCAGGAAGTACTTTGATAGTATAATAGTGGTAAGCAATTTATATAGACTTAAGAATTGAATAGTTAAAAACAGCCTTTTTTTTTTTTTTAAAAACAAAGAGTAAGTCTATTTTCATGTATTTGGGCGAACCCCAGGAGATAGTGGAGGACAGAGGAACCTGATGTGCTGCAGTCCATGGGGTTGCAAGGAGTCCGACATGACTTAGTGACCGCACAACAGCAACAAGTCTGTTTTCAAGGTTGGATTGTCAGACAGCTTGGTCATGGTCTTTTTTAGGCCACTGTGTCTTCTTGTTTATTATATTATTTCCTCTGCTTCATATGCTCCTATTCACGACAGTTTCTTTCTTATTCTTTATGACTGCTCAAAGCATCATCTCTCTCAAGAAGCATTTCTTTATCTATTAGGCTAGAGTGAATGCCCTTTCAATTAGTCTTAAAAGTATGCTGTGCAACATGTGATGATCGTATTTATACAGTGTACTGAAAATATTTCATTGTGCTTCCCTGAACTGTATTTCCTTGAGAATAGTGCCACTGATACTGGAATCACATTTTAGTTTAAATCCCTGATATGCCATTTATGGTCATATAACCATAGGACTCTGTGTTGATGATTAAATGTGATAATTGATATAAGAAACTTAACATAATTTTTAGTTAATAACAATGATAATAATTGTAAGTGACATTAATAAAAGATCCCAATGTCTGTCATTGTGTCTTGCATGAAAGTGAAAGTCGCTTAGCGGTGTCCTACTCTTTGCGACCCCATGGACTACACAGTCCATGGAATTCTCCAGGCCAGAATACTGGAGTGGGTGGCCATTCCCTTCTCCAGGGGATCTTCCCAACCCAGGGATCGAACCCAGGTCTCCTGCGTTGCAGGCGGATTCTTCACCAGCTGAGCCCCCAGGGGAGCCCGTAGGTACTGACAATGCTTAACTGCAAAGGCTCTTTATCATTTTTCTGGTTCTGTCGTTCCTTTCAACTGTTTGCCACTTATTTTTTAAGGAACATTTATATTGTTTCATTTCATTTTTTGAACTTTTGAGTTGGGTAGAGTATTTACTTCATGAAAGAACTTGTGTCAACCTAAATTACCTTCATACTCAGCTTTTTCAGCAGTTTAAAAATGTTTTCTTTTGCCATCAAAATACTGCATACTAGAAAGCAGAGCAGGCAGCATTTTATTCTGTTTTAAGTCATGCTTACTGTTTGCTGAATCTTAACTAGAGATGGAGAAACTATTTGGTGGAATTCATTGCTAGGCAAGAAATAGTAGTGGCCCAGACAAGATTGATGTCAATAGGAGAGAGAAATGAATGGATTCTAGATATGTTTAGGAGAAAATGTATAGGCCTTGATGGATGGTTGACTATGGTTGTGGAAGATAGGAAGTTGGGTTTTAGAGAGGAAATTTAGAGAGTGAGTATTTAGCGAGAAATTGAGGATAAATCCCAGGATTCTGGCTTAGTTATACAGCTAGGTAAATGGTGGTACTTTTCACTGAAAGGGCACAGAAGGAAGGACAGGTTTTGGGCAAGGTAATGTTCATTGGAAGGGCTGAAGCTGAAGCTCCAGTACTTTGGCCACGTGAGGTGAATAGCCAACTCATTGGAAGAGACCCTGATGCTGGGAAAGATTGAAGGCAAAAGGAGAAGGGGGGGCAGAGGTTGAGACAGAAATAGTATCACTCACTCAATGGACGTGAGTTTGAGCAAACTTTGGGAGATAGTGAAGGACAGAGAAGCCTGGCATGCTGCAGTTCATGGGGTGAGGAGGAGTCAGACGTGACTTGGCGACTGAACAGCAACGACTGGGTCACTTTTAGATTTGTTGAATTTCAAGCATCTGAGAGAAATAGGAGAGGGTAGATATATGAGGCAGTTGGATATGTGGTGCTTAAGCTTAGGGAGGAAATCAGAGCTACTAATGTATGTTCAGTAGTCATCAGCATACATGACCAATTGAAGCCAGGAAAGTGACACAGATCAAGGAGAGACTAGACTGAAAGCGTGAGAAAAGAGAACCTAGGATGAAACTGAGAAACATCATCATTTCCTTAAGGTAAAAGAAAAGCATCATGTAAAGAAGAAGAAAGAAATGGAGGAGAAAGAAAAATTAAATTGGGAATAAAAAGCCCAGGAGAGAGTAATGTTATAGGAAGAGAAGGAAAAGAATGTTTTCAAAAGGAGAGGATGTGGTTGGCCATGGCAAAGGGCTTTTACTTTTGTCAGAATCTTAATTTTTCCTTTGCATTCTGTGTAATGTTTATTTTTAACAAGTGTTGCATTAACATTTGTATTTCAAATTGTAACAAGAATTTAATCCTGCCTAGTGGGCTAAGCTTTCCATGATAGTTTCAACAGTTCTGAATTATATCTATAGATAACATAAAGGAGATTGATAATGGTAGATCAGGAGACAAGTAAAATTACGTTACTCTTTCAAGGAATAATGCTCTAATTATCTAGTTAAATCTGTAACTAAGCCTCTGCATTTACAGTTAACTCCTGATTGTAGCTATAGAAATGAGTAGAATTAATTTAAACATTGGGTCCATGTTGGTATCAAAAATATTTTAAATGATAAGTATATTAACTTGGAACACTTTTTTGGAAAACTGCGTTGTTAATTGTGGGGGAGCTTGTATAGTTTGAAGAAGTCCTTACCTTCTGTTTTTAGAAGGAATGAAAAATAGTTTTATTAACTTAGTAAGCAAATCACAATACTTTTCATACAGTTCTACAGTTTGTTTGGTCTCTAAAGTGATAGCCATTGTGGGGTATGTTGAATTTGATATGATCCATGATTCAGATTTTTTTTTTTTTTTTGCAAAATAACTTTGTGACCTTTTAATAGATGCCCCCGAGAAGGAAACAGCAACCCACTCCAATATCCTTGCCTGGGAATCCCATGGGCAGAGGAGCCTGGAGGCTACAGTCTGTGGGGTCGAAAGAGAGTCAGACATGGCTTAGGGACTAAACAACAAGCAAATATGTGCTAGACAAGCTCTAATAAGCCCATTGGTGGGGTATCTCTTTTGAGAATGTACGTTCATTTCACTATGATTCAGATTTTATGAGTGCTGAATTAACAATATTTAGAATACAGTCAGTAGGTTGCAAACTATTACTGTTGACATCAGACTATTTGAGATTTATTGTTAGAAAAGTTTGCCATTGTTTTATAAAATCAATTTTACACTGAAAATATGCACTCATGTTTTAGAAATGGTTATTAAAAATTGATTTGAAAACAAATACAGGGCTTAGAACCTCCTCAGATTAATTTTAATATTATAGGCAGAAAAGGTGAGAAAAAAGGATGAAGTTGCAGAGCAAAGGTTAGACTTCCTTATCATGTTGACATAATTGTTGGCGTTCAAAATAGTTAGCCGTTTGTTATTTTTGTGTATTTAACTTGGATACTGACTATAATTAGCATATGAAGGACTAAAGCTCCTGCTATTTTGAACTAGGATCAGGAAAATATTTCCTTAAACTAGAAACTATTAAGGATAGAGGAGTGAGTGAGTGAGTGAGTGGGTGAAAGTTGCTCAGTCCAGTTCTTTGGGACCCCATGGACTGTATTCTCCAGGCCAGACTACTGGAGTGGGCAGCCCTTCCTTTCTCCAGGGGATCTTCCCAAACCCAGGGATCGAACAGGGATCTCCTGCGTCGCAGGCAGATTCTTTACCAGCTGAGCCATAAGGGAAGCCCAAGAATACTGGAGTGGGTAGCCTATCCCTTCTCCAGCAGATCTTCCTGACCCAATAATCAAATTGGGGTCTCCTGCATTGCAGGCAGATTCTTTACCAACTGAGCTATCAGGGAAGACCGATTCATGATTCCTAATGAATACCATAAATTACTTCTTTTCTTTCTCTTGCAATATAAAGAATATAGTCTCAAAATAATAGTACAGTCATCCCTGTGTATCTATGAGGGATTGGTTCTGGGACCTTCTTGGTTACCAAAATCTGAATATGCCACAGTCCCTTATATGTAGGTTTAGGATTATAAACGGCATACTCCACAAACCTACACATCCTCTTGTATATTTTAAATAATCCTTAGGTTGCTTATAATTCCTAATACAATACAAATGCTCTGTAAATAGTTGTTAGCATGAGAAATTAATATTCTGCTTTTTGGAATTACTTGTAATACCTAATACAATATAAATGCTCTGTAAATAGTTGTTAGCATGAGAAATTCATGTTCTGCTTTTTGGAACTTAGTGGAAATTTTTTCTCAATATTTTTGACGTGTAGTTGGTAGAATTGTGGATCCTGAACCCGTGATACAGAGAGCCAACTGTACCAAAGTTAATACAAACAATAAATCTCTAAGCTTAGAATTTTTTTAGTATTTCTTTGCAGATATATAAAATCATTTGAAAATAATTCCATTTCTGGGTGGATATGTTACAGTTTGATAACATGGTTAGATTCCAGGCATGGTCTTTAAATTTTTATTAACTTAATCCTCATAACTATTCTATGAAGTAGGTTCTGTTTTTACCCCTAATTTATAGATAAGTATAGTTTTTTCATCTTGATTTTAGGTTATTTATGTTAACAAGAAAATGATGCTGTTTTTGTTTGTTTCTTTGTGAGTTCATATAGAGCTAAAGGATAAAGCTGAAGGAAAGGAAAATTTAATTAACAAATTATCTGATGAGCTTGTTAAGAAACAAAGAAAGATGACAGTTTCCGTAAATAATATTATTTAATAAGTAAGTTTACATTTCACTTTTGACCTTGTTTTACTTAATTGAGCTACACACCTCCCCCCATATTTAGGAACCATTATGATGTCACTTAAGTATATGTGAATATATGTATAAAGTTAAATTTTATTACACTGCTAAAGGTTTTCACATCCCGGATTTACTATGAACAACTTTCCACAACTATAGTACCTTACATTAGAATTGCAAACCTTATTTAAAAATTCAAACATGTACTTGGAATCATAAAACCAGTTGTAATTTGATTCTGGCCAAAACATAATATCTAGCAGTAGTGGAAGTGAAAGTTAGCTAACTTATTTTTTTTTCTGAGCAGTTTTTTCAAAAGTTCAGATTGATTTTTTAGAGTAGATTCTCATTAGTGAATTGCTTTATTAGGTTCTTAATTACTTGTTAACCTTTTTGTGGACTGGCATTATAATTATTGGAACTTACAAAGGATATTTTTGAGTAGAATATTCTAATTTCTGCAATTTCTTTTCTAAGCTATTCTAATAAAACCCATTTTAGTTAAGCTTATGGCCTAATAACAGCAACAAATAGCTTTGAATGCTAGTCTCTTAAGTGACCTTTTAGGTTACCTTAAAATATTTTAAAGATATTTTATTTTATTATTTTTTTTTCAAGATATTTTAATTCTCAAATTGTTTTAAAAAGTGCATTTGATTTTATTTTAAATTCACAAGATCTTAGTCTAAATGAAGGCTGTATGTGTTGCCATAAAGTAAAATTGGAAATTATTATTTAGTTCTTAATGAAAAGTTTTATACTAGCTTTTACTGTAAGGATAAAATATTTGGGTTATTGCTCCTGTATCAGTTGTATCAATCCAAACACATAGGACTTTCATGCCATGTACTGCTTCACACTTCAGGAAATATAAGTTAACTAGGAATCTAATTTAAACTAGATGATCCTTTTGGAATTTATCTCTATTGCAGTTAGAAATTGAGGTCTGTGTAGTGCCCCTCTTTGCCTGAATGAGTCATTTAAAAACTAATGCACTAATTGCTATTATTATTTAAAACTCAGATTTATGTAAAATGGATATAGTTTATCCAAAACAATTTGTATCTTTAAGTGGGAATCTAGGAAAAATCTTGACATGGTGTTGTCCACCTTTACTATATAAATATTACCTCCTAACAAGATTAAAATGCTAGATTTTCATTAGCAGTACATTTTAAGAATGTTTTTAAGAATTACATTTTGTTTGAGAGAGGGAGGTGGGGGGGGGTATCGGGATGGGGAATACATGTAAATCCATGGCTGATTCATGTCAATGTATGACAAAAACCACTACAATATTGTAAAGTAATTAGAGTCCAACTAATAAAAATAAATGGAAAAAGAAAAGAATTACATTTTGTTTTTGATGAATTAATGATTTTATATACCATCTTACCCTGTTTACTCTTAAAGTAGAAGCTATGTATTTAATTTTTTCCATAGAAAGAAGAACCATGAAACCATATGTTTTTTGAAGGTAGGAAATAATTATTAAATAGCAGCATAATGAGAAAAGGAAGACTGTTACTGAAATTTGTCTGTATCTTCAATAGGAACTAGTGTTTGAAGTCATCACTACTATAGCACATCAAAATGAACATGTACCCGATGAATATATACTGCTGCTGCTGCTAAGTCGCTTCAGTCGTGTCCGACTCTGTGCTACCCCATAGACAGCAGCCCACCAGGCTCCGCTGTCCCTGGGTTTCTCCAGGCAAGAATACTGGAGTGGGTTGCCATTTCCTTCTCTAATTCATGAAAGTGAAAAGTGAAAGTGAAGTCACTCAGTTGTGTCTGACTCTTAGCGACCCCGTGGACTGCAGCCCACCAGGCTCCTCCGTCCATGGGATTTTCCAGGCAAGAGTACCGGAGTGGGGTGCCATTGCCTTCTTCGAATATGTATTGTGTTAACGGTAAAGGCAATCTTCATGTATACCTGAAGATAAAGTTCTATTGAGGATAGCTTTCTTTTGTTAGAAATAGTTTATTTTTTTTTAATGACAGGTCCAATTTAAAAAGTGTAACAGTTAATTGAAAATATTACTGTACTACTTTGTACAAGTGTTTACGTTAAAATCAGCATTATTATTTATCAGTGGCCTGGCATTCGTAAGGGCTTCATAGGTGGTGAAGTGGTAAAGAATCCGCCTGCCAATGCAGGAGATGCGTGTTTGATCCCTGGGTCAGGAAGATCCCCTGGAGAAAGAAATGGCAACCCACCCCAGTATTCTTGCCTGGAGAATTCCCATGAACAGAGGGCTACAGTCCATGGGGTCACAAAGAGTCAGACATGACTGAACAGAGCACAGTGGCATACTTACATATATGTATGTGGTTGGTTTGTTATAGGTGACAAATAGTTATTTTAAAGACTTATTGAGTGATGAATGGGAATTGCATTGGTGCTTTATCTGAAGTGTTATAGAGTATTAATCCACTGTAGTGGCCTCTACACCCAAATTCAGCCTATGTTAATGACAGTGGCTAGTTAAGAAACAGTAGATTTTGATCAATTAATTATCCTTTACGGGTACTAAAAAATGATGGTAGTACTTTAGCGAGACAAAATCGTTTGATAGCTGATATTTTTATAAATTAAAATGTTGCTGTTGTTACAGTAGAGATTTTAAAATGAAACTATTCAAATCATTTTCTTTTTCTTGTGTTTCTAATAGTGCCAGAAGTTTCTGTTGACTTTATAGTTAGTACATTGTTTCTGTATTTACTTTGGTGCATTCATGTATAGTTATCTAATTAATTTGCAGCCCTTTCCCCTGTAGTTCTTTATGTATTAATCTCAAATAAATTTAAATAATTTTCTTATTCTGATAGAGAAGAAAAAGCTGGATCACTTACCAGTAACTGGAGTTCTCCTATTGGGTAATCTCCACAGATCCACATTCTTTGAAGTTATTGTGAATGCCTCGTGGACCATGGGACTGTTGAAATTTCCAATTTCAGGAAGGTAAGCAAGCACACTGAAGCATGTCTCTAGCATCTCCCAAATCCCCTTCCCTCCACTTTCTTACATATGCGTCTGTACTGCATGCCCCCTCAGTTCCAGTGGATGCCTGTCGGGAAGATTCCCATGCTGGACAGAAGGGCAAGAGAGGTGGATCTGTGAGGGAAAAGACCCAATAGGATAACTCAGGTTACTGGTAAGTAATCTAGTTTTCACAGAATTGAGATTTTTTTCTCGCCCATTTCTTCTCTTTAGGGGTTCATTTAATTGCAAAGAGAGGAAATGGTTTGACATAGTTTCTTTTTGTAAGTTTGATGTGGAGTATAGTATTTATTGTATAGATGATAAATGCCTAGTTCTTAATGGACATAATGAATAAATGTGACATTAAAGTACATCATTTACATAATAGTTGTTTATAAGAATTATGTATTTACTACCTTTTGGTAAATAGTGTAAAGCACTATTGGTATTTGGTAGAACTATTTGGTAAATAGTTCTAAAGCAGTATGAGGAGCTGTGTGTTGAATTACTTTAGTTCTTTTATTTGCGATATTGCTTTTATTGAAGTAGATACTCATACTGTAAAATTTCTGCTTGTGTCTAATTTAGCCAAATTCTTTTGACATTCTACTGAACAGCAAGAATAGTTTTACATTAACTGACTAACACTTCTTACTGATATAATTTTCAGTGTACCTTAAATTTCATTGAATGTATGTTTGGAAATAATTTAAGGTATGTTGCAATTATATTTACTACTTCGTTGTTTATAATGGATAGCCTTATTAATGTGAAGGGTAGCACAGTTGGTTCAGTGTGAGCTCTGCCTCAGTTACTAACCCTATTTATTTGTATAAATATTAGAATTGTATAGAGTTCCTTGCTTCCCATTTCTCTATTACTCATTCTGTATTGTTACCGGTTACCATTTCTAAAAGGCCACTTGCATCACATAAAGAGCCATAGTGATGCCACGCTCTTGCTGTTTTATAAAATTTCATCCATAGCTCAGTACTTAGGGCCTCTCATAATCCAGTCCTATCCTGTTTATCCAGCCTTAATTTCTTCAATTTGAAACTTTTGTTTTGGTGTTACCTTGGTATTTATGCTTTAGCTTGTACTTTTCTGTTTTCTTGAAATGACGTTGGAAAGATCCATTTTGCTTCTCTATATTTTAAAGTTGAAGTTAAGTCCTACTCCTTACGTATATCCTTTTATGCTGACATCTCTGTTCATCTGTTTCTTCAGTGAAAAAATGAGATTGCTATGAGGCTTGAATTAATTAATTCATGAAATGTACTTAAAATAGTGACTAGTGGCACATACTAACTTCTCTTATTAACTGTTATTTGACCATAGATTTATCTTAAATATTTTTGTGATTGTATGTATAGTTCTTATCTGTATGACACAGTTTAGCTTTAAATAATAGTATCAGGTTGTACCAGTAGATGTTTCTCCTGATATAAAACTCTTACTCTGACTTGCATGGTCTTTGACAGCAAGTATAGGTTTTATTGGGCTTCCCTTGTGGCTCAGCTGATAAAGAATATACCTGGATTGGGAAGGTCCCCTGGAGAAGGAAACGGCTACACACTCCAGTATTTTGGCCTAGAGAATTCCATGGACTGTATAGTCCATTGGGTCGCAAAGAGTTGGACACGACTAAGAGACTGTTTTTTTTTTTTTTAAATAGGCTTTTTTTGTCTGTAACCTTACTTCTTAAAGTTAGTGACTGAGATTAAATTATACCCATTGAAAAGTTAGTTTTCATGTAGAATGACATATATACTTACCAGTTTTTTCATTTGCAAAATAGGTTCATTTGGCTAATCAATCCTGTTTGTACTGTTTGTTTTTCTTAAGAACAGCTTTCCTTCAAAGCTGATATACATTGTAAACTTCCGTTGCACTTGAGAAAAGACGGTATAGTTTTGAGAGTGTTAATTAGATTGTATTCACTTTAAGACTGTGTATTATTGGAAAACAATCTGGAAACTTAGTGTACTTGATTTTTGAGGCCTGAATATCTTAGGAGATAACTGATTGATTTTTTTTTCAGAAATGCTTGGATTTAAGATTCCTGTCTGATGAAACAGTAAATAAAATCTGATTTCAAGGCCGCTGAAGGAAGGAAATGCTCTATGACAGATTGGGTGTCACTTTTATTTTTTTTGTGGCTGTCCCATGCACCGTGTGGGATCTTACTTTCCTGACAAGGGATCAAACCTGTGCCCCCTGCATTGAAAGTGTGGAGTCTTCACTGGGCCTCCAGTGAAGTCCCAAGTGTCACTTCTAAATAATCACCAGAGAACCACTTCAGGTCCAGTTAGATGAGCCAAACTGAAGAATGTTTAGTCATTTGACATCAGTGTTTGACTTGAATCTGCCAACTGTTCAATCTCCTGGTTTCATTGTGATTGTGGTATGGTGGTTATATTGAGAATGGCCTTATTCTTTAGAGGTGCATGCTGAAATACTTAGAAGTGAAGTGTCATGAGTTCAGAATAATCGTGTAGGTATCTGAATGTTGGTATATGTTATGTGTATGTAAAGAGAGATAAAGGGAGAGAGAAAGCAAATCTGGCAAGTTTTAACAGTTTTGGATCTAGGTGAAGGGTATAGTGGTATACATTGTACTTTAAGCTTTCCTGTGGCTCTGATATTTTTCAAAGAAAAGTTGTGTGTGGGGGAGAGTATTTTAAAAAGAGCTTTATTGTGCTTCAGTTTCTCTAATTCTAAAATGACAATAATAGAACTTATTCTTTACATGCCTTGATGCAGGTAGGCACAGTGGGATAACATTTGGTAGAATGGCAGTCAGGAGAGCTTTTAAGAAGTAATTTTTTTTTTTACATTAAAAAAGAATTTTATAGTGGAGAACTTTTCAAAGAACATTTCACCTAAAAGTATATTAGATTAAAATATATCTGTTCCCTTTTTTATTGTTCAGAGCACATTCTATTATAATTGAATAAAAGCAATCAAGAAACAGTAAATACATGTAGATATATAAATTAGCCAATTGAAATCTTGAAAATATCTAGTTATAAAATAATCGTGAGAAAAACAGAAGATTAGACATAGATAAAGAGAGACATTGTTAATTCCAAGATAAAACCAATAACTCATCCAGGACCAGAGCCCAGGGAGATAAAGAATGAAAAATAGAAAAGAAAAACTAAGACACTTTAGGGCTAGATTGAAAAGCTCCAGTGTAATGTCCAGAAGAGAGAATATGGAGAGTGGTAGAGAAACAATATTGAAGGAAAATGACTAAGGATTTTCAAATATTAAAAAAAATAGTGGAAATTAAGAAATAACTAGAGTGGAATCACAAAAATGTTGTATCCAAATTTGAAGGATGTAAGAAAAGTGGTACTTAGGGGTAAATTTATAACCTTAAATGGCTGTGTTAGATTGAATAAAAGTAAATGAGCCATATATTCAACTCAAGAAACAAAAAAATGGAAAAAGTAAAACCAAAGACAGGAGAAAAGAGAAAATAAAAATGGAATTAGATGAAATAGAAATAATCAACAATAGAAATGATAGCAATCATCTTTCAAATCATAGCTATTTCTCTTCAGCTAATTAAGTACTAGAAATTCCAAGAAGCACATTATACAATAAAATTATAAAATGGGATATAATTACAAATAATAATTGTAATTTAAAAAATCACAAATCACTATTAATTTATATGTGTATAAATTTTAAAAACCTGATGAAATTGTTTTCTAGGCAAAATATCATTTAGAAATTGACTGTACAAGAGAAAGATGGTCATAGAAACTAAAAACCATTAAAAAATTGAAGCTGTAATAAATTTCTCCAAGAAGTTTTTTTAAAAATATCAGCTTAATTGTGGTATATGACTATACCACCTACCCACTTAAAATGTACAATTTAATGGTTTTTAATATTGTTACATAATTGTTGAATCATTACCACAGTTAATTTTTAGAATATTTTCATCACCTCAGAAAGAAACTGTGTACCTGTTAGCAGTCAGTTCCAATTCTCTGAAACCCTCCAGCCTTAGACAATCACTAATCTACTCTCTGTTTCTATAGGTTTGCCTGTTCTAGATCTTTCACATAAATAGAATCATTCAGTAAATGGCCTTTTGTGGTTTGCTTCTTTCATTTAGCGTAATATTTTTAAGGTCCAGCCATGTTGAAACATGTATCATATATCTCATTCCTTTTTATGGCCATATAATATTTTATTGTGTAGATATAGCACATCAGTTGACGGATGTTTGGATTTTTTCCCATTATGAATAGTCCTTATACTGGCATTTGTGTATAAGATTTTGTGTAAACATAGTTATATGTTTTCATTTCTCTTGGATGTATACCTAGGAGTAGAATTGTTGGGTCCTCTGGTAACCATGGAACAACAACAAATAGGAAAAGGAGTACGTCAAGGCTGTATATTGTCACCTGCTTATTTAACTTATATGCAGAGTGCATCATGAGAAACGCTGGGCTGGAGGAAGCACAAGCTGGAATCAAGATTGCCTGGAGAAATGTCAGTAACCTCAGATATGCAGATGACACCACCCTTATGGCAGAAAGTGAACAGGAACTAAAGAGCCTCTTGATGCAAGTGAATGAGGAGCTTGAAAAAATTGGCTTAAAACTCAACATTCAGAAAACTGAGATTATGGCATCTGGTCCCATCACTTCATGGCAAATAGATGGGGAAAGTGGAAACAGTGAGAGACTTAATTTTCTGGGGCTCCAGAATCCCTGCAGATGCTGACTGCAGCCATGAAATTAAAAGATGCTTGCTCCTTGGAAGAAAAGTTACGACCAACCTAGAGAGCATATTAAAAAGCAGAGACATTATTTTGCCAACAAAGGTCCATCTAGTCAAAGCTGTGGTTATCCCAGTAGTCATGTATGGATGTGAGAGTTGGACTATAAAGAAAGCTGAGTGCTGAAGAATTGATGCTTTTGAACTGTGGTGTTGGAGAAGACTCTTAAGAGTCCCTTGGACTGCAAGGAGATCCAACCAGTCCATCCTAAAGGAGATCAGTCCTGGGTGTTCATTGGAAGGACTGATGTTGAAGCTGAAACTCCAATACTTTGGCTACCTGATGCAAAGAGCTGACTCATCTGAAAAGACCCTGATGCTGGGAAAGATTGAAGGTGGGAGGAGAAGGGGGTGACAGAGGATGAGATGGTTGGATGGCATCACTGACTCAATGGACATGAGTTTGAGTAAACTCTGGGAGTTGATGACGGACAGGGAGGCCTGGCGTGCTGCAGTCCATGGGGTCGCGAAGAGTCAGACAGGACTGAGCCACTGAGCTGAACTGAACTGTGGTAACCACTGAAGCTTTTAAGGAACTGTCACTATTTTCCAGAGCACCTGTACTGTTTTACTTTCCAACCAGCAGTGTATGAAGGTTCTAGTTTTTCTACACCCTCATCAGCATTTTCATTATATGTGTTTTTAAAATTAAAGCATTCCTAATGGGTGTGAAGCAGCATCAGAAAGAATAGTTTTAATTGTGATTTTGTTATCATAATTTCAGGCATACTTTTGGGGAACAGGTAATCCCAGTTTTATACAAACTGACCTAGATAATAGAAAAAGAGGGAGAGCTGTTCTGTTGTTTATCAGAGAAACTTACCCTGGAAACCTAAACTGAAAAGAATATGCAAGGGAAAATAATGGTACATTCAATCTCATTTATGAACAGAGACAAAATTTTTAATTAGGATAAGAGTGTAAGCATAGCCCAATATTTGAAAATTATTAAGGTAAGATTTAGGGGAAAAGATCTTGAAAGATTTGGTAAAATTATGATAGAACTCAATACTCATTAGTTTTTTTTTTTAAAGTAACATTTAAACCATGATGAGAAATAAACATGTTTCTTCCAATAAAGGCTCTTTTTAAAACTTAACTGTCTAAATCTTAGAAACATTCCCATTAATATCAAGAACAGGACAAATATATCTCCACTAGTAAGATTAAAAAAAAAAAAAGGAAATAAAGTACAAAAGGGTTGGAAAGGAAGAAAAATGAGATGAATGTATTCATAGGAAATTAAAAACAAAAGACTATGGGACTTCCTTATGGCTCAGTGGTGAAGACTCGACATTCCCAATGCAGGGGGCACAGGTTCAGTCCCTGCTTAGTATACTAGGATCCCATGTGCCATGTGATGTGGCCAAAACAAATAAAAAAATAAAACCAACAGAATAGGGAATTCCCTGGCAGTGCAGTGGTTAAGATTCAGCACTTTCATTGCTATGAGCCTGGGTTCCATCCCTGATCAGAGAACTAAGATCCCTTAAGTCATGTGGCTTGGTCAAAAAATCCCTCAAAAAACCATCAACAGACTAAATATATTCATAAGAGAATTCAGTGTTGCTGGATACAAGAACAACATTCAGATTGGCAGTAGCCAATTAGGAAATAAAAATACCTCTTTTACAGCAAATTCTATGAAGTACCCAAAGTTTTATTGAAGAACATAAAATTAGACATGAATAAAAGACAAGATACAATTAGTATTGGGAAGTATAAATATTGCTAAAAAAATTAACTTCTCTATGACTTACATGTAGTTTCAGGCAAAAACCTAATAGAATTTGTTTTCTTTTTTGGAGGAAAATGATCTTCATATACAGAAGTAAAGAACCAAGACAGTTGTGAAAGAAGAAAAAGAAGGAGGGAGTTGACTATTGGATATCTCGATTAATCTTAGATTTTGGTATTTAGAATAGAATCCTACACAGTAATGAAAAATAGTAACCTGCTACACACAACATGTGTGTGGCTTTCCTGGTGGCTCAGAC
This sequence comes from Odocoileus virginianus, assembly GCF_023699985.2. NCBI lineage: Eukaryota > Metazoa > Chordata > Mammalia > Artiodactyla > Cervidae > Odocoileus > Odocoileus virginianus. The sequence goes on from NC_069697.1 coordinate 35,444,823, forward strand.
AGTAAAGAACTCACCTGCAATATGGGAGACCTGGGTTTGATCTCTGGGTTGGGAAGATCCCCTGGAGGAGGACATGGCAACCCACTCCAGTCCAGTATTCTTGCCTGAGAAATCCCATGGACAGAGGAGAAGTCCGTGAGGTCATGAAACATCGGCAACACACAACATGAATCTTCCAGACTTAGTGTTGAGCAAAGGAAGTGGAACACAAAAGAGTTCATATAGTGTGAGTTCATTTTTAGGAAGCTCGAAAACAGAACTAATCTATGATGATTGAGATCAGAGTAGCAGTTCTCTTGGAAGCATGGTACTGAGAAGGTGTATGAGGGAGATTCTGAAGCATTGAAAAAAGTTAATATCCTAATCTGAGTTGGATCACACAGGGGTTTACATACTTAAAAATCAGATTGTACACAGTACTTTTATTTAAAGTAGTATAGTCTTAATATACAAAAAAACAGATTCATATAACAGAATAGAGTTAAGAAATGGATCCATATATATTTGAGAAGTTGGTTGGTGCTCGAGATGGCATTTTCTGTCATCAGGGAAAGGAAATGTGAACTGTTGAATTGGTTTTTCTGTATAGGGGAAAACTAGATTTCTACTTCAGGCCATATGCAGAAATAAATTCCAGTTGAATTAAATACTAAACGTGAAACCCGTTTTTAAAAAAAAGGAAAGTATAGACGAATATGTATCTTCAGAATATGTAAGGTCTTTTTTAACAAGTCAAGAAAAAAGGAAGAAACCATCAGGGATGAAAAACCATCAAGGATTTGACTACCTCAAAAAAAAGAAAAAACAACCTTAGGTTTAATGTAAGACCCCATAAACCCAAATAAAACATAATGTCACAACTGGGAGATATATATAATGTCTGTACTATCCAGTGGTTTTGTGTCCAGAATATGTGAAGATCAAAAGAGGTAAGATAGGTAATACAAATAAAATGAACAATGAATAGTATGGCAATTCACAGCAAAGACTGGAAATTGTACTGAGAAGATGATTAGTCTGTAGGGATTTTATTTGAAAGTATTAGTTGCTCAGTCATGTTTGACTCTTTGTGACCCCATAGATTGTAGCCCGCTAGGGGCCTCTGTCTGTGGAATTTTCCAGGCAAGAATACTGGAGTGGGTAGCCATACCCTTCTCCAGGGGATCTTCTCAACCCAGGGACTGAACCTGGGTCTCCTGCATTGCAGGTGAGTTCTTCATTGTCTGAGCCGCCAGGGATGTCCCATTTTTAGGGTAGATGCAGTTAAAAACATATGAATCATCAGTGTTTACCCATTAAGTTGCAAGGCTCAGGATCAGGTAAGTGTTACACACATTAAAATAAGTGTTACACAATTAGAAATGTGCATACACGGTTATCCAACCATTTCTATGTAAGATATTGTCTAGAGAAGCTTGCACATTTGCCCAGGGTGATTTGTGCAGGGATTTTCATTTGGAAAACAGTCTAAATGGCTGCAATAAGAGTCATGGATAGATAGGATATAAAATAGTTATTTAATTAAGAAGTCCCTGAATCTGTGATTAGGTTACAGACTTCCTTGGTGGCTCAGATGGTAAAGAGTCTGCCTGCAGTTCGATCCTTAGGTTGGGAAGATCCCCTGGAGAATGAAATGGTGACCAACTGTAGCTTTCTTCGGTGGAAAATCTCATGGACAGAGAAGCCTGTTGGGCTACAGTCCATGGGGTCGCAAAGAGTTGGACATGACCGAGCCACTACACTTTCACTTTTCACGATCAGGTTATTCTCAGTGGTTTAGTAATTTACTTACTTATGGCTGTGCTGGGTCTTTGCTGTACACAGGCTTTGTCCAGTTATCGAGAGCTGGGGCTCCTCTTTGTTGTGGAGTTCGGGCTTCTCATTTTGTGGCTTCTCTTGTTGCGGAGCACAGGCTCCAGAGCGGGGGCTCAGTAGCTGTGGCTCGTGGGCTTCGTTGGCCCATGACGTGTGGAATCTTCCCAGAGCAGGGATCAAATCCGCATCCTTTGCACTGGTAGGCTGCTGCTTCACTTCTGAGCCACCAGAGAAGTCCAGTGATTTTTTTTTTAATACAATAAATAAGTGGTACTGTCTATAACCAGGATTGTTTTAAGCATTTTATAAACATTCAGTATTTTAGTCCTCATGAGAACTTAGAAGTAGGTACTGTCATTGTCTCCACTTTTTAGATGAAATACTGAAGCATAGAGTAAATAACCCTGCCTATGCGCATGGGTAGTAAATTGCAGAGCTGGGATTCAAAGTTGCCTGGTTCTAGAGTCCACTATGCCATGCTGCCTTTTGATGTTTAAAAATATGGAGAGGCCTCCTAATTGTAAGGAAAAGTTAATCCCTTACATAAATGTAAGGATAAGCCTCATTTACACCAAATTTATGGTGGTGGTTACCACTGAATGGGATTGGGAGGTGAGGGAGATCAGTGATGGCGGTAAAAGAAAACTAGCATAGGGAACTTCAAGAGTATGTCCATTACTTTATAGCTTTTAAATACTTGCACTTACTGTGGATATATGCTTATTATGTAAAAGGAAACATTGAAAAGATTGGCCTTTATTTTAATCTTTATTTTTCTTGATATGGGTTATATAGAAAAAGAAAAAAGCAGTGGCCCTAGCACAATGGCTATAGTTTAGTCTAGTTCTGAGATAGTGAGCAGCAGATAAGCGCCAGACCCTGGATTAGGGTGCTGCAGATAGGGTGGTTTCTTCCCCGATGGCTCAGCGGGTAAAGAATCTGCCTGCAATGCAGGAGAGGCAGGTTTGATCCCTGGGTTGGGAAGATCCTCTGGATGAGGAAATGGCAACCTACTCCAGTATTCTTGCCTGGAAAATCCCATGGACAGAGGAGCTTGGAAGGCTACAGTCCATGGAGTGAACAAAAGAGTCAGACATGACTGAGGGGCTAACACTATCATCCTCTCTCTTTAAGGAGTTCAGAGTTGTAAAAGGAAAGAGATAAGAAAAATAATTTTAATTCAGTATGTTATACCCAAATCTCTTCTTCTTCCCTATTTCTCTACCCCCATCCTTTCCCCTCCATATGCAGATAGGAGAAGGGGGAAATGTCTTGAGTTGGGGCAAGAGAAACAGGCAATGAAATCTTGATTGTGATCCTACTTCCAATTCTTTTAAAAACTGCCAGGGAGTAAATTCTATAATGGTCAGTGATTGTGGCTTGTTCACCATCTCCAAAACTTGGTATAATGCCCTGTGCATAACAGACCCCTGGATGTTGGAATGAATAACATGCATTTGACATTTCACTCTCAAATGACCTAGCACCTCAACCCAAAGTTCTTAAGCCATCTAGGGTATCTTCCATTGACTAATAAAGTTTAAAGCAGTTTGCCTGAGAACTTAATATGAAGTCTTGTGTCAGATTGTTTTGTGCCAGAGAATTCTGACTTGAGAAATATTTTCATCTGTAGGAAATTTTAGATCTCTAAAATCTAGTATAATTTTCTTTGTGCTGAGTCCATGGACTATTTCCAGGTGGTATTAGTATGTATAATCTGAGAATTCTAGTGTCTTTTAAAATTTATCTTTTAAAGTGACTACCATTTTTCAGTCTCATCAACAATGAATGAGAATTCCTGTTACTTCACATCTCTCCAGTGTTTGCTGTTATCAGTGTTCTGGATTTTGACCATTCCAAGAAGGGCAACCAATAATTTTTGTTTTAACCTTAGTAAGATCATGTTATTCCCTTATTTAGAACCTTCACATCCTACTTCATTTCCCATCCTACTTAGAATAAAATCCCGTTATTTCCAACTGTATGAGGGGAAGGCTTTGTATGATCTGGTCCTTGGCCACCTCTTTAAACTAGTTTTATCATTTTCTCTGTTTTTCATTGCAGTTCAGAAATGTTGGTCACCCTAGTGTTCTTTGAACATGCCAACCTTCTGCTTCAGGGCCTTTGCAGTTGGTCTTGCCTTTCCTGGAATGTTTCACATCTAGATACCTTGAGGGCTTACTCCTGTATTTCACTGAGGACTCCGCTTAAGTATAACCTTGTCAGAGATGCTTCTCTGATTTTCCTGCCAAAAAATAGCACTTCTGTGCTTCTTCCTATACCCTGCTTTATTTTTCTTCTACTGCTACCTCATAATATATATGTGTATGTTTGTTTATAATAATACATATAAATTATATATACACATGTATGTAGCCTATCTTTATGAGAATGTATGTGTGCTTCATGAAGGGATATTTCTGTATACCTCTAGAGTAGAACCTGGTACACACATGGTGTTTAATAAATATCTGTTGAGTGAATGATTGTATTACATCAAAAAATGCTTTAATGTTGGTGATTTAGAATATTATGGTAGGACATAATCAGATACATAAGGAAGGCTTAAAACTTAATAATTAATAATTAAATAAAACCTTAATTTCACAACATGTAATATGCAAGACTAGGGATTTTTTCTTCCTTGCTATATTCCCATGCCTAGAATGTTTCCTAGCAGTAATACACATTTGATTAAGTATTTGCTGAATGAATGAGTTTATGTAGCATGTCTTTTAAATAAACTACCAAATTATGCTATATGTAAAAGCAATGTTGAATAGAACTAAAAGCAGACCACAAAACTCCCGAATTGGGAGAAGGGGACGGGGATGAGCGATAGTACTACCTTGATTTAAATTTTTGGATCCAGCTTCACCATTTGCCAACGACTCCAAGCCAGCACCGTTGCTTGTCAAGACTACTCTAATACTGCACCATTTGTTCTTCAGTTCCGCATGTGTCATGTTTCATTCTCTATGTTTAAAATTTAAAAGTATTTCAGGATACTTACTGTACCTAAAATAAAACCAAGATTCTTTCTTTAACTTGGAGACCTGACGTGGCCTTTTTACCTCTTAATCTCATTTAATCCTTCCCTCTTGCTCAACATCCTTCAGCTTTTCCTTCTGTTTCTGTAGGCCACCAAGTTCTCTGCTTCATTTATACACTCAGTGCTGACTTTCTGCCCATTATAACCTTTCTTTCACTATGTCACTGAAGCACCTTCTTTGTGTTATTTAAGTCTGAGTGTGTTGTATCTTGTGAGCAGTCTTCCTTGAAAACCTTATCTACCCCTGCTCATGTTAGAATTGCTTCTGATATTTGCGTGGGGTGGGGAAGAACAAAACCACAGTTTGTAATTATGTATAGTGTTAGTCACTCAGGTGCGTCCGACTCTTCGTGACCCCAGGAGCCGTAGCTCGCCAGTCTCCTCTGTCCCTGGGATCCTCCAGGCAAGAATACTGGAGTGGGTTGCCATTCCTGTCTCCATTGTTATGTATATGGCTGACTTTTCTTTTTGCTGTTTACCCTTGTGTTCTTGGGCTTCCCTCATGCCTCAGACCATAAAGCGGTAAAGCGTCTGCCTGTGGGTGACCCGGGTTCGATCCCTGGGTTGGGAAGATCCCCTGGAGAAGGAAACAGCAACCCACTCCAGTATTCTTGCCTCGAGAATCCCATGGACAGAGGAGCCTGGTAGGTTACAGTCCATGGGGTCACAAAGGTCAGATACGACTGAGCTACTTCACTTCACATTGTGTTCTTAATGTTAAGTATGGTACTCGGCATATAATAGGTGCTCAGTAAATTTTTTTTTCAGTAACTATTTAATATGTGAATAACTGTATTTCAAAAGATGGAATGTAAAAATGGGCATGAAAGGAAAAAAGACCCCAAAACTAGAAAAAAGATCATATGTGCTTATTAAAACAACAGAAATCTATGACATAAGCTCAGCTGTTAAGCAAGACTGATAAATCACAAAACCCAACTACATGCTTGATGTTAGAAACATTTAGAACAAAATTTCTAAGGGAGTTGTAGGTAAATGTATAATCAAAACAAGATACTAGGCAAATAAAAACAAAAAATTAATTGTTGAATGATATTGCTAGACAAAGGTGAATTAAAAGTGAATGAACATTAGGTGGAAAAAGATGCATGTTGTAGTATGTATATACATACATACCTATCTTATCTATCTCTATATGTACACACACACATATATATAAAATCAAGCATATAGTTACTAATATGAAGAGAACCACAAATCTTTATTTTTTTGAAGGTGAAGCATTGAAATGTTTAAAGTAAAAATTATAAATTCAAGAAGGAAGAGAAAGAAGTCTAACAGTAACAGAAGACTTTAAAACATCTTTCAGTTCTAACCACGTCAGAGAAAATAAAAATAGGATATGGAGATCTGAATTATGTAATTAATAAATTTCATATAATGTACTTTGTTATTATAAAAAGAAGAGCATATTTTTAATTCCCCATGAGACATTGTGAAAATAAATACTAGAAAGAAAGTTGGGGGGAGAAGGTATTAACTACATGCTCTACAATGAAATTTTAAGTTAATGGAGAAGTTAGAATCAGAAACCAACCACAAAATCTTCCCAACCTCAAAACAAAAACCTCAGCTAATTGAGATTAAAAATGTAAAAACATTCTCCTAAAAAATTTTAGATCAAAGGTCTAAAGGTACCGCAAACCAGCAGTTGTGGTCTCTCTAGAAAATAATTACAATAAAAATTAAATACTAGGACTTCCCTGGCAGTTTAGCGGTTAAGACTCTACTCCCAATGCGGGGGGCACAGGTTCAATCCCTAGTTAAGGAACAAAGATCCCACATACCACGTGGTATGGCTTAAAAAAATAAACTACATAAATTTATTTTTAAAAATTAAATATATAAATATAGGACATAGGTAAAATTATTTGTAAAAGTTTCATTACTAAATGAAAATAAACAAGTTAACATTTAAAGAATTTATTAAAAGAGCAATAGCACAAACCTAAGGAAAGTGGAAAAAAATAATAAAGCACAACATAGCAAGTAATAAATGAGAAAACAGAACAGGTAGTTAAGATAAATACAACCAAGAACTGGTTCTTTGATTAACACAAAAATAAGACTAGCTAACTTTTTTTCTTGTAAACAAAAGGATAAAGTACAAAAATTAAAATTTAGATTATGAAGAAGAAAACAAGCATAGATGTAAATAATACAAACATAAGAGGATGGTTGGCACAATAAATAAGTTAGAAAGCATTGGGAAAACATCATTTTCTAGGAAAATATACATTATTCTATACTCAAAACTGATCCAAGAAGAGACTGAAAACCTAAACCTACCAAGCCCAAATGGTTTTACAAGTGGTTTCTTTCAAGCCTTCATGGAGCAGATAATTTCACATATATTTAAATTGACCTAGAGAAAATAAGGAAGAATTGAGGCTTTCCTATTATTTTTATTTTTTTCCCTATTATTAAAAAAAAAAACTTCAGCATAAGTCTTTCCAATAAATATTCAGGACTGCTTTTCTTTAGGATTGACTTGTTTGATCTTGTAGTCCAGGGGATTCTCAAGAATCTTCTCCAGTACCACAGTTTGAAAGCATCAGTTCTTTGGTGCTCAGCCTTTTTTATGGTCCAGCTCTCTCTTTTATGGTCTCATCTCTCTGTACATGACTACTGGAAAAATCATAACTTTGACTATATGGGACCTTTGTCAGCAAAGTAATGTCTCTGCCTTTTAATACACTGTCTAGATTTTTCCACTGCTTTCCTTCCAAGGAGGAAACGTCTTTTAATTTTGAGCCTCAGTCACCATCCACAGTGATTTTGGAGTCCAAGAAAATAAAATCTATCACTGTTTCCACTTTCCTCTCTTCTATTTGTCATAAAGTGATGGGACCGGATACCATGATCTTCGATTTTTTAGTGTTGAGTTTCAAGCCAGCTCGTTCACCTTCGTCAGTAAGGTCTTTAATTTCTCTTCACTTTCTGCCATAAGGGTGATGTCATTTGCATATCTGAGGTTGTTCATATTTCTCTCGGCTATCTTGATTCCAGATTATGTTTCATCCAGCCTGGCATTTCACATGATGTTACTCTGCATAGAAGTTAAATAAACAGGGTGAAAATATATAGCCTTGTACTCCTTTCTCAGTTTTGAACCAGTCAGTTGTTCCATGTCCAATTCTAACTGTTGAAGCAAAAGGCAAGGGAGAAAGGGAAAGGTATACCCAACTGAGTGGAGATTTCCAGAGAACAGAAAGAGCGATAAGAAAGCCTTCTTCAGTGAACAATGAAAAGAAATAGAGAAAAACAATAGAATAGGAAAAACTAGAGATCCCTTCAAGAAAATTGGAAATATCAAGGGAACATTTCATGCAAGAATGGGTATGATAAAAGACAGAATTGACAAGGACCTGACAGACAGAAGAGGTGGTAAGAATACACAGAAGAACTATACAAGAAAGGTTTTAATGATGCAGATAACCACGATGGTGTGGTCACTTACCTAGAACCGGACATCCTATAGTGTAAAGTTAAGTGGGGCTTAGGAAGCATTATTGTGAACAAAACTAGGGGAGGTTATGGAATTCCAGCAGAGCTATTTAAAATCCTGAAACATAATGCTGTTAAAGTGCTTCACGCAATATGCCAGCAAATTTGCAAAACTCAGCAGTCGCCACAGGACTGGAAAATGTCAGTATTCATGACAGTGTCATACAGTTACACCCATTTCACGTACTACCAAGGTTGTGCTCAAAATCCTTCAATCTATCATTAAGTAGTATGTGAACTGAGAACTTCCAGATAATTCAGTGTATTAGATAAAAGAAGAAAAGCTATGTGATTATCTCAATAGATCTTGAACTACAGTTAATAAAGTCAGACATGTATGCCTGGAAGCAGTCTTTAGTAATAACATAATTAAACTATGTACCTCAAAATCATACTCAGGAAAGTGCTTCAGGGAGATATATTAGAAATTAAGTGATATTAATGTTAGAAACAAGGCAAGGAAATTCTCATCACTATTATTTAACTTTGTTCTAGATGTGCTAACAGTTAAAGAAATTAGAGAAGCATGATATTGAAGTAATCCTCAAACACTTTGGATAACATTCAAGTGCTTTGTTCTGGAGCTATCCACCTTGTTAAACTTTCAGCCACATTCAGTTATTTCCACAAATGCAGTCTCACAGTGTTTTTGGTTAGCTTATTTTAGTGGTTTTGCCATTAAAAAAATCTCAAAAAATTTTGTTTGGAGCTCTAATGAGTAAAGTGAAAGCAGAGCTACTTTTGTTGCAGAGGGATTAGGGAGCATTGTAGTCGCCTCTTTGTCATCCATGACTCCTCCATTAGCTTCTGGGAATGCTGTGTGCAACTGTAAGATTTACAACCCTATTCTGCTTCATGGAATTTTTTTTTGTGTCACAGTTAATAGTGATATAAAACAATCTTTGTATAAAACATGACGACCAATTTGATAAGATCATCTTATTCTTGGCAATTTTCAGTCCTTCTTTGGTTATGGTAGATATTAAATTAGAAGCAGCTTGGGGCTTGGAGTTGTGATTGAGATGACTAAGGTTGCCCAAAGCAGTTATACAGAGAAGTGGTAACTGATGCCAAGATGGGGCACAATAAAAACACCAACTAGAATGAGGCAGCATTCTGGAACTGCCATTTCAGATGAAGGCAGATATTCCAGAGCATCTTAATGGCTCCAGAATACCATGCTGCATGGAGTTCTAAAAGATGGTTCTCAGTAGAAAAGACAGCACAGCCTTGTGCCATGTGGGAAGTATGGGCTGTGGAAAGACAGATGCTACATGATGTGGAATATATGTGGAATCTAAAAAAGTTGAACTCATCACAGCAGGGTGAATGGTTGCTTCCAGGGGCTGAGGATGAAAGAAATGGGAAAAGGTAAAATGGTACAAAGTATCAGTTACGCAGAATGAGTAAATTCTGGGAAATCGAATGAATTAGTCCTTGTGTTCAGTTCAGTTCAGTCAGTTCAGTCGCTCAGTTGTGTCTGACTCTTTGCAACCCCATGGACTGCAGCATGCTGGACCTCCCTGTTCATCAACAGCTCCAAGAGTCTACTCAAACTCATGCCCATTAAGCCGGTGATGCCATCCACCCATCTCATCCTCTGTCGTCCCCTTCTTCTTCCACCTTCAGTCTTTCCCAGCATCAAAGTCTTTTCAAATGAGTTGGTCCTTTGCATCAGGTGGCCAAAGTATTGGAGTTTCAGCTTTAGCATCAGTCCTTCCAGTGAATATTCAGGACTGATTTCCTTTAGGATGGACTGGTTGGATCTCCTTGCAGTTCAAGGGACTCTCAAGAATCTTCTGTAACATCACAGTTCAAAAGCATCAATTCTTCAGTGCTCAACTTTCTTTGTAGTCCAACTCTAAATAACATCCATACATGATGACTGGAACAACCATAGCTTTGACTAGATGGGCTGCAGTCTCCATCTGCAGTGATTTTGGATTAATCCAAGTTAATACATGGTTAACTATAGTCACCATGTACAGCATGGTTGCTGTAGTTAGTAATACTCTATACTGGAAAATTGTCAAAAGATTGCATCTTTAATGTTCTCTACATCTATAATGTTCTCACCACTGCAAAAAGGTGATATTATGTGATGGATATGTAACCATTTCATAGTATATATGTATATCAAAACATTACATTGTACAGCTTAAATTGTTTATAGCTTTGTCAGTTGTGCTTTTTTTGGTTTATTTTTATTTACTTATTTTTAAATTTATTTTTATTAGTTGGAGGCTAATTACTTTACAGTATTGTACTGGGTTTTGTCATACATTGACATGAATCAGCCATGGATTTACATGTATTCCCCATCCCGGTCTCTCCTCCCACCTCCCTCTCTACCTGATCCTTCTGGGTCTTCCCAGTGCACCAGGCCCGAGCACTTGTCTCATGCATCCAACCTGGGCTGGTGACCTGTTTCACTATAGATAATATACATGTTTTGATGCTGTTCTCTTGAAACATCCCACCCTCGCCTTCTCCCACAGAGTCCAAAAGTCTGTTCTGTACATCTGTGTCGCATATAGGGTTATCATTACCATCTTTCTAAATCCCATATATATGTGTTAGTATGCTGTAATGTTCTTTATCTTTCTGGCTTGGTTTATTTTTAATTGGAGGATAATTGCTTGACAATGTCGTGTTGGTTTCTGCCACACATCAGCTTGAATCAGCCATAGGTATACACGTATGTCCCCTCCCTTTTGAACCTCCTTCTGCCTCCCCCCATCCCACCCCTCTAGGTTGTCACAGAGCACTGGATTTGAGCTCTCTGCTTCAGACAGCAGATTCCCACTGGCTGTCTGTTTTACACATGGTGATGTATATGTGTCAGCGCTCCTCTCTTAATTCGGCCCACTCTCTCCTTGCCCCACTGGTCCACAAGCCGGTCCTCTAGGTCTGTGTCTCCATTGCTGCCCTGCAAATAGGTTCATCCGTACCATCTTTCCAGGTTCCATATATATGCATTGATATACAATATTTGTTTTTCTCTTTCTGACTTACTTCACTCTGTATAATAGGCTCTACGTTCCTATACTTCATTAGAACTGACTCAAATGCATTCCTTTTTATGGCTAAGTAATACTTCATTGTGTATATGTACCACAGCTTCATTCATCTGTCAGTGGACATCTAGGTTGCCTCCATATCCTACCTATTGTAAATGTTGCTGCGATGAACATTGGGGTACATGGCCTCTTTTTCAGTTATGGTTTCCTCAGAGTATATGACCAGTAGTGGGATTGTTAGGTCATATGGTAGTTTTATTCCTAATTTTTTAAGGAATCCCCATACTGTTCTCCATAGAGGCTGTCTCAGTTTACATTTCCACCAACAGTGCAAGAGGGTTCTTTTTTATCTACACCCTTTCCAGCATTTACTATTTGTAGATCTTTTGATGTGGCCATTCTGACTGGTGTGAGGTGATAACCTCATTGTAGTTTTGATTTGCATTTCTATAATAATGAATGATGTTGAGCATCTTTTCATGTGTTTAATAGCCATCTGTGTATCTTTTTTGGAGAAATATCTGTTTAGGTCTTCTGTCTACTGTTAGATTGGGTTGTTTGTTTTTCTGGTTTTGAACTGCATAAGCTGCTTGTACATTCTGGAGATTAATCCTTTGTCAGTTGTTTCATTTGCTATTGTTTTCTCCTATTTTGAGTTTTGTCTCTTTACCTTGTTTATAGTTTGCTTCACTGTACAAAAGCTTTTAAGTTTAGTTAGGTCCCATCTGTTTATTTTTGTTTTTATTTCCATTACTTTAGAAGGTGGGTCATAAAGAATTTTGCTGTGATTTATGTCAGAGTGTTCTGCCTGTGTTTTCCTCCAAGAGTTTTATAATAAGTTTCTGGTCTTACATTTGGTCTTTAATCCATTTTGAGTTTATCTTTGCCTATGGGATTAGGAAGTGTTCTGATTTCATTCTTTTATATGTACCTGTCCAGTTTTCCCAGCACCCCTATTGAAGAGACTGTCTTTTCTCCAAAGGTGCCCATAGATGTGTGGGTTTATTTATGGGCTTTTACCTTGCCCCAGTGGTTTGTATTTCTGTTTTTTGTGCCAGTACCATACTGTCTTGATGACTGTAGGTTCGTAGTATAGTCTGAAGTCAGGAAGATTGATTTCTCCAGCTCCATTCTTCTTTCTCAAGATTGCTTTGACTATTCAGGGTCTTTGGTGTTTCCATACAAATTGTGAAATTTTTTGTTCTAGCTCTCTGAAAAATAGCTTTGGTAGTTTTATAAGGATTGTATTGAATCTACAGATTGCCTTGGGTCGTATAGTCATTCATTCGCTCAGTTGTGTCCGACTCTTTGCGACCCCATGAATCGCAACACACCAGGCCTCCCTGTCCGTCACCAACTCCCGGAGTTTACTCAAACCCATGTGCATCGAGTCGGTGATGCCATCCAACCATCTCACCCTCTGTTGTCCCCTTCTCCTCCTGCCCCCAGTCCCTCCCAGCATCAGGGTCTTTTCCAATGAGTCAACTCTTCGCATGAGGTGGCCAAAGCACTTGAGTTTGAGCTTCAGCATCAGTCCTTCCAATGAACATCCAGGACTGATCTCCTTTAGGATGGACTGGTTGGATCTCCTTGCAGTCCAAGGGACTCTCAAGAGTCTTCTCCAAAATCACAGTTCAAAAGCATCAATTTTTAGGCACCCAGCTTTCTTTATAATCCAACTGTCACTTTAATACCTGAACTGCAAAAACCATAGCTTTGACTAGATGGACCTTTGTTAGTAAAGTAATGTCTCTGCGTTTTACTAGGCCGTTTAGGTTGGTAATAGCTTTTCTTCCAAGGAACAAGTGTCTTTTAATTTCATGGCTGCAGTTACCATCTGCAGTCATTTTGGAGCCCAAGAAAATAAGGTCTCTCACTGTTTCCATTGTTTACCCATCTATTCAGAGGAAGTCATGGGACCTGATGCCATGATCTTAGATTTCTGAATGTTGAGTGTTAAGCCAACCTTTTCACTCTCCTCTTTCACTTTCATCAAGAGGCTCTTTTGTTGTTCTTCGCTTTCTGCCATAAGGGTGGTGTCATCTGCTTATCTGAGGTTATTATTATTTCTTCCAGCAGTCTTGATTCCAGCTTGTACTTTATCCAGTCTGGCATTCTGCATAATGTACTGTGTGTCCGTCTAGTCAAGGCTATGGTTTTTCCAGTGGTCATGTATGGATGTGAGAGTTGGACTGCAAAGCAAGCTGAGCGCCGAAAAATTGATGCTTTTGAATTGTGATGTTGGAGAAGACTCTTAAGAGTCCCTTGGACTGCAAGGAGATCCAACCAGTCCATCCTAAAGGAGATCAGTCCTGGGTGTTCATTGGAAGGACTGATGCTGAAGCTGAAACTCCAGTGCTTTGGCCACCTCATGTGAAAAGCTGACTCATTGGAAAAGACCCTGATGCTGGGAGGGATTGGGGGCAGGAGGAGAAGGGGACGACAGAGGATGAGATGGCTGGATGGCATCACCAACTCGATGGGCATGAGTTTGAGTAAACTCCAGGAGTTGGTGATGGACAGGGAGGCCTGGCGTGCTGCGATTCATGGGGTCGAAAATAGTCGGACATGACTGAACGACTGAACTGAACTGTGTATATAAGTTAAATAAGCAGGGTGACAATATACAGCCTTGACGTTCTCATTTCCTAGTTTGGAACCAGTCTGTTGTTTCATGTCCAGTTCTAACTGTTGCTTCTTGACCTGGATACAGATTTCTCAGGAGGCAAGTCAGGTGCTCTGGTATTCCCATCTCTCAAAGAATTTTCCACAGTTTGTGCTTATTCACACAGTCAAAGGCTTTGGTTTAGTCAATAAAGCAGAAGTACATATTTTTCTGGAACTCTTTTGCTTTTTCAGTGATCAAGCGGATGTTGGCAATTTCATCTCTGGTTCTTCTGGCTTTTCTAAATCCAGCTTGAACATCTGGAAGTTCACAGTTCATGTATTATTGAAGCCTGGCTTGGAGAATTTTGAGCATTACTTTGCTAGCGTGGGAGATGAGTGCAATTATGCTCAAAATTTGTTTGAACATTCTTTGGCATTGCCTTTCTTTGGCATTAGAATGAAAACTGACCTTTTCCAGTCCTGTGGCCACTGCTGAGTTTTCCAAATTTGCTGGTATATCTAGTGCAGCACTTTCACAGCATCATCTTTTAGGATTTTAAAGAGCTCAACTGGAATTCCATCACCTCCACTAGGTTTGTTTATAGTGATGCTTCCTAAAGCCCAGTTGACTTCGCATTCCAGGGTGTCTGGCTCTAGGTGAGTGATCACACCATCGTGGTTATCTGGGTCATGAAGATCTTTTTTTTTTTTTTTTTTAATAGTTTTTCTGTGTATTCTTGCCACCTCTTCTTACTATCTTCTGCTTCTGTTAGGTCCATGCCATTTCTGTTTGCTGTGCCCATCTTTGCATGAAATGTTCCCTTGGTATCTCTAATTTTCTTGACATGATCTCTAGTCTTTCCCATTCTATTATTTTCCTCTACAATGTAAAATTGACATTGAAGTCGCTCAGTCGTGTCCCATGACTCTTGGCAGCCCCATGGATTGTAGCCTCCCAGGCTCCTCCGTCCATGGAATTTTCCAGACAAGAGTACTGGATTGGGTTGCCATTTCCTTTTCCAGGAGATCTTCCCGACCATGGATCGAACCCGGGTCTCCCGCATTGTATGCAGACGCTTTACCGTCTGAGACAACAGGGAAGTCCACAATGTAAAATAATTACATACAATTTAGGGGGTCAAGCAGAGTGATATGGTAAGTCAGTGTGCATACATGCACATGTTTTCATCTACCCAGCCAGTCTTATGTCTTTTGGTTGGTACATTTTATTCATTTACTTGTAAGGTAATCATCAATATGTATGATCCTATTATTACCACTTTCCTAATTGTTTTGAATTTATTTTCCGTAGGTCTTTTCCTTCTCTTGTGTTTCCTGCCTAGAGAGTTTCCTTTAGCATTTGTTGTAAAGCTTGTTTGGTGGTGCGGAATTCTTTTTAACTTTTGCTTGTCTGTAAAGCTTTTGATTTCCCCATCAAATCTGAAAGAGTTCTGCTGGATAGAGTATTCTTGGTTGTAGTTCCTTCCCTTTCATCACTCTAAATACATCATTCCATTCCCTTCTGGCTTGTAGAGTTTCTGTTGAGAAATCAGCTGATAGCTTGATGGGAGTTCCCTTGTATGTTCTTTTTCCCTTGTTGCTTTTAATACTTTATCTCTGTCTTTAATTTTTGTCAGTTTGATTACTGTGTGTCTCAGTATGTTCCTCTTTGGGTTTAGCTTCCTGGACTTGGTTGACTATTTCCTTTCCCATGTTCAGGAAATTTTCAGCTATTATCTCTTTAAATATTTTCTCAGATCCTTTCTCTCTTTCTTCTCCTTCTGGGAACCCTGTAATATGAATGTTCATACATTTAGTGTTGTCCCAGAGGTCTCTTAGGCTGTCTTCACTTCTTTTCATTCTTTTTTCTATAGTCTGCAGCAGTGATTTCCACCATTCTGTCCTCCAGGTCATTTATCTGTTCTTCTGCCTCAGTTATTCTGCTATGTATTCATTCTAATGTATTATTCATCTCTGTTTGTTTGTTCTTTAGTTCTTCTAGGTCTTTGATAAACATTTCTTGCATCTTCTCAATCTTTGCCTCCATTCTTTTTCCAAGATCCTGAATCATCTTCACTATCATTATTCTGAATTCTTTTTCTGGAAGATTGCCTATCTCACTTCATTTAGTTGTTTTTCTTGGGTTTTATCTTGTCCTTTCATCTGGGACATAGTTTTCTTCTTTTTCATGCTGATTAACTTTATGTAATATGGTTTTTGTTTTAATTGTGAGATTGTGCTGCTTCTTGCTTCTTCTGTGTGTCCTCTTATGGATGAAGCTAAGAGGCTTATGTAAGTTCCTTGCTGGGAGGAACTGGTGATGGAAAAACTGAGTCTTGCTCCTGGCAATCTTGATTCCAGCTTGTACCTCATCCAATTCAGCATTTCTCATGATGTACTCTGCATATAAGTTAAATAAGCAGGGTGACAATATACAGCCTTGACATACTCCTCCTATTTGGAACCAGTCTGTTGTTCCGTGTCCACTTCTAACTGTTGCTTCCTGACCTGCATACAGATTTCTCAAGAGGCAGGTCAGGTGGTCTGGTGTTCCTAACTCTTTCAGAATTTTCCACAGTTTATTGTGATCCACACAGTCAAAGGCTTTGGCATAGTTAATAAAGCAGAAATAGATGTTTCTCTGGAACTCTCTTTTTTGATGATCCAATGGATGTTGGCAATTTGGTCTCTGGTTCCTCTGCCTTTTCTAAAACCAGCTTGTACATCTGGAAGTTCATGGTTCATGTATTCCTGAAGCCTGCCTTGGAGAATTTTGAGCATACTTTACTAGTGTGGGAGATGAGTGCAATTGTGCAGTAGTTTGAGCATTCTTTGGCATTGCTTTTCTTTGGGGTTGGAATGAACACTGACCTTTTCCAGTCCTGTGGCCACTGCTGAGTTTTCCAAATTTGTTGACATATTGAGTGCAGCACTTTCAAAGCATCATCCTTTAGTATTTGAAATAGTTCAACTGGGATTCCGTCACCTCCACTAGCTTTGTTCATAGTGATGCTTCCTAAGGCCAACTTGACTTCACATTCCAGGATGTCTGGCTCTAGGTGAGTGATCACACTGTCATGACTACCTGGGTTGAGAAAATCTTTTTTGTATAATTCTTCTGTGTATTCTTGCCAACTCTTCTTAATATCTTCTGATTCTGTTAGGTCCATACCATTTCTGTTCTTTCTTGGGGTTTTTAATTGAAGTGTAATTAACATACAAGAACACACACAGGTCCTAAATGTTCAATTTGATTACATTTAGCTTCAAATATTAATGTGATAACTTAGTAAAATCTATGTTAAGAAAGCTCTTTAATAAAAGTTAGTTATTTTTGAAAACTGAGTTGATTTGTAGTCACTGTTGATCTGTATTAACTTAGTGTCAATGTTCCTTCATAAATTTTACTTATTTATGGCCTTGAGTACCAAAAATTTCTGTATATAGCTTCCATTTATTAGTACATATTACATGTTAACTACTATTACATGTTAGCTAACTATTACATGTTAACTAACTACTTAACTATTTAACTTTATAACTAACATATTACATGTTAGGGCTTCCCAGGTGGCTCAGATGGTAAAGTGTCTACCTGCAATGTGGGAGACCCAGGTTCGATCCCTGGGTCGGGAAGATCCCCTGGAGAGGGAAATGGCAACCCACTCTAGTACTCTTGCCTGGAAAATTCTGTGGATGGAGTAGCCTGGGAGGCTACAGTCCATGGGGCTGCAAAGCGTCGGACACGACTGAGCGCCTCCACTTTTCTTTCTTTCTTTCTTTCACATGTTAACTGGTATAATCTTGTGTAAGATTATTGAAGTTTGTCTTCTCATATTTCTTTTTTTATCTTATTTGGCTTAATATACTTCTGTTCTTCCTTATACTTTTACCAGAAAGAGAAGATCTGCCGTGGTCACGTAGGCCTGCTAGTAGATCACTTCTTGTTGTTTAGTTGCTGCTGCTGCTAAGTCACTTCAGTCGTGTCCGACTCTATGTGACCCTATGGACAGCAGCCCACCAGGCTCCTCTGTACACAGGATTCTCTAGGCAAGAATACTGGAGTGGGTTGCCATTTCCTTCTCCCATGTTTAGTTGCTAGGTCGTGTCCAGCTGTTTTGTGACCCCATGAACTGTAGCCCTTCACGTACCTCTGTCCATGGAATTTCCCAGGTAAGAATACTAAAGTGGATAGCCATTTCCTCCTCCAAGGTATCTTTACAACCCAGGGATCCAGCCATTGTCTCCTGTGTTGGCAGGCAGATTCTTTACCACTGAGCCACCAGGGAAGCCCCATAGATTATTTGTATGTGTTTATAAATTTGTTATTTCAACCATAACATTTGTGTTTTAGCTCTGTATCCTAAAGTAAGTTTTGGCAAGTGAATAAGATGGGGAACTATGGGATGAAAGGGAAAATTACAACTATTTCCTCAGCTGATCTGGAAAATAAATTTAACTTAATTCTCTTAGGATCATTAGAGATAGAGAATCCTGAACTGTTGCCTTATTGTGTTTGGAAAGAGAAGCTGAGGTTTTACTTGTGTTTGGCTGAGAAATGCTGAGAGTAGAGGACATCTGTTTTTCCTAAATTAGGACTCTGTTCATCACTAGAAATCTCTCTGGTAGTCTTTTCCTCCCCTCTTTTACTTTAGGTAAGCCTCTTTTTTGTTGCATGTTTCTTTATATTTGATGTCCTCAAACCCTAAATTCCCCTTTTCAGTTATTTTGAAGTATATCATTATATCCATTCATTATAAATTAATTTAACTCAACTTCCAGTGATCACACATAACTGTTTGGTAATATACCTTAGCTGGAAAAAAGTGAAAGTGTTAGTTGCTCTGTTGTGTCTGACTGACTGTTCACGAACCCATGGATGTAGCCTGCCAGGCGTCCATGTCCATCATCAATGCCCGGAGCTTGCTCAAACTCATGTTCATTGAATGGATGATGCCATCCAACCATCTCGTCCTCTGTCGTCCCTTATCCTCTAGCCTTCAGTCGTCCCCAGCATCAGGGTCTTTTCTAATGAGTCCATTCTTCACACCAGGTGGCCAAAGTATTGGAGATTCAGCTTCAGCACAGTTCTTGCAACGAACATTCAGGACTGATTTCCTTTAGGATTGACTGGTTTAATCTTCTTGCTGTCCAAGGAACTCTGAGGAGTCTTGTGCAGCGCCGCAGTTCAAAAGCATCAATTCTTTGGCGCTCAGCTTTCTTAATGGTCCGACTCTCACATCCATACATAACTACTGGAAAAACCATAGCTTTGACTAGATGGACATTTGTCAGCAATGTAATGTCTCTGCTTTTTAATATGCTGCCTAGCTTGGTCATAGCTTTTTTTCCAGGGAGCAAGAGTCTTTTAATTTCATGGCTGCAGTCACCATCTGCAGTCATTTTGGAGCTCAAATAAATAAAGTCTGTCACTCTTTCCATTGTTTTCCTCATCTATTTGCCATGAAGTGATGGGACCAGATGCCATTATCTTTCTCTTTGAATGTTGAGTTTCAAGCCAGCTTTTTCACTCCTCTTTCACTTTCATCAAGACGCTCTTTAGTTCCCCTTCACTTTCTGCCATAAGGGTAGTGTCATCTGCATATCTGAGGTTATTGATATTTCTCCCAGCAATCTTGATCCAGCTTGTGCTTCATCCACCCTGGCATTTCACATGATGTACTCTGCATAGAAGTTAAATAAGCAGGCTGACAACATACACCCTTGTAAAAAACAACAACAAAAAAACACAACTCGTTTCCCAATTTGGAACCAGTCTGTCCTTCCATGCCCAGTTCTAATTGTTGATTCGACACTTGCATACAGATTTCTCAGAAGGTAAGGTACTCTGGTAGTCCCATCTCTTGAAGAATTTTCCACAGTTTGTTGTGGTCCACACAGTCAAAGGCTTTGGTTTAGTCAATAAAGCAGAAGTAGATGTTTTCTTGGAACTCTTGCTTTTTCTATGATCCAATGGATGGTGACAATTTCGTCTCTGATTCTTCTGGCTTTTCTAAATCCAGCTTGAACATCTGGAAGTTCACAGTTCACGTACTGTTGAAGCCTGGCTTGGAGAATTTTGAGCATTACTTTGCTAGCGTGGGAGATGAGTGCATTTGTGCTAAAAATGTGTTTGAACATTCTTTGGCATTACCTTTCTTTGGTATTGGAATGAAAACTGACCTTTTCCAGTCCTGTGGCCACTGCTGAGTTTTCCAAATTTGCTGGTATATCTAGTGCAGCACTTTCACAGCATCATCTTTTAGGATTTTAAAGAGCTCAACTGGAATTCTATCATCTCCACTAGCCTTGTGGTGATGCTTCTTAAGGCCCACTTGACTTTAGACTCCAGGATGTCCGGCTCTAGGTGAGTGATCACACCATCATGATTATCTGTGTCATTAACATCTTTTTTGTATAGTTCTTCTGTGTATTTTTGCCACCTTTTCTTAATATCTTCTGCTTCTGTTAGGTCCATGCTATTTCTTTCCTAAATTGTGCCCATCTTTGCATGAAATGTTCCTTTGGTATCTCTTAATTTTCTTGACTCGATCTCTGGTCTTTCCCATTCTTTTGTTTTCCTCTATTTCTTTGCATTGATCACTGAGGAAGGCTTTCTTATCTCTCCTTGCTATTCTTTGGAACTCTTCATTCAGATGGATATATCTTTCCTTTTCTCTTTTTTTTTTTAGTTTCTTTTTTTTTAATTTTTTATTAGTTGGAGGCTAATTACTTTACAATATTGTAATGGTTTTTGTCATACATTGACATGAATCAGCCATGGATATACATATATTCCCCATCCCGATCCCCCCTCCCACCTCCCTCTCCACCCGATCCTTTTCTCTTTTGTCTTTTGCTTCCCTTCTTTTCTCACCTATTTTAAGCCCTCCTCAGACAACCATTTAGCATTTTTGCATTTGTTTTTCTTGAGAATGCTTGTGATCACTGCCTCCTGTACAAGGTCCTGTCAGGACCTTACAATGTATACCTCCGACCATAGTTCTTTAGGCACTCAGTCTATCAGTCTATCAGTTCTAATCCCTTGAATCTCCCTGTCACTTCCACTGACAAGTTAAGGGATTTGATTTAAATCATGCCTGAATGGTCTAGTGGTTTTCCCTACTTTCTTCAATTTAAGTCTCAATTTGGCAATATGAGTTCATGATCTGAGCCACAGTCAGCTCCCGGTCTTGTTTTTGCTGACTGTGTAGAGCTTCTCCATCTTTGGCTGCAAAGAATATAATCAATCTGAAATTGGTATTGACCATCTGGTGATGTCCATGTGTAGAGCAGTCTCTTGTGTTGTTGGAAGAGGGTGTTTGCTATGACCAATGCATTCTCTTGGCAAAACTCTGTTAGCTTTTGCCCTGCTTCATTTTGTACTCCAAGGTCAAACTTGTCTGTTACTCCTGGTATCTCTTGACTTCCTACTTTTGCATTCCAGTCTCCTATGTAAAAAGGACATCTTTTTTGGGTGTTAGTTCCAGAAAGTCTTGTAGGTCATCATAGAACCATTCAGTTTCAGCTTCTTTGGCATTGGAGGTTAGGGCATAGACTTGGATTACTGTGATATTGCATGGTGGAGTAAAAGGATGTGCACTCATCTTCTCCTGTGAGAACTCCAGAATTGCAACTTCCTGCTGAACAACCATTAACAGGTGAATGTTGGATCCCACCAAAAAAAAAAAAAAAAGATAAACAAGATATATAGCCATTAATCCAAATTTTTGGAGAACTTTCTGAAGGCTGAATTAAATCTTCTGTTAGCAGACAGAAAATAATAATCATTTGTGAAGAATTGATACATAATATAATCAAAGGGAAACAGACTTAACAGTGATTAGTATTACTAGGTTCAGTGTTTTAAAAATCATTCTGATTACAGGACACTATCTTTTGAAAGAACACTCTCTAAATTAGAAATCTCTGTGATTGTAGAGATCTTGAATTAAGTAGAACAAACAACCTGAAGAATACAACAAAAGTTGATTTTATGGCATTTATATTAAAAAAAGACAATTTTGATCAAATTTGTGATTAATGTTTTCAAAATTAAGTGTATACACACATCTAATACATATATACATGTGTATCAGTGTGTTAGTCGTTTCAGTTGTGTCCGACTCTTTGTGATCCCATGGATTATAGCCTGCCAGGCTCCTGGGTACATGGGATTCTCCAGGCAAGCATGTTGGATTGGATTGCCATGCCCTCCTTCAGGGGGTCTTCCCAACCCAGGGATTGAACTCTGGTCTCCCGTGTTGCTGGTGGACTCTTTACCGTCTGAGCCACGAGGGAAGCACCTATATACATATCCAAGGCCAGATAATAAAGTTTAAGCACATCTCTGCTTTGTGGTGTCATCATGCTCTTACGCTTCCGTTATAAATTGTGACATCCTTGTTCATTCCTCCCCTTTGTCGCAACACTTCAAATAAAAATAGATTTCTGATTATTTTCCCTATATATGCTCTCGCATGTAGCCCATCTAGTCCCCGCAGCTCTATTTTAAACACTTCTGTAGTAACGATTTCTTAATGATTTCCTTTGCTTTCAGTCTAACCCTGAGCCTCTTGCATGGTCAGCAATGAGGATTCAAAAACAGTTTCAACTTTTAAACTTTAATTTATATGTTGTTGTTGTTATTCAGTAGCTAAGTTGTTTCTCACTCTTTGTGACCCATGGACTGCAGCACTCCAGGCTTCCCTGTCCTCCAGTATGTCCTGGGGTTTGCTCAAGTTCATGTCCATTGAGTCAGTGGTGCTATCTATCCTTTTCATTATCTGCTGTCTTCTTCTTTTGCCTTCAGTCTTTTTCAGCATCGCTGTCTTTTCCAGTGAGTTGGCTCTTCACATTGGGTGGCCAAAGTATTGGAGATTGAGCTTCAGCATTAGTTCTTCCATTGAATATTCAGGGTTGATTTCCTTTAGCATTGACTGGTTTGATCTCCTTGCTGTTCAAAGGATTCTTAAGAGTCTTCTTCAGCACCACAATTTGAAAGCATCTATTCTTTGCTTCAAAAGCCTTCTTTATGGTCCTGCTCTCACATCTGTCCATGACTACTGGAAAAACCATAGCTTTGACTATATGGACCTTTGTCAGCAAAGTGATTTCTTTGCTTTTTAATATTCTGTCTAGGTTGGTCATAACTTTCCTTCCAAGAAGCAAGAGTCTTCTAATTTCATGGCTGCAGTCACCAGCCATGGTGACTTTATTTATATAACATTACATGAAGTTTCAAACATATAATAGAATATTATATGGATTGAACTTGATAGCTCCTTATTTTTCAGAATAAAATCCAGACTCCAGACCACTGAATATATATGTCAGAACTGTCCATAGCATGGCTTCAACTTGCCTTTCCACCTTTGTCTCTACACGTAAGGCTGAGTTTAAGTACCATCTCCTTAGCAGGGCTTTCCTGACGTGTTTCTTTTCAACTCTGACTCTCCTAGCTGTAGGTATGCTCTTTTACTGTATCCTACTCCTAATATTTTTTTCAACAAATATTAAGACTATACCAAGTTGTAGGCCATTATTGAATTCTACTAAATTGAGCCTCCATGGCATTAGGAACCACTCATCTTCATCATTTGGTCTCTTCTTCCATTTAGCACAATGTCTTGCATATAGGTGAAGCTTTGGCTTCTGTTTGTAGGTCTCTAGAGTGTCTAATTGGAAAAGACCCTGATGCTGGGAGTGATTGGGGGCAGGAGGAGAAGGGGACGGCAGAGGATGAGATGGCTGGATGGCATCACCGACTCGATGGGCATGAGTTTGAGTAAACTCCAGGAATTGGTGATGGACATTGAGGCCTGGCATGCTGCGATTCATGGGGTCACAAAGAGTCGGAGACGACTGAGCGACTGGACTGAACTGAATGAACAGTGTCTGATTTCCGCCCTGACACAAGGGGGCGGAGGTGGTCTCTTGTTCAGGTTCGCTTGTTCAGTCGTGCTGCGGGGAGGGAGCGGGCGCTGCAGACAAATGTCACCGCCCTGTATGGGGAGTGCTCACAGTGTTCCGGCCACACTGGGTTTGCCCCCACTCACGGCGTGTGTGCTTTCCCCGTCCACACTGCTCAGGCTCCAGGCTGCTCTCCAGGAAGCTGGCCCTGCGTTGCGTTCACTTCCCAGGCCTAAGCCGCTGAGGTTCAGGTTCTCGGGTACCCCACAAAGGTGCAGACTCGGTTGGGCCTGCGTTTTGTGCCTTCCCCGTCTGAGCAGCTCAGGCAGCCAGGAGCTTGATGAGCGCACTCTCTTCAGGTGCAGCGCGACTTCTCCCCTCCCTGTCCCTGCCTCAGTTTCCAGGCGCATCCGGTCCGGTGCGCCTTGTGTCTCTTCTGGGGAGGTGATCTCTGGCTGCAACCCTCCTGGCGGATGTCAGCCATCCAGAATCTCAGGAAGTCTTTGGTTAGAAACGGGAAGCCTGTTTGCAGTTTGGTAGAGGATGCCGTCTCTGGGGCCGAGTTGCCCCCTTCCGGCTCTGGCGCCTGCCTCCCCCCTGCCTCCGGCGGGGGATGGCCCAGGTACGCAGCCGGCTAGCTCTTCTCTGGTATTGCTCCGTTCTTTGTTCTGCTAATGGGCTGGCTGTGCCTTAGGTTAGGGCTTTTTGCAGGTTAATTCTCTCTCTTGCTATCCCACAGTTTAAGTTGCTATCTCAGATTAGCTCCCTCTGATTGCTCTCAGGGCGTTCAGCTCAGGTTCTTACCGTAAACAATGCCGCCTGCTCCTCTCCATTCAGGTTCAGCCCCTACTTGCTGGTGGCGGATGCAAGCGTCTGGGGTACTTTTCTACTCGGAGTTGCTTTTAGGCTTGTAATCTGTGGGTTTTATTTATTTTTCCTCCCGGTTAGATTGCCCTCTGAGATTGGAAAACTTCCCCCAGACCCACCGATGAGAGGGTTTCCTGGTGTTTGGAAACTTCATCTATTAAGACTCCCTTCCCGGGACGGATCTCCGTCCCTAACTCTTTTGTCTCTCTTTTTATCTTTTATATTTTGTCCTTCCTCCTTTTCCGGGTGCCTGATGTCCTCTGCTAAGGATCAGGAGTTGTTTGTGGAGTTTGCTCAGCGTTCAAATGTTCTTTCGATGGATTTGTGGGCGAGAAAGTGGTCTCCCCGTCCTATTCCTCTGCCATCTTAGCTCCTCTAGGTTCTTCTAGGTGAAGCTTTGAAGTCAGTAGTGATCTCAACAGTTGACCTTCAGTTATTTTCAAATTGATCATTACCTAATAAAATTATACACATGAAATTTAGAAAGTCCTTAGAATTAAAAATTTTAAAGTTTTTAGGATTACAAATTTCTCTTTTAATTTTTTTCTGTTTTTATTTTCAAAGTAAAATAGATTGTTAAAAGTGTGGAAAATATAGATAAGGACAAAAAAGATTAAAATGATTTTGAAACCTAGAGATAACAACATAAAACATTTTTATCACTTTGCATTGATTTATTCTGTTCACTTGACTCAGTCTCTTCCCCACACCCACCCACCCCCTCTGTGTTCCTCTTCCCCACACCAGAAACCACTGTCTTTTCACCTGGATTTTTGGCAAACAGATTTATATATTTCTGTGTAACAGAGTATTCCAAAACATTTGTTTTCTTACAGCTTTTGTGAGTCAGTAGTTTCAGAACAGCTTAGCTTGATATTTCTGGCCTTGGGTTTATCATGAGGTTGCAATTAAAATGTTAACTGAGGCTACAGTTGAAGGCTGGACCCAGCCACAGCGTCGGCTTCCAAGATGGCGCACTCACACGGGCTCTCTGGGCAGGAGGTCCCAGTGTCTCGCCATGTGTACTTCCCCATAGGCCCTGCGTGAATGTTCTGATGACACAGCAGCTGGCTTCCCCAGTGTGAGTGATCAAGGGTGAGCCAGATGGAAGGCAAGTGTTGTTTATGACATAGCCTCGAAAGTCCCACTTATATCCATTTCTGCAGTATCCTTCTGTTGGTAGAAATCAGCATTATTCATCTTAGGAGGAGCCTGTGGAAGGGTGTGAATGCCAAGAGGTGTAAAACTGTCTTGAAGGCCAGCGACAGTTGTCTCATCTAGCTCCAGAGCTGTGAAACAGAGGGGAAATGAACAAGCCAAATAGCTTTTAGTTTTTTCCAAATTGCGATTTTGCAGTGTAGAAGTGATTTTTTTTAAGATGACAAAGTATGAAAAACTTAAAGTCTTATAAAAGTATGTGTTCCTAAATCATTTTTAGTTCTGCATTCACATATCAGCTTTCAGATTTCTTATGTACTCAATTATAGATTGCTGAAATGATAGCAAGCAATGGCTTGCTCAATTCAGTATTTCTGAATCTTCAAACTGAACATATCTCCAGAATTACAGATAGTTCCTTAAACTGTTTCTTGAACTCTCAAACTCTTGATCAACTTTGTCTCACTAAAATGCTCATTTTTTCAAATTGAGGCAGTGGTGAATGTAATATTAATTAGCTTCCTGGTTATTTTTTAGTGGGAAAATCATCTCTAGGTGATCAACACTACCATATCTGACTTTTTCTTAAACTAAAAATTAAATTTATTATTTTGTATTCCAAATCACCATATTTCATGCTACTCAATATTTTAAACATATTGCTCAGATATTTATATTACTTGAACAAGTCTTTAGAAGTCATAGAAATGATCATTTCTAATGTTATCAGTGTTTTAAAGAAATGTAAACACTTTTTACTGCAACAGTTTATATTGATGTGCACAATTCAATATATTCAATGTCTTCTTTGTATAGAAAAACCATTATGACCATTCTGATCACATTGAATCAAAACTGGGAGGTGTATTTTTGTTTTCGTTTTTTTTTTTTTTCCCATTTATTTTTATTCATTGGAGGCTAATTACTTTACAGTATTGTAGTGGCTTTTGCCATACATTGACATGAATCAGCCATGGATTTATATATGTTCCCCATCCCGATCCCCCCTCCCACCTCCCTAAAACTGGGAGGTGTATTTTTGATTGCCAGCTATATACTGAACAGTAAAGCAATGTGAAGGTTAGGCAATCAACTGCAACCTCTTTTGTAAGTTGGCGTCTATACAAATGGGCTTCCCAGGTGGCTCTAGCAGTAAAGAACCTGCCTGCCAGTGCAGGAGACAAGAGACGTGGGTTCAATCCCTGGGTCAGGAAGCATGGTAACCCATTCCAGTATCCTTGCCTGGAGAATCCCATGGACAGAGGAGCCTGGTGGGCTATAGTCCAAAGGATTGCAAAGAGTTGGACACGACTGAAGCGACATAGCATACACACATGCATCTATACAAATATCTGGTGTTCTATCAATACTGACTCTAACCCACCTTTTGCAACTGATACTGTAGTTCACAGTTTTCAATACAGTGTCATTCTACTGGAAATAACTTTTTTGTAGCTTGGGATGTCAGTGATAAATCAAACAAAATCATTGATCATTTCTCTTTCAAATAGATTGCTTATAATGACATAAGAGCTGCTTGGTTTTTTTTCACATTTATTTTTTTCCAACTGTAAAAGAAAAGTATCTGCTAGCATGCACATGTACAATACATAGTATTGTATGCTATTAACATTATATGATGTCCAACTATATCACATTACAAGAATCTTATGCCTTCTACTTCCCCTTTAAACATATCATCGACTTTGTGAATTTTTTAAAAAAGCTTCTAGTTTATGATATTTTTGATATTGAGTATAATTATGAATGCTACCTTTATAGTTTTAGACTTAGCTGTTTTTGATGACAGAGTTCATTGATTTCATACCAAAGAGCATATCTTGCCTTCATTTTGTAAAAGCTTACTTGGTTTGCCAGAAAAGTACTGCATTTAAAAAAATAATTCAGAAGCTTTAATGCTCATGCCACTATTTGAAAAAAGATTATACCATGATTCATGTGAGATGACAGGATGCTAGTTTATTAAAAAACAGTTTCCAGATATTTGTCAGTTATTTTTCCATTCACAGTTTTCTTTTCCAGGTACTTGTGCATACACATGAATACCTGTAGATTCATTTACCTTTCATAATGATTGATGTTCTGTATTCTCTTGAAGTCCTATTCAGTGAATTCTGGTATTTCTGGAATTATTTTCACCTCTTCTTTTATGAGTTTGAATTACAGATTAGAAAATAATACAGCTTTTGTGGAAATTTGTGATTGATCTTACCTTTTAAGTTTATAATTAAACCAGGCTGCCTGTGGACACGTAGCAGATGACCGGGACACTGGTGGTACACAAGCTGAACTTTGAAAGTATCGCACTGAGTTGTTCCAGGAGCAGGTGTTATAATGGCCACAGATCTGATTATTACGTGAGTAACAGGTCTGGCTGGTAAAAAATAAAGGAGAGATGAAAATGAAAGTAGACGTTATTAATGCCTTGTGATGACTCTGAAAACCATTGTCTTAACCCACACCAGGCCAGGAAGCAGAGGAGAAGCAATAGAGCAAGGAGTAGGATAGACAACACAAAGGAAACTTCATGACAAGAGGAACTGATAGTGCGGAATAAAGGTGAACACTACAGAGGAGTGGAAAGAAATGCCAGTTGGAACTTGTGAGAACATTAAGTGAAGAACAAATCAAGTATTTACTTGAGTAACTTCAAGCACAGGACAGCTTGTCCCATGCTGAAGGTGCTGTATCTGATAGATGACTTGTTATAGTCCAGTGGTGACCTAAGTCCACACCATAACCTCTGTGTAATATATAAAGATTCAGTGAATCAGAGCTAGGTGTGTCAAAGAGGCCGTTATCATCCAGTATGGGTATCAGATTTTCTGTAATGAAGGATGGTGTCACAATACCTGGAATATAATTGGTTTCAGTAAGTATATTATCTATTGCTGCATGATAAATTATCTCAACATTTAGCTGCTTAAAAACACAAACATTAATTGCCTCACTGTTTCTATGGGTTAGGAATCTAGGGACAGCTTAGCTGGGGCTTCTGACTTCGGGTCTCTCATGGGCTGCAGTCATCTCAAGGCATCGGTGAGGGAGGAATTGCTTCCAGGCTTCCTTTCCTCACTGGGTGCTGAGCAGGCTTCTTTGTCGTGTGGACCACTTTATATAGAGGCACTCACAACAAGGCAGGAAGATGTGAACAAGATGGAAGATAGAGTTCTTGGGTATCCTAATTTTGGAAGTAGCATCAATCAATTTTGCTGTAGTCTGTTTGTTAGAAGCACTTTACAAGATCCAGTCACCTCCAGGGACATGAGATAGGGCATGAATACCAGTGAGTGGGATTATTGGGGACATTTTAGAAGGCTGCCACAATAAACATGTTCATGAATGAGTAGATGAATGAAGGAAAGAAGAAAAACTTAAGAAAAAAAGCTTGTACTAGTAAGTTCTCTACAAATACGGATTACTAGAAGAGAAGTTGAGCCATAAAACAGAAAATTAATCTCTGGATAAGACTTGTTTTAGCTTAAAATAGACATCTTGATCAATAAGTACACTGAGTTCATCAATATCATAAAAGAAAGACTTTGAAAATATAAGTGCTATTTCCTGCAGACTGTAACTCAGCATCTTCAAGATTCACTTACTCAGTTTTTTGACTGTGGCGGTCTTCATTGCCGTGCTCGGGCTTTCTGTCGTTGCAGGGACGGGGTTGCCTTTTCATTGCGGTGCGTGCTCCTCTCACTGGGGTGGCTTTTCTCGCTGCTGAGCTCAGGCGGTAGGTGTGCGGGCTTCAGTAGTGGCTGCGTGTGGGCTTATGGTTGTGACTCATGGGCTTAGTTTTTCTCACCATCTTTTAAATGTTGTCAGTTTCTATGTTTACAAAAGGTAGTGACTTTTGATGTGTTTCAGTCATTGGTTCCTAGCTCTCCTGCACATTGGAATCACTTTAGGAACTAGAAAACCAAACTGAAAAAGAATACCAGGGCTCTATCCCAGGCTCAATAAATCACAGCTCCTAAAGGTGGGGCCCAGACAAGGATATAGTGTCTTAAGAGCTCCTCAGGTGTTTGCAATTTGTCAGGGTTTGGGACCACTGAGTTAAGTGGTTCTATTTTTGGGGGAGAGAAGGATTGTGTTGCATCCATAGATCAGATGAGAGGGATTGATATTTTTAAGAAATTACTTATTTTTGGCTGTGCTGGGTCTTTGCGGCTGCGTGGGCTTTCCCCTAGTTGAGGTGAGCAGGGGCTGCTCTCTAGTGGTGTGAGGGCATCTCATGCGGCGGCTGCTCTTGTTGTGGAACCTGGGCTCTAGGGCATGCAGGCGTCAGTGGTTTCGGCTCCCGGACTCTAGAGCACAGGCTCAGTAGTTGTGACACACAGGCTTAGTTGCTCTGCGGCATGTGGGGTCTTCCGGATGCGTGATCAAACGAACCTGTGTCTGCTGCATTGGCAGGCAGATTCTTAACCACTGAACCACCAGGGAACCCCTAAGTGGTTCTTAAAGGAAAGATTCGAGCAGGCACCCTTTCTCAGGTTTAGTACAAATTGAAAAAGGAAATAATTTTATTAGCAAGCTTTCTTTATTCAACATGTTAATTGTGTCTAGTATGTGCATAGCACATGTGGGGGATTAAAATACATATAAGTAGTTTAAAAATGGGACTAAGCTTTACTTCGTGGTATATATGTATTTACTATGATTACCTGATAGTCCTCATGTGCTGTGGGGTTTTCAAGAGGGGAGAGATGCATACAGGCTACAGTAAGAAGGCTACTTGGAAGAGATGGGATCGGGTGCGTTAGAGAAGTACAAGGCGAAAGGCAGTAATTTGCTTCACTTGACAGATCTAGAATCTGACTTGGAGAAATTTGACAGCTTAGCTAGCACTTGGATCTTACTCTGTAGTGGCTATATAAGGAAGGCAATGGAGGAGCTATGAAAAATACCACGTTTCACTCCTGGAGAACTTTATCCAGTCGGTCTGAGTGGAGCCTGAGTATTGTAATTTGTGAAAGACTTCCTGTGTTGGCTACTGTGCAACTAGCATTCAAAAACTGCTATAGGACCACCTAAGGTCCCTGGAAATTTTCGAGGAGGAGGGTTTCAATTTACCCATCTATTAAAAACACATTAGGGTGGCTTTTTGTTCTGTTTTTTATGCCATAGGCAGAGGGCAAACAGCAGTGAACAAAATAAAACAGGAAAAAGTCGTTGTTTACACTTATGGGGTGGAAGGCAGCTTATTCTTTTCTGGTAGGGGAAGACAGGCCATAAACTAATGGTACATGATGTGGTAAGTGAAAACAGGTGTTTTGAAGGAAATAAAGTATAATGAGGGAAACAGAAATGGGGGGAAGGGTCAGAGAAGAGAGTGTATTTTATGTCAGGTTAGGGGAGACTTCCCTGATGGTGGGCATGTGAGCAGAGGCATGGAAGAAGTGAGGGAGTGAGTAGACAGAGGAGGTCATAAGGGAAACCTCCAGACAGCCATAGGCCAGTGAAGGTGGATGCCACACTGTGCAAAACACATACACATACTCATTTATGTATCGAAACCTTAATCCCCAGCATGACTGTTTGGAGATAGGGCTTCTAGGAGGTCATGCAAGTTAAATAAGTTGTAAGTGAAGTGAAAGTCGCTCCGTTGTGTCCAACTCTTTGCCATCCCATGGACTATACAGTCCATGGAATTCTCCAGGCCAGAGTACTGGAATGGGTAGCTGCTCCCTTCTCCAGGGGATCTTCCCAATCCAGGGATCAAAGTCAGGTCTCCCACAATGCAGGCAGATTCTTTACCAGCTGAACCAGCAGGGAAGCCCAAGGTCATAAGTATGAGATCCTAACGGGATGGGATTGGTGACCTTTTAAGAAGAGGAAAAAGAAATCTCTTTCCCTGTTTACCATGTGAGGAACAGCACGGAGGCCTCTGCAAGCCAGGAGGGGGAGCACTCACCAGAGGCTGAATCCTGATAGACTTGATGTTGGACTTTCTGTCTCCAAAACTTTGAGAAAATAAATTTATGTTTTTCAGCCACCCAGTCTCCAGTATTTGTTATGGGAGCCCTAGCCAACTAAGACAGCATATTAAAAAGCAGAGACATTACTTTGCCAGCAAAGATCCATGTAGTCAAAGTATGGTTTTTTGAGTAGTCATGTATGGATGTGAGTATTGGACCATAAAGAAAGCTGAGTAATTGATGCTTTTAACCGTGTTGTTGGAGAAGACTCCTGAGAGTCCTTTGGCTGCGAGGAGATCCAACCAATCAATCCTAAAATAAGTCAGTCCTGAATGTTCATTTAAAGGACTGATGGCTGAAGCTGAACCTTCAGTACTTTGGCCACCTGATGTGAAGAACTGACTCATTAGAAAAGACCCTGATGCTGGGAAAGATTGAAGGCAGGAGGAGAAGGGGATGACAGAGGACAAGATGGTTGAATGACATCACCGACTCAATGGACTTGAGTTTGAGCAAGCTCTGGGAGTTGGTGATGGACAGGGAAGCCTGGAGTCCATGGGGTCGCAAAGAGACAGACACAACTAAGTGACTGAACTGAACCAACTGAGACCCCAGGAGCAGAGGCTTCAGAGGGGAGAGTATAGGAGATGGAGTGGAGGAGGAACTCAGTCATGTAGGGCTGCAGTCCAGAGCAAGGATTTTGAATTTTCTTGTCAGTTGCCATGTATTCTTTTTTCCTGGGGAAGGAGTTTGGGTAGGAAGGAGGAATCCATTGAATTGTTTCAGGCATAGGAGTGGTATACTTTGATTTATACCTAGAAGGATCAACTGGCTGCTTTGAGGGAGCATAGTCTTCCTTCCAGGGACATTAGTTATCTTCATAACTGTTGCACACGTGGGAACAGTGTGAAATCATCCAATTCCAGATATAGTTTGAAGGTAGAGTGGAAAGAAATTGCTTGTGAATTAGATGTGGGCGTGAGAGAAAATGGGGCATGAATACTGTGTCTAAGTGTCTGGTCAGAGAAACTGAAAAAATGGAGTGCTATTTACTAAGATAGGAAGACTGTCAAAGAATGGAAGAATGGGAGGAGGGAGCAATTAAAATTATAAGTTATTTTGAGTTGCTGCTAAACATCCAAATGAAGGTTTAAGTAGGTAGTTGGTTTATAAGACTGGAGTTTAGAGGGGACATTGGGGCTGGTGATAGAAATTTTGGAGTATCATTATATAGATCAGTAGTTTTCAACCTTGGATGCCCTTTATAATCAGTGTGGGAATTTTCAGAACATTTCTAAACCTGGTCCCACCCCTGTATATTCTCATTTAATGTGAGAGTGGGGCTCAGGTATTCCTGTTTTAATTTGGCTAGTGGTTAGATTAAACATTTTTAAGACAACTTTTATTGAGGTATAATTGACACCCAATATACTGCACACAAAGTATGCAGTTTGATAAGTTTTGGCAGGTGAATACACCTGTGAAACCATCACCACAATTATGATAGTGAAACATATCCATCATCAGCAGAAGTTTCTTTATATCCTATTTCAGTTCTTCCCTACTATGCCTCCCTCCCATCTTCAGTCACTAGGCAACTGCTGATTTGCTTTCTGTGTAGTTTAGCTTGCATTTTCTGGGATTCTATAAATGAAATCTTAACAGTATATATACTCTTCTGTGTGTCTTCTTTAAGTATAACTGTTTTGAGTGTAACTCCTTTAGCATAATTCCTTTTTGTTACCGAGTAGTATTCCATTGTATGAATTTCTTTTTTTATTCAGCTGTTAATGAACATTTGGGTTGTTTTCAGTTTGGGGCCACCACAAGTAAAGCTACTGTGAACATTTGTGTATAAGTCTGTGTGTGGACATATATTTCCTTCTTAAGATAAATATCTTAGAATGGAATAGCTGGCTTGTATGGATCAGATTTTTTCATATATTTCAGGATGAGGGATTTTGTGTATGCATGGGTATATGTGTGTCCTTGAGGAAAACTTTATGCCCCGAAGTTTTTCAGACACTGTTTTTATTATTAAAATTAATACTCAGTGTATTAATTTCAATTTAAATATCTAATTTTTTTCTTAAATGTTCATTTTGTCAGATCTTATTCACTTTAGAAAATTTAGAAAAATTTAACTTCTTTTTTCCTAGGTGCAGTTATGTTTTAAAAAGCATCACAGGTTAATTCTGTTGTGGAGCCCGGGCTGAGAACCATGAGAACAGATAGTATTTAAAGCCAAGTATTGAATGAGATCACCTAGGATAGTCATTTTTCAAACTTTTGTTTGCAAGCAAATACACATATTCCTGGGGCAAATTATGAGAATTTGTATTTCTGCAAGGCTCCCAGATGCTGATACCCTCAGTTAAGCCGATGGGCCATACTTTGAATAGCACATCCTAGAAGGTTAATGTAGATAGAAGAGATAACCTCAAGGCTAATTCCTGGCCCTTCAAAAGTTTAGAATTTGGAAAGAGGAGTAGAAAATGAGCCGGGGGTGAGGGGGTGGGGATGAGGCGGTATTCTAGAGGCATCTGAAGATAATTATAGTTCTGTCAGGAGGTAAAGTGTAATAAACTCTAAAATATGGCTTGAAGAAACAGAGTGAAATTCGAGCTATAGTTGACTAATGGACATGGTAAAGTGCTCACTGAAATTCTTTACTTGAAAGAAATGCTTTTGGTAGAGTGGTAGGGACAAAAGCCTGATTGATGAGAGCTCATGAGAGAAGGGAGGAAAGTTAGTACAGGCAAATCATTTAATGCTTACTGTGGAAAAGAGAACAAAGAAATGGGGCCAGCGACTGGAAGGGGATGTGGAAGTAGGGATGGACTCTCTTTCTTTTTCAGGTAGGAACTATCATAATGTATTTGCATGCTGACAGGAATAACTTAGTAGAGAAGGAAGTATGGTTGGAGCAGGAGTGGTGTCCTGGGAGAAGAGATCTTCTTGGCAGATAGAGGCGTGACCTTAATAGGATTATGGAGAGGGAAAATTAGACTATCAAATAGCTTCTGTTGTCTTTATGAAGTGAGAATCAAGGTCACTCCATGATAAGTAAAGAGAACACAATAAGTTTTGTTCAGCACTCTAACCTCAGTACTTAGAATGGTGATTTGCATATGTGAGGGCTTAGTTAATATTTGTTAACTGAATGAATGTAAGGAAGAGTGACCTTGGACTGGAGGGGAGGAGGCAAGGAGTCACGTCAGATAGTATAGAAGGTGGCTGTTGGCTTAGGCCAGAGTGGTGCTTATGGGAATGATGAGGAGAACTGTTCCAGTAATATTGGAAAAAAAAGTGAAAGGACTTGATTTTAATTTGACTAAGGAGATGGAAAAGTTGAGAATGACTTGTCTATAGCTCTGGAGCATGTCTTTAGTCTTTCAAGTGAAGTGGACTGTGATGTTCTTTAATTATGTGAGTGATTTTTCGAAGACTTAATTGCTGAACACTAGCATAGTTTTTATTAAGTTGATGTAGTCAGCTTTCTTGTCTGTACTTAACAGAGAGTGTCTCAGTAGCTCCTGAGCAATCAAGTCTCTCCTGCCACCACCTCTCAGGAATTTAGGGGGGAATTTAGGGGAAAATTGTGTCCTGGGCCTCTGAGGAAATGTGTGATGTTGAAAACTAAATGTATATAAACCTTGGAATAAAAATTCTTCAAAATACTCAGCATAGATTCTTAAAATGATGAAGGATACTGTACATTGCATTCTGTAAGCAAACTAAGGCAAGGGACAAGACAAAGTGCATGGAACCTGAGGTGTCAGTCTAGTTGGTTTGGTGTGAGTACTTTGGATCAGCAGACAGAATGGTTTTCCTCACAGCCACACCTCAGGGTCAGCTGGGAGATGCAGGCACGAGCCCTGAACAAGTGGGGCTGTGGAGTCTCCACAGGAGCTTCAGCAGAAGTCAGTCAAGATGGTGGCCAGAAGGACGTGTTCATCACCTCCTGGGGGAGCGCCAAAATCGCAACTGGCTGTTAAACAACCATCAACAGGAGGATGCTGGAACCCCCCCCCCCCCCACCAAAGAAGGTACCCCATGTCCAAAGACGAGGAAAAAGCCACAGCGAGACAGGAGGAGGAGCACAATCACAATAAAATCAAATCACATACCCCCCAGGTGGGTGACCTACAAAGTGGAGCGCAATAGTACCAAAGAAGTTCTCTTGCTTTTGGGAAGATTCTGAGCCCCACATCATGCTTCCCAGCCTGGGGATCTGACAAAGGGACTGGGAATTCCCAGGGAGTCTGACTTTGAAGGCCAATGGGATTTTATTACAGGACTTCCACAGGACTAGGGGGAATAGAGATTCCACTCTTAGGAGGGCACAAACAAAATCCTGTGTGCATTGGGTGTCCAGGGGAAAGCAGCAGTGACTCTACAGGAGACTGAACCAGACCTGCCTGCTAGTGCTGGAGGGTCTCCTGTGGAGGCCTGAGTCACCGGCGGCTCACCATTGGGATGGGGGGACTGGCAGCAGCAGTCCTCGAAGGTGCTCCTTGGCATAAGCCCTCTTGGAGGGCTGACCCCTTCCACAGACCCCCAAGGCTGAGACGCCTCAGGCCAAACAACTAACACGGGGGCTGACAGCCCCACCTCTCAGCAGATGATTGGATTAAAGTTTTACTGAGCATGGCCCTGCCTGCCAGACCAAGACCCAGTTTTCCCACCACTAGTCCCTCCCATCAGGAAACTTACACAAGCCTCTTAACCTCATCCACCAGAGGGCAGACAGAAGAAGCAAGAAGAACCACAATCCCACAGTGGCTAGAACAAAAACCACGTCACAGAAAGTTAATCAGAATGAGAAAGTAGCGGGTTATGTCTCAGATGAAGGGACAAGATAAAACCCAGAAAAGCAACTAAATGAAGTGGAGATAAGCAACTGTCCAGAAAAAGAATTCAGAATAATGATAGTGAAGATGATCCAGGATCTTGGAAAAAGAATGGAGAAGATGCAAGAAATGCTTACCAAAGACCTCGAAGAACTAAAGAACAAACAAACAGATGAACAATACACTAGAAGGAATCAATAACAGAATAACTAAAGCAGAAGAATGAATAAGTGACCTGGAGGACAGAATATAGAAAAAAGAAAGAAAATGAAGACATCCTAAGAGACCTCTGGGACAACATTAAATGTACCAACATTTGCATTTTAGGGGTCCCAGAAGGAGAAGAGAGAGAGAAAGGATCCAAGAAAATATTTGAAGAGATAATAGCTGAAAAGTTCCCTAACGTGGGAAAGGAAATAATCAACCAAGTCCAGGAATTCCACACAGAGAGTCCCAAACAGGATAAACCCAAGGAGGAACACACTGAGACACATCATAATCAAGCTGATGAAAACTAAAGACAGAGATAAAATATGAAAAGCAACAAGGGGAAAAGGACAAATAACATACAAGGGTACAAGCCAGAAGGGAATGGCAAGATTATTTGAAGTGATGAAAGGGAAGAACTTACAAC
This sequence comes from Odocoileus virginianus, assembly GCF_023699985.2. Taxonomy (NCBI): domain Eukaryota; kingdom Metazoa; phylum Chordata; class Mammalia; order Artiodactyla; family Cervidae; genus Odocoileus; species Odocoileus virginianus. The sequence goes on from NC_069697.1 coordinate 35,482,208, forward strand.
CAAGAATACTCTACTCAGCAGAACTCTCATTGAGATTTGATGGAGAAATCAAAAGCTTTCCAGACAAGCAAAAGTTAAGAGAAATCAGGAGCACCACATCAGCTTTACAGCAAATGCTAAGGGCACTTCTCTGGAAGGAAGCACAAGAGAAGGAACAGACCTACACAAAATAAACCCACAACAGTTAAGATAATCACCTTAAGTGTAAATGGATTAAATACACCAACCAAGAGACATAGACTGGCTGGGGATGAAAACATGTATATGTATGCACTTCCACTTAGCACATCATTCTACTTAACCCCCCAAATTGTATGTAATTATATTGTTAGGTTAGTCATGTTTCCATTATGGTTTGGAGTTGTAGTTATCTTTTATTTTTTTGTCTGGCTATTGAGTGTGAAAACTGATAAATATCTTTTACTGTTGTGATTATGTAACTATTATTTGCTTAATACTATTGTATCATGAGGGCTTCCCTAGTAGCTCAGATGGTAAAGCATTTGACTGCACTGCAGGAGACCTGGGCTTGATCCCTGGGTCGGGAAGATCCCCTGGAGAAGGAAATGGCAACCCACTCCAAAGTCCTTGCCTGGAAAATCCCATGGACAGAAGAGCCTGGCAGGCTGTACGGTCCACGAGGTCACAAAGAGTCAGACATGACTGAGTGACTAACACAACACAATTGTATCATGATGGGTCAACAAAAATTAGAATTCTGTATCACTAAAACTATCATTTAATAGAAAAACCTATTTAAAATTCAGGTGCATATCAGAATTATCTTGAAATTTTTTGAGAAATACAAATGCCCAAGTATTGCTTTTTTTCTTCAAAGCTCCAGATGTGTTTCTAACGAGCACCTATGTTTAAAAACAATTAGACTATATGATGGTCTTTTGCTTTCATCTAGTATGTTTCACTTTTTCTATTTCATATTCAGTGCTTCCTTTTCATTTAGTTTGTTTTCCAATTTCTCCCATCTCTTTTTTCTTGTTGTTCTTTCTCAATCCTTTATCAAGCATAGTAGAAAAACTTTAGTATACATATGTAAATATAATAGTATGCATAATACAAAGAGTATGTCTAATACATATATTTTAGAAAATTTAGGAATTTTTGCCTAGCTAAAAAATTTATGACATTTTGATTCTACTTATTTGACTTAATATGAACAGAATGATAGATTTCTGATTTATATTTACTCAGAACTTTGATATAGTTCCATGTATTTTGGTATCTAATATTACTGCTGAAAGTTTAGAAAGTTTATTATCTTAGTGATTTATGATAAAGACAACTTGAATGAGGCTTGAAACCTCTAATCCAATTCTGAGAATATAAAGAAATACTATATCATAAAAAAACAGGAAATTAAATGTGATACAGTATTGTTAAAGTACAGATTTTGTTCAAATTACAAAAATCTTATGGTAGTGTCCATTATTTATTTTCATACCTTATTCAAGATTCCACATTGTATTTAGTTGCATTGAGCATCTCCAGTGCATGCAGCAGATTCTGGTAAGTTCTTTTAAATTTTTTTTCTGGTACAAATATTTTCTGATTTTCCTTGTTGTATCTTCTTAGATATACCCATCATTTAAAAGTGCACATTTAATTTTCACATATATGGGACTTTTAAGTTATCCTGGACATTAAATTGCTCATTTTGATATTGATTGCTCATTTAAATGCTTTCTTCTCTGCAGTCACCCTATGTTTTTTCAGTCTCCTAACTTGATTGAGGCTTTCAGTGGCTAAATCAAAGATCTCTTGGTAAATGTCACATTGCACTTGAAAATATGTTGGTTATTTTCAAGTATCTTTTGATACTGATTTTTAACAAAATTCTGTAGTGAGAAGAGAACAGTCTATATGATTTCAGCGCCTTGTTGTTGTTGTTCAGTCACCTAGTTGTGTCGACTTTGCAGAACACCAGGCTTCCCTGTCCCTCACCATCTCCTGGAGTTTGCCCAAGTTCACGTCCATTACATCGGTGATGCCATCCCGCCATCTCATCCTTTGTCACCCTCTTTTCCTTCTGCCTTCAATCTTTCACAGCATCATGGTCTTTTCCAAGGAGTTGGCTGTTCTCATCAGGTGGCCAAAGTGTTGGAGCTTCAGCTTCAGCCTCAGTCCTTTCAGTGATTATTCAGGGTTGATTTCCTTTAAGATTGACTGGTTTGATCTCCTTGTTGTCCAAGGAGCACCACAGTTGGAAAGCATCAATTCTTTGGCGCTCTACCTTCATTATGGTCCACCTCTCACAACCGTACTTCACTACTGGAAAGACTATAGCCTTGACTGTACAGACCTTTGTCGTCAAAGTGATGTCTTTGCTTTTTTAATAGACTGTCTAGGTTTGTAATAGCTTTCCTGTCAAGAAGCAGTTGTCTACTAATTTCATGGCTGCAGTCACCATCCACAGTTATAGAGCCCAAGAAGAGGAAATCAGTCACTGCTTCTACCTTTTCTCCTTCTATTTGCCTGAAGTGATGGGGCTGAATACCATGATCTTAGTTTTTTTAATATTGAGTTTTAAGCTGGCCTTTTCACGCTCCTCCTTCACATCAAGAGACTCTTAAGTTCCTCTTTACTTTCTGCCATTAGAGTGATACCATCCACATATCTGAGGTTGTTGGTATTTCTCCTGGCAGTCTTGATTCCAGCTTATAATTCATCCAGCCTGGCATTTCTCATGATGCACTCAGTGTATAAATTAAATAAACAGGGTGACAATAAACAGCCTTGTCATACTAGTTTGTCAGTCCTGAACCAGTCAGTTGTTCGCTACAGGATTCTTACTGTTGTTTCTTGACCAGTATACAGGTTTCTCAGCAGACGGGTAAGGTGGTCTGGTATTCCCATCTCTTTGGAGTCTTCTACAGTTTGTTATGTCCACACAGTCAAAGGCTTTAGCATTGTCAGTGAAACAGGTAGATTTTTTTCTGGGATTCCCTTGTTTTTTCTGTGATCCAGCAACTATTGGCAATATGATCTCTGATTTCTCTGCCTTTTCTAAACCCAGCTTGAACATCTGGAAGTCCTCTGTTCACGTAATGCTGAAGCCTAGCATGCAGTTTGAGCATAACCTTACTAGCCTGGGAGATGATTGCAGTTGTCTGGTGGTTTGAACATTCTTTAGTACTGCCCTTCTTGGGAATTGGGATGAGGATTGAACTTTGGCAGTCCTGTGGCCATTACTGGACCATGAAATTTTTGCACTTTGTTTTTATGTCCATGGATGCGTTCTAGTGTCTCCTAGTTGATAGTCTATGGGAACTTAAAGTTTTTATTCTACTGTTGTGTGAAAATTGTATAAATCTTAATTATGTTAAATTGATTCATGGTGCTCTTCACGTATACTATACCTTTCTACTTTTCTATATATTCATCCTATTTTTGAGAGTTTAATATTGAAACTCCAACTAAAAATCTTAATTTACTTAAAATGAATTGTAATATATAGTGGAAATATATGTAACTTTGTTCTGTATTTTCTAGTCTCCTGTGTTATCATACTTACAATTTAAAAAAATAAAGAAAAATATATAAAAAGATGTTAGTTTGCTTTCAGTTTTATATATTGTGATTCTTTGTAAAGATTTTATTTGCATGATCTACTGTAGAAACAGTAACAGAAAACATTTGTATATCTCTAGGGTAGGTAGCATTTGAGTTTTGCTGAGAAGTTAGATAGTGCTGGTATTAGCAGAGTAGATTATTTCATTGTTTGGAGGTGGGGAAAGCCACATAGAAAGGACTCTTTAATCCTTTGATTTAGTAGTCACTATTTATGCAGAGCAGTCATACTTTAAACCTTTCATTCCGTTTTCATGAAAAAGGAAGTAAATGGCTCAGAAGCAAAATGGTATCAGCAAATTTTTCAAGAAAGTGAATTCTTGGAAGTTGGCACGTAGTTAAATCAGTGTTTACAAAATTAATTTATAGTTGTATTTATGCATCATGTTTTAACAGGTTTTTATGATTGCTACTGTTAAGAGATATTTATTGAGCATCTAGTACTTGTAAATTCTACTGTATATGTATTTGTTGGGGATAGAAAAATAGGCAATATGTGATCTTTTCCCACGTAGGAATTAGAGTCACCTTGGGGAGGAGATAGAACACAGCCATGAAAGGATCAGCAGCCTTGCAGAAGCGCGTAGAAGACCACAGAACCACTGCAGGCTTCCACAGACATGTGACGTGCCTTTCTTTTAAAAACTTCCAGTAACCTGTTCTGTAAATGTCTTCTCTGCACTGAATAGGGCTTCCCCGGCGGCTAGTGGTGCAAAATTCGCCTGCAGTGCAGGAGACACACAGGAGATACGGGTTCAATCCCTGGGTCAGGAAGGTTCCCCTGGAGAAGAAAAAGGCAACCCACTCCAGTATTCTTTCCTGGGAAATCCCATGGACAGAGGAGCCTGGCAGGCTACAGTCCATGGAGCTGCATAGAGTCTGACATGACTGATCAACTGAGAAGCAGGATCAGTGTGCACCAAATACTCACGTGCACAGAAGGAAGATGATAAAGCTTACTAATTTATTTTGCTTATTAGTTCACCTTTTTTTTTTTAATGATTTCTAGAGTAGCAAATCCTTCATTTGTATTTCTCCAACATAGTGAAAAGACTCACATGGCCCTAGCAACATTTTTTAGTCATCATTTTCCCTCTTCTAGCTCTGCCTTCTCATAATAGTTTTGCTCCCAAGCTACACTCATCAAAACCTCTGTAGCCTCAAAAACTGATCTGTCAAAAATAAGATCTGCCCGAGAAAGCCTGGGAAAGGAAGATACATTGAGCAGGCCAGGCCACAGAATGGACTTCCCTGGGCCCTGGGAGGAGAAATCCAGGGGATTTCAACAGTACCTACCTACATCATGCTTGTTATGCTGCATGGTGCTTGGGCTCTCTGACTCCAGGTCTTCACCTGACAATAATCCTGGATGAGTTTTTCTGCAGATTTAAGAATTGTTACATGAACAGTCTTTTAAGAACAGAAAGGGATATGGTTTCTCACACAAGTAGTCATTTATCCCAAAGGACTCTGTCATGAAATATTTCACAATAGTGAACCTGAATCATCTTGTTTTGCAGTAGAACATGTGATAGTATTCTTTTTTCATCTTTGACATTTGGCACTGAAATTTATTTGATAATGATTGGTAAGTGGACAGCTGCTGAAGGGTCAGAACGTATACCTAGTCTAGAAGTGACAATGTTTGATGTTTTGGGAGCAAAGAAAATGGTTGGCCTCTTCAAAAAATTGTGAGCTGTCAGGCTTTCAGATTAAAAGTGTTTCGATGATGCAATGCAAGAAGTGGAAGCAAAGAGAAGCCAGAGTCTATTAGAGATGTATTTGAGATCAGGAGTCACTATTTAAAAGGTAAATATGTTCCTAGGATTAGGCCTAACAAGTTGATGAGGAATTAGTTACATTAGTCTATATCAGGTCTGTATACCTTCAAATAGAATAAAAATTTGGGTTTACTACTTTTTAAAAGTCTTATAAAGTTTTTAATATTAATTATTCCTTTGTTTTTTACTTCTGTAAATTATTCATAAAATGATTTTAAAGAGGAGGGTGGCAGTCCATGGTGATGGCTGTTTTTCTTCGTGTACTGACCGTTCAAACATGAACTAAAGTTCCTTCCATCTTGTGGAAAGTTCCTTCCATCCATTTACTACAAGTAAATCCTCTGTCTGATTTTTGAAATCACAGCACATCCTTTTTTCCTTCTTGGCGCTTTTGACAAAGTTTACTTTTATTTAGTTAGTTATCCTTTGTGTGGCTTCTCTCCCATACATTAAGCAAACACTTTGAGGGTGAGAACTGTGTCTGTCTTGTTCACAGTGAATCTCCAGCACCGTGTCTAGTGTCTGACATGTGTGTATGTGCAATATATTTGTCAAACAGTGGGGCTTGTTTATAAAATCTTCCTTGGTTGTATTTTTGGACTTTTGTTAGCAGTGTATCAACAGACTTGCAACAGGTTTAGATTTTTGTTTAGTCTTTTAACTCACTTAAATTTATTATATTGCTTCAATTTACAATATATATAAGTGTTTTGCAACAGATTGTCTTTCTCAGCTGAGTAATGTTGCCTCCTTTAGAAAAGAATGAATAATTGCTTTATATCTTATTTATTTGTTGCCTATCCAGCTCGACAAAGCTAATTTGTGATGAGATTAATCAAGCTTAAAATGTTTATTTCATAATAGTCAGCACATAGAATTTTTGTTGCAGGGTGGTTGGGGTGGAGGGCAGACACATAGTTAGACACAGTATATATCAAGTCACCAATAACCAGTCTCCTACCCACATGAAAAGTCAAGCAGCTCCTAAATGTACTTTGTTCTGATGAATAGGAGATATCCATAAATGTTTGTTGAAATGTTCCCTCCTCTTTTTTTATGTTACAGGAAATCAATTTTTAGGTTACAAGAAAGCAAAAGAGACCTGTTAAACTTGACACTGTCTCTTTGACCTTTTTATGATGGATACATAGGGACACATGGAGATCCCCAAATTTTGGAATGCCAAATGTTACAAGTTACATCAAATCGTGACATATGTGAATAATAGAGTACAGTTGAGATATGTCTGGATAGCACTTATTTTTCTAACTGGGTGACCTTTTTGTCCTGGTCACAGAACCTTCAGGGTTGTAGGTGTATTGTCAAAAATCATGAATGATAAATTGCTGAACATAAAAAAAGCATACTATAAATACCCTCCCCCTTATATCCTATCTCCTACCTCTAAAATCCCCTGCTCTCCTCTAGATTTTTCTCACTTAGTAGAAAAGGGATCACCGTTAAACCTAAGACCCCTAGAGATAGGAGAGCTTTCTTTTGAATAGAGCATGGTGAAGGTGAGTCAGTTTATGATAAGCTGAAAAGATTGTCAGAAGCTGTGTTCCTCCTGCCTTCATTGAAGGATCTTTGAAACTCATTCAGCCATTAGAGATCAGCAGAAAGCTTGTTCAATAGTTAAGCTACATGTATACACATGTTTTGTGCTTCTTTTAGTTGTACCAGATCAAATAATCCTACAAAAGAGGAGCAAAGATGTAATTTTTAAGTGAAAATCAACCATCTAATTAAAATAAGAATAAAAGAATGAATTAATAAACATTTAGGAAAATTTAGGATTAAAAGAGAAAGAGATGTAACTACTGAAAAACAAAAATAATATTTTTTGAGGCAGAAGAGAGCAACTATAGAAAATTTGTTGGTGCTTAAAAACTAACAAAAAATTAACAACAGACAGTGCCAAATACAGAAGTTATTGGTTGCTTATGCGATCACTAGTCTCATATTTCCACTTGCTCCAGGGACACCTTTTCTTAAATTTTATAAAATCCACAAACCCAACATGACCAGCACCATCATTTCTAGTTTGATGTGATGGTCTTCTAACTTGTCTCCCGATTCCAGTCTTTCACCTGACCAGGCCAGCTAGTCTTTCTTTCTGTGTTGTTTTTACCTTGTAGAAGAATATACATTTATTACTTTTGTTCTTACCTCTGAGAATATGACACTTAGAAGAAATCTGTATTCATAACTAGTTTTAAAATATTGATATATTTAACTCAACCTCATGGTTTTATGGAGAAAATCATGCTCTATTGACTGATATGCTTTCATTTTCAGATTTATGGGCCATATAAAAAGGGGGAATGGTTCTAGAAAGATTCTGGAGAGAGAACTTGTTAACTATGAAAAAGACTTGATAGCAGTTTTATTGTAAGTTTCATGAAGTTGGGAATTAGTTTTCTTTCTTACGTAAAAGTGGGAGTGATTGAGGAACTGTGTCTCATAAGCAACATGTACCAACTTGGAGACAGATACTGATGGGGAAGGGGAGGGATTGATAGCGTTGTAAAGATATTCAGTACCTAACCACAACACAGCAGTTACATTCCTAAAACGTTCGTGATCAAAGAATCCATGATTGAGACAGTTACATCTTAAGGGAAATACTGTGTTGAGATTAATAATGAATCCAGAAAAACCTAGAAAAATGTTGTTTTGCTTAAAAACAGCACTAAATAAGGAGAATATACATGATTATATATCTGAAGTTAGTGAGAATGGCCTGTAAATAACTCATGTCAATTTATTGATTGGTGGAAACATCAGGGTTTCTACTCTAGAATGTGATTTTTTTTAGTTTTGCAATTTATTGTAATTCAGTTTAAAATTTTTATAAATTTATTTTGTATTCAATTTTAGGTTTAAGGGAGTAAGAGTACAAACTGATAAAGGAAGTTGTCAAACTCCCATTGGTTATGGCAGGAAGAGATTCAGAGACCCATAATGCCTTGCGAGACAAAGGATGACTACACCTCAGTTGCATTAGCTTGGAGTGACTCGCAGTTTTAGGTGACTCACTGGTTCACCAGGCAGTAGTCTAACCAAATCTTTCCACAACCTGCCACACCTTTGAACTTTCTTTCTCTTTACATACCCTAGAATAATTAAAAGAGGCATTAATTCCTGCTGCTCTTGCCTTTGACTGCTTGCTGGCTTCTGTGTAGTGAGTGGTTGATCCTCTGAGTAAGCATGAGACAGTGTTCCTTTCCTTTAAATACATCTTTGTGGGTGAAGGGTGGGAGGGAGGTTCCGGGGGCGGGGACGTACGCGTACTTACCGGCTGATTCACATCGCAACATGGTAAAACAGTTGTCTTCCAATTAAAATGTTTTAATAAATGCAAAACCTTTCCTCGTTAAACCTGATTTTATCATTCATTCATTTTTCAACAAATATTAGGTATCTAGTATTTTCCAGTACTATGCTAGGTACTAGTTATCCAGTGGTGTATAAAACTGATACCACCTCTTTCTTCGTGGAGTTTATACTCTAGATGAGGAAAGAGACGGTAAAATTAAAATTGCAACTCCTTCCTTAAAACTCCCTGTGTTCCTTACTTTTTTTTTTTCTTCCATAGCATTTATCCACATCTATGACTTTATCTCTTGTTTAATTTCGTCCACAGAATACTGGTTACATGAGAATAAGCAAGAGTTTCTGTAGGTTTTGCTAAGGGACTGTATTGGTTGAGAAGTGAGAAAGGCACATTTAATTAGTCACCATGTCACCTTGATTCTGCTTCTTCATTCTGTCTTTAAATAACCCCACGTCTGCTTCATTTTAGTTCAAGCCCTTTTTATTTTTGCCTGATCTATTAAAGTAGCTTTCCCTGCCTCTGTAGTACCTTTCTCTTCCAGATCGCTGCCAGTAATTTTTGTAAAATTCAAGTCTGAATTTCTTCAGTGATCTCCCATCTTTAAAGAGTAAATCAGACTCCTTAGCTTTGCATTATCAGGTTCCTTCATATCTTTCTTTCATTTCTCTGCCACTCCCTGATCTCCATCTTAAACTCATTGCTGCAGTAATGTTAATATATTATACTCCTTCAAGCTTCTTTGCAAAATGTGGTGGCTAGACCGGAGGCTTCTGCTTAACTGGGAAGCTATTAAAAATGCAGATTTTAGACTCCATCTGAGACCTACTGAATCAGAACTCTGGGAGCAGAGCTAAGCAAGCTAAATAAGACTTTCTAGTAATCCTGATGTACCTTAAATTTGAGAACCACTGCTTTAGTCTTTTTTCTTTTAAAGTTTATTTCCTGAACAAGCTCAGCCAATAATATTTTCATCTATGTAACTCTTAATATGCATCATTAACTCTGGTATCTGGGTCAGCCCTATTTTTATATTGTATTCTGGACATCTTTCCTGGATATCCTATCTGTACTTCAGACTCTGTAGGTTCTAAACAAAATTCAATATCCATCTATTAAGATGTTTTAGATACTGCATTTCCTGTTTCTTCCTTCAAAGGATTCCTCCTTGCAGCTTTTAAAGCTAGATTGTGCAGTATTTTCTCTTTGGTTTCTATTTTGTCTTGTTTTAGAAGAACAGAGGAAAAAAATTTTTTTTAAACAGCTCTACTGACCAAAATAGGGTCAGGATTTTCCAGGCAATAGATTACTGTTGTTTGTAGACCATCTGTTATGATTTATTTTTGTCTTATTTTTCCCTGTTTTTTCCCTCCCATCTTTTTTCCCCTCTTTAGTAGTCTTTCTCATTTTAAGAGACTATTAACTTTGAATCTTGACCTCGGCCACCCACACTGTACCATAAAGTTGGAGGGATCCTTGACCCTGGGCTAATAGAGTGACAACTGGTACCAAAGGCTGTAGACAGGAAACATTTCATCTCTCTCGGTACAGTTTTACAGTAGGTTCTCAATACATTTTTTCTTCTTCTTTTTTTTTTAATAAGTAAGCTAGGCAAGTCTCAAAAGACTGGGAAGATCTTCAGGGTCAAAAAAGCACAGTGAAATTGTGGCTAGGTAGGTAAGGAACCTTAAAGACTTTAACAATAAGGAGAAAATTTACTGAATGAATAAACGAATGATTTTTAAAGAAAAGAATAGCCACTCTCACAGATGGTGAGATATTTCCTCTGAGAGAGGAGGGATACATTTAGATTTTATTTCAGTGTAAACTTTCAAGTTTAATTTAAAAATCTCATGTTTGTTTATATGTTTGCTTCCCTATGAGCACAGTTTGATATACATTTTTATAATTTTCATGTTGATTTATGTGACAGTTACATTTTAATAGTTTGACTATATATCTTGGGCAATAACTTTGAACTGTTATTATAATTTTTGTTGACTAGGAAAGATAATAATGTATATGTGTGTGTGTATACATACATTTATCTGTTAAATTGCACATCTGAATTACCTTACATATGAGAAATTTTTTAATGTGAATATCACAGTATGTATCTATTCTCATAATTTGAGGTATTCTCATGAAAAATCATGTTGTTAAATTATAGTAATAAAAAACCTTTGTTTTTAACATGCACACAGGAAGCCTCGACCTGTCTCCCAGTTGGTTGCACAGCAGGTTACTCAGCAGTTTGTACCCCCTACACAGTCAAAGAAAGAGAAAAAAGACAAAGTAGAAAAGGAAAAAAGTGAAAAGGAAACAACTAGCAAAAAGAACAGTCATAAGAAAACCAGGTAAATTTGAAGAGTGTTTTAATGGCACTTTCGAAATAATAAAATTAACCATTTAACATTGTCTTTTAACACTGATGTAGAAAGTAGAATATGAAATATATAATATAGAAATGAAAGATTTCATCTGTTTTACTATGTCATGAAAGTATTTTTTCAAGTTGAAGCTATATTAGAAATTAAATACGGAGGCCACAAATACAGGCTTAAGTGTGAGGACACTTTCTGCTTTTTGTTTTTGTTTTACTAGATTAAAAGCCATCTGTGTTTAAACTATTTCTTTTTCACTCATAAAGCCAGGAGTGATATTCACAGTACTGAACAGATATTTGCATGAATTTTAACCAGTCAGAATGGCCATGGGTCCTGGCAGGGCAGACAGTCACGATGCCCTTATCCTGAGTGCACATCAGTGGAGTGGCAGCCCTCCACCTGACTCAGCCTTGGCTGCTGTCAGCTTCCTCTGTGATGCGGCTGTGACTGCTGTTCGAAAATCTTTACTGTAGTGAAATTGATAAGCCGTCTGCAAAATTATGATCAGGTTATAAAAGCACAATTAGGAGACCATTACTCCCAGTGTTTTTTGTCATGTTGAGGAAGATTCATGAATGATTGGCTTGATTAATGTTAATGATTTCAAGCATTTAATTATATTTTTGTGTTTAGTTACACATGAAAATAGAGCTTTAAAGATAGATGTACTTATTTTGTCATTTTTACTTTAACTTAATATGCATGCCATGCTCAGACACTTGGTAGATAAAAAAGCTAGTTAAAAATTTTTTATCATCTTTTGTGTTTAGGCCAAGATTGAAAAATGTGGATCGGAGTAGTGCTCAACATTTGGAAGTTACCGTTGGAGATCTGACAGTCATTATTACAGACTTTAAGGAGAAAACGAAGTCACCGCCTGCATCTAGTGCTGCCTCTGCCGATCAACACAGTCAGAGTGGCTCCAGCTCTGATAACACAGAGAGGGGAGTGTCCAGGTCATCTTCACCCAGAGGAGAGGCCTCGTCACTGAATGGAGAGTCTCATTAAAGTTTATTTTCTCCAGTTTCCCTCACTTCTGTCATACCATGCAAATACACGGATTATGCCAAGAAGTACCACATTTTCATGACAAACATATTCACACACAATCCATGATTTGTGTTTTAATTAAAATAGAAATTTGTTAGAATTCGTTAGATTTTAATTGCAATCTGTGCCTACCAAACATTTCCAGACTTAATGTTTTGGTCTCCACAGTTAAAGATGCCATGAAAATGTGGTTGAGTTATTCATTATGCAGTGTTATTGGTAAGTCTATTTTCACTTTTAGTTTAGTGAATTCTAACACATAATTCTTGAATTCTCTACTATTGGCATGTAAGAATTTAAATTTTTATAACATAGTGCAAGTTGCCTAAATATGTATTATTTGAGAATTGTGAAACAAATAGTTATATGTATACAAGTCAAAGATCAACTTAACCAACTATTGCTGCAACAGAATTTTCTTAATGGTTATCCTCTTAAGTACACCTGCTGGTACTTGGTGTGGTTAAATAGGAAGATTGTTATTAAATAAAGAATTTGTATGAACCATTGCCAATGTTTTTGACACATTTTACTAAATTATTGTTTCTGAATTATGTTTTAGGTTTTATCTGTTTTGGGGGGGTTTGCTTATCTTTCAAAACATTCATTTATTGTAATGTTTACTAGCAGACTAGTAAACAATAAAACATTGATTACGTAGCTTTATAATTCAGGTTTAGTGCTATTGTCATTGAACACTGGTATTTTCTGTATTGTATAGAACATTAAAATTCAAGTAATTATAAGCATTTGACGAAAACAGAAGAGAAAAGAAAGCTGTAATTTTAAGAGCTGAATTTTGGAAAAGCTTTAACTTAATAATAGTTTTATCACTGTTTCCTTGCCCCAGACTTATCCAGGGTCATAGGAGTATGAATCTAATTAATACACAAATGGGAACTGTTGCACAGAACTAGGAAATAACTAATATTTAATCAGCTTAATTGGCCTCTTTATTAAATATAACAATTCTTATAAAAATTATAGTACCCTATTTTCAGAGACACTTGCCAGTTTATGCATTTATCAATATCCTAAAATTAAAAAAATATTTACAGCCCCACTTACTATTATGTAAATTTACCAATAAAATATTTTTATGACTACAGATTTTGCATTTTTGTTTACAACTAGTAAAAGTGTTTTATGTTGTCTTTAAAAATCCAACTTAGAAACCACACAGTACTTAAATTCTAGGGTCTCCCGCTTTCTCTTAGCCATTTGTTTAATACATATTTACCTGTAGGAGACTTTTGAACTATAAATGAACTTTAAATCATAATGTGGATACAAAATATCACATAAAAACATCATGATAACATTTGAAGAAAGGAAAGTGTAGACTCTGACAGTTGTGATATTTGGTGGTTTCATGTGGTAATGTAATTTTTTGTTTAATTGCAGTACTTTTTACAGGCACTATGGTACTGTCTTTTTGTAAGATGCAAGTTGTGAAATACAGTTAATTGCATACAGTAAAAGTCTGTGATTAAAACATTTATATACCTCATTCTTTAGTGTTGTTAAGTGAAAGAATTTTGTTTTTAAGATACTTCCAGTGGAACCCCAAATAACTGGTATGTTCTTTTAAAACATGAAATTTTTAAATTTTATTCTTTTTCACATGTTTCAAATGTTTTATATATATGCATATATATTCATTTTTTAGATGTAGTAAAAATTGCAAGTATTAACTGTAATAGGGAAAATATTATAATATTTAAACTAGAACTACTCTTTGGGGATACTGGGTCTTCTGATGATGATTAAATACTTTCTAGATGTATTTTAAATGGACTGCAAGAGAGAATAATCAGACAGCAGACGGGATTTTACCTGAACAGAGCACAGTCATCTTTGTAAATAGTAAGGAGACACTGCAGCATGGAAATGAAGATGCTAACTGGAGTCTGGCATTTTAATCTCTTGGAGAACCTAAGTTAGCTTGAGTGAGTTACTCCAGGTCATTTCCCCTCTGGTATACAGGGATAATGATAATCATGTCTAGCTCATAGTGTTGTTGGGTTAAATGTCAATCCGTATACAGTTCTTAATAATTACCTGATACATACCCAATGCTCAGTAAAGGTGAGCCTTTACTATCTTTATAGGTAAAATCCCATTTACAGAAACGTAATGCTTTTTGGGTTTTTTTTTTGGTAACAAAAATTATTTCCATGCCTTCTTGCATGACTGAAAGGAATTGTGTTCTCCAGGTTAAACTGAATTTTTACACCAGATGTTTGCTTTGATCCCAGACGAGCTATCTTTCTATAATTAAAGAATTTGATGATACGCATTATGAGACAAGAGAAATGAGTTGAGTTGGCTACTTTGACATTTTGTTTTCCTTTCGTTAATTATAGTTATGTTTATCTGCCTTTGTTTCACCCTACCTCAAATACACTTCGAAACCAGGAGACAGACCCCAGTTCTATAAATACTTATCTCTAATGTTCAAGTATGCAAAAAGATTCAGAGCCTGGGCTTAAGGTATATATTTAGCTCTGTTTCATCAGCTTACCTTGTGGTTTTAATAGTGGATTCTTTTAGCCAAATTCTACACAAAAAGAGCATTTGGATGTTTTTCAGAGTTTATTAGCTTATTTTGATATAAGTAAGAGTGAAGATATAATTTGAGGCATACAAGAATACATATTCTTAAAACCTTTTATATTACACAGAAATAGTTGACTTAATAACTTAAAGGTTTTATTTTTATTAAATGCTTTCCTAAAATTATAGTGATTATAGACAAAGTGAAAACATTTAAAAAGAAAAGACCTCAGCTTTTCTAAGTTGACATATTACCTTTTTTTTAGACAAAAGTCCTCATCGCCTGACAACATTGTAGTTTATTCATAGTATATGCATTTATGCTGAGTGGTCCAGAATTTTTAGTTTCCACTAACACTCTTATTTTACCTGTTCTTTGGTCTGCCACTTATCTCTTTCCTTAAATCTTTTAAAGACTTGAAGTAGGAACTGGGCCATTAATAGAAACTTCTGTACTGTACTTTGAAAATTAAGTGAAAACAGTGAACGTGTGTGTGAAGAATAATCACAGAGTAATACTTTGACTTAGCACTGGCTCCCCCCTTAACCACAGGCACCTTCAGGTGTCTGGAACAAGTGAAATGTAGAAAAACTGAGGTGTAGAAAAGTCATCAGTGACAAAATAGCAGAATCAGGAGACAGCGAAGGTTACAGAATACACAATGTGACTGATCATTTTGTGAAAGCAGAAGGATAAAACATTCCCTGGCTATTGAGGGTGATGAAAAAGAAGGTCCCCTAATAACAAAGGCAAGAAAGTGCAGAAATGGGAAAAAATAAGGGAGGCAGAAAGAGAAAAAGCAATAATAGTAGGAGAAATGAGAAAATGGGACATGGGAATGCAGTTGATGGTGGCAGAGGAGAATCACTAGGAAGGGAGAAAAAGGACAAATAGAAGAATTTGTCTTGGGAAGTCTCTTGGAAGAAATTTTAAAGCATGATAAATCATCTTCATAATGACGCAGTCGTTGTTCCAGTTGTGTTTACTAGAGCAGCAATATGTGTAATAGCTGTAAAATGATTTTCTTCAAAACCAGTTCACTTTTAGAAGCGTCATAGAAAAGATTTACCTTGAATTATATGAACACTTTACTGTCTTGAATGCACAACCCTGCTAGCCTGGATAATCTAAATGTTACACTTTTTAATACAGCTTTGTATTTAGCCAGTGCAGGTATTCCTGCCTTTGCGGAATGGGCTAGTTCTGGAGCATATGAGATGTCATGATAAGACCAGGTCCATACATACTAGAAAAATCAAGTAGAGCTCTGAAAGCTTTCAGTTCTCTGGGACGTGTTTCATGTTCTGAATTGCTTTTCCGTGGTGATTTCTCTCCCCTCCTTCAGTGAAAGTTGTAGGCTATAGTAGCTGTTTTATTGCCACTCAGTATTTTCCTGATCTTGATTTTATGTTGGTATTCAATTCAACGAATATTTATCGAGTTTATTTGTGTCTTAGGCACTGGTCTGGGGGTTGGTTTCAAAGACTAAGATGTGGAACTCTCATACTAGAGGAGAGATCTGTAAATATAATGCCATTACTTCAACAATAAAAATACAGAAGCAACAGAAGAGGGAGGGCTTGCCACTTTCTTTTCCTTCCTAGAAAATTCAGGCTTGGCCTGAGTGCCCACTGTGAGTCCACATTGAAGATACTAGGATCTCACCTTAATACTTGCAGCTGATAATGTTGGGTGTTAACCAGTAACTTTTGCCAGCTACCATTTCATCACCCTAGCTTGAATTTTCAAAAGTTAGACCTTAAGCCATGTAATGTGAGATTATCATTTTCCCGTTCTAATTTTTAAAAGTCAGTAAACCATTGAATGAGATCTCCTGTTGCCTTTTTCTGAGGATATTGAGGAAACATTACATCTCTTAGAATCTAAATGAGAAATTTTATTCAGACCTGTTTCAGGAAGAGCTTTACTTCAACCTGAGAAATCAATTTGCATGTTTCTTATGAACAATGCAAATCATTGACTGTTTCCAGTGTTTGCTTTAGTTGTGAGAAATCTCAGATTAAAATCAGGCCTACTTTTAATAATTAGGTAGAACTCAATCATCTGTATATTTGTATTCTGACTTGTTATTTTTGATCCAACTGTATTTTTCTAGATTACAATTTTTATCTATTTAACCTTTTTCCTTGTGTTCTAAAGTTCCTTAAATCTCTTCTGTAAATAAGGCTAAATAGTAATACTTAAAAAAAAAACAACAACTCAAAAAAGCTGCTTAATTTTAGTTGTGAGGATAAGCTCCCATGTGAAATTTTCAGGGCAAGTATCCAGTAAAATGCATCCAGCTGAAATTCCTGCGGAGTGGAAATAATACATAAGTTTGGTGGGTCTTCAGTTACATCCAGGGAAACCTGGATCTGCTGAGTTACCTAGATATTGATAATGTTCATCAACTCTTACCAAGAGAATTCAGAAGCTAAACTGGGTACTAAATCTATTAATTTAAACTTTTTCATGTGTATTATTTTCACTTTTAATTCAGACTAATAGCAACAATGAGATTAGCCTATGTTTAGAGTTGGGATATTGTTCTAAAACCAGTTGGGGAGTAGACTCCTAAAGGACAAAAACGAAGTGAGAACGTTAAAAAGGAAAGGAAAGTAGGCTGGTTTCAGAATTAAAGAACTGAGTGATCTGGCCTTAGGTTGGAGAGAGAGCTTTTGGTCTTTAATAAGAGATATATGAAAGACTATGATGATTTCAATATACGATAAGGTAAATAATGTAAGGGACACTTAGAACAAAAATTATCTTTTACCTTTATTTAAAATACAGAAATGAGAAAAAAACCATTTCAACATATGAAACCTATTAATATTAAAAAAAAAACATAGACTGTTTAGGATGTAACTTCTATATAGAAAGGAACAATAGATAACAAGAATTCTGACTTTATTTTTCAACTAAGCACTGTACTTCTGAAGTGTAATGGTATTCTTTATTTTCGTCTTTCATTTTTGAGGAATCTGGGTCCAGATGGCATGAATGTTTTAATTCTCATTTTCCCCATAACTAAATTTCTCTGCAAACCTAGACTTTTAATTTCACTGACAGTACTTTTTAAAGAAATAAGAATAGATTGTAATCTATTAATGGGAATGGAGAGTTCCTGTAGATTTAACCAGGGAGAATTAATAAGGGTGGCCCATAGGATATTTCTTTCTCCCCTCCCCACTCTGCCTCTTCATACTCTCGCTCCTTTGTGGGCAGAAATAAACTAGCTGAATTCTGGGATTATTTGGGAGTGAAAAGTGAAAGTCGTTCAGTTGTGTCCGACTCTGCGGCCCTATGGGCTATACAGTACATGGAATTCTCCAGGCCTCAGTACTGGAGTGGGTAGCCTTTCCCTTCTCCAGGGGATCTTCCCAACCCAGGAATCGAACGGGGGTCTCCTGTATTAAAGTGTCACCATTTATTAGTTTTCCACTGCCACTTTTTTTCTAATCTTTTTGCCTACAGCTGAGTTTTTTGAGCAGGAAACGAATCACTTTACTCTTTCATCTTCCCTCTTACCCTACCCTTTTTCCATGCTGGTCTGAATGAACACAAAATGAAATTTTTTGCTCCAACTGACAACATAGTCTTGCAACTTTTTCCTCCAGTCCAACAAGGTCTCTAGGAAATAGCTTGTGAAAAAGGAAGAAATTTCACTAGAGGCCAACAAGAGGAGAGAATGATTTTCACTTTCAGTGTGAATTTCTGATTCTTTGTGCTCTGCATCTAATCTGATTTCTATTTCTTTGATTGTAAATCTAATTTGTCTTATTCCTTAAGACCAATCTAAGAGATTTCCATGTATTATCTTTTTTTTTTCCTGTTTGCTTTTACTTTTAATCTGCATCACGTAGTTTAGCATTTATTTGTTCATGGTGAGATAGTATGGTATAAGGGAAAAAAACAAATACTGTGGATCCTCAAAGCTTTCCATTTGAATTATGGATCTTCATTATTGGTCATGTGGTTAATGAACTTCTCTAAATTTCAGGTTCCTTGTTTTTTTTTTAAAGAATAAAATAACATCTATTTCATATAGCTGTTATCAGGATTAAGTTAGATTATGCAGACCTTTAAAAAGTGAAAGTTATGTTAAAAAAAAGTCTTTGAACTTGACTCTGAAAAGGTATAGAATTTACCTTGGCCCTCATAGGATATCTTTTTTTTAAAGAAGTACTAAAATGTAGAATTGGAAAAGAAATGCTAAGCAGAAGCATTTGCTCTAGAATGACTTGGGAAAGATTTTTTAAAATGTCATTAACTGAGTGTCTATTATATATCCAACATGTACCAGGAGCTCCATGAAAAATCAAGATTAGTCTTTTGAATATAAGATTTTTGAGATTTGGATTATCCTGAATCTGAGAGTTTTCCAGGTCTGGAGAAGGTCTCTATCTCCATAATTTAACCAACAACCAATGTTGCTGCTTTTAAATTTCTTTTTGTCCACCTAAACGTAACCTTTTTGACAGAATGCAGGGAAAATCAGAATTGATTAAAAATGTGAATATAGCCAGCCTGTTGTTAGAGAATCAAGAGGGTGGTCTAGAGATGCAACAATAGACTAAAGAACATGTACATACACAAAGTAAATGAAATAAATGCCTAACTATTATGACATAAAGATATTTTAGATCATTTTCAGTAACTTACAGTTAATTTTAGAAATATCAATATGTGTGAATCCTGGAAATTATCAGAAGTATTCACACAGCTCCTTACACTCCAGAATAACCAGTTAGGACAGTGGGTGGGTAATACAGAAGTCATATCTAGTTTTGGAAAGCCATATATACTTTTTCAACAATTTCCTTTTTAATTACAGGATTAAAAGGGATCTAAAGGTCCAGAACCCTGATGTCAAGTAAAAGGAGATTGTTCTTCTTGATATGCTCTTCCCATATATTGTGCAGAAATGAATACTGCCATTCCAGTATTTTAACATTCTCTGGGTCATTAAATTATTCTTTATTTTTATTACATTTAGTTTGTTGCAATAGAAACAATCGTAGTTAGCATCTCTTTAAATTAAACATAATTTGAGTACTAGCTCTTACTCTAGTTTCTTGTTACAATATCCTTTAGTTTTTCTCCCTCAAAATCTATTTTCTTTTCTTACAGATGCTTTTATTATCCATCTTTGTATCTCATTAAGTTTCTATTTATTTCTCTAAGAATTGTAAGGTGTAGTGAAAGGATTATTGTCGCTGTTTTTACTTGCCTGTCTCCCCTTTTGGGGGCAGTACAGAATAGCCCCTTGTCTGGCATGTAGAACATATTCAATAAATGTTTATTGAATGAATAAGTGTATGTTTTCATTCTATTCATACCTCTTAACAGCATAATGGTTTTGCTTTTTTGTCAAGTAAGGCAAGAAATTTAATCCTTATGGGGGAGAAATTGAGGCTTAAATTTGTTAGTAACTAGTGCCCATGGTCACAGAACCAGCACTTATTTGGTGTAGGGATTCCAAATGAAGACTACTGTTAATTACACAGCATTTCCCCATCTTGTTTTGCACGGCCAAACTTTTCAAAGCTTCAACTGCAATTTGAACCGTTTAACAGCTGATTTTTCTCCATGGAGAGAGAGAGAGAGAGAGAGAGAGAGAGAGAGAGAGAGAGAGAGAGAGTGTTTAAAGCCTCTTTCCTTTCCCTCACTTTTTGGAACTGTAGCTGCTTTCTGGCTCCAATCTCCCTCTCTGTTTCAGCCTCCACACTGCAACCAGAATCTGTCCTCCAAAAGGCAGATGTTATCATGTTACTTCCTAACTTAAACCCCCTTCAGTGGTTCACTGTTGTCTGCCAGATTACCTTCAAACTCCTTGGTGTGCTGAACAAGGAATTCAGATCTCTGGCCCCTTCAACCTCCAGTCTTATCGCTCATCATATCCTCTCTTGCATTCACTTAACTGATGGTATCAAACTTCTCACAGCTCCCTGAACAAAAGAGCCTGTTTCACTGATTCCTCAGCCTGGAATCACTTCCATTACCCCATCCAAGACTCTAGGGCCAGTTTTGCTATACTCAAAGTTTCACAAAAAACAAAAGTAAAACCTATGAATCACTGAAGCAGTTACCAGTAAAAGTGTATCGTGCACACAACCAAAAGACAGCAAACTGGTAACACTCAAACCAAAATATGGAATGAGGCTTAAGGGTATGTTATTAAGCAGTGTATATAGTGTGAAGGCAGTTGAGTGTGTTGTCTTTTCAGTGATTGGTTAAAACATTACAATTTTTTCTTTTTTCTTTTTTGCAGTTTAAACTTCAAACATTGAATATTTTATTCAACTGCTTCTATTTCTTATTTCTACCTTCTTTTTATTATACAAGTTTCAGGTGTATAGCATTATAGGTTGCACTAGTAGTAAAGAGCCTGCCTTGCCAATGCAGGAGACATAAGAGACCTAGGTTCAATCCCTGGGTTGGGAAGATCCCCTGGAGGAGGATTTGGCAATCCACTCCAACATTGCCTGGAGAATCCCATGGAGAGAAGAGCCAGGTGGGCTATATAGTTCATGGGGTCGCAGAGTCCCATGCGACTGAAGCAATTTAGTACACATATTCTGCAAAGTCGTCACTACCATAAGTCTAGTTATCAACCATCACCATACAACTGATCCTCTTCATCTGTTTGCCTACCCTCTGCAAGAATTTACTAAAAGGGAATTGGGTTAGTGGTTACCTCATACCACCCTTATGGCAGAAAGTGAAGAGGAACTAAAAAGCCTCTTGATGAAAGTGAAAGAAAAGAGTGAAAAAGTTGGCTTAAAGCTCAACATTCAGAAAACTAAGATCATGGCATCTGGTCCCATCACTTCATGGGAAATAGATGGGGAAACAGTGCAAACAGTGTCAGACTTTATTTTGGGGGCTCCAAAATCACTGCAGATGGTGACTGTAGCCATGAAATTAAAAGACGTTTACTCCTTGGAATGTTATGACCAACCTAGAAAGCACATGAAAAAGCAGAGACATTACTTTGCCAACAAAGGTCCATCTAGTCAAGGCTATGGTTTTTCCAGTGGTCATGTATGGATGTGAGAGTTGGACTGTGAAGAAAGCTGAGCGCCGAAAAATTGATGCTTTTGAACTGTGGTATTGGAGAAGACTCTTGAGAGTCCTTTGGACTGCAAGGAGATCCAACTGGCCCATTCTAAAGGAGATCAGTCCTGGGTGTTCATTGGAAGGACTGATGCTGAAGCTGAAACTCCAATACTTTGGCCACCTCATGTGAAGTGTTGACTCATTGGAAAAGACCCTGATGCTGGGAGGGATTGGGGGCAGGAGGAGAAGGGGACGACAGAGGATGAGATGGCTGGATGGCATCACCGACTGGATGGACATGAGTTTCAGTAAACTTCGGGAGTTGGTGATGGACAGGAAGACCTGGCGTGCTGAGATTCATGGGATCGCAAAGAGTTGGACACGACTAAGCGACTGAACTGAACTACCTCATACCAGTTTTGGGGACTTAAATACTTAAGTTCTGATTATGATTTTCAGATGTATAGGCAAGAAGTGACCCAGATCAAGTTAAACTCTTATCCTGCAAAATATGCTAAATTAAGCTTTGCTTGTATGACTGGTTTTGTCTGGCCAAGGAATTTTCAAGTCTGGTCTCTGTATTGCATTTTGACATTATGAAGTATCTCCTGACCATGCCTGCTGGTAGAACTGGTTGTGCCGTTCTGTGTGTACCCGCAGCTTTACAGGCTTCTATCCTAACGTCTGTATGGTTGTATTGCACTTAAAATATTCACTGTCCCACCTCCATGCCCCAACTAGGGGTTTTTGTGCCCCAAGATACTCACAGTGCTTGGGACATAAGTGATGATCTATAAATGTTCAATAAATGAATGGCATGAAACTAAGGCCGAAGAAGAGGGAAAAGAATTGGAAAGCTCTCTTTAGGGAGATATTGCAAATGCTGAGTTGTGAGCTGGTTCATAAAGGAGTAAAAGCTTGGACCTTAGTCTTACAGGAACTTACAACCTCGATGGGAGGCGGAATATGCATCCTCAACAGCATCGGGCATCTGCATTCGATATCTGCGTGAGAATGGCTCGAACCAACTGTATTAGAGAATGCTAGAGGCTAGGGAAGTCGCTGCTGGATGAGGTTAGAGCGGAAAAGCGGCTTAATCAAGTGCCTTCGAAATACAAGGCGTTTTTCGTGCGTTAAGCAATTTAATCTTTACAACCATCCTATGATGAGGATATCGTCTCCATTTTAGAGACGAGGAAAGCCGCTCAGAGAATTTAGGTCTTTCAGCGTCCCAAACTACCACGTGGGAGAACCATAATTTGAAATTGGGTCAGTTGCCTCCAACGCCCGGCTCATTTCGCCACACTTCTGCAGCGCAGTTGGGAGTTGCAGGGCTTGGGAGTCGCTCGCCCGGCAGTCCCCAGCTCCCAGAGCTCCAGGCCAGCCCAGCCCACCAGGCGCGCCCCGCCCCCGCGCCCAGTGCGCAGGCGCGTCGGGCCGCCAGCCCTCCGGGCGGGGCCCGCGGCGGAGGCGGGGTCAGGGCGCCGGGGCGGGGTGTCGGCGCGCGGGTGAAGGTGGTGGGCAGGGAGCCGAGTGGGGCGGCTGCGAGGCCGTGGCGGAGGAGGAACTTGTTGCGCTCGCGGCTGCGCGGTGTCGCTCCTTCGGTTCCAGTTCGCCCGGGCGGGCGCGGCGGCGACGGCGGCGGCAGCAGCGCTGGGCCAGCGCGATGCGGCGCTACCTGCGCGTCGTGGTGCTGTGCCTGGCCTGCGGCTTCTGCTCCCTTCTTTACGCCTTCAGCCAGCTCGCCGTGTCCCTGGAGGAAGGAGCGGGCGGCGTTGGCGGGAAGCCGCAGGCCGCAGCGGCTTCCTGGCTGGGGGGCGACGGACGCGGCGCCGGGAGAGGGGTGGGCAGCGCGGGCCCTGCGGCGCATCACGGCCGGTCGGACAGGTACGGGCCGTTCCCTCTTGGGGGGCCGGGGGTGCGGCGGCACGGGGCTCGGGACTCGGCCTGGCCCGGGCTGCCCGCGAGTCCGCCTAGCGCCTCTGGCCGCCGGGCCCGCATCTCCCGCTCCTTTGCAGCCGACTCTGACCCTCTTTGCTCGTTTCCCTCCTTCCCTTCACCCCAGGGGTGAGCTCCCCGCTGCTCTAGCCCGAGAGCAAAAGCGTTTTGCGTTTGTCTTCTAACCTGTTCCTTAGGCACAATTCAGAGCAGTTAGAAATTAGTTTTCAACTCTTGACAGTTGCGTCTTCCTTTTCTTTCTTTCTTAGGATTTGTCGAAAATAAGGGGGTCCTACAAAAACCTTCTTGCTGTCTGACTAGTGGGAATTCCCTCTTGTTTCCATGGCGTTCCAATTGAGATATTTAAACAGCCGCCTGGCGCCCTGGTTCAGCTTTCCTCCTCCCTCCTAAATGAGGCGGCTAAATTTCCTGTCGCTTAAATTTTTCATTATTAGCCGATCAGTTAAATCTGGAGAGAGCCTTTTCTGCGGATTGTGAATTTTTCTTTAGGAAACAATCCGTCTATTGTGTAACTTAGAGCAAGTTAAGAAAAATAAGGGATACTTAACATACGTCTTTTGTGAGTTGGGATAGAGGTGTCTTTCTTTAAAAATAGGAATTTTAAAAGCACGGTGACTCAAGTGGATTTACACAAATCACTGTCAAGAGTTGGAATCAAGATGAGATTTAAATGGAAAAAAGAATGCAACGCATTACGAATGCTTAACAAAATCTGAGCGCTCCCACTTCCTTGAAAAAGAGGCTCCTCCATTTGTGGGCAGCTCTCTTGCTCCGACTACTCTCTTAGTAAGAGGCAAAGGCTGCTTTGATCGGATCCAGTATCGGATTGGTAGGAGGAGGGAGCGCTGTAGACTGTTGAAGGTTCTTCTCAAAGTTGATGGCCAATCCTAAAATGAAAAGGAATGTTTGGGCAGAGGGGCACAGAAAAGCCGGACTGTCGCGTTTTCACCCTGTGACCTGATTACAAGGGCTCTGTTCATAAATGCAGAACTTCTTTCCAGGGCCAGGTTTGTCACTACCATTATCTGCCCTGGGAGAGGCAGTGACAGATCTGGAAGAGCTCATGAAAAGCTGATCGAAGTCGGTTTTGTTCTGTGAAGAGTTTTAAGTTAAGGGAAGGAAACTGTTTTTGTAGTGGGTAGAATTGAAAAGAAGAAACATTTTTGTCAAAACATTGAATGAAATTGAACTATGATATTAGCATTTCAATTTGATAGAGTAACATGCATTTTTAGTGCCTTGTCTGAGATACTTAAATATTTTGTGGCAAATTTTTATACATTGGATTTGCTTGGCTAGCTAATTTTAACAAAATTATGTTATTTGAAATTGAGAAAATAAGCACCTCAGTTTTAAAAGATAATTTATAGAGCCATTACTGAAATCTGAAGTTTGATGTGTCAGAGCCAACTGAAAGCTTTGTATTATAAGTCCTCTGAACAGCATGATTCCTCATTTCAAATGAGGCATATATTTGAGTTAAAATTGAAGGTGTATCATTGTTAAAATGTTGTGAAATACATTTCATCATGTGTGCATGCATAAGAAGGGTGAGAAGAGGAACAACATGGAAAAGCTGGGTTGCTTGGATCACATGGTTTGATTACAGTCAGGAGAATTCTTAAAAGATACCAGGGCTCTTTTCATTTTAGATATTATCATTTATAACATCTTTTTAGACTTCTCACAGAGTTCAGTCAATTTTTTTGGCTGTCATGGGAAATGGAGTCGGCATTCTTAACCTGCTTCCAATGTATAAATTGTTTAGCCAAGATCAGAGAGCATCTGTACTGGACCAGGATTAGAAACTATGTATCTTTTGCTTGTTCTGCCAATACTCCTATAAAGCTGCTGTGATAAGACCCCAGTCTGGATAGTATTTAATCAGTGAAAAATGGGGCTATGAGGCAAGCAACATCTGTTTTTTTCTTATTAGGACTTGATTATCAATTATGTTCTTACTTTATTTGAAGCAGTCTTAGCTCAGAGATTAAACCTACTATTTCTCTCATTTAAAACATGGGATTACAGTTGTATCTAATAGATTCCATTGGTCAAATCTTAATAGAAAATATTCACTGCACAGAATTCCATGATAACGAAATACTTGGAAATGTCCTTTCACATTCTCAAAGTAAAAAGTCGAAAATGATGGAAACAGTTTTTCAGTGAAATTTATTATTAATTAGTCATTTTGTTTGAATCCATCATTTTGGATTCCATTTAGAAAATGGGTAGATCTTAGTGTCAGACAAACCTGTGGTGTCTTTCTGGCCCTGATTGCTGTGAAACCTTGACCACCTTTTTGCTTCACTTTTCTCACCTGTAAAAATGTAGTTTATATTTACCTTAACTAGCTCAAGTTGGTAAAGAATCCTCTTGCAATGCAGGAGACCTGAGTTCGATTCCTGGGTCAGAACAATCCCCTGGAGAAGGAAATGGCAACCCACTCCAGTGTTCTTGCCTGGAGAATCCCATGGACAGAGGAGCCTGGCAGGCTACAGTCTATGGGGTCTCAAGAGTCGGACTTGACTGGATGACTAAGCACAGCACACACAAAATCAGAATTCTTAGTTGTCAGTCATCAGAACCCATTAAAACTGACTTAATATAGTATTATATATAGACTATAGACTGTATATATACATAATAGTCTCTATATTAAATATATTACATATAGACTATATATTATATATAGTATATATAGGTTATATATTACATATAGACTTAAATGGTTTGTTAGAAGGAGCAGAATTAAAGGAAAAATGCCTGGACAGCCACAGGAACCTCAAGGACTGAAGACTCTTTCTCTTCTGCTGTAGACGGGCTTTGTTCATGCATCTTTCCACTTCTTAATAGTGTTTCCTCTCTAATCGCAAGTAAAAATTCTAGAAAAAGACTCTCTTTGGACTTGCTTTGCCTCATGTGCCCATCTGTGGGCCCGCTGTTGTTGCCTGGAACGGGCACCGCTGCTTCTGTGGGCTGTGTCCCTTGCACATCTCTCCTGCAGACAGAATCCCATGACCGGTGTAGGAGAGGAGTCCTGCCTCAGTGGAGGGAAGTGAGAGGCTCTCTGAAGCCGCTATGGACAGACTGTATTTCAAGTATTCGATCTACAGCACTTAATATTACCAGGTGTCAGTAATCCTCCAGAAGGAATTAAACCATTTTGTAACTAGATTCTCAGGATGAGGAATTTCTCACATTTCACTGATGAATCCTGGTAGTGGCGAACCAAGAAACTCCTAAGCGCTTTTCTGGGCTGTCCTACCCTTAGTGTGAATGACTTGCCTTGGGAGGTCGGCACCTTACTTTCCTTTGCAGATCTGGTCAGGCCATCAAATTATGGATTCTGCTGGGTCCCAGGAGCCCCAGTAGGATGTCCTGGAAATGTAGAGTGGAAGGAGTCAGGGCTTTGGAAACAGCTTTGCCTCTTATTGACTGTGTTAACCTTGAACACATTTCCTCATCACTTACAAAGAGGTAAGAGCATCTGTGATACCTGGGCTTTTTGCTGGGAATTGAAATAAAATGGCATGTGTGGATTACTTGGTGGTGCCTGGCACAATAAAATTACAGCTAATTCAGTGGTGGTTTTGATCATTTTAATTTTAAGTGATTTTTTTTTTTTTTCTTTCTGACCTTTGGAGAAAATTCAGGCCCCAGTCCACACCTGCTAAACCAGAGTGCCAGGCAGTGGGGCCTGGGAATCTGTATTTTAGATATGTGCTCCAGGTTATTTGTCATAAAACCAAAGATTGATTAAACCCCTGATGTAACTGAGAATCATTTGACCACTATTTTTGCGCTGTTGTTTTCTGGGGGAGAATTTTCTTCCCTCTTCCTTGTGCTTATTTTTGAAAAGGAGAGGAGTTAGGCAGTAAACAGTGAAGAAGGCTGAATTATTTACTAAAGCCACTTTAATCTCTGCTTTGTTAATGCAGTGGCATCGTATATAAAAACCAGTAACTTTGCATCTTGTATTTCAGTTCGTTGAAGATTACATTTCATGTATTTGTAAAGTGCTTAGCACAAACCTGACTAGTAATTATTGTTCTGTGCTTTTGAAAGGGGAAGATGGTTAGGCGAGTGAAAAAATGTGTACTTTTGACTTAGAAATCCTATTTTAAAACCTTAAGACTATTATCTATGTGTCATACCTGTTGGAAATAACTTCCCCCAAACATGTTGACTTAAATTTGTTTTAGGAGTGTATACCACGTGAAGTTTAAAATTTTACTGTATTCAGATTGGCAGTTTTTTCCTTTATTTTTATTTCTGTTTTGTAGAAAAATTTTCTATCAGTGGGATTTTCCTCCCTTTTTTTTTTACATTTAAATCTTTAATTCAGTTTTTTGTTTGTTTGTTTTTTTTTTTTTGAGAGAGGGTAGGTTGTACAGTGTGATGCTAACTTATTTTTTGAAATAACTGTTCATTGCCATTTGTATGTAAACAGTTCTTTCTTCCTGGGTATTCCTGAAACTAGATATTTAAGAAAAAGAAAACTGATTAGAGCTAGAAACTAATCTAAGTTGTCTGAAGACAATTTTTAGTTAAAAATGAGTTGCGCAGGCACTGATCTGTAAATAGTGGCGGTCAGAACCATGGGGATGGTCTCCTCTAACGTGGCCGTGAGCAACTTCGTTCCTCTTGCAGTCACAGTAAAGGTATCCGTTCATGCCTTAAGGTGCATCATTGATGAGGCACCTCATTCAGACTTCCACATTGTTATGCTGGATATGCCTAGACATATCCCCAACTCTCAATATGCATGGTTTTCACTAAAGCCTCATGGCTATCATGGATGTTTTGAAATGAAAAATACCTTTTCCAGTTGAATTTAAAAGTATAAATGACCTTCCACTATTGGATTTAAGTAAATTTGAAGTTTGAAAACTGTTATTGTGGAGAGCATTATTACTGTTTAATGCTCTGTTTAATCTCCAGAGCCTGATGCCTCAATTTTTAAAACATTTTTCAAGTACTGAAATTTGTGACCTGTTTGTTTTTTTAAACTTTTGAAGTAAATGTTAAGTTTACAGGAAACTTCATGGACATCCCATTTAATCTTCACTCAGTTTTTTCCCAATAGTGACATCTTACATGAGCTTAGTATAATACCTCTGTATCTGGAATATATGTGTATGAACGTAGTGGAATACTAGAACCCCAGAAATTGGCATTGTCCAACCCATACACCATCTTCAGACATCACCAGTTTTACACACTTGTGTGTAGGTGTAGTTTTTTGATGTTTTATCAATAGGTAAAATTCATGTCACCACCCCAGATGTCAGGATACAGACTATTTTATCATCTTGGAGAGTCCCGTGCTATCCCCTGATCAGTTTGCTTCTAGACGAGCCACATAGTTAGAAACATTAAGCCTATGAAGTAGGAGGATGAGCCTTAGTAAAGTTTTATTTCTGTCTGATCCACAGTGGAAAAACTTTACATTTATGAACTTTACTCATTCTGGATATTATTACTTACTGAAGACATACCCATTTGTCTCAGCTACAGTTTTATTTCATTAAAATTATTGAAGTTATCTTTTTGAATTTTGTATATCTAATGTTTCATTTTTCAGTGGTCTTAAGAAATAAAAGCAAAAGCAACTAATAACTAGAACTTGGATAAGTACCTTTACTTTTCCAGCATTTTTAAGATTTTTTTTTCTGGCCTGAAAGTGCAAGTACTGTCTTCTCTAGATGAGTTGCCTTTCCTAATTTATTGTTTGTAGTGATGGTTACTGGTCTGTAATGAGTTCTCAGTATGAGTTTCTACTCTCAGTCTTTGAAACCAAGTTTTCATAAGTGAGAGGATGTAAGTTTGGGAGATATAAACCTTCAGTAAATTTTGTCTCCTCTTGCCAGCAGCACCTCAGTGCTTTATGTGTTTTTTTTTTTTTTATTTTTTAATAGTAAGGAGAATGTATACTCACTAATGCATATGTTTTATATTTTCATTAAAGAAAGAAAGAAAACATTCTTCCTATAAACTGTGTTTTCTGACATTGAGTTATGGTTAAGAAACTTATGTTAACTTGACATTTTTTTCCCCCTGTAGTTTTATCTGCATTGATCAGTTTACAATGATTACATGATCCAGCAATTCCTCTTGTAGGGATACGTGCTCACACTCAAGAGAATTGCAAACATATGTTCACATTAAAACTGTACATGAATCTTCATAAAAAGCATTATTTATAATAGCCAAAACTATCAATGACCCAAATATTCGCTAACTCAAGAATAGATAAAGAAAATGTGGTATATACATTCATTTATAAAAGGGAATATTATTTGGCCATTAAAAGGAATGAAATGTGCTGATAAGTGCTACAGTGGGTGAACCTTGAAAATAAGCTAAGTGAAAAAAAGTCAGACTCAAGGCCACATACTAATGATTCCATTTATCTATGGAGACAGAAAATAAATGTGTGACTCCCTAGGGCTAAGGGATTGAGTAATACAAGTTAAGGCAGAAAATGATGTTAATACATAATTTCAGATAATCATTTTTACAGAAAAATTACTTAGTCATTTTCTTGAGACTTCTTTCTCATTTTCTACTGTTGGAAGGTTTGACAGGAGATGGAATAACCAGCTTCCTTCCTGAAATAAAGGTGTTGATTATAAATAAATTGTGGACTTGAAAGAAAGGTTTGATAATGTCTGTATCTGAAAGATAGGGATGCCTATTTGAACAGCTTTGTTGTGAGGCTTAAATGGATGTGAAAACTCTTGAGTCTGAAAAAAAAAAAAAACTTAGTTGTTGCCACTTCCACTGAGCCTAAGGAAATGCAAGACTTAAAAACTACATGACCACACCTGGAAGGGGACAAACATAAATTTCCTTATCAAGTTGTACATTTTACTGGTCTGTACACATTTTCTGATTTATCAACCATTTAAATTAAGATATGTTAATGTTTTATGCTGTGCTTGAGAATGCTGTCCCTTTCAAGAAAAACCACATTACAATGTCAGTTTTTTCCCATTGATTTAAAATTCTGATCTAGTTCTTTGTGCAGTAGTATACAGAATCACTTAGGCAGGGTTTTAAAAACTACTGGTGCCTGGCCCTGTTTTCAGGGTTTCTGATTTAACAGGTCTGGTGCAGGGGTCTCTGGTGATTTCACTGTGTGTCCTGGATCTGAGACCCCCCTATCTTAACCTGTTGGCATTTGTGAGAGGTGGGCTCAGAGATCTTGCAAATATGACATTTCATAGACCTTTCACTGTAAGAAGTCACTTAATTGAATTCATGATAATGGGACATGGTTTAGTGACTCTGGCTTCATACTTGCTTACTTTAGTAAACTCAGGCCTCCAGTGTCCTGAATTACCAGCTAGACTATTGTTTTGAGAAGAAATAACAATGAAAATACATACATTTTATATTGTAAGTAGCTACTGTTGTGTGTGGTGTTTTTTTTTTTTAGCTCCAACCTGCAGTCTAAGAAGAAATTTGATCCTCCCTGTTAGCTTGTGAAATACAGTGAAGCTGAGATACCTGTAGATAGTGAAACTGAACTGTGAATATTAGCATGATTTCTTAATTCCCGCTTAAAACATCATATGTGTAGCTTGGATTCAAGACTAATTTAAAAGCATTTAAATATCTTCTTTTTCCATTCTACCAGCATTTGTGGCTTAAATTTTGCTTCAGGATAAGCAGATGTTTTGTTTGACTAAAATGGATTTTATTCTAGGGGGAATGTGTGCAGTTCATGAAGGAAAATTTTAGAAGTATTCCAGTATTTTCTGTGTCATCTGAGAAGGAGATCTTATTATATTAGAGAATTCATGACTAAAAAACTTTTCCTGTCTCTGTAGTATTTTCTGCCTAAAAGTTTCACAGTTCTGTTTAAAATAGTGGTACCCTAAGTAAGGGAGAAATCAATTTCCAGAAATCCTCATTACCATAGCAGGTTGGATTTGCAGTTTTGTTGCTGTAAAATAGAACAGTAAGTTTTTATGTTATTGAGTAAATTCCTTGATAGTTTTAAGCCTGAATACTCACATAGGTTTCTGTCTCACTCTGTTAGGTGTAAAGAGTTCTCTCTGTGTTACTGGAATCCCTATTGGATGCTGCCCTCTGATGTTTGTGGAATGAACTGCTTTTGGGAAGCGGCCTTTAGGTAGGCACTTAATATTTAATTGGTAGATCAGTGTAGGTAAGATCAGATAGTAGATAATAAATTTTTAACTGTAACAGGTCAGAAAAAGATTTCTTTTCTTGTAATCTAACATTATCATAAAAGTAAGTAATTCATTTTCTGATTAGGTTTTCTTTTTTTTCCCACTTTGAAGTAGTTACGACTAATTTTTAAATCCATACTTTGCGTGAAATGCTCTAAAATTTGTAAGATGTTATTAAGATAAACCATTGTTCATGGAACAATTTATGGTCTAATTTTAGGTAATAGGTGATAAAATGATAAACAGATATTGAATATAGACTTCCACTGACATTTACAGGCATATAGCATTTATCTAATTTAAAGCTGGTATACTAAAAAAACATTTGTAGGTAGATGGAGACAACTGGGGAAGGGTTAAGTTGGTCAGTAGCAGAGGGATTGAGTATTTGGGGATGGGAAGAAAAAGACAAAAGTATAATGAAGAAGCAAATGATGTGACAATGTTTATTGACCCTTTTTAAAAAAGTTTTTGAAGAGTGTGGCTTTCTTCACTTATCAGGATAATGAAGGCACAGTGTTGGCTGACTCTCCGGAACCTCCTGCTTCTAACCCTCAATGAGGGAAACAAGTGTTGGTAGAAATGGAATATCAGACTCTGAGATAGTGGCAGGGGAGAGTGAGGTTATAGCCTGAAATGCCCTCCCCAGGAGTAACATTTTTTTGTGATTCATTTGAATTTTAATTCTACTCATTCCATTTGCCAGGCACAGTGCTAGATGGTAAGAATCAGACTGAGTCTGGTTAACATGGCCCTGTCCTTCTGGAGCTTACATTCTGATGGAAGCTTCAGACCTGAGATTCTAGTAGAGGGTGACGAGTTATAGCCAAGATGATGGGAGAAGCAGGTGGTCATCAGATGGGATTATCTTAAGGCATCAGGGAAGGCTTTTTGGATGGGTTGACTACATGATGAACAGGAAATTAGCCAGGCTTAAGAATATGTTACCAGGAGGTAACATATTCCAGGTTGGAAGAACTGTATTCTTAATCAATACTAGTAGTGTGTATTTTAAAATTCTCATAGTCCAGATGTATTATACAGCCCACAAACAACTGGGGAGAAATCGTTGAAATCAGATATTCTAATCTAGTTGCTATGGAAAAGATTGGGTGAATGAAATTCTAATATGGGTCCGTCAAGTCAGATTATGTAAACTTTTAAAAACTAACTTTTTAGGATAATCTTGCCATTCAGCTTGTTCATAATTTTGGAGAGTAGGAGCTCCATATTTTTCCTTCTTTGAAGACTTTGCTAATGAATAGAATATTGACAAGCTCTACTGTGTTATCTCTGGTGACATAAATCTATTCACCCTGGAAGCTGGGTAAGCTTGAAAGCCCCAGTATTCTCTTATTTATACAACCCAGACCCTTTTGTAAGTTCTGGCGTGAGTAATAATCTTCCTACTCCTTTAGTGCAGGAGTAGCCCAGAGAAGCTGACCTAATCTGAATCCTGGAGCTCTGCTTAATATTCCTTTTGTTTGAGCCTCTCGAACTCATTATTTTCCCAACGTTCCCATGTATTCCCTGGAAGGAATTCCCTGTGGATGGAGGCATGATATTGCAAACCTTGTGCTTTTTACTGTCCTAAATTGGAGATTTTAAAAGTTATACATCCAACGTATAATTCTGAAACCATTTTAGATGTATGTGTGCATATTACTGTATGTGTACATATTACTGTAACATGCTGTTACATGTGTCGTATCATTATGTAAAATCTCAGTGTATGATCAGGCCACCCAAGGTGGCTCTCTTGCTCTCTGTACATTCCCTCTCCACCAGTGCCTGCTTCGCGTTCACCCTGCTCACGTGACTGACCTTGCTACGCACTGTCCCTCAACGGACTAGTGAGTGTTCTAACATTTAAATCTGAACACCTCCTCCGTGATAGTTTATCAAAGGGATGGTGAGGGGCCTACCCCTCTGCTGGTTTCCCTGGTAACCAGCGAGCCAGCCTGAGGTCGGGTCTCGATAACTGGTGATCTCTCCTTCCCCAGAAGCAAACGCCGCTGCCCTGGCCTCTGCACACGGTGGGGTGTTGCTGCAGGCCCTTGCCTCCTGTGTGTAAACTCCCCTTGTCCATGAAGCCACCGATGTCCCTGTCGCCTGACTCCAGCCTCCTCCTCCTGTCTTGGAACTGAGCGAGTGCAGGCCTTGCAGGCCTGTTTGCTGCGGTCCAGCACACGTAGTTTCTTACTTGAAACTTGGGAATACCTTATTTATTTGGCCTGTTCAAACTGGCAGACGAGCCAAAGTGCTGTGCAGGTGCTGTGTCATTCTCCTGCTCCATTTCAGTATTTAGTGAACACCGCGTTTTGGCCTGAGTCGAGAGCTGCTCCACCCACCCAGGAAAGCATCTTGGAAATCGCCTCTGCCAACATGAGGACTCCCGTTTTGTCTGGCAGCAGTGGGCCCTCAGCTGGCACCGTTTTCTCCTCCTCAGACTTGTCCCAGAGTCCCCAGTTTGAATTCTTTATATATTTTGATCTTCTCTGGGGGGTTCATTCCTCCCAGTTGATTTATTATGCACTGATCATAAAGTAACGTCAGTTCAGTCGCTCAGTCGTGTCTGACTTTCTGCTACCCTGTGGACTGCTAAAAGTAACATAAAAAATCCAAAATCGCCAGGACACCCACCACCAGTGTTTTGTCCATTTCCTGCCTGTGCTTTTGGTAATTTGTGCCTGCATCTGAGTGTCTGCGGCTGACCGCGCCCCAGTGCTCACACCTCATCTCCCTCTTCTGTCCTTGAAACAAGCACGAAGTCCCGACAGCACCTGCTTCCAGCCCTTTCCCTTCAAACATCCCTTCGTTATTTTTTCTCTTCACCAGAAAGCGTTTATAAGAGTTATCTCCTGGCTTTACTTCCTTAAAAACAAATCAAAACCCACCTTCACACCTCAACTGTGAGCAGCACCTGCTTCTGTCCCGAGGTCGCCCTGATGTCGGGATTGTTCTGAGGCTGGTCTGTTTCCTTGTCACCTCTCCCTCCGTCTTCCTTTCAGTGCTGTCTCCATCCCTGGCTCTCAAGACCAGTGTCCCAGGCTTTGTTTCTCTCTGCCTCTGGACTCCTTGGGACTCTGCTCTTTGCCTGCTCCCTGGAAGGGTCACGGGGTCACCTGTTTAATTGGTTTCTTCAGTCCAGGGCTCTTCTGAGCTCCCGAGCTGTGTTTCCAGCTGCACTGGGGTGATTTTTACCTGCTCATCACACCTCGCCTCGTCTGGGTTTTGTACCTTCATTCGCGGTGGACTTTTCGTGTGTCGGCCCACAGTGACTGTTCCTGCTCGTCTCCTTTCTTGTCCGCGCTCTTGCCGGCCCCCTCCTTTCTCTGCCTGAACTCCCACGCCATCGCTTCTCATCCCGCCGCTGTCATCTCACTGCCTGCCCGCCTCTTCTTCCTTCTCTGTATCCTCTCACGTACTGTACCTGCTGCATCTCCTGTGGTTGTGAATTGTTACCCATTTCAAGAAGTGCTGGCTTTGCAGGTGGACACCAAGTGTTGCTCATTATTTAAGCCCCATTATTTAGCCAGGTGCCTGGCAACCAGTAAACGACTAGTAATAATTTCCCCCAGCACTTCCAGACGTAAGGTTAGATGTTTGTGTAGTAAGCCCTCTTAGCAACCTCATTTGTTTTCTAGTGAAGCAGTTACCATGCTTTCTGTTTAAATCTTTTAAAAATCTGTTCTTCACAACAGGCTATAAATTGTATGAGGTTCAGATCGTGGCTTTCTGGCTTATCCCGTGTCTAGCATGTGAAAGGAGTTCAAATATTCATTACAAAGAATGGATAATCCCGTGTGTTCTAAAAATTATGCAGATTTAAGCCTGCACCAGCATTGTGTGTCTCCATAACTTTAGCATTCATTATTGGGAATTATAATTTTACCACCTATTAGAGTAAAATGATATTTTATTATTGATTTATACTCATTATTTCTTGAATATATTTCTGTATTTGTTTATCTTTTAAAAGTTTTGTTTGCATTGTCTGTATTGCTATTTACCTGTTTGGTTTTTAGTGCTTACTGTATGAACTCTAAGAATATACTCTACTTTTGACATTGATTACAAACGTTCGCCTAATTGGTTTAATCTTAAACTTTTAGTAATCTTTTCATTATATAATCTCTTAATATTATTTAAAGACTTGAGCTTTTAAAATATTTAATCTTTCTCTTTATGATTGAAATTGATTTTCAGTTCATAGTGTCTGTGTATTTACTACCTGAAATGTTATCTTGAATGGTTCCATACTAGTTTTAAGAGGTATATTTTTACAGACTTTTTCAAATTGTATTTTAACAGTTAATACTTACACTTCATATTGAATTTTTAGATTTTTTTAATGCTTTACTTAAAACCTTGCAGAGATTTTTGCAAAGAATTGTATTTTGTCCCCAAAGTGATTTATGCATGCTGCATGTTAAGTTGCATTAGTTTTCTGACTCTTTGCGACCCCATGGACTGGAGCCTGCCAGGCTCTGCTGTCCATGGGATTCTCTAGGCAAGAATACTGGAGTGGGTTGCCATGCCCTTTTCCAAAAGTGATTTATATACAACCTTTAAAGTAGTTTTAGCTAGTATGATAATTCACTACAACTTTTTTCCTCTATAGTAAAAGGAAAAACTTTTTTAAAAGGTTACACATTAAGGAAGTTATCATTAGTGTTTCTGAGTATAGTTTTCCAGTTTTGTTCAACTGCAGATTTTAAAAATTAGTTCATGGTAGTTATTTTTTTAGTTTGAGGAGAATGTTACCAGAAATTTAATTTGCTTACCTTGAATTTATGTACTTCGTTACAATGCTAATTCCTAGTCTAAATCTTATTGTACATTGTTTTCTTTTATAGAGAAAACACTAGTTTAATTATAGGCTGGAAGCTTTCAATGCGGCCTAATTTTTTAAAAAGAGAGGGAAAGTTATTATTCCTTTATAACAGGAATGTTACTTAAAATGTTACTTAAAATGTTCTTAAGGCTTGTAAGTCTATTTACAGTATTTATATTAGAATTTTCATCTAAAACATTGTGTTAACTTTTTTTTCTAGATTCCTCCTCTCAACTTTTCACTTTGATAAGTTTTCACATCTACAGAGTTATAAGAATAGCATAGTGAGCACTCTCACCCTTCACTAGATACTTATTATTAACATTTGCCACTTTGTTTTTGGCTGAACCATTTGAGCAACAGACGTTATGACACATGGGCTTCTCAGGTGGCTCAGTGGTAAAGAATCCACCAGCAATGTGGAAGATGTGGGTTCGATCCCTGGGTCAGGAAGATCCCCTGGAGAAGGGATTGGCAACCCATTCTAGTATTCTTGCCTGGGAAATCTCATGGACAGAGGGGCCTGGCATGTTACAGTCCATGGAGTTGCAAAAATCAGACACAACTGAGAGATTAAATCACCACCACCACCACAAATATTCAGCATGTATTGCCTAAGAACATGGGTGTTCTCCAATTTCACCATAACAAAATTGGCACTTCAGTTTATTCAACACTGACAATATGTGTATGTTAGTTGCGCAGTTGTGTCCAACTGTTTGCGAACCCGTGGGCTGTAGCCTGCCAGGCTCCTCTGTCCATGAAATCCTCCAGGCAAGAATACTGGAGTGGGTAGCCATTTCCTGCTTCAAACACTGACAATATTGTATTTATATACTACGTGTACATTTATAATACATTTACATATATTCATATCTCCTTATTTACCTATTAATGAATTTTATATCTTTTCTTCCCCATTCAGAACCCAGTCAAGGAAAATACATTGCATTCAGTTATTTAAATCTATTTAGTCCCCCTTTTCTCTAGGACAATTGGCCGACTTTTCTTTTTGAGGGGGGCAGGGCAAGGACATGATATTTTGTTTTGCAGAATGTTCCTTTGTTTGAACTTGCCTGTCCGCTTGGGGTCAGATTCGGGATCTTCCGCAGGAATGCTGCACCGGAGATCCGGTGCCCCTTGGGCATGCTGTTGGGAGGCACCTGGTGGCAGACGGTTAACATAATTGGTTGTTTGATCAGATGGTTATGATGGTGGTATCACATTTCTACACTGTAACAGTATCATTATCCCCTTTGTAATGTGTGGGGATAAAACCTTGATACTGTGTGGGTTTAACATCCATTAATTATTCCTGTTCAAATCATCTACAAGAGTGAATGCAAAATAGTGCTTTTTGTGGTTTTCTCATTCCTTCTACATTTATTGGTTGGTATCCTTCTTTAAAGAAGAGCTCCTCCCCCGCCCTCCTTACCCTTTACTTAGTATCATTTTGGACCCATTGATTCAGTTTTTTTAATAGAATGTGTTACCATTTATTACTGTCACAATTGCTGTTTGTGTTCAGGTGATGCCACATTTAGTCATGGGGACCCTCAGGTATTAACTTTGAATTATCTGAAGGATATCTTCTGATCCTATATCTGTAGAAGAACAGAGTTGACTTTAGAATGTCCTTTTGGATAACATTTCTTTGAATCCACAGGGGTTTTTTCTTATTCACACTGTGACTAATATATAGCATATAGCACATTTTTGTAGATCCTGACAATATTAACACCATTCATTTGGGATCAAAATTCCTTGAATGACTACTTTCCTATGACTTTTTCGAAAGTTGTAGTCATCCCTTCCTCTAATGTAGAAGCTTGCGTTAGATTTCGTCCCGTTGTAGTGACTTCCCATCCCTGGGTCTAGGGACAGGGTGGTGGGCAGAGACAGCTTCAAACTATGTTTTGTCTTCTCAGTTTAGATGTTGGAGTCTGTACTGTGTATAATCCTTTTACTGAAAAGAGACACATAATAGAAAAGCGAATTTCACAGAAATTGGTGGAAGGAGTGCTAGCAGCATGATTAGAAGAAGCCTTGCTGCAATGCCTGAGAGCCAGGGTCCCTGGGACTGACTCAGAGCGACTTTCTTTCATGAAGAACATTTGACTTGTTTTTCTTGAGAAGGTTTATTCTGCTTCTTGTCTCTGTATGTAGAGAGTTCTCTGGAAAGTGGCACGTGCCTGTTACTGCTTACTCTCTTAAGTCTCTAGTCTTTTTATCTTTGGAGCAGGATTGAGTTATGGCCAGGTGGGTAATTCGAGCCCATTATAGATTCTCAAATCTGGGTCATCATGAGGAACAGGATCTGGAGGTATTTATCAGAAAGATGAGACAGTTTAGAGCTCTGTGAAATTGTTGTGTGTCTTGATTGCCCTGGCTTCTGCTTGTGTTGTGTGACTTCCACTGCTTAGAGAAGAACTGGGTTCACATGCCCTTGTTTAGACATAGAAAGTGTGGATGGTCTCCCCTCTGATAGGGATCCAGTGTTAAACATTGAACAGCTCAACAGAAAAGAGGGCAATGGATAGAGGGTGCAGACAAGGAAGGAGGTGCTGTTGCTTTCTAATTGCTGTCAGTACAGAAGAACAGAGCTTTCAAAAGACCCAGGCTTAGGCTACACCTTATGTATGAGAGAGGTGGCATAGCAGGTGGGTAGGGAAAGGCTAGACTCTCTGTGATCCTGTAACAGAAGGGGCTTGGACAACTGGATAGCCACATGCAAAATTGTGCAGTTTTCCCCTCTTCAGACCACTCATAAAAATCATTTCTTGGTAGATTGATATAAGTTTTAAAGGCAAGATATGTACCTGATATCTTAATCTTATTAATGGTCTCAATAACTTGATGAATGAACTATCAGCACCTTTTCTTGAATAGTAAATATTCTTCTTCCAAGGATATCACATTATATGTGACTTCTCCATTTACCACCTTTAACAAAGTGGTGTAATAATGTTTAACTTTGTCAGTTATCTGGGGGAAGTTTCATTTTCTTAAAAGTGGTTTTTGTTGCTTGATTTTAAAGAGCCTCACCTTTAGAATAATCAGCCCATTAAGGGTAAGTTGTCAGGGTTATGAGTTTCAGTCTCCCAGTTGAGGGATTCGGGATGGAAACCACCCCTTTGTTTTCTAGGAGGTGAGTATTCTGTGCTGAAGGCTGACTGTTACCAGTAATTGTAT
The DNA here is from genome assembly GCF_023699985.2 of Odocoileus virginianus. Taxonomy (NCBI): domain Eukaryota; kingdom Metazoa; phylum Chordata; class Mammalia; order Artiodactyla; family Cervidae; genus Odocoileus; species Odocoileus virginianus. The sequence continues at coordinate 35,522,159 of NC_069697.1, forward strand.
ATGCAAGAGAAATGAACCTGTGTTCAGGCCTCAGGAACCCAGTCAGACCAGAGAAGCGTCAGTTTCAACTGCTGTCTTAAGTGTCTCTAGGCCCTTAACAAACAAACAAGCTTGTTAATAGGAACGGACAGATCCACAGTAAAAGCAGGAGCATGTTTTGTTTTGTATATATATATATATCTATATACACACACACACACACACACACACATACATATGTATGTATATATATCTCCAGGCTTAATTTTTTATCATGTTAATATAAATAATTGGTATAATTATTAAAAAGGATAAAAAATAGTATAATTCCAAATGTTTAGTGTTAAAACATTAAGATGTATGAATTTAATATTTGGGCCTACTTGGCTTAGTGGTAAAGAATCCACCTGCCTGAGGCAAGAGATGGAGAAGACACAAGAGCTCAGTCCTGGTGTTGGGAAGATCCCCTGGAGGAGGAAATGGTAACCTACTCCAGTGTTCTTGCCTGGGAAATCCCATGGACAGAGGAGCCTGGGCTCTAGTCCACGGAGTTGCAAAGAGTCAGACATGGCTGAGTACACACACATGCACGCATGTTTTATATAGTCAATTGTTTGTATTTAATTTTATTTAACATGTTTCTCTTTTCCGATATCCTCGTTAGTTGAGGAAATATCCATGAACAAGATTTTCTTTGGAAAATAGTTCTGAGTCCACTCTGACACATGCACACGTGAATACTCAAGATTCCAAAGTCCTGTGCTAATAAGCAATGTAGCTGCAATAATTTTAGCCTGTAAAATTAAAAAAAATGATTGATCACCTGTCCCTGCTACTTAGTAATATATACATAGAACTATTAATGTTAAACAATATAATTTCTAATCCCCTTGTACATTTTACAGAAAGGATCTCTAACCAAAAATTGAAGTCAGCAAAGTGATTTTGTTATATACATATATTCTTTTCCATATTCTTTCCATTATGGCTTATTACAGAATATTGAATATAATTCCTTCTGCTATACAGTAGGACCTTATCGTTCAAACTTCAGTCTTCGAACACAGTCAGAATACCATGTTGTTAACATGTTACCCTGTACTAAAACTGTGGGAAAATGTGGTTATCTTTTCTATCAGGTATGGTGTGAAAATGCAGCCCACTGAGAGAGTGCACCTAGCCGTAGTTGCCTGCGGGGAAAGACTGGAAGAAACCGTAACCATGTTGAAGTCAGCGCTCATCTTCAGCATCAAACCTCTTCAGTTCCATATTTTTGCTGAAGATCAACTGCATGATAGTTTTAAAGGCATAGTAAGTATTTGAGACTTGGTCAGGTCTGTAGAGTTGAATGTTTAGCATATACTATAGTAAAATGTTGCTGAACAAAAATACTTAGCCTGCAGCTCTGCCCTCTTAGAGTGGGGACTGCTCCCTGCTGCCACTTGCGTCTGTGCGCCCAGCCCTGGGGTGTAAGAAGAAGGCTTGGCTCTGAAGGAGTTAGGCTGCTTAGTCCTACTTCGTCCTTTGCCAAGCGTGGAGGTTTTGTTTTACTAACTGTAGTTCCAGGATGTTTTGACTGAGAAGTCCTGTGTCTTAATTGTGTTCCCATCCTCGACTTGAGAGTGCCTCAGTCAGAGTGTGCACAAGGTTTTGATTCTGTTTTGAGTGGAGGGAACTTTTAATTGATAATATGGAGGGAAGTGACTTCTTCCTCTGATAGTAAGGTTTTTTATTTTGGTTTTGCATTAGTTGCAGTCAGTTTGGCTGTAATGGCAGAAAACCCAAAATGTCTTAAAAAGATAGAAGTTTATTTCTCCCTTATATAAAAGCAGGCAGCCTGTGTCCAGGGATTCTGCTCTTTTTTCTCTCATGCAGCTGAGCCATCTTTAACATAAGAAATCTAGCTTATGATCCAGGATGGCTACTCAGGCTCCAGTGATCACACTTATATCCTAGCCAATATGAGGGAAAAAGGGGTGAAGAAGGGTGTTCTCCTTTCTAGGGAGACTTTCCATAAGTCGCACAGGATGTTCCTGCCAGTATATCATTGGTCCGATCTTAGTCATCTGACCATATCTAGCTGTTTGTGAAGACTGAAAATATACTCTTTTAATCAGGACCACTGCATTATCTTAACAAAAGAAAATTACTATGCAAGAAGAAGAGAACAGATAAATACAGAAGGGAGAACATACACAAAAAAGAAAATTCCCCAGAAATCTCATTACCTTGTGTTCTGAAATGGTGGTAAAAGTGATGGTGATTATGCCTTCACCATCTCTGTCTTTCTGTGTTCATTCAGTTAAGCTTTCAGACTGATTTGGATTTTTATGCTTGACCTATATAGGAAAAGCTTATTTGATATTTTCTCAGGTAATTTAGTTCATTTTTCATATTAGTTGAACAATACTACTTGTGACTTCAAGTCTTAGTTTCCTGCTAAAATCTTTGATTCTAAGAGGCATAAAGCTTTACTTACTGTTACAAGGAATGAAATTGGAACATTCTCTTAACACCATACACAAAAACTCAAAATGGATTAAAAACCTAAATGTAACACCTGAAACCATAAAACTCATGGAAGAAAACATAGGAAGAACACTCTTTGACATAAATCACATCAGTGTTTTTTGGATCTGTCTCCTAAAGCAAGAATAAACACATAGGACCTCATTAAGCTTAAAAGCTTTCACACAGTGAAGGAAACCATTGACCAGCCAAAAAGACACAACCTACTTAATGGGAGAAATACTTATAGATGAGATGACCAGTATGCCTCACATGCAGGATTTACTAAAAATCCTGCACCCTAGGCTTCAGCATTACGTGAACTGGGAACTTCCAGATGTCCAAGCTAGGTTTAGAAAAGGCTGAGGAACCAGAGATCAAATTGGCAACATTTGCTGCATCATAGATAAATCAAGGGAATTCCAGAAAAGCATCTACCTCTGTTTCATTGACTACACTAAAGCATTTGACTGTGTGGAAGGCTCTTAAATTAAGAGATGGGAATACCAGACCACCTTACCTGTATATTGAGAAACCTGTGTGCCAGTCAAGAAGCAACAGTTAGAAGCCTGTGTGGAACAACTGACTGGTACAGGATTGAGAAAGGAGTATAAGAAGGCTGTATATTGTCACCCATTCATTTAACTCACATACAGAGCACATCATGAGACATGCTGGGTTGGGTGAGTTACAAGCTGGAATCAAGATAGCCGGGAGAAACATCAGCAACCTCAGATATGCAGATGCTACCACTCTAATGGCAGCAAAGAGGAATTAAAGAACCTCTTGATGAGGGTGAAGGAGGAGAGTGAAAAAGCTGACTTAAAACTCAGTATTGAAAAACTAAGATCATGGAATATGGTCCTGTCACTCCATGGCAGATAGAGGGGAAAAGGTGGAAGCAGTGACAGATTTCTTCTTCCTGGGCTCTAAAATCACTGCAGATGGTTACTGTAGCCTTAAAATTAGAAGACGATTGCTTCTTGGCAAGAAACCTATAACAAACCTAGACAGTGTGTTATAAAGCAAAGACATCACTTTGCCGACAAAGGTCTGTATAGTCAAGGCTATGGTCTTTCCAGTAATTATGTACAGTTGTGGGAGCTAGACCATAAAGAAGGCAGAGCACTGAAGAATTGATGCTTTTGAACTGTGGTATTGGAGAAGACTCCTGAGAGTCCCTTGGATGGTAAGGAGATCAAACCAGTCAATTTTAAAGGAAATCAACCATGGACACTCAATGGACTGATGCTGAAGTTCCAACACTTTGGCCACTTGTTGTGAATAGCTGACTCATTGGAAAACACTGATGCTGGGAAAGATTAAAGGCAGAAGGAAAAGAGGGTGACAGAGGATGAGGTGCCTGGATGGCATCACTGATGCAAGGGACATTAACTTGGGCAAACTCCGGAAGATGGTGATGGACAGGGAAGTCTGGTGTGCTGCAGTCTATGGGGTCACAAAGAGTTGGTCACGATTTGGCGACTGAACAACAACATGACCAGTAAGGGGTTAATGTCCAAAATATATAAACAGCTCATACAACTTAGCATCAAAATACAGCCTGATTAAAAAAATGAGCTGAAGAACTGAATAGACATTTCTCCAGAGAGGACATGCAGATGACCAACAGTCACAGGAAGAGATGCTCAACATTGCATGTTAATCATCAGGGAAATGGAGATCAAAACCACAGTGTGATCTTGCCTCACACCTGTCATAATGGCTATCATCATGAAGACCCAAACAGCAAATGTCAGGACGTGGAAAAAGGGAATCCTTGTATGCTCTTGGTGAGAATGTAAAGTGGTGCAGACAGTGTGGAAAACATTATGGAGGCTTCTCAAAAAATTAAAAATAGAACTACATATGACTTAGCAATTCCACTCATGGGTTTATATTTGGGAAAAAACCTAAAAACACTCATTAGAAAAGGTACATACACCCCAATGTTCATAGCAGCATTATTTACAGTTGCTAAGATATGGACACAACCTAAGTGTCCATCAGCAGATGAATGGATAAAGAAGAGATGATGTACACACACACACACACACACACACACACACACACACACTGAAATGCTAACAAGCCATAAGAAAATGAATATTTTGCCATTTGCATCAACATGAATGGACTTGGAGGATATTGTGCTAAGTGAAATAAGAAAAAAATACTGTGTAATATTACTTACAGGTGGAATCTAAAAATTACAGTGAGCAAGTGAATATAACTAAAAAGGAACAGGCTCACAGTTATAGAGAACAAATTAGTGGTTCCCAATGGGGAGAGGGAAAGGAGGAGGGATAATACAGGGGTAGGAGATAAAGAGATGCAAACTATTATGTATAAAATAAGCTACAGGATATATTGTACAACATAGGAAGTATAGCTGGTATTTTATGATAACTCTAAATGGTGTATAACCTTTAAAAATTGTGTATCACTGTATTGTATACCTGTAACTTACAGAATATTGTACATCAGCTGTAGTTCAATAAAATAACCAAAATAAAAGCTTTACTTACCATTTTAAAATATTTATAGTTTCTGTATCTGTGATATGTGCTTTTGTGATCCTAAGGTCATTATCTGGGTTGTTTTCTGAAATATTAACAGAACAATTAATCTTGCCCTAGCTGTTCAAAGACTAGCAACAGATTGCTACCAACTGTGGAAGCCTTTGAAAATATAATATAAAAGTAAAATAAATTTATTGCTTCATCTTATATGCAGCTCTGTGTTGTCTTCAGATCTGGATGAGTTATTGCTTGTGTAGTATATGTTATATTTTTAGACTTAGTTTTTCTTTAACTATCATAGTTAACTCTGAGAATGTTTGGGTTTTCTTTTGATGAAAGAGAATCAAATATTTCCTGGAATGTGATTTTACTGCAAAAAAGATGACTAGATACTAGAACTTTAAAAATGACTAAGATTTATTTTTGATGTTGGTATTTAAAGGATCTTTAATAAGTGATTAATAAGTCATGCAAGGGAAATAAAATGCTAGTGTTTGAAACTAGTTGATGGAGACATCAAAGCTGTGTTGGATGTAAAGCTATTCCCTTAAACTACGTTGAAAGGCATATGTTCCTTCCAAACACATGTTGGAAGGAAAGAAAGAAGGAGGATGTTTCTAAAAATTACTTGAACACAGATGTAATTCAAAAAGAGATCTTCAGTCTGTTATTTTTTTTCTTCCCCCAGAGATTGTGAATGCTCTGTGGGAAATTTACGTCAACAGTACTGTTGAAGCAGCAATGATAGATAATACTTTCTGAATTTGAAACAATTCAGAGTCTCCAGATGCATTCAGGAAACTAAAAAGTAAATGTGTTCATTATAGATTTTCAGATGAGAAAATCAGATTTTGCTTTTTTTGTAATGATTTTTAAAAAATTGGCCCTGGAAGAACTTCCCTGGCGGACCAGTGGTTAGGACTTGAAGCTTTTGTGGCCAAGGGTCCGGGTTCAGCCCCTGATTGGAGATGTGAGATCCCGTGAGTCACACAGTGTGGCCAGAAACAAAAACTCTGTGCTAGATATATATTTATTAAAATATTTTATTATGAGGAATATCTATTAATATAGAAAATACACCGATAAATATTTTCTTTTTTTAAAAATATATTTTGGCCATGCCTCACAGCATGTGGGATCTTAGTTTCCCAACCAGAGATGAGCCTGAGCCCCCTGCAGTGGAAACATGGAGTCTTAACCACTGGAAAACCAGAGAAGTCCCAGATAATATTTTCTCATCAGTTCTTTATGTTGGTCTGACTTGATTGTAAACATTTTCTGTTACGTCATACATGAGATGGTAATAAAATTAGTGCTTAATTTTTCTGAGTTTAACTTGTTTAAGGATTCAGAAGATTTGTACATCAGGTCAAGTTTGATGGAGGTGAACAGTTTGTATGGTTCTTTCAACTTCCTGGTTTTTTGATTGATACTCTTATAATTTTAATTGTCCCTTAGATCTTTATAGTGACGTCTTCTCTAGCTATTAGAATGATTTTAAGATTTTGAATGAAAACAAAATGGTGGGAAAGAAGAATCTCAACTTTCTCTTAACTGTGTATGACATACAGTATATAACATTTTAATTTTTAGCTTTTGAAAAATAATCTTGGTTTATAATTTTGCAGAGAAAGTGAAACAAGTTTGAATTGAGTTCTTTTATTTTTTTATTGTAGCTTGACAGCTGGTCATTTCTGCAAACGTTTACTTATTCATTATACCCAATAACTTTTCCAAGTGAGAATGCAGCAGAGTGGAAAAAACTGTTTAAGCCGTGTGCTTCCCAGAGATTGTTCTTGCCAGTAAGTTTTTCTCCAGCGTTTTTTGTTTGCATCTTGCTTTTACACATGAGTTAATGAAGAATTTCATGTAAATCAGTTAAATAAACACACACAAATTGTTTTCCTTTTGAATATTAGAAGAAAGAAAAGACTTCCCATAGGACAAATAAAAGCTCTGGTAAAATATGCTGTTAAAAATGAAAAGTGTAAGTAATTTCTATTGTAATACTATTTCTTACATTTTAATTTATTCAGTTGCTATAAACTGTCTCTTCTCTGAGAAGTAGTTGCCTGTCTGCCTGCCTGTTAAGTCACTTCAGTCGCGTCCGATTCTTGCAACCCCACGGACTGTAGCCCGCCAGGCTCCTCTGTCCAGGGGATTCTCTTCGCAGGAATACTGGAGTGGGTTGCCATGCCCTCCTCCAGGAGATCTTCCCAACCCAGGGACGGAACCCACGTCTTTTGTGCCTCCTGCATTGGCAGGCAGGTTCTTGACTGCTAGCGCCGTGTGGGAAGCCCTAAGAAGGAGTTAGAGGTTATCAGATCTTAATGGAGCCAAATCTTTGCCAGTAGGAATGCAGCAGCAGGATCACCTGCCAGTTGCAGGCTGCGTTTGTAATTCGGGAAATGAAACAGATTATGAAATAACTATTTCTGTTTTAACAGCAAGTGAGTTCACCTTTTCTAGCTGATATTTTTAACACAGAAACAGAATTTGAGGCACGTGAACTAAAAGGGAAATGGGAACCATTTATTCAGTGGGACTCTTCTTTGGTGGTAGTCTCTGGTGATAAACCCTGATTATTATTTTTTTTAATCTAAAAATATTCAGGGACTTCCCTGGTGGTCCAGTGATTAAGACTCTGCCCCCAGTGTAGAGGGCCCAGGTTCGATCCCTAGTCAGGGAGCTAGATCCCACTGCTACAACTAACGACAGAGGATCTTATGTGTTGCAATTAAGACCCAGTACACTCAAATAAATAATAAATAAATAAATATTTTAAAAAATATTCAGAAACAAGATTACCTCTTCCTTTTGAATTTAATTCACCCATATTTTAAAAATTCTCAGTAGTTGTTAGAACCACTATAATGTTTAAAATAATTATGGTAGTAGAAATATTGAAAGCTCATGAGTTCTGTTAAGTATAGGAATTATTGGGAAGAAACTTATTCGTTATTAAGTGGAGTAAGGCAGTTCTTAGCATATAGAGTAGAATTTGTCAAATCTAGGATGTCAGTTAAGATTTAAAATCATGTTACATTTTGATAGCTGAATCTGCCTAACCAGTAGGTTTATTGCTGAGCATAAAAAATCTTGATCCTATGGTATCTTCCTTGTTATCTGCCTCCCTTGTAAGAAGCACACAAATAAGGGAGTAGGGGGGGAAAAGCCTAAGAAATTTTAGATAGCTTCATGCAGGCTTTAAATTTTAAAAGTAAAAAAAAATACTTGCGTTGAGTCATTTAGTAGTTTGAGTGCCTTTGTTCTGCCACGTATCTGTACTGAAGTGCTGGGTATATAGGAGTGAACATATACCCAGATTTCCTGTTTTCATACAGCAACGGCAGCCCACTCCAGTCCTCGTGCCTGGAAAATCCCATGGGCGGAGGAACCTGGTGGGCTGCAGTCCATGGGGTCGCTAAGAGGCGGACACGACTGAGCGACTTCCCTTTCACTTTTCACTTTCATGCATTGGAGAAGGAAATGGCAACCCACTCCAGTGTTCTTGCCTGGAGAATCCCAGGGACGGGGGAGCCTGATGGGCTGCCGTCTATGGGGTCGCACAGAGTCGGACACGACTGAAGCGACTCAGCAGCAGCAGCAGCAGCATTGTCTGCTATGGGAGATGAACATTTAAACAAACACATTATGACATTAAATAAACAAGAATACACCACTGAGAAACAGTGAATGGTGAAAGAAGCATGAGTTACAACCGTTGCTCTTCTGTTTTATTCAGCGTTATTAAATTTAATTGTTGATGTTGTGATAGGAAGTTTGCAAGATCATTTAATGATGTGATCTAGTTAAAAATTTGAAATACTGAAATTAAATACTTAAAACCTGTCAAATTGTTCTTGTACTTCATTCACTCTTAGTTCTGCATCTTTTTAACCAGATTCTAAGTAAATTGGTTCTTCATTTTTCTTAAATGAAGAATTTTCTTAAACTATTTGCTGAAGTAGTTAAGTAAAAACCTTAACTATTTCTCCTCTTTTAAAATGGAGGGATTAAGGGACTTCCCTGGTCCAGTGGTTAAGAATCTGCCTTCCAGTGCAGGGGATGCAGGTTGATCCCTGGACAGGGAACCAACATCCCACGTGCCACAGGGCAGCTAAGCCTGCATCCTGCAGCAGAGACCCCATGTTCCACAGCTAAGACCTGACACAGCCAAGTCAATTAATAAACATTCAAAAAATTAAAAAAAAAAAAATGGAGGGGTTAATAGATCTAATGTAAGCTCTGGCAAATCCTCCTTCCTCCAAAAGGAACCATAGAAAAATACTCATGTGACTTATTTCGCCTTCTGTATGACTTCCAGATGGACTTCCCTGGTGGCTCAGCGGTAAACCATCCACCTGCAGTGTAGGAGATGTGGGTTCGATCCCTGGGTTGGGAAGATCCCCTGGGGAGGAAATGGTTACCCACTCCAGTCTTTTTGCCTGGGAAATCCCATGGACAGAGGAGCCTGGTGGGCTGCAGTCCACGTCACAAAGAGTCGGACACAACTAAGGAACAGAACACACAGCGTGACCGCCAGTAGGCAGTGGCTCCCGACGGTGACCTTGGAGCTTCCTGTAGTGTCTTCCTAGACTGCCAACAATACAGTGGTCTGTAAACACACATTTGTCTCATGGTACAGAAGCAAAACAACTTCATTCACTTTTCTGCCCCCCCAAAAAAGAAGAGAGGGACAGACATACAGACACATACATAGATACATACCCTTTGAATTGTAGTCCTTGGACAAGTGAACCTTCCGTACTCAGGCTCTGTGGTTAACTGTCAGATTTTTCCCTCAGCCTGGAATTAAAAAGGGGGGAATGGAGTGATTTTGGCTTTGTAACTGGTCATTAGGGGGGTGGCTTAACCCTAGCTGCAGGAGGAGGCAGCAGCTTTGAAAGGGAGCAGAATGAGGATCCAGATCTTACCCTCATTGTATTCTTAACTAAAAAGCTTTAATTTAGGTTAACCTAATCATTGAGCCTTACTAGTACACTGGGATAGACAAATTTAAATTTGCAGGGGTCAGATTCTTAAGTCTTTGGGTGAGGCACAAATAAAAACTTACGCTTGAAAATTCCTGTGAAAGATACATGTTGGAGGTTTAACCCCAGGAGTGGGGAAGATCCTGTGGAGCAGAAAAGGGCAACCTACTCCAACATTCTTGCCTGGAAGCTTCCATGGACAGAGGAGCTTGACAGGCTGCAGGCCATGGGGTTGCAAAGGGTCCGACCCAACTGAGCACAGCGAGGGCAGGCAGGAGGTTTAACATCTCTTGGGGAAGTGACATAGCCAGTCTTCCAAGACAGGTCTTGTTTCAGCCCTTGCTATTTAAGTGCAGGATCTTTGATTTGTTAGGAGATGATCAGCTCACATATAAGAGCATGGACTTGAGCTTGGTGGTCTGGATTTCAATTTTGACTCTACCAGTTGCTGGCTGAGGCCAGAATGAGGTAAAGATACCAGCTATTAGTGTTACGGCAGAGGGGACAAGTTCAGATCTTCATCTGTATTGGCTAGTTTCTGTATTTATCTCAGGAAATTAAGATTTGCTATGTCAGTTCACCAAAGGTAATGTTATTTTTCATTATGGAAAACATTTCCTCCCTAGTCTTTGAGGATACTGTTTTTACTATTTTCTTCCAGTTTTTAGTATTGAGTTTTTATTTGGATGTGTTTTTATAGCTCTTCTTCTTTAAAAGTTAATAAAAAGATTAGCAGAATATCTGTATATGCTGTTGTAAAAATGACAGACTTCGGAAAAATTAATTTAAAAAATTAATGTCAAGTAGTTTATCTCTTAAGTATTTTTTAAAAAAATAGTGAAAGCCTCTTTGGTGTTTTGTAATGAAATAGAGTTACTGATTCAAATATCTCTCCCCACAGTTAATCCTGAAAGAAGTTGACTCACTATTGTATGTCGACACTGATATCCTTTTTTTACGGCCCGTTGACGATATTTGGTCTTTGCTAAAGAAGTTTAATTCCACACAAATTGCCGCAATGGCACCAGAACATGAAGAGCCTCGAATAGGCTGGTATAATCGCTTTGCTAGACATCCATACTATGGAAAAACTGGAGTGAACTCGGGAGTTATGCTGATGAACATGACCAGGATGAGAAGGAAGTATTTCAAGGTAAGTCACTGATTCAGGTTAGCATTCCTCTCTTTTCCCTCCAGATTGTTTGGTTTCCAGTTTAGTTTTGTTTTATTAAAAGCTAGATTGACCTATTCAGAATTTTTCTACTTACCTAGAATAATTGAAGCAAGTGTGTTCTTAGTATTCTGTTTATTAGAGCATTACAGTAGGTCAAAGCAGGTGGCATTACAGTCCAGTATTAAGTATCAAGCAGCAAGTGTGAACATTCCTAGATTGGTATTCCAGACACAAGTTATCATTTTGTAATCATGCAACCTCATAATACTTGACTCTAAAGTGTGATATGTCCTGGAGAAGCACAGATTGTGGTTAAGAGCTTAAGACTGTCATGTTAGCTTGGTTCAAACACTGAGATCTTGGGTAAGTTTTGAACATCTCCAGGCTTTGATTTCCTCATCTGTGAAGTGGTATGATAGATAACGGTATGTATGTCATGGGATTTTTGTGAGGAATAAATTAATTAGACCAGAGGCTTAACACATAGGAAATGTCGGCTGTTTTGGTGCTATTGGAAATTACAGTGACTTTAAAAAAAATCCCTACATGTTTCTTGTCTCAAATTTTGGGATCAGAAAAGTCCGGCTTATAGAATTCTCTGACTGTGCATTCTGAACACATTGTACTGTTTATCAGTTTCATGCTGATGAATCCTTAAGCCATTGTAGTCTGGGGCCGTTAGAGTCAAGTAGTTTGGCCTTATGTTTAACTTTGTCGCCTGTTCACCACAACTACTAGCCAGCTAGTTAATTTTCAAATGTCAGTTCTCTCAGCTGAAAAATAGAGATAATAAATGGACTCATGTAGGTGGTCTTTTTAAGAGAAACATTCAAAGTGCTTGATATAGGGCATGACCATTAGTAAGCACCTTCAGTTCAGTTCAGTTTAGTCGCTCAGTCATGTCCGACTCTTTGCGACCCCATGAATTGCAACACGCCAGGCTTCCCTGTACATCACCAACTCCCGGACTTTACCCAAATTCATGTCCATCGAATCGGTGATGCCATCCAGCCGTCTCATCCTCTGTCATCCCCTTCTCCTCCTGCCCCTAATCCCTCCCAGCATCAGGGTCTTTTCCAGTGAGTCAGCTCTTTGCATCAGGTGGCCAAAGTATTGGAGTTTCAGCTTCAACATAAGTCCTTCCAATGAATATTCAGGACTGATTTCCTTTAGGATGGACTGGTTGGATCTCCTTGCAGTCCAAGGGACTCTCAAGAGTCTTCTCCAACACCACAGTTCAAAAGCATCAATTCTTTGGCACTCGGCTTTCTTTATAGTCCAACTCACATCCATACATGACTACTGAATAAACCATAGCCTTGACCAGACAGACCTTTGTTGGCAAAGTAATGTCTCTGCTTTTTAATATGCTATCTAGGTTGGTCATAACTTCCCTTCCACGGAGTAAGCATCTTTTAATTTCATGGCTGCAGTCACCATCTGCAGTGATTTTGCAGCCCAAAAAAATAAAGTCTGACATTGTTTCCACTGTTTTCCCATCTATTTCCCATGAAGTGATGGGACCAGATGCCATGATCTTAGTTTTCTGAATGTTGAGCTTTAAGCCAACTTTTTCACTCTCCTCTTTCACTTTTATCAAGAGGCTTTTTAGTTCCTCTTCACTTTCTGCCAATAAGGGTGGTGTCATCTGCATATCTGAAGTTATTGATATTTCTCCCGGCAATCTTGATTCCAGCTTGTGCTCCCTCCAGCCCAGCATTTCTCATGATGTACTCTGCATAGAAGTTAAATAAGCACGCTCACTGTTTCTCCCTTTACATCTGGTTAATACTGAATTAAGCATTAAGGGATATTATATCTTTTATGATATGAATATGTATGTATACATATTTGCACATATATATATATTTAGGATTTTTCCATTGGCTGTGGTGGACCAGAGTTTACACCATTATTTTTATTCCTGTCTTTATGTCTGATTTAAATTTATTGTCCCTTTGTATCCTTCCTACAGGCCACTGAACTGCTTGTAGCCATCACCACCCACATCTGGACATTTCAATCTTAAGGCAGTTAATATCTGTCACTCTTATCTTCTGTATATCTACCAGATATAGGGTTGGTTGGTTTGTTTTTTTAGCTTTCCCATCTTCTGTACCTTTCTGAAATCTTGATTTCGCTTCAGTTTGTCTTCCACAAATGAATGCATTAATGAAGTCAATGTAAACTGTGCTCTTATCAGTCAACCTCAGTTACCCAATTGGCTAATATATTTTGAGCTTTAAAATTTTATCTACCATAACGTTTCACTAAATAAGGCAGGTGTCATACCATGAATTTTCTTTCTTTTCTGATGGTTAGACTATGCATAGTAATATCATACCAGAAGATGGTGCTGTGAGATTATGTGCTAAGGAATAATGTAAGTGCTTAGGGACTCTTCATTTGAAATTCTTAGAGTTACGAGAAGTGTTGTGTTGCAAAGAACCTTAGAGATAATTTAGTGTAACACCATTATTTGATTTTTAAGAACATTTCAAATTACAGCTATGTAGTTCAAATATATCGTTATTTTTTATTTGCCTTTTACTTATTAGAATGTCATTCTTAAAGTATGTGGAACAATTTCTCTGCTTTCCTTTTAGTCTGTGGCATGTTCTAATCCAACTAGAGATGTAGATATGGGAATTGAAAAAATTTCTAAGCTTTCAAACTTTTGTTTTTGTCTGTGTATTAACGACTTAATGAAGAAAAATACGAGGTGTATGATTGTATATTAATTAGTAGGTGCAATTTACTTCATACATACTATCCCTTTGTTTCAGACAACTCTGTTCTTGCCCACTGGGAACAAAGATTTGCTCTGTTTTTAAAATATTTTGTTTATAATTGCTGATATGTTTTGACAAAACTTATTGATTTTTTTTTTTGGTTCCATTTTATATCTCTTTATTTTTCCTGATTTCCAAACATATCTTTAGCAGACATGACCTTGTTTTTTTTTCCTACTGACTCTATATAATTTATGGCACAGATGTCAAATTTTAGAGCTCTAGTGATATGACTGAATTACTTATAATAACTTTTCAAATTGTTTCATAAAGGTCCACAAATGTTATCCCATAGTTATTATTACATGAAAGGCTGTAAGACAACCCACAGGACAGTGACCATGTTTTAAATTCTTAATATGCTTTGCTGTAGCCAGCCCCAACCATTCATAATTATTCAGTTCCAACCTTATGTATTGTAATTATATATTTTAAAATTTAAAATAGTAAAAATTTAGCTTTTTCTTTTGTTTCTGATAATGCTTTGTAGACACTGATATAACCCTGGCTAAGATACTACTTTGTATTTTGTATTATGATTGTTTCTGCAGTGTTGAATCCCTGTTAGGATATTTCTTGACCTTTTCCTATTTATTAGATAAAAATCAAAGACTATAGGCATCTTGAGAATTCTTTTCTTGTATGTTTGCTATACCTTGTTCGTGTCCTGCCATTTATTTTTTTGTAAAGTTTAATTTTGGCCTGTTTTCTACAAGAACTGAGGGGAGGGTATGTCTTTTATACAGCTTTGCTTTCAGAATATTTAGCATGGAGTCTGGCATAATGTAGCAACTCGGATAACTACTGGCAGAGGACAGACAGAAGTTTTAGAAACCAGGCAATTAATGAACTTTTTTTTTGTCACTGATGAATTATGGAAAAGTATGAAAAAATAGAATACTTGCTGTGAGGTAGTTGTGATGATTGTTTTTACATATTTGAAATATGTGTGTGATGGAAGGCTTTTATTGTATTACATATACAGCTTAAGAAAACAATGTCAGTGAACATCTTACCAAAAGGGGCAGAACTTTTCAGAAATTAGTAATCTTTGAGAATGGATGAGTTCTCAGTTTCTAGCATTGTCAGAGCATGATATGAATAGTCATCTGTTAATTTTATTTTTACATATAACATAGACTGATGGTAATAATGAGTTTGTTTTTAAAAGCTTACATAATTCTAAAAATGAAACTAATTTATCTTAATATAATGTGCATTTTTGGTAGATTTGCTGAAATGAATATTAGAGCTACATCTTTTTTTAAAAATTACAAAATAAATCATGCTTGTAAAAATTCAGGCAATTCATTGAGTAAAAAGACACTTTTCCACTTTACATTCCACTATCCCCAGTTTCATTCTTTTGCCCAAATGACATTATATACTTTGCTCTGTATTCTTCAGGCCCTTTTAAAAAGGCATTTTGAAGCAGATATACATGTACATTAGCATATACATGTGGAGACCTTTTATACAGCTTCAGTTTGCTTTTTTCACTTAGCAAATATATAGTTGATTTTTATGTCAGTACATATAGCCTGTCACATTTAATGTGTGTGATATTGTGGAGAAAGAATAATTTATTTGATTGTGTGTACTAGTATTAATATGTAGTTATATGGCTGCTGCTGCTGCTAAGTCGCTTCAGTTGTGTCCGACTCTGTGTGACCCCATAGACGGCAGCCCACCAGGCTCCCCCGTTCCTGGGATTCTCCAGGCAAGAACACTGGAGTGGGTTGCCATTTCCTCCTCCAATGCGTGAAAGTGAAAAGTGAAAGTGAAGTCTCTCAGTTGTGTCCGACTCTTCGTGACCTCATGGAATGCAGCCTACCAGGCTCCATCGTCCATGGGATTTTCCAGGCAAGAGTACTGGAGTGGGGTGCCATTGCCTTCTCCAAGTTATATGGCTGCTTCTGCTTTATTGACTATGCCAAAACCTTTGACTGTGTGGATCACAATAAACTGTGGAAAATTCTGAAAGAGATGGGAGTACCAGACCACCTGACCTGCCTCTTGAGAAATATGTATGCAGGTCAGGAAGCAACAGTTAGAACTGGACATGGAACAACAGACTGGTTCCAAATAGGAAAAGGAGTCCGTCAAGGCTGTATATTGTCACCCTGCTTATTTAACTTATATGCAGAGTACATCATGAGAAATGCTGGGCTGGATGAAGCACAAGCTGGAATCAAGATTGCTGGGAGAAACATCAATAACCTCAGACATGCAGATGACAACACCCTTATGGCAGAAAGTGAAGAACTAAAGAGCCTCTTGATGAAAGTGATAGAGGAGAGTGAAAAAGTTGGCTTAAATCTCAACATTCAGAAAACTAAAATCATGGCATCCAGTCCCATCTTGTCTTAAATCTCAACATTCAGAAAACTAAAATCATGGCATCCAGTCCCATCACTTCATGGGAAATAGATGGGGAAACAGTGGAAACTGGCTGACTTTATTTTTTTGGGCTCCAAAATCACTGCAGATGGTGACCGCACTCATGAAATTAAAAGACGCTTACTCCTTGGAAGGGAAGTTATGACTAACCTAGACAGCATATTAAAAAGTAGAGACATTACTTTGCCAACAAAGGTCTGTATAGTCAAGGCTATGGTTTTTTCAGTAGTCATGCATGGGTGTGAGAGTTGGAGTATAAAGAAATCTGAGCACCGAAGAATTGATGCTTTTGAACTGTGGTGTTGGAGAAGACTCTTGAGAGTCCGTTGGACTGCAAGGAGATCCAACCGGTCCATCCTAGAGGAGATCAGTCCTGGGTGTTCATTGGAAGGACTGATGCTGAAGCTGAAACTCCAATACTTTGGCCACCTATTGTGAAGAGCTGACTCATTTGAAAAGACCCTGGTGGTGGGACAGATTGAAGGCTGGAGGAGAAGGGGATGGCAGAGGATGAGATGGCAGGATGGCATCACCAACTCAGTGGGCATGAGTTTGGGTAAACTCCTGGAGTTGGTGACAGACAGGGAGGCCTGGCGTGCTGCGATTCATGGGGTCACAAAGAGTCGGACATAACTGAGCAACTGAACTAAACTGAACTGATGGCTGAAAAATACCTCATGCATTTTGATTTTTACTTTCCTGACTACACCACCTATGTGGATGAAAATCTTTTCATAATTTTTAGCCGTTTTTGTTTCCTCCTTTGTGAATGGCTGTATGTCCATTTCCTTTGACTTCTACTTTGCTGTTTTTCTGTTTCTGTTGGCTTGAACTCTTTTTGTATATAATGCCTCTTTATTAAACTCATTTTTCATGGCTTTTTTGGTGTTGGATATTCTATATTATATCCTCAACAAGTACTACTAGTGTTATTGCCTCTTGTCCAATATTTTTCTGGTAGGACTTTTCCTTTGCGTTATAAAGATTCCTCTTCACCCCCCGTGCCCCCCACCCCTCCTTTCCCCCTAAAACTGCCCTGGACTTGTTATTTATCTTTTCTTCTTCGAGTAGATGTGTTTCTTAGAATAGGTATGTTTTTCTTCTTCCTTTTTTTAAATAAGTAAAATCCATTGAAGACTTGAACATGACATGATACAAGGGTTATTCCATGCATTACTGGTCTTGGTCCTTGTTGATCAACTCATATTTTCCTTTTCAGATCCTACAAGTATTTAGTTAACATGATCAGTGACTCATTGCAGAGTTGTCCTTTCAATAAATTGTTTTCTTACCATTTCCTTAAGTAAAATTTGTTTCAGTCATTTTCCAGATTTTGTGTGTGTATGTATGAGATTTCTTATTGTGTATAGTCACTGTATTTACTGCATCCTGAGAAAGAAGGTAATACAATTACTATAGTAGATTATATTTAGTTTAAATATGTAGTTTTTTCCCCTAGGAATTCTTACTTTTCCTTCTCAAAGGATAGTTTGCTTATACCTCCACTGAGTTTACTATATATCCTTGAATATGCTTATAACAGTTGTTTTCAGACTCTCTGGAGATAGGATCAGTGAAGAAGGATCAGTGCTTTTTTAAACATTGTTTGCAATCTGTCATGAGCCAATGGTTTTGTAAAAAATAATATAAGTAAATTACTTGGAAAATGTTAAAATAAATAGACATAAAATTACTGTTAAATTGCTATAAAAGTTTCTAAATTTTATGCTCAATTTCTGTACTTAAATCTCTCAGAAGTTGTGAAAAATTCACTCATCAGCATGTTAGAAACTATAGTTTGAAAAGTACTTAGTTTAAACCTGGAGAGTTTCCAAGAGTCAAATTTGTATAAAAGACTTGGTATTCAACTCCACCCCTTTTCACCCTAGATTCAAGTGATCCCCAGCCCTCTTTCAACTCTGTTGTTTCCTTACGTATCTGACTTTGAGTTTTAAAATAATGAGCTATGAGTAATTCCATAGAGGCTGAAAAGGCATCTGATTAAATTCAGTATCTATTTTTTATTTATCAGTTTCAAGTGATCTCTTTGAAATGCCAATTATAAAGGATTAACAAATCAGTCTAAGAATCATAGTGATCATGGTGATAATATAAGAGCTAAGCAACGCTGTGCCAAGTACTGCTCCTGTGTGTGTGTGTGTGTGTGTGTGTGTGTGTGTGTTAGTCGCTCAGTCATGTCCAGCTCTTTGTGACCCCATAGACTGTAGGTTGCAAACCTGCTCTGTCCATGAAATCCTTCAGGCAAGAATAATGGAGTGGGGATGGGGAGACACTCCCTTCTTCAGGGATCTTCCTGACTCAGGGATTGAACTGGTCTCCTGCATTGTATGCAGATTCTTTGCCGACTGAGCTACCAGGGAAGCCCCACTGCTCCTAGTACGTTTCATTTATCTATTCACATGTTTAATCTTCAGCAGCGTATTGCAGAGACATAGGTGCTGTGTCTAGATATATGACACAGGTACTAAAACTGTGTGCTTTTGAAGATGAGGGTACAGTCATAGCACTGAAACCACCTCCTTTCTCTTTCCCTTTCCTTCCCGACTTCTGTTAGTTTCATCATGTCTCTGTACAGCTTCAGGTATCTTTTGTTCTCTCTCCACTTGAGCTGTTCATTCTTCCTCACTTTTAGGTTTACGTTAGGGTCACATTGTTTTGTAACAAAAAAGTTTGCACATCTCCTGTTGCCCTGTAATGACTGCTAAGGGAAGAAGGAGGAACTGTCACTATGCTGCCATTTTTAACCTGGAAGTCTGAGAAATTTGTTCATGTGTTTACCAACAGAATGATATGACCACCGTGCGACTACGATGGGGAGATATACTGATGCCATTGCTTAAAAAATACAAGCTGAACATCACATGGGGTGATCAAGATCTGTTGAATATCATATTTTTTCATAATCCAGGTAATTTTTAAAATTTCTTTTATTCTTTGTAAAAAAAATAGTATTTAGTCAAAATTGAAAAAAATGCATTTATTTGATTTTGGCTTATATTATCACTCTTTATGTTTAAGACAGAGTAAACTAAGTTTAAAATCTTTGCAGAATGTTAATTCTGTGGAATTAGCGTGTGTTTACTTCTTTGTTTTATCTTTGTGTAGAAAGCCTTTTTGTTTTTCCTTGCCAATGGAATTATCGACCAGATCATTGCATATATGGAAGCAATTGCCAAGAAGCTGAAGAAGAAGGAATCTTTATTCTCCATGGGAACAGAGGTGTTTACCATGATGATAAGCAACCAGCATTTAGAGCTATTTATGAAGCACTGAGAAATGTAAGCTCTTTTTTTTTAAGTGTTTTTGTGGACATGTTCCCTGGTTTACAGAGAATTTGTATATCCTTTACTCTAGTTCAGTAGTGATAAGCCCCACCACACCCTCCCCATACAGCTCTGGCACTTGGCTTTCTGCTGTAAGGAAGGACACTGCCTTTTGCCCACTTATTGACCTATGCATTATCAGTATGAACTCACTGATACTATTCTTTTCAGCAAATTGTAATGCAGTGTTCAATGTTATTTATATTGATGCTGAAGTTGTGCCAAATTTAGCGATTGAGTGCCCCTTTTGGCCATCTCTTGTGCTTATTTGACGCATTTCCTTCATTATTTTGAGTACCTTCTCAAAGAGGAGGTACAAGCAAAATATTCCAGGCTTATCTTACTATGCCTTCCCTGCCCTCGCCCTGAAATTAGCTGTCTCTCTAAGGAACTCTGATGCTTATTGCTGCAAAGGTGTCTTCCCTTCCAAGCCCTTTTAGCAGCAGAGCTGGGAAATACAAAAATGCAAACACATACACACACAGAGACCTCTGCCCGCACCAGCGCACCCAGTTTCATTCCCCCAGGCTCCTTCCTTTCCTCTTCTACATGGTTTCTGTTTTCTTCCAGTTAGAATCCTGGCTGCAAACTAGAACTTTTCCTCTTTTGCTTAATGCTATAATACATTTAAAATAATTTCAGAAATGCTCCATTTGTAGTACTATCCCCACTCTTCTCCTTGAAAAACTAGCTGGCTGTAAGCATTCAGTTTGTTTACAGTCCTTCTCCCGCCCTCCCCACCCCTGGATGAGGGTGCATGTTCTGTACTGTATTTGCGTTAGTTTTTTTCTCCTCCTGTCAGTGTCATTATTTATTCATTTGAAATACTGTTGGATTCATGTATTTCCACATGCTTTCAGTTTTAAGTTTTTTTCCCCTCATCTCTGTTGATTCAATTTTTAAGGACTTCATTAATCACTTTTTTGGCTGTGCTGGGTCTTTGCTGCTGCACAAGGGCTTACTCTAGTTGAGGTGAGCGGGAGCTCTCTAGTTTCAGTGCGTAGGCTTCCCCTTAGCGTGGCTTCTCTTGTTGCAGAGCACAGACTCTAGAGCAGGGGCCTCAGCAGTTGTGGCTCTTGGGCTTAGTTGCCCCATGGCATGTGAAATCTTCCAGGACCAGGAATTGAACCCGTGTCCTGCATTGGCAGGCAGAGTCTTAACCACTGGACCATCAGGGAAGTCTTAGTTCAGTTTGATATGAGGAATATTAATATACTTCAAAAAGTCAAAGCTGTATTAGGGTTTACTGAGAAATTGTTTCTTCCCCATCCTTCCACCCCAAGTCCCAGCCCCATCACGAATTTCATTTTCTGGTTTGTCCTTGTACAGATGAGAGGGTACACGTATGTTTTGTAAGTCCCTTTTTCTTACATGAAAGGTATTGTTCATCTTTATTTGTTCTTTGCTTTTGTTTTACAATATTCTGTAAGTTTGGGCATTTATAAATATCTTCCTCATATGTTTTTTACACAGCTGTATGATACTCCACTTTGTGCATGTACTAGAGTTTATTCAACTAATCTCTTAAGTTTGAACGTTTTGGTATTCTCCAATGTTTTGAATGATAATGCTGCAGAATTCCCTGGTGGACCAGTGGTTAGGGCTCCATGCTTTTACTGCCGGGGCTCTGGTTAGATCTCTGGTTTGGGGACACTAAGATTCTGCAAACTGCAGGGTGGGCCAATAGAGAGGGGGAAGGAGAGAATGAGAGAGAGAAAAGAAGGAAAGAAGTGATGGAGGGAGGGAGGAAGGAAAAAGCAATGTATTAATTAGGGTAAATTCCTGGACATGGGATAATTTTAATGGAAGTTACTGCCTGTTTCCCCTCCATAGGGATTATTTTGCATTCCTGCCAACAGTTCATGAGGAAGCCTGTTATGCACAGGAGTATATTGTCAACCTTGAAAATTTTTTGCCATGCTAATAAGTGAGAAATGGAATCTTAGTTTAAATTTCGCTTTCTCGTATGAGTGAGATGAACATCTTTTTATATATCTAACAGCTGTTTTTACATCTTTTTGTTGTGAATTTTCTTTCAGATCTCTTACTTAGTCTTCTGTTGATTTTTAAAAATGACTTTATTTTTAACATATTTCATATGCCATCCTTTTCACTCATAGTGTAAATTATTTGGTGGTTTTTAGCATATTTATAGAGTTGTTCAGTCATCACCATGTGAGACTTTCATACTTTACTTCCTACCTGCTCATCATTTGCTGCAAGTTCTTTGTGTATTAAAGATATTAGTTCTTTTTCTGTTATATCTGATGTAAATATTTTCTCCCAGTTTGACTTTGTTTATGGCATTTTTTGTCATTCAGAGTTTTTTTTTTTTAAATTTTTGTGTAATCAAATTTAAAACCTTTAAAAAAAAGTCATAGAAAGTCTTTCCCTACCTATACTCAGCTTACCGAAAAGTTCACCTATATACTGTTTCACTTACTACATTTAGTCTTCTGCTCAATTTGGAATTTACTCTTGAGTAAGGGATAGATCTGATTTGATCTTTTTCCAAGTGGCCGTCTTGTCCCAATTATGTTTATTTGAAAGGTTATCTATAACCTGAAGATTTGAGATACTGACTTTATCATATACTAAAATTCCATTTGTGATTTCTCGATTTTCTCTTTTGCTCCACTGGCCTGTCCATTTGTACACTAACACACACTGTTTTAACTATGATGTCTTTGTGCTGTATTTTAATACCTGCTGGAGAGGGAGGCCTGGCGTGCTGCGATTCATGGGGTCCCAAAGAGTTGGACACGACTGAGTGACTGAACTGAACTGAACTGAACTGAAGGGCTATTCCCTGTTCACATCCTGTCCTTATAGTGTTTTCCTACTTAGTGTATTTTTATTTTTACACAGGTATCAATGCATTTAACAAAAAGTTGTTTTTTCGTTGGGAGTGTGTCATTGTCACATGTCGACTTAGTAACTGCTGATGTTTTGATGGTGTTGAGACATCTTAGGAACAAAGGTTGTCTTTGATTTGTGTCTTTCAGGAATGTTGAATAGATCTTTTCATACAGTGGATTTTGAACATATCTTAAGTCTATTCAGGTTTCTTTGTTGCCTTTGTAAATGAGGTTTTCTTTTTTAAATACTAAACTTTATATTAAGTTTGGAAAAAATTATTCTGGCCCTGTCACCCAGGTACCTGTTTCTGTCTCTTTTTCCCCTTGGTCTTAATAGTCCACTTTTATGTAGTTAAGGTGGATTGACAGGGGGAGATGATTATACTTCACGTACCTGTAGATTGATGCATGAATCAGGTCTCTGAGTATGTTGGGGACCAAGACTTGGGGCAAAGCCAAATAAGGATTGGATTTATGATTTTGCTTAATGAGCTGTATATCAGTCACTATCCATGCAGCTAATTCACCGATACCTAGGGAGAAGTTATAAGTGACCATTCATCTTTCAGGGGGTATGTTCACTGTGCTGCTGGACTGTGTCTGATCTTCTATGGATGTGAAGACAGATATCAGTGACAGGAGTGCTGGTTTGGTCTAAGTGTGGGGATCAAAAGAGCTGATGCCCCTATTGGCGAGACTCTTAAGTATTTGCTAATGACACCATCCTTATGGCAGAAACTGAAGAGGAACTAAAAAGCCTCTTGATGAAAGTGAAAGAGGAGAGTGAAGAAGTTGGCTTAAAGCTTAACATTCAGAAAACTAAGATCATGGCATCTGGTCCCATCACCTCATGGGAAATAGATGGGGAGACAGTGGAAACAGCGTCAGACTTAATTTTTTGGGGCTCCAAAATCACTGCAGATGGTGACTGTAGCCATGAAATTAAAAGACGCTTACTCCTTGGAAGGAAAGTTATGACCAACCTAGATAGCATATTAAAAAGCAGAGACATTACTTTGCCAACAAAGGTCCATCTAGTCAAGGCTATGGTTTTTCCAGTGGTCGTGTATGGATGTGAGAGTTGGACTGTGAAGAAAGCTGAGTGCCGAAGAATTGATGCTTTTGAACTGTGGTATTGGAGAAGTCTCTTGAGAGTCCCTTGGACTGCAAGGAGATCCAACCAGTCCATCCTGAAGGAGATAAGTCCTGGGTGTTCATTGGAAGGACTGATGCGAAAGCTGAAACTCCAGTGCTTTGGCCACCTCATGCGAAGAGCTGACTCATTTGAAAAGACCCTGATGCTGGGAGGGATTGGGGGCAGGAGGAGAAGGGGACGACAGAGGATGAGACGGCTGGAGGGCATCACCGACTCGATGGGCGTGAGTTTGAGTAAACTCCGGGAGCTTGTAATGGACAGGGATGCCTGATGTGCTGTGATTCATGGGGTCGCAAAGAGTCGGACATGATTGAGCGACTGAACTAAACTGAACTGAACTGATCTCAGTATTTGCTAGTACACTCTCATTAATAGGAATGAGAATAAAGATACTGAACTAATCTCCTGAGACACAGACTGTATTAGGATGTCGAAGAGTGTAGCAGCTGTGCCCCGAAGGGCCAGGGAAGGCCTCATTGAGGAGGAGGCATTTGAAGTGAACCCTGAAGAGATGAGTAAGAGTTTGCCAGGTGAGCAGGCAGAACCAGCACTGCCTGAGAAAAGGTCTTGAGGGTGGTGAAAATCCCATGAGGAGGTCAGGAGTTGAGCTGTTTGACTGGGGTGATGGGTGCAAGTAGGCAGTGGCTGGACTGGGCTGGATGTGGTGACGATGTGTGCTGTGTAAGGTGATGATCTGCAGCTGAAGTTTTCTCCTGGCAGTGAGTGTTGCTCACACTTGGTGGTAGGGAAAGTGCTGGTAGCATTGTAGGCTACAGCTTTAGTGTTTTTCTAAGTTTCTTAATCCTATAAGCCTGAGAGATAGGGTTTCTGAATAATCAGTTTATCATGATACAGCTACACTCACTGAAGAGTGATAAAATTTAGTGTTGATGTTCATTTTCATGTAGCTGACCTTGTATGCCTTCAGAATCAGTATCATATTTTAATAATGCTTTATTATGGCTTGTCAAGAGGTGATAAAAATAACAGAAGGTACTTTAGGAGTTCTGAGACTTTGCAGGGTAGAAAAGAAATGCACTCCTATAAAAATGTGATTTCTTTGTTGCCTCTGAGCATTAAAAAAAAAAAAATCCATTATTAAGGAATTAAATCTTACTAGTTTTATTTGATCTTTTCTTTGATCTCTTATAAGTACATACTTAAAAAAAACTGAGTATTTGTTTTAAGCTGATTAATTACACTCAATTTTTAAGAAATAAATCTTATTTTAAAAACTGTTTCAAACCCTGAAGTAATTAATGACTAGTGGTTGTTTTCAGTTTGTATTAATTAGCCGTATCTACCCAGTTTTCAACTTAACGAAGTTAATCAGTCTTTTTGGTGCTTGGTTAATGTTTCTATCTTCTCTTATCTATTATTCAATGGAAAGTATAATTTTTAAAAGAATTACTGTTCAGACAGAGGTATTTATGCAAGTTTCAGAGAGAAGCTTAGTCATAGCCATTGAATGTTGTGAACCATAAGGATGTGAACCATTTGTAAAATGTGAACGCATGGCTATGTCTGCCAGCAAATCAGGTTTTATAGTCCATACATAATGGTTAAATATTAGTTGTTGAGTGAATACAAATACTAAGATTAAAAAGTGCAGATTCACAGTGGGAATAAAGCATTTTATTGCGCTGTAAAGTATTTTCTGCTTCCTGTATTTCATTTGAATTATTAGATTTCATGGTGTTTCTGTGTTAACTTTGATTTACCTCATACCCTTCTTGTATCTGCATAAGATGCAGTAGATTTGCAGAGATGCAGGGGACTCAACATCCTCTCCTGCACAATCTTGTATGTAGCTGGCACTTGGCATCTGAAGGATTGAACTGCCTGCCATTGTACTTGTATTTTTGAAACATGTTCTGTTTTTTGAAAATGCCTTGAATTATCTCATTGTAGGCATCATAGCCTCACTGTTCACTCTCTGCCTTCAGCTGACATTCTTATATATAAAACATGACCTTCCTAAAAGTTTGTGTGCTGGGTACGGTGCCAATGAAGAGGGAGTGATTATCTGTGTCAGGAGAGCTTCTCGGAGGAGCTGACATCGGTCTGAGCTGGAAGGACGAGTACCAGGCAGCCAGGAAAGGTGTGGACGAGTCGGGTAGCACGCAGTGGGGGAGGAGGAGGCCTGCAGTCAGGGGAGGGCACCGTGGCCTCTAGGCAGGTGAGCTGCTGGACGCCAGGAGGGTGCACAGTCCTGGGTTCTGTGGAATCTGAGCCTGGCGGAGGGCGACTGCTGGCTCTGTATATACAGGTGGGCATTTGGTGATTTCTCACCTTCTTCTTTAAAGGTCAAACTTCTATGGTGGACTAAAAGAGCTGTAATCCCTGAGGCACTGTTTTTATTTCAGGAAAATATTCATCAAAAGACCTTCCCAGTGAAGAAAAAAATTTTTTTAACCACAGACACTGGGATTTAAAATCACAAGGAAATGCACTGATTCTCAAGTATTCCCCAGGAATTAACATTTAAACACCTTTGCAGCGTTTCCATTTTTAGTCGTTGTAGAGTAGGAACAAGACCAGTTTGGTCTGCCCAGTATCACTCGCCTCTCAGCCACAGTTGCCCTAGTACGTTTTTGTACACAGTGAACTGTTACCAGGCTGACACTCCATTACAGGTGTTACACCTTGATGAAGGTTCCCTTCTTTGGCATGGCTGCTACTTTTAGCCCCAGACAAGTGTAGACACATCTATATACAGCACACCGCAGTTCACCACTGGTAACTGAGCTTCATCTTTTCAGCAGAGGTTTTGAAACTCACTTGGCACGGTTGCATTTGCTTTTTTGGGTTAGCAGTGCTGTCTGCTTTGAGCACTTAGAGCTTTGTAACTGGGAGAATTCTCTCTCCCTTCCTTAGTTGCTTCATTGTAAATTGTCATGTTTCATAAAGTTGGTGTGAGGTTTAAATGCTTTACTGCATATAAAGCTCTTAGCCTGATGCCTGGTGTGTAGGAAGTGCTTTCTTTTTAACCAGTCCAGCTTTCAGCAGTTTCTTCCAGATCCCAGAGTGCTGGCTGTTATTATTTTCATTACATTTCTTTCTAGTTAAGCCTCTTCTCCCCCCTGCTTTTTTTTTTTTTTTTTTTTTTAATACTTTAAGATATTTATCTTCAGTGTATGGGATTAGGTTTGAAAAAATTACCCAAGAAGGAAGGTTTCATGCAGTTAACACTCCTAGTCTTCTTGCACTAGAGGCACCAGGGTTTAGGATCTCTGTTCAGCCCTATCACGGCAGTGTTCTGAATGAGCATTGAAGTTCAGCCTGTTCTCCATAGAGGGGCTGCAGCTTCCTACAGACTCACTAATTGTGATTCAAGTGGTGCTTCCATTTCCTCTCCCTCTGTGGCAGGGTAGTAAACCTCAGGTCATTTGCAGTCCTCTTAGATTTCTGGTTCTGAATTTCCTTTAGAGTCTTCCATTTTTTACTGACTTTAAACTTTCCTGTAAGATATTTCCAAGCCCCATCAGTCTTTCTAATTGTAGTTGCAAATAACAAAAAGGTACATGGCCGAAAATGCTAAGAGCTCAGCTTTTTTCCCACTTACTACTACTACAGTGTTTTCCAAAATATATTTCTTGAGGTATTAATACATTTTGTAGTGAAAAAGGATTCTGAAAGTACATTTTGGAATTAGTGGGCCAAACAACATCCAACAGGTGTGTTTTCTGTTTTAATCGATTCTCATGTGTCCCTGTGAATCTCACTCAAGAGTGCATGGTGTTTAGCAGTTCTCAAACATCTATCCTTGTGCAGCTGGAGTACTCTGGGAAACCCTGAACTGTGCTGTCTCCATCTCGCTTCTTCCCAGTCCAGCTTCACCAGTGTTACCGGAGTGATTTTTGGCTTTTATTAGTCTCTCTCAGCCACCTTCAGACCTGTTGCTTGTCTTCTCACAGCTGTGAGAATCTTTGGGTCTTTTCTGCTCTTGACCATGTCCTTGCCTTGACTCAGGATTCTCTGCCTCCTCCCTCCTCCTGTGAGATGTCTTCTATTTAATTCATTGAAATTATTTGTTGGGCACGTGCTGTATATGAGACTTTTTAAAGTGGAGACTGCTGATAAAAAGTTGATTGAAGAAGTTATTGGGAATAGTTAAATTTTTATATATATCTTTGTCTTTTTATCTTCTTTCTCTAGTGTTCTTTTGAAGATGACCACATCCATTCCTTATTAAAACCATTAGAACTGGAACTACAAAAGACAGTGCATACATACTGTGGAAAAATTTACAAAATATTTATCAAACAGCTGACAAAAAGCATACAAGACCGTCATGACAGACCGCCGAAAGAAAGGTGATTCTTGGTGACTGCTAAATCAAATGAATTAAAACAACAAAATATCAGAGACTATTGTGAAGGAATAGTCTTAGATGAAGTTTTCAGGAAGGAATTATTCATCTTCAGTAGAATTTTTTTCCTGAAGAAGTCAAATGAGCTATATTTTCATGTAATGAAGAACAAGTTGAAGTCTTGGACCTCAACAAGAAGATATTTTTGATCTCTGATGTTTTATAATGTTATCTGGTATCATTCCAGTATTGACAAAAATGTTATTGAATGGTTATAGCCTACAGACTTGGGTTGACTCTTAACTCTCCAGTAGGTAAGGGCAGTAAGGATATATGAATGGAGAAAATGTACCTCATACACAGTGGAAACACTCAAACTGTGAGTATAGCAATAATCTTATGTCAGCACTAACCTCACTTTAAATGTGTGAGAAAAAGAAGTTGTTTACAGAAACAGGAAGGGTTCTGTTTCTAAAGAAATGTGATGGAACTGATGTCACTATCGACAATCTGTGTGTGCCTTTATACATTTCATCTCTGTTTAAAATATTTTTGTGACAATCATGTTTAAAAGTGTTTTTAGTTTATACGTAAGCTGCACATTTAAGATTGAGCTCCATAAGGAAAACAGTGAAAGTTTGGATTTTAGTCTGTGTGTGTATTTGTGAAATGTAGTATTTTCATTTGTATGTGCTTAACTGTCTTGCCAAAAGTCAGGTCTAAGATGATTAAGCAAGTATTTTAGGAAAATTTTTTATCACTTTAAATGAAAAATTTCAGCTTTACTGGGCATTCTGGAAGCAATAAATATGCAGATAATAAAGTGAGAACCTAAGAAGTATACTTCTGTAATGGTGGAAAATGTGATGGACCAAAATATGGAAGCTATGTCTTCTGTGAGCAGTGATTACAGTTAACAGTGGAGCAGGAAAAAGTGATCCATTGAAACCTTTTCTTTTCTACCTCAAAATGGCTTTGCAGAATATCTTTGAAGAAGCAAATATACATATACAACCTTAATTTAAGTACATTAGAAAACTATCATGGATGATTTGGCTTAAGATTGTCACATCTGACTGTAGAAAACACAGTTTTGATTTGGTTAATGTGCATGTCCTCCTTTTTTGAATATCACTTAAGACAGCTATTTTTTTTTTATCCTGACAGTAAGGAAAAAATTACTTTTCTTAGTGTTTTTGACCTTTAACTGATATAACTATAGATTCTGAGTACTTAGCATGTGCTGTGCTGGGGCACGTGTCTCTTTACCAATTACTATGAGGTTAACTTTTTTTTTTCTTTTGATATTTTAATACTTAAATAGAGAAGAGAAAATCATGAAGGAAAACTGCCATGGTGGTTTATGAAGTACCTGAAATAGTGGTGACTGGCTTTATGAAGACCCAGAGCCCTCTGTGGGGTTTGGAAGAACAGCCGGCCTCTGTCTTGTGCGGTTGAGTCAAGGACAGGTTGAGAAAGAAAGGTGTGAGAAAGACGAATCAGAATTTGGCAAGAGCCCGGCTCTCGTGGGGCAGAAGCATTTAGGGAATGCCACGGTGAACATGAGAACTCGTGAACGTGTTGAGATTGAATTGGCTAAATAAAAAATGGGATCCCTAGAATTTTGAAGTTTGGAGCAGGTAGGATCATTTTTAATGGCCCCAGAGGAGACCCTTGGCTGCCTGGCCACATTAGGCTCTTGTGGAGACCTTGACGAGAATGACCAGGGCTTCACCTTAGCTGACCCTGGTATGCCATATCCAGATGGGTCTGCACATTACACAGAAGTGGAGAGAACGGTACAGTGGTACTCGTCCAGATTGAACACGTCCGTGTTTACCACTTTTGTGTTATCTGTCCCTTTTTCCTTTGCTAATGTATCTTAAAGAAAATGCTAGTCATCATGTTATTTCACCTGTATAAACACTTTGGTAGCCACAGTGACATTGCACCCCCTTTGGCTTCAGTTAATATCGAAGGCATATTCCCCTTATGATAAGGGTGCAAAAATAAGTCACCTTATGATTCTATTTTTAATAAGCACCTCAGATGATTTTGGTGTCATTTAGTTTGGGAACCACTGGAAATCATTCTGCCAACTTGAAGGTTGAAGTAGGACCACAATTCTCAGCCCAGTTGATGGATTATAAATGTGATTCTGGAATGTTAGTGGAAGTACTTGGGGTTATTTACAAGATATGAATTTATATTATTAGGAAGCTCCTTAGGTTTAATTTTCTCAGTGAACAGACTCTTAGTCCCGTGGGCTCTAGTATGATTGAGACTGGGTAGAGTGTATCGTAGTTTAACTGGATTGTGTGCTGTGGTCTCACACATGTTGTGCCTTATTTATACCATCACACACTGTCCACTGTGGGGTCAGTTGGAAGGTCCTTCACTTGGTTTATTCAGACCTGACCTAATTTTAGCATTTTACCATAAATTGGGTTATGGTGAAAACTCTCCACTGAGGGACTATTTTTACCTAAAGTTTAGGATATCACAGGAAGTCCTTGACAATATTAAAATGAATTTTCTGCGTTTATCTTTGGATAAACTTTTCCCTTGAGAAGTTTCAGGAAATACAGTTTCTCAGCATTTATGAAGTTAAATTCTAGAGCAGCTTACAGAATGTTTTATATTTCTTTCCTTAAGACAGTGTATCTATGCAGTGTATTTGAATTATATTATATATTCTTTGAGTCTATGTCTTAGAAAAATTCTGACCTCAGAATTATCTCTGGGCTACAGTTTTACCAAAGTGGAATGACTTTATAATGTAGTCAACCTTCATTTATATGAAGTTGCCATCTTAGAGGAAAAAACCTTGGGAAAAAACCTTGAGAAAATATATATTGTGATTTACATTTTAAGAAAATGCATACGTTGTTTTTCCCCCCTGTGAAGAGTAGTTTATAATGTATATACAGTAACCCAGTTATCTCTGGATACTTTTGAGCCGAAACAGTATTACTGCTTCACTGCTCTCTCATTTTGCCTCAAGTTGAATGTTACTGGTATAAAGGAAAGAAAACCAAACTGAACTGGATCTGCATTCTCTTCTTGATTTGGGGGCCAGGGCATATCATTCACCTTCTCGGTCCCGTAAGCTTGCGAACAATCAGTATGCCTTGCCCACCTCATGAGACTCGGCAGTCATGGGGCTGTGAGCCCGGGAGAGAGAACGGGTTAGCTGCATGGCCTGTCTCACGCCACTCCGGCCTTGCTGTTGAAGTTGTGTGCCACGCTGTTGTCTCCTGTACAGATCATTCTGTTTTAGACCGAGTGTTTGCGGACGTGCACTATATCTCCAGTGTGAATTTGCTTAGCTTGTGTAAGGAAGAGAAAGTGAAGAAAAGAATGATGTAAATGAATGGTGAGAGGAAGAAGGAAAAGAGAGGAAGTGACAGAAGTGAGGAAAGAGAAGGGAATAAGAGAATGGCCAAAGGCAGAGTAAGAGAAGAGTGGCTCAGAGTGGGGAATGGAGAAGGCGAGAGGGAGGGAAGTGGTGTGGGGACAGTCACTTTTGAAGCTGCGACCCCCTAGCCTGTCCTGCGGTCAGCTTGCCTTCCTCTGTTCATGGCCCTGCGGGGTCAGGCTTTCATGGAAGGGGCAGCCAGGCTATGGTTGTTGAATTTCTTTGTTTGATTTGTTGATAGTAAAGTCTTTCCCCAGTTACTCTGCTCACTGATCATTTAGTGCTATGATTCTACATTGTAGTTTTTTTTTTTTCTATATATTGGATCCCAGTTTGTGACCCAAGACTTGTGGAAACACGATGACAAATATCTTCCTTTTTGACATCCTTTTAGTCGTCCCAGATACTGGATTATGCAGGACTGACCACATAGATAATATGGGAGGTTAGGGTGGAAGGGATAACCTTATTAGATCTGAAAGGGGCCCAGGGATCTTATCTGATTTTCCCAGATGATATTGATAGGAGGCCAGGTTTGGGAACCACTGCCCTACCTTGAGTGGCAGTTTAAACCACACATCACATCCATTGATTCCTCAATAGGCATACTTCCAGGTGGAGTGTTAGGAAGGGATTCAAGAGAACAGGAGACAACAGGAGTACATTAAATGGAAAAACCTTGAAAGAGGGTAGTCAGAGTCTTCTTTTTCAGAAGTTTATATTGTAAGGAATAAACATCTTAGTGTTAATCAGTAGTGATTTAGTAAGCCCGCTAATTTTTTATTTTTAACTTTTTGATTTCTTAGAGTAAACAGAGAAGAAACGTAGGGGCACAGTGTATCAGGAAAGGTAGGTGCACAATGTGTCCGTGTAGGACCAGTTATCAGTTTATTAAATTTAACTTCAAGTGTCTTAAAACAATTGCCTTATTGCATTCTAATATTTAATAAAAGTAGATTAAATAATGATTAGTACTGTAACAGTTATCCTTTTATACTTTGCCAAAGCAACCCTTTTTTGCCTATTAAAGCCTGGCTTAACTGTCCTAATGTTTGTTGTTTCTTGATTCATTGAGCATGAAACTAGATTTTTAAATCTAAGTTATATGAACTTAAGGCAGGGGTAAATTGTGGTGCAAGAATTTTTTTTTAACTAAAAATGAATATGGTGTTAATTTAGATATCTAGCAATTACAGAATTATGAGAAGAGCATGGAATAGGATATTGGACTAAGCAGTTTAAAAATGATTACAAATGAATGTCGCACTTACTTCTAAATGAAAAATACCTATTGTCACCTCATTTCTACCAATAATTTGAAATGTCTAATGGGATTATTTTTAAAGAATTTTCTGTAACTCCAGTTTTCCAGTTTTCAAACAAAAGAGAGCCTTTGAAAAGATGTGGAGAGAAAAAGGAAAATCTCTCTCACTTCTAATGCTGTGAATGCTATTTGGAAGGTGTGGTTAGACTTTTTAATACAAACTTAACTGATGTGAAGCCTCTGATTATGTGTAGTTTACATATACTGTCTGAATTCGTAAGCATATTCAAATATACAACATCATAGTCCTTGTAAAAACTAAAGAGAAGCAACAGTGTACCTTCCATTTAAAATATAAGTTGACTTAAACTATGATGGAAAATAGCTGTTTTCAACCCGTGTGTAAAATTTCTTCAGGGAGTATTGGGGTGTTATGCAAAAATAATTCAGGTCTTGTAGCTTTGCTGTAGATGATGTCATCCATTCAAACTCAACACACATGCATCACAGTCGTTGTCAGGATTTGAGAGCTGGGCCAGTGGCGTTTGATGGATGTTGTAACAGAAGATCTGTGAAGGAGATGGTGGCTTGCAGCTGTTCCTGAAATCAGAAACTGGAAGGTGTTTCCATTTTTCACAAGTATTTGCATAAATGTGTTGATATTTTGAGTAGTAATGATTCTAAAGCTGCAAGAAGGCATTTTGCCATACTGTGATATGTAGCGATTACCACCCTTAAACTGCTTTTTAACCTGAAAATATTACAATTTTAGGATAAATTGGATATCCTCCAAGTAGTTTGTGTGTCTTGGCATTTATTAAAGAGAAGGCGAGTGCAAGATTATAGATTCAGATATAACGTGAGAATAATGGCAAGTTGCTTTGTTTGGTTTTCGGGGGAGTTCATATCATCTTTTTCACTCTGTGGTGGTATTAAGTGAATATATACTCAATAAATGTCTGATTTCTTCAAATGGTGTGTCTGAATTATTCTAGAAGGCCAATACATGTTGATGTATGGCAAAAAACCATCACAATATTGTAAAGTAATTATCTTCCAATTAAGTAATTTTTTAAAAAAGTAGTTTTGAAATCATTAGCCTTGGGAAACTTGATAACTAAAAGTCTAGGCAGGTGGCAGTTCCTGGATTGACTGATTCACCAACTGGACAATGTCATTGGAAACCTAGGTACCTTCTGTCTTTACATTACAGTTCTCACCATGTGAGCTAGTTTTCCCCCCATAGCCCCCAAGTGGCAGCCAGCATTCTGGGTCCCAAATGACAGCCAGAGGCAAAAATACATCTTTTTATAACAGGAAGGTGCCACCTGTCCCCATTCACTTGCCCTCATAGCCATAGCAGTGACTGTCTGTCTCCAAAACCATTACTTTTCAAAGAGAATAAAACTTGAATGGTTTTCTCAGATCTTAATTTGCCCCACACTTAACCGTAGCTTCCCCTTGAAAAATGGCTACTCGCAGGAAAGGAAAAGGAAGTAAAGAGGGTTCTGTTAGAAGCCTGTGGGGTAGAAGGGTAGATAACAGACCTACATGATTTTACTGGCCCAAGTATTTCTTAAAACTTCCCAGGGATCAAATTTCAGATCTAGAGGAGAGCAATTTTTCTGTGCCAGAGTGTGTGTAATTGTACTTTAATGGGTCTTCGTAATGTTATGATCCAATAGTTCTCAGGTTTACATATTTTGTTATTTATACTATGATTTTCCAGTCACAATAGATAGCATAAGCATAAGGGTTTTAAAAGATACTGAGCTGATGAGTACTTACAAGAGAGTTAAAATCAACAGTCTTTCGTTTTAAATCATTTATAAGTTACACAATGTCCTTATTAAGATTCAAACAATACAGAAGAATTAAAAGTATATGAAGTAAAAAAAGACTCCTAACAAGCCACCCCCGAGAACATTTGGTGTGTATCCTCCCTGTCTTGCTCTGCACATTTACACGTGATGCACCCACACTGGGCTGGCTTCTACAGTGTCTGGCAGCTTGCCTCATTTCAGATTATACATTATAATATCTTGCCTTGTTGATACATTAGATCCACCTCATTCTTTAGCTACATATTATGTCATAATAGTGTACTTAAGTAGAGATTAGCCTATGGACTTCTGAAGTGTGAAACCAAAAATAATGAGTTTTAACTTGTTAGGGGAAGTAGTCATTAACTACTTTTACCATTTTTCTAGTTGTGATTTAATTTAAGTACCTTAAGTGGAAAGTTTTTGTAAAGTAATTTGTAATAAATATACAATAAAATAATAAAAGTAAATAATAGTTATATCTTTGTGAGACTGACATGTCTAAGTACTGTTACTTCGGAGTTATTCTTTTACCTTTCCATTCTTAAAAAGACATTTTTGAATAGTAAAGTTTTAAAAAATTTATTTGTGAAAATTAACAAAATTGGACCATCAGTTTTACTTATGCTTTATCTACGGTTCTTTAGCATTTAAAATATTTTAATAGGGTCACTTAACAGGTTAAAAGAGGTTTTTAATCTGTTAGTGCTGTCTGACAAATATAATACAAGCACATATATAAGTTTTCTAGTAGCCACATTAAAAGCAGTGAAAAGTACTTGCTACTAATTTTAGTAATATATTTTGCTTAAGTATATCCAAAATTTTATCATTTGGGCATGTAGTCAATATAAAAATATTTAGTGAGATCATATTTTTTTCATATTGTACTAATAAGCATGTGTTTATCACATACAGTGTTTGTCACATTTTTGTTATCTCATTTCAGCATTTGTCATCTCATCATCAGCATTTGTCATCTCATTTCAGCTTTGTCACGTTTCAAGTGGCCACTTGCGGCTCGTGGTTAACAATTTGGACAGCACAGCTCCACTAGAGTGCAAACTTGAGGCAAAAGTCATTTCTTTTTTCAAGTAGTGTCTGTCACCATGACTATACATGGTAGACACAGATTTGCTCAGTACATTTTAATTGAGAGATGTTTTATAAAACTGTGGAGGTGTTTTGTAAATTGGGACAAGTTTGAACTCTGGCCATTTTATTTTTAAGAACAAGAAATAAAATTCTGTTTCCCAAAATGTATACCCTCATGGATAGTGAAAGAAGTTAAACCAGAAGAGGTGAAAAATTCTAGTCTAATTAAAGTGTGTATGTCTGAGATAATGAGAGGAACCTCAGTGCTAGCAATGTTGTGGTGAGTCTACTGCACAGAACTTCAGGTGACAGTGTGAGGTCATGTGATTCACATACCCTCCTGGTCCACTTTTTGGGTCATTGATTATTCATGCACACACATTAATCTCAAATCTATAATAAATCTGAATCTGCTCTGGTAGATTCTGGCTTCCCTGTGTTACTAAACCTCCCGTTTAAAGCCAGTTCTTTGACCTTGCCCTGGATTTGTCATGAGGCTACCATTGGCATGTGTGGTGGTGAGAGGTACCCACTCTGCCAACAGTCACCCTCGCAGTGGTGCTCATGGCAGAGAGTGTGGAGAGAGGTGGATCACTGCCTTCTCCCTGGGGCCCCTCTGGCGGCCTATAGTTCATAGGGTTGCAGTCAGACACGACTGAAGCGACTTAGCACGCGTGCCCACCTCTCTTACTCATCTATGAATTTGTTTTTATGTTAAAAATTTCCAGTGTTTTCTTTCATACCATCTTGTACTCATTTCAAAAATGTACTCTTTTCTTTTTTCTCCCCAAGGATGTTCATGATTTTGCATAATCCCAATCACAAAGTTTCTCTTTATTTTGTTTTGGTCTGCCTCTAGTGTTGGATGTCTGGTGATTATAGTTGGTATTAAGGTGCCTAAGAGCTGAGTAGAAGCTCTGCATGGGTGGGATATATTATCTGATGGACTTTACTATAGGATAATCTGTGCTGTTTTATTGGGAACTCTTGATTCTCTCAGTATCTATAGGTCTTTTTCATGGGCTGGTCAGATGCCTCAGAAAGGAGACCAAGTTTATATGGTTTGAGCCTGCATTCAATTGTGAGAACTAAGGAGGGGAAGGGGGCTGTTATCTATCATTTAATTTACCTCCCCCCTCTTTTTTTTTTTTTTTGGAAAGTGAGTTGAGGCAAATGTATCCAAAGTCACATATTTTTCTTTTTTTTTAATTGAAACTCTTGAGCCAGTTAAACTGCAGACTCAGTCGTCGTGGAGGAATGGTACTCACTGCACAGAGGGACAGTGTTGGGGTGAGGTTGGGGGGCTGTCTAGCAGCTCATTCGTTGAGGCCACCAGTGCCCCTACCTTCAGCAGAACCTTGTATGCAGTTCCTGATATTTCTCCAGGTCTCTGATTCAAGCGGCTTGTTCCTGTGCTTTCCCCGTTTCCTGCTTGTGCAGTGTGCTAAGTTGCTTCAGTCGTGTTTGACTCTTTGTGTCCCGCCAGGCTCATCTGTCCATCGGATTCTCCAGGCAAGAATACTGGAGTGGGTTGCCATGCCCTTCTCTAGGGAATCTTCCCAACCCAGGGATCAAACCCGTGTCTCCTGCATTGCTGGCAGATTCTTTGCTGCTGAAGCCACGAGGGAAGCCCATTTCCTGCTTACATTTCAGCAAAGAAAAGGATCAGCAACTCCTTGTTTCTTTACTTTTCAGCTTTCAATTTTTTGTTGCTGCTTTCATCTCCTTTCTTGTTTTCTTTGCCCATGTGGATGTATGCTTCTGTTTTGCTATCACTTTGGTGGAATTTAGTGAAGACACAAAGGTAATATGTGAGTTCAATTCACTATATTTAGGCAATTTGTTGTATTTTAGCCATGAGCCGTTGCAGGATCTTAGTTCCTCAACCAGGGATTGAACCTGTGTCCCAGTGCTGCAGCGGAAGCATGGAGTCCTAATCATTGGATCACTAGGGTTGTCCCAACATGAAGACCTTTTTAAAAAAAAATTGTTTATTTTTATCTGTGCTGGGTCTTTGTTGCCACCAGGAAAGCCTGGAGAGTTTTGCTCTTGAAACTCCAACATGAAGAGTTTCGATTTTCTTTCTATCTATGCTTCTAACTTTATACAATTCTAGTTACCCTAATTACATGTGAAAGACTCATTTAGCTAAACTCTGGGTGTTTTAAGCTCCATCTTCTTTCAGAAAGCTCCTTATTCCACCCACACAAGACTTTATTAAAGGAGCTAGGCTTTTTCTGGGATAGACCACTAAGTATGATGCTCTTTGCTTTCTATTTATTATCTCATGAAATCTTTATGACAGTTCTAGGAGCGAGATATAATATATGCACTTTTTAAGTGGAGCAAATGAAAGGCATAGTATGTTACTGGCCTACAGCAAAGCAACTTTTAAGTGGCAAAAGCAGACTTCAATGCTCTTATTTTTTTTTAGCATTGTTTTTATTTTATTTATTATAAATGAAACAAAGATGAGTTTTTTTAATGATGAAAGGTACAATTCATAAAGAAAATAGAAATCATAAACCGTTAGACACCTAACAACAAAGAAGGAAAGATACATAAAGCAAAAAGCAGAAGAAATATAAAGGAAAAGAAAAAGATATATAATCATAGTGAAACATATTAACATTTCTCTGAGAATATTTTACCAAGTGGAGAAAAAGTAAGAAATGGAGCATCTTGAATGATATCATTAATAATTTAAATATAATAGATTTATATTTAATTCATTTATATTAATCTTATGTCCTACACAAATATATTTAAAACTTTGTATCACGTGCTTAGACATTTAGAAAAACTGGCAAAAAGATAAACATTACTAAATTTCAAAAAGAATTATTTTTTTGTGTGTGATTCAGTTACACATATACACATATATTATTTTTGAAATTATTTTTCATATGTTATTACAAGCTATTGAGTATAATTCCTCATGCTATACAGTAAACCTTTGTTGCTTCTTGCATATCTATTTTTTTAAATTAGAAATCTAACATTCTATTCGTACTAAGTCAAACAAGTGAAATCAAAATGTCATAAGTTTTTTAGGCAAAAATTCATAAGTTTTCTAAAATATATATATTATACATATTTTTATATATGTATACAAAAGCTTTTCTACTATGTTTGATAAAGGCTTGAGAAAGAACATCAGAAAAAAAAAGAGATGGAGAAATTGGAAAACATAAAGTAAATGAAATGGGAGCATGGAATCTGAAATAGAAAAAGTGAATCAAACTAGACAAAAGTAAAAGATCCTCATATACTCCAGGTGTTTTTAAACATGGCTGCTCATTAGAAACATATCTGGATCTCTGGTGAACAAAAGCAATACCTGGGCACTTATATTTTTCAAAAAATTCCAAGATACTTCTGATACTCACCTGGATTTTAAAAAGTGATTACAAGATTTTCTATTAGTTTGTAATTTGGGTGATATAGAATCTGTTGACCAATCATGATGCAATGGTATTAAGTGAGTAATAGTTAAAAAATCACAATAGTAAAAGATGTTTATCAGTTTTTACAATCAATAACCAGACCAAAATAAAAGATAATGACACGTCCCGCCTAACGTGTGTTCCTCAAGGACTCCCGTCGCCTTCAAGACCTTTAATGAGACCTGAGACTCAAGTCCAGGAAAAATAGGAGGCAAAACCTGAATGAGCCGGCCCGGCTTGTTAGCCTCGCCTTCCTGTCGAGATTGTATCCTCCGGGCTTAGGAACCTTTCTTCACAGCGTTGAGGGAAGCTTTTCCAGTAGTGCCTTCCTGCTGCGACGAGCCTATTTCCCGTGCTGCACCGCGGCTTTCCTCTTTCTCTTCCGGTCCCACGCGCTTCAGCATCTGCGGGCCGTGGTGCAGACATGGCCAAGTCCAAGAACCACACCACGCACAACCAGTCCCGAAAATGGTATAGAAACGGCATTAAGAAACCCCGATCACAACGATATGAATCTCTTAAGGGGGTAGACCCCAAGTTCCTGAGGAACATGCGCTTTGCCAAGAAGCACAACAAGAAGGGCCTGAAGAAGATGCAGGCCAACAATGCCAAGGCCATGAGTGCATGTGCTGAGGCTGTCAAGGCCCTCGTGAAGCCCAAGGAGGTCAAGCCCAAGATGCCAACAGGCGGCAGCCGCAAGCTCAGCCGACTTGCCTACATTGCTCACCCCAAGCTCGGGAAACGTGCTCGTGCTCGCATCGCCAAGGGTCTCAGGTTCTGCCGGCCAAAGTCCCAGGCCAAGGCTCCAACCAAGGCCAAGCCACCTGCAGCTGCGGCTCCAGCTGCCAAGGGTGCCCAGGCCCCCACCAAAGCTACAGAGTAGAGACCTTCATCTGCTGGTGTGAGGACAGAAGGACTGGTGTGACCCCCTGGGCTGCTGTCTGTGTGGGGCTGGTGTCCTCCTGTGCTATTTGTACAAATAAATCTGAGACAGGAAAAAAAAAAAAAAGATAATGACAATTGCAAGCCATCATGGAAACGTGATTAACCTAACAATATAAAATAATTATATACAATTTGGATCAAGCAGAGTGATGTGGTAAATGGAAATGCATACATGCACATTTTCATCCACCCAGCCAGTCTTATGTCTTTTAGTTGATGCATTTAATCCATTTACAGTTAAGATAATTATCAATATGTATAATCCTATTACCATATTCATAATTGTTTTGGTTTATTGTTTTCTGTAGTAGGTCTTTTTCTTCTCTACTTTCCTGCCTAGAGGAGTTCCTGTAGCATTTCTTGTAAAGCTGGTTTGGTGGTGCTGAATTTTCTTCAACTTTTGCTTGTCTGGAAAGCTTTTGATTTCTCCATTAACTCTGAAGAGGAGTCTTGCTTGGTAGAATATTCTTGGTTGTAGTTTCTTCCCTTTCATCACTTTAAATATATCATGCCATTACCTTCTGGCTTGTAGAGTTTCTGTTGAGAAATTAGCTGATAGCTTGATGGGAGTTCCCTTGTATGTCATTTGTCTTTTTCCCCTGTTTCTTTTAATAGTTTATCTGTCTTTAATTTTCATCAGTTTTGTTATTATGTCTTGGTGTGTTCCTCCTTGGGTTTTTCCTGCCTGGGACTCTCTGTGCTTCCTGGAATTTGTTGATTATTTCCTTTCCCATGTTAGGGAAATTTTCAGCTTCAAATATTATCTTTTTGAAGTTCTCTCTTCAAACATTTTCTCAGGTCCTTTCTCTCTTCTCCTTCTGGGACCCTTATAATGCAGATGTTGCTGCATTTAATGTTGTCCCTGATCTCTTAGGCTGTCTTCATTTATTCTCATTCTTTTTTCTATATTCTGTTCTGTGGTAGTGGTTTCCACCATTCTGTCCCCCCAGTCATTTATCCGTTCTACTGCCTAAGTAATTCTGCTATGGATTCCTTCCAGTGTATTATTCATCTCTGTTTCTTTGTTCTTTAGTTCTTCTCAGTTCAGTTCAGTCGCTCAGTTGTGTCCGACTCTTTGTGACTCCATGAACCGCAGCACACCAGGCCTCCCTGTCCATCATCGACTCCTGGAGTTTACCCAAACCCATGTCCATTGAGTCGGTGATGTCATCAACCATCTCATCCTCTGTCATCCCCTTCTCCTCCTGCCCCCAATCCCTCCCAGCATCAGGGTCTTTTCAAATGAGTCAGCTCTTCATATCAGGTGGCCAAAGTATTGGAGTTTCAGCTTCAACATCAGTCCTTCCAATGAACACCCAGGACTGATCTCCTTTAGGATGGACTGGTTGGATCTCCTTGCAGTCCAAGGGACTCTCAAGAGTCTTCTCCAACACCACAGTTCAAAAGCATCAATTCTTCAGTGCTCAGCTTTCTTTATGGTCCAACTCTCACATCCATACATGACCACTGGAAAAACCATAGTTTTGACTAAATGGACCTTTGTTGGCAAAGTAATGTCTCTGCTTTTTAATATGCTGTCTAGGTTGGTTATAACTTTCCTTCCAAGGAGTAAGCGTCTTTTAATTTCATGGCTGCAGGCACCATCTGCAGCGATTTGGGAGCCCAGAAAAATAAAGTCAGCCACTGTTTCCACTGTTTCCCCATCTATTTGCCATGAAGTGATGGGACTGGATGCAGTGATCTTAGTTCTCTGAATGTTGAGGTTTAAGACAACTTTTTCACTTTCCTCTTTCACTTTCATCAAGAGGCTCTTTAGTTCTTCTTCACTTTCTGCCATAAGGGTGCTGTCATCTGCATATCTGAGGTTATTGATATTTCTCCCAGCAGTCTTGATTTCCAGCTTATGCTTCCTCCAGCCCAGCGTTTCTCATGACGTACTCTGCGTATAAGTTAAATAAACAGGGTGACAATATACAGCCTTGATGTACTCCTTTTCCTATTTGGAACCAGTCTGTTGTTCCATGTCCAGTTCTAACTGTTGCTTCCTGTCCTGCATACAGGTTTCTCAAGAGGCAGGTCAGGTGGTCTGGTATTCCCATCTCCTTCAGAATTTTCCACAGTTCATTGTGATCCACACAGTCGAAGGCTTTGGCACAGTCAATAAAGCAGAAATAGATGTTTTTCTGGAACTCTCTTGCTTTTTTCGATGATCCAACAGATGTTGGCAATTTGATCTCTGGTTCTTCTGCCTTTTCTAAAACCAGCTTGAACTGGTTTAGTTCTTCTAGATCTCTAGTAAACATTTCTTGCATCTTCTCAATCTTTGCCTCTATTCTTTTTCCAAGATCCTGAATCATCTTCACTATCATCATTCTGAGTTCTTTTTCTGGACGGTTGTCTATCTCCATTTAGTTGTTATCTGGGGTTTTATCTTGGCCCTTCATCTGGAACATAACTTTCTGCTTTTTCATTGATTCACTTTCTGTAATGTTTTAGTCGCTGTGGGATTTTGGTTCTTCTTGGTTCTTCTGCCTGCTGTGTGATGGAGGAGGCTAAGAGGCTTGTGTAAGCTTCCTAATGGGAGGAACTGGTGGTGGGGAAAACTGCATCTTGCCCTGGTGGGCAGGCCCTTGCTCAGTAAAGCTTTAGTGCAATTATCTGCTGATTGGTGGTTTTATGCTCCCTCTCTGGTAGTTTTTGGCCTGAGGCAACCCAGCCTTCAAGTCTATGGTAGGATTAATGACAGCCTCCAAGAGGGCTTATGCCAACGGGTCCTTCCAGGACTGCTGCCAGTGCCCCCATTCCCGTGGCCTCCTCAGGAGACTCTCCAATACTAGCAGGTGGTTTTGGTTCAGTTTCCTGTGGAGTCATTGCTCTTTTCCTCTGGGTCTTGGTGCAGGCAAGGGTTTGTTTGTGCCCTCCAAGACTGGGGTCTCTGTTCCCCCAGTCCTGTGGAAGTCTTATAATCAAATCCCACTGGCCTTCAAGGTCAGATTCTCTGGGGATTCCCAGTCCCTTTATCAGTCCCCAGGTGGGAAGCCTGATGTGGTATTCCAAGTCTTCACAGCAGTGGGAGAACTTCTTTGATATTATTATTCTCCAGTTTGTGGGTCACCCACCTGGCAGGTATGGGATTTGATTTTATTGTGATTGTGTCCCTTCTACCATCTTGCTGTGGCTTGTTCTTTGTCTTTGGACAGGGGTATCTTTTTTTGGTAGGTTCCAGCATCCTGCTGATGGCTGTTCAATAGCTAGTTGTGATTTTGGTGCTCTTGCAGGAGGGGATAAGCACATGTCCTTCTACTATGCCATCTTGAACTGGAAGTTCCTCAGTGTTCTTATTCTTAGCCTCAAAGCAACTAATATGCATCCTTTTGCTTTGTTGTTATTGTGGCTCTTCCTTTTTCTACTACTATATTATCTTTGGGGAATATGATGTTAGCTATTGAATGAATCATTTAAATTTCTCTTTAAAAAGACTTTCTGTTGGTTTTTATGTTAATACCACTTTAGGTCATGTGAGGGAGGGTAGTTTATTAAA
Organism: Odocoileus virginianus; assembly: GCF_023699985.2. Classification (NCBI taxonomy): domain Eukaryota; kingdom Metazoa; phylum Chordata; class Mammalia; order Artiodactyla; family Cervidae; genus Odocoileus; species Odocoileus virginianus. Next base: position 35,565,691 of record NC_069697.1, read on the forward strand.
GTGCTTTTCATTAACCTCATGCTCCAAGAATCAAATCCACTCCATACGTATCCTTTTGACAGCTTAGCATCATATCCACAGCTCTGTAATTATATACTGCACCATACAGACACATTTGATAAAATGTTCAGTTTTAAACAATTGTCAAATTTGCTGACAATTTGCCAACTTTTTAATACCAAAATATCATCTGTGAAATTAATTATAATATTTATCTGAAGTATTCCAAACATGTGACCACTCAGTCTATTAAAAAAAAAAAAATCAACTTACCCTGCAAAAGCAAACAACAAAAAACCTTCCCACCCAAGAAAGACCTACAAATCGATACAGAATTTGTATATATTCCAGATATCATTGATCCTTATTTGTGATAGTTTTAGAAAAACATTATATTTAAACTTTAAATTTTTAAATTTACTCTCCTTTGCCCTCTCTGTCAGTCTCTCCCTCTGTATAATTAAGGCTTGTATATGAATTTTTCCAGGCTGAGAAAAGAATCAGTGAAGAAATGTGAAGGTGATCAACAAAAGTCTGAAATTTTATAATTATTCTGTCTCTCTCCTTTAAAAAAACTCCATAATATTTCAGAGATCTTTTGACTGTCTCAGGGAATAAACTGAGTACTTCTGGCTAAATACTGAAGAGAGGATTCTGATATTGATGCCAGCTAGTCTGAGTCCTATTCATTCCTGTTAGGATTCTTGTATGACAAGTGATTAAAAATGGGTTGTTACTAGGTAACAAAACAGTAAATTTAAGAAAATCCAAACCATCTCAAGCATCTTTTCTAACCAAAATTTTATGAGACTAAAAATCAAGTACAAAGAAAAAACTACAAAAAACACAAATATGTGGAGGCCAAACAAATATGCTATAAACAACTATGAATCACTGAAAAATCAAAGAGGGAGTAAAAAAATACCTGGAGACAAATGGAAATGGAAGCACAATGATCCAAAATCTCTGGGATGCAGGAAAATCAGTTCTAAGAGGGAAGTTTATAGTAATACAAGCTTACCTCAGGGAACAACAACAACAACAACAAAAAACACAGTATTGGATGTCCTAGCCACAGTAATCACACAAGAAAAAGAAATAAGAGGAATCCAAATTGGAAAGGAAGAAGTAAACTGTCACTGTTTGCAGATGACCTGATACTGTACACGAAAATTCTAAAGAACTCAACAAGAAATACCAGAACTCATCAACAAATTTCATGAAGTTGCACAATATAAAATTAATATACAGAAATCTGTTGCATTTCTATACAATAACAACAAACAGAGAGAAATTGAGGAAATAATCCCATTTATCATCACATCAAAAAGACTAGAACACTTAGAAAAAATATAACTAAGGAGGTAAAAGGCCTTTATATGGAGAACTATAGACATTGATGACAGAAAGTGAAGATGACACAAACAGAAACATATATCATATTCATGAACTATAAGAATTAATATTGTTAATATGTCCATACTGCTCAAAGCAATCTGCAGATTTAATGCAATTCCTATCGAAATAGCCATGACATTTCCATAGAAATAGGACAAATAATCCTAAAATTTATATAGAACCACAAAAGACCCCTAATTACCAAAGCAATCTTGAGAAAAAGAAGAAAGCTGAAGCTATCACACCCTGTGACTTTAGACTATACTACAAAGATATAGTCATCAAAACAGTATGGTACTGGAACAAAACATAGATCATCTATGATCTGGAACAAACTGGAACAAAATATGGATCAATGAAACAGAATAGAGTCAGAAATAAACCCATGCCCCTATGGTCAATTAATCTATGACAAAGGAGATAAAACTGTACAATGGAGAAAAGACATTCTTAATGTGATGATGGGAAAATGAGACCGCTACTTGTAAAAGAATGAAATTAGACCATTTTCTCACACCACATACAAAAATAAACTCAAAATGGATTAAAGAGCTAAATGTAAGAGCAGAAACCATAAAACTCCTAGAAGAAAACATCAGCAGAACACTCTTTGACATAAATTGTAGCAATACTTTCATGGATTTGTCTTCTAAGGCAAAGGAAACAGAAATAAACAAATGGGATCTAATTAAACTTAAAAGTTTTTTCACAGCAAAGAAAGCCATTGAGACTGCTATCCAAAAGTCTACAGGCAATAAATGCTGGAGAGGGTGTGGAGAAAAGGGAACCCTCTTACACTGTTGGTGGGAATGCAAACTAGTACAGCCACTATGGAGAACAGTGTGGAGATTCCTTAAAAAACTGGAAATAGAACTGCCATATGACCCAGCAATCCCACTCCTGGGCATACACACCAAGGAAACCAGATCTGAAAGAGACACATGTACCCCAATGTTCATCACAGCACTGTTTATAATAGCCAAGACATGGAAGCAACCTAGATGCCCATCAGCAGATGATGGATAAGAAAGCTGTGGTACATATACACCATGGAATATTACTCAGCCATTAAAAAGAACTCATTTGAATCAGTTCTAATGAGATGGATGAAACTGGAGCCCATTATACAGAGTGAAGTAAGCCAGAAAGATAAAGACCAATACAGTATACTAATGCATATATATGGAATTTAAAAAGATGGTAATGATAACCCTATATGCAAAACAGAAAAAGAGACACAGATGTACAGAACAGACTTTTAGACGCTGTGGGAGAAGGTGAGGGTGGGATGTTCAGAGAGAACAGCACTGAAACAAGTATACTATCAAGGGAGAAACAGATCACCAGCCCAGGTTGGATGCATGAGACGGGTGCTCAGGGCTGGTGCACTGGGAAGACCCAGAGGGATGGGATGGAGAGGGAGGCAGGAGGGGGGATTGGGATGGGGAACACATGTAAATCCATGGCTGAGTCATGTCAATGTATGGAAAAACCACTACAATATTGTAAAGTAATTAGCCTCCAATGAATACAAATAAATGGAAAAAAAATAATATGCTGTTAAAAAAAAAAAGAAAGCCATTGATAGGGAATTCCATGGTGGTCCAGTGGTTAGAGCTTGGCCCTTCTCTGCTATGGCCCTAGGTTCAATTCCTGACCAGGGAACTAAGATCCCACAAGCCATGCAACTCAACCAAAAAAGAAAGAAAGAAAGAAAACCATTGACAAAACTAAAAGACAAACTAATAAATGGGAGCAAATATTTGTAAATGTTGTGACCAATAAGTGGTTAATATCCAAAATATATAATCAACTCATACAACTGAATATCAAAAAACAAACAAGCCAATTAAAAAAATGGGCAGAAGTCCTGAATAGACATTTTTCCAAAGAAAACATCCAGATGGCCAACAGACACGTAAAAAGATGCTTAACTCAGAGGAATTTCAATCAAAGCTACAATGAGTTATCATCACATGCCTGTCAGAATGAATGTCATCAAAAAGACCACATATAACCATTGCTGGCAAAGATATGGAGAAAAGGGAACCCTTGTGCACAGCTGGTGGGAATGTAACTTGGTGCAGTAACTGTGGAAAACAGTATGGAAGTTCTTAAAAAAAATTAAAGATAGAACTACCATATGATACAGCAAGTCTACTCCTGAGTATATATCTGGAAAAACAAAAACACTAATTTGAAAAGGTACATGTACCCCTATGTTCATAGCAGCATTAGCCAAGGTATGGAAGCAAAAAAATGTCCATCAACAGATGAATGGAAAAAGATGTGTTTTCTGTATAATATATATATATATATATGTAAATGAACCTGGAGAGTATTATGCTTAGTGAAGTAAGTCAAACAAAGAAAGACATAACATATAGTATTTACTATATGTTTTAACTTATATGTGGAATCTAAAAATTGAAGCAAATGGATGAATATAACAAAGCAGAAACAAACTTATAAAGAACAAATAGTGGTCAGCAACAGGGAGAGGGAAGTGGGAGGAATAATACATGGAAGGGGATTATTACCATGCGTAAAATAAACAAGCTACAAGGACATATTGTACAGCATGGGAAACACAGTTTATGGGAACTGATAGTATATAATAAGTTTTAAAAGCCTACCATACAGAGATAATGAGGGCTTCCATTTGGTATGTATCTTTTCAGATATTTTCCTTCACACATTCATGTGTTGTTTCTGTCGGGGTACAGTCAGCGAAGCAGAGTCCCCATGGATATTACAGAAGAGGAGTTAATGACAGTCATTAGACTCTAGCCAATTGTGGGGGGAGCTGGAGAAATGAAAGTCCAGAAGAGGGAGTTGGACGATTGAGAAAGATCTAGTAGCCACTCTCCTGAAGCAGTGCTGTGGGTGGATAACTTGGAGCTTGCATGAAATCTGAGAAGCCCTACTACATCTCACAAAAAACCCAAGACTTGTGGCAAGGTCTGTGGGAAGCTGTTGTCTCTGTGGGGGGAACTGGGAGGGGGGTTGCTGTGGCAGCAGCAGAAGAGATGGATGTGGAATGAGAAGAGTTAGAACAAGTTGAAAGCCGCTAGGAAAGTCTGGGTCTGTCTGACTGTATCTCACTGGGAATTCCTACAGAATGTGGCTGCTGACTCCAGCTCAGACCCAGACAGGGCAGGGACTTCTGGGAAACATGGTTCCCAGGTTAACAAATTTGACAAGAGTGTGTAAGTACATACATGTTTGTATATATATGTTTATATACATATATGTGTGTGTGTATGCATTCATACTGTACAAGGGGTTCTGTAACCTATTTTTCTTACTTCAACCATTGTAAACACTATTATTTATATAGCTTGTTAGCATATCTTTAATCTTTAATGGCTGTTTAGTTTCCCATCATTTTAAAGATTTATTTGATCTGTTAATCTTCTCAATTGTTTCACACTGGAAGTTTAGGCAGGGTTGCTTCTGGTGACTGGAGCAGTGAGTGAATTAGATGAAGAACACCACCAGGACATTCCAGAGCAGAGTGGTAGGGGTTAAGTTATAATATTCCATTATTGTAAGGCTTTTAGTAATTTCTATTAAGACTGACTACATTTTCTCTGATTTGTGTGCTAAGTTGATTTAGTTGTGTCTGACTCTTTTTCAGCTCTATGGACTGTAGCCCACTAGGCTCCTCCATCCATGGGATTCTCCAGGCAAGAATACTGGAGTGGGTTGCCATGCCCTCCTTCAGGGGATCTTCCCAGGAATGGAACCCACATCTCTTACATCTCTTGCATTGGCAGATGGGTTCTTTACCACTAGTGCCACCATTTAGAGGGAAGATCATTGCTCTGAGAAATGAATGAAAACCACATTAACTGGGCTCGGTGGCAGGTGGTACATGTGTCATTGTCATCAAACACAGTGGCATGTGGACACGAGGAGGCCAGAGCAGAAGAGACCGAAGACTCTGCTCCTGGTGTCTGTAAGGTGGCCCCCTTTGGGGATGGCTCAAATACAGCTGGAGAACATTTAGGCAAGATTACTCTCCAAACCACAAGGCCGGACAAGATAGGGTTGAGGAAAGGTGCCTGAATAATTCAGGTTATGACTGAAGGTATCACAGTGCATTTTATTTAGCTGCATTCAATTTTTACTTTGGATTGTGAGCAGTTAAAATGCATGGTTCATGTTCAACCATCTTGTTATCTCTAGTGTGTAGGGAGTATACTGAAGCATGTTCAAACTGGGTAACTGAGGAGAAGTACATGGAGAAACAAGTTACAAACATGGGGTCAAGGTTTAGGGAAAACAACATAAAATGTTGGAATATCCAGGGCTCATAAGACTGGGGAATTATTACCACTTCTAAGTCCAAAGGGGCAGAGCAGGGAGGTAGAGTTGCCAGAACCCAGAGAGCATCTCCCACTGGGCACATCCAGTTGAAGACCAGAAAGCACAGAGTCCAGCAATAGAGGCCTCAAAGACAGATCCCCAGAGATCAAACTGGGGCAAGAAGGGTGGTGGAAGCCAAACTGGAGGGGCCAGTGGGAGATACCAGCCCAAGGCATCATTAGACAAAGGTGTTTTTGAGAAGATGAGCCCTGAGCTAGCTGTTCCATATATTTGTTATCATGAATTTTAGGTACGTGTTCATTTTGATTCACTTCAAACTAGAAAATTGCAAGAATAGCACCAGGAACTCCTGTTTATACTTAATTTTTTTGCCTCATTTGTTTTATCATTTCCATCTCCCCTCTTGCATTCTGAGGCTTCCCTCCACCACTAGAGAGTAAGCTGGACACATTATGCCTCCTTTAGCCTAACTACTTCAGTATATGTTTTCTAGGCATAAGGACATTCTCTCTCATATCCATGGTACAATAATTTAAATTGAAAAATTTAGGGCTTTCCTGGGGGTGCAGAGGTAAAGAATCCTCCTGCCAATGCAGGAGACATGGGTTCAACCCCTGATCCAGGAAGAGCCCACATACCGTGGAGCAACTAGGCCTGTGCACCACAACTTCTGAGCCTGTGCTCTAGACCCTATTCAGTATGACTGCTGAGGCCCGAGAGACCTCGCACCTGTTCTCCGCAACAAGAGAAGCCACCACAATGAGAAGCCCGAGCACCGCAACTAGAGAAAAGCCCATGCAGCAATGAAGAGGCAACACAACCCAAAGTAAAGAAATAAAACAAAAAGAAATTTATCAAGTATACAATTTTGTTTGTTTAAAATACATTTAAAATCATTTAAAAATGATTTTATCAATCATCCCAATAATGTCTTTTATAGCTTTTTTTTTTTCTGGTTCAAGATTTAATCCATGCACATACATTATGACATTGTCATGTTTCTTTAGTCTCTTTTAATCTGGAAAATCTCATTAGCTTCTTTTAGTTTTTGATCCTGACTCTTTTTTTGTGCTATTACTATTATATTTAGGTTAAATCTATGGAATCAAAATAGTTTGAATCCATGTCATCATAGAAATTGAGTTTCCAGGATTCCCCTTTTCTTCCTTACAAATGTAGATGTTATTTAACCTATTGCACAGATGTTGAAACCAAAGCCCAGAGAGGGTAAGTAACTTGGTGAAACTTGCAAGTAGAAAAGTTGGTCCTGGAATCTAGAGCTTCATGACTCCAAAAACCTGTGTTTTTCACCATCATGTTATGAGGTACATAGTCAAATAATTTGGAAAAGGCCATTTTAGAAATCTGGGTCCCATTACTTTATGATAAATAGATGGGGAAAAAATGGAAACAGTGGCAGATTTTATTTTCTTGGGCTCCAAAATCACTGTGGACAGTGACTGCAAGCATGAAATTTAAAGGCGCTTGCTCCTTGGAAGAAAAACTATGACAAACATAGACAATGTATTAAAAAGCAGAACGAGTTCAGTACAGTCAAAGCTACAGTTTTTTCCGTAGTCATGAATGGATGTGAGAATTGGACCATAAAGAAGGCTGAGCACTGAAGAATTGATGCTTTTGAATTGTGGTGCTGGAGAAGACTCTTGGGAGTCACTTGGACAGCAAGGAAATCAAAACAGTCAATCCTAAAGGAAATCAATCCTGAAAATCCATTGGAAGGGCTGATGCTGAAGCTGAAACTCCGATACCCTGGCCACCTATGCAAAGAGCTGACTCACCGGAGAAAACCCTGATGCTGGGAAAGATTGAGGACAAGAGGAGAAGGGAGCAACAGAAGATGAGATGGTTGGATGGCGTCACCGATTCAATGGACATGAGTTTGAGCCAACTCTGGGAGACAGTGAAGGACTGGGAAGCCTGGTGTACTGCAGTCCATGAGGTCTGCAAAGAGTCAGACACAACTGAGCGACTGAACAACAACATTTTTTTTTTTTTTCCTTTTTTTTTTAAATTTTTATTAGTTGGAGGCTAATTACTTTACATCATTACAGTAGTTTTTGTTATACATTGATATGAATTAGCCATGGATTTACATGTGCTCCCCATCCCAGTCCCCCCTCCCACCTCCCTCTCCACCCGATCCCTCTGGGTCTTCCCAGTGCACCAGGTCCAAGCACTTGTCTCATGCACCCAACCAAGGCTGGTGATCTGTTTCACCCTAGATAATATACATGTTTCAATGCTGTTCTCCTGAAACATCCCACCCTCGCCTTCTCCCAGAGTCCACAAGTCTGTTCCATACATCTGAGTCTCTTTTTCTGTTTTGCATATAGGGTTATCGTTACCATCTTTCTAAAGTCCATATATATGTGTTAGTATACTGTAATGGTCTTTATCTTTCTGGCTTACTTCGCTCTGTATAATGGGCTCCAGTTTCATCCATCTCATTAGAACTGATTCAAATGAATTCTTTTTAATGGCTGAGTAATATTCCATGGTGTATATGTACCACAGCTTCCTCATCCATTCGTCTGCTGATGGGCATCTGGGTTGCTTCCATGTCCTGGCTATTATAAACAGTGCTGCGATGAACATTGGGGTGCATGTGTCTCTTTCAGATCTGGTTTCCTTGGTGTGTATGCCCAGAAGTGGGATTGCTGGGTCATACGGCAGTTCTATTTCCAGCTTTTTAAGAAATCTCCACACTGTTTTCCATAGTGGCTGTACTAATTTGCATTCCCACCAACAGTGTAAGAGGGTTCCCTTTTCTCCACACCCTCTCCAGCATTTATTGCTTGTAGACTTTTGGATAGCAGCCATCCTGACTGGCGTATAATGGTACCTCATTGTGGTTTTGATTTGCATTTCTCTGATAATGAGTGATGTTGAGCATCTTTTCATGTGTTTGTTAGCCATCTGTATGTCTTCCTTGGAGAAATGTCTGTTGAGTTCTTTGGCCCATTTTTTGATTGGGTCATTTATTTTTCTGGAGTTGAGCTGGAGGAGTTGCTTGTATATTTTTGAGATTAATCCTTTGTCTGTTGCTTCGTTTGCTATTATTTTCTCCCAATCTGAGGGCTGTCTTTTCACCTTGCTTATAGTTTCCTTTGTTGTGCAAAAGCTTTTAAGTTTCATTAGGTCCCATTTGTTTATTTTTGCTTTTATTTCTGAAATTCTGGGATGTGGGTCATAGAGGATCCTGCTGTGGTTTATGTCGGAGAGTGTTTTGCCTATGTTCTCCTCTAGGAGTTTGATAGTTTCTGGTCTTACATTTAGATCTTTAATCCATTTTGAGTTTATTTTTGTGTATGGTGTTAGAAAGTGTTCTAGTTTCATTCTTTTACAGGTGGTTGACCAGTTTTCCCAGCACCACTTGTTAAAGAGGTTATCTTTTTTCCATTGTATATCCTTGCCTCCTTTGTCGAAGATAAGGTGACCATAGGTTCGTGGATTTATCTCTGGGCTTTCTATTCTGTTCCATTGATCTATATTTCTGTCTTTGTGCCAGTACCATACTGTCTTGATGACTGTGGCTTTGTAGTAGAGTCTGAAGTCAGGCAGATTGATTCCTCCAGTTCCATTCTTCTTTCTCAGGATTACTTTGGCTATTTGAGGTTTTTTGTATTTCCATACAAATTGTGAAATTATTTGTTCTAGTTCTGTGAAAAATACTGTTGGTAGTTTGATAGGGATTGCATTGAATCTATAGATTACTTTGGGTAGTATAGCCATTTTGACAATATTGATTCTTCCAATCCATGAACATGGTATATTTCTCCATCTGCTTGTGTCCTCTTTGATTTCTTTCATCAGTGTTTTATAGTTTTCTATGTATAGGTCTTTTGTTTCTTTAGGTAGATATACTCCTAAGTATTTTATTCTTTTTGTTGCAATGGTGAATGGTATTGTTTCCTTAATTTCTCTTTCTGTTTTCTCATTGTTAGTGTATAGGAATGCAAGAGATTTCTGTGTGTTAATTTTATATCCTGCAACTTGACTGTATTCGTTGATTAGCTCTAGTAATTTTCTGGTAGAGTCTTTAGGGTTTTCTATGTAGAGGATCATGTCATCTGCAAACAGCGAGAGTTTCAGTTCTTCTTTTCCTATCTGGATTCCTTTTACTTCTTTTTCTCCCCTGATTGCTGTGGCCAAAACTTCCAAAACTATGTTGAATAGTAGTGGTGAGAGTGGGCACCCTTGTCTTGTTCCTGATTTCAGGGGAAATGCTTTCAATTTTTCACCATTGAGGGTGATGCTTGCTGTGGGTTTGTCATATATAGCTTTTATTATGTTGAGGTATGTTCCTTCTATTCCTGCTTTCTGGAGAGTTTTAATCATAAATGGGTGTTGAATTTTGTCAAAGGCTTTTTCTGCATCTATTGAGATAATCATATGGTTTTTATCTTTCAATTTGTTAATGTGGTGTATTACATTGATTGATTTGCGGATATTAAAGAATCCTTGCATTCCTGGGATAAAGCCCACTTGGTCATGATGAATGATTTTTTTAATATGTTGTTGGATTCTGTTTGCTAGAATTTTGTTAAGGATTTTTGCATCTATGTTCATCAGTGATATTGGCCTGTAGTTTTCTTTTTTTGTGGCATCTTTGTCTGGTTTTGGAATTAGGGTGATGGTGGCCTCATAGAATGAGTTTGGAAGTCTACCTTCTTCTGCAATTTTCTGGAAGAGTTTGAGTAAGATAGGTGTTAGCTCTTCTCTAAATTTTTGGTAGAATTCAGCTGTGAAGCCATCTGGTCCTGGGCTTTTGTTTGCTGGAAGATTTCTGATTACAGTTTCGATTTCCTTGCTTGTGATCGTTTTGTTAAGATCTTCTATTTCTTCCTGGTTCAGTTTTGGAAAGTTATACTTCTCTAAGAACTTGTCCATTTCTTCCAAGTTGTCCATTTTATTGGCATAGAGCTGCTGGTAGTAGTCTCTTATGATCCTTTGTATTTCAGTGTTGTCTGTTGTGATCTCTCCATTTTCATTTCTAATTTTGTTAATTTGGTTCTTCTCCCTTTGTTTCTTAATGAGTCTTGCTAATGGTTTGTCAATTTTGTTAATTTTTTCAAAAAACCAGCTTTTAGCTTTGTTAATTTTTGCTATGGTCTCTTTAGTTTCTTTTGCATTTATTTCTGCCCTAATTTTTAAGATTTCTTTCCTTCTACTAACCCTGGGGTTCTTCATTTCTTCTTCCTCTAGTTGCTTTAGGTGTAGAGTTAGGTTATTTATTTGACTTTTTTCTTGTTTCTTGAGGTAGGCCTGTAATGCTATGAATCTTCCCCTTAGCACTGCTTTTACAGTGTCCCATAGGTTTTGGGTTGAACAACAACATTTTAAATGAAGTTACATCAATTTCTTCATTACAGCACTGGTCAGAGCTTTTATTATTCAAATGAACATTGGGAATTTCCAAGAGGGGAAAAGAGTACACAGTATTGTCTAAATTTGTACTCACAGAAGTCTTTCCCCCACCTCTTATCTCTCCGGACACATCTATGCAACGCTGTTTGTAAACAGTGGGCTAGAAGATGGAGTGTCAGTGGCTTAAGTGGGGTGGAAGTACAGAGCTATGGTTGAAAAGGGAAGGTTGAAGACTATTAATGGGAGAATGGCCAAGAAATTAGTTTTTCGGAATGAATTCTGGGCCAGGTGCTCTAGGCAGACATCTTTTCACTGTTTCCTCAGTCTCTGTTTTGCTTTGCTACAGCTGCCCACACACCTGCTACTACTGCTACTCAGCAACCACAGCCTTCAGAAAAGTTTTAAACTTGTGTTTAAAATGTCAACTCAGAGTCGGTCTAAAAGAAAATAAATCTGGGGAGAAGGAAGAGCTATCCCAGCCAAGATGGCTGCCTAGGAGGAAACGGAGAGCAGTGAGTAGGAGAGGAATGACGAGGAGAAGCATGGAGATGAGTGTGACAAAGCTGAGAGGGCTACTCGGGCAGAGAATGGAAGACGGCAAAGCCAGCGCCTCTCATTCCTAGAAGCAGAGAACTGATGGGGACCATCAGGCAGACAGCACTGAAAGGAAATGAAACAGGGGTTTCTTAAAAGGCCATAAATGCCAGGGGATAGGGTAGGAGGGAATGGGAGTTATAATTTAATGGGTAGAGAGTTTCAGATTTAAAAGATGAGGAGAATTCTGGTGATGGGTTGCAGAGCAGTGTGGATGTATTTGGCACTATGGAACTGTCCACTGAAACATGGATGAGATGTTAAATTTTATGGTATATGTATTACATCACACACACCATAAAGGTGCTAGTGATCGACACACTTCTCATTCCAGAATCCAGTTTGGGTAGTGGGTTCCTTCTGCCTCAGGGTTACCATCCTATTAGAGAACACAATGCTTCTCAATAAAATGACATGAAACCAGCTGAGGGGAAAACTGCCATCAGTGGGGAAAAGACAAAAACTTGAAGGACAAGCTTTCTGCTCAGAAATTTGTCTACAGATACAAGTATAACTGCAGAGTTGTGGAATTTTGTGTATATTTTGGCACTGAACACTGTGTATGTCAGATCAGTACAAAGAGCGACTAAATTAACAGCAATGTCAAGAGAACAGAAAAATCCAAGTCAACACTCTGTTAGAAAAAAATAATTGTGTGACACAAATGAAGACCCAGGAAGGTCTGAGTTTGCAACTTTGAAGAACAGGTATGGAAAAAAATTCTCTGCTTTATACAACATACTATAGAGAAGTATTGTATTTTTAGTACTTAGTTATTGAACAACAGTCCATTGTGTAGTAAAGACCAAATGAATACAGTCAAGATTTTAAAAAGATTCCTCCCATCAGCACAGGAGCAGATGGAGCCAGGCAGAAATAATGGGACTCTCTTAATGGCTGAATTGGTATGACACCACCGAGGCATATTTGTAACCTCACATTGCTCCTTCTGTGGCCGGATGAAAAACGTAATAATAAGACACCAATTGCACATTCCAGGTTCAAGGGGGAAAACCCCACAATATAATAAGAAGTAAATCATATGTTTTGGAATGAGCAATAAAGGAGGCAGATGCTCTGAAAATAATGCTGATATATCCAGGGAGGCATCTGGGATCTTGTAGGATGGCTCCTCCTCAGATTAGCACTGCCTAATTATGAATAATTGAGTTATGGGCCCTGCTGGTGAGGCTTATATCATTTGTCTTGTTGATAGTAACTCTAAAACACCCACACTTGAATTAATTTGCTGGTAGTTATTACTGAATGAAAAGTGAAATGATTCAGCAGCCTAATCAGAAGGGCTGGGCAAGTGGAACGGACAGCCACACTGTCAGCTGCATACTATGGCCCAGTGGGATATGTTATTGGGCCGTCAGTTGACATGTCTGCCTCAGTTTCTTTGTGGTGAAACTGGAAAACAAAAGCAGCTCAGACCTACAGAGACATCTGCTCATCTCAACAACCTGACTGAACACCAGTGTCAAGTTTATTGGCTTCAAATTCTGCATTGATCCCGTAGAAGCCAAGAGTGACATTTTGCCCTCTTTCCAATATGCTTAAGCAATTCATATATGACAGTCAGAGAAAACATGTAACCCTCTGATGTACACCAAAAATAACGAGGCCACCTTGACTGGGTCTGGCCCATGCAGAGCAAAACCTTGCATATTTCCTGAAAATCATTTTATACCTGTTATTTGCCATGTTGGTGTCTGAAGATACATCATGACCATTTGAATGTGATAAGCATGTGAGAAAACTGCTGTTTTCCTTCATGGACATAATTATGTAAACTTGGTAACCTGGGTAATTCTGCAGCTTTTAAATTTAAATACTTTGGTGAGCCAGTTCTTCTGAAGTCTGACTCTTTTGCCCTCTTGGAAAATAAATGCTTTCTTTCCTTTGCTAAATGCTTCCTTCTCTCTCTTCCTTTGACAACCATCTCAAAAACCTTTGTGCAAAACCCCTAATGGTTTCTTATTATTTGTTTGACCAGATGCAAATTCCTTTGGCTGATATGTCATGGCTGCTGAAATCTGACCTTGAGCTCTTTCTGCACATTTAAGTCCCATTGTTCCCTCATGTGAATCCCCTGGCAGCTAGGTAGACCATGGTTGCCTGGATTGCCATCCTTGCACATTGGCTCATGCTGCCTCTTCCTTTTGCAAAATCCTTCTGACATCACTTTATCAATGCAAATTATATTCATCTCTTCAGGCACAGCTTAGGTCCTATATTGTTCGTGAACCTCACTGGGTAGCTCACAGCATTTTCCTTCTCTCAACTCATAGTCTGTACCACACGTTCAGCATTTAACCCCTTGTGCCTATGTGAAGTACTTTGCATTAACGTTTTATGTCTGAGAACCTCATCTCTCTTAGATAGATTGTAAACTTCAATCCACAAGAAAAACCAAAGCAGGCGTACTATTTAATGGAGGAACTGGAAACTGAGTACTGTATTGTTTTCTGCTTTTTGCAGAGTTTTCATTGCAATATTGAGACATGCGAAACATTGGAATACAAGCCACTTTTAATAATTCTATGCCAAGTATGACTTTCAACCTCCTAACAACACCTTGAGCAACTCCTACACCTTTCTGATCAATTTCTGTTATTTGTGCCAAGATGGCAGAGTAGAAGGACGTGCACTCATCTCCTGTGAGAATTCCAAATTACAACTTGCTGCTGAACAACCATCAATAGGAAACTGTTGGATCTCACCAAAAAAAGATACCTCATGTCCAAGGGCAAAGGAGAAGCCCCAGCAAGAAGGTAGGAGGGGCAAAATCACATTTAGAATCAAACCTCATACCTGCCAGAGATGCTCAGAGGGATCAAACAAAACGTTGTGCACCAGGAGACCCCACAGAGACTGAGCCAGACCTGCCTTTGAGTGTTTGAGTGTCTCCTGCAGAGGTCCGGGTCAGCAGTGGCCTGCCACAGAGGCAGGGGCTCTGGGTACAGCAGACCTGGGTGTGGAATAAGCCCTCTTGGAAGAGGTCGCCTTTAACCCCACCATAGAGCCTCCAGAACTTACACAGACTGGGGAAACAGACTCTTGGAGGGCACAAACAAAACTTTGTGCACACCAGGACCCAGGAGAAAGGAGCAGTGACCCCACAAGAGGCTGACCCAGACTTTCCTGTGAGTTAGTGTCCAGGAGTCTCTGGTGGAGGCGTGGGTCGGCAGTGGCCTGCTGCAGGTTCGGGGGCGCTGAGTGCAGCAGTGTGTGCATGGGGCCTTTTGAAGGAGGTCGCCATTATCTTCATTACCTCCACTCTAGTCTAGTCTCAGGTCAAACAACAGGGGGGGAACACAGCCCCACCCTTCAACAGAAAGTTGGATTAAAGATTTACTGAGCATGGCCCCGCCCATCAGAACAAGATCCAGTTTCCCCCTCAATTGGCCTCTCTCATCAGGAAGCTTCCATAAGCCTCTTATCCTTATCCCTCAAAGGGCAGACAGAATGAAAACCACAATCACAGAAAGCTAATTAAACAGATCACATGGGCCACAGCCTTGTCTAACTCAATGAAACTATGAGTCATGCCATGTAGGACCACCCAAGACAGATGGGTCATGGTGGGGAGTTCTGACACAATGTGGTCCACTGGAGAAGGGAATGGCAAACCACTTCAGCATTCTTGCTTTGAGAACCCCATGAAAAGGCAAAAAGACATGACACTGAAAGATGAATTCCCCAGGTTGGTAGGTGCCCAATATGCTACTGGAGATCAGTGGAGAAATAACTCCAGAAAGAATGAAGAGATGGAGTGAAAGCAAAAACAACACCCAGTTGTGGATGTGACTGGTGATAGAAGCAAGGTCCGATGCTGTAAAGAATGATACTGCATAGGAAGATGGAATGTTAGGTCCATGAATCAAGGTAAATTGGAAGTGGTCAAACAGACAGCAAGAGTGAACATTGACATTTTAGGAATCAGTGAGTTAAAATGGACAGAAATGGGCAAATTTAACTCAGATGACCATTATATCTACTACTGTGGGCAAGAATCCCTTAGAAGAAATGGAGTAGCCCTCATAGTCAACAAAAGAGTCCAAAATGCAGTACTTGGGTGCAATCTCAAAAATGACAGAATGATCTCTGTTCATTTCCAAGGCAAACCGTTCAATATCACAGTAATCCAAGTCTATGACCCAACCAGTAATGTTGAAAAAGCTGAATTTGAATGGTTCTGTGAAGAACTACAAGACTTTCTAGAACTAACACCCCCAAAAGATGTCCTTTTCTTTATAGGGGACTGGAATGCAAAAGTAGGAAATCATAAGATACCTGGAGTAACAGGCAAATTTGGCCTTGGAGTACAAAATGAAGCAGGGCAAAGGCTTGCAGAGCTTTGCCAAGAGAACACACTGGTCATAGCAAACACCCTCTTCCAACAACACATGAACATCACCAGATGGTCAATACCTAAATTAGAGTGATTATATTCTTTGCAGTAAAGACGGAGAAGCTCTATACAGTCAGCAAAAACAAGACTGGGAGCTGACTGTGGCTCAGATCATGAACTTCTTACTGCAAAATTAAGACTTAAATAGAAGAAAGTAGGGAAAACCACTAGATCATTCAGGTATGACCTAAATCAAATCCCTTATGATTATACAGTGGAAGTGACAAATAGATTTAAGGTATTAGGTCTGATAGAGTGCCTGAAGAACTATGGATGAAGGTTCATGATATTGTAAAGGAGGCAGTGTTCAAAATCATCCCCAAGAAAAAGAAATGCAAAAGGCAAAATGGTTGTCTGAGGAGGCCTTACAAATAGCTGAGGAAAGAAGAGAAGCTAAAGGCAAAGGAGAAAAGGAAAGATAACCCATCTGAATGCGGATTTCCAAAGAATAGTGGGGAGAGATAAGAAAGTCTTCCTCAGTGATCAGTGCAAAGAAATAGAGGAAAACAATAGAATGGGAAACACTAGAGATCTCTTCAAGAAAATTGGAGACACCAAGGGAACATTTCATGCTAAGATGGACACAATAGAGGACAGAAATGGTATGGTCTTAACAGAAGTACAAGACATTAAAAAGAGGTGGCAAGAATACACAGAAGAACTATACAAAAAAGATTTTCATGACCCAGATAACCACAATAGTGTGATCACTCACATAGAGCCAGACATCCTGGAATGCGAAGGCAAGAGGGCCTTAGGAAGAATATGAACAAAGCTAGTGGAGGTGATGGAATTCCAGTTGAGCTATTTCAAATCCGAAAAGATGATGCTGTGAAAGTGCTGCACTCACTATACCAGGAAATTTGGAAAACTCAGCAGTGGCCACAGAAATGGAAAGGTCAGTTTTCATTCCGGTCCCAAAGAAAGGCAATGCCAGTGAAAGTTGCTCAGTCACGTCAAACTCTTTGCGACCCCATAGACTATACAGTCCATGGAATTTTCCAGGCCAGAATACTGGAGTGGGTAGCCATTCCCTTCTCCAGGGGGTCTTCCCAAGTTAAGGATTGAACCCAGGTCTCCCACATTGCAGGCAGATTCTGTACCAGATGAGCCACCAGGTAAGCCCCACATTTTGAGCACAGTGGCACTCATCTTGCACGCTAGCAAAGTAATGCTCAGAATTCTCCAAGTCAGGCTTCAACAGTATGTGAACTGTGAATTTCTAGATGTTCAAGCTGGATTTAGAAAAGCCATAAGAACCAGAGATCAAATTACCGACCTCTGTTGGATCATCGAAAAAGCAAGAGAGTTCCAGAAAAACATCTACTTTTGCTTTACTGACTACGCCAAAGACTTTGACTATATGGATCACAACAAACTGTGGAAAATTCTTCAAGAGATGGGAATACCAGACCACCTTACCTGCCTCCTGAGAAATCTGTATGCAGGTCAAGAAGCAACAGTTAGATCTGGACATGGAACAACAGACTGGCTCCAAATCAGGAAAGGAGTACATCAAGGCTGTATATTGTCACCCTGCTTACTTAACTTCTATGCAGAGTACATCATGAGAAACGCTGGGCTGGAGGAAGCACAAGCTGGAATCAAGATTGCCGGGAGAAATATCAATAACCTCAGATATACAGATGATGCCACCCTTATGGCAGAAAGTGAAGAGGAACTAAAGAGCCTCTTGATGAAAGTGAAAGAGGAGATTGAAAAAGTTGACTTAAAGCTCAACATTTAGAAAACTAAGATCATGGCATCCAGTCACATCACTTCATGGCAAATAGATGACAAAACAGTGGAAACAGTGGCTGACTTTATTTTTCTGGGCTCCAAAATCACTGCAGATGGTGACTGCAGCCATGAAATTAAAAAGATGCTTGTTTCTTGGAAGAAAAGTTATGACCAACCTAGACAGCATATTAAAAAGCAGAGACATTACTCTGGCAGCAAAGGTCCATCTAGTCAAAGCTATGGTTTTTGCAGTAGTCATGTATGGATGTGAGAGTTGGACCATAAAGAAAGCTGAGGACCGAAGAATTGATGCTTTCGAACTGTGGTATTGGAGAAAACTCTGGAGAGTCCCTTGGACTGCAAGGAGATAAAACCAGTCAATCCTAAAGGAAATCAGTCCTGAATATTCATTGGAAGGACTGATGCTGAAGCTGAAGCTCTAATACTTTGGTCACCTTATGCGAAGAAATGACTCGTTGGAAAAGACCCTGGTGCTGGGAAAGATTGAAGGCAGGAGAAGGGGATGACAGAGGATGAGATGGTTGGGTGGCATCACTGACTCAATGGATTGAGTTTGAGCAAGCTCTGGGAGCTTGTGATGGACAGGGAAGCCTGGTATTCTGCAATCCACGGGGTTTAAAGTTGGATACAACTGAGTGAATGGACTGAACTGAACTGGGTCCAGGTAAAAGCTTCAGTTTCATATCTGATGCAAAACTCTTCTTCAGTGCTGGTCAGACTGTTTTCTTCTTCTGTCTTCTGTCTAGAGCTTGGGGAAGGGATGCCAGGGAAGAAAAACTTCTTTTGTCTTCTTTGGGTGATTACAATCTGCTTTTCGTTGCTTTTCTGGTAATGCTGATGGGAGAGAATGCCTGGTTGCAGAGTGCAGATGCTGACCTTCTGACGGGGTCCCCACTACAACATCCCTTCCTGTGGGATCTTTGGTTTCAGATCAGCCTCTTCCCTTGACCTCCTCTTGCTACCAGACCACTTTCCTGGCAATGGCTTCCATGAGAGCTGTTCTGGTTGGATGAGTCCCTTCCATGCAGTTTCTGTGGGTCCATCAACCACACAGGAAAGTCATGTTACTCATACGAAGTAGCACAAGTGCTGACTCCAACCTCTGCTTTCTCCGTATGCTTCTCCCCTGTTCCCCTTCCTCTGTTCATGCCAGCCTGGGGGCAGATATGCAAGACCACTTTCTCAGCAGATACCAAGTGGGGATAAAATGACATTGCCCCGATGTGTGCACATCTGCATTTCATGCATCTGATTCTCTTGTACACTCCTGATCAACCCTGGGCTTACGTTACAAGATACCAATTGTGTGAAGCTATTTTTCTAATAGCAGTTCTTGGTCAAAATTATTCTTGATCAAAATTTTAAAATGGATAGCGGTTTCAATTCCAAATAAGGTAGTTCTAATAAAAGCCTGAGTTATTCGCCTCAGACATCATATTATATTATATACACAAGAATCTTTGTTTCACTGAAGAAGACACTATTTCAGCAGCTTATTCTCAGTCCTGAAACTTTAAAAAATTTGTGATGTATGAATTTTATTTTATTAGAAGTAGTTTGAGACATCTGTGTAAATTTCAGACACCTTTCAGACAATTCCATTATATTTTATAGACATCCATTTCCCCTATAATTTTTTCACCTTAATTTTTATTTTTGATTAAGTTTTTGTGGGTATCCTACCCCATCATCAGTATAATCTTTTCTAGATTTTCACTTTGGGGTCACTTTAAGCTGCTTTGGGGCTTTCTAATTTTGTATTCTCTATCTGATATTTCCAATAGCTACAGTTCTTCAGGGCCTAATTCTTTATTTCTCCAGCTCTTTTGCTCATGGCCAGTGTGTTTGGTAATTTTGGATTGTGATACCATGTTTGTCTGAATTTTCTATGTTAATTTATTGTTTGGGGGTTTCCCAAACCAATCAGAGCTTGCATTTTAATCCCAAATGCATAAGGGTAAACCAGCAGTTATGAATTTCAGAAGATATTTTTTATTTTTTAGATACCCTAAATCTGTGCCATGACAGAACAATCTTGTGTTTTCTTTTTGCTGATAGGCAGACAACAATTTTCTAGCCTTCTTTCTTTACTGAGGTTGAGCACATGGATTTCAACTCCAAATTCCTGTCTTTTGTAAGTTCAAGATCTTATTTTCTGTCTACTGGTCACTCTTCAAAACCAAGCCTTTAGAAAATGGGAACTGTTAACTGCTTTGAGGCCAATTGCACTTTCAGTGTCAGCCTACAAAATATGGGTTACAACTTGCTTTTAGGGGGGTTTCCTTATACATTAAAAAAAAATGAACTCAGGTATGCGTTGGAAAGAATGACTTATATTTGATTCAGTTTTTCTAAGTATCTTATAGAAAAAAAATTGAAAACATCTAGCCTGCTATTCCTTTAAATTTCAAATCCTACCTACTCATATTTTAGATTTTTCTTCATATCTTGCTCTGAGCAATGTAATAAGAAAATACTGCTTATTGAATGCCATTTATGCACCAAGTGCTTTATATTTGTGATTCCATTTTGTTGTCATCTTTACTGTAATTCTGATTATACCATATAAATGGGATCCTATCTATTACACTTTGTATCCACCCCTTGTATGTATTCTGTATATTTCTATGATGTTGTTGTTCAGTCGTTAAGTTGTGTCTGACTCTTTGCGATCCCATGGACTGCAGCATGACAGCATTCCCTGTCTTTCACAGGCTCCCAGATTTTGCTCAAATTCATGACAATTGAGTCAGTGATGATATCTAAACATCTCATCCTCTGTTGCCCTCTTCCCATTTTGCCTTCAATTTTTCCCAGCATCAGGGTCTTTTCCAGTGAGTCAGCTCTTCACATCAGGTGGCAATGCTTCTGCTTCAGCATCAGTTCTTCCATTGTGACATAATAAGAAATACATATTTGTTTTCACTCACTTGAGCTCCTAAAACTCTGTATTTCCTAAGTGATGAGAGCTGTAAAGTGTCTCTTGTTATGTTAATTGGGCTTCCCAGGCAGTGCTAGTGGTAAAGAACCCTCCTGCCAATGAAGGGTTTGATCCCTAGATTGGGAAGATACTCTGGAGAAGGAAATGACAACCCACTCCATTATAATTAGGAGGGCTGGAGACTTCAGTTCTACCACGTGCCCTCCTGGGAAGGTAGAGGGTCTGGAGGTTAAATTCATCTCCAATGGCCAGTGATTTCATCAGTCATGCCTATGTAATAAACCTCCATAAAACCTGAAAGGACAGGTTGGTGAATTCGTGGAGACTCAGGAAGAATGGTATGCCACTCAGGAATAATGGGAGCTCTGGGCCCTTTCCCCAGACTTTACCCTATGCATCTCTTCTATGTGGCTGTTGCTGAGTTATGCCCTCTAAAATAAACTGCTAATGTAGTGAGTAAGGTGTTTCTCTGAGTTCTGCAAGCTACTCTAGCAAATTAATCAAACCAAATTTGATTGGTTGGAACCTTCAGTCCATAGCTGGTGACAGCGTTGGTGATGGTCACATAAAAAAAATATACCTATTTTCAGATAAAGACCTGTGACCAGGGAAGTGAAGTGACTTGCCCAAGGTTATAGAGGTAGTCAGTGATTAATTTGTAGTAAAAGATCAGATGCCAGAGTCCATAACCCCTGCCATTTGGGAAGTTATTTCTTTCATTAGTTTCTGAAAAGCCAAGGTGACTAGCTGAATTATGAAAGTGGCTTGATTAAATGATAAGTGAAAAAAGTTCTTCACATCATTAATTTTAAATTACGTTGAATTTTAATAGTTAGAGGATTTATATTGTATAGAATCAAAGACATTTCATAGAGACAGCATTACAGAGTACAACTTCCAGGCTCTATTGCTTATACATTGTGCCAATTTTTGTCTTATTTCTGAAAAGTAGGTAACATTTGTCTTGAAAACTACATTTTGAGTTCTCATCTTACTTAAGAGAAATATTAAAAACCACTGTGCTTTCTTTCTTTCCTCCCCTACTTTTCTTAGTCCCTGATGTAAAGGAGAAGATTGGCAAACTATTGTTTTTACTGAGTCCATTATAGAAATCAGTTTATTATTATTTCTAAAAGACCCACAGAAATTAGCTAGTTCAAAATGTCTTTTTCTTAAAAGTATCTAAACATTCTAAAATAGACACAATTGCCTTGCTTCAACTAATTTATTACAGGTTTCTATTTAAGTCAAGGTACTTAAACTAGAGAACACTTTCTTCAATAGAGGCTAAAGCTAGCAAACTGGTCATCAAAGTGAAGTGAGCATCACAAAGAATATCCATACCTAGAGAGAGTATGTAGTGAAGATGAGATTCTTACAATAGATGAGTAGATATTGTATGATGAGTAGAAAGGCTATTTTGGATCTTTTCAGGATAAATCGGTCTGTAACAAATTGTGAGTCGCTGCTGCTGTGGTTCATTCTCAGATGGAATTTGGAATAAATGAATACGTATGCTCTCTGAGTATAAAGATTCTGACTTATAGTGCCTTTTTCAGTTTAGTGATATGAAGAAAAATGACTCCCATTGTCTGAAAGAGTAGTTTTCTGTAGAGTCTGGAAAACGTTCTTATACTTTTAATGGCAAGTTTAAAAACGTTGTCCACAGGGTTCTATATTGTACAGCTGGAGGCGAAGTCTGAGTCCATTTCACAGAAAGCGTGGAGCCTTGATTATTGAATGGGTTCCCACGGTGGCATGCACAGAGAACAGCTTTTCAATCTTTAGAGTCAGAGTGTGGGTTTGCTTATGTTAGGTTGTAAATCAATGCTATTTAACTGCAAAATTGAAATACAAAATATTTTGACAATATAGTTTTAAAAAATACACAAAGAGCTGTAAAAGTCAATATTTAGGCAAAAGAATCTTTCCAAAATAGGATAGTTTTGAGTGACAGTGTGATTTTAACATGCCTTATTAATTTCCACACACCTCTTTATATAGACCATAATATTAGATCAAAGGCAGGGATATCTCTTATTCACTTTTTTATCCTCTCACTCCTACTATGCCTGGTCAGTGCTGGATGAAGGGGTTTGGAGATATTCATCTAAATAGTCATGGGCAAGCCTCTGCTTGAACATGTTTCAACACCGTTACCCCCACTATACCAGTCAACCCATTCTGGTTTTGACAGCTTAGGCAGAAACTTTTTCTTCTCTTGAAGAATTTTCATTCTCTCTTCTTTAATTGAAACTGGGCAGAGCCCTGCGGCTTCCCTGCCTGCAAGTACAAAGGCCCCTGTGTCTCTTGCCTCTTGTTTGTAGAAAATCTGAAGTCTCCCAGGCCTCCCAGGATCACATAAGAGCAGGTTCAAGCAATGAATGATTAGGACAATAACGTCATAGACTCAGTGTCTGATGAAAAATTGGGATTAATGCTGTTGCTTATAATCATCTATATTTTTGTGGGCATTAGAATAATTGTAGCTTGCTCTAGAATTTTCAGCAAAGAGATGCTACAGACCCATGCTGATATTTCTCACTTTAAGATCTCGATGCCCTTTCTCAGCATCAGAGAAAAGGGGCCTTTGCCTCTAATCTCATAGAAATGGAAAGATATCTGACTTGGAATTGGCAAGCAGCTTTTCTATTTATCTGTTTTCCTTGAATCTTAATCATAAAAATGAGATCCCTAGGTAACATTTAACCTAATTCTTGACTTCTATTTTACTGAACCTACACAATGCCTTGCCTAACCTGTTGATTCCTTTCTTGGATTAAAAGGAGTGAAAAGTGAAGAAGTAAGTAGTAAACGAATAACTGACTCTCTATGCCAAACTTTCCCTTAGCAAATTTACATGCTGTCCATGTGGGCAATACAGCATCCAAAAGAGGTTCAGAAGTCAGTCGGTCTGCACTCAATGGAAAAATGACAAAGAATCTGACCTCTTACATTAATGATTTACTGGGACTGTTTCCCCCTTTTCCCTAAAAAATTGTCATGGCTGAGTGAACCTCAGACAAGTGTTCAGTATCTCCCCAGATTGCCAGATTTTCTGAATAAAGCAGGTTTCCTTTCTCATCAACACTTGCCTCTCAGTTGTTTGCTTTTGAAAGGTGAAAAGCCAAATCTGTTCAGTAAATAACTTTCTCACGCCAGCTTTGTCCTCTGAAGCCTCTCAGAACAAGTCTGTTCCTTCTTCCATGTTTTAGACATTTGAAGTCAAATACGATGACACAAAATTTGATTTACGGTGTGGCAAGTGCTACACCACTGGGTTAGGAAGATCTCCTGGGGAAGGGAACGGCGACCCACTCCAGGAGAACTGCCCAGAGAATTCCATGGACAGAGGAGCCTGTGCCGGGCCCGTGCTGCTGTATGCGGGATTTATCCAGTTGCGGAGAGCCAGAGCTACACCCCAGCTGCAGCGCACGGCCTCATTGCGGTGCCTTCTCTTGCCGCGGAGCACAGACTCTAGGTACGCAGGCTGCAGCAGCTGGCAGCGTGTGGGCTTAGTGGTTGGCACGTGGGCTTCGTTGCCCCCACTGCATGTGGAGTCTTTCCAGACCAGAGATGGAACCGTGTCCCCTGCGTTGGCAGGCAGATTCCTAACTCTTGGACCATCAGGGAAGTCCTTAGGACTTGGATTTTGAAGAAGTTTGTTTTATGGGTTACCTTCACACTAGTTTAAATCATGTCAATCTTGTTGTCAACTAAAATCCCTGTTCTCTTTTCTCATGCTCTTTAAACACTTCCACACATCCTTGAGTAGATTTTGAGTTAGACTTTGAAATTTGCATTTATCTCTCTTAAATTTCTTGTTGTATTTAGCTTATCATTTTGGCTTACCAGAATCTTCATGAATTTTTCTCATATTGGCTAACGATCCTATAATGCTCTTTTATGTCACTTCCAGCCTCATCTCTCATCACTTCCACCCTCATACACTCTACTCCATACATACAATAAGAAATATAATTCTTGGGACAAGTCATGCTTTATCTCGGTTTGAGTCGTTGCATATACTCTGTTTTGTGATAATTTTTCCTTTTTTTCCTCTGCTAGTTCTTATTCTTCAAGGCTTGACTGAAACATCACTTTTTCTAGGATTTTGTTTATTGCTGGGTGAGATGGCCTACCTCGGAGCTCTTATAGTACTTTGCTTTATGTTAGTCCTAGCACTCATCAAATTATTATACATTATAATGGTCATATCCTTGGCTCATTTCCTCACTAACCTGTATGATCCTGAATGCATTTTGTATCTTCAGTGTCTAGTATAATGCATGGCATATAGTGAGCGTTCACTATGTATTTCTTGAGTCAAATGGCCTCAGCAAAATAATAAGAAACATGTGTACATGACCAAGGAAGTTGCCCTCTTATATACCTCATTAAACCCTGGTCCTGCAACCCACAATCTGTGTTTTAGACTCTGGTCATTCAACCAGTTATGGGCCTACCACACTAAGTCACTTCCAGCACACTTCTTATATCTTACAAGATCATCGTCAAATATAATAATACCATCTGAAATTCAGTGATACTATGCATATGGACTTGACTTGACCTATAGTCCCAGAAATGAAATATTTGTGTTGACCTTAAGCTATAATGGTATTTAATTCTTTTTTTTTTTTAATTATTTATGGCTGCACTGGGTCTTTGGTGCTGTGCCTGGCTTTTCTCTAGTTGTGGTGAGCAGGGGCTATTCTTCACTGTGGTACGTGGGCTTCGCATTGCAGTGGCTTCTCTTGTTGCAGAGCACCGGAGTGAGCTGTGCTAATCTTGGTCACTCAGTCTTGTCCTGCTCTTTGCAAACCCATGGACTGTAGCCCATTGGGCTCCTCTGTCCATGGGATTCTCCAGGCAAGAATACTGGAGTGGGTTGCTGTGCCCTCCTCCAGGGGATCTTCCCAACCCAGGGATGGAGCCCACATCTGTAGCTGTCTACTTGCATTAAAAGGTGGGTTCTTTACTACTGGTGCCATCTATGTAGTTGCAGATGCAGACTCAGTAGTTACAGCATATGGGCTTAGTCACTCTGCAGCATGTGGGATCTTCCCAGACCAGGGGTTGAACCCATCTCCCCTGCTCTGGGAAGTGGACTCAACCACTGGACCACTGGTTTTTCAGTTGCTCAGTCATGTCCGACTCTTTGCAACTGCATGGACTGCAGCACGCCAGGCTACCCTGTCCTTGACTATCACCTGGAGTGTGCTCAAACTCATCCTCATTGAGTTGGTGATGCCATCCAATCAACTCATTTTCTGTTCCCCCCTTCTTTTCCTGCCCTCAATCTTTCCCAGCATCAGGGTCTTTTCCATTGAGTTGGCTCTTGGCATCAGGTGACCAAAATATTGGAGCTTCAGCATCAATCCTTCCAATGAATAGTCAGGGTTGATTTCCTTTAGGATTGACTGATTTGATCTCCTTGCAGTCCAAGGGATTCTCAAGAGTCTTCTCCAGCACCACAGTTCAAAAGCATCAATTCTTTGACAGCTCAGCCTTCTTCATGGTCCAACTCTCACATCCATACATGACTGCTGGAAAAATCATAACTTCGACTATATGGATCTTTGTTGCCAGGTAAGTCCCTATAATGGTGTTTAATTTTTTTTTAAATTTTTTAAATTTTTTTATTTTTTTTTTTTATTTTTATTAGTTGGAGGCTAATTACTTTACATCATTACAGTAGTTTTTGTCATACATTGAAATGAATTAGCCATGGATTTACATGTATTCCCCATCCCAGTCCCCCCCTCCCACCTCCCTCTCCACCCGATCCCTCTGGTGTTTAATTTTTATTCCCAGTTTTTTGTTTAATTCTTCCCTGTATTGTTTATAGAAGCCTTTAATCTCATCTTAGTTTTCTGTAGATTTTATTTGTGTTTTCAAAACACCTTTAGCAAATTTAGGATACCTGACTATTTTTACAAATATTAAATATGTTTATGCTATCACTGGTCTTTGTCTTTTAACTCTACCTTATGACTCTCTTTCTTAATGTGAAACAAGTTTTATTTATAGTTTAAGTTAGTCTAGAGAAAGGGAATTAACCTTGATGAAGTACATGTATGCCAGACAGTTCCTCCTTGGATTATTGCTTATTCCTCAGAAAACACTGCAAAGCAGATTTTATTATACCTGTTTTATATAAGAGGGAAGTAAGATGTGAAGCAAGGAAGGCACAGAGTTGTCACTGAAATTCAGTTAGGTTTTGTTCTGAAGCAGAGAACCTCTGAAAGAATCTGATGAAGGCCAAACCTCCCTTCCCAATAAATCCATTTAAGCCACACATCAGTTGGGGTTCTCTGTTATAAGCTAAAAAAAAAAAAAAAAAAAAGAATCCGATTTTGAAATGGAAAGAGGCTCTATGTTTCTCAGACATTGGTAGCTCACAGAACCTCTGGGAGAGTTGTAGAATTGGAACTGAGATAAACAACCAGGAAGAAACGTCCAAGCCCACCCTACAGAGGTGTCTGGTGAGGAATCCACTGTTACATTGCGCTACAAGCTGCAGTTTGGACTGCTAGTTCCGCAATTCAGTGCTTTTGAAACCATAGCTTCCACCCCATTTTTTAGGAAGTGGGTAAACTGTGTTTATTTCCTTCTATTTGTGTGTATGTGTTTAAGGGAAAGGAGAAAATCCCTCCTCCCTTCCAGCACAAAGTGTCCACTAGGCCTAGAGGTGAGTGCATACACGCGTGCTAAGTCACTTCAGTCATGTCTGACTCTTTGCCACCCTATGGACTGTAGCCTGCCAGGCTCCTCTGTCCATGGGATTCTTCAGGCAAGAGTCCTGGAGTGGGTTGCCATCCTCCAGGGGATTTTCCCGACCCAGGGATCGAACCCATGTCTCTTATGTCTCCTGCATTGGCAGGTGGGTTCTTTACCAGGGGTGAGTGCAGTCAGGGCCAAGTGCCCCACCAGAAGGTATAGAAGCAGAAGGCAATGGCACTGACTCTGTGGTCCGTGAGGAGGAAGGTGCTGCGTGTGTCTGACCCCTAGGCTGCCCTGCGCAGTAGAGAGAAGTGCCACAACTTCATCAGGGTGAAGGTAGAGAAGCAGTTCTGAGTCAGGATCTCTCTGCCTTGGGTCAGCACCAAAAAGAAACCTTCCTTCAGCTACTCCCAGTTCCTCCATGCGGAGTCCACACACAGGATGGGAAGGCCAGTCTCCCACTGGAACACGGCCTGGTCAATCCCAGGCAATGTTGCCATGATGCATCTGTCCAGCATCCTCCTGGTTTTCTTGAAGGTATAATGAGAAAGGGGAACTGCCTGCTGAGCACCTCCTTCAATTTCACAGCAAAACCTGGTTAACCTGTGGTGGATGTATCAAACGGTGGTGGATGAGGATTCCTAGCTGATCTGGCACCTGGCAATAGTTGAACCTGGTGGGCAGTGTTATGAGGAGCTAGGCTGTTCATGGTCAGACAGGAACGACCCACTAACTTGGTCCCACAGCAACAAGCATCAAGACTGGCTGGCCTCACAAATGTGGACCCATAGCAACCACCATCTGCATCTTGTCAACACTGCATATAGAACCTGCTCCTGGGCTTGCAAGTTGAGAAGTGGCACAGGGCACCGTCTTCTGAAGGGCTCATATTTGGTTTAATGCTCTATTGTTACCATCTTGGATTGCTTAATCATTTTTGAACACCAGGCTTCACATTCGCATTTTGCATTAAGCCCTGTGAATTAAGTAACTGGCCCTGACTGCCCATATGGTCCTGTAGCAACCACCACCAACTCTGTGGACACCATGAGCATAGACCTAGATAAACCATCACTGCCATTACGCTGCCACTACAAACATGTTCTGCTGCAGCCAAGATTGCCAACATGCCAATATGACAGGTACAACCCCATTCCTACCCTGATAAAAAGGGTAAAATCCACGAGACACAAATTTTGTATGAATTTTATGAGGTTCTTGGATTTCTAAAACCCTCTTTGTGGTTCTAGGTTAAGACTCTAAGTTTCTAAAGCCAATTTCACACACGATACTGCTTCCAGGACTAGAGGAAGAAAGCTTTTCTCTTCCAGTTTTATTGAGATACAATTGACATAGAGCACTGTATAAGTTTAAGAGGTATAGCATAATGATTTGATTTAATACATCATGAAATAATTACCACAACAGGTCTGGTTAACATCCATGATCTCATATAGATACATTACTAAAGAAATAGAAAAATATATATACTTTTTTCTTGTGATGAGAACTCTTTGGATTTACTCTCAACAATTTACATTATAATATATAATGTGTTAATTATACCTATTATGTTGTACATTACATCTCTAGTACTTAAAACTGAAAGTTTATGCCTTTTGACTACCTTCATCTAATTTCCCCTCATACGGTAGTTCCAATTTTAATTTTTTGAGTAATCTCTATACTGTTTTCTATACAATTGTACCAATTTACATTCCCACCAACAGTGCACAAGGTTTCTCTTTATCCACATTCTTACCAACATTTGTCTTTTTGATAACAGCTATCTGATAGGTGTGAGGTAGTACCTTATTGTGGTGTTGATTTGCATTTCCGTGTCAATAAGAGTTGTCAAACATCTTTTCATGTGTTTGTTGGTCATCTATAGGTCTGCCTTGGAAAAATGTCTATTCAGGTCCTCTGCCCAGTTTCAGTTGAGTTGTTTGCTATTAATATTTTGATATTGAAGAATATGATTTCTTTATATAGTTTTGATATTAACCCCTTGTTGGATATATCATTTGCAAATATAGTCTCTTATTCAGTATGCAGTTTTTTTGTTTTTTCTTTTCTTTTTTTTTAAAATCATTTCCTTCTCTGTGTTTGCTTATTAATTTGATGGAGTTCCATTTATTTTTGCCTTTGTTTCCCTCACCTGAGGAAAGAACCAAAAAAATTCTGCTAAGACATCAAAGAGTGCATTGCCTAGAAGAGGATACTCTTCTAGGAGATCTATAGTTTCATTCTTATATATAAGTCTTAAATCCACCTTGAGTTTATTTTTGTATGTAGTGTGAGAAAGAGATCCGGTTAGATCCTTTTGAATGTAGTTTCCAGTTTTATCAATTATATTTACTGAAAAGAGTGTCTTTTCTTCATTGGAAAAGTTCCTGGTGCTGGGAAAGATTGAGGGCAGAAGGAGAAGAGGGCGTTAGAGGATGAGATGGTTCGATGGTATCACCGATGCAATAGATATGAACTTGGGCAAACTCCAGGAGATGGTGAGGGACAGAGAGGCCTGACGTGCTGCAGTCCATGGGGTTGCAAAAAGTCGGACATGATTGGATGACTAAACAACAAGACGGCATATATATAGGTCTTACTTTTTATCCATTCAGCTGCTCTATGTCTTTTGTTGGACTCTACAATGAGGTTTATATGTAGTAATCTATAGGTTTATATGGGCTTTCCTGGTGGCTCAGGCCTGCTATGTGGGAGACCCAGATTTAATCCCTGAATTGGGAAGATCTGCTGGAGAAGAGAACGGCTACCCTTTCCAGTAAACTTGTCTGGAGAATCCCATGGACAGAGGATCCTGGTGGGCTACAGTCCATGATTATTTTAAGTTGCTGATCTGTTAAGTTCAAATGCATTTTAAAATTCTGCAGTGTTACTCCTACTCTCCATGTTTATTGTTTATGACATCATATTTTAACATCCTTTTGTTTTGTGCATAGCTTTCTTTATTATTCTTTACCAACTGAGCCACAGTAAAGGACCAAAATCCTATGGATATAACAGGAGCAGAAGATATTAAGATGAGGTGGCAAGAATACACAGAATAACTATACATACAAGATCTTCATGACCCAGATAATCACAATGGTGTGATCATACACCTAGAGCCAGACATACTGGAATGAGAAGTCAGTTTGGCCGTAGGAAGCATCACTACGAAAAAGGTTAGTGGAGGTGATGAAATTCTAGTTGAGCTATTTCAAATCCTAAAAGATGATGCTGTGAAAGTGCTGCACTCAATATGTCAGCAAATTTGGAAAACTCAGCAGTGCCCACAGGACTGGAAAAGGTCAGTTTTCATTCCAATCCCAAAGAAAGGCAATGCCAAAGAATGCTCAAACTACCACACAATTGCATTCATCTCACATGCTAGCAAAGTAATGCTCAGAATTCTCCAAGTCAGACTTCAACAGTACGTGAAATGTGAACTTCCAGATATTCAAGCTGGATTTAGAAAAGGCAGAGAAACCAGAGGTCAAATTGCCAACATCTGTTGGATCATCAAAAAAGCAAGAGAGTTCCAGAAAAACATCTACTTTTGCTTTATTGACTACACCAAAGACATTGACTATGTGGATCACAACACATTGGAAAATTCTTCAAGAGATGGGAATACCAGACCACCTTACCTGCCTCCTGAGAAATCTGTATGCAGGTCAAGAAGCAACAGTTAGAACTGGACATGGAACAACAGACTGGTTCCAAATCGGGAAAGGAGTACATCAAGGCTGTATACTGTCACCCTGCTTATTTAACTTCTATGCAGAGTACATCATGAGAAATGCTGGGCTGGATGAAGCACAAGCTGGAATCAAGATTGCTGGGAGAAATATCAATAACTTCAGATATACAGATGATGCCAACCTTATGGCAGAAAGTGAAGAACTAAAGAGCCTCTTGATGAAAGTGAAAGAGGAGAGTGAAAAAGTTGGCTTAAAACTCAACATTCAGAAAACTAAAATCATAGCATCTGATCCCATCACTTCATGGCATATAGATGGGGAAACAATGGAAATAGTGACAGATTTTATTTTTGGGGGCTCCAAAATCACTGCAGATGGTGACTGCAGTCATGAAATTAAAAGATGCTTGTTTCTTGGAAGAAAAGTTATGACTAACCTAGACAGCCTATTAAAAAGTAGAGACATTATTCTGACAACAAAGGTCTGTCTAGTCAAAGCTATGGTTTTTCCAGTAGTCATGTATGGATGTGAGAGTTGGACCATAAAGAAAGCTGAGTGCTGAAGAATTGATGCTTTTGAACTGGTGTTAGAGAAGACTCTTGAGAGTCCCTTGGACTTCAAGAAGATCCAACCAGTCCATCCTAGAGGAAATCAGTCCTGAATATTCACTGGAAGGACTGATGTTGAGCTGAAACTTCAATACTTTGGCTACCTGATGCGAAGAACTAATTCATTGGAAAAGACCCTCATGCTGGGAAAGATTGAAGGTGGGAGGAGAAGGGGATGACAGAGGATGAGTTGGTTGGATGGTATCACCAACTCAATGGACCTAAGTTTTAGTAAGCTCTGGGAGTTGGTGATGGACAGGGAAACCTGGCATGCATCACATGCATTCTTGTGATGGGGTCACAAAGAATTGGAGATGACTGAGTGACTGAACTGACTGACTTCCTCATTATGGATATAAATGATTTCATTACTTTTTTGTTTTAACCTTCCTATTAGCTTTATAAATTGTTGATTTATTGCCTTTACTATATATTTGCCTTTACCAATGAAATTTTTTCTTTTGTGCTTTTCATATTTCTAGTTTTGACCTTCTTTTTCCACTTAGAGAAATATCTTGTTTAGCTGGTTTAGTGATGCTAAACTCTTTCTAACTTTAGCTTGTCTAAAAAAACTTGATCTCCCTATCAAATCTGAATGAAAGCCTTGCTGGGTAGAGTATTCTTGGTTGTCATTGTTTTCCTTTTATCACTTTATAAAAGTGCTAATAGTTTAAAAAAGTGGAGTATCTTGCCATTCCTTCTGGCCTGCAGAGTTTCTATTGATAAGTCTGCATATAGCCTTATGGAAGTTCCCTTGCACATAAGTTGTTGTTTGCCCTAGCAGCTTTTAATATTCTCTCTTTATTTTTAACTTTTGCCATTTTAATTACAGTGTGTCTTGGTTTGGTCCTCTTTAGGTTGATTCTGTTTGGCACTCTCTGTACTTCCTGGAACTGGATGTCCATTTCCTCTCCCAGGCCAGGGAAGTTATCCACTATTATGTCTTCAAATATGTCTTGGCCCCTTTCTCTCTCTTTCTTCTCCTTCTGCAATCCTTAAAATGTGAATGTTTTGATGCTGTCCCAGAGGTCTCTTAAACTGTCCTCATTTTTTAAAATCACTGTCCAGTTTCACTGATTTCCACTAGTGTCTTCCAATTTGCTAATTCATTTCTCTGTATCATCTAATCTACTGTTGATTACTTCCAGTGTATTTTTAAAATTTCAGTTGTTGTATTCTTTATCCAGGTCTGGTTGTTCTTTATATATTTTTTTAACTCTTTGTTAAAACTTTCTAACTACTCCCTCTGCTTATCCGTTTCCCCCTCTGAGTTCTGTTAGCATCTTTATCAGATTGGGTGCTTATCTCTACTTTATTTAATTCTTCTTCTAGGGTTTTATCTTCATATTTCTCTGTTGCCTCATTTTGCCCAATGTGATATTTTTATTTCTACATACTTGTTAGGTTGGTTTATGTTTTTTGATCTTGGGAAATAGGCCTTGTGTAGGAAACATCTTATGGGTCCCAGCAATGTCCTCCCCTCTGGTCACCAGAGCTATATGCTTTAGGACTACCCTCTATGTGGGCTGCGTGGGTCTTTATGTTGTGGTGGGGCTGACTAGTGTGGAAATACTTGGATGTGTGACTGGTCCTTGGTCTGGTTGGTTGCCAGGCCCTGCCTTGTGTGGAGTCTGCTGATAGGTGAGACTGGGTCCTGGTATAGCAGATGCATATCCAGAGAAGTCCTTGCGTTGGTACTGGCTATCAGATGAGTGGTGCCAGGACATAAAGTGACTGACTATGAAACTCTGGGGATCCTCAGGCTCATGTTGGACTACTGTTGGGCAGAGCTGTGTCCTCAGGCACCTGACTGCTGGGCTTGGGGTCCTAGCACTAGTATCAGCCCACTGGTAGATGAGGTCAACTGTTGACATGGCTGGCTATGGAATCTGGGGTGAGCCAGAGCTGATCGCAGCATGCTGGTCCATGGTACCAGATTCTGCCATGCTGGCAGAGGGGGCAAAATTGTTCTGAGCTTGTGTTTGCCTACTGTTGGGTGTGGCCAGGGTCCAGCATACTGGTGGGTAAGGGGTCTTGACTTGGCTGTCTATGAGGTGAGGTTGTCCAGGGCCTGGTGTCAGCCTGCTGGTGGAGGGGTCAATCTGACAGCTAGCTATAGGGGCCCCTGGGCCCTGGGGCTAGTAGACTTGTTGGTGGATGGGGGTAGGTCCTGGGCTGTCTGGTGGATGGGGCTAAGTTATAGGTTGGCTAGATGCTCAGGGGATCCTATAGCAGTTGGCCTGCTGGTGGGTGGGGACCTGGCCTAGGGCATCTCAGGGCTGGTGATGACCAAGTGTTGGGCAGGGCCAGGTCCTAACACTAATAAGCTAGAGGGAGGATTTCAAAATGGTGCTCAACAGCGTCAGTGTTTTCATAGTGAAATGAGCTTTCAAAAATGGTTGCTGCCAGAGTCAGTGGCCCCAGGGTGAGTTTCAATTGACTTTTGCCTCTCTAGGAGGCTCTCCAATATTTAACAAGTGGGTCTGACACAGGCCTTTTTCAACTTACTGCTTTTGCCCTGGGTCTCAGGGTGTGTGAGGTTTTGTGTACATCCTTTAAGAGTGGAGGCTCTATTTCCCACACTCCTCCGGCTCTCCTAAAAATAAGCCTCAATGGCTTTCAAAGACAAATGTTCTGGGGGCCTGTTTTTCTGGTGCACGACTCCTGGTATTGGGAGCTCAATGTGGGGCTCAGACCCCGTGCTCCTTGGGGAGAACTTTTGCAATTATAATTATCGTCTCATCTGTGAGTTGCCTAACTGGACTGTGGATCTTGACTATACTGTATCTATGCCTCTCCTACCTGTCTTGTTCTTAGCTGGTTCTGGTTCTTAGCTCAGAACATGTTTTCTGCTAGTCTTCAGGTGACTTTCATGGATAATCGCTCTGCAAATAGCTGCAGCTTTGGTGTGCCTTTGGAAGGAGGTGAGCTCAGGGTTTTCCTACTCCACCATCTTGGCCACTTCTCTCTCTAGCAGAAGAAAGATTTCCCTCACATATGGACCAAGGATACTGTGAATTCTTGATCTTGATCTGAATGACTGTAAATTTAGAAAATAATTACAACTGTATCACAGTAGAACATATATTGTCTGTAGAATGGTGACATACTGAAGGATATTTTGTTAAGTGAACAGAAGCCAGGAGCTTAGAAAGTGATTAGAAGTGGAAATTTCAGAGTCATCAACAGAGATGCAGATGAATTAATTTAACCAATATGCACTGAGCACTTACATATGCTGGGTAATCTTTTTAGGCATAGGCATAAAATTTTGAGCATTAGCACATGTTACTACCTTTAGAGTTTATATCTAGGCACCAGAGCCTTAGGGACAGCAGGGAGACTGATTAGAAGGGATATTCTGATACTAATAATTAAAAGGACATGCTTATTCATGTAAATACAACTTTTAAGTTTCCTAGGCATTGAATTGTAATTCTGTCATTGAACTGAAATCTGTAACAGCAGTTCAAAAATAGCACTGTCATATCTAAACATTTTGTGGGACCTTAAAAAATATGGCATTTAAATTTATACATGAACTAAAAAATGAAGCAAGTCCTGTCATAATTTGACAGGCATAATCACTTATCCTTTAAGGCAAACAGTAACCTAATAGTAAGATGCTAATAGTGTCTTGGTGCAGGTGTTGCTAATTAGCTATTGGATTAAGCTGAATCGTATTCTCTTCTTTTACCTGTGCATAATGTTTGTGCAGAATGCAAATATGAGCTGTAAGCTGAAGTGTTTTAAGCACCAGCTATGGCTCAGGGATTGACCTTGAGGCAATGAGAATTTTGAATTGGCAATAATCATGGCTTAATTGTAGCTTAGAGCTTAGTCAGACTCCTGGTTTTCCTCCTAATGGTCAAGGGTTGCCCTCAGATAGGAAGTTTAGTTAATTTGGGCTCTGGTCAAGTGGCTAGGTGAGAAGACAGAGTCATTTCTTATTCTTTTCATATTCATTTCTAGCAGTTGGACTGCTCTGAGAGAAATGGTAGGTAGCAATTACTAGAATAATTAGGGATCATACATTTGTTTATTCAGCAAATATTTATTGAGTGCCTACCATGTTCCTGCGCTCAACATATGGTAGGAGTGATATAAATGTTTGTTGAATGAAATATAATTGCTTGAGAGTTAAAAAAGGCCTTCTTGAAATAATTTGTAAATTTTGGACTTAGCTTGATGAGGAAATGAATTCTGTTTGTGTGATTAAAGTAGGGAAGAGATGCTGAAATAGTTTATTTTACTCTCCTACATTTTTTTCAGCCTCCTTTCAGTTGAGAGGGAGAAAATACTAGTCCTGGCTAATGTGATGTATCTCCTTCTGGGTTGAGATTGTGGGAACCCCAGTGAATAAGGAGGGAGGCCATGCCTTCTAGATGAAGAAGAAGATGGTGGAACTGTGTGGAAAGAAGCCATTGCTGATTTCTGCAGGACATGTCACCTGAGGAGGAAAGGAACTCTTGTTGTATTAAGAGAACCTGGGAGTTCAGTAAAGGATTTGGGGTTTGTTTTTTTTAGTGTCATGTTATGAAGTCTATCCTGACTAATAAGAACTACTGTATGCTTTGTTTCTTTAAGGATTTTTATCCTGTATCAAAAAACCCACAAAATATAACAGGGATCAGTTGATGAATATCTTCGAATTCTTTCCAGAATCTCTGCACCCACAGCCACGAACGTTACCTATCACCTTGTCCTCCTCTGCTCAGCCTGCAGCTTGTTGAGGGACCATTGGAGATGACTCAAACTCTAGTTTTTAAATCAAACTTGTTCTGCCAAACCCAGGACCCTGAATTTATCCAAACTGTAGAAATATTCTTTGACCATCCACTAAACATCCCATCCACTAAAACATCTCCCATTTGGATCAACAGCAGCTTTAACTGTTGATTCAACCCTATTAAATTTAAAAAACATTCTTACTGCTTCATCATCAGGGGCACCAGGAATTTCAAATATCACACATTTTGCAACTATACCATAGTTTTCACACCTTTCCTTGGTTTCAGCTTCTAAATCTTCGTCTACCTCTCCTGCACCAACCACGTTCCTTAGTTTTGTGCTGTGATTAGTCGCTCAGTCGCCTCCAACTCTTTGTGACCCCATGAACCACATGCCAGGCTCCTCTGTCCATGGGCATTCTCCAGGCAAGAAAACTGGAGTGGGTCGCCATGGCTTCCTCCATGTTCCTTAGTAGGACCACTTAGTAGGACACAAGTATCTCAGTTAATGGATTTGAATCTGATCTCCCGGCTGCATCTTTCTGAGTGGTGTCGCCCATGATGATTTTGCCTTCCCGCTTTCTGGTCTTCTCCACCGACAGCATTGTGCTCAGGCCCTGCTCAACCTTCCCAAGAAGCCATTCTTCTGCATGACTTCCTGTGTTATTGTTTGTGCGCCCCCTCCCCATGTTGGTGAGGAAGGAGTTGCTGGGGCCAGTCGGGGATCTGGGTCTGTCTTGTTGCCCCTACACTGGGGGAGAGAGAGCAGCTCTGGAAGACTGGGAGCGGGGTCTTGAATCCTCTTCATAAGGAAAGCCTCAGGGTAACTCTTTGTCTTTCTCCACAAGAGAATGGCAGCTCCGCTCATACTTCTCTCTTACTCATAATATTCATGCTCATCAATCTGGATCTCCTAACCTGAAAAACCTACTAGTTTCAAGTCTGGCTTTACGCCTGTTTTCTCTCTCTTCTGTTTTTGCAGCTCCCGCTGCCTCTGTCGCACCTCTCTTTGGCCCCTCACTACTTTCTCATAATCATTAGGAAACGCTGTGGCATATTCCTCAGCTGTAGGGATCAAAACTTCTACAGAAAACCCACTGGGAACAGGATCTGTGAGGCCCGCGGCTGCATGTGGTGGGGTGTCCTGGATCTGCTGCTCATCTGAAGAGCCACCTCGCTTGAAGTCAATGGATGACCGGGGCAAGAACAGTACTTTGTATTGTCCCCTGGCTCTTCGCCCGAGTGAGAGCTGCCTTTTTCATTTCGAGCTGAGACTGCAGAAGTTTGAAGTTTGGGGACCAACCTTCTGGTTTTTGAGTCACTATTCTCCACTCCCAGGTCTTTGTATATGGACATCTTCTTAGTTTAATGCCCACCAGATGGGTGGACGCTCCCGGCTGCGGCAGGGCACCTGGGCCCAGGTGCCCTGGACCTGGCAGGCTGGGCGCTCAGAACCAGCCAGTGTACCTTTTATTGTAGAGAAGTTGCTGTTGTTGCCACATTGTGTCTTGTAACAAAAGACTGTAGATAATTAAATGACCATTGCCAACAGGTAGCTTAGATAAAGTTTAGTATCCTGTATCATAGAATATCAACCAGCCATTTAAAAGAATGTGCTGATATGGAATTTTCTCTCTCAGATATGTTGTTACCAGAATAAAAGAAGATTCAGAACAGTGTTCACAGTTTCAATTAGTGTAAAAAATAGACTCTGTCATCTACTTACATTATCTACATGCACAAATGAACACATGTAAAATTATTATTAGTATTAAGTAAAATATACTTAATATAAAATTTAGCCATTTTAACTGCACTGCTTGGTAGAATGAAATATGATCACACTCTTGTGCAGCTGTCACCCATCATCCATCTCCTGAACGTTTTTCATCTTCCCAGATGGAAGTTGTATACCTATCAGACACGACTTCTTCATTTCCCTCTTACACCAGGATCTGGTAACCACCATGCCACTTTCATTGTGATGAGCTTGATTACTCTGTGGACATCACATATGTGGAATTGTGCAGTATTTGTTCTTTTGTGATTGGCATATTACTTCGTATAATATCTTCAAGGTTCATCCATGTTGAGCATGTGTCAGATTATCTTTCCCTTTTAAAGCTGAATAATATTCCCATCGTATGTATGTATGACATTTGGTTTATCCAGTCATCTCTTAGTCAGCACCAAATTGCGTCCACCTTTTTGCCATTGTGAATAATGCTGCTTTGAACACGAGCATACAAATGTCTGTTAGATCCCTGTTTTCAATTTGTTCAGGTGTATACTCAGAAGTAGAACTGCTAGATCATATAGTAACTCTGTGTTTACTAAGGAACCCCTTCTTGTTTTCCATAGCAGTTGCACTATTTACATTCTCCCTAGCAAGGGTTCTGATTTCTCGACATCCTCACCAGCACTTGTTATTTTGTTTTTTTCTTTTGATGATAGGCTTCCCAATGGGTGTGAAGTGGTATCTTGTGATTTTTATTTGCATTTCTCTAGATTATAAGTTGAGACAATTTAAAAGCTATGCATGATGATAAGAAATCTTCCCTGAGTATGTTATTAAGCTATGGAATAATAAAATTTTTGTTATCCTCTAAGTTATTTTTTTTGAAGATAAACTAGAAAAACTGAACTTGAAAAAGTTGAAAAAGTTGCAACTTATAATTATAAACATAATTGTAAACAATTGTCTATATTTAAGGTATTCAACATGATGATTTCACATAAATATACACTGTGAAATACTCACCACAATTAAGCCAATTAGTATTTATTATCTCATGTAGTTACCTTTTTTTTAAATCCCTCCACCCTTTCTCAAGGCAATACACAAAGTCAGTGCAGTCCTTATAAAAATACCAATGGCATTTTCACAGATTAGAACAAATAATTAAAAAAAATCTGTCTTAACTGGCTCTGGTGTTTCCTTCAATTTTAGTTGTAACTGCTTTTTCCAGTAATCCTTTGCATGCTGAATAAGATTGTGTTTTTCAGTAGCTGGAGGTATAATAACACCCTGTGTTGCCAAATACTTAAATATGATTTCTCGGTGGACTTTTCTTCGCCTCAAAAGTTCTTCTACACTTTGACTGTAGACTAATATTGCACGAATGGCATCTTGGCGGTCCTCAGGCTGCACCAGACGGTTGGTGATAGTAATATTTTAGAGATGTTTAAAGTCCAGTTATTTTAGAAACTTGAATGACATCCTCATACAAAAAGTACAGAAATTTAGCTGGTGGAGAAAAATTTAATTTGCTTTTTAAAATATTTAACGAACATTTTTCAGAGTAATCTATTGTCCAAGCTAAATATCTTATAATATGCAATGTTTTGTGAAGTATTTTGGATAATAAGTGCTGTTCTTAGACTTTTTTCTTTAAGCTTTCAGCTAACAGTTTCATAGAGCATTTATTATACTGTTAAAATTTTATAAAAGGTATACCCAGTTTCTAATTTAAATGAATTTTTTTTTCTTGAATGATCTTAGGTGACCAATGCCCCAGATTAAACATATATTGAGATATATTCCCACATCATAAATTAAAATTATTATAATTTTTTTCAAAAAAAAAAATAAAAAAAATAAAAAAAATATGATAACCACTAGTTTGTTCTCTGTATCTATGATTCTGTTTCTATTTAGTTATGTTTGTTTATTTTTGTTTTTAGGATTCCACATATAAGTGAAATCATATGGTATTTGTCTTTCTCTGTCTACTTATTTTACTTAGTATAATACATTCTAGGTCCATCCATGTTCTTGCAAATGGCAAGATTTCATTCTTTTCAGTGGCCAAGTAATATTCCATCCTATATCTATATCAACCACATCTTCTTTACCCATTCATCTATCAATGGACACTGAGATTGCTCCCATATCATGGCTCTTGTAAATAATGTAATGAACATGGGGTGCATATATTTTTTTCAAATTAGTGTTTTCATTCTCCTTAAAAAAATGCTTTAGAAATGGAATTGTTGGTTCATGTGATAGTTCTACTTTTCTGTTTTTGAGGAGCTTCTATACTGTTTTCCATAGTGGATATACCAATTTACATTCCCACCAACAAGGCAGGAAGGTTCCCCTTTCTCAAGGCAATATACAAAGTCAGTGCAGTCCTTATAAAAATACCAACGGCATTTTCACAGATTAGAACAAATAATTTTAAAATTTATATGGAAACAGAAAATACCCTGAATACTTAAACAATCTTTAGAAACAAGTATGAAATAGGAAGTATCGAACTCCCTGATTTCAAACTAACCTGGAAAACTAATCAAAATAATATAGTACTGGCACAAATGCAGGCACAATCAAAGGTATAGAATAGAGCCCAGAAATAAACCCATGTTTATATGATCAATTAATCTATGACAAAGGAGCCAAGAATATACAGTGGGTAAAAGACAGCCTCTTCATAAACGGGAAAACTGAACTGCATGCAAAAGAATAAAATTGGCTACTTTATTGCATCATGTGCAAAAATAAACTCAAAATGGCTTAGAGACTTAAATGTAAGACCTGAAGCCATAAAACTCCCAGAATAAAACACAGGCAATAAGGTCTTTAACACTGGCCTTAGCAATACTTTTGGATATGTCTCCTCAGAGGAAACAAAAACAAAAATAAACAGATGGGACTACATCAAACTAACAAGCTTTTGCACAGTGAAAGAAACCACTAACAAATGAAAACTTTAAATGAGAGAAAATATTTGCAAATAATATGAGATCAATATCCAAAATGCACAAAGAACTCATATAACTCAGGATCAAAAGACCAAATAACCCAATTAAACAATGGTCAGAGGATGTGACTAAGACATTTTTCCAAAGAAGACATGCAGATGGCCAACAGGCACACATGTAAAAAATGCTCACCATCACTAAGTATCAGGGAAATGCAAATCAAAATCACAGAGATATCACCTCGTGCCTGTCAGATTAGCTATCATCGGAAAGATAACAAATTGCCTCTTCTTTTTCACCTTCTTCAGATGCAGAATAATGGCTGCTATTTAAATAATTTTTATTTGCAATTTTGGCCCATGAAGTTTCTCACATTTTCCTTAACATTTGCTGCTGCTGCATCGCTTCAGTCGTGTCTGACTCTGTGCGACCCCATAGATGGCAGCCTACCAGGCTCCCCATCCCTGGAACTCTCCAGGCGAGAACACTGGAGTGGGTTGCCATTTCCTTCCCCAATGCATGAAAGTGAAAAGGGAAAATGGAGTCGCTCAGTTGTGGCTGACTCCTAGCGACCCCATGGACTGCAGCCTATCAGGCTCCTCTATCCATGGGACTTTCCAGGCAAGAGTACTGGAGTGGGGTGCCATTAACATTTGGCTGGTACCATTATGTAGTGGTTAAAAGTATAACTTGTTTGCAGTCCTCTGCTAGCGATCAGAAGACAAGTGCTCGGGCCTAGTGCACTGGGAAGACCCAGAGGGATCGGGTGGAGAGGGAGGTGGGAGGGGGGACCGGGATGGGGAATACATGTAAATACATGGCTAATTCATTTCAATGTATGACAAAAACCACTGCAATGATGTAAAGTAATTAGCCTCCAACTAATAAAAATAAATGGAAAAAAAAATAAATAAAAAAAATAAAAATTTGAAATGAAAAAAAAAAAAAGTATAACTTGACTAGAGTCAGGCTACTTGAATTCAAAGTCTGGCTCTGCTACTTACTAGCTGTGTGACTTTGGACAAGTTATATAACCTTTTTATGCTTCAGTTTACTCTTCTGTAAAATAGGAATAATATTGGCACTTAACTCAGAGAGGTATTGTGAACATTAAAAAAATACATGTATGTAAATCACTTGGAACAATTCTTGGGACATAGTAAATATTAAATGTATTAATCATTATTACAATTAAGATTAAATATGAATCATTTGGTAGTAGTGCAGCATATATTTACATGTATTTGGAAAATATGTTGACACTGTTATTTAGATCTCAAGCAAGGAAGTAAAATAGTGTATTCATTATGGCCTCTGGAGAAGAGTCTATGGCTTCGAATGAAAGGATTTATCTGGTCTGTGTTAGTCAATAAAAGGTAGCTGAAAGTCACCTTTAGTATTTCTCTTAAAAGTAGCTAAT
Source organism: Odocoileus virginianus (assembly GCF_023699985.2). Taxonomy (NCBI): domain Eukaryota; kingdom Metazoa; phylum Chordata; class Mammalia; order Artiodactyla; family Cervidae; genus Odocoileus; species Odocoileus virginianus. Next base: position 35,608,414 of record NC_069697.1, read on the forward strand.
CTTTTGATGCCATGGGGCCTTGAATCAATGGTTGCAGATCAATATTTTCTATATACAATTATTGTTTCCTTTCACCTTCTACACGATGGGCTGAAAATCAGCACACTGTGGACTGAGAAAATCAATGGGCTACATTTGTGATTTAGAGAACACTGGATAGGAGATGTATGTCCTTTTGGAAAACACATAAAAGGAAATTACGTAAGCACTTTCTCAGAGGAATCCTAGGTAATTACTGGGTGAATCTGTGATCCAACAGGTTTCTCCTCAATTACACCTAGAGAACACATCAATTCATTTACCTTGTAGCAAGCAATCTACCTCAGACATCCAAATAAAGACACCAAGATTGTGCCTTATAGAGTAATTGGCTCTGGTGGACCCAAACTCAGGATTTACAAATGGTTTCTCATTTCTGGTCCATTTGGTCTTGACTTCTAGGGGCAATTACTACTTACTGCTTTGAAAGGAATCTTATTTTCAGCAGTCTCAAGGAAACACGTCTGAATGGTTTTGAGCTTTCTGTGTTAGTGGAACCAGATGAATTGCTATCAAAAGCTAATTCGCGTTGTGAATTATGTCCTTTTAACAACATGTACTCCCTCTGGGGCAATTAAAAAAGCTGTGCCATGGTTTTAAAGTCAGGACCTCAAGAGTGTTGGCTGGCCCTTGTACTGGGAGTTAGCTCTGCAATAGTTTTCAATAAATAAACACCTTTCTGTGGTTTGGATGGGGAGGGACTTTAGTGTGGTGCTCTGAATCTCCACATGCTGTTTACTGGATACAGTCTGTGGTGGGATAGACATGCTGTGAGTTTTTCTCACTTGGATGACCACTTTTTTCAAACAGGAAAAAGGTTGAGAGGAAGAATTTGTATTTTTATTTTATGAATCTACTAGAATGTTCACAATGGGTTGATTATATTATTATTTGCAAAATAGATTCACACAATTAAGATAGGAAACTTATCCTTCATTGTGTTATTATCAGCTAGCATCTGAGCTAGTTCAAGCTCTACCACGTTCTAGTCAAGACATTGGGCCACTCAATCATTCAGTCATTTTTGTGCAAATACACTGTATGTCAAGTGGCAACTAGGTTCTGGGGATATAGTAGGGAACAAAATAAAATCTATTCCCTTATGAATCTGATCATCTAACTGGGCAAAGTGGTTTGTTCTAATCTTGTCAGGATGCCATAACGACATACCATGGACTGGGTGGTTTCAACAACAGAAATTTATGTTTTCACAATTCTGGAAGCTAGGAAGTTCAAAATCAAGGTGCAGGCAGAGTCAGTTCCTGGCAAAGCCCTCTTTCTGACTTGCAGATGATTGCTTTCTAGCTACGTCCTCACAGGGCAGAGAAAGAGGGGGCAAGCTCTCAGGTGTCTTTTCTTATAAGAGCATTAATCTTGGAGTGAAACCTCACTCTCACGACCTCATCTGCCCCGATTACCTCTGAAAGGATCTGTCTCCAAACGCTGTCACTCTGGGGGTCAGGGCTTCAACATAGGAATCTTAGAGAGACACAATGCGGTTCACAGTAGGGAAATAGAATACCACATAAATACATAATAGTCTGATGGGGATATACACCAAGGCCAGAACTGATGGGGTTGCTGCTTTATATAAGGTGGTCAGGATGAACCTTTGTGATAAAAAAAACTCTTGTCTACTCTGAGTGAAATGGAATCATTGTAGAATTCTGAGCAGAGAAGTGATGTGATCTCATGTATGTTGTATGCTTTAGATGCAGCCCTCTGCCTATTGTATTGGGAATAGATTTGGGATGGAATGGGAGACCACTGCAATAATCTAAATGGGTGCTTGCACAGGGTTACAGAGGTGGAGGTGATGAGATGTGGATGGATTCTTCTTGAGCATAGAGCTGATAGGATTTGGTGTGCATCTACTTTGGCATGAGGGAAAATAAACCATGACTGTTGATATAAGCAACTGAAAAAATAGAGTTGTTATTTATTGGGGAAGTGGGAGGCTGAGGGATAATTTTTCTTGGGGGTAATCAAGAGTTTGGTTTGGCCTACTAGACATGTGAGCAGAGAAGAGGGCACTGGGGTACATGAATTATGAGTTTCAGGGCATCTGAACTGGAGATGCATATTTGGGAGTCATCAGTACACAGATATCATTAAAAGTTACAAGATCAGATGAGATGAACAAGGGCAGATTTCTGGGAAACAAAGAGGAAGTATCAGAAAAGACTGAGAAAGATAAACTAGGTAAAAGGGGACCCAAAAGCAAGTGATATTTCAGAAATCAGGGGAAGAAAGTATTTTGAAAAGAAGGAAACAGCCAACTGTGTCTAATGCTAAAAGTTTAGTAGAGGAAAAAGTGAAGTTCTGTATACTAGGTTGTCCATTTCCAGCTCTGCACCGTGTAAAGCTAGAGCTACATTTCTCTGAATCCCTTCCCCTGTAAGGAGAGAGTTGGGCAAGAGAGAAAGTTGGATAAAGATTTCACACGTGAAAGCAAGAGCCATTTTTTACAGGAAGTCAGGCGGCCACACGGGACGGCTCAGCAGGTTTCTCTATAGCTCCCCCTGCTGGTTGTGACGGCCACAAGCCATCAGGCTTCCCGACGTGTGTCTACTCCTCCTTCACTGCGTTACTTTGTCAAGGTTGTCAGTCGCTCTTTTTCTTCTTTTTCGGCTGCAGGCTTTGATTCCTACGTAAAACTCCTTATTTCTTAAAACTTGTGGTGGCTCTGTTCTCTGACCAAACCCAGACTGATAAATCCTGCTTGGATCTTTATGGAGTCCCTTCAAATACGTTAGCTACTTCTTGGGACTAATTAAAAAGGCAGTGAGGCCCCGGAAGGGATTTTGTAAATTCTTCTTTTATGTTGCTCCCAGAAATTCTGAAATGGGTCAAGGAAGAGCATTAATTAAGTAAACCTGAAGGCTACATACGCAATAATTTCTGTTAGAGGAAGAGGTCTCCCTACCCTGGAGAATTCACTCATTTCCCACGTCTCCTCTGTGCTGGACCTACCAGCAACATGCCCTGAATTTGATTTGAGCGTCTCCTAACTGTCAGGTAAATGCCTGAAAAGTTTAGGTTCCTCTTCTCATTAATATCGTATTTTTTTTTCTATCAGAAAGTTAAAGCACACTTGACTATTAAATCTCCTTTGTGCTGTTCAAAGTGCAGAAAGTGAATTTTCCTTCCTCTCACAGCATACTAAATCAAAAAGTCCCACTATGATATTGTGATTTATAAGAAACGTATATTTGGTCATTCAGATACATATATTTTTCATACATATTTAATCTTCATCCACAGCTCCCCAAACCCTTGGGATTGCCCAAGTATTGAGAGTGATAACAGTGTCTTTCGTTTTGTGAATGAAGTGACCCCTGGCAATATTAAGAAGGGAGGCTATTTGCCATGGCATCTTCCCCACCCAGGGACTGACCCGAACTCCTGTTTCCTGCATCTCCTGCACTGGCAGGCAGATTCTTTACCACTATGCCACCTGGGAAGCCCGAATCCCTTACTAAGTGACATATTGTTTTAAAATACTTTCCTATTAAATACAATACTAGAATGAAAGATCTTTGTACCTTTTGGAAAGACAATACATTTATATTGCATTTCAAACAGGACTTCAACATAGGACACTGGTTAGAAAGGTCTTAGAAGGATTGGAATAGCAAAAGTTAGAAGATTTAGGGGACTCTGGAGAAAAATGGAAGATGGTGTGACAATCTGAGATCAGCAGGCACCTGGTTACCTCTGGGGTTGAGACCCACACCAGCAGCTGTTCTGTTGGAGACTGCTGCTGACCAATTGCTGCTGAACCTGTGCACCTAGGTCAATCCTGAAATGGCTGAAAAGATGCTTTGTAGGTACTAAGTTCGGAATTCTGCTGCCATGACAGTATCTGCCAGCCACCAGCAAGTAACTACCACATTGCCATAGCCAGAAGTAGAAAGTTTGCCTTCTTTTCTCTGACCATCTCAATACCTTCCAGAGTCTCTTATTGACAGAACCAAATGGGAAGCCAGCTGAAAAGGAAGGCTGGAAAATGCAGTTTGCACACTGCCAGTCTCAGGAACACAGAACATATTGTAGAAGGTGGGTGAGGGTCTGAGGATAACTAGCACGGTCTACGCCTTAGAATTCTCGGCCCTCACAGAGGTGCTTCTACCCAAATTTTGCCTTTTGTGAATTAATTTATAGGACAAATTCTCAAGTGGAATTGTCCAGCCAATGGAAACACACTTTGAAAATCTGAAAGATAGAACTAAATTACTCTCCTTAGAGGAGTATTTGAGACTACTTATTTTTCCATGCCCTTACCAAATCCATGTGCCTGCCCATTTGGAAGAATTGGTCAATCTCTAAATCCATATCAATTATACACCAAAGGCTTTATTCTAAGAAAATACCATGCTTATCACCCATAAGAAAATCATTCTTAAAAATGCCTGAAATCCACCTAATTAGAGACTTGTGGTTAATAATATGAAAATAAATACACATTTGTAAGGGTTAAGGCTATCTATCATTCATTCACACAGTTCTTTCAATGAGTTCAACAGCTTGCTGTCTTAAATGGAGGTGGGAAGACTGCAAAGGTATTCATATACATGGCTAAAACGTTTTCCAACCAATTTCCAGTGTATGGGAAGGGAGTTCCCACCCCAGCAAGCAGTTCTCTGACCGCAGCTGAGTGTCCTACAATTCAGTTCGATTCTGACACTATCATCTGGAAGGTAGAGTCAGATCCAACAGAGTAAGGGCTTAGTCTTATAAGATGGCACTCTACCCCTACCCCCTTTCCGCTTACCAATTCCCCTTTGGATGCCAGGGGCAACTCTAGATTGTCACCTGTGCTTCTGACAGACCAGCTACAGATCCAAGGTTCCAGTGACCTGCCCCTCAGCCCACCCCTTGAGGTCAGTTTATTTGCTGGAGTGGCCCTCTGAATTCAGAGAACATTTCACTTACTAGATATGGAAGAGATCCATAGGGTGAGGTGTGGGGAAATGTCTTGGATCTTCCATGCCCTCTCCAAGAGTGCTACTCTTCCCAATAACTATGTGTACCCCAATGCCAAAGCTCTCCATATCCTGTCTTTTCTGTTTTTTTTTTTTAAATGGAGGCTTTATTACAATACATAAGCACGATTGATCAAATCATTGGCAATTGGTGATTGAATTTAATCTCTAGCCCCTCCCCCTTCCTGAAGGTCTCATAAGCGAAGTTGCTCCTATCCGACTCTTTGCGACCCCATGGACTGTAGCCTACCAGGCTCCTCCCTCCATGGGATTCTCCAGGCAAGAATACTGGAGTGGGTTGCCATTTTCTTCTCCAGGGAATCTTCCCAACTCAGGGATCGAACCCGGGTCTCCTGCACTGCAGGCAGACGCTTTAACCTCTGAGCCACCAGGGAAGCCCCGACAGTCTCACAGTGGGACTGAAAGTTCCAGCCTCTAATCACCTGGCTTGTTCTCTTGGCAACCAGTCTGCATCCTTAGGGGGGATCCTGTGCTGTGCTGTGCTAAATCCCTCAGTTGGGTCCGACTCTTTGCGACCCTGAAACTGTAGCCCACCAGGCCCCTCTGTACGTGGGATTCTCCAGGCAAGAATACTGGAGTGGGTTGCCATGCCCTTCTCCAGGGGATCGTCCCAACCCAGGGACTGAACGTGTGCCTCTAAAATCTCCTGGCCAGTAGGCTCTGTATCACTAGCACCACCTAGGAAGCTCTAGGTGGGGTCCAAAAGCCACCTAATTAACACAAGAGACACCTTAATCCCCTTCACCTCTTAGGAAATTACAAGGTTTTTAGAAGCTCTAAAGTGCCAGAAATGGGGATGAAGACCAATATATTATTATAAATCACAATATCCCATTTGTCTAGGATTAATTCTGCAGTGACTGGAAGTGGGAAGTAACTCTTTAGAGCTGGAGGGGAGACTGGATGTCGTCTAATCAGAAGCTTTATTGTGCTGATGAAGAAAGAGGCCTGGAGAGGTGAAATCACTGGTGAACAGAAGCATAGTTGGAGCCAAAGAAGGCTGGGGAGGACTGGACTCCATGTAGATGGATGAGGCATGTCATATGTTTAGGGAACCAACACATATTTTCGTGTGGAAGATGAAGCATTTAACAAAAGTATTTATTATTCATTGTGAGAAAAAGAAAGACGGTTGGATTTAGTTTATGACTTAGTATTGTTTTAATTTTTAATTACATATTGGTGAAGGGGTAACATTCACTATTTATGGTCTCTGTAGGTCCTATTTCAGTCTGAAATATAGGTCTCTTGGGTCCTAGTTCCTTGTTCCTCCGCCATGTTCCTCTTCAACGTGATGTCTCTGAGCATCACTAGAAATTATGATCTACCAGAAAAAATGACATTTCTAGCACTTCTGTATTTATTTTGATTTTAAGTGAAATGAGCAATGAAATCCATCTATAATTTATTTAAAACAAAATTTCAGAATTCTAAACATTCAGTTGGATTAAAAACATCATATATTTCAAGTATGAAATTATAAACCAGGAAACCCTCAAGTAACATATACATTTATGAAAATAAATAGGCATTATAATAGTATAAATTATTAAAAGATGAAATATATAAAACAATGCCTTATTTAAATGGGCTTTTTAGAAAAGGAAGAAGATTAAATTAGTCACAAAATAGAAAATCAAATATCTAGTGTAATGTATAGTTCTTTTAAGAAGTACCAGCTTAAAAGAAATGAGGTCAACAGTATCATTATTCAGTCACAAGTCTGTTTTTATACAAATTTTTCCAGCTGCTGATGATGCTCTTTCATTATTCTGTACATGTCAGAAGTGGAGAAGTAAGCTGCAAGCTAACCCCAGACATTTACTTTTGACTCTTTTATCTTCAAATAATCCCATCTCTTTGAGGAGTACTTTTTGAAAATTTTTGAAAGTGACAATCTTTTTGTTATGGTAAGCTGCAATATTTTGTTTGGAAGAAAGCATTTCAGGTTTGTCTTTGTCTTTCTTAGTGTCTTGGAGACTGAGGTTGAGGGATCTTTATCAGTTTCAGTACCGACAGATTCATATTTCACTTGTTTAGAAAATCTTTGAATTGGAAGAAGACTAATCCTTTCTGTGGAAACATTGCAATTGCATATTTGCTTGCTTATCACATCCTTTTGGGTGTGGTCTTGCCCAGGTTTTAAAAACAAGCACAGATTTGTTTTGTGGCACAAACTGAACAACTGAGTCACTGATTTTTGAATACATAAAGGATTCAGATTTCATATTTTTTCAAATGTTGGAACAATGGTATCATCCAGAACTAAATGTGCATTTTAGTACTTAAAAATAGCATAATATGGCAGATACTGGAAATGGCATCACAATACCACTTTTTGATCCTTTTCCTGCACCTTTTTAGCTTTCTGCTTCCTGAGCTTGTGATTCCGGTTTGTATAATCACATCATAATGTCAAGTGCGTGATAAACTATGCAGACTTGTGAGTTGGCTTGAGAATTTACCCACATTTTTAGTTCTTTGAGGAGGTACTTTCTTACCTTCAAGCAACTGCCATAAAAATGGACTTTTGCAACATAATATGTCTATTACCTAATTTAATATGCAGTTCTTATCTATATTATAACAAAAAGGTTTGACAGAAAGTTAGTAAGCAAGAATGAGAAAAGTAAGTTGCGACACCCAAATTGCTAGCCCTCACTGGAAGCTTATTTGAGTGGGTGTATTCTGCTAAGTGATGGTGCTATTTGATAAAACTCATGAAGCCAGCCAGGCACATTGCATAAACATGACCTTGGCTATGAACAAACGGTGTGCAGTTAAAAACTGCACGTACAAGAAATGATGTTTCCTAGTCACACCCATGTTGGTGTACTTTTTCTTGAGTTTCCTGTTTCCTAAGTGATGTGTGAAATTGCTTTATTTAAGGTAAAAAATAGTCAACTAGTAGCAGTTTCTTATGGCTCAATCTATAATTTGTTTCATGAATACTATTTTTAGCATCTCCCTCTCTCCCAGTATTTTGGGTAATATTTATAATAAAAATAAGCATTGTTTATCTCTGACTATCACTCCCATCTCAAGTTTTAGGAATAGAAATTTAATTAATAAAAGTCAGCATCTGGAATTAGATGTTGGCAGGAGGTGTCAAAAGCGGCTGCCTTTTGTGTGGAGGTTTCTGCTGTGTTCACAATCTAGGATTTTACGGCTGGCATTTGTGGCTGTCCTTGACATCCTGTTTACCATTTTCCCCAGTCATATTACACAAACCCCAAATCATGCAAGTTAGAGACGAAGATCTAGTCCTATCTGGGGCATATTTCATCTGGAGAAGGAAATGGCAACCCACTCCAGTATTCTTGCCTAGAGAATCCCACGGACAGAGGAGCCTGGCGGGCTACAGTCCATGGGGTCTCAAGAGTCTAAACCACCACAAGTCTAACAACCGCAAGACTAAACCACCACCGTCACCACTGGGGCATATTCATCTACAGTTGAAAAAAGGCCCACGGACCACTGTTAGGTCTGAAAACAGGCTTCATTAAAAGAGAATTACATTCTGAGTCCAATAAGAAAAGATCAGTAAACTCGGTACAAAATTTCACGTGGAACTCTGCTGGATGTTATGTGGCAGTCTGGATGGAAGGAATCTGGGGGAGAATGGATATAAATATATGTATGGCTAAGTCCCTTAGCTCTTCACCTGAAATTATCCCAACATTGTTAACTGGCTATACTCCACTACAAAATTAAAAAATTAAAAAAATTTCAGCTATTTTAAGGAAGGAATAATAGTTTAGAATCATTCTTTAAATTCTAATGTGTTATTTTAAAAATATTTATCTTACTAACTCAAAAGGTGCTATTTCATAACATTGTTTGAATACATTTTCCCTCTGCAATATTTCCTTTTGTGTGTGGCATTAACTTTGTAGTATTTAAAATAAAGGCAAGAACTGTGATTAAGTTCTGATGCTTTATTAAAAAATGTATACTGTGGTTCTATGATATGCATGAATATAAACTAGGTTTTAAACTTCAAATCTCATTTTTGTCTGAGACCCTTATCTAGAACATCAAACAAAAACAAAATGATAGCAAATAATAAAAAATTCAACGACAAATAAATGTCATGTATTCGTTTATATTAGAGAAAATTTCTTTCCAGAAAGTAGTCACAGTGCCATTGGAAGAAACGCTTTCAGGACACAGTAGTCATTTTTTCCCCAGTGTCCGTTCTTCGCCCAGACAGACAGCAGATGGCGCTGCGCTTCCCCTTTTGTCTGCCGTTAGGGATGGGACCAGAACCCAATTTTGGCAGAGCTGAGCTGAAGATCGTAAGCATATTCTGAATTGGGTGAGCAAATGAAACTACGCATTTAGCATCATAATTCACCTCACTTTATACTGATCTGTGCTCTCAAGGACATAGTTTTCGTTATCTTTGATCTAGGGGGCTTAATGCATTGCATTAACAGGGCTCATTACCACTAAGAGAACGGGCTGCTTGTCAGGAGAAAGGACCCAAATTGTTGAGGTGGGAGGTTGAAAGTCTGTTCTCAGCAACACCCAACCAACACCAAGAAAAGGATGCTGTCTTCTTCCTTGTTACCAATTTGCATTTATTAAGGGTCCCTTGATGCTTGGTGGTGAGTTGCCAAGTTGTGACTTGTAACTTTGAGAAGTTTGTGGTTAAGGTGGTGACCCATAGACATTTAGTCAAAATAAATTTCTGCCCGTTGATACTAAACAACCAGCTTAGTTTTGCAGTGTTCCAGCATTACTGTGCTAATTGCAGCTAATGGTCATCAGCAATCTCTCCTCTCTTTAGTCTTTTGGTCTATGTCCATTTCTTCTTCTGGGTCTGTTTCTTTAGTTAAATTGCACTTATTGACTTTGGCAAACAAGTATGATTAGCTGTATTTCCTTAAATAATTGAATAAAAATGCTTTTTGTGGGAAAATGATAACAGTTCAGTATCATAATCATGTAATTTTCAGTTAGGTAAGATCTTAAGAGATTATTTCACCTAACTGACTAAATAATATGGGGAGAAAGTGATGCTTAGACGGGTACAAGGGTTCTCTCAAGTGCCTGTAGACTCAGAGTGAGAACTTTGACCCATGGCTCTTAAGCAGTCTAACAAGCCACTTTACATTATGCTCTATTGCGTTTTAAAACAGGTTCAGATCAGAAACGTCAAAGTTAATTTCTGTCGCTGACACGCTGATCATGGATGGGTCTTGGCAGGTCACATTCATCACACACAGCCTACATGCAAAGCCTTCTGCTTCCTGGCCACAGCCAACGGTCAGTTCTTTGCTCCTGTTCCCTTTGCAGGCTGCCGAGAGCCCCATAGTACTGGCGTTTATCAGTGATCTTCTATAGGCTATCAGGTTGTTGGGAACAGGTTTTTTGTCTCACTTCTGTTTGTCTCATTCCCTGTGACTTTCATAGTGCCTGACACCTCTTAAGGTTTCAAATAGGCTGGTTGTGTAAAGAATGAAATTTTTGTGGAGACTACCCTGAAAATGGCAAACTTGAGGAATATGAGAAAATCTCCCCTGGCTCTGAAAATAGAGACATGCTGGATTTGATGTAAGAGAAATCCTTAACTATAGCTGAGCCTGAAATCAAAAAAACAAATCCTCAGATACTAAAAATAAGCAAAGCCAAAAGTCTGCAGAGAGAGCAGAACAGCACGTGTAGGAGATGTATTCAACTAGATGAATATTAAGTGAGTTTATATGCATAGACTCTTTGATGACAAGGAACGGGTAAACTGAGCTACTTTTTATACGATGAGGAAAGGGCCTGGCACCTGGGTGCAAAAACTTGCTTAATGATTGTGTGCCTTCCCTTTCTTTTGTATGTCTGCAAAGAGCCACACTAGTTGTTTTGATGTCACACACTTAGGATAGTAATTGGTGTTAGAGACAGTCCATCACGTGGTAAAGACAGGGGCACCAAGTGGCACTTTAAATGACTGAGGTCTGTATAGGAAACAAAGAAAAACACATGTAAGCCAACAGTCTGCCTAATAAACTGCCTCATTCCACACAAAGTTTGCTTTTAGAACTTGAATGTGATTTTTCTGGATGTTTGGCCTCTTATTTTCCTTTTATTCACAGGTAGGGAAAAATTTGCAATCACAAAATAAGATCTGTAAGGAATTCAATAAATTTTCATTAAAAAAAGTCAGCACAAAACTTGGAAGCAACCAAGATGTCCTTTAGTAGATGAACAGATAAATAAACTGTGGTACGTCCAGACAATGGAATATTGCTCAGTGTTAAAAAGAAGTGAGCCTACCAAGCCCAAAAAAGACATGGAAGAAACTTAAATGAATACCACTAAGTTAAAGAAGACAATCTGTAAAGGCTACACACTATAGTCCCTTGGACAGCAAGGAAATCAAACCAATTAATTTTAAAGGAAATCTTGAAACATCCCACCTTCGCCTTCTCCCATAGAGTCCACAAGTCTGTTCTATACATCTGAGTCTCTTTTTCTGTTTTGCATCGAAACATGTATATCTAGGGTGAAACAGATCACCAGCCCAGGTTGGATGCATGAGACAAGTGCTCGGGCCTGGTGCACTGGGAAGACCCAGAGGGATGGGGTGGAGAGGGAGGTGGGAGGGGGGACTGGGATGGGGAGTACATGTAAATCCATGGCTAATTCATTTCAATGTATGACAAAAACCACTGCAATGTTGTTAAGTAATTAGCCTCCAACTAATAAAAATAAATGGAAAAAAAATTTTTTAAAGGAAATCAACACTGAATGCTCATTGGAAGGACTGATGTTGAAGCTGAAGCTCCAATACTTTGGTCACCTATATGAAGAGCCAATTCATTGTCAAAGACCATGATGCTGGGAAAGTTTGAAGGCAGGCAGAGAAGCAGGCAGCAGAGGATGAGATGATTAGACAGCATCACTGACTCAATGGACATGAATTTGAGCAAACTCCAGGAGATGGTGAAGGACAGGGACACCCGGGGTGCTGGAGTCCATGGGGTCACAAAGAGTTGGATGTGACTTAGCAACTGAAGGACAATACGACAAATATGACGTTCTGGAAAAGATGGAAGTATAGAGACAGTAAGTTATGTTAACTATGGACTTTGGGTGATTATGACGTGTCCATGTAGTTTTATCCGCTGTAACAAATGTACCACTCTGGTGAAGGGTGTAGATAAGCAGGGAGACGATATATGTGTAGGGGTGGGTGTGTGTGAAATCGCTATACTTTCCTGGTAATTCTGCTGTGAACTTTAAACTGCTCTAAAAATTTTCTTAATTTAAAGACAAATAGTCAACATGAACATGACTGTGCAAGCTCATTTCCCATGGTGAGCAAGAAACTAATTTATAGTTATTATTGGGGCTTCTTCCAACTCCTTTGCGTTGTGTGAGGACCCAGGAGGCTTGGGGGTGCCTAGCTTTCCAGGAAGGACCATGCAGAATCAGTCCAGTGTGCTGACAGCTGGCAATTGCACTGTCCAAGCCGCGTACCTTGGAGGCAGGCAGCTCTGAGGCTTCTGGACCGAGCTCGGGCAAAAGCACCTTGCCCACGTCTGAGTGCTACACTCCGAGAGGCCTGATCTGCCTGAGTCTTAACCCCTTGATCCCCTCTTTCCCTGTAGAACAAATGCAGAGAGAAAAACCACAATGTATTATCCTAAAATGTTATCTTACCCCACCACAAGTTGGGGGTAAGCTCATCTCTTCTATCTCCCCCTGTCTCTGGGATGTTGACAAGACCGGATGAGGTGGGGTCTGTGAAAGCACTTTCACAACAGTACTGTGTTGAACAGTGGAGGGGCTACAGCTCTGGGGAAGGTGCCATGAGGGGCCAGGTACTGTCCCTCACTGGGGTTTTCCTCCAATATCTAACACATGGTTATTTCCTTGGGTTGAACACGAGGAGAACTGGTCAGGTTCATCTGGACTTAGGAGTCTGTTGTCCCCAAATACAAACCTTCAAGTCTTAGGATCATGTTCAGATGCTCCATGAAAGCACCTGAGGACAGAGATGAACTGAGTGAACAGCTAGGTCCTACCTTCAATCATTTTCTTCTTCCACAGTGTGTGTTTACATTGAAAGACGGGTCAGAGATGTTGCCTGCACTTCATAAATGGTTCCTCCCTGGTTTTTCCCTCTAGCTGTATCTTTCTCTCTTCTTTTTTTCCATATTTAAGTTCAATTTTAATCTGATTATGATGTGACTGACTGTTAAAGAGAATCACGAGATTTGAAATTATGAGCCGTGGGTTCAGTTTGCAGGCCTGCTACATGTGTGTGATCATGGCAAATCACTTTCTCTGTGCCATTTTGGCTAACAATGAGGTTAATAGTCAGAAAAGACAAGAAATGAGGTCATGGAAGCACATTGTGAACATAAAGTGCTTGACAGAAATTACTTATTGTGTCTATGATTTTTATTATTATTTTGGACTTGTCTTTGATAGCCTGTGACCACTGTCCAACCAGCAGTTTGCTAGATTGTCTTTTGTTCCTTATCTAAGAATGTTATGATTATCAAAAACAAACCAGCTCTGAAGTCCATGGAAAGGCTTTTCCTGGAGTGAAAGTTCATATTTTGGGTTCCTTATGGGGACTGGGGACTCTGCTAGGAAAGGGGTTCAGGGGTCTCTTTAAACTCTCCCGGGAGCTAGACCTCCCTGGGTTGTCTCCCACTGAGGAAGAGGTGGTCCAGGGCCAAAGGAGTTCCCAGGAATACAGCTGGGCTGCAAGGCTCCAGGGCAGGCCTTTCTGAGTGGAGGTGGGGCCAGCCGTTTACATGCTTGGAAGTTCTTCTCCCGGCTGGTTTCTTCTCCCTATTAACCCAGGAGGCTGGTGTCATACGACAGACTTGAGCTGCTTCCAAGTTGCTGCAGGTCGCTTGGAGGGACTCCTGTCCTCTGTTGCGTAGGGGCTGGATAACCACAGAATTTATCCTCCCTATCTGGGTGTGTGGGCGTCCCTTGTGGCTCAGCTGGTAAAGAATCTGCCTGCAATGCAAGAGACCTGGGTTCAACCCCTGGGTTGGGAAGATCCCCTGGAGAAGGGAGTGGCTACCCACTCCAATATTCTGGCCTGGAGAATTCCATGGACCTGGGTGTGTCGGGAAGGAGTCTTATAATAATTATACTAATCTTATACTAATAATTTCGCCAAGATGATCTAGCAATGAGGCTTAGGGAAGGCTTTTCTCTTTTTCAGCATCCCTTTTCTAATTGTCTTCTTTCCACAGGGTGGTGAAACTTCAAGACCCAAGATCAGAGGGTGGACCCAAGTGAGGGGCCACGGAAATCTCCCGGCTTCAGCTTTTGGTCCAAGTACACCAGGGTTAAGCTTCCACATAAGGCTCATTGACAGGGCTGAGAGTGACAAGCAGTGGACATTTAACTACCCTTGACTTCTGTCTACCTCAGGGACCCATCTGGAGCTAGAGCCTGGCCTATGGTTGGATGGGCATCAGACACCCCCATTACCATTCTGTGTATCACAAACTTTCCTGGGGCACAAAATGAACAATAATTATAAGAGCTGACACATATCTGACACTTACTAAGCAGGTTTGCTAAGCATTTCACATGGATTATTTCACTTAATTCATTTAATCTTTTCTCCAGGGAAGTTATTACTGTGTCCATTTGGCAGATGAAGAGTCTGAGGTTTAGAGGGTAAGTTGTCAAGGCCACACAGCTAATAAATGGCAGACCTGGACTTGAATTTGGGGTCTGCCTCTACAACAAGCTGTTAATCATGCCATCAGTCATAGGCCCTGCCTTGAAGGGTTTATGAATTCGTGGAGGCAGTGAGCCATGAACTAGACTATACTGTACAAAGCTCTGCTGTATAGACGTATCCTTGTTAGAACAGGAGCACAGCCAGGAGGCAACTCCATTGCCAGAGAAAGCAGCAGAGACTCGGCATTTCTAACCTTCTCTCTTCCTCCACGTTGTCTGGCTGCTACTAGTATCCTAGGAAGCTGACTTTCCCTTACTTGTTCCTTCAGCCTGACGGTGTAGTTAGGCTTCTCCCGGACTCCTCTGGCCTCTCCTTAAAGGTGGGAACTGCTCCAGACTTGCGTGTGTTTCCTTATATACCCAGGTGCTTGGAAATTCATGAGGTGGAGGTCACGAGAAAACCACGTGAGAGGAGACATTTTAACAAATGTCTTCATGTATTCTGCCTGAAAATGTTTTCACACGTTTCACTCATGGACGCCTTCCTAACTAATTGGTGCTGAAACTCAGGGCTGGAAATATGTTTTAAAGATATGCCTGATCATTTTCCTAGTCTTAAATAAATGATGCATCAAAGCAACAGCAAAAATTGACACTTGCAGTCAGAAATGGGTCAGCTTACAAAATTTGTCATATAGCAAGCATTTACATATTGTTTTGCTTTTTTAAGTAAGAGTCAGATCACTGAAGACAACTGATACTTTAAATCAAAGCATGTCAACTAGGGTACTCAGTAAAAATCCAGGTACCTGCACCCAATCCAGACCTGTTAAATAAACATTGTGGGGGGAATGGGGTCTAGAAATCCATATGTAAACATTTCAAGTGATTTCTTTTAATGCCGACTAAAATTTGAAAACCACTGCTTTAAATTGGGCTTCCCAGTTGGCACTAGTGGTAAAAAAAAAAACCAGCCTGCCAATGCAGGACACATAAGAGAAACGGATTCAATCCCAGGGTTAGGAAGATCCCCTGGAGGAGGGCATGGCAATCACTCCAGTATTCTTGCCCCGAGAATCCCATGGACAGAGGAGCTTGATGGGCTACAGTCCCTATGGTTGCAAAGAGTTGGGCACTACTGAAGCGACTTAGCATGTATGCACGCTTTAATTAGTTGATTAATCCAGCCATGGAATATTTACTAAACCCCATGCTCTGCCATTCATTGCATGGGTTATAAAGACAGGGAACCTCTGTTTTAAGCACATTCATTTCAGCTGGTGACATGTAGGGAAGGTTCATGAGAAATTCAGCTATTTAACCACTCTATAGAAACCTGAGAAATCTGTATGCAGGTCAAGAAGCAACAGTTAGTACTGGACATGGAACAAGGGACTGGTTCCAAATTGGGAAAGGAGTACTTCAAGGCTATATGTTGTCATCCTACTTATTTAACTTTTATGCAGAGTATATCATGTGAAATGCTGGACTGGATGAAGCACAAACTAGTATCAAGATTGCTGGGAGAAATATCAATAACCTCAGATATGCAGATGACACCACCCTTATGGCAGAAAGTGAAGAAGAACTAAAGAGCCTCTTGATGAAAGTGAAAGAGAAGAGTGAAAAAGCTGGCTTAAAACTCAACATTCAAAAAAACGATCATGGCATCCAGTCCCATCACCTCATTGCAAATAGGTGGGGAAACAGTGACAGATTTTATTTTCTTGGGCTCTAAAATCACCACAGATGGTGAATGCAGCCATGCAATTAAAAGGTGCTTGCTTCTTGGAAGAAAAGCTATGACCAACCTATACAGCATATATACAGCAGAGACATCATTTTACCGATAAAGGTCTGTCTAGTCAAAGCTATGGTTTTTCCAGCAGTCATGTATGGATGTGAGAGTTGGACCTTAAGGAAAGATAAGCATGCAAGAATTGATGCCTTTGAACTGTGGTGTTAGAGATGCCTCTGGAGAGTCCCTTGGACAGCAAGGAGATCCAACCAGCTAATCCTAAAGAAAATCAGTCCTGAATATTCTTTGGAAGGACTGATGCTGAAGCTGCAACTCCAATACTTTGGCCACCTGATGTGAAGAACTGACTCACTGGAAAAGACCCTGATGCTGGGAAAGATTGAAGGTGGGAGGAGAAGGGGATGGCAGAGGATGAGGTGGTTTATGGCATCACTGACTCAATGGACTTGAGTTTGAGCAAGCTCTGGGAGTTGGTGATGGACAGGGAAGCCTGGCATGCTGCAGTCCATGGAGTTGCAAAGAGTTAGACACGACTGAGTGACTGAACTGAACTGATGGATTCTAGAAGCTGTTTTCTGACTATGAGAGGAATGCGATGAGAGGCTGGTAAACAAGCTTCTTGGATGAAATGCTGGAGAAGACTGAGATGTCAGTTTGAGAATCACTGGTAACATACCCTCAAGCAGGGTCAAAGGTGAACTCTGAATTCTAGAAGCACTGAGAAGGCAATCAGGGGAGCCCTCCTCCAGGGAGCTCAGCATGCTCTCAGGGGCCCCAGACTGCAGTTGGCCTGGAGAGGTATTGGTGCTGCTTAGCAAGTGTCTCCTAGTTCCATTCTAGATGCCAAGGGAACTCAGAAATACATGGAAGAGCTGGGCTCCCCTTCTGTGGAATTCTGGCTGCGTGAGAACCTTACCCTACCCGGCGAGAGAGAAGCAGCTGCCACAGTAGTGATGGGAAACCACAAAGAACCTTTGATTTGCATGTGTCTACAGGTGTCAGTTCAGTTCAATGAACTGATAAAATTGATTTTCTCACTGCATTGACTGGTTGTCATACTGAATCGCTGAGGTGATTGACTGGTTCAGCATCTTGCAGATATAGCTACAAACTCCAGTAATTTGGTCACATTCTAAGTAATAAATTGGAGAAATGCTGGGTTCAACTAATCTAAGAAAGCTGTAAGTTTAGTAACAAATAGCTAAGAATCACTCATTCAGTGGCACTGGCAAATACTTGGTATTGGGTAACAAGGAATTCACCTGAACTTTACCCTGATTTGACTTTGAGCATACTATGAGTGATAACTAAAGAAATTAGATCTATTCTACTTTGCATTCAATAGGTTAGCTGATTGGGGTTTAGAAAAATCTACTGTAACTACCTTCAAATTTTGTGAGTCATTCTGGTGCTGATTGAAAGTTGGGATCAAATTGTGATGGGCGCGTAGATGCCAATCGAGGATTTTTTTCCATAAAGCCCATACTTTTGCCTGAATTGCTAGACACCCATTTGAAAATTTCAATCTGTGTAGAAAACAAATACTCTTTGCTTTCAAGTAGGATATGCAGATGAGAAATCTCAAATGACATTAGTCCCACTCATACCGCATTAGTGAAATCCCTGTCATTAGGAAATGTTATTTTATATAAAAAATTGATAATAGGATACAAAGATGCTAATATGATTAGGTGATGAGCTGATAATGGGAATTTTTTTCATATCAGTGATTTTCATTTGTCACCAGCAAAGCTGATCTCCCTAATATGATATGATATTATAATAAAACTCAGGCAGAGAGTCAGCAGTGAAATTTATGATGCAAAAGAAAAGTCAATAGCATTATAAATCTTAGAAACTGATTATATTTCAGCTGTCAATGTTCTTGGCTGGAAAATCTCCTTCAATTCTCATGTCTTAGTCCTATTTACTTTAGTGATACCGAGCAAGGAAATGAAATAGATTTAAATCTTTATCTAAGGATAACTTTAATGAGTAACAGTCAATTCCACATGGCCTGGTGACTGCAGATCTGCACCTTTGCCTGGATAAACTCCCATCCAATTAAGTGTACATTTAAATGCAGGTGTATAGTTGGAAGGGTATAGTCAGCGGAATCTAATTCTATGAGATATAAACCTATTTTTCTCTGATATCATGGTTTTAAGTAATAAATGGCCGTCTGAAGGTATGGGACAATCATTTGAGTATCACTAAAGGTGAATTCTTCTTTTCAGTTACAATGTAGTGTGGCCAGTGAGCATTTTTAGAAAAGAAGTTCTCTGGGTAGGGAGGGGGCAAAGGCAATGAGCTTCATTTGAACCACTCATTCAACCAGCATCTTTTGAGTTTAAACAAAACTGTATAAGAAATTCACATCAAAGTCATGACTAGATAACTGGTGTGACTATCAGCGTACTGGAGAAATTCTCAAAGGGACTGACAGTCCTAGAAAGTTGTTTCTAGTTTGATGGCACTAATAGAATAGGAAACGTACCAGAATGGGAATGTTAGGTGACATTTTCCCTTCTGGCTCAAACATTAAGAAAGTGTAAGTAAATAAAAGTTACTCTCAACAATACAACAAATACTGTATGTAATAATGTGTGAAAGTCTTAGTATGAGTCTAATTTCGGTGGCTAATGCATTGTCTATAAATTGTTTTTCAGCATTATTAACACACTAGTGCTAAGTTGTGTCAGTCATTTCCGACTCTTTGTGACCCTAGAAACCATAATCTGCTGGGCTCCTCTGTCCATGGGATTCTGCAGGCAAGAATGCTGGAGGAGGTTGCCATTTCCTCCTCTTGGGCATCTTCCTGACCTAGGGATCAAACTTGTGTCTCTTAAGTCTCCTGCCTTGGCAGGCAGGTTCTTTACCACTTGTGCCACCTGGGAAGCCCATCAGCCTTCTGTCAGCCTTTTAAAAAAGTTTTATATTGGAGAGCTTTGTTGGAACCTTTTGCTGCGCATGACCAGGATTATGACACCCAGAGAATGGTCCTGTCTATGGAACTTCCATAAATGTTTTTCCCCTCAGAGTCTCTAAACACTTTATAAAGCAGATTCTGAGGTTCCTCTCATATGCATAACTCTTGCTGTCTTCACTCTATGGGAACAAAACCTCATGCATAATGTTTACTGAACCACTTCATGAGATAGTCACTTGCATAGTTTAGGGCCAGAGAGTACCCTTCCTTTCTTCCAATAATAGATTTGAATTTAACAAAATTTCCACTCTGAGCTTCTGGCTGGGCTGAACTTGGGTTTAATTGGACTGAGCTTGGGTCAGAAGCCACACCAGTACAGGTTTCTACTCCAGGCAGCGAAGAGTTGCTTGAAACAGGCAGTGAGAGGAACAGCCCCAAGAAGGCCAGCAGGATCTTTTCTGTGAACTTCCAGTGCTTCAGTGATGTGACCTTTGTCTTCTGCCCAGTATGACTTCCTGCCTCCCACCTATTTAACCTGCTGCTGTTCCCCTGACTGCACAGGTTGAATTCAGAAGTTCTTTTGGTACCTGATTATCCACTCTGTATTGGCCTGCAGCCCGCCTCTTCCTCCTGCATTCCTGGGCTTCAGACCTAATTTTCCCAAGATGCACTCACATACTGCCTTTAACTCATTATGCATTAGAGCCCACTTCTGCCTCTTGATCAATTCAGTCCCAAGAAATGTGGCAAGTGGGCCAGAACTGACTCACCACATGTAATTAATATGTAGTAGCTGACTCCCAACTTATTTGTCAGGTCTGGGCTTTTAGGAATTTTTGAAAAAAGATACTTGACGATAATAGGGCTACTTTTTCAGTTTTTCATTTTCTTCCATCAATGAATGTCATGTCCCTTAAATTTTGTTTGATGTTAGTAAATTTTTTTTTGCCTAAGTAAATGTTAAAATTCATCTTTCCAGTACGTTTCTACCTGTAGACACTTCCCAGCCACAGCATGATCCAGCCAGTAGAAGATGAAATGAGGGAAAGGATAGGGGTAGGGGAAGGGAGCCAACAGAAAGAGAGAGCCAACTAGAACTGTGCAGCCCGACATTCTGGAACCTACAAGGGCTCACTATTTCTGAGCCCTGAGCAATTGGCTGTGCATTTTCTTGTGCAATCCTTGAAGCCACTCTGTGAAGTCCATTTCCATCACCAATCTAGAGGTAGAGAGATTGAGACTTGTGATTTTCTCAAGGCTACATAACCAATAGGTGTCTGTATTTAAATTTAGAGCTGTCCAAGCACAGCTTGGACTCCTAATCATCTTGTTAAATTGCTTATACATTTTTATGAGCTGATTGAAAAATGTTTAATGACTAAAATTTGCTAAGAATTCAATATGCCCTTCAATAAATTTGTATTAGAGCTATTACACATAGAATAACTTGAAACCCAGCAGTTCTCCCACCCAGAAGCTAAGTCTAATCATCGTCGCTTGAATCGGGCTAGCCCTGTGAGTTGCTTGACCAATAGAATGAGGAGGAAATGACACTGTGTGGTGTCCAAGGCAAGGTCAAAAGAAGCTTTGTTGCTTCATCTGGCTCTTTGTAACACTCCCCCTTTTTTTTGGGTGCTACTTTTTGCAACCTTGCCACCCAACCACGAAGCCCAATCTACATGGAGACTCTGTGTGTAGGTGTTCCAGTTGACAGCCTCAGCTTAGTTCCTCCTGGCCAAGGGCCAACAAGAGGCAGCCATGTAAGTGAGCCGTCCTGGATGTTCCAGGCCAGTCAAGTTTCTGGGTGACTGCAGACATGCTGACACTCCAGGTAACACCAGGTGGAGCAGCAGAAACCTTGGTCAAGCCACAGAATTATGAGAAAGAAAATGTTTTGTTTTAAGCCTCTGTGTTTCGGGGTGGTTGTTATTACTATCATACAATAATTGATAACTGGAACACACATCCTTTGTTATAATATGCTCTTTGTACACTGTACATAGTGAATGATTGTGTTCATATTGATTCAAGAATTCTTGGCAACAACTCTATAGCTCTGTGAAGTTTCATGAGAAGTTTTCTACAGTGCCACATCCCATGCGTATTGGCTGCCTCCAAATTGCTCCTGGTCCCAGGCAGTGCAGTGTTATTAACTATCTCACAGGGGCAGAGAAACTCCTGTGAGGTGTTGTGGAAAGTGTGTGTGCAATGTGCACACACACATACACACACACACACAAATATAGATGACCTCAAATGAACACCATGTATCTGGGTGACATTTGAAAGAAGCAGCTATTTGGCTTTCTCTCTTCCAAAGACAAGATACAGGCTAAATGATGCATCAGTAAATGCTCTCCACAGGCATTCTTAATAGCTCCAGTTTATGTGCCTATAATTCTAACATGGGCTTTCAGAATGCAATAAACAAAGAACCAAGTGTAACCACTTTATGATATTACTAAAATAGTGCATATAATTGTTGTCTAGTAATCAGAATATTTTAAAAAATACTTGATTATAATGAGTGTTCTGTTTTAAATGTTTTTCTTCTTTGAACATTGATTCACTTCTATAGAAAGTTTTAAATTTATTCTTTTAAAAACATGATTGAAACCCTTAAGCTTTGCTTATATTCTTTTGGATTTAATGATACCTCCTACTTTTTGAGCACCTGTGTGCTTA
The DNA here is from genome assembly GCF_023699985.2 of Odocoileus virginianus. NCBI lineage: Eukaryota > Metazoa > Chordata > Mammalia > Artiodactyla > Cervidae > Odocoileus > Odocoileus virginianus. The sequence continues at coordinate 35,630,492 of NC_069697.1, forward strand.
GTAAAGAACCCACCTGCAATGCAGGAAACCCTGGTTCAATTCCTGGGTCCGGAAGATCTGCTGGAGAAGGGATAGGCTACCCACTCCAATATTCTTGGGCTTCCCTTGTGGCTCAGCTGGTAAAGAATCTGCCTGCAATGTGGGAGACCTGGGTTGGATCCCTGGGTTGGGGAGATCCCCTGGAGAAGGGAAAGGCTACCCACTCCAGTATTCCTGCCTGGAGAATTCCATGGACTGTATAGTCCATGGGGTTGCAAAGAGTTGGACATGACCAGAGTGACTCTCACTTTCATGTGCCCTATATCATGGTGAATCCTTATACAATCTTGCGAGGTAATTATTGTGAAAATTGCTCAGTCGTGTCCAACTCTTTGTGACCCTATGCACCATACGGTCTATGGAATTTTCCAGGCCAGAATACTGGAGTGGGTAGCCTTTCCCTTCTCCAGGGGATCTTTCCAACCCAGAGATTGAACCCAGGTCTCCTGCATTGCAGGTGGATTCTTTACCAACTGAGCTACAAGGGAAGCCCAAGAGTACTGGAGTGGGTAGCCTATCCCTTCTTCAGAGGATCTCCCCGACCCAGGAATTGAACCGGGGTCTCCTGCATTACAGATGGATTCTTTACCAACTGAGCTATCAGGGAAGCCGCTTTATAGATGGTGAAACTGAGTCTTAAAGAGCGAGATCACTTGCGCAAGGTTACTCAGTTAATAAATTCAGGGTTGGGATTTGAACCACAGGCTTTCTGATTTCAGAGCCATATGTTCTTGCTGTCTTCTGATGACTGCATCTCCTACTGCCCTTCTAAAAAGCTTATGATTCAAAAGGCAATTTATAATAAAGAGCCAGACTGGAATTGAGGTTTTAAAAGCACTGCCTGCCCTTTGAGGTATAAAACATTTTGTTAGAAGCAATAACAGCCTAATTATAGCAAATTGTCTCCACCTTCACTGTCGCCACTGCACACGGGTCTAGGTTACAAGTTTGAAATTTTACTGATTATTGGTGCATAATTGGCTTCATGTAGATGATAAATGCATTGCTGATTGATTATCATGACTTGGTCATATTTGAAATGTCAAAGTAGAAAATTGAATTGTCGTATTATCGCATGTTCTCATTCAAGCACCAGATAAATATTACAAATGATGATTTTCCACTGAGTACTATATAAAGAATTTATGGAATATTAATAATACTGTTATCCACAACCTTCATGCTTGGTGGATGACCCCAAACTGAAATCATGTTTGACTTTTGAGGAATAAACCTCAAGAACGTTCTGCTTTAACCCACTTCTCTTCTGCCTCCTGGTTTATAGTGTAACTACTCCTAAAGACAATGTCTGCCTCCTGTAGTGAGAACTGGATGATTATGAGCTACTTGAGAATGCCTTTTTGCCTCACTCTTTTACTACCCACCATGCTTTAAGCCAGTCAAAGTGTCCTCTGGGATGAAATCAGATCTTTGCAGAAGATGAAGTAGGTGCGCTGAGCCAGCCGAGGTTCAGTCCCTGGTACTAAAAGTGGTGAAGAGCCTGACCGCTTTAGAGAATGCTGCTGTGAACCATCTGCGGAAGCCAGCGTCTGCTGTCAGCCTTCCCATTTCCTAACAGGTCTGACCTCCGTGCTCTCACTGGACGCTAGGGCTCTCTTTCCACAGACCAGCTAAGGACAAGAGCCTGGGAGGAATCTCTTGAGATAAAAGGCTAGGATAACAGATCTTAGCCTGTGGAATGCGAGCCTCTGCTTCTGGCCCTTAAAGAGAACTTCCGATTCTGCAGTTCACAAGACTGGTCTGTAGCCTGACTCAACCACATGATTTAACTGCCCGTTATGAAGATATTGCTGGGCTTAATGAAATACAAGTTATTTTAAGATAAAACTGAATGTGTTACCTTTCAGCAGTATGCATTTTCTTAACAGATACTACAAAAATAACATTATGGAAGATGCATGGATTTTTTTCCCTCCATTTTCTGGACTCACTGACTGGATTGAGGAAACAATGGTACAATCGCATGTTTTCTGGAGAGCCAGGAAGGCTGCTTGGAGGAGGCAATTCCTGCTTCCTAAACCTTGCTAGTTGATGAAGCAGTTGAAGAAATCTTCTGTTCCAGTGTTTTTATGATTTCTTTGATCAGACTGAATGAGGATGCTTCCTAGTTGCTCCAGATTTGCTCCAGGACTTGATCACTCTTTAAGATACTGTCATCTTCAGGTTTCCATTGCATAGTGTCCAGATATTTTCCAAATCTTTCTTTCATTTTATACTTTATACATAGTATGTGTTCAATAAATGTTTATTAATGTTGGGAAAGAAGCTGTTTACTGCAAATATGCCTGACATCAAACATCATTGTTAATCATGTTCATATTTAGCGGGGTATCTGTAGTGTGAATGGAGTATCCCTGGGTTAGAAAGGAAAATCAATGCTTCATAAATGTTATTGAAAATGTCTATTCTGCTCGTCCCTCATATTAAGAAAAGAAACAAAATATATTTTAATTTTAATTAGCCACCTGGCGTTTAGAAGTGGCTTATTACAGAGCTTGATCTAAATCTCTGGTATCCATGATGCTTTCTTACACATCTGCTTGTTTGAAGTGGAAATGCCAAAAGGGTGTGCATACTCTTTGACTTGTAAATAGGCAGTAAACATGAATGAAACCCATGACATGTGTTTTGCAAGCCACATGCTCTCTCTTTCTTTGTGTTCCATAACTAACATTTCTTCTGTTATTAGTACCAAGGTTTGACTGCTTCCACAATTAAGCTGCATGATGGATAAGCCTGCTTTGGCTGGCTGACCTAAGAGCCCAATAAACATTTATGAGAAATGCCAAACAAAGTGTTGTCTTTGTGATCAAACCTGCTTGGAGCTGGTGCAATTCTTGCCAGACTCCAAGTGTCCCTGGATCACCCTGTCATTAGTACACCCATTTCATGTGACCTAGGGTAGACCAGTGCTCTCAACATCAGTGAGCTTCAGAATCCCCCAGTGACTATTGAAATGTACAGTTGAAAAAAAAAATGCAGTCAAACCCCGCTCTCCTAGATTATAATTCGCTGGATTAGGGGTAGGGCAATATTCAATGGAAGGACTGTTGCTAAAGTTGAAATTCCAATACTTTGGCCACTTGATGCAAAGAGTTGGCTCTTTGGAAAAGACCCTGACATTGGGAAAGATTGAAGGCAAAAGGAGAAGGGGGCAGCAGAGGATGAGATGGTTAGATAACATCACCAACTTAATGGAGATGACTTTGAGCAAACTCTAGAAGATAGTGGAGGACAGAGGAGCTTGGAATGCTACAGTTCATGGGATTGCAAAGAGTAGGACATGACTTAGTGACTGAACTACAACAACAATAACAGGAAGTTACATTTAAACCAGCCACCTTGGGTTGTTTTGAGGCTTGTGTTCTGGTGTTAAGGGCTGCAGGTGGGGCAGGGAAGATGGAAACTAGTGCTTTGGATATGATTAGGATTTGGAGGGAAAAGAAGACTTTCACAAGTGGGAACTAATGTGAGTGGAGGTTATAGAGGAGAATGCTGGTTGGACCCATTAATAAGGAAGCCTGGAGTTAGGGGGTGTGGGCTCTGCCTGACAAAACGTTCTGAGGCTCCTGCTCCACCACTGATGACCTGTTAGACTTGGACCAGCCACCTCAACCTCTGACCCCCAGTCTCATCTCTGCAACAGTTAAGAATGGCACCTGCCCGTTGCCAAGGTTGGTGTGAGGATGAAATGAGAAAGTGCCGTGAATGTGCCCTGAGTCAGTCAGTTCAGTTCAGTTGCTCAGTCGTGTCCAACTCTTTGCTACCCCGTGGACTGCAGCACGCCAGGCTTCCCTGTCCATCACCAACTCCTCAAGCTTGTTCAAACTCATGTCCTTCGAGTTGGTGACACCGTCTAACCATCTCATCCTCTGTCGTCCCCTTCTCCTGCCTTCAATCTTTCCCAGCATCAGGGTATTTTCAGATGAGTCAGTTCTTTGCATCAGGTGGTCAAAGTATTGGAGCTTCAGCTTCAGCATCAGTCCTTCCAATGAATATTCAGTGTTGATCTCCTTTAGGATTGACTGCTTTGATATCCTTGCAGTCCAAGGGACTCTCTGTCAGTTAGGGCCTTCAGAAATACTAGCTTTTTTGTGCAAATGCACATGCAGAAATGTTGCATTTAAATTTTCTTTTTCACCCTGTAGTTGCAGAACTTATATTTTGAAAATTTTCTTTTCTTTTTTTGTTCTGAGAGTCACCAAATCACATGGAGAGGTAGGATGTATCCAGAGTCTGGTGAAAGTCAACATATTCACTTGGAAAAGAAAAAAAAGACCATCTCTGAAAATTAGATATCTTGAAAAGAGAGCCAGGGCCAAGTTGGGGGAGAGCACAGGCCGCAGGCCAGAAGGACTCTAAGTTCTGGCTTTGCCACCTGCCTGCTACACAGTTCGGGGCAGTCAGTCAGGACCCATCTCAGTGTCTCCGTTCCTGCTTTAATAAGTTGAGAGTGGGCTGAGGGCTCGCACCTGCGGGGCACTGTGACTGCTTCTGAGGAGGGTGTGGGTCCTGGTGTGCGTGCACTCGGGACTCTGGGGCAGAACTGCCAGCACCTAACTCCATTGCACGGTGACACGTCAGTTTTTTCCATTTTAGTTACTTCATCTATAAAGTGGGGGTAATTATTATCAGACCTATGTCAATGGATTATCACACTCATAATAATAACTAACTAATACATGTGAAGCAATTAGTACACAACAAAATGTTCAAAATAGCTCCTGGCACACATGGGTGCTTAGCACCTGTCAACTGTTCTTATATGGATATATTGTCAATATGGGAGCACAATAGTCCTTTTAGGGAAATTCTTTTGGGAGGATTCAGGTGAGTCTCAAGTCCTTCCAGAGGATACCCCTTATCGCTCACTGTTTCTCAGGCTGTTATCTTTTCTTTCTTTCTGGCCTCACTGTTCTCTTAATCCCATTACTCTTGTTGAGAGCTTAATCAGTTCAGTTCAGTCGCTAAGTCGTGTCCGACTCTTTGCAACCCCATGAATCGCAGCACGCCAGGCCTCCCTGTCCATCACCAATTCCCAGAGTTTACTCAAACTCATGCCCATCGAGTTGGTGATGCCATCCAGCCATCTCATCCTCTGTCATCCCCTTCTCTTCCTGCCCCCAATCCCTCCAAGCATCAGGGTCTTTTCCAATGAGTCAACTCTTCGCATGAGGTGGCCAAAGTATTGGAGTTTCAGCTTCAGCATCAGTCCTTCCAATGAACACCCAGGACTGATCTCCTTTAGGATGGGCCAGTTGGATCTCCTTGCAGTCCAAGGGACTCTCAAGAGTCTTCTCCAACACCACAGTTCAAAAGCATCAATTTTTCGGTGCTCAACTTTCCTCACAGTCCAAATGTCACATCCATACATGACCACTGGAAAAACCATAGCCTTGACTAGATGGACCTTTGTTGGCAAGGCAATGTCTCTGCTTTTTAATATGCTATCTAGGTTGGTCATAACTTTCCTTCCAAGGAGTAAGCGTCTTTTAATTTCATGGCTGCAGTCACTATCTGCAGTGATTTTGGAACCTCCCAAAATAAAGTTTGACACTGTTTCCACTGTCTCCCCATCTATTTCCCATGAGGTGATGGGACCAGATGCCATGATCTTAGTTTTCTGAATGTTGAGCTTTAAGCCAACTTTTTCACTCTCCTCTTTCACTTTCATCAAGAGGCTTTTTAGTTCCTCTTCACTTTCTGCCATAAGGGTGGTGTCATCTGCATATCTGAGGTTATTGATATTTCTCCCGGCAAACTTAATTCCAGTTTGTGCTTCTTCCAGCCCAGCATTTTGCATGATGTACTCTGCATATAGGTTAAATAAGTAGGGTGACAATATACAGTCTTGATGTACCCCTTTTCCTATTTGGAACCAGTCTGTTCTGTGTCCAGTTCTAACTGTTGCTTTCTGACCTGCATATAGGTTTCTCAAGAGGCAGGTCAGGTGGTCTGGTATTCCCATCTCCTTCAGAATTTTCCACAGTTTATTGTGATCCACACAGTCGAAGGCTTTGGCGTAGTCAATAAAGCAGAAATAGATGTTTTTCTGGACCTCTCTTGCTTTTTTGATGATCCAGCGGATATTGGCAATTTGATCTCTGGTTCCTCTGCCTTTTCTAAAACCAGCTTGAACATCTGGAAGTTCTCGGTTAATATATACCAGCAAATCACTTCCATAGCACTGTCACAGGTAATCTTCACCACAGTCCCATGACGTGTGCATTTTATCGTCTCTACCTGAAGGTCACGTATCTAGCTGAGTGTAGCGGCTGCGCCGGAACACATGCCGGTCACCTCCCTGTTTCACTCTCTTCTGAAGCCTTCACCGTCTGTACTGTTGTTCATTCCACCCCCTGCCCCACCCGGCCTCCGTTCTTCCCTCTTTCTACACTTTTCTCTGGGTGATCTGTGCTGCTCTGTCTTGGCTTTGATCCCTTGAGGATAGATAGCACTTATTTCCTCTACTGGATCTCCTATTACTCTCTGTCTCATCCGTGTGTGTGTCTTTCTAAGAGACTGGAAGTTCCTTGATAAAAGGGTCTACGATAGCTTCCTAATCGTATAGTGTTATGTCAGACATAGAATGGTGATTATTTGTTTAATAGAATGTAATATGCATGTGCGTTACTTTGCTTCAGCCGTCATAACAGAACACTACAGACTGGGTGGCCTAAACAAAAGTTTGTTTTCCCACACTTCTGGAGGCTGGAAGTCCAAGGGCAAGGTGTCAGCAGGTTTGGTGTCTTCTGAGGCTTCTCTCCTTGGCTTGCAGATGGCCACCTTCCTACTGTGCCCCACATGGCCTTGCCTCTGTGTGTCTAATTTCCTCTTCTTATAAGGACAGCAGTCACATTAGATTAGGGTCCACCCTAAGGGCCTCATTTAAAGGCCTATTTCTGAATATAATCACATCCTGGGGTCCCGGGGGATTGGGCTTGAACATTTGAAATTTAGGGGAGAATGATTCAACCCACAACAGTATATATCTTTAAAATAACACACATTAGTACTGAGTGTGACATGCTGATCAAAAATTTAGAATTTCTATAAATATATGATCTCATATAAATGTATGATCCATATATGAGGAATACATTGGGAGTGTCACATACAATATATGGAGATGACCTCAATGAATCCCTTGTATAAGAAGATGTAATGAAAATTAACTTCAGAACTTACTAGGCCGATTACAAAATTTTCCAGGTATCTATCAGGTAGGCTAATGATAGCTATATGGTCTGCCTGCCTAATCACAGCCCACTGGAAATTTTCAAACATTGCTTTTGCAGGCTCAGTTGGCAGGTATATCACAGATCAGTGAGGCCTAACCGCCCACCCAGCTCCACTCCCTCCCTCCAGGTGTCACATCAGCAGGTGTGAATCAGATTAGTAATTTGTGATGGAAACTGAAAGCAATCAATTACACAATTTCGAGCTGTTCACATTAAATTCCATTAAATTATATCACAAAACTAGCCCATATGAAGTACTGAAAATAAGATGGGAGTAAACGTGCATAAAGGCTTTTCACTGGGAAAATACAGTTATGAGAGAGGGTTATAAGAGTATGGTGGTTTGAGTCCTCCAGGCCTGGGTATGAATCCTACTAAGTGAATCTGTCATGTAGTAGTTGTATGACTTTTTTCAAGTTTCTTAACAACTTATTGACCAGAAAGGTATTAATGCATCTCTTGTTACCTGAATGTTATTGAGCAGAGTGTTTCAATATACTCTTACATAACAAATCGCTGGCCATAGGGGTTAATGTCTGCAAAAATTCCCTGGTTAACTGGATGAATGATCAGTTTCCTCAATTGAAAAGTGAGAATAATAATGGTCACTGCATATACTTGTTGTGAGAATTAAATAAGATGATGAAAGAAAAAAAACAATTGTCTGGTATATGAAAAGTGTGAGAGCAAGAACGTTGTCTCTTTTTTTCATTGCTGTATCCCTGGTGTTTACAACAAGGCTGGAAAATGGAGGTGCTATCTTTTAATAAATAAATCTTTATTTGAATAAGTAGCTGAATGAATTAACAACAAAAGAAAGAACTCCTATACAACAATAGTGATATTCTCCGTGGATGAAAGCAGTGGTTCTCAAATCTGGTTGCACTTTAGAATCACTTAGAGAACTCTTAAAAAATACTGATGCCAGGGCCTCATGCCCATAGAACTCGACTTACTGGTTTGTATTTTGGTCTCTAGCATTGGGCTTTTTAAAAAATAGCATTTATTATCTTATAACATACTATTTAATCAATGAAAGTGTTAGTCGCTTAGTCGTGTCTGACTCTTCACTACGTCATAGACTGTAACCTGCCAGGCTTATCTATCCATGGAATTCTCCAGGCAAGAATACTGGAGTGGGTAGCTATTCCCTTCTCCAGGGAATTTTCTTGACTAAGGGATCAAACCCGGGTCTCCTGCATTGCAGGTGGATTCTCTCCTGTCTGAGCCACAAGGGAAGCCCCATTCAATCAGTACATATATGTTTAATCATTTGTAAATGTAATATACTAAATGAAATAATAAAGTATTATTTTATTCATTATAGTTTACCATTTCCCTCTAGTACATAAGTTTCATGGTGTAGAAATTTTTTTTCTTTATTTTTATTAGTTGGAGGTTAATTACTTTACAATATTGTAGTGGTTTTTGTCATACATTGACATGAATCAGCCATGGATTTGCATGTGTTCCCCATCCCGATCCCCCCTCCCACCTCCCTCTCCACCCAATCCCTCTGGGTCTTCCCAGTGCACCAGGCCCGAGCACTTGTCTCATGCACCCAACCTGGGCTGGTGATCTGTTTCACCCTAGATAATATACATGTTTCGATGCTGTTCTCTCGAAACATCCCATCCTCGCCTTCTCCCTCAGAGTCCAGAAGTCTGTTCTGCCACAGCTATTGAGCCTGTGCTCTAGAACCCAGGAATCGCAACTGCTGAACCCACGTGCTGCAACTACTGAAGCCCGTGTGCCCTGGCCCCTGTGCTCTGCGACAGAATAAGCCGCTGTGATGGCGCACTGTCACTAGAGAGCAGACCCGGCTCTCTGCAACTAGAGAAAGGTCCAGGCAGCAACAAAGACCCATCACAGCCACACACACACAGAGGTACTGGCATAAAAATCGACACATGGAATTACTGGGTCATATCTAGAGGCCAGAAACAAACCCACACACATGTGGTTAATTTTGGATGAAAGAGCCAATACTCAATGGGGAAAAGATAAATCTCTTCAATAAGTGATTCTGGGAAAATTGGATATCCACATTCAAAAGAATGAAACTGGAAGACTATCTTACACCACTCAGAAAAATTCACCTGAAATGGGTTAAACTCTTAAATGTAAGACCTGAAACCATAAAACTCTGAGAAGAAAACATAGGAATAAAAATTCCTTGACACTGATCTTGGCAATGATTTTCTGGCTATGACACCAAAGGCATAAGAAACAAAAGCACGCATAAGCAACTGGGAGGATAACAAGCTAAAAAGCTTCTGCACACTAAGAGAATTGATCAACAAAATGAAAAGGCAACCTACAGTATAGTGAAAATATTTGTAAATCATATATCTGATAATGGGTTAATATCCAAAATATATAAGGAACTCACACAGAAAACCAAATCATTCAGTTAAAAAAATGGGCAAAGGAGCTGAATAGATATATTTCCAAAGAAGAAATACAAATAGAAGAACTCCTCATTTTACTGTGCTTCTCCCTTTTGCACTGTGAAGGTGTTGGTGATTTTTACAAACTTAAGGTTTGTGAAAATCCTTCATTGAGTAAGTCTATTGGTGCCATTTTTTTTCCAGCAGCATTTGCTCACTTCATGTCTCTGTGTCTCATGGCCATTCTTGCAATCTTTTAAACTTTTTCATTGTTATTATGTTTGCTATGGTAATCTATGATTAATGATCTTATAATTAAAAAAATTATTTTTAAGTTGAAGTATACTTGATTTATAAGTTGTGAGTTTCAAGTATAGAGTACAAAACATTTTCAGATTCTTTTCCCTTATAGGTTTACAAAATACTGAGAATAGTTTCTCTGTGCTATACAGTAGGTCCTTGTTGGTTATCTATTTTGTATATATTAGTGGGTATATGTTGATCTTAAGCGCCTAGCTTATCACTCCACCCCCCTTTCCCTTTTGGTAATCATAAGTTTACTTTCTATGTCTGTGGGTCTATTTGTGTTTGGTAAATAATTTGATTTGTAATTTTTTTTAAGATTCCACATGTAAATGATATCGTATGATGTTTGTCTTTCTCTTTTTGACTTATTTTGCTTAGTATGATAATTTCTTGGTCCATCCACGTTGCTTTAAATGGCATTATTTCATTCTTTTTTAATGGCTGAGTAATACTCTGTTGCATGCGCGCGCACGCACACACACACACGCACGCGCGCGCGCCCCCCCTTATTCATACATCTGTTGATGAACATTTAGGTTTTTTCCATGTCTTGGCTATTAGTAAACAGTGCTGCAATAAATATTGAGGTGCGTGTATTTTTTTGAATTATAGTTTTCTCTGGATATATGCACTGGAGTGGGATTGCAGTGTCATGTGTACCCGTGTGCTAAGTCACTTCTGTCGTGTTTGACTCTTTGTGACACTACAGACTATAGTCCAACAGGCTCCTCTGTGCATGGGATTCTCCAGGCAAGAATACTGGAGGGAGTTGCCATTTCTTCCTCCAGGGGATCTTTCCCATCCAGGGCTCGAACCCTCATCTCTTATGTCTCCGGCATTGGCAGGCATGTTCTTTACCACTAGCACCACCTGGGAAACCCCTTGCAGTGTCATATGGCAATTCTACCTTTAGTTTTTTAAGGAACCTCCATACTGTTCTCCATAGTGGTTGCACCAATTTACATTCCCATCACCAGTGTAGGAGGATTCCCTTTTCTCCACACCCCCTCCAGCATTTATTATTTGTACACTTTTTAATGATGGCCATTCTGACTGGAGTGAGGTGATAACTCATTGTAGTTTTGATTTGCATTTCCCCAATAATTAGTGATGTTGAGCAATTTTTTTCAAGTGCCTATTGGTTGTCTGAATACCTTCTCTAGGGAAATGTCTAGGTTGTGATCAATGATCCTTGATATTACTATTGTAATTATTTTGGGGTGCCACAAACCATGACCATGTAAAGGTAACAAATGTAATTGATAAATATAATGTTTATTTACTGATTACATTGACTGCTTCACTGACTAGCCATTCTCCCATTTCTCTCCCCTTAGGTTTTCCTACTCCCTGAAAAACAACAATATTAAAATGATGTCAATTAATAACCCTAGAATTACCTCTAAATGTGCACATGAAATATCTCTCACTTTAAATCAAAAGCTAGAAATGATTAAGCTTAGCTGAAAGCTGAGATAGGCCAAAAGCTAGGCCACTTGTGCCAGTTGGACAAATTGTGAATGTAAAAAAAATTCTTGAAGGAAATTAAAAATACTACTCTAGTGAATAATAATAAGTGAAACAATCTTATTAATATAGAGAAATCTGTAGTGGTCTGGATAGAAAATCTAACCAGCAACAATATTCCCTTAAGCCAAAGACTAATCCAGAGCAAGACCCCAGCTCTCTCTGTGAAAGTGGAGAGAGGTGGGGAAGCTGCAGAAGAAAAGTGCAAAGCTAGCAGAGGTTGGTTTAATGAAAGAAGCCATCTCCATAATATAAAAGTACAAGGTGAAATGCAAGAAAGTGCTGATGTAGAAGCTGCAGCAACTGAGCCCATCTGCCACAAGTACTGAGCTCACACTTGGCAACAAGAGAAGCCACCAAAACTAGAAGTTTGCTTACCGCAACTAGAGAAAGCTCTTGCACAGCAATGAAGATCCAGCATAGCCAAAAATAAAATGAATGAATTTTAAAGATGCTGTCAAACAGCATTGCATGCTACAGAGAAATTGTTTATGAAAGGAAGAGACACCAGTGTAGCAAACTTTGTTGTTATTTCATCTTAAGAAATTGCCACAGCCACTCCAACCTTCAGCAACTACCACCCTGAACAGTCAGTGACCACTGATGTGGAGGAAAGGCTATCTACCAGCAAAAAGATTAGGACTCATTGAAGGCTCAAATGATGGTGAGCATTTTTTAACCATAAAGTATTTTAAAATTAAAGTATGTACATGTTTTAGACATAATGCTGTTGTACACTTAATAGACTATAATATAGTATAAAGATAACTTCATATGCATTGGGAAACCAATAAATTTACAATTCACTTTACTGTGCTATTTGCTTTATTGTGGTGCACCTTAGAACCAAACCCCTAATATTTTGGATGCATATCTGTGTATATACAATGGAATATTAATCAGTCATAGAAAAGAAAGATACCTTGCCTTTTGTGACAACATGGCTGGACTTTGAGGGTATTATGCTAAGTGAAATAAGTCAGACAGAGACAAATACCATGGTCTCACTTATATGTGGAATCACCCCAAAAATGAACTCATAGAGAGTAGATTGGTGGTTGCCAGGTTTGAGGGTTGGGGGAAATGGGTGAAAGTGGTCAAAACTTCCAGGTATAAGATGAATCAGTCAGTTCATTTCAGTTGCTCAATCGTGTCTGTCTCTTTGTGAACCCATGGACTGCAGCACCCCAGGCCTCCCTGTCCATCACCAACTCCTGGAGCATGCTCAAACTCATGTCCATCGAGTCAGTGGTGCCATCCAACCATCTTATCCTTTGTCGTCCCCTTCTCCTCCTGCCGTCAGTCTTTCCCAGCATCAGGGTCTTTTCCAATGAGCCGGTTCTTCACATCAGGTGGCCAAAGTATTGGAGTTTCAGCTTCAGCATCAGTCACTCCAATGAATATTCAGGACTGATTTCCTTTAGGATGGTCTGGTTGGATCTCCTTGCAGTCCAAGGGGCTCTTAAGAGTCTTCTCCAACACCACAGCTCAAAAGCATCAATTCTTCGGCACTCAGCTTTCTTTATGGTCCAACTCTCACATCCATACATGACTACTGGAAAAACCATAGCTTTGACTAGACGGACATTTGTTGGCAAAGTAATGTCTCTGCTTTTTCATATGCTGTCTAGGTTGGTCATAGCTTTTCTTCCAAGGAGCAAGTGTCTTATAATTTCATGGCTGCAGTCACCATCTGCAGTGATCTTCAGTTCAGTTCAGTCGCTCAGTCATGTCCGACTCTCTGCGACCCCATGAATTGCAGCACACCATAGAGTCTGTCACTGTTTCCATTGTTTCCCCACCTATTTGCCATGAAGTGATGGGACTGGATGCAGTGATCTTAGTTTTTTGAATGTTGAGTTTTAAGCCAGCTTTTTCAGTTTCCTCTTTCACTTTCATCAAGAGGCTCTTTAGTTCTTCTTCACTTTCTGCCACAAGGGTGGTGTCATCTGCATATCTGAGGTTATTGATATTTCTCCCAGCAATCTTGATTCCAGCTTGTGCCTCATCCAGCCCAGCATTTCGCACGATGTACTCTGCATATAAGTTAAATAAGCAGGGTGACAATATACAGCTTTGATGTACTCGCCCCGCATAGGGTGCAAGAATAGCAGTCAGGGATCCAAAAGTGGTAGATGGGACATTGTTCAAAATGGTACCCAGTAAAACACTTGCCATCTGGGCTTCGGGTATTTGGGTTAAATATCAACTGCTTCAATCTCAGTTCTCTCACCACTTGCATCACCTTGGCATAGGTATGCCATTTACTCACAGCATACCAGAGCTCCACTGCATTCAACTACACGGTGTGGATGGCAGCATCAATCCATTCTGTGAGGATGTACATTTGGTTAGGTGCACCTTGCATGAGTCGTCTTGCATTCTGCAATCTTTGTCTCAGTGGGGAGTGAGTGGTTATAGATGTCAGCCATTCTACTTCGTCCCCAGAACACAGGATACCGTCCACCTCTGTGTTCTAGAGTCACTAAAGCCTTGCTGCCAATGGTTCCCTTTGCTTTTGCTGAAATTGCATACCCAAGTCGACCAACTCTGCCCGAGTATATGGTCGATGTGGGGTGAACTCTGTCACATTGGGGGGCGTCCCTTGAGGATGTCCCCCAGACCACATGCTGCTCATGCCTCACTTTCTGCTGCACAAGGGGCTTCACTGCCAAGTGGCAACCCACTTGGCAGTCTCATAACGTTCATTATCACCATTGCTTTCAGCCTCACTGTCAGAGATGCTGGGTTCTTCAGGGCCATGGGGTTCTTGCTCTAATGCCATATACATTGCTCTAGTTCTTCCAAGCATCTCTGCACATTGCACACTAGTGCGGCATCACAGAGAAACTATCCATATTCACCTTAAAGGGAGTCAGGAAAATCGGCCCCATGGTATCAACGGCAGTCTGTGCTGCCTAGTTCGGCAAATGGGAACTCACCACCTGTGACACCTTTTCAGTGCTATCCGGTGACCTGTCCACTGCCTCTCAATCTTCCACCGGAGCCCACGCTGAGAGGATCGCAGCCACATGGTATTACAAACTATATGGTGGCCACTGGCTTCCTCCATCCAGTGGAGACTCGGGCTCTTCTATCTGCTGGGTATCCTGCCGACTACACCAGTTGTGTTGCTGATCCTGTTTACAGCGCCAATTGTCTCACTGTGTCTCACTGTACACACTGTTCGCTGAACCCACTGGTAGACAAAAGTGCAAATGGGGAAGCCGGAAGAAAAATGGGAGAAGCCAAAGGAACTGCAGATGCGTTTCTTCTCTCCTGGCTGGTGCAGCAGCCGTAGCAGCCGCCATAACGTGACACAACATAACCACATACAACCTTCAGGGCTTTTCCAGGTGGAGCTTATATATACTTACAGAACAAAAGTAGCCCGAGGCCAAGCGAGTACCTCATGACGTGCATATGCAGTGAGTGCCATAAGCGCTCTCAGCTGTTACATAACTGTGGAAAGTCATTGTTTACAGAACATGGGGCGAGAGGGCGTAATAAGATCATGGGGCGAGAGAGCCTCACGAGAGCCTCTTGTTGAATTCCCTACAGCTGCCATGGGGATTGACCTTAAAAGTTCTCATCACACACACACACACACACACACACACACACACACACACACACACACACACACACACCCTATATGAGGTGATGGATGTGATAACTAAACTTATTGTGGTAATCATTTTGCAACAATCATGTATATATATATCTCTATCTCAAATCATCACTTTGTATACCTTAAACTTACACAATGTTATGTGTCAATTATATCTTAATAAAGCTGAGGGGTTAAAAGAAATGTAGGTTTTCAGGTCTCACCACAGGGCTACTGAATCCGAACTCTCTGGACCCCAGAAACCTGCGTTTCCACCAGCCCTCCAGGGGATTCTGTGCATGTCAACTACAGCCTAAGTCCACTCCAGGTATCTCTGTAGTTACCACGGCAGGGAACTGGGGATCGGCAGGGAAAGGGGAAGACTGAAGTGGGTGGAGGAGAGAACTTAGCTCCACAGTGCCTTTCTCTAAGATTGGGGTGCGAATAAAATCCCCTAAGGATAAGGCGGTTCACTCTTCATCCCCCACCTGATGATGTCCTGACAGACTTTTTCATCCCAACATTTTTGCTAAAATCAGAGCCCTGTAAGGAGGAGATATCGAGCTGAACCATTTCGCCATGGATGAAATCAACCTGGCGCTTTGAACGGATAAAGGGAGAGTGACATTCTCTGAGAACCGACAGGCTTCCGGGTGTTCTCCGTCGTCAAGGCAGCGCTGGCAGAAGACTCTGCAGGGGAACCCAGAGCAGCCCCACCACCCCAAGGATCCGAGATGCAGCACAGTCTTGACAGGTAGGGAGACAGGAGAGTGAATGTTTTAGTATTTTATAAATCATTTGGAAGAAATTATGTTTTATTTATGTTCATTTTTGAATGTATTTGAATTTTATTACAGATATTTTTCAAACATGCGAGCATTGCAGGCAATCCTGGGGGAACATGCCCCTCAAAAGAATGTGGTAGGGGTCGCCCTGATTGGCTGAGGGGGTGAAAATTATTCATATTTTAAAGAGCAGTCTGAAGGTGGCTTTCAAAGTGGCCAAATCTGAATGAAACGCGAAAGTTTTAAGTCGTGACTATGAAGGACCTAGTTTGAAAAGGATGATTTAGTGTAAGTGAATCGCAAGACCACCTAAGTGATGTGGAACGGAATTCCGAATGAGAAAACAGAAGGAAGAATTAGGGGTGAATCTCAATTAAATGGGCTGATAATTGTGTGAACTATTGCAGTGGCTACATTTTTCAGAATCCCTCTTCTCTGGTATAACTGAGCCTGAAGTCGTATCCATTTATCATCTGGAACTCAGCTGAGTGGCACTAGCTCGTCCAGCTGCCTTTATTACCAACGCTGGTCTTCAGGGCTGCTTCCTCAGTGGGATTGATGGTGTGGCTATTGACACCAATCAATGAAATGTGCCGGAATGACTGTATTGTATGTGTTAACAGGCGGTGCATTTCATGTAGAGATGTGATGTGTGTCCCACTCCTATTTGATTAGCAGACGGCTTTGATGCTGTTGAAACTAAAATGAAAATGGACATTTTAATTTGAAATTTTTCATGTTGTGATTTTGCCTCTACAGAGGTATTCACTGATTTTTTTGTAAGAATGTTGAATGTTGGGATATAGTTTTCCTTTTTCATTACAGTATGAAGTTAGTCATGGGAAAAATGTATTCTCAATAAATGAGGAATGGTAAATGGAGACAATGAGCATTTCTTCTTCAGTGTATCACTGAAACAGGATACAGGCAAGTATTTTAGGGTTAAAAAGGTGCATGCCAGTGCCGGACACTGGTACTTTTATTCCAGTTCAGTTCAGTTCAGTTCAGTCGCTCAGTCGTGTCTGACTCTTTGCAACCCCATGGATCACAGCACACCAGGCCTCCCTGTCCATCACCAGCTCCTGGAGTTTACCCAGGCTCATGTCCATCGAGTCGGTGATGCTATTCAATCTTCTCATCCTCTGTCGTCCCCTCCTCCTCCTGCCCTCAATCTTTCCCAGCATCAGGGTCTTTTCACATGAGTCAGTTCTTCGCATTAGGTGGCCAAAGTATTGGAGTTTCAGCTTCAACATCAGTCCTTCCAATTGAACACTCAGGACTGATCCCCTTTAGGATGGACTGGTTGGACCTCCTTGCTGTCCAAGGGACTCTCAAGAGTCTTCTCCAATACCACTGTTCAAAACAATATCTGGTTTCATAATTCTCCCTATTATGTGATAATGCAACAACAAAAAATTGGTCCTGAGAATAGATAATGCCTTTTGCATGGGAAAGCAAGAGTCAAATAAGAATATTTTTGTTGACAAAAACTATAAATTAAAAGGTTTTTAGAAAGGCATTTTGATTAGCAACATTAGTTGTCACTGGTTGATGATGACCATGTGGTAAGCCATGCCCACAACTTGATCTTTATTCAGTGATTAATTCAACTCATATTTAGTGAGTTATTAACGTGTGCCAGGCACTAGTGTGAACTACCATGGTTAGACAACAATTCAGCCCTGTGTATACATCAGCCCTGTTTGTCAAAGCGAGTTTGTCCTGTAGTTCACCACCCAGGAAACTAAATCTCAAGAACATGGCATCAGAGGTTCGCACCTCTGTTATATTAGAATCACCTGGATTGTTCTGCTCTTGAAAATACTGATGTCTGGGCTCTACCCTAAACCAGTGAAACTGGAATGGCTAAATATGGGGCTGGCGGAGTGTGGGGAGGACAGTCTTTTCTTGAAAAGTTCCCTTGGGGTTTCTGATGTACAGTCATGGCTGGGGACAATGCTGCAAAATCACCTTGGGCCTCCCATGAACAGAAGCCTTGAAGTCGGGTCAACCTAGAACACTGTTGTCGTCTAAACTCGGCTCTGTGCGGTGGTGTCAGAGGTTATGAGGAGGATGCTCCCAGGGCCTTATGGATTCTCAGTGCAATCTCTGCTCTAGGCCTCACAGTTTCTTGAAAAGTTCTGTCAAGGTTGGCAGTTTGAAGACAAATACATGATGCCCTGAAGGCTTTTCACTTAATAGACTACTAGGCGCCGTGTAGCATGTGTGCTTTGTAACTTCACTTAGGAGGTTTGTTTTATGTATATATATCCTGGTAATAGCAGTGGCAGAGATAGTGGGGGAGGGAGGGCACGGGGGAAGGCTTCTCCCTTCCTCTCGGAGGAGAGCAAGTTATCGCTTTGTTTTCAAATAATGGAGTTGGTAATAAGTTTTTGGATGTGTGTGAGCTGTAAATCGTTCTGAAAATTGAACTGAAGATACAATATCGTAAATCTCTTCCTTGGTGGTGGAATATTTATGGGGAGAGCAATCTAATCAGTTATGTGGGTATGCTGTGTCTGATGTCTGACTGAGCGGACCCTGTACTGACAATCTATCGCCTATTAGAAAATTCCTCTAGGTGAGCACACCCCTGCGTCAACTGGAGGACTATTTTCAATGGAAATGATCAGATGATCCTTTAATAGAATCAATCCAGAGTGTATTAGTGGAGCAGGTGGGGGCAGTGCAGTGCCAGGAAGAAGGGCAAGGAAATGCAGGCTGCACATGCATCTTCCTGGGGCAGCCCCCCTCCCCTGGTTGCTGTGTAATTTGGTTCCCTAAATCAATACTTGTTTATTCTAGGGACTCACACTTCTACAGAAATGCACATTTCATTAGATTTGTTTTGAAACTCATTATCATCACTCTAAATACCTCTGTGTGTAAAGTAATGAAATAAAGCCCAAAGAGAAGTAGTGAAATCACAGGCAAGCTGTGAGCAGTGAAGAATCAAGGCTGCAGTGTACATCACTGTCATGATTTCTCTTTTGAATAATTATTTAAATTATTTTTATTATTTAAAATAAATACAATCTTTTATTTAAAAGATAAAATTTTATGATTACTATTTATGGTTTTCAGACTTCTTTGGAAGGAGGGTGTGTAGTGAAACACTTTTTTCAAACAAAATCTGATTTGCAGCTACATTATATAAAACAGATCAAAAGTTGAAGCTGGCGAAATGACTCAGATCATTCCCTGCTTAGCCTCTAGTAGCAGCATCTCCCTCCAGGGCCCCCAGTTACCTCCTCCACCTGATGGTTGTGCCAATCGTGGTTCTGTAACACCTGACCTAGTTTAGGACTTTCTCTCCTTTCACAGATGAGGAAACTAGTCCAGGAAAAGTCAACTGGTAGAGAGTGAACAGGGACAAGGATTCTTGACTCTGTTCTTTCTTATGTTTTGTTTTTGTTTTTATCGTGGGCTTTTGTTTATTTTTAACTTTTAATGGGAGGATAATTGCTTTACAATGTTTGTGTTGGTTTCTGCTGTATACCATCACGAAGCGGTCATAACTGTATATATACATCTTCTCCCTCTTGAGCCTTCCTCCCACCACCCCCCAATCCTGCCCCTTTAGGTTATCACGAAACACCAGGCTGGGCTCCTTGTGTTATATAGCAGCTTCCCACTAGCTAGCTATTTTACACATGGTAGTATATACTTCCTTAGTTTGTCCTACCCTCTCCTTTCCCCAGAAATACCCATCTGAATGCAGAGTTCCAAAGACTAGAAAGGAGAGATAAAAAAGCCTTCCTTAGTGATCAATGCAAAGAAATAGAGGAAAACAATAGAATGAGAAAGACTAGAGATCTCTTCAAGAAAATTGGAGATACCAAGGGAACAGTTCGTGCACAGATGGGCACAATAAAGGACAGAAATGCTATGGATCTAACAGAAGCAGAAAGTATTAAGACAAGGTGGCAAGAATACACAGAAGAACTATACAAAAAAGATCTTCATGACCCAGATAACCATGATGGTGTGATCACTCACCTAGAGCCAGACATCCTGGAATGCGAAGTTAAGTGGGCCTTAGGAAGCATCACTACAAAGCTAGTGGAGGTGGTGGAATTCTAGTTGAGCTATTTCAAATCCTAAAAGATGATGCTGTGAAAGTGCTGCACTCAGTATGCCAGCCAATTTGGAAAACTCAGCAGTGGCCACAGGACTGGAAAACATCAGTTTTCATTCCAATGTTCAAACTACTGCACAATTGCACTCATCTCACGTGCTAGCAAAGTAATGCTCAATATTCTCCAAGTGAGGCTCCAACAGTATATGAACCGAGAACTCCCAGATGTTCAAGCTGGATTTAGAAAAGGCAGAGGCAGAGATCAAATTGCCAACATCTGTTGGATTATAGAAAAAGCAAGAGAGTTCCAGAAAAACATCTACTTCTACTTTATTGACTACCCCAAAACCTTTGACAGTGTGGATCACAACAAACTATGGAAAATTCTTAAAGAGGTGGGAATTCCAGACCACCTGACCTGCCTCCTGAGAAATCTGTATGCAGGTAAAGAAATAACAGAACCAGATATGAAGCAATGGACTGGTTCCAAATTGGGAAAGGAATACCCCAAGGCTGTATATTGTCACCCTGATTATTTAACTTATATGCAGAGTACATTATACGAAATGCCGGGCTGGATGAAGCACAGCTAGAATCAAGATTGCTGGGAGAAATATCAATAACTTCAGATATGCAGATGACACCACCTTTATGGAAGAAAGAAATTGAAGAGGAACTAAAGAGCCTCTTAATGAAAGTGAAAGAGGAGAGTGAAAAAGCTGGCTTAAAACTCAGCATTCAAAAAACTAAGATCACGGCATCTGGTCCAGTCACTTCATGGCGAATAGGTGTGGGAAACAACGGAAACGGTGACAGACTTAATTTCCTTGGCCTCCAAAATCACTGCAGATGGTGACTGCAGCCATGAAATTAAGAGACTCTTGCTCCTTGGAAGAAAAGCTATGACCAACCCAAACAGCATATTAAAAAACAGAGACGTTACTGTGCCGACAAAAGTCCATCTATTCAAAGCTATGGTTTTTCCAGTGGTCATGTATGGATGTGAGAGTTGGACTATAAAGAAAGCTGAGCACCAAAGAATTGATGCTTTTGAACTGTGTTGTTAGAGAAGACTCTTGAGAGTCCCTTGGACTGTAAGGAGATCCAATCAGTCAATCCTAAAAGAAATCCATCCTGAATATTCCCTGGGAGGGCTTGATGCTGAAGCTGAAACTCCAATACTTTGGCCACCTGATGCAAAGAACAGACTCATTAGAAAAGACCCAGATGCTGGTAAAGATTGAAGGCAGGAGGAGAAGGGGATGACAGAGTATGAGATGGTTGGATGCCATTACCAACTTGATGGACCTGAGTTTGAGAAAGCTCTGGGAGTTGATGATGGACAGGGAAGCCTGCCATGCTGTAGTCCATGGGGTCGCAAAGAGTCAGACACGACTGAGCAGGTGAGCTGGACTCCCCCCCGCTGTGTCCACAAGTTCGTTCTCTACATCTGTGTCTCCACTCCTTCCCTACAAATAGGTTCATCAGTACCATTTTTCTAAATTCCATGTGCAGGCTTTAATATACTATATTTGTTTTTCTCTTTCTGACTTCACTCTGTATAACAGGTTCTGGGTTCATCTGCCTCTCTGCAACTGACTCAAATATGTTCCTTTTCATGGTTGAGTAATATTCCATTGTATATATGTACTACAACTTCTTTATCCCTTCATCTGTCAGTGCACATCTAGGTTGCTTCCATGTCCTGGCTGTTGTAAACAGTGCTGCAGTGAACATTGGGGGTACATGTTGAATTCCATTCTTGAACTCCTTGTGTTAGCCACGCTGCCTATTGAAAATGTGGTCACTTCGGGAGAGATAAGTCATTTGATTAATTTCATCTCCTTCAAATGTTTTCTTAAATATCACCTTCAACTTCCTAATCACCTTTACCTTGATCTCTCCATTTAAAGTTGCATCTCTCCCTCTGACTCCTTACAATGTTATATGTATATTTTCACAGCACTTGTCTCCTGTCTATGATATTGTTTATATCATTTGTTTGAGTTTATTGTCTCACTACCACTCCTACCAGCCCCTCGCTCCAACCACTCTCCACTGGAATCTTAAGGTTATGAGGGAAGGGCTTTTTGGGGGATCTATTTGTTTATTAATGTATTCCTAGTATGTAGAATATACTACACATATAGAATATATATAGAAGAGTGCTTGTCATATCATTCATGCTCAATATATATTTGCTAAATGAGTAAACTTTATGAAAACTGATTATAAATTAATGAGATGGTCTCCACAAGTTATCCATGACCATCTTCCTCATGATTATGTATAATTAGAATTTATTTGGGAATAGCAAAGGCTCAGCAAACGAAATAGTTCAACTATTTTCTGTCTCCAAGGAAGGGTAATGGCCCTTTGAACCAACACTCTGTGTTAGTTTTGCTTTCATTAGCATCTGCCTATTGTGGCCGTGAAGACAGCATGACAGGATTAGGCCAGTGGAACTCTTCAAGGAGTCCATGAACTTGGACTGGGGAAAGATGACTATTTTATTTTAGCTTACCTATAGCTGAAATTTAGCATTTATTCAACTGCAAATATAGGATTCAACTACAAATGTGTAGCATTTATTCAACTACAAACCCCAAGAGACTGTCAGCAATAGAAATCAATTTTCTAAATATTATGCTATTAATTCAGACATATCAAAATATTTTCAATTATTCTCTCTTTGAAATTATGGTAGCTATTATACCTGTCTCTAGATTTTATTATTTAACACATTAATAAAGAATCACATATATTACTATTAATATATGACTAATTTATTAAAATATTTGATAATTAAATTTCAGTATAAATCTTTTTTCTTTCTAATACCATGGATTTTATTTTATGTCTTGAAAAAATTATTCTAAAAAGGAATTCAGGCTTCATCAGCCTGCTAAGAGGGTCCATGGCATTGTCTGTGCCAGGAGAGAGGGCAATGGGAAGTCCTCGCTTCTGGGTGACTCCAAAGAACCAGCTAAGACTCACAACAAAAAGAGCCAGCATCTTGTTCCCCTCTAGGGAATGTTCTCTAGGTGCCAAGTCTGGTGTCTGCAAGCCCAGTATCACCAAAAGAGTCAAGCCATCCTAATGCAATTCTGTTGTAATTAGGGTTTCCAGCCCACAAGAGGTGGATCTTCAATTTATCAGTTGCATGAAGCCCTCCTGGGCTACTCTATCTGAAATTCCAACAATTCTACTCCCATACATACTTTCTAACCCCGTTCTGCTTAATTCTAACCACTATATATCATATTATATATTTTAGCTATTGTGATTATTGTCAGTAGATTGTAAGCTTTTTGAAGGCAGGTAATTTTGTGTTTTATTAATGCTGTGTCTTCCAGAATGAATGTGCCTAGAATGATGCTTGGAACAGAGATAATAAGTAGACATTGGTTGAACCAGTGGATGCATCCTGATGCCTTTATTTTGAAATATGTTGTATTCTGTGGGGGACATAGGCATCACTTGTATTTCTTCCTAATATCACCCTGCTGTGTTTAACAGATTGGATGACTAGGTGAGTGCTTTTATTTTTTTTCAGTGACCTCAAATTCCTTTACTGGATTGAACAGCTGGCCTGAATCACAGGCCCTTGGACTGAAGCCTTACTCCTTCATTTCTCTAGACAAGATAGACAAATACACAGCATCTGGGTGACCAGCCCTGCACTCATGGCAGACATAATGAATTGATTACAATGTTCATTTGCTGGAGTCAGGCTTGTTTTCACAGGCTTTTCTAACCTAGTGGTCAGGAGTGATTGTTCTTTGGGAATTGCCCACAGATTTTACATTTTGGTCTTGTCTTACGCTAAATCTTATTTCTTGTACCCTTCAGCTATTGTCTGGAATCCTGCTCCAGTTTAAACTCACTCTTAGAATCTTGATGCCTCCTTGTACCACTTGCCACAGCCCATGTCTCCCTCACCAGGACCAATTCATTCGTCCAACAGACCCTGCTCTTGGTAATCTGGTGTAGCAATGAACAATATACACAAAATTTCCTGCGCTTGTGCTTACATTCTTGCGTGGGGAGAGAAGCTTTAAATAATAAACACAACATAATTAAATTATGTAGTATTTTAGAACATTAAAATGCAGAGTGTTTCAGTTGTACATATATATATTCTTTTTTCTTTTTCATATTCTTCTCCATTATAGGTTATTATAAGATACTGAATATAGTTTCCTGTGCTTTACAGTAGGACTTTGCTGTTTATCTATTTTATACATTAATATAATTTTGTGTGTCTGTTAATCCCAAATTCCTCATTTATTCCTCCCCTGCTGTTCTCCTTTGGTAACTATAAGTCTCTTTTCTATATCTGTGATTCTATGTCTGTTTTGTAAATAAGCCTATTTGTATCTTTTAGATTTTGCGGTAAATTAATTTTTTTAAAGTCAGGATGAAATAAAGTCACTCTGAAAAAAAACTCCTATGGATAAAACCCAGAGCAGAATTTAGAGTGAGATTTAGAGTTTTCATTCCCCAGAAGGGGGTTCAGCTGGACACTTTGGTTTGATCGGCCCTGCCGCGTGTGGTCCTGCTTTCTTTGTTTTAGTCGCCTAGTGCTCAAACCTGGCCTGGTGGGGAGACGAGTTTGTGGCAGCTGCGACAAACATTGTAGATGTTCCATGGAGAGGTAGGGCAGAGCAGGTCCAGGCTGAGGAGCTCAGAGTAGCTTCTGACGGATAACTATGCACATAGAAGGCGAGTAGGAGTAAAGCTGAAACCATGCTAAAGGCAAACTTCACTTTTACAATAGTTTCTCCAGGGCTAGCTCCTGCAACATCTGTTTAAAAATTCAAAATCTAACATGCCTTCATTCTTTTTCATCCTTCCCACTGAAATGAGCTTCCTACCTCGAGGCTATCCAAATTAGAGTTAACTAAAATTAAAAGTTCATTTCCTCAGTCTTACTAATCACATGCGCTAGTGGATACCATACTGGACAGTGAAGGTATAGAACACGTTCATCATCACAGAAAGTTCTGAAGAACAGCATTGCTGTGGCCTGAATATGAATGTGTCCGGAGCTGAGTAACTAAACACAAGAGGCTTGACGGCCTGAGGTTAACGAGGGGTGGGTTCAGAACCAGGGTTGAGCTTCAGAATGAGAAGTAGCCAGGGGCTTGAAAATGAGTCATGTACCAAAGAAACCAAATCAGGTCAACCAGTGGGCTGTCAGAGTAACAGTGGTGAGTCCAGGCGGAAATGAGTTGGAGTAGAATCCAGCTGGCTGGAATCCAAGGGTGCTGTGTGAGGTCTGTGGGGAGTACACGAGTGGACACTCACTCACTGTTTCTCACTGCTCCTCTGTTCCCAAGAGCTGAATCTTCTCACATCTCCTCTATCCTTGCCTTCCTCCTTTTAAGCGTCTAACCATCCAAGCCAAACATGTTGGAATGATTTTTGACTCTTTGTGAACTCTTGACCCCTGTCCCCCACCTCACACATAGCCCATCTGCTTCCTTAGTCCCACCCCTGTGGCTCACACCTGGGTTCACACCCAAAAAACTTGGGTTTTTGGGTTTTTTTTTGTTGTTTGTTTTTCTCTCCTTTGGACAAATATTCACACCTCTCCGATCATATTATTAGCACTAATCTTTTCACTTTCCAGTCTTTTCTGATTGCTGTTGTTCAGTTGCTAAGTCTTGTTTGACTCTTTGTGACTCCATGGACGGCAGCACGCCAGGCTCCTCTATCCTCCACTATCTCCCGGTGTTTGCTCAAATTCATGTCCATTCAGTTGGTAATGCTGTCTAACCACCTTATCCTCTGCTGCCCTCTTCTCCTTTTTGCCTTCAATATTTCCCAGCATCAGGGTCTTTTCCAGTGAGTCAGCTCTTCACATGAAGTGGCCAAAGTACTTGAGCTTCAGCTTCAGCATCAGTCCTTCCAATGAATATTCAGGGCTGATTTCCTTTAGGATTGACTGGTTTGATCTTGCAGTCCAAGGGACTCTCAAGAGTCTTCTCCAGTATCCCAGTTCAAAAGTATCAATTCTTCTGCAGCTCAGCATTCTTTGTGGTACAACTTTCACATCCATACATGACTACTGGAAAAACCATAGCTTTGACTATATGAATCTTTGTTGGCAAAGTGGTGTCTCTGCTTTTTAATACACTGTCTAGGTTTGCCAGAGCTTTCCTTCCAAGGAGCAAGTGTTTATTAATATCATGGCTGCAGTCACCATCTGCAGCGATTTTGGAGTCCAGGAAAATAAAGTCTATCACTGTTTCCATTGTTTCCCCATCTATTTTCCATGAAGTGATGGGATCAGATGCCATGATCTTAGTTTTTTAACGTTGAGTTTTAAGCCAACTTTTTCACTCTCCTCTTTGACCCTCATTAAGAGGCTCTTTAGTTCCTATTCACCTTCTGCTATTAGAGTAGTTATCATCTACATAGCTGAGGTTAATATTTTTCCTGGAAATCTTGACTCCAGCTTGTGATTCATCTATCCTGGCATTTCGCATGATGTATTCCACATATAAGTTAAACAAGCAGAACGACAATATACAGCCTTCTCATATTCCTTTCCCAATTTTGAACCAGTCAGTTGTTCCCAGTTCTAACTTTTGCTTCCTGACCTGCATACAGGTTTCTCAGGAGACAGGTTAGGTGGTCTGGTATTCGCATCTCTTTAAGAACTTTCCACAGTTTGTTGTGGTCCATATAATCAAAGGCTTTAGTGTAGTCAATGAAGCAGAAGTAGATATTTTTGTGAAATTCCCTTGCTTTCTCCATGATCCAACAAATATTGGCAATTTGATCTCTGGTTCCTTTGTCCCTTTGAAATCCAACTTGTACATCTGAAAGTTCTTGGTTCATGTACTGCTGAAGTCTAGCTTGAAGGATTTTGAACATAGCCTTGCTAGCATGTGAAATGAGTGCAATTGCATGGTAGTTTGAACCTTTTTTGGCATTGCCCTCCTTTGAGATTGGAACGAAAGCTGACTTCTTCCAGTACTGTGGCCACTGCTGAGTTTCCCAAATTTGCTGATGCATTGAGTGTAGCATTTTAACAGCATCATCTTTTAGAAATTGAAATAGCTCAGCTGGAATTCTGTCACCTCCACTAGCTTTGTTCATAGTAGTAATGCTTCGTAAAGGCCCATTTGACTTCACACTCCAGTATGTCTGGCTCTGAGTGACCACAGCATCGTGGTTATCCAAGTCACTAAGACCTTTCTTGTGTAGTTCTGTGTATTTCTGATGCACCTGTATAAAATCAGACTTCTTAGGCCATAACTCTGGTCCTTACCTGCTGGACCCCTGACTTCCTGGCCTCTCCTGCCTCCAGAACCAAGTCTCCCATTTTGCCCTGGCACTGAGACATTCTGTGAAATGCTCTAATCTATCTTTTCAATGTCATCTTTTCTTACAAGTTTATGTCCTATTCTAAACAGCCAAATTGGATTAATTTTGATTCTTAAATCTATTTCTTGCCTTGATTTACTCATACTGTTCCTTCCACCTGGGACACCTTCCCCACGCTTTCAACTTCACCTTGTGTAAATAGCCCAACCTTGCTAAAAGGTTCAAGTTAAATTCCTCCCCTATCAAATCTCTTCCTGCTTTCCCCCTAAATTAAATGTTCTCTGCCTACTTCTCCAGATTCACTCTCCACCCTTGTTCACTGTGATGGGTGCCTAGGAGGCTAGTCTATATGGATTGTGTCATTTACCCTCTGGTTTCTAATTGAGATGGCCAATTGTACAGTATCAGGGGGAAAGAGACAGAGATGCAGTCAGGGTATTATTGCCCTGATGCCCTTCTTGGTCAACTGCAGGTGGCAGAGAGTGCACTCTGCACTGAAGCTGCTGCTCTTGACTGCTTCTGCCTTTTCAGATACTCTGAGGTCTAGAGATGATAATGTGTGTGTGTGCGTGCTCAGTTGTGTTTGACTCTTTGCAACCCCATAGACTGTAGCCTGCCAGGCTCCTCTGTCCGTGGAGATTTCCAGGCAAGAGTACTGGAGTGGGTTGCCATTTCCTACTCCACAGCATCTTCCGGACCCAGGGATCAAACCTGTGTCTCTGCCTTCTCCTTCATTGGCAGGTGAATTCTATACCCCTGAGCCACCTGGGAAGTCCCCTCCTGCATTGGTAGCAGTCTGCTTTTGCTAAGTCTGCAGTGTTTTGCCAGTTTTGCTTGTTTCTATTAATTTGCCCCATACCTTCGTAAGCAGTTATTTCATGAAATGCTCCTCAATTATTCCTTTTGGATGTTCTATCCATTTACTACCAAATGTCCTGACTGGTATACCCCAAACCAGATACAGTTACTCTCTCCTTTAAATCCCTTCTGTCTTAAGGTACTTTCTGTAGTCATGGATTTCTCTATTAGACTAAAAGCCCATCTTGAGCACTTGTCATCTATCAATCACTATTCTGGATTCTGGGAATAGAGTGATGAGTAATGTAGATTTGTCCTTGCCACCTTAAACCAGAATAATAGAACTAATACTTAATAAGTGATTACCACATGCCAGCACTTTTAAAAGTTCTTTACATGTAGCAAATCACTTCATCCACACAACTACCTTGTGGTATATTTTACAAATGAGAAAATAGAACCTCAGAGAAATTAAGTAATTTGCCTAAGATCACACAGCCAGGAAGTGGTCTGACTCCAAAGCTTATATTATACTCTGAACTGCATCCCCGTATTGTCTCTTACTATTAATAGCTTAGCATCCTCTACAATGACTAGTGCATAGCTGACACTCAGCCTGTTTGTTGAGTTGATTTGAGTAGATGGTCCCTTTAGGAATGGAAGAAACCAAGGGGATTATGTCTTCTATAGGTTCAACAAAATTTTGATTTCAATAGTTTGCAAGAATAATTTGATTTTCTTTATTTTGTATTATGTTTATCTGCATTAGCAGATGGTAGTTTCTCTCCCCCATTTAACCAAGCTAAATAGCTGCTTACATGACTGGATCTTCATCACAGACAGAATTGTGTGTTTTAACCTTGGGCAAGAGGCTGCCTCTCGTGTGACATAACAATCCTCAAGGGATAGTATTTGCAGCAAATGTTTAGTTACAACAGAATAGCACCCAACTTGTAATCATTAAGAGCAACCCATGTAAGAGTTCACCACAGCTGTGACTTCTTCCACTGGTGAATCATTCTGTTTGAAATATAATGTACTCAAAAAGCAGCAAAAACTGTAGTTAGAAATCACTGTAATGGCTTTCATGAAAGCTATTGCTAATTTAGGGCCCAATTAAAACTAGAAATCCAATTATTGCTGAATAACATAATTGCAAGAAAGTAACTTGAATTGCATGTATGTCAGTAATTAAGGAGGAAGCTTTAATGAGAGAATCTGTCTGAACCATTACAAGGAGGGGCCAAAGAGCCTGAAGATCCACTTCCTTTCTGCTTCAGGGGTGGGTCACAGCACGAAATGCCCCAGGTTTTGGGTGCAGGCAGTCAGCTCCGAATCCTATAAACATTCTGTGCTTTTACAGCCTAGCTCATGAGATCCTGGTAGGATAAATGCAGGATTTATGAGCAGCTTAATCTGAATCTGAGTCGACATCCAATGACTATCAAATACATTGTTAATTCTGAAAAAAGAAGTACCAGGGGGTACTCCATGGCAGGTATTTAAGCTGCTATAGAAAGCAGTTGGCAGTACAAGTGTCAGATGCTCTACCTTTACAGTTCAAAGTCAGATTTTGACCTTGTGGTTAATTTTGCTACACTGATTCTGTTGTTTCCAATGGGATAGCAGGTTGCTGGGGACAAGAGGCCTCACTTAACCAGACTAGGGCTCAGCTCCAGGCCCACTGGGTATTAAGAGTGTGAACTACAGAAACAGACAGAGAGCGTAAGAATAGTAGGAATAAGAGACACCATTTCTTGAGATCCTTTGTGCCAGGTGTTTTAATTGCCTTATTTAGTTTAATTAAAACCTTATTATTATTTTTTTACCTACTCATATTCATTTTGGCTCATGCTGGGACCATGACAGATGGCAAAGTGCACCCTGTGAATGAAATGCCAGAACCTCAAAAGAAAGCAAGAAATCCCATTCTCTCAGCACTGAATCTATAAAGGATCATTTTACTCAGCAATAAATAAGGGGCAACAGAGGGAAAAATCAAGTTGCCTCAGGAGGAATAAAATAAAATTCTGATCAAGTCCAAAGACAGTATCACATCACCTATATGTGTCCATCTTTGATTCCTGCCCTGTCGTCTGTGTCTCCCCACTTAGGACCTGGGCTTGCACGCACTCAGCCCCCTACTGTCCTTGCAATCTCCTCCCCAGCCTGATGAACACTGCTAGCAGCAGGCTGGGCCCGTCTTGTTCCAGAGTCTCGGCACAGGTCCGAACTTTTAGGTAGTTTTGTTTTAATAGTTTGTGACCAAGAGGAAATCAGAGATGAAGTCTGAGCATGTCCGGGCCTTTCTCCACTCTCAGAAATTGGAGAATAGCTCCTGGAAGGCGGGGGTTAATGTCCACGGCCTGGTTCAGCCTCTCCTCCTCCGGGCAGGTAAGAAGTTGAGAAAGAAAAAAACTAGGACAACACTATGGTGGGTGGGGGCGGGGGCAGGAGGGAGAAACAGGGGAGCAAATTGGGGATACTTCAAAAGGCCTCCCACACATCTCCCCTTCCATAAGGAGCCCAGACTCAGTTTTCAGGAGTAGGGTAAATCTCAGAGTTCAGCTCTGGCTTAAACAGACCAGAAGCAGCAAGATGGCATAATTAGAGTGGGGCCTAGTTGTCTAGGCTCAAGGAGAAGCTTAGACCTGGGCTGAGTTGAGTTTTCAGGGAAAGGACCTTAGACAGAGTCTCTGCTGAAGGGCTGGGAAAGTAGGAGCCATGGACCTGTGCATCTCAGTCCTAAAATGGGAGTAAAATGCTTATAGTAGTTACTGCTTATCTGTCCACTCCTTTCCAAAGTTTGTTACCCTTGGTCAACTGTGGTCTGAAAGTATTAAATGGAACTTTCCAGAAATAAACAATTTATAAGTTCAAAATTACACGCCCTTCTGAGGAGGGTGGTGAAGTCTTGCTGTGGTGCTCCGATCCTTGCCTCCTCACTGTTAGTCACTTAGTAGAGGACTGGGCTATCAGATCCCAGGGTGCTGCGATGCAGGTCAAATTGCCTTTATTTTGCTTAGTAATGGCCCTGGAGGCAAGAGGAGTGTCATGCCAAAGCCACAAAGTGCTTTCTTTGGGTAGAAAGGTGAAATCTATGCTGACCTGCTAATATCTATGCTAAGAGTGAATCTTTGATCCCGTGAAGATGTGAAGAGGGAAAAGGAAATTCCTGCTAGTTTTGTTGTCAAACATCAAACTGCAGAAGTTATACCTGTAGTGTGTGATAAGTGCTGAATTAAGATGGAAAAGGCATCATGTTTGTAAGATATTTTGAAAAAGAGAGACCACATTCACATAATTTTTATTACAGTATATTGATATAATTGTCTTCTTATAGTTATTGTTGTTAATCTCTCATTGTGCCTAATTTATGGATTCAAATTTGTATGTAGGTATAGGGAAAAAACCCAACAACTTAGCGTTGTGTGCTATCGGTGGTTTCAGACATCCACTGGAGATCTTGGAGTGTATCTCCAGCTGATAGGAGGGACTATTGTTATCTTAATATAAGTAGGGAAGTTCCTTGATTAGTTTTCTATGGCTGCTGTAGAAAATTATTGAAAACTGAGTAGTTTAAAATAACAGAAATTAATTCTCTGATGTCCTGGAGGACAGAAGGCTTGGGTCAAGCTGTAAGTAGGGCTACCCTCCCTCTAGAGACTCTAGGGAAGAATTCTTCCTTCCCTTTTGGCTTCTGGTGGCTTGGGACATTCCTTGGCTTCTTTGGCTTCTGACCGTATTAATGTCTGCTTCTGTCTTCCCATCACCTTCTCTTTTATGTGTTTTCTCTTCTTGTGTCTCTTATGAAGACACTAGTCATTGGCTTTAGGGCCCACCTGGGTCATCTAGTATGGTCTTATCTTAAAATTCTTGATTTAATGACATCTGCAAAGACCGTTTTTCCAAATAAGACCACATTTATAGGTTTTAGGGATTTGGGCATCTCCTTAAAGCCCACAATCCGACCAACTACAATTGTTCAGTGCTTTCTGGGAAATCAAAGGTAAAAGACATTTACAAAAGGAAAATTTTATTCATGTATAGATGAGATATTTTCTAAAAAGTCCTAATGTAATAGTTCACTGTTGACTCTGAAGCTCAGATTTTACAAGTAGTGTTTTTCTTATAAAATCATAATACTTGTAAAATTCCTTGTAAAGTATATTAACACTTTCAAAGAGGTCCATCAATGCTTCCTCCCAACAATTCTCTCTATCCTTGTGGGAACATGTGTACATTAGGGGATGGAGTCTGTTTCCTTTCCTCTGTACCTGGCCGTGGGATGCTTGACCAACAGAATGCTGTGGAGGTGACCTGGACTTCTGAGCCCTAGCCTGAAGTCAACTTTTGCTTTGCCCTTTGGGACTCAGCTGTTAAAGAAGCTCAGGCCAGAGAACTGAAGAAGGAAAGAGAGAAAGGGGGACCCATTCCAGTCACAACCTCATATGCACATGAGTGAAGGCGTTTTGGACTTTATAGCTGAACTTCTACCTAATGCGGCCACAAGGCTGATCCCAGCCAACAGCATGTGGAGCAGAACCTTCCATCTGCACCTAGACTAGGTGAAGAATTGAGAGAAATAACCAATTGTCATTATCAAGCCAGTAAGTTCTGGGGCAGTTTTGTTGAAGTAGATGACAAAAACAATGCAGTATATTGTGTCATTCAGAATTGTAAAAAATTGTTACATGAGCTAAGGACGATGATAGTAGACCCTGTGTAAGCAGAAAAATGTTTTGATGTTGGAAATGGAAGCTTTTGGTGATTTGCTTTGGATCTTGTTCAGGATCTGACAAGGAGATGTGCACAGGTCACAGAAAACAGAAAGATGGGTGGAAGCACCCATCTTGTGGGTACACCACCTCTCGTGCTTGCATTTGGGAAATCTAGCTTGGGGGAAGATTATGTTAGACAAACTGACTTTATGTTCTGGTTTTATTACTAATTTACAGTATGACCTTAACCTCGGGAAAGTCATGCATTCTCTCTGAGCCCCAAATAGGAAATCTGTGTGGCTGATGGTAACCATTACCAATTGTTAGGCCCCTGATACATGCTAGGCCTGCAGTAGGTGCCATCCTGAAATAATATTGGACATCATCCTCATTTTTGGATCAGAAAGCAGTGGTTCTGACAGAGTTAGTAGCCAGCCCTAGATCACATGAGGGTAGTGGAGAGAGGGTGGTAGGTAGATATTCAAATCCAAGCAGTTAACTTCACATCTGGGCTTTTGTGGCTGTGCTGGCGCTGCACCCATGGGCTCACTTTTGGTTTAAGGCAGTTATCAGCCCAGTCATCTGAGCAGGTCCTACTGGGTGTTCACCATTTACTGAGGCTCGTGGGCAAGATTCCACAAGCATCTATAAAACCACCACAGAATGTATTATTTACAGTTTTTCAATACATGCCTTTCTCATCATCAGTTCCTCAGTATCATTGCTCTGCCTCCCTTTCTCTCACTCCTAATCAGCCAGCTAACTGCTAGTGATTTTTATTCTTCACCATGTTTCTTTTATCTATCACCTCCAGCCACTATCTGCCTTTATCCTACCTTGGCCTGGCACCATCTTTTGCAAGGAGCTCCTTATCTGCCTCACCCACAGTCTCTCCATCAGCCCATCCATCCTTCATACAGCCACCAGCCTTATCTTCTTGCACGCAAGTTCGAGATTGTCATTTGCTTGTTTAGAAAACTTTTAATGGCTTTTTATTGCCTATAGAATAAAGAATTTAAAAAATTTAGTATATAAATAGCATGTACTTATGGCTCATGGTAGCTGTATTTACTAACTGAAACAAAACAAAACAGCATCCAACCTTTTCTATTCACTCTGGCCCTGCAGTGTCTGAAACTACAGGCATCAGAGGCTATTTGCAGAGATGGAGTGCTTTTGTTTACCTGTCACATAGTATAGTCAAAGCTCTATACCAGCGTTTGCTTTTGTTAGTTTATGTCTCCCTGTGAGTGGTAAACTCCAGTGGGGGCAGATTTCTATGAAGCCTTTCAGTTTTGGGGCGGCAGGAAAGCAAAGTATTAATGAAACACTAGCTTTCTTCTTAGTATTGTTATTTCTACCACTCTTGACAGTGAGAGCATGCCAAGAGACTTGCTCCATTGTTTTCTATCTAGAGGGAATGGCTCATTGATGCCTTGTACCTACCTGCCTTTGTTACTGACATACATATTTAAGCTTACTTTTCCACGAGCTTGGGTGCTCTTTGATAAGGTTCACTCCTAACAAATGATCAGAATCTCTTAGTAAAGCCCCAGCTCCAGAAATTTCACTAGCCTGGTCTAGAACTTCCCTCTAGAGAAGCACCAAATTAATCAAAGCTATCTTTGCTCAAAGCTTTCCTGCAACAAGGATGCCCATTGGCACTTCAGGGGGCTTTCATTTCAGAGGCCCCTCTAGTGAGCTGAGAGAAAGCAGTTATTGCTAAAACTAAAAAGTGAAATCTAAGTTGATATTACATCATTTTGATTATTCAGCTTACAAAAAAACCTGCCTGTAAGCCCTACTCTTCAGGCAAGAGCCATTCTAGGTCCCAGGTGGGAGTGACTGGGAGTGGGAGTAACCTGTGAATAGGGATGAGAAGGTGAGAACAAGAATTCCTGAATAGCTTTGCATTCTGAAGCAAGAGCTGCTCAAGGAATAGAATTTTGTGATGTTTTTAGTCTATTCCAGGTTTTCCCCACAATTCTCAATGTCAAGGACCCTTTTAGTGATTGACACCTTCCTCATGTATTCAGTTTAAAAAGTATCTACAAAATAATTTTATTAAGTAATGACATATGTTTATGTATAGGTATAAATATATATATATATGTATTCAGGAATATAGATATACATATATATGTGTGTGTATATATATATATATATATATATACACATACATATATACATGTGTATGTATGACAGCAGCAACACATGTTTGTCAGTCCCGATATTCAGTGAATGTGGGAAACAATGTAATTAGAGTCCATCACAGGCTTTTCGTTGTCTTTGTCTTGTGCAGGTGTATTGGTTTGATTTTCATTGGACCTTCAGACATGTAAAAATGCTCGAGGACCTTCATTTGCACTTTTCTAAGTTGCTCGGAGTCTAGGAAACCCTGGAAATTGTATCAGGTTATTTTATAATATTTCTAGATAGGAAGTAACCATCCCAGGATATTGAAAAGGGTTAAGTGTACAATTTTGGATGTTACAAGGTTATGTAATCAACTTTGAATGCTGATCAAAGACACACCAAAGATAACTGAATTATGAACACTTAAAACTAATTTGTGCTGACCCATCAAGAGAAATTTATGATTTCATTTCTAGAAATAAGATAAAGAAATGAAATAAAGTCTAATTCTAGTGTGTAAATTAGAGAAATCAACCTCTTCCCCATTTGGTCCTGAATAAACTGCTTTCTATTTGACGTGCTCAAGAGTGTGGTCTTCCCTTTAATTCACATTGTGAAATAATTGCCCTGGTGGAAATCAGAAACATACAATGTAATATATTAGTTTTACTCAATGATTCTTGAGAGGTGATACCTCAATTAACAAATCCTCAGGGAAAGAGGCAGTGTGGAAAAAAAAATATGTTCCAATCTCATCTTCATAAATCAAGCCAGGCAGAACTGCCTCTAGGCATTTGGCAAGACAGAAACATCCCTCAGCAGAGTGGTTCTCAGCCCTGCCCAGATGTAAGCAAATAGGGCCACTCTTTAGCAACAGTATGAAATATTTCAGCCTTCTGCCTTTCTCTACCTTTCATTTTATGTTATGCCTTCACAGATTCCCCCCTCCTCTGATTTAAGGCATTCTACACCTTCTTTTTTCCTTATCTTCCATCAGAAACTGATTTTGTTGGAAATTTTCATTTGTTGGAAAAATATTGTTAGTGTTGATTTAATGTGAATGAGTATTCATGGATATGGTAAATCAAGCAGGTCTGTTTGTTTGTTTGTTGTTTTGTTTTGGCACACCATGCAGCATGCAGGATTTTAGTTCCCCAACCAGGAATTGATCCCATGCTTCCTGCTGTGGAGCACGAAGCGTTAACTTCTGGAAGTCCCAAGCAGGTCTTTGAAGTCAAGCGTTTATCAGCTTTGAGAATCCTGGGACTTGAAACTGCTTGCTATGGTAGCCCCAGCTCTAACTTACTGCCTAGTAGGTAAATAACAAACTGTTGTTGAATGAACAATTAAAGACTTAGTTCCCTCTCAATTGAAGGAATTCAAGTTTAAGGGGTAAGTGAA
This sequence comes from Odocoileus virginianus, assembly GCF_023699985.2. Classification (NCBI taxonomy): domain Eukaryota; kingdom Metazoa; phylum Chordata; class Mammalia; order Artiodactyla; family Cervidae; genus Odocoileus; species Odocoileus virginianus. The sequence goes on from NC_069697.1 coordinate 35,666,883, forward strand.
GGGTGGGGCATGAATGTCCACAGACTTAGGGAAGTAGGTAAACTGAAATCCTAGTAGGTCTGATAATGAACCCAACAGTTACTCCAAGGTGTCTGATGGGTATATCAGAAACAGGGGGGTTTATTCTTCCTTCAACACCCCAGCCTTTTGTATGCCTGGGAGAAACAAGGAAGGACTGTAGACCCTGGGTGCTGATACTTCCTTTTACATCTATTTTGTCCAGCTAGGACCAATACATTATTTGCAAGGCCCAAGGCGAAATGAAAATGAGGGCCCCGTGTTCAAAATTTATTAAGAATTTCATGCAAATCAAATGACAATGAAATACCACCTCACATTCATTAGGTTGGCTGTAGTAAAAAGGATGGATAATAATAAGTGTTGGCAAGGATATGGGAAGACTGGAACCCTCACACACTGTAGCTAAAATTGTAAAATTTACTAACACTTTGGAAAACAGTCTGGCATTCCCTCAAAAAGTTAAAATAGAGTTACCATATGATCCAGCAATTCTATTTCTAGTAGAGAGAATTGAAAACATGTGTTCACACAAAAACTTATCTTCATAGCAGCATTATTCATAATAGCCAAAAAGTGTAGCTCAGATGGTAAAGAATCTGTCTGCAATGCAGGAGACCTGGGTTCGATCCCTGGGTTGGGAAGGTCCCCTGGAGAAGGGAATGGTTACCCACTCCAGTATTCTTGCCCAGAGAATCCCCATGGACAGAGGAGCCTGGAAGGCTACAGTCCATGGGGTCACAAAGAGTCAGACATGATTAAGCAACTACTACTGCTACTACTAAAGAGTGAAAACAACTCAAATACCCATCAACTGATAAATGGATAAGCAAAACATGAATATATCCGTGGAATGGACATATTGTATCCATACAATGGGATACCATTTAGCAATAAAAGGAATGAAGTACTGATACATGCTACAACATGAAGGAACCTTGAAAACATGCTAAGTGAAAGAAGCCACATACAAAGGCCATATATTGTAGGATTCCAATTTGATGACTTGTTCAGAATATGAGTCCTTAGAGACAGGAATTAGATTAGTGGTGTCAGGGCCTAAGGGAGGGGAGAGTGGGGTATGACTGCCAATGGATTCCGAATTTCCATTTGGGCAAAGAAAACGTTCTGGAACTAGGTTGTGATGATGGTGGCACAAGCTTTTGAATATACTAAAAACATGGAATTGTATACTTTAAAAAGGGGACTTTATGGTATGTGCATTCAGTTCAGTTCAGTTCAGTCCCTCAGTTGTGTCCGACTCTTTGCATTATATCTCAGTAAAAAAAATATCGAGAATTTCAAGACAGCAAGAGCAGAACATGAAGCAAACTGGGGAACCCTTCTGAGTTTGGGGCCTGGGTGACTGCACATGTGCGCCTCCCCAACCCCCACCACAGTGTCTTAAGCCCTCTCCCTTTTGCCTGCGCTCTTCCAATCCACATTGCGTATTTTCTCTCAATTTAGTGCTGTGTTAGGTGTGGTCTATAAACCAGTTGACAATAGAAAGAACAACCATTACTGGTTTCCCAGGGACTGGGGGGTTTCCCAGGATGTGGAACTTTCAATGCTAAAACTGGGAAAATCCTAGCCAAATTGAGATGAGTTGGTCACCTTAGTGGTCAGTGAACAATATTTATGCTGTCATTTATCCTAGCTAAAATCCTGGGGTACATCTGCAGGTCTTTTAGGTCCATTCATCCTCAGTGGTGATAGCAGTGCAGTATGGAGAATTGGCTCTGGGCCCCGTCTTCACCTCGGTAGTTAGCAGAAATGCGGAACCTGAGGCCCTTCCTGCGTGCTCAGTCGTTTTAGTTGTGTCCACCTCTTTGCAACCCTGTGGACTGTAGCCTACCTGGCTCCTCTGTCCATGGAATTTTTCCAGGCAAGAATAGTAGAGTGGGTTGCTCTACACTCCTCCAGGGGATCTTCCCGACCCAGGGATCAAACCTGGGTCTCCTGCATTGCAGGCAGATTCTTTACTGGTGAGCCTCCAGGGAAGCCCAAGGCCCTTCCCAGGCCCACTGAATTAGAACATATATTGTGACAAGGTCCCCAGGTGACTAATACACATTAAAGATGTGGAAGGTAAGAGATGGCCGAGCATATAGGAGATCTGGGTTCTGGTGCTGGACTTGCCATTATCTCTATGCAACCTTGGGCAAATTGTTTAACCTTTTTGGGTCTCAGTGTTTTAACCTGTGAAATGTGGGAGTTATATTTTTAAAGCTAGTGGATAACGGATATATAAACATTTGTTAAATTTGTAGCATCTGGATTTGAACAGCTCACATCTACCTGGTTCTAAAATCAGACAACTTTGCATTGGTCACCTAGTAGCTTGGAAACTTTGGTAAATATCTTTCAGTTTTCTCATCAGGGTTGTTGTGGAGAGTAAGTGAGATAAATAGTGTTCACAGCGTGCCTGGTTTGGGGTAGACCCTCATTAAGTGGTAGTTATTAGTTTTTGTATTATTAGAATCTAAGGTTCTGATGAGAATGTGCTTTTAGAATACATCTTCATTAAGAGAGCTGGATCTGGGTATCTTTTTATAATTGCGAGAATATTTGTGTCTTGACAAACTGTAGAAACTTAGTGTTGGGTGGGAGGATGTATTTAATTCCAGATTCCTTATTTACATTGTTTCAGTTTAGAGGTTACTTAAAAATCCAGTCTATTTCTACCTAACATATAGGTATTGTGTCTTAGGATAGAGTCATCAATTGCAAAGATAAAAAAATTCAGGGAAAACATTTACAAACAGGGCACATCAATATGGTTTCCATGGTTAAGCACACGAAGCTTTGATCTTTGAGGAAGAATGGTGACAGAATTTCAGTGCTTGAGGTTTGCTTTGCAGGCTGGATTTTACCGGTTGACAAGGGCACGCGACAGTTCTGAGTCTCCAAGGTCTTTGTTGGATATTTTTTGTTGTTCTTGGTCCCAGCACTCCATCAGATTTACATGTTGGAGATATAATTAGCCAAAGACTGATTGCAAAGAATCAGCCATAATTTAAAAATATGAATTAACATAAAATGGCAAGCATTAAAAGTTAATGTTAACTTGATGCTCATTTATTTTTGCATCCAAATGAGCCTTATTAAGTTACTTAGTCCATCTAAACATCAGGGTTTTCTCTCACATGGTACAATAGGATAATAATTTCTTATATGCTAAACTCTGATAATGATTTTGAAAACTGCAGGCCCAGTCTGCTGTTGATATTTAGTTTTCAGTTTCTTCCATGACCTGGATTAAATAGACACCACTATACAGTTTGGCATATTAAAATACAGAGTCTCAATATAGATTTTATATTTTCAATAAGGCTTTCTAATGGAAATTATATTTTGACTGTCAGTGCCCTGTGGTTTTCTTCACTGTCAGCACAATCAATAAATAACTTTGCCAGGTGGATGGAGTACAGATGGGAAAGGAATGTATGGAAATGTAGCAGGCTTGTGAGATGTGGGCTTAAAAAAGCAAATCAAGCCAATTGGCTTAGAATTATGATGGTTGGCTTTCTAATGCATATTCAGAGAGGGCTGAAAAAAATGTATGAAGTTTAATTGTACCATAAAGCTGTCACAAGAAAATATATACTGAATATCAAGTAGGGTAACACTTCTTCTGGAGAGTTAATCTGTAAAAGTTAAAAAAAATTAAAGAATGTTATAGTTGAATAAATAACAGGAAGAAATAGGTGGTGCTAGGGAACAGCTTTTGGAATAAGAAAAGAATTGCACAAACTCAAATTTAGTAGGAGAAATGTATTTGATATTTCATAGGTACTAGAATTTCCCCTTTGAATATGTAGAACAAATCTGGAATAAGAGTTTAAAGAATGAGATGATTTTAACATTTCCTAAACCAAAGCTTTAGTAAATGTATCAACAGTATTTAGGTAACCATTAATATTGAGATGCTATGTGTATCACTATCAATACATGGAGTTTGGAGTTTTGTTCCTTTGTGTTGAAAATTCAGTGTTTCTAGAAGCCAGGCTGAAAATGACTAGAAATACCTGATATTTCATCTAGTAGAACTGACTCCTCAAACTTTAATGTGTATATAAATCACATGGGGGGCAGGTCTTAAAATGCACAATTTTTTTTGCACTTTTTATTGAGGTAAAACTCACACACAAAATTAGTAATTAACTATTTTAAAGGGTATAATCAAATGGCATGTGGTATGTTTGAATTGTTGTACAATCATCACCTCCATCTAGTTTTAAGATATTTCTCCATCAAGGAAATCCAGTACCCATCAAGCAGTCACTCCTCATTCCCACCTTCTCCCAGACGCTGGCAATTACCAATCTCCTTTCTGTCTCTATGTTTTAAATAAGTGGAATCACGCAAATAAATGGAGTCACACAATATCTGAGCTTTGTGTGTCTGGCTTCATTCACTAATGTGCAGATTTTGATCTGGGAGGTGTGGGGATGGAGCCTGAGGTCCAGCATTTCTGCTGTACCACCTGATGCTGCTGCAGGTAAAAGGATGGTGCTTGGATGGGGCTGGGACTCCTAGTGTCAGGGCTGCAGCCCACTGAGGAGCAGGGCAGGCCAGAGCCTTGATTGGCCTATTTTAGCAGGATAATGAGCTAACTGAACCACTGATGGAGTCAAATGGACTTGTTGGCTTATTTGTGCTCAGAGATACTGAGGATATTATAGGGCTTCCCTGATGGCTCAAATGGTAAAGAGCCTGCCTGCAATGTGGGAGAGCCGGGCTTGATCCCTGGGTTGGGAAGATCCGCTGGAGAAGGAAATGGCAAGCCACTCCAGTATTCTTGTCTGGAGAATTCTATGGACAGAAGAGCCTGGTGAGTTACAATCCATGGGGTTGCAAAGAGTAGGACGCAACTAATACATACATATTGAGCATCTCTGGCAGATCTTTTCCACAGAATGTGTAAAAGTTCAGATCATGTGCACTGCCATTTATGCTTTATTTAAAAATTTTTTTTGGCTGCTCTGGCTCTCTGCTGCGGCACCTGGCCTTTCTCTAGTGGCCGTGCAGTGGGGCTTAGTTGCCCCACAGCATGTGAGATCTTAGCTCCCCCACTAAGGATCCATCCTGCCTCCCCTGTGTTTGAAGGTGGATCTTAGCCACTGCGCCATCAGGGAAGTCCCGTTTATGCTTTATTTTGTTAAATTACCTTTGCCTTCTATATCAGGGGTTGGCAGCCTATGGCTAGGGGGCCAAATCCAGGCCATTGCCTGTATTTGTACAGCCTGCAGCCTACTAATAGTATTTATTTATTTTTTTAATTGTTGAAGAATAATCAAAAGAAGAACAGTATCTTAAGGCATGTGAACATCACATGAAAAAATTCAACTTTCAGTGTGCATAAATAAAGTTTTATTGGAACACAGCCACGTTTATTTGTTTACTTATTGTCAATGGCTGTTTTCATGCCAAGATATTGTTGACAGAGATCATCTGGCTCACAAAGCTAAACATGTTTGCTGTCTGGCCCTTTATAGACAACGTTTGTCAACCCCTGATCTATCTGATTATTTCAGGCTGCAAATACAAAATAAAGACATCAAGATAACCTGTAAAGTCCTTGTGAAGAGAAAAGCCTGTGATATTATGGCAAGCAAACCAGAAGTTAAATGTTACAAAGGAAAATCAGCTCACAGAGATGAGTTTTACAAAGCACATCTTTTAAAGAAATTCTAATTTCTCAGTAAAACAAAGAACTAAAAACCAGGCTTCTGCTCCTGACCAAGCATTAGAACTTTTATTCTTTTTTCTTTCCTTTAAAAAAAAGCCATTCTTGGCCATTTCCTCGCATTTCCATGGCTGTAAAGCTGCATGTGAAAATGTCAAGTGCTTTTTAAGAATGGATTTTACACTTGCCATTTTCAAGTGCAGTGGATTTACACTTCAAAAAGTCAGACACGACTTCATAATTGAATTGCACCTGATCTTTTCAAGTGCTAGGCACTGGAAGTTGGAGTCAAGGACAAGCTCAGAACTAGACTGAGTTTCTAGAGGTTGAATCTATCTTGAATTCAAGCCTCCAAAACTAATAATAAAAGACTTCTGCAGGTTAAATGTAGGCATGGAGGAAAGACTTTTGAGTTCCAGGGTTGTTAATGAAAGTTCACTGTGCTAATTTTCCTGGATTATTTTTTGATATTTAAAAAATAGTGGCCTGGGTGACCTAGGATTTATGATATACCCACATTTGATTGGTGGGGCCACTAGGGCAATCTCTAAGGAAATGACAGACTAAGCTTTAGGGATTTTCTCCTACCTTAAAGATAAATGGACGAGGTTGCCATTATGAAAGGCCCAAGGCTGCTTCCAAGAAAGGTTCAGTAGAAGTTGTTAACTCCCCAGGGTCTCAACCACTCAGAGACAGACATGCGCACTCATTTAAACCTTCACAGAGACAAAGTCTTTGTGGCTTTTTTGAGAAAAAAAAAAAAAAAAAAAAAAAGGAATGTATCTAAAAGTTAGTGTTCTAGCAAAAATTTTAAAAATGGAATAAGTCAGAAAAATCAAATGAAACACGTTTTCCTTTAACTCATTTAAAAACTGTCAGGAAAATATTTTGGCAAATTTTGTGCTCTTTGCATGAAGGAAGTGCACTGATTTGAGAGTTTGAGTTCTTACTTGCTTCTCATATATTAAAAGAGAAAAAGATTGTACAGAATGTTTCTACAAAAAGTTACAGATAAAATATGAAAATAGTGTATGAAAATGTGCCCTAAAGACATACCTTTCATCAGGATAGTTGTGCATCTTTGTAAAGTTGAAAGGTACTATGCAGTCATTCCTTCTGTTAAATCTGGCGAATGATGTTTGAGACTCAGAAGAAGCAAAGGGAGAATGTATTCTCATCTCAAATGGAGAGCTGAAGTTCCACAACACACCATCTTCTCTTCTTCTTCCTCTGAATGCGCCCTACACAGAGTTAGACACCCCACAGGTTCATAGGGTACAGTCCTCCACAGGGCCACCCTCCCTTCTGATACCAACTGTAAGTTTGAGGGTATTCTCAAAACCATCCTCTAGTTCCATAGTTTGCTAAGACTCACAAGAATTCACAGAGCTGACCATATGCATGTTTATGCTTATTATTGAGAAAGACATAGATTAAAATCAGCAGGAAGGAGAGATGCTTAGGGCAGAGTCTGAGAGTGAATTGAACGTGAAGTTTCTGTTGTTCTGGGGACACATTGCCCTCCTGGCATCAATGTATGACAGTCCACACGGAGTACTTCCAGCCAGGGTGCTCACCTGAACTTTGAGATCCAAAGTTTTTATTGGAGCTTCATTTTATAGGATGACTGATTGCCCTTTTGACTGAACTCAGTCACCTTGTTGACTGATACTATGTGACCCAAAGCTCACACCTAAATCACACATTGCTTTTTCTGATGTGGCCAGCCCCCAACCAAAGATTGTCAGGGGTGGCCAGCCTCCACCCTAAACAAAGATACTCCCATCAGGTATGAGGAGCTTCCCCAGTGTCTCAGATGATAAAGAACCTGCCTGCAATGCAGGAGACCTGGGTTTAATCCCTAGATTGGGAAGATCCCCTGGAGAAAGGAAGGGCTACCCACTCCAATATTCTTGCCCGGAGGATTCCATGGACAGAAGAACCTGACGGGCCACAGTCCATGGGGTCGCAAAGAGTCAGGACATGACTGAGAGACTAACACTTTCAATTTCAGGTATGACAGAGATTACCTTCCAGAAGCCAAGGGCAAAGGCTAACCCTCTCTTTGGGGAAAGTCACATTTCTACTATACACTTCTATTTCAAAATAAAAATAATTATTTTTGGAGTCAATTATCTCAAAGGGTTACTAGTCATTGATTGCAATGCTTTCTGAAGCACTTTGTTTTACACTTGAGATTAGCGTGTGAGTGGAGAAGAATTACGTTTCCTTTGTCCTTTGCTAAATTCCTCATCCCAAAGTCAAGGATTTTTGTTTGTTTATTTAGTTGGAGAATAGTAAGACCATTTATTTTATGTGTACGGGAGAAATATCAATAACCTCAGATATGCAGATGACACCACCCTTATGGCAGAAAGTGAAGAGGAACTAAAAAACCTCTTGATGAAAGTGAAAGAGGAGAGTGAAAAATTTGGCTTAAAGCTCAACATTCAGAAAACTAAGATCATGGCATCTGGTCCCATCACCTCATGGGAAATAGATGGGGAGACAGTGGAAACAGTGTTTCAGACTTTGTTTTTTTGGGCTCCAAAATCTCTGCAGATGGTGATTGCAGCCGTGAAATTAAAAGACGCTTACTCCTTGGAAGGAAAGTTATGACCAACCTAGACAGCATATTTAAAAGCAGAGACATTGCCTTGCCAACAAAGGTCCATCTAGTCAAGGCTATGGTTTTTCCAGTGGTCATGTATGGATGTGAGAGTTGGACTGTGAAGAAAGCTGAGCGCCGAAAAATTGATGCTTTTGAACTGTGGTGTTGGAGGAGACTCTTGAGAGTCCCTTGGACTGCAAGGAGATCCAACCAGTCCATCCTAAAGGAGATCAGTCCTGGGTGTTCATTGGAAGCACTGATGTTGAAGCTGAAACTCCAATATTTTGACCACCTCGTGCGAAGAGTTGACTCATTGGAAAAGACCCTGATGCTTGAAGGGATTGGGGGCAGGAGGAGAAGAGGACGACAGAGGCTGAGATGGATGGATGGCATCACTGACTCAATGGACATGAGTTTGAGTAAACTCCGGGAGTTGGTGATGGACAGGGAGGCCTGGCGTGCTGTGATTCATGGGGTCACAAAGAGTCGGACATGACTGAGTGACTGAACTGAACTGAACTGGACAGTTTTAAAGATGAAGCAAATTACTGTGAAAAATGTAGAGATTGTCTGCTATTCTAAATCCATTAGGATTATGTATTCAATAGAAAATATGAATTAATTTTTATCCATTTCATTACTGACAACTTTTTGAGACTAACTTTATTATTTTTGAAACGATACAGCATACTTATTATAAAAACCTCAAACAATAAAGTAAAAAAATCAATTAAGGGAAACACATTAGACATATCACTAACCAGATAACCTATGTTAATAATTTTACTTGATTATAAATTTTAATAAACAGCTATTGTTCTTTTTTGTTGCTTTTTTGTGTCTTCACTAGACCATGAGCTTTATGAGGACAGGGACCAAATCTCTTTTGTTTACCATTGAATAGCTAGCTAATTACAGTATGGTGTCTGACATAATCACCAAAGATTTGTTTAACGGATGATTGGTGAACATCCATCTATATATATGTTCTATATAAACAGATATCTGCAGAATGTAAGCCCTTTTGAGACAGAGCTTTTCGTATGTTTTGCATCACTTTTATATCCCAGTAGTCTAGAATAGCAGTCAGCAAACTAATAACCAGTAACCAAATCCATCTAGCAGTCTATTTTTCGTAAAAAAAGTATTGTTGGGACACAGCCACACCCATTTATTTACATGTTGCCTGGACTTCGTTCATGCTGTGGTGGCAGAGTTAAGAAGCTACAGCACAGACCCTGTGACCTGCAAACTGGAAATACTTACTATGTTGACTTTTGGGGCTTCCCAGGTAGTGGTAAAGAACCAGCCTGCCAATGCAGGAGACATAAGAGAAGTGGGTTCATCCTTGGGTCATGAAGGTCCCATGGAAGAGGGCCTAGAGAATCCCATGGCCAGAGAAGCTTGGTGGGCTATAATCTGTGGGATCACTAAGAGTCGGATGCAACTGAAGCAACTTAGCACACATGCTTGTAGACTTTTGTAGAAAAGGTTTGTCCATCTCTTCTATGAAATGATGTCTGTATGTCATTTAGTAAATGTTTGAAAATATTAATAGCGGAATTAGGTTTTATATGAATTCTATATACTGTGCAAGATGTTTCTTACTAAATACTATTTCAAATATCCTATAATTTTAAATAGTTGTGTTAAACTTTATCTGCATTCTGTAATATGCTTTGTTTTGGACACTTAGGGTATTTTCTTATTTAGTTATTTTTTGCTGTTGTAAACAGCAATATAGTGAACATGCATCTTTTTCTGTATGTGTAACTACATCAGGGTAAATTCATGAAAGTGGAGTTTCTAGGTCAAAGGATAGTCATGGTTTTACATTTTCAATGTACTTTTGGCAGATTGTCTCTAGAAAGGTAGTACTGATTTACAGTACAACAGTACATTTTCCCATAACTGCACCAACACTTTATATTTAAGACCAGGATTTTTATTCAGGCAAGACATAGACATAAAAAAAAAAGTCAGATGTCAGACATTACTTCGAAGTTTCTTTTGGCAATAAAGCTGACTTGTCCTGCCATAGTGATAGGAGATATTGATATAAATGGTTTTTACTTGCCAAATTAAGAGCATGGTGGTACCCTTGATTACATTTACATTTACCACTAATTCCCTGAGCTCCGGAACACAGGGGAAAAATCATTATGATAATGAAGGAAGCTATTTTTAAACAAATGTATGCATGTACATTTTGGAAATAGAAATGTTATGTTCTTCTTTAGAGAGTGAAATACATACTATTCATTTATTCAAGGCAAAACTTAATATCCATAGTAAAATATAACTTTTCCCCCCCAAAGTCTCACTTACCTGTAGAAAAGAAGAACAAGATGACAATCCAATTTCCAGGCTCCTTGATGGCAGTCTAAAGGTGTGTACTGACAGTGATGTATTTGGAAACTGTTTTGGATTCAAGAATTCAAGAAGCCCAGAGCTAGAATGACCATTGTAGTCCTGCCTTTCACCGCCAGGAGCTTGTTTATTCGTCCTCTTGAAAGTGTAGAAAATGTCCAGCTATAGGTGGATGGGGCAGGAGAGGGAGGGGAGGCACCATTCTCTCCTCATCAGGTTTTTTAAAAAGCCAACTGGAAAGTGAAATTGAGCTCCATTATCAGTGCACCATGAGGGCATAACGGGTTAAGTCCTTGGACCTGATCGCTAAGCTGCTTATGTTTTTAATCTTTTGTCAGGAAGATTACTGACCTTCCCTTCAGTTCAATGCAAAAGTTAGCAGGTTGAGTAGTAAAATTTCAAATCTCTTTGTCACATATGAAACTAGTTATTTAGAAGGAAGAAAAGCTCGCCTGTGTGCTTAGCTGAGGAAATGGATAGCTTCATTGTGCAGTAAAGGATGCTCTTTTTTGATGATTAAAACTGCATGGCAAATAGCAGAATGGCTTGGAATGGGATTTAGGTAGTGTGAAGCAGGTCGGGATGTGAAGGAGTCAAGGGAAGGGAGCAGAATGCCTTGCTGTATGGTCTCAGTACTTGGCTCTGGGGCACCCTGCTATTCTGTCCTCCACTGGATTGACTCAGCACAAAATGAAATGAAGTGTTGGAAATTAACTGGTGAATAAGGTGATGACGGGGCTTCCCTCCTGGCTCAGATGGTAAAGAATCTGCCTGCAATGCAGGAGATCTGGGTTCGATCCCTGGGTCAGGAAGTTCTCTGGAGAAGGGAATGGGTACCCACTCCAGTATTCTTGCCTGGAGAATTCCATAGACTGAAGAGCCTGGCGGGCTACAGTCCACGGGGTTGTAAAGAGTCAGAGATGACTGAGCAACTATGCATGCATTTCTTTGCAGATTGGGCCTGACTGAATATCTTCATTTCAGTTTTACTTGTGGTTATTCACGCAATAGGATATGAGAGAGAATGTTACCAATCATTTGGAAATGTTGTCAGTGGAAATAGAAAATATTGTCAAGCATATCTGACATGTGTGCAGCCGTACACAAATCCCAATTAGCTGGGTAATTGCCATCTTTGTTTCTAACTTCCTCCCAGTTTCTTTTACAAATTACAATTGACAACTAGAACCTAACCAGAGAAGAAAATCCATCTGATTGCTGATTAGATCACTTAGGAAAAAGGAATATTTGTTTGTTAAATGACTTCCAAAGGTTATTTGCTAAGAGACAGCTGCTAAACTGGAACTCCTGAATCAGTATTATTGACTGTAATTCTTAGGTAAAGTCCATTAGAGACAACTTAGCATTATAAAGTGGTGGATTATTATTTTAGTTACAGAATAGTTGGTGAATATCAAGGAATATCCCATTTTAATGAGATGCAGGTCCTAGGCAATTATTCAGTTGTTGTTTAGTGGCTAAGTAATGTCTGACTCTTTTGTGACCCCATAGACTATAGCCTGCCAGACTCCTCTAATAGGATTTCCCAGGCAAGAATACTGGAGTGGGTTGCCATTTCCTTCTCCAGAGGATCTCCCAACCCAATGATTGAACAGCATCTCCTGTTGTTAATTCCTCAGGTAGTTTGCTTATGGTTGACGTCCTTGAAAGTAGCAAGGAGTCTAGATAATTATTCTATAAATGTTTTATTACGATTGATTTTTTTGGTTACATCTGCCTTTTTCAGTTTCTGATTCTTCCAGGCTAAAATTGTGGTGACCCAATTCTTGGAGTGGAGTATTTTTGCTACATTTATGTAGTACAGAAGATTCAAGATTACTTTCAAAGAATTTTGTTCCTGCGCCCAAATGCTCCCTTAGCTCACCAGCAAGCCGAGGTGAAATCACCTTTTTGTGCTTGTCAGGCTTTTCAATTTTCACCCAAGAATGTTAACTCTCTTCCTAGCTCAGCTCAAGCATAAGGCTCTGGAGTGAATTGATAGCATAAAATGTCCATACTTTAGTTATTTTTGGAAGAGTGCACATTAAACTCGTTGCTGTATGCATCATCTCTCAAAAGCTCAGCCAAGATCAACAGTATTCATGGAGGTTGTGTGAAGGCTGCTCAGTTTAAATGTTCCTCTGGATAACTTCAAAATGTTCCTGGATTGAGCCATGAGAGCATAAAGCTGTGTGCCTAGACTGATTCATCTTGGCTCCTTGCGGGTTTGCTTTTTACTGTATTGATGTTGGAGTTTATTATCACCAGAGTGATCAACCATCACAATTTGCCCAGATGGTCCTGTTAGAACTGAGAGTCCCTGTCTCAGGGCAATTTCTAGTCCTAGACAAACCTGTACAGTTGGTCACCATACCAGCCAATCAAACACATCACCTTGGAACTTACTGGTGTATCTAACATAAGGTTGTGAAAATCTCTTTTTTTTTTTTCCATTTATTTTTATTAGTTGGAGGCTAATTACTTTACATCATTGCAGTAGTTTTTGTCATACATTGAAATGAATTAGCCATGGATTTACATGTATTCCCCATCCCAGTCCCCCCTCCCACCTCCCTCTCCACCCGATCCCTCTGGGTCTTCCCAGTGCACCAGGCCCGAGCACTTGTCTCATGCACCCAACCTGGGCTGGTGATCTGTTTCACCCTAGATAATATACATGAAAATCTTTATATGAGTTCTCGGGAGGTAAGTCTCTTTGGTCTTGATTTTTTCCTGAGCAGCTATGTATTTAGTCAAACATCTTAAAGTTATAGTGAATTGTAAGACTGCAGTGTTTGCTTTCTTTTCCGTTGACAAAAAAGAGCCACACTTATGGCTCAGCTAAGGGATGCATTTTTGAATTAGCCACATGCCTAGCTCCATTTTATGTGCTTGATTTCTTTATTTTTTATTTCTTTATTCTTCCTCTGCCACCTCTAATATGTTAACTTGTATTTACATATTCATGAAAATTGCCTTTGGTGCTTTTTGTTAAAGAGGAATCATAAATAAAAATTGCTATGTTACATTACAAACAATATTGCAGGTCAGGTTTTCCAAGAAGCAGACCCTGATAAGGAAATTTATGCATAGGACATTTATTAGGGAGTACTTTTAGCATTCGTAAAGTGAGAGAAGGGGAGGAAGCAGGACACACAGCAGAGGTATTGAGGCTCCAACTGATCCGAGGGGACCTCTGGAGCTGGGATGGCCATGTGGTCTTGTCTTGGATTTGGGCAAGGAGGCTGACACTTACATTCTCTCCCCCTTTGATGAGTTAAGGAATGTGGCTGCCCCTGGGAGGAGGTATGACCTTGGGTGAGGGGCTGTCTTCAGCTTAGGGCAAATCTCAGAGAGGTCCAACAGTGAGGTGGCAGCAACACCGGTCGCTTGGGAAATGAATCCTCCAGCATTGTATCCTCCATGACTAGTATGCAGTGTGGAGTAGCAGAAAGAGAGAAAATCTGCGCTATTTGTCTGTAAAAGAAGGATAAGAATACCTTAAGTGCAGTATTCTTATGAAAATCAATCAGAGTGTATGTTACTGTATTTCAGTCACTTAACACAGAATGCGCCACTCAGTAGAGGGTTATTGTTGTTGTTTAGTCGCTAAGTCATGTCCGACTCTTTTGTGACCATGTGGACTGTAGCCCACCAGGCTCCTCTGTCCATGGGATTTCCCAGGCAAGAATACTAGAGTGGGTTGCCGTTTCCTTCTTCAGGCATTCTTCCAGACCCAGGGATCGAACCTGTGTTTCCTGCATTGTCAGGAAGATTCTTTACCACTGAGACACAATAAATGGTAACCGCTATCATTTCCCTCTCTATTTTCTACATGAGCCTGATGGATTAATCCATGTGAAAGCATCATGGATCATTTTATTCAATGATTTTACTGTGCTGTGCATGAAGGTAGTTATAGAAGAAATTTAGGTTAAGAAAAACAAAACAAAGCAAAAACAATTTGGAACATGCACATTCTAACACTAGTTATAACGTAATAGGCTTTCTCTAACAAATAAGAGCATAAGAAAAGTGACATAGAATGTTCTAGGTAGATTATTTGCAAGTCTCTATTATGGAATTTCTTGTGAGCCTCTTGAGTCTTTAGGATGAGGAATTAGAGGCCAGCATAATACATACAAAGGAGGCTGGGCAGCTTTGGCACTTTCCTGGTTGTAACTAGATTCCTTCCATTTTGAGCATTTCTATGACCCACTTTTCTTCAGGCACTGTGAAAACAAGAGACCAAAAATAGAAAAGCACAAGATGAGACTAGGCATAGTTCAATAAAATGAAAGAACTTGAAAAAGGTGAGATAGTCATGAAGCTAAAAAATGTTAAAATAACTATCTCTACTGATATATCTTTAAATAAAATATCTTCAAGGAACAAAGTATAAAAAGCTGAAAGGGAAACTAAACCCTTGAAGTTAATAACCAGTAAAATAATGCTGATTTAAAAATAAATAGGAAATTTAAAATAATGGAAATTAAAAGTAGAGCACAAAAATATTTGAAATTCTTTTTAACAACAACTACAGATATAACATGGGCTTCCCTTGTGGCTCAGCTGGTAAAGAATCTGCCTGCAGTGTGGAAGACCTGTGTTTGATCCCTGGGTTGGGAAGATCCCCTGGAGAAGGGAAAGTCTACCCACTCCAGTATTCTGGCCTAGAGAATTCCATGGACTGTATAGTCTATGGGGTCGCAAAGAGTCAGACACGACTGAGTGACTTGCACTTTCACTGTTCACAGATATAACATTGCAAAAATGTATGACCAGGGTTATTTTATAACACTTAAGTCAAAGACATATGAATTAAGACCGAAAATAATCTAGTTAAATTAAAAAAATATTTTATTGGTGTATAGTATTTTGTGTTAGTTTTGGTATACAGCAAAGTAAATCAGTTATACATATACATATATCTATTCTTTTTTAGATTCTTTTCCAATATATATGCCTTTATAGAGTATTGAGTAGAGTTCCCTGTGCTATATAGTAGGTTCTTATTTGTTATCTATTTTATATATAGTAGCATGTGTATGTCAATCCTAATCTCCCAGTTTATCTCTCACCTCCCCCTTACCTCTGATAACCATGTTTGTTTTCTTTATTTGTAACTTTATTTGTGTTTTGTAAATAAGTTCATTGATACCTATTTTTTTTGATTCAACATATAAGTCATACCATATGTTACTTGTCTTTCTCTGTCTGACTTACTTTACTCTGTATGCCAATCTCTAGGTCTGTCCGTGTTACTGCAACTGACAGTACTTCATTCTTTTTATGACTGAGTATAATATTCCTTTGTATATATGTACCACTTTTTTATCCATTCCTCTGTAGAAGGACATTTAGGTTGACTCTATGTTCTGGTTATTGTAAACGGTGCTGCAATGAACACGGGTGTGTCTATCTTTTTGAATGATGATTTTATCCGGTTATATGCCCAGGAGTGGGATTGCTGGATCATATGATGGTTCTATTTATTTAAAGTTAAGACCATAAAGAAGCTGTACATATATGTGAAACAGAGCAGGACCCTGTAGGGCCTTGTTGGGAACAGACCTCTGTAACCCTGCCTCTTGTTTGTAGAAAAGTTTTGGCTTCCTAGGCCTTCCCCAAGTTCCAAAGAGCAAATGTAGCCTGTCAGTTCAGTCTCTCAGTTGTCTCTGACTCTTTGTGACCTCATGGATTGCACCACACCAGGCTTCACTGTCCATCACCAACTCCTGGAGCTTGTTCAAACTCATGTCCATCGAGTCGGTGATGCCGTCCAACCAACCTGTCCCCTGTCATCCCCTTCTCCTCCTGCCTTCATCTTTCCCAGCATCAGGGTCTTTTCCAATGACCAACTTAGCCTGAGAAGTCAGAAAATACAGAAACAAAGGAAAACTGTCAAGTATAAATAATAACAGCCATAAAACAAAGTCAAGTGTCTTTAATTCCTCCTCAAGGGCTAAAGGTAATATTTGGAGCTATATATTTGAGTTATTTTGCAGATATTAAGGCCCCCTACCTAGGGGGAGAAGTTAACTCCATATTGGCTATCAGCATGTAGATCCCAGACGAGTTGGAACCAGAAGGTAAACAACTGAGATTCCTGAAACATTACCCTGTCACCTTACCATCAACCAGAGGACTGCACACAAGCTGATCATGTACTCTGTGATCCTTTCCCTCACCATGTATTTATTTATTTTTATTTATTTATTTTTGGCTGCTCTGAGTCTTGGTAGCTACAAGCAGGCCTTTTCTCTAGTTGTGGCAAGTGGGGACTCCTCTCTAGTTGTGGCGCATGGGCTTCTCATTGCAGTGGCATCTCTTGTTGAGGAGCACAGGCTCTAGAGCACGTGGGCTTTAATACTTGTGGCTCTTGGACTTGTGGCTCTTGGCACATGCTCACGGCATGTGCAACCTTCCTTGTTCAGGGATTGAACCTGTGACCCCTGCGTTGGCAGGTAGACTCTTAACCACCAGGGAAGTCCTCCCTCACACTGTCTTTAAAAACCTCATACTGTCTTTGAAAGCCATCAAGGAGTTGGGTCTTTTGAGCATCAGCTGCTAGTCTTGCTTGGTGCCCTGCAATAAATGCTATGCTTTCCTTCACTACAACCTGGTGTCAGTAGATTGGCTTTGCTATATATCAGGTGAGTGGATCCAATTTTAGTTCAGTGACCTATGTTCACTTTTTAAAGTAATTTCCAGTCTGCTCCTTCAAGGAGTCATTTGGTACCATTTACCTATAATGTGAATCTACCTAGAAAATGTGAATTGAATATTGGCAGAATGACATCATGTTCATGTCCAATTCCCTTAGAAGATATTTGGTAAACTATAAAACAACATGCACTTATAAGAATTATAATTATTACCTAATAGTATAGAATTTGCTAGTCTTTTATTTACTTATTTATTATTTTTAATTTTATTGAAGTATAGTTTATGTAAAATATTATGTTACTTTCAGGAGAACTACATACTGACTTGATATTTACATACATTATGTAATGGTCACCACAATAAGTCTAGCAACCATTTGCCTCCATACAAAGTTATCACAGCAATAGTCACCATACTCCTTATATATTATATCCCTGAGGCTTGTTTATTTTGTAATTGGAAGTTTGTACCTCTTAATCTCCTTCACCTATTTTGCCTTACCCTTCCCCACTCCTTCCCTCTTGCAACTACATCTTTGTTTGCTGTGTGATTAACTGTGTCAAGGGAGGTGACCTAAGTGACAAGGGGACTAAGATGGTTTCTTTTTCTTTCCCAATCCTATTTAAGATGTAGCAAGTCCGTAGATAAGGAATATGAACCTACTGTGCAGCACAGGGAACTCTACTCAATACTCTATAATGACCTGTATGGGAAAAGAATCTAAAAAAGAGTGGATAATGTATATATATGTGTATATATATGTACACGTACATGCATACATATATATATATATAACTGATTCAAATACTTTGCCGTACAGCAGAAAGTAACACAACATTGTTTATCAACTATGTTCCAATATAAATAAATTAAAAAAGATGTAGCATGTCCAATGAAATTCACTAAAACTTTTGACTCTAAGAAAACACTATGAAAATATGCGTTTGAAAGAGAAATCATAATATTAAATTATTTTTAGTTTTTCAAAGCATGGTAATTTGAAATAGCATAAATCGTGTCCTGCCTCTTCAGGCATGCCACATCTTTCATGTTTTTGCAATTGCTTTCTGTTTTGTATTGTTGTTTTTCTGTTAATGTTCCTTATTGCCTGGTGAAATTTCTTTGGGGGTATTCTTTTTGATAACATTGTCACTTACTGTAGAAAAGTTCTTTGGGAGCTGGAAGGGCAGTTAGAAAATATAACTCTACTCTGCCACTGTTATCCCATTCAAACCGCCTCTTCCCTACCCCTGCCAATGCAAAGAGATTCAGAAAAGCAAAAATACGCAGTCCTAAAGAAGTATTCAAATAGTAACTGCAATTTATTCATTGGTCACATGGGGTGCTTGTAAAGCACGTATTCTTGGATTCCTCTCCAATCTGATTAGAATAGCTGGTTTGGGTCCAGGAATATGTATTTAAACAAATGTGACAGGTAATGCTGATGTCCACTCAAGTTTGAGAACCACTGTCCCAAATGTCAGACTGGGAAGTGAGAACTCCTGGTGACATACTGTCACACAGGATGCTGAGAGGCAGAGAATAGATCTTTAACATGTATATTTGAAAAATCAGCTATTTCCAAGCTGCAGCTGACATACAGATGATAAACTCGCATAAGGGCTGCTTATCAAATTTGTAGACAACTCAGTAGAAAGAAGGGTTGACATGATAGATGGTGGCATTAAAACTCAAAAGGGTCTTGACAGGCTGTGAAATAGGATTGAAATCAGACACTGAAATGGAACAAGGATAAATGTAAAATCCTCTATTTGGATTGACAAAAAAGTTCACTGCTCAAGGTCAAGATGGAAGAAAGCAACTTAGTAAGAATTCACCAGTGAGGATTCAGGAGATTTTGTTGACTGTCACCATGATAGAAGCCCCCAGAGTGAAGAGCCTGCTAACAAAGCTAAGACCGTACGAGGCGGAAGTGGTAGAGAGAGGCCGAGGGTGGAGACACAGTCTTGAGTTTCTCTGTGCTGGTCAGGGTGTGCTCCTTTCTGGATGAAACAGTCTAAGGAGAATACTGATGAACCGGCGCTCAACCAGAGGAAGCAGCCAGGAGGACAGAGCCTCATAATCACGCTAAATGAGGGATGACCGAGACTTAACTCAGAAAAGTCAGGTGTTTCAAATATTTAAAGGTACCTGACATTTGTAAGAGGGAACAAAGAACAGATGAGACAGTGAGACCTTCAGGAATCTAAAGGCTGGGGTACAGAAGAATTGAAAAGGATCAGATGGAGCAGAAGCCTTTAGGAGAATACGGACTGGAAAAAAGGAACTTTGCTTTAGTATGTAGAAAATCAGCTGCATTGTGTGATAGAGGCAGAGACTGATCGGAGATTAGCGAGGACGGGGGCTGGCAAATACATGCAGGCCATTTTTGTAGGCAACACATTCTAGAATTTTGGTGGAGAAGAAAGGGGAAGAATATGGATGAGTTTCTGCAAAAGGCACTAGCCTGAAATGTAATTTTTTTTTAAAAAAATCATTTATTCTTTGGCTGTGCTGGGCTTTTCTCTAGTTGCGACCTGCAGGGGCTACTCTCTAGTTGCGGTGCCCAGGCTTATTGCAGTGGCTTCTCTTGTTGCTGAGAATGGGCTCTAGGGTATGTAGTCTTCCGTAGTTGTGGCAAGAGGTCTCAGTATTTGGGTTTCCTGGGCTCTAGAGCACAGGCTCAGTAGCAGTGGTGCAAGGCTTAGTCTCTCTGCAGCATGTGGAATCTTCCTAGACCAGGGATCAAATCCATGTCTCCTGCATTGGCAGGCAGATTCTTTACCACTGGGTCACCAGAAAAGCCACTGAAATATAATTTTGTTTTAAAGGTAAGGCAGTCATGTTGGTTTTGATGGGGTGACTGGATCTCAGTTTGTGGATTTAGGTCTCTCGTCTCAGCATATTACTGATATACTGTCCACTTTCACTCTCAAGAGTAGGCTGGTGTGGATGATAAATATCATGATGTTGCAGTGTTTGAAGGCGGAGGGAGGTGAGCCAGGGGAGAAAGCATGAGACTGGAGATTTTGCAGTGAACTTGCGTAATGAGGAAGTAAGTCCTGCCATGTCCTGACTGGGCAGCAGCAGGCCTGGGCTGGCCGGGAAGCCAGGCTGGGGATTTGGTTAGATAGGGGAGCTCTGGCAGGTGCTGTGAATCCATAGGCTAGAGGCCAAGTCTGGAACTTGGCTGGAACCAGCAGGCCTCTGGCATTGTATCTGGCAGTGATGAAGACTTCTGCATTTTAATAGAGCATTCTCAAGAAGAGAAGGCTTCCTGACTCCAATGGATGCAGGTGAAGAAGCTCCTCTGCGGCTCCTCTCACCAGACCATTCTAAGGCCGAATTCCAAGTCCATTAGTTTTCAAAGGCATGCTGACTGAAGCTCTCTTCTGCTTGGGTTTCTTTCTCCTGAGTGGAATGAAAAAGAACTTGCCTCATTAGCAGTAGGCAAAAAGTAGACACCTATTAAATCAGAGCGAGTTATGTAAGTCTAAACCTAGAAACTGTGATAAATGTGCCATCCAGGAGGGCTGCAGACGCTGGTACTTTCCTGTGAGTGCACATTTAATAGGACTGAGGATTTGTATGTCCTATCCCCACTCACAACAGCCACACACAATGCCCTGGGCTTTTCAAATGTCAGGGAACCCTGGACTGCCAGTCATCCTTTTAGCTGCTCTTTTATTCGCCTCTTTGGGGGCTGTATTTCTTTTCCACCATGAAGGGTAGTTGTGATATTATAACCCCATCGGAGGTTAGGAGCACAGATATTGCAATCAGGGAAATTGGTCTGAAGCTCATTTCCACTAGTTACCACCACTGTTTGCTTTGGGGCAAATAACTTCCTGGGTCTGAGCCTCAGTTTTTTCATACGTGGAATGGGAATAATGCCAGCACTTATTTCCTTAATTTGTTGTGGGGACTAAATGAGGTAATAGATGTGATTACAGTGTGAGGTAAAGTGATTACATTGTTGTTTTGCTGTTTTAGTCACTAAGGCAAGTCCGATTCTTTGCAACCCCGTGGACTGTAGCCTTCCAGGCTCCTCTGTCCTTGGGATTCTTCAGGCAAGAATACTGGAGTGGGTTGTCATTTACATAGTTAGTGTTAATACTGCTTGTGGCTATTTTTATTGCTCTTTGCTGCTCTTTGGTGAGATGTTTGAGGGAAGCTCAAATAGAGTCAGGAAGTGCTTCTGTTTTTCGGGTCTCTTCATCAAGCATTTACTGAGCACTTCATATATATGTGAAGGGCTTTACTGTTCAAGAAAGGTACTTATCAATATTTTACTCTGTGCTAGTCTGGTGGATACTGTCTAGCAGGACCCACCAGAATGAATTGCAGTCGATCCCCTCCTGACTCTACTGTGGATTTTTTGAATGTTTAATTACGAGAATAGTAACAATAACAATCATAATACATACCACTTTAAAGGTGTATAGAACAGAGTCCTGGTTCAGACTGTATAACTGCTTTTGGAAAAGAATTTGGATTGAGCAGCTGTTACAAGAATATGTAAGATTATACAATATTTTGTAGTCTTTTGTGACTTTTTTTGAAATAGTTATGAGTTCAAATGTGGTGGCAAATTTAATCTATGCTGCATGACAGGATTGCAGATTAGCTAAAAATGATTAAGCCCTTTGACACTGGAATAGCAATTTTTTACCATTTCATTATACTCTTCTTAGGGTTAGAAGTGATACATTGGCTGTTAACCAGCTCTAACAGCTTTAGAAAAGACTGCATTTTCTTTTTTTCCTTCTGTCCTTCCCTCCCTCCCTCCCTCCCTCCTTTCCTTCTTTCCTTCCATTTTTCTTTCCCTCCTTCCTCAATCAAGTCAATACTTCCTCAATACTTGACTTCTTTTGTGAAGAGCTAAGGTTTGGAATCTACAGATCAAGGTGCTTCTAAAATAAATTTTAATTAAAATTTTTCTGCATATAGGCATATACCTTTTCAGCTAGCTTGATTTCTTTTTCTCCATGGGCTTAGTTTGTGAACTTGGAGCCAATTTACATAATTGATTAAAGCAAACCTAGATAGTTTGTGGCCCATTTTTATTAGAAGATTTTCTCTTCCTCATCTGCTATTAATATCATGACAATTAAGATGTTATTTACACTAGCCTGGCTAACAATTTTCAGATTCAAATCTTGGGTCTGGAAGCATGAGATTTTTAAAA
Organism: Odocoileus virginianus; assembly: GCF_023699985.2. Lineage (NCBI taxonomy): Eukaryota > Metazoa > Chordata > Mammalia > Artiodactyla > Cervidae > Odocoileus > Odocoileus virginianus. The sequence goes on from NC_069697.1 coordinate 35,689,428, forward strand.
ACACTGAATCTGAGTTCTCTCATCTGCAAAATGACTGTATTATGATTTTATTGAAATATGTGAATTGAAATGTACCTTGTAATTCTTGGTTGATGGCTTTTTAAGGCTAAAACTTTAACCTATGTAATTCTAAAAAGCAAAATATGACTAACTTGATAATAGAGATTTCTAGGCCATCATCAATATCCTCTTATTAATGGCAATGCTGGTAGTGATGCCAGTAGGAATAGATGAAAAAAGACTTGTATCTATAATGGCATCATAATTAACATGTCACTAGTGGTCCTTTGGCATTATAGTTTGAGGAAATAATGAAAATGTCATTTCAAGTTATTCTATCATTTATTAAGAAGAAGTAAATGAAGTCCTCAAAATGCAGGTTAAGATCAATAGGTGTTCATCGGCCATTAGCTGCAGGGTCATTGAACTTCAGCTTGTTACTCTTTCCTATTTCTGCTACCCCCTGGTCCATGTACATGTTGTGTGTCTGTACGATAGTGTAGCCTAGGAATGAATACGGCTGGAGTCACTCACACTAGGGTTGAATCTATGAACTGGTTATTTACACATTGTGTGACACTCTTAATTGTTCTGAGTTCACTTCCTAAAATGTAGACATGATGCCTTTCTCAGTTTGGTTCTGAGGATTAACTGTGATAATGCAAAGAAGTACCTGGCACCAAAAATGGGTAACATGTACTGAGTGCCTCCTCCATGCTTTCTGTTTATGTGATGGTTCAGACAGTCAAAAATCCGTCTACAGTGCAGGAGACCTGCATTCGATTCCTGGGTCAGGAAGACCCCCTGAAGAAGGGAATGGCAACCCACTCTAGTATTATTGCCTGGAGAATCCCATGGACAGAGAAGCCTGGTGGGCTACAGCCCATGGGGTCACAAAAAGTTGGACACGACTGAGCGACTAACATAATCAACAACCACCACATGACCTGGTTGAATGAATGCTCCATGTCCGTTTTACAAGTGAGAACTCAGGGAGGTTGAATGACCTGTGACTCTTGCGTAGGCAGTAGACAGCTGAGGGGCGTGTCTGGCCTGGGTCTGCATTCTCTGTGGCTTCTGTCGGGGTGCTCCCAACATGGCAGGTCCTTGAGAGACCGCAGCTTTTTTGCTCCCTCCACAGGGGTTTTTGACTGAGGGTCTGAAAGAAAGAATTTCTTCTTATTAAGTTTGTGTCAATATGACCTTCAGTTAAAATCCAAATGTACAACCTTCTACGCTGGCACACTCTGAATTCAAGCAAGAGATTCTGTGTCCTATCAGTCACTCTTAATGGCAGAGCTCAGAACTGAAGATCTTTATACCACCTTAAATTTTCTTTTTCTTTTTAAAAAGTTTGTTTTGACATAATTCAAATTTACAAAAATTTGTAAGAATAGTACAAGGAAATCCCATATGATTTTCTTTTAATTTAGTTATCATTTAAAAAAAACTATATTTTATCAAAGTATAGTTGGCTTACAATGTTTATGCATACACACATATATTATTTTTGAAATTATTTTTCATCATAGGTTAATCCAAGATATTGACTATAGTTCTCTATGCTCTGCAGTAAACCTTTGTTGCATATCTATTTTTTAATTAGAAAGCTAGCATTCTATTCATACTAAGTCAAACATGTGGACTCAAAATGTCATAATTTTTTAGTTAGGCAAAAATTCATGTTTTCTAAAATTTATATATATTACACATATTTATATATATGTATGCAAAAGCTTTTCTACCACTTGATAAAGACCTAAGAAAGAACATTAACAAAAAAGAAGATATGGAGAAATTGGTGAACACAAACAAAATGAAATGGGAGCATTGAATATGAAATAGAAAAAGTGAAACAAACTAGATAAAAGTAAAAGATCCTCATGTGAGTAGGCCAGTTGTTTTTAAACATGAATGCTCATTAGAAATGTATCTGGAACTCTGGAGAAAAAAGCAATATCTGAACATTTGTATTTTTTGAAATATATCAAGATAATTCTGATATGCATCTGGATTTTTGAAGAGTGATTACAGGTTTTTTTTATTCAATCTTAGTTTTGGTGATATAGAGTTCTATATTTTTCTGTTGACCAATCATGATACAATGGTATATGTGAGTAATATTTAAATAATCTCAATATTAAAAGACATTTGTCAGTTTTCACAGTCAATAGCAAGACAAAAATAAAAGATCATTACAATTGCAAACCATAATCAGAACATGATTAACTTAATATAAAATAATAACATAAAATTGGGTGGGGATCAAGCAGAGTGATGTGGTAAGTGGAAGTGCCTATATGCCCATGTTTTCATCCAGGCAGCCGGTCTGTGTATTTTGGTTGGTGCATTTAATCCACTTTCATTTAAGGTAATTATCAATATGTATGATCATATTAATGTTTTCTTAGTTGTTTTGGGTTTATTTTCTATAGGTCTTTTCCTTCTTTGGTGTTTCCTGTCTAGTGAAGTTCCTTTAGCATTTGTTGTAAAGCTGGTTTGGTGGTGCTGAATTCTCAACTTTTTTTTTTTTTCCATTTATTTTTATTAGTTGGAGGCTAATTACTTTACAGCATTGCAGTGGTTTTTGTCATACATTGAATTAGCCATGGATTTACATGTATTCCCCATCCCGGTCCCCCCTCCCACCTCCCTCTCCACCCCATCCCTCTGGGTCTTCCCAGTGCACCAGGCCTGAGCACTTGTCTCATGCATCCAACCTGGGCTGGTGAATTCTCTTAACTTTTGCGTGTCTGGAAAGCTTTGGATTTCTCCATCAAATCTGAAGGAGAGTCTTGTTGGGTAGAGTATTCTTGGTTGTAGGCGTTTCCCTTTCATCACTTTAAATATATCATGCCATTCCCTTCTGGTTTGTAGAGTTTCTGTTGAGAAATCAGCTGATTGCCTGATGGGAGTTCCCTTGTATGTTATTTTCTGTTTTCCCCTTGTTCCTTTTAATACTTTATCTCTGTCTTAGATTTTTGTCCGTTTGATTACTGTGTGTCTCAGTGCGTTCCTCCTTGGGTTTATCCTGCCTGGACTCTCTGTGCTTTCTAGACTTGGTTGACTATTTCCTTTCTCGTGTTAGGGAAGTTTTCAGCTATTATCTCTTCAAATATTTTCTCAGGTCCTTTCTCTCTTCTTCTTCTGAGACACCTATAATGTGAATATTGGTGAATGTTGTTCCAGAGGTCTCTTACGCTGTCTTCATTTCTTTTCATTCTTATTTCTATATTCTGTTCTGCGGCAGTGATTTCCACCATTTTGTCCTCCAGGTCATTTATCCGTGCTTCTGCCTCAGTTATTCTGCTATGGGTTCCTTCTTGTGTATTATTCATCTCTGTTTGTTTTTTAGTTCTAGGTCTTGGTAAACATTTCTTGCATCTTCCCAATCTTTGCCTCCATTCTTTTCCCAAGATGCTGGATCATCTTCACTGTCATTATTCTGAATTCTTTTTCTGGAAGGTTGCCTATTTCCACTTCGTTTAGCTGTTCTTCTGGAATTTTATCTTGTCCCTTTATCTGGGACATAACTTTCTGCTTTTGCATCTTGATTGCTGTTCTGTAATACGGTTTTTGTTTTAGCCACTGTGAGTCTGTGGTTCTTCTTGCTTCTTCCTGTCCTTCCTTTGGTGGATGAAGCTAAGAGGCTTATGTAAGCTTCTTGATGAGAGGGACTGGCAATGGAAAAAACTGGGTCTTTCTCTGGTGGGTAAGACTTTACTCAGTAAAGCTTTGATCCAATTATCTGCTAGTGGGTGGGGTTGCACTCCCTCCTTGGTGCAGTTTGGCCTGAGACAACCCAGCCCTGGGGTCTAGGGCTCTGTGGTAGGTTAATGGTGAACTTCAAGAGGATTTACGCCAAGGGGGACATTTCAGTGCCCCATCCTGGTGGTGAGCCCCAGCTAATCCATGCCTGCAGAGAAGGCCCTCCCACACTAGCGGGTAGTTTTGATGCAGTCTCCTGTGGGGTCACTGCTCCTCTCCTCTGGGTCTTGGTGCATGGAAAATTTTGTTTGTGCCCTCCAAGACTGGAGACTCTGTTTCTCCCAGTCCTCTGGAAGTCCTATAATCAAATCTTGCTGGCCTCAAGACCAGATTCCCTGGAGATTCCCAGTCCCTTTGTCAGATCCCCAGGCTGGTAAGCCTGATGTTGGGTTCAGAACCTTTACAGCAGTGCAAGAATTTCTTTGGTATTATTGTTCTCCAGTCTGTGGGTCACCCACCCGGTGGTTATGGGGTTTGATTTTATTATGATTGCACCCTCCTACCATGTCACTACAGCTTCTTGTTTGTCTTTGGACATGGGGTATCTTTTTTTGGTGGGTTCCAGCATCCTTCTGTCAACAGTTGTTCAACAGCTAGTTGCTATTTTGGTGCTCTCGCAGGAGATGAGCACACATCCTTCTACTTTGCCATCTTGAACCAGAAGTTCCCCATATACTCTTGATGCAGACTCATCCGTTCTGAATGTATTTTATCCCATTGCTTTACCCCTCTGTTTGGGTATATATGTACATGTGTGAAGTGTACACATATTCTTTCCTTTGAACCACTTCAGAATAAGTCACAGCCATCAGATATACCTGCTATTTCACCCCATATATTACTGTGTGTACTTCCTGCAATCAAGGAAAACTTTTATACAACCACAGTAATATAATGATCAAAATCAAGAATTGTAACATTGACACAGTATGTTAATCAAAGTCATTATCTATATTCAAATATTGTCAGTTCTTAAAGGCCAGTTCAGAGGCACATATTGTTTTTGTTTGTCATGGCTCCTTACTTTCTTTCTATCTGAAAGAGTTTTTTTGTCTTTCCTAACTTTGAAAATTTGAATACAGGCCAGTTATTTTGTAGAATATCCCTCAGTTTGTTTTGTCTGATATTTCCTCGTGATTAGATTTAGCTTATACAATTTTGGCAGGAAAACCATAGAAGTTATGTGTCTTACTAATTGTATTGTATCAGGAGACACATAGTGTTGGTTTGTGCCAATATTGGTGATGTTAGCTTTTATCACTTGGTTAAGATAATGTCTGCCAGGTTTCAGTTGTGAGGAGATAATTTGAGATTTGGTACAGGAGTACAGGCTACAGTCCATAGGGTCAGGGAGAGTTGGCCATAACTGAAGCAGCAGCAGCAGCTTTCTTTGAGCATTTCCTTACTTTCTGGCATAAGATGCTCCAGACTCATCTTGTACTGCCTCTGTCCCAACCCTGGAATCAGTCTTTTCCCCAGAGCTTTGGTTCTTTAGTTCTTTTTAATGGAGAATGCTACATAGAAATCAAGATCAGTCACTGATACAAGAATTTACTTTTTGTGTAAACAGCTCTCTGTGCACCTAGCTAGGAAACACACATATATACACATAGGTATACATGCCCCTATATCTACATTTATTTCTCTTTAACAATCAAGGTACTTCTGATATCTCCAATTACAACTCAATGTCACAGGGTTTTTTGTAGTAGCCTTCCCCTTTTGATATTTGTAACTCCCTTCTCCATCAATAAAGGGCTCAACTCCCATTATCCCAAAATATTTATTCATTTATTCAAGTTACATAGGAACTAGTTTTAGAATCATTAACTCATAGCACCACCAAAAGAAAACCTAAGCATTCGAATTCAATATTTAGTTAGAGCTTTTTGAGGACAAAAATGAAATATATATAAAATAAAATATAAATATATACAATAAAAGGCATAAATAATTTTTTAAGAGAAGTTAAAAAAATTACCTGAGATTACCCAGCTGGTCAATGGCACACACTAGATTTTTAAATTTAATTTAAAATTTAAAAGTTGAAGTATAGTTGACTTATAATATTAGTTTCAGGTGTACAACATAATGACCTGATATTTTTATAGATTGTACACCATGTAAATTATTATGCTACTGACTGCATTCTTTGTAATATCCATTATATCCCTGTGACATTTATTTTATACCTGGTAGTTCATACCTCTTAATCTCCTGCACCTTTTTGGCCTATCCCCCCACTCCCTCCCCTTTGACAACCACTAAATTTTTTCTTTGTATCTGTGAAAATGTCTGTTCCTGTCTTGTTAAATTTTTTGCTTGTTTTTTAGATTCCACATATAAGTGAAGACATACAGTATTTATCTTTTTCTGATTTATTTCACTGAGTAAAATAACCTCCAGATCTGTCCATATTATATAAATGGCAAGATTTCATTCTTTGTCATATATTATTCCATTATGTGTGTGTGTGTCTGTGTGTGTGTATGTGTGTGTGTGTGTATACCATATCTTATTTATCCATTAATTTGTAAATGGTCATGTTGGTTGCTTCCATATTTTGGCCTTTGTAAATAATGCTGCTATGAACATTGGGGTACATGTTTCTTTCCAAATGAATGTTTTTGTTTTCTTCAGATAAATACCTAGGAATGGACTAGCTGGATTGTATCGTAATTCTATTTCTAAATTTTTGAAGAAACTCCATACTGTTTTCCATAGTGACTGTATCAATTTACATTCCCACCAGCAGTGCATGATGGTTCCCTTTTGTCCATATCCTTGCCAACACTGTTGTTTATTGTCTTTTTGATGATAGTCATTCTGACAGTGTGAGGTGATAACTGATATCTCAGTTTTAATTTGCATTTCTCTGATTAGAAATGTTGAACATTTTTTCATTTGTATGTTGGCCTTTTCTATGTGTTCTTTGGAAAAAAGGCATAGATATTGAGTCCTATTTGTTGGGTTTTTATAGATGAATACACTCATGTATCCTACATTCCTATAAAGATATATATGTCTATTATACTAGAAAGTTCTTGTGTGCCCCTTGATAACCAGCTTCCCTGAGAATAACTAATTTTCAGATTTGTTTTGCTATAGTTTGCTTATAAATGAAATCATAGAGTATTTTTTTAAATTTCATTTTAAATTCTTCTAGATTTTTGGTTCTTTCAGTATTTTTATGTATGGATCTGCATGATTATTCCTAAATTTTAATGCTCACCTTCATATTTAAAGGAAGTTCTACCCCTATATAGCAGGATTGCTAAAGCAATTACTCTGAGATGAGATTGTGATGGTAGAAGGCTGGAATCCTACTGATCTTAAACTAAAAAGTCTTTGATGGCTTGGAATTAATTTTTATGAGACCCTGTATAAAACTGGTGGTATAAATGAACTTGTTTTTTTTTTTCCATTTATTTTTATTAGTTGGAGGCTAATTACAATCTTGTAGTGGTTTTTGGCATACACTGACATGAATCAGCCATGGATTTACATGTGTTCCCCATCCTGATCCCCTCTCCCGCCTCCCTCTCCGTCCCATCCCTCTGGGTCATCCCAGGGCACCAGCCCTGAGCACTTGTCTCATGCATCCAACCTGGGCTGGTGATCTGTTTCATACTTGATAGTATACTTGTTTCAATGCTGTTCTCTCTGAACATCCCACCCTCGCCTTCTCCCACAGAGTCTAAAAGTCTTAAATGAACTTGTAATGGTACTATTGTACTAACATCATTCAGAACTCACATCAATTAATCAGGTGTACATTAACTTATTCTGGCATTCTTAACTCATTTATAAATAGAAATATTTATTGAGTATACTTCAGATTCTTCTCTGTCCGAAATCTAGCAGTGAACAAGATAGGTAACACTGCTATTCTGTCAAAGCTTGATCTATTTTATTTCCAGTATTATTCACTCTGTGTGTGTGTGTGTGTGTGTGTGTGTGTGTGTGTGTGTGTGTGTGTGTGTCCAAGTTTCAGTCTGGTCTTATTATGAACTGAATGTTTCCCTGTACCTCCACCCAATTCATATGTTGAAGTCTTAACCCCAGTGTAATGGTGTCTATTGAAAACAGGACCTTTGAGAGGTGATTTGGTCCTAATGGCAGGGCTCTGGTCTGATGAGATTGGTTCCTTTTTAAGAAGAGATGCCCAAGAACTAGCTCACCATTTTTCTGCCATATGGGCACACAGCTAGAAGGTGGCCATTTCCAAGCCAGGAAGAGAGCCTTTTCTAGACTCTGGCCATGCTGGGACTCTGAACATGGACTTCTGCCCCCAGAGCTGTGAGAAAATTGTTGCTTTAGCCACCAGGTTTATATTTTGTTATCTTAGCCCAAGCAAACTAAGACAGATACCATATTCCTTTTGTTTGAAGAACTGCCTTTAACATTTACAGAGTAGGTACACAGGCTATGGTTTCTTTCAGGCTTTGAGAAAGTCTTTATTTCTCCTTCTTTTCGGAAGATTCTTTTGCTAGGAATAGAATACTGGCTGACAGTTTTTGTCTTCTAGCACTTTAAAGATGTCATTCTCTTGTCTTCTGGCTTGCATAGGTTTTGATGAGAAGATGACTGTAACTTCATCTTTGTTCCTTTATATATAACATGTCTTTTTTCTCTGGCTCTCTTCAGCATTTTTCTTTCCAGCAGTTTGGATATGTTATGCCTCTGAGTAATGCATAAGGGAAATGTTAGATGCCTTAATTTCCTTGTAGGTAGCAAGAGTGTTCTTCCAGTAAGTTCCTCTGCTATTTGGCTCATGGGAGTCCTTTGCCTGTGGTGCTTTTCTCAACCCAGCTTTCTCATCAAATCTTATTAAGATATTAGGAACTGGCTCAAGTTCTGTTTCCATGAGGCCTTCATGGTAGATAAGTATCATGCCATAATTTCTTTACCTCCAAGCTTTTTCTTCATTGGCTTCGACACATTTTAGACTAAACCCATTCTCTTCTCTGTGAAATGATTTCAAAATATTTCATCATTTACTACCTTCCTTTAAACATACTCTTTCTTCTAAATATCAGCCCCATTATATAGGCAGGTGTTTTTTTTTTTTTGGTTTGATTTTTGGATATTTTGTCAAGAAAATCCCTTCATCTTTCCTCTACTAGTAGCATTAATTTCTTCAACTCACAAGATTTTAATTAGGTTGCTTTCAAAAAAAAAAAATTAGGTTGCTTTCCTTTTTTGATGGGTGACTCTAAAGATGAGAACAGGAAGGCAAGTAGAGTCTTACTCAGAAGGACCTCATACTTGGTTTTATACTATGCTGTTGCCACCCTGAAATTCTCAATAACATGTGAACAGAGGACCTCACACTTTCATTTTGCACTGGCTGCCCTGACAATTATGTACTTGGGTCCTGAGTTTGGGATTAATATTTCAGTTGGAATTTTGACAAGCCAGCAGTGGTATGAAGATATTAGGTGCCTTGAGCAGAGAGAAAAGAGAATACGAGGAGGCAAAACCATCTCTAAGGTAGCAACTGCCAAATAATATTCTGCAGGGCATTCCGTTTATGTGTTAAATATAAAAAGACATTACTAGTCAAATTTCATAAATGCGTTAAGGAAGGTTAAATAGATTTCTTTAGAACTTTTAAATATTTAATCTGAGGAGCAGTATTATGACCAAATCTGCAGCATTTCCAAAATTTATTTAATGGTGACTAGTGGTCTGGAGGAACAAGGGTTTTGGGGTCCAAGTTTTGGAACACAGTTTGACAAATGGGGACAATAGTTACATGCTTCCAGAGTGAGGAGACCTGTTCCATCAGGGGCTTTTGGAACTAGGTTTATGAACTATTTAGTGGAAGAAATAGAAAGATTCACTGTTCTCTACTGATAGACCAAAGACATTGTTATATGCATGCGTGCAGGGTTGAATTTAGCCCCGTTTCTACCCAGCAGTACTTCCTGGGTCATGTCTTTCTTCCCTTTCTTCTTTAAGATTGTCCTTCAATATACATCTTGGTCAGTTTTTACCTTGGTGAAAGATGACTGTTGATATAGGTAAATCTGCCATGTGCATGTCTCCACTGAGGATTTTAGAGGGATTCTCTCTCAGTTCAGTTCAGTTCAGTTCAGTAGCTCAGTCGTGTCCAATTCTTTGTGACTCCATGAATCGCAGCACGCCAGGCCTCCCTGTCCATCACAAACTCCCGGAGTTTACTCAAACTCATGCCCATCGAGTTGGTGATGCCATCCAGCCATCTCATCCTCTGTCGTCCCCTTCTCCTCCTGCTCCCAATCCCTCCCAGCATCAGGGTCTTTTCCAATAAGTCAACTCTTCGCATGAGGTGGCCAAAGTATTGAAGTTTCAGCTTCAGCATCAGTCCTTCCAATGAACATCCAGGACTGACCTCCTTTAGGATGGACTGGTTGGATCTCCTTGCAGTCCAAGGGACTCTCAAGAGTCTTCTCCAACATCACAGTTCAAAAGCATCAATTTTTCGGTGCTCAGCTTTCTTCACAGCCCTTTTCTCTAGGGGACATTAAAAAGAAAAAAAAAAAAAGCGGAGGAGACTTGGCCTCTGTACTGGAAATGCACAAAACATTTACTACTAAATGAATAAAAGCAGGGATTGGAGTCTGAATCCTTTTCTGTTTGGGGACCCCTATGCACAGCATGCTCTGCATATCCCATTATACCAGCCTTGGCTGGGAGCTGTAGTTGTAGGACCATAAGTGATCCCATATTACCCTCTAATGTACCCATCAGCCTTACTCTATAAATCAGCTGGAAAATGAGCCAGTACTTAAGGAGCTTGTGCCTAGCTCACAGGAGACCACTAAGAAGTGTGTTAGTGAGGTGGGGAGGAGAAACTGGGGACACACACTAGGAGCTGTTAGGAAGTCTGCACAAGTTAATGGGCAGATTGCCAGTGAGTCTTTGTTATGTGCCTGCTACTTGCAGAGCATATTTAATATAACAACATATATTGAGCCATAGCTCTCAATTCTGGCTCAGCCACATATAAAAATTAAAGAAATAAAATAAAATTGTCTAAAAATCTGATTTCTACTTGTATAGGTTTGGACAAAGGATCTTAATCTTCAACATGTTTTCCCCAGTGCTTCTGATGCAGAAAGTCAAGAAGTACTAAATGTTGAAAAATGCTGATGTAGGCAATAGAATAAATTTAAAGCAAAAATCGTTAAAAACACAATCAAAGTCACAGTATCTGACCTGAAAAACAGTAGATATTAATGAAATCTGAAGAAAATCTTTGCAGTCTGCATTTTTCTTTTTATTTTCCTTAAAGAATATTTTTGGTGATAAAATAACTATCACTTTAACTGGGATTAAGATATTGTACTAATATTCTTTCAATTCTATTCTTGTTTCAGGATAGCTGTGAGTTTTAAAATCTTTTCATTCTGTTTTTGCAGAGAAATACTTATACAATAGACAATACTATAAGTGCTTTATGAAGCTCCAGTTATAATTTAAAAAACTGTATGTATGCACGTGTGTCTACAATTTAAAACATTTTTTTCCCTTCTTCATGGAAAGTTCAGCAACTGCTGTGAATTTTTTCTCACCAGTGGGTTTTTATAATTCAGTTTTTCATTATCCTAAATTTTCCAATATTTTATTATGAAATCAACTAATTTTACAATGAATACTCATAGAACTACTGCCTAGATTCTACCACTAACATTGACTCTATTTGTTTCAAAACATATCTGTTTGATTATTTGTCCTCATCTCGTCCTTTAATCCATCTTTTGACACTGTCAAAGTCAACTGTGGACATCAGCATATAGTCTGAAGTATTTATTTACAAGTTATTTTTCTTTTGTTATAAAATATACATATTACAAAGAAAATGAAAATCTAAAGTGTTTATTTACTGATTTTTGGCAAATGCAAACCTCTGTGTGATGCAAATCCATGTCAAGATATAGAACATTATCACCATATCATGCCCTTTCCCAGGCAACCCCCACCTTTTGCTTATTGCAGGGTTTAATCATATAGTATGAATTATTCTTTCAAGTAGCATAATGTTTTAAGATTCATCCATTCTGTTGCATGTATTAGTAATTAGTTCCTTTTTATTGCTAAATTGTGTTCCATTTATGATTACACCACAGTTTATTGGTTTTCTTATTGATGGATCTCAGGGCAATTTCCAGTGTCTGGCAGTTATGGATAAAACTTCTATGGACATTCTTGTTCAAGTTTTCTGTTAATATGTGCTTTGATTCTCTTGGGTGAAAACTAGGAGTAGAATTGCTCATTTATAGTGTATGAAGAGTTTTGTTTACTCTACATCCTTGCCAACATTAGATGTTGTCAATTTTAAAAACTTGCACAGTTTGGGTGGGTATATAGGGTATTTCATTATAATTTTAATTTTCATATCTCTGATGACTGCTGCATACTTTTTCATGTACTTATTGATAATTTATATATTTCTCATTTGAAGTACCTGTCTAAATCTATTGCTTCCTTTTAGTGGGTCTTTTTTTTTCTTTTGGAAATTAGTAACTGTTTTAATAATTATGCTGTGGGCCTCATGGACTATCTATTACTGGATAAATGATATTTCTACATACAAATTTGTTTTTATTCTATGGCTTGCTTCACTTTTTAATGTAAAACAAAAACATTCCTGAAATCTGTTATTATCAACTAATTATAAACGTGAGTTCAACCTTTTGCTGTTCAATATCTATTATTTAAGGGTAAGAGGAGAAAGCAGTGACAGAGGATGAGATGGTTGGATGGCATCACTGACTCACTGGACATGAGTTTGGGCAAACTCCTGGAGACAGTGAAGGACAGGGAAGCCTGGAGTGCTGCAGTTCATGGAATCTCAGAAAGTCAGACATGACTTAGTGACTGAACAACAAAAACAATCTATTATTTAATTTCTACATTCCCATTATATCCAAAATTTTAAAAATTGAAATATAATTGATACACAATGTTGTGTTAGTTTCAAAGTGATTCAGTTATACATATATACTAATTATTTTTCAGATTCTTTTCTATTATAGATTATTACAACATACTGAATGTATTTCCATGCTCTATATAGCAGATCCTTATTTACCTATATTTTATATAGAGTAGTGTGTATCTGTAAATTCCAAACTTCTGCTTTCTCCCTCCTCTCCCACACTTCCTCCTTTGGTAACTAATTGTTTTCAATGCCTGTGAGTCTATTTCTGTTTTGTAAATAAGTTCATTTGTATCATTTTTTTTTAGATTCCACATATAGGTGCTATCATATGTTTGTCTTTCTGATTTACTTCAGTTATTGTGATAATCTCTAGGTCTATCCATGTTGCTGCAGATGGCAGTATCATTTTCTTTTTTATGACTAACATTCCACTGTATTTGTTGCTGTTGTTCAGTTGCTAAGTTGTGTCTGACTCCTTGCCACCCCGTGGACTGCAGCACACCAGGCTTCCCTGTCCTTCACTGTCTCCTGAAGTTTGCTTAAATTCATGTCCATTGAGTTGGTGATGCTATCCCATGTCTTCTTTATCCATTCATCTGTTCATGGATATTTAGCTGGCTTTTATGTCCTATCTATTGTAAATAGTGCTGCTATGAACATTGGCATGCATGTATCTTTTCAAATTAGAGTTTTCTTCTTTTCTAGGTTTATGCTCAGAAGTGAGATTGATGGTGGGCTTCTCCAATGACTTAGTGGGTAAATTATCTGCCTGCGATGCAAGAGACACAGGAGATGAGGGTTCCATCCCTGGGTCAGGAAGATCCCCCGGATAAGGAAATGGCAATCCACTTTAGTTTTCTTGCCTGGGAGATCCCATAGACAGAGGAGACTGGTGGGCTGCAGTCCATGGGGTCGCAAAGAGTCAGACATGACTGAATGATTAAACACACATATAGGAGTTATGTCCATTTCCCACATATTAGTACTTTGTCAAGTAAGTTTTGCAAACATTTTCTCTTAAGTCTTTGGCTTATCTATTTGATACATTAAAAACTTACATATTAATAAGAAAAATGAAAAAGAGAGATAAAGTTCAGTTCAAAACATGCTGATTGGTGGCTAGTGGGACATGCAGTTGATCTTTGTAGGAGGAAGTGATCCCTGAAGCAGGGAGTAGGAAGATTGTAACCTGGAAACAGAACTAAAACTTTAGAGGGCTTCCTATGTATCACTTGACATACATTTCTGATTTAAATATTTTGATATTACTTATGAGTTAGATTTGTTCCACTCCACCAAATCTTCGGTAAAGTGGACACTCCAAGAAGAACCTCCGTGTGGCTGTGTGCCCTTCTCAGAAAAGCATAAGATGGAAAAGGATTCAGGAATGTGTTCATTATATTGGATTTTTTATTCAACAAAATTCATTTTACTTTTATTAGCAAAGCATTATGCTGTGCACTGATATAATCATGAACATTTTATTACGTGTCTACTACATTTCATTCCCTATACTAAACACTTTAATATGTATTATCTCCTTTTATCTTTCTGCAAACCTTATTTATTATCTCACTTTTACCCTCTCTTTTGGAAATGAAAAAACTGAAGTAGCTTTTTCACAGTGAGGCTCTATCTCAGGTTGCCTGGCTCTAAGCCTACACTCTGGATTATTAGTGGACAGGTAAATTCTCCAAGCCAGGTTTCAGCAATACATGAACCGAGAACTTCCAGATGTTCAAGCTGGTTTTAGAAAAGGCAGAGGAACCAGAGATCAAATTGCCAATATCCGCTGGATCATCAAAAAAGCAAGAGAGTCCCAGAAAAACATCTATTTCTGCTTTATTGACTATGCCAAAGCCTTCAATTGTGTGGATCACAATAAACTGTGGAAAATTCTGAAGGAGATGGGAATACCAGACCACCTGACCTGCCTCTTGAGAAACCTGTATCCAGGTCAGGAAGCAACAGTTAGAACTGGACATGGAACAACAGACTGGTTCCAAATAGGAAAAGGGGTACATCAAGGCTGTATATTGTCACCCTGCTTATTTAACTTATATGCAGAGTACATCATGAGAAATGCTGGGCTGGAAGAAGCACAAGCTGGAATTTAAGATTGCCGGGTGAAATATCAATAACCTCAGATATGCAGATGACAGCACCCTTATGGCAGAAAGTGAAGAGGAACTAAAAAGCCTCTTGATGAAAGTGAAAGAGGAGAGTGAAAAAGTTGGCTTAAAGCTCAACATTCAGAAAACTAAGATCATGGCATCTGGTCCCATCACTTCATGGGAAATAGATGGGGAGACAGTAGAAACAGTGTCAGACTTAATTTTTTTGGGCTGCAAAATCACTGCAGATGGTGACTGCAGCCATGAAATTAAAAGACGCTTACTCCTTGGAAGGAAAGTTATGACCAACCTAGATAGCATATTAAGAAGCAGAGACATTACTTTGCCAACAAAGGTCCGTCTGGTCAAGGCTGTGGTTTTTCCAGTGGTGATGTATGGATGTGAGATTTGGGCTGTGAAGACAGCTGAGCACCTAAAAATTGATGCTTTTGAACTGTGGTGTTGGAGAAGACTCTTGAGAGTCCCTTGGACTGCAAAGAGATCCAACCAGTCCATCCTAAAGGAGATCAGTCCTGGATGTTGATTGGAAGGACTGATGCTGAAGCTGAAACTCCAATACTTTGGCCACCTCATGCAAAGAGTTGACTTATTGGAAAAACCCTGATGCTGGGAGGGATTGGGAGCAGGAGGAGAAGGGGACCACAGAGGATGAGATGGACGGATGGCATCACCAACTCGATGGGCATGAGTTTGAGTAAACTCCGGGAGCTTGCGATGGACAGGGAGGCCTGGCGTGCTGCGATTCATGGGGTCACAAAGAGTCGGACACGACTGAGCGACTGAACTGAACTGAACTGAACTGAATCATCTCATCTCATTATATCAAACATTATGGTGATATTTGTTAATTTGGGAACCATGAAAGTAAGGAGTGAAAGCAAGTAGTAATATGAGTGTTGGAGGGAGGAAATACTTCATTATTTCCAGTGGCTCTTTAGTACGAACTTCTTTTCTCAAACCCCATGTTTTCCCTCCATTTCATTCCATAAGAGCACTAGAGAGGCTGGTCTATATCTGGTGGCTATCCTGTGAGGTGGAGGACTATGCAATCCAGTGCTTAAAGGGTAGCTGATTTCCACCATATCCTGTCTCACAGCTCACTGATAAGAAGAGCATCCAAGAGCACATGTTCTAGGATTTATGACTTAGGGAGCATGGTAAAGACTTCCTAAAAACAAGTTCTTTTTTAATTACAAGGTCCTTCTTCCATTTAGATCTAACTGAAGATGCCCCTGTAAGAAATATCTTTAACTTAATAGTCAATGTTTATTTGTTTAAATCATTTATAGCCATGTTTTAAAAGGCATTGTCAAGTACAAATGGAGGTCCACTTTGGTTAACATCAAGGTTTATTTTCTAAGAAGTTTCAGATATATTGATTAGAATGAGACTGTGATATTTGTTTCATCTTAATACTTGAAAAGCTTCTTCTTAAATACCTATGATAATTCCCTGTTGAATACTGCATTAGATCAAGGCATCTCTGACCTTCTAAACTAGTGTGACTCTAACTCCCCATGGAATCAACCCAAAGAAGGTTGACTACAATTGGACCATCTCCTTCCTCTCCTATAATACTCCTATTCTTTCCTGGCTCCTTGCTGTTGGTTCCCCAACCCATTCGTTCTCTAGGCTTATTCATAGTAAGCCAGTCAGGCTCTAGTTCTGCATCTTCTTTGAGCCTTTCCCTGGCATTATAGTGATTAAGAAGGCAAACCCTGGGTTTAAAGACATTTGTGTTCAAAATTTGGCTTAGCTACTGACTGATGATTTATTTTACCTTTCTTAGTTTATTTTTCATTTGTAAAAAGAGAATACTGATACTTGGGTAGTAGATAGATTTAAAAAGTGGCTTCTATGATCCCTGCTACTGGTGTTGGTGTCCATATGTAATTCTCTCCTTATGAATGTGGGCAGGACCTGTGACTTGCTCCTAACCAATAGAATACAGCAAAGTTACAGCTATACATGCTTACATATCTATGATTATGTTTCATACGATTGGAACATCTGTCCTGCTAGGAAAATCTCTTCCCTGCTAACTTTGAAGAAGAAAACTGCTACATTGTGAGTTGTTATATGAAGAAGGTTGTTCAGCAAGGAACTGAGAGTGGTTGATAGCCAGTGAAAAACTGAGGTCCTCAGTCTAACAGCCTGCAAGGAACAGAATGTTATCAATGATCATGTGATCTTGGAAGCTGATCCTTCCTCATCAAACCTCAGATGACAGTCCTGGCCCATGCTTTGAATGCAGAGGACCTAGCTAAGCCTGGTCCAGACCCTTGACCCATGAAACTATGAGATAATACATATGTGTTGTTTTAGCCTGCTAAGCTTATGGTAATATTGTTTTACAGTACTAATAAGTAGATATTTAGTGCAATAGATAACTAATAAGTGTGAAAGTGTTAGTTGCTCAATTGTGTCTGACTCTTCATGACCCCATGGACTGTAGCCTGCCAGGTTCCTCTGTTCTTTGGATTTTCCAGGCAAGAATACTGGAGTGGGTAGCCATTTCCTTCTCCACGGATCTTCCTAACCCAGGGATCAAATATGGGTCTTCTGCATTGCAGGCAGATTCTTTATCATCTGAACCATGAGGGAAGTTGAATATCAGATAATTAATAAAGGTACTAAATATTTGTCACATAGTAAGAGGTTATATATTTGGTCTCTGCCCTCATTTTCAGGCACACAGTTCCTAAACCTCTTGGAATCTTCAAAGTGGTGAGTGTCTTTTTGTATGATAGTGACATAGCATACAAAAGGTGGCTAAGGGCTCTTATGATGCCTCAAGATGGGGGCTGGATGTTAGGTCAACCATATAATTAGAGGACTGGAACTTTCGGCCATACTCCTCTGCTTCTGGCAAGGACAGAGGGTCTGGAGGTTGAGTTAATCACCACTGGCCAAGGCTGATCAGTCATGCCTAAATATGAAGACTTCATAAAAATCAAGGAGATTCAGAGAGCTTCTGAGTTGGCGAACACAAAAAAGTGCTGGGAGGGTGTCACCACAACTCCAGGTAGACAGAAGCCGCTGTACTTGGGACCCTTCCAGACCTTGCCATTTCTTCATTGAATGTTCATCTATATCCTTTATTATATCTTTTATAATAAACTGGTAAACATAAGAAAGTGTTTCCCTCAATTCTGTGAGCCAAGCTAGCAAGCTACATAACCCAAGGAGAGGGTCATGGGAACTCCAGTTCATAGCTGGTTGATTAGAAGTACAGGTGACAACTTGGGACTTGCCCCTGGCATCTTAAGTGGAGACAGTTTGTGGGACTGAACCCTTAACTTGTGGGATCTGACCCTTAACAGAGGGTCAGAACTGAATTGTAGGACACCCTGCTGGTATCTGAGAACTGATCAATGTGGCCACCATCCCTTCCCTCCCCACCCATAGCTGGTGACCTGAAATGTGACTGTTTTATGTAGAAAGAAAGAAAATGGAGAGTTTTTTTCTTACACTGTCTTATACAGTTGTTGTGAGAATTAAATGAATTAATGGATGTAAAGAGTTCACGTAGCCCTTGGAGCACAATAGACACTCAAAAATTAAAAGCTTTCTCCAACTTCTGCCCTCTGCCCTCCAGTTCTTACTGATTTACCAACCGTTGAATTCCTGCAGCACAGGAATGTTAACACACAATGGTAACATTGTAGGAAGGCACATTGAGACTTCACCTTTCATCTGGATCTATATTTCTCTATGCATTTCTGGTGTTCAGTTTCTGCTTAAAGAGCTCCAGTGACTGGAAGCTCACTCTTGCGGCTTCTTCTCTTACCAAAGTCATGGCCTCAGCATCACTAGCTAATCAGGACATAGGTAGCCTGTTGGAGGCTTACAAGATCAAAACTCCATCCTGATCATTTGAAACCTCAGTCCATCTCAAACATATCTGTTGGAGCTTTATTATGAAAGAGGATATTCAAATAGTCAACGAGCTTTTAAAAAGGTGTTCAACATCACTGATCATTAGAGAGTTGCAAATTAAAGCCACAACACATCACCAATATAGCTACAATTAAAAGATCAACAGTACCCAATGTTGGTAAGTATGTAAGGCATGTGAAACTCCATCTCTAGTGAGTGCATGCATGCTAAGTCGCTTCAGTCGTGTCCGACTCTGTGCGACCCCATGGACAGCAGCCCACCAGGATCCTCTGTCCACAGGATTCTCTAGGCAGGAATACTGGAGTGGGTTGCCATTTCCTTCTCCGCTAGTGAGTGCAGGTTGGTACAAATATAGTAAGTCCCTTACATATGAAGAGTTCTGTTCCAAGAGTGCATTTGTAAGTCCAGTTTGTTCATAAGTCCAACAAAGTTATCCTAGGTACCACAATCAGCTATACATACTGTACTGTTATAGATTTAGAACAATTTTCACACAAATAATGTATAATAAATAAAAAAAATTAATCTTGCAGTACAATACCTTGAAAAATACAGTAGTACAGTACAATGGGTGGTATAGAGGGACTGGCATCTAGTGAACAGCCAAGAAGAATTACTGCCTGGATGAGGGCGAGGAGGTGGGAGATGGTAGAGTTGAAGGATAGTCAACAACAGGAGATGGAGGACAAGCTGCAATTTCACTCATGCCTGACACTGATGGCATAGATTTTGGTTCCTTACTGGATTTAAATTCAATCTACCCTACTGAAAAAAAGATTTAGTGCTATCTGGGTAGTAGCATGTTCATGTCTTTGAAAGTTCACAATTTGAAATTTCATACATAGGAGACTTTCTGTACTTGAAAAACTGGTAGAATCTGCCAAGGCTAAACAGATACCTACTTAGCAATTCCACTCTTTGGTTTATGCCTAACATAAATCTGTGCTTATGTCTACCAAAAGACAGGTATGAGAATGTTTGCATGTAATGTGGAGAGAAAGAAGCCAGACACCAAAGGGTAGCATACTCTATGACTTCATTTATATGAAGTTCAAATACAGGCTAAACTAATCTGTTGTGGTAGAAATAAGAATGATGGTTACCTTTGGGGCAGTATTGATTGGGGAAGCATTCTTGGGTATTGGAACTGCCTGTATCTTGATATGTGTGATATTTACATAGATATACACTTAATTTTGAACTGTGGTGCTGGTGGAGACTCTTGAGAGTCCCTTGGACAGCAAGGAGATCAACCAGTCAGTCCTAAAGGAAATCAACCCTGAAAGACTGATGCTGAAGCTGAAGTTCCAATACTTTGGCCACCTGATGCGAAGAGTTGATTCATTGGAAAAGACCCTAATGTTGGAAAAGACTGAAAGCGGGAGAAGGGGGTGACAGAGGATGAGATGGTTGGGTGACGTCAGTGACTCAGTTTGAGAGAAATCTGGGAGATGGTGAAGGACAGGGAAGCCTGGTATGCTGGAGTCCATGGGGTCATAAAGAACTGAATGTGACTTAGCAACTGAACAACATTACTACATAAGTGAAAATTTCACTGAGCTATATACTATTACAATCTGTGCACTTTATAAGTTATAGATCAATAAAATAGTTTTTAAAACTATTAAACTATCTCTTAGGTGCTAAGTAACTGGATTTTCCCATCCACCAATCTAGAGAACAGCAGATTATCATTAAAGAAGATAACTCCACAAAATAAATGTTTTCAGATCTTTGGCTTTTATGTTGTAAACTCTTGTATGTCACTAATCGATGTATGCCATTTGTCTGTTGACAAGTTAGAGGCCAATATTTGTGCAGCCCAAACCACCTAGGGAAGAGCAGGACACTTTTATACACTCATAAAGATTTCCTGAGAGAGACACTAAGGAAGGCAAGTTGAGTCTTGTCAATATTTTGTTGTTTAACAATTGCCTTGTGGTATACAGGCATCTTTAGCTCTCTCTGAAAGCAATCTTTTTTTTTTTTTGGTATGATATTTTCTTAACATTGGTTCAATATGGATTGAGTTTCTATTTAATCCCTAAACATCCCTGCCCCTGCCTGACCATCATGCTGTTCATTTAAATGTCATCACAGAGATCAGAGATAATAGGGTAAATTCAGATTCCTTTTAAGGCAACGTGGAATTTTTAATCTCAGAAACCCGCTCAGAAACAAACGAAAGTAGAACAAAACCAAAACAGAACACAACACCATGAGAAGCCAGAGTCAGCCGTCAGGTTGAGACCCCGTATCAGTCTGCTCCTGCGCACTGTGGGCTGTTTGTTCTGACTTTTCAGGCGCGGCCTCAACCCTGGAGGCACAGCCTCCTGCAGAGGGGCGCGTGGATGAGGCTGACTGCGATCGATGCCGCAGGTCGCACTCTGCTCCCTTAGCGAACTCCTAAACTGGGGTTTGAACATCTGTCCTCACTGAGAGTCTTTTGTTTAACAGGCAAAAGAAAACAATATCTATTCTTGGAGATATGTCAGAATCCACCAGGGACTCTTAGGATACCAGGAGTCTCTGAGTATCTGTTTCCACACAGTCTTGGAGTACCACATCAGCAGTATCTAATGGATAAAGGGACTTCGTTTTCAACAGAGCAGTAAGAAGGAAAGAGGGCAGAAACCCTCCTGGGTTCCTAAGGGATGGATCCCTTTTCTCACTGTTACGTTGGCCAATTCCCTTATTTACTGCCGGAGCCCATCCAGATGCCTCTGGTTCCTGATGTCACTGTTCCATTAGCACGTTTTGCACATTTTATTGCTAAGCAACAATTAGCAGTGTGAATCCTGCCTTCTGTGATTTCAATTTCGGCTTCACACATGGAATTTCTCTTTCATCTTTGCAACACAGCAACAGTGTTCATGGTTCAGCTAAAGCTGTTTTAGGAGAACTGCCAAAAAAGATGGAGGAGGGAACCGCAGATGTTTGGCTATTCCGCGGTACAGTTTAAAAATGTTATTTATGGAAAAAAAAAAACTTCTCTAATTAGACACTCAATAATTTGAAAATAATACTAAAGTTTGGAGATAAACTCAAAGCAATTCATTTGACCTTACAGAGATACTGATAACAGTGGAATAATTATGAGAATCCTGAAAGAGAGCAAATGAAAGGTCCAGAGCAAAAAGAAAATTTCTTTTTTTGCCAAAATATTTCTTATGATAATAATAAAAGGAAACGCCTTTCTTCTATCCTCAATACTACACAGGATTCTTTTCACTGAGTTAATAGATATTATGAAAATTTAATGGGAATAATAGATCTAGGAGGAGAAGTGAAAGAGTAGAGCAAACAGGGAAAAAAGCCCATTAAATTAAATATAAGCTGGTTCCCCTTTACTCTTAAGAGAAGAAAAGTGATGATGTTTCAGCTTAGATATTGCTTTTATGAATATGCATTTCCTTGTGAAATACTGTTGTTAGAAAAATAAAATTGTCAACATTTAACACTTTGGAAGAAAGTGTAGAAAAATGTATTGTGTAGAAGTATTTTTCTACACATAAGAATAATGTTTAAAAAAAGTCTACGGGTAATTGGGCTTCCCAGGTGGCGATAGTGGTAAGGAACCCTCCTGCCAATGCAGGAGACATACGAGAAATGGGTTCCATCCCTGTGTTGGGAAGATCCCCTGGAGGAAGGCATGGCAACTCACTCCAGTATTCTTGCCTGGAGAATCCCATGGACAGAGGAACCTGGCAGGCTACAGTCTATGGGGTTGCAAAGAGTCAGACACAACTGAAGTGACTTAGCATGTACGCAGTAGGTAATCGTATTCTTTTCTACTGAAGAAAAGGGAAAAGTGTGGTTAACACTTTTATCATTTAGGGAAAATGGAACTAGACATTTTACTCTTTTCATGAGAGGTCTAATTTCTAGCATCTTCTTAGAATCATGAAGAAGGACTCAGAGAGAATCATAAGAGTCATAAATGAAGGAGAGAACGTTGTAGTTTTGATCTTCCCTTATAGCTCTCTGAAAAACACACGACAAATGTTGTTTTAAGTATATAGGGGCTTATCGGGGATTAAAATTTTGGAGTTAAGAGATATTGGTCATGGAGAGCCAAATTCCCTCATAATGTAAGAAACTCTTTGACTGAAAACTCTGACTTCAAATATGATGAATTCACAAGCAAATGGTTCTACTTTGAACAGTGATAGCTTAAGTCTCTGATTTTGGCTTTATTGAACAAAAGCTGCTTCTCTTTAACTTCACTTTCATTCAGTTTGACAAATATTTATTAAACTTGCTATATAATCTCCATGCATTTATCCAGATAATAAAACACACAGTCTAATGGGCAAGTAAGTAGATAAAGCATCATGTTGAAGTCAAGGATAGAGAATGTGCCAGTGCAGTGACAATACAGAAGAAGCTTTCTTAGCTCATTTTGAGGACAGAGCATCAAGGAGGGATTCCTGGAGGTCATAGCATCTGAACTGCTCGGTTTTTACATGAAAATGCAAATCATGAATCTCTGATTGGATACTTGCAGCTGTTAACATGGGTTACTCTGGAGAAGGGGAATTGGAGAGACAGACAAGGGATGAACAAGGACTCCCGTGGTTTTCTCTGTGACCTTCTATATTTTTAGAATGTACTACAGTGAGAATATAGTCATGCATAATGAAAAGGACATAAAGAGATTTAAAAAGAGAGAGAAATTTTCTCCCTTAAAATGGCCCTTCAAAATTTTGGAGATGTTACCTCCTGTTCCAGGTTCAATACTATCTCCCAGAATTGAATGGCATATGGTAAGTAGAATGCTCTGCAAAGTGCTTGTTATTGGACTTAAATAAATGCTTGCCTTAACCCTCTTTTTTTCTGTCCCCTTCTGCTACCATTCTAATCTTTCCCTCTAGGTCCTGCTTTTGATTGATGTGCGTGCTTAGTTGTGTCTGACTCTTTTGAGACCCCATCGACCCACCAGGCTCCTCTCTCTGTGGCATTTTTCAGGTAAGAATGCTGGAGTGGGTTGCCATTTCCTCCTCCAGGGGGTCTTCCCAACCCAGGAATCCAACCTGTGTTCCCTGTGTCTCCTGCATTGGCAGGGAGACTGTTTACCACTGCACCACCTGGCAAGCCCTTTTTGTTTGTTATAATCTCTTTTAAAATGTGTCACCCAGAATGGAACTCATTTCTTCAGAATGTTGATGGAACAGATGTGACCGCTGAAAAAGTGCGGTGATATATAATCAGCTGAGTTACATGTAAGATTTCTAGACTTACATACCCATTATATTTGTTTGTGTAGACTAAAGTTGAAACAGAAAGATCCAGAAAATCAGTAAGTTAAAGGACAAAGAGGCTTATTTCTCTTTCATTTAATAGTCAAAAGTGAATAGTCCAAGAAGCTGGGTAGCAGCCATGTATAGGTTCTGAACAGAGAGGCAGGAAAGGACAGCAGGAAGACAGACTCATTGTGGGCTTCCAGTTAAGTTCCAATGGCAAGAAAGTCATATGGCTACACCCACTACAAAGGCTGAAAAATGTAGTCTAGTTGGCAGCCATGTGGCTTATAATTCTATTGCAATGGAGGAAGGGAAGAATGGATTTTATTAAACACCTAACAGTTAATGCCATACCCCTCAATATTGCATTGCTGCTGCTGCTGCCGCTAAGTCGCTTCAGTCGTGTCCGACTCTGTGCGACCCCATAGATGGCAGCCCATCTGGCTCCGCTGTCCCTGGGATTCTCCAGGCAAGAACACTGGAGTGGACTGCCATTTCCTTCTCCAATGCATAAAAGTGAAAAGTGAAAGTGAAGTCGCTCAGTTGTGTCTGACTCTTCACGACCCCATGGACTGCAGCCTACCAGGCTCCTCTGCCCATTGGATTTTCCAGGCAAGAGTACTGGAGTGGGTTGCCATTGCCTTCTCCGTCAATATTGCATTAGCGTTCCTTAAAACAACTCACATTTTGCATTTATTTACATCAAATTGACTTTTTAATAATTAAATTATTAAAAAAATTTGTTTTGCATTATTTTGGTATCGTTTATTCTCTCAAAAGTTATTGTGCAATTAATCTTACATAAAAGTATTGCCTCAGTTTATATCATTTCAAATTAGGTCCTGATTCTTATAAAAATGTATATTTCTATATTGAAATCATTTTTATGTATCTTTATCACTTAATATTATTTCATGGATACATGTTCTTCTAATTGTAGAGCCCATATAGTTGCTCTTAATGCCATGTAATAGTACTTTGTTATCTCTATGGCTGCATATTTCAAGTTATTAATTTGTTTCTTTTTGTATTTTCCCAAGTGTTTTTCTCCAATTCAGGCAAATAGCCTGTACTCCCTTTGTGCCTCAGGTGAGGGATATGTCAAGGCAGAAAGTACAATAGAAGCCATGTATGTTGACTTCTGTATTTTGCTTCTCTAAGCGTAAACCCACAGTGGAACATAGAATGTTTATTGAGGTGGTGTAAGGGCCAAGCCTATGCCCCAACCAGTAACACTGAAGAAGCTGAACAGTTCTATGAAGACCTACAAGACCTTTTAGAACTAACACCCAAAAAAGATGTCATTTTTATTATAGGGGACTGGAATGCAAAAGTAGGAAGTCAAGAAACACCTGGAGTAACAGGCAAATTTGGCCTTGAAGTATGGAATGAAGCAGAGTAAAGGCTAATAGAGTTCTGCCAAGAGAATGCACTGGTCATAGCAAACACCCTCTCCCAACAACACGAGAGAAGACACTACACATGGACATCACCAGATGGTCAACACTGAAATCAGATTGATTATATTCTTTGCAGCCAAAGATGGAGAAGCTCTATACAGTCAGCAAAAACAAGACCAGGAGCTGACTGTGGCTCAGATCATGAACTCCTTATTGCCAAATTCAGATTTAAATTGAAGAAAGTAGGGAAAACCACTAGACCATTCAGGTATGACCTAAATCATATCCCTTATGATTATACAGTGGAAGTGAGAAATAGCTTTAAGGGACTAGATTTGATAGAGTGCCCGATGAACTATGGACGGAGGTTTGTAACACTGTACAGGAGACAGGGATCAAGACCATCCCCATGGAAAAGAAATGCAAAAATGCAAAATGGCTGTCTGAGGAGGCCTTACAAATAGCTGTGAAAAGAAGAGAAGCGAAAAGTAAAGGAGAAAAGGAATGATATTCCCATTTGAATGCAGAGTTCCAAAGAATAGCAAGGAGAGATAAGAAAGCCTTTCTCAGCGATCAATGCAAAGAAATAGAGGAAAACAACAGAATGGGAAAGACTAGAGATCTCTTCAAGAAAACTAGATACCAAGGGAACATTTCATGCAAAGATGGGCTCAATAAAGGACAGAAATGGTATGGACCTAACAGAAGCAGAAGGTATTAAGAAGAGGTGACAAGAATACATAGAAGAACTGTACAAAAAGGATCTTTGTGATGCAGATAATCACGATGGAGTGATCACTCACTTAGAGCCAGACATCCTGGAATGTGAAGTCAAGTGAGCCTTAGAAGGCATCACATGAACAAAGCTAGTGGAGGTGATAGAATTCCAGTTGAACTATTTCAAATCCTGGAAGATGATGCTGTGAAAGTGCTGCACTCAATATGCCAGCAAATTTGGAAAACTCAGCAGTGGCCACAGAACTGGAAAAGGTTAGTTTTCATTCCAATCCCAAAGAAAGGCAATGCCAAAGAATGCTCAGACTACCACACAATTGCACTCATCTCACATGCTAGTAAAGTAATGCTCAAAATTCTCTAAGCCAGTCTTCAGCAATACGTGAACCATGAACTTCCAGATGTTCAAGATGGTTTTAGGAAAGGCAGAGGAATCAGAGATCCAATTGCTAACATCCGCTGGATCATCAAAAAAGCAAGAGAGTTCCAGTAAAATATCTATTTCTGCTTTATTGACTATGTCAAAGCCTTTGACTGTGTGGATCACAATAAACTGTGGAAAATTTTGAAAGAGATGGGAATACCAGACCACCTGACCTGTCTCTTGAGAAACCTGTATGCAGGTCAGGAAGCAACAGTTAGAACTGGACATGGAACAGCAGACTGGTTCCAAATAGGAAAAGGAGTACGTCAAGGCTGTATATTGTCACCCTGATTATTTATCTTATATGCAGAGTACATCATGAGAAACGCTGGGCTGGAAGAATCACAAGCTGGAATCAAGATTGCTGGGAGAAATATCAATAATCTCAGATATGCAGATGTCATCATGGTTATGGCAGAAAGTGAAGAGGAACTAAAGAGCCTCTTGATGAAAGTGAAAGAGGAGAGTGAAAAAGTTGGATTAAAACTCAACATTCAGAAAACTAAGATCATGGCATCTGGTCCCATCACTTCATGGGAAATAGATGGGGAGACAGTGGAAACAGTGTCAGACTTAATTTTTTTGGGCTGCAAAATCACTGCAGATGGTGACTGCAGCCATGAAATTAAAAGACGCTTACTCCTTGGAAGGAAAGTTATGACCAACCTAGATAGCATATTAAAAAGCAGAGACGTTACTTTGCCAACAAAGGTCCGTCTGGTCAAGGCTGTGGTTTTTCCAGTGGTGATGTATGGATGTGAGATTTGGACTGTGAAGAAAGCTGAGCGCTGAAAAATTGATGCTTTTGAACTGTGGTGTTGGAGAAGACTCTTGAGAATCCCTTGGACTGCAAAGCAATCCAACCAGTCCATCCTAAAGGAGATCAGTCCTGGGTGTTCATTGGAAGGACTGATGCTGAAGCTGAAACTCCAATACTTTGGCCACCTCATGCGGAGAGTTGACTCATTGGAAAAGACCCTGATGCTGGGAGGGATTGGGGGCAGGAGGAGAAGGGGACGACAGAGGATGAGATGGTTGGATGGCATCACTGACTTGATGGACATGAGTTTGAGTAAACTCTGGGAGTTGGTGATGGACAGGGAGGCCTGGTGTGCTGTGATTCATGGGGTCGCAAAGAGTCAGACATGACTGAGCGGCCGAACTGAACTGAACTGAACTGAAGGGCCAAAGAGATTTGCTAAGGAGAAAAAAGAAAGTCCCTCTGCAGGTAGGATTTCCTGTGATCAAAAAGGAGGTTAGAGAATAGGAAGGAGCAGGAGAAAGAAGTATGTGTTCCTGAGTAGTGGGGCTCCTGCCCTATTTCCTGACGGCAGACCCAGGAAGGTGGGAAGTAGAGAAAGCTGAGGTATGGAGCTCCCCATCTTTACAAAGAGCTGATGGTCCAACAGTGCCATTGAATGGTGGGGCTCCTGGATCCATGCAAGCCGTGCAGGTAGATGAGAGGGGACAGGTGGAGCCACCCTATTTCAATGTCTCACCACCATAGGTTCCTTGAAACTTCCTGGCATGGTAAGGAATCTCAAGAATGAATGAAATTAAATTTCCGATTGGCAGTTTGAGGTTACCAAGATAGAAGTTAAACTGAGTTATAGAAAACAGAAATTTCTTGCACATCTAAGTTTGGTGACTGACATTCACATCTGCTGCACAAGTGTGATTTGTTTAATCATTCTTTGGCTGCATCCAGGCTTTTTTTCCTGCAAGTTAAGAAGAAAATGAACTCCCCATTCTAAATTTATTTTACTGAGTTTCCAAACTTAAATTCAGACTTTAATCCTACTAAATTTAATCTTGGTTTTGTGCCATTGTTTCCATCCACTGGAAAAATTTTAAAGACTGATTTTGTCATCTGAAATATAATGTATCTCTACCAGTTTAGTGTTATCTTCAGAAATGATCAGCATGTTTTCTGTTTTCATTGAAATTGTGATTAGCAATGTTGAACAGTTCAGAAACAGGGACAGAGCTTTGTGACATGCTGTTATGCTCCCATCCCCAGTTTTCACATTTATTAATTATTCATTTCTGAGTTTTATTATTGCTTATTTAGTTTTGATTTTATCTATCTGTATTCTTATTCAATCTAGAGTTCTTTATCTTGATCATATATATATTGTAGATAATGTTGTTTATTGCTTTGTGGTAAATATCTGCTTATCTATCATCTATTAATATGAACAAACATGAGTGTTTGTGATGGTGTTGGAGAGGACTGTGCATAAACAATGTGTAAGTGTAGTGGCAATGTCCTGAAGGGAAAAAAAAATGTTATTCTCATGAAATGTCAAAAATTCATGGAATAAGCCACTATGTAAAGTATATGACACTGCCCAATAAATTTCATGTTATAAATGATAGTTAGAAAACTGCTAAAGATTGTTTTGTCTGGAAGAGGTGGTAGCAGGATTTTGGACAACTTTTACTTTTTATATTGTGTATTTCTGAAATATCTGAATCATATTTTGAATTATGTTTTTTGAATTATGAATTAATGTTATTCATTAAAAAAATTTAATGAAATATTTTATGTGCTTTGGACTCAGGACACAGTGGTGGGCAGTCAGATACTGTTTATTCTCTCATGGGCTTTTGTGTCCAGGAATTAAGTTATTCTGACCCAGTTCTGGAATCAGGATGCTTGGACTTAAGTTCCAATCTCTCCCTTATTATCCATGGAATCTTGGTCAAGTTCCCTGACCATTTTATACCTCAGTTTCTTCATTTATAAAATGGGGATAATTGTATCTCTAAACCTTTATGATTAGCTGGGTTGTGGTGAGAATTAAATTGGAAAGAAATGTGAAACATTTAAAGAAGCATGTAAAACATGGTAAATTACCGTGTATTTGTATTAGTGAGGGAGACAACAGACATTAATTATGTGTTCATATAAATAAACATAAAATGGTACTTGTAAAAGGTACTTTGTGGAGAGGCACATGGTACCATAAGAGGATAGGGTATTTCTTATGAGGATAATATGATCTGATCAAGGAGGTGCTCCTGAAGAAGTGATGAATAAGCTGTCGTTCAGTTGCTCAGTTATGTCCAACTCTTTGTGATCCCATGGACTGCAGCATGCCAGGCTTCTCTGTCCTTCATTATCTCCTGGATTTTACTCAAACTCATGTCCACTGAGTTGATGATGCCCTCCAACCATATCATCCTGTGTCACCCCCTTCTCCTTCTGCCTTCCTTTAGGATTGACTGGTTTGATCTTCTTGCTGTTCAAGGGATTCTCAAGAGTCTTCTCCAGCTCCATAGTTTGAAAGCATCAATTCTTTGGTGCTCAGCCTTCTTTATGGTTCAATTCTCACATCTGTACATGACTACTGGAAAAACCATAGCTTTGATACAAGGACCTTTGCTGGCAAAGTGATCTCTGTTTTCTAATACACTGTCTAGGTTTGTCAGAGCTTTGCTTCCAAGAAGCAGGTGTATTTTAATTTCATGACTGAAGTTACCATCCATAGTGATTTTGGAGCCCAATGAATAAACTCTGTCATGCCTTCCACTTTTCTCCCTTCTATTTGCCATGAAGTGATGGGATCAGATGCCATGATCTTAGTTTTAGAATGTTGAGTTTTAAATCACCTTTTTCACTCTCTTCTTTCACTCTCATCAAGAGGCTGTTTAGTTCCTTTTCCTTTCTGCCATGATATGAGTATCATCTGTATATCTGAGATTGTTGTTATTTCTCCTGGCAATCTTGATTCCAGCTTGTGATTCATCCAGCCTGCGTTTTGAATGATGTACTCTGCATACAAATTAAATAAGCAGGGTGACAGTACAGTCTTACCATACTACTTTCCCAATTTGGAACCAGTTCGTTGTTCCATATCCGGTTCTAACTGTTGTTCTTGACCCGCATACAAGTTTCTCAGGAGACAAGTACAGTGGTCTGGTATTCTCACCTCTTTAAGAATTTTCTGCAGTTTGTGTGCTCCACACAGTTAAAGGCTTTCACATAATCAGTAAATTGAAAGTAGATGTTTTTCTGGAATTCCTTTGGTTTTTCTATGATCTAATGAATGTTGACAACTCAGTCTCTGGTTCCTTTGCCTTTTCCAAAGCCAGCTTGTACGTTTGGCAGTTCTCAGCTGATTTACTGCTGATGCCTCACTGATAGGTATTGTCAAAGCTGTTAATATGTGACTGGACATTACGAATCTCCAAAAGGGAGTTTCTCAAATTTTAAGTCCTTGGCCATAGAATGTCACGGATGTCTTTCAGGCTGGTATGAGAAGCACACATTGGAAAATGCCCTACTATATTGTCGGGGCTGATTCTTAGCAGCCCACATTAAATACAGCTAGGACGCAAGGAGTGGGTTGGGCAGACTAGACCACTGCTGAGACCGGAAGAAGCCAGGAGAGGGCGAGTGCAGAATGCTGTGAGGACGGAGAGGAGTTCTGGGAGAAAAGCTGGCTCCAAACTTAAAAAAATTAAAAAAGCAGTGAACTTAACCCTAACCCTCAGATGCCATCAATTATAAGTAGACTGTGTTGGGACCCCCCAGACCACAGGGCTGGGGTCTTCAGGGACACTGCATCTTGTTTCAGCTGGTTTTGGTAACAGTCACGGGCCAGACAAAGCTCGTGTCTAGTGAATGGTAAGAAAAATAAAGCTAAGCCTGTTCCTTTTCTATCACCTTTTCCAGGACTTCAAAGTGATCAGGTCAAGAATTTTCCTGCAATATTGTGCCCAAGGGTTTAAGATTCTTATAATTTTAAAAAACAGAACTTCCTGGCCTCTTAATGTTTGTGAGTCCTCAAGTATTTCTGATACTGATTCCCTCATTGCAACTCCTGGGCCTGAAATCTTGGCTTCATCTATTAATAATACTGACTTGAAGCTGCTTTATAATAATCGCCTCAAGTGTCTTGGGCTCTTGCTTTTGTGTTTCTTTTTACTTTTCTACTTCTGTGTTCTGATTATAAAAGGACAAATGTTTGTTGTTTGAAGGTTCATAAAAATATAGCATAGAAAAATACCCATAATCTTACCAAAGGCAAACAGTGTTATTCTGGCATCTAATCACCTGGCATATTTTCTCTGATTTTATTTTTTCATAAATCAAGATTATTTGTGATTCAGTTTGTATCCTGCTTTCCTCTCCACTTAATCTTATGCTGCGTTTTTTTTTTCCATGTCATTAACAACTCTTCAGAAACATAATTTTTTGTAGCTGCCTAAAATGCTAAAGATGAAAATATTATGATTTACTTAGCTGTTCAATTTCTTCTTAACCATAATTATTTTTACCCCAATCTGAATGCCTTTCTTTTTGGTGAAGACAGACGCTGTCAAGGACTTGTGTTCTCTTTTTTCTAGCCATTTATTACTATTACACAGTCTTTCTCAAGAAGTGGGCGTATCCCTTCCATTTCCATTGATTTATCGAACATGGTTAACCTTTGTGTTGTCTTAGCATTTTCTTCTAAGCCTCAGCTCACTGTGCTATTTAACTTTCCTGTCCATCTTACAGATGCTACTCACTTGCCCTTTTTCCTCTCCTTGGTACATGCCCTTTCAAAGTATCAGTCTATCAGAAATTTTTCTGTGCAGACAGATTAGATGGTTTCAGTTGATGCTGAGAATAATCTTGCCTTAAGCAGTCCTGCCTCACTGCCTGAAACTTTTAGTCACTTGCCATGTAACACGCTGCTTCATCCATGAAAAAGATGGACCCCTTAGACAAATCATTATGAGGATAGTTTGGATTTGCAGGGGTTGGGTTGTTTTGTTTGTAGCCTCTGGAAAATGTACATGATTTTCAAGAAAAAGAGATGGTTTTGGTTGGCTTGGGCTACCATAAGATATCACAGACTGAGAAGCTTAAACAATAGGAATTATATATCTGTGTGTGTGTGTGTGCATTTATATATATATATGTATAAATATATATAACTTTGGCCACCTGATGCGAAGAACTGACCCATTGGAAAAGACCCTGATGCTGGGAAAGATTGAAGGCAGGAGGAGAGGGGGAATGACAGAGGATGAGATGGTTGGATGGCATCACCGACTTGATGGACGTGAGTTTGAGCAAGCTCCGGGAGTTGGTGATGAACAGGAAAGCCTGGCATGCTGCAGTCCATGGGGGTGCAAAGAGTTGGACATGACTGAGTGACTGAACTGACTGACTGACTGACAGGCACTGCTCCAGGAACTCAGGATACAGAGATGAACAAATAAAATTCCTGGCCTCTGCAGGTCAAAATGTAGTGAGGAAACAGACAGTCAGATAAACACGTAGTTGTATATTATGTAGGTGGATAAGTGCTATAAAGCAGAAAGCAAGGTAAGTGGCTAGAGAGTTACTGGAGTTGCCATAGTAGACAAGAAAAGTCCCCTGAGTGTGAGGGAGGGAGCCAAGCAGACATCTGGAGAAAAATGTTCTGGGCTTGTTGGTAAGACATTTCTGTTTGTCTCTTAGATGTCTTTACCATTCACTTATTGCCTATAAATTGAATCTATTAATAAATACCAGATGTTCCTAAATATTTGACCAAATACTTCCCCTAAGCAAGATCCTTTTCCAATTTTCAATAAGAAGATGAGTTTGCACTTTTTCTTCTGAGAAGCCCTGTGGCCTATGTGTTTGCAAAGCACAGGCATCTTTGGGTACTTATAATGATTTTAAATTATCATTATTATCGTTACACAGAGTGAGCTCTGAAGAAAGTTTGCATTTTTTGTTCACACTCTTAAACAAGTATTTCACGAAGTTTAAGTTGTGATACACTGTCTACTGAGATGCTGCTCTCCTTTAAAAAGTGTCCTCTGATAAAATGGAGTTGACTATATCTGTCTCTTGGTCATCACCATGTACATTAGCATAGTGAAGGCTCTGAGAAGTCTTTTAGTAAAATGATTAATTTTGCTTAATGTTTTTCAAGCTTATTGACTATGAAACCCTTAATATGGGACCTCCATATTTAGAATGGATTCCTTAACTAGAGTTTAGACTTCTGAACTGAAGCAATATAAATACCATTCAGACAAAATACAAATGTAACATTACTTATGATTGATTTATTTCTAATCGGCAGCCAACAGGTGATCAGTAGCTTTTC
Source organism: Odocoileus virginianus (assembly GCF_023699985.2). Taxonomy (NCBI): domain Eukaryota; kingdom Metazoa; phylum Chordata; class Mammalia; order Artiodactyla; family Cervidae; genus Odocoileus; species Odocoileus virginianus. Next base: position 35,723,062 of record NC_069697.1, read on the forward strand.
TAAACTACTCCTCCTGGCTGACATGCCAGTTTGCATCCCAAACACAGCTCTATTAGGGAACTGTGTGTCTGGGAGGTCATAGTCCAGCCTGCGTAGTTTGATGCACAGCCCCATCGATATTGTTTTTTCACTGTCTCTTTACATGGCTTCTTCGTTAGGCTTTGTTTTGTACTTTCCTGCTCCTGATCCTATTCTTTCTCACCTTTTCCTATCACTGGTTGGTCTTTTTAGCTAGATCTGTCACATACTCCGCCGGTGTGACCCAGGCTTTCATTCTCTTTGCTCCATTCTTGGGAGGTGCTAATACCAATAGTAGCTGTGGAAATGGAGAAGCAGAATTGGGTCTGTTTGATACTTGGGCTTGATTCCCAGCCCTGCCACAAACTTCACACATAGAGAAGCACTGAGCACCTCACAGTGGGGTAGCAGATCTTAGTGAAAATGCTGTGTGTATACAAACTTCAAAATTCTTTCTGTTGTCATTTTATAGAGCAGGTAGTTTTAACATTTTGTCCTCTAAATCAGATTACAAGATTTTCTATTGTCAAAGTTGAAAATCCTTTTTTAACTGATGAAAACCATTTTTTTTGTAGAGCTTCTTTACTGTATCCTCTTTTCTCTACATTCGGCACTGTTCTCTGTTCTTTGTTCTGCATCTATTGCATATAATCTTTAATCCTTTCTTTTGTTAATGTACTGTATCATGTTTGATTTGTGGATTTTGAACCATCTATGGATCTCTAGAAAAAAATCTTACTTGATCATTGTGTATGCTCTTTTTATTGTAATGTTGTATTTGGTTGGCTAACATTTTGTTGAGAATTTTTGCATCTATATTCACCAGGGATACTATCCTGTAATTTTCCCTTTTCTTTGGTAATGCCTTTATCTGATTTTGGCACCAGGGTAATGATGGCCTTGTAAAATGAGATCGGAAACATCCTCTTTAATTTTTTAATGATAGTTTGAGAAGGATAAGAGTTAACATTTTTTTAATGTTTGGTAGAATTCACCTGTGAGTCATGGGCTTTTATTATTTGTGACATTTTATAACTAATTCAGTTTCATTTCTAGTGATTGGTTTATTCAGATTTTCTATTTCGTCTTTATTCAGTCTTAAAAGATTATATGTTTCTAGGAATTTATCCATTTCTTTTAGCTTGTCCAATTTGTTTGACTGTAATTGTTTATAATAATCTCTTATGATCCTTTATATTTCTATGATATTGGTTGTAATTTTTCTTTCATTTTTGATTTGATTTATTTGGACTCTTTCTTTTATTTTCTTGATGTGTCTGGCTAAAGGTTTATCAGCTTTATCTTTTCAAAGAACCAACTCTTAGTCCATTGATCCTTTTAATTTTTTAAAGTCTTTGTTTCCAGTCAGATATTTAATATTTCTCTTGTCTACTAACTTTGGGCTTTGTTTATTCTTCTTTTTTCTAGTTCCTTTAGGTGTAAGTTTAGACTGTTTATCTGAGATTTTCCATGTTCTCTGAAGTAGGCCTATATTGCTATAAACTGCCCTCTGACAACTGCTTTTGCTGCATCCATAGATTTTGGAACACTGTTTCCATTATACTTTGTCTCCAACTGTTTTTAAATTTCCTCTCTGATTTCTCAGTGGCTTAGTGGTTTAGAAGCATGTTGTTAGCTTCCATGTGCTTGTTCTTTTTCCATTTTCCTCCTTGTAATTGATTTCTAGTTTCATACCTTTGTGGTTTGAAAATATTTTTTTTTTTTTTTAGTAAACTTGGTATCTTTATTTGCTTCAGTGGCAAGAAAATAGCAAGTTTCGATAAATGCTTAATTACCTTCCCATTTTTCTTTTTTTTTCCCGTTTATTTTTATTAGTTGGAGGCTAATTACTTTACATCATTGCAGTGGTTTTTGTCATACACTGAAATGAATTAGCCATGGATTTACATGTATTCCCCATCCCGGTCCCCCCTCCCACCTCCCTCTCCACCCAATCCCTCTGGGTCTTCCCAGTGCACCAGGCACTTGTCTCATGCACCCAACCTGGGCTGGTGATCAGTTTCACCCTAGATAATATACATGTTTCGATGCTGATCTCTTGAAACATCCCACCCTTGCCTTCTCCCAGAGTCCACAAGTCTGTTCTATACATCTGAGTCTCTTTTTCTGTTTTGCATATAGGGTTATCGTTACCATCTTTCTAAATCCCATATATATGTGTTAGTATACTGTAATGGTCTTTATCTTTCTGGCTTACTTCGCTCTGTATAATGGGCTCCAGTTTCATCCATCTCATTAGAACTGATTCAAATGAATTCTTTTTAATGGCTGAGTAATATTCCATGGTGTATATGTACCACAAATATGTTTTTTAAGACTTCAGTCTTCTTAAATTTATGAGACTTGTTTTGTGGCTTACTATGTATTCTTCCTGGAGAATGTTTCATGTGCATTTGAAAAAAAGTGTATTCTTCTGTTTTAGGGTAGAATGCTCTCTCTATATCTATATTAAACTCATTTGGTCTAATGTGTTGTTTAAGGACAAATTTTCTTTATTACTTTTCTGTATTGATGATCTACTCATTAATGTGAGGCATTAAGGTCCCCTACTATATTGCAGGGGATTGTCAATATCTCCTTCCACGTCTGTTAAATATTTGCTTTAGATATATTTTCTTATTTAGGTATACCTATGTTGAGTTTTTGGAGAAGGAAATGGCAACCCACTCCAGTGTTCTTGCCTGGAGAATCCCAGGGAGGGGGGAGCCTGGTGGGCTGCCATCTAGGGGTCGCACAGAGTCGGACACGACTGAAGCGACTTAGCAGCAGCAGCATGTTGAGTTATGGGCTTCCCAGGTGACACTAGTGGTATAGAAGCCTACCTGTCAATGCAGGAGACCTAAGAGATGCAAGTTTGATCCCTGGGTTGGGAAGATCCCTTGGAGGAGAACATGGCAACCCACTCCAGTATTCTTGCCTGGAGAACCCCATGGACAGAGGAGCCTGGTGGGCTACATAGGGTCACACAGAGTTGGACACAACAAAGTGACTTAGCCCTCATGCACATGTTGAGTCATAGCTATTTACACGTGTTATATCCTCTTGTCAGATTAAATTTCTTTATTATAATGTAACGTCCTTCTTTGTCTTTTGTTACAAATCCTATTTTAAAGTATTTTATCTGATGTAAGTATTGCTACTCTAATTTTCTTTTTGTTCCCATTGCGTAGAATATCTTTTCTCATCCTTTCACTTTCAATGTGTGGGTAACTTTAGGTCTGAAGTGGGTCTTTTGTATGCAGATATTTATGGAACTTCTTTATTTAATCCACTCAGCTACCCTATTTCTTTTGTTTGAAGCATTTAGCTCACTCACATTTAAAGCAATTATTGATAGGTATGTACTTATTGCATTTTGTTGTTTTTTGTTTGTTTTTATAGCTCTCTGCTCCTTTTTTCTTCTCTTGTTCACCTGTCTTGTGATTTGATGACTTTCCTTAGTGTTATGCTTGTATTCCTTTCTCTCTCACTCTTTTTTTTGTTTATCAGTTTTCAATTTATGGTTATCATGAGTTTTATTTATAACAGTCTATGTGTACAGCAGTCTATTTTAAGTTGATGGTTTCTTAAGTTTGAATGCATTCTAAAAACACTCTACTTTTACCTTCCCACCCATGTTTTATATTTTTTCTGTCATATTTTGTATTGTTTTATTTTGTATATTGGTTAACTAATTATTTTAGATACAGATGATTTCACTACTCCTGTCTTTTAACTTTCATGCTGGCATTATTGAGGAGTGATCTACTATCTGTAATATGTGTTTACCTTTTCAGTGAAACTTTTTCTTTCATAACATTCTGGTTTCTAGTTATAGCCTCTTCAGAAGTTCCTTGAATACTTCTTGTAAGGCCAGGTTAGTACTGATCAATTCCATTAGCTTTTGCTCTTCTAGGATACCTGATAAACTTGCCAGGTATCATTTTGTGGTGCAGTGTTCTTGATTGTAAGGTTTTTCCTTTTAGCACTTTGAATGTATTATACCTCTGGCCTGTAAAGTTTCTGTTGGAAAAATCAGCTGAGAGTTTTATGGAATTGACTTGCATTAACTAATTGTTTTTCTTTTTCTGCCTTTAATAGTCTCTTTTTATCTTTTGACAGTTTATTACAATGTATCTTGGCATAGGTTTCTTTGGGTTCATCTCGTTTGGACTCTATGTGCTTCACAGACTTGAATATCTGTTTCCTTTGCCAGGTGAGGAAAGTTTTCAGCTATTATCTCTTCAGATAGGTTTTCTGTTCCTTTCTCTCTCTTCTCCTTTTAGGATCACCATAGTGTGAATGTTCGTATCCTTGATGTTTCCCCAGTAGCCCCTTAAACTATCCTCTTTTCTTTGGATTTCCTTCCTTTTTGTTGTTTTGATTGGCCAGAACTGCTATGGGCAGACTTGTAGGTAGAGCTATCATCTATCCTGGCTGGCTATGAGGCCTGGTCACAACTTTTTTGGGTGCACTGCTGTAGGGGGCTGGCCCTCCCAGAGCAAAACTGACTGAAGTGGAAGTGGCACTGGCATTAGATGGCACTGTCTGTGGAGTGGGGTGTGGTGGGGGCTGCTTTAGAGGGGCCGACAGAGGTGGGGGGTGGGCAGTCCTGGTGTCAGGGGAGCCTGGGAAGGTGCACGGTGATTGCTAGGCTGATGGAAAATGACAGAAGTGGCATCTGCCAGTGGTCCCATCCCTGGAGAAAGTGCCACCCAGTCCCTGCCCCTCTGGTGCATACCCTAAAATTAGTCATTGAATCTCCTTCTTTTCTGACCTAGGCACCTTTCAAGCTGCTACTTAGGTGCTGGGACTTGGAATGAGTAAGCTTGTGCATAAGATCTTCACAAGTGGAGTCTCCATTTCCCATAGCCCTCTGGCTCTCCTGGATGTAAGCCCCACTGGTTTTCAAAGCCACACATTGTGGGGGTTCATCTTCCTAGTGCTGGTCCTCCAGACTGGAGAGTCTTCATGAGGCTCAGACCCCTCACTCATCAGGGTGGACCTCCTGGCATCATGATATTCCTCCTGCTACATTGTACCGGGCTGGATGAAGCACAAGCTGGAATCAAGATTGCTGGGAGAAATATCAATAACCTCAGGTAGGCAGATGATACCACCCTTATGGCAGAAAGTGAAGAGGAACTGAAGAGCCTCTTGAAAGTGAAAAAGGAGAGTGAAAAGGCTGGCTTAAAACTCAACATTCAAAAAACTAAGTTCATGGCATCCTGTGTTATCACTTCATGGCAAATAGATGGGAAAACAGTGGAAATAGTGGCAGACAATTTTTTGGGGCTCCAAAATCACTGCAGATAGTGACTGCAGCCATGAAATTTAAAGACGCTTGCTCCTTGGAAGAAAAGCTATGACCAACCTAGACAGCATATTAAAAAGCAGAAACATTACTTTGCTAACAAAAGTCCATCTAGTCAAAGCTACAGTTTTTCCAGTAGTTATGTATGGATGTGAGAGTTGGACCATAAAGAAAGCTGAGTGCTAAAGAATTGATGCTTTTGAACTGTGGTGCTGGAGAAACTCTTGAGAGTCCCTTGAACTGCAAGGAGATCAAACCAGTCAATCCTAAAGGAAATCAGTCCTGAATGTTCATTGGAAGGACTGATACTGAAACTGAAGCTCCAATCCTTTGGCCGCCTGATGTGAAGAACTGACTCATTGGATAAGATCCTGATGCTGGGAAAGATTGAAGACAGGAAGAGAAGGGGACGACAGAGGATAAGATGGTTGAATGGCATCACCGACTTGATGGGCATGAGTTTGAGTAAACTCTGGGAGTTGGTGATGGACAGGGAGGCCTGGCGTGCTGCAGTCCATGGGGTCCAAAGGGTTGGACACGACTGAGTGACTGAACTGAACTGAACACTGCACCAAGGTTATTGGTTCTTACTAGGTTGTGTGTCTGCCCTGCTTACCTGTCTTGATATGGCCTTTTCATCCTTAGTTGTAGAAAATCTGTTCTGTTAGTCCTTAGGTTGTTCCCTGAGAGAGTTCTATATGCAGCTGTGATTTTGGTGTGTCTGTTGGGGGAGGTGAGCTCAGGAGCTTCCTACTCGGCCATCTTCATCTGGACTCTTCTATTATCATTTTATTTGGAGCTCTTAAGCCTAAATGTCAAATAGTTCAGATTGCAAAGAGCTCTGATTATTTCTTAAACTTTCTCAAAATGGATCTTTTTATATGAGTTAGACATACATTTAGCTGAGAGCAACAAATATCTGAAAAATAATGGCTTAACTCAAGATGCATTTTATTCTTCTCCCATGAATCCTAGAAGTGAGTGTTCCAGGATTTGGGAGTGGTGCCACATTGTCAGAGATCCAGTTTTCTTCTCTGCCATGTATTATTTCCATTCTTAGAAAGGTGTGCTCCCTCCTAGAAGTATTATACGACATTTTCACTTGTCTGTGCCTCAGAATTTAGCCTTGAGGTGACATCAAAGTGAATGGGAGACTGTTTAAAGACTCTTATGGTTGCCTAGTAATGAACTCACATAAAATATGAGGGTTCTCTTATCAAGGAAGAAGGGGTGACTGCATATGGAAAGGAACTGACTGTCTCTGCCATAATTTCATTTTTCAATTTGAAAAAAATATATATGTATAGTATAAACATACAAAAAATAGAGAAGTAAAAAGAGGAAAATACTTTCAGATATAAGCTCTCAACACTGTGATTTAGGATTACAGTCTCACTCTCTTCACCCTACTCTCATAACCTCAACTTTTAAAGAAAGACATGTGAGAAAAATTGGATTATATATATATACATTTTTAAGGTATGAAACCGAGCATTTATAAATTTTGGAAAATGTGACTCCATGGACTATACAGTCCATAGAATTCTCCAGGGCAGAATACTGGAGTGGGTAGCCTTTCCCTTCTCCAGGGGATCTTCCCAACCCAGGAATTGAACCGAGGTCTCCTGCATTGTGGGTGGATTCTTTACCAGCTGAGCTACTAGAGAAGCCTAAGAATACTGGAGTGGGTAGCTTTTCCCTTCTCCAGCAGATCTTTCTAACCCAGAGTCTCCTGCATTGCAGGTGGATTCTTTACCAACTAAGCTACCAGGGAAGTTGGAAAATAAACCACGGCACATCACTGGAATCTTGGAGATTGGTTTCCTTTCCTTTTGAAATCACCCTGGACAATTATCGGAAATGTTTCCTGATGGCAGCCTGGCTTTGCTTACCATGCTGCTGCTGCTGCTGAGTCGCTTCAGTCGTGTCCGACTCTGTGACCCCATAGACGGCAGCCCACCAGGCTCCCCAGTCCCTGGGATTCTCCAGGCAGGAACACTGGAGTGGATTGCCATTGCTTTCTCCAATGCATGAAAGTGAAAAGTGAAAGTGAAGTTGCTCAGTCGTGGGGACTGCCAATTCTAGCCTCTCCAGCACTCATCAGCCTCAAGGTAAATCCTTGCCAGTAAAACTCCCACCCCCACTTCCTTTTCTCTCTTCCACAGGACTGTTCTCTAACTGCTCTACTGAGCTCGTATGCAGAGCTCGCCTCTTCCTTTCTCTCTAGAAAACTGTCTTATTACTTGTTCTGGGTGATGTGGAGAGTACTTCACTGGAGCTACAATATGTGGCCTCTGTCTATACTTCCCTATATGTCCTTGGAACATACAGGGACTCAGTTTTTCTATCTGTGAAATGAGGACTTGGACAGAGCTGTCCTGAGACCTTTCAAATGGGTATCCTGGGACTGGGAGGGCTCTAGAAGGGTTCTGGGGTTGCTGAACTCAAACTGTGGAAAATTCTTAAAGAAGTGGGACTACTAGACTACCTTGCCTGTCTCCCAAGAAACCTGTATGCAGGTCAAGAAGCAACAGTTAGAACAAGACATGGAACAACAGACTGGATCAAAATTGGGAAAGGAGTACGTCAAGGTTGTATATTGTCACCCTGCTTATTTAACTTATATGCAGAGTATAGCAAGGAAAATACCAGGCTGAATGAATCACAAACTGAGAATTAAGATTGCAGGGAAAAACAACAACAACATCAGATATGCAGATGATACTCTAATGGCAGAAAAGGAAGAGGAACTAAAGAGCTTCTTGATGAGGGTGAAAGAGGAGAATGAAAAAACTGGCTTGAAACTTAACATTCAAAAAACTAAGATCATGGCATCCAGTTCCATCACTTCAAAGCAAATAGATGAGGAAAAAGTAGAAACAGTGGTGGATCTTGTTTTCTTGGGCTCCTCATGGGGACCTGCAGATGGTGACTGCAGCCATGAAATTAAGACCCTTGCTCCTTGGAAGGAAAGCTATGACAAACCTAGATAGCATATTGAAAAGCAGAGACATAACTTTGCTGACAAAGGTCCACATAGTCAAAGCTACGGTTTTTCCAGTAGTCATGTATGGGTGTGAGAGTTAGACCATAAAGAAGACAGAGCACTGAACAACTGATGCTTTTTTTGAACTGTAGTGTTGAACACGCTTGAGAGTCCCTTGGATAGCAAGGAGATCAAGCCAGTTAATCCTAAAGGAAATTAATCCTGAATATTCATTAGAAGGATTGATACTGAAGCCGAAACTCGAATACTTTGGCTATCTGATGTGAAGAGCCGACTCACTGGAAAGACCCTGATGCTGGGAAAGCAGGAGGACAAGTGGGCAGCAGAGGATGAGATGGTTGTCTGGCATCACCAATGCAATGGCCATGAATTTGAGCAAACTTCTGGAGATAATAAAGAACAGGGAAGCCTGGTATGCTGCAGTCCATGGGGCTGCAAAGAGTTGGATGTGACTTAGAGACTGAAAAACAATTTATGACCCCCACTTCTGTCCCTACAATTTATTGAGAAGGAAAGCCAGGTATTGGTTTTACCTTTGCTGCTGCTTCTGAATTACCTGCCTGAAACTGATCTCTTCTCTCAGAATTGCTATATAATTTTAAACACATACATAACCAAAGTGGGTTACTACTGTATAGGTTTATTTCTTCACAATTATGATTTTTTTGTATTGCTCTGACATATATCTTAATATATAACCATCTTTATGCTCACCTATCAATCCATGTGTTTTTTGGAAGCATTTTAAATATATTAGTAATTTAAGTGACTGCAGATATTAGTAACTCAAGTCTTTAAACAGTTTAAACATATCTTAAACTTAAGTACAATATTTTTTCTTTCTTTTTTGAGGTAAAATTAAATACTCTGTGAAATGCTCTGTATTCAATTAGATTACACAGATTACATTTACACTTCATTTTTTTTTTCCAGGGAAGATCCCCTTATTGTGATTAATATGTGAGGCCTGTATATGCAAATAAGGTAGATTAAAATTCTGATGATGTGTATACACATTTAACCAGTTCCTTATTGTTGGACTTTTTGGTTCTCTCTCAAGTTTTTACTGTTTTAAAGAACCTTGTGTGAAACATTTTCTGTTACCTATATAATCTATTTATCCATTGATCTATATTTATCTACCTCTCTATCAATTACCTACTTCCTTAGGCTAAATTCTTAAATGTAAAATTTCTGGTTCACATGATGTATATGGAGATGTTTAGGGTGGTTGATCTATATCGCCAGATTGCATTTTAGAACAACAGTCTTATTTATTCTCCCACCTACAGAGTATGTGATTGACTGACTACCTCTAATTCTTTTTATCCAGAGTTTTGAGATTACACAGAGAATTTCACAAAAGAGGCAATCTTCTTCTTATTTTTTTTTTACCAACCTTCCTGTTAGTGATTTCTAAAAATCTCCCTTTACTATATATATTCAAGCCTAATATTTATTTATTTCACATTGTTTTTTCCTAGTCCATATTTTCATGCAGAAAAACTTAAGCCACTGGTAGATTTGTCTTCACTCATGCTTATCCAAATTGAAAGCCTGAAGGTGTACCTGGTTGTTTCGTTAAACAAAATTGTCTGCGAGTAATTCAAAGGTTACCATATTTGCATTTCTGTTTGCTAAAGGGAAATTTATTTTTAATAACCACTTACTACAAAAAGACTATATATTCTAAGAATTTTGTATTAATTTTATTTTTAAAGAATTTAGTTGACCCTTGAGCAACAGGGATTTGAACTGCATGGGTCCACTTGTATGGGGATTTTTTTCAATAGATGCTGCAATAGTATGTGATCCGCTGTTGGTTGAATCCACAGATGTGGAACCACGGATATGGAGGGCCGACTAGAAAGTTATACGTGGATTTTCAACTGCATGGTGATCGGTGCCCTTAACACCGGCATTGTTCAAAGGTCAACTGTGAGACTTTTGAGAAATTCCTTTTTTTGTTGTTGATACATAACTGTTAATGAAGGTATGATTTTTAAAGCATTTGCTCTGGTAGTATCCAAAACTCTACATTGTTTTCACATTTGAGAAGTGTTTTCCTTCCTTTCAAAGCATTGAAATTCAGTTTATGTTCTCTATTATAGGCTTACGATTGCGCACTGACAGAGCAGCAGGGATAAAATCATGGGGTCCAACAGCTCACATTAAAGATGAGAAAATGAAAACCCATAGGGGCTGTGGGGAATTTTGTCAGATGTCAAAGGAGGGGGATTTTTACTGAACTGACCTGAAAGGATTCTTGTTAAAATCTGGACTAAAGGCGCCAAGGACAGAACCCAAAGGCAAAGTGCAGTTGAAAAGAGGACTCAGAGGAGACTAACTAAAGACTAACATTTTGTCAAAAGAGTCTTTACCCAGAGAGAGGTACTAATATCTTCACTTCAAAAAATTGTGGGTCACATTTTCCAGATTGTCTTATATTTTTAAAAATTATGTGGTGGCTACTGGGTGTAAGCAGGAAAGACTGATGGAGATAACATCTGCCCAGAAGAGCAGTGGCCCCTCCTTCTGTACCACTAGGATGAGCGTGATCTCTTTGGTGCACCTGAGCTGAGCTGAGTAGGGCTGGGTTGCACCCATGTCAGTTTAGTTTATCAGTGGTTTCTGGGTGCTTCTGCAAGTGGACTCTGGCTCCTGCCTCCAGTAGCTTGAGATCTAAGCACCCAGGAGTTTGTTGAGTTTCCCATGCCATTGGGTTCTGCCTACAGCTTTCCATTCCCCCGAAGGTCTCTGTGCTCAGCCACAGGTCCTCAGCGTTCTACAGCGTTGCATCCTGTGAGGGTCCCACGGAGAAGACTAGGTGGACCATGTGTCTTTTGGGCTCCTCCTTGTTCCACCCCACAGGCCAGCTCAGGCATGGCTGTTAACAGCCCAGATGGTTCCTTATTACACTCACCACATCCTACAACAGGTGGTGTCTTTACCCGCTCTGCTCCCAGGGACCAAGCAGCCACCCTATTCTCACATGCAAAAAGCTCATCCCTCTTTGTCACGAGACCTTTAACAGCTAACTGAAAGCAGAACTCTTTCCTTTCTTCTTGGTCCTCATTTCTTGGCCTTGTACTTCATGATCTCTTGTTGGATCTTCAGTTTATGGCTCCCTTCAGTTTTCCCCTCTGAGTCTGGACCCTTCCTTCGGTGTTGTGAAAGCATCCGCATCCCGGCTACTTGACAAAGCACAGCCAGCTACATATTATTACTTGTCTGCCTCCCAGTGAATTCGTAAGCTCTTCCATGGCAGAGAATGCTTCCAGCACAGTGCCTACATATACATAATAGGTGCTTAATAAGATATGTATTAGTGGAATAAGCTGCATATTCTTTAATCTTTCATCATTCATTTGTTCCTTCATCAGAAATTAATCAATTCGTTCACTGCTCAGGCACTGTAGCGCATCTACTGTTCCAGGAGCTGGGGAGAAGTATACCAAGAAAGATGGATTTTACTCCAAAGACAAGTTTCCTGCTTTGAAGGGACTAGCTGTGTGTGTGTGTGTGTGTGTGTGTGTGTGTGTGTTTCTATTCTCCTGAAAAGGCTCAGCAAAAACTCAGGCCTCTGCACTCCAGAACAGGCCTGCTGCATCTCTGGGCTCTGTTGGAGTGTGGGTGGGAGGCCCCATGGGGCAGGTGGGAGGCAGTAAGCGGCCTTTCTCAGCAGATTTGTGAGAAGGCTGGGAGGAGCTTCCCAGGAGGAGAAGGCCCTTTGGATCTTGACAGGTCCTGCCCATACTTTGATTCTCTTCCTCCAGAAAGAAAGCTTTTTTAGTTTTTAATTAAATAAATGCATTACAAATTATAACATTTGTAACTGCAAGTTACAGAGACAACTTCAACAAATAAAATAAACAATAAAGATGTGAAAAAAGAAAAAAAAAGATGTGAAAAAAGCACCCCCTTTCAAAACCTCTGGTTTTGAATCTAATATCAATTCCAAATTCGGCGTACAGATTACATTTTTGCTTTCTAGGTATACAGGCATGTTACCCACCCCCCCTCCCCTCCCATACATGGTGTTGAAAATATTTAAGAGACGTGGCAAGAAATAAAATCATGCCAGACAAAAGCACAAAGGTGCTGGCCTCGGAAAAGAGGGACAAATGTAAACAGAATCCATGGAGTCGCTAGGTATGCACGAACCCTTTAGATATATGGATGATTGAAGAACTGAACCGGTGGGCTTGGCCTGGGGAAAGATGTGACTCAGGGTGTGCCAGGTGGGCAAGGAGCCCATAACGTTGTAGTCAAACTGGAGAAGCGATGCAGGCTAATTAAAAAGCACTTAGACTGGGAAACAGGAAGCAGAACGCCGCGGCGGGGACGCGAGCGCGAGGCTGGGCGCGGCGCCAGCGTGGCGGAGGCGGAGGCGGAGGCGGTGCTGCGCGGGCCTCAGCGGCGCGCCGGCTCCTCCCGCGGCCTCAGCGGGCGGGAACCGCGAAGGCCTGGGGCTCGAGAAACGGGCAGAGATTCCGGATTCTTACTGATGTCCCCCTCACTGCGGATTTCGCTAAAACACAGTGTTCATAACGTTGGTAAACGAAACTCTGAGCCTCTTTGCGGAGAGGCTGGGGCAACGACGTTTGAGTGTTTCAGCAGAGCCTTTCCTATTCACTTTAAAAATGGAACAAGAAGTTTCTGATGAGGTTGGATTAAGAACGATGAGGTGCTGGCGGCGGCAGCTGTGGAGCTGGAGGTGGGGACTCCCCAGATTCTGCCACCTCAGTGCTCGAGAGTTTGGTTGTCTGTCAACTTTTTCTTCAGAGCCTGAGATGTAAGTTAAGATGTTAAGTGAAGTCGCTCAGTCGTGTCCGACTCTTTGCGACCCCATGGACAGTAGCCTACCACTGTCGTCCATGGGATTTTCCAGGCAAGAATACTGGAGTGGGTTGCCATTTCCTTCTCCAGGAGATCTTCCCGACCCAGGGATTGAACCCGGGTCTACCGCATTGTAGGCAGACACTTTGCCGTCTGAGCCACCGGGGAAGACCTAGCCACTCATTTCCACCGCTGCCATCCTGTCCCAGTTGCACTTCGGGTTTTCAGCTTCTGAGTTACGAACTACTAGACTAGTGAGTGGGATGCTCTCTTGGGCACCTTGGAAAATCCTCTCCGTAAGGCTGCACACAGTCAGGAAACCTCCTTGACCAAATCTTTCCTACTTGGCTCGATCGAACTTATCATATTCTTATATTTTATGAACGCAGTAGTGAGTTTTTGAAATTAATCTTGTCCACCCCCCCCCACGCCAAATCACAACATACATATATATTTTATCATCTGCTACATTTCTTTACTAAAAGCTCAAAAGTTTAATATTTGATTTTCCCCTGGCAAAGCAGTTTGGAAATTTATCATCTGCATGTTTATAGCATTGTGTTGGAGAAGGAAATTTAAATTCTAAACTGCTGTCAGAAGACCTACTAAATACTAACCATATCTTAAAGACGATGCAGAGATGTTCATTATAATCATTAAATACACAAATTCAGAAGGTAAAAGTGTAACTGTAAATTATGCAACAAATTGTTGTTCAGTCGCTAAGTCGTGTCTGACTCTTCGATCCCATGAACTGAAGCACTCCAGGCTTCCCTGTCCTTCACCATCTCCTGGAGTTTGCTTAAACTCATGTCCACTGAGTTGGTGATGCCATCCAACCATCTCATCCTCTATCATCCCTTTCTCCTCCTGTCTTCAATCTTTCCCAGCATCAGGGTCTTTTCCAATGAGTTGGCTCTTCACATCAGGTGGCCAAAGTAATAAGCATATATTCAAATAAGCCACTGTGAAGGCAGGTTTGTGTGTGTGTGTGTGTGTGTGTTTCTTTCCCCATTGTGTTCCTTGCTTTATCCCAGGAGGGTCTGTGGAACAATACTTGGTGCACAGAAGGACTTCAATAAACATTTGCTGAATAAGTGAATGGAGAAGGTACTTGTCTCCAAAGTGCTTACTTAAGATACAAAGCACATTTTAATAATACTGTCATTGCTCAAACTATTTTTTGGAAAAAATTTTTCTTTGGGAATTTCCATTAAAGCTGGTGCCATTTCTTTACAGCCATACTTCAATTTTGGGATCAAATCAATACACTCTGGATGAGTGTTTACTTATGTTATTTATCATGTGTGGATCCAAATAACTCTCAGTTCATTCTCAAAAGGTGAATTTACCATCCTGGAGGTTATTAAAAGAATTCCATAGACTCTGAAGGCAATTCTCCAAGGGATATGCCAAAATGTTTGCATTAATAAAAGCTTCATTGGAAAAAGTGTCTAACTTCCTGAGACAAATACCTTGAAGGAAATAGAACTCACCTGATTTATTCTTGTATGTGTGATAAAAAATCAATTCCATTACTCATTTTTACATTATACTCCTGGAAAGAGCTTAAGTGCATTTGATTGAGTAAAGAAAGAGGCATAAGAATTGTTTGTTCTTTACCTCTACTCTTCCACAGGTTTTAAACTGGCTGAGAATAGGATTTATTTCTTCTTTATTGATTCAAGTTCCATTTTCTATCATTTTATGCATTTTTATTCACTTTCAAAAATACCATAATCTTTCATTCCCTAAACTTCACAAATTGTTGCCTTTAACAGCAAACTAATGCGTTGTCTTAAATAATAATATTGTCTTAAAAACATGCATACTATAGAATTGTATGGAGTGAAATATTTTAATCTGTTTGGAATAAAGAGAGCAAATTCAACACATAGTCACAATCCAAATTCCACTACCATGAAAACAAAGGGATATTTTTCACCCTAAGCATTTCTATTTTGAAATGTCTTTCTTATGAAAATGTGCTTAAAGTGTATAAGTTTAAACAATTGTTATAAAATTGATGCTAGAAGCAGAGACATTACTTTGCCAACAAAGGTCTGTCTAGTCAAGGCTATGGTTTTTCCAGTGGTCATGTATGGATGTGAGAGTTGGACTATAAAGAAAGCTGAGCACCGAAGAATTTATGCTTTTAAACTGTGGTATTGGAGAAGACTCTTGAGAGTCCCTTGGACTGCAAGGAGATCCAACCAGTCCATCCTAAAGGAGATCAGTCCCGGGTGTTCATTGGAAAGACTGATGTTGAAGCTGAAGCTCCAATACTTTGGCCACCTGATGCGAAGAGCTGACTCATTTGAAAAGACCCTGATGCTGGGAGGGATTGGGGGCAGGAGGAGAAGGGGACAACAGAGGATGAGATGGTTGGACTGCATCACCGACTCAACGGACATGGGTTTGGGTGAACTCTGGGAGTTGGTGATGGAGAGGGAGGCCTGGTGTGCTGCGGTTCATGGGGTCGCAAAGAATCGGACACGTCTGAGCAACTGAACTGAACTGAACCCTTACCTAAAAAAGTGAGCATTGCCAGTGCCTTGAAGTTCTGCGGCCCATTCCTTCCCTTTTCTTTCCTTCCTCACTAAAGAGAACCAATATCCTCTAGTTCTGGAGGCAATGATCTTTTTGATTTTGTCTACATGTTTCCATATAAGTAGGCTTCTATAAACACCATGGGTTACTTAGCTACTTTTGAACTTCATGGAGTTATTCATGAGGAACGTCTGACCTCTTTCAGTCAACATTATACTAGAGATTTATCCATGCTTTTTGTCATGGTTGTTTGGAATTTCATTGTATGAATCTGCATACTTGGGTTATTATTATGTTTAGTAATAACTAATCTGCTCTGAACGTGTTTGCACATACATCCTGGGACACAAGTGCATGTATTTCTGTTGATATAGAATGAGGAGTGGAATTGCTGAATCACAAGGTATGCAATGTATTCTCCCCAAAATACCATTCTGTTACTCTATATCCTTTTCAATAGTGGGTATTTTCAATTATAAAAATTTTTGTATTTTGGTGGGTGTAAAGTCCTCCAACTTTGCCCTTCCTTTTCAGAGTTATTTTGGCTCTTCTGGGTCCTTTGCATCTCATATAAATTTTAGAATTTGTCTATCAGTTTCTTCACAGATATCCTGCTGAAATTTTGAATGGCAATCTACTGAATCTATAGATCAATTTGAGGGAGAATTAGCATGTATTATTGTCACGTATTTTTCCTTTACATATTTTATAAACCATACTATACATTATAACTTTTGTTTAATCAACTATTTAAAATTTTTATTAATTGTTTAAATTGAGATGTAGTTCACGTACAATAAAATTTACCATTTAAGGCTTACAACTCAGTGGTTTTTAGAATATTCATAAGTTTGTACAAACTTCAATACTATCTAATTTCAGAACATTTTCATCACTCCAAAAAGAAACCCCATGCCTGTTAGTAGTCACCTATTATTGTTTAAAGACATATAAATAATAATAAAAATGTCATGTATTTACTAACATAGCATCTCTTTCAGTGCTCTTACTTGTGTAGCTCCATAGTTCCATCTGGTATCAGTTACCTTCTGCCTGAAGCACATTCTTTAACATTTCTTGTAATATGGATCTGTTCATGATAAATTCATTCAGCTACTTTATGTCTCTAAAAGCCTATTTTGCCTTAACTTTTGAAACTATTTTCACTGGGTATAAAATATAGCTTAATAATTTTCTTTCTTTTAGTGCTTAAAGCTTTTGCTCCATTGTTTTCTTACCTGCACTGTTTCTGGTGAGAAATTTGTTTTCACCCTTTTCTTTGAACATTATGTTTTCTGTGGGTAGCATGGCTTTTTAAATCGAGCTGATTTTAGATTTTCTATTTATCACTGGCTTCAAGTAATTTGATTATAATGCACTTTGGCATAGTTTGTTTATATTTCTTGCATTTCTGTTTCTTCGAAATTCTTGGATCTGCAGGTTTATAATTTTCATCAAATTTAGGAACTATTTGACCATTATTTCTTCAAAATTTTTTTCTTCCTTTCCTGTTTTCTGTATTCTTCTGAGATCCCAATTACATGCTTAATAGGTGGATAAAATTGCTCCAGATAACATGGGTGTTCTTTTCTTTCTCCCTCTCTTTCTTTCTTCTTTCATTTTGGAATTCCCCTTTTCTCTGTGTGATTCATTTTTAAATGTCTCTATTAGTTTTGTTCAAGTTAACTAATGTTTACCTTACCTCTTCTAATTTGCTATTGATCCTATTCAGTTTATGTTTCTCTGAGACATTATAGGTTTTATCTCTAAAATTCAAGTCTTCAAATTACATGTTACATGTTTATTTAAATTTTTGAACCTAAGGAACAGTTAAATAACTGTTTTAGTTTCCTTGTCTGCTATTTTTGTTATGGGATAATGCTGTACACATTTTGAACACTAGAAGACATTTTATTGTTATTCTTTTACAATAACAATATTTATTTTTATAATCAGTGTTCACTTATATTTACACATATGTTCACTATTTTTTAAAATGTATTTGGTAGTATTTTTAAAATCCTAGAAATATTTAATTTTGTTAGTGGTTTTACCTATCAGTGATTTTCTTTAGACCTCTAGGTGTTACTTAGGAATGCCTTCCCAAACCAAGATTATAAGAGTACCGTTATATAATTCTACCTGTTTTTTTGTAAATTTAATTTTTTTAATATTTAGACTTTTAATTCATCCAGATTTATTGTTCTATGTTTTGTGAAGCTAAATTTCTTAGTTTTTTCTAGGTGACTAGCAAAATGACTCATTACTATTTATTGAATTTCTATCCTCTTCTTCTGATTTGTAATATAACCTTATTATATAATTATTTCTTTATAAACATGGGTCCTCTATTTTCTTGCACCAATGCCCTGACTGTTTTAATTACATAATATGCAATAATTAATATGGAACTACAAAGTGAGAAAAATATTGCTTTGTATTCTATAATGCTAGGCCATTGCAGTTGGATAAGAATCTAGCTTCTGGCTTTATTTATTACAGATGTATAACCTGAATGAGATAAGCAGCAGGGCTTGCTGGACAAAACTGTGATGTAAGTGAAAGAGGCAGTCCTTTCTTATTTTTTTTAACATCTTTTCAATATCTCTGGATTTCAGGGTCTTCATGCAACTCCAGGTTATACAGGGCTCTTCTCAAGGCCTGTTTCCTTGAGGGAAATACTTGTTTCTCTAAATCTACTTTTAACCTTCTCCTCCGAATTCTAGTCTCATCTAGTCTATATTGGAAAGACCTGATAAAATAATTTATACTTAGGTGTTGATGACTGATATATTGATTTAATGTAGTCATGGCAAATGTGTGGCTTCATTTCAACATGATCCTCCAACACCTAGTCAGTAGCCATGGTGTGTACTATTTTTTTTTGGTGATCTTGGGTTTGACCTAAGAACCTTTCTTGACACAGAACTCTAGGAGTTCCTAACACTTTATCAGAATTGGCAGATAGGTTGGAATTAGTTTCCTACTCCTGTAAGAGTGTTTTCTTTTCCCAGGAGAAACAGGCATTGGAGAAATGGAGTCACAATGTTGGCTGTAGTGGTTTCCTAGGGCTGTACAACAACATACCAAAGACTGAATGGCTTAAAACAACAGAATTTTATGGTCTCACAGTTATGGAGTCTAGAAGTCTGAGTAAGCTGTCAGCAAGGTCTTGCTTTCTGCAGTGGTTCTAGAGGTGAACCATTCCTTGCCTCTTCTGGTGTTTGCTGGCGACCCTTGGCGTTTCTGACTTGTAGATGCATCACTCTAATTACCTGACGGTCTTTCCCCCTTGTGTCTTCACACTGTCTCTCCTCTCTGTGTCTATGTCCATATTTCCCTTGTTTATAAGGACACCAGTCAGATAGTAGGTTACTTCAATGACTAGTTTTAACTCTGTTGCCTCTGGAATGACCCTATTTCCAAGTAAGATCACACTTTGAGGTCCTAGGGTTTAGGACTTCAACATGTGAATTTGGGGGGACACACAAATCATCTTTTTACAGTGGCACTCAAATAAAGCTGTGGATGGAAAACTCTTCATCTGTGTGTCAGAGCAGTCCTGTCAGGGTCAGCCAGTCCTGTACTAAAAACATAACATCACTTGATAGTGGAAAGGCATTGAAGACAGTCATTATTATTTATTTGTGTGGTTAAAGAGATCCTGGGCTGAGAGTCATAATCTGAAATTAAACCCTTGACAATTTCCAGAGGATTTAACAGGATTATTTCGTCTTTGTTCTTGTTTAGCTCTATTTTAAAGGGATTTTGAGGGAAGTGTGTATTGCTCACTGAATATCCCCATGCCTTTTTACTGTAGACACAGCAATGCAATCATGATCTAGTTCTGAACACACTGGCACATTTCTAGAATAGGCTTGTTTGTTCATGGTTTGTTTTTAATGAACCTGGAAAGTTTTGAGCTTATGAAGGAAGAATTTAGTTCTGTTGTATTGACCTTTTGGTATCACAATTTACAGGCCAACTTAAATTTATGAGCACAGGCTCAACACGCCTCATGTGAGATTTCAGTTCATCTGTGGAGAATGAGCAGAGGCAGGAAGTAAATTATGAGGTAAGGAGTAGTATTCACTAGGCATTTGCGAGATTTCTTGGTCAGCATATTAGTTGATTCATGATTAAAAAAAGAACTTATTAGATGGTGCTTTATGAAGTATTAGCTTTTTATTGCTTCTATGAAATAGGTATAATCTAATTTTATTATTAATGCAGAACAAATGTGCTGAGTCTTGAAGGTGTGCTCATCCAGAAATGGATGAAAACTGTTCTCGAGGTCGAATTTGTTTGGTGCCTTTAGGGAAACTTGTAGGTGAGGAGTCAGACACCTGGATGATGCCACCCAGTGATTTGCTCTTTCTTGATCAGCTAATAATAAATCCACTTTTGTCACTTCATTAAGGAAATTGTGACAGAAGAGCGCAGTCCTTTAATCACAAACAGTACAGTGATGTCTCTTGCTTTGCATGTGGTTTATTAAGGGCAGTCGACTTAAAGAGTTTGGCTAGTAGCAGGCATGGAGACAGCACAGCATAGTGGGAGCGCATGCACTCTGGAGACAGCCCTCAGTCCAAATTTCAAGGTCATTTCTGGGCTCTCACAAGAACCTCAGATTTCTTACTTTTAAAATGTGGCCAATGATACCTCTCTTTCAGTACTGTGAGGATTAAATCAAATGAGCTTATTATTGTAAAGTCCCAGCCCCAAATTAAATTTGCAACAAAATTAGTTTCCTATCCTTTCTCTCAAATCCTTTTTTTTTCAGTTACATGATCCTGTGATTTGATTTTTTATAACTTAAAACTAAAACCTAGCTCCATTTGGAGGAAAAGTTAGTCTGGTAATTCTTTTATGTTTCATGACTCCATAGAAGAGGCACTGTTAAAATTGTTTAGGTTCAGCATTTTAAATAAAACTACCTCTTTGCAGGAGAGACACTAGTGTAAAATAGGTTAGGAGAAAGTATATAAATATTCTAAAAGCATATACTCAGGTGCATAGCTCTTGTTCCAGGGAGTTACCTTAGATTTCTTATGTAACTTGGGAAGATAGGAGCTCTAATATTATTTCCTTCTTTGTTTCACTTAGAAGGGTCACTCATTGTCCTCTTTTTAAAAAGTTATTTGGCTGCGCTGGGTCTTAGCTACAGCACTTGAGATCTTTGATCTTTGTTGCAGCATGTATGATCTTTAGTTAGAGCATGCAAACTCTTAGTTGTGGCAGGTAGGATTTAGTTCCCTGACCAGGGATTGAACCTGGGCTCCCTGCATTGGGAGCGTGGAGTCTTAGCCATTGAACACTCAGGGAAGTTGCCATTAGTCTTTTTATGCCACTCCTGCATTATTAGAGAAAAATTAAGTTTGGCCCTATTTACCAAGTTTGGAACAGGTAGGATGACAGAAAAAGGACCCTCAGTTTCTTGCTTTAATTTTATAAAACTTTGTAGTTTTGTTTGGATAGTTAAATTGACTATAGGATTTTAAAACCTTAAATTTAAATGTTTAAAAAAAACTTTAAATTCCCTAGTGTTCAAAGTCTTTACAGAAGTCATCTACTTTGAAAATATTGTCTTATAATAAGAGTGATATTTTTAAAGCATGGCTACAAGCTTTAAAAAACAAACTGCGTGGATTGAAATTTTTGTTTTAATGACACAAAAATTAATGGATTGCCTTATATATGGCTATCAAGTAGTGTTCTGTGATTTTTTTTTATTCCGCTGAAGAGTTTTTTATGCTAAATGCTCACTGGTTTCATTATTTGACTCACAAATACATATCTTAGGTTTCAAAGTGTGTGGTAGTACTAACCATCTGTAATTTCCTTCATTTGTCAATAGAAAATGGCATTGGATGGTCAACAATTAATTGCTTAGCAACATATTATTTTCAACATATTATTTTTAAGCAATCTGATGCTTTTCAGGATCCGGAAAAAAACCTATCAATGTGCTTGGTCTATGACTGGGACAGAATTTTGCTACCATATCTCTTCTTAACAGCAATGGATACCAGCAGGTTTATGACTCCATCTCCAGAGTTATTGCCCCAAGAAATAATATTTCAATTGTAGCTATCTCTGTGAGATATCTCTATACAGATTCTCTTTTACCTTTTGCTTTGAGACTGTCAATGGATCAACCCTTCTTTTGACCGAAATTGTCAATGATGTAAATAGCAGTGGTGTATATTTCAGTAAAGATTTAAAAAAATTGAAATATGGCATGAAAGCAATGAGGTCTGTTGGAAACCACAGCAATATCATAGGCTCAAGCATTTCCTCAAATCTACATATTGCCAGACAATAAGAAATATTCGTGATAATGTAGAGTGTCTTTCAGTTTCGTTGGGTGATTTTCCACCCAAACGTGAAAGTTGCTCAGTCCTGTCTGACTCTTTGCGACCCAAACAATCATACAATTCCAAACCTTCTCTAAGTGGCCTGGTGATCTATGAAAGTCTTAATTTAGACATGTTGTACAAACAAGCACTATATTCTCAAACACACATTGCTTCAGAAGTGTGTTTTAAGAAACAGTGTGGTGCAAGCTGACACTGTTACAAATGTGTGAAAATGATAAATGTAGCAGACAGCTAAAGTGCTCCTCTGCTCAACACTTGATATATAATTTCCAGTGAAGTTATCTTTAGTAATTAACCTCTGATGTTTCTTCAAAAGGTCTGCTAATCTGAATTTTCTTTTGGGTGTCTTGGAGATTTCGATGATTGTTTTAGACACTTAGAATTGCTGCTGTTCTTCTGAGGCTTGTCTGAAGAGGGCCCGGTTTTCCTAATGCAGCAGCAACAAGAACAATATTTAGCACTTATGAGGCTCCACTTCTCAGTTTCAAAGCACTTTACAAATATCAATTAATTGCTTTGAATGGGGAGTTCTGCAGCTGCTGGAGGAAAAAAAGGAGCACACAGTGATTGGCTCATCATCATTTACAGCTGTTGAAAAATGGTCTTCAAAGAAATAATTACAGATTTTCATATATATTTAAGGAAAAAAGGAGCAGGTTACTAAGGATCTTTTTAAACAAATGACTCGTGTATTTGCATTCAGTTGAGAGAGCAGCAGCTTTGTTGCAATTCCCCTTCCCTAGACAAAAAGAAGAGAGGTGCTGTAATACTCCCTCTCCAAGAAAATGCAGACAGTAAATCCTCTTTTTGGAAATAATCTCAATCTCACTGCTTTTCGATTTTTGGCTGTTTAGAATTTTTGTTTATCAGCAGTAGGGCCACTGCTGGACTTATTTAATGTCTGATCCAGCGTTGGCTTTGTCCCTCTTTAATTTTGCATGAAAACAGAACAAGTAGATTATAATTGATAGTGCTTCTTGCATTGTTTTCCACAGAGCTTTATCTCCACAGGGGGCCAAAAAAACTATCCAAAGGGTCTTTCTGTTGCCAGGAAGAAATAGAGGCAACTCAGGCCATGGAAACAGTTTTCTCTCTTTTTCTTTTCTTTCTCTTTCTCCAAAACTCCGCACTGCCCGCCCCCCCCCCCTCCCCCGGCCCCCCACCGCTGCCGCTTCTTTTCATAATGTGAATCTCCTGGTTGGGCAGATAAGCTGCTAATTCTATTAATTTTCTTATCAAAATCAGCAAGGTAACCGAAGCTTCCAATTTAGTGATTTATTATCCCGAGTAAGCTGTGCGAAGTGCAGCTTTCATATTCTGTAATTGGCATGAGAGGGGAAGAGACTTTCAAGGGAGATGCAGCTAACCGTTACTATTTCAATTGACTATTGAGCAAACAAATGCAGTGTCCTTTCTTTGGCTTAAATCATTTAAAATGATAAAGCTAGCAATTCTGCATTTGAATATATGCCAGTAGATAGCTGTGCGCAAGATGCTGACCCCTAAGACATTAAAATATGAGCACAATAACATCCCTCTATAGGATTTCGCATCAATAAAACATCCAAGTGTGATATGTTAATTGACGTGCAAAAGGCCAAAATTGATCACACATGTAATCTGACCCTTATTATTACACCATCTCCCAAACCCCTGGAAATGAACATCTTTCCTTTGCACATTGAGTGCTGGGTTCTTTTATATATAGAAGGTGGCTGCAAACAGTGGATTCCAGTATTTAAGCATTGAAATAGAAACCAGTATCAGAGGCAGGAACATCAGCGGATGGAAAGAAAAGAAAGTGGTGACGTGTTGGATGCCAGAGGTGAGTGGGAGTGATTGGGATGTAAATATAGAAGGTAAACTAGAGTTTGGGTGGGCAAAATAGCTACTTCTTTTTATTGTCATTTGGAAAGCTCCAGAAGGTTCCTGGGCCCCAGATATTATCATCAGTAAAACAACTTGAATTGTAGGGATCCATTTCTTTGTTTATGACCACAATTTTCCTTTAAAAATAGCTGTCATATAATCACTATCAACTAGTTTAATGACTGCATATACCACCTGCATGTGTTGCCCTATTTAAACTTAAGAGCAAAGTGTTAATCCTCCCATTTATAGATGATGCTTAGACAGGCTTGAGAAATTAAAAATGTGCATAATGCTTAAGAGGCTTGGGAAGTTAAGTAACTTGTCTGACTTTACTTGGTTAGAGAGTATTCAAGCTGGGCTTTAAATTTAGAACCATGAGATCTGAACCTCTTTTCTCTAATAATTGTACTATTCTTCCTCTTGCCACCTTCTATATATATAATAAAAAACCCAGCACTCAATGTGCAAAGGAAAGATGTTCATTTCCAGGGGCTTGGGAGATGGTGTAATAATAAGGGTCAGATTACATGTGTGATCAATTTTGGCTTTTTGCATGCAATTAACATATCACACTTGGATGTTTTATTGATGTGAAATCCTATTCTTATTTTGCATAGGATATTTGCATATCCTATGTGAAATACAATTCTTCCTTGTATTTCTGGAAATATTAACACCCCAGACCATTAAATCTTCAACATAAATCACACTTTGAATTATACCATACACAAACCTTTGAATTAGTTTTTTGGTACTTAAAACTTCAAAGACAATTCATATTAAAAATGGGATCACTGTTTTTCATGAAATATAGTTTTGACAGTTTGGAACTTCCCTTCTAGTTCTTTGGGATCTTTCCCCCTTGCATTTCCTCCAGGAACAGGCCAGGGATTATTTCCCCCCGTGGAGTGCTGTCCACGGTGCCTATGGCTGGGAGATGTACTGCAGAGGTGCACAATGATTTAGACATTTGTTTGGGCTTTTAATCTTTTCTCATCTACACGTACCACCAAAATAAAAACCAGTGAAGTATGAACCCTATAAATCTGCTTGTTCTCTTACTCCTCAGAAATATTTCAGAAAGAACTTGACACTTGTAATCAGAACTGGGCTTACATGCTGCCTCCTTTTGATTCAGCGATCCTATACCCCTTCCTTTTCCATTTTAAAC
Source organism: Odocoileus virginianus (assembly GCF_023699985.2). NCBI lineage: Eukaryota > Metazoa > Chordata > Mammalia > Artiodactyla > Cervidae > Odocoileus > Odocoileus virginianus. The sequence goes on from NC_069697.1 coordinate 35,748,213, forward strand.
AGCATGAAAATAATGGGAGCCAGAAGGGCATGGGCTGGGGTAGTGCTGCTGTTGGAAGGATGTAAAATATACTTATAAGTGAATTTCCACCTGACTTCAAGTTTCTAGATTATTGAATTAAGAGAGCAAGTTGTGAGGGCAGTAGGAAGCTACCATGCTTCTCAGGGGATGCAACAAAAAGGCAGGCATATTTTCTTGACTTCTTGGACCTTTGCATATGAATCTAATGTTTTTATATCATAGGCATTATCCTATGCTAGTTTTAAAAATCAATCAAATTGCTGAGTTTGTGGCCAATTACCTGTGTCTAGTACTTCTGGGTTACCTTGATGAAATTCTGCACTCCAAGACTCTAATTGGTTGGACCTGAGGAAATTTACTTTAAAGGAAAAATTGTAGTCATGTTCCAGTCACTATAGATATTACTAGATGGTACCTTCTCACATGGCCATGCTCTGACCCTGACCATACATTTAAATTTTCTTTTAGGGCTGCTCAATTTCAATCATAATGAAGAGGTAAGTCTCAATCAAAACCTGTATGTAACCTCTCATCTATTAAAAGCAAAATTTCCATGATTATGGGATAGATCTATATGGTTAACAGCAGGCTGTGAAAGTGCTGCACTCAATACGCTACCAAATTTGGAAAACTCAGCAGTGGTCACAGGACTGGAAAAGGTCATTTTTCATTTTAATACCAAAGAAAGGCAATGCCAAAGAATGCTAAAACTACCAGACAATTGCACTCATCTTACATGTTAGTAAAGTAATGTTCAAAATTCTCCAACCCAGGTATCAACAGTATGTGAACAGTGAATTTCCAGAGGTTCAAGCTGGACTTAGAAAAGGCAGAGGAACCAGAGATCAAATTGCCAACATCTGTTGGCTCATTGAAAAAACAAGAGAGTTCCAGAAAAACATCGATTTCTGCTTTATTGACTATGCCAAAACCTTTGACTGTGTGGATCACAACAAACTGTGGAAAATTCTTAAAGAGATGGGAATACCAGACCACCTGACCTGCCTCTTGAGAAATCTGTATGTAGGTCAGGAAGCAGCGGTTAGAACTGGACACGGAAAAACAGATTGGTTCCAAATAGGAAAAAGAGTATGTCAAGGCTGTATGTTATCCTGCTTATTTAGCTTATATACAGAGTACATCATGAGAAACGCAGGGCTGGATGAAGCACAAGCTGGAGTCAAGATTGCAGGAAGAAATATCAATAACCTCAGATATACAGATGATACCTCCCACGGTTATGGCAGAAAGTGAAGAAGAACTAAAGAGCCTCTTGAGGAAAGTGAAAGAGGAGAGTGAAAAAGTTGGCTTAAAACTCAACATTCAGAAAACTAAGATCAAGGCACCTGGTCCCATCACTTCATGACAAATAGATGGGGAGACAGTGGAAACACTGTCAGACTTTATTTTTTTGGGCTCCCAAATCACTGCAGATGGTGACTGCAGCCATGAAATTAAAAGGCGCTTACTCCTTAGAAGAAAAGTTATGACCAACCTAGACAGAATATTAAAAAGCAGAGACATTGCTTTGCTAACAAAGATCAATCTAGTCAAGGCTATGGTTTTTCCAGTGGTCATGTGTGGATGTGAGAATTGGACCATAAAGAAAACTGAGTGCCGAAGAATTGATGCTTTTGAACTGTGGTGCTGGAGAAACTCTTGAGAGTCCCTTGAACTGCAAGGAGATCAAACCAGTCAATTCTAAAGGAGATCAGTCCTGAATATTCATTGGAAGGACTGATACTGAAACTGAAGCTCCAATCCTTTGGCCGCCTGATGTGAAGAACTGACTCATTTGAAAAGACCCTGATGCTGGGAAAGATTGATGGTGAGAGGAGGGGATGACAGAGGATGAGGTGGTTGAATGACATCACTGACTCAATGGACCTGAGTTTGAGTAAGCTCCGGGAGTTGGTGATGGACAGGGAGGCCTGGTGTGCTTCAGTTCATGGGGTTGCAAAGAATTGGACACGACTGAGTGACTGTACTGAACTGAACTGATGGTAACTTAGGTTTAAAGTTTCTTCTATGTTTGGAACAATTAAATCATATTAAGTATTGTCAGTCTAATAGTGGGCTTCCCTGATGGCTCAGCAGTAAAGAATCTGCCTGCAATTCAGGAGATCCAACTTCAATCCCTGGGTTGGGAAGATCCCCTGGAGGAGGGCATGGTAACTACTCCAATATTCTTGCCTGGAGAATCTCATGGACAGAGGAGACTGGTGGGCTATAGTCCACAGGGTCACAAAGATTGGACATGACTGAGTGACTGAGCACATTATGATATGACACAGGGCAAGCATTCTCTGAGAACAGAAATGTTCTTTGAAAATAGAATATTATTTTCAAACAGAAGAGGCTTAACAATAATTAGCAAGATTTGGCTTTAAAGAAAGGTTATGTGGGACCTTGTTAAAAGGAAAAGAGGAAGGTAATACTTATTATGGGATAATAATTCCCTGGGTTCCTGGGAAGTGTTCACTATGTAAGAGTAGGATAGAAAAGCAATCTGGTAAGCAGAAGTGTGGAAAGGTTGACCAGATGAAAGAGGAAAAAGACACAACTGTATTTGTGATAATTATTATTTACAAAACACTATGTGTTAAGCACTGTGGTATGTGATTTCCCTGTATTGTCTCATAAATTATTTCCATTTTGCACATGAAGAAATTGTCTAGTTATCATTATTATGTTCAAAATTGTTTTGCAAGGGCATGACAAATATGAATTCTTGTGTCTACTATCAGTGAAACACTAGCTATAGAGGCTTGGGTATTATGAATTAAAAAGAGAATTTATGTATGGAACAAAATTTCCATAGCTGATTCAGTGGTTTGTTGTTCAGTTGCTCAGTCATGTCCGTCTCTTTGCAACCCCATGGAATGCAGGATGCCAGGCTTCCCTGTCCTTCACCCTCTCCCAGAGCTTGCTCAAACTGATGTCCAATGAGTTGATGATGCCATCCATCCATCTCATCCTCTGTTATCCCCTTCTCCTCCTGACTTCAATCTTTCCCAGCATCAGAGTCTTTTCCAATGAGTCAGTTCTTCGAGTCAGGTGGCCAAAGTATTGGAGTTTCAACTTCAGTGTCAGTCCTTACAATGAATATTCAGGACTGATTTCCTTTAGGATTGATTGGTTTGATCTCCTTGCATTCCAAGGGGCTCTCAAGAGTCTTTTCCAACACCACAGTTCAAAAGCATCAATTCTTCGTTGCTCAGCTTTCTTTATGGTCCAACTCTCACATCCATGCATGACTACAGGAAAAACCATAGCTTAGACTAGACAAACCTTTGTCAGCAAAGTAATGTCTCTGCTTTTTAATATGCTGTCTAGGTTTGTCATAGCTTCTCTTCTAAGGAGCAAGCATCTTTGAATTTCACGGCTGCAGTCACCATTTGCAATGATTTTGGAGCCCAAGAAAATAAAGTCTGTCACTATTTCCATTGTTTCCCCATCTATTTGCCATGAAGTGATGGAATAAGATGCCACGACCTTAGAGTTTTGAATGTTGAGTTTTAAGTCAGTTTTTCACTCTCCTCTTTCACCTACATCAAGAGGGTCTTTAGTTCCTCTTTGCTTTCTGCCATATAAGGGTGGTGTCATCTGCATATCTGAGGTTATCGATATTTCTCCCAACAATCTTGATTCCAACTTGTGCTTCATCTAGCCTGGCATTTTGCATGATGTACTCTGCATATAAATTAAATAAGCAGGGTGACAACATACAGCTTGACATACTCCTTTCCCAAATTTCACTAAGATTATATAAATCTTGATGACTAATAGTATAATTCTAGTCAAGTCACAAAAATTCTCTAATCTTCAGTACAAAATAGAATAAAGTGTCTGCTCTTATCTATTCTACAAAAGTCTTTTGAAAGTAACCAAAACAGGCTTAATAAGGCAAAGCGTAATTGTGAAGAAAGGCATTTATAAGACAAATTATTTGTGATTTTAAAGAACAGACTTTTTGACTCAGCTGGAGAAGGTGAGGGTGGGAAGATTTGAGAGAATACCATTGAAACATATACATTACCATATGTAAAATAGATGACCAGTGCAAGTTCGGTGCATAAAGCAGGGCGCCCAAAGCCAGCTCTCTGGGACAACCCAGAGGCTTGGGGTTGGGAGGGAGCTGGGGGGAGGGTTTAGGATGAGGGGGCACATGTGTACCTGTGGCCAATTCATGTTGATGTATCACAAAAACCATCACCATATTGTAAAGTAATTATTTTCCAGTTAAAATAAATTAAATTAAAAAAGAAAAAATTGACTATGGATACTTTTCACAAATCTAGCTAGAATGAAACTAGAACTTGATTCTGTTTGCTTCCAAGTTTCCATCTGTATCTTCTGTGTACAAAGGTGACTTTGACTTCAAAGGGCAATGGGAATTGGATCTAGTATGAAAATGGGGCTAGGAAATATATGGTCTTTCAGGAAAAGTTTATTACATACTGTACAGGAGCCCAAGTTTTATTTTGATTGAATACTTTTTTCAGTGGGATTTACTAGCTAATTACTTCCCAGCTTTGTGCTTTGGCAAGACTTACCTAATCTATAATGTGTACTGAAGGACTTGAAAGCCTCAAGGTTTGTATGCTTTTATGTAAAATTATTAATATTAATAACAATTAACCATAAGTGGTAACTAGAGTAGGCTAGATGGCCTTTCCCTCTTTCAAAAACTTCTTTATGTTCTTAGTTTCAAAAGGTAGAGGTGATAATGCAAAAGATATCAGAGACAGTTTAAATTATTGATCTTGAAGTGAAGTTTAAATAATTAACCCAACAAGGGGACTACCTTTCATTTGTGTCAAATTGGAAGCTCTAAATACCATCTGCTTATGTCATAGGAAAATTTTTTGTCTGTTTGTAGTCATGCTGAGTTTGGGGTTCCTGTTGGCCTCATTTTTAAGACCCTCATCCATTAATCTTAGTAGGTATTAGTCAGTATCACCAGTAATTAGTCTTTTAAGTTGCATCCAGATGGAAGGTATAAATTATGAGAAGTTTCCTGCCAGGCACAAGTGTAGATGATTCATGGGCCTATAGTACTTGCCTCTTTCTCTGTTCAGAAGCTGGAAGAGTATGCACTTGAAAAGATTACCCTTCATGCTTTGTCTCAATTTCAACAATTGCTGGCTGTTACATCTGGTGTATCTGGCAACACAACAGGCTGAACTCCTTTTGAGTTTTTCAGACTTACTCTACAGTCTCTTTTGGCTCCCTTTTCTAGTCTTCCTTCTCTAATGTCAGTAGCGTGTCTCTCCAGAAGTAGCCTTGACTGCAGTGAATATAGTTTTGCAGGCAGCCCCTCGCCTTGGCTAGTGGGAGTACAGTGGGGGGTGTACTCCTGTAGGAAGGGTGACCAGATTAGATTTTTCTCAGTGAGGATTTAACTTTGAATACATGTATACTCTAGTTGCAATCTTAACCTCAGTCATACTAGATCAGGCATGTAGATTAAAGAAAAGAATTTTGGCCACCAGGTTTATATGATTCTCTGGTACCTTTTACTTAATATCGCACTTTCCTGGCAAAACTTTTCCCTTAAATAAGCTGTGGTAGCCACCACGTTTTCTGTGTTCGTATTTAATCAGAGGAGCATTTCTGGAAAAAGTGAGATGAGATTGGTAAGACTAAAATTTTATGATTACTTCATAGTTAATATGTGTTAGACAGAAATGCACCTAAGCTAACTAAGCAAAAATGGGAATTTATTGGCTTATGTTAAGTGGAAAGGTAAAGGAGTGGTCAACGTTTTGCCATGGCTGGATCTGGACACTCAGAACAGTATCATCAGGCTTCTGCTTTTCTGTTCAGCTTGATGACGAAGTGACATCTAACATCCTTAACTAAGCTTACATTTTCTCTGTACTTTTAATAGCGGTGAGAGGGAAAGAGTGTCCTTTCTGATAACATTAGAAATTTTCAGGCTATTGTCTGATTGGCCAAGCTAGGGTCATGTGCTTATTATTAGAGCAGTAATTCTAAGTCTACCCCTGAAGTCAAGGTCTAGGATAGGTCCATTTAAATCTCTTGTGCTGATCAGGCTTATCATAGATTGAAGAGGGGAACATCCATGTAAATAATGAAACTCATAAGTGTTCTCAAAACTGTTCAACATCTCTTACTGAAATCTTCTGGTCTGAGCTGGACTTCTGATGTTAACAGTAAATATTTCAAACCATCTCTTCTGTTATAAAATCTCTGATCTTCTCCACCCCACCCCAACATTTTCTCTCTCAGTGATGAATAACCTTTCTTTCTATTGATATCATACCAAAAAAGCTCACAGAAGGTGGAAAGCCCCACCTTCTATTTCCTGCTACCTAACACGCTAATACAAGAACTTACATTTACATTCCACATCTTCTCTCTCTTTACTGCAGCAGGGGTTCCTGTTTCTATTTATGGCCAGTGCCATTATCTGTGCTACTTCATGCCCTCTGACATCTAAATACTAACCATTCCCCATCTTTGTCATGCACATTCTACTGTATTCTCCTATTAGAACATACCCATTCTCTTTCTCTTCAGCTTTTTAATAAACTTTGTTATTAACCACACATTCCTTCTGAAGTTATTTCCTTAAAACTTTCCTTCCATCAAAGTCAAACTTACGGATAATGAAAGTTCTTATCTCCATTTTCTCATCCCCACTTGTTTTTTTGACCAACATTAATCTAACTTTGACCAAAACAGAAAACCTTATTATGGCCCTTCTGCTTAGAATCCAAATTCTTAGGATAAGAATCTAAATTCTCAAAATGGTTAAAAAGGCCTAGACAGTTTCACTCCTTTGGGGATCTCCAGCTGAGGCAGGAGATAGATGAGCCCCAGGCCAAGCAGCTGGAATTTGACCTCTGTGAACAGATAGTCCAAGATAAAAATAATAGTAGGAGCAGAAGGAATGAGTCCTGCTTGGGTAACAGATAAAGAGACCACATATTTCTCTTTCTCTAATGTTGAGGAGAACTCCCTGACTATACATGCACAGAAAGTCTCCTTGGGGGTCCAAAGGAAGGGGTCTCCATCATGTAATGGGTGTGGTCAACCTACCCATAGGCCTCTGTGCTGGAATTCATTTTGGCTAAAAGACGCTCACACATGTCAGGGAGGGACCTAGGAGAGGCCAGGTGGGAAAAAAAGAAGTAAGATCATTGGTCAAAGGTAAACAAAGACCCAGAAGAACTGCTCTCTGTAAGTGATTTGGACACTTCTCTGGGGCACTCCTGCTCTTTCTCTCTGAATATTTATCGGGTATGTATCTCTGTCTTGCTTCTGTCTTAACTAAATAGTTTCTCTGTGTGTTCTCCTGCATGTTGTGCTGTCTCTCTAATAAGAAACTTTATATTTATTTTATTTACAGTTTTTGCCTCTTTGAAACATCCTTGCTTTCAAATGGGGCAAGATCCAGGGAAACTTTGCTTCTAACCTCCAGTTCTTGCTGGTCTAGTGGCTAGGATTCCTGGCTTTCATCCAGGCTACTGGGTCTAATTCCTGGGCAGGGGACTAAGATCTTACTTCAAGCAACCACTCCCTGCTGTCTCCCTGAGATCACAGCCACATCTCATACCAATCTCCTCATTTCACATTACAGCTATGAGCTTGTGTTTCACTTCCTTTCATATATTATATCACATTCCTAGCAGGAACTAGCTAGTACATCCCAACTGCGTGCTTAAGGAGTTTATGATGGACTATTTACAACCTATATTCAAGGTTAAGGAAAAGTAAGAGATTATGGAGCAAGTATCTGAGAGCTGTTAGCAAGAACGTAGATCCCTATAGGTATCAGTGGAAGGAAGGACTACAGATTCCTGAGGTGGCTTTGCTGTAGTCCTGGAATAAGACAACCTATCAGGGGCTGTGTTTTTAGAGAGATAATCACAGCAATTCCCAACCAACAACAAGCAGGGGGAGAACCAGAGTAAATGTCTCGAACAATTGGCTAAAAGTTAGCAGAATCCAGAGGACAGAGAAATTGGGTGATACCCAGAAGTAAACATTTGGAGGTACAGAGCAGGGTAAAGAGGCTAGAGAATGGACTAGGAAGGGCGATGGACAGTCTCTAGCTCCTTCTCACTATGGCAGTTCTGTTTCTCTGTCTAGATACCCCTTTATGAGGCTGATCCTCTTCAGTTATTAATTGTTAATTCTTTCTCATCCTTCATTTCAACTCAAGCGTCTGTTTCTAAGGGAAGATGTTTTTAATGAAATCATAGATCAAGGCCCTTCATTTATGCTGGGGGTCTTGCTCCTTTCCTTCTCAGAGCTTATCTCAGTTTGTGATTAACTTGATATTATTGTGATAACTTAAATTTAACTAATGTCTGTCTCCTTCTTAAGGCTCTATGTTTCATATCACTGGGAACTATGTCCGATCTGACTCATGTCACAGTCCTTAAGCCCTAGTACATAATGGCTCAATGGCTTGTGAATAGCGGAAATTCACAAAATGCCTGCTGAATGAGTAAATAGACTGCAAATATAATCAAAGCACATGAAAATATTTACCCAATGTCATTTACAACTGCTTTGCGATTTCTTTTTTCACTGTATTGCCTTTGGTTTAGGAAAGTGTTGTTTTGCTGGGTTGACATACTCTTTAGTAATTTGGCCAGATAGGTATAATCCTACCTATTGGTAAGGTAACTGCAGACTCATGATTCTCTTATGATGTTTTAGGTAAATGCATTTTTTTAAAACTTGTACTTGGTCAGTAACCTTTCACTAAATGCAAAATACCTGACTGACACCAACATGCTTTTCTTTCTACGGCAGCAAGGGGTTTAATGCTTTTAAAATGATATAGATGGGCTAGGTTAAATGTTTTGGTTTCTCTATCTCAGTTCAGCTCAGATAACACACATTTATTGAGTGTCTATTATACTCCAGTGGTAAGTACTGAAGATGCAAAAATGATTAGGATATAATCCTGCTCCCAAGAAGTCTAGAGTCTGCAAGGGGAAACAGAAACATATTTAATTAATATACAATCTGGTAAATGCAGTGATTAGAAATGGATTATTTGTGGAGTTAACGAAGCTTAAGCTTCAGAACCCTCACTTGTTGGGCTTGCTCCAAAGTCCTAGCAATGTGTTCACGTGTACATATGCTCTTGTAAAATTTGTGAATGCCAGCTATTTTCAGAGCATTTGGGCAGGAGTGCACATTCTTGTTTTACTGTGGCTTCCTCTGCATCTCACTTTTCCTTGTATTATGTAGCATAAGACTAACAGCAGGCATTTTCAGGATTTAGGCAAACCATTTAACATAAGAGTAATCCATGTCTGTGCCCCAACCACTAATGCCAAATAAGCTGAAGTTAACAGTTCTGTGAAGACCTACAAGACCTTCTAGAACTAACGCCAAAAGAAAAAGATGTTCTTTTCATCATAGGGGAATAGAATGCAAAAGTAGGAAGTCAAGAGATACCTGGAGTAACAGGCAAGTTTGGCCTTGGAGTACAAAATAAAGTAGGGCAAAGGCTAACAGAGTTTTGCCAAGAGAATGCACTGGTCATAGCAAACACCCTCTTCTAATAACACAAGAGACAACTCTACACATGGACATCACCAGATGATCAATACCGAAATCAGATTGCTTATATTCTTCGCAGTCAAAGTTGGAGAAGCTCTATACAGTCGGCAGAAACAAGACCTGGAGCTGACTGTGGCTGAGACTGTGAACTCCTTATTGCAAAATTCAGACTTAAATTGAAGAAAGTAGGGAAAACCATTAGGCCGCTAAGGTATGACCTAAATCAAATCCCTTATGATTCTACAGTGCAAGCTACAAATAGATTCAACATATTAGATCTGATAGACAGAATGCCTGATGAACTATGAACAGAGATTTGTAATGTTGTACCGGAGGCAGAAAATGCAAAATGAAAAAGAAAAATGCAAATGAAAAAGGAGTGCAAAAAGGTAAAATGGTTGTCTGATGAAGCCTTGCAAATAGTTGAGAAAAGAAAGGAAGTAAAAGGCAAAGGATAAAGGAAAGATATACCCATTTGAATTTGCAGAGTTCCAGAGAATAGCAAAGAGAAATGAAAAAGTCTTCCTAAGTGAACAATGCAAAGAAATAGAGGAAACCAATAGAATGGGAAAGACTAGAGAGCTCTTCAAGAAAATTAGAGATACCAAGGGAACATTTCATGCAAAGATGGGCACAATAAAGGACAAAAAACAATATGGACCTAACAGAAGCAGAAGATATTAAGAAGAGGTGGCAAGAATACACAGATGAGATATACAAAAAAGATCTTAATGACCTGGATATCCACAATGATGTGATCACTCACCTAGCCAGACATCCTGGAATGAGAATTCAAGTGGGCCTTAGGAAGCATCACTAAGAACAAAGCTAGTGGAGGGATGGAATGCCAACTCAGCTATTTCAAATCCTAAAAGATAATGCTGTTAAGTGCTACACTCAATATGTCAGCATATTTGGAAAACTCAGCAGTGGCCATAGGACTGGAAAAGGTCAGTTTTCATCCCGATCCCAAAGAAAGGCAATGCCAAAGGACGTTCAAATTACCACACAATTGCTCTCATTTCACATGCTAGCATTATAATGCTCAAAATCCTCCAAACAAGGCTTCAGTGGTAGGTGAACTGAGACTTTCCAAATGTACACTTTGGATTTAGAAAAGGTAGAGGAACCAGAATCAAATTGCCAACATCTGTTGGATCATCGAAAAAAGCAAGAGAGTTCCAGAAAAACACCTACTTCTACTTCACTGACTATGCTAAAGTCTTTGACTGTGTGAATCACAACACACTGTGGAAAATTCATCACAAGATGGGAATACCAGACCACCTTACCTGCCTCCTAATAAAATCTGTATGCAGGTCAAGAACCAACAGTTAGAACCAGACCTGGAACAAGGGACTGATTCCAAATTGGGAAAGAAGTACATCAAGGCTGTATATTGTCACCCTGCATATTTAACTTATATGCAGGGTACATCATGTGAAATGCCAGACTGGATGAAGCACAAGCTGGAATCAAGATTGCCGGAAGAAATATCAATAACTTCAGATAACTCCCCAACTTATGGCAGAAAGTGAACAGGAACTAAAGAGCCTCTTGATGTAGGTTAAAGAGGAGAGTGAAAAAGCTGACTTAAAAGTAAACATTCAAAAAACTAAGATCATGGCATCCAGTACAATCGCTTCATGGCAAATAGATGGGAAGACAATGGAAACAGTGAGATATTTTATTTTCTTGGGCTCCAAAATCACTGCAGAGGGTGACTGCAGCCATGAAATTAAAAGACATTTGTTCCTTGGAAGAAAAGCTGTGACATACCTAGATAGTGTAATGTCAGCATTACTTTGCTGATAAAGAGGTCCATATAGATAAAGTTATGGTTTTTCCAGTAGTCATGTACGGATGTGAGAGTTGGACCATAAAGAAGGCTGAGTGCCGAAGAACTGATGTTTTTAAACTGGGTGTTGGAGAAGACTCTTGAGAGTCTCTGGGACTGCAAGGAGATCAAACCAGTTAATCCTAAAGGAAATCAATCTCAAATATTCATTGGAAGGACTGATGCTGAATCTGAAGCTCCGTACTTTGGCCACCAGATGGGAAGAGCCAACTCATTGGAAAAGACTCTGATGCTGGGAAAGATTGACAGCAGCAGGTGAAGGGGATGACAGAGGACAGGAGGGTTGGATGGCATCACTGATTCAATGGATATGATTTGAGCAAGCCCAAGGAAATGGTGAAGGACAGGGAAACCTGGCATGCTGCAGTCCGTGGGGTCACAAAGAGTCGGACACAGCTGAGAACTGAACAAAGACTAGGAGAAGTTGAATTGATACCTTTTGTTTGGGTTTCATGACATATATTTATGTGTTTTTCAGTCACTTCCATGTATAACTAAGTAATTACTAATTATCTTGGTATTCTAGGACTGCTTTATTTCTTATTGTGTCGACTCAGCTGACACTGTGCCATGAGAGTACAAGGCTAGACTTTGTAGGATGATATGAATGTGTTCTACCATCCTGGTGTGGCAAGAATGTGGATGGAGAAAAGCAAAATTTGAAATAAATGGGCCAGAAGCTAGTCTGTGGAAAAAATTTTCAGTGATTCAATGTGTAAAACTAAAAGCGAAGGTTTTGATTTTCACTGATGTCTGGTTAAAATAGAACTTTCATCCACAATAATGAACACACCATATGTTGTTTTTTTGGATGGGAATTTTGTGAAACAGAGTTATCAGAAATTCTGTGTTTGTAACAGTACAGAGAACTTGTCTGTATATAATATAGTATGTTTTATGCAGTCCAACTATCAATAATAAAAAACAAATATTTGTCAACTGTGGCAAAGGAAAGACTGAATTGTATTTCTCTTGTCTCTATGGAAAATATTACAAAATCATGGTATGAAGAGGTCAGAAAGAGTATGCAATCAACAAGTAGGAGAAAATGCATAGGAAATGTCTGCTAAAGGTATCCTGCAGTTAATCAACTAAATCTGAGGTTATTTTTTTCTGTTTTCTGATAGATGGTTTAGTTTTTTAACTTTTCAAAAATTGTATTTTGATGTGATTCTTGTATCTAATTTTGTATTTGTAATTTTTTTATTCTTTTGCTGAAAGAGGGTCACAGAAATTGTATTAGTTTCAAGCCCAGAAACCCGAAGCTGCTCTGATGGTGACAGAGGCAGCACCTGCTGCTGAGCGCTGCTGGATGGGGTGGTAAGGGAAAGGCAGTAACCGAATTCTTCTCTAAAGAGGGGTCATGCAAGCTGAGCCCCCGAGGATGAGTAAGACTTGGCCAGGTAAACTCTCCAAATTGCAGAGGGGCTTGAATGAATCTTTGTAGTTTCTTTTTAGTCTGGTTCTCATAATAGGGCCTGCTTGGTCACCTGTTTCATTTAAGATGTTTGCCCTTGTTTTAATGCACAGGGTCTTTATTTTATAACTGATTGTAGAGAGAGGAAGTTTGGGGTGAAGTTTGCTGAATGCTGTGGATTAATTTTGATTTTCCCACTGAGAAAGGAGGCCAAGAACTTGTGAAACCTTTAGTGTATTTGAGAGGCACAGACAGAGCTATTTTAGAGCTTAGGTGGCTGTTTTCCCGTATTTATTATACTTGAAACCCAGCTTCATTCTGAGTTCAGGCCTTTGGCATGGGCAATGGTGTAACCTTGGTGGTGGTGAATAGTCAGAAGAATGTTTCTCTGAGTGGCTCCACAGGCTGCCGAGGTGGGTAAGCAGTGACCAGAGCCAAAGAGAAAAACAAATAACCACCTAGCTCTGTGGTGTCATCAGCTGGCAGATTGGTCTGTGGGTTCAGTTATTTATTTAATAAATATTTATTATGTTCCTACTATGTGCCAGATTCTATTCTAGGTTCTTGGGCTACAGTAGTGAACAAAGCATGTAAAACTGGCTTCTATGGTATGCATTGAAGATATTCCTTGAAAATAACAAGCAACAAATGGAACTCTGTGGAGGAAGATTATGTTAGCTCGTAGGTGCATGCTAAGTCACTTCAGTTGTGTTCAACTCTTTGCAACCCTATGGACTGTAGCCCGCCAGGCTCCTCTGTCCTTGGGATTCTCCAGGCAAGAATACTGGAGTGGATTGCCAGGCCCCTTTCCAGGGGATCTTCCTGATCCAGGTATTAAACCTGTTTCTCATTATGTCTCCTGCATTGCAGGCAGGTTCTTTACCACTAGTGCCACCTGAGAAGCCCACGAGTATAGGCCATTAAACTTTGCATTGTCCTCTGCCATATAATATTGCTTATTTTCATAGAAAATACTATTTGCCCAGCCAACTCTGTGAAAAAAACTAGTATTCCAGGAAGGTGTTATGTGTGTAGCCTGGTACATAAACCCTCCATGTGAGTTAAGTGAAGAGAAACCATTGGAAAGTTTTCAAAAAAGGGAACGAGAGGATCAGGTTTGGTGTAGTTTAGTTGCTCAGTTGTGTCCAGCTCTTAAGATCACGGACCGTAGCCCAACAGGCTCCTCTGTCCATGGGATCTGCATTGAGTTAAATCATTCTTACTTCTCTGTGGGCTTGAGTGAAGGAAGCAGGGAGACTAATTTGGAGGCTAATGTAACACTCCAGACTGGAGATGATGTGAACCAGAGGCAGGACTGGGAAAACTGGAAGGAAAGAGAAGGATCCAATTCAAGCAATACTTGGGAAGTCAACTGAACAGAACTTGGAAACTGATTGCTTGTGGGTGGTTTCAGGAGTTAGAAAAGTTGAGGAATATTCCCAGAATTTGTAGAATGGATGGTTGGGCTACCAAATGAGAGAATATGAAGCTGGAAGAATGCTTTCAGGGGTAAAACAATGAATTCAGTGTTGATGTCTATGAGTTTGATGTCTATGAATGTCTGATGGAAGTGACTATAAGAAAGTTGGATTTTTAAGTCTGTTGTGGGAAGTGCTGTAGACTGGGAATAAATATTGCCAATTATTGGAATGCAGGTGATACTTGAAGTGGAAGTAATGGATGAGATGTTGAAGAGGAGTAGGGAAAGGGGTTGGGGAAAGCAGTGGCCCAAGGATGGACATTAGGAAACAGCTCACACCTAGAATATGGGCAAAGGTATGTGGCCCTTCAGGACATCGAGAGGGGCCCAGAGAAGCATGAGAAGTTTATGTTACTCTCTTGTGGAGCAAGCAAATGGGCAGTTGCTGAAGCCTCATTTATTCATCCAAGAAATATTTATTAAATATCCCTGGATATGTTGCAACATTTCCCACTAATTATTTGGTGACTGGCTTCAGATGCCCAGATGGTTGTATTGTTGAAAACACATACAATTAGCTCCTTGGTGGAAAGAAATGGCTCTAAATAAGGTCCCTTAGCCCATAGCAGGAAGACCCAAGATGTTGAGCGTGAAGTCAGCAAAGCTGTTGCGAAGCCCAGCCAGATGGGAACTGGGGATGAGGGTCATGTGTGGCAAACAGGCCGGCCTGAGGGACACACGTGTTGGGTACTGGAGGCGTGCTGTGTGGCTTCTGTCACTGAACCACAAGCAAGTCTGGTGCGTGGCTGGCAGACGCCACCTCCAGCACAAGTGTCTGAATCCGCCCTTAAGCCATGGAGGCTGCGCTTGCCGCTTTCCTCCCCCAAAGCAGCCTTTACAATCTGTTCAGCGCTGTCTCTACGCTTGGGAGAATCTGGAGGAACTATGATTCACTGTCTGTGAGGCTATGGCAAAGAAAGACAGACTACTGTCCTACTTTTGGAAAATGATGAAGAAAGAAAATGGTCTCTTCCTTTTAGAAGTAGAGCTTACTTTGTATAGTAGGTGAGAGGACAGCGAACTGCTGGCAATAATTTTCAGTCCCAGCAAATATGTTCACAGAGATTTCAAGGATAAAATTTTCAAACAGAAAATGTGTTTTAAAGAAGAAAGTCTTAAGACAAAAATGCCTTTTTTTTTTTTTTTAAAACAAATGAACAGTTGTTGATTTCTTTTGTAAGCACCCTTCCATTTTTGTTTCTTGCACTGAACTTTAAAAAATTTTTTATAGAAGAGATGGTTATGTATTAGCTGCTTTAAATACATTCATTTGATCCTCAAATACTTGTGATACTGGCATTATCTCTACTTCATAAAGGAGAAGACAGGCACTCAGAGAGGCCATTTACACTGCTTGTTTCTCTAAGATACTAACGGACAGAATGAGAATCTGATCCCATGGACTCGGGGTCCACATTATTCTACCAAACTGCACTTCGTGGTACTCCTAGATACTACTGTGCATGCTATGTTGCTTCAGTTGTGTCTGACTCTTTGTGACTCTATGAACTGTAGCCCACCAGGCCCCTCTGTCCATGGAATTCTCCAGGCAAGAATACTGGAGTGCGTTGCCATGCCCTCCTCCAGGGGATCTTCCTGACCCAGGGATCAAACCTGTGTTTCTTATGTCTCCTGCACTGGCAAGCAGCTTCTTTACCTGCCACGAGCACCACCTGCGAAGCCCAGATACTACTGTATAAATATATATATTTGGGTTTGGGGGCCATGGCACCTAACCAATTTCACAGTTGAGTCAAGAACCTAGTATGGGACTGTCAGGAAACATAGTAGCTAAACGCTCTGTTATTTGCCAGGTACACCGTGGGAGGGAGGGTGGGAGAGTTTAGAGCGTGTGGCCCATCCCTCTTCTTGTTTCTCCCCACCATCAAAGATCCATCATGGGAGACTGTGAATGGTGAGGAGGAGGAGGAGAGCAAGCCCCTCACTGTCAGACTTGGGTGCTGGGTCACCACTATGGGGTGGTACAAGGCAGGATCAGGAGGATGGGTGTAGGATCACGTTGTGTTAGGCTCCTCAGGGTCCAGTAGGTCAAGGCCTGTCTCTAGTCTTCAAGCTGAGTCAGGGAAGACAAAATTAGACTACAGAAGAAGGCGTGTAAACTGATTTCAGTACTCAGTTTAAGTAGAGCTTGCTCCCATCGGAAAGTAGAATTTAACTGATAGCTGCTAACTGGAATCCATCACCTGCCTCCCCTGTTGGTGACAGCATTAGGCGGGGTTGGCATTGGGAGGTTTCTTGGAGTGGATTGATCTTTGATTTTTATGTTTTCTTGTACCGCCACCCCTACCTTTTTTTTTTCTTTTTACAGTCTCATTACAGGAAGACAAATTGTGAGCAGGGTCTAGGCCTGCCCTCAGCTTTTGATCAAAGTATATCATAAAACCTCAAATAAAATTATAAGCTAAGTATGTATAGATATTTGCTTACTTCATTACAAAACCTAAGGTTAAGTTCTGCTGACTGCTAAATGTCCTTTTTATTTAAAAAAAAACAAAACCCATCATCCTGTGAGCATCTTCACAATGCACAGTACTATAACTGTTTTCAGTGTTTGCTGGTTGAAGAGATTCCCTGTTACTACATGGACATTACCTTACTAAAAGCTTCTTGACCTAGTTGAACCATAATGTATTCTAGGCATTTGCCAAATAAAAGTCTTTGCTTCACTCTTTTTGCTGTCCTGGTAACCCTCTAGGGCCTTAAAAACTGTGGCCTGGCAACTTTTTTCTTTTGTTTCTTTTTTGTAAGACTGAATATGCAATGTGGTTTTGCAGATCTAGTGGCAAGAGATTGGCTAGCTTCCATACTCATTTGAAAATCACTATTGGTGCCTCTGCTGGAGGGGTTTTGATTCACCATCTCTAATCTGCCTTTCTGAAAGATTTAGTGACCAGATGTCCAGGATCAGTGAGGAAGATCTTGCCTGCCAGAGTCTATATTTTTTTCCCTGTCATCCTGTTGGCCCAGGGATTTGGAAATCCCCATCAAGAGCTGATGGCTGTGGATGTCTCTAGTAGAAATATTGCTAAGCAGAACCTACATTATTAGACTAACCCAATTCTAATACATTTAAAACTCCTTTGACTTCATCTTTATAAATTCTTTTTTTATCAACTTTCTACTTTTAACTATCTTTTCTGTTCTTCTATTTCAAGTCTGTTCATAACTCTTCTTATCTTTGACTTTATTTCTTCCCTGCAACAGAGATATGTCTATGATGATTCCATTTTGCTATTGCTTTCTTGACATGCTTGTTGTAATCTTGCTAAGTAAATGAACTTGCTACTCAAGGTGTGGTCCTTGAACCATCAGTATCATCTGGGAGTCTGTTAGAAGTGCAGGGGGAGATGGAATGTTGGTCAAAGAGTACAAAGTTTAGTTATGCAAGATGAATAATTTCTGGAGATCTAATGTACAGTGACTATAATTAACAACACTGTATTTAATACTTGCAGTTTTCTAAGAGGGTACATCTTGAGTGTTCTCATCACATACACACACACACACACACACACACACACACACACACACACAAATGGTAACCAAGAGAGGTGATAGATATCACCTTAATTAGCTTGATTGTGGATATTACTTCACAATGTATATATATATAAAAAAAATTGTACACTTTAAATATATACAATTTGCATTTATCAATTTTACCTCAAGAAAGCTGTAAAAAAGGAAAGAAAAGAAATGCAGGACCTCAACCCTCACTTTAGGTCTATTGATTCAGAATGTGTCTTTTTGTAAGATCTACAAGTGATATGTATATATGTGAAAGTTTGAGACGCTCTCTGAGTGGCCTTGCAAACTCAGTTTCTCTTAGCAACCTGGACACAGAAGGGAGTTATCAAATATTCTATACTTTGTGATGAGCTGGGGTAATTATTCACTTTTACAGCTGTGGAGTGGAGCACCAGAGGGAAAAACTGAGTGGTTAGATTGGAACTGTGATCCTAAGGTAGTGGTCCTGCCATGGTTTGGGATAAGTGGATGGTCTTCTGATTTTCATTATTTGTGCCAATCTGATTCTGCCCTGGCATAGTTGTGCAACAAGGCAGTGAAGTCACTGCAATAGGAAGCTACATTTCAAATGAGAAAAAAAGTGTCACTTTAGAGCAAAACATCGCAGAATGGTGGGGAGACAAACAGATGTCTCAATTTCAACTACAAGTGCTAAGTGACACATTTCACAAGGCAACCAGATGCTTTGTTTCATCCCATGTAACATTAATCCCCACGAGACGGTGAAGTGGGTGAGTGAGCCCCATAACTCTGGGGCTGGCGAGTGCCTCGATGTGACAGCCTTGTCACAGGAAG
The DNA here is from genome assembly GCF_023699985.2 of Odocoileus virginianus. NCBI lineage: Eukaryota > Metazoa > Chordata > Mammalia > Artiodactyla > Cervidae > Odocoileus > Odocoileus virginianus. The sequence continues at coordinate 35,766,885 of NC_069697.1, forward strand.
CAGAGTTCATAATTGCTTTTTTTTCAAGTTAACAGTTTCAGCAGTTTTATAGCCACATTTTCACAAACTGTAAAAGTTCAACAGAAATTTACCATGACAGTGCATCTCAAACTTTAATATGAAGTTTAAAGGCATGTGAATCTCTGGGGATTTTGATAAGAGTGCAGATTCTGATTCTGTAGATCTAGGATTCTAAGCCTGAGGTTCTGCATTTTGAATAGGCTCCTGGGTGATGCTGCTGTAGCACTTTGAGTAAAAAAGAACTGTGGTAAAGTCTTGCCTATTCTTCCCTAAACAGGAATTTCTCACTGAGGGACAATTAGCATTTTCAGATTCAATGTCGCCTGAGCTACTTTTCATTTTAGAATGCGCTTAGGAAGTTTAATAAGATTTAGGAGAGTACTTGTAGTAGTGTAGTTCCTTTTTTAAAATTAAACTTCATATCTCTTGCTACCATAGACTCATCCAGAAAAGAAAGACAAAGTACATCAGCCTTCAGTCTCTTTCTGCCTCCAATCCATCCTGAACACTGTCACCAACATAATCTTCCTGAAACACTGCTTTCACCATGTCACATCTCTGCTCAAGAATTTACAGTCGTTTCCTATTTTCTATTGGATCAGGTCTAAATTCATCTGCCAAGTTTTCAAGGACTCTCATAACTTGGCTTCACTCTATTTATTCAATCTTATTTTCTCCCACTCCTCAGCGGGAACTCTCCCTGTCACTCGGGCCGGCCTCTGTGTCTCTCCCCTTCCATTGCCAGATGATGCTGTGCTATGGTTTACCTGAATCCTTCTTGATTTCAGTTCAGTTCAGTCGCTCAGTCGTGTCCGACTCTTTGCGACCCCGTGGACTGCAGCACGCCAGCTTCCTGTTCCAACACCAACTCCCAGAGCTTGCTCAAACTCATGTCCATCGAGTTGGTGATGCCATCCAACCATCCTGTCCTCTGTCCCCTTCTCCTCTTGCCTTCATTCTTTCCTAGCATCGGGGTCTTTTCCAATGAGTCAGTTCTTTGCATCAGGTGGCCAAAGTATTGGATCTTCAGCTTCAGCATCAGTCCTTCCCATGAATATTCAGGACTGATTTCCTTTAGGATGGACTGGTTGGATCTCCCTGCAGTCCAAGGGACTCTCAAGAGTCTTCTCCAACATCACAGTTCAAGAGCATCTTAGTTTGAGTAGTAGAACTCAAGGGCTCTCTGGCCAGTGACATTGTCTCTCACTTTTTCAGATCACAATGATTACATCTTTCTTTGAATTTTTATGTCCAAACAATTCAGCACTGAATTTAAATTTAAAATTGCTTTGTGTAGTGGGTTGAACAGTGTCCCTCCTCCAGATTCATACCCACTTGGAACTTCAATTGTGACCTTATTTGTAATTTACAAATGATATATCTTTGCTGATGTAAAGTTAACATGAAGTCATCCTGGATTAGGGTCATCTCTAGCTTTGGTGAATGCTGTCCTTAGGAGAAAGGGAAAAAACACAGAGACACACACAGAAAAGAAGGTCACTTGAAGACAGAGGCAGGGACTGGTCACAAGCCAAGGAATGTGCGGAGCATCCAGGAACGCTGGAAGAGGCAAAAAGAGAAATTTCCCGAGCACCACTGGAGGGAGTGTGGCCCTACCAATACCTTGATGAGGGCCTTCTGACCTCCAGAGCTGTGGGAGTAAAAGTTCTATAGCTTAAAGCCATTAAATCCATAGTAATTTGTTATAGGAGCCATTGGAAACTAACATACCACGTATTTATTTATTTTTATTGTATGTATGTTAGCCTTGGCTATTTAATGACAGCCCAGGTCCCTGGAGAGGGAACCCTATACTCTTCTAATATTCTCTGTAACTCATTACATGGGAATAAAACAAGAAAGTAAAAATATCAGTTGAAATATATCATACATAGAGTATAAGATCTTAAATGTACAGGTTGGAAACTTTAAAAAAAGTAAACCCACTGGTCAATTTCCTACCTGGTTAAAGGTGGAAGACTTTCGTTGCACCCAGAGGCCTCCCTTGTATTACTTCCCAGTTGGGACCACTATTCTAACTTTAATCACTGTGCGTTAGTCTTGCCTGTTTTTGAATTTTATATAAATGGAATCATACAGAAGCTTCATTCCATCCACGCTGTGCTGGGAGATTCATTCATATTGCTGCAGGTAACTGTTTATACTTGTTCATTAAATTTATATAGCTCCATTTTTTCTATTCTTAAAATTCACTTGAGTCAATTCCAGTTTTTGGCAATTATGATAAATTTTGGTACAAACATTACTGTATTGCATTTTGTTGGGTCTATATTTAGGAGTGGATTGCTGAGGTATGGGGTTATTTATTATTGCATAATTCAGCAGTTTGTTCCTTTTGTATTGCTGAATAGTATAGCATTGTTATGAATATACCACAATTTGTTTACTTGTTCAGCTGTTGATGGACATTTGAATTCTTTCCCATATAGGACTATTGCAAGTAAAAGCATATGAAGATTCATGTTTTTGTGTACATATATTTTCATTTCTCTTGAATGTGAAATATTCAAGAATAGAATTGCAGTGAGTGTTTATTTAACTCTATAAGAACTTGTCCAAATGCTTTCCAAAGTGGTTTTGCCATTTTATCCTTCCACAGCAAAGTAGGAGAATTTTAGTAGTTGCACATCCTTACCAACACTTGGTTTTGTCAGTTTTTCTGGTAGGAAGCATTTACATGAGTGTGAAATGATATATTTCATTGTGGTTTAGTTTGAATTTCCTTTAAAATTTCTCTAAATGCGTAACTGGGGCTTCCCAGGTGACACTAGTGGTAAAGGACCTGCCTGCCAATGCAGGTTAGACATAAGAGACATTGGTTTGATCCCTGGGTCAGTAAGGTCCCCTGGAGGAGGGCATGGCAACCCACTCCAGTATTCTTGCCTGGAGAATTCCATGGATAGAGGAGTCTGGCAGGCTGTAGCTCATAGAGTCACACAGAGTCGGACATGACTGAAGCCACTTAGCATGCCCACATGCAAATGAGTAATTATATTGGGCACATTTTCATTTTCTTATCAACTACTTATATACATTTTTTTTGTGTGTGTATAAAATGTCTGCTCATGTCTCCGCCCATAAATTTTATTATTTGTCTTTCCGTTGTGGACTTAAAGGAGTTCTTTAATATATTCAGCATCCAATCTTTGTCAGATAGCTCTATTACAAGTCTGTGGCTTCCTTTTTCATTTTCTTAATAACATCTTTCAAAGAATAAGAGTTCTGAATTTTTATGAAGTCCAATTTACCAGGTTTTCTTTCATAGTTTATTTTTTGTTCTCTGTCTTAGAAATCTTTACCTGCCCCCAAGATTATGAAGACTTTCTTCTAGAAGGTCTACAGTTTTATCTTTTATATTGAAATCTATGGTCCATTCTGAGTTTATTTATCTGTGTGGCAGAAGATAAGAGTGATGTTCTTTCTGTATATATATATATATATATATATATATATATTATATCATGTATATTCAGTTTTTGTAGCAACATATGTTGAAAAGACTATCTTTACTTTACTAAATTCCATTGGCATCTTTGTTGAAAGTCAACTGACTTTACATCTGTGCATCTATTTCTAGTCTCTGTTCTGTTCCACCGATCTGTTTGTCTATTCCCACATAGTACAGCATTCTCTATTACTACAGCTTTAAAATGTCTTAAAATTAGGTAGTGCAAAAGCCCTTCTTTTTCAAGATAATTTTGGCTGTTGCATTTCCATACAAATTTTAGATTCAGTTTGTTAATTTCTATAAATAAGCCTGTTAGGACTGCATTGAATATATAGATGAATTTGCATAGAATTATAACCTTAATAATATGTCTTCCATTTCACAGAATGTGATATATCCCTTTACTCACATAGATTTTTAAAAAATTTCTCTTTGCATTGTTTTGTGGTTTTCAGTGTAAAGATATTACACATTGGAATTTATATCTAAACTTTTTTTTTGATGCTACTGCTAACAGTATTGTGATATTGTGATTTGTAAGAAAAGAATATACTGGGTCATTCAGATGACCAAAATATATATCTCACGTATACTTTGTCTCTGTTCAAGGTCTTTGTTCCTAGCTCTCAGTTCCTAAAACCCTTGAAATTCCCAAATGTTGAGTGATAAAGTGTCCTTTATATGTTAATGAGGGACTTTTAGAAAGCATGTAAAAATGGAGGCTGCTTGCCAGTGTGGCCAATCTGTGGTTAGAGGGTTAGAACTTACAGTCTCCTGCACTCCACCTCTGGGGAGGTTGAATCAATCACCGATGGTCAATAATTTAATCAGCCCTGCCTTGTATAATGAAGCCTCCATAAAAACCCAAGAGGATGGGGTTTGGGGAGCTTCTGGGTTGATGAAAAGGTGGAGATTTGGGGGCAGAGGCATGCTCTAGAGGTGCTGGGAGCTTAGTGCTCTTTCCTTGGATGCCTTGTCCCGTGCATCTCTTCCATCTGGATCCTTTATTATTATATCTTTTTTTAGTAAACTGCTAGTCCATATGTTGCAGGGAGGGGGACCCCTTCCAGGGCTCAAGAGTGGGCTTTTGTATAACCCTCAGACATGAATTGTCTGAGAAGACACATGTGTGGACAAAGCAAGGGACTTTATTGTGAAGGGACACCTGGGTGGAGAGCTGGAGGGGGAGAGAATCCAAGAGAACTGCTCTGCCATGTGGTTTTACGGTGATGGGATTAGTTTCTGGGTTGTCCCTGGCCAGTCACTGTGACTCATGGTCCTTCCTGGTGGTGCACCCATCACTCAGCTAAGAGGGACTCCAGAGAGAAGGATTCTGGGAGCTTGGTAGGACACATGGGCTGGAGTCTCCTCCTTTTGACCTTTCCTGAATTCTTCCAGTTAATGATAGCTTGTCAGTTTCTCATTCCTTACCAGGATTCGTTGTTTAAGATAACTCATACGAGCAGTTTCTATTGTGCCTGGCCAAGTTGGGTGATTTCAGCCTGTGTTTCCCCTAGCAAACACACAAGTAAAATGTTTCTCTGAGTTCTTTGAACTGCCTTAGCGAAAAACCTGAGGAAGGGATGCTGAGAAGTTCTGATTTATAGGTAGATGATCAGAAATACTGATAACAATCTGGAATTCAGATTGGTGTCTGAAGTCCAAAGAGGGGTTTATTGGGACCTCCATTCTATAATTGATGGCTTCTGACCACATCAGGGGTTGGGACTAGCATCTACAGGTTAGATGGGGGCACTCTTGTAGGACTAAACTCTTAACTTAGAGAATCTGATGCTATCTCTGGATAGATTTAGAATGGAGTTGAATTCTCAGACAACAGCATTGTGCATTTGCTTTGTGCTGTGTACCTCTCCGCCTCCCCCACTGAAATTGGTCCCAGACCAATTTAGTATTATTTGTTAAATTTTGCTTTTCACTTATCTGTTTCCCTTACATAGAAATATATTGCTTTTAAATATTGATATTGTTTATTGAAGGTTTCACAGGTGGCTCAGTGGTAAAAGAATCTGCCTGCCAATGCAGGAGACATGGGTTTGAATCCTGGGTTGGGAAGATCCCCTAGAGGAGGAAATGGCAACCCACTCCAGTATTCTTGCCTGAAGAATCCCATGGACAGAGGAGCCTGGCTGGCTACAATCCAAAGGGTTTCAAAGAGTCAGACATGACTAAATGACTGAGTATGCATCGTGTCTTGACACCTTGCTAAGTACACTCATTAGTTCTAAGGGTAAATAGACTCCTGGGAATTTTCTATGTATGCAAACAAGTTGTCTGATAATATACACAGATTTCCTTTTTACCTTGCAATCTCTATGATTTTTATGTCTTTTGCTTGCTTTGTTTTTTAGTGTAGACCCTCCTAATCTAGGAATAGGAATGTTGAGAACAGAGATCCTTGCTTTGTTTTCTGTTTTAGAGGGAAAGCATTTTTTTAAAACCATTAAATGTGAACAGATTTTCAGTTCCGTTTAGTTGCTCAGTCATGTCTGACTCTTTGTGACCTCATGGACTGCAGCACGCCAGGCTTCCCTCTCCAACACCAACTCCCAGAGCTTGCTCAAACCCATGTCCATTGAGTCAGTGATATCATCCAACCATCTCATCTTCTGTCATCCCCTTCTCCTGTCTTCAATCTTTCCCAGCCTCAGGGTCTTTTCCAATGAGTCAGTTCTTCGCATCAGGTGGCCAAAGTATTGGGATTTCAGCTTCAGCATCAGTCCTTTCAATGAATATTCAGGGCTGATCTCTTTTAGGATGGACTGGTTGGATCTCCTTGCAGTCCAAGGGACTCTCAAGAGTCTTCTCCAACACCACAGTTCAAAAGCATCAATTCTTCAGTACTCAGCTTTCTTTATGATCCAACTTTCACATATGTACATGACTACTGGAAAAACCATAGCTTTGACTATACAGACCTTTGTCAGCAAAGTAATGTCTCTGCTTTTTAATATGCTGTCTAGGTTGGTCATAGCTTTTCTTCCAAGGAGTAAGCATCTTTTAATTTCATGGCTGCAGTCACCATCTTCAGTGATTCTGGAGCCCAAGAAAATAAAGTCTCTCACTGTTTTCATTGTTTTTTCATCTATTTGTCATAAAATGATGGGACCAGATGCCATGATCTTAGTTTTTTGAATGTTGAGTTTTAAACCAGCCAGTGAATGGGTTTTAATCTTTGTTAAATGACTTCATCTATTGAGGTGACCATATTCTAATGATGTAGCAAAATACATTAATTGATGAAATAATGTTGCATTATTGGGATCAGTTCTATTTGTCATGCTTTATTTTACTTTTCATATATTTCTGGATTTGATTTGCAACTATATCATTGAATAATTTTGTACTTAGGATCTTGAGGTACATTAATTTTCTTATATTGCTTTTGTCAGATTTGACACAAGCTTACTAAGCTTATAAATGAATGAGGAGTGTTTACTTTTATATTTTTTAATTTGTTTTTTATTGAAGGATAATTGCTTTACAGAATTTTGTCATTTTCTGTTAAACCTCAACATAAATCAGCCATAGCTATACATATATTCCCTCCCTTTTGAACCTCCCTCCCATCTTCCTCCCCATCCCACCCCTCTAGGATGATACAGGGCCCCTGTTTGAGCTTCCTGTGCCATACAGAAAATTCCATTGGCTATCTATCTTACATATGGTAATGTAAGTTTCCATGTTACTCACGAGAGTTGGTTTAAGTTTAGTATTATTTCTCCTTTACATGTTTGATTGAATCCACCACTGAAGCCATATCAGCCTTGGGTTTTCTTTGTGGGAAGGTTTTAAATGACAACTTCAATTTCAAAAACAACTATCAGACTATTTAGATTTTGTATTTGTTTTTGGTTGACTTCAGAAAGTTGTTTTCCTTAAAAAATCTGTACATTTTATTTAAACTGTAAAATTGATTAGCATAGTATTCATAATATTATAATTAATCTGCAGAATGGTGTAGCAAAGTCCCTGCTATTATTCCTTGAATTGGTAATGTCTTCTCTCTCTCTGCCTCTCTCCGTGTCACTCTGAATCTTAGTAGAGGTTTATCATTTTCATTAAATCTACAGTGGGTAAAGTGAAGAAATTTCAGGAGAGATCTGGAAACTCTAAAAAAGACCTAAGTGAAAATCCCAAGACTGACAAATATAATCTCTGAAGTTAAAAACAAACCAGTGTCTAGGATTAATAGGTTAGATTCAACAGAAGACAGTTCAATAGAAATTACTCAAATTAAAGCGCCCAGAGAAGAAAATATTTAAAACAGAAAAAACCGCACAGAACTTCAACGACCTAGGTAAAATTATGAAGGAATCTGTTACTTGTATAATTGAACCTTAAAGAGAATCAGAAAAAAATGTTTTTGTTGTTTATTCGCTAAGTTGTGTCTGACTCTTTTGCAACTTCATGAGCTGTATCCTGCCAGGCTCCTCTGTCTTTGGGATTTCCCAGGCAAGAATACTGAAGCGGGTTGCCATTTCCTTCTCCAGGGGATCTTTCTGGACCAGGGATTGAACCCATGTCTCCTGCATTGTCAGGTGGATTCTTTACTACTGAGCCACCAGGGAAGCCACCACTCAGCCACCAGAAAAAATAATTGACCCCAGTGTTTTTGAAATATGATTAAAAACCCCCACATATCAGGGAAGTTCAATCATGAAAGTTAGAGAAAAGAATCTGAAACAGAGAAAAAGACATCTACATATAGGAAAATATTAAATATGAGTGATGGCTGACTTCTCCCCAGGAACAATAGAAACCAGACAATGATGGAGTAGCATTTTTACAATGCTGAAAGAAAACAGCCATCAACCTAGGATTCTACATCTAGTGAAAGTATGTTTCAAAGTTGAAAGAGAAATAATGACATTTTATTTTTTTTTTAATAATGACATTTTCAAATAAATTAAAACAGAATTTGTCAGCAGTGGAACCCATGCAAATGAAATGTTAAAGGAAGTTCTTCTGGCTGAGAGGAATTACTGACACAGAGGAATCTCGGATCTAGAAGAAGGAGTGAAAAGTCTGACCATGTCAGTGATGAGTCTCTAGGATGAACAGTGTTCAGCTGTGTGGCTGAAAGTGTCCAGGGGTGGCTATGCCGTGGCTGGTGTCCTTAGCAATTTTTTTTTTTTCTGTGGCAGAATCTCAGTAGTACTTTGTCTCAGTTGTTTCTTCCATGACCAGGTTCTCTAGCATTCATCTTCTTTCTTTGAGCTTCCTGATAAATACCCAATGAATTTCTTTTCTGTTTCTTTCCTGTTGACTGTAACCAAGAAGTATGACTGTATTTACTATGAGGTTAAAAAAAGAGATAATTCATTACCAGGGTTTAAAGAGGTCACATATTTAAAGTTCTCAGTAGGCTGCCTGGCAGGTGAAAAATACTTAATTAATATTAGTATCATTGTCATTCATTTAACAAAGACTTTCTAAATACTGACTGCCAGATACTCTTCTAGGTCTTGCATTCAACAGTGAACAGAATATGGTCTCTAACTTTGTGGAGCTCATATTCAACTAGGGACACAGAAACAATAAAATGTAAACATAGCGTTGAGTAAATTATCTAATGAATGAAAACGTGACAAGTACTGTGTGAAAAAGAAAAAGTAGAGTAGGAAAAAGAGAATTGGAAACACCAGGGGCCAGGACATTGCAATATTATGCAGTATGGTCAAAGTCAGCCTCATTGAGAAAGTATTCAAGCAAGGACTTAGAGTAAATGAGGGAGTTGATCATGGAGAGAAAATAATTGGTGCTAATGCTCTGAGGCAGGAGAGTGGAAGGGAGGAGCAACAGTGGAGAGTATGGGCAAAATAGAGTGAACGAGGGAGAGAGTAGTTGGAAATGAGTTTATTGTTATTCCACATCTCTTTAGCATGACCCTAGATACTGTACATGTCTTCTTTTTTTTTCCCCCTGAATCCACTGAACAAATATTTATTTCTAATGTATTGAAAATCTTGGAACAAGGACTAAATATTTTATTCTTTTTGTACATTAGTGTCTTTAAATATACACTAAACATAAACTAAATGGTGCTTATTGAATAAAATGAGTTTACAGATGCCCTTACTTCAATTGTCCAATTCACATTTTGTAAGTAGACAAAATCAACTTTCTCAGTCTGTCTAGGCTTTAAGCTATTTAGTGTCAAAGCCTATAATGGTCTTGTTTGCTGATACTTTCCCAGGTCTATCACAGAGCCTAGGATATGGAGATGCCCAGTAAGAGAATATGAAATGAATGAAGCCACAATTTCCTGGTTAAAGAATCATGATCTATATATCTACCATCTGTCTATCTATCTTTATGAGGCATATGTATATGGAAGTTTTAAAAGTTGCTTTCAAATTGTTAAGCGGACTCCACATTCTATTAACTGAGCATGCAACATTAGCAGGAGCATGACTCCATTCTCTTCAGGTCCCTAAACCTTCACTACTTTCATGACAACAACTCCCACTACAGTGTGACAACATGTCTGTGATTGACAACCGTGGGATTAAAACAGTGATTGTAAATGGTAAGTTATTTTTTCATCATAGTCCACCTTGTCTCGTCAGGACAGAGGTGGGTTTCCTGTCACACAAGATAGACCCTTGAGAAATAAGATTAGTGCCCAGAGTCTATTGATTTCCTTACTTTGTATATTACTTGTTGTAATTTCCCAGTTGGCATATTTATGAACACTGAATATTACATTAGAAGTTGTATTTTTCTTCTATATTGCCTTGCTTGAGAACATTGCAATAAATTGCAAATTTGTGCATCTAAAACATATTACAAATAAGATGTATGCTATTCACATTCCACTTAATATATATTGTACTGCAATGAATTAGCCAATAGCACTCAGGAAAGATTTTGGGGGTAATTTGCCCCTAAGATCAATAGTGGAATAGGGAGGAATCTCCTAGTCCAATTTAACAGAATGGCAATGATTTAATAGTAACCTTGACAGGGCTCTCAGAGAAAATAATTACCATTTCCATCACTGTTTAAGATAGCTTGTTAGGTACGAAATATGTGAGTAGTTAGACATCATGAATTACTAATTGTTGGAGATCGTCTTAGGAAGAGAGGATAATTTCTTATATCAAAAGGTAGGGGAGGCAGAAAGAGGTATTCGGTCCTGAAGATGCTGCTAATAACACACAGAGAGCAAAAGGTTTCAGCTGAGACTATGAGATAGTAGTGACCACAAAATAGTCACACTGCTGAAACAAAGATGGGTTAATGAAATGATACCCTGTAAAACCAGTAAGAACATTATTAAAGAAGTGAGTCTTGAAAGCTAAGGCAAAGCATAAAGAAATAATGAAAGTATAACTGACTGTACTGAATGAACAGAAGTCCCCGTGGGTCTGAAAAGTATTAGAAGCTAAACTGATCTAGAAGATAGTGAAGAGCTTGGGTGACCTCCCTGTTTCCAGACTGACTGCCAAATGTGCCCACTAGCTCAATCTTTTCAGAAGCTCTGAAAATCCTATATCCTGTCACTGCTATTTCAGTGATTTTTGATAAGACTGAGAAAGTTTCTAGTTGATACAGTTTATATAATTTCAGCAGCTACTGTTGTTTTACAACCATTTCGGTAATTTTTGAGGCTTGATTTCTAATATTTCCTTTGTACTAGGCTCCTTCACTAGTTTCTCCTTCATCTGCATACTTATACAGATATTTCCCAAGATTTGTCTTTTCTTGATCATACTCTCTTCTCTTAGACAACCTTTTCCCTGTGTTCGGCTTTGATCGACAGGCTGTCCTGGTGACTTTCAAAACCATGGTTACAGTTCTGATTGTTCTTGTCATTAAGTCAAATTTCCAACTGCCTTCTAGCCACATAGTTTTTCTGCTTCTTATGAATTTTGTTTGTGATATAGTCTCCCTCAAACTGATTCCTCTGTTTGTATTTTCTCTCCTGCTTTTGAGCACCACCATCTTATTCTAACTTTTAATTGGGCTCACATCTCAAGATAATTTCTTCAACTTTCTTCTCTCTCAGGGCCATCTTGTTGATCTTGTTTACGGTGTCTCTTTGATTTTGCCACCTTATTCCTTCAGTTCCCACTACCGCTTTCCTCATTCACATCTCGTTCATTTCCTATTGACATATTTCAAGAGCTTCCACATTTTACTTCTATTAATTCACAGATTTGTTCATTCATTAAAACTTTTTTGAATGCGGTTATTTACCAGGCATTATTCTAGGCATTCAGGATATAGCTGTGAGCAAAATGGACAAAAAGATCTTCTTCATTAAAAGCTTATGCTACAGTGGGACAGGCGAGTCAATAAAAAAAGTACAACCAAATTCATAATATGTTAGAAAGTAATGAGCAATATGGAAAGAACTAAAGCAAGACAAAGTGGACAAGCACTGCTTTTGTATTTAGGTCCAGTGAAAACTTCATGGATAAGCTGGGTTTTGAGATGAATCCTGAAAGGAAGTAAAGGAATGAGTCATGCATATATTAGGGGCAATAGCAGATGTGGGGGCCAGCTTGGTGTGCTCATTGTTCAGCTCTACCTTCCGTAGCAGGTGGGTCAAGTTTGCTGGCCTGGAGTGGAGGAGTGAGAGAAGAGAAGACTTACACTTTTGCTCTGAGCAAGTTAGGATGCTACTCATTAAGTAATCGTATAATGCCAGGCTCTATCATATCTGCCATAGAAATATAAACTCATTTAACCCTTAGAACAAACCTGGGAGGTAGGTATTATTCTCATTTTCCTCATTTTACAGATGAAAGACCTGAGGCATGGGGCACAGTAATGGAGTGTGCCCACGGGCACACCAACACACATCCAGTGGGCACAGTAATTGAATTTAAATCAAATCTGCTTAGAGTTCATGCTCTTAGCCACTAAACTATGCTGTTAGAGGGATTTGAACATAAAAATGATATGATCTGTATTCTAAAAAGATCACTCTGAAAGTTCTGTGAATGATAGACTGTCAGGTACAAGGGTGGAGGGAAAGAACCAGTTAAAATACTATTTTAATAGTTAAAGCAGAAATAATGGTGCACTGGACTAGGGAGAAAGCCATAGACACTGCAAAACAGTTAATTTGTAATACACTCTTTTTTTCCTCTTTTTTTCCAAAACAATGGCTTTGTTAAGATATAATTTACATACCATACAATTTACCTATTTAACGTGCACAATTCAGTGATTTTTAGTATATTCACAGAGTTATGCAACCATCATTATAATCAATTTTGGAACATTTTTATCACCTCTGCTAAGAAACCTTATAACTATTAGTTCATTCTCCCTCAAGCTCTAATTTATGGACTAACGATTATTTATCTTCTGTCCCTATGAATTTGTCTATTCTAGACATTTTGTATAAGTGGAGTCATACAATATATGTTTCTTTGTGATTTTTTCACTTAACATCATATTTTCAAGGTTCACTTGTATTGTGGCAGTATTAATATTTGATTCCTTTTATGGCTGAATACTATTCCATTATATGTATATACCACATTTTGTTTATCCATTCTTCAGTTGGTGATCATTTGGATTTTTTCCATTTTTTTGGCTGTTATGAATAATGCTATTATATACACTGATGTATTAATACAAGAATTTGTGTGAACATGTTTTAATTTCTCTTGGGTTTTTATTCTACTTAAGAATAGAGTGGTCATATGGTAACAGTATGTTTAACTATTCAAAGACTTGCCAAACTGCTTTCTTCAGCAGGTGCCTTATTACATTCCTACCAGCACAGTATGAAGGTTCTGATTTGTTCATATTCTCACTAACACGTGCTATAATCTGACTTTGATTTCAGCCATCATAGGGGGTGTAAAGTGATATTCCACTGGGGTTTTGATTTGCATTTCTCTGGGTCGAGTGGTATTGATCATCTTTTCATATGCTTTTTGGTCATTTGTAAATCTTTGGAGCAATGTTGGTTCAGATCTTTGGCCCATTTTAAAATTAGGTTGCATGTGTGCATGCTAAGTCACTTCAGTTGTGTCTGACTCTTTGCGACTCTATGGCTGTAGCCTGCCAAGCTCCTCTGTCCATGGGATTCTCCAGATAAGAATACTGGAGTGGGTTGCCATGCCCTCCTCCAGGGGATCTTCTGGATCCAGGAATCAAACCCTAGTCTCTTATGTCTCCTGCATTGGCAGATGGGTTCTTTACCACTAGTGCCGTGTGTGAAACCCCCAAATTAGTTTATTTGTCTTTTTATTGTTGAGTAGTAAAAGTTCTTTGTGTATTCTAGATACAAGTCTCTTATTAGATATGTAATTTGCAAATATTTTCTTCCATTCTGTGGGCTGTCTTTTTCCTTTCATGATGGTATCTTTTGAAGCAGAAAAATTTAGTGTAACTTGAAAGGTAGATCTGATTGGATTTCTTGACAGATTTTATGTGTAAAGTGCAAGAGAAAGAGAAAAATAAAGAATGAATCCAAGGCTTGTGGTTTGAACAACTAGAAAGTTGACTGAATTTTACTTAGATGGAAAAAGAAAAAGTGTGGGTGTACAAAAGGGAGCATATCTGAGCTAGACTGGGGGTCATGAATTATAAGTTTGGCTTTGGATGTGTTAAATTTGAGATGCCTACAGACATCCAAATGCATATGTTGAAAAGGCAGTTGGGTAAGTGAACTTGGGATCCTGAGAGAATTTGGGGTTGCAGATATAAATTTTGGAGTGTCAGTCATAGATAATACCACCAAGATGAAGAAGTAGAAGGGGTTCAAGAAACAGTTACTGAGGATACTTGAAAATGTAGAGATCAGAGTGCAGATAAGGTAGAAGTAGCAAAGAAGGTAAGGGGACAGTGATGGCAGAGAACTGAGAGAGTAGTGTCCTGGCAAAGAGGAGATGGCATTCCAAGGAGGAAATCATCAATTATGTCAAATATAGCTCATTAGGGATGAGATGATCATTTGTGACCAAGAGCTATTTTGTTGGATTGGTGGGCATAAAAGTTTTTTTTGGTGTAGGTTAGAGAGAGAACAAATTTCAGAGTCTGAGATAGCAAATTCAGATGACTATTTTTAGGAGATTATAGCAGAAAAATCATGTAGTGGCTATAGGAAATGTTAGGTTGAGTTTCTAGAAGCAGAGCTTGAGATAGAACTTTGGGTATATGTGTTACAGAGGGAATGTCTTAGGATGGAAGAGTGAAGATAGTAGTAGAGAGAAAGGGAAGGAAATGTTTGAGGATAAGGTTTAAACTAAGTGTGCTTCACTCTGATCCCATGGGGTACTCTGGAACACGAATTGTACCAAAGAGTTGGTCCTACCTTAAAGCAAAGGCCTGAACTTCTGTACTCCTGTCAGTCTGTCATAGGTGGCAATATAATTCAGTGAGTCACACACCCAGTGGAGGTGTGTGACTTCTTGGGCAAGGCAGCTCCTTTTTGTCTGGGGGCAAGGTTCTGAAGACAGTGGTCTATTAACAACCAACATAGCATCTGGAGATGGGTCCACGTGGTTAAATAAACTATCAGGGAGAAGAACCAATAGCATTCACTCTGGGGGTCAGTGGAATTTTAAAAAATATTTTATTTATTTCTTATTTATTTAGCTAAGTCAGTTCTTAGCTGAGGCATGTGGAATCTTCATTGCATCATGTGGAATCTTTCATTTTGGCGCCCGGACTCTACCTGCAGCACACAGGCTCAGTAGTGGCAGCACATGGACTTAGTTGCCCAACAGCAAGTGGGAACTTAGTTTTCTGACCAGGGATCAAACCTGAGTCCCCTGCATCGTTAAGGCAGATTCTTAAACCTTGGATCACCAGGGAAGTCTAAAATTTTTTAATTAGGAGATAATATAGTGTGTTTTTCTTGGATGGCAAAGACATAACTGGGAGGGAAAACTAATAAATCATGAAAAAGAGAGAGCAACCAGTTCTACCTCTACCTCTGTCTACCAGTTCTGCTCTCCAGCCTTTAAACATTTGGTCATAAATCCATATCCAGCAATAAGATAAGATGCTCTGAAAAATCATCCTTATAATAAAACATCTAAAATGCTGAACTAACTTTAAATAAAAACTTAAAAATAACATTATTAAATGAGTCAAAATGTAAATTTCCACTTATAAAACAAATAAATCATAGGGATATGTGGTACAGCATGGTGACTGTAAGTAAGAATACTGTTTCATACTTGAAAGTTGTTAACAGATCTTAAAATTTCTCATTACAAAAAAATTGTGTAAGTGCGTATGGTGACGGAGGTTAACTAGAGTTATTATGATCATTTTGCAATATATATACAAAGATTAAATCTTTTTTTGTACATATGAAACTAATATGTCAACTATACCTCAATAAAAGATTAAATAGCAAAAACACTCCACTGCTAAACATGAAAATTTCAGAGGCCAAACAAACATGTCTACTAATTTTCTTTTCTCTGAACAACTTAATTTACTTCCTGTGCTTGGTTTTTTCATTTGTAAAATGAAAAAATTATTGTAATATATGTATCTGATAATATTTAATAATATTTATATGAGATAATATATGAAAAATGCTCAAATAGTGCTTGGCTTCTCTCTCCTCCTTCATATCCTTCTTGTCTTTTTAGCTCAACTTCCCTCATGTACCTCTTGCAATTTTTTCTTTACCATTACTGAAAGATTTGTCATTCTCCATGAAGTGAAAGTGAAAGTTGCTCTGTTGTTCCCGACTCTTTGTGACCTCATGGACTATAGAGTCCATGGAATTCTCCAGGCCAGAATACTGGAGTGGGTAGCCTTTCCCTTCTCCAGGGGATCTTCCCATCCCAGGGATCAAACAGAGATCTCCTGCATTGCAGGCAGATTCTTTACTAACTGAGCCATTAGGTAAGCCCCATTCCCCATACAAATACATTATTTAGTGCTTCTCTGTCTTTTTGGATATGCTTGCTCCCCTAAAATACTCACACCCTTCTTGACCTTATTCTCCTGAGTCTTGTGCTTTATTAAAAATGATGCTCAGAGGGTTCATGGCCATGTTGCAGAGTGGGAAGGCTCTGAGTTTACCTCCTCCCATGGGAACACTAAAATTACAACTACATACAGAACAACTATTGATCAGACAGACTGGAATCTAGCAGGAAACTTGTTCTAAACTAGTTATAAAGAAAACCACAATGAGACAAGTAAGAGGGGTAGTGATGCCATGTAGTCAAAACCCATACTGCCAGTTGGGTGACCCATGAATGGGAGGAAAATTACAACAGCAGAGGTCCTCCCCAAGGAATAAGGAGTATAAACTCCATGTTGAGCTTGCCGACCTGGGGATCTTGCACCGGGACAATGAGTGCACATTGAAGAACATTTGGCTTTGAAGGCCAATTGGGCTTATTTTCTGGAGATCCAAAGAGTTGTGGGAAATAGAGACACTACTCTGAAAGGGTGCACACAAAATCTTCTATGATCTGGGACCCAAAGCAGAAACAGTAATTTGAAAGGAGCCAGGTCACCAGCTGATCTTGGAAAGCCTCCTAGAGAGGCAACTGGAGCTTACCCTGGGGACATAGACACTGGCTGCAGCCATTTTTGGAGCTCCTTTTGCCACGAGGACACTGGTACTGGCAAGTATCATTTTGGAATCCTCCCTCTAGCTTTTTAGCACTTGGACCGAGACTCACCATCAGTCTATCAGCACCAGTACTGGCATACCTCAGGGAATCAGCTAGCTGGGTAAGGACACAGCCCCTCCCACCAGCAAATGATCTGCCTTAATCCCCTGTAAGGAAAGTGAAAGTGAAAGTCACTCAGTCGTTCCTGACTCTTTGAGACCCCATGGACTATACAGTCCATGGAAGGCCAGAATACTGGAGTGGGTAGCCTTTCCCTTCTCCAGGGGATCTTCCCAACCCAGGGATTGAACCCAGGTCTTCCACACTGCAGGTGGATTCTTTACCAGTTGAGCCACCAGGGAAATCCAAGAATACTCTAGTGGGTAGGTAGCCTATCTCTTCTCCAGTGGCTCTTTCCCAACCCAGGAATCTAACTGGGATCTCCTGCATTGCAGACAGATTCTTTACTAACTGAGCTATGAGGGAAGCCCAACCCCCTGAACCCACAGTCGTCTCTGAACCCGACTGTTCACCAGAGGGTGTAGGAGTTCAGGCTTACACAATAGTGTGCTGGCACTGACCCCAAGATCCCTGGGAACCCCAGAATCCTGCAGCAAGAGAAACTGTGACCTGGATCTACCCAACAGTGAGCCAGCACTAGCCCTGGAACCCACTGAACCTGAACCTTTCCCACCAATAGATTTTGGGACCCACTGGGCCCCAGTCCCATCTACCAGAAAGCCAACATCAGCTCTGAGATGCCTTGGACACTTCAGCCAGCCACATCAGGGCTCAGCTCCACTCACTGGTGGGCTAGTAGCAACTGCTGTCACCCTGGAAACTGCAGCTAGCTATGTCAGGAACCAGCCCAACCAATAATCAGCCTAACACTAGATCTTGAAAGCCCAATCCAACAACCAACTCCCTTAGGGCCTGGCTCCACCCAGTGGTGGGCCAGTACTAGACCAGGATCCTCTGGGGTTCTACAGTTAGGTTCCTGCTGACCTGGCCTTGCCAATCAATGACTGGAAGCCTTCACACAAGGCAGGGTCTTATAACCTACCAGACCAGGGGCCAGCCACACCTACCAGACAGCCACAGTAATCATCTCACCACAACATAGGGACCCATACAGACAACATGAGAGGCACACCTTAGAGTATATAGTTCTGGTGACCAAAGGGAAGTGCCTGGCTGATATCATATGATAGGTCCCCAAAAAGGCCACTTTCCAAGATCTGGAAATGTAACTAACCTACAAAGGCTTAGAAATAAAAACAGAAAATTAGGCAAAGTGAGATGACAAAAGACTGTTTTCTGAATGAAATAACAAGATACAGACTGATACAGTCACTATGGAGAACAGTATAGAGATTTCTTAAAAAACTAGGAGTAAAACCACAATATGACCCAGCAATCCCACTATTGGGCATATACCCTGAGGAAACCAGAATTGAAAAAGACACATGTACCCCAATGTTCATTGCAACACTATTTACAATAACAAGCACACGGAAGCAATCTAGGTGTCCATCAGCAGATGAATGGATAAGGAAGTTGTGATACATACACGCAATGGAATATTACTCAGCTATAAAAAGGAACACATTTGAGTCAGTTCTAAAGAGGTGGATGAACTTAGAGCCTATTACACAGAGTGAAGTAAGTCAGAAAGAGAAAGACAAATACCATGAAAGTATTTGTCACTTCCATTTGTAACTCTCACAAATGGAGTGAGAAGTTAGAAGTTTTAATCAAAAGGTTAGAAAACTTACAGAAGAACCAGAGATAAAGAACACAACTGAAATTAAACACAGAATTAACAGTAGATTAAGTGATGGAGAGGAACGGATCAGCAAAATGGGAACTAGAGAATGGAAATCATTGAAACTGAACAGAAAAAAAGAAAGAAGAAAAAAATGAGGACAGCTTAAGAAATATCCAGGAAAACAGAAAGCTTAATAACATTCACATTATAGGGATCCCAGAAGGAGAGGAGAAAGAGAAAGGAGCAGAGAACATATTTGAAGTCATAATAGCTGAAAATTTTAAACTGGGAAAGAAAACAGACATCCAGGTCCAGGAAGCACAGAGAGTTCCAAACAAGATCAACCAAAGAGGGAAACAACAAGAAACACTGTAGGTAAATGGCAAAAATTAAAGACAAAGAATATTAGAGGCAACAAGGGAAAAGCAACAAGTTACATACAAGGGAATTTCAATAAGACTATTAGCTGACTTTTCAGCAGAAACTCTGCAGGCCAGAAGAGAGTGGCATAATATATTTAAAGTGATAAAAGGAATAAGCCTACAACCAAGGATACTCTAACTAGAGAATCTTTTATTCAGATTTACTGGAGAGATCAAAAGTTTTACAGACAAGCAAAAGCTAAACATGTTCAGCACCACCAAAGTAACTTTACAGGAAATGTTAAAGGGACTTCTGAAGCAGCAAAGAAAAGGCCAAAACTAGAAATATGAAAATTAATAGAGGAAAAGTGTTATTTGTTGAAGGCAAATATACAATAAAGCTAGATCAACCACATAGAAAGCAAGTAGGAAAGTTAAAAGAGAAAAACAGTAAAATCACCCATATCTGTAATTAGAGGTTAAGGGATACACAAAACAAGAGGATGCAAAATATTATGTCAAAAACACTAAACTTTGGGGAGTAAAAAATGCAGGGTTGTTAAAATGCACTTGAAATCAAGAGATCAGTAAGCTAAAATAATCAAGTACATAAATTAGATTGCTATATATAAACCTCATGATAATCACAAAACAAAAATCTATAATTGATACACATATAAAAAAGAGAAAGGAATATAAACATAATGCTAGAGATAGTCACCAAATCACAAAGGAAGAGAACAAAAGAAGAAAGTAACAAAACAGAACTACAAATAACTCAAAAATGATTAATAAAATGGCAATAAACACACATCTATCAGTAATTACTGACAGAGTCATTTCCTAGGCTGGTTGATATGAAGTCTAGGGGTCCCCAAGGAGAGAGAGGTCTGAAATATTCAAGGAGGAAGAAAGGACAAACTTTTTTACTTTTTTCCCTCTACATTCCTTAGGATTATATAACAATAATGTATCCTGCCTGAGGACAGTCTTTGGATTAAACCCTCTGGCTAATTCTGTTATCTTAAAACATAAATTATGGGAGTAGGTCTGGTCTTTACAAGGATGTATCCTGCCTGAAGACAATCTTTGGATTAAACCTTCTGGTCAACTCTGTTATCTTAAAATGTAAATTATGGGAGTAGTTCTGGTGAGGTCTTTACAACCTCCAGACATTCTTTGGATTCATTGGAGAGTATATAACTCCATTGCTAACACTAGCAAAGGGGGTACTCTTTCTACGCCCTTCTGATGTCTATGTCAGAAGCTTTCTCTATCTCCTTTATACTTTAATAAAACTATTGCACAAAAGCTCTGAGCGATCCAACCTCGTCTCTGGCTCCAGATTGAATTCTCCTCTGGAGGCCAAGAACCCCAGCGTCTTTGTGTGATTCAGAAACAACCTTGCAATAAAAGACAGAATGACTGAATGGATTAATAAACAAGACCCATGTATATGCTGCCTACAAGAGACTCACTGAATATCTAAAGACACATAGACTGAAAATGTGGAGATGGAAAAAGTATCCCATGCAAATCAAAATGAAAAGAGAGCTGCAGTAGCAATACATATATCAGACAAAACGGATTAAAAAAAAAAGACTGTAACAAGAGACAAAGCAAGATGTTACATAATAATCAAGAGATCAATTCAAGAAGAAGATATAAGAACTGTGAACATATGTGTACTAACACAAGAATACCTGTTAATAAATACATAAAGCGGTATTACCCGATGTAAAGGAAGGAATGATGGTAACATCAATAGTAGGGTCTTTAAAACTCCATTTACATCAACTGACAAATCATCAAGACAGAATATCAGTAAGGAAACACTGACTTTCAATGACACATTAGTGCAATGGACTTAATGGATATGCATAAAATATTCCACCTAAAAGCAACAGAACACCCATTCTTTTCAAGTGCACATGGAATATTCTTTAGGATAGATCACATGCTAAGCCACAGAGCAAATTACAGTAAGCCTAAGAAAATTGAAATCATATCAATTGTATTTACTGACCAAAATGCTGTGAGACTAGAAATGAATCACAAGAACAAAACTGCAACAACCACAAACATAAAGAGGCTAAACAATATGCTTCTAAATACCCAATGGATCACCAAAGAAATCAAAGAAGAAATTTAAAGAAAAATATGAAAAAAAATGAAACACAATGATCCAAAATCTATGGAATGCAGCAAAAAAGTTCAAAGAAGTTTATAACAATATAAGCCTACTTTAGAAAGCATGAAAAATACCAAATAAAACAACCTAGCCTTTACACCTAATGGAACTAGAAAAAGTCTTAATAGAAGGAAATAAATTACAAGGGTCATAGCAAAAATAAATGAAAAAGAGATTAAAAACAGTAGAAAAGGTCAATAAAACTTAAATCTTTGAAAATATTTAAATAAATGGATAAAGCTTTAGCCAGTCTCATCAAGAAAGAAAGAGGGCTCAAATCAATAAAATCAGAAATGAAAAAGGAGAAAGTTCAACTGAGAAATGCAAAACATTCCAAGAGCACTACAAATAATTATATGCTGACAAAAGGGATAACCTAACAGAAATGGGAAAATTCCTACAAGTGCAAATCTCCCAAAATTGAACCAGGAATGAATAGAAAATATGAACAGACAAATTACCAATAATGAAATTGAATTAGCAATGAACTCCCAACAAGCAAAATCCAGGACCACAAGCAAAATCCAGGACCAGAGGTTTCCACAGGTCAATTCTACCAAACATTCACAGAAGAGCTATCACTTATACTTCTCAAAATATTTCAAAAAGTTTCAGAGAAAGGATTGATTCTGAACTCAGTCTTCCAGGTCAGCATCACTTGATATGAAAACCAGATAAGATATTACAAAAAAGGAAATTATAGTCCGATAACACCAATAAACAAAGACACAAAAGTCCTCAAAAAAATATTAGTAAACCAAATTTAACAATACATTGAAAGGATCATACAACATGATGAAGTGGGATTTATTCCAGGGGAGCAAGATCACTTAATATTCACAAATCAATCAATATGATGTGCCACATTAATAAATTCAGATTAAAAGCATATGATCATCTCAATAGATTCAGAAAAAGCTTTTGACAAAATTCAACATCCATTTATAAAAATTCTCCACAAAGTGGGCATAAAGAAAATATTTGTAGTTTCTCTTGTTGTTTAGTTACTAAATCATGTTCAACTCTTTTGTGACCCCCATGGACTATAGCCCACCTCTTCTCTGTCCATGGGATTTCTCAGGCAAGTATACTGGAGTGAGTCACCATTTCCTTCTCCAGGGGATATTCCCAAACTAGGAATTGAACCTGTGTCTTCTGCATTGGAAGGTGAATTCTTTACCACATAAGGTGAATTTCTGAGTCACCAGGGAAACCCTAGAGAAAATATACCTCAGCATAATAAAGACCATATTTGATAAGCCCACAGTTAATATCATACTCAATGGTGAAAAGCTGAAAGCACTTCCTCTAAGATCAGGGACAAAACAAAGATGTCCACTCTCTCTGATTTTATTCTATATAATATTGGAAATTACAGCCACAGGAATCAGACAAGAAAAAAGAAATAAAAGGAAGCTAATTTGGAAAAGAAGTAAAATTGTCACTGTTTGCAGATAACATAATACTATGCCTAGAAAATACTAAGGGTAGCAACAAAAAACCAATAGAGCTCATTAATTATTTCAGTAAAGTTGAAGGATAAAAAAATTAATATACAAAAATCTGTTTCTTTTTTATACACTGACAATGAACTATCAGAAAGACATTTAAAAAAATCCCAATTATAATTGCACCAAAATGAATACATTATCTAATAGTAAATCTAACTAAGGAGTAAAAGACTTGTATTTGAGAAGCAGCAAGAAACTGATTAAGAAAATAGAAGATCTTACGAAGGAAAGATACATTATGTTCATAGATTGGAAGAGTTAATACTGTAAAAATAGCCAAGAGAATTTATTCAATGCACTCTCTATCAAAATATCAATGGCACTTTTCAAAAAACTAGAACAAATGATTCTAAAATTTGTGTAGAAACACAGAAGACCCTAAATAGCTAATCCATCTTGAGAAAGAAAGACAAAATGAGAATTAGCATGCTTCCTGATTTCAAACTATATTCAGTTCAGTTCAGTTCAGTTCAGTTGCTCAGTTGTGTCCGACTCTTTGTGACCCCATGAATTGCAGCACGCCAGGCCTCCCAGTCCATCACAAACCCCCGGAGTTTACTCAAACTCATGATCATCGAGTCGGTGATGCCATCCAGCCAGCTCATCCTCTGTCATCCCCTTCTCCTCCTGCCCCCAATCCCTCCCAGCATCAGGGTCTTTTCCAATGGGTCACTCTTCGCATGAGGTGGTCAAAGTACTGGAGTTTCAGCTTCAGCATCAGTCCTTCCAATGAACACACAGGACTGATCTCCTTCAGGATGGACTGGTTGGATCTCCTTGCAGTCCAAGGGACTCTCAAGAGTCTTCTTCAACACCACAGTTCAAAAGCATCAATTTTTTGGCACTCAGCTTTCTTCACAGTCCAACTCTCACATCCATACATGACCACTGGAAAAACCATAGCCTTGACTACACAGACCTTTGTTGGCAAAATAATGTCTCTGCTTTTTAATATGCTATCTATGTTGGTCATAACTTTCCTTCCAAGGAGTAAGCATCTTTTAATTTCGTGGCTGCAGTCACCATCTGCAGTGATTTTGGAGCCCCCCAAAATAAAGTCTGACACTGTTTCCACTGTCTCCCTATCTATTTCCCATGAGGTGATGGGACCAGATGCCATGATCTTAGTTTTCTGAATGTTGAGTTTTAAGCCAACTTTTTCACTCTCCTCTTTCACTTTCATCAAGAGGCTTTTTAGTTCCTCTTCACTTTCTGCCATAAGGGTGGTGTCATCTGCATATCTGAGGATATTGATATTTCTCCCGGCAATCTTGATTCCAGCTTGTACTTCTTCCAGCCCAGCGTTTCTCATGATGTACTCTGCATATAAGTTAAATAAGTAGGGTGACAATATACAGCCTTGATGTACTCCTTTTCCTATTTGAAACTAATCTGTTGTTCCATGTCCAGTTCTAACTGTTGCTTCCTGACCTGCATACAGGTTTCTCAAGAGGCAGGTCAGGTAGTCTGGTACTCCCATGTCTTTCAGAATTTCCCACAGTTTATTGTGATCCACACAGTTGAAGGCTTTGGCATAGTCAATAAAGCAGAAATAGATGTTTTTCCGGAACTCTCTTGCTTTTTCGATGATCCAGTGGATATTGGCAGTTTGATCTCTGGTTCCTCTGCCTTTTCTAAAACCAGCTTGCACATCTGGAAGTTCTTGTTCACGTATTGCTGAAGCCTGGCTTGGAGAATTTTGAGCATTACTTTACTAGCACGTGAGATGAGTGCAATTGTGCGGTAGTTAGAGCATTCTTTGGGATTGCCTTTCTTAGGGATTGGAATGAAAATAGACCTTTCCCAGTCCTGTGGCCACTGTTGAGTTTTCCAAATATGCTGGCGTATTGAGTGCAGCACTTTCACAGCATCATCTTTCAGGATTTGAAATAGCTCAACTGGAATTCCATCACATCCACTAGCTTTGTTCGTAGTGATGCTTTCTAAGGCCCACTTGACTTCACATTCCAGGATGTCTGGCTCTAGGTGAGTGATCACACAATTGTGATTATCTGGGTCGTGAAGATGTTTTTTGTACAATTCTTCTGTGTATTCTTGCCACCTCTTCTTAATATCTTCTGCTTCTGTTAGGTCCATACCATTTCTGTCCTTTACTGAGCCCATTTTTGCATGAAATGTTCCCTTGGTATCTCTAATTTTCTTGAAGAGATCTCTAGTCTTTCCCATTCAGTTGTTTTCCTCTATTTCTTTGCATTGATCACTAAAAGGCTTTCTTATCTCTCCTTGCTATTCTTTGGAACTCTGCATTCATATGGGAATATCTTTCCTTTTCTCCTTTGTTTTTAGTTTCTCTTCATTTCACAACTATTTGTAAGTCCTCCTCAGACAGCCATTTTGCCTTTTTGCATTTCTTTTCCATGGGGATGGTCTTGATCCCTGTCTCCTGTATAATGTCACGAACCTCTATCCATAGTTCATCAGGCTCTCTGTCTATCAGATCTAGTCCCTTAAATCTATTTCTCACTTCCACTGTATATTCTTTTTTTTTTTTGAATTGAGAATATCCTCTTTATTTATTTTTTTTCATTTATTTTTATTAGTTGGAGGCTAATTACTTTACAATATCATAGTGGGTTTTGTCATACATTGACATGAATCAGCCATGGAGTTACATGTATTCCCCATCCTGATCGCCCCTCCCACCTTCCTCTCTACCTGATTCCTCTGGGTCTTCCCAGTGCACCAGGCCCGAGCACTTGTCTCATGCATCCAACCTGGGCTGGTGATCTGTTTCACTATAGATAATATACCTGTTTCAATGCTATTCTCTCGAAACATCCCACCCTCGCCTTCTCCCACAGAGTCCAAAAGTCTGTTCTGTACATCTGTGTCTCTTTTTCTGTTTTGCATATAGGGTTATCATTACCATCTTTCTAAATTCCATATATATGTGTTAGTAGGCTGTAATGTTCTTTATCTTTCTGGCTTACTTCACTCTGTATAATGGGCTTCAGTTTCATCCATCTCATTAGAACTGATTCAAATGAATTCTTCTTAATGGCTGAGTAATATTCTATGGTGTATATGTACCACAGCTTCCTTATCCATTCGTCTGCTGATGGGCATCTAGGTTGCTTCCATGTCTTGGCTTTTATAAACAGTGCTGAGATGAACATTGGGGTGCAGGTGTCTCTTTCAGGTCTGGTTTCCTCAGTGTGTACACCCAGAAGTGGGATTGCTGGGTCATATGGCAGTTCTATTTCCAGTCTTTTAAGAAATCTCCACACTGTTCTCCATAGTGGCTGTACTAGTTTGCATTCCCACCAACAGTGTAAGAGGGTTCCCTTTTCTCCACACCCTCTCCAGCATTTATTGCTTGTAGACTTTTGGATAGCAGCCATCCTGACTGGCGTGTAATGGTACCTCATTGTGGTTTTGATTTGCATTTCTCTGATAATGAGTGATGTTGAGCATCTTTTCATGTGTTTGTTAGCCATCTGTATGTCTTCTTTGGAGAAATGTCTGTTTAGTTCTTTGGCCCATTTTTTGATTGGGTCATTTATTTTTCTGGAATTGAGCTTCAGGAGATGCTTGTATATTTTTGAGATGAATCCTTTGTCTGTTGCTTCATTTGCTATTATTTTCTCCCAATCTGAGGGCTGTCTTTTCACCTTGCTTATAGTTTCCTTTGTTGTGCAAAAGCTTTCCAGTTTCATTAGGTCCCATTTGTTTATTTTTGCTTTTATTTCCAATATTCTCGGAGGTGTGTCATAGAGGATCCTGCTGTGATTCATGTCAGAGAGTGTTTTGCCTATGTTCTCCTCTAGGAGTTTTATAGTTTCTGGTCTTACATTTAGATCTTTAATCCATTTTGAGTTTTTTTTTGTGATGGTGTTAGAAAGTGTTCTAGTTTCATTCTTTTACAGGTGGTTGACCAGTTTTCCCAGCACCACTTGTTAAAGAGTTTGTCTTTTTTCTATTGTATATCCTTGCCTCCTTTGTCGAAGATAAGGTGTCCATAGGTTCATGGATTTATCTCTGGGCTTTCTATTCTGTTCCATTGATTTATATTTCTGTCTTTGTGCCAGTACCATACTATCTTGATGACTGTGGCTTTGTAGTAGAGCCTGAAGTCAGGCAGGTTGATTCTTCCAGTTCCATTCTTCTTTCTCAAGATTACTTTGGCTATCGAGGTTTTTTGTATTTCCGTACAAAATGTGAAATTATTTGTTCTAGTTCTGTGAAAAATACCGTTGGTAGCTTGATAGAGATTGCATTGAATCTATAGATTGCTTTGGGTAGTATAGCCATTTTGACAATATTGATTCTTCCAATCCATGAACAAAGTATGTTTCTCCATCTGTTTGTGTCCTCTTTGATTTCTTTCATCAGTGTTTTATAGTTTTCTTCTTTTTTTTCCAAGCCAAACTGTATCCAGCTTTCTTAAAGATACTTTTCATAAACAATCATGGTTTTTCAGGCAGGAAACGGGCAGACATTCGTTAACAGTATACAACTTTCAAACTCTCTTTTTCAATGGACTACCAAAATCAGAAAGCCACTATAAAACCCAATGATCTGAACAGGGAAAGTTTAGAGTGAGGGTTGACATTTCACATTTAGCATGTTATTTAACAACTTTTCACAAGCCGACCCTAACTTTCAGGAAATGGAAATGGAAATGGAAATGGCAGAAGCACCACTCTGAGGAGCCACAGTCTAAAAAAGGAACCGCTGCTCTTTTGAAGGATGCCATCTCAATGGTGACACTAGGAAGTCCAGATTGCCTGACATACTGGTCATCAATTTTGGGGGGGCACGGGGTTCAGGTTACAGCAGGTCTCTGGGTTTAGGGGAGTCAAGTCTATGCTGAGGTGGAGAGGGAGAGAGGACATAAAACCTAAATTTTAGTTTCTCCACACCACAAGGCGTTTGTGCCAAGGTGGCTAATGTGTGTCAACATCAAGGAATCCCTCCTTCCTGGGAACCAAGAGGAAGTCTCTCAAAACTAGACGGGAAAGGTATTTTTCCCCCACGTCAATTTAGCTTCAGAGACATTCTGTTAGTGACGTGCCTTTCCCCCAAAAAACAACAATGAAGTGTTCTGTGTGCTAACAACATAGCTTAAAAAAAAAAAGTAAAACAAAATTCTGCATTTTTATAAAACTTGATAAAAAATAGTATTTCAAACTGTACAGTCACCAGTAGTACACAGTTATCAAAAATGCACACACTTCACTTGGCATCTCCAGCACCTTCAGCTTTCTGTGCCTGGTCTGTTTTGGCATCTCCATTTTCTGCAGGGTTATTCCCATCCTTGCCAGCATCAGCTTTCTTTTTCCCTTTGGGTACCTTCTCTCCCTTCTTTGCAGGGGCCTTTTTAGGCTTGGGCTCTGGCTTTGGAGGAGCAGGTTTAGCAGATAACCTTGCAGATCTTCTCTGTGGTTCGTCCTTCACCTTGGCTTTATCTCCTTTAGCATCCCCTTCAGCCTTTCTCTTGGGCATGGTGGCTGCGGCGGCGGGACGTAGGCGCTGGACACGTGGATGCAGTGGCGCGCGGGCTTTAAGTCGGTCCAGGGGTCGCTCTCGCCTCTTCTTCACACTGCTCCTGTTTTATAGTTTTCTATGTATAGGTCTTTTGTTTCTTTAGGTAGATATACTCCTAAGTATTTTATTCTTTTTGTTGCAATGGTGAATGGTATTGTTTCCTTAATTTCTCTGTTTTCTCATTGTTAGTGTATAGGAATGCAAGGGATTTCTGTGTGTTAATTTTATATCCTGCAACTTTACTGTATTCGTTGATTAGCTCTAGTAATTTTCTGGTAGAGTGTTTAGGGTTTTCTATGTAGAGGATCATGTCATCTGCAAACAGAGAGAGTTTCACTTCTTCTTTTCCTATCTGGATTCCTTTTACTTCTTTTTCTGCTCTGATTGCTGTGGCCAACACTTCCAAAACTATGTTGAATAGTAGTGGTGAGAGTGGGCACCCTTGTCTTGTTCCTGATTTCAGGGGAAATGCTTTCAATTTTTCACCATTGAGGGTGATGCTTGCTGTGGGTTTGTCATATATAGCTTTTATTATGTTGAGGTATGTTCCTTCTATTCCTGCTTTCTGGAGAGTTTTAATCATAAATGGGTGTTGAATTTTGTCAAAGGCTTTCTCTGCATCTATTGGGATAATCATATGGTTTTTAACTTTCAATTTGTTAATGTGGTGTATTACATTGATTGATTTGCAGATATTAAAGAATACTTGCATTCCTGGGATAAAGCCCACTTGGTCATGGTGTATGATTTTTTTCATATGGTGTTGGATTCTGTTTGCTAGAATTTTGTTAAGGATTTTTGCATCCATGTTCATCAGTGATATTGGCCTGTAGTTATCATTTTTTGTGGCATCTTTGTCTGGTTTTGGAATTAAGGTGATGGTGGCCTCATAGAATGAGTTTGGAAGTTTACCTTCTTCTGCAATTTTCTGGAAGAGTTTGAGTAAGATAGGTGTTAGCTCTTCTCTAAATTTTTGGTAGAATTCAGCTGTGAAGCCATCTGGTCCTGGGCTTTTGTTTGCTGGAAGATTTCTGATTAGTTTCAATTTCCTTGCTTGTGATGGGTCTGTTCCACTGTATATTCATAAGGGATTTTATTTAGGTCATACCTGAATGGTCTAGTGGTTATCCCTACCTTCTTCAGTTTAAGTCTGAACTTGGCAATAAGGAGTTCATGATCTGAACCACAGTCAGCTCCCGGTCTTGTTTTTGCTGACTGTATAGAGCTTCTCCATCTTTGGCTGCAAAGACTATAATCAATCTGATTTCGGTGTTGACCATCTGTTGATGTCCATGTATAGAGTCTTCTCTTGTGTTGTTGGGAGAGGGTGTTTGCTATGACCAGTGTGTTCTCTTGGCAAAAGTCTATTAGCCTTTGCCCTGCTTCATTCCGTACTCCAAGGCCAAATTTGCCTGTTACTCCAGGTGTTTCTTGACTTCCTACTTTTGCATTCCAGCCCCCTATAATGAAAAGCACATCGTTTTTGGGTGTTAGTTCTAAAAGGTCTTGTAGGTCTTCATAGAACCGTTCAACTTCAGGTTCTTCAACGTTACTGGTTGTGGCATAGGCTTGGGTTACCGTGATATTGAATGGTTTATCTTGGAAATGAACAGAGATCATTCTGTCATTTTTGAGATTATATCCAAGTACTGCATTTCGGACTCTTTTGTTGACTATGATAGCTACTCCATTTCTTCTAAGGGATTCCTGCCCACAGTAGTAGGTATAATGTTCATCTGAGTTAAATTCACCCATTTCAGTCCATTTTAGTTTGCTGATTCCTAGAATGTCAACATTCACTCTTGCCATCTGCTATTTGACCACTTCCAATTTGCCTTGATTCATGGACCTACATTCCAGGTTCCTATGCAATATTGCTTTTTACAGCATCGGACCTTGCTTCTATCTCCAGTCCCATCCACAACTGGGTAATGTTTTTGCTTTGGCTCCATCCCTTCATTCTTTCTGGAGTTATTTCTCCACTGATCTCCAGTAGCATATTGGGCACCTACTGACCTGGGGAGTTCCTCTTTCAGTATCCTATCATTTTGCCTTCTCATACTGTTCATGGGGCTCTGAAGGCAAGAATACTGAAGTGGTTTGCCATTCCCTTCTCCAGTGGACCACATTCTGTCAGACCTCTCCACCATTACCTGGCTGTCTTGGGTGGCCCCACATGGCATGGCTTAATTTCATTGAGTTAAATAAGACTGTGGTCCTGTGATCAGATTGGCTAATTTTCTGTGATTATGGTTTTAGTGTGTCTGCCCTCTGATGTCCTCTCACAACACCTACTGTCTTACTTGGGTTTCTCTTACCTTGGTCATGGGGTATTTCTTCATGGCTGCTCCAGCAAAGCGCAGCCGCTGCTCCTTACCTTGGACGAGGGGTATCTTCTCACGGCCGCCCCTCCTGAACTTGAATGTGGAGTAGCTCCTCTTGGCTCACAAAGCTACAAAATTCAAAACAGTGTGGTATTGGCACAAAAACAGGCACATAGATCAATGGAACACAATAGAGAGCCTAGAAATAAACCCATACTTATATGAACAATTAATTTGTGACAAAGGGGTGCAAAAATACAAAGTGGAGAAATAATAGTCTCTTCAACAAGTGGTGGTAGGTCAGCTATATGAAAGGAATTGAATTTGACTACTCTCTCACACCACACAAAAATAAATTCAATTTAAAAACACTATAAATAAATTCGAATAAAAGACTAAATGGAAGACCTGAAAGCATAAACTCCCAGAAGAAAATAGGTGTTATATACTTTAACATCAGTTTCAGTAATATTTTTTAGGATTTATCTCCTTAGCAAGGAAAAGAAAAGAAA
Source organism: Odocoileus virginianus (assembly GCF_023699985.2). Classification (NCBI taxonomy): domain Eukaryota; kingdom Metazoa; phylum Chordata; class Mammalia; order Artiodactyla; family Cervidae; genus Odocoileus; species Odocoileus virginianus. The sequence continues at coordinate 35,798,128 of NC_069697.1, forward strand.
AAAATAAACAGGACTACATCAAACTAAAAAGCTTTGGCACAGGGAAGGAAACTGAACAAAATGAAAATTCAGCTTACTGAACAGGTGGAGATATTGAAAGTGATATATTTGATAAGGGTAATTTACCTAAAATATATAAAGAACTTATCCAACAACATCAGAAAACCCACATAACCTGATTAAACAGTCAGCAGTGAATCTGAATATACATTTTCCCAAAGAAGTCATACAGATGGCTAACAGGAACATGAAAAAGATGTTCAATATCACTTATCATTAAAAAATGCAAATCAAAATCACAGTGAGATATCACCTTACACCTGTCAGAATGGCTATTATGAAAATGACATCAAAATACAAGTGTTGGTGAGGATGTGGAGTAAAGGGAACTGTTGTGCACTTTGGGTGGGAATGTAAATAGGTGTAACCCCTACAGTAAACAGTATGAAAATTCCTCAAAGAATTAAAAATAGAGCCACCACATGATCTAGCAATACAACTTCTGGGTATTTATCCAAATTAAAAAAAAATCTAATTCAAGAAGATGTACACACTGTGTTCACTGAAACACTATTTCCAATAGCCAAGATATGTACACAACCCCAAACTCATCAGTACATGAGTACATGTATTGGACATATGCACAATGAAATATTGGTCATAGAAAAGAATGAAATCTTTCCATTTGTGACAACATGGATTGTGTATTATGCTAGAGTATATTATGCTCTAGACCTAGTGTGTATTACACTAAATTAAATGTCAGGAAAAAAATATCAAATACTGTATGATTTCACTGATATATAGAATCTAAAACAAAACAAAACAAAACAAATGAATAAACACTGCAAAACAGAGTTATAGATAAGAGAACAAACAGGTATTTTACAGAGGTGAGATAATTAAAGAGAGGAAAGGAATATGTGAGGGAGATCAAGATGTACAAGGTTCTAGTTATGAATAAATGAGTCAGGGATATGAAGTGTACAGGGTGGGGAATATAGTCAATAACTACGTAACATTTTTGTAAGTTGACACATCATGACTAGACTTATCATGGTAATTACTTTGAAACACACAAAATTATAGAATCGTTCCCTGATGCTGGGAAAGATTGAGGGCAGGAGAAGAGGGTGACAGAAGATGAGATGGTTGAATGGCATCATCTCAATGGACATGAGTTTGAACAAACTCTGGGAGATAGTGAAGGACAGGGAAGCCTGGTGTGCTGCAGTCCATGGGGTTAAAAAGAGTCAGACAGGACTGAGTGACTGACCGATCATAAGATGTTGTAGCATAGTATTATAGTGTTACAAGGTGATTATACTTAAAAAATGAACAAACAAACATAAAAGTAATCTGATTACTAGTCCTGGAATAGGGAGGGGAATTGGATCAAGGCAGTCAAAGATACAAATTTCTAGTTATACGATAGTTTAGTACTAGGGATTTAATGTAAAGCACAATAAATATAATTAGCACTGCTGTACATTATACATAAATATTAATAGAGTAAATCTTACATGATTAAGATTAGATGACCTACCACCATTTGTGGAAGAGACTATCATTTCTCCTCTGTGTATTTTTGTCTTAAAATCTTACATGATTAATTTTTCTGTTAAATTTTTTTGACTAATCTTTTAATCCTGAGAGGTTATAGCTGTTCACCTTATTCTTTATAAGAGGAAATATGTACAGAATGGTTAAGTAAATAACTTGTTCAAGGTTACAGAGCAAGTCCATGTCAAAGAATTTGACCAATAATAAAAGGCTTCTTCTTCTTGCTGAAAAGTGGAGATGGGAAAGACATAGAGAGAAACATTGATACTTGTCCTGAAATTCATGTCTATTCGAGATCAAACAGAAAGGTGAATGATTGACATAACTAACAGTGAATCTACACAGGACAGTAGGTAGGTGGAAGCAAAGTGGTAGGATGGTTGAATGAAGTCATTTTTTGTATGCAAAATAAATATATAAACTCAGTTTTGTAAATTCATGTAAGCTCCATGAACCAAAAACATCTTATGGTTGAGGAAAAAAAACTTTCCTAGCACCTGCTACAGATATAGCTTATAAAAACAGCACTAGCTGACTCATCTGATAACTGAAGGCAAATACTCATTAGATCCAGATCATAATTGTTTTAATCCACTCTGATTTGTTAAATTGCATTTTATTCTTCTTCCAACACGCTTCTCTCTTAAAGTCAACTATGTGAAACCCATTTGTAGAAATTTTGAGAAATTCTAAAATTCAAATCAATCATTTGTCCTTTGCTAATTTTTGTGTATATGCTTGGAGTAGGAAATGGCAACCCCCTCCAGTATTCTTGCCTGGAGAATCCCATGGACAGAGAAACCTGGTGAGCTAAAGTCCATAGAATCACAAGCAGTTGGACACAAATAAGCTTGCATGCATGCACATATGTATGCCAGTACCTACCATATCAGGGACTTGAGAAAAAAAAAATTAAACATCCTCTATTAGAATAGGGCCATCACTTCATGGCAAATAGATGGGGAAACAGTGGAAACAGTGGTTGACTTTATTTTTCTGGGCTTCAAAATCACTGCAGATGGTGATTGCAGCCATGAAATTAAAAGACACTTCACTTACTCCTTGGAAGGAAAGTTATGACCTACCGAGACAGCATATTAAAAAACAGAGACATTACTTTGTCAACAAAAGTCTGTCTAGTCAAGGCTATGGTTTTTCCAATGGTCATGTATGGATGTGAGAGTTGGACTATAAAGAAAGCTGAATGCAGAAGAATTGATGCTTTGAACTGTGGTATTCGAGAAGACTCTTGAGGGTCCCTTGGACTGCAAAGAGATCCAACCAGTCCATCCTAAATGAGATCAGTCCTGGGTGTTCATTGGAAGGACTGATGCTGAAGCTGAAACTCCAATACTTTGGCTACCTGTTGTGAAGAGCTGATTCATTTGAAAAGATCCTGATGCTGGGAAAGATTGAGGGCAGGAGGAGAAGGGGACAACAGAGGATGAGATGGTTGGATGGCATTACCAACTCAATGGACATGGGTTTGGGTGGACTGTGGGAGTTGGTGATGTACAGGGAGGCCTGGTGTGCTGCGGTTCATGGGGTCACAAAGAGTCGGACATGACTGAGCGACTGAACTGAACTAAAGTGATTAGAATAGGGAAGAAACCTATGTAAATAACAAAAGCAATGATGAACTATCAATACAAGGCTAAAAATATTTAGAGGGTTTGGTGGGACATATAAATTCTTTCATTTGTTACTAGACCAGATATGTAGATTGCAAATATTTCTCTTTTGCTTTTTAAATTAATTAATTTAACTGTAGGCTAATTACTTTACAATAGTGTGGTGGTTTTTGCCATACATTGACATGAATCAGCCATGGGTGTACATGGGCGTTCCGCATGCTGAACCCCTCTCTCACCCCCCTCCCCATCCCATCCCTCTGGTTTGTCCCAGTGCACAAGCCGTGAGTGTCTTGTTTCATGCTTTGAACTTGGACTGGTGATCTATTTCACATATGGTAATACACATATTTCAATGCTGTTCTCTTAAATCATCCCACACTCGCCTTCTCCCATAGAGTCCAAAAGTCTGTTCTTTATATCTTTATATGCTGTCTCACATATAGGGTCATCATTACCATCTTTCTAAATTCCAGATATATGCATTAATATACTGCTTTGTTGTTTTTCTTTCTGACTTACTTCACTCTGTATAATAGGCTCCAGTTCCATGCACATCATTAGAACTGATTCAAATGCATTCTTTTTAATATCTGAGTAATATTCCATTGTGTATATGCACCAAAGCTTTCTTATCCATTCATCTGACAATGGGCATCTAGGTTGCTTCCATGTCCTAGCTATTGTAAACAGTGCTGTGATTAATATTGGGGTACACATGTCTCTTTCAATTCTGGTTTCCTCAATGTGTATGCCCAGCTGTGGGATTGCTGGGTCATATTGCAGTTCTATTTCCAGTTTTTTAAGGTATCTCCACACAGTTCTCCATAGTGGCTGACTAGTTTGCATTCCCACCAACAGTGCAAGAGGGTTCTCTTTTCTCTGCACCCTCTCCAGCGTTTATTGTTTGTAGACTTTTTAATAGCAGCCATTCTGACCTATGTGAGATGGCACCTCATTGTGGTTTTGATTTGCATTTCTCTAATAATGAGTGATGTTGAGCATCTTTTCATGGGTTTGTTAGCCATCTGTATGTCTTCTTTGGAGCAATGTCTGTTTAGTTCTTTGATCCATTTTTTGATTGGGTTGTTTATTTTTCTGGTGTTGAGCTGCAGGAGCTGCTTGTATATTTTTGAGATTAATCCTTTGTCAGTTGCTTCATTTGTTATTATTTTCTCCCATTCTGAAGGCAATCTTTTCACCTTGTTTGTAGTTTCCTTCATTGTGCAAAAGCTTTTAAGCTTCATTAGGTCCCATTTGTTTATTTTTGCTTTTATTTCTATTACTCTGGGAGGTGGGTCATAGAGGATCTTGCTGTGATTTATGTCAGAGAGTGTTTTGCCTATGCTTTCCTCTAGGAATTTTATAGTTTCTGGTCTTACATTTAGATCTTTAATCCATTTTGAGTTTATTTTTGTGATGGTGTTAGAAAGTGTTCTAGTTTCATTCTTTTACAGGTGGTTAACCAGTTTTCCCAGCACCACTTGTTAAAGAGATTGTCTGTTCTCCATTGTATATTTTTGCCTCCTTTGTCAAAGACAAGGTGTTTGTAGGTGTGTTGATTTATTTCTGGGCTTTCTATTTTGTTCCATTAATCTATGTCTCTGTCTTTGTGCCAGGACCGTATTGTCTTGATGCGTGTAGCTTTGTAGTATAGTCTGAAGTCAGGCAGGTTGATTCCTCCAGTTCCATTCTTTCTCAAGATTGTTTCAGCCATTCGAGGTTTTTCGTATTTCCATACAAATTGTGAGATTACTTGTTCTAGTTCTCTGAAAAATACCCTTGGTAGCTTGATAGGGATTGCATCAAATCTATAGATTGCTTTGGGTAGTATACTCATTTTCACTATATTGATTTCTCTGATCCATGAACATGGTATATTTCTCCATCTGTTTGTGTCATCTTCGTTTTATTTCATCAGTGTTTTATAGTTTTCTATATTAGGTCTTTTATTTCTTTGGTAGATTTATTCCTAAGTATTTTATTCTTTTCATTGCAATGGTGAATGGTATTGTTTCCTTAATTTCTCTTTCTGTTTTCTCATTGTTAGTGTAGAGAAGTACAAGGGATTTCTGTGTATTAATTTTATATCCTGCAACGTTACTATATTCATTGATTAGCTCTAGTAATTTTCTGGTGGTGTCTTCAAGGTTTTCCATGTAGAGGATCATGTCATCTGCAAACAGTGAGAGTTTTACTTTTTCATTTCCAATCTGGATTCCTTTTATTTCTTTTTCTTCTCTGACTACTGTGGCTAAAACTTCCCAAACTATGTTGAATAGAAGTGGTGAGAGTGGGCACCCTTGCCTTGTTCCTGACTTTGGGGGAAATGCTTTCAACTTTTTGCCATTGAGGATAATGTTAGCTGTGGGTTTATCATATATGGCTTTTATTACGTTGAGCCATCTTCCTTCTGTGAGCAAAGCTGAGCACTGAAAAATTGATGCTTTTGAACTATGGTGTTGGAGAAGACTCTTGAGAGTCCCTTGGACTGCAAGGAGATCCAACCAGTCCATCCTAAAGGAGATCAGTCCCAGGTGTTCATTGGAAGGACTGAGGTGTAAGCTGAAACTCCATTACTTTGGCCATCTCATGCGAAGAGTTGACTCATTGGAAAAGACCCTGATGCTGGAAGGGATTGGGGGCAGGAGGAGAAGGGGACAACAGAGGATGAGATGACTGGATGGCATTTGATGGACATGAGTTTGATGATGATGATTTGATGGACATGAGTTTGAGTAAACTCCGGGAGTTTGTGATGGACAGGGAGGCCTGGCGTGCTGTGATTCATGGGGTCGCAGAGGGTCAGACATGACTGAGTGACTGAACTGAACTGACTGATGTTCCTTCTGCACCTGCTTTCTGAAGGGTTTTTATCATAAATGGGTGTTGAATTTTGTCAAAGGCTTTCTCTGCATCTATTGAGATAATCATATGGTTTTTATCTTTCAATATGTTAATGTGTTGTATCACATTGATTGGAGAAGGAAATGGAAACCCACTCCAGTATTCTTGCTTGGAGAACCCCATGGACGCAGGAGCCTGGTAGGCTACAGTCCATGGGGTCTCAAAGAGTCAGACATGACTTAGCAATTTCACTACTACTATTCACTATCACATTGATTTGCAAATATTGTAGAGTCATTGCATCCCTGGGATAAAGCCCACTTGGTCATGATATATGGTCTTTTTAATGTGTTGTTGGATTCTGTGTGCTAGAATTTTGTTGAGGATTTTTGCTTCTATGTTCATCAGTGTTGTTGGCCTGTAGTTTTCTTTTTTTGTGTGTGGCATCTTTGTTTGGTTTTGGTACTAGGGTGGTGGTGGCCTTATAGAATGAGTTTGGGAGTTTATCTTCCTCTGCAAATTTCTAGAAGAGTTTGAGTAGGATAGGTATTAGTTCTTCCATAATTTTTGGTATAATCCCCCTGGGAAACCATCTGGTCCTGGACTTTTATTTTTTGGAAGATTTTTTATTACAGTTTTGATTTCCATGCTTGTGATGGTTCTGTTAAGATTTTCTATTTCTTCCTGGTTCAGTTTTGGAAGGTTATACTTTTCTAAGAATTTGTCCTTTTCTTCCAAGTTGTCCATTTTATTGGCATATAGTTGCTGATGATAGTTTCTTATTATTCTTTCTATTTCTGTGTTGTCTGTTGTGATTTCTCCATTTTCATTTCTAATTTTGTTGATTTGATTCTTCTCCCTTTTTTTCTTGATGAGTCTGGCTAGTGGTTTGTCTATTTTATTTATCTTCTCAAAGAACTAGCTTCTGTTGCTATAGTCTCCTTTGTTTCTTTTTCATTTATTTTTTCCCTAATTTTATGATTTCTTTCCTTCTACTAACCCTGGGGTTCTTCATTTCTTCCTTCTCTAGTTGCTTTAGATGTAGAGTTAGGTTATTTCTTTGATTTTTCTCTAGTTTCTTGAGGTAAGCTTGTATTGCTATGAACCTTCCCCTTAGCACTGCTTTTACTGAATCCCATGGGTTTTTGGTTGTTGTCTTTTCATTTTCATTTGTTTCTATGCATGTTTTGATTTCCTTTTTTAATTCTTCCATGATTTGTTTGTTATTCAGAAGTGTGTGGTTTAGCCTCCATATGTTTGTATTTTTAATAGGTTCTTTTTTTCCCCCTGTAGTTGACGTCTAATCTTACCACATTGTGATCAGAAAAGATGCTTGAAATGATTTTAATTTTTTAAAAAAAATTTACCAATGCTAGATTTATGGCCCAGGATGTGATCGATCCTGGAGAATGTTCCATGTGCACTTGAGAAAAAGGTGAAATTCATCGTCTTGGGGTGAAATGTCCTATAGGTATCAATTAGGTCTAACTGGTTCATTGCATCACTTAAAGTTTGTTTCTTTGCTAATTTTCTGTTTGGTTGATCTATTCATAGGTGTGAGTGGGGTATCAAAGTCTTCCACTATTATTGTTTTACTGTTAATTTCCCCTTTCATATTTCTTAGCATTTGCCTTATGTATTGAGATGCTCCTATGTTGGTTGCATATATATTTATAATTGTTATATCTCCTCCTTGGATTGATCCTTTGATCATTATGTAGTGTCCTTCTTTGTCTCTTTTCATGACCTTTGTTTCAAAGTCTATTTTATCTAATATGAGTATTGCTACCCCTGCTTTCTTTTGGTCTCCATTTGCATGAAATATCTTTTTCCACCCCTTCACTTTCAGTCTGTATGTGTCCCTTGTTTTGAGGTGGGTGTCTTGTAGATGTCATATATAGGGGTATTGTTTTTGCGTCCATTCAGCCAGTCTTTGTCTTCTGGTTGGGGCATTCAACCCATTTACATTTAAGGTAATTATTGATAAGTATTATCCCGCTGCCATTTACTTTATTTTTTTGGGTTCTAGTTTATAAACCTTTTCCGTGTTTCCTGCCTAGAGAAGATCCTTTAGCATTTGTTGAAGAGCTGGCTTCATGGTGCTGAATTCTCTCAGCCTATGCTTGTCTGTAAAGCTTTTGATTTCTCCTTCATATTTGAATAAGGTCCTGCCTGGGCATAGTAATCTGGGTTGTAGGTTTTTCTCTTTCATCACTTTAAGTGTGTCCTGCCATTCCCTTCTGGCCTGAAGAGTTTCTATTGAAAGATCAGCTGTTATCCTCATGGGAATCCCCTTGTGTGTTATTTGTTGCTTTTCTCTTGCTAATTTTAATATTTGTTTTTTGTGTTTGATCTTCATTAGTTTGATTAATATATGTCTTGTGGTGTTTTGCCTTGGGTTTACCCTGTTTGAGAATCTCTGGATTTCTTGGATTTGGGTGGCTATTTCCCTCCCCATTTTAGGGAAGTTTTCAACAATTATCTCCTCAAGTATTTTCTCATGCCCTTTCTTTTTGCCTTCTTCTGGGACTCCTATGATTCTAACATTGAGGTGTTTAATATTGTCCTAGAGTTCTCTGAGGTTGTCCTCATTTCTTTTAATTCTTTTTTCTTTTTTCCTCTCTGCTTCTTTTATTTTCACCATTCTATCTTCCACCTCACTTATCCTATCTTCTGCCTCATATACTACTGTTGATTCCCTCTAGAGTGCTTTAGATCTCAGTCATTGCATTATTCATTAATGATTGACTCTTCTTTATTTCTTCTAGGTCCTTGTTAAACATTTCTTGCATCTTCTCAATCCTTGTCTCTAGTCTATTTATCTGTAACTCCATTTTGTTTTCAAGATTTTGGATCATCTTTACTATCATTATTCTGAATTATTTTTTCAGGTAGACTCCCTATCTCCTCCACTTTTGTTTGGTTTGGTGGGCATTTATCATGTCCCTTTATTTGCTGAATATTTCTCTGCTTTTTCATTTTGTTTAAATTGCTGTGTTTGGAGTGCTCTTTCTGTAGGCTGGAAGTTCATGGTTCCTCTTTATTGTGGAGCCTGCTCCCTCTGGGTGGGGTTGGACTAATGGCTTGTCAAGGCTTCCTGGTTAGGGGAGCTTGTGTCTGTGTTTTGGTGAGTGGAACTGGATCTCTTCTCTCTGGAGTGTAATGAAGTGTCCAGTATATTCATTGGGGGGGTCTATGGGTTTGGCATGGGCTTGGGCAGCCTGTCTTTTAAAGCTGGGGACTGTGTTCTGCTTTGTTGAAGACTTAACATGGTATGTCTTGCTCTGGAACTTGTTGGCTCTAGGGTGGAGCTTGGTTTCAGTGTAGGTATGAAGGCTTTTGGTGAGCTCTTATCTATTAATGTTCCTTGGAATCAGGAGTTCTCTGATGTTCTCAAGTTTTGGAGTTAAGCCTCCTGCTCTGACTTTCAGTCTTATTGTTACAGTAGCCTCAAATCTTCTCCATCCATACAGCACAGATAATAAAACATCTAGGTTAATGATGAAACAGTTCTCCACAGCGAGGGACACTCAGAGAAGTTCACAGAGTTACATGGAGAAGAGAAGAGGGAGGAGGGAAATAGAGGTGACCAGGAGGAGAAGAAGGGAGGTCAAAAGGGGAGAGACCAATCTAGCCAGTAGTCAGTTCCCTAAGTGTTCTCCACAGCCTGGAACATCCAGAGAGATTCACAGAGTTAAGTAGAGAGGAGAAGGGGGAGGGAGGAGATAGAGGTTCCCCGTGGGAGAAAAGGTAGAGTCAAAAGGGAAAGAGCCATCAAGCTAGTAATCAGACCCCTAAGTGAAAATGGATAATGAAGATTAGATTATTAAAGGTACAAAATCAATAACAAATAGCAAAAACAAAGAGAAAAGATCTAGAGTAGAGGTTAGACTCTCAAAAATACAATATTAAAAATACAAAACAAAATCAATCACAAAAATTATAAAATATATATATATATGAAATTTGCTGTAAAAATAGGGTCTTTTTTTCAAGGTTAAAAATGAAAATTAAAGGTGTAATAAAGGACTTAAATTTTTAAAAATATTAAAAAGTGATAGTAGTAAAAAAATATATAGGAATTTCTCTGGAGCTGTTGTGGTCAGTTCAGTTTCAGATAGTTCCTTGTTCCAGCTTGTACTTGCTCTCAAGGTCTGTAGCCCCCTCCAATGCTTAGTCAGTGTTTACTACAGGGTTTTAATCTGTTGCCTCTGTTACTTCCAGAGCGGTTCCCTCTTTGTTTATTTTGGCTTCCTCTGTTTGCAAGTCTCTTCTGTGTCTAATTTCTACCCTGTCACTTATTTAGGCTCACTTGTTCAGTTGTGTTGTAGGGAGGGAGGGACACACAAGTATCACTGGCGTGTGTGGGGACTACTCACAGTGTATGGACCACACTGGGTTTGCCCCAGCTCAAGGTTGCGTGTGCTTCCTGGGTCTACACTGCTCAGGCTCCAGAGTGCTTTGCAGGGGCACTGTCCAAAGCGGGCCCTGCAGTTTGTGCAATTCCCAGGTCTCAGTCGCTCAGGTTCTCGGGTACTCTGCAAGGGCACAGACTCAGGTGGGCATGTGTTTTGTGCCTTTCCCAGGTCTGAGCAGCTCAGGTGACTAGGTGCTTGGCAAGTGGACTGTCCCAGGTCAGCTGTGCATCTCAATCACCTCCCTGGTCCCAACTGCTCAGTTTCCTGGGTGTGCCACAAGAGCACCGGTCTTAGGTGTGCCGTGTGTCTCTTCTGGGGAGCTGATCTCAGGCTGCAACCCTCTTGGTGGATGTCAACTGTCCAGGATCCCAGAAAGACGTGGCTAGCAACTGGGAGTCTGCTCACAGTTTGGTGGAGGATGCCAGTCTCTGGGGTCAAGATTGCAGCAGCCTCTTGCCTTCTGGTTCTGGCTATTGCATGCCTCCTTCTCTGCCTCTGGTTGGGGGGAGGGGCCTATACACAGCTGGGTAGTTCTCCTCCTTTGGTATTCGCTCAATCCTTTGTTCTGTGAGCAGGCCAGGCTGTGCATTAGAGCCTTTCACGGGAAAGTTCTCTCTCTCTTTTTTTTCTCTTTGGTGATCCACAGTTTGGATTGCTATCTCACGTTAGCTCCCTCAGATTGTCCTCAGGGCATTCAGGCCTGGTCCTTACCCTAAGCACAGATTATGCAGCTCGCGCCTCCCTGTCCAGCCCTTGCTCTCTGGAGACAGATGCGAGCCTCTGGGCCACTTTTCGGCTGGCAACTGTGGTTAGGTGTGTATTCTATGAGGTTTTTTTTTTTTTTCCCTCTCATGTTTATGTTGCCCTCTGAGATTCCAAAACTTCCAACAGATCTGCCTGTGAGAGAGTTTTCTACTATTTGGAAACTCCTCCTTCTTCATGACTGCCTCCCCAGAATGAGTCTCCGTCCCTGACCCTTTTGTCTCTCTTTTTGTCTTTTATATTTTGTCCTACCTCCTTTCGAAGAAAATGGGCTGCCTTTCTGGGTGCCTGGTGTCCCCCGCCAGCATTCAGAAGTTGTTTAATGGAAGTTGCTTAGCATTCAAATGATCTTTTGATGAATTTATGGTGGGACAAAGTGGTTTCCCCATCCTATTCCTCTGCCATCTTGGATGCAAACATTGTTCATAGCATTCCAAGAGGCTAATTGTTAGTATTCTTCTTAAGCCAAAAGCGCTTATGATATCCAGTATAATTTGAATATGCAAGACATAATTTGTCTTGCAAATTTAGTCTTCAAGAAGACTAATTAATTCCATAAATGGAGGTGTATCTTTATAGAATGTAACACAATCAAATGAAGAAAAGAAGAACAAACTCAGGTCAATAAATATTTCTGAGGACTGTATTAAGTGTTGAAAGTGTAAAGAATAAGAAACATTGACTCTGTCAGAGGAAAAGCTTGCAGAGAATGCAGATATTTGAAGAGGTTGTCTTTGTCTAATAGAAGTGGAAGTTATAACTGCAGAATGGGAGGACGGGGAGAGACGTCCACCTAAGGTTTCAAGAAAGGTTAGTAAATAAGTAATTTTGACTGAGCTGTGTTCTGAAGGATAAGTTAGAGTTACTCCATAAAGAAGGAGAGCAGGATATTCCAGGAAGAGGAACAAAAAAGATCCAAGCTGTGCTACAGAATCATGTCTGTTTGGGATTATCGACATTTGGTTTTACTAAAATCTAAAAGGCAAAGGGCTAAAGATAGGTGAGGAGTCTGGGAAAAAATGAAGCTCTTGTTAGAGATTCTTCTGTCTCATGTATTAGGCATGTCCTATAGACATTGCTAAGCAACACTAAAAACATACACTAAAAGGATGTGCCAAAGACACGATGAAAACAGTGTGGTGTATTTGAGTGGGAATTAGTGCAACAGAGAGACCAGAACACATCCATAAAACACCTATAACAATTTACATTATAATAAGGGTGGTATTTCAAATCCACGGAGAAATGCATATGCCATGGAATAGTTACTGTTACAAAAATTAGCTATTGATTCAGACAAAAAGAAAGAGTAGACTCTTACCCATCCATGAAGATAAACTTCAGTTTAGTTAAGCAACCAGATAGAAAAAAAATATAAAAAGTATTTGGAGGCCATACTGGAGCACATTTTTAAAAAATTGGAGGTGGAAAAGGCTTCCTTAAATAAGACATAAAAGAAAAAGCCATAAAAGAAAAGCCAGAAGCCATAAAAGAAAAAGATTGACAGATACAATTTCACAAAAATCAAAATTTATCTCAGCACAATGAAAGGCATGATAAACTTAAAATATGAGTAACATACAGAGAAAACTATTTGCAGTATATCTAATGGGTGATTGATCATTGTGTAGATTGTATACAAAGCTTCTATAAATCATTCAAAAATAGAAATATGGGTGGAGGTTATCAATAGGCAATTTACAGGATAAATATAAAAGGCTTTCATGTTTATACACATGAAAAGGTGCTTATCAATAAATTATGTAAATCTGAAGAAAATATAAATAACAGAAAACATTGCTTGAGATACTGAGAAACAGTCACTTTCATACATGGTTGGTAGAAGTGTAAATTATTAGAAGGCAATTTAGCAGTGATCTATTCAAATAAATAGTTCACTCTAATGGACCTCCATCCCAACCATCTGTGATTTCTGTTTGGGAATCAAATCACTTTCAGATAAGCTGGCTCCACCTATTATCTTCAGAGTGACATATGTCTTAAACCAGTCAGGACATTCTATTCCTATGGCCACAATTGTTGATGGTACAGGAGTAGACTTGTGAACTAAGCTAATCAAACAGAGAAATATAAGGACTTTTGCTTAGAATTCAGAGCCAAAGCATCTCTTCTTTCTTGCTGGATGTAGATGGGGAAACATGATGCTACAGTAGCTAACCAGCATCAATGAGGTGAATTACTCTTAGCAGGAAGTGACTGTTAGAGAAGGCGGAAGAGAAAGATGGAGAGAAAATGGAATCCATTGGGTCAAACCTTTCCAAAAGCAAGTTCTTCACTTGGAGTTTGAATTAAACCATGCTATAATTTCCCTGTTCACATATACAGGTCTGTATTGAATTGTTTATCACTTGCAGCCAAAAGATATCTAATTCACAATGTATATAAGCTTTAACTGAGTAATTTAATTCATATGAATCTACTGTAAAGAAATGCTTGGACTCAAGCACAAGAATGTTCAATGCAGCATTGTTTGTAACAAGTGGAAAATTGGAAACAAGCTAAGTAACTACCAATTGAAGAGTCATTAAATAAATTATAAATCCACAAATACAATGTCACACAGCTGCTAAAAAGAATTAAGTAGACTTCTATTACTTTTTTTGTGGGGGGCGCTATGTAATAACTTAATACCTGGAATGCAGGCAAGTTTGGCTTTGAGGTACAAAATGAAGCAGGGCAAAGGCTAACAGAGTTTTGTCAACAGAACACACTGGGCTAGAAAACACTCTTTTCCAACAACACAAGAAACAATTCTACACATGGAAATCACCAGATGGTCAAATACTGAAATCAGATTGACTAGGTTCTTTGTAGCCAAAGATGGAGAAGCTCTCTACAGTTAGTAAAAACAGGAGCTGACTTTAGCTCAGATTGTGTACCTTAGTTTCCTTGTGACCCCATGAACTATCTCTCCAGGCTCCTCTGTCCATGGGATTCTCTAGGCAAGAATACTGGAGTGGATTGCCATGCCCTCCTCCAGGGGATCTTCCTGATGCAGGGATCAAACCAGCATCTCTTATGTCTAACCTGTACTGGCAGGTGGGGTCTTTACCACTAGCGCCACTGGGGTGCTCAGATCATGACCTCCTTATTGCAAAATTCAGGCTTAAGTTGAAGAAAGTAGGGAAAGCCATTAGGCCATTCACGTATGACCTGTCAAATCCCTTATGGTTACACAATGGAGGTGACAGTTTTGAGGCATTAGATCTGGTAGACAGAATGCCTGAAGAACTACAGACAGAGATTTGCAACATTGTACAGGAGGCAGTGACCTAAACCATCTGAAAAAAAGAGAAATGCAAGAAGGCAAAGTGGTTGTGTGAGGAAGCTTTACAAATAGTGGAGAAAAGAAGGGAATCAAAAGGCAAGTGAAAAAGGAGAAGATAGACCCAACGGAATGTAGAGTTCCAGAGAACAGCAAGGAGAGATAAGAAGGTCTTCTTAAATGAACAAGGCAAAGAAATAGAGGAAAACAATAGAATGGGAAAGACTGGAGGTCTTTTAAAAAAATTTGGAGATATCAAGGGAACATTTCAGGCAAGAATGGGCATGATAAAGAACAGAAACAGTAAGGACCTAGTAGAAACAGAAGAGATTAAGAAGTGGCAAGAATACATGGAAGAACTGTACAAGAAAGCTCTTAATGATCTGGATAACCACAATGATGTGGTCACTCACCTAAAACCAGGCATCCTGGAGTGTGAAATCAAGTGGGCCTTAGGAAGCATTACTATGAACAAAGCCGCTGGAGGTGATGGAATTCCAGATGAGCTATTTCAAACCCTAAAAGATGATGCTGTTAAAGGGCTGCACTCAATATGTTAGCAAATATGTTGTGTTTGGAAAACACAACAGTGGCCACAGGACTGGGAAAAGTCTGTTGTCACTCTAATCCCAAAGAAGGGCATTGCCAAAGAATGCTCAAATTACTGTACAATTGCACTCATTTCACATGTTAGCAAAGTTATGCTCAAAATCTTTCTTTTTTTTTCTTTTTCTTTTCTTTTATTTTTTTTCCCATTTATTTTTATTAGTTGGAGGCTAATTACTTTACATCATTGCAGTGGTTTTTGTCATACATTGAAATGAGTTAGCCATGGATTTACACGTATTCCCCATCCCGGTCCCCCCTCCCACCTCCCTCTCCACCTGATCCCTCTGGGTCTTCCCAGTGAACCAGGCTTTAGCAGTATGTAAAGTCAGAATTTCCAGGTGTAGAAGCTGAGTTCAAAGAGGCAGAGGAACCAGAGATTAAATTGCCAACATTCATTCGCTCATGGCAAAAGCAATGGAATTCCAGAAAAATATCTACTGCTGCTTCATTGACTATGCTATAGCCTTTGAGTGTGTGGACCATAAAAAATTGTAGAAAATGCTTCAAGAGATGAAAGACCACCTTACCTGTCTCCTGAGAAAATGTATGTGGGTCAAGAAGCCACACTTAGAACTGGACATGGAACTATGGACTGGTTATAAATCGCGAAACGAGTACTTCAAGCCTGTGTGTTGTTACCCTGCTTATTTAACTTATATTCAGGGTACATTATGTGAAATGCTGGGCTGGATGTATCACAAGTTGGAATCAAGATTGCCAGGAGAAATATCAACAATCTCAGCTATGCAGATCACAGTACTCTAATGGCAAAAGTGTAGAAGAACTAAAGAGCCTCTTGATGAGGTTGAAAGATGAGAGTGAAAAAGCTGGCTTGAAACTCAACATTAAAAACATTATGATAATGGCATCCATTCCCATCACTTAATGGCAAATGGAAGGGGAAAAAGTGGAAGCAGAGACAGATTTTATGTTCTTGGACTCCAAAATCACCATGGATAGTGACTGCAGCCATGAGATTAAGACGCTTGCTTCTTGGAAGGAAAATTATGACAAACCTAGACAGCATATTAAAAACCAGAGACATCACTTTGCCAACAAAAGTCTATATATTCAAAATATGGCTTTTCTAATAGTCATGTACAGATAAGAGAGTTGGACCATAAAGAAGGCTGAGTGCCAAAGAACTGATGCTTTTGAGCTGTGGTGCTGGAGAAGACTCTTGAGAGTCTCTTGGACAGCAAGGAGATCGAACCAGTCAGTTCCTAAAGGAAATCAACCCTGAATATTCATTGGAAGGATTGATGTTGAAACTGAAGGTCCAATACTTTGGCAACCTGCTGTGAAGAGCAGACTCACTGGAAAAATATCCTGATCCTGGGAAATGTTAAAGGCAAAGGAGAAGGAGGTGGCAAAGGATGAGATGGTTAGATAGTATCACTGACTCAGTGGATGTGAATTTGAGCAAACTGCAGGAGATAGTGGAGGGCAGAGGAGTCTTGGGTGCTACCGTCCACAGGGCGCAAAGAATAGGACCCAACTTAGCAGCTGAATAACAGCAGCAACAAATAATTACTCTCAGAGGTTCAGTCTTGATAACCCATTCTGTTGTTTACACCTCACTTTCTAATTGGGTGTATGTTATCCTATTACTTTTAATATATGCGCATTATGCTGTTGTTGTTCAGTCGCCCAGTTGTGTCCGACTCTTTGCGACCCCATGGCCTGCAGCGTGCCAGGCCTCTCTGTCCCTTACCATCTCCCAGAATTTGCCCAAGTTCATGTCCATTGTAACAATGGTACCACCCAGCCATCTCATCCTCTGCCGCCCTCTGCACCTTCTGCTCTCTCTGTTTCCCAGCATCAGGGAGTTTTCCAGTGAGTCAGCTGTCCACATCAGATGACCAAAATATGCACATTGTATGCATGTATAAATACACATATAGTTATCTATACAAATAAACAGAAGGAAAACTGAATGAGTGCCCAGCAAATATTGATACTAGTTATCCCTAGAGAGAAATCTGTATGCAGGTCAGGAAGCAACAGTTAGAATTGGACATGTAACAACAGACTGGTTTCAAATCAGGAAAGGGGTATGTCAAGGCAGTATATTGTCACCCTGCTTATTTAACTTACATGCAGAGTGCACCATGAGAAATGCTGGGCTGGATGAAGCACAAGCTGGAATCAAGATTGCTGGGAGAAATATCAATGACCCTGGATATGCAGACAATACCACCCTTATGGCAGAAAGTGAAGAAGAGCTAAAGAGCCTCTTGATGAAAGTGAAAGAGGAGATTGAAGAAGTTGGCTTAAAGCTCAACATTCAGAAAACTAAGGTCATGGCATCTGGTCCCATCACTTCATAGCAAGTAGAAGGGGACACAATGGAAACGGTGAGAATACTTTTTTGGGCTCCCAAATCACTGCAGATGGTGACTGCAGCCATGAAATTAAAAGATGCTTGCCCCTTGGAAGAAAAGCTATGACCAACCTAGACAGCATATTAAAAAGCAGAGACATTACTTTGCTAACAAAGGTCCATCTAGTCAAACCTATGTTTTTTCCAGTGGTCATGTATGGATGTGAGAGTTGGACCATAAAGAAAGCTGAGTGCTGAAGAATTGATGCTTTTGAACTGTGGTGTTGGAGAGGACTCTCAAGAGTCCCTTGGACTGCCAGGAGATCCAACCAGTCCATCCTAAAAGAAATCAGTCCTAAATGTGCATTGGAAGGATTGATGCTGAAGCTGAAGCTCCAATATTTGACCACTTGATTCGAAGAACTGACTCATTTGAAATGACCCTGATGCTGGGAAAGATTGAAGGTGGAAGGAAAAGGGGATAGCAGAGGATGAGATGGCTGGATGGCATCACTGACTCAATGGACATGAGTTTGAGTAAACTTCGGGAGTTGGTGATGGACAGGGAGGCCTGGCCTGCTGCAGTCCGTGGGGTAACAAAGAGTTGGATATGACTGAGCAACTAAACTGACTGAGAGGATTGAGAATTTGGGGATTAGGAAGGAGAATTTTCATTGTTCATAATGTACAATGTATTATACATATCCAATATGAACTTATTACATGGGTTATCATAAAAATATAATTACATAGTAAACATATATATTTCTTTTAAAAATGGAAACCTATTCTGTATCTAAATCATGTTATTCCCCTATACATAGACTAATGGTTCTACGGTTTTAGTCTGAAAAAGGATCACCCAAAGTGAAGTTTCCTGGATCCCAACCCAGTGAATCTGAATTAGCACATATGTTGAGTAACATGATTTGAAGCTGTCAGAGCACAACTAGATGTTCATATACATGCTACGCTGCATGGAGTAGAAATCTGGGTGGGATATAGTCAATTTGGGAGACAAATTAGGAAGTCATTGAGGTAGTTTAGGTGAAGGACAAGGGCTTGAGCAAGGATAGAACTAGTGAGACAATGAGATAATCCAGCTAGAGGACTTAGAATATTATCTGACACATAGTAGACACTCAATAAATGTTAGCCTCCAGCTAACCTTGTAGCAGAATGAAATTGGACCACTATCTTATTCCACTCACAAAAATAACTCAAACTGCATTAGAGAATTAAACATAAGACCAGAAACTGTAAAACTTCTAGAAGGAAACACACAGAAAAAGTTCCTTGACATTGGTGTTGCCAGTAATTACCTGGATATGACACCAAAAGTACAAACAACAAAAGAAAAGAAAAATAAACAAGTGGGACTACATCAAAACAAAAGCTTCTATATAGTAAAAAAAAAAAAATCAACAAAATACAAAGGCAACTTATGGAATAGGAGATAATATTTAAAAATCACATATCTGATAAGGAGTTAGTATCAAAAAGACATAAGACATTCATACAATTAAGTTGCAAAAACAAATAAATGACCTGATTATAAAACAGAGGAAGTGAATAGACATTTTTCCAAAGAAGATGTACAAATGGTCGCTGGACACATGAAGAAATGCTCAATACCATTAATCATCAGGGAAATACAAATCAAAACCACAGGAGGTATCACCTCACACATGTTAGAATGGCTGTCATCGAAAAGAGAAAAGGTAAGTGTTGGTGAGATGGTAGAGAAAAGGGAAACTTTGTACACTGTTGGTGGGAATGTTAATTGGTATAGCCCCTGTTGAACACAGCATGGAAGTTCCTCAAAAAAATTAACAGAAATACCATATGATTCAGCAATATACTTCTGGGTATATATTCAAAGGAAGTGAAAATATGATCTTGAAAAGATATTTTCACTGCCATGTTCATTGTTCCATTATTCACAATAGCCAAGATATGGAAACAATCTAAGTATTGGATAAAGATGTGATAATCTACACAGTGAAATATTATTTAACCAGAAGACAATCCTGCTGTTTGTGGCAACCTGGATGCACCTTGGGCATTATGTTAAGTGAAATAAGTCATACAGAGAAAGGAAAATACTGTATGGTATTACTTGTATGTGAAATCTAAAAAAGCTGAACTCAGAGAAACAGAGTAGAGTGGTGGAATGGAGCTAGTGGGGACAGAGAAAATGGGGAGATGTTGGTTAAAGGGTATAAACCTCCAGTCATAATATTACTAAATCTTGGTGATTATAGTTATTAATGCTGCATTATATACTTGAAAGTTGCTAAGAGAGATCTTAAGTATTCTCACCACAAAAAAGAAACGGGAGTTGTGTGACAGAACAGAAGTCTTAGCTAATCCTGTAGTGGTTATTATTTTGCTGTATATAAGTGTACTAAATCAACACATTGTACACCTTAATGATATATGTCATTACACAGAATGATATATGTCAATTCTATCTCAATAAAGCTGGGAAGGGAAGAAGTCTGCATTTAAAATGTAAATGTTATAAGCAATAAATGTTGCTTTCAAATCTTAAGAAAATTAGCCTCAACCATTAACTACTACTTCTATTATTACTACTATGAAGGATTCTAAAAATATTTGAAAGTAAGAATCAGTAATAAGTAAGAACACGAGAGACCTTAATAAGATATTGTGCATGTTCAGCTGCTCAGTCATGCCCGACTCTTTACAACCCCATGGAGCATAGCCTGCCAGACTCCTCTGCTCATGGGATTTTCCCAGCAAGAAAACTAGGGTGGGTTGCCATTTCCTCCTTCAGAGGATCTTTCCAACTGAGGGGTCAAACTCACATCTCCTGTGTCTTCTGCATTGGCAGGCAGATTCTTTACCACTGAACTACCTGAGAATCCCTTCTAGTAAGATATGAAATGAACCTAATTGATATATGCATACAAAATCAATATTAATGCTTTATTATTTTATATTTTTAAATAAATTTGTGTAAATTCTATACCATGAGAATATACCTTCTTTTCTAATACCCATGAATAAGTGCCAAAAACTGACAAAGTGAAAAAGTAAAAAGTAATGATAAAAAAACCTTGTGTATTAGAAGCTATGGGGTACTTCTGAGCAGTACTTACAGGAGATATGTCATTAAATACCTAAATAAAAAACAGAATGAAACAAAATTGAATTAAGCATTCAATTTAAGAAATTTGAAAATAACAAAATAAATAAAAAGTGCACAGAAGAGTTAATGAAGATACAAGAATAAATTAATGAGTTAGAAAATAGAAAAGTAACAGAACTAATAATATAGAAAACTTATTCTTTGAAATAAGCAATAAATTAGATAAACAAAGCTAATTGAGCCAAGAAAAGAGAGAGAAGTTACAAATATGAAAAATGAGAAATGATTTAGCAGCAAATAATCACACACACACACACACATGCACACACACACACACTCATGGAAGTTAAAAAGCAAGAGACTACTTTGCTCAAATCTCTTCAAACAAATTGTAAAGTTTGATAAGAAGGAAAAAATCCTAGGAAAATGTAATTCACTTATTACAATCTAGAAAAGACTGAAACTCTGAATAGAACGATTTTAATGGAAGATATAACCTTGTCAAAGTGATTTCCTTTTTCATAGGGAAAACATCCTGTGAAGTCTACATCATCTTTAAAATATAAATATTTCCAAAGCTATTTAAACTGCTCCAGCTCACAGAAAAATAAGTATGAGGTGTATAACAAGTATAGTAAACTCTGGCAAATAATGCTGAAAGCAAAAACTTTGGATCAGCTTCATTCACAAATACTGAGACAAAATCCTAAGTTAAACATTAACAAACGGAGTTCCATAACATTAAATTAATGAGATATCATAATCAGTTTATTTTAGAATGCAAAATGTGGTTCAATAAGAGGAGAAAATGGTATGACCATCTTAACCTATGCTGAAAATGCATAGGACAAAATTCATGATCCATCCTTCACTAAAAACATTCAAAAATGGCTATTATAGACAGTGCTGTGATGAACATTGGGGTACACGTGTCTCTTTCAGATCTGGTTTCCCTGGTGTGTATGCCCAGGAGTGGAATTGCTGGGTCATATGGAAAATAAACAAAATAGAAAGTACAGAAATAGATCCAAGTATACAATGCCAATAGTATATTCTAAAGGTGGCATCTCAAATCAGAAGAATAATAAATGGTGAGTCCACTCAGGTAGTGGTAGATGATTATAACTATTTGTTAAATTCTACATATATGCCTTATCACATGTCTCTGTGTATGATATATTCAAAATAAAATAGCATACAAGTGGTGAAAATCCTATTTTAGCAAACTAAGTTGTCCTAGGGGCTTCGCTGGTGGCTCAGAGGGTAAAGAGTCTACTTGCAATGCGGGAGACCTGGGTTTGATCCCTGGGTTGGGAAGATCCCCTGGAGAGAGAAATGGCAACCCACTCCAGTACTCTTGCCTGGAAAATCCTATGGATGGAAGAGTCTGGTAGGCTATGGTCCATGGGGTCATAAAGAGTCAGACACGAAAGAGTGACTTCATTTTCACTCACTTCACTAAGGTGTCTTATACAGCTTTTTTCATCTATAAGTATATTTGTTATTTAATACACAAGGAACTCCTAGAATAAGTAAGAAAAAAACACAGGAAATCCCATAGAAAAATAAACGGCATACAAATAGGCAATTCATAGAAGGAAAAGTATGAATAGCTATCAAGTGTATAAAGAAATGTTTGTCTTTAATCAGGGAAATTAAACCCACAAAGGAATACTGGCTTACACTTATCTGCTTGGCCAAACCTTAAAGGGGTGAAGTACCAAGATGGAGATGTGAGGAAACAAGGTTCATGAAGGCAAAGATGTTTTCCAGTTTTGAATTTCCACCGTAAAGGAGTTTTTGCAGGCATAGATGCCAATTTGCAGGCATCAATGTCCTGTATTTATGCTTGGGTGGTCCACTTCCACACTGATTCTGGAGTTGGCCATGTGACTAGTTTTGACTGATGAAAAATAATAAAAGTGATTCAATTAGAGATTTGCAAAGTGTTTGTTCCTTGGTACTTAACCTCTCTTGCTGTTTTTTGGACCCTGAAGTGGCCATGTAAAGAAGGCCAGGCTGGCCTCCTAGACAGTGAGAGGCTTGTGGAGCAGAGGTAAGCTAAGACTCTGGTAGTTTGAGAGAATCAGCCTCCAGCTGAGTTGGTGGAGCATGGCAGAGCCCGACAGAGATCATCTAAGACTAGCAGAAAAGTGCTTGGCTGAGTTCAGCTTAAAGTACTGATTTACCTAATTGTGGACTAAACAAATGTTCATTCTTAAGGCACTAAGATTTTGGGGTAATTTGTTATGTAGCAAAGCTAGTCATTTTACCTGCTTATAGGAATATACTTGGAAAATAAAGGAGTGCTTAATAATATTTTGTTGAATAAATGAATGTAAACGCCTTTCAGGGATATACACATATCTAAAAATATATTTAATACATTAGAAAGGGTGACTTTATGGGGCAAGAGAGCATGAGAATGGTAAGGGGGAATTATAGGGAAGAAAGTGGCAATGATTTTGAAGGCTAGAGTTCACAACAAGGAGTGAGTCATAGATTTGGATGGAAGATGATTTACATTTTGTATATACTGAAATTAGAAATTCTATGTGGAGAGGAGTGACTGAACTGAACTGAACTGATGTGGAGAGGAAGGTAATGAAATAGCTAAAGTATCTATTAGAATTTATAGTCTTTTCAGTTCAGTTCAGTTGCTCAGTCATGTCTAACTCTTTGCGACCCTGTGGACTGCAGTATGCCAGGCTTCCCTGTCCATCACCAACTCCAGGACCTTGTTCAAACTCATGTCCATTGAGTCGGTGATGCCATCCAACCATCTCATCCTCTGTCATCCCCTTCTCCTTCTGCCTTCATTCTTTCCCACAATTAGGGTCCTTTCTAATGAAAGGCTGAAGTATTGGAGCTTCAGCTTCAGCATCAGTCCTTCCAATGTATATTCAGGACTGATTTCCTTTAGGATTGACTGGCTTGATCTCCTTGCTATCCAAGGGACTCTCAAGAGTCTTCTCCAATATAGTTCAAAAGCATTAATTCTTTGACCTTCAGCTTTCTTTACGGTCCAATTCTCACATCCACACATAACTACTGGAAAAACCATAGCTTTGACTAGACAGAAATTTGTTAGCAAAGTAATGTCTATGCTTTTCAGTATGGTGACTAGGTTTGTCATAGCTTTTCTTCCGAGTAGCAAGCATCTTTGAATTTCATGGCTGTAGTTACCATCTGCAGTGATTTTGGAGCCCCACAGAACAAAGTCTGTCACTGTTTCCATTGTTTCCCTATCTATCTGCCATGAAGTGATGGGACAGGATGCCATAGTCTTAGTTTTTTGAATGTTGAGTTCTAAAGCCAGCTTTTTCACTCTTCTCTTTCACTCTCCCAGGTTGGTAGGTGCCCAATATATTACTAGAAAGAGTGGAGAAGTAACTCCAGAAAGAAAGAATAGACAGAGCCAAGTGAAAACAACGCCCAGTTGTGGATGTGACTGGTGATGGAAGTAAAGCCTGATGCTGTAAAGAACGATATTGCATAGGAACCTGGAATGTTAGGTCCATGAATCAATGTAAATTGGAAGTGGTCAAACAGGAGATGGCAAGAGTGAACACTGACATTTTAGGAATCAGTGAGCTAAAATGAACTGGAATGGGTGAATTTAACTCAGATGACCATTATATCTACTACTTTTGGCAGGAATCCCTTAGAAGAAATGGGGTAGCCCTCATAGTCAACAAAAGAGTCTGAAATGCAGTACTTGGGTGCAATTCAAAAATGACAGAATGATCTCTGTTTGTTTCCTAGGCAAACCATTCAATATCACAGTAATCCAGGTGTATGCCCCAACCACTAATGCTGAAGAAGCTGAACTGTTCTATGGTGATCTACAAGGCCTTATAGAACTAACACCAAAAAAAGATGTCCTTTTCATCATAGGTGACTGAAATGCAAAAGTAGGAAGTCAAGAGATACCTGGAGTAACAGGCAAGTTCAGCCTTGGAATATAAAATGAAGCAGGTCAAAGGCTAAGAGAATTTTGCCAAGAGAATGCTCTGGTCATAGCAAACACCCTCTTCCAACAACACAAGAGTATACTCTACGCATGGACATCACCAGATGGTCAATACCGAAATCAGATTGATTATATTCTTTGCAGCCAAAAATGGAGATGCTCTACACAGTCGGCAAAAACAAGACTGGAAACTGACTGTGGCTCAGATCATGAAATCCTTATTGCCAAATTCAGACTTAAATTGAAGAAAGTAGGGAAAACCACTAGATCATTCAGGTATGACCTAGATCAAATCCCTTACCATTATACAGTGGAAGTGAGAAATAGATTCAAGGGATTAGATTTTATAGACAGAGTGCCTGAAGAACTATGAACAGATGTTTATGACTTTGTACAGGACGTGGCAGTCAAGGCCATCTCCAAGAAAAAGAAATGCAGAAAGGCAAAATGGTAGTCTGAGGAGACTTTACTAATAGTTGAGAAAAGAAGAGAAGCTAAAGGCAAAGGAGAAAAAGAAAGATATACCCATGTGAATGCAGACTTCCAAAGAATAGCAAGGAGAGGTAAGAAAGTTTTCCTAAGTCATCAATGCAAAGAAAAAGAGGAAAACAAAAGAATGGGAAAGACTAGAGATGTCTTTAAGAGAGCTAGGGATACCAAGGGAATATTTCATGCAAAGATGGGCACAATAAAGGGCCAGAAACTATATGAACCTAACAGAAGCAGAATATATTAAGAAGAGGTGGCAAGAATACACTAAAGATCTGTACAAAGATCTTAATAACCCAGATAACCATGATGGTGTGATCACCCACCTAGAGCCAGACATCCTTGAAAGTGAAGTCAAATGGGCCTTAGGAAGCATCACTATGAACAAAGCTAGTGGAGGTGATGGAATTCCAGCTAAGTTATTTCAAATCCTAAAAGATGATGCTGTAAAGGTGCTGCACTCAATATGCCAGCAAATTTGGAAAACTCAGCAGTGGCCACAGGACTGGAAAAATCAGTTTTCATTTCAACCCCAAAGAAAGGCAATGCCAAAGAATGTTCAAACTACCACACAACTGCACTCATCTCACATGCTAGCAAAGTAATGCTCAAAATTCTCCAAGCCAGGCTTCAACAGTATGTGAACCGAGAACTTCCAGATATTCATCCAACATCCATTGGATCATTAAAAAAGCAAGAGAGTTCTGGAAAAAGATCTACTTCTGCTTTATTGACTATGCTAAAGACTTTGACTGTATGGATCACAGCTAACTTTTGAAAATTCTTAGAGTCTTTTAGTCTGTGATTTTAAACAAATGGAACAGGAAAAAAAGAACAGAATAATTTTTCCATTTAATTCCTTACTAATTGTGAAATGACCTTGAGCAATGTTGTGTGTAGTCAAAGGTTGAAAATAAAAGTGTTAGTCACTCAGTCCAGACCCTTTGTGACCCCATGGACAATAGCCAGCGAAGCTTCTGTGTCCTTGGAATTCTCCAGGCAAGAATATTGGGCTGGGTAGCCATTCTCTTATCCAGGGGATTTTCTCAAGCCAGGGATTAGACCTGGGTCTCCTGAATGGTAGGCAGATTCTTTCCTGTCTGAGTCACCAGGAAAGCCCTTAGTTCTAGGTTGCCCAGTTAAAACTGTGGATGCTCACTCTTGTGGGCAAAGATTTATAAGCACCGAAAAAATTAAAGTCTATCCTATAGGTTTGGAAGAGCCACTGGCTTACACATATGTAATTTTGTTTATATGGAGCAAACAGGTGTCACGAAGTATCAATCTGTGTCCTTTGGGAAGGAGATTTAATAATCAGATGTAGAAATCATGGTATGTTTTTAAAAATGAGGCTGTGACTCATTAAAGTCAGTGGAAAGAACAATGGACTTTGGATTCAAAGTGTTAGTAGTTTTGCAATCTTGAGGTCACCAGTCTCTTAATGTCTCACTTAAAATGGAGATCATATTGCCTGCTTTACAACTTAAAGATTTTTTTTTCAGATTTTTATGAGACAACAAAATTGAAGGGATTTGTCAAATGTGAAGTCACACAAGTTCATGGGAAGGCCTGTGTGCCGACCACCTTGCTTGATCCATTTTCTGTATCTTATGTGTGATGGCATATCAGGCCTTATTCTATAATACAGGCAATGTTACTCTTCATCTAATTATCATTTAAGCCTTGCTGAGCTCTTTGGGACATAGTAGACCTTTGAAAAATCTTCTGTTTTTATTCATTGTAACTGTCATATGCAGTATGTAGAAACTAACCCTGTTACAGAATGTCTTCTAATTTTGCAAGGAGTTTAAAATGTGAGGAGGGGGATAATGAACACAGCAACTTGTGAACAAAATGAAATTTCTTACTCAGGCCCGTGGCTGGCTCTAGTTAACATGCTCATAACTACAGTGTTAGTTCTAAAAAGGTCATTTGTGATTAAAAGAATACTGAAGAATATTTGTTTCATAAACAGATGACTTTGTAATAAATGTCTTCCCAGGCCTACACTCCCTTAGGTAGAAATATTTTGCTGGGCAGAGTACTTGTAGAGTCAGTTTGGTGATGATATATACAAAGTTAGTCTTTATTCAAAACTATTTTAAAAGTCCATATTAAGATTGTTTTATACGTAAAATTAGTTGGTTTAATTCTTCAGGCACTTTTGTTAATGATTTTCTTTCACCACTGAAAGAGTAGATTCTTCTGCCAACTCTCTCTTACTCTCACCTAGAGCAAGAATCCCTTTAGCAGTATCCTGGCTGAACTTCATCTAGCCTCAGTTTGCCAGTCTCAGTAATGGGAGACTCAGTACTCTCAGGGCCAGTTCCTCTGAAAGCATTCTCCTCTAACTGTTCAAGTGAAACACCCACGTTTGGTTCCACTTGTCTTAATTCTACCATCTGGGGCAAGGCGAAATATGTGTACTTTTCTCCCTGGCTCAAGTGTAGGGTTTACAGAAAAACTCCTTAGTAGATATTTTATTCCTTGCCCTTACCAGTGCTCCTTCTTCCCCTGTCTTCTCCCCTGATGAAAATCACAAAAATAATGATTCAACCTAGATGCCCATCAGCAGACGAATGGATAAAGAAGCTGTGGTACATATGCACCATGGAATATTACTCAGCCATTAAAAAGAATTCATTTGAATCAGTTCTGATGAGATGGATGAAACTGGAGCCCATTATACAGAGTGAAGTAAGCCAGAAAGATAAAGAACATTACAGCATACTAACACATATATATACGGAATTTAGAAAGATGGTAATGATAACCCTATATGCAAAACAGAAAAAGAGACACAGATGTACAGAACAGACTTTTGGACTCTGTGGGAGAAGGCGAGGGTGGGATGTTTTGAAAGAACAGCATCGAAACATGTATATTATCTAGGGTGAAACAGATCACCAGCCCAGGTTGGATGCATGAGACAAGTGCTCGGAGCTGGTGCACTGGGAAGACCCGGAGGAATCTGGTGGGGAGGGAGGTGGGAGGGGGGATCAGGATGGGGAATACATGTAAATCCATGGCTGATTCATGTCAATGTATGACAAAACCCACTTCAATATTGTAAAGTAATTAGCCTCCAACTAATAAAAATAAATGGAAAAAAAAAATGAAACCCCCCCAAAAAAGAAAAAAAAATAATGATTCAGTCACAATTTTACTTTCCCTAAGTTCCTTGCCCCCTGCCAGCTCTCTCCTCAGATATCTCTATGGTTTTCCTTGAAGTTGGGAAAACAGTCTTAGCCTAATATTTCAAATATTTCCACTTTCCCTTTCTACAGGTTTCTTTAAAGTCTTCAAACTTTCGCCAGTGTATTTAGGATGCATATTGAAGAGATTTTGAATTTTTCTGAAGAAGTGATGAATGATAAATATTTACACACTTTTTTTTGTTGTTTAAAAATGTATTTTACATTAGTATGAATCCTAGAGTGTCAGCTGACGGGATCAACTCAGTCCTTAAAAATCCTGAGTTAGAAGGGGACTTTGTGCCCTGCATGCTTCTTTTTACCATAATGCAGGACACATTGTAGGTCCTCAAGTAATGTTGAATCAGTTAAATGTAAAAATCAGACAGAGAAAAATTTCTACATATGTACTTGTGTTCAGGACTGAAAGAACAAGGTCTAAAATATCTTTGGACATAGTAGGCACTTGGGATAATGGGAAAGGAGCAGAATTTGGTTAGTCTCCGACAGGAAGGAAAAACATTTTGATTGGATAAGCTTATTTCCAGAATATATATCCTTTTAGTCACATTGGAAGTATAGCTAAGGACTGTGTTAGTCGCTCAGTCGTGTCCAACTCTTTGCAACCCCGTGGACAGTAACCCGCCAGGCTCCCCTGTCCACAGAATTCTCCAGGCAAGAATACTAGAGTGAATTGCCATTCCCTTCCCCAGAAGAACTACCCAACGCAAGGATCGAACCCTGGTCTCCTGCATTGCAGGCAGACTCTTTACCGTTTGAGCTACAGGGGAGGCATAGCTAAGAAGGATTTAAACTGAATACTTCCGTGGGTGACTCTACCAATGAACAGAAAATATGAAAAAAATATCACTGGAAATGAAATCATACTGTAAAAATGTCCCTGTGATAGACTGCATAGACTACTTATGCTCTGTGATTATTTCCTGGAAGGAGGATGAGTCCATTCCTGATCGTTCTCCCCTCTCCTTAGAGGCAGGTGATTCTCTATGGCTAAGACCTCTAATTATCATCTTTGCCCTGCCCTGCTAAAATTGCACTATTTAATAAAACTTTCACTCTACAAGTGTACTGGTCACAAGAGAAATTAGTGTGAATAATAGCCAGAAACAGAGTAGTTGGGGAGTGGAGTGGGTATGATTACCTGGTGGCTCAGTCGGTGAAGAATCCGCCTGCAATGAGGGGGAACTGGATTCCATCCCTGGGTTGGGAAGATCCCCTGAAGGAGGGCATGGCAACCCACTCCAGTCTTCTTGCCTGGAGAAAACCCATGGACAGAGAAGCCTGGCAGGCTGCAGTCCATGGAGTCGTAAAGAGTTGGCTAGGACTTGGTGACCATGTGCGTACACACACACACACACACACACACACACCCCATTTGGGAAAGGAGTCCCCCCATCAAGTTAATTAACACATCCATCACCTCATGTATTTACCTTTTGTTTTTTTGAGTACATCATTTAAGTTCTACTCTCTCAGCAAATTTCAGTCCTACAATACAATGTTATCAGCTATAGTCACTATGAAATACACTGGGTCCTCAGATCATATTCTTTCTATAATTGAAAGTTTGTACCTCTTTGCTAACCTCTCCTATTCCCCTCCTTCCCAGTCCCTGGCAACCACTTTTATCCTTTCTATTGCTAGGAGTTTGACCTTTTCCTCAGATTTCACATATCATTCATACCATGCAGTTCTTGATTTTATTTATTCTCTCTCTTAAAAAATTATTTATTTTAATTGGAGAATAATTTCTTTACAATATTGTGATGGTTTTGTCATACATCAGTATAAATTGGCCTGAGGCTTACGTGTGACCCCCCCACCTCCTTTCCCACCCCATCCCTCCAGACAGTCACATAGGACTGACTTTGGGAGCCCTGCATCATACATCAAACTCCCACTGGCTGTCTATTTTACATATGGTAATGTATATGTTTCAGTGCTATTCTCTCAAATCATCTGGCTTGTTTCATTTAGCATAATGCCCTCGAGGTTCATCCATGTTATAAAAAATGGCAGAATGTCCTTCTTTTAAAGGTTAAATGATATTCCATTGTCTATATACCTTTTTTTTTTTATCCATTGTCCTTCAGTGGACATTTAGGTTATTTTAACGCCTAGGCTATTGTGAACACTGCTGCAATGAACATAGGAGTACAAATAGTTCTTTGAGATAGTGATTTTGTTTCCTTTGGATACATGCCCCAAAGTGGGATTGCTGAGTCATTACGGTAGTTCTAGTTGTAATTTCTTGAGGAATTTCCATACTGGTTTTCATAGTGGAAAGGCTGAGTCTTTAGATATAAATTAAGCTTTATGAAAATATCAGTTTTTAAAAATTCACAGAAGTAACATTTTTTAGCAGAAACTAGTATCTATAGGGTAACCACTCTGGTGCTCAATAATGGTTTGGAGGTACACTCGTGGCAGGAGGGCTGTCCCAGGAGGGGATTCTGGGGCTCACAGGACATCACTTGGATGGGAGTGTGGCTGGCTGTCTAAGCTAACAAGAATTTGTACAAACTTGGGATTTGGTGAATCCTTCTCTTGTACCAAGGATATGCTGATCAGAAATATCATCACAATTACCCTGCCAAGGGCAGGAAAAGTCAGATGAACATTGTCGAGTCTGGAGAAATTTTTATGACCTGGCAATTCAGTTGTCAGGATAATTCTGTGGCCCTCTCTAAAGACTGTAGTTTTGAACTAAATTTAAATTGTCATTTTCAAAATATCTGTCACTGGTGTTTTATTTTTCTGTTTATAAGGAAGACCCAAAATTAGTTGCTTTCATGCTTCAAGTGCAATCCAGGTGATTTGATTGTACCAGTTAAGATTCTTTTTATATCAATAGAAACAAACTTGCGTTAAGTATACAAGGAAATTTTATTGACATTGGGTAGGGCCCAGAAATGACAGAAAGTCTAAAAAGCCAGGCTTGGGACAGAGATAGGAATGCAGGGATGCTGGGCAACGAGGACCACAATCAAAGTCACACCCTGGAAGAGGTTGCTGGGGATTGCTGATGTCAGTGATTCAGTCTGAGCTCGCTGTGGTGCAGCATGTTGCTGTCAACTTTTCCAGAGTTGCTCTTTTCCAGGTCTCTTGCTTTTCTTCTTTTATTGTCAGATAAAGAGTTATATGTGAGGCATTGAGACTGGCTGGATTCACACAATTTATGACCAGAGTTTAGGGGTAAGGAAGGCACTAAGTTTTAGGAGTATGGAAGGCACTGTTTGGAATGGAAGGATCCCCTCAAACACGGGGAATGGGACTAGGCAGCCAAGAGGGTGAATATCTACACAGGACCATGGACGCAGGCCATGCTTCCATTGTACACCCATATCCTTAGGATACAAGTCCTCATCCTGCTTGCGATGCTTTTTACCAGAACCTTTGATTTGCCTATCCCTAGAAGCTCTCAGGGCATGTGATTGGGCTCCTCAGATCTTTCAGATTTTTCCTTACCCTCTTATTCCATCCTCTGGCTCTGGTTCTTGGTTTCTTCAAAAGATCATCTCTCACACAGCAAGGCTGAGATGAGGCTATAAAATTAAAGAGATTTAACTCAATAATCAAAGCTGATCAAAAGTGATTGTCATTGAGAAAAAAAAAGAGGGCCCCGGACATGGCTGCTGCCGGAGTGAAGCCCTGTCCATGAGCTCCTGTCTGCAACTCTGTCACAGCTCCACAGCTCCTCTGCCGGTCCCTGCCCTGGAGCTTGTTCCTCTTTATTTCCTAAAACCAAATAATCTGCGAGATGAAAGTTGGTCAACAGAGAATAGCAAGCTAGTGCATATACAGAGATCGGCAATTTTTGGTTCTATTCTAACTTTCTTATACATCAACCCACATAATCCTCAGGCTGCTCTGTGATGAGCATTGTTATGCAGTTTTACAGAAGAGAAAACAGAAGCACAAAGACATTAGTAAATTGTGAAGACATGACATAGCTAGCAAACAGAAGAAGCTAGGGTTTGAACCTGGGCAGTATTAATTCCGTTACCTGAATGTCTAACAGCTAAACTATGCCTTATAAAGATAGCTTCCTATAAAAGATTATTTCCTATAACAATACTGATCAGAATAACCAGCTCAGCCCTTTAGCAGCACCAAGTTTGTCACTTCTATTTCACAATAAATTCTTGCTTTATCTTTGCATAAACAAAAAGTTCATTGAAAGGATTTTGTTAAATCATAGAAGCAGTTTGCACCCAAAGAATTGAGAACTTCCTTTGCAGAAAAGTAGAAAAACCAGTTGCAGACTTAAAAAGTCTTTACCTTCAGCCAGCCATTCTTTCCCCACAAAAAAATATCCTGAACTCAGTTGGAGTCCTGTCACCATATTAACAACGGCAGGCTTTTCCCGAAATGGTAAATGGAAAAACCTAAAAGATGGACAGCAGCCATTAGGCAGCAAGAAATTGACAGAAATAAGATATGGCCTATTTCACTAAATTTTTTTATTTATTTGAAGGAAAAAAGTTGCTGTCTCTGACATTTACCCTTTGTGTGTAGTACTGATTTCAGGAAGTTTGATGCTAAAGCCCATTCATGTGCTTGCTTTGAAATATTGCCTTGCTTCAGCAATTTATTACATTCAGATACCAATACATGCATACGATTTATCAATTTGAAATCACCATGCTGTGTTTTGAGTGTGACACGTATCTCCATTGTCAAAGACTGCCAGCAAAAATGGTCTTTGAGCTGTATGAAGAAAACCAGGAAATCTGGAAGGGCAAGTCTCTCTTTTAGTCTTTTTATCTTTATTCTTTAGTTAACAAACACCGAGTTGCATGTGAGGCTGTTTAAGATTCACCATCCTGTTTAAATTTTGAGAACAGGCTTTTACATTTGTTTTTAAAAGCCCTTCTTTCTTGGATGGGTTCCTTGGATCGGCTCTTGCTTTAGTGTGAATAGCGGTCCTGGCCTCTTTGAAATCCTTTGATCATGTTAATGTTCAAGAGGCCCCATAAATGAAAGGGTTTTAGAGGGGCTGGTGGCTTCTCATTAATCCCACACAGCATTCATCCCCTCTCAGCTGTCAGAGACAATTCATGGAGGGAGACTGGCATTAAGAGAGGAAATGAGCACACTTCTCACACTTGATAAAGATCTGTATTAACTGTATAAAAAATGAGCTAGGCACCATGGTGATGACTCTGACAACAAAGTAGCAATAAAACAGATGATTAAAAATGAAGAGGACTGGCACTCTTTAGTAATTGGGAGCAGAGCTCTTAACCTTTGTGGTCATATACATATTTGTCTCAAGATATTAAGTTGCAAGTCATTATTTGTGGATGTTTTGGTAGCTCTTCAGATTTGCTTTATGGGGAAGCACAGAGTCTAATTCTGTATTTGGAGCTGGGTTCAATATATCCTCAAAGTTCAAAAACTGTTTGCAAATACTGCAGTTACTTAGAGGATGGTGAAGCTGGTAGAGGTGGGCAGGGCACGGGGCTGCTCCTCTAGTTCCATGTTGCCAGGAGGGAGAAGTGGCAGCTCTGAAATAACTCGTGGGTCCTGGTCTAGTGCATCCTCAGGGCTCCTGTGTCTCCTGCTTATTGTCTCACTTTGTTAGAGGCAACTCCTTTACTTCCTTCTCAGCACTCTTAATTATTAATTATTTGCTCATCTTGTTTTTATTCATTCAGCAAATAGTTAGTGGATATATTTTTTAAAATTAGGCACTGGATGGTGAGTTGACCATTTCTTGATGAAGAAAAGAGACATACTTCTTGTGTTCATGGAGCTTACATTTTCTCCAGTGGATGAGTCAGGACCAAAGAGGATTATTCAACCACCTGTGCCTTGCAAATGGGTAATATTGTACAGTGTTTGAGCCTGGATAGTTATCTTATACTTAGATATATTCATAGAGATAACTGGGCTACCCCATGGCTTGGTGGTAAAGAATTCACCTGCCAATGCAGGAGACACGGGTTCAATCCCTGGGTCAGAAAGACTCCCTGGAAAAAGAAATGGCAACCCACTCCAGTATTCTTGCTTACGAAATCCCATTAATAGAGGAACCTGGTGGGCTACAGTTCGTGGGGTTGCAAAGAGTCAGATACAACTTAGCAACTGAGCATGCATAGAGATAATTTAGAATGGAACATAATTATTTACAGATCTTTAATTTTTAGGTAGTTAGTAGACCACAAATGTCAATTTCAGGTGGTAAAAAGACACTTTTTGGCTTGTTTGCCTCACATTCAAGTTCATCAAATACAAATGCTTTCTTTATTAAAAACGAGGCAGAGATTTTATGTTATAATTATTTTTCTTTTGTGGTTATGTTTCTTCTTCACATATATACTTTCAGTTCAGTTCAACTGCTCAGTCATGTCTGACTTTTTGCAACCCCATGGACTGCAGCACACCGGCTTCCCTGTCCACCCCCAACTCCCACAGCTTGCTCAAACTCATGTCCATTGAGTCGGTGATGCCATCCAACATCTCATCCTGTCACCCCCTTATCCTCCCGCCTTCAATCTTTCCCAGCATTAGGGTCTTTTCCATGAGTCAGTTCTTCGCATCAGGTGGTCAAAGTATTGGAGCTTCAGCTTCAGCATCAGTCCTTCCAGTGAATATTCAGGACTGATTTCCTTTAGGAGTTACTGGTTTGATCTCCTTGCTGTCCAAGGGACTCTCTAAAGTCTTCTCCATATACACTTTAGACATTTCTTTATTGTAATGCATTGGTAGTAAAATTTCTTAATTTGCACCTGTTTGATTTGACCCCTGTTATATTAATAGAATAAAAGTTCTTATGTTATTTGAAAATGAAGTGAGAGAGATGGGAGGGAGATTCAGGAGGGAGACGACATATGTATGCTGTGGCTGATTCATGTTGATGTGTGGCAGAAGCCAACACAATATTGGAAAGCAATATCCTCCAATAAAAAAACAAAAAAATGAAGCAGAGGATAATTACAAGATAATTTCACATCTCTGTATAAGTTCAGTTCAGTTGCTTAGTCATGTCTGACTCTTTGCAACCCCATGGACTGCAGCCTGCCAGGCCTCCCTGTCCATCACCAACTCCCAGAGTTTACTCAAACTCGTGTCTATTGAGTCATTGATGCCATCCAACCATCTCATCCTCTGTCGTCCCCTTCTCCTCCCATCTTCAATCTTTCCCAGCATCAGGGTCTTTTCAAATGAGTCAGTTCTTTGCATCAGGTGACAAAATTTTGGAGTTTCATCTTCAACATCAGTCCTTCAAATGAATATTCAGGACTGATTTCCTTTAGGATGGACTGGTTTGATCTCCTTGCAGTCAAAGGGACTCTCAAGAGTCTTCTCCAACACCACAGTTCTTTGAACATCAATTTGAGCATCAATTCTTTGGCACTGAGGTTTCTTTATAGTCCAACTCTCACATCCATGCATGACTACTGGAAAAACCATAGCCTTGACTGGATGAACCTTTGACATTACTTGACATTACATTACTTGACAAAGTAGTGTCTCTGCTTCTTAATATGCCATCTAGGTTGGTCATAACTTTTCTTCCAAGAAGTAAGCATCTTTTAATTTCATTGCTGTAGTCACCATTTACAGTGGTTTTGGAGCCCCCCAAAATAAAGTCTGTCACTGTTTCCACTGTTTCCCCATCTATCTGCCATGAAGTGATGGGACCAGATGCCACAATCTTAGTTTTCTAAACGTTGAGATTCCAGCCAACTTTTTCACACTCCTCTTTCATTTTCATCGAGAGGCTCTTTAGTTCTTCTTCACTTTCTGCCATAAGGATGGTAAGACCGCTTGGATACTGCAGTATTCAAGTAGTTGAGGAGGAAGTGAGGGTGAAAAGAAACTGGAGAAAACCCAGAAGTTAAGACCTCTTTACTCATTAGAACTCTGCCAGTTTGAGTGAGGTAGTTTACAGCATTATTAAGAAATATCAGACATGTACAATATCACAATTATTAACAATTAAGAAACAATACCAGCTCTGGTCCATCTGATAGCCAAAACTCAAGTAGGATGAAAGAAATGCTGATTGCTTCCATCCCAGAATTTTGATGTTGCCCCTCCAATGTGTGAAAGAATCACCTAAAATACTGCCCAGCAGAGAGAAGGGCAGAGGGAAACTGATGAGTTTTCCAAAGGCCTAAGGAGGAGGTGTACTGTTATCTGACTCGGATGTTCCCAGAGGAAGTTACTCTTCTCTTATGTAACTCTATGCTCATCCCTTTGGTCCCTTAGGACATTCCACTCACTAGATTGAGTTCTAGTGCCTTGTCCTAGAATGAGATTGATCCAGAGAAGGATCCTCATTCTTGGAGAAAAGGAGAGTAAGATGGAGAAAGTAGAAGTCTTGAGCTTTCCTTAGAGGCCAGTTAAGTAAGTTATCTAACATGGGGTGAGAATAATTACTGAATTTTAACAATTTCTTAAACGCTGTTTGGTCAGCTGTAGGACTACTTGATTTGCTACAAAGAGAAAATGGAACCTTTCTGATACTCTTTGACTAGGACCAATATTTCTAGCTTGGTCATTATCTAAAATAATTTCCATTTGGTTTTTTAAAAGATTATATTAACATTCTTGAAGAAAACTTAACCAACCATAATCAAGTACCTTATTCAATCTCCCAAAAGAATATGGGAGTGACAATAGCAGAAGCCCACTGGCTTCATCAACTAAAAATCCAAATAAAAGTCAAACACTCTCCCTCCCTCCTCTGCACTGGCCCCAGCCACTATCTTTCAGTTCTGTTCAGTTGCTCAGTCATGTCAGACTCTTTGCAACCCCATGGACTGCAGCACACCAAGCTTCCCTGTCCATCACCAACTCCCAGAACTTGCTCAAACTCATGGCCATTGAGTCAGTGATGCCATCCTACCATCTCTTCCTCTGTTGCTCCTTTCTCCTCCTGCCTTCAATCTTTCCCAGCATCAGGGTTTTTTTCAGTGAATCAGTTCTTCGCATAAGGTGGCCAAAGTATTAGAGTTTCAGCTTCAGCATCAGTCTTTCCAATGAATATTCAGGACTGATTTCCTTCAGGATTGACTGCTTGGATCTCCTTGTTGTCCAAGGGACTCTTAAGAGTCTTCTCCAATGCCACAGTTCAAAAGCATCACTTCTTTGGTGCTCAGCTTTCTTTATAGTCCAACTCTAACATCCATGCATGACTATTGGAAAAACCATAGCTTTGACTATATGAACTTTGTTGGTAATATCTCTACTTTTTAATATGCTACGTAGGTTTGTCATAGCTTTCCTTCCAAGGAGCAAATGTCTTTAAATTTCATGGCTGCAGTTACCATGTGCAGTGATTTTGGAGCCCCCCAAAATAAAGTCTGTCACTGTTTCCATTGTTTCCCCATCTATTTGTTATGAAGTGATGGGACTGGATGCGTTGATCTTAGTTTTTTTGAATATTGAGTTTTAAGCCAGCATTTTAACTCTCCTCTTTCACTTTCACCAAAAGTCTCTTTAGTGCCTCTTCACTTTCTGCCGTAAGGGTGCTGTTATCTGCATATCTTAGGTTATTGATATTTCTCCCAGCAATCTTGATTCCAGCTTGTGCTTCATCCAGCCTGGCATTTTGCATGATGTACTCTATATATGTTAAATAAGCAAGGTGACAATATACAGCCTTGAGGTACTCCTTTCCCAATTTGGAACCAGGTCATTGTTCCACGTACAATTCTAACTGTTGCTTCTTGACCTGCACACAGATTTCTCAGGAGACAGGTAAGGTGGTCTGATATTCTTATCTCTTTAATAATTTTCCACAATTGATTTGTGATCTACACAGTCAAAGGCTTTAGTGTAGTCACTGAAGCAGAAGTAGATTTTTTTTTCTGGAATTCTCTTGCTCTTCTGATGATCTAGTGGATGTTGGCAATTTGATTTCTGATTTCTTTCCCTTTTCTAAATCCAGCTTGAACATCTGGAAGTTCTTGGTTCATGTACTACAGAAGCCTTGCATGAAGAATTTTGAGCATTACTTTGCTAGCATGTAAGACGAGTGCAATTGTGCGGTAGTTTGAGCATTCTTTGGCATTGCCTTTCCTTGGGATTGGAATGAAAACTGATCTTCTTCAGTCCTGTGGCCACTGCTGAGTATTCCAAATTTGCTGGCATATTGAGTGCAGCACTTTCACAGCATCATCTTTTAGGATTTGAAATAGCCCAACTGGAATTCTATCACCTCCACTAGCTTTGTTTGTAATGATGCTTCCTAAGGCCCACTTGACTTCACATTCCAGGATATCTGACTTTAGGTGAGTGATCACACCATCATGGTTATCTGTGTCATTAAGATCTTTTTTGTATAGTTCTTCTGTGTATTCTTGCCACCTCTTCTTAACATCTTTTGCTTCTGTTAGGCCCATACCATTTCTGTCCTTTATTGTGCCCATCTTTGCATTATAAGTTCCGTTGGTATCTCTAATTTTCTTGAAGAGATCTCTAGTCTTTCCCATTCTAATGTTTTCCTCTATTTCTTTGCATTGATCACTTAGGAAAGCCTTCCTATCTCTCCTTGCTGTTCTTTGGAACTCTGTATTCAAATGGGTATATCTTTCCTTTTCTCCTTTGCTTTTCACTTCTCTCCTTTTCACAGCTGTTTGTAAGGCCTCCTCAGACAGCCATTTTGCGTTTTTGCATTTCATTTTCTTGAGGATGATCTTGATCCCTGTCTCCTGTACAATGTTATGAACTTCCATCCATAGTTCATCAGGCAATCTGTCTGTCCGATCTAATCCCTTGAATCTATTTGTCACTTTCACTGTATAATGGTAAGGGATTTGATTTAGGTCATACCTGAATAGTCTAGTGGTTTTCCCTACTTTCTTCAATTTAAGTCTGAATTTGGCAATAAGGAGTTCATGATCTGAGCCACAGTCAACTCCCGGTCTTCTTTTCGCTGACTGTATAGAGCTTCTTCACCTATGGCTGCAAAGAATATAATCAATCTGATTTTGGTATTGACCATCTGGTGATGTCCATGTGTAGAGTCTTCTTTTTCGTGTTGTTGGAAGAGGGTGTTTGCTATGTCCAGTGTTTTCTCTTGGCAGAACTCTCTTAGCCTTTGCCCTGCTCCAAAGCCAAATTTGGCTGTTACTCCAGATGTTTTTTGGCTTCCAACTTTTGCATTCCAGTCTCCTATAATTAAAAAGAGATCTCTTTTGGTTGTTAGCCACTATCTTAGTACCAGTTGATTCAGATGGATATATCTTTCATTCAGATGGATATGTTTAATTCAGGTGGATATCCAATCATATCCATTCAGATGGCTATATCTTTCCTCTTCTCCCTTGGGTTTTGCTTCTTGCTTCTAAGAAACCACTACCTTAGTGCCAGCTGATTTAAGTATTAAATTCATAAAAACTGAATAATGAAATACATGGCCTCTGCCTTTGAGGCACTTACTCTCTACACATGTGAGCTAGAGTTTAGAAATGTTGAAAGAATTGTGTAAATCAAGTTGTATTAAAATAGTAACTGAATAATTTATTTCCAGTTCTGTATTATTTTATCATTCTTACTTTCTTCATTTTATAGTTGAGGAACCTGGAGTCATGGCAGTATGAGCAGAGTAGAAGAAGCTCCATTGGTTAAACTTGGCCTCTGAGGAGGGACACAGGACTGTCAGATCCATGGGGAGCTCTGATAGAACCTGACTAATTTTGGCATTGGAGAAGATCAACAGAAAGCCTCACTCTGAAGTATGGAGATGTGGGCAGTGAGAGCTCCTAGACAGAAAACTCAGGAGGACAATATGAACTGAATTTATTAATAGGTGTAAGCAGCATGTTCTAATGTCACTGATACTTCATTCTTTTCTAATACAAACAATTTCCTAAATATATAGCATACTTTACAGCTGAATTGTTCCTCCATGCTCCACAGCTGTTGGCATAATTTCAAGTTGACAATCAAATGCACAGACATGATAGGCTTTAATCTACTACTACATCTATTTAGCTTTGTAGAAGGGTAAAGGACAGGATGCAGCAGTGGAACATCTTCAATTTGTTGGGAGTCATGGCAGCTATTGGGGTGGCTGCTTGGCATGAGAGTGGTGACTACATGGTGCTGCAGCAGCTGGAGTGAATGTCGGCGTTTTAGGAATCAGTGAGTTAAAATGGACTGGAATGGGTGAATTTAACACAAGTGACCAATATATCTACTACTGTGGGCAGGAATCCCTTAGAAAAAATGGAGTCGCCATCATAGTCAACAAAAGAGTCCAAAATGCAGTACTTGGGTGCAATCTCAAAAAAGACAGTGATCTCTGTTCATTTCCAAGGCAAACCATTCAATATCACAGTAATCCAAGTCTATGCCTAGACCAGTAATGCTGAAGAAGCTGAAGTTGATGGTTCTATGAAGATTTATAAGACTTTCTAGAACTAATACCCCACAAAGATGTCCTTTTCATTATAGGGGACTGGAATGCAAAAGTTGGAAGCCAAGAAACATCTGGAGTAACAGACAAATTTGGCTTTGGAGTACAGAATGGAGCAGGGCAAAGGCTAACAGAGTTCTGCCAAGAGAACACACTGGTCATAGCAAACACCCTCTTCCAACAACACAAGAGAAGACTCTACACATGGACATCACCAGATGGTCAACACCGAAAGCAGATTGATTATAGTCTTTGCAGCCAAAGGTGAAGAAGCTCTATACAGTCAGCAAAAACAAGACCAGGAGCTGACTGTGGCTCAGATCATGAGCTCCTTATTGCCAAATTCAGACTTAAATTGAAGAAAGTAGGGATAACCACTAGACCATTCAGGTATGACCTAAATCAAATCCCTTACCGTTATACAGTGGAAGTGACAAATAGATTCAAGGGATTAGATCGGACAGACAGATTGCCTGATGAACTATGGATGGAGGTTCATAACATTGTACAGGAGACAGGGATCAAGATCATCCTCAAGAAAATGAAATGAAAAAAAGCAAAATGGCTGTCTGAGGAGGCCTGGAAACAGCTGCGAAAAAAAGAGAAGTGAAAAGCAAAGGAGAAAAGGAAAGATATACCCATTTGAATACAGAGTTCCAAAGAACAGCAAGGAGAGATAAGAAGGCTTTCCTAGTGATCAGTGCAAAGAAATAGAGGAAAACAATAGAATGGGAAAGACTAGAGATCTCTTCAAGAAAATTAGAGATACCAAGGGAACATTTCATGCAAAAATGGGCACAATAAAGGACAGAAATGGTATGGGCCTAACAGAAGCAGAAGGTATTAAGAAGAGGTGGCAAGAATACACAGAAGAACTATACAAAAATTTCTTCATAACCCAGATAATCATGATGGTGTGATCACTCACTTAGAGTCAGGCATCCTGGAATGCATAGTCAAGTGGGCCTTAGGAAGCATCACTAAGAATAAAGCTAGAGGAGGTGATAGAATTCCAGCTGAGCTATTTCAAATCCTAAAAGATGATGCTGTGAAAGTGCTGCATTCACTATGTCAACAAATTTGGAATACTCAGCAGTGGCCACAGGACTGGAAAAGGTCAGTTTTCATTCCAATCCCTAAGAAAGGCAATCCAAAAGAATGCTCAAACTACTGCACAATTGCAGTCATCTCACAACTAGTAAAGTAATGCTCAAAATTCTCCAAGCCAGGCTTCAACAATACGTGAACTGTGAACTTCCAGATGTTCAAACTGGTTTTTGAAGAGGCAGAGGAACCAGAGTTCAAATTGCCAACATCTGTTGGATTATCAAAAGAGCAAGAGAGCTCCAGAAAAGCATCTATTTCTGCTGTATTGACTACGCTAAAGCCTTTAATGTATGGATCACCACAAACTGTGGAAAATTCTGAAAGAGATGGGATATCAGACCACCTGACCTGCCTCTTGAGAAACCTGTATGCAGGTCAGGAAGCAACAGTTAGAACTGGACATGGAACAACAGACTGGTTCCAAACAGGGAAAGGAGTATGTCAAGGCTGTATATCGTCACCCTGCTTATTTAACTTATATGCAGAGTACATCATGTGAAATGCTGGGCTGGATGAAGCACAAGCTAGAATCAAGATTGCCAGGAGAAATATCAATAACCTCAGATGTGCAGATGATACTACCCTTATGGCAGAAAGTGAACAGCAACTAAAGAGCCTCATGATGGAAGTGACAGAGGAGAGTGAAAAAGTTGGCTTAAAGGTCAACTTTCAGAAAAGTAAGATCAGGGCATCTGGTGCCATCACTTCATTCCAAATAGATGGGGAAACAGTAGAAACAGTGAGAGGCGTTACTTATTTGGGCTCCAAAATCACTGCAGATGGTGACTGCAGCCATGAAATTAAAAGACTCTTACTCCTTGGAGGAAAAGTTATGACTAAGCTAGATGGCATATTATAAAGTAAAGACATTACTTCGGCAGCAAAGTTTCATGTAGTCAAGGCTATGATTTTTCCAGTAGTCATGTATGGATGTGAGAGTTGGACTATAAAGAAAGCTGAGGGCCAAAAAATTGATGCTTTTGAACTGTGATGTTGGAGAAGACTTTTGAGAGTCCCTTAGACTGCAAGGAGATCCAACCAGTTCATCCTAAGGGAAATCAGTCCTGAATATTCATTGGAAGGACTGATGTTGAAGCTGAAACTCCTATACTTTGGCCTCCTGATACGAAGAGCTGACTCATTTGAAAAGATTTTATTGCTGTGAAAGATTGAAGGCAGGAGGAGAAGGGGATGACAGAGAATGAGATGGTTGGATGGCATCCCTGACTCAATGGTCATTACTTTGAGAAACCCCAGGAGTTGGTGATGGACAGGGCGGCTTGGCGTGCTGTACTCCATGGGGTCACAAAGAGTCAGACCCGACTGAGCAACTGAACTGAACGGAACTGGCAGCTAATGAGGCAAAGCATTTCCTCTGCCCTCTCCTCCTCGTGGAGCTGTGGGCATGCCACAGGTGATTTCCCACCATCCTTTATTTAACGCCATTTTTATAAATTGGAATTTAGTTGCTTTGCAATGTTGTGTTACTTTGCATTCTACAGCAAAGTGAATCAACTATATGTATACACATGCCCCTCTTTGTCCCCACAGAACATTGAGACACAGGTGTGGAAAACAAGCATATTGCCTGCATGTCAACTGTGCTTTCCAGTAGGTTCTCATTAGTCATCTATTTTATACATAGCTGTGTACATATATGTCAATACCAATCTCCAAATTCATCCTAGCACCCCCCAATTCTCCTCTTGGTGTCCATACATCTATCTCTATTTCTGCTTTGCAAATAGGTTAATCAGTACCATTTTTCTAGGTTCCATATATATTTGTTAATATATATTTGTTTTTCTCTTTCTGACTTCACTCTGCATGCCAGTCTCCAAGTCCCTCCATGTCTCTGCAAATGGCACAATTTCATTCACTTTTATGGCTGAGTAATAGTCCATCATATATATGCACCATATCTTCTTTTTCCTTTCTTCTGCTGATGGACACTTAGGTTGCTTCCATGTCCTGGCTATTGTAAGTAATGCTGCAATGAACACTGGGGTGCATGTGTCTTTTATAATTATGGTTTTCTCTGGGTATATGACCAGGAGTCCCAGCATCCTTTTATACCATGCTAAACATGAAGGCCCAAGGCATGCATGCCAACTCACAGCTCCTTCAGCCCAGGAGCCACCCCTCTGGACCAGGGCTTGGACATCAAACAAGATAGACAGGGAGTAAAATCTTCATTTATCTGAACCTTTCCACTACCAAAAAGTTAGTACTGTGGTAAGATAGACTCAGAAATCATTTCCCAGGCAGGCTAGTGTTAACTGTTTCCTTGCTTCCTAGGAACCAGAAGCTGTAGTGTAAAAGAGCTGGGTCATCT
The DNA here is from genome assembly GCF_023699985.2 of Odocoileus virginianus. Classification (NCBI taxonomy): domain Eukaryota; kingdom Metazoa; phylum Chordata; class Mammalia; order Artiodactyla; family Cervidae; genus Odocoileus; species Odocoileus virginianus. Next base: position 35,842,177 of record NC_069697.1, read on the forward strand.
TGCCAAAAAGTATCTTCACTTGCCTGGGATCCCTACTTTGGTGGATTATCATGTTAACTAACTTAGTGGCTCATTAGTCATTTTTGAGATCTCCAGAATGGAAAGGAATATTTGACATGCCTACCAGTAGACACCCTGGTGCAGCTTAGTACTGAGAATTACTGACAGGACTAAGAGTAAGGCTTGAGTCATAGGTGAAAACTGGCATTAGAGGAAACTGTGCCAAGCAAGAACCAGCCCGGTTCCCTCATGAGCAGTGAAATGGAGCAGCCCAGCAAACGTCAAGGGCATGTTCAGGGATGCAGCAGCCCTGGTCAATAAGAGGTGAGCAGTCCCAAGCAACACTTCATGTGCTTAGGGGAACACCTCCTTTTGGGGCTTCTGAAGTGACCCTCCCACTGGGAGGACGTGAGAATAGACAAGGATCTTAGTAGATTTATTCTTGTAGCTGCCAAAAAAAAAAAAAAATCAGAACTATTTAGAAGAAAGCAAATGCTTAGGGGAAAAATAACTCTTGGAGTAAAGAGAATAAGGAAAGAAAGAATCATGTAGCATTGATTAGGTGCTGGTAAAGACATGGGCTGAAGTTGAAGGAAATTGACAGGACTCCTATGAGAGATGTGTTGACAAGCCATCAGGAGTTGAGAGAAATCTAATCTAGCACCAACTCTTGCCATTGCTAAGACATCTTGTTAGTTCCATTGCTTTATCCCAGCCTGTGAAAATCTAAGCCTAAGGATGCCAGAACAGAATGGGGATACAAATCTGGCCCGAGATGTTAAATTTACTCCTCTGTTAAATCAGTTGAACCCAAAACTGATTGGGCAGTACCTTTGTCTAACCTCTAGCAAGAGACCCAAGGCCTTATGCTGTGATTAAAATGGAATGGCCTGAGGGCAGAGAATAAACCTCGTTAAGATTAGAGATCCTCCTCAGTTTATGATGAAGTCATATTCTGTTAAATCCCTTTGGTTGACAATATAATAAATTGAAAATGCATTTAATGCATCAAGCATACCCAACATTATAGCTTAGCCAAACCCACTTCAGAACACTTACATTAATCTAAAATTGAGCAAAATCCTTTAATATAAGAGCTATTTGAGAATAAAATATTGAATACTTTGTGTATTTTCTTGAATAATGTACTGGAAGTGAAAGACAGTATGGTGTGTGGGTACAGAATGGTTGTGAGTCTATCAGTTATTTACCTTCATGATAGTATGACAAACCTACACAGCATATTAAAAAGCAGAGACATTACTTTGCTATGGGTCAAAGAGTCAAAGCTATGGGTTTTTTGTAGTCATGTACAGATGTGAGAGTTGGGCCATAAAGAAGGCCGAGGGCCGAAGAACTGATGACTTTGAACTGTGGTGTTAGAGAAGGCTCTTGGGAGTCCCTTGGACTGCAAAGAGGTTAAACCAGTCCATCCTAAAGGAGATCAGCCCTCAATGCTCATTGGAAGGACTGATACTAAAGCTGAAGCTCCAGTAACTTTGGCCACCTGATGTGAAGAACTGATTCACTGAAAAAGACCCTGATGCTGGGAAAGATTGAGAGTAGGAGGAGAAGAGGGTGACAGAGGACTACATGGTTGGATGGCATCACTGACTCAACGGACATGAGTGTGAGCAAGCTCTGGGAGATGATGAAGGACAGGGAAACCTGGCATGCTATAGTCCATGGGGTCGCAAAGAGTTGGACACAATTGAGCAACTAAACAACAGTGATTAACTGGCTGACTAGGAGCTTGGTCTCACTATCCTGCCCAGCATCACAAAAGAGTGTACTATACCACCTATCACTGCTGCTGCTGCTGCTAAGTTGCTTCAGTCGTGTCCGACTCTGTGTGACCCTATAGACGGCAGCCCACCAGGCTCCCCATCCCTGGGATTCTCCAGGCAAGAACACTGGAGTGGGTTGTCATTTCCTTCTCCAATGCATGAAAGTGAAAAGTGAAAGTGAAGTCGCTCAGTCGTGTCCAACTCTTCGCGATCCCACGGACTGCAGCCTACCAGGCTCCTCCGTCCATGGGATTTTCCAGGCAAGAGCACTGGAGTTGGTTGCCATTGCCTTCTCTGACCGCATATCACTAGCCCTAGAGAAAAAATTAAAATTCAAAAATTACAGTTTTGGGTGCAGTTTCTACTGAATGTGTTAGCACCATCACAGTAAAAAAAAAAAAAAAATGTAAGTCATACCATTTTAAGTCAGAGACCATCTATATTGGATATATATTTTTAAGTATTGTTTTTTTGTTTGGCTACACCAGGCCTTGGTTGCAGCACGTGGGATCTAGTTCCCTGACCAGGGATTAAACCTGGGCCTCCTCTTTTGGGAGCATGGTCTTAGCCACTGGACCACCAGGGAAGTCCCCGTATTGGGTACTGATAAATGATGTTATGTAATGAAAGCTGGAAAGAAAGAAGGCAATATTTGGGACCAAGGGTGAAACTTGCTGGGGGCATAGTGATACCATGGTAGAAGTGCTGAGATCACAGTAAATCATATAGGAAAAGGAAAATGCATGAAATGTGCTATAGAGGCATCATCTGGTTGTTTAAGGTGAGTGGTTGTGACCTATGAATGAAGAGCCATGTTATTACCAGCTCACAACCAAATATAGGTCAAAGCATACACCAACTCTCTACGTCCTAAGGGAGCTGTGTAACCTTAGGTGGTACCACGATCTAGCAGGAGCATTTGGCCCTCCAAAATGTTTCTCTCATTGATCAAGTGAGTCTACAAATCCCAATTCCACAAATTAATTCCTTTAGTACCAAGAACAGAGACTTGCCCTTAAGAAGAGCTCAATAAATACTCATTGACTTCTGTTAAAAAATGGTTTCTGGAAAGCTTGCCAAATAATACTGAGAGCCTCTATCGCTTATTTACATCTTTGGGCAAATGTCTGTATCAGTTAGGAATAGTTTATGCCTATAAGCAGCAAAATACACAACTCATAATGTAAATAATATTAACATCTAATATTTATTGACTGTTTAACTATAGTTTGGGGAATACACTGTTTACATGTATTAACTCACTGAAATGTCACAACAGTCTTATGTGGTGGCCTGCATTGTGCGTAGTTGCTCAGTCTTGTCTGACTCTTTGCTACTCCATTGGCTGTGTAGCTTGCCAGTCTCCTCTGTCCATGGAATTATCCAGGCAAGAATACTGGAGTGGGTTGCCATTTCCTACTCCAGGAGATCTTCCCAATCCAGGGATTGAACCCGTGTCTCTTATGTCTCCTGCACTGGCATGTAGATTCTTTACCACTGTGCCACCTGGGAAGCTCCCAATAACCTAATGAGGTAAGTCTTATTATTACTGACATAATTTGGATGAAGAAATAGGTACTAAGAAGTTAAATAATTTGCTCAAGATCACACAGCTAGAAAATTGCAGAGCTGGAATTCAAGGGGCTAAATAGAAAGAATTCTTTCAGATAAGAAATCTGGGAACTGGTGAGCCTGCAGTTGGTTCTTTCAGGGACCTGCCACGTCGGGACACTGGGGTGGTGCCTCTGACATCCTCTTGGCTCCTTCATGCCCACAGCATGGATGCCAGAATGTTAAGAATCACATCCTACACAACTGTGTCCCAACCAGACATCACAGGAAAGTTGGAAGAAGGTCCCAATAAAGAAGGACAGGACTTACAATGGGGAGATGGTGCCTGTGAAAGAAATACTCCCATTTTGTGCCTTTGAAAAATCAGGTTAGTGGTAACTTTAGTTAGCAGCTTGTCCCTCCACAGTTATTTATAGCAAACATCAGGCTGCAGTACAAAGGCAGAAGGGAGTCAAGGCAGGAAGGCAGAGGCTCTCCAGGTGCCGCTGTTATTGTACTATTACCGCACTTAAACATTATCATCATTATAGGTCCATTCTGTCCTGCCAGATGGTGCATTTCTTACAGAAAGAGACTAAAACTTGGTCACATTTGTAACCCCTGACTCACATGTGGGCTCTGTCCTGTTCCTTAGAAGGGGCTCCGTGGGAGACAGGGGGCTTCACTGACTCACTCACCAAGTCCTGGAGTCTGCCGACTCTGCTCTCTGTACAGGCTGGACTGATGGGTGGTAACTCATTGTGGATAATAAGAGCCACAACCCGAAGTCTTTGTCTTTTAGAGGGAAAGACTTCATTCTCTTTAGTATTAGCTTTAATAGGGTAACATGAGTCTGAGCACATTATGAATTGTCTCAACGCTGTGTTGCATTAAAAATATATTAGCTTAATATTAAAAAAAAATCCCAAGAAACTTCATTTAGCCCTCACTTATGTCTCAACAATGGTCCTAATGGAAATTCCTTTGCATAGAGTAAAGCTACCTAAAGTCCTCTTTCCCATGTGCCCTAGCACCTAGAATGGCAGTTGCCCCAGTCTCTTCCCATCTTGGGCTCAAAGTCCTGGCTGCTATCTTTCTTTTTCCCTCAGGCTCTATTCCCGCTCTTCTTTGCTTCCCCGGTGGTTCAGATGGTAAAGAATCTGCCTGCAAGGCGGGAGACTCAGGTACCTGGATTGGGATGATTCCCCGGAGAAGGGAATGGTAACCCACTCCAGTATTCTTGCCTGGAGAATTCCATGGACAGAGGAGCCTGGTGAGCTACAGTCCACAGGGTTGCAAAGAGTTGGACACAACTGAGCAACTAATACTTTCTGTCCTTTGCCCCTTTTCATATGAATCTAGTTTCTCTAGAATTTTTTTTTTCAGTTTTCTTGAGGAACACAATCCAAAACACAAATAACCATTTTTCTTTTTAATCTGGGAAAGAAATTTCTGTGTATCAACATTTTCTCTCTTCACTACAATAAAGAAGGATACAAAGCTACAGAACATGGTATGAAAATGAACACAATGTTCCAATTCAACTGCTTTGCTGTATGGACTTCTCAAAAATTTCATTTCTAGGCCAAATTTTACAACCCCTTTTTGTTTCAATGTTCTCATCTGGTCTATGGGCATAATTATTTTAAGTACTACAAGGTTAATGTGAGGGTTAAAAGAATTCATAAATGTAAAGTACTGCATATAAAAAACTGGAGAAGGAAATGGCAACCCACTCCAGTGTTCTTGCCTAGAGAATCCTGTGGATGGAGGAGCCTGGTGGGCTGCTGTCCATAGGGTTGCACAGGGTTGGACACGACTGAACCTACTTAGGATGCACGCATGCATGCATTGGAGAAGGAAATGGCCACCCACTCCAGAATTCTTGCCTGGAGAATCCCAGGGACAAAGGAGCCTGGTGGGCTGCTGTCTATGGGGTCGCACAGAATCGGACACGACTGAAGAGACTTAGCAGCAGCAGCAGCAGCATGTAAAGAACAGTCCCAAATAAAAGGCAAACAGTCAGAATATGTTATAAAGGCAACCAGAGACAGAACTAGAAGTAGGCTCTTTATGGAATCTTAGGCTTCTAGCTTGGTAACTTCAAGAAAGTTTTTATGTGAATCTGGGTTTTATTGTTCCTTCCATATTTTCAACCTCCATTTAAGATGATTTCTATTCTCAGTGGTGTTCTGGAACAGATTTGCTTTGGCTTGAGAGTGTGACTTCATCATAAGACAAAAGATAAATTGGGAAAGTATACATATTGCACTGTTCTGTTGAGGTAAAGATCAGTGCATTTAAAAATGTAAGCTTTGGGTTACTGTGTTCGTGTCATAGTGTACGGGCATAGTTTATAGTCTGGTTTTGAGAGTTTTTCTGGCGTTAATTTTTTAGATCATGTGTAAAAAAGTTACTGTTTGAAGTTTTAATTATATTTTTATGCTTTCAAAGTAAATGTTTAATTAAAATAGTCATCATTTTTTATTTGATTTCATTTCAATACAAAATTAAAACAAAAGACTACCACTAGTGTGACTTCTGTCTTCAACTCCCAAGGCAGTGGTAGCTTGAAATGGTGGTAGTGCTTACACTATGGAAATCAGTGTCAGCTACAATAAGAACTTTTCCTCCAGAGAGCCGGCTATTTAACATTGACTAGTACACTACTGCCTATAATTCATTTTTTGGTTTGGTTGAACCAGGGGTAGGCAAACTTTCTGTAAAGGGTCAGATAGTAAATATTTTAGGCTTTGTGAGTCATACTGTCTCTCTCACAACTACTTGACTCTGACCATGTATGGTGAAAGCTGCTAGATAGACAAGCAATAGGTGTGTTCCAATAAACTTTATTTATGGAAACAGGCAGTGGGCTGGGTTTGGCCAGTGGGACATAGCTTGCCAAATTCTGGTCTGGTCAGTTTTCACAATTTCTTCTTCAGTTGCTAGGAGTTAGAGAGCAACAGTGAGTAGTGGGGTAAGGGAGTTGGAGTTTGCAAAGCCAGAAGCATGGCCTAAAGGAATTCTTAACCAGTGTCACTTATACAACACCTGACCTGTCTAATCAGCTCTCCTATTCACTGGTGCCCAGAGCAGCTGAACACTAGAAATCAGTGGGCTTCACTCAAGCAAATTTTTTTTTACCCCCAAATCAGTTTTTGTTTATTTCTAAACTTGTTTGTATCCGCTGTGCTTATTGAATAAACTTATTATTAATTCAATATTGCTAAAATGGGTACTTAGGAGAGTGAAGCAAAGAGTCTTATTGTTGAATAACTTAATACAGATGAAAGACAAAGATGAGTCACTCACTATAAAAGAATATCTGTTGAAAGCCTTGGATTATGTGGATCATAACAAACTGTGGAAAATTCTTAAAGAAAAATGGGAATACCAGGCCATCTTACCTGTCTCCTGAGAAACTTGTACATAGGTCAAGAAGCAACAGTTAGAACTGGACATGCAACAATGAACTGATTCAAAATTGGGAAAGGAGTATGACAAGGCTGTACACTGTTACCCTGCTCATTTAACTTATATGCAGAGCACATCATCTGAAATCCTGGGCTGGAAGAATCACAAGCTGGAGTCACAATTTCTGGGAGAAGTTTCAAACTCAGCTAGGCAGATGATACTGCTCTAATGGCAGAAAGAGAAGAGGAACTAAAGAGACTCTTCATTAGGGTGAAAGAGGAGAGTGTAAAAGCTGGTTTAAAACTCAACATTCAAGAAAATAAGATCATGGGATCTGGTCCCATCACTTCATGACAAGTAGAAGAGGAAAAAGTGGAAGCAGTGACAGATTTTATTTTCTTGGGCTCCAAAATCACTGCAGACAGTGACTGCAGCCATGAAAATTAAAAGACACTTGCTCCCTATAAGGAAAGCTATGACAAATCTAGACGGTGTATTAAAAAGCAGACATCACTTTGCTGACAAAAGTCCAAAGCTATGGTTTTCCCATTGGTCATGTACGGATGTGAGAGTTGAACCGTAAAGAAAGCTGAGCTCTGAAGACTTGATGCCTTCGAATTGTGGTGCTGGAGAAGACTCTTGAGAGTCCCCTGGACAGCAAGGAGATTGAACCAGTCAGTCCTAAAGGAAATCAACCCTGAATATTCATTGGAAGGACTGATGTTGAAAGTGAAGCTCTAATACTTTGGCCACCTGATGCGAAGGCCAACTCGTTAGAAAAGACCCTGATGCTGGGAAAGATTAAAGGCAAAAGAAGAAAGCAGCAGAGAATGAGATGATTAGATAGCACCCACTACTCACTTAATGGACATGAATTTGAGCACACTTAGAGAGGTAGTGAAGGATTTAGAAAGCCTGGTGTGCTGCAGTCCATGGGGTTGCAAAGAATCGGACAGGACTGAGCATCTGAACAACAACAACAAGAAGACAATTGTAAAACATTTTGTTTGTATTTGGGAGCTTTGCAAGCATCTTGATGTTCTTGTCATATTTTCAAAAAAGCAAAAGTATCTGTGATAAACTTGCATTTGAGATGTGGTTGTTGAAGAAAGATTCAGAATTAAAATCAGCAGGACAACAAAATATTAGTCCCATTTTATCAGATAAGAGAACTTTTATCATGTTCAACTGAGCACATGCAGCCCAAAGACAAGAGATCTCTTTCTTTATTTACATATATGTGTGGATATGGAATATATATGGATTCATATGGATACATATGGAATACATATGGATCTCTTTCTTTATCTTACACCATGAATTCTTCTTTTTCTTGTGAAAGGAATTAACTTTTCTTTCCTGGTCACTGGAGTGACCACTTACCTAGATCAAAGAACAGTATACTTATGTCATGTAGCAGAGAAAAGTTTTTTCAACCACTACAAGTTTCAGAGAAATGTTTGTTGAATGAATGAAGGCTATAGACACTCAGGGAAATTTGTTCATAGCGAGGTCTCATTCTGTATTGAATGACAATTATTTCAAGGAGAACACATTCTATAGGTACTGAAGAAGTAAATGTGGAGGATGAGGATGGGTGAATTGGCCAACTTTATCAGCAGATGCCTGGGAGGAGGGCTGCAGGATGGGATTAGGGGAAATTCAGGTTCAGGTGTGATTAATTTTTCTGCTTTAAAGGTGACAGGGAAAACACTTGCTAGGCAAGTGGATATTACCCAACTTCAAAAAGTTCTGAGTTTAAAATAAGTTCTATATAAAAGTTGTGTATAAAGAGAGTTCTGTATACAGAGAGGAAAGTTCAAAGTACAGAACTTTCCATACACAGTGATGATTCCCAAGTCACACTGATGTTCTAGGTGATTCCAGAGTTCCAGAACCAGTTTATTAGATGTCACAGAGTTGTCAAAAAATTCTTATTAGATAACACTTGAAAAATTCAGAAAAACTGAACACTGACTATTGAAGAATTCAGAAAATGTAGAGAATTAAATAAAAACCACCTATGGTCTCATTACCTGGAATGACTACTGTTGAAATGTTGGTATTTGTCCTTCCAATATGTTATTCTATATTCAGTCCATTTACTAGTCATTATATAGTCATTTCCTAACTAATGGGAGCAAAATGTCATTTATGCTAGCTATGCCCTGATAAGTGGTGGGATCCTTGGTTTCTGACCCCCGACTCTCACACTCGCTCTTTGCCATATCCTGACACCCAGAAGCTCTCTCTTCATGATCCCTACCATCTTGCTGTTTGTCGGTTCCTTGCCTCACTTTCCCTGTCTAGCTTCTGAGATATCTTTTGTCATTTATCTTATTTTAAATCACTACACTGATTTACTCTTCTTACCACACAAGCTAATAAATTCAGTTTTCATATACCAATGGCAAGGACCTTTGGGGCCGAGCTTGCCCCCACTGTTTTTCATGTCTGCCTCTAGTTCAACGCAGCTGGCAACAGTTTAAGGTCTCAGCAACCTGCTCAACAAAGAAGCTAGGAGGTCAGGGGAGGTAGGTGTGGGATTCACTTCTAATATTGGGGGGAGGGGGAGGGTCTATGGTCACAGAAGGAAAGATTATGATGTTGAATTCATAACAGGTTGTTATGAACTTACTCTAACACAGCTTTGAATATTGTGTTAAGTTCATTTTTCTGCTTTATAGTACTCATTGTATGTTATTCTCCGTAATGGGATCTTTAAGGGAAATATTCCCTGGAATTAGAGACGAGCTCAGTTAACTTAGTTACTTGGTTAGAAGTCACAGAAAAATGACTCTGGATATTTTAAGCAAAAATGGAATTCCTTAGAAGGAGATGAAACTCTTGCAAGATTGACAGGAAGAATGAAGTACCACAGCTGGGAGATGCAGTCCCAGACATCTCCGCTGGGTCATTTTACTGGGACCTGTTCAATAATCTTCCTGCCTGAGGCCTCAGCTGGATTAACTCCATTGGTTTCTGTGATGCTTGAGGCCCTTGGGTGATTCAGAGTCCCTTGTGGGAGAGGTTGGCTGAGCTGAGCTTTGCCCCTGGCCAGTCCCTGACTATACAGAGAGGAAAGACTCAGATGGAATGAACATCAGAAACTCTTGGCTTCAGCAATGGGAAAGACATCATACTGTCAGGAAGGAGGAAAGGAAACCTAGGCATCCAAAGCATGCTTCAGTGATTTTCTTAATTGAGCAGTGGATAAAATGAAAAACATTAGCTGGGATTTGGCCCCATGCATGACATGGAAACAGCTGCCAACACTATGTCATAAAAGCAGATGAAAGCAAAGGTTCTGCAGGCAGAAAAACACAGTGAAAACCTGACTCTATCACCTATGAATTTTGTGACCCAATACAAATTACTCAGCTCATCTAAGCCTCACTTTCCTGCTTGGTAAGAGTGGACACTGACTTGTGGTCAAGGTTAAATGAAATAATATATGCGAAGTACTGATGTACTACCCACAAGCGCCAGCATTATTATGGAACTTTGTGGGACTGCCAGCTCTGAAATCTGTCATCTCTCATTGTCTGTTCCTCGAAGTGAATAAAGGATGAACAACAAGCTTTCTGAGCTGTTGCCCAACTGATATTATACATGTGGACACATTAGTTTATAGAAAAGCTTAATTAATGATCTCTTTATGAATAAGCACACAATTCATCTAATACATAACTCCCATGTCATTTTAAGAAGCATGTATTTAGCACACAGCAGTCCATGGATGAGTGCCTTAAGGCCTTTCTTAGAAGCTCACAGTCTGTTGCTATGGAATAGCTTTTTGAAGGCTGGGAAACTGTAAACGACACATGTCCAATGGTGGAAATGAAGACAGTGCTTAGGGGCACACCACAGTACATGTGAAAGGAAATTATCATCAACATAATTGCAATCAGCTTCCTGGCCAAGTATATTAGACCCTATTAGAGCTTGCATAGTATTACTCATGTTAAGACACATCACTATTTAAATCATATCCATTGACATAAGGCAACAGCAATAGTGAAACCTTGTTGAAAGGTGAAATTTGCTCAGTTGTGTCCGACTCTTTGCAACCCCATGGACTTTACAGTTTGTGGAATTCTCCAGGCCAGAATACTGGAGTGGGTAGCCTTTCCCTTCTCCAGGGGATCTTTCCAACCCAGGGATTGAACCCAGGTCTCCCACATTATGGGCGGATTCTTTTTTTTTTTCATTTATTTTTATTAGTTGGAGGCTAATTACTTTACAATATTGTAGTGGTTTTTGCCATATATTGACATGAATCAGCCATGGATTTACATGTATTCCCCATCCCGATCCCCACTCCCACCTCCCTCTCCACCTGATCCCTCTGGGTCTTCCCAGTGCACCAGGCCCGAGCACTTGTCTAATGCATCCAACCTGGGCTGGTGATCTGTTTCACCCTTGATAATATATTCTCCCACAGAGTCCAAAAGTCTGTTCTGTACATCTGAGTCTCTTTTTCTGTTTTGCATATAGGGTTATTGTTACCATCTTTCTAAATTCCATATATGTGGGCGGATTCTTAACTGGCTGAGCCACAGGGGAAGCCCAAGAATACTGGGGTGAGTAGCCTATCTCTTCTCCAGTGGATCTTCCTGACCCAGGAATACGCACCAGGGTCTCCTGCATTGCAGGCAGATTCTTTATCAACTGAGCTATTAGGGAAGAGAACATTGCGATACTTTTCCTAACTTGATTTCTTGCCTCTAGTCTCCATTTTAAGCACTTTCAAGCACAGACATCAGATTTTCTTCTTCTCTATTTATCACAAATGCTCAATTGTTCTCAGTTGCTGTAGAATTAGTTCTGTTCTTCAATTCGTTCTTTCAATCAACATTTATTAAGCTCCTATTCTGTTTCAGTGAGTTCCTCTTTTTCTCATTTGTCTTATTTTTACTTTAAATTTTGTTTCTTGGTTATCTGTTTATATTTTGAGTATAGTTTAATGGGTTTTTTCTGTCATCTCACTCAAATCCAGGAGATGAATATAAAAACCTTCAAATTTCCAACTCAGTTCTTTGCTGGCAAATTTTATACATTGAATATAAGGTGGTCAGTCAAGGGTCATACAACCCTCTCGACCACTTCTTTTGTAAATCTCACAGGTAATAGGACAGTTCATTTTAAAATGTGGGGGTCATAGGTTTGTTTTGTCTTGAGACCTCAAATCAAAGTGAGATGAAAAGAAAAATCTGACATCGTTTAACTCAGGTGCATAGAGTCAAAGACAGAAAAGATGGTTAAAAGTTGCAATAATTGAATGTAATCCTTAGTATATTTCTCATGAAGACAGTCAGTTGTTAGCAGTGGTCCAGAATGGGTCCATTTTGAAGAGAACCCATCTACTTCTCATAGACCATGGTAGCCTGAGGCGCTGGGTTTGAGATTATTCAAGCAGGAAACCAGTGCACTTCAGATGGAATGTCTCCTCTCTTGCTCTCTTTTCCTCTCGCTGAAAAAATGAAGGGTATTTTAATTATAAAAATTTTAGCATTTTCCATTCTAAAAATGAGACAAATTGCATTCTGGCCAAATAGACTGCATCAGGTTTAATGGATTAATAAGAGCAAGAATTGAGTTGATCTTAGAGAGGGTTTCAAATATTCTGAAAACAAAATATACTCACTGGGTGTTTATGCAGTCTTTTAGAATCAGCTGTTCTATATGGGGGTTGCTATTAAGATATTCATGTGGGAAGATAGATTTTTCGATTTCAATTAGCCTCTGAGACTGTGATCTCAGTTATTGTGTGACTCTGATAACTGTTGATCTCTTCTTTCTAGCAGGACTTGCAATCAGACTCTTGTCTTACCATGTAGTTTTATTAATAAGAAATAAGACATATCTAAGGTTTACATTTTACCATATCCTGAAAGGTTTTGGGGTACCATGTTGGACTTATGTTACATGAAATCACACATGAATCTAGAGATAATGGGTTTTGATCCCCCCTGATTTTTGGTTAAAATGGATCCTAGCGCAGTGGGATTCATGCCTGCTTTTGGCAGAAATGGTGTTAGGTTTTCTGCTGCTAAGTGCGAACATAGAAGATAAGATTTTAAAAATATCGTCAGCTAGCCACAAGTCATCAATATAGTTAAAACATATAAATGGTAATACTTCAGTAATTTTTTCTTTTTTAAAAAAACTTTCCTCCTGCAGAATGAGACAGAGATTATAAAAAAATTTGTATCATTATTTTAATTGTAAAACTACACAGTCAATGTAATCAATAATCAGATACAACCATGTCACAACAGAAATTATTTTCATTCTAAATCATGACTTTTTATTAAACCATCCCCATTAAGTTTGTATGCTTACACAGCACCATAAATTCAGCTCATTATACCAATGCACATGAAATCCATCCCCTCTTTGCCTCTTATCCATGAAGCCAATTATATTTATGAGTTTGCCTTGTAGTTTCATAATATGTGGTTTCACCCTCTCCTAGAGTCTTACCTTAAGACATTACCTTCCTCCTTTACCTTTGTTCCTTCTGCACAATTTGATATATTTTGCTTTGTGTGAATCTTGCTCTAATTTCTCTTTCCCATAGAAGTCACGTGATGGTCAAGGTATATGTGGCTTTTTCTGTATGTGTCCTTCACTGACCTCATGGTCCAAGTCTTTCATCCTACTGAACTCAGCTGTGTGTCATTGACAACCAGGCCTGTAACATCCCACCAGGAGCGACCAGAAGCTGGCAGAGGTGAGGAAGCACCCTCCCCTAGAGCTTTCTGAGGGAATGCCTCTGTTGGCACCTTCATTGCAGACTTTCGGTGTCTAGAACTGTAGATTTCTCCAGATTAAGCCATCAAGTTTGCAGTAATTTGTTGTGCAACTCTAGGAAACCAATATATATACTATGACTTATTTACAGCCTATTGGGAGAAGATGAATGTACCCATAACTAACAATGTAATAAAGGTATAAGAGCTATATTCATTCATTTGACAATTATTTATTGAACATCCACAGTGTGCCAAGCATTGGGGATACAGAAATGAATGATGGAAGCAAACAACCTCACCCTCAGGGAGGGCACATTTTCGTGTGGAGGAGACAGATAAAAAACCAAACAAATCAAGCAAGCAAACAAACAAATAATATGGCAAATTAAAAGGTAGTAAGTTTTATGAGGGAAAATTGAAGCTGAAAAAGAAAGAGGAAGTCCTAGGAGGGAGAGCTTGTCACACTCAGACACTGTGGTCAGGAAATATTTCACTGTAAACTCAACATTTGCACAAAAACCCAGGGGAGGGAGCAAGCCATGCAGATAGCTGGGCGAAGAGCAGAGAGAACAGGCAGTGCAGTGGTACTGAGGCAGTCAGAGCAAGGAGGCCTGTATTGCTTTCATGCCGTGATCAAGGGGCAAGTCATAGGAGGTCAGATCAGACATGGTGGTGGTGATCCGCAAGGTCCTGAAGCCACAGTGGAACTTTGGCCTTTACTGGTGGATCTGATTGGATGTTATCAGGGGTTTTGAATAGCAAAGTTAGACAATATGACATATATCTTGCAAGCTTTTTATTGAATAATATGTACATGATGTATATCTCATACATACTTATATTAAATATAATTGCATATTGCATATGTAAGTGTTCATAAGTATACAGCTCAGTGAGTTTACTCAAAGTGAAAATTTAAAAGTGTGTAACTAGTTTCAAGTAACTTACTACCAGCACCCCCAGAAACGCCTCTGTGTCTTTTTTCCAGTCACAAACCTTTCCCCTTCCACAAGGGTAACCTGTACTCTGACTTCTAATGTAAAGAATTAGTTCTGGAATCTAATAGTATGTCCTATTTTTGTCTGAATCCTTTCATTCAACACTGTGAGACGCATGTAGCTGTGGCTTTGTTTATTCCCATCGCTGTGTGGTATTTGGTTGTATGACTAGAGGGCATAATCAGATCCCATGGGGCTTATTTATCCATTCAGTTACAGATGAATTTGTGAGTTTTTCTGGAGTTTTCTATGATCAAAAGTGCTGCTCTGAGCGTTCTTGTGTAATTTTACATGACAGTACATATACATTTAGTTGGATCGATGCCTGCGAGCAGGATTGTCATGTCATAGAGTATACTTCCTTTAATTTTTTTTTTGAGTGTGCTTACTTTTAGCAGATATCATCAACAGTTTCCCTTTGTGATTATACACACCAGCATATGAGAGTTTCAGCTGCTCTGCATTCTTTCCCTCTCTCCCGCCTTCCCTCAGTCCCTCTCTTCCTCTCCCCTTCCTGTTCTCCTTCCCTTTCCGTTCCTCAGCTACTGAAATAACAATTTCGTAGCTAATCACAGGTTATTTCACAATATTAGCACTGTCATTTTATATCACAAAGGCTTAATTTATATAGCACAATAGAATACCTATAGCTCCTACTAGGTTTCAGAAAATATTTTGGAGATTAACAAGTGATTTGTATATAATATTCAAAAATTATTAAATTTTATATAAGCTTAGTGTTCCTACCATTTAAAAAAGTTCTTCAAGGACAATGTATTTATTCAACTATCTCTCATAGTACAATGCCTTCTATAAAGTACATAACGAGTAACTACTTTTTGATTAGTAATCCATATAACTAGAGAAGGAAATGGCACCCCACTCCAGTACTCTTGCCTGGAAAATCCCATAGACAGAGGAGCCTGGTAGGCTACAGTCCATGGGGTTGCGAAGAGTTGGACATGACTGACTTCATGTTCACTTTTCACTTTCATGCATTGGAGAAGGAAATGGCAACCCACTCCAGTGTTCTTACCTGGAGAATCCCAGGGACAGAAGAGCCTGATGGGCTGCCGTCTATAGGGTCCCACAGAGTCGGACATGACTGAAGCGACTTAGCAGCAGCAGCAATCCATATAACTATGAGATGAGTTGTTTTCATTTTTATCCTGAATATTATATGCTTCCCACATAATACAGATCATTGGAGGTTAAAATGCCCTCCTAATTTTAAGGACAATTGTTCACAGGGTAACAAAATATTTATGTCTGGACTATTAGTTTCTTAAGAGAAACTAATTGCTTAAGAGAGTACCACAAATTTAGGAGCTTAAAACAATACAAATTTATTATCCTACAGTTCTGGAGGTTAGAAGTCTGAAATTGGTTTCACTGGGCTGAAGTCAAGGTGTTGGCAGGGCTGGCTCATTCTAGAATCTATGGGTGGGTGAGTGGGGGAGTTCATTTTCTTGTCTTTTTCAGCTTCTTGGCTACCTGCATTCCTTGTCTTGTGGTCCCTTTTTTCATCTTCAAAGTGCCTTCCTCCAGTTTCTGCTGCCATCATCACATCACCTGTTCCTCTTTGATCATAGTAACTCCCTCTGCTTCTCTCTTCTGAGAATTCTTGTGATGACATCATTGGCTCACCTGGATAATCCAGGCTACTGTCTCTATCTCAAGATCTTTAATTTACTTGCATCTGCAAAACTTGTTTCCACATAGGGAAACATATTCACAGAGTCTAGGAATGAGGATGTGAACGACTCGGGAGTGGGTGGGCATTATTTTTCTTACTGAACCTGGCTCATGTTAATTCAAATAAAAAGGCAAAATAAAGAAGTTACTTGAGATACAGAGTCACCCAACTGTGCAGTATTCTGAAGGTTACATGAAATCGGAAATGAAGAAACGTGGGGAAACCATGAGGATTGCAGAGGGCTTATCTGTCAGAGAGTGAATCTTGATGATGTGTGATGATTACTTACCATCCACACAGGCTGTCCCAGGTGTAAAGACCTTATAAAACCAGAGAAGGCATCAACAGTTTATTAGATCTTGTGATGGAAGCATCTTAAATGGAAGTGGTCTAATTGTCCATTTTTCATCTTTCTTGGTGGCTCAGATGGTAAAGAATCTGCTTGCAATGCAGGAGACCCCAGCACTATCCCTGGTTTGGGAAGATCCCGTGGAGAAGGGAATGGCAACCCACTCTGGTATTCTTGCCTGGAGAATCTCACGGACAGAGGAGCCTGACAGGCTACCATCCATGGGGTTGCAAAGAGTCAGACATGACTGAGTAACTAACACTTTCACTTCCAGGATGGGTGTTTGCATGTATGTTTGGCAAATCTCTCTTTATTCATATTTTTTCTCGAAAAGTTGTATGCACATAAATTTTTACATAAAAACACTTAGATAGACTTTCTTTACTCTCACCCTTTGTGTGCATGCTTGCTAAGTTGCTTCAGTCGTGTCTGACTCTTTGTGACCCTACGGACTGTGGCCCACGGGGCTTCTCTGTCCATGGGATTCTCTAGGCAGGAAGACTGGAGTGGGCTGCCATGCTCTCTTCTAGGGGATCTTTTGGACCCAGGACTTGAACCCAGATCTCTCATGTCTCCTGTATTGGCAGGCAGGTTCTTCACCACTAGGGCCACCTGGGAAGCCCCTCACCCTTTACCAAGAACCTTAAAGTAAATTTTTATAAAATGCCTGTTATCAAGACTAGCTAAGGAAGGCGCATCTAGGTGATCTGAAAAGTAAGTTAAGACAACTCTATTTCCTTATTCAGGTTAGGAGCTATTGTTTTCTAATGAGTATACCCCATGGCATCCAGGTTTGCATGAAGCAGTGTCTTTGGTAATATGATTTGTCAGGTATCAAGCTGTAGGATGCAGGAAAATCCATAATTAGGTCATTCTTGATAATTAAGCTCATTCCTCCCAGACTTAGAAAGCAAATACTCAGAGGTAACACAAGTCACTGTTGCCTTGAAGACAGAGGGTTATTGAGGCTGCTTCCTGCTGTGACTGGAGGGGCTGGGCACTGTGATGGCTTTGAGATGGAAGGAGGCGTTGATAAAGAGGGTGCAGCAGGACTGCACTGGCCCAGGGCACTAGCTTCACCCACTGCCCAGGTCTGGTGCCAGCGGTGGGGATGCCTCAGCTGGGCAGAAGGTGGGGATCGAGGAACTTGCCAGGGCCCCTAAAACCTCCCAAGTCTGCATTAACTTAAATTTAGGTTCTCAGTGGAATAATCCCCCAGATTAATACCCTTATTTATTCCCTGCTTGTAAATGAAAAGGAATCCTTGTACACAGCTCAAACTCATTCGTGGCTGAGTCTCCTATGGATGAACAATTCATGCAGTTCTTTCTCTCCTTCTCTTCTCCTCCTTGCTCTGTCAGAAAGCTTATTAATGTATGTATATTCCTGGCTTTTCTCCTGTATGAATGATTCAGAAACAAATTGAAATGTCAAGTTCTCTATGGCTTCCTGGTTATATTGAAATCTAGCAGTTCCTATTAAGTTTCCATCATCTAGTATTATTCAGGGACAAAAGATCAATTAATCCCTGTTCTTCTCATCCTGAAAAACACTGATCACATGAAACCCTGCTATATGGACTCTTTAATCAACGGAGTCAACGAAGCACCAGAACATGGGGAAAATGAGACCCCGGCATAGAAACGGGGGCCATGCTTCTTTATTAACTCTGCATATTATATTAGGAAGGGAAGTTCCGAAGATTTGATTGATAATCACTCATGTGTGACTTTTCCTAAGGAAGAAGAAGTTACTTCCAGATTTGAGTGAACAGCTTTGGAAAATATATATGACTTTATTTTATGCGACATAAGCTACCTTTATAGAAAGAGTAACCACCCCTTTTATAGCAGAACTAATATAAAAGAAAAAGACTTTTCATCATTACTTCCAACTACTCCCCTGGCACTTTTACAAAGAGAGCTGGGCAGTTATTGTTTCCGTCTCAAGATAAACGTAACGAGATGTATCAATAAAAAAGTAATTATCATAATAATAATTATAATAACCCAAGCCAAAATAATAACAATGGAAGTAATAATCATAAAAAACATTATTACATCTTTCTTCTTTAGATCTTTCACCCACTGAATCTTTTTAATGTGTAGAAGCTGTGGGTTTTCATCCATTCTGCCTTAAGCAGTAATTGCATTTGATTCGGCCTGCACAATTTTACCCATAATATTAGAAGTAAGAGTCGTGCAGTGTGCTTATTATTGGTTATTATTAAAGATGGGGATCAGTGCCTTATCATGGGGAGCCATCAGGCTATCACAAACACCTTCCTTTCACTCACTTTCAGACTGCTGTGATATTCAATCCAACCCTGATTTCAACCTGGCCATTTTAACTGAGAAAACCACTTATTGGTTTCTACTTCTTAGGATCTGATTTTACCTTCTTTTGTGACTCATTCTGTTATTTTTACCCCCTGCATTTGGTAAATATCATAATCAGAACAGAAATGTTGAATCCAGACAGAAATGTATCCTGGTAATAGATATCAGTAATTTTTCCTTCTCTGGATTAGCTCTGGTTTGTAAAGTTGTCTATCCCCTGGAACCCAGACTCTGTGACCCTTGCTGACTGGGTTGGGGGTAGGCATCTGAGAGAAGTGCTGCCAATGACTCTTTCCCTGTGGATTTTCATGTGCCAACTGAGGACAGTACCACCCCTACCCCTGCCCCTGGCTGTGAGAGCCACAAGCACTTGGGGCCCTTCTCTATAACATGGAGGAAACTGGTTTCCAGGAAGGAATGAAGCAGATGTAAAAGACAAGGCTGGTCTAGTCAGCATTCAGCTTGTCTGAGGTCTGGCTTTACTCTGCCTTTCTTGCATTCATATGAGATCTCCTCATATATTCTCAGCAAATTTCCCTTAGATTTGGAATTTTGTTCTTTGTAACTGATGAATCTTGATGAATTGAATCTATTCAGATAGTGGGTCTCAGTATCATAAGAATGTGACATAAACTCAGTGACCAAAGCGATGGTGATGCAGTGGTGGCAGTGTTTTCTTTATAAGGAAGAACTGAAGCTTTGAATATTTTCCTACTTGTTGAATTGTTGAGGTTTTATCTATGATTAACTGTCATTTATACTAACATTCGATTATGTTTTCTTAAGTGGGAGAGAGGGGTGGTATTGTGTGGGTGCTGGGAATTGTGTGAACTCTGATATGTCTTGTGTTGGCATCAGGAAGATACGGCCTTGTATAAGGAGTTTGATATAATGGCCTAAAGCTTGCTGAGTATTGCTGCCTCTTCTGAGTCCCAGAGTTTTCATCCCATTTATCCACTGGATCTGCCTGGTTCAGGCATCCATCTTAGGAGCTGTATGAAGTGTTCTTTAAGCTCTAGGTTTCTTAAAGCCAGAAGGATGTAATGAAATGCTTTGGGGGAGTTTTTCCTAGAATACCAGTGCCTTCCTTTTTGGGACACAGACATATCTAGATTTTTCTAACGGACTAGGAGTGTTTACAACAGAAACTGAGATTATCCTAAGGAAAGAAACAATCTTGTTTGGCCCAAAATATCAGTCTGAGGGGAAGGACTGAGCCCCTGCATTGTGGAGATCTAGTCTCCATGGCCTCTTGTACTACAAAGTGGCTCTGAATATAAAAAGAGAAGATCGTAAAACAAAATCTTCCCCTCGTACCTCAAGACAGCAGAGTTTTTCCCCCAAACTCTAAAAGCCACTGATACGTAGCTTTCCTCCGGTTGTCTCTAAAATCCAAACGGGAAGAAAAGCATTCTCCGTTGCTTGACACGGAAGACAGCCTGGCTGTGACATTTGGAGACTCCAGAGGACAGTGATGCTTTGACGTTTGAAGACTTACAATGTTTATCAGCCCAGTGTCTCAGGGGGTGATGGGATCCAGCGCATGGCTGAAAATTCCAAATGTCCTCCAAGGATTACAGGAAAAGCTAGGAAGGATCTTGAGGAAGTTAAGAGGTCTTGCAAAGTGAGTGGTTCAATAGCCAGGAAAGGAAAAATAACCAATATTTATTGTGTGCTTGTTATTCATGTGATATATATGTTTAATAACTTAATATCCTGCAAATACAAATTCAGATATTCTCCCCTGTCCTCTGCCCAACTCACATTCTCAAAAAAGGATGGGATAGAGCTCTCCTCTTCAAGGAGAGGGGGAAAATGGAAGAGAAGGCCATGCCAAGTTAGGAAGCAGCAGTCAGTCTTGGCTCAGGAAGCAGGAAGATAGAGACCCAACACTCTTCCAACCCAGTTTCTCTGTGGATGACAAAATGGGCTCCAACTCTTTGTGCTGGAAATCCTGGCTATCCATATAACCCAGAATTATTACATTATAATAATATTATAATTGGATTCTCTTCTCTTCAAACCAGAACCCACACTTGGCCAGGACTGAGATGGATTTGGACTGGGTAGTTGGACGTCTAGAGCCCCCAGGTGGCGAGCTGCAGGACTGCCTTGTCATTTGATTAACCTTTCAACATGATGTATTTAGAGAAAGTTAAATTTTGGGGCCACTGAACTGAACTGATTATTAAGTTATGGTGGAGTTTTAATCTTGTCTACAGGTCTATGAAGTAGATGGTACTTTTACTCCTATTTCACCAGCATGAAATCCTAAGATTAAACTACTAAATATCATACAGCTAGTGAGTGTGCTATGAGAGTATCATAACTTACTCTTAATTTTTTTTAAACTAAGGTGTAATATGCATACAGAAAGGCATCCGTATTTTAAATGTGCAAATAAATTTTTACAGATACACATGCATGTGTAACCAGTATTCAGAGGAAGACACAGACCATGACCCATGTCCCAGATCGCTCATGTTTTTTTCCTGTTGTTAACAACTTCCAGTTGTATAGAGTAGCTTTAACTATTTTCATACCTTTTATAAATGGAATTATACAGTATTCTCTTTTATGTCTTTTTTTTTTTTACACAACACCGTTTGCCAGATTTATCTATGTTTTTGCACATTAGTTCATTCCTATTGCTGTATAGTATTTGATTGTTTAAATATACTTCATTTGTTCATTGTACTATTGGTAGGCATTTGGGTAGTTTTCAGTTTTGGCTGCTGATGATAGCACTGCTATAAATATTCTAGTACATGTCTTTAGGTAAATATATTTATACACTTCTATTGGTGTTTACCTAGGAGTGGAACTGCTGTGTCACAGAGCAGATGTATGTAAAAAACCAATTTGTTTTTTCAGCAGCAGCATGTGAGAGTTAGGCCTGCTTCATACTATTGTCAGCACTTGTCTTTCTCGTTTCAGCCATTTTGGTGGGAGTGGAGCCTTATCGTGTTGTTATCTGTTTTAATCCCCTTTACTCTGTACATTTTCATATTTATTGGTTATTTGTTTATCCTCTTTTGTGAAAAGTATGTTCAAGATTTTTGCTCATTTTCCTGTTTTGTTACATGTCTTTACTACCACTGTATTGGAGTTTTCTATATTCTTGATATGAATCTTTATTGGATATATATTGTTAATATGTCCTCTTTTTTTTCTGTTCTTGTTCATTTGCTAAGTTGTGCCCGACTTTTTGCCACCCTGTGGACTGCAGCATGCCAGGCTTCGCTGTGTTTTTTTTGAATTGCCTTTAATTTTCTGTGTTCCTAGGAAGACCATAGTGTCTTTATGATGTTTCTTTTTTTAAAAATTTTTTAAATTATTTTTTAAAATTTTTTATTTTATTTTTTTTTATGATGTTTCTTGTAGTGTTCTATGAAGACATCATAAAGAACAGCACCATTCTAAACTTTAACATAGTTTAGTTTGTTAGTTATTTTCTTTCATGTCTAGTTCTTTGTGCATTCTCTTTCAGAAATCTTTGACCTAAGATCATATGTTTTCTTATGTTTACCGCTTACCTTTCACATTTTGATGTGCAACTTATCTGGACTTGATTTGGATGTATGGTGTTAAATTAGGGGTCAAGGTACATTCTTTTTTCTGTATGAATGTCCAATTGACCCAGCACCATTTATTGAAAGGGCCGTTTTCCCCTATAGCAATGCCAAGTTACCTCTGCCCTAAATTAGTTTGATGGTTAAGTAAAAACATCCCTCCTTTTGCAGAAGTCATTGAATCACTGTTGCATTACTAAAATTTCTCTCACTCCCATTCATAGTAGTATGTAATTTACCCAATGAGCCATTTAAAATTTGCTTATTAGGGTGTTACACTTAGAAGTATATTCCATATATTATTTAAAAAAAAGAAGAAAAGAAAAATCTGTTGTTCATTAGATACACACACAATCTAATTAAAATTAAGAAAGTGGCATTATGTGAGTAAATCTAAAATGAGCTTCCCTACCCCTCACTTTCTCTCTGACCATTGAAGATTTTCTTTGTAAAAGATCATAATGAATCTTTTTATGGCCTCCATTCAGATTATAAAGGCTAGTGAGAGAAAGATGTTCAATATTGGAATTTAACTTGGATCCAAATTTTATTTGGATCAATGTTTCTATCAGGCTTAGGAATAACCAAAATAGTCATCAGATTAAAAAAAAGAACTATGCTTTTGCTAAAACATTATTGTGGGTCCTATTTTTATGATAGGCCTCTTTTTTTTTTTTTTTTTTGGCTGCTCAGTTGTATCTGACTCTTTAGCAACACCATGGACTGTAATCCACCAGGCTTCTTTGTCCATGGGATTTCTCAGGCAAGAACACTGGAGTGGGTTGCCATTTCCTTTTCCAGGGGATCTTTCCGGACCAGGGATTGAACCCATGTCTCCTGCATTGCAGGTGCCTTCTTTACTGCTGAGCCACCATTAATGAAATAACTGATATAATAATGTAAAACATGATTTATTTTTAAAATATTTTAAACTATATATTTTATTGAAGTGTAGTTGACTTCCAATGCTTCAAAAATATGATTTATTTTATGGGCAGGTAAATCTGTGAAAATTTTGGACAATGGCATGTAAGTAGAAGTATAATTTAAGATTTTACACTATCCTTCCACTATTCTTTGCCAGGATCATAGATGTGATGGCTGAAGCTTAAGCATCTATCCTGTTACCATGAGGATGAAGCCAGATCTTGGGGAGGCAGAGAGTTGGAAAGAGCCTGGGACTTAATCAGATCAGTTCAGGAGTGCCTACTTCCATACTAGGATAAAGAAAGAAGCCTCTACCTTGTTAAAGCCACTTCTTTAGTATGTGTAGCTGATCCTTAATAGAGACAATATTTTAATATGGATATTAAAATATCCAATAGCCTCTGTTGTCTTTGGAAATAACTTTCTTTCTTTAGGAGGAGTGTGTGTGTGTGTCTCTGTGTGCAAGCTTGGTCCAATATGCATCCTTGCGAGACTATAGTGAGAAGGGGATGAATATAAACCTAATTCACTGGCACAGAGAACTTGAATGGCACAAGATTTCAGGTAACAAAACCAATTTGGACTGTTTAGCTGGAACTTTCATGATATTCTCAATTAATTAATTTAAGCTTGAGGAAAGGTATTACTGATGGTAATTTTTGCCTTTGAATGCTCACCAAGGAGGGAGGACAGACATTAAAATATGGCTATCCCTTCTGAGTAGATTGAATTTTCCATATGCATCAATGTATGGAGATTTGTACTGGAAAAAATAAGGATGACTTTGTTTCAAACAGGAGGAGAGGAGGCTGATTCTTGAGATAGGTGCAATTGTGTCCACTATGGCATGTTGGGTCATCCACTAGTGCCTCATATTGGTATAGTTGAAGGAGATTAAGGATTAGACCACAAAGGAAAGTGTAAGACTTTCTCATTTCAGCCTCCCAGTGAGGCCAGCCCTATCAAGGGTAGAATAATTTGGTAATTCAAGGTATCACCATGATGAAACTGTCAGATACCCAAGGAAGGGTGAAGGGATGAGCAGGAACAGCTACTTAGCTGAGACTTGGGTGGGTATGAAATGAGTTCCATTTCTTCCAGATTTGCCTAAGTTGTAAATCCGATTTCTTCCAAATTATAAAAGAGTCAAATCTCTTGCCCGTTAAAATCTTAATGAGATGCATTGCTTGGTATTTTGTCCTCAGGTGTTATTTTAGGTCAATGGAACACTGAAATATTGTAAACAACAAAATCAGTTCTAAAAGGGAAGCTTATGTAAAGTAGACTTATATTGATACAAGCCTACCTTAGGAAACAAAAAAATCTCAAGTAAGCAACCTATCCTCATAACTAAAGAAACTAGAAAGAGAAGAACAAACAGAACCCAAGTACCAAAGTAGTAGAAAGAAAGACATAATGAAGATCAGAGTGGAGCTAAATAAAAGAGAGCAAAAATACCCAAACAGTGGAAAAGATAAATGAAACCAAGACTCGATTTTTTTTTTTTTTTGGAAAAGATAAGGAAATAAAATAGAGCAAAACCTGCAAACAATAGAAAAGATCAACAAAACCAAGACTTATGTTTCTGAAAAGACAAAAAAAAAAAATAATTGATAAACCTATAGTCAGGCTCATCAAGAAAAAAAGAGAGCACACTCAAATTTGAAAGGAAAGAAGTGAAAAAGGAGAGATAACAATGAGTATTACAGAGATAATAAGATAATACTATGAACAGTTATATGCCAACAAATTGGACAATCTAGAAGAAATGGTCAAATTTTTAGAAACATACAACCTGCCAAGACTGAACCAGGAAAAAATAGACTGCACCATGTGAAATGCCAGGCTGGATGAAGCACAAGCTGGAATCAAGATTGCTGGGAGAAATATCAGTAACCTCAGATACTCACATGACACCACTCTTATGGAGGAAAGTGAAGAGGAACTAAAGAGTCTCCCAGGTGAAAGAGGAGAGTGAAAAACCTGGCTTGAAACTTAACATTCAAAAAACTAAGATCATGGCATCTGGTCCCATCACTTCATGGCAAATAGTTGGGGAAACAATGGAAACAGTGACAGACTTTATTTTCTTGGTCTCCAAAATCATTGCAGATGATGACTACAGCCATGAAATTAAAAGATGCTTGCTCCTTGGAAGAAAAGCTATGACTAACCTAGACAGCATATTAAAAAGCAGAGACTTTGCCAGCAAAGGTCCATCTAGTCAAAGCTATGGTTCTTCCACTAGTTATGTGTGGATGTGAGAGCTGGGCCATAAAGAAGGCTGAGAGCCAAAGAATTGAGGCTTTTGAACTGTGGTGTTGGAGAAACTCTTGAGAGTCCCTTGGACTCAAGGAGACCAAATCAGTCAATCACAAAGGAAATCAATCCGGAATATTCATTGGAAGGACTGATGCTGAAGCTGAAGCTCAAATACTTTGGCCACCTGATGTGAAGAACCAACTCATTGAAAAAGACCCTGATGCTGAGAAAGATTGACGCAGGAGGAGAAGGGGACGGCAGAGGATGAGATAGTTGGATGGCATCACCAACTCAATGGACATGAGTATGAGCAAGCTCTGGGAGATGGTGAAGGACAAGGAAGCCTGGTGTGCTGCAGTTAATGGGGTTGCAAAGATTTGGACACAACTGAGCAACTGAACAATAACAACAAAATAGATTGATCCCTAGTAATGTAGTCAAAATTGCAGTTAAAAAAAAAAAAAGAAAGAAACTCCTGGTAAGTAAAGTCCAGGACTAGACAGCTTCACTGGGAAATTCTACCAACCAAATAAAGAAGAGCTACCTACCCTTTTCAAGCTGTGTCAAAGAATTGAAGAGGAGGGGACACTCCCAAATTCATTCTGAGGCCACCATTATCCTGACACCAAAACCAAAGTATTGGCAGTCTTAACTGCAGCAATCAGAAATAGAAATAAAAGGCATTTAAATTGAAAGGGAAGAATTAAAACTCTCACTATTTGTAAATGACATATGTACATAGAATATCCTCAAGGCACCACTGAAAAGAACCATTAGAACTCAATGAATGTGGTGAAGTTGCAGGACACAAGTTAAAGTATAAAATCTGTTGCATTTCTAGATACTAACAGCAAACTGTCAGAAAGAGAAATTAAGAAAACAATCTCACTTACAATAGCATTAAAGAGAAAAGCAATACCTAGGAATAAACCTAACCAAAGAGGAAAGACCTGTACTTGGAAAGCTATAAACATTGATGAAAGAAAGTGATGACAACACAACTAATGGAAAGATATCATGTTTATGGTTTGGGAGAATTAATATTGTTAAAATGACCATACTATTCAAGGCAATCTACAGATTCAAAGCAATTAACAAAAATTTTCAATTAACAAAAAATTGCCAGTCTCAAATGGCATTTTTGTCACAGAGCTAGAATAAACAATTTAAAAATTTATATGGAAGCACACAAAAAAATACCAAATTTCCAAAATAACTTGAGAAAGAACTCTGTGTGTGTGTGTGTGTGTGTGTGTGTGTGTGCATTCAGTCATGTCTGACTCTTTGTGACCCCCATAGACTATAGCACACCACACTCTCTGTCCATGGAATTTTCCAGGCAGGAATATTGGAGTGGATTGCCATTTCCTTCTCCAGTGAACCTTCCCAACCTAAGGATCAAACCTCCGTCTCTTGCATCTCTTGCACTGGCAAGTGGATCCTTTACCACTGTGCCACCTGGGAAGCCCATAGACTACACTACAATGTTATAGTAATCAAAACAGTACAGAGCCAGCACAAAAGCAGACACATAGATCAATGGAACAGAATAAAAAGCCCAGAAATAAACTCATGCACTTATTTTCAATTAATCTATGATGAAGGAGGCAAGAATATACAGTGGGGAAAACATAGTCTTTTCAGTAAGTGGTGCTCAGAAAACTACACAGCTATATATAAATGAATGAACTTAGAATATTTTCTAACATTGTATACAAAAATAAGCTCAAAATGGATTAAAGACCTAAATGTAAGATTGGAAACCATAAAAATCCTAGAGAAAAACATTGACAGAACACTCACTGATATAAATTGTAGTGGTATTTTCATGGATCTATCTCTCAAGGCCAAGGAAACAAAGATAAATACATGGGATCTAATAAACTTAAAAGCTTTTGCACCACAAAGGAAAATGCTAGCAAATAAAAAAGATAATTTACTTGATGGGACAAAAGATTAGCAAAAGGTAAGATGAATAAGAGGTTAATATCCAAAATATATAAATGGCTTATACGACTCAGTATGAAAACAACAAGCAATCTGATTAAAAAATGGGCAGAAGACATCAATAGACATTTTTTCAAGGAAGACATACATACAGATGGCCACCCAGCACATATAAAGATGCTCAGCATTGCTGATCATCAGAGAAATGCAAATCAGAACACAATGAGATATCACTGCACACCTGTCAAAATGGTTATCATCAAAAAAACAGCAAATAGTAAATGTTGGCAAGGATGTGGAGAAAAGGGAACCTTGGTACACTGTTGGTGTGAATGTAAGCTATTGCAGCCATATGGAGTATGTAACTTCCTCAGAAAACTAAAATTAGAGCTACCATATGATCAGGAATTCCCTTCCTGGGTATACATCCAAAGAAAATGAAAACATCTAATTTGAAAAGATACATTCATCCCAATGTTCAGCAACATTATTTATAATTGCCAAGTGTCCATTAACATATGAATGGATATGGAAGATGTGGTACATCTATAAGGTGTAATACTACTCAGCCATAAAAAGAATGAAATTCTGTCATTTGCAGCAATGTGGATAAACTTAGAAAGTCTTATGCTTAGTGAAATAAGTCAGAGAAAGACAAGTAATATAGTTATCACTTATATATGGAATCTAAAATATAAAACAAATTAATAAATATAATAGAATGTAAACAGACTAACATATATAGATATAGTGGTTACTAGCTGCGGGAGGAAAGAGGGATGGTCAGGGTAGGAGTTGGGTATTAAGAGGTACAAAGTGTTATGTATAAAATAAATAACCTACAAGGGTATACTGTGCAGCATAAGGAATATAATATTTTATGATAACTTTAAATGAAGTATAATCTACAATATTTTGAATCACTATATTGTATACTTTAAACTAATATGATATTGTAAATTGCCTATGTGTGTGTGTGCTCAGTTGCTCAGTTGTGTCTGACCCTATGTGACCCCATGGACTGTAGCCCACCAGGCTCCTCTGCCCATGGAATTTTCCAGACGAGAATACTAGAATGGGTTGCCAGTTGCTACTTTAGGGGATCTTCTCAACCCAGGGACTGAACCTGCGTCTCTTATGTCTCCTGCATTGACAGGTGGATTCTTTACCACTGTACCACCTGGGAAGTCCAAATTGCCTATACTTCAATTTAAAAAATGAGTTTTGAAATAATAAAAAGAATTATGTGTTGTTTGATAAACTAGGAATTCATTAAAATTCTAAAATAATACCAATTTAATTTGGAAGTTCAAATAATTTGACTTGTAAATAACACCTTTCTTGTTTAATATTTATAAAATTTATAGTCCATTTATGTTGTTTTGATCAAATGTGCAATACTGTTGATAACTCAATCTAGAAGAAATTTTAACACCTATATTTTTATGATAATAGGAAATTTACATTTTAATTTATATTAATTTTTATAGATAATTGTGGTGAATAATCAAAAGATTTTAGACAAAAATTAATTTTATGTTAGGTTGATTCTTGTGGGAGAAACAATGGAAAAAGTTATTAAGAAAACATTTTGGGGGGTTAAAGGGAGGCTTAAGGGGGAGGAGATACATATATATACTTATAGCTGATTCACACTGTTATACAGAAGAGACTAACACAACATTGCAAAGCAATTATCCTCCATTTAAAAATAAATTTTAAAAAAGAATGCACTTTTAACAGTGTGGAGGTTCCTAAAAAAATTAAACATAGTATTACCATGCAATCCAGAAATTCCACTTCAAATTGGATACCCAAAAGAATTGAAAGCAGGGACTTGAATAGATATTTGCACACCAATGTTCATAGCAGCATTGTTCACAATATCCAAAAGATAGAAACGACCTAAGCACCAGTGGCCAATGATTTAATCAATCATGCCTACATAATGAAGCCTCAATAAGAGCCTCTAAGAATGGGGTTAGGAGAGCTCTGCATTGTTGACCACATGGAGATTTGAAGAGAGTGGTGCTCTCAGAAAGGGCATAGAGTTCAATATGCTTTCCCTAGACCTTGCCCAATGCATCTTTCCATCTGACTCTTCCTGAGTTATATCTTCTGTATCCATGGGTACCATATCTGCAGGTATGAAGAGCTGATTATGACAGTTTATATAAAAGACTTGAGCATTTGAGGACTTTGGCATCAGACAAGGATCCCCCTAACAGATACAAGCCAGGCTTCAGCAATACGTGAACCGACAACTTCCAGATGTTCAAGCTGGTTTTAGAAAAGGCAGAGGAACCAGAGATCAAATTGCCAATATCTGCTGGATCATCGAAAAAGCAAGAGAGTTCCAGTAAAACATCTATTTCTGCTTTATTGATTATGCCAAAGCCTTCGACTGTGTGGATCACAATAAATTGTGGAAAATTCTGAAAGAGATGGGGATACCAGACCACCTTCCCTGCCTCTTGAGAAACCTATATGCAGGTCAGGAAGCAACAGTTAGAACTGGACATGGAACAACAGACTGGTTCCAAGTAGGAAAAGGAGTACATCAAGGCTGTATATCGTCACCCTGCTTATTTAACTTATATGCAGAGTACATCATGAGAAACGCTGGGCTGGAAGAAGCATAAGCTGGAATCAAGACTGCCGGGAGACATATCAATAACCTCAGATATGCAGATGACACCACCCTTATGGCAGAAAGTGAAGAGGAACTAAAAAGCCTCTTGATGAAAGTGAAAGAGGAGAATAAAAAAGTTGGCTTAAAACTCAACATTCAGAAAACTAAGATCATGACATCTGGTCCCATTACCTCATGGGAAATAGAAGGGGAGACAGTGGAAACAGTGTCAGACTTTACTTTTTTGGGCTCCAAAGTCGCTGAAGATGGTGATTGCAGCCATGAAATTAAAAGATGCTTACTCCTTGGAAGGAAAATTATGACCAACCTAGATAATATATTAAAAAGCAGAGACATTACTTTGCCAACAAAGGTCCGTCTAGTCAAGGCTATGGTTTTTCCAGTGGTCATGTATGGATGTGAGAGTTGTACTGTGAAGAAAGCTGAGCACTGAAGAATTGATGCTTTTGAACTATGGTGTTGGAGAAGACTCTTGAGAGTCCCTTGGACTGCAAGGAGATCCAACCAGTCCATCCTAAAGGAGATTAGTCCTGGGTATTCATTGGAAGGACTGATGCTTAAGCTGAAACTCCAATACTTTGGCCACCTCATGCGAAGAGTTGACTCACTGGAAAAGATCCTGATGCTGGGAGGGATTGGGGGCAGGAGGAGAAGAGGACGACAGAGGATGAGATGGCTGGATGGCATCACCGACTCGATGGGCATGAGTTTGAGTAAACTCCGGGAGTTTGTGATGGACAGAGAGGCCTGGCGTGCTGTGATTCATGGGGTCACAAAGAGTCAGACACGACTGAGCGACTGAACTGACCTGAACTGAACAGATACAAAGACAACTGTATCCTTTTATAATAAACCTATGATCAAGAAAGTGAAATGTTTCTCTGAGTTCCGTGAGCCGCTCTAGCACAGTAGTCAAAGCCAAGGAGATGATCCCTAGAACCCTAGATCTACAACCTGTTGGTCAGAATTCACAGCCTGGATTTGTGACTGGTGTCTGAAGTAGGGGACTGTAAGGGGCAGTCTTATAGGACTGAGACTGTAAACTGTGGGATCTGATGCTGGTCCGGGTAAATAGTGTCAGTATTGAATTGAAATGCATCTGGTTTCGGAGAATTTCATGGTGAATTGTGACACTCTATCCCCTGAACTCCCTCACTGCCCTATGTTACAATTGGCACTAGAACATTTTATTACTGAAATTTGTTAACATTCATAGTCTCAGTCTTTAAATACACTTTTTGACTGAGTTGTCAGTGTCTGGGCTTTTCCCATGCTCATTTTCCTAAGTCATTGAAAGCCTTGGTTCAGCACTTCTTAAATGCTATTTTCTCTAAAATTTTCTTCTTAGTGACTGACAAAGGTGAACCTGCCACCTAATCAGAGCAATAATGATATTCATTTCAATTTCTGAGATGTTAAAATTTGAAGAAAACCCGAGAGCACAATACTTAGGATCTGCTGGATATATTTAAGAGTGCAGTAACAACTATATCTATAAATGTTAATTTTTTTAACACACTGAAAGTTAGATTTTTGCAATCACGAAAAGTCATAGAAAGTTACTGTTAAACTAAATAAATAGATGAGGGGGTACTTAATTTTTCAATATTCCTTTAAAGGCTAAATAAGCAAAAAAAAAAAAAAAAAGTGAAATGCACTGTGGCAGAGAAGTTGACCCATGAAGTGAGGGAAGACTGAAAACTGGGTTATGTGGTAGTTTGTTTAAATACTATTTACATATTTTGGTTGCTTTTTTGACTGATAAGTTATTAGTTTTCAGGGGATATAAAAAAAAAACTAAAATTCAGAAAGAGGAGATTTATATATTCAACCAAGTATATTCTTTCCTTCTTGCATAACTCTCAAATATCTCACTTGCTGGGCTTCCCTGGTAGATCATCTGGTAAAGAATCCGCCTCCAATGCAGGAGACCCCAGTTAGGTTCCTGGGTCGGGAAGATGCCCTGGAGAAGGGATAGGCTACTCACTTCAGTATTCTTGGGCTTCCATTGTAGCTCAGATTCGCTCCAGTATTCTTGCTACGGCTCCTCTGTCTGTGGGGTCCCAAAGAGTCAGTTACGACTGGGCAGCTAAGCACAGCACAGCACATCTGTTCTGCCACCAGCTTGAACCGCCCCATTTTCAAACATCTTCAACAATTATTCCAGGTTGATGATTCTAACTTTTCTTGAGATTCAGTCATCCAATTCAAGTCAGCAATGGGCTGGTAATTTGAAGTCTATTTGTAAAGTGGAAAATGTACCATCCTCGCTATAAATAATCCTTCACATTACCAATTCAATGTTGCAAAGACTGTCAAGTATACATTTGAAGATATTTTCTGGTGATTTGACCATCTGGGATTTTAATATCCTTAGGGTATAATCATCAGGGACTAATATAGATGAGAAGATGTACAAAGATCTTCATTAAAGGGAATTTAAATAAGTGAAACATTCTAGTTTAATACTGGGTGACTTTTAAGTAAAGTTAAATGTCTGAAAGCTTTGATTTTTAATATGATATTGTCTTTGAACTTTGAAGCGATCTTGTATTGAGCTCTGGCTTTGACTGACTTAAAAATTCTTGCAGCTCAGAAAATAAGGTTTTATTATTATTTTTTAAAATACATGGTAATGTAACAACTCGTTTTTAAAGATGATGCATTCAGGCATATCACGAAAACAAATCACTTTTTTTTTTCTGAGTTCAAATGGAGGAAGAGTTTATATTTAAAGAATCTATTCACTTTGATCTCTAAAACCTGCAAAGAAAATAAGAGTTTTTGTTTTTCTTTAGTAATGAAATCTTGTTTGGAAACCAGATTCTGAATATTTTAACATGACCATAAAGAAAGGAAAACTGTATTTTAATTTTATATGTGAGCATAATTGGTTCATAAGTTGGTTTGTAAGTCATATTGTGCAATTATGATTGGGAGGGATAAAAATGTATCCATGACTGGCATTAGAACTGATGGAAAGTATATGTATATAGGGGCAGGTGACAAGCTTGCTTTGTCCCTCTCCTTCCTTCAGTCCCCATCTGATCACTTGAACTTCTCAAAACTTGATGCTTCAGAGAGGGATTTTCTCTTGAATTTGAGGGATTCACTCTTCTAGGTCCTAGATGGTCAAGGTTGTCCCCTCTTGGGTATAGTCTCTTTGTGTTCTGGATACTGTGTATAAAGTAGGTGACCGAGACTGTCCCTTTGGTCTTCGCCTTGGACCAAAGGATTTGGCATGTTACTTTGAAAGTTAGTAAACTTACAGTAGCCATAATCTTAAACATTACTCAGAAAGTACTGAGAGGTGCCCTAGAGAATCCTCTGAGTTCCAGTCATAGTCCATCTCACCCACAAAGTGGAGCAGTAACTCAATTTCTCCTTGATAATAATGGTAACTTCCCAGGTTGATACTGTAGGTCCCTTCTTTGCCTGTTGGTTCAGTAGGATGGAGAGGCCAGAGTGGCTCAGCGGTAGTAATAACTTTGAGTTCACTGGGAGCATCATGGTAGTCCCTATTTGGAAGTATTTCTTTGGGGGAACTGAGTCTTTTTGAAACCAACACAGTTGAAAGTAGTAGGGATGGGAAGTTAACATTATTTTGCTGATGAATCTGCAATGTGGGGAGGCTTCTGTGGGTAAGGCTCATCTCTGCTCCACATGACTTCATCATATGTCTGTCAGCTGAGAATGCTGGTTGGCTGGGGAGACTGAAACAGCTAAGGCTGTAGCTGGCTTAACTAACTGTAGCTGGCTAAAGCTGAATGTGGCTTTTTCATGTGGCTGCTCGGGTTCCTCACATCATGGGGGTGGGTTCTTAGAGGGAGCACTGCAGGATGAGAAAACATCAGGTGAAAGTTGTATTCTTTCTATTACTTAGATACAAAAGTCACAAAGCATAGCTTCATATTTTATTGGTCAAAGTAGTCACATGTTCTAATCCAGAGCCATAGTGTTAAAAAACAGAATTCAGCTGAGTCAGTTTGAAGATCTAATTGGCTTTACTGAATGATTCCTGAATTGAGCAGCTTCCCATCTAGTAAATATAAGGGCTGTCTGAAGCATTATACAAAATGGAAAGTTTTATTCTTATGCCTGAATAGTATTTCTGAGCAAAGATTTTTTCAGTTCTTTTGAAGAAGGGTGTTTCTCTTCTCCCTACTCAATGTTCTTTTTTTATTTCTAGGATCTTTTCATGTATCCCATGATTTTTTTTTCTTTTTTTCTTTAAACTTATCTAAAATTGAGGTATGAAAATGAAGTTGCTCAGTTGTGTTCGACTGTTTGCGACCCCATGGATTGCAGCCTACCAGGCTCCTCCATCCATGGAATTTTCCAGGCAAGAATACTGGAGTGGGTTGCCATTTCCTTCTCCAGGGGATCTTCCCAACCCAAGGATTGAACCCAGGTCTCCTGCACTGCAGGCAGATGCTTTACCATCTGAGCCACCAGGGAAGCTTGTACAAATATTATATGAGTTTTAGGTGGACAGCATAGTGGTTCGCAGTGTTTAAAAGTTATCACTAATTGTTATTATGCTCATTATTTGACTCATTCTTTTAGTTGTGGGAGGAATCTGTGCTTAGCCAGTATTGCCTTATAGTTTGTAAAGTTATATAAGAGTTAGGTTGTGTTATTAATTATATCAGAGAGGTCCAATACCCACTCTCTCTCTGGTCTAGATGCAGTGTGAGGGAAAAAAAAAAAAGCGATGACTAGACAGATATGGCAGAAGTTCCTTCCAAAAGCTGTGCTGCGGTTCCAGCAGCTTGGGGGACAGAAGGGAGCCAGAGCCAGAGTGAAGCCATGGGCTACCGCCGTGGATCAAAAAGTTGCAGACCCCTTTACCAATGCCCGTCCCCTAAATTGGGTTGGTTTCTGTGGTGGGTGTGACCCTTTGCATGCAGAGCAAGCTGCAGGGGTGGTCTACATTACTAAAGAAACTCAGTGTTACAGGCATACCAAAAAAAAACAAACAAACAAACAAAAAAAAACAAAACCAAAAACCAAAAACCAAAATCAGCAAAGTGACCTAGATGAAATTGGACAAAAAAATGACTCCAAGCAGATTGGACTTTAAAAAATGAAGTCAGCAGTAATTTTGGCTCTAAATGAGTGAGCACAGTTTGTAAACCACCACACAGTTGTTATGAAGGTTGCATAAAAAGAGGAGAGCAATCCCACTTGTGGGCATATATATAGACAAAACTATAAGTCAAAAAGTGAAGCAAGTCAGAAGGAGAAAAACAAATGCCATATTTTAACACATATATATGGAATCTGGAAAAATAGTACTGATGAACCTATTTGCAGGGCAGGAATAGAAACACAGACATAGAGAATGGCCATGTGCACACAGGAGGGGATGGGGGATGAACTGAGAGAGTAGCATTGACATATATACACTACCATGTGTGAAATAGATAGCTAGTGGGAAGCTGCTATAAAACAGAGAGCTTGGTGTGGTGCTCTGTGATGACTGAGATGGGTGGGATGAGGAGTGGGGATGGGAGAAACATCCAAGAGGGAGAGGATATATGTATACATATAGCCAATTCACTTTATTGCACAAGGGAAACTAACACAATATTGTAAAGCAATTATACTCCAATTAAAAATAATAAAAAAGTATATATTTTCTAGGAAAAAAAGTTACATGCACCTCTACATTCAAAGTTAAGACATGGAAACAACCTGTATATCCATCATCAGATGAATGGATAGAAAAGCGGTGTATACACACACACACACACACACACACACACACACACACACAATGGAATGCTACTCATCCATAAAAAATGAAATAAAAATGTTTGTAGCAACATGGATAGACCTAGAGATTATCATACTAAGTGAAATAAGTCAGAAAGAGAAAGATACCACAAGATATCACTTATTTGTGGAATCTAAAATCAACACAAGTGAACATATCTGTCAAACAGAAATAGACTCATAGACATAAAGAACAGATTCATGTTTGCTAAGGGTGACAGGGTGGGAGAGGGGTGGATTGGGAGTTTGAGATAAGCAGATGAAAACTATTACATATAGAATGAATAAATGACAATGTCCTACTGTAAAGCACAGGGAGCTATACTCAATATCTTATACGAGTCATAATGGGAAAGAAGACGATAATGTGAATATATATATATATATATATATATATATATATACACACACACACATACCAGAATAATTTTACAGTACAGCAGAAATGAACACAACATTGTAAATCAACCATACTTCAATAAAAACAAGAGTATAGCAAAACCATCTACATACTGGAGTATCAGGAGCACCACCCTCAAATGTGGGTACAATAGACAAATACATAGGCACAGACTGGAGAGAGTTAAATATTTATGTTTAAAAAAATTAGCCAGTAATATTTTTAGCTAATTCTATTCCTACTTACTAGTCAAAGTTTAACATAAAAGTGTGAAAATTTTTACAAAGCTTAAAAATCATTATATACAGTTTATTCGGGCAATAATCCCCTCAGAATTGGTTATTACCACTATTAATGACTTGCTAGTTAGAGTGTTAATGGCCCATAGCAAAGAACTGCTGGTAGTGACTGATTTCAAAGGAATTATTGCTTAATTAATGGCACTCCACCTATCTTTAGTCATTTTTGTAAGTATCACTTTTATTGCCTATTTCAAGACTCTCAACTTGAGTTTATTACATTTGGAAGAATGTCACAAAGGCAGATAAAATAGATAATAATTTTCTGATTCTGGTTAGCTTTGGAATGTGTGGACATTTCATCAAATTATTTCAGTATTTCTTTATCGCCAGCTAATAAAATGTTTGGGATTCCCTGGTGGCTCAGATGGAAACGTCACCAATAACTTTTGAGAGGGTTACAGGAGTATGACTTTAAAAAAAAACAACTTGCATACTTGTCTTTGGAAGAAAAAAATCTAAAATTTTTCTAAACTAGTGGACACATTTTTGCACATCTCCAATTTGGATTGGGTGATAAATGAAAAATACAAAGCTGAGATAAAATGAGATAATTTTTTTGAGAACTTTCTTTGTCTATGCTGAGAATACGGCACTGGATGTCACATGATCTGGATTTAGGTTTCAACTCAGCTTCAGAGTACTCAGTTTTATTTTTACTTTTATGATTTGTACAATTAGAATATTGGACTACATTACCTCTTAGTTATGTATAGTTATTCAATTCTACTATTGTAAATCACAGTTATAAAAGAGAATGGATCAGAATGTTTGCATCAGAGCTATAGAAAATCCTTTTTCAATAAACTCCATAGGATATCCTCATTATTTCTAATGCTAACCATGATTCTTTTGAACATTTCTTGACGTGTTCAAAGAAAGGGCTTTGAACCCAAGGGCTCCCCTTGGGGTCTAGAAAATAAAAATATTTTGTTGTGACAGAGCTAAATTTTTTGAACTTTGATCCAGCTTGGTTTTTAACTGGCTGTGTGATTTAGGGCAACTCTAGCACCTAACAGCATCATGAACTGTCTTACATAATGTAAGAGGATGAAATTTGACATTAATCAACACCTGATTGATGTTCAAATTAATTGAAATGTATTTTTCCACAAAAGCTGCTAAAGTAGCTGAAATTTTTAAGTTTTTGAACTATATGCTACATGTTCCTTAATTTAGAAACATGCCATACAAGACTGACTCAAAGACTTTTAGCTCATCCTCTAAACCTATGGTTTTCAAAGCGTGGTTTGAGGACTGTAGGATTCCTGAGACTCTTTCAGGGGGGTCAATAAAGTCAAACCTATTTTCAGATAATAATACTAAGACTTTATTTGTCTTTTTTCTTGACATGTGATACCATTTTATAATGAAATGTATTGATATTTGGAAGATATGCAGAACTCTGTGAATTGACAGTTTCCAAATAACCAATGCATGTTACAAAACTATGCGTGGATAAAGAATTCTTTCAAAGCGTGAGTCAGACCAGGGGATATAAATGTAACAGTATGCATAGTTTATTGATCTGGTTTCAGATTTCACTTTGCAACTAATTACTAAGAAAACATTACTTGTTGAGTTTAGTACAGTGTCAAAGACGAATATCATAATTATTTGAAAAAACTCTTAAAATAATCCTCCTTTTCTAGCAACATATGGGTAAGTCTGGGTTTTCTTCATATACTTCAGTTAAAATGACGTTGTAACAGATTGAAAGCAGAAACAGATAAAAATCCAGCTGAATTATACTGGCCAGACATTAAAATGATTTATAAAAATTGTAAAATAGTGCTACTTTTCTCCCAAAAGTTTTTGTTTGAGAAAATGTAGTGATTATTTAGATAAAAATGTTAACATTTAAAGGGCTTATTATTTTAAAATGAACTAATCAGTGAAAAAATTTAATTTCTCTTTTAATTTCTAACATAGTAAATAATTATAAAACAATTGACATAAACAAAACTCTCTGAAATCCTCTATAATTTTTACCTGTGTAAAAGGATCCTGAGATGAAGAATATTGAGAACTTCTGCTTTACGTCAATTAAATTTCTGAAGACTTACTTACCATTGTGAACTTTGTAAAAAAGTGTACTCTAGGCCCCGAAGACAATTTCCAAGGAAGGTTTCTGAAAATGTTCTGAAATATGGTACATCAGTGGAATCAGTTGACTTCCCAAGATAAGTATTTGACTGAGTAAAACTAATTTGGATAGAGAATTCTATTCTGTTGAATAAAAAAAATCCTCCTTATAGTGTGCAGATTCTTATCTTTGGTTTGCTATTGGAAAGTGAGAAAAAGTAGCAGATGGAGAAGAAAAACAAACTGACTGGCCTGAAAATGGATGAAACAGGTAGTTAAGGGTGATGTGACATTTTTGCTTCCAGAAGCCTGTATGATAAGTCCTGAGACCTGATTCTTGTGCTTCTGTAGTCTTGGATCATTCTGAATTCTTAACTCTGAATCTATATGAGGAGTGGAAGACAATCCTGATCTTCCATTTAGAAGGGAAATGATTTAAAGAATGAATCATGGCAGTGACTGTGTGGGAGGATTTGCTGTATACATTAGCTTTCATCTCTTTCAGAGCGAAGTAGATATGAGTGCATTGGCAGAGGCAAGCCACACCACTCACTTATTTCATCTTCTTTTAAAAATACTGAATCATTGGTACACTTGAATTTATGATACTGACTCCAAATGGGGATCATACAGATAAAAGGCAAACTCTGTGAAGAGCTTCACTACCTTGATATTAAAATCAGTTTTCAATTCTTAAAAAACAAAAAAATATTTTTTATGATCCAGCAATTCCACTCCTAGGCATGTATCCAAAGAAAACTCTAACTGGAAAAGATATATGTACCCCAGTGTTCATAGTGTAAGCTTTGATGTTTAACCAAGAATGAGGAAGAAGAATGAGGAAGAAGGTGGTCTTCTCCCCTCCTACTTCTTCTTTATTATAAAAATGTAGCCCTCTGTGTTCTTGGGCTGTGCTCCCTCGCCTGCCCATTTGTATCTCTCACAAGCATCCTATGCTAATAAATTCACTCTTTGTTTAACACTGAATTTGTTCTGTGCTGAAAGGAAGGAACCTGAGCTTTGGTAAGTCCTGACATCAGGTGAGCAGTTTTAATGACAAGTCAGTGGATTTGAGCCCCTCTTAAGTCAGGGGTTGTGGGTTCAAGTCCCAATCTGAGGCCCTGCTGGGTTGGAGGTATGATTTCAAGAGCAGCAGCACTGTTTACAATAGCCAAGACCTGGAAGCAACCTAAATGCCTACTGACAGAAGAATGGATAAAGAAAATATGGTACATATATACCATGGAATATTACTCAGCCATGAAAAAGAATGAAATAATGCCATTTGCAGCAACATGCAGCAATCTAAGGAGACAAAAGAACTGTACACAGAAAATTATAAGACACTAATGAAAGAACTCAAAGATGACATAAACAGATGGAGAGATATTCCATGTTCCTGGGTAGGAAGAATCAATATAGTGAAAATGATCATACTACTAAATGCAATCTACAGATTGTGTGATCCCTATCAAATTATCAAGGGCATTTTTCACAGAACTAGTACAAAAAATTTCACAATTCACATGGAAACACAAAAGACCCTGAATACTTGAGAAAGAAGAATGGAGCTGGAGGAACCAATTTTCCTGACTTCAGATTATACTACAAAGCTACAATCATCAAGACAGTATGGTACTGGCACAAAAATAGAAATTTAGATGAATGGAACAAGATAGAAAGCACAGAAATAAATCCATGCATCTATGGGCACCTTATTTTTGACAAAGGAGGAAAGACTATACAATGAGGCAAAGACAGCCTCTTCAATAAATGTTGCTGGGAAAACTGGGCAGCTACATGTAAAAGAATGAAATTAGAATACTTCCTAACACAATATACAAAGATAAACTCATAATGGATTAAAGAGCTAAATGTAAGACCAGAAACTATAAAACTCTTAGGAAAACATAGGCAGAACACTCGATGACATAAATCAAAGCAAGATCTTCTATAACCTCCTAAAGTAATGGAAATAAAAACAAAAGTAAACATGTGGGACCTGAGTAAACTTAAAAGCTTTTTCACAGCAAAGGAACCTATAAGCAAGGTGAAAAGACAACCCTCAGAATGGGAGAAAATAATAGCAAATGAAACAACTGACAAAGATTAATTTCCAAAATATACAAGCAGCTCATACAACTCAATGCCAGAAAAAGAAACAGCCCAATCAAAAAGTGGGAAAAAGACCTAAACAGACATTTCTTCAAAGAAGACAAGCAGATGGCTAAGAAACACATGAAAAGACATTCAACATCACCCATTATTAGAGAAATGCAAATCAAAATTACAATGAGATATCACCTCGCACCAGTCAGAATGGCCATCATCAAAAAGTCTACAAACAATAAATGCTGGAGAGGGTGTGGAGAAAAGGGAATACTCTTGCACTGTTGGTGGGAATGTAAATTGATACAGCCACTGCAGAAGACTGTGTGGAGATTCCTTAAAAAAAACTAGGAATAAAACCATCATATGACCCAGCACCCACCCAGCAATCCACTCCTAGACATATACCCTGAGGAAACCAAAATTGAAAAAGACACATGTATCCCATTGTTCATTGCAGCACTATTTACAATAGCTAGAACATGGGAGAAACCTAGATGTCCATCAACAGATGAATGAATAAAGAAATTGTGGTACATATACACAATGGAATATTACTCAGCCATAAAAGGAACACATTTGAGTCAGTTCTGACAAGGTGGATGAACCTACAACCTATTATACAGAGTGAAGTGAGTCAGAAAGAGAAAGATAAATATCATATTCTAACACACATATACAGAACCTAGAAAAATGGTACTGAAGAATTTATTTTCAGGGCAGCAATGGAGAAACAGACATGGAAAATAGACTTATGGACATGGGGAGAGGGGAGGAGAGGGTGAGATATATGGAAAGAGTAACACGGAAGCTTGCATTACCACA
Source organism: Odocoileus virginianus (assembly GCF_023699985.2). NCBI lineage: Eukaryota > Metazoa > Chordata > Mammalia > Artiodactyla > Cervidae > Odocoileus > Odocoileus virginianus. The sequence goes on from NC_069697.1 coordinate 35,883,926, forward strand.
TGTAAACTAGATGGCCAATGGGAATTTGCTATATAGCTCAGGAAACTCAAACAGGGGCTCTGTATCAAACTAGAAGGGTGGGATGGGGAGGGAGATGGGAGGGAGGTTCAAAAAGGAGGGGATATATGTATACTTATGGCTGATTCATGCTCAGATCATACAGAAAACAACAAAATTCTGTAAAGCAATTATCCTTCAATAAAAAGAAAATGAAAAGAAAATATGGTATATATGTACACTGGAATATTACTCAGCCATAAAAAAGAGTGGAATCATGCCATTTTTAGCAACATGAATGGACCTAAAGGTTATCATGCTAGGGAAAGACAAATATCAGATGATATCACTTATATGTTAAAGCTAGAAAATTGTTAAAAATGAATTTATTTATAAAACAGAAATAGACTCAAAGACAGAAAACAAACATAATTACCAAAGGGGAAAAGGAAATGGGAAGGACAAAATAGAAATTTGGGATTAGCAGATACATACTACTATATATAAAATAAATAACCAACAAGGACCTACTGCATAGCACAGGGAACTATACTTGATATCTTGTAATGGCCTATAATGGAAAAGAATCTTAAAATGAATATGTATATATAAATAAATGAATATATACATATATATTTCCTCCATAGTACACCTGAGATGTTGTCAATAAACTATACTTCAATTTAAAAAAGGTAAAAAATCAGTTTCCTAAAAAGAAAAAAAGGCAAACTTAAAAGTTGTGTATTTACTTTCAGCCTTTGTATAAATGCAAATATGAAAAAGAACATCAAATTCACCATTCATCACACAAAATATTCATAGCTGGAATCCTGTAGAGAGATTTATCTTCTTTCTCTGTGCTTTGGCATTTAAACAGAGTGAGAAGATGATTAAACCACACCAGAAATTCACACTAAGATACTGGTCACATAATGTGTGGCACTCTTCTATAGAGTGTTTGCATTTTAAAAGGGGATTGAAGTGAGCATTCAACCAGAATGAACAATCTTGAAATGTTTTTGAATAAAGGAATAATTTTAAAATGTTAGGTGAAGATTGGATACTGTCTTTCCAAGGTTATTAATATCATCACATGATGTAGGGTGCAGCCTCGTATTAACACAATTTAAAAAAAGAAAAAAAAATTAAAACAGAAAAGCCTGCTCATAAAATCAGCACACCTCCCCCCTCCCTCATCTAAGCTGATTTTAAATTCTTCTCTAATTGTATATGTATTTTCTTTCATGCCCCAGTTCAGTTCCCAAACTTGATTATACAACAGAGCGTTAGAGGAGCATTTACATGCTTTTATTAGAAAATAATACATTTTCATGGATACATTTTTACCTTTAAAGTTGCTCAGTCGTGTCCAACTCTTTGCGACCCCATGGACTATACAGTCCATGGACTTCTCCAGGCCAGAATACTGTAGTGGGTAGCCTTTCCCTTCTCCAGGGGATCTTCCCTATTCAGGGATTGAACCCAGGTCTCCTGCGTGGTGGGTGGATTCTTTACCAGCTGAGCTATCAGGGAAGCCTAAGAATGTGGGGGTGGGTAGCCTATCTATTTTCCAGGGGATCTTCCTGACCGACTTCCCTGATGGCTCAGATGGTAAAGCATCTGCCTACAATGCGGGAGACCCGGTTCGATCCCTGAGTGGGGCAGATCCTCCGGAGAAGGAAATGGCAACCCACTCCAGTATTTATTCTTGCCTGGAAAATCCCATGGGAGGAGCCTGGTAGGTTACAGTCCGTGGGGTGGCAAAGAGTTGGACACGACTGAGTGACTTTACTTACTTCCCGACGGAGGAATTGAACCAGGGGCTCCTGCGTTGCAGGGAGATTCTTTACCAACTGAGCTATCAGGGAAGCAAAAAATCTGACAATTGTAGTTTGTTTCCTCCTGCCGCTTAAGAGAGAGATAAAAAATATCTGACACTTGCAGCCTATCTACCATTTGGAGACAGCCTTCCTGCCTGTTACCCTCTCATTTCCCCCCTTTTCTTTTAGGATTATGCTGCCTAGGGAAAAGAGCATCGTTTTCATTCCATAAATGCTTTCATGGAAAAAATATTTTCAAATTGTCAGAATAGCATCAAGTAAAGTGTAAAATTCTGCCATTCTTATTCTACTCCCAGGAGTACCTACCATTACTTCCTCCTTCCTTCCTTCCTCCCTTCCTTCTTTCCACCCTCCCTCCCTCCTACCCTTCTGTCCATCTTCAAATATTTATTAAACACCTATTATAAACAAGCACCATTCTAATTATGGGGACACAAAAAACAAGACAAGGCCTGATGGGCCTTACTGTAACTTTAGACATAAGCAAATAAAAATATATTATCAAATAGAAAGTATAAAGAATTACAGAAAAAAAGGCATAATGAGCAGGAAGAGACTGTGATAGAGTTAACTAGGTCAGAACCTCAGAAAATTACAGTTTTAGTTTTCTAGATGGTTGCTTCCATAATTTCTAGTGATAACACTTGCAAGTCCATTTCTTGATTAGAAATGATATGGACCTAAGAGAAGCAGAAGATATTAAGAAGAGGTGACAAGAATACACAGAAGAACTATACAAAAAATATCTTCATTACCCAGATAACAATGATGGTATGACCACTCACCTAGAGTGAGACATCCTGGAATGCGAAGTCAAGTGAGTCTTAGGAGGCAACACTACAAACAAAGCTAGTGGAGGTGATGGAATTCCAGTTGAGCTATTTCAAATTCTAAAAGATGATACTGTGAAAGTGCTGCAACTCAATATGCCAGCAAATCTGGAAAACTCAGCAGTGGCCACAGGACTGGAAAGGGTCAGTTTTCATTTCAATCCCAAAGAAAGGCAATGCCAAAGAATGCTCAAACTACCTCACATTGCACTCATCTCACACACTAGCAAAGTCATGCTCAAAATTCTCCAAGCCAGGCTTCAGTAATACATGAACCATGAACCTCCAGATATTCAAGCTGGATTTAGAAAAGGCAGAGGAACCAGAGATCAAATTGCCAACATCCATTGGAACATCTTAAAAACAAGAGAGTTCCAGAAGAACATCTACTTCTGCTTTATTGACTATGCCAAAGCCTTTGACTGTGTGGATCACAGCAAACTGTGGAAAAATCTTCAAGAGGTGGGAATATCAGACCACCTGATCTGCCTCCTGAGAAATCTGTATGCAGGTCAAGAAGCAACAGTTAGAACTGGACATGCAACAACAGACTAGTTCCAAATTGGGAAAGGAGTACGTCAAGGCTGCTTATTGTCACCCTGCTTATTTAAATTCTATGCAGAGTACATTATGATAAATCCTGGATTGGATGAAGCACAAGCTGGAATCAAGATTGCTGGGAGAAATACCAATAACCTCAGATATGCAGATGACACCACCCTTATGGCAGAAAGTGAAGAAGAACTAAAGAGACTTTTGATGAAAGTGAAAGAGGAGAGTGAAAAAGTTGGCTTAAAGCTCAACATTCAGAAAACTAAAATCATGGCATACAGTCCCATTACTCCATGGAAAATAGATGGGGAAATGATGGAAACAGTGAGAGACTTTATTTTGGAGGTCTCCAAAATCACTGAAGATGGTGACTGCAGCTATGAAATGAAAAGATGCTTGCTCCTTGGAAGGAAAGCTATGACCAACTTAGGTAGCATATTAAAAAGCAGAGACATTACTTAGCTGACAAAGGTCCATCTAGTCAAAGCTACGGTTTATCTAGTAGTCATGGATAGATGGGAGAGTTGGATCATAAAGAAAGCTGAGTCCCAAAGAACTGATACTTTTGAATTGTGGTGTTGGACAAGTCTCTTGAAAGTCCCGTGGTGGACAGGGAGGCCTGGTGTGCTGCAGTCCACAGGGTTGCAAACAGTAAGATATTACTGAGTGACTGAACTGAACTGGCTCCTTATCTATTGATTCCTCATCATAAAAGATGAAGTATTTAGCTTTCCTATAATGGGCTGTAGCCTGCCAGGCTCTTCTGTCCATGGAATTCTCCAGGCAAGAATACTGGAGTGGGTAGCCATTCCCTTCTCCAGGGGATTTTCTTGACTCAGGAATTGAACCTGTGTCTCCTGCATTGCAGGCAGATTCTTTACCATCTGAACCACCAAGGAAGCCCTATAAGAGGTCCCTACTCTGCAACACCTCTCTTAAGTTTTGTTAGCAATGTTTTAAATTAGCCATTTTATTACTTGTCTTTGTAACTTGAACCTCCATTCTTATTTAGTTATTTTGGGTAGTCTCTATTGACTGCTGAGAAATATAAAAGCTCATATGCTAAATATAGAAAATAAGTTTCTCTGAGGGATTTGGAAACTATATTTATAAACAGAAGCTCTCAGAATAGTCTAATGATCCTCTGATTGGTAAGCATTGCCTTAGGTTCTCTTCTCTGCCTCTAGAAATTGAGTAGATCTGTTCTCCAAAGTCCAGTTCTGTTTCTTCAGAATTGTGCACCTCACACAGTTCATAGGTATGCAACTGAACTCATTATTTACGATACATTTAATATTCTTAAAATATATATTTGCCTTAAAGGAAGATACACATGTATTAAAATCTTTTGTTTGATTTTTGCTTTCAGTTCAGTTTAGTGCAGTCGCTCAGTTATGTCCTACTCTTTGCAGCCCCATGGACTGCAGCATGCCAGGCTTCCCTGTCCATCACCAACTCAACATGAGCTTACTCAAACTCATGTCCATCGAGTCGGTGATGCCATCCTCTCATTCTCTGTTGTCCCCTTCTCCTCCCGCCTTCAATCTTTCCCAGCATCAGGGTCTTTTCCAATGAGTAGGTTCTTCCCATCAGGTGGCCAAAGTATTGGAGCTTCAGCTTCAGCATCAGCCCTTCCAATGAACATTCAGGACTGGTTTCCTTTAGGATTGACTGGTTGGATCTCCTTGCAGTCCAAGGGACTTTCAAGAGTCTTCTCCAACACCACAGTTCAAAAGCATCAGTTCTTTGGGACTCAGCTTTCTTTATGATCCAACTCTCCCATCTATCCGTGACTACTGGATAAACCATAGCTTTGACTAGATGAACTTTTGTTGGCTAAGTAATGTCTCTGCTTTTTAATATGCTGTCTAGCTTGGTCATAACTTTTCTTCCAAGGAGCCAGTGTCTTTTAGTTTCATGGCTGCAGTCACCATCTGCAGTGATTTTGGAACCCCCCAAATAAAATCTGTTGCTGTTCCCATTGTTTCCCCATTTATTTGCCTAGAAGTGATGGGACCAGATGCCATGATCTTAGTTTTTTCAGTGTTGAGCTTTAAGTCAGCTTTTCAGTCTCCTTTTTCATTTTCATCAAGAGGCTCTTCAGTTCCTCTTTGCTTTCTGCCATAATGGTGGTGTCATCTGCCTATCTGAGGTTATTGATATTTCTCCCCGCAGTCTTGATTCCAGCTTGAGCTTCATCCAGCATGGCACTTGGTATGATGTACTCTGCACAGAAGTTAAATAAGAAGGGTGACAGTATATAGACTTGATGTACTCCTTTCCCAATTTGGAATCAGTCCATGGTTCCATGTCTGGTTCTAACTGTGGTTTCTTGACCTGCATACAGATTTCTCAGGAGGCAGGTCAGGTGGTCTGATATTCCCATCTCTTTAAAAATTTTCCAGTTTGTTGTGATCCACACAGTCAAAGGCTTTGGCTTTACGTTTTTTGCTTTAAGTGAAGATACACATAAGATATAAGACACACTGTCATGGAAGAGTATCGTCAACACAAGTGACTAACATGGTGTCGTACAATGTGAGGTACCTTTTGCGGGTAAGAAGGAACAGCTGTAGAAACAATGGAAGGCTGGCTGTTTCCTGGAATAGGTGAGAACTTTACACAGTGAGAGGCAGCAAAGAGCTCTGCTTGGACAGCAATATTGCCAGTCGCGGTTCAGGGTTTTCAGTTCAACCACAGAGAGACTCTGGTTGATTCTGAGCAGAAAATGAATTTGTTGCAAGGATTGGGGCAGCTCAGGCAATCAACTGGAAGGCTGTGCTTTGAGGTAAGAGGTTGGGCAGCAGCCAGGAATGGGTCTGGAATCACAGGGCAAGGCTGACCCCACCAGGACCAAGCCCAAACACCATAGCATATACCACAGACCCAGTTGACAGCTGGCTCTCTCAGGTGCTGCAGGCACTGCTGCCCCACCCCCGGAATCTCTGCTCTGCCCATAACTGCCACCATGTCCAGAGGGGGACCTCTTCAGCCTTGTTTGCATCATTAGCTACAGACTTAGGCCATGCAGGTGCATCTCAGCAGCAGAATTTGGTTTTCCTCTCACATCCATCTGCAAAGAAGGTGGAGAAGGAAAATACACAGCACCATAAGCTTCTCTAGTAGATCTTAAGGTGAACAGCTCCCCACATGGAAGAAGATACAGATGCAAGTTGGTTGAATGTCCCCTCTGGTGACCTAGTGCTCACAGGGACCCAAGTAAGTATTGTGATGACTATGAACACATTTCAAATATTTCATGAAGGCTGCCAAAACTTCTTGTAATTGAAAGTGTTTCTTAAGCCCCAGGAAGCTGAGAGTCACTCTTTTAGCCTGTATACATAGCCTAAGTGCCTTAAGTTTTGAGTATAAGCATTTGGAAGTGAGGACTGTGCCTTCTCTTGACTTGCTGTATCACATGGTATTTGTCAAAATAAATAAATAAATAAATAAATAAATAACCTTGTGGCTGGATAGTGTGTCTGTGTGTCTATGAGTCTAAGTATCATTCACACACACACTGAGCAGCCTGCTTTTTCTCTACATCACTAACTCCTCCCTACTCTGTGGGAAATTGTCTCCCCTTACTTCACACATGTGCATCACATTCATCTAGCTGTGGGATTGGTCCAGTGAGAAGCACATGGTCCTGTTGGAACAAAGAGATGCAGAGAGCCATATCTGGATGTTCGCAGAGGGGCAGGTGCTCTCTCTGCTGGGACTGTAAGCAGTGAGGATGACTGAGCCAGACCAGAGGTCATCATTCGGTGCCTGAGAGCAGAGCTAACACAGTGCGAGACAAAGACAGGAGATGGAGAATTATGGTGATGTTGCTCAGCTTCTTGATGCCAGGAAGAATCCTGACTTCTCAACAATGAGCTTCCTTTTCTGTTTTAGCTTGTTTGAATTAGGTTGTCTGTTGGATCCAAAGCTTCTAAAGCATGTGCATCCTAGTAAGATACAAACACTTCCATTTCAGAGAAGAAGGAGAGAATTGAAGAAATTTGAGTGCCCAGTGATCCGTAGTGGAGAAACCTGGACTCATAAGCATTTGCTCTTTCTACCCCTTTTAATTCTTGGTAGCATAATTCCTTACTCATTAACAGTCAACTGATATTTGTTCAGTGAATGACAGAACACATCTTAATCTTAGTTTAAATATTTTAGTTTAACTATTTTTTTAAAGAAAGCAGATACTGCTACACAATTGATATCTTTATATTTCTAATATGATAAAAATTATCTCAATGCACTCCTAATGAAGGTAGGTTTAAGCTAATTCTAATGCGAAAGTAGGCATGTTTTGCATCCACTTCAGTGAGAAGGTTTAATTAGGTAGGCCCATCCTGCTGTTGTGTTGTGCTCAGTGCAAATTAATAACCTTAAGTTCAGGCTTCCCCTTGGCTTCCCGGCTCCTGCAGCTTGTGAGTCCTATCTTTGGGCCACACCTTGTACTCGCACAAATGATTAACTACAGAGAGAGCTCCTTTCTCCTGTATGGGGCTGCTGGGTTATTTCCTAGAAGAAAGGTATGTGGGTGGATGAGCACTTACCCAATCTAAATCTATCTCAATTTCAAAAGAAATTTACATATATTATTTATTCACTAAAGGAAAGAAAAATGAAAATGACTCTGGTCTAGAAAAATTAAAAATAGTTTTAACTAGATCACTGTCAGAAACGACGGAGATTTGGGAAGCGCTGTTGTATTTATACAAAACCCCATTTCTCCAAACAGAAGAACATAAAGAGAATAAAGAATATTCAGAAATCAATAGGTCTGCTGTTTTAATTTAGCCTTATGCGTAAGTCTAAAACTTTATCATCTTACACATGGCTTTATCAGTCTACCTTCCCCCCAAGGAGATAATAATAAGTGAAATCAGCATTTCTCCACATCTCTCTTAGCATAAATTATTACTTACACTAAGCAAGATGACTGATGGTTTCTAAGCTCTGTTAATTACATGCTAAACTCATTAGCGGCTGAAGGGAAGTCCTCTTAGAGCAGTGAACTGAGATTACTTCAGGAATACCTATGTGTTGGTGGCGGGGTGGTGGTGGGGGTGGGGGAGGCATATTCTGATCCAGGAATGAGTAGAATACTCTATATCAGCAGGAACCACAAATGCTTTAATAAATAATTGAAACTTGGCAAAAGTTTTGTCAGGTAATTTTTTTTTCCCCACCACTACCTGGGGTAACTTTAGAAGAAAAAACCAAAAGAGGATTATTCAAATATTAAGCACTTCAAATACAGAACTATCCTCTGGCTTCCTATATAGAAAATAAAATACTAGTTTCAGAATGAGGGATTTTCAATACAGCAAGCATTTTCCCCAAGTAGAAGCACTTATATGGGATTTAATAATAACATAGATTGAAGAATTGAGAGTTATTTTGACAATTAAGACCTTCAAAAAGAAATATTTCAGGAATTAAAGTAGGAGGTTTTTTGAAATGGTATTTTTTTCTAGAGAGTTGTTTGCTTTAAATTTTTTTTTATTTGATAGTATTGATTTATTCTTGAAGATTTCCCATCTTCTTAAAGCTCATGCTTGTTATTCACAGGAGGGATTTCAATCTTCCTGAACTCAGGACAGTGGTAGAGAGTGTGTATCAGAAAGAAGCAGAAATCAAATAAGGTTGCTGAGTACAATTAATCTTATGTTATCAATGAAACAAAATATTTGCTATGAACAAAGTTGGTAATAAATGCTTTGATAGAATTCTGAAAATATGCCCGCAAGAGTCCTGCCCCATACTTATCCAATCAAACACTAATCAAGGTACTACTAGGAAGGAACTCTGCAGAAGGAATTATGGCTATTTATCAGCTGATCTTGAAATAGGAGCTAATGCTAGATTGTATAGGTGTGTCCAGTGTAATCATGTGAGCCTTTAAAAGCAGAGGAGGAAGATGCAAGATAAGGAGGCTGAAGGAAACTTGAAGATGATGGATAGGCTTATGACATAGATTGTTGTGACGGTTTCACAGGTGTACACTGATCTCCACACTCATCGAACTGTATAGTTATATAGCTTTCTGTATGTCAATAAAAAAGAAGAAAAAAAGCAGAGAAAGAAGGAAAACAGAAGTGTTAGAGAGATGTGGTAGAAGGGGAAGTAGCAGGGGGGTGATGCAGAAACTCAGATGTTGGACGTGTGAGGACTTGACCTTGACCTTTGAAGATGGCAGACCAGGGTGAAGAACCAAGGAATATGGGAAGTCTCTAGAGGCTGAGAAAGACCCTCCTTCCCTCATCGAGCAGCAAGGAAATAGGGACATCAATCCAACAGCAGCATGGAGCTGAATTCTGCCAACATTATGAATGATCTTAGAAGCGGATTCATTCCCAGAGCCACCATAAATGAAGAAGTCCCTGCTGACACCTTGGTTATGACTTTGTTGATACCTTGTTGTTGACACCTTAATTTTGACCCTGAGAATCAACTAGTCTACTTTACCTGGACTTTTGACCTACAAATACTGTGAGATTAAAAAAAAGTGTGTTGTCTTAAACCACTAAGTATGTGGCAATTTGTTTTGGCAACTATAGAAAAAGAACTAAAATACAAAGAAAATGAATGCTATGAAATTAACCCTTCACTTCTAGCACATTGGAGATGTTCAAAGGTCTTAAAACACCCTGATGTAACACAGTCTAAGACAAACGAGCAAAACAAACATACCAGAAACAATGATAAAGCTGGAATTTCTGTCTTTGTAGCCTCATGAAGAAAAAGTTTTATCTATTTAGCAAAAAACATGTATATTTAAGAAAAGATAATTCTTCTCCAAAGATTCTGCTTGAATGGAAACTTTGACTGTTATTTCAGAAGAAAATAAAAAATGGAGCCTCTCCTTTTTCCATTTCCTTTTACTCTAAACTGCACTCACATTTTGTCAGATGCAACCAACTACCAAAATTTTATATCCTGAAGAATACTGACAAAGATATTTTTGAATCTTGGATTTAAATCCTGATTCAGCCACTTATTAGTGAAGTGGGCTTGGAAAATTTAGCTTTTCCATATCTTGGCTTTTCTCATAGGGAAGATAAAGATTTTTACATAGCACTGCTGAAATAATTAAAAGAAATAATGCATGTTTTCAAACAGTGCTTGGCTTATAGTAGGCTTTCATCAAACAATACTGATTCTTTTTAGTGTAAGTGAGTTTTCTTTTCCTTGACTACTGAATCTTATTCTAGATTCCAGCACAGCTTAAGTTGCATTGCTGTTGTTCAGTCGCTAAGTTGTGTCTGACTCTTTGTGACCACGTGGGCTGCAGCATGCCAGGCATCCCTATTCTTCACCATCTCTTGGGTTTGCTCAAACTTGACCCATTGAGTCAGTGATGCCATCCAAACATTTCATCCTCTGTTGCATAGCTGTGAAGAATACTTCTCAAACAGTCTGTAAGGATCTTTTCTCTTTTTGACCATTTGTGATTGAGTTTCTTCTAATTTTTTGAAAATGACTTTTGTCTCCCCAACCTGGTTGGAAACTCCTTTGAGCAGAAACCATAAGGTGTACAGTGAGGCTCTCAGTAAGAACATACTGGTAGTTTTAAAATCTTAGTAATGTAGTTTTCCCTTTGTTTTATTATGAAAGACTGTGTACATGTGCTTTACCTGTACCAGAAATGCCAAAAAATGAGAAGAAAAAAAAAATGCATCCTTTCTGGACTGGCAGCCAAGTCCCCAAGCTACAGTGCCAGCAATCTCAAGAGAGGACTAATCTTGAAAGAACGCCAGCATAATTTTGCAGGCCCATGAGATTTGGCTTGTTCAGATAAGTTTTAGATAAGCATCTGCACTTTTGGTGGCCCATCTAAATCCAATCCACACAGCCAGCCTAGAGAGCGTCATCCATCACCCGGCTGGCACCAGTGAGAATTTGTCCTGATGGGGATTTACTGCAGGAAATAACCCTTCTTTTCTGTAAAATGATTTGTTTCAAATCCAGGCATCTTTACTCCTACAGAAAACTCCAGTGGCGAGATGCACAGCTTTCTGAATTTTGCCGTGCATTTTAATTGAGCTTCCTTTCAATCACTGACTTACACTGTGCACTGTGGAGGAGATAAGAGGGAAAATCTGATTCACCCTTAGGGAGGATTTTATAAGGAAATTGGAAATTTCTTTAGAAGTATTGATCAGTGTCTATCCTGAACATAATTACACTCAGATATTTTCCCCTTTCATGCATTCATGGGACATTTCTTTCTTCACTTATTTCTCTATTCTTTCTGGAAATTTCATTTTTTCTTAACTTTTTGGTGGTATTCTATCTTTATTGATTCATAAAGAGTGTTTTAAAATGCATTCTGAGTAATGTCACTGTTTATATATCCAATTTGCTTTTATAATCTTTCACTGTTGATGAGTGCCCACACTGGCTGTTTTCCCAGGAAGAGATGAGAGCTCCTTTGGACCTTCAAGTGGAACCTATGGGATCTGTGACTTCAGGTCCTGGAGAAGGACCTCTTTACCAAAGGATACTTGTCAGTCTGGAACGGCTTTTGAAGATACTGGATGCTTACTTTTTTAAAATGTAGTTTATTAGTTCCTGGTACTGCTGGAAAAATTACCACAAACTTGGTGTCTTAAACATCACATGTGTATGCATGTCAAATTGATTTAGTCATGCCTAAATATTTGTGACCCTGAAGAGTGTAGCCCACCAGGCTCCTTTGCCCATGGGATTCTCCAGACAAGAATACTGGAGTGGGTTGCCATGACCTCTTCCAGGGAATCTTCCTGACCCAGGGATCGAACCCCCATCTCTTATATCTCCTGCATTGGCAGGTGGGTTCTTTACCACTGGTACCACCTGGGAAGCCCAAACATCACACGTTAATTCTTTTATAGTTTTGAAGGTTAGAAGTCCTAGCCTAGTTTTAGTGGCTGAAATCAAGGTGTTGGTAGAGTCATGCTCCCTCTGGAAGCTCTGGGAAAAATCCATTCCTTGTCTCTTCTGGCTTCTGAAGGCTGCTGTCATTCCTCAGCTTGTAGCTGCATCACTCCAGTCTCTGCCTTCGTGGTCACATTGCCTTCCTCTTTTCTATCTATAGTTAAATCTCTCTCTGTCTCCTTCTAACACAAAAACATATGGTAGAATTCAGGGGTCACATGGATAACCCAGGATAATCTCCTTATCTCAAGATCCTTAGCTTAATCTCATCTAACTAGATCTTTTTTCCATATAAGGTAACATCCACAGGTCCCAGGGATTAGGGCTTTTGATTTCCTTTGGGGGCCATTATCCAGCCTACCACATTGGGATAAAAATATTTCAACACTTAGCTTTTTAGTTATCTAAGGCCAAGACAGAGATCCTCATTTTCTTTAGAGTCTATTCACTTTAGCATTCCACAGGAAAGCTCATTAATTAAGTGAGCAAACACAGAAAATCTAAGGAAGGTTTTGCAGTACCTACCTTGCATGTATCAGACATATGAGGAGTGATTTTCTGTGTACCTTGCTTGTTGGGTCTCTTTCTCTCTTCTATCATTCTTCCATTTCATCTTTCTCTGTTCCATCAGCCACTATCAACTTTCTCCCTCCCTTCCTCCTTCTTTCACATGATATTTCTATTTAGCCTGGATGGAAAGAAAGTGTACCTGGCTGTCGTTGGTCATTTTCACAGCTAATTTAGATTATTTGGCATATCCAGCTAGGGAAATGTAAATAAATGCTGAGGTCAAGCAACCTAATTAAATATGAAAAATTCAGTCAGTTACCTAAAAGTGCCCATGCTTTCACAGGCTTTACTGGATATGGAAATCCTCTCCAGATGATTGCTTAAAATTTTCATTCATCAGGGTGGTTGGCATACAGCTTTTGGTTTGCCCTTGTGGATTCTCCATTGATGATGATGAATAGAACAATTTCTGAAACTCAAATTAAAAGTAAACAGAATAGGGCCTCTCATGTGTAACTAATGAGTTGGGGCCAATTATGATATCAGGGCATTCATGTCCTTCAGCATACCAGGGGCAGTCAGGTGGTGTGAGGTCAGGAGATGGAAAGAGAATCAGGCCATTGGTACTAAATATTTCTAATTTAAATGCAGTGTACCACTTCCAACTCTCAATCATCCACGCCACCTGGGGAGATGGGAGGGATGATAAACAGAATGATAATAGTAATAATAAAAAATAATCTCTGCTAATCCTTTGAATATCTTCTACCATTTAACAAAGGGAATAGAAAGGGCTGAAGTATCCCTTCTTTCCTTTGGAAATGCTGGGGAAGATTTAGAAGGACTGTATTTGTTACATCAAGGACTCCAGAGAGCTAAGTGGGCAATAGGAAGACGTTCTGCAGTTTTGCCTGTGTGTGTTTCACATTTTACCTTCAGTGTTGCTTTTACTTATTGACAGTGTTGACATGTTAATTATGATGTCATCTTAATGTTAAAAAGGGTCACTTCTTTGAAGTTAAAGATCTCCATTTTAACACAGATTCTCCTTATTTATTTAAACTGAAGTATAGTTGATTTACAGTGTTGTGTTAGTTTCTGGTATACAGCAAAGTTTGTTTTTTTTATATATTCTTTTTTGTATTCTCTTGTTATGGCTTATTACAGAATATTGCATATAGTCTCTGTGCTATACAATAGGATCTGTTGTTTATCCATTCTATATATAATAGTTTGCATCTGATAATTTCAAATGTCCAGCTCAACCTTCCCATGCCCCTCTCCTCCCTGGCAACCACTAGTCTGTTTGTCTGTTCGCTATGTCTGTGCGTCTGTTTCTGTTTTGTAGATAAGTTCATTTGTGTCATATTTTAGATTCCACATGTAAGTAATTTCATATGGCATTTGTCTTTCTCTTTCTGATTTACTATGCTTAATATGATAATCTCTATGTTCATCCATCTTGCTGCAAATGGCACTATCTCATTCTTTTTTATGGTTAAGTAATATTCCAGTATTATTTATATATGCCACATCTTCTTTATCCATTCAAGCACAAATTTTCCTTATGCTGAGTGGTTCCCATGTGACTAAGTACCAAGATGAGAAGTCCCATTTGTATTCACTATTAGTTTCCATTAAGTGAGAGGAGGCAGATGCTCAGGTCTCCTGAGAAATCTGAAAGCTCAGTCAGTGCCACTCTAAACATGAATTGCCTGATATGTTACCCATTTTCATTGTAAAGTTACAAATTAGCTCCTAAACCCTGAGTTTGTTTTCCATATGTCTAAGCAGCTTATAGGGATCCTGGTTAAGCTTGGGTTTTTCAGATCTCATTTAGTTTTTATATTTCTGTGAACATTTTAAAGGCATTCCCCATCCAAATTCTACTCTCTTATCAAGGTTTAACTCAAATATTTCTTGAAGTCTTTTCAGTCTCTCATAATGGAGGACAGTTTTCTTCTCTGATAGTCACTTTGGTCTACCATTTAATTCATGATCAGTATGAGGGGCCTTCTTAGAACAGTTCTTATTTTATTGCAATAAGCTATTTTTTTTCTTTTATGGTTGTTTTTAGTGTTTTATATTTGTGTAGCAGTTTACATTAATAGTCATTCAACGCCCAAAACAAGGAAAATATTACCTTGCCCGAGGCTCTACTGGTCAAATCATTCCTCGGGTATTATGTTTGGTTTGGGGCCTTTTCTGAGGGACAGTGACAAACTAAAGCACATGCAAACAATCCAGGAAGGCACAGAGTCTGGAAATTTTGATGCAAAAAGAACCAGGAAAAAAAATCTGACACTGTTCAACTCAGCACAGCGGTACCCAAATCAGAACCTGGAACTGCATTTCCCCAATAGCTCCTTTATTAACTTTTTATGCTGTTGTTTGCTTAATTGTTCATCTTTAAAGCTAGACTGTAGTCTCTGGGATGTCAAGAATAATTTCTGTTTTGGCTATGATGGTGTTTCTAGGCATATCACAATGCCTGGTACAAAATAGGCACTTAATGAACATTTGTTTAATGACTGATTGAATAGATAAACTTTCCACTGAACCATAAATTTGTGTGATGTTAAAAGGGTGAAAATGGGAGAAATCAAATCTCTATGGTCAAACTGATTTGAAAAGTTCAGTGCAGTCAGATGGGTTTCCTTACTGCTCTAACCTCCAGAGCTTCAAAAAAATTGTTATTTTCAAGACAGAATTAAAATATGTTCTATTTTCTAAGAGTATTCACTTAGAAAGTGCTCTCTTTTCCCTTCCATGAAACATACTAGGGGCAATACTCCCAATAAAACAGAAGACAGAAATATGATAAGGTACTTCAAATACTTGAATGGCTATTATTTGTAAAAGAAGACACAAAAAGGAACGGTGAGTAGAAATTGTAAGGGTATTTTTTTTTTTGATTAGCATAAAGATCTTATTAAAAATCAAAGCAGTACAAACATGGAATAGATGGGATCCCAAGGTAGTAAATTCTCTCTTCTGTTTAAGCAGCCTTAAGCAGAAGCTGGACACTCACAGGGAGAGTTGCAGGAGTTAAATTATCCATCAGCTAGAAGACTGGATTAGGTGACATCTAAAGTTAAAGCTAAAGTTGTAGTATTCTATATTTTTTTCTCTCTCTCATTCTCTCATTTGCAAGTTCCTGCCAAGAAGACACCGTCATTTCTTCAACACCCAAGCCCCTCACCTAGTGCTTTGTTCCCTAGGGGACACTGAATAAGCATTTGCATATTCCTTGATTGCTCTGTAGGTTCTTACAGAATTTAAAGAATTGTGATGGAAACATATTGGCTATAACATAGAAAAATTCTGTATGCAAACTAGTTTTCTTATGATTAGAAAAGAGACAACATTAATAGGAAGCTTGTCTTGTGGAAATACACAGAAATGTACAGTTTAAGTGCATGGTATAATTGCTGATGTTATCTTACTATTTTTCTTCCTCTGAAATGCCACATCCAGAATCCTCACTCCTTTTTACTGACAAACCTTGACTCATAACAAATGAGTTGTAATCATTTGGATGACTTTGTTGTGAAATTTGAAAGCATATTGAATGACTCAGACATCATAAGCTAATTATCTGCAACTGTTAGATTGAATTTAGAGGGATATTCTTTTATCTGGCTTAGCTGTTTATGTGTTTCTGTTATTTTGTTTGCCATCTGGCCCTAAAATAGCATGTTGGGAAGTGAGGAAGTATACAGAGGTTGAGTTCTTTGGTGTCAAATTCAGGGTAGTGCTGGTTCTCCAGATAGTTTTACATTTCTATTTTAACTTCAGGTTTCTACTCTGCTCGCTGTTGCTTTCTGTGTGTAGTCAACAATTTGTTGTCATTAAACTATCCAGAGTTGGTTTTGTTGCATGCTACCAAAATGAACAATAACTAGTGCAATGTAGTTGGATGAAGAATCTGGATATTGAGAGGACAAGAAATAAAAGCCTAGAGCAACACGGTGTGATAGGAATAGAATGGGAGCTACATAGTTTAAAACATTTTTAGTAGCCACACTGAAAAAGTAAAAAAAAAAAAACAGGCAAAATTATTTTCAATAATATATTTAACTCAGTGTAGCTCAAATAGTATCATTTTAACATATTATCACTGTGAAAAATTATTACTAAGATGTTTACATTCTTTTTTAAAAACTGAAACCTCCAAAATCCAGTTTATGTCTTGTAGTATATCCCATGGAGAAGGCAATGGCACCCCTCTCCAGTACTCTTGCCTGGAAAATCCCATGGATGGAGGAGCCTGGTAGGCTGCAGTCCATGGGGTTGCGAAGAGTCAGACACGACTGAGCGACTTCACTTTCACTTTTCACTTTCGTGCATTGGAGAAGGAAATGGCAACCTGCTCCAGTGTTCTTGCCTGGAGAATCCCAGGGACAGGGAAGCCTGGTGGGCTGCCGTCTATGGGGCCGCACAGAGTCAGACATGACTGAAGCGCCTTAGCAGCAGCAGCATCATATCCCAGTCTGCATGCTGCCTTTTCATCAGGGATAATTCATCTCTATTTAGATTTCATAAAATATGCAGTTAAAAAAGTACTTTGCTTACCTAAGTTGTTCCAAACATGACCAAACTGAATACCAAAAAATAACTTCCATTCAGACCCTTGGTCACACGAGCCCTCTTTTAAAGCCTACCCTATTGGACACCACTGATCCAGAGCCTCACTTTTAGCTGATCCTCACTAAGTGGAAAACCTAGTACCTGCTAAGTCACTTCAGTCAGTCAGGTCCGACTCTGTGACCTTATGGACTGTAGTCAGGCTCCTCTGTCCGTGGGATTCTCCAGGCAAGAATACTGGAGCGGATTGCCACGCCCTCCTCCAGGGGATCTTCCTGACCCAGGGATCCAAGCTGTGTGTCTTATGTCTCCTGCTTTGGCCTGTCCTTTCTCCAGGGGATCTCCCCAACCTAAGGACTGAGCCCAAGTCTCCCACATTGAAGGTGGATTCTTTACCGTCTGAGCCGCCAGGGAAGCCCCCTGCACTGGCAGGTGGTTTCTTTGCCATGAGCACCACCTGGGAAACCCCAGACCTTTCAGTAAATCCAGTTTCCTTTACCCTTCTCTCCTCCCGGCTCCCAAACCTCAGCCCTCTGCCACGCTTTACTGTCCAGGCCAGGATCCAGCCAGGAAAATGGCACTCCTTGTGAGGTATAAGCTACGCAAATGGATGGAATTTAATACAGAGAATTCTTTACACAGGTGTTACCAGGCTAAAAGAGTGAAAGGTACAATGCTCGACACTGAGGGAAAATGAAGGAGAGATGTAGAATCACTAGCATCTAGAAGCTTGGAATGTCAGTGCCGCTCAGGTGGTGCTCAGATTTCCGAGGAGCCTCGAGAGGTGGCCGGGGCCGAGGCTGGACTCTGCTGGGAGAGTCCTTTGACCTCCTCCCCCATCCACTCCCTTCATTCTTGTACCTCACATTGTCAGGACCTGATAGGAGGCCCGGTTTGTAGAATTTTATCTTTAGCATTACTGGCAGAGGATAGATATAAAGGGGATTTAGCATGGAAAGAAAACAGGTAAATAAATAACTGGAAAAGCCAGGCTGAAATGCTCCTCCTTCCTACTGCAATGCACCCCTTAACTTAACCAGATCGGCTTCCTCAGTTCAGACGGGCTGGCTCTGGAATGGAAACCCATGGTCTTAGGTGGCTCCCAGGTAGAACCTTTGGAACAAGAACTTCTTGGGTTCATCTGAGGTTTGAAAGCAGGTCCTCTAGCTGTGTAGGTCTAGACTAAAAAATGTCCACAGCACAGCTCAAACTGAAATTGTTTCCAACTGGCTTGGCATTGATGAGTGTTTGGGCCTCAATGAGGGAATATTTTTGCTGTGCCAGATCTGGGATGGCCAAGTCTACTTTTAGGGGCAGCTTTTTTAGCAAATTACCAGATGCCTGGGCTTACCTGTTGGCTCAGACTGTTAAGAATTTGCCTGCAATGCAAGAGACCCAGGGTTCGATCCTTGGGGTGGGAAGATCCCCTGGAGAAGGGAATGGCAATCCACTCCAGTGTTCTTGCCTGGAGAATTCCATGGACAAGAGGAGCCTGGAGGGCTATATAGTCCATGGGTGCAAAGAATTGGACACTAGTGAACTACTAGCACTTTCACTTTTCACTAGATGCCGATTCACCATGTTCCATAGCCAGGTTGGATTTTGCTGCACCTTCCTGTAAATGGGCACAGAGGGGTCTATCAATCTTTATAGGCTCCTTTTTATGGGATAGGGGATCACATTTCATTTTATTAAAAAATGAGTTTTAAAGTAAATACACCTCTGTCTTTATCTTTGAAGCTGTGATTGCACAAAGCGCCCTAAAGAGACTTTCAACATGTCCCTCGTTCTTGGAGAGTAAGGCTCTGGCGTGGTCGTGCCTTTTTCTGAAAGGGAAGTAAATGCAGCTGATGTTCTGAAGAGGCTGCAGGTACTGAGGGTGAACAAAGGGCTGGGAGGCACCGTCCACATGCGTGGACTCAAGGGTCCATTCCCTCATCCACGTTCCAAAGCATGCGGACCCTTTTTGAAAGAAAGATATATTTGTAGAATTAATGCTGCATATGTTTGAACTCTTTCCAAAACGATGTATTCATCAGCGCTTAAAACATTTTGAAAGCTCTGTGCAGTGGGAGGCCGCATTAGCCGTTTCCTGGCAGTGCGATGTGTTTGTGTTTGGGTTACAGTTCGGTTCTTGGCTCCCTCATCACACAGCAGTTGGAATGAGTCTTTGAATTAGCATGATATGACACGGTTTATTTTGTTTCGTGGATTTGGTCGCTCCAAAGCTGGTGCTCGCTTCTTCCGAGTCTGTCGCGAACAACCTTGGACTCTGATAGGCTGAAGAGGAAGAAAGGAGAAATCCTGCCGGTGGTTTTGACACTGGGCTTCTTATTAAAATAGAAGGGAGGATGGCAGCCCATTCCCTTGCCACCCTCCCTTCCTGCTACAGAGCAGCAATCTAGCCATGGCAGGAATCCACACAGAAGAATAAACTCTCATTAAAGAGGATCCTTTGTATGTATTTGTGTCTAGCAGTGCCCCTCCCTCACCCCAGCCTGCTCTTTACATTTTCTGGCTTTGCCTATCATTTTACCAAATAAAGCCAACATAGGTGAATTAGAATGTCCCCCTGTGGGGTGGGGAGCTAATCAAGATTACCAGGAAGTTAATGAAGGCAGACCCTTTAGTGTTTGACCCTGGAGCCTTTACTCTTTAATTCGGGATCCTCAGAACACTCAGAAGCCCTTCCTTCAAGCAAGTCCCTGGCAGATGTTTTATTGTTTCTGTTGTTTTTCCTCTGGGACTGTACATTAGGTTAAAATATCACAAATAGCTGCTATTATACTGTGAGTCACAGAAGCTATAATTCTTCATGACAGCTGGAGGAAATGTGACATGTTTAGGAAACTCTGTCACTGATGCTAACACTAAGATCTTCAGGCAAATGTTTAATGACCGACTCAGTGAGCTGCACAAATTTTGCTGTCTACCAAACAAAAGTTACTCCCAGGGAGCTATAAATACTCAGAAAAATGTCTTTAGACAATGATGGGCTCTTTCTCCTCCCTTTCACCTCCTAGTCTGTGATTGTAGGATAAATATCATATCTGAGACAAATCAGACAGATCTTCTCTCTCTTCTGTTCATGTTCATCGTTATTTCCAGTCAACATCCATGAATTGGGCTAAGCAGTCTTTCACATTTTAATCTGATGGAATAGGAGTTTGAGTACTTCAAAATCCTTTAGGGTATGGCCATTGAGAATAGTATAAGTGTTGGCAGGTTTACTCAACTATCTATTCATGAACTCATGAATAAAGTATGAATTTTATATGTCTAATAAATTATAAATCCTCAAATGAATATTCCACTATGTAAATACATACATGCTTTGTATTTTCTGTCTAATTCAGAATTTCTCAAATTTGGCACTATTGACATTTTGGGCTGGGTAATTCCTTATTGTGAAGGACTGTCCTATACACTACAGATTTTTAGAAGTATCCTGGGGCTCTACCTAGTAATCCACATACTGGGGTTCTTAGATACCAGTAATACCCCTTCATCAGTTGTGATGACCAAAAGCATCTCCAAGATATTGCCAAATGTCTACTGAGGGGCAAAATCATGTTGATTGAAAATCACTAGTTGAAGTCTACAGGCCCCTCTCCTTTCCAGTCTCTGAACTACTTTAATGATTTCAGGTGAATACATAAAAATTCTTCATCCTCTCTTATATGTCAAATACAACAATTCTCAATACTTTCTTAAAAGGTCTCACATACATATTCATGTTTTCATGCTTTAAACTCCCTTACAGTGCTATCTGTGGTACTTACCCTATGTGCCTTATACTACATGTATGAGTGTGTGTGTGGGCACCCCTTCTAGACTGTGAACCTTTAGTGTTTAGATGTAGTTGGTACTCAATTAAAAGAACTGATATTCGTTTGTAGGTCACACTTCATTTAGAACTCTTATATTATTTCGTTCATTTTCTTCCTTCATTTTTTTTTAAATGAAGAAAAACACTAGAAAAGTGTTTTTAGTGGCTTATATTCCACATACAGAAATAAAAATTATTCACAATATAATCAATTTCCTCCCAGTTTCTGTGTATTTTTATTATTTTTATTATTCACAGTATTTCTAGTGGTTCGTATTCCACATACAGAAATAACAATTATTCACAGTGTAATTAATTTCCTCCCAGTATTTTTCTGTGTATTTTTATCCAGTGTTTTTAAAAAATTAATATCACACCATAAGTATTTTCCTTATGAGAAAATTTTATTAGCATTATCTTAATAGCAGCTCTTGCAGAAGATAAGACATAATCTAAGAGTTTAAGGAAGATGTTGTGTACAAGAACAGCAATGCAGAAGGGAGGAAGGAAAAAACAAAGCAAAGAGGCTGGCAGCAGCCATCATGGCACCCCAGCTCCTGTCAAACTTTCACACCTGAGTGCAACATATGACTTTCTCTGAGATTGCTTTGTGACAAGATGGGACGTGATACTTGTGGGAGAGGAGATCTCATATTCAACAAAGGAAAGGAAGGGGAACCTTGCAATCTTATGGTTCAGTTCAGTTCAGTTCAGTCACTCAGTCGTGTCAGACTCTTTGCAACCCCATGAACCGCAGCACAGCAGGCCTCCCTGTCTATCACCAAATCCCACAGTTTACTCAAATCCATGTCCATTGTGTTGGTGATGCCATCCAGCCATCTCATCCTCTGTCGTCCCCTTCGCCTCCTGCCCTCAATCCCTCCCAGCATCAGGGTCTTTTCCAATGAGTCAGCTCTTTGCATCAGGTGGCCAAAGTATTGGAGTTTCAGCTTCAACATCAGTCCTTCCAGTGAACACCCAGGACTGATCTCCTTTAGGATGGACTGGCTGGATCTCCTTGCAGTCCAAGGGACTCTCAAGAATCTTTTCCAACACCACAGTTCAAAAGCATCAATTCTTCGGTGCTCAGCTTTCTTTATAGTCTAACTCTCACATTCATACATGACTATTGGAAAAACCATAGCCTTGATGAGATGGACCTTTGTTGACAAAGTAATGTCTCTGCTTTTTTAATATGCTGTCGAGGTTGGTCATAACTTTCCTTCCAAGGAGTAAGCATCTTTTAATTTCATGATTGCAGTCACCATCTGTAGTGATTTTGGAGCCCCTGAAAATAAAGTCAGCCACTGTTTCCCCATCTATTTGCCATGAATGATGGGACTGGATGCCATGATCTTAGTTTTCTGAACGTTGAGCTTTAAGCCAACTTTTTCACTCTCCTCTTTCACTTTCATCAAGAAGCTCTTTAGTTCCTCTTCACTTTCTGCCATAAGGGTGGTGTCATCTGCATTTCTGAGGTTATTGATATTTCTCCCAGCAATCTTGATTCCAGCTTGTGCTTCCTCTAGCCCAGCGTTTCTCATGATGTACTCTGCATAGAAGTTAAATAAGCAGGGTGACAATATACAGCCTTGATGTACTCCTTTTCCTATTTGAAACCAGTCTGTTGTTCCATGTCCAGTTCGAACTGTTGCTTCCTGACCTGCATACAGGTTTCTCAAGAGGCAGGTCAGGTGGTCTGGTATTCCCATCTCTTGAAGAATTTCCACAGTTTACTGTGATCCACACAGTCAAAGGCTTTGGCATAGTCAATAAAGCAGAAATAGATGTTTTTCTGGAACTCTCTTGCTTTTTCAATGATCCAGCAGATGTTGACAATTTGATCTCTGGTTCCTCTGCCTTTTCTAAAATCAACTTGAACATCTCAAAGTTCACGGTTCATGTATTGTTGAAGCCTGGTTTGGAGGATTTTGAGCAATACTTTACTAGTGTGTGAGATGAGTGCAATTGTGCAGTAGTTTGAACATTCTTTGGCATTGCATTTCTTTGGCATTGGAATGAAAACTGACCTTTTCCAGTCCTGTGGCCACTGCTAAGTTTTCCAAATTTGCTGGCATATTGAGTTGCAGCACTTTCACAGCATCATCTTTTAGGATTCGAAATAGTTCAACTGGAATTCCATCACCTCCACTAGCTTTGTTTGTAGTGATGCTTTCTAAGGCCCACTTGACTTCACACTCCAGGATGTCTGGCTCTAGGTGAGTGTGAGTGATCACACCATCATGATTATCTGGGTCGTGAAGATCTTTTTTGTACAGTTCTGTGTTTTCTTGCCACCTCTTCTTAATATCTTCTGCTTCTGTTAAAGGCCGCATACACAGGGTGCTGCCTAAATGAATTCAGAAGGCCTCTCAGAGTTTGCCAGTGAAACAGTGAGGGGATAGCTTTGGCTTTCTTTCTCTAGTAGTGGCCTTGCCTTCCTATGAAAGAGCTGGTTTCCTTCATTTGTGTAATAACTCATTTTATTTTTTCTAATTTTAAATTGTGCATTCTTTAAATCAACCAGTATTACGGAGATCTGGCCAAACGCAAGGGTACCAAGGGCTAAAAGGTGAACACAGAAAACAAGGTTCTAGTGCTCAGGGAGCTCACAGGTCATCTCGAGGGAAGAGATGATCATCAAGTAAATGAATGAATAAATGCAATTAGTTCACCTGGAGAAAAGTGTCTTCTCTGGATTTTAATTTCAATATTACATTGCCTTATTAATATCTGTCCAGTTTCTCCTTGTCTTAGATTTTTCTTTATCATGTTATTTTCCTCTTCTTTTATAGGTGCAGTGTCTCTAGGTGAAAATAAAAAACATAATACTTTGATGATTTTTTTATATATTTTTAGAAACCCTATTGCAGAGGAAGTCAGTTTACAAAGTTCTATTCTTTTGAATTTATCTTTTGAGTTGCAGAATTTTTCATGGGCCTCATACCTCTTTACTCATTCTTACTAAGATGCTGAGCACTGAAGAATTGAAGGTTTTGAACTGTGGTGTTGGAGAAGACTCTTGAGAGTCCTTTGGACTGCAAGGAGATCAAACCAGTCAATCTTAAAGGAAATCAGTCCTGGATATTCATTGAAAAGACTGATGCTGAAGCTCCAATACTTTGGCTACCTGATGCAAAGAGCTGACTCATTGGAAAAGACCCTGATGCTGGGGAGGATTGAAGGCAGAAAGAGAAGTGGATGACAGAGGATGAGATGGTTGGATGGCATCACCAATTCTATGGACATGAGTTTGAGCAAGCTCTGGGAGTTGGTGATGGACAGGGAAGCCTGGCGTGCTGCAGTCCATGGAGTCACAAAGAGTCAGACATGACTGAGCAACTGAACTGAATTGAACTAGGAAGTTATGAATGTCATCTTAGTGACTTTTAAAAATAACTTTTTATTCTATTTTTGCATATTTAATTTATATTTTATTATACATCTTATTTAGTTATATACTTTATTTATATGCAATAAACTTCACCAATTTTAAGGTATGACCCAATAAGTTTTGGCACATGTATATGATTGTGTCACCACAACAACACTCATGATATAAACCATGCTCAAATCATTTCAAAAAGTTCTCTTGTGTACCTATGTGGCAAATCCATTCTTCTCTCTGGCAGCTATCATCTGCTTTCTATCACTATGATTTTGCTTTGCCTAGAAATTTATACAAAATGGACTTATACCATATATACACTTTTATATCTAGTGTCTTTAACACAGCATAATTCATTTGAGGTTTATTCATGTTGTGTGTATCAGTAGTTTATTTTTTTACTGTAGAGTATATTCTGTTATATGGATGTATCACAATTTGTTTACCCATTCACCAGTTGATGACATTTGGATTGCTTCTAGTTATCAGCTTTTATGAATAAAATGGCTATGAACATTTGAATACAAATGTGTGGACATGCATTTTCATTTCTTTTGGACTGTAGCAGTAGAACAATGGCTCCCAAAGATGCCCATCCCCTCATCCTCAAACCTGTGAATATGCTATGCATACTAAGTCGCTTCAGTCGTGTCTGACTCTTTGTGATCCATAGACTGTAGTTCGCCATGCTTCTCTGTCCATGGGATTCTCCAGGCAAAAATACTGAAGTGGGTTACTATTTCCTCCTCCAGGGGATCTTCCTGACCCAGGGACTGAATCTGTGTCTCCTGCAGCTCCTGTTTTTCAGGCAGAGTCGTTGCTACTTGAGCCATCAGGGAAACCGGTGAATATGCTATATAACACAGCAAAAGGGAATTAAGATTGCAGATGGAATTCAAGCTGCTAATAAGCTGACCTTAAAATAGAGTCTCATCTGATGTTGCCAGGTAGACCCAACCAAATCACATAAGTTACTAAAAGAAGACAAGATTTCCTAATTGTTGTAGGGAACTGGAGAAGTAGCATCTTGAGAAGGGCTTGATCTGCTATTACTACCTTTGAAGAAAGAAGTGGCAAAGAATACAAGCAGCCTCCAGAAGCTAAAAAGGCAAGGAGACAGATTTTCCCCTTGAAATCACAGAAAGAAATGTAGCCTTGCTAACACCTTCATTTTAGCCCCGTGAGATCTGTGAATTTCTGACCTACAGAACTGTAAGATAATCAGGTTGGGTTGTTTTTAAGCCTCTAAATTTATGATAATTTGTAACAGCAGCCATAGGAGACTAATGACATGGGCAAATACTGGAGAGTGGGATTTCTGGGTCACACGATAAGTCTATGATTAGCCTTATAAGAAATTATCTCATTGACTTTTTAAAGTAGGATTAGGCTTGGTTCTTAAAATGATTGATGTGTGTTTTCTGCCCATGATTTTTATAGAAAGATTTCTCAATTTAGCATGTGGAGAAAGAAGTAAAGTAGGAGACCATCATCATAGGTTTAGCACTTTTGGGGGTTGGGGGATGGGCAGCTGGACCAGGACCACAGCTGAGAGGTTTGCAAAGACAGTGATATGGATAGAATTTCCCGAGAAAACTTCTCTTAAGCCTGTTTCTCTGACTAGTCTGCTCACATTGCTGTAAAGGCCAGAGGAACAAAAGTACCAAACTTTTTCATGACCTTTCTCATTACTGTGATTTAGTTACCGCGGCTCTAGCTATTGCAAGAGTTGGTGTCACCTTCCACTAATGTCACACCGCTGTGCTCTCCAAGGGGTGCTGACAATGGTGGTCCCTGCCTTTCATCAGCTTACACCATAAGGTCTGCATCCAACTGACATTTATTCAGAGCTCTGGCATATGTATAACCATTTCTGATTTGCAGTCAAGATGGGGAAGCTTTTTCTCTCAGAACATTCTCTGATCATTATTGTGTGAATTTTGAAGAATCCTGGTGTTAGAGAAAAAGTTACTTATGATGGTTGTTACAAATGGGAAGGAAGACTTTATTCAGAAGAGTTTCAACTCAATGTGGAGGCTCTGCAGTAGGGAAGAAAGATCAGGCTCACTCCAAATGCAACAAAGACAAATGGAGATTTAGCGCAAAGAAGGAGGGTGGGGTCAGTGATAGACAATTACTGAGGGGGAGCCTTCAGAGGTAAACTAACTGACAGGATTCTTGCTGAAGGCAGGTCAGGGTGATAAGGTGCCCAGGGTGGGGGATAAGGAATTTGGTCAGATACTGAGAGTGGAAGATTTCCATTAAACTAATCTGGCAGAATTCTTGCTAAAACTGGATTAAGCAGGCCAAGGACTGAGCCCTAGCAGAGAAATGGGCTCAGAGAAGCCTGACTCAGGTTAAATCAAAAGAAAGTCTTTGAGTACCTTGGTTCAAACTGTGATCTTGGCCTTTGGTAATTATTTTAAAAACAGAGCATTTATTTATTTAAGGGATTTTGGGGAAAGGCTATTTTTCTATTAATTGTAAAAACTCCCAAAGACATGAATTTGCATAGTTAATGCAAGGGGAAATATGATAAAGAAAATATATATTAGCCAAGCTAAAATGGAAATACTACCCACTAATTCTAACCTAAGCACATGGATTATTTAAAAAATTATAATAAGCTTAAAGACGAGCAACTTTATTATAGAATGGTTGTTGATTAGTTTGAATCTAAAAAGTGATGCTCTGTAACTCAAGAATTTTGCTCCCTGATCCCTGATTCTTCCACTTTTCAGATAAGTGCTTCTTAATTTTATTTGAAACCCCATTTTAGGACACAAGTAAATGTGAAAAAGTTGGCTTAAAGCTTAACATTCAGAAAACTAAGATCATGGCATCTGGTCCCATCACTTCAGGGGAAATAGATGGGGAGACAGTGGAAACAGTGTCAGACTTTATTTTTGGGGGCTGCAAAATCACTGCAGATGGTGATTGCAGCCATGAAATTAAAAGACACTTATTCCTTGGAAGGAAAGTCATGACCAACCTAGACAGCATATTAAAAAGCAGGGACATTACTTTGCCCACAAAAGTCTATCTAGTGAAGGCTATGGTTTTTCCAGTGGTCATGTATGGATGTGAGAGTTGGACTGTGAAGACAGCTGAGCGCCGAAAAATTGATGCTTTAGAACTGTGGTGTTGGAGAAGACTCTTGAGAGTCCCTTGGTCTGCAAGGAGATCCAACCAGTCTATCCTGAAGGAGATTAGTCCTGGGTGTTCATTGGAAAGACTGATGCTGAAGCTGAAACTCCAATACTTTGGCCACCTCATGAGAAGAGTTGACTCATTTGAAAAGACCCTGATGCTGGGAGGGATTGGGAGCAAGAGGAGAAGGGGACAACAGAGGATGAGATGGCTGGATGGCATCACCGACTTTACGGACATGAGTTTGAATAAACTCAGGGAGTTTGTGATGGACAGGAAGGCCTGGTGTGCTGCGATTCACGGGGTTGCAAAGAGTCGGACATGACTGAGCGACTGAACTGAACTGAACTGAAATGGGTAGGCCAGATTTGAGGGGCTAAGAAGATCCTATACATGTTGTTTCACTGAAAAGGTATCAGAGTGGCCAGGATTATCCCCGTGGATGTCCCACCTGCTCTGCAACATTGCCGGGAATGTGGTCTTGACGCACACGGTCTTCTAAAGTGCTTTGTGGTCATTATCATGATTTTGTCTTCTTTTCTGAACCTTGTGTGGCAATGACATCCAGATGGACTGTATTTCTCTGCTTTGGTTTCGTGAGTGCCAACCTATTTACTAACCTCTGTTGTGAGCATGTTATCTTGCACAGCAGCACATGTCATGATGCCTAAGGGGATGGCAGTCTGGGCTTCTTGGCCATACAAAAAACATGGCAGAATTCCAAAGGCCCATCTGTTGGACAGACTGCATGCTTTCAAGTATCTGACTACTTTCATACTCAGTAAATAAATCCTCAGTGAGATAGAGTCACATCACATCAATTTTTGCAGGGTTCCCTGTTGCTTTTAGGAGAATGACCAAAATCTTTAACCTGTCTGGCAACACTCTCTTTATGATGGGGTGGTGACACTGACACCATTTTTTTCAATGAAGGATTTTAGGAGTATTTCCTTCACCTGTCCACTCACACCCCATCCCTGACACTCTCTACATTTGCTCTTGCCAACCATGATTTCTAAACCAACATCATAACAGAGACCCCCAAGGGTCTTCAGGTTGGCTCTCAAAGAGGCTAAGGGAAAGTAACTGTGAAATAAGTAGGTTGAGAAATTTTTGAGTCTGTCATAATTGTCTTCCCAAAACTTCACTTTTCAAGGTAAAATAAATCCTATCCATCGACCCCCACATTTTTCAGTTGCCACTGGATGCCTTACCACAGTTTGTTGGCATCAATGCTACATTTCTAGCTGTATCATAGCAGCAGTGAAAACAGGGGCTGGCACGTGACTCTCCCTTACCCGGTACTTTGTGTTCAAACTTGGCAAACACTGAAGCTGAATCACATTCCTGTCTACAGTTCCCAAAGTTTCTCAGATTTAACCTTAACTAATGGGATGACTAGTGATAACTGAGTTCATGGATTCTGAGTCAGATAAGGGCCACTAATTGTTCAATGCTTTTATGTTAATTAAATTATTTTCCCATTAGGAATGATTGCTACTTACAAAGAATTATTAATGTACCATACTCTTTGTCCCCACCCCTCTTTTTAAATTTCTGTAATTTGATTCTCTTAATAAATCAACCCTAAGCCCTGAAACATATTATTGTTTGTTATTGCTATTTTGTAATACTAAGCTCTCCTGAGACAAACTGGAAAAGAATTTTATTTGATTTTATCTTATTTTTTGAACTGCATATGTTATTTGGAAATAAAAAAAACAACAAAGCACATTAAAATAGCAGACAAAAATCTATTCCTTTATCACTAGTTTCTTAGGGAAGTTGATCTAACATTATTTTTCTTTTTTAGTATGCTTGTTGTAATCCATTTGTTTTCACTTCTTGCTGAGTCTTCATTCTGGAACAACAGTCTTCTCATGATTATATTTCTGAATCCTCTGAGATTTCTGACTAAATTGTGTAGAACATGTGCTGCTGTAAGATTTCATTGAAACATATAAAGAATAAGGAATTGTATTGCCTTAAGTATCTTGTATTTTGGGGGGCTCCAGAATCACTGAAGATGGTGATTGCAGCCATGAAATTAAAAGACACTTACTCCTTGGAAGGAAAGTTATGACCAACCTCAATAGCATATTAAAAAGCAGAGACATTACTTTGCCAACAAAGGTCCGTCTAGTCAAGGCTATGGTTTTTTCCAGTGGTCATGTATGGGTGTGAGAATTGGACTATACAGAAAGCTGAGCACCAAAGAATTGATGCTTTTGAACTGTGGTGTTGGAGAAGACTCTTGAGAGTCCCTTGAACTGCAAGGAGATCCAACCAGTCCATCCTAAAGGAGATCAGTCCTGGGTGTTCATTGGAAGGACTGATGCTGAAGCTGAAATTCCAATACTTTGGCTACCTCATGAGAAGAGTTGACTCATTGGAAAAGACCGTGATGCTGGGAGGGATTGGGGGCAGGAGGAGAAGGGGACAACAGAGGATGAGATGTCTGGATGGCATCACTGACTCGATGGGCATGAGTTTGAGTAAACTCCGGGAGTTTGTGATGGACAGGGAGGCCTGGTGTGCTGCGATCCATGGGGTCGCAAGGAGTCGGACATGACTGAGTGACTGAACTGAACTGAACTGAACTGAACTGAACTGAAGTATCCTGTAGTACATAAAATATTTGGTGAGTTTCTGGCATCTTTATTTAAACTGCTTTCAGGTACAGACTATTACTTAATTTTTATTTTAATGTTTGACACCTCTAGCTATAATTTTTAATTGGGGTTTTTATATGTAAAAGAATGCATGATAACTTTGTTACTTTCTATTTTGCCTGGTTATTTGAAAAATTCTAAATATTTTTAGAAGCAACAGGCAACAACTGGTGAATATTCTAAATGCCTATTTCAACCATTTGAAAAACATTAGAATTGTTACTAGCATATGCTATCATCCCACCCTACCCTCCATACACATGCTATGTCTAGGAGCTATGACCAACTTAGACAGCATAACTCCTCTATACACATGTACTTGCCCCAAATTAAGAGAAAAAACCAACTGGTAAAGGTACAACAGGGCTTGCCTGATGGCACTAGTGGTAAAGAGCCCGCCTGCCAATGCAGGAGATTTCAGAGAGAGATGCAGTTTCAATCCCTGGGTCAAGAAAATCTCCTGGAGAAGGGCATGCAACCTGCTCCAGTATTCTTGCCTGGAGAATCCAATGAACAGAGGAGCCTGGTGGACTACAGTTCATAAGGTCACAAACAGTCAGAGATGACTGAAGCGACTTAGCATGCATGCAAAGGGTCAACAAGGGCAAGAATCTGTGTAGCCAGAGTCAAATGTCCTTATTCGCAGAGAACAGTGGCCAGCATAAACCACACCCTTCACTCATGTGGTTCTATGCTCAGAATCTCCCAAATTCTTGTAAGAATGGAAGTTGCCTTGATCGATTTCCTGTAAGGGATGTTTTCAGAAAACTGCTTGAATCAGAAACAAAATTATTGTGTAAAATGAACTTCAATGTTATTAGGATACTGGCTTTGGGACTAGCCTGAGAATCTTGTATAATAGTTTATACACCACTCCTCTAGATGGTGAGGGATGCCTCATGAGAAGCCAAGGAAAGTGTCACCAGCTAGAGATTGAAATGACTATGTAAGAAAGGGTCAGGAACTAGACCAGGAGAACCACTTGAGGGGGGGGGGGCTCCCCTTACTGAGGAAAAACTCAGAAGCAGAGAAGTAGCAGAGTGCACACAACCCATCAAAATCTCATTATCCCACAGCTTGTGTGGGGCATGGTGGACTGCATGCACCATGGCAACCGTCTGCAGAGGGAAACCTGGGACCTGTGATGCTGTATGCACTATGGGGACTGGAGGAACAGGCGAGAGCTATGCTTTCCGATCAGGGAAGTGGCTTTGTTATAAAGAGAAACCTCTGGAACTCAGGGATTTATATCAGCATGTTCTCTTGGGCTAACTCAGAGGTGTTGAGCCAACTCACTCCTAACTACTAACAGATCAAAGGAGAAAGCAAACCTCTAGGCTTATCTAGGTTTTCACTCCTCTAAGTGATGTCCAATGAAGTATTAGGACAGAATTTCTTAGGAGAAGAAAGAGAAGAGTGAATTAGTATACAAAAGGAATAATACAGGGGCAATGAGCATAGGGGTATTGTTGAGGAAATTATAAGGAATTTAAAAAAAAGGCCAAAGAATCAGAAAAAAGTCCTTTAAAACCAGAGGAGAGAAAATATATATGTTTGCATGTATTATAATATCACACCCACAGACACATCACAGGAAAACTTTAAAGAAAGTATATATTACTTTTATCAGTTAATTTTTAAAAAATTAGACTCATGGTTGAGAAAATTTATATATAAAAAAATAAGGTGCATTGAAATCATCAATTTCTGATGAGGAAGTGGAGAAGCAAGAATTCTCATTCATTGCTGGTGGGAAGCCAAAATAGTGTAGCTTCTTTGGAAGATAGTTTGGTGGCGATTTCTTACTAAATATCTGTCACCATATGATCCAGCAATCATACTCCCTGGTATTTATCTAAAGTAGTTGAAAACATATACACATAAAAACTTGCACACAGATATCTGTAGCAACTTTAACTATAATCCTCAAAACTTGGAAGCAAAGATGTCCTAAAGTAAGTGAATGGATAAATATAATATGATACATTCAGCCAGTGGAAATATTATTTAGAACAAAATGAAATGAGGTATCAAGCCATGAGAAGACAGGAGAAACCTAAATGCATAATATACTAAGTGGAAGAAGGTTATCTGAAAAGACTGCATACTGTATGATTCCAGTCATGTGAAATTCTGGAAAAGGCAAGACTATGGAGAGGTGAAAAGATCCCTGGTTGCTAGGGGTGGGATTGGGATCGAAACAGGCAGAAAACAGGAATTTTAGGACTGTGAAAATACTCTGTATAATACTATATGAAAGATACATTTCTCTAGACCTACAGAATGTACAACACAAGGAATGAACTTTGATATAAACTTGGCTGATTATGATGTGTCAGTGCAGTTTCATCCATTGTAACCAATGTACAACTGCCATGAAGATGTTGCTATTGGGGGAGGCTGTGCATTGTTGAGGTAGCGGGTGTGTGGGTATCTCTGTACCTTCCTCTCAATTTTGTTGTGAACCTAAAACTGCTCTAAAAACAGTCTTTTAAACAAGAGACAACATATGCATAAAAACGTATATAATAAAAAAAAAAGAGTAAGTGAAATGGGGAGAGCATGCTCTTTTTAATAAAATTATAAATTGAAATAAATAGAATGTATGGCTGCATTCTGCTACTTTTGCCTCACCATAAAGAAATTAAAAATCCTAGTTTGCAGAGTTCAACCTAGGTTCTATCCTGGCACAAGTGACACAGTAAAACCAGTTCAGAGATGCATGTTTGGAACCCCCCCCCACCCCGCCCCAGAACATGGGAAGAGTCCTGTTCATTAATTTTGTTGTTTGTGTGAAAATGGAATTTTGAGTGATATCCCACAGAACGTGAAAAAGACAAATGCTCTGATTTCAGATCTGACATGCCGGGAAATACTCTAGGGGCAGCAGAATTTTAGTTCTGTGATAGAGGGAAGAGTTGCAGAGCCCCGTTTTGGTGGGGATATTGGAAATGGAGTAGGTACTAGTGGAGGCCATGGTGGAAACTTGAGTCTCCCTTGTCACAGCTGTAACCCTTACTTTATACATATATATATGTATATGTATGTATATATATATATACATATGCATCCTGGAGTTAGGTACCACAACCCACTCCAGTATTCTTGCCTGGAGAATCCCATGGACAGAGGATCTTGGCAGGCTACAGTCCATAGGATTGCACAGAGTCGGACATGACTGAAGCAACTTAGCATACATATATATATATCCCCCAACATACAATACATGCTGAGTAGCTGTGGCATGCTGGTAAAGAATCTGCATGACAGTGCAGGAGATGCAGGATATGCAGTTTCTATCCCTGGACTGGGAAGACCCCCTAGAGTAGGAAATGGCAACCTACTCTAGTATCCTTGCATGGGAGATGCCATGGACAGAAGAGCCAGGCAGGCTACAGTCTATGGGGTCACAAAGAGTCAGACACGACTGAGCACAAGGCTACATATATATATTTATATATAATATGTGTGTATATATAGATATATTTTCCAGTAATGTACTTCATAGAATAAGAAGCAAAAGCTCAAAAAGAAAAAAAAAGGTAAAATAAAATATCAAAAGTGGGAATGGGTTGGAGAAAGGGAATAAAAGGGGCAAGAGAGGGGTGCTGCCTTCTTTAGGTCTTCCCAGGAAGTCTATCCTGGCTTAGGATCCTTCCTCTGTTGAACCACAAAGAGAAAAATGTATTAGATCTCCAGATGCCAGGGTGTATTGTCTGTCAAAGGAGTTGCCAGTTAAAGGACCAATTAATTTCTAGCTCCTACAGCTCATGAGGATAAAAAAAAAAAAAAAAGCCTCTTATATGGCTTTTGAAATGGAGGATATACTCTATTCTTTAAAAAAGAGAATTGAAAATGGCTTTCTTTTTCTTAAAAAAAAAAAAGCTCAACATTTTTAGGCTTTGATGTTTTTCTTTCAGAATCTGCCCTAAGGTGTATGACATCAGTGGGTAGGCATATGTGCACCCACATGTGCCACATGTGTACTTGCACACGTTGATGCAGAGACGTGGTTTACTATAGAGTTAATGCAGGTGTTTTCCTCTTCCAGGGGAGTGATTATTTCCTTTCTTCCATGGTCAGATGGATGATTTGAACAGCTTGGAAGGGCAAGGGCAAGAAAAGCTTTGATTTATCTGCTGCTGAACTGATTTAGACAAATGCAGGAAGATGATACATCACTGAATTAGGGCGAGCAGGACAATAATGAGAACCTAAAGTGGTTGACAAGTGCACACTAAAATCCGCATTACCACTAAACAAGCAAGCATGCATGTGTACCCTGTGCCTTATTTTATGTGATAGAGTGGTGCTTGTCATGTTTCAGAATAGTTTAATGAATGCTTCGGATCGGTAATTAGCAGGGCTCTCATATGCACACGAGATGCTGGAATTGGTGAGTGGTGAATTATCCAATAA
Source organism: Odocoileus virginianus (assembly GCF_023699985.2). Lineage (NCBI taxonomy): Eukaryota > Metazoa > Chordata > Mammalia > Artiodactyla > Cervidae > Odocoileus > Odocoileus virginianus. The sequence continues at coordinate 35,918,620 of NC_069697.1, forward strand.
ATAAGATACAGAAATTCAGACCCTATACAAGGAAAGAGCCTGAAAAATTTGAGAAATATCAATTCAGCTGTAGCAAAATTGAAAGCTGTGCCATCATTGTAGTACAGAAGATACTACAAAATGTCCTCCTTGCTTTCAAACTGAAAATGAAAAGAAGTAGAATCCATATTAGAGCAAAAGTTGCTCTCTTCTTAAATTGTGTCATATTGATTGGACCAGATCATCAGACATTTTAGTCTCCTGGAGATTTATTATATTTAGGATTTCCTCCAGATTATCTCTCCTTCATGGATCACAACCTAGTCATGGTGAAAGGGCTTGGGAAACTCAATGAAGCTATGAGCCATGCCATGCAGGGCCCCCCAAGACAGATGGGTGATAGTGAAAAGTTCTGACAAAATGTGGTCCACTGGGGGAGGAAATAGTAAACTATTCCAGTGTTCTTGGTCAAAGAACCCCATGAACAGTACTAAAAGGCAAAAAGATATGATACCAGAAGATGAGCCCCTCAAGTCAGAAGGGGTCCAAAATGCTACTGGGGAAGAACAGAGGGCAATTACTAACTCCAGAATTAAGCAACTAGGCCACAGTGGAAATGATGGTCAATTGTGGGTATGTCTGGTGGTGAAAGTAAAGTCGATGCTATAAAGAAAAATATTGCATAGGAACTTGGAAGGTTAGGTACATGAGCAAGGTAAACTGAATGTGATCAAGAAGAAGATGGCAAGCAGTGAACTAAAAGGGACAAGATGGGCAGATTTAATTTAGATGACTGTTAGATCTACTACTGTGGGCTTTCCTGGTGGTTCAGAAAGTAAAGAATCTGCCTGCAATGTGGGAGACCTGGGTTCAACCCCTGGGTTGGGAAGATTCCCCTGGAGGAGGACATGGCAACACACTCCAGTATTCTTGCCTGGAGAATCCCCGTGGACAGAGGAAACTGACAGGTTATAGTTCATGGGGTTGCAAAGAGTTGGACACAACTGAGCGACTATGCACAGCACAGCACTGTGGGCAAGAATCCCGTAGAAGAAATGGAGTAGCCCTATACACAACAACGGAGTCCAAAATGCAGTTCTTGGGTGCAATCTCAAAAATGACAGAATAATCTTAGTTCATTTACAAGGAAAACTATTCAACATCAGAGTAATCCAAGTCTATGCCCCAGCCATTGATGCTGAAGAAGCAGAAATTGACAGTTCTATCAAGACCTACAGGACCTTCTAGAACTAACACCAAAAAAAAAAAAAAAAAAGCCTTTTTCATCATAGAGGATTGAAATGCAAAAGTGGAAAGTCAAAAGATACCTGAAATAACAGGCAAGTTTGGCCTTGGAGTGCAAAATGAACCAAGGCAAAGTCCAGAAGATTTGTCAATAGAACATGCTGGGCATAGGCAATGCCTTTTGCAACAACCCAAGAGACTACTCTACACGTGGATATCACCAGATGGTCAATATTGAAGTCAGATTGATTATACCCTTTGCAGCTGAAGATGGAGAAGCTCTATACAGTCAACAAAGCAAGACCAGAGGCTGACTGTGGCTCAGATCATGAACTCCTTATTGCAACATTCAGGCTTAAATTGAAGAAAGTATGGAAAACCATTAAGCCATTGGGGTATGACCTAAATCAAATCTCTTATGATTATACGGTGGAGGTGATGAATAGATTCAAGGGATTAGATCTGGTAGGCAGAGTACCTGAAGAACTATGAACAGAGGTTTGTAACATTGTATAGGAGGCAGTGACCAAAACCCACTCAAAGAAAAAGAAATGTAGGGGGGAAAGTGGTTGTCTGAAGAGGCTTTACGCATAGCTGAGGGAAGAAGAGAAGTGAAAGGCAAAGGAGAAAAGAAAGATATATTCAGTGGAATGAAGATTTCCAGAGAATAGCAAGGAGAGATAAGAAGACCTTCTTAAATGAACAGTTCAGAGAAATAGAGGAAAACAATAGGATAGGAAAGATTAGAGATCTCTTCAAGAATATTGGAGATACCAAGGGAACATTTCATTCAAAGACGGGCACAATAAAGTACAGAAATGGCAAAGACCTAACAGAAGCAGAAGCGATTTAAAAGAGGTGGCAAAAAGACACAGAAGTATATAAGAAAAGATCTTAAATGACTGGGATAACCATGATGATGGGCATGGCAGGTGGCGCTAGTGGGAAAGAAACTGCCTGTCAATGCAGGAGACATAAGAGACGTGAGTTCAATCCCTGGGTCAGGAAGAGCCCCTGGAGGAGGATACAACCCACTCTAGCATTCTTGCCTGGAGAATCCCATGAACAGAGAAGCCTTGAGGGCAACAGTCCACAGGGTTGCAAAGAGTTAGACATGACTGAAGCAACTTAGCAATGCACGCAAGCAACCATGATTGTGTGGTCACTCACCTAGAGCCAGACATCTTGGAGTGTGAAGTCAAGTGAGCCTTAAGAGGCATAATTATCAACGAAGCTAGTGTAAGTGATGGAATTCCAGCTGAACTATTTCAAATCCTAAAAACTGATGCTGTTAAAGTGCCGCAACAAATATGTGAGCAAATTTGGAAAACTCATCAGTGGCCACAGGACTGGAGAAAGTTAGTTTTCATTCCACCCCAAAGAAGGGCAATGGCAAAGAATCTTCAAACTACTGTACATTTGTGCTCATTTAAATGCTAGTGAGTCCTTCAAGCTAAACTTCAGCAGGACATGAACCGAGAACTTCCAGATGTTCAAGCTGAGTTTCAAAGAGGAAGAGGAACCAGAGATCAAATTGCCAATATTCACTGGATCATAGAGAAAGCAAGGGAATTCCAGAAATACATCTATTTCTGCTTCACTGACTTCATGAAAGCCTTTGACGGTGTTGATCTCAACAAACTGCTGAAAATTCTTAAAGAGATGGAAGTACAAAACCACCTTACCAGTCTCCTGAGAAACCTGTGTGCAGGTCAAGAAGCAACTATTAGAACCTTACATGGGACAACTGACTGGTTCAAAATGGGGAAAGGAGTATGACAAGGCTGTATATTGTCATTCTGCTTATTTAACTTATATTCAGAGTACATCATGTGAGATGTTGTACTAGATGAATCACAAGCTGGAATTAAGATTGCTGGGAGGAATAGCAACACCCTCAGATACCCAGGTGTCACCACTCTAATGGCAGAAAGTGAAGAGGAACTAATGAGCCTCTTGATGAGGGTGAAAGGGGAGAGTGAAAAAGCTGACTTGAAACTCAACATTAAAAAAAAACCAAGATCATGGCATGCGGTCCCATCACTTCATGACAAATAAGTAGAAGGGCAAAAAGTGGAGGCAGTGACAGATTTTATTTTCTTGGGCTCCAAAGTCACTGTGGACCATGACTGCAGCCATGAAATTAAAAGACACTCACCCCTTGGAAGGAAGCTGTGATAAACTTAGATGGCATATTAAGAGCAGCAACATCAATTTGCTGACAAAGGTCCAAATTGTCAAAACTATGTTTTTTTCCAGTAGTCCCGTATGGATGCTACAGTTGGACCATAAAGAAGATTGAGTGAGAGAATGCCCCATTAGGGACCAAAAGGATGCCATAGAGTCATCTGACACCTAAAGAAGAGAAAAAAGCAGAAGGAAGCTACCTATTTCACAATATTGCTTTGGGTCAATCCTGATGTATACTTTGATGAAGCTGAAATTTTATTTGAGGTTTGAAAGTCACATTTTAGGTCAATTTACTAAAAATTATCACTGATATTTTTATCACAGACCTCTAAAACAAAGCTTTAGAAATAGAGAAGAATTTTTTCTTGTGATGAGAACTCAAGAGTAACTCTAACAACTTTCATATAGCATATAGTCACATTGATTATATTTATCATGTTGTGCATTACATACCTAGTACTCAGCTATCCTATAACTGGAAGCTTGTAGCTTTTGACTGCCTTCATCGAACTCCCCCTTCATGCACCCCCTGCCTCTGGTAACTACAGATGTGATCTCTTCTTCTATGAGTTTACTTGTTAGTTCTTGGTACACAACAGAATGATTTGATATTTCTATATATTTAAAAATGATTACCATGAGAAGTCTAGTTATGGTGTCCCACTATATAAAAATAATATATAATTACTGACTGTATTCTCCTGTACATTTTATATCCATGACTCATTTGTTTTGCAACTGGGAACTTGTACCTCTTAAATCCCCTCACCTATTTCTTTCCCTCTCCCATTCTCCATCCCTCTGGCCACCACCTGTTTGTTCTCTGTATCTGTGACTATGTTTCTGTTTTGTTATGTTTGTTCATTTTTTCAGTTTTTGAATTCCACCTATAAGTGAAATTATACAGTATTTGTCTTTCTCTGTCTGACTTATTTCATTTAGAATGGTACACTTGAGGTCCATCCAAGTTGTCCAAAATGGCAAGATTTCTTTCTTTTTTATAGCCACATAATATTGCATTGTATATACCGTATCTTCTTTATTCACTCATCTATTGATGGGTACTTTGGTTGCTTCCATATCTTGGATACTGTAAATAATGCAATGAACATAGAGGTGAATATATCTTTTCTGATGTTTTCATTTTCTTTAGATAAATGACTGGGAGTGGACTTGCTGGATCAAATGGTAGTTCTACTTAAAATTTTTGAGGAATTTCCATACTGCTTTCTGGAATGGATGCACCAATTTACATTCCCACCAACGATGCCACCAACAATGCCTTTTTCCTCCACATTCTTGCCAAGACTTGTTGCTGTTATCATTCTCATGATAGCTTTCTGACAGGTATAAGATGATATCTCATTGTGGTTTTCATTTGCATTTCTCTGTTGGTGAAGGATTTGTTAAGTATCTTTTCATGTGTCTGTTGGCCATTTGTATGCTTCTTTGGAAGAAATGACTGCTCAGATCCTTTGCCGACTTTTTAATAGGGTAATTTGTGTTTTTGGTGTTGACTTGTAAGAGTTCTTTGTATATTTTGGATTGTATCAGATATATCATTTGCAATTACTTTCTGCAATTCAGTAGGTGAACTTTTTGTTTTGTTGATAGTTAACTTTGCTGGGCAAAAGATTTTGGTTTGATGCATTCCACTTTGTTTACTTTTGTAAACATATCCAAAAGAATGTTAGACATATCCAAAAGAATGTTACTAAGATTGATTTCAAAGAGAAACATACTGCCTATGTTTTCTTCAAAAGATTTTATGGTTTTAGGTCTTACATTTAAAATTTTAATACATTTTGAACTTACTTTTGTAAATGGTGTGAAAGAGCAGTTCAATTTGCTTCTTTTACATGTAGCCATCCAGTTTTCCCAATACCATTTATTGAGGAGGCTCTCTTTCCACTACTATATGTTCTTGCTCCCTTTGCCATGTATTAATTGTCCATATAAATGTGGGTTGATGTCTGGGCTTTTTATTCTTTTCTATTGATCTGTGTGACTGTTTTTGTACCCTCGAGGTTGTTTTGTGTTTTCAGACAAGTTTTAGAATTATTTGTTCTGCTTCTGTGAAAAATACCATTGTATTTTGATAGGGATTTCACTGAATCTGTAGGTTGTCCTAGGTAATGTGGTCATTTTAACAACATGAATTCTCCCAACTACATAACTCTTTACCTTATTTTTTCCATCTATTTCCTGGTTTTTATTTTGTGCATTATTTATAACATTTACATTTTGTTTTGCAGTTTCATGCTTATAAGTAAAATCGCTTATGTTCTGTCTATAGGCTCATTTAAAAAAAGAAAAATAATTAATATTTTGAGTAACTGTAATTATATAACCATTATTTACTCTAGAATTAAGTAGAACAATTAGATGCAGGTGAATTGAAATATACTCTTGCAAGTTAAATTTTTTCTGGAAGACCCAGAGGGATCGGGTGGAGAGGGAGGTGGGAGGGGGGACTGGGATGGGGAATACATGTAAATCCATGGCTAATTCATTTCAATGTATAACAAAAACTACTGTAATGATGTAACGTAATTAGCCTCCAACTAATAAAAAAAAAATAAAATGGAAAAAAAAAAAAGAAAAAAAAAATAAAACTAGGCAGTCTAAGGACTTTCTTTTGTCTTCCATCTCATTTGCTTTACTATTTCTTTGTCAGAGTTGTCCTTGTTCCTTATATTTTATGTAATTTCCTTGTCAGAGGATTTTTTGTTTTTTCACTTTTACAGGTATATATTTATAAATTTTTTCCCCAAATAGGCAATATGGATTTTAAACTTTGTGATATCCTGCATCAAAAAATATTTTAAAAAATCCTCATATGTGGCTCAGAATTTGGCTGTATAGCAAATAGATTTCTAAATTCAAAAGAACTTTCCTTTCTGGACTCTGTGCCTTATTTTCCAGTGCATATTGTGACTTTCTTCTTTGTAGTTAGCCTGCTTTCTTTTTCTTTCTGCAAGTTTTTCAGACCTTAACTTATCCTATCCTAAAACTTCAGTAGGAAATGGCTGACTTTGTGGATCTTTAGATGCTGGCCTTTTCAACTGAGGCAGATATCCTTTTATTATTATATGTTTATATACTTTCTATATTAGTGTCTCTGTTTTGTGCTTTTGAAACTTATCAAATGAATATTAAAGTTTTAAAATTTAAACCTCATCATTTTTCTCTCATATTTTCTATTATTTTGTCTTTTGTTTTTGTGTTCTGAAGGATTTCCTTAACTGTTTTGTATAGCTCTAGTTCTGCCTTAACTACTTTATTATTATCATTGAATCCATCATTTACTTTATGTTGGTCATAATGTTTCAAATCTTCCTTGTTCTTAAATTGTTCCTTTCTCATGGCAGCTTGTTTTTGTGAGTTCAGTTCAGTTCAGCTCAGTTGCTAGTTGTGTCTGACTCTTTGCAACCCCATGGACCGCAGCACGCCAGGCCTCCTTGTCTTTCACCAAACTCCTGGAGTCTACTCAAACTCATGTCCATCAAGTTGGTGACGCCATCCAACCATCTCATCCTCTGTCATCCCCTTCTCCTCCTGCCTTCAATCTTTCCCAGCATCAGGGTCTTTTCAAATGAGTCAGCTCTTTGCATCAGGTGGCCAAAGTATTGGAGTTTCAGCTTCAACATCAGTCCTTCCAATGAACATTCAGGACTGATTTCCTTTAGGATGGAATGGTTGGATCTCATTGCAGCCCAAGGGACTCTCAAGAGTCTTCTCCAACACCACAGTTCAAAAGCATCAATTCTTCTGCACTCAGCTTTCTTTATACTGCAACTTTCACATCCATACATGACTACTGGAGAAACCATAGACTTGATTAGATGGACTTTGTTGGCAAAGTAATGCCTCTACTTTTTAATATGCTATCTAGGTTGGTCATAACTTTTCTTCCAAGGAGTAAGTGTCTTTTAATTTCATGGCTGCAGTCACCATCTGCAGTGATTTTGGAACTCAAAAAATAAAGTCAGCCACTGTTTCCACCGTGTCTCCATCTATTTGCCATGAAGTGATGGGACCAGATGCCATGATCTTTTCTGACTGCTGAGCTTTAAGCCAACATTTTCACTCTCCTCTTTCACTTTCATCAAGAGGCTCTTTAGTTCTTCTTCACTTTCTGCCATAAGGGTGGTATCATCTGCATATCTGAGGTTATTGATATTTCTCCCAGCAAACTTGATTCCAGCTTGTGCTTCATCCAGCCCAGCATTTCTCATGATGTACTCTGCATAGAAGTTAAATAAGCACATTGATGATACACAGCCTTGACGTACTCCTTTTCCTCTTTGGAACCAGTCTGCTGTTCCATGTCCAGTTCTAACTGTTGCTTCCTGACCTGCATACAGGTTTCTCAAGAGGCAGGTCAGGTGGTCTGGTATTCCTATCTCTTGAAGAATTTTCCACGGTTTTTTGTGGTTGACATAGTCAAAGGCTTTGGCATAGTCAATAAAGCAGAAATAGATGTTTTTTTCTGAAACTCTCTTGCTTTTTCAATGATCCAGCAGATGTTGGCAATTTGATCTCTGGTTCCTCTGCCTTTTCTAAAACCAGCTTGAACATCTGGAAATTCACAGTTCACGTATTTCTGAAGCCTCGCTTGGAGAATTTTGAGCATTATTTTGCTAGCATGTGAGATGAGTGCAATTGTGCGGTAGCTTGAGCATTCTTTGGCATTGCTTTTCTTTGGGATTGGAATGAAAACTGACCTTTTCCAGCCCTGTGGCCACTGCTGAGTTTTCCAAATTTGCTGGCATATTAAGTGCAGCACTTTCACAGCATCATCTTTTAGGATTTGAAATAGCTCAACTGGAATTCCATCATCTACACTAGCTTTGTTCATAGTGATGTTTCCTAAGGCCCACTTGACTTCACATTTCAGGATGTCTGGCTCTAGGTGAGTGATCACACCATAATGATTATCTGGCTCATGAAGTTCTTTTTTGTATAGTTCTTCTGTGTATTCTTGCCACCTCTTAGTAATATCTTCTGCTTCTGTTAGGTCCATACCGTTTCTGTACCTTATTGAGCCCATCTTTGCATGAAATGTTCCCTTTGTATCTCTCATTTTCTTGAAGAGATCTCTAGTCTTTCCCATTCTATTGTTTTCCTCTATTTCTTTGCACTGATCACTGAGCAAGGCTTTCTTATCTCTCTTTGCTATTCTTTGGAACTCTGCATTCAAATGGGAATATCATTCCTTTTCTCCTTTACTTTTCACTTCTCTTCTTTTCACAGCTATTTGTAACGTCTCCTCAGACAGCTGTTTTGCTTTTTTGTATTTCTTTTCCTTGGGGATGGTCTTGATCGCTGTCTCCTGTACAATGTCATGAACCTCCAACCATAGTTCATCAGGCTCTCTGTCTATCAGATCTAGTCCCTTAAATCTGTTTCTCACTTCCACTGTATAATTGTTAGGGATTTGATTTAGGTTATACCTGAATGGTCTAGTGGTTTTCTCTACTTTTTTCAATTTAAGTCTGAATTTTGCAGTAAGGAGTTCATGATCTGAGCCACAGTCAGTTCCCAGTCTTGTTTTTGCTGACTGTATAGAGCTTCTCCATCTTTGGCTGCAAAGAATGTAATCAATTTGATTTCTGTGTTGACCATCTGATGATGTCCATGTGTCTTTTTGTGAGAAAGATGTCATATTTTCTTGAATATTTTTTTTTAGGATACTATTTTAAAGTCTGATTCCTCTATTGTTTCTCAGATATTTTGTTCTGTTTGCTAACCTTGGTCTTTGTTCTCCTACTCTTCTGGATTTCTTTAGGTGTTTCATTCCTTCTTGTGAGTAGAGTGTTGTGTTGAGAGTACAGGTAACTGATGTGAGTGGCCCTGTGTCCAGAAGGCTCTGTTCTGAAGAGGGCTGAGTGCACAACGTGTGTAACTGGCCAAATGTCGGCACAATAGATTCCACATGGGCACCTGAGCAGGTAACTTGACTGTGGGCATGCAGTGCTGCAGTCTGTTTCACTCTTTTTCTGTTTAATTATTTCCTGGAGGTCCAGCTTTACCTCAAACTTGGCTTCTTCCTCAGGCCCTGGCAGCCTTGCCAGGTATTCTTACTTCCTCTTTATGTGGATTACACGTTCTTGTTAAAGTGTAGTTCTTGGGCTTCGAAAGTTCAGTTCTGAGGGCAAAATTCCTCGTTTGCTTTCCTGTCATCACTAATGAACTTATTCTGTCATACAGTTGCTTTCTCTATCATTTCAAGGGGATAAACAGAGTCCAAGGATGAGTGAGGAAGTCTGCCTTTTCATATCCTGAGGCCTCCCCATCCTGTTGTAATATTTATTCCAATTAATTCAAAAGTCAGCCAATAAATGGGCAGTTATTTCATTTGGAGTGAAATCACCTACTAAAATGATGACAATGAAAAATACTAACTAGCCTTCGAAACTTTACAAAGACACATTTTCCCTGCAGAAGACCCTGGGCTCTGTCAGGTGCAGGGTCTCGGACAGGCTCCTTGGCAGGGATGCTCGTATTTAGGGAAGGAGGAAGGAGCCCACCGGGGGAGACCAGGCAGAGCTCTCATCTCTTTGTTGTTTCTTAACATCAAATTTGTCATTTGCTATAGCCCTTACTAGATACTGAGGCACTCTTCTAGAGTTTTATTAATTGAAAACAAAAAATAACAAGCATATTTGATCAACTTGTAAAGCATGGAGTGTAAGGCAAGTTCACTAGGTGCCCACGGAGAGCAGAGGGAGCAAGTTCAGTTCAGTCACTCAGCCATGTCTGACTCTGTGACCCCATGGACTGCAACACGCCAGGCTTCCCTGTCCTTAACCAACTTCCAGGGCTTGCTCAGAGTCATGTTCACTGAGTCAGTGATGCCATCCATCTCATCCTCTGTCGTCCCCTTCTCCCCCTGCCTTCAATCTTTCCCAGCATCAGGGTTTTTTTTTTTCCCAATGAGTCTGTTCTTTGCATAAGGTGGCCAAAGTATTGGAGTTTCAGCTTCAGCATCAGTCCTTCCAATGAATATTCGGGACTGATTTTCTTTAGGATTGACCAGCTTGATCTCCTTGCAGTCTAAGGGACTCTCAAGAGTCTTCTCCAACACTACAGTTCAAAAGTATCATTCTTCAGTGCTCAGCTTTCTTTACAGCCCACTGTCACATCAATGCATGACTACTGGAAAAACCATAGCCTTGACTAGATGGACCTTTGTTGGCAAAGTAATGTCTCTGCTTTTTAATATACTATCTAGGTTGGTCACAGCTTTCCTTCCAAGGAGCAAATGTCTTTTAATTTCATGGTTGCAGTCACCATCTGTGGTGATTTTGGAGCCCCCCCAAATAAAATCTGTTTCCATTGTTTCCCCATCTGTTTGCCATAAAATGATGGAACCAGATGCCATGATCTTAGTTTTCTGAATATTGAGTTTTAAGCCAACTTTTTCACTCTCCTCTTTCACTTTTATCAAGAGGCTCTTTAGTTCTTCTTCACATTCTGCCATAAGGGTGGTGTCATCTACAATTCTGAGGTTATTGATATTTCTCCCGGCAATCTTGATTCTAGCTTGTGCTTCATCCAGTCCATCATTTTTCATGATGTACTCTGCATATAAGTTAAATAAGCAGGGTGACAATATACAGCCTTGATGTACTCCTTTTCCTATTTGAAACCAGTCTGTTGTTCCATGTCCAGTTCTAACTGTGGCTTCCTGACCTGTATACAGATTTCTCAAGAGGCAGGTCAGGTGGCCTTGTATTCCCATCTCTTTCAGAATTTTCCATAGTATGTGAACATACTTCAACAGTATGTGAACCATGAACTTTCAGATGTTCAAGCTGGATTTATAAAAGGCAGAGGAACCAGAGATCAAATTGCCAACATCCATTGGATCAAGCAAGAGTGTTCCAGAAAGACATCTACTTTTGCTTTATGGATTATGCCAAAGCCTTTGATTGTAGATCACAACAAACTGTGGAAAATTCTTAAAGAGGGAGCAAGCAAGGAATGATATCAGCCTCCCTTTCTGAAGGGTTGGGTGTGCTCAGCCATGGTGTCCAGTGTGGGGAGACTTGGGGCCCAGCTGCATGTGGGGAAGGCTGCATCATTGTTCCCTGCGCTTGGCAGATTCAAGGATCTCCTTGACAAAATGAACTTGGAGACATGTGGTAACAGAACAAACAAAATGAATAGATCACTAGGGCCACAACTGGATCAGAGGCAGCTCATGACATTGGAAACAGCAGATGGGGAAACCTCAGCAGTATCTTTGGGTCAGAAAACAACTAGGGTGGGCACCCAATGGACCCAAGTGGGGGACCACATCTTCCCTTTAAAAACAGCCATTGAATTCAGATACATGGCTCAAAAATATGATATGCTAGTGAAAAAATGAATGCCCTTTATAGAGATCGGCTCACTCCCAGCTCTAGTCCCACTGAACTCTGTTGGTCAGACCTCCATGTGCAGTTCTGGGCATTGAGTGAAATCTTAATAAACTCTGGAAACATATCAAATCAGTATGTCTTGATCCCCAACTCTCCTGATTCCTTCTTGTTACATGGCTCCTTCACCCCAAATCACTGACAACCGTTGTTTCAAAAGAAGGGAAAATAGCTTAGAAAAAATAGGAAAGATATTTTTCAATATTGAGACTCCAATTTGACTTTTCTTGAGAGTATAGAGAGGCAATAATCTCGAAAGCCAGACAAAAAGGAGCTGTAAATTTTCACATTCGCCTTTAGATATCCAGGGTGGATTATGACAGTCTGAGCACAGAGCTATAAAAGGAAACAGATTTGAAGAAGTGGAGGATACAGTAAAAGGAAAATTCCTGACGTACTACTGTTTCACACGGTGCAGAGCAGAAGAGCAGTGCTGTGTAGGGAGGGGTCTCGATGGAGGAGTTGGCATTAGCACTGTTGCTCACCTGCATCCTCACAGGCTGAGCAGCGTAACCAGAGATTCCTGCCTCTTCCAGTGGGGGCATGCAGGGGATTGGGAGGCCTGTGGACCTGGCAAGATCTGGGTCAAGTGGTGGACTTTGTGAGTGAAGGGTAGAGGAAGGATCAGGATTTTAGCAGAGAATGCTCATATAGAGATACTTGGAAGATGGGGCACTCTGATACCAGCCCAGAGGGCCAGAAACCAGATAAGTGGGACATCTCCACAGAGGACAGTGATGACACAGAGGCTGTAGTGAATGACTTCTTAAGTCCTTGCCCATCTCTACTGCCATTTGGATACAAAAGGCACCTCTGGATTTACACACTGTTTTGGGCAGGGTAGGGCAAGGGGATGGGGGATGCTTTGTGAGGGGAGAAACACCCTTCTGGAGAGTTTTAACTTTAAATCAATTGAATATTGATGTGACTGGATTCTGGGTCATTCTGTTATAACTCCATGTACCTGTGTCTGAAAACCTCTCAATCTGTAAAACTGCTCAAGAATATCAGCAAAATTTATAGGAAAAATAATTTTAGATGCAAACTTCTCAAAAAAACCTGTGTGCTTGGTTAACCAGAGCACTAACCAAACAATCATGTCTATTTCAGGACTAACGTAGTCTAGGACTGACTGGTGGTCTCAGGCTGCCTTAGGGAATCAGAGTTCTAGGAAACAATAGTGCAAGGGTACAGGCTTGTTGTGCTGGCAGGAGGCAGGTGGGCTGGAGTCCTGAGCATGGCAAAGAGCCTTTGGTGTAGATGTGAATTTAAGAGACAAACAATTCTCAATTCAGTTCAGTTCAGTTCATTTGCTCAGTCATGTCTGACTCTTTGTGACCCCATGAACCGCAGCATGCCAGGCCTCCCTGTCCATCCCAACTCCCAAAGTCTACCCAAACCCAGGTCCATCAAGTCGGTGATGCCATCCAACCATCTCATCCTCTGTCATCCCCTTCTCCTCCTGCCCTCAATCTTTCCCAGACCCATTTTTAATTCTCTTAAAGTGCAGAGTAGAAGGCTTCTGCTTGTGTAGGTGCCAAGCTGAGAGTGTTTTCTTTTCTTGCTGATGGTTATAATTCTATTCTTGCTAATTCTGCTTCCCTTGTTTGGCAGAAATGGTGTATGAACCAAAGTGACTTCTGCATTATATTGACATCATCTTCCTATTAACCAATCATGTATGAGTAACTGACATTATAAAAATGTGCATCATAGGCGAATAGTCTTTATTTTAAATGGGAAGAAATAGTTAAATTTATTTGGAAAGTCTAATTTTTCTTTTCATGATTAAGAAAGGAGCTTCTGAGTAAGACAAAAATAATTGTAGACAGCAAAATCTTTTTGAAAAGCACATCTGAGTCAACATCTGTGAATTCTGATTCAGCCACACACCTATTCAAAAAGACATGGATTAACTAACCAGAGGGCAACCGGCGTGTGGAAGGGGCCGCTGCTGCCTTATCTGAGGAATAGATGTCTGAGGCATTTAGCCTTAGGGGAAGAGACTCAACAGAGATGTGACAGCTGTCTTCAAATATTCTAAGGGTTATGGTTTTGAAGAATGAGATGTCTTGTATTATATAGACATACTGCAGTGACTTTGTCTTAAGCTGAGAAAATCTGTTATGTTTTATTTCAGCAAAATCATTTATGAAATCACCCCAAGCACCTCCTGTAGACCTTCACTTTCGCTCTGAAGCACCTCCAGTAATCCATAAAATACAGTTTGATAAGTCAGTGCGATGGAGAACAGAGCAAGGACCAGCAGGCGGACATCTCCTCCAGCAGGTAATAACGATATTTAGAGGATATGTTTTGAATCTGAGTTGCTTATTTTGTGTCATACTCTCTACTTGCTGTTCTGGCATTTAAATTCACGCTTTTTTTTTTTTTTTTAAATGGCTGCACTGTATGGCATGCAGGATCTTAATTCCCCAAACAGGGATTGAACCCACACACCCTGCAGTGGAAGCGTGGAGTCTTAACCACTAGATCACCAAGGAAATCCCTAAATTCACACTTATAAGGAAAAAGTCTGCATGCCTACCCTGTGTGAGACACTGTGACACTTCCCTAACTCTTGCTTCAGCATCCTGAAAATTGTTCTGTGTTTCCCTGACACATGTTCCATGTGGCTTGTGAATTTTATTTGCCTTCTCCGAGGACTGTTTTCCTTCAGTAGTTTGGCAGGTCTGCCAGGAACACTGCTGTGTCTGACACTCCTGGATCCACACCTCTGGATCCACCTGGCACTTCTCACATCTAATGGGCACTTTTGCCTCTTCTGTGAGAATCACCTCATAATACCACCGCTTCTGTAGTCACTTCTCTTCCTAGTTGAGCATCTCTGTGACTTCCAGACCCAATATCCTCTTGCTGGCACCATGATCATCCACCAGATTGTTTTAGATGCCAAGGCAGTTCCATTGTGAATAGAGGAAAAATGTTTATCCCTATGCTATACGTGGTTATAGGGGTCCTAAACCTGGGAAACTTGTGCCCAATGTCATAAAGTAGAGGTCCCAACCTGTCATGATTCCCAATCTTTTTGGCACTAGGGATCAGTTTTGTGGAAGACAATTTTTCCATGGAAGAGGGGTAGGATGGGGAATGGTTCAGGCAGTAATGCAAGCTGTGGTTCAGGTGGTAATCGGAGCAATGGGGAGTGGCAGATGAAGCTTCACTTGCTCACCCACCACTCATTTCCTTCTGTGGGCCTGGTTCTTAACAGACCAGGAACTAGTACCTGTTTTTGGCCCAGGGATTGGAGACCACTGTCATAAAGGATGTTCAATGATACAGAGATGTTATCTTTTATCTCAGGCATCCTTTGTTTAGAGAACTCAGATATGAAGACAAAGTTCACAGACACATTCAAAAGACTCATATAAGGATGTATTCAGGATCATCCCTCCCTTCTGATGACCACAGTTTGTTTACTGGGTCAAGACTCCCATTCTTGGCTCTGTTTTGTTTCTTTTTTAATCAATTAATTTTTCTATTTTAATTGGAGAATAATTACAATATGGTGATGGTTTTTGCCATACATCAACATGAATTGGCTACAGGTACCCACGTGTCCCCCAATCCTGAACCCTCCTCCCACCTCCCTCCCCACCCTATCCCTCTGGGTTGTCCCAGAACACCAGGTTTGGGTCCCCTGCTTCATGCATCTAACTTAGCTGGTAATCTATTTTACATATGGTAATGTACATATTTCAGTGCTATTCTCTCAAATCATCCCACCCTCACCTTCTCCCACTGAGTTTAAAAGTCTGTTCTTTACATCTGTGTTTCCTTTGTTGCTCTGACTATAGGATCGTCATTACAGTATTTCTAATTCTGCATATATGCATTAATATACAGTATTCGTTTTGCTCTTTCTGACTTACTTCACTCTGTATAATAGACTCCAGTTTCATCCACCTCATTGCAAAGGAACTGACTCAAATGCATTCCTTTTTATAGCTGAGTAACATTCCATTGTGTATATGTACCAAAACTTCCTGTTTTCTCTTAGAAACCTCTCTATTCCTCACACATGTACACATCAGGAAGGCAGATTCCATTGCCAGATATTCCCAGATATTGAATACCTTGTGTAAAGACTCTACTACATAATTATAAATGGAATGCATTTGCATTGTAGACAATTTGGAAAATATAAAACTATACTCATCATTCCATCATACTTAATAATATAGACTGTATGGAGAGAAGAAGACCAGGTATGAGATCACGTGTGAGGGAGAGAGATTTATTTTTATGCATGTAAGTTTACGTCTTATTTTGCTGATTCTCTTCATAACAGTGATTGGATGGTTGTGCAATTCTGTGTTTGCTCTGGATTTCAAGTGATGGGATGGTGGCTGGGCATTCTGACAGTGTGGCAAGAATACCCAAATGTTGGTGCCAGGATGTAGTTTGTGTGGGAATACACACATGGCTTCAATGTGGTGATCAAGGGGATGTAGAATTCTGTTAGCAAAATTTTAAGTACATGCGGAATACATTCTTTGTATAAGGCAAAGAATCCTGTAACTTCAAAAATGGCATTTGAAATAGATTTAAAAATCATTTAAAGTACTTAAACCTAAGTACTTTGTTCACAAAATCTTTTACTAAATAGTAATTAGATGTATTCACAATCTTATTGGATTTGGGAATCCTTGCCAGGCATTACCAGTGTCTCTTTCTGCTTCCAACCTCGCTGTAAGCCTGGTAAGAAGAGAGAGCTATTTCAGACAGAATTTCTTCAAAGGACTTTCTAACACATTCCTAACACTCACTCTAGTTATTCACCGTATTCTTGCAGTGACAAGAAAATATTCTTTGCCACATATAATCTGACTGCCTGCTAAGAGAGGCGGGCTCTGGTAACTGGATGAACAAATGTGATGGCAGTGATGATGAAAGTTTGGGACAGCTGAGAGAGAATAAGATTGCTTTGCATTAGGTATAGGAAGAGACTGAGAAGGAAAGAGTTCAGGAAAGAAAGGAGAGAATGATTTAGAGGAAAATGGAAGTGGAAAGTCACATTTGAGTGGAAATCAAGTGACCTGGAGGTGAGAAGACTTACTTGAGAAGGGTTGTAATTGGTTCCCTGACTGAGGCTGTGGAATTGAATAAAGGACTTATTGTGTTACTGAACCAAACTTGGGTCCACTTGCCCATGTGTAGTAAGGTAAATCTACTTAGTTCCTTATACTGACTTCCTCTATGGCCTTCAGGGAAATGTTTTAAAGACAGGGTGAGGGAAGGGAGTTGTGTGGTATGTGACCAGTGGACATTCTTCTGATTGGTTGGTGGTGAGGTAATGGGGGGTCAATATCATTAAAATTCTGTCTCCAACCAGTCTGGGGTCTACATCTTATGGACTTCATGCAGTTAACTTCTTCAACCTGGTGAGGGTTTTAGTATTTACAAATTAGCTCAAATGACAGAGCTCAGAATATTATCTATAGCTCTTGAGGAAGTACATCATATTTCTATTGTAGACAGAACACTGTTTTGGTAATGAAAACATATAGAACTCTATTTCCACTTTTAAAGCAATATTAGAATTTTTATTAGCAAAAATTACCCCACCCTCACTGTTGGTGTTCAGAATTCTAAGGAAGGGTATAGTTAGGTGAGTGCTGGACCTCTGAAGGTGGAGTATCAACTAGTGAGTGGTTGGACTTCTTGATCCCCATGATCTAGCAGGTGCAAACTGTGGAGGGGGGCCAGGCCCAGCAGTGAGGGAGCAGAATATGTTAGTACTAGAACAACCAAGAATCCCTGGCTTCACTATTGCTGGTACATGAAGGTGCATGGAAAGGCTAGTGTTGGAAGTATTGAGGCAGTTGGAGGCTGGGCTCAATCATCTGTGTTTGCTGGAGCTTCACTAAAGGGGACTGAAAACAAGAGAAATGTCCCTTCTTTCCTCTTGGCACTGTCCAATCCTTTGGTACCTCCCTTAGCAGAACTTATTAGAATGTCTACTGGGAAGCTAATATGAAGACTGGATTGTGCAGATCTAGGCCCAGGTACAGAAGCACTTGGGACACTGCGAAAATAGGTCAATAACTGGTACTGTCTATCCCCTCAGCTAACCAGCATCCATAGTCTTTCAATGAAGATAAGAGTTTTATGACACAATTATTTTCCATACAAACCAATGTTGTAATCTCTCTCGAAAGGATAAATTTCTACAAAAATCATATGCACATCTATTTGAATATTCTGTTAATGTAAGGACAAAATTAAAGACTCATTTCATCAATGGTAGTATCTAAGTAAAATAATAGGAGAAAGGATATAGGGGGAAAAGAATGACTTAACTTTAGCAATGTCTATGCTACAAACATGGTAGAAAATATTTATAGTAATGACATTTTTGTAATTGTTCATAAAGCCATGACTGATATTTACAACTTCCTTTCCACTATCTAGTTTATGTTCCCTTTATCCTAAGCTAGCAACTCAGGGAGTAAAGCTTCTTTATTGGTAGCAGGACTTGAACTTTCATTCCTAAAAGAGTCTGAATTCCCAGAAGTCATTATTTTAGTATGTTGATGTAGATTTCCACACATTTTATCCCTAGACGTGGAAGTACTAAGAGACATTCACAAAAGACTATAATTTCCAACCATAGTCCTTTCTGCCCCCAGGACGTGCTCATGCTTCTGGTTAGCCACTTCAGTCATTCTGACTCTCTGCGACCCCATGGACTACAGCCTACCAGGCTCCTCCATCCGTGGGATTCTCCAGGCAAGAGTACTGGAGCGGGTTGCCATTTCCTTCTTCAGCCCCCAAGAAGAGCAGAACCCAAATTTCCCAGCAGTAGGTGAGACTGTTTTTGAGTCATTTGATTCAGTAGCATGAAAAACCCAAATGGTCAGAGAAACACAAGTGGAATCATATTTCCTTGGGAATAAAGATCCCTAAACCAGAAAACCCAACATTGTAGAGACCGAAAAAAAAAAGTTACTCGGTAGATTAGATAGTGTATTTATAGGAGGGTCTATTCCCAGATTCTAGCCCTTGGTTCTGCCTGTGGGCTAAATTACACCATGTGCTGGTTGCTGGTTAAAGCAAGTGTTTCATCCTATAGGAGAGAACCTGAATTTTTTAGGGTTTTCTCTCTCAATTGGCCTTTAATTGGCATTCCTGTTTGATCAGAGCAATTACTTCTAGGTGATGTGGTACCTGGTAAGACTAGTAGATTCCGTGGGCATGGGTGTACCACTATGCTTCTTTTGCCATGAAATAAGGTCCTTGGTTAAAAGCAATGTTGTGTGGGATACCATGATCGTGAATAGGCATTACATGAGTCCAGGGATAATGTTATGGGCAGGAACATTACAGATAGGGAAGAGAAGTTCATACTCTAATACGAGAACATTTCAATCAGCAAAGTGGCTGCCTCCTTGGATGAAGCTTTCCAATATAAGTAGCCCATTACTAAGTAGCTCTCTGGCTTCTGTGCAAATGATCGTGTTTTAAGGCCTGAGTTTCGATCTAACAATAGGTAGAGTAGACAGTCATAGTGGTTGCTAGAACAGTTTTGGAGAGTGGAACTCCATGATCCTGAAAGAAAGTGCAAGTTGCTGAATTGTGTCCGACTCTTTGTGACCTCATGTGTAGCCTGCCAGGCTCCTCTGTCCATAGAATTTTCTAGGCCAGAATACTGGAGTGGGTAGCCATTCCCTTCTCTAAGGGATCTTTCCAACCCAGGGATCAAACCCCAGTCTTGCACTGAAGGTAGATTCTTTACCATCTGAACCACCAGGGAAGCCCAAGAATACTGTATTGGGCAGCCTATCCCTTCTCCAGGCGATCTCCCTGACCCGGGAATTGAACTGGGGTCTCCTGCATTGCAAGTGGATCCTTTATTAACTGAGCTATCAAGGATGTAAGCTTCATCATAACCTCCATCTGTGCCATTAAGAACTCCGCAGTGACTGGGGAAAGAGGTTACCTGCCACAGAACGTATCACTTTGAATATTTGTACACTGAGAACCTCTCCTGTGTTGGAAGTCCTTTGATAATCCTATGAGGTGCTAACTTCATGAAGCCACTGAAAAATAAATTAGTGAATCAAGTACTAGCACTTTTTAAAAGCTCAGAAAATAACACCTCTGAAGGTCAGGATAATGGTGAAAGATGTTGTCATTATCACACACCAGCATGTATTTCCAGAAATAAAATATCAACAGAGTAGAAGCAGTAAATAGCAATAGGAATATAGTGATTATCAGGATAAGTGAACCTAAAAAGATCTTTGGTGGTGGCTAATTCATCATATGTCCAGAGGTATGAAAGAAATGGGCAGCCTACCAGAGTAGTACTTGACAAATTCTTTGCAAGTGGAAAAATTCTTAGTCTCGTGGACAGAAATCTGACTTGAATTGTGTAGTAGAGATTCATGGCTCTTACCTGGTTCTGTGCTCTAGCCTGTCTGCAGATGCTGAACTTTTCTTTCTCTTTTGTTTTTTGTTGCATTCTCAGTATTTTTAAAGTGAATGGATATATGAATGAATGAATGGATATAGATGGATGGTATAAAAATGGGAAGGAGAAGCTGTTAGGATTTGTTGGCTCAATTAGAAAAATGGGTTGAGTAATATTCCATTGTGTATATATACACCATGTCTTCTTTATCCATTCATCTATGGATGGACACTTAGTTTCTATTGTATATTGACTACTGCAAATAATTCTATGATGAACATAGTGGTGCATACAACACTTTGAATTAGTGTTCTCATTCTCTTTGGATAGATACCCAAAAGTGGAATTTCTGGATCTTACGTTAGTTCTATTTTTAATTTTTTGAGGAATTTCTATACTGTTTTCCATAGTGACTGCACTAATTTACATTCCCACCTATAGGGTGCAAGGGTTCCTTTTTCTCAGCAATCCCACCAACATTTGCTATTTGTTGTCTCTTTGATAAAAAGCCATTCTGACTGTCATTTGTAGCAACATGATTGGATCTAGAAGGTATAATGTTAAGTGAGATAAATCAGACAAAGGCAAATACTATATGATTTCATTTATACGTGGAATCTAAAAAACAAAACAAACAAACAAAACAAGAAGCAAACTAATAGATACAGAGAACGAACTGGTGGTTGCCAGAGGGGCAGGGGGTTGGCGGAATGGAAATGGATGAAGAGGGTTAAGAGGTACAAATTTCTAGTCAGAAATAAATGTCATGCTGTAATGTACATCATAGGAAATACGCTTAACAATATTGTAATAACTTTGTGTGGTGACAGATGATTGCAACACTTACTGTGGAGATCATTTTGTGATGTATATAAATGTCAAATCACTATGCTACACACCTGAAACTATTATTGTATGTCAACTATACATCAATTAAAAAAAAATGGGTTGAAGCCCCAACTTGAAGCATTAGATGCACAGGAAAATGATGATAGTGTTAATAGACACAGTAAATTTAGGGAAAGCAATTCATAAAAGACGGTAGGGAGTACAAACATAAGGGATTCAGCTTTAAAGCTGAATCCAAGAATTATTGCAAATCTTTTGCAAAAACTTTCAGAGGTCACCCAGAATCAGCTTTTCACTTATTATCTTGATAAACAAGCCATTCATCTGGGGGCGTCTTGCTTCTATTGTGATACATACAATAGAGATGATCTGTGTGATATGTATTATGTTAGTCTCAGGCTGACACTCCCATCCCCAGATCCCTACGCCTGCCTCATATACATTACCTTTTGTGGCTGAACGGAGCAGACAGATAGAAATGTTTACACAGAGAACTCCTCATTACCTCTGACAGACATATTTTAGCCTCACAGCTTCCAACCCCAGTCCCTGGAAGACTGCCCGGCATTGTTGCCAGGTATCATTGTCATGGAAACCACAGACCCTCCCCCTAGGGTGAGACACAGAGAGGCAAAGGCAGTGTAATAATGGATTTCTTTAAAGGCTCTGGTCCCTCTGATTTTCCACCTGACAGGACTGTACATGTGTCGCTCTGTCCCTCTGGGGGCCACAGGGAAAGCAAACCTGTAGAGCTGAGGTTACTAGCTAGGCTTTCAGAAACAGAAGAACCTGGGAAAATCCCACTCAGGAAGCAGGGTCACAAATTACTCTCCAAAGCATAAGAATGTTATTTTCTCTAAATACAAAGCTGCTGTGTTGGCACTTCTTTCGGAAAAGAATGGTATCTACTGAGTTTTTGACACTGTATAGATAACTTCAGTGAAAATGACTGTTCTATGCCAGATATTTACTCAACCAAATAAAAATATTGCCTTGGCCCCTTACACTGAAGGTGGGGGCTGGTGGTCATCAATAAAGGGGCATTGCCTAGCACAGGGTTTCTTGCCTTGGATATTACTAATATCACTAATAGTAATATTAGTGTTGTATTGTCCTCTTGGGCTGGGATGTGATGACGGAGGGTAAGTACATATGCAGTCATGGAGCTGGGCACTGGATCATGTGCATAAGATTCTTTGTAAATTGCATCTCTATAAAATACTCTCCTTAAATTTAAAAAGCAGAAGAGGCAAAAAGTGAAAAAAATATCCTTAGCATGAAAAATGAAAAGCAAAGTATTGTACAATATTCAAAGCAAAGATTTTTTTTTTTTCTAATTTGCTATTTTTTTGAAAAGTGGATTTAAGGTGTAGCTTCCTACAACCATACAACTTCAATCCTGAAACTTCAGTTGCAGCATTTAAAACAATGCTTTTCTCTGAGTTA
Source organism: Odocoileus virginianus (assembly GCF_023699985.2). Taxonomy (NCBI): domain Eukaryota; kingdom Metazoa; phylum Chordata; class Mammalia; order Artiodactyla; family Cervidae; genus Odocoileus; species Odocoileus virginianus. Next base: position 35,941,192 of record NC_069697.1, read on the forward strand.
CTAAGGACCTTCATTATGCTAAGGACTTAGGGTACTGCACACATACTCACCCGACAGTTCCTCTGGGATGAGGTTTAAATGCTTTTCCTTGGGCCTACCCACTTCCTGCCCTTTGTCTGCCCCAGCACTCTCCTCCCTCCCCAATCAGGTGGGTGATGCATCACTGCTCACATCCCTGGACTGCTCTCCGGAACATGGCTGCTCTTCCTGGCCCACACTTCTCTCCTGATGCTTGGAAGGAAACTGTGATGAATCTACACTAAAGTTCTAAGTGAAATGCTGAGGTTAGTCGGTAACGTCAGTCATTGTCTTGCTCATTTTTCAGTTTCCTGTCTTCCCCAAGCAACCACCCTTGTGGTTATTATTACAGTGTGAGATAGAGCCTTCCTGAAGGAGGGCATCCTCAATCCTGACCATTTCTTCCCTTCTCCTGGCCCATCCTAAGTCTTATTTCTCTTCTGTCTTCATCTCTATTATCTTCTCTAGATATAGCACCCAATACATGATGTTTCCATCAATTTTATTTTATTTTCTCCAATTGTTTCCTTCTTCTTCCTTCTCGCTCTCATCCTCCTTGATATTCATTCTACATTCTTATCTCAACTAAAATCCAATTGTGTATGTTTCTCAACACCCATAAAACTGAAGATTTATATTCCATTCTTTCAAATCTAAGGTATAAAGCATGAGAAAGAATTTGGTCTTTTAAAGAGGGAAAGAAGTTCCCCTGGGGGAGAAGAAACCGCATGGATAAGGATCCTGTGGTGAACAAGTATCGTAGTCTGTTCTAGAAAATACAAGAAGGCTAAAGTGGATACGGTGAGAGTGGACTGGAGATGTAGTCAGACAGAAGGGAGGGGCAGAGTCACACAGGTTGAAGAGGAATACATGGAAGAAGAGGGTCTTCTATTTCTGCTCTAAGATCATCCTGGCAGGCAGGCGGAGAATGGGATGGACGAGAGAAGTTAAGAAATAAGATGGGAGGAGACTGTCACATGGGATGGAGATGACAAAGGCTGAACTGTGGGACTTACAATAGAGGTGAGCAGAGAGTGTGACTTCTTCATTTGCTTGGAACTGTAAACTGGTAGGGTATTGATGAGAAGAGCTAAGCAACGAAGAAATAATATCTTCTAGGTTTCTTCTGGCTTGTGAATGGAGTGAACAATGGTATAATTTACTGGGAAGAGAAAGACAGGTGAAGGAAGGTTACTTTGTGGAGTTGTTTTAGAAAACTGTGAGACACCCAAGGGAAGGTGAAACTGAGCAGGACTCTGTGGGGCTCCTGGGCACAAAAGCCTTTCTGTGTCTCCCATTTCTTTCTTTTCTTTTCAAATTTGATTATTTTATTTCCCCATTTCTTGATTATGGGAAATAGACATCTTTTCCAGTTTCATGACCATCCCTGAGTGCAAAAGGACAGGTTCAAACAAGTTGCTAATCAGTAAAGGGAGGTGGTGTAGACAAGAGAGAAACAGTCAAGAACCAATAGTGCAGACTTGGGGCAGGGTCCTGGTTCCCCTCAAGAGATACAGATAGCAATATGTTTGAGCTGTTTTGCAGATATTGAAACCCCCACCAGGTGGGAGAAGTTAACTGTATGCTGTCCATAAGTATGCAGATCCCAGACCTGTTGGAACCAGAGGGTTGCTGATGCTGACTCCCGCTTATCTCACCACCAACCAATTAAAAGAATATCCACAAGCTGATTACACCCTCCACTTTGAACGATTATTCTACAGGTCAGGACACACAGTTTTGAGGGCATAACCCCGCTATGGCCCCCTCTGTCTGGCAAAGCAATAAAGCTATTCTTTTCTACTTCACCCAAAACTCTATGTCTGAGATTTAATTAAGTGGTGGTGTACAGAGGATAGTTCCAATATCAAAGGTATCAACTAGGCAATTGTTCAGTTGCTAAATCATGCCCAATTCTTTGGGACCCATGAACTGCAGCATGCCAGGCTTCCCTGTCCTTCACTATCTCTCAGAACTTGCTCAAACTCATGTCCGTTGAGTCAGTGATGCCCTCCAACCATCCCATCCTCTGTCGTCTCCTCCTCCTGCCATCAATCTTTCCCAGCATCAGGGTATTTTCCAATGAGTCAGTTCTGTGAATTAGGTGGCCAAAGTATTGAAGCTTCAGCTTTAGCATCAGTCCTTCCAATGAATATTCAGGGTTGATTTCCTTTAGAATTGACTGGTTGGATCTCCTTGCAGTCCAAGAGACTCTCAAGAGTCTTCTCCAACACCACAATTCAAAAGCATCAATTCTTCAGCACTCAGTCTTCTTTATGGTCCAACTCTCACATCCATACATGACTACTGGAAAAACCATAGCTTTGACTATATGGACTTTTGTCAGCAAAATGATGTCTCTGCTTTTGAAACTAGGCAATATAGAAGGCAATTCTAGAGCTCAGGAAATGCTCAAGACTGGAGACATAAACGCAAAACTCATCCCAGCATACAGATGGTATATTCATTGATGGAAACTGATCAAACCACCTTATGCTTCAGCCTATAGAGACATCTTCTTTGGTTTTAGCAATGCAGAGGTCTTTGATGACCTTGGCAGTCTCAGTGGAGGACAGGGATAGATGATGCTATGTGGTGGGGTATGAAATACATGGGAGATGAAGTTGAGACAGCCTTTATAGACAGATTTTTTTTTCCAGAAATTTGGTTATGCGGTGGAGAAGAGGATTGGATCAGTGGCTGGAAATGGGTGTGGGAATATGTGTATGCATATATATGTGTTATATATAATTTTAAAAAGTGAGAGATACATAAGAATACTCATATGCATACAAATTAGAATGAGAGAATAACTGGGGTGGGCGGGGGCGGTAACTGAGGGAGCCAAGTCTTTGAGAAAGGGGAAGAGGGTAGATGCAGTTGTCCTTTGACAAAAGAGGTTTCTTTCCCATTGTGAAAATGAAAGTTGCTCAGTCTTATCTGATTCTTTGCCACCCCATGGACTATACAGTCCATGGAATTCTCCAGGTGAGAATACTGGCATGGGTAGTCTTTCCCTTCTCCAGTGGATCTTCGCAACCCAGGGATCAAACCCAGGTCTTCCACATTGCAGGTGGATTCTTTACCAACTGAACCACAAGGGAAGCCCAAGAATATTGGAGTGGTAGCCTCTCCCTTCTCCAGTGGTTTTTCCAGACCCAGGAATCAAACCAGGGTCTCCTGCAATGCAGGTGGATTCTTTACCAACTGAGCTACCAGGGAATCTATTGTACCACTGTGCCAGGAGTAAAAAAGATGACTCTGTGGGTAATTAATACTGTAAGTTTGGGGTGGGCAGATGTAGGACATCACATCTGATGGGTTACACTTCCTTAGAGTATATGACAAGATTATATGCTGTGAGTGGATTGGGGTGTGATAGAGTTGAAGACAGTGAAGGAGATATGAAACATTGAATGGGGGGCAATGTGAGTCTAATGGGAAATGGGATAAGTTTTGGGGGCAGCACTGACTGGTCAACTACCTTGAGTAACTTTCCCCATCAACATCCAAATTCCTAGCATAGAAAAGGTGGTTCCATCCTTATGTGGTAGAGAGAGAAGGAGCAAGCTTTCTGAAACCTCCTCTTATAAGGGCACTAATTATGTTATGAAGACTCCTCCATTATGAGCTCTTCTAACCTTAACTACTCATGGAACATCAAAGGCCCGCCTCCCAATACAATCACATTGGAAGTTAGGGCTGTAATGTATGACTCTAGGGACATGATTCAGTCCATAACAGGTGAGTTTTTGGCAACTGATTTGAGAACAAAGACCTACCCATATAGCGTCCTCCGATCCTGACAGATTTCATAAGAGACGTCCTCTCCCAGGTGACCTCATTTCCCAGAGTTATGTGAAGGAAGATGACAGCTTCTGTGGACACCGCAGAGGAAGAATTTAATACACTGGAGACTCCATCTCACTTCTCAAGGAATGGCCATTCTCCTGTCACTTTTAGACTGCAATGTGAACTGTGAATCACAAATATGCAAAAGGAATAAACATAGGGGCTGTATCTTAATGGCATTTGGACTTTTTTTTCTTTTTTCAATTTTGCAGATTCTTCTTTCATGTTGGGGGGAGGAAAAAATGGGCCAGCTGCCAACCGCTGGGTGAAATGGGAGCAGTGTCACCACCCACATGGCTGTCTTATTGCTGACTCTCAATAACAGCACCAGGGCTGGCCTTACAGGAGAAAGGAGCTGGGGTTCTGGAGCTTGAATGATGTTCCTACTCGGTTGCTTCCTCCTTCCTTCTCTTGTCCACCTGTAACCACTGTTGCTAATTTTGATAAAACACGCCCTAGAGCTAACCCCATGTTAAATCTTTCTTTTTTTGGGTGGGGTGGTCATGCTGTACTATGTGATATGTGGAATATTAGTTCCCCTACCAGGGATGGAATCCATGCCCCCCTGCATTGGAAGTCTGGAGTCCTAACCACTGGCCTGCCAGGAAAGTTACAAATGAAATAAAGATATTTCATTTGTGATGATGACAAGACTTAAAATTTTTTCAGGTTGTAAAATTATTATTTTCAGAAAATTCAGAAAATGTAGAGGAGCATGAAGCAAAATAAAAATCGCTTACCATTCTATCTTCTAGCAGTAACTGGTGGGTGTTAATATTTGATGTAATCCTTGTAGACTTTTATCTCCAAGGGTATGTGTTTCTTTTCCCTGATAATAAAATGAGGGTCAAACTATATAGTACTGTGTGTTCTGCTTTTGGGCTTCCCTGGAGGTTCAGATGGTAAAGAATTCACTTGCAATGAGGGAGACATGGGCTTGAACCCTGGGCCGGGAAGATCCCCTGGAGGAGGGATAGGCTACCCATCCCAGTATTCTTGCCTGGAGAATTCCATGGACAGAGGAGCCTGCGGGGCTATAGTCCATGAGGTTGAGGAGACTGAGCAACTAACTTTCATTCTGCTTTGGGCTCTTTCAGGGGTTTCTCTGAAGCTTACAGGAAAAGCAACTACTCCTTGGTCTACACTCAGCATCTTTATAGCTGTCTTAAACCTGCTCTTCTGGCCTTAGCCAAACTCATCTCTACAGCCAGATGGGTTAACTCACTTGGACCTGTCTGTGCTCCGTGCTAGTTCTATTACTGCTCACCTAGAATGGCTTTCATATTCTCTTCATATCCCAGAGGCTAGTTATCTTTCAAAACCTAGACACGGCACCTCCCCTGTGATGTCTCCCTGGAAGTCAGTGCAAGTGACTTCCTCCCTTCCAAATTTCCCCAGCTACTTTCTCGGCTTGGCATGCTTCCCCCCAGATGGTTCAGTCCTCACATCTTTTAGGTCTTTATTCTTTGAAATGAACTTCCTGAGACTGCAACTACATTTGCATCACAACCTCTCCATTCCCCTTTCCTGTTTTATTTTTCTTCAGAGCCCTTACATTACCTGATATTTGATATGCTTTGACTTTATAGTTTTTGATCGATCAATGGTTTTTCTACCACCACAAAACTGTAAGCTTTATGAAAATAGGATTTTCCTCTCTTTGGTTCATTGCTGTATCCTAAATGTCTAAAGCAGTGACTGCCACATAGTAGACACCCCAAAAATATTTAAGAGAAAGAAGAAATAAATTCATGTTAATCATTTCAAACTTAGAATATCACTTTGTATTTTTCATGAATGTGTACGTTCAGTTCAGTCTCTCAGTTTTGTCTGACTCTTTGTGAACCCATGGACTGCAGCATGCCAAGCTTCCCTGTCCATTGCCAACACCTGGAGCTTGCTCAAACTCATGTTCATTGAGTTGGTGATGGCATCCAACCATGTCATCATTTGTTGTCCCCTTCTCCTGTCTTCAATCTTTCCCAGCATCAGGGTCTTTTCCAATGAGTCAATTCTTTGCATCAGGTGGCCAAAGTATTAGAGCTTCAGCTTCAGCATCAGTCCTTCCAATGAACATTCAGGACTGATTTCCTTTAGGATTGACTGGTTGGATCTCCTTGCAGTCCAAGTGACTTTCAAGAGTCTTCTCCAGTTCAAAAGCAACAAATCTTCAGTGCTCAGCTTTCTTTATGGTCCAATTCTCACATCCATACATGACTACTGGAAAAACCATAGCTTTGATTAGATGGATCATTATTGGCAAAGTAATGTCTGTGCTTTTTAATATGCTGTCTAGTTTGGTCATAGTTTTTCTTCCAAGGAACAAGTGACTTTTAATTTCATGGCTGCAGTCACAATCTTCAGTGATTTAGTTCCCATTAAAAAGTGTGTTCATATTGTCTATTAGTGAGAATGTAAACTTTTTAAGGCAGGGAGCTATATATTTCTATCTTTTACATATCTACTGTTGTTTAGGTCCTTTGTGTAGTATCACACATATAACAAGAATTCTAGAAAGTACACTCCATGAAGATGGGGATCTTTGCTTTGATCATTCATGTATGTCCAGGACCTAGAAAAATGCGGACACATAGTCACTGAAAACTACTTGCTAGGTGCCTCTGCCTGAATAATGAATTGATAAGGTTCTTATAAAGGCCCTTTCCTTCTCACTGAGTTCAGACATCTCCAGGATGGAACTCAATGCTTCAAATTGCATTATAAAGACATTGTCATCAGTCTTCTTCTAGGGAAAACATTTTAAAATGCAAATACTGTGTGTGTTTATGGTTTCAGTGGGAATAAGGCAACAGCTTAGTTCTGAATCTGTTTTTCTTCTTGGAAACCTCTTAGAGCACAAAGGAGAATACCAAAACAAAGCTCATAAGTGACATTTTCCAGTGAAACTTGAAGTCAGAGAAAACTGTAAACTCCATATGAAGAATAAGTTTTACTAAATATAGAGCCAGGAGTGAAACTAAGTAAGAAGTTGCAGCAATAACATACTGTTAAGTGAAAACAGTAAAGCTCAGAAGAGTATCTAGAGTTTCCTTTCCTGTAAGAAGGAAGAGGGTATAGGTGCATAGCCAAGTCTGTGCTTATATTTGCTGAAGAGAAATCAGGAAATATAAACCAGAAACTTAAGGGACTGGTTTCCTACAAGGTGGGATGGATGGAAAGAAGGGGATGTGCGGAGAGAGTAGCTGGATGAAGGGCAGCGGGTGACACTTTGTAAGTGTAACTTCTTGTTCAGCTCTGACTCTTAGAGTCAGAGAACTATTAGAGTCATGGAACTCTTAGAGTCGTGGGACTATTTCACACACCTAATGAGTAAACAAACAACTAAAAGCAAGTAGGCTGTGGGAGGAACACAAAATGGAATAATACAAACACTGAGAAGCAAGCCTACTGTGTTCCAAACAAATAACATGCTCACACTGAAGGAGTGGGAAAGCAAAGAACTAAGTAACTGGGAAACAGTGGCTTGGATTGACTGCTCTGAGGTCAACACAGAACAGTACACGAACTCGTGGCCACCTCCTTAGTGAAAGTAGGTTGGTTCTCTGTCACTGGGACCTGGACTGGCAATTCTGAAATTTATTAAAGCACTCACTAGAATTGCATAAATAAGTAAATAGATAGTAGATAATGAAAGCTGGGTTCTCTGTGTGAGAAGGAGGTTATGAATAAGAAAAGGAAGGCTAAAATGAATCCTGTGGAACTGGATTGGAACCAGTGGTATCAATATGAGCTCCCGGTTTTTACTACACATTCAAGTAGATAAATACATAAATATAGATATGTGTGTGAAGTGGGTTAAAGCCCGTACATGTACTTAACTCTGGCTGCTGAGAGACCAAGAATCTATGATGTCTACCATCCAGATCTTTTTTTCTAAACATCATCCTCTAAAAAAAGGAATTGAGTGGCTCATTCTGGGGCTGTGTGTGCATGCTGATTTGCTTTAGTTGTGTTTGACTGTGCAACACTATGGACTGTAGCCTGCCATGCTCCTCTGTCCATGGGATTATTCAGGCAAGAATACTAGAGTGGGTTGCCATGCCCTCCTCCAGGGGATCTTCCTGACCCAGGGATCAAACCTGCATCTCTTATTTCTCCTGCATTGGCCGGTGGGTTCTTTATCACTAGCACTACCTGGGAATCCCTATTTTGGGGCTCGTTTGTACGTTCAGTCGCCCAGTCGTGTCTGACTCTTTGTGACCCTATGAACTGCAGCACACCAGGCTTCCCTGTCCCTCACCATTTCCTGAAGTGTGCCCAAGTTCATGTCCATTGCATCAGTAATGCCATCCAGCCACCTCACCCTCTGATGCCCTCTTCTCCTTTTGCCCTCAATCTTTCCCAGCATCAGGGACTTTTCCAAATGAGTCAGATGACCAAAATACTAGCTTCTGCATCAGTCCTTCCAATGAGTATTTAGGGTTTATTCCTTTAGGATTGACTGGTTCTGAGGCTACTGCAGGGAAAATACAAACTGATCCTGGAATGTCTTATAGTGCCAGAAAATAAGGAAATGCTCAAAAAAAGCTGGAGGTGGTGGTGCTTATTGAAACAATATAGGAGCCAACTTGAAGGAGCTTCTAATGTTGAAACAGTTTAGCAACAAAATAATGACAGTGTGAGGTTTTAACCCATAGATGCAAATGAATAAGTAAATAAATAGCCATGAATCCATGAATGATTATTTATATTGAATGAACTCATATAGTACAAATCTTCACTTTTCCCCACTTGAATAACAGTTTTCTATCACCAAGATACACTTTATCATATATTAATTGTTCAACCAGTCCATCCTAAAGGAGATCAGTCCTGGGTGTTCATTGGAAGGACTGATGCTGAAGCTAAAACTCCAGTACTTTGGCCACCTCATGAGAAGAGTTGACTCACTGGAAAAGACCCTGATGCTGGGAGGGATTGGGAGCAGGAGGAGAAGGGGATGACAGAGGATGAGATGGCTGGATGGTATCACCGACTCGATGGACAAGAGTTTGAGTAAACTCCGGGAGTTGGTGATAAACATGGAGGCCTGGGGTGCTGTGATTCATGGGGTGGCAAAAAGTCGGACACGACTGAGCGACTGAACTGAACTGAATGGATGATATAGTTATTTTTGTGTGTGTATGACCATGGAGCCTGGTCCCACATTTTTCACATGGTAGGAGCTCAATAATTAAACAGGAAGGAGATTTCTCAACTTGGACTTGTGGAGGAAATAGGTAGCTTATCTGCTTGAAATCTCACTTCAGGTTATTTTTATTGTCTCTCTCTCTTTTTTTTTTTTTTTTTGGTTGGGGAATTTTTTATTTTTAGCTGGAACATGGCCTCTTTATAAAAATTTAGAAGACCATGTGTGTTTTCTGATGAATTATACCTGGGGTAAGAAGAGTAAAAGTAAACCACACAGTATCAGTGAACTTCCAGTGAATGATCAATATTATAGACGGTTTCATTTTCAGAGGTTGGCGTTTCCTCTAATGCTGCTGCTGAGACAAACTAGGCCTGCCAAATGCTGTGCTGTCTCATTTAAAAATCTTATCATTGATTTGAAAACAAAGCAGGAGGGATTTAGCTTATATTCCTTTGCCTTCCCATCGATGGACTATCTCTCGGCTGCCTCACACCACGAGGCCTGGCTGGGACTCTACGGGGCTGTGGATGATCAGAGCAGCTCTATCTCAGCAAAGCACACAGGCATCGATATAAAGCCCTCAAAATAGTGTCTTCCAAAGTCTCTTGTTTCCTAGGATTTCTTTTTTTCATCTTTTTCTCATCAAATAGATAGGAATGAATACTCTAGACACCACCTTTGAGGAGACTCTGTGAATACCTTTCAAATATCGTCACCTGTGAGACTCCTTTCTGAGAGGGACCTGGGAAGCCGGCATCTGGAGATGCCTGATACGTGAAATCTCACCTTTTGAAATAAGAAGGCAGAAGAGCCTTCAGCCTTCCTTGCTGGTGCTGGCCACTAGGTACTGAGCAGCCAGACAGCTTTGAGTTTGTGCGTTTCAGGTTGTGCTGGGTTTTATAAATGTGACTTTGAAAAAAAAAATTTATACAACTTCAAGGGATGATGCATTTTCTTTGGTAAGGTAGCCCAAAGCTTTCAAATAGTGATAAATCATCTGAGCGCATTAGTGGGTTTGAGAGGCAACATTTATTAGCTAACGTTGCCATTTCTTTTCCCACCCGGATTTCCTTTCAAAGAAAATTTATTACCATGTCTCTTTGACTGAAATATCTCCTCAAACACAACTGGATCGAAAATATAGCCAATCCATTGTTTTTACCTACCTTAATAACTAAACTGAATTGACTATATTGTTGATTCCAATTGATTGTGAAGAAGTCTTCTAATTTGGCTTGAAAAAAAATTAAGCTGGTAACCATCTGAGTCAGTGACCACATAAAGAATATGACCTGTGTCCTTTGCAGACTAACTTTCAGTTTTTACTGATGTATCTAATTTGCAAAGTTATTTCTTTTTCCCTTGAGAAAGATGATTGCATTAATGACAACGAAATGCTTTATTTCTCTGAAAGCTTTTGTAGTTTTTTGGATCCAGATTCTTTGTCACAAAAATCATATTTTTCCAACTTTCCTTTCAAAATAAAAAGAATGCATTCTTTTTTGACTGGGAAAAAGTGAAAAAGTAATTCCTAATTACTCGATTCTAGCTTAAGAATAGGCTAAATCAATTTTTTTTTTTCATTTTAAGTTACTGAAGTGCATTTTGCTGAAGGCTTAGATTTTTTTCTAACCATTTTTGCAGGTGTAGAGTTGAATCTCTTCTTCAGACACTAGGAAAATATCTGAAGGTTCAAGGAATCTAGGAAGAGATTTCTTATACATTCCTGTGCTAAAGAGAGAAGAAAACTTTGTTACTCTACTCAATAAACCAAGATAAAAATTAAAAACAGAGAACTTAAAACCATGGTGAAATAAAGAGTCTGCCTTTGTGTTTGATAGTTGACTGCTGATGGCGTCAAACCCATGCCTTTCTCTTCTCTTCTTGCCTCCTATCTGGGCAAGCCAGTATGGAAGCTGTGGACTCCTTTCCTTGATGCCAACTACTTTCACCCTGGCCCTACTCTCTAATCAAAATAAGAATTAAAGCCACTCACTCCTTTCACTCAAGCCTCTTGGGACCAGTTTGGGTGTCTGCCTTGGGTTTCCTAGAAAGCTACATTATGTGAATAATAAATATTTCAGATCTTCTCAGTGTATGTGTTGCATGAATAATCACAATATCTGAACCAGTCGTGGGTGGGGCATTGATCCTCTTTCTAAGGGCAACTACAAAATAATTGGTGCTACAAGTAAGACAATGTAGGTGGTGACTGTCTCTTCTCTTGCTTTTGGTTTTCTCACTGGTTAGCAGTGAGCATGCACTCCTGCCTGCTGGCTAATCTGTACTTTGACCTGTGCCACTTTATGCTACATTTGCCAAGTCCTACAAAGCCTCTGTTATAGATTTCACTTACTGAAGTTATTGGAAGTTTGGGAAAGGAGGAAAATGATTAGCTCTTTCTCTTCTCTCCCTCTTTTTAAACATACGTATATATTGCAAGCTAATTATCATAGTGGTTAACTTTCATCACTGCACATAGTTACAATATTTTTGTGTGTGTGATGAGAACCTTTAAGATTTACTTTCGTAGCAACTTTCAAATATACAACACAGTATGGTTAGCTTTAGTCACCGGGTTGTATATTACATCCCCAATGCTTACTTATCTCATGACTGGACGTTTGTACCTTTTAACAACTTTCACCCATTTCCCCAGCTCCTACTTCCCACCAACCTGCTCTCTGTTTCTGTTACTTAGGGTTTTTTAGATTCCACATATAGGTGAGATTATCCAGTATTTGTCTTTCTCTGTCTGATTTATTTCACTAGCAAAATGTCCTCAAGGTCCATTCATGTTGTCATAAAGGGAAGGATTTCTTTCTTTTTTTAGGCTGAATAACCTTCCATTGTGCACATAAACCACAGTTTCTTCTTCTATTCATCTGTCAATGGAGATTTAGTTATTGCTTGTCTTGGGTATCAAGTGGCCCTGGGCCACATGTTTTAGCCTGAACCTATCTATGAGTCTCAGATCACATTGTGTCTCCATTTCAGCATAAGCAGTGGTTAATACTGGGCTGAGGGAAATGACTCACCCTGTGATTGTTGGCCCTGTCTCACGTAGGCAAAGGCCTTTGTTCTGTAGACTCATCAGGGGAAAGACTCCTCTGGGCAGTATATGGCCCGTCTGGTGATCACTTACATGAGGAAGAGTGGTCACTCTGTGGAGTGCTAAGGTTATACTCCCAAAAGCCCGTGGCTCATGAGGACTCTATAAAATGATTCTTCTTATGCTGCTGCCCAGACTTCTGTCATTGAAAAGATTATGTCCCTCTGGATTTTAGGAATTGAACCCAATGTCTAGATTCTTATGAAAAACAGTCCCAAATGCTTCACTCCATGCACTTTAAAGGGTCCAAAGACACCACTGCCCTAGGGAACACCTGCAAAATAGATGTCAGAGACTCTGGGTTTGGTTGAGTGCTGCAGCTCATCAATGTAACAAAGGGTTAAGCCCAGGATCCCTAATCTCAGTAAAGCAATGGGAGAGGTCTCTTACCCCCATCTGACAATCCCTGGAGGAATAAATTTGTAAATGTGAGCAGGATAGAGCTTTCCAAATCGCTCATAACCACCAAAACCAAACCAAACCAAACCAAACCAAAACACCTGATACAAGAAAAGGAAACAAAAACTAAAACAGACAAAAGAGAAGGAAACTAAAACTAAAACTTAAAAGGGTATGTATCATTTGGCTTTTGCACCTCGCCCCACATAGGTTTTATGTGCACACTATCTTTACAGACAAGATCTTTGCCACATCCAAACTTCCCCAGGAGCAGAGGTCTGACATCACACTGATGACAGTCTCCAAGCAGATTCATTGACACAACCATTCAGGAAACAGGGATGGTCCATTGCCTTACACCTATGATAAGGTCTGGACACCTCAGTAAGATTTCTGCTAATTACTTGGACACCTGTTGATGTGCTCTGTCCCTATACTGTCAAAAAGCTACTAATGTCCCTCCTAGCATTCCCAATATTAAGACAGGACTTTATAGACTTTAGATGCAACTTGTTTCTCATTTCTAAGTGTTAAACCCATTCATACTGTACCACAAATTGGTTTATTTTGAGTGGATTCCTGTATAAGAAAAGGCTCTAATATCCATCTAAATTGCAACTGTGATCCCCAGATAGCCCTTCACTGTTGAGATTTTAGCAGCCTCTTTTCAAGATTCCAGGCTTCCCCGGTGGCTCAAACTGTAAAACATCTGCCTGCAATGCAGGAGACGTGGGTTCAATCCCTTGGTCAGGAAGATACCCTGGAGAAGGGAACGACAACCCACTCCTGTATTCTTGCCTGGAGAATTTCCTGGCCAGAGGAGTCTGGAAGGCTACAGTCCATGGGTTTGCAAAGAGTTGAACACAACTGAGTGACGAATGCTTTCTCAAGCCCCCTGGAGTGTCTGGACAATGCATTGTAGCCATAAGTTGCCCATAAGCTTCTGGTACAAGAAACTGCCCATCTCAGCTCACAACACACACCATTAGAATGGCAACTCCTGGCCACATTCTGGGCCCTTTGAAGACAGAGGCTCACACAGGTCCTGAGCCCATGACTCCCTGTGCATCACACCTTAGGTCTTGGAAGCAGCACCCTCAGACTGCCATGGCCACAAGATTCCCTTATTGACATAATAATGGTACTCATAGCCTAGATCCAACTCCTGGCCTCTGAGCATATCGCACTCACAGAAGGAAGTGGTTTCTCCTGTCCTCAGTTCCTTGCTAGGTGCAACAGTACCAAAGGAAGTCCACCTCTCTTTTGGAGCCATTGGCCACCTGGGAAGCTCTTGGAGATCACCTGAGTAATACAGAAAAGGAGTCTGTGCACTTTATGGGTGATAGTGTCACCATCTCTTGTTATAACCTGCTGGACACTTCGGCTATCCATCCCCTAAATGGACATCTCTGATCAAGCATGGGATCTGAAGGTCAGCATAGTTGGCTGACCTTCAGGCAATTATCTTAGCACTAAGAGGTGACCCTGGTTAATAATCAGCTCCACCTGCACAATTTTAGATTTGTGGCCTACTGCCAGTGGTCTGGCTGTCTGGTCCTATGAATATCAACAACAGCAATCCCATATCCAAAGTCCTCCTCTTTGAGGTAAAAACCTCTGGAAGTTTCTTGTCTCTCAGATACCCAAAATATAAATTAAGACCACGTACGTCTATGTGTATATTAAAGCCACACAACACAGCCCCACTAACATTTCTTATCCTCTTGGAAGTTGTAGATACTACTGATGGTTACAAACTATGATAGAGTGAATAATAACATCTAAATATGTCCACATTCTAATCCCCAGAATCAGTGCATATGTTAGCTGATAGAAGGGATTTTGCAGATGCAACTAATTTGAAAATCTTGAGGTGTGAAGATTATTCCTGATTATGAGCCCAGTGTAATCAAAAGTGTCCTTATAAGAAGGAGGCAGGAGGAGCAGAGTCAGGAAAGGCACTGTCAATGAAAGCAGAGAGAGAAAGTCAGAGAGAGTGATGCTGCACTGCTGGCTGTGAAGGTGAAGATACCACAGACTGAGGAAGGTGGGTACACTCCAGAGGCTGGCTGCAAAAGGCAAGGAGTTAGATTCTCTCCTGGAGCCTGTAGGAAGGAATTGGCCCTGCTGACACTTTTATCTTAGCCCAGTGAGACTGCTTTGGACTTTTGACCTCAAGAACTAAGACAGTGAATTTTTGTTGTTCTAAGTTTGTGATAAGTTGTTATGGCAGCCATAGAAAACTAATACTCAACCCAAAGGCCTTCAGTTCTCAAGGGGCACAATGCTGGACTCTTACTGACCTCATACGACAGGCCTCATAGAGCACCGTCAAGGTTTACTTCAACCAATCCCAGTTCAATTAAAGGAGACACAACACATTTCCATCACTGACCAAGCATCAGGGGAGATTTTTAATGAAGAGTCTGACTCAGTGTTTGACATTTGGCTGCTGATACATTGTAAGTCTTACCACTGCTTCTCTTCTTGCCCCAAATCTGGAAAAACTGATAAGAAAACCTCCCTTCTCCCTCCCTTGGGTCAGAAGTTCAAACCACTTAAATCTTTTGACCTCAGGTGGACACTCTCACCTTGATCTGATTCCTCAACCACAAAAAAAAAACTCCCAAACCACTCACCTGCCTTTGTTCAAGCTGTTTTGGACCAGCAGTTATCCTCCTCTCCCCAGAAAGCCTCATTACATGAGTCATCAACCTCATCACCCTGCCAGTTTGTGGCATCATCAAGCTCAATTCTGACCAGTTTTGGTTGAGGGTTTGATCTTGCCTCTGTCGGGTGACCACAAAAGAGCAAGGTATCTCAGCCAGGTGGGATGCTAAATGCACATCTTTTAAAATTATTGTTTTTCCCCTTGTTTTCTTTTTTTCCTTTGAAACTGATTTAATATTAAGATAAGCAAGACACTTTAGAGTGAAATGGGAGACTTCAAAGCAATTCATGCCCTCAGGCTTTTTTTGGGAATGGGTTCATCCTGTCATTAGGGCTGTTTCAAGGGAAAAGACTGAGAAACCCTGTATTAAGAAAACATGACTTCAAATCCAGAGTCAGACTATTTCAGAGGGAATACCTAGTAACCTGCATCTGAAAACTGATCTAACTTCTCAGGACAAGCAACTCATCCTGAATAATATCCAAGTGAAGAAGATTTGAATATTTCTTTAAATATCAGTTAACACCTGTGTACCTGCACAGAGATTTACATATTTTGGAGATTACCAACATAAAAAATTAATTGCCATTCCTTTCTTTTCTGCATTACTAATTCATCAAGAATTCGTAATGATGTCTTGAAAATCACCAAATAAGTGGCTGCTCCATGAAATCTATGTGTATGTCTCTGTGTGCGGAGAGAGAGAGAGAGAGAGAGAGAGAGAGAGAGAGAGAGAGAGAGAGAGGGATCTAAAGCAGTTGAATTGAGGACAGAAAAATTCGTATGTGCTACAGTAGTATATAAAGTACTGTGAATGTATTTGCCCAGTTGCATTCTTCCAAACTAAAAAATTTTAAATGCATTTTGTCCCTTAAAAAGTCACATTCTACAGAGCAGTGATGAAGGAATATCTGGTCACCCAGGCACAGAGCCCATCCCAAGGGGGTTGATGCCGAGGCAGTGCCCTGGAGCCAGTTCACCAGGGCTCCCATGAGAAGCCCCACAAGCAGCCCAGTGCATGTATTTTACTCACACCCCGAACATACTGCTGGTGGTTTGGTTGCTGGGTAGTGTCCGACTCTTGCGATCCCATGGACTGTAGCCCACCAGGCTCCTCTGTCCATGGGATTCTCCAGGCAAGAATACTGGAGTGGGTTGTCATTCCTTCTCCAGGGGATCTTCCCAACCTGGGAATCAAACCAGGGTCTCCTGCATTGTAGGCAGATTCTTTACCAACTGACCTACAAGGGAAGCTGAACATACTCGTCATTGCTTTAAATGCTTATTCTTCCACTGCTCCATTTTAGCCCTGGCTGGAAATGGGCATAGAGGGGGAAGGGAAGTTGGAGAAAGGATATAAAATCCCTTCAAATACCTCAGCTGTTCCCTGGACTTTCTTTACTAAGTAGAGCCCCTTTTCCCTTTATGACCTGCCTCAAATCCCACTTGCTAAAGCCTTTTCCTGACCATTAGTCTGCAGCTTAATGAAATGTCTTCTTTCTTTGTGCCCCTTCTTGCCTGTTCCACTCACCTGGTAGTTATTCATCCTTTCCAGTGCCACTTTTCTGTGTTCTTAACCTTATTAGATTTTAAACTTTTTATCCCCAATTTGAATAAAATCTTATCTTAGAAAAAAGTTAATCTTATTGATTTATTTATCTTTAGCTGTGCTGGATCTTTGTTGTTGCAGGGACTATTCTCTAGTTGCGGTGCCCAGGCTTTTCATTACAATGGCCTCTTTTGTTGTGGAGCGTGGCCTCAATAATTATGTTGCATGGGCTTGATTGCTCCTCAGCAGGTGGGATTCTCCTGGATCAGGGATTAAGCCCTTGTCTCTTGCATGGCAGGCATATCCTTTACCACTGAGCCACCAGGGAAGCCCCTGAATAAAGTCTCATCAAAGGCAAGGACAGCATCTTAAGGTTCTTTTTATCCTTGACGTGACATATTTGAGTGACTTCAAACCATAGTTACTCCATAAATATATGTTGGATGAGTGGATGTTGATTAAGTTTTGGCTTCTGGGAGAGTTTCAAAAGGATACGTACTTCCCAGTCTGGTGAGTACCAGTGAGTCTGACTACAGAAAAGACCATTAGTATTGAAAGGACTTGCATATTCATAGTTAATTAAAAATCTAAACTACTGATATATTTACTGAATAATTTCCATGTGCTAGGTATTATGCTAAGTCTGGTGAATTCAAAGATCACTAAGAAATGGTCATAGTGTTGAAGACCTCACAACGTAAAAGGGAGACAGAAACACAAATAGATAACATTAAGGCAATAGAATGAGTTTTAGTACAGAGGGGTGAACACAGGGATTTACAAATAAAAGGAAATCTTTGAAGGAAAGTTATGGGATGGTAAGCTTTGTCTTGATCATCAAAACAACTGACACAGTAAGAAGACTCAACCAAGCTCATTGCTCAGTAGATACTAGATTATGCTTCTCTTTCAGTTTTCCACTTTGCATCCCAAAGCCCTACTGTTGTTTGCAGATTCAATCTCACTCTTTGCTCTTTCGTTTCCATAAACAAAAACATTTTTTAAAAGTTTTTTTATGTGTTTTTAAAATTTGCTTTTAGTTGGAGAATATTGCTTTACAATAAATCAGATACTGTTGCTTTTTGTGTCCAACTCTTTTGTGACCCATGGACTGTAGCTCACTGTGTTCCTCTGTTCATGGGATTTTCAAGACAAGAATATTCCTTCTCCAGCCATAGTATATATGTATCTTCTCCTTCTTGAGCCTGCTTCCCACTCCTTCTTCCTACCTCTGTAGATTATTACACAGTACCAGGCTGAGTTCTCTGTGCTATGTAGCAAATACCCACTAGCTATCTATTTTACACATGGCAATGTATGTATTGGGCTTTCTTGGTGTCTCAGAGGTAAAGAATCCGCTTGCAATGCAGGAGACCTGGGTTCAATGCCTGAGTCGGGAAGATCCCCCGGAGGAGGAAAGAGCAACCCACTCCAGTATTCTTGCGTGAAGAACCCCACAGAAAGAGAAGTCTGGCAGGTTACAGTCCATAGCCACAGTCCGTAGAATTGGACACGACAGAAGCAACTGAGCACGCACACATGCAATGTATGTATTTCAATACTGCTTTCTCAATTCCCACCTGTTCTGTCCCCTGCTTCATACACAAGTTTGACTTTTTCTACAGGGATCTATCATGCATCCTTTTCTTCTTTTTCCCCTTGAATGATTTTGGCTAATTGCTTAGGGAATTCTATGGAAACAATTATAACCTGTTTTTATTTTTAATTCCAGTGGTAGAGAGGTGAAAGATTTCCCAGAAAATCTGTGCTAGTAAGGAAGAAAATTTTTAGAGTTTTTTTCAATCTTGATTTACTATGTTGGAAACAGGTTTAGATTGACTGCTTTTGGAATCCCCTTGATATACGACTCAGGTAATTAAGTGAGACATCTAGTCCTCAAAAGATCAGCTTTAGAGTGAGGGTGTTAACATGAAGTACCATCAATTACTGAGTCCATTTATTGATTGTATCGGGTTATACATGGACTAATATTGTTTGCATTGAGAATGAGATGACTGCGTTTGACTAGAACAAAGGGCATACAGGTTTGTCTTTGTTTTGTGACCCATGATTAATTTTTAGAAGGACAGTAAGCAAATTTCTGCCAGTGTTCTTTTTATTGGGAAGATGGGGCATTCCACCCTCCCTCATTTTTTTGTTGTTGTTAACACCAATATTCTTGTAATGCAAGGGTGCTTACATGGGAGAAACTGCTGGTTTGGTAGGGGGAACATATGTTTTCAAAAATAAAGCCTATGCATTTTTTATTAAAAGCTGCTTTTTGTAACAGCAGCATAATCTGCAGATGGAGCACTGCAGATATGGCCATCTTGCTGACTGTTAAAGAGTTTATTCTACATTAAATTGACTCCCAAGGGCTGCATTTTTCAGTGCTGTTATGACCACCAACCTTTCTTGTTGAGAAGGTCAATAGGCCTGATATGAAGTCTTGTAAATCATCAACTCACTCTTTCTGAAATATCTAATGTGTCCCAGTTCACATGCCTTACAAATTATAAACCACTGCACATACTGTATATCAACCAAGTAAATCAGCTGCTATAAATATAGGTTTTCTTTTGGTTCTGGACAGATTCATCCCATTGCATTTCATAGGTTTTAAATGCTTTTGGCTCAGTAGACAGGATCTCTTTTAGTGTTCAGGCATCAGAGAGCTGGGATACAATCTGTTTTAAAAATTTTATGTGCACAATTGACCCTGAAACATTAAAAATAGCTCTCTGAAATTCTAAAGAATATAGAGATAAAACAACGGATGTGTTGTTAACTACCCTGTTACTAGTTCATGGAAGACATAGAAATTTTATTTTGGTTATAAGAAAAGAGAAGATAATACGGACTGAATTGCACAATGTGTGGATTCTTTGCATTTGCGTGAAGGTAAGCTACAGTCCATCAAGCTCCTCTCGAGGGATGGGTTTGCAAAACTCTTAGTCTGTCTTCTCTGTTTGGTATGAAACTGTTTCTACACATTTATCTTCTTATTAACAGACAAAGCAAACTAGATACTGATAAAAATGTGGGACAATGAATGGATTATTAGTATGAAGTCATTTCCACTTTGCAATCTCCTAACTTTTTAAATTGATCGTATAATGAAAAAGTTTGCAGCGCCATGTGGCACTGCTGATAGCAATAGTGATAGTGGATACACAGCTTTCCCAGTCAGCGTGTCTTGAGTGACTTTTGTTTTTGTTTCCAGAGTGGTTTTGAGTTATGAATTTATTTCTCAAGCTATAAACATAGTAAAGCCTTTCTTCTTGGTCCTAAAAGAGGCAATAAAAGAAAGAAGAGGAAAGTGGGAAGGTCAGACATCAGGTTGGGAAGCAGAGGCAGAGACCTAATTCTGTCACTGACAGTGCTAATATGTGTTAATCTTTAGTTGGTAAATTGTGTCCAACTCTTTGTAATACCATGGACTACAGTACACCAGGCTTCCTTATCCTTCCCTATCTCCTGGAGTTTGCTCAAACTCATCCTCTTTGAGTCGGTGATGCCACCCAACCATCTCATCCTCTGTCATCCCCTTCTCCTCCTGCCTTCAATGTTTCCCAGCATCAGGGTCTTTTCCAAAGAGTCAGCTCTTCACATCAAGTGGACAAAGTAGTGAAGCTTCAGATTCACCATCAGTCCTTCCAATGAATATTCAGGACTGATTTCCTTTAGGATTGACTGGTTTGATCTCCTTGCAGGCCAAGGGACTAAAGCACCACAGTTCCAAAGTGTCAGTTCTTCAATGCTCAGCCTTCTTTATGGTACAACTCCATTACATGACTACTGGAAAACTCATATTTTGACTATATGGACTTTGGTTGGCAAAGTGATGTGTCTGCTTTTAAATATGCTGTCTAGGTTTATAATAGCTTTTCTTCCAAGGAGCAAGCATCTTTTAATTTCATGGCTGCAGTAATCACCTCCAGTGATTTTGGAACCCAAGAAAATAAACTGTGTCACTGATTTAATTTCCCCCCATCTATTTGTCATGAAGTGATGGGACTGGGTGCCATGATCTTAGTTTTTTTTTAATGCTGAGTTTTAAGCCAGCTTTTTCACTCTCCTCTTTCACTTTCATCAAGAGGCTCTTTAGTTGCTCTTTGCTTTCTGCCATTTGGGTGATATCATCTGCATATGTGAGGTTGTTAATATTTTTCCTGGCAATCTAGATTCCCGCTTGAGCTTCATCCAGCCTGGAATTTTGCATGATGTACTCTGCATAGAAATTAAATAAGCAGAGTGACAGTATACAGCCTTGAAGTACTCCTTTCCCAATTTTGAACCAGTCTATTGTTCCATGAATGGTTCTAACTGTTGCTTCTTAACCTGCATACAGGTTTCTCAGGAGGCAGTTAAGGTGGTCTGGTATTCCCTTCTCTTAAGAATCTTCTGGTTTGTTGTGATCCCCACAGTCAAAGACTTTAGTGTAGTCAATGAAGCAGAAGTAGATATTTTTCTGAAATTCCCTTCCTTTTTATGTGATCCAGCTTATGCTGGCAATTTGATCTCTTGTTCCTCTGTCTTTTCTAAATCCAGTTGTACATCTGGAAGTTCTTGGTTCATGTACTGATGAAGCCTAGCTTGAAGAATTTTGAGCATTACCTTGATAGCATGTGAAATGAGGGCAATTTTACTGTAGTTTGTAATGTACTTTGGCATTACCCTTCTTTGGGATTGGAATGAGATCTAAACTTTTCCAGTCCTATGGCCACTGCTGAATTTTCCGAATTTACTGACATATTCAGTGCAGCAGTTTAACAGCATCATCTTTTAGGATTTGAAATAGCTCAGCTGGAATCCTTTCAGCTCCACTAGCTTTGGTTGTAGTAATGCTTCCTAGGCCCTTTTGATGTCTGGCTCTAGGTGGCGGATCACACCATCCTGGTTATCCGGGTCCTTAGACATTTTTGTGCAGTTCTGTGTCTTCTTCCCACCTCTTTTTAATATCTTCTGCTTCTGTTAGGTCCTTACCACTCCTGTCCTTTATTATGCCCATCTTTGCATGAAGTATTCCCTTGATATTTCTAATTTTCATGAAGAGATCTCTAGTCTGTCCCATTCTATTGTTTTCCTCTATTTCTTTGCATTGCTCATTTAAGAAGGCTATCTTATCTCTCCTTCCTATTCTTTGGAGCTCTGCATTTAGTTTAGTGTATCTTCTTTCTTCATTGCCTTTTGCTTCTCTTATTTTCTCAGCTATTTGTAAGGCCTCCTCAGACAACCATTTGCCTTCTTGCACTTCTTTTCGTTGGGGATGGTTTTGGTCACCACCTCCTGTACAGTGTTACAAACCTCTCTCCATGCTTCTTCGGGCACTTTGTCTATCAGAGCTATTCCCTTGATCTACTTGTCAGGTCCACTGTATAGTCATAAGGGATTTGCTTTAGGTCATACCTGGATGGTCTAGTGGTTTTCCCTACTTTCTTCAACTTGAAGTCTGAATTTTGCAATAAGGAGCTCATGATCTGAGCCACAGTCAGTTCTTGGTCTTGCTTCTGCTGACTCAATAGATCATCTTCATCTTCAATTGGAAAGAATATAATCAATCTGATTTCGGTATTGATCATTTGCTGATGTCCATGTTCAGTTTTGTCTCTTGTATTTTTGAAAAAGGGTGTTTGCTATGACCAGTGTGTTCTCTTGGCAAAACTCTTAGCCTTTGCCCCACTTCATTTTGTACTCTAAGGCCAAACTTTCCTGTTACTCCAGATATCTCTTGACTTCCTACTTTTGCGTTCTAATCCCCTATAATGAAAAGGACATCTCTTTTTGGTGTTAGTTCTAGAAGATATTTTAGGTCTTCATAGAATTTTGACTTCAGCTTCTTCGGCATTAGTGGTTAGAATCAGTATATGAAGACATTTAATTTCTCTAAAATAATCAGTTCTCTTTATTTGAAGATTCCTTATTTGCAAATTTGCCTACTTGCTAACATTTACTTGTTAAACCCAGATCAATACTCATGGTACTTTTACCTCACCCTAAGTACATGTTCCCAGCTGAGAAAAACAATACTGTAAAGAAGTATCCTTTCACGCTCTATTAAGAGAGATATTTTGTTCCAATTTTTGCTTTTTTGATGATGACTTTTCTTTTCAAAATAGCCCCCAAGCATAGTGCTAAATGCTGTTTCTGTGTTCCCAAGTCCAAGAAGGCTATGATGTGCTTTCTGGAGGAAGTATGTGTGTTAGTCACATTTCATTTAGACATGAATTACAGTGCTGTTGACCCTGAATTCAATGTTAATTAAGCAATAATACATATTAAATGAAGTGTCTCTTCAAAACAAAGGAAATACAAAACAAGGAATACAATACAAAATAAGGAAATGTACTGACTGATTGATGAAAATGTGACCAGAGGCTCACAGGAACCTGTGTGTTTCCTCTAGGAGCAGTGGTTTAGTACTCATATTCAATATTTGTGGTGACTTGTAGAACATAGTTACCATGAATAAAGCTGTTCAACTGCATAATTGTTTTGTAAAAAAAAGTGTTTATAATGTTATGGTAATTCTCATGATGTTATGGTAGTTCATCTCAGAATTTTGAAATAGAAAGTGTCAAGCAGGAAAACAGAAGACACTCTATGTATTTCAAACGGAAAACATTTTAATAAGGACAATAAAGCCCTTAAATGATGTTTAGAAAGGCTGTAGGAAAAAAAGGTCAAGGAAGCTTCCAGCACTATTATTAGCCTGAAGCATTAAAGAGGGTAGTTTTGAAAAACTTCCCTGTAAACTGCTCTAAAGAAGTGCAAATCTTCTTGCAGCTGCCTCTGGAGAAGTGTGGCTTTTTCTTTTCCACTTTTCAAGTCCCAAGTAGGTGTCTTTTATCAGTTAATCTCGAACTATACACATAAGCGATACTAAAAAATGTTCCTGGCTCCTTTACTTACATCATCTTAGAAGAAAATGATAGCATTTTGGGTTGCCAAAAGATAGTTTAGAACAAGTAGTAGTAGTATTAGTAGCTGTAATAACAATAATGAAAAAAATGATAGTCTAGCTGTAGTAATAAGATATTCAGGATACAGTAGAATCAAGCTCAGTCTCCTATTAACAGCTGTGTCACAGCCCAAGTGACCATTTACAAAAGTTCTTCCCTGATTATATAAATAGAACCTTCAAGGCCACAGGTTTATTCTGGTTTCAGAGCACATGTCAGAATTTGCCAGACCTGGGTGTTTTTTGGGGGGCTTCCCTGAGAGCTCAATTGGTAAAGAATCCACCTGCAATGCAGGAGACCTTGGTTGGATTCCTGAGTTGGGAAGATCCACTGGAGATGGTATAGGATATGCACTCCAGTATTTTGGAGCTTCCCTTGTGGCTTAGCTGGTAAAGAGTCTGGATGCAAGGTGGAAGACCTGGGTTTGATCCCTGGGTCGGGAAGATCCCCTGGAGAAAGGAAAGGCTACCCATGCCAGTATTCTGGCCTAGAGAATTCCATGGACTGTATAGTCCATGGGGTCGCAAAGAGTTGGACACACTGAACGACTTTCACTTTCACTTTTGGGTGTTTTCCTTTTTCTAGTTTTTTCTGTGAGAGTCTGGCGGTATCTCTTCTAAATTCTTAAAACCCAAAAGACATAATTGCACCACCTTCTGCAGATGAAGGAGCTACTTGGCCCCTTGTTCATCTTCTTGATGGCATCTACTCTCACTGGTATCCAGGGCCTGACACCCACTCTTTGGAGGGAAAAAGACCTTCAATGCCTCATGGATGATTTACTCTTCCGAGGATAAACAGGTATAACAATGAGTGAAAGCTTAATAATTTGTTATCCCCAGATACTTATTTGCATTGCAACATGGAAGAAATTTCAAGGTCAGTGTTGGAGACATTTGAGGGGAGGATCACTATGATTAGTAGAGAAAGTCTTGGCATAGGAATGACCAGATCTGAGTTTTTATTCCAGTGCTTTGACAGCTAACTAATATAAAAACCATAGTAAGTTTTAAACATAAGATTTGAAGTCCTGATATATGTCCTCTTGGGGCTTTTGAATATTACTTTTGAATGGTCATTTCCCTTAAAAAGTTAAAGGAAGGTTTTGGTAAAAACACCTATATAACCCCCCCAAAGTAAGTGATCACGGATGGGATTTTTCAAAGGCTTTATTACCAAGGTGATGGATTCTGGAATAAATGAGAATTTGTTCAAATTTTGATTTTTTTTCATTTATTTGTATTAGTTGGAGGCTAATTACTTTACAATATTGCAGTGGTTTTTGCCATACATTGACATGAATCAGCCATGGATTTACATGTATTCCCCATCCCAATCCCCCCCTTCCACCTCCCCCTCCACCCGATCCCTCTGGGTCTTCCCAGTGCACCAGGTCTGAGCACTTGTCTCATGCATCCAACCTGGGCTGGTGATCTGTTTCACCCTAGATAATATACAAGTTTCGATGCTGTTCTTTTGAAACATTCCACCCTCGCCTTCTCCCACAGAGTCCACAAGTCTGTTCTATACATCTGTGTCTCTTTTTCTGTTTTGCATATAGGGTTATTGTTACCATCTTTCTAAATTCCATATATATGTGTTAGTATACTGTAAAGTTCTTTATCTTTCTGGCTTACTTCACTCTGTATAATGGGCTCCAGTTTCATCCATTTCATTAGAACTGATTCAAATGAATTCTTTTTAATGGTTGAGTAATATTCCATGGTGTATATGTACCACAGCTTCCTTATCCACTCATCTGCTGATGGGCATCTAGGTTGCTTGCATGTCCTGGCTATTATAAACAGTGCTGCAATGAACACTGGGGTGCACGTGACTCTTTCAGATCTGGTTTCCTCGGTGTGCATGCCCAGAAGTGGGATTGCTGGGTCATATGGCAGTTCTAATTCCAGTTTTTTAAGAAATCTCCACACTGTTTTCCACAGCGGCTGTACTAGTTTGCATTCCCACCAACAGTGTAAGAGGGTTCCCTTTTCTCCACACCCTCTCCAGCATTTATTGCTTGTAGACTTTTGGACAGCAGCCATCCTGACTGGCGTGTAATGGTACCTCATTGTGGTTTTGATTTGCATTTCTCTGATAATGAGTGATGTTGAGCATCTTTTCATGTGTTTTTTAGCCATCTGTATGTCTTCCTTGGAGAAATGTCTGTTGAGTTCTTTGGCCCATTTTTTGATTGGGTCATTTATTTTTCTGGAGTTGAGCTGGAGGTGTTGCTTGTATATTTTTGAGATGAATCCTTTGTCTGTTGCTTCATTTGCTATTATTTTCTCCCAATCTGAGGGCTGTCTTTTCACCTTGCTTATAGTTTCCTTTGTTGTCAAAAGCTTTTAAGTCTCATTAGGTCCCATTTGTTTATTTTTGCTTTTGTTTCTAATATTCTGGGATGTGGGTCATAGAGGATCCTGCTGTGATATATGTCGGAGAGTGTTTTGCCTATGTTCTCCTCTAGGAGTTTTATAGTTTCTGGTCTTACATTGAGATCTTTAATCCATTTTGAGTTTATTTTTGTGTATGGTGTTAGAAAGTGTTCTAGTTTCATTCTTTTACAGGTGGTTGACCAGTTTTCCCAGCACCACTTGTTAAAGAGGTTGTCTTTTCTCCATTGTATATCCTTGCCTCCTTTGTCGAAGATAAGGTGACCATAGTTTCATGGATTTATCTCTAGGCTTTCTATTCTGTTCCATTGATCTATATTTCTGTCTTTGTGCCAGTACCATACTGTCTTGATGACTGTGGCTTTGTAGTAGAGCCTGAAGTCAGGCAGGTTGATTCCTCCAGTTCCATTCTTCTTTCTCAAGATTACTTTGGCTTTTCGAGGTTTTTTGTATTTCCATACAAAATGTGAAATTATTTGTTCTAGTTCTGTGAAAAATACCGTTGGTAGCTTGATAGAGATTGCATTGAATCTATAGATTGCTTTGGGTAGTATAGCCATTTTGACAATCTTGATTCTTCCAATCCATGAACACGGTATATTTCTCCATCTGTTTGTGTCCTCTTTGATTTCTTTCATCAGTGATTTATAGTTTTCTATGTATAAGTCTTTTGTTTCTTTAGGTAGATATACTCCTAAGTATTTTATTCTTTTTGTTGCAATGGTGAATGGTATTGTTTCCTTAATTTCTCTTTCTGTTTTCTCATTGTTAGTGTATAAGAATGCAAAAGATTTCTGTGGGTTACAAATTTTGATTACTTAAAAGAATAAGTTGTTTGGTTGTTTTCTAGATCTGTGAGTAATGAGAGGTGGTTTTCCTTGAGATTTGTTTAAGATTGTTTCAGAATTTAGAAGGCAACTTCAGGTCTGGTATTTTGGTTGCATTATAAGGCCAAAGTGTCTTCACATGAGACCTGCTGTCACGAAGAAGCTGAGTTGTAACTGAGCCTCCTTCTCACCACATTCAGTGTGGGAAGGCCACTGATTTCAGTTGCTTCCATTATAGGACCATAACTGGCTTCCTCTTATGGCTGATTACACTTTATAGTTATTGTGTATATATATTTATGCAAATCCCTATTCCTGGAAAGTTTCAGCTCAGCTGATAAGAGCAGTCAGTTTGATTTCCATTCTTTTATAAGAGAATGATTAAGGCAGCCTAGGAAGTGTTAGTTATTCAAGTAAAACAGTAGCTCTAAATTCTTTGACTTTCCAGGCTTGTCCTTTAATAGAAAATAATGCTGTAAATAGAAGTGAGCCCGTTAGCTGGAAACAATTCAAGGATTGAATTAAATAAAAAAACTCCCCTGGGTTTCTGCATGAAAGCTATTGAATTTGGCTGCAAATGAGCACAAAGCACTTTCAAAAAATTTTTTTCTCATCCTTCCCCATTGTAGAGCCCTCGATTTAGTTTATTTGACAATAATGGATCTCCATTGACCTACATAACTCGTGTATTTAAATACTCATTTCATTTAAAAATACGTATTCAAACATCTATTTCATTAAAAAATATGTTGAGAGAGAATGTAACAGCTTGTTCAACCATCCTCTTAACAGCTCCTCTGGAGTCTCTCTGTGCTCTCAGCTAAATCCAAACTTGCAGAATTTCATTACGAGAGTACTGAGTCAATTCAATTACCCTTGGAATTTGTGGTGGTCTGTCATGTTAGAGTTTCACCTGAGGGAACTTCAAAATGCATTCATTTTAATTTTGCTAAACTCGCATGAGGCTATCCTGACTGAGGAAATTTGGGGAATGGGTCCTGATCATTTTTTTACTTTGTAAAATTGAAACATATCATACACATATTAATGAGCAGAAAGTTCACTGATTCTAAGTATACAGTTCAGTGAAGTTTTGCCTATGTATACACACATCACTATCACCCTGATGCAGGCAGAGAACATCTCCTGCATCCCACATGGTTCCCTTGCAGTTATTTCTAGACTCTACTCCCATCCTGAACTTCTATCCCCATTCATTAGTCTCTTTTTTCAACTTCATGAAATAAATCCTGTACTATATAGTTTCTTGAATTTTGTTTCTTACCCTTAGTATAATGTCTGTGTGATTCATCCATGTTGTTGTGTGTAACAGCTTATTTTGTCTTTTTGCTGAGCAGTATTGCACTCTCTGAATATACCAGAGTTTATTTATCCATTCTCTTTTTGGGCATCTGGGTTGTTTCCAGCTTTGAATTACTACATAAATTATCTATGAATGTTCTTGATTGTGTCCTTGGTGGATCTATGCTCTCATTTCACTTTGAAAAATTTTGTTAATGTTTTTCTTACAGCTTTGTGAAAGTCCTTGTATATTTTGGATGCAAGTCTTTTGTCAGCTATGTTTAACACAAATATTTTTTCCTAGTCTGAGACCTTTCTACTCTTTTAATGATGTATTTTGGTAATGGAAGTTATTTAAGAAAATAAAGTTTATCACTTTTTGTGGTGATTCCTTTGGTATCTTTAATAAATTCTTGCCCATGATAAGATCAGACCTGTTTTTCTGATTGTGACTCTGCAGATACTTTGCAAATTGCATTCAGGGAACCAGAAGCCTGAGTAGTGAATTGTCCAAGCCCTAGTCAAGGAGTCAACTCTTTCATTTAGTTATGGGGAAGAAGTTTTTTCAAGACAATGGCAGTTGCTGTGGGATTGTTCTTAATTTGAACCATTAAGCAGCTCCCATTTGCCTGCATGCTGTGCCCCCATTTCTAGCCTTTAAATGGGCCTGACACTTTCTGATGCACTTCCACTAAGTCCATTTCTTCCATTTTCTTTTAACCTAGTTCCATATCCTTTAAGTCTCAGCTTGAATTTTAATTCCAAAATTCCCTGAAGTGTGTTACATGCCATTCATTTTTAGCAAAGAGTAATTTGAATAATGCTAGTCACAGATTAAAATTTGTAATTTTGCTTTGTCTACATCTATTTCCTTCCAGAATGTGGTTCATGGAGGTTTGTTCAGTTTTATTATAAATAGTGTTTATAATAATATCATCCAGAACAGTTTCTGGTCCATTTTTAAGTAATTAATAAACACTTTTGAATGAATCAGTGATTAATAACCAACCAACTAATAGAATTCAGCTGTGCTGAATCTTTGCAGACAAATAAACCATGTATCATTAAAATAAAAAATCAACTTTGGGATGATATATAACAATAATAGTAGTAGTATTGATGATAGTCGTGATAAAACAGAAAAGCATTTAATCCAGAGTGTACTACCCAAAGATCATCTACATTATTTTCTATTCTATTCCAGACTTAATCTTTATCTGTATACAATTTCTGAAAAACTGCTATCATAGATGAATTTTTGCTTTCTTTTGGCATATGAAATGCTGCATAATAAACATTATTTATATTTCTAAGTATAAATGAGTAGGCATAGTTTTTAATAACTGTAAAATGGTATAGAGTTGCTGTAATGTGACTATCTTTTCCCTATTATCTGACATTTAGACGGTTTTCTATATTTTGCTATTATGAATCTAACTTAAATGAATTGCTTCATGACCCTCCAGTGTAAGAAAGGTCACTTTTCTTTATTTTCATAAATCAAATAAAATCTGGCTAGGACTCCCCCCTGTGAAGGTTAATGAGAAATACAATCCCAGTCATTTTTGAAAGAGTTTCTGTGACTTTCATTGGTTTTACCAGGAACCTGGGGCTAATGTGGCTCAAGAAAATTAGAGGAGGTTCCTAGCTTCAGCTTATCTTTGTTCCTTTCATTTTTTATTACAATTCAGTGGTGGCATGGGTTGGGGGGTGGGGGGGGAGTCCTCACTGTCTTGCACTCAAGGCTGCTCCAAATGACTGCAGCAATGATTGACTGCTCTCAGAAGCTCGGCCCATTGGTAGCAGCTCTGATAGGCAAGCGCCTGCCCTCTGCTACTTCTGTAGCACAGTTTTCTCCCCATAAAATCTCAAACTCAAACTTTAGTTGCAGTCTTCTGGCATTAACTTTCTCTCCTGGTAGTTCTAGCTTTCACTCTCATCCTGTGACAATTTTAACTTCTTCCTTTTTAACCTGGACCTCTCAAACCAAGGCCTCTGTGGGGTTTACTTTAGTGCAGCTTCTGAAATAGAAGAACACAGAGAGCTTTTTAAACACCCAGGAACTCCACTCCAAGAGGAGCCTTGAACTTTATAATACAAGACATACACATCTATTGTGTGAATGAGGGAAGGGAAAATTTTCCTTCTTCTAAGTCCTCTAAGAATTAGGCCCATGTTCATATTCCAATTGATTTCCCTATTATGTATATAATACTACAATACATATCATGTAGCATATCACTTTTCCTCTAATAAATAAATTAGTGGGTCAACTTTTATAAGTACTTTAATAAGTCGGTCTAAAAGCTAAAGTGTTGTAACAAAGGGAACTCCCCCTGAAACACAGACAAGTTGGCATTCACTTCTGTAATTGGTATTATGAAATAATTTAGGAAATTCTTTTATGATGATAAGGAGGAAACATGAGTCTCATGTGGCTGAGGAATATTGGGGAAGAAAGCTTCATTCTCAGCTTCTACTGTCACTAATGTTACAGTGACGCTTTCTGTTTATGACCCGCATAGGAAAACTGACCCCACTCTGCTGGGCTAAGAAGCTCCAAAGGGCAACAGCAATTTACCAAAAGACATCAGAGAGTTATCAAGAGACTAAAATCAGGCTAGAACCTGGAAGGATTGAGATCCATAGAAGTGAGCCCCTGTTTGGTCTTGATCTCCTTAGGAGGGTAGGGGTTGTTGGCTCCAGAGAGAAGAAGAGAATGAGAGCCTAACTGGTGCCCTTGACAGACCTGAAAGGAACAGAAGTTTGAATTCATGGCTGGAAAAAGAGCAAAAATGTTCTGGTGAAAATTCCTGGCTTTGGGCTCATGCTATATAGGGTTACGTTATAGGAGTAAAGACAGACCAGCCCAGAAAAGGACTGGATTTCCTACAAACTCTTTTTATCTAAATTAAAAGAAGGTGGTCCTAGATGGTCAGGGCTTTAATATACAACAACAACAACAGAAACATAGATATATTATAGAACTCAGATCTCACTGCTCACCACAGTGTTAAGACTCTGCCCTCCCAACTTAGGGAGCATGGGTTTGATTCCTGGTTGGGGAACTAAGATCTCACATGCCACTTGGTGCACCTGAAAAAACCATCAACTGAGAGGCAAGTCAAAAGGGAAATATTGCTTCTAATTAGAGAGCTGGCAATCTGGGTGAATTGTGTCCCTAAAAAACGACACTCAGGATTCTGCTTAGTCATGAAAGTTTTTAAAGAAAAAAGGGAAATAATCTCAGCTAATCACTGAGATGGGGGTCAGAGTCCTTGCCATCCCTCACTCTGTGCAGGCTTGTTGACTTCCTGTGATCTCTCTTTAGATGCTATCTTGTTCAAACTGTGAGATTGCTGAAGGGGAAGCTAAGAAAGAGATCTTGTCATCTGTTAATTGCTTATTCTTCATTTCTACTTCTTAGAGTTACAGAAAGGACCAACAGGTTAAGCAAAGTATTGTGTGACCAAAAGATTTCAAAATGTGATTGGGCTGCAGATGAGTAGAGTTTAGGGGGTTAAGATTAGTTACAATATAGTATGATGTAGCTTTGCTAAAGGGGCCCCCTGCAGAGAGCTCTTTCCTGCAAAGAGCTTTTTCTTGCCAAAAGCTGCTTACAAATCCCCACTTGTCAGAACATCCTTCAATTTCTACAGGATTATGGGCAAAGGTCTATCTTCTATAACTTCTTCCTGCTGACATGGGCATTGTAGTCTTTGAGTGAAAGATGTGACATGGGTCTGTATAGCATCTCTTTGCCGACAGTTTTAGTTGCCTATTGACATATATAGGCGCGACAAACTACGATTATTTTTATGTCCACAAAGATATAGATTATTATGAGCAATAATGTTAATCCCACTCTCTTAAGGCCAGTTCTTGAAATTGTGGTATCCACAGATTCAGTATTGCTCAAAATGGAACAGCTAATGTCATGGTTACAGTTTAGTCATCATGAAGCTAGCTTTTTCCCTCTGGTGGTATTTAGGTTGATGCAAATGTAACTATGGTTTTGGACTGAATTTTAAATCATTATAACTAGGCTCAAACATGTGTTTATTAATCAAAATAGGATCCATTACAATCAATACATTTTTGCCAGTGAGAAATAAGTTTGCTTATTCCTGTAGCATACAAATCTTTGTCTCAGGATTTGATGAACTCTTGGAAAGCATTTTTTGCCTCCTGCTGGTTGTGGAAGCATTTTCTCTACAAAATGTTGTTGAGAAGCTTGAAGAAATGGCAGTTGACTGGCAAAAGGTCAGATGACAGATGAAGCAAAACTTCATAGCCCAATGCATTCAACTTTTGAAGTGTTGGTTGTGCGACCTGTTGTTGGGCATTGTCATGGAGAAGAATTGGGTCCTTTCTGTTGACCAGTGCCTCCTGGTCAATTGCAGTTTTTGGTGCATCTCGTCAATTTGCTGTGCATACTTCTCAGATGTAAGGGATTCAGAAAGCTGTAGTGGATCAGACAGACAACAGATGACCAAACAGTGACCATGTCCTCTTTTTGGAACAAGTTTGGCTTTGGGAAATGCTTTCTAACTTCTCAGTCCAACCACTGAGCTAGTCATTGCTGAGTGTTCTGTAAAATCCACTTTTCATTGCACATCACAATACGATTGAGAAATGGTTCATTGTTGCAGAGAGTAAGAAAATACAACACCCAAAACAATTTTTTTGATTTTCAGTCAACTCACAAGGCACCCCACTTATTGAGCTTTTTCATCTTTCCAATTTGCTTCAGATGCTGAAAGACCATAGAATGGTTGGTGCTGAGCTCCTTGGCAACTTTTTTGCGTAGCTGTAAAAAGATCAGCTTTGATGATGCTCTCAGCAGGTCGTTGCCAACTTCTGATGGCCGGCGGCCACTACGCTCCTCATCTTCAAGGCTCTCGTCTCCTTTGCAAAACTTCTCGAACCACCACTGCACTGTATTTCATTAGCAGTTCTTGGCCAAATGTGTTGTTGATGTTGTGAGTTGTCTTCACTGCTTTACAAAGTATTTGGAATTCGAATAAGAAAATTGCTCAAATTCACTTTTTGCCTAATGTCATTTCCATAGTCTAAAATAAATATAAAATACACAGCAAGTAATAAGTCATTAGGAAAAAGAACAAAGTGAGACATTCCCATTAAAATGGTGTGCAACATATCCACATTTATTTAAAAATGCATTCCAACATCAAATGGCAAATTTCAGTAATGCAAAACCTCAATTACTTTTGCACTAAATTAGTAGCTATAGTATCTGTAAAACAACTGAGGAATATGAATCAGACACTGAGTCTGTGACTCTATTGTTCTAATTATTAACTGCTTGAGCTTAACCTCTTGTGACCAGGAGTACTGGGAGACTTCAGCTTTTCTACAAATGAGAGGAAGGGGGTGTAAATGGGCCCTTGTACTGGGAGAGGGGAGCACAGGGTTCTGCTCAATTTTAGTTTCTCTCTAAGAAAGATAATTTTTAGGCTCAAGTTAATTTTCACAAACAATTTTTCAAATACAATGTCTGTATACAATTAAAAAAATTCAGGCAAACAAAATGACAATATAGCATGACCAAACAACAGAAATAGCAAACAGTAGAGATGGACAAATAGGGACTTCAGATATGGAAGAGATGAAGCTATTGCACACCAATTTTTGAAAATATGTTTATAATTGAAAAAATACATGATTGTTTTGTCAGAGAATTGGAAACTGTGGGAAAATATGAAATGTTGGCTCTAGTGCTATAAAGCATCATAATTAAAAGTAATGGCACAAAGATGAGAATAAGAGTACATTAGATAAAACTGAGACTTATTGAATGAGAAGATAAGTTAGAAGAGTAGCAACAGAAAATGATGAAAAAAAAAAAGATTTAAAGCAGAGAGGAAAGGATTAAGAAACATAGACAAGAGAGTAATAAGTTTTAATATAGATATATATTGGAGAAGACCAAATCTGGCTCCGTATTGTGTCTATTCCTTTAGGTCTAACGTTCGTGCTCTGTTGCTGATGCTTAGTCATGCTGGTTCTGCACCTTTGTCTACAAGAATACTGCCTATAACCTGAAACATACATGATAGCCCATTCTCAAGGCTCTGTCTCCAAGGCTTGACTTTTAAAGGTATGAAAGAGATGTCTTTTATAGAGAGAGATAAAAAATCAAAGAATGGGGAATAAACTTGTCTTGTTGAGTTTTACAGGAACATCACGACCAGAACTATGTTGACAACCACAAGAGTACAGGATTCTGGAACCAAGAAGTTTGCTGCAATTGATCATACCCTCTCCCCTTTTAGTATAAAATAAGTGAATTTTAACTCAGGTTAAGATGATTCATTGGGGCACTAGTCTCAGTCTGCTGTCTTTCCAGTTAAGTCACTATCCCTTTCCCCAACAACTTGTCTCTTGATTTGTTATCTTTATGTGCAGTGATGAACAATATAAACCTAGACCCAGTAACACATCTGATCAGAGACCCAGTAGAAGAGGAGAGGAACAATTAGACAGAAGCAATATTGTTGGTCTTCTCTGAACTGACAAATACAAAAATGTTAAAAGCAGTTAAATGATAGAAAAAAAAATAAAAGGCTGTCTTTAATGGAGCAACATTTAGATTGATAATTTTCATTCAGTAAAAATCCGTGGAAAAGAGAAAATAATGGCATGACATATAAAGGTCTGAAAGAATTCTATATGCAAAGAAACCCTTCAAAGCAAAACAACTGTCAGCCAATAAGCCAAACAAAAAAAAGCAAATAAACAAAACCCTAAAAGAAGACAGATATTTTTAGATGAATAAACCCAGAGCAAATTATTTGACAGCAGATATATACTGAACAAAATAAGAAAAATTGTTCTTCAGACAGAAGAAAAATAAATTTTGATGAAGAATTCAAGAGATAGAAGTAATAAAAGCAGTGAAAATAGTAAAGACATGGGTAACTTATCTTCAGTATTCTTGCCTTGAGAACACCATGAACAGTATGAAAAGGCAAAAAGATATGATGCTAGATGATGAGCCCCCTAGGTCAGTAGGTATCCAATATGACACTGGAGAAGAGTATAGATATAGCTCCAGAAAGAATGAAGAGGCTGAGCCAAAACAGAAAAGATGCCCAGTTGTGGATGAGTCTGGTGGTGAAAATGAAGTCTGATGCTATAAAGAACAATATTGCACAATTAGGAACAATTAGGAACTTTGAATGTTCAGTCCATGAATCAAGGTAAATTGGATATTGTCAAGCAGGAGGTGGCAAGAGTGAACATTGACATTTTAGAAACCAGTGAACTAAAGTGGACCAGAATGGGTGAATTTAATTCAGATGACCATTATATCTACTACTGTGGGCAAGAATCCCTTAGTAGAAATGGAGTAGTCTTCATAGTTAACAAAAGAGTCCAAAATGAATAGCTGAGTGAAATCTCAAAAATGACAAAATCTCAAAATCCTCTCAAGAGGATTCCAGGAAACATCTACTTATGCTTAACTGACTATGCTAAAGACTTTGACTGTGTGGATCACAACAAATTGTGGAAAATTCTTCAAGAGACTGGAATACCAACCACCTTACTTGTCTCCTGAGAAACCTGTATGCAGATCAAGAAGCAACAGTTAGAATTGTACATGGAACAATGGACTGCTGTGTGTCCAGGTTGTATATTGTCATCTTGCCTATTTAACTTATATGCAGAGTACATCATGTGAAATTCTGGGCTAGATGAAACTCAAGTTGGAATCAAGATTGCCAGAATTATCCATAACATCAGATGTGCAGATGATACCACTCACGGCAGAAAGTGAAGAGTAAGTATAAAGACTTTTGATGAAGATGAAAGAGGAAAGTAAAAAATCTGACTTAAAACTCGACATTAAAAAAACTAAAATCATGGCGTCCAGTCTCATCACTTCATGGCAAATAGAGGGGGAAAATAGAAATAGTGACAGACTTTAAATTCTTGTGCTCAAAATCACTGCTGACAGTGACTGCAGGCATGAAATTAAAAGACATTTGCTCCTTGGAAGAAAAGTTATGACTAGCCTAAATAGTGTATTGAAAAATAGAGACATCACTTTTCTGACAAAAGTCCATATAGTCAAAGCTATGGTTTTTCCAGTAGTCATGTACGGATGTGAGTTGGACTTTAAAGAAAGTTGAGCGCCAAAGAACTGATACTTTCAAACTGTGGTCTGAAGAAGACTATTGAGAGTCCCTTGGGCCACAAAGAGATCAAACCAGTCAGTCCTGAGGGAAATCAATCCTGAATATTCATTGAAAGGACTGATGCTGAAGCTGAAGCTTTGATACTTTGGCCACCTGATGTGAAGAGCTCACTCATTGGAAAAGACCATGATGCTTGGAAAGACTGAGGGCAGGAGAAGGGGGTGGTGGGGGATGAGTTGATTAGATAGCATTACCAACTCAATGGACATGAGTTTGAGTAAACTCCGGGAGATAGTGAAAGACAGGGAAGCCTAGTGAGCTACAGTTCATGGTCACAAAGAGATGGACATGCCTTAGTGTCTGAACAACAAGACTTTTTAATGATGGCATTTCTGACTGGTGTGAGGTGATGCTTCATTGTAGTCTTGACTTGCATTTCTCAAATAATTAATTAGCAATATCGAACATCTTTTCAGGCACCTGTTGGCCACTTGTATGTATTCTTTAGGTCTTCTGCTCATTTTTTTGATTCAGTTGTTTGAGTTTTATATATATGTATATGTGTGTGTATATATATATAGTTTTGTGAGCTCTTTGTCTATTTTGGAGATTAATCCCTAGTCATTCACATCATTTGCAAATATTTTCTTCTATTCTGTAGGTTGTCTTTTTGTTTTGTTGACGATTTTCTTTGCTGTGTAAAAGCTTTTAAGTTTGATTAGATCCCATTTCTTTATTTTTTAGACTAACATATTCTTGATTTCAAAACCTGAAAAGGACATTATTGGAAAAAAAATACAGGTTGATTTCATTCATAAACATAAATGTAAAAATTCTAAGCAACATATAGTCAGATCGAAAGTAGATCTTTGTGAAAGTATATAAACTGGGTTTATTAAAGGAATGAAGCTTCAGTTAATCATGAAAAAAATCAGTATAATTTATATTAGAAGAAAAAGTCAAAATTAATATAGATAAAGCATATAGCTAATTACAGAAATAGAAAAAATATTTTAAACATACTATCTATAATAAGATTAAAATAAAAATTACCTATGAATAAAACAGAAAGCATTTGTAAGGTCTCTACCCAGAAAGCTGCAAAACATTATTGAGATAAATAAAAGATCTAAATAAATTGAGCATTCATTGTTTGGAATCCTCAACATATCAGAGCTGTCAGTTCTTCTCAAACTGACCTACAGAATCAATACAATTTCAGTCAAAAATTCATTTGTTTTTTCCTGTGTAGAACTTGACAAACTGATTTTAAAATTAAATGGAAATGCAAAAGGCAAATCTTTTCTCCAAGTGTAGCTTATCTTTTCATGCTCATAACAGTGTATATTGAATAGCAGAAAATTTTAATCCAATCTTTTCTTTACACTATACATTAGAAAAACTCAGAATGGATGATAGATAAAAGTGTAAAAATGAAAACGACAAAAAATCTGCAAGGTAATATAAAAGAAAAGCTTTGTGACTTTGGATTAGACACAGGTTTCACAGATATGATGCCAAAAGTACAATCTGTAAAGAGATAAACTAGTAATTGTGTAGTTTTATTTAAAATGTATTTATTGTATTCTTATCAAGATCAACTGTGTTCTTCCCACACTCATTAATGCCATTTGAAATTTGTATATAATATATAACTAATGTTCATATTATTTAAAACAGCAAAATATGAGAGTGGAAAGAGAAGTATGTCTATAAAACTAAAAATTAAAAATTAAGCTGAATGCTTCAGAAAGACAGAATAAAGGTTAATTGCTAAGTGAAAATACAGATTTTTAGTGTGGGATAGATAACTGCAACACATTGAAAGACATTTTAAATATTTAGAAGGATTTTTTGTCCTCATATTTAAAACAAATTCTGCTTGCTTAAAAACAAATACTTTGGAAATCATTGCAAATGCATTTTAATTCTGTTTTCTGCAAGAAGTGAATGTGGAAATTTAATCAGTGGATTAATATTCAAAATGAGAGAAATGATTTTATATCAAAAGACTTCTAAATAAAGGTACAGTTACATATTTCAAGTTATATAAAGTACCAATTAATAATTTGAACTTAAACTTTTTGGTGAACTTTCTATCTACTGTGCCAATAAACTTAGATAGAGGGTTTCTACTATGTGCTAATTTATAGCTAAATATCTTGTTGCATGTTAGCAAGATATATATTTGCAATATTTTCATTTTATTATTATGCTAAATAACATTATGTAGATAGATAACCTCTGTAGAATTTACTCTTTCAGTCTTTCCTTCATGATTTATTTTTCATTACTTCAAATAGTTTGCCAAGTTATTAATATGCAATACTGATAAAAGTATAGTACAAAAAAGATCTTGATGACCTAGATAACCACAGTGATGTTGTCACTCACCTAGAGCCAGACATCTTGGAGTGTGAAGTCAAGTGGACCTTAAGAAGTATTACTACCAATAAAGCTAGTGGAAGTGATGGAATTCCAGCTGAGCTATTTAAAATACTAAAAGATGATGGTGTTAAAGTGTTGTACTCAATATGTCAGCAAAATTGGAAAACCCTGCAGTGGCCACAAGGCTAGAAAAGTCAGTTTTCATTCCAATTCCAAAGCAGGGCAGTTCAAATTACTGTACAATTGTGCTTGCTTCCCATGCTAGTAAGATTATGCTCAAAATCTTTCAAGCTAAGCTTCAGCAGAACATGAACTGAGAACTTCCAGATGTACAAGCTGGGTTTAGAAAAGGCAGAAGATCCAGAGATCAAATTGTCAACATCTGCTGGGTCATACAGAAAGCAAAGGAATTCCAGAAAAACATCTACCTCTGTTTCATAGACTACAGGAAAGCCTTTGACTATGCAGATCACAACAAATTGTGGAAAGTTCATAGAGATGGGAATACCAGACCACTTTATCTGTTTCATGAGAAGCCTGTATGCAGGTTAAGAAGCAACAATTAAGAAGCAACATGTTCCTTACACGGAACAACTGACTGGTTCAAACTTGAGAAAGGAGTACAACAAATCTATATATTGTCACTCTGTTTATTTAACTTATATGCGGAGTACATCATGCAAAATGCTGGGCTGGATGAGTTACAAGCTGGAATCAAGATTTCCGGGAGAAATATCAACAAACTTAGATATGCAATGATACCACTTTAATGGCAGAAAGTGAAGAGAAACTAAAGAACCTCTTGATTAGGGTTAAGGAGAAGAGTGAAAAGGCTGGCTTAAAACAACATTCAAAAAACTAAGATCATGGCATCCAGTCCCATCACTTCATGGTAAATAGAAGGGAGAAAATGCAAGCAGTGACAGATATTCCCTTCTTGGACTCCAAAATCACTGCAGATGGTGACTGCAGCCATGAAATTAGAATACCATTGCTTCTTGAAAAGAAGGCTATGGCAAACTTAGGCAGTGTATTAAAAAGTAAAGACATCACTTTATCAACAAAGATCTGTATAGCCCAAGCTATGGTCTTTCCAATAGTCATGTACAGATGTGAGCGTT
This sequence comes from Odocoileus virginianus, assembly GCF_023699985.2. Classification (NCBI taxonomy): domain Eukaryota; kingdom Metazoa; phylum Chordata; class Mammalia; order Artiodactyla; family Cervidae; genus Odocoileus; species Odocoileus virginianus. The sequence continues at coordinate 35,981,106 of NC_069697.1, forward strand.
AGACCATAAAGAATGCTGAGCACTGAATAATTGATGCTTTCAAATTGTGCTGAAGAAGACTCTTTAGAGTCCCTTGGACCACAAGGAGATCAAACCAGTCAATCCTAAAGCAAATCAACCCTGAATATTCATTGGAAGGACTGATGCTGAAGCTGAAGCTTCAATACTTTGGCCACCTGGTATGAAGAGCCGACTCATTGGAAAAACCCTGATGCTGGGAAAGATTGAGGGCAAAAGGAGAAGAAGGCAGCAGAGCATGAGATGCTTGGATGGTTGGATGGCATCACCATTCTCTGGACATGAACTTGGGCGAACTCTGGGAGATGGTGAGGGACAGGGACATCTGGCATGCTGCAGTATATGGGGTGGGGAAGAACTGGACATGACTTAACGACCGAAGAACAACTGATAAATACCCAATACTATGTTTAAACAGTTTATAATTTTTTAGTTAAAAAGTTTATCTGATAGATATGTGATTTATTTAGTGATCTATTTTTTCCTTAAATTATCAGTACATTCCAATATCATTTACTGATTTTTTTCCTAACCCATTTTTGGGTATGATTGACTGTATTTTAAAATATTTATTTTTGTCTACATTGGGTCTCAGTTGTGCAGGCAGGATTTTTCTTTGCAGCATGTGGAATCTTTCCTTGCAGTCTCTTCCTTGTGCATACTGGTTTCTCTCTCATTATGGTGAGTGGACTCGGTAGTTGTGTGGGTTTAATTTCTCAGAGGTGTCTGGGGTCATAGTTCCTTGACCAGGGATCAAACCTGTGTTCTCTGCACTGGAAGGCAGATTCTTAACCACTAGAACAGCAAGGAAGACCCAACTGTTCATACCCTTTAAAATTAAAATCCTACAAAGAATTTAGCTTTCAGGTGTTCCTGGTGGTTCAGTGGTTAAGACACTGCATTTCCCATGCAGGGGACATGGGTTCCATCCTTGGTCAGGTAAGTAAGATCCCACATGCTGTGTGTTGTGGCCAAAAATAAACAAAAAAAATTTTAAGACAAAGAAAATTAGTTTTCATTTTCCCATAAAGTGAAAATTAAAGTTGCTCAGTAATGTCCAACTCATTGTGACCCCGTGGACTATACAGGCCATGGAATTCTCCAAGCCAGAATACCGGAGTGGGTAGCCTTTCCCTTCTCTGGGGGATCTTCCCAAGCCAGGGATCGAACCCAGGTCTCTGCATTGCAGGCGGATTCTTTACCAGCTGAGCCACAAGGGAAGCCCTCATTTTTTGCATAAGAAGAAGGTAAATCACTATCTTTTCCCACCTTGGAAAGAGAGCAAGAAAGAAAGGAAGGAGGTAGGGAAAGGAGAGAAGTTGCAATGAATTGTAACCTCTCCATGCAGAACAGTGATTCTCAGTTAGGGGTGATTTTGTCCCCAGGAGACCTTTGGCAATATGTAGGGACATTTTTGGTTGTCACTTAGGCAGTGCTTCTGCTGCTTCGTGTAGCCTGTCCTATAACATAGGCTTCCCCAGTGACTCAGCGGTAAAGAATCTGCCTGCAATGCAGGAAATGCAAATTCGACCCCTGGGTCAGTAATATTCCTTGGAAGAGTGCATGGTAACCCAATCCAGTATTCTTGCTGAGAAAATCCAATGGAGAGAGGAGCCTGGCAGGCCACAGTCCATAGCGTCATAAAGAGTCGGACGCGACTGAAGCATCTAAGCATGCATGCAAGTCCTACAATATACAGGACGGTCTCCAACAACAAAGAATTATCTACTCCAAAGTGGCAATAGTGCTGAATTGAAAAAAACATTTTATTATTGTAAAGAAGTAAATAGAATGCCTTGAGAAAATCGGGGACACACATAATATGCTGAGAACTTATTGTTTAAAGCAGAGAGGCAAAAACGCGTTTTCCGTGGGAAAGAAGAGAAAGCCTAAAGTATACAACATTATTAGATTGTTATATACACTTGAATATGCACTGAACTGCCCTCTACATTCTTTCATTAAAAAGGTTCGTGGGGTATTAAGAGGATCTTGCTGGTAAAGAATTATATTGATTGAGGAAAATAGTCTTTGGGGAAATTTCTCAGATGTTTGATATAAATGGCTGTTCGTTCTCTGGGTACGGGAAATACCTTGTAAAGTTTCCTTCAAGTGAAAGTCAGATCTCAATTATATCAGGGTTCCATTCAAAGATACATTACCCATGCTCTCCACATATGGCCCCCAGAGTAGTTTTTAACAGTAGTTTTACATAGTAAGTGTTAGATACCATATTTAACAAATAAAAATACAGGATTGTATTTATTCTAGAAAAGTATTCATTATGCATCTGAAATTTGAAATTAATTGACCATCCTGTATTTTATCATGTATTTTAATTACTTTTAATTCATTTTTAATATAAAGAAAAAAATTACATGTTAAACTTTTGATTCTCTTTAACAGGGTCTTTTTCTAGCTTTATTGCATCTTTCTACTTCTTAGTCTCTCTGCCTTCCCTGCACTATGAATTCCATTTAATTACCACAGAATCAAAACTCTTGATCCACTAATTTTTTCTACTTAAATATTGGCCACTGGGGCTTCCCTGGTGGCTCAGAGGGTAAAAGAATCCGCTTGCAATGCAGGAAACCCAAGTTCAATCTCTGGGTTGGGCAGATCCCCTGGAGAAGGAAGTGGCAACCCACTCCAGTTATTCTTGCCTGGAGAATTCCATGGACAGAGGACCCTGATCTTGGGCTACAGTCCATGGGGTCGCAGAGTCAGACACAAAGGAGCAACTAACACTATCGCTTTCATTTTTGGGGAATGATTCTAAATAAAATACATTCCAAATATGAACTCGGAGCTTAAGAAATAGCATTTCCCAAGAAGAAGGCTGTAGAGTGTTGGACAGTGGGGTGTAATACAGAAAATAAAATCTGCTGTCAAAGAAAATCCTCAGAGAAGAGAGGGGAAACTCAAACCTCTCCTCAGGCCTGCCAGTTGGTACAGAGCAGTGTTTCTCAAAATGCTCTCTCTGGGCCACTTTCTCTCAGAATCACATGGATTGCTTTTAAATGTGAATTCTTGAGCCTGAATCAGAATGTCTATTTTGGGTAAATACCACGGGTACACTTGAAGTTTAAGTACCATGAGGCTAGAATTTTTGTTGTACAGTGTGCGCAGTATTGGAAAATGTTAAAAACTAATGCTTTCTTTTGTTTTAGACTTTGGAAATCTGATTGTTGTTTTTTAAACCATCCTGAATCCATATCCATGAACTCCCTTTTCTCCTCCGCAACCACACAAACTTACTTTCCCAACACATATATTTTCATTCATTCATTTATTCATTCTTCCATTCACCAAATGCTGAGAGGTGCAAGCCTCTGTGACTATTTTAAATGGAAATGTTGTAAATATAAACCTTATCATTATCTTTCTGAAGGACAGTGTCTTCGTATTTTACATTTATGTCTTTCTCCATATTGTTGGCAGCCAAAAAAAAAATACAGCTTTATTTTACTTATTTGTTTTCCTGTCACCTGTGGCAAATATTTAATTTGTTACTAAATGACATTTATGATTTTGAACTTGCTTGTTTCTGTGTCCCCAACATGCACTGGGGCCCAGCCTGCATTGACAATATGTGTGTATGCTTATCAAAGTGCCCTTGGGAAATGAAATAACATGTGAAACTCATTTTTTATTTTCCAGCAAACTTCATAACATTCTCCGTGATTCTATCCTTTAGATAGATTTCTAGTTTATCTTATATGTGAGAAATGACCTTATAACCTGTGTGTGACAGTTGTTTGGGTTTTATTAAGTGCCCTGTTAGCTGGCGATATAGGGGTATTACTCATAGATATTTGTTTGCTACCACCAGTAAGCCAAGAAAATTTATTTTTATATATTTAAGTACAGTGTCTTTCTTCTCCTGCATGTCATTTAAAAGTAGTTCATAGAATAAGGAGAATACTGCCAATTCTAGCTTTAGATGTGGGAAAGAGATGGATTGCCATCATGAATCCCAGAGGTGAAACTTTGCAATATACTCATCTTCCAGGACAATGTAAGCTTGATGAAAATTAAACATAAATTTAAACTAAGAGGGTTTCTTTCTTTCTTCTTTTTTTCTATATGCACAGGAACAATCAGCTCACTACCTCCCCTATTTCTACCCCAAAACTTCAGTGGAAAAGTGTCTGCAGAATACTTCCCTTGAACTTCTGACATGCACCCCTACAGGAAAGCAAGCCACTTCTGTATAGTGGGGGTCTTTTGTTCTTATTTTTGAAACAATGACACTTTAATAGTCATTTCAAAGTTGTGGCTAATTTCTGTCATATGAAAACATCCATGGTTAGGAAATTCATCAGAGCTTCAAAAACAAATTCTTAATCACATATTGTTTCTTCATATATTATACTTAGACTCAAATCAGATATTTTACTAGTGAATCTCATACTGCTGAATAGGGGTAAATTTTAATAAAACTGTGTTATTTCAGTGTAACTCTGAACACTGATACCAAAGCAGATATAATCAGTTTCTGCTATCACAAAGGATTTGTGCAGTCCACTCCAATTAGATATGGCAGTTTGGTTGAGAAAACATGAGAGTGTATAGTGAATTATGCCTTAGGAGGTGGCTGGGTAGAGGTGGTGTTGAGCTTGTTCTGGCCTTTGGTGTTAGACAGTTCCCTTCCCATTCAGGCCCTCTTTACATATCCTTTTGGATCCAAATGTGCCTATGAAGACTTGTGGGTTTTTTTTTTTTTTTTTCTTTTGTTCGTTTTCACAAAGATGTCTGGAAAACAATGAAGTACAGAAAACAGTTTATGGTTGTGGTGCTGGGGATGCCTGAGAGGCACTCTACTCAGAAATAAACAGCAAGATTTTGGTTTCAGACAACTATACAAACTTGGGGAAAATACTCCATTTCTCTGATCCTCAGTTCCATATTAAAATAGAGGTAATTGTATCATAGGCATGTGGTGATATTTGAATTAAAGGCAAACTACTTGTAATGACAAATGATTGGAAACAACACAAAGGTAAGTTCATGGAAGATGGTTGAGTCAACCATGGTGTGTGCCTTTAATGAAACACTACAGAGCTATAACTGAAGGAAGCTCTCTGAGTGAATACGAATTTGACTCCATGCCAAATTGGAAACAACCACACACAAAGAAAAGGATTTCTAATGGCTTTAAAACTCTGCATACATTTACTGGTATATATTCTAAGGACAAAAACAGCTATGAAAAATATTAAACTTCAGTCAATAATTTTACTCAGCATTAATAATATTGGTACAGTTATTTTGAATTTATTTCTGTTAATGTTGTAGGATAGAGTAAGAATGAATACTAAAGTTAGTAGGAAACAAATTTTAAGTGTAAGAGAAAAGAAGTATAAGAATCAAAAAAATGAAGTAAAACTCTGAAATGTTACATTTGGATGGGAAATATCTGTATGAACTCATGATGTTAGAATATTTGTTTTTTCTAGCTTTGTCCACTGAGGAAGCCTAAAAGCACTGATAACCCAGTGAAACCATTTACTTCAGATCGGGACTTGAACCCATGTTCTGGGACTTGAACCCACGTGGCTGGGGACTCAAACCCACATAACCAGGACTTGAACCTGGCTGAAATCCTGCTTAGGACTTGAATCCATGTGGCTGGAACTCAAACCCAGCCAGAACCCGTGGTACCTGGTTTCAGGACCTAATGAAGCACAGATTTTTGATATCTCATCAGAAAGAATCCAGTGAGAAAAGTGATAGGTGAGAAGTGGATTTATTCAGATTCAGAGAGATGCACACTTCACAGACAGAATGAGGGCTATTGCAGAGGACAAAGGCAGTGGCCTCATAGTGTGGTTGGTTAGCTTTTATGGGTTGGGTAACTTCATAGGCTAATGAGTGGGAAGATTATTCCAACTATTTTGGGGAATAGATGGAGACTTCCAAGAATTTGGCCATCGTCCACCTTTTGGTCTTTTGACAGTATCTTGGAACTGTCATGGTGTCTCTGGGTGTGTCATTTCACTTGTTGATCAAGGATCAAGGTTGAGTCGAAGGTGATTTGTCTGCCATCCTGGATACATTTGATTCAAATCGGTTTATGTTGTGTCCTCTGGGCTATGTCATTCCTTCAAAAGTTGTGCCCTGCCCCTTGCCCTCCTGTTTCACCAGGAGCAAAGAATCTCTTGCTATCCAAACTGTGATTACTTTTCATAGAAAAATATTCTTGGAAAAATAGCTGCTCCAGGTTTGGGATATTTTGTGCCAGAAAGTAAACAAGTAATCCAAAAAATTATATCAAAAGGTTATGGGAACCAGTTTGAAAGGACTGTAACTTACCAAATTTGATCATTATACATAAAGCAATTAATTGAAAGTCATGAATATATAAAAATCATGAATTAATATTGATATTTATCAGCAACTATAAAGCAGACACTGAACTCTCATTTGCCACCATTGACAAGTACTATTAAATGAACTCCTTACTTGGGAAGTTTGCAATTAAAAAAAGAGAATTAAGTATTTATCCTACCTTTCTCCTAGGACTATAATTCGGAGTAAGCAAATAGCTTACATTGAAGTTCTCTCAAGTACTTCATAGAAGAATGCACACTAAAATGCAGAAGGAATGATGCAATGTAGAAAATAATTTTTAACCTCTAACATAATATTTGACTCAAGCAAGCATTATCACTCGATGCTAAACCATTAGGCAAAAGACTTCTTATGAGGCCAAAGTATCACCCTGTTGATGGCTTTCTAACCACAAAGGGAAAAACTTATCTTGATAATAGAGAGATCCATGTGTCACTATCTTAACCCAGTGATCAAATTTGCAGCACTAGGGGGAGAAATAAATATAATGGGCCTCCTGAAGTGATATAATATGAAATACACAGCATCTTTGAGAAAATATTCTTTCCAAACATATTAGCTTGAATTCATTACAGAAAATGTTATAGAGCTCAGAAGAACCAGTAAAATGATATCACAGGAAACAGTTGAACATATCTGTACTGTGGGGCATTCATCAGCCTGATGCCTGATGATATCTAGCCTGATGCCAACTTTGTGATGGTTAAATAGGTCAAAGGGGCCAGAGTCTTCATGATCAGGGTACTATTGTGAAAGTGTTCTCATTTGAATTTTCAGGCTAATGGATCTTGGGCTTATCTCCTGGGACATGATGGTATATTACAAGCATGGGTTGCCCATGATCAAAGAACCTAAAATACCCCCAAAATGAGCCAAGCACTAAGGATTTCATTTTATTTTTTAAATAATAGAGATCAGTATAAACTGAATTTGCCAGCAAACCTTATTTTTTCTTTTCAATAGTGCTATTTTGGTTAATGTGTTAATAATTTAGAAATGGTTACAAAAGGACAGTTATTTTGTCAAAACATTCTTAAACATACCACAAATATCTGTTGAATTTATATATTATGACATTAAAAATGTAAAATATTTAGTGAATATTTTATGTTTACAACTCTGTAAACACTGAGTTATGTTGTCATAATTACAATAAAGTAAATAGAATACAATAGAATAAGGTTAAACTTTGTCTCCATATTCTTTATTTAAGATTTAGGTTCTTTTATAATAATATGCAATATAACTATAAGTAGTTAAATTTTTATATTTATTATAAATTTTATATGTGCATTATTATTTCCAGTGGGTTTTAAGTTCATACAGCTTTACGCTTTTTCAGATGGGCATATTTCCACTAACTCCTTAAAAGTTTAGAATTCAATCTTCTGAGTTGTTGAAGTATCAAAAACCTTTGCTCTGTATGTCTGTGTCTGAAAGACATTTTCTTAACTTAAAAATTTGTTCTTAAATAAAGCAAAATCTCTGAGCACCAAAAATGGCAATTATAAATAAATTTCTAAGGATGAATGTTTAAACAATCAATGATAGTTTTAAATGAAGCCTAACTAATAGGAATCATGATTTCAAATAAGTTGAGTACAAAAGGAGAGAAAACAATAAATGAGATCTCATTTAATAAATGTATAGTGATAACACTACTATCACAAACATAAAGTCAACTTTATGCAGATCAAGCCTGAAGCTAATTTATATTTCATGCCTTTTCTTAACTGATTGCCAATGAGAATTATTCACGGTTTTTCACAGTATTATATCAAACTCTCCTAATAAAACGCTGCTTTGTTTTGCATGTGAGTTGCACCATTTCATAAAATTTTCAGCAGTCTTTGACTTGCTAAATAAAGTGGTCACTCAAATCTCATTTTCTGTCTGAGTGCAGAAAGCTGAATGGACACTGAATTAATCCTGCATATTGTCTCTGCTTGATTAGGTCTCCAAGAGATCTTTGTCCTGTCACCTTTAATGGACTCTGTCTAATGGACTCATTAGTGAATTTCTTATCATTTTTAGGAGAAAGATGCAATCTTACAAAGCTGTCCTTCATGCATTTGAAAATTATTATAATTTATGCCTTAAACACTTATTCAAAAATTAAGAATGAAGAAACTCTACTTTATTTGGGCCTCATAATATTGAAACAATGACATGCTGATTACAATGAGGGGGTCTAAGAATACTATTTCATGCTGATTACTCATGTTATATTCAAAACTAGTAGTTAAAGCACACAACACTCTTTAATTCAGCAGCTTTATATTACACCATAGTCAGAAAATTTGCAGCTGGGAAAATGGAGGTTTTCTTGGCTACAGTTATCTGTAAGTGCAGAAAAACTAATAATAAATGACTTACTGATATCATGCAAATCTCTCTAAATTCATGCTATGGGGATTTACATTTTAATATTACTTTGCATTACAGTCCAATAATGAATACTCATGTTTATTATCTTACACTACACTCTTTCTTTTCTGTCTCTTTTCTTGGATTCTCATGTTATTTTGGTTAATGAAATTCACGATTGTAGAGAAAATGGATATTAGACAAATATTTAATTCTGATAAATATTTATATATTTTACTGTTTTTATTGTGATTGTATTCTTATACCCTTAATTAATTTGTTAAAACTTGCCATTCATAGGCCTATCACTTGAGAAAATTTGTTAAAGTTTAATTATGGGGCTTTCTTTGAACTCTAACATTTTAATTATTGTTCTTTTTATTTATTACATATAGGAAGAAAAGGTCAGTATTGATACTCTTGAAGACTCGAACACATTTTTTTTTCTTTGCTTGAAACCATTTCTTTGATTTTGTTTTGCTAATTGCCTGATCCCAGTGTCTGATGAGGAAAGCTAGGGGAAGTGGAGAACCAGTAGGTAACTGCTAAGTAACCCAAAGGTGTGTATGTGTGTGTGTGTGTGTGTGGCAGGGGTGGGGTGGGAAGAGGACAGCATAAAGTTCTTTCCAGAGATGATGGTCAATAGAATCAGAGGGCATATGCTAAAGTCAAGTTCTGGAGGGAGATCAGTATGGAGGTTGTTATCCGTCCAGGAAAAGTTGTCTATACTTAAGGCAGTCTGGAGAAAGAGCTAGGGAATGTTTAGGGTTTACTGGCCCTGAAACAATTATCTGTGGTGGGCAATTAGAAAAATTCCAGATGCAAAAAGCAAAGCCAATGGTTTTTATTTTTTGGTTTGTTTTAATATTTTTAGCATACCAATTATTGAACAAACTTTCTAAAAGGGATTTAATAAGACTGTTATCTTTGGAATACTCCTTCAACAACTTGTTCTTATAACCTTTCTGCACATTACAGAATTTTTAAATTTTTCACTGTACACAAAAGATACTTAGTGCTTTCATTTTTTGAGTCTTGAATATAGTGTTTTCTTCACCTAGACTGTTAGTTCCTTTCTTATTTGTCTGACAAACTCTAATTCTTTCTTCATGATGCAATTCAAATGTCACCTGTTCTGTGATGCTTTCCTTAAGACAACCCTACACACCTCTCTGCCCAGATCTACTGGTTGTTCTGTGTTTAGTATTCTCTTAAGGTACTTCTTCCTTAAAATGTGTCACTTATTATCCTTTGGAGAACTCATTGGGGTTAACTAAGGCTCAGATAACCAGCATAGTTAACAATAGTTAACGAAGCTAACTATGTCATAAATTTTAGTACAAGTTTTGAACAGCTGAAAGGTCTATAGCACTCAATGTTTATGTAGTGCACGGTGCAGTGAGTGTTACTGTGAAGAAGAAAAGGAACAAACCACCATCTGGTTGGTGTAAATGTCTGTGATAAGAGGTCAGTCAGTGGAAGGCTGTGTCTGAAAATGAGAAGGAATAATAAAAATAGTGGACATCAGGACTACTGAGAAGCAGAACTGATGGAGACAAGAGAGTGAGCAATGTAGACAGAAAAAAAAATGTTTGAAGAAATAATGCCCCCAAATTTGATTAAAAGTATAAACAGATTGAGGAAATTTATCAGACATGAAAAAAAAAAAAGAAATATGAAAAAAACTACATTGACACCTCAAAATCAAATTGCTTAACACCAGTGACAAATAGAAAACCGGAAAAGGAGCCAGAGGGAAAACAGACCACTTCATCTAGAAAGAAACAAAGTCAAAGATGACAGCAGATTTTTTCATGTGAAAGAATGTAGGTTAGAAGATAGTGGTGCAACATCATTAAAATAATGGAAGAAAAGAAACTCTGTCAATTTAGAATTTTTCACCCAGTAAAAATCTGCTTCAAAAATGAAGGTAACAATTCCTAAGAGAAATAACATATGTCAACACAAAGACATGTACACAAATGTTCATAGACAAATACTTTGTCATTACCAGAAACAACCCAAATGGTCAACAATTAGTGAAAGGAAGAATGAAATGTGGTATGTATATATAATGAAGTAATATTTAGCAATAAAAAGGTATAAACTACTCACACTTACTACAATATGGATGAACCACAGAAACATTATGTTATGTAAGGCAAGGCAGATGCAAAAGACTATGTTGTAGAATCCCATTCATCTGAAATGCTTAGAAGGCACGAATCTATAGGCAGAAAACAAATTAGTGGTTGCCTGAAGCTGAAAAAAGCAGAGATTAACTGTGAAAATGAATACAGAATTTTTTGATGATGTAAACATTCAAAGCCACTTAGAATGCTTGCACAATTTTACAAATTTACTGAATTACAAATATATTGAATTTTATATTTATAAAGGGTGAACTTTATATATGTAAATTACACCTCAATAAATCTTTAAAAAATGAAGGTGGAATAAAGACCTTCTGAGACATACAGAAGCTGAAAGAATTCAATGACAGACATTCTCTTCAAGAAATGTTGATGGAAATCCTTTAAGCACAAGAAAAATATAATCAGAAAGATGGATCTATATGAAGAAACACTTTAGGAGATAATCTATAGTTCAAAACCAAAATAGCAATAATACAGTTATTATAATATTTATAGAATATGTAAAAGTGAAACATACGACAATAGCACTAAAAACAGGGAGGGAAAACTTAAGTATACTTCTTTATTGTTCTTATGCCAAAATGTAAAGTTAATATCACATGAAAGTAGATTTTAATAAAGTAAAAATGTATTATAAATCTTGATGCAATCATTAATGTTAACATAAGAATTCTAGCTAATAAACCAACACAAGAGATAAAATGGAATTATAAAAATTACTTGATCCAAAAAAGGAAAATAAAGGGGAAAAGGGAACAAAGATGGGACAAAGGAAAGACAAATATCAAGATGACCAACCTAAACACAGCAATATCAGTAATAAAATTGATTGTAAATCATCTAAATATTCCAGTAATAAAGGTGAATGCAATGCTGAATAAAACTGAATATCTAATGATATGCTGCTTATAAAAATAAACTTTAATATAAAGACATAAATAGGTTAAAATTTAAAAAATTAAAAAAAGACATGTCATTTTAACATGAAGCAAAGAAACCCAGGCTGGTTATTTTACTATCAGATAAAATAGATTTTAAGACAAATATATTGTGAGAGATTAAAAAGTATCTTGAAGATTATACAAGAACCAAATCACTAAGAGCAAAGAGTGATCTTAAATATTATGCATCTAATAATAGATCTTCAAAATACTTGGTATAAAAATTGTAAGGAGAAATAGACAAGTTTACATTTGTAGTTGGAGATTTCAAAATTTAATATCAATAGCTGATCAAATGAATAGACAGCAAATCAGTAAGAATATCAAAAGCTATCAATCAACTTGACCTAATTTATAAGACACTGAACCCAGGAACAACAGAATATACATTGTTTTCAAGCACCCTTAGAACATTTACAAAGACAGATGAAATTCTGGGTCATAAAACAAGTCTCAAAAAATTTAAGAAGATTAGATCATACAAAGAATGTTATCTAATAACAGGTAATAATAATAATAAATTAATAATAATTAAATAGAAATCTATAGCAGATATTGTGCAATGCAATTTATAAATATTTGGAACATTATTGTACACTTTTAAATAAAACCTGTGAGTTTAAGAAGATTTCAAAAAGGAAATGAGAAAGTATTTAGAATAGAATGAAAATTAAAATATAACATTGAAGAAGGAACTGGCAACCCATTCCAGTATTCTTGCCTGGAAAATCCCATTGACAGAGGAGCTTGGTGGGCTACAGTCCATTAGGTTGCCAGAGTCAGACATGACTTAGTGACTAAACCATCACCACAACCAAAAATATACCAAAATTTATGGGATGCTAAGTGTGTTAGAATAACAGCCCCCTCCCCCCCACAACCAAATATGCACACGTCCTTGTCCCCAGAACCTGTGAATATGTTACTTTTCATGGCAAAAAGGACTTTTGCCAATGGGACTAACTTAAGGATCTTGATATTGGTTTGCAAATATTTCTCATAAAGGGACATGAAAAGATGTTCAACATCATTGTTGTTTGTTTGTTTAGTCACTAAGTCATGCCTGACTCTTGCAACCCAATAGACTGTAGCCCACCAGGCTTCTCTGTCCATGGAATTTCCCAGGCAAGAATACTGGAATGTGTTGCCATTTCCTTCTCCAGGGGATCATCCGATCCAGGGATTGAATGCACGTCTGTCGCATTGACAGGTCGATTCTTTACCACTGAGCCACAGGGAAGCCCATCATCAGTAGTCACTAAGAAATGTGAATAAAACCACAGCGATATATCACTGCACACTTACTGGAATGCCTTAAATGAAAAAATATTGATTATACCAGGTGTTGGTGAGAATGGAATAACTAGTATTCTAGTACCTTGGGTGAGAACACTTTGGAAAACAATTTAGCAATTTCTTAAAGAGTTATATGTACACTCAGCTATGTTCCAGCCATTCAACACCTAGGTATTGATGTTCACTCTTGAGAAATGTAAACATATGAACAAAGTTTTAGACTTAATGTTCACAGAAGCTTTATTTATAATAGCCAAAAATTGGGTAAAAATAACCCTAAATGCTTTCTAATTGGTAAATTTGTAAACTACAGTCCCCACAATGGACTACTATTCAGCAATAAAGAAGATTGAATTATGATAGACTCAGTAGCATAAATAAATCTCAAAATAATTATGCTGGGTGATATTAGCCAGGTGAAATGTACATTAATTTTTTTCTTTTTTTTTGTACTACATTGATTTTTAAATACAAAATTCTAGAAAATGCAACTAACTCACAGAAAACAGGTCAGTGATTTCCTGGATACAGAGTAGAGATGGCAATGTGTGAGGGAGGAAATACCCAGGGGCAAAATTAAACTTTTGTTGGGGATGAATATCTTTGTTATCTTGATTGTGATGATTATTTTACAGTTGTATACATATGTCAAAACTTAACAAATTATATACTTCAAACATACTCAGTTTATTGTATCTTAATTTTATGTCCATAAAGCTACCAGTGAAACACACATACAATAATATACTGCTAAACATATACCCACTAAATTAACTATAATAAAAAATCATTGAAAATACTAAATCTTGGAGAAGATGTGCAGAAACTAGAACCCTCACACATTGCTTGTGGTAATGCAAAATGGTTCAGTTGTTTTGGAAAACAATGCTAAATTTATGATTGTCATTTGACCTAGTAATGTCATTCCTTGGTATATATCCTGGAGAAAAATAACATGTTCATGAGAACTGTAATGCAAATGTTCATAGGAACTTCATTCATAATGGACAAAAAATGAAAACAGTCCAGGGTTAACCAACTGGTGAAGAAATAAACACAATGTGGCATATTCATATGACCAAATACTATCCAAAAATAAAAATGAAAAAAAAAAAAAGACTATTCCATGCAAAATCATGAATGAACCTAAAGAACACACAAAGTGAAGGAATTCAGACACAAAATATTATATAGTGTACTATTCAATTTATACCAAATTTCTAGAAATGCAGAGATCAGTGTTTGCTTGGGACTAGGGGAGGGAAAAGGAATTGACAAAAAGGGACAGAATAGAATTTGGGGAAAGGTAGAAAGTTTCTAAACCTGGAATATGGTGATAGTGTGTCCCTATGTAAATTTGGGCTTCCCTTGTGGCTTAGTGTTAAAGAATTTGCCTCCTTGCAGAAGGCAAAGTTCAGTCCCTGGGTTGGGAAGATTCCCTAGAGAAGGGCATGGTAACTCACTCCAGTATTCTTGCATGGAGAATTCCATGGACAGAGGAGTTTGGTGGGCTACAGTTCATGGGGTCACAATAAATAGGACACGACTGCAGACTGAGCATGCATGCATACAAATTTACTAAAAATCATTCTGCATATTTAAATGGGTGAATTTTATAGTATGTCATGTATGCCTCAATGAAAGTGTTAAAAATGCAAAAAAACAAAAAAAACCCAAAAAACATGAAGTACCTACCATGTGTCACATATTGTGGGATACAAAAGATAATGTGTTACATGTGATAATTGAGACTGTCAAAAGTTGGGTGAATGTTAGCTAAATCTCTCTCCTTTCTTCCCTGTGACTGGTGTATCTGAAGTCACCTAGCTGACACTGTCTGAGGTTTGGCGGCCACTGCCTTGGAACAAGGCTCTGTGCTCTTCCCTGCCCTTAGCTCATTCAGTAAAGAGGAGTCGTCTTTTTTTTTTTTTTTTCTGTTAGAGGTATTTCTTTTTCTAACTCCAAAACCGAGGCGGTGATGCCATTATTCTTGCATCAGGGTCGAGTGGATTTAATAGATAACAGTTGTAAAGTCCTTGGAGGTATTCAGGGAAAAGAGCTTGACACAGTCTATACAGGTTTAATGACTAAAATGTCCTGTTTGCTACTTCCCAACTGTCACCTTTTCCCTGTATTCATTACTTTTGTCTACTCTAAATACAATTGCTCACATCAATGAGCTGGTGAGTAAACTCACATATATCAAGTCTGCCAATAAAACTGAAGTCAAGTTCAATTTCTTTGGGGGAGAAATAATGAAGTTAGCACCATATTCCTGCTTGTTTCTTTAATGTAATTAGAGAGGATGTTTTCCTCAAACATTTTATTCTCTGAGAAGTTCTGCTTCTTCCAAGCACTTTAAAGAGCTTGATTCTGGATGCTGTGAAACATTGCAAAAGTGCACTGTGGATTATCATTATATGTTGTAAAATACTGATTTAAAAACTGGCTTCCCTGGTGGCTCAGATGGTAAAGAATCTGCCTGCAATGCGGGAGGCCAGGGTTTGATCCCTGGGTTGAAAAGTTCCCCTGGGGAAGGGAATGGCAACCCATTCCAGTATTCTTGTCTGGAAAGTCAGACGTGACAAAGCAACTAACACTTTTTTTCTCTCAGAGATACATTCGTTAGGTTACTCCTTTCTGCCCATGGATGCAGCTGAGTCAGCGTTGTTGAAGTCTCTCTGGCTCCGCTGCCATCATGTCTAAGTCAGAGTCTCCCAAGGAACCCAAACAGCTGCAGAAGCTCTTCTCAGAGAAGCGGGCTTTGACACAACCAACGAGAGCCTGAGGAGCCATTTTGAGTAATGGGGAACACCCACAGACTGTGTGGTAATGAGGCATCCAAACACCAAGCATTCCAGAAACTTCCAGTTTGTCACATATGCCACTGTGGAGGAGATGGACACAGCCAAAAGGTAAGACCACACAAGGTGGATGAAAGAGTTGTGGAACCCAAGAGAGTCGTCTCAAAAAGAAGGTTCTCAAAGATCTGGTACCCACATAACTGAAAAAGATTTTTGTTGGTGGCGTTAAAGAAGACACTGAAGGGCTTCACTTGAGAGATTATTTTGAATCGTATGCGACAATTGAAGTGGTTGAAATCGTGACTGACCGAGGCAGAGGCAAAAAGCAAGGCTTTGCTTTTGTAAACTTTGATGACCATAACTCTATAAACAAGATTGTCATTCAGAAATACCACACTGTGAAAGGCCACAAATGTGAAGTTAGAAAAGCCCTATGTAAGCAAGAGATGGCTAATGCTTCGTCTAGCCCAAGAGGTGAAAGGTTCTGGAAACTTTGGTGGTGGTTGTGGAGATGGTTTTGGTGGAAATGACAACTTTGGTCATGGAGGAAACTTCAGTGATTGAAGTGGGTTTGGTGGAAACTGTAGGGGTGGGGGGTGGATATGGTGGCAGTGGGGATGGCTATAATGGATTTGGTAATAATGGAAGCAATTTTGGACAATGATTTTGGCAGTTACAACAATCAATCTTCAAATTTTGGTTCCATGAAAGGAGGAAACTTTGGAGGCAGAAGTTCTGACCCCTATGGTAGTGGGGGCCAATACTTTGCCAAACCATGAAACCAAGGTGGCTATGATGGTTCCAGCAGCAGCAGTAGCTATCACAGTGGCAGAAGGTTTTAATTTCTGCCAGGAAACAAAACTTAGCAGGAGAGGAGAGCCAGAGAAGTGACAGGCAAACTACAGGTTACAACAGATTTGTGAACTCAGCCAAGCATAGTGGTGGCAGGGCTTAACTACTATAAAGAAGACATGTTTTAGACAACTCTCATGTGTATGGGCAAAAACTCCAGAACTACTGTATTTGTGACTAACTGTATCAGTTCAGTTCAGTTCAGTCGCTCAGTCATGTCCGACTTTTTGCGACCCCATGAACCACAGCACGCCAGGCCTCTCTGTCCATCACCAACTCCTGGAGTTTACTCAAACTCATGTCCATTGAGTTGGTGATGCCATCCAACAGTCTCAACCTCTGTCAACCCCTTATCCTCCTGCCCTCAATTTTTCCCAGCATCAGGGTCTTTTCAAATGAGTCAGCTCTTCATATCAGTTGGTCAAAGTATTAGAGTTTCAGCTTCAGCATCAGTCCTTCCAATGAACACCCAGGACTGATCTCCTTTAGGATGGACTGGTTGGATCTTCTTGCAGTCCAAGGGACTCTCAAGAGTCTTCTCCAACACCATAGTTCAAAAGCATCAATTCTTCAGTGCTCAGCTTTCTTCACAGTCCAACTCTCACATCCATACATGACCACTGGAAAAACCATAGCCTTGACTACACAGACCTTTGTTGGCAAAATAATGTCTCTGCTTTTTAATATGCTATCTAGGTTGGTCCTAACTTTCCTTCCAAGGAGTAAGCATTTTTTAATTTCATGGCTGCAATCACCATCTGCAGTGATTTTGGAGCCCCCCAAAATAAAATCTGCCACTGTTTCTATTGTTTCCCCATCTATTTGCCATGAAGGTGTGGGACCAGATGCCATGATCTTAGTTTTCTGAATGTTGAGTTTTAAGCCAACCTTTTCACTCTCCTCTTTCACTTTCGTAAAGAGACTCTTTAGTTCATCTGCATATCTGAGGTTATTGATATTTCTCCAGGCAATCTTGATTAATAGATTATTTTAGTTTCTGTTCTGTGGAAAGTACAAAGCATTCTAACAAAGGGTTTTAATGTAGTTTTTTTTTTTTTTTTGCACCCATGCTGTTGATTGCTAAATGTAATAGTCTGATCATGACGCTGAATAAATGTATCTTTTTTTTTTTTTTTTAACGTGCTGTGTAGTCTACTCTGAAGCCATTTTGGTAAACTATCCCAAAAGTGTGAAGTTAGAATTCCTTCAGGGTAATGCCAGATTCTATTTGAAATTTATTTACAACCTGCTTTGGTGGAGAAGCTGTTGTCTTCAGAACTTTGGCATAGTTGAACTGACAGTTACTGTATTGTGACCCGGAGTTCACTGTTAAAAGTGTCACAGATGCATGGGGTTTTATTTTATTTTTTTTTGGTTATTAATAATTGTTGGCACATGCTGCGCATCATATATAAATTGGATTATGGTACCAGATAAAGTTATAGATGGGAATGAGGCTTGTGTATCATCCATTATCTTGTGTAGTCAATAAAATATTTAATACCCCCCTAAAAAACTAGTTAATCTAATGCATTAGGGTGATTATCAAAATGGCTTAAATAATTTCTCTTGGATAAATATCCAGAAATGGAAGGGTTGAGACATATGGTAGGTAACATCTAACTTCATAAGAAACTGCCAAACAATTTTCCAGTGTGAGTGTGCCATTTTTACACCCCCATCAGCTGTGCATGAGACTTCTGGTTATTAAAGCAAATGACACAGAAACTTTAAATGGTCAAATAATATAAATGGAGATGTACACATACATACACACACATAACAGGTAGAATGACTTAAAAATTCAACTGTTTATATAATGATATATATTATGTACTTGAGTCACTTTAAGCTCTTGAGTCATTCTATGCATTTTTAGAATGACTTAAAAATTCAACTGCTTATATAATGTTGTATATTATGTACCTCAGTCATTATAAATATTTAATATTTATTTAAATATGAAATAAAATATTTAATACACCCATTTTGGGGTTATTAAATATTTTATTGATTACACATGATAATGGATAATACACAAGCTTCATTCCCTTAGCTACTTGGAGCAAGGAATCTGGTGGTCAGTTAGATGACTCAAGTAATAGTATATAGGAGAGGTAATGAGAACTTGAACAAAGAAAGCTGGGTTAGGAGTGATCAGGGAGAAAGAAATAGGATAATGTAGACATGAACTGGGCTTCCCAAGTGGTGCTCGTGGTAAAGAACCCACCTGCCAATGCATGAGACATAGAGACACAGGTTCGATCTCTGGGTCAGGAAGATTCCCTGGAGGAGAATATGCCAACCCGCTCCAGTATTTTTGCCCGAAGAAACCCGAAGGACAGAGGAGCCTGGCAGGCTACAGTCCATACAGTTGCAAAGAGTTGGACATGACTGAAGTGACTTAGCACCCATGCAGGCATAAACTACAGGATGGAATTAATTTGATATGGGGATCAAGGAAGAGGAAAGAATTAACAGTGATTTGAGATTTGGGGCTAGCTATAGTACCTGGAAAAGGTATTTACAATGCAAAGAGATGTTAAGAGGAGATAATTGTGGGGGGAGGGGAGGCAAGGGGAAGCACATGCGTATTGTTCAGATATGTTATTTTAACAAGCATTGCTAGATGGCAGGTCTGGAATTAGAAGAGAATTCAAGATTAGAATGTAGATTTAGGGAGTGACATCTGATAGCATTATAGTTGAAGAGGTGAGTAATTGTTGAGATAACAATGGAAAAAATGTGATTGCTGAGCTCTAGGACAGTACATTAAACAACATTTATATTTATAAAACTGGAAGAAAATGGACTGCAGCAAGAGTCAGAAGAGAAAAAACAAATGAAAGAAAATTAGGATTGTGGGCTCCTTGGGAAGATAAGGATGGAGAGAAACCAATCAATTGGATGCTTTGGAAATCTATTTTAAATAAGTTTTGCAAAGTGGTTTGAGGGAAAACCATGCAATTCATGAATTTCACGTTCAGAAAGATTTTTAAAAAGTTGTATTCAAAGAAACTAGGTGAGCTGGGAAAACGGCCACTGAGTTTAGATAAAGAGTTCTCAGCATTGTGATCTGGAGTTATTTACAATTTAGCCATCTAGGAAGGATTTCAAATAAACATGGATTACTGGCTGACTGAGACTGTGTGGTGAACCTTGGAAAACACACACACACTCACACACACACCCTATACCACACACAAAGAGAAAAACTAAATCTTGCCTCAAAGTGAAAAGATAGCGCCATCTTATTAAGAGATTTTTTTTTGGTTCATAGAATTTTGATTAGTAATTCTAAATAGAAATCATAATTAAACCCATAGTCTTCAAGGTAGAAGTATCATCTAATGATAAAACTGTTTGCTGACTCAGGCCTTGTCACCAATAATGCACACTAGAGGGTTGCCAGCAGCCTGCGTTTTGCCACAAGCTGTGCAGTTATCTCAGAGCAGATATTAATTTAAGATGTTAATGCTTATGTCATTAGATTTTCCTATTTACAGACTGTGACCCTGTTAATTTGCAGACCGTGATTATAATCGTTAAGTTTTATTAGTTCATTTTATGAACACATAGCTTCTTTGCTTTCCTTACTTGCTGGTACCTTTACAGGATGATTTGACCAGTAGTTTTACCTAATCTTTAGAAAGATATCTCTGTTAAAAACAGCTAAACTGTGATAAACATATGGAACATATCTGAAAATGTTTCTCATATCAGAAGACTTTCAGATTAAATTTATTCATGTCTTAGCTACTTATCTTATTCACCCCAAAGCACTATGAAGTGTCATGTGCCTGCCATTAGGCTAGTCAGACATATGCTGATTTCTAGATGTGTATGAAGATGAAGAAAGCACTTTCTGTTCTTTGAGGTATTCATAGGGTAACAGTTTACAAAGTTATCTACCATAGCATTTTTTTTTTTTAATTTCATTTCAAGACAGCTGTTCCGAACTGAGCATGTAGTTTGTCATATAAATAGGACAGGTGTTAATGCAACAAATCCACCACCATCTTACATAACCCATGACATTTGCTGTTACTGAATCTAATATTTGTGTAAAATAATATGTATTTAAGGAAAATGCACTCAGAGATGCCACTCAGAATGCCAAAAAGATCACTTCTCTGCAGTGATTGAAAACTTACTCTTCCTGCACACTCCGTATCTTTTGAAAGACAGAGCTAAAACTGCAGCTCCAAATCTGGGAAGCTAATGGGTGACCCACTGGGCAAGTTTGGGCTGAGCTGGGGCTCCTGGCAGGAATGTCACATGCAGGAGAGGTGTCTACTCCCAGAAAGAGAGTTTTGTTTTGAAAGACCCAGGGGTAGTTGGTTTGCTCTTTCCATTGCCTCCAAAAATAGAGTCAAATATTGGCATGCCGATTCAGTATATGCCAACTTATACAGTATTTGATCTGTCAAGGAAGTGTCCTTTTAGACTGACCCTGCTAATTTTAGACAGGCTGTTCAGCCGCCTCAGATTCCAGGAGCTCAAACTACTTATTAAAACCTCTCAGTTGGAAATAAGGCCGTAGATCTGTCAGCATTTTGCTGAACCATTAAGCCATAGATACCACTTTTACTGAATAGGATATAACTTCAGTTGTTGAGAAGCAGATTATTTGCAGTGGTACATATCACCATAGTAACTGGATTTTCAAGCAGGGCTGTTGAAATGGAACTTAAAAGTCACACAGAAGCAGGTCTACCTTGCACTGGCTTCACAAACATCATGTCGGAGAGAGGCAGAGATTCATTCATAGATTATATGCCATTTGATCTATGATTGCTCAGAGGCATGGGGGAAAGAGATGGGCAGTATGTATGTTCATATCAGTATGCTGCAAAATTAAGACAAAATAATATGTATTCCACCACTGACTTGCCCTAAGCAAATAATCCAATAAACAGCTTCTACTCTTGTAGCTTGAATTAATGCAACCTTTATGAATACACAAAACTAGCACTAGATTCGAGTCTTTCAACAATTTTAATTAGCATTCTGGCACTTATTCACCTTAAAACAGCAAATGTTTACCCTGTCCTCCCATGTACTATGTAGTCATCACTGGGGAGAAACCGTGCTTAATGCTATAGGCAAATTACAAAATATGTGTTATAAGAATTCAGGAGAAGAGTCAATATCAAATTTTAGAACTGAAAGGAAGTATAGATTGTAAGGTTGTTAAATCTTAAGTATGACAGGGACTCAGAGGAGATCATTTGCAATGTCTCTAATTTTCAAGGAAGGAAGCAACGTTCCACGGTGACTAAGCAACTGATGGGGGTCACACAGCTAGTTACATGTAGAGCTAAGGCTAGAAGTCAACTATTCTGATTTTGAATTAGGAGATTAAAAGAAACATGACAAATTAAAGATGGAGAGGTTCTACATGAGTTGCTCACAATTTAAAAAAGAAAACGAAATGAATATGTATGAGACAACTAGAACATAATTATATAATGCCAAGGGCTTAGAATTAAGAGAAGGTGGTCTCGCTGAATTTCTTTAAAAATTCCTTATAAAGTTTTAAGTTACATGGCTTCTAACAATATGGGTTGTAGTTTATGAGATTGCATTTATTAAAGCTAAACAATATAGAAAAGCATAGGGATGCTATTAAAGACATCCATGAACCTATTACTAAGAAGAAAGCAAGTGGAGGTGAAGGAATTCCAGCTGAGCTATTTCAAATCCTAAAAGATGATGCTGTTAAAGTGCTACACTCACTATGCCAGCAAATTTGGAAAACTCAGCAGTGGCCAGAGGACTGGAAAAGGTCAGTTTTCATTCCAATTCCAAAGAAAGGCAATGCCAAAGAATTTTCAAATTACCATACAATTGCACTCATTTCACACACTGGAAGATTATGCTCAAAATCCTTCAAGCTAGCCTTCAACAATATGTGAACTGAGAACTTCCAGATGTTAAAGCTGGATTTTGAAAAGGCAGAGGAACCAGAGATCAAATTGCCAACATCCAGCTGGATCATAGAAAAAGCAAGGGAATTCCAGAAAAACATCTACTTCTGCTTCATTGACTAGGCTAAAGACTTTAACTGTGGATCACAACAAACTGTGGAAAATTCTTAAAGAGATGGGAATACCAGACCACCTTACTTGTCTCCTGAGAAACCTGTATGAAGCAATAAGAAGCACCGAGCAGGACATGGAAAAACAGACTGGTTCAAAATTGGGAAAAGAGTACATCAATGCTATATATTTTCACTCTGTTTATTTAACTTCTATGTAGAGTATATCCTTTGAAATGCAAGGCTGGATCAATCACAAGCTGGAATCAAGGTTGCTGGGGGAGATATCCTCAACCTCAGATACGCAGATGATACCACTTTAATGGCAGAACGTGAAGAGGAACTAAAAAGCCTGTTTACGAAGATGAAAGAAGAGAGTGAAAAGCTGGCTTAAAAAAACATTCAGTAAACTAAAATCATGGCATCCAGTCCCATCCCTTCATGGCAAATAGATGGAGGAAAAATGGAAACAGTGACAGATTTTAATTCCTTGGGCTCCAAAATCACTGCAGACAGTGACTGCAGCCACAAAATTAAGGCACTTGCTTCTTGGTATAATATCTTTGATAAACCTAGATGTGTATTAAAAAGCAGAGACATCACTTTGCCCACAAAAGGTCCATCTAGTCAAAGCTATGGTTTTTCCTGTAGTCATGTATGGATACGAGAGTTGGATCATATAGAAAGCTGAATGCCAAAGAAGTGTTGCTTTCAAACTGTGGTGCTGGAAAAGACTCTTGAGAGTCCCTTGGACTGCAAGGAGATCAAAATAGTCAATCCTAAAGGAAAATCAGTCCTGAATATTCATTGGAAGGACTGATGCGGAAGCTGAAACTTCAATACTTTGGCCACCTAATGTGAAGAGCGAACTCATTGTAAAAGACCCTGATGCTGGGAAAGATTGAAGGCAAGAGGAGAAGGGGTCAACAGAGGATGAGATTGTTGGATGACATCACTGACTCAATGGACGTGAATTTAAGCTAACTAAGGGATATAGTGAGGGACAGGGAAGCTGGTAAGCTGTAGTTCATGGGATTGCAAAGAGTCAGACAGGATGTCACAACTGAACAACAGCAACAAGTCTTTTTTTTCCTCCTTCTTTCTTGCTCTCTTGAAATACTACATTATAGATTCAGTTGATGGTCTTGCTTCTCATTCCCCATTTAATTTGCCTCCCAGACCAACTCTCAGGAAGTCACTATCATAAATGCATTTCTCAGCGAGTATTTAGTAAGCCCCCAAAGTGAAAGAGGAGAGTGAAAAAGTTGGCTTAAAACTCAACATTCAGAAAACTAAGATCATGGCATCTGGTCCCATTACTTCACGGCAAATAGATGGGGAGACAGTGGAAATAGTGTCAGACTTTATTTTTTGGGGCTCCAAAATCACTGCAGATGGTGATTGCAGCCATGAAATTGAAAAGATGCTTACTCCTTGGAAGGAAAGTTAGGACCAACCTAGATAGCATATTAAAAAGCAGAGACATTATTTTGCCAACAAAGGTCTGTGTAGTCAAGGCTATGGTTATTCCAGTGGTCATGTATGGATATGAGAGTTGGACTGTGAAGAAAGCTGAGCACCAAAGAATTGATGCTTTTGAACTATGGTGTTGGAGAAGACTCTTGAGAGTCCCTTGGACTGCAAGGAGATCCAACCAGTCCATCCTAAAGGAGATCAGTCCTGGGTGTTCACTGGAAGGACTGATGTTGAAGCTGAAACTCCAATATTTTGGCCACCTCATGTGAAGAGTTGACTCATTGGAAAAGACCGTGATGCTGGGAGGGATTGGGGGCAGGAGGAGAAGGGGATGACAGAGGATGAGATGGCTGGATGGCATCACTGACTTGATGGGCATGAGTTTGAGTAAACTCCGGGAGTTGGTGATAGACAGGGAGGCCTGGCGTGCTGCGATTCATGGGGTCACAAAGAGTCGGATGCGACTGAGTGACTGAACTGAAACTGAACTGAACAATGTGTCAGAGAGAGTTCTAGATGCTTGAAATGTGCTGGCTAAAAAAAAACACTAACATTTCTGACAAAGAATATTTTACTTTTTTTTCCCCCCGACTGTGCTGGATCCTCATTACTGTGTGAGAGCAGGATATACTCTCTAGTTGTGGTGTGTAGGCTTATTATTGCTGTGGCTTCTCTTGTCGCAGAGCACCGTCTCTAGAGTGTTGCCTCAGTAGTTGTGGTACATGGGCTTAGCTACCCCATGACAAGGGGGATCTTCCTCCACCAGGGGTTGAACCTGTGTTCCCTGCATTGGCAGGCGAATTCTTTCCCACTGGACCCTGTTTTACTTTACACTTTCTTTTACCACTGTAAATTCCTATTGTACAATTTAGAGTAAGAATTTGATGTATATCCATTTTCAATTAGTATGCCTATAAGTATATATGCAAATGAATAACTTGTTTCTCTTTCTCTGTGCTTTTAAATGCATTCAATGTATATCACCCTGTGTAATCATTTGAGACTGCAGCTTGCTTTTTCCACTCAACATTGTGGTTGTGATATAGTAGTATTGATAGATACAGACCAATTTTATATTTAGTTTCTTTAAAGTATTGATATTTTATTCATTGATTCCTCTGTTGAAAGTCATTGAGAATATAACAGATTTTAACCATTAGAAGAATGTTACAGTGACATCCTTGTAATTGCCTTCTGTTTAAGTCTCTTTGAGGTATTTACCTAAAAATGGGTTTACTAGGTAACTCGTTTTTAATTTTCTAAGTGCTGCTGAATAGTTTACCCTAGTGGTCATACTGTTTGATACCCCCAACAGCAGTGATCTCTATTTAGCAAGTAACTATAGACCATAGTCATATAATTGACTTTGACATATATTTGACATTGACACATGGCAGAATTTACATTTTTGTTGTTTGCATGGAGGAGAGTATTTATGTGAAAAGCACCTTGATGGATGTAAATCTGGAGTTTTTACTGATTTATCAAGGAATCACCTAAGTTCTACATTCTAAAAAATGACTAGAAAATTCATTTTTATATTATGAGACAGAAATCATAGCTCCTAGTCTTAGTAGGTAGGAAAAGCTGGGCTCAGTCCTTCCATTTGTAGGTTAATTTGACTGAAATAAAATAAAGCCAATCCTTCAAAGAATTAAAATCATAGTTGATACAAAATTGCTATAAATAATACATTTTAAAATGAGGGTACAAATTCAAAAATGTGATACATTGAAAACTGCAAGAAAATTGTCTAAAAACAGGATTTCAGAGTATTGGTTAAGTTATGACTGAGTTCTATAGTAGAAACCACACTAGCATGAAAAAAAAAAAATCTTCTAAATACTGGCAAAGAGACGATCCTGGGAAAGAGTTAGAAAGCAAAGTTACAAAAAAAAATTTTTTTTAAAGCAAGAGAACACTCTCTTCAATCAAGAAAGCACAATGTCATATTTAAGTTGAAATTATTTATAATTCAGAGAAAATTATCTATGCAGTTGATATTTACTAAGAGTTTATCTTGTAATAAAATTGGATAGATTTGACTGTTTAATTATTTAATGAATATTAAATTCCAGAGTATTCTAAAATACTCTAATAGATCCTTGAATCATGTAATCATATAAATAATATAAAGATTTTTAAAATTCATGGCAAGAGATAAAAGTTTACAGAGGAATTTTTTTGAGTCTCAGTACTTTTCCTCTCCCCTGCCAACTTAATTGAGGAATAATTGCCAAATATAAATGTATATATTAAAATTGCAAATATACGTGATGTGATGATTTGACATGCATGTACCCTGTAAAATAATTACAGTGATTTTCTTTTTTTAACCTCAAAATCTATGGTCCTAGAGGACTTATGGCCAAGGGGTTTTCCCATAAACATCTCATAAGAGAAGTGCATGATTTTGTCAAGAAGAAAAAAATTGCACAGGGAGGGACTATGGTGCAAATTTGGAACAAAAGGGAGCTTAGATGCTAATATGTAGCTAAGGGCTTGGTATTTTCCTAGGTACAAGAAAAGTAACCATTCACCTGGAGGTAAATGAAGTTTGTGTATGCAATGAATGTACAGTTATTAAAGAACAGAACACAGTGTCATGAGAAGTGAAGCTTCTTGGCAATCAGTCTCAACATCCCCCTGCCTCATGCAGCCTTCTATGGGCATGTTTCTTGACCAGTCTTGGAATAAGACTAGAGTCAACTACCCAGACAACTTAGGAAGTCACACTAAGAGTTCTAATGTAAGTCATAGGGCTGACTCTCCATGTATCTGGTCAGAGAAGGATGGTGATATCCCTATATATTTTGCTTGGATCCAGAGGGATTTTGAACAGCATCAGAATATTTCTCATGCACAAGACAGAAATATAGTAATAGTTGAGAAAGACTGTAGACCAGAAGTCACATTATGTTCTTTGGGAGAATAATGGAGCAATAAGTTTTCCTGCAATCTGTAAATGGAGACTGATGAGAAATTAAGATGGCCTTCAGGTTCCAAAAACTGGAAAGTAGCCATACACAAGGATGATCAGAGGAGCTGGTAGAAGTATATGTAAGACTCATTGTGTGAGCCTTCTCAAAACTTAAACACAGTGGTAGGGGCTGAAAGGAAAATAAAGGTTGATTCAGAAAACATGTAAATTGAGAAAACTGAATTATTTTTTATTCTGAATCGATGAAAGTTAAGTGGGTATCATCAGTTAGAATAGAGGTTCAAGACAGAAAGTAAGTGCAGTTACAGCAATTTAACTTGACATTTTTTGCACATTTGAGTCCATAGCCTAAGAAATCTGTATTCCTCTCAGATGAGCTTAATACGTGATAACACATATTTATATGACAGGGCTAAGAAAGATTAAAGAGTTGAAAGTACTGATTAGCCTTTAAAATATAATTGAACTGAGCTTGCTTCAAATTTTAATTTCCTATAGGTTAAAGGTAATACAAGCTAAATATGAGTTACTATGCTTTTCTAAAGTCTAATAGCAGAAAACTTAAAAGTATTTAAAATCAATTTTTAGTTAATGACAGTTTAGAAATGTGAAATCTTTATTGATTTTTGACAGGCTAAAATATAAAATTGATCTCAAATATAAAAGAAACCCTCAAAAAATATAACAGTTAGTTTTATAATGAATTTAAAATGGCTGCAAATTCCCTCTTATGATCATTTATTATTCATTTGTACATTATGAAACAAAAAGAGGAGTATGTTTTCTGTTAATTGTACTATCAACATAAGTATAACGAATTGCTATACTTATCTCTCTCTAAAACCACATGTCCCTGATTTTACATATCCATTTGGAAGCTAGGCTTTTTATGATCATAATCTTGAAAATTCAATGGAACCATCAAAATTTAAAATTAAAAGCCATATCTATAGATACTATCAGGAGAAACACTGCTCCCAGTCCCCCACTGTTCCTGTGGGTCTGTTTCCGAGGCAAATATTGTTAGTTGCTCATGTAATTTCCACTATCCCCTTCTTTCTTCCTAAGGAAATACAGCTGTGTGTCTCCCTTAAGTTCAGTCACTCAGTTGTGTCCAACTCTTTGCAACCCCATGGACTGCAGCATGCCAGTCTTCCCAGTCCATCGTCAACTCCCAGAGCTTGCTCAAAATCATGTCTATTGAGTCAGTGATGCCATCCAACATTCTCATCCTCTGTCATGCCCTTCTCCTCCTGCCTTCAATCTTTCCAAGCATCAGGGCCCTTTCCAATGAGTGACTTCTTCACATCAGGTGGCCAAAGTATTGGAAATTCAGCTTTAGCATCAGTCCTTCCAATGAATATTCAGGACTGATTTCCTTTAGGATTGATTGGTTTGATTTCCTTGCTGTCAAAGTGACCCTCAAGAATCTTCTTCAACACCACAGTTCAAAAGCATCAATTCTTTGGTGCTCAGCTTTTTTTCTTTGGTGCTCAGTTTTCCTGACTTTCTTCAAGTTAAGTATGAATTTGGCAATAAGGACTTCATGATCTGAGCCACAGTCAGCTCCTGGTCTTGCTTTTGATGACTGTATAGAGCTTCTCCATCTTTGGCTACAGAAAATATAATCAATCTGATTTGAGTATTGACTATCTGGTGATATCCATGTGTAGTCTTCTCTTGTGTTGTTGGCAGAGGGCATTTGCCATGACCAGTGTGTTCACTTGGCAAAACCCTGTTAGACTTTGCCCTGCTTCATTTTGTAATCCAAGGCCGAATTTGCCTGTTACTCCAGGTATGTCTTGACTTCCTACTTTTGCATTCCAGTCCTTTATGATGAAAAAGACATCTTTTTTTGGTGTTAGTTCTATAAGGTCTTGTAGGTCTTCACAGAACTGTTCAACCTCAACTTCTTCAGCATTACTAGTTGGGGCATAGATGTATTACTGTGATATTGAATGATTTGCCTTGAAAACGAACAGAGATCATTCTGTCATTTTTGAGATTGCATCCAAGTATTGCATTTCGGAATCTTTTGTTGACTATGAGGCTACTACATTTCTTCCAAGGGATTCTTGCCCACCATGTTAGATATAATGGTCATCTGAATTAAATTCACCCATTCCAGTTCATTTTAGTTCACTGATTCCTAAAATGTCAATGTTTACTCTTGTCATCTCCTGTTTAACCATTTCCAATTTACTTTGATTCATGGACCTAACATTCCATCTTCCTATGCAATATTGTTCTTTACAGCATTGGACTTTACTTCCATCACCAGTCATATCCACAACAGGGTGTTATTTTTGCTTTGGCTCCATCTCTTCATTCTTTCTGGAATTATTTCTCCATTCTTCTCCAGTAGCATATTGGGCACCTACCGACCTGGGGAATTCATCTTTCAGTGTCATGTCTTTTTGCCTTTTCATGGGGTTCTCAAAGCAAGAATGCTGAAGCGGTTTGCCATTCCCTTCTCCAGTGGACCACATTGTGTCAGAACTCCCCACCATGACCCATCTGTCTTGGGTGGTCCTACATGGCATGACTCATAGTTTCATTGAGTTAGGCAAGGCTGTGGTCCATGTGATCTGTTTAATTAGTTTTCTGTGATTGTGGTTTTCATTCTGTCTGCCCTTTGAGGGATAAGGATAAGAGGCTTATGGAAGCTTCCTGATGAGAGAGGCTGATTGAGGGGGAAACTGGATCTTGTTCTGATGGGTGGGCCATGCTTAGTAAATCTTTAATCCAACTTTCTGTTGAAGGGTGGGGCTGTGTTCCCCCCCCCTTTTGTTTGACCTGAGACCAAACTACAGGGGAGGTAATGAAGATAATGGCACATCCTTCAAAAGGCTCTGTGCACACACTGCTGCACTCAGCGCCCCCGAACCTGCAGCAGGCCACTGCCGACCCACGCCTCCACCAGAGACTCCTGGGCACTAACTCACAGGCAAGTCTGGGTCAGCCTCTTGTGGGGTCACTGCTCCTTTCTCCTGGGTCCTGGTGTGCACAAGGTTTTATTTGTGCCCTCTAAGAGCCTGTTTTTCCAGTCTGTGTAAGTTCTGGTGGCTCTATGGTGGGGTTAAAGGCGACCTCTTCCAAGAGGGCTTATTCCACACCCAGGTCTGCTGCACCCAGAGCTCCTGCCCCTGTGGCAGGCCACTGCTGACCCGGACCTCTGCAGGAGACACTCAAACAGTCAAAGGCAGGTCTGGCTCAGTCTCTATGGGGTTTCTGGGTCCTGGTGCACAAGGTTTTGTTTGAGTCCTCTGAGTATCTCTGGCGGGTATGGGGTTTGTTTCTAAATGTGATTTTGCCCCTCCTACCATCTTGCTTGTGCTTCTCCTTTGCCCTAGGAGGTGGGGTATCTTTTTTCAGCAGTGAGTTGTAATTTGGAGTTCTCACAGGAGAACATGAGCGCATGTCCTTCCATGTCACCATCTTCTGAACATTGTGTCTCCCTTAAACCCACCAAATACAACATTTAGAAGTGACATTTTGAGAAAATTCCCCTAAAGCCCTAAGAATTCTATAAGATTACACACAAAAATATGAAAATTTAGAGTACTAAGAGAGAAACCAACTCACTGGAAAAGACCCTGATTCTGGGAAAGACTGAAGGTGGGAGGAGAAGGGGTTGACAGAGGATAACATGGTTGGATCACATCAGTGATGTGATGGACATGAGTTTGAGTAGTCTCCAGGAGTTGGTGATGAACAGGGAAGCCTGGTGTGCTGCAGTCCATGGGGTAGAAAAAGTCGGACATGACTGAGTGACTGAACTAAGAGAGAAATCAGGACTCCTAGAGTTCATCTCCCTGCCATTCTAATCTCAGGAGTCCCCTCAGATTAGCTCCTTCTCAGCCCCAGGCCTGTGGCCTTATGCCTATGACCTATTAAATTCTCTGAACCTGGTCTCTTTCAATATGGTCTTTATCCTTGGGCTTCAGCATCCCATTCCTCCTGGTCGTAGATCTTTCCCAGTGATTAGTTATCATCCATTTTCCTCAAAGGAAATACCTAACTCCTCTCACAGGATATGGTCAGGCCTCCATGTCTCACATAGAACATATTCCTACTAGTTAGAAATGAGGTCATAACATGTACACGGAAATAGAAAAAGATTCTACAGAAATAAATGATATTTTTGAATATTAACAACATTTTCTGCCTAAATGTTTAAAGTATACCTAATTTACCTTGAGTTTTGAAATTATAGAATTAGGAAGTCCTGTCTGTGAAAATGTAAGTAATTAGTTGTTTACATTGAGAAAAGAGATTTGAAAAATAAAGCCTGGTTTGTCTAATTCAAGAATTCCTGAGATCTAATGCTATAATTTAGTGTGTGCTGTTTTAAAGCTCCTTAGCTTGAAATACCTCTAGACAAAAGCTAAAATTTAATTTATTTTATATTTGTGCAAATATCACTTGGCATCATAGACTCTTTTTTCGGTGCTTTGATTTGTCACCTGGTCTTTGAGTGCTTTGTGCAATGGTGGGCATCAGTAGTCCTTCCGCAACAGATCTTCCACTAAAAATAGTAAATGAGACTTTAGGTTCATAAATCAGATTCTCAATAGTTCATTTACTGAGAATCCATTTTCCAGAGCCTTATCATCTCTTGGTCAATTTATTCAACCTTTTTGAGCTTCAACACTGTCTGTGAAATGTCAGTTTTAAATATCTGTTTTGTTTCTATATCAACTCATTGGAAAACATTTCTAGAAGAGAAAATATAAAAAATAATAAAAATATAAACACTGAAGTAGAATACGTATTAGGGAACTCAAGAGTACACATGAGAACTTAGTGTCTGGGAAAGTAATAACATAGTAAGTTTCTAAGCATAAAAAGATAAAACAGACTACTGTAGCTGTTTAAAGTAGTTAAGAACAGTACCTATTTTATAGGGCTGATAAGGGGATTGAATGATGTAATCTATGTGATATCCCTGGGACTTCATAGGGTTTATCAAATGTAAGTTTTCTTTCTCCTGGGAAATTGAGGAAATGTGGTTTTGTTACAGAATCTTGGACCTGTGGTGAGGTCAGGACGTGGAGCCTGATGGGGTCTCTGCTCCACTGTAAGGATAAAAGGGGAGATGGATATATTATATAGTAGCACAGTAAGTAGTTGTGTAAGTATCTGTTCAATACATTCCTATGAGAAAGTAAAAACTACAGAACTGAAGAGAACCTGTAGGCTGCTGACCCTGAGAGTAGAACAGGCACAAATGGGAAGAAGCTGTAGCAGATTGATTTCCGCCTAATATAAGATTTTCTGCACATGCAATGTTACCAAATATAGTGTATCTTGCTTCAGGAAACTCTGAGCATCTCATTCCTGGAGTTGTCTGTATCTGAGCCAGGAAATCCATTGGCTGGATTGTAGAAAGGGTTCAAGGACTGGATGAATAGATGAACTGCTTGAAATATCTATCATGGTTCTATGATTTTTCCAGAAAAAATAGATATTGAATAAGTTGAATTTTAAAGACATTTTAATGTCAGGAATGAATGTAGATCAATAGAGACCAGGAATAGGCATTATAGCTTAACTCAGTGCTGGTCCTAATGTTTATCTTAGTTTGACATTCTGTCATATAGGAAACTCCCTATTCATCCCATTGCTTTAACTTGCAATTTCACTGTTATGTTTCATTCCAATTACCACTTTTTCCTCAAAACAATCTGACTGACAGATGCAGATATTGTTTCTATATAACATGTCAGAACCTATTTGTAGATTGCTTTCCTGGCTTCTTTTAAGACTTTCTTCCTTTCACTATTTTTTTCTTTGATACAGGCAAAAAACTTCTATCCCAATCAAAGCTTTACAGAGTATTCTGAAGTAGACACTTTATTTTTACCTTATGAAGACCTACAAGACCATCTAGAATTAACACCAAAAAAAAAAAAAAAAAAAAGATGTCCTTTTCATCATAGGGGACCGGAATGCAAAATTTGGAAGTCAAGAGATATCTGGAGTAACAGAAAAGTTTGGCCTTGGAGTACAAAATGAAGCATATCAAAGACTAACAAAGTTTTGCCAAGAGAATGCACTGGTCATAACATACACTCTCTTCCAACAGCACAAGAGATGACTCTACGCATGGACATCACCAGATGATCAAGACTGAAATCAGATTGATTAGATTATTTGCAGCTAAAGATGGAGAAGCTCTATACAGTCAGCAAAAACAAGATCAGGAGCTGACTGTGGCTCAGATCATGAGCTCCTTATTGCAAAATTCAGACTTAAATTGAAGAAAGTATGGAAAACAACTGGACCATTCAGGTATGAACTAAATCAAATCCTTTACAAATATATAGTGGAAGTGACAAATAGATTCAAGGGATTAGTTCTGGTAGATAGAGTGCTTGAAGAACTATGGACTTAAGTTCATAACATTGTATAGGAGGTAGTGATTAAAACCATCCCCAAGAAGAAGAAATGCAAAAATGCAAAATGGTTGTCTGAGAAGATCTTACAAATATGTCTGATGAGGCCTCACAAATAACTGAGAAAAGAAGAGAAGCCAAAGGCAAAAGAGAAAAGGAAAGATATATCCATCTGAAAGCAGAGTTCCAAAGAATAGCAAGGAGAGATAAGAAAGCCTTTCTAAGTGATTAATGCAAAGTAGAGGAAAACAATAGAATGGGAAAGACTAGAGATTTCTTCAAGAAAATTAGAGATACCAAGGGAACATTTCACACAAGGATGGGCACAAGAAAGGACAGAAAAGGTATGGACCTAACAGAAGCAGAAGATATTAAGAGGTGGCAAGAATATAGAGAAGAACTATACCAAAAAGATTATCATGACTCAGATAACCACAAGGTGTGATTACTCACCTAGAGCCAGATATCTTGGAGTGCGAAGTCAAGTGGGTCTTAGGAAGCTTCACTATGAACAAAGCTAGTGGAGGTGATGGAATTCCAACTGAGTTATTTCAAATCCTAAAAGATGATACTGTGAAAGTGCTGCACTCAATATGTCAGCAAATTTGGAAAACTCAGCAGTGGCCACAGGACTGGAAAAGGTCAGTTTCCATTCCAATCCCAAAGAAGGGCAATGCTAAAGAATGTTCAAACTATTGCACAATTGCACTCATCTCACACGTTAGCAAAAGAATGCTCAAAATTCTCCAAGCTAGGCTTCAATACTATGTGAACTGAGAACTTCCAGATGTTCAAGCTGGATTTAGAAAAGGCAGAGGAACCAGAGATCAAGTTGTCAACATCCATTAGATCATAAGGCAAGAGAATACCAGAAAACCATCTGCTTCATTGACTATGCTGAAGCCTTTGACTGTGTGGATCA
Source organism: Odocoileus virginianus (assembly GCF_023699985.2). NCBI lineage: Eukaryota > Metazoa > Chordata > Mammalia > Artiodactyla > Cervidae > Odocoileus > Odocoileus virginianus. The sequence continues at coordinate 36,015,671 of NC_069697.1, forward strand.
CAGCAAACTGTGGAAAAAATTTAAAGTGATGAGAATACCAGACCACCTTACCTGCCTCCTGAGAAATCTGTATGCAGGTCAAGAAGCAACAGTTAGAATGGGGCATGGGACAATGGACTGGTTCCTAATTGGGAAAGGAGTGTGTCAAGGCTGTATATTGTCACCTTGTTTCTTTAACTTATATGCAGAGTACATCATGTGAAATGCCAGACTGGATGAAGCAAACATGGAATCAAGATTGCGGAGAGAAATGTCAATAACCTCAGATAAGCAGATGACACCACCCTTATGGCAGAAAGTGAAGAGGAACTAAAGAGCCTCTTGATCAAAGTGAAAGAGGAGAGTGAAAAAGCTGGCTTAAAACTCAACATTCAGAAAATGCAGATCATGACATCCAGTCCCATCACTTAAATAGATGGGGAAACAATGGAAACAGTGACAGACTTTATTGTCTCAGGCTCCAAAATCACTACAGAATTATGAATCACTGTGAAATTATGTAGCTTAGGATTTGGTTTTCTAATATCATTGCACCTATAGAATATTTTATGCCTTAAGAGCTTTTCTTTTTTTTTTAAGTGTTATGTGGACACAGACCAATGGACTGGTTCAAAACTGGGAAAGGAATATGTCAAAGCCCTATATTGTCACCCTGCTTATTTAACTTATATTCAGAGTACTTCATGCAAAATGCCAGGCTGGGTGAATTCCAAACTGGAATCAAGATTTTCAGGTGAAATATCAACAATAGATGACACCACTCTAATGGCAGAAAGCAAAGAGGAACTTAAGAGCCTGTTGATGAAGGCAAAAGAAAAGAGTGAAAAAGCCAGATTAAAACTCAAAATTCAAAAACAAAGATCATGGCATCCAGTCTCATCACTTCATGGCAAATAGTTGGAGAAAAAATGGAAACAGTTACAGTGTTTCCATTTATTTTCTTGGGTTCCAATATCAATGCAGACAGTGACTGCAGCCTTGAAATTAAGACACTTGCTCCTTGGAACAAAAGCTATTTCCAAGCTAGACAGCATATTAAAAAGCACAGACATTACTTTGCCAACAAAGGTCCATCTAGTCAAAGCTATGGTTTTTCCAGTAGTCATGTATGGATGTGAGTGTCACATCATAAAGAAGGCTGAGCATTGAAGAATTGATGATTTCAAACAGTGATGATGGAGAAGACTCTTGAGAGTCCCTTGGGCTGTAAGAAGATCAAACTCGAATAGAAATCAATTTGATAGAAAATCAATCCCGAATATTCAATGGAAGGACTGATGTTGAAGCTGAAGTTCCTATACTTTGGCCACCTGATGCAAAGAGCTGACTCATCGGGAAAGACCCTGATGCTGGGAAAGATCAAGGGCAGGAGAAGGTGGGGACAGAGAATGAGATAGTTGGGTAGCATCTCCAGATCAACAGACTTGAGTTCGAGCAAACTCCAGGAGATAGTGAAGGACTGGGAAGCCTGGTGTGGTGCTATTCATGGGGTTGCAAAGAGTCAGACATGACTTAGCAACTGAACAACAACAACAACATTAATCGTCATTTGTGTAAATCTGAAATGAAAAAAAAACCTGAAGATACAGATCTAGAGACATTTACTTTGATTACAAGTACATTTTAAGGTCATATGTTTTTATTTGTTTAAGCATTAACTGTATGATTGACTGCAAGACACATTCAATTGATAGAATTTCAGGAGCAGTTACTTATTTTCAGTAATTCACAGATACATGTCTGCTGAATACATTTTGGGAAAAATACATTTCAGCTGACTAAGGTATTTAGAAGTGGTAAAGAGTAGCTCCAATCATAATTCTTTTTTCTATTTTAATTTCCACGTGCCAGGGAAGCTTGTTAATTTATCACCTATCTCAGACAAGGTACTCTTTAAAGGATTTTTAACTTCTCAGAGTCTGGTGACTAATCAATCACTATAAAGTTATTCCAACATGAAAAATAAACAGTCTTCATAATTCTGCAGTATTTTTAACTTAGTACCAAGGTTTCTTCCTAATGAAAGAGAATTTTTTATAGGAATAAGTAATAAGTAAACTTTGAGTGAAAATTATAATGAAAAGTTTACATATTTTTATGCTGACTGTTGAAATGAGAATTGCAAACACACACATATTCACTTTTTGTGTGAAATAAATATGCAGTTTTTGAAAAAGAAAAATCTGAATATTATGGACCCAATGGAAAAATACAGCTTTGCCCTAATATTATAAGTAAAGAATTTCTGAAAAATAACAGGACAAAAAATATATATATATAAAAAAAGCTTTTATTCCAGGCTATTATAATGAAGAAAAAGTGCTCCAAATGTGAACTAATGAAGTACAAAGTAATGAATATTTAATTTGTATAATTTACCAAAGTGCTTTTAGAAATCAGAGCTACATTCTTCATAAACATAATGTTCATTAGGCCTTAACTGTAGCTTGCAGGCAATTATCATATCCTCCTCTACAGCTTCAGCATCTATGGCATTGAATAAAACTCCTCTGAGAATATCTTGAGGGCAAAGGAAGAAAAAGAGAAGAAAAACTACTAGGGCTGTGAAATTTGAATAGCTTACCTTTGACAAGGAAAACATACATACCTGGAGGGTGGGCAGCCAGCACTTGTGTAGCAGACACCACACCTTCTCCTGGGCTCACTCCTTCACCTTCTGGCAACAGTGTCTTGAAGGATTAAGTTAAACAAAATACAAAATTAGTTTGATGGCTCAGTAGGACACATTATCACATTCTTAAATGTAAGAGGAGTGCTGCTTAAAATCTGACTGATAACATAGATTAAGCAGAGCAGTTTTCAGTAGAAATAAACTTGTTATGTGATATGAATTTTAATAAGACCACTGTTGCAGCTTGCATAGACTTCAGAGTCCAAGAACTTTTCCTCTTGATCTTTTATTATATATAATGGAAGGTGATTTTTTTTCTCTTAAAGCATATCTCCTCTCCTTTTCTATTCTTTTATCAAGTTGGCAACCAAATTGCTCCTGCCATTAGGGGGTGGGGTAAAAATTTTAAATTTTATTTGAGGACAGTTTTTGTAATAGCTAAAGAAAATCAAACTTATCAGTAAAATGCATGATATTCTAATATTTTTAAAATCTGGAAATCACTTTTAGGAAAGTAAGTTTGACAGAAGAGATTTCATAACTTTGAAAATTCTCTTTACTCTTTCCTTTTGCCTTGTTAATGTTTATTCTCATCATTTGGGGTCTGCATAATTCAACATGCAAGAAGCGATTCAATGTTGCCCTACAGTTGATTCAGACTGTTATTACTAATTTTAGCACATGCCATCCTAGGAGAATCACAGAACATGTTAAAATGTAACAGACATGCCATCTTCCTTGAAAAACGATGTATGTGATTTATAATAAGTGAATAATAGCATTCCATGAGAGATGCAAAGAGTTTGGAGATAAAAGGAAAGACCTGAGTCTAAATTAATATGGAAATAGTTAGTGTATAGACCTGCCAAGGATTTCCATTAAAATATTTAGAGAAAAATAATTTTGACAAATTATGTATTTTATAAGCAAAAATATGCAACCTGCTGCATTTGGCACTTTGTCCTTCCATTCATGAAAGAAAGATATATTGCCTTTGTTATGAGTCACCGTAATTGGATTTCAATTCCTCCAACAGCACTGTCGATTAGCTGAGAGGCCCGCCTGGAAGCACTCGTGACAGCTGCAGCTATGGCCTTTGGGGAGCTCGTGCCTATTGGACTTAGATCCCATTCAGACAAAAGGAGAAGTCTCAGGAGAGTATTTTGGCAACTTTGAGTTACCATTTAAAAAATCTCTTGGCAAGACTCTTTCATTTAGCTTGTCATTTGGAGAAGCAGGGAAATGCAAGCTCACTTTAGAACAGGAATAAACTCATAATTGAGATGGCCAAAATGAGTGCATTATGGAACTCTATCCTGTAGGAAGAATTTGATTGAGTATTAGATCCTGCATAATAAAAGGATTATGGAGACTTAAAAAAAAATTTTATCTATCTTGACTGAATTAATGAATTGGAGGATAAAGAATATCATCCAGATACTTTTATAGACCCTCCAACATTTTATAGACTTGGAAGGAATCTTACAGAATTTAAAGGCATTCAGTTTGAAGCATTAGCAGAAAGTATAGTTGGGGACACCCAGGAGTCAAATGACAACTTGGAGAAGTGGAGGAGTGAGACTTGTGTGCCGTTATATTATAGGAATGAATGAGACTGCTAAGAGACAGAGTGAGGAAAATCCTGAAGTCAGAGGAAAGTAAGAGAGAAGGAGGGTTGATATTCACTGTGGCTGAATTGAGCGAAGTGGAGGCAATTCATAAAATAGAGTCTTTATTTTCTCAAGCGGGAGGCAAGATGCCCATTTGCTGAAAGTGAGGAGATGCACATGGATTTGGAAACTTTGTATGAATGGAAAAAGCAGGAAAGCTGTTTAACAAAAATTGCATGAAGTTAAAGTCAGAGATAAATAGATAAAGCCAAAAATCCCCTTCATGTATTATAGCCTTGTTGTTATGTAGGGACTTGCATAACTTAATGAAGCTATGAGCCATGTGATGCAGAGACTTGCAGACAGAAGGGTCATTGTGGAAAGTTCTGACAAAACATGGTCCACCGGAGAAGGGAATGGCAAACCACTCCAGTATCCTTTCTATGAGAATCCCATGAACCATATGAAAAGGCAAAAAGATATGACACCAGATAATGACTGCCCAGGTTGGAAGGTGTTCAATATGCTACTGGGGAAGAGCAGAGGGTAATTGCTAATAGCTCCAGAAAGAATGAAGTGGCTGGGCCAAAGCAGAAATGATGCTCAGTTGTGGATGTGTCTGGTGGTGAAAGTAAAGTCCGATGCTATAAAGAACAATATTGCATAGGAACCTGGGATGTTAAGTCCATGAATCAAGGTAAATGGGATGTAGTCTAGCAGTAGATGGTAAGAGTGAATACTGACATCTTTAGGAATCAGTGAACTAAAATGGACAGGAATGGGCAAATTTAATTCAGATGACCGTTATATCTACTATTGTGGGCAAGAATCCCTTAGAAGAAATGGACTAGCCTCATAGTCAACAAAAGAGTCCAAAATGCAGTATTTGGGTGCAATCTCAAAACCACAGAATAACCTCTGTTTGTTTCCAAGACAAACCATTCAATATCACAGTAATACAAGTCTATACCCCAACCACTGCTGCCAAAGAAGCTGAAGTTGAACAGTCCTATGATGACCCTCTAGAACTAACACTCAAAAAAGATGTCCTTTTCATCATAGGGAGCTGAAATGCAAAAGTAGGAAGTCAAGAAATAACTGGAGTAACAGGTAAGTTTGGCCTCGGGGTACAAAATGAGGCAGGACAAAAGCTAACCAAGTTTTGCCAAGAGAATGCACTGGTCAGAGCAAATGCCCTCTTCCAACAACACGAGAGATGACTCTACACATGGACATCACCACATGGTTAATACTGAAATTAGATTGATTATATTTCTTTGCAGCTGAAGATGGAGAAGCTCTATACACTCAGCAAAAACAACAAAACAAACCTGGGCTGACTGTAGCTCATATCATGAGCTCCTCACTGCAAAATTCTGACTTAAAGTGAAGAAAGTAGGGAAAACCACTAGACCATCCAGGTATGACCTAAATCAAATCCCTTATAATTATGCAGTAGAAGTGATGAATAGATTCAAGAGATTAGATCTGGTAGATAGAGTGCCCAAAGAACTATGGACAGACGTTCCTAATAGTGTACAGAAGGCAGTGATCAGGAGGTGGTGACCAAAACCATCCCAAAGAAATAGAAATACAAGAAGGCAAAGTGGTTTTCTGAGGAGTCTTTACAAATAGCTGAGAAAATAAGAGAAGCAAAAAGCAAGGAAGAAAGGGAAAGACAGACCCAAATGAATGCAGAGTTCCAGAAAATAGCAAGGAGCTATAAGAAAGCCTTCTTAAGGTAATAATACAAAAAAAATAGAAGAAAACAATACAGCCTTTCTTGAAGAAAGACTATAGATCTCTTCAAGAAATTTAGAGATAGTAAGGTAACATTTCATTCAAGGATGGGCACGATAAAGGAAGGAAATGGTAAGGACCTAACAGAGGTAGAAGAGATTAAGAAGAGGTGGCAAGACTATATAGAACTCTACGAAAAAGATCTTAATGACCTGGATAACTATGATTTTGTGGTCACTTACATAGAGCCAGACATTCTGGAGTGTGAAGTCAAGTGGGCCTTAGGAGGTGTTACTACAAACAAAGCTAATGGTGGTGATGAAATTCCAGCTGAGCCACTTAAAATCCTGAAAGATGATGCTATTAATGTACTTCCCTCAATGTATCAGCAAATTTAGAAAACTCAGCAGTGGCACAGGACTGGAGAAGGTCAGTTTTCATTCCAATCCCAAAGAGGGGCAGTGCCAAAGAATGTTCAGACTACTGGACAATTGAGCTCATTTCATGTGCTAGTAAGTTTATGCTCAAAATCTTTCATGCTAGGCTTCAACAGTATGTCAACTGAAAACTTCCAGATATACAAGCTGGGTTGTACAAGCTGAGAGGCAAAGGAACTTGAGATCAAATTACCAACATTTGTTTGATCATAGAGAAAGCAAGGGAATTCCAGAAAACATCTACTTCTACTTCATTGACTACGCTAAATCCTTTGACTATGTGGATCACAAAAATTGTGGAAAATTCTTGAAGAGATGGAAATACCAGACCATCTTACCTGTTCCCTGAGAAACCTGTATCTGGAACAAGAAGCAACAGTTAGACCCTTAGATGGAACAAATGTCAGGTTCACATTTGGGAAAGGAATACAATAAGGCTGTATATTGTCACCCTGTTTATTCTTCTTCTATGCAGAGTAAGTCATGTGAAATGCTGGGTTGGAAGAAGCACAAGCTGGAATCAAGTTTGCCAGAAGAAATACTAACAACCTCAGATATGGAGATGATACCACTTTCACTTACCTAGAGCCAGACATCTTGGAGTGCTAAGTTAAGTGAGCCTTAAAGCATCACTACTAACAAAGCTAGTGAAGGTTATGAAATTCCAGCTGAGCTATTTCAAATCCTAAAAGATAATGCTGTGAAAGTGCTGCACTCAATATGCCAGCAAATTTGGAAAACTCAGCAGCGGCCACAGAACTGGAAAAGGTCAGTTTTTACTTCAATCCCAAAGAAACGCAATGCCAAAGAATGTTAAAACTACTGCACAATTGCACTCATCTCACATGCTTGCTAGCATTACTTGCTAGCAAAGTAATGATCAAAACTCTGCAAGCCAGGCTTCAACGGTACATGAACTGAGAACTTCCAGATGTTCAAGCTGGATTTAGAAAAGGCAGAGGAACCAGAGATCAGATTGTCAGCATCCGTTGGGTCATAGAAAAAGCAAGAGAATTCCAGAAAAATATCTACTTCTGCTTCACTGATTATGCTAAAGCCTTTGACTCTGTGGATCACAATGAACTGTGGAAAATTCTTAAAGTGATAATACCAGACCACCTTACCTGTCTCCTGAGAAATCTGTATGTAGGTCAAGAAGGAACAGTTAGAACTGGACATGGAACAAATGACTGGTACCAAATTGGGAAAGGAGTATGTCAAGGCTGTATATTGTCACCTTGATTATTTAATTTGTATGCAGAGCACATCATGCAAAATGCCAGGCTAGATGAAGCACAAGTTCCAATCAAGACTGCTGGGAGAAATATCAATAACCTCAGATATGCAGATAACACCACCCTTATGGCAGAAATATAAAACTAAAGAGTCTTTTTTTCCCCCATTTATTTTTATTAGTTAGAGGCTAATTACTTTACAATATTGTAGTGATTTTTGCCATACATTGACCTTTTGATGAAAGTGAAAGAGCAGAGTGCAAAACCTGGCTTAAATTCAACATTCATAAAACTAAGATCAGGTCATCTGGTCCAATCACTTCATAGGAAATAGGAGAGGAAAAAAGAGAAGTTGTGATAACTTTTATTTATTTTAGCCTGCAAAATCACTGCAGATAGTGATTGCAACCTTGAAGTTAAAAGATACTTGTTCCTTGGAAGGAATGCTGTGACAAAACTAGAAAATTTGTTAAAAAACAAAGATATTGTTTTGCTGACAAAGAGCTGCATAGTCAAAGCTATGGTTTTTCCAGTAGTCATGTATGGATGTGAGAGTTGGACCATAAAGAAGGCTGAGTGCTGAAAAATTGATGCTTTTGAACTGCTGTGTTGGAGAAGATTCTTGAGAGTCCCTTGGACTGCAAGGAGAGCCAACCAATAAATCCTAAAGGAAATCAACCCTGACTAGTCATTGAAAAGGCTGATGCTGAAGCTGAAACCCCAATACTTTGGCCACCTGATGTGAAGAGTTGACTCATTGGAAAAGACCCTGATGATGGGAAAGACTGAATGCAAAAGAAGATGGGCGCTGCAGAGGATGAGATAGTTAGATAGCATCACTGACTCAGTGGACATAAACTTGAGCAAACTTCGGGAGACAGTGAAGGACAGGGAAGCCTCGCCTGCTGCAGTCTGAGAGGTCACAAATAGTCAGACACGACAGTAATTGAGCACAACAACCACAATAAATAAATGATTGCCCAGAATTCTTGATTGGTGGTGGATGTTGGGTAAAGTAGATTGATTGTAATGGCATCTGGCATCATTGTGTGGCTTTCTCTAACAATAATCATTATTAAAAGAGAAGTGATCTGAGGATTGACATTACCCAAAGTTGAAAGTGGTCATGATGGGTATTTTCAGGTTGGGAGTGACCTTTAAAACAGTAAGTAGCAAGAATCCCTATATGGGATGCACAGAGTAGAAAAGATTTAGGAAAAATTGAAATGTTTTCATAAACAGTTCTGACATTCATGTGTCTCATTTCCTTGACTATGCTTGTCAATTTTATGGTCTTTTACAGTAGAACTACTTTTTTTTTAATTAAAAATTTTTTTAAATCTAATATTATCTGGAATGGCCATTTGGTGGGTTAATTGGAAACAATTCTATTAATGTGAAGAATCTTTGAAAAGATTAGAGTACAAAAATATAATTTTATTTTACCTTAAAACATGTTTATTTTCCAACGTGTTTAATGTAGAACATAGACATTTTTTTTTTGGTGGGGGCAGGATGTAAACATAACCACATTCATAAGATTTTTTATCCCATCTTTTACATAAACCATATACATAATATTAATATATCATCTATAATTTCCATACACTGGATCTGAGTTCAAAATCCTTTTGGAATTCACTAACTGTAAAATAAATGTCACAATGATGATGCTGTGATGGTTTATTTCAGTCTCAACTTGACTGGGCCACAGAGTGCCCAGGCATTTGGCCAAATGTTACTCTGGATGTGTCTGTGGTGTGTTTCTGGATGTGATGAACATTTGAATTATTAGATTCCACAAAGCAGAGTGCCCTCTCTAATGTGGGTGGGCTTTGCCCAATCAGTTTAAGACCAGAACAGAACAAAAGGCTGAGTAAAAGGGAACTATTCCTGCTTGATTGTTTGAAATGGAACACTGGCATATTTTGGCCTCTGGTAGATTTTGGCAGGAGACATGGGTTCAATAACTGGGTTGGGAATATCCCCTGGAGGAAGGCATGGCAACCCACTTCAGTATTCTTGCCTGGAGAACCCATGGACAGAGGAGTCTGGCAGGCGGACTACTGTCCATAGGGTTGCATGGAGTCAGACATGACTGAGGCAACTTAGCATGTACGTACACATTCTTTTTTGTGTGCGTTGTTCTCTATGTCTGTTTCTCCATTGCTGCCCTGCAAATAAATTCTTTGGTACCATCTTTCTAGATTTCATATATATGCGTTAGTATATGATATTTATCTTTCTCTTTCTGACTTACTTCACTCTGAGTAATAGGCTCTGTGTTCATCCACCTCAGCTCTGGGTTCATCCACCTCATTAGAATTGACTCAATTGCATTCCTTTTTATGACTGAATAATATTCCATTGCGTATATGTACCACAACTTCTTTATCCATTCATCTGTCAATGGACATCTAGGTTGCTTCCATGTTCTAGCTATTGTAAATAGTGCTGCAATAAACATTGGGGTACATTTGTCTTTTTCAGTGTTGGTTTCCTCATGGTGTATGCCTAGGAGTGGGATTGCTGGATCATACAGTGGTTTTATTCCTAGTTTGTAAAGTAATCTTCATATCATCATCCATAGTGGTTATATCAATTTACATTCCCACCAACAGCACGATGCATTCTTTATTATCCTGGCCTTGCAGAGCATTTGATTACTTATAGTTTTTTTTTCTTTCTTCTCACATTCACATTTTACTAGTGCACAAAACATTTAATTCAAAGAGGGAACTGTAATAACAGTTAAAATGTCATGACCAATTTGAGAATAAATTCAAGCTGTTGAAACAAAATATGTGGAAGATCCAATGGAAAGAAAGAGTTCTGACTATAAACGGGGGAGGAGGTAACCCAATCATGAACAAGCACATTACTTTGGAAATCAGTTGGAACCCAGCATATGCTCCCCAGGATTTTAGATCAACAATTTGTGGAGTGGTGTGTTCTAGCACTTCACTTTTGGAAAACCTGTCTTATTGGTGTAAAGGGAGTCTGGGGAGCCAAAGCTTTGAGGTTTTAATAAAGTAACTATCTGGTACTACAATCTACTGCCAAAGATCTGAAATATTCTAGACCAGCTCAGGGTTTCATTATTCCTTATTCAAGTCAACTTACTGGAGTCCAAATATTCTCTTCTCTCTCTCACCACTTCCCCCCCTCCACTTCCTGTTTCTTGAAGTTTTCAGGACATATAGCCTTCAAGGCCATACCACTTTCTCTCCTGGTGAGAACTTCAGCTGCCCATGCAGAATAGATTGTCACCATTCATGCTGCCACCATCTAGACAATGTGGCTCACAATATCTTGATCTAGACCCTATTACACTGCAGTTTTGGTGAAAGGAGGGAGGGTGTTTTGAGGTGCTACAAAAACCAACTAGAAAGAAATGAGCACATGATCCAAGTTGGATGGACCTAGAGAAATGGGAAGGGGCAAGGGATTGAAAATGAACAGAAGAGGTAATGTTTAGAAAAGAATCATTCCCTTGTGAGACAGCAGAATACATGATAAAAGTGATGATGCGGCCTGTGGAAAAAATGCAGAAACACTATTTGGAAACATATTTGAAACTAATTTGGAAATCCCAAGGCTAAGGATCTATGAGGTCAATGTGTTTAATATCTTCACATAATGAGTTTATTGTTGTTTAAAATTTTAGTTGCTTTTTATGTTAATGCTTTTTAATAGTAGAAAATATTTTCATAATACATTTGAGAAAGCTAGGATTTTATGTTTCTGAATAATTACAGCAGATTTATACTTCACTTTATGGTGAGCCTATGTAGAAGCCAAAAAATCAGAAGTGTTAATTCTTGTGATTTGCTAATCTAGGAAGAAAATAAAACAAGGTCCTTTGAATTCAGCTGACTGCTCATATATTTCAAGGTTAAACCACTTAAAATCCACATTGAGGGAGAGCTTAAGAGGGAAGAGATATCTTCCAGGATATAATCTTTAAAAGTTCTTGTTGTTCCCAAATATCTTTTGTTTCTGACTAATGAACTACAGTAATCTATGGTCTAAATGTATCAACTATGGAGCTTAAATAGCCTATTGACAAGAAAGTGTGTGTTAGTCACTCAGTTGTGTCCAACTCTTTGTGACCCCATAGACAGGAGCCTAGGCGTACATGGGCTTCTCCAGGCAAGAATACTGGAATGTGTGGCTGTGCCCTTCTCCAGGGGGTTTTTCTCCAGGGAAGCCCCAATATATATCCCATTAATAAGCGATAGATATTTGGAACTCAGTATTGTCAATATGGGCTTCTCTGGTGGCTCGGAAGGTAAAGAATCTGCCTGCAATGCAGGAGACCCTGGTTCATTTCCTGGGTTGGGAAGATCCCCTGGAGAAGGATAGGCTACCCAGTCCAGTATTCTTGGGCTTTCCTGGTAACTCAGATGGTAAAGAATCCACCTGCAATGCAGACCTGGGTTCTATCCCTGGGTTGGGATGATCCCATGGAGGAGGACATGGCAACCCACTCCAGTATTCTTGCCTAGAGGAGCCTGGTGGGCTATAGTCCATGGGGTCTGTACGAAGAATCAGACACGACTGAGTGACTAAGCACAGCACAGCACAGAATATATATTAGTAATTATTTAGTCATGATTTAGAAATTGTTTGAATAAGAATGAAGCCATTATTAAAGATCAGAAATGAGAGGTTCACATCATTGCCCTTGGGACCTCGTGGTTTTTCAGGGGGATCAGTACTAGGAAAGTGGTAGCCAATTGTGAGAGGTCAGTAGAGACTGCAGCTTGGAAACCAGGAGAGAAACCTAGGACCAAAGAACCAGTGATTATTATACAGTCATTTAAATTGAATCTGCTTCTAGGATATCAGTAATTCCATTAAGCTAAATAGCAACTTTCTTCCCAGTCGTTATCCACAGGCTTAAAAACATGGTTAAAGACCCTTTTGGGACATATTCAGCCACTACTGCCCAGCTATGACTTTAATTCCTGGGTGACCCTGGTTCTGATAGCTATAGAAAACTATAAAATTGCACGCTGATAATCACACCTAAACCTGCTTTTTGTTAATATATTTTTTCTTTTTAAATTCATCATTATTTAAAAAGTTAAAAAATTCTATTTTATATTATAGTTGATTTACAATGTTGTGTTAGTTTCAGGTACATAGCAAAGTGATTCAACCATACATATACACGTGTGTGTGTTCAGTTGCTTCAGTTGTGTTCAATTCTTTGAGACCCCATGGACTATAGTCTTCCAGGCTCTGCTCCCCATGAGATTTTCCCAGCAAGAATTCAAGAATGAGTTGCTCTGCCCTCTTCCAGGAAATTTCCCCAACCAAGGGATCACACCCACTTCTGCTTCTCTGCATTGCAGGCAGATTCTTTACGATGGAACCACTGGAGAAGCCCATACATATACATATATCTTTTCTTTTTCAGATTCTTTTCCCATACAGGCCATTATAAAATACTGAGCAGAGTTCTCTGTGCTGTATAGTAGGTCTCTGTTGTTTATCTATTCTATACATAGTAGACTGTATTTTTGTTCAGTTGCTCAGTCATGTCTAACTCTTTGTGACCCCATCAACTGCAGCATGCCAGGCTTCTCTGTCCTTCACTATCTCCCGAAGTTTGATCAAACTCATCCCTGTTGAGTTGATGATGCCATCCAACCATCTCATTCTCTGTCACCTGTTTCTCCTCCTGCTCTCACTCTTTCCCAACATCAGGGTCCTTTCCAGTGAGTTGGCTCATCGAATCAGGGGGCCAAAGTATTGGAACTTAAGCGTCAGTCCTTTCAATGAAAAGTCAGGGTTGATTTCATTTAGGATTGACTGGTTTGATCTTGCAGTCCAAGGGACTCTCAAGAGTGTTCTCCAACACCGCAGTTCGAATGCACCAATTTTTTGGTGCTCAGTCTTCTATATGGTACAACTCTCACATTGTACATGACCACTGGAAAAACCATAGCTTTGACTATACGAACCTTTGTCAGTAAAGTAATGTCTCTACTTTATTAATATGCTGTCTAGGTTTCTCATAGCCTTTCTTCCAAGGAGCAAGTAACTTTTAATTTCATGGCTGCGGTCACTGTCTGCAGTGATTTTGAAGCCCAAGAAAATAGTCTGTCACTGTTTCCACTGTTTCCCCATCTATTTGCCATGAAGTGATGGGACCAGATGCCATGATCTTAGTTTTTTGAATGTTGAGTTTTAAGGCAGCTTTTCCACTCTCCTCTTTCACTTATATCAAGAGATTCTTTAGTTCCTCTTCACTTTCTGCCATAAGGGTGGTGTCATCTGAATATCTGAGGTTATTAATATTTCTCCCAATAATCTTGATTCCAGCTTGTGCTTCAACTAGCCTGGCATTTTGCATGATGTACTCTGCAAAGAAGTTAAATAAGCAGGGTGACAATATACAGCCATGTTGTACTCCTTTCCCAATTTTGAACCAGTCCATTGTTCCATGTCCAGTTCTAACTGTTGCATCTTGACCTGAATACAGGTTTCTCAGAAGGCATGTAAGGTGCTCTGGTATTCCCATCACTTTAAGAATCCTAAAGGAGATCAGCCTTGGGTGTTCATTGGAAGGACTGATGTTGAAGCTGAAACTCTAATACTTTGGCCACCTGATGCAAAGAGCTGACTCATTTGAAAAGACTCTGATGCTGGGAAAGATTATTAGCAGGAAGAGAAGGGGATGACATAAGGATGAGATGGTTAGATGGCATCACCAACTCAATGTACATGAGTTTGGGTAAATTCTGGGAGTTGGTGATGGACAGGGAGGCCTGCCATGCTGCAGTTCATGGGGTTGCAAAGAGTCAGACTTGACTGAGCTACTGAACTGAACTGAACTGAATAAAGAGGAGGGGGATAAATACTTTTTACAAAGTATGTATGTTCAAAGAAACACCATGTATGTGTCATCTGTATAATTGCTTTAAACTCCAATGTTCTGTGTCAATATAAATGACAGACCTGGTTTACATTTTCTGACTTATAAAATGGGAGGGATAGAGTATTTATTCTTTAGCTGCTTTAAATCACAGCTAATGAAAAGTAATTGCAAGTAATCTCTCAAGTTGAACAACATCACTTAAAAACATGATTTTTTATGATTTAACTTTTTCATTGCTCTAAAAAGGGTGCAAGCATATACCTTATATTATTGTGTGCAAACCCCTTTCTTTAACTCTCACTGTTTGAAATGAAAATTAAAAGACACTTGCTCCTTGGAAGAAAAGCTATTACAAACATACACAGCATATTAAAAAAGCAGAAACATCACTTTGCTGACAAAGGTCCATATAATCAAATCTATGGTTTTCCCAGTAGTCATGTATGGATGTGAGAGTTGGATCTTAAAGAAGGCTGAGCACCAAAGAATTGATTCTTTCAAACTGTGGTGCTATAGAAGATTCTTGAGAGTCCCGAGGACTGCAAGGAGCTCAAACCAAGCAATCCTAAAGGAAATCAACCCTGACTATTCATTGAAAGCACTGATGATGAAGCTGAAGCTCTAGTACTTTGGCCACTTGATATGAAGAGCTGACTAGTTGGAAAAGACCCTGATGCTGGGAAACATTTAAGGCAGGAGGAGAAGGGGATGGCAGAGAATGAGAGGGTTGGATAGCATCACCGACTCAACAGATATGAATTTGAGCTCCAGGAGATGGTGAAGGACAGGGAAGCCTGGCATGCTGCAGTCTACGGGGTAGCAAAGAGTCGGACATGACTGAGTGATTGAACAACAAAAAGTGTGGGAAAGTTTGGCCATGGCTAGTAACCTTCCTCTGTGTCACTTAGGAATCTGCAGCATTCAAAGCACAACAGTACTAGCTGTGAGTCACAAAGAAGTCTTGGAACTTTTGTCAGACAAGGACACAGGCTTTGTTGTCAGATAGACTTACCAGATGACATTGCATTATTATTCTGAATATTTGGTCCTTTCAGTCTTCCCTTTCAGCTCTGCTCATGACGTGCTGTGCTGTGCCTAGTCGCTCACTTGGGTCTGACTCTTTGCGACCCCATGGACTCTAGCTCATCAGGCTCCTCTGCCCATGGAATTCTCCAGGCCAGAATACTGGAGTGGGTTGCCATGCCCTTCTCCAGGGAATCTTCTCAATCCAGGGATTGAACCTAGGTCTCCCTCATTGCAGGCAGATTCTTTACCATGTGAGTGACCAGGGAAGCCCAAGAATCCTGGAACAGTAGCCTATCCCTTCTCCAGGAGACCTTCCTGACCCAGGACGTGAACCAGGGTCACCTGCATTGCAGGTGGATCCTTTACAAACTGAACTACTGGGGAAGCCCTCCTATCCATGGGAGAATATGCAGAAGTCTGATCAAATATGTTGCTTTCTTGGTCAGTAGAATGTGGCCAGGTGTGACCTACTTCATGATTAACTACACACACTCTTTTTCCTCTGCCGTGAGACCAGTGATGTTGTAGATAAAGGCTGCCCCTTTAGCTTGAATCCCTGAACTGAAGGGAGAGTGGAACAGGGCCACAGTCCTTTTGTAACCAATATTCACATTAAGCGAGAAATAAACTTTAATAAACTTTGTTGGTGTAATCCACTGAGATTCTGGAATATTCTTACCATTAAACTAGCTTATTCAGAATGATACAAAAAACTATCCTAGAAATAGAATTATCTGCTCTTAGAGAATACACGAACTATGTAACTTGTTTTGGGACTGAGTAGAGGGTGGTAAAGAAACTGGCATTGCAGATGGGAAGCCATTGAATGCAGTAGTGACTCAATCAGCAAAACCAGTTGCCCACAGTAGCTTGGAAAGCAGAATATGTATTTATTAATAATTAACATGACTTTAGGCGATGAAATGGGAAAACAGAATGTTTGTGGCAAAAATTGGTCACTGATGGTTATATTTGATAAGATACTCCATGTAAGGGATGAACTCAGGAAAGAATCAACTGATTTAGAAGTAGTTTTTAGGAATAGAATCAAGAAATTCTAGGACTTGTGCTAAAAATGAAAAATGATAAAACCGAGAAAAGCTTTGACTTGCGAGGACTGGTTAAAAGTTCATTTCTTAGCAAAAAGCAAATCAAGGGGGTGGCTACCATATTCTCTGTTGAAATCTGAATCAATTCAGCTGGTCTTCAGAAAATTATTTCAAATGGTTCATGATAAAGAGACTTCCAGAATATTCCAGAAGCCCAATGGGCTCAAATTATTAGACATTAAAGAGGAGTATATCTGGAAAAGAACTGATGGTGTGGCTACTGGCATATGGAACTGACTGGAATTAAAAGCTACAATGCCAAAGTTTCGTGAGCAAGAAGCAGGCAGATAGAGCTGCACGATTTCCAAAGAGGACAGTTTCCAGCTTATTTTTTAGATGAAACCAGTAAGGAAAAGGAAAACCAAGGATCACCCAGATGGCAGAGCTAAGGTCACTGAGAACATTGAGAGCAGTCTCCTGGAGAGCTACTTCTAGGGAACAGAAATGGTTAATAGAGAACTATTCTCCATCTCTAAGAGGAGAGACTCTTACAACTGCCCAGCATCATTCCAGAGTTCTTGGGTCTAGGGCTGCTGGGTGGTTTCTATTATTTTCTTTCCAAATGGGAGAATTTGTTGCAGTTATCCAGTTCCTATGCCATCAGTCTATGACAATCATGTGTGGTATGCTGGTAAATGTGATAAAGCTTTCTCTAGTGAAAAAAGCCCCATTGTATAGTATTTGCCTCTTACTGTGGTATAATACTCCAAACACAACCAATTTTAAACTACCCATGTGATGTTCATTTTGCACGCTAGTAAGGTCATGCTCAAAATCCTTCACTAGGTTTCAGCAGTACGTGAACTGAGAACTTCCAGATGTACAAACTGGATTTAGAAAAGGCAGAGGAACCAGAGGATCCAATTGCCAACATTTATTGGATCATAGAAAAGGCAAAAGAATTCTAGAAAAAATATCTATATCAGCTTCATTGATTATGTTAAAGCCTTTGACTATGTGGATCATAGCAAACTTTGGAAAATTCTTAAAGAGATGGGAATACCAGACCACCTTAACTGCCTCCTGAGAAACCTGTATGCAGGTCAACAAACAGTAGTTAGAACTTTTCATTGAACAATGGATTGGTTCAAATTTGGGGAAGCAGAGCAACAGGCTGTATATTGTCACTCTGTTTATTTAACTTCTCTGCAGAGTACATCATGTGAAATGCCAGGTTGGATGAGTTATAAGCTGGAATCAAGACTGCTGGGAGAAATATCAACAACCTTGGATATGCAGATGATACCACTCTAATGGGAGAAAGCTAAGAGGAACTGAAGAGCCTCTTGATGAGGGTGAAAATGGAGAGTGAAAAAGCCAGCGTAAAACTCAATATTAAAAAAAACCTAAGATCATGGCATCTGGTCCCATCACTTAATGGCAAATAGAAGGGGAAAAAGTAGAAGCAGTGATAGATTTTATTTTTTTGGTCTCTAAAAATCACTATGGATGGTGCCTACAGCCATGAAATTAAAAGACACTTGCTCCTTGGAAGGAAATCTATGACAAATCTAGACAACATATTAAGCGAAAACATCACTTTGCTGACAAAGGTCTGTTTGTCCAAGCTATGGTTTTTCTAGTACTCATGTACAGAAGTGAGAGTTGGACGACAAAGAAGGCTGGGCCCCAAGAATGGATGTTTTTGAATTGTGGTGCTTGGAGAAGACTCTTGAGAGTTGCTTGGACTGCAAGGAGATCAAACCAGTCAATTCTAAAGGAAATGAACACTAAATATTCATTGTAAGGACTGATGCTGAAGTTGAAGCTCCAGTACTTTGGCCACCTGATGAGAAGAGCCGACTCCTTGGAAAAGACCCTGATGCTGGGAAAGATTGAGAACAGGAGGAAAAGGGGGTGATGGAGGATGAGATGGCTGGATGGCATCACTGACTTGATGGACATGAATTTGAGCAGACTCTGGGAGATAGTGAAGGACCGGAAGTCTGGTGTGCTGCAGTCCATGGGGTCACAAAGAGTTGGACACAACCTAGGGATTAAACAACTACAACAACAACAGCAATGTGGTATTTTCAAAATTCCTGAAAGTTTAACAACTGACACTTTAAAGGATCGGCTAACTCTCATACACCACTGTTGTGAGTACGAAGCAGACATATTTAATTTGATTGACTGATTATTCAGAGGTCTCAGTATCCACAGGAGGGATACCCAGATCTGATACAGACCCTCACAAAATCCTAGATTTTCAGTCTGGTCTTATGTTAACACAAAGCTTTGATATTTATTCCAGGGAAGGAAGAAGTAAATATCTGTATCGCAGATTATAGACTTTGGTAAAGTATGATTGTATGCAAACTGCATGCTGCCTCCCTAAGGAGGCAGCACTTACCCCAGTGGCGTCAGTCTTACTTGAGTGGCTTGCTTCAGGCTGTGAGAGGGAATGACGTGAGCTTCTGAGGAGACCATGTGTTCCCAGAGAGGGTTGCCTGGACAGGTGGGATCCTGGAGTGAACAGGACAGGGAGAAGAGCCATACCAGACCTGCCACCGACAAGTAATAAGTGCACAATTGTAGTTATGACCCATGGAGTGCTTACTGTTTGTTTTATTTGTTGCTTTTAACCACAGCATAGTAGGGATATAGCTACTTAATAGTATTGTTAGGATAATTACTTCTCTCAGCCTCTTCTGTAAGGAAGAGAATAATGATACTTACCTTAGTAGGGCTTTTGTGATGACCAAAAAAGCTAATATTAGAAAGTGTCTGGCACAGAGAAATCCACAAAGTGATATTTGTTGTGATGTAGGGATGAGGAAGATGATGATGTCCAGTCATTAGAATTTTGTACTGTGAAACGTTGTGGCATGGGTAGTATGCAGTGAGAAGCATTAATCTTCAGTAGACACCCGAGGGAGCTTTCTGTTTAATAAAATAATTGCCCATAAAAGCCTCCAGATAATAAACATTTTCTCAATATTAAATCTTGATGGAGTCAAAAGACCTGTGTTGGAGCCCAATATTACCACTTAAAATCCAAGTAAACTTGGACAAGCACCTTGAACTTTGTGAACCTCTATCTTTTCTATTAAATAAGCAAGGTAATATCTGCCTTGCCCAACTCAAGGAATCATTATCAAAATGCATGTATTTTATCTGAAAGCACTGTATAAACTGCTAAGGGTTAGAGGAATGTAAGAACTTATAAATACCTTATAACATACTATCTACTTAGTTTTCCCTATTTATGTTCCACATTAAAAAAAATACACCCCTTTATTTCCTGCTTTTCTAAGGAAAAAGACTGAATCTTTTTTTGACATGTTAGTTTCTGCAAAGAAAATGCCATTTGACTTGTGTTAGTTGAAAATATTGTTCTTGTTTGCCTTTCCCAGAACAACCTAAAGGAAAACATTCTGCCAGATCATCTCAAATGGGCTGGAACATGTGTTCTCACAGTGAGGGGATGAGGCCAGTTTTCTTTGTGTGACTTATATGATACAGTCCCTACCTTGTTTTTGTAAGAAAGTTGTAGCCTTTGAATGATGCAGGCTAGTAACCATCTCTGACACTTTCCTGAGAGCTTCCAGAAGGTACAAGTGATACAAGATAAGGTATCACAGTGTCTAGGAAAATTCTTTTTGAATTGTGCACAAATTGTTCCAATATATATCTGACTTTTAATGGGTATGCAGTTTTATTATCAAACAATGTTATTCTATATACTGTGGTGCTGGAGAAGACTCTTGAGAGTCCCTTGGATTGCAGGAGATCAAACCAGTCAATCTAAAGGAAATCAATCTAGAATATTTATTGAAAGGACTGATGCTGGAGCTGAAGCTCTGATACTTTGACCACCTAATGTGAAGAGCTGACTCACTGGAAAAGACCCTGATGCTGGGAAAGATGGAGGGCAGGAGGAGAAAGGGGCAACAGAGGATGAGATGGTTGGATGTTATCAATGATTCAATGGACACGAGTTTGAGCAAACTCCAGGGAAGTAAAGAATGGGGAAACCTGGGGTGTTGCAGTCCATGGGGTTGCAAAGAGTCGGACATGGCTGAGCGACTGAATGACAAGATATTTCAAGAGGATTTTTTTTAAATAAAGAAAAATAGATTTTAAGAAATGATCTTTGTACAAAATAAGTCTAGAGTCAAATTGTCTTGAGTTTAAATCCTGTCCTGACTGCTTATTAGTTGTGTGATCTTGGACAAATTACTTCACCTTTTTGAACTTTAGTCTCTTCATGTGTGGGCTAGAGACAGTAATAGGATCTATCTCATAGAGTTGTGGGAGGATAAATAAACAATATGACTGAAGTATTTAGCACATTCTAAGACTCAGAGTTCAGTACAAATTCTTTTTTACTTTACTAAGTTACTAGTTTTGTTTATGCAAACTTAAGTGAGGTATTTTTTCCCCAGAATTTTACTGCCTAATTGCTTAGTTCAATCTTTCTTCAAAATAGACGTTTTTTCCTACTTATTAGTATTAGCATTCACAGCCACTAACTGGCCTAAAATGAAATTTGAATAGGCAGCATGCCAGGCTGGGATGTCTCTATTCTTAATTATGTGATGAAGTACAGAAACATACACTGCTCTCTCACACCAATATGAATCTATAGAAAATGCATTAGAAAAATTTTCTTTCATTTTGGTAAATTGCTGTTCTCTGTTTGTGTATTCATTTTATAGGTTGATTCATCTTTATTGTTAATTAAACCCTTAAATTACCATCCAAATTGGAATTAAAGTAAAATGTCAAAGGCATTTACATTTCAAAACTAGATATTCCACAAGTACAATTAATCTCAGAGTAATAAAAAGAAAAATCACATGAATGTTAAAATTCTAGATCCAGCAAAAAAAAAAAAAAAAAAAAAAGCTTGTGAAATACACTATTTGTGTGGTGGTGAGTGTTGCCAGAGCATGAGGCAAAAGGTTCTACCCAAGGAAAGACTGTTAGGAGTGCTGAATGAATGGGGCATGAGAAACAAGTAAGGACGAAGAAAAGACTGAAAATGAAGTCTTCCTCCTCACCTCATTTTCAGACCAATTATAAATTCTCTTTAGACATAATCTATAATGTTAGAAGTTTCATCAGTTTATTTTTATCATGTGCTAGCATATTCTTGCTCCTTCCTGGGAATAAAATGATCTGTTTTGGTACAAGCCTTTTCATTTTGTAAAATTACCATTCCTTTTGCATCTCTCCTGCTGCTCCATATCAGCGCAGAATATTTGTTAAATACAGGAAAAATTCATGTTTTCCCCCTGCTTGTCAGGCATAACATGGAAGAAGGACTAATGAAAACCATTTTTCATGCTTATTCAACAGAGACCATTGAAATGAAATGAATAAAATGTTTTTTGCCTAAATTGAAACCTGCCTAAATGTTTCTGTAGAGAGACTTTTTTTTTTTTTCAAACTAAATAAGCTGACCTCCCATTTGTTTAGATAACCATTTCTCAAATTTCCTTGGGAGTGAGTTACCCGAGATGGTAAACTCAGCATGTTGACTAGGTCTTTACAGCACCATTAGCCATCTGGACTGTGAAAGAGCTGGTCCAATTTGAGGTGAGGAGTGCAGGCTCTGTGATGCAGTCTGTCATCCTATGTCACTCACAGCCCAGACTCTCTCCAAATTGGCTTCTGGATGAAGGACAAAGGCAGACTCAGAAGAGTGGCGAGATGGGATCTGGTACCTCTGGCTGCGTCCCTTGGTGGTATTCAGTTCATTCCTGTTTTATTTGAGAACAGGTCTTTGTGGTAGGACTTGGCTCAAATCCATATTCTGAACTCTCTGAATCCAGGTATGATCCAGATTAGTGGCTGCAGACAGGGTTTAACAGGAGGAATGGGGAGAAGCGGAGAAGTGGGAAGCTGGCCCAGAGGCTGCTGGGCTCGTGCTATCAAAACAGCTTTGTGTGCCTAATACTCAGAGAGGCCAAACAAACTGAAAGACCTGAATTTGGAGCAAAGCAAGCTTTACAAGGAGGCTTTGCAAATAGCTGATGAAAGAAGAGAAGTGAAAACCAAGCTAGAAAGGGAAAGGTATGCCCAACTGAATGCAGAGTTCCAGAGAATAGCAAGGAGAGACAAGAAGGCCCTTCTTCTTGTGCAAAGAAGTATAGGGAAACAATGGAAGGGGAAAGACCAGAGATCTCTTCAAGAAAATTAGAGATATCAAAGGAACATTTCATGCAAAGATGGGCACAATAAAGGGCAGAAAGTGTAAAGACCTAATAGAAGCAGAGAGACCAAGAAGAGATGGAAAGAATACAGAGAACTGTACAAAAAAAAAAAAGATATTAATGACCTGGATAGCCACGAGGATGTGGTCACTCTCCTAGAGCCAGACATTCTGGAGACTAAAGTCAAGTTGGCCTTAGGAAGAAGCACTGCTGCCAATAAAGCTAGTGGAGGTGATGGAATTCCAGCCAGGTTATTTAAAATCTTAAGTTCAATTCAGTTCAGTCACTCAGTCATGTCCGACTCTTTGCGACCTCATGAATTGCAGCACGCCAGGCCTCCCTGTCCATCACCAACTCCCAGAGTTTACTCAAACTCTTGTCCATTGAGTCAGTGATGCCATCCAGCCATCTCATCTTCTGTTGTCCCCTTCTCCTCTTGCCCCCAATCCCTCCCAGCATCAGGGTCTTTTCCAATGAGTCAACTCTTCGCATGAAGTGGCCAAAGTATTGGAGTTTCAGCTTCAGCATCAGTCCTTCCAATGAACACCCAGGACTAATCTCCTTTAGGATGGACTGGTTGGATCTCCAAATCTTAAAAGATGGTGCTATTAAAATGTTGCACTCAATATGTCAGTAAATTTGGAACACCCAACTGTGGCCACAGGACTGGAAAAAGTCAACCTTCACCCCAATCCCCAAGAAGGTCAGTACTAAAGAATATTCCTACTGTCAGACAGTTGCACTTATTTCCTATGAGAGTAAGGTTATGCTTAAAATCTTTCAAGCTAGGCTTCAGCAGTACTTGAATCAAAAATTTCCAGATGTACAAGCTGGATTTAGAAAAGGCAGAGGAGCCAGAGATCAAATTGCCAACATTCCTTGGATCATAGAGAAAGCAAGGGAATTCCAGAAAAGCATCTACTTCTGTTTCATTGACTACCATAAAGCCTTTGACTATGTAGGTCATAACAAACTGTGGAAAACTCTGAAAGAGATGGGAATACCAGATCATCTTACCTGTCTCCTGAGAAATCTGTATGCAGATCAAAAAACAACAATTAGAACCTTATATGGAACAATGGACTGGTTCAAAATTGAGAAAGGAGTGTGACAAGGCTTTATATTGTCACCCTGTTTATTTAACTTTTATACAGAGCATGTATCATGTGAAATGCCAGGCTGGATGTGTTACAGGCTGGAATCAAGATTGCCGGGAGAAATATCAACAACCTCAGATACACAGATGCATGCATTAGGCATGCATGTCTTTCAGTCATGTCTGATTCTTTGTGACTCCACAACCTGGGACCCTCTAGGCTCCTCTGTCCATGGAATTCTCCAGGCAAGAATACTGGAGTGGGTTGCCATTTCCTCCTCCAAGGGATCTTCCTGACCCAGGGACTGAAACTGTCTCTTATGTCTCCTGCATTGGTAGGCTGGTGCTTTACCACTAGCGCCACCTGTGAAGCCCCAGATATACAGATGACACCACCCTAGTGATAGAAAGGGAAGAGGAACTAAAGAGCCTCTTGATGAGGGTGAAAGAGGAGAGTGAAAAAGCCAGCTTAAAACTCAATATAAGAAAACAAACTAAGGTCATGTTATCTAGTCCCATCACTTCATGGCAAACAGAAGGGGAAAAGGTGGAAGCACTGAAATATTTCCTCTTCTTGGACTCTAAAATCACTGCTGATGGTGACTGCAGCCATGGAATTAGAAGATGACTGCTTCTTGGAAGGAAAGCTATGACAAACCTAGACAGCCTATTAAAAAGCAAAGACCACTTTGCCAACAAATGTCCATATAGCTTTGCGATGGTCTTTCTAGTAGTCATGTAAGGATGAGAGAGTTGGACCATAAAGAAGGCTGAGCACAGAAGAATTGATACTTTTGAACTATGGTGCTGGAGAAGACTCTTGAGAGTCCTTTGGACAGCAAGGGGATTAAACCAGTCAATCCTAAAGAAAATCAACACTGACCATTCTTCGGAAGGACTGATGCTGAAGCTGAAGCTCCAATACTTTGGCCACCTGATGTGAAGAGCCGACTCATTGAAAAAGACTCTGATGCTGGGGAAGATTGAAGGTAGAAGGAGAAGAGGGCAATAGCAGATGACTAGGTTGGATGGCATCAAGGATTCAATGGACATGAACTTGGGAAAATTCTGGGAGATGGTGAGGGACAGGGAGGCCTTGTGTGAGGCAGTCCATGGGGTCATAAAGAGTCAGACATGAATGAGCAACAACAAGGTTTACTCCAGGGCTGAGCAAGGAGAATGGGTGGCTTACTCTAAAAAATTCCAATCTCTGTGATGGGCTTCGGGGGAGAGTTTTTAAAGGCAAAATTGCCAGGGGGAGGGCTGTAGGGTGTGTGACTTTCTTCTGATTGTTGGGAAGGAAGAGGGGGGTGTTCTAGGAATCTCAGTCTTCAGCCTTCTGGTTCCAAATAGCCTGGGGTCCACATACTTGTGCTCAGCCTGAGGTTACCATCCTCCACTTTGGTGGGGGCCCAAGTCCTGCAGAAGTTACATATCAGATTGTTATGCACATCCCCTAAGGAGGAACCAGCACCCTGCCCAATGCTGCTTGATTGTCTCTTGACTGCCTTTCCTCTGTTTCTCCATTCCCACACTTGCCTATTTACTAATTGTTTGAATCTGTCCTTTGGAACTCAGGGAAGGTCTGGGAGGTTGAAATCTTTCTCCTCTAAATAAGAAACAGTGAGACTAAAAATTGCTTACTTGTGTCCAACTCTTTCTGACCTCATACACTGTAGCCCGCCACCCCTCCCAGGCTCTTCTGTCCATGGAATTCTCCAGGCAAAAATACTGGAATAGGTTGCCCTTCCCTTCTCCAGGGGATCTTCCCAACCTAGGGATTGAACCCAAGTCTCCTGCAGTGGAGGCAGATTCTTTACTGTCCGAGTCAAAGCTCTACCTCATTAAACAAGAAACAGAGAACATAAGTCTTTTGTACCGGGAGAGCCTTATAGAGTCCCGCTTGGTTTCATTTGCACTTGTGAAAAATTGGAACCATGTCCTTTAGAGGCATAAGATGAAGTTTTGATAAAGGAAATGTATGCCGTGAGGGAATCAGGTATAGGTAATGGGTTAGGAACCAAAAGAATGAGAGAACTGATTTCCAACTGGACCTTGGGAGACAGAATCCATGCTCTCAAGAGCATCTGTGGGAAAGGAGACAATTGAAATAAAAATATAATGGCAAGATCATGGTCAATGAAAATAAGATTTCTTAAAACTCAAATTTCAGTCTATTTCACACCTGCCCTTGAACCTATTCAGCTGACCATGGCTTGAGAAAAACATACAAACACCCTGACTGATTTAACTATAAGTTCATGATCTTTAGTGGTTCCTTGGAGCAGCCTGAAAATAGTATTCTATGTCCCAGTCCATTCACTCATCTATACTCTAGGTTACAAGTCATTTTATCTTCTCTCTTCAAACCACCATTATTCTAATTCTATATGATAACTTTGAATCCTACTTCATTGAGAAAATAAAAGCAATCAGAGGATTTTCCCAATAGTTTCTCACCATTACTCCTTCCCACCCATCTGCATTTGTGCCCAGACACTTTGACTTCTTTCCATTTCAGTAGATGAAACAACTATTCTCTACTCAGAGATGAAACCCCCACCAATGTATCAGATTTTTTAGACATCTCCCCAGGGATTTCTCCCTGCCTCTCCTCTGTATTCCTCTGTTCTCTTTCTGATGGCTTATTCTCACAAGCAGACTTCCATGTTGAATTTCTCCACATCCCACTTCGACTACCACCTCATTTTTTTGCTCCCCCAAAACGTTTGGTTTTAGTTTTCCCCATTCCACAAAATGGCTCCTGTCATGGTCAGTGGTGATATCTGTGTTGCTAAATCCAATGGCCTGTTATCTGTCCGTGTCTAACTTGGTCTAGCAGCAGGATTTGACAGTGTGGATTTGACTCTCATCTTGCAATACCCTTTTAACTTGGTTTCTGATCACTGTACTTGGCTGATTTTTCTCCTAGTTCATAGCTGCTTTTCTCAAGGTCCTTTGTCTGCCCTACTTGTTTACCATATTTATAGACATTGGAGTGCTCCAGAGTTCAGTCTTTGGAACTTTTCTCTATCTACCCTCACTCCTTGGGTCTCTTGTGTCACATTGTTGTAAATACTATTATTATGTTGATGGTTCCCAAATTTATTTCTCTCTTGAACTCCGGATGCACATACCCAACTGTCTATTCAATATCTCAACTTAGATATCCCATGAGAAGTTTAGTGCTGTAAATTCAAACTCTTGCTATTGCCTCTTGAACATGTTACTCCTGAATTCTTTTCTAATCGGTAGGTAGTAACTACATGCTTTCAATTTTCTTCCTGTCTAGAATCCCTCATTTAAACCATCAGTATACTCAATGTTCATGTTTTCAAAATATATCCAGAATCTGACTCCTGCTGCCAACATGACTCAATGATCTCCTTTCATGGATAATTTCAATATTCTCTTACTGACTGTGCAGCGTGTACATTTGTCCCCATGATAGACAATCCTAGTGCTCACTGAAACTTGATTTTCCTTCCCTCTTGTGAGAACTGTATTTCTTGGGGTTCCTGACTAGTTCTGGGCATTAGGGTGAGTAGAAACAAAAGTCCTCTACAGACCTTCCAATTCACTTTCTCCTTGTCAGTGAACATGTCAGCTGAGTGTTGAAATAATAAAGCCACAAATAGGGGCCAAATCGCCATGGATCCAGCAGTGATTCAAAAGAATGGTGGTCAAATCATGTCTTTGTATTTCACTCAGAGGAAAAACTGATGTCCTAAAAAACCTTGTAGCATTCCCACTTTCACCATTACCTCTCTGCCCTTATCTTCTGCTCCTCTTCCTTTCGCTCACTCTGTTCCTCGCACACTGCCTCTGGGTTAGCCTTTAGGATACCATGCACAATTTTGCCTCAGGGTCTTTGCTCTTACTGTTTCTTCTACCTGCAGTGTTCCCAAGATATCTGTAAGGCTTGCTTCTTCATCTTCCTTGAGTCTATTCAGAAATGATAGCTTCTCAGAAAGGCCACAATTTATTTAAAATTACAACAGCTTGGAACTCTCCATCCTTTTCTGTGCCTTTAGTATGTTTCGCTGTGTGACACATTACATATATTTACTACTTTGTTTATTTATTGCCTGTCTTCCTCAATTAGAATGAATTTTTAATCACAGCAGGGATAGTTATTTATTTATTTTTCTACTGATCTTTCATCAGTGCCTAAAATAGTGCCTGGTATAGAGTAGGCAGACAATATTTGTTTGCAGAATGAATGAATAAATAAATGGAGCCTTCTTTCTCCAACTGCAACCTCTGAAGATGGCAAATGCTTATTTATGTGCTGCGAATAGAATGGGTACAACATAATAGCAGAGATTCACATCCTAGCCTACCTATAACACAAAGGTATTGCACAAAGTGTTCTTAATGGGAATCAGATTCCTCATATAGTTTAGATCCAAACCAAAACATGCAAACTGTAAATTCTTAACTACTTACAATTAAAATAAACAGCAGTAGGCAAGGACTTAATTTTTTTCCATAATTGAATCCATTCATTTTTATAAAATACCTACAATGAAATCTGGAAAGGATATTACACAGCCCATTAGAATGTAATAATCAATGCAGAAGATATATTGCACAATAAATAGAGTAGGGAATGAGACAAAGATTATGAGTGTAGTGTGTGTGCATGTAAGTGGGTGGCCAATAAGTGATAATGAATGTCCCCTTCATGTTAAAGATGTCACCCATTTGAAGTTTTTTTTCCCCAATTTATACAGAATTATTTTTATATCCACAGTTTAACTGGGAAAGTTCAAGACTTTAATGTGAAAAGTAACCAACAATATTCTTGGAGATACAACATAATGAGAAAAATGCAAGTGTTATTAAACAAAGATTAAAAAAATTTTTTTGATTGCCATTTTCTTAAAAATATTTAATAAAGCATTTTCTGTAGCTCATGAAAAGGATGTTATAATGAACCAGTGGGGAAGAATATTTTTCTTGTGTTTTGTTTGGATTCAGAACCTAAGTGGTAAGAATGTGCATTTGAGTTGCATGGAAAACCAGATCAGATAGCATAATGGACTTCTACCTAGCAAATGAGATGGAATTTCTGCAGCCCACCAGCCCAGAATTTACTTCTGACAAGCACTACCTTTATACTCAGAGACAGATTTTCAGCTGAGTTTTTCAGGGTATAAGGGTTGTGAAATTGATGTATGCCCTTGGGATTTTGTAAATATGAGCTATTTGCCAGCCAGAAAAAGACAATACCTGTTATTTAGGATTACTTATTAGACCATGTGGGAGTAAGTAGAAGGACATTTGTGTTTACTTACTCTGCATTAAATAAAAAATGACATTACTTTTCTAAGCAGTTTCTTTATCAAATAGGATGCAATGGCTATTCTTACTAATTCCTAAGATGTGCCAAAGACAATAATGAATGTGTGCATGCTAAATTGCTTCAGTCATGTCTGACTCTTTGGAATCCCATGAACTGTAGTCCACCAGGCTCCTCTGCCCATGGGATTCTCCAGGTAAGAATACTGGAGTGGGTTGCCATGCCCTCCTCCAAGGAATCTTCCCAACCTAGGGATTGAACCCATGTCTCTTATGTCTCCTGTATTTGCAGGTGGGTTTTTCTTTCTTTCTTTTTTTTTAACCACTAATGCCACCTGGGAAGCCCAAGATAATGAATATTAAGGGCTATAAAAAACTCTCTAGGAAAATCCAAAAGGATAGTATATGTTTTCAATTCTGCTTGAAGATCTTGGTCACTTTCTAGAGTGGAGTTGCTCTCTAGACCTAGGAAGAATCTGATCTTTTTTACTCCATGCACAATATATTGAGAGAGAAAGAAAGAGATTGTTTGGAATATGATTAGAGCATAATATTCATTATCATCCTATGGATTCAGGACAGGATTTCTAAGAACAAATGAAACCATATAGTTTATTTACATGAACAAGTTTATCATTTGATCTTTTGTTCATTTCTTGTTGGCTCTAATTATGGCTGCTTGCTAATCAATCATTAAGATCCTTGCTTGGCTTTTCTGTTGTGGTCATTCAGATACATCTGAGCACCCCAAACGGTTTTACACAACAAGCATTACCAGGTTTCTGCATGTGAAGAAAATCTAAGATAAGATTGTAATTGGAAAACACCTGCCCAGTGAGGAAAATACAACCCCTACAATGTTACAGAAAAATATTCAAGATAAGGGTTGCTGGAATTTGGAACTTATACTCTATTGATTTTGTTTATAAGACCAGATAATTAGCGGGAAGTTTCTCTGTAGGGAATCTGCATCTATCTTGGCAATCTATGTACTTTCTAAAGTTTTTAGAAAAATTAAGTAAAAATTACATTCCTAACAAGAACAATTGTTTAAAGTGATCTTTACCCATTTCTTCTATTTGTGCTTCTTGAAACGTGCCAGGAGGTCTTGTATGTCCCTCCCACCTGGAAACTTTGAAACAGTATTCTCTTGCTCCTTCTCTTTACCTTTTGCAGCACCTATCAGCAATCCTGTGTGTCCCCGAATGAGGCTGAGAGAGAAGCAGAGACCTGTTGCCCATGGGCATGGAGTGTGAACAGGAAACACGAACAACAACTTTGGTATTTTCAGCGTGAGATTTGGAGACTCTGTTACTGTAGCATAATTTAGACCATCTCAACTGATATGCAGAAATAGCCTTTTTTGTCCCCAAATCCACCACCTGTTTTTAATTATGGAATCATCTCTCAAGCATTCACATATTTTATGTAGAAAGACTTGTCCATGTTTCTTTCTCAACATATCCTTTTCTAGCCATGACCACTGCCAACACCTGTGAACAGCAACTTCTTATTTCACTCTTGAACCACAACAGTTAAAGTGTGTCCCTACATCCAGACCCTTCTCTAGAGGTACAGTGTCTCTTGCTAATAGTGGCCAGATCACTCTTAGAAAAAGTTGCCTGCCTTACATACATCCTTACGCAAAACCCACAGTGGCCTACTCTGGATTGAATGCTGTGTCTAGAGTTCCTCCCCCACAAAATGTGATGGTACTATGAGGTGGAGGCTTTGGGAGGCATTCAGGATTAGATGAGGACAGGAGGGTGAAGCCCTTGTGAATGGGATTAGTGGACTTGAAGAGTCGTGAGATAGCTGGCTTCCTCTCTCTGCTCTTAGCTATGAGGATGTTGGCAATATCCAACCAAGAAAGAGAGTTCTCACTTGAATCTGACCATGCTGACATCCTGATCTTGGACTTCCAGTCTCCAGAACTGTGAGAAATAAATTTATGTTATCAACCAACCAGCATACGATGCTTTGTAAGAGAAGCCTGAACTAACTAAGGCAGTTCTCCACTACTTATAAATTAAATGTCTTATCCTTATCTGTCTTACAATGTAGCCATAGCTTTGTGTTCCAATTTTATCATCCTTTTCATGGTATTATTTTCTCTCCACATCAGCCAGGCAAGTCTCCTCCCTCTCAGGGAAATGTGTCACACACCTGTAATTTCTAGTTCTGTCTTTGAAATGATACTTTTAATCTTGTTGTATTTAATCCTACTAAGTGAACACTTTCTAGGTCTGGTAATATTTTGAAGTTTATCTGCAGAATTAGGTAAATGTTTTCCAGTTAAAAAGTTAATGTCTTTGCTTGAGTGAGAAAGAAAAGAGAGCTGGTCTGTAGGTCAACTTTTTTC
The DNA here is from genome assembly GCF_023699985.2 of Odocoileus virginianus. NCBI lineage: Eukaryota > Metazoa > Chordata > Mammalia > Artiodactyla > Cervidae > Odocoileus > Odocoileus virginianus. The sequence continues at coordinate 36,047,272 of NC_069697.1, forward strand.
TGGACTTAGAGGAATTTATCAGCCTAATGTGTGATGACCTCTCATTTCATGTAATCACAGTGCACATATATATATGATTTATCAGAGCTGCCACAAATTGTTGCTATGCTTACTTTATTTAGAATTTAGTTCTGTATTTATGTATCTAGATGACAAATACTAAACACAGGGAAAGAAAAAAATATCTGTGTTCAATAAATTGAAACATGATTTGTTATATACCTCATAAAGTTTAGTGGCCTTTAGCTAAAGAGTCTACTTTTGATTGAACAAAGAGTTTAATTATTATAACCAAAGCCATTTCAGCATTATCTTCCCTTTGAAATACTGCAATTAAAATTTCCAGTCTAAGCAATTACTTATTTGTTAAAAAAAAAAAATTGGCTACCTTTGAGGCTTGAATTTGAAGATGATAAAAATTAGCCATCTAAAACCATTTCAATTTTATGAAAAATAAAACTGAGTGAAATGTTTCAGCGTGAAAGCTTAGACGATCTTTAGGGGAAATTAGTTATGTTGCTAATAGTGGTTCCAATTTATAAGGCTCTAGAAGGAAGCAATCAAAGAGGCAAAAACAAGATAAATAATCCTTAAAGTGGAACAATTAGAGATAAGTTGTGACAAAAATCATAAGATAATGTTCCTAGACTTTAAAAGGCAATGTCTTTCTTTTTGTTAATTAGAGATAATCTACATTTTATGGTATGTAACTATTTACCAGGCAATGGAATGTTTTCTATTGATATAAAGATAGATGCATTTCCAGATAGACTTCTATTCAACAGGGAAGATGGCTGAAGTGATAATTTCTTGTTTCTCTTGGTGTAACTTTGATGATCTCCAGGCTTTCCATCATTCTCTTCTTCAAAATTAAACGACATATATAAACCATGTGCATCAGAACTCAAACTAGGGCAATATATTTTTTCATTTGGTACAGATATTAAAATGCCTGCTTATTTGCACACACAGCCGAGTGTAAATACGAAATGAAAAAATGTCACATAGGGTTCTCTCAGGCAGGTATATTCCTCTTCATAACACTCCTGCCTATATTTCAAACCTCATGAAGCAAACACTATTTACTGTGAGCCTGACAGATGTTGAATGTGCTTCTGTTACCTTATTTACATATGCAGATTAAAATGTTTCACTTTGTTTTGCACTAGCTTGATCTCTTAATTTTGATGATCTCAAACTGTTGTTATTAGGTTTACAAGAAAAAAAGTCATTTATTTCAAAAAGAAATTCATCCACATAATGCGCATTTATTCAAACATAGAGTAAAATTTACATGTATGTATTACTTTATTCTCTGTCCTATTATAGGGAGTCAGAGTGACAATATTAGAGCTCTCTTGATTCATATTGCTTTAAAATTCATGCAAATGGGCATAAATACTGGTTTTGCACTTTTGTTTAGCATTTTCATGCATATTTATTCCCACAGAAGTAAATATTTCTCAAACTCTCTTTTTTCCTTCCTGAGAAAGTAACAGGCCAGGAAATCAAAAGTTAAGCAAAATAAATTTCTAAACTCTGCCACATTTACTTTATTGGGGTAAGTAAATGCCACATCCTAGTAAAATCTCCTTTCCCTAGGATACAAGGGCTAGGAGAAAGATAATAGTGCTTCACGTACAGACCTCGACTCCAGTTGGTCTTTAGTTTGTTCCTAGGGTAGCAGTTCCCTGGTACTTCTCCCACCCCTGACCCAGATATTGCCTCCCTGGCTGTGTCCCTTCTATAGGGTCTTCAGGATACTCACTGGGACCACTTGCATTCTGTTTCTCAGTCATAGCACCCAAGGGTTTCATTCTAGCTAGACCCCCAAATTTTTTAAGTAGAAGATTAAATATTTTTCTAAGTGTAGAGCTCTTTCAAACATTCTTTTACTGTCTGGTCTTTTCAAAACTTCAGAAAGTACTCTCTAAGCTTCTGACTCTCTTTGAAGGAACACATCCTAAATTCCCCCAAGAAGCAGCAGAGCTGCAGTGAGAGTTAACTGTGGCAGTGTACTCTGTATCAGTCTCTGACCAACCTAGACAGCATATTAAAAAGCAGAGACACTACTTTGCCAACAAAGGTCTGTCTGGTCAAGGCTATGGTTTTTCCAGTAGCCATGTATGGATGTGAGAGTTGGACTATAAAGAAAGCTGAGCGCCGAAGAACTGATGCTTTTGAACTGTGGTGTTGGAGAAGACTCTTGAGAGTCCCTTGGACTGCAGGGAGATCCAACCAGTCCATCCTAAAGGAGATCAGTCCTGGGTGTTCATTGGAAGGACTGATGTTGAAGCTGAAACTCCAATACTTTGGCCACCTGATGCGAAGAGCTGACTCATTTGTAAAGACCCTGATGCTGGGAAAAACTGAGGGCAGGAGGAGAAGGGGATGGCAGAGGATGAGATGTTTGGATGGCATCACCGACTCAATGGACATGAGTTTGAGCAAGGTTCGGGAGTTGGTAATGGACAGGGAGGCCTGGAGTGCTGCAGTCCATGGGGTCACAGAGTCGGACACGACTGACTGACTGAACTGAACCGAATTGCCTTCTCAACAATATTGCTCACATCTGGACACATGTTTTATCCCTAAGAGAGCACTTCCTGCTTGGTAGGTAGGGTATTTTCCTTTCCTTTGTAGGGGGTTCCTTGCTATTTTGAAAATCTGAATTCAAGATCTCCACTGTTTCTCTTCCCAGGTAGTGCTAGTGATAAAGAATCTGCCTGCCAATGCAGGAGACACGGGAGATGGGGGTTTGATATCTGGGTCAGGAAGATTCCCTGGGTTAGGGAATGGCAATCCACTCCAATCTTCTTGCTTGAAAAATTCCATAGAGGAGCCTAGCAGGCTACAGTCCATGGGGCTACAAAGAGTCAGACACAACTGAGCACACACACACACACACACACACACCATTTCTCTAGGAGAGATAAAAAGCTGTCTTCTACACATGGTTGCTGAGAATACCATGCTATACTCTGTCAAACTAAAACTTCAGCTATACTGGTTGTTGTTTCCTCCTTCTCACATCTCAGAATCTGTAGTCACATGCATTTTAGGCTGCCAACTTATTTTGTTTTGTTTTTATCATGAAAGTCACTGATTGACTTTCCTTTATGAAGAAGGCACTAGGTATAAAAGAGAGCTTCTAAGAAGACAATAATCTAAAGGGGAGAGGAGAGATAAATGAGATGAATATAACATGATGTGGGCATAGGCTGTGTTATAGGCATAGGCTTGATAAATCAGTGTATCTGCTACTTAGAGGAAAGAGATGTTGGCAAGGGCAGGAGTGGTTTCTGATGAGTTCTTAGAAAAGTATGCATCCAATTGGATTTTGAAGGACAGACGACACTTGACTAAGTTTAGTGAAGGCAGAAATTTTTCAGGTCATGGATATTTGGGGAGAAAATGTGAAGTAGGAACATATATATATGGGAAATAAAGAATAAGTTCCATTTTTTAAATGGATGATTTGATTAGTAGGAAACAACTTTGAAAATATAGTTGGAATTGGATCATAGAAGACCTCTCATGCCAAGTATTTAGACTCTTAGGCCAAACTGTGTTCCACTCAAACTGTGATTCCCATCCCATGAGATCTTAATAATGATCCTCACAAAATGGTTATAGAGAAAATATCTGAAAAGCACTCTATTACTCTTTTAGATAGTCACAGTGCATGTTAGCACCATAAACATTTTGAGATGTGCTGCAGTAAAGAAATCTGTGAAAACCTGTTTAACTCAGAATTTCTCAGATTTACTTGACAGAGGGACACTCATCCTTGTTTTTTTTTTTTTTCTACTTTTTGCTTTGCAAATGGAATACTTTTTGCCTTTAGCAAAACTACTGTCCTAGGGAATAAAGCTGCTTTAGGTCCTATGTGGATCTTGCAGGAATTTGAGGGAAGAACAATTTTCTTTCTTTTTTTAAAAAAATATTTATTTATTTTTTGATTGCATTATGTCTTAGTTGCCACGTGTGGGATCTCTGTAGCTTTGGCGTGCAGGTTTAGTTGCTCCAAGGCATGTGGGATCTTATCTCCCCCACCAGGGATGGAACCTGAATTGCAAGGTGAATTCTTAACCACTGGACCACCAGGGAAGTCCTGGGAAAATTTTTCTTATACAAATGGAGATCTATAGAGTGAGATACCTACATAATCCTGGAACCATTTGAATTTAGCAGCCCCCCCCCTTTTTTTTAGCATTTTCTTTATAGAAATTGAGAATGTAAATATTAATAAATCAAGATACATTTATGACAAAACTTTCCTGTGCAAAACAATGGGTGTAGGTGCTACATGGAATGCACCTACAAATACAATTGGCTATTACCTATAATAAACTTGCAAGCATATGAAATTTGTAAGACAATTTCATAAATAACTATAATCCAAAGAGGAATATAATGTGTGAAAATAAAGTTACAACAAAGTGTTGTGGGATGAAGATGTGGAAGAAGGGATGGATTTTTTCAAGAAGAGCTTTTCGAATAAGGACATGGCTCAAGGAGGAAACAGGAGATACACTGGTAGAAAAGGAATCAGTGAAGAAACTATCTGGTTCTGACCAGAAAAGTGGCAAACTAGCAGTCTAACCCTCACATTTAGAGAGTTTGTGTTAGACCTACAGTGTTGCCAACATTTAAAAATTCAGAGATTTACATAAAATCTGGCTTTCTAGCACCTGTTGCAAATAACAAGACTTGGGAACAATAACGTGAAACTAGGTAGGAACTTCCTCATTAGGTAGAATATGTGGATGTTAGGTTGCCATTGTTATTTAGTTGTTAAGTTGTGTACGACTCTTTCATGACCGCATGGACTGTATGGCCCGTCATGCTCCTCTGTCCATGGGATTTCCCAGGCAAGACTACTGGAGCAGGTTGCCATTTTCTTCTCCAGGGAATCCTCCTGACCCAAGGGTTGAACCCACATCTCCTGCATTGCCGGTGGATTCTTTACCACTGAGCCACCAGGGAAGCCCCGAGGTTGCTGTGTGTGTGTGTATGCTTAGTCGCTCAGTCATGTCCAGCTCTTTGTGACCCCATGGACTGTAGCCCACCACATTCCTCTGTCCATGGGGATTCCCCAGGCAAGAATCCTGTAGTGGGTGCTCAGGCCCTATTCCAGGGGATCTTCCCAACCCAGGGATCAAACCCAGGTCTCTCGCATTGCAGGCAGATTCTTTCCCACCTGAGCCAGCAGGGAAGCTCATAGTCTCACCATAATCTTTTGTCCTGGGACCAGTGTCTAGAGATAATTATCACTGAGGTGACAGCTGTTTTTCTCACAGCATATGTAAGAGGAAAGTGACATTTTTCTGGTATCCATGTTTCCATCCAAAGTGGGAAAATAAAGACAGACATGTGGGTCACAGATTTTAAGAACAATGGGCAAGACCATTTTAGTTGCAGGAGATAAAACTGTTCTTACATTTTTGATAGATGTACAAATGCATCTGCTTTGAAAGAATGTAACATAAGAGACTAATTCAGTCATTTATGTCATCTGCTTGACCCCTGTAGGCATTCGAGCTTGACTCATACTATAAGAGAATAAGGTAAGTGCTCTCAAGGAATCAAAGGAAGGAGAGGATTCCAAAAAACAAGGACTATTCTAGAAAGATCAAGTGGGTTAAGAGGACTGAAAATGACCATTGGACTTGAATATTTGGAAGCCATTGGTAAATATAATGGTAGAAGTTCCAGAGGAATATGAGTGTGGAAACCAGTGATTGAGGACAATGAAAGAGAGATGAAGGAACTAGAACCCATGAGAATTCCTTAATGCAGAGTTTCAGTGGAAGGTTTCTTTTTGGTTTTGTTTTGATTGTTTCTTTTAAGTGTGGAAGGCTTGTATGAATCTTTGGACCACTATTCCTATTCCTTTGGGACATTCCCTGCCAAGGGGTTCTGACTTGGCATTAACAGAAATTGTCAAATGGTAGAAAAATTATTGTTTTAATTAACCGGAGAGAATGTCCCAAACCTCTTAAAGGTAGAGTTTAAGTAAAAACTACATTATAGCATACTACGTAGGTCGAATGCCGAATTGGAACTTTCTACTTCTTTTTCCTTGTGTCTATGTCTATTATACATCTTAGATTGGAGGACAGGATTTTACCATTGAATTTCCAGAAAAAGTGAATCTGAAGTTTATTCACTACTCCAAGAGTAAAAGGAACAAGATTGCAAGAGAGTAAAAACTTGCTCCAATAACCAACTGAGCCAATAGTCTATGGTTGGGAAATGGCCTACGCATTTGAGAGATCAGAGAGGAGATTACCAATAGTTTTCTCTTTAAGAGAAGGAGTTCTTTTATTTGCTATTGGAGCTAAAGGAAGCAGAAACAGCATGTCAGAGTATCCAAACACCAAACTTCAATACTGTCACCTTGTTGTTGTCATTTAGTTGCTATCTTGTGTTAGACTGTCTCGCAACCCCATGGAGTGTAGACCACCAGGCTCTTCTGTCCATGGGATTTTCCAGGCAAGAATTCTGGAGTGGGTTGTCATTTACTTCTCCAGGGGATCTTCCTTACCCAGGGGTTGAACCCACATCTCCCACACCTCCTGCATTGGCAGCTGGATTCTTGATCACTGAGCCACCACAGAAGCCCACTCACTAGCAAAACGTAGCTCAACGAACATTTGGATCTGGGCCAAAAGCTATTTCCCACAAAATAACTGGTATTCAGCGTACATGACGCACTCTGCCCCTCATCACTGTTCAGAATCACCAGTATGTCCTTATCAACTGACAATAAGCTAAGTGCATAATAGTGTTGCATAAAGACAAATGTTGCATGATACCACTTATATGGTGCATCTAAAATAGCCAAATTCATAGAAGCGAAAATTGGTGGAACGGTGGTTTCCAGGGGCTGGGTGAAAGGATAAATGGTGAGTTACTAACCAACGGGCATGAAATTTCAGTTAATTTAGATGATAAACCCTTGAGGTCAGTTGTACAACATTGTACAGCACAGTGTACTGTATACTTAAAAAGTAAGCAGTGTAGATCTTGTACTGAGTTCTTTCCACAATAAGGTGAAATAAAATAAAATTTAAAAAGATTAAAATAAGACAGTAAAAAGACAGCTTAGTGTAGTGAAGCTTCTGAAGCAACTGCATTTCTATCACTCGTGAGCTGTGCAGCTTTGCCAAGCACTCTAATGTCTCCGAACCACCTTACAGCTACATTGGAAGGCTATTATGAGGGCTGAATTTGACAGTATATGTAAGGTACTAAATATAGATTATACATATACGCACATATTTATGTGTGATTTTATAAACCCAAAGTGTAGTATTTCCCCAACCATATTTTGTGTAAACTGCTTTCAATAAACTTACCTGAGAAAAAGTGTTTTCTTACTGGGAAAACAATGCATTTCATTGAGGGAAGAAAATCAAGGCTGAGAAATATTAAACAACTAAATCAAAGCCTCAAATTAATAAATGTCAGAATTGAAAATTGTTTTCTAGACCTGGGATTGGTAAAATACCATCTGCTGGCCAAATCTAGCCAGCTATCTGTTTTGTAAATAAAGTCTTACTGGAACACGTGCCCATTTGCTATTATTGTCTATGATTCCTTCTATGCTCCATTGGCGGAATTGAGTACTTGCTACAGATACCAAATGGCCTGCAAAGTTTAAACCATTACTATCTGATACTCCAAGAGAAAGCTTTACAAATACCTGGTCTGGAGTAGACTAGTGAGAAATGAAGTATAGAGAGCAGACATTGGAATAAGCCCTATCCACAATAAGTGGGATTTCAAGTAATTCAAGTATTTTGAACTCTACCTTCTTATGTGGAAAGTCCTAATCTTGAATTTTTTCTTCATTGCCACTGTGGTGCATTTTTAGATGCATATTTATATGCTTGGCAGGTGTTTGAGTATTATATCCTTAGGAGCAAAAGTTTACACTGAATTGGAATGGTTATAATAATTCATTTTCTGTTTCCACCTTACCATTCACTTCTACAAGTATTTTACTGCTGGCTTATATCTTGAAAGTTCCCTTGAGTACCACGATTATGTTGACGATGCTTCCAAACATGGCCATTCTTCATTCTGAGACTCTGGGAGGATTGAGCCACGAGCCTTCTTTCTCTGCCTGTTTGTAGCTTTTTCTGCAGACTCCACATCAAGGAGGGCACAGAGTGATCAGAGTGATACATTATCACAAAGTCAAATCAGATCCGAGCAAATGAAGAGCAAAAGAGATTAATGGACTTGCTACTTAGAACACATGATAACCCAGTGATTTGCAGTTTCCATTCAAAGGGGAAAAGTTGAGATTGGAAGACTGTGTAGCCTTGTGATAATTTTGCTGTGGAAAGATTTACTGTTCTGCTTTTTGCCTCTTTTCTGGACAAATGGGATTGCATGTTACATGCTTGATTTAAGACTATTTAAATTTTTCTGAATATAATACTATCTCCTCTTCCTTCACAATTCATTATAAATAAATTTGCACAAAATCAAGGGCAGGAGCATATTGATTTAGGTCATTTGTTTCTTTGAAATGAAATAAAACTGTTCCTCCTTCACAGAACTGCAGATAAAAGACACCTGTTTCTGATGGGTTTTGCCTGGCTGCCAAATGGAAAAGAAAAATTGAGTCCCAGCCCCATCATTTACTACCAACACTGTGACCTCAGCCCAGTTCCTGTGCTTTTTTCACTTTCCTTGTAAGAACGATGGAAATTAAAAGCAGTAGCTTTCTCATATGCTTGCTATAAGAATTAATGCCATTATGCATGGGAGACACTTGACACAACGTCCAGCAAAAGTTAAGATCAGTAATTTTAGACCAGGACTTGCTTTCTCAATTCTTTAAGACTTGACAGCTGAAATGACTGAAGTGATTGTCTTTTTCATGCAAAATTCAGCTGAGAGAAGGTGATGAACAACGTATCCTTGGTTGAGAAGGGAAAATTAAGGGGATGGAGCATTTTTTTTTAACCAACAAAATCCAGACTGAAGTGACCTTTATTGTCCCTGCCATTGAAGTGATATGTTTGTCTTCTGCTTCGTTACTGCATAAATACCTGAAAAAGTCAAGTGTTGAATATCAGAAAATTCACTGTTTACATAATTTATCAAGAATTTTCAAAATTCTTTAACTCAGAATTTCTTATCCTGGATGTCCACAGAATAGTTTTCTGGGGATCTGTGAAAACCCTGAAGCTTTAGCTAACATTCTCTGTTTACATTCATTTTCTTGGGAGACATTTCATAACTTTAATAAGACTCTCGCTATGAACTTTGATCTATAGATCAAAAGCAAAATTCGATGTAGTATCGGAGGACAAGAAAACTTTAAAAACTTTGGAATTTTGTGAAGATATAACTGTAACTAAGAACTCAGCACTTTACAATAACCTTTTTTTCCAAAGTAAATCTAATGAAAAAGCACTTTGTAATGTATAAACGGCAAGAAAATAGCCTAATAAAATAAATATTTACACATCTGTGGCACTGATGAGCCAGCTACGTATGTTCAGGTGACATTTCTGTGGAAGGAAACTAATTCATTTTAATTATCAGCACATTATAATAGATGCTTAACAGACCAGGTAATAAAACATAGTCAGTAGAAGCTTTTTAGAAGCTGATGTCGAATATTAGCAAAAAAACCCCCTCATATTACTTAATGATTGTGCATTCTATTCAATTAACCATTGCCATTCTCACTGAGAGGCATTAGGAACTGTAAACCTTCAACAATTGCTCCAGCGTCTATTACTTATAGTTGGGTTTGCCACATGCCTATGTAGCCTCCTGTAAGAAAGAGTTTCTTCTTTTTAATATGAAGGAAGTTTGTTGCTTAACTTGAGTGGTGATGGAGGTTGGGGAGTGAGGCAGGTCTGGGGGTGGCAATCAAAGAATTAATCTCCAGCTCACCTTCCAAGAGTAGTCCTGGAAAGACGACTGGAGAGCAGATGCCATTCTTTCTCTGAGTAACAACTGGCCTGACTGTCTTCCCTGCACTATGTGAAAGTCACTCAGTCATGTCTGACTCTTTGCGATCCATGGACTGTAGCTCTCCAAACTCCTCTGTCCATGGAAAGCTCTAGGCAAGAATACTGGAGTGGGTTGCCATTCCCTTCTCCGGGGAACTTCCCAACCCAGAGACTGAACCCAGGTCTTCCGCCTTGCAGGCAGATTTTTTGCCATCTAAGCCATCAGGGAAGCCCTTAATGTAATGGTAGTGTACAAAATTATTTACTTAAGCTGTGATAATCTTCAAAAAGACAATACAGGCTGTGTGAAGACAGAGGTTGTAATCTACTCAAATTGAGTTAAGTTAACTACCTAAGGGAAGGGTTTGTCTATGGTTTCAGTTCAGTTCAGTCTCTCAGTAGCGTCCAACTCTTTGCAACCCCATGGACTGCAGCACCCCAGTCTTCCCTGTCTATCACCAACTTCCGGAGCTTGCTCAAACTCATGTTCATTGAATCAGTGATGCCATCCAACGATTTCATCCTCTGCTGTCCCCTAATCCTCCTGTCTTCAATCTTTCCCAGCATCAGAGTCTTTTCCAATGAGTCAGTTCTTTGTATCTGGTGGCTAAACTTTGGAGCTTCAGCTTCAGAATCTGTTCTTACAATGAATATTCAGGACTGCTTTCCTTTAGGATGGACTGGTTTGATCTCCTTGATGTCCAAGGGACTCTCAAGAGTCTTTTCCAGCACCACAGTTTGAAAGCAACAATTCTTTGGTGCTCAGCCTTCTATAAATCCAACTCTCACATCCATACGTGACTACTGGAAAAACCGTAGCTTAGACTATACCTTTGTTGGAAAAGTAATGTGCCTGCTTCTTAATATGCTGTCTAGATTGATCATAGCTTTTCTTCCAAGGAACAAATGTCTTTTAATTTCATGGCTGCAGTCACCATCTGCAGTGATTTTGGAGCCCAAGAAAATAAAGTCTCTCACTGTTTCCATTGTTTCCCCATCTATTTGCCATGAAGTGATGGGACCAGATGCCATGATCTTTGCTTTCTGAATATTGAGTTTTAAGTCAGCTTCTTCACTCTCCTCTTTCACTTTCATCAAGAGGCTCTTCAGTTCCTCTTGCTTTCTGCCATAGGGATAGTGTCATCTGCATATCCGAGGTTATTGACGTTTCTCCCAGCAATCTTGATTCCAAATTGTGCTTCATCCAGCCCAGCATTTCACATGATACTCTGCATATAAGTTAAATAAGCAGGGTGACAATATACAGCCTTGATTTACTCCTTTCCCAATTTGGAACTAGTCCTTTGTTCCATGTCCGATTTTAACTGCTACTTCTTGACCTGCATACAATTTTCTCAGGAGGCAGGTCAGGTGTCTGGTATTCCCATCTCTTTAAGAATTTTCCACAGTTTGTTGTGATCTACATAGTCAAAGGCTTTTGCATAGTCAATAAAGCAGAAGTAGTTGTTTTTCTGGAACTCTCTTGCTTTTTCAATGATCCAACGGATGTTGATTTCTGGTTCCTCTGACTTTTCTAAATCCAGCTTGTACATCTGGAAGTTCTTGGTTCATACAGCATTGAAGCATTGCTTGGAGAATTTTGAGCATTACTTGGCTAGCATGTGAGATGAGTGCAATTGTGTGGTAGTTTGAACATTTTTTGACATTGCCTTCTTGGAATTGGAATGAAAACTGACCTGTTCCAGTCCTGTGGCCACTGCTGAGTTTTCCAAATTTGCTTCCATATTGAGTGCAACACTTTAACATCATCATCTTTTAGGACTTGAAATAGCTCAACGGGAATTTCATCAGCTCCACTAGTTTTGTTGGGCTCTGGGATGTCTGTCTCTTGGTGAGTGATCACACCACCATGGTTATCTGGGTCATTAAGATATTTTTTGTATAGTTCTTCTGTGTATTCTTGCCACCCCTTCTTAATATCATCTGCTTTTGTTAGGTCCATACCGTTTCTGTCCCTTATTGTGACCATCTTGGCATGAAGTGTTCCCTTGGTATCTCTAATTTTCTTGAAGCGATCTCTAGTCTTTCCCATTCTATTGTTTTCCTGTATTTCTTTGCAGTGATCACTGAGGAAGCCTTTTTTTTTTTTTTTTTTTACCTCTCTCTCCCTGCTATTCTTTAGAACTCTGCATGCAAATGGGTATATCTTTTTCTCCTTTGCCTTTTGCTTCTCTTCTTTCCTCAGCTATTTATCAGACCTCCTCAGACAACCATTTTGCCTTTTTGCATTTCTTTTTCTTGGGGATGGTCTTGATCACTGCCTCCAGTACAATGTCACGAATCTCTGTCCACAATTCTTCAGGCACTCTGTCTATCAGATCTAATCTCTCGAATCTATTTGTCATTTCCACTGTATAATTGTAAGGGATTTGATTTAAGTCATACATGAATGGTCTGTTGGTTTCCCCTACTTTCTTCAATTTAAGTTTGAATTTTGCAATAAGGAGTTCATGATCTGAGCCACAGTCAGTTCCCCATCTTTTTTTCTTTTTTTCTGCTGACTATATAGAGCTTCTCCATCTTTGGCTACAAAGAATATAATCAATCTGATTTTGGTATTGACTATCTGGTGATGTCCATGTGTAGAGTCATCTGTTGTGTTGTTGGAAGAGGGTGTTTGCTCTGAGCAGTGTGTTCTCTTGGCAACACTGGTAGCCTTTGTGCTGCTTCATTTTTTACTCCAAGGCCAAACTTGTCTGTTACTCCAGGTATCTCTTGACTTCCTCCTTTTGCATTCCAGTCCCTTATGATGAAAAGGACATCTTTTTTTTGTTGTTCTAGGAGGTCTTTTAGATCTTCATAGAACCATTCAACTTCAGGCTTTTTGGCGTTAGTGGATGGGGCATAGATTTGGATTACTGTGATATTGACTGGTTTGGTTTGGAAACCAACAATGTTCATTTTGTCATTTTTGAGATTGCAACCAAGTACTGCATTTTGGTCTCTTTTGTTGACTATGAGGGCTACTCCATTTCTTCTTGGGAAATCTTGCCCATAGTAGTAGATATAATGGTCATATGAATTAAATTCACCCATTCCAGTCCATTTTAGTTCACTGATTCCTAAAATGTCAATGTTTTTCTCTTGAGATCTCCTGTTTGACCACTTTCAATTTACCCTGATAGACCTAGCATTCCAGGTTTCTATGTAATATTGTTCTTACAGCATTTGACTTTACTTCCATCACCAGTCACATCCACAGCTGGGTGTTGTTTTTGGTTTGGCTCCGTCTCTTCATTCTTTCTGGAGTTACTTCTCTGCTGATCTCCAGTAGTATATTGGGCACCTACCAACTTGGGGAGTTTGTCTTTCAGTTTCATATCTTTTGCCTTTTCATACTGTCCAAGGGTGTTTTAAGGCAAGAATACTGAAGTGGTTTACCATTCCCTTCTCCAGTGGACCACATTTTGTCAAAAGTTTCTACCATGACCTGTCCATCTTGGGTGGCCCTACATGGTGTGACTCATAGTTTCACTGAGTTAGACAAGGCTGTGGTCCATGTGATCAGTTTGGTTAGTTTTCTGTGATTGTGATTTTCATTCTGTCTGCCCTCTGATGAATAAGGATAAGAGGCTTATAGAAGCTTCCTGATGGGAGAGACTGACTGTGAAACTGGGTCTCATTCTGATGGGCAGGGCCATGCTTAGTAAATCTTTAATCCAATTTTCTGATGGTGGCTGGGGCTCTGTTCCCTCCCTGTTGTTTGGCCTGAGGTCAAGCTGTCAACCCAGAGACTCCTGGACACTCACAGGCAAGTCTGGCTCAGTCTTCCATTGGCTTCCAAAGTCAAATTCCCTGAGGGTTCTCTATCCCTTTGCTGGATCCCCAGGTTGGGGAATCTGTCGTGGGTCCTAGAACTTTCTTAACAGTGTGAGAAGTTCTTTGGTATAATTGTTCTGCAATTTATGGGTCATCTGCTTGGTGACTGTATGGTGGGGCTAATAGTGACCTCCTCCAACAAGAGGGCTCATGCCACATGCCGGGTGACCCAGGTCTGCTGCAGCCAGAGCCCCTGTCTCCACTGCAGGTCACTGCTGACCTGTGACTCAGCAGGAGACACTCAAACACTCAAAGATAAACACTGTATATGGCTTAGTCCTTCCAAAGGAAGAATATTCCATATGCCTACTCTGACATCTTTTCCTGTCTCTTAAAGAGACCTCACCCCTTTATTGGAGAACTCCACTATGTGATGCAGGAAGTTATTCCTCCTTTTTGTGTCCTGCAAAGTTGACTGTTAAATGTAAAGTCATCAGTCCCATGTATGAAGGTGAAGCAACGTGTTCCAATTCCAGACAGACTCCTGATCAGAAGATGATGCAGATAACTGGCTCACTGGCTCTCTTAAAAAGAAAGTCCATTTTCCCATGTATTTATTTATTTTCTCATCATATGAAGAAAGAGTAGAATTTCTGTGATTATGACTTTGACCTTGCCCCTAGCAAGACAATAATAGACAATAATATCACTGTTGTTGTGCTAATAGTATTAGGAGGATTTTTTTCCAGTTGACTTTGTCACAAAAATGTCTATTCCCTAAGATCTAGAAACAGTTGAAAAATAATAACTCTCACTGTCATAATGTACATGGGAACAAACTGAAGTGTTATAAACACCAGTTATTTATTTGACCCTTCCCAGAAACTCAGAGGTTGTGCTCATTCTAAAACAACCTATTTTCTACTAAACTCATATTTGCATGCATGGCAGAGACTATATATTTCACCAAGAGTTATTTTTAAAAATTCAGACATCTTAGAAAGAAATCTTGTACTTGTTTTTAAATTCCAATTTTTAGGTTAATAAGGAAGTACGGTTTTCTGACTAAACAGCTTGAGGTGACCTCTAAAAATGGTGCGCTATTCACTTGATCCAGAAAACCCCAGAATATCATGCAAAGAAAGAGGTTCAAATCTTTGTGTTCACTTTAAGAACACTTGTGAAACTGCCCAGGCCATTAGGATTATGCATATATGAGAAGCCACCAAGTATTTGAAAGATATCACTTTACAGAAGCAATGAGTGTTGCTCTGTCGTTACAATGGTGGAGTTGATGAGTGTGCAGAGGCCAACCAGTGGGGGGTGGATGCAGGGTCGGTGGCCCAAAAAGAGTTCTGAATTTTTACTGCACGTGCTCAAAAATGCAGAGAGTAATGCTGAACTTAGGGGCTTTGATGTAGGTTCTCTGGTCATTGAGCGTGTCCAGGTGAAAAAACCCCCAAGATGCGGCACAGGACGTACAGAGCTCACGGTTGGATCAACCCCCACATGAACTCTCCCTGCCGCATGGAGATGATCCTTACTGAAAAAGAACATTGTTCCTAAACCAGAAGAGGAGGTTGCACAGCAGAAAAAGATATCCCAGAAGAAACTGAAGAAACAAAAACTTATGACCCAGAAATAAATGCTGCAAAAAATTGATGCAGAGAAAAGTAAAAAAAAAAAAAAAAAAAAAAAATAAGTGTAATAACAATCTAGTCAGAGAGTAGTACTTTTAGATGTAGATTCTGGTGGATGTCAGGGGGCAGTGAACCTGGTGTGGAGCCTGAGTGGCCCTTAGGTACCTGTGATAACATGCAGTAAGGGAATATCACATGAAGTAACTGCTGCAAGTCCTGAGCACACAATGCCCATTGAATCAGTGTCATATAATTCAATACGTTTACTTATTTTTAAAGGAAGTAAGGTGCTCAGCCTCCATTGTTGCTAATGTGGCCAGAAGGCTAAATTTAGGCCAAAAGCACCTGGTAGAAATGATGTGTATACTCCTAGGTTTTGCCATAACGGGATTGTGAGTGTATCCCTGGTCCACTCCCCACTTCTTGCTGACTGAAAGCTCGTGAGGGCTAGACTGACCAACTGGGGCACACAAATGGAAACCATGAGGAGGAAGGGAGATCCACCCCACCAGATTCGGACCTCTGTCTGCCTTTGGACTGATGTGTGATAGAAGAATAAACTTCCAGCCAGGTTAAGCTGCTTTCTTGTCTTCTTTTTCTCATCCCCTTCCCTCTTTCCTTTCTGGGTCCCTCCCTCCCTCCCTCCCTTCTTTCCTTCCCTTTATCTCTTTCTAGCAACTTAGGCTATACTTATTACAAAGTACAAATATGAGGTAGAGTTTTCAGGGAAATTTCTATTTTTCTTTTCTTAGTGAATCTATTTATATGAAGCCATTAAAACAGCTTTTAAATATAAAAATATGAAAAATTCTTATAATGTTATGTTAAATTAAAAAAAGCAAAATCATAATTACATTTTGATTTTAAAATGTATAATCATGGTTACACTTTAAAAGCAACTGAATAATAGAAAAAAGTGAAAGGAAATATAGTAAATATAGCCATGTTTTTATTTGAATAATAGCATTATGCTATGTTTCCTTTTTTGCTGTGTTTTCCAAAATTTTCTAAGTAAATTTATGCTATTTTTGTACTGGGAAATACTCTAAAGATTTTCTAAGCACCTAGTCAACCTGAAGAAATTTCTTTATGTACATCATAACACTGTTTTAAATGAAGGGAAATTGGCATCTAACAGTAGGCATGTTAAATAAATTAATGAAACATATGATGAAATATAGAGTATGTCAGTTTGCTAGAGCTGCTGTAACAAAATGCTATAGCTTGAGCGGCTTAAATAGCAGAAAGGTATCTCTCACAGTTTTAGGGGCTAGAAATCCGTGGTAGCTCAGCTGGTAAAGAATCTGCCTGTAAAGTGGGAGACCCCAGTTCTATTCCTGGGATGGGAAGTTCCCGTGGAGAAGGGATAGGCTACCCACTCCAGTATTCTTGGGCTTCCCTTGTGGCTCAGCTGGTAAAGAATCCACCTGCAACGTGGGAGATCAGGGTTCGATCCCTGGGTTGGGAAGATCCCCTGAAGAAGGGAAATGCTACCTACTCCAGTATTCTGGCCTGGAGAATTCCATGGACTGTATAGTCCACTGGGTCACAAAGAGTTGGACATGACTGAGTGACCTTCACTTTACTTTACTCTAACATCAAGGTGTCAGCAGGTTTGGTTTCTTCCGCGGCCTCCCTTCCTGACCCGCAGATGGCCACCTTCTTGCCTCTGTGCATGTGTTTCTTTATGTTCTCATATATCTTCCTCTTATTCAGATCAGATGAGAGCCCTCCTTATTGGCATCATTTTAATTATACACCTCTTTAAAGGCCCTGTGTCCAAATGCAGTCACATTCTGACTTATTGGGGGTAAGAAATTCAACATATGATTTTGTTCCAGGGGACAAAATTCAGCCCATAACACACAACATTAAAGGTCACGCTGGAAAGAATACTTAAGATCCTGGAGAAATGATGGTATCATATGAAGTGAAAAGGAATTTAAAAATAATTTATGTAGTATGATCTCAAATTTACATAAAATAATGTATATAGAAACAAACTTCCCTTCAGGATGACATTTGTGACTCACATACAGAAATTGAGGATTAATTGTAATTCTAAGACCTGTGGGCAACTGATAGTGACACCTGCATTGTCTCTTCAAGGAGGGTAGATTTGCTATCCTAAATGATGATAAACGTGTTATTATTAAATTAGCATAACATTCATATGAATCATGAATACACTGAAAGAGCATTCATCAGCTTACTCACGTGAGCTATCTGGTAGTGAGTTTATTGTGTGATTTTTATTTTCTTCTCTACATTTTCTGTGTTTTCCAAAACTTTACCATGGGTTAATATGACCTCTATAATCGGAAGAACAACAAATTTGAAAAAATGATTCATAATACTATATAGTTCAGGAATGCCCACCGCCGCCGCTAAGTCAGAGATGCAAGTCGTAACTGTGGCTGCCACTGCAGTAAAAAAATGATGAACAAGAACAACACAATCAGCGATCATCTACATGGGCTATGAGCTACTTTTCTAGAAACAGGGGACAGAGAGATTTTCAAGGGAGCATCCCTACTCAGACCCATCATCGTTTAGTTGAAAAAAACTGATTCATATATTTGAAATAAAGCATGGGAAGATAGAGAAGCAGCAGCATTTGAATTTAGGCTTAAGTGCAACTTAGGCTAGATGAATGAATGGGATAAGAGTGGCATTCTAGGCAGAGACAAGCCCATGAGCAAATGCACAGGATGTGCTTGGGAAATAGTAAGCTGCCTGGTTCAGCTTTGCAACTATTCCTGGAGTTAGGGGTTGTACCTGAAGTGGTAGAAGGTAAGTAAGAAAGATGGTTGGGGAGTCACTGAGAAGACCTGAATTCCTTTCCGAAGAGTTGTACCTTACTCTGTAGACATTATGTTGTAAGGTCGGCAGGTGTGTAGAATATTGTAATTGAGTGATTATGATACAGTGAAGGCCAAGCCTGAAGTGCTGAGAGTAGAATGAAAAGGTGGGAACAGAAGGAAGTAGTTTCTGAGGGAAAACTAGAAGTTTATTTATGAGGTGACAAAGTGGGCTGACAAAGTGGATCAAAGATGCCTCTGAAATCCTTGTCTGGGCAACTGAGTAAATATCATACCACAGGCCAAACAGAAAAAGCAAGACAAAAGTAGATGGTTGGGTACCATGTGAAACTGTGTGCTTAAGACTTCAGCAGCACTAACTGTGGCCCATAGTTCAGCTTTAGTGTATTATATGCATCGGCCTTGACCCTGAATGCTGGTCTAGGCCTAACCACAACTGCTACACGGGATATACAGTGGAGGGAAAGCCATAGCCTCCTTCCTCCTTCTTCACTGAATGCTTTTCTGGTATCTTCTTCAATTGCTTGCACCAGCCAACTTTGTACCAAAGTGCCTTATGAGCCTCCTAAGAAGCAAGAAAATTAGCCCAACACAGTACAATAGGGAGAAACAAAAATAGAGAAACAGAAAAGAGGATAACAAAATATTAATAGCTGTAATAAATATGTAGATAAAATAACCACAAAAAGCCAAGATAAACCTTCAAACTAAGTTTAGCATCATTCAGTTGAAACAAAGACCTCTGAAAGCAGAAAACACTTCAAAAGGAGAACTGCAGATGCAGATGCAGTTTGAATTTATCACATTTTATCACAGACTTTATCACATTTCCTTGCATGTGAGTGAGAAGTAACTCATGAGAAAATAGGTGGTCGTAACAGAGTCCTTTTCTTATTGCCTCTTTTAAAAACAAATGCGCATAGACAACAACAAAACCTATACAAAATACTTCACAATTTCAACCCATCATTTGATTCATTCCACATGTATCTGGGGCTTCCCTGATAGCTCAGCTGGAAATCTGGGTTTGATCAGCGGGGCTATCTGGGTTTGATCCTTGGGTTGGGAAGATTCTGTGGAGAAGGGAATGGCTGCCCACTCTAGTATTCTGGCCTGGAGAACTCCATGAACAGAGGAGTCTGGCAGGCTACAGTCCCTGGAGTCACAAAGAGTGGAACATAACTGAGCAATGTTCAATTTCACTTTCACTACATGTACTAAGGTCTCTGGTAAGACACAAGCTTATTTAATCCTCACAGGAGTCATGTGAGTTGAGTGTTGTTAATATAGCCATTCTATGGACAGTGGATTCTATAGACAAAGGCCAAGCTTATCCTTGATTACACACACACACACACACACACACACGCACAGAAACATACACACACACACACACACACACACACACAGAGAAACATGTACACACACACACACAAACTCTTAACAAGAAGTAGGAACAATAATATGTCCTGCTGGGGTTAGGGACAGTGTGATGCACCCTCACCTTTGAACTCTCAGTACAATACCAGACACACAACAGGCATAAGAAATGTCCAACAAGTGGACAAAGGAATTAAGTAAAAAAGAAACTGTTCTCCAGTTCACAATATTTTTACCATGTAATGCTACTTCTTAAAAGAGAATGCAATATTTTTAGTTGGACATCTTATACATATTGCTTAAGGGGAAAAAAAAAATTCTTTTCATCTGTAGATGCCTTCACATTATCCTACCAAGGTCACATTTTCCCTTTCCACATCACTCAGTGCTTCTTTGGTTTTATGTTAGCTTTGTGCTGAAAATTGAAATTGGAATATTAGAACTCAGTCGGGGAGCATACTAATTTAATTAAATATTAAAAGCCAGCTGGTTTTATGTTATGTGGGAAAATTAGAGAATTAATGATTTGGTACACTTTCTCGTTCCTGTCAAGCTACAGGAACATGAAGAATAGCTCATTCATACCGAGTTACAAAAGGTGAGATTGAAAAATTAGGTCTGCTTTATTAAAGTGTTTCCAACTAGAGTCTTTTGAGAATAGAGTAACTTATTTATAAACTGCCTCCCAAGGCATGAGTCCTGGGGCAATGTGAAAGAACCGGAGAGCATCTCAAGGAAAGCCTCACTGGGAAAACTAATCCACATGAGGATCTTAAAGTACTGTTATCTTTTTGTGCAAATTGGTTGGGAGTCAAGTGGGCGCTTGTTCGTATCAGTTGACTCTGTAAGCTGATCAGCTCCTGTAAGACCTGAGGAATATTTTCTCAGAAACTCCCGGTGTGAAATGAGTGTGTTTCACACTGTGAGTGACACGCTGCCAGTAGAAAGGACTTCAGTCCTTGGTGGTCATGCACTGTAAGTAAAGATTTGCCAAACCTCTTGATAATGTGAGTACACATGATACACACAATGCAACACGGTAAGCGGATAGAGAGAACTCTATTCACTCCAGGGCCAGATGCCAGGCTTAGCATCCAGTATCCCTGGTTTGTTAGAATGACATTTGTCTTTTTTATTCCAGATCTTTTCCATTTTCCTCTTATAGTAATTATAATCATTATTATTATTGCTTCTAAAAGGATGATGGGGAGTGCTTCAGTTATATACTGCTGTGTAACAAAACTATGTGACTTCAAACAAGCATTTTATCTGTGATGGCCCTGCAGCCTCCACTGGGCTCGCCTGGGTGGATCTTCAGCGTGTTCCCCAGCGGCCACTCTGGCAGCTGCATTCAGTGTGGGCCACCCGGGGTTAGGCTTGGCTAAGGTGCTAGAGCAGCTGTAACCTTCTTCCTGTAATCACAGGACTCCCCTCCTGGTGTCTTCTCCACATTGTCTGTCTATGAGCAGATCTCAGGTTAAATATCTTATGAGATGGCTTAAGGTTTCCAGGACTGTGGACCCAGAGGCTGTCAGATCCCAAACTTGCACAGTAAAGCATTTGCCACATTCCCTTGGCTAAAGCCAAATCATAGTTTTCTTTCAAATTCAAGGGAGGAGATGAAACAAGGGTGTAAGCATGAAGGGTGCGATTCACTTGGAGGCTCCCAGTGTAATTGATTTCCTCGGCAAAATTAGCATCCTGTTGATTTACTACAACACCTTCCACATATAGTGCTTTTTTAAAAATAATGTCATGCTTTAAGTAGCTGTATATCACTAATATACAGCTAATAATAATAACTAACAAGGTTGAATCATTTTGCATAAAAGTGGTATCATGGTGTTCCCATTCCTGAAGAAAACTCATTTCAGTACTTTCCCACATTGTTATGGTTACTTTGTCTTGTTTAAAAAGACTGGTAACTTGACTATTTTAAGTGGGTAAAGTTTTGGATAATTAATTGATAGTTTTAACTTGATTTAACTAAGAGATAAAGCTTCATGGTCAGAGTTATGTATCTTTTACTTGACTCAGAAATAACTCCTTGCCGGAGCAAAGCCAAATCTAGAATGGTGTCTTTACTGCTCTGAGCATCTTTCAAAAGTACATATCTGATTATATTATTTCACATGGCTCCACACATTTTTTTTTTTGAAATAAGCTTGTAATTTTTAGGATGGCTTTTATCACTACCCATGATTGCTTCAACCCTCCCTCATATCCTTCCTTTTGGCTTGACTATTTCCTAATTATTTGTCAAGTCTTAGCTGGAGAAGGAAACGGTAACCCACTTCAGTATTCTTGCCTGAGAAACCCCGTGGATAAAGGACCCTGGTGGGCTGCAGTCCCTGCAGTCGCAAGAGTCAGACATGACTGTGCTACTGAGCAGGCATGCATGCTGCTAGGCATGCTGAGGCTGAGGTAACCATGAAAGTCATTCACAGAAAGACCCGAGAAATATTTTGTTTTTTTGTGGTCTTCCGATCACTTTCCAGATAGGAAAATTTATGGTTTGCTAGCAGACATTACTGTTGTCCCATGTGCATTTGTTTACTTGGGCTGTTGCAATGAAGCTCCACAAGCTGAGTGGCTTCAACAACAGTGATTTATTATCTCATAGGCGAGAAGTATGAAATCCAGGTGTTGGTAGGATTGGCTCCTTCTGAGGGCTGTGAGAGGAAATGTGTTCCATGCTTCTCCCCATGTTTCTGGTGGTTTGCTGGTAACCTTTGGCTTTCCTTGGGTTTTAGAAGGATCCCAATTTTTGCCTTCATCTTTATATAGTATTCTCCCTGTGTGTGAGTCTCTCACCAACCTCTCCCTTTTGCATTAGGATTATTAGTCCAGAGTCCACTTTAACAACTTTATTTTAAACTTAGTTACACCTGTGAAGACCATACCTTCAAATACCTCACATTCTGGTGTACTGGGGATTAGAACTTCAACATATGAATCTGGTAGAAACATACTGAACCTGTAACACTGTACATTTTCTTTTTACTCTGTCCTAATGATATGAATAATAATATGTACTCCTATGAACCTCTTCCATGCAGACCACTAATCTGATTAATCTATGAATACCAGCAGTCCCATGCTCTGGGCCATCGTGGGTTTACACCTACCAGAGTCTGGGATTATTTGGCCACAGATCGCTATAGTTATGGTCATATGACCTAACGAGATGACAAGACATTTACTGACACTGTGAAAAAGAAGCTTCTTCATTCTCAAGAAAGAGCCACAGGAGGAGTTGAGAAGTCAGCTTTGTTCATACAGGGGCAGACAGCACTTAGTTTAAGCTTTGTGAGCCATACAGTGTCTGTTGTGACTTATCAGCTCTGTCCTCATAATGAGAAGGTAGCCAGACGCTATGTAAATGGATGAGAGGGTGTTCCTCATACAAATATGTGACGGACTGGATCTCGCCTGCAGGCCTTAGTTCGTCAACCCCAACATAGGATGTGAGACGTTCTTTCTTTCATTCTCAGGATGAAGTTGGCACTCAGAGGGCAGGGATAAAGAGAACAGAAAATAATCTGAGGCCTCACTCAAACTAAACCTAATTATAACTCTAACTTTGAACTTTTTCAGTAACTTTAGTCAGTAAATGTACTTTATTATTCAAGTCAGTTTGGGATGGATTTTCTTATGTTTACAGCCCAAAGCACTGTAAGTGATAAAGGAATTCAGCAAGTCCAAAATAATATTCAATACAAAAACTCAAGGGCAAACATGAAAGTATAAGCTCCTCTCCTGGGGCTGACAGACTTCCTAAAATGAGAATATTTAGGTTGAGTTTGAGACAACTGAAATATGTGTAGAGCCAGAAGAGATTCTTACTCGGGAAAAATATATGGCAATTTACAAATCACTTGCATAATCATTTGCACCTAACTTCTTGAAATAAGCAAAAGAAGAAAATATCCATAAAACAGGTTGAATTCCCAGTTCTATGTAATTACATACCCCAGATGGCACAAGCCAGTTCCCTGAATAGATTCTCAACATATACTTGGTGATGATTGATTTCTCACTTCAAAATCTCCTTTGTTTTTTGAAGAGAGGTTAAAAATATTTTTGCTATCTATATATAATAAAAAGAAATATTCACTTTTATGTTATTGGATATAAAGAAAGCAAAGCAAGCATTCTCACCCAAGATAAATCATAGGGCAGAGAGAATACTTTTGCTTTTTAAGATTATTCCCAGCATATAGCAGAATTTTAAGAGTATAAAAGAAAAGTGTGGATAAAATAGCCAATTTGATATTTGAAAGAAAAAGGAACTTGGAACATAAAAAATAATGAATCTTTTTGCATAATCTCAAGGTGCATCACTTTGCCAACAAAGGTCCATAGGGCTTTCCTCATAGCTCAGCTGGTAAAGAATCTGCCTGCAGTGCAGGAGACTTGGGTTCGATTCCTCAGTTGGGAAGATCCCCCAGAGAAGGGAGAGTCTACCCACTCCAGTATTCTGACCTGGAGAATTCCAAGGACTGTATGTCCATGAGGTTGCAAAGAGTAGGACACGACTGAGCGACTTTCACTTTCACTTTTGGTTTTTCTAATAGTCACGTATGGATGTGAAAGTTGGACCATAAAGAAGGCTGAGCACCAAAGAATTGATGCTTTGGAAGTGTGGTCCTGGAGGACACTCTTGAGAGTCTCTTGGACAGCCAGGAGATCAAACCAGTCAATCCTGACAGATATCAACACTGAATATTCATTGGAAAGACTGATGCTGAAGCTGAAGTTCCAGTACTTTGGCCACCTGATGCGAGGAGTCAACTCATTGGAAAAGACTCTGATGCTGTGAAACATTGCAGGCAAGAAAAGGGGCAGGCAGGAGGTGAAGGGGACAACAGAGAATGAGATGGTTGGATGGCATCACTGACTCAATGGACATGAGTTTGAGCAAACTCCAGGAGATAGTGAAGGACAGGGAAGCCTGGAATGCTGCAGTTATAAGGGGTTGCAGAGGGTTGGATATGACTTAGTGACTGAACAACAACTACAAGGTGTTATATGGGGCTTCCCAGGTGAGGCTAGTGGTAAAGAATCCACCTGTCAGTGTAGCAGACATAAGAGACTGGGATCAATCCCTGGGTTGGGAAGATCCCCTGGAGGAGGGCATGGCAGCCCACTCTAGTGTTCTTGTCTGGAGAATCCCATGGACAGAGTAACCTGTTGGATTACAGCCCACAGAGTCTCAACGAGTCAGACATGACTGAAGCGACCTTACATGTATGCACACAAAGTGCTATAGTCTGAAAGCTGTGGTGAGGACAATTAGATGAACTTTTCCTTAAAATATAAAGAGAAATACAGACCTAAGTCTCCTGGACAGGCATATTCTCAGGGCTCAAAATGAAGAAAAGCATTTAGCTGGAAGTTACTCAAAGCACACACATCATAAAAAGGGATATCACTCCCAACAACAAAGAAAAGCATCTTACAAATGAATGAAGTCAAATTGTAGCAGTTTTATCTTTAGACTTCATAAAATCAGTGAAGAAGGGCTTTGAAATTTCATAAGGATGTCACTGATCCTGGGTGGGGGTTGGGGGGGGAAGCTGACTTTAAGAAATGATTGCAATGCAAAGATCAGAACAGGAGGTTTCATAGGTTTTGAGGAATAAATATTGGTAAGTTACCTGTAAATTGATGTTTTTAGGGAGGGAGCTGCTTGTCAATATCAAGGTCTGGCCACCAAGGTGGCCTCATCATCCTCTTCATATCATGATCTTTGCATGGCTCCTTACTGCTCAGGAGCAACATCCTCTAATGATGCATAAATGGTAAGTTTTGGAGAATCTTGCTGTACACATGAGCACCAGAAGACATGACTTTACAACTCTGGTTTTTAGACTGAACAGAATTATTAATCAAAGAAACTAAACATGCTATAAGAGAAAGCGTATTCATGGCTTGAAGGACCCAGGCTTTAGCACATTTGCTAGAATTAAGCCCACTGATGAAAATGTTTCAGTGGTGTACCTGTTGGGCACTGCTCCTCTCTATTTCCCCCCTTTCTTGCCAAAGGAAAACACCCAAATACTGCTACCTCTCAGTTGGACAATAAAGGGAAAGGTCCACGTACCTAATCGATTTGTATTTTGCACGTGCATCAGTTGCGGGCCCATGGAGAACATCTGTTCTATTGGAAAGTTTGAGTGGTGTCCTCCTAGAAATTGTGAACTGAGCAAGATTAGGAAATTGTATAACGACTCTGAAAACACAGGGTGCCCATAATGCACTTGTAAAATAATGATTTTCCTCATTATTCTTCCCTGTTCCCCCTCCCTCGCTACTTCCCATTGTTTTCCTCTCCTCCCCCGCCTTCTCTTTTCTTCCTAAAACAGCAGTGTTGCTGAATACTAATGAGGCAATTCTTGGCCCTACCCTGTTCATTTATTTTCAGGCAATTAATTCAACTTTCTAACATCCAGCCAGAATGTTATGCAGGTAATTTGAGGGTCTGCTTAATTTTTCAGGACCCTGTGGTTACCAGCCAGCAAAGCTCATTGTGAAGATGACTAATCCAGCTGGTAGGCGACTTTGATTTCCATTGGTAATACCATCCCTTCATTAAAGCCACTGAGTCCTTGAGCTTGGCAAGCTTCCCTAGTTGCATCCTTCATTTTCTGATTACAAATGGTTTGCAGCTTCTCTGTTTGCCTCAAGAGCTCATTTTCCTCCCTGAAGGACGCTGGGCCCGATGGCATCATTAGCAGATTTTCAACATAAAATTTCACACAGCTGTGATAGCCCTGCCTGGCTCTCTGATGTTATGTATTTGTGACTACAGCAAACCAACGCATTCACTCGTCTACCCTGGAAGTGCAAAGAACTCAGCATAATAGATATTTGGGGAGGCTGAAAGAAGGCAGAAATGTAAAAGGGAAAAGACATGATTCCAGCTCTCAAGAATTTGCTGTGAACTTCTTGAATCAGTGACCTATCCTGCTCATTACTAGGCATACAATAGGTGCTCATTAAATGTGTTACTTTCCCTTGGGAGTGAATGAATAAGATTGTGAGATGGGAGAAAATAGAACATATACCTGTGAAATATCTTAGAGAGTAATTATGCAATAATGTATGAGTTGTGGCAAGAATATATATCTTTAAAAGTTTTGCTGAGGGCAATTAAATGGTAGTATGGGGTAGTCAGGAACTCTTAAAGAATTTGGCAAAGATCAGCTGGGAGGAAAAGAATCTTTAAGGAGAAGAAATAATTTGAGAAGATATAGTTGAAAATCCAATGAAGTAAAATTTGAAGGACTTTAAAGAATTTAGAAGCTAAAAAAACAGGGCTTAGAGACTACGTTTGGATCCCATTTTAGCCTTCACTTGATGTTAGATCTTAGGAAACGATTACTTCTTTGGGCCACAGTTTTCTCATTTGTAAAGTGGGAGTAAATCTACATCAGAGAATTGCTGTCCAGATTAAATACAAATAATAAGAGGTAATTTAGTATGAGGTATAGAATATAATAAATATAAAGAGTAAATACCAGGCTTATTAGTTTTGAATGAAAGGAGAGTTCCAAGGCATGAGGATGGAAAAATGGTATGTAGGATAGTCAACGATTTTAAGGCACTGGGAACAGATATAATAAAAAATGGGAAACCATGAAAGATTTCTTATCAGAGGAAATACAATATTTAAAGATGATATTACCAAAAAATCAAACTACTTGCTATAGGCAAGCAAACTAGCTAGTACTTGCTATAGGCAAGCAAACTAGCTAGTAGGACATAGTGATTAATTGGTGAAAAGGGGAAAATGTGGTGGCTAAAAATATAAGAGAAGGTAAATATAAAAGATATTACATAGGAAAAATTGGCAGAACTTTGTCCTTGATTAGAAATGTGATGCTATAGAATGTAAGCAGAAGATAAGTCAAAGACAGGAAGATAATGATAGTCAAGGATCAGAAGAAAGGTGATTCCACTGATGTTAATGGATTAGTAAATAGTTTTTATTTAGGGGCAAAATAAGACAAATGGAAGGAATGTCTGGCTCTTTGCGACCCTATGGACTGTACCCCGCCAGGCTCCTCTGTCCATGGGATTTTCCATGCAAGAATACTGGAGTGGATCATCATTTTCTTCTCCACAGGATCTTCCTTACCCAGGGATCTAACCCACATCTTTTTCATCTCCTGCATTTGACTGCTGGGTTGGGTACTTTACCACTAGTGCTGCCTGGGAAGCACAAGGATATATGAGATAAGGTGAAATTCAGATGCCTATATCACTATGGATTTATTTTTCTTTTTAATTTGCACATTATGCAATTCACTCTTTTTGGTACATAGATCTATGAGTTTGGACAAGTACACAGAGTCATGTATATACAACCACCTCAGCCTCACCCTTCAAAATTTCCTCATCCTGCCTCATGCAGTCAGTCAACACCTCTAACCAGTGCTAACCTTTGGAAAAAATTGATTGATTCTTTGTCCATATAGTTGTGACTTTTCAAAATGGCAATATACAGTAGGTAGTGCTTTGAATCTGTCTTTTACTAACATGTATGAGGCATTTGAGATTCACCCATCTTATCATAGCATCAGTTCATTCCTTAATATTAATGAATAGTTTGTTTATCCATTTGAGTTGAAAGATTTAGGGGTTGTTTCCAGGTTTACATTTTTGTAAATGAAGTATTATAAATATATGCATATAAGTTTTACTGTATGACCATAGTGTTCTTTTTTCCTGGGTAAGTATCTAGGAATGGAATTTCTGGGTCATATGGTAAGTAAATGTTTAACTTTATACGAAAACATCAAACTGTAAAACAGCTATTTCATTTTGCATTTCCTCCAGCAATATATGAGAGTTTCAATTGCTTTTCAACTTGGCAGCATTTGGAATTGTCTGTTTCATTTCTGTTAGTCATTCAAATAGATATGTGGTAGTATCTATTTAACTGTGGTTTTAATTTGTATGTTGAACATCTTTTCATGAGCTTAATTACCATCCTTGTATATTCTTTAGTGAAGTGTCTGTTTAAATCTTTTCCATTTTTCTATAAGATTGTTTTCTTAATGCTGAGTTTTGAGAGTTCTTTATATAATCAGCCAACAAATCATTTGTCAGATATGTGAATTGCTAAGTCAGCCTGTGGCTTGTCTTTTCATTCCCACAACAGTGTCTTTCTCAGAACCAGAGTTTTAAATTTGATGATGGCCAGTTTATTATTATTTTTTCCTTTGTGGATCATGACTTAGAGTCATATCTAAAAGCTCTTTGCATATTTGTTTAATATTTTTATTGTACATATTGAGATGATCATGTGGCTTTTCTTTAAACTATAGCCTACCTATAGGACTGTAGCCTACCATGCTCCTCCATACATGGGATTTTCCAGGCAAGGGTACTGGAGTGGGTTGCCATTTCCTTCTCCAGAGGATCTTCCCAACCCAGGGATCGAACCTGAGTCTCCCCCATTGTAGGCAGACGCTTTACCATCTGAGCCACCAGGGAAGTTCTTTAAACTATTAATATCCTAAATTTCATTGATTTTTGAATGTAGAATCAGGCTTGCATTCTTAGCATAAACCCTAAATTGCTGTCACATATTACCTTTTTTACATGTTGGTGGATTCAAGTTTTATAGCATTTTGATAAAGATTTTTGCCTGTTTTCATGAGAAATATTGATTGGTAATATTCTTACTTGTCTTTTTTTTTTAATCAGAGTAATGCTGGTCTCATGAGATTAATAAGTATTTCCTTCTCTCCTATTTTCTGGGAAAGAGTGTGTAAAATTTACATTAATTCTTGTTTAAATGTTCAGTAAAAGTTTCCAGTAAAACCATCTGGGCATGGGGTTTTCTTTGTTGTAAAGCTTTTTACTACAAAATCAATTGCTTTAATAAATTGAGGACTATTCAAGTTACCTATTTCTTCTTGGGTGAGTTTTGATAGTTTTCAAGTAGCTCATCCACTATAAGTTGTTGAATTTATGGGCATAGAGTTATTCATAATATTCCCAGATTATCCTTTTCTATTGTTTTATTTGTAGAGATATAGTCTCTTTAATTCCTGATATTGGTAGTTTATGTATTGTCTTTTTCTTCACCATTTCAGGTAGGAGTTAATGAATTTTGTTGTTCTTTTCAAAGAACCACTCTTTTTGTTTTCATTCATCTCTATTGTTTTTCTGTTTTTAGTTTTCTTTTTCCCCCTTTTACCTTTATTATTTCCTTTCTCTTGTTGACTTTTGTTTGACTCTTGCTCTTTTTCTAATTTATTAAGAAATAAGTTTAGATGGTTGATTTGGGAACTTTCTTTTTTCAGTATAAGCCTTTTATGTTCTGTGAAAGTGCAGCAGAGAATATCTGAGTTTTCACTGGTAGTATCTAGTAAAAACTAAGTATTTGGATATGTATTTCATTTAATTTGAATAGAGTTTCTTTCAGTCAGTGGGTAACAGTGCTTCCCATAGCTTCAGTTACACACAGCAGCAAAGAGCCATGTAAATGCTGCTACTAAAATTTTTGAGTATTGAATAAAAAAAAGACAGAGAGAAGTGAAATGAATCCCAGCCACCCAAGGTCTGTCCACTAGGCACAAAAGCAGGTAATTAAGGGCATTTTCAGAATCAATGAAACTTCAGGTTGAAAAACTTAAAAGTGCACACATGAAACATAAAAAATGATACACTTCATCCTGACTCTAGAATCAACAAGAATTTAATAAAGTTAATCAAATAATTGTAGTTCAATTGCACATAAATTTGAATTGTTTTCCCATTAAAGAGTTCCTGTCTGTAAATTATTGCAGGGAGAGCCATTTTCAAGTTAATGTTTCAACCGTTAGAAAATACAAAGGGCATTTTCATTAATTAGACACAGCTCTCTTTCCTTCTAGTTTATCATTACCTTTGCTGGATGGAATCAGTTTAGTAGTTAAATTTATTGACATGTGTGATTCAATGACACTATTTGTTTAGAGTTCATCATATACCTGGTGGAATAAACTCATTAAGT
Organism: Odocoileus virginianus; assembly: GCF_023699985.2. Classification (NCBI taxonomy): domain Eukaryota; kingdom Metazoa; phylum Chordata; class Mammalia; order Artiodactyla; family Cervidae; genus Odocoileus; species Odocoileus virginianus. Next base: position 36,077,891 of record NC_069697.1, read on the forward strand.
ATAAATGAATAGTTATGTAGTCATCATCTAAAATGAGTCAGTGCTGTTCTCTAGAGTCATTATAATGAATGTGAACACAGCTGGAATAAATGTCTCTGTGAAGGTTACAGGATTTATTCTGAAATATTTAAGGCTCTAATTTCTTCCTATTTTTTGAAGACCTCTTGTTTAGGAAAAATGACATGATCTTTCTTTGAGGAAGATTGTTACATGCATTTACTTGCTATTTTATCAAAGCTATATACATTCTATTGTGGCATCTTAGGAGCTATGGGAATATGGAAAAGCCAGGATTATGCTGGCTGTTTTAGTTTGTAAGTTTTTTGTATTCAGAAAAGGATCTGGAGAAGAATGACCATTGTAGGTTCTGATGGCTGCTAAGTAGTTCATCTTGTTAAGATACAAGATTCTCCAATCTAATCCTCTCCCTGATTTCTCAATGTTTCCTTAAGAATGGGGAATGGAATGCCACATAGAAGAGTGAATCTCACCATTTTGGTTTTGAGATTTACATTCCAGATTGGAACTTGGTGCTACAATTCCTTTTAGTGTTTAAGGGAAAAAAGTAAGTATGATATGAAAATGTAACCATGGGTGGAGAGATTCACTAGAATAGTGTTACAAAGCAGTGCTTTAGAATTATGCAAATGTATACAGTATTACAGAACCTTGCTTTTAATCAATAGTACCCAATATGTCATGACATGCATACTATATACCAACTAATGTTCAAAATCAGAGAATACAATCAATAATTAGAGGAATTATATTTCATCAATGCACAAAATGATTCCATTTTCTATGGTATGATAGCAGATTAGCCTATTTCACTGTTATCACCACCATGGAAATGTCAGGAGAGAGACAAGAGTGAAACAACTGATTTAACATTACTTTGTTATGTTATGAAGCTCAACCTTGCAGGTTAAGCTGCTGGGTGTGAGTGATGAAATGATGTGGCTTGAAGGAACTCCCGGGATGCAAGATCACTTTTCATCACTGTCCCCTTCCCCATCTTTCAAACTATCTGACAAGTTTGCTAGGACATTCTTTTTAGAATACAGTGATAATCAGATATATTGGGTATGATGGGCATATGGTCACAGTGTGAAACTTCTTTTAGGTAATGCTTCTGTTCATATTATGAAAAAACATGGATATTGTATAAAGCAAGTGAATGGTTTCTGCTTTTTGAATCCTTGTTAATAAATATTAAATATTATTTATTCAAGTGGTAATACTTCATTAGGCATAAAAATTAAGCATTAAACTTTCAGGAAATTAAATGTAAAAGATTATGTGTGTTAATGAAAAAAGATCAGAGGAAGGGGGAGAGGAAAGGTGTATATTCTATAAAAAGTATTTTCTTTTATAAAAACACCACTGTGTATTGTTACATGTATTCACTCTTACCGATGCCTATATCATCTGGCCTTCCCTCTTTCCATATTCTTCTTCTGTATGGTTTTTCCCCTCCTTGCATAGGTGCCCCATCACCTGGCCTGTTTCCTGTTGTCAAATATAGCTGCAGATACAAATATAGCTGCCTCTGTCCTCTCCTGGGACTTCCCATGGTGCTCTAGTCTTCCCTGCAGGGATGAAAACTGCACCAATTATCACTCTAAGTATTTGTGTATTTGATAAGACGTGGTCTTAGTGAGTTGAGTACTGAGTTTATTGCCTAAAACATCAAACCAGAAAATAAGAGAAGTTCTTCACACATAGGTATGCAGAGGAGAGAACAATTTATTACTCCTCATTCATTCATTCATTCATTTGTTCATTCAATAAATGTGTTTTTTAGTGTGCTTAGCAAATGAAGGTACTGGGGATATAAAGGAGAATAAGGTTTTATAGGAGATTAGATAAGTTTTGCATTTCATTTTTCTTTGAGTAATTAGCAGAAACTTACAAACAAACAAACTGAAGGTGGAATGAATGAATAACCTGGAGTTAGTAAGTGTGGCTTTCAAAATGACATGAAAATCCATGGCTGGTTCATGTAAATGTATGGCAAAAACCACTACAATATTGTAACGTAATTAGCCTCCAACTAATAACAGTAAATGAAAAAAAAAAAAAAAACTGAAATGTCTGCTACAGTCTCTTCCCAGCATTCCTTCAGAAAGTGCAGGGGAAGAGTGTGGAGCAGGGACCAAGCCCTCAAGCTCCTGGGTCGAGGCAGCCTCCAGACCCTCACAGGTCATTTACTATCTGTGAGAAGGCACCATTCCAGAGTGATTTTCTCTGTTTCATTCACTTATGTTGCCTAAGTGCCTGAAACAGTGGGTGTTTCATGAAATGTGCAAGGAACATTGGAAGAATGCACTGAATTTTGGTTGTAACTTCACCCCTCTTCCTCCATGTCTTCATCTATAAAAGAAGGTTCTACCTACTAGAGTCTGAGCTTTAAATGAGAATGTAAAACTTAGAAAAGTGTCTGGCACAGAGTAAGGGCTCAATAACTGTCAACCCTGAGCTCTTCAATAACTCTTCAATAGCCTCTTCAATATGTTCATGCACATACTTCCTGCTAAGCACCGTGTTGATGAGTGAATACATGGAAGTGAAACAAACGAGTGTGCACAGTCCTTGTCTTCCAGGAGTGAGGGGCACAGACAGGAAACACACTGTGCACACCTATAGTGTCAAATTCAGATGAATGCCAGGAAGGGAAAGAACACTGGGCTAGTAGGAATGATGATGTAACTTGGATTATGAGTTGAGGGAGATGTCCCTGAAGAGTGACATTTTAATTGCTACCTGATGGTTGAGAAGAAATAACCCAGAGTATGTGAGAGGCAGGCTCCATAGAAAAAAGGAACAAGAATGTAGGGGTGCAGAACCCAAAGCAGCAAAGTGATCTGTGCATTTAAGAAGAAATGGTGCTGAGTATCTGGACTGCCTATCTCCAGACTTCTCTATGATAAAGAGAAAGACTCCTTTATTATTAAGATCACTGCTTTGTTTTATTGTTCTTATAAGCTGCCAAACTATAATCATATTTCCTCCAGATGCCTTTCTCCCTACACCATCAGTTTTTTAACATCTCTAAATTCTGAATTCTTCTTACAATTAATGACATCTTACAATAATTATTTTTTGTTAGTGTTATTTGTCTTAGTGGAGCATATAGTTATGTAACATATTTTAATTGATAGCAGCTTATATTTAATGAAATAAGGTGACATGTTGTAACTTATAATACCAAACATTGTAAAACATATGCAAAGATCAAAATAACTTTTATATAAAGAAAGTAAATATTTAAATAAGCTTATTAAAAATGTATTAGTGGCATAAAACTTCTTAGCTCTTATAATATATTTAGAGGAAACAATGGTTGGATGTCTCATTATTTAAAAACTTTTGGTTTATTTATAAGTTATTATCATTTCTAAATTCAGTTTATTTAAGTACTTGGTATTATGTCATAATTGAGAAAGATACTTCAGAAAGATATGTAGATCTAAACTAAAGAAATTTAAGAAGAGCTACACTTACTAAATCACAATATTCATTATTTAATCCCAACCAACAGTAAAGCCAACATTTTTGCTTAAACCCAACTCATAAATTTTCATCTTCCCTTATGGCAATCAGTTGTTTTTGCAAGCTAAACAGAAGATGCTGAATTTTTACATTGGCCTAAACTCAATGTAATTCATTCTATTTAGAAGATTTTTAATCTTAAAAATTGGTTTGCAAGAGTTTTAAATATGTATATGTGCAAATTTTCATAGAAGACACACTTACATCATTATTGTCAACAAAAACACAATCTATATTTCCCAATAAATATTTTCAACATGCCAGCTTCATATGTCTTTTTCGAAAAGCAGTTATATTTTTAATTTGTTCATTGCCTTCTTGTCAGATTTGGTGAGATTGTCGTAGTTTTCCCCTTGTAATATGGCTAAGAGTTTTTATCAGATGCTAAGGGGAGGATTGGATTAGCTCTGCTATTTTCTTGTTCATTTGTGCTGCATTTTTAATCCTCTATCCGATATGAGTGTATACGTGTGTACCTGCGTGTGCCCAGGTACCTGCACAATTCTTGTCCAGGAATCCCTTAAAACCACTTGTCCACTTTGTGAAGTTAATTTCAATTTGTTGTTCAGTTGCTAAGTTGTGTCTGATTCTTTCCAGCCCCATGGACTGCATCACTAGGCTTCCCTGTCCTTCACTTTCTCTCAGAGTTCGCTCAAATTCATGTCCATTGAGTTGGTGATGCTATCCAAATATCTCATTCTCTGCTTCTCCCTTCTCCTTTTGCCTTCAGCCTTTCCCAGCATCAGGGTCTTTTTCAATGAGTCAGCTCTTCTCATGAAATGGCCAAAGTATTGGAATTTCAGCTTCAGCTTCAGTCCTTCCAATGAATACTCAGGGTTGATTTCCTTTAGTATTGACTGGATTAATGTTGCTGTTCAAGGGACTCTCAAGAGTCTTCTCCAACACCGCAATTCCAAAGCATCAATTCTTCAGTACTCAGTCTTCTTTATGGTCCAAATCTTATATCCATACATGACTACTGGAAAAACAAGAATAGCCATGACTATATGGATATTTGTTGGCAAAGTGATATCTCTACTTTTTAATACTCCATCTAGACTTGTCATAGCTTTCCTTCCAAGGAGCAAACATCTTTTAATTTCAAGACTGCAGTTACCATCTATAGTGATTTTGGAGCCCCCCAAAAATAAAATCCGTCACTACTTCCACTTTTCACCCGTCTATTTGCCATGAAGTGATGGGACCAGCTACAATGATCTTAGGTTTTTGTTGAATATCAAGCCCGCTTTTTCACTCTCCTCTTTCACCCTCATGCAGAGGCTCTTTATTTCCTCTACACTTTCTGCCATTGGAGTGTGTGAGTAAACTCTGGGAAATAGTGAAGGAAAGGGAAACCTGGCATGCCACAATCCATGGGGTTGCAGAGTCTGACATGACTTAGTGAGCGAATAACAATGATCTCCATATCTGAGGCTTCTGAAATTTCTCCTGGCAATCTTGATTCCAGCTTGTGATTCATCCAGCCTGGCATTTCACAAGATGTACTCTGCATTTAATTTAAATAAGCAGGGAGACAATATACAGTCTTGATGCATTCCTACTCAATTTTGAACTAGTCAGTTGTCTCATGTCCAGTTCTAACTGCTGTTTCTTGACCTGCATACAAGTTTCTCAGGAGACAGGTAAGGTGGTATGGTACTCTCATCTCTTTAAAAAATTTTTCACAGTTTGTTGTGCTCACACAGTCGAAGGCTTTAGTGTAGTCAATGAAGCAGAAGTAGATGTTTTTCTGGAATTTCCTTGCTTTTTCTATGATCCAAAGGATGTTGGCAATTTGATCTCTGGTTTCTCCAGTCATTCTAAATCCAGTTTGTACATCTGAACATTCTCAATTCACGTACTGTTGAAGCCTAGCTTGAAGAATTTTGAGCATTACCTTGCTAGAATGTGAAATGAGAACAATTTTGCAGTAATTTGAACATTCTGTGATGTTGCCCTCCTCTGGGATTGGAATGAAAACTGAGTTTTTCCAGTCCTGTGTGCAGAGTTTTCCAAATTTGCTGGCATATTGAGTGCAGCACTTTAACAGCATGATCTTTTAGGATTTGAAATAGCTCAACTGGAATTCTCTCACCTCCACTAGCTTTGTTCATAGTAATGCTTCCTAAGGCCCACTTGACTTCACACAGGATGTCTGACTCTAGAAGAGTAACCACACCATTATGGTTATCTGCTTCATTTTGACCTTATTTGTATAAATCTTCTGTGTATTCTTGCCACCTCTTAATCTCTTCTGCTTCTGTTTGGTCCCTACAGTTTCTGTCCTTTATTGTGCCCATCCTTATATGGAAATTTCTCTTGATACCTCCAATTTTCTTGACAAGATCTCTAGTCTTTCCCATTCTATGGTTTTCCTCTATTTCTTTGCATTGTTCATTTAAGAAGGCCTTCTTATCCCCCCTTGCTATTCTCTGGGACTTTGCACTTAGTTGGGTATGTCTTTCCCTTTCTTCCTTGCCTTTTGCTCCTCTTCTTTCCTCAGCTATTTATAAAGTGTCCTCAGACAACCACTTTGCCTTCTGGTATTTCTTTTTCTTGGGGATGGTTTTGGTCACTGCCTCCTATATAATGCTATGAACCTCTGTCCATAATTCTTCAGGTACTATATCTACTAGATCTAAATCCCTTGAATCTATTCACCTCCACTGTATAACCATAAAGAGTTTGATTTAGGTCATACCTGAAGGGTCTAGTTTTTTCCCTACTTACTTCAACTTAAGCCTGAATTTTGCAATAAGGGGCTAATGATCCGAGGCACAGTCTTCTCCAGGTCTTGTTTTTGCTGAGTGTACAAAGCTTCTCCATCTTTGGCTGCAAAGAACATAATCGATCTGATTTCGCTATTAACCATCTGGTGATGTCCATGTTTAGAGCCGTCTCTGAGGCTGTTGGAAATGCATGCTTGCTATGACCAACGTGTTCTCTTGACAAAACTCTGTTAAACTTTGTCCTGCTTTATTTTGTACTTCAAGTCCAAACTTGCCTGTTACTCCATGTAACTCTTGACTTCCTACTTTTTCATTCCAATCTCCTATGATGGAAAGGGCATCTTTTTTTTTTTCGGTGTTAGTTCTAGAAGGTGTTGTATAGAACTGGTCAACTTTTGCTTCTTTGGCATCAATGGTTGGGGCATAGACTTGAGTTACTCTGAAGTTCAGTGATTTGCCTTAGAAACAAACTGAGATCATTCTGTTGTTTTTGAAGTTACATCCAAGTACTGCATTTCAGGCTCTTTTGCTGACCATGAAGGCTAGTCCATTTCTTCTAAGGGACTCTTGCTGACAGTAGTAGATATAATGGTCATCTTTTAAAATTTGCCTATTCCTGTCTATTTTAGTTCACTGATTCCTAAGATGTCAGTGTTCACTCTTGCCATCTCCTGCTTGACCATGTCCAGTTTACCTTGATTCAGGGACCTAACATTCCAAATTCCTTTGCAATATTGTTCTTACAACATAGGACTTTACTTTCACCACAGACATCCACAACTGAGTGTCTTTTCCACTTTGCCCCAGTCCTCCACTCTTCCTTAATAGTGCATTGGACACCTTCCAACCTGAGGGGCTCATCTTCTGAGGTCATATCTTTTTGTCTTTTCATAATGTTCATGGGGTTCTTGTGGCAAGAATATTGGAGTGGGTTTCCGTTTCCTCCTCCAGTGGACCACAATTTGTCAGAACTCTTCTCTATGTCCCATCCATTTTGGCACAGCCTGGCTCATAGCTTCATTGAGTTATGCAAGGTTATTCATAACTATGCAAGTTATGCAACCTTCGTCATCACAAGGCTGTGACATGAGGGGGATGAGCAATTTCACAACACTTGTTGAAAGATAAATATTAAAGGCTAACTTTTCTGATAATGCAAGTTTTTCATTATTATACTCAACCATATAGTAGAAAAAAGAAACAAAACAGAAAAAAAATAACAGGAAATCTTTCTTGCATTTTATCACTTAAAAATGTACAATAGATTTTATGTTCTGTTCCTTTACTACTTAAATATTTTTAATTAAAATTTTAAGATGTTTTCTTTTTTGTTTATTGGCATATGATTACAAAGTTTTGTTAATTTCTGCTATACAACAGTCAATCAACTATGTGTATACATACATCACCTTCCTCTCACCACCCCCCTCACCCCCATCCCACCCATCTAGATAATCACAGAGCACTAAGCTGAGCTCCCTGGGCTCTACAGAAACTTCCTACTAGCTTTCTATTTTACACATCGTAGTGTACATATTTCAATACTATTCTCTCAATTCATCTCGCCCTCTCCTTCCTCCCTTGTGCCCACCTGTCCATTCTCTATGTCTATGTTTCTATTCCTGTCCTGCAGAAAGGTTCATCTGTACAATTTTTCTAGATTCCATATTTATGCATTAATGCTTAATATTTGTCTTTCTATTTCTGACTTACTTCACTCTGTATGACAAACTCTGTGTCCGTCCACATTACTGTTATAAATGACCCAATTCTGTTCCTTTTTATGGCTGAGTAATATTTCACTTATATCCATTTATCTGTTGATGGACTTTTAGGTTGCTTCCATATCCTGGTTATTGCAAATAGTATTTCATGGGACACTGGGGTACATATGTCTTTTTCCATTATGGTTTTCTCAGGTTTATGCCTAGTAGTGGGATTTCTAGGTCATATGGTAGTTCTAGTTTTAGTTTTTTAAGGAACCTTCATACTGTTCTCCACAGTGTCTATGTCAATTTACATTTCCACCAACAATGCAAGAGGGTTCACTTTTATCCACACCCTCTTCTACATTTATCATCTATAGATTTTTTGATGATGGCTATTCTGACTGGTATGAGGGGAAACCTCATTGCAGTTTTGATCTGCAGTTCTCAAATAATGAGCAACATCAAGAATATTTTTAGGTGTTTGTTGCCCATCTGTTATATCATCTTTGGAGAAATATCTGTTTAATATTTTGATTGGATTGCTTAATTTTTTGACATTGAGCTGCTTGTTAATTTGGGGATTAATCCTTTGTCAGTTGCTTCATCTGAAAATATTTCCTCCCATTCTGAGAGTTTGTCTTTTCATCTTGTATATGGTTAAAATATGCTTTTTCTTCATATAATTTTAAAGCTTGCTCTCATTTTATGGTTATTACAAAATATTGGCTATATTCCTCCTATTGTACAGTACATCCCTGAACCTATCTTACAGCCAATAGTTTGTACCTCCCATCACTGCACCCCTATATTGCCCCTCCCTCTCTCACTGGTGATATACTCTAGTCTGTTGTATTTTTTAGATTCCACATACAAGTGATATCATATGGTATTTGCCTTTCTCTGTCTGACTTAATTCTTTTAGCATAATGCCCTCTAAGTCCATCCAAGAATGGCAATATTTCATTCACTTTTTAATCAGTAGTATTCCATTATAAGGGCTTCCCTGGTTTCTCAGACAGTAAAGAATCTGACTGCAGTGCAGGAGATCCAGGCTTGATCCCTGGGTTGAGAAGGTCCCCTGCAGGAAGAAATAGCAACCCATTCCAGTATTCTTGCCTGGAGAATCCCATGGACAGAGGAGCCTGGCAGGCTACAGTCATGGGGTCACAGAGTCAGACACGACTGAGGGACTAACACACACACATACCATCATATATACTTATGTATACATATACACATCACATCTTCTGCATCCATTGATAGACTCTTAGTTTGCTTCCATATCTTAGCAATTGTAAATAACACTATGAACTTGGGTGCATGTATCTTTTTGAATTAGTTTTTTTGTTTTTTGTTTTTTTCAGATATATACTCAGAAGTGAAATTGCTGGGTCATATGGTAGTTCTAGTTTTAGTTTTTAAAGAAACCTCTATACTCTATACTATTTTCCACAGTGACTGCACCGATTTACATTCCCACCAAGATTGTACAAGGATTCCTTGTATACAAATACAAGGTTTTCTTCATATCCTTACCAACATTTGTTACTTGTAGACTTTTTTTATAATAACCATTCTGATAGGTATGAGGTCATATCTCAGTGATTTTGATTTGCATTTTCCCAATGATTAGTGATATTGATCATCTTTCCATGTGCCTGTTGGCCATCTGCAATGGTTGTGAAAAAATGTCCATTCAGTTCTTCTGCCTGTTTTTTGGTTGCTTGTTTGCATTTTTTTTTTGACGTTGAATTGTATAAGCTATTTATATATGTTGGATATTAAACCTTTATCAGTCACACTATTTGCAACTATTTTCTCCCATTCAATAGAATATCTTTTGTTTTGCCTTTGGTTTCCTTGTTTGTGCAAATGCTTCTAAGCTTATTTAGATCCCATTTGTTTATTTTGGCTTCTATTTCTTTTGCTTTTCAAGAAGAATCCAGAAAAATGATTTCTGAGATTTATGTGAAAGAGTGTTCTGCCTATGTTTTCCTCTAGGGTTTTATAGCATCTAGTATTACATTTAGGTTTTTAATCCATTTTGAGTTTATTTTTGAATATGGTGTTAGAGAATTTTCTAATTTTATTCCTTTATATTCAAGACGTCATAAAATCTCTTAATCCATGCCACTTCAAGGTATCTTTCATAAATCATGGTTGTGGTGGAATTTAAGCCTTCATGACATACACTTTTAATACTACAAGGCCATCTTAAAATTTCATATTGTCTTTATTGATTCAGAATCGCATCAAATATCTAATTTAGATTTAGTTATCTCCTAATTTGTGAATTAGTGTGTGCATGGTTCATTCTCTTAAAAAATAATGATACTTAAAAATTGGTGATATCTGTATATCATTTAAAAATCTAAAACAGTTTCTACAGAGAATTCTCATCCACCCTGATTCCTATGAACCAAAATTCATACCCCAAGGTAACACTTGCTGCCAACAGGCATGTATTCTGTATCAGCTAGCTGAGAAGTAGTGGCAAACCACTTCAGCATTCTTGCCTAGAGAACCCCATGAACAATATGAAAAGGCAAAAAGACATGACCATTGAAAGATGAACTCCCTAGGTTAGCAGGTGTCCAATATCCTACTGAGGGAGAATGGAGAAATAGATCCAGAAAGAATGAACAGGCTCATCCAAAGCAGAAATGTTGCCCAGTTGTGGATGTGACTGGTGATGAAAGTAAGTCCGATGCTGTAAAGAACAGTACTGCATAGGAACCTGGAATGTTAGGTCCATGAATCAAGGAAAACGGGATGTGATCAAACAGGAGATGGCAAGAGTGAACATCAATATTTTAGGAATCAGAACTAAAATGGAATGTTCAAAATACTGCACAATTGCACTCACCTCACACACTAGTGAAGTAATGCTCGAAATTCTCCAACCTAGGCTTCAACAGTACATGAACCGAGAACTTCCAGATGTACAAGCTGGATTTAGAAAAGCCAGAGGAACAAGAGACCAAATTGCTGCCATCCACTGGATCATAGAAAAAAGAGAAATCCAGAAAGACATCTACTTCTGCTTCACTAACTACACTAAATCCTTTGACTATGTGGATAACAACAAACTGAAAAATTCTTAAAGAGATGGAAACACCAGACCACCTTAACAGCCTCCTGAGAAATCTTTATTCAGGTCAAGAAGCAACAGTTAGAACTGGACATGGAACAAAGGACTGGTTCCAAATTGGAAAAGGAGTATGTCATGGCTGTATATTGTCACCTTGCTTATTTAACCTATATTCAGAGTACATCATGCAAAATGCAGGACTGGATGAAGCATAAGCTGAAATCAAGATTACTGGGAGAAAAATCAGTAACCTCAGATATGCAGATGATACCACCTTTATGGCAGAAAGTAAGGGGAACTAAAAAGCCTCTTGATGAAAGTGAAAAAGCAGAGTGAAAAAGCTGGCTTAAAACTCAGCATTCAGAAAACTAAGATCATGACATCTGGTTTCATCACTTCATGGCAAATAGATGGGGAAACAATGGAAACAGTGAGAGACTTTATTTTCCTGGGTTCCAAAATCACTGCAAAGACTGCAGCCATGAAATTAAAAGATGCTTGCTCCTTGGAAGAAAAGCTATGACCAACCTAGACAGCATATTAAAAAGCAGAGGCATTACTTTGTCAACAAAAATCCATACGGTCAAAGGTATGGTTTTTCCAGTAGTCATGTATGGATGTGAGAGTTGGACAATAAAGAAAACAGCACCAAAGAAATGGTGCTTTTGAACTGTGGTGTTGGAGAAGACTCTTGAGAGTCCCTTGGACTGCAAGGAGATCAAATCAGTCAATCCCAAAGGAAATCAGTCCTGAATATTCATTGGAAGGACTGGTGCTAAGCTGAAGCTCCAATATTTCAGCCACCTGATGCAGAGAACTGACTCATTGGGAAAGACCCTGATGCTGGGAAAGATTGAAGGCAGGAGAAGGGGACGACAGAGGATAAGATAGTTGGATGGCATCCCTGACTCGATGGACATGAGTTTGAGTAATCTCCAGGAGTTGTTGATGGACAGGGAACCCTTGTGTGCTGCAGTCCATGGGTTCTCAGAGTCAGAGACAACTGAGCAACTGAACTGACTTAACTAAAATGGATGGGAATGGGCAAATTTAATTCAGATGACCATTATATCTACTACTGTGGGCAAGAATCCCTTAGAAGAAATGGAATAGCCCTTACAGTCAACAAAAGAGACCAAAATGCAGTACTTGGGTGCAATCTCAAAAACAACAGAATGACCCCAGTTTGTTCCAAACCCAGTCACTTAGAATAATATTTATAGTTTGGTGAGCCAGTTGGTCAGTTTTGCGGTCTCAGATGGTCTCAGTCATGCATCTGTGGTTGGGGTTGGGCATGGTCAGGCCATGACTGTGCTTTGATGACCATGGCTGGGACCAGTAAGATGATGCAAACCCCAGGGTAGCCTTTCCCTACTCAGAAACAGATTCCACCTCTTGATGGGAGGAGTTGTAAATAGCCTGTATAGGCACAGATAGAGGGAAGGGAAAGGATTAGAGACACTTTAGCTGTCAATACATGGCACCTTCAAACTACATATTATGATACATACATACATATATATATATATATATATATATATACACACACACACACACACACACATTTATGTATGTGAGAATTTTCTTTTTTTTTGTCTTTTTTTTTTTTTTGCTTTAAATGTTAACAAACAAGCATTTATAAGCACCTGATACTAGGCAGTATTTTAGGCATTTAGCATATTTAGTATTTTAGTCATTCATCTAACCCTTCTGAAAACTGGGAGATAGTACTTAATTCTTGTTCCCGTTTGCCAATTGAAAATACGGAGACATTAAGTAACTTACCTTGGGGTCATCCAATTAGTAGGAGTTGGAGTCAGAATTCATTCAAGCAGACTAACATGAGAACTTGCATTCTTACCACTGTGGTACTCTGCTTTCCATGGACCTGATAACATATATTCTATTCATTACCTTGCTTTATTCATTTAGAATGAGATTTTTAAGATTGTTACTTAAAAATAGTACATATAGGATTTTCTCATTATTTTCAATGAGTATACATGTTTGATTGTATAGATGTACATAAATTATATAACTAAGCCCTTACTTCAGTTTGTCCCAAATCTTTTGTGTTACAAACAATATCTCATTAAATATCTCAGTATATTGGTTTATTAGATGAAACTGGAGGGTCAGTTTTACTGCTGAAGACACAACAGCCTGAATATTTACATCTTGAATACCACAGTTTATAATTTAAAAGCAAAACTACTGTAACTATAAAAGAAGAATTAACAGAAATATGATGACATTAGAAGATCTTACACAGTGTTCTCAGTGGTTTTCAGATAAAATGCTCAACGAATAACTAGGGCATGGATGAGCTGAATAACAACTAAACTTGATACTCATCAAACTTATTGATACTCATCAAGCTTTACACTACACAGACAGAAAAAGCATTTTTTTTCAAGTACCTATGTGATGAAATACTAGATAACATTCTGAGCTATATTCTATTAAAACTGGAAAAGAATACTGAAAGCATTAACAGAGAAAAACCCGAATCACTTGGGAAATATTATTCTGAAAAATTCTTGGGTAAAGAAGGATCCCCAAATTGCTAAAATACAGAATATCTGGGGAAATAATCATGAGATACATCCAAGGAAGAAAATTTACAGCATTTAAAGTGGAAAAATTGCAATGACAAATTACTACTTAACTCAAGAAATTATAAAAAGAAAAATATACCTATGTAGAACAAGTAGACAGAGAAGGCAATGGCACCCCACTCCAGTACTCTTGCCTGGAAAATCCCATGGACAGAGGAGCCTGGTAGGCTGCAGTCCATGGGGTCGCTAAGAGTAGGACACGACTGAGCGACTTCACTTTCACGTTTCACTTTCATGCATTGGAGAAGGAAATGGCAGCCCACTCCAATGTTCTTACCTGAAGAATCCCAGGGACGGGGGAGCCTGGTGGGCTGCCATCTATGGGGTCACACAGGGTCGAACATGACTGGAGTGACTTAGCAGCAGAACAAGTAGAATAATTAATGAGCATAAAAGCATAAATGAATGAATTAATAAATAAAGAGGTCTAGTATTGAAAAACAAATGTAAGAATCAGCTGTTTGAATAAAATGGTTCTTTGGAGAACCGTAAAGAGGATAACCATAAAACAATAAGGGAGATAAGATACTAACAAATCCATCCAAGTGAAAAGAGAAAAAGCAAATAGAAAAGTAAACATTAGACATTAGAAATAATTGCAGATATCAGTATTAAATTGGTTATAAAGATATATTTTTATTGCATTTATGATAATATATTTTGAAAACTTAGAGGAAATATCTAGGAAGATATAAACAGCAGAATTTAACAATACCACAAGACAGCTTACTAGAGTGATTCAGAAGATCCTTATGTAAAATGTGCTGGGTACAGTTTCAAAGTGAAGTCTTTTCAAGGTACAGATTATTCTTATGTTGCTGTATATCCTCCACTCTAAGAGTCAAGCTTCTCACAATTTCATGGAATTGAAACCATGCAAATAGTATAGCATATAACTGCTACATCTGATGCTGTATTATTTCAATTCTTTAAAAACTTCTACTAAATTAATAATGCACTCTACAATGGGTAAATTCATAGAAGTTGAATATGCTAAACAGAGACAAATGTCTTCAAATAATCCTGTCCCTTTCCCCTCTCAATGTGCACTATAAAGTTAAAAAAAAATTTACTAATAGTTGTTTCATAAGTGTGCAACTTTCTTCCAATAGACTGGAAATCTTAGGTGAAGGATGTGCCTTCTGCTCCTATTTTCATGCACCCTAGTGTCAAAAACTAAAATTTGAACCAATATAAGATGATATGTGCTTGTGAGATAATGAGCATCAGAAACAGTGTAGCACAGGAATTTTAGTCCAAAAAAACTTAGTTTTGAATTCTACCTCTGCCATTTTGTATATCTGTGGAGTTAGGACAAATTACTTAACCTCTAAACTTTAGTTATTCTGTCAGCCTCAAAGTCCATTAACAATTCCTGGGGAATAAAAACAGAATCTGGATTGCAAATTGATATCTAAACTTTTATTCTTTTTGTTCTTAATCTAGTTTCATCTGCTCTAAAAGGAACACATGTAGAGGACTCATGCTGGGTGCATCACACCTGAACTGAGCTCCTAGTGCAAAGTTGATGTACCCACACCCCTTCTCAGCAGGCAGCCGGCAAGCAGACTCTGCACCCCGGCCCCGGGAGACTCAGCACAGCTGCGCATGCCCAGAGAGAACGCCACCTCTTCTCCCACCAATGAGATCCTTATAAAGCAGCCCTGCCCACCACCTGGACCCAAATATGTGAGCTTGTGTCTCTTCATTCTCTGATCAAAGAATACATTTTTCTTTTGCTTCAGAATCCCAAAAAGGATTTTTGTTGGGGACCAACTGGGGAGGATTGGTAACAAATTTATCTATAAAATGTGTATGATAATAAGCTAGAGGGAAAATATTAAACATGGGGACTGAATTATATAAATGAAAAATAGCAAAGTGTTGAGCACATAGTAATAGCTCAGTAAATGATCAGGAGGATGGTGACAGGCTGTATTTATGATTTCAAGTTTGCATCCCCCTCAATGGGAGTGGTTTATCAGTTGTACTTTAAGTAGTGGTTTAGCACATAGCAGGTATGAAATAAATACCTGTTGAACGAATGAAAAATAAACTTATAGTATTTGCCAGACATGATTTGCTTAGTCTGTCTTAAAATAGCTCAATGGTATTTTCATTATTGCAACACTAAGCAAGATTTTATTTCTTCTATTGTTAATAAAAGATTGGTTTAAAAGGACTTGATAAGTACACATTTATCTCTTATATGTGCCATACCTTTAGTTCTTCTGGCCGTTTTTCTCATTTGGTGTCAGAAAACATATGTGTTGGGGAAATTTTTCTATCAGTACTTTGTAGTAATAAAAGAAGCTGAATGAAATACAATGGAGACTGACAGAAGAAAAAGTATAGCCCAGCATCTGGGTAGCGTGATTAATTTTTTTAACACAAATTTGTTTAGTGTGTGCCTACATTTGTCTTTCATCATTCCATTCTAATAATGAGTTTCAAAGATGAAAATAATTATCTCACAAAAAATATACTTCAGTGCTGGGGCTACATTAGTTTAAAGAGGCATGAGCCATCATTTGCTTGCACTTGTCATCAAATTCCTTCAATTTAATGGTCATTTAAGAAGTCATCCCCCCTCCTTCATTTGGGATGAATGTGAATGTGCCTATCCAGGGAGCGCACCAATCAATTTAGTAGTTAATGATTATTGTTTCCATTTCACAGTATTTACATTTTCCTCCAGCTTCTCCTAGTGTGGTATTGTACGATTTATGGGGGAAGTCATTGCTCTCTCTGCATCTGTGAGCATTTCTTTGCTTATTCTTCATGAAAACATTTAGTTAGAATTTAACAGAGAAACAACAACAACAACGAGAAATGTCTTTCCCCACCTCAGTGAACACAAAAAATTAATCATCTCAGAGAGTCTGCATTAGACCCAACACTGCATAATGCAAATATGGCACAACGTCTATCTTTACATTTATTTGCAAATGTGTACAGATATGCTTCATATAAATTAATCCTCCATTTCATTATAGGAAAAGAATTACGTCTGTGGTCAAAAAGAGTGGTGGTGGGGGGAGAGTTAATCTGATTTAGCGCAGCATGTGAAAAATTAATTGAAAGTCAGAACTCCATAGTGTTTATTATAAAGTAATTTCACACCAGCTCAGGATTAGCATGGTAACGGGTGACAATAGGTCATGACTGCATTAATTGAAAGCACACTTTATGAAGGGGAGGAAGAAAAAGAAGGAGAGAAGAAGAAAGAGAAAAAGAATATTAATTTAGTGGCACAGGATGTATTACACATAGGTGGTGGCATGGGATGAAGGGCTAGGGACGGAACCTCACTGAAAAAGATAGCCTTTTGCAAAATCACATGTCTGTCTTTGGGTAGCCCATGAAACTTTGAGACATTTGAGATCCCCAAAGACTGAAATGCTTTCCAGTTACAGCACCTTTTAACTGCTGTCTTCTAACTGGAGACACTGGCGTACACTGTGGTGGTGATGCTGAAACCAGTGGAGAAGGGAAAACCCCAGCAGGTGGTTTAAGTTCTCAACTTTTGTTCTTTGAGAACTCAGCTTGACTCTCAGAAACTCATCTCTCACCTGGACAGATTAGTGCAATAGTATTAGTGGTAAAGTGAAGGCATCTTTGGTTCACCAACCGTAATAAAGCCAAAGGTTAATTAAGCCAATACTGGAGGACAAGCAGCAGAAAAGTAACCTGTCATTTTGCCATTATGCTGATTGAGTGGCCAAGTCAGGCTCAGCCTTCTAGATGAGAGCAGGAGTCACGGCCTCCATCTCTGTAGCACCCTGTGACCCAGCACACTTTGCCAGCCCCACTGATGGGCTGGGGTGTGCAACCTGGACTGCAGCCTGCGTTTCAGTGGCTGAAATGGGGAGCTTTGGTATTGGTGGAATGGGGTGAGGTATTAAAGAAGTTTCAGGACTAGGAGAATATGCACAGGCACAGGTCACATGTGGCATATATTGTAATTGAGAACTCTCCATTATTAACTGTAGCAGGGCTGGGCTCATTAACTATTCAAATAAGCATTTCCATTAGAGCAAACAAACAGGAAAGGTAGAACAGTGTAACAACTGTTTAATCAGCCAGGAACTGACTCAAAGCCATTAAATTCACAGAAATGGATGGGAAAGAATCTAGCTTGTTCTGTAGCTGCATGGTGGGGTGAGTGGTGTGTGGAAGTCCAGTATGGACAGAAGGTGGCGGCTGGAGCAAGAGGAAATCAGTGACTTTTATTTATAAAGAGAAGACATCATTTTCTAGATTTATGAAATTCTATGGTATGAGCTGATGAGTGTGACCTTTCTGCCTGCCCTTTCTTGTGGAAAGTTTGCAACCCAGGCTGACACAAGCTGTTGTAATATGTTAATTTTGACCCAGGACTGCTACAAATACTAAGCATGATCTCTTAGACATTTTTACTAAAAAATATAGTCATTTTAGAGGTAGCTTTAAACACGAAGTATCCCCATGAAATATACTAACCTTTCCAATGAAGGTCAAAATTAACTAAAAACAAAAAGCAAAATGAGGGGGAAAAGTGGTGTAAACACATGGGAACACTATGAAGGTTGTTACTGGGAGGTTAGCTTTCAAACATAGTCCTTTTTCCTTCGTTCTTTCATAAAGGAAGCTTTGATCCTTGGATGAGCGTGGTGGGAGATCAGCTGGAACTCATCTGGAAAAATTGAGTGGAGATAAATTCAGAGAGATAGGATGAGCTTGAAATCTCCTGTCAAGGAGCAAAATGTAATATTAGAGGTTGGAAGGAAATGGGAAAGCAGGTTAAGAGTGTTCTGTGATGCTGGGCCAATATCCACTTATTCCAGGGCTGCCCACACATCCAAGGGCTGACCACTATGGGTCCAAGCACCAATGCCAGCTCCATTAACTAACAGTAAGAGACAGTGACATAGGTACTCCTGGGGCAATACTGCAGTGATCTGGGAAAACAGGTCATGGCTACTCAGCTCCTATGAATTGTTGCTACATAGAAGTATGAACCAACTGTGCCTGTATCTTCTGACTTTTCAACAGGAGACAAGAAAAGAAATTTTATATGAAAATTTCCAATTTCTAAGTGTGTACAACTAACTAAAATATTTGAAATTACTGTGTGGACCTAACAAAGACTGTGAGCAAGACACAGCTTTAAGCTCACAGTTTGCCATTCTGGGGCAGAGAGTTTGCTCTCAACCCTCCTATTCTTTGAAATCTATTTGCTGGAAGACAGATGTCTCTCCTTAAGTGTGTGTGCTATAGAAACAGTGTTTATTGTTATATATCATTATGTTTTTAAATATAAGGTTAAATGAGTTTTTCCTTTTCCAATCATTGACTCTCAAGGTTCGGTGACTCAATTTTTCTCAGGTAAAATAAAAGGCAAAATGTGGAATATGGGTTCTGTGACACATAAAATCGAAATGCTGAGGTTCATTTCATGAAACTCCAGTGTTGCACCTTTTGTTCATTCTTAAAGACAAAGAGCAACTCTTTTTGTGGTAGATAAGGAATCTTAACATGGGCTCAGCTGGGCTCTAAGCTCTCTGACATAGTACACATCATGTTGAATGTAAATATGGATTCTCTAGTTCCTTTTTTGGAGGGAGAGTCCATAGCTTTCACTGGATCCCAAAGTAAAGTAAAAGTGTTAGCCACTCAGTAGTGTCTGACTCTTTGTGACCTCATGAACTGTAGACCACCAGTTTTCTGAAAATGAAAGCATGTGTCCTTATAAGTGTTTTTATACAACCCAATTTTTCAAAGCATTCTTACTTTTATTGGCCTTAAACTGGAAATAGCCCAAGTGTCCATTAAAAAATAAATGGATAGATACTTTGTGATATATCCATTCAATGAAATACTACTCAGCAACTTAAAATAATGAATTAGTGGACTTCCCTGCTGGTCCAGTGGTTGGGAGTCTGCCTGCCAAGGCAGAGGACATCAGTTCAACCCCTGATTGGGAAGGATTCCATATGCCTTGGGGCAACTAAGCCAGCATGCTAAAATCCTGAGCCTGAGTGCCTAGCACCCATCCTCCACAACGAGAGGTCACCGCAGTAAGAAGCCTGTACACCACAACCAAGAGTGGCCCCAGCCTGCTGCAACTGGAGAAACTCCATGCATGGCAATAAAGACCCCAGCACAGCTCTCCCCCCAAAATAATAAGAATTAAAATAATGAACTAGTGAAACATGTAACAAAATAGTCCATCTTAGAATAATTATGCTGAATGAAAGAGACCAGACAAGAAGGAATACATACATGCGTAATTCTTATATATAAAAATCCAGAAAATGCAAGCTAATGTGACAAAGAGCTGTTTAGTGATTGTTAGGAAAGGAGGGCAGTTATGGGAAGTAGGGAATTAATACAAGGACCATATAAAAACATTCAGAATTTATGAGTCTGTTCACACTCTTGATTGTGGTACGGTTTCATGGATTCATACATATGTCAAAACTTGACAAATCACATACTATAAACTGAAAATCTTCAGTTTTTTGTCAATTATACTTCAATTAAGATGTTAAAAAATAAAGGAAAATGGAAATATATTACAAAGCAATAATGACATAGTTCTTCTTGAATATACCTGAACTAAAGAAAATACAATAAGAATTTACTCGGGTAGAAGGAAAGTATCACAGATGGAACAGACAGATATAAGAAAGAACAAAGAATGATAAAAATTTAAGTATGTCAGTTCAGTTCAGTCGCTCAGTCGTGTCCGACTCTTTGCAATCCCGTGAACTGCAGTACACCAGGCCTCCCTGTCCATCACCAACCCCCAGAGTCTACTCAAACCCATGTCCATCGAATCAGTGATGCCATGAAACCATCTCATCCTCTGTTGTCCCCTTCTCCTCCTGCCCTTAATCTTTCCCAGCATCAGGGTCTTTTCAAATGAGTCATCTGTTCGTATTAGGTGACTGAAGTATTGGAGTTTCAGCTTCAACAACAATGAACACACAGGACCGATCTCCTTCAGGATGGACTGGTTGGATCTCTTTGCGGTCCAAGTGACTCTCAAGAGTCTTCTCCAACACCACAGTTCAAAAGTATCAATTCTTGGTGCTCAGCTTTCTTTACAGTCCAACTCTCACATCCATACATGACCACTGGAAAAACCATAGCCTTACTAGATGGACCTTTGTTGGCAAAGTAATGTCTCTGTTTTTTAATAAGCTGTCTAGGTTGGTCATAGCTTTCCTTCAAAGGATTAAGTGTCTTTTAATTTCATGGCTGCAGTCACCATCTGCAGTGATTTTGGAGCCCAGAAAAATAAAGTCAGCCACTGTTTCCACTGTTTCCCCATCTATTTGCCATGAAGTGATGAGACCAGATGCCATGCTCTTAGACTTCTGAATGTTGAGCTTTAGGCCAACTTTTTCACTCTCCTCTTTCACTTTCATCAAGAGGCTCTTTAGTTCTTCTTCACTTTCTGCCATAAGGGTGGTGTCATCTGCATATCTGAGGTTATTGATATTTCTCCCAGCAATCTTGATTCCAGCTTGTGCTTCTTCCAGCCCAGTGTTTCTCATGATTTACTCTGCATATAAGTTAAATAAGCAGGGTAACAATATACAGCCTTGATGTACTGCTTTTCCTATTTGGAACCAGTCTTTTGTTCCATGTACAGTTATAACTTTTGCTTTCTTACCTGCATACAGATCTCTCAAGAGGCAGGTCAGGTGGTCTGGTATTCCCATCTCTTTCAGAATTTTCCACAGTTTATTGTGATTCACATAGTCAAAGTCTTTGGCATAGTCAATACGCAGAAATAGAGCTCTCTTGCTTTTTCGATGATCCAGTGGATGTTGGCAATTTGATCTCTGGTTCCTCTGCCTTTTCTAAACCAGCTTGAACATCTGGAAGTTCAGGGTTCATGTATTGCTGAAGCCTGGCTTGGGGAATTTTGAGCATTACTTTACTAGCATGTGAGATGAGTGCAATTGTGCAGTAGTTTGAGCATTCTTTGGGATTGCCTTTCTTTGGGATTGGAATGAAAACTGACCTTTTCCAGTCCTGTGGCCACTGCTGAGTTTTCCAAATTTGCTGGCATATTGAGTGCAGCACTTTAACAGCATCATCTTTTAGGATTTGAAATAGCTCAACTGGAATTCCATCACCTCCACTAGCTTTGTTCATAGTGATGCTTCCTAAGGCACACTTGACTTCACATTTCAGGATGTCTGGCTCTAAGTGAGTGATCACACCATTGTGATTATCTGGGTCATGAAGATCTTTTTTGCACAGTTCTTCTGTGTATTCTTGCCATCTCTTCTTAATATCTTCTGCTTCTGTTAGGTCCCTACCATTTCTGTCCTTTATTGAGCCCATCTTTGCATGAAATGTTCCCTTGGTCTCTAATTTTCTTGAAGAGATCTCTAGTCTTTTCCATTCTATTGCTTTCCTCTATTTCTTTGCACTGATCTCTCCTTGCTATTGTTTGAAGCCCTGCTTTCAAATGGGTATATCTTTCCTTTTCTCCTTTGCTTTTCATCTCCCTTCTTTTCACAGCTGTTTGTAAGGCCTCCTCAGACAACCATTTTGCTTTTTTGCATTTCTTTTTCTTGGGGATGGTCTTGATTCCTATCTCCTGTATAATGTCACATACCTCCATCCATAGTTCATCAGTATCATAAGTATGTGGATAAGTCTAAATGAATAATGATAGGTTAAAACAGTAAAAAACATGTCACTGGCTATTAAAATGTATATGATAATACATATAAACCAACAACTATGAAAGTTGTGTAAATGGAGTTAAACTGTTCTAATTTCTTCACATGTTTTTGAAATGACAAGTTATATTAGACTTTAATAAGTTAATATGCACATGTAATCTCCAGGATCATATGGAATAAAATAGTAAACATAATAATATGCCAGTGAAAAAAAATTATTCCAATGAAGACAAGAAAAAAGAGAAAATGGGACATAACACAAGTGGAACAAATAGAAAACAAGTAACAAGATGACAGATTTAATACAATATATTAATATAAGAGTTCAGTTCAGTTGCTTAGTCGTGTCCAGCTCTTTTGACCCTGTAGACTGCAGCATGCCAGGCTTCCCTGTCCATCACCAACTCCCAGAGCTTATTCAAACTCACGTCCATTGAGTCGGTAATGCTATCCAACCATCTCATTCTCTGTTGTCCCCTTCTCCTCCTGCCTTCAAACTTTCCCAGCATCAGGGTCTTTTCCAATGACTCAGTTTTCTTCACATTAGGTGCCTAAAGTATTGGAGTTTCAGCTTCAGCTTCAGTCCTTCCAATGAATATTCAGGACTGATTTCCTTTGGGATGGACTGGTTGCATCTCCTTGCTGTCCAAGAGACTCTCAAGAGTCTTCTCCAACACCACAGTTCACAGCATCAATTCTTTGGTGCTCAGCTTTCTTTATAGTCCAACTCTCACATCCGTACATGACTACTGGAAAAACCATAGCTTTGACTAGATGCACCTCTCTTGGCAAATTAATGTCTTTGCTTTTTAATAAGCTGTCTATGTTGGTCATAGCTTTTCTTCAAAGGAGCTAACATTTTTTAATTTCATGGCTGCTATCACCATCTGCAGTGATTTGGGAGCCCAAGAAAATAAAGTCTCTCACTGTTTCCATTGTTTCCCCATCTATTTGCCATGAGGTGTTGGGACCAGATGCCATGATCTTAGTTTTCTGAATGTTGAATTTTAAGCCAACTTTTCCACTCTCCTCTTAATATATCAGTAATTATATTTAATTATTAGGGCTAAGTATTTCTATTAAAAATAAAGATAACAGTTGCTATTATAGACTAGATAAACAAATGGTCTTCCCTAGATAAACAAATGGCTCAGTGGTAAAGAATCTGCCTGCAAAGCAAAAGATTTAAGTTTGATCCCTGGTTTTGGAATGTCCCCTGGAGGAGGGCATGACAATTCATTCCAGTATTCCTGCCTGGAGAATTCCATGGACAGAGGAGCCTGGCAGGCTGTAGTCCATAGTGTTGCACAGAGTTGGGCATGACTGAAGCAACTAAGCAGCAGATAAACAAAATCAAGCTATAGGCTGTTTGGTGTAGATTAGGGAAAGACTGGAAGCAAAGACATGAAAAACTAGATGTTTACATACACTAACCAAAGCAGACTAGTATCATTATAGTGATAACAAATAAATTTTAAGGTAGGATGAAATATTCAAGAGAGACAAAAAAGTGTCATTTTACCCCAAAATATCACAATTCTAAATAATATAGCCTCAAGATTTATGAAACAAGAATTAATAAAACTAGAAATAGAAAAAACTGCAGGAACCATCATGGAGGGAAATTTTAACATACTTCTCTCTCTCTTAGTTATTAATAGAATACACAGCAAAATTATTAATAAAGACAAGAAACAGCAAGAATGTGGAGAAATTTTAACCTTCATACACTGCTGGTTGAAATGTAAAATTGTGAAAACACTTTAAGAAACAACCTGAAAAAAAAAAAAGAAACAACCTGCAATTCCTCAAAAGTTTATGTGTAGACTACCAAATGTCCCAGCAATTTTATTCCTAGGTATATGATCAATAGAAATAAAAATAATATAGTCACAGAAAATTTGTATATGATTGTTCATACCAGCATTAATCACAATGGCCCTAAATTGGAAACAACTCAAATGTCCATCAAATGATGCAAGGGTGCATAAAATGTGATATATCACACATGAGGTGTTATTTGGCCGTAAAAAAGGAATGAAGTTTTAGTACATTCTACAAGAAGAAATAATCTTTTATTTGTTAAATAAACTGAATCTATAAATAAAGCCTTCCCATGATGAGAACTTCAAGCCAAAATTCATTAATTGTTGAATTCTGTCAAACATTTGAAAAAGAGATACTGTCAGTTTTAGAGAAATATTCCAGAAAACAAAACAGTGGCAACTTTTAACTCTTTTTATCAAGGCAACATAACTTTCATGCCAAATTCTTTAAATAACATTGTTACCCTTAAATAACTTTAAGAAGGGTCAATAATAGAACAATTTTTAAAATGTATATAGATATTAAAAAGTTGTAAAATATTACAAAGCCAGTCTAGAAATGCTGATATTTAAGACCAAGTTGAGATTATTTCAGGAACGAAAGTTTCCTTTGATGTTTGAAACTTATTTTATATAACATGTTAATATAATAAAGAGAAAGAACACACTATTTCAATATATGCAGAAAATGCATTTGATAAAATTGAACATCTATCTATAAAAACTGTTAATAGAGAGTACTGTTCAAGATGGTACTGTAGGAAGATCCTGAACTGACTTTCTCCCATGGACCCCTCAAATCTATAGTTACATATAGAATAATTTCTCTGAAAAGACCCGAAAGCTAGCTAACAGCTTCTCCACAACAAAGGATAGCAGGGTTATGCTGAGATGAGTAGGAGAGTCAGAGTCGTGGTCTTACCAAAAACCCCACTCCTGAAACTGTGAAATCCAGTTGTGAAAAATCTCACAAATATTGAACTTCTCCTTGAGAAATAAGGGATTTGAGCCTGACATCAGGCATCTCAACACTTGGAACTTAGTTCAGAGAGATGAATCCCCACAATGTCTCATGGTTTTGCTAAAGCTAGAAGGTACACTTCAGTCTTGTGGTCTCCTGGTGTCTCTCTAAACCACGCAGCCCACAGGGGAGATGCCCTTTGAGTGCCTGGCTGTCGTGGTCAGAGGGGCCCCATGGGACTGAGACAATTGGACAGTTTTTGGAAGGTCACCATCCCCTAGGAACTGTACAAATAAAAGACTAAACCACACTCAGTCTCCTGTGAAAGCAGTCTGTTTATTTGTACTGGAACTTCAGCTTGAAGGACAAACTTCACATTTGCCATACCTCTAGAGGTTATGGAGGTGCTTAGAGGGAATGTAGGCTGAGGATGTCGTCTCTGCACTCTCCCTTAGCCTCAAAGCTCACCGGTATCTCCCAGAAAGGAGTTTCTACACTTCTGGAGGGCCAATTCTTGCAATTGCCACCAACAGGTCACCTCCAGATTTATCTGGAAGCCAGCAGGATTTATGATTGCTGTCACACAGCACTGAGTATATTTGCACACTTTAAAAGAAGCTGCCTGATGTTCTGGCTTTCAATTAGCCTGAATATAAGTGCTGAGTGAGATTCCTCCTTTTGGAACACTGACAGGTCTTGGCACACCCTCAACAACGGGAAGCTCTTAATGCTTAGAGAGCTTAGACAATGACAGAAGCTTGAGAACCAGCAAGGAGCCAGGGTAAGGTTGAAAAATAAGATGGATCTCCTACACAAGGCCACAAGGTCTGGGAAAGGTAGCTGCTTCACTTAGGGCATGGAAACAAACTCAGGGTATGAAGGTAATGGAAGAAACAGAGGAGTGTTTTCCAAACAAAAGAACAAGGAAAACATTTAATGAAATGGAGATAAACAATATACCTGATAAAGAGCTCAAAGCAGTAGGTATAAAGACACTTCCTGAACTCAGGAGAAAAATGCATGAACAAGGAACTTTGACAAAGACATAGAAAATATAGGAGAGTGTCAAATAGAAGTTATAGTGTTGAAGAATGATATAACTGAACTGCAAAAGACCCTAAGTGGGTTTAACAGAAGACTAGATGAAGTAAGAAAATGGATGAGTGATATGGAGGACAGGGCAGTGGAACTCATTCAAACAAAACAGCAAAAAGAATTTTAAAATTCTTTAAAATTTAAAAATTTTTTAAAAATTCTAAAATTTCCCATAGGTCCCTTAAGACTAGCTTAAAGTCCCTAGCTTAAGGGACCTATGGGGAAGCAAGTGAAATAATAATCATATCATAGGGAATTTAGAAGTAGAAGAGAGAGAAAAGGGCAAAAATATTATTTGAAAAAAATAATGGAAATTATTCCATGTTCATTGATTA
The DNA here is from genome assembly GCF_023699985.2 of Odocoileus virginianus. Taxonomy (NCBI): domain Eukaryota; kingdom Metazoa; phylum Chordata; class Mammalia; order Artiodactyla; family Cervidae; genus Odocoileus; species Odocoileus virginianus. Next base: position 36,104,497 of record NC_069697.1, read on the forward strand.
GAAGAATTAATTTTGTTAAAATGCTTGTATTTTACAACTTACAGATTTAATGCAGATCCTATTGAAATTCCAATGCCATTTTTCACAGAAATAGGAGAAGCAATGAAATTCCAGAAAAACATCTACTTCTGCTGCATTGGCTACACTAAAGCCTTTGACTCTGTGGATCACAACAAACTAGAAAATTCTTAGAGATGGTAACACCAAACCACCTTACCTGCCTCCTGAAAAACCTGTATGCAGGTCAAGAAGCAAGAGTTAGAACCAGACATGGAACAACAGACTGGTTCCAAACTGAGAAAGAAGTACGTCAAGGCTGTATATTGTCATGTTGCTTATTTAACTTATATGCAGAGTACGTCATGCGAGATGCTGGGCTGGATGAAACACAAACTGGAATCAAGATTGCTGGAAGGAATATCAATAACCTCAAATACCCAGATGACGACTACCCTAATGGAAGAAGGCAAAGAGGAACTAAAAACCCTCCTGATGAAGGTGAAAGAGGACAGTGAAGAAAGCTGGCTTAAAGCTCAACATTCAAAAAAACCAAGATCATGGCATCAGGTCCCATCACTTCATGGGGAAAAAATCAAAACAGTGACAGATTTTATTTTCTTGTGCTCCAAAATCACTATACACTCTCTCAGTTCAGTTATATATGACTCTTTCTGACTTTATGGACTATAGCCCACCAGATTCCTCTGTCCACAGGATATTTCAGACAAGAATACTGGAGTGTGTTGCCATTTCCTCCTCCAGGGGATCTTCTCAACACAAAAATCAAGCCTCCATCTCCAACCTCTCCCAAATTGCAGGCAAATTATTTACTGCTGAGCCATCAGGGAAGCCCCAGTTGACTATGTATGAATTTATTTCTGGGCTTTCTATTTTGTTCCATTGATCTATGTATCTTTTTGTTACAATAACATACTATTTTGATTACTGCAGTTTTGTAATATAGTTTAAAATCATGGAGCATGATGCCTCCAGCTTTGTTCTTTCTCAAGATTATTTTGGATATTCTGGATATTCTATGTTGCTCATTCTCTCAGTCATGTCCAACTCTTTCCGACTCCAGGGACTGCAGCATGCCAGGCTTCCCTGTCCTTCACTATCTCCCAGAGCTTGCTCAAACTCATGTCCATTGAATCAGTGATGGCATCCAACCATTTCAACCTCTGTCATCCCCTTCTCCTCCTGCCTTCAATCTTTACTAGCATAAGGATATTTTCTAGTGAGTCAGTTCTTCACATCAGGTGGCCAAAGTACTGGAGCTTCATCTTCAGCATCAGTCCTTCCAATGAACACTCAGGACTGATCTCCTTTAGGATTGACTGGTTAGATCTCCTTGCAGTCCAAGGAACTCTCAAGAGTCTTCTCCAACACCACAGTTCAAAAGCATCAGTTCTTCAGTGCTCAGCCTTCTTTATGGTCCAACTCTCACATCCATCCATGAGTACTGGAAAAACCATAGCTTCGACTAGATGGACATTTGTTGCCAAAGTAATGTCTGCTTTTGAATACGCTGTCTAGGTGTGTCATAGCTTTTCTTCCAAGGAGCAGCCATCTTTTAATTTTGTAGCTGCAGTCATTGTCCACAGGGATTTTGGAGCCCAAGATAATACAGCCTATTACAGTTTCCATTTTTCTGCATCTCTTTGCCGTGAGGTAGGTGATGGGACCAGGTGCCATAATCTTAGTTTTTTGAATGTTAGTTTTAAAGCCAACTTTTTCACTCTCCTCTTTCAACTTCATCAAGAGGCTCTTTAGTTTCTGTTCACCTTCTGCCATTAGCTTGTTGTCATCTGCTATTTGAGGTTATTGATATTTTCCCCAGCAATCTTGATTCCAGCTTGAGCCTCATCCAGCCCGCATTTCACATGATGTACTCTGCACAGAAGTTAAATAAGCAAAAGTGGACACTTACAAATCTTTTTCATAGAACACAGCACTTTTACTTGTGTTTTAACTAAAACACATATCACAAGGTGGAAAAAAATATATGCAGTCATGACATTCTCTGTGTATGTGTGCTAAGGTGCTTTAGTCGTGTCCAACTCTGTGACCCCATGGATTGTAGCCTGCCAGGCTCCCCTGTCCATGGGATTCTCCAGGCAAGAATACTGGAATGAGTTGCCATTTTCTCCTCCAGTGGATCTTCCCAACCCAGGGATCAAACCCATGTCTCATTCCCTGTGTATAATAGTAAATCTTTCTTTAAAATGCAATAGCTCAAGTGTTTTAATTTAACCATTTCTTATTTGTTATTGTTTGGCTTGTGGACATAGTAACTTTTTCTAGGCTATAAGATGATAAAAATGTTTTATATTTATTACTTTATCCAGTCTTCAATACCATGCACTCAAGTAGAAAGAAAAGGAAGACAAATTACTTCTTTCCATCACCCATCCTCTCACCTCTAAAAATAAACAAACACAAAGTTGTCTTTTCACTATGGCCACTTTCGTTTTGTGATTTAGAAATTATCTTCCTGAGGATGTGTGTAAGATTCATTCACTGATTCATGTGTTCATTTTTTAACTCATCAAGCATATACTGAGTACTTCCAGAAGTTATGTGAGACAATAGATCATAAAATCAGTCAGTGATGGTTCGTGTCAGGGAGTTGTGGCTTTTCTCCTTTTGGGATGGTGCCTTCACTAGTTATGGGTAATCTTTTGTCACTGAAACAAAAGACAAAGAGCTCATATTTAATAATATATCTAGGAATTTGATTGGTAACAACAGCTTCAACTCTAAGAAAAATTTCACTTATGAGATTGATGTGTCTACAGCTAGAGCAGTCTTTTCCACATGACTCTCTGACATGTTGTTATTTTTCATTTCAAAATTCCCTGAAAAACCTGACAGAAGTGAAGACCACTGAGTTCGATTGAGCTTGACTTCATGGGAAGGGAGCATCTGTGAGCTGAATTCTCTCCTGGGATAATGAAATTTCATGTGAGGCATTTGGGGTTCTGGGATTCAAAAAGGTTATCAGCCAAGCATTTATAATAAAAGTCCTGCTCTTCTCTTACATGCACTGGGAAGATGGGAGTGTTATCAGTTTGACATTTCTGTCAGAACTGGTATTTGAACCACTGGATGATTCTGACAAATGCCACTGCTGTCATTGGCTCAGTTTTAATTATACCTGAGTGAAGCTTTCAATGGCAGCAAGCAGAAAACTTAATTAGTTGGAGTTAGAGAATGAGCTGGATGGAGGATTCCCAAACAACGTATGGCTTTTGGTGTAGAAAGGACCATGTTGAAAACCACCACCCTGGGCAGGGAGCTGTTCTGGCTGGAAAGTTTTCAAAGATTCTAAAGATTACAGACCCATCTAAACTGCTTTTAAGAGCTCTTATGCTTATTACATTTATATATTTGCTTTTCAAGTAATTCAGTAGTATATGACAATATGTGAAATAAACAAATCCAAAAAGAAAAAAAATCAGACTTGTTTAAGAAATAACTCTATAATTTATTTCCATGAGGGCTGGTAAAAGAAATGCTAAGTTGCTTCAGTCATGTCTGACTTTTTGTGACCCCATGGACTATAGCCCTCAGGCCTCTCTGTCCATAGCATTCTCCAAGCAAAAATACTGGAGTGGGTTGCCATTTCCTCCTCCAGGGGATCTTCCTGGCCCAGGGACTGAACCCCTGTATCTCTTGCGACTCCTGCATTGCAGGCAGATTCTTTACCACTGAGCCACCGGGGGAAGCCCAGCAAAAGCAATATCGATAGATAGATAGATGCTCTGTTCAAGAATGGAATTAATCTCTCTATCACATCTCATATGCTCAATGTTTGCTTTCAAACTGCAAATGTTTCTATACTTTGTATTTTACAATCCTATGGAAATATGCAGAAATAATCTGTGATGTCAAACTGCTAATATGCAGCAATTAAATATTAACATAATTCTTACTTGCTGATTGGAGGAAAGTTTCCTTTCATTTAAGGAGTAATTTCAGAATTGCTGTTCTGTACAGTATTACCGAGATCCCACTTGAGCTACTACAACTTCTCATAACTCAGAACCAGCTTACTCTACTTTTTAAATTAATTGTGGTTTTGAGATGAATCATTTGTCTTCACTTACACAGGCTAAGCAGGCAGAAGGAGTTATGCTGAACATTGAGTTTTGTCAAACATTAAGGATGTTATTGTGCTTCATTTTATAAATAAAATATGGCGATGCTAGAAGAGACTGACTGCACTTTTGTCTTGATGATTCAGCCAAGACTCAGGTCCTTCTACTCTTCTCAGCTGTCTAGTTTGATTTCTCTGCCACTGTCATTGCTGCCTATAAATCCAGTGGCATCTCAGAAAGAGAACATTACTGGATATGGATTGAATACTTGGGTGAAAATAACAGCCTATGGGAAATTTGACTTCTGAAGGAAAGCAGGACAGTGTTGGGATTTGGTGTTTTTCAAGAGGGTTCCTGTGGGAATAGCTGTAATTTCTCTCTTTCAGGAATACTAAAATGCTAGTACTTGGCCTAAGTTAGCTTTATGGCACAATGGAGTTATTCGCTTAAGAACAATATCTGAGTGGATCCTGACCTCCACATCTTAGCAACTTTGAAAAAGAACAAATCTTAGGTTTGGTTAGTTAGTCAAGAAATATTAATTTCCAGGGGTAAAATTACTGCTGAGTTACATCTCTTAATACTTTGCAACATCTGAATTAATTTTAAACATCATGGTTTTTTCATGTGTATGCTATGTTGGAATGCAGCAGTCTATTTGAAGGCTGATCTGGTTAGGAGGTACTTCATTCTGATTATCTCTTGAGTTTTCAAGGAACATACTCCTATACCTTGACTTTCTGGAGTCTGATGATCCAAAGTGTGAAATAAAGTTGATGAAGTCCTTTTTCATTGTCCCTCTGAAAATGGAATGGAATTAAAATTGGTACTTAAAATTAAATGAGGTGAGGTTCCACGTATCAAGTAAATATAAAGTATTTAAAAGAAAATGCTACAGATGACAGAAAAGCACAAAAATTGTTCCTGACATGAATAATTCACCAATTCTTGGCTGGTATAAGTCACCTACTAATGTGCATTACTTGCCATTTAATAGTGGCTGTATCTGAAGAAATATGGAAATTGGAATATTTTAATAACTTTCTATATGAAAGATGATGAGACTGCCTAAATGATTAAGAGGAAGATATGTTATAATGAACTAAAGCCACTCGAGTGTAAGGTAATTTTAATTCAAATCTCCATCTGCTTATGTATAATTAAGACTCATTTAACAAGTTAATGCCTAACAGAGAGAACTGATAAGTTTGGTATTAAAGATCTTAAAAGAAGTAAATTAAACTGTCGGGTTGAACTGGTCTTTAGTTTTAATTTCTCACACCTTGATATGAATTTCAGGGTCCATTTCTTTATCTTCACTGTTCATTTAAGTATGAAGTCAAAGACAAAAGGGGAGGGGAAATGGAATTATCCCTTTTATATTTTAATTTTGAAGATCCTATCCTGTCTAAGGTGTGACAGCATCTTGACTGATATGAATATTTATACACTTCATATTGCTCATTGTATAGCATCCATATGCCATTAAGATGGTGATTTCAAAGCAACAAAAATATTTATGCACAGTTGAGATTGGCAGCAAGGTTAAATAACCTCAGAAAATAAGAGGAAAAAAGTGCCAAAGGGACTATTTTGATCTCTAGTGAATTTCATGAGCTTGCTGACTGCTCACTTCCAACTTGAATATTTTCTACAGTTACTGCCAAAGAAGGTCCAGCCATCATAAATATGGTGTCAACCTTTTTGTCTTCTAGCATAAAAATTTAATTCCAGGTATACGACTTCTCATTTAGGAGGAAGATGAATGGATCTCCTATTTACATGCTTCTTAACACTTTCAGGACTAAATTCAAACAGTGGACTCAAGGATTCACGCAGCCTTCTTAGAAGGATCCTCACCAAGAAGTCAAGGGTTTTTAACAATGCCTGTCTAATGCCAGTGCTCCTAGGGACTATAGAGTGAAATCTCAGTCTTCTGACTTATTGTCAGTCAGCACAAATGGCCCTTGTCAGATCACCTAGACTGACAATTTAAGTCATGAAAGTGAAGTGTTGGTCTCTCAGTCGTGTCTGACTCTTCGTGGCCCTGTGGGCTGCAGCATGCCAGGCTCCTCTGTCCTTGCGATTCTCCAGGCAAGAATGCTGGAGTGGGTTGCCATTTCATCCTCCAAAGGATCTTCCCAACTCAGGGACTGAACCAAGGTCTCCCACATTACTGACAGATTCTTTACCATCTGAGCCACCAAGGAAGCCATAAGTTCCACAAATTAAATCACTGAAGATTTTTTGAATCCTCTTAAGAAATGTATAGCTCTAATTACCTACTAATATGCATTACTAGTTCATTAATTATAATTTAAAAGCTAGAAATTATTCTATTATTTGGTTCTTTTATTTTATTGATGCTATAAGGTCAAGTAATTTGCTCAAGTTCACAAAGTGTGTAGGAAGCTAGGTCTAGTATTTTGAGTAATAGTTCAACACTCTTTGTATCATATCACTCTGTCTCTTAGATATATAAAATATACAGTTTTTCACACACAATTTATACAAACATGTATCTTTCCATATATATTTATTTACATAATTTAAATACTCATATATTAACAATGACTCATTATGTCTTCAACTACTTAGAAATATATCTTAGAAGGAAAGTAAATATTTGCTAGAACTTTCAATATTTCCTATGTAAAGAAAGCAAGATGCATATTTGAAAGAATCTGGTTACTCCCAAGAAGTACATACTATTTTTCCCAAAAAGTGTTTAGAAAGCAGTGTCTTCAGCAAGTTTTCATCCACCAAATTATTAATAATTTGATTAGCCACTTAACATGCTTATGTTCAATACACCTGTTCACCTCCAAATCCCTCATGCAATAGTAGGCCTCCCTTTGAGTGTGTGGTCACTGCAACTTGGGATATTCCTTAGAGGCAGTGAGGTCCTAAGGTGAATATTTCTTTTCCTGCAAGTAGTTATTCTCATGCATCATTTTTGAGAATACAAATGTTAAAAACACTCCACAGTTCATTTTAAGAATTTGATTCAAAAGTGTTTTAAATGATTATATTCTTTAATCCAGCAGGCTTACTCCTGATTATTTATCCCAAAGAAATAACCCAATATGTACATAAAACACATACATAAGACATGTATATATCTTATGTACATACAGTACAGACATGAGTGGAATACATACATTGATGTATGAACAAGAGTGCTTACTGCATCATTATTTATTATACCATCAGCAAATAGTAAGAGAAAGGGAGAAAGCAATTGTTAAATATGTTATGGTTTAGTCATATAATGGATATTCTAAACACTGAAATTGCTGCATATAAACATTGTTATTATAGGTAGTTATTTTAAATATGAGCTTAACAGGTGGTGCTAGTGATAAATAACCTACCTGCCAATACAAGAGACTTAAATGACACGGGTTCAATCCCTGGGTCAGGAAGATCCCCTGGAGGAGGGCATGGCAACCCACTCCAGAATTTTTGCCTGGACAATTCCATGGACAGAAGAACCTGGTGGGATACAGTCCATAGGTTACAAAGAGTTGGACACAACTGAAGAGACTTAATAAACACGCACATTTTAAACATATTGTTAAATCAAACAATCAGGGCATGAACATTTGCATCATCTGATCTGATTTTGTAAAAAATAATTATATATATTCATGTAGAGAGGTTTAGAAGGGCATTGTTTTTGGTAGGTTCTTTTGTTTGCAGTGACAGCAAACTTCTTTAGGTTAACATAATGATAATCCATCACATCACATACACCCATCATGTGTATGATCACACATGAAAATAGGGTATATAGGAATCTCAATCACATAGTCAGACTTCATGTTAAACAGAAGAAATTTTATTACAACCTATTACTGAAAAGCATTACAGAAACTGGATAGCCACTCATAAGATTGTCCTACTTTGAGAATGCATGCCTCCTTACTCTAGTTCTTCACCATTATGGAGACTCTTTTTCTCTCTGAGTGTCTATTTTCTTGAGAATCAGTTAGTAACTAACCAGTGACCTCCCTAAGCTCCAGTTGAAATTTGATTGATCCACTTGATCAATACTATTATTTTGAAAATGTTTATAATCTAGGTCACTTCTTAATAACTGCCTCAAATTTGGATATTTTGGGTTAGATGTCCACTTACTATTCCAATCAGCAGTGGTTAGGAGTGGGTTTTCATGGTACCAGGAGGGGGACCTATAAAGGACTACTATAACTCAATGGTGAAAATAATTTAAATGGGCAAAGAACTTTAATAGGCACTTTTCTAGAAGAAGTTATAGAAAGGACTGACAAGTACATGATAAAGTGATCAACATAACTAATCATGAGATAAATGCAAATCAAAATCACAATGAGATATCACCTCACATATGTTAGAATGGCTAATTATAAAATAAGTGCTGGCAAAGAATGTGGGCAAATGGAATCCTCCTATTGGTGGTGGGAACAGAAATTATTGCAGCCACTATGGAAAGCACTAGAGGTTCCTAAAAAATTAAAAAATATGACTACCACATGATACAGCAATCTCATTTTTGAGTGTATAGCTGAAGGAAACAAAATTCACCATCCCAAAGAGATATCTTCACACCATGTTTATTGCAGTATTACTCACAGTAGCCAAAACACGGAAATGACCTAAGGATCTATTGACATATGAATGGGTGAAGAGTTGGCATGAATAATTAATACTGTAATGAAATAATTCTGCCCCATTTTAAAAATTATCAAGTATTAGTAATTATGAGGAATATTGAGAATTCTTACATACTGCTAGTGGTAATATAAACTTATAAACACTTAAATCAATTTGCATCTTTTACATCTCCTGCATTGGCAGGTGGGTTCTTTATCACTAGCGTCACCTGGGAAGACTCATGCATAATCTAAGACTCAGTAATTCAACTTCTAGGTATATGCCCAATGAAAATGTGTGCACCACATATAGAAGAATGTTTAAACTATTAAATGTAATAATCAATAATTGAAAACCACCCAAATGCTCATCAGCTATACGATAGATGTATAAATTGTGGTCATCTCACAACAATACTGCACAGTGATAAAAACAAACTAACTACATGCACATATAACACCTCAAGAAAAAAAAATCACTAAATAAAAGAAGTCAAACCAAAAGAATATATACTGTAGAATCCCATTTTTACAAACTTTAAAATAGGCAAATTTTATGTCACATTAGAAGTCTGAATAGGGTTTACAATTGGAAAGGATGGAGGTGTAAAACTTAGGAGGTGGATTATGGAAGGTCAAAAATGTTTTATTTCAAGACCTGGATACTGGTTATACAAGTGTCCATTTTGTGAAAATTTAGACTTTTTTATGTTTCTCTACTTTGATACAAAATTTAAAATTAAATCTTTAGTAAATAATTTTTAAAATTATTCAATATAGTCAACAAGAAGTCAGAAATGCAGTGCAATCTAAAAAATGACACAACCATCTCTGTCCATTTCCAAGGCAAACCATTCAATATCACAGTAAAACAAGTCTATGCCCCAACCACTAATGCTAAAAAATCTGAAGTTGAATGGTTCTATAATGACCTACAAGATCTTCCAGAACTGATACCAAAAAAATTATGTCCTTATCACCAAAGGGGACAAGTATGCAAAAGTAGGAAGTCAAGAGATACCTGAAGTAACAGGCAAATTTGGGGTTGGAGTACAAAATGAAGCAGGGCAAAGGTTAACAGAGTTTTGCCAAAAGAACACACAGGTCAGAGCAAACAGTCTCTTCCAACAACACAGGAGAAGACTCTACACATGGACATCACCAAAAATATAAAAATCAGATTGATTATATTCATTGCAGCCAAAGATGCAGAAACTCTATACAGTCAACAAACACAAGACCAGGAGCTGATCGTCACTCAGATCATGAACTCCTTATTGCAAAATTCAGACTTAAATGGAAGAAAGTATGGAAAACCACTAGACCATTTAGGTCTAATGAATGGTAAACTAGACCTAAATCAAATCCCTTATGATTATACAGTGGAAGTGAACAAATAGATTCAAGGGAATAGATTCAAGGGAATAGAGAGACAGAGTGCCTAAAGAATTATGGACAGAGGCTCATGACATTGGACAGGAGGCAGTGATCAAGACCATCCCCAAGAAAAAAGAATTACAAAAAGGCAAAATGGTTGTCTCAGAAGGCTTTACAAACAGCTGATAAAAGAAGAGAAGCTAAAGGCAAAGGAAAAAAGGAAAGATATATATCCATATGAATCCAGAGTTCCAAAGAATAGCATAGGGAGAAGAGAAAGTCTTTCTCAGTGAAAAGAAATGGGGAAAATAAAAGAATGGGAAAGACTAGATAACTCTTCAAGAAAATTAGAGATACCAAGGGAACATTTCATGCAAAGATGGCACAGTAAAGGACAGAAACAGTATGGACCTAACAGATGCAGGAGATATTAGGAAGAGGTGTCAAGAATACACAGAAGAACTATACAAAGAAGATCTTAATGACCCAGATAACAATGATGGTGTAATCACTCACCTAGAGCCAGACATTCTGGAATGTGAAATCAAGTGGGCCTTAGGAAGCATCATCATGAACAAAGCTAGTGGAGGTAATGGAATTCCAGTTGAGCTATTTCAAATCCTAAAAGATGATGCTATTAAAGTGCTGCACGCAATATGTCAGCAAATTTGGAAAACTCAGCAGTGACCATAGGACTGGAAAAGGTCAGTTTTCATTCCAATCCCAAAGAAAGGCAATGCCAATGAAAGTTCAAACTATTGCACAATTGCACTCATCTCACACGTTAGCAAAGAAATGCTCAAAATTCTCCAAACTAGGCTTCAACAGTACATGAACTGAGAACTTCCAGATATACAAGTTGAAAACAGAAAAGCCAGAGGAACCAGGGATCAAATTGCCAACATCCATTGGATCATAGAAAAAGCAAGAGAATTCTAGTAAGACATCTACTTCTGCTTTATTGACTATGCCAAAGTATAGTCATTTGACTGTGTGGGTCACAACAAACTGTTGAAAATTCTTGAGTTGGGAATAACAGACCACTTTACTTGTTCCCTGAGAAATCTGTATGCAGGTCAAGAAGCAACAGTTAGAACTGGACATGGAACAACTGACTGGTTCAAAAATGGAAAAGGAGTACATTAAGGCTGTACATTGTCACCTTGCTTATTTAACTTCTATGTAGAATACATCAGGTGAAATGCTGGGCTGGATGAAGCACAAGCTGGAATCAAGATTGCAGGGAGAAATAGTAATAATCTCAGATATGCAGATGACACCACCGTTATGACAGAAAGTGAAGAGGAACTAAAAAGCCTCTTGATGAAAGTGAAAAAGGAGGGAGAAAAAGCTGGCTTAAAACTCAACATTCAAAAAACTAAGATTATGGCATCTGGCCCCATCATTTCATGGCAAATAGTTGGAGAAACAATGGACACAGTGCCAGACTTTACTTTCCTGGGCTTCAAAATCACTGCAGATGGTGATTGCAGCCATGAAATTAAAAGATGCTTGCTTCTTGGAAGAAAAGCTATGAAAAAAACCTAGACAACATATTAAAAAGCAGAGACATTACTTTGCCAACAAAGGTCTGTATAGTCAAAGCTATAGTTTTCCAGTAGCCATGTATGGATGTGAGGGTTGGACCATAAAGAAAGCTGAGCACTGAAGAATTGATGCTTTTGAACTGTCATGTTGGAGAAGACTCTTAAGAGTCCCTTGGGCTGCAAGGAGACCCAACCAGTCCATCCTAAAGGAAATCAACCCTGAAAATTCTTTGGAAGGACTGATGCTGAAGCTGAATCTCCAATATTTTGGCCACCTAATGTGAATAACTGACTCATTGAAAAATACCCTGATGCTGGAAAAGATTGAAGGCAGGTGAAAGGGATGAGAGAGGATGAAATGGTTGGATGGCATCACCGACTGAACGGACATGAGTTTGAGTAAGCTCCAGTACTTGGTGATGGGTAGAGAAGCCTGGTGTGCACAAGCGAGTGACTGAACTGAACTGAACTGAATTTTTAAAAACTTACTTAGATGGGAACAATGGATGCTCCAAGTATTCTGAAGCTTAGCTTATGCAGTATAAATGCATTGTAAAACTGACAGTGATTATTTTTGATAGCCCACTGATGAGTACTTTGTGAAAACGGTCCTTTCTCTAGTGTTTTTCCTTTTATAATTTCTGTAGTGCTGTCAAAAGCAGTTACCTCTTGCCATATACTTCATATGGGATACTACTAAGCAATTATCAATTAATTCCTTAATGTGGGATAATAATAAGCAATTATCAATTACTTATTAATGATAAGTAATCATATTTCCTTATTGGACAAGTATAGTAATCTAGCAATTGAGCTGGTTTCAGTTGAAACCAAATAATGATTTTTAACAAGTACTTAATGCTAAGAAACTATAGGTGACATATTGCATGTCATTACCAAGGTCTCATTTTCCATTTCCAAGGAGGCTATGACTCTGTTCACACACAAAGAGGAGAGTAACTCTATTCTAGAATATTATTTGGGGCTTGTTTACTGGAACCATATCTGGTAGCAAAAACAGTATTAGTTAGTTAAAGTAGGAGAATAGAAATTACCTAAAATAAGAGAGCTTAATAAAAAGAATTAATCAAGGGATATGAAAATATATGAATAAGACAACTCATAAATTAGAAACAGTGGATAGCCATGACTACTTCTGGGCAAGTGTTCCATGACATTCAGGGTCCAGGGTGGCTTGGAATCTGGAATCTTGATTGGCCTTGTCCGGTTGGAGACGTGTCCATGGAGGAGATGCAATTTCCGCCAGAGATGTTGTCTGAGCGGAGAAGGAGGAGCCAGAGGAGGTGGAGGGCGGGGCTGGTGAGGGCTGAATTTCAGCGCCCTCCTTTGTTCTGTAAGCTTCTGGGAGGGATTTAGCTAATGTGTTCACGTGTTTGTGTAAAACTTGTAAAATTAAGATTGTAACTGTAATCAGTTAAGACTGGTGATCTTTTTTTTTTTTTTTTTTTTTTCCCATTCAGCTTTCTTCTGTCACATTTCCCTTCCTGTCAGGTGGTGACGCAATAGCCACGGACATTTTGGGGCTCAGGCCGAAGAGAAGATGAGTTGACAATATGCCGATATTTGGCTTACTGGGATATGTTTTTGTGTTTCACAGTTACTTATATGTATAATTAGGTTATTTTTAGCCATCTTGACATAGGAATACTTTATCGAAATACCCTCGATCCTGTGACTCACTGTGAGACCTTCTAGGAAAGTGAAGGGTCAGAACGCTACTGTGCTGTGTGTATCCTTCACTGCCTAGCGGCGAAAATATTTAAGTGGCGAGTGAGAAACAAGCTTTAGAATATATAGTTAGAAGGGAATCTAGGTTCAAATTTTAAAAGTATTTTTCAGCTTATATAAGAAAGAAAAGAAGCTTTCCTTAAATTCACAACAATCCTTAAAATTTAGATGACATTAGCAATAATGAATTAAGAAAATGAAATATATTACACTATCAGTAACAAAGTAATTTTGACCAACTATGATAAAGGAAAAATTATCTTTTTATTCTTATTGTACGGATAATCACAAAATAAACTGTCATACAAAAAGGAACTTGAAAAGTAGGCAGCCAAAAACATAGGAGGAATAGATATTAAACCTGTTTGATAGACAATAATTAATTAAAAATTTTGTGATATGATATTTAAATTTTTCAAAATTTGTACTTATTTGTATTTTCTTTTCATATTCTGAAAACATATTCGTTGTGTGTCTAATTTTGAGTTCATAATTTAAAAATTTATTTTTCCGATTAGAACGTTTGAGTGTTTAAACCACAGGCCCCATAAAACCTGGAATATTCCCTTAAAGGAGGAAAATGTTGCATCTTTTCCTTCCTCTTGTGCTTTATTCCCTGTCATTGCCTCTACTGATTGAGACCGGGTGACATGAGAGCTTCAGGACATACAGCCCATGAGAAAGTGAAGGGGAAGGGAAGGAAAACAGGGCCAAAATGTCACAATAAGAAAGTGGAGGGGGGAGGGATCTTTCATACTCTGCTAATAGCAGTTAAAATTAAAATTGTGCCACCTCTGTAGAGAGGTAGTATTTATAATTGCAGTCTTAGTAATTCCATTTCTAGAAAGTTGTCATGAAATGATATATTTATGTTTATTAATTAAGGCATTGATTGCAATAGTTAAAATTAGAGATAATCAAAGAACATAAATGGGTGACAGATTAATCTATTTGTGGTACATCAATACAATGCAATATTTTTCTCTTTAAAAAGAAGGACAATCAAGAGGAGACTCTTTATAGACCAATAGGGAATGATACTAAGTGAAAAAGACCTGTTCAGGTATGCTGTCATTGATGTAAACAATCCTGATGGTTCAGATGGTAAAGAATGCCTACAATGCAAGAGACCCCAATTCTATCTCTGGGTCAGAAAGGTACCCTGGAGAAGGGAATGGCTACCCACTCCAGTCATCTTGCCTGGAGAATTCTATGGATATGTGAGCCTGGCCGGCTACAGTTAATGGGGTCTTGAAGATTAAGGCACAAATGAGCAACTAACACTTTTATTTTTCACAATCCTTCAACTGAAATTCTAAAATTCATAAATTTCTGAAAACAGAACTTCTTTCCATAAATAATTGCATTGCAACATTGAACTGAACTTGAGATGAGAAAATGGAGGTTAAAGAAGATACATAACTTGCTCATCATAATTGATGAGCATTATCCTTAGGGTAGGAACAGTTACTTGAGTCTCAAGGCTATGAGACCAGGGAAGACTTCTCAAAGGTGGCATTAACCCTTAACTTTCCAGTTCCCTTAACCTTCCTGTATTTCTCACTCTACACTGACTGCTTAATAAAGTTAGATTACGTTTCACATGCTTAAATTTCATCTTCCTAAGTCAAGAAGTTTACTAATGATCCATGTAAAGTATTTAACAGTGAACATTGTAGGCTCCAAATATGTTTCCTTCTCTTGACTGTTTTGTTTCATTTCTATTGTTTTGTGTTCTCCATCTGATTGATTTTCTGATTAACATTCTGTTTCAATAATGAAGTAGGGCTAAATTAAGTGGACAAAAGTAGAAATCTATACTGTACTCACTGATCCTACCATAATGAGAACATCAGGGTAGGGCTAGTTTCTGGGAATATTTGATTACACTTTGCTTCACAGAGTATTTCACAGATTTTCCAAGACGTGTTGAGAAGTTGCATCTCATCTAATCTATTCTTATCACCATCAAAGAGGTAAAGTTGAGTAAGTGTATGGCTTATTAAATTGCTTATTCAAACATATTTGAGGATTGAATATCTATCACTGAAAATCCTTTGTATCAAAATACCAGGCTTTAAGTATCTGTGACAGTTCTATAAATGGATATTCAAGAGGTTCTTTATAAGTGTCACCTTTTTGATCATGAACATGGCAGGCAGCACAATGGAAAAAGGCGATAATAAATCTGAGGCAAGATGTCATTATATACTGGCTCTAGAGAAACAATCATAGGCTCATTGATTAAAATAAAAATCTACTACTGTAATCCTCCCTCTAGACAGTGTGTGTGTGTGTGTGTGTGTGTGTGTGTGTGTGTGAGAGAGAGAGAGAGAGAGAGAGAGAGAGTTGCTCAGTCGTATCCAACTCTTGGTGATCCTATGGACAGTAGCTCACCAGGCTCCTTTGTCCATGGAATTCTCCAGGCAAGAATACTGGAATGGATTGCCATTTCCTTCTCCAGGGGATCTTCTCAATCCAGGGATTGAAGCCAGGTCTCCTGCACTGCAGGCAGATTCTTTGCAGTCTGAGCCACCAGAGAATCCCTAGGCAACATATAATTCAAAAAATAGAACAAAATGAAGAAAGTCAGTGAAACCATGTAGCTTAGATTGGGACTTGAACCCAGTCTTTTAATTGAGATCACACATCTGGTCCCAGGACATAGTGAAGCTTGGGTTCTTTATGTCTTCTTAATGCAGAAAGAAGTCAGTGTGAGACAAAGTGATATGTAAGAAGTAGATTTATTTAGAAAGATACACATTCTATAGGCAGAATGTGTTTGGCTCAAAAGATGAGAATGGCCTTGGAGAAACACACTACACAAAGTGTGGACCATCTAGGAAGGTGAGAGGTCCTGAAATATGGGGTGGTTAGTTTTTATGGACTGGATTTCATAGACTAACAAGTTGGAGAATTATTCCAACCATTTCAGGAAAGGGGCAGGGATTTCCAAGAATTGGTCCACTGCCCGTTTTTTGACCTTTGATGGTCAGTCTCAGAACTGTTTTGGCATGGTGTGTGTTTCATTTATCATATGCTAATATATTACAATGAGCATGTAATGAGGCTTAAAGTCTACTGGAAGTCAAATCTTCCATCATCTTGAACCTAGTTTGTTCTAGTCAGTTAATGATGTATCCTCAAGGGCTGTGTCATTCTTTTAGAGGCTGTGTCCTGCCTCTTCCCTCCTGTTTCATCAGCATGTTTGATGACAGAGAAAATAGTGGCAGAGTCTGCACTTCTGTTTAAAACAGAAGAAGGAGCTTAGTGAACAAGCTGCTGTTAACTCTCATGCCCATTCTTAATCAACTTGGATGCTGTAAGGAGTAGAAGGATGTGAAATTGGGGGGCAGACCATCATGAGTCTGAATACAGAATCTATGGCCTAGTAGTTCTGGAACTTATGGCAGATGACTAAAATTATAAAAAGAAGAATTGGAGCTCAGATCATCAGCTCCTTATTGCAAAATTCAGGCTCAAATTGAAGAAAGTAGGGAAAACCAATAGGCCATTCAGATGTGACCTAAATCAAATACCTTATGATAATACAGTGGAAATGATGAATAGATTCAAGGGATTATAGCTGGCAGACAGAATGCCCAAAAAACTATGGATGGAGGTTCATAACATTGTACAGGAGGTGGTGACCAAAATTGTTCCCCAAAAAAAGAAATGTAAGAAGACAAAGTGGTTTTCTAAGGAGGCCTTACAAACAGCTGAGAAAAAAAGATAAGTGAAAGGCAAAGGAGAAAGGGAAAAGTATACTCAACTGAATACAAAGTTTCAGAGAATAGCAAGGAGAGATACGAAAGCCTTCCTCAGTGATCAATGCAAAGAAATAAAGGAAAACAAGAGAATGGAAAGACTATCTCTTCAGCAAAATTGGAGATGCCAAGGGAATATTTCAATGGAATATTTCAAGGGAATATGCAATGATGGGCACAATAAAGAAGAGAAATGGTAAGGACCTAATAGAAGCAGAAAATATTAAATAGGTGGCAAGAATACACAAGGACTGTACTAAATGAACTTAATGACCTAGGTAACTATAATGGTGTGGTCACTCACCTAGAGCCAAATATCTTGCAGTGTGACGTCAAGTGGCCCTTAGGAAGCATCACTATGAACAAAGCTAGTGGCTGTGATGGAATTCCTGTTGAGCTATTTCAAATTCTAAAAAAATGATGCTGTTAAAGTGCTGCACTCAATACGCCAGAAAATTTGGAAAACGCATCAGTGGCCACAGGACTGGAAGAAGTCAGCTTTCATTCTAATTCCAAAGAAAGACTTCAAATTACAGAACAATTGAACTTGTTTCATATGCTAGGAAGATTATGCTCAAAATCCTTCAAGCTAGGCTTCAGCAGTACATGAATGGAGAAATTCCAGATGTACAAGCTGGATTTAGAAAAGGCAGAGGAACCAGAGATCAAATTGCCAACATCAGCTGGATCATAGAGAAAGAAAAAAAAAAATCTGCTTCATCAACTATGCTATAGCCTTTGACTGTGTGGATCATAAAAAAACTGGAAAATTCTTAAAGAGATGGGAATATCTGACTTCCTAACCTGTCTCCTAAGAAATTTGTATGCAGGACAAGCAAGAGTTAGAACAAGATGTGGAACAATGGACTGGTTTAAAACTGGAAAAGGAGTACATCAAGATTGTATATTGTCACCCTGCTTATTTAACTTATTTGCAGAATACATCATGCAAAATGCCAGGCTGGATGACTCACAAACTGGTGTCAAGATTCCCAGGAGAAATATCAACAATGTCAAATATGCAGATAATGCCACTTTAATGACAGAAAGTGAAGAGGAATTAAGAGCCTCTTGATGAAAGTGAAAGAGGAGAGTGTAAAGGCTGGTTTAAGCTACAACATTCAAACAACAAAGATCATGGCAGCTGATCCTGTAACTTTGTGGCAAAAAATGGGGAAAAAGTGGAAAGAGTGGCACATCTTATTTTCTTAGGCTCCAAAGTCACTGGAGGTGGTGACTGCAGCCACGAAATTAAAAGACGCTTGCTCCTTGGCATAAAAACTATAACAAAGCTAGACAGCATATTAAAAAGCAAAGTTATCACTTTTTCCAGTGGTCATGTACAGATGTGAGAGTGAAAACATAAAGAAGGTTCAGCGCTGAAGAATTGATGCTTTTGAATTGTTGTACTGGAGAAGACTCTTGAAAGTCCCTTGGTCTGAAAGGAGATCAAACCGGTCTATCCTAAAGGAATATCCTGAATATTCATTGGAAAGACTGATGCTGAAGCTGAAGATCCAATACTTTGGCCACCTGATATGAAGAGCCAACTCTTTGGAGAAGACCCTGATGTGGGGAAAGATTAAGAGCGAGAGGAGAAAGAGGCGACAGAGGATGAGATGATTGGATGGCATCACCTACTGAGTGGACATGAGTTTGAGCAAACTCAGGGAGATAATGGAGGACAGAAGAGACTGGTCTGTTGCAGTTCATGGGGTCACAAAGAGTCAGACTCAACCAAAATACTGAACAACAACTCATCAGAAAATAAAAATAAGCTCTAATATCTATTGAGTGCCCACTCTGTGCCCACACTCATCTAGCTTCTTTATATGTGTTAGCTCAATTGATTCCCAATTTATGAAAAAGGCTATAATTGTCTCCCTCTAATGAGCAGCTGCAAGCATAACCAACTTTCTTAAGAATACGAACCTAGTCAATGGCAGAGCTGGGAGGTAGGATACTAGGTAATAAGTGGGACCCTAATTTATAATTAGCCAGTGAACTCAGGAGCAGTACTTGTGGAACACAACACAGTTGACTAGGGCATGTAAAACGTATAAGACATCCAAAATCCTGAGCAGCTGTTTTTTGATAAAACAGAAGAAATTCCAGAAGGATATATGTGGCAATGATTACTAACTGCGCAACAAACTTGAATCATGAGAGAGACATTATGGAAAAAATATTAGGCACTATTGGGTGGAAAGCCAAGGGAGCGATAAGACGGTACCTTCTATGAGTGTTCAGAAATGAGTGGCTGTTAGCAAGAATTAGGGAAAATCCCCTGGAGATATGGGAAAATGTTGATAAAGAGAAAGGAGAGGGTTTATTTGACATGCAGAACACCACATGCAGAGTGGCCTTGAAAAACGAGAGTGGCATGCTAGACAATCTGTGGGAGTCCTGTCTGACTAAAGCAGAAGCAGAGCGGGACATTAGAAGTAACACAAAACATCCCCAAAGAATCAGCTTTATGGGACCATTAACTCAGTTCTCCAAGGAGACTCCTTATAAACTTGTTTCAGCATTAACCAGTCTTGTTGAAAAAGGTAGCATACTTGAGTAGAAATGGAAAAAAAAAAAAAAGAAAAAAAAAATCTCTAAATATTCACTTATTAATAAGAACTGTTTTGGTCAATTATTTTTTCAGTGGTTTCCTGTTGTCACTATTCATTGAAATTCTGAAGCCACTTCATGCATATTTACAGAAGAAAATGGTTTGTTTTACCTACTGGATTTTAAATCTTTTTAATATAGTTCCAAATATTTACATTTTGGAAAATAATGATGAGAAACTGGAAAGAGAACATAGACTTTAGGTAAGCGGAAAATAATTTTCTGGGATTTTTTTTTATGTTATTTTTTAAGAAGTGAATTTGTCAGTGAACCTATTGCAGTATTAAATTCATTGAAAATTAGTAGAAATTATTTAATAATCATTATGGTGTTATTATGAATTATATCATACCAAAATTCTCCAAGTCAGGCTTCAGCAATATGTGAACCATGAACTTCCATGTTTAAGCTGGTTTTATAAAAGGCAGAGGAACCAGAGATCAAACTGCCAACATCTGCTGGATCATCAAAAAAGCAAGAGAGTTCCAGAAAAACATCTACCTCTGCTTTATTGACTATGCCAAAGCCTTTGACTATGTGGATCACAATAAACTGTGGAAAATTCTGAAAGAGATGGGAATACCAGACCACCTGACCTGCCTCTTGAGAAACCTGTATGCAGGTCAGGAAGCGAAAGTTAGAACTGGACATGGAACAAAAGACTGGTTCCAAATAGGAAAAGCAGTACATCAAGGCTGAATATTGTCACCCTGCTTATTTAACTTATATGCAGAGTACATCATGAGAAACGCTGGGCTGGAAGAAGCACAAGCTGGAATCAAGATTGCTGGGAGAAATATCAATAACCTCAGATATGCAGATGACCCCACCCTTATGGCAGAAAGTGAAGAAGAACTAAAGAGCCTCTTGATGAAGATAAAAGAGGAGAGTGAAAAAGTTGGCTTAAAGCTCAACGTTCAGAAGACTAAGATCATGGCATCCGGTCCCATCACCTCATGGCAAATAGATGGGGAGACAGTGGAAACAGTGTCAGACTTTATTTTTGGGGGCTCCAAAATCACTGCAGATGCTGATTGCACCATGAAATTAAAAGACGCTTGCTCCTTGGAAGGAAAGTTATGACCAACCTAGATAGCATATTAAAAAGCAGAGACATTACTTTGCCAGCAAAGGTCCATGTTTGACAAACATAGTCAAGACTATGGTTTTTCCAGTGGTCATGTATGGATGTGAGAGTTGGACTATAAAGAAAGCTGAGCACAGAAGAATTGATGCTTTTGAACTGTGGTGTTACAGAAGACCCTTGAGAGTCCTTTGGATTGCAAGGAGACCTAACCAGTCCATCCTAATGGAGATCAGTCCTGAGTGCTCATTGGAAGGACTGATGTTGAAGCTGAAACTCCAATACTTTGGCCACCTGATGTGAAGAGATGACTCATTTGAAAAGACCGTGATGCTGGGAAAGATTGAAGGCATGAGGAGAAGAGGACGACAGAGGATGAGATGGTTGGATGGCATCATCAACTCAATGGACATGGGTCTGGTGGACTCTGGGAGTTGGTGATGGACAGGGAGGCCTGGCCTGCTGTGGTTCATGGGATTACAAAGAATCGGACATGACTGAGCAACCGAACTGAACTGAAACTGAAACCCATGATTATTCATACAAGTAACAATAATGGAAATCAACTAAATAGTAGAGTAGAAATCAATAGAAAATAAAATTTCATTAAATTTTAATTAAAGTTGGAAGAATATTAGTATGAAGGTGCATCTTCCCAAGTGGTGCAGTTGGTAAAGAATCTGCTTGCCAATTCAGGGGACATAAGTGATGTAGGTTTGATCCCTGGGTTGGGAAGATCCCCTGGAGTAGGAAATGGCAACCCACTCTAGTATTCTTGCCTGGAAAATTCCATGGACAGAGGAGTCTGACAGGCTACAGTCCATGGGGTCGCAAAAGTTGGACACAACTTAGTGACTAAACTATCACCACTCCGTAAAACACAGATTTCTTGAGATCTGAGTTAGAAATTTTTTTCTGGAGAGAAGTGTGAGATCAGATAGAAAAAAAGTTGAGGTTAAATTATAAAGTCCTTGATGAATATCTCAGGCATTCAGATTTTATCCTATGCTCAGGAAAAGGTTTCTGAAGGTATTCGAGCAAAGTGAGGAAAGTAATATTTAGGAGGCTCAGTGTTGCTGCCTCAAGTTAGGGATGCTGGAATAGGTGTCCAGGGAGAACAAATCCAGATCTGTCGAGGTAATTAGGCAGGAGATGGAGACAGTATATATCAAAAGATGACTGGGAAGGGTATGGAAGACAACCTGACATATTTTGAAAAGAAAAGTCACACTGCTTTGTCATTTACCAGATAAAAGAGAAATTCGAGAAGACTCAGGTGATGTGTGTCAGAGCAGCAAATAGTGGCACCATCACAAAATAATTTGAAGTAGAGAGTAGCAACTCATTGGAGGCATAAAAATATGTTTAGATGGAAGATTTAGACACAGTAGCAAGACATGGATTAAATCAGTATGTAGTTGTGGAAAGGTTATGTTAGAGGAAGCCATGTTAGGTGCTCTTAAAGGGACAGTCTGCACAAAATAACGTGGCAACAATAGCTTTCTTCATGACACACGGTGAAGAAACGCCCATAGAATATACATTATTTCCCCCTCCTTAGGTCATTCACATATGGATCCTAACACCAATTTCTGTCAATAAAAAATATGGAATTTCAAACGTAAGTCCAAGTAAAGTATTCTTCCCTCTTCACAGTCACATACGTCTTTTGAACTAAAATAAAATACTTCACATATAGTCAATTATTTTTCTTTGTTGAGCAGCAGCTTTATTATTCATTTACTAGAAAAAAAACATGCTTAGCACAAAGATATGTTATGTAGAAAGATAAAACATAACACTTCTCAGATTTTCACTGATTTTTGAAAAAGGCATTTCTCAGTTTGTAGAATTGTATAAACACAGACATGAAAAACACTAACATCACAGTTTTAAAAAATTGGCAAGCACACTTGGCCTTAATAAAAGTAAAATTAAGCTGGTAACTTTGGAAACACTGCATTCTGTAAGATGTGTACATATTTCTTCTGGAAAATATCTACATGTTGGTTCCAAATGCATTTATCTATAGGAGTAATTTGAATTCAATGAATATTTAAACCCAGGTGTTTCAAGAGGATAAACAATAACCATAGACATTAGATCAGGAAAAAACTGAGTTTTTAAGATAGAGAGGCATTCTTATTTAAAACCATCTGATCAAAATTTAGCTCTAGGTGCACTCAGAGTAGTTCTATTGATTGGATTAAAGTTAGCAGTGATGAAATTTTCAGTTGACTTAAGTTGCTATTACTATCACTATCTTAAAAATTTTGAGACCAGCTTTTTATTATATGTAAATAAGATTTATTTCTTTCCATCTATGTAATAGCCCTTTAAAAGGTAAGAACTTAGACTGGTAGACGAGTAAGGAAAACACTAACAAAAGGACCAATAAGTGAGATAAGTGAATAAAATAATTTAACTCAACATTCATTATTGTTTAAATGACATCCTATGAGAGATTTACAAAGAAGGTGACTCAAGGGCCAGACTCCAGGAACTTTATATTTCTGTGCAGGGAGACAGTAAGTTCTGTGTATGTGATCCAAATAATGGAAGGATAAAATCTTCAAGGTAAAATAAACTGCAGGTACATCATAGTTTATGTCGAAATGCAGAGAAAACCCAGTGTCATCAAAACAGGCTCCAAAGAGAAAATGGACATGTGATTACTCTCCAAGAGAGGTGTGGGATTTGGCACAGAAACTCCAGATGGGTAAATAACATTAGATAACTTCAGCGAAAATGGGCAGGTTGCTCAGAAGCCAGAGCAACTCAGAGAAAACCTAGAGGCACAGGAGGCAAGGTGGGCAAGTTAGTGGAGAACCTTGAAAATAAGGCTGGGGCATCAGAGTTTGATTTAACAGCTAGTAAGGAGCCATTATAGATTTTTAAACAGGAAAGTAGCTTCAAAGATGTTTAGATATTGTGTCTCTGTTATGTTAAAACAATCTCTTGGGTTGAATGAAAATTTGATCAAATTCACACACACATTGACCTATCTGGTCTTTCACTTTGAAGGCATTGTAATTGATATATGATATAGTTGACGTTTATATTGTGAAAAGCTAGACTCAAATATCCTATCTGATAATCTAACAATCTTACTTTTTAATAAGGCATGTGTAATTGAGTAGGCTGAAAATTATTGAAAAGATAGTTTCCAAGTATTTCTTTCCAAAGGATGAACTAAACAAATGCTCATGCTGCTGTGGGCTGAACTGCCTCTCCCCCTGACAAATCCATATGTTGAAGCTCTAAGTCCTAATGTGTTGGTAGCTGAAAATGGGGCTTTTGGGTGGTAATTAGGTTTAAATGAGGTTATGAGGGTGAGACCCTCATGAAGGGATTAGTGTCCTTAAAAGAAGTTACACCAAACAGCTTCCTCTCTCTCTCTGCCATGTGAGGACAAAGCAAGGAGGCCATTTACAAAACATGAAGAGAGCCCTCATCAGGACCTGAATTGGTTGGTGCCTTGATGTTGGATTTCCATCCTCAAGAACTGTGAGAAATTCCTGTTGTTTAAGCCACACGGCCTATATTGTATGTTGTTATGGCAGTTTGGGCTGAGTAACACAGTGTCCTTACAAACAGCCTCAGCTACTTACTGATCCTCTGTCTCCATATCATCCCTTAAATTGCTCTTGGCTTTTCTTTACGTGGCTAGCAGTCAAGGAGAGCATGAACTCATGATTATTGAATGCTTAGACAGCAACTCTTAGATGTTCTACATAACTTAATCTTGGTAAGAATATGTGACACAATGATCTATGGGAAGTATTTCAGAACAATTTATTGGAAAATGGGATAGAAAATGTACACATTTTATAATTCACAATTAGGAGTCTTCTAAAGAGTATACATATATAACTAATTTATATCTGGTAACCACAGGGAACAATGGAAATAAAACACTCCTTGATAGCTTTTCTCAGGGATAATCAATAATTTATTTCTCTTTTATTGTCACAATTACCACAACTATCTAACTACATAAACAGTGTCACTACATACCACAGGAAGATTGTCCACCTACACTTTACTGAGACAAAGATAATGACCATTTATGTGTTAAATGTACAACAGGATGTTAAAAAGAGGTGATTTTTATGTGTAAAACAAGATGTGGCACATGACTTATCATCAGGTTTGATTTCATATGTATTAGGTCAAGAAGCAAGCATAGAAATGTTTTGGCATTGAGTTGTTATTAAAGTTGAAAATAAGTAAACTAGAGAAGTAAATTCAGATCTATAGTAGGTACATTAAAATAGGAAATTAATTGGCTCCTCAGTATTTTTGTGCAAGTTTTTTGTTTTCTTTCCTTTTGCTTGTTTTTATATATAAATGAGTAATATGAATATATCACAAGTCAAAGAAAAAATCTCAGCCAAAAAGAAGTACCGATATATGAAAAACAAATGAAAAAGTAGCAGGTATTTTTGCTTACAAAAAATTTAAACTATAAAGAGTCACAAAATATATATAAAAATGCCACATTGAACGAGGCAAGCATCCTCTACCCAAACTGGTAGCACCCTCTGAAAATCAGCTGCATTTCATCCATTGGGTCATACCGTGGTGACAGACAAAAAGGCATTAGGAACTTGTGTACCATCAGGGGACTTGGCCCCATGGGTCATCAGTTCTTGGATTGTCATCCAGTTGTCCAAAATTTTCTTGTTTCTCTTCTTCATCATCTTTTTGTGACTCAGTTCAATGATGTTGACCTCCTTCTTGCCCTCACTGCCGCTCTGGGGACTCTCCTTGAGACACTCCAGCCGGCTCCGCATCATGAACTCTCGGCGACGCCGCTGCTCCTTGGCCCGTACCAAGTGTTGCTTCCTCTCCTCTTTGCTCCAGTAGCGCCCCATCTTCATCTCGCTCATGGTGTCATCGTCCGTGGTCATGCCACTCCGTTCCTCTTTGATCTTTAAGGCACGCTCCTTTAGAATGCGGTCCCGCACGGGTCTCTTGGTGATGTACCGCGTCCCATCGCTCCTGATTTTCACCTTCCATTCCATCTTGGGTTCTGAGCACTTCTGAGACTCCTTGCACACGCTCACCAAGCTGAGCTGACTCTGAGCGTACTCGACTGCGGACTTCTGTTGAATTAACTGCATGTAGCTTTGATAATGCCTGGCGTGTGCTGGGATGTTTGCACATCTATAGGAGGAGCTGTGGTAAGGGGAGAGATAAGGGATGTGTTCACTGCTGGTTTTCTCTGGATCAGAAAGCTTGCTGCTTTCTGAAGTCTTCTCTTTGCCTTCAATGACACAGCCTTGTTCAGAGGTTTTGGCTTTGGTGCAGGTTGACTCTTTAGTGCTCTGTCCGGAAGAGGACTGGTTGGCTGCCATTGTGCTTCTCAGGTTTTTCTTATTGGTGAGGCTGATCACTCTTGGAAGGGAACTGTCAGGGGAACGGTCCACAGTGAGTGGAGTGCTTCTGCAACTTTCAGCTGTGTTGTAAGCACTGGAACTGTCTTTGTCTGACTTTTCTGGGTGTTCAAGGATGTCATCTAGTTTTCCCCTCTGGGTGTCTATGCTGGTGTTATAACTTCGGAATCCTCCATCATGCAATGCCCAGATATCTCCATACTGGTCTGTCACTTTCTGGAGCCTGTGAGCCTGCATGATAGTTTGGCACTCAAGTTCAATGTTTCTCAGTTCTTCATTAAGCAACTGTAGTTCGTGCTCCACTCCCTCTCGTCCTCCCTGATTACATTCTATTGTGCTGCTTGAGTAATACAGGTCATACTCCCCGTGCTTCCTTATCTTGCATTTGAGCTCCAAGAGCTGCCGAAATCTTTCACACTCCTCATCTTGGTTGCCAATACAGTCTGAGTCAATGTATTCGCCAGACACAAAACTCTCATTGCACTGAAGTTCAACGCTTCCCAGAGTGTCTTGGCTCTGCCCCAGCTCTCTTTTGCTTTTCAGAGATGTGCCATTGGGATCCTCGGTTGCATTCTCCTGCTCTGAGCTCTCGTCATTCCGCAAGCTTTCATCTGTGCGCCCCACTCCACTGTCCTTCTCATGGTTGTTGGATGAGGATGTTGCCGTATCTGTTGTGCCTTCTTCTTCTTCTTGTTTTTTTGGCTAGGAAAATAAAGTTAAGAGAAGAAAGAAAGTTAATTGTTTTGAAAATCAGTCATTGAAAACTTGTTTGAAAAAACAATGCTTTTTGGCAAAAGTTCAGCTCCTAGAAAGCTATACTAATTTTAGTATCCATAACAGTTTTACAAATAAAGGCAATTGGCTGATGGCAGTGTTTTTGTGTTTTTTTTTTCTTTTTTGGCTCTAAAATAAAGAAAACAAAAGCTGCTTGAATATGGCTATGCTACTCACTTGAAGATAAATAAAACAGAACACATTAAAATAATTAAATTAAAATTCAATGAGTGATTTAAAATAAGTGATTCTTGTCTTAGGCTCTCTTTTAGTTGAGAAACTGGAGTGAAGTTGTATAAATGAGGTGACTTTATGAGTTTCTGAGGTGATAACATACAAAAGGAGGAGTAAGACAGAATCCCAAAAGTCTTCAGCAATGAAGGTTTGGAGTTCAGAATCCACATCACTTGTTACTGTTTCTTTTTTTCATGAACTTTTCTCAAGTTCAAAAGAAACTTCATTGGATCTAGTAATACACTCATGATAATAAATGGAATATCACAAAATTTCAGGAATAAGTACAGGAGCCCAAGACCTTTTGTCCATAGATTAGGAAACAGTCCCAGATCGATGTAACTTCTTAGGCAGGAAGTCTAGGAGGCCAGTGCCATCCTCCATAGACAGGATTTCTTTACATCCAAGGTGCTATATTCTTGCATACATGTACTTTGACTTCAAGGCATCTCCCTATCATGTTGCTCAAAAGCAACAGTAATGTCTTAGGACTCATTGGGTTACTTTAAAAGATTTTTCTACTCTTAGCCAGTGATATCCTTCAGAAGTGAGTTTTATATTACTGAGAGTAAAATGATGGCTCCCCTCAAATCTGAGCAGCACTGATTTCCAGACAAGGGCATAATGTCAAACAACAGATATGTATGTAAATATATATGTGAACTTCACTCCCTGGTAATTTTTGGCTTTTCATGCAGAACAATCAACTGTCACTGTCCTAGGGAGATGCATATCTAGTTGTTTCTCTGTGAATAGCGTAAAGTTACTCTTTATTCTATCACTTCTCTTATAAAAGTCTACAAATACAATTTCTAGATTGCTTTCTCCTTGTGTCTAAGCTTACTCACTTTTATACATATATACATTTTTCCCTTTAGCAGGAATTATATAATTAGATATAATTAAGCCTGTTAGTGTCAAAGAAAGAAAGGATAGGTGATAAAAAGTAAAACAGGTTTGAAAGTGTCAGGTCATTGTTGTTTTTGTCCAATCAAGTAATGGCAAAAAAAATATAATGAACTGGAAGGAGAAAATGACCATGTATCATGTTAATTTTAGGATTCTCAATCTTTCCATAAAATATTTTTCTTCATTTGTTAAGAACATACTATGATTGATTTAAAATGTCTTATTGATAAAAGAAGAATGTTATACATAAGGCACTAGTGGTAAAGAACCCACTTGCCAGTGCAGGTAGATGTAAGAGATGTGGGTTCGATCCATGGGTCAGAAGTTTCCCTGGAGGAGGGCATGGCCATCCACTTCAGTATTCTTGTCTAGAGAATCCCACGGACAGAGGAGCCTGGCAGGCTTCAGTCCATAGGGTTGCACAGAGTAAGATACAACTGAAGTGACTTAGTGAGCTACATAAGTACATACATAAATACATACATTAGTTACATAAGTAATTATAACCAATAATGGAGAACTTGATACATCTCTATATTCCTTGCTATAAGGTGACAGTGACATCAAATGTGGTGTCACTTGCACACTGCGCCATAAAACCTCCAGGCAAAAATATTGGCGTATGTTGCCATTTCCTTCTCTAGTGAATCTTCCCAACCCAGGGATCGACCCTGGGTCTCCCACATTGCAGACAGACTCTTTACCATCTGAACCACCAGGGAATCCCTATAAAATCCCCAGAGGGTATTACTGATATTGGACAGTTTCATTTATATATCACAATACTTATATTTATATTTTCTCCTGTCTAAGAGTAAGCTGAAAAATACAAGATGGTGATATTTTTCTCACGGAGTATAAATGATAGACAAATTTGTTGACAAAATGTGTGCCCACAGCAGTCACAGGACCAAGGAGAGCATGTAAGGTGAAAGTTTCAGATGGATGTATATTTTAGCTTTTATATATGGATATGCAATTTTTAATCACATTTCTCTTTCTTTTGTTACTGATTTACAAACACATGTGAAAATAAAAAGAGTTTTCTATTTTGAAAACTAAAATTCCTGGTTTCTGATATAATGCTACTCTATAATTTATCATTTCCCTATGGAATCATCATAGTGACAGGCAATGTTTCTACCAAGACATTTCTAATGTAGTATTATTGTTTATAAGGGCAAAGGACTTTTAAAGGTTTCTGTATTTCTCATCATTTTTCAGTCTCATGGTGAAGAAAAATTTCTACACAGTAAAAAAATCTAACCTCAGGGACATCTTGTGTTACCTCAAAAGACTTAGCATTTGTATTGCGTCTGATGAGTAGGCAGCATCTGACACTATATCACTTCACCTGGACAGGATTTCTCCCTTCTTTCTTTATTCCAACATCCTCCTGTCAATTCTGTATCAGGTCACATTTTGTATCTAAGAGAGAAAAAGCCTGGAGCAAGGACTTTCTTGCTCATAACCAGCAGCTGCCACCAAAAAAATATCTTTATTTGTGGCCAGTGTTGAAGTCACACAGAAAAATTTCAATCTGCCCTCCTTATATTGAAAAGCAATCACTACAGTAGCAGCATTGCTTTTGAGTATGAACTACTGTTTGTGAACTGGCCACTGAGCACCCATAGTGAGAACACCTGGTTCTGTCAACTGTAGTTTGCAACCTAATTATTAGTATATGCACTGATATTAGTGATTCTGCACACATGCGTGCACGCGCACACACACACACACCTCTGTTATGGGATGCTAGCATGTCACCGTATCTCATCCTTCAACTTGGTAAAGTGACAGGATGTTTTTGTTTTATGTTCTAAGCCTAACTGTCAGGACTTTTAAAAATAATTATCTTTTAGGGTTAGTTAACAATTAATGTTGAGAATAGGATGATAATCAAACAATCAGAAAATTGAGAGCAGAGTGTTAATACAGTTA
Source organism: Odocoileus virginianus (assembly GCF_023699985.2). NCBI lineage: Eukaryota > Metazoa > Chordata > Mammalia > Artiodactyla > Cervidae > Odocoileus > Odocoileus virginianus. The sequence goes on from NC_069697.1 coordinate 36,134,631, forward strand.
TATCAGGGAAATGAATGACATGAATCTGACACAAAATATAGGCTATATTGATCTTAATTTTATCTAGTAAAAAATGATGACAACAAAAATGAAAAGATTCCTAAGGCTGTTTGCCACAAACCACACTTTGATCATTCACCAGTTATGAATTACTTAAAGGAAGGGATTTTGCTCATTTTGTTTGTATTCTCAGGATCAAACGTTGTACTTGAAGTATATCAGGGGCTCAGAATTTTTTGTTGAATGAATATGTGACCTTAAGACAAAATAATGTCAATAATCTCAAGTCTAACTACTCGTAATTCAGTGTAATCATGATACTAAATATCCAAATAAGATCAATGGCTTAATCATGTCATCGTCAAGTAGATATTCAAGTATTCAAATATCTACATTGATATTACAAAATTAAAAAAAATACTTTTTAGGGAGGAGGGGTTACCTCATGAGATATAGTTTATCTCCAGCTGGTGTACTGAGAGGCAAAATATACTTTTACTATTAAATTTCTGAATTACATTGAACAGTACCTGAGTCAGCACCTGAATACTACTGTGCCCTCTATAATGGGCCCTAAGCTTCCCAAGCTAAAAATATTCTTAATAGAAAAAATTGTATTTATTTCCTCCGCTTCATCTGAGATGATCTTTTGCCTTCAGAAATTACCATCACAGAGATATTCACTAAAACTCTTTGATTTTTTAAAAAAATTTCATTTAAGATTATGCATTTAAGGAAGAATAGCATCCTTTCCAATGATGGAGTTCGGATAGCGGTCCTACCTGCTCCACCTCATCGGCAGGGCGCGGCATTGCTTCATTATGCTGTTCTTCCAACATCGCCAAGTTTAACTCCTCTAAGAATTCATTCCTTTCATCTTCCAGCCAGCCTTCATCCACCTACATAAGAATACATTAGTACATTATATTCTGTTAGTGAGGACTCATGCTAAAATAGGGTAAACTTAAATGGTGACGCCTGACTAGTTCCTTTTATCATAACGATTCTCTTCAAAATACCAGCCTCCTATAGTTCACCTCTCAGAAGGAAGAAAAGGTGGTTAAAAAAAAATTGGGCTCATATGCTTTTTATCTTTTCCTAAAACAGAACTACAGATTTTCTCTCATAACTGAGTAGATCTCACAGCACAGAACATTACCGTCTTTCAAAATGTATGAAAAGCATGCTGCATAATCCACAGCTGTCATGCTCATTACCTCCGACAGTCCCCGTGCTAAAGAACTGCAGTGATACTAACAGGGCTATGAGACAATAGGGCCTTTTTCCTTAACAACAACCCCAAAGCAACTCCATACCAAATGCACCTCTCAATACACACACACACACACACACACACACACACACACACACACACACATCCTCTTGCTACCCTCACTCTGTTTTTGATTTTGAGGTGGATGACTTTCAAGTTAACAAGATGACTCCTTGCCACAAATACACACATTCACTTTATCTGAAAAAAAGGAAAATTCCAAGGTATTTTCAAAAGCAAAGTGATTCTATGGTATAACTATTGTGATTCATTTCTCAGACCCAATTCCAAGGAAAAAGACCTTAAATGTTGCATATAAGGGTGAGGGAGCTGTGTGAAGCATGCAGGGTTTTGTCTGTGGGTGCTGAAGGCAGATATTCTTGTGGGGGTCTTACACAAACTAAACCAAGCAAATCCTTTTGGCTTCTTAATACAAAGGGAAGTGGAAAACTCATGGTTATCTTGTTAATATGATAAGTGTTGACAGTCAATACAGATAATTTGCCTCAAAGTGGGTTTTTGGAGCTGGATTACATAAATTAGCTGTCTGTACTGATTGAATTAACTGGATAATTGTCAAAGTTCTTCTTTGCTCTGTTACAGTGGAACAGCAGTTTTCTAGTGAGTCAAAATTAACAAGAGTGGGAGATGTTTTCACTACCAGACTAATGCTTAAGCACCAAACAAACACATAAAACAAGCTTGTCTTTAAGAGAGCTGAACTTCTAAAACTTAAACACAAATAAACCTGTGTGCATGCTCAGTTGTGTCCAACTCTTTGTGACCCCCACAGACTGTAGCCTGCCGGGCTTCTCTACCCATGGGATTTTCCAGGCAAGAATAATGGAGTGGGTTGCCATGCCCTCCTGCAAGAGACCTCCCTGACCCAGGGATCGAGCCCATGTCTCCTGCATTGGTAGGCGGATTTTTTAATTTATCACTGAGTCACCTGGGAATCCCTGAGAAAACATTAAATTGCATCAGAAGAAGCATTAGTGTATATGCATCATATTCATTAAAAGAAGGCAATCATAGGTTTCTTTTTTATTTACTAAAGACTACCTAGACCTTAAATTATCTCAAACTTGACTGGGCCAAAAGCATCAATGCATTTATTCATCCTCATTTATTTCAACTTGTCCTGAATAACTTGACCAAGTTCCACCCCAGTGACTTTGATATGCAGATGAGCTATGAAAATTAAGCTGACTAAAAATTTAAATTCAGTCCAATTCATAATTGTTCAAGTTCATATTTTATAATCCCTTTTAAGTTTCATGAAGTTGCAAATGCCAGACTACAAAAGAAATTACTTAAAGCTAGAACTGTTTATTTTTTATAAGCATACCAAGGAATGTTTCTTTAATCAGGTCAAAACAAAATATTTGCCAACATTGCTACAGTGAATGATAGAACAGAATCTTTTGAAATTGAAATGAAGGGGTGGGGAAGACAAAGAGACCAAATGATAGAAATTAACAGTTCCCTATAAGCCTTTTCTTGTTAGCTAACCCCACAGATCCCTGAGTTGCCATGGGTGGTAAGTGTCCGTCTGCTTTGATAAGGCATCCCTTTAGGCTGGAGGAGTACACAACACACTAAGTCAGGAGAGATTCTTCTGGCTCACCTCCCTTCCCTGTCACATTTCCCATAATGTGACAGACTGACATAAATACGGCAGTCTGAGTCCAGTGCTCTGGCAGACTGACTTTTCCCTGGAGCTGAGCATAGTCATAATTATACAGGGGGATCTGTCCGCACACGTGGCATCTCAAAGAAAGGAACAAGCTGCACTATCTCAAAAGTTCTCTATAGTTCTTACAAGAGCCTGTTCTCACCCAGTGTCCCAAGGGGAATAGGACAAAATAGCAATATCTTTAATGGTCTAAGGAAGAAAATGGGCAGAAAATGAAAGTAAGTTGACAGGGAATGAAAGAAATGAGTTATTTAAAAATATTGCATGGTTGCACAGTACTGCCCCCAGCAACTCTGTAGATCATTTCTGAGAGTATTTGAAACATTTTTTTTTAAGGGTAGAAAAACGACACATAAACTTCCATACTCTCTCTAAATAAAATATACATACAAAAATGCAATAATGAAATATATTGAAACTGATGGGAGAATATGGTGATGTAAATACAAGTTTTGTTTTGTGTTGCTTTTGCCACTTTATAGCATGTAATGCTTAAATTACATTTTAAAGTATGGTGTTACAATGCATTTTCTTTCCTTATTTTTCTAGAAATCTGGTTTTCTAAAGGCAATCAGCTTTATTATCATATCAGTGTCATTATCTTTAAGATCAGTGGCATTATCTTCAGGATCAAGGGGTTAAGGAAGATCCTACTTTTGTCAGACAGCATGGTATCCTTCAGAGTCAGATGACCATCTTTTATCAATTGTGGAAAGTATTGTTTGAAAATTCATTCTCCAACATTAACTCTTGGGTTAGGAATGTAATAAGTTTAGTCAGTTATTCAAAACCACCACTGGTTCTACTGAGAATATTTAAGCTATCAAAGATTAACAGGATCTGGTCTTCTGCTATTAACTTCTCTTCTTTCATTATAGCTGTTACATGGCATAGTAAAGCAAATGCTTTAATTCTAAATTAATGAGGTTGTCTAGCAGTTTCATGGAAAAGGCAGGGAAACCACATGATAAAGTCAAAGTATCTTTTCTACAAAGGGTGACTATTGAGCTCTTTTCAATTTACCATTAATTTCACTAATATGTATTTAGCCTCTCTATTCTTTTTCGAGAAAATGGGATCATTGAGATTAACTGGTTTGCCAAATTTCCAAGTAATTAGTGCAATTTCATACGTATTTTAATAACTCACTCTCACATAGGCAGCCCAGCCAGTTGCAGCCTGTCCAACCCCATTGCCAAGACCTCAGGTGTGCAGCTTCAGTCTGCCCCGGGCTATGGCAGGCTTTATGGGAACCATTTAGAATGGTCAAGGGCATAAAGGAAATATATGCGGAAAGGGTGATCTTTTATAACCACTATATTCGAGTCAGGATTCAGTCTGACACTGAAATACACTTACTCAATGTAATTTATAGATAGGATGTAGTTACTGAGTCTGAAAAATATCAGATCAATAACCTAAAAGACAAATGGTGATATAACCAACTTCACTCAAACTACTGACAGAAAGATAGAATGGTGACAATGTAAGGTCCTTTCTGCATTGTGGTGGGGGATAAAAGGACATAAAAAGAAGTACCGATAGTACTTTGCTTCCACCATTACCTCTCCTTTACTTTCATGACATCTCCCTCTGTAAAGATATAAAAAATCCCTTAGAAGCTCTCAGTTTTTGGTTTGGGCCAGACAGACGTGTCTGTCATGCTAAACTTGGAAAAAATTCATCTACTATACATGGAACCACATCATGCTACCTAAGATATTTTATTTGATAAAGGCACTCTAAAAAGATTTGAGTTGATAGCTAGATATGCTAATATTTCTCTCATTAGAGATTCTTTTAAGATACCTTAATATGCCAATTAAGTATTTTTAGATGGCAACCTAAAGCAGGGATGCACACAGAATTAAATATCATGTAAGGTCAATCATTTTTCATTTATGAGTTAATTTTAAATAACTGGCAAGTGGAAGGAGAGAGTAATTATTCAATTTCGTGTTTCTTTTAAAAAATAAGTTGTTTAGCTGCCTTTATGTGGAGCAATATTAAGGAGTCTTTACTTATAATTGTTTTGATAAGGTTGGCAAACTGGAAATGATTGGGTTCTATTTTGTATGCCTGGTTTTACAAATAACTGTGGCACTGATCTGATGTGGAATAGCAGACGATGAACCTAAGGTTCAGTCCAAGGCTTTTGCTCTGTGTTCTGACCTGACTCTCTGGCCTTGCAACCAGCAGCAGGATTCTCCTGCACTCATCGCTAGACAGCTGGGCCACTGCCGCCTCGCGATCCTGGACGTCTTCCCCATTTATCTAGAAAACAAATGAAAGTGGCGCATTAGTTTCCATTTCCACAATGCTGCACACAATAAATGGCAAATATCAGCTCATTTATGGTAAATGTATGGACAATGAAGCTCACACAATGGGCTCGTCTTCAGCCCCTCGGTGGTAAGTGCCTTCACTCAATTACGCGCTTACTGTAAGAGGCATATCGATCCCTGAAGCATGGCGGACATCAGAGGAAGCAGTTATGTTCATAAATGTCCAACCTGCGCCCTGGCAACATACATCTAGCAACACAATTAACCAGCCCCTGACAGGTGACGTTCATCTTTCTCCGCTCAGAGTAATGGAAGTGTCACTCTGAGATAATGGTGCTGGGGAAAGCAGGCCCAGCAATACCACAACTGAAATCCGTCATCCTGCGCGCTCGCTGTGAGCCAATTAGAGAGCCGCCGTGTTATCTCTCACCGGGTGATGCTCCCGGCCGCTGCTGCTTGCATTTTCATTTAATCATCTCATATTTGCATGTGGGTCTGACTCAGTTGCCCCAAATCACTCTCTGGATATCTTTTTTTTTTTTTTTTCTCTGCTTTTTATTTTTTATTTTTTTTTTTTTAATTTTTATTAGTTGGACGCTAATTACTTTACATCATTACAGTAGTTTTTGTTATACATTGAAATGACTTAGCCATGGATTTACATGTAATCCCCATCCCAGTCCCCGAATCAAACGAGGACAAGCTCGTCGGTAACATCCTCGTCTACTCCAGCTTTTTTCTCAGACTTATCTGCTTCGCTAAAGCAACAAAACTAATGAAATAAGGTTCAGCTCTTAAGTATACTTAAATTAAAAAAAAAATGTTTTGTTTAATAGGAATGCTTATGAAAGAAGCCAAGCTTGAGTAAATTTTTTATTAAAACAATAGATTCTAGTAGTGTTTGAAATGTACCATTTTTTTCTAAGTGTTACAGAGAAAATAAGGTTCCTAAAATTTGCATTTTAAACTACATTTTCATGTTCAAAGGTATTTAGCTCTTATTGATGTATTTTTTCTTTGCCCTTTATAAATTTATTTTACTTTATAATCATTCCATTCCATAGAGACAATGAGATTTTTGACCCATAACGCATAATCAAAGAAAGTCGAAAGAAATTTCAATTGAAGAGGTCAAGTAATTCTATCTAAAATAAATATTAATTATGTCAATAAATTAAACAAAATGTGGCTGCACTGACCACTATTTTCAATGATTAATTTAACATCTTTCGTTGAGAATTTCTTCTTAAAAGCATGAAGTGGACTCCTGAGGTTTTCTCCTTGTGGGTCTCTGGGATTCTGGCTGACTCATGAAGACAAACATAATTATTTGAAGACAAGCTCAGGAATCTCATCTGTGCACCACAATCAATGATCCTTATAGACTCATATTTAGTATGAAGGAAGCAGACAATAATAGTCAAAGAAGGGAAAAATCACACAACCACATGCTGTATTTTCTTAATGTAATCAAATGAACAGCTCCTCAGTTTTTCACTTGTGTGTGTGGACAGGAAATTCAGCTTTTATAATTTTCAAATCTATTTTCCTTTCTCTTCTGTTTGCAATTTCCAAATAAAATTTATCAAATTAGAAAAAACAAAAACAAAACTTTGATTCCAAACTGGGGACTAATGACCCAGAAGGATATGTTGTAGTTTTCTTTTTTCTTGTAAATATATATCTGAACAGCTATTTCTGTACTGGGTCCAAGGCCTTTTTTCCTTTAAATAAACATAAATTGGCAGTGGAGGATTACTCCCCCCACCTGTGTGTAGTTTAAAAATAACAATATGAAAAGTTTTACTTTCTTTGAGTTTTGAGGACTTGCACCCCTTTCATAGTAATTCTTATAGTGTATCTGTGATGCATCTATGTGTCTATCTTTCTTTTGCATCTAGTCTTCTTCTTCCCTCCTTTGTAGGCGCATTGATCCTCAGGAGAATGAGTTGGATGATCTCACACAATTTAACTTAAACTTTCATGAAAAATTTGAAATGCAGTTCTCACTTTTTCTCATTTCCAAATTCTTCATGTAAATTTTACTTACCATTAATCTAAATACTCTTCATTCATGTTAATGTTGCTATTATGTTTTTCTCTATTAAAATGCAGATAATAGTGTCTCTTTCAGAGGGCTGTTACAGGATTAAATGGGTTAATATATGTAAAAGGTTTAAATATGTGACGTATACAGAAAGTGCACAAGGTTGGTATATATTACTATTAATGCTATTGTTGCTATTATTATTACTATGATTATTTATATTTTAATCCCTCAGAAAGATTCTTTTCTTCTAAACAAAGCAAATATATTAAAATTCATGCATAACAATGAAATCCACAATAGTGAACATGGTTCTAGCTTAAGGGATATTTATCTCACATGTATTTTTAATTCTTAGAAGGTCATCAAGAAACACTATGGCTGAGTTTGATTTCCTTTATAGTTGGTATTCTTCTATCTCCTCTGTGAACTCATAATGACCAGAGCTATGATCTTCAGTCTGGGCATTATGTACTTATTATGGGAGGACAGATCATATGTTGTAGAAACAGTTTATATGCAGAATCATAGGTGGAGTGAAATAAGCTTGCCACAGAAAACTGGCATTAACATGCAATTTTTATTTCTTTTTTAAAATAAAGGTCACCTTAGCCACCTGGTTAGTAGATTCCATTGTACTTGGAACATTAGTTTGATACTCAGGTTGATATTGAGACAAAAAATGCAGCCATAGGTTTCATCAAAGATTCTTTTCATGGAATGAAAAGACTTGAGGAATGGAAACAGAGCTTTCCACCTTCATTTGCTTTGTTTCCTGAATGATGGCTCATAGCTGAAAGATTGCTTGTGGGAAAACAGCTTCCTATGCCTGGAAACAGCACACAGAAAGGGTGAAGGAGCTGGAAATGAAGGAAGGATATAGATGAGGAGTAGAGTCATCACTATTTACTGAAAGACTTCCATTTCAAGACAATAGAGGGGAAAAGAGAGAGAGGAAGAAGACAATATGTGACTTTGTTATAAATTTTAAAAAAGCCTGCTGGATAATACATCTGTCTCATTTTCTGTGCATGGGCATATGTAAACATTAGTTTCAAAATGGATATTATCTTGGCTTAGAAGAGATTTGTGGCAATTACAAAGAGAAATCAGTCAAAATCCCACTTTAGGCCTCATCTCCTGTACATGCCTATGAGTGTGTGTGTGTGTGTGTATGTGTGGCCTCTCAGGTTGCACTAGTGGTAAAGAACCTCCTTACCAGTGCAAGAAACATAAAAGATGAGTGTTCAATCCCTGGGTCAGGAAGATCCCCTGGCGGAGGATGTGGCAATCCACTCCAGTATTCTTGCCTGGAGAACCCCATGGACAAAGGAGCCTAACAGGCTATAGTCTACAGGGCAGCAAAGAGTCAGACATGACTGAAGTGACTTAGTATGTGCATATGTGTAAAAACTTAGAAGTCTAGAAGTGTCTCAATATAGCTTCTTTTTTGTTTAAATATGACAATTTTTAGGTTTTTCATGTCAGTGTACCATGGGCAGGTAGGCAACTAAAGCTCTTGGCATTCAACCAACTATAGGTGGTAGAATTTCTTATTTGAAAACCCAAAAATCTTAGGCAAAAGAGGAAAGATTTATGTCAACTCTATTGATATTTTACTGTGAAAAAGAAGGCAAAGGAAGCATAGAGATACAGATGTGAAACAAATATAAGGAAAATAGTTATAAAAAAAAAGCAAGTAAGAGTAGGAAGAAATGCTAAGGACCAGTTTAGGGCAGAGAAAGAAAGAACTGATTAGAGGTTCTAATTAAAAGAACTAATCAGGTTCCACTGTTTTGAGCTTTTGCAGGGTGTTGTCAGGGAATAATCCTTAGAAACATGACTGGCTTTTCTAGCCAAGATTAGAATAATATATACTTACATGGAATTCTATATGCTTACTATGCCAAAGAGAATGCGAGAATAGAGCACACTTTCCTTTAGATAGCCAATCATGTATGTGTCTTCAGTTTTTCTCTGTGGCTCAGCACTACAATTTTGTTAAAGGACTTCCCCATATTAATTCCTGGGAACACATCTAATACAACCAGTCTGTAGCGATAGCACAGCAAATAGACTGTCAAGCACTTAAAAAAAAAAAAAAAAAAAACACAAGAGAGCTAGAATGTGTCCTCATGAGGCTGGGTCATAGTTTCTCTTCTGGGTGATCCCTACCTTCTATCAAGATTGTGTGAATACACGTGTGTGTGTGATGCCACCGAGGAAGGTCCTCTAACACGTCCACGGAGCACTACAGTTAGAAAATGAGGGCAGAGCCAGAGAAGTACCATACTTAGGTCATTGTGAACAGGAAATTAGAATCACAGTTGCTTTAACAAGACTCATTCAAATCAAAGCCAGCCAGGAAAGCTAAAGGATGAGAAGATATCCTCTCTTTCTCCTCCTCTCATCTCCCTGGGAAAGGAGTCATTAATTGTTCATTACAATGTATCCCATAATCTCCTTACCAGCCACACAGGAGCTATTTGTCTATGAGTACAATTTTGTCACGGTTTTCTTTAATATAATTTTACTATCACTCTTAAGACTCTTTGTTTCCTGTGTGTGCAGATAGAATTGAATTCCAGGCTTTTTAATGTGACAGGTATTTATTCATTAGATGTGACATATTTGTCACTGAATATAAACTAATCAGGCAAACCACAGCACTTTATCAATCCTGCTGCTGTTTCAGTGAACCAGCTTCATTACGGAATGCCTTATTATCCAGAAAATTTTTTATCTGATAATTTTAACTGCCCACAACATAGCCAAAAATAAGGAAGTGTCAGAACATATGGTATGCAACTATGGAAATGCATGTACTCTACATATATTGGACTCTACCTGCAGAACTAACAGATGCCACTTTACTAATTGTATTTGTGTATTGTGTATCTAACTGTATTTTACTAACTGTATTTGGGATGTGGTGAGCTAGAAACTAGGAAGGGAGTCTGTGAGGCTACAATATTGAATACGGGGTGTGGTGAGTAGAAGGTGAGAGGAAAGAGTGACAGCTGGTAACAGCATGAGGAAAATGACAAAACAGGGACCCAGCACAACAGAAAAAGCAGCCAACTAGGGTCATTTAATATCAGGGCACACAATCTTCCAGACCTTTCAGTCACCGAGCATTTTACTCCATTATAGCATTGGGTGGTGACTGCTGGGTATGATGTGACCCTCAGCATCAAAGGAAGGTTACTTTCTTTTCAGTTTACTTAATTGAAGATATTAACAAGGTAAACAACACATTTAAAATGATTCATAAGTCATATACTAATGAAATATTTTTTGAAGCTTTGTTATCCGGATGATACACTAAAATAATGTGTTTTTTATTTATGAGGATACATAATTAAAACTTTACTCCTCCATCTATCCTGTCACTCTCTCTACTGAATATCTGTGTTTCATCCCCTGATTTATTTATATGTGTGAAAGAGATATTGAAAATAGAGTAGCAGACAAGGCTAAATCTTAACTTCTTGATTAACTTCTCCTGCCCCTGAATTATCCAGTGACAGACGTATCCCATTTTGTTTAACCAGAAAGGAGATCACTAGAGTTGAAATTATATATTCTTGAAGTTTCCTGAGAACTACTGGGACAATGAATAATCTCCAGTTCTTTCCTAATTGGAGCTTTAGTAGAGAGTCCCTGATGAAGAAGGAGCTCCGTGGCCTCTCACTTGAGAAGGGAAAGAGTATGGAGAAGTGGTGTGATTTGGTGATGTCCCCCTAAAGAAAGGAAAGGAAACAGCAGAAGGCTGAGTAGGACAGCCCTCTGGTGTGGCAAAGCTTTCTCACAACAATGTCACATTGTACTGTCATCATCTGTGTATGCAGCTGTCTTCCTAATTACCCAGGGAGTGCCCCAAACGGTGCTGTGACAGCTTATTTAGTTTAAAGCCCTGGTTCCAGATAGAGTGTTGAATCCAAATGCATTGAATCAAAAGAAATATTTTTCAGGGGTTCATATCTAAGAAGGAGAAATGGGAATGATAGCGATAACAACTAAAAGTTTTACAGAATATATCAACAGGTTGTAACTTCTTCAATGTGTCATTTGAGTTCTCCTTCCTGTTTTACAGGTGTGATCGGCTTCCCTCGTTGCTCAGATGATGAAGAATCTACCTGCAATGCAGGAGACCAGGGTTCTATCCCTGGGTCAGGAAGATCTCCTGGAGAAAGAAATGGTTACCTACTCCAGTCCCTAGAGGAGGAAATGGCAACTCATTCCAGTATTCTTGCCTGAAAAATTCCATGGACAGAGGAGCCTGACAGGCTGCAGTCCACAGGGTCACAAAGAGTCGGACACAACTGAGTAACCAAACTGAACAGAAACCCACTGCAGTATGCTTGCCTGGAGAATTCCATGGACAGAGGAGCCTGGTGGGCTACTGTCCATGGGGTTGCAGTATTGAATATGAAGGAGCGACTAACACTTTCATTTTTTTTTTTTCTTTTTTCTGCAGTGAAATTCAAAGGCCTCTGTGTTGTTATTTTTTTGGGTTAAATTGGATACAAGAGCTGGGGTGCTGTGTCTTCCTGCAGCCTCTCTTTATGGGAAAGGACTCAGAAGTGACACAGTGGGCCAAGGAAGATTTATGATAGAAACTTTGCCTTTCAAGGTTTTTCCTGATTTGGCTTGGAACTCTTTCCAGTCTACACACCTCCCATAAGGTGGTACCATCTCTGTTGTTAAATGGAAATTTAGTCCATCTCTATGTTTTCACCTATCCATCCTCCACCTGTCCTCAGCAGTTCATTGTAAATAATTAAGACTTCATATTTATAAACTTTCATCATAACGGAATACTGGAATCACTGTTTACCTAATTTATTGTGGAAAAGGCAGCAATAAATGCTGTTGATGCCAGTAACAACAGCAGTTCATGCTTATTACACACCATACACTTATTTCTGGACATGCACTTATTACTCACTAGGTACATCACATGCTTAATCACATCTAACCTTTGCCACAATATATTTTACTGTTATCATTCTTTAATAGGAGGAAACAGTCTTATAATGAGAAGTTAAGTAAAGCGTCCAAGTAAGTGATGGAGCTGGAAGCTGAAGTTGAGGTATCTGAGTCCAGAGATTATGTCTTATTAATTATTAGCTAATAATCCTTAATAAATGGCACTATCAATTTTTTTTTAAAAAAGGTTTGAATGATAGCTTTTAGTTTTGTAGATGTTACTAACCAGAAACAAAGGGAAATTATTTTCTCTAACATTTTTCAAGGTGTGAAATAAAATGAAAGCTGTTGGACAGATAGAAGGAAACTAGAGAAAATAACTGCACCACGTACTTGCAAAATACGATCCCCTTCTCGAATTCGGCCATCTTTGGCAGCAATGCTGTTTGGATCTACCTGTAAGGGCGAGGACACAGTGTCAGCTGGATATGCAATACCGTCCCCAGAAACTTAAAATTTTTAAAAAATATGGTTCATGTTTTTCTATTGAGTGATAGAGGGCATGCCAGATTTTTCTCTGTCAACTGATTCTAAAAATGTTAATGAGCTATTTTAGAATTAATCATAATAAAATTAAGGAGAACAAAGTCCAATTTGATCTGTAGACCACTTTTCTTTCCCTCCTTCTCTTTCTTTCTTCCTTTTATCCTTTCTCCCTTTTTAATTTAATTTTATTTTTTTACATCTGTTCACTCATTTCTGTATCCCAGCTGTCAGATGTTGTTTTCAGCTGACATGATCCTCAGATGATGTTAATACCAGAATTCTCTGGACCCAGGAAATGTACTTTCTGCTAGGGTGATTTTTAAATCCTGCCTTAGCTGTCTGAGAAAACCTGATAGCTATATTCTTAAGTCCATACTTATTAAAGGGATTTCTGTGTTATGATCACATTAATTTATAAAGGGATTTATAATCTATGTAGCTCAAAAAGTGAAAAAAAAATCCTACCCATGCAGATTATTACTAGACACTACTTTACATGTAGGGTGAAGTATATTAACTATCACTTATTTTAGAATAAATAGATATTTAAAGCTCTTTTAAGAGCTTATCAACACTTTAATTGGCCAAACTTGAGTGATGACTTACTGTTCACTTTAGGTAATTTCATCTAGCACACATTTCACATGATGGCTTCCAACCATTTATTGGAGCTTATTCCAGGAAAGCCTGTTTTTTTTTTTTTCCTTTAAGCAAAGTATTTCAAGTGTAGCATAAGGTTGCTCCATCCTACCCAGATGTTAGATATTACTTTCTAATTAGGTAGTGCTACCCAATAAATGAGTTTTAAGTGATCAGTCAAGAACAAAAGATGCCACAATTACATGTATGATGTATAGGGAAACATTTTTTCCAAGTACATGTGTTCGGTTCCTGTGGCTTTTCTTACTATTCCCGAAACAAAAAGTTCCAAAGCTGACATGTTTAAATAGTAAACAGAGACTTACCTGAAGGAAATGATGGATAATTAATTAATTGTATCCTGTTTAGAAGCCATTCACAATGTAAAACTTTGTCTTTAGAACTATAATCAAACTAATATTAAAATTCTGCATTTGTACTTCCATATATACTACAAAAGATAATTCTGCACATGTTGCCTTATACTTCCTTACCATAATCAGAGGGGTTTTCATAGTTGTTTATTTAAAAGAGGTATATATGCAAGTCAAATATTCTCTGGAGATTTTTTTCATGGTAAGAACCAGTCAATAGATTTTTTGATAAAGTGATAAAGATTAACATTTATATTTATAGAATTTCATAATTTTCTAAGTGCATTATCTTTTCCTAGTCTAAAAACCTCTATAAAAGCAATACTAAAAGCAATATTGTACTGAATTTCTAGTTAAAGAAGCTGAAGCTTAGTAAGTTATGTAATGTTTTCAAGGTCATGGCCAAGAAAATTTGAAATAGCACAGGAGAGCAATTAGTATTTAGTTTGTCTAACCTCTGGGTTCATGCACATACATATAACATGCATGATTTCACATACATATGTGTGTATACATATATATATATGCAGGAATTATATAACATATATACACATATGTGTTCACATGTACATATGTAATTTTAAATCATATGTACATACCTTACTACTTCTCATAAAATGATTCTTTTGAGAGTTTCAAAAATCACCTATAATAATAAACTTTGCTTCACTTTTTTTCAAAATAATTAACACTGAAAGTATTTTACATTTAAGTCCCTCACTTTTTAAATTGAGGTATAGTGCATTTTATTCTTTTTCATATTCTTTTCTATTGTAATTTATTATAGGATATTGAATATTGTTCCCTGAGTCAATACCTCACTTTTTGAAAGTGATTATGTGGTTGAATAAAAGAAACTAATGGATGCACTTCTTGGATATGATATGCAAATTTATCTATCTTCAGCAGAGTAAAATATTAGAGTTTTAGTAAATATTTAGATTTTAGATTTAAAGTATTAGATGTGAATATTAGATTTAAAACAATTAGTTAATGCGATTGCTAACAAGTCAGATAAAAGGCACAGCAGGAATGGAAGGACAAATGTTTGCTGATCAAAAACTTTGCCTGACTTCCTGCATGCTTATGGGGCTTTATTCAAATTTAGACAATGTTACCATTTTTGCACTCTTTCTTACTGGGACTCTGTGGTGAAAGCATCCACATTGAATAAGCTGATAATAATTACATTACTTGGGCAACATAATTTACTTCTTTAATTGAGAATGACAAGTATTGGAACATGGCCAGTTCTTCACATTCAAGCCTCCCAAGGATTTTCCCATCGTGAGTCATTTCACTCCATTGCTCGCTGTCTGCCTCCCCTAATCTCTCTTCCATGGCGTTTCTTACCTCGCTGACATAAATGCCGGTGTCTTCTTCATCATCCGTTCGGTAACAGACTGTCAGGCCCAGCTTCTCTTGACTGCTAACACGACACAACTCGACCTCCTGGGAGAAAAACACAGAGACCGACATTTATCTCAGAGAGAAATCCCACAGCAGGATGCAGAACTCCCTGATATTCTCTGGGTCATCCTGGGATGTTTTCATAACTGTTACCTAACATTTGAATTAACCTAGGTTACCAAAATCCTCAAAATTCACTCCCAACATATATATTTGTATGATTAGGTCAACATTTTAAAATTTCATTATAAGGGTGGAGATGTGCAATTTTTGCATTAAATCATAAAATTTAAAAAACTCACAAATGATGTTCAAATAAAATATGTATAAATCAATAATGTGGAATTAAGAAAATACTTGAGAATGTCAATACAGGTAGCAAAATGTTTATAAAACTATTGAGAGTTCCTGTGTTTTTATTTTAATAAAACAACATAAAATTAAAATAAAAAAGATGAACTGGACGCTGCATCAATTCTTCTTTTGAGTTCTATATATGATGATAATCAGAGTTCTGTGTAGCTAGGCCAAGGTTTTCTATTATCTTGTAGCAACTCTCAGCCTTGGAAAGAAATGGGTTCATCCAGGCTGCAGCAAGAGACATCAACAGTCATATGGGCAGAGGCCATGATTCAAAATGCAGCAGTAAATGAACAAGGAATCACATTTACTGAAACACATGGCTACGGGGCTTGAAATGTCAGTCCTTAGGTAATGTATATTGAATCTATTTCCTGATTTATGTTCAGTAAAATAATAATAAATTTCAGTGTATTTCATTTTTATATAATGAAATAGACTTGTACTGCCCTTAGAAGCAGATGACTTTAGAATAAATTGCATAATTCCAAACAGTAAAACACCAATTGGTGCTCTTATCATGGAGAACGTGTTCCTATTGGATGGAGCATATAAGGCCCTTTAGTAAAGGGCCTTTCAGATGAGAAAGAGCTAATCAGATGAGGAAGATCAGAATAGATTTAAACTGGAAATGACCAAATGACCAAATCTAGACCAAGTTTCTAAAACTCAGGTTTTGCGGGAGTTATGAATTTGTCTGTCTTGCTTAACACTCTTTTTTCTCTAAGGCCTAGAACAGGTACAGCTTCAGTGTGGGAACTCAGTCCATGCTAGTTGACAGATAATGGCTTTTATTTCAAAACATGTCTGAGTGTTTGTTGTTTTTTGTAAACCAATAATCAATATTTCCTCTTTAGTGGGAGATAGATTTTGTGTGTACACATTGAGCGTGTGTATGTGCGTAAGTGAATGAAGGGAATAAAGTTTAATATAGTATCCATCATCTCAAGTAGTTACCAGGACTAAATAAAGAGATACTCAATTTCAAACTAGAGGATATTTCCAGTACACTCTGCTACATTTGAAGAAGTTTCTTCCATTTTAACTTTGTATTACAGCAAAGGACTTGTCATTGGAAAATAACCATTTATTTTAAAGACATACTACAAGCCATATGTTTATACTTGCCATAGGTAAATCCTTAACAAGGACAGACTGTCATAAGCTCCAGTGACCAACAATTTCACAGCTAACAGCAAATTAAAGAAAATTGAAATCTTGCATCTTGAGACATGTACTGCAAATTGGTAAAGTACATGAAACCATGACCAATGCTGACTTTCCAGCTGGTGGACAAAGATACTCTAAATTACACTATAGGGCTTAAAAAGGGCATGGCATACGCTGAACAACAACAAAAAAACTCTTTTCACCTAGAGGAAAAATAGGAAACAGTGACATGTTTTATCACCAGAAGCAAAAAGTATACACTCATGAAGGGCATTTTCAAAACTGGCAACAATTAATGCCTCCAGAGGGAAAGAATACCTGACTAGAACTGTAACATTATGAAGGAATTACAGCAACAAAAGAGCTCCAATTACAGCAATGAAGTATATACAGTTAAGGAGTAAAGAAGTTTGTGATTCCTAAGAGGCCTACAAGGAAATCTAAACATCCCATTGTTCTGCCCGTAGTCCGAGTCCCCGGTCGGAAAGAAGACTCCTCGAAATAATGCAACTTGCAATAGGGGAATTTATTACTGACTCGAGCCAGGGCCTCCCGCCCTCACTAAGGGTGTGAGGACGAAAGGCCCCGATCCCCAGTTCTCTCGGGTATTTATTAGGTCAAAAAGAAGCAGCAGGTAGTTGGCGCAAGCGGATTGGTTACACAGCGGGTAGTTGGCGCAAGCGGATTGGTTACACAGTTGCAAGGCAATTTTTGTTGGCCCAACGTGGGGCTTTCAGCTTTCCCCTGATAAGTTCCCTTTTTCCTTGCTAGGCATATGTTGATTGGCTAGCTCCAGGAGGCCTGATAATTATGTTACCCCGGGAAACCAGGCCTACTCCTAATCTAGGCTGCCTGTCATGGTGTTAGCCGTGACAGCCTCACACTCCGGAAAGAAGTTATGGGATGAGAGTGGGAACTTAAAGCAAACCAGGAGCTGAAATCCATTGACTTTCGATGTCCTTCCAAGAGCACGAGAGAAGCACTCCACGCTGCGGGAAGTCATCTGCAGAGGGAAGCCTTCCTTTCTTGAGTGTTTACTCTGCACTCTCAATGGTGTACATTGCTTTGTAAAATCAATCGTTTTGATTGATTGGTGTAAATCGTTTTGGTGTTTGTTTAAAAGATGCATATCTAAATATCCTGTAATAAATGAAACCAATCTATTAAAACGAAAAGGGCAAAATCACCAATAAAATATCTATATTGCAAACTGTTTAACAAGAATCACAAGGAAACAGAGATCTGGGAAACTGAGGTCATATTGAACCTAAGCAAAATTGTGAAGCCGGTCTCAAAGCTACCCACAGCACCTTTGTTTTCAATAGCATCTCCTCCCCTGCCCTTTTAAGATACTGGACACCCTGCATCTATTTCTTTAGCTTCCTGGAGTTTCTAAGGTCTGCCTACCTAGAAAGCCATTGGTGTTCAGGTTTGTCACCCTAATTACCTCCTAGCAAAACCTGGCCCTTGGTATCATCTTCCATTATCTCACAAGTAGCTCTTGAGAGATAAAGAAAATTGATAATAAATATTTCCTAAGGGGATAATTATTTATACTTTTTTAAAATGTTGTCCCATCCAGTGTTTGGTTCACACCAATAAAAACTGAGCATACAATTCTTATTACAAGCCTTAATTCAAAGGACTGAACTTATGGAAGTAAGATTCCAGGCTCTGAAGAAGACTCAAGTGAGATTTCCTGCAGCCTACAAACCACCTAACACCAGCTTCAAGAGTAGACTTGCAATTCTTTCTTTGGTTGAGAATGTTTTGGGTATTACATATTTCATATTGGTATACAGAAGCATACACTTTAGAATCAAAGTTTCTTTAATTCTATGACCAAATAATTTATAAGCAGCTACCTGTAGACCATTTTGTTTGTATGAGGCAAAGGTGGCTTTGTAAAGGCTGCTTATCTGAGAGGAATCCTCTAGCCCAGGTTTCATTTAGTATTCTCTTCACAGTGCGCACAAGCCTCTGACTTCTGAAAAAACAACCTCCTGGTAATAGAGTATGTTTTCCCTAACAACTTTCATACCTTTCCCTCTGTCACAAGGAAGCTGTTTGATGAAAAACATAAAAGTGAAATGCTCTCTTTGTACATTTTCTTTGCAAAGACAGTTCTTGGGCATCTACAAATCAAAGCCAAGCCCTCCTGGATGGCGCTGCTAACCATCCATAAGGCATTTGTGACTAGAGTGGAAGAATCTCTTCATACACCTGGTGAAACCACATTAATTTTGGCTTAAATGTGCTTTAAGATCTTAGGTTCCGGGAATATGTATAATCCCTTAAGAAATCATGCCATAATATCTAATCCTATGAGAAATTGATCATGGATGTTGAGGGTGGAGTAAGAGATTAAAGTTAGGAGAGTTTACTGTGAAACATCCTTCGAATCGTAGAAAGAATGGGATTTTTCTATAAATCGGTTGCACTATAGTGCTGTGAAAATTTTATATTTTTATGATTTGGTCTCAGGTGGAACAAGGAAGTTAAAAAATATAAACACGCTTTTGCTTTTCAGGTGGAATTCTCTTATTGGACGATCTGAGGCTTCAGGCTGCCCGCAATGTCCGTTTATTGGAGTGTAATTGCTTTACAATGTTGTGTTAGCTTCTGATGGATAACAATGTGGATTTAAGCAAATTATTTCTACACTCCAAGGAGCCTGAGGCCCATGGCATGAGTGAGAAAATTCAGAGGCAATCCGTACTACAAGGCTTCCTCTGAGGCTAAGCAGTAAAGAATCCACCTACAATGCTGGAGCTGCATGAGACATGGGTTCAATCCCTGCATCAGGAAGATCACCTGGAGCAGGGCACAGCTACCCTCTCTAGTCTTCTTGCCTGGAGAACCCCATGGACAGAGGAGTCTGGCAGGCTGCAGCGCATAGGCTCACAGAGTCGGACATGACTGAAGCGACTTAGCATAGCACGGCAATCAGTACTACACAAGCCAGAATGAAAACCAGGGCGAGACAGGATGGTCACCGATACCAACTGACAATCCAGAGATGGGGTCTAGTGTGCCCATATTTGTATTTTAATTTTATTTCCTTTTTATTTATGACAACATGTGCTGTGTTGTGCTTAGTCGCTCAGTCATGTCCTACTTTTTCCGACCCCATGGACTGTAGCCCGCAAGGCTCCTCTGTCCCTGGGGAGCATTCTTCAGGCAAGAATACTCGAGTGGGTTGCCATGCCCTCCTCCAGGTGATCTTCCCAACCCAGGGATAGAACCCAGGTCTCCCGCAATGCAGGCAGATTCTTTACCATCTGAACCACCAGGGAAGCCCAAGAATACTGGAGTGGGTAACCTATCCCTTCTTCAGGGGAACATCCTGACCCATGAATTGAACCAGGGCCTCCTGCATTGCCTGCAGATTTTTTACCAGCTGAGTCACTCGGGAAGCCCCATAAGACAACATATCCACTATTTTATCAGCTTAGCTTTAATCATATATAGCTATCTTAAATTTTGCAATGTTGATTACTAACTAGTGAAGTACCACACTTAGTTGTCCCAACAAGATCTTTACTGAAAATGAATTAAGTGGGAAATATGAAAACTTTAACCTCTACATCCATGAGAAGCTTAGATACTCTACTGTGGAAAAATAATTTCGATTCACTGTCTCCTGGATAGTGAAAATCAGGTATAAAGTTCAAAAAGAAATAAGCAAAAAACCTCCTGAAATACTTAAAATTGCTGTCACATTTCAGGTTCGGACACCTCAACTCCAAACATTCATAACAAATTACTGCAACTAGTAACTAAATCACATTTTGTAGAGACATTAAGATAAAAGTGAAACACATGGTCTTGTCTTTACATTGACACCTTTTATCTCACCACTGAGATGAAGTGAATGGTTGGTGAGGACTCAACCACTTTCCCTTCCTAAAGATATTGTTGCAAAATATAGGTAGTATTTAGCCCCTAGTTTCCTGTTCTTAGAGACTTTCTCTTTCTGGATCTTTTGAGAAATAAAGGTGCCACATTTTCCTTGATCCAGACTGTCTCCTTCTCGTGGTTTCTGAATCACCTTGCTACCTGCTAAGTCACCTCAGTCGTGTCCGACTCCATGTGAACTCATAGATGGCAGCCCACCAGGGCCCCCCGTCCCCGGGATTCTCCAGGTAAGAATATTGAAGTGGGTTGCCATCTCCTTCTCCAATGCATGAAACTGAAAAGTGAAAGTGAAATTGCTCAGTTGTGTCCGAGACTCTTAGCGACCCCAAGGACGGCAGTCTACCAGGCTCCTCCATCCATGGGATTTTCCAGGCAAGAGTACTGGAGTGGGGTACCATTGCCTTCTCCACTGAATCACCTTAGGAAGTCTTAAATTACCCATTTGGAATAAATTTTACACCTTAACAAAGAAAAATATGTTAGTTTTGTTTATACTTTTAACTGAGGGAGGGAATGGATTCATGAGGCCAGTAATTGAGCCCATGTCATGAAAACTGGACCAGGAATAGAAACGAGAAAGTTAACATCAAGGTGAGTGTGAGAAGTGGTTTGTATCATTCTGCTGTGTCAGTTATAGAGTCAGGCCAGCTTCAGGCACACCTGCCCTTTAATGGGCTTTCACTCAGCCCTGCTCTGTCTACATCAAAGAACAAAGACAGGGGAGGAAACCACAGAAACATGCTGGTTACATCAGACATGTTTTTTCCCCTTATTTTGAGCTTGTGCCTTTTGAGAAAGCTGCACTTGTTTTTAGATATTAGGATCATATAGTCTACTTTTGTAACCCTGGGTTTTTCAGAGTTGACACTTGAGATTTGAACAAAACATTAAATGATCATTTGTTAGCTTATAAATGGCAGCAATGCTAAATATCCATAGTCATTTTTTGTCTATGTTTTGTGATTTGTATGTTAGCTCTTGGTGGGTCTCCATCAAAATAATTCAACATATCATAGCAATCTATGGAAAAAATTACTCCAAAATGTTATCTCCATGGTTTCTTTACTTCTAAAATATCCACTTTAGGATTTCATGCTCTAATCAGCTCAGATACTCTTCCATTCCCACTCCAGCATTTGTGCTCTATCAGGGGATCCTGAACTAGTTGTTTTTTCACTATCAATAATTCCCTTATGCCCTCTCCTCTCTCCTTGCCCAGCTTGAAACAGCAGTTAGTAACAATACTCTTTTAAAATTCCACATCCCCCTCTTTGTTCTCAGCCTTCACCGTATCACCCAGCAAAGGTCAATCACTGTTAGGCCCAACTATTCACTCCCTTGGGTTTTCACCTAAATGGCTGCAGTATGGTCCTGGAGGAAAAGGCACAGTCATGCAGACCACATGGACAGCTTTCACTGTAAATTCATTCCCACAAACCTCAAATGGACCATCAACACTGGTCGACAATCCCACATGCTTCCCTTGTGAAGCTGCTCTTCTTTCTTCATAAATTTTCCAATAAAATATGCCCACTCTCAGCTGATGGCCTCCCCTCATACTTCACAGGATACTAAGAGATTCTTATTACTTCAACTTTGCACTCTCCCAGATTTTGCACCCCCTTTCTCTACAACCCTGCTATGGCATCTTCTCTCTCTCAACCCATAGTCAATCATTCAATTTCACACTTTGAAGGAAAAAAAACAAGCCATGAGATGGAAACTGCTACATCTTCCCTCAACTCAGAATATTAATCTAAATTAATCTGTATTCACCCTGTAGAGTAGAAACTCCACAACAATGGCGATCCACTCTAGGTTGAGGGCCGCTGACAGAATCAAATAAAAAAATTTGGAAGACATAACAGAATAGACTTGGTGTTCACCCAGCCTGAATTCACAAGCAGAGAACTTTGACCATGTAAAGGTACAGAGACAGGGAAAGCATGACAAGTTAGATGAGCTTTTAGTAGCTAATGTGTGTGAAGCTAAGGGTTGAAGATTGGAGTGGGTGAGAGTTCATGGTGAAAAATAAAACTAGAAAAGTGGCAAGATCATGGAAAAATGACTACACTATAGTAAGTAATTAGATCTGCAAAAAAAGTAAAGAAGACTAACTGAAAAGGAACTAACATAGTCTGATTTGCAGTTTGGGAAATGGCTTCAGCAATAGCATGGCCCATGAGTTGTAGGGGTTAAGAGATGGGAACACAAGTGGGGAATGTTATCAACACACGAAGGAGAAGGTAAGGGTTTGAATGCCAGCTGTATCAGTCCTTAAACACTGTTACAATTATTGCTATTTTATTGATAAGGAAAATGAAGCATCAGTTCAGTTCAGTCATTCAGTCGTGTCCGACTCTGCAATCCCATGAATTGCAGCATGCCAGGCCTCCCTGTCCATCACCAACTCCCGGAGTTTACTCAAACTCATGTCCATGGAGTTGGTGATGCCATCCAGCCATCTCATCCTCTGTCATCCCCCTCTCCTCCTGCCCCCAATCCCTCCCAGCATCAGGGTCTTTTCCAGTGAGTCAACTCTTCGCATCAGGTGGCCAAAGTATTGGAGTTTCAGCTTCAACATCAGTCCTTCCAATGAACACCCAGGACTGATCTCCTTTAGGATGGACTGGTTGGATCTCCTTGCAGTCCAAGGGACTCTCAGGAGTCTTCTCCAACACCACAGCTCAAAAGCATCAATTCTTCAGTGCTCAGCCTTCTTCACAGTCCAACTCTCACATCCATACATGACCACTGGAAAAACCATAGCCTTGACTAGACAAACCTTTTTTGGCAAAGTAATGTCTCTGCTTTTTAATTTGCTGCCTAGGTTGGTCATAACATTCCTTCCAGGGAGTAAGCGTCTTTTAATTTCATGGCCGCAATCACCATCTGCAGTGATTTTGGAGCCCCCATAAATAAAGTAAGCCACTGTTTCCCCATCTATTTGCCATGAAGTGATGGGACCGGATGCCATGATCTTGGTTTTCTGAATGTTGAGCTTTAAGCCAATTTTTTCACTCTCCTCTTTCACTCTCATCAAGAGGCTCTTTAGTTCTTCTTCACTTTCTGCCATAAGGGTGGAGTCATCTGCATATCTGAGGTTATTGATATTTCTCCCAGCAATCTTGATTCCAGCTTGTGCTTCTTCCAGCCCAGCATTTCTCATGATGTATTCTAAATATAAGTTAAATAGGCAGGGTGACAATATACAGCCTTGACGTACTCCTTTTCCTATTTGGAACCAGTCTGTTGCTCCATGTCCAGTTCTAACTGTTGCTTCCTGACCTGCATACAGGTTTCTCAAGAGGCAGTTCAGGTGTCTGGTATTCCCATCTCTTTCAGAATTTTCTTCAGTTTATTGTGATCCACACAGTCAATGGCTTTGGCATAGTCAATAAAGCAGAAATAGATGTTTTTCTGGAACTCTCTTGCTTTTTCGGTAATCCAGTGGATGTTGGCAATTTGATCTCTGGTTCCTCTACCTTTTCTAAAACCAGCTTGAACATGGAAGTTCATGGTTCATGTATTGCTGAAGCCTGGCTTGGAGAATTTTGGTATGATATAATTCATAATAATACCATAATAATTATTAAATAATTTCTATTAATTTTCAATGAATTTAATACTGCAATAGGTTCACTGACAAATTCATGGTTCACATACTGTTGAAGCCTGGCTTGGAGAATTTTGAGCATTATTTTACTAGTGTGTGAGATGAGTGCAATTGTCCGGTAGTTTGAACATTCTTTGGGATTGCCTTTCTTTGGGATTGGAATGAAAACTGACCTTTTCCAGTCCTGTGGCCACTGCTGAGTTTTCCAAATTTGCTGACATACTGAGTGCAGCACTTTCACAGCATCATCTTTCAGGATTTGAAATAGCTCAACTAGAATTCCATCACCTCCACTAGCTTTCTTCATAGTGACACTTTCTAAGGCCCACTTGACTTCACATTTCAGGATGTCTGGCTCTCGGTGAGTGATCACACCATCGTGTAAGTGAAACATAGAGATAAGTAACCTGCTCAGAGACACGTAGTTAAGTCAGAGGCAGAGCTGAGATTTAAGTCCTAACTGAAGGAGTCAACTTCAGGTCTCAACAGCGCCTTCCTCTGTTTCCATATATAACTCTCTCATTTTTCTGTTTTAAGCTTAAATAATATCCTGGGTAGCATCCCTCTGCATCACTCTTTCTAAAGCAGGGTCTTTCAAATTCTCTACAGATATTTAACCAATGCTTAGAAACTTCTTGACAACTATGATTATTTATTTCTTTTTATTAGCAAATTTGTATTTTATTAGATTGCTTACTTTCTATTGTCTGTTCCCTTTACTATCCTATAAGCAGGTATTTTATGTAGTGTTTTTCATATCCCACAAGGCTTAGATATGAATCAAACTCTTGAGGACAGTGCCATGCCATCTTCATTGCATTCCTAATGCCAGCAAAGTCTGGAAACTTATGAGAAGTCCCATAAAGAAGACATCTTTTGGATGCTAACTACTACAGTGAAGTTGGATATAGACTGTAATTGCTTTGGCATATTTGTACCTTAGTATAATTGTATTTGATTAAGTAGAGTATATTCAAAAAACTGTTCAAACAATAAATGTGACTTATTCTCTTATAATCTCTGCCAATAAAATAATCAGAGTGAGCTGGGAAAATAAAGCAAAATTAATTATAAAGTACTAATTCTAAGAATTTCTCTAGCACACTTAGTGTGTATTCACTTTATTCACCTGATACTTTCTTAACACCTGCTATGTACCAACACCCTCATTTAGGACTGGAAACTTTTATATACCAAACATTGTGATAAATGTTTTGGGAATAATGTCACATTTAGTTTTATAAAACTATGACAGGCTAATATAGTGCATCATAGTTATTTACGATCCAACCAGCATTCAATTACTTTCTTTTTGGAAACATTAACCTATATTTCTTGTGCAGAATTGCACCTTCTTCTTTCTTTATCTACTTGTTTGTTCAATGCTGATTTCAGCTTTGGGAGCAGTCATGTGATCCAGATATCAGTCAATGAGTGTATTTTATTCATTAACTGTAATGATCATTTTAATAATGGATATTTGATAGGGTTTAATTAAGGCCATCAATATCAGGCTTGAGACTTTTGTTGAAACTGTTGAGAAAAGAACATTTGTCTTTCCTGTTGTACTTAAGCCTATAAGACTATAGGAGCAGCTCAGATATTCATTTTCCCACAATATGTAGACCCTAGGAATAAATTCAGCAAAGAGGAGGTAAAAGCCAAAAGATAGGGAAAGAGTGAAATTTAGTGGCATCATTTGAGCCCCTGGATCAAGTTATGCTTGAAACAAGATCTTCTGGAATTTTCAACTCAAAAAGTTAATACATCTCTTTTTTCCCCCTTAAGTATCTGTTTTTGGTCATCTGTTTTTTGGATCAGAGTCCCAATTAATATTGGAAGATGTTACAAACTTCATTTTACGTATAAAATGATTCAGGAGCAGTGTTTAGTAACTTACCTAAGGTTACTTAGCAACTATTTGTCTGAATCAGAAATTGAACATAGGTTTTTTCCTTTTACTCTGAAGCTTGTTTTTTCAATCAATACACTCTTCTAGTTCAATGATGATTTAAAAGCTCATTGTCTAGACTGAGGTTTAAATACATACAGAACTCACAAAAGTGCAAAGACATACATGGTAAAAGATAGATGAGATGAGGCAAGGGTCAAGAGATGAACCAAAAGAGGGAAAGTTCCAGAGAGAAGCTACCTTCATGCAGAGAGTGAGAAGTTCAGTGCAGCTATTGCAAAGGGTGCTGAGGGGAATATGAAGAGAAGATGCCAGAGAGTTAAGTTAGAACCAAATTCTAAAAGGTCTCATGACAAAAGTACTGGGAAGAAAAAGGAGAGGGAGGCCAATATGCAAAATTTAGGGTGTTTCATCTTCTATAAACTACAAAGAATTATGAAACTAAGACTATTGAAACAAAGGATTTGGTTTTTTAGCATTCAGCTGAGGCAGATGCATAAATTTCTTCTATTTTATTTTCAAAACAGATTAAGTTTTGAGAAAATTAATATAATCATAATTTATTTCACAGGATTATTTGGAAGGAAATTATAGACACAACTTAACTCATCCTCCAACTTTTATTAATAGAAATGACTTCCCCACATTCACCAGATAATTTAGTTGCAGAGCTAAGCTAGAAGCCAAGTCTCCTAACTTTTATTCAATCACTCTTAATAACTGTTATCATGTTGGTTCTCATATTATTTGTTAAGTAATTCTCATCTGGGGTGGTAAGTTGGGGTGTGCATGGAGGAGAGTGTGTTGGGATGGGAAAATCATTGCAAGAAATGAGAGAAGCTGACGGAAGTGGGTTATGAAGGTGAAATTTGTGGAAGCAGGAACAAAATTGACCAGTGATGTTAGCTGTAAGGTAAACTGAATCATTGCTGGGCTAGATGAATCACTAGTTGGAATCAAGCTTGTTGAGAGAAATTTCAACAACCTCAGATGTGCTGATGATACCATTCAAATGGCAGAAAGTGAAGAGGAACTAAAGAGTTTCTTGATGAGGGTGAAAGAGGAGAGTGAAAAAGTTGCCTTGAAACTCAACATGAAGAAAGGATCATGGCAGCTGGTTCCATCACTTAATGGCAAATTAAAGGGGAAAATTGAAAACAGTGACAGATTTTATTTTCTTGGGCTCCAAGATCACTGTGAACCATGACTGCAGCCATGAAATTGAAAAGACGCTTGCTCCTTGGAAGGAAAGCTATGACAAACCTAGAAAGTGTATTAAAAAACAGAGACATCACTTTGCTGACAAAGATCCATATAGTCAAAGCTATGGTTTTTCCAGTGGTCATGTATGGATGCGAGTTGGACCATAAAGAAGGCTGAGCACTGAAAAACTGATGCGTTCGAATCGTGTTGTTGGAGAAGACTTGTGAGAGTCCCTTGGACTGCAAGGAGATCAAACCAGTCAGACCTAAAGGAAATCAACCCTGAATGTTCATTTAGGGTTGGAAAAGAACTGATGCTGAAACTAAAGCTGCAAGACTTTGGCTATCTTATGCAAAGAGCTGCTTCATTGAAAAGACCCTGATACTGGGACAGATAGAAGACAGAAAGAGAAGGGGGCAGCAGAAGATGAGATGGTTAGACAGTATCACTGATTCAATGGACACCAATTTGAACAAACTCTGGGAAATAATGGATGACAGAGAAGCCTGGTGTGCTACAGTCCATGAAGCTGCAAAGAGTCGGACACGGCTTAGTGACTAAACAACAACAACAAACTGGATCAGTGTGCTAGCAGAGAAGGGCTTGAGTTGAATTTTTTTTTTAGAAGTATTCTTTCAACCCTTTGTGTCTACAGCAGATTTAAAAAGAAGAAATAGCACACTAAAATTTCATACACAAGTATTGTTCATTCTCTGAAAGCCTCAAAATACCTGTTGCCATTTTCATAGTATGTGTTTCACCTGGCCCTGCTGTCTTAAGTGTATCTCTACTCTCGGCAATTGTAAACTATCTTTTTTTTTAATTGCTGAAACTAGCTTTTTCAAAAGGAAGTGTTAACAGCATTTCTTTGATATTAACCATGTGTATTCTGAAAAGTAAATAGTTGAAAAGGCCAGGGTGACCCTTTGTGTCATGATAGTCCCTCATTCAATGACTGTGCTTCTTGGTAACATTTACCATCATGCTTTCAGTCTGTCTGTGTTTTAAGTAAAGGAGATCTGAGATGCTGTTTTAGGGTAAAAAAGGAATCATTTTGAAGAGGTAGGCATTTACTTGAGAAAGACAAAATATCTTTTACCTAAATATAAGACAACTATAGCTGTTTCTGGGTAGTAAGGTGAGCATATTAAAGGAATAAAAGTATAATCTACACATTCACAAAATGATTCTAAGGAGCACCTAAAAATGAACTGAGTAAACAGGGACTGAAATAGGTTATAGATATCAACATTGGATGACTAAGAGGTATCAGTGCTTTATCTAAGAGAAAACAATGTCATTTGCGAGCCAAAATATTGGAAGACCTGTTGAATATTTAGTACAAGAATTGAGACATTGCCTATCCCTTGACAAGTATATATGGCTAAGAACAAAGTGGCAGAATGAAGAGCTAGAGGGCTATGGCCTAAGAAAACCCAAGAAGGCATACATTTGGCTTTGGTGAGTAGGGCTAACATGCCATTCCAAAGGGCACAGAGTTTAGTAGTGGCAGTAGATTTATTGTGAGCTTGACTGCATGTGTGCTAAGTCACTTGAGTCGTGTCCAACTCTTTGTGACATTATGGACTGTAGCCCTCCAAGTTCCTCTGTCTGTGGGATTCTCCAGGCAAAATACTTGAGTGGGTTGCCAAACCTCCTCTAAGGGATGCTCCCATCCCAGGGATTGAACCCACAACTTTTATGTCTCCTGCATTGGCAGGGGAGTTCTTTACCACTAGTGACACCTGGGAAGCTCCTTTGCGAACTTGAGCTTAAAGGAAATAATCTGGGGCATGATAGCAAAAACTACTTTTTTGAATTAGAATAATGATATTAATCTAAATTTACCAGATAATATTCCATTTTTCATTCTCCATTTTGGGACAATATGCTGAAATGCAATATAATTTTTTTTTACTAGTAATAGTGCAAACCTACTATTTTCTTCAAGGTAGGGAAATAAATTGCAAAACTTATACAAAAATGATGAATATTTTACATTGTAAAACATAGAATAAATTTGTGTTCCTGGAAGTGGATCAAAGGAACTAGTCTTTTATATTGTCGTATTTTTATACCTAATGTTTGAGACCTTGATTGAAAATATGATAAAATAATTAATTAAATTTTCTTCTAACTAAGAAAACCCAAAATATTCTTTGCCTTACCATGATCTATCAAGAATATGGTACTTTATTCAAATATCTGATGATCAGTAAGCAGCTTGTTCCACAAGATTAATTACAAAAAGATGTTTGGTGTCCCACATCTCCAGATTAGCATGACAGTGTATAATAATAAAACATTTCTTTTTAAATACATAGTGATTAATTGTAGGTAACAGGTTGATCCTGATTTTAGCATTTATTTCATATTTGATAGGTTCTGTGGTTTGCCATTGGCCATTATCCCAGTGTTCAAGGAATTTATCTGTTAGCACAGATTCTAGATTTTTCCTTTCCTATCCCTTCTTTTTGGAACCAGATCTCCTAGTGATTTTTTTAAGGCCAGTCTGTTATGATGCATGAAATGCACTGCATCTTTATTGTCCTGGGAATAAACTCTAATAACATGCATTAAAACCAATTAGTAGACCCGAATATCTTCTGATTTAATGAATGAGAAAGGGAGAATGTACATTTATCTATTTCAGATATTATACATTGAGTTCCAGACTGGGAGACGCCCGTGTCTATGTTGACACAACAGAAATTCGTCAATCCTTCTCAGAATTTCTCTTTATTTGAAAAGCATTCAGGAACTTTTCCAGCATATGTTATTAAGGAAACATAAAAGGAAGATTAACAAAGCAGATGAAGAGGGGAAATAAATAAACCTGTTGACAAGATGAACTTTATTTCCATCAGCTGGTTATTGGAGCAGGAAATACAGGCTTTTCTAATGAGGCACTGGGCTATGACAGTGATTTTTTGTCTAAGCTATTTTATAGTGGGTGCGAGGGAGCTTTTCCTGTGGTCATCAAAACAGGAAAAGGCACAAGACTTTTAAACCTGTCAAGATACCATGAAAGTTATAATGATTGTTCCCGAATTATTTTTTCCTGTTTGGTAAAGTAGAACTTTCATATAATCAAATGTGTTCACATTACCTCCATAGATATTTCTGATCTAACTGAGGAAATTAAACCCTAAAAAGAGATCTGTTACAAAATATAACAAAAGGTTTAAAATGTAGAAGTTAAAGCTTTGCATTTTTACTCAACATTTTTACTTTTTCTCCAAAAGCTCAAGATAACTCAGTG
This sequence comes from Odocoileus virginianus, assembly GCF_023699985.2. Lineage (NCBI taxonomy): Eukaryota > Metazoa > Chordata > Mammalia > Artiodactyla > Cervidae > Odocoileus > Odocoileus virginianus. Next base: position 36,165,274 of record NC_069697.1, read on the forward strand.
AGTTTTTAAAAAAATATTTTTCTTAAATCAAGAAGTAAGGTATGCATTCTGAAGCACCCATTCTTAGAAAGAAATTCCCTGGTGGCTCATATTGTAAAGAATATGCCTGTAATGTGAGAGTCCTGGGTTCAATTCCTGGGTCGGGAAGATACCCTGGAGAAGGGAATGGCAAACCCACTCCAGTATTCTGGCCTAGCGAATTCCATGAACACAGGCTACAGTCTGTGGAGTCGCAAAGACTCAGACATGATTGAATGACTAACACTTTCATTCTTGGAAAGGAGAAAGTCCACTTGGGAGGGCTGTACATTTTAAACGTTAGAGAAGCTTTCTCAAAATGTACATAACATTATTTGCAGGTATAATTTCATGTATACATATTTTCTAAGTTTGGTCATTCTAGACCTATATGATTCATGTTAACAATGAACTGTAATGTTTATCACATATTATCCTATGATCTATTTTTTAGATGCAAAATAAATAATGGTATGGACTTTTCTGAGCTTGTAAAGTTTCATAAAAATGCATATAGTCTCACACATATGTATCAATTTTTATTGTAGACAGTATAATTTCCCCCAGTGACTCATATATAGTGTATACTTATATATTTATGTAACCATGATGCCAGTTTGTGGAATTTAGAGCAGTAGTATTTTATCATATTGGATAGACATTTAAATAAATAATGATCAGATCAATTTAAATTATTTATTTTACATATTTATTTATTAAAATATTTTACATTATTTGGCCAAATGCTTTACGAAATTATTTTCCTTTGGGATTCTGAAAAGTAGACATGTTCTCTGTTGTTAATGAGATCAGTCTGGATATTTTGACCACTTGAAAATTAATTTGCATCATTGCATTATGTATTCTGCAGCCTGATTTGATAACTACGTACAAAAACATGAGTCATCAACATTAATCTGAAGTATATCAGCATCTGTTCACTATCACATAATTTACAATAGTAAACTATCGTAAATGTCCTCTATGTATGCAATATGATACTTCTTAAATAAGTAAGGGCATATCTGAATAATAGGATAGTAAGACTCTGGAGAACTTTTGTAACATGGGAAATGATCATTACAAACACTAAATAATAAAGCAGGACACAAACTTACATAACACATAATCATCCCCCTTTTGTTTTTCATTTTTTAGTCTTGTAGTCAAAGAAAAATTTCTGGAAGAAATGTGAGTAGTTAACTCTAGTTACTATTATTATGATCATGATTCTTTTATTTTTAATATATCCTTGTATTTCCAACTATATTTTCTATGAGTATGCACTTACTTAGAAAAATAAACACTATTTAAAAAAACTAATATTAATTATTGAAAACAAATGGGTGCTCTGTACATCACGGAAGCCCACAGATCTCTATTCTTTCCCTTCTATACAACTGTTATTTACTAGAAAACACTAATTAAAAAGCAAGGAAAAAAAAGGATTTTGATCAATTCAATGGAGTAAGAAGAAACTAAACACAAACAACAAAAAAACACTTCGTGTGGGTAAGAAGCTCAAATGGTTTATCTCCGTCAAAAGAAGACACAGACACTAAGCCTTGGTTGTGTTTTTAACGCCATGAATTCAGTTAAGCTTTTCAGTTATGGAGTGTTAGATCCTGAAGTTGTGTTCCTCATAGGACCAAATCCACATAAATATGTCAGATTTACTGACTCTCCACAATTCTGATCTTCTTCCCAGCTTGCTTAATGGCATTATCATTGTGCCAATCAGCCCAGTTTAGGTCTTCAGAGTAATATTGTATTCTCCAACTTTGCTCTTTTACAGACAACTGACCATTGCCTATAAAATGATTCTCTGTTTCTTTCTATTCCTTCTGTTGTTACTCTAGTTCAGTCTTGTATTTTTTTTTTCTTTGCCTCTTTTATCCCCTTGAATCCATCTGGAAGATTACAGCTTGATTAATCTTACTAATATGTCCTTAATACATTATTTCATGCTCAAAAGTATTAATGGCTCTCCCTAATTACTGAATTAAGTCCAAAGTCCTCAGAAAGACTTTCCAGACCTTCTGTAATCTGATACCAAACAATGTTTTCCCCAATATCTCCTATTCTTCTGCTCAAAGATCTGATAACCTGGCCAAACTGCAGTAGGAATAATTTCTCAGATTTGTCAGACTCCTTAGCAAAATGTATGCCACTTCATTTAGTAGCCGGATTAAAATTCTACCTATATTTAAGATCTAGTAAACTATGAACGCTTAAAGGGTGGCTGTGCTGTGCTTAGTCGCTCAGTCATGTCGAATTCTGTGATCCCATGGACTGCAGCCCGCCAGCACAAATACTGAAGTGGGTTGTATGCCCTCCTCCAGGGAATCTTCCCAACCTAGGGGTAGAACCCAGGTCTCCCGCATTGTGGTGGATTCTTTACCATCTGAGCCACCAAGGAAATCTTTGAGGGTGGAGGAAATGTATTCAGCTTTGTATCTCAGTGTTGATAGTAAGAGCTTGCAAGTATTAAGTGATTGTGCTTGTTTGCTAAATAAATGCATCCATTTCAAACCAAACCTCTATCATAGTCTCTTTATCACCCAGAAGTACTCTTTATCCCTCTGAGTACACAGAGGTTTCTGCAGCTCTGTTTAAATATAAATCACACTCCACCTTAGTGTTGTCAGGGAAGACTGGAACATTTCCAGTTTATAGGTCTATAATGTTTTCACATTAGGATTTGCTTGCATCTGGCCATGTCTAGAAGACTGGTATAGATGGACTGCTGGGATCTATTTATAAGAGGGCTTAAGAATCCTCCTGTGGAAAAGAATATAAAGAGTCAAAGAAGAGGACTTGAAAAATAGGACTTTTATGTTTGGTAGTTATGTTGTGCTAGGTACTTTGAAGAGCCTTCCTGCTGAAAACAACTAATGATGCTGACATACTTATTTTATTTATTTTTAATGTATTACTAGGATGACAAAATAACAGTAAATATTCAGAGGACAAAACAAGTGAGTGAAGCTTAGAATTTGGAAAAGAATAATCAGGAAGCTGATTTTATTCTTCAGAGTATGTACTGATTTAAGTGAACCCAGGACTCAGTGGCCACCATTTTACAGAACACAAAGACTAAAAGACAATGTCCAGGGCCTATCCAAGACAAAGAGTCTAACAGGAAGCTGGGAGGCCCAAGAGCTATTGACTGAGTTTAATGGTGAGCAAGAAACACAATACCTCTCTCCCAGGGCATTGCACAGAAAATTGTCTACCATGAATTCTGGCCTTGAGTGAAAGGGAAAAAAGTCTCACCTGAGAATAAGCAATAGCAAACTGGTCTCCAAGTGTCTTTATTGTGCACTGTGTTTGTATTATCTCTATTGTGTATCAGTAAACATATGGTGGAATGGTGCTCTCGTGCCAAACAAAACATCTGCTGACCTAGAGTTCTATACCCAGGGAAAATGTTTTTTACAAGGGTAAAATAAAACAATTTTGCAAGTATCAGACTCTCACTAAGGGAAGCTAAAAGATATAAACACTTAACGTTTAGAAGGAAAACTCAGAAGGTCTGAGATGTAAAAAGAAATGAAGAATAAAGAAATCTAAACAAATATAAAGTGTATATAACAACTTATACTATACAATGGTTTAAGGGGTTAAAAAAAGGCCAAGAAAAATTAAAATGCTTATAAAGGCAACATGTAAGTCAGAAAGGGTGTGGTTTGCTTAAGTGCTCTTGGGTCCTTATATTCCTGTTAAGGATGAAAGTAAATATATTGTTTAATACACTAAGTTTCATAAGATAAGCACTTAAAGAATAGAAATAGTTTCTATCACCATATTGTAACCCAGCAGAGTAAAAAAAAAGGAATTAAAAAATAGACAATTTACTTAAAGGCTAGGAAAAGAAACAGAAAAGAGAAAACAAAGTACAGCATAATATAATATAATTATGCCCAAATTTATAAATAATTATGTGTAAGCAGACAAAATCATGTAGTTAAAAGGCAAAAAATAACAAAATATAAATGCAAACACACCACTGTTACTGTTAGCACGAAAGAACAACAATCCAGCTATATACAGTGATCTTGCCACCTGTCTAGGCCAGTCAGAAATGGACGGAGGGAAAGAAAACAGCCCCAGAACTTTAGGTCCAACAGTGGATACGATCCTCACAGCTGAAGAAGAAGAAAGGAAAACACCAGATCCAATGGGGCAGTCACTCGGCAGTTTGAGAGAGCATATGTGACATACTGTGAGAATTCCCAGAAGCTTCTGGAAGGATTTTGAGCTGTGACTTGAAGAACCCAAAAAACTAGAGGAAAGAGTATAGCCAGAAAAATACTGTTTTATTAGTTTTTTTTCCTACACACAGGCATTTTCTAAAGAAAGTAGACTTAAGATGAGTAATAGATATTAATATTCAATTAAAATGAATAGTAGTTACTAATTTACTGAGGGCAGAGATTATATATTTTATCATATTATTTTCCATGACATAAAAAATTCATGAAGGAATGCAAAAAATCCAACAGTACTCCTAATAAAACAACTTTTAAGTGTATATGATACTAGATGTTAGGGATACCTTATTAGGGATATCAGCTTCCTAGGTTGCACTAGTGGTAAACAACCCATCTGCCAATGCATGAGACATAAGAGATATAGGTTCGATCCCTGGGTTGGAAAGATCCTCTGGAGGAGGGCATGGCAACCCACTCCAGTATTCTTGCCTGGAGAATCCCATGGACAGAGGAGCCTTGCAGGCTAGTCTATACGGTCGCAGAGTTGGACACAACTGAAGCGACCTCACATGCACACATTAAGGATACCGTTTTTAAAAACGAAAGAAGGCACAAGACTATTTTCAGAAGAAAGTGCCATTCTATTAGTCTCCAAATACCCTGCTGCGGCTGCTGCTGCTGCTAAGTCGCTTCAGTCGTGTCCGACTCTGTGCGACCCCATAGACGGCAGCCCACCAGGCTCCCCCGTCCCTGGGATTCTCCAGGTAAGAACACTGGAGTGGGTTGCCATAGGTGTATCCAAATTTAACTTAGAATCTAATCTAGGAGAAGCATGTGGGTCTGGGAAGGAGCCTGTGCAAGTGTGTCCATGAATCTATAAAGAGAATGAGAAACATGTAATATTAACATATAGAGACAATAATTTATGTACAGATGGAAATCCAGACACTCTCTCTCTCTCTCTCTCTCTCTCTCTCTCTCACACACACACACACACACACACATCCCCCTGGAATCTATAGCAGCCCTAAAAGGCTCTGTCTTTTCCAGCTTGGAGATGCCAATAGATCCAGTGCCCCAGGTAGTCACTCCTTCTGAATGTTCCTGGCTAAAATGCAGAAACTCTGCAAATTACTTCTATAATGGGCAATGGAGAGGAAAAACTATGAAATTCAACATAGTAAAAGCCAATTTGAATACTGTAGAATGTTTTCTAATAATGGAGTCTGTTAGGTCTTGGAGTAATCTCAGCAGGAGATATAAAGCCTGTATCATAGGAAGGACTTAAAAGTATCAAGGAAAATTTCGATTTCAACTGTTTAAACTGGGCAAACATCTGCACCAGAAGATAGAACCTTCAGAACAGTACCAGCATTATGACAATTGTTGAAAACTCACCTGTGAAAGAAAAAAACCTTACAATTCACCATTGAGTATTGGAAGGACAAGGGCATTACAGTTTTAAAAAATCATTATTTGCTTTCTTGGGGAAAAAGCCAGTTTAATCTTCACATAAGGTTTCCGGAAGTAAACAATGTGAAACAGGATGATTTGGTAAGTGGGAAGCAGTGGACACTTGCAGTTAGAGTTTTCCTAGCTGTTGCTAGCATCCCATTTAAAGGAAAAGTTCACTTTAAGAATTTTTCTACTTTGACTGTGAATGCAAGGTTTACTAATGACCACATCATGGGTAAGCCAGTCTTGCTCTTGCTCTATTCCGATTCTGGCTCCTTCCTGCCTAGATTTTGGAGCCATGTGTTCGTGTACATAGATAATCACAATCCCATTAGTAAAGAGGAAAGAAAGAAAAAGTTTATTGTACGGAATGGACTTTTCATCAGTGCTGGGGTGGTCCTCTGAGACTTTCATTTCTTTTCTTCGTAAAGGCAGAAGATGAAGTTTAAGTGCCTTCCTGTGCATTTAATTTAAAAATACCAGCCACTCTATTGTTCAGACCTAAGTCCTTTTAATCAAAAAACAGCTTCTTATTCCTTAGATACATTCCATGCATGAGGTAATGAGTATTTCAGGATCTTAGAAAGACGCCTCATTGTAATCCCCTGGGCTTTTCTATTTCACAGAATTTGCTAGGTATTTTGCTATATACCTACAGAGAATTGGTCATGTTCATGCTTTCCCTTTGAAAGCTATTGAAACTCTTCAGTTGTGAAAACAGCCTAATGAAAGTGGCCTCTTTATCCTCCTCCCACACTTGCAGACTACTCTGGAATGAATATCTCACATAGGTAGGCATGGCCTCATTTTGGCCATGCGTTTGGCGGGTATTTGGGTGGAAATAGAAAAGTCTTGGAGCGAGACAGACCAGTCTAGAGGTAAACAGGCTGCTAGTGCTGGCGGCTGTGCTGTGACAGAGAAGACTGTGTTCCCCGCCGTGGTCTCACTTATCAATTTTGACAGGTGACTGTCTTGACTCCCTGGGACATTTATCAAAAAGGACAAATCATGCTGAATGTCAAGTTTTCTACAATGACTTTAATTAGCAGTTGACTCTAAAGAAAATAAGGCTCACAACCAACTTTCACACAGGGAAAAGAGGAGTCTAAATAATTTTGTTTAATTTTAAAAAGGCCAACTATTGGTTTCTTTGAATTTATACGCTACCATTCTCAGCACTTTAGTTCAAGTCCTTTTCTTTTCACACCTGGACTATAAACATTTGCCTCTCTTATTTGGGTTTTGTTCCTTCAAATCTGTCCTCCACACTCCTACAAAAATGGATCAATCTGGGAAACCAATCTGACTCCCTCAGGCCTCTTGTGACATGGAAGTGTCTTCCTATTGCCCGTAGTATAAAGTCCAATTTCCCAGTTATGACATGAGGGGTGCTTCCTTACCTGGCCTCTGCATAACTGTCTAGGCTTACACTGTGTCTTTCTTCACTTCTCAAAACTTACTCTCCAGTTAGACTGAATGATGTGCAGTCCCTTGAACCTGCTGTGCTTGTTGCCTTTACATGTTCGTACTTGCTCTTGCCTTAAACACTGGCTTGTTCAAAACTCTTCTCAGGTACTGTTTCCTCTCTGACCAAATAGTTAGTCACTGGTTTCTCTGCACCACTTCTGTATTTTATTGTTATGCATGTATCACTGTGCTATATGTATATATATATAGATAGATAGATAGATAGATATATCTTCCTATTTCTGTATTTTATTGTTATGCATGTATCACTGTGCTATATATATATATCTTCCTATTTCTGTAAGCAGCTTTTGGCAGGAAAGAACTCTTTGCAGGAAGCCCCTGGTCTTGTCACTAACCTCAAACCAGGCACCCCCAGGCCCTACTCATCCCTGGCAAATCACACCTTTCAAATCTTTTAGGGCTGGTGACTAGGATGACCCAGAGGGATGGGATGGGGAGGGAGGTGGGAGGGGGTTTCAGGATGGGGAACACATGTAAATCCATGACTGATTCATATCAATGTATGGCACAACCCACTACAATATTGTACAGTAATTAGCCTCCAACTAATATAAATAAATGAAAAAAAAATCTTTTGATCACACAATACTTTGCTGAATTTGTTGGTTTATCCATAAATCAAGGAGTAGAAATGAAGAATAAGTAACTAATAGATGGCCAGATCTCTTCCAAAGCTTCCCCTTCAGTAATTTTGAGAACAAGCTGTGAACAAGATAGAATCTAAAGAAAAATCACAAGAAGTCGACAAGCCTGCACCAAGGTTTGCACACAGCAGGGGATGGCAATGTCTTTGATCCCCCCATCTCAGTGATTAACTGAGATTAGTTTCTTTTTTCCCTTTAAACATTTTCATGGCTGAGCAGGATCTTCAGAAGTTGTTTTTTGGAGGCACTGAGTCAATCATCTCCCCAGATTGCCAATATTCTGATTAAAAGTAACTTTCTTTCTACCAGCATTTGTCTCTCCCTCATGTATTAGTTTTTGAGTGTTGAGTGGCTGGATCTGGTTTCTAAACTGTGAGCTTCTTGATGGAAGACAGTATCTCATTTATTTATGGCTTACCAATGATCAGCATAGAATCTGAGATATCATATTGATCAAAAATATTTACTTCTGAACTTATCTGAGTCACCATATTTATCAGAAGCTTAAAGGAAAACATCTTTATATCACAGAAGTGAAAGTCAGTATAAAATCCTTGGATCTAAAAGCAAAATTTAATGGCATATGAAAAATAAAATGTAAAAACCCCATGTTTAATCATGTATTATGGGAATACCATGATCTGTGTTTGTATGCAGAAGGAGTGAGGCCATACAGTGCAATTTTATTTTATTTCCTGATTTTTCCAGGTTTACTGGGATATTGTGCCACTAAGTCACTTCAGTTGTGTCTGACTGTTTGCGGCACTATGGTCTGTAGCCTGTCAGGCTTCTCTGTCCACGGGAATTCTTCAGGCAAAAGTACTGGAATCAGTTGCCATGCCCTCCTCTAGGGGAGTTTCCCGATCCAGGGATCAAACCCAGGTCTCCTGCCGCTCCTACACTGTAGGTGGACTCTTTACTGCTTACTGAGATATTGTTGACATATAACTTGTATAAATTTAAGGTGTACAATGTGATGATTTGATATATGTATATATTATGAGATAACTACCACTAGAAAGATACTTAACACCTTCATTCCGCCACATAATTTACCTTTTTTGTGGGGAGAACATATAATATCTACTCTCTTAACAGCTAACAATGGTTGTAGATAATTATCAACACATTAGATTCCCAGAACTTCATTTTATAGCTGGAAGTTTCTACCCCTTGACCAACATCTCCTTTTTTCCCCCCACCTCCCAGCCCCTGGCAGCTACCATTCTACTCTATTTCTTTGAGTTTGGCTTATTTAGATTACACATATAAGTGAGAACACAATGTTTGACTTTCTCTGTCTGACTTATTTCACTTTGAATAATAGCATTAAGGTCGGAGCTTCCCAGGTGACAATAGTGGTAATGAACACAACTGCCAATGCCGAAGGCCTAAGAGACGGCAGAATTTCCTTATTTTTATGGCTGAAAAATATTTTCTTGTATGTATACACATTTCCTCAATCCATCCATTATTTGATGGGCACTTAGTTTATCTTCATGTTTGGCTATTGTAAATAATGGTGCAATGAACATGAGGCTATATATATATATATCCATATATATATATATATATCTTTGGATATATATTCAAAAATAGAACTGCTGGATCATATGGCAGTTAAATTTAAACTTTCTGAGGAACCTCCATACTGTTTTCAAGGCTGCTACATCAATTTATGTTACTACCAATAGTTATTAAGGTGCAGCTTCAAATCATTGACTACAATGTGTATGAAGTTGTAAAACTAAGGACTGAGATGAGCTTCTGATGTTGGACTTTTGTGAATTTTTAAAAACCAAGGGAACACTTAAGTAACAGTAAATGCAGACAAAATTCTCTTTAATTTGCAGTAATTTGTTTAGCAACAACATCTAACATTGTGCTAGGCCTTTCCATAATATACCACATTTTAATAATTACCAAGTCTTCAAATTTGTTTCTGGTATATATATTTCAGATCTATCCCTGACTTTCACTTTCTACTGCTACTGTTACTACTAGTGTTATCCTTGTGCCTACATGCATGCTAAGTTGCTTCAGTCATGTCTTACTCTTTGAAACCCTTTGGCCTGTAGCCCACCAGGCTCCTCTGTCCATGGGATTCTCCAGGCAAAAATACTGGAGTGTGTTGCCACGCCCTTCTCAAGGGGATATTCCCAACCCAGAGATAGAACCCACATCTCTTATGTCTCCTGCATTGGCAGGCGGGTTCTTTACAACTAGTGCCACCTGGGGAGCCCAGTATTGTCCTTATTCTAGTCTAGAAAGAAAACTAATACTTCATTTATTTTATTTTTAAAATATATACACCACACAAAAATCATCTGACAGATACCTATTGAACATATAACTGATTATGAGAGACATGCAGCATGATTTACAATAGCCAGGATATGAAAACAAGGTAAATGTCTGGCAACAAAGGAATGTAAATAAAGAAGATGTGGTAGATATAAACAGTGGAATATTATTCAGCCATGAAAAGGAATGGAATCCTGCTACCTTCAGAGACATGGATAGACCTAAAGGCTATCATACAGAGAGAAGTGAGAAAGATGAAAACAAATATATAATTTGTTTATATATGTTATCTATAAAAATGGTACAGATGAACTTATATGCAAAGCAGAAATAGACATAGATGTAGAGAACAAATATGGATGCCAAGCAAGGAAGGAGCGGGGGGACGAGCTGGGAGACTGGATTTGACACATATGCACCACTATGTGTAAAAAAAGATAACTAATGGGAACCTGTTGAATAGCACAGAGAACTCCACTCAATAGTCTACCATACACTGATACTAGCATAGCCTAGCACCTCCTTTCCTGCTGCAAGACCACAGAATATATAAGAAAAGTATATATTGAAAAGAATCGCAATAATGCTTTAAAACAAGAAAGGCATTTTGGAAACTGTGAGAAATCTCTGGAAGAGGAAAAGCAGAAGGGTTCATGTTAAAGCCTAAAGCTCAAAAATGAGAGAATGAGCGCCAAAGGTGTGATTTTAAAGCAGCCCTGAACCAGCTAGACAAGGCAGGGAGCCTCCACACACATAGGAGGGTGCTGGTGCACTGCACACAGCAGGTTCCTCCAGCCCCATTCTCCCTGCCAGCTTAGCACACCAAAAGCCACAGGGCAGCTTGCTTAACCCTCCCCAGATCCCCAAGCAGTAAGGTTGTAGTAGCTCCAAACCTAGATATATAAACCCAATTAAGTCCAGGTGGAACTGTTCTTGGTTTAGGAGGAAAGGCAGCGTGGTCTTATGGAAACAAAGGAAGAAGAACATCTCAAGAAGATGCACATGGCCAGTAGCACTAAATTTGCAGCTGAAAGATTAGGGAAGTAGAAGGTATACCTGGATTTGGTCATGCTGCTATTACTAGTCATCTTCAAATCACATTTAATGGAATGACAAATAAGTGAGATTTTGAAAAAGTTGCAGAGAGCCAAACTCTTCTTTTAAGACGTTGAAGAAAAAGAATAGAGAAGATGAAAGTCAGAGATCCAAACAGGCTCCATTCAAGGGCTTTTATTTATTTATTTTTCTTTTACACAAAGAACTTTTGGATGTGTTTGGGCCTGCCATGACATTCAGAACAGTTCTCCTTGTATGCAGTTTACAACTCATGTTTCAAGGGCTTGTACACAGATCCTATCCTTCATAAGACGTGGAGTTTCTTTTCTTATTGTTCATTTTCTCCTTCTTTCTTAAATATTCTCCACTCAAGGTGATGAAATTGAGACTTGCAATGGTTAAATGATTAAATGATGGAAAAAATATATAAATATACACAAACAAAATATTTAAATATATACTCCAGTCTGAGAGTATATATATAGTATATACTCTGTACTGTGAGTTCTCATATATTATCCCATTTAATATTAAGAAATATTTACTGTAAATATTTACTGTTAATATTCTCTTCTTTGCAAAGATAAGGAACCTAAGGAACACACAAGTACTAAGCAGTGGAGTTTGACTTGAATATACTTCAAGCTGATTCCTAAAGTATCCAAATATAATTTTTCCTCCAGTCAGAATGATACAATTAGATCTTAACTTTGTGGGTAATAACATTTTGAAGGATTTTCTTGCAAATGAAAGCATAGGTTATTTACAGGGGACAAAAATGATGATTTAGTGAAGGTAATTTATTTTATACAGTTGGAATATAAGCAAAATAATTTGGGTGTCAAAAATCTAGAATCTCTTTTATGTGATTCATCTGATATTTTTAAGATACTGATCACCTTCATTATTATTTTACATGATTACTATAGTTCTGCATGTGTTCAAGACCTATAAGAAAAGTGACAAGAAATGACCATAAAAATAACTTCTCCATACCTGAGAGAACTCCCTAAGAGAACATTTGGGTTTCTCTGCTTTTGACAGACATAAAGAATAGAACCTACATATGGAATGATCAGTCTGGTATTGAGTTGTAATAATGTTAACATATTTCCTCCTCTGAGAATCAGAGCATAAAACTAAAACTAACTCAATATACACATGTACTGCCACCTCTATGAATTACTATGGGTCTTACAGTTTATTTATCCTGTATTTGGTATTATTGCATGAGATTATATTACTAAAAATATTTAAAGTGGATAAATCCCAAAGTACATCACTGAAAATTTTTGGACCTGTAAATTAGTAGAGACCAGGAGTAATGAGACTGTATTATGAAACATATTTAATTTTAATATTTAAAATTATTTAATTATATAAAACAATATTTATTTTAATTATATTATATTCAATATTTGGAAAGGTAAATTAATATAGACTGGGAGTAATGAGACTGCATTACTAAAAATATTTAAACAGCATAAATCCCAAAGTACATCACTGGAAATTTTTAGACCTGTAAATTAATATAAGACCAGGAGCTGACTGTGGCTCAGATCATGAACTCCTTATTGCCAAATTCAGACTTAAATTGAAGAAAGTAGGGAAAACCACTAGACCATTCAGCTATGACTTATCAAATCCCTTATGATTATACAGTGTAAGTGATAAATAGATTCAAGGGATTAGATCTGATAGAGTGCCAGAAGAACTATGAACAGACATTCATGACATTGTATAAGAGGCAGTGATCAAGACCACCTCCAAGAAAAAGAAATGCAAAAAGGCAAAATGGTTGTCTGAGAAGGCCTTACAAATAGCTGACAAAAGAAGAGGAGCAAAAGGCAAAGGAAAGATATACCCATTTGAATGCAGAGTTTTAAAGAATAGCAAGGAGAGAGAGATAAGAAAGGCTTCCTTGTGATCAATGCAAAGAAATAGAGGACAACAATAGAATGGGAAAGACTAGAGATATCTTCAAGAAAATTAGAGATACCAAAGGAAAGTTTTATGCAAAAATGGACACAATAAAGGAAAGAAGTGGTATGGACCTAACAGAAGCAGAAGATATTAAGAAGAGGTGGCAAGAATACACAGAAGATCTATACAAAAAAGATCTTCATGACTCACATAACCATGATGGTGTGATCATTCACCTAGAGCCAGACATCCTGGAATGTGAAGTCAAGTAGGCCTTAGAAAGCATCACTAAGAACAAAACTAGTGGAGGTGATGGACTTCCAGTTGAGCTATTGCAAACCAAAAAAGATGATGCTGTGAAAATGCTGCACTTAATATGGGAGCAAATTTGGAAAACTCAGCAGTGGCCACAGTACTGGAAAAGGTCAGTTTTCATTCCAATCCCAAAGAAAGGCAATGCCAAAGAATGTCCAGTTGTACAATTGCTCTCATCTCACACACTAGCAATGTAATGCTCAAAATTCTCCAAGCCAGGCTTCAACAGTATGTGAAACAGGAACTTCCAAATGCTTGAGCTAGATTTAGAAAAGGCAGAGGAACCAGAGATCAAATTGCCAATTGGATCATCAAAAAAGCAAGAGAGTTCCAGAAAAACATCTACTTCTGCTGCATTGACTATGCCAAAACCTTTGACTGTGTGGATCACAACAAACTGTGGAAAATTCTTCAAGAGATTGGGATACCAGACCACCTGATCTGCCTCTTGAGAAATCTGTATGCAGGTCAAGAAGCAACAGTTAGAACTGGACATAGAAGGAACAACAGATTGGTTCCAAATTGGGAAAGAAGTATGTCAGGGCTGTATATTGTCACCCTGCTTATTTAACTTATATGCAGAGTACATCATGCAAAATGCCGGGCTGGATGAAGCACAAGCCGGAATCAACATTGTTGGGAGAAATATCAGTAACCTCAGATATGCAGATGACACCACCTTTATGGCAGAAAGCGAAAAAGAACTAAAGAGCCTCTGATAAAAGTGAAAGAGGAGAGTGAAAAAGTTGGCTTAAAACTCAACATTCAGAAAACTAAGATCATGGCACCCAGTCCCATCACTTCATGGCAAATAGATGGGAAAACAATGGAAACAGTAAGAGACTTTTTTTTTTTTGGCTTCAAAATCATTGCAGATAGTGACTGCAGCTATGGAATTAAAAGATGCTTGATCCATGGAAGAAAAGCTATGACCAACCTAGACAGCATATTAAACAGCAGAGACATTACTTTGCCAACAAAGGTCCATCTAGTCAAAGCTATGGGTTTTCCAGTAGTTATGTATAGATGTGAGAGTTGGGCTATAAAGAAAGCTGAGTGCTGAAGAATCGATGCTTTTGAACTGTGGTGTTGGAGAAGACTCTTGAGAGTCCCTTGGATGGCAAGGGAATCCAACCAGTCCATCCTAAAGGAAATCAGTCCTGAATATTCATTGGAAGGACTGATGCTGAAGCTGAAACTCCAATACTTTGGCCACCTGATGCAAATAACTGACTCATTGGAAAAGACCCTGATGCTGGGAAAGATTGAAGGTGGGAAGAAAAGGGGATAACACAGGATGAGATATTTGGATGGCATCACCGTTGGGTTGGACATAAGTTTGAGTAAGCTCCAGGAGTTGGTGATTGACAGGGAAGTCTGGCTTGCTGCAGTCCATGTGGTCACAGAGTCAGACACGACTGAGCGACTGAAATGAATGAATGAAATTAATATAGAAGAAAGTCAATTATAGGAACTCTGATGGTCATCTGGGATATCTGAAGGAGAAAAATGAAAGTTTTGAGCTCCTTTCACTTTCATTTTGGAGGAGAAGGTTTTATTACTTTCTGTGCATATCAGAAGGAAGTGATTAAATCATTTCTAAAACTACAATAGTAGTGTATTCACTTAGAGAATCACAGCTTTCTTATTATCTCCCAGCTAAATTCTCTTATGTTCTTTTTGTTAAAGAAGTCAATGAAGAGCTATAAAACTTTGAAAGAATTCAAAACTTTTGAACTTTAGAAGAATTTAAAACTTTTGCTTAAAGGGATCCACAATTGCCTTTATTTGGTAGGTGCATGCATGCATGCTTAGTCACTTCAGTCATGTCTAGCTCTTTGAGACCTTATTGACTGTAGCCTTCCAGGCTCCTCTGTCCATGGGATTCTCCAGGCAAGAATACTGGAGTGGGTCGCCATGCCCTCCTCCAGGGTATCTTCCTGAACCAGGGGTTGAACTCACATCTCTTATGTCTCCCGCATTGGGAGGTGTGTTCTTTACCACTAGTGCCACCTGGGAAGCCATATTTTAGTAGATATTCATGTACAAATGAATGGAAGAAAACATTCATTAAGGGTTATGAACTCCATGGCTGCAAAAATGTGTAACAGCTGTTTGTGGCTCCTCTAGTTACTTATTCCTTCCCTGGTGGCTCAGACAATAGAGAACATGTCTGCAATGCAAAAGACTTGGGTTTGATCCCTGGGTTGGGAAGATTCCCTGGAGAAGGGAATGGCAACCCACTCCAGTATTCTTGCCTGGAGAATTTCATGGACAAACGACTGTCCCTGCAGTCACAAAGAACTGGACACAACTGAGCGACTAACACCTTCTCTTTCACTAGTCGCTTATAAACATCCCCTCAAAACATACTATCCTTCCAATGGTTATTTAGGAGTTTTAGAGCTCTCTCAGAAGATAAATTACAGGTGATCACCTTTTAGGATGAGTTAGTTTTGGTTTGTTTATAAAAGGAAAGTGAAATGTTATATAGTTTTGAAAATTATACACTCCAGAAAAGAATACGTACTCAATTACATGCCAAAGGGAATATGAATAATGAAACACAAAAATTAATATTTATTACTTTTATTATAATATTTTTTTCAAAGGAATCCAGATTGGAAAAGAAGAAGTAAACTCTCACTGTTTGCAGATGACATGAGCCTCTACATAGAAAATCCTGAACAGGCCATCAGAAAATTACTAGAGCTAATCAATGAATATAGTAACGTTGCAGGATATAAAATTAGTAGAAAGAAATCCCTATAAACTAACAATGAAAAATCAGAAAGAGAAATTTAGGAAATAATCCCACTCACCATTGGAATGGAAAGAATACAATACTTAGGAATAAATTTACCTAAAGAAACAAAAGACCTATATACAGAAAATTACAAAACACTGATGAAAGAAATCAAAGATGACACAAATAGATGAAGAAATAGACCATGTTCTTGGACTGTAAGAATCAATACAGTGAAAATGAGTATACTATCCAAGGCAATCTATAGATTCAGTGCAATTCCTATCAAACTACCAATGATATTTTTCACAGAACTAGAACAAATAATTTCGCAATTTGTATGGAAATAAAAAAGACCCTGAATAGTCAAGGCAATTTTGAGAAAGAAGAATGGAACTGGAAAAATCAACCCTTCCTGACTTCAGACTATACTACAAAAGCTACAGTCATCAAGACAATATGGTACTGGCACAAAGACAGAAATATAGATCAATGGAACAAAATAGAAAGTCCAGAGATAAATCCATACCCCTATGGACACCTATCTTTGACAAAGGACACCTTATCATTGACAAAATATTCAATGGAGAAAAGATATCTCTTCAACAATAGTGCTGGGAAAACTGGTCAAGTACACGTAAAAGAATGAATCTAGAACTCTTCCTAACACCATACACAAAAATAAACTCAAAATGGATTAAAAACCTAAATATTATACCAGAAACTATAAAATTCTTAGAGAAAAACATAGGCAGAACACTCTCCAACCTAAATCACAGCAAGATCCTCTACGACCCACCTGCCAGAGTAATGGAAATAAAAATAAAAATAAACAAATGGGACCTAATTAAATTTAGAAGCTTTTGCACAATAAAGGTAACTATAAGCAAGGTGAAAAGACAGCCCTCAGAATAGGAGAAAATAATAGCAAATGAAAAACTGACAGAGAAATAATCTCCAAAATATACAAGCAGCTCATGAAGCTCAATACCAGGAAAACAAACAACCTGATCAAAAAGTGGGCAAAAGACCTAAACAGACATTTGTCCAAAGAAGACATACAGATGGTTAATAAACCTACAAAAAGATGCTCAACATCACTCATTATTAGAGAAATATAAATTAAAACCACAATGAGTATTATCTCATACTGGTCAGAATGGCCATCATCAAAAAGTCTATAAACAATAAATGCTGGAGAAAGTGTGGAACACACTGTTGGAGGGAATGCAAACTGGTACAGCCACTATGGAGAACAGTGTGGAGATTCCCTAAAGAAATGGGAATAGAACTGCTATATGACCCAGCAATCCCACTGCTTGGCATACACCCCAAGGAAACCAGAATTAAAAGAGACATGTACCCCAATGTCCATTGCAGCACTATTTACAATAGCTAGTGCATGGAAGCAACCTAGATGTCCATCAGCAGATGCATGGATAAAGAAGTTGTGGTACACATACACAATGGAATATTTCTTAGCTATAAAAAGGAACACAATTGAATCAGTTATAATAAGGTGGATAAACCTGGACCAATTATACAAATTGAAGTAAGTCAGAAAGTGAAAGACAAATACTATATATTAATGCATATATATGGAATTTAGAAAGACAGTAATGACAATCCTACCTGCAGGGCAGCAAAGGGAACACAGATATAAAGAACAGATTTTTGGACTCAGTGGGAAAATGCAAGGGTGGGATGGTTTGAGAGAATAGTATTCAAACACGTACATTATCATATGTAAAATAAATGACTGGTGCAAGTTTGACACAGGAAGCAGAGCACCCAAAACTGAGGCTCTGAGACAACCCAGAGGATAGGCTAGGGAGGGAGATGGGAGAGGGGTGGGAGATGCTGGGGACAGATGTGTACTTGTGGCCGATTCATGCCGATGTATGGCAAAAACCATTACAATATTGTGATTATCCTCCAAATAAATAAATTAATTAATTGAAAAAAAATAAAAAATATAAGAAAGAAAAAGAGGAAATTTTTTGTCCAGCATCTGCTAATAACTAGCTGTGCTAGTTGAATTTTTAACCTTCAAGGCCTTTAGTTTTCTCTGTTAAGTCAGTCAGTTATGCTTCAGCGGCCTTCATATAGTTCAAATTCCACCATGTCAAAGATCTCTTAATTTTAACTCTCTTATATCCAAACACTATTTAACTATTCTTTATCCAAATGTGTCTACTTCTATTTTAAAGTTTTACCTCTATCTCTTGTTATGACTTGATTACTAATATTAGGTAGGAAGTTAGGCATGAGCAATGGAAGAGTGGCCTAGCTGGAAAGGATGCAAGCTGATCTCTAAAACCCAACCCAGACACACCCAGGAGAGCTCACAGATATGCTACAAAAATAGCCACAGAGAGTTTTCCAACTCCTGTGTATGTGGCCTAGGCACATAGTGAATGCAAACCAAATACAGGTGCTCCTCTAACTCAGGTACTTGAGCTCTTGATGCGCAGCTGTGTCCTCAAGTGACCTCAGGAAATTGGGAGCCTATTAAGGGTTTGTAAATATTCTTACATTCAACATAAAGTCAGTGAATAATCAATTCACAAAGGAAGACAGGAAACAGGAAGAACACATATAATAAGATGACATTAGTAAGTCTTTACCTATTAATCATTATTCTAAATGTGGATGGATTAAATTCTCCAATCAAAAAGCACAGAGTGACTGGACAGATTAAAAAAAAAAAAAAGACAAACAAGACCCAACTATATGCTGCACACTCTGAGACTCACTTTGACCTTACAACACATGTACGCTCAAAGTGAGCGGACAGAAAAGATACTTTGTGCAAGCAGAAACCAAATGAGAGCAAGGAGAGCCATATTTATATCAGAAAAAAATAGATTGTAAGTCAAAAGTCATAACAATATAAAAGCAGGTCATTATACAATGATAAAGGAGTCAATTTGTCAAGAGGATATAACAATTGTAAAAGTATACACATGTAGAATCAGAGTACCTATATATATTAAGCAAACACTAGAAGACATGAAGGGAAAAATAGAGAACAATACAACAATAATAGAGAGATTCAACACCCCACTTTCAATAATGGAGAGATCATCAATAAGAAATCAGTAACGAAGCACTGAAAATCAGTAAGGATATACTGAAAATCAATACAGAAATATTGGACTTGAAATACAATTGATCCTTGTACAACAGAGTTTTGAACTACATGGGTGACTTTATATGTGGATTTTTAAAAAGTGAATGCATATCACAATGCTCCACAATCCATGGTTGGGTAAATCTATGGTTGTGGAACCATGGACATAGAGGGTTAACTGTAAACTTACATACTTTTTAATATACTTGATTGCAAGGGACAGTTGCACACCCCCCCCCCCAAACTCTCATTGTTCAAGGGGCAACTGTATATGTTAGACCAAATGAACCTGATGAATAAAGAACATTCAATTTAGCAGCAGCATCAGAATACATTTCTTCTAAAGCACACACAGAACATTGTTCAGAGCAGATCATATGTCAAATCACAAACCAAGACTGGAAAATTCAGAAAACTGACATCATATCAAGTATCATTTCTGACCACATGGTGTAAAATTAGAAATCGATAGTAGGAGGAAACCTGGAAAATTCACAGATACGTGGAAACTAAAGAATACACGGGTGAACAACCAATAATAATAATGAAAAAAGAGGTAAATCAAAAAGTTTCTTGAAACCAAAATGGTAACATAACATGCCCAACCTTAAACGATGCAGCAAAAGCAGTCCTAAGAGGAAAGTTAGAGTGATAAATATCGACATTAAGGGGGAAAAAAAAACACTAAAAAAACCACTTAATTTTACACTTCAAGAAACCAGCAAAAGAAGAAAAAGCTAAGCCTGAAATTAGCAGAAGGAAGACTAGAGCTTGAATAGATAAAATACAGTCAAGAAGAACAAAATTCATTTCAATGTATGACAAAAACCACTGCAATGATGTAAAGTAATTAGCCTCCAACTAATAAAAATAAATGGAAAAAAAAAAGAACAAGAAATGATCAGTGAGACTAGATTTTTTTTTTAGAAGATAAAAAATGGAAAAATCTTTAGCTAGACCTAAGAATAAAAGGAAGGAAAACTCAAATCAATAAAGTCAGAAAAGAAAGAGGATACATTATAATTGAGATCACAAAAATACCAAGCACCATAAGAGACTACCATGAACAATTACACTCCACAAACTGGATAGTCTTGAAAACATGGATAAGTTCCTAGAAACTAACCGTCTACCAAGACTTAATCATGAAGATATGGTCTGACAAAACAAAATGTATGAGATTGAATAAGTAATCAAAAACTTCCCAACAAAGAAAAGCCCAGGACCAGACAGTTCTTCTAGTGAATTTTACCAAATATTCAAAGAAAAATCAGTGTCAGTATTTCTCAAATTCTTCTAAAAAGTTGAAGAGGAGAGAACACTCATTTTACAAGGTCAGAATTACTCTGATACCAAAACCAGATAAAATCATTAAAAAACAAGAAAACTATAAGCAAATATACCTGATGAAGGTAGGCACAAAAATTTTCAACAAAACACTAGTAAACCAAATTCAACAGCACATTAAAAGAAACATATACCATGATCAAGTGGGATTTATCTTTGGAATACAAGAATGGTTCAACATATTCAAATCTGTGATATACCATATTAATAGAATAAAAGATAAAAACCATATGATCATCTCAGTATATGCAGAAAAAGCATTAAACCCAAATTTAACTTCCTTTCATGATTAAAAACTCTCAACCAATTGAGTTTAGAAGGAATGTACCTCAACATATGCATGCGTGTGTGCTAAGTCACTTCAGTCATGTCCAACTCTTTGCAATCCTATGGACTGTAGCCCACTAGGCTCCTCTGTCCTTGGGATTCTCCTGGCAAAAATATTTTCATGAGGGTTGCCATGCTCTCCTCCATGGGAGTCTTCCTGACCCAGGGATCGAACCCACATCTCATGTCTCCTGCATTGGCAGGTGGGTTCTTTACCACTAGCAACACCTGGGAAGCCTATACCTCAACATAATACAGGCCAAATATGACCAGTCTATAGCTAAAATATTTAGTGGTGAAGGGTTGAAAGTTATTCTTCTAAAATCAGGAGCAAGATAAATGTGCATTCTTCTATTCCTACTTAATATACCCCTGGTGATCCTAGCAAGAGTAATTAGGCAAAAAGGAGAAATAAAAAGCATCTCACTTAGGAAGAAAAAAGCAAAGTTGTCTCTGTTTGTAGAAGGCATAATCTTATGTATAGAAAATCCTAAAGATCCCATATAAAACCATTAGAATTAATCAGTGAATTCAGTAAAATTGCCAGATAAAAAATCAACACAGAGTAACCAGTTCCATTTCTACACATTAACAATGAAATAACTGAAAAAGAAATAAAGAAATCCTATTCACAATAACATCAAAACCAACAAAATTCTTAGGAGTAAATTTGACCAAGAAGATGAAAAATCTTTACACTGAAAACTACAAGACTTTCATGAAAAAAAACTGAAAAAGACACAAATAAGTGGAAAAATATCCCTTGATCCAAGATCACAAGAGTTAACATTGTTGCCTCCATATTATCCAAAACCATATATAAATTGAATGCAATCCCTGTCAAAATTCCAATGATATTTTTCACAGAAGTAGAAAAAAGTTTAAGATCTGTATGGATCTAGAAAAGACCCCAAATCGCCAAATCAATCTTGAGAAAAAAGAACAAAGCTGGAGGCATCACATTTCTTGATTTCAAATGATATTACAAAGTTATAGTGATCAGAATAGTATGGTGCTGCCATAAAAACAGACATATTGACAAGTGGAACAGAGTGAAGAGCCTATAAATAAACCCAAGCATATATGGTCAACTATTATTTGACACAGAAGCCAAGAATAATCAATAGGAAAAAGATAGCCTCTTCAATAAGTGGTACTGGGAAAACTGGGTAGTCACACGCAAAAGAGTGAAATTGGAACTCTATCTTCTACCACTTACAAAAATAAACTTGAAATGGATTAAAGACTTGAATATAAGACCTGAAACCATAAACTACCTAGAATAAAACATGAAGATAAATCTCCCTGACATTGGTCCTGGCAACTATATTTTAGATATAACACCAAAAGTAGAAGATACAGAAATAATAAGTGAGACTACACCAAACTAAAAAGCTTCACTGCCGTAAAGAAACAATCAACAGAATAAAGAGGCAATGTACAAAAAGGGGGAATATATCTGAAAATCACACATCATATAAAGGATTAGTATTCAAAATACATTAAAAAACTCATACAATTCAACAGCAAAGACAACAACAATAAAACAGCATTCAAACCCTTATTAAAAATGGGAGTAGGTCTTCCCTGAATGTCCAGTGGTTAAGACTCTGTGCTTCCAGTGTAAGGAACTTGGGTTTGATTCCTGGTTGGGGAAGATACCACTTGCGGTGTGCTGTGGCCAAAAAAATAATAAGGGTAGAAGACTTGAATAGACATTTTCCTGAAGAAGAGATACAGATGGCCAACAGGTACACGAAAAGATGCTCAACCTCACTAGTCATTGGGTAAACAAAAATCAAAACCACAATGAAATATCACTTCATACCTGTTAGAATGACTGTCATCAAAAAGACAGATAATAAATGTGTTAGTGGGGATGTGGAGAAAAGGGAATCCTAGTGCACTGTCAGTAGGGATGTAAATTGGTTAGCCACTATGAAAAACAATACAGAGTTTCTTCACAAAAATTTAAGAGAACAACCAATGATCCAGCAATCCTGTTTCTGGGAATATACCCAAAAGAAACAAAAATAAGATATCAAAGCAGTATCAGCACCCCATGTTCATTGCACCTTTCTTTATTCAGAATAGCTAAGACATGGAAAGTATGTAAGTGTCCATAAACCAATAAATGAATAAATAAAATGTGGTATATATCATACATACATATGATACACACGAAATATTATTCAGCAATTAGAAGGAAACCCTGCCATTAGCAACTACATTGATAGACCTTGAGGATATCATGCTAAGTGAAATAAGTCAGACAGATAAGATTTAAACTGTGTTCTCATTTATGTTTGGAGTTTATAAAGGCCAAACTCAAAACCAGAGAGTAGAATGGTGGTTGCCAGGGGCTGGAATTTGTGTGATATAAGATGTAAAATGAACAACTTCTAGAGATCTAACTTACAACATGTTGACTATAGTTAACAGTACTGTATTATAACATGAAAGTCGCTAAGGGAGTAGATCTTAAATGCTCTTACCACACATACAAAAATGGTAATCATGTGAGGGGATGGGTGCATTAACTAATCTTATTGTGGCAATCATTTTGCAATATATGCATGAATCAATCATCATGTTCTTTATCTTTATACAATGTTATATATCAATTATATTTTAATTATATTTATATATATTTGATTTAAATATATAACAAATATATTTCAATAATGATATTTAAATGTTTATTTTGGACTACAAATACATAGATCAGATTTACCATAATTCTTGGTTCATCTGTATTATACATGCAATGTTCCCCATTACCCATACTATTGAATAAGTTAGATTGTTTAATACATAGTGAATACTGATGGATGCACCATGTAACTGAACCAGAGCATCACTGATAGCTTACATCTTAAGGAGGAAAAGCAGAACAATCATGCCCATACAAAACACATTCTCTTAATGATTCCAACACTTTTTTCAGAGATGATAAATTGGTGGAAGAAAATCCAAACTAGAATTATTTTCCAATTAAAATTTTTCTAAAGAATAACACTGTATTAAAAAAAAAGCCATTTGTTTCTAGTGATGCATCTGCCACTTTGAACTGGCAAATGTACATGAGTTATCGTTCTAAACCCTAAAGCCAGAAACAACATGGAGAGGTGTATTGCTTCCTACAAGTGGTACTATAGACCAGACTATTGTACAGTCTATACAGACCAGAACAACTACTCACAGAAACTGTGCAGCCTTACGTTCATGTGTCCTCTTTATAAAAACTCATAAAGTGTGGGTTGATATGTTTGAAATTTTAAAATATTTATAAAATGTTTAAGGATTTGACTATGCATTTATCTCACTTTGCTTAGGTGTATTTCAAGGAAGAGGTAGATGCTGACAATTCATTCCCTAACCAACAGTGGTGGCCCCACAGATCTCACATGTGAGGATGCTTTTATTGAAAAGGTAATAAGTCCCTTCAAGAGACAGAGCTAGAATTGGGACCAGACTCCTAGTTTGAATTCCTTCCACTTGATTACATTGCTTCTAAAAGGAACATTAAAATCCTTTCTTTGTCCCTATGTAAACTTCTTTGAAAGCAGAAGTCATCTGAAAATATTATTTGATATGCAAATATTCACCTTAAACACAACCTTTCACAGACACCTTTCACTAATGCAAGAAAATCATCTGAATGTGTATCATTGAGCATCTTCAAACAAAAACTGAATATCAGCATTTTGATAAAATTCATACACACAGTATAAGGAATCTTCATTTAATATCTAGATTCTTATTCAAAGAAATGTGCCCTTGGTTACACTGTTTAATAACCAATTTGGAAGGTTCAATTTGCTTTTCGTTGTTTTCTTAGGAAATTAGGTTTAGTGTTTTCATAATCAGTGAGGCAAAAGACAAATTTTCCTCATATTTGTTTTATGAAATTACATGACCAAATTAACAGCTCAACTAATTTCATTTCTCTCAGTAAGAAATCTAAAAGAATTACAGTAACTTTGATGACTATTTCCAACTTTGTGTCATTTTCTTTCTAGTCATTCATTAAGAAAGATTTTTTTTTTTTAAATAGAAACATGACTTAGGAAAAGCATTTAATTTAATAAGCATCAGTATTCAAATTGGAAAATTCTGAGACACCTCTGCTTGGAATATTAGGACAATATAGAATGGGATTACAAAGTTTCAGCCTCCACTAAGGTTCAACAAGTATAAAAACTAGGAAAATCATACAACATATTGTGCAACAGGACATTTCTGAAATTGGAAGAGGATGCCATTCATAATTAAATTTGAACAGTAATCATACATGCAGAGAGTTTAGGGCAAACCAGGACACCTGATTATCCTAATAGAAACTGAACCCTAGTCCATTCTTTACCTATGTAAATTAGCATGTCTATTTGCTAGGGTCCTCCAACTTATAAGTTTGGGGTAAAACATGCACATTTTCTTTGCTAGAAAGGCAATCAGAAAAATACAAATTTTACAATCTAGCACAAATGTATGTTAACTGTTTATTCTAACAACTGGATTGTTAGTTGAATTATTATGAGCAAAAAAAAGATTTTCACACTTTGTTATAAAATTCTCTTCTTTGCCTTCATTTTGTTGTTGATGTTCAGTTGCTAAGTGAAAGTTGCTCAGTCATGTCCGACTCTTTGTGACCCCAGGGACTATACAGTCCATGGAATTCTCCAGGCTAGAATACTGGAGTGGGTAGCCTTTCCCTTCTCTATGCAATCTTCCCAACCCAGGGATTGAGCCCAAGTTTCCCACATTGCAGGTGATTCTTTACCAGATGAGCCACAGGGAAGCCCGTTTCATTGCTAAGTTGTGTCCAACTCCATGGGCTGCATGAATTGGCTCAAACTCATGTCCACGAAGTCATACTATCCAACCATCTCATCCTCTGTCGCCCCCTTCTCCTCCTGCCCTCAATGTTTTCCAGCATCAGGGCCTTTTCCAATGAGTCAGCCCTTTGCATCAGGTGGCAAAATTATTGGAGCTTCAGCTATAGCATCAGTCCTTCTATTGAATATTCAGGGTCGAGTTCCTTGAGGATTGACTGGTTTGATCTCTTTGCAGATCAAATCAATCCTTTAGGATTGACTGGTTTGATCTTTCCTTCATTTAACCCTTTGAATTTGTATTCAGGACTCATAGAATAACACCAGCACCAATGGTCAATACTTTGCTCACTCATCAAATGCTGCTGGGTGGCCTCCATGTACCAGGGCATGTGCTAGACTTTCCAGGTGATGTAAAGATAATTAGGAGTGGTCACTTCTATTAAAAATAAAATCCATTTAGAAGAAAAATATAAGTACAAAAATCACTAAAGCCCAGGGAATCATGACAAAAATATTTATGGAATATCCAAGGGGAGTTCACTGATGGGAAAGTGATAGTGAGAAAGGTGTTTCAGGGGTGAAAAGGCCCATAGTAAAGACACATGTAAAGAAAAACACACTACTAGAGCCTGGAAAAATACAACAAGGACAGAGTACAAAGGATCTTCAATGCCACATAGCGTATGTTAGAGTTAATTCAAGGAACAGAGTCTTACAAGATGACAAACAGGGGAGTGATCCAATAAGAAGTGCATTTAAGAAGGGCTAGTCTGGCAGTGGGGAATGGGATGGACTACAGACTATGGACTGGCCCCAGGAGATCAAGAAGGAGCCTGGAGATAGAGGAATGTCTTAGACAAAAGAGGAAGCAGTCATGATATAGGACATATAATCCCCAATATATGACAACTGGCTGGTTTGGCAGCCACGATTAGGATTTTAATGTGATATAACTGATATGGTGAACGGAAGTGAAAATGGTGGTGTCATTACTAGTTACTTTACTGAACCAACGCCTGACTGACAGAACAGCATTTTATCTTAAATGTTCAGATTAATAAAAATATATTTACACTTCATCTAAATTAGTTTTCAATTCAATACAATTCCCCAAAGAATGAACCTATTAACATGATTTTTAAATGGATGATTTTATTGCTCAAGAGGTAAGTGGTATGAAGTTATTTTAGATATTTTATTAATAATTTTTAAATGGAACTAACAAGTAGAAGGAAATAGATTGGTGAACTATAAAGCACCCACCGAATTTAAAAATTCTGAAGATTCTATACTTTCACACTGCACACTATTTTCTCTTTTCCCCTGATGTCTACCACAACATATGGATAATATATAGTCTCTTTATGAGTTATGTTTTATACCCAAACACACTCCTGCTATCACTTTTTCAAACTTCATAATACATTTCTCAGAAACTGTAAGTCACAGTTGTTTACTTGGGGAGGCTCTCGGTTCTCTGTCCACTGTGGAGTTTTACAAGCTTGCTGAACTATCCCTTGATGAAGAACTTACAAACTGGATATAGGAGTGGATTAGAGAACATGCCAAATATGAGATTCTATGAGTCTATAAGATGATGACTAGAAGAAATGCATTTTCACGGCGTCAAAAATCTATTTCATTACATAGTTCTTTTTGTTTCTCCCTGTTTCAGCCCTTTCCTTAGAAAGAAACAAAAATGGCACTAGGATTAGAACCCCTGACATAAAGAACAAATACCTTTATTTATAATAGCCAAGATATGAAAACAAACTATTTACCAATAGATGAACAGATAACGAAGGTGTAGTATATATATGCATATATGCACACACATATATATGCAAACAATGAACTATCATTCAGCCATGAGAAAGATGGAAATTCTTTCATTTGTGACATAGATAGATTTTGGTATTATGCTAAGTTAAATTAACTAGATAGAGAAAAATAAATATGCATGGTATCACTCATGTGGAATTGAAACAAAATAAAGTCAAACACAGAAATGGAGAGTAGAAAAAATGGTTGCCAGGGTCTAGGGGGTGAGGTCTGAGAAGGCAAAGGCAACCCACTCCAGTACTCTTGCCTGGAGAATCCCCGGGACGGGGGAGCCTGGTGGGCTGCCGTCTATGGGGTCGCACAGAGTCGGACATGACTGAAGCGACTTAGCAGCAGCATCAGAGGGTGAGGTAAATAGGGAGAGGTCAGTAAAACAGTACAAACTTCAAAGAAAAAAGAACAAATACCTATTAAAAAGGGAGAGGATATCTGTTATAACTGCATGATGGTCTCAAGCTTCTTTCCAATTCCCTGCACCGCTCAGAGGTTGGTTCATGGAGACAGCAATAAGAACCCTCATATATTCCTTCGTCAAATATTGAGTAATGAATTTGAGACAGGTGATATGATGCAATGATGAACAGGCAGATAAGGCTTCTGCCCTCACAGCCTGGAAAGGAGACATATAGCTCTTACACAAGCACACTAGGGACATTTTTCTGAAAGCTGGCTCACAAATCATGAATCTGCCCAAAAAGATATGATTAAAATCTCACTAATGCTTATTCTCTTGTTAGCTATTTTTTGAATGAACATGTCCTTAATTCAAAATTCTCTTTTAACTATGTAAAAGAGAGGTTATATACTTAAATTCTCACAAATATTCTGCACATATTCACAGGGATCCAGACCTGGGAAATAAATTTTGCAAAATGACACTTCTCAGCATAGCACAAGGGTTTACTTACGCTTTGCATAAGAATTGCTAAGAGGAACTTAATTAATATGCTTAATGCTCTTTCTTGTTTATAGCCCAAGTTGGATTTTCAGTTAACATTATAGAGAACTCTGACATGTACTTCTCTTTCTCTCTTTACCACCTGTCCAAGCAAATTTCTAAATGCCCTGTGATAGTGATGACAATGTACACACAGGGCAACTCTGTGAGTACTTAGGCTGCTGGATATGTTTCTTCAGCTTGATTTTAGGGTGAGGAATAACAACAATTTCAAGTAGCATTTCTAAGTGATGAAAATCACCAGGCTTAGAAATGTTTCTAAAATTACCTGCTTGTTGTGTCTAACATGATATTTTATACTTCAAAATGTTGCACTTATTAATTTTCTGACTTTCCTCTCTCAACATTGAATTTTGAGAGTTGGTTGCAAATGCTGCATAAAATTCAGCATCTTCTCTGCTCTCCTGCCATAGCAAACATATCTTTATTAGGAGTTGGACAAAAGAGCTGTATATTTCTCAAAGCCTTTCCCTTTAAATTATTTCTGGTAGAGGCTGGATGTGAGATCTGCCTGTGACTTGCTAAAGGCTATTTATGATTTATTTCAACCTTTAGCTGGTTCTATGAAAGAAAAAAAATGAACAAAGTTGAAAATACAGAAAAAGAGTGCTTAATCCTCAGTGTTATTTCAGTGGAAGTCAGCACCCTGACTCTTATGAGGGCTGCATTGTGTAAATGTTTATATTTTTATTTTTCCCTCAGAGTTAAAATTAAAATCCTTTATCATTTTTAATTAGAAAACAGTACTATTGTTTTTGAAAAAGATCAGATTTCAAGCTGTGAGCCTTTTAATACAGACTGGTCTGCTGAGACTTTTCTGAAGCACTAGGGGGAAATTTAAAACCCAGTCAAATAATTTTCCTGGGCAAAGTGGTGATAGGTCATGGTGAGATATGGGTGTCATTAAAATTTCATAGAGGTCCCTATCACAGCAGAGTCACTATAGCATTGAGACACTGACTACAGTATCTCCAAAGAAGTGTTTGCTATCTATCATGGGCTCTGAGGGGAGCAGTTACCATCTTTCTATGCAGTAATCTGCATGTTAAAGAGTCCCTAAATATGTATTTACAAGATATTCAGGTCTGTTTTGGCCTATTGGGTCAAAAATTCACACACTAAAAGTCCCTAAATATGTATTCATAAGATAGATCAACTTTGGTTCACTGAGTCGATAGTAAGTTGGCTTTTTAGGGGCCTAAATATTAAGAGTTGCATAGTTTGCTTTCAGCAAGTTTAGAAATGCAGTTCTGTATGCTTTGTCTTTTAAGAGTAGATTTATTATGCTAGTTTCAGTGGATGCCAGAAGCTGTGTTTCACTCTGGCCTATGATATTTCGCTTTTAGAAAGTCAGAAGAAAGAGCCCCAGAGCACAGACACACAGGCAGAGCCTCAGGGCAGGATGAATCCTGCCCTTCCAGACCTTATCTTACCACCGCCTCTGTCATCAGCCAGGTCCCATCCCCCCTTTTCCTCCCACTGCTGGGCTGGAGACCACTTGCCCACCTTCAAGCTCATTCTAGCAGCAGAGGGATCCTGTGAGTACTGCAGAACCTGGCCCTGCTCTCCTCCAGTAACTTCGCATCTCATCCTAAAAGCCAAAGGTCCCTCAAGATGCGCCCCTGCGCATTCCGAGTTTGCCTCCTCCTGCTGCCTGTCTGTCCCCCTCGCCCGGGCCCCGGCGCACACTGGCCTCGGCTGTACCTGGGCGCATCCTGGAGGGGTCCTGCTTTGGGCTCTTTGTATCCATGCTTGCCCTCTGCTCTATCTGAAGGCTGCTCTCTCAGGATCCACATGGCTAGTTCTCTTCAGGTCTTTTAAGAGAGCAGCCCTACCAGTGCTCGGGCCTGGTGCCCTGGGAAGACCCAGAGGAATCGGGTGGAGAGGGAGGTGGAGGGGGGATCGAGATGGGGAACACATGTAAATCCATGGCTGATTCACTTCAATGTATGACAAAAACCACTACAATACTGTAAAATAATTAGCCTCCAACTAATAAAAATAAATGAAAAAAAAAAGAGAGAGAGAGAGAGAGAGCAGCCCTCCCTGGCCACCTGTATAAGAGAGCAACACCTCATCCCAACACCAGGCATTTCCTTCCTCTGTTACACACACTGCATGTTCTCCACTAGGACTTAATCGCCATCTGATATAATGCATCTTCACTTGTTTTCTGCCATTCTCTGTCCCCTAAAGGTTAAGCCCCACTGGAGAAAAGGCTTTATCAATCCTAAATAGAGACCTAGATAAAAACCTGACATCTTTTTTAACTTCTCATTAAATATTTATGGTACAACTGAACAAAAGCAGATGAAAAGGAGTCAATTCCCCAATTGCCTATCAATGTGTTTTCATTTTTTAGCTGAAGAGGAATGAGTATCTCTTTCTGAGATGAAGTCCTCTGTTTGGCCATCAGATCTCAGGTTCCCATAATGCTCTTTGAGTGGCATAAAACTGGTCCTTCTTGAAGGACCACGACATTCACTCCATCCCCCCAACGTCTGGGTTATAGCAGAGTTCCTGGAGGAGCTGGGGTCATCTGAGCTAGTCCCAGAAACGCTTGAGCAGTCTGCTTCTAAGTGTAATAGTGTGTAAAGGCAGCATTTCTAAATCTCCCCCCACCTAATGTGGTGAGCACAATCAGCTCTGGTGATAGCAGTGGGCTTACTAGGTCTCACAGTCCCATCTGATGCAATCAAGAGGGATGGTGTGTAACACTCTGCCACGTTAGTGTAAGAGACTGAGATGTAATTAGTAGAATCACTATCTTCTAAAGTTGGTGCATTATCCTTGGGTCTTCCCCAGTGCCTCCACTCCCCCATTAGCCATGCAGATATTCTCAAATGTACCCTTCCCCATGACTGAAGCCTGTCACAGTAACTTATTCCTTATTTAAATTTCACAAGACCATTCTTTATTTCAATAACTCAGAAAGGTGCCTTTGGCAAGAGAATTACAGCTGACAGACAAGTAATGACTAGGATTCTGTGATTAGTTCAGATTACAGGCTACAGAAGACCTATCTGAGCATTTACCACTGTCATCACATGATGCTGGCCACTATTAGGAGTTGACATTGGTTGGAAAAGAGGATGTGGTTCAGCTAGAGTAAGCACTAGAAAATCTGCCTGTATTGTAATAGTCAATGACATGCTAATTAATGACAATAATTTTTACTGTGACTCTGCTTAGCGTAAGCAAGTCTCTCTCTCATACCCTTCCCTAGCACACAGATGTATTTTAATAAAGCTTTAAGGCACAAACTAAATAAAAAGTTGAAGTGATCTAGATAATTCCATTCCCCAAACCCAAAGCAATTAATTAACTGAAAAAAGACATCATTTAATCTTGAATTATTTGGATAAGTGACTGAACTTTGTAATTTATTTTGCATAAATAAGCAAAACTTAATGGATATTTCAGTGTATATCAGTACTTAAGAGGATTTATAAAACTCTTCAGTCAAATTAATTGAGAGGAGGGGATAAGTAATTAACATGAACAAAAATGACAAAACCATTTACTCAGATATTGGGTACCATTGCACACTCTTCCAAATTCTGGCTGAAAAGAAATAATGATTTCTGTAATCCCCAGCAATGACTTTTGGAGGGAGATTTCAAATAAATGTCTATTTGCTTTAGGTGAGCTTCACTGAATTGGCCTTATTTAATTTCAGATCCTCCTAAGGGAAGAGATTTCAGGATTTCCTGGTTGTAAAATGGAAGAGAACATTTTGCTGAACTTGTATGACATCATCTAAAGAATTAAAGGGCAGATAATCATGACTTCTTTGCCTGTTTACCAAAGCTTCTTTATGTCCTCAATCTACTTTATTTCCAAATGTCAGAGTAGTCTGAAACCTTTCAAAGATTTATAGACTGCAGAAACAGAGGAAATATTAGTATGAATCCTTTAACTTTTGTGAAAACTTTTAAGTAATTAATAGACGGGCTTTTGAAATTATTTCATATCACAGTACACACACTCTAACATATACTATATGAGGGTTAAACATGGTTTAACAACAAAGGACATGAGGTCATCTCTCTTTCTAGAAAGTCAGGGAAAATGTTCTTTAAAGTACTTGAGTCATAAATAAAAAGAATATTGAATTTGTGAAGGGGAATATAAATAATATAATATTTAGTTTATCAATTAAAATAAAAATACTACAGAATGAATAAAATAGTAAACACAGTCTTGGTTTTAAATATAATTCCTTTCCAAACTCTACTTGAAATTCTCTTATATTACATAAAGGAGAAAAAAATGTAGCTTCCACAATACTATTTATACAAAGCAACAAAAAATGTGAGCAAATTATTTTCAAGTTTATATTATCAAAATGTTTTCCAATACGCTTAAAATACTAGATACCAAATAGCTGAAACAAATATTTAAAAGCTCTTAGCTTAGATAAATAATAGTAAAATATGTCTCATAGTAAAAAATTACTTTTTCTTTGTTATGCAAAACCCCTCAACCATGACTTCATGGAGAAGTGTGAAGTGGTGTGAAAATGCTCTTACCTCATATTCAAAGTCCTCTGTTCTGTCTGCATCAGCGGGTAAGCTGGAAAGATACTCATTGTCCTCATAAAATTCATGCTCCATTGGATGGAGAGAATGGCAGCTGTGGGGAATGTAGCAATATGATAGAAATGGATCAAAAGGGTTGTTCTCAAGATTAAAAAATGACATTAGAATTTCACTTTAGTTTTCTCTGCTCGCCAATAAGACCTATAGTGATCTAGCCTTTAAATGAACTACAGCTCAGAAAGAACAATTGCTTTTCTTCTTCCCTTATATGAAATCCATCAATTTGATTTTCTGAGAGAATACCAAGATAATGGCTCATTGTCAGAGCTTCATTTTGTGAAGGGGCAGATAGATGTGCGTTCTATCCTGGCAATGGTGCCATATTGATACTCTGGCTGCCTTCCATTCCATCCAGTGGACTTGACACATACATTGGTGTGTGGCTTTTGAGAATGCAGTCTACCCAAAGGTGGGTATTTTGTAACAAAGTACTACCAATTTCATAATTACAGGCTCAAACTGTTTCTGAAATTTTATTTTCAAAGCTCATACAGTCAGTCTTCTGAAGGTATGGGTTCTGTATTTTTATTCAATTAAACATGGATCAAAAAATCAAATCTGAAGTTGGTTGAATCGTTGGATGAAGAATCCACAGATGTGGGAATGAAGTGGGAATTGTATTTTTCAGTCTGTAAATTGTACTCACATTGCCTCCATTTCTTGAGACTTTCTTCCTCATTCTCCCTCATAACCCACATACACAAACATTAAAGAATGTTCACGGTGATAACTCACTGGAAACTCCTATAAACCATACAGTTTCATAATCCTTTTAGAAAACATCTGGGGACAGAGAGAACTAATAAAGTAAAGGAAATGAAGGGGTTCCAGGACACTGTGTATGACTTTTATGTATCCACTAACTTTGGGGAAATGTTTAAATAATTCATAGAAGTGCTTTCAAATTATTATATGCCATGATGTATACATTATACAATATGAAAGCTATGTGTGTGTGTGTGTGCTCAGTTGCTTGGTTGTGTCCTACTTTTTGTAACCATTTGGACTGTAGCCCACCAGGCTCCTCTGCCCATGGAATTTTCCAGGCAAGAATACTGGAATGAGGTGTCACTTCCTCGCCCAAGAGATCTTCCAGACCCAGGGACAGAGCCCACATCTTTTGCGTCTCCTGCATTGGCAGGCGTATTCTTTACCACTAGCACCACCTGGGAAGCCCAATGTGAAAGCTAAGCACAGTTTAGCAGCAAAGGGCATGAGGTTCTCTATGAGCATTTCTAAGTCAGTGAAAAAAGCCTATGTGAAATTAACCAAGTTGGCTTCAGGAAAGACATCTAAGCCCATTTTGAACATTATGACAAAAATGAACTTAGTAGTATAAATTAGTCCCCTTATCCATTAATAGCTGAAAGGCCGGAGAGATCCATCCTGGTACCTCACAGGATCAGTGTAAATACTCTACCAGCCTCTTCTTACTGTTCTCTAATTTGAGCCCAAATGGCAAAACCAGTGCAGGCAGCATCTCGCTTGCTGGTCTAAGAGCTTAAACCTGGACTGGTTTTGAGAAGCCCATTCCTGCTGCTTAAACATCATAACCTGCTGTTTGGAGCAGCTGATGTGTTTTCCTGGTCTTTGAATTATTCAAAAAAGGAGGCCTGCTGTGAAGGACACCTTACTGATACTTTAGTAAGAGTTTACTGAGTATCTACAAGATGCCAGGCCCTATGCCAATTGCTGGAAGTTGGTTGGGCACAAAATCCAATTCTTGTCCTATTAATTGGGTAGAGCAGCAAAGTGGGGATTTTAATACAGTGCGATAATTAAGGGGAAAATAGAGAAGCTATGAGAGCACCTACCAGTGGGGTCAAATGCCTTAGGTTCAGAAGCCTGACCCTATCACTTCCTTTTGGGTGATCTTGCCAAATTCCTTAACATTTTTGTCCTCATCTGTGATGTGGGCATGGTAATAATATAATGTGCTCACTCAAGAAATTTTTGTGAGGAATATTACCTAAAACATGTTAAGTTAGCTAATAAATGGTAACTATTAGTCATTCAAGAAAGTATTTATTGGATGGCTGCTCTGCATCAGGTTGTACAAACGAATATTATTTGTTCTTTGGTTTGTGTGCTTTTCATTTCCCCTCTAGAATATAAGCTCCAGGAGGTAGTGGCTTTGTTTTTGTTATCAGTTTTCTGCCCAGTACCGAGTTCTATGGCCTGACACAAGGGGCTATTTGATAAGTAAGGGATACATGACTAGAATCATAGGTCAGACAGACGGAGGCCCTGCCCACGAGAAACATAAGGTTTCAAGGCGTGGCTCACATTAAAATTGCTTAGGGAGATTTCTGAAAAATTCGAATGCCTATATTTTGGCCTGAGGTAGGATTGATCCAGGCACTGCATTTATTTTGCTTTTCAAAGTTCCCAAGTGACTTTAATGCACACATGTGGATCACTGAGATGGACTTAATAGAAGACCCTAAAGGGCAGGCAGGTGTCATGACCAGGTCTACATTTTACTAAATGGAACACGGATTGCAGCAGGCAATGAAAACGCAGGCTCCAGAGACTTCTGCTCCTATATAACAGGCTGTCAATCATTTTGGACTATTTGCTTAAAAACTCACAGAACAAAATGTGTGGGGCCAAACAGACTTCCAAAACTGCACAGGTAGGATTATTTGAGTAAAATATCTGTAACAGCCTTTAACTCAGGTAAAAACTAGGAAGAAATATTCATTTAATAGTTCTTTATTTTGTAGCTCTATATACTTCCTCTCAGACAGCCAGGACCTTTGGTTTACATCCCAATATATCGGGTAATTGCTTCCTGCAGAGAATTGCACCTTAATAAAGTGAATTTCCTAGCTTCTCCTTTAAAGAAGAGAAACACAAAAGAGAGAATGAGAGAGAGGCAACCCACCAAGGAGAACAGAGTGCCAACATGCCGCGTCTAGGTCTGTCTTAATAAGGTTTTTGGCAACTTCAGTGAGAAAATCTATTTCCCTGACCAGTGATTGTGAGCTGTGCGAGGTTTGTGATGACTGAAAACATGAAGATGAACTAATCAGAGCCAGACTTTGTCACTGCATCTCAGCAAGTAGGATTTCGGAGCTGAAACAATCATGTGGGTCAGGAAAGAGAGGAGCAGGAAAACTGAGAACTAATTGTGTGGAGACACAGTCACAGAGATTTTCCAAACGGGACTGAGAGCTTGTCTCTGTAACTGTCAACCGGCTACGGGGCCTGATTCTTTCCAACATCTACTTTCAGCGACAAATGACAACAAATAAGGCTCCAGCATAAATGACAGAAAAGTACCTGTCTGAGAGCAGGAATGGACAGATGTCGGGCACTGGAGGGGTGGGTGGCCTAAGTTTGGCCAGGGCCATTATATGTTCAAAGGTGATGTCTGTCTGAGTGCTGGCATTCATGAGTCGCACTTCTGGGGCTGTCCCATAGGCTGGTTTACTGAGAGGCGTTCGCCTTAGCACCTGGACCACGATAGGTTCCTTGGCATTTCGAAAAGCTTCCACTGCCTCTTCATGGGTAGCCTTTGAGAGATCCTTCCCATTGACCTGCAAAGATAAAAGGGCATTGCTCATCTCAGAGGAAAGAACAGAGAGACTGTCATGATAGATTAATAAAAGGTGGGCAGGGGAGGTTTAAACAAGTTCTGCTATGAATTTTGTGAAGGAATATTTAATCAGACATTGACATTTATTGAACTATTCACCAACAGGAGAAAGTGATGGAAACTAGGAAAACAGTTATTTCTTATATCTTTAAAAAGCACACCATCAGAATTATTAGTAAAGATTTCAAACCTTAAGCAACACACAAGCCTCAGAAAATGATTAAAATCTTCAGCTAGGTAGAAATGGTAAGTATGTCTTTAAAAAAAAAAAGATCTATCCAATCTTTTGGTGGAATTTTCAATATTTAATTTGTCTTGTGCTTGTTTGGTCTCTAAGCCATGTCTGACTCTTCCAACCCCATGGACTGTAGCCTGACAAGCTCTTTTGTCCATGGGATTTCCCCGACAAGAATACTGGAGTGGGTTGCCATTTTCTTCTCCAGGGGATCATCTGACCCAGGGATCAAACCCACGTCTGTTGCATTGGCAGGCGGATTCTTTACCAGTAGTCACCAGGGAAGCCCTTAATTAGTCTTACTGACGTGAAATATAATTTCTGTCAGATTTATTTTATATTCATCATTTTTATCCAAGACCATGTCATTGCTCATGTGCATGTTATCCTAAGTCCTTGCCATTCACAGTATAGTCTGTGAACCAGCAGCATAAGAGATTAGAAATGCAGAATCCCTGGCTAAATGAGAACTGGCATTTTAACAAGATTCCAGCTGACTTACATGCACAAGAAAGGGGCACCACTCTAAAACACCTCTGACAGAGTATGCCATGTCCCTTTGCCGCCTCACCTGTTTTCATCTATACCATTTTATGACTCTCCAATGTAGCCTGGACATAACAGAGGAAGAGGGGATGTTTGCCTTTTCCTTCCATCACTGCTTCTCAGTTGGGCCAACCATTGGTGTTTGCGAGATAAAAATTTTTCTTTTAGTGACACTCTCCCATGCCTGCTTTTTAAGGGCCAATGATGTTTCCTCACCTTTGTGGCACCCAAAACACCCACAGGCTTTTCTGATTACCCTCTTGAGAGGCAGTACAGAAACTGCTCTCAAATTGTCATCAATTTATTCCCCTAACATGGGTTCTAATAACACAGCCTCTTAGTGGAAGTTGTGTTTTCATAAACAGCTATAGAATCATAAAAGAAAGTCAAAACTCATGCCCCAAATGAACCAATAACATTGGCTTTTGTAAATAGGAAGAGATACTTGGGAGTACAGTACTGTGCTCAAAACCCCTGAAATTATACCATTTCTAGACAACTAAACCACCCGTCTGCTGGTGAGGCTCTAATAATTGCTATGCACCAGCAAATCTTTAGAGATCCCTGGAAGCCTTCAAAAGACACAAAAGGAATGACTGAGTTGGAGCTAGCGAGAGACTGCCGACATTCAAATGAGCACACTTTCTCCCCCTAAGTAGAGAAAGAATATATGCATGCTCAGAGCAAATGTGGGGCATTTTGGGGTAAATGATACAGTGCCAGGTGAAAATTGTCATGTCATGTAGAGATAGGCTTAATGACCTGGCCCGAGCTAATTTACTCAACTGACCCTTGAAGGAGTTAATGTGCCTTCAGAAATTGAGCAATTTAAGTTTCCTCACCAGCACCATATGAACCAGTACAGTTTATGAAAAACTAGTAAGAAACTTCAGTTGGAGATTTGGGTGTTTTCCTACCAATGTGCATAGTCATTAATTTTCTCCATGAACTAGAACATGACCACTGAGTTCACTGGTATAACTTTGGAATGGCTTGATGACTTTGCGCATATGGGGCAATGTGAACACAGTACAACTACTAGCTGGCACTCATTCTTTTAGCACCTTCAGATGACAGGCATTCTGGAGAGGCCACTACTCCTGAAGACCTGTAGTCAGCACGTGGTAAGAGAAGTTTCAGGGTGGAAAAGTACAAACTGAAATCTGGCTTCTTGTGTTGAAGAGCATCATCCTCTGTCTCTTCTTATGGTCAGTGTTTAGTAACTCCAGAATTATGGAAGATGATCCAGTGGTAGATAGACTGTTCCATCATAATCTATGTGGTATGGAAGAATTCCCCTTTTATCCACACATTTCCTGCTTCATGGTGTCCCTTCAACTGAGTGAATATTCATTTGTGCAAGATTTTATACCTTTACCTCTCTGAAAAGAACTCTTGGTCATAATCTGTTATCAGCTATTTAAAACCTACTGGAGCAATGTCAACAATGCTATCTTTTCCTATAAGCATTGTATCTAAAGTAACTCCTAACAATGGCAGAATGAAAGTGTTTTTATGAAGGAACTTTAAACATTATCTGAAGGTAAATGGAAAATAATTTATGGCCATGGTTTCTTCCAATCATACATGAAATCCTGCGTGTGTGTGTGCTAAGTCATTTCAGTCGCGTCCAACTCTTTGCGACTCTATGGACCATAGCCTGCCAGGTTCCTCTGTCCCTGGGATTCTCCAGGCAAGAATACCGGTGTGGGTTGCCATGCCCTCCTCCAGAGGATCTTCCTAACCCAGGGATTGAACCCTCATCCCTTGCGTCTCCTGCATTGGCAGTAGGTTCTTTGCCACTAGCACCACCTGGGAAGCCGACATGAAATCCTACTAATGCATAAATTGTATGCCATTAAATAGTGAAGAAATGCCATTATTCCACTTCTTCCCCAAGGTGGCTCAGTACCCTGCCTACAATCTAGTCTTGAGACTCGTTTGTTTCTTACTTGTTTTAGTGATCTTCAAAGAAAGAATAATTTTTTAAAAGTTCCTTAATAATAATGATTATTTATCTTATGCTCCTATAAGTGAAGTAAGGCCATTTTTGCAAAGTTCAGAAAAGTATAAAAAAATTTGCAGAAACAAAAAATTACTGGAGAGTATTTTAGACTGTGAAATTATTAGTTCTTATCATAATACTTAGTATATACAGACAATATTAGCATTTATACAGCAAGATCAATAGCTATTGATTCTAAGACCTGTATATTCATTCATTTACAACCATGGCATTTATATGCAAAATTAATTTTTTGCTTTAAGGACAATTGAATACAATCTTAAAAAAGGACAGTCAATATAATCTCAAATATCTTACTTCCCTATTGGGAATGCTCTTTTCTTCTAGTTATCATGCAGCTGACCCCTATTTTCATAAGCTATTTAATATCTCTCAAAGTAAAGAAGTCTATGACCTTTAAAGGCTCAGTATACTGCCCCATGTTATCCCTTAGAAAATGTGAGCACTGATGATACAAAACGCGTTTTTTTTTCACTTCACTTGAAGTTCATCAACATACTGTTAGCCTACCAAAAGGTCACCATAAGTTATGCCTTTCACAATAGAAAAAAGAAGAGTTTAAATGGGATTTTCTGGCAGTTGCTTTACTCAGTTATCATTAGTTACAGCTAGGGAGAAGAATAATTTTGAAAGAATATCTGAAATTTTAATCCTATAGAAAGTTTTGAAGTGAATTAGCAAATAAATTAATAGCAAAACTGAGTTTTCCATGTGGTTAGATCCTAAACGAACAAGATATTTGGTATTACCTAGTGCCATATCGTTATCCTTTTATTTTTTTCCATCATATTCTTTCCTTCCCTCCTTCACTCCCTCCCTTCACTATTCCTTCCCTCTTCCTCTCTCTCTACCTCAATCTTGGTTTTGTATGGACAATATACGTGAAATGAAATCGAAGAAGGAAAAGTCAGCTATTAATGGCATTCCAGTTAATATAGATAATTAAGAGTGCTGATCCAAACTGTTCTAGGTGCCTAATCAATGGAAGGAAGCAAAAGTGCTAGAAGTTGATTTGCAGGAGGAAAAACTGGGTGAAGAGTGTTGGGAGCAAAATTGATGGGAGGAAAGGTAATTTGAAAATTAGATATACACACGCATTACAGGGTGTGGGTTTGAAGTGTACATGCAGAAGACTGATGATTTGATTTAAGCAAGGTGTAGATGAAGAGACCTTTTTCTAAAGTGGTTGCTAATGAAATGAATGAGAGGTTAGAGTGTCCTAATAAACATGAGAAGTATATGAGGTAATTCCTTTTATTACTATAACATCTGGCTTTTTGATAACTGTGGACAAAACTGATCTGTTTCTAAAGCTACCTAGCAACTAGAATAAAACTGAAGAGACTCATGTACTCGCTCTTTGATAAGACGCTCACAGCCCCAGAGTGGAGCAACTGGACTCTGAAATGGTGATTAAGTCACCTGATTTGAGATAAATGAGAAACCAGGCACAATATTGATAAAGACGATTATCAGAATTGGTAACAGCATAAAAGAGGAAAGGAAGATGCTAATGATAGAAGTTTTGGGAGAAACAGAGATGTGGTTACCCTCAAGAAGAAAAATAGATTTGGGATTGGAAGCAAGTGTAAAAAGGAGCCTTAATCATGCCAAACTTGAAATAGTTCTCTGGATGTTAAGTGACTAAAGGAAATCCTAACCATGGGAAACCATTTCCAGAGGTCTTCCTCTTTCCTGCACTTACTTTATCAGTTTAGTTGATACATTGAAGATATATACACATTTTTACAGATATGAACAAATAAATGTCTTGCTTCTAAAAAATTATTTTCCATTATATTGATAGAGGGAAGTGAATAGGAGACAAGTAGTCACTTTTCAGCAAGCAATGCAAAAGAAGTGAGAATCCATTTGTTGTGGCAGATGGGCTAATTAATCCATAAGCAACTTGTGAATGTTAAGTAAAGAATATAGCTTTTCACATGTAAACCAGATCACGCTATCATTTGGTGAAGCTTCTGTTTAACTAAAAATCAATCTACTCTTTTGGATAAACTGCAAAATCTGGGCCACTTGTCAACAAC
This sequence comes from Odocoileus virginianus, assembly GCF_023699985.2. Classification (NCBI taxonomy): domain Eukaryota; kingdom Metazoa; phylum Chordata; class Mammalia; order Artiodactyla; family Cervidae; genus Odocoileus; species Odocoileus virginianus. Next base: position 36,206,939 of record NC_069697.1, read on the forward strand.
CTCCCCAGAGTGACTGGTGGCCTCAGCTTGTATGTGAACTCTTCTGCTTTGATTATTCCTCCAAATCCAGCCACATGCACAATTTTCTTGAGTGTCAGAAAACAAACAGGCTTTTCTTTTTTCTAAAGCGCAAACAAGGGCATGAATGACCAAATCACACTGATGCGATTTCATTTCCAACGTAGACTGTTTGGGACGATGAGGGTTTCCAAACCTCTGTGCCTCTTTCAGAAACTAAGGGCTTTTAAGTATCTCTGCCTTTGATGAGATTATACATATAAAAGTACTCAGTAGAAGAGGTGCAGAATACTAAAGATTATGTACAATTTCAAGTGGAGGATAAGCAAGCATAAAACATTTAAATACTGTTTTTTAATGTTTATAAAATTTATTTTTTTCATTTATTCATTCATTTATTTTCAGCATTATGGAGATACAGATAAAAACATTATAAGATATTTAACATGTACATGGTAGTAATTTGATATATGTATGTATTGTGAAAGGATTCCAAATAGCTAATTAACACATGTATCACTTCAATTAATTAATTATGTTTTATTTAGGTGAGAACATTTACGTTCTATTTGCTTAGCAAATTTCAATTATATAATACAGTGTTATCAACTACAGTCACTATTTTTACTTTAGATCCTCAGACCTGAGTGCTGTAATTATGGATGGGCATGGCAGCTTACAAGAAATCTCACCCTCACGAATAACTATGAAATTAATTTTGATTAGAATCCCTATGTGATTGCTGATCAAATTCTCTGATAATTATGGGGGTATTACAAAAACAGAGCCTAATAACATGTAAGAAAAAAGCAATATTTAGATTGCTGCTAAATGTTTGGTATGAAAGGAATTTAAAATAATCTGAACTCTATATTCATTAAAACACTTGTCATATACAATCTGTAAATCAGTTTTAAGGAATTTAAGCATATCACCTTTTTCTAAACTTGGTATGTTTGCTTCTAGATGGACATCTGTTATGTAAATTGAGAACAGCATAGCATAAGAAATATTTATAGCAAAAAGAACTCACAGAAAAGGAATTGTGCAACATGCTATGAAGAAAATCTTGTGAGATTGACTAAACTTAATTTTGAAACATTTAAAAAATATTGTCAATGAACAAAACATTGGTAGGCCTGTGATAATCGTATTTTAGAAAGTGAGAACGTAAAAAATGTTATGTTGCATTAAATCAAAAGTCTGTGTAGTTCAGTGTTCTTTTGACAGTGCTGTTGTCAGATTTGGGGAAGAGAATATGGTAATTATCACACAGGTTCTAATGAGCAGACTTATTCAGAAGTGATCCTGGGGCTCCTTCTGTGCTGCCTGGACTGCTGGGTGGCAGCTTCATTTTGCTGGTGTGTGAGGTCTTGCAGCTTCCCTTGAGCTCCAAAGGCTCCCCAGTGCTGAGTAGCTGGCTTTCCCAGAAAATGGAGATAACTGACTTCTAACTCAGACAGCCTAAATCTCCTGCGTTTCCCCCCTGCCCACGTGACCCTAAGAGAGCCGCAGCAGGGCGGGGTCTCTCCACTGGAATACAGACCCACTGTATGTCCAGGAGTTCCAGGTCCCCGTGTGCTGCTGCCCCCGACTTGTATGTTCCCCAGTAGAGACTGTTGTCCTTCCTGGGATATGCTTTGTCGCTCAGTCGTGTCCGACTCTTTGCCACCCACGACTGCAGTCCACTAGGCTTCTCTGTCCTTGGGGATTCTCCAGGCAGGAATATTGGAGTGGGTTGCCATGCCCTCCTCCAGGGGATCTTCCCAACCCAGGGATCAAACCCAAGTTTCCTGCATGGCAGGTGAATTCTTTACTGACTGAGCTACCAGGTAATCAATAGAGACTGCAGTCTAACCTATAACTTGTGACAGTGCGGAATTTGCCCTATCAACCGTGTGTGACACACATTTACAACACAAAGAACTGAATTTATTCAAAATGCTTCTACATGTAACATTGTGAATTGCAGACTCCCATTAACCCAAGGAGATATTTTAAAAGCCTAATAATATATTTAGTTAACTGATTGTGACCCTGAGGTCAGTACTACAGGATGCTGTTTCCCAGCTCCTTTCATGGTACATTTTGATGACAAAGTGTTCCCAAATGCAAGCAAGACTCATCTCCAACTTTTCTTATTAAGATGTTGCAGACCCAGGACTTCCCTAGTGGGGCACTGGACGGGAATCTGCCTGCCAATGCACGGGACACAGATTAGATCCCTGGTCCGAGAATATCCCACATGCTGTGCATTAACTAAAGCCCATGCGCCACGACTAGTAAGCTGACGCCCTAGAGATGGTGAGCAGCAACTACGGGAGCCTTTGTGCCTGGAGTCTGTGCTCCTCAACAAGAGAAGTCACCACAATGAGAAGCTGGTGCATAACAAGGAGATAGCACCTGCTTGCTACAACTTGAGAAAGCGCTCACCAAGCAGTAAAGACCCAGCACAACTGAAAACACATTTTAAAAAATGTTATAGACCCATTATTTATGGATTTTTCAGAACTGTTCTTGAACCAATTTGTATTTTTGGTTATAGGAAATCTTGGGGATGCATTTTTAATAATTGCCTTTCTCCCTATTATCTTTTCTCTGTCTTAATTTTTGTATTCCTTCTTTGGTATTTTCTGCTTCTTTCTTTCTTTTCATTGCCACACTTTTCTTCCATGCTTTTCCATTTGGCTGGGATTTAGCAAATTTGAAGGGCAGTTATCTATGTAAATTATTCCAATTATTAAAGGAACAGGTTATGATAGTTTTGATTCTTACTGAGGGAAATAAAATGTATGCAACATAGCTTTATTTCCCTACTTATAAATAAATTTATCTTCCCTCCCCTTAATGAAAGAAATGGAAACTCCTCTTTGGCACATGAGCTGGTGTTTCTTGCTTTGTCCCTGAGATCCACAGTGTACTCTTTTCTACCCAGCTCTGTATATGCTGGGATGCTGCCAACTGTATTCCATGTCACTGGGCTCCCTTGCTTTATGTCTTTTCTTTGCTTTGGCCAGTGGTAAGAGAGCTAATGTTCTGTCTTTATCCAGGGCCTTCCTTCCTGGCTTTCAGGATGCCAGCTCTGGCCAGGGTTGGTTCACACCCTGGCTTACCTTCCTCCTTCAGGTCTGTGAGTAGTAATGATTTCTCTTTCTATTGTGTTCATTCCCTTAACTCTGCTCATACCTCTGTAAGTGTTCCTTCATTCAACTTTCTTCAGTGAAACACTTTGAGTGTGCTCTCTCTTTCTTATTAATATAACTAGGCATGGAACTCCTTTGATTTAAAAGAGAAAAACAATAACAAAATAATGGTTAAAGGGGTGGGGTGGGGAGGGAGACAGGAGGAAATTTTAAAAGGGAGGGGATATATGTATACTTATGGCTGATTCATGTTGAAGCTTGACAGAAAACAGAAAAATTCTGTGACACAGTTATCTTCAACAAAAAATAAATTAATTTAAAAAAAGCTAAAACTTACCACCTTGGCCCACTATTGATGATATTAATCTTTATGACTTGATGAGGGAGAGAGTGAGAACACTTGAGGGATGGGGTGGGGAAGAGAGGAGAGACAGAATGAATCTAAAGCACATGTAAAATGTTAATGTTAAATGTTTATTAAAAATGTTAAATAAAATTCTAGATGTAGGTATTTGAGAATTTCTTGTACTATTCTTATAACTTTTTGATGAGTCTGAAATTATGTCAAAATAAATTGTCTCAAGATATTGTTATATTTGTTATTAGCTACAAATGCATTTATGCTATAATCATTTAGAGTTAGCAAATAATTATAAGCAATTGATGAATTATAAGCTCCCTACAAAGTGTTTCTGTATTTGCTTATCTTTAAGAGGAACAAATTCTTAGTCTGAACTGAATGTCTTTTTTCTTGTGCACATACCACACACACACACACACACACACACACACACACACACACACCCCTACAGCAAAAAACACAGATTGCTATCACCAACTTTATCATTGTCATAACAATTCATCTACTGAGTATCACCTGAAATCCTGTTCTCCTCCAAGCTGAGCTATTTAAAAAGATGGATGACTGCCTTCTGGCTAATTGTAGGAGTTCTTTCATTACTATAAAAGACTTTTTATATCTCAAGTGACTCTATAAGCAGTGAATAATGACTTGAAGTCTTTGAAGAAGAGTCCACTGATGAAATGGTAGGATAACAACTACTTATTGACCTTTTACTTCCTAAGATAATACTAAGCTGATGTAGTTGATTATTAATAAACCTATCCATTGAGTTTTGACACATCAGATCCAAATATGTTAAACTTAAAGAGAAATTCTGATGGAGACATAAAATTGCCTGCAGCAGGCCTAAGGGTGTAAAGACATAAGGCATACATAGGGCAAATGCTGTTAAAATGAACTCAAACTGTTTCATTGGGAACAAACTTCATTGTAATTAAATGACCCAGATTTTCTTTAAAAATTACTATAAACAGCATAAGCAACTGAGAATTCGACAGAGCTATACATTTTTCATACTCACTGAGCAAGCGGAAATGTGCTCTCAGCCCTTGGACGAGATCTCGTGACACCATTTTCATGATGAGAACATATATGAATATTAAGAACATAACTTTGGGTCTCAGCCACACTAGCATAGTGTCACAGAAGTGTCAAAAATAACTTTCTGTTAAATTAAAGGAATACTAGTGTTACTCATATTTACTAATGAGGGACAAGATAGTGACTTATTTGTAATAGGACACTGATGACAACATCAAAGATGCTGAGGACATCTTCACCAGAAGTCCACTGTTCCCTATCTATAAGCATAGCAAAATATGCTTAGCTATTTAAATGCTTCTGTGCAACAAACGCTGAATGACAAGAAGCTGCATGTTTTGTCTAGTACTGTTGTTTAAGGGCCCCAAATGTGTTTGGCACATACTTGACACTCAATAAATATATTAAATAATTTTTTATGTATTTATCAGGACACATGTTAGAACAACCTGGAGAAGGAAATGGCCACCCACTCCAGTATTCTTGCCTGGAGAATCCCATCGACAGAGGAGACTGGCAGGCTACAGCCCATGGGGTCACAAGAATCAGACACAACTAAAGTGACTAAACTTTAGTTTAGGGTGACTACACCACCACCATCATGTTAAAACAAATGTCATTGGGCTTGTGACTAAAGTTACCTGTGATTATGTGCAAACTGCATGCCTTTCATTGCCCAGCTCTATTTTGTAGCCCAGTTATCCACATTATTCCTTTTACTTGGGCTTCCCTGGTGGCTCAGATGGCAAAGCGTCTGCCTACAGTGTGGGAGACCCGGGTTCAATCCCTGGGTCGGGAAGATCCTCTGGAGAAGGAAATGGCAACGCACTCCAGTACTCTTGCCTGGAAAATCCCATGGATGGAGGAGCCTGGTAGGCTACAGTACATGGGATCGTAAAGAGTCGGACATGACTGAGCGACTTCACTTTTCACCATAAAAACGGATTTGAGTGGCAAAGAAAAGGCATTAATTGTTCTGCTCGAGAGCCCCGCCCAGCATTCAGTGTTTCAGCAAAAAGAACAAGGATGTGGGCATCATTCAGGACTGGGGTCTCTACACAGTTCTCAATATCAGTTGTGGGGCTTTAAGTTATCTAAATTCTCTGAGCCTCAGTTAGTTCGTCTGGAACAGGAGCTAGTAACACCCACTCACAGCGCTGTGGACAGGACCATATAAATAACGCAGCTAAGACAGCTGACATGCTATGATGTTGACTCATGATTCCTTGATTCCCTCCCTTCCTTCCTGGGGAACTCTTGAGTGACAGAGACCAGGTGATTCTCTGGGGATACAAGAAAATAGCTGTGCTTACACTCCTAGCAGCAACAACGACAACGCCACTTAGCACTGAGTGAGCGTTCTTCACAAAATGCCACAAGCTGAGCCAAGCCCTTGGCCTCTGTTAGCTCAGTCACATCCAAGAACAATCAGGTGAGGTAAGAATTTTATCCCCATTTGAAAGCTCTGGAAGCCGAGGATCAGAAGGCATAAGGAAAGGCACTTGCTCTCACAATCTGCTAGGGAAAAACAACAGCTACATCTGTAATTGTAAGCGAACTTGTAAAGAGCTGAAATAAAGGTGCTGGTAGAGCTCTATAGAAGCATCAAGGGCCAACCATATCTGGCAATATTGTGATTTGACTCCAGGACTTGACATTTGAGGAGGTCTTAAAGAGGTAGCGTTTCATTAGCAGCAAAGATGGGAGTAAGGAAGAGAACCCCAGGGCAAAGGAATGAAAGAGCAAGATTTCTGGGAACCAGTAGGAAATCTGGTGTAACAGAGTTCAAAGGGATTTGGGTAAGTACAGAAAAAAGACACTGGAAAGGAGGCTTTCACAAGATTCCTGTGTTTTCAATGGGCCATGGCAAGGTATTTGTTTTAAACACCTTGCATCTGAAATATAGCATGGTCTCATTTAGGATTTGAAGGTAACTCCAAAGTCTGCCGTGAGAAGTAACTAAAGCAGGAAAGGCATTTAGGATGATCAGTTCAGTTCAGTTGCTCAGTCATGTCTGACTCTTTGTGACCCCATGGACTGCAGCATGCCAGGCCTCCCTGTCTATCATCAACTCCCAGAGTTTACTCAAATTCATGTCCATCAAGTCAGTGATGCCATCCAACCACCTCATCCTCTGTCTTCCTCTTCTCCTCCCACCTTCAATCTTCCCCAGCATCAGGGTCTTTTCAAACGACCCAGTTCTTCGCATCAGGAGGCCAAATATTGGAGTTTCAGCTTCAACATCAGTCCTTGCAATGAATACTTAGGACTGATTTCCTTTAGGATGGACTGGTTGGATCTCCTTGCAGTCCAAGGGACTCTCACGAGTCTTCTCCAACACCACAGTTCAAAAGTATCAATTTTCAGTGCTCAACTTTCTTTATAGACCAACTCTCACATCCATACATGACTACTGGAAAACCCATAGCCTTGACTAGATGGACCTTTGTTGGCAAAGTAATGTCTTTGCTTTTTAATATGCTGTCTAGGTTGGTCATAACTTTTCTTCCAAGGGGTAAGCGTCTTTTAATTTCATGGCTGCAGTCACCATCTGCAGTGATTTTGGAGCCCAAGAAAATAAGGTCTGTAACTGTTTCCAATGTCTCCCCGTGTATTTGCCATGAAGTGATGGACCGGATGCCAGGGTCTTAGTTTTCTGAATGTTGAGTTTTAAGCCAACTTTTTCACTCTCCTCTTTCACTTTCATCAACAGGCTCTTTGGTTCTTCTTCGCTTTAAGTCATAAGGGTGGTGTCATCGCATATCTGAGGTTATTGATATTTCTCCCAGCAATCTTGATTCCAGCTTGTGCTTCATCCAGCCCAGCATTTCTCATGATGTACTCTGCATATAAGCTAAATAAGCAGGGTGACAATATACAGCTTTGACATACTCCTTTCCTGATTTGGAACCAGTCTGTTGTTCCATGTCCAGTTCTAACTGTTGCTTCCTGACCTGCATGCAGATTTCTCAAGAGGCAGGTCAGGTGGTCTGGTATTCCGATCTCTTGAAGAATTTTCCACAGTTTGTTGTGATCCACACAGTCAAAGGCTTTGGCACAATCAATAAAGCAAAAATAGATGTTTTTCTGGAACTCTTGCTTTTTTGATAATCCAACAAATGTTGGCAATTTGATCTCTTGTTCCTCTGCCTTTTCTAAAACCAGCTTGAAAGTCTGGAAGTTCGTGGTTCACGTACTGTTGAGGACTGGCTTGGAGAATTTTGAGTATTACTTTACTAGTGTGTGAGATGAGTGCAATTATGTGGTAGTTTGAGCATTCTTTGGGATTGGAATGAAAACTGACCTTTTCCAGTTCTGTGGCCACTGCTGAGTTTTCCACATTTGCTGGCATACTGAGTGCAGCACTTTCACAGCATCGTCTTTCAGGATTTGAAATAGCTCAGCTGGAATTCCATCACCTCCACCAGCTCTGTTCATAGAGACACTTCCTAAGGCCCACTTGACTTCGTGTTCCAGGATGTCTGGCTCTAGGTGGGTGATTATCTGGTATTGTGAAGATCATTTTTAGGAAGATACATGGAGAGAATGATCAGTGCCTGTATCTGATGGGGACAGCGAGGACGGTCCAAATGGAGGAGGCAGGAGAGGGCTGTACAATGGCATTATGATACTCTCATTCACACACAGTTCAATAGGACTGTCCGATGGGCAGATTTTCTACAACAGCCTAGCCACAGTTTCTAGTGCAATTGATTAAATGCTCCCTGTACAGAAATACAAGCTGTAGAATCTGATTTTAAGTATAAAGGCTTTCTTGACATATAAAAATAGTGATGTTATGTATAAAATAGATAACTAATGAGAACTGACTGTATAGCTCAAGGACCCTACTCAGCGTGCTCTCGTGACCTAAATGGGGAAGTAATGTAAAAAGGGAGATGTGTGTATACATACAGCTGATTCTACTGTTTTCCTGTGCAGTAGAATTGAACAGAACATTGTAAAGTAATTTTAATTAATTTTTAAAAATAAAGTACAAAAGCATTCTAAGTGGATGTTGCCCATCTCCTATAGACTTATATTTTCAGTGACTATTTTAGAAATAAAACTTACTTCTTCCAATGTTCTTAAACTGCATCTCTGGTTAGTACTCACCTAGGAAACAGGGTAACTGTCTCAACACTGTACACACTCATTTCTCTCTCCCTCTCCCTCTTTCTCTCTCTCTCACACACGTACACAAACACTCATAAAACTCACACAAACTTGCACACACACAAATACTTTTATACCTTTCTAGGGCCCTCCACCTGAGTCATTTATAGCTTTGTGTGAGTTATAAACTTAGATATTTCACCCAAGTGGATATAGGAGTTTTAGAACATAGGGATTAACACAAGAAAGTAGAACTTGTATGATATATAACTGCCTCTTCACTACCAACATCTCTAACCTAGTGCTTCGAATATGAAAGTTATTTCATATGAGTTTGAAAGGACAGGACAAAAATCTGGACAAACAGTCATCACCTTTGGAGAAGTGGAAGGTTTAAATCATTTTCAACAATTGATTCTGCCATTTGAATTCATTCTGACACTTGTTGAGCTCAATCGATGACATGAAACTACAGTAAAAAGGCCAAACCCACAGGGAAATTCACATGCTTTTATGCCCACAAGTAAAAACAGCTGAATTTGTGCCCATAACCTTCTTAACACCATGCTTCCAAATTCCTCAAATTCATGAACTGTGAAAAACATTATATTGGTCTGTATTTAATAAAAAAATAATAGCTGCCTGAGCCAAAAGATGAAGTAAATGCATTTAAAATAGCAACTGATATAATTTTATATAAAATAGCTGAAATTTTCCTCAGTGATTTCTTAACTTGGTTGTCTCTATATGTACATTGAAATGGGTAATAAAGGTAATAACAGTAATAAAAATTGGTTGAGTGCTTACTATGTGCCACATACTCCACTCAGTACTATCTAGTCCTAGAGGTGAAGGAATTATAAAACTCATCCTCTACATAAAGAAATTAAATCTTAAGAGTTTAAGCAATTTGCTCATGATCACATAGATACTGAGTGAAAAAAAAAGTTTTTCTTAAAATTTCTATTATTATTACACATCAATAGAGGTATAGAGCTCTAAAAACTGAATAAGAGGATTGGTGGGTTTATGTTTTCTATTTTCTTTTAGTAAGTAATTCATCAGACTACAATTAAGTAATCAACTGTAACTAGTAAAGGCAGGAAAAGAAGGGGACAACAGAGGATGAAATGGTTGGATGGCATCACTGACTCAATAGACGTGAGTTTGAACAAGCTCTGGGAGTTGGTGATGGACAGTGAGGCCTAGCGTGCTGCAGTCCATGGGGTTGCAAAGAATTGGACAAGACTGAATGACTGAACAAAACTGAATTGAACTGTAGGTAGTCAGAGGTATGGATAATTGTCTCAATTTCTGTCCCCAGGACAAGAAAATTTCAGTTGAAAAGTGAAAAAAAAAAAATGTTTCTGCAAAATGAATAGGTTAGACAAGATGATATTTAAAGATCTTCACAGTTCTAAGAAAATCTATAATAGTATATATAAGCATGAATATGCACTATTCTCACACAATCCTGAAGTCATTTAAAACTTTAGTAAAAAGAACCCTCCACCTCTTTGTTTTCTATAAGTGAATCAAGTAAAACTCAGACATGAAGGTGACTCCAGGACCTGTCAATCTGTCATTGAACTTTTCAGTGAGATGCCTAGGTCAAAGTCTGGCCTTGCTCACGTGTAACCCACTTTTGTTACTGCCTCACAGCAGTTCAGTGGCCCACAGTGGTGTGATGGATGAGGTTCCCAGAGAAGAGATCACCTGTGTTCTCTTGTGTTTTCACCATGGTGGACACATTACAATGAGTGGTTCAAACAGAGAGAACGTCTCCAAAACAGTAGCTGGACTATATGCAAAACTGTAGCCAACTCAAGGTTTTGGCATGCTCTGTCGGCATGCATGTTAAATTAGACAGCAGTACTTGGGGGCACTTTTTGAAAACTGTGTTTTACACAGCGCTATGACTCCTTCAGGAAATGAATGAGACTGAAGACCAAAGGGAAAGTAACCACTGATGGAGTCATTATATTCTTAAATTCAACCTACCACAAACATGTTTCTACACTAAGACTGTTGATTTTATTTTGCTTTGTTTGGAAGAAGGGGGGAGAGGGGCATATTTTTGTAATTTTAGTTCCTGTAAACAATTAACATATGTACAATTTTAAAATAATTTTCAGCAGATAAAACAATCCTGCCAAGGCGCTCCATTGTTCCATGTCTGCACAAATTACCTTGCATCTCTGATGATTTTATGTACGTTTAATCACAAAAGATTAATTACATGGCATACGGAAACCAGTGAAACACTGAAGAGATAACTTCAATTTAAGTGCACATGCAACTAACTTGTGGCTTTTTAAAACAATTTTAATTAAAAGTACTAGAAGAATCATCAGGCTGAAAATATTAGGAGCTCTGGGATGGATGAGCTTAGCATAGCTAATTAATTGTATATTTAATCAAAGCAGCCTTTGGCTGTAATTAATAATCTATTTTCCTCTGGTAATAAATATTGTAGTTCTATAAAAACAGAATTTATAATTTCCAGAATGCCATATGCACAGAAGAGTGGGACAGAAAACAAGCATTTCCACAGCAGCTTTCTAGCTTGATTTTGTTTATTTAGAGAGGATGCTGCCTATATCTCTTTCATTCATTTTAAATGTCATCTCACAGTGGCAGCTTACAAATAGCTACCCCAGAGTGACTTGGACATTTCAAAGGTGTAAAGAATAATCCAAAAGGAGTGACTAGGAGAATGCTAAATGAAGTCAGATTTTTCTTGCACCACGAAGATCTCATATTTGCCAAGAACCTGAAGTAGTTATGTTTAATATGACAGCTAGTATGGTGAGACTCAGCATTAAACAGAGTCTTCCCTTCATTTCTTTTCAAATGGCAGGGTGAGATTCAGAAATTTCTACCACCTGCATCCCAGTAAAACACTCAAATCACAGAGAGAAAACACACTTTCCTTATGATATCTTTTAATCTGAGTGCCAAAGACACACACACACACACACACACACACACACGGCTCCTCTTCAATATTCCTTGCCAAGCATAGTATATTTTTTGTTCTTATGACCCTTTCATTAATTTTGGGGAGAGAAACTCTCTAATTGGAGGTGGTCACATGCTTTTTATATGATCTAAGATTCCTTTTCTTCTTCAAGCAAGATATAAATTCCAAGAGTTTTGCACAAGTAAGGAGATAACATAAAAATTAATCTTAGATGATGGGTTTTTTCTATCTTTTAAAGATGTTTTAATATGTGAAAATTAACTATTGGTTTGCCATTATTGTCTCATATTTTTAATGTTTTTATCACAGCATGTAGGAGTTGTGGGTTGTTGAACAAATAAATCTTTAACTTAAAAAGCATCTTTTAAGATCAAGGAAAACACATATTTTTGTATGCATCCAGTACAATTGCTTGATACACTAATCAATTCATTACATAGATTTCATTTTTCTGAGGGTAATGTGGTCTTCTATGAATATGTATGAATGAAACATATAGGAGTTAGGTGACCAAAATTATATCAAGTGAAAATATTTTTAGTCAGTCTATACTGGGTAAATGTCTAGGAATCAGACAAAGAGAATAAAGCACAAAGGTAAAAATGTGCCACTCTCCTGCAGGCAGCCATTACTAACATATGATCAGAAGTGGCTCTTATTAAGTACATGAAAATGTCTTCAGGGCCTAATCAGTTTATAATATAACATGCAATTTCTAATGAGAACAAAAGTGCTAAAGACAATTTTTTTAAACTGCACAAGATAGCCTTTTCCTTTTAGAATTGTGACTAGTTGGTGGCTCCTAACACAGGCTCTCCCAATGTCCCACTAAAATTATCTATGAAGGCACAAAGGAAGACAGTTCACTTGGACAATGAAAGGCAGAATTATTCACAAGTATTTTATTTGCCCCAGTTTTGACAGAATTCTTCACTGCTGAAGAAGTTAAACCAAACTAAAAATTGAGACAAACTACTCCGAGGATTCACAGGGCATTGGGATGACTTGGGCATGTGGTATATGTATGTGTGTGCTTGTGTGTGTGTGTGTGTGTGTGTGTGTGAGTGTGTGTATGGATTATGAGTTACTCACTGGATATCAGAAAAGTAAAGTGGTGACTGTGCTGCCTGTCTGGAAGGAAATCTCAAAGACTCCAACAGCACCCATGCTCACCCTGGGATATTCTGTGCTCCTCACCATACAAAACCCTACTCTACCTTGTCCTACTGGAACCCTCAGAAGATGATTCTAATAACTCAGACCTGAAGGTAGTACTCTTGGGGTTGAGACGATGGATCTTGAGAAATGCGATTCCACCAAGAGGTTGTTGTTGTTTAGCTGCCGAGTCATGTCCGACTCTTGTGAGATGGTGGACTGCAGTCCACCAGGCTCTTCTGTCCATGGGATTTCCCAGGCAAGAATACTAGGTAGCCATTTCCTTCTCCATCCACCAAAAGGTAGATGGTAGGGATTTCTCAAAATGTATGGGGAGACTGACAAAACAAAAGTTCCAAGTAGAGGGTCTCAGAGAACAGACAATCCTAAAGACAGGGTCCTCAGGTGAACACACATGATGATGCTCCACACATCTGTGGAGGATTAACATCTTTTTTTTAAGACTGTGTAATGTTGCCATATTTGAAAGTATTTTTCATTTTAAGTGTTTTCCTCATAAGTTATCATTTACTTTACTTTTCTTTAAACTTTCTTACATGAGAAGGGAGAATGGGAAGAGAAAGAAAGGAAAGAGTGAGAGCAAGAGAGAAAACGAGAGAGGCCTGAGTCATACTTATCCTTTTTTTTAAAATTCCAATACTGAACATGACATCCTTGGAGACAAGAAAAAGTACCATCTCCCTAACTGTAACCCTAACCCTAACACAGAGAAAGTACTACTTTGAGGGTGTAGGATGCTTAAATAGTACATGACAAGATAATCATGAATATGCATTATAATGCAAAAAGGCAACGTAAAGTAAAAGGAAAAATCATGATTGTCTGACTGTAGCTTGGTCCCAAGCTTTGTCCCTTGGCAACTATGTGACTTCAGGTTGATCATTAGACTCTTGCACACTTTGGTTTCTTCATCTATATAACTGGGGATAATAATGCTGATCTCTAAAAGCTGTTATGACAAAATAATGAGGAAATAATAAAATATAACCAATATGCAAGATAGAGTTAGAATTCAATAAAATATGGAAAATATTTATTATTTTGTTATCTGTATGGCATTCAAAAGGGTTCTCTATCCAGTGCTTATCAGAGAGTGATAATGATAGGAGGTTTAGACATGTTGACAAAGCATGCAAATGAGATTTTTAGATGGCAAACATTTTAAAAAGTAAAATGTTATACACAAAGAGCATTGGATTAGTGGTTAGATGACTTGAATTCTATACCATTTGCTACCAAAGTAGACTTGGAAAGTTACATAAATCTCCAAAACCTCAGTTCATTGTGAAGTTTCAAATATATGTGAAGTCAGTACAGATGAGGGAATTTGGGGCTTGATGTTTGCAATCTATTTAGCAGTTTATGAGTTAATTTCCTCACCAATATGCATCCCACCGTTCACAGGAGATTTAAGGATTATGTACATCTTAAGCAGGAGGTAGATATTGGTTTAATTGATTTTTACCAAGGTCATACAACAAGTTGTAAAGCCTAGACTGACTCTCAGCATTCTTGTTATGCCATCATCAGGTCTCTCTCTTTTGTTCTCAACCTGTTGCCTAGATTAGTTCATCAATCCCTGTGAAGGATATAGGAAATGGTTGCTAATTTAAATCTAAATATTATGTTCTCAGCAAAATTGCTTATCAAAGAAGGCAATGAAAACAAGAAGAGATTACTGATTTCCTAATTCTGACAAGTATTTCTGAGTTTACTGGAAACCAGAGCACAGAGCTATTGGCTGAACTGGGACCTTGAGAAATATTCAGTTTGGTAACTTTTAGAAAGCTGAAGATCACAGTCAATTGATGTCACCATGACATTTTTACCAATTTCCTAGACTTACTAAATGACAGCTTCACAAAGTTAAGAGTTCTCTTTAGAAGAAAAACCTCAGTAACATGGCCAAAACTTATGATGTCTACGTCTTTCAAAATAAAGTAAAAGAACAAAATTTAGTTTAAAGAATGGCAAGCTGACTTGCTCTTGTTGCTTAAATCAAACAGCGTGTAAATTGCTGAGACTCCAAACATGGAGGTATGTTCCATTTATATCTACTGCCCCATTACCTTGCAATTACTCTAACACAGGAAGCATGAGGGAAGCAGCTGGTGGAAATTATTTCTGAGGTGACTGAACTGCTGAATAGCAGAATCGCCTGTAGGCTGGTCTTTCTCGATGGTTGTGATGTCAGGCTTGAGAGTTTTCCACTGGGGAAGACGGTCTTGCATCTTGAAGCTGAGAAGCAGCATCCTGGCCTCTACTCACTAGATGGTAGTATTACTGCCTGCTTCGCCCCAACTCTCCCATACACACACTGCCACCTGTGACACCCGAAAATGTCTCCTAGAAGGCAAGATCATGCCCAGGTGTAAGTTCATTTTAATGACATTTTACTCCATGAAGGTTGAAGAATGCTGGGTCTAGTAGACACATTCTTATTTATTATAAGAATATTGAAACACACATAACACAGAAGTTGAGGAGAGAAATTAACCTCTATTTCATGGATTTTTAAAATTTTATAATTATATATAGTCATATTTAAAGGGGAAAAATTGACCTGGAAAATATCTGAGTGAAATACCAACCAAAAGTACTTATAAAAAGAGCCCTGGGACTTCCATGGTGATCCAGTGATTAAGACTCTGCCCTTCCGCTGCAGGGAGTGTGGATTCGATCCTTGGTTCCTGAAACACCACATGCCATGCCATGTGGCCAGAAAAAGGCTCTAATTATGTTTTGTTTTGTTTTGTTTCTGTCAATAGAGAAAAGTTAAATGTGATTGTATGATTGTCAGGGTTCTTTCATTGTGGTGTTGTTCTGGTATAGAGACCCAGAAGGTATCACTTGTCCATCAGTTACTATATACGGGATTCCTTGAGCTGTCATTAAAGTGGTAAGATCATGCTTTGTTGGTGATGGCCATATGACAAGGATGAGATGAGAAAGATCCCTGGATTCCAGGTGACCTGCAATATTTATTCCAACAAATACTGTGTTTCAGTCATTTTTCATTACAGATTTTATTTTTTATACTTTATTCAATTTATAACTTCCTCTAAACATTTTTCCACATTCTCTTCTAGTACTGAGACCCATATATGCTTGTAATATGCACCCTAATAAGTAATAGCCTATGCATTGCTAATATGAATTTAAAAATTGTTTGAGATCCCATGTACTGTTTTTAGAAATGCTCTGCTCCATGTCAATTATCTCAACATTTCATGGAATTGCTAACTTGGGACAGGACTTTGGATGCTGGATAAAGAACTGTGGAAAGGATAATGGAATGTACCTTTGCAGGACTGAAAGGCTGTGAAACACCACAAGATTAACAATAACTGGTAACAGTTACTATGAAAATAGGAAAATAATAGTTAACTATTTAGAGTTCTTGACATCATTACATACTGTTATTTTGGATTCTAATAGAAAGAAAAATAGCAGACTCATTTTTTACTCATTCGTTCATTAATATATAATACATTTCTTTCTAGATTTAAAAAGACTGCATACATATGTGTTTTCTAAAAGGCTATAAAAGTCAATTACTATGTTTACCCAACAAGGAACTACTTTTTCAACTTTAGAACTCCAGTAGGGGAAAGCACTCACCTCTCAGCTAGTAGACATTTTCCATATTTCCTCATTAGGGTAGTTGAGCATGATATAGAAAAGGGTGATCAAGTGTGACAAAATTTGTGCTCTGTCTACATTCGTTGCTCCCACTATAATTTTAATTGCTAGATATCAGAGCTTTAAATATTTCTACTGTTGAATAGATATCAAGAGACAAGCCTTATGAATTAAAGAATCTTGTTGGTATATAACCAAACATGTAAATGGATATTTTACATAATTAGCTAAATTTTGGAAAACAGCATATTTTTAAAGCTTACAATATTAAACATTTTAATACATACAGTTGAGCTTCCCTGCTCATATTATTTCAAGGTTTAGACCTATTTAGAGTTGGTTACAGTGACTAGAGGGCAAATGATGTTACTAAAACTCAAAGCTAACAATTATAATTTAAAATATAATTAGATGTGTGTAATGTTATCCTCCTGTCACAGCACTGGGAATACTAATTAAAATGAAAAATTAGAAAATAAGTTTCTTGAATCTAAGGTTAGTTTCCTCTTCCTGTTTTTGCCTCAATTTTCATTCATGAATGAAAAAAAAGAAAGAAATTACTGAGCACCAGCAACATGTTAGACTGATTCAGGCAGTGAGGTAATATAAATGAACAAGTCAAATGAAATCCCTGACCTCATGGAGTCGACATTTTAATGAAGCAAACATACAATAAATATATTAAATACTTAAATATATTAAGTACTATGAAAAGATAATTATCTGTTATTTGCTATGGAGAAAATAGAGCAGCATGAGGAGAACTGATAGTGCAAGAGGTGAGTTGTCATTTTTCCTTTTTGGCCCCTGTAGTTCTCATTGAGAAGGTGCAGACATTTGAGCAAAGACCTAATTAAAAGAAAAAGGAATGCTCATGTGTATATATTATCACCTTACTTACTTAACTTATATGCAGAGTACATTGTATGAAATGCCAAGCTTGATGAAACACAAATTGGAATCAAGATTGCTGGGAGAAATATCAGTAATTTCATATATGCAGATGACACCACTCTTTAAAAAAAATAAAGGAACTAAAGAGCCTCTTGATGAAAGTGAAAGAGGAGAGCAGAAAAGCTGGCTTAAAACTCAACATTCAAAAAACTAAGATCATGGCATCCAACCCAACACCTCATGGTAAATAGATGGGGAAACAATGAGAGACTTTATTTTCTTGAGCTCCAAAATCACTGTAGATGGTGACTGCAGCCATGAAATTAAAAGACACTTGCTCCTTGGAAGAAAAGTTGTGACCCGACCTAGACAATATATTAAAAAGCACAGACATTACTTTGCCAACAAAGGTCCGTCTAATCAAAGCTATGGTTTTTCCAGTAGTCATGTATGCACGTGTGAGTTGGACTATAATAAAAGCTGAGCACCGAAGAATTGATGCTTTTGTACTGTGGTGTTGGAGAAGACTCTTGAGAATTCCTTGGACTGCAAGGAGATCAAACCAGTCAGTCAATCCTAAAGGAAATCAGTCCTGAATATTCATTGGAAGGGCTGATGCTGAAGCTGAAATGCCAATACTTTGGTCACCTGATGCGAAGAACTGACTCATTTGAAAAGACCCTGATGCTGGGAAAGATAGAAGTCAGGAGGAGAAGGGGATGACAGAGGATGAGATGGTTGGATGGCATCACCAACTCAAAGGACATGAGTTTGAGCAAGCTCTGGGAGTTGGTGATGAAGAGGGAATGCAATGTGCTGCAATCCATGGGATCGCAAAGAGTCGGACATGACTGAGCAGCTGAACTGAACTGATGTGTCTATATGGAGGAACTCAAGGAGTAAAACAGCCATTCCAAAGGCCCAGAGGAAGCAGCATTCTGTGTATTTGTGGGTAGGAGGGAGGAAAGGAGCCTAGAGAGGATTGAGTAGGAGGAGGGTGATGGCTGAACTCGCAGTAACTGAACACATGCTAGTCCACAGTACAAACTCATTTTTGACTCTTGGCTATCTTTCCCAAAAAGCTTTTCCCACTTTCCTTACTTTGGTTTCTTTTCCCTATTTTCATTCTCCACTTTCCCATCTTGGTCAATCTGCCACTTTCATCTTCTGTCATAGCCTATATTCTCCCAATTATCACCTTTTCAGGGTATTGCCATTTGTCTTGTAATCTCCTGGTTGACGAGCCACACAAATGAGGCCTCATTCATTGATCTCCTACTCTATGTCCAGCATGATACATTAGATACAGTCTTGTTGAGTTCAATTTTTGCAATTATTCTTTTAGATTACTGCACCTGAAAGTTACATCCATCTGCTCATGTTGCACAATAGAGATTCATAAGCAATGGGATTTGAACCTCAGTTGAGTTTATGCTCAACTTTCAAATTGAGATATGCAGAGTACATCATGAGAAACGCTGGGCTGGAAGAAGCACAAGCTGGAATCAAGATTGCCGAGAGAAATATCAACAACCTCAGATATGCAGATGAAACCACCCTTATGGCAGAAAGTGAAGAAGAACTAAAGAGCCTCTTGAGGAAAGTGAAAGAGGAGAGTGAAAAAGTTAGCTCAACATTCAGCAAACTAAGATCATGGCATCTGGTCCCATCACTTCATGGCAAATAGATGGAGAGACAGTGGAAACAGTGTCAGACTTTATTTTTTTGGACTCCAAGATCACTGCAGATGGTGATTGCAGCCATGAAATTATAAGACGCTTACTTCTTGGAAGGAAAGTTATGACCAACCTAGATAGCATATTAAAAAGCAAAGATGTTACTTTGCCAACAAACATCCGTCTAGTCAAGGCTATGATTTTTCCAGCGGTCATGTATGGATATGAGAGTTGGACTGTGAAGCAAGTTGAGCACCGAAAACTTGATGCTTTTGAACTGTGGTGTTGGAGAAGACTCTTGACAGTCCATTGGACTGCAAGGAGATCCAACCAGTCCATCCTAAAGGAGATCAGTCCTGGGTGTTCATTGGAAGGACTGATGCTGAAGCTGAAACTCCAGTACTTTGGCCACCTCATGCGAAGAGTTGACTCATTGGAAAAGACCCTGATGCTGGGAGGGTTTGGGGGCAGGAGGAGAAGGGGATGACAGAGGATGAGATGGCTGGATGGCATCACCGACTTGAAGAACATGAGTTTGAGCAAGCTCTGGGAGTTGGTGACGAACAGGGAAGCCTGGTGTGCTGCAGTCCATGGGATCGCAAAGAGTCGGACATGACTGAGCGACTGAACTGAACTGAACTGAACTGCATTTATGCTAAGTCTGAAATTTTCATCCACTGATAACTATGTTGTTCCCTGGTTTTTCTATCCCCAACTCAATTCAATAAGTATTTCAAACAGTGGATTTAACAGAATAGGAGTCATAAAATTTATTTTTCAGTGTTACAAGTGGCCTTGGAAGTCCTACTATCTAACCTCCCTTCAGTTATTTGAATTTCTTTTACAGCATCTATGCCAAGCGGTCTTCTAGGCTGCATATGAAAATTTTGGCAACAAAGTATCAAGGTTTTTTAAAAATAGCACTATACTATAACATAGGTCCATGCTATTCCATTGCTTTGCCTATAATATACTGGAAACTATTGGCTGTGATTTTTCACATATTAATATCGAAGTTACTGTTACCTTGTAGTTTTCTATACTTTCTTCTAAATGGCATTTCATTTTAGTTTATCTCATTAACAGTTAAACTTGAAAAATATTTTAGGTATATTCTGGTTAAATTTTGTTTTTGAGGTTAAGTTGTAGCAAAAGTAGACAGAGACTGTTAAACTGCCTTTCCTCTAATTCTATTTCAAAACAAACACAAATAGCAACGTAGGAAACAGGTGGCAGTACAAACAGTAACACTTCCAGTGAGTCCTGGCATTCTGGGAATTTCCTGGCATGTCATTTCCGCACTGGAATTAACACACAGGAATAGTCAATCTCTAGGATCTAGTCATCTCAGGATAATAAGGGGTACATGCTGTCTCATCCGTGTTGTGCCAAGACAGGATAACGCAAGTGTTGCCTGCCCAGAGATGTGCTTTCTGTTTCCTCAGTAGCCTCCTCTGCCGTGATGCCTGAAATTTCTCATTTTTCCTTATCCTCCCCACCACCAACTCCAGTTGAAAAATAACAACATGCGTTTTGTCTGGGAATGGTAACAGATTAACATACACTGCCGTTTACTATAGATGAATTAAACAGGCTGACTTGTGTCAACACTAAGAAACTTAAAGAAAACTGTGTACAGAGCAAGCATATTTTTTCTAGGAAGCGGTTGGGATTGGAGAGGGGTACAATTTTTGTGGCTTGAGATTGATGATTAAGGAGTCAGGCTAGAGAGTACTGTAGGGACCAGGTTCATAGGCCAGAAGGAGGCTGCCGTCTAAAAACAAAAAAATCAACAGGTGGACTGGTATGTAGGCACACCTGATCTACTGCATGCTTTTTTTTTCTGGTGTTTGTCACCCTGTGATGGATTTCAGACTGAAATGCCTATGGTTCTGCCAAAGAATATTTGGACTGGAAATTTCACCTAGCTAAGGAAACAGAATCATAAGGTTTAAGTGTGTAGTGCAAAGTCACATAGTTTGTAGCAGATCTGGAGAACTGAAATCTATCTGGTCTTTGGGTTCCTTGGCTTGGTCAGGGTTATATTAGGTGAGATGAAAATAAGGCAAATAATAGTTTTAATAGCTCATATTCATTCAGCACTTACTAGTTACCAAATGTTATTTTCCTCACATGCATTTAGCATATAATCTATTCAATATCAAAACTACAATGAAATATCACCTCATACCAATCAGAATGGCCATCATCAGAAAGTCTACAAACAATAAAAGTTGGAGAAGGTGTGGAGGAAAGGGAACCCTGCTACACTGTTGGTGGGATTGTAAATTGGTATAGCCACTATGGAGAATAGCATGGAGGTTCCTTAAAAAACCAAATGTTTCTACATTTGCTTCTTTTTCTCCCCCTTCTCTACAAGGATGTTGTTTAAAAAAACGAATGCATATTTAATTTAATCCAGTCATCCTACTCCTGGGCACATGTCTAGAGAAAATCATTGTTTCAAAGTACACATGTGCCCCAGTATTCATTGCTGCATTGTTTACAATAGCCAGGGTATGAAAACAACCTAAGTGTCTACTGACAGATGAATGGATAAAGAGGAGGAACATATACACAATGGAATATTAGCCTTTAAAAAGAATGAAATAATGCCATTTACAGCAACATGCATGTTCCTGGAGATTATCATACTAAGCAAAGTAAGTCAGAGAAGAGCAAATACATGATATCGCTTACATGGAGAATCTAAAAAAGTGACACAAAAGAACTTACTTTGATACAAATGGACTTATTTGCAAAATGGAAGCAGAATCACAGATTTACAGAATGAATTTATAGTTACCAAAGGGGAAAGGTGGTGGGGAGGGGGGGCATAAATTGGGAGTCTGGAATTGATATATACACACCACCATATTTAAAATAGATAACCAACAAAGACCTACTGTATAGCACAGGACACTCTGCTCAATATTCTGCAATAACCTAAAGGGGGAAAGAATTTGAAAAAGAATAGGTATGTGCATATGGACAACTGAATCATTTTGCTATATACTGAAACTAATACAATGTTGTAAATCAACTGTCCACTGATACAAAAGAAAAATTTAAAAACATTCATTGTGGTAGAATGATGCCTCTATTATACTACTTGAATGGATGAGAAACAAGTGTAGTGATTTTAAGTGGCTGATCTCAGGTCACACAGCTAGTTCATGAAGAGTCAGGTTTTGAACCCAAATTCTTAATTACTGTACTGAAATGAGAAAAAAAAACCACTGATATTGACATTATTGAGTCAATTGGTGGTAGTGGGAAGAAGCTAGCATATAAATGACCTCTCTGGTTCTGCAATTTTGATTAAGGTGGGTTCCGGTTCAGAAGTTCATGTGGGGACTTCCCTGGGGCTCAGCAGTAAAGAAGCTGCCTGCCAATGCAGGAGACACATGTTTGATTCCTGGTCCAAGAAGATCCCACATGTCGTGGAACAACTAAACCCATGCACCACAACTATTGATCCTGGGCTCTAGAGCGTGGGAGCCGCAAGTTCTGACCCCATATGCCGACAGCTACTGAATTCCTCCCACTTGAGAGCCAGTGCCCCGCAACAAGGGAAGCCACCACCTTGAAAAGTCAGAAACCTGTGCACCTCAACTAGAGAAAAGCCCCTACTCTCTACAACTAAAGGAAAGCCTGTACAGCAACGAAGATCCAGCACAGCCAAAAATAAATAAATAAAAATAAATTTATTTTTTAAAAATTTCACATGGATTTGCTTTGATTTCTAAGGATTTGAGTATTTCCAAATACATCTTCTCAATTTCACAGTATGATAGAGCAAGAAAGCCCAGCTGTGAGAAATAGCACTCCCTCAATTTTGCTATAGGACAACTTATAAGTTATTTGTATACTATAGATCATTCTTCTCTTTCTTTTACAAATAAGCTTTTGAACTATTTTGATAGGCCTAACAGGAAGAGCATGATCTTACGAATAAATTTTTAACATATTTGTATTTATTTAGCTACTTAAAAAAAGTATTTTTTCAGCGTGGGACACAGAATAAAACTTAACAGATAAAAAAATTGCACAAAAAATTTAGATGAAAATAATACAAGTTCAAATGACAAATGAAGAGGATTTTATTCACATAACTGGACTCTGAATAAGCCACAAAGAATTTCTACTTGATAGGTTGTTTATTTTTTTCCTTTGAGAGGGCTTGCCAGAGCAAAGGTTAGACACTTTAATAAGCTGCCCGAGAACCTTTGAGAGAGAAAAAACAAGTAGTAGCTAGATATCGTAATTTAGGGATCTCAAAGAAAACCATTAATTGTCACTGTGATGCTCCCAACTGAACTCATAGAGTCAATTTAGTCTGAGTTCTTGCAAGATCTGGGAGGATCATTAAAGAAGCTTGAGGCTAAGCACAGATAACAGGAATATTTTCATATTCCTGGTGCTTTTACAAAAGAACAGGGAGGGTATCATACATAAATCTTACACGCAGATCTGAAGCTTTAGATGGGGTAACTCCAGCCACCCTCTTCTTCCTCCTCCCTAAATGCCTCCACAGAAACAAAGAAAGATATTTAGGATGCTGTTTTCCAGAAGTCCTCAGTTCAGTTCAGTTCAGTCGCTCAGTCATGTCCAACTCTTTGTGATCCCATGGACTGCAGTACACCAGGCTTCCCTGTCCATCACCAACTCCCGGAGTTTACTCAAACTCATGTCCATTGAGTCGGTGATGCCATCCAACCATCTCATCCTCTGTCATCCCCTTCTCCTCCCACCTTCAATCTTTCCCAGGATCAGGGTCTTTTCAAATGAGTCAGTTCTTCACACAGCACCATAAAAGTCTAAAGAAATCTCAAATGAAACATAAAGTGTTTTTAACTTTTTTTTTGAGATTCTTCCCTTTGAAGGCTTGTGTAAGCTTATTGAGAGAATGAAAATAAACTGCTACTTTTTGAAAAATTTTAAAAAAGGAAATTTTAAAATAAAGGAAAATGTAACCCTTGGTTATGAAGGACACGTACTATCTACTCTTTGACAAAGAGGTTAAAATACAAAATGTTGAAAATATTTAAAATCTCAGCTGAAATACAGGCTATCCTTTAGGTTCTACATATCTTGTACCTTCTGAAACATGGCGCTTCATTACATGACAGCTCCTCAAATGTTTAATAGTTGACCTTTGAACAACTGTATGGGTTAATCTGCATACAGCTTATAGTTGGTCTTCCATTTTTACAGTTCCTCTGACTCTGCAGATTCCATCCAGCATGGATTGTGTAGTACTGCACAATTATTTATCTATCATTGAAAAATATCTGTGTATAAGCAGACCGTTGCAGTCAAACCCTCATTGTCCAAGAGTCAACTGTATATATATGACATCAGGATTAATTTCACAAAATGTTAAATATTTTTCCATTTATATAAACAGAAATAATTGTACAAGTTTGAAAAATTCTTAAAACTCTTAAATAGAGTTGATCCCTGTCTAAACTTCCCCCATCCCCGATAGGTAGTCTCACTGCCAGAAGACCAATTTATTTGCACTATCTCTTGTTCGTCTCTTACTGTATGCTAGGTACTCTCCATTTCCTATTTTGGTTAGAATTTTTCTTCTGCATCTGTCATCAAAACTTTCTGATCTGGGACACAAAGATGCAGTAGAAAACACCCTGACCTTGGCTTTGTAAGAGGAACTTAAAAACTCACCTCTCCTACTTAGTTAATTTTGGTAATTCTCTAACCACTCTGAGACTCAGCTTCTTCATCTATAAAATGGAAAATACTATTAGTCTGACAGAACTGCTATGAGAAATAAATAACTCAACATATGTGAAAGCAATTTGACTCTGAACATTACTAGTTACCGATAGGATTGATTGCCCACCCAGAAGCCTTCCTTCTTCCTTTTCATAGAACCTCAGGTCCCATGATGGAGGCTAAATATTTCAGATACTTATTTTCCAGCTTCTTGAAATGTTAAGAGATAGGCATACAATCATACACTGGTCTAAATTATTTCTGGGGAGTCTACTGGGGTATTTCTTGGATTTTTCTTCTTGAGAAAAGAGAAAGATGGCAAGGAAAAACATCTACCTTCCCAGATTAAGTCTGACTGTGTGAGGATGTGATGCTTGGAACTATAGAGCCCATTTGTGACAAAGGCTAAGATAAAGACAGGGAAGCCAATCACCAATCCTGGTTGTGAATGACTATTTTGAAATGTTTGGATGTAATCAAATTAAGCTGAGCTCCTATGTTTAATCCACCTTTAGTGAAGTATCAAGTTACTTATAGTCAAATAATTATGAGACTAATAAAAGTTTTTAGTTTTATATCCATCAATATAAAAATTTTTTATAATGAATTCATTCTTAACCTGGTAAATTGACCCTTCTTATCCATGAACAACTCGTAAATGGCTAATCTAAGTAGGGCAATGTAGTAGGTCTAAAATATGGTTTATGCCCCGGAGAGGCTCTTAATTTGCTTGGAGAGATAGGGCATGTACATTAAAAAAGGTAAATAAAAAACTGCTACACCAGTGATGCAAACAATCAGTGCTATGGAAATTTAAGTCTCAAAATTACTGATGACCAGTTTGTGGAAGCCCTGGGATAGATATATTTGGGTACATGTGCTTGGCAGCATTTTTTCAACACCACCTACATCTTCATATGCTTCTCACCTTCATTCACATAGAGAACAAAATGGAGATGATTCTGAAATATGATTTATTAGAAAAATACTATCTGTATTCTAAGATTTTGTTTTGGTTTTTATATTTTATTTGCCTGACATCATGAGTCTTCTGTCTATCAAACACAATAACTATTTTGTCATGTTTTGAAATCTCTTATCTTCTCCATTCTACATCCTGTTGAAATTTTATCTGCCCCCCATTCTACAGCATATCAGTAGTGCCCACCTAGAGCTCTCACTAGAGATGATCAGAGTGTCTCTTTCTATTTCTTTCCTTTATCTTGCTCTACGCTAACAATCTTAAAAGAATATCTTCCAGGGGAAGAGTTCAGAAATTATAAAATGTTTATGTAACAGCTTCTATATGTTAATTGAGCCTGACATTGGCAAACACTTAGAGGCAGTGATGCTTTTTGTTAGTTTTTATTATCTTCATTAAAAACTACGTTGTACAGAGGTACACAGTAGAAACCTTTCCACAGAGCATCTAGTATAAGAAATAAAACCTACTTCTAACAACTTTATATCTTCATAGCATGTTACGTTCTGATATACAATTTGTTAATAAAATAAATCTCGAAAAGATCAAAATCTCAGCAAGATCTCTTACTACACTGAAAATCTGTATTCTTACTACAATAGGCATACATAAAACAAAGGGCTGGGAGTAAATTTTACATCAGAATTCCAAATCTCAGTTCTAATGTGACTATGAAAAATATTTCCACCATCTGGAGACTTAGCTGTGAGCTAATGCCAGCCACATACGTCTTATGAACAGAATCAAAGCTAGGATGGGGTTGACAAACTAGCCTCACCTCGGAAGGACATCAAGGCCACTGAGGCAATAAACAGGCCAGCTGCTCTCTCAACAGGTGGCTGGTGAAGGAGATAGTTGTGAGTGGAAAAGAAATTGCTGACATATTCAAAACCATGCCTTTGAACTTCTAATCACAATAGGTAATTTAGAGAAGAAAAAATCTGTGTACCAAAATATCATGAGCATGAAACATATAGACTTGAAATACACAAAGAATTTCATGATCCCAAGAGCTGAACCATTTTGGTTCATGGAAATTACTTTTCACTTGATCTCATTTTACAAAGTTATGGATCAGTGTGATATCCACCCACATTTAACAGAAAAGTTATTCAGAGCAGATAAACAGTCAGATGGATGAAATGAATGGTTTTAAGGATAGAAAAATTATTTTAATATGTATGTTAATTAATATCCACATTTCTTATATTTCTCATTTTCATTCACGTAAAATTGTTAATGATATCTTGAAGAAAGGGACATGTCTGTGTCTCTTTTTCTCTAAAGAGATCTATGCAAATGGGTGTTAGAGAATTTCTTTTGTCAAGACTTTCTTACATTTAACAACATTCCAGAGAGAAGGCACTTTTGTCTGTGTCCAGCAGGAACTCACGTGTAGGGAGGCTCTGGACAGACATTGATAAGATAATGTCAGTGATCATGATTCCCACACAACTTAGGGACCTGCTACTTCAATTGAAACTATTTCTTCCTGCTCATTCTTCAGTGAAAATGGTGAGCAGCTGGTTAAACTCTTTCATAAAATAATCTCATGCACATGAGAAGTTAATCAATCTCTCAGCCATATAAGAATTTTGAAGTGATAATGGTGCCAAGTCAAAAATGGATAGATACATATTATCATAGTACTGTCATAACTATATTCACTGATCTATGAGACTGTACAAAAAGAAAAGAAAAAAAAAATATTGTGTCATCTACTTTAGTTTCCTGAGAAATCAATTTTTCCCTAATCTCAAGTGGAAGTCAGCCTTTCCTTCTGTGGGTCAGTTGAAAACATACCATGTTCAAGTAAGGACATGATCAGATTCTTTCCATCTGCCAGTGTCCTCACTGCATGCACCTCATTAGCAAAAGTCATTTCTTATTCTAAAATCCTCCTCTCATTTGTGAAGTTAAATATTTGAGTGATTTTCATCACAGAAACAAAGCAATCTTTTTTTCAATGACTTTCTTTTATTTGGGGAAGGGAGAAAGGGATTGCTTTGGTCCTTATGTCTTATTAGAAACTTAGCTCATTAGAAAACTAAAAATACTAATATTTTCCCTTAGAATTCTGACTTGGAACATCCTTACTAATAGTTAAGACTTGGCACTAAAGAGTGTTTCTGACACAATATGGTTTTAATAAAAAGTTTATCAACCTTTAGCATTGCTCCATCAGGTTTTACTAGAAGAGCTCCCTAGGATATCATCAACAGTAAGACTGTACATGTGTGTGTTCCCTATATAAGAGACCAAACTTATTACACAACATTTTAGCTTTTTTTGACCCAATCATTATTGGGTCATTGTTGTTACAGTTGTACTTGTTCCTTCACAGAAAAGGTTTTCAATAAGACTGTAGAGAACATGAAGGAAAGTTTGTGTCTTGTTAGACTAGTTTATGTTTTCATATAAACTCTCAACAGCTTTGAAAATGTATTAACATATCATAAAAGGAATAGTCTCTGGAGTTTTAGATTTTGTAAAGAGTAAGAACCAGCAAATAACAGTATAACTGAAATAAGCTAGAGTATGTGTAGAGCTCTTTAAATTAGCATACTTATTAGTGTAATATCATTCTAAGCACCTGGGGATGAAATATGTTATTTGGGGGTATAAAACAAGAGGCCAATAAAAAAGACCAGAGCATCCAGGTTTGTCCTCTTATTTATAATCATGTAGGTTAATTTGCTTGCTGATAAGCAAGAGAATAACATAAAATAAACCTAATCTTATGCTCACAATGGAGGCCCAGCAAGTCACTAAGTCAAAGGCTTAGGGAAAAAGCCTCCCTTACTTGAAAAACACAGGAGAAATTCAAAGATAAGCATTTCTCAATCAAAATTATTACCATGAATATGGGAAAGTCCCCAGTGGCTTTTCATGATGTCACATTTATCTCTAATATTTTTTATTTGGCTGTTTTTTGCAGAATTGGTATATTTAGCAACTAATCATAATTTATAATTATATCCATTTTCTATATCATGCCAATTCTGAACCGGTATGAAATATGTTTACATTTATGTTGTTCTGTAGCATAAGTATCTGATGCCTAAAAATTTTTAAACAATAATTATAAATAAAAGCAATTAGAATTCAAAACAAATGCCACAACCAAGACTACTTCCATACTTTTCACCATACACTTCAGCTATTCTTAACAGACATGTGCCAACATCTCTTCTAGACAATTTCACCTTCAATGCTGCTGAGAATCTGCCCACTAATGACCATAATGAAACATGCTTTGTGTGAGAGCCTGTTCATTTATTTTCATTCCCGTGAGTGCCTTCAGAGACCAGACTTGCAATCACGGCTACTTACTATTTAATTCCCAGCCAAATTTATGGTCAAATTGAAAAATGGAGGCAGGCAGCCTGATGCAGGATGCTTTTGTCTGAAGTGTCCTCCTGGAATCATTATACTTGCATTAATCTTTAATCTGCAATTAAACAATCAGTTCTATGTAAAAGATAGCTGCAAACAGATCTCCTGCCTGTGTCCTACACAATATATCTTAATGGGAGGTGTGGGGGTAGGGTGAGAACATGGTGCAATTAGGACTAAATTCGTCACGGATCCTGATTCAGTAGGAGGTTATTTATGGAGCTCAAAGTTCCTCATGCAAAATGACTTTTGTGTATTCAGATATTCAGCAAATAACCTCCATGTCTTGCAGTGTGGAATAGGGGAGGGGGCTGCAGGGTAACAAAACACAAATGCAAGAATGAGGATGAGGGAAGGAAATTTGGCCTGAGACATATCTTAGTAGAAATTGTAACCTGCCTTGTATCTTCAGCTTCTCCATTAAGAGCCTTGCTTCCCAGCTTCCACAAAGGCTTAATTGGAGATGGAGGCTGCCAGGCAGGCCTGGGCATGATTAGCAAGTAGTTGAGGACACTAGAGCTCAGGCATGTTAATTTCTCTTTACTATCAGAGCTGTCATAAGGTACCACCTTCTCGTAAGTGTGAAATATCTGAAGAAGAGGAGCTGTTTATAAATAAAACAAACAGAGCTCTCAGAGCACACAAGAGGCTTCAAGGTGTTCTAGAAGGGGCAGTAGTCCGAAGGGGAGGCAGTATAGATGTTTCTGCCTGGGGAAAACAAATGTTAGAAGAGGACCAAGTGGGTGACATAATAAAATAAAAGTGTCATCTGTTTCATTTGAGTGGTCCCCTAGTTCATTTTTTATAATGAATGGTGCTTCACTACTAGTTCATTTTGGGTCTCACCTAACAAAATAAAAATGAGATTTGAACCTCTTAATTTTAATTTATAATTGTAATTCTATTCCTGGTTTGCTATGCTGTTTCTTTAGCAATGCATACATACTATGAAGGGCTTCCCAGCTGGTGATAGTGGTAAAGAACCGGTCTACCAGTTCAGAAGTTGTAGAGAGATGGGAGTTCGATCCCTGGGTCGGGAGGATCCCCTGGAAATAGGCATGCAACCCACTTAAGAAACCCAAGTATTCTTACCTGGAGAATCCCATGGACAGAGGAGCCTGGCAGAGCTAAGGCTATTTAATACCTTAAGTCTATTTGATATGACTGAAGTGACTTAGCATGCACAAACACACATAATATGAAAATGAATGCTTTCCATCAGTTTTGTAAAGAACAACAGCTATTACAAATTTAAAGTCAACCTCGGAAAGAGAAATAAATCAGACATAGGAATTATGTTGGACCAACCCCTAAAGAGACTGACATCATTTTACAACTGCATCTCTACAGTCAATTTTTATTTCACTATCTTGTTTCCTTCCTCATGTACGATGTTTTCATGATCATAATAATCATAGAAAAATATTAGATTTATAGGGAATACTAAAGGACTATTTCTGAGGTACTTTGGAATCTCAAAAGCCTATCAACTATAATTGGTATTTGGCCATACTCTTGTGCACACAGGCATGGGGGTATATACAGGGGATTGCAGGCACTAAGGCAAATCTTTGGAAACTTGAAATACAATATCCTCAAGAAGCTGAAATTCTCTGTGCATGAAAGTATAGCTTAAAATACCAAGTAGCATGCAGCAAATAAATAGTAGGCCTAGAGGCCAAATGAAGAAAACAGAGGGAGAAGAGAACAAAGGAAATAAGGATAAAGGACTCTATTTGATTCAAGACAATAGGTAGGAACTCCAAGTTTCTAATGCATCTCAAATATTATAGGCATAGGAGAAGAATCATACTTTCCATGATACTGTGTTTGAAAAAATAACTAAAATTTGAACTGTGAATACTATGCTGTCAATCTGCTTTTCAAGGTGGTTTTAGATTCAGAAGATCACGGGGTCAAAATGCATTATTGTTTTTAATAAAAAAATAAAAGTTACTCTCAGTACATGAATGTTCTCATGAAAATTTCCTACAGTACCATTTAGGACTGCAAAGGATTTGCTTTTCTACACCACTTATAGCCTAGCCATCAAGTACTCTAGATAAACATAATTAAACACACAAAAGTAATAGACAGGTATTGATTCCATCTAGTAAACCATTAAGAGAATTCTAAGCTAATATTCTGCTTAACATTTGGTAATTTATTTTACTCCACAATATCACAGGTTGCAAGTTCTAGGTTCTATTAGGAAAAGAGAGCTGAGACCATAATCCCCAAAAGAAGGAGAAAATTGGCATCTAGTCCTCATTTCTCTATAATTTTTTTAAAGACACAAGAACACAGCTATTATTATTATCTGGATAATTCTGTTTCATTCTATCATATTCTCTGAGCATCTACTGTGTTTCCAGATTCAGTGCTGGGCACTGAGGGTTCAAAGGGATGAGAGCCTAGAAATTTCTTTTAAGCAGAAGGAGGAGATATAGAAATATGGTATTAAGGAGGATATGAGTGTATTCCATACAAAATGGGAATTCCAGGTATCTGTGTGCAATAGTTGGCTGAATATTTCCACTTGCATTTTCCAGTCTGGACACAAAATCTGTCACAAAATGTTTCTTGCAGTTTTTTCAGACCATAATTGTCACTAGTCAGGTGTACATCCTCGGATTTCATTCTGTCACACTTACCTTTCGTATTTAATTAGTTCCTATACTAGCTTTATTCTTCCTTCATCATGTTTCTTACATTTTTTCACTTTCTGTCCTCACCGATACTGCCCTATCCAGGCCCCAATCATCTCAGTTTAAAATTACATATATAATCTTCCACCTGACATCCCAAGTGCGTGCATGCTAAGTTGCTTCTGTTGTGTTCGACTCTTTGCGCTCTATGGACCTTAGCCCACCAGGCTCCTCTCTCCATGGGATTTCCCAGGCAAGAATACTGGAGTGGGTTGCCAAGCCCAGATCTTCCCAATCTGCATCTCCTGCATTTCCAACATTGCAGGCAGATTCTTTACCTCTGAGCCACCTCAGAAGCTCGACATCCTAGGTAAATATCTAATAAAAATGTCATGCCACTTTGTTATGTGGTCATCCTGCTTAAAACCTGCTACCACCCAACCCCACTTTTTTTTTTCTTTTTTAACAACTATTAGCAGAGCACATAAGAACACAGATCCTGAAACAAGGCTTCCCGTGTTTGAATCCTGGCTCCACCCTTTGTAACATATGAGACCTTGAGCAGGTTAGGTAATCCCTATGCACCTCATTTAACTCTATTAGAAGATAAGAATAAAGATAATAAGTGTACTTTGCTTTATTGGGTTAAATGAATTAACTTGTTAAGCACTTATATCTAGACATGTTATATGGTAATTGCTTTAAAAGTCATTAAAATATTTAAAAAATTTAACCTTTTATGAGACACCTTCTCTCGATCTCAGCTTCTTATTTATTTGGTTGATCACTGATTTCTCTGATTTGTTAAAATAGAAGTAAGATGTCAGCACCTGGAACATAGTAGGTGCTCAGTGCATGGTGTCTTTTACTGGTTGTGACTCAAGGCCTTTAGCCTAGCATTGAAGACTTGACATAAACTTGTTTAATTCATTATTCTTATGTCTGAGGGCATGAAATCTCTACTTTCACCGCATGTCCCTTTCTCCCCTCCACACTCCATGGCCCCTCTGAGTTGTTTCTTTCATTCCTTTGTTTCCATAGCCTAAATAGCCTTTTCCTTTTGCATTCATCCAAATTCTACCTGTTGTTAAAATATCCTTTCAAGGCTTACTGATCACTGCAATTTTCTCTAGATGTTCTGATTCTCAAAGACTGTCTCTCCTTAAAATTACAATCCTGTTTTGGTCACTTTGAAGGACTTTATTATATTAATATATAATAGAATAATTTATAAACTTATATTGATATAATATACTATTAATATAATAACTTATAAACTTTATAACATTTATAAACTTGACCATGTAGTAGGCTGAACTCTATCAAAGTACCAGCATAGACACCTGAGTTCACTCCCTTGAATACAGGAGCCAGAGACAAAGATCAGTTGCTAGACGTGGGCACAGTGGGTCAGCTGGAGTGGGTATACAGGTGCCTGGCCTAGAGAGTGTGAGAACATACCTACAGATGTTAGCAGGAAAGCAAGCCTCAATCAAGGTGAAAGCTCAGAATGTATGTGGTTTATGCAGGGCTGACAGGCAGAGGTTGCTGAATTTGGGCAGGAACATTCAACATGTCCTTCGGAGGTACAGTGAAGTTGCAGGGCCCTTTCTGAAAACCTGGGAGCTCATTCCTGCCCTTGTGGAGAAAGCTCTCTGAGTCAGCACCTAGACACAGCTCTGTAGGATCTCCCGAGTGGCATCATCTACACTTATAGGTGTGTCTGTCTTGCTGCCACACTCGCATTGTTAGCCCTTATGATGAGGACAGTGTCTTACTCCTTTTGAATTCTTCCATCTCCCCATCATAATTTCTGATCCATTCTTTAACAAATACTTGTGGTAGTTAGTTGTCAATAGTTTGAATCATATAGAATTGGCAATATGTGACTTTTTTATCCCCCAAATATAGTTGGACATACGGTTGGACAAATGTCAAATATGGACATTTCATATGGTTCTATTGAATATATTTTTAGTGTTTTCCAGGTAGCTTTACTGAAAGAAAAAAAAAAAAAACCCAGAACTTTGTCATAATGTTTAAGGCTGAAAAATAATAATAAATTTTCCCCCTTTCTTCAAATATTAGCTGTTCTGAGAGTCTTCTAAAATCAGAATTTTTTTGAAATCAAAGAAGTAATGGTTAGTATAATCTCTGTCTTTTAAATGTAGTGATGAACTATATGTGGATTCTATTCAATTATTGGTTGCTCAGTGATATCAAGCTTGCTTAGATACATTGCAAAAAACTATTATGTAAAAAGTATCTTAAAAATCAACATTTTGGTTGTTCTTAGTAGAGAAGCCACTTTAGTTTGGATCAGAGCAAGCTCTCTGCTGTCAACTTCCTGGGTGCAAACCCTGCTCCTCTAGTGAGCAGTGTGATGACTATGAGCAAGTTATTTAACTAGTCTATGCTTCTGCTTCCTCACTGTTAAAATGGAAGTAATATTACTATAATCTCATACAACTGTCAGGAAGACCAAATGAGTTAATATACTTTAAACTCGTAGAATGACACCAGTACTTAGTAAAAACTCAATGAATCTTAGCTAATGTTAAAAAGGGTACCTAGAGACTATCATACTAAGTGAGTTAAGTCAGACAGAGAGAGACAAATATATGATATTGCTTATATATGCATCTAAAAAATGATACAAATGAACTCCTTTATAGAACAGAAATAGACTCACAGACATAAGGAAAAAAACCTGATGGTTACCAAAGGGGAAGTGGGGGAAGGATAAATTAGGAGTTTGGGATTAAAATATACATGCTACTATATATAAAATAAATAACCAACAAAGACCTTCTGTATAGCAGAGGAAGCTATATTCGATATCTTGTAATAACCTGTAATGTAAAAAAAGAATATATATATATATGTGTGTGTATAACTGAATCACTTGAGTCACTTTGCTATACACCTGAAGCTAACACAACATTGTAATTCAACTATATTTCAATAAAAAAATTTTTAAAAGGGAGACAGTGCACTTAGAATACTTCTTTTTAAAACATTTTCAAAGAAAGTGAATTACTTTTTAATATTCCTGAGGAGATAAGATGTGTCTTAGCAAAGATATCTATCCATGAAAGTATATCTACATCCTTGTCATAGCTGATCAACAAAGAGCACTACATGATATGAAATATCTTAAAGAAAGTTGGGTCTTTTTAATAAGTTTCACAGAATAACAGTTATTAAATATTTGGGCATTTTATTACTTGAACTGACATATTGATGATATCACTTGTTATCTATCAATCAATTATATTAACATTTATTAGAAATATAGTTAACCATGCTTAAGAAGATCTCAAGTATTAAAGTGTAGTATTGAGAAAAAACAAATTGACCTCCATAAAGAAATTTTTATAAAAGTAGGACATTCTATGTTAAATGAAGTATTTTCTTGGTATATTTTATCAATGACTTATAAACATCACTCTCTAACAACCATAACAATATTATTATGACTGATACAGAATATCATAAGGGCTAAATCAATTTCAACCTGCATTCTTTAATCCATACAACTATCTCTAATTTCTGTATAAAAGTCATCAATTCATAATCAACAACATCACCAAAAGCCTATTTAAATTCATCAAATATTTATTAAATACCTACTATCTACAGGGCAATGATTCAAAAGCAAACCAACAAATAAGTCCTCCTTTTTGCCAAAGTAAAGAATAAATTCTTTTTTTAAAGCTAAATTTAGCTACCTTAGTATATTTACAGATACACATCAGAATTAATTTACTCTGGAAACCATTTCACAATTCTCCTTGACATCACCTGTTAGATATGACAGTAAATAGTTGAATCAAATAAAACAATGAGCATACTAAACAGCTTCAGTAAGAGTGGGATGAAAAAGAGAATGAAATTGGTTTAAGTTACTGTTATCTTTGGCAATTTTTCATATTTTAATAACATTTAAATTGTTTAATACAGGCTGCCATGGAGTATACTTTGTCACTAAGAAAGTTTCTCTGTCACTGTAGCTCTGTATGTGTGACTATTTGGGGGAGCAGAGGGGTCATTTAAAGTCACTACTGTCACGGAAAACAATATTCAGAGCATATGACTAGCTCAATCAGGAGTGTTGTTAAGAAGGTAATTTGTGTATTGTTGGAGCTAGCTGAGTTAATCTCTGTGTACACATATTCTTATGTTTGTGCATTTTCCTTCATCTTCCCAGCTTCCAGCTGAGGTGGCTGGTTATCTGCCATAAAGTCATGCTGCTCCAGTGCGGGGCTGCGGTTGGGGGTGCCCTGATCCAGGGGCTGTGTTTCCTGACTCTCCCCTGCTGCTGTCCAGGGGTGCCCACGTGGCTTGTTCTTGCCACAGCAACCGCAGAAGGGATCTGTATCATTTCTGGTCAGGGCTTTTAAGAAGCAGGGAAGGGGTTTTCTACTTGCTGCCTTTTCCCTGTCTGCTGGCTGGGAGTGGAGGATTCTGATAACAGAGACACAGAGTGGAAGGAGCCTGGGTCCCTGAATTCCAGGCAGGAAGGTCCTGTCGATATGAGAGCGTAATCAGTCCCAAGTTAACTTTCCTTCTCTCCTGCAGAGG
This sequence comes from Odocoileus virginianus, assembly GCF_023699985.2. Taxonomy (NCBI): domain Eukaryota; kingdom Metazoa; phylum Chordata; class Mammalia; order Artiodactyla; family Cervidae; genus Odocoileus; species Odocoileus virginianus. Next base: position 36,243,341 of record NC_069697.1, read on the forward strand.
AACCTTATCACAATAATTCTGACCTTTCTTATCACCATTATCACAAATTTATTAAGAATGAGGGTGATTTATTTATGTCAATTGAAGAAATGTTGTTGATAGAGATCGCAACTATAGCCAAAAATCTAAAAACAATTTGGAAATTTCCTAGCAAATTCATCTAAGTAAAACTCAGAAATAAGTCTATAAAGGCCTTTGAGGATTTAAATAAATATTAAAATAAATATCAAAAACTCTTAGTGCCAAATGATAGGGCTTAAAACAAGGGGGAATCTATAAAATCTAATTCTGAGTCTACTCTTATTTTAACAAGTCCTTAATAGTTTAGCAAGTTTTTTTTTTTTTTTAATCTGATTTTTCAGCCTGTGGCACACAAGTATTAGCAGACACCCTAATATCAGCAAGAAATAGACCTGAATTGATTACTGTGCAAGAAGAAGGAAAAAAAAAAAAAAGACTCCAACTCAGGCAGAAAATTTTCAAAAACTATGACAGTATACTTAGTAAAGGGAACACAGTGATACAAATCGCTATGTTTAACTTATCTGTTTATTTTCACTTATAGCCAGGTTGGAATTTAGAAAATAATTATGCACATACAGAGTAAGATGAACATATATTAAGTCAACAAGCAACAAGGTAAATTGATACTCTTTGATTTTATACATTTGGTTAATATTAAATTATCTAAGTCTTTAATTATATGTGTTTTATAAGTTACCAACTGTTTTTAGCATAACTTTCTCCAAAGACATTAATCTTTAGCTGGCTTTTCAGGCAAAACAATGTTATTTAAAGTCGGTTTTCTAAACCAGACCTCAAATTCTAATGAGAAATGCTTCTTCACCTAGCATCCTTTTGCTGCACCATTTGAGAAACTAGTACCACAAAGTAACTGAAGAAAGGGTGGCTATGCCTGGGGGGAAATCTGGATGATTTGAATTAACAAATCTTGAAGGCAAAAACCAAAAGTTAGCAAAAAGAGGTTTACTAGGTTGTTTATGATAGAATTGATTCTGATTATTTCTAATTAGCTACTGTCGATGAGTGGAAGAGATGACAGAATATATTTAGTTTGTATACTATGCATTTATGAAAAGGTTACATTCTAATAAATATGTTACATTTGTGTGTAGGGGGATTACCTTAAAAGTTGAAAACTTAACCATAGTGCCTACAACTCAAAAGGAAGCAGCAGGAAAAGAATTTACTTCAGAAAGTGTGGCTATTATTTAAGAATATATATTTGCAGTGGATAAATGGGAGTGAGCAAAGATAACGCTTCAGTAAAAGAAACTAACACTTCGTCTTTTTAGTGATTTCCCTTTTAAAGTTCAATCAAGAATGTCTGTCTTTGATGTTAAATTAGTACGCACTCAACTGTTCTGGGCTTCATGGATAGAGGGCAACAACAGTTCAGAGTCTTTTAAAGAGAAAATGTTCCCTCTTTTCCTATGGGTGAGAGTTTCCTTATGCCCACATATGTCCATGAAAAATTTTTCTGAATATTTTCTATGATCCAATCATTCTATCCAAAGGATAGATAATTAAGTTGGGAGGTCTTTATAAATATCTTGGACTCATTTGTGTTTATCACATTTCTGGAAATGAGCTGCAATTTCCCTGAAATTGTCCCTTCCTTCTGTGTATTCTCATGGTGTTTTGCTGGTACTTTGACTACAGCATCCCTCATATTAGGTTGCAAAAATGTATATGCCATTTCTTCCTCCATAAATGAAAACACTACTTCTATTTTTCTATCAGTGAAATGCAAGGCCTGGCATTTAGATGTTTAATATATGTTTGTTGAGTGAATGTTAGAATATCAAAGGTTACAGAAGCTATTGTTACTTAAGCAATTTAAAAGGTCAAAGAAACAGTGAGAATAGCAACTAATTTACTGACAAAAAAAAGGAATATATGATGAATTAGGAGTGGCTCATAGAATAACTGACTTCTCATTTTATATTACTTTGATTTGGCCAGCAAGTGCTGAGTCCGTGGGGTGTTCTGCATTGTGAGTTTGAAGTCATCAGTTATCACCAGGCAGTAGATCCAATCAATGGACGAAGATATGGCTGATAAATACTCTGGGTCACAGTCTTATATTTTTGGTGTGTGGTAACCTAAGAGTAGGTATGTTCAGCCTGGAAATCTTTGCTATGTTCTGGGCAAACAACTACATCACCTCAAAGTGACAAATATATCCAATTACTTCTCTGAAACAGTTTACAACCCGGAGAGCCCCTCACCTTCTACCTCATATACTCAACACCTCCTTTTCTGTTGTCCTATTGAACAGACTAAGAATAAAGTGAGTTAAAACAGCAATTTTGTAGCACTGAAGCAGACTACACTGTGAATCACCCCTTAACACCATTATATAAAGGACACATGAGATATTAATTTCAACTGTAACAGTTTTTGAAAGTGCATTTTTATTACAAATATATTCCCTTCAAACCCAGAAAAACCTCATTAGATTTGAGGTCAATAACATTTAAAAAAAAATGTGTTGGGTCAACTTTTCCACGCAGTTATGAAGCAAAGAATGAAGACTTCCCACTCACCGAACTCTCATTCCATCTACTACTGCCCTTTTATGTCACTGAAGGACAAAAATAATATTTGTGGTTAGGTATGACACTCTCCCATCAGGAGCAAAGCTATTTTGTGCTGTAATGCAAATGACTGCATTCATCAAAGGAGCTTTGTTAGTTATTCATTGTGTTCCTTATCATTCCTTTCCCAAACCCCAGTGATGCTGTGGCAGGCACAGAGGTACGTCAAAAGCAGCATCCGCTACTGTCAAAGGTACCCTTATCAGGCGAGGCAGGGTGCTCGGCGAATGACCTGCCAAGTCACTGCAGCCTCCTGTCTTCAGATGCCTTTGTGCATAGTGGGATTCTTTGTCCTTATTCTATGATCTGCTTTTCTTAGCATGGTTCACGGTACGACCCCTACAAACACATCTGGAAAAACACACTGGAAATAGAAAGGATTTGTGAAAACCCCAGGCTCATATTCTTTTTTTTCTTCTTTTTGGATGAAATGGATTACTCTGTCCAGCCTTCCCACATGGATAAGCTGAGTTGCTTTCTCTCGCTCTCTCTTTTATTTTTTAAACACAAACAATAATTTAAAGATGCCACAAGACTCAGAGAAGCCTAGGAGGAGTGGAGAGAAGCAAAGCCCAAAGGGATATTGACAAGTTGAGGAAGGGTCATCTAATGTCTCCGACAGAGGCAGGCGCAGGGGGCTCTTTCTCATTACATCTAACGCAGCTTAACTGAGTTCAACACGGCCGCCTCTATCCTCTGGGGGAAGGTTTTCTTTTTGGACGGGCACTAGAGATTAATCCGTCTGTAATTTCTCCTGCTTTTCTAACTGTCAGGGGATTTGTGTTGGAGATAATGGTGGTATTAATGCCTAACCTAGGTGTAGAAATTGCCTTAATATAACAGGGATCATGAGGAGCACACCAATAATTGCCCTCGAGTGATAGCCCTTAAAGTAAATGGCAATATAGGAGGGCCCACATCCAGCCGTCTTTAATGAAGTTTGGGGCTTTTCTGATGAGATTCTCTACACAATAGGCAGAGAATCAAGGATGCCTCATGAGTTTTAACCTCTAGCCTGGATTTAATATGGCCTTATTAAAGATCCTGGCCAGGGCATTCTGGCATGAAATGTAATAAAACAAGACACAAAATGTGCTGTAATTAAAGCAGTTTGGATAGTATTATCAGATACTTAATAATTAAGGATTTTATCAGACAGTTGTGCTGGACAATGAAACAAATAATACGCTGATAATGAACTGATAAGGACATTGAAACCAGGGCTATTTTTTTTTTAAAGAACACTAAAACAGCTGTGCATGTGTTTTGTGAAAACACTGTGGCATTATGACTTAGGCTGCATTGAAGTATCACTGGTGAGATTCTATAAATTAACAGTTTGCAAGAAACTGAAATCATCTTAAACACATATTTCTCACATCCTTCTCGTCTTCATCCTCAACTCTGCAGTGAGCTGGAGGCGGGGAGACAGATCAGTTAGTGCTACAATTGTCTGGATGTAAAGCGTGACTATGGCAGCAGGCTAAAGAGAGGGTAGGATAGGGACTGCGTTAAGGGGAAATAGCTGCCGAAACACAAAGTGAGTCTCTAAATGATGCTATTATCATATTAATCTAAGAGTAAGCAAATGAGAGTATTTGCAATCTTCTTCAACACAGAAGCTTTCCATTTCCGTTTGTTAACATAATATCTCTTCATAGCTTCTCTTTGGCCAACCAAATTTTTAGAAACGTGCACATTTTCTTAAGTTTCTTGGTTTAGAAAAAATTAGAAAAAAAAGAGAAAGAACTTTAGTTCTTTTAGGTGTAGTGAGATAGAAGTGGAATCTCAGTGGTTGGTCATTGATGTGCTTGGATGTCATAACTTAACCTTCTCTCTCTCTCTCCTACATTGATCCTCACCCCAAAACACAGAGGCAAACCACATAGGTAGATGTTTATAGGTCACTCTCAAGCCTTTAAAGAAAAGGAAGGTTTAATTTGGGGGCATGACAGTTATCCATTCACACTTGCTCACTATCTTAATGGACAAGAGGTAAAAGAAATGCCATAATTTTCATTCACCCATTTAACAATGAAATTCAACTCATGTGGTTCTACATAAGCTATAGTTACCACATAATATTTTCATTATCACATGCTGTCTTTACTTTTTCAAAGAGTGATGAGTGAATTCACCAGATGAGTTAGCGAGAAAAATATGGAAGTTAGTATTTGGTTGTTCTAATTGACAAATTATCATTTGTAAACTCTACAGCAAAATATGTTTTTAATTCAGAAGAGAAAAAGTAACAATGCACACCTAAAAAATATTAGTGAAAAAATCTCCTTGAAAATTATAATTTCAGAATGCATCTTAATTGTGTTTATGATTTTCTAAGTCTTCTGATCCCAGGTCTGGACTGGCACCTCCCCAGACACTGCTGACTGAACGAGTGACTCAAGTGAGTGACAGCATAATGGGAATGGTGAGTAGGCATAGGTGACCATTCTGTCTGCTTCACTTGCACTCTTCTGTTTTATAGAATTGACCCATATGTGAAAGCCAAATTCTATTTTTTCTGGAAGCCAGTGCAGTGGAAGCCCAGAATTGGGCTTTTTCTCTCTCGGCCTTCAGCTGAACCTCTGGAGAGAGTCAACTGCGTTACCGTTGAATGAGTTTTGCTCCTGTGTTCATTCACGACTATGCTGACTTGACTATATTAAGTGAAGTGGTTGGTGTTACGGAGTGTGGAGGATAAAGCAGCCACTTCTGAAAGTCACTGAATTCTGCTTCCACAATATCCCTGGAGATGTAAAACCGACCTCCACGATTCACTATAAAAGCTCTGAGAGCCTGGGTTGGCTCTGTGCCTTCTCCAGGTTAGCTGAGCTCCCAGAATCTGCCTTAGATCTGGCCAGACTGAAGCTTTGCAAATGGCTAATGTGTATCTTGGGCTTCCCTGGTGGCTCAGAGGGTAAAGCGTCTGCCTACAATGTGGGAGGCCTGGGTTTGATCCCTGGGTCAGGAAGATCCCCTGGAGAAGGAAATGGCAACCCACTCCAGTACTCTTGCTTGAAAAATCCCATGGACGGAGAAGCCTGGTAGGCTACAGTCCTTGGGGTCGCAAAGAGTTGGACATGACTGAGCAACTTCACTTTCAATGTGTATCTTACTGACACAAGAGCTTTAAGTACTGGAGGAAAAGCATATGGCCCTCCACCTTATCAGAGAAGTATCTAAGTTCAGGAGCTTCCTGATGATCAATTCCACAAGAATAGGAAACAAAAATTTAATGTCAAATGGGTGTGACTTACCTACAATTTCTGTTTAAACTTAAATATATCACAGTGCGCCCTTCTAGCTGATTTATCAAGGGAGTCACATGTTGGATATAAATGTAGTGATGACCATATAATATTCTAATTCTATTGCTCTTTACATCTTTTGTATGTACTGTGCCTTCCAAGGTACTGTGGGTTCTCATTTGTTTATTTAAAAATTATGTGGTTTATATCCACAATGAATAAGATATTGTAGTAGGTATTGTGAAAGGAGCAAAGAAATCATGACAGGTCCCTTCTTTCAAGAAAATATAAGGATGAGCCCCCCCAAATCTGAGTAACTCCAATACAGGTCAGAATGAGAACATCATTATGGACCATGAAAAGTATAGTTGAGGAGCTCAAGAAAGACTTCAGAGCTAAGGAGGCAACCCTAAGGTAGAAAAATTCACCTAGCAGAGAATGTGGAATGGGAAAGGTGCAAAATAAATTCATAAGTAAGCCAGCTACCTAGTTTGGCACTGAATATTAGGGACAATTGGAAAATATTGCTTAAGAGAAGAGTGGGTTTGATCATAGCACTGAATCTTAAAACACTTGCTGATCATACCTGGTTTTGTAATTTAATAGACAAGTGGGAGAAGCTACTAAAGATTTTTCGAACAAGGAAATAATATAGTAAGACATTCCTTAAGCATTTGTATTTGGCAGTGGGGTGACAAAGAAACCACCAACTACACCTCTAATGCTAGAAGTGAACTCAGGAGACATGACCCCATCTTGACTGCAAGGAAACCGGAAGGTACCCAGCCCAGGATCTGGAAGTGGACAGACACTGAAGTACCTCCATACCTAGCCAATTTCTCTTGCTAATATCACTGTTGAATTACTACTGTAATTCTTGTGGTTTCTTATTTTGTAAGGCCATTTTCTAAAAGAAAAATTGACAGAATTACTGACACATAAGTGTGTTCATCACTCTATTGAAAAGAACTCCCTCAAAAATTTGCTTATTTTTACTTGAGTAAGCAGAGTTTGACAATCAATACCTATGTCCTTTTCTCACAGTTGGCCTGGAATTGAGGCAGGGGTTGTATATCCTTAAGCATAGTCCAAGAATCTTCTGAAGGAATAACTGATGACTTTTTTTTTTTTTTTACCTGAATAGCTTCATTTGTTTTACCCAGGTAGAAAGATTAGCAGCATCTTGTGACTAATGATCAATGACTTCCAAACCATGTCAATACCTTTTTAGTGTTAAAGCATAATGAAAACTTAATGAAGTCTTCCTGGTACATTAACTTTCTATGAGAATATATACATAAGAAATGCATGCTCAGCAGTCAAGAGACTCTATGTGAGCTTTATAGGTACTCTTGACTTAACAATTTTGTTCCACAAACACTGAGTAACTATTTTGTTAAAAGTTCTGTATTAAGCAACTCTGTGAGATACAAAAATGATATATGAGTTGGATAGTTCCCTCAAGGAGCTTTCAGAATAGAAGTTAATTTACTTGCTTTTAATTCTAAACAGATTTGAAAGTCTAGTAGAAGGCTGCCTACTGGCTGACAGAAAAGACTGACATTGTGTAAGACTGAACATAATCAGTGCCGTTATCCAAATCTAACCCTTGGGAGCACAGTGTGACATTTTAACGAACATCTATGATGTGCAAAGGGCTGGTGGCTCAGTGGTAAAGAATCTGCCTGACAAAGCAGGAGACATGGGTTCGATCCCTGAGCCAGGAAGATCCTCTGGAGAAGGAAATGGCAACCTACTCCAGTATTCTACCCTGGGAAATCCCATGGACAGAGGAGTCTGACAGGCTGAAGTCCATGGAGTTGCAAAAGATTTGACACGACTGAGCGACTAAGTAACAACAATCTTTTCACACTGGCTGCTCACAACCTCACTATGTGCAAAGCACTTTTCTGTGGGATTTGGACTGGGGTATAGGAATGAAGCAAATATGAAAAAGGTTTTGCTCTGGAGAACAAAGACAGGAATTTAAAAAACTCAGTTAAAATACAAAGCACCTGATGAAAGTTCCCTAAGAAAGGCTCAGGTAGTATTATGGATTTTTGGAGGAGAATCCATTGATTCTATTCAGTATTCTGAGAAGATATCGAAAAGCAAGTGGCATTTAAATTGAGTCTTGAGTGTGAGATAGGATTTTTAAAGCTAAGGAAGTAAGGGAAGGACATTTCAGTCGCATTCCCCAGTTCATTTATATGGGTAGAATCCAGCTACTATGCATCTATGTTAGATGTTCTGACAGGTAGTTATCACCTGGGATAGCACGTGAAGGCATGGCTCTCAGGAGCCTCCTGTCTTCTCTCTTTAGGGAGGTTTGCCATGTAACTCAGTGGTTGCTTTTGCTCTTGCTTTTGTGTTTGGCATTAGTTTGGTTGACATCCACTGTCTCCCTGAAGCCATTGTTCAAATAGGGGTCTCTTCAATGCTAGGGCCCAAGAAAGGTCCCCCTTTACTATACAAGAAGCTCTGCAGAACATAATCCAGGGTAACGGAGGCACTACCCAGCTGTCCTGAGGAAAGCACATGCGTTAAACATACTAGAGACCCCTGTAAATGAAGGAATCAAATGGGACAAACTGAACTCTCAAGATCTACTTTGTTGTTCTTCAGTCCAGCAGCAAGAAGGTAGTGTCAGACATATCTCCATGACTCCGTTCATCTACAGTTATGTGTGCATTTTGCAGCAAGATGGAACTCGACTCTTCTCACTCAAAAAGGCAGAGCAGAATGCAAAGGAATAATAGTGCCATTATAGGATAATACTTCTCTCCCTCATTCCCTTTTTCTCCATCCACCCACCCACCCTCCTACATACCCACATGCACATACACAAATATGGTTTGTGAGCATTAAGTACCTTTATGCAATTATTAGTAACATGTTACTTGGAAAATATTACACAATTTCTAAGATACATTGGATATTTCAAAAATGTATTCAAGTAGGCTCTAAGAGGGCTTCCCAGCTGGCACAGCGGGTAAGAAATCCGCCCACCAATGCAAGAGATGCAGGTATGATGCCTGGGTCAGGAAGAATCTCCTGGAGTAGGAAATGGCAACCCATTCCAGTATTCCTTCCTGGAAAATCCCATAGACAGAGGAGCCTGGTGGGCTACAGTCCATGGGGTCACAAAGAGTCGGACAGGACTAAGCATGCATACACAGGGGCTCTAAGAAGATTCATGCAGACAACTTGCTTAAGTTTTTTCTCAATTAAAATCCAAGTGAATTCATCTGTAAGCAATTTACTTTCTCCAGACTTGCCTTGTTCAAACTGAACAAGAAAAATGTTTTCACTTAGGAAATGCCTGTCCATTAAACTTCATTTCCAGTGTGTTAAAATTTATGTATTAGAAAGTTTGAAGCCAGTTAAATATGTTTGTTTTCATTCACTGAAAAATTAAATTGTTGAAAGACTGCATAGTTAATGTGCAATGTTATAAAAAGTAACATGTGTATATACTTTAACCTATTTCTAATACCTATCTAAATATTTGAAAAGGAGGATACTTATTCAATTTGGGAATAAACTCTTTGTCAATGCGGCAACCAATATATAAATAAAAATGCAGCAGCAAAAACATGTGTTGTGCAGGCTATGTTTATGATATCCTGACAGAAAATGTATAAATAGGGAAAATCTACCACTTATTCACAAGAGCCTAATGAAGCAGAACTAAGATCTGGCGCACACTATCTGTCAGGTTGGGAAGGCTGGCCAGCTCTCAGTTTCATGCAGAATAGCCTTGTTCAAGTCTCATCTCTTGGAACAAAGCTCCTTTTTTCCCCTTCAGTCAAAACAGTAAACCTGTAATTGTTCAAGAAGTTTTCAGTTTTCTTAAACTAATGTTAATTTAATGGGCATTCTTTTTCTACACCCCAACTGTAGGTAATGAGGGCGCTGTGCTATCTTCAGAATCAATCTGTACCATGCATTGTGGCTCGTGAAGTGCACTTGATTGATGTTTATTGCAAGGGAAAATGATTTATAATGTCTAATAAGTATTCACAATTTACAGCCTTGTTGTTCATAAGAGCTTCCTGAAATAGCAGAATATTTGGGCACATAAGTCTGTTCATAAAGGCTATTAAACACATTGCATCTCTTTAGCCAGGGAAACTGATTCAGCTACAGACAGGATGAGGGATCCAGCATCAGCTATTTGCTTCTTTATTTAAGTCTGGTAAGGGCTAATTGAAAGGTTGCAATGTGTAGGAAGGATTAAATATGGCCCAGATTTTTAGACAAAGGCATGCTTCCAATTTCTGAATGTTCATTTCTATTTCTGCAGGCTGCATTACTGTGTTGGCCAAAAGAGGCATATGGAGTTTCAACGACTCTCTAAGCTGCACATTTTAAACTTGCCTATGAAAAGACATTTTAAAACTTGTTTCATTAGCCTGAATCATATGCCAGGTGTCAAGACTCTCCTCTAGTAATTTCTCAAGTTGTTTTGAAATGTTAACATGAAAAATCAGAATAAAAAACTCCAGGATATACTAAAGAGAAAAAAAATAATAAATACAAACATATCATTCATTTAGACTTGGACTGTGCTGACATGATTTGGGGCAATCAGATATTTAACATATTGAAGTCAGTGAGTGAAGCTACAATATTTGTCTGAATTTTTGATACACACTATTCTATAGACTCTTTGAATGCAGGTCCCATGCCCAGGCCTCACTTATTCCAAAAGACCTATTCTGCCTTCTATATTTCTTCTCAGGACCACTGCCCTCTTCCCAGTTCCTCCAAAGTGAAACATCAGAAACTTCTCTGTGTCCGTTTTCTAACTTCCTCCATCAGACTCAGCAACCAAATCATGAGGCTCTGGCCTGGTTGCTTCTTGTGGCCACTCTTTCCAAGCCAGCCCCTCCTCTGGGTTCTCTGGATATTTCTGTTAACCTCTGGTCTTCCTCACTTGCTTTCCTCACCATTCCAACCTTAGTAGCCTCGGGGCCACCCTGGAGCTCACAGTGCTCAGCCCATCCCCCTCAATTTCTCAGACTCAGCCAGGCAAATCTGTTTTATATATTGAAGCTCCCTATTTCATTTGGACAACAAACAAACCAAAAGATTTTATTCCTAAAATCAAAATGAAAATCACACCCATCTTGCAAATAGTAACTTCCACTCATTTTAGCAAGCATAGATCTGATCTTTCTCAAAAAAACAACATTGTTTGAAGGTTTCCAACTGTATGTAAAAGAAAACACTCTTCTCAGCTTGGCACTCAATATCTCAACATCTGCCCCTGCCTTTTTGGGGCACTTGCTCTTCTTTCCCAAAGTCCCCAGTGTTCCACATCAGCATAGCCTAGATTCCTCAAATCCTGATCCTTCACTCTCTTTGTCCTTATGGCCAGAATGCTGACCTCCATCTATCTGATGTTCCAGGAACAGCTTGAATCATATGTTCTTCATAAGGTTTCTGTGTATGGCTCCCTTAGTTACAATTCTTCTCCTTTTCCTGGTCATCAGTTGCATTTTGTGTCACTACCACGACATCTTAAGGATGTGACGTTCCTGGAGGGTTCAGTTCTTATCTCATTCACCACTGTAGCTGCCACTGGGCTAGCTGCCACTGGGCTAGCAGCCATGCACCAAGAATGTAGTTAAAGTCTGTACTGTGTCTCATCAGACGGTTAGTGTTAACCACTAGGTTAATTTACTACTCATGTTACCAAAAAGTCATTAATGCACTTAATTATTTCTAAGAGCTAAATTTTAAAGACATAAATTAAATTATCTTAATTTAATTGAAAACAAACGCCATGTTTCTGACATCAGTACAATGAAAGTAAGCATGGATGAAAAAAGTATTGGTTCTCTAGAAACTGTAATCATAATCATATGATTAAAATGGGGACAATATGCAGCCATTTTATTTTACTACAGCTAGAAAGAGGCAGGGGTGAGGGACCAGTAAGAGACCATTCTTGGCTTCACGACTAGAACATTTCTCTCCTATAAAGCTTGAGGGAATTTAAATGTTTATTTTAGTATTCCATAGAAAGCTTGAAGAAAATAATCTTTAAAATCCAAGCACATTTTCTTGTATGGAAGTTAAGTTTGTGCATTTTATTGCACTTCTATTCCACTTCAAAAGGCATCAGTAGCAAAACACATTTGAGAAAAATTTAACCAGTATTTTATAGATGGGTTATTTTTTTCTGAAAACCATACTTTCAACTGCACAACTTGAGCCTAAGTTAATTATAATAAAGGGTGCAGCATAATTCATTTAGGTAGTGTTTATATCATTTTCAAATTAATCAATTTCCACACTTCTTGGAGAGTCTATCTTTTGCCTAGCAGAGGCTTAAGTGCCACGGGAACAATAAAGTACTAAAACTACAGGAAAACAATATTTTCACAGGTGAATAATTAGACATGGATCCATAAAGATTATGAGACAATATATAGTACAATCAGATGCCAAAGGGCTTAGCAGATAAAGGCTCATCTACATTCAAAGAAGACAACGACTCCTCCAGGCTGATCTCTCTCTGGAATGAGCATCACTGACAGCCACACAATGGATGAATGTTTGGCTCTGCCTTCTCCTTCGGCTGCACATTCAATTAGTATCAAGGAGTAATAATTGTTAATTCATTCTTTAAAATGTTTCTCTGTAAAGCAACTGAATGCGTGTGTGTGTGTGTGTGTGTGTGTGTGTGTGTGTGCTCAACCACTCAGTTGTGTCCAATTATGTTGCAGCCCCATAGACTGTGACCCGTCAGACTCCTCTGTCCATGAGATTTCCAGGGAAAAATACTGGAGTGTGTTGCCATTTCCTATTCTGAGGGATTTTCCCAACCCAGAGATCAAACCCATGTCTCTTGTCTCCTGCATTGGCAGGAGGATTCTTTACCACTGGGCTACCTGGGAAACCCTATATAAAGCAATTATACTCCAATAAAAATTAATTAAAAAGTCTCTCACTCTTCCATTCTTATCTTGGTTCCCACTGTCCCACTAAATGAACCTCTTATCTCACTTCCTATCTGTCTTCTCATATTTACCTGCTCCCCTCCTACTCAGCGATCTCTGGATCACCCGCTTGTTGCCTAGTTGAAAGTGAAAGTGAAGTCGCTCAGTCCCGTCTGACTCTTTGCAACCCCGTGGACTGTAGCCCACCAGGCTCCTCCATCCATGGGATTCTCCAGGCAAGAGTACTGGAGTGGGTTGCCATTTCCTTCTCCAGGGGATCTTCCCAACCCAGGGATCGAACCCAGGTCTCCCACATTGCAGGCAGACACTTTAACCTCTGAGCCACCAGGGAAGCCCTAGTTAATCCAGAGCAAAATGACAGTCACAATATTCAAAAGGCCCTTAGCACTTTTAGCAATGTGCCCTCGTTCATTCATTCTCTCATTCATTTCATCAATCAACACATTTTTTTTTAACAGTTATTATGTGCCAGGCACTATTCTAGGTGCTGAAAGAAAGTATTAGTTGCTCAGTTGTGTCCAACTCTTTGGGATCCCATGGATGGCAGCCTCCCAGGCTTCTCTGTCCTTGGGATTCTCCAGGCAAGAATAGTGGAGTGGGTTGCCATTTCCTTCTCCAGGGGATCTTCCAGACTTAGGGATCAAATGTGGGTCTCCTGCATTGCAGATGGATTCTTTACCATCTGAGCTACCAGGGGAGCCCCACAGTAGGTGCTGAGGATATTATTTTTATTAAAACATTTACTTTATTAATATAGAAAGGACCCAGAAATTGAATCTCTTACTGGGAGTGTACTCTTGATTTATTCTTTCATTTTTCCTTATCTCAGCAGGATTCCTTACTTACAGAATGGGGAAATAACCTTGCCTGCTCTACTTGGACCCCAGAATTATTTGAGAAACTTAAATATAAGATAGGGCATTGAAAATGTTTTGTAATCTCTAAAATAATAAACCTCCCTAATCCCATTAATTTCTTTATACATTTTGGAGTTATTCTGAAAAGAAACACAGTCAACTAACTGTAGATAGATAGAAACTGGTTCCAGTTGAAGTGACTGTGGAAGGCTTTCAGGATTCAGTGTTCTCTGAGCCATGTGTAACTGGTGTAATGGGACTGTGTCCCGCGGAGAGTGGGGAATCTGTCACAAAAGACGTCTGAGCAAAGGGGCTTGAAGGACAATGTATGGGCACCAGATGGACATGAGTTGAAGTGCAGAGACTAGGATCAAGGAGATAGATTAGGAGTGGAGAGAAGCGAGGCTTACCAAGTCCAGAAGATAGGCAATAAAGGAAATAAGGAGTAGCGGTAACAAGCATGGTAGAGGAAGATCACGGAATTTGGCAATTTGAATATGTTGTCTGTGAGAACAGGATGAGGGACACAGTTGGGTAGACAATGACTTACAGCTTAGTGAGTGAAAGGCTTCTGATACCCTCACCAGAGAAAAATCATACGTATTCAAAGGAGATGGGTTTGCTACTAAGAGACAAGTCCTATTGCACACACTTTGGAGTAAATGTTGAGAATAAAACAATTCTTGCATAATAGGAAATATTATTACAGTCAAAATGAACTGATGAGAGCCCTGAAGAAATACTTCACAAGAATTCCTCAGATCAATGTACATGACTGATAGGCAGAATCCTACAACTGGGGAAGATTGTGAAAGGAAGTTCAGTGCACTGCATCCCTAATTATACTATTATTTATATTGTCATTTTATTATTTTATTTTTGCTGTTACAGTTGAAAAGGAATTGTTTTTCCTAGAATGCACCAACACATGGCAATTTTTTTTAAGGTCTAGAAATGCAGCTCTTTTCATTTGGATTAAAATGAATTTATTCTTCACTCCTACTGCTAATGTACAGTGACCCAGATTTCAGGCTTTTAAGATCTGTAAGTTATAAAATGTCAAGACTGTTCATTTTTTTCTGTGAAATTTTACTACAAAGAATCTGTGAGGGATTTCTTTCAGTGTTCCAATTTCTATGACACCTTTTTGTAGGTTATTCCATAGGATTCATATTTTACATACTTGTTTTCAGAGCTTATATTTTACTTCAGTTTTTAAAGAAGTGTTACATATTTTAACAAAATACCCCCCAAAAGAAATTGACAGATTAAAAAAAAATGATAGGATAGGATAAAAATTGAACTGAACTTTAAAGTTATAAAACCTTAAACTCTATTGCACTGGATATGCTTACTTAAGAATTTTTAGACCTGTACTATCCAGTGCAGTAGTCACTAACCACATGTGGCTACTGAAATTTAAATAACTAAAATTAATAAAACTGGAAATTTATTTCCTCTGTTACACTAGCTGAGTTTTAACCAACCGATACCCACCTGTAGTTATTGGCTTCATACTACTCAACAACAAAATATAGAATATATCCGTCAGCACTGAAATTTTTCCTGGACAAGGCTAATTGAGATCATTTTTTACATAAGTGAAAGGATCTGACTTCAGTCTGATTAGTTCCATTTGCCCCAAAGTTGGTCCAAGTATTTGCACAGCACATGATCAACAGCATTGCTAAAAATGTAAACCAGCTAGGCCACATTCAGTTTAGCAGCTGTTCACAGGTATATTCTATGAACAACAGAATAGCTCCCACAATCCCTGAGGCCAAAGTCAATTATGGGAGGATATTTTTTACTTTCCTGACTCTCCTTGGACCATATTATCCATAGTACTTAACTATATCGAGTACTTAACTATACCTTGATCCCTGGACAGTGAGGTTCTCTTAAGGGAAATCCATAATAATTTATTTGGTTCTATTATTATTTTGTCAAATCTATTTCATTTTAATTTTATTTTAAAAATGTGAATTTCTCCTGCAACTTAAAAAATATGTTCACACTGTTTCTTCCAAGATAAACATTTTATTTTAAAAATGTGAATTTCTCCTGCAACTTAAAAAATATGTTCACACTGTTTCTTCCAAGATAAACATGAGGGGAAACGAGGTGTAGAGGCAAAGTCTGGTAACTTCTGGTGGGCCACTTTCCTTCCCCTCAACACATTAGATGTTGTAATTAAACAAATGTTTTTCGAGCACTGCAGAAATACCTTGCTGTTCTGCAATTTGTTGAGAACAAAGATAACATTCAATATATCCAAAAAAACCTAGGAAGATTGGGCCTTCCAAAATTACTGTGGTTTTGGCTTAAGTTTACAGTAATGGTAAATTTAATTATTGGCTATCATAGAATGTAAAGTGAGCCATTATAATAGCTTATCCGAGGGGGTAGTGGTGGGATCTGTCATGGAAGGCATCTGATCTAATTGATTCTACTACTGTGAAGTCACCAAAATGACTCCTCACTATAAACAATGTAACAGCTATTAATTCATCTTACAAATATCAAATATTTCAGAGGGATGCTGAATTTTAAAGCATGCTGAGAATATGCTATTATAAATAGGAGACTCTGTTTAGTAAACCTAACTAATTAAAGCACTTAATAAATGGGGGGAAACCTACTACTTTAAATCTCTTGTTGGTACTAGAGAATTTTCATTTGCTCTTTCAGAGAAGTAATCAATTGAAGGGCACATTTTTCTTCTCTTTGTTCTTTCCCATCAATTTTAATGGGTACGGAACATCAGTCACACAAAATGTAATGGGACAAGAAGATGGATGAGTACATTTGAAGCCACTAGTCACAGGACAGAAAACATCCTGATGAGGTGACTGTGGCAGCCCAGAGTTCAACAATATGGCCTGGGCAATATTTAGTAAGTGAAACTACATTACTCCATGATCTGGTATTAGCACTCAGCAAAATCAATCTCCAAACACAATTTATCACATTTCTACAGGTCAGACTTTCAAAGTCATATTCTCAAAATATGACTTTGAAATGTACATTTTCAATGACACTCTTAATTCCAGAAAATGATTTAATATAACAACAAAGTGGATAAAGAGGAGAAGGACACTCTAACCTTAAGCAACCTGACCTTGTCTTCTAAGTGATTAAAATTCCTTTGGAAGGGGGATTTTATTATAGCCTAGAAATGATGTCCATATATTACAAGATGAATTGGCATATGCAGTGGATGCCTGCTGAGCACTGAGATTCCGCCTTCAGGGCCAAGGCACTCACTTGCCCAGCCCCGGGGGCCAGTGGGTGCTACTGCCTCGTGGCTTTGTCCTGCTCCGAGCACTAAGCTCGGTTAAAGGGAATTAGTGACCTTGTGAAAAGCAAGCCTGCTCACTAGGAGCCGCCAACCTCCAAAGAGGAGATGATGCAGGAGTGCAGAGCCAGGTTACTCTGCCTCTCTTGGGAACAATTCTGAAGGGTCATCCCAGCTTCATAGTGACCTCTTTCATTATCTGTGTTACAATCTCCTTTTCCTTTTGCCTGGTCCTACTGCCTTCCCTCCCACACAAGTGCTGTTCCTGGGAAAGCTCTGAAGCATCTCGTGTACAACCCTTTGCCTCAGAGCCTGTTTCCCAGGCCATGTAACCTGACAGCAAATATAATCAAAGAGGTATTTATCTTTGTAGCAAATTAAGATAATTTAAATACTGGCTGAATGAAATAACCACAGGTGTTCATCTTCACAATTGGTAAGTACCATATTGTTACTTTGCTAGGATTTATACAGACCAAAGGATGTTTTTTTATATAACTTAAAAAAGTTAAAGCATATGACATTTAACAACTTAAATGCAGCTTGATTCTAGCATCCTTCTGTATCTTTAAGTAATCCAGTAACTAATCAAAGTGTATTAAAATACAGTCAGGGGCTGAGGTACCATTTGCTAGTCCTGACAGCTTCCTTTCTGAGGGATTTAGGCATCATATATGTGACCCCTCATTGGTTCCCACTTGCAGATACTATGATGTTATTAATAAAATGTATGTAGATATTTCTCTAAGGTCCTGTTAGACATTTGTCTCTTAAGCACTGTCTAAAGGCAGCACTTTATAACAAGGTATCTAAAATTCAAACTAAATCCATTTGAAAAATATCAACAGAAGATTCGACATCTCAAATTAATAAGTGTTTTTCCCCTCTCTCAGGATTTTCTGTGATCTATGAAACATAGATAATACTGGCTAAAAAGCTGTGAATACTTCAAAACCATCAAAGCAAACTTCAAAGTGAGAGGCCAGTCTTAAAATGATTTTCTGGTTGCTGTGGAAGGTGAGAACCAGGTATTTATGGCGAGGGGAAGAAGAGGGAAGCTCTAGGGAGCAATCATTAGGACACTGGTAACGGTGTTGCTGGGTAGCTCAATGATGCCAGTGGTCAGTTCAGCAGTCACAGATGAGGTGTCAATTACTCAGCCAGAAAATGATAATTCATCAAGGAGATCATCTCATAATATGATCGCTGGGGAGGCTATTTATGTATAGCCTTTGCTTTAAATGCTTTTATCACTGTTGTTTTTAATCAGTTATGAAACCACAATTTCACTTTCCTGAGATCTAAGACTTAGCTACTTTGCTTTCAAGAGACTGAAATGACAGTATGAAAAATTTGTAAGGCCATTTCTTTCTAAATTAATATTTAACTTGCTCTTAACAACTTTTTAGAATACTTAGTATCTGGATCCCACACATCTGAAAAAGAATTTGCAGTCATACACTCCACTGAAATATATCTGAGAATAATCTGCTCTGGAGATGAGCACCATAGAAATGAATCTGTGATGTTTATGCATCTGCTAAGGTACTGGTTTTTACTGGTGATATTTTATTTCAGAAGGTGAAAATGGAAAAGACTAAATTCAGCCATCTAATCTATGTCAGTTCAGGAAGAGATACTTTCTAACACTTTTTAGTTTAAATTTCACATCCAGTAAAATATGACTATATTGACTAGAGTGTTGTCACTGACTCATTCTCTCAACTCTACCAACTGCATTAAATGTATGGTGCAATTCCAAAGTACTTAAAAATTTTTACATCAATTTTTGAAAATTCTTGAACTTTGAGAGTGATTTACCATTCTTATATTTAGTTCTTAAAATGGTCACCATAAACAAGACAGTTAAAATCTCCTCTTTCTTTGCCCCCCTGATCTCCAGATTGTCCTAGAATCTGGATAAGACTCTGGTCTGACATAGAATATGCTGGGCATCTCTGTCATAGTTCAGAACTAACTTTGTGGCAACAGGAAATTAATTCTGATTAAAAGCTACAATTTTTTCAAATTCAAATCTTAACTTCTGCCCTCTCTGAGTTGTCTATCTCAAGTTATCTGTGGGTCACAGAGTTAGTTTCTCGCAAAGCTTCACTGATATTGGGTAAATGAAGGGGGTTATCTTTGCTCTCACTATATTCCTCATTGCTCAAAGAATATCCTCATTTTCATAAGTAGTCATGCATAATAAGGGGCTTCCCTGGTGGCTCAGTGGTAAAGAAGCTGCCTGCCAATGTAAGACGCACAAGAGACACAGTTTCAATCCCTGGGTCAGGAAGATCACCAGGAGTAGGAAATGGCAATCCACTCCAGTATTCTTGCCTGGAAAATTCCATGGACAGAGGAGCCTGGGAGGCTACAGTCAATGGGATTGCAGGGTGGTATATGACTGAATGACTAACCACAGGACAACACCGCTGGTGGCTCAGTGGTAAAGAATCTGCCTGCCAATGCAGGAGGCACAAGAGATGTGGGTTCAATCCCTGGGTCAGGAAGACTCCCAGGAGAAGGAAATGGCAAGCCACTCTAGTATTCTTACCTGGGAAATCCCATGGATAGAGGGGCCTGGTGGACTATAGTCTATGAGGTTGCAAAGAGTTGGACATGACTTAGTGACTAAACAACAACAAAATAAATAGGGTTTATATAAATATGGTTTTTATATAAATATGGTCTATTTTTAGAATATTATTGAATTGGACTAGGTTTTATTTAGAGCTTAAATCTTTAAAATTTGCTTTCATGTTTTATGGGGGTCTACTCTTTGCTTTACGTGACCTTAATGGGATGGTTGCACTTGGACAAATTCTCTTATTGGTGCTAGAGTAACTATGAAGCCAAAGACTACATCATCAGAAAAAATTCAGGCATTTTCCAGTGCATTTTATAATTACCACTTTGAATCCTTTATAGTTGGGAGGGACATATAGAAAATGAATACTGTAATAATTTAGCCACAGTTTACTATTTCAGTGATGGATATAAATCATGTAAAATAAAAAGAAGTACGTATTAAGCCATTTTACACAAAATAGCATGGAAGGCAGCAGATGAAGAAATATGACAGTTACTAAATCAATAATCAATCTCATTGCACGCAAAACACTATTTTGCTTTATACAATGTATATGATGTATATATATATATTATATTTTAGACACTTTATTTTTTATCTATAATACAGTAAATCTTCATCACTATAACATCTCAGGATACCTTGTTCCTCTCTCTTTATCTATGTCTCTCATGGAACTAATATTGTACCTTGCATTATAGTAGGCTCCTCTGTCCATGAAATTCTACAGTCCAGAATACTGGAGTGGGCAGCCAATCCCTTCTCCAGGGGATCTTCCTCACTTAGGGATCAAACCCAGGCAGCCGCATTGCAGGTGAATTCTTTACCACCTGAACCACCAGGGAAGCCCAGTTACTGGTGAACAAGTGTGTATCACTGGAGACTGCAGGACACTAAACACCTTGCGGGCCGGGATCCCATCTTATTCTGCTTTCTTATCGCCTTTAGCATATTGCCTTGCACATAGAATTCATTTAGACATTTGCCATTCATCCCTTACTCAGGAAATATGTGTGTGGCTACTGAGTTAGATTGAAAATGAGGTTTTTGCCCTCCAGAGATTCAGAGACCAGTGAAAATCATAAACAAGTAAACTGAGAAATGATAGCATTTGGTATATGTCATGACAAAGATAAGCACTGGGTACTATGGAAGGAGGAAAGAGGGGCCTTCTTAAGTTCAGGGACTCCAGGGAGATTTCCCGGAAAAGGTGATACCTAACCCAAGCTTTGAGGAAGCCTGCAACTTGGTGAGCTGCAGGACGATGGGGAAACTCTCCGGGAAGAACAACAGCAAGGTATATTGGCCAGTTTGACAGTTGAGGAATACAAACTATATCAGTGTCCATTATGACTGGCAATTTTGAGAAAAGGACCGGATACGCTGAATCCACCTTGTTAGTCAATTCCTCAGTTTGGGAAGAGGTCAGGGAATAGGGTGCAATACAGGGTGAAAGAAGGGCTGATAGTATGTTTTGTTTGTTTGTTTGTTTTGGTTTTGTTTTTTAGAAAAGCAATGACCATTTTTCCTCAGTTTTAAGATGTGAGTTCTCCCCAATATCTTCTTGTTTCTGAAATGAGGATTTAGCTTGCAATCCATATGTATATTAAAGGTGATAGCTTGTCAATCCTGCATGCCCCCAGTTCTCCTTAAATTTGATAATGAGCCTTGAGAGTAACAATATTATAAAATAGATATCTTCAAAATAAAAAAAATTCACAATTTTGTAGTTTCTTGAATCATCTTATTTTGAAAAAGACCTCAGTGAATTCTAGAGACAACAGTAAAATCAGGTTTCTTTTGTGAATGCAGTTGTAGCTATGTCCCCACTCCTATTCTGTGACTTGACTTGTATTAAATACATTCTCTGAGCCAGGCACTGTGTGATACGGTAGAAATGCAGAGATGCAGAAAAACTAAACACAAATAGAGAAGCATCTTTCAAATTTTGGAAGAACTTTGAGAAGAGTAATCTACCCTGTCTTGTGTTCAGAGACTTCCCAAATGGTGAGCCTGGAATTGAGTGACAAGGGATTAGAATTTTTATGTGTACAGAGTGTAAAAAACACACTAGGCAAAAAGGGACAATTCATTGAAAGGCAAACAGATGGGAAAAGTCATGTTGCTTTCAAATAAGAAATTATAGTTTGGTTCGGTGAAAATTTGGACTGTTGGGAATGTATGAAGAAAGATGGGAGATTGTGAAGGATTGTTCATGCTTGGCACAGATTTATGGGAAAATTCTGGAAAGGCTTTCAAGCCCTAAAAAGTGGAGTGTCAAACCACTTTCCCATGCTGATGGGCTTCATAGCTGAGACAGTTTGATTTAAGCTGTTGAAACAGATGGGGAGAGTGGTAATACAGAGGACCTGCTTCTTTTCCTTATACTGAGAAGGGCATCTCTGTAGAACCTTCTGAGGAGAAACAGAAATAGCATCTATTATCTCCCTTTCTTCATCCTTTCCTCCCCGCCCCCATTTCTTCTTCTCTCTTTCTTTATCAGACATTTGCTGAGGACCTACTATGTACCAGGAGCTCAGTATTTACGGATCAGTTCAGTGGATAAAGGGCTTCCCTTGTGACTCAGCTGGTAAAGAATCCTCCTGCAATGTGGGAGACCTGGGTTTGATCCCTGGGTTGGGAAGATCCCCTGGAGAAGGGAAAGGCTGCCAATTCCAGTATTTCATCCTGACTTTCACTTTCACTTTTCAGTGGATAAATATGGAAAACTCAAAGGGTAAAGGATATTTGATATTTATAATAAAATGAACATGGACTTTGGCATTAGGCAAATCCTGATTTGAATTTCAGGTATTCTACTTGCTGACAATATGAATTTGTCACATGATTACATTGTGCCTCAGCTTTCTCATTTGCAAAATGGGGAAAATATTACCTAACTCACAAGGTCACTAAAACTTTTGAGATCATAATCTCAAAATTTACTATTCATAGCATCCCTGTAATGTGTAATTTAAATATATGATATCATTTAATCCTCAATAGAACATTTCAAGATTGGTATTCATCAATTAAACAAAGGCTCAATGAAATTAAGTAATTCACAATCAGAGAGGATATAAGTGGTGCTACTGCTTGATACCAATGCCTCTATTCTTTCTTGGGCATTTAGCAAGTACTCATCAAACAGTTAATTATATCTCAGTTGTGAACAGAATAAAACATTTTCACTATTTTCCCTGTTGTGTTAACACTGAGGTTCACGATTGCAAAGGCAGAACCAACTTCATACAAACAACAACAAAAAATGAGCCTCTAAGGAAATACAGAGCACACTTCAGGAGTGAATGGCAAAAATCTATCCATTAAGGATCAACTTAGCACGACAGTGCTCTTTTAAATAAAGTGCCAAACAAACAATAGTTACACATATTCTATCATTTAAATTTATTTCAGAGACTCTATTTGATCACATATTTAAGTTTTATGGAATCCTGCAGTGATGATGACACCAAGTTCATTCATTTTTGCAGAGAGATCAAGATATTCAATCATCCTTATCCCATATCCTGCTTTGGTGAGACTGTTTATCCTGTTTCCCCTATGTGCGTCCTATTAGTCATATGTTATGACTTTGCTTTTACAGTAAATCCTGGACACCAACATACTACACAGACTGACTGGATATACAATAATTATGCTGAATTTAAAAATGATCCTAGGTTCCTAATCTAGGTCATTCTAAATAAGAACCACCATTAGTTATGCTGCTATATGAAAACCCTTTGATTATCCTTATCCATATAGAACTGTTTTCTCTAATGTCGCCTGTGTTAAGTTTGTACATTTCCACATTTGTCATCTAAGTGCTTTGTAATAGAAAGAGAAGAGGGCAGCAGGGATGAGGTAGTTAGATAGCATCACTGACTCAATGGACGTGAATTTGAGCAGGCTCTGGGCGGTAGTGAAGGACAGAGGAGCCTGGTGTGCTGCAGTCCATGGGTCACAAAGAGTAGGACACAACTTAGTGACTGAATGACAACAATACAACAACGACAACAACAATACACCTTGAAGACTGGCTTCTTAGATAATGCTTATTTTCCATCCTCTGTTGCTGTCTAGCACCGAACTGAGTGCAAAGCAAGTACAGAGTAATTATTTGTGGTTATTCAACAAGAAACACTCTTTCCCAAGCTTTTCTTTACTTCAAAAACGTTAATATCTGAGTTATGCCATAATTTAATTATAGAAAAATAATAATATCACTGATTAAAAGAGTGGTCCTTAATCTGTGGATTTATTATTTTTAAAGCCTACTTAGCAATTATTTTTGTTCATATGCACTTGAAAATAATTTAAATTTTTTTAAACTTTATTTTTAAAATTAAGGCACATGGCACAGATCCTTAAGATGTTTGGAAGTAAAAGCTTAGTTCAGAAAAATCTAATTTCCACTGAGATGGAACCAGAGATCAAATTGCCAACATCTGCTGGATCATAGAAAAAGCAGGGGAATTTTTTAAAAATCTACTTCTGCTTCATTGACTACATTAAAGCCTATGACTGTGTGGGTCATGACAAACTATGGAAAATTCTTAAAGATGGGAATACCAGACCACCTTACCTGTTTCCTGAGAAACCTGTATGCAGGAAAAGAAGCAACAGTTAGAACCAGATATGGAACAATGGACTAGTTCAAAATTAGGAAAGGAATACATCAAGGCTGTATATTTCTGCACTATTTATTTAATTTATATGCCGAGTGCATCATGCAAAATACAAAGCTGGATGAATCACAAGCTGGAATCAAGATTACCCAGAGAAATACTAACAACCTCAGATATGCAGCTGATATTACACTAATGGCAGAAAGCAAAGAGGAACTAAAGAGCCTCTTGATGAGGGTAAAAGAGGAAAGTGAATAGGCTGGCTTAAAACTCAACATTCAGAAAACTAAGATCACGGCATCCAGCATCCAGTCCCATCACTTCACGGTAAATAGATGGGTAAAAAGTGGAACCCTTGACAGATTTTATTTTCTTGGGCTCCAAAATCATTGCAGCTAGTGACTGCAGCCATGGAATTAAAAGACGCTTGCTTCTTGGAAGAAAAGCTATCACAAACTTAGATAGCATGTTAAAAAGCAAATACATCACCTTGCCAACAAAGGTCCTTATAGTCAAAGCTATGGTTTTTCCTTTAGTCATGTACAGATATGAGAGTTGGACCATAAAGCAGGCTGAGCACTGAAGAATTGATGCTTTTGAACTGTGGTGCTGGAGAAGACTCTTAAGAGTCCCTTGGACAGCAGGGAGCTCAAACCAGACAATCCTAAAAGAAATCAACCCTGAATATTCACTAGAAGGAGTGATGCTGAATTGAATAATTCAATACTTTGAGTTACTTTCAATAATACAATACTTTGAGCACCTGATGCAAAGAGCTGACTCATTAGATGATTTCCCATCATCCTGATGCTGGGAAAGATTGAGGAGAGGAGAAGTGGGCAACAGAGGATGAGATGGTTGGGTGACATCATCAACTGAATGGCCATGAATTTGAGCAAGCTCTAGGAGATAGAGAAGGACAGGGAAAAGTGGCATGCTCCAGTTCATGGGGTTGCAGAGTCAGACACAACTTAGCGACTGAACAATAGAGATGAGAGTAAGTTTATAAAAATAGCCTACAGTATTTCTAAAAAGCTGCAGAAAGGAGAAATAGGTGGTGTTCTTCACTAGGACTCAAACAACCATGAAGTAAGATTTACAGCTTGTTACAAAATGGCACAAATTAGCAATTGGATGTTATATGTTGAAACACAGGAGAATATGGGGCTGCTCCCTTTAAAACTTTTTGTTGAAGGAAACAATGAACTATTTATAATAATCTTTCAAACCTGTTATTCCACATTGGGAGTGAAATAATTAGGAGAGAAGAAATGAATACAACTAAAACTGAGGCAGAACTATGACAGGCTCTATAGATGACTTTGGGAAATTTTGCATTGTATATGAAAATCACAGCTGTACTTAAATTACCTACAATTCTAAATTTGAAAACAAAATTACCACCCAGTGGTACCTGAATCCTCATGAATAACAAGAATTCATCTGTTAAGAATAACACTTGGGATAAGCCTACCTAAGGAAGCAAAAGACTTGTACTCAGAAAACAAAGATATTGATAAAAGAAAGAAGACACAAACAGATGGAGAGATAAACCACGTTCTTGGACTATACAACTCAAAGGAATCTACAAATTCAGTGTAATCACTATCAAATTACCAATGGCATTTTTCACACAATTAGAACAAAAAAATTCACAATTTGTAGGAAAACATAAAAGACCTTGACTAGACAAAGCAGTCTTAAGAAAGAAAAAGGGAGCTGGAGGAATCAGGCTCCCTGCCTTGAGACTACATTGCAAAACTACAGTAATCAAATCAGTGACACAGATCAATGGAACAGGATCGAAAGACCAGAGATGAAGCCACACACCTATGGTCTCCTACTCTATGACAAGGGAGGCAAGAATATACAATGGAAGAAAGATAGTTCCTTCAATAACTGGTGCTAGGAAAACTGGACAGGTACATATAAAAGAATGAAATCAAAACACTTCCTAACACCACACAAAAATAAACTCAAAATGGAGTAAAGACTTAAGTGCAATGCCAGCCACTATAAAACTCTTAGAGAAAAACATAGGCAGAACACTCTTTGACATAATTCACAGCAGGATCTTTTTTGATCCACCTACTAGAGTAGTGAAAATAAAAATAAAAATAAACAAATGGAATCTAATTAAACTTGAAAGCTTTTGCAAAGCAAAGGAAACCATAAACAAAACAAAAAGGAAGCCATCAGAATATGAGAAAATATTTGCAACCAAGCAACTGGCAAGGGATTAATCTCTAAAATATACAAAGAGCTCACACAACTTAATATAAACAATAAACCCAATTTAAAAAATGGGGCAGGAAATCTAAATAGACATTTCTCCAAAGAAGATGTACACATAGCCAAAAAGCACACAAAAAGATGCTCAACATCACTAATTGTAAATCAAAACTATGATGAGGTATCACCCTATACCAATCAGAATGGCCATCATCTATAAGCAATAAATGCTTGAGTGCATGAAAAGAAAAGGGAACCCTCTTATACTATTGGTAAGAATGTAAATTGGTATGGCTACTATAGAGAACAGTACAGAGGTTCCTTAAAAATTAAAAATAGAGCTACCATATGACTCAGCAATCTCACTCTTGGGCATATGCCCAGAGAAAACCATAATTTGAAAAAGTACATGCACTCCAGCATTCATTGCAGCACTATTTACAATAGTCAGAACATGGAAGCAACCTGATGTCTACTGACAGAGGAATGGATAAAGAAGATGTGTTATAAATATACAGTGGAGTATTGCTCAGCCAAAAGTGAATGAAATAATGCCATTTACAGCAATATGGACGGGCCAAGAGATTATCATACTTAGGGAAACGTCAGACACAGAAAGACAAATATTGTATGATATTGCTTATATGCAGAATCTTTTAAAAGCATACAAATTGACCGGGATGGGGAATACATGTAAATCCATGGCTAATTCATTTCAATGTATGACAAAAACCACTGCAATGTTGTAAAGTAATTAGCCTCCAACTAATAAAAAAATAAATAAATAAAATAAAAGCATACAAATTAACTTATTTACAAAACAGAAATAGAGTCACGGATGTAGAAAACAAACATTATTACCAGGGATAAAACGGGAAGGGATAAATTGGGAGACTGGGATTGATGTATACACACTACCATATATAAAATAAACTAACAAGAACCTGACATATAGCACAGGGAACTCTATTCAATATTCTGTAATGGCCTATGTGGGGAAAGAATATAAGAAAAGAGTGGATATATGGATATGTATAACTGAGTCACTTTGCCACACACCTGAAATTAAAATAAAATTGTAAATCAACTATATAAAAATTTTAAGAAAAGAATAGTACCTAAAATTCTGATGGTGTATACTCAAGATGGACTAACAGAAAACAGTGATTGCGACAGAGCCTGTTCTGGGCAAACTGCTTACCTTTCCTTCACGAATTATAAACATTTCAAGAACAGAATCCTTCATAGATCCATAGTTTAGGGGCTCTTGTTGAGTACCGAGTGATTTAATTTTTTTTTTCATTTTTCTTAATCATTTAACAAAAAAATAATTGAATCACTAGGTACTCAAGAAGAGGCCTTACACTATGGATTTTTCTCCCCTTAATCATTGAATGGGTTTCCCTGGTGGCTCAATGATAAAGAATGACCTTGCAATGCAGGAGACATGGGTTTGATCCGTGAGTCAGGAAGATGCCCTGGAGAAGGAAATGGCAGCCCACTCCAGTATTCTTACCTGGAAAATCCCATGGATAGAGATGCTCAGTGGACTACAGTCCATTGGGTCACAAGAGTCAGACACAACTGAGTGACTAAACCACCACCACAACCAGTCATTTAATAGTTAAATACCTAATAAATGACTTGTGAAAATTCATTATGTAAAAATCTATCCATATAAAATGAATATACAAAACAGTGATTGCCTGCTGTGCAAGGAATTTTCACTATCAATTTTCAGAAATAGTCCTCTTGAAAAATTCCAAAATCCACTTTCTGAATTTTGTCCACATTTCTTTACTAAGATGCTCTGTAATTGTCACCACTGACCTCTCTCCAGGTTAGGTTCTCCAGGAAGCTAACAAGGAACAGAATTTAGTGGTAAAGGTGCTTTCTAAGGAGCATTCCTTTTGTGGAAGGGAGGAGGAGAAGGAAGCAGAATTGGGCAGAAGGCGAACCAAACTAGGGTGCAGGCTCAACAACAGCTGCAGGGAGCTCTGGAGCTGGAGTTGCCTTTCAGAGGGTTCCAGTTCAGGCTGAGATGCCCAGGCTCGGGTACATGTGCATCCATCTGTCATTGGGTGGGTTGAGTTCTGAGAGAGGAGTAACCTTGGCCGAGGGCCTCTCTGCAGATAAGACAGTCCCTGAGGAGCGGACAGCACTTTTAGCAGCTGGGACAGCAAGTCCTGAAGAGGCACCCAGGTAGCGCACCACATATTCTCAAATCCAAAGACACTGCAGTTCTTAACCAGTTTGAAAATGTTGACTGCTCGTTTTAAAACACCCTCTCTGTTTGGCTTCTCCCACAACTTTCTGCTGGTCTTCATTCTCATGCTATAGCGATTTCACTTTATCACCTTTTCTTTCTTCTCCTTTTTGTGTTCCTCAATTTTATATTCTTGGTTCACAACTCTCCTCACTGTTCAGTTTTTCTCCTCACTTTTCACATCTTTTTGGGTGATATCATTCACCAAACACATATATACCAAGTTTTACTTTGAATATTCACTGTCTGCAAGCATTTCTTGGACAGCTCATGGTGAGATCAATGGCCTTCTCTCCTCTTCCCAGAACTTACTTCCTTCTCTTATTTTTTCTATAAATTTAGGAAGACTTCCCTGATCTCTCAAGCC
Organism: Odocoileus virginianus; assembly: GCF_023699985.2. Taxonomy (NCBI): domain Eukaryota; kingdom Metazoa; phylum Chordata; class Mammalia; order Artiodactyla; family Cervidae; genus Odocoileus; species Odocoileus virginianus. The sequence continues at coordinate 36,272,425 of NC_069697.1, forward strand.
AGAAATCTAATGAATTCACCTTCTCAGTGCCTCATTCCTGTCCTTGTTTTTTAAATGATTTCTTGCACTATCGAACTCTTCACTGCTGCTGCTGCTAAGTCGCTTCAGTCGTGTCCGACTCTGTGATCCCATAGACGGCAGCCCGCCAGGCTCCCCTGTCCCTGGGATTCTCCAGGCAAGAACACTGGAGTGGGTTGCCATTTCCTTCTCCAATGCATGAAAGTGAAAAGTGAAAGTGAAGTCACTCAGTCGTGTCCGACTCCTTGCGACCCCATGGACTGCAGCCCACCAGGCTCCTCCGTCCATGGGATTTTCCAGGCAAGAGTACTGGAGTGGGGTGCCATTGGCTTCTCTGATCGAACTCTTTGCAACAGCCTCCGAATCAGTCTCAATTGTAGTCTTGCTGCAGTAGTCAAACCCAATGTCCCAGATACACACCACAGCCAAGTCTACACTCTTAACTCCTATCAGTGAATTCTCCCTCTTTAAAAACAAACCAACAGACAAAATCCTGGGACATGGGATACTCTCCAAAGTCTGGTCTGGCCCACATCTCAGGCCATGGTCTGAAGCCTGCCACTTGAGGTTTAAGTAACACTCGTCCCTCGTAGCTCCCCTCCTCCAGGTCCATTCACACCCAGCACTTGTTTGCCACCTCCATGGACTTCTTTATCCTTTCATTTCTTTGATTTCCTCTCCCTTATCATCCCCCTCTCCCAAACCTCCAATCCTCCCTGTCGAGTCCCTGGGTACTCCTCTAGAAGTCTGCCAACATCTCTCTTAATTCAACATCTTCACTTATCACACCACGTGAAAATTCTCTGCTTATGTGTTTTTTTTTCTACTACCATAGTGCGTAGAAACGACTGCCACATCTGTCGTTGAATCCCGACATGGAAAAGATGAGGACTAGGCACATATCAGGCAATCAAAGCTTACTGAAAATAGTTTATTGAACTGAACAGCTAGAGTTTAAGGCAGCTGCTGAGTAGTTGACAAAGGTAAGACATTATTGTGATGTGTCCTCGTTTATTCCTCTGACTGTAAAGAATAGACACATTTGAGAAAATTAAAATAAATGGAGAATCTGTTATAGAAATGTCCTGGAACTGGGGAAATGAGGCCACTCTGCAGACCTGCTGTTTATTCTTTTCTCTTTCTCATGAGTCATGTGCTTTATTTCTCAGGTTTTTCTGATTCTTTCAGCATATTTGGTCTTTGTAGATCTGGTGAAACACAGACCCTCAAGCTCACCAATCTACTTAAGCCCTCCTCTCTTTCTATTTCTCCTTCTGCATTCTAATCCCTTTAATAATGGCCTATTTCCCAAAATAAATTTCTGAGACTGAAAAAAGTAATTGACCTAACTGTACCCTCAAATACATGTACTAGGTGACTGTTACTAAGTGTGTTACTAAGTTACTAAGTTATTAAGCTGTTACACAGCTGCTAAGTGTGGGGCAGAGGGGAAGAAAGAGTGATGTGGTCCTTCATCAGAAGCTGTTGATGGGGAGAGGCTGTGTCATTCAGGGCAGCATGGTGGAACTCAGTGAGCGTCTGCTGGCAGCGTGGGGGTTAAAGGACAGTCAAGCCCCTAACCTGCATTCCAGGAACACACAAGTCAGTTACACACACTTAACTATAATACCAGACAGAAGAATATCTAAAAAAGAAAGAAACTCAAAATAGTGCAAGCAAAATGCTATGAGAGTTCCAAGGTGGGAAGATATAGATTAAAAAAAATAATAATAACCACAAAAAGCTCTCTGCCCAAAGAGATATTGAAGCCAAAGGGGCAGGATGTGAATAGCTAGTGATGGAAGAAGATAGATAGTGGTGGGATGGAGGGGGCATCCATCGAGGCTGAAAGAAAACTCAGTTACAAGGGTCTAAGTCTGGATATCAACTTGGAGAGAAAAGTAAAATCATTGGTCTAGATAGATTATAAATTGCATTGGGGGGAAGATCAGTGAAAGAGAAAGCCAGTAAGGAACCTAGTGCCAACTTAGGAGGTCCTTGAATATATTGGAATGAGAAGATTTACTGCATTGTATATTAATTGGGAGCCACTGAATACTTTCTAGAAATATGGGTTTAGCAACACGATCAGAGTAGGCTGACACATTGACAAATTCTAAGTGGAAAGTTATTACCATGACATCACAGACAGTTAACAAAAGGAACTGTGATTGTGGGAAGGCAGGGATTGATGCAGCAGAATGTGTAGAAATAAAATAACCAGAAGTTCATTGTGGATGAGGAAGTGCCTATTTTAATTCAGTATTTTTGAGTTTCACTGATAGCAAGAAGTATGTTGAGACCTTCACTAGCACTGAGGAATATGGGGGAAAGGATGGTGTTTGGGTAAAGAGGTTGACATTACAAGTTGGGTTTATGTGGTATGAAACAAAATAAATTTGTGAGGAATAGGGGACAGTCACTAGAGAAGGGAGATTACACAAGATTGAAGAACTCACTGTAGAACAAATGAGACAAACATATTTAACAATCAGGGGATGCTATCCTATAACTTCTTGTTGGGATTTTGTGAGGATTAAATGAGACAGTGCTTAGGGAAACAGCGCCCAGCACAGTGCCTAAAATAAAGCAAGTGCCCACTGTTAGCTGCGGTCAGTACTGTAGCTGTGTTACTATCAACGCAGGTTCTGTTTCAGCTTAGGAGAGTAGTTCATGGGTGCATGGGGGAGGCCTCCTAGTTGTGCCAAACTAGTCCATATCTGCTCACATTTTCACATTATTCAATACCAATAAACATTCCATTGATCATTTGCATTATTTAATCAATCAAAAAGTTACATTCAATTTATGTATGGAAAGTTAAACTAAGAACTCAACAAAGTTAGGTATTACCATAAAATCTCCGTCAGAAATAAATCTGGTTTTAGGTCATAAACATCTAACAAGCTACTGTAGCTCTCTTGATCCAACTGGCTTTCAATCAGATTAATTCAAAACAGGCAATTTAATCTGTGTCAATAGAATGGCATTGTGCAAATTGGCCGCTTATTAATTCCTAATAGGTTAATAAATAACCTACTTTGAATAAATCACTGCAGATAACAATTGTGTCCCTGACACATATAAAGTTAACAGATGCATGAAAATTGCTTGGTGTGAAGGTTACTAGATCTACACAAACCCTAGATTCTTGCATCTGTTTTCATACTGAAGCTGGACTGGCCCAACTTCAGATGAAAATAATTTTCTTGAGGCAACATTTCCTTTCTTCCGTCTGCTGAAAGTCCTAGCTCCTCTGTATGAACAAAAAACATTAACCAAATTTAAACTTGACCACACTTCACACCTATATACCTTATTCTGACTATTTCACTAGACTCCTCAGTGAACACATTTATTTTTGTTTACGGTGGTTACAAATCTGAAACTGAATTCTATGTAGCCCATGTTATCAAACAGCAAAATCTAGAATTATAGAGTGAAAATGAGAAAAAGTTCATTGTCATAATGACTCTTACAGAGAAATAATCATTTTGGTCATGTATGTAGTATTCATGGCTAGTCTTAAATTTTCACACCCCTGTTAAACTTTAATTTGCCTTAGCTTTGTAAGAAATAAAATAAAAAAATGAACAATAAATCAGGTGACTTAAGAATTACAAATCTATAAATAAATACACATGATTTGGACCATCAGGTGTTGATGTTTGTGTGAGCTAATTTGATTTTAATATACCAGTTAGAAATATGCAGGTTTCCAATCCCCAGTCACTTTTGCAAATAGTATCCTCTCTTCTGGGGGCACCCATGTGTACTCTCGTGAACACCTGGTTAAGAACATATTCACTCTCACGTGTGCTCTGGGCTGCCACTACTCCAAATAAAAATAGAAGCTAGTTTGCAGCACCACATGGGGCTCCAGTGTATTATATGAGCCTATCACTGGTTTCCTTTGATATCTTATCTATTCCATTAACTCAGTAAAATAGAGCACAAAGCTAGGGACAAACTGTAGGAGGGCTCCCCTTGGAAAACACACACAAGATCTTTAAGCTGGAGTTTTAACTTATCTAATAAAAGCCCGTTAAATGGAAGCTAATACTTCATTTTCACCCTCTTTATTAAAGATCGTAAGTACTGCAACTCAGGAGAAGAGAAAACAAAATAAATATATGAAGGAATACAGGTAGAGGCAATAGAGAGTATGACTTGTCTATTTTCTCAAGATTTAGGAAGCACTTAAAAGCAAAACTCACAGACAAGCACTTTAAAATCCTATAACAAAGCCTCCTTAACAAACACAGTCATCCTTTCTGGATGCAGAAATCTGGCTTGATTTCTTAGCAGAAGATAAACAGCTTAACCCAGGCATAATCAGGTAGGATGCCACCTACCACTTCCTTCATATTATACTTTTATGTCAATATAGTAATTCAGAAAAATAATAGATTGATTAATCCACTCCCCTGCTCCTCCACCACCTAAAGAAAAACAATAGTAGAACTCAAACTCCAACAAACCAAACTAAAGGGAAGTGTTCCACCTAGAGACTGTTTTCATGAGTTGAAGCAAATGAAAGCTTATCTAGGAATGAAGATGATTCTAGCCTGGGTTTGCAAGTTTATAGTTAAAAAAAAAAAAAAAAACAAAAACCAAAGCAAAAGGTATTGCCCCTGGTGTAATTAACAATGTTAATCTTCTTTTTCCTCTCTACGGTGATAAAGGAGTCATTTTTATATTTAATTAATGCAAAGGATCATTTTGGAAACTGGCTAATGAGCCTCTGATCACATTACCATGAAAATGTGCATTAACATAGCAACTGAGGAGGCTGTTTCATGTGTAGCAAATCCACTTTGTAATTAGCCCACTGTGAAACGAATCACGTCAGGGGCAAGTCTGAGGGAACCAGTAGGCAGTGGGCACTTGGCTACTGCTGTGCCCATAGACCGCCAACATCCCAAACATCGTCTTTCATCAGCAATATCATCTAAAAACAAAAGTAGTAGCATGTCACATCTGGGACAAACCAGAGGGAGAAATAAACTTTATTTTGCCAGACAAGAAATTTGGACTTCATATACCCCCAGAGAATCCTGCCTAAATAAAATGGTGAATTAATAGAACTCTGTGAAACTCTGAAGGCTTGAATATCATTTTCTTATTTTTATTCTAAAAAGCCCTCAGATATTAAAGAGACATCTGAAAAGGGACACAGTTTTCCCTTTTTATTATAATACAAATATTGTAATAAGCTTTTGAAATTAATTTTGAGGGCTTAAACAGACACAAAATAATAAAAAGAATCCAAGTACAAGTGATAAGAAAATTCCTTTATCTCCTTTTTTTAAGCCAAGACAGAGCAAGTACTTTTTTCATAAAATACAAATATACCAGGTCTTCCTCTTAAACCAAAGCACAAATTCCAAATTAATCAAATAATTCCTCTGACTAACAAGATTTGGCAAGAAACTTTTCCTGTCTATTCAAAATAACTGAGTTCACAGACCTATTAAATCCCAATATTTATGCAGACAATGATACATTTGATTTTCAAATGTCAACATTATTCCAAAATGAAAGAGGGGTTTCAAAATATTACAGACATGGATCTCAGTGTTACTCCTTTTACTTGATTGACATCTTGGCAGTAGATACAAAAAAATGTTAAAAAGAATCCCACGGGAAGTCATCTGAAGGGGGAGTGGCAAGGAAGCTGAAAACTGCCACCGCAAACCAAAATAAAAAGCCCCCAGCTCGCAAGGCTGCCCTTAATTCTGAAATCTACAGAAAGGAAAAATAAAGCTAGCCATAGTTCCTTGACCATTTTTCAGACAAACACAAAGCCTGGCTGTTTAGTTGCTGGTAACAGACCCTGCACTCACCTGGGAAACTTCATAGAGCAGTTTGTAGTGTTCCTCTCTTTTCTGAAAAGTGCACAAATTGCAGCCCATTCTAAGAAGCAGAGAGAGAGAGCAAATCTTCTAATTTCCCCAGAACTGAGAGGCAAGTGAACTGAAAGGGAATCACCCTCCAGACTTGACTACTGTGTCTCATCAGTCACTTCGGTCCAGAAACACAGACAGACCGCTGTGAGCTGGAAGCACAAGCCGGGGTGGTGTGTGGCAGCATGCTCTTCTTCGCTTGCTCTAAGTATCTTGCACTCACGGATACACACACAGAGTTTCCAGTCAGTTCGTGGCAACACTCCCCCTGTCTCTGCATCACTGCACATGACTACACAGATTCCAGCTCATGAATATTAATAGTGCCTCATTGATTATTTATGACAGAACATGTTAGCAGGGAGGGGTGTCATAGCTGCTGCTGATGACAGATGAATATTCACTAATTAAGAAGCAAATGTAGTGTGGTTAAACAAAATTCACTTGTGTCAATACCATCTCTGTTTATTAAGGATAGAGGGGTTGAGCTTAGGGCATTTCAAAGAACATACACTTAATTTCTCCACTGACGTAAGCTTTTAATATGGGAATAAGAAATTCAGAAACAGAAATATTACACTTAATTCACATCTTCATGTTTTTCCACAATTAGAAAAAATATTTTTGGCATTATTAAGTGTAGGGGAAGATGAATAGGAGAAATTACTCAAATTTATAAAATAAACATAGAGGCAAAGGAATATTTGGGGAATGATGTGGGTGAGGAATAGAAGATGGGGGTGGCATTCAGAATCTTAATTCTAATCCTACAAAAATAACTGAATAGTTCACATGTAAAGCCATTACTTAAGAGGGAGGAAATAAGGCATATTTTCTTAGTCTAAATAAAGAACATTTAAGCAAGTATCAGTAGATATACTTGTACAGATAATAAATATCCTAAATGGATATAGGGTATATCATTGACTATAAATATGCAGCCTTATAATACATGCAGATCTATATTTAAAAATTAGATAAATACAATGCCTTTTCTGAGAAAAATTTCAAATGCATATAGTATTTATGCTAATTTTATTAAAGTCATATATAATATTTCAGAAAGCTGACACTGGTAATATCTAAATTCTAATGTAATGCACAATGACTCCATTTATGATTCTATATTTAGAGTTCATAAAATACAAAGGTGAACACAGAAATAAAAACTAAGCTTAGATGCTTAGATAATAGAAGTAATGCATTTAATTTCACACACTCACAATATATATGTGGCATTGCAAGCTGGCATTTTTTTGTCCCTTAAAGATATACTACAAATAGCTAAAGTAGATAATAATAATAAAAGAAAATTCCTTTTGTTTCTATACTGAGTTATCCACAACCTGTGCTAATTAAGAAGTATGTACTTGTACCAGCACATCTTTAAACTGGACAGGATAGCAGGTGGGTTTCAAAGCAAAAATAATTACTTGGAAACTGATGACTCTGGTTAGGAATTACTTTGGATCCTGAAGACTTTTAATTGCTCAACTCTTATGGATAGCTACTTTTGGGGGTCCAATTTCCTAAAAGTGCTTTGTCAAATGTTTAGAATCGATAACAGGAAATGATTCTAATGAGTACTAATTGTTAACAAATTGGCTTTGTAACTAGCAACACCTCAACACCAGCAAGGAGCCAGGAGATGAGCAATCATCTGCTGCTTATCAGTCATTTCCCTTGGGATGTAATAATCCGATTTTCTGGGCCTAATTTCACCTAACAGCCTGGATGAAAGCCAAGCTAAGAGAACCACACGAAGCAGCATCATAATTGAGGACCTGCTTGTGAACAAAGTTTACCAGGACTTCCTGTAAATTAGAAACCACTTGTAGGAAATATTAATTATTTTGATTCCTTTATGAAAAGGATATAATCAAGGAAGTATTTGAGGGGAACCTTTATGAAAGTCAATGGTGGTCACACATGAAACCTCCTTAGGTCAATTGTAAAATATATATGTTAGATGCTTTTTAAAGTTTAATATTCTTTGAGTCTCTATACCACTTCCCATGAAGTGTTCTTATTCAAGAGATTACATACTCAAAGCAAATGTTGACTATTTTTTGAAGAATTCTATACTGCCGAGTTGAGATAAAACTCATGACTCTCAGATGTTTAAATACCGTCCTTTGAAAAGTCAAATCAAGGAATTAGAATGCAATAAGGCAAGGATGGTTCACTCATCTATAAATGAAAATGTTTTTTTCCTCTACTGATAAAAGTCTTTATTATGCAAAAAGTTTTGAAAGCTAAGTAGGAAACAATTATTGAAGCTATGGTTGCTTACTGGACTTTTCTTATAATATTTTGTAGTTGGTTTGTAAAGAAAATTGAAACAATCACAGCCTTAAAAAATATTTTCTTCATCATAGAAAAGTAAAGAGTGAACAATGAAGTAAGAAATTTCAAATTAGAGTTATTCTTTCAGCAATTTTTCTTGACTGTTTTCTTTATTCATTTCTATTTCTGTTATTTAATATCTTTCTCAGGAAGCAAGTGTAGCTTCTTCCTTCACTTATTAAATAATGCTCTTGACTCTGGTACCTTCGAAGAGTCTATCTTTTGCTCCTAACAGGTTCTCCCTCCAAAATTAAAAGGCGATTTATAAAAAAGGAGAGCTATGATTCTAAAATTCTCTAAATTTCAATAGAGAATGAGTGTTAGATTTTTTTCCAATGACTGAACTGTGAAATCTCGTATTAGAGTATAAGGTTGAAGCAAACAGTGACAAGTGAGTTAATCCAAACAATGTTTTAACAAGGCGAATGGATTAGATATTATCTGTCTTGGACAGTAACAATATGGGATATTATGAGTTAAAATAAGCAGAGAATAGATAGTTAATAACATATGATAATATATAATATAATAATAATATATAATACTTATTATTAATAATAATAATTTAACTTCTCAAATATTATTAAAAGATTCATCAAAGTATAAAAAATATGTTGAGTATATATTTCAAGATATAGTTATTTTAATTGCCTTTAATGTGTGTTAGTTTACTCCCTTCAAATGCAGTGATATTCAAAATAAGAGTCATTTTCATCAAGATCTGGGCTGATATATCAGACAGTTAGGTGAGAAGTAACTGAAAAGAAGGAATCCAGCATTTCTCTTGCTTTTCCTATATAAACCATGTGAGTGTGTGTTAGGTGCTCAGTTGTGTCCAACTCTTTGTGACTCCACGGACTGTAGCCAACCAGTATTCTCTGTCCATGGAATTCTCCAGGCTAGAATACTAGAGTGGGTCACCATTCCCTTCTCCAGGGGATTTTCCTGACCCAGGGATGGAACCTGGGCCTCCTCCTTTGCAGGTGGATTCTTTACTGTCTGGGTCACCAAACTGTACTACTTGACTAAATAGTACATGAAAGAAATAATTTTCATTATAGAATTATGCCAGTGAACACCAAGGAATGATAGAGCATGCCCACGCCATGCAGCCCTTAATTATTTAATGGGCCTAGTGCTAAGAATTAATGGCTGCTGACATGACACAAGCATGCATACACTTAGGAAATAACTAGATATTGTATACCTGATAGAAGAAAATGACATCTTTCCAAAAGCAAGTTTTTCCCAAAGTGAGAAAATTACATGGAATGTGGGAGTATGTTAAATTATGCCACAGGGATGCACTCAACCAAATTCAGATTGTGGGTAACAACGTAAATACATATTTCAGTTTCTGAGAGAGAGAGGTGGGGAGGAAGAGTAGGGAGATATGATGGCTAGAAAGTCTATAAAGACACTTAAAGACACTTTATAAACCAACATTACTAAACTATATTTTGTATATGCAAATAATTTGGGTGATAAAATGGTAAATATAAGTAAGAAAAGGATTACCAAAAAAAGTCAAGAGGGTGGTTACTCTTTAGGGGGAGAAAGGGGACTGTGTTTAGGAGGGGACATCAGAAAGTCTCAGCATGGCTAACAAAGTTCTAACTCCTAATCTGGGTAGTAGTTTTACTAGGTGGTTGCATTATAATTTATTTAATAGGACTTTGTTTTATGTGCTTCCTATATTTTTGCTACATTCACAAGACATTTTTAAAATTACTTATCAAAGAGGCTACACCTATGTCCCATCCCCAGTGGTCAATGCAGTACACAGTTGCAGTCCCAAATAAGAGAGAGAGGGACAGTCTGAATGTGACTGTTTTGAGTCACCATGTCCTTGAGTCTATGGCAGCTGCCATCAGTTGCAGATGACAGTTTCTCTATTACCTTTGCAAAGACTGGTATTGTTTCTCCTATGCACATGTGGATGTTCAGCAGGTAAGTCCACTCTCAGACCCTCTGTCTATCCTTGCCACAGTCATGTGTGGATCTTCTAACTCTGCTGACTATCTGTCTTGACACCTAGAGTACAAATTTCCTTCTTGGTCTCAATCTTGCGTTTATTTTAGGGATATATTTGGGGACTTTTGAGTAGACGTTTACCGGCATAACATTTTCTCAAGTTTAATATCTTATATTCAATCATATAGACAAAGAAGCTGAGGCTCAGGGAGACAGGGGCTTGCTCAAGGTCAAACCAAGTAAAGAGATCTGAACTCAGTTCTCCACTTACAAATTCTGTGGTTGAACTTGATACCTAATTTGCTGAGCTCTCTCTCTCTTGTAGAGGAAGCTAGAGCTACATCAATATGTTCATATGATCTTGATGACAGGAAATGAAGGTTAGCCCTTGAAAGTGCTGAAATAAAGGTGGAAGGTAGAGAGAGAAAAGGAGAGAATGAATACACCTTTAAAAGATAGATACAGCTTGAAATAATGAAAGTGAATTGCAGTTAAAAAATGTAATCATCATCAAACAACTGAAAAAATTTTAATATGTCACAGCTAAGTACCTTCAATGAACTAAAACTCCTGTATAACCAGTCATTGGCTGTGTTCCCTGAGTGCACAGGAGAAAGGGCAATCATCCTGGGATTTCCCTGGCTTTTAGCTCGAGGTTCCCTATCTTACAAGGACTATAGTCCTCAGCAAACTGGTCTCTGGAGTGCACACCTCTTTTTTTTCAGGCTCCAGCAAAGCTCAACAGCTATATATAAGTCCCCATCTCTTCCTACCATTGCCTCAGACTTTACCTCATATTGCTTATTCTTCAGAAGCACAAATCAAGCTATTGTGGTTCAGTTTAAACGCTCTGTCCTCCCTGGACTCTTGGAATTGAAGTAGTGATCTCTTCAACTTGCAAAATCTCAGTGCATCTTATCCATAGTCATCTCAAGACACACAACACTTCCTTACAGGATTTCTGTATACATGCCTTACCCCTCCTATTGGACTATGAGATATGTGAGGGCAACAGTAACAGAAGACCTGGGCAACCTGAGATGAGTTGGTTAATTGATCTTTGACTTCCTCAAAATATCAAGAGTAGCCTGGGTGTCTTTCACACTGCAGGTCTGCAATAGAGGTAAAGTGAATGAATGGCTGTGATTGGGATATAGGAAGAGACCTGATTCTGGCAAAGTGACATACATTTGTGCTTCTGTCTCTATACCTAATTGCCAGGTGACATTTTTCCCCATTAGGGCTTATTCAAGGACAGTAAGTCAAAGGATTGAAGAATCATAAGCATAAGATAGATTTAATCTGGTTTAATTCTATAAACACAAATTTGAGAATCCATGAAATGAAATTTTCTGTGCCAGGTACACAAATAAATAAAGTATGACCACATGTTATTTATCAGTTACCTCATATATATATTGGAGAGGGGAAGGCCACCCACTCCAGTATTCTGGCCTGGAGAATTCCATGGACTGTATAGTCCATGATGTCTCCAAGAGTTGGACACAACTGAGCAACTTTGACTTCCACTTCATATATATATATATTTATATATACACATACTATGTCTGCATTTCAAGTTATACTCTATTTCACATATTATTTACATATTCATTTATTTATCCCCCAAGTATTTATTGGGTACTTATCTTACATCTGATGGTATAAGAATGCCAGCTGTTTAAAATCACATATCATCTCATTTGATGTTTATAATTTTTCTGAAGTAAGTGTTTCATATATTGTCCCTTATTTATTAAGAAAGAAATTATTAGATGTTGAAATTCCTAAAGCTGGGAAACCTAGAGCCTTTGTCTTTTGGCTCTGAAACAGTGTTCTTTTTGCCATAACACTATACAATATTAACTAACATGAATTTACAAAAATGCTTCTGGTAAGAGGGCATACATGACATCCATTTGCTTAGTTACACTCCCAAGGACCAACATGTAACCAAGCATACTCTTCACAATTTGTTCACTAGCTGATCATCTTCATTTTGCATCTATTGGGTTGGACAAAAAGTCTTTCCGTAATAGCATATGGAGAAACCTGAATGAACTTTTTGGCCAACCCAATACAATCATTGCTTGTGGAACTAACAGTGCTTGACCAATTTATGAACTCCTCCAAGAACTGGCAAGTTATTAGACTAGACTCCAATGGAAAGGAAGGGTGTGGGATTCTGAGGAATAGTTCCATTTGAACTTTGTTACTGTCACCAGTGTCACTTTATGCAACTTACATACTCAAATACTTATCTTGCAGACTGATTGTGAGGATGGAATGGGATAAAATACACGAGGAGGGATTCACAAACTGTGAAGTAGCTGGTATATGTTAGGGCAATGGTGGTTCTATATGAGTCTGTCCTGGGTCAAGACCCAGCTTCCCTAATTTCTATCCATGTGATGTTGGCAAGTTACCATTTTTTAACCCTCTCTGATTCTTTCATTTTCATCTCTAAAGCAAGGATAATAATAGCATCTACCAAACAATTATTGCAAGTTATCGTAATGATAACATATGTCTAATATATCTGACACCTAGGATGTAGCCCCTTCCCTATTGGTTACTGGTAATCAAGTAGTGTAGTTATGAAAATAATGATGTTTCCAATTTTCAGGTTATCTGCTTAGTTCTAACTTTTCTGTCATAATAAATCTCTATTATATTATTTCAAACTTATTTCATGGAAACATAGTCATACTTCTGTCCACTTGTTTGCTATTGTACAGTTACAAACTGGTCATTCAACAACTTCTGAAAGGTTGTTTTTCAGCTTCTTGTGTAACAGTGGTAAAGAATCTGCCTGCCAGTGCAGGAGATGCAAGAAACTAAGGTCCCACTCTTGCATCAGGAAGATGCCCTGGAGAAGGGCACAGCAACCCACCCCAGTATTCTTGCCTGAAGAATTCCATGGACAGATGAGCCTGGAGGGCTGCAGCCCATAAGGTCACAAAGAGTCCAGACATGACTGAAGCAATTTAGCACATAGCACAAAGATTTCTTTTTCTGTGTAAAGAATGTAACATAATACCTTTAGAGTAATAACCCTGATATTGTGTTTATTTCTCTTAATGCATATGTGTAAGTAATGTGGATATAAGTGTACAAGAAAGGGATGATCACATCTGAAGCAAGATTCATACAGCTGTGAAATAGGTAGTTCTTTGAGGAATTTAGCAGCTACTAATCTAGCCCAATGTAATATTGGCTTTCTTGGTTTGATCATCTATAGACCAACTGACTATGTACACTGCAGGGTATCATATCTTGGTAATGTCACACTGTCTAATAACTTCATATATAGTAAGTAGGGCTTCCCAGAATACTACCATCACCATTTCTTAGTTCTACAAAAGTAACCAAGTAAATGGCCAGCAAATTCTTTTTTCTTCCAGTATTTTTTGAACACCATGGAGAATGCTGATAATTCTTAAACACTTTTGAAAATAAGACAACACTTATTTAGCATTTTTGGTATACTAGTTGTCATTCTGACACAATACGTTATTAATTTGTTTTAATCCTCATATCAACTCTCATAGGTGAGTACTATGACTATCTCCTCTTGACATGGGTAGAAAATGGGTCATATTAGTAGTAAATGGAGGAGTTAGGACTCAAAGTCAAATAGTGTGGGTCCACTGCTTAATCAATATTTTATACTGCCTGTTACTCAGAAATAGTCATTATTATGCAAATTCCTAGATGGCTAGAAGAAGTCATCCTAGTGATGCTTGTAGCACATTGACCTGTAAGAATTTCCCCAAGGACTAGAAGTATAGTCTAAAATTAACTCCTAAGTTCCAAGTTTTATGCTAAAGCATGGATGCATAAAATAGATTGAATACATCTAAGAAATTTCATAACCTTACTCCACTCTACTGCTGATGGGGGATTGCTACACTAAACATGTGCCAACAAACATAGAATACCTTTTTTTCTTAATATGTATGATAGTAGGAAATACATGTATTGAGAGTAATTCAGTCATATCTCTATGTTCGAAAATAATTATCAATAGTTACTTCAAAAAATAAATAAGGTTGCAAAGAGTCAAAGACGACTGAAGCAACTTATCACACACACGTATAAGTTTGTTTTCATGTCCGTGGATCTACTTCTCCTTTGTATGTAAGGTAATCTGTACCATCTTTTTCTTTTTAGTTCCACATATAAGCAATTATCATTGCAGCTGTTCAGTCACTCAGTTGTGTTAGACTCTGTGACCCCGTGGACTGCAGCACACTAGACTTCCCTGTCCTTCACCATCTACCAGAGTTTGCTCAAACTCATGTCCATTGACTCGATGATGTCATCCAACAGTCTTGTCCCCTGCCATCCCCTTCTCCTCCTGCTTTCAATCTTTCCTAGCATCAGGGTCTTTTCCAATGAGCCACCATTTGGCATCAAGTGGCCAAAGTATTGGAGCTTCAGCTTTAGTATCAGTCCTTTCAATGAATATTCAGGGTTGATTTCATTTAGGATTGACTGGTTTGATCTCCTTGCAGTCCAAGGGACTCTCAAGAGTCTTCTCCAATACTACAGTTCAAAAGTATCAATTCTTTGGTGCTTAGCCTTCTTAATGGTCCAGCTCTCTCATCCATACATGACTACTGGAAAAACCTTTCCCAATTTAGAACCAGTCTGTTCTTCCATGTCTGGTTCTAACTGCTGTTTCCTGACCCATGTACAGGTTTCTCAGGAGGCAGGCAAGGTGGTCTGGTATTCCCATCTCTCTAAAAATTTTTGACAGTTTGTTGTGATCCACACAGTCAAAGGCTTTAGAATTGTCAATGAAGCAGAAGTAGATATTTTTCTGGAGTTCTCTTGCTTCTGGTATGATCTAACAGATGTTGACAATTTGATCTCTGATTCCTCTGCCTTTTCTAAATCCAGCTTCTACATCTGGAAGTTCTCAGTTCATGTAGAAGACTAGATTAAAGGCTAGACTAGGAAAAAAAAAAAGACTAGACTAGACTAGATTGAAGGATTTTGAGCATTTCCATGCTAGCATGTGAAATGAGTGCAATTGTGCAGTTGTTTGAACATTCTTTGGTATAGCCCTTCTTTGGGATTGGAATGAAAACTGATCTTTTCCAGTTCTGAGGCCACTGCTGAATTTTCCAAATTTGCTAGCATATTGACTGCAACACTTTCACAGCATCATCTTTTAGGATTTGAAATAGCTCAGCTGGAATTTCCTCATCTCCAATAGCTTTGTTCATAGTACTGTTTCCTAGGGCCCACTTGACTTCACACTCCAGGATGTCTGGTTCTAGGTGAGTGATCACACCATAATGGTTATCTGGGTCATTAAGATCTTTTCTGTATAGTTCCTCTGTGTATTCTTGCCACCTCTTCTTAATATCTTCTGCTTCTGTTAGGTGCATATCATTTCTGTCCTTTATTGTACCCATCTTTGCATAAAATGTTCCCTTGGTATTTCTAATTTTCTTGAAGAGATCTCTAGTCTTTCCTATTCTACTGTTTTCCTCTATTTCTTTGCATTGATCACTAAGGAAGGCTCTCTTATCTCTCCTTGCTATTCTTTGGAACTTGGGGTTCAGATGGGTATACTTTCCTTTTCTTTTATGCTGTTCAATTCCCTCTTTTCTCAGCTATGTGTAAGGCCTCCTCAGACAACCATTTTGCCTGTTTGCATTTCTTTCCCTTATGATATTTTTGTTTCTCTGATTGAAGGACTTCACTTGTATGATAATTTCTAGGTCCATGCATGTTGCCGTAAATGGTATTATTTCATTAATTTTTATGGCTGAGTAATACTCCAGTGTGTGTGTGGTCATATATATTATATATGACATCTTTCCATTCATCTGTCGACTGACATTTAGGTTGCTTCCATGTCCTGGATATTGTAAACAGTACTGCTATAAACATTGGAGTGCATGTCTCTTTTTAATTATGATGTTCTCTGGATATGTGCCCAGGAGTGAGACTGCAGGATCATATGGTAACTCTACTTTTAGTTTTTTTGAGAAGTTCCCATACTGTTCTCCATAGTAGCTACACCAACTTACATTCCCACCAACAGTGTTAGAGCATTCCCTTCTCTCTGAACCCTTTTCAGCATGTATTATTTGTAGACTTTCTGATGATGGACATTCTGCCTAGTATTAGATGACACCTCATTATAGTTTTGATTTGCATTTCTCTGGTAATTAGTGATGTTAAGGATCTTTTCATATGCCTTATGGCCATCTGCATGTCTTCATTGGAAAAATGTATAAGATCTTCTGCCCATTTTTTGATTTTTTAAAAAATTGAGCTCTCACCAATTCTCTTGTCCCTAACCTACAATCAGATGGGTTCCCTGATAACTCAATTGTTAAAAAATCCACCTGCAATGCAGGAGGCCCTGTTTCAATTACTTGGTTGGGAAGATCCACTGGAGAAGGGATAGGCTACCCACTCCAGTATTGTTGGGCTTCCTTAGTGCCTCAATAAAGAATCCACCTGCAATGTAGGAGACTTGGGTTGGGAAGATCCCTGGAGAAGGGAAAGGCTACCCACTCAAGTATTTTGGCCTGGAGAACTCCATGGACCGTATAGGCCTTGGGGTCAAAAAAAGGACTGGGTGATTTTCACTTTCACTTTCAACCTACAGATCAGATGGGTTTCCCACGTGGCACAGTGGTAAAGAATCTGCCTGCCAATGCGGGAGTTGCAGGAGATTCAGATTCAATCTGTGGTTTGGGAAGATGCCCTAGAGGAGGAAATGGCAACACACTCCAGTATTCTTGCCTGGAGAATCCCATGGACAGTGGAGTCTGGTTGGCTACAGTCCATGGGATAGCAAAAGAATCAACAGGATTGAGTGACTAAGCTTGTATCCCAGCAACCTACATATCTTTCTCTCTCCCTCTGCTTACCTCCCCCTATCCACAAGCACAGACATACACAATAGACAATATAGAACAGTACATTCCTGCTCTAGGGGCAGAGAATACAATTCTGTCAATACCACTCTATGTCTTTTTGTTATCTCTTTTTTGACTTGAGTCTACACTCTACTTTTCTATCTAGTACTCAAGGCTATGGTTTTTCCAGTGGTCATGTATGGATGTGAGAGTTGGACTCTGAAGAAAGCTGAGCACTGAAAAATTGAGGCTTTTGAACTATGGTGTTGGAGAAGACTCTTGAGAGTCCCTTGGACTGCAAGGAGATCCAACCAGTCCATCCTAAAGGAAATAGTCCTGGGTGTTCATTGGAAGAACTGATGCTGAAGCTGAAACTCCAATACTTTGGCCACCTCATGCAAAGAGTTGACTCATTGGAAAAGCCTCTGATGCTGGGAGGGATTGGGGACAGGAAGAAAAGGGGATGACCGAGGATGAGATGGCTGGATGGCATCACCGACTCAATGGGTATGGGTTTGGGTAGACTCCAAGAGTTGATGATGGACAGGGAGGCCTGGCGTACTGCAATTCATGGGTTCGCAAAGAGTCAGATATGACAGCGACTGAATTGAACTGAACTGAACTAAACTGTGATATATGATCACTCCTCTCTCATCTTTGGATTCTGTCACCTCTTCAGTCATATTTATATTCAAGATATACAAAGGTCCTGAATCTCATGGAACAAACTTTATAGTGATAAGAAGCAATAAATAAATTAAACAGATAACCATCCTATAAAATATCCAGGCAAGTAAAGGGATTAATGCAGAGTGGTGTGATGGTGAGTAACTGGGTTCTTCTTCTTAGATACTCTGTTCTGTTGCTCAGTCATGTCCAACTCTGCGACCCCACAGACTGTAGCCCACAGGCATCTCTGTCCATTGGATTTCCCAGGCAAGAATACTGGAGCGGTTGCCATATCCCCCTCCAGGGCGTCTCCTCAACCCAGGGATCCAACTTATATCTCACGCATTGGCAGGCAGATTCTTTACCATTAGTGCCATCTGGGAAGCCTTGGGTACTCTAGAGTCTGGAAAGCTCTTTTATTTCCTGCCTGCTTATATATTTGCATACAGGTAATCATGTAAGGCCTTCCCAGGTGGCATTAGTGGTAAAGAACCCACCTGCTGATGCAACAGACACAAGAGATGTGGGTCGGATCCCTAGGTTGGGACGATCCTCTAGAGTAGGAAATGGCAACTTGCTCCAATATTCTTACCTGGAAAATTCCATGGACTCAGGAGCCTGGTGGGCTACAGTCCAAGGGGTTACAAAGAGTCAGACATGACTGAACACACAGTCCATAGTCCAGTCTAATCAAGTTAATATAAATAAGAAAAATAAGACAAATAATGGGATAGCAAGTATAGAGGCTGTTTTAATAGAGTTTTCAGGGTGTGAAATCATTGAGTCTTTGTTACTAATTTTAAAAAGTAACTAACATTTCCAAAGCACCTACTATAGCAAATGTGCTTTAAGTCTCATACAAATTTTAT
Organism: Odocoileus virginianus; assembly: GCF_023699985.2. Lineage (NCBI taxonomy): Eukaryota > Metazoa > Chordata > Mammalia > Artiodactyla > Cervidae > Odocoileus > Odocoileus virginianus. The sequence continues at coordinate 36,291,094 of NC_069697.1, forward strand.
GAGATATACATGGTTATTTTTTAACATAAAAACCTGAGGCTCGAATATTATGTGATTTGATCAAAGTCACACAGCTGGTAAGTGGCAAAGCTGAGATTTAAATCCAGATGGTCTTAACTCTAAGACTCTGCCTTTTTCAATAAGATATATTACTTCCCTCAGGAAGTAAGGCAATAGAACCCACTTCATATAGCACAGCATCTTTGATGAATGTGCTATGAATGAAGGGTTGTTGGAGGCTTGGGCTTCAATCAGAGCATTGCCTCCTTTTGCAATTCACTGGACATGTCCTACCTATAGGCTATACTGACTATACTAATGAGCAAATTCTTATTAGACTTGTGACAAGGCTGGGTTTTAGCTTCAGAAATCATATATGTGGTTAAACATGAAGAATTCACCAACCCCTAATGGGACAGTGAGTGACCCAAATTTTAGATATTGGTGCCAGGCAAAGGGAATTAAGTGACTGTTTATTGATTTCTTTGTTAACAAGATGATTTTCCATCATGCACCATATCCATCTACTCTTCTGAAAGGTATGATTCTTCTTTGATGTTCAGTATCTCTAGATACCAAGTTCAACCAATCTGAAGCTTAGTTGCTTCATATTTAAAATCTATTTCAAATAGTAAAAAGATTACTGAGGTTATAAAACCGCTGGAATCAGAGGAGTGTTAATGAAGGTTATACCTTGGAAATTGTGGTTTGGGACTGGGATTCTTAAAAGTTGTTTTTGTTCTTAATCCAGCTATGTGTGAACCTCTGTCTAGGCTGAAGCAGACCTAGAAGTCTAGGGATTAAATCCATTGGGAATGGACCACATGCATCCACCACTTGCCCTCAAGCAAAACTCACCAGTATGGTGCAGTCACAAGTGAATACAATCTAGATCCCAGAGGCATTACAACCTGGATCCCAGATTCATTACTTGAATAAAAAAATTCAGATAAGCTTACAGACCCATATGCAACTCTGTTTGAAGGAGAGATGCAGCTTTACTTCATTAAACCTCTAAAGATTTGAAAACTGTTTGCTAACTCCGAATAGCTTAGCATGACTAGGACTCAAAGACAACACTTCTGAGTTTATCTATTTAAACAAATGTAGTTAGCATGAAAAAGCTCAACTTATCATGACACTAAAAGTAATGGTGGCTTCTAATGACCTCTTAAGCAATTTTGTATAAAGAAATAGAACATTACCTAGAATAATTGAATGACTATTCAGAAATATAAATATAAAAGTTGTCAAGTTTTCCAATAAGTCATCAATTTTTGTCAGGTCATTTGCTCAACCATAAAGATAAGGTATATATATATATACCTTTTGCGGGGGGGTGGGGGAAGAAGAGAGAATAAATCCAAAATAAGGAGCATTTTATATAAGCAGACTAAATACAGGCACAGTATGATTATAGAGCACTAATTATTCCTTGGAGCAAAACACTGCCCATTTTAGAAGTAGTGATGTTCAGAGTAGCTCTGCATCTTAATTACATTAAGAGAGCAACTTTGTACCAGTTTGTACAAACTTTGTACCAAAACAAAGTAGGTACCAAAACATAAGTAGGTTGAACTCATTCCTAATCAAGTGATAAATTATTTTTGAATAAAGGAGAGTAGGGTCTGAAGGAAACCAGACACAGAATGGAATGGCTTTAGTATGGAATAGAAATGTCCATAGCATGATGGAAACAGAGTAATGGAACAATATGGGCTTCAAAAGCAAAACATCATGGGTTTAAGGCTCAGCTCTACAAATTGAGCTGCAGTACCATGCCTAACTTTCTGAATCTCAGTTTCCATTTTGGAAGCAGAGTTAATGGCTTCTGCCTCATGACAAAGGCATATTGATAGTATTACATGAAAAACATGTTTTTTTAAGACTATCTATTCCCATCCCACTCCTAACAGTCTTACTGCTTTCTGAATGACTTGGATAGATTATGATGACTAACTTGTTAAAAATCTTAACAACTAAGAATGTTAATATCAACTTTTTAGCTAATGGAGTTAGACAGGGTCTTATGGCAAATTAAAATGAAATCTTATGATTTGGGGAGAGACTCAGTGTTATGAAACTGATATTAGAAGTTAAGCAACTATTTCATAGCAGTATCTCTCTTAAGAATACAGTACCATGTACAACAGATCAGAGGTATAGGATTATATAAATTCAGTTAAATTTTGGGAACATTTTGTAGTATAGTGAAGCTTAAAGATTTATCTAATTTAAATTACTGCCACAGAGTGCCAAAAAGAAACAAACAAACAAAAACCCCACAGTTGAGTCTATGCTGCTAAGTTTTAATGAACAAAGAGAAGTTGTTGGACAAATGAAGTCAGAAATGGTTTAGGAAAACCAGAAAAAGCATACATAAAAAGAGGGAAGCTATGGCAGACAGGAGCTCAGCTACTCATGACTTGAATAAATGTCATATTGACAAAAGAGGTTTCCACACTGTGTGTACTATGTAAGCACATATGCACAGAGAATGAGATGCACATGTAGATTTTGTGTGCATGTATATGTTCATAAAACTGTGTAGACTAGTAATGATTTCCAATGGAGTTTATTGCTGGAAATGTATTACAATAATGATAATCAACAAAAGTTCATTATTGGGCCAGACAATCTGCTAGGTATCTGTGACACATTGCTCCTTTGACTGGGAATTTATTTCGTAATTTTTGATATGTAATGGCAGATATACAATATTCTCTTCTAATATTAATTAATAAAGTAGAAATTAGTTATATTTGTGTTGCTTTTTCTTCTTGTTTTGCTTCAATGATAAATCTGTTTAACTATTTCCATTAGTGTAAATAGTATAAATAGGTGTAAATCATGTACACATCAGTAAGAATAAAATTACAAATAAAAGCAAAATGGATAGCTTTGTCAGCCTCAAGAAAGACCAAGATAACGAGCCAAGAGATTCTAATTAAAAACCATCAGTTAAATTCATTTGTTCATTCAACAAGTATTTATTGATACACACGGGTACGCTGCTAACCTTAAATAATTAAATAAATAAATCATTAAAACAGAATTCTCAGTAGAGATATAGTATACTAGTCACAGTGGGGTATTAGCTTGATGAGAGATCTATTTTATATACCATTTACTTATAAGTATATGATGCATGTATTTGGACTTCATTGTTGGTAATATTTTTACTATTTCTCAGAAAAACTTCATAAGGTAGGATATATTTAGCCAGGAGAGATGGAGGAGCTGGAGAAAAATTGTCAGTGAAAAGAATAGTGAACATATGAATAAGAAAGCATAGGAACATTAAAGGAATGATGTAATTTACTCTGCAGGGTAAATTGTGGAATCAATCCTCACAGAAGAGATAAACTTGTCTATTGGGTGAAGAGTCTTGAGAGTCTGTGTTTATTCTTTCTGTAATGGGTAACGAAGAGCTACTGAAGGTTTTTGTGTAAGGGAGTGACAATGTATAGGCCATTATTTCAATTTCTCAAGAGTTTTGAACTGGAAGAAACAAAGAAGAATCTAATAATAGTATTAATAATAAAAATAAATCTTTTAAAATAGTGTGTAAATGGTCATTAAAGGGGGAATGGAAAAGAAGTGTATACTGAGCAAAAGAGAGAAATGCTACAGAAATAGGAAGAAGCTGTTTTGCCAAGTAATTGGCAAGGGATAGGAAGCGTAATTGTTACTCGCTCAGGCACGTCCAACTCTTTGAGAGCTCATGGACTGTAGCCTGCCAGGCTCCTCTGCCCACTGGCTTTCCCAGGCAAGAATATGGGAGTGGGTAGCCACTCCCTTTTCCAGGGGGTCTTCCCAACTCAGGGATTGAACCTGGGTCTCCTGGATTGCAAGCAGATCCTTTACTGTCTGAGTCACCATGCAAGCCCCCAAGAGACAGGAAGGAAATAATAATTAGAACATTTGTAAGACTGGCTGTCTGATTTCAAAGCTGTGTCATTAATAGAGATAAGGGCGCCAGGAAGAAGACTTACTGTGGAAATAGATTGGAATTGGGTATGACAGTATCGAGATACTTCTTCAAATAAGATGTCCTCTATGGAGTTGAAATTTTAGTTAGAAAGGGCAAATATAATGATAAGGATGTGAGGGTCACCAAGATATATTTGAAAATAGTGCATTGGCAAAATATCACAGAAAAAGATACAGAAAAATAGAGTTCAGAACTGAACCTCTAGAAAAGAGTCAAGAAAGTCAAGAATCCACCCCGTTTCAAAAATGAGGGGCTCATTAGCAGAGTCAAGTATGGCTGAGGATTCCAGGTAGTGGTGTGGTGTGGGGGGTGGTAGGTTGGAATGTACCAGCCATTCTTGAGAGGCTGCGTAGGGGAAGATAGCGAGGTCTACAGAGAGCTGAACGAGGGATGGGTCAACTGACCAAGTGTTGACAGTGGATGAAGACTTTTTTCAAGAAGTGTGTAATGGAGAGAAGAGGAAGCTGAAATGACATTGTAGGAGATGATAGGATCAAGAAAGGATTTGTTTGTTTGCTTGTTTTAAAAGAGGAATGCATGGAAGAAAGAAGAGACTGATGATGCTGAAGAGAGATGGAACAGGAAGTAGAGGAAGTCAGAGTAAATAGGATGAGAGGCATGGTAAAAGCAATTGGTATTGATTGGAGGGAGATTTTTTTCCCTCAGGCAGAAGACAGAGATGAGTAAAGACTGGATGATTTAGAAGTGTGGGAAGGACAGAAAGTTGAATGGGCTCACAGCAGACACCCTTGCTTTTGGTGATGTGGGAAGTGAGTTACAGTTTTCTTGAGCTTAACAAACGACCATGAAGGGACTTGAACCTTCAATCTTCTGATCCAGAATCAGATGCCTTATCCATTAGGCCACATGGCCAATCAGTAACTTAAAGAATGCTACTTAACAAAATCAGGAGATGCTCCACAAATAGCAATGATTTTACCTACTTCAATGCTGAAGAAAACTGTTTCCACAGGGACGACATGGAAATTGCCCTCTTAGAAGTGACAACTTGCTTTGCTTTTGTCATGGTAAAACTTACATCAAGCCTATGTAGAACAGCTGAGGTTCCAAGCAATGATCTAAAATTGTGATGGATGTAGAGAAACGCCAGATATTACCAAGGAGTCCTCATGTGGTGGATGCATCTGACAGCTTGCTAGTTTGATTTAAAATTAAAATTTGAACAGATATAAACTCTTATTCCTTGATACTTATTAACCACAAGTCATAAAAGTGCCATTAATTCTGCAGTAGTCACCAAAATGCTTTGTAATGATCTCACATTAATGCACCCCGCTCCTGTAAAACCCCCATGGCAGCAAAGGTTTACTCTGTAATACTAGTTGAATTTTCAGAAGCTTAAAATCCCTGCCAATGCACCTGCTTTCCAGAAGATCATTAGGTAGAAATCCCAAGGCAGCACAATCAACCTGGCTTCAGTTACCTCACCGTCTGCTAGAGAAGAAAATTAATGTTATTCCATGAATCACCCTCCCAAGATTGGCTAGCGTATAGTTGCTGAGCCAGCTGTCTGAGGGGTGCTTAGGTCTGTTCTAAGCTGACCTGGTTCATCATCTGTGTGGATCCCAAGTCCCAACATAGCAGACTCACATACCGACTGCAGCCTGCACCAGCTGGTCCACTATTGTGCAGGTACTAAACAGGATTACAGCACATGGAGACATTAGTTTGGCAGCGAACACTGTAGTCTAACCACAGCTTTATGGCAATTCTCAGAGAAGCCATCCTACTTTTTAAAAAAGCATATAACCAAAACACCAAATATAAACCCCAGCGTTCAGGACAAGACAAGAAGAAAAGAAAGGCACTATGACAGAGTTATTGCCCAAGCCCATTTAACAAAGGATTTCTTTTTTATTCTCATTTCCTATGGAAAAGAGTACAAATTAGCATAGAAAATCCTGTTTTATCTCTGAATGGAGTTACAAAGCAGCCTAATCGGAAATCTGCTTTTCTTCTGGCTACAAGAAATCAAGCAGGGCATCCCATCAAATTGCAAGGGGAGATTTGTCACATTTGACTGGTTCCCAGGCTGTGAGTTGTCAGCCAGATGCTGATCTGAGCCAGCAGTCCCCCCGCCACTGACACCTACACCGGCAATGGTCACCCGTCTATCCTCCAGCCAAGCCCTTTTCCTCTGGCTGCTGCTCTATCCACTCAGGGAAGCAGCAATAGATCAATGCTTTCTTCATATATCAGAGCTGTCCTCCAAGGAGGACTGCAGTGAAATTGCTTTGTTTTACATAACAGCCAACTCTGAAATTTCATGGTGGAAAAGTAGCCACAGGCAAAATGTAGAGAATCTTTATAGAATCCTCGGTTTAACCATTTTAAATAGGACGAAGTCATGACTATTTATAGAGATACAGCTTACTTTTGGATTTACATGAAACATGATCACAGAATTTTTAAAAAGTCAGGGGTGTTTTACTAGAAATAAAATTCCTTAAGGCCAGTTTTCAAGTCAGTCATCCATATGTAGCAACTACGGTTACTTCTTGTTTTGATGCAAGCTACAATGCCTTTGTCAGTGTTTGAAAGTGTATATCACAGTATCTTTCTCCCACCTACGCTTTCCTGATAATATATAAGCAGATATGATACCAATGATTCAATTAGGATGACATTCCACTTTCATTACTGTTCCATGGAATGAAAGTAATGTTTCCAAGTTTTTCAATTTAGATTTTAAAACATGTTTCTATTTTTAAAAAGTTAATACATGCAAATATCAATGTACTTTTATTGTTTGTCAATGTCAGTTATAAATTCAAATAAATGATAATCTGCTGCAGCGTGATGCTCCCAGAAGCAGGGAAAAATAACCCTATTAGAACCGTATAAATTCTACTTTGGCATTCAATGCTTCAGTCAGTTCAGTTGCTCAATCGTGTCCAACTCTTTACGACCCCATGAACCGAAGCATACCACGGCTTCCTGTCCATCACAAAATCCCGGGGTTCACACAAATTCACGTCCATTGAGTTGGTGATGCCATCCAACCATCTCATCCTCTGTCATCCCCTTCTCCTCCTGTCCTCAATCTTTCCCAGCATCATGGTCTTTTCAAATGAGTCAGCTTTTCACATCAGGTGGCCAAAGTATTGGAGTTTCAGCTTCAACATTAGTCCTTCCAATGAACACCCAGGACTGATCTCCTTTAGGATGGGCTGGTTGGATCTCCTTGCAGTCCAAGGGACTCTCAAGAGTCTTCCCCAACACCACAGTTCAAAAGCATCAATTCTTCAGTGCTCAGCTTTCTTTATAGTCCACTCTCACATCCATACATGACCACTGGAAAAACCATAGCCTTGACTAGATGGACCTTTGTTGACAAAGTAATGCCTCTGCTTTTTAATATGCTGTCTAGGTTGGTCATAACTTTCCTTCCAAGGAGTAAGCGTCTTTTAATTTCATGGCTGCAATCACCATCTGCAGTGATTTGGAACCCCCAAAAAATGAAGTCAGCCACTGTTTCCCCATCTATTTGCCATGAAATGATGGGACCAGATGCCATGATCTTAGTTTTCTGAATGTTGAGCTTTAAGCCAATTTTTTCACTCTCCTCTTTCACTTTATCAAAAGGCTTTTTAATTCTTCTTCACTTTCTGCCATAAGGGTAGTGTCATCTGCATATCTGAGGTTATTGATATTTCTCCCAGCAATCTTGATTCCAGCTTGTGCTTCTTCCAGCCCAGCATTTCTCATGATCTACTCTGCATATAAGTTAAATAAGCAGGGTAGCAATATACAGCCTTGACGTACTCCTTTTCCTATTTGGAACCAGTCTGTTATTCCTGTCCAGTTCTAACTGTTGCTTCCTGACCTGCATATAGGTTTCCCAAGAGGCAGGTCAGGTGGTCTGGTATTCCCATCTCTTTCAGAATTTTCCACAGTTTATTGTGATCCACACAGTCAATGGCTTTGGCATAGTCAATAAAACAGAAATAGATTTTTTCTGGAATTCTCTTGCTTTTTCAATGATCCAGCAGATGTTGGCAGTTTGATCTCTGGTTCCTCTGCCTTTTCTAAACCAGCTTGAACATCTGGAATTTCACGGTTCATGTATTGCTGAAGCCTGGCTTGGAGAATTTTAAGCATTACTCTACTAGCGTGGGAGATGAGTGCAATTGTGCGGTAGTTTGAGCATTCTTTGGCATTGCCTTTCTTTGGGATTGGAATGAAAACTGACCTTTTCCAGTCCTGTGGCCACTGCTGTGTTTTCCAAATTTGCTGACATATTGAATGTAGCACTTTCACAGCATCATCTTTGAGGATTTGAAATAGCTCAACTGGAATTCCATCACCTCCACTAGCTTTGTTCATTGTGATGGTTCCTAAAGCCCCCTTGACTTCACAATCCAGGATGTCTGGCTCTAGGTGAGTGATCACACCATCATGATTATCTGGGTTGTGAAGATCTTTTTTGTACAGTTCTTCTGTGTATTCTTGCCACCTCTTCTTAATATCTTCTGCTTCTGTTAGGTCCATACCATTTCTGTCTTTTATTGTGCCCATCTTTGCATGAAATGTTCCCTTAGTATCTCTAATTTTCTTGAAGAGATCTCTAGTCTTTCCCATTCCATTGTTTTCCTCTATCTCTTTGCATTGATCGCTGAGGAAGGCTTTCTTATCTCTCCTTGCTATTCAATGCTTAATTTTTCAATAAAAATACACGATCTGTAATTATACAAGTTATAGGTTGCATGCATAAGATAAAGGCTGCTAATTATCTGTTGCAAGATAAATAATTAGGAAATTAAACAATTAAGTTTTGTGTTACTTAACTATCAAGGGAGTTAATATGCATGTTGGCCTAAGCTTGTCATTATATATATATATACTATAAACATATACACTCATATGGACTTCCTTGGTGACTCAGTGGTAAAGAATCCGCCTGCCAAAGCAAGAGATCCCTGGGTTGGGAAGATCCCCTGGAGGAAGGCATGACAACCCACTCCAGTATTCTTGCCTGGAGAATTCTATGGACAGAGTAGCCTGGAGGACTGCAGTACATAGGGTCACAAAGAGTCAGACACAACTGAAGCAACTTAGCACATACGCATGCATACACCCATATACATATGCATATTCATTTTTATGTATTTTATGCACACACACATATTAATGTTATCTGAAAGTGTGGCTAGTCTTAAGACTCACACAATGTGCCACTTAACTTCCGCCTTTAACTTCCTCTACTCACCCTACAAACACTGTACAGTCCTGCCATTCTACAACATTCTCCTGCAACTTTATCCCTGTGTGTGTTTGATGATGTTATTTCTTCTACGGGGAGTACAGTTACTCATCTAAGAATTCAAATTTTACCCCTTCTGTGAGTTTTTCCTTCTTTCTGAAGTTGAACACAGTGCCCCTATCTCTGTATCTCCACACCACGTTATAATTATCACTATTCTAGGAGTTCTAACATTGCCTCCTTACTTGCCTGCTGGGTTGTTATATTTTGGAGGACATCATCATCTCTCCTTTTCTGGCATCTTGAATACTGTCTGGCGTGTAACTGATACACAGCATGTACCAATGCATGACTGAAAGAAGTGTATGAAACTAAAACAGAACATCATAACTATTAGCCTTGTCACTGGTTTGCCAGTTGCTTTCCATGAAAGTAGCTGATGTTTTTCAGTTTGTGTTGACAGTGACCCTTACCAAATTTCCTATGGCCAAAATGGCATTGCCTATAAAATAACCATTAATTTAACGTCAGCTTTTTAGTGCAGGGAAGAAAGGAAATACTATAATGTTCAAGGCATGTATGAATTACAAGCTTCTTTATCATTTTTAAAAATATTAAAACATTTTGAAAATATGTTTCCTTAGAATTAAGAAAATATGACAATTTCCTTTCCAAGTAAGAATATTTGGAACTTGTCCTTGGTCAGGCTATATCATTCATCTTCATATTCTATCTCTGAAAGTGATAAAGATGTTGCCTCCTCAGTTGTTTTTATCAAACAACAAAACAAGTCTATCAGGCAGGAAGTCAAATTCAAGAATCTTTTGGAACATACTCTTTAGATGCTGAATGTTTGCCCCCCCCACCCCAAATTCACGTTGAAACCTAAGCTCAGTGTGTTGGAATTTGACAATGCAGACCTTTGGGAGATGATTAGATCATAAGGCTGAACTCTCATGAGAGGGATTAGTGCCTTGTAAAAGAGATCCCAGAGACCTACTCTGCCATGTGGGGACACAGGGAAAAGACAGCTTCTATGAACCAGGAAGTGGGCTTTACCAGACACCAGATTTCTCAGTGCCTTGATCTCTGACTCCCTAGCCTCTAGAACTGTGAGAAATACATTTCTGCTGTTTAAGCCACTTAGTCAGTAGTATCCTGTTACAGCATTTCAGAAAAGACTAAGAAAGATGCTTTTATCAGTAAATTTAAATGCCAAGGCACATGATGCTTTTAGTTAAGGGTAATATGGTAGTGTTTTGGGAAAAGTTTGCATATATTTGGACTCAACTTCTAGAGCACCCTGCTACAATATAAAAGAGCAGGCCTAATCCAACACACACATTCAGACCAACTGGAACATTTACCTAGGGAAGAATATTCATTCCAGGCATTGTAATGCTCGCTAGTTGCTAAAGCTGTCCAAGTTTCTAGCTGTATATAAAAATACATGTTGATAAAAGTAAAATAAAAACAAAAAAATGCTTTTTATCAGAAAGTACCTCTTTTGCCATTCTTGTTCTTCAGAAAGAAAAAAAAATCTTATTTTTTACAGAAGAAAAATTCATTTCTAAAATAAAAATTTAGTTACCAAACTTTAAACTATTGAGATATATAAGTATGTGAAGGAAATGGGAACAATTATGAAAAAATGTAGTATATTTGCTCAAATTTTTATTTTAAATCATCTTTTCTGATTTATACTATGTTTAAAGTCTCAAATTTCAATGGCTCAGTTTAGGAAAAATACATTTGTCAATCTCAGAGAAAATATGTTGGCCTTCAACATCAGTTATACAGTTTTAAAGTCTCAGCAGAAAACTAAAATATGGCTTTGCTTCTATGTCCTGTTCATGCAAGCCAGACTTCATTTCTTTCAATCTATTTAAAATTTAAAATGAATATAAAGTATACACATTATATTTGCAAGCATGAAAGTAGACAAAACTTAGAATAATTCCATTTCAAGAGTCAAGATCTTGATTATCTAACTAAATAGGCAGATAGTAAAATGTGACATATTCAGCCCATTCCTCGCATGATAAATGACCCTTTGTAAAACTGAAAGACATACTGTAACTCAACGTTAAGGTTGCTATGGTAAAGCATGCCTTCTGGACACAGTTCCTCATTTCCAAATAATTGTGTTTTATCTACCACAAGGTAACCAATTTCTCCCTTTAAATACATTTAAAAAAGCATTTCTATACTTAATTATGTTTTCCCAAAGTTGAAATTTCACCAGAAATGTTAGACGCTTTACAACAAAGGATGTTACCTTTTATAAATTTGATGGTGTCAATATTTTCCTATACACAGACTGAGATATTCATTTACTAAACTTTTATTTACATGTGGGCAGTTTATACTGCTGGACTCTAGGAAGAAAAGGCAAAGTTCCGAACCTGTAACTACATTTTACAGTTTTATATATATATAGACAGAAAGTCCCATTGACTTTTCCTTCTAAATATCTCTCAGTTCTACTATCATGTTGACATTTTTTTACAGCAATCAACTAAGGTGAAGTTATCATCATCTAAAGTGTACAAAAGTGGTACCAATACACACGCCTTGCCTTCTAAAATAGCTCATACAACATATTTTCCAGAGTTCACCTGTGCTGTTTTGTGCTTAGTCACTCAGTCGTGTCCAGCTCTCTGTGACCCCATCGACTGTAGCCCACCAGGCTCCTCTGTCCATGGGGATTCTCCAGGCAAGGATACTGGAGTTGTTTGCCATGCCCTCCTCCAAGGGATCTTGCCAACCTAGTGATCAAACCCAGGTCTCCCACATTGCAGGTGGATTCTTTACCATCTGAGCCAGCAGGGAAGCCTATCTGTAGTACAGGTATGTTTTAAAATACAAACTGGATCAGACCACACCCTTACCTTAAGTCTTCAATAAATTCCTGGTGTCTTAATGCTAAATACATAAATCCATAGCAGTGTTTTGCAAGGCCAGATACAAGTAACTCTGTGCTTTTCCAGAGTCAGTTCTTGCTGCTCTCATCAGTCACAGTTTCACTCAAGTCTTCAAGTGTGCTCTGTCATATTCCTTGCTACCTCAGGACCTCTGACTATGCTAGTCCTTCTGAATGGAAACCCTTCTATCTGTCGCATAAATACCTACTCATCTCACATGACTTCTTCTGGGACACTTTTCCTTCGGTTCAAAGTGAGATTATTTGTCAGTTAGATCTCACCATAGCATTCTCTATTTTCCATCACAGAAGTGATCACAGTTTTAATTAGTCTTGTGGAAATTTGATTAATACTTATCGTCTTAACTAAGTAAGCTCTTACTTCTAGATTTTTAGGTTTCTGACATTATGTTTTGATATTTCATGGTAAACAAAGAGAATTGAGCTCTTTACTCCCCTTCTAACTTTTTAATATTGTTATACCACTTTCTTTGTTTATATCAATATTCAGTCATTGTATCACATATACAACACAGTTGAACCATGTGGTATATTCTGATTACATTTCTTTTCTTACACAATGTCTTCTTTTTCCTCTTTTTCCTCGTGCATCTATGTTATCTCTACAACAGAAGCTGCTAGTTGCTCACCTAAAGTAACACATTCCTTCTTCCAAAGTAAAAGAACTCCCAATTTCTAATTTGGTACATGATCCCTCAAAACTCATTTCTCAAATGTAGCCATGTTTCCCATAAATGCAATGTAAGTGATATGTCATGAGGCAACTCCCAAGAACCTTCCTAATATCACTTCTGGCTCATACCCTTCATTCACTTTTCTTCATCATCACTTTCTCCTTTCTGTTGCCCTTCCAGCAGGAATAAATTGAACGTGATGAATGCAGATGAAGCAGTCATTTCGACCATGACATGACCTTGGGAATGAAAGCCAGATATGCCCATATATGTGGTTCAAGGGGGCCTGATGTGACTAGTACTTACACTTAAAATTGTATTTTTGTATACACAGATATGGTGAGAAATATCTATAGGAATTATTAGATTTTCAGTGAGGAAACTATAACACTAGAGATATTAATTAAAGTTGATCTAATGCAATCTCTTTATTTTAGAGCTAACCTCTCCTCCACAAGAGAGATAACTTGTCTTAACCTAAGATTACAGAGAAATGAATAGCAGATATTGGACTACCCAGAGATCTTAAACTCTTGGCCTTCTCAACTTCTTTGTCTCCTGTTAATAAACAGAGCTCCTCTGAGCTATTATAACCTAGGAGAAAAGCTGCTGATCACATTAAAAGCTGAAATTAATAGGGAAAGAAAGTGAAAAAGAAGGACATAGCTACTCTATTTTATTTACCTATAGGGCCTTGTAAAGAATTAGCTAGGTTTAGATGAAATGTCTTTTGATGTCTTTTACTTGAACTAGCATTCCTGCTTCAATTAATCCATACCCAATGAAGCAATAACCCAATAGAATAAAATAAGCCAGAATCAGCTTATCCTCCAGGTTCTTTAACATGCTAAAAAGTCAACCCCAAGATGCAGTGTCTCTGCTTTGGCTAATGAGTGCCCAGTAGATGAAGAATCCTGTATCAATTGATGTTTTGCTTTCAGCCAGTGAGAGAAGTCTGTCTGACCAATGCTATTTCTAACTCGCAGGTGTGAGGCTTACTGATCTAACCCATGACTAAGTGTAGAGAAACACCAGGGGAGGTACTGAATATCTAATGTGGCACATGGGGATGCTGCCTTTCTATTCCTCTTCACATTCCTGTCTTAAATGGGAAGATGAAGGAAGGCTAGAAAGGATGTGCTACAGATAGAATATCTGTACTTACATCAGGGGTAACACTGGTTTTGTTTGTTCTCATATTATAGCCATTAATTTGGAAGAGCCCAGGCTTACCTTGTATGACATTTCCAATCAAATGTGGTCAGCCCTTTCCCAGGTAGCTTCTATATGGGCAACAGTGAAAGAGACACTTTCTCTTGTTATCATTAAAACCTGACAACAGCCTTTTCATCTTTAAAGAGAAGGAAATAAAGCCCAAGAGAGATTCAACAGTCAGAGTCATTAAACCAAACATGATTCCAAATTAAATTAGTCTTCCTTTACATCTCACAGCAGCATTCTTCCTCCTATGTAGGGTACCAAAGAGAATATACTCCCTGACATCTTAAATGCTAAAGAAAAGTCTGTATCACTAAAATTATGAACATGTCAACATTTGAGCATTTCACTTCAGGTTAGGTCAAAAATACATCAGAAGGCTCAACAGTAAAGCGGTGTAGCACCAGATATGTTAATTATGGAACTGCCTGTGATAAAGAACTCCACGTAGTGGCTTGTATTTAAAGGCTGAGTTATTATGCAAAAGCATCAGAATAACCATTTCCATCTTTTTAATTATGTGTGTATGTATTTTCCAGCATTTGAGAATACAAAGGGTTTTTAGGAAGTCTTAGGTTTATGGTTTTCAAATGAAAACACTAAAAAAGGCTGCACATTATTTTGCCCAACAAAATATGGAAAAAAAAAGAGTTTTAATTCTTCTGAAAGAAAAAAACATTTTTACAGTGTTTCATTTTCATTAAAGTGGACAGTTTTATACTGTTAGGCATTGAACTGTGTCCCCCCAAAAGGTATGCTGAAGTCCAGCTCCCAGTATCTCAGATCATGACCTTATTTGGACACAGTCATTGAAGATGTAACAGGGTCAGATAGAGTGGAGGGGCCAAATATAACAGATGTCCTAAGAAGAAAATGGTCATGTAAACATACAGGGAGAAAGCTTGCGAAGAGAAGGTAGAGACTGGAATTATGTTGCTACAGCTAAGAAACTACCTGGCTCTACCAGAGCTAGAAGAGGCAATGAAGTTTCCTTCTTGGGGACTTCAGTAAGAACATGGCCCAGCTGACACCCTGACTTCAGACTTCTGGCCTCCCAAACAAGGAGACAACACATTTCCATTGCTTTAAACCACCTAATTTGTAGAATTTTTGAAGACAGTCCCATAAAATAATTAATAAAACATATGTTAATATTAGTTGTTTCTGAGTTTCATTGAGAATATTGAAAAATATCCTTTAAGCATTTGAATCTTATTGAGAATACCAAGAAATATTTTACATGTTGGTATTTCCGAATCCTTATTCATAAAGTGATAATAAGGGTCTTGCACCAAAAAATTGATGCTTTTGAACGGTGGTGTTGGAGAAGACTCTTGAGAGTCCCTTGGACTGCAATGAGATCCAACCAGTCCATCCTAAAGATCAGTCCTGGGTATTCATTGGAAGGCATGATGCTGAAGCTGAAACTCCAATACTTTGGCCACCTCATGTGAAGAGTTGACTCACTGGAGAAGACCCTGATGCTGGGAGGGATTGGGGGCAGGAGGAGAAGGGGACGACTGAGGACGAGATGGCTGGATGGCATCACCAACTCGATGGACATGAGTTTGAGTAAACTCCGGGAGTTGGTGATGGACAGGGAGGCCTGGCTTGCTGCGATTCATGGGGTTGCAAAGAGTCGGACACGACTGAGTGGCTGAACTGAACTGAATAAGGGTCTCCCCAGGTGGCTCAGTGGTAAAGAATTCACCTGCCAATGCAGCAGACCCAGGAGATGCGGTTTCAACCCCTATGTCAGGAAGATCCCCTGGAGGAAGAAATGCAACCGACTCCAGTATTCTTGACTGAAAAAAACCACGGATAGAGAACGTGGCAGACTACAGTCCCTAAAATCAGAAATGACCGCATATAAACACATTTCTACAGTAAGGGGAATAATGCCTCTAAGAACAATGGATGGAATACTTCCTTTCAGTGCTCCCAGAGCAGCCTATGAATCCCTGTCTACTTCTCTTTCCCCCAGTGGACTGAGAAGTACTTGAGGATAAAGTTCCTTTATTTTTGTAACTTCTGCACTCAGCACGGTGCCTGAGGACCTATAAAGATTCAACAAATGTAGTAAATAAATGAATAAAAGAATTTAAAAATAGCATAGATTTTAACCTTTTTTTTTTAAAAAAAAATAAAAGGTATTTAAAATGTATTTCCTAAAGCAAAAGCATGGTAAATCTCTTTATGTAAAGGCTATAGACAATTTAGTTTAAATATTGTTAACTTTAACTTTTATTATATTTGTTTTTAGTTTTTATTAATTTACAGTGCTGTGCTAGTTTCTGCCCTCAAGCAAAGTGAATCAGTTATACACATATCTACTATTTTTTAGATTCTTTTCCCACATAGGTCATTTCAGAATATTGATCAGAGTTCCCTGTGTTGTACAGTGGGTCCTTGTTGGTTTTTTCTCCCCCCTTTATTTTTATTTTTTTTGTTCTCACAATGTTGTGTTGGTTTCTGCCATACAACAATGCAAATCAGCCATAATTATACACACATTCCCTCCCTCCCAAGCCTTTCTCCCATTCCCCCTATCCAATCCCTCCAGGTCATCAGAGAGTGCCGGACTGGGTTCCCTGTCCTACACGGCATCTTTTTACCAGCTATCCGTCTCAGACTTGATAGTGAATATATGTTGATGCTACTTTCTCCATTCATCCCAATGTCTCCCTCCCTCACTGTGTCTACAAGTCCATTCTATACATCTCTACCTTCCTTCATTCTTTCCCTGCAGGTGTGTTCATCAATACCATTTTTCTAGATCCCATGTATATGCGTTAATATAATATATTTGTTTTCCTCTTTCTGACTTACTTCACTCTGTAAAACAGACTCTAGGTTCATCTGCCTCACTATAATTGACTAAAATTCGTTCTTTTTTATGGATGAGTAAAATCCCTTTGTACATATGTATCACATCTTCTTTATCCATTCATCTATCAGTGCACATCTAGGTTACTTCGATGTCCTGGCTATTGTAAATAGTGCTTCAGTGAACACTGGGGTATCTTGGTCTTTTAAAATTGTGGTTTTCTCAGGGTATATGCCTAGTAGTGGAGTTGCTGGGTCACATGGTAGATTTAGTTCTAGTTCTTTAAGAAATCCCCATACTGTTCTCCATAATGGCTATATCAGTTTATATTCCTACCAACTGGTTATCTATTTTAAATACTAGAGTATGTACATATCAATCCCAAACTCCCAATCTAATCCTCTCCACCATGTGGCCCCTTCGGTAACTGTAAGTTTGTTTTCTAAGTCTGTGAGTCAGTTTCTGTCTTCTAAATAAGTTCATTTGTATCATTTTTTTAGATTCCACATGTAAGCAATATTCTATGATATTTGTCTCTCTCTTCCTTACTAAAGTCAGTGTGGTAATCTCTAGGTCATCCATGTCCTTGCAAATGGCATTATTTTATTCTTTTCTATGGCTGATCAATATTCCATTGCACATATGTACCAATTCTTATCTCTGTTCTTACATCTAGAAATATAATCAACCCTCTCTTTTAAAAGAAAACCTATTTGGAGTAAAAAGTTATTCCATAATATAGTTTTACTTTTGATACCACGGATTCTATTCATATGCTTTCAATTCTATTCAGATAGCTTGGACCATCTGCAGAAGTTTCTCAAATAAATATACCAGAAGTTTTCATTTTTGAATTAAGTGAGCATTAATAATAGAAATTTATATTCTTCAGTCCCCCAAAAATATTAAGAGTGAAAAATATGGAGGGAGAGGAGGGAAGAAAGTTCAAGAGTGAGAAAGAAAGAAGAGAAAGAGACAAGCTAGCAGTAAATTTGCTCAATAGAGCTTTGAAAATTCAACAAGATGCCATATTGTTTATTGGGAAAAATGTATGAAAATATTATTTTAAAAAATCTTCAGTAAACCTCAGGTTTTCAGTTAAGAGAGACCTTATAATCTTTCAGCCTCATGTACTCATATTCAGCACAGCTCTTTAGAGAACTACTCTTTCTTAGGAAAAAATACCATTTTCACTTTCAAAGACTTCATCTCTTATGTTGACAAAGATGATGTTTTAATCAGCTTCCATACTTCCACTTTGACAAAACTTGAACGCTGTAAACTTACAGAATGATAGCAGCACTTCACTGGGAACAGCTTAAAATAAAAACCTATTGTGCTGAAAAGAAAGCAATTTACAAACATCTTTATGTTTCAGAATGCTTCTAAGTTGAAAACAATTAGCTTTTCATACGTGCAAATCTGTATCTTCCAAATGTCATGAAGGTGAAACATCCCTTTCTTCATAGAATACAAAATGCTTAATTTTTCACTTCTACTCATTTCATGGTCTCAGTTCATCATACTTTCTTATTTATAATATCCATTTACTGAAATTATCCCTGGCATTTTTTCCAGTTGATAAATACTGTCAAGGTAATTATTAAGTGTATATTTCTCTACTCAGCTAACTGACCTCATTATTAAACCTCACACTCTAAAAACTAATTGTATGTAAAGTCAACGGCCTGCATGTTTAAGAATTTTAATTACTTTTCTAAGATCACTTTATATTCTACACCATAGCAGCCAGGTAACACAGCTCAACAATGATAAGCAGTTTAATTAGAAAGCTAAGATAAGAAAAATGCCTCTTACATTACCAAATTTGTTCATGCCAGTCACGTGATAACTTGCACTTGTCTTTTCTTGCAGAATTTTAAAATGTGAAATGCTAATATTAGGTGAACTTTACTTCCTAATAGTCTAGCAAAGGCTTTGTTAATATGTCATTGGTTCTTTCTCTTTTGCACATATAAACACTACAGTTGTAATTAGGTTGCAAAACTGAACCTGCCTTTAATCTTTGTGCCAGGCCAAACAAACGAGTTCTTTCTCACACTCGTAACCTGGCACAAGAATCACAAGTAGACGCAAATGTAAGCTGTGTGCTGCCAATAGCGTGCCTGCCCTTTCCACAAACTGTCTCAGAGGACAGCCATTGATTTCCTAGTTATTATGAACATGAAATTATTGAATGACAGATGATAGAGTGTTAGGTCCTACAAGTATTTTCCCAAATGGGTTATCCAGCCAGGGTTGCCATGGTAACTCTGCTGTTTGACAGACCTTCCCACAAAGAACCCTTTGCTCAGAATTCAGCATCAAATAGCTCTCTGCTTACTACAAGCTCATGCTAAATCACAGAACTTGGAAGTCTTCATGTAAAGAAACAGAGTTTTCTTGCTGGGTGAGTCCACTCTGGTCCAAAGTACTAACCTGAAACCACACTGAGTTATTAACTCAGGTTTGGTTTTTTTTTTCCCCCAAGTGAAAGACAACTTTGCCAAGAGCTGGACCCTGTACTATTAACAAAAGCAGTGCTAATTCATAGAAGATAAATTAATAGCTCTGAGAGTTCAGGGTCCATGAGGAATATAAGTTCTGCATCACAACACACAACTCATTAGAAGGAAAGATGCTCACAAATCAGGCACTTTTGCAACATCTAAAGGCTGCAGCATTTCTTGTCAGTGCAATGTTAACACTGTGAAGACAAAGTAGGGATTGCATTTTTCTTTTATTTATTTATTTTTTGCTGTCATGCATACAAAAATAATATAAAACTTTCTTCTAATAAAAATAGTCTTTCTAAATAAAATATTTTTGAAGGTAATTTTTCTAGTTGACAAGTTTCGGCTCTATACTTAGCAGATTGGCAATGAGAGCTTTATATACACTGGTGCTTTTAAGATGAGCTACCCTGGATGAGTGTAAAACCATAATTTCATATCAAAACAACAAATTGAGGATATCATAATAGCTTGGTCAAGATGAAGGGAGCAAACCGGCTGCCACAAGTAAGCTTTGATTTTTTTTTTTTTTTCTTTTCAACTGTTCCATTTCCTCATTTTCTTTTCTTCTTGCTAAATATAGCTTTGCTGTTGAAAGATATACTGGAAAACCAGAACTTAAGTTTTCTTACTCAGGAATACTTTGTTAGTCTTATAACACTTGTATTTTAGTTTTTCTGAAGAATGTATCATTGTTCAAAAGGAACAGAAGTTAGATTAAATTATGCATCCGTTCAATGTTTTATAGGTGAAATTCAACAGGAATGGACAACAAAGATCACATTCTTCATATGTAGTAGCAACTCATCTTCAAGTTCCTATCCAAATTCTCCAGAGATACATAACTCTAGTTTTTTTCATTTTATTATCTTAATGAGATAGATCCAAGACAAAAATAATTTTAATTTATCTTAAGCTAAAAATAATACCCCACATTCAACATTTTCTCTTATGTGGAAGAGGGAATTATGTGGTTCTAATCATTCTGTACCAATTAGTTTTAACCAAATTTAACTATTAGTCTACAGTAAAGATTTAAGATGGAGTACAAATCCAGACAAACCACAATTTAGGCAAATTTTTTGCTAATAAAAATTTCAGCTAACTTGAATCTCAGGAAATTCAGTTTTACTTTGTACATGCTGATAACAGGCACATCTCTCTCTCTCCAGATTTCTACCCAGAGCTCCAAATCTATATAGCCAATGGTTTACTGGATGTTTCTCTTGGGATTTCTATTTGGATGACCAGAAAGCTACATCAAATTTAATATGTTCCATTTTGAGCTCATTGAATTAACTGAATTTCTCCTGCTTGCCCTTACCATTTTCCCAAACCAATAGCTGTCTTCTATACTAAAAATGGTAGGCTTATAATACAATGACTATTGTGTTTTGTTTCATTTTATTTGGTTTAGTTTATCTGAAAATTATGATAACTCTAAGAAGATGGATAAAAACTTTTTCTGTGTTGAGCTGGTGGGGTTTGGGTTGGTAGGGAACCGATAGATTTTCCCCAAGATTGAAAAGGGCTTCCCAGGTGGCTCAGTGAGTAAAGATCTGCCTGCAATGCAGCAGACACTGGGGCTATGGGTTCAATTCCTAGGTCGGGAAGATCCCTGGAGGAAGACACAGCAACCTACTCCAATATTCTTGCCTGGAGAATCCCATGGACAGAGGACCCTGGCAGGCTATATAGTCCATGGGGTCACAAAGAGTTGAACACGACTGAAGTGACTGTATACAGCACAAGATTGAAAAACCAGTGTGCAGCAGTATAAGCAAAGTCTTTAGGAACATGGAGATAAATATAGGAAGAAATGTGTAGAGGTCTGGGATATAGGAATAAGATGAACAGGGATGCCTGTTTTTCACTATAAACTTTGTCATATATTTCAATATTTTGGCCATAAATGTGTACTTTGAAAAAAAATTAAAAACAGACTTTGGACAGCAAGATCAAACCAGTCAATCATAAAGGAAATCAACCCAGAATAGTCATTGGAAGGACTAATGCTGAAGCTGAAGCTCCAATATTTTGGCCACCTGATGCAGAGACAATACATTGGCAAAGACCCTGATGCTGGGCAAGATTGAAGGCAGTAGGAGAAGGGGATAATTGAGGATGAGATGGTTGAATGGTATCACCGACCTGATGGACATGAGTTTGAGCAAACTCCCGGAGATAGTGAAGACAGGGAAGTTTGGCATGCTGCAGTTCATGGGGTCACAAAGAGTTGGACAGGACTTAGTGACTGAACAAAACAACAGCAAATCTTTTTCAAATCTAAAAAAAAAAGTAACACAATTCACCTAATTGCCCATCTTAAAAACTGAGGTGTTATCTCTGTTACCTCACCTTGCCTCATTCTCTAC
The DNA here is from genome assembly GCF_023699985.2 of Odocoileus virginianus. NCBI lineage: Eukaryota > Metazoa > Chordata > Mammalia > Artiodactyla > Cervidae > Odocoileus > Odocoileus virginianus. Next base: position 36,312,863 of record NC_069697.1, read on the forward strand.
ATTCAGTTACCAAGTGCTGTTCATATCACTTAATTAAAATATCAAATAATGAAAAGAATATTGCTCAATTCTTTTCTCCTAGTCCAAATCTTTCATGATCTCTCCTAGAAGTGGTGGATGATGATACACTCTATCTCACTACCCAATACAGACTCTACAAGGCAACCAAGTTAATGTTTATAAAACATGAATCTGGTCAGGTCACTACTTCTCTGCTTTAAGCCCTTTAATGCTTTTCTACTGCCTTCAAGATACAGCTCAAGCATCTTAAATAGCATGTAAGGCATTTCATAACCTAAACTTCACTAACGTTTGAGTCTTACTCTTGGCCACTTGAGGATGCATTTTCTCTAAACTCCAGTAAGACTGAACTACTTTTTAGGTTCCTGATTAGTGCATGAGTTCTTTTGCCTCCATGTGTTTTTATATACAGGGCTTCCCAGGTGGCTTAGTGGTTTAAAAAAAAAAAATCTGTCTGCCAAGCAGGAGACATGGGTTCAATCCCTGGGTTGGGAAGATTCCCTGAGAAGGAAATGGCAACTCACCCCAGTATTCTTGCCTGGGAAATACCATGGATAGAGAAGCCTGGCGGGGCCCAGTCCATTGGGTTGCAAAGAGTTGGATATAACTTAGCGAATGAACAGCAAGCAATAGTATTTTCACATATTGTACTATTTCTGGTGTAGGATATTTTAAAGTATCAATGTTGAGTTCTTTGCATACTCAACCCCTTGTACCTCTTTGCTGCCTCCGACTTTCAATTAATGTGAAGAATTTTCCTTTATTTATTCTGAGAAGGAATGATTCGATAGAGCAGAAAGTTGAAAAAAATTTAAAGGATACATTCTTGGCATTTATGTTTCAAGAGTTCAATCCTGGGGAAGTGACAGACAGTAAACAGAGGGAAAAAATCAGAAGCTAGACAATGTATTTTAAGAGGATTCATTGAAGAGTAGCAGAGAAGTAAGTGAAAGAGAGTTAAACCTGAAATGGCCTATCACACTGAATGAAGATGTTAACAACAGTGTCTCACCCAAACTGTCAATTGAAAACAAGGGTGGAATGAGCAGTTATCAGCAGATGACAAGTGGATAGAAGAACATACAGAAGATCAGATCAGATACTGTTTTCCTTTTTTTCAGTTTTATTGACATATGATTGACAAATAAAATTGTAAGATATTTAAAGTGTACATGATGATTTAAGTATGCATAAATCATCAGAGGATTCCCCTATCAAGTTAATTAACACATCTATCACCTCACATATGTAACATTTAGAAATTTTAAAGAAATTTTTAAAGTTTTATTCTCAAAAAATTTCAGTTATTTTAATACATTATAACCTATACTCACCATGCTATACATTAGATCCTCAGACCTTATTCATCTTAGAATACATAAGATATTGACCCTGCCTTCAAAGTGCTTAGTATTTTCTATTTGTTTTTCTTCTACAAAATAGAAAATAATCTTTTCATCTCTGATTAATCACTGGTGGTCAAAATCATTGGCAATTCTAATTTTTGAGAGTATTAGTGCTCAACAAATTCAAATAATTTTGATGCCCCAGGGTGAGAGAAATGGGAAGGAGTTAGGACTATAGTAGTATGCCCACTATTTATAAGCAATTAAGTCTTATGCCTACCCGCTAGGCATAAGACTTAAATGCTGACCTCAAGGAGTGTAGAGCATTTTTTACATGAGCGAGAAAGGAGGCTCCATCAGTGAAGGGCACAGAATGTGCAAGAGCCCTGAGAAATTAAAAGATTCAAAAAGTGAAGAGCGTGAACTGTATCTAGCTGAAGCATAGTTTGAGAAGATGTTTAGGAGATGAGATTTAAGATGAAAATCAGAGACAAAATCATTTTACGATATTGTATAGACTTTGGAGAAGTCCCTGGAAAATGAAATGGCAACCCACTTCAGAATTCTTGCCTGGAGAATTCCATGGACAGAGGAAACTTATAGTTCATGGGGTTGCAAAAAGTCAGACACAGCTGAGCAACTAACACACAGACAGACTTTAGACTTACCTTGCAGATAACATAGTCGGTATGAAGGCTTGGGTTTACACTGGTGAGGAGAAATCCTGGCAACACTGGAGGGATTGGAGGACATAATCCATAAGAAAGCTGTTATAAGTTAGATAAGGTAGATAAGGTATGAGGAAAGCCTGTCTAACAGTGGGAAGTGACAGTGACCAAAAGAGGGTGGCTTCAAGAAACCCTGTGAAGGCAATCCTCTGTCTCAGTGAAGAAAGCTGGGGCAAAGGAGAAAGAGGGCGAGGGATGGGATGACTAATGGACAGTGAAGACATGTGCGTGCGTGTGTGTGTGTGTGTGTGTGTGTGTGTGTGTGTGTGTATAAAGAGAGCACTTTGTAAGTTACACATTCATCATAAAACTATTCAGTTTAGCACATGTAAGGGCAAGTGAAAGAAACAACTGAAACATGCTTATTATAGACATTCGAGAAACTGGTGCTATTACCATGAGCTAATGGAGAGAAACTTTCCATTTCAAACAGAAATTTCAAATTCCATTTCAAAACAGATTCCCTCAGTTCTCAGTAAATATATATGAAATGTTTCCTGAATAAGGGAAATTCTATCTTCACTTGTTTGGCTATAGACATGCAAAATGTTAAGTTGATGACAGTCTATGGCTTCATCAATACTTAAAATTCACCTAGCAAGAAGATCCAAGGAATTATAAGGACAAACTTATCATTTACACAGAAACTATGAACTGCCAGTAAGTGGTAATATACATGAAACACATTATGACTAGCTATCTTTCTCAAATGTATACATTTAAGTCCTTAGGAATAATTTTTAAATGCTTATATCATAAATAGATGTGAAAGTCAACTCTATTATACAATCCAGAATATCAAAAAAATAAAAAAATAAAAAAGACGAATTACAGTAAGGCTCAGATCCATCTCAAAAATACAGAAGATACAGATGTAAGTAAATCAAAGGAGGCACAGTTTTAACCAAGAAGCCATACTTCCTCAGAACTATTTTAGCTTCTTGGACACTTTTATTAAAAAATGGTTTTACACTACTTGTAAAGCAACACATGTTCCTAAAGACACTTTTATAGAACAGGTCTTAATGAAATTATTTTTCAATGAGACTTAGATTCTACTGTAAGAAATAGTAAAAGGATGCACGAAGGCAGTTTTATGAAGTTATCTTCCCCTGGCTACATCCCTCCCTCACCTGGGACCCCTCCCTCTGGGTGAAAGCTGTAAACATTTTAGGGCTGTATGACAATCCCAGGATGAAAACAGAGCATATATAGTATATTCTCAAACAAAGAAAAATAAACCATAAAATTTCTGAAGTATCCCTTCTGCTTAAAATGCACCCTTGACAGTCCCTGGAATGTGTTGCAAATCACTTAACACAAATTATTCAGATTCAGATAAACCTGGAGTCCCAGCAGAAAAGTCTTAGTCAACTATTTCACATGGAGGCCAATTACATGTTTTCTATATCATTCCCTGACTACCCGCTAACATTTTGCTAACATTAGCCTATCCAAAATGCCTTCCTGGGACTTAAGTTCCAACAGTGTCTATTACAAAATTCATCTATGGTTTCTGTCAGATTTAACTTAAATGCACAACAGGAGGGGAAAAGCTGCCAGAAAACAGCAGATTCAGGAGATATAGAAACAAAGAGCATGTATTTGTGTATTGCTCTGAGTCGGGCAACAAGAACCTGTTATCTGATCACCGTTTCATAACTGAAGGCTGCTCCAATTTCCTTCAGAGAAGTTGCACAATAGCCCAAGTTTACAAGAGAACATTTTACATATGAAGCTGGCACAGGGGGCCAGGGACCTTCTTTCCCTCTGCCCTGCTTCACCTTCCACTTTTTGCTAAAGGAGTAGAAGCATCTACCTAAGATGAATAACTGGATTTTACCCTAGACCTGAAAGGTCCACAGAACAATTAACAAAGAAATGCAAGAGGGAAGTTATTGATTTTTTTCTGTCTTCTATTGATTTCAATATCATATATCACCATGGGTTGGAATGATTTTAAAACCCATAGACTTGTAAAAATTTAAGCATGTAGTATGAAAAAAACCAGGACGAGAACTGTCAAAAGTTGGCAAAATAGGCAATAAATAAATAAATAAATAAGAAACAGGATAAAGAGACACAATTTACCATTTTAATTTTGATTTTCTTTTATCATCCTTGTGTGAGACTGTATTTTTATGATGTTATAGTCATAAAATGTTTTTTTAATGACTAGTTTTTTCTTTCTTCTTTCTATATATCTTGGTATGTAAATCAAAATATGTTATTGTGTAATAAAAACAATTCATAAATTTTAATGAATCAAAATGTCAGCATTCTTGTATATACCAATATATATTATATGCTTAGTCAATTCAGTCACATTTGACTCTTTGCAATACTTTGGACTTTAGCCCACCAAGCTCCTTTACCCATGGGATTCTCTAGGCAAGAATACTGGAGTGGGTTGCCATTTCCTATTCCAGGGGATCGTCTCAACCCAGGGATCAAACTTGTGTGTCCTGTGTCTCCTGTATTGAAGGCAGATTCTTTACCCGCTGAGCTATCAGGAAAGCCCAATATGTATTAAGCATATATTATATATATTATGTAATATTACATACACTATATATATTATTTTTATACCTTTTATATGCATATATTATATATAATGTACTATTATATACACTATATATACTATATGTATATATGCACATATATATTATTTTTATACCTTTTTCATTATCTACTTTTTCCTAAGACCCAATGACCCAAATGCTTAAAAAAATGCAAGTAAGGAAAAATACTGAAAGAGCCTGTCTTTGCAAGTGTTTGTTTTATAGCTGAGAATGTTTTATGGATACATTTGTGCAGATGAGATGAAAATAGTCTCTTTGAGTTTAGCCTAATAAAATTACCTTAAAATTAGAAGATTAAAGGAAGATTCTCAAACTAGTTAAGTCAACTCTCATGGAACCAAAAAATATTACTGTCAGACACAGTCGTAATTTCTGGAATAAATACTTTCATATTGTGATTTATTTATATGAAATAAACGGGGAAAAACTCTATATCTTTGAGTTTCTGCTCCCTGGGGAATTGATTAGGCTCCAATTTCAGTAAAAAAAAATAAAATAGTATATTTGTCATTGTTTAGTCACTAAGTCACGTCTGACTCTTCTGTAGCCCCATGCACTATAGCCTGCCAGGCTCCTTTGTCCATGGGATTTCCTAGGAAATAATATTGGAGTGGGTTCCTTCTCCAGGTGATCCTCCCTAGCCAGGAATTGAACCCATGTCTCCTGCATTTGCAGGTGATTCTTTACCACTGAGCCACCAGGGAAGCCCAAAATAATATATAACATTTGATATTTGACAAAAGCACAAAAATTTACTAACTAAAGTTACACAAAAGTTATAGTGAATAGTATTTGTAAGTTAACATAATTCTTAATTCAAATTAAAACAGCTCAAGACATTATGCATCTTTCTTTATGATTTGATCTGTTCATTTCTTCTTCACATGTTGGCCTATGATTTTCTTAGAAAAAGGACAACAGATCTAGGTTCTTTCTATTTCTCTCCCTTGACTTTCTCCCCAAATTTGAACTTGTTATTTCTCTCCAGTCACTGACTGCATATACCCTTTATCCCACTGTCCTACCCTTTATGACACCTTCAGCAGATCCTATAGTTTCTCAGTCATCTTCTGTTATCAAAACATCTATATAGCCTAATTTAAAATGCTAGTCTCATGACTGCTTAACTCATTCTTTCTCAATGCCAGCCAGACATTGGAACTGGGAAGATCTGGTTTGGGAAGAGATGGGGTTTGCCAATGTGAGTGTATTTTAAAATTTAGTTTGCCAATGTTCTCCATATTAAGAACAGAGGAATAATAATAGAAATCAAAATTCACAGATCATATCTTATGTACCAGGTTCTTTGCTAGAGGCATATTTATACCTCCTCTCTTTATATCATCTGTGAGGCACAGACAAGGTTAATAACATGCCCAGGGTTACCCAGCTACTTGGCAGCTGAGTTAGGATTTGAATTTGAGTACTTATGGCTCTAAAGCCTATTGCTTTTAACCATGTACCTCTTTTCTTTATGTGACAGTTTTGTATACCTTTTACCATAAGATACAGACCAAAGGGGCAGAATGACTTATATTTATGTAAGAGAGGAGTAAATAGAGAAGGCAATGGCACCCCACTCCAGGACTCTTGCCTGGAAAATCCCATGGACGGAGGAGCCTGGTGGGCTGCAGTCCATGGGGTCGCTAAGAGTCGGGCACAACTGAGCGACTTCACTTTCGCTTTTCACTTTCATGCATTGGAGAAGGAAATGGCAACCCACTCCAGTGTTCTTGCCTGGAGAATCCCAGGGACGGGGGAGCCTGGTGGGCTGCCGTCTATGGGGTCACACAGAGTCGGACACGACTGAAGCGACTCAGCAGCAGCAGCAGAGGAGTTAAAAGAGAATACAAGTGGCTTATAAAATAAACTACCACTTGTTAATAATAATCTAAATTATGTAAGGGCATAGAGATCAACATACTATAGGACAGCACACTTTTAAAATATTCAACAGTTAGAGTTGTTTTGATTTTTAAGAGCAGGAGGAACCTGGCAAACAAAATGTGGGTTCTTCAAGTGTCTTTGGACTTTCTCAAAATTGAATCTAAAAAGTACTGAATTTTTTAAAAGCACTGAATAATAAAGTAATTAAATACAGAATTATCCCCCTAGCTTGACTTGCCAATCCTATTAGACCAAAGTGTAATTAAGAGCAGAAAAGTGGTTATTTTATCTACCAAATGAAAATAATTTAGTGCAAGTTAATAGGGGTTGGCTTATTACTGATTGGCCATTTTGATCTCAGCTTGTTATAATAGTAGAAATTGCTTTCAAAGATATACTCATTTTGCCAGTCATTTTTATAAGCATGGGACAAGGAAAGAATCCTTTGTTGTGCCTATTTGGGGATTGAAAATAGGATGGAGATATAGTAGAGTGCAGAACTAAATGCACCCTTAGAAATCACAACTCTGTCTAAGGCAAAGGAAGAAGAAAGATCAGAAAATGGCTCCAATATTTTATTAGTGTGCTATTTTAACATACAGTTATTTAATTAACAAAATCAAATATGAGAATGACTCAACAGTAGAACTTACAACAAAAAGAAACTTTAAAACGAGCATTCATTCTTTGCTTAGTGGTAGGATATATATATTTCCCAAATGACACATGTTACTTTAAAACTGCATCATGTGAGCAAAAGAATAAAACCTAATTATCATAAAACCTATATTCGTGAAGTTTTCTTTATATTACACTGTGTAATGATTTTAATTAGTATGGGTCATAAAATAACATTAGTTAAGATGGATGCTAAAATATACTCTCAAATACTTGACCCACTCACTGAACACTCCATTTTGTAACTTTCTTAAATTATGGCCTAGATCCTCTGGCATAGCATATAAATAGACAATGGGAAATGCCATGGACATAAAGAACTTTTTCATTTACTTGTAAAAGCAAACTGGGAAGTAGATCTTCCCAAGGACAGCTTTCTGATGACACTGTAGCCCTGCCAACTCCATGACTAACCTCACAAGACACTTTGGGCCAGAAAACGGCCAGCTGTGTTGTTCATGAATTCTTGACCCACGAATATTGAAAGATAATAAATGTTTGTTGTTTTTACTTGCTAAGATTTGGGGTATTTTTTTTTTTTTACAAAGCAATAAAAAAACTAATAGATTTTGATACCTGGAAGTAGAAAGCTGTGATGAACAACAACGAAACACTCAAATGTGGAGGTGGCGCTGAGACCAGGCAGTGGGCTTTTGGGAGGGTGTGGGTAAGAGCCGGGGCTTCCCAGGTTGTTCAGTGGAAAAGGCTCCACCTGCCAATGCAGGAGACTCAAGATAAATGGGTTTGATCTCTGGGTCGGGAAGATTCCCTGCAGTAGGAAATGACAACACACTCTAGTATTCTTGCCTGGAAAATTCCATGGAGAGAGGAGCCTGGTATGCTACAGTCCATGGGGCCACAAAGAGGCCGACATGATTGAGCGACTGAGCACACGCCTGACTGAGAGTTCAAAGTGCCTTAAAGAAATTTTCTCAATGGTCTTTGATAAGACTGTAGGGGAGGATTTGTAGAAAAATGAGGTAAATGTTACGGGAAATTGGAGAAAAGGAGATCCTTGTTATGTAGTGACAGAAAAGTGTAGCAATCCTACCTTCAATAACCTGGAAATAAATGTTATCTAATAAACTCAAAGGTCTAGTTAAAGGCATTTCCTAGAAAAATGGGGAAGTTGCTTTCTGGTTTCTTATCCCTGCTTACAGTAAAATGCAAGAGTATAAAGATTTACCAGAAGGTGAACTGTTAAAAGGAGGGAATTGATAATTTTGAGAATTCTTATTGCAGCCTTGAAATTAAAAGACACTTGCTCCTTGGAAGAAAAACTATGACCACTCTAGACAGCATATTAAAAAGCAGAGACATTACTCTGCTGACAAAGGTCCATCTAGTCAAAGGTATGGTTTTTCCAGTAGTCATGTATGGATGTGAGAGTTGGACCAAAAAGAGAGCTGAACACTGAAGAATTGATGCTTTTGAACTGTGGTACTGGAGAAGACTCTTGAGAGTCCCTTGGACGACAAGGATATCAAATCAGTCAATCCTAAAGGAAATCAGTCCTGACTACTCATTGGAAGGACAGATGCTGAAGCTCCAGTACTTTGGCCACCTGATGTGAAGAGCTGACTCATTGGAAAAGATCCTGATGCTGGAAAAGATTGAAGGCAGGAGGAGAAGAGGATGACAGAGGATGAGATGGTTGGATGGCATCACCGACTCGATGGACATGATTTTGAGCAAGCTCCAGAAGTTGGTGAAGGACAGGGAGGCCTGGCGTGCTGCAGTCCATGGGGTCACAAAGAGTTGGACATGACTGAGCAACTGAACTGACTGACTGACCATATGGTACATGACACTAAAATTAAGAGAAGTCTTCTGAGAAAAGGTGAAATCCAGGATACTGCCCAGAAAACTTGGTCCAAAGATGAAGCAAAGGGTATGCCTGTGATACATCACATCAGTGTACTATTCAGTCAAGCAAAAGGCCTCTAAAGAGAGCAGGGATGTGCCCACTCTTCCAACTGAACAATAAGGCTTCTGGAAAGATTAAGGGTTCTGTTGTTCCTCAGCGTTCACAAATTAGAGGAGAGTTTATCTCAAAGAGTTTTTTGATTGTGGCCTTTGTCGAACAAAGTAGACACTAAGAAGATTCACAGAAGATATACAACATTTTTACATAATTATATATTTGCATATATCCTCAGATTAGATTGAAATGGACAGAAATAAAACAAAATGAAATATGAATGTTTGATCTCCAAAGTTCTAATTGGTGGAAGCAGGTGAAGAAAACCGTAGTATGGATGCAACTATGATCTAACTTGCATGGAAAATGCTGATTCAGAGCCAGAAAGTGGAGGTGATAGCTATAAAGAATCATTCCTAGATCTTGAGACTTAATCATGGAACTTTGGAATTCAGAAGTTACGGACCAGTGACTCCTTTATGCTTCCCACTTTCCCCCATTTTTTGAACAGGAATGTCTATATCAGTTATCTAATACCTGTGATACCACTCTATGTTGGATGTGAGGGGAGCAGATAGTTTGCCCCTCTAGTTTCATAGATCTACATATTAAGAGGACTTGCACTCAATAAGCTGTGTTTAAGGATTTAAAAAAGAGGAGATTCACCCATATTAGACTTGATTTAGATGATGAGATTCTGAATGGCTTTGAAAGACTTGGGGACTTTGGCAGAGGTGAGTATATTTTGCTTGTGGGAGTAATGTGAATAAACTTATATCCAGAAAGTGAACTATGGTGGTCCACTAACATTCCTTGGGGGAGGTGGAATGTATTTTATCTCCCCTTGGGTGTGGGCTGGATGTACTAATTCACTTATAATGGGTAGAATATGGCAGAACTGATGCTATACCACTCAAATTAGGTCATAAAAGACTATGGATTCTGAATTGGGTATGTCTCTCTCTCTTAGGTCACTTTCTCTGGGAGAAGTCAGCAGCTACATCATGAAGTCGCTCAGGCAACCTGTACTGAAGCTCACTGGTGAAGGAGTTAAATGCTTGGTCATCAGTCAGTGAGGAACTAAGGACTGCCAACAACAATGTGAGTGACACTGTAAGCAAAAATCTCTCTAGTTAAGCCTCCAGGTGAGACTATAGCCTTGGCCAACAGCTTGACTGCAATCTCGAGACCTCAAGCCAGAATCAGTCAGCTATAATGGTGCCAGATTCCTGACCTACAGAAACAGTGAGACAATAATGCTTGCAGTTGTAAGCTGTTACCTTTTGGATCAATTCATTATTTAATAATAATAAGCAGTACACTTGCTGAGTATTGAGTGCAGCACTTTACCAGCATCATCTTTTAGGATTTGAAATAGCTCTGTTGGAATTCCATCACCTCCATTAGCTTTGTTCACAGTAATGCTTCTTAAGGCCCACTTGACTTCACACTCCAGGATGTCTAGCTCTAGATGAGAAAACACCATTGTGGTTATCTGGGTCATTAAGATCTTTTTTGTACAGTTCTGTGTATTCTTGCCACCTCTTCTTAATCTACTGTTTCTGTCGTTCCTTAGCAAAGTTCCTTACCTTTTTGTTCTTTATTGTGCCCATCTTTGCATGAAATGTTCCCTTGGTATCTCTAATTTTCTTGAAGAGAGCTCTAGTTTTCCCATTCTATTGTTTTCCTCTATTTCTTTGCATTGTTCACTTAAGGCTTTCTTATCTCTCCTTGTTCTTCTTTGGAACTTTGCATTCAATTGGGTCTGTCTTTTCCTTTCTCCTTTTCCTTCTCTTCTTTTTTCAGCTATTTGTAAGACCTATTCAGACAACTATTTTGCCTCCTTGCATTTCTTTTTCTTGGGGATGGTTTTGGTCACTGCCTCCTGTACAATGTTATGAACCTCCATCCATAGTTCTGGAACTCTGTCTATCAGATCTAATCCCTTGAATCTGTTTGTCACTTCTATTACTGCATGATTATAAGGGATTTGATTTAGATCGAACCTGAATGGCCTAGTGGTTTTCCCTATGTTTTTCAATTTAAGTCTGATTTCTGCAATAAAGACCTCCTGACATGAAGTGCAGTCATCTCCTGGTCTTATTTTTACTAACTGCACACAGCTTTTCCATCTTTGGCTGCAAAGAATATAATCAATGACCCTTGGAAGCCCACTTTTCTTTTTTAATTATGAGCAGGCATACCACTATTCAATTTTCCAAATATGTACTTAATACAACTGATTGGTTTACATAGCAGCTAAAAATAGCCATGACAATGAAGTAAGCCATTTAAATTGTGGGGCTGCCAGGGCGGCAGGCGGCCCGGACCTGGGTTTCGGTTTCCCCTGAAATGGTGGGATTCCCCGCCCCCATCAGGTAACCTGGAGCCAGCCAATCAATATGCGCCCAGTAAGAAACAAAGGGAGAGCTAAAAAGCCCGTGGATGCCTAAGTTTGAACAAAAGCCCGCGAAAGTTTGTACCAATAAAATTGCTTTGCAAACATAACCAATCCGCTTAAGCCAGCTACTAACCGCTTATGCATACCTTATAAATTTGGGTAACCACCTCTGCTCAGGGCTTTTCTGACCCTGCGCCACTGCGATGGTTGCGGCAAAAGGCCCTGGCTCGTCAGTAATAAACTTCCTTTTTTTGCGAATTGCATTGTCTTGGAAGCCTTCTCTCTTCCCGCCCGGGGATTCGGACATCGGGCAAAACAAAATAAATCTAATATGTCCATGCACTTATCTAACAATAACTTCAGACCAATTTTAGTGTTCAGAAGTAAATAACTGTCACATAACCATTACTTGGGCTTCCCAGGTGGCACAGGGGTAGTCTGCCTGCCAAAACAGGAAACACAGGAGATTTGGGTTGTATCCTTGAATTGGGAAGATCCCCTGGAGTAGGAAATGGCAACCTGCTCCAGTATTATTGCCTGGAAAATTCCAAGGACAGAGGAGCCTGACTGGCTACTGTCCATGGGGCTGCAAAGAGTCAGACATGACCGATCATAGGAGCAACCATTACTTATGCTAGGTTCTTTATACGACTACAAGAACCTAGCAAGATTTTAAAAAGAGGGGAAAATTCTACCTACTATGTGGTGCACGCATTCTCAGTCATGTCCAACTCTTTGCAACCCTATGGCCTGTAGCCCTCGGGGCTCCCCTGTCCACGGGATTCTCCAGTCAGGAATCCTGGAGTGGGTTGTCATTTCCTCCTCCAGGGGATCTTCCCAACCCAGGGATAGAACCTGTGTCTCCTGCAAGGTCAGGAGGATTCTTTACTACTGAATCACCTGGAAAGCCACACTTACTCTATGGTATATCCTATCAGTTAGGATAAGCACTCAGTGAAGAAATCAAAAAGCAGAGCTGAAAGGATTCAGTGATTTCATTCCCCAGTTACTTGAGGTAGTGAAACTACTATCCTAGTATTATCACAGTAAATATATGATGCCTAGGGCACTGCAGGAGCTCAATACATCTTTCTGAATGAATAAATGAATTTTGAGGGAATGCATACAGCATATGCTATTAGAATTCAATGACTAAGTGCATTGCCTTGATTTTGTTTACAGGCTAACTCTAAACTTAAAGGGATTCTTCTACACAATCTGGACTATCTTATCATGTGAATTGGTATTAAAGCCACAGCTAATAATAAAATATTCTTTGCAATTCCTGTAGCTCCATTAGGAACTTTACTGAAAGAAATGGCTGGTAAAGTATAGGGTTCCAGTGTTCCTGGATTTTCTGACCATGTACCATTACTCGTACAACTATTTAGTAGGTGATAGATCCCTTTCTTGGTGATTTCTAGGATGACCAGGATTTACACAAAGGGAGAACATTCTGGAAGGAATAATGGTGTGAGCATAGATCCAATGAGAGAAACACACAGAATATTTTGGGAATAAGGAGGCTTTCAGTACAATGTATTTCAAATAGCTTTTTGCAAACCACTGGCAAGCTGTGCCATCCAGTTAGTGCCATATAATCAGTCTTTCAAATAAAATATTGAAATAAAATAGAATAAAGAATCAAAGAGCAAAGAGAAAATAGAAGTAGGTCTCATCTGAATAATATTTAAGCTGTGGCTGTATGATGTATCTTTGTATACTGAGTCTCTTCCTTCTTTGGGTCATGATCAAAATAGTTTGAAAACCACTGTTCTAGGGGAGTGTCAGCAGAAGCCACTGGAGGATCATAAATTATGGAACCAAATCTTTTATTTTACTCTTTAATCAAAGCAAATCCTTCAGGAGACATTCATGATTTAATTCATTCTCAGGTGTTAAATTCTCTGGAATTCTGATATTAGTACATTTGTATGACCTAGTTTTAACAAGAAGTACAAAATATAGCTTTCTTTATGTTAGTGGATCAATAACATACAGCTAAACTGTAATTTTCCTGCTTTTTTCATTTTACATATTCTCTCTAAAGCCCTGTGCTACTAGAAAATATATAATGTGATTTGAAACAAACATCACTTCAGGGCTTCCTCATCTTCATCACTTGTTGGTTTTTGACCTTGACACTTATTCAATTAGAAATGACTGGCCCATCATGCACTCCTTTGCTAAAGTCAGACTTTTCACACCAGGGAAAAGCTATTCAGTTAGTAAAGATTTTTCAGTGAACCAAGGGCTGAAAAGAAAAAAAAAATCTTATAATGTTAAGAGCTTATAAACTAGTGTTAGGGGGAGGGGTCTATTTCCCAGACTCTACCTTTCCCCCAGTATTATGATACTCAATGTGTTGACGCTATCGAGAGGGTCCACAAATAATTTGCAGTCAAATAAATTGCTTCAAAATGCCCCGGACTGTGAGGTTATTTAATCTGTTTCTTGACGTGTACCTCAAGTACATAAGGTGGCTCAAGCTCTTCCTAGTTACCACGTCAATTCTCCCTTGGCCTTAGAATACAGGTGAGCAAAATGTCCATGTCACACATTGGCCATACAGTAAGTTGGGAAACAGAAGGACTTGTTAATATTGTCAAGTACCATTCACAAATTTATGCCTGTGGAGTTGTTCCCCCTGGAAGGGAATCAAATAACTCATGCCTTTTGAAAATTGCTTATGACAGCTTTTCAGTCTGCTTTGGGCTGGCTCTCAGTGATGATTTGTATTTTCATATACTGCTCATACATTAAAAAATTTACACCTGTCAGGTAATGACAGAGTGCCTCCATCCCTAACCATTTTTTTTGGCGGGGGGGGGGGCGTTGCTTTGCTTCCAGACATTATCCAAATAAGTTTCTATCAAGAGTGAGGGTGACATAATAGGGGAAATCATAAGAAATATGAAGCATATAAGTATGGAATTTTAATAAGGAACCAAGTCTTGGGGCTTTTTGAAGGGATGAAAATTGCAATAGTCCTAGAACATTTGACATTGTACATCCAGTTACAGGCTGATAGTGGGAAGTGACCATAGTTTTAGCTACTACAATGCAGAATTTGAAAAGTTTGTTCCTCAGCCCAATTAGAAGGATGTGTGTGGTCTGAGCACCTTGAATCATCACTTTGGAAATATAAAAAAAATTTTCCCTTTTTTGGCTCAAAAATTCTTCACAATCCCCAGACTACTTCCCGGTGGTACAGAAGGTAAAGAATCTGCCTACAGTACAGGAGACCCGGGTTCAATCCCTGAGTCAGGAAGATCCCCGGAGAAGAGAATGGCAAGCGACTCCAGTACTCTTGCCTGGGAAATCCCATGGATGGAGGAGCCTGGTCGGTTACAACCGATGGGGTCACAAAGAGTTTGACACGGCTTAGCAACTAACACCTTCACCTGGCAAAAATATGTATTTTTCCTAGAGAGTATAGGGAACAATTCTTCAAGAAAGTATCTTTTGGCCACTTCTTTCCATTTAAAGGGTCACAGGGTTGTTTGGGAGTGGGGAAAAAAAAACCATGATAAACAAGCAGCTCAAATAACTTGGAAAACAAAATAGTGTAGCTAAAACATCAATGCAAATATCCCAGTCTGCATGTAATGAAGCAAAAATTAATATTTGTTTTAACATAAAAAGTTACTTTTTATACTCATGAGATTATAAATAATACTACAGCATCTCTTCTGAACAGCAATACTAATTATCCCTGCCCTAAAAGTCTAATAAGTGGCCAGATTATCAGTGTAAAAATTCACAGTTTGTCCACTGTAAATTAACATTAACAATGTCACTGTCCTCAACTATAAAAAGGGCTTTAATCTCAGCCATGTAAGACTTACCATTCTTTCTTCTAACATATGAAGTGTTAAATTATTGGTTTATAGCTATTCATTTATCTTATCTGAACAGTAATCTGTCATTTCCAGCATTATCAAACATAGGGTACTACTGAAATCTCACAGTGTGTGAGACTGGATTATTTGTCCTCTCGTATAATACCAAATATCATGATCACACGCAGTGTTTTGCAGAAAGTGACAAAACCCAGAAGAACCCCGAAATAGAAATGTCTGACCCCACTTTCAGGTGGATGTCAGTTTCTGACTTCCTTGTGGCCAGCAGAGAAAGCAATGGCAAAGGAGGACCTGATGGTCAACAATTGCCAGATAATAGTCCATATGCATGGAGTGGTGTATGGAAACTTGGCCCATGTGACATAACAGAAATAAAGTATCTCATTTGGCATTCAAATCACTTTATTTACAAAATAAAATGGAGAGATTGAGAGGATTATACTTAATAATCTCTAAATTTCCTACAAATTAAGAAAGTAAAGTCGCTCAGTCGTGTCCGACTCTTCGCGACCCCACAGACTGTAGCCTACCAGGCTCCTCTGTCCATGGGATTTTCCAGGCAAGAGAACTGGAGTGGGTTGCCATTTCCTTCTCCAGAGGATCTTCCCGACCCAGGGATTAAACCCGGGTCTCCAGCATTACAGACAGAGGCTTTACCATATGAGCCGCCGGGGAAGCTCACAAATTAAGAAAAGCTGATCAAAATAGAAAGCATAAATGAGGTAGAGAAGACCATTGGACCAGGAACAGTAGATGTGGGCTTAAATCTCCCTTAGCCATTAACTAGCCATGGAGTTTGGCCACCTTGACTCTTAGTATCTCACATGGAAAAATTGAGAGGTGACACTAAATATTTTCTAAGTTCCCTTTCATTTAAAAATTCTAGATTATCACAGAGGTGTAGTTGTATTGTTTAAATATTTAACCATTATCTTTTGCTCCAAATTAGGACTTAATTTTGTTACATTTAAAATCCCAGAGAAAGTCTTTAAAAGATTTCTTTAATAAAACAAGATGTATCTTCAGTCTTTTAAAATTTCATTTAGATTCCATTTGTAATTAGATGATGCTTCACTTAGGAGTGCTTTAATTATCTAATTTATATTATTATTTATATCAAATCATAGACCCTTCAAGTACACTGCATTTTTGACTTCAGAATTTTAAAAGTGGTGAAAATTCTTAGTATAAACAAACACTTATTCTTCCTCTATTTTTCATATAATTTTAAATATCTCCAGAGAGATTTAACAATCCAACCATAACTGTCTATGGCTATGAATGTGCAATTATCTCACCCATCTTAGCCAACTTTATGACAAGTTTAATCAGTGTTACTGACAAGCTATACCAAATCAGTCCTGCTTACCACACAGATGACCATACAGAGAGAAAAGTGCAATTAGCACACGGAGGAGAAATAATATACAAAACTACTCTTGCCCTTTAAATGAAAGCTCCACCTGTTCATCTGCTCAGGTCAAAAACTTTGTAAATACCTTGATTTTTTCCTCTCTCTCATAACAACATCCAATCTGCCTGAAATTCCATCTGCCCTGTCTCATAAATAAACTCAGCATCTGCACTTCCCACCACCTCCATCACTGGCAGTTGGTAAGTTCTCACCTAGATCCTTGCAACAGTTTCCTAAATGTCCTCCTGCTTCCACCTTTTCCTGGAATCCATTCTCAAAAGAGCAGAGCAGTAAAAGCTGAAGCAGATACACAGCAGGACTGCCCCAAATCTCCAATAGTTTTCATCCCTTGACAATGGCCTACCCTTCACCATTTGGTCCCTGTGACTTCCCTGTTGTTGTTGTTGGTGGTGGTCTCTAAGTTGTGTCTGACTCTTTGCAACCCCACAGATTACACCATACCAGGTTTCTCTGTCCGTCACTATCTTCTCTGACTTCCTTTTTAATGTATTTCCCCTGTTCAGTATGCTCTAGACCATTTTTCAAATATGCCAAGTCTAAGCCCAGTTTCAGAGAAGGCAATGGCACCCCACTCCAGGACTCTTGCCTGGAAAATCCCATGGATGGAGGAGCCTGGTGGGCTGCGGTCCATGGGATCGCTAAGAGTCAGACACAACTGAGTCACTTCACTTTCATTTTTCACTTTCACGCATTGGAGAAGGAAATGGCAACCCACTCTAGTGTGCTTGCCTGGAGAATCCCAGGGACGGGGGAGCCTGGTGGGCTGCCGTCTATGGGGTCGCACAGAGTCGGACACCACTGAAGCGACTTAGCAGCAGCAGCATGCCCAGTTTGCTTTGCACTAATAGTTCCCTCTGCATGGAATATCCTTCCCCCAGACATATGCATGGGTGGGCCACTTGCTGCCTTCATTCCTGGCTCAAATGTTACCTTCTTGTTTAATTGACCTCTCTTTTAAATATACAATCCATCTCCAAACTTTCTATCCTTTGTTTTGACTTTTGTCATCACATTTCTTATTTTCTACTATAGAAGATTATTTTGTTCATGGTCTGTCTCCCCCTGAGAAAATATGCTTTTTATCTTTTAAATGCTGTAAGATAAGTTTTATATTCTAGTCTGGCATCAAACAGGTACTACTGAATGAATCAATGTAAGATGAATAATGATGTCTAAAGCAGTCAGGTACATGTTGCATGATGAGAACAGCCCCCAGGCAGGATTTTAGGTGCTTAGGTACATCACATCACCTTTAGTCTTCCTGAAACTTTTGGAGTTGAGTATTGCTATTACTTCTAGTATTAAATTGAGTTTGATATATGATTTTAATTCGTATTTGACAACTTAGCAGTCCCTGTTCTCTTTACCTTTATTATAAAATATTTTAGATGCTACGGAAAAGGCCTCCTCCAAGCCAAGAAATAAGGACAACAGTTATAATAAACAGTAGCTACTAATAGGATGAACTGTCTTTAGAAATAGTCTACTCCAAGAGCACAGGGCAGAAAGGCCTCCTCCAAGACCAATTTTACACATTAGAAAAGATAATTTTAACAACTAAAAATTATCCAGTAGTATTAAATTCCCTCTGAAGACAGTATTAATTTCACCTACATTGAGCCTAAAAATAAGAAGTCTCCAAAAGAAAGTTTTTAGTAATGTTAAATCTAGTCTCATTGAAGGGATAAAAACACTGTCAGAAGCATGCTACTTCCGGGATTAATATAATTGTTTATTCAGGTGTGAGTGGCACAGGAAATGCTTACCGTGTCTTTCCACAGCTTGGAAAAAATATTCCTTAATACAGTCCTCAACATGAAACTGATATTAATAACTTAAAATTCAGATTCTTCCATCAGTTTGAAACACTGTTTATTAAGAGACCCTCGTAGGAAGTACTTGATAACCAGAAATTGAGTACTTTATTTCATGAAAAGGTTTTTCCATGCATTTTCAATACTCTTCAGAAAATAAAGTTATACCTTGGTGTATATATCAGTTTTTTTTTGTTTGTTTGTTTAAGGCTGAGCTAGCATTAATCAGCTCAAAGTATCCCAATATGTTTTAAGCAAAAATGAAAATCTATGAGGAGATATTTACCTATTACAACATAATAAATATTATAAACACGTAAAAAGTAACAGCAAATACTGATAAAAGAACGGTTAATCTATGTGAAGAGAGAAAATTTTACAGAGAGGGATTATTTGAGCTGATCTTGAAAGAGAAGGAATTTTGCTAGATCCTTTTGGGTTCCAGTGTTTTCTTAAATATGTACCTTTGCTAATCACAAAAACTCTGTGTGACTTGATGCTTATGAATGCACTCTAAACAGTCATAAATATTTCAGTTGGTGCTTTAATCATAAAATATAAAGTGTTTATTTCTATCAGCTAACTAGTTTAAAATGCTCAACTTATCACATTGCTTTTCAGATCCCATTTTTCTGCCCTTTTCCCCCACAGTGCTTCCACAGAACAGCTTTGCTGGAGTCATTTCCTTGGCAGAAGGGGAGAAAATTTCTGGAGTATCCACATGGCAAAAGCTGAATAAACATTGTGTTCCAAATTTCCCAGCTAGGTGCCAAAAGTCCTCATTTGGTGCTCTAAAGAGCAGAAGGGCACAGAAGATTCTGTTTGGTTGGCCTTGCACATCTGAGGACTGGAAGGCATAATCAGGTGCCTGAGGAGTCAAATTTGAGGCTAATGCATTAGACTCAATGAGTTACAATATCACAACATTAAAAAGAATTCACTTAGGTTGCATTTAAGTGGATATATTGTGCTCTTTTATTATCTTTCTGGGGGGAACCCCAATGAGGAGTGATGTGAAGAAACGGTTATAAATCTTTTGTTGTTGTTTACAAAATGACAACTGATAAAACAAGATGAATTTCATTCAGTATCAGTACAAATGCATTTGTTAGCAAAGGAATCATGTACTTTTAATACTCTTTAGTGTTAGCCTTTTCTCAACATGCTGTTATGACATAAAGCTATAAGTGAAGATATGAATTAAAAAGCCAATTGTAGGAAACATTTGTTGTTGCTGTTGTTCAGTCACCAAATTGTTACCGACTCTTTGTGACCCCATGGACTACAGCACTCCAGGCTTCCGTATCCTTCACCATTTCCTGGATTTCACTCAAGTTCATGTCCATTGAATCAGTAGAAAACATTGTTTTATTAAAAAAAAACCCCCACACACACACAGTATATATGTACCTAAACTTTCCCATCTTTTGGCCCAGTCTTAAAAAACTCTGCCAAATAGTACAATAGAAAAAGTACACCTTTGTAAAATAAAGAGACCCTGATACTCTCTATATGAAGTTACCAAGTAATTTAGAGTCTCACTATTTTTTGTATAAGAGCTAAGCCCAACTTGTAAGGTAGGTGCCCAAGAAGAATCAAGGTTTTGGTGGGAATATATGCTGGCCTTTAGTGACTATCTGACAAATGAATGAAAGAAACTTCTGTTTCAGCAAAACTCAATGAGATACTCTTTCTTGAATTTGCAATTCATTACTTCAGTTGCCCACTTGCTTCTGCCATTCTTTAGTTCAGTGCAGAGTGGATTAGAGTACGGACTAGGGAGGATCTCCCACTAACTAGTGTGATCATCATCAGGTTGCTTAACTTCTCTGGGTCTTAAATTGTATCACTTGTGAAAAACTGATAGCTATATTCAGTGAGTGAGTACATGTAAAGCATTGAGAATTGTTTGGACATCTGGTTTATTTTTAAATGGTTTTAAAAAAAGTAAAGATAAGGATTCTGAAATTAGGTTTAAAATAAATAAGAATCCAGCTATACACTGTTTAAAAGATACACACTTAAAGACTCAATTACATAAAAAGTGTGATTGAAAAGGAAATAAAGAGATATGTGTAAAATAAAAAACTGAAAGCTAACTGATATAACAATATTGACTGCAAACAAAATAGACTTTAAAGTAAAAGATAAGCAAAAAAGAGCTATTTGATGTATAAATGAAATGAACAGTGTAAGAGTAAAAGGTAATCATATTGATCATATGTGTACTTAACTGCATCTAAGGGCATTGCAAGGAAGAATGAATAAATGCACAATCATGTAAAATTTTATCATAGCATTCTAAGGAACTTTCTGTGAAGACACGAAAAGGTAGTGTGACTAATACAAAGTAGATTTATATAGTTAACAACCTTAATCTACCCTGTGTGCTGCGGGGAAAGGGCAAATTAGCCAAGATGGTGTATTCAGACTCTCTCGCCCCACACTTTGTAAATAATTATGAAACAGCCAAGATTGTTTTAGCACTGCTACATGCTAAACACATTTAGCACATGAGTACCATGCAGTGCTCACTTGGTCACAGGCGCCTTTGAGCAGGAAGCCTGTAGGAGCCTCACCGTGAAAGCTTCACCTCTGGCCGCTGCTGCATTGGGGCTACACTGGAGCGACATCACGGCTGTATCATATGCGTTTACATTATGGCTGCCGCCACGGCTGCTGCGCCAGTCGGGAACGAGGCCGTGTCATGGCCGCCATGCCACCCCGAGAGAGAACGTGTCTGCAGCTCCCACAGCTCCTCGCGTCTCCTTCCAGCCTTTTCGCTCACACCCTGCCTATCCGGGGTTCAGCCAGCAGTGCGGACAGTGCGAACAGGATCAGCAATCCATGTGCTCAACTGTTGAGTCGCGTCTGATTCTTTGTGACCCCATGGACTGTAGCCCGCCAGGCCCTTCTGTCTTTGGGATTTCCCAGGCAAGAAGACTGCAGTGGGTTGCCACTTTCTTCTCCAGATCTACCATATGTGTTTGTTTATTAGTGCTGTGTAAGTATGTATGTGTATATACATGAAAATATATGTATACTATATACATATAGATTATATTCACATACATATGTTTATGCTCCCATGTACATGAGTGAGAGGGGAAAAAGAAAGAAACTTGTACCACCAAATTATAGAAATGTTATTTTAAAACTTGCTACAAAAATCACAAATATTGGGTAATTAAAGAAATATAAATAAATATAGAATAATGAACAGAGCACACACCATGTTTTTTTGACAAAAATGCAACAAATTTGAATAGGTGAGGGCACAATTCATAAATATGATATAGACATTAAAAACATACCTCTAAAAAATTCATGATGAAGAAACAATGATCTTCCCAACCCAGGGATTGAACCCAGGTCTCCCTCACTGCAGGCAGATTCTTTACCAGTTGATCCACCAGGGAAGTCCACAAAAATTATAGACATTTGCTTGTCATAGTACTGACGATTCTGTATATTGAAACATGTGGTATGCAGATAATGTAGTAAATAAAAGAAAATATATAGTCTAAAAGGCATATGTGGAAATCAGGAAAAAAAGAAGGGAAAATTAACATGTGTAGTATTTAACTTATGAATTAAGGACAACATTAAACCTCAAAAAAGTAGAATTGGGGGATAAATAGAGTAGAAATTACTGAAATAGAAAACAAAAAAAGATTACCAGTATTCAATAAAAATAATATATAGAGACTACCAAAGAAGATAAACTGTTGACAGTATTGGACTAGTAAAAAAAAAAAAATATGTGTAGAATGGTAGAAAGGAAGATAAGGACATATCTATATGTAGTTAATTTAGTAGTTATTTTACAAATACCAGTTCGGTATAGACGCTGTAAATAGTGGACGTTTTCTTGTAAAAAGGAAAATATAATCCCTTAGATTAGCTTAACAGCAAATAGAAATTTGACTATGACTAAAAAAATGAAAAAAATCAAATCAGTAGGGAGGGAAAAACCTCTCAAAAATCACCAGCCTCAGTTTTAATTAAGAATTGTTTTCTTCATCTCTAACATATTAGTACAAAAAATGGATAAATAGTCTAGTACAACCTGATTCCAAAAACGAGTGTAGACGTGCATAAAACTTGTACTTTATGAACAAGCAATATATACCCTTGGAATGCAAAATTGACTTAACATTAGAATGATCTTTTAACAGAATACCCTCTATTAGTAAGTTAATATTGTAAAACCATATGCTAATTTCAATGGATAGTAAAATTCTTTAAATTTTATAAAGTCAACATTTATTTACTCTGAAAACCTTTTGATAAAGGAAAAGATATGAGTTCCTCAGCTGTGAAAATATATAGCACATCTTAGAATCAGTATTGAAAACAAAGCTTTTTCTTTAAAATCAAGAATAAGAGAGGGAAGTTTGTCATTATTTTATGTAATTGTAATGTATTTAAGACTGCTCTAGAAGCCTTAGCCAGTACAGTAAAAAAGGAAAAAAAAAAATGAGATTAAAGAACTGGAAAGGGAGAAACAAAATTTCATTATGTGCAGACAGTATAATAATTGTATGAAAAAAAAGTCCAAAAGAGCTTATAAATTCACAGATTATTAAAAGATTTCAGCATATTCATTGTACATAAAATGAATTCATGAAAATTATGCAGTGACTTGTGTTTGAATTCTGGTTTCTTTAGGTACATGCTAATTTACTCATGCGATTTCTGAGTATTTAACATAAACTCCTTGAACATGGATTCCTAACCTGAAATACCAATATAATTCTACTTTCCTTGAGGGTTGTGAAGATAAGCACTGTTTATAATATCTAGAAACATTATTTTCCCTTCCTTATAAAGTTCATATCATAGGCCACAATGAAGGAAGACATTAGATTACCCTTTTCATATGACACGTTAATAACTCTAATTACAAGAAAATAATTATTTTTGCAGAAAACTTTCTCCTAATAGAAAGTGAATACAATATGAGTGACACTTTTTACCAAGAGACATTGAACCTTAAAAATGGTTACCTGGCTTTCTTCAAAGTCAAAAAAGAAAGTTACCTGAGAGATTGGTTCTGTAAATTGGATCTGGAGTAATCTTTCTCAGTTACACAAATATACACCAGCTGATTTCTATGTCCCAGAAAAATACTCAGGAAAATGGGGGCTTTACATTCTGGACAAGAAGAGCCTCTTGCCCTCACCTGTATTGCCAGTCACAGGAGGGAAAATGAGAAATTACAGAAGCACCTGGATGCAATAGGTGAAGATCTCGCCTTCTTTTTTAAAGATTAATATTAAAATTTTTTGAATGCATTGAGATAATGCAACTGAAATCTGCAGAAAATAAAGATGCCAAAGGTCTCTAAGGAAAACTTAACAGGTAAGGAAAGAGAGAAGGCTGGACTGGGCCCTGGGCTCAACTTCAGGGCGGTTTTGCATTTTCTTTGAATAATAATTATAACACCCAGCAGGTGGCGCCAGTGGTAAAGAACCCGCCTGCCAATGCAGGAGACACGAGAGGTGGGTTCCATCCCCGGGTCAGGAAGATCCCCCGAAGAAAATGGCAACCCACTCTTCTTGCCTGGAGAATTCCATGAATAGAGGAGCCTTGGTGGGCTACAGTCCAGAGTCTCAAAGAGGCGGACACGACTGAAGCGACTTAGCACACCGCCTCTTGTTCTAAGTGTGTGTGTGTGTGAGCAATAACTCACTGTGCTCACTCAGTCATGTCCAGCTCTTTCAACCCTATGGACTGTAGTCCACCAGGCTCCTCTAAACCTCACTAAATACTTGCCCTTGAAAAATTCAATGAGGAAGGTATGATATTCTAGCAGTCTCGTGTATCATGAGTCTGTCTCTGGGCTCTGATGGCGTGCTTGAGGGGAAATGGCTGAATTAGAAGCGGAAACTCAAGAGTGAAAAGTGTTGGATGGACTGGAGCTATTTTTTCAAGGAAAAAAAACAAACACATTTACACAGGAATGTGAACCAGTAAGAACGTATCACAGCTGTGGACAGGCAGACATCAAAACTGCAGACTGTGCAGGTCCTGTTTTCAACAGCGACACCTTGTGGCAGACATAAGTAAAAGCAGTCAATGGTGAGGATGGATCGGACTCCAGATCTCTCTTCATTCTTTCACCTTCATTTTAAAAGTAGGATTGGGTTTTTATTTTTCTTCCACAGGAGTGAGAGAAAGAGAGAAACCGTGAGACTCATGTTTATTAGATCAGGAGGTAAATTAAGTGTTTACTGCGAGTATTGGAATATTACATTAGAGTATGGGAAAAACAGGACACTATTTTTTTCCCTACAGTAGACTGTGTACACTTTTCTTCTGTTGTCATAGCAAGCACAAAACCAGATTGTCGAACTCAATGCCAATTATAGTAAAAGCTTCTCTTTCAATGGCCTGATAGCAGTCATTCCTTCTGTCTCATGAATGTGCTCTGGAAATTTTTTCTTGTTTTTATTTGTTTTCAATAACTAAATAAAAGATTTTATATTATGATTTAAGTTAGTTTGAAGGTTCCCCAAATATTCTTGAAAACAGGCCAGACATACATTAAAAATAGCAAACTCTTTGGCTTTTTCAATAGTGATAATGAAGTGGAACACACATATTCACGCAATTACATCCTTTCAAGATATTTTATATCAATAACAGCAAATTCTCATCTCTTGAATGAAAGTGTTCATGAAAGACATATTGGAAGCAGAAAGGCACTGATAAGACACTATGGAGGTTTACAGAGGCTTGGTTAAAAATAAGCATTTTTTTTTTCACCAATAAATTCAAGATTCAAATCTTAAGCAACAATGGCCTTGAGTCTTCCTTGAGACTCATATGTAAGGGCAAAGTTGTACATAGGAACATAGGGGGCATTTGGTGTATGTACGCTTCGGCCTCCTGTAATCTTGCTGAGCTGAACTTGCATGCCCTCTAACCTGGGGAGAAATGAAGCTCAAACATAGGTCTAAATCACCTTTCCTAGCACCATTCATGCTCCATGTCACCCCACCTTCATCTGACTGCATTCTGACCCACTCAGACACACTTCAAATCATTCAGACTTGTGCTAGGGCAATTTCAAAAGAAATATTTAATTCAAAGCAATTCATAATTTCCTAATATCACTGTATATTGTATAAATATGATACATATAGTAATAATTGCAATATAAAATTATAGTAAATATTAAGGTAATTCGCTTATGGAAGTAAAAACTGAAAGCTTATTGTCTTGTGCAGATGTTTAAAATTAATCTTTCTTTGTCTATCCTTTCTTCTCTATCAAACTCAGTAATACTCATTTTATTGCTAAAGTCTTACTAAGGAAACAGGTTACCTTCAAAAGGAAACATTATCGTATATTCCATTAAACACAGCAAAACTTAAAATTTCACATAAAAATAGGTTATCCAATTACATGGTAAATGTGTCATTTGTTCATTGTCCAGTACACAATATATTTACAGGAAAATTACCAGGAACTTTTCAGCTGTATCAGATCTCAACCTTATATTTAGATGCGGTCATATATTACTGCTGATAATGTGATGTCAGTGAATAGATTGGAATTTTTCACTGTCCTTTATCAAGATAAATTGTTCTGTCAATAGCAAATGGCTGGCAAGTATTAACACTCTGCACACTATATGACTTTTCATTCCCTGCAAAAATTGTATTTAATGCTTTTGCACAAAATCTATGGCCGTGACTATCCTTATTACCTATTTAACTACCTTTTAAAAGGAGGATTTATTTCAGCAAATTAGGACCTGGGAAACAAGATGGTATCATGCATCATAAACTTTAAGTCAATACAAGGCAGGACACTTGCAGTTTGAATGGGAAAATACCTTGCTCTCATCTCTTGGTCATCCAATAGTATTAGCAATCTGCGTTGGGAGCAGCTGCTCAGAGCAGAACTTTATCTTGGCCTCCTTCCATCTACACTGCCACAGTGTCCCACAGTAGCAATTTGCTCATTGGCCTATTACTTTCAATAGGTATTCCAGTAATTGGCTATTTCACACTTGTAAGGCTTGAACCGGCAGAGAGCAAAGGCCAGGCAACCAGCCTGTCAGGGTCTAGCAAGCTGGTCGTTCATCAATTGTAATCAGCTTTTACAAGAGTGAGTGAATCCTCAGAAGCCTTGTTTGCTCTGATCAGTTTTGCTACTAGTATAATTTGACCACAAACAGAGCTGCCCTTATCTGAAGAATGTAAAAGTTGTCCTACAGTGACAAGCATGTTTGTTTATTCAGACCCCTGGAAAGACTGATTTGGGCTAAAAGGGGGAAGGGGAAGTTTTGATAATTCTGGGTTCCTTCTGTTTCTGCAGCCAGTTACTGAGCATTACACAATACACTTTCCTTTGTCAAAAAATAAACAGTCAGGGGGCATCGACATAATTTATTTTTTAATGAGAGGTTATTCAAGAGGGCTTCATCAAGTTATGAATCTAAGAATTAGATTTCTCAAAAATGAGGTTCACTCTGGCCAAAGAGGTTGGGAGTTTTTGCAATCATAGATTATTTTCAAAACACCTGTTTAAATGCTATTAAGAAATACACTGCAGTAGCAGAAATGGTGTGTGCTTATTGCAT
Organism: Odocoileus virginianus; assembly: GCF_023699985.2. Classification (NCBI taxonomy): domain Eukaryota; kingdom Metazoa; phylum Chordata; class Mammalia; order Artiodactyla; family Cervidae; genus Odocoileus; species Odocoileus virginianus. The sequence goes on from NC_069697.1 coordinate 36,340,135, forward strand.
GCTTAAGTTCTCAGTGACCTGATTTAACATGATCTAGGAGAAACTAGAAAAATAGTTTGCCAGAAACTTAGGATCCATACAAATAAATCAACATGGATCTCACTCACAGTTAAAAATAGCAATTTTTCTCTTAGCTAATTCCAATATCTTCTGTCATTTCTTGTATCACTGAGTTCTAAGAGAATAGAATCATCTGCCACAGATCTTTTTCAAACAAAAAATATAAATATGTGAAAAAGAAACAAAATGTAGCACATTTAAAATTCTGATTGGCTTCAACTGCCCTCACAATTTTAGGGCCTAGGCATTTGTGTCATTGCTAATTTATGTAATAAACCCTGGGGGCTAGGAAAACTTCATCTGTATAAAGGGTACCATTTAAAAGTGCTTCTTAACAGCCAGGATTCATATTTTTCTCCCCACTGGTATCTCTTTTGCAAAAAGAAAAAGCCAATGCCTACTTGGAAAGCATGTGTATAATATTTCTAATGGAAAAAAACTGCTCTTTATTACCATGTCTACTATTTGCCATCGATTTAGCACCTATAATTCCTGCACAACAATCCCATGCTCTCTTTTTCCAAAGGTCCATTTGGTCTGTTGACCGGCTGCTGACAACACGATCTGTCAACAGCAACTGCCTTGAGCGCAAATAAAATATACAATCAAAAATTTGAACTAGTTCGTAAAGATTTTAAAAAATTCCAACTTAAAAAAATAAAGGGTAGGTGATTTAGAAAGCTGTTAGAGATGCTCAAAAATCAATTCTAAATTTTGAAAAGACTTGACTAAAGCTCTTCATAAATCTACCTTCAAAGAGTTATGCACTCTTCCTAGTTGAATAAATGAAGTGACACTGATGCATATCTAATTGTAATACATCACAGGATAATCTGTCAAGTCCCCAGTGCTCAGGCCCTGTCACCCCTCTTCATCCATTATTTATCTACAACCTTCATTGCCAGTGAAATCCCTGTGAAGTGAGTAGCATGAAATACTACATACTTAGCAAAAACTTTTGGAAAGCATATAGCAGGTAATGATCATTCAACACTGTGTAAATTGTTTCTGAGGGGAAAAAAACAAAGCATTTAAAAATAACCAGGATTTTCCCACATGAAATCAGACATTTCATTTAGCCAGACAATATATTGGATTTTCCAAACTAACAAAGTTCACACTTAGGTGAAACCATAAGGCCCCGAATGCCTTTTCTTTGCCATAGCGCAACCAAATCTCCATTATCTGCCTTGTACCATGACAGGGACTGGGGAGACCTTAAACAATGCAAGATTGAGATTATACAATGTCTACTTTAATAATAAGCAAGCAGATAAGGGCCCAATGTAATATATTTTTTTTCTTTCCCCCTCTTTTTCTTTTTATTAAATTGCCAAGTTTGATGAAGAAGTTGGATGAATGAGATGTACCTCCCTCCCATTTCTAGGTGTGGAATACCTGCCTCTGGCAGTTACTAGAAGCTAGTCTTGCTTTTCTGCCAGCTTTTTCTACCAGCTTGGTACACACCCCTTAGTTGGGAATGAGGATTTAGGAAAGTGTCCCAAACAAATATATCCCGGCTTTACAATCAGGATCACATGTTGCTGCTTTTGTTTTTTCTCATTTTAAGGAATCACTGTCATAAGTCACAATATAACCATAATTTTTTCAAACATGCTCTTAAACAATGAAAAGAAAAATACACACTTTAAATCATTTGAAGAGTTCAGCCAGGTACTCTGATTTATTCATGAGGGGGTGGTAAGACCAAAAAGCTACTTCAAGCATTTAGTAGTAGAAAATTATGGTTCCTGTAAATTAGGTGGCTCTATTTCTCTCCCAGTCCAATTACTAGCTTTATTATTTGTCAATAAAATAGCAAATAAAAAACTAGTCTCCAGATAAGGCAGTTGTTGCCATCTGGAGCTTGTGATACTTTATATTCTCAAACTGTGATGTGGAAGTTGCTGATACCGCCTTTACATCACCAACTGGTGCCCTGAGGCCCAAATCTTATACACTTTCCTCTGGAAAGAAAAATCATAATAAAAGAACAAAACATACGCACCATATACAAGGTAAGATTAGGCAAGTTGCTGTTTTATGGCCTTGTAACATTTGAACTAGAGTTTTGAAACATCCTTTATGATTAATAAAAGTCACAATTAATGTAGGAATATGATAGCTGGAAGCAATTCTAGTTTGATACAACAACTAAGCTGCTTGCCACAGCCTCACACAATTCCCCTTAAGCAGAACTGGCTTGTCCTATAACAGCTGCTTCCCATCACTTCCCTGGACAGAAGGGCAGCGGATTACATGCCTTTGCTATAGAGACCCATGCATCTCCTTGACAATGTGCAGGAAATCATACCATGTGGAAAAGACAAGTTTGCTTCTTTCTTTTGAAGATGTATGCTAAACTTGTGGGATCATTAGGTGATCTGTGAAATAACAGATTTTCTTTCTTTCTTTTAAATCTTTACTTGCCCTAAAGAAAAAACAATTAGCCTTTATGTTATATAGCTGTTAGGATATAAACTCAAGTTTGAGGATATAAATTCATGAAGGGTATAAACTCGTTTGTCTCATTTGGTTTGAGGTTCTCATGTTTGAAGAGGTATTATCATCATAATTATTTTAAATCAGAAGCTGCTTTCAGTCTTAGAAATCCAGACTCTCTCCTCTGAATCCAAATAAATTCTTCAAAATTGAAAAGACCAAAAACTTGTAGGTGAAGTAATTTTAAGTTTATTCTTACTTTGCAGGCACTGCAGAGAGTCTTGGTTCTATTTATTAGAGCAGTACTAACAATTCATTTAGGATGATGGTGTGACAGGAAAATAAAACTTCTTCTGATTGAATTTCAAGGACTCTTCTGTTTAACTAGCTTCAAGAGTCCTTTTTTGATCATAATAAAATTATTTGCCATATGGTTCAGATGCTTGTGATCCCCTCTCAATGAGAGGATTATGCATGAGATAAAACGCCTACTGTAGATGCAGCCAAGCTCACAGCTGGCTCTGATAATGCCAACAAATGGCTTCATCTATCTCAATGTCACGTAGGAGCTGGTGCGATGCGAGTCAGCCTGGAGTACAATTAAAATCTACATCATCTCTGAGAAAGGTGATGGAGGTGCTGACATCAGAGCTGTACCAGATCCATCCTCTTTCCCAGCGCAGCAGAAGATACGTGCTGGCCCCTTCACCCTGTCACGCTAATGATGCCCTGCTCAGCCCTTCCTCTGCACATTAAAGGTACTAAATCAAGGGGCCTCCTATTTAAAAGCTTCACCTTTATCTGACATTCAGTAACAAGATGTACAGTTTCTAAACTAAAAGTTGTGTATTCCTTGCCTCCCTTCTTTTCCTGATGAGATAATGCCATTTATGTCCATCAGTGAAATATAAATAGAAAAGTTTATGATCCATATGGCCTCAAATTGTAGCAATATGCAGAAATTTCCCTGTTTTAGTTCCACAATGTTCAACTACACTAATAAAATCAGGTTTGAACACCCATTTGTTCCAGAAAGCCAAATTTTATTGCTAAAACATCCATAACTCATAACAAGCAAGCTCAATACCAATTCACAGACAAGTTGCCTTTTCTGCATGTTTTGAGTAAAAATGAAAAGTGAAGTTTGTGCAGAAATTTTACTGTTTTGTTCTATTATATTAGAAAGGAACCTTGTCAATATATTTTATTAGCATGTCCAATGACTTTCTATTAAAATTAAATGGAATAGCATCTAAATTTCAGAATGAGGTTACTGAAAGTGACTTATATGATTTGTTCATTATTTATACAATTTTGTTATGTACTTTCTTCCTTCTTGGATTCTTAAAAGACAAAATTAACAAACCATACAGTAGTATGTAAATCTATAAACTAGCATGCAAATTTTTCATGTAACTGAAAGAGGAAAGAATCCACATCTGACAAAATACCTTATACTTTATTATTATTTTTTATTTTATATTGGAGTGTAGCTGATTAGTAGTCTTATGACAATTTCAGGTGGACGTCAAAGGGACTCAGCCAAAATACTCTATACTTTAGAGTCAAAGAAAAACCTGTATCAGATGCTTAAGTCCTTAACATATAAACATATGCACTTGTATGTATTATATATCTACACATCTGTAGATATGCATTGTATACATAATTATGTACATAAATAAATAATTATTTGAAACAATCCACAGGTTTTTTATTTTGTTGCTTTGCTTTCCTGACCCTAAAGTTAAGTAGAAAACCTTGTGTAGCACAGGGGAGATAATCATCAATGGACATGAAACACTTCAGATGTTGGTGTTTGTATACTCTCCCTATCTTTGATGCTCTAGTATATGCATAAAGGTAATTTTTAGTCAAGCCTATTTCAAGCAGTCTACTAGTGTGACAATTATGCTTTTACTCTATTCAGTTTATGAAAAATATATAAAGTCAATTATTCATTAATTTTTTTAACCAAAGAAGCCATATAACTATGTGATGTCTTAGGATAGTTTCTGTAGAATTCTTTGTAGTCACCCTACACTAGTTTTCAATTTTTTTCAATTTGGCTGTACGTTAGTATCACTTGTGGTGTTTTTAAAAGTAAAGATGCCTACGACTTACTCCTAGTATGCTGGAATTGCATCTCAGATACTAGGGCTCGACTTCTGTATAATAAGTTTCCACTTTAAGGTTCCTCACATGCTAACTAATGCACCAAGAAAAATGGAGTTCTGTATCTAGACATTGTCTAAAAAGTATTTTAAAAGTATGATTTAGCAACTATATGGAATATATAGCAACATTACAATAACTATTATTTATAGACTTTTCTTGCTTTAAGCAAAATACATTAATAACATTTCTAATATAAATTTATCCAATCCTGTAAATATTTATTATAATGTTATGATATGTTTAGCTCTATGCAAAGTACTGTAGGGGAATGTGAAGAAGCATAAGACATAGTTTTTATGTCCACTGAGTTAATCTCAGTAGAAAAAAGACATGTATCATATTAAGTAATAATCAAATACTATAACTGTCATATTGAATGATGCTTACAATGAGTACCAAAAGGCAGCTGACCTAGAAAGTACCAGTGTGCAGGCGTGTGTTGATTATTCTTCATGGAAATCTTTATTAAATATCCCTTTAGCAAAACCCACTGTTGCTTCTTAGAAATTATTATTATTTTTTAATTGTCACACTAAACTTCTTGGAGAAACCTGTCACACAAAGCAATACCTTATCTACTGTATTTTAACTGCTGGTCTTTAGTTGCAATAGGTTCTAGCCTGATAGAGCTTTGGTTTATTAACTGCAAGTGAGAGTTGCCTATAAAGATTGCCTTTTTGAAGAGAGAACTAAAAGGTTCTTAATTTTAGGAATGGGTGGGTATTTATTTATTTTTGATATAAATGTATTAATTTGAATATGGAAGTGTCCCACTTCTAATCTAAAGTATATATTTAATAGATTTCTAGTCTTCCAATTTTATTTCCAAACTCTTCTCCACCATAAAACAGTTAACCAGGTCCTTCCTTCAAAGACTTAAAAGAATACTAGAAACTTGGTGATTGAAAATGCCTTTGAAGAAAGTATCAGAAACATTATTCTATATAAGAAATGTAAGGCTCAAAGATATCAACAGAGCTAAGTCACTTAGTTATCAATAAAATATAAATAATTATTAGAGAGGGACAGAGAGGTCTTAGGTAATATCACTGTGACCATCATTTAGTTCAATTCTCTAAACTTTTTCAGAAAAATCAATCACAGAGCATCCATTATTAAATTCAATAAGTAAAGGCATAGTTATTTGAGAAATACTTAAGTAATGAAACCCAGAAGAAAAACTCTCTAGTGGTAAAAGAAAAAATTATAACCTCACTTTGACACGTGCTCACAACCCTTAAATTACCATAAAACTAGAAGATAAAAATATCTACACAAAATATGCTAATCTATGGGTCTGTGCTTTAGAGCCAAAGAGGAATATAAGAAACATGTAACGTAGAAATAAAACTTAACAAAGAAAAACTTTAGAGAGTCCATAAATAAGAACATGCAGGTTCCACATGTGGGTGACCTATAGCAGGCAGGGCAGAAGAGCCTTTCTGTGAGGAAGATGAGTTCAAGGTAGGCATCTGTGATATCAGACAGACCGGAATTCTGCCAGTCTCTGCCACACATTGTGGGGAGCGGGGCCACTGAGCAAGTCAGTCACCCTCTCCCAGTTTTAGTTTTCTCATCTGCACAATGGAGAAGATCGAGTGTGTATGAGGATGGAGTGTATGGGGACTGTCTGGGATAATACCTGGCACATTGTTAAACCTAAATAAGAGAGTAATAATAATGATGTTCAATAGGAAGAACAATTAGAAAAATTATTGATTACACCTGGAATATAGTATTTAATCAGAAGACTCTTTTCCTATGCTGAGCAACTGTATATGAGTTCCAGCAATTCTGTATATAATTCTTCTATTGAGCATATGTAACTAGATGGAAGCGGCTGCTGGTAAACAAATAGCTAGTGTATAAATGGTGTGCCATTGGCTACAATTCAGAGGCTTTGCTTTGTTTCTGTTTGTGCTGTACTCTGCACTCTTCACGTTTTCAACATCAAATCCTACTAATGGAGCAAGCTCCTCTAAGGCATTATGACAAATCAGTAAATTCATGTTGCTCAGAACAAAAGCTTTTCAGACAGATCCCTAGTGTTTAACATCTTCCCTTCCTCCTGATTGTCCCCGAGGCATGAGTCAGGGTAAGGGCATTATCCTTTAACTTGGTGGGAACAAAAGACATCAAAAACTTCTTTCTGGGTTTCATGTAGCCTGTAACTAAGGAGGAACTAGAGAGGGTATTCTCCCCTTAGAGGGTGCCTCAGTGGAATGCAGACTGTTAGAAAACTGAGGGAAATTCCAAGAGCAACTCAGAAACTGACCTCATGTCTAACGGCTGGGTCCTGCAGCATTCTATGGTTTTACGGCTGTTCAGTCCAGTTCAGTTCAATCACTCAGTCGTGTCCAACTCTTTGCAACCCCATGAACCGCAGCACGCCAGGCCTCCCTGTCCATCACCAACTCCCAGAGTTTACCCAAATTCATGTCCATTGAGTCAGTGATGCCATCTAACCATCTCATCCTCTGTCATCACCGTCTCCTCCTGCCTTCAATCTTTCTCAACATCAGGGTCTTTTCCAATGAGTCAGCTCTTCACATGAGGTGGCCAAAAATATTGGAGTTTCAGCTTCAACATCAGTCCTTCCAATGAACACCCAAGGACTGATTTCCTTTAGGATGGACTGGTTGGATCTCCTTGCAGTCTAAGGGAGTCTCAAGAGTCTTCTCCAACACCTAAACAATCAGCTAAGGCTAACACAGCTACCAAAGACTGGACTGTACATACTGTCTCACAGAATTCAGAAGGTTCCCAGCATTGTTGCAGGCTTCCGCAACATCACTAAACACCATGTGCTGAGGAGTAAGGCCTATGAATGTGCTCACTGACAGTATGATCAATTTACAAGGAGAACACTACTCACATACTTTAAAAACTTGAGGTTCATGTCCATTTCACTCACCTTTGTATTCCTAGATTCTAGAAAAGTTAGAGATCAAGTAAAGTAGATGCTAACTTGTCAAATTAATGATTAATGAATATAACTCCATCTTGGTAAAGAGAACAAAGAATGGACTTTAGATTTAAGACTCGTGCAGATTTAAACTCATAGATTCAACCTTTTATGGGTTCAGTTTTCTTTTATGGATGATCTGTACAATAATATAAGCTAGCTTGTTGGGTTGTTGGGATGAATAAAATGGTTTGTTCACAGTAAGTGAACCAGAGCACACAGTAAGAGTTCTAAACACTTTGTTATTAATAAGGTGTTGTGTGTGTGTGTGTGTGTGTGTGTGTGTGTGTGTGTGTGTGTGTATGTGAGGGAAAAGGCAATGAAAGAAAAGCTAATGTAAATCTTTCTAGATTTGAAGTCAGAATAAAGGAAATTACCTTCTAGAATTCTGTTTTTCATCTGCATAAAACATAAAAAAACTCTTTAAACAAACATTTTCCAAAGAATCCTGAACTGCTTGAGAATTTATCTCTAACACCAATTCCCTAAGGTAACCTGTGGATTTACCAATTAGTAATTGTTAAGTATTTGAGCTGAATCTTAAAATCACTCAACATTATTTCCTAACAAAAGAATAACAGGATATTAGTTTGGAACATTTTCCTGCATAGACTCCCACTTGCTACTCATTCTTCTCTTTAGTTGTTCAAAGATAAAATTGACTAAATGAGTGTGTCAGAGCCAACTCTCTACCAGATGAAGTCAGTTCTAAAAGGTCATAATAAAATTAGTAAAGGCAGATGGAAAATGTGCAGATAACAGCTGGTAGCCACCAAAGTGTGCACACTGGTACAATTGTGACAGTAGACATTGCTCTTTCATCTCTTTTCTTTCTCTACATGCATTCTTTAATTCCCAGGAACACAATTATCTTGGTGGTTGAAATTCAATAGTATACATTACAGATTGAGGGTTAGGAAGACATCATTAGGTTCTTAGCCAATATAGAATTCTACTTGTCGATACAGACTATCAATGAGTAAGCATGAATAGAATCCTGGCTTGTTAAAAATAGTTTTGGGGACTTGGATATAGATTCTAAAAGCTTAACCACCCAACACTGTTATTAGCCAACAAATCTTTTAAAATCAATTCTTCCCACTAATGTTAAAGAAGAGAAAATACAAATTATATTTTAAAAAACAGAGAAAAGATTTATGTCCTCTTATAATCAGTTTTCTGCCATTCAGTTTCCATAAACTCAAGTTTTTAAACAATTTAAAAAAATTCCTGTGATACTTCAGTTGGATTCTGTTTAATTTAATCAGCATTTAGTGTTTCAAAATATAAAATATAAATTCTAAGCATGTTTAACATGCTTATTCTTTCACCTTGTTTTTATATACATATTAATAGTTAAATCCATAGCTGTATCAGAGATATAGGCCAGAGCAACTCAAAGACAGTAATTATTTTAGTGAACTCAATTCTCAGGATAAAATAGAAATAAAAATATATTTGAGTTTTTACATGTAATTTTCCCTCTCACATTAATATTTTTAAAAGTTTGTGGAGACAAGAATCCAGTTGTAAAGACATGGTGGATGGCTGTTGTTGCACTGAATAATGGGATGCATATAATGCAGGCATTCATTTATTAAACACCAAATAACCACTCACTCCTGGTTAGTGTTTTTCTCCCCTCTTGGAGAACTGTAAATTAAACAAAAATTTAATTCTATGAACAAGCTCCAGAAAACTTGGAGGCACTAATATTCTTTGATCACCTTCTTCTATTTCCATTTTTCATTTTGTAGGACCCAGGTGTCTGCTTACAAGATGACAAAGATTTTGTTTAATACTGTATCAATGTTCTTGGTTTACCATTGACAGATTTGAAAAGGTTGTTGAAAACTGAATGCATATATGCAAATGTTTTGTTATTAAATGGAAACATTCCAAGAACTCAAATGATCCATGTGAAATTTTAATTATAACTTAACAGCTGCTTGAGCTAATTGAAGGATATCAGAAAGGTGATTTCCTTCTCATTGTAATTAAAGAGTTAAGCCTAATTTGCCGTTGTCAGAACAAGACTAAATGCCAATCTGGTCTGCCTAATTATGTTAAAAGGTAAACAGATAACTGGTAGAAAAGGGTAGGGCCCACCGTAGACAAAGACAACAGGTTCAAAATGTGACATCACCACCCATTCCTATTGAAATGTGAGCAATGACCTTTAAGCAAAGTAGCAACTGTTCTCAACTTCTGCTCTGAAGGCTGCAATTTCATCCTGCAGCATCATCTGTTCATTCCCTCTCACAGCCAATTTTATTTTCCTTCAATTTCTCAATCTTTTCTGCAAGGGCCCTCAGTGATCTTGTCCCTTATAAGAGAAGAAAACGGAGGTGGAGAAAAGGCAAGACAATCTTCCAAGCAAACAATTGGTGGCAAAACAAGACTCTTGACTAAATGCTATGGTGCTTTGTCCCACAACTCTGTGTTTTGTATTAATGACAAAAATGGAATTTATCTAGCTTTCAATTTACGACATTACAGTAATAAATAGGGGAATACAACTTGAAGCCTTTTAATGCTATCACTTGTCCCTTTATTCTTGAAGATCCAGAAAGCTGTTTTTGAAATATTGTGTTTAACCAGAGTGCTATGGAAGAGTGTCCATTATGTGCAATATCATCCTTTAATATCCTAACTGAAAGGAATTAAAGTTCTTAGTAAGTAGTGTAAGGTTTTTTTGCGGTTTTGCTGTTCCATCACTAAGTCATGTCCAACTCTGGTATCCCACTGATTGCCGCAGGCCAGGCTCCTCTGTCCTCTACTATCTCCTGGACTTTAGGTGCAAAATAAAGGAATCACTTTAAGCCTGATATTTTATACTATTTATAAAACCCTGCCTCACTTTCTGAGTAGGTTTCTGGATATTAAAATAGGGAGGTAGAATTCAGCTGCCAAGAGTCCTGGCAATCCCAATGCTTCCTGGATGATTCTTCTTGTTCTTTTTTTTTATGAATTCATTTTCTATCAGCCCATAACATAAGGGTAGCCAGTATTTGTTTCTGTTCTTTTTTTTTTTTTTTTCTTACTTTCTTCAAAAAAAGACTCTTAAGTAAACGCATTTGTAGTGGAGTAGGGGACTGCAGGAGAAGGGGCTTATTTAATCATTTTCAGCTCTTTCTCGATGGGCACATGTCTCCTGTCCCCTGATTCAAATACATATTGCAAGGAAGGCAAAACTGAACAGAGAGAACCACTGTCAGATTGAACCACTGCCCCTGTGTGTGATCCATGTGTTAGCTCTCAGGCCTGTCAGAGGAGTTTATGTAGTTTATATATAGAGGCCCAATGCTCTGTAATTCTTTATCAGAGCAATAATCACTTTGCTTAGAACAGTAACACATATTATTATTAAAGTTTGGACTCACTTTTTCTGATCTATGCTGAATCCCATAATGTTATTATCTGATTATACATTCACTGCAAAGAATTACTCAAATTCAACCTGTTTAACTTCTTCCCCTGAAAACGAGATCCCTTGCTAATATGACCCACATCTCCAATATTACCTTTCCAGCTACAGTGTCTCTATCTAAAATTATTCAACCTACATAACACTGACACTAATCTTCCATAAAACATCACTTAGTAGGTAATGCCATCCTACTGCTCAAAACCATTTAACACTGGGAATTTCCTATAATGCTTAAATTCCTTAGGCTGACATTAAAAGCTCTCATAATTTTACCCTAAACTCTTCCACTTGTAATAATTTTAGGCATCACAAAACTACTCTAAATAGTTAAAGCAGAAAAGGCATTTGTTAGGAGAATCATTGGGTTGCTCACAGAATAGTTGAACAGGCATAAGAACCTGGCTCAAAAAATGGAAATAAAGAAGAGAGGCCAGACAGCACAAACCAGCTCAAAATTGTGCCATCGGACTATTTTGGTGAGGACACTGATCCACCACTGATGTCGTAGCTTGCCACTCCTGGCACCAACACTGCTGATGTCAACATTGGATACACTGCCATTCATGCCACAGCAAATGGATATAGCTGCTTCCAGTTCCAGGATTGATACCTCATTATGAAGACACCCTGTTTCTGATTCCATGTTCCAAACAAGCCTTCTGGCTGACCAAACCTATGTCTATGCACTATCTTTTAGTGTAAGGGTGAGGAGCAAGCAGTGAGACTTCCCAAGTTATAGAGTGAGAAGAAAGTTAGCTTCCTACCAATACTCATATGGAAAGAATTATTCAACCAGGAACAAGAATTCAGATGGCAAAGAGAACAGAATATAAACAAAGGTAAAGGCCTCAGGTGAAACAACAGGGAGGGAACACAGCCCCACTCATCAACAGAAAATTGGATTAAAGATGGCCGCAGGCATCAAAACAAGACCCAGTTTCCCCCTCAGTCAGTCTCTCCCACTAGGAAGCTTCCATAAGCTTCTTACCCTTATCCATCAGAGGGCCAACAGAATGAAAACCACAATCACAGAAAACTAATCAAACTTATCACCTGGATCACAGCCTTGTCTAACTCAGTGAAACTGAGCCACGACCTGCAGGGCCACCCAAGATGGACGGGTCGTGGTGGAAAGTTCTGACAAAATGTGGTCCACTGGAGAAGGGAATGGCAAACCACTTCAGTATTCTTGCCTGAGGACCCCATGAACTGTATGAAAAGGCAAAAAGACAGGACACTGAGAGATGAACTCCCCGGGTCGGTAGGTGCCCAATATGCTACTAGAGATCAGTGGAGAAATAACTCCAGAAAGAATGAAGGGATGGAGCCAAAGCAAAAACAACACCCAGTTGTGGATGTGACCGGTGATGGAAGTAAAGTCTGATGCTGTAAAGAATAATATTGCACAGGAACCTGGAATGTTAGGTACATGAATCAAGGCAAATTGGACGTGGTCAAACAATAGATGGCAAGAGTGAACGTTGACATTTTAGGAAACAGTGAACTAAAATGGACTGCAGTGGGTGGATTTAACAGAGATGACCAATATATCTACTACTGTGGGCAAAAATCCCTTAAAGGAAATGGAGTAGCCATCATAGGAAACAAAAGAGTCTGAAATGCAGTACTTGGATGAAATCTCAAAAACAACAGAATGACCTCTGTTCATTTTCAAGGCAAACCATTCAATATCACAGTAATCCAAGTCTGTGCCCTGACCAGTAACGCTGAAGAAGCTGAAGTTGAACAGTTCTATGAAGACCTACAAGACCTTCTAGAACTAATACGCCAAAAAGATATCCTTTTCATTATAGGGGACTGGAACTCAAAAGTAGTAATTCAAGAGATACCTGGAGTAACAGGCGAATTTGGCCTAGGAATACAAAATGAAGCAGGTCAAAGGCCAACAAAAATTCACCAAGAGAACACACTGGTGATAGCAAATATCCTCATCTAACAACACAAGAGAAGACTCTACACATGGACATCACCACGTGGTCAATACCAAAATCAGATTGATTATATTATTTGCATCCAAAGATGAAGAAGCTCTATACAGTGAACAAAAGCAAGACCAGGAGATGACTGTGGCTCAGATCATGAACTCCTTATTGCCAAATTCAGACTGAAATGAAAGAAAGTAGGGAAAAACACTAGACCATTAAGGTATGACCTAAATCAAATCCCTTATGATTTTTTTTTCCATTTATTTTTATTAGTTGGAGGCTAATTACTTTACATCATTACAGTAGTTTTTGTCATACATTGAAATGAATTAGCCATGGATTTACATGTATTCCCCATCCCGGTCCCCCCTCCCACCTCCCTCTCCACCCGATCCCTCTGGGTCTTCCCAGTGCACCAGGCCCGAGCACTTGTCTCATGCACCCAACCTGGGCTGGTGATCTGTTTCACCCTAGATAATATACATGTTTCAATGCTGTTCTCTTGAAACATCCCACCCTCGCCTTCTCCCAGAGTCCACAAGTCTGTTCTATACATCTGAGTCTCTTTTTCTGTTTTGCATATAGGGTTGTCGTTACCATCTTTCTAAATTCCATATATATGTGTTAGTATACTGTAATGGTCTTTATCTTTCTGGCTTACTTCACTCTGTATAATGGGCTCCAGTTTCATCCATCTCATTAGAACTGATTCAAATGAATTCTTTTTAATGGCTGAGTAATATTCCATGGTGTATATATACCACAGCTTCCTCATCCATTCGTCTGCTGATGGGCATCTGGGTTGCTTCCATGTCCTGGCTATTATAAACAGTGCTGCGATGAACATTGGGGTGCACGTGTCTCTTTCAGACCTGGTTTCCTCAGTGTGTATGCCCAGAAGTGGGATTGCTGGGTCATATGGCAGTTCTATTTCCAGCTTTTTAAGAAATCTCCACACTGTTTTCCATAGTGGCTGTACTAATTTGCATTCCCACCAACAGTGTAAGAGGGTTCCCTTTTCTCCACACCCTCTCCAGCATTTATTGCTTGTAGACTTTTGGATAGCAGCCATCCTGACTGGCGTATAATGGTACCTCATTGTGGTTTTGATTTGCATTTCTCTGATAATGAGTGATGTTGAGCATCTTATGAGCATCTTACAAGCACCTTATGATTATAAACTGGAAGTGACGAATAGATTCAAGGGATTAAATCTGATACAGAGTGCCTGAAGAACTATGGACAGAAGTTTGTGATATTGGACAGGAGGCAGTGATCAAGACTATCCCCAAGAAAAAGAAATGCAAAAATGTTGTCTGAGGAGGCCTTACAATAGCTGAGAAAAGAAGAGAAGCTAAAGGCAAAGGAGAAAAGGAAAGATAAACTCATCTGAATGCAGAGCTCCAAAGAATAACAAGGAGAGATGATAAAGCCTTCCTCAGTGATCAATGCAAAGAAATAGAGGAAAACAATAGAATGGGGAAGACTAGAGCTCGCTTCAAGAAAATTAAAGATACCAAGGGAACATTGCATGCAAAGATGGGTACAATAAAGGATAGAAATGGCATGGATGTAACAGAAGCAGAAAATATTAAGAAGAGGTGGCAAGAATACAAAGAAGATCGATACAAAAAAGAAAAATCATCTTGACCCACATAACCATGATGGTGTGATCACTCACCTAGAGCCAGACATCCTGGAATGTGGTCAAGGTCCACTATCTTGTGAACAAAGATAGTGGAGGTGATGGAATGCCAGTCGAGCTATTTCAAATCCTAAAAGATGATGCTGTGAAAGTGCTGCACTCAATATGCCAGCAAATTTGGAAAACTCAGCAGTGGCCACAGGACTGGAAAAAGTCAGTTTTCATTCCAATTCCAAAGAAAGGCAATGCCAAAGAATGTTCAAACTACTGCACAATTGCACTCATCTCACACGCTAGCAAAGTGATGTTAAAAATTCTCCAAGCCATGTTTCATCAGCATGTGAACCATGAACTTCCAGATGTTCAAGCTGGATTTAGAAAAGGCAGAGGGACCAGAGATCAAATTGCCAACATCTATTGCATCATCAAAAAAGCACGAGAGTTCTTAAAGAGATGGAAGTAACAGACCACCAACCCACCTCCTGAGATGTCTGTATGCAGGTCAAGAAACAACAGTTAGAACTGGACATGGAACAACAGACTGGTTCCAAATCAGGAAAGGAGTATGTCAAGGCTGTATATTGTCACTTGGCTTATTTAACTTACATGCAGAGTACATCATGTGAAATGTCAGGATGGATGAAGCGCAAGCTGGAATCAAGATTGCTGGGAGAAATATCAATAGTCAAGGATATGAAGATGACACCCCCCTTATGGCAGAAAGTGAAGAAGTACTGAAGAGCCTCTTGATGAAAGCGAAAGAGGAAAGTGAAAAAGTTGGCTTAAAGCTTAACATTCAGAAAACTAAGATCATGGCATCCTGCCCAGTCACTTCATGGCACATAGATTGGGAAATAATGGAAACAGTGAAAAACTTTATTTTTTGGGGGGAGTGCAGATGGTGATTGCAGCCATGAAACTAAAAGATGCTTGCTCCTTGGGAGAAAAGCTATGACCAACCTAGACAGCATATTAAAAGCAGAAACATTATTTTGCCCACAAAAGTCTGTCTTCGCAAAGTTATGGTTTTTCCAGTAGTCATGTATGGATGTGAGAGTTGGGCTATAAAGAAAGCTGAGCTTCGAAGAATTGATGCTTTTGAACTGTGGTGTTAGAGAAGACTCTTGAGAGTCCCTTGGACTGCAAGGAGATCAAACCAGTCCATCCTAATGGAAATCAGTGCTGAATATTCATTGGAAGGACTGATGCTGAAGCTGAAACTCCAATACTTTGGTCACCTGATGCGAAGAACTGACTCATTGGGAAAGATCCTGATGCTGGGAAAGATTGAAGGCAGGAGGAGAAGAGGATGACAGAGGATGAGATGGTTGGATGACATCACCAACTTGATGGACATAAGTTTGAGTAAGCTCTGGGAATGGTAATGGACAGGGAACCTGTCATGCTGCAGTCCATGGGGTCACAAAGAGTCGGACATGACTTAGCACCTGAACTGAACAGGTGCTAAGACAGAACAAGAGTTTTTTTGGGTATCTAATGTCCTAACCAAACCACTCATTCACTAATCTATGTTAAATTAGGTCCTATTTCTCCTCACTTTCACAAATCATTGAATTAGTTATGATTCTGCATATTAAGACATCTAGCATAACACCAAAAAATAGTAGTTCCTAATTCATGAATAAATACTACTTCCAGCTGAAATGCTTTTCTCTCTACCTTGACATCTACCCAACCTAAGGATTTACTTGAATTCCATCTTGTGCATGGAGTTATCAGAACACTCAACTCATTGTTAGCTGTCTTCTAAATTCCTCCTCTATTTAATCTATATCATTCATTTTGGTGTTTATCATTCATATTGTCACACTGTTCACATCTGTTCACGTGTGTAGTTTTATATCCACAGATTTCAACATTCATGATGATAAGATTGAATGTTTGAAGCAACTTTGGCACAAATCATCATATTTTGGGGATAGGAGCACATAATAAATGCCTACTGTTTGTCTATCTTTCCCTGAAGTAGGTTTTTAGTTAACTTTTTAATCACCTACCTCCACATAGTTCCTCATTCTATAACAGGGAAAATGTAGAAAAAAATTGGGTTAATAAGTTAACTGATTTTGTGTTAATTGAGGCATTATCATAATAAGCTGCTAGAATTTTTCATTCTTATATAATTAACTCTGTACCACTTAACAAAAATTCCATAAGACATAATGGGAAAGAATTGAGAACAATAAGTTTACCCAGGGCAGAAATGCCATGATAAATAACAAGAATTCAAGGTCTCTCATCCTGCATAAAATAGGAATTGCCAGTCATTCAGATAAATCACCCACCACCCCTCTGCCACTAGCTCTTACCATGAGCTTCTGACATGACTCGTCTAAATCAACAAATGCACTTTCTTGACACTGTCCTTTTGCAGAATTTTGTTCCCCCTTATCCTCGTTCTTTTCATAGCCATGTTTCTCAGAAGAGAAGCCCATGCTCACTGTCTTTGTACCCTAAAACCTATGGAAGTTAGTAACACTACTCCAGTTAATCTGCTAACACTGACTTCCCCATGTATTTTTCTTTTGCTCACCTTAGTGCACTTTTTTCAGAATTTCCCATAATGTGACCTTTAGGTGTAATCAGATACAATGGCCATTCCCACTGTTTGGAAACAAGTCTCCTCCTTAGCTTTATACTGTTTCTTTCCCAGGTCTCTATTCAACTCTATTTCTTAAAAAAAGCATTTTTAAAAGAGATTTCCTCTACTTCAATCCACCTCTAAGAAAGGATGTTCTCCACCCTGTCCATAAGCTCCTCAGAAACTATTATAAACAAATCAACATACTGTACACCTTAAACTTTCACAATGTTCTTTGCCAATTAATTTCTCAATAAAGCTGGAACAATGAAATACAAATATTAATGTTTCCCAAATTATTGCCCTTCACCTTAGTCCCCTCTTACTTTTCCATGTAATTATATGTCTAAATCCTGCACTCGTTTCCGGCTTCTTTATAGGAGAAACTAGTTTACCTACAAGGCCTACTGCTACCTAACATAGAGCAAGCACTCCTTACATGTTTTGTTTTGTTAGTATGAAATTGACCACAATCATTCTCTGGAATTTCTGGTACAATGCCATGTGTTAGAGTGACTATCATGTATAGGGCAATGACTCAAATCTCTATCTTTAGCCTGGATTTTTCTCTAGAGCTCATGTCATATAATCAACTGATTTTTGGTTAAAAACTTAATGTCCTTCTGACAACCAGAATCTTGTCTAAGATTCAAAACTGCAGAAGAAATGCACCTATTTCACCTCCTTTAGACTGGACTTTTGTCAAATACTGAATCCTTTCCAGAATCAGAAGGAAGCTTTGACAGTCCCCAAATCATGGTTGTGATGCACAGATGCTGCCAGTTATGTCACAAAGGAAGGGATGAAGGTGGTACCACTGTTTCTACCCAAACAATAAGGATAAATTTAGACCCAGGTTAGGGCTGGCTTCATTTCTTCTGCTCCCTCATTTGTAAAGCATATATAATAATAACATATCTAACATGACTGGGGAAATACATTCCAAAAAATGTATACAAAGTTCTAAGCTATTAATACTGCATTTTAAAAAGTTATCACTATTTCCTACATTCTTTGTGGAAAACTATGTTTTAGATGCAGATAATGTCCTTTTAGGGGATACTTATTAAGTAAGGAATCAGGTATTTATGCTCAAATTAAACTAAAATTTAATTTGCATTTGCTCCAGAATCCTATCATTTTGTCATTGTGTAGCATTTTTTTCTAATTAAATTGATCAAATTTATAAGTTTATATAAATAATAAGGTTATTTTGAACTCTTGAGAATATCTTTAATTTATTTTGAGCACTTTAAGGACTTCTTTGCCTAGCTTTCCAATCAAGACAAATTATGAACAATTGTTACTCTGTGCTATCTTGTCTAGGCACTAAAGTCACAGCAATTGAAGGTTTGCTGAATTGCTTCAGTTGTCCAGACTATTAGGAACTAGCAGTAATTATATCAGTAAACCTTGGAGCACTCCTGATGACCTAAATATACCACAGAGCGCTTTCTGTGGATTTTCCATCTCATCCCATAGACTGCTAAAAAGACATGCAATTAAAGGTCAAGATCTAATAAAAATTAATAATTTTACTACTCCACAAAGGATGTTCTTAAGTGCAACTGGCATTTTATTTATTTACAGACTTAGTTTTAGCTTTCACTGCAAGGCTGTGGCAGTAGGGACACAATGACTATTGACTATTTGCACAGTTTGGTGCCACTTCCTTGACCTGTCTTAACTCACAGTGGTTTCATCCACCATTGCTTCTGCATAATCAGCACAATGTCAGTACAATTAAAAAGGTAAATCATGTCTGAATATTATTAGGGAAATGTCCTGATCCTGCAGGCCACCTGTAAGGGACTCAGGGATCCTCAACACTTGACCAACACTTTTAGAACTACTGTTCTATGGCACAGAACAGTCAAGGTGTCAATACCATCCACTCTGTAAATCCCAAACCAGTGAGACTAAACAATGATGTCCCTGACCTCAATCAGGAAAAATCTACCAAAACTTTATCTTGATTTTCATTTCAAAGTTTAGGCCTATACCACAAAGTGTCTTTTATAGAGTGTTTCAAATAAAATTTGGCAATATATTTCAGAGCTAAAACTACTTAGAAGAAAACTGGAATATATCTTTGTGACCTTGAGTTAGGTAATAGTTTCTTAGAAATGAATGTACTTTCTCCAAGGAAAACATATAAACGGCAAACAGACAGATAAAAATGCTCAACCTCATTGGTCAGTAGATAAATACAAATCAAAACTATGAGATACCACTTCATATTCACAAGGAAGGCAATAAGTACAAAGACACACAAAAACAAGTATTGGCAGGATGTAGGGAAATTGAGATCCTCATACATTGTTGGTATGAATGCAAAATGGTACAGCTGCTATGGAAAACAAGTTAGCAGTTGCTCAAAAGGTTAAATATAGAGTTACCATATGATCCAAAATTCCACTGCTAGGTAAATACCAAAGAAAAATGAAATCCAATGTCCATATAAAACCATGTGCATAAATATTCACTGTAGCATAATTCATCATAGCCAAAAAGTAGGAACAGCCCAAATGTTCATCAACTGATAAGTGGATAAACAACATGTGCTATATTCATACAATGGAATACTATTTGGCAATTTTAAAAATAAAGTACTAATATGTGCAAGAAAATAGATGAATCTTAAAAAGTATGCTAAGTAAAGAAAACCACATGCAAACAACCACATACTGTGTGAGTTTTGTGATTCCACTGGCATGAGATGTACAGAATAGGAAAATCTATGGAGACAGAAAGTATGTTGGTAGGAGAATATTGGAGGGAAATGGGAGTGACTGCTAACAGCGTGGGGTTTCTTTTAGGAAAACAAAAATGTTCCATAGCTAGTTTTCATAGATTATTGAACAAACCTTTCAGTCAGTTCAGTTCAGTCGCTCAGTCGTGTCCGACTCTTTGCGACCCCATGAATCACAGCACGCCAGGCCTCCCTGTCCACCACCAACTCCCAAAGTTTTCTCAAACCCATGTCCATCGGGTCAGTGATGCCATCCAGCCATCTCATCCTCTGTCATCCCCTTCTCTTGCCCCCAATCCCTCCCAGCATCAGGGTCTTTTCCAATGAGTCAATTCTTCACAGGAGGTGGCGTAATCCTTTACATATACCAAAAAACATTGAATTGTATACTTAAAAAAAAAAATCATTCAGACAGGAGCCATCAGGCTTTTGGTTAGTGACTATGTGTGTGTGTTAGTTGCTCAGTCATATCTGACAGTTTGTGACCTCATGGACTGTAGCCCACCAGGTTCCTTTGTCCATGGAATTCTCCAGGCCAGAATACTGGAGTGGGTTGCCATTTCCTTCTCCAGGGGATCTTCCCAACCCAGGGATCAAACCCAGGTCTCCTGCATTGCAGGTGGATACTTTACTGTCTGAGCTACTAGAGAAGCCCAGTAGACTATACCAATGTTTATCAAACTAATATAAGAATATTTATATATCAGTATTTACTGAATTAGAAACTAAAATTTAGGCTGCTAAGAAACTGTATAAACAAATCCTCAGAAGTAGCTGAACTGTAGAACTGAAAATAAATAAATTTTAATTCATTTTCATTCATAAATGATGTATAGTCTTCAGATCACTTTTTCAGGAGATGGGGTCAGGATCTGCTATAACTAGGTAACACTGGCTAAGCTAACTTTCTGTGCTTGTTTCTTCATCTGTATAATTGGAAATTTTCCATATTGAAGATTTAATGTAGAAATAGTAATTTTTAGCACAATGTTTTTTTCTAGTAATACACATGTAATGATATATTTTTAGAACTCTAAACATTTGGTATCATTGGCACACCTTTTCACAACAAAATTCACATATATGACATATAATCCAATTAAAAACTATGGATCATGCCCAGAGATCTCTTTTTCAGTTTTAGTATCTGGACCACTTTTTAAAACAATTCTAGGAAAAATTCTAATACCAACATTTTGGGCAAAAGGAAGAAAGGTATACTCATTTCCAGACTGTTTCATGGCTAAAGAAACTCTCTAAAATTCTTTTTATGACTCATATTTCCCTATCATGACAAAAGTAAATTTAAAGCAACTGAGAAGATAAACGGCTCCTCAAAAAAAGTTGGGGAGGGAAAACTAATTTGGGACTATGTTAGCAAAAAATTCATTTGTCATGAATGCATTGAGGTATCTTGGAAAATGACTAGAACCTCGTTGCATACTGTGTGACTAGAAAGACCAACAACTGTTTTCTTCCTCTTCTTTAGTCAAACTGCCTCCTACTGCCTCAGTTCCTATCCACTGAGGGTTAATAGCAATATTAACTCTCCCTGGTAGCCAAGTAGGTGCCCAGCAGAAAGGCACAGGGATGGGTAGGGGGCAGAGAAAGAGGAGGAAGACTCACCGACCAGGAGAGGGAGGATGGGGAGTGAACTTGTGAGAACTAATTTGTCTAGTATTCAGTAACAAAAGGACCACGTCTGTGTCATGTGTTAATGAAGCATCAATCACTGGATAACTGCTTGACTCACATAATGAGAATATTCTCCGGCCAGCCCTGTGTTCTGTACAGACAGCTGGGGAGATAATAACCCAAATGGAATTTTTATTCTAATGCAACTCCCATCCTTTAAACACAAAAACGAAACAGATTAAAGTTGGTAAAAATGAACAGCCTTTCATAAAGCTTAGTGTGGTAGTGTGTTTATTCCAGCAGTGATGCCCGAAGAGCCTGAAATGTCTCCACTTGGTTGTTGGGATTCTCCAGTTTAATGGCCCTTTTCTTTTTAATTCATTATGAGTTGCTTTAGTCTCTCCAGTCATGGAGTCTATTAACATTGGTTCATCTGGTTGCACTTCAGTCAAGTTCCTCCTCCCACTCCCCACCCCTTTATAAGGAGGCTTTGAAAAATTGTACTTTATTATAGATTAAATTTATTTTAAAATCAAAATTACACCTATATTGATATTTACATGAAATATTTAAAATATATATTTATACCTACTTTACATACACAATTGTTGAAAAATAGGTTAATTACTACAAAAATTCACAGAAAACAGATCAGCATCATTGGAACAGAAATTTAGGTCATATGTTGGAGGAAAAAAGTCCCCCATCTCTTATTTATTTTTCTACTCTAAAAAACAAAATCTAAGCAAAAAGGTAGACTCTTTACTTGTTAGACTACAGCAACTTCTCTCCTAAGGACATTTTACAGATAAATTTGAAAATTGACATGAATAAAAAGAAAAATGACTTCCCAGGTAGCTCAGTGGTAAAGAATTCACCTGCCAATGCAGGAGATGCATGATCTTTGGGTTGGGAAGATGCCCTGGAGTAGGAAATGGTAGCCCATTCCAGTATTCTTACCTGGAAAATTCCATGGACAGAGGAGCCTGGAGGGCTACAGTCCATGGGGTAGCAAAGAGTTGGACACAACTGAGCACTCACAAACGGAAAAATAGCTTTTGACATTTCATGATTTTTCTAAGAAATAATCAGCAACTAGAAAATCCACCTGAGTTTTTCTAAATGTAGGTCATGAGGCACAGTGAAATCAGTGCATTAGGGCACTCGATATGTTGTCACTAGAGAAATAATGAACTCTCCATGAAAGAGATTTCTAAAGGACAATTTAAAAAGGGGCCGAGAGGAAATAGGGAAAATAGTAAGCCTAAGAATGGCAAACAGAAGGAAAAAAATTAATGAGGTCAAGTTGAAAATATAATTTAAGATAAAAAGCCTCATTGAACTCTTCCTGCTGTTCTGCTATAACAGAATGATATAATCGGCTTCCTTGATCTCTGGGATAGACTCCAACTCACGGAAGCTGCTTTAGCATGAAGAAATCACATATAAAATGCTTCTGTTAATGAGTAGACATACACTATCTTATATTCGTGTATTTTAGGATAGAAATAATTAAATTTTACAATAATAACATTTTAAAATTTATTTTTAGATCTATATACTGTAAGGCTGCCAGAAATCCTTGATTTCTTCACGTAACTTGACACTAATGTTTTAATTAACTTTTTTTTTAAACCTGATCAAATCTTTGTTAATCAAAGAACTATGGGACTAATGATTAACTTGATTAATAAGAGTGATAGCAATTCTAATAATCGATCTATATTTTCACCACAAGTTTCTAATTTTGCTTTGGTTTCAACATTGAAATCCCTTGCTCCTTGAAATAGAAATAAAATCCACCCCCACCCCCTAGCCCCACAAACCAAGATTCTGAGTCAACTTTTTCCATAAAAAATCACTAGCATGCAGGTACTTGTGGATTTCCATAAGCAAAGAAGGATAATGGTAAATTTAATTTTCTGTAGCCCATACTGTGGTGCTGGAGAAAATGCTTGAGAGTCCCTTGAATTGCAAGGAGATCAAACTAGTCAATCCTAAAGGAAATCAATCCTGAATATTCATTAGAAGGACTGATGCTGAAACTAAATCTCCAATATTTTGGCCATCTGATGCAAAGGGCTGACTCATTGGAAAGCCCCAGATGCTGGGAAAGACTAAGGGCAGAAGGAAAAGGAGTCACAAAGGATGAGATAGTTGGATGGTATCACTGACTCAATGAACATGAATTTGAGCAAACTCCTGGAGATAGTGAAGGACAAGGCAGACTGGCATGCTGTAGTCCATGGGGTTGCAAAGATCCAGACATGACTTAATGACTGAACACCAACAACAAGCTCGTACTGGGCTTCCCTGGTGGCTCTTTGGTAAAGAATACACCTGCAATGCAGGAGACACAAGAGATGCACGTTCAGTCCCTGGGTTGGGAAGATTCCCTGGAGGAGAGCATGGCAACCCACTCCAGTATTTTTGCCTGGAGAATCCCATGGACAGAGAACCCTGGCGGACTACAGTCCATAGGGTCACAAATGTCAGATATGATTGAAGCGACTGAGTACACACACAGCTCATATTAAAAAATGTGCTTTCTTATTTTAAAATATAAAATTACACGGTAATATTAACATGCTTTTTCCAACTCTGTACCTCTTCATCTCTTTTTGAGAATCACTTTATATAGAGGTCTAATTTGGTCAGACTTCTCCATAAAACAGCTGGGAACTGGATCAGAAGTCTTTTAGCCCAGCCTCCAGTATGGCCGCAAAGAGTTGGACACGACTGAGTGATTGAACAACAAGCAACATGGCCCCCAATGATCCCTGTCTTCAGGTATGAGTCTATGTAACCTCCTCCTGTACTGTACCAGGGTTGTCTGTGTTAACCACAGAATATGGCAGAAGTGATGATATATGTTTTCTGAGGTGAGTTATGAATATACCATAGCTCTTGTTTGTCTGCCCTCTCTCTCTCTTTCTCTCTCTCTCTCTTTTGGATCATTTACTCTTGAAGAAGGCCGTTTCCATGTGATGAGCAGTCCTAGAGGAAAGGACCTTGAGGCCTCTGACCAACAGCCACGAAGGAACTGAAGCGACTGGCAAGAGCCACAGGAGTGAGGTAGAAAGCAGATTCTCTGGACCTAGTCAACCCTTTAGATGACCACAGCCTTGGCCTACATCATGGCGGCAACCTCATGAGAGACACTGAATCGGAATTACCCACCTAAATTGCTCTCAGACTCTTGATCCTAAGGAACTGTGTGAGATAAATAAGTCTTTGTTATTTTGAGTTTGTTATGAAGTGACTGATAATTAACACAGTACCCACTAGCGTTCTGCAACCAAGTAGGTATAGTGATTAAAACAGTGATACATTTCTACTGCCAATAGCTATGCTGTCCCTCTCGTATAGTAGAACTGGTCCAATGTGGTTGTAGAACCAGGATATGGATAATTCCCTGCTTTTCCTAATGCAAGTCTATGCCTGCATGCTTGAGTGTGTGCTAAGTTGCTTCAGTCGTGTCCACTCTTTGCAACCCCATGGACTATAGCCCATCAGGCTCTTTTCTGTCCATGGAATTTCCCAGGCAAGAATACTGGAGTGGGTTGCAATTTCTTTCTCCAGGGGATCTTCCCAATCCAGGGATCAAACTTGCATCCTCTGAGTCTCCTGCTTTGACAGGTGGATTCTTTACCACTGTGCCACCTGGGAAATCCATGCCTGTATAAGTTACATAATTAAAACCCGAAGTTAAAAAGAAAAAAAAGAGACTGATTTATTGTGCACATGGCATTTTTACTGCATATACTTTATAAATAATCCTTTGAATAATATTCAAAATGGAAAATTGAGGTTATGAGAGTTTCACTAACATTTTCATTCTGTTAAAATAAGTTCATAATGCTAACCTACATGCATTGTTTGCAGACTTCATGATTTTGAGATTTATAAGAATTTGAATAGTTAGCACTAATGAACACTAGATGAATAAGTGAGTGATCTAATTTACTGTACTACTAGGTTATATTTTAATATTAGAGAGGAATGTGAAAACAAATGATCAGAACAAATAGCTATCAGTCCTGTATAAATAACAAAATTGCATGCTGTAGCCACATATCTAGACAGTGGTATATTCTCTAAGAGAACAAGTTTATAGAAAACACTTCATCTCAGTCATGTTAGTAGGAAATCAAATTCATTAGAAAGAGAATGGATCCTGAGGCCTCAACTAAGTTATCTATGTTGGTAACCCAGCATCCATTATAGTCTTGATTTTGTCTATTCCAGGAGAGGACAGGGTCAAAGATGATTTAATTCTATTGGATTCCAAGGGATGACTTTATTTTCATCGTGGCAGGTGACAAAGGAAGCTGAATCCTGGGATCAAGTTCATCTGATAGGTTTTCATGTAAAGACATGACTCACACAAAGAGCAGAAAGTGTAAAAACTGAGGTGATATGATAATTATTGTATGACAAACCAAACAGACTATGGAAATCCTCTGAGCTTCCTCTGAAGAACCCACCTAAATTATCAAATCTAAATCCAGGGGCAAAGCGCCATAGGTCCTCTAGCCTGCCCACCCTTGGAACTCTGACTGCTGCATGTCATCCCTAAATTCACAAGTTACTGCGGAGAACTAAGACAGGCCCAAGTTGGAGACCCCGTAGTTCTCAACATCAAGTAGTCCATTCACCTACCCACTGTTGGTCACATTGTCCTTCTTCTTTAAGGGACACAGCTCTGACTTGGACTGCCTCTACTTGGGGCACTGATTAAGAAACTGAAAAGACTTGGCAGGGATAGAGACGCAGAGTAGTAACTGCATTTCTGCAGTACAGAAGTGAGTACAAGCTCTCAAATTCTCCCAGTCAGATTCACACGTATAAGAGAGAGAATGTTCGGACATGTCAGTCACATGACAAATGAGTTCAGCTTCTTCTCTTGGCTGCCCCTTCCCTGTATGTAGCCCTATTTCCAGGGAAGTCACGCCAGGCTGGTCTTCATGTGAAGCTGGCCACTGACTGGACCAGGTGTAGAGTGGTGTGGTATTAGACTCATGGATAACCGATCGCTGAGCTGGCCAGTAAGCTATCATGCTCACTAGAAGAGATGTATAAGAACACTACTTGGCTTCAGGCAGAATAATACCTTTTTTTTTTTTTTTTTTTTCACAAATGCTGACACATGTATAAGAGTATTATTCTTTCCCAAAGCTTCTATTTTTCAACTTTCTTCCTTCTCTCTGTATCTTATATGCCAAGATGAACCAGCCTTTAGTTGACATATACATTATTCTAGGGCATAATATATAGAATCAGACATATTATTGGCCATACTTGTTGAATAATATGAGCAATAGATTTTGTTTTTCATAGACAGACAATAAATATTTCTCAGTGAGAACTGTTAACTGAGGAGAAATATCCCCTTAATTTGGATACACATATTTAAACCTTTGAAAGAACTAACCTTTTTTCTAAAAGAATACTTTTTACATGCCTTATCCTATAACTAGTTTTGTGTAGATCAGCATGCTATTTCTGAAAAGAAAGCTTACTCCAATTAATATTTTAATAAACCATGTACTAGCTTTTTTAGTTAAAATTCTCTGGATAAATGAACATAAGCATAAAGCTATATTAACAGGAGCAGAAATTAGATACCCAGGAAAAGCTACCACATTAGGTTGGTTAGAATATCAAGAGTCATGTTCATCATGTTCTGCTCCAGTAAAATTCATATGTTTACATCTTGGACACATTAACTTTGTGTATTTTCCTACCACTGAACAAAGAAAGATCCAAGTAATATTAGTCTTTTCATTCTCACTATAGTAATCTAGTGAAAAAAATAATATTCTGGGCAAACATTAGAAATATGTTTTACTGTGTACTACAGAATGTTTGCATATCTTAAAATCTTCAGTACTTTCTTTCAATAGCAAAACAAATCAGGTCAGACATCATTAATTAGCTTTTTGAAAACTCAGTAATTAATCTAGGTAAGAGTTACTGTTCCTTTTAACAGATGATTTTAATATCAGGAGAACAACATTTGTGACACTAATAACATAACATGGTAGTGAATAGGCATAGTGATTATTATGATGGTTTGTCTTGAACACCTTCTTTGTCAATATACAAAGTTGCTTTAGATGTGTAAATGAATCCTCCACTGTCACCACTGAATAAACAGTAGATTTTTACACAAAATGCCTTTATGTTTCATACCTTCATATTTTCATTTTTACCTAACCATTTTTTTTTCAAGAATGCTCTATCAAGGTCATTAGTGCTCATTTTATCTTAAAATGTGAGGATAAGAATTCCAAAGCACATCAAAACCACGGTGCTGATTTTCCAAGGAAAGACTGTTACACTGACACAGGTTTGAAAGAGTCACACACACGGACTTTTAAATATGTGGTAGTTTGAGAAAAATCTTATTAAAATGGTGGTTCCTATTAGGGATGCTGACAAATTTAACTGATCTGGAACACAAGGTTACAGTTTCAGTGACAAGTAAATTAAAGGAAAATCAGATATTCTATAATCAATGATTTATCTTTTCGCCTCTTTTCTAAGCAAGAAATTAAATCCAGCCCCTGTTAGTCTAGTTATCTATGATGTGCAAGGCAGACATGATCCATTGTGGGCCCACTGTGAGTGACAGCATGAATGACAGCCTTTGCCAGTCAAAGCCATGATAAGGACTGGGTTCTGAGAGAAGCTCCTATTTGAGAGCCATCTGCATTGTCCCAGCCATCACTTCTGGCAGGAAGACTGATTCCAAGATAAGAAGGTGATGGTGCTGAGCTTATTTCAGAGAAGGATCTCAGCAAACTAGTCAATGCCATCTGCATTTAGAACAACACTCATCAATTTGGCTTCTTTCTTTCTTCCTTTCTTTCTTCACTCTTCACTGAATACTTCCAAAGCTTCATTACATTTTGTGTGCTGCCAAAGACAGACTCTCCGTATTCAAGAGCAAACAAAACCAACCCAAACAAAACCGTGGAAAAGATCTGAGAATAATGAGAAGGCAGCAGCAAGTGGGCCTGTGAAAGATTCTATTCTGATGGGCTAAGTTTGGTGAGATGCTAGCAAAGGCTGTGTTATAGCCTCCCAGAGATTCAAATGCTAATTCAGAGGCAAAGGTTTACCGGAATCTTCCAGAGAAAAGGATGGCCTTTGCCCAAGAGGTGTGCATAAATGAAAACAATAACAAAAACACTATCGCTAGAAGGTTAGACATGAAGTTATGCAATAGGGTACTTGTCAGCAACTTAAAAGCCCAGTGGAATAGAAAGAGGAAAATTTCACTTCAGACTAGGTTGTGGAATGTTTAATTGTTCAAATTCTCAGTCAGTTTGCTAATTTCCACTTCCATACCATTTCTTTATCTGCCTCTTACAAAACTTGCTATTCTTCCCTCACCACCTCTTTGGAGGCTTGTAACTCATTTCCTGGTCATTTCCCTTGAATTTAGCTGTGGGCCCTGTCTTCCTTGTCATACAAACTTTACCTAGTCTTGATAATGTGATCAGCAATCAGACTTATCTATCCAACTTAATAGACCCTCAGGTTCTTGGCCTCCTTATCTCAGATGATCTTGCCCTTCACAGTACCTCAGTATACTTTCTCTGGATCATACCCGAGATTTCATCAACAGAATCTTCACTGTCTCCAAATCTGAAATGCAAACATTCCACCCTGGAGTAAAACTTTCCCATCCTTCTATCTTCCCTATTTAAATAAAACCCTCTTTACAACATTATGGTCCCCAGGGTACTAGACCCAAATTTTCATCTTCTCTCACCTTCCCCCTAGTTTCATTCTCCAACTTACAGCTGGTTTATTATTATAATCATACCTTCACCTACATGGTTTCTCTCCTTGATTGTACTTTCTTTTCAAAACTCAAATTTCAGAAGCTCACAACCATCTGCTTTCTTAACATTCCTTCCTATTGAGTCATTGAATGTAGCTGAAGAAAATTATATAACCAGGACTACTGTTTACTTTAACTTCATTGCCTCACATCTCAAATGGACTCAATACCATTCAACAGTTTGTCCATTTTTATCAATTAAGTTCACTTTCCAATATCTGAGATGACAATTTTGTATATTATCCTCTTTCCTTTCCAACTCCACTCTGATTCACAGCTAATGGCCCCGCCTCTTATTTTATTGTGGAAAAAAAAAAAAGAATTACCACAGCCAAGTTCCTGATCTGCAAACTCACTGATAAAATGTTTTCACATATTGAGATAAAGGGATACATAAGTTAACTTGAATTTGATGCTAACTAGAACAGTCTTCAGGGCCTATCAAACATACGTTATACATCTGCTTTAATTATTAAAGAAACAGGCACGCTGACCAGAAGTAAAGAAGATCCATGTTAACAATTAAGATTAAATGCTCCCTTCTTGGGATGCAATGTTGGTTCTCCTTTGATAAGATTTCCTTCCCAGGTTCCACGGCCATAATGATTCACTATGTTTGTGCTGGTAATTTTTTTTTTCCCCCCAGACCTTGATGAACTGTGTCTCTGACTCATTTAATGTTCTTTGTTCTGACTGTGCTGAAAACCATGCTTCTCCAGAGCAGTTCCTCAAAGTAATCTGGAAAGCTGGGCTTTGGGCTGCTGGACAATATTGTTTTGAATTCTTTTTTCCACTCCCAGAAGGACCAAATACTCCTTGATTTTTCTTTTTTCAATAATAAGAATAGGAACTAAAACAAATGGAAGTTTACACCAACATATTTAACACTGTACTAAAAGCTTACATGTAAGAGATTTTAATTTTCTCATCAACTTTATAAAATAGGTACAATTAGGGCAAACCAGAGGAAATTGGCTGCTGTTATTATTTTTACCATATATGATGTATACACTTGCAATCTTATATGACTTGACATGGAACAACAGACTGGTTCAAAATCGGGAAAGGAGTATGTCGAGGCTGTATATATATATTGTCACCCTGCTTATTTAACTTAAATGCAGAGTACATCATGCAAAATGCTGAGCTGGATAAATCACAGCTGGAATCAAGATTTCCTGGAGAAATATCTACAACCTCAGATAGGCAAGAATACTAGAGTGGGTAGCTGTTCCCTTCTCCAGGGGATCTTCCCAACCCAGAGACCCAACACAGGTCTCCTGCATTGCAGGAGGATTCTTTACCATCTAAACTACCAAGGAAGCTCAAGAATACTGCAGTGGGTAGGCTATCCCTTCTCCAGGGGATCTTCCCAAACCAGGGATTGAACCAGGATCTCCTACATTGCAGGTAGATTCTTTAACAGCTAAGCTACCAGGAAGGTACAAAAAGGGAGTAAAAAGTTGGCTTAAAACTCAGCATTTAAAAAACTAAGATCATGGAACCTGGTCCCTTCGTGGCAAATAGATGGGGAAAAATGAAAGCAGTGACAGAGTTTATTTTCTTGCACTCCAAAATCACTGCAGCCATGAAATTAAAAGATGTTTGCTCCTTGGAAGAAAAGCTATGACAAACCTAGACAGGGCATTAAAAAGCAAAGGCATCTA
This sequence comes from Odocoileus virginianus, assembly GCF_023699985.2. NCBI lineage: Eukaryota > Metazoa > Chordata > Mammalia > Artiodactyla > Cervidae > Odocoileus > Odocoileus virginianus. Next base: position 36,371,312 of record NC_069697.1, read on the forward strand.
CTGACAAAGGTCTGTATAGTCAAAGTCATGGTTTTTCCAGTAGTCATATATGGGTGTGAGAGTTGGATTTGAAAGAAGGCTGAGTGTGAAAGAATTGATGCTTTTGAACTGTGGTGCTGGAGAAGACTCTTGAGTCCTTTGGGTGGCAAGGTGATCAAACCAGTCATCCCTAAAGGATATCAACCCTGACTTTTCATCGGAAGGACTGATGCTGAAGTTAAAGCTCCAACAGCTTGGTCACCTGATGGGGAGAGCCAATACACTGGAAAAGACCCTGATGCTGGGAAAGATTGAGGGCAAGAGGAGAAGGGGAGCACAGAAGATGAGATAGCTGGATGGCATCACTGACTCAATGGACATGGTGAAGGTGAAAGTGAAGTTGCTCAGTCGTGTCCGACTCTTTGCAACTCCATGGACTGTAGCCTACCAGGCTCCTCCATCCATGGAATTTTCCAGGCAAGAATACTGGGGTGGGTTGCCATTTCTTTCTCCAGGGAATATTCCTGACCCAGGGATCGAACCTGGGTCTCCCGCATTGCAGGCAGATGCTTTACCATCTGAGCCACCAGGGAAGCCGCAATGGACATGAATTTGAGCAAATTCAGGGAGATAGTGAAAGACAGGGAAGCTTGGCGTGCTGCAGTTCATGGGGTTGCAAAGAGTCAGACATGACTTGTTGACTGAACAACAAAAAATGATTTAAGCTAATTTTAATATCTTATTTTACAGATGAGGATACTGACGTACAGAGGAACGAAATTGATTACCAAAGGCCTGTGTCACACCCATGTCTGTATGGCTCAAAATTGAAAAGACAGCACTAAGAATGGTATCTTGGCAACACTTGAAATGTCAAGATAATCCTTTTTCCTTATAATAGGAAAGTTACATCAATAATAACTCTTGAGTTCTGCAATATTAGGTTACCAATGGTTCAACTTGTTCAGATTTTATCAGATAATTTTTACTTTTTCATACAGATAATATTCACTATGCTAACTTAGAAGCATGAAAGAAAAATAGTTTTTAAAAAAATACATAATAAACTTAAATTATTCATTTTTACTGAAAATCACATAACAAAGTATCTTTAAATGGTCTATCTTATCTCCTAAGGAAACCTGAAAAAGCACATTATTTTTCTGTATGTTATATTCTAGGATTAATCAGAATTCTGGCCTCCAGGTAAAGATTGACCAATTGCTATCAGGAGAGAAACGGGTATAAAAGATTATAGGGGAGTATCTTTAGGAGTCAGGTCTGAGCAACTTGAGTAAAAGTGGTATTTGACTTAAGTGATAGTTTAATCTGCTAAAATATTATCTTTGCATGATGATTTTACTTTATATTTTCTCATAAGTTTAATGGGGTTGAATTTATATAGGGAATGCCAGATGAAGCAACATTTCCTTAAAGAAACTAGACAAGAAATTTAATCAGCAATTAAGAATCTCATTTTGTCTGTTCTTAGTAGTCATTATTTTAACATTATTCCAAGATGATATTAAACTAACATTACATTACTACACACACTCACACCAAAAATGACAACAGATACATTTATTGTCATGAACAGTATGCTGAACTGACTTTTTTTTTTTTTGGGAACTTGAAACTGGCTTACTTTTTATTTTTTAACTTTTCATTTTTTTCATTTATTTTTATTAGTTGGAGGCCAATTACTTTACAATATTGTAGTGGTTTTTGTCATACATTGACATGAATCAGCCATGAATTTACATGTGTTCCCCATCCTGATCCCCCCTCCCACCTCCCTCTCCACCCAATTCCTCTGGGTCTTCCCAGTGCATCAGGCCCGAGCACTTGTCTCATGCATCCAACCTGGGCTGGTAATCTGTTTCACCCTAGATAATATACATATTTCGATGCTGTTCTCTTGAAACATCCCACCCTCGCCTTCTCCCACAGAGTCCAAAATTCTGTTCTGTACATCTGTGTCTCTTTTTCTGTTTTGCATATCTTTCTAAATTCCATGTATATGCGTTAGTATACTGTATTGGTCTTTATCTTTCTGGCTTACTTCACTCTGTATAATGGGCTCCAGTTTCATCCATCTCATTAGAACTGATTCAAATGAATTCTTTTTAATGGCTGAGTAATATTCCATGGTGTATATGTACCACAGCTTCCTTATCCATTTGTCTGCTGATGGGCATCTAGGTTGCTTCCATGTCCTGGCTATTATAAATAGTGCTGCAATGAACATTGGGGTGCACGTGTCTCTTTCAGATCTGGTTTCCTTGGTGTGTATGTCCAGAAGTGGGATTGCTGGGTCATATGGCAGTTCTAATTCCAGTTTTTTAAGAAATCCCCACACTGTTCTCCATAGTGGCTGTACTAGTTTGCATTCCCACCAACAGTGTAAGAGGGTTCCCTTTTCTCCACGCCCTCTCCAGCATTTATTGCTTGTAGACTTTTGGATAGCAGCCATCCTGACTGGCGTGTAATGGTACCTCATTGTGGTTTTGATTTGCATTTCTCTGATAATGAGTGATGTTGAGCAACTTTTCATGTGTTTGTTAGCCATCTGTATGTCTTCTTTGGAGAAATGTCTGTTTAGTTCTTTAGCCCATTTTTTGATTGCATCATTTATTTTTCTGGAGTTGAGCTGGAGGAGTTGCTTGTATATTTTTGAGATTAATCCTTTGTCTGTTGCTTCGTTTGCTATTATTTTCTCCCAATCTACGGGCTGTCTTTTCACCTTACTTATAGTTTCCTTTGTTGTGCAAAAGCTTTTAAGTTTCATTAGGTCCCATTTGTGTATTTTTGCTTTTATTTCCAATATTCTGGGAGGTGGGCCATAGAGGATCCTGCTGTGATATATGTCGGAGAGTGTTTTGCCTATGTTCTCCTCTAGGAGTTTTATAGTTTCTGGTCTTACATTTTAGATCTTTAATTCATTTTGAGTTTATTTTTGTGTACGGTGTTAGAAAGTGTGAACTGGCTTTTAAAAAGATGATTAGGGGATTGATTAAAAGTGACTAAGATGGCTGAATTAATTCCACTAGCTACCATAGGATTTGTCAACACATGCTCTGACCGATATATACTCTGATGAACTTCCCTTTTTCACAACATAAAGTGGAAAAAACATGTTAGTGTATGTATTAGCATACATGAAGTACTAGCACAGAACGTGTAGGTATTAACATTGGCTTTAGCCAAGTAAGAGTGCACTGAAGATATAGTCCTCTCTTAAATACAATTTCACGTGCTTTGGAATAAATAGGCAAAACATAGGTAACTAGAATTGCTTCAAGGGAGGCTTCCTTCTCTGATTCCTCCAAAATGAATGAACATAAACCTATACTACCAAATAAGTAGCAGAGGGTGTTATCAAGAATGTGCAGTAGATTCCATATATTTACTTGAGATGAATAACTTGAAAGGTGAAATGGAGGTGAGGAGCAAGTTCAATACTTAAGAGGATAACAATCATCTCAAGTTCATCAACATGGTTCCATTCTGCTTACTATGTCCAAATTTACTTGAGCTGCAACCATCAGTGAACTTTCCATGAATGTTGCTCCCTGGCATACTTTTGATAATACTCTTTACCTTCTGGTTAAACAAAGAATAAAAGCCTCACTTCCAGTGCCGAAAGAAAATTCACTTGGCTCTACCTAAATGTTCCCCATGATGGTCTCCTATCTTCCTGGATCTCATAAAACTCAAGATTTGCTTTCAATGCCAGGCATATTTTACCCTTTCCTGGAGGGAAGATAGCTATAAGGAAATATAAGTCCATCGGTGAAAGAAGGCCCACTCCTCATGCTGGCAGGCTCTTATAAACATCTTGGACATAAGTTTTCAGAGGAGATCCAGACAGATCTAAGCAGAATTTTGAAGCTAACCTTTTAAAACAAACTTGAGCTATGTTATAACAAACTCCCCAATCCTTAGTTCTATATTTTTAAATCATGTTTGTGTCTATATCAATAATATCTTTCTGAACACATTTCAGCTAGTATACAACCATCAAATGTCAAGTAACATAAAGCAATCTAACTCTACAGTTTGTACAATACTAGTGGCTCTGATAAAAGGTTAAAAACAACCATATTTATCATTGGAAATTAGATTTTGCTTTTAGATTTACTTCCCATTGCTCTTTTTAAGTACATAGTTAATACAGTTGGATAAACCTTCTTCCTGTCCTCTGAGCCAGATTAAATTCATTTTGGATTTATAATATTTATTAGATTTTTTTTCATATTTGCCTCATATAGTATAGTTTTTTAAACATCAGCCATGCGTCAGTATAGGCAGAAAAAAATGCATTTTATTTCAGTAATCTTAAAGAAATACAACTGAATGCATAACTATGTATGAAGAAGGATATGTAAGGTAGCATAAATATACATATACATCATATATATGCATGTATTTTTATCTATTATATTCATATATATATATATATGTATATATATACATATATGAATGTGAGGGCTTTCCAGGTGACTCAGTGGTAAAGAATCCACCTGCAATGCAGGAGATGCAAGCTTGGTCCCTGGGTTGGAAGATCCCTGGAGAAGGAAATGGCAACCCAATTCTGTTTTGCTTGGGAAATCCCATGGACCAAGAAGCCTGGAGACTTATAGTCCACGGGGTTGCAAAAGAGTCAGATAGGACTGAGCGACTAAATAACAATAGCATGTATATAAAGAGAGCAGTTTAACATTATTTTAGATCCCAATTATATACCATGTGATTTTCATTTTCAGTAATGATACTTTTGAGAGGTAGTAGTTATGAAAAAATTTTGAGTTGTGTACCCACAGAGAACTAAAAGACAGTGGCCATTTCAATCTTGAAACCCTGGCCTTATCCACCGGTTCACAGATGGGCTGAGAACTTGCAGGCTTTGCAGTGTTTACCTTTCTCCTTCCCAAGCTGCACAAAAGTTTTATTCAAATTGAACAGACCTCTCAGTTTGATTGATATTCACAGCTACAACCACTCTCCCAAAATTAAAGCAGTGGAATTCAAGGAACACACTCTCCAGTGATAAGGGTTGCCCTTTACATTTCAAAAGATGTGCTACAGTTTCGGTGTCTCAGGCACAGAGGTAGAAGATTTAGCAAAGAACATCAAAAGTGCAGAGAGGAGTCTGGACTTTACACCATGGATTAACTGCAAAAGAAGAGTCCCTTAGGAAACAAGCTGCAGAATGATGTGTGCAAGCTTCCTGCCAGTCAATACCAGCTGGAGGAAAGCAGGGGTCTAGGAAGAGAGAGAAATTTTAAAATGGTCTGAACAATGCAAGAGCAAAACTACACCTACCACCCCGATTTAGCAAAGTAGAATATGTACTGAATTTGGAAAGGAAAATGCCATCTCTTTAACAGAAGAAAAGCAGGAAACATAAAAATAAAACGGGATTTCATCTTCAAGAGAAATAGAAATTATAAACCACCATATTCCTTTGCAGAGAAACTGATTGAAAAGATGGGAAAATAAATAATCAATTCAGACACTCATGACCAAATAAGACATCAGTCTTGTTTGTTTCATTTACACTCTTATAATCAGAATTAAATTAAAACATTAAAATTATTTTCCCATGTATTTTATGAGGGCCTGAATATCCTAAATTGTATATCATAATAGTGCAACTCATTTTAGCAATTCATAATTTATTATTTCTTTAAAAATTTCAATTACAGTGTGCTTTTGTGAGGAATTCTTTGCATTCTCGTTTCAGCTCTAGTCAGGGAGGTGTATTGCCTTGTCTGGTACATCTGGTTAGGGCTGTTTTGGTTTCATGAAAGAAAATATACTGGGTAATAGATAATTGAATCAGAATTTCATTTGACTCTAATCACAGGTGATCAGAACCTTCTGATGCCCTTGCCTTGCTGAGGATCGGGTCTGCTGATCCTGAACCTACTTGCTTTTTAATCCTTTGCGGCTCAGTCTTGCAGTTTGACCTTATTTCTCCAGTTACCTAACATCTGCATTGAACAATATATATATATATTTTTCAACTTGTGGAGCATTTTAAATGGGGGGTGGTTGTGAGGTCAATTTAGTGGATCATAACCAGAAAATGAAATTGAATAACTAGATAGAAAATATAAAAGTTCATCAGCTATAATAACAGCAAAATATGGTAGGTAAGCTGTGTCTATGCTATGAGGTAAATGTATTACTGTTAGTCATGGTCTAAAATCTTCGAAAATCACAACTGTAGAACATTTATCCATGAAACCAGAGTGTCAAAAATACCCCCAACAGAATTATCTTAGGAAGCTTTTTCAATTTATCTGATAGCATAATTATTATATTCAATTTCTCTAACACACACTTTGAAACTGCTTATTTTTTTTATCATACTGTATGCCCCATATTAGGAATGATAACATTTGCTAAAATGTATTTTCTGGATCACTTAGACATTTTATAGTCACAGTACCTAAACTCTAAAAATAACATTAACTGAGACAGATCAATCATTAGACTCTCAAGCAAATGATCTTTGGCAGAAGCTCTAACTTCACAGTCTTGAGCATACTCATCAGCTAACCTGAGCTAATTTCTCTAGTAAGGGACCTCCATCCTCCCTGGTTCAGCACAGTAGTCAACCTTCTCCTTGTTGAAATTGTGGGGCTGCTGGGGCTGGCAGGCGGCCCGGACCTGGGTTTCGGTTTCCCCTGAAATGGTGGGATTCCCCGCCTCCATCAGGTAACCTGGAGCCAGCCAATCAACATGCACCTAGCAAGAAAAAGGGAACCTATCAGGGGAAAGCTGAAAAGCCCGCGAACGCCCAAGTTTGAAAAAAGCCCGCGAAGGTTTGGGCCAATAAGATTACTTTGCAAACATGTAACCAATCGGCTTAAGCCAGCTACCAACTGCTTATGCACACCTTATAAATTGGGTAACAGCTTGAGCTCAGCGCTGTCTGACCCCATACCACTGCGTTGGACGCTCGGCGGGAGCCCTGACTCTAGTCAGCAATAAACTTCCCTTTTTTTGCGAGTTGCATTGTCTTGGAAGCCTTCTGTCTTCCTGCTCGGGGATTCGGACATCGGGCATAACAGAAATGAGTTTGTTGAGACGATTTACTAAGTTCTGATCTCCTCTTCCTATCTCATTTCCTCAGAGACTTTATTCTTATATATCTTTAAAATCTATTATTATACTGTTCTTAATGTTTCCATTACAGAAAATAATACATATATCATAATCACTGATGCATACCAACTTATTTTGGTTCCTTTTCAGAAAAATCTCCAAACTGTGCCATGCTAAACACATTGGTACTTCATAAAAATGTTCATTTCTAACATAAGGTTTTCTAATTTATGAAAGTAAGAATTAAATGCTACTGAATCATCATATAATGATATGGTATATTTCTTTATTTTTAAGATTAGATAATAATTTTGCACTGAAATATTTAAGACTACTATATAGTAGAAAAATAAAAGTAATAATCATGCTATAGTACTTTAAATATTATTTCACAAATATTAACAAAGTACACTCAAATATCCCCACAGCTGATCCTCACCTTAAAGAGAGATATTTGCTCTACTATATTAAATTATAAAATAGGGACACTGGAGAAGAGTATCTTGACCAGTCCAGTACAATAGAAATACTATGAACATACGTGAGAACTACATTATAAAACTCGAAATGTTAAATTTTCTAGTTTCCACACTAAATAAAATATATTGCTAGATTTAACACCAACATGGAGGTAATCTAACAATATATTTTATTTAACTCAAAAGACTTGTGTCTGACTCTGTGATCCCAAGAATTTTCTAGGCCAGAATCCTGGAGTGGGTAGTCTTTCCCTTCTCCAGGAGATCTTCCCAACCCAGGGATTGAACCCAGGTCTCCCACATTGCAGGGGGATTCTTTATCAGTTGAGCCACAGGGAAGCCCAGGAATACTGGAGGGGGTAGCCTATCCCTTCTCCAGTGGATCTTTCCAACCCAGGAATCAAATCAGGGTCTCCTGCATTGCAGGCAGATTCTTTACCAACTGAGCTATCAGGGAAGTCCAACAATATATTTTATTTAACTCAAAATATTGTCATATCAGCATGTAATCAGTATAAAAATTAATGAGTTTATGAAACCCAGCAAGTCTCTTTTCAGACATGTACTAATTTAATCAGTCAAACAGAGGGGAGAGAGAAGATAGCGGAGAAGTAGGTGGACATGGAATAGATCTCTCTCCACAGGATACATCTTCAGATGCAGAAGATCTTGCAGAGCACTTGCTGACAGCTGGCCAGGGTTCCTGGCCACTGCAAAGGAATGGACAGATCCATGCCAAACTCAATAGAACAAAGGAAGGAAAGGAAAAAGAGGGGGAAATTTAGTGGGACCAGACCTGCACCTGGGGGCTGGGGAAGCTACGGCAGGGGTGAATCCCCACATCAGGGCAATAGATCAGGACAGAGGGGAAAGAAGAATTTGAGGCTGTTGAAGACTGAAGCAGCTGATCAGAGACAGTCTAAATGGAAACCACACAGATAATCTGTGTCACAGCTCTATGCACCCTAGACAGGAACACAAGACCACAGGAATGTGCGGCAGCTAGGAGTTGGAGCATAGCGATTGGAGAACAATCCCAGGGTGAGGACTGCTATTGACTGTGGGGAAATGGCCCATTGGGACGGGAGGGAGGCGATCACAGTGGGGATTACCTTTAGAGGGAAGCCAGAAAGCATAGAGGCAGGGTGCTACTGCTAAGTCATGGGCAGGGGATGGAGTCATCACTGAAGCCTCTCTCCCTCTGTCTGCTGGGGCCAGCAGTTGACTAATAAAGACCTCAGAGAGGGTGGCCCTTTGAGTGCCTGATGCACTGAGCAATAGAGAAAGATCAGAAAAGGAGATCCTTTGAACACCAGCTGCCAGAGCTTAGAAAAAGATTCTAATAGTTCCAGATCTTCTACGTCTGTGGCCGCCAGCTTCCCCGTGCACTTGGCGCCACGAGGGTCTCTGCGATCCAAGAAGCTCTGCCACCTCCATATTCAGTGCTCACGGGCACAGACCCCAGTCCTCCAGGGGAGCCTCGGGAAAACTGTGAGGACGACCCCTACGCAGAGGTGGGGATAAAGCTACAGTTGAGCTCCATGGGTGAAGGGGCTAAGGAAGAGTTTGGAAAAACTTTCCATCATCTGCGCAAACTACAGGTTAAATCCACATGATCTACCAGGTAGACTCTCTGTCTATGGGATATATAAAAGGACAATGAGAGCCCCCCCGCCCCGATACACACACACACACACACACACACACACACCCCGAGCTCTGGCAACTGCGGACATGGAGGCAAGAATGCACAGGAGTAGGGCCGGATTAGAGTCTGAGCAGGTCCTTTCAGCAGGTCCAGGGACCACCCTACTTCCCAGTATTAGAGGGGCTCCTAGCAAGGTGGAGGTGGGTTATGAATCACACTGGGGGAAAGGATTGTAATAGCTGACACCCGAGAAAAACGTTTACTTGTACTTTTTATATTTTGATTTGTTCTCTAAGTGATTCTAGTATTTTCTCTTTTTCTTTTTTCTCTTTCTCTGTTGCTGTGGTTGTTGCTTATATCATTGCTATCTATATTTATGCCTTTGAGATTTTTTAAATCAAACTTTTTATTTCCTTTAAATACTTCTACCTCTACACTGGATTTTTGCAGTTCTCTGGACTTTTTCTTTGCTTGTTTGTTTCCTTTTTTGTTTGTTTTGATTTTCTTTTTGTTCTTTTCCTGATATGGCTATTCTTTAGTATATAAAAATCTTTTTATATACTTTTATTCAACTTTGCTTTCCTATTTTTTCTTTCATTTTTTTCACAATTTTTTTTTTTAGTTTATTTTGTTTTCTTTGCTTGATTCCTCAATTGGCTCTCTGCTTTGGTCTTGTTCTCTCTTTAGGTGTTTTTTTTTTTTTTTTTAATTGGTGGATATTATTTTTGGTTTCCTATACTTGCAGGGTCACTCCCTTATAACTTGTTTTCATAGGATTTTTTGGTTTTGGTTTTGTTTATGTGTGTGTGTCTGTATGTTCCTTTGTTTTATTTCTACTTGTCTTATTTTGCATTTATCATTTGTCTGGGGTTCATTTGTTTTTCTAGTTTTTTTGTTTGTTTTTTGTATGTTCATTTTAATTCCCTTTATTGTCATAACAAATGGCTTGTGGGATTTTGATTCCCCAATGAAAGATTGGGCCTGAGTCTCTGGGGTGGGAGTACTGAGTCCAGGACACCAGACTTCCAGAGAACTCTTGAGCCCAGGGAGTGTTAATTAGTGAGAACCCCCATGAAGGCTTCCACTTGTATCTAAGACCTGGCGCCATCCAACTTCTGACAGCATACAACACAGGACACCTCACCCAAACAACAAGCAAGCTAAGAACACAAATCAAATCATCAGCAGATGGGCTTCCCTCAGACACCCTGAAACATCACCTCACACAGTCCTGCCCATCAGAGGGAGGAAAAAAAAAATCTCACCTCCTCCCACCAGTATGCAGGCACAAATGCCTCTCAATTTGAAGCCTATAAAAACATTGGACCAACCTCATCCACTGAGACAAAGACCAAAACCAAAAGAAAATATGACCCTATAGCCTGGGGAAAGGAGACCTCAAGCACAGTAAGATAGGTAAAATGAAAAGACAGAGAAATATTGTGCAAATGAAGGAACAAGTTAAAAACTCACAAGACCAAATAAACAAAGAAGAAATAGGCAAATTACCTGAAAAAGAACTCATAATAATGTACCAAAGATGATCCAAAATCTTGAAAATAGAATGGAGAAAATGCAAGAATCATTCAACACATTTTAACACAGACTGAGAAGAAAAAAAGAATAAGCAAACAAATGAGCTACACAATTACTGAAATTAAAAATACTCTAGAAGGAATCAGTAGCAGAATAACTGAGGCAGAATGGGTAAGTGAGCTGGATGATAGAATAGTGGGAATAACTGCTGAAGAGCAGAATAAAGACAAAATAATGAAAAGAATTTTGGATAGTCTCAGAGACTTTGGGACAATATTAAATGCACCAGGATTTGAATTCTAGGTGTCCCAGAAGAAGAAGAGAAAAAAAAGGATCTGAAAAAGTCTTTGAGGAGATGATGGTAAAAAACTGCCCTAAATTGGGAAAGAAAATAGTCAGTCAAGTCCAAGAAGCACAGAGAGTCCCATACAGGATTAATCCAAGGAGAAACATGCTAAGACACATATTAGTCAACCTAACAAAAATCAGACACAAAGAAAAAATATTAAAAGCAGCAAGAGGAAAGCAACAAGCAACATACCAGGGAAACCTCATATGGTTAACAGCTTATCTTTCAACAGAAACTCTGCAGCCAGAGGGAATGACAGGATATATTTAAAGTAATGAAAGGAAAAGTCTACAACCAAGGTTAGTCTACCCAGAGAGGATCTCATTCAAAACTGATGGAGAAATCAAAAGATTTATAGACAAAAGTTAAGAGAATTTAACATCACCAAACCAGCTTTACAACAAATCCTACAGGGGCTTCTATAGGCAGGAAACACAAAAGAAGGAAAATACCTACAAAAGCAACACTTAAGAAAATGCCAACAGGAGCATATGTATCAGTAATTACTTTAAATGTAATTGGATTAAACATCTCACTCAAAAGACACAAAAAATTTGAATGGATACGAAAATAAGACTTGTATGTATGCTGTTTACAAGAGATCCACATCAGACATAGAGAAACACAGGCTGCAAGTGAGAGGATGGAAAGAGATATTCCATGCTGATGGGAACCAAAATAAAGCAGGGGCAGCAGTTCTTATATCAGACAAAGCAGACCTTAAAATAAAGAACATTACAAGATTCAATCCAAGAAGAAAACACAGCAATTGTGTAAATATTCATGCACCCAACACAGGAGCACCTCAAAACATAAGGCAAACATTAACAGACATAAAAGGAGAAATTGACAGTAACATAATAATACCCCACTTAAACCAATGACCAGATCATCAAAACAGGAAATTAATAAGGACACAAGCCTTAAAAGATACATTAAAATATGTGGACCTAATTGATATCTTCAGGTCATTCCATCAAAATGCAGAACAATACATTTTCTTCTCAAGTGCATATGGAACATTACCCAGGACAGATCAAATCCTGGGTCACAAATCAAGACTTGGAAAATTTAAGAGAATTGAAATCATATCCAGCATCTTTTCTGACAACAACTATATGAGAGTAGGTATCTATTACAGAAAAAAAAAAATCTGCTAAAACACAAACACACGGGGATTAAACAATGTTTCTAAATAACTAACAGGTTACTGAAGAAATAAAGTGGGAAATTAGAAAATAAAAAATACCTAAAAACCAATGACAATGAAACACAATGATTCAAAACCTATGGAATGCAGCAAAAGCAGTTCTAAGAGGGAAGTTTATAGCAATACAATCCTACCTCAAGAAACAAACAAACAAAAATCAAATAAACAACCTAACCTTATACCTAAATCAACTGCAAAAAAGAACTAAAAAACCCCAAAGTTAGCAGAAGGAAAGAAATCATAAAGATCAGAGCAGAAATAAATGAAAAATAAGTGAAGTGATCATTTAGCAAAGATCAATAAAACTAAAAGCTAGTTCTCTGAGTTGACAAACCATTAGCCAGACTCAAATAGAAAAAAAAAAATGCAATGTCTCAAATCAAAAAAATTAGAAATGAAAAAGGAGAGGTTACAACAGACAGTGCAAAAATATGAAGGATCATAAGGGAATATTATGGGCACCTATATGCCAATAAAATGGACAACCTGGAAGAAATGGACAGATTCTTATAACCTTCCAAGTCTGAGCCAGGAAGAAATGGAAGTTGTGAACTAGCCAATCATAAGCACTGAAATTGAAACTGTAATAAAAAATCTCCCAAAATACAAAAGCCTAGGGCCAGATGGCTTCACAGGAAAATTCTATCAAATGTTCAGAGAATAGTTAATGCCCATACTTCTCAAACTTTTCCAAAAATGCAGAAGAAGGAACACTTCCCAACCATTTTACGAGGTCACCATTACCCTGATAACGAAAATCAGACAAAGACATCACACACACACACACACACACACACACACACACACAAGAAAATTAGAAGGAAATGGCAACCCACATCAGTATTCTTGCCTGAAGAATCCCACAGACAGAGGAAGCTGGCAAGCTACAGTCTATAGGATCAGAGTTGGACACAACTGAAGTGACTGAGCATGCACACAAGGAGCTCTAAGATGTTTCAGAATGTTGCATGATGACTACTTTAAGGCCTTTTTTGTTGCTTTTTTAAATAATAAATATTCTTTAAATTATTAACAAAAAAAAAAGAAAATTAAAAGCAATATCACTGATGAACATAGACCCAAAAATCCTAAACAAAATTCCAGCAAACAGAATCCAACAACACATTAAAAGGATCATAACCCCCGACCAAGCCAGGTTTATCCAAGGGATGGAAGGATTCTCTGGGCTTCCCTGGTAGCTCAGCTGGTAAAGAATTCACCTGCAATGCAGGAGATCCTGGTTTGATTCCTGGAACAGGAAGATCCCTTGGAGAAGGGATAGGCTACTCATTCCAGTATTCTTGGACTTCCTTGGTGGCTCAATGAATCTGCCTGCAATGCGGGAGACAGGGGTTTGATCCCTGAGTTGGGAAGATCCCCTGGAGGAGGGCACGGCATCTCACTCCAGTATCTTGCCTGGAGAATCCCTATGGACAGAGGAGCCTGATGGGCTACAGTTCATGTGGTTGCAAAAAGTTGGACATGACTGAGTGACTAAATACAGCACAGCACAGCAAGGATTCTTCAATGTATGCAAATCAATAAATGTGATAAACCATATTAACAAATTAAAGGATAAAAATCATATGATAATCTCCATAGATGCAGAAATAGCTTTTGATAAAATTCAGCACCCGTTTATGATAAAAACTCTCCAGAAAATTGGCATAGAAGGAATCTTTCTCAACATAATAAAGGCTGTATATGATAAATCACAGCAAGCATTATTCTCAATGGTGAAAACCTGAAAGCATTTCTTCTAAGATCAGGAACAAAACAAGTGTGTGCACTCTTGCAATTATTATTCAACACATTTTTGGAAGTCCTAGCCATAGCAATCAGAATAAAAAGAAATAAAAGGAATCCAGATTGGAAAAGCAGATGACATGACACTATACACAGAAAAACCTAAAGATACTATCAGAAAATTACTAGAGCTAATTAGTGAATTTACTAAATTTGCAGGATACAAAATCAATACACAGAAATCCCATGCATTCCTATACAGTAGCAATCAAAAATCAGAAAGAGAAATTAAAGAATCAATCCCATTCACCACCTAAATGAAAAGAATAAAATACCAATGAATAAACCTACTTAAGGAGACAAAAGAGCTATAATCAGAACACTACATGACACTGATGAAAGAAATCAAAGATAACATAAACCAATGGAGAGATATACCATGTTCTTGGATCAGAAGAATCTGTATTGTGAAAATGACTATCCTACCCACGAAATCTACAGATTCAATGCAATCCTTATCAAATTACCAACGGCATTTTTCACAGAACTAGAACAAAAATTTTCATAATTCATATGGAAACATAAAAGACCCTAAATAGCCAAAATAACCTTGAGAAAGAATAATGGAGTTCTAAGAATCAACTATCCTGACTTCAGACTATACTACAAAGCTACAGTCATCAAGACATAATGGAGTTGTAAGAATCAACTATCCTGACTTCAGACTATACTACAAAGCTACAGTTATCAAGACAGTATGGTACTGATACATAAACAGAAATATAGACCAACAAAACCAAATAGAAAGCCCAGAAATAAACCCATGCACAAATGGGCACCTTATCTTTGACAAGGGAGACAAGAATATACAATGGAGAAAAGAGAGTCCTTTCAATAAGTGGTGCTGGGAAAATTGGACAGGTACATGTAAAAAAAATGAAATTAGAACATTTTCTAACACCATACACAAAGATAAATTCAAAATAGATAAAAGGCCTAAATGTAAGACCAGAAACTATAAAATTCTTTGAGGAAAACATAGGTGGTACACTCTTTGACATAAATCACAGCAAGATCCTCCATGACCTTATGTCCTAGAATAATAGAAATAAAAACAAAAATAAGCAAATTGGAGCTACTAAAATTTTAAACATTTTACACAGCAAAGGAAGCCATAAACAAGGTGAAAAGGCAATCCTCAAAATGAGAGAAAATAGTAGCAAATGAAATATTGACAAAGGATTAATCTCCAAAACATATAAGCAGCTCATGTAGCTCAATATCAGAAAAACAAACAACTCTATCAAAAAATGGGCAGAAGATCAAACAGACATTTCTGCAAAGAAGACATACAGATGGCTAATAATCACATGAAAAAACGCTCAACATCACTTACTATTAGAGAAATGCAAAACTACAATGAGGAATCACCTTACACCAATCAGAATGGCCATCATCAAAAGTTCTACAAGCAAATGCTGGAGAGGATGTGGAGAAAATGTAACCCTCTTGCACTGTTGGTGGGAATGTAAATTGACATAGCCGCTATGGAGACCAGTATGGAGGTTTCTTTAAAAACTAGGGATAAAACTACCATGTGACACAGAAATCCCACTACTGGGCATATGCTCCAAGAAAACCATAACTGAAAAAGACACATGTACCCCAGTATTCATTGCAGCAATATTTACAACAGCCAGGACATGGAAGCAACCTAGATATCCATCAACAGATGAATGGATAAAGAAATTGTGGCACATATATACAATGGAATATTGCTCAGCCATGAAATGAATGAATTTGAGTCAATTCTAGTGAGGTTGATAAACCTAAAGTCTCTTATACAGAGTGAAGAAAGTCAGAAAGAGAAAAACAAATATTGTGTATTAACATATATATATGGAATCTAGAAAAATGGCACTGATGAACCTATTTGCAGGGCAAGAATAGAGACTCAAACATAAATAAAAGATTTATGGACAAAGTGGGGGCAGGAGAGGATGGGACGAATCGAGAGAATAGCATTGAAATATATACATTACCATATGTGAAGTAGCTAGCTAATGGGAAGTTGCTATATAACACATGGAGCTCAAACTGGTGCTGTGACCACTGAAAGGGGTGGGATGGAGTGAGAGGTGGGAAGGAGGGAACATATGTATATATACCTATGACTGGTTCTCATTGTTTTAGGGGAGAAATCAGCACAACATTATAAAGCAATTATCCTCAAATCAGAAATAAATAAATATCTAAAAGCAACCATGCATAGCTAGTGACTACTACTATACTATAGAAGCTACAGATCTATAAGGTGGTTATGTGTTTTGATTTACAGGAATATTTACCATAAAGTTCTTATAAACTAGTTATTCTTAATGGATACATCTATGTAAATTGGTGGCTGGATTATAGTAATCTGTGTCTACAACAGAAACATAATAATACCTTTCTGAAATCATAAGACAAACAATGTACCTGATGGATACATTATTTCTCAATTAAAATGCATTCTTCATATAATTTATAACATTTCTATTTTTTCATGATTTACAAAAAGCAAGACCATCCAGTTATTTTAGTAGCCTAGCAAGCTGAACAACTACAGAGTAAACAGTAACCTCTTTCCTGAATTTCAAATATGGCCTAATTGTTTTAAAAAATTGTTTTACATATTAATTTGCATAGTGTTTTTGTAAAACATATGTATAAAGTGAGATATAAATAGCATGATTAAGGAAATACATAAGAATTTGCTGATACTTGCAAAATCTCATGCAGAAGAATAAAAGAAGAAAAAATTAGATCATTTTTATTTAGAGACAAATTTTATTTAAACAATCTTTCTATGTTATAGTATATTATGACAGAGTTTTATAAACAGCTGTAATGAAAACTCTTTTTTCATATATTAGTGAAAGTCATCATTAAATAAATAATTCATGGAAGTTTAATTATAAGGATATGGATATCTAAAATAGCTAAATACTTAGAATTCAAAAGAAATAAATCTAAGCAACTTTGTTTGTAAACAGTCATACAGCTAAATTTTTGGACAGTGTGTTAATAACATGCTTTCTGTTTGAAGTTAATAATATATTATAACAAAATAACTCAAGTTAACCTTCATTTCCCTGGTAGCTCAGTCAGTAAAGAATCTGCCCGCAGTGCAGAAGACCGGGGTTCAATCCCTGGGTTGGGAAGATCCCCTCGAGAAGGAAATGGCAAACCACACCAGTATCCTTGCCTGGAAAATCCCATGGACACAGAAGTCTGGTGGGTTGCAGTCCATGGGTCGCAAACAGTCAGGCATGACTGAGTGACTAAAGTTTTAGAAAATTAATATATATCATACCTCTATGAAAAATTTTATATCTAGATTTACTAATAAAGTATAACAAAGTATATCACTATAAAAATTTGCAGATAATGTTGAGGCATTTTATAATTCTTTACTAGAAAAGTGAAATTTAAATTTTAAACTATAGCACTTGTTGCTGAATTAATGACGTTTTTGGATAGCAAGTAATTTTATAACTGATTTAAAGTATATTATCATTCCAATTTGTATGAAAATTTATCTTATTCTATCCTTGGTTATGATTATTTCTTGCTTTTATTTGCCTGGACAATATAATTAGAAGACCTATCTCTTCATCTGGCAAAAGATATTTCATCTTCTATTTACCCTAGTTGCATTCAATTTCAATAGCTTCATTACTTTTAGACTTTATTCTATTTTATTGTTATTTTATCATATGCTTTTTTAGATGCCTATTAATCTCAACTAAAAGTCTTACATAAATTTCAAGAAAAGGATCAACATTTTCACAAAATACTAAGAAAGTTAAAATATTCGTATTTTAAAAGTTGACTTTGATTTTTCATTCCAATAATAATAAAGAATTATTTTATTTAGATGTTTCCTTTTTAAGGCATACTCTATTCATAGAAGATTGTTTCAGCATCACCTAACTCCTGTCAATTTGAAGTTGCAACTAAGATGCAAACCTTGAGGGTAAAGGAGAGTGCTTTGTCCTGCTGTACTTAAAAGAAATGCAATATTTTGATAAGATCCAGAAAGTCCTAAACAAAAGTAATGTAACTACCAATCTAGCCATCTTCATCACTACTCAAAAGAATGGAGAAACACTTTTTTTTTTTTTTTTACTGCATTGGCCTTATTTGTCCTCTGCCATGTTTTTCATTATACTAGTAATGAAGTAGATAACTATTTTCAAGATTTAAAAAACAATGTTTTTTCAAAATTTACAAAAAAAAAAAAAATCAGATTCCAGATTCTTTTAAATAAGAATATCTCTAACTGTAACAGACTTAACATTTCCAAAATGAATTTAACACATTTCACAAATGCATTTATTTTTAGCAAATGAGCGTCAGCTATACATTTGGAGTACTTCTCTAGTATGAATTTTAAATTGCCCAATAGGCAATCCCCAAAGTTTAGTTACAAAAGTTTTTAGTAAAAGGCAGCATTGGTGGATGAGGCATGCTATAAAGAGTCTGTTTTAAATATATAAATTTAGATTATCTTGCAGGCAGTATGAAGAGGCAGTTCTATTCACTTATAACTATATCCACCTGCATGAAGATAAAACTGTAAGCTTTCCAACCAGTCATTCCAATACAATTATTCAAATTAGAACATTATAATAATTCTAAAGTGTTCTTGGTAATGAGACTACATCTGTTCATAGAAATTAAAGGTTAATATGTAACATTTATATATGTGATTAGTCTTCTTATATATTTACCTTCTAAGAAAATCTAAGGCAGTCTATTATTTATTTAAAATACAGTATTGAAGACATATTAGAGTCCACCCAAAAACTAAGACCAAAACAAAGAGAGGCAAATAAAGCAAAGGAGTAGATACTACTAGGAGAATATACAGATACATAAGTGAACAGGGAATGTGACTTAGATTTTTAGGAACCAAGGCAAAGCAGATTTAGATTAGGTAGTTTTCATTTTGCCATAAGAAGATACATAAAATCTGTCTATAGACATAAACTGTTTCTGTGGAATAATATCATAAGAGATTTCCATTTACCTTAGTAGCATTTAATTTCAATAGCTTCATTACTTTTAAACTTTATTCTATTTTATTGTTCTTTTATCATATGCTTTTTAAGATGCCTATTAATTAGACGTGTGTAAATAATGGTAAGTCTGGGCAATATTTTAAGTTTGAGTATGGGGTGACCAAGCGGTAAAGAATCCGCCTGCCAGTGCAGGAGACACATAAGAGGTGAGTTCAATCCCTGAGTCAGGAAGATTCCCTGGAGAAGGAAATGGCAACCCACTCCAGTATTCTTGCCTGGAAAATTCCACGGGCAGAGGAACCTGGCGGGCTACAGTCCATAGGGTTGCAGTCAGACACGACTGAGCACACACATTAAAATAAGACCTGGAGATAATGTTGAAATAATTCTAAGGTTACAAGCAGCAAATACTCCACTAAATCATCCCTCAGTGAAGGCATTTCTGTGCTTAGGTGATATGGTCCAGGCACAAGGCTTTCTGATGACCGTCCCACTTTAGTAAGACAGCAGATGGGTAACTCAAACACTGGAGGGCAATTTGCTGTTTATCTGCATAGCACAGCATTTGTGACATAAACAGCACACATTTTATGTTTAAAAGATGCATGTGAGAGTTTTTTGTTTGTTTTATTTATACTAGATATTTTAGTATGTGAGAGAAATCACAGAAATGTTGAAAAGTGAAGAAAGCTTTTTATATTTAAATATTTTGGGGGGAATGATTTTTAAACTTATAAAAGTTTTACTATACTGTCATTTTTATTATAAAAATTATACATATTATAGAAATGATATATATGTGTATATGTATTGTGGAAATGTTAGAAATGCAAGCAATAAAAAGAAAATTTTAAATTACACACAGTTATATCACCTAGCAATAATCATTGCTAAGTTTTTGGTATATCTTCTTGACACTTCTATAGTTATAGGATTATTTATTCTAATGAACTTTATCATATACTCTTATGAATTTTAATTCACAGATTGCCATTCAAGTGGAGAGATGAGATTTCTCCCTTGTGTTGTCACTTCCAACTTAACAAAATTTTCACACATTCAGTCTTTCAAAGCTATACTAAATCAACCATCTCTCTGTCGACATCTGCCTGCTGCCTCTGATTGCAGGATAGCCTGGAGTCAACTGAGTATAAACATTGCTTCCTTCTGAGAAGGTGGTGCATTTACTGGTCCCCACAAAGAAAGCAAGGAGTGATAAGGAGACACCTCAAGGCATCATCGATGACATTTTTTTGCCTAAGAGATACTCTCCATTTCCACAACATCCTAGATTAAAAAGCTTTTTCCTGAATATTTATGATATAAAGCTGATAATCATAACTAGCTTTCAGCAGCAAGAAATCTGAATATTTATTGATAGATGTAATGAAAAATGGACTCTATTTAGTCAGCACACATTATGGGACATGAAATGACAAGGGAGTGTCAATGCTACATCTGATTTTGCTCCACTGACACATCTAAGAAAAACTGGCAACATATGACAGAGGACTGGGCATCCAGCAGCCTCCTCAGAATCCCCTGTGAGCCACAGAAGTGTCAGTGGCAAGGTCACTAGTCAGCCCCTGGACCATGGCCAAGGCTCTGGTGCTGAAATGATGTCCCTATCTCAGGCCCCAGGTGGGAGGTGCTGACGATGTGGAATGGCAGGCACCCGGGTGGCGGCTGTATTACAGACAAGAGCAGGGTGGCTGCAAGCCCAGCAGGCAGAACAAATGCCTAAGGATGTGCTGAAGCACAGTCCAGAGCCATGCTACACAGCTGCCAACTGGAAGAACAGGAAAGGCTCATCTCAGATAAGCATCAATGATGGAGTGACTCTTTTTGCAGAAAAAGGGAGGGTAGCCATCAGATTGAAAAGCAGGGGGCAGACTCCTGCAAATGAATCATGGGCTTGCAAAGGAGATGAATTTGTTTTAACCAGTAGGCATATTTAGTAATTATTTTTGGCCTCAGTTTCTTTCTCTGAATGAACCAACATGTCTTACCTGAGAGGAAAACAAAACAGGAATTTAGAGTCTAGCTGAGTATGGAATCAATGGGCTGGTTATTTATGGGAGGCTCTGAGCAGAGACTTCAGAGCTTTTGTCTTAGGGTGGAAGGAGTAAAGAGATTTGTGAAAAACACTGGTGAAAGACAGCAAATGTTGGCACTGATGAGGGGCAGGGGCTGGTTTTAGGTGGCTCCGGAGCAGTGGTTGTGAAGAATAATGAGGGAGGGACTGTGTTCACGTGAGGTTGTGGCTACAGGCACTGGGAACCCAGGCCCTGGCAACCTAGCTCATCGCAGTGAGAGCAGACCATGAGACCTCTCTCTCTCTGCAAACTGACCCAGCTGGCATACTGGGTATTCACCATTATAGCCTCCAGTGGCTATTGTTTTTCAGTCACTCAATCAAATCCAACTGTGCACTCAAATGGACTGCAGCACAATAGGCTTGCCTGTCCTTCACTATCTCCCTGAATTTGCTCAAACTCATGTCCATTGAGTCGATGATGGCATCCAACCATCTCATCCTCTGTCGCCCCTTCTCCTCCTGCCCTCAGTCGTTCCGAGCATCAGGGTCTTTTCCTATGAGTTGGCTCTTCGCATCAGGTGGCCAAAGTGTTGGAGCTTCAGCTTCAGCATCAGTTGTTGCAATGAATATTCAGGGTTGATTTCCTTTAGGATTGACTGGTTTGATCTCCTTGCTGCCCAAGGGACTCTCAAGAGTCTTCTCCAGCACCACAGTTCAAAAGCATCAGTTCACTCAGCCTTCTTTATGGTCCAACTCTCACACCTGTACATGACTACTAGAAAAACCATAGTAGTCAAAACCAGTTTTGACTATGGACTTTTGTTGGCAAAGTGATGTCTCTGCTTTTTAATATGCTGTCTCGGTTTATCATAGCTTTTTTCCAAGAAGCAAGAATCTTAATTTCAAGGCTGCAGTTACCATCCACAGTGATTTTGGAGCCCAAAATAAAGTCTGTCACTGTTCCCACTGTCTCCCCATCTATTTGCTGTGAAGTGATGGGACCAGATGCCATGATCTTCATTTTTTGAATGTTGAGTTTCAACCCAGCTTTTTCCCTCTTCTTTCACCTTCATCAAGAGGCCGTTTACTTCCTCTTCACTTTCTGCCATTATAGTGGTATCATCTGCATATCTGAGGTTATTGATACTTCTCCCAGCAACCTTGATTCCAGCTTGGAATTCACCCAGTCCAGCATTTTGCATGATGTACTCTGCATATAAGTTAAATAAGCAGGGTGATAGCATACACCCTTGACATACTTCTTTCCCAATTTGGAACCGGTCTTTGTTCCGTGTCTGGTTCTAACTGTTGCTTCTTAACCTGCATACAGATTTCTCAGGAGGGAGGTAAGGTGGTCTGGTATTCCATCTCTTTAAGATTTTTCCAGTTTGTTGTGATCCACACAGTCAAAGGCTTTAGCATAGTCAATGAAGCAGAAGTCGATGATTTTTTGGAATTCTCTTGATTTTTCTATAATCCAACTGTTGTTGGTAATTTGATCTCTTATTCCCCTGTCTTTTCAAAACCCAGCTTGTACATCTGGAAGTTCTCCATTCACATACTGTTGAAGCCTAGCTTGAAGGATTTTGAGCATTATCTTGCTAGCATGTGAAATGAGTGCAATTGTGCACTAGTTTGAACATTCTTTGGCATTGCCCTTCTTTGGGATTAGAATGAAAACTGACCTTTTCCAGTCCTGTGGCCACTGCTAAATTTTCCAAATTTGCTGGCATATTGAGTTTAACAGTTTAACAGCATCATCTTTTAGGATTTGAAATAGCTCAGCTGGAATTCCATCATTTCCACTAGCTTTGCTCTTAGTAATGCTTCTTAAGGTCCACTTGACTTTGCATCCCAGGATGTCTGCCTCTAGGTGAGTGACCACACTGTCGTGGTTATCTGGGTCATTAAGACCTTTTTTGTACAGTTATTTTGTGTATTCTTGCTCATCTCTTCTTAAAATCTTCTGCTTCTGTCAGGTCCATACCATTTCTGTCCTTTATTGTGCCCATCTTTGCATGAAACGTCCCTTGGTATCTCTAATTTTCTTGATGAGAGCTCTAGTCTTTCCCATTCCACTGTTTTCCTCTATTTCTTTGCATTGTTCACTTAAGAAGACTTTTCTTTCCTTGCTATTCTTTGGAACTCTGCATTCAGATGGGTATATCTTTCCTTTTCTCCTTTGCCTTTTGTTTCTCTTCTTTTCTCAGCTATTCGTAAGCCTCCTCAAGCATCCATTTTGCCTTGCTGCACTTCTTTTTCTTGGGTATGGTTTTGGTCACTGCCTCTTTTACAATGTTATGAACCTCTTTCCGCTTGCAGGGGAAATAAAGATTTCCATGGAAAGCATCAAAGGTGGCTTTGATGAATACAAATAACCTTCCAGACTCAGAAAAACTAGGAAGATTTTGAAGGGAGGTTGACATGCCAAACTTTAGGGTTAATTTTATCCAAAATTAGGGCTAGGGTTAGGGTTAGGGTTAGGTTAGGGTTGTGAACAGGGTTTGCTGGAAGAAATATCCTAATTTAGGCATTAATGTGCTGTGATCTCACTTGTCCCCTTAGAATGGTGAGGTCTAAAGCATTCAACTTACATGTAAAAATTCATATGCTTCAGATGCTTTTGGGCCATCTGTCTGTCTTCTTTGGAGAAATGTCTGTTTAGATATTCTGCCCATTTTTTGGTTGGAATGTTTGTGTTTTTTTTGATAGTGAGCTACATAAGCTTTTTGTATATCTTGGAGATTAATCTCCTGTTGGCCCCTTAGTTTGCAAATGTTTTCTCCCATTCTGTGGGTTGCCTTTTCATTTTCTTCATAGTTTCCTTTGCTGTGCAAAAGACTTTAAGTTTAATTAGGTCCCATTTGTTTAACATTTCTAATTACTGGAGAAATGCAAATCAATACTACAATGAGGTATCCCCTCACACATATCAGAATGGCCATCATGAAAAAATCTGCAAGCAATAGGACTGTAAATTGTTGCAGCCACTATGGAAATGGAATGGAAGTTCCTTAAAAAACCAACTATAGAATATCATATGATCCAGCAATCCCACTCCTGGTCATATATCCAGTAAAACCATAATTCAAAAAGATAAATGCACCTTTCCAAACATGGAAGCAACCTAAATGTCTATCAATAGATGAATGAATAAAGAATACATTATATATATATATTCATATTCATATTCCATATGAATGAAATATATATATGAATATATATTGGAATGGAATATATAATGGAATATTACTCAGCCATAAAAAATAATGAAATAATCCCATTTGCAACAACATGGATGGACCTGGAGATTATCACACTAAGTGCCGTAAGTCAGAAAGACAAATATTACATGACATCACTTTTATGTGGAATCTAATAAAAGTGATACAAATGAACTTTTTTATAAAACAGAAATAGACTTACAGATCACAATCAAATTTATTGTTACCAAAGGGGAAATGTGAAGGAAAATGATGAATTAGGAGTTTGGGATTAACATATACACATTACAGGTGGCATGTGGTACAGAACCCGCCTGCCAGCGCAGGAGAAATAAGAGACATGGGTTCAATCCCTGGAAAAGGAAATGGCAGCCCATTCCAGTATTCTTGCCTGGAGAATCCCCTGGGCAGAGGACCTGGAAGTCTACAGTCCATAGAGTTGGTGAGAGTTGGACACAACTGAAGCAATTTAGCATGACTATAAACTAGACTAACTAACAAGGACCTACTATATAGCACAGGGGACTCTATTCAGTATTCTGTAATAACCTATATGGGAAATGAATATGAAAAAGAGTGGAGATATATATATATACATAAATGCAACTCACTTCATTGTATATCTGAAACTAACAAAACATTGCAAATCAACTATACTCCAATAAAATTTTTTTAAAAATTCACCTACTTGTTCTGGGGTCATAGTTGTTCTGAGTTATTAATTACACAAAATAGATGATAGGGCCCAAATCAGGTCCTGGAAAAAGAAGTTACTTAGTATTTTCCATGAAGCACTGTGAGGAACTTTATGTGCCTTTTCCATTTTAATCTTCACAAGCCACTTTACAAATTATTAAGTAAAAACTACTAATGTCTCTGACATAAATTTCAAGGAGGTAATAATCTACCCAGCATAGCACAGCATAACACAGTTGTAAGTAATGGAGTCGGAGCAATAAGAGAGTTCCCAATCAGAGGTTTTCTTGTTTTCTGGGAGGGATTTTTTGCTTAAAAATTTTTTTTTTCCTGATTAGACTTGTAATTATCAAATGGAAGTGGGAGGAGAGGTAAGTGGGGATGTAATTAGAATCTGGGTCTGCATGGCTTGAGAAAGCATAACCAACACATCTGTTGCTTTCAGTAACATATTTTAGAAAATAAAGCTTCACTGTTTTTTAAAGATGCAAACAGAAACAGATCCAGAGACATAGAACACAAATTATGCTGCACACATAAAACTGATAGCATTGTAAGTCAACTAAAACTCAATAAAAATAAATAAATAATGTAAAACTATATTCACCCCCAAAAATAAAGTTGGATACAAATGCTCTTGACCGGTGGGGATACTGAAGGACAGCCTGAGAATCATCACAGCATTATACGGCCGGTGAATTCCTACATCTCCCCATGCTAACCTACCATGGGACCTGGCCTAGACAGTAGTTCAATGAGAACATCAAAACGTTCATTTTTATTTCTCTTTGAGTACTGGGATAATGGGCAATTTTTATTTTCCCAATTTTCCAGAATAAACTCGCATTTTTCCTAATCATAGAAACAGTTATTAAATGCAGATTCAACTTTTTAATCTAATACCTTCACTATAATATGGGAATTATTTTTAATTGAGTAGTCATAATGAAAAGGTAGTAAACAGAAGTATATATGGGTAATTATATAAACATGTCTATAAGAAAAACAATGAAGGAAAATACAGTAAGTCCCAATTCATTTTGATTGTTCTTTAAAAACTGCCTCCATTACCCAAATCTAGGTAATAGTAAGCCATCTAAACAATGGTTTTCTTGCAGCTGTATCAACTACTTGGATGCTTTTTAATTTAATATTCAGTAAATATTTATTAAATAAGCAATGCCATGGAAAATATATTAACGAATAAACTACTTATTGCTTTAAGGGACAGAGAAAAAAGAGAAGGGTAAGGGGCTATATCTGCCTCCGAGGGGGAAATCAGTTACCTGTGGTGTATTTTAAACGCATACACCTGCATGAAAGTTTTACACCATTTGCTATTAACCTTTCCTAGATTTAGATAAGCCAGTGGTTGAAACAGGAAACACGGTTGAAACTCTCTCTGATAGGGAGGCACTGTTCATGTTCATGTGTTTGATTCTCTCAGTGTGTGGGCTTGGAGAACAGTGGAGAAGCACCAGCCCTGATGATGTGCAGAGCTGTCCAAAAGTGTCACCCTGAAAACATGAGAGAAAGAGATTATTGGCCAACTTTTTGTTCTGTTTAGCTCTGCTTTTGCTTCTCAAAGGAAGCATTTAACTCTACCTTTAAGCCCGTAAACAAATACGCACAATGGCCAAATGATATTGGATGCCAGAGGATAAAATTTTTCTCACTGTAATTAGATGGTGACTGCTTCGGCCCTGGC
This sequence comes from Odocoileus virginianus, assembly GCF_023699985.2. Taxonomy (NCBI): domain Eukaryota; kingdom Metazoa; phylum Chordata; class Mammalia; order Artiodactyla; family Cervidae; genus Odocoileus; species Odocoileus virginianus. The sequence continues at coordinate 36,398,107 of NC_069697.1, forward strand.
CCTTATATGCTGGGGTGGCAGAGCATCAGTTAATAGAGACCCTGAGGAGGTTTGGTGAGACAGAACTCCACGTTTCTGGCAAAGGTTAGACAATTAATGGACCTCAATGAATGGTTAAAGTACCAGAATTTAAAATAACACTACCAAATCTGGATTCCTAAGTGCCATGTAGAATAAGATTTCAATCTCTTTTATAGGAGCCAACTGGATTCAATTGTTTAAGAATACTAACAAATTAAGATAGAGTATTAGATATCCTATGAGCCATGCAAATATAGGTGCTCTTAATCAACCACTTTCATTGAGGCGTGTAGTTGGAATACTTTTAAAATTGACATTTGCATTACTTTTCTAAATTAAAGTAAGTATTTTTTAGGTAGAGTCTATCCTTGTAGAAGATTCACTGCCCCGAATTTCAGTGTATCCCTTTCTTCCCCTTTTCCTCCAGTAATCAGAATGCCCTCAGAACTCTCATTAGAAATATTTTCTAGATTATTTCCTGTGGTGGCTACTGAGTATACAATGAAGCACCGTTCAAACTATTAAGAAGGAAAAGGCAAATTTTCTTAATCGCTACTACCATATCTCACTTTCAATACACACTTCAGTCTTACCCAAGAGTACTTACTTACACTGACTTATCCTCTAACCCAGAGGAGGTCAACAAATGAAAAGCAGAAACAATTACAAACAGTAGGCATGCATAATGGAAGGAAAAGAAAGCATTAAACAGTTTACTAGAGAAAAGAAAGTGGGTTGCAGTTTATCTATTTAGGGTTCCAAGAAAGAAAATACATTATTTTGAGACTCGTTTATAAAGGATTTGCCTCTCCCTGGACACCTCACCCTACCTCCCTTCATAAGTCACATACTGTCTAGACCAGATTCAAGGTTCACTCTGAAAAGATTACATTCACAGGGTCACTGGGAGTGAAGACAGGGGCAGGAGCCTTCAGCCTGGAGAATAGAGCTTTGATTTATGTTGGCTTGCAAATTTAAGTTCTGACCGGGACTTTTCTACCTTTCCAGTCCAAAAAGCAAGAATGACAACAAAAGAAAAACAACCTGTAGTATAATATAAATGAGTACAATAACTTAGAATAAGGGCAACTTACCTAAATAGGACTTTATATGGTTACAGGTAATTGCTGCATTTTATAACTTTTGCATACTACTCTTATAAATCATATCATTAGATAATCCTTACTTTTCCCAGTATTACAAAATTATTCACATTAATGTTTCATCTACAATGCATTAAATAAAGAAAGGCAGATAAATTAGAGCTCTTTATCAACCAAGATTAAAAGTCAAATCATAATGCTAACACATAGTAATATTGAAATCTTTATGTTCATATTTATTTCATTGCTTATATTTCACTTCAAACAAATTCACTTCAAACAAATGTTCACTGGCTCTCACACCTTTCATATACATTTTCATTTAATTCAAAGGTCACATGCCAGTGGTGTGGACCAAATGTAATAAATAAGAGTGGGAAAAATCAAATGTCATTTGCCTTTTCACTGTTATGAGAGTAAAAAGAATAAACTAAACTGAGTTTTATATACTGGCCGGTGGAAGAGGTTTTCATTGTTATGAGGTAGGCATGCATAAGAACAAGGACACAGAGAGTTCATAAAATGTCAGTTCACAATGAAATATATGCTCTCTTGTTTCCTGTGGGTTTGGCTTCATATGCTTTCAGACTGAAAATATGGAGAATATAACAGAGTGGTGTTCAGAAAGGAGTGAAGAATTGCATGCAGAAGAATTCTCCTGAACACTCAGGAACACAGCTTTGGCTTGGTGGGCACCACTGGGTACCAAGCAAAAAAGATCACTGAGAATTATCATTTATCCCCTGTGATCTCTGTCTGCGTGAGCTACCATTCTAATGACTTAATTTTCAATTGTTTTTCATGGTTATCTAAGCTCTAAAATTTCCCAAGAAGCACTTTCTTTCTTTTTAGAAGACTTTGGCTCAGCAAGCACCATATGAAACTTAAAGACATGAAACAGACAGTAGAGAGTCTGGGTGTCTCAATATTGGAGAATCTGAATAGGGGAAACATTAAAAAAAAAAAAAAAGTCTTACTCAAAACAAAGGAACTGAAGTGAGACAGCAGAGACTAACTCACAAACAAAACCTCTATAAGGCACACCTTTTCAGCCACACAAACTTTCCAGTCCGCCCCAAATGTTTCACATTCTTTCTGATGTCTAAATCTTTGCTCATGCATGGAATGTCCTCCTTTTTCTTTCTACTTGGAATATTCTCATTCAACGTTCAGTTAAGATGTCAGTTCTTTGGTGAAAGAACCTCCCTGCTCAAGAAATAACCACTTCCTTGACTATGTCACCACTCATATTCTACATCCTTCAATTGTAGTACTTATGAAGTGAAGTGAAGTGAAATGAAGTCGCTCAGTCACGTCTGACTCTTTGTGACCCCATGGACTGTAGCCTACCAGGCTCCTCTGTCCATGGGATTCTCCAGGCAAGCATACTGGAGTGGGTTACCATTTCCTTCTCCAGGGGATCTTCCCAACCCAGGGATTGAATCCAGGTCTCCTGCATTGGAGGCAGACACTTAAACCTCTGAGACACCAGGGAAGCCCCACCTTGTAATTTGTATTGTCATTTTCCTGATTTTAAGGCCTTCAAATTATGGAGAATAGATGGCAGTTTCTGGGACAAGAAGTAATGAGTGGTCTCAGAGGATACTTTTTCTGATAAGCAAGGATAAATAAGGACAGTGAAAGAGAAAGGGCCTTCCAAGGACAGGGAAAAGAAGGTAGAGGTAGAATTAAGATCCCATTCAGGTCTTGGTCTCAGCCAACGGTGAGACTCTACTGGAGATAGGTAGTCTATGAGCAAGGCCAATTCATGGGACTGAATGTTATCTAAGACAACAGGACTCTTTAATTTAAGCAAGGAAATCACAAAAGCATATTTGCATTTTATTATGGCCATTCTGGCAATAGAGGAGTGGAAAACGGGACCCGGGATGGAGAGTTTTGAATCCTTTGTAATAGACAAACGCTTCTGATGGGGATAACTAAGGTGGCAGCACAGTGAGAGTAACGAGGAAAGAACTGATTTAAGACAGGTTTGGGAGTTAATATTGAGTATGAGTTTGGGGATACAACAGTCATTTAATGATTGGTATCCTTAATTAGCAGGATGATTTTTATATTTCTGATTTGGAAGTTAGTGTAAGTGGTGGTCCGGTCTACCTAGATGGATAACACAAGAGGAAGGAAATGTCTGGAAACAAAGCAGTACTTTTCGTTTTCAATACCCTGAATTTGTTTTGCCTATGGGGCATCCAGTTGGGAGATGTCTGGTGGGCAGTGCGAGTGTCTGGGTCTAATATGAAAGAAAGCAGTGTGGTTTGGCAGTAATGGACACCGCAGCCACTTGTCTCTAGGGGCTAAAGGAGTGAATTAAATTGACCAGGAACAGAACAGAGAAGAAGAAGAAAAGTAGCCACATGCCTAGCCTCAGGGGTAGAGTATGTGCAGAGGGCAAAGTGTTTATAGGTAGGTAAACAAAGATGTTACAAGACCTGAATCTGTTGGGGAGAAAAAAAAAAAAAAAGCCCTAACTTTGTTAAATTCAGTGGAACGACTTTGGAAGTTATTTTTTGCTACAGATAAATGTAAAATGTGCATATATTTTCCCATAAAACATTTGCATAGAGGGAATAGAAGTGGTACTCACTTCCAAATCAGAAATATAAAACTCATCCTGTTAATTAAGGATACCAATTGTTACATTCTATCGCCCAACTCATATTCAATACTAACTCCCAAATCTTTCTTAAATCTGTTCTTTCATCATCACTCTCATTGTGCTGACCATAGATATGAAAATACTCAGAAAAAGTTAAAAACAACAAATGAAGGATCATACTTATTAAGACATTTTAAATAAAATTGAATACCCTGCAAAAATGTATTTAAAGTAATACTATGCAAGTTGTTAGCATTTGGACACTGTAGAAAAAGAATCCTAATGCTGATAAAGGGAAATCTGATATTAGCACCAGGATCAACTTAAGTGTGACTCTCACCTAGCTGGCTTAGGGCTATAATAAAAAGTGCTAAGCTGATCTAGACAGTGTATTAAAAAAGCAGAGGCATCACTTTGCCACCAAAGGTCTGTATAGTCAAAGCTATGGTTTTTCCAGTTTTCATGTATGGATGTGTGAGTTGGAACATAAAGAAAGCTGAGTGCTGAAGAATTGATGCTTTGGAACTGCGGTGCTGGAGAAGACTCCTGAGAGTCCCTTGGACAGCAAGGAGATCAAACCAGTCAATCCTAAAGGAAATCAACCCTGAATATTCATTGGAAAGAATGATGCTGAAGCTGAAGCTCCAATATTTTGCCATCTGATGCGAAGAGCCAACTTATTGGAAAAGACCCTGATACTGGGAAAGATTGAAGGCATGAGGACAAGGGGGCAACAGAGGATGAGATGGTGGGATGGCATTACCAACTCAATGCACATGAGTCTGAGCAAACTCCGGGAGACAGTGAAGGACAGGGAAGCCTGGCACGCTGTAGTCCATGGGGTCGCAGAGAGTCAGACACGACTGAGCGACTGACTAACAACAATGCTGAAGCAGGGGTAGTGAATGTCCTCTTTAAATATATTCAGTAAATACTGCCATTTTTCAAATCAAATATTCTTATATATACTATTTTTAAAAGAAACTGAAATATGTTTATAAAGCTAAATATTCTTTTGTAATGAATACAATAATTTTCTCATATATTTTCTTTTAAAATTCACTCTATACCTTTTGAGGCCTTGTTAATGAGAAGGCTGGTATAACTGATACAGATTTATTTCTCTTTCCATAGGACATCAATCCCATACAATGAAACAAATCAGGGAGTGGCTCATCCATATTCCTAAATCTGAATATTGGTTGTACAACCTTCCAGAGAATCGCTGAATTTTTACATTTTTTAGGTCATCTTGTATTCTATAAGACTAGATATTATATTGGGAAGTCAAGTCCCTGAAGTACTAAAGGCTTAATGTATCATTCTAATTCCTTCACAGTGATACCTACTATTTCAGTCTTAACATGTTTCGGTGAAGTAGTCTGAACCAAAGATGAGACCCTGTGAACCTGTAAAATTATGAATATATTCAAGTCTATCTCAACTTACTGAAGCCAAACAGGTTTTCTTACTGTTCCCAAACAGATGTCCTGACAATATTAGCATACAACACTGCCCCACCACCCATTCCGGGCAACTATAATATCTGTGTGCTGCTAATTACCTTTCATAGGAATGAGTATGATTTTCCCACAAAACAAGGGTCAGTCTCACCTTTTTAAAAAATCCCTCCTTGACTGTAACAGAGGACACCAGACTCAGTATGTATATTTGTTAACTGATGTTATTTTTAAAGATTTATTGAAACCAAGTTAAACTATATAATGATGTGGTATTGCACAGTTAATTTTTAAATTTTAATCCATTTATTTTAATTGGAGGATAATTACTTTACAATATTGTGACAGTTTTTGCCGTACATCAACATGAGTCAGCTATAGGTATACATGTGTTCCCTCCCATCCTGAATCTCCCCTCCCACCTCCCTCCCCACCTTATCCCTCTAGGTTGTCACAGAGCACCAACTCTGTGTGCCTGCTTCACGCACTGAACCCTCACTAGTCATCTATTTTACATATGGTAATCTGTATGTTTCAATACTATTCTCAAATTATCCCACCCTCACCTTCTCCCACTGAGTCCAAAAGTCTGTTCTTTATGTCTGTGTCTTCTTCACTGTCCTGCATGTAAGATCATTGGTACCATCTTTATGAATTCCATATACATGTGTTAATCTATAGTTAGTTTTGGAGCAAAGTCATGTAACATCCTAATTTATTGACAAGAATATTCAAACTGCTCAATGCTTTCATCTATTTTTGATGATTCAGTGCACTAAAAATTTTTGTAGTTGTATGAAAAGAATTTTTTAATAGTTTTTATGTGTGCTGAAATAAATGTATTATTAGCAGGAGGCTTCATTTACATTTAAGATCAGAGGAAGTTGGTAATAGAACTTTCATATGCTCATGAGATTCATTCAACATTAGATCTGTATGTTTCCCCTTAATCCTATATGAAATTTATGAACATAAAAAAAAAAACCTTTTATGTTTGTATAGAACCACCTGCCATAAATGTAAATGGTTTCCTAGGTAAAGTTAACTAAAGAAAGTGACAAGATCTTTTAAAGAATTTACCTAATGAATAAAACATTAAAACATGGTAGTGTTTTAGAAATAGGATATTATGGGGAAAAGGTAGCATTTGCTTTTTCATAACACTTTCCTTTTATCTTAAGAAATATTTTATCCTTCATCCTCAAGAGCAACAATTAACATTGATTACTTAGCAACCATATAAAGCCTGGCATGGTCAAGCTGTGATAATGGAACCATCAATGCAGTTATAATGTACTTAGGTCCTGAAGATGGTGGTTGCAAATGTAACTATGATCCAGACTAAATCCTCTGCAAGTCTGGAAGAGTTAAGAGCCACTGAATAGATCTCTTTAATACAGTAAGTCACGGGGTAAGGAAAAGGAAGATGAGATTAAGAGCATGACCTGAACTTTAAAAAATTCTAGATATACAGTTAACATGTAAATCCCATCATTTTATTATTTTCAATCTACAGGAAGACATTTATGTTACTCAAATTTTAATAACACTTCAAACACACATGCAGGAAAGTTTCTCTTAGTCTGACTGGGAATAGGGAGCTCTTACTTTTTCTTTTCAGTTTTAATAGTATATGACATTGTCATTCCTTTTCACTTTTTATCACTTTGATAACTGAAAATTTAGTTACTTGGTTGCTAGAATGAGATATTTTTTAAAGCATGTTTACCAGTATGCAGTGTTACCTGATCTCAGCCTTAGCTCATCTTTCTATAAGATTGTTTTAACTTTATTTATTTGTATCAGCTCTTTGCATATTAAGGACATTAACTTTATCTGTTATTCATGACACAAATACTTTCATTCAGTCATATTTTAATTTTGCTTATAGTTATTTTTCATTTTCAAGTGTTTAATTGGATTTTTTATGGTGCTTAAAGATTCCTATTCAAATACTATAAACCATGATGTTTTATATTCTCTTTTAGTACTTTCATAGAATTGTTTTAAGGAGATTTTAAAATTTAAATTAAGGTTTTTAACCCTTCTGGAATTTATTTTTATGTGTCACTTTAAATAAGAATATAAGATATTTTCCCTAACTAAAAGCTCAACATAAAATACCTTGAAATATTTTATTATAAATGTACTCATGGGTGTGACAAATCATATTCTGTATAACAGCATCTTTACAAAGAAAATAATGAGTGGTGTTCTCTATCTTAAATATTGTATGAAATATTAAAAAAAGAATATGAAATTACTTTCATGAGGTAAACTTTCTTTGAAATCATCTGGAATATCTGTCACTTAAATATTCCAATATAACCTTACATTCTTTATAGAACAGAAATACCTACCTAAAAGCTTTTAAAATCACATGAATAAGTGCTTGAATTATTTGCTATTTGAAATTGTCTAAATTTCTGCTTTCTCCCATTTATTTAGGACAGTCAAGTCAAGAATATGGGATTCACTCTTAGTTCTTAGTTTGGAATTTAAGGTTGCCTTATAATTTTATTTTCTATATTACTTCCTGGGGGCTTCCCTAGTGACTCAATGATAAAGAATTCACCTGCCAATGCCGGAGATGTGGGTTTGAGGCCTGGTTCGGGACGCTCCCCTGGAGAAAGAAATGGCAACTCACTCCAGTATTCCCGCTTGGGAAATCCTATGGACAGAGGAGCCTGGGGGGGCTACAGTCCATGGGGTCGCAAACAGGTTGGACACAACTGAGGCAGTTAAATGACCACAACAACAATTACTGTCTGAGGTTTCCTGCTTCTGATACTAACATGTAATTTCCAAATGATTCCACATTTTTGAACTGTGAGTACTAAAGTCTACATGTGCATTTTTATTTTGCACATATAAACACTGTGGTATATAAGAAGCGAGACTAGAACGTCTCCAAATTTCAAGGTTCCTCATCTGATACTTGAGTATTGCAATGCTACATCACAAGTCGAGGTGGGACTGAAATGAGAGGACATGAGAAAGGGTCCAGCATAGGGACTCGTATATTGTAGTCAAGATGACAAATATGAATGCCTTGTCTTCTCCAATTCTTGAAAACACATACATTACACATGGGCCAGGAATACCCTTTAATTATAGCTTAATGAAAAGCAAACTGAATTAATGACCCAAGTAATTAAAAAGAATCTAGACATTTTAGCAATATTTAGGTAGAAATTCTTTTTTTAAAAAAGGCATGAGAATTTGCTATTGTTTGAATATTTATATTCCCTCAAAAATTCATGTTGAAATCCTGGCTTCCAAGTGATAGTATTAGGAGGTGGACTGGGCCTTTTGGGGTGATTAGGTCATGGGGACAGAGCTCTCATGAATGGGATTAGTGTCATGACAAAAGAGGCCTCAGAGAGAGCTCGGAGGCCCTTCTGCCAGGTGAGGTTACACTGAAGTGAGCTCTCATTAGACACCACATTTGCTGGAACCTTGATTTTGACTTTCAAGTTTCCAGAGATGTGAGGAATACATTTACATTGTTTCTAAGCCACCAAGTCTGTGATTATTTTGTTACTGCAACTCAAATTGATTAAGACAAGAATGTTGTCAGAAAATAATAATATGTAAAGCAGAATAGCAGATGTTTAATAGCCAGGGTTATGGAGTCATGATCTCAAATTTAACCACTTAATAATTTCAGGTACTTGAGAAAATTACTTAAGCTGCCATAGTCCTAAGTTGTTTATTTTTTTGTCTGTTGGTTTGCTTTGTTTTCATTTTGGTTTTCCATATATGGAGTGGGCATAATAACACTGATAACCTTTCAGAAATGCTATATGGATTAAATGAAATCATGTCTCTAAAACAATTATCCCAATGTTTGACATATCATAACCTGTCAGTACAAGTAAACTATTATGGTTCCATATTGACAAAAGCTATTTTAATATGTAACCAAAAGGGAATTTCTAAGATACCATGGAGAGGCTGTTGTGGAAGAAATGCAAAAAGAAAAACAATGAGATGAGTTCCTGGACTGTGTGAAGCTGCTATGGTGCAATGGGAGAAGTTATTTTTAAAAAGAATCCTCCCCTGGCCTATGTTCCTGCCTCAGGTAAGCATCTTATGATATAATCATGGCCTCTTATGTTTCCATTAAAACATAATTTACAATAACACATTGTAAGTCAGGCGCCTTTTGGCTTTCCTCAGTTACCGTGAACCAGAAGTGAAACCCCCAAGAAATCCTTCTGAGACAAAACTGATCATGTCACACTTTCACTACTTCCACCATAACATTTAGGCTCCCAGTTTATGACACAATCCTGATACTTCTCCAGCTCTCTCCTGTAAGTTTTTTGCAGACCCCAAAACTGGCCATGTTGTCTCACCCCTTTTGCTTTTGTGGTTCCTGTCTGACTGCAATGTCCTTCTCCTTTTTACACCTAATGGTCACATTATCCCACTATAAGCCACAACCATGGAGTTTAAGAAGTCTCTTCTAACTGCTTCCAGACAAAGTTGCAGTCTCTTTTGTGCTTTTAATGTAGTTTGTACATTTTTCTATTGTGGAACTCACTACTCTCTGTGGGAATTATTTATTTGTTTTGTTTTTTTTTTCTTGTACTTCTCATCCATTAGTATTGAAGTGACACAGTGAGGAAGGGCCATATTCTACTTATTTTTATTCTTTAACATCTAGAAAAATGTCTCTAAAACATGCATTTTCAACAGGGGAGATAACATCTTCAAGGGGTCAAAAAGGGAAGGAAGGTGAAAAAGTTTTTAGCTATTACAATGCTTTGTGGCCTTCTAAAGAGCTCCAATACAAAACAGATATACAGTATATCCAAGGTATTAGCATTTCTTAGGGAGAGGGCAATTAGATTTAAAAAATCTTTAAAAAGTATCCTAAGGTAGAATGAAGGAACAGTGCCTTGAAGTAAGCACTTACTTAATGTTTATTTTTATTTTTGTTAATATTCAGTAAATATTTTTAAGTAGATGAAGAAATAAATTAAAATTCCAGCTCTAGTTCTGATGCTTTTTATCTGGGTGACTTTGCATAAATCATTTAACTTCTCTTGATGTAGTACTATCATACAAGGCTGGCGAAAAATTAAAGCATATAAAATATTTGTAAACTCAAAATATGTAAATAGAATATTCTTTCATGCTTCAGAACTATAGCATCAAAATTCCTTATTTTTCTTCTCTACTAAGCAAGTTCTCAAAACAGACTTTTTCATTTTTTTGTGTGTGAAGTATGTTCTGATTTTTTAAGGGAAAACTGCTCTAATGTATATATCTTCACTCTCATAATGTCTTTATGCCTGTGTTCCTTAACGAGAGTGAAAGAAGTCTGAATACAGAGTTTATGTCTTATTCATAGTAGGTACCAAAATAAGTCCTACATGAATTCTAAAAGCTGATGAGAGAATGTGAAGTGAGGTGCTTACATGTCTGTTGTCCTCTCATTGCTACATAGAATGATAATAAAGAACCTGCCAGCTAGCTTATCTAGAACTCTGAGCTCACTAAGAGCTGACGTGGAAAAGCAAAAGTATATTCTCTAATGAAATCTGCCTTTTAGTGGATGTGTGGTATTCTAGATGTGTCATAATTTTGCAAAAATGTTTTACATCAAATGCTCAAGTCGAATGAATCAAATGCTCAATATCAGCATTATTTTCAAGTAAGCAGGATGAGAAATTAGGGTTCCTCTAACATTCAAAAAAAAAATATATTGAGTAGTTAGATCAAATTCTTGTTGAAACTTAATTGAATAGGAAATTTCCAGAGGAAACAGGTGAGTTCTTTGCTATTTTTATTTATAAGCAGCATTTTTATACTAAGATGTATGCAGTCTTTGTCTTATGTCGAGTAGTAAAAATTTTGGAATATGGTTCGTGGATAAAGAAACTTCCAGGAAGCCTGGAGGCATGAGAAGCATGTAGGACTGTGATCAAATTGCAGGACAGCAGAAAAACCCCTTAGGCACTCAGCACAGAGGACGCTGGACAGTTTTCTCTAAAAATCTCCTTTGTAATTATGCTACATCATATTTTGCCAAAGGCATGGTCTGATTGGTGGTTTTACTGATTTACCAACCAATGCTGACAATATTATGAAAATAGAAGACTTGGAACAATAATTGTATATGCTGTGGAGGTCTCCCTAAAGACAACCTTTATCCTTCCATAAGTTCATGTGCTTCCCACTGGATAATTCCTCAGGTAATATGTGTTATAGGTCATGACAGTCAGTACTAAGGTTAGTGTCATGGACTAAATACTTGAAGCTTTAAAATTTTTGACAAACAAAATTATATACATAATATATTGATTCACATAATTCTACTGAGCCCCATAAAACAGCATCCTCTTGAGCAGGAACATTTCTAATAAATCTAAACATTTAGTTTACCCTTTAGGACACACACGAAGGTTCATTCAGATCAGCTGCACCTGATATCATCCAGTATGGATAGGGGTAGGAGGGAAAATGAACAATTGATAACCTTATGGTTCAAAAAATAATAGAAACTATCTCAGTAAGCCTATGATATCTCACTGAATGCATAAAAAAGTTTTAACTTTGTAAAAAAACTTTTTTCAAAAATCACTGTGTAAAAGTCAGCAGGATTGAAGAAGATTTAACTTCCATTGGGGATTGTGAATCTGATCCTATAAAAACTCACCACCTATGGGATAATTAAGTGTCCAAAAGAGATGTATAGGGATCAAGTAGCTCTCAATAGCATCCTTACATCTTTAACCCTTACATCTTTTTAAAATGCTCTATACACAAATCATCCTCAAAACATCACCTAGTGTTGTTTTTTGAAACTGGAGTGTCTATCCTTTCTCATGGATATACACTGGTGAACAAAAGGCACAAGAAGCCACAAAATCACTGCGGAGTATCTCTTGGGGACAATATTACTTTAAGATGTGATGATTGTGAAAGATAATATTTTAATATTACAACATATAATAATGTAGGGAGTACATAATTTCTATGGATTAAGCAAAAAACTTGAAAGAAATATCATTCTTGAGATTAGTCCAAACATCCTGAACAATATATATTAACATATATCATATGTATATACAAAAACATACATACACATGTATAAACAAATGTATACCTGTATATGCACACACATGTATCCATATATAAGAATATCTATACATATGAACACACATACATTATGTGAAACACTCTGTAAATTTTAAAATGACATGAGAAAAAATGGAAAAAATATCAAAAATCATTGAGCAGATGTTTTGTTACTTAGTATGTTCTGTCTTGTGCTGTGCATTTTAAACACATTTTTAAAGTAATGATGACAACAAACTTGAAACTTAGTGGTAGGCAACATTTAGAAATGAGCCATGTGAGATTTAAGTACAATGGGTTAAATAACATGCTCAAGAGCACATGGTTACTAATTATCAAGGCTTGATTTCAAATCTAATATCTCAGACTGCAAAACAAATCCTGGGCTATTTTCATCCACATTTTGGTGTAGGACTCCTAATATCTTATTTATGTTAACCACTGTCTAACCTTGTTTTCTCTTGCTATGCTACAATGAAATAGAAAAAAAAAATGAAGTTTGGTAACTATCACTGATAGCACAGCTATAATATTATATTTAACATTATCTTTTATCTCGGCTATCATATGCAGTATGAATGACTGCAATAAGCCCTTGGATTAAATGAGATATTTAAAACTTCTGAATTACGTAAGGAAGGGAGAGACTCCAATAACTTGGTTTCACTTTTGTGTAAGAATGATATAAAGATCCTAGATATAAAATTTAAATATAGTCAGATTTTTCTTTTATCATAGTTAAATAGAAACACAATCCTACTCATGGCACTAATACAGTGATTCCACTGTTGCACAGAAAAAGGGAATTCCTTGAATATTGCAGATTTGAGAACAGCTAAGTATATTAAGTACAAAACACTAGAAATCCTGAGTGTGGGTGTCTAGAAGGCAAGGCAGTTTATTCTGATGGGTAAAATGTCTGTCTATGTTTCCTTTCTCATCATTTCAACCTCTTCGCTCCCCTTCCCTGCCTTTGAAAGCAAACACATAGCCTAACATCCTCAATAACTTCCTGGGTGAACAAGTTTGGGACCTATTCTGCAGCAATCATCTATAAGCTAATAACTGTCAAAGGACAGAGATTATATAAAAAATAAGGTCAATTGGCAACAAAAATCATCTCTACTGATAAGAAATTTCTCCTCCAGATAATTCAATATTTAAAAAAAAAACAACAACCCCTTTCACCTTGGCAGCTTTCCTGCAGATAAACACAAGCCATAACACAGAACTTGTTTTGATAACCTTGATCTCTTGAGTCCACTGTCATTTCAAGTTCTGGGTCTATCAAGATGTATTTATTTTCCCTGAAGCTTTCAATAAAGCACAAGGAAGTCTTAGAAGATATAACAGCTCTGAAACACTACAAAGTTATATTGCAAAACTACATGAAGTTTTCATAATGATCTCTCCGTACAGCTGACCAGTATGTAAAAGGCTCTAGGGATAGCTGACAAATATCTTACGGGTTTAATAGGGAAGGGACAACTCTTGAGGTTTTTATTTCCTTAGTGTACACATATCCTGGGGCCAAGTGAATATCTTTATTAGAGGCCATTTCTCAAAGAAGAGATAATGATCACAAGGGAAAAAATAAAACCTACATATTATGAAATATTTCTAGTATATGTTTGATTTTAATTAGGGGCATTTCTGGGTATGCCAGGCAGTTTATTGAACCATTTCACATAAATATATCACATGCATATATATCTTCAGATAGAATTGTTAAAGTTATTTTAATCCTTACTGTTGACCATCTATACTTGAAATATCATTGAGCTGTGATTCAGAAAAACTGTTAATTCTAGTACGCAGATTATCAGGCATATCATTTCTTGCTATAGTGTCACAGTTTCTTAAAAATTATATACATGATTACAAATCTATTTATTTTGAAAGATTTTAAAAAGATGAAAGATATATATTAAAACAGTTAAAAGAACTATGCAAAAGCAATGTGGCATTGATATTATTGTTATATAGTACTTCTTTCTGGAATATATTTATTGGTAATGTATAAATAAAAATGATATGATAACATATAATAGATAAAATATGATACAGATAAAAATAAATTAATAGATAATATATGCTTTATCTTGGAATAATACTGGCAGAGGTTACTCAGAGTTTAAAATAGATAAAACAGCTAAAATATATGCATCAAGCCCATTTTTACCAGATATGGTAATGCATACCATTTTTGAAAGATACTTTTGTTTAAGAAAGCATCATAAAATAGTATTTTCTATCAAATATTATTCTTGCTTCATAAAAATGAAAGATATAAGTTGTACAAGATCTTAATATATAAAATCCTTAAACGGTTTTTAGTGGCTGAATTTGCTGACTGTTATCATAAAACACAAACATGCAGTAAAATATGCTATGAAAACAAATTCGACTTGAAAATGTAAAAGCACAGTAAGGTTTATTTATAATTGTTTCCCATAAGATTAAATTAATTTTATTACCTGAAAATATGCTCCAAAAAGTTTTTTACTCTTTAAGAACCAACAGGGACTTCCTTGGTGGTCCAGTGGTTAAGTGTTGGAGATATGAATGAATTACACTTTTGCATTTTCAGATGCTGTGTTCTCAAAGCAGGGCACCCAGGTTCAATCCCTGGTCAAAGAACTAGATCCTGTATGCCACAAGTAAAGGTCGCACATGCCACAAGGAGGGCCTGCACAGCCAGATTAAACAAGCAAAAAGAACCAACATATAAAAGGGTATAACAAATCTGCCACTGAATAAAAAAGCATAATACCCCATTAACAGAGATTATATCATCTAAACCTCAGAAATATGAGAATCATAAATATGTAAATGAATTCTGGGAAATTCAGTTTGAATCTGAAGTCAGAACCAATAATTAAAATAACTTCATAAGTTAAAAATGTGTCAAATAGGAATATTCTGATTTTCAAAAAATCTTGATAGTTTAATAGATTACAAAAGAGGAGAAAAATATTGGCTCTCAAGCAAAACCTTGAGAAATGAGTGTACAGGTCAAGACTTTTTAATTGCAGAAGTTTCAATCGCTCTCTCATTTAAACTTTCCACTGTGAAACCAGCTAAAAGAAAATTTCAGAGAAAGTTTGCAATTAATTATAATTAGAGGTTTAAACAACTGTAGAAGATGGCTTATCTATTTTTAATGGTCATTTGCCCCAGACTGGTATATAAAATGAAGAATTCCTCCAAAAACCCATGGCCACTGCTGTTGCTCTTATTGAAGAATGAATGGAGCATCTGGCACTAGCCTCTAAGAAAATGATACTTGGTTACTGTCAGAAAAAAAAAAAAAAGGTGTTGCAAAATAACAAGAATAAGGAAACAAGACTGAAGGGTGGGGGATGATGATGACACAGCAGACTCAAAGGACAAAGTGTGGAAGAAAAAGAAACATTTCCCCCCAAATATTCTTTTTAATTGAAAAATGATAAAAATTAAAGTGTTAATCTGTTACATTTATGCTCCTTTCTGGAAGACGGTTATACTAGTCTATTTTGCTGATTTGATTCATTTTAACTCCTTTTAACTTCATTCTACTTTATCTTCCAGTTCCATTAGATGCTATTTCTTACCCAATTCTTATCAGGTAATTTGTAAAAAATAATCTATTACAAAAAGCATATCATCATTTTAAAAGGTTCATAAGAAACAGATAATATTGAGTTTAAAATATATACACTAGCATTACAAGGTATGAAGTTTGTGCAAACACCAAATTGAAACATGAGCTAGCAATGCAGCTATGACACTGTTAAAATTTCAGATATATTAACTCAGGATTATTCAACGAGAATAGTACATTCTTAGCTAGAAAAGCAAGAATGTATAATACACAAATAGTAACAGTCTGTGAATATATAAAAAGAATCTTTAAGCTCCAACTGGCCACTGGAAACAATCTTGAAATTCAATTATTAAAATTACATTTGAATACTCACATGTGTTAACAGTACTTTTCTCTGGGGTGAAATTATTGGGAATTCTAATTTTCTACATCATTTTTATAGATAAAAATAATCATTAAAATTTAAAATATATATTTGAACTAGACAATACATACTGGGCTTCCCTGCTCTATAGGGTAAACTAAGAATATGTCTGAAAGGGATAGTGAAAAACAGTAACAAATCTACTTTGTCAATGTGCTTAGTCACTCAGACATGTCTGACTCTTTTCGACCCCCTGGACTATTGTAGCCTGCCAGGCTCCTCTGTCCATGGGATTTTCCTTGCAAGAATACTGGAGTGGATTGCCATTTCCTCCATTTTAGGAGATTGCATGGTGTCACCATCTCATTGTGGCAGTAAATTTATTGCACTGGATTTTCCAGGCTGCTTAGAAACTACTTCTTGGAATTTCCTCCTCATTCTGATTCCTGGGTCTCTTGAAGTTTGACTGCACTTAAATAGTCGATCTTCCTTTTTAACTTGTCAATTTAATCAACACTTTTATATTGTTTTACTTCCAATAAATGCCTGTGTTTGTGTATCACATGAACATGGCTAAGGGCACAAGTTATAGGGGCAGTTTTCCACTGGGGTTGGCTTCAAAATGAGGGGGAAGGAAGGATTCCCTCCTCCCCCTAGAAGAGGGATATTCTGTGTTCCACTAATGACTTTGGGCTCATATTGGAATATAGGAAACAAGGTAATATTTAAGTTAACCAAGTTTTGATCATCTCTATTTTATTTTATTTTATTTTAATATAAAATTTAGTTTCAAGGTCACCCTATTTGAGATCAAATATTTTAAATAATTTTAAAGTTTAAATATTCAAATTAATTAATTCTTTTGGCATTAATAATCTTCATAAAGTCATAACAGTTCTCTTACAGTTCTTATTTATATTCTCCTTTGAAATCAATTATGTTATTTGTAATTAATATAAAGTTATTAGTGGAAATTAATCCTTTAAGTAAGAGGCAAGTCAGTATATTAAATTCAGGTTTTGCTCGCTACCACTTTGCAAAGTATACACTGCAAATAGCCTGAGACATGGCAAGTTACCTACACATCAAGTGTGATAAATCCTGGACCCATGCCCAGATCTGTTTGAATCCTAAAGCTCACGCCTCTCACTGTAGCTCTATAACTGCAAAAAGAAGTAGAAATTTAAAAGGTACAAAAGAGTAAGGTGAATATTTTTGCCCTAGAAACACATACTCTTGTGATACAAACTGTAGTGGGGAAGAAAAACCCATAAAACTCTAAGCATATTTATGCAAATATCTTCAAATTAATCCAAGCAACACTATTGTTTATTGCATGGCATGTCTTTGTAGAATACTTATGAAAAGAGAAGACAGATCCTTGCTTATTTGTAATGGTCATATTTTCCAGCTTCAATATTTAGCATTAGAAACTTGTTTTATTGGCTTTATTTTGCAGTACTGTATCATTCTTCATGACATCCGGAATGAATAATTAAACAGGTAACTGTGAAACACTACAGAAATTAATTTTAAGAGGACAAATGGGATCAGGGAACACAGCATACACTGCATTTTACTGAAAACACCTTCAGCCATTACACTAAATAATCCATGTCACATCCTCTGGTAATTTCCAGGGTGATTTCCTTTTGCCAGGATGAATTATTTCTGCCACTACTTGGAGTACAACATACTAGGGATATGCATTAATAGTGAGTTTACTTTTTCAAAACAGAAGGGGAACAGTTTAAAATACTAAAGAAATTCCCCCAAATGCTGGC
The DNA here is from genome assembly GCF_023699985.2 of Odocoileus virginianus. Classification (NCBI taxonomy): domain Eukaryota; kingdom Metazoa; phylum Chordata; class Mammalia; order Artiodactyla; family Cervidae; genus Odocoileus; species Odocoileus virginianus. Next base: position 36,416,134 of record NC_069697.1, read on the forward strand.
ATCTTGCCATGACACTTATTCTGAATAGTAGTAGAGAAAGTGGGGATCAGCTTCTGGCTCCCACCGGCATCACTGGTGATAGCTTTCAGTTGCCTCGGAGCAGAAGCACAGACCGCAGAGAAGACCTGGCAGGTGACGAGGAGGAGAGAACAAGAGATGGGTCACTTGAGTGGACACTATGGAAGAAATAACACTGCATGTGCTCTGAACCAGCTGCTTTTCCTTCATATACTAGGAAGACAACCTTTCCCAGGACACTTGACATCCTGATGGGACCTCATCACTGACTTCTGAGATTGAATGTGGATGAAAGTCATAAAGATTTTTGGGGCCTGGCCACAAAATGGCCAAAGTGTACCTCTATTTTCCAGTCTCTCTCACCTCCCACTCACCACCCACCCAGATGGAGCAGCTGGAAGGAAAGGACTCCAAGATGGCAGTGGAGACACAAGATGCAAGGACCCTAGAATTCTGAGCTGTATCTTGGTAAAGAGCTACCAAGGAGAGCTGCCTGACTGTGAACATTCACACTGGACTTTTTATGAGCAAGACATAGGCATTCACAGAGATTTGGAGAGTGCTTACTCCAACCCATAGTTGATCCTGCCAAACCACAACACTCTGGGGCATTTTTTCTAAGATTGGTGAACCTAATTAAAGTCACATTTAATGTGCCACATTCTTCTCAAATTCTTAAGAAATAAAGGCAACAAAGAGGCAGCATGTTTCCATATCCAGAAAGTCATATTAATAACAGAAAAGGAGTCTCATGCTTCCATTGATGGCCAAGGTGCTACCATGTATACTTAAAAAGTGAATTTCTGGCCCACTTGGGGATTTCTGGCTCTAATTCCACCAAAGTAGTGGCAAAAATAAGCCCAAATACAGTCAGAAGGCATCCTGAAATGTAAGAACTGAATCAGAAAAAAAAAAAATCCCTCATCTTGCCTCAGAAATACAATGAAATGTTGCAAGTGAACACCTCTTACTAGGCTATTTATTGCTTATTTTCTGACCCTTGCATGCTAGTACATGCTTAGTCACTCAATCATGTCCAGCTCTATGCAACCCATGGACTGTCGTCTGCCAGGCTCCTCTGTCCATGGGATTTTTCCAGGCAAGAATATTGGAATGGATTGCCATTTCCTACTCCAGGGGATCTTGCAGACCCAGGGATTGAACCCACTTTTCTTGTGTCTCCTACATTGTCTCCTACCAGTGAGCCACATGGGAAGCCCCTTTCTGACCCACATGCACTTGCTATTCTCACCTCCTGCACACACATGATGTCCAGCAACACAGAACTAGCTCTTTGCATATATGTCCCCAGGAAGCTCTGGAACAGTTTTTTTGCCCCTTTGGTAAGAATGTTTGATCCTTGTAGTGAGAATTGACAGCTTTCTTTAGTTGGTTCCTTAAATCTGTTTTTCTGCTCAATTTTCTCTGTTCTGTTGTTCATTGCAATTCATAGCTTCATGGTCACAATTATGGATGATATCTCACTTTTGTCTAAGAACCATTATACCTGATCCACTTTTTCCTCTAACCCTGCATTTAATGTACCAGGTTTGAGGTAATGGGCGGGGGTGGGGGACGTTCTTCATGGGGAAAGAATAATCATGGTATTTGTCTACCCTGCAACAGATCATCCTCCTGATGTACACAAAGTCATCTATCTCTTTATCCCATTCACCGCCACTGTTCATACAAACCAAGCTCCTATAGATCTGGTCCTACTGAAAAACTATAAACATTACATGACTACCATGTACTCAGCACCTCTTGTTTCAGGGCTGACTTTTGGCTTTGGCAGAATCAGGATGAGTTATGCTTTGAATTATACAATATATAAAGGAAAGAACACCCATTGAGCATTTTAAATTTTACAAAAACTCTGAGAATGATTATTCCCAAATTACAGATGATAAAATTGAGATTCAGAGAGTCTAAGCAACATAATCCTGGTGGCTCTGATGGTCAAGAATTTGCCTGCAATGCAGGAGACCCAGGTTCAATCTCTAGGTCGGGAAGATTCCCTGGAGAAGGGAATGGTTACCCATTCCAGTATTTTTGCCTGGAGAATTCCATGGACAGAGGAACCTGGTGGGCTGAAGTCCATGGGGTCACAAGGAGTCAGACACGACTGAGCAACACAGTAACTCACACACACACAGACACAAGCAACATAACTGGGTTTGTACAGCTGCTAAATGAAAACAGCTGGGGTTCAACAGGACAAGAAATGTTGCTATGATCACAAAGTTTCTCACCTAGGCAAACAAATAAGGCAGGGCCATGACTTTCTTAGTTTCTTCCATTTAAACCTTATGCTTGAGAAGCATTTATTTTTTTTTATTATAACAAGTTATAGTGTTGTTGATCACCAGTATCTCAAAAAATCAATCAATACCTTTAATGTCCATAATATTCCCAGTAACCAAGTAACATGTAACTTTTGTTATCTTCAAATATATCTGCACAAAAAAATGTATAATCCAATAGAGAAAAATATTTGTGTATCTTGCAAATATTCTGTAAATTCGTAGAATTTACATTACCTAGAGTTAACTTAGCATTTTTTCAAAAAAGCAACTTTTGCAAAAAACAAAATACATCTCATTTATTAAAAAGTTTTTTATTCTCTCATTTAAATTTGTGTTTATGCTTTGTCCAATTTATAGAGAGGTAAATACAGCATTCAAAAAACTTTAAAAGTGGATTGAATCATTTTGGATTAGAAAATTATGAATTTTTTTAAATGAAGGTGAAAAATATGAAAGTACAAGAGGAGGTATCCTTGCCATAGCTAGGGAATATAATGAATTTCTAAGATTGTGAGGAATAAAAGATAATAATTTATTTGAAAGATTTTGAATGTCCAATTTCCCAAGATTAGGGTAAACATATGAAACTATTCCTCAAAGATTTAGTCTTGCACTACTTCATAATTACCATTTTATGAAGGTTAATTAAATAATATCAATATTAGAATTTGGATTTTTCAAATCTTCCCCCCACCTCCCAGCTAAAGTACTTTTAGGTATGTCAGAATGTGTATTTGTGTTCTAGAAGATGTGTGTATGAATGCATATGCCTTTCTCCTTAAAGGTGATTTACTTCATATATATGTGGAGGGATTTTCTATTTCTTTTACATTTTCCTAAATAAAATGGCAAAAAGGAATTTCACAGAAAATGTGATAAATCAGTGACATATTTACCTTTATTTTAAAGTGTCATGACACAGAGTAAGCAGCTTCAGAATTTCTATTTTCCAAAAAAAAAAAAAGATGTTTTTGAGTAAAAACCTTTTAAGAAAAGCCTCCATTCATGATGTCTAAATATTCCTACTAAAGCATATTTGATATTTTGCTTTGAATTTTTTTAATAAAAAAATGTCTCCCATAAATAGAAGCAATAATGCATGTTAGCCAGCCACAGCACTTAAATCATCTTTTATCTGAGCTGATGGTAGGGAAGCTAAGAGGATTCTATTCCAAAGCACAATGGATCTCAAGCATCAAATAAATCTCTGGTTACATGAACCCAAAGGAAAGGCCCCTCATGAGCATTTCCTCCACACTACAGTGGCTTTTCACAAATAAATAGGCATTCTTAAGCTTAATATTTGAAGGCAGGCCCTATTTGGTGTCAAAATTTTCAGCTGTTTCATAACAATCCCTGGAAATCCAGCTGCAATTACGCAGCCAGAACTCCACTTTCTTCTCTAGGGTACACTCACAAAGCAAAGGGAAGAGGTAAGTTGATGGGAAAGCACTTTACACAGTTATTTCCTTTACTATATCCTCAATCTGGTGACAGAAGTCATCTGTCTTCAGAATTGCTGTCACCATCGTTTTCTGGCCCTTCCTAATCCTTGTATTGGACTGCAGCAATCTCTTCTGTGGGAGCAGGCTTTGAGGACCCGCTGGTGCAGAACAGAGACCGCAAAAGCCATTTGAAACAGGAGAGAACCACGCCATGCCCTGTGAGCTGCACCACTTACATATTTGTTTCCAAATGAAGTCAAGTTGATGTGCTTTAAAAGACCCTAACCCTGGTTTCCTTAGAAATTGGCCATCTCTCGGCAGCTCAGCTGGTGCACCGCTGCTGAACACTTCCTGCATTTTTATTTCAGGCCATGAAGGAGCAGCGGGCCTGAACTGTGATTTCTCACCTGTTTCAATCCAAATATTATTTTGGACTAGTTCATGATCTTTTACATGTAAAACATGCTCCTTCCACATTGGTTAATATGGCAGTGAAGTAAAATACACCATTATTACAGTTTTATGACTCTAATTAGTTTGGATGTTCAAACGAGGTTAAGTTATAAAGCATGATATCACACTGCAGTAAATGATGCTGTGTGGATGCATCAAATCACTGTTTCCTTAACTGTACAGAGATCAGCATGAACTTACTGTATGGATGCTTACATCAAGAGAGCAGAGGCTTGGTAAGTAATCCTACACATCAAAAAGAGCTAAAATTCTTTTCAGAATTAATTTTCTCAGTAGTAACATAAGAAAGTAATACAAAAAGAAATATATGCCTCACCTCCTTCAGAATAGCTGTTAATTTCCATCTAGTGTTTCTTATCAAATTTTTTTTTAGATCTTGATTACTGTATAACAAAATTGTAACATGTTTTTAAAAGGGTGTATATTCCTAACCAAAAGAATAATTTTAAATGGGATCATTTGTACACGTATATTAACCATCACCTCTGTTGTTATTCTAGAAGAAATTATTACATAAAGAAGGCTTGGGTATTCTAACAAAGTTTGAATAAGCATGATTCCAGAAATCATATACTATCAATTGAAATTTGCCCACCAACTGAGTTTGTCATCTCTCAAATGACAGGAAGTAATCATAAATTGATGACCATTGTAGCACCAAGAAAAACAGTTCCTATATGGGTGCCTATTTTTTTAAGAGGATATATAAGGACAGTAAGGACTTATTAATTTCTCATCCATACAAAGATAACTGAAAGTCTGGGTGGTCCCACTTTAGAGTGGTTCCACTGTATTACAGAACAACTTTTATTATTTTAAAAAGACACTGTGCCATATTGTAAATACAGACACAAAGAAGAATTCCAGTTCCAATTAGGACAAAATCAGCCACTCCAGGCAATAAAACAACAGGAGGCATCACGATATTGATACCTGAGAAATATTGCCACTTGTTATCTAACCATATCGCTCACTCAAACATTACCCAGGAGAGTCAGAGCCAGTCTAAACATTTCAGAAACCATCCAGAGCCGTATGGCACACTATTCTTTCAGACCTCAGGAGTAAAAGTTAGCCAGAGCCTCCTGACATACTAAAATGATTTATTATCACAGGGCTGATCTAATGCATTGTGCTTTACAACTCTCCTGGCAGTCAGGGGAGTGGCTGCGTTTATTACCTACAGTACATAATGCCCGCTGAAGAGCTCTGTATTATTCATAAGACTGCCTTTTTTGTGCCATCATAATGCTGATAAATTATAAAAAAATGCATATTTTATTTCAATTTATAACATATTGTTGTATACATATCAATACATCATGTTGCAGCAGGCAGAGTGGGCATTATTACTGACAGCTGTTGACATGCTTCAATAAAACCCAAACAAAGGGGTTTCACCAATAATCTGAAGTCGCAACATGCATTCCAAATAAAAAGCCACTTCTTTCTCTCACAATATTTAGAGAGGATTTGCAGAAATGTCAGAGCTACATAAGGGAGAGACTTTGGCAAAAGCCCTGAGAAGTATTTGTAATTTTCTACCCAGATTCACTAGGGCCATAGGGGAAGTGTTCTTCTATGTTAAGCAGTAAGGCTTCTGTAGGAAATTCAGGTCCTAAACTAAAAAACAGAAAGTCTACTTTGTGAAGATGAGTTCCTATCAGAGTGTGGTATTATTTTATTTGGTTTCTTTCTCTCTCTTTCGTTGCTTCAGATGGTGAAGTGCTTAATTCTTAAACATATTCTGAGGAGACTTTAAAAAAAAAACAAAACTGAAGATTTTCCAGTAGCTCAGATTTCCTTAGCAGTTTTCAAGGTTTTTTTTTTTTCTTTTCTTCCCATTGGTTAGACTTCTTAGCAAAATGGTATTTGGATCTTTGCAAATAAAGTTAGTAATTTCCTTTTTCACTCTATATATGAAGAAATAGCTTAAATATAATGAATAAAAAACAATTTGAGGGTGATTGATGCTTTTAATGAGGGTATTACTTTTAGACATCAAGTATTCAATTGATAGAGTTTTGAGCTGAAAATAATCTGAGTTTATCAGTTTAACTAGTTCACTTTACAAATAAGAAATCCGAAATTATGTCACATCAGCTTCTCTGCCTTTAGAAGAACTAAGACTACAACACAGGTTTGTCTCTTTCTAATTTAGTCTTTCTGTTATTCCATGAGGACTTACTAGAGTTTAAAATGCTATTTTATCTATTATGGTATTAATTTATTTAAATATTTGAATGCAATTATCTATTTCTACATATTACAACATCAAAACATGTTGTTTCCTTGGATCTTCTGCAGAGGCTAACTAGAATGAAGCTATAAGTTGCTTCAGTTGTGTCCACCTCTTTGTGACCCTATGGACTGTAGCCCGCCAGGCTCCTCTGTCCATGGGGTTCTCTAGGCAAGAATACTGGAGTGAGTTGCCATGTCCTCCTCCAGGGGAACTTCCCAACCTGGGGATCAAACCTCTATCTCTTATGTCTCATGCATTGGCAGGCTGGTTCTTTACCAGTAAAGCCAGCCCTAAGTTTACCTTTGATATGTTTTTATGTCTGAGTAAGAAACATCCCTCAGTGACTAAGTGGTAAAGAATCTGCCTGCTAACGCAGGAGACGCAGGTTCGATCCTTGGATCAGGAAGATCCCCTGGAGGAGGGCATGCAAACCCACTCCAGTATTCTTGCCTGGAGAATCCCCATGGACAGAAGGGCCTGGAAGGCTATAGTCCTTAGGGTCACAAAGGGTAACACAGGCCTGAAGTGACTTAGAGCATACACAAGGAACATTAACTGATTGAAAAAGTGAAAACAAGTGACATCATTTCCAAAGCTAGATATCATAAAGACCACAAAGTGCAGATATAAAACATTCAGTGATTTATATAGAACAACATGCCATATATTTCAGGAAGTAAATTGTTACTGTTTTCTGTATATGAGATATCTCACTATACGTCATCAAATTTTTTTACCATAAAATCCCAAACGGCGACAGTGAAATTTGTGCTCTCACAAGCTCCCCCACTGCCCTGTGGATCTTCTGAAAATAAAAGCAACACCTCAAAGACTGCTAGTGGACACGCAAACATTTTCTCATGGACACATGTGTGCATCCAGACAGTCATTCGTGCCTCCAAGCACAGATAACACCAGAAACTTGTTTAAACAGAGCCTGCCTTTATTTAATGAAATGGGATTGTACAACAGCCGCTGTATGTTAACTACCTTACAGAGCTTGGAATTTGTGCTCACTTTATCATCAGACAGGTGAGAGATAAGCTGGGAAAGTTATGGAAGAAACAGTCTCTAAGAGGGTTGGAGTGAGGGAAGGCAGTTTTCCCATGGCTGTTGAACTTTGCAGCGAGCTCCCATCCAACAAAATATTACCTGTTAAGGAGAACTGGACCTTCTGATCTATCAGCAACCTTGTTTAGTATCTACCTTAGAATCTAAGTCAGATTTCATATTAACTGTTTTCTACCAGATAGGATGCTAGCCCTGCATGGAGATAGAGGAAAGAAATCTTCACAATTAAAAAAAATCTCTGTATGTGGTACTCTTTTATGAATCATTAAAACTCTTTATAGCCTCTCCTCAACACTCAGATTATCTTCAACTTTGTTTTTTTGTTTCAACAAATATCTTTTTCTTCCATCAAAAGCATTAGTGTTCACATATCATAGCAATATGTTTGATTTCCACATTTTCAGTTTTAAAAATTCACCTTTAACACCAACTGGACCCAGGTTCAGTTATATTCTCACTTGAGGATATAGACTTCAGAAAAAAAAAATTACCAGCTTTCTCCAGAGTAACAGACGTAGAAACTAATTAATTCAATAATAGTTGCTCCTACCTATTACTGGGAATTAGCCCTTATCTTTAACCACCACAGCCATCATTTGTTACACAATGAAGACTGGCTGCTTTGCATTTAGGCTCATAAATTGTACCAAGGTTTTAGCTTTTTAGGTTTAATAACTACCTGTGTGTGTGTTAGTTACTCAGTCGTGTCTGACTTTTTGTGATCCCATGAATGGTAGCCCTCCAGGCCTCTCTGTACGCGGAATTCTCCAGGCAGGAATACTGGAGTGGATTGCCATTCCCTTCTCCATTAATAACTACCTACTTTGTATGAATAAAATCAAAACTGACTGTACAATATTTTGACAGTTTTCTTTCTTTTTTATTGTTTGACTTGTCATTCTTAAATAATTTTGAGCTAAAAGAAACCTTAAAGTCCCTTCAGTTCAACATTCAACATTCTTAGTTTGTAAACAAGAGGACATGTCAAGAATGTTTGATTTGCTTAAAGTTTAAAAGGAAAAGTGGTTCTTAAACTTTATCAACCCAAACACTTGAAAACCACTGTGTACCTAAACCCTGCAGGAGACTCTGATTTCTCCCCTTTAAAATTCAGTAAACAAAAATCCAAGCACATTGTGCTATTTTCACATTGCGCAGCCATATTTTTCATGTCCCGGAAATCCTCAAATTTTTTTTACCATAAAATCCCAAACTGCGACTGTCCTGATAGGACAGGATATTTAAATGGGACCTGTTCTCACTCCATTTTTGACTGAAGGCCCAGCAGATAAGATAAGAGAGATAAGAAACTATATCCCCATAACCTGAGTGAATGCCAGATCACCAGACAGGACTTGCAAAAAATGATTTGCAATAACAAATACTGAAGCCCTTAGTTCAACCCATAGTTTGAAGATATTTAGATATTAGAAGAGCCTAGAAATGGGATGGTCTAGAGAGAATTTGAGGCACTGCAACGCCTCTCCCATTCATTCCCTTACTTCTAGCTGAGTGAAAGTCTTAAGGGAACAACACTGGAGAAGGTTTAACTTTGAGTGAAGTAGAGAGTTCTGAATATTAAAAGACCGTTCTTGTAATTGGAAGTGCTGAAGCTGTGGGACTGCTTTGACATTTCCTGGAAATAACTGGCCTACCTAGCAGTTTTAGGGACAGCAGAAGGGAATATACTGCTTTCTATTGCACTTTATTGAGTTCTGCTCTTTCAATGTAATCGTTACACAAAGTAACCTTTTGTAAAGTCAATAAACCTGTTCATTTAACAGACTGCTAAGATTAACTAATGCCTGGATGTTAACTCCTCTCAGCGATTAACCTTCTGCACAAAAGAAATTAAAGTCTCCTTGCATTTGGTGAAAAACATCACCATGGATAGAAAGATGACAACTTTTCACTGCATCTTGTGTCTATTTTTTCTTCCATGGCTTTGGAATATCCCATAAAACTCAGTTTGGAAGTTATATCCATTGATGGCCTTATTAAAGCCTCCACTCCATTTGGTCCTATTACCCCTACAGGTCACCCATGTATCAAAGGGTAAAATTTATTTTAACACTGAGTACAGTCAGGGGAAGGGAGAAAAAGAATCACCCAAGTGTCCATGCAAACATACTGAGGACCAAAGGTCTTGCAGACTTACGACCACAGCTTTTACTTCTAAGAGAGCCATTAGCATAATTGGCTTTCAGATTAGATGGAGGCCATTAGCCTTAAATTCTTTGCTGAGGACTAAAATGTCTAACTAATATCCCTTTTATTCTACATTACCTTTCACTTGCTCACATAAATTATCTTCCTCTCTCTTAGACATTAGAAAAATTCATCTTTATCTATATGGAACCTCTGTATGGGAATCTTACTCATGGTCACTAACCTATCAAAGAGAAATTGGTTTCTTATAACAAACGTCGCTTTCGCTACAGAGCAAAGAGCCGCAGAGTATCCTTGGTCGTTACAACCAGAGCCATTCCCCAACCTTATTTCAGCTGGAGTTTACACTTTCCTTCCAGCAGTACCTCCAGATTGGTGTTGCACAGGTGGGGATCAGTGATTAGTCCAGTTGTTCTAGTCTACTGAGCTGATTACAAACCCACATGGACCAGGTAAGAAATCACCAAGTGAGCATAAGGTGACAAAGAGACTGGGATGAGAAGGCTTGCCATCTGTTTGTGGACATCACACCCCTACTGTGAATAAGCTCCTGAGTCCACAGTGTTCGGCATCCAGGCTGCCTCTACTTCAGCGGGGAATTCACCTCCACAGTCTGCCGAGCTAAAGCATCACCCTCCACTCACACCCATTTCAGCAACAGCCCTGTATTTTGAGGCAATAAGGTTTTCTATTTTGACATTACAAATCAACAAAAACTGTATGAAAACAAGCAAAGGCCTCATTTGATGGGAAGCAGGTTTAGGTCCAAGTTCAGACGCTTGGGTACTCTGCCATCTGCTGGCTTACATATGGAATGTTTAAAATTCCCGTGCATTGTCATTATAGGATTTTTCAGACTTTTTTCATTGTTCAGTTGGACCCATGAAGTTGGAGTTTTAAAAACTGCAAGTTAAAAGAAAATGCTCTATTCATTGCTATAAATGAATACTTTTTTAAAAATAAGTTTTCATTTCCAAATAGGTTTAGAGAAAAGTTGTAAATACAGTAGAAAGGTACACCCACACCCAGTTTCTCTCTGGCACTAGATCTGTGTCTCTCTTTTTACTTTACTGTGTTTACTCTCTTTTTACATTGTAACATGTTTTTGTTTCTGTTTTTTTGTCATCCAAGAACCAATTTCACCACTTTGAGATGGAGAATCATCCCCACTGGGAATATTTTAGACCATCACACCATTCACCCTCTTAATAACTATGAAATCACTGCTAGTCAATTAGATTTACCAACATAGAGATATATGTAAATCTAGAACTTCCCCTATCTGTAACCTAATCTTTGTCCGACTCTTAAACCCACAGTATTTTCCGTATTCCCTACTCTCACATCCCTCAGAATCACTTTTATTCTTTATATCAAGCCTTACCTTTTCTCTAAATGAGTTCCCGAGGGTCAACTGTACTTCATTTTTTGTTCAACAAAACCCCCTTTACACTGTGATCATTTTAGTCAGACATTTAAAAGGTCTCTTACATTTGTGATCAATTGTGTCTAAGTTTGAATCCTCTCTCCTTCACTTACTGTATCTCAGGTTCTCAGGTTATTTTTTTTAAAGGTCTATAATACACCTTTATAAAATTCAGAGGAGAAAGTCTAGCATAGTCCCTAGCATGCGCTGGGTAAGAATGTGAACCAGAGGGCATCTGCTTCCTGCCTTCCTTCTGTGTCACCCCATGAGTATTCCTTTTATAGGTTTTTTGTTCAGTCTACTACACAGCTCTTGCCAATGACTTGACCATTTAACAGGAAAGAACTGAATGCTTGGGTTTCTGGTAATGAAAACTAAAAAATGTTGAAACTTACATCTCAGTGGAGGAATTCCAAATAAACTGATAAAGATACAATATATCAAGTGGAATAAGTACAATGAAGAAAATAAAGCAAGTGGAGACTTAAGAGGAGAATGCTAATTTGTATAAGGTAATCAGACAGGTCCTATGTGAAAGGTGGGCTTCTTTTTTGTTTGTTATCAGAGACTTCAATAAAATGAGGAGATGAGACACACAGTTCTCAGGGATAACTGTCAGTAAGCACATCACTCTCTCTCCCAGAGTTGCCTCAAAAATCTATCTGATCCTTCTATCCGATGTCAATCAAGGCTTTTAAGCTTAGTCATGGATTCAAATGTTGAGTCTAAAGCACAGATTCATACAGCCTCCAAGCTCTTTAGATATTTAGCTCTTCAGATCGATACCAACCCATTCGTTAGCCTCTAGTTACAAATCTAATTAACTGTACATCACTCAATATTTTTCTGCCTATAATAACTCGGTGAGAGATTTTGCAAATATTTGGCTGACTTTAGAGTATTTTGTCTACCATATGTTCCTGGTGACCAATCAATCTAGTGATTTAATAAAAAGAGAAAGAAATTCATTTTTAGTAGTTTGCAGATACATATAGGGCTGTAGGCCCCCAGAGGACAGACTTAGGCCAGGAGCTGTGGCTGCAGGGAGACGGTTTGGGAAGCACAGAAGGAAGAATTTTCTAGGGGAGTCATCTGAAGAAGCAGCCGGCTGCTGGAGAGGTCTGCGGGCCACCACTGACTCAGGTGCTTGAATGAATCAACAGGCAGAGATGATATGAATGTCACATAGACTTCAGGTGGTGGTTTAAAAAAGGATCTTTGTGTCCCTGAAAGAATGGTACTGTACAGGTGACCCTCAGACAACGCGGGCTTGGACTATGCAGCGACACTTACATGAGAAATGTTTTTAATGGTTAGTATTACAGTAATGCATGATCCATGGTTAGATGAATCCACGGATGTGAAACCTCAGATCCAGAGGAAACGCAGATTCAGAAGGCTGACTGTACATTATACATTTTTGACTGTGTGGATGGTCAGCATCTCTAACTCAACTTGTTCAAAGGTCAACTATAGGTGCTTCCAAAGAATTCTCTAACTCAGAACTTTGACTAATTGAGAGCAATCTTTCTTTCTACTTTCAACTAAAAAATATTCACAAACACAGATACAAGCTCAACGCTTAAAAGGCTGTCCATTTATAGATATCAAATCTATATATTTTAATTCCAGTTGTACCTTGATGCCATGACAATTTAGTGTTTAATGGATTGATTATTTTAAATAATATTTGACATTAAGAAAGTTTTAAGTCACTAATTTTAACTACATAATACACAGAACAGTTATTAGTATACTGCTGTTCTGTGAAAAATAAAACCAATTTTTTCCTAAAGGAAAACACCAGCTTTACCCATACTCATTAGGATGACCTATTGACATGTGATTGCAATTTATTCTACCACATATTGGTGATGTAGTTATCCCAGTTCAACATAAGAAAAAAAATAATGTACTCACTTAAAAGGTTATTTGAACTTAAATGCCATTCTCACATAGAAAAAGGCAAGACCCCTTTTATGACACAGGAGGGGAAAATCAAAGTGAACTGTATTTATATGGCTGCTGACAAAGCTTGCCTTCATGGGCTTATATGTTAGATCTAGACACATTAAAAAAAATGATAAATGATAATGGAATGACATTAGGAAAAATTGCTGAACTTGTTCTTTGGCATCTGCTGCAGTGAAGGTAAATTTAATGATAAATTACATGCATTTGGTGGCTTTTACTACAATTATACATGTCTTAAAATAAACCAGAGTTTTTGTTGGCAGGACTGAAAAAATATTATATGAATTAAAATATAATTCATTTTTAATATTCAGTCTTTATTTACATGTACACTCATTCTTTATTTTAGATTTTCCAAAAACTCCTAAAATGACTACTTCTGGTTCAATATACTTTTTCGCAAGTGAAATACCTCATATATTTGTTTCTGTATCACTTTTAGGATAATTTCTAAACCTTGAGACTCCCTACTTAACATCACCCCTTATCATTCCCTCCGTCTCTGCCTTGCACCCCTTAGTTAATTTGTAGCCAAGGCTACTTGCTGTTTTCTGTCAGGCCACATATTTCATTCTTCTCTGTTTTGAATTCCCTATTTCTTCTTCTCATAATACTCTTTCCTTCTTGATATGTCAGAGGAGTTGTATTTTCAGGGTTTAGTTATAGTGTCTTTTATTTTTATTTGGAGGATAATTGTTTTACAACGTAGTGTTAGTTTCTGCTTTACAACAACGGTGAATCAGCTATAAGTATACACATATCCCCTCCATCTCGAGCCTCCCTCCCATCCCCCACCCCCAACCCCACCAAACCCACTCCTCCTGGTCATCACAGAGCTGAGCTGAGCTTCCTGTGCTGGTTTGATCACCGTTCCTCTTGCTATCACTCTGTCTTAAGATTACCATACTTATCAAACTGGACTGTAACTCATTTTCCTACATGAATATTTCCCCTTCTAGATTAAGATACTATGAAAGCAAAAACTGAGTCTTTTTGATACTTTTATCTGCAGCACCTAACACATTGCCTCATAAAACATATATTTCTGCATGAATAAAATTAATCCAAAGGATACTCAGCACTTTAATTTTTCATGCCAATTATTATATAAATTTAACGTGAAAAGACCACTTACTACTAAGCCAGATAAGTTTAAGAAAGACACCAAGTGAAAGTTGCTCAGTCTTATCTGACTCTTTGCTACCTTCCGGACTATACAGTCCATGGAATTCTCCAGGGCAGAATACTGGAGTGGGTAGTCTTTCCCTTCTCCAGGGAATCTTCCCAGCCCAGGGATCGAACCCAGGTCTACCACATTGCAGGCAGATTCTTTACCAGCTGAGCCACAAGAGAAGCCCAAGAACACCATAGAGGGTAGCCTATCCCTTCTCCAGCAGATCTTCTGACCCAGGAACTCGAACCGGGGTCTCCTGCATTGCAGGCAGATTCTTTACCAACGGAGCTATCAGGGAAGCGCAAGAAAGCAATGGTTTCAGAAACTCTCAAGACTGTTTTTCATTGGCTACAGAAGTTAATTTCCTCCTACCTGCTTTGATTAGCAGGACTTTAACTTTTGGAAATTGAGATTAACACTCAACAGCACCTATTTTGCTGTTTCCTCACATGTATAATAATTTAAGCAATTCTTCCCATGTCTACTCCAGAGGCTTTCAAGGGACAATCTGACTGCCACAAAAGGAGAATGAAAATACAGTGTTTCCCACACTGGGCTGGAAGAAGCACAAGCTGGAATCAAGATTGCTGGGAAAAATGTCAATGACCTCAGATATGCAGATGACACCACTCTTATGGCAGAAAGTGAAGAGGAACTAAAAAGCCTCTGGATGAAAGTGAAAGAGGAGAGTGAAAAAGTTGGCTTAAAGCTCAACATTCAGAAAACTAAGATCATGGCATCTGGTCCCATCACTTCATGGGAAATAGATGGGGAGACAGCAGAAGCAGTGTCAGACTTTATTTTTGGGGGCTCCAAAATCACTGCAGATGGTGATTGCAGCTATGAAATTAAAAGACGCTTACTCCTTGGAAGGAAAGTTATGACCAACTTAGATAGTATATTAAAAAGCAGAGACATTACTTTGAAAACAAAGGTCCATCTGGTCAAGGCTATGGTTTTTCCAGTGGTCATGTATGGATGTGAGAGTTGGACTGTGAAGAAAGTTGAGTGCCAAAAAATTGATGCTTTTGAACTGTGGTGTTGGAGAAGACTCTTGAGAGTCCCTTGGACTGCAAGGAGATCCAACCACTCCTTCCTAAAGGAGATCAGTCCTGGGTGTTCATTGGAGGGACTGATGCTGAAGCTGAAACTCCAGTACTTTGGCCACCTCATGTGAAGAGTTGACTCATTGGAAAAGACCCTGATGCTGGCAGGGATTGGGGGCAGGAGGAGAAGGGGGCAACAGAGGATGAGATGGCTGGATGGCATCACCTACTCGATGGGCATGAGTTTGAGTAAACTCCAGGAGTTGGTGATGGACAGGGAGGCCTGGCATGCTGCGATTCATGGGATCGCAAAGAGTCGGACACGACTGAGCAACTGAACTGAAGTAAAAATGTTATGATAAATGATGGAGACTTAGTCCAAATACAGCAAATATTTAAAAAATTTCCATGGTAATGGAGTTTGTAAAAATTCAAGCTGGTACAGAAGAGTGGGTTACACTTTACTGAACATAGTAGTGCTTTCTTTCACCTTTGGAGGAGATAGGAATAATTGTAGGTATAGGTGTCCATTTGCTGAGGCAATTAGATCCATAGCCCTTTAAAACAGTGTTAAGTAGTTGTAAAGATTTAATACTCATTTAATACAATGAATGGGCCATTATAGTTATGATGCTTTAAAATTAATATGTCATTCAGGTCACTATTAGAATCAATACATATGGTCTGTGAATTACAGTCTGCTACTTATAATATCTTATGTGAAGAGTCAGGTCAGCAAGTTGCAATCAGATCAGAAATTTTAACAGTCAAAGAAAACAAAGTACCTTCACCAGATAATTTTAGGTCTGTTCATATATCATGGCACTTTGGCTTTAAACAGGATTGTTTATTACAAATTTTGTGTTTCAAAAGTTAATATTGATAGAGAAATAAAAAGAAGAAAGTAATTAATTAAATGGATATTTATAAGTTCCTAATTTTATTGTTTATATGAATTAAGACAGCAAGTTTGAATGTCTTCCTAGCACTGTCTTTCATACCACAAAATTATGGGCTCATTAAGTGGTAGAGAAAAACACAGCTTTTTGGAAATTTTCTATGTAATAGAGGCTTATGTAGATACAGAAAATTTTAAAGATTATTTGGTGCTTATGCCATATTGAAATATAAAGATCTTTTATGAGATCAAAACAATGAAAACAGACTAGGCAATGTGTTTTATTTACATATTTCAGATATTCCCTAATGATAACCACAAGGTTCTCCGAGGGGCAGAATTTGTTTTCAATGCATTTGTAATAGAATGAAGGGAAGCTTTGACTAACTAACATGCTATATTTCTAATAATTCTCTTCATCCACTTGCAAATGTGAATTGTCACCCCTGATTTATGTTCATTAATCAAAATGGCAAATGCATGTGGAGTGCAGACCAGGGTCCAGCTGTTGTCTGAAAATGTGATCAATCATCACTGATTGGCACTCTGAGCTAAACTATACAAGAATGTTGAAAAACAGATGCTTGATGGGAATAAGGGAAAGGAAGTTAAGACCAAGAGGCAAGCATTTTAATTGTCAAGTGCAAAATATTTACAACAGAATAGGCAGAAAAATCTGAGTCTGGGAAGAAGAGAAAACTTTATGCAAAACACGAAGAAGACTGACATAAAAGAAATATTTATGTGAAAGACATCTTTTAATCAATGTCGTGGATGCTTAAAAATGTTACTTAGAGCTGTGATTTAATAAGGCCACGAAAATAGAACTTGACCCACATTTTTTGTACCTAAGGGAAAGTAGCTGAGTATAATGAGAATCAACTATTCATGAAAAAACAAACCTTGAAGATATTTAAGGTATCCTGTCTTTCTTTGGTTGGGAATGGGGGAGTGGATTTATGTCATTTTAAAAGAAAATCTCTAAATGTAGTCACTCAAGAACAAATAACTAAGCAGGGTGACAATATACAACTTTGACGTACTTCTTTCCCGATTTGGAACCAGTCTGCTGTTCCATGTCCAGTTCTAACTGTTGCTTCTTGACCTGCATACACATTTCTCAGGAAGCAGGTCAGGTGGTCTGGTATTCCCATCTTTTTCAGAATTTTCCACATTTTGTTGTGATCTACACAATCAAAGGCTTTGGCATAGTCAATAATGCAGAAGTAGATGTTTTTCTGGAACTCTCTTGCTTTTTCGATGATCCAGCAGATGTTGGCAATTTGATCTCTGGTTCCTCTGCCTTTTCTAAATGCAGCTTGAACACCTGGAAGTTCATGGTTCATGTACTGAGGAAACCTGGTTTGGAGAATTTTGAGCTTTACTTTGCTTGTGTATGAGATGAGTGCAATTGTGTGGTAGTTTGAGCATTCTTTGGCATTGCCTTTCTTTGTGATTGGAATGAAAATGGACCTTTTCCAGTCCTGTGGCCACTGCTGAGTTTTCCAAATTTGCTGGCATATTGAGTGCAGCACTTTCACAGCATCATCTTCTAGGATTTGAAATAGCTCAACTGGAATTCCATCACCTCCACTAGCTTTGTTTGTAGTGATGCTTCCTAAGGCCCACTTGACTTCACATTCCAGGATGTCTGGCTCTAGGTGAGTGATCACATCATCGTGATTATCTGGGTCGTGAAGATCTTTTTTGTATAGTTCTTCTGTGTATTCTTGCCACCTCTTCTTAATATCTTCTGCTTTTGTTAGGTCCATACCTTTTCTGTCCTTTATGGAGCCCATCTTTGCAGGCAGTGTTCCCTTAGTGTCACTAATTTTCTTGAAGAGTTCTCTATTCTTACCCATTCTATTGTTTTCCTCTATCTAAGTGCTAAGATAGCACTGACCACTTAGGAAGGCTTTCTTATCTCTCTGTGCTATTCTTTGGAACTCTGCCTTCAAATGGGTATACCTTTCATTTTCTCCTTTGCCTTTTGATTCTCTCTTTTCTCAGCTATTTGTAAGGCCCCCTCAGACAACCATTTTGCCTTTTTCCATTTCTTTTTCTTGGGGACGGTCTTGATCACTGCCTCCTGTCCAATGTCATGAACCTCTGTCCATAGTTCTTTAGGAACTCTGTCTATTAGACCTAATCCCTTGAATTTATTTGTCACTTCCACTGTATAATCTTAAGAAATTTGATTTAGGTCATACCTGAATGGTCTAGTGCTTTCCCCTACTTTCTTTAGTTTAAGTCTGAATTTGGCGATAAGGAGCTTATTATGGTTATCATGATCAGCATGCTTATCATGGTTCGAAACCTAGCTTTAACTGATGTTTTCTCCAAGGACAACCACTGGGTCTATGTATAGCAAGTCTTTAATATTACACCCTTAGTCTTTCTATCTTGTGCTTCATTTAAAGTTTGACCTTGCATCTTTCTTTGCAATCATCAGTTAACAACTGTCTGAGGTAAACAGCCATTAGATTCTAAAAAAATTTCAACATAGAACATATGAAGCCCTGAACTCTGGCACATTTGATGCAACATGGTGGGACAGACACAAGCCTGACATGCTGCTTGTTTTGTTAATACTAAGGCTCCCAAACTAATGAAATATATTGAAAAATGCATTTTAGAAAAAGTCTATTTTGAATAATTTGTTTAATTTGGATCAGAGATGTTTTATCCCTCATTTTTTTCTTCTCTTGTGAAAAAGATTTTCATGAAACCAATCAGCTCTGTAATTGGGAATGCATCAGATACCATGTAATGCACACTCTGGTAATAAAAGTTCTGCTGGAATCAATTATGTTGGGCTGCAAGAAGCTATCTGCTTCTTGTATGATGCATAACATCCGGCTTAAATAGTATCGACATTAATAAGCTGCTCTTAAGTTTCTATATAGCTTTCTCTGGGGAGAATTTGTTACTGTCAGTCAGCTGTCAAATGCTTATAGCATGATTAATGAATCATATTCAGATGATTGACAGTGAAAGTCTACTTTATAGAACGTGTCAATCATCTTTATAGTAGCTTTCCATTTTCATGGACACCAGCAATACTGTTCTTCACTTTGGAACCATTATAACCCCATCTCTGTATGCTGTAGGCCACCTGCTACACAGAAATCTGGAGAAGATTTTATTCCATTTCTTTTTATGTCACTCTAGGCTAAACCCAAATATTCTGGTTTGCCCTTCTCCAAGCTCAGGGCTAGCAGTTAGACGAAGCAGAAATCCACTTAAAGTGAAAAATTAATGACTGAGGGTTTCTGTACTGAACTGTATTATCCAATTGATAGTCCATAAGGCAGAGTATGAAGCGGAATGTCTTAGTTTCAATCATGTAGTTTTCCACATTTTTATCCTCAGTGATTCATTTATCATGTTCCTCTTATGTGCATTCCTCCAATTTAATTTGGATTTTTAAAAATAACCCAATCTCTTCAAATAAATGATAGTTTCATTAAAACATGAACTTTCTCAAAAAGTGATTTTTGATTCCAAAATTCTTTATCTTGGTAAAGAATGATGTGTTTAACTGGAAGTCACGCTGTGTGATTTCCTGATGTATTGGCTATCTTTAAATTAATAAATCTACATTTACAATAAAGTTTAATAGATATTTTTCAGGGGAAAAAGTTAAAGTTATTCAAACCTAGAAATAATTAAAGGTGACAAGTAATCAGAACAGAATAGGAAGTCAATCACTGGTAACTTATTATTTTTTCTTTTATTTTATCCTTTAGAATCTGAATGGTTTGGCCAAGGAAATGATGAAAGAGGCAAAACGGTGCTCTTTTGCTATTTCAGAGAATCCAGAGATATGTAAAAACAGTGCAACTATCTTATTGGCCATGAATGTGAAAAGACTACGAATTTTTAAGCAAGGTCTGGCCTCACTTGGCCACTGTTTTGACTCTTGAAAATTGGCTTAACTCCCCTAAAGTCTCCTCGTCTTTAAAATCAATACAATACTACTTGGGCTCAACTGTGTTTGGAGTTTTAAATAAAATATGTTAATACCTGACATGGTGCCTTGCACATAACTGTAGCTAATTTTTTTTTTTTTCGTATCTACCACAGAACAAATGTAGCATAGCAGGAACATATGCATAGTATATATAATGTCACTTAGCAAACATTTGTTAAATTTAACTTAATAAAGTCAGAGTGGTGGAGAGTAGACGTCCCCAGCTTCCCCCACATCACCATGATAACTGGCTACTTTGTAGAGGATTCTTTTTCTATGGTGAAAGGGATTAACAGACTAACTTTCTTATCCACCTCTTTTCCTTCCCTTTGCCTCAACTCCAGTTTTTATCAACAGCACATAGAAAGGATGTTCTTAATTTGTGATTCACTGGGAAACCCTGGTTCACTTTCCTCTTTCATTCCATATCCTTACTTCGTCTTTCTTCCTTTTCTTCCTCCAATTACAAGAATGGCATGAAGGTTTCAAATAACCTTGAAAAGTGTCTGTTTCAATTGCCTTGAGAATCCCATAGACAGAGGCGTCTGGCGGGCTACAATCCATGGGGTCACAAAGAGTTGGACATGACTGAGCGGGTAACACTTTCATCTTTCAGTTGGTTGGTAATGGCTGTCTAAAGATGGATTCTTATCAAGTTTGGTAGGAATGATCAATTAGCAATATCTGCTATTGGCACAGGAAGGGGCAAATAAACTGTGTGTACTTGTGTACAAGTACTTGTCATTTCTATGCAAAACCCGCTACAGCTATATTTCTGCTTCATTATATGCTGAAAGTCAAAAGCAGGTTTTACATTATCTACATAAGATGACAACCAAAGGCTGGATAGCTTTGTCTTAGAGAGTTCATAGACCAGCTCCAAATTATTTCTAATTAACAGCTTGTCTGGCACCTGAGCTGAAGAATTCCTTGAGCAAATGATGCTTTAATTCATGGAGATGTCAGACTGGGTGTCTAAATGTATAGATGGACAGACTAACAATTCTGACAATACTTAATAAAATTTTTTTGACTGTATTGGAAAGAATACTTTGCTGTATGGCATTAATTAAAATCTATTCTTAAACTACTAACTGATATATTATTATTAAAATAGAGCAGCATTTATTAATGATATAAGATTTGAATATACTCCTCAAAACTATTTTTAATATTTTTGATTATGGAACTTTTCTTTTCCAACAAATAAATCAGCACATTTCTGGATATTTACCCAGGAAGTACTGGTGAAAAGACCTGACCAATCTAAGGTGATCGATGAACTGATATCTACAAAACTGAAATGTCACAGGGACCACCCACTACCTACAATTCTATTCTCACCAGTATTGGTCTTTGCAAGATTCTTCTCTGACTCATAGCTTCCAAATATAAACATGTATGCCAATAAGATAATTTTAAATGGGACAGTGCTGAATATTTGTCCTTTTCCTAAGATTGCTAAGAAGCCTGGAGAGAACTTTCTTCTCCTTGGATCTCAGGTTACTAGCCTGATTGCAGTGGGTTCACACAGCACGGTGATGGAGGCATGAAAGTGTGTATTATTTCCTGGGCCTTGGACCATGCAGAGAACAAAGGAGTAGGTGATCCCCATCCCCTTTCCCATTCAGGGACTTCTCCACTTGGGGCACAGAATGAGTACTAGCCTTGGGTAGAGTGAAACAGAAGCTGTGCAATTTGTCATTTTGAAATATCAAAATATCTATTCCTGAGATGGGCATCTCACCTAGGTCAAATAGTAGCCTGAGTTCTAACTTCTTGCTTCACACTACTTCCCACTGCTCTCAGGACCTGTGATCTGCAATTAAAAATGTAAATTGCAACCTGGCCCATTATATCTACCTAGGTGCCCATGTGAAATGAAATTTTCAGTTGCATTTAAAATCAGCAAAAAGGGAAAAAAGGAATTATCATGTTCTCTGGTATTTATGGCATATCATTTTGGTTTTCAATTTATGCTAATGGCAACCTTTACAATACATTACTTAAGTTTAAAAAGTGGTTCAATGAAGTAAACAGTACAAGAGGTACATGGATATGGCTAAAAGTTTGAGGGGCACTGGTCTATCTTAAGTTCCCCAAACAGTCTAATTGATTAGTTAATTACCATCCCCCTTCATCAAGTTCAGACAGTCACCAGTCTTTATACGAAAGGCTGTCTGTACCACTCAAATGCTCACCATTGGCCCAGTCGTCAGCTACCCCTATATGCTAAGAAAAATCCAGAACTGATTCATTACAGCCTCAGAAGAAAACATCAGTTCTAATATAGTTCTTTAATTAATCCTAGTGTTTTCTTCAAATGTTCCTTTTTTTTTTTTTTTTTTCGATGCAGCACAAATCACTAGGATTGAAGGCTGGATTTGAGATAGGTCCTTGCTGCCTGCTGTGTTCTGTCGTCACACAGGACAGTTTCTTAACGTGAAACCAGATTCACGACACACTCATTCTTAACTATATTTCAATTAAGTAAAACAAAATTCTGTTAAAATTCTGTTAAATTACATAACCCTTTGGTTACATCAGTTAAGATTGCATTTTCTACCATCTAGACCAGCCTCCACACTGTGCCCCTGCGGGCCCCCAGGACCCCACCTAGCTGGACGGGCTTCCTGGCAGAGCAAGGAGCCTTCTGGACCTCCCCGCCCACCCCACCCCCCCACTAGCTGTCTGGCATCTGGAAGACAGGGAGTGCACATTACAGGGGAAGGATGGCACCCGCCTTGGGTGCTGGGGACTGTAGACCTCCTGGTTGTCTTGGCGAAGGAAGAGACAAGCTGTCCCTCTGCCCATTTCCTTCAGCAGGCACTGCCCCTCCCCAGAGCCCCCCACCCCTGTTGTTTGTGAGGAGTGGCTACACACACAGGGCCCCCTACTCGTGGGGCCCCAACTTGTAAGGAGACCAGGCTTTGGGGCCAGAAGAGTGAAGGCAGTGAGGGCCCAGCCCCCCGCAAGTTCCGTCTCCTGCAGCTCCAGGCGACTGACCTTAGTGACTGTGACAGGAATGGCGAACCACAGATCTTCCACCATGGTGGGGTTACGCCCCCATTAACCCATCGTAGGTTGAAAATATCGTTAAGTGGAAAATGCATTTCCCACACTCCACCTGCTGAACATCACAGCTTAGCCTTGTCCATGTTAACTGTGCTCCAAGCACTTATATCAGCCTGCAGTTGGATACGATCACCTGACACAAGCCTCTTTTATAATAAAGTGTTGTTTAAAAAGTGTTAGAATAAAAAAAAAAAAGATTGCATTTTCAAACTTGCAAATACAACTTGGGTTCATGACTGAGCAGAAATTTAAATTTTATTTATAAACCCTATACGTAAAATATATGTTCTTTAATATAAACAATCAACCTTAAAAAGTCTAGAATTATTTCATTATTCACATATATATGAATGTGTATATGTGTGTGAGTGTGTGTGTGTGTGTGTATCCCTAAGTTTTAAAATTGCAAGTTTTTTATTCAATTTTAAGAAACACTTTACATTATATTATGGGAAAAAATCTTTTAAAATAGAACTTGAGGACATTTACTGTGCTGTTTGTATCAAACATGAAGCACACACAGAAATACAAATTTAGAATAATACCACTTTAAACTCTAAATTAAAAAAAAAAAGCTTAAAGTCAGCTGAGGCTTTGTGTTTCAGATAGGCAAAACACTAATAAAGGAAGGCTAAAACTAAGTAATTAATTTTGTTACTAAGAAGCCCATTTTCAAAATTGTCATGTGAGAGGCAAGCCAATTTTGTCCTTTCATTAGCACACTTTCTCAGCTTCAGAGTAATGTTATATCGCCCTCTAATGGGCTTTTTGAAACACTACAAACCATTATGTAGTTAAAGAAATGGCACATAGAATATCTTTTATTGGTGATAAGCAAACTTCCAAGAGCTATAACCAATAGAAGCTTGCTTTAACCCTTGTTGGTATTAATTCATGATAGTTTAAAACCAATTAATATAGTTACCTTGTAAATTATACATGCTCAGTTTGAGGTTTACTTTGTAAGGTCATAATCAATCACTTGATCTTTGAGATTACAGATTATGATTAGTCTTGCAAATAAAATCATTTAATTATTTTATATCATGTAAAATTTAATATATTCATTGTACCTATAGCTTAAATAATTATATATATCTTCCTCTAAATTGGGATATTTGCAAGTATGTACATCTATAGTTCTGTATTTTTAAATAGTTCTGAGAATTCAAAGGCTTGGGATGCTATGCCAAAGGTGTGGGTTTTATAGAGGCAGTAAGCCTCTTGGGCTATGCTTGACTTGCTATCAGGAGAAGCCTTTGATTACACATGTAAAAACATGTTTATGAATCAATTCAACTATTACCAGTACTAGGGGAATGGAAGAGTCTCCTTCATGTATTTTAAGATGTGAGATTACATATGGTAAATATTTTATTTCATATTCAGCTAATAGTTTTAAAATTTAATATAGGCACAAAAATTAGTATGATTGCTAATTTTTCTCCATCAGTTTTGCTTTTACCTAGTTAATGAACTCTATTTTCACTTTTTAACAGTGAATGTAAGATACAACTCAATAAAGATGATTGTATTAGTACATTAAGTTGACTGAATAATTACTTTATATGTCTCATTGATATTATGTATGTGTGCAAGCACATGCCCATATATATTCCTTTTTGTTTTGGGGAGTCACTTATGGAGATCAGTAATAATTCTGAGGAATAATTAAAGTGAATAAATTAGCCTTTTCCATGATTTTATTTATCCAGTTTCACAATAAATATAGTCCCCTGTGGTTTATCATTGATAACATACAAAATGCTAAGTGTAAGTGTGTATGTATGTATGTGTACGTATAGAGCTTTTTTCTCTTCAAAAGACAAAGAATTTTATTTCCTCTGCCCAGTATTTGAACAATCACCCTCTTGTTATTATTGATTAGAATTCTTGCCTTTATCATTGTTTCATTCTCTAACTGGCTTACAAATCAACAACTAATTCTATTTATGATTATTCATCATATTTTTCATATGGCTACTCCTTACATCTGAGCTTAATTTTCTTCCTGTTTAAATATACATTTTAATGAATCTTTTAGTATGTGTCTGTGGACTTTTTAATCCTGCCTCAAAAATAAGGCTAATAGCAGCAACTCAACTGACTCATTTATCTTTAAGATATGTCTTTAATTCTAAAACCCCAGGCATCTTATCTTACCTTACTGATCTACATTTACCTTCTGCCAGTTTAACCTAGAATCAGTCTAAAATGTGGTTTAATTACTAAGATAATCTAGCACATGCTGGGAATGCTATGACTAAGGAGAGCCATGCGTGCATCCTCAGTCGCTCAGTTGTGTCAGACTCTGTGACCCCTAGGACTGTAGCCCGCCAGGCTCCTCTATCCGTAAAAATTTCCAGGTGAAAATAGTGTAGTGGTTTGCCATTTTCTACTCCAGGAGATCTGCCCGACCCAGGAACTGAACCCAGGTCTCCAGTATTACAGGTGGATTCTTTACCATCTGAGCCACAAGGGAGGCCCCCGAGGGGGGTCATTTTACTCTAAACCAGGGATTAGATTATACACCCATAGCATGAGTGTCATTCCACCTGAGTTTCAAGCCCAAGGCATCTTTCATAAATTGGGAGCGTTCCTTTCACAGAGTCTGGAGGAAGCCTGAAGGTCTGTGTGGTGCTTTGAGCGGTTGCTATCTATCTACTGAAGCTCAGTTCAGTTCAATTCAGTCCCTCAATCATGTCCAACTCTTTGTGACCCCGAGGACTGCAGCACGCCAAGCTTCCCTGTCCATCACCTACTCCCAGAGCTTACTCAAGCTAATGGCCATCCAGTTGGTGATGCCATCCAACCATCTCATCCTCTGTCATGCCCTTCTCCTCCTGCTTTCAATCTTTCCCAGTATCAGGGTCTTTTCCAATGAGTCAGTTCTTCACATCAGGAGGCCAAAGTATTGGAGTTTCAGCTTCAGCATCAGTCCTTCCAATGAATATTCAGGACTGATTTCCTTTAGGATGGACTGGTTTGATCTCCTTGCAGTCCAAGGACTCTCAAGAGTCTCCTCCAACACCACAGTTCAAAAGCATCAGTCCTTTGGTGCTCAGCTCTTTACAGTCCAACCCTCACATCCATACAAAACTACTGGAAAAACCCTAGCTTTGACTAAACAGAACTTTGTTGGCAAAGTAATGTCTCTGCTTTTTAATATGTTATCTAGGTTGGTCATAGCTTTTCTTCCAAGAAGCAAGTGTCTTAATTTCATGGCTGCAGTCACCATCTGCAGTGATTTTGGAGCCCAAGAAAATAAAGCCTGTCACTGTTTCCATTGTTTCCCCATCTATTTGCCATGAAGTGATGGGACCAGATGCCATGATCTTAGTTTTCTGAAAGTTGAGGTTTAACCCAACTTTTTCACTCCCCTCTTTCACTTTCATCAAGAGGCTCTTCAGTTCTTCTTCGTTTTCTGCAATAAGAGTAGTGTCATCTGGGTATCTGAGGTTATTGACATTTCTCCTGGCAATCTATTTGATCTAGCATGAAAATTAATCTATGCTATTCCTGCTCTTCTTAGCGCTCTTATTGTTTCCTTGTTTTACTTCATCTTAGAATATCTAAAAAATAACATTCCATCCTTGAACAAGTTTCCCCTGTGTTTCTTATGCCAGTGATCATTTCTATGGTTTTACTCAATGCTGATTATTAAATCAACAGAAATTTCATTTTTTCAGGATCTGACACAATCTTCCAAAACCATCTCAAAGGAAAGGTGTAGCTCCAACATGCTCTAGCTAACAATTATTTTTTGTTTTCCAGCTTAATTTAGATATTATTGACATTAACATAAAACTTTTAAGGTATACAATGTGATGATTTGATACATGTATATATTGCAAAATGATTAACACAATTAAGTTAACTCACACTTCCATCATTTCACACGATTACCATTTTCATGTGTGTGGTGGTAACATTTGGGATCTACTCTATTAACAACTTTCAAGTATATAATATCATATTGTTAATCATAGTCACCATACTGCACAGTAGATCATCAGAACTTATTCATCATACCGCTGGGATTTTGTAACTTCAGATTACTCTTCAGCACTTCTACCAATCTACTGTCTATTTCTATGAGTACTAACCAGCACTTCTAAGACCATTATCATGTTGTTACATAAATATTATTATAAGAATTGTGCACACTACAATATATTGAAATTGGGTTTATTTTGTTTATTTTTGTTCATCTCTCACTAACTTAAAAATTCCTACAGATCAAAGGCCTTGTCTTATTCGTTTTGTATATCCAGCCCATGGACACTGCATTTCATAGAGACACTCAGTAGAATCTCCTTAAACAGAACCAAATGTACACAAAGACGTCAGACAAAGACCTCAAACGGCTTTGTGCACACACAGGAGACTGCTTCTCTCAAGGCTCTGCGCTGGACAGAGTGCGGCTACGGTCCTTACGCAGCAGAGCCGGATGCGTTGTTACATCTTACAGTGCTGTATCACCTGTGCCAGGAGAAAACAGGACGAGTTACAGAGATCCTAACGCTGGAGAGGATACTTAGGGACCCAGACCGAACATCTAGCAGGACTGAAGGAGTGCAAATGAAATCATGGGATGCAGCAATGGGAGGATGAAGAAGGGAAAAGAAACTCTAACCGCAGGATAATTACACAGATTTTAACGAGGAGCCATTAAGTCTATCTTCATCAATGAAGTCAGTCCCTCCTATCACTGTGCCCTATCACCCTTTCTCACTAACATAATACTGCCCTCCCATTCTCCATGCTCTCTGCCTTGAATCTGCTAATGTAAGTATGTGTATCTTTCTCACATTACATTTCACTGTAAATTTTTGAGTTTCTCCAAATTGAGATTTCAAAACAGGGAAATACAACTACTCTGACTGCTTTTGTAGAAGAATTGGATCTGATTCCTTTACTTTCTAAATCTTGATTAGTTAAGTCTATGACTGTTGATGTAGCATAATTAATTCATCACAAGTCATTAGATTTCCAGCAAACAATCCATGTGGAATGGGATTTGTCCATTTGCCCTTGGTTGTTTCTTAAGAAAACTGTAACTGTTTCTTGCTAAGTACTGCAATTTACATTCTTCACAAGTGTATCAAATGTGTTTTTTTTCAAAAGTTAGTGATAAAAATACACATAAATTAGTGTGAAGAATTCTGGGGAATTCCAGAACCCCTAGATATTAAGTACAACTCTAATGAATCTACAGTAGAATTCTTTGTTCAAACTAGGATATGCCATGGAATTCATGAAGCTACAAAATAAACATAATGCATCTTTCTGGAACATCAGTCTTATTCAATAAAGACATACTGCTTTTGTAA
This sequence comes from Odocoileus virginianus, assembly GCF_023699985.2. NCBI lineage: Eukaryota > Metazoa > Chordata > Mammalia > Artiodactyla > Cervidae > Odocoileus > Odocoileus virginianus. The sequence continues at coordinate 36,444,758 of NC_069697.1, forward strand.
TTAAAAAGGAGATATACCATGGGGTTTAAGTTTTTAAAAAAAAAACAACAACAAGATTTTAAAAGTATCTTGACTGCAGGGTAAATTTACTTTGTAGCAAATTGGCAGAACCCTGGGGTTAGAGGCTCATTATTTTCTGTCCTTACAGGTATTTCAAGTGGAAAAGTATAAGAAATACTAAAGCTTTTCTGTGAGTGAAACAAAGGAAATGCAGACTACAGAAGATCCAAGTTATGAATTCAATTGTTCACAAAATCCAGTAAGATTCTCTGTGCTTACTTTAATATATATATAAAATGGAATCACCTTGCCTAGTCTCATGGTGATATAACAGGCCTTCAATAAATTTTTAATGGAATTAATATACTTAACTATTCCTCCTATTCATTGACAACATAGCAGAGAGTAATTTTTAGTATCAAGGAATGTGCTTATTACCAATAATCACATGAGCTAACAATGGCTACATATGGCTACTATACGAAAATGGAAACATAATCTCACGTGAACTTGTACGCAACTGAAGTCATAACTTGGATTCTGTATTTCCTCAAGTTTGGGTTTTACCTTATTCAAACTTAAACTATGGCAATTCCACTCAATAGCACTGGCTTGTTCAATCAGAGACTAGCCAGAGTATGACAATTATGGCCTTTGTTTAAAGGGAATCAAAAGTAATTTTTTTTCATATAAACTGTACTATACTAGATAAACACACATCCCCATCTCTGTTGTCATGCTGAGAATGATACCAAATTTCTTCCAGAAAATAGGTTGTGTGGAATACACACCTCTAATATACAAGTAAAAACAAAACATGACAGGTAAATTTTTCTAAAAGTGTTATCAAGAGTTAGCCAAAAAAGAAAGCTGTCTAAAAAACCACACTTTCAAAGAGCAAATTTGTTTTCCCTATTTTTGATAGAAAAATGAATGTTTTTCACTAATCATATATTAAAATAATTTCCAAGATAATTTTCAAATATTCTAAATAAATAAGTTTACTAGCAGTATCCTGACACAGGGGAGAAAATGACCTAATGTGAATCTAAGCTATTCCTTCAAGGTCAGTCTTTTCTTATCAGAATAGACTTACTCTTATCAGAAGTGTAGATGAAAAAGACAGATATAACTGACACTTTGATTTCTGTAATTAACTTGCAAAGTAAATAGAATTTATAATCCTAGTAAGTGAAATACCTACTGATAAAGATATCAAAAAGGAGAGTGAACACTAGCTGATTAGCTCAAACAAGTAGCCCTCTAGACTAAATTAACTTGCAAAATATTATAATTTAATATTATAATTATGTTAGTATTATTATTATTATTAAATTCATAATATTAGATAGTATAATTAGTTTGGTGAATATATTCATTTTCTCAATGTTTATTTTTACCTTAAATTCTTAGTGTAAAGATTTTTAGAGTTGTATCTATTGTGCCTTGAAGTCTGTCCACATATATGATTTGAGTCTATAAGAAAAAATCATCTGAGAACCAAAGTAGGAATCTAGCCCAGGTTTAACTTACTGTTTTCATTCTACTATCAGGAATGGACTCAACATTTAGTCTAATTTTATTCAACACAAATAATAGTTTTTCAGTGTCAAATTCTCTTTTACTCTGTTCCTTTATGAAAAGGATACTATCTATTTTGGTACTATGTACTATTTTGGTACTATTTGGTACTATAGATACATAATGATACTATCTATACCATACTTTGTTGAAAGAATGAAATAACAAAATGCATCTAAAACACTTAGCATGGGCACATAAAAAGTGCTGAATAAATGTTAGCTTCCAATATTATTGTAAAATTTATAAACCTAGGCAGTTTCTAAGCTATTTATAATTCTTCTACTACCTGGTTCCACTCTCAGGAAGACAAATGAAATGAGTAAATAGGTGAAAGGGGCTAAAGAATAAAAATTGAGACCACTGTCTCCAATTGGAGCAACAGTAAAATCAGTATGAAATAAATGAAATATAATTGAAAACTCAATCTTTTGTCAAATCACTTATTAAATTACATATTGCCACACTTCTCAGGTTCTACTTCTTTCTCTTGCCCATTTTTTCTTTATCTCCAAAGGTTCCTTCTTCTTCATCTGGTCATTGAATATTCATTCTCTTTTCCTTTAAATATCTATTCCAGAGAATTCTCAGATCTATTCTCTGAGGTCACTCATACCCAAAACTTCAGCAACCTCCTCTATGCAGCTGACTTACACATTTATATTGCTAGACATAACTGTCTCCAGACTTGCATATCAACTGTCTACTTGACTATCCTCTTGTGTATCTCAAAGCCTTTCTGATGATACAGAACAATCTTCTAAATTTGTCTGCCAAATCTCTAATCTGCCTATCTCAGGTAATGGCCCAACCATTCATCCATTCAAATAAAAGTAAAATCATCTCTTAATTCCTCTCCCTTCCCTCTCATATTCTATCACATATATTTAATGTTTTTACCCCCCCCCCCCCAAAAAAAATGTCTTGAGTCTATTTACTTTTCTCCACCACCATCAACTCAGCCTAGGCTATCAGATTTCTCACTTGGCTGATGGCTCTTGAATGATCTACTTCCTCTCCTAACCCAACCAACCTTTTCTCCAAATTGGTTTTAGATCGAAGTGAGTCAAAGCCGCTCAGTCGTGTCTGGCTCTTTGTGATTCCATGGACTATCCATGGAATTCTCCAGGCCAGAATACTGGAGTGGGTTGCCATGCCCTTCTCCAGGGGATCTTCCCAACCCAGGGATCGAACACTGGTCTCCCAGGTTACAGGTGGATTCTTTACCAGCTGAGCCACTGGGGAAGTCCCAAAAGTGAGAACACCAGGGGTTACCCAGATATGAACAGGGGAACCTCGTGATTGAAATATGCTTCTTAACCCCCCAATGACTTAGTGAAGCCCTCTGAGATTCAGCTCTTATTTGCCTGACTTCAGGAATGTAGGAAAGGATTCTATGTGTACATCTGTCCATAGGGATATCAACCTGCTTCTACAGACTCTTATAACACATTTTAGGCACAGCACACCTATGTGTGGAATATTCAAATAAATGAAGACAGTCTCAGAGTATAAAAGGCACTAAAGTATTCTTTTTTACTACACCTTTTATAATTTTTTAAAATCAAACAGCAATCTTAAATACTTTATTCTATACAACATCATCGAAATTTGACTTTGGGAGAGCAGGGCCTTAGAAATGCTCAAAAAATTTTTTTTTCCATTTTAAGATATCATTTGGAAAAATTGCTTTCTTTCTACTCTCACACCCTTTCATTTAGAATATTTGCTTAAAATCACTTTTGCATGACTAGGAAAAGAAAATAGTTACATAATTTTATTTTTAAACTATCTTTACACTTTCGGCTATTAATATATTTTTTGGTCCAATGTTTCTTTTTCCTTAAACACTCCTTGAGTAACTATAATTTCCTTTGAGAATGTGAAGATTTAAAAGGCATCATACTGTATAGCACAGGGAACTGTACCCAATAATTTGTAATAACCTATATGGAAAAAGAATCTGAAAAAGAAAAAAAATATATATGTGAATCTGTTAGCTGTACATCTGAAACTAGCACAACCTTGTATATCAACTACACTTCAAAACATAAAATAAAATAAAAGGCATCATACATATACTTCAGGAAGTTAAAGTGCACTTCAACCCCCTCCCCAAAGTATCACAACACACATGAGACAAGGCAGAATTTAATCATTTACCTCTCTGCTTAAAGCCCTGCGTTGTGCCTACTACCCTTAAAAACTTCCTTTCAAAGCATGTGGAATATCCCTCTGGCAGTGGAGAGCCCCAGCTTAGATCTAATGTCTTGGCATACTTGTCAATAGTGCCCTTTTCCTCCTCAGGTATTCTGATTTGGATCGCAAATTAAGGAAATGAAATGTTGGGCCCATGTTGATTACTTCAACCCTCTCCCTCATCATTTCCTCACTTTGCACTTTACACTGTAGTCCACTAAACCTGTCTTACTGAACTTTTCTCTCCTCTAGATGTTACCATTAATCTCCTCTGGGGTAATTACTACCCTTTCCCCTTCCTACACCCAGAGAACAAACTCTCATTCATCCATCAGCTCAGACATCATGACTTTCGAGGGAGTGACTGCCTGTAAAATGTGGTCTTACATTACTTACTTCTTCTTTAAAGAGTATTTTACCTTTTTTGTTTGTTATCCTCATCTTTAAACTCACAAGGACAGGGAGTCTGCCATGTTCCTAGTACACAGCACAATTTCAGGCACATAGTAGATAGTCAAATATTTATTGAATAAATGAGTACAATGTTTTATGTTTACTTTTGTTTATAAGACGCTTATTTGAACAATTAAAATACAAGTATTTACATAATGATGAAAGGAACTATGATCCAGAAAGTTTTAGTTCAGTACGACTGTTAAGTATATATAGTTTTGAGTCAGTCTTATTGAATTTGCCATCCCACTCATCAACCATGTGATTCTGAGCATTTACTTAGACTGCCTAAAGATTATTTTTTTACAACCTACCTCATGGTGGGGCCAGGGGTTGGGGAAGATTAAATGATATTAAAAAGTGCTAAATAATAAACATTCCCTGCTTCTGATCTCCCTGGCAGTATAAAAGAAAATGCTGGTTTCTACATTCAGTGTTCAATGTTATTTTTTTATCCCAATTCTACTCTAATTCAAAACAACTGCAAGTTCTTGCCCTTTTAGGAATGTTATTTCCTACCATTTTATATTACAAAATTACTTCTACCACATATTCATTTGTTCTTGCACATTCTATGTCAATGTTACATTTTTTTTCTTTCAAAATCAACTTTTAGATAAAATTTGCATACAATAAATACACCCATTTTAAGTGTATAGCTTGATGAGTCTGTCAAATGTACACACCCCCATAACTAATTCCAGAATCAAGATCTGAAATATTTCCAGTGCCCCAAAGAGCTTCTTCATGTTCCTTTATAATAAATCCTTCCTACATGCTTCCCAGCTCCAGGCAATCACTGATCTGCTTTCTGTTACAGATTTGTTTTACTTGTTTTAGTGCTTCATATGACAACGCTTCCATGCCTGTCTTCTTTCACTCAGGTTAGTGTTTATGATTTGTCTGTGTCTCTGGTTCATTCTTTTTTATTGTTGAGTAACATTTCATTGTTTGGATGTACCAAAATGTGTTTATTCATTTACATGCTGGTGAACATCTGAAGTACTTCAAGGTCTTTGCTATTATGAAAAATGCCCTTTTTTTTTTTTGTCTTTTCTTTTTTTCCTAGTAAGCACCTAAGGGTGAAATTATTGGTCATACAGTAAAGTATGCATAATGTTATGAGACATTGCCAAACGTTTCCAAAATGGTTGTATTGCAACGATTATCTTGCATGTAAATATTTATAATTACTTTGCTTTCTAAATTTTACAATTTTGTTTAAGGGTTTGCTGATCTGTATTATATTCTGACCACACAAGACTGTTTCAAATAGCTCAGGTAAGGAGGGTGGTAGGGTCCTGAGAGATCCATTGTAGAGCACTTATGTAAAAAGAAAACAATTTTTAAATTTTTTTTTTAAAGAAGATTGATGGTGGAAGAGTCAAGAAATTTCTTAGTATGTTCTAAGCACAGAATTTCAAACAGATCCTCGCTTTTCTGAAAAAGTTTTTGTGAGTGAACAAATGGCCAGGCTTTAACTGATAACAACTGTCTTTCCATCCCACCCAACTATTTCACTGAAAACCAGTTTTTCACCTTTGCTGGAACTTGGAATGAATCAGAAGTGGAAGCTAGTTGCAGGAAAAAAATGCCATGTGGGTCTTGAATAGTGAGAAGGCTGTTTTGTAATATTTCTATAAAAATCGCAACAACTGTATCAAAAGCAAATAAGTAAATGATGTACATCATGCTACCTATTTTCTCCACTGGTATCTATTCCATCTAGAATAATTTAATGAGGAATTAATCTAAGTAAAATTGTCCTTAAGTGAGATATATGTCTCACAACTATGATTTCTGGGGTATACTGTGGGGAAATTTGGCTGAATCTCCACAAAACTTAAGGGGAAAGTTTAAACACACACACATATGCCTGTCCTATAAATACAGAAAAGGCTTCAGCTTTCAAATCCAAATAGGGTACCTACCTGTGGGTGACCTCTGCCTGCTTCTTACCTCCCTACTATCTTGCGTCAGTATCAGCTTTTTGCAGAATAAGTCATAGGACATATCAAAAAGTGAGGTCTTAAAAGCAAAGGAAGGCTGAATACTATTTCAGGCAGGCCATCTGCAAAGCACTCTTGGACAGTGATGAGTCCATTGCTGTAATTCGTGAATAATTAAGGCTGGAAGGAACCTGGATTAGCAAAGGAATCATATTTTCAAAGCATCGTATTTATGTTCCTGTCCCACTGTTACTGACTTCTCTCCAGCCTCAAATTACTCATTTATTTCCCTTTTAACTCAAATCCTCACAACTCAGTACTAAAGCCAGGCCACAGTTTTCATAGGAGTATCTTGCCAGGGGCATTCAGTGGGCGTATGTACAAATTTATTTTCCCCCAAACAACTTATTTTGACAAAATTATATACAATCTTGAAAAGTCATCCTTAACACATAAATGTTTCCTAATTGGTAACAAACTACTTCCTTGTGAAACATTCCAAGTACCCACCATACTGAGCTGTACTTGTGGTATGACACATTTCATAGTCCTGCTTCTCATATCTCTCTGCATATTCAGGCATGTAGTCTTATAAAATAATTATCCTTTTTTGGAATTGATTCTGTGTGTTTCTGTGTGTGTATGCAAGTATAAAATGGATTACATAATCTTTTTTGCTGGATAATAACCAAGAAGCTTTTACTTCAAAGCAATTTAAAATAAATATTGGGGAACTGGAAATGCTCACTTTTCTGCCAGAGTGCAATGCATACATGGTTCATATCATAACCCTGGTATACAAATGCTCTCTGGTTATTACCAAGCGAATATTGCTATGTAATCTATGTTGAAGTTACTGACATTATTATTTAAACTGCTCTAGGGAAAATTACTTTATGTTAAGTAAATTATCTGTGTTTCAGTTTATTTTTAAAATGATACTTTATATTACAATTATTTACACTAAAGTATGTTCCAAAGGCTTGTATGTGTGTTTTATATATATATATATATATATATATATTTTTTTTTTTTTTTAATCACTTCTGAGAATTCAGACAGACTGTTTTCCAGATGTTTGCATTTTTGGTTAAGTGTTATATACGAAAGATGTTAGGACTCATAGTAAACATCAAAAATGACATATTGCAATTATTAACATAAATGACCTGAACTCTTTTTTGACAGTCTAACATAATGATTAATTACTGTTATTCTAAACTCACAATTTCACAGCAGATTTCCTGAGCAGGAGGAGAAAATCATGGAGATTGCTCTCTTATCTACTAACTTACCGAATTTAGCCACTGAATGTTAAGTAAAATTTTTCTTTTCAAGCAATGAAAATGTTACTTTTCCTGTCATTTGCACTAAAGCTCTATTTTCAGCACATCACGTGCAATTCATAAAACCTATGTGCATGATAATGAAATCTAAGTTAGTCAAAACATTTCTGATTCCCTTATAAAAAGTCTCGACAATGCATGATTTAGGTTTACATATTTTATCTAGCACTTGGGGTTTGGTTTCATCTGACTCATCAAAATGCCTTCAGAAGCATATCCATAATTTTCACAAACTATTATCAGCTGAAGCAAAGCAAACAAACAAAAACCCAATACAGTTGCTAACCATCTGGTTGCAACATCACTTTAAATATAATAATGAGTTGGTAAAGTAAACCTGCATTTCAATTCACTGCAACCTGCTGCATGCAGTTCATTTCCTGTTTCTCCCTGACTGCCTAAAACAACAGTCCAGTAAATTTCACATCTATCAACTCTCCCAGCACATGGCCCAATGCTAGAGCTTTCTGTAGCTGAAATGCCCAATGAGTGTACAAATGCACTAATCATCCTAATATAAACCTGAATCTTTCATAAAATCTTAGTTTAAGCCTAGATCTTTTAAAAATAATTTCCAATACTAATATTTTAAATTGGCTATGCTGAGCACAAAGGGTATTTTGTTTCCTTTTTAAAAATCTTTAAAAAATATATTTTGAAAAAGATACATTTTTTTAAAAGGATAGAAGATGAGTGGACATTTTTTAAAAGAATCTGTTACATTAGTTTACTTTCTATCTTCTATGCAAGCCTATAATGTCAAGAAATATATAACAATCAGTATGTTCGAGATTTATCACACTGTGCAAGCTAGTCATTAACAGAGCCAAGCCCAAGGCTGTAATAAGGCAAAAGGCAGTGCTTAGTGAACTCTGGTGCACAGGAGAGACATTTGCTTATTACTCAAGGTACTTAAATGAAATCCCATCTGCCCCCACCCCCATTTAACAATTCATCTACTTACATTAAGTAACTGCCATGTCAGGGGCATGTCTTAGTGTATGTAAAAATCAGCTTATTAAAACATAGATTGCAAGCCTGCGTTTCTGAAGAATGTGATTAATTCAGTGAGTCTGGTTGGGGCCCGAGGATCTGAATATCTAGTGAGTCCTCACAGAATGTTGATTCTGCAAATCCACAAACCACGATTAGAAAAGATAGTAGGTAATAAGATGAACATCTTTCTAAAGTTCTCAATCAGATGGCATACACCATTCCTCTGCACACCCAAAACATTGTTACTTATCATATTCTACCTCAGGTGATAATTATTTGGGTATATGTTAATCCTTTTACTAAATTTGAATTCTTTGAGTTTAGAGTTTCGCCAGCATCACATTCCTCATAGTACTTTGCACACAACATTGTATGTATTAGCTTTCAAAACATTTGTTAAAATTTTTTAAATCTAGGAAGAAGTGGATGAAGGACCTATTCATTCCAGAAGGAATGAAAACAAAATGAGGCAAAATATCTTATCTGAAGACTCCATACAAAATTATCTACTTATGTTGCAGAGTAAAACGGGACATTGGGTAGGATCTCCCTACAGACTGATGCTTTAGTTTCTTAAGCAATTTAGAGGTCATTATCTTCACTCTATTTCACATTCAATGGCATAGTTGGACCTATTATGCCAAGAAAACAATAGGGTCAAAGTCAAACTTGCTACTTTACAATCCTCACTAAATGAAAAGATTTAGAGGATAATGAAAATAAGAAGAGAAACAACCACTATAGTGAAATTAGCTATGATTCTAATGTCTGCATCTTGCCACCAGATCTGCCACATCAGCTGACCACATACAAGTGAACCAAAAAGCTTAGATATGGTCATGAAATCATAAAATGTAGCAAGACAATATGCCCGAAACATTTAGGATGAAAACTTCCTTTGAAAACGAAACAAACAAGTGACATACACAATATAAAGAATTTCCTCAAAAGCAGGGGTCCTCCACCCCTGGGCCATGGACCTGCAGTACCTCACAGAAGGAGGTGAGTGGTGGGCCAGTGATCAAAGTTTCATCTGTATTTACAGTCACTCCCCATCACTCACATTACCACCTGAATTCTACCTCCTGTTAGATCTTCAGTGGCATTAGATTCTCAAAGGAGTGAGAATCCTACTGTGAACTGTGCATGTGAAGGATTTAGGTTACACATTTTTTTATGAGAATCTAATATCTAATGATTTGATTCTGCATTATGATGAGTTATATAATTATTTCATTATAAAATCACAATGTAATAATAGCAGAAAAAAATACACAATAAATGTAATGCACTTGAATCATTCTATAAACCATCCCTCACATTTCCGGTGTGTGGAAAAATTGTCTTCCACAAAAGCAGTCCCTGGTGCCAAAAAGATTGGGGACTGCAGCTCAAGAGGATCAGACTTAGATTGATAGCCAAACATATCTACCCATACAACATAATCTCTTTGCAAAAACTTAGCTATGATGTCATCAAAGCTTTTCAAACTAGAGTGGATTTTGACATATACTATCAATAGTAAAATTCTTTTAAAACTCTGATATGTACAGTGTGACAAAGCAGCGGCTATGTTTTTAAAATTTCTCTATGGTCAGAGCTATTGCAATGAGGCAGGCAAATGATCCTCAAAACAAACTGTCAAAGACATTCTCTTAGCCAGAGAACTTCTTCCATAGCTAGTGAAATGTCTCCTGACTGCCAATAGCAGCTCAATGTGCATGCTATTAGAGTTACCTCCCTAAATTTTGAATTCTTATTATCTCAGCTGGCTTTTGACTCCTTACAGGATAATTCCATAACCCTTCATACTGCAAACAGGTCCTTGGCTATCTTCCCCCAGACTCTCTTTATCATCCACCTTTCTTGATTTGAGCCACCCCTAAAAATATCAAGTCCTTGTATTCTCTACTTTTGCAAAGCAGATGTTGGCAGAGCGGTGCATGGCCCTTCCAACTATCTGCTTACCACTTTCATGACTTCTTGCCTCATCTCCTTTAGAGGTCAGAGGAAATACCATTTTCCCTTTAAAGACTCCCTGTCCCCAGAGGAAAAGTTATTGTTTCACCCACCATATTACCATAGGATTAAAAATACTTTTTCCTTATTGAAAATGCATTTTCTAAGTAAAGAGAATAATGTAATGAATCCACATGTATCCACTACTCACCTTTAACATTTACGAACACATTGCTCCATATATAAACAAACCCTCCACTCCATGCCATTTTGAAGCTAATCCTAGATATCCTACCATGTCATCCATAAACATTTCATTGTGCACAAAACTCAGAAGGCTCTACAATAGCAGTTATCACACCATATTCTAAGCACTTTTTTGCATGTCTCTCTTCCTCTTGAAGGTAGAGCCCATACTTCAGTCTGATTTGAACACTAAACGATGAAAATAGTGCCAGGAATAGAGTCACTATGTGTTTGCTGACAAAATAATATTTGTTCATTCATTCATTCAACAAATTTTTATTAAGTACCTAATAGGAGGCAATACTGTTCTGGTCCTAGAAGAAGAAGTAAACAAAACAAGCAAGTTCCTATGCTAAGAAATCTTCTCCTCTAACCTGAGGAGATGTACTAAACTGATAAATAACAGCTAAGGTGGTGAAGATGCTAGGATATAAAATAACACACCGCCACAAGGTGGGAGAGTGCCCAAGATGGAAATAAGGATGTTGCTTTATACGGATGACCCAGGAAAACCCCTCTGATAATGAGACATTTGATTAGAGACCAATATGAGGTGTGGGTCAGGTAAAGGTACATCTGGGGAAAAGCTCTCCAGGGGAGGGACCAGCAAAGCTCTGAGATGGCAGCTGACTTGGCCTTTGAAGGAATGAGAAAAGCCTCGGTTTGCTAAAGTAAACCAAGGGGAGAGGGATAGGAGATGTGACTAGAGAGGCAACAGTGGGGATGGGAATGTGGATCACGAAGGGCTACGGCCATGGAAAGAACTCTGGACTTCACTGGGAGGGGACTCGTTGAAGAACATTGAGCAGAGGCGTATCATGGCCCTCTGACATCGGGAGGATCATTCTGGATGTGGTAAGGAGAACACAGCATACTGGGGCAGGTAAGGAAGGAGAAAGACCAGGTAGAAGGCTATTGCTATACTCTGGGAGAGAGAGACAGTGGCTTAGTGTAGACAGTGAGACAGAATTTCAAGTTAGGTACTTGTAAAGGAGATAAGAAGGACTCCAGTGGTTTGATCTCAGCAACTAGAAGAACAAAATTGCTATTGACAGAGCTGACTTGGGGATCAAGAGTTGGAAATCAGAAGTTTACTTTGAGATATGAAAAAATTGATGCTTATTAACTGTCCAATTGAAATGCTGGGAAAGTAGATGCAGTCCAGGTTAGAGGTTAAAATTGCATATAAAATGTTAGTAGCCATTAAATCTCCTTCAGCCTTAGGTCTGGCTGAGACCATCTAAGACTAGACAGGAAATTAAAAAGGCAAAAACTAAAAAGGTCTCTCCTGGTCAGATTAATGAGTGAAATTATAGACTGAGAATATGAGAGTGGAATGGGGAAAGATTTAGTAGATATATTTTAGCTAAGGTTACAAAAATGGGAACATTAGATACTTTCATTTTTGTTAGCTATAGGGATATATTCTCTACATGTGAAAACCTATATTATAATCTAAAATATTAAAATAAAACATATTCTATTTCTATTCTATTATGAAGCAATGCTATCTAACACAGAAATTTAAAAAGCACTAAATCTGCGACACTTAGTAAGAAAAATCATCCCCCCCAAAATTATCTGAAAGATAACATTTACTTGATCACAGTTGTAAATATAAAGTGACCTCAATAAATCTATTCAGCTTTAAGTGTGAAATAAATCAAAAACATTTTTAATTATCTCACATTTTATAACACAGCTTGGTTGAAAGATGTTTTCCATTTTTCAACTAATTGATTTGTCATTATTTTGTCATGACTCAGGAGATGTGACCATAAATTTAAACCATTTTAAGATCTTTATTTTTTCTTGTTTTACACAAAACTGCACTTATTCAACTAAATAAAATATCTAGAGTAATATCCATATAAATGTTTAAAATGGAAAATATTAATTGTAAAATCTGAGTAAGATATAAGTCCATGGTTAAAAGTTAGTGAATGCTAGTAAATACTTATTTCATATGATTTGAGAAAAACAAGGTCATCTTACCAGTGGTTTTAAGAGTAGAAAAATTTTTTGCAACTCCTAGTAGATGTCCTGAACTAAGTGCCTTATTAAATCATATCATTCTCACAAAAACATTGCAATGTAATTATTTCTCCCATGTTATAGTTGAGGAGACTGAGAGAGAAGATAAGTAACTTACCCATAACTACCGAGATAGCATGTGGTAGAACCAAAGGGTGAATTCAAGTCAATCTGCTACCAAAAGTCCATGCTCTTTCCAGTAAGCATTGATTTTTAAGACAGTTTAATTTTTATATGTTTTAGTTGACTGTTTAACTTCTTTAAATAAATCCAAAATATAGATGCACAACAAAATCAACTGGCACAATAATAAATATATAATTGAACTTTGTCCTGGTTCCTGACACAGAGTTTTAAAACTTTTGGAATTTTCCACGTGATACAGGTGACAGAAGCCTTGTTTTGTTACTCATAACAAACCTCCTTTAACCATGTGAGTTCATGCTAATTAGATGACTTCCGTTTGGCCGCTAAATAGCTTCAGGATGGAAGTTGGTCACCAAAGAAATGAACAGTCTAATAGAGATTTTGAACTTTCAGTCCAACCCCCAGGATCTCTGGGGAGGGGAGCAAGGAAAGAGATGAAATTAATAACCAATGATTTAATCAATCTTGCCTACAAAGTGAAAGCTCCATTAAACAACCCTAAAGGATGGAGTTGAGGAGCTTCCAGGTTGGTGAACACATTTGAGGTGTGGAAAAGGTGGCACCCCCAGGGAAGGCATGGTAAGCTCTGCTCCTGTCCCCAGTCTTTTACCTTAACAAGTGCATTTCTTTCATTTGGCTGTTTCTGAATTGTATTCTCTGTAATAAATGAAAAGTAGTAAATAAAGCACCTTCCTGAGTTCTATGAGCCATCTAGTAACTTACTGAACCTGAGGAAGGGATTCAGTCTTGGGACTCTCCCAAGACTTTATAATTAATCAGTCAGAAGTAAGGGTGACCTAGACTTGTGATCAGCATTTGAAGTGGAAGCAATTTTGAGGAACTGAGTATTCTGCCTGTGAAGGGCTGCACTAACTCCAGGAAGTTGGTGTCAGGACCAATTTCAAATGTAGGACACTCACTTGGTGTCCAGAGAGTAGGATAGCTAGTTGATAAGAGGGAAAAAAAACACAAATTTGGTTTCAGAAGTGTGGTGATTAGAAGCAGGTCATAACAATCAAGCAGAGTATGTGAGTTCCAGATCTCTACTTGGATATCATCTACGTGCATAATATAAAGGAGAGAGGTCAAAGAACTGGTGAAGGAGAGGAAGTATAGGCACTGAATTTCACTCATTCTAAGACTGTATAATCTATAAAGAATTGGTAGATGAGCAATTCATTGACTCTGAAGCCAATGTTGATGGTATTACTGTCTGCACTATGACTACAGCTTCCTGGCAGCCTAAAGCAGCTACAGTCAACATGTGTATTAATTCGCTCTTCAGCTATTTCTAGATAAATCACCTCTAACATTCAGACTTTAGCTTTTCACTTTTTAGGATGGTGCTGACAAACTGCAGTTATATTATCCCTTCACTTCTGAAACAGGGCCTAGCATGGTCCTTAGATGCACATGTGAGACTCCCATCTGGATTATGTTGCTGACAGAGTAACAAGAAACAAGTATTTAGGAGTGATCACCCACAAAAATGTTCTGGCAACCATCTGCAAGGAACTGGTCAGAGGCTTACAGTTAATTTGAATTCAGTTATCATCACAATACTTACAAATTTTCAAAGCAGTGAGCAAGGGCAGAAAATAAAGCACAACTAGCCACACTGCCAGGAAGAGGAACTACCACCTGCTCGGTGTGCAAGGGGGCGATGTGCGCCTTTTCTCTTTTACACGCATTAGAATTTTCTAAAAGGGCAAAATTAGCCCCAGAACGGATACATTGACTAAAATGCCATTGGATGTCTTTTTCTCTAGATAATTATAAGTTCAATAATAAGCTCAATAGTAAGCTTTATGACTGCTGTTTGTTTTTAAGATTTGTCCTTTTAAAAATGTCCTTATATTCTTCAAAATCCTAAGTGATGTAATTTTTCATTTTCACTCATCTTGCCTCTTCAGTAGTCTTGCTGCCCAGTGAATCAGCAGAAAATATAAAGCTATAAGCAGAGGTAGCTTGACTGTCTAAAGCTTCAAAAAAAAATCAAAACTCTTAAATTCTTGAAAAATATTTATTCCATACTTTTTTTTGTCACCTGTGCAACCGCAACAGCATGTGACATGACACCTTTCATCCAAAAAGAGCTCAGTTAATTTTTGGTGTATGAGTTTGGTGTACAGTAAATAAAGAAATTAACTAATTTCCCTGTGCCATTATGCTATTTCAAAATTGGGAAACAACAGGCGATAGTTTTGTGCTCTGTTGCATTAAATTAAATTATTTTACCACATATAACAAAGCAGCAACTAATAATAGTAATAAAACTATGCAACATTTTAGCTCAGACATTTATTTGAACACCTATCTCAATTAACATAGGAGAAGGCAATGGCAACCCACTCCAGTGCTCTTGCCTGGAAAATCCCATGGATGGAGGAGCCTGGTGGGCTGCAGTCCACAGGTCGTGAAGAGTCAGACTCGACTGAGAGACTTCACTTTTACTTTTCACTTTCATGCATTGGAGAAGGAAATGGCAACCCACTCCAGTGTTTTTGCTTGGAGAATCCCAGAGATGGCGGAGCCTGGTGGGCTGCCGTCTATGGGGTCGCACAGAATCTGACATGACTGAAGCGACTTAGCAGCAGTAGCAGCAGCAATTAATATGGCCAATTATAGCATGCTCCATAGAGATATTTTCTCTGAATATGACTAGACTATCTTTAGGGATCTTAATTTTACCAGATGTTTTATACTTCCATTTCATAAGGAAAAGACAGTGACTAGATTTCTTTTTAAAGTATTATAAATAATATTTTCATTTTATCAACTGTCTCTGGATTGTATACTCCATTCATGTGAAAGGTCTTGATTTCTAGTTTTCCTAAAAGTATTTACAGGGGGATACCATCACTAAGAAGGTATAGTGATTAGAAAATGATATTGACTCACTGTGTTTTCATTTTCATGTTTCATTTTGCCCATAATCGAAGTTAGCTCTGAAAATTCTAATCCTTGTCTTTGTTTTTGTAATCTATGTTATCATGAATTTTAACATTTATCTGTGTGTGCATTTGAAATATTATCAGTTATCCAACTTTAGAGCCTATAATAAAAGTAGAACAAAACATTTCCTATCTTTTTGCTCATGCTTCTCAAT
Organism: Odocoileus virginianus; assembly: GCF_023699985.2. Taxonomy (NCBI): domain Eukaryota; kingdom Metazoa; phylum Chordata; class Mammalia; order Artiodactyla; family Cervidae; genus Odocoileus; species Odocoileus virginianus. Next base: position 36,460,777 of record NC_069697.1, read on the forward strand.
AGATTTCATTCATAAAAGAATATATGCCCAGACACTGAAATAGAACTTATTTTTGACTATGTAGGAAAATCCAAATACCCATTGTCTTACCATTTTTCCCTTATTCAATTGGTTAGAATGAAATTCAGAAAGAATGCTGAGCAGACAAAGTGAGAAAAAAAAGAAAAACTAATATCTAGGTCAAATTATTTCACTGACAGTGTTGTCAAGAAAGAGAAAACAGTTCCCTGAACTGTCCTACAGTTTGACACCCACATCCAAGGTCTCAAAGGTCCTGTTGTCTCTGCACAGCTCAAGTTCTCACTATTTGCTGTCTTCACTATTCAAATAGCCACCTAATTAATCTTTCTGTTGTCAGTCTCTTTTTTTTTTCCATCTCTAATCCATGTTTTACAATGTACCAACACTAACTTCTAACAAAGAGACTGCACCTATTAAAAGTCCTCGGATCTCTTCTTTCTACACAATAAAATCCCCAAAATGCCCTCTGTAGTCCTGTTGCAAGTTAGCCTCCCACTCATCCCCTCTCTGATTCCTCTATGCTCCAGTCAGGACAGACCATTTACTATTGTTCAGCCCAAGAATTTGAAAACTTGCAATGATTCATACTCTCAGACACACCTGAAATGCCACTTCCTTCAGGATACTTTCCTTGATTTTTCATGTCTGCAAAGAATTGATCTTTCCTTCCTTTGTACTATGAAGGCACAAAGGAGATCATTTCTTCTCTCTCTGGTGACATCTGTACATTTGCTTTTATCTGTGCTATATTAAATCTAGTCTTTCTCATCCACTGGATTAACAACTACTTTGGTTAGGAACTCCATTTCCATCACCTCTTCAATTCCTTTTAAATTGGGTACTCAATAAGTGTGGCTTAACTGAATTGTGAAAAAATTTCAGATTAATTTAGTACTTATTTTCTCTAGCCTTAATATTGCTTTCTGAAATAGCTAAGTTCTAGTTTGCATAGCTGAGTATGTCTAATATAGCTTTAATTTGACTTCTGAAAATTCAATAATAAAAAATGAGTGTTATACATTTGAAAACCAAAGTCTGTACCTCTGCCAGATTATGTTCCACTCAGTTAAACATGCAGTCATATGCCTGTTACCCACAGAGCTTTATATCTGTGCATGAACTTACACATTTGATCAGAACTTGCAAGCTCGTGACCTCAGAACCAAATGCCTCTTGAAAACATGTGTTTGTCTGTGTGTGTGTGGTTTTTTCCATAGAGGGTTTCTTAAAAAATTCTGAACCTACATTAAACAATTGATATCTTTTGCATACAAATTTAGATAAAGAAACAGAAAATCTAGCATTCCTGGGCCCACATACTTATAAAGTAACATACATGTCCAATTTGTTATAGTCCTCACTATTTACATACACAGTGTATGTAAATCAACTTTCTCCCCATGCAGAATCTTCTTGGTCCTTCTAGCATTTTAAATTTGTGGCCCCGGTTAACACAACTATTTCTCTTATTCATTGTTTTCACACATATTTATGAAATGCAACAGTTTATAAACTGGACTTTGAATCATACTGTTTGCAGCATTGCTTCATTATTTGGCTGTTTTCTTATTTTCCTAAGAGGCAAATATTGTTGCAAAAGGAACAAAATGGCATATTGATACTTCAGGTGAGAAGGTGATAGGGTCTACAATACTACCGTGGCTGTCTAGTCAAACAGTTACTTAATATTTGATTGTACTACACTAAAAGTTTTTATCTGAATAACGTAAAATTGCAGAGATCCTCCTAAAATCAGTATTCATTAATTCTTACTTTATAACTGATAAGACAGACCAGACATATTTAGAGATACTAAGGCCTAAAGGTGTTTCTAATAGACTTATAAAGGACTGTGTGTTTAAGTAACCTTCTAACCCCTTCCGTTGTAGGTTCGTGGGGTCATTTACAGACTGGTGATTGGCTTCAAAGCTGGAGTCTGAGGAGCGCCAGGAATGCATCCTTCCTTGGTCCTTCAGTCAGTCCACTTCAATTAGTCTCATATTTACTCACTTGTGCTCATTCACATTTCATCTTTGAAGGCTGAGACAGGCTGTCTCCATCTGTCATAGGGTTAAATAGCAATCTCCAATTTCAGGAGATTAAATAAGCTAGAAAACACAACTCTGATCCAAATCAACTTTTAAAGGACACATTTATGTAACAACTAAAGAGGAATCCAGAAAAGAAAATACTGTCCATCAGGGCTTTTGAGGTCTGATTATTCTGTCTTGTCTAAGACACAGGTACACGTATAGAGGAGCCTAGAGGCTTCCTGTGCATTACATGTGACTACCACTCTCTCATCCCAGCAGTCCAGAAACCACCACTCATGAACTTCCTTTGTTGTAAGATGCTTAAATTTATTGGATAAAATGGAAACTTTACATTTTCTGCAAGAGTTCTTTCAAATTGTGACTATGAAAGTCCTACTTCATGAATGATATTCACCCATATCCAATGGCAAGGACCTGAAACTGTCTGCTTTGAAGCTATGAAAAGTATATTTAAATGTTTTAAGATCATTTTCTGACCAAAGATTTTGAGTTTCTCTTTAATTCCTGGCTGTTCATGTTTATAATTTACCTGAGAATCCAAACTGCATGAATTTAAAGAAGTTGCTCTCTATATCATTTCAAGATAGAAAAATTTGAGGTCTCAATCTCTGCCAAAATAATTTTGAAAAAACCATGATAGTATTGGCTCCCGCCAAAAATAAAATTGTACTAATATACATATAGCACAATTTATCCTACCCATTTATATGATTTCTTTAAAATATTTACTCATATTTATTCATGTTCATTCACATTGCATTTCATTCATATATTAAATTTAATATTGTTTAAAATATTTAAAAATATTTGTTTAATTACATTATGAAACTACAGGCAACTCTAGAATTCTAGAACTTTAAGAGGATATATTGCCTAAAATGCTCTCTTATAGTATTCCATATTTGGTTTCTTGAGGATTCTACTAATCAAAGAAAAACAAATTCACTAAAGTGGATATTCTTCACAGGGCCACCATTGCTCTATCATGGAGTTCAGTCAAAGAGGGGTGGTCTGCTAGATCTTGAAGTAAATGTCTTAGCTATGTATCTCTTTATGTGCCAAACACTTAAATACAGCAGTACCTTTATTTAGAAGCTAAGTAAATTGCTTACAAAATTGTTAGTAAGGTGTTACTAAAGTCTAGTCCTTGATAACACAGTTACTGAACACCTCCTTACATATCTAAACATGGTATATGGGAAAACAGTATAGGGATCTTTTTCACACTGAATGTTCAGGTCATAGTGTGTCAAGAAGTATGTAACTATGCACTCTACCCCTCTTTCTCATCCGTATGCAGAGGAGGCAGGGGAGGCTACATGGCCATCAATTCATACCTGCTTTATTATGAAAGTAGATATTCAGCAATAGTAAAGATAGCACTTTATCAAAATCTAGGAATTTAAATTGGAACACATGCTTCTTAAAATGCAGTTCGCAAACAGATTTGCAATCTAAGCTGGTTTGCTGCTACAGAAGGCACTGCATAACACACTTCTGTGCTTTTCTAAAAATGGCCTCTTCACTGTCATGCAGCAAAGGTAGGTAAAAGAGCCCATATAATCATAGCTTCAGGCTTCTCCATCATATATTATCGACTAAAAAAAATATTAAAACTTTCAACAGCAAAAATGACTAAGTGAATTTTTATACAGTCTAAGAAAAGATGCCATATCTATCAGTTCATGATCAGGAAAAACCATCACTCTGGAATAATTACATCTCCAGGGAAGCCTATTTGCATGCCACCATAACTCTGACATCAGGGGAGTCAAATTAAACAGACAGCGAGTTAACTCTCTTGCCTTTTATTTATTTATTTATTTTGCTATTATATTTAGGTCAGAACAGAGCAAGAATACTTTCTGCAACAAAAGTGTCCTTAGGAAATATGGCAATGTACATGCCAACAGAAGAGTTTTTAAAGGTGTTGATACAAAGGCAATTTCAACATTCATATATATTTTTCTTAATAAAAACTTTGGAAAAAGCAATTTACTAATTTACAAAACCCATTAATGATGATAGAGCAGTCTGGTTGTTCAAGGGCTTATCACATCAGAATCAGTTTCTAACTATCGATATCTGCTCAGCTCTAGTCAGTGATTTTCACTTAAGATGAATGTGCAGCTAATGGAAGCAACATGAGCTTATGAACCAATTTCCATTCTATTCTCTTCAATATTTCTTTTTGAAAACACACACACACACACACACACACACACACACACACACTTTCTCTCTCTCTCTCTCTCTCTCTCTCTCTCTCTCACCTATGCACTCCATTAAACCATAGGGGAGGTGTCAGAAATTACTTTAATCTTACCCAAGAAGAATTAGTTCAAAGACAAAACAAAGAGTATGTTGTTATCTTTTAGTGCAGCTGAAACACAGATTTTCCTGTTGCCTGAGTAAAAAAAGATTAGCTGTGTACAAAAATATTAATAAAAGAGCTTACCATTGTTAATAAAAGAACTACCAAAAATATTAATAAAAGAACTACATAACAGTATGAGAGTGTTATGAATAAAACCAGGTAGGAGAGTTAGAACTGATAAAAATCTACTTTTCTGAAAATGTCTACAATAATCAAAAGGCTGTTTAAATTACAAATAACCGAATAAGATGAAAGGTTTTCATGTCCACTGATACAAATGAAACATACTTTACTTGTACTCTACCATTTCCTGGGATGGCAGAATAGGATATTATTTCTTCCACCATATTATTACAATATGTCATCCTTATTCATAACAGCCTGCATTTATAACTTTAGTAATGATATGGTCAATTTTTTGACTATATAACAAAGGAGGGAAGCAGAAGTAAAAATAATCCAGGGAAGTGGTAACCCAGAAAACACAAATAATTCCTTTGGAATACACTGAATGATCTTGATTTTCTATTTTAGGAGATGCATCTTCCTAATTATGTTATATTCATCAAAGCTCTATTGCCTGGACACAATCCAGTGAGGAGAAGAGGGTGTGAGAAGAAAGGCAGGGGTAAAAAAAATCCAGTTGATAAAATCATAGATATATGTGTTTAATACAACACAGCACGAAAATGAAAGTGTTAGTCACTCAGTCGTGTCTGACTCTTTTTGAAGCTACGGACTATGGCCCACTAGGCTCCTTTGTCTGTGGAATCCTCCAGGCAAGAATACTGCAGTGGGTAGCCATTCCCTTCTCCAAGGGATCTTCCCGACCCAGGGATCAAAACCATGTCTCCTGCACGGCAGGCGGATTTTTTATCATCTGAGCGACCAGGGAAGCCCATAATGCTCTCTATTTATACATGGGTCACACCAGGCCTTAACCAGTACTGAAAGGGCACTTGCACTTTTCCTGGATCAAATTAAAGCAAAGGTCTTCTCACTTTAAACTTCAATACTCATGAACCTATGGTCACCTTATCTTCGACAAAGGAGGCAAGGATATACAATGGAAAAAAGACAACCTCTTTAACAAGTGGTGCTGGGAAAACTGGTCAACCACTTGTAAAAGAATGAAACTAGAACACTTTCTAACGCCATACACAAAAATAAACTCAAAATGGATTAAAGATCTAAATGTAAGACCAGAAACTATAAAACTCCTAGAGGAGAACATAGGCAAAACACTCTCTGACAAATCACAGCAGGATCCTCTATGACCCACATCCCAGAATTTTAGAAACAAAAGCAAAAATAAACAAATGGGACCTAATGAAACTTAAAAGCTTTTGCACAACAAAGGAAACTATAAGCAAGGTGAAAAGACAGCCCTCAGATTGGGAGGAAATAATAGCAAACGAAGCAACAGACAAAGGATTCATCTCAAAAATATACAAGCAACTCCTCCAGCTCAACTCCAGAAAAATAAATGACCCAATCAAAAAATGGGCCAAAGAACTCAACAGACATTTCTCCAAGGAAGACATACGGATGGCAAAAAAACACATGAAAAGATGCTCAACATCACTCATTATCAGAGAAATGCAAATCAAAACCACAATGAGGTACCATTACACGCCAGTCAGGATGGCTGCTATCCAAAAGTCTACAAGCAATAAATGCTGGAGAGGGTGTGGAGAAAAGGGAACCCTCTTACACTGTTGCTGGGAATGCAAATTAGTACAGCCACTATGGAAAACAGTGTGGAGATTTCTTAAAAAGCTGGAAATAGAACTGCCATATGACCCAGCAATCCCACTTCTGGGCATACACACCGAGGAAACCAGATCTGAAAGAGACACGTGCACCCCAATGTTCATCGCAGCACTGTTTATAATAGCCAGGACATAGAAGCAACCTAGATGCCCATCAGCAGACGAATGGATGAGGAAGCTGTGGTACATATACACCATGGAATATTACTCAGCCATTAAAAAGAATTCATTTGAATCAGTTCTAATGAGATGGATGAAACTGGAGCCCATTATACAGAGCGAAGTAAGCCAGAAAGATAAAGACCATTACAGTATACTAACACATATATATGGAATTTAGAAAGATGGTAACGATAACCCTATATGCAAAACAGAAAAAGAGACTCAGATGTGTAGAACAGACTTGTGGACTCTGTGGGAGAAGGTGAGGGTGGGATGTTCCAAGAGAACAGCATCGAAACATGTATATTATCTAGGGTGAAACAGATCACCAGCCCAGGTTGGATGCATGAGACAAGTGCTCGGGCCTGGTGCACTGGGAAGACCCAGAGGGATCGGGTGGAGAGGGAGGTGGGAGGGGGGACTGGGATGGGGAATACATGTAAATCCATGGCTAATTCATTTCAATGTATGACAAAAACCACCGCAATGTTGTAAAGTAATTAGCCTCCAACTAATAAAAATAAATGGAAAAAATAAATAAATGAACTGCAATACTCTCCCCAGTGAAGCTGAGAAGGACCCTGTGGGGCTCCTAGTCACAGAAGCTTTTTTGTCCCCTGTTTTCTTGTTTGTAGGGAATAGAATCCTGCCTCCACGATCTTTCTTGAGTTCCAAAGGGCACATTTGAACAATCCCTAATCCAGGCAGGAGCAGGCAAGAAACCACCTGAGGCCAGGAACCAGAGCAGCTTCTCCAGAAGATTACCTTAGACCAGATCAGAGGAGTGCAGGCCTTAAAGTTATCAGCAACCCCATCCTTGAACTTTTGGTGTAAAACTCCTCATCAAATCCTCCCTGATTGGGACATAGTTTTAGAAGGCAGGAGCTTGCTGTGCCCTTATTTGTCTGCCAAAAAATTAAGCTATTGTTTTCTACTTCACCCTAAACTTCACCCAAATCTCTTCCGGGATTCAATCCATCACCAGCGCACACAGGCTGAGCTTTCAATATCACCGGCAGCAATGTTCACGCTGTTCAAAATATTATCAGATTTGCAGTGTCTAGCCTCCACAAGACACAGGGATGGTTTTGAAAAGTAATTAGAGTTCAGTTATAGAAGACCCCTGACATAGAAATAGAAATCATGTCACAAACTGTTGTAGTCAAGAACTACTTATGGAAACAGGAAAAATCACTAACTGTACCAACTTCATGTATACCTCTCAAAGTGTAAAGCTGGGTCATGCCTGAGCATCCAGTCTAGAATTTAAAAAAGATTATCTTCCTAGTGACAAATGCAAACAATGTCACTGACCTCGCCGAGGACAATGAGGAAAAGAAAGGCAGTGAATAAAATGGGAAGTCTTTCAAGCCTCAAATCTGAGAGTTCCCAAGGTTTCCAAAGCCCAGGACAAGAAAGGTCACAAATGAAAATTCCCATGCAACAATGGTGCTAGTGGTCACGGGAATCTTTCAAAGTAAAACGTGAAGCTGGATGAACTGCATCTATTCCTATGCTCTGATATAGCAGATAGGATATCTGCCCTGAAAGAGTGCAGCCTAGTTCCAGCAATATAAACACAATGTTATATCTTAACAGATGCCTCACACTTATTGGAAAAGATCTGCTCTGAAACAAGGAAGCACATATAATAGAAAGAAAGCACTGGGAATTACTGATCTTGAAGCTGCTGATATTTTTGATTAGAAAACATTTGAAGAATCCTGGTTGATACTCTTTGTTTGATCTGTAATAGTGAACTCTTCAATCTTTCATTGAACAAATTTCTGAGTGCCTGCCCCAAGGTGATAATCTTCAAGTTTAGAACAATAATATACATTATCTCTCTTCATTAATCTGGGTGAATTTTAGAAGAGATAATGCAGGGAAAATAATAAAGCCCAGCATGGCACAGAAGTTGATTGAGGGAAAGGGCTTATTTCCAATTCAAGGTAGTAAATTCTATTATTGGAAAGAAGAATGCCATAATGAGAAATAGAGTGTTAAATCCCATCCAGGCTGGTAGTCCAGCATAACCCTTCTGTTTAATTTTTAAATTCTATGCAATTATCTCCATGGGAATATTTCACTTGTTCTACATACAAAAGCACAGATATTAGGAGAATCACCTCATCTCATTTTATATATTGACTTTTATAGAAATAGTTCAATGAAGCATTGAGAAACATTGTTTGTTGATATATGCACAGGAAGTTCAGCCTGAACTCTATTTTCCCTTTAAGAAAATTCAGGCTTATACTTGTCAACAACATTACAGTTGTCTGATTTATAAAAGTCAGAGGGTTACAGTCCCTTGAGTATGACAGAGCCTGAACAAAGGTAGCCTTTTATTTCAGGATGATGATAAAATTCTCCTGGATTTTTTTTTTTTCCCCTCAATTAACACTCTAACTCACTGCACAATTCTTTTTTTTTCCCTGTTAAAAGCCTTTTCAAAATCCAAGACTAGGTCAGGTTTTTCTTTTTCTTTATTTTTCTTTTCTTTTTGACCTATTATATCCAAGTTAAACAGACTATTCATACAGTACTCACGCTGTTGTGAACTTTCCTGAATACTCACAAATTCTCAGAGTAGTACAAAAATTATTTTGTAGTCAGTAACTCTGACTTATGCCCCAGTACTTAATTGAAATTAACCTTCAGCCTATAGAAATCTTTAAGAATTTCCCTTCTGTGCTTTAAGATAATTATGATGACATAAATGGTGAGGTACTGATGGATGGCTGCCACTGTTCATCTGACTGGAGAAGCTCTGGAAAACATCTTCACTAGGCTCTGGCAGATGGTAAAGAGTGTTGTTCATAATTATTGGTAATAAGTAGATATAGAGTTCAGTCTTTCTGGCTCCACGGTAGTTCAATCTAGACAACTCTCATTCCTCCTATGCTTTTATTTATATCATGGATAGTGTCAATATCAGTAATCTAAATAGTACAAGTGAATACCTCCTCTGAAAGCTACTATATTTTTAGTGTATGATAATACACAGATTACCTTGTGATGAATACATGATATGATGTACATACATATGTTGTATGTGTATGTGTTGTATAGATTTTTATTTGCTTAAGATATAATTTATTTGCTTAAGAAATAATTGCAAATTATTTCTTATTTAAGGCATGACTTTTGCTTTTCCCTTTTATCTCTTTGTTTTTCATTATCACATATTGCATTGAAGAAAAGTAAGTTATAGTTCATTAAACACCACACAGCATAAATCTCATATGTTCATCTTGATTACTTTAATATACCAGTTTGTAGCTTGATAATTCCATATTGGCCCCAACAAAACACAGAGAAGCAGTGGGATTATTCAAAATCTCTAGGGATCCTAGCTCTCTGATGTAAGATGAAAAGAACAAACCTCTTACTAAATCAAAATTACTTCCACCACCACTTGACTGCACAAAGGTCTCATACTCTAAATTTCTCACAAATATCTTTTAAATCTACCATTTTGCTTATTTTATTAACCATCTATGAAAAGTAATCTGATACTACTATAACAATAGCTACCACTCTAAACATGTAGACTGTCTAAACATGTAGACTGTTCTGAATATACAAATCTGGATATAGAAAAGTTAAGATGCAATTCGAGATATTTTACACCTGTGTGATAAAAACAGGCAAGCCACTTGTATATAAAACAGCAAATACAAAGCAGTCAAAAGAAAGCTGGTTTGACTGACACAAGAAGAACGAGAAAGAATGCCATGAACAGGCTCTAGAGGGTAAATGGTGTGACTAAACGGTAGAAGATGATTTCACCAGGGAGAGAGGCTCAGAGGATGGGTGGGGTGGGCAAAAGTCTTTCCTCTTTAATCGTAGCACATATTATGGTTGTCAGCCACTCATGATTTGATATTTTCTTTGGAACTTAAAAATTTTTCGAACCCCAATATTATCAAAATACCAACATGCCTGGCAAGAGTAATACCGAAAATTACAGGTTGCAAGCTGGAATCTTATGGCCAGTATTTAAACCATGAAAAAAATTTTTAGGACCTGCACTGTTCTATCCATTGAAACCACCTTTAAAATTAGGAAGCTCTACAGGGGAGTCTGGGGGGCTGCCATCTATGGGGTCGCACAGAGTCGGACACAACTGAAGTGACAGCAGCAGCAGCATGCTTTACTTTGGGCTTTCTAGGTGGTGCTAGTGGTAAAGAACATGTCTGCCAATGCCAGAGACATGAGATGTGGGTTCGATCCCTGGGTCAGGAAGATCCCCTCGAAGAGGACATGGCAACCCACTCCAGTATTCTTGCCTGGAGAATCCCAGGGACAGAAAGGAGCCTGGTGGGCTACAGTCCATGGTCACACAGAGTCAGACTTGACTTGGCATGCATGCACATGCTTTACTTTATGAGATGACATTTTAAATCAGGGTTTCTTTACCTTTAACTTTACGGCCCTTTTTGGAATCTAATGAAAGCTATATATCCTCATAATTATATTGCTTCAACAAATTTTATTGAACAGTTACTAAGTAGTAGTCTCTGGTCTAGGCTCTGAAGTTATTAGCACTGGACAAAAAAAAGGAAAACATGCTTTCAAGGAATTTAGCAGTGGCCAAAAAGAAAACAAACAAACAAACAAACAAAAACAAAAGCAAACTTGCTTTCAAGGAACTTTTGATCCAGCAGAGAATGGACACGAGATAAATAGCTAAGTAGGTCATACAGTCCATTAGAATGTACTAGTACTCTGAGGGGAAACAGTAAGTAAGTGGGGCAGGGAGGGCCTGGGGTAGAGAGATGCTACAATTAAAGTGGTAGTTAGACACGTGCTTACCAAGAACATACTATGTGAGCAAAGCCACGAGGTTGGTGACAGGATGGACCACAGAAAGTTCTTCATTTCAGAATGCACGCAGCAACATACAACACATGGGATTTTTTCAGAAAATTTCAAGGTTTTCATGTTAAAAACCATAATGTCAAATGATCAGCTTAGCATTTGGAGTCACCATTTAACCAGGTCCTAAGAGAAAGAGTTGATTCATTGGATAAGAATGCTGCGAGGGATTGGGGGCAGGAGGAGACGGGGACGACAGAGGATGAGATGGCTGGATGGCATTACCAACTTGATGGACATGAGTTTGAGTAAACTCCAGGAGTTGGTGATGGACAGGGAGGCCTGGCGTGCTGCAATTCATGGGGTCGCAAAGAATCGGACACGACTGAACTGAACTGACTGAACTAAGAGAAAGAGATCCAGATCAGGTAAACTGAGGACCAGCAGAAATGTCTGGAGAGGTGAAAGCAGAGGGAAAAGAAGCCCAGTGGATACATGTGTGTATTGTTGACAAGGAGCACCTGCCTCATTGGTGCCTGGCTCTGCGATAGCCCAGAGGAGAAGAGGGCATGATGCAAATAAATATGAGAAGCCAAATCCTAGAATATCTTAATAGCTGCTATACCTAACACAGAACCAACTGAGACAACAGATCCAGTAAAATCAATAACAGGCAAGGGTTTGTGCTGACTCCTGACTCAGAGGTAAAAGGTTAAATTTCTAGGTGCTCCACTCCATACTCAGCTGTCTCTTGACATCCCACGACATGTAATCATCCATCCATGATGATCCAGAGAGAACAGACAGGGGACTTAAATTGTTAATGTGAATTGAACTAAGTCAAGAAGTTTGACATCTTGTCTCATCTTTACTATTAGATATATTGCTCTAAGAAACAAATTCTCTTCACCAATAAATGTGGAATGATCTCCATAAAATATCTACAATTCTATACTTCATGGAATAGAAATTCTCTTGACTTTCTCCTTTGCTTTTAAATCCCAATAAAAGTGCTATCACTTGATCACCTCTTTATTAAAACCATCTGAGCCTATAATTTTATTCTGTGCCTACTTAGGAAGAGTTCCACTCAAGACAACACCTCAGAAAATAACTGACTCATTAATATTGGCATTAATATTTAATACAATAAGCTTTGAAGCATATTGTTATGAAGATGTCAATAGATGGAGTATAACCTGGCACACGTTAGCTGACAGATTCAAAGGCACAACACTGGGCAAGTAACTTAATCTTCAGAATATCAGTTTACTCAGTAATAAGAGGTAAATAACAGCCCAAACTCAAGTGCTTTCATGGGAACTGACTGCCTCAATGTCTGGCATGCCCAAGGACCGCAGCTCTTATCCAAAACCCTCGCTACATGTGATCCTGCGGGTCCAACCATATGTGACCTCAAAGTTTGCCTGGCAGGCCTCATGAGGGCAGACTGTCCTCACCAGAAGAGAATTAGTAGTTTGCTGGCAGCAGTTACAGAGAAGGACTTAGTCTCTCTTCCACCACTTCCCAGGCTGCCATGTTTATATAAAGGTCTGCAGTCGGAGCCCAGGCACCTCCTCACAAGCCTCCCTATTGAAGTGCCTTGCCTGAGGCACTTTCTTCCAGCTTGACTCAGTTACCTTTCCCTCCTAGCCCTTCACCCTCTCACTGCCCTGGGGACCCATAGGTGCTGAAAGAGGTAGGAGTCTTATCTGGGCTCCTCAACAGGGACATTGTTCACCTACCACTGACCCTTGCCCAGGGACATTCCATGGGAAAAATGGGACCGTGGAGGTAGGTGGCTCTTTTCACCTCTTGCTTGCACTTATAGTAAATGAATATAGATTTGATCCTTACTTTGATCCACTGTCCTGACTACCTCTATACCTAGTTGCTCAACAGCTCTGAGCATCAATATTATTTTATTTTTAATGTTTGCTTTAATAACAAAAGCATACTCTGATTTTCAATTTGCTATATGGAATACCAAAAAAAAAAAATCATATTTGAAAAACAGAACACCACAAATGTATTATACTCTCTAACTAGAAGACAAACCTCTAGAGAGGAAGAGATATATGCTATCTGCCTTTATCCTGTCTAACTGGTTGAATTAAACACACGTGAGGAAGGATAGGGTTAGTGGGTGGGGTGGGGAGGAGAGAGGGAGAGAGTGACAGAACAAAGCAAGCATTGCATGGATATTTTATGGCCAGGTCTATAAGTAGTAATACTCCCATTTGTATTTCTTTGGCTAGAACTCAGTCATACAGTTCACCCCATATGCCAGGGAAGTAGTGAAATGTAGACATCAAGAGTGCCTACAATGAAAACAATGTGGAAATGCACAATAATGCCACAGCCATAATTAGGTTTCAGCAGGGTATAAAGGAAGATGGGCCCTCTGAACAAAAAGATGCTTTTCTCTATAGTATTTTGCTTTCCTTCCAAATCATGGTTATAGTGGCTCAAAATACTCAAACTTAACCAGAGTCAAGACTGAGCTATCACCATATGGACTGACCTTCTTATTTTTGTTGTTGGTGTTTAGCCATTCAGTTGTGTCCAGCTCTTTGTGACCCCATGGACTGCAGCCCACCAGGCTCCGTGTCCATGGGATTTCCCAGGCAAGAATACTGGAGTGGGTTGCCATTTCCTCTTCTAGGGGATCTTCCCAAACCAGGGATTGAACTCATTTTCCTGCAAGTCTCCTGCATTGCAAGTGGATTCTTTGCCACTGAACCATCGAGGAAGCCCTACTCATTTCTGAAATGCCTGGTGTTGTCCGTTGCCTCCTCCTCACTCCATTCTTTGGAGACTACATCCCATACCTTTGGAGACTACGAAACTGATGACCATCATGTTATGTATTTCCTTGCTGCAGTCTAGTACACGTGACCCAAGTCAGCTTCTGACATCAGCTTCTCTCTAGCTATTTACTTATTCTTTCAAACATCTATTCAACACAAAGTTTGCTGAGTGCAACTGTATGCCAGATATAAGTTCTAAGCACTGAGGATTCTATCACGGGTTGAACCGCTTCTTCCTCTAATTCATATGTTAAAGCCTTGAACCTCAGAATGTCAATGTATTTGGAGATAACATCTTTAAAGAGATAACAGGTTAAATAAGGTCATTAGTCTGGGCCCTTATTCAGTATGACTGGTGTCCTAAGAATAAGTCAGGACACAAAGATACACACAGAAAACCACATTAAGACACAGAAAGATGGTGGCCACTTACAAGCTAAGAAGAGATCTTCAGAAAGCAAGAATGTTGTCAATACCTTGATTTTGGACTTCTGGCCTCTAGAATTGTGATGAAATTAATTTCTGCTGTAAGCACCCAGTCTGTGGTACCTTGTTATGGCAGCCCTGGCAAACTAACACAGATTTCACCTAGGAAAAAATATGTAAAAGTCCTGTGCATTCTTGGAGCTTCGTTTCCAGACTCTCCTTTATCATTCTTCCTCCACTCAGCAGACCCCTCCTAACTAGTCCTGTTCTCTAGAATCTCAGTTTGCATTTGTGGTCTTTCTGGAAAGCACCCACCCTGGTTTATCCTCCCTCTCAGGGAAGTCAGACAAGTTTCGAGGTCAAATTGACACAGAAGAGATTCTAAAATTTCCCCAGTCAATGCTGTAAGTCATATTAGCAGCTGACTACAGTACCTAAAAGGGCCTCCCAGGTGGCATTAGTGGTAAAGAACCTGCCTGCCAATGCAGGAGACATAGGAGTCTTGGGTTCAATCCCTGGATGAGGAAGATCCCCTGGAGGAGGGCCCGGCAACCCACTCCAGTATTCTTGCCTGGTGAATCCCATGGACAGAGGAGCCTGGTGGGCTATAGTCCATAGTATCACAAAGAGTTGGATATGATTGAATTGATTTAGCATGAAAATTTTGGAAGTTATTAGATAGCTTTAAAATAGTCATTAAAAGATTTTAAAAAATCCATTTTCTGAAAAAAAAATAGCATATGCTTACAGCTAATTTTTAAATATCATGTGGTCACCTCCAGACTAGTAAATTGCTGAAGAATTACTGTATAATCTAGTAGTAAACTTGTCTCTCCTCAAGACAAGTTCACATTTGTCAGTTAGCAGGTTTCACATCTCATCTAATACATAAACCAACTTTTGTTAAGCATCTGTACCATTTAAAATTCAGATTACCAAGGACATAGGCAAGGTTACAATTGATTAGGAAAGAAGTTATACTCCCATTGTTAAGAGTATCACATTTCAACTTCTAGTGCATCCTGCTAGATTACTTCTTGTCCTTGATCTCTACTTTAAAAATAAAATATCTATACAAAAGATACTATTTGGAGTAAATGTGAGGTTTGAGACTACCCAGCTTTCTTCTCCCTGCCACTCCCCTCTCTAACCTAAGTGAAAAGTGAAAGTGAAAGTTGCTCAGTCTTGTCTGACTGTTTGAGACCCCATGGACTATACAGTTGATGATATTCTCCAGGCCAGAATAATGGAGTGGATAGCTGTTCCCTTCTCCAGGACATCTTCCCAACCCAGGGATCAAGCCCAGGTCTCCCACACTGCAGGAGGCTCCTTCACCAGCTGAGCCAGCAGGGAAGCCCAATCCCTACTCTAATCTAACCCCTACTCAATTATCAAAATGCAGGTCGGAGGTCACATTCTCCAGGGACATTCTTCAGTTCTTGCTCAGCTTCTTTCCATCCTCTCCAGCAGAACTAGAGCATACTTTCACCCTCTCAGCTCCTATCACAGCACTGAGGACCCAGAGCTATAATTCTCTGCTAACCTTGACTCCTGCAAGACATGGGCTGTATCTCTGTACACAAAGAAGCCTCTGTAATGTACACTGAATGAAGCAGCATTTATTTTCACCCATCAGAATAGTATTATTATTCCTAGATACCTGCTTAAGGTTTAAGAAATATTTCTACAGCTAATTTAACATTTATTCACCTTTAGTCAAATGTTTGAACTTACCATAAAGGAGTAGAAATTAAACTGTATAAGTACTTGATGGAAGATATTTGAGCATATTTCAACCTTTATAAGTGATGCATATTTGCTGGAAATGAGCTGTAGTTAATGATAAAAATAAATTTATTTTATAGTATTTTGCTTTAGCAGACACAACCAAATCTCCGAGAGTGAGTGAGTCCCCGAGGAGGAATGACTTCTCACTTTGAATCCTTATTACTGGGAGAGCACAACTCTTCATATAGAGGGCGCGTCAGTTCTTCCTCTCTTCCTATCAGATTTTTATATTGTAAGCAGTTATCTTGCCCTTTAAAAATATGTTGAAATAAATGTGCCTGATGCAAGACAAACATCAGAAGTGAGTGTCACACCTGTGATGACAGCAGATTTACTCTGTAGATTGAACTCTTCTACATTTAACATTAGGGGCTTCCCTGGGGGCTCAGATGGTAAAGAATCGGCCTGCAACATGGGAGACCTGGGTTCAATCACTGGGTTGTGAAGAGCGCCTGGGGAAGGAAACGGCTACCCACTCCAGTATTTTTGTCTGGAGAATTCCATGGACAGAGGAGCCTGGTGGACTCTAGTCCATGAGGTCCCAAAGAGTCAGACATGACTGAGAGATAACTTATACTCAGAGTACATCATGCAAAATGTGGGGCTGGATGAAGCACAAGCTGGAATCAAGACTGCAGGGAGAAATATCAATAACCTCAGATATACAGATGACACCACCCTTATGGGAGAAAGCTAAGAGGAACTAAAGAGCCTCTTGATGAAAGTGAAAGAGGAAAGTGTAAGAGCTGGCTTAAAATTCAACATTCAACAAACAAAGATCATGGCATCTGGTCCCATCACTTCATGGCAAATATAGAGGGTGAAACAATGGAAACAATGACAGACTATTTTCTTGGGCTCCAAAATCACTGCAAATGGTGATTGCAGCCATGAAATTAAAAGACGCTTTCTCTTTGGAAGATAAGCTATGACAAACTGAGACGGTGTATTAAAAGGCAGAGACATTACTTTGCCACCAAAAGTCCACCTAGTCAAAGCTATGGTTTTTCCAGAAATCATGTTATGGATGTGAGAGTTGGACCATAAAGAAGGCTGAGCACCAAAGAATTGATGCTTTTGAACTGTGGTGCTGGAGAAGACCTTTGAGAGCCCCTTGTACTGCAAAGAGCTCAAACCAGTCAATCCTAAAGGAGATCAGTCCTGAATATTCAATGGAAGGACTGATGCTGAAGCCGAAGCTCCAATCCTTTGGCCACCTGATGTGAAGAGTTGACTCATTAGAAAATACCCTGATGCTGGGAAAAATTAAAGGCAGGAGGAGAAGGGGAAGACAGAGGATGAGATGGTTGGATGACATCACCAAGTCAATGGACATGAGTTTGAGCAAGCCCTGAGAGTTGGTTATGGACACGGAAGCCAAACATGCTGCAGTTCATGGGGTCACAAAGAGTCAGATATGACTGAGTGGCAAAACAACAACAACAACCTTTAGCAATTTACAGATCAGTGGTCAGGTCTGCTCTGATCCATTTTCTGCCTTTGACATGTTTTAATTCTCTGTCCCATCTACTTTACCCTACCCTCCTCTGATGAAATAGAATAGAAAGCTACCAACTGAAGGGGAAATGAAATGAAATAGTGAGAGAGCAAAACAGTATAGATTCTTATAACACAAAAAGAAATTGGACTTTTGCTTTTATTATTCCTACAATTCAGACAAAAGAATGATTACTCTTCTAAAACTAACTTAACCCTTTCAATAGGTTCCTTATGCTAGAGAAGCAAACTAAATTCTGGGAAGATAAGGTAAGTGCCTTTAAGCTTGCCTCTATCAAAACAAGGTGGGGAATGAATTATTTCTCAGAGTGTCAGCTCTTTGAGAGCTGACTTGCCTAAGTCCTTTTCCATCTGGGCTGGAAAGGCAGTGCACTGTAGGAAGTTTGTAGGAATAATGAGGTGGCCTCCATCATCATTTCTTCAAAGAAGTTGATGGGATTTAGAAGGATCTCAGGGCACAGAAATGAACTCTGAAAACTGGAAAACAGGCATTATCTTCTTGGCAGCCCACATTAAGAATGCCTAGGATGGCTGTGGCTTGTGTAGGCCATTGAAAGTGAAAGTGCAAGTCACTCTGTCATGTCCAACTCGTTGCAATTCTCTATGCCAGAATACTGGAGTGGGTAGCCTTTCCCTTCTCCAGTGGATCTTCCTGACCCAGGAATCAAACCAGGGTCTCCCGCATTGCAGGTGGATTCTTTACCAACTGAACTACCAGTGAATACCCAAATATGTGGATCATTAAAGAGAAGCAATCCCACTACTGGACATATATCTGCAGAAAACCACAATTCAAAAAGCCACATGTATCCCAATATTCATTGCAGCACTATGTACAATTGCCAAGACATGGAAGCAATCTAAATGGTTTATGGTCTCTGCATAAACTTGAAATAAAGACAACATATGATTAATTGAGGGCTTCCTTGATAGCTCAGTGGTAAAAAAAAAACTGCCTGCCAATGCAGTGGACACACGTTTGATCCCTGGTCTGAGAAGATCCCACATGCCACAGAGCAACTAAGCCCATGCGTCAAAATTATTGAGCCTGTGCCCGGGAACTACAACTGCTGAGCCCGCGGGTCGCATCTTCTGCAGCCGTCGTCCTAGAGCCCTTGCTCTGCGACAGACGAAGCCACCCTAACGAAAAGCCCATGCCGCAGCAAAGACCCAGCACGGCTGAAGATAAAATAAATAAAGAAATACAATTATTTTTAAAAGGTGATAAGTTGAATTGCTCTGAATTGGGTCACTGACCTGAACTTTGTGAGCCATTTGAGCTTAAACTGAAAACCCAGGCACAGTTCTGCTTCATCTGCTACTTCAAAGAGCTTGAAAACTACAGATTTTGCCCAGGTAAATGATAAAAGAACAGGCAAGGAATGTTTGTGGTGAAGGGAAGAACCTGAAATTAGCCTGTTTGTTTGGAGAAGGAGAGGATGTTGAGGAGTTGATTTTCTCATGAGATAAAGATTGATTTCCATATGAATGGGGCTCCTCCATGCAAAGCATTTAACATGAATATTACTTAGGGTGGTGATCCTTTTTAAGAATCATAATAGGACAGTAAGTGATTTTTTTTTTCAAATTTCACGTATGATTCCATATTTCCTAAAGAAAAAAAGGAATGATAAATACCTGGTTCTGTGCTCTGAGTTGAATTATAAATGAGCAGATAAGATCAGCAGGCCTAGAATAATTACTCAATTACACCTGCTATTTAAAAATCCAATGCAAGGTACAACATAAATTTAATTTTCTGATTATGGATGTTTGAGATCTAGCAAAAAGTATTTTTTTTAATTAAAAAAACAAAAGAAATATATACTCAAAAGTTTTTCCTGGTTTCAAATCACAAAAATGTGAAGCTTAAATACACTTCAGAAATTATCTCTATCTTGTATTCAAGTCAAACACTGACACAAGCTTCTGAAACCTTCTCATCTTTTTAATGCTCACATGGAATCATTGTGAGTCCTTTAAATTCCTTCTTTTACATTTTTTCCTGTAAAAACTGCCATCCTCAGCACTTTCTATCTTGTTACTGGCAATGAATATGTAGTAAATTTCATCATAGTTGTTTGTATTTCTTATTCCTCCTTCAGACAATCTCTACAACAATATCAAGAACTGCTTTTTAATTTCTCATTATTTCTCTAACAGTGCACAGAACAAAACTTTGCATAGATGAGATGCTTAATAATTATTAGTTGTACCTAATTAATCTGGCCCATGGAAATGAATCTTAACTGATTAGTAGGAGAGATGAAATTTTTATTTATAACTGAATTTGTTTTAATTGAGTAACCTGATTAATAAGAGTAATTGACAACAATTCGAATAATTAGTCTATATTTTCACAAGTTTCTAATTCTGCTTTAGTTTCAGCATTAAAAATACCTTGCTCCTTGAAATAAAAATAAAAATCCGACCCCCACCACCAAGATGCTGAGTCAACTTTCTCCCTAAAAAATCACTAGCATGCATGTACTTGTGTATTTCCACAAGCAAAGAAGAATGATGGTTAAATTTCATTTTCTGTAGCCACATTCTGTTGCTGGAGAAGACTTCTGAGGGACTCTTGCAGTCCAAAGGACTGCAAGAAGATTAAACAAGTCAATCCTAAAAGAAATCAACCCTGAATATTCATTGGAAGGACTGGTACTGAAGCTGAAGCTCCAATACTTTGACCACCTGATGCAAAGAGCTGACTCATTAAAAAGATCCTGATGCTGGGAAAGATTGAGAGCAGGAAGAGAAGGGGATGACAGAGGATGAGATGGTTGGATGGCATCATGGACTCAGTGGACGTGGGTTTGAGCAAATTCCAGGAGTTAGTGAAGGACAGGGATCTGGTGTGCTGCAGTCGATGGGGTCACAAAGAGTCAGACACAACTTAGTTACTGAACAACAAAACCTACAACTTTGCAACCAGAACAATTTTTTAAATGCTAATTTGTCCTTTTCACTTTACTACTTAAATACTTAATGGATTCCTATTTTTCTTAGGATTAAAGGAAACATTTATAAATAGGGTGACCATATAATTTAGTATCAAATTTGGGCACTTTGGATAGTAGGGGCATCATTAATTCTTTCGACAAGGCTCTACAGGGCAGCCTCGATGTATGGTCACTCTGCATGTGAGAGGCTACATGAAGTAGCCCCCTCAGAATGCTTTAACCCTCACTAAGAGCCACTATTTTCCCAAGCTTTTTTTCAATTACTATAGTACACTGAGTTTTTTCCCACCTCACAACTTTTGTGCATGCCCATCTGTCTGTTTAAAAAGCTCTGTCTCCAAATCTTTGCTTAACACTTATTCATGTTTCAAGCTATAAACACCACTCTTCAAAGGAGATTTCCTTGATGCTGAGAGAGTCAATTCCTAGGCAGGTGGATAAGAAGTCCAGGGTCCCTGCGGAGGAGAGACGGATCTGGGCTCTCAAAGAGGAGACAGGGGTCTGGAATTCTCAAGGAGGAGGAAAGGACAATTGTCTTTTTTTTTTTCCTTTACATTCCTTAGTCTTAGTCACATAAAGGGTTTTTTTCTTTAAGTTGGAAACGATGATTACATAACAAACAACTCAGATTAAACTCTGTACTAAGGATTATATAACTACAGTGTATCCTGCTTGAGAACAGTTTCTCCTTACTAAAAACCTTCTGCTAATCCTGATATTTTAGAATGTATATTATGGGAATGGGTCTGGTAAAATCTTTCTATTGTTAAATTCTAATCTTGTTATTTTAAAACGTAAACTGTGGGAGTGGGTCTAGTAAGATCTTTACAACCTTGAGACATTCTTTTGATTTATTGTAATAACCAATTAAAAAAGCCTATAACTCCCTCGCTTAGACTAGACATTCTCTGTCCCCCTTCTGATGTCTATGTCAGACACTTTCTCTGTCCCTTTTTCCCTTTAATAAAACTGCTACACAAAAGCTCTTGAGTGATCAAGGCTGGCCCCTGGTCCCGAAGCTAAATCTTCTTCAGAGGTCATGAATCCAACCCCGTTCACCATAACCTATCAATGCTTCAAAGAGAAACCACATTCACCTCACCCTCACTATCTCCTCAGACAACATCTTGAACTTTTCTTTCATATAATTGCTACAATTTGTAATCTACTTTTAATTCTGTCTCTATCATTTTACCATAACTTCATTTCCTTAGGTGCAGTAAAACTAGTACTCAGCATAGGAGCTGGCTTATAGGAAAAGCTCAGTAAATATTTATTGAATGAATGAGAATATTTTTTAAAAGAAAATTATATAATAAATGTCAAAGAAAGCATTGGTTTTGATTTCAGACAGCTATTTTTTATATAAAAACATCAAAAAATAATGTAGGGATGTCAATCTTTCCATATTTATAGGGCATAGGTACTCAGAATGACATAAAATAAATACAAATAGTAGGAAAAATCCACCAACTAGACGACAGAGGATGAGATGGTTGGATGGCATCACCGACTTGATGGACATGAGTTTGAGCAAGCTCCGGGAGTTGGTGATGGACACAGAAGCCTGGCGTGCTGCAGTCCATGGGGTCGCAAAGAGTCAGACACAACTGAGCGACTGAACTGAAACAAAAACCTTCTTGTAAGAACTATTAGTTTAGCAAAACAAAAACAATAAGAAAGAAAACCAGCAAAACACTAAAAACAGATGGTAGAAAAATACCATTGCACTGGCTTCATAATAAATCTACTTGACAGCAATATTTTGATCTGAGCAACACGTATCCTTAAATTTCTATATAGGAGTTTATGTTCTTATTATAACTATGTAACCTAGTTATACCCCACAAAGATTTTGGAACATGTACTGGTGTAAGGCAAAATCCAATTAATATCAAATGGAACTTTCCTCACAATTAGGCTGACTGGCAGACTGCCCATTAAAGTTTTGTTCTATTCTAGGGTACAGCAGTATGCAAGAAAATAGAAAAATAGCAACTGATGCTTTCTTTAGACTTAAGGTGTATGTACTGATTTTAAGAGTCTACATACAAATTTTTTTTAAAAGGATTAATAAAAGTAAGACCCTAAAAGAAAAGTAATTAATGTACTTTTTGCGGGTTTCTGGTCTCATTTAAAACTACAATTCTCCCCCCTAAACCTTCCTCCCACCTCCCTCCTCATCCCATCCCTCCAGGCTGTCACAGAGCACCAGTTCCCTGTGTTATATATCAAACTGCCACCGGCTATCGATTTTAAATATGATCACAATACTGTAAAGTAATTATCCTCCAATGAAAATTAATTAATTAATTTAAAAACTACATCTTAAAACTATATTTTCATTCTGATTGTGGCTGAAATAAGAGGATTTTACTCTGCCTATTTTCTTCAGTTTAAGTCTGAATTTGGCAATAAGGAGTTCATGATCTGAGCCACAGTCAGCTCCCAGTCTTGTTTTTGCTGACTGTATAGAGCTTCTCCATCTTTGGCTGCAAAGAATATAATCAATCTGATTTCGGTGTTGACCTTCTGGTGATGTCCATGTGTAGAGTCTTCTCTTGTGTTGTTGGAAGAGGGTGTTTACTATGACCAGTGTGTTCTCTTGGCAAAACTCTATTAGCCTTTGCTATAGCTTAGTCTATGGCCTAAACCATCCAATTAACAAATCAGAGGAAAGAATCTACAGGCAGCCTCCTTTGTGTATTCCTTTTGATTTTGTTAGGGTTGCAGTTTCAGGATAATAGTTTTTTGATTAAGATTATATCTCTCTGTTCAAGTGATTAGCACTTCTCATGCTAATGGTATTATTACACAACCACACCAGAGAAAAGATTCTTCAACAACACAGGAATGACTAGAGAGAACAGATCTGCTCAGGATTTCTACAAATAATATAGATAGAAAGAAAGAAAAATAACAGGCAAATACAAAAGATATAACAACCTTCTCTTATATTCTACAAAAGATTTTCTCCCAAAACGAATGAAAGCAATAAAATCTAAAGTTAACTTCTAAGAACAATCTCAGAACTGGGCTGGCTCCTGAATAGTTTATGCTGCATACCAAGATGCTTCAGTCGTGTCCAACTCTTTGTGACCCTATGGATGGTAGCCTGCCAGGCTCCTCTGTCCATGGGATTCTCCAGGCCAGAACACTGAAGTGGGTTGCCATGCCTTTCTCCAGGGGATCTTTCTGTTGAATAGTTTAAATAACAATAAACCCAAATCTGCAATCCAGGAAGCTTCCACACTCTGATTTATTTCCTGTCAAGGGCCAAAGAACTACTCTCACTTCTTTCAATAAGGTGACTATTTGTAAAGTACCCTTGTGTGAAAACCCAAGGGCAGTGGGACTATTGGCAATAACATTGTATGTATTCGCTAAGGGAATAAAATATTAGTTTTTATTTTTAAAATTATGAATTATTTGTACTACTTGACTTCGTATAAACATAAGTGAAGTGAAGTGAAGTCGCTCAGTCGTGTCCGACTCTTTGCGACCCCATGTACTGTAGCCTACCAGGCTCCTCCATCCATGGGATTGTCCAGGCAAGAGTACTGGAGTGGGTTGCTGTTTCCTTCTCCAGGAAATCTTCCTGACCCAGGGATTGAACCTGGGTCTCCCTCATTATAGGCAGACGCTTTACCGTCTGAGCCCCCAGGGAGGTCCTTATGTATAAACATAAGTTATGTGTAAAGCTTACAATGTTTTAGAGCTTATACCTGAAGAATGGGCTGCACAGAGAAAAGAACTATAAATAATTAGCAGAAATAGATTTTAGTGTTTCAGAATGAAAATGAGTTAACTAATTTTTGGACTTTAGTTTCTACTGGAAAAAGGATTAGAAATCTTAAAATGATTTAAGTAGTTATGGGACAATGGAAACAGTGTCAGACTTCATTTTTTTGGGCTCCAAAATCACTGCAGATGGTGACTGCAGCCATGAAATTAAAAGATGCTTACTTCTTGGAAGGAAAGTTATGACTAACCTAGATAGCATATTAAAAAGCAGAGACATTGCTTTGCCAACAAAGGTCTGTCTGGTCAAGGCTATGGTTTTTCCAGTGGTCATGTATGGATGTGAGAGTTGGACTGTGAAGAAAGCTGAGCGCCAAAGAATTGATGCTTTTGAACTGTGGTATTGGAGAAGACTCTTGAGAGTCCCTTGGACTGCAAGGAGATCCAACCAGTTCTTCCTGAAGGAGATCAGTCCTGGGTGTTCATTGGAAGGACTGATGCTGAAGCTGAAACTCCAGTACTTTGGTCACCTCATGTGAAGAGTTGACTCATTGGAAAAGACCCTGATGCTGGGAGGGATTAGGGGAAGGAGGAGAAGGGGACGACAGAGGATGAGATGGCTGGATGGCATCACCTACTCGATGGGCATGAGTTTGAGTAAACTCTGGGAGTTGGTTATGGACAGGGAGGCCTGGCGTGCTGCAATTCATGGGGTCACAAAGAGTCGGACGCTACTGAGTGACTGAACTGAACTGAACTGACTGGGACTTTAAAACTTAAGCAAAATCCACTATACCAATCAATACTCGGAACTACACAAAAAAACATAACAAGCCTTGTATTTTGAGCACTGTGTAAATTCACATTTCTACTTGGCTTTCAGAATTCCCAAGAATACTCCTTCAAAAGAAAAAGTAATTTTAAATAGCATTTTTTACTCTATGGTTTCATTTTTCAACAGCTGCATACAAATAAAATATTTCTTACATATATTTCATAATAATATTTTAAATACAGCCACCAGTTGCTGGAAATGAGCAACAGATACAGAAAATTATGATGCTTCTAGTGCATTTTTAAGAATGTTGCAAGATTTTAGTATATTTTAATACTTGCCCTCCAAAACAATAGGGATACTAATGTGAGACAATATTTACATTGTTTCTGAACACTTTCAACAGGAAACACTACTAACATTGTACTTGTTGATAAAGTGATGTCTAATTTTAAGATGCGTTTTATCTGTATCCAAATGACCTTTTAGAACCCTAAGAAACTAACTGCTGATTTTTTAAAACTCATTTCCACTCAAAATAAACCACTTCTTTCTTATAGCTCATTAACTTAGACACTCATTTGTATCCCTGGAGTTCTTTCCAAAATAAAGATAAAAAATTATTTTTATAAAGAATCAAAGTGTTGACACATTACTTTCAGACTTGGCAAAGAGAGAGGAAACACATGCATGCACACACTCACACGTGCATGCAGGCACTAATAAACTTAGGGGAATTCACAGGGTTTAGGTACCTTCTCAACCTCTTACAATTTAGCCTGCACACTTTTAAACATTTAGAGCATGAAAAAAGAAAGTGAAGGATTAATTATCTTCATGAAATCTTTCAGAAAATCTGGACATGAAAACCTTCTATAAAATCTTTGTTTTTGTAACAACATAATAAACATAAAGAATAAGAAAAAATATTTGGAAAAATTAACAATTTCCACTTCCTTTTCTTACCATGGTCTCTTTTCCAGAGAATATTGATAAGCATCTTACTATCAAACTCTTTTTAAGGAGGGAAAAGAACTACAGATCCAAGGCTCAAACTTCTATTAAACAACAAAAATCATATATCCTTCTTAGTTTTTTATATTACAAAACCACCTCCGTGTCAAGAATTAATCTAAATATGGTAAAAGATGATAAGCAAACACCTTAGGCTATGATCACTCTTAAAGGTCAAATTTCATCACTTACTGGTCAAATAAGTGAGGATGACAAAGATAAAAGCTAATCCCTAAAAATACACGAAACAAATATTTTTGACATTTTCAGTGAAAATCTCTTGGAATGAGTAACGGCATATAGATTGGACCATATATTTCTTCAGTTAAAAAATTCATTTGGAAAGACAGTAAAAGTATTAAACTTTGAGAATCACATTTTCAAAGCAGGAATCTCTCTTCAAGTTATTTCTGGAATTTCTCTTGAGCCAAATAATCAAGTCTTTATTGTAAAGCTTATAATTAAAGACCTCTATTTTAGCAGGTTAGACACCTCTAGTACATTAGAAATTTGGAATTTAACGGTTGGATCTTGGGAAGAGAGGAAATTCTGCACATCAATTCAACGCATGCAAAGTTTAAAACAAACAAAACGCAGGAAATTCCAAGCTAAGGATGAAACTATCTATAACCTGCTCCACTAAGTGTTTTGTGATCTTTTAATAACAAAAATTATTACATACTTTATATACTACAAAGAAAAAACATGATGATAATTATATTTCCCCGATTTTTTGTTAAGCAGTATACGTGGTTAATACCATCATTAACATGAACTTTGTTTTCTGCTTTAAAGAATTATCAGAACTGTCAATTCCCCAGGTCTCCAATACATGTTAGTTTATGGTTAATAGTCCTCCAAATAAACCAGTCCATAATTTTTCCTTGAACATAATAAAGCTGATTATGATAAAACTTAACCTCATGAAGTTTACATTGTTGTTATTCACTGGCATTCTTTAATTGTGCCAATATATTTATTACATATAACTCCTAGCATAGCGTTTAGCACACAATAAGGACTCTTTTAATGTTAGGGCTATTATTAACCTTTATAATCATCATTGCCCTCATTACTATGATGGGTATAAACAGTCATCTGTTACAAAATTTATATTATGTGTTGATATATATTTTTGAGTTTTCTCTCATGAGAGAAATATTGGAAATATATGTATAAATTGTAGTAAAATACATGCATATATTATATGCATATATTGGAACTATATGTATAAATTGTCAGAAATACATGTATAAATTATAGTATTGGAAATACACGTATGAATTATAGTCAAATAATTTATTTGATAGCTCTTGTTTCCATCTTATAAAATATTTAGATATGTAAAATATTGCTAGAGTATTCAGCATTTTTTATTTGTAAATAAAAATCATTTTTCAATTGTTCACTTAACATAATAATCCTCAACTAATCATTTATTTCAGCTTTAAGATTCTGTATTACCATATGTATGCCTGGGAACCTTTATCTTAGAGTTAACATAGTATGCTTCAATGGCCTAATTCTGAATCAGTAGGTGCTGACAGTCCCACGGTTCTAATTTGGATCCCACCCCCGCCCCCCCCACAAAAAAAAAATGAAACTGCTCTAGGAAGAGATATGCTTTGTAAAGTTCTGAATTACAAAAACAAATCTCCTCTAGGTCAAAGCTTGGGTAAGCAGAAAAACAAAGACTCTTTTCTTTGATCATTCTTATCTCTTGGAAAGAATAAAGCCTCTGAAAAAATAACACCCACACATTCAGCAAGGTGAAAGGGTTTATAACACAGTTTATCTATGTCAAAAGTATTTATTTAGGGATCATATTAATATTTGTGACACTGTAATAAAGAACATAAGACTGGTTCTATAAAAAGAGTAACATTAAAAACTGAACATGCCAGGATGATCAAATGAGATAATGTCAAAAGAAATACAATATTACTTCTTCCTCTAGAGAAAACTGGGTAAAATAGGAAGATTATAATTGCTTCGTGATAGATAAGTTTAAAAAAAAAAACAGGAAAGCTTTTTTCATCCATTTAGTACACTTTCATTGGACACTTCACGTATGTTAAGCATAAGGATTTAATAGCAATGCTAGATTGGCTTTATCCTTATAATCTTGTATGTATTAATTCACTCATTAAACAACTGAGTGCCACAGCATGCCAGGCAGTGTGTGAGGTGTTGAAGGTGCAGGAAAAGGTAGGATTTCTGAGTTCACCTTAATATGAACAGGTGCTTCACAAAAAGGGATACTGACATGGCCCAAAACATTTAAGACATCAACCAGTGAAGTTGCTCAGTCGTGTCCAACTCTTTGCGATCCCATGAATTGTAGCCTGTTAGGCTCCTCCATCCATGGAATTTTCCAGACAAGAGTACTGGAGTGGGTTACCATTTCCTTCTCCAGGGGACCTTCCTGACCCAGGGATCGAACCCAGGTCTCCTGCATTGCAGGCAGACATTCTACCATCTGAGATACCAGGGAAGCCCCTTAAGACATCAAGGGACTGTGTATATACCAGTTCACTAGATGGATTAAATTTAAAAGACACATAGTATTAAGTCCTAGCAAGACTGTGAAGTAATTGGCTCTGACCTTGCTGATAAGAATATAAATTGCTATAATCATTTTAACAAATATATTCAGCAGTAGTAACTATGCATATGTTCTCTGACTCTGTGAAATACAAATATACTCCTGGTGTGTGTGTGTGTGTTCATGCTCTGACTCTGTGACATGCAAATGACACATTTATTTGTATGTCGAACGACTTCTCATACATTATCTACTTTGACTCACCTATACAAACCACATTTGTAGGTGTGTGTGTCAGAAATATAGGTATATATTCACCAAAAGATGCACAAAAGAATATTCAGAGTAAGTTATTACAATAACCCAGAATTAGTAATTCCACTAATGACACAACTGATAACTAAATTGTGGTATACTGAAATGCTAAACAGCTATGAGAATGAACAAATGACAGTAAGATGCAATAATACCAGTGAATTTCACCAGCATAATGTTACATAAAGGAGTCATAAAGAATATCTATCATGCTATTCTATTTACTCACAATTTAAAAATAGGCAAACTTGGAGGAAGGCAGTGGCAGAACCCAGATGCTAGGAAAGATTCAAAGCAAAAGAAGAGGGCAGCAGAGGAAGAAATGATTAGATAGCATCACTACCTCGACGGACATGAACTTGAGCAGGCTCCAGGAGACAGTGGAGGACAGGAAGCCTGGCG
Organism: Odocoileus virginianus; assembly: GCF_023699985.2. Classification (NCBI taxonomy): domain Eukaryota; kingdom Metazoa; phylum Chordata; class Mammalia; order Artiodactyla; family Cervidae; genus Odocoileus; species Odocoileus virginianus. The sequence continues at coordinate 36,490,284 of NC_069697.1, forward strand.
TGCTGCAATCCAGGGGGGTCCCAAAGAGTCAGACATCACTTAATGATGGAACAACCACAGTGGTGGAACAGAGGAATATGGGAGATTCTTGAAGTGCTTGCAATGATCTAAGTCTTGACTGGGAAGCTGGCTACATGATTGGTTTCACTTTCTGACCTTTTATTGCACTAAATACCTATCATTTGTGACTCTTCTATAGCAAATTTACTTAAAAATAAGCACCAAGTACCATTCTTGATTAAAGATAGTGCTGACCATGTTGAAGACGAGGGGAAACACTAAGTATGATGAATAAAGTAACAAGGTTTTCATTTCTTTTAGCAATTTTCTACTGTATTTGCTATAGGCCCTCATTCCTCACATATGGACACCTGAGGTACTTACCCACTAGTCTGATTTGTTGTTGTTCAGTCATCAAATCGTGTCTAAATCTGTTGCACCCCCTGAACTGTAGCACACCAGGTTTTCCTGTCCTTCACTGTCTCTTGGAGTTTGCTCAAACTCAAGTCCATTGAGTCAGTGTTGCCATCCAAACATCTCATCCTCTGTTGCCCCCTTCTCCTCTTGCCCTCAGTCTTCCCAGTATCAGGATCTTTTCCAGTGAGTCAACTCTTCACATCAGGCGGCCCCCCAAATATTCGAGCCTTAGCTTCAGCATCAAACCTTACAATTAATATCCAGGGTTGATTTCTTTTAGGATTGACTGGTTTGATCTCCTTGCTGCCCAGAGACTCTCAAGAGTCTCCTCCAGCACCATAATTCAAAAGCATCATTCTTGGGCCCTCAGTCTTCTTTATGGTCCAAGTCTCATATCCGTATGACTACTAGAAAACCAAATCTTTGACTATATGGACAGATGGGTAAACAGACTGAAAAATTAAGGTACTTAATCAGAAAGATTTCCAGATCCTTTTTGAAATCGTTCTGATTAAATACCTTAATTTTCAATCTATTTATACATCCTGGTGAAACCAAATTTTGACTAATCTTTTAATCATTACATTACCCATGTTATCCTCCTGCTCAAAAAATGATTACTGACTCCTCATTGCTTACACTATAAAATCTAACTTTTTAGCCAAACATACAACACCTTCCATCAACTTCATCAAAATCTGAATTCAAATAACTTTCCATACATTATCTACCTTGACTCACCTATACAACTCTTAATAAGAGCAGTCTTAAGTTATGGCTAAGAGCACAGACCCAAGAACACCTACTCTGTCACTATGGCAAACTACCCATCTTTCTGTGCTTCAGTTTTCTTGTCTGCAAAATGGGGATACTACTAGCATCTATAATACCAATATCATAGAGTTTTCATGGAGATGAAATGACTTAACACCTCCTATACAACTGTAAAGAATATTTGACATACAGTAATCTATTTGTATTGCCTATTATTTTTCATCATGTCAATCAGCCAAAATGTTTGTCAAGCAAGAATATAGTCAATCCTGCCTTGTCATTTGCTCATGGCATTCTTCCTAAATACGGAAAGCCCCTGCTCCACCCTCTCTTCCCTCTTAATCTCTTATCTTTTTTTCAAAATACCATTTCATTCTTAAAACTTTAGCCCACCATAACACCAGGGAGGTGTTTTTAGAAGTCCCTCTGTGCCAGTCATTCATCGTCATCTGTTCTTTTGCTTTTGTTGTTTAATATACACCATCTTCATGTGTTGATATGAGGTTGTTGTTGTTTTTGTATAGTTGCCAAGTCATGCCCAACTCTTTTGTAACCCCATGGATGATAGCCCACCAGACTCCTCTGTCCATAAGATTTCATAGGCAAGAATAATGGAATAGGTTGCCATTTCCTTCTCTAGGGGATCTTCCTGACCCAGGGATTAAACCTGCATCTCCTTCATTGGCAGGCAGATTCTTTATCACTGAGCCACCAGAGATGACCATAAAGTATTTAAGGTAATTTACTTCTAGCAACAAAAGCTTACTGAAATTCAAGTATGTTTAATTATTTAGTAAATCATGTGTAGTAAATTTCAATGTGTAAAGTGATTATCTTTTAATCAAACTCATTAAAATAAAATTGAAAAATAAAAGTGTAAAATAGTTAAGGTGTACACTGTAATGATTTGATACACATATACATTATAAAGTGATTCTCACCTTTTAGTTAACTGACAAATCCATTACTATATTCTTTTATTTATAATGCTTAAGTTATACTCTCTTAGCAAATTTCTATTATTTAATAGAGTGGTTTCAACTGTACTCATGTTCTAGAGATCCTTAGACCTCATTTGTCTTAGAAATGAAAGTTTGTTCCTTTTACCAACCTACCCCTATTACTTTCACATCTAAAATCAATATATAAAATTCAGCTGCATTTCTATAAATAAAGAACTATCAGAGAAATTAAGAAATCAACTACACTAACAATTTCATCAAAAAGAATAAAATATTTAGGAATAAAGTTAATTGAACAGGTTAAAAAAAAGAATTATAAAAACATTGATGAAAGAAATTGAAGAATACACAATAAATGGAAAGATATTTTGTGCTTATGGCTTGGAAAAATTCCTATTGTTAAAATGTCCATACTATCCAAAATTATCTATAGATTTAATGCACTTCCATCCTATTGAAATTCCAAAGGCATTTTTCACAGAAATAGAAAAACCAATCCTCAAATTTGTACAGAATCATAAAAGACTAGCAAAGCAATATTGAAAAAGAAGGATGACACTAGCAGCATCACACGTTTTGGTTGCAAACTATATTACAAAGCTGTAGTAATCAAAACAGCATGGTATTAACATAAAACCAGGCACATAGATCAATGAAACAGAATAGACAGTCCGGAAATAAAGTCACATTAGGAATAATTTGTGACAAAAGAGGAAAGAATATAAAATGGGGAAAGGACAGTTTCTTCAGTATGTGTTGAGAAAACAAATAGCTGTAAATGAAATAATGAAGCTGCACTCCCATTATGCACCATCAGAAAAATCAACTCAAAATGGAGTAGACTTGAAAATTAGCTCTGAAACCACAAAACTCCTAAAAAAGTAAAACTCAGGGGGAAGTATTCTCCTTGACATCAGTATTAAGAATCATGTTTTTTAGTTTGACACAAAAAGCAAAGACAAGAAAAGCAAAAATAGACAGGTGGGACTACATAAATCTGAAAAGCTTCTGACTATCAACAAAATGAAAAGGCCAACTATAGAACGGAAAAAATGTTTACAATTACATATACAAAAAAAAAAAAAAATCAATACCCCCAATATATGAAGATCTTATATAACACTATAGCAAAAAAACCTCATACCATTTAATTAAAGAAGTGGTCAGAGGAACTGAATAGACATTTTTACAAAGAAAGCATCCAAATGGCCAACAGGTACATGAAAAAATGCTCAAATACTAACCATAAGCGAAATACAAATCAAGTCCAAAATAAAATATCACTTCATACATGTTAGAATGACTATCACCATAAAGATAAGAGATGTTGGTAAGGATGTGGAAAGAAGGGAACCTCTGTATGAATTAAATTGGCATAGCTACTATGGAAAACAATATAGATTTTTCTAAAGAAATACAAACAGAACTACCATATGATGCAGTAATCCCACTTCTGGATATATATCTAAAAAATGAAAATAAGATACAGAAGAGATATCTGTACCCACATATTCACTTTAGCATACTCACGATAGCCAAGATATGGAAACAGTCTAAGTATCTATCAACAGATGATTGGATAAAGAACATACACACACATAAAGGAAAATTATTCAGCCATGAGAAAGAAAAAAACCATACCGTTTTTGACAATATAGATGAACCTTGAGGGCATCATGCTAAATGAAGTAGGCCACAAAAACACTGTATGATATCACTTATATGTGAACTATTAAAAAAAATCAAACTCATAAAAACAGAGTAGAAAACTGGGTAGAGTAGATTACCTTTTATATGACTAACACATTTTTATTAATTAATGATTTCTAAATATGATTTCATAAAGAAAATTTATTTTCTTTTACTTCATTATGACAGATTATGTAAGCATAATATCAAATTCATAATTTTACATAAAATTATTTTAAAATGTAAAATTATACATATTTTCAAACTATAGAGTGTTAAATTTTATCCTGATTTGTATTATGAAATATAATAATTTCCCTATAAAGTGAGCAGCACAGTCAATTGCTCTTTTAATCTTATGAGTTGGAGATTTATTTCTACACCTTTAAAGCAACATAGAATCATTTAAAATATTTTAAACATAATGAATAATGTCTATTCTTTGGGACACTTTTAATTTGAAGATGATAATGAATTACCCGTGAGATGTTGATTATTAAAGGAGTGATAAACTTCTTAAGAACACTTAACTGCTTAAGAAAGAGGAGGGAAGTCAATTAAAGGAACTTTCATACAGTCATTGGACTGTGATGTGGCCACAATAATTCATAGGTTAAGAAGAACAAATCCACCCAACACATACCAGCTGCCCTTTCTCTTTTGCGATGCTTTCTCAAGGCAGTGGGAAGAGCAACATTTTAGAAAGGAAAGGAGAAATACGTATAAAGTTCTGGAAAAGCATTGGCATCTACTAGGAATACAACAGCACGTATTCTACAGAAGAACAACTTTTTTGAACTCGGCTTGTAAAGTTCCAGGCAACAAGCTTAGTGAGTTGTTCCTTAAGCTTCTCAGAACAGCTCACAGCTGGGACTACTGTTAATTATTCCAAGCAGCTCTAATCAGAACTTCAAAGAGTCTCCCCAGCCACTCCCCGGTGCTCTGTTGCTAAGTCACTTCAGTCGAGTCCGACTCTGTGCGACCCCATAGACGGCAGCCCACCAGGCTCCTCCGTCCCTGGGATTCTCCAGGCAAGAACACTGGAGTGGGCTGCCATTTCCTTCTCCAATGCAGGAAAGGGAAAAGTGAAAGGGAAGTCGCTCAGTCGTGTCCAACTCTTAGCGACCCCATGGACTGCAGCCTACCAGGCTCCTCCAACCATGGGATTTTCCAGGCAAGAGGACTGGAGTGGGGTGCCATTGCCTTCTCCTCCCCAGTGCTCTAGGAAGCTACTAAGTCTGTCTTCTCACCTAACCATTTACAAGGTTTGGAAAAATTGAAAACATCTTTCATCTTTTCAGTTCCTCTGTGGTTAATCATGGTTTTGTTGATTCCATGTTCAGTCCAGTGCTATTTTCTGCAAATCTGCTGTGCAGACAAGCAGGCGAATTCAGTAATCTTTACCAGTGTTCTTCGAGTTTAATGACAAAAAATCTGAAGGCAAACATACATGTCTGCAGGTCCAAAGCAAGCATTTTCATAAACACAATTTGAAACATTATGTTGCAGACTTGAATTATTTACAGACTAGATGAAACAGTCTTGAGAAATACAATTGCTTTAATCCATTTATTCTAGATCTTAGAGATTTTAAAATTTAAACAGTGAGTCTTTCAACTTTTGACTGACCTTGTGATAAAGATATAAAGAGAAGAAATAAGGTGTAACAGGGGGCTGACTGCTTGGCTGTGAAAAATTCCTAGATCTAGTCCAAATGCCTAAAATTTTGACCTTGAGGTCTGTCCCTTCATTTATTCCATTATTCAGAGAGAAATAACGGAGAGCTTTTGGTTTGCCAGACACAATGCTGAGAGCAGAAACGGTGCTAGAACTAGAAAGTTCAATAAAATTTGAAACTATGTTTATGAAGCCATACCTTTGTTGGTGGAGAACAACAAATAATAAACAGGAAAACATAAAAAGTGCTATGAAAGTGAGAGGTATAATAGTCTACTGGCAACAGAGAGAAGAAAATAATTCTCCTTGGTGAATTGCAAAGGGCTTCAGCGAGTGCAGGATTTTTGAGGATAGTCAGAGACTTGCTAGTGAAAAAAGGGATGTGGAGTTGGGGGAAATGTCAGAACACCAGGTAAAAGGGAAAGAAGGAATCAATGCAGAGAGGCCTGAAGATAAGAAAGGGAAGAAGTTTAATGTGATTGTAGTACAGGGTCTAAAAATGAAAACTGGAAAAAAAAAAGCAAAGGTTTTGAAAGTATGTTTTTGCTTCACTAATAAATTGAGATTTTTATCCTCTTGAAAATAATGGTAATGAAGGACCTTAAGCAAAGGAGAAAAAAATAATAACTCTGCCAGTAGTAGGCAAGTTGAGTTGCAAGTAGTAAAGACTGGGTGAAGGCAATGTTTATGCAAGAAACTACTGTGCTAGTTTGGTGAAAATGATAAAAATACTTAAGAATCATGAAGACATTACCTCTGGGTTAAGTTCAGATATCCTGAGTAGAGCAAACTTTTATCATTCAAATATCTATTAGTATAAGTGAATTTAACAACATTCTTTCCTAAAGACGGATGCTGCAAAGAAATAAGAACACGACGAAGAAGAGAGCAGATTGCTAGGATTATTGATGGAGCAAAAGAGGGCAAAATACAGTAATATATGACATACTTCAAAATTTTACTGAAAATCATTTCTGAATCTCATTTTAACATGAGTCCCAATGTTGTTATAGGGGGTTCCTGGTTCAAGACATCAACAAAAAAAGATCCTGAACTCAGATCTTCCCACAGAACCTATAGATGATTATGGAACAATTTCCTCTGAACAAAACCTAAAGTGGCCACTTTAATCAAGATAATGAGAGGGAAACCACACTGAAACAGGTAGAAAAGGCTGAGACACAACACAGCCATAAACAGCACCTTCCAAGTAGGTATGAAATAAAAACCTAGACCTTCTCCCTGAGGAGTGAGGGGTTCCTGCTTCACATCAGCTCAGTTCAGTTCAGTCGCTCAGTCATGTCCTACTCTTTGTGACCCCATAGATTGCAGCACACCAGGCCTCCCTGTCCATCACCAGCTCCCAGAGTTTACTCAAACTCATGTCCATTGAGTCGGTGATGCCATCCAACAATCTCATCCTCTGGCATCCCCTTCTTCTCCCACCTTCAATCTTTCCCAGCATCAGGGTCTTTTCAAATAAGTCAATTCTTTGCATCAGGTAGCCAAAGTATTGGAGTTTCAGATTCAACATCAGTCCTTCCAATGAATATTTAGGACTGATTTCCTTTAGGATGGACTGGCTGGATCACTTTGCAGTCAAAGGGACTCTCAAGAGTCTTCTCCAGCACCACAGTTCAAAAGCATCAGTTCTTTGGTGCTCAGCCATCTTATAATCCAACTCACATCCATACATGACCACTGGAAAAACCACAGCCTTGACTAGATGGACCTTTGCTGGCAAAGTAATGTCTCTGCTTTTTAATATGCTGTCTAGGTTGGTCATAACTTTCCTTCCAAGGAGTAAGCGTCTTTTAATTTCATGGCTGCAGTCACCATCTGTAGTGATTTTGGAGCCCCAAAAAATAAAGTCTGCCACTATTTCCACTGTTTCTCCATCTATTTGCCATGAAGTGATGGGGCCAGATGCCATGATCTTAGTTTTTTGAATGTTGAGTTTTAAGCCAACATTTCACTGTCCTCTTTCACTTTCATCAAGAGGCTCTTTAGTTCTTCTTCACTTTCTGCCATAAGGGTGGTGTCATCTGCATATCTGAGGTTATTGATATTTCTCCCAGCAATCTTGATTCCTGCTTGTGTTTCATGTAGCCCAGCATTTCTCATGATGTACTCTGCATAGAAGTTAAATAAGCAGGGTGGCAATATTCAGCCTAGATGTACTCCTTTTCCTATTTGGAACCAGTCTGTTGTTTCATGTCCAGTTCTAACTGTTGCTTCCTGACCTGCATACAGATTTCTCAAGAGGCAGGTCAGGCAGGTCCCCTTTCTTGAAGTATTTTCCATAGTTTGTTGTGATCCACACAGTCGAAAGTTTTGGCATAGTCAATAGAGCAGAAATAGATGTTTTTCTGGAACTGTTGTGTTTTATCGATGATCCAGCGGATGTTGGCAAGTTGATCTCTTGTTCCTCTGCCTTTTCTAAAACTAGCTTGAACATCTGGAGGTCCACGGTTCATGTATTGTTGAAGCCTGGCTTGGAGAATTTTGAGAATTACTTTACTAGCATGTGAGATGAGTGAAATTGTGCGATAGTTTTAGCATTCTTTGGCATTGCCTTTCTTTGGGACTGGATTGAAAACTGACCTTTTCCAGTCCTGTGGCCACTGCTGAGCCCCATATCAGGCACACCAACTATTAAGACCAGCACCTGAAAGATGATCCCCCAAACATCTGGGCTTTAAAGACCAACAAAACTTATAACCATGAGAACCACAGAGCCGAGGCAAACCGAAAAGGCACTTAATGGGCTCATGTGCAGACTCATCTGCCCCAGGACGCAGTATAAAAACAGCCCTTTAAAGATGCCTGAACATTTTTACCCTTCTTTTTAAAAAAATATTAAACTGAAGTACAGTTGATGTACAATGTTTCAGGAATAGAGCAAAGTGATTCAGTTATACACATACATATATATAATACATATATTATGTGTATATATTATACATATATACTTTTTCAGATTATTTTTCATTATAGACTATTATAAGATATTGAATATTGCTCCCTGTGCTACACAGTAGGTTTTTGTTGCTTATTGATCTTACATACAGTAGTATGTATCTGTTAATCCCAAATTCCCAATTTACCCCACTCCCCTTTACATTTTGGTAACCACAAGTTTGTTTTCAATGACTTTAAGTATATTTCTGGTTTTAAAATAAGTTCATTTGTATCATTTTTTTATGATTCCACCTATAAGTGGATATCATAGGATGTCATAGGTGATAGCATAGACTATTTCTTTTCTTGCCCGACCTTCAGTTTGTATGATGACCTCTAGGTCCATTCATGTTGCTGGAAATTGCATCATTTCATTCTTTTTATGACTGAGTAATATTCCATTACACACACACACACACACACACACCATATATGTATACATATACATATTCATTCATCTGCTTGTGGACATTTAAGTTGCCTCCATGTCTTGACTACTGTAGAGTGCTGCTATGAATCTTGAGATGTATGTATCTTTTTGAATTAGAGCTTTCATCTTTTTTGGATATAAGGCCTGAAGTGGGATAGCAGGGTCATATGGTAGTTATGTTTTTAGTTTTTTTAAGGAACCTCCATACTGTTCTCCACAGTAGCTACACCAGTTTACATTCCCACCAAAGGTATAGGAGGGTTATCTTTTCATTTTGTTTATAGTTTCCTTTGCTGTGCCAAAAGTTGTCCAAACGTTACATAAAAGACACTCACTTGCTGATTTTAAAATGTTGGTGTGACTATCAGGGACCTGCTGGTACACCCTCCAGGCACAGGGTTTTTGGGTACCATCTTCACGTTCTCTGTCTGCCTCACTAAAGCCAGCAGGTGCCATCTTTCTTTCTTTTCCTTTCTATCGGGGCCCATGTTTACACTGAAGACAGCCAGAGCGATCTTTTTTTTTCTTTTTTCAGAGAGTGCCATCTTTGCCCTCCGCTTGTACCACATATCAGTGCGCCAGTAACTCCTGAAGGAAAGCGTCCACACCTCTTTGTGCCCCAGTTTTTATAACTGCTAACTCAGTTTGTGTCGCTGCCACCCAGAGAACACCCCTTGAATGTATGGCTGTAAAGACCAGGGAGTGGGGGGAGGCTTGTGTTCCTCAGTACCATGGGACTATAACAGTTGGAGAGGTACTTCTTGACAGACTACCATTCCCACAGGACTGCACAGATAGCAGACTGAAAAACACCCAGTCCTGAGACAGAGGCCTAGTTATGTGGCCAGGAGCCGAGGCCTGTGGGGCAGGCTTTCTGGTGTGGCACCTGTAAATCGGCCTACAGAGCTGCTGGCAGGGAATCGACACCACGGATGTAGTCTTTGCCCACTCCCTCTGGCTCATCCCAGTTCATTGGTATCTTTCAGAAAGGGGCTTACATCCTAGCATGATGTCTTGATTTTTGCAGCTACTACCCAAGGACACCTATTCATTACTTGGATCTGGTGGCTTACAAGGCTTACATTTGTGGTTCAACAGGATTGTGTATATTTACAATCTCTAGATGCTGCTGACTGGGGGTTTGGCTTCCAATCAGCCTGAATCTAGGGGATGACTGAGATTCTACCCTCTGGGACAATAAGTGGTATTGGCATACCCTCAACACTGGAAGCTATTAAATAAAATAGGATGCTTAGACTATCACAAAGGTTTAGGACAGAATCAAGAGCTAGGGCAAGATTGAACACTAAGGTTTACCTACCTAAGGCCAACACTTCAAAAAATGGGAAAGGTAACTGTTTCATCTAATGTGCAGAAGCCAACACAGAGAATCAGGAAAAATGAAGGAAGACAGAAATATGTCTCAAATGAAAGAACAAGGAAAACCTCAAAAAGAAAAAAAAAAGAGAAAGAAACCTTAATGAAATAGATATATGTAATTTACTCAATAAACAGTTCAAAATAATGATCATAACTATAAAACTCAAGAGAAGAATGAATGCTGTGCAAAGCTCACAGATAAAATATAGGAAATACAAGAAAAATGAAAAAGAACTGAAGAATACCATAAGTGAACTGAAAAGTATACTAGGAATGTTTCAACAGCAGACTAGATAAAGAAGAAGAAAGAAAAAAGTCAGTGAACTCAAAGATAATACAATGACGTTCACACAGAGGAACAAAAAAAAAGTAATAAAAAAAAGTGAAGATAGTATAAGGGACCTATTAAACAACAGCGAGTGAAATGACATTTGCATTATAGGAGTCCCAGAAGAAAAAAGAGAGAGAATGGGGTAGAACACTTATTGAATGAAATCATGACTGAAAACTTCCCTAAACTGGGGAAGAAGTAGACATCCAGATCCAGGAAGCCCAAACACCACCAAATAAGATGAAGTCCAACAGACATATACTAAGCAACATTGTAAATAAAAATGTTAAAAGTTAAAGACAACCAGAGAATGGTAAAAGCAGCGAGAGAAAGACAACTTGTTGTACACAAGATCATCAGCAGATTTTTCTGTAGAAACTTTGCAGGCCAGAAGGAAGTCACATGATATATTAAAAGTAATGGAAGGAAAAAAAAATTTCAACCCAGAATACTCAGTCCAACAAAGTTATCATTCAACATTAAAGGAGAAATAGTTTTACAGACAAGCAAAAGCAAAATGAGTTCATCAACATTAAAACAGTGATACAAGAATGCTAAAGTGACCTCTTTAAACTGAAAAAAAAGGTGTTAATTAATAACAAGGAAAAATATGAAAATATAAACCTCACTGGGAAATGTAAATACATAGTAAAATTTATGTGAATTAATCACTTATAAAGTTAGTATGAAGGTTAAAAGACAAACTATAATTATCTATGATAATCAGGTAAGGAATTCACCAGATAAAAAGATGTATGATATGACATCACAAACATATAACATGAGTGGAGACTACAAAAATGTAGAATTTTAGGATGCATTCTAACTTGTTTTCATCAATTTAAACTGTTATAAATTGTTATATGTAAGCTTTATGGTAATTAAAAAGCAAAAAGTTATTGTAAATTCACAAAAGATAATCAGAAAGAAATCTAGTATATCACTAAAGAAAGTCATCAAACCACAAAGGAAGAAAGCAAGAAAAGAAAAAAGGAGTAGAGAAACTACAAAACAGCCAGAAAACAGTTAACAAATTGGAAATAAGTACATAACTATTAATAACTACTTTAAATGTAAAGAAACTAGATTCCCCAAACAAAGACAAAGAGTGGTTACTTGAATAAAAGAAGACTCACCCTGTGATAAACCATAATGGAAAAGAATATGAAAATGAATCTCTCTCCCTCTCTCTCTCTCTCTCTCTATATATATATATATATATATATATATATATATATATATAGTTAAATTGTCATTCAACAAATCTTAATTAATTCAAGAAGAGTTAAATCATATCAATGATCTTTTCTGACCAAAATAGTACAAAAGTAAAAAGAATTATTTGAATAAACTAGAATTTCACAAATATATGGAGATTATATAACATGCTACTGAACAACCAATGATCAACAAATAAACCAAAAGGGAAATTAAAAAATATATCTTGAGACAAATGAAAATGGAAATACAACATACCAAAATTTATGGCCTGGAGCAAAAGCAGCTTTAAAAATGAAGTTCATAGCAATAAATGCCTACCTCAAGAGACAATAAATATCCCAAATAAACAACATAACTTTACAACTCAAGAAACTAGAAAAAGAACAAAGTTTAGCAGAAGGAAAGAAATAACAAAAATCAGAGCAGACTTAAATAAAATAGAAAACAAAAAGACAACATAAAATATCAATTAAACAAAGAAATGGTTCTTAAAAAGTTAAAACTGATAGGACTCAAATAAAATCAGAAATGAAAGAAGTAACATAACTGATAACTACAGAAAAACAACAGATTATAAGAGACCTACTATCAACAAGTATATACTGACAAATTGGATAACTTAAGTCGTGGATAAATCCCTAGAAATAAAATCATCCAAGACTGAATCACAAAGAAATGGAAAATCTCAACAGAGTGATTACCAGTAAGGAGATTGAATCAGTAATCAAAAACCTCACAACAGCCAAACCCCGGGACTAGGTTGCTTTGCAGTGAATTCCAATGATAATTCAAAGGAAAATTGATACCAATCTTTCTGTCAAACTCTTCCAAAAATACAAAAGTAGAGGGAACACTTCCAAACACATTTCAGGATGACAGCATTATCCTGTTACTAAAACCAAAGACACCACAAGAAAGGAAAATCACAGGCTAATATCCCTGATAAACACAGATCTAAAATCAACAAAATATTCACAAACTGAATTCAGCAATACATTAAAAGGATCATATACCATAAACAAGTAGAACTTAATTCCAAATGTAAAAGTATGGTTCAATATTCATAAATCAATGTGATAAACCACTTTTACAAAATGAAGGAGAAAAATCATGATCAGTTCAATAAATGAAGAAAAAGCATTTGACAAAATGTAACATCCACTTATGATAAAAGCTCTCAACCAAGTAGATACAAAGGGAATAAGTACAATTCAGTCGCTCAGTTGTGTCCGACTCTTTGTGACCCCATGAACCACAGCACGCCAGGCCACCCTGTCCATCACCAACTCCAGGAGTCCACCCAAACCTATGTCCATTGAGTCAGTGATGCCATCTAGCCATCTCATCCTCTGTCATCCCCTTCTCCTCCTGACATCAAATCGTTCCCAGCATCAGGGTCTTTTCAAATGAGTCAGCTCTTCGCATCAGGTGGCCAAAGTATTGGAGTTTCAGCTTCAGCATCAGTCCTTCAATGAACACTCAGGACTGAACTCTTTTAGGATGGACTGGTTGAATCTCTCTGCAGTCCAAGGGACCCTCAAGAGTCTTCTCCAACACCACAATTCAAAAGCATCAATTCTTCGGTGCTCACCTTTCTTTATAGTCCAACTGTCACATCCATATATGACCACTAGAAAAACCATAGCCTTGACTAGATGGACCTTTGTGTACAAAGTATTGTCTCTGCTTTTTAATATGCTATCTAGCTTGGTGATAACTTTCCTTCCAAGGAGTAAGCGTCTTTTAATTTCATGGCTGCAGTCACCGTCTGTGGTGATTTTGAAGTGCAGAAAAATAAAGTCAGCCACTGTTTCCCCATCTATTTGCCATGAGGTGATGGGACTGGATGCCATGATCTTAGTTTTCTGAATGCTGAGCTTTAAGTCACCTTTTTCACTCTCCTTTTTCACTTTCATCAAGAGGCTCTTTAGTTCTTCTTCACTTTCTGGACAAAGGGAATACCTCAACATAATAAATGCTACATATGAAAATTCCACAGCTAAAGGTGCACTCAATTTTTAAAGAGATTAAAGTTTTTCCTTATAAGATCAGGAACAAGGCAAGGATGACCACTCTCACCACTTTTACACAACATATTAATAATATTGGAAGACTTAGCAATCAGATGGGAAAATAAAATAAAAAGCTTGCAAGTTAGAAAGGGAAAAAGTAAAACTTTTGCTATATTTAGATGACATAATTTTATACAATCATCTTTTGGTATCCACATGGAACTGGTTCCAGGAACCAGTCCTCTCCGACAGCAAAATCTGTGAATGCTCAAGTATCATATATAAAATGGCATAGTACTGGCATGTAAAGTATGCATGTTCTCTCATAAAATTTAAATCATCTCTAGATTACTTACAATACCTAATACAACATAAATGCTATGTAAATAATTATAAGTACAATGTAAATGCTATGTAAATATTTGTAAGTTCATGGCAAATTTAAGTTGTGCTTTTTGGAACTTTCAGCCTTTTATTTTTTTTTTTAATTCACAGTTGATTGAATTTGCAGATACAGAACTGGTAGATACAGACAGTCATTAGAATTTTCTAAAGACACCACCAAAAATGGTTAGACCTAATAAATAAATTCAGTAAAGTTGCAGGATACAAAATAAATACACAGAAATCAGTTGTGTTTCTATAGAGTATTAATGAACTACCTGAAAAATAGATGAAGAAAATAATCATAGTTACAATTATATAAAAAATAATAAAACACCTAGAAATAAACTTAACAGAACAAGTGAAAGACCTGTGCACTGAAAACTACAAGATGTTGGTGAAAGAAAATGAAGAACATAAATAAATGGAAAGATATTCTGTGCTCACTGATTGAGAGAGTTACTATTTTTAATGTGTCCATACTACCCAAAATAATCTACAGATTCAATGCAATCCTTATGAAAATCTGAATGGCATTTTTCACAGAAATAGAAAAATATCCTAAAATTTGTATGGAACCACAAAAGACCCTAAAGTAACCTTAAGAATAATGAATAAAGCTGAAGACATCACACGCCTTGATTACAAATTATATTACAAAGCTAAAATAATCAAAACATTATAGTACTAATATAAAAAAACACACTGACTAATAGAATAGAGAGTCCAGAAATAAATTCAGGCATACATAGTCAATTATGTACAACAAAGGAGTCAAGACTACACAATGGGAATAGGACACTCTCTTCAATAAAATGGGCTTCCTTTGTTAAGAGTGCTTGCAATGCAGGATACCTGGGTTCGATCCCTGGGTCAGGAAGTTCCCCTGGAGAAAGGAATGGCTACCAACTCCTGTATTCTTGCCTGGGGAATTCCATGGACAAAGGCGACTGGTGGGCTACCATCCATGGGATTGCAAAGAGTCATACACAACTGAACACCTAACACTTTTGCTTCAGTAAATGGTGCTAGGAAAAATGGACAGCCACATGCAAAAGAAAGAAACTAGATTATTATGTTATACTCCAAACAAAAATTAACTTAAAATGAATTAAAGAGTTGAACACAAAATCTTAAACCATGCAACTTCAAGAAAACATAGGCACCATTGTTCTCAATACTGGACTTGGCAATAATTCTTTCTGGATTTGACAACAACAACAAAAAATAAAAAGAAGCAAGTGAGAATATATCAAACTAAAGACCTTCTGCACAGCAAAGGAGAAAAAAGTGAAAAGGGAGCTTACTGAATGGGAGAAAATATTTGCAAATCATATATTTGATAAGGAGTTAGTATCCAAAACATATACAGAATATATGCAACTAAGCTTAAAAACAAATAATCTGATTAAAATATGGGTAGAAGAAGTAAACACTTTTTTAAACAGAAAAAGACATGTAGATAGCCAACAAGAACATGAAAAGATGCTCAGCATCACTAATCAACAGTGAAATGCAAAATCAGAATGAGGTATCACCTCACATTTGTTAGAAGAGGTATTACCAAAAAGATAAGAGATGACAAATGCTCGCCAAAATGCAGAGAAAAGTGAACCCCTGCATACTATTGGTGGCAATGTAAATGGTGAAAAACACTATGAAAAACATTATGAGGTTTCCTCAAAAAATTAAAAATAGAGCTACCATATGATCCAATAATTCTACTTCTGGGTATTTTTCCAAAGAAAATAAAAACACTATTTCAAAAAGATGCATGCACCCCCATGTTCATTGTGGCATTATTTAGAAAGACCAAGATATGTAAAAAACCTAAATATCCATGGATGTATAAATGGATAAAGAAACTGTGAGATATATATATATATATATATATATACATATGTGTGTATATATATATATATATATATACACTGTGATACACTGTGTATATATATATATACACACACATGCATATATATGCACACATATATATGTACATATATATATCAACATATATGAGCTAAGTGAAATAAATGAGAGAGAGACAGATACAATGGGATCAAACTTATAGGTAGAATTTTTTAAAAAAATCTCATAGATACAAAGAACAGATTGTTCAATGGTTCCCAGAGCCGAGGAGTTAGGGATAGAGAAACAGGAAAAGAGAATATAAAGGTAAAAACTTCCAGATATAAAATAAATACATAATTGGAATGTAATGAATAGCACAGCAAGTATAGTTAGCCAATGCTATCTTGAATATTTGAAAGCTGCTAAGAGAGTAGATCCTATAAGTTCTTGTCACAGGAAAAAATCCTATAAATGTCTATGGTGATGATTTCAGCTAGACTTAACAGTGGTGATTGTTTTTACAATATATTCAAAATATCAAATCATCATGTTGTATACCTGAAACTAATATAATGTTGCATGTCAATTACACCTAATAAAAATCATCTAAATAAAAGTAAATTATATAGGTGCTCTGTTGAGATTCTGTAGCTGGGAACTAAAGGGGGAATGGGAGTCACAGTTAGACTTTCTGATGGGCACACCACATGCAGTTATGTAGGATGCTAACTGCACAGTCATGTATGGTGGCCCTGTTTACTTTCTCAGAAGCGTAGTACTCAAAAATCAAAGTTCATATCTTATAAATTTAAAACAGATAAATCAGTGCTTAACTCACTAAAGCTCAAGGTTTTAAAGACCTTTCTAGCTTTTCTTTTGTAAGCTAAAATAAAACATTTAAAATATTTTAAGCAGAACTGAATTTATTAATAATAGAAACTCAGTGGATTGGCAAAATACTATGATAAACTGGATAGAAAATTTGAAGAACTAGCTGTTGTTACCCTCATAGCTATGGGCACAAAACTGAGAATAAGAAAAAATTGAGAAAACTTTGTGAGATAACCCATTTCAATTTCAAGGCTGAGAACCAAGTTCAAGGCCTGCATCTCTTCCTGAAACCAAAATGCTATGTTACATCCACAGATTCCACTCTTTTACTAATCCCATATCACGATGTCTCAAAATGAACTGAGGTGCTTCTAGAACAGGAAAACTAAAATTAATCCATAGTGTCATTCCACTAAGACAAGATGATAATGTCCATTTGTCTTCATGACAATTGAAACAGCAGCTTCACATAAAGGCCTGCCTTGCCTTGTATAGACAGAAAACAGGCCTTCTACACAAGGAGCTGCTTGAGAGCAGAGAATGAGCCTTATTTCTCTTTATTTCCAAAATACAACCATGCCTCTTAACACAATAAGCAGTTAGTAAGATACTTGTTAAATGACTGAATTAAATCATAAGTCTACAATTTTCTCCTGCAGCCCTTTTTCCATCTGATGTTTATATGAATATGTGAAATGTACAACTTAAAACTTCCTACATTTACTCATTCAAACTGTGGTGCCTATGGAAATGGGGATGACTGAAAACTGAAGTGACTGAATTCTCCAGAAAAGAAAAATACAACTGCCCTTCCCCTCCCTGCATTGTCTCTCTGCTTTGGAAAACAAACTACTTGCATAAGCTGAATGAGACACATCAGGCTCACAACAGCAGGTTCTAGGAACCTGGCCTGTGCCTGGCACTTCAAGCACACAACAAGTATGAATGGCACAGAAACTGAGGCACAGCTGGCTTATTCAAGTGAAACTGAAACTGTTAGTCTTTCAGCCCTGTCTGACTCTTTGCAACCCCATGGACTGTAGCTTGCCAGGCTGCTCTGTCCACGGAATTTTACAGGCAAGCATACTGGAATGGATTGCATTCCCTTCTCCAGGGCGTCTTCCTGACCAGGGATCAAACTGGGTCTCCTACACTGCAGGCAGATTCTTTATCATCTGAGCCACCAGGGAAGCCTATTTAAGGCCATACATTTTAAAGGCAGGTCAGGAATTCCAGCTAGATCTCCCTGATTTCAGAATGCATGCTCCCATTGCACCACAGTACTTTTCCAGATATACTAAAATATACAATTATATAATGATAATCATGTATTACAAATGGAATCATGATTTTAAAACTCATTACGATATACTTCTTTACTTGCACTAAGATTGCTTTATTTCTCTAATTCTTTCAGACAGTCAATGTTAAAATACACTCTAAGAACGTGGGAGGATGATAATATTTTATTGATGGATTCTGTAATGTGTTTGAATTAAATAGCAATTTGTCAAAAATTCTAATTCCCCACCAGTTATACAAGTGACCTACAAAACTGTAAATAATTCTTATGCATACACAAAGTAGCATGGTTGCTTTATGACGCAATTAGTTACACTATGCCATCAGGCACATACAGGGGTACCGCACTGAAGATCTGATTCAAAAGCATTCCTGAATGTTAAGCTCTAATCTGCATTTAAATTTCCTGCATTAACAGCCACAATCAAATTATGCAGAGCCTTGGGCAAATAAACATGATAGCCACCAAAGATATTCACTTTAGTGGAAGAGAAAGTACTGACAGAGAATGCAGAATATCTAACACTGAAGAACCAAAACAAAGTGTAGTTGACAGTCTGGAAGAGAAGTTCTTGTAGTCATTGCATTTGTAAAGTTCTTTCTGCTAGTACCGAACAGAGCACTTTCTAGAAAGGGCTGTACTGACATGATTCCATGTTGGAATTCTTTCTAAAGTAAATGGAGGTCTTGTGTGCGCATTTCACGATGGATTTCAAGCTAAATAGAAGATATTTTAATATATACGCTAAAGAAAACTCTGCTTTCTGCTCCCAACTGTTCTCAAAGACTTCACAGCACTTCACCCCTGCATCCTAGTCTCCAGAAGCTGAAAGAAGGGTGGACTTCCCTGTCACAATCTCAAAGTATTGGCTGGGAGTCAGGGGAATGGGTAGGGGAGAACAAAATGTGAAGAGCCAGGAATGACTATCCCCTCTCTAGTCACTTTCTCACTCAGGGGTTACAGTTGTGTAACCCACCACCAGCATCACAGAAATAACAATAGGGTAGCTCCTGACAGCAGCAGTGAACTTGGACTCTCAACTCCCTCTCACATACTCTCAGGCATCCTAAGAGGATGATAACAACTGTATTGGTATTGCCTGCATAGAAGTGTGCTAAAGCCTTTGATAGTAACAGGGATCTTCTGTGGTCCTTTGAGCCTTGAAAGGGTGAAAAACAGCAGGCAAAAGATGCTTTTATTCAGATGTACACTCTGGTGAATTCCTGGTCTATGTGAATTTCTATGATGTTTCAAAATGTCTTTAACAATATCTTCTGCCTTTTCAATCTCCAGTGATACTTTGACACCTAATATTGTAACTGACATATTAACTGATGTCTATTCTGAATCTACACACATGAATATTTTAACAAATGTGGATATGTAAACATCTATAAACTGGTAAACATGATTGCTCATGGTGACTAGCTTCAAAACTAAATTTGCCCTTCATTATGTGAAAAATACAGCATGGATTTATCTCATGACTATAATTTTTCTTTTATATTTCTTGAATTCAGCTTCAGTGGAATGCACAATATTTAAAGACATACTTTTGGAGTTTTTGGCCTTTGTTAAACTTTAATAAAATTGTTATAGCTAATATTTTTATTAGCATTAGCAAAATCTCTTTATCAGTAGAACCAAACTTTTAACATATCTACTTTCTTCTTCAAATGAATGATTTAAGAAAATTTATTTTACAAATTTATTTCATAAGCCTGCCGTAATGAGTGCTTTAAGCAATTAACTAGACAAAATATTTTTAGTATATTTTAAGTAAAAAATAAATTATAGAACAGTTTCTATTTTTCATTTAAGTCACATATCACTGAATTCAAAACATTGAGTAATGCGTCAGACTGTGGGAATTAAGTCACATGTACTATAATATATGAAGTATTTGGGTACCTTATAGTGTAAACAAATTTATTTTTTGCACTAGGTTTAAATCAGCATGGCCGTTTGAAATTCAAAAACTGAGAAAAAAAATTATCAAATTAGTTCACTAAACATATCACTGAACACACACACACACACACACACACACAATCAATCTAACATAAAATCTGTTTTTTTTAATGTCTACATATTTTAAATTAATCAACATATTTCTTACCAGCTTCTCATTATAAAGTTTACTGGTACCATAATGGCAAATGAGCTAAAATACTTGACAAGATTTATATCTTTCTTACATACACATAGAGATAGTCTGCACATATATATGCACAAAAACAAATAAGCTTATCAAAATAGGTATATTAAGTAAGGTCACACAACTATCTTTCACTCTGAAAAAGTTGATGGCATCCCTGAGCAACCAAATATGAGAGATTTATTTCTAATAATCTTCTTTACAAACTATTTCATGCAATTTAACAGATAACATTCCAGAAATATATATACCACCTAACTCATTTCTTAACTGCAAATGTGCTCACATGAATTAATGATAGAACTATAATGAAAATATGCATAATACAAATGTACTCTGGCATAAAGGATTCACTGATAAATCTCTATCATTGAGGCAAATTTCAAGAGAGTTCCAGAAAAACATCTACTTCTGCTTTACTGACTATGCCAAAGCCTTTGACTGTGTGGATCACAACAAACTATGGAAAATTCTGAAAGAGATGGGAATACCAGACTACCAGACCTGCCTCCTGAGAAATCTGTACGCAGGTCAAGAAGCAACAGTTAGAACTGGACATGGAAAAACAGATTGGTTCCAAATCGGGAAAGGAGTTACGTCAAGGCTGTATATTGTCACTGTGCTTATTTAACTTATATGCAGAGTACATCTTAAGAAATGCTGGGCTGGAAGAAGCACAAGCTGGAATCAAGATTGCCGGGAGAAATATCAATAACCTTAGATATGCAGATGACACCACCCTTATGGCAGAAAGTGAAGAACTAAAGAGCCTCTTGATGAAAGTGAAAGAGGAGACTGAAAAAGTTGGCTTAAAACTCAACATTCAGAAAACTAAGATCATGGCATCTGGTTCCATCACTTCATGGCAAATAGATGGGGAAACAGTGGAAACAGTGGCTGACTTTATCTTTCTGGGCTCCAAAAATCACTGCAGATGGTGACTGCAGCCATGAAATTAAAAGACACTTGCTCCTTGGAAGAAAAGTAATGACCAACCTAGACAGCATATTGAAAAGCAGAGACAATTACTTTGCTAACAAAGATCCATGTAGTCAAAGCTATGGTTTTTCCAGTAGTCATGTATGGATGTGAGAGTTGGACTATGAAGAAAGCTGAGTGCTGAAGAATTAATGTTTTTGAACTGTGGTGTTGGAGAAGACTCTTGTTGGAGTTGGAGGAGTCCCTTGGACAGCAAGGGTCCAACCAGTCCATCCTAAAGGAAATCAGTCCTGAATATTCATTGGAAGGACTGATGCTGAAGCTGAAACTCCAATACTTTGGCCACCTGATGTGAAGAACTGAGTCATTTGAAAAGACCCTGGTGCTGGGAAACATTGAAGGCAGGAGAAGGGGACGACAGAGGATGAGATGGTTAGATGGCATCACCGACCCAAGGGACATGAGTCTGAATAAGCTCCGGGATTTGGTGATGGATAGGGAGGCCTGGCATGCTGCAGTCCATGGGGTCCCAAAGAGTTGCACTCACTGAGCAAGTGAACTGAACTGAGGCAAATTTCCAGCTTTTGTCATTAGCAGCTAATCCATGCACATCAAGGAGAAATTATAATAATACTGCAGCTGGTTATAAATTATAATTTAGATCAATTGGTTGTCAATATAATTGATCAATCAATCCCATGATTGATCTTTTTGCTTTTTATCTTGTATATTTAAGTCAGGTTATTTTGAGATATATTAGTAACAATATTAAATATAGAGATGCACTGATTAATCAACCATAGTTTTTTATAAATGTACATCTTTACATTAACAAAACCAATACATTTTTAACAAATTTGATATATTACAATATAAAAGACAAATTCTTCTTCCTCCTTTTCCATACAACATTAACAAAGCATACATTATATCGCTGCCTAGTTGGAATAAATCATTTTTAAATCCCGAGTGTGTGTTTCTGTTATGAGTACATGTGAATGCATGTGCTAATGGAACACACATATCCAGTTCCATCAGCACTTCTAATAGTAGCATATGTAGGCATTTGTTTTTCATTTAGCTGGCAAAACCTAAATGCTTAGAGATAATGCAGAAAGTAATAAGAACAATTTTTTGTTAGCTATCTTCCCTTTATATCATACAGGACAAACATGAGTAGAAACAGACAAATTCTAACTTTAGATACTATAGCATGTAAATATTTCCACCAGCAAACTGTCAAGACAAACTGGATAACATCAGTGAAAGTAGCTCTATACTTTCTTGGCTACAAAACTAGAGAGAGAAAATCTTGATACAAGAGACCTCTTTAGATAAAAACCACAATTTTTTAGCCAAAGGCAACTCCTCTTTCTTCCCCAAAATGCCTAATCAGCTAATTTCTAAATGGCATAAGTCAACCATAAACTGTAGACTCTTCTCTACTCTTTACTCTCATCCTTGGTCAAATGATTTGAAATTTAACTTTTTAATGCACAAATGATGAACGAACATCTAAAACATTATTCAAAGTTTAATAAAGAAAAACAGTCTCCATCCAGATAGTTTATACAGACACTCAGAAAGATAGTGATTACATAATTTAGAAAACAGAGTTTTTCCAAAAGCACAGTGGAGTTAAATAAATGTTCCAAATTTTCATTTATGCTATTACTAATATATTAGAAATAATTCCACTGATAGAAGTAACCTAATTTTCAGTTAAGCCAAATAATACTATCCAACAGGAAATGGGAACCCACTCCAGTATCTTTCTCTGGAGAATCCCATGGACAGAGGAGCCTGGCGGGCTGTAGTCCAAGGGGTCACAAAGAGTGGGACAGGACTGAAGCAATTTAGCAATCCATTAACAATTCAAAAGCACTGAGTCAGTAAATGGCAGTGACCTCAGATTCCATAATCACAACTCAAACTTTACTAACTTGTAAGTGTTTACTTCATCAACCCTAAATACAAATAACACAGACATAACATACAGAAGAAAAAATAGTTTCCAACAAGTTTTTGCAATAAGAAAAATAAGCTGCTTTTTTTTTCATGTAAAATATGAACAAGATAACCATAGTAAATTAAGAAATGGTAAAAAGGCAATTATGTAAGGAATTATAAATAATTCCAAACTCTACACATAATTTACCAATTACAAGTTTAAGGATAGTAATATTTACTCATCAAAAATGTTCTTCAGGAGAGATTTATCATACTTTTTGAGATGTCATAAAAAACTAACCCTTTAGATAATCACACAATCATCTTTAAAATTCATGGGGACAGGCAATTTTTTTAAATGGAGACATTCATTAACACATTTAGAAATGTTGGGTGATTCATTCTTCTAGTAAAATATCCAATAATTAAATACGTTACTTAAATATTATTGTGAGATATACACTTTAATAAGTACCACACCTAGGAAAAGCAGCACATTTGGAAATTTAAAATGCCCAAATATTCTCTCACAAATCCTATTTGTATTTTATTATTGTCTTACCTCAATGATTTTGTCATGAATTTCCAGGCCATCTGCTCTATCAGCAGGTCCATTTTTCAAAATTTTTGAAACATAAATGCCTTCCATTGGTGTTTCTTCTTGATTATTCTATTAAAAATAAAACCGTTAGCAGTAAGAAAGATGTGAATGAAATTTTAAGCTAGATAAAAAAACAATTTAGTAAATGCAACATTGTCAAACCTCCCTAAACATGCAACTCTCTTTCTAAAATGGAGAGTTGATATTAAACTATAACTTACTTAACACCAACTAGTCATTAATCAAGATGGCAGCTTTAGTAAAGGAATCTCACATTTTTGACAAGATTATCTATTTACCTCCTATTTTTGAGTGGAATGTGAAGTCAAGTGTGTCTTAGGAAGCATCACTACAAACAAAGCTAGTGGAGGTGATGGAATTTCAATTGAGCTATTTCAAATCCTAAAAGATGATGCTGTAAAAGTGCTGCACTCAACATGCCAGCAAATTTTGAAAACTCGGCAGTGGCCACAGAACTGGAAAAGGTCAGTTTTCATTCCAATCCCTAAGAAAGGCAATCCCAAAGAATGCTCAAACTACCGCACAATTGTACTCATCTCACACGCTAGTAAAGTAATGCTCAAAATTCTCCAAGCCAGGCTTCAGCAATAGGTGAACCGTGAACTTCCAGATGTTCAAACTGGTTTTAGAAAAGGCAGAGGAACCAGAGATCAAATTGCCAAAATCCTCTGGATCATCAAAAAAGCAAGAGAGTTCCAGAAAAACATTTATTTCTATTTTATTGACTATGCCAAAGCCTTTGACTATTGGATCACAATAAACTGTGGAAAATTCTGAAAGAGATGGGAATACTAGACCACCTGACCTGCCACTTGAGAAATCTGTATGCAGGTCAGGAAGCAACAGTTAGAACTGGACGTGGAAAAACAGACTGGTTCCAAATAGGGAAAGGAGTATGTCAGGCTGTATATTGTCACCCTGCTTATTTAACTTATATGCAGAGTACAGCATGAGAAACGCTGGGCTGGATGAAGCACAAGCTGGAATCAAGATTGTCTAGAGAAATATTAGTAACCTCAGATATGCAGATGATACCACCCTTATGGCAGAAAGTGAAGAACAACTAAAGAGCCTCTTGATGAAAGTGAAAGAGGTGAGTGAAAATGTTGGCTTAAAACTCAACATTCAGAAAACTAAGATCATGGCATCCGGTCCCATCACTTCATGGCAAATAGATGGGGAAACAGTGGAAACAGTGGCTGACTTTATCTTTCTGGGCTCCAAAATCACTGCAGATGGTGACTGCAGCCATGAAATTAAGACACTTGCTCCTTGGAAGAAAAGTTATGACCAACCTAGTCAGCATATTAAAAAGCAGAGACATTACTTTGCCAACAAAGGTCCATCTGGTCAAGGCTATGGTTTTTCCAGTGGTCATGTATGGATGTGAGAGTTGGACTATAAAGAAAGCTGAGCACCGAAGAATTGATGGTTTGAACCGTGGTGTTGGAAAAGACTCTTGAGAGTCCCTTGGATGGCAAGGAGATCCAACCAGTCCATCCTAAAGGAGATCAGTCCTGAGTGTTCATTGGAAGGACTGATGCTGAAGCTGAAACTCCAATACTTCCACCTGATGCGAAGAGCTGACTCATTTAAAAAGACCCTGATGCTGGGAAAGATTGAGGGCAGGAGGAGAAGGGGATGACAGAGGATGAAATGGTTGGATAGCATCACTGACTCAATGGACATGGGTTTGTGTGGACTCTGGGAGTTGGTGATGGACAGGGAAGCCTGGCGTGCTGTGGTTCATGGGGTCGCAAAGAGTCGGACACGACTGAGCAACTGAACTAAACTGAACTGACACGAAAACTGTGTGGAAAGCCATGTATAAAGTGACAACAGTGGGCTTCTATGTATTGTTTATAAGAGGTGTAGCAATTAAAAGGACTCTAAGTTAAAGGAAATGAAAAGCATATCCAGCCTCACTATATCATTGGTTTGAGTGGTGGTCATAGTTCTAAAAATATAACTTATCCTCACAATGGGACACATTTGGAAATATAGCTCTGACTGTATCTATTCACAGGGGAAACCACTTACTCAAGTGTAAAATTCTAAAAGATCAACTCCAAATTTCAGTGGCTTCCTGGAATGGATTCCAGGTACAGTGAGTCTGATTATAAGTTAAACCTCAAACACATAGTCAGTATCATACATAGAAAGCATTTTAGTGAGTCACAGAAAACCAATAACTCATTTAGGGAAAATGCCCAACATCCTATAATAATATATCATTCTAAATGTCATTTCACTTTCTGGCAGGTTAAATAAAATCATTTATCCTTTATTAGCCTTCTTTAACATGAATTTTAAGGGGCTCTTGAAAATGTCCAGTTTTATCTAAATGTCAAACACCTAACTAGCATTTATAAAAATATTACTTAGGGGAAAAAAACCAAAATGATATCCTAAAAAGACTTCTACTTTTTCATAATAAAAGTGAACGCTTCTAGAAACAGAAGCATAGCGGTCATTAGTTGCTAGGTTTTCAAAACGCTAAATAAAAGGAGGAAATGTGTCATTGCCACCCTGGCCTGAACACAGCATATGGCCAACAATGTTCAGTTTCCATGGACAACATCTGCAATGCAGGACACAAAACTTTCACGACAGCTGATTTGGGAAATTGAAAGATAAGACTTTTTAAAACCTTCGTCACCTCTCCTAAGAGAGGATGAAAATTAAGTATTTGAAGGATAAGAAAGAACTTTGCAGCTACAGTATTTATTATAAGTTTATAAACTCATGCATTTTGAAAACAATTGTATCGGTGTAGAAAAAAGTATTCATTCAATTAAATAAGGGATTTGATTTGGGGAGTCAAAAATATGTCAAATCAACTATCTTTTCTAAGCATGGTATTTTCTATGAAACTGTGAAAACAACTATCCCTTATTTCAACTCATTTTAACTCTTCATTCATTCGAGATAAACTTACTGGTCTGTGTTAGCATCTGAAAATTGATCAATTTGACACAATAAATAAGAGTTATGAACAGGTGATATACCTAAGATTATCAAGCAGAAATTGCCTATACATTTTTGTGAAATAGACTTATTCAAGAAAGTTGCCAACAGGGCTATACAATGTAGACAAAATGTGAAATGTACTCTTTTTTTTAAGTATCAAAGTTAACTGTTGTTTTGTCTTATTTTTCTCAAAAAAAGTCTCACCATGTTCTGGAATATTTACACTGTAATATTTGCGATTAAGGAATCTGATACTGGATGACAAACAGTATTTTAAAGAATAAACCACCTTTTTTTTTTTTTTTACTCAAAATCTACAAATGAAAGCTAAGTCTTCTATTATTTTATAAACAAGGAACGAGTTATGCATTAACAAGATCAGTTACCTGATTTGGTCGACCTCCTATAATATTGAATCCCAAAGTGTCATTTTCTCTTTCTAATACAATAGTGAGTGGCTTATGTTCTCCTTCCTAGAAAAAAAAAAAAGGATAAAAAAAGGATAAAATAACTAACTAGCTAAATATATGAAAGAAAAAAAGCAAATGCTACAAAAATTTTTTTAAAGTAAAAAAATTAAATTTGGAAAAGAGAAAATCTTAAAGTTTTAAAGGTAAGGATGGCTGAATTCTCAAGATTAATTTCTTCCTAAATTTAAACTGAAAGTATGCATTTGAAGGAACAACCATGGATGTAAGAAAAATAACTATTTCCAAAAATGGCTAAATGGCTGTGCATTTTTACACATGCAGCTTTTATCCTAATGTAGCATCTAATTCTGAGTCCACTGTAATTTAAAATAGATTTCTGATTCAACTCTACAGGTATCTGTGTTTTTCCTCTCCATTATAGATGAGTAAAGTAAATTGTTAAATAATCTAAGAATTGTTTTATGGAAAAATTTCACTTTGGAAAGTCTTGAGGAATGTAAAGGATATTTAAAAATTTATATATATAATCTATTCTTTATAAGTTTCTTTCAACAGAAATATTCAGATTGCTATTGAAATGCAGGGTCTTGTAGGTTATAGTAATCCTAATTTTAAATGGTGTTTTATTTGGTTTCGCAGAATTTTAAAAAGAGAGAAAGGATTTGTGTTAACAAAAGCAGTATGCATTGCTTTCCTGATGGCCAAATAATAGTTACACAAATAGGAATTATATCTACAATATCTGCTTATTAATAAAGACCAATTTAAACATAAGATGAAATAGTACAAGCCTATGAGTTTTATTCATGGTTATGGATATTATTAACTACCCAAGGAAATTACATATTTGGTAATTACTCTGGAATGATGAATTTCCATAAACCTCGTCACCACTATTGCCATCATCACCACTTTTTCTCAGGAGATTTTCCCAGGCAGTGTGCACAGCAGCCCCTACTGGTAGAGGCAAAATATTTCTGAGCAGCATAGAGAAGCCTTTTGGTAGTCTACAGATCCCCCTTAGTTTGGTAAGTAGATACAGATCTTGCTCAGTTCTTCTTCACTTCTCAGAACCACAGCCTGACTTGTTGCATGGACTTCTCTGTCATATAATCTAGCCTTGCTCCTTTCCACCAACCATTGCTTCCCCAAGACCTTGCACCCTTAACCAGTATTACAGACCATAATTCTGTGCTTCTCTCTGGTCTTCCCATTTTACAAATTTAACTAGATGTAGATACAATAAAGAAAGTAATGTAATAGAATCCAATCTTTTAATAAGGGTGTACTTCTGTTTATCAGACTAGATACAGCGCAGCCCCTCATCCTTCAATTATCCTTTTTTAGGTTCAAGGACAGAAGCTTCTAAACTTGGTCCCTGAGCTGGAGGCAGTGCAAAGCAGTCCCAGATGGGCATCCTCCTGGGTTGCTCCTCCCCAGGAGGCTGGGGAATGAAAACAGCTTCTTGAACGGAGTGTAAGTTCTGCTAAACCTCTGCTCACCATGGCAGCGACCAACAATGTCAAACACTGTGCAGAAGCCGTTCAGAAGAGAAGGAACAGCTTTATAAACAGGCCTCTTCTCAGCAGCCGCTGCAAGGAGGCTTGTTTATTCGGTCGGAAAGTGGGCAGTCCAGGAACACAGTTCAAGGCCAGACGCCTCGACAATGAAATGAAACAGCCCAGGAGCTCATCGGGCTAATCTGAGCGCAGATGGATGTGAGCTCCTGACTTGGTTCCCCAAGTCTCACACTCACACGCGCAACATTCCGCTAGCAATGAAATCCGGAAGCACATAAGGACTATTTAGGGAAGGTTAGGGTGATGAAAATAACCCGGTAGGTCTAAGAAATCTCATCTCTTCTTTTCTTAACTCCAAGTGATCCTGTTTTCCCGCATCCCTCAGAGTCCCTGTGCTGAGTAGAAGGTGGCTGATCCCGGCGGTTTGGGAGCAACTGTCATTCAGACCTAAAGGTGTGAGGCTGACTGACGCCCTGGGATGCTCGCCAGCGCAGAGGGGAGGCAGAGACAGAGAGGTCCTCGTTTCCTGGCTTTCCTCCTCAAACTGGCTTCAGGCAAAGGCCAAAGGTGCAAAAAAAAAAAAAAGAGGAGAGGCTAGGGCAGGAGAGTGAAAGATGTGGAGCAAGGATCTGGTGGGAAAATGAGTTTTATTAATTCCTCCTTCTCCACCGAGAAGTTGGAATTGAAGCTGTTTACTTCTTCCAATCCCAGTATAAGGGAAAGGGGAGAGTCTTCGTTGACTGCAATCCTAAAACACAACACCGCTAAGAGTATTGGATGATCAGAGCGGTGGAGGCTTCCCACTGCCTGAGGAAGGATGGCACCTTGCAATGGAATCTTGAGTGCCAGAAAGCACTGTTCCCCTTTCCACCCCGATGGATCAATCCCTCAGCGCTTACCGGGTCGTGGCCGCCACCCAGGTCCCTGACGAAGTTGCGGACGTGAGCCATGTACTGGGTCAACTTCTCCTGGTACCTGCGGGCGGTGAGCCGCACCTCGCCCCGCAGCTCCCAGAGCTGCGCTAGCAGAGCCTTCTCGCGCCGCCTCCAGACTCGAGGCCCGGGCGCCCTACAGCTCCGGCCGCTGACGCCCGGCGACCCCCCGCGTGCGCCCCCGCCCCCGCCGCGGCGGATCCCGGGCGCTGAGCGGAGGCTCCCCCGCACCGACCGGTCCCCACTGCCTGGGCCGTCCGGCCGGGAAGCGCTGCCCCGGTGGCGGCGGCGGGCAGGGCCGAAGTCGCAGCGTTCGACGTGCGCCGCCAGCTCGCTCAGCTGCACGGAGCGGCCGCAGCCGCGGGGGCGGTAGTCGCACTGGATCCGCAGCTTTTGGACGAGGCTGCGCAGAGGCAGCACCCGGTACAGCTCGCCCGGCGCCAGGGGCCGGCACTGCAGCGGGCACCGGCGCCGCCGCGCCGCCCAGGGCCGCAGACAGCGGGCGCAGAAGACGTGCCCGCACGGCGTGCACAGGGGCTCCTCCAGCACCTGGCCGCACACTCTGCACTGGAAATCTGGGTCCACCGATTCGGCGAAGCGCTCCAGGGCAAAGCCCATGGTGCGGATGGGGGAGAAGGGGGCACGAATGCGGGGTCCACCTTCTCCGAGCCCCCTGTCTCCCCCGAGCTACCACAGGGGCAGTGCTCTAGCTGCGAAGGTTCGTCGGAGGGGAGAGGAAGGGGTGAGGGGGAGTGATCTCAGAGTTTGTTTGGCTTGAAGTTTGCTGGCTCCGACTCGGTCCCCTGATTCTGCCGTATTGACACGAATAGACGCCACCTCCAGTGGATCCCCCTCTCCCCAGTTCCCCCAGCTCCTTCTCCTCTTCCCTCTCCCCCCTCCGCCACTCTGCGTACTCCTTCGCTGTTCGCTGCTCTGCAGTTTATATTACTTCAGATTTTGTCAGAGGAGAGCTGAGGTCGGATTACAGCGATCCGTTGGAAAGCTGTGGACCCCTTTGCCCGAATAGTGAACTTCAAGTAGTCCTTGGATAGAGCTGGCACTGCACAGTGCGGGCGTTGAGAAAGACGTCAACCCCACCAGAATGCAAGGTCCCTCCCGGAGAGCAGGTCTGTTGTCGGGTTTTCCGCTAAGTCTTCATTGCCAGGCATTCAGTCGTTCTTCAATAAATGTGTTTGAGGTCGATGAGCTTCTGTGCTTTCAAATCCACAACAAAATCATCCGCTAAGTGGCTGCGCCGGAAGGAAATCACTCTGAAGCATCTACAGAGCCAGGCTTCTGAAATCACGATCCAGAAATCAGGTGAGTGTAAGAGAGGCGGGATGCCGACTGACAACAAAGGCCGGGAAATGGCCAGGTGCTCGCCTTAGCACACCTCCCGCTTAGCGAGAATTTGAATCGCCATTCAAGATCCTCTGAGGCCGGAGGACGCTAGGATTCTGTTACCAGAGAGTCTGGCTCCAAGTTCAAGCACCAGGCCATCCGTCTTCTACTTCCACAAGCATTTTACCACTGGGAACGGGAATGTGATCATTTGGGCACCTGAAAAGGAGAATTAAAGGAAAGGATTACGAAAGAAAGCAGTGAAATAACAGAAATAAAATTGTAATGACCCATTTCCCCTACTTACCTTGAAAATACAGTTTAGATGCAAACTGCCCCCTTACTCCAGTTTGACTCCTCATAGGGTGTTGCAAGCAGGCCTTAGATGTCACATGAAGGAAGGGAACCCTCCAGGCCCTCCTACCCCGGCTTCCGCCCCCATCTTCTGAACCCTAGGAAGGCAAAGCAATCCAATCGCCAGGATAACACCATTTACTGCCACTTATCCTGAAGTTACTTCCACATAACTTAGGACGAGCTTCCTAAAGTACTCACTGATTGACTCCTCACTGTTCCCAGAAATTTATGTACTTGATATAGTGCCAAAATGTATCAACTGAAACACGTGAAAGAGGCTCCAGACTTTGTCCTTTAAATCCTTGACACCAACTAAAGAATTAGCAAAGGCTAATTGCAGAGGCTAATAAGAATTTTCTGAGCCGTTTTTCTGTTTGAAAGAGGAGACTACATTAGAATAATTCAGTAGCAAGTGAGGATCCTGGGATGCGTTGCCAAATATCTGATATGTTTTTAAACTTGTTTCAAAACAAGATAATTTTATTTGTACAGATATGATAAGGTAACATTTGCCACAGTGCTCTACATTCTTCTCACCCTTGGCCAAGTAAGTAAACAATAAATTTCTGAATAAATAAGAAATCATTTAACATTAACAGCATGAACATATTCTTGGGAACTGGGTAAATCAGGAAAAGCAGAAAGTTATAAAATGTATTCAAATAATTCTGAGCAAGAGGCATCTATTCCATCTTTTTAAGCTATTTAAAAAGCTGTGACTTATAGATGTGACTTTATGGATAGGACTTGGCAATTATTGTTTTACAATAGAAACAATGGCAATAGGAACCTTTTAAAAAAGTGAATATGAACAGATGGAATCTAAAAATATTCTAGAAAGATACTAGAAAATGAGACTTGCAGTTACTTGAAAAGAAAGAAAGAAAACAATGATTACATAATGCACTTGGTCCAACCATGCAATTCTTAACAACAAAAGTTAGAAACATGAATAGGTTATGGTATGAGTTTTTCAGGTTATATAATGTTTTGATTGCTAAAGGGAAGATGGATGTCAAAGACCGTGTCCACAGAGAATAACAAGTTCAAAAATGAGAACATGTAAAGTGAAGCCAAGTAACAAAGTAGGCCAAAAGTGAACTAGGGAAATCTTTTAATTTTGAGAACATGCAAGCTTGAGTGTTTCCAAAAGAGTTAAGTACCAGGAGAAAAACATTACGAGTTAAACCCTAAAGTAATGGACACACTTAACATGAACCCCATGGATTCTTCCCATCTGAAAATGTTGCAACATAATAAAGGTATGACATCAGTGGAGCCAAATAGTCTGATTTCACTTCACAGACTGCAAAAAATTATTCCATATATAAGAAAAATAGTCATATCTAAGAAAAGCTTGGGGGAGATAGAAACATGAAGCTGAATTAGATTGAGGTAATTAGCTGAGGTAAGCAAAGGAAGCATTTGGAATAAGTTTAAAATAGAGTATGCAAAATAAAATTATGAGTATGCACTATATTTCAGCAAAACTGATTCAGTAGTATTTAAGTCTTTTGGCAAATGAGACAAATTAGTGCCTTGCATCATTAGTTTGTGCCTATCCTTATGTTTTCACTATCATAATTTTCTTTTAAGAGTGGCTGGTTAGTGAAGTTTGCAGGCTGAATAGCAATACTGTAGGAAGAGCCGAAAGGCAAGCCCTTGTCTTCTTTCTTGTCTAGCTATCCTGTTGGTTGTAGCCAAGTCTTAAGCTTTCTTTCAGACTGAACTTGAGAATATGAATGGGCAACTGAGAGACAGGGAAAGACAAGACATAGACCTAGTTTGTCACTAAGCTAAGGGCTCTGGCTTGATTCAAAATATCTTTAAATAGTTGGTATTTGGTTGGGTATTTTCAGCTTAGGAACTAGTTTTTCCTTCAATTCACTGTCAGGAATCATATTCATGTAAGCCGATTAAAAAATCAACTTGCTATTTTCTTTGGGTCAATTTCTAGAGCAGTAATGAAAAATAAAGTATGCCCATAGGTGTTTTTAGTGAAAAGAGGCAGGGTTCCAACCCAGTTCTGAGTCATCCTTACTTTCAGGGATGAATAGGGAGTCAGAGAGTTACTTGTTGTTAAGTCAAATGTTAAAAGACCTAATACTGAAATACTATATTCCAAGACTCAAAAATGATGAATGGAGATGTGAAAAATAAGGAAGAGATATTTTCCACTCCATGCAAAGATAATATTTTTGCAACTCATTTGTGATTTTTGTCATGTTGTCTTATGAATTTGATTAAGAATTGTGAAATCAGGAAACTTGAAGAAATTTTTTCAAAGAAAAAATTAAATAAGTCATGTATTTCATATGTTTATATAGCATAATTTGTACTTCTAACACAAGAGTAATTTTTTACATCTTCTATTATAAGAACTGGAAATCTCATCATTTATATTTTCTTTTCTCTGACTCTCTAGTCATTTATCATTAATTAATTTCATGGTCTATAATCAAATACATTTTCCCAAATTTATGGATAAAGGAGCTTGGCAGACTACAGCCCATGGGGCGCAAGAGTCGGACATGACTTAGTGACTAAACAACAAAATAAAACTATATAATATTATTCTGATAGATAAGATAAAAATACCCAGCTGCTTTATATTTATCAGTATTAATGAAACAAACATTCATTTTTGTTCTTGATAGTTTTGCAGCATGACTTAGGATCAGGATTGTATCTAGTAGCATAAATAAATATGTTCATAAAGCATAAGATAATAAAAAGGTCAATGTAGGGATAGAGCAAATTAGCCAAGATGGCAGTGGTCAGGCTTTCATTCTTGCATCATGTTCTCCAGATGCATGGTTATGTAACAGCTGTGATCGCTTATAGCACTGAACCTGCACATCACAATGTACCTGCTTGGCCACGGGCCACTTTTGTTCTGTAAGCATATATAAGCTCCACCTGAAAAAGCCCTGTGGCTACATTATCGCTGTGTCCTCTGGCTCAACCACAAGAGGAGAGAATACAGTGTCTGCTGCCGTGGCTGGTGCACCCACCGTTAGAGAATAAACACGTCTGCAGTTCCCATGACTCCCTGAGTTTTCTCCCAGCTTCCGCTCTCCCGTCTTGCCTGCCCTGGGTTCAGCAAACAGTATGCACAGTGAGGAACAGCAAGACTGTCACCTTCAAGGTGACTAGTTAAAACTTCCAAACTTGATAAAAGCGACAGATGCTTTAAAGTTGAAGTTTTCAAAGTCCTAAATGTTTAAAACAAGGTAGGTATTTTTAGAAGATATGCTGATTACATGCTATGCCAGATGAGAGATACTCTGTGATATATTTTACTCATTGGTAAATAGAGAATTGGTTACGCTCAGAGAACAGAGAGCTCTACAAGTCTTTACAATCCCTGTCTTTAGGAGTTATTTGCCATTATCTTGCTTTTGGGCTACCTTTGGCAAAATAAAGAGCTAGAAGCAACATCATGACAGTATAGGATGTCATTTTTAAGAGGAATAACATGATATGAACAAAGCTATTATGCATTCCAAATACAGTAAAAGATTTACAGTAATTGTGCAGTCTCTGTGGGAATAACTTGTCAGACAAAGTGAAATGGAGAATTTTAAGAAAAGCAATCAATCTAGATGGCATATTAAAAAGCAGAGACATTACTTTGCCAACAAATGTCTGTCTGGTCAAAGCTTTGATTTTTCCAGTAGTCATGTATGGATGTAAGAGTTGGACTATAAAGAAGGCTGAGTGCCCAAGAATGGATGATTTTGAACTGTGGTGTTGAAAGACTCTTGAGAGTCCCTTAGAATGCAAGGAGATCCAACCAGTCCATCCTAAAGGAAATCAGGACTGAATATTCATTGGAAGGACTGATGCTGAAGCTGAAACTCCAGTACTTTGGCTACCTGATGCAAAAAAACTGACTCATTTGAAAAGACCCTGATACTGGGAATGATTGTAGGTGGGAGGAGAAGAGGATGACAGAGGATGAGATGGTTGAATGGCCTCACCAACTTGATGGACATGAGTTTGAGTAAGCTCTGGGAGTTGGTGATAGATAGTTGGGAAGCCTGGCATGCTGCAGTCCATGGGGTCGCAAAGAATCAGACACTGACTCTGCAACTGAACTGAATCAATTAAAAAATTTGGCAACTTTCAATTCCCTTATGGTCTGACCTTCTAAAGTCACTGAGACATTACTTAAGTAACAGTAAAGTAACCTGTTTAAGAGAAGTCAATTGTGAGAGATCTCTCTTAAATAGGATATTAATGTTACCTTTTCATACTGCTCATGGGGTTCTCCAGGCAAGAATACTGAAGTGGTTTGCCATTCCTTTCTCCACTGGACCACATTTTGTCAGCCATGAAATTAAAAGACATTTGCTCCTTGAAAGAAAAAGCAGAGACATTACTTTGCCAGCAAAGGTCCATCTAGTCAAAGCTATGGTTTTTCTAGTAGTCATGTATGGATGTGAGAGTTGGACCATAAAGAAAGCTGAGTGCCATAGAATTGATGCTTTTTAACTGTAGTGTTGGAGAAGACTCTTGAGAGTCCCTTGGACTGCAAAGAGATCAAATCAGTCCATCCTAAAGGAAATCCATCCTGAATATTCTTTGGAAGGACTGATACTGAAGTTGAAGCTCCAATATTTTGGCCACCTGATGAGAAGAACTGACTCATTGGAAAAGACCCTGATGTTGGGAAAGATTGAAGACAAGGAAGAGAAGGGGACGATAGAGGATGAGATAGTTGGATGGCATCACCAACTTGATGGATATGAATTAGAGCAAGCTCCAGGAGTTTGCTCAAGGACAAGGAGGCTTGACATGCTGCAGTGCATGAGGTCAAAAAGAGTCAGACATGACTGAAAGACTGAACTGAACTGAATGTTACCTTAAGTGAGAGATGGTTTGTATAGGAAGATACATTAAATCCTTTATTTGATTTACCTTGATTTTCTTTGCTGTATCTCTGTGGGTCATAGTCGTTGATAAAGAGGGAAGTTATTAAAAACAATTATAAGAGCTAATATGCAATAACTCTACTATGTGAAGGCAATATTTACATGCATACTCTCATTCAATTCTCTCAATGACCATTTTGGGTTGATAACTGTTATTGCTCCTATAATTTACCCAAGTTTACACAAAAAGAAAGTGGCACAACCATGGATTAAACCAAGATGTGCCTCATTAAAGAACTTTCACTTTTAAACACTACACTGTAACATTGTTTTGGTTTTTTTTTCACCTGGACTGCTGGGTTATTTTAGAATAAAATGTGTATATCAAATCTCATTGCAAATTGAAGTGATAAATGTGTATATATGAATCCCGTTTTCCATAAGGCTACCACTTTTTTGCTGTCCTTTAAGGAGAGAACATCTAGCTTCATACTTGTGAGAAGTTTTGGAGTAATTAGTGAATGAGAATATTTATGTTATTAATTGTTATGTGGAATACTAACATGGTTATATTTTAGATAACTTTGTCCCATATAGGTTCAGTTCAGTTCAGTCGCTCAGTCGTGTCTGTCTCTTTGCGACCCCATGAATCGCAGCACGCCAGGCCTCCCCGTCCATCACCAACTCCCGGAGTTTACTCAAACCCATGTCCGTCAAGTCAGTGATGCCCCATATAACTGGTCTCAAATAGTCTCAAAGGCAAAGGAGAAAAGGAAAGATAAACTTAACTGAATGCAGAATTCCAAAGAATAGCAAGGAGAGATAAGAAAGACTTCCAAAAGAACAACTCAAAGAAATAAAGGAAAATAACAGGATGGGAAAGACTGGAGATCTCTTTAAGAAAATTAAAGATACCACAGGAATATTTCATGCAAAAATGGGCTCAATAAAGGACAGAAATGGTAGGAACATAACAGGAGCTGAAGATATTAGAGATGGCAAGAATACACAGAAGAACTATACAAAAAAGGTCTTAATGACCCAGGTAACCACCATGTTCTGATCACTCACCTAGAGCCAGACATCCTGGAGTATCAAGTCCATGGGCCTTAGGAAGCATCACTATGAACAAAGTTAGTGGAGGTGATGGAATTCCAGTTGAGCTATTTCAAATCCTAAAAGATGATGCTGTGAAAGTGCTGCACTCAATATGCCAGCAAATTTGGAAAACTCAGCAGTGGCTACAGGACTGGAAAAGATCAGTTTTCATTCCAATCCCAAAGAAAGCAATGCCAAAGTATGTTCAAACTACCACACAATTGCACTCATTTCACACACTAGCAATGTAATGCTCAAAATTCTGCAAGCTAGACTTGAATAGTACATGGAACTGAGAACTGCCAGATATACAAGTTGGATTTAGAAAAGGCAGAGGAACCAGAGACAAAATTGCCAACATCCATTGAATCATAGAAAAATCAAGAGAATTCCAGAAAAAAACATCAACTTATGCTTCATTGACTATCCTAAAGCCTATATGTGATCACAACAATCTGTGGAAATTTCTTAAAGAGATGGGAATACCAGACCACCTTACCTGCCTCCTGAGAAACCTGTATGCAGGTCAAGAAGCAACAGTTAGAAAAGGACTTGGAACTACACACTGGTTCCAAATTGGGAAAGGAGTACATCAAGGCTATATATTGTCACCCTGCTTATTTAACTTAAATGCAGGATACATCATGTGAAATGCTGGGGTTGGATGAGGCACAAGCTGGAAACAAGATTTCCAGGAGAAATATCAATAACCTCAGATATGCAGATGACAAAATTCTTATGGCAGAAAGCAAAGAGGAACTAAAGAGCCTCTTGATGAAAGTGAATGAAGAGTGTGAAAAAGCTGGTTTAAAACTCAGCATTCAAAAAAATGAAGATCATGACATGCAGTTCCATCACTTCATGGCAAATAGATGGGGAAGCAATGGAACAGTGACAGACTTTATTTTCTTGGGCCCCAAAATCACTGCAGATGGTGACTGAAGCCATGAAATTAAAAAATGCCTGCTCCTTGAAAGAAAATCTGTGACTAACCTAGACAGCATATTAAAAAGTGGAGACATTACTTTGCCAACAGAAGTCTGTATAGTCAGTGAAAGTGAAAGTCGAACAGTCATGTCTGACTCTTTCCAACCCCATGGACTATACAGTCCATGGATTTCTCCAAGCCAGAATACCGGAGTGGATAGCCTTTCCCTTCTTAGGGGATCTTTCCAACCCAGGGATCAAACCCAAATCTCTCACATAGCAGGCGGATTTTTTACCCACTGAGTCAAGAGGGAAGCCCAAGATTCCAGACCCAGGAATCAAACTGGGGTCTCCTGCATTGCAGGCAGATTCTATACCAACTGAGCTATGAGGGAAGCCCCTGTATAGTCAAAGCTATGGTTTTACTAGTAGTCCTAATAGATGTGAGATTTGAACTATAAAGGAGGCTGAGCGCCAAAGGATTGATGCTTTTGAACTGTGATGTTGGAGAAGATTCTCGAGAGTCCCTTGGACTGCAAGGAGATCAAGCCAGTCACATCTAAAGGAAATCAATCCTGAATATTCATTGGAAGGACTGATAGTGAAGCTGAAGCTCCAATACTTTGGCCACCTGATGTGAAGAATTGACTCATTGGAAAAGACTCTAATGCTGGAAAAGACTGAAGGTAAGAGGAGAAAGGGATGACAAAGGATGAGATGGTTGGATGACATCACCAATTCAATGAAGATGAGTTTGAGCAAGCTCTGTGAGATGGTGAAGGACAGGGAAGCCTGGAGTGCTGCAGTCCTTGGGGTCCCAAATAGTCAGAGACGACTGAGCAACTGAACGACAATACTAATGTGGTTATATTTTAGATCACTTTGTCCCATATGACTGGTCTCAAATACCTGGGAGTTTTCTATATAATAGTCCAATTGTCTCAGTTCTTTAAACCCTGGCTTAATTAACCAGTCATTGTATATATTGATTGAACTGTTATTACTGTTTAGTTTTTCACTGAAAATTTTCTGTAACTTAATATCTTCTAATTGTTTCTTCACAAAGTCATAATCTTTTGAGATATGGTAAGTTCAATTATATAAATTTGTTGCTTAGTGAATGTCAGCAAATTATTTTGTTGAATTTCATCTTTGGTTTTTACCACTTGTTATAATAAATTCCATGGACAGGGAAGCTGGTGGGCTGCAGTCCATGGGATCACAAAGAGTTGGAGGCAACTGAGCATGCACACCCTCTTGTTATAATGATACAGGAGCTAGAGCTTAAAACTAATATTATTGATATAATTTGAAGACAGCACTAAGGAAATGTTAGATGTCACTAATTATATTTACCCCCAGTTACAATTGTTCCCCTTTATCTGAGATTTTGCTTTGTATGGTTTCAGTTTCCCATAATCAACTTCATTCTGAAAATATTCAATGGAAAATTCCAGAAATAAACAGTAATTCATGGATTATAAATTGCACAACATTCTGAGTAGTGCCATTATACTCAATCCTACCAAGGATCCGCAACCATCAACATGATCATAGCTTGATAATTTAGAATTACAGGAAACAGATCATCCTCCATCTGAGGTACCATCAGAAGGTCAATAGCAGCCTAATGCTGTCACAATTCCTATGTCATTCACCTCACTGCATCACATCATGTAGTCATGTAAGTATATTACATCATCACAAAAAGAAAGATGAGTGCAAGATATTTTGAGAGACAACATTCACATAACTTTCATTTTATTTCATTTATATTTCATTATTTATTTATTTAGTTTATTTATTTTAGTATATTGTCATAGTTGTTCTATTTTAAGTTACTGTTGCCAATCTCTTACTGTATAGAAAATCAAGATTGTCGGGGGAAATATCAATAACTTCAGATATGCAGATGACACCACCTTTATGGCAGAAAGTGAAGAAGAGCTAAAGAGCCTCTTGATGAAAGTGAAAGAGGAGATTGAAAAAGCTGGCTGAAAGTCAGATCATGGCATCCGGTCCCATCATTTCATGACAAATAGATGGGGAAACAGTGGAAACAGTGGCTGACTTTACTTTTTGGGCTCCAAAATCACTGCAGATGGTGATTGCAGCCATGAAATTAAAAGACGCTTGCTCCTTGGAAAGAAAACTATGACCAACCTAGACAAGCATATTAAAAAGCAGAGACGTTACTTTGCCAACAAAGGTCCATCTAGTCAAGGCTATTGTTTTTCCAGTAGTCATGTATGGATGTGACAGTTGGACTGTAAGAAGGCTGAGCACCGAAGAATTGATGCTTTGGAAGTGTGGTGTTGGAGAAGACTCTTGAGAGTCCCTTGGACTGCAAGGAGATCCAACCAGTCCATCCTAAAGGAGATCAGTCCTGAGTGTTCATTGGAAGGACTGATGTTGAAGCTGCAACTCCAATACTTTGGCCACCTGATGCAAAGAACTGACATTTGAAAAGACCCTGCTGTTGGGAAAGATTAAAGGCAGGAGAAGAAGGGGACAACAGAGGATGAGATGGTTGAATGGCATCACTGACTCAGTGGACCTGTGTTTGAGTAAACTTCGGGAGTTGGTGATGGACAGGGAGGCCTGAGTGCTGCAGTCCGTGGGCTTGCAAAGCGCTGTACATGACTGAGCGTCTGAACTGAACTGAACTGATGTATAGAAAAAAACATTGAATATATAGGATTCAGAATTAACTGCATGTTTAGGCATCCACTGGGGGTTTTGAAACATCATCCCTGGATAAGAGGGAATACTGTAACTCTCCTTTGGGTTTCTGAAACCCAAAGACCCCCAGAAATCTATAGTGTGTTTTGAATGTTTTAATGACCATTTGGAGTACAAAATGATGATATACTACAGTACTATATGTAAAACAAGTTTAAATTCTAAGCTCCTAAATTTAGTGTATCCTATTCTTTATTGGGTTCCTTCATAACTCAGTTGGTAAAGAATGCACCTGCAACACAGGAGACCTGGGTTCGATCCCTTGTTGGGAAGGTCCCCTGGAGAAGAGAAAGGCTACCCACTCCAGTATTCTGGCCTGGAGAATTCCACGGACTGTATTGTCCATGGGGTTGCAAAGAATGGGGCAGGACTGAGCAACTTTCACTTTCACTTTCTGGGCTTCCCTGATAGCTTAGTTGATAGAATCTGCCTGCAATGCAGGAGACCCTGGTTCGATTCTGGGTTGGGAAGATCCACTGGAGAAGGAATAGGCTACCCACTCCAGTATTCTTGGGCTTCTCTGTGGTTCAGCTGGTAAAGAATCCACCTGCAATGAGAAAGAACTGGGTTTGATCCCTGGGTTGGGAAGATCCCCTGGAGAAGGGAAAGGCTACCCACTACAGTGTTCTGGCCTGGAAAATCCCATAGACTATATAGTCCATGTTTTCACAAAGAGCTGGACATACTGATCAACTTTCACACTGTCACTTTTGTTCTTTATTAATGTAAAGAAAATTCCAGCATTCTTGTTAACTGACTGTGTAGTCTTGCCCAATTTAGTTAACCTTTTCCTGTCTTAATTTTTTGTGATCTGCAAAATGAGGGTAATAATTACAGCTGCCTCATTTAGTTGTTGTAAGACAAAGTGGCTTAACAAATGAAACTAAGAACTTTAAAAATTAGTTTGTATTATATAAGTACATATTCCCTCATTTTGCCCTCCAAAAATATTTCATCAAATTACATGTAGTGAGCAGTGTATACAATCTTATAACACTGAGTTTTGAGAATTCTCTCCCTCCAAAAAATGTCTCATCATATCATTTTAACTTGCACTACTCTTTTTAACCTGTGGAATTGAATATTTTTAAACTTTATCAACCATAGTTATTTATTTTTTTCTTAATGTTTTATTTTATATTGGAATACAGCCAATTAGCAATGTTGTGATAATTTCAGGTGGACAGCAAAGGAACTCAGCCATATGTATATACATGTATCCATTCTCCCTCAAACTTCCCTCCCATCCAGACTGACATAACAGTGACATTAGCAGAGTTCCCTGTGTTATACAGTAGGACCTTGTTGGTTATCCAATTTAAAAATAGTCATGTGTACATGTTGATCCTAAACTTCCTAACTATGCCTTCCCCTGATTTTTCTGCTCTGGCAGCCATGTTTGTTCTCTGGGTCTATTTCTGTTTTGAATGAGTTTATTTGTATCATTTTCTTTTAGATTCTGCATAAAAGAGATGTCATACAGTATTTATCCTCACTCAGTATGACATTCTCTAGGTCCATTCATCTTGAAGCAAATGGCGTGATTTCATTATTTTTAATGGCTGGGTAACATTCCATTGTCTGTATGTACAAAATTTTCTCTATCCATTCCTCTGTCGACGGGCACTTAGGCTGTTCCCATGTCTTGGCTATTGTAAATAGTGCTGCAATGAACACTGAAATGCATGTATCCTTTCAGATCATGTTTTTCTCCTGATATATGCCCAGGGCTGGGATTGCAGGATCATTTGGTAGCTCTGTTTTTAGCTTTTTAAAAGGAATGTTCAATGTTCATTTTGAATACAGATGCAACAGATTTCTGTGTATTAATTTTGTAGCCAGAAACTTTAGCAGATTCATTGATGAGCCCTGGCAGTTTTCTGGTAGCATTTTTAGGATCTTCTATGTATAACATCATGTTCTCTGCAGGCAATGACAGTTTTACTTCTTTTTTGTCCAATTTGGACTCATTTTATTTCCTTTTCTTCTCTGATTGCTATAGCTAGGACTTGCATAACTACATTGAATAAAAGTGGCAAAAATGGACATCCTGTTTTGTTCCTGATTTAGATGAAATGCTTTCAGCTTTTCACCATTCAGTATGATGTTACCTATAGTATGATGTTGTCATGTATGGACTTGAAATATGTTGAAATATGTTCCCTCTATGTGCACTTTCAGGAGATTTTTCATTATAAATTGGCATTGAATTTTGTCAAAATCTTTTACGGCATTTATTGGAATTGTCATATGATTTTTATTTTTCAGTATGTTTATGTGGTATATCACAGTGATTGATTTGTGGACATTGAAAACTCTTTGCATCCCTTGAATGAATCCCACTTCATCATGGTCTAAGATCCTTTTAATGTATTGC
The DNA here is from genome assembly GCF_023699985.2 of Odocoileus virginianus. Classification (NCBI taxonomy): domain Eukaryota; kingdom Metazoa; phylum Chordata; class Mammalia; order Artiodactyla; family Cervidae; genus Odocoileus; species Odocoileus virginianus. Next base: position 36,533,748 of record NC_069697.1, read on the forward strand.
TTGATTTGGATTGCTAGTATTTTTTGAAGATTTTTGCATCTATGTTCACCAGTGATTTGGCCTGTAATTTTCTTTTTTTGTGTGTGTGATATCTTTGTCTACTTTTGGTATTAAGGTGATGGTAGCCTCATAGAATGAGTTTGGGAGTGTTCCTCCCTCCACAGGTTTTTGGACGAGTTTGAGAAAAATAGATATTAACTCTTCTCTAAATGTTTGATATAATTTGATAGAATTTGTGAAGCCATCTAGATTTTTGATCACAATTTTGATTTCAGTGCTTGTGATTAATCTGTTCATAATTTCTACTTCTTCCTGGTTCAGTCTTTGAAGGTTGCACTTTTTAAAGAATTTGTCCAAAAAAAAAAAAAAAAAAAAAAGAATTTGCCCATGTTTTCCAGGTTATTGGCATGCAGTTGCATATAGTAGTCTCTTATGATCCTTAGTAGTTCTGTGATGTCAGTGTAACTTCTCCTTTTTCATTTCTAATTTTATTGACTTGAGTCCCCTCCCCAGCTTTTTTTTCTGAATGAGTTTGGCTAAAGTTCTATTAATGTTGTTTATCTTTTCAAAGAACCAGTTTTTAGTTTAACTGATTGTTGCTATTATTTTATTTGCCTCTATTTCATTTATTTCTGCTCTGATCTTTATGATATCTTTCCATCTACTAATTTTAGATTTTGCTTGTTGTTCTTTCTCTAGTTGTTTTAGGTATGAGATTAAGTTGCTTCTTTGAGAATTTTCTTGTTTCTTGAGGTAAATTTGTATTGTTATAAACTTCCCTCTTAGAAGTGCTTTGCTGCATCACATAGGTTTTGGACCATTGTGCTTTCATTTTACTTTGTCTCTAGGTATTTTTTTGATCTCCTCTTTGATTTCTTCAGTGATCCATTGGTTGCTTAGTAACTTACTGTCTGGCCATCTTTGTGTTTATTATAGTATGTAGTTGATTTCTAATATTGTAGTGCTGTAATCAGAAAATATGCTTGATATGATTTCAACTTTCTTAAATTTACCAAGACTCACCTGGTGGCCCAGCATATGGTCAGTCCTGGAAAATGTTCCTTGTGTACTTGTGTTTTCTACTACTTTTGGATGGAATGCTCTATAAATATCAGTTAAGTCCATTTTGTGTAATGTGTCATTTAAGGCATGTGTCTCCTTGTTAATTTTCTCTCTGAATGATTTATCCATTGACAAAAGTGGATGTTGAAGTTTCCCACTATTACTATGTTACTGCTGATTTCTCCTTTTATGGTTGTTAACATTTGCCTTATATATCGAGGTGTTCCTATGTTGGGTGCATATATATTTACAATCATTATATCTTCTTGGATTGATCCCTTGATCATTACATAGTGTCTTTCTTTGTCTTTTTGTTTTAAATTCTCTTTTGTTTGATATGCATGTTGCTTCTCCAGCTTTCTTTTGATTTCTATTTTCAAAGAATAGCTTCTCTCATCCCGTTACTTTAAATTTGTATGTTTTCTTAGATATGAGGTGGATCTCTGGTAGACAGCATTTATATGGGTCTTGTTTTGTATATTGAACCAGTCTATGTCTTTGGTGTATGTAATCCGTTTACATTTAAGGTAATTATCAGTGTGTATGTTCCTATTACCATTTTTCTTTTTTTAAAGTCTCTAATAGTTTGGTTTTTTAATATTTACTTAATTTTAAGTAATTTATGATTGATTTGCAATATTGTTTTGATTTCTGTCATATATCAGCATGAATTAGCCATTGGTGTACATATATCCACAGCCTCTTAAACCTCCCTACCACCTCCTGCATTGTTTTTGTTTGTTTTTATAGGTTTTTTTCCTTCTCTTGTGTTTCCTGTCTAGAGAATTTCCTTCAGCATTTGTTGTAAAGCTTGTTTGGTGGTGCTAAATTCTTTTAAATTTGCTTTTCTGTAAATCTTTTGACTTCTTGATCAAATCTAAATGATAGCCTCAGTGGGTAGAGTATTCTTGGTTGTAGTTCCTTAGCTTTCGTCACTTTAAATATATCATACCACTGCTTTCTGGCTTTCTGTTGAGAAATCAGTTGAAAATCCTATGAGTTCCCTTGAAAACCTTATAAGAAACCTTATGAGCAAAATTTCCCTTTTGCTTTTAATATTTTATTTTTGTCTTGAAATTTTGCCAGTTTTGTTGCATTTATTGCATGTATCTTGGTGTTTTCTTCCTTGGGTTTATCCTGCCTGGGATTCTCTGTGCTTTGTGGACTTGGGTACCTGTTTCCTTTATGGGGAAAGAAAGATTTCAGCTATTATCTCTTTATTTTCTAAGGTCCTTTCACACTTCTCCTTCTGGGACCCATAAAATGTGAATGTTGGTACATTTAATGTTGTTCTGACATGTCTCTTAGCCTGTCTTCATTTCTTTTCATTCTTTTCTCTACATTCTGTTCCACAACAGTGATTTCCACCATTTTGTCTTCCAGGTCACTTATTCATTTTTCTGCCTCAGTTATTCTGTTGTTGATTCTTTCTAGTATATTTTTCATTATGGTTATTGTATTGTTCATCTCTGTTTGTTCTTTAGTTCTTCTAGGTCTTTGTTAAACATTTCTTGCATCTTCTCCATTCTTTTTCTGAGATGCTGGATCAACTTTACTGTCATTACTCTGAATTCTTTTTTCTGGAAGGTTGCCTATCTCCATTTATTTAGTCGTTTTTCTGGAGTTTTATCTTGTTCCTTCATCTGGTACACAATTCTCTGCATTTTCATTTTGTTTACTTTCTGAGATTGTGATTTTCATTCTGAAGGCTGCAGGATCGTAGCTTCTTCTAGCTTTTGCTGTCTTACTATATTTATGCCTTCATGAAAGTTTCTCTTTACATTTCTCTATCATGATATTTGATATGGGTTCTTTATATATTAAGACTACTATTTTTATCAGTCTATGTGACATTGTTAAATTCTGTTTATGATTATCTATCTTTGAAAGTTAGGGAAAGAAGAGCATCTTCTTTTTGGTAAGAGTATTAAAATACAGACTATCAATTGTCACTAAATTTTTTTGAGAAGCAAAGAAATTATAGTCTTTTTTATGTATGTATCTCACCACATCCATTGAACTGATAAGTCCACCTTATTACATAACTAGAGAGAGGAGTGTGTCATTCAGTGCAATTTTTTATATGAGTTAGGGAAATCACTTCCTTCCTGGTTTCTTCCAAAGAGATTATTGAAACCTCGGCAAGAACCTTTCATGTATGTTGCAAATCCAATTTTGTGATATTCACCTTTATATGATTTATACTATGCTAAAACTGTACTTTTTATGAAAAAACATTTTATGCAACTTTGTATCAAAAAGTTTTCAGTAAATGTTTAATGTTAAATAAATATGATAGCTTAAATTTCGTGAAATTTTGGTTGACAATTAAGGTTATAATTACAGTATTCCTTTGCAAAGTTATCCTAAAACTGCATACCAAATTTTTGATTGTAATAGAGAGACTTAGTAATTCTATTCATGTGTTTCTTGCTTGCCTTAGTACCATGCTGCTGACTCCTATCAGATCTGTAGTCACCATATAAGTTACAAGCCTTTTGGATTAATTGTATTTAACTGAGTCTTTCAGACTCAGTTTCTTTTATTTATGTATTTATTTATTTACTCATTCATTTATTTATTTAAATTGAAATACATTTGTTGCAATATAGTATATTAGTTTCTGTGTACAGCATAGTGATGCAATAATTTTACAGATTATACTCCATTAAAAGTTTTGACAAGATAATGGCTCTAATTCCCTGTACTTGACAATATATCCATGTTGGTTATCTATTTTATACATAGCAGCTTGTATCTGTTAATCCCATAGCCCTAATATGCCCCTCCCCAATTCCCTCTCTCGACTGGTTACCACTAGCTTATTTTCTTTTTTCGAAACTTTAAACTTTTATTTTGTATTGGGGTATAGCTGATAATTTCAGGTAAATAGTGAGGGGACTCAGTTGTACATTTACATATATCCATTTTCCCCCAAACCTTTTCCCATACAGGCTGGCACACAACATTGAACAGAGTTCCATGTGCTATACAATAGGTCCTTGTGGGTTATCCATTTTGAACATAGCAGTGTGTACATAATCCTCCCAAACCCCTAACTTCCCTCCCCTAGCACCCATAAGTTCATTTTCTAAGTCTGTGAGTCTCTTTCTGTTTTATAAGTTCATTTATATCATTTCTTTTTAGATTCCACATGTAAGGGATGTCATACGATGTTTCTCCTCTGTCTTACTTCACTCATTATGACACTCTCTAGGTTCATCCATTTTGCTGGAAATGGCAATATTTCATTCTTTTTAATGGCTGGGTAAAATTCCATTGTATATATGTACCACATCTTCTTTATCCTTTCCTCTGTCAATGGACATTTAGATTGCGTCCTTGTCTTAACTATTGTAACCAGTGCTACGATGAACATTGGCATGCATGTGTCCTTTCAGATCATGTTTTTCTGTGGATATATATCCAGGAGTAGGACTTCAGTGTCATATGCTAGTTCTATTTTTAGTTTTTTTTTAGGGAAACTCCATACTATTCTCCATAGTGGCTGTATCAATTTACATTCCCACATAATGATGGCCATTCTGACTGGTGTGAGATAATATCTCATTGTAGTTTTGATTTGCATTTCTCTAATGACTTCCTATGTTGAACATCATTTCATGTGCCTATTGGTCATCTGTGCGTTCTCTTTGGAGAAATGTTCAGGTCTTTTGCCCATTCTTGGAGTGGGCTTTTTATTTTATTTTTGATGCTGTTAAGTGTCATAAGGTGTTTATAAGTTTTGGAGACTAATTCCTTATAAATCACATCTCTTACAAATATTTTATCTCAATCTGTGGGTTATTTTTCCATTATGTTTACTGTTTTCTTTACTGTGTAAAAGCTTTTAGTTTAAGTAGATCCCATGTGTTTATTTTTGTTTTTATTTTTGTTATTCTGAGAGATGGATCAAAAAAGATGTTGATGTGATTTATTCCACAGAGTATTCTGCCTATGCTTTCCTCTAGGAGTTTTATAGTGTCCAATATCACATTTAAGTCTTTAATCTATTTTGAGCTTTTTCTTGTGTTTGGAGAGAGAATAATCTCGTTTCCATTTTTTACATGTAGCTGTCCAGTTTTCAACAGCGCTATTTGTTGCCAACTTTGTAGTCTTGCTTCCTTTGTCATACCTTAATTGACCATAGGTGCATGAGCTATTTCTGGGCTTTCTTTTCTGATCCATTGATCTATATTTCTACTTTTGTGCCAGTACCATACTGTTTTGATGACTTTAGCTTTGTAGTATAGTCTGAAGACAGGGAGCCTGATTCTTCCAACTCTGTTTTTCTTTCTCAAAATTGCTCTGCTTATTCAGAGTCTTTTGTGTCTCTTTATAAATTTTGAGTATTTTTGTTCTAGTTCTGTGAAAAATGCCATTGGTAATTTGATAGAAATTGCATTGAATCTGTAGATTGCCTTGAGTAGTATAGTCAGTTTGACAATATTAATTCTTCCAATCCATGAGCACGGTATATCTTTCCATTGATTTATGTCTTCTTTGATTTCTTTCATCAGTATCATTCTTTCAGTTCTCGTTAGCCTTCAGTTTTCTGTTTCCCTTCTTTGGAAATATGTTTATTGAGGTCTTCTGCTTATTTTTTATTGGATTCTGTTTTTGATACTGAGTTATATGAGCTGCTTTTATATTTTGGATATTAACCTTTTGTCAGTCATACCATTTGCAAATATTTTCTCCCATTCCATAGGTCATCTTCACATATTGTTGGTCTTTTGTTGTGCAAAAGATTTTAAGTTTAATTAGATCTTATTTATTTTTTGCTTTTATATCTTTTGCCTTAGGAGGCAGATAAAAATTACTGATACAATTTACATCAAAGAGTGTTCTACCTGTGTTCTTTTTCAGGAATTTTAGGGTTTCTAGTCTTAGGTCTTTAAGCCATTTTGAATTTATTGTGCATGGTGTGAAAAAATGTTCTAATCTCATTGTTTTGCCCAGCATCACTTGTTTTTCCTTGATTTTTCACCACTGTCTTTTCTCTGGTATATATTCTTGGCCCCTTTGTTGCAGTTTAATTAATCATAGTTGTGTCAGTTTATTTATGGGCTTTCTGTTCTGTTATATAGATCCAGACTATTGTATAGTCTGGTTTTGTGCCAGTACCTTGCTGTTTTGATTACTGTAGCTTTTAGTATGTTCTGAAGTCTAGGCAAGGAGATCCAACCAGTCCATCCTAAAGGAGATCAGTCCTGGGTGTTCATTGGAAGGACTGATGCTGAAGCTGAAACTCCAGTACTTTGGCCACCTGATGTGAAGAGCTGACTCACTGGAAAAGACCCTGATGCTGGGAGGGACTGGGGGCAGGAGGAGAAGGGGATGACAGAGGATGAGATGGTTGGAGGGTATCACTGACTGGATGGGCATGAGTTTGAGTAAACTCTGGGAGTTGGTGATAGACAGGGAGGCCTGGCGTGCTGCAATTCATGGGGCCGCAAAAAGTGGGACACGACTGAGCAACTGAACTGAACTGAACTGAAGTCTCGGCAGATGATAACTTCTGCTTTCTTCTCTTTTTTTTCTTCAAGATTGCTTTGGCAATTCAGAGTTTCTCATGGCTCTGTATGAATTCTAGGATTATTTGCTCTAGTTGTGTAAAAAAAAATCATGAGCATTTGATAGGGGTTGTATATTTATTGCTTTGAGTATGGTCATTTTAAACATATCAATCCTTCCAATCCAATGGGATATCTTCCCATTTCTTTTAATCATGTTCAATTTCTTTTGGCAATGTTTTCTAGTTTTCAGGGTATAGTTTTTTCTTTTTCTTGAATAAGTTTATTGTTCTATAGTTTATTTTATTCTTTTTGATGTTACTTAAGTAGGATTCTTTTTAATTTCTGTTAGTGTACACAAAAGCAAGGGATTTCTATATATTAAGCTCGTATCCTATAACTTTTCTGAATTCACTTGTTAGTTCTAGTAGTTTTAGAATGGAAACTTTAGGGTTTTCTATATAAAGTATGTCACCTGCAAATAGTGACAGCTTTCCCATTTCCTTTCCAACTTGGGTGTCTTTCTTTTTCTTATTTGAGTGCTGTGGTTAAAACTCCCAACACCTTGCTAAATAAGAGTGGCAAGAGTGAGCATCCTTGTCCTATTCCTGAATTCAGAAGAAGGGCTTTTGCCTTTTCATCATGGAGTATGATGTTAGTTATGGGTTTGTCATAAATTGTCTTTGTTGTGTTGAGATATACTCCCTGTATACCCACTTTGATTAGAATTTTTATCATGAATGTGTGTTGAATTTTGTCAAATACTTTTGTGTGTCTAATGGGAAGATTGTGTGATTTTATATCCTTAATTTCAATAATGTAGTATATCACATCCTTGTTAACCTGGAATAAATCCAACTTGATCATAATGTATGATCCTTTTTATACATCGTTGTATTTGTCTTGCTAATATTGTGTTGAGGATTTTTGCATCTGTGTTCTCTCTATATATTGCCTATGTGTTCCATAATGGAGTCTCTTCCCTGTCCATGGCCACCCTAGATCTAGTGCCACATTGTAAGATGGAGTGAGCAGGGTTCAGGTTGGGGTGAGTGGTGGTGGGAAACCCAACAGCTCCGGAGCAGACCTCTCTCCTCCCTGCCTTTGGGACAACTAGCTAGCACACATGCATGAATGCTTCTTTTTAGAGTCCACAGCCTTTCTGTTAGTCTCAGCAGTCCTCCAGCAGCCAGGATAGCTTGTCTTCCCTGCATAGCGCCCCAGGACTAGGCACCCAATTTGTGGCTCAAAGAGCTTACTCTGGGTATCTGTCTGTGCAAGCTCATTTTTCCTCTGAGTCTCTTTCCAGGGGTATGGGTAAATGATGACTTTTCTTCCCTTCTTACATAATTTGTGTATCTTTCTTATAGTGTTGTACAGGATTCCTTCTGCCAGTTTCAAGGTAGTTTTCAGTAAGGATTGCTCCACATGTGGATGTAGTTTGACATGTTCATTGATGGAAAGTGAACTCCACATTGTCTGCCTTCTCCTGCTTGATCTGAATCCTGTTTTTTATTTAAAAGAAATTAATCATACTTGCTTCTCTTCAAAATGACTTCTGTGTAATCCATTTTCTATTTCCAATAATTTTTCTCATATATCCAAATTTTTCAAGTAAAATTATTTTAGTACCTACCATTTCAACTTAACCTAATTTTCCTCTGGAAACTGAATTCTTTGTCAAGAAACTCTGAAAAAATCAGCTAGTTTATTCTTCTGATCACTGAAATCTCTAAGCTGGAGGGAAAAAATCCTTTATTCATGGATTCATGGTCTATTACAGACATGAATATAACTTTCACTCAGCAACCCATCACACTAAAAATTTAATTCAGGCTGGCCTGAACAATAGGTTGGAATCTGAAGCTAGAATTGGCTTTGGTTCATCCAGTATCTCCAGGATTCCCTCAGTGGCTCAGGTTCTGTCCTTTTGTAGCCCTGGCTGGCTTCTAAGGCAGGTTCTCCTCATGGCTGAAGAATGAGTGCTAGTTATTTTCAGTGTTCCATACTTCCTTATACATGGGAAATGGTCAGGAAAGTAGTTCTTCCATGGAGAAACAAAGAGTTTTTCAAGGTCAGTCCCCTCTAAAACTCAAAAACAAAAAATCTCCTTGAGTCTCATTGGCTATAATTGCACGTTAGAACATTCCAGAACAAGTCACCAACAAGGGTCGTGGAACGGTGTTGACTGATTCAAACTTACCTGGAGCCAGGGATGAGATCAGCTTCCCTAGGGTGAATTAGGTTCTGAGGCAGAGAAATAATATATGAACAAAAACACAGTTTTTGTTGGAAAAAGTAAGTAAGTAAGTAAGTGTTAGCCACTCAGTTGTGCCTGACTCTTTGCGACCCCATGCACTGTAGACCACCAGGCTCCTCTGTCCATGAGATTTTCCAGGCAAGGATACTGAAGTGGGCTGCCATTTCCTTCTCCAGGGGATCTTCCCAACCCAGGGACTGAATCCAGGTCTCCTGCACTGCAGGCAGATTCTTTACCAACTGAGCTACAAGGAAAGTCCTTGGAAAAAGAGTAGGTAACAATTGAATGCTTACTATGTTCCAGAAATTGTCCTAAGCTTTAAATGTATTTTAGTTATTCACAAGTCAAAACAACTCCAGGAGGTAGGTATTATTATTTTTATTATTCTTACCTGAAAGATAAGGAAATTGAGGCATAGAGAGTTTGAGTGATACGCTCAATGTTTCAGAGTTCGTAAGTGGCACAACTGGGATTCATACTTAGGACTCTAACTTCAGAGATTATGCTATTAACCACTAAACCAAATTGTCTTTGTGCTACCCACTACCCAGCTTCATTTTTTGGAATCAGTGGTGAAGACTCAGACCTTGCAGTTAATGTAATTCTTGAATTGAATCCTAGCTCCTCTAGGTACCAGATATGCAATCTTGTGGGCAAAGACTTTTCTCTATATAAATTTATTTACCTGTAAAATGAGCAATATAATGACTACTACACAGTTATTGGGGCTTCCCTGGTGGCTCAGGTGGTAAAGAATCTGCCTGCAATGAAGGAGACCTGGGTTCGATTCCTGGGTCAAGAAGATCCCCTAGAGAAGGGAATGGCTATACACGCCAGTATTTTTGCCTGGAGAAGCCTATGAACAGAGAAGCCTACTGGGCTACATGCCATAGAGTTGCAAAGAGTCAGACACAGCTAAGCAATTAAGCATGCATGCACATAGTCATTGTGTGATGAATAATAAAATATTCCCTATTTCTCTAATACATAAGAGGTATTTAATAAATGGCAGTTCCTGTTATTTTCTCTGTACAAACCTAACTCATATTAGGGCATTTGTAAATATAAACTGTACATGATGACCATAAAACATTTGGTTATTCTGTAAAATCACATTGCACAATATATCTATTTTAAATAATATAAAATATAATTTCCTTCCAAGGGTTTTTTATAAAATTAGACTCACCTTAGTAAATATAGGTAAAAATGCACTTCATGCACCATTTCTCAAAAATTCTGTTTTTCAGTTAAATAATCTAAATAAGAGTTGCATATAAAAGTACCATAAGCATTAGATTTTTTTTTTTTTACTTTTCACATGGTTATAAAACTCAAGTGTTGGCACAAAACCAGGTTTTAACTTAGTGCAAATCTAGTCAAAATATTTAAGAAATACAAGCCAACAAATCTGGAGAACAATCTGTCAGCACTTAGTAATGTCAAGAATGTGTACTCCTGACTCAGCAATTCTCTCCTTGGAGCCTCTTCTGTTGGTGGATCCTGGAGGTTCAGGATGTTAGTTTTTTCTGAGGATGAGGGAACTGTAGGAAACCAAGGTAGACATATGGTAGACATAACCCATGGGCTAAGTGCTATGGTCAAAATTGATGATCTACATAGACAAAGAGCACACAGCTAAACCCAAAGCCACAATATTGCGATTGGAATAGCCATAAGCACATCTGTAACAGAATACTAATTTTGTAAATTAAAAATACATGCATTTACAAAACAATGCACATTTTTCAAGGATGCATACACATCAAAGGACACATATTAAGTGCATTAGAGTAGGTGAATATGGAAGGAAAAATTTGTAGTGGCAAGTGAGAATAAGTGCAAAGAATAAAAGGGAAACAAGAAACTGAATTGTGCATATTAATAACAATTTAGCATGAACTAAGGATTGTAACCAACTCCATTCTGTTTCTGAGGCCCAATAAAAACAAAAGGGAAAAAGTAAAGAAAAACAGAAAAGCAGAGAGTGAGAGAGGAGAAATAAAGGGAAAGAGGGAGGAGATGGAAGAAAAGCAGAACCACAGACAGGCCTAAATTCATACACATCCATTTAACATCATTTTTAATCTTTTCATATTAGTTCAAATTTGATTTGCATATCACAAGATCATATTTCCTGAAGATGACTACATACATTGTGCCTACTTATAGTAGGTTCATACAATGACTGCAGACATTTAGAAATTAAATTGATTTATTTAATCTATACTTCAATTAAAACTGAAAAAAGCAAATTGCCTCTCTACCTGGCTTTGTCCTCCACTAATTCTGCTGAACATTGGCTATTAGGGGATAGTTCCTATAGTATTTATCAGTTCTAATTTTCATCAGTCCTAGTTTTCATAGCCAGAGAGAGCTCCTGAATAATAAAAGGGTAGAGTATGCTTATGTCTGCATACTTGTATTGGTGCACAAAGATTATATAAATTCTATTTCTCTTAGTTAATTTTTCTGCTATGGATAGTATGGCTAAATTAAAGGCATATATAAAGCATTAAGTGACGCTGAAAAGGACAGAGGCTGGAGGGTTTTGAGGGAGAGTAAAGAGGGTTGGCAAGGTAGAGAACTGGCTTCCACACAAACACTACAAGAGTTAACCCCGACTCAAGCCTTCTTAAAACATCTACTGTTAATATCCAGCAGAGAAACTGGAAAAGTAGATTCTTCAGTTAGCAACCTTAGGAAAATAACCTACAGAATAAAATCCATTCCAATTTTGACCAATTTCCATTTGCCTAGATAAGTCCCATGTGCATTCATAATTAAATATTAAACTTTCTGGAAATCAAGGAAGGAAAAGTAGATTTGAATACATTGCATTTAAAACTTCTGAGTATTAACAATAAAATAAAAACTGAATGAGTAATAAACATATAGGCTATACCTCTATGAAAAATATTAAAATCCTAATATAAAAATAAACAAAGCAAGTTCATAAGAAAGAAAAATAAATAAATAGGAAATAAACAAAAACTTAATTTCATTATGTTGAAGACATACTAAATAAGAACTAAAAGAGAACATTATTTTTTAATGATTTAGTAAACGTTAATTTGTGGTTGAGAGAATGAAGCTTCTGGATACCTTTGTGTATATGTGAAAGCCCATGTCTGTGTTCATTAGTGAGTCTTAATGCATTGGACATCCTCTGCTGTGGGAAAATATAATCTTCTTTGAGGAAATAAAAAATCACCTTCATAACTAGCTTTTAGCCACAACTTTATTTAGACTGCACAGTAAAAAAGAATCTGATCTAATCAACCTAGGCTATATGGTCACATGATTTGTGACAATGATTACACTACAATAGAATGGTGATCTTTTTATTAGTTCACCATATGGACCCTTTGAAACTCAGCAGGACTCTGTAGGGCTCTTGAGCATGAAGGCCTTTCTGTGTCCCCTATTTCTTGTTTGTAGAGAATTGGCTTCAGCCTCCATGACCTTCCCTGAGTACCAAAGGGCAGGTTCAAACAGTCATTGATCAGGGAAGGAAGGGTATGCAGAGATAAGTGAGGAGCAGTCAAGAAGCCATAATGTAGACTTGGAACAATATAGTGGTATCTCCTCAAGGGATACATATAAAAATATCTTTGTGCTTTTCTGCAGAATTAAACCCCCAGCAAATGGAAGATGTTAACTACTTGATGAAACATTCTTTATTTCAGAGAGACGGTCACAGTTTGATAACCTCCGGAACAACAGAAACTCATCAGGAGACCACCAGAGGGAGATGGCTCAAAATGGCAGAGTAAAAGGACATGAGCTAAGCCTTTCTTACAAAAAACAAAACAAAACAAACAACAACAAAATCACAACTAACCATTGAACCATTGAACAATGATCATCAAAAAACAAAACAAAACAAAAACAAAAAAATTCTGGAACCTACAAAAAAAGAAGACGATACCCTATATCTAAAGTCAAAGAAGAAACCACAAAAAGATGGTAGGAGGGGCACACTCACAATAAAATCAAATCCCATACCTACAAGGTGGGTGGCCTAGAAACTGGAAAATAATTATACCCTAGGAGTGAAAATCTTGAGGCACACATCAGACTTCCCAACCTGGAAGTTTGGCAATGGGAGGAGGAACTGCCAGAGAATCTGGCTTTGTAGGTCAGAAAGATCTGATCATGGGAATTCCACAGTGCTGAGGGAAACAGAAACCCTACTCTTGGGGGATGCTCACAATTTCTTGGGCACACCAGGAGCCAGTGAAAAACAAACAAACAAACAAAAACTGACCTCATAAGGGACTGGGCCAGACCTGCCTGCTGCAGAGGTGGAGGGCGGCTGTAATTCGCAGGGACAATGACCCTGCAGAGGCAGTTCTCGGAAATGCTGCTTGGTGTGAACGTTCCTGAAAGCTGCAGTGTCCTCCCTAACAGCCTGTGGGCTCCAGGGCTGGGTCACCCTAGGCAAAACAACCAACAGAGTGGGAACACAGGTCCACTGATCAGCAGATAGCCTGCTTAAAGTCTTTCTGAGCATGGCCCTGCCCACCCAAGGGAAAAGACCCACCCACCTCTACCCACCAGCAGGCAGGAACCAGTCCCTCCAACCAGGAAGCCTGCACAAACCTCTTAGATGGTCTGATCCACCAGAGGGCAGAGAGCAGAAGCAAGATGAGCTACAATCCTACAGCCAGTGCAGTGGAAACTGCAGTTACAGAAAGTCAGAAAAATGGGATGGCAGGGGCATATGTCCCAGAAGAAGGAACAAGCTAAAATCTCAGAAGAAGAACCTAGTGAAATGGATATAGGTAATGTAGTGGAAAGAGAATTCAGAGTAAAGATAGTGAAGATGATCCAAGATCTCAGAAAAAAGAATGAAGGCACATATCCAGAAGATACAAAAAATGCTTTAATAGGACCTAGAAGAACTTAAGAACAAGTAATGAGAGATGAACAATATAATAATTGAAGTGAAAAAAACACTAGAAACAATCAATAGCAGAAGAACTGAGGCAGAAGAATGGGTAAGTGAGCTGGAAGACAGAATAGTCTTGTGTCAGAAATCACTGACACAAAAGAGAATAAAGGAAAAAGAATAAAAAGAAAAGATGACAGTCTAAGAAATTTCATGTGTGGGACAATGTCACACACAGCAGCATTTGTATTGGAGGGGTATCAGAAGGAAAAGAAACAGGTCATAAAGCAACAGTTAGAACTGGACATGGAACCATGGACTGGTTCAAAATTGGGTAAGGAGTAGGTCAAGGCTGTATACTGTCACCCTGCTTATTTAACTTATATGCAGAGTACATCATGTAAAATGCAAGGGTGAACGAAACACAAGCTGGAATCAAGAGTGCTGGGAGAAATATCAATAACCTCAGATACGTAGATGACATCACCCTTAGGGCAGAAAGTAAAGAACTAAAGAGCCTCTTGATGAAAGTGAAAGAGGAGCGTGAAAAAGTTGGCTTAAAATTCAACATTAAGAAACCTAAGATCACTGCATCTGTTCCCATCACTTCACAGCAAATAGATGGGAAAACAATGAAAACAGTGACAGACTTTATTTTCTTGGGCTCTAAAATCACTGCAGATGGTGACTGAAGTCATGAAATTAAAAGATGCCTTCTCCTTGGAAGAAAAGTTATGACAAACCTAAACAGAACATTAAAAACCTGAGACATTACTTTGCCAACAACGGTCCATATAGTCAAAGCTATGGTTTTTCCAATAGTCATGTTTGGATGTGAGAGCTGGACCATAAAGAAAGCTGGGCACCAAAGAACTGATACTCTTGATCTGTGGTGTTGGAGAAAACTCTTGGGAGTCTCTTAGACTGCAAGGAGATCAATCCAGTCAATCCTAAAGGAAATCAATCCTGAATATTCATTGGAGGGTCTGATGCTGAGGCTGAAGCTCCAATACTTTGGCTACCTGATGCAAAGAACCGATTCATTAAAAAAGATCCTGATGCTGGGAAAGATTGAAGGTAGGAGAAGAAGGGGATGACATAGGATGGTTGAATGGCATCATCAATTCATGGACATGAGTTTGAGCAAGCTTCAGGGGATGGTGAAGGATAGGGAAGCTTGATGTGCTGCAGTTCATGGAGTTGCAAAGAGTTGGACGTGCTTGAGTAACTGAACAACAACAGAAGGAGAAGAGACAGAGAAATGACCTGAGAAAATATTGGAAGAGATAACAGCTGCAACTTTCTTAACATGGGAAAGGAAACAGTCACCCAAGTCCAGGAAACACAGAGTCACAGGCAGACTAAACCAAAGCAGGGGCACACTGAGACACGTAGTAATCAAATTGACAAAAAGTAAAGACAAAGAAAAAATATGAAAAACAATGAAGGAAAAGCAAAAAATAACATACAGGGGAACTCATATAAGGAAACTCATATGAGCTGATTTCTCTGCAGAAACTCTGTAGGTCAGAAGAGAGTGACACAATATACTTAAAGTGATGAAAGGGGAGAACCTACAATCAAGAATACTCTAATATGCAAGACTCTCAAACAGATTTGACAGAGAAATCAAGAATTTTATAGAGAAGCAAAGGAAAAGTGAATTCAGTACCACTGGACCAGCTTTGTAACAAATGTTAAAGGAACCTCTCTAAGTGGGAAAGAAAAGGACAAAACTGGAAATGAGAAAATTGGAAAAGCTCACCAGTGAAGGCAAAAATATAGCAAACAAAGGAAATCATTTGCAGACAAATATATAAAAAAATAGGAATTGTGAGATGAGAAAACAAATACAGGATATTGAAAATACATTTGAAAGTATAGACCAAAAAGTTAAAACAATCTTATTTATATAACATGGAAATATAAAAAACTCATGGTAGCTGCAAATCAAAAATCTACAATAGATACATACACAAAAGAGAAAAAGGAATTCGAACACAACATTAAAGTTATTCATCAATTCACAAGAAAATAAAAGAGAAAGCGAAGTAAAAGGACCTACAAAAGCAAATCCAAAATAACAATAAGAACATATGTGTCAATAATCGCTTTAAACGTAAAAAGTTCAAATGTTCCAAACAAAAGATAGCCTGGCTGAATGGATACAAAAACAAGACATGTACATATCCTGTCTACAAGAGACCCACTTCAGATCTAGGGATACATAGCCTGAAAGTGAGGGGATGGAAGAAACCTATTCCATTCAAAAAGAATAGTTGGAGTTCAAAAGAAAGCTGGAGTAACATCACTCATATCAGGAGAAAAAAGTAGACTTTAAAACAAAGATTATTTGTAGGACACTACATACTGATCAATGGATCAATCCAAAAAGAAGGTATAACAATTGTAAATATATGTACATCTAACATAAGAGCACCACAATATAAGGAAAATACTAAAAGCCTTAAAAGGAGGAAACAGTAACACAATAATAGCGGGGATTTTAACACCATACTTTCATCAATGGATAAATAATCCAGACAGAAAATCAATAAGGACACACAGGCCTTAAATGACAGATTAAACCAGATGGATTTCATTGATATTATGAGAATTCTATCCAAAAACAGCTGAATACAGATTCTTCTCATTTGCAAATGGAACATTCTCCTGGACTCATCTGATGCTCTACATGTTGAACCCCAGCAAATTTAAGAAAATTGAAACCATATCGAGTATAATTTTCAAGCACGACCCTATCAGATTAGAAATCAACTATATAAAAAAAATTAAATGCAAACACATGGAAGCTAAATAATATGCTTAAACAACCAATGGATCACTTAAGAAATATAAAAGGAAATTAAAAAAAACCTAGAGACAAATGAAATCATGATGATCCAAAATCTATGGGATGTGACAAAAGCAGTTCTAAGAGAGAAGTTTATAGCAATAAAATCTTACCTTAGGAAAGAAGAAAAATCACAAATAAACAATCTAATCTTATTCCTAAAGCAATAAGAGAAAGAAGAATAAGCAAAACCTAAAGTGAAGATAAGGCAAGAAATAATAAAGAACAAAGTAGGTATAAATGAAATAGAAATGAAGAAAACAATAGAAAAATCAGTGATACTAGAAGCTAGTTCTTTGAAAAGGTAAGCAAAGTTGATCAACCTTTAGCCAGACTCACCAAGAAAAAGAGAGAGAGAGAGATCTAATTAATAAAATTAGAAATGAAAAAGGAGCAGTTACAATGTAAATTCAAGAAATGCAAAGGACGGCAGTTATTGCTTTTCAGTCACTAAGTCATGTCTGAAACTTTCCAACTCCATCGACTGCAGCATGACAGGCTTCCCTGTTCTTCACCATCTCCCAGAATTTGATAAATTTGTGTCTGACCGTGATGCCTTGCAGCCATCTCATTCTCTGTCGCTCCCTTCTCCTCATGCCCTCAATCTTTCCCAGAACCAGGGTCTTTCCAGTGAGTCAGTTCTTTGCATTATGTGGCCAAAGTATTGGAGCTTCAGCTTCAGCATCAGTCCTTCCAATCCAGTGTTGATTTCCCTTAGGATTGACAGGTTTGATCTCCTGGCTGTCCAATGGACTCTCAAGAGTCTTCTCTAGCACCACAATTTGAAAACATCAATTCTTCAGTGCTCAGCCTTTTTTATGGTCCAAATCTCACCTCTATACTTGACTACTGGAAAAATCATAGCTTTGTCTATACAGACCTTTGTTGATAAAATGATGTCTCTGCTTTTTAATATGCTGTCTATGTTTGTCATAGCTTGCCTTACAAGGAGCACGCATCTTAATTTCATGGCTGCAATAATTGTCTGCAGTAATTTTGGAGCCCAGGAAAACAAACTCTGTCAGTTTCCACTTTCTCTCTACATATTTGCATGAAGTGATGGGATTGTATACCATCATCTTAGTTTTTTTAATGCTGAGTTTTAAGTCCACTTTTTTGCTTTCTTCTTTCACCCTCATCAAGAGGCTCTGTAGTTTTTTCACTTTCTGACATTAGATTTATATCATCTACATATCTGAAGTTGTTGGTATTTCTCCTGGCAATCTTGATTGCAGCTTGCAATTCATCTAGTCCCTCATTTTGTATGATATATCTGCATTGAATTTAAATAAGCAAGGTGAAAAATATAACCTTGATGTAGTCCTTCCCCAATTTTGAGCCAGTCATTGTTCCATGTCTGGTTCTAACTGTTTTTTCTTGCTGCATACAGATTTCTCAAGAGGCTGGTAAGGTGGTCTGATATTCCCATCTCTTTAAGAATTTTCCACAGTTTGTTGTGATCCACACAGTCAAAGGCTTTAGCATAGTCAATGAAGCCAAACTAGGTGTTTTTCTGGAATTCCTTTGCTTTTTCTATGATCCAATGGATGTTGGCAATTTGTTCTCTGGTTCTTCTGCATTTTCCAAATCCAGATTCTACCTCTGGAAGTTTTCAGTTCATGTGTTGTTGAAGTCTTGCTTGAAGGATTTTAAGCATTACCTTGCTAGAATGTAAAATGAACTCAGTTGAACGGTAGTTTGAATATTCTTTGGCATTGCCTTTCTTTGGAATTGGAATGAAAACTGACCTTCCTAAAGGATTAAAAGATGCTGTTGCAAACAACACTTGCCAATAAAGTGGACAAACTAGGAGAAATAGAAAAACTCTTAGAAAGGAATAGCCTTCGAAGACTGAACCAGAAAGAAATAGAAAATATGAGCATGCTAGTCACAAGTAATCAAATTGACCCAGTGATAAAAAAACTTCCAACAAACAAAATTCCAGGATGAGATGGCTTCACAAGTGATTTCTAAGAAGCATTTATAGAAGAGTTAACACCTATTCTTCTGAAATTATTCCCAAAATTTACAGAGAAAGGAATATACCCATATCATTCTGTGAGGTCCCCATCACCCTAATACCAAAAGCAGACAAAGATACCACACAGACACCAAAAAGAAAACTACACGCCAATATCACTGATGAACATAGATGCAAAATCTCTAAACAAAATACTAGCAGTCCAAATTCATCAACACATTACAAGAATAATATACCATAATTAAGAGAAGTTTATCAGTAGGAAATCAATAAACACCTGTAGTAACAGGCAAATTTGGCCATAGAGTACAAAATGAAGCAGGGCAAAGGCTAATAGAGTTTTGCCAAGAGAACACACCGGTCATAGCAAACTCATTCTTCCAACAAGATAAGAGAAGACTCTACACATGGACACACCAGATGCTCAATACAGAAATCAGATTATTATATTTTTGCAGCCAAAGATGGAGAGGCTCTATACAGTCAGTAAAAATAAGACCAGGAGCTGACTGTGGCTCAGATCATGAACTGCTTATTGCCAAATTCAGACTTAAATTGAAGAAAGTAGGGAACACCACTAGGCCATTCAGGTATGACCTAAATAAAATCCCTTATGATTATACAGTAGAAATGACAAATAAATTCAAGGGATTAGATCAGGTAGACAGAGTGCTGGATGAACTATGGACAGAGGTTCATGACATTGTTCAGGAGACAGGGATCAAGACCATCCCCAAGAATTAGATATGCAAAAAAACAAAATGGCTGTCTGAGGAAGCCTTACAATTAGCTGTGAAAAGAAGAGAAGTGAAAGGCAAAGGAGAAAAGAAAAGATATATCCATTTGAGTGCAAAGTTCCAAAGAATAGCAAGGAGAGATAAGAAAGCCTTCTCAGTGATCAGTGCAAAGAAATAGAGGAAAACAATGTAATGGGAAAGACTAGAGATCTCTTCAAGAAAATCAGAGATACCAAGGGAACATTTCATGCAAAGATGGGCTCAATAAAGGACAGAAAGGGTATGGACCTAACAGAAGCAGAAGAAATTAAGAAGAGGAGGCAAGAATACACAGAAGAACTATACAAAAAAGACCTTCATGACCAAGACAATCACAATGTTATGATCGCTCACCTAGAGCCAGACATCCTGGAATATGAAGTGGGCCTTAGGAAGCATCACTACTAACAAAGCTAGTTCAGTTTAGTTCAGTCGCTCAGTTGTGTCTGACTCTTTGTGACCCCATGAATTGCAGCACGCCAGGCCTCCCTGTCCATCACCAACTCCCGAAGTATACTCAAACCCATGTCAATCGAGTCGGTGATGCCATCCAACCATCTCATTCTCTGTCATCCCCTTCTCCTCCTGCCCCCAGTCCCTCCCAGCATCAGGGTCTTTTCCAATGAGTCAACTCATAGCATGAGGTGACCAAAGTACTGGAGTTTCAGCTTCAGCATCAGTCCCTCCAGTGAACATCCAGGACTGATCTCCTTTAGGATGGACTGGTTGGATCGCCTTGCAGTCCAAGGGACTCTCAAGAGTTTTCTCCAACACCATAGTTCAAAAGCATCAATTTTTCGGCACTCAGCTTTCTTCACAGTCCAACTCTCACATCCATACATGACCACTGGAAAAGCCATAGCCTTGACCAAATGGACCTTTGTTGGCAAAGTAATGTCTCTGCTTTTTAATATGTTCTCTAGGTTGGTCATAACTTTCCTTCCAAGGAGTAAGCGTCTTTTAATTTCATGGCTGCAATCACCATCTGCAGTGATTTTGGAGCCCAAAAAATTAAAGTCTGACACTGTTTCTACTGTCTCTCCAACTATTTCCCATGAAGTGATGGGATCAGATGCCATGATCTTAGTTTTCTGCATGTTAAGCTTTAAGCCAACTTTTTTTCACTCTCCTCTGAACTGAACTATCTTAGTGTTGCCATCATATTTCAATATCAGCAAATCAATCATTGTGTTATACCACATTAACAAATTGAAGATTAAAAATTATTGATCATTTCAACATATGCTGGAAAGCTTTTTGAAGAATTCAACACCCAATTAGATAAACATTCTGTAGAAAGTATGCATAGAGGGAACATAATCCAACCTATTAAAATCCATTTATGACAAAAAGGGCTACAGTCCTTGGGATCACAGAGAGTTGGATACGACTTAATGACTAAACAGTAACAAGCAACAAACCAACAGCTAATACCATATTCAAAGGTGAAAAGCTGAAAGCTTTTCCTCTAAGATCAGGAGTAAGACAATGATGCAACTCTCATCATTTTCATTCAGCATATTTTTGGAAGTCCTAGCTCTGGCACTCACAGAAGGAAAACAAATAAAAATAATTGAAATTGAAAAAGAAGTAAGACTGTCACTATTTGCACATGACATGATACTATCCATAAAATATCTTGAAGATGCTATCAAAAAACTATTAGAGCTTATCAATGAATTTGGTAACGCTTCAGGTTACAAAGTTAATCCACAGAAATCTTTTGCACTAACAACAAAAAATCAGAAATAAAAATTAGAGAAATGATCCCACTTACCATTGCATTATAAAGAATAAAATACCTGTGAATAAAACCTGAAGGAAGTAAGGTACCTTAAGGAGCTAAAAGCTTGTGCTCAGAAAACTATAATACACTGCTGAAAGAAATAAAATATGACACAATCAGATAGAGAGATATATCATGTTCTTTGATTGGAAGAATCAATATTGTGAAAATGACTATACTACACAAAGTGATCTATAGATTCAATGCAATCTCTATCAAATTACCAATGGTGCTTTTCACAGAATTAAAAAAAAAGTGTGTGTGGAGACACAAATGACCCTGAATCGCCAAAGCAATCTTGAGGAAAAAAAAAAGAAAAAAGATGTGGAGGAAGTCAGGCTGACTTCAGATTATACTACAAAGCTACAGTTATCAAAATAGTTTGGTACTGGTACAAAACCAGAAATGCATATGATTGAATCAGGATAGAAATAAACCCATGCACCTCTGGTCAATTAATCTATGACAAATGATGCAAGACTATACAATGGAAGAAAGACAGTCTCTTCCATAAATGATGCTGGGAAAATTAAACAGCTACATTAAAAAAAATGACACTTGAACATTATTTAACAGATAAACAAAAAATAAGCTCGATATCTATTAAAGACATAAATGTAAGGCTGGATACTACAAAACTGTTAGAGGAAAACTTAGGCAGATCATTCTTTGATGTAAATCACAGCAACATTTTTTTTCAATCTATTTTCTGGTGCAATAGAAATGAAAGCAAAACTAAAAAAAAAAGGGGGGGACCAAATTAAACTCAAAAGCTTTTGCATAGCAAATAAAATCACAAACAAAATGAAAAGACAACTCACAGAATAGGAGAAATATTTGCAAACAAAGTGACCTATAAGGGATTAGTTTCCAAAATTTACAAACAGCTCATGTGGCTCAACATCTAAAACGCAAGCCGAGCAATCAAAATAGACATTTCTCCAAAGAAGACATGCAGATGGCCAAGAAATACATGAAAAGATGCTCAACATTACTAATTATTAGATAAATGCAAATCAAAACTACAATAAGGTATCACCTCACACCAGTTAGAATGGCCATCATCAAAAAGTCTACAAACAATCTATGCTGGAGAAGGTTTGTATAAAGGGAAACCCTCCTACACCGTTGGGAATGTAAATTGGTGCAACCAGTATGGAGATTCCTTAAAAAAAACTAAAAATAGAGTAACTAAATATATCTGGCAAAACCCATAATTTGAAAAGAGACATGCACCCCAGTGTGCATAGCAGCACTGTTTACAATCACTAGACATGGAAGCAACCTATTCATTGACAAGTGAATGGATAAAGAAGATGTGGTACATATATAATAGAACATTAGCCATAAAAATAGTGAAATATGCCATTTGCAGCAACATGGATGGGCCTGGGGATTATCATACTAAGCGAAGTAGTCAGACAGAGAAAGATAAATATCATATGATGCTGCTTTGGTATCTAAAAATGAAACAAACAAACTTACTTACAAAAAACAGAAGTAGGCTCACAGACTTGGAGAATGAACTTACAGTTACCAGGAGAAAGGTGGGTGGGAGAGATAGTTAGGGAGTATGGAACTGATTTGTACACTCTATTATATTTAAAATATTTAACCAATAATGACCTACTGTATAGCACAGGAAACTCTGATCAATATTCTCTGGGAAAATAATTTGAAAAAGAATAGATCCATATACATGCATAACAATCAGTTTGCTATATACCTGAAACTAACACTCCGGGATAGAATAAAAATAAATAAATAAATTGAAGTTTAAAAAGCAGGAGACCATCTGAAGCTAGATTAAAGGAATGCAGGTCCTATACACACCCTGATCCTTATCAGCAAACCTGTCCTTGAATTTTTGCTATGAAATTCCTCCCCAAATTCCCCCAAGTTGGGATACATAGCTTCAAGGTCATGAGCCTGCTCTGCCCGCTTTGCTTAGCAAAGTAATAAAGCTTTTCTTTTCTGCTTCACCCAAAACTCTGTCTCAACTTGGCTCTAGTGAACAGAAGCTGAGTTTTCCCATCACCTTCCCTACTTATTCCTAGGACTAAACCCAGTGTGAATACTGTTAGAAAAGTGTGTTCCTCTCTCTCAGGTTGGGAACATTTCAAACTCCCTTGGAAACGAACAAGGCTTGAGGCAGCAACCTCATCTCCCTATTTTTTCCTCTGTTTTAATGCAGTATGGAATGGATTTAGGAGCTGCTAGCTGCTCCAAATAGGAGTTTACAGAACATTACATGAGTAAAGAGATACAGCTAATAGAGGTTGTCACAAAGTGACAGATGATAGGTGACCCTGGAACAGAAATTTCAGGGCATACAGCCAAATTTGGGATTAGTTGAAACAAGAAAGAACAGTTCTGAATATTTGTAGTCCTAAAAATAGCTGAGCAAGGATAGAGTCATCAGAGGGAGGAACCGCAAACCCCAGGGTGACCAATCAGTCAGGTTTGTTTGGGACTGACATGGGCTCCAGGACATAGCTCTTTCGATTTTAAAGTTGAGAAGGCATCAGGAAAACCAGAATGAGTTGGTAGTTTGCAGCCCTATCAGGCTTTAACTATGCCAAAAAATTAGGCCTCAACTTCCACAGAGTTAGACTTCACTCTCAGGTACCATGAAGATACCCAGTGGGTCCCTAGGAACTGAGACCTATACCTACTCTATCTTCACTTGGTCTTATAAACTCAATCCTGTATGGAGATGCCATCTTAATTAGAAATAAGGGGTGGAGGTACAAGTCCAGGTCGAAGGAACCCTTAAACCCTACACATTTACCTGGAAGAGACTGATTTTACAAAAAAAAAAAAGTTTAAATCAAAAAAAGATTCTCATAATTGACAAGTTTGTGTCCTTCCTCTTTTTAGCATTGTGGGATCTAGACTAAGGGGCAGTAAGAGGTCTGTTATAGAACATGAAGGAGCTATAATGTTATGGACCTGTAGGATGGGGTAAATAGGTTTTGATATCACTACACTTGTGTGGTGGTTTTATAGTATGGCGACTTAGCCAAGCTGAAGTGATGTCTTGAGAATTCTTTTCCCTGCTTGCTTCGGATTAGGATAGATCAGCAGGGCAATTTGTGCAAGATTTGTAAGGCAACAGTGGCACAGAAACCATATTTATGCTAGGGAGTTTGGTTTAGAATTGGGTGCTGCTGTGGTTTACAGCCATCATCCTGTATGTACTGGCTCGTCTGTGGACCTGTATCCTTGTAGTGCTTCTTGGATCATCCTGCAGATTCTTCTAACTCTGAGTCTTTTTTTTTTGCTTCTCCATGGCACTATGGCTCTTCGACCTTGCATGTTGGAGGCTTAGAGGCAGTGAGACATAGATACAAACGCCAGTGAAAGATGGAGGCAGGGCCCAGCATGTGCTCCTGAACTCCACCATATCCTACCAGGCTCTGGTTTGTTCCTGCTCCCCCTACTTCTCATCCACTTTCCTTTCCTCATGCTGGCACCTGTAAACTTCAAGCAAAACTTCAGATAGAAGAGCAAAAGGCCTAGGCTGATTGTCTAACTAGCTCCCATAATCCTCAAGGTCTACACCCTAAAATATTTGTATTATGTTTCTCAGAATGGTTCATTTTTGTGTTGGTGTCTATAGAATTCCTAACAGGCATTAACAATGCTGCTATTATCTTAATTTTTCAGATGAAGCCACTGTAGCTGAAAGAGTTTTAATCATTGACCTCACATCTCACAGTCCATAAATAGCAGCCTGAGATTTTAACCCAGGGTTCTCAGACTTGGTTTTCCACAGTCATTATCATCCCTGGGAAGTTACTCTATCATGTTAGACACTGACTATTAAAACTCTGGCAGAATAAAACAAAGAGCAGGTAATTCAGGAGAGTAGGGAATTGGTTCTTCTAGAAAACCATGAAGGATAAGTTCTGGTTTCCTGAGCTTGAAGGATCCTGATACCAACACTGGCAATAATAATGACACTTACCCTGTGTCAGGCTTTTCTTAAGTGCTTTACACTTTAAGCATTTAATCCTTAAGGCAACTATAAGAGGTAGGGTTTATTAGTGATTGCATTTTATAGATGGGCAAGATTACTCAGTAGGTTGGCATAGAGCCAGGATTCCGATTCAGAAAGTTGGCCTACCGTGATGTATTTTCTGAACAAAACAGATAGTACAAGGAGGGCTGATGTTCATGAGAGTTAGAACTTCACTGAAGACTAATTTTACCCATCTCACAAATTTGTTGAGGTAACAGCACAGGCCAGGAAAATAAAGGCCTGTCACTTAAAAAAAAACACAGAAAATAGACAACAAAATAAAACTTAAGGATTTTCCTCAGCCAACTTACATCTTACACTTTTACAAGATATTAAATTGCTAGCAAAAAACAAAGCTTTGAGCAACTGAATACTGAAACCACCATTATTACTAAGTACTAAAATAAATTTTATTAAAGTGAAATTTCAGAACACAACTAAATATAAGTCCACTTACCTGTCCACAGTAGAGCCAATCTATTGATACTGGGTTGTGGTGGAGGAAAGTACGTTTGTTTCGAGGTACCCAACATGGGGCCAAACAAGGAGCACAGGCAGCTCATGTTAAAAGACCTGAACAAAAGACCAACAGATTTCAGGGAAGGGCTTTTCAAGGCAAGGTGAGGGAGATGGTCATTGGTGCATGAGAAGCTCATGTCCATTCTTCTGATTGGTTGGTGTTGAGATAAC
This sequence comes from Odocoileus virginianus, assembly GCF_023699985.2. Classification (NCBI taxonomy): domain Eukaryota; kingdom Metazoa; phylum Chordata; class Mammalia; order Artiodactyla; family Cervidae; genus Odocoileus; species Odocoileus virginianus. The sequence goes on from NC_069697.1 coordinate 36,559,591, forward strand.
AGTGTAACATTTTGGGAGTCAATATCATCAAATTTCTAGTTGTAACTGGTCTGGGTTCTATGTGCCGGGGGTTGGCAGCTATTTGCTATCTGTCTGGTGAGAAGGATTTTAATATCTGTAGAACAACCAAGGATATAGCTCAGGATATAATCTATAACCCTTGAGGAGAAACTAAATGTCTTCACTTTGTGTTGTGGCCAAATTATTATTATTTTGTCTTGCTTGACTTTTTCATTTGTTTCTGCATTTTTTCATTAATCTGTTTTAATTTGTTCTTTGGAACTCAGTGAAAGACTAAGAGGCTAAAGTTTCCCTACAAATAAGTGGGAGGGGACACAGGAGGTCCCCAGGAAACCCTGACAGGATCCTACTTGGTTTAAAGAATCATCAGTTTGCTTGACCTGTGGATTGTCAGATTCCTCAAGTGTCCATAGGAAAAAAAATTAGCTACACTAAGATTTTTGTTTAGTGGTATTCAGTTATAAATCACTGATTCTCATACTATCCAGGAAATCTGTTTAGTTGCATTTAATTTTGATAAATTATATTTATAAAAATAAAAGATAGCCTTAGTGTTCATCTAAATTATTCACAGAATGGAAAGTGAAAGATGAGGTATAGAGAGGACATTGGCTCTAAATGCAACGAAGGAAAAATGAAGAGAAAAAAAGAATGCAAGCACACTGGAGAGTTTCCAGAGTGTTTACTTTAATTCTTGGAATTAAGATTTTCAAATTAAGTATCACTCCATTGGAATGCAACTGGCTCATCCAATGCTAAGCCAAGCATACTAAAGAATCTGCAAAGAGGGATTGGATCAAGATGGCAGAGTAAGAGGGTGTGGAACTTACCTCCCCTCACAAACACATCAAAAATATATCTGCATGTAGAACAATCCTCATGGAAAACTAACTGGAAAGTAGCAGAAAAACTCTTAGACAATGAAAGCTGTTAGAAAGATTTCCACATAACCAGGTAAGACGGATAAAAGGCCTGGAGTCAAGACCTCCATCTCTGGGAGATATTTGAAAGAAAGACAATGCTTACATGGGGGGACTGCCATGCTAGGGAGCAAGCAGGTGAAGCCACAGACTGGGAGTCCCAATACTGGATCTGAAGCAGAAGAGACAAGCCGCCTTGGCTGCTAGGAGAAGTGATGGGACAGATAGAAAGGCTGGAGAAGTCTAAACTCCACTCACAAAGACTGCATGGGTGCTGGCTGGCCAAAAATCAGGGCTCTCCTGCCTTGCCACACTTCCCAGTTTGAGAGAGGTGAATGCTTTATCTCTTTTCATTCCATACCACATCTTTGCCTGGGATCTGGGCCAGCAGGGTCCTGGGAAAAGATTTGGACTAGCTACACAGAGACAGGACCTGGGGTGTGGTTCAGGTGGGGCTGCAGTGGCTATTGTTTGTGTTTACATAAGCAGCACATCAGGAAGGATCACAACCAGCATATCCGGGCTCCTGCGACTAGTTAAGCCAATGGTCCAGCCCCACCTATTTCAGCCACAGCAGACAGGTCCTGGGAGAAGACTCAGTCTGGATACACAGAGGTGGCTTAGGGGCTTGGGGTGTGGCCGAGGTGTTGTGGCAGTAGCCAGTGCTGGCAATTGTAAAGGCAGTGTCTCAGAGTAGACCAGATCTCTAAGGGCAGGACTGCTGCTTTGATCCCTGTAGCTACAATGCTCTGACCTCAGCTTCATCCTAGTGAGCACCCCAGTCCAGCCCACTCTATGCCACAACCTTGTACTAGATCTGGATAACCAAATAGGGGAAGGAATGCAACCCTGGGCTGCATCTGAGTGGAGTGTCTGGATGGAGCTGCAGATGCCTACACAGGCAGTGTTTTAAACCCCTGTGAGCACTTGAGACTCACTTATTTCAGCACTCCCCTCCTTTGGGACAAAACATGCAATCAAAGGGAACAAAGCCTGCTTAGTCTTGACACTCAGGGCTTTTTTCTGGCAACTGGGGAGCAGACTCTACAACTGACAAGACACCAACAGTGCAGAGCAGAAAGTCCCTCTTAACAACCTGTGCAGGCTTTAGATCCTCCAACAACTACCACCCCCCCAACACTGTGATAGCAGCCCGCATACAGTGAGGAAATATGTGACTGGAATCCACATGAAAACCAGTCATTGTACCAAAGACACTGGGAACACACAACCTACATAGGGATATTCCCATGTAAACATATCCCTTTAAGGCCACAATGGATAACTGTTGCTCCTAAATTCATAGAGACAGAGAAAATTACGCAAAATGAAAAGGCAGAGGAATTACTCACAATTCAAAGGGCAAGAGAAAACCCCCAAATAAAAAATAAATGCTGAAACAGAGATTGTTAGTCTATCAGACACTGAGTTTAAAAGATGGCAATAAAAATGCTAACTGAATTAAGAAAAATTATCAATATAAATGCAGATTAATTTTACAAGGAGTGAGAAACTATAGAGATTATCCAATCAAAAATAGATAATTTATTTATGATGTAAAAAACAATCTAGAACTAATGAGTAGCCAACTTACTTATACAAAAGAATGAATAAGTGATCTGGAAGACAGAATAATAATTACCCAAGCAGCATAGCAGTCAGAAAAACAAATTTAAAAAAAAATGAAACCAACATACAAATCTGTGGGATATTATAAAATGTGCCAACTTACCCAAGAGGTTCCAGAAGGAGAAGAGAGAGAAGATCAAAAATGTATTTGAAGAAATTATGGCTGAAAATTTTCCAGAAGTAAAGAGGGAAACATACCCAGGTACAGGAAGCACAGAGAATTCCAAGAAAGGTGAGTCCAAACAGACCCACATCAAGTCACATAAAATAAAAATATGGCAAAGCTTAAGCTAAAGAGAGAATTCTAAAGACAGTAAGAGAAAAAGAGTCACACACAAGGGAACCTCCTTATATATCCCATAAGGATATCAGGTGTTTTCTCTGTAGAATCTTTGTAGGTCAGAAGGGAATGGCATGATATATTCCAACTGATGAAAGGGTAAAAAACCCTGCAACCTGAGAATACTCTACCCAGCAAATTATCATTCAGAATGGAATGAGAGATAAAGACTTTCTTATGAAAGTGATAACCTAAAGAATTTATCAATACTAAGTCCACCCTAAATGAAATGTTGAAATATCTTCTCTAAATGGAAAAGTAACAAGAATCTATAGGGAAGGGAAAACAGCAATGAAAGTGAAAGTGAAAGTCACTCAGTCTTGTCCAACTCTTTGCGACCCCATGGACTATACAGTCCCCTCTTTGCAACTCAGGGATCAAACCCAGGTGTCCTGAAAGAAATGCTGAAATGTCTTCTGTAAATGGAAAAGTAACAAGAATCTATAGGGAAGGGAAAATAGCAATAGGAAAGGCAAATATATAGTAGGTAAGGACTGAGGGTCACTTAAATAAGATGATTTGTTGTTCACTTGCTAAGTCATGTCCAACTCTTTGTGACTCCAGGCTTCCCTGCCCTTCATTATCTCCCAGAGCTTGCTCAAACTCATGTCCACTGAGTCGGTGATGCTATCCAACCATCTCATTCTCCGTTGCCCCCTTTTCCTCTTGCTCCCAATCTTTCCCAGTATCAGGATCTTTTCCAATGAGTTGGCTCTTCACATCAGGTGGTCAAAGTATTGGAGCTTTAGCTTCAACATCAGTCTTTCCAATGAATATTCAGGACTGATTTCCTTAGGATGGACTGGTTGGATCTCCTTGTAGTCCAAGGGACTCTCAAGAGTTTTCTCCAACACCACAGTTCAAAAGCATCAATTCTTCGGCACTCAGCTTTCTTTATAGTCCAACTCTCACATCCATACATGACTATTGGAAAAAATCATAGCTTTGACTACATGGATCTTTGTTAGCAAAGTAATGTCTCTGCTTTCTAACACACTGACTAATATTTAGACTAAAAAAGAAAAACATTATAAAAGTGAGTATAACTAAAAGAGTAAAAGTGTAAACTTGAAGATACAATATAGGACATCAAAAGCACAAAATTTCAGGAGGGAAATTAAGAATGTAGATCTTTAGACTGTGTTTAAACTTAAATGATTATCAGTTTAAACAAGTAGATATTATTATGAGTAAACATCCATTAATCCCAGGGTAACCACAAATCAAAAACCTAAAACAGAATCTTTAAAAAAAAAAAAAAACTCAAGCAACCACAAAAGGAAATCATCAAACCATAATAGGAAAAACAAAAGAAGAAATGAACAAAGAAGAACTAAGAAAACAACTGGAAAACAAGGAAGAATGGCGATAAGTATGCATCTATCAAAAACTGCTTTAAATGTCAATGAACTAAACGCTGTAATCAAAAGGGTGGCTCATTATATATATGAAACAAGATTCTTCAATATATTGCCTACATGAGATTCACTTCAGGGCAAAAGACACAAACAAACTGAAAGTGAAGGAATGGAATAAGATATTTCATGCAAATGAAAATTACAAGAAAGCTGAGGTAGTGATATTCATATCAGAGAAAATAGACTATAAACAAAGTCTATAACAGAAGACAAAGATGGCATTGTATAGTGATAAAGAGATCAATACAAGAAGAGGATATTGTACCCACTAACACATTCGCACTCAGTATAGGAGCACTTAAATATATAAAGTAAATACTAACAGATATAAATAGAGAGATTGACAATAATACAATATTAGTTGGAGATATGCTTTTGGTTATTAAAGGAGGGAAGAGGGACAAATTAGGGATGTGAGATTAATAGATATAAACTACTATCTGTAAAATTGATAAGCCAAAGTGATTTCCTATATAACACAAAGAATTATACTTAATATCTTCCAAAAATCTATAATGGAATATAATCTATAAAAATACTGAATCACTATCCCATATACTTGAAACAAGAATAATATTGTAAGTCAACTATACTTCAATTTACACAAAAAAGAATCTGTGAGGAGAATCAAAGTAAGTGACACTGCTTGACATAGATACAAGATTTATTTCTAAAAATCAGGAAAAATAAACCAACATGTCTTCTTAAAAGAAAATATAAGAAAGTTAAAAATCAAAAATGTTTAATAGAAGAAATGTTAATTTGACCTTATTTTATTTTTCTATTCTATTTATATTATATATAAGAAATGAAGTGATAAAAATTAATACTTTACTATCTGACTCTTAAAATGAATAAGTTAAAATTAGTCTCATTACATTACTATCAGTAGTATTTTATAGATTAGCAACAATGATTGTTCTAATTTCTGTAGGATTTGAGCTTTTACAAAATACATTTACATTCAATATCTTTGATTTTCTCTAACATCATCTGTACAAGGAAAGACAGTCATTATTATCACTGTTAAACAGATGAGAAAACTGAGTGTCAGAACTTTAAATACATTGTCCAAAGTTGAAGGCTAGAATTTGAACTTTGGTCAACTAATTTTAGAATTTGATTGATGCCTTTTATCCACATTTAAATTATTTAGCTCTCTCCTTCCTTAGTTTTTAAAAAGGTTAGCACCAAAACGTATTGCCTCTTTGCTTCTTAAATACTTTGTCAAAGTTGAGGTTATACACAATACAGCTATTTTTAAATTAAATTTTACAATACCTATAAACCTTATTTTTTCATAAAGCCTATTTTTATATAAAGGCAATTGGACTATTAAAACACATTCCCTCCACCATGATATTAAAAATAAGCCAACCAAAATCCTCACTCTTAGTCAGGTATGTGTGACCTGACTCTTAGTCTCTCTTTAATATCAGTGCTAGGTAGAAAAATTGTCAACTCAATAAGAAAGAACATTTCAGTCAGAGCAATAAATTGAACCATTGAGCTTAATTAAAAAACAAGTCTGCAATTCCCCTACCAACCTTTCTTAGACTGAGAAATTCACCTTCAGTTAGGAAGTAAAGAAGAGGCATAGCTTTCCATTTAATAAAATATCTGTGTTCTGGCATGTGAGACTCTTGACCTCTAAAAACTCTTTTGTTTTGTAAAATATGTACTTCATAATTTAACCCATTCTATGAAAGCCTACATGATGGTGGAAATTTTTATCTTGCTTCATTGACTGTTGTAACTCTGATGTCCAAAATTATGTCTGACACATGGTTGATATTTTACAGATATTTTCTTGAATGAATGAAGAAATTGTATAAGCAAAGGTTTAGGAAAGAAATTGGTTTCCTATCTACTTTTCAATAATATGGATATGTTGGCAGGATTTGGGACATTGATACAATTTTAAAATCTATTCCTCCTCTGTTCTTTACCCTATTCTCAACCCTTATGACTTCACTTATTTGATATAATCTCTACTGCCTGCTGAAAAATTGATGCTTTTGAACTGTGGTGTTGGAGAAGACTCTTGAGAGTCCCTTGGACTGCAAGGAGATCCAACCAGTCCATCCTAAAGGAGATCAGTCCTGGGTGTTCATTGGAAGGACTGATGCTGACGGTGAAACTCCAGTACTTTGGCCACCTCATGCGCAGAGTTGACTCATTGGAAAAGACCCTGATGCTGGGAGGGATTGGTGGCAGGAGGAGAAGGGGATGACAGAGGATGAGATGGCTGGATGGCATCATCGACTCAATGGACATGAGTTTGGGTGAGCTCCAAAAGTTTTTGATGGACAGGGAGGCCTGGCATACTGCGATTCATGGGGTTGCAAGGAGTCGGACAGGACTGAGCAACTGAACTGAACTGAACTGAACTACTGCCTGCATTCTTGGTGATGTAAGCAGGTAGGAACAAAAGGTTAAAGACAGTGAAGTGGTCTGGGATGGAGTAGGGTGAAGCATGGAATCCTATCTTTTCCATAGTCTTTCATCTTTTAATTAACCTCTGATAATGTCCATTTCTGTCACCAGCTTTAACTGCCCTCCATAATCTGATAAACATTAACATTGACATCTTGTCAGCTGCAAGCTTACTGCAGTACCTCCGCCAAACGGTTGGACCGCTGACAGGCGTATTTCTCTAGAACAGCTGCTAATAAAGTTAGCAGCAGCTTTGTGAAAATTGCAAGGAAGTTATCTAAATACTAAATTAATATACATGATCTAAAAATGAAAAATAATATGCAATAAAATATCAATCACAACAAAATACTTATAGCTAAATTTCAAGTTAACATTCTTTACTAGTTATTAGTTATTCTACTTTATTTAATTATAGCAAATAATTATCAAAGGAACATTAACTCTTTTTTTCCTGCAAAATTCTGTTCTCATTTGTACCTAAACTTAGGCTGCTATCTAATGAATTCTCATACCTAAGTCTCCATAGATGCGTGTCTACTGATAAACTGTAGATACACACTTTCCAAAATTAGTGTTCTTTAGTTGGAAATTTTTTCAATGTCTAAATGAATTATGAAATTTATCAAAAAGAAAAAAAATGGTTAGTCATATAAAAATATGCATTTTATGCTTTTATGGATAAACATACTTAAATTATTTAATATTCAGAAAAATAATTCACCAGAATGATTTTAATTGTGTAGCCTTTTTGTCCATTGACTCATAAAATCTCTCAAATTTAATTGTTGGCAGTGTTCAGCTTGAGTTTAGAGCTTAATCTAATAACCATGTCTGAATAGATATACAACAGAGAATGTTTTGTAAGGAAATCTTACTACCTCCTTTTTCTCAAATAGATTGTTTTGATGTGCACATCAGTCAATAGTATACTCTTTCTGTGTTGGCATTAAATTGCACTTAAATTTTGTATAAGTGATAATAATGAAAACAAAATATCATTATTATTGTGTTGACTAAAAAGTTCATTTGGGTTTTTCTCTAACATTTTGTGGGAAGACCTGAACAAACTTCTTGGCCAACCCAATGCTTATTTGAGAATATATTCCACTGCTTTATGCCCCAAATCCAACACTAAACATTTTATCTATCTTCAAGATTTAGAGATTTGGTATCATTTTTCATGAATCTGTACACACACAGTCCCTTTACTTTTTTTTTAAAAAAAAGAGTCATTAGTTCCTACATTTTAGCAGAATATTTTTAAACATACATTCACTACTCTATTTCTAAAATTCCATCTTAAAATTGTTTTTAATCAACCTTACAAACACTCCTGAATGTCATATCTCAGTAATTTCAAAATTCTGCATGTAACCTTTCCTTCCCTGTATAACCCTTGAATTGAACAATATCACCAGTATTTCCTTTTAACATTAAAATAAGATACTAATGTATGAGGATGTGAATCTAAACTTACCCGACTGATAGTGAAGTGAAGATTTAAATTTTGCTCCCCACAGGATTCTTTATATTCAAACATTTCTTGAATTACATTCAAATCAGTTTAGTTTTTCAGAATCTAAAATAAGTTTTAGTAAAATAGTTTTACACTCATGAGGTAATCTACCACATGAATTTTGAGGATGTTTGAATATACTTCCTGTGTACTTCTGGTTCAGAACACGTTAATGCTAAAAGAGCATGTAAGTCTAAAGTGGAGGTCAGAGAATCACTAAAAATCTAATTTTCTAGGGAAGTTTTGACAAATTAAGGTCTAAGGTCCAACTTGACCTGCCACCAATTTTGTAAATACAGTTTTATTAAAGTTAAGCTGCACCTATTTGTGTATATATCATCTATGATTTCACAAATGATGGCAACAGAGAACATCTGGCCTCCAAGACATAGAATACTTACCACCTCTAGGCCCTTCCTTCATCAAAAATTCTCTAGAGCATCCTATAACTACATCAAATCTGCCATATACCTCGTTATCCCTATCAGAAGATTATTTCCATTTTCAAATTCGTATATAGCCCATTGGCACTTTCCAAACAACTGCTTGTATTATTTTTGTCAGCTTCACAGCTTAAAAAAGTTAATAGTGCATATTAAAAAAGATGTAAACATGTTTTAAAGAAGGAAGCAATAGTGATTCTTAAAGCAAACAAATGAAAACAATCAACCCAGTTTTCACGATATATCACACAGCATAAAATAGAATTTTAAATGTCTATCAGATGTAAAAAGTAGAATGAAGAAAATCACAGAGGAATATGTATTTGAGTCTAATTGAAGAAATTATACAATGAGAAAGCTAGCCCTGTAAGTAGGAGTTTGTAATTTTTTTTTACTAAATAGCTTAAAATATATTTTTGAAGTATATTTTTGAATATATTTTTGAAGTCCTTTAATGACACTCTTGTAACAAGTATAAAGATTTACTATGCACATGATAAATTCTATTGAGTGCCTCAAGCCAAAAAGAAAGTGAAGTTTACTATATATGAAGGATGTTAAGATGTACTGCTGTACATTACTGTACCATAGTATTTCAGTTTTAACTTTGCATCTCTTAACAGCTTTCTCATCTGTCAACAGCTTTGGTTTTCTTAGAATCTTAAAATTCTGGATGAACTTTATTTTTTTTATTGTCTACAAACCTTTAAATGACAATATTGTTTTTAGGGTACTAGAGCCTGTCAGTGGCTTTATCATTTACCTTTTGAGAACCCCATAACTGATGGTAGAATATGGTCTTATTTCTTCCACTAGGACTACCAATATTCGTAAATTTATACTCCTTATTATAATTTGTTCCCAACACTGTCAGAAGTCAGATATTCTTGATTTATAGAGGATTCTAAAACAAGAATTTTTGAAAAGGCTTATTTTATACATATATGTATTATATGGAGAAACAGATGTTTTTATTAACTGTTTCACTGACCAAAATTTTAAAATAATTAATATTACTTATATCAGGAAAAATAATTGTAGCAGCTGATCTGTAAATGACTTTAAAAGCTATTTTAGTAATTTAAATAAATTTACTTTTTTGAAAAAAAAAAACAAACAAAAAAAATATATATATTTTTGAAGTAAAGCTAAATAGACATGATTTCAATTTTAAATTTGTAAAGTATCAATCATGACAAAGAACTTGGTAAAATATTTTAATAAATTCATTATCTAACATTATTCACATGTGTATCTCATTTAATTTTTATGTTAAAAATGAATAATTTATAGAGGAGATGCACAATAGTTAGTTGAAACAGGGAAAAGAATTTGTAGTTAAATATTTGGAGTAAAGTAGTAAAATTCAATATCTCAAGTTATTTTTTAAAAATTTTCATTGTATTTATTTATCTATTTTTTGTATGCACTGGGTCTTTGTTTTTGTATGTGGGCTTTCTCTTAGTTGCAGCAAGCAGGGGCCACTCTTCTTTTTGTGCACAGGTTTTTCATTACGGTGGCCTCTGCTCTATGGAGCACAACTAGATGTGTAGGCTTCAGTAGTTGTGGCAAGAGGGTTCAGTAGTTGTAGTTTGTGGGCTAGAGAATGCGGGCTCAGTAGCTATGGAAACGGAGAAGGCAATGGTACCCCACTCCAGGACTCTTGCCTGGAAAATCCCATGGATGGAGGAACCTGGTAGGCTGCAGTCCATGGGGTCACTAAGAGTCGGGCACGACTGAGCGACTTCACTTCCACTTCTCACTTTCATGCATTGGAGAAGGAAATGGCAGCCCACTCCAGTGTTCTTGCCTGGAGAATCCCAGGGACGGGGGAGCCTGGTGGGCTGCAGTCCATGGGGCTGCTAAGAGTCGGACACAACTGAGCCACTTCACCTTCACTTTTACTTTCCTGCATTGGAGAAGGAAATGGCAACCCACTCCAGTGTTCTTGCCTGGAGAATCCCAGGGACGGGGGAGCCTGGTGGGCTGCAGTCCATGGGGCTGCTAAGAGTCGGACACAACTGAGCCACTTCACCTTCACTTTTACTTTCCTGCATTGGAGAAGGAAATGGCAGCCCACTCCAGTGTTCTTGCCTGGAGAATCCCAGGGACGGGGGAGCCTGGTGGGCTGCCGTATGGGGTCGCACAGAGTCGGACACGACTGAAGGGACTCAGCAGCAGCAGCAGCTGTGGAACACGGGTTGAGTTGCTCCACAGCATGTGGAAGCTTCCTGGGCCAAAGACTGAACTCATGTCACCTACATTGGTAGGTGGAATCTTAGTTGCTGTTCCACCTACGAAGTCCTCAAGTAATTTTTTAATAAGGATCTTGCTAATTTTTGTTGAAATAGTTAACCTAAGTCATCGTACTCCAGAAGAACAATTTGGACTCATCACAAATAAATTAATAAAAAGTTAATGGTGCTAATGGTAAAGAACCCTCCTGCCATGCAGGATATGTAAGAGACGCAGGTTTGATTCTTGGGTCGGAAAGGTTCCCTGGAGGAGGGCACAGAACCCACTCCAGTATTCTTGCCTCGAGAATCCCATGACAGAAGGAGCCTGATGGGCTCCAGTCCATAGGGTCACAAAGAGTCAGACACAACTGAAGTGACTTAGCATGCACGCATACACTCTGCATATAAGTTAAAAAAGCAAGGTGACAATATACAGCCTTGACGGAAGAGTGAAGGCTAGTGGAAATAATGCCTAGATTTATCTTTAGCATGTGTTAACTTGTATGTTGTTGTTTGTTTTTTAGTCACTAAGTTTTGTCTGACTTTTTGCAAATCCATGGACTGTAGCCCACCAGGCTCATTTGTCCATGGGATTGCTCAGGCAAGAATACTGGAATGGGTTGGCATCTCCTCTTCCCAACCCAGGAATTGAACCCACATCTCCTGCATTGCAGGCAGATACTTTACTGCTGTCGCTAAGGAAGCTCACAATGAGAAATATACTATAAAAAAAAAAATAGATGACTCACGAGAACCTACTGTATGGCACAGAGAACTCTACTCACTGCCCTGTGGTGACCTAAATGGGAAGGATATTAAAAAAAGAGGGGATACGTGTATATACCTAGCAGATTCACTTTGCTGTACAACAGAAACTAACACATTATGAAGCAAGTTTGCTCCAATAAAAATTAATAAAAAAAAGATTAATGGGAAAAAGAATACATCGCTTAGAAATAATTGACTTAAGTCAACAAAAAGTGCATAATTTTTTATTTTTTTGGCAGAGGGAAGATGGATCAAAATAGATATGAAAACACTTTCACTTTAATTGCTTTTTTCTTATACTTCAAGTTTGTACTTAATGACTTTCTCCTCCTGGACAGAAGGAACACCTGGATATTCCGGGAGAAGTTTATTATTTTCCAAATCATTTTCTGGAAAAAATGTATCACTTTCAAATTCTTGCATGATTTTTGCCACAAATAATCTAAGATGGCCTGACTTTTTCATGGCTTCCTTATATATAGAACTGCTTCCTGCTTTCAACCATGTCTAGTTTATTTGTTAATGCTGGTTGCTTGATAAGTTCTAAGGCATCATCCAGACTTTTGGCAAGAAAATGACCTCCCTATGGAGGTTCCTTGAGTTCTCTATTGATAATTATATTAATTCTGTCTTTGAAAGATCGATTCTTCTCTGGAATGTTGAACCACATCTTTCTACCCATAATCACCAAATTCTGTTTATCTTCTACTGAAGAGGAATGCTTGAATTCATACCTGAGCAAGAGGTAGGGCAGGTCTCCGTTCTTGCTGATGTCCCATGCTTTGGGACAGGATGATGATGCAGTTTAGCAGAAGAGCCATCTTTATCTTTAAAATATGTTAACTTGTAAGTAGAAAGCATTAAATCAATTAAAATGTTAGATTTTCTAAATCTGACTTTAAGCCATTAATCATTATTTTCTTTCCATTTAGTTTGAAATTTTAAAAATAATGAATCCTTAGATTAAAAACCATTGGTGTTTGCTACTTACAATAAGTGTTGTTCAAATTTCCATCAAAAATTTTCTTTATCTTCCTGCCTACATATAAATAAATGTGTGTGTGTGTGTGTGTGTGTGTGTGTGTGTGTGCGCGTGTGTATTTGAAGCTTGGAATGAATTCTTTTTACTTATTTTTGAAATCAGGATTGTATTTATATTTGCCTACACCAAATGATAGTCTGGGTAAATATGAAAAAAAGAGGTTGAATTAATGGAAAAAACTCTAAAATTCTTATTTTTAGGGGAAAAGGTAAATGAAATTCATACTACTAATACAGACGATTTAATTTCAAACTAGATGATTCTTCTTACTGGTTGCATGTTAATTATAAAGTACTTAAAGTACTAAAAATTAATTTTTCCCTTTGAGACTTTTAAAGTTATCTCTGTCAATATCGAGATAACTTAAAAAGTCTCAAAGGAAAAAAGGCTCCAAAATCACTGCAGATGGTGACTGCAGCCATGAAATTAAAAGACGCTTGCTCCTTGGAAGAAAATCTATGACAAACCTAGATAGCATATTAAAAAGCAGAGACATTACTTTGTCAACAAAGGTCCATATAGTCAAAGCTATGGTTTTTCCATAGCTTTTTTTACCCATTTCCATATGGGTATGAGAGTTGGACCATAAAGCTTAGAGCTGAAGAATTGGTGATTTTGAATTGTGGTGTTAGAAAAGACTCTTGAGAGTCCCTTAAGATCAAACCAGTCAATCTTAAAGGAAATCAACCCTGAATATTCATTGGAAGGACTGATACTGAAGCTGAAACTCCAATATTTTGGTATCTAAAGAGATTGGTATTTAAAGAACTATGCTTGTTTTATTTTGGTCTAAGTTATTTAGAACTTATTATTTTCTCATTTATAAACTTATGAGGAATGCCCACCACATTGTTTGGCACATAGTAGACATTAAATAAATGCTTAACTCCTTTTTAAGAAGTGGATTAAAAGCATTGAGATATGAGTTTGCTTAACTAGAATGCATTTCAGAAAAGGGGAAAAATAAGCTAAGTTAGCAACTCTTTGGTTTGCATTGTAAATGCTCTTGGAACCTTGGTATGGAGACTTGGATTATTTCACTCATCCAAAAATCTAGGTAAGAAATGAAGCATCAAAGACTTAGATTAAAAATGGGCAATAAAAAATAAATGGATACTTAATGGTAGACAGAAATCATCCCAAGATGACCATGCATGCATGGGTATATGTACTTAACAACATAGATTTTTACAAAAGTTAAAAAAATATTTCTTTATTTTTCTTACTGCAAATGACTGTGGCAATGAGCAACTATCATTTCCTTCTCCCCTTCTTTCAGCTCATATGGAAAAACAAATTACTTGGTATATAAATAGAGGTTATCAGCAGTAATGCTAATTGATGGTATAACTGCCAAATACCAAGTTATATTCTGACAAAGAATATGACTAATGTTACTCAATAACATTTCATCAATCACGGGTCAGAAAATTACCAACAGTCAGTATTTTCTTTGGATCAGTAATGCAACTTAAAAGTTGCAGTTAGGATAATTAAAGGCCAGTAACCAGATAAAAAGTCTTAGTTTGTAATTTTTTTTCTTTTTTTTTTACTAAGAAAGGCTATGTATTAAGTGATGTTTGAGCTCAATCCAAAGTATGGGGAAAAAACAATATGATTAAAAAACTTTCAATCAGTATTTAATGAGTACCTACCCAGTGCCCAAAAAGGACACTGTAGGAGATATAATGGTAGAGGATATGAAATCTCTATTCCCCTTGAATTTATAGTATGACTGAGTAAAGAGAATGAACAGATTTAAATCACAAAGCAAAAGCCCAATGGCTGAAAATGAAGTGCTATAGGATGTTTAAAGATAAGCAGAATTATGTGAGCTGGAATTATCAGAAAATAGCATTGCATGGATGGTAAATTTCAAGAAGATGTGGAAATGGAAGGCATTTCAGGGGTCCATTTTGTCCCTACCAGCTGAGTTCCTAAATGAGCATATAAAAATTTAGTTAATGAAGCACATAAAAAGGCAGTTATGTATCCTACCAATGGTTTAAGACAAAAAAGTTTAATGCAGCGAAAAATTGTTTAGGAAGTCACACACTTTGTGGCCATTAAATTACATGGCAACTGATCTAATTGATAACTATGAAATTGTCAAAGCAAACTTGAGCGATAGGACTCAGAAGTAGGAATAAAGAGCCAAAAGTGGAGTCAAGTGTAAAATACAATGATAGATTTTGAAAGACACAGGTAAATTATTCATCTTAGGTGCCAAGGGTAGTGAGTAGTTAAAAATATCAAGGCACCTTGAGCAAGATAGGAAATAATATTGGATCAGCAAACAGTAAGTTATTGGTATTATTTCACCAAAGGAAACAAAGACTGGAATGAGTGAAATATGAAAAGAGAATTTGCATATTATTTAGAACATTCTGGAAGCATTCAGATAGCAATCAGATTCTTTCAACAACAAAGATGACCATTACAGAAATCTTTGTTTTGGTGACCATTTTGGTATATCATAATAGAGAAAAAACTCTTAAGAGTCCTTTGGACAACAAGGAGATCAAGCCAGTCAACCCTAAAGGAAATCAACCCTGAATATTCAGTGGAAGGACTAATGCTGAAGTTGAGGTTCCAATACTTTGGCAACCTGGTGTGAAGAGCTGACTCATTGGAAAAGACTCTGATGCTGGGAAAGATTGAGGGCAGGAGGAAAAGAGGGCAAGAGAGAATGAGATGGTTGGATGACATCACTGACTCAATGGACATGAGTTTGAGCAAACTCCAGGAGATGGTGAAGGACAGGGAATCCTGGCATGCTGCAGTCCGTGGAGTTGTAAAGAGTCGAACATGACTGAGAGACTGAACAACAATAGAGAAAAATACCTTCAAAAATAAAATTTTGTTTCTCTCATGAAAAAGTAGAGTGCTAAATGTGAACACAGTAAACTGTCCCTTCAGCATTACATAGGATAACAACACATATTCTAATGTTGTTCTTTCATACCATCAAGTAGTGTGATGGAAGACTAATCCACTTTGTGGGATTAGAGCAGCTTGTTAATGTCAAAAAGAACTTAGGATATCAGAGGTTTGTCTTGCTCTGAAATTTCTATAGGCAGCAAACTTTCGTTCCTCCTTGCTAATCTCTGTTCAGTTTTCTTGGTGTTCATCACTAACTCAAATATACACACTTGAAAAGTTAGAAAATAAACAGAAAAAAAAAGATATTTAAAGGAACACTAAAACTTAATGTCTGTAAAATACACAAAGCTATGTAATGGCCAAGAATAAATAATAGAATTGGAGTCAGTCTATCTTCTTCCTTCCAGGAAGCTAGTTATAACATCATCATGAGCATATCTCTGGAAAAAAGAGTGCCTGCATTTGCCACTTTAGTGAGTCCTCAAGCTAAATTAATTACAAAACTTTTTGTGCCTTAGTTTTCTCATCTTTACACTAATAAAAGTACCTATCTCTTAGAGTTGTTGTGAGGACTAACAGATTTACATTTTCAGATAAGTTACTGGAGCAAACTGAAAGTTGAAAGTATTTGCCATTTGACTTATTTTTGAGTGCAAGTTTTCCAAATGATTTTGCAAAGCTGTGATTTTATTTCTGAGAGTTGTTAGTATACAACTGTGTTAAATTTATTTGGGGCTGCTGTGTGCTTGGTATGACAACCCACTCCAGTATTCTTGCCTGGAGAATCCCATGAACAGAGGAGCCTGGCAGTTTACAGTCCATCAGGTCGCAAAGTGCTGGACATGACTGAAGTGACTTAGCCCATGTGCTTGTTTCACATATTGCTATCTTTCAGTGTTAGCATTACATGGCTGTGTTGTCTTACCTGCAACCAAGAGCATGTGCATCCCATCATCATGCAGTAGAAGGCCAGTAGAGTATTTTTTACTGAATTTTCATGTCTTGCCCTAGCAAGATTACTGTGTCTCAAAATGTAGTCTGCTAGCCACCTGCTGTACATATAGTGTGCTTATTAACTATAAGTATTTCTGGGTTCTCCCACAGGACTACCAAATCATAACTTATTGGAGCTGGATGAAAGAAAATATATTGCTTTTAAAAACTAGTATACTGTATTTAAGTTGAACAAATGTGACTAAAATTTGAGAACCACTGATTATTTGGTATACTCTCTCATAGTTGCTCTCAACTTTTTTGGTCATGTTTTCTTTCATATATTCTTTTATCTTTTATCTCTTTGGAGTAAAGTTTACAGATAGAAAGAAAGCAGTGTTTTACTTAACTAAACAATAATTGTACATATTACTAAACATAAAATTAGCTGTTTGTTCTAAATTGTCAGCTACATTAGCCTGTCTGACATTTTCATAATTTAAACAGTATAACATGCCCAAAAGAATATAAGTCAAATAGCAACTAATCTGGTAAAAGATATAGTATGAAGCAATGCAAAACCGCTAGCATACTGGAACTTATCAAGTACTATGCTATCAAGCACTGTGCTAAGCATATTACATACATTATGCTATTCAGTTGTCATTACATTCTTAAAGAGTGAGAACTAATAATTACAGATGAAGAGATTGAGGTTTAGAGATTTGAAGCAACCTTCCTAGAATCACTCACAAAGAAAATGTTTGGAATGCAAAATAAGCTGTATGATTTCTAATAATGATCTTGATACAATGTGCATTAGAAGGAGTGAGAATGTATATCAAAAAACCAGTAATTTTGAAAGCATTAAATGAGTGACTCAAGAAGAAAAAGAAAATCCAACCATCTTTAATAAGAGGGTTGTGGAAGCTTTTAGAAAATATATTAACATTGATCCCTTCACTTGGGAAGATCAATCCCTGCCAGGACAATATTTTGTCAGCCACTGTGACCCTGATATTAGGTGGAAACTCCAAAAGTTACAATTAAAGCCATAGACCCCCTTACCCCAACTCATAGAGGTGACATTTGGGATATTAGTAGTTGAGATCAAGCTAAGGAGGAAGAGAGAATCCAATATGAGAAAAGTAGGCCAGGGCTCATGCAAAACTAATAGCTGTTGCTGTCAGCCATGCCTTGTGACTTCAGGACAACCAAGAGGGCCAAGGAAGTTCAACTGTCCATCTATGGGTAAGACCAACAAGGGTGAATGTTTCAAATGCAAGTCAGCTGGCCACTGGGTCTGAGAATGCCAGTAAGAGCCCCCTGGAGCAGCCCTGCCTGCAAACAAACGTATCATTGGAAGACAGACTGCTCTGGGTCCCAAAGGGGAAGAGGGGCTCCTGCTCCTGAGATGGCCATGCTGGATGACCGAGACTGCCCAGGAATTCTGGCGGCTCCC
The DNA here is from genome assembly GCF_023699985.2 of Odocoileus virginianus. Classification (NCBI taxonomy): domain Eukaryota; kingdom Metazoa; phylum Chordata; class Mammalia; order Artiodactyla; family Cervidae; genus Odocoileus; species Odocoileus virginianus. The sequence goes on from NC_069697.1 coordinate 36,577,642, forward strand.
CCAGTGAGATGTCTATCTTCATCCAGGAGTCCCACATAGTCCTTGACACGGTAGGTACAAGTTTGATTTTTAATTGATATACAGCCACTTACTCTGTCTTGATTTCTCAAGCTTTCCTCCAAAAATTGTACTGTGACTGGTACCAATGAAAGGCCTCATACCTGTTACTATACTGGGCCTCTCATTTGCCAGTTTGAACAGTGGTTGATTTCACCTGTCTTTTTATTAATAGTTGTGCATGACTGTACTACCTCCCTTCCAGAAAGAGACCCCTGGGCTCCCTTGGGTCCATACTGTGGTTAGGAAGCCCCAAACAACTCTTTATCTTGACTCTGACCAAGACAGCCTAGCCATCAGAGCAAGGTCTTATTCTCAGCCATATTCTACAAGCCTTGAACCATTCAATATGTGATAAAGAAATCCCATGAGGGGCCTTAAAGCCTAATTTGTAAGAATTAGCCTTAGGCCAGAAGCCATCTGTCCTAACAAGAGACAATATCCCATAAAGTTGAAAACAATCTCTCATAGATAAGTTCTTAGAACATGGCTTCTTGATGCCCTGCCAGTTTCTGTGCAATATCCCTATTTTACATGTCATTAAGCCAAATGGGGAAATAGGATGGTATAAGACCTTAGTGTAGTAACTGATGCAATGGCCCATATACATCCCCTTGTGGCCAGCCCTTATATATTAGCCCAAATCCCTGAGGACAATGAATGGTTTACTATACTCCATCTCAAAGATGCCTCTTTTTGTATCCCAGTTCATCCCTCATTGCAATATCCGTTTGCCTTCAAATGAATTAACCCCAACTCAGGCCAAATGCAACAACATATCTGGACAGTATTGCCTTAGGGATAGCTCATACTTGTTTCTTCTGCTTCAGTTATGTCCAACTGTTTGTGACTCTATGGACCGTAACCCACCAGGGTCCTCTGCCCATGGGATTCTCTAGGTAAGGATACTGGAGTGGGTTGCCATGCTCTTCCCCAGAGGATTCTCCCAATCCAGGGATCAAGCCCATGTCTCATTATATCTCCTGAACTGGCAGATGGGTTCTTTACCGCTAGGGCCAACAGCTGGGAAGCATCTTGGCCTTCCTTGGTAGCTCAGACGGTAAAGAATCTGCCTGCAATGCAGAAGACCTGGGTTCGATCCCTGGGTTGGGAAGATCGCCTGGAGAAGGGAGTGACTACAAACTCCAGTATTCTTGCCCGGAGAATTCCATGGACAGAGGAGCCTGGTGAGTTATATTGTTTGGGCTTCCCTGGTAGCCCAGATGGTAAAGAATTGGCTAGCAATGTGGAAGCCCCAGGTTTGATCCCTGGGTTGGGAAGATTCCCCCAGAGAAGGAAATGGCAAGCCACTCCAGTATTTTTGCCTGGAGAATTCCATGGACAGAGGAGTTTGATGGGCTACAGTCCAAGGGTCCGGACATGACTGAATGACTAACACTTTCACTTTCACATTTCATGCTTGTTTACCCAGGTCCTAGGAAAAGAACTGAGGGAAATAAATTTAAAAGAAGAGGCAATTCTACAGTATGTAGATGATATATGTATTCCCTCCATGGAGGTCTCATTCAAAATACCATTGCAGTCCTTAATTTCCTGGGGCCCAGGGTTACAGAGTCTTTCAGACAAACACACAAATCTCAAATGCCCAAATCACAACGCAATAAGTTAATGATCTGGGATATATAATACACCCTGAAAGTAGATAGTTGTCTCCATATAGAAAACAAACTATAGTAGGTCCAAAAACAAAGAAACATCTTTGTATCTATCTTTCGGGGCATGGCAGGATATTTTAAAATTTGGACTCCAGCATTTGGGCTAATAACTAAACTTCTATATGAAGCCACTAAAGGCCCAGATACAGAACCATTATTTTGGAATGGAGAATAGAAAAAGCTTTCAAAGATATCGAGCAAACCCTCACCAGAGTCCCTGCTGTGGGTCTCCCCAGCTTGAAAAAGTCATTCATCTTGCATGTGGCCGAAAAGCAGGGGGTGGTTCTGGGAATCCTTATACAGAAGCTAGGGGAAGTTCCCCATTCTATAGTTCATTTTTCCAAATAACTAGTTTCTGTGACCTGAGGTTTACCTGGCTCCCTCTGAACAGTAGCTGCCACCGCTTTATTAGTGGAAGAAGCTAACAAGTTTAACTTCTACCAGTCACTAGAAGTCCAGACTCTCATCAAGTATAAAGGAGTCTAGAGAATGTACAAATATAACGATGCTTATGGCCCTTAGGGTGGTTGGCAAATATCTACATGAGTCTGGTGAAACATTCAAGAATGTTTACTTATATAATAAAAAAATAAACTTTTAGGGAAAACATTAAATTTATATAAAGATTTCATAGAAAAATCTTAATTTTAATTCTTATTAGGTTGTCACTCTAAATTACTATTTTGTATCAGTTTTTTTTCTTTTAACTATAATGACTTCATGAAATGCCTGATTAAAAATGGAAAGTGTTGGGAAAACACCAAATAGTAACTTATCATCCAAACCAGGAGACATTTAAGAGTATAAGGGGGTGCTATTTAATTATACTGGGCAATGGTTGTAAATCAAGGCTGTTGACTCTAATGGGAAATATGATTGCCTTAACATGGCCCCACCCACACTCCAACTGGCTATTTAAAAGGCTTAGGAAATCAATATCTCAGGGAACATGTGAAATTCACTTGCAGTACTTAATTGTGGGGCCCAAGTCTCGTGCTGAAATAGGAAAGTTGTGTAAAAGTGAACAAATAACGGTGAGGCTTCAAGAAGAGTGCCGGCAGGCATACACATCACTGCCCCTGTTTATCTGTACATTTTCCCAACATTGAAATACCCCTCAGCTGATAAGCTTTACCTCCGTGCACACAGAATTTTCAATTATCTTTTTAGTGCCCCACACTTAAATATTTTAAATGGCAAGACAATAATTTCTACACATTTGTGGAAATATTTTCATGTGAAACACAAAGAGCAAAGCAAGCTTTCTGAGAATATTAGAGAAAGTGAAATATTAAAGAAACAGAGACAATGCAGGCAGTAAAAACAAACCCCACTGTATATAATACCCTCAGAAAAATAAGATAACACCTGAAAAAAGAGCATGATATCTGAAAAAAGGAACTTTAAGGAAGAAAGGGGATATGTGGAAACAACCAAAAACCTTGTTAAAACTATGAGAGCAGACACGAAAGAACTGAAGCTAGATAATGAGATAAAGAAAACAATGACATCAGCCTATGAGAGGAGCTCTGGGAGATCTCAGGGAAGCAGCTATGTTGCAGGTCTAGAGAATAGAAGTATGTTTGGAACTTCGGAAGAAATGCCGTCTTCCTCCCCTTGCTATCTCTGGGAATTGGTTCCAGAACCTCTTTTGCATACCAAAATCCACAGATGCTCAAGTTCTTTATATAAAATGGAATAGTATTTGCATACAATATTAATATATCCTTCCCTATACTTCAAACTATCTCTAGATCATTTGTCATGACTGATACAATGCAGATATTATATAAATAGTTGTAAATATAATGTAAATGCTTTGTAAATAGTTGCTTGTGTGCTGCAAATTCAAGTTTTTTTAAATTTCTGAACATTTTTTCAAATATTTTTGATCTGCCATAAAAAGTCATAAGGGGTTTCCAGGTGGCTTAGTGGTAGAGTCCTCTTGCTAATGCAGGAGACATGGGTTTGATCTCTGGATCAGGAAGATCCCTTGGGGAAGGAAATGGCTACACACTCCAGTATTCTTGCCTGTGAAATCCGTGGACAGAAGAGCCTGGCTGCCTACAGTCCATGGGGTTGCAAGAGTCCTACACAACTTAATGACTAAACCACAACACAGTGCATTAACTAAAAAAAAAGAAGCGGACATAAATGCATATGTGTGGAAAGATCTCTGCAGAACATATAAATATTTGTAATTAACAATGGCTAACTCTAGATGGTTGAATTTTTAGTGACCTAAAAAAATAATTAATTGTATTTAAATTTTGCCTATAGCTAATTTGTATTATGTGTCTAATTACCTGGAAGAAAATGCTGAAAGTCAGAAATACCCAGACAAGGGCTGACAAAATGAGTTTAAGCTCCAAGGCCCCTCGCTTGCCCCAGGTAGGCATTTTGTATTCATAAATATTGTTTTCTTTTGCTTAAATAACAGCTACCCCCACATATTGTATAAGCTTTAGGCCCTACAAAACCTAAATCTGACCTTAGATGTAGGTTCAAACTCCAGTCCCACAGCTTACTAGTGTATGATCATAGACAACTCACTTTTTTTCTGCATAAAAGTTATATTTTATTACCATGTTAAAACATGTGTGAATTTGTCACAGACAGAGAAAGGGAGAACAAAGGTGGGGAGAGATAGAAGACAAAATAAGGCAAAACCCTGTTCCATATGCAATAGGCTTTAGTCAGTGTGCTAACTTTTGCCAATATTAAAAATGTAAACAAAACTTGAAAATGCTGATATGAAGCAGCATTAAAATAAAATTATGTATAGTACAGTATCACGTCTTTTATTAGGCAAATATAGGATGTTTATAAAATAATCATTAGGGGTAAAATTCATTTTTCATATTTGATTGGCAAAGGTTGTCCCACTATTAGATAGTTTTTTATTAAAGGAAATATTAAAAATTAATAAACTATGCAAAGTTGCCATATTTATACTTTTAAGTAGTAAAAATTATAATGAAAATTAGGACATACAATAATCTTACAATATTATACAAGGCAATGAAAATAAAAATAGAACATAAAATTTGTCCTTTATAAAATGTGGATTTTGCATTTTCTGATGCAAATATAGCACAATAGGGATTACTACACTATTAATACCAGTTTGTTTCCATGCTTTTATATTGTCCATTTATTATAGATTTACAATTATAATGCTGCTAAAAAGAATTGTGCTATACCAAAAAAATTTATAAGGCAGAAAGTGTGGACAATAGGGATATAAAGAATAGAAATGATGGATAAGGTGCTGGTTTGGGCAGAGTAGTTGTGGTATATCATACAATATTTGTGAATTTTTCAAGCCCAAAGCATTTTCTATATGCCAACTAAAATTTGTCACTTGCCATCTGCCTCTGCAAGGATTAGGTCATAGTGGTTGCTAACCTTCAATGCACCCTGATAGGAGTTCAAGGAGAAGATCAGGAATGAGGCAGTCTGTGTTCCTGGAAATACTGGCAAAACAGACTTTCAGATAGATATTTTTGTGAAACTTTATGAACTCAATTTCTTATTTCTCCTCATATCTAAAAAGCACTAAAATCATTAACAGAGAATATGCTCCTCGTGACTAGCAGCAACCTCCTGCCAAAATCTGTTCTTGATTGCACATATCCCTCTTCACTAATATCACATCTATACCGACTTCCGCCTCCACCTCTTCAGCACAGCTCTCAGAGCAGCACTTTGAGAGACTGTTTCCTGGGCTATAGTTCTCATTTGGCCCCAAATAAAACTTAACTCACCACTCTCACATTGTGCTTTTTTGTTTTCAATTGACATACATTCTGTGATTTCATATCAATGCCTTTTTTCAAGTTTGGCAAACATCAGAGAAAATTTAATCAGTTCCATACATCTCACATATCAGAAATATAAGATGTCAATACACTAGCTACTTCTTAATGTCGTATCGGATGATATGTTTATTTCAAGGATGTGTGTGTGTGTATCTTTAATATATATATGAGGAAGCGAAATATATGTCAATAGATATAAGTAAAGGCACATACATTCTATTCATTGCACAAAACACTTAAGCATTCTGGGTTAGGAACGGCAGCACTCAGGATAGTGGGAAGTACTTTTACCTTGGGCATTATCACTACTATAACTTAGGCAAATTCTTTATGATTTCCTTATTTGGAAAAGGAAGATGCTATCATTTCCATCTCAGAGTCACTGTAATGATTAGTTTTCATACTAGAAAAAGAATGTCTTTTACTGGACCTGGTAAATATTAGGGACTATACATATTGATTCGTTTCTTTTTAACATCTTTTGAAGTAATAAAATTTTAAGAGGAGTTGTGTGTTTCTTATCATTCTAGAACCAGACTTAAATCACTGCTGAAAGTGAAATAAAAGTTTTACCTTGGAACTTCCAGAAACCTTTAGTGTAGCTACTTAGGTTTCATGTTTTGTTTGTGGTTTTCTCATAATTAGTTATATTTTGCTTTCTTGTTTCAACAATGTGTATTTGGCTTTAGCTATGAATGAGAAAGATCTAGCCATCTCTGAAAACCTTGGTGTTAGTTTCCTAAGGCAGCCATAAACAAGTACCACAAACTGGGTGGCTTAAGATAATAGAAATGTATTGTATGTGCCTGTGCCCAAACTTATCTTTTCATATAAAGTAACTAGTCATTGGACTTAGAACTTAACCTGATTCAGGATGACCTCATCTTAACTTGAGTATAGCCGCAAAGGCCCCATGTAGACAAATAAGGTCACATTCACGGGCACCTTGTGTTAGGACTTCAGCACACCTTTGTTGTTGCTGCTGTTTAGTTGCCCAGTCATGTCCAATTCTTTGCAATCCCATGGGCTGCAGCACACCGGCCTCCCTGTCCCTCACCATCTTCAGGAGTTTGCCCAAGTTCCTATTCATTTCATTGGTGATGCTGTCCAGTCATCTTATCCTCTAATGCCTTCTTCTCCTTCTGCCCTCAATCTTTCCTAGCATCAGGGACTTTTCCAATGAGTTGTCTGTTTGCATCAGATGCTTCAGCTCCAGCATTGATCCTTCCAGTGAATATTCAGGGTTTATTTCCCTTAAAATTAACTGGTTTGATCTCCTTGCTATCCAAGGGACTTCCAGGAGTCTTCTCCAGCACCACAGTTCAAAGGCATTCTTTGGCATTCTGACTTCTTTACGGTCCAGCTCTCACAACCTTACATAACCACTGGGAAGACTATAGCCTTGACTATATGGACCTTTGTCGGCAGGGTAATGTCTCTGCTTTTCAACGCACTGTCTAGACTTGTCATTGCTTTCCTGCCAAGAAACAATTGTCTTCTGATTTCATGGCTGCAGTCACTGCCCATGGTGATTTTGGAGCCCAAGAAAAGGAAATCTGTCACTACTTCCACATTTTCTCCTGCTATTTGCCATGCAGTAATGGGGCCGGATGCCATGATCTTAGGTTTTTTTGTTTTTTTGTTTTTTTAATATTTGGTCTTAAGCCAGCTCTTTACTCTCCCCCTTCACCCTCATCAAGAGGCTCTTTAGTTCCTCTTCACTTTCTGCCATTAGAGTGGTATCATCCACGTATCTGAGGTTGTTGATATTTCTCCCACCTATCTTGATTCCAGGTTTTAACTCATCCAGCCCAGCATTTCTCATGTTGTGCTCAGTGTACGGGTTAAACAAACAAGGTGACAGCCAGACAGCCCTGTCCATACTCCTTTCTCAATCCTGAACCAATCAGTTGTTCCAAACAGAGTTCTAGCTCTTGCTTCTCGACCCGCATATGGGTTCCTCAGGAGACAGGAAGATGGTCTTGTATTCCCATCTCTCTAAGAGCTTTCCACAGTTTGTCATGATCCACACAGTCAAAGGCTTTAGCATAGTCAATATAACAGAGATAGATGCTTTTCTGAAATTTCCTTGCCTTCTCTATAATCCAGCCAATGCTGGCAATTCGGTCTCTAGTTCCTCTTCCTTTTCTAAATCCAGCTTGGACATCTTGGTTCTCATAATGCTGAAGCCTACCATGTAAGATTTTAAGCATGACCTTACTAGCTTGGGAGAGGAGTGTGATTGTCTGAAGTTTTTAGCACATTCTTTAGTACCAGCGTTCTTGGGAATTGTGATGAGGATTGTCCTTTTCCAGTCCTGTGACCACTTCTGGGTCTTCCAAATTTACTGACATAAAGAATGCAAAACCTTGATGGCATCATCCTTTAGGGATTTAAATAGTTCTGCTGGAATTTCACTGCATCCTTTAGTTTTATTAACATCAGTGCTTCTTAAGTATCACTTGCCTTCACACTCCAGAATGTCTGGCTCTGGATGACTAACCACACCGTCATAGTAATCCAGTTCAATAAGATATTTTTTGTACAGGTCTTCCATGTATTCTTTCCATCTCTCCTTGATCTCTTCAGCATCTATTAGGTCTCTACCATTTTTATCCTTTATTGTGCCCATCTTTGGGTAAAGTTCTCCCTTGATGTTTCCAAATATCCTGAAGAGATTGCTAGTCTTTCCCCTTTTGTTGTTTTCTTCTATTATTAAGCATTGTTCATTGAAGATCTTCTTGTCTCTTCTGGCTATTTTTTGGAACTGGGCATTTAATTGGATGTAACTTTCCCTCTCCCCCTTGCTTTTCACTTCTGTTCATTCTTCTGTTATTTGTAAAGCCTCCTCAGCTAAGCATTTTCCCTTCTTGCTTTGCTTTTTCTTTGGGATGGTTTTATTCACCACCTCCTGTACTATATTACAGACCTCTGTCCATAGTTCTTCAGGCACGCTGTTAGCTAGATCCAGTTCTTTAAATCTATTCATTATCTCTATTGCATATTGTACAGGATTTGATTTAAGTCATACCTGGCTGGCCTATTGTTTTTCCCAGTTTTCTTTAGTTTAAGTCTGAATTTTGCTATGATAAGCATACCTTTACATGTAAACAATTTTACCCACATCTTATACCAAGCATACTAGCCACACAGAGATATAATCAACTTCAAGCTCCTTATTTTACTTTAATTGATATGGTTTTCTAACTTCTAGCAAAGAAAGGAAAAGAAAAGATTTTGTGAGGCTTCAACAGAAATTTAATAAATCAAACATCACTGTCATCTGAATGTGAGTTTTAAAGGAGGTTTCTGTTTTCCTTATACTGAATATTACCTAATTTTCATGAGTGTCTTTTCAATTTTGTCAATTAATTTATGTAAATTTAGCAATTTATGAACAAGTATCAAAGGATCAATTTTGGCTTCTCCTCACTTTACAGAAAAGAAATATGGAAAAAACATTTAGCATATTTTAGAGAACACTAAATTATAAATCTACTTCCTTACTCATGATGAAAAGTAAGCTAGCTGCTAAGCCAGAATATAAGGTTTACTTTGGAAACTCCCACTAATATCTTTTTATCTGAAAACCCAATTCATGAGCCATGTTAGTGTTCCTTTAAGGCAGAATGAAAATGTTTATTACAGCTATAAGTGGTTCAGGCCAAAATGACATGTATACCACTAAATAAACTCAAGGGACCCTAATAAAAAATCTCTTTGTGTAACAGATCTTAAAAGTGCAAATGCTTCCTATTTTGAATGTTACCCAGAAGATAGTTCCTTACTAATCCAAACAAATTAGTATCAAATTAGCTAACTCATTCCTCTTTATATCTGTTTTATTCTTTAGTTCTTCAAAAAAAGAAATATACCTTTGCATACATTCTTCCTGATTTTTTAAAGTTCTGTATCAAACAACATCTAATTTTGTGCCTCAAAAAGACCTAGCATTTTTACTTCTTACATGTAAAAACACTAAATATCTAATTATCAAATTGGGATGTTTCAGTATTGATATATTTAGTTGCTCTTTCCTGAGTGTTCACATTGAATATTTCTATATCTCATAATATTGTTCTTAAAGCTTGCTCTCAACCCTCATTTTGCTTTGAGGGATTTCCACAAGAACATTTTAAGTTCCTTAAACAGGCACTGTGACCCATTTGACTTTGTGTCAATAGACTGGCACATAGTAGATGTTGGTAAATGTTCTCTTGACTGAAGGAATGACACTGCTATGGTAATAATAGAATAATTGCCTGTAGCTACAAAACACCCTCTTAATTCTTTGAGTTTAGAGATGGGGTGTGCAGAGTGTATCTTCTTACACATTTACAGACTTGTTCAGAAATGCCTTTGGCATGACTTTTAAACTCAGAGGCACCTAGAGTGGTTCATATTTTAAATAAAATGTATTTCTGTTTCAATCAGGATCCAGGCAGGAGACAAATGGTGCACTCAAATGAGATGACTGGAGAGAGTTTAAGGAAGATAACGTTTAGAAAGGCTTGGGCAGAGGTAAGAGAATGAAACAAGGTTTTGTGGCTGAGGCTGGGGAGAGGGCAAATATCACTTCTGGGTCTCAACAGGCAAAAGAAGGAGCAGTGGCAGAAGCCTGAGGAAGCTTCCCAGGAAGGAACACGTACGATCTGAGTCCACAATGGGAGAGTCGGAGAGCCTGGCGAATAAACACCCACCTTCCCACTCCCCCACTTCTTGGTCTCTTGCTGGAACCTTTACAGGCAAGACCTAGCTGGAAGCCAGAGGACATGCAGTCTATAGATGGTCACAAAATACAGTGGAAAGGGGGAAAAATGCAACTATGAAGGGACAGATTGTCAATACATAGTAGAGTTTCTTTCTTTTTTTCTTTTTTATTTTTTTGATGTATAGCCTAAGCAAAAGGATGTTAAGAAAAACTTTTTAGACTTCTCTAGAGGATATTTTCTTAGTGAACATAGTAAAGGTCTAGAATTTAAGCTAGGGACAACAGGTATTTTCTAGGCCAGAACATATAAAATAATCATTTTCAAGAATTGATCCATTCAATATTTATGTAGAATGTGTTTGACCTTGAAGTACAAAATGAAGCAGGGCAAAGGTTAACAGAGCTTTGCCAAGAGAATGTGCTGGTCAGAGCAAACGCTGTCTTCCAGCAACACAAGAGACAACTCTACACATGGACATCACCAGATGGTCAATACTGAAATCAGACTGATTATATTCTTTTTAGCCAAAGATGGATAAGCTCTATACAGTCAGCAAAAGCAAGACCAGGACCTTACTGTGGCTCCAATCATGAACTCCTTATGGCAAAATTCAGACTTAAATTGAAGAAAGTAGGGAAAACCACTAGACCATTCAGGTATGACCTAAATCAAATCCCTTATGATTATACAGTGGAAGTGAGAAATATTCAGTGGATTAGATCTGACAGAGTGCCTGTATGAATGAAAGTTCATAACATTGTACAGGAGGTGATGACCAAAACCATGTCCAAGAAAAAGAAATGCAAAAAGGCAAAATGGTTGTCTGAGGAGGGCTTACAAATAGCTGAGGAAAGAAGAGAAGTGAAAAGCAAGAGAAAAAGAAAGATATATCCATCTGAATGCAGAGTTCCAGAGAATAGCAAGGAGAGAGAGACAAGAAAGCCTTTTTAAGTGAACAATGTAAAAAAAAAAAAGAGGAAAACAATAGGATGAGAAAGACTAGAGATCTCTTTAAGAAAGTTAGAGATATCAAGGGAATATGTTATTCAAAGATGGGCACAATAAAGGACAGAAACAGTATGGCCCTAACAAGCAGAAAATATTAAGAAGAGGTAGCAAGAATACACAGAAGAACTACACAAAAAAGATCTTAATATCCAGATAACCACAATGGTGTGATCACTCACCTAGAGTCAGATATCCAGGAGTACAAATTCAAGTGGGTCTTAAGAAGCATCACTATAGACAAACTAGTGGAGATGATAGAATTCCAGCTGAGCTATTTCAAATCCTAATAGATGATGCTGTGAAAGTGCTGCACTCAATGCCAGCGAATTTGGAAAACAGCAGCGGTCATAGGACTGAAAAAGGTCAGTTTTCATTCCAATCCCAAAGAAAGGCAATGCCAAAGCATGTTCAAAATATGGCACAATGGCACCCATTTCACATGCTAGCAAGCTAATGCTCAAAAGTCTTCAAGTTAGGCTTCAACAGTATTTGAACCAAGAACTTCCAGATGTGCAAACTGGATTTAGAAAAGGCAGAGGAACCAGAAATCAAATTGCCAACAACTGTTGGATCATGGAAAAAGCTACAGAATCCAGAAAAAATCTGCTTTATTGACTATTCCAAAGCCTTTGATGGTGTGGATCACAACAAACTGTGGAAAATTCTTAAGGAGGTGGGAATACCAAACCACCTTTCCTGCCTCCTGAGAAACCTACATGCAGGTCAAAAAACAACAGTTAGAAATGGGCATGGAACTACGGACTAGTTCCAAATTGGGAAAGGACTACGACAAGGATGTATATTGTCACCCTGTTTATTTAACTTATATGCAGAGTACATCATGTGAAATGCCAGACTGGATGAAGCACAAACTGTAATCCAGAATACGGGCAGAAATACCAGTAACCTCAGATATGCAGATGACACAACCATTATGGCAGAAAGTGAAGAGGAATTAAAGAGCCTCTTGATGAAGATGAAAGAGAAGAGTGAAACAGCTGGCTTAAAACTCAACGTTCAAAAAACAAAGATCATGACATCCAGTCCCATCACTTCATGGCAAATAGATGGGGAAACAATGGAAACAGTGACAGACTGTCTTCTTAGGCTCCAGAATCACTGTAGATTGTGACTGCAGCCATGAAATTAAAAGATACTTGCTCCTTAGAAGAAAAGGAATGACAAACCAGCTGTGTATTGAGAAGCAGAGACATCACTTTGCCTACAAAGGCCTGTATTGTCAAAGCTATTGTTTTTCCAGTAGTCATGTATGGACATGAGAGCTAGATAATACAAAAGGCTGAGCACTAAAGAACTGATGCCTTTGAACTGTGATGCTGGAGAAGATTTGAGAGTCTCTTCGACTGTAGGGAGAAAAAGCCAGTCCATCCTAGACAAAATCAATCCTGAATATTCATTGGAAGTACTGGTGCTGAAGCTGAAACTTTGGCCACCTAGTGTGAAGAGCTGACTCATTGGAAAAGACCCTGATGCTGGGAAAGATTGAAGGCAAAAGGAGTAGGGGACAATAGAGGATGAGATAGTTGGATGGCATTACCAACTCAATGGACATGGATTTGAGCATGCTCCAGGAGTTGGTGAAGGATAGGGAAGGCTGGCGTGCTGCAGTCCATGGGGTTGCAAAGAGTCGGATACCACTGAGTGAACAATAACATCAAGAGTGTGTTACCTAGGTGCTATGCTGGTGGTGAAAAGACAGACAAGACAGATGGGCCCCTGCTCCACAGAGTTCACATTTTAGAGACTGTGGACAATAATAGTTAGAAAGATAAACAGGGAAACTAGAAACATCACAAAGCAAATAAACAAGGAAATAAGATGAATAATTGAGCCACTTTAGTAAACCACAGGGCAACATCTCAGAGAACCTGATGGAAAAGCAGAACTGAGTGCAGTGTTTTCCAGCCCTGGGTTTCTATAAGCAATCAGCCACTTGTGAATATTAGTTAGCGGATTCGAAATGACATTATCTTTGTTTACAAATGATTGCTTCTGGTCAGAACACATCACACATATTAAATTGGAAATTGTTGTTTTGTGAAACTGCTTTTAGTTACGTAAGTGCATGTCTGTGTGTGGGCTGGGTCTTTAATTAAATACTCTCCCTGTGTGGATTACAAGCTAATGAGGCAGAGCCTAATGTGACCCAGTCTGTCAGCAGCCTCCACCCTCCAATGCCCTTCCATTGTACCCTTTGGAACATGTGGTTGATCAGCAGCCAACCCCTCTTTTTCAGTAACTTCTTTTCTGAACATTGGTTCTCTTTTCTTGTCCTAAATGAAACTGGCCATTTCTTACTGATGCTGCACTCCAAGCAGAACTCAAGAGTGGAGAATTTATTTACTTATGTTTTCCCTCCACTTACCTCAGGGCTCAGAGAAGAGGAAGGTGTGCATCTTATTTGCCTCCTCCATGCTGCTTCCAAATTGCCTCCATCCTTCCCTTTCAAATGCACAGATTCTTTGAAGTTTATGCCAACAAACTTTATCAACTGCACCCTCCTCAGAGTATCACCGGCCAACCTCCAGCCACTCCCCTTTCATTCAGGTTGACTGGAGTCTTTGCTTCTTTTCTTCTTTGCCACATTGACTCTGGGGTAGTTCTTGCTGATTCAGTATTTACTTAGATAATCTGTCTAATCCCTTGGCTTCTTAATTGTTTGGCCTCACTTGCATTTTTTTTTTCTTTAACTTTATCTCATTTATCAAGACCCACAGTTTTAACTTGATATTTATAACTTTCAAAAGCTCAAACTCTGCCAGAATTTCTATTTCAATCCCTAGACTCCTACCCATTTAACTTACTTAATCTAGTTCTCCTACTTCAGTGACTCTTTGTCCTTCCTGAGACTTTTAATTCTTTACTTCTTTTTCTTATGTCAACCATATCCCTCTAATTCTCATTGCTATGGTTACACAGCTTAGATTTCATGGCCAATAATTAAAATTACTTAATTGAAAAAACCCATGACTATCATGAATCTCTCTCCTTCATTCAATTCATGTGTGGAAAAGCTCCACCTCTGGTAAATCCCACCTATTCCTCTGTGAATGCTTGAACAAATAAATGTTACTGGAAAAGACACAGCTGAGCTCACCTTATATTCATGACCATAGATCTCAAGGGAGGACTCAACTTTGATCAGGAATCATACATTCTATCCTGGGATGTTTGTTCTCCTATTCTCTAAAATAATTATTTCACACTACCTTCTTTTCCTCAAGCTCCAACACTCCACCTTCTTTCTTGCTCTTAGCTCATGCCCTCAAGAAGAAAACAGGATAAGGCAAGAACACCTCCACCTTCATAGCCCCAAATCTATCATTTTCATCATTTTCCTAGCATTGACAGCAGCATCCTGTGCCTATTTCCCACCACGATTGTTGAGGTACCTCTGCTCAACAAAGGTTTCTTCACTCATTCCCTTGTCTCATCCCCTACCAAGGTCTTAAGATCCTTACTCCTGCAACTATCTCCCCTGCCTTATGCATCATATGTTTCACTATCTACTGTTCAATGGGCTCATTTTCATCAATACAGTCACATTGTGGGAATTTACTCCTTAAGTCCCTCTTATCTATTTCTGGTCTCCTTAACAACAGAATTTTGGGAGTTGTGTCAATTCAATTCCTCCAGTAAATCATTTCCTATTCTCTCCTCAACTTGCTCCAGTAGGGCCTCTGTCTTCATCACTGTCCTGACACTGACACTGTTAATAAATTAGTCTTCAACATTTCAAAACTTAGTTTTATGCATGTCCCCATCTTACTCAACTTCCCTGACTATTCAACATAGAGAAATACTCCCTCCTTCTTGAAACCCTTTCTTCTCTTGGCTTCTAAAATATCACACTCTAGTGTTTTCATTCTAGGATACTGGCAACCTTTCTCAGTTTTCTTTGAAGACTTTTCTCCTTGTCTTAATCTATAACTGGCTGGGCTTTTGTTTCTATCTATACTTTTTTTTTTAGGTGATATCTTCCAGCCCAGGACTTTAAATACTATGTATGTGATGATTAACACTTAGTTTATATCTTTACTGCAGACTGTTCTCTGGGACTGCAGACTCAGTTTTCTAATTGCTCATTGACTTACCCACCTGGATGTCTCATATACATCTCAAATTCGGAGGAGTCAAAACAGAACTCTTAATTCACCCCACTAAACTCCAGATCTGTTTTTTTCACAGTCATATGCATCTCAGAAAAATTGCATCTTCAATTACTTAAATATTTAATCCAAAAGCCAAGGAATTGTTCTTGCTTTTTCCTTTTTCTTCATCTTTTATCTCTATTAGCAAGTTGTTTTTTGTTTTTGTTTTTTCAATTTCCCTATCCTTTCTTTCTTACATCTACATTAGTATTACCCTGGTGAGAAGAGTTTTCATTTTCTTTAACTTGAGCTATTTTAGGTTATCTGTGACCTGATTTCCTTGCTTCCTTCTTTCCTTACTAGAATCCACTTTGCAAGTTAAAGCAATATTTTTTAGAACTTAAGTCAGCATATTATTGGCCTACTTACTATGCTTTAATGGTTTATGATTGAATTTAAAATAGAATTCCAAATCCTTAACCTGGCACAAAGATCCTACCTCATCTGGTACTGTTTCTTCTCTATCTCACTCTTAATCTTCTTGACTTTAGTCTTTAAGCTCCAATCACTCTGACCTTCTTTCTGTGCCTTTATGTACTAAATTTACTCCCTCCTGTATTCTCAGCCTCAGAAGTTTCTCCCCACAGTTTCATGAGTTTTTCTTGTCACTAAATCTTAGTTTAGATGAAACTTCCTTATAGACATCTTCTCTGAACCCCTAATCCAAATTAATCCCCAACACATTTTTTTTCCACATTCCCTTGATCTACTGCACTGAAGCCTTAATCACTGTCTGATGTCTTCTTACTTGTCAATTATTTTTGCATTAGGCTTTGGTTTCATGAAAGCAGGGCCTGCATTTTATTCCTTACCCTCTTGCTATCTGAATTTCACAATGCTTCCCATATCATAATTCTGCAACACATTTTATTGTATGAATAAATGAATCAGGGCTTTCTCTTCATGTTCTCTTCACAGTTTCATGTTTTTCTTTGTTTCTCTCCTCCACATAGCAGATCTAGTAGAGAAACTCATAAGGTTTAGATTTAATAACTTAAAATATCTCTTTCTAGCTCTCTCTCTAAGCCAAATTCTAAATTCTAGTGGATGGGATGCTTATGTATTCAGCTTGGATCAGGCAGCATTCTGGTCTAATGAGTTATAATCAGGAGTGCATAGTTATAGACATGGAGTATAAATACAGCTGCTGGAGGACCAACTACTATGGATGAGAAGTGTCAGCGGAGAGAGTCGTTAGTAAAGGATTCATTATACATAGGGTAGCATACTCCAAACGTCTTTGTAACCCAAGCAAAATTTCTTTGTGGCTCACATCTCCATTCCTGTTGTGTCGTCTGTCTGGCATGCCTCTGTTTGACACAACTGCTCCTTCTCCAACTATATCTCTACAGCCTTGTCGGACCTTGATGACTGAGATCTAACATTCTCAATGGGTCTTGTTTGTGTTAGCTGGTCCAATATCTGGCCTGCCTTTGAAGCTTATACCCATACCATAAGACTAATGGCTTCTCTATAGAATTTTATTAACATGTCTATCTTCCTAACTGAACATATTGCTTCTAAGGCTATGGATCATATCATAATTTTTGCATATTCATGGCTGAGCAGAGTGGAAGCCCCTAATTAATATTAGTTTTTCACATGTGGCAGAGCAAGTAGGCAGGTAGAAAATTAATTACATATAAGTGTGATAGCAGTGAATGGAACATAAAGATCAGTGAAGAAGAATGAGATCTAGGAAAAGAAAGTTTTTGATTTATGTATGCAAAGCTTTAGTTTCCATCACACTGGAACAAAGGCTGCATGAGTGAAATAGAAAAAGAATAAGCTGGATTTAGTGACAGAAGGAAGGGGCGTGTAGGAGACATGACAATCTTTTGCTGCCTAGCAATTGTCTCTTAACATCTACCCTAAACATTTTAGAAAAAAATACCAGAGGTGAAGTTGATCTATAAAATGTGTACAAAATCAGTAACACAAATTGAAAATCATAAGCCATTGTTTTATTTTTTCTTCATTGGTGCAAGTTACTCTAAATTATCATGGTATATATGCAACACACTCTCATATTTGCTGAAAGTGAGTTTTCTCTACTGACAGGGGACAAACTGCTGAAAAAAGTTGAATATCTGTGAAATATATATTAGAATATACAGGAAGATAAGTTAATTAAAGTAAATAATGCAATAAATGAAAAATAAAAAACAAAGAAAAATGAAAAAGTATGTCTCTCATGAATGTCAGATCCACAAGGTCCAGCCTTTTATTAGCGTTGGCACTGTGTTCAAGAAAAATCTGATCAGACCACACAGTGTTGAATTTAGATGAGACATTTCCTATTGTGAATTTGGATAGTTTATTTAACCTCACTAAGCCTCTCATCTGTAAAATTAATTTTTGAGAGGATTAATTGAGAAAAATTTATGTAAAGGCTGTATTTGTCAAATTTGGGAGGTTGTAATAAACTCACTTAAATTGACCTAATTTTTTTAAAAAAGAAGAGGAAAGAAAAGAACATATTGACTCATGTTACTGGAAAGTCTAGGCAGAGTTAGAACAAGAGACTTGAAAAATATTCCCTAGGTTTGTCTGTGGACTAAATCTCAGGCAGTCTCTTTCTGTGTGGATGTAAAGAGGGATGCTAGCAGACCTCAACTTGTATTCTTATATCTCATAGCCCGAAGGGAGTTAGTCATTCAGTTGTGTCGGACTTTCTGCGATCCTATGGACTATTGCTCACCGGGCTGCTATGTCCATGGAATTCTCCAGGCAAGAATACCAGAGGGGGTAGCCTTTCCCATCTCCAGGGGGTCTTCCCGACCCAGGGATCAAACCTGAGTCTCTTGTATGGTAGGCAGATTTTTTACCATCTGAGACACCAGGGAAGCCCAAGGGAGTTGAGATTTTTTCTATTCCTTTTTAGAAAGACTCTGATGAGCTTAGGTCTCGTGACTCATTGTATGTGTCCTCGGTTGTCCAGGCATGTCTGACTCTTTGCAACTTTAAGGACTGTAGCCCCAGGCTCTTCTGTCATGGGGTTCTCCCGGCAAGAATACCAGAGTGAATTACATTCCCTTCTCCAGCGGATCTTCCCAACCCACGGATTGAACCTGGGTCTCCTGTATCACAGGCAGACTTTTTTTTAGCATCTGAGTCACCGGGGAAGCCCCAGGAATGGAGAACAACTAAATAGTCTTAATTAGTCTTAATAGAAGAGTTAAATAGTCTTCAGGGATGGGTGGCACGTAATTGTCAGTCTCACCAGGAAAATGTGGAGGGAGAAAGCATGGTTTCCTGAAGGAAGAGATAAAAAGAGACAAATCATAATGTTCACCATATAACAAATTGCCTTACCTATGAGAGACGGGGCTTGTAAGGGAAGATGTACATCAAGTAACAGAAAATGTTACCATTCTTCCTCTGTCCCCTCTTTCCCTCTTTCTCCTCTCTTTTCTTCCATGCAACTACTCTCCAAAGTTTTCTCTTGGGTAATTTTAGTTAGGCTGCTTTTAATTGAAAAATCATTTTACTTCTGTATCTCTCTATGGAAAATTTTGATAAATGAAATCCTGATTGAATCTTTATGGTGAGTCTAGTTGTGGAGTAGGATGATGTGGCAAGTCTCTGTGGTGCATTATCATCCTTCTATCTGGCAAACCGAAATTGAGTTACAGAAGCCAAATAAGTCAAGTTTAATAAATATAATTCCTCTCACAATAGTCATAGTGTTAACCTTTACAAATATCCCTGTTATAAGGCAGCAGCTAGATGGGAAATCATAACAATAATTTATTGCTTTAAAATATTTAGAGATTATTGTCTCTAAAAGGCAATATTAAGCAAAGTAGAAGCAGAGATTTTGTTCTTTTCTGACTGATCTCAGCACATGCTGTCTGAATTGAACTTGGCATCTTGAGATTGACCTAACTGAAAGAATATTATTTGAGAACTCTATAAACTGAGCAGTAATCTTTCCATTGAGTGATCTTAAAGCTATAATTTAAAATGTTTGCAATATGGGGGTATGTGATAACATTATTCAAGCTTTTTGTTTGCAATGTACTTTTCAAGACAGAGTGTCCTCAATAATTAATTATAAACTTTAGCTAGTTAACTGTCACAAAAGCCCTTTGAAGAAATGTTCTTTTTTTTTTTTCCTTGTTTTCCATCTTCTATGAAGTTTACATTTCCCCCCAAATATGAAGTGCATTGTTTTCCATTGTTTGTAGATATTTTCTGGATGCAATACTAGTAAAATAAATCTTTTAATAATATATTAGATGTGGAATTACATCTGCTGAATAATCAGCAAGGACTTTTTTCAGGTAGTTAAAGATAAAATACTGGTAGCTAATAAAAAGAAGAAATGCTAGTCTTAGATTTCTGTGTGTGGTTGGATGGGATTAGGTTTGGCAACAGTACAAATATGTTTGTATTAAACCAGGGGAGTATGTTGATTGCTTCCTCTGTACTTTCTTCTTAATAAAGCAATTACTAGCAGCCACAGGGAAGGGCCCCCAAGCTGTGGCCATGCCAGTAAGAAGGACATGTGGTGTCACTCAGTCATGTCCGACTCTTTGCGACCCCATGAACTGTAGCCTACGAGGCTTCTCTGTCCATGGGATTTTGCAGGCAATAGTACTGGAGTGGATTGTCATTTCCTTCTCCAGTGGGTCTTCCCGACTCATGGATCAAACCCGGGTCTCTAGCATTGTAGACAGACGCTTTACTGTCTGAGCCAGACATATTATATGCTTTATTGTTACTATTATCATTTTTGGAAATTCTTACCCATTGTCTACATACAACTAAGAAACCAACAAATAGGATCACCTCACTTTCTATGTAGACCATATTCACAAAACCATATCTCTCAATATTTCTCCAGATAAAGCTGCCTTGGGACCAAGTCATGAAGTGCAATCTTTTAATACAGGGATGTTATCAGTCTCAAATGTAACACAAAGATAAATGAATATTTCTGAAAATTTAAAAGCCTGTGATACAGACAATGATAAAGAAGCAATTTTGATAAATCAAAAATACACTTGCCTTGGAGGTAGGAGATAGGCAAGCCTACCTACCACTTCTTTACCCTGCAACTGGTCCAGGCATGTACCTTAGGATAGTCATTATCTGCAAAATAAAGGGCGGGTTGCCATGATCTGCAAATCTACTCTGGCTCCTTCATGGACTTGCAAGTACCATTGGGCAAATGATTTGACCTGTTCACTGCTTCCTCATTTGTTAAAAGAAAATAATAACTGCTTTGAGTGCCCACATAATTATTGTACAATTAAATGGGATTATGGGTAGGAAAGCACTTTATGAAATACAAATTCATTCAAATATAAGTTATCATTATTATTATTATTAAAGAAGAGTAAAACAGGAAATTATTCAAAAGAGCTGGATATTGTATTATGCTGCCTAAGAAATGTATCACTGGGAGTTTTCATTTGGACATTCGTACATGCAGAATCAGCAATATTTTATCATTACGACTTTACCCATTCACTCTTCAATTTATCCACAGTATTTCTAACTTTCTATTCAGTCTACTATTTATCCCTTCAGTCTTGCTCCAGTTACTTGATAAATAATTAACTGTTTATTTTCTTCTTTGTCACTTTATTTTTTTAATTGAAGCATAATTGCTTTACAGAATTTTGTGGTTTTCTGTCAAACATCAACAAGAATCAGCCATAAGTACACCCATATCCCTTCCCTCCCAAACCTCTCTCCCATCTCCTTGCCCATCCCACCCTTCTAGATGGTCACAGAGCCCCTGTTTGAGTTCCCTGGGTCATAGAGCAAATTCCCGTTGGCAATCTCTTTTACATATGGTATTATAAGTTTCCATGTTACTCTCTCCATACATCTCACCCTCTCCCTCTTCCTCTCCCACCATGTCCATAGGTCTGTTTTCTATGTCTGTTTCTCCATTGTTGCCCTGGAAATAAATTCATGAGTACCATCTTTCTAGATTCCATGTATGCTGTCACTTCAGTCATGTCCGACTCTGTGTGACCCCATGAATCACAGCATGCCAGGCCTCCCTGTCCATCACCAACTCCCAGAGTTTAGTCAAACTCATGTCCATCGAGTCGGTGATGCCATCCAGCCATCTCACCCTCTGTCACCCCCTTCTCCTCCTGCCCCCAATCCCTCCCAGCATCAGGGTCTTTTCCAATGAGTCAACTCTTCGCATGAGGTAGCCAAAGTATTGGAGTTTCAGCTTCAGCATCAGTCCTTCCAATGAACACCCAGGACTGATCTCCTTTAGGATGGACTGGTTGGATCTCCTTGCAGTCCAAGGGACTCTCAAGAGTCTTCTCCAACCCCACACTTCCAAAGCATCAATTTTTCGGTGCTCAGCTTTCTTCACAGTCCAACTCTCACATCCATACATGACCACTGGAAAAACCATAGCCCTGACTAGATGAACTTTTGTTGGCAAAGTAATGTCTCTGCTTTTTAATATGCTGTCTAGGTTGGTCATAACTTTCTTTCCAAGGAGGAAGCATCTTTTAATTTCATGGCTGCAATCACCATCTGCAGTGATTTTGGAGTCCAAAATAATAAAGTCTGACACTGCTTCCACTGTTTCCCCATCTACTTCCCATGAAGTGATGGGACCAGATGCCATGATCTTAGTTTTCTGAATGTTGAGCTTTAAGCCAACTTTTTCACTCTCACTTTCATCAAGAGGCTTTTTAGTTCCTCTTCACTTTCTGCCATAAGGTTGGTGTCATCTGCAGATCTGAGGTTATTGGTATTTCTCCCGGCAATCTTGATCCCAGTTTGTGCTTCTTCCAGCCCAGCGTTTCTCATGATGTTCTCTGTATATAAGTTAATAAGCAGGGTGACAATATACAGCCTTGATGTACTCCTTTTCCTATTTGGAACCAGTCTGTTGGGACACCTCCTCATTAAGAAAAGCAGTTATGAAACTGTTATGTGTGGGCTGAGTAAAGGACTGTGCCTTTTATCAGAATGTGAACTATGCTTAGAAAGAAAATCACACCCCTCTGAGAGGACATGCAGGCCTTCTATTGTTTGTCTTTTCTCATTCTGGTTCATAAAATTAAAATTGTTGCTCTCCGTGGTGAATAGTATCTTCAGCATTGTTGAAATCTCAGTTTTGTCAATACAGCAAAACTTTAATGCCTTTGTAATAATTCATCATATGATTGTAATGGTGTAATAGTTTTTTTAAAACAAATTTTAGTATTTTACTCTTAAAGAGTATTTGTTAAAAAATTAATACTATAAACCAAATGTCAGGTTGGAAACTGAATATACTTGAGACCCTATTCACTCAAGGCAATTTAAAATATTCACTCATATATTATGTGCAGTCAGAGTCAATCAATCCCATCACAATTTACTCAATATCAGTCTTTGATGACTCTGTTCTACTTGGAAGTATTATTAGGCAAATACATCAAGTTAATATCCCATCTTGAGAAAAGAGAACCCAAACACAATATTACACCCAAAATATATGAACTAATTTTTGCACATTTAGAAGATATTAGAAAAAATTCTAAAATTAAAGAAATACTTCTAAATTATTTGTAGCTGAGATAAATTTGACTATAGTGTACAAAAAAAAAATCAGTCTCTTTGTCTGTTTTAAATAAATTCCCATCTTATTAATATTGAGAATAATGGATATTTAGTCATTATTGTAAAGAACATCTAAGAAATTTTCATGTCTTCCCTGTCAAGGAAAGGGTCCCTAACTATGCTCTCATATGTAATAATTTTCCAAGCAAGGAAACAGCCCCTGACCTGAGGTGACTGACATTTAGGACTCAGTGTGGGGTCTGAATGAACCAGCCTGGCTGAAGGCTCACTGTCCTGGAGGTCAGTTGAGTATTGTAGGGTTTAGATTAGTTTTTCAAAGTCAAAGTAGGATCTGGGAAATATGTTCGGCTTTACAATATTTCTTTGGAAATGAAAATCTTACCCTGGAGTCTTCTCTGTATTTTCAGGCACTCCTATAGGAGGCAGAAGAGGGGTTGAATGATCTAGACTCTGAACTGTCCAATCTTACTTCAATCTGAGTGACTCCACTTTTATATTGAATTCCAGGTAAATTGCTTTATGAAGAAAGGATTCTCTAAACAAAAGGGAAAAGAAGTGTATGGAAAACTACTACAGAGTATTGTAGAAATGATTTATGATAGGATAAAAGATGTTACCACATATATTTTAAAAAATCTGCAAAGCCCCTAAATCCTTCATCATATAACAAATAAAACAAAATTACTAAAATTAGCAATCAAACAACCTTATTCACTCTTAAAAGAATCTATATCTGTAGTGCTTACAGCATAACATTTCATGGTGAAGAATTTTTTTCCCCTAATCTTTAAACTTTTTATTTTATATTGGGCTATAGCCGATTAAAAATGTTGTGGTTGTTGCAGGTGAATAGTGAAAGGACTCAGCCATACATATACATGTACAGATTCTCCCCTGAAGCCCCTCCCATCCAGACTGGATGTAACATTGAGCAGAGTTCCATGCGCTATACAGTAGATCCTCATTGGTCATTCATTTTAAATATAGCAGTGTGTATATGATTCTCCCAAAGTCCCTTACTATCCCTTCCCCTTGGCAACCATAAGTTCATTTTCTAAGTCTGTGAGTCTCTTTCTGTTCTGTAATTACATTAATTTGCATCATTTTTTTTCAGATTCCACATATATGGGATGCCATACGATATTTCTCCTTCTCTGTCTAGCTTACTTCACTCAGCATATGACACTCTCTAGGTCCATCTGTGTTGCTGCAAATGGCATAATTTCATCCTTTTTAATGGCTGGATAATATTCCATTGTATATATCATGTATCACTTCTTCTTTATCTATTCCTTTGTCAGTGGACATTTGGGTTGCTTCCATGTCTCGGCTATTGAAAACAATGCTGCCATGTACACTGGGGCATTCTTTTGAAGGAGTTTTAAATAAGCAATTCAAAGCTATCTCTGTAGGTAGATAATTTAATATTCAAAGATTTTAGAGAAAAATGAGACTATGAGTTTTTATTCCTCATATATTCAAGTCATTTTTCTCACCCTATAATCTTTTCCCATGATTATTTCCTTAAAGAGAGAACACTTTATTACAACATACAGTTTGTGGCATCAGAAAAAGTTCTGCTTGAAATCTTATTTTCCCTATATGTAGCATCTATATGTATCACCTATATGTAGCATCACTTCTCTGAGTCTCTGTTTCTTGATCTGTGAACTGAACTCAATGATAACTTTTTACATGGAACATCGGATACTGTCCTAACTGCCCTGTGTTCATTAATACAATTCTCACATAACCCTATGAGGCGGTTGCTATTGTGAACACCATCTTTCAGATGAGGAACCTTGAGACCAGTGTAGTGAAGAACCTCATCCAAGGTCACATAGCAAATGAATGGTAAAGTGAATGGTAAAGCTGGGCTTCCAACCCAAGGGACTGACTCCAAGGCTACATAATTTAACAGCTAACCTGCATTGACCCTATGGGGAGCTGAGCCCAGACATTAAGACTTCAGTCTTTGCTCTTGATGGAATGGTGGTCACATAGCACTGGAGTGACCGTGAGGATATACCCTGCGCCCAAGGGCAGAGAAGCCCCAGCAAGATGGTAAGCACTGAAGCAGCGGCTGTGTGGCTCCAGAGTGGCATTGAGGAGATACCCCACGTCCAAGGGCAAAGGAGAAGCCCTAGCAAGATGGTAGGAGGGGCGAAATCATGTTTATAATGAAACTCCATACCTGCCACCGACACTCAGGGCTCAAACATACCGTGTGCACACCAGGACCCAGAGACCCACAGAGACTGAGACAGAACTGTGTTTGAAGGTCTCCTGAGGAGATACAGCTCAGCAGTGGACTGCTGCTTGGGCAGGCACTCTAGGTGCAGTAGATCCAGGTGTAGCTTAAGCCCTCTTAGAGGTGGTTCCCATTAGCTCCACCGCAGAGCTGCCAGAACTTACACAGGACTTGGGAAACAGTCTCATGGAGGGCAAAAACAAAACCTTGTGTGCACCAGGGCCCAGGAGAAAGAGGTAGTGACCCCTAAGAGACTGAGCCAGACTTTCCCATGAGGGTCCAGGAGTCTCCCATGGAGGCAGGGGTCAGCAGTGGCCTGCTGTAGGGTTGGGGGTACTGAGTGTACCAGTACCTGAGTGAGACCTATTGAAGGAGGTCACTGTTATCTTCATCACCTCCACCATAGTTTGGCCTCAGGTCATATAACAGGGATGGAACACAGACCCTCATCAACACATCAACAAAAACTTGGATTAAAAATTTACTGAGCATGGCTCTGCCCATCAGAATAAGACCCAGTTTCCCCCTCAGTCAGTCTCTCCCACCAGGAAACTTCCATAAGCCTCTTATCTTTCTCCGTCAGAGGGCAGACAGACAGAAAACCACAATCACAGAAAACTAATCAATGTGATCACATGGACCACAGCCTTGTCTGACTCAATGAAACTATGAGCCATACCATGTAGGGCCACCCAAGGCAGACAGGTCATGGTGGAGAGTTCTGACAAAATGAGGTTCACTGGAGAAGGGAATGGCAAACCACTTCAGTATTCTTGCCTTGAGAACCCCATGAACTGTATGAAAAGGCAAAAAGATAGGACACTGAAACATGAACGCCACAGCTCACAGGCCCATTATGCTACTGGAGATTAGTGGAGAAATAACTCCAGAAAGAATAAAGAGACAGAGCCAAAGAAAAAACAACACCCACTTGTGGATGTGACTGGTGATGGAAGCAAGGTCCGATGCTGTAAAGAGCAATACTGCATAGGAACCTGGAGTGTTATGTCCATGAATCAAGGCAAATTGGAAGAGGTCAAACAGGAGATGGCAAGAATGAATATTGACATTTTAGGAATCAGTGAACTAAAATGGAGTGGAATGGGTGAATTTAACTCAGATGACCATTATATCTACTACTGTGGGCAGGAATCCCTTAGAAGAAATGGAGTAGCCACCATAGTCAACAAGAGTCTGAAATGCAGGACTTGGATGCAATCTCAAAAATGACAGAATGATCTCTGTCTATTTCCAAGGCAAACCATTCAATATCACAGTAATCCAAGTCTATACCCTGACCAGTAATGTTGAAGAAGGTCAAGTTGAATGGTTCTATGAAGATCTACAAGACCTTCTAAAACTAACACCCCCAGACAATGTCCTTTTCATTATAGGAGACTGGAATGCAAAACTAGGAAGTCAAGAAATACCTGGTGTAACAGGAAACTTTAGTCTTGGAGTACAGAATGAAGAAGGGCAAAGGCTAACAGAATTTTGCCAAGAGAAAACACTGGTCTTAGAAAACACAATTTTCTAATAACACAAGAGAAGACTACACATGGACATGACCAGATGGTCTATACTGAAATCAGATTGATTATATTCTTTGTAGCCAAAGATGGAGAAGTTCTATACAATCAGCAAAAACAAGGCTGGGAGCAGACTGTGGCACAGACCATGACTCCTTATTGCCAAATTCAGACTGAAATTGAAGAAAGTAGGGAGAGCCACTAGACTATTCAGGTATGACCTAAATCAAATCCCTTATGACTATACAGTGGAAGTGAGAAATAGATTGAAGGGATTAGGTCCGATAGACAGAGTGCTTGAAGAACTATGGATGGAGGTTTGTGACATTGTATAGAAGGCAGGGATTAAGACCATGCCCAAGGAAAAGAAATGCAAAAATGTAAAATAGTTGTCTGAGGAGGCCTTACAAATAGCTGTGAAAAGAAGAGAAACAAAAGGCAAAGGAGAAAAGGATAGATATACCCATTTGAATGCAGAGTTCCAAAGAATAGCAAGGAGAGATAAGAAAACCTTCCTCAGTGATCATTTCAAAGAAATCAGAAGAAAACAGTAGAATGGGAAAGACTAGAGATCTCTTCAAGAAAATTAGAGATACCAAGGGAACATTTCATACAAAGATGGGCTCAATAAAGGACAGAAATGGTATGGACCTAACAGAAGGAGAAGATATTAAGAAGAGGTGGCAAGAACACACAGAAGACCTATTCAAAAAAGATCTTCATGACCCAGATAATTATGGTGGTGTGGTCACTCACCTAGAGCCAGACATACTGGAATGCAAAGTCAGTAGGCCTTAGGAAACATCACTATGAACAAAGCTAGTGGAGGTGATGGAATTCCAGTTGAGCTACTTCAAATCCTAAAAGATGATACTGTGAAAGTACTGCACTCAACATGTCAGAAAATTTGGAAAACTCAGCAGTGGCCACAGGACTGGAAAAGGTCAGTTTTCATTCCAGTTCCAAAGAAAAGCAATACCAAAGAGTGCTCAAATTACTGCACAATAGCACTTATCTCACACACTAGCAAAGTAATGCTCAGAATTCTCCAAGCCAGGCTTCAAGGGTATGTGAACCATGAAGTTCTAGATGTTCAAGCTGGATTTAGAAAAGGCAGTGGAACCAGAGATCAAATTGCCAACATCTGATGGATCATCAATAAAGTAAGAGAGTTCTAGAAAAACATCTACTTCTGTTTTATTGACTATGCCAAAGTCTTTGACTGTGTGGATCAAAAAACTATGGAAAATTCTTCAAGAGATGGGAATACCAGATGACCTGACCTGTCTCCTGAGGTCAAGAAACAACAGTTAGAACTGGACATGGAACAACAAACTGGTTCCAAATGGGGAAAGGAGTACATCAAGGCTCTACATTGTCAAAGTGCTTATTTAACTTATATGCAGAGTACATCATGAGAAATCCTGGACTGGATGAAGCACAAGCTGGAATGAAGATTGCCGGGAGAAATATCAATAGCCTCAGATATACAGATGACACCACCCTTAAGGCAGAAAGTGAAGAAGAACTAAAGAGCCTCTTGATGCAAGTGGAAGAGGAGAGTGAAGAAGTTGGCTTTAAAGCTCAACTTTCAGAAAATTAAGATTATGGCATCTGGTCCCATCATTCATGGCAAATAGATGGGGAAACAATGGAAATAGGGACAAACTTTACTTTTTTGGGCTACAAAATCACTGCAGATAGTGACTGCAGCCTTGAAATTAACAGATGCTTGCCCCTTGGAAGAAAAGTTATGACCAACCTATGGACTTATATGACCTATATGACCAACAGCATATTAAAAAACAGAGACATTATTTTGCCAACAAAGGTCTGTTTAGTCAAAGTTATGGTTTTTCCAGTAGTCATGTATGGATGTGAGTGTTCTTATAAAGAAAGCTGACCACAGAGGAATAGATGCTTTTGAACTGTGTTGTTGGAGGAGACTCTTGAATATCCCTGGACTGCAAGGCGATCCAACCAGTCCATCCTAAAGGAAATCAGTCCTGAATACTCATTGGATTGACTGATGCTGAAGCTGAAACTCCAATACTTTGGCCACCTGATGCAAAGAACTGACTCATTTGACAAGACCCTGATGCTGGGAAATATGAAGGTGGGAGGATAAGGGGACAACAGTGGATGAGATGGTTGGATGGCATCACTGATTCAGTGGACATGAATTTGAGTAAACTCTGGGAGTTGGTGATGGACAGGGAGGCCTGACGTGTTGCTGTCCGTGGGATCACAAAGAGTCTGACTTGACTGAGTGACTGAACTCAACTCAACTTTGTTCTTTACCTTAGGTCAATCACTTATATAATCATTCATTCTGCACATATTTATTTGCATGTATTATGTGTTGGCTATAATGAAGATACAGCTCTGAATGAAAGCAAGAAAAATGGTCACTCTCATGATAGTTTTGATATTATAAGGGGAAAATAATAAACAAGCAAAATCTATATAATCTATCAGGTGAAGATAAGTACCTAAAAAGAAAAATAACAGGTAAAAGCAACTGAGATGATAGTAGGACTTTCTATTTAGATAGATTTATGAAGATAAAGACTTTATCTAAAGGTCTTCCTGACAGAGTGATGTTTGAACATAAATGGAAGTAAAATGAGTGAATCTTTCAGAGCAGGTATGAGGATTACATGAGATAAATACAGCAGGTACCTACAATGATGCCTGTTTCATCACAGGGACTGGCCAAAAGTTTCTTTCTTCTCCCCTTAGAGTTAAGGGGAAATTGAGCTTTATGAAAAAATAAAGTCTTGATAGGAAGCTTGTTGATTCAAGCTTTTTTGTTTTTGTTTTTTGTAAAATAGTTAAAGGTGACAATGGGTCTCCTGCATTGCAGATGGATTTTTTTTACCGTCTGAGCCACCAGGGAAGCCCAAATATGAACAGCAGTCCCCCAGTTCCCTTGAGAGTTCAAATGTACAAAAGTAAACACATCACAAACTGACACAGGAAGTCTAAGCGGTGATGTGTGTATGCACGTTGTGTGTAGGAGAGAGCAGGAGAAAGAGAAATATGGTAAAAAGAGGAAAAGTAGATAGGGACATTCAGAGGGTTTAAGCAGAATGTGCTGACAGACTTGTGAGCATTTCAGAGCATCAAACATATATTGTGCTAATAAATAATGTTTCTAGCAGATGATAATTTAAACTATTTGTGTAATGATAGGAAGATGAGTATTTGTTTCTGTATTTCATCCAGCTCAATTAATATCATATACATATGACTATATATGACTCACCTAAATCCATAAATCACAAATAAAACTATCATTATTTTTAATAGTGCCATGACTATCATAAGTGTCATGCCTAGAATTTGAAGTTTCCTTTGGGAAAATTATGTGAACACTAAAATTTTATATGACTAACTAGAGAATAAACATGGAAATATAATAGCTTTAAAATTCTTTTTATAAGGTATAACTGTAGCTATTATATCAAAGCATCTAAGTTGATATAGTACACTGGTACATTTAAGGTGATTTCATTTCATGGTTTTGGCATTAAATTAATGCTATATTTATATAAAAATCCACCTGAAATTTAATATAGAATCCAGGTTCAGGGATTGTTAAATGGTGATTACTCTGGTGTTCTTGGCATGGACAGGTGGAGTAGATGAAGTTCGTGTTATCTTACATCACATTGCTGCTATCATTTCAACCAATTTCTGATATTCACACCCATCATATTTAATCTGTAAATATGTAGTCAATAGATAAATTGCAAGGAAGTTTGAATATTGGAAGTTGCTTGATATAAATGTGTTTTCATTTCTCTAATGTAACAAAGGTTCTTTATAGGAGGAAAAAAGCAAGGAAACTCTAACTTAAACCCAGGGGACAGCTCACTGTTGGGTTTGTTTCAGGACTTGATGAAACTTCTGGCTTCCCCAGGGGAGCTCCGTAAGGGAGGGGAGGCAGAGTCGCAGGAAGAACTTGCCCACCCAGCCCCTCTTTCCTCAGCTCTCTGTCTTGTCCTTTCCTTCACCAGACACGTGTCCCCTCACTTTTGCAAACCTCTGCACATCTCGTGCTCTTGCTCAAGCTGTTGCATTCCTCCATACTGAGACTCAGCTTATTTTACTTGAGGAAGGAATTGTCCAAACTTAAAGGCATAAGGCATGCAATATTTAGCTACATAATACATTTTTTTTAGTCTGACTTTAGGCCACAGTTCTTTCAGTTCAGTTCAATTCAGGCGCTCAGTCGTGTCTGACTCTTTGCGACCCCATGAACCACAGCACGCCAGGCCTCCCTGTCCATCACCATCTCCCAGAATCCACCTAAACCCATGTCCACTGAGTTGGTGATGCCATCCAATCATCACATCCTCTGTCGTCCCCTTCTCCTCCTGCCCTCAATCATTCCCAGCATCAGGGTCTTTTCCAATGAGTCAGCTCTTCACATCACGTGGCTGAAGTATTAGAGTTCTTTTAAATAGATCAAATTAGAGTCATAAAAATAGAAACTGTCATAAGGAACAGTGTGACACTCCTTTCAGAGGCTGAAGGAATTCTGAATTTCTCCATAAAAACCAGACCTACATCTGTTTTTGAAAGAGATTATTCTCTGCATATTCAGAGAATAGATTTTTTTTTTTTTGGAATCACAGTATTATTTTACTTAGACTAATAGCAAAATCAAATCCTAATAATAAACACAGTCCCTCAAATCAAGCTGTTTAGAAAGGATAATTTTTCTGAGACTGCTGCTACTGCTAAGTCGCTTCAGTCGTGTCCGACTCTGTGTGACCCCATAGACGGAAGCCCACCAGGCTCCCACATCCCTGGGATTCTCCAGGCAAGAACACTGGAGTGGGTTGCCTTTTCCTTCTCCAGATCTAGCCATATCTATCTCCAAAAGACTAAAGTACATGAAACTTTAAAACAAAATGTCTTCCTCATTAATACAAAAAAAGCATAGATGATTTTGCTGCCTTATTTTGAAATATATATTCAATATAAATGTTAAGCAATCATTTAAGTTGAATTTCATATTTTAGTAACCAAGTAGCAGTAGAATATTACAGTGGCTTATCACACCACGCATGATCTGGTTAATAATATTGCAACTGTGGAAACAACTTTGATTAAAAATGTTATCAAGACACAGACCTTTCCATGAGTGTAGCAATCAATATTTACACCCTTTCTAGGTGTAGTATGACTTTTTCTCATTCCTTGTAAAATTTAAATACTAAGCATAAATAATGCAGACCACACAGTTTACACTGAAACAGAAAGTTTCCATCTCAGAAAGCTACATTTCTGATTTTAGAATGGTATGGACCGCTGAGACATTTAAATCATATTTTCACCATCAGAGGAAACTTATTGCAGATCCTGCCTCAGAGGAGAGGTGGATCTGATTGAGAAACCCTCCAGAAATGGAAGGAATTGCTCTGACTCAGACCTGGATAGAAAATGATATTAGACTGTTTGAGAGGGGGTAGGTAATAAAGGACTTTGAAATCGGGAAGTAAATATAACTAAAATACCAAGATTTTTAGAGTGATTTTTCGGTAGAATTTTCAGCAGATATTTCAGTACATGAAAACTATATGTGAGGACTTTTAACATGGACTGAAATGGAGAGAAATGAAGTCATAGGATCTCAAATTGGGTAGAAGGTTTTTTTTTTTTTTTCCTAATTTCTGGATAATAATTATAGAAAGGAATTAACTGACTGTGGAGAGATAAGGGGAAAAGCTATCAAAATTAAAGGAAGGGGTGGTTATCCTGAACTAATAGTTACAGACTAGTGGAAAGCTTCAAAAATATTTGTGGAGTTTACTAGGCCAACCAGAGACATATACTACTCGTTTCCTAGCTGTGGCCTGGCTACTTCCTACTTCCGTGTTTAGGATCTGCAAACTAATTGAGTACTATTTTCTCTGGAATGCTCCTACTATTCCTTGCTGTCTATAACAATAATAGCACCTGATATTTACAGAGTGTTTTATACTTATGACTTTGGAAAAATGGTATACTTTGTTTTAAAGATGGGACTGGAAGGAAGAGATTTGTCCAATCATATAACCTGAGATAAAGTGCAAGCCACTTCATACTAATTTTAGCCTTTGAGGTCTCTAATAATATTGTGAAAAATGTAGCCTTTGATGAGTCAAAATAAATTTTAAGACATGGAGCTCAACTATGAAGAGAGTCCTAGAACTTTCTGTGGTTGATGGTAGCTATTTCTATGTGACATGTCAACCTGTCAAATTAGGGATGAATTAGTTGGATTCTTATCCTTTTGTTCAACCTTTCCTAGAGTAGATTTATGATCTTTACACCTTATACCTCCCCACTGTGTATTGATGGAAAATTCACCTATTTCCACTTTGGTGCAATGCTTAGAGAGAACAAAATTGAATGGCCTCTCAAAGGGTCTAAAATTTAGCATTGAATACTGTTGTTTGCACACAGATTCTGTTTTCTAGGCAGAGTGCCCAGTTTCATTTACATTTTTGTTTATTTTTTTGTTCAGCATTCCACATGCTCTTCAGCCTGCTATTTGTTGTGAGTTAGCTTACACTTGGCTCACTGCTCTGTAAAAGGAGTGTCACTGGATGACAGGGAATGAATCTACACCTGAAATGGGATAAAATTTGTAATTCTGAGACTTTATGCTGTGCTATTCATACAAGAATATTCCCTGCCTGCTGTGGGGCTACCCTGAAGAAAACAGTCTTTCTGAGGTTCACACAAGCTTCATGGAAGTACTTGGCATAACAAAAACATAGGAAAAATAAGAAAAACTGGATGATTGTTTAGCAAAAATATATCAGTTTTTAGCCAGATTTTCAAGTGCTTTTTCAATAATTTGTCAGTAGTAGAACAACTTGGGGCATGTGGTTTACATTTAGTTAACATGCTTCATGTAATAAGGTTGTAAAATATTATTTGTGTGTCTATGTATGTGAGAGAGAGGAGGGGGAAGAGAAAGAGGAGAGAGAGAGAGATTTTTCCCTTATTACTCTTATTTTTGTTGTGGTTAGATATACATCGCCTAAATAAAAGCATGTATTCAGCCCTAACTTAATAGGAGAACTATAATGAAACAGTCCCATTTAGATGAAGGTGTTCCCTCTACTATTATGAATCATTAGAAGAAGATACATATTTTGGTGATTTGTATCCAGTACATCTTATAAATTTTATTTCTCTGTTTATGGTACTATGAGAGCTACTACTATGGATGCCAAGATTAGTAAAAGTTTAACCAGTGGAAAGGGATAAAAAGGATTGTTGATCATAGTGAACTATTTTTAAAAAGAAATGGGCTTTCAATAAAGTGAGAAACATTGGGAAATAGAAAGTGTCTTGCACTTGGTGCAATGGTTCAAAGTGATTAGGTAGGGGAGGGCAAGTAACATATTGTATGATATTCAAAAGAATTCATAATTTATTATAAACAGTTCCATGTAAGAGTGCAATAGATTAAATATTTGTGTCTCTCCCAAAGTTGTATATTGAAATTCTACACTTCAATATGGAGGAATTAGAAGGTGAGGTTTTGGGGAAGTGATTAGGATTAGATGAAGTCATGAGGGTGGCACCCTCATGAATGGAATGAGTGCCTTTATAGAGGAGATTCATCAGAAACTGACCATGTGAGTAACCTCATTTTAGACTTCCATCCTCCAGAATTGTGAGAAATAATTTTTTTCTGTTTATAAGCTACCTAGTCTATGGTACATTGTACTAACAGTTTGAAACAGGACAGAAACTGATACCAAAATGAAGGGATGCTGCTGTGACAAATATCTAAAAATGTAGAAGCAGCTTTGGAAATGTGTAATGAGTAGGGGCTGGGAAAATTATTTTTTTAATTGAGGCATAGTTATTTTACAATATATTCATTTCATGTGCATAGCATGGAGGTTCAAAATTTTCATAAATTATACTGTAAAATGATCTTAAAATATTGGCTATATTCCCTGTGTTATATATCCTTATAGATTTTTTAATAGAAAGGTTGGTGCCAATTAACTCTCTACTCCTATCTTTCCCCTCCTCTCTTCCCACTGATAAACGTCAGTTTGCACTCTATATCTATGAATATTCTGTTTTGTTGTATTTATTTCTTTGTTTTATTTTTTAGATTCCAGATGTAAGTAATAACATACAGTGTTTATCTTTCTGCCTTACTTAATTCACTAATCATAATACCCTCCTGGTCTATCCATGTAGTTTCAAATGGCATAATTTCATTCTTTTATATAACTGAGTAGCATTACACTGTATGTGTGTGTGCATGTGTGTGTAACATCTTCCTTAACCATTCATTGTTGATGGATTCTTAGGCTGCTTTCAAATCTTGGCTGTTGTAAATAATGCTGCTATGAACATCAGGGTGGATGTATATTTTCAAATTAGTATTTTCTTTGGAAAACACCCAGGAGTGGAATTTCTGGATCCTTGCTAGACCATATGACATCTATTTTTATTCTTTTGAGGAAACTCCATACTGTTGTTTCTATAGTGGCTGTGCTAATTTACATTCTAATTAACAGTGTACAAGATTTCCCTTTTCTCCACATCCTCATCAATATTTGGTTATCTGTAGACTTTTTTGATGATAACCATTTCAACAGGTGTGAAATGATTCCTCATTCTGTTTGATTTGCATTTCCTCATTCTGTTTGATTTGCATTTGTCTAATAATTTGTGGTATTGAGCATTGAAAAGATATCTCTTTGTGCCTGTTGGCCATCTGTATGTCTTCTTTGGTAAAATGTCTATTCAGAATTTATGCCTATTTTGAATCTTTTTTTTTTTGATATGCAACTGTATGAGCTGTTTATATATTTTGGATATTAATAGGTTATATTAATTACAAATATTTTCTCCCATTCCATTAGTTGTCTTTTTGGTTTGTCAGTAGTTTCTGACTTTTTGCTCTGCAAAAGCATTTAAGTTTTATGAGTTTCCATTTTAAAAGCTTTGCTTCTGTTTTCTCTGCATTAGAACACAGATCCAAAGACACACTACCACTATTTATGTCAAAGAGTGTTCTGCCTGTGTTTACTTATAGGAGCTTTATGGTTTTGGTCTTACATTTAGGTCTTTTAATTTATTCTGCATTTATTTTTGTATATAGTGTTAGAGAATGTTCTAATTTCATTCTTTTACAAGTAACTGTCCAATTTTTTCCAGCAGTATAGAAGAGACTATTTTTTCTGTATTATGTATGTTCTCCCTCTTTCATAATAGGCTGACTGTAAATCCATGGGTTTATTTCTGGGCTCTCTATTTTTCCAACAATCTATGTGTCTGTTTTTGTGCAACTACCAAACTGTTTTGATGACTGTAGCTTTGTAGAATAGTCTGCAATCAGGGAGTGCATATGTCTGGCTCTGTTCTTTTTCAAGGTTGCTTTGACTATTTGTGATCTTTTGTGTTTATATATGTCTTATAGTTATTTGTTCTAGTTATGTGAAAAATGCTATTGTTATTTTGATAGGTGTTATAGTGAAACTGTAGATTCCCTTGAGGAGTATGATCCTTTTAAAAAATATTAGTTCTTCTAATCCATGAAACATGGTATATATTTTCATCTATTTATGTTGTCTTTCTTTCATGAGTATCTCATATTTTGGAGTATAGGTCTTTTGCCTCCTTAGGTGGGTTTACTCTCGGCAAATAGAAAGAGAAAAATGTGGAAGCAGTCACAGATTTATTTTTCTTGGTTCCAAAATCACTGCAGACAGTGACTGCAGCCAAGAAATTAAAAGACACTTTCTCCTTGGAAGGAAAGCTATAACAAACCTGGACAGCATATTGAAAAGCAGAAATATCATTTGCCAACAAAGGTCTTTATAGCCAAAGCTATGGTTTCTCTAGTAGTCATGTACAGATGTGAGAGTTGGACCATGAAGAAGAGTGAGTGCAGAAGAACTGATGCTTTTGTGATGCAGGAGGAGACTCTGGAGAATTACTTGGACAGCAAGGATATCACACCAGTTCATCCTAAAGGAGATCAACCCTGAATATTCATTGGACGGACTGATGCTGCAGATGAAGCTCCAAAATTTAGGTCACCTGATGCAAAGCCTGGGAAAGATTGAAGGCAAAATGAGAAGAGGGTGGCAGAGGATAAAATCATTAGATAGCATTGGTGACTCAATGGACATGAATGTGAACAAACTCTGGGAAATAATGGAGGACAGAGAAACCTGGTGTTCTGCAATCCATGGAGTCACAGAGTCAGACACAGCTTAGCGACTGAACAATAATTTTGTTCTTTTTGATGTGATGATAAATATGATCATTTTCTTAACTTCTCTTCTTGATAGTTCATTGTTAGTGTATGGAAATGCAATATCTTCCTCTGTATTAATTTTGTATCTGGCAACTTAACCAAATTCATTGATGATCTATAGTAGTTTTTGTGTCTGTGTGTTGTGTTTTTAGGATTTTCTATGTATTTTCATATCATTTGAAACAGTGACAGTTTTATTTCTTCCTTTCCAATTTGGATTCTTTTTCTTTCTTTTTCTTGTCTGATTTCTGTGGCTATGACCTGCTATACAATGTTGAATAAAATTCGCAAGTGTGGGCATCCTTTTCTTGTTCCTCACCTAAGAGGAAATGTTTTCACCTTTTCACCATTCAATATGATTTTAGCTGTGACTTCTCATATATGTCTTTTATGATGTTGATGTATATTCCCTCAATACCCAATTTCTGGGAGGTGTTTTCCTTAAAAGTATGTTGAATTTTGTCAAAACATTTTTTTTGCGTCTATGCAGATAATCATACGATTTTCTTCTTCAATTTGTTAATGTGGTGTATCACACTGATTTGCAGAAGTTAAGCTATTCCTCTATCCCTAGAGTAAATTCCACTTGATAATCATGTATGATGTTTTTAATGTATGATTGAATTTGGCTTGCTACTATTTTGTTGAGGATTTTTGCATATTATGTTCATCAGAGATATTGACCTATAAGTTGATTTTTGCTATCTTTCTCTAGTTTTAGTATCAGGATGATAGGGGCTTATACAGTTAGTTAAAAACATTTTTTCCTCTAGTTTTTTGTAATAGTTCAGGATGGATAGGTGGTAACTGTTTTCTACATTTGTGATAGAATTCACTTGTCCTGCCCTTTCAATTGGTGATTTTTAAATTTTTAATTACTGATTCAATATTATTGCTTTTACTTAGTCTGTTCATATTTTCTGTTTCTTTCTGGTTCAGTCTTTGGAGGTTTTACAATTCCAGGATTGTCCATTTTATTGGGGTATGATTTTTTTGTAGTAACCTCCTGTGATTCTTTGCATTTCTGTGGTATTACTTATAACTTCTCCTTTTCCATTTCTGATTTTATTGATTTGAGCTCTGTCTCTTTTTTCTTGATAAGCTTGGCTAATGGTTTACCAATTTTGTTTGGTTTTTTCAAAGGACCAGCTCCCAGTTTAATTGATTTCTTCTATTGTTTTCTAATCATATTTCATTTATTCTTGCTCTGATCTTTATAATTTCTCTCTTTCTACTAAATTTGCTCCTTTTTCCTTTTTCTAGTTTCTTTAGGTATAAGGATAGGTTGAGATTTTTCTTATTTCCTAAGGTGGGCTATAGACTTCCTTTTTAGAGCTAGTTTTACTGCATTCCATAGAATTTGGATCATTGTATTTTCATTTTCAGTTGTCACCGGGTATTTTTTAAAATATGTTATTTGATTTCTTCATTGATTGTTTAGCACATATTTTTAAACCTCCATGTGTTTGTAGTTTTTGCAGTATTTCCCTTGCAATTAGTTTATTGTCTTATACCATTATGGCTGAAAAGATCCTAGATACTTCAGTTTTCTTAAATTTCTTGAGACTTATATTGTGGCCTAAAGTATGATCCATCCTGGAGAATGTCCACTTACATTTAAAATGGTTATTGGAAAAAATAAATAAAATAAATAAAATAAAATGGTTATCGGTAGGTCTGTACTTACTGCAATTTGAAAAATTATTTCGGGGTTGTCTTGAAAAGGATGTGCATTCTGTTGCATTTGGATGTAACAACATATTTTAGATATATGTTATATATATCTAAAATATGTCATTATATATGTATAATGTATGGATGATACGTTAGACCACACTCACACACACACATATATATCCATTTGGTCTAATGTTTCATTCTTGTTCAGAGTTTTCTTATTGAATAATCTGTCCATTGGTATAAGTGGAGTTTAAAAAACTCTCCTACTATTATTGTGTTACTATCAATTTCTTTCATTATGACTGCTACTATTTGCTTTATGTATTTAGAGTCTCTGGTGTTGGGTGCATATATATTTACAATTGTTATATCTTTCTCATGAATTTATTCTCTATCATTATATAATGTTTTTGTCTCATTAGAATTTTTGTTTTAAAGTATTTTTTTTCTGAAGTAAGTATTGCTGTCCTAGCTTTCTTTTGATTTCCCATTTATATGGAATATCATTTTCTGTCTTCTCACTTTCATTTATGTGTGTTTTTATACCTGAAGTGAATCTCTTGTAGGTAGCATGTATATGTATCTTATTTTTGTAGCCAATGATCCACTTTAATGTTTTTTCATTGGAGCATTTAGTCCATTTACA
This sequence comes from Odocoileus virginianus, assembly GCF_023699985.2. NCBI lineage: Eukaryota > Metazoa > Chordata > Mammalia > Artiodactyla > Cervidae > Odocoileus > Odocoileus virginianus. The sequence goes on from NC_069697.1 coordinate 36,617,045, forward strand.
TTTAAAGTTATTATTGATGGGCATGTGTTTATTGCTATTTAAAAAATTGTTTTGGAGTTGCTTTCATAGTTTCTTTTTTGTTTCTTCTTTGTTCCCTTCTGCTATTACTTGGTGACTACATTTAACGTTATGGTTGAATTTGTGTGTGTGTGTGTGTGTGTGTGTGTGTATCTATTATAGAATACATTATTGTGATTACCATGAGGTTTATACACAGCAGTCTCCCTCAATTCCTCTGTCTTTCTCCCTTTCTTCCTGTGTGTGTGTGTGTGCATGTATAATCATACATATGTAATTATTTCATTTGGTGATCTCTTAATTTCAAGAAAATTTTAACAATCTTGCATTTTCACTGTTGACTACTGTTTTTGACATCATATTTTATATCTTTTTGTTTTGTGTATCCATTAACTACTTATTGTGGAAATAAATGATTTTACTACTTTGCTTTTTAACCTTCCTTACTAGTTTTGCAGATGGTTAATTTATCACTATTCCTGTGTGTTTATCTTGATCAGTGAGCCTTTTTCTTTTGTAATTTTTAAGTTTCTAGTTGTGACTTTTTTTTTTTTTGAATAGAGAAGTCCCTTTAACATCTCTGGTAAAGTTAGTTTGGTGGAACTGACCTCTTTTAGCTTTTGTTTAGCTTTTGTCTGTAAAGTTGTAGTTCTTCCTATCAAATTGAAATAAAGGCCTTGCTGGGTAATGGTAAAGAATCTGCCTGCAATGCAGGAGACCTGGGTTTGATTCTTGGGTCTGGCAGATCCCCTGGAGAATGGAATGGCCACCCACTGTAGTATTCTTGCCTTTAAAACCCCATGGACAGAAGAGCCTGGTGGGCTACAGTCGATGTAGTCACAAACAGTCGGATGTGACTGAGCAACTAACCCAACACTGGATAGAATACTCTTGGTTGTAAGGTTTCCCCTATAATTACTTTAAATATATTGTGTAACTCCCTCTTGCCTGTAGTTTTTGTTGAAAAGTCAACTGGTAGCCTTATGTGAGTTCCCTTATATGTAGTTTATTGCTTTTCTCTCTGCTTTTAATAGTCTCTCTTTATCTTTAATTTTTGCCATTTAAATTGTAGTGTGTCTTGGATTGGTCCCCTTTGAATCTATCCAGTTTTTCACTCTCTGAGCTCCCTGGACCTAGATATCTTTTCCAGGGAAGTTTTCAGCTATCCTATCTTCAAATATGTTTTCTATCGTTTTCTCTTTCTTTGTCCTCTGGGTCCCTATAATGCAGGTGTTACTATGCATGGTGGTGTCACAGAAGTCTCCTAAACTGTCTTTACTTATTTATCTATTTGTTTATTTTCTGTTCAGCTTCATTAATTTCCATTACTTTACTTTCCAGCTTATGTTTGCCAGGTGGAGTTAGTGGTAAAGAATCTGCTTGCCAATGCAGGAGATGCAAGAGATGTGAGTTCGAATTCTGAATCGGGAAGATGACCTGGAGTAAGAAATGGCAACCCACTCCAGTATTCTTGCCTGGGAAATTCAATGGACAAAGGATCCTGGTGGGTTACAGTCCACGAGTCTGCAAAGAGTTGGACACAATGAGTGACTGAGCACACATCAACTCGCTCTTTAGTTCTTTTGTATTTTCTAATCTACTGTTGATTCCTTCTATTGTATTTTTTATTTCAAGTATTATTTTTTCCAGCTCTGTTGGCTTCTTCTAATTCTTTCTTAAGGTTCTCCCTTTGTTCATCCATTCTTCTCTGAGTTATTAGATCATCTTTAAATCTTTTTTTTTTTTTTTTCAAGTAGATTGCCTGTCTCCACTTCATTTAGTTCTTCTGGAGCTTTATCCTTCATTTGGAACATGAATTGGTAATTCTTTATTACCTCATTTTGCCTCAGTTCAGTTCAGTCGCTCAGTCGTGTCCGACTCTTTGCAACCCCATGAACTGCAGCATGCCAGGCCTCTCTCTCCATCGCTAACTCCCAGAGCCTACCCAAACTCAAGTCCATTGAGTTGGTGATGCCATCCAACCATCTCATCTTCTGTCATCCCCTTCTCCTCCTGCCCTCAATCTTTCCCAGCATCAGGGTCTTTTCAAATGAGTCAGCTCTTCACCATCAGGTGGCCAAAGTATTGGAGTTTCAGCTTCAACATCAGTCCTTGCTGTTTTTCTTGTGATGTATCTGCTAAGTTGGTTGTGCTTCCCGATTTTGAAGTAGCAGCCTTCTGTAGGAGATTTTCTATGAGTCCCAGCAGTGCCCTCCCCTCTGGTCACCTGAGCTACATGCTCTAGGGGCCCCTTATGTGGACTGCGTGTCTCTCCATTGTGGCAGACTGACTATAGGCTATATGGGAAACGGAGCTGGTTACTGGTCTTATTTTCCACTCCTTGCCTTGTGCAGAGGCAGCTGGCTATCAGTGGTTGGGGCCAGGTGACAAGGCCCCTGGATGAGGAATCCTGCGTGTCTGAGTAGTCCCTGGGCTAGTGCTGGCTCAGTTACGGTCAGAGCAGGGTTCTGGAGTGGGTGGTTGCACTGCCAGAGTTCTCAGATCTACTGTCAGCCTGCTGATCAGAGGGTCACTTCCTGACATGGCTGGCTGCAGATTCCAAGCCTGCTGGTTGGTGCTCTCAGCCCAGGGGGTCCTGTGACTTGGTGGCTGCCAACTGGTGGACAGAGCTACGCGCTGGGGTTTCTCACATCAGTGTCCTGGGAATCGCAGGGCTGGTGCTCATACACTGGTGTGTGGACCTGATTCCTCTGGTAGACACAGCCATGTCCTGGGTAGCTGTGAGCTCAGGATCTTAAGTCAGCCTGGCTTTTGGTGGGTGGGACTGTTTCCCCTCCTGGCTAGCTGCTTGACTTAAAGTGTTCCACTAATGCTAAAAGCTGGTGGGTAGGAGGGGACCCAGTCAGTGCTAATAAATGAGAGGAAGGATTCCAAACTGACATTTGCCAGTACCATTGTCCAGGAGGTAGAAAAAGCTCCCCCAAATGGCTACTGCCTGTGTATTTGTCCCCATAAGTTCAGCTCTCTTCTGCTCTTCTGGGAGATTCTCTGGGATCAAGATGTGGGTCTGAATCCCCTTTCAAGTTACTGCTTCTGCTCTTGGTCCTGGAACATCTAAAATTTCGTGTGTGTACTTTAAGAAGGCATCCTTTCCCACAACCCTCTGGGTCTTCTGAAATTAAGCCCCACTGACCTTCAAAGCTGAATGCTCTGGGCTCACCTTCCTAGTGTAAGACTCTCAGACTGGGTAGCCAAAGTGGGGCACAGGCCCGCTGCTTTTTGGAGAGAACCTCTGCAAGCTATCCTCCCATTCATGTGTCACCTACCCAAGGCTGTGGGTCTACTGTGACTCTGCCCCCACCCAGCTCATTGTGATTTCTGGTTTATACCTTTAGTCATAGAAAACAGTTTGTGCTAGATTCCTTTTTCATCATTATTTACTCTGTGAATGTAATTTTGGTGTGGCTATCAGAAATGATGAGTTCAGGATCTTCCTACTCTGCCATCTTGACCTGAAATATGAGGAGCCAGAACAGTTTTGAGGGGCTTGCTACAAAAAGCCTACATTGCTGTGAATGGTTTAAAGGTAATTCTGGTGAGAACTCAGGAAGAAAAGAGAAGAGCCAAAGAGAAAGATATAATTTTTTCAAAGACTCCATAAGCAATCCTTAACAGAAGGTGGGTAGAAATATGGACAGTAAGGCCATTTTTATAAGATCTCAAGCACAAATGTGAAACACATTATTGGAAACTGGAGGAAAGGTGATTTTTATTACAGAGTGGCAAAGAACTTGGCTGGTTATGTTTGCATTCCATTATTTTGGAGGAAGTGGAACTTGCAAGTGATGAAATTGGGTATTAACCTGGAGAGATTTCCATGCGAAGTGTTGAAGGTGCAGTATGGCTTTGGAATGTTATAGTAAAATGCAAGAAGAAAAAAAATGACTTAAAGATGGAATTTTTAAACAAAGTGAAAGGAGAACTAAAAGATTTGGAAAATTCTCAGTATCCATACTTCGAAAAAGGAGACAACACATTCAGAGAGGATATAAAGGTATGGTCAGGCTCTGTTTGACATGACTAGTATATATGTGAGCCATTGACTCAATTAGCCACACAAACAGGAAACTGACAGTTTGAAATGAAGAAGAAGACAAGAAGGAATGAAAGAAGACTTTCAGACACCTTGGGTTTTATAGAAAAAGTGCATGCTGCTGCTAAGTCGCTTCTGTCGTGTCCGACTCTGTGCGACCCCATAGAAGGCAGCCCACCAGGCTCCCCCATCCCTGGGATTCTCCAGGCAAGAACACTGGAGTGGCTTGCCATTTCCTTCTCCAATGCAGGAAAGTCAAAAGTGAAAGTGACGTCGTTCAGTCGTGTCCGACTCTTCACGACCCCATGGACTGCAGCCCCCCAGGCTCCTCCACCCATGGGATTCTCCAGGCAAGAGTACTGGAGTGGATTGCCATTGCCTTCTCTGATAGAAAAAGATCATAGAGATATTCAACTCTGAACTTGCACTGGTCTTAAAGACAGGGAAAAGCAACACTGAAGATGATTCAGAGCCTCAGGCTGTGCTCTTTTTTTCAAACGGGGGACCATGACCTTTCTTTCAACAGATCAGATGGCCTCTGTCCAAAGCCCTGGGTGCTGAGCTGCCTGGCAGAGCTCTGGCGGGGAGTGGGGGGTGGGGGTGGGCGTGCAGAGCTACGGTTGCAGGACTCCCACCACAGAGGGCCTGGAAAGCAGAGCTCCAAGCCAAAAAAGCTTATTCTCAAGATTTAAAGCCTCATGATGTTTGTTCTGTTAGATTTTAGGCTTGCTTGGGATCTGTCACTCATTCTTTTTTTTTGTTTGTTTTCTTTTTCTGTATATCCTTTTTGGAATAGTAATATCTATTCTAGGTCTGTTCTACCACTACATTTTGAAAGATTATAACTTGTTTGGCTTCATTGATTCTCAGCTGGAGAGGAATTTTGGCTCAGGATGAATAGTACCTCCAGTCTCACCCAAATCAGATTTAAATGATATTTATATGAAAATTTGGGCATCAGAATTCAGAATTGATGTTATAATGAGTTAAGAGTTTTTGAGGTCATTGGAATAGAATTAATATATTTACTTGTGAGAAGCAATTGGACTTTGAGAGGCTGGGAACAGAATATCATGCACTAAACATGTGTGTCTCCCAAAATTCATATGTTGAAACTCTAATATGATGAAGCACTATGAGGTGGGGCTTTGGGGAAGTAACTAGGTTTAGGTTAGGTCATGAGGGTGCAGCCCTCAGGAGTCATATTAGTGCCCTTATAAACATCATGCAAAGGCTTGATTCCTCTCTCTGCTTTTACCATCTAAGAACGCAGTGAAAAGTTGGCAGTCTACTACTAGAAAGAGGGTTCTCACCAGAAGGTGACCATGCTGGACCCTGATTATGGACGTCCATCTTCCACAGCTGTGAGAAATAAATTATTTTTTTTTAATCCTGTCTACAACCCTTTGTCATAGGAGCCTGAACTCAGATGGGGAAACCACTGTCAAACTTTTCATTTAGGCATAGTCCATGGTATTTTGAATCCTGATCTCTCTTCTTTTGCCCATACCCCAATATCTGTGAAATAAAAGGTAAAATAGTAAGGCAACTCCCTTAATCTTATCTTTATCAGCAATTTCACAATGTTTGTAGATACTAGTCTCCAATGGCTTCAATTTGGATATAGGTATTATTGGGAAGCTCATGCACCAAGATTTCAAATTCTTGGATTCTCAATTTTGACTGTAGGCTAGAGGCAGTATCTTTCTTAACAAAGCTTTATTATCCTTTGTCTCTGCTTGCCAAATAGTTCACCCTAATGTGAATTCATTGCAGAAATTTTTTTGATAAATTTATTTACTGAAAGTGTCAATAAGCTGCCAGTACACAGCTGTGTTCTTTTTTCACTAGTTGTTTATGTAAGATTACACTCTTGGTTGGCACTTGATCTGCCTTCCAAAGTACTGTAGGTGACATTTCAAACAAATGCTTTGCCATTTCATAACACGAGTTACCAGATTTCCAACCTCCAATATCTACCTCCTCTCTGTATTCACTAAGTTGATGGATTGGGTTACTGGTTGCATTCTATTCCTAGATATTAAATTTTCATAGCCAATACAACTAATATATGAACAATTTTGCTACTTTTCAAAGATATTTTTCACATAAATAAATAAAATAATAAAATAAATAATAAAACACACAACCTTTCAAATGAGGAAAAGTTTTTTAAATTTAGTGATGTGATAAAATATGCAGGAAAATTGATACTTTCATACATGCATTTTGACAAAACCATGCTTTAGTTTATTTGGCTGATATAAATCAACTATTGTATATTTTGATAATAAAATAAGATTCATGAAAGTCATTTAAATAACTAATAAAATAAAAATGATGTGCATTACTTGTTACCTATTGTCAAAAATAAGAAACAAAATTAAAATGAAAAATGGATGATAAAATTATGATACATCTATTCAATGGAACAGTATATAATTAAATAAGATAATCATAGTTAAAATAATCATAAAGAGTATTTTGCTACATGACAAAGTAAATGTAAATTCTACAATGTAAAAAATCAGGACATATTACTATGCAAGCAAGCAAAGTAATATGCAAAAAATTATTGGGTAAGATGCAATAGTTAGGACTGGTTCAAAATTGAGAAAGGGCTGAATATTGTCACCCTGCTTATTTAACTTACATGCAGAGTACATCATGTGAAATGTCTGGCTGAATCAAACACAAGCTGGAATCAAGATTGCCAGGAGAAATATCAACAACCTTTAGATACTCAGATGATACCACTCTAATGGCAGAATGTGAAGAGTAATGAAAGAGCCTCTGATGAAGGTGAAAGAGAGGAGTGAAAAAGCTGGCTTAAAACTCAACATTCAAAAAAATAAGAGCATGCTCTATAGTCCCACCACTTCATGGCAAATAGATGGGATAAAAAATAGAAACAGTGGCAAAGTTTATTTTCTTGGGCATCAAAATCACTACGGACAGTGACTGAAGCCATGAAGTTAAATCTGCTTGCTCCTTGTTAAGAAAAGCTATGAAAAACCCTAGACAGCATATTAAAAAGTAGAGACATCACTTTGTTGACAAATGTCCACAGTCAAAACTATGGTTTTTCAGTAGTCATGTATGGATTTAAGATTTGGACTAAAAGCAGGCTGAGCACCAAAGGATTGACGCTTTTCAAATGTGGTACTGGATAAGAATCTTGAAAGTCCCTTGAACAGCAAGGAGATTAAGCCAGCCAATCCTAAAGGAAATCAACCCTGAATATGTATTAGCGAGACTGATGCTGAAGCTGAAGCTCCAATGATTTGGCCACATGATGTGAAGAGTTGACTCACTGGAAAAGACCCTGATGCTATGAAAGACTGAGGGCAGGAGGAGAAAGAGGCGACAGAGAATGAGGTGGTTGGATGGCATCACTGAATCAATGGACATGATTATGAGCAAACTCCAGAAGATAATGGACAGGGAAGCCTGGAATGCTGTAGTCCATGGGGTCTCAAAGAGACAGACAAGACCTAGGGACTGAACAACAGCAATAACAAAATGATTGTAGTTGCTCTGTCGGTGATGACATCATGTTGTTCTAAAATTTCCAACTTTCTTTCTAGAAAAACCTAAAGATGTATGACATATGAACTCATATAACTTACCTTTAAAATATAAAAAAATTAGCCTATATTATTGAATAGATTAAGAGCCACATCACTGTAATCTGGTAGGTAAAGTTAGATGTGACATACTATTCTGTTTGTGTTGGACTTTGTACTACTCACAGAACAGCTGTCTTCATCCTTTCTTATTTCTTCAGCTATTTTCTACAATATATTTACTTAAATGCTTACACAAACTGCCATTAATTGATTATCAAATTAATTCTTAGCACCTTTGAGAGTGTTCAGAACACAGTTTGAAATTATGCTCAAACATTCCACAATATTTCTGTAATGTCTTATACAATTATTTTGCATATTCTATTCTTATTGTTTTTCTTATTTTGAGCTGCTTCCATTTCCATAATTCTGCCAAACTATATATTTAAAACATTTCTTTTAACATGTTCACAAATGATTTTTTAGGTAGTGGAGGAGAATGTTAATATAAATTTTATACATAGAAGATTTTTTTAAAGGCATGTTTTATATATACATATTAGTAAATTCCCCCCATTTGGGGTCCTGTTACCCAAATTGGATAGGTCCACAGTCTTTTGGTTTTGTTTTTTCCATGGACTAGAGATATTCACTAGTGGAGGTGATGGAATTCCAGTTGAGCTATATCAAATCCTAAAAGATGATGCTGTGAAAGTGTTGCACTCAATATGCCAGCAAATTTGGAAAACTCAGCAGTGGCCACAGGACTAGAAAAGATCAGTTTTCATTCCAATTCCAAAGAAAGGCAACACCAAAGAATGCTCAAACTGCCGCATAATTGCACTCATCTCACACGCTAGTAAAGTAATGCTCAAAATTCTCCAAGCCAGGCTTCAGTAATACGTGAGCCATAAACTTCCAGATGTTCAAGCTGGATTTAGAAAAGATAGAGAAACCTGAGATCAAATTGCCAGTATCCGCTGGATCATCAAGAAAGCAAGAGAGTTCCAGAAAAACACCTACTATCTACTTCTGCTTTATTGACTATGCCAAAGCCTTTGACTATGTGGATCACAAAAAACTGGAAAATTCTTCAAGAGATGGGAATACCAGACCACCTTACCTGCCTCCTGAGAAATCTGTATGCAGGTCAAGAAGCAACAGTAAGAACTGGACATGGAATGACAGCTGTTTCCAAATTGGGAAAGGAGTATGTCAAGGCTGTATATTGTCACCCTGCTTATTTAACTTATATGCAGAGCACATCATGCAAAATGCCCAGGCTGGATAAAGCACAAGCTGGAATCAAGATTGCTGGGAGAAATATCAATAGCCTCAGATATGCAGATGACACCACCCTTATGGCAGAAAGCAAAGAGAAACTAAAGAGCCTCCGGATGAAAGTGAAAGAGGAGAGTGAAAAAGTTGGCTTAAAGCTGCACATTCAGAAAACTAAGATCATGGCATCCAGTCTTGTCACTTCATGGCAAATAGATGGGGAAACAATGGAAGCAGTAGCAGACTTTATTTTGGGGGGCTCCAAAATTACTGCAGATGGTGACTGCAGCCATGAAATTAACAGACAGTTGCTCCTTGGGAGAAAAGCTATGATCAACCTAGACAGTATATTCAAAAGCAGAGACATCACTTTGCCAACAAAGGTCAATCTAGTCAAGGCTATGGTTTTTTCTGGTAATCATGTATGGATGTGAGAGTTGAACTATAAAGAAAGCTGAGTGCAGAATAATTGATGCTGTTGAACTGTGGTTTTGGAGAAAACGCTTGAGAATCCCTTGGACTGCAAGGAAAGAGAAACCAGTCAATCCTAAATAAAATCAGTCCTGAATATTCATTGGAAGGACTGATGCTGAGGCTGAAATTCCAATATTTGGCCACCTGATGAGAAGAACTGACTCATTTGAAAAGACCCTGATGCATATAGGGTTATCATTACCATCTTTCCAAATCCCATATATATGTGTTAGTATGCTGTAATGTTCTTTCTCTTTCTGGCTTATTTCACTCTGTATAATGGGCTCCAGTTTCATCCATCTCATTAGAACCGATTCAAATGAATTCTTTTTAATGGCTGAGTAATATTCCATTGTATATATGTACCACAGCTTCCTTATCCATTCATCTGCTGATGGGCATCTAGGTTGCTTCCATGTCCTGGCAATTATGAACAGTGCTGTGATGAACATTGGGGTGCACGTGTCTCTTTCAGATCTGGTTTCCTCAGTGTGTATGCCCAGAAGTGGTATTGTTGGGTCAAATGGCAGTTCTATTTCCAGTTTTTAAAGAAATTTCCACACTGTTCTCCATAGTGGCTGTACTAGTTTGCATTCCCACCAACAGTGTAAGAGGGTTCCCTTTTCTCCACACCCTCTCCAGCAGAGGAATCGGGTGGAGAGGGAGGTGGGAGGGGAGATCGGGATGGGGAATACATGTAACTCCATGGCTGATTCATGTCAATGTATGGCAAAACCCACTACAATATTGTAAAGTAATTAGCCTCCAACTAATAAAAATAAATGAAAAAAAAAATAAATAGAAAAAAAGAAAGAAAGAAAAGACCCTGATGCTGGGAAAGATTGAAGACAGGAGGTGAAAGAGATGACAGAAGATTAGATGTGGATGGCATCACTGACTCGATGGAGATGAGTTTGAGCAAGCTTTGGAAGATGGTGATGGACAGGAAATCCGGGCATGCTGCAATCCATGGGGTCACAAAGAGTCGGACACGACTGTGCGACTGAACTGAACTGAACCTGATACCCATAGGCCAGCATTCTTTTTACTATTGCTTTATTTTGTGACTTCTATTTCAACAGGTAGATTATAAATTCTATTGAGTGTTATCATGAATTTTCACTCTTTAAGAGCATATTTATAAATACTTTTGTTGATGGTTGGCAAAATTTGCTAACTATTAATAGCTGGCATTTTAAAAAGTTGTCAGATATTCCAAAAACAGTATAGTAACAGGGTGACAGTAGGTTTTTTTTTTATCACTGTACCATAGATTTGGCCAGGGCAGAGTCAGTGGCCCCAAATAGAGTCTTTATTACTTATGCCAAAGGAAAGTAAGATCAGCATAGTAGCAGTTCACCATATTCCCATTTCACATTATGAATCGAAATCACAAATGTCAGATGACAGACAACATAGGTGATGGGTCACTCTGCCACTGGGGAGCAGTTTCTAAACCAAAATCAAGCAGTTTTATAAACTTCCACAGAACCTGAATCTGTACTCCATGGGATGAGGTACAGTGGAAAATCTGTGCTCAGCTGAAACTAGAGATATATACAGGAATTAGCTCTATGTCAGTCTTTCACAAGATTAGGAGAGAAACTGCCTTGCAGCAGCTTCTCACGAGGCTTATCTCTGCTTGCTCCAAACTGAGTCACAGGGCTCCAGATCAACACGGGTTAGACTCCGGTGGCCACGTGTACTGTGTGCAGGCAACATCATTAGGATATCACTGTAGAGCCATTTTCCTATCAAATCTCCAATCTGCTTTTAATGCTGACTCTGTGTAGTTCTGTCCTTTATAATCATCAAAAAATCTATAGAAGTGACTTACAGAAAAATAGTGTAAACTAATATGATACTAGACTAAAATGCCAACTATTTTTCTCTAACTATTTGTGTATCCATTTATGTTTCTAAAGTAGAGATGTTTCATGCAAGATTCAAGATGGTTATATTGGATCTCTGTGTTTTTATTAGGGAGATTTGAAAAATGCCTAAATAATTTTAAGGCAACAGATGAATATACATTACATATAGAGGTTTATACAAAAGAAGAGAGTTATTATCCTTGCTTTATGAGATCAAGAAAGACTTCTGAAAAAACATGACAGCCAGGTTAATACCTAAAGAAAGAAGTTGAATCTAATATATAGTTCCAAAGCTCTATTCCTGGCATATACTGTGGCTGGAAATAAGGGCAAGAATAAGTCAGTATAGGGTCTTGCACAATAGCCTAACAATCTATAAAGATTTTATTTAGAGTGAGTGTGACTTTTAGAATTAAAACTGAGGAGCTGAGATTATATTTGTGTATCAGATAGCTCTGGGAGCAGGGAGTATAGATTTAAGTACCACACCTTCTCCCTTCAAAAAACTAAAACAAAATGGAACAGATAAAGCAAATAAATTCACAGTTTTCAAAAATGGAAATTGATAATTGTATTCAAAAATTTATTTAGAATTACAAAAGACCAAGAATAATTAAGACAGTCTAAAAGATGAAAAAAGGGTAGGAAGGCTTTCTTTAAGGAATATTGGTGTTTGCTATGAAGATAATTAAGACAGTGTGGGGTTGACTGAAGAATAGACCAATAGCTCAAAGAGACAGACTAGAAAACCCAGAAAGAAATCTCCATAGATATAGATAGTTTATCTATGTAAAAATTGACACCCAAGAAATGGGAGAAAAAAATGGTCTATTTGATAAAGTGTTGATCAGTTGGATAGCTATGGCGGGGAGGGCAATGAATTCTTCTCATGCCTTACTGAAAAAATTATTTCCAAGCAGATTTTAAATTTTAAATATGGATATGAAAAGGAAAGCCAAAGATAAAAATAGCATAAGATCATATCTTCATGACTATTGTTAGGAAATAGTTTTTAAAGTTAAAACAAAATCATTATTCATGAATTTGTTAAACTACTTCAAAATTGTTAATCTTATCAAAATACACCACTTGAGAGAGTGGAGAAAACAGTCTATAGAGTGGGAGAAATACTTATATCATCTATAACTAAACTCTAAAATAATATTAGATATTCCTACCAATCAATGAGAGAAAGACAACCCAGAATGGTAAAAAGGCAGGTGGCTTGAACAAACCCTTCACAAAATTTCTCAAGGGCCAATAAGTATGTGAACAGGTATTAATACCATCAGAATTTTGGATAGTAAAACCGAAGACACATTATGTATTTGGATGTATAAAGAGTTTTAATATCATGAATTAGAAGCTTACATAGCTTTATAAGGAGCCTGGTAATAAAGCTCAGAGATGCTCTTACCATCTTCCTCTGCTTCAGTGAAGTGCCAGTGCTCAGGAGCTAATCAGAAGCTGCTCAGACTCTCAAGTCTGCCAGTTAGTCTGGCTATAATTTTCTCTGGAGAATATGACCTTTCCTTCCCTTCTCAGAATTCTTTCAAGGTCAGACTTCAATTTAGAATCAAGCAGATGGGAAGTTCTTGGAAATGCAATATCTGGTTTCTCCTCTACAACAAGAAAACATCTTCATTAGTGATGCCAAGTTGAGAACAGATAATTCGGAATGATGTCCAACCTCATGGGTAATAGAGGAAATAAGGAGTAAACCTGAAAATAGGTCCACTATGCCCTCACCATATGGCTAGAAATAAAGACTAACAATCTAAAGTTTTCAAATATGTGGAGTGATATGAATTCTCCACATATTCCATGAGCATTCCATTCCATTCTCATGGAATGGAGTATAAATGGGTAGGAGAAGTATGAATTGGGAAAACCACATTGGAAAACCATTTGGCATTGTATATGAAATTGTGTATATGCATGTCATTTGACTCATTGCCTTCTAATCATGTATCCAACCAGATGTATGAAACGCATAGCAAGGACCATCCAAGAGTGTCCACAGTTAGCTGTCATATCTGAGGAGGCCAATGTGGCTGGAGTGGGGTCGTAAGACCCCAGGTGACATGAGGAGCAGGGTGCGATTATTCAGGGACTTGTTGGCCATTGTTAAAACTTTGAAGGGTTTCCCTCAAAAGGTTGGCATAACTGTACTGTTTTTTAAAAAGGATCATTCTGTGTTGAGAAGTGACTGAGGGGCACAGGGCAAAGCAGGAAGACCAGGTAGGAAGCTGTTGCTTAGATTCAGGTAGATTGTTGGTGATTTGTACCAGTGTGATGGGGCTGAAGTCCAGTGCTGAGAAGATGGGCAGATTCTCAGTGTACTTAGAAGGTAGAACTGACAGGATTTTTTTGAATTAATTAATTTATTTATTTTGCTTTACAATATTGTATTGGTTTTGCCATACATTGACTTGAATCCGCCATGAGTGCACATGTATTTCCCATCCTGAGCCCCCTCCCACCGCCCTCCCCATCCCACGTGGTTTGGATGTGGGGTGAGAAAGGAGAGGTTCAAGAATAACTCCAGGTTTCATGTACTGGGCAACTGAAGACGAAAGTTGCTAATAACCAAGATGTGACAAGACTGTGGAAGAACAGGTTTTAATCTTCTGCTGAGCTGGGTCTTGGGCATAACAAAGTTTGAGAGGCTTGTTAGGAGGCCAAAAAGTCACAGAATAGGGTGCAAGTGATGTAAAACATTCATAGGTAATAAAACTAAAATTCCAACTGAACAAACAAACGTCATAGATAGTATAACAAGTGTTTAGCTATGTGGGAGAACAGGAAGTAATTGGTAGGAGAATGAGTTTGAGGGTTTGTGTACTCATCTTCATAATAAACAGTCAATCACTATTGCCTGAACCTGAGATATTTAGTTGAAATAGTGATACAAATTCTTTAGGCTTTCATGAACACTTAAAATTTAATTTGGAAAGATACTTTAAGTTAAGGTATTTTTTTTTGATCAAGAAGCAATTGCAAAAATGATAGTAATTGATTTTGCTTCAATTCAGCTATTTTTGTTTCAAATTAAAATAAAATGGCATTGATGATTTTTAAAAGAAAAGAAGCAAGTATAGTTTCATTTTAATAGTGGTAGTTTGCTCTCTCAGTCTAGATATCTGTATCTCTATGCTCAGGTAGGAATAAATGATTGTCTGGAATTAAGACCACTAAAATTTAGCAATGATTATATCTAAGAGACGGAATAGTTTGACTTTTTTAAACTAAATGGCTTGGATATTTTTTAAACATGCAAATTTTATCATTAAATGAATGTACAGTTTCTATGTTTAAGGATAATAAAGTGCAAATTATATGAGTTGTTTATACTTCATATTCTTAAAAATTTGCAAAACTACTAAGCAAATGATATTTCTTCTGGGAAACCCATCTCCAGGCCAAACTCATGCCTGGGTGTATCTATATTTGCCATGTCAATGGTGTTAATCTTATAAATAAAACACCTCAACCTAAAGTGATTAATGTATTTCATTTGAGAAAGTGAGAAGTGAATAAAATCACTTTTGTGAACCAATAATTTATCATATTAAATAATGATAATGAGTATTGATTATTCACTAGTAGAATGTTTCACAACAAACAATATCCAGAGGTAAGATGTAAAATGATCAGTTGGTTTATCCATTTGGGGGAAGCTTAAGACAGTGTCTATCCATTTCTACCTGGAGGAACTGAGTTACTTCAATTAGTTTCACTGTTTCTTTTTTCTTTTATTTATTTATTTTAATTGGAGGCTAATTACTTTACAATATTGTAGTGGTTTTCAAAGGCCTTTTGGTTATTTGAGTAGGTAGTCTATAGTGTAAAGCCACAATCTCTAACATAGCAGTCACTATTCGTATGAAGCTATTTAAATTTGTTAAAATTAAATAAAACTTAAAATTCGATTTCTGCTACTACTAGTCACATTCCAGGTGGTCAGTGACAAGTGGGTACCATGCTAAACATTGCAGACATAGAAAATTTTCATTATTTTGAAAAGTTTTAAAGGACAGTGATTTGCTCCATGAAGAAAGCTTTTTAAAATGCTTCTCTAAAGTATGTTAACTCTTTTAATTCTCTAGGTGACTTTTTGAAAATTATCTTTTTTAAAAAATCAAAATATATTGTGAATTTTCCAGTGATTTAACTATTTTAAGAATTTTTTTTCCATTTATTTTTATTAGTTGGAGGCTAATTACTTAACAATATTGTAGTGGTTTTTGTCATACATTGACATGAATCAGCCATGGATTTACATGCATTCCCCATCCCTATCCCCCCCCCCCCCCACCTCCCTCTCC
The DNA here is from genome assembly GCF_023699985.2 of Odocoileus virginianus. NCBI lineage: Eukaryota > Metazoa > Chordata > Mammalia > Artiodactyla > Cervidae > Odocoileus > Odocoileus virginianus. Next base: position 36,632,640 of record NC_069697.1, read on the forward strand.
ACCCGATCCCTCTGGTTGTTCCCAGCGCACCAGCCCCAAGCACTTGTCTCATGCATCCAACCACTACATATTGTAAAGTAATTAGCCTTCAACTAATAAAAATAAATGGAAAAAAAAAGAATCTGAAATAATCTTCAAATATTAGTCTTTTAATAAAAACACATATTGTCCTTGGAGTTTATTTATAGGGTTAATCTAACAACAAAGGATTATGAAAGGTATAATTCAGGATAAAAGGAAAAACTTCTTCATTAATTTAGATTTGTCTTTGAGATGTTTCAAAAAGATTTATTGAACACAATGAAAGTTCTTTCTTAGACGTACTGGCTTAATTTTTCTATTTCTGGGAATTTAAATAGTGACTGCATCAAGTATGTTACTTTGGAAAAAGACTTTTTATTAGGACAAACTTTTCCCTTTAACAACCCAAGATCTGAGCTAATAATGGTAGTCAGCCAACCAATTTCATGGATTAGTTTAAAATATCTCTTGCTTACTAGCAAAATGTCAAGAAGCTAGATTTTAGAGTTTACTTGATTTAATTTCCTCTGCCTAAGAGTAATCAACACTTTTCTCCATAACTTAGTAAAAGCATTTATATTAATGAGTTACTCTGCTGACACTCATTTAACACCAATTATTTTGTATTAATTGCTTTTAAAAAATAATCGTGTTCATGGTTTGCAGTACCACACACATATCATCAGCATTTAAAATGCATTATTGTGTGAACTTGGAATTGCTTTCTGTAAATGTTCCAAGAACTTGTGATGAGATTGATGTTGCAAGCAGCTATGCTTGCACATTTTGGTTCTGAAAGAGCTACTCTTCTGCAACATTTCAGGTATTTGATTTCATAACATTTTCCAAGTTTTAAAATATGTGCTTGCAAATAGATTCCCATTTTTTGCATGAAAGATTAACACATAATTTAGTTTCATGGTGTATAATTGAAAATGTAGTCTTCCTAGTTGCATTTCTGGAATTAAGAATTTTCTTATCTGTCTTAATATGGTTTATAGAGTAAAACAAACCAATTATAAAACATAAAAAATAAAATCATGGTGTATTACAAAAAACACTGACTCAAGATATTTGACTGACAATTATTGATCTTATTTTCTAAATTGCAAAAGTTTATGTATACATTTTCCATTTTCTGTTAGCATTTTTGAATACTTAATAAATGCTACTTGGGACAAATACTACATTTACATAATTATCACTTTACTGTTGGGTTAGTAGTTTAGCTCAGACATAAAAAAATCTTGATGTCATAAAAGCTAAATTTCTGCATGCTTGTGATGCTCTCTTTCCCAAGATGTGATATAAATAATGGAATAAAGTCAGTGCTAAACAAGGGTGTTTGGGAATGTATATGGATTCTTTAATCTAATACTAGAGGCTTGATAGGATTCACACATTCCTGGAATTTGGGGATCCTCAAGGATCGATACTGACCCAGTGAAAGATGTCTTTTGTGTATTTCTATTTATGACAAGGTGTAATGTAAGAAAGAGCTGAAGACCAGTGACCTAGAAGGGATCTTCCACTCTATTGAAGTGAAGTCCCTGACCCTTAGCTATTTTGGATAAATCATTTAGTTATCATCTCAGCACATTGGAGGCTTTTCCTCCATTTGCAAGCTGCACTGAAGACAGTTATACTCGCTGCTTTCAAGAGAACATATTCTACTGAGGTTAACTGTCTTTGCTCTGTGAATTGGGAAATCTATATGCTTAACAATACCAAAATAACAATTATCTGTTTGAAAAAGCACTATGTAAACAAAGTTGAAAGTAAAACAATTGACTGAAAGAGTATGCAGCAATATATTACAGAAAATAAATATCCAGAATATTCCATAATGACTATCAGTTCAGTTCAGTCCCTCAGTCGTGTACAACTCTGCAACCTCATGGACTGCAGCATGCCAGGCTTACCTGTCCATCACCAGCTCCCAAAGCTTACTCAGACTCATGTCCATTGAGTCAGTGATGCCATCCAACCATCTCATCCTCTGTCATCCCCTTCTCCTCCTGCCTTCAGTCTTTCCCAGCATCAGGGTCTTTTCAAATGAGTCAGTTCTTCTCATCAGGTAGCCAAGGTATTGGAGTTTCAGTTTCAGCATCAATCCTTCTAATGAGTATTCAGAACTGATTTCCTTTAGGATTGACTGATTGGATCTCTTTGCAGTCCAAGGGACTCTCAAGAGTCTTCTCCAATACCACAGTTCAAAAGCATTAATTCTTCAGTGCTCAGCTTTCTTTATAGTCCAATTCTCAGATCCACACATGACTACTGGAAAAACCATAGCTTTGACTAGATGGACCTTTGCTGGCAAAGTAATGTCTCTGCTTTTGAATATGCTGTCTACGTTGGTTATAGCTTTTCTTCCAAGGAGCAAGCGTTTTTTTAATTTCATGGCTGCAGTCACCATCTACAGTGATTTTGGAGCCCCCCAAAATAAAGTCTCTCACTGTTTTCATTGTTTCCCCTTCTATTTTCCCTGGAGTGATGGGACCAGATGCCATGATCTTAGTTTTCTGAATGTTGAATAAGAAAAGACAAAAATACAGTAAAAAAAAAAAAAATGGGCAAAATTTTGAGCAAATCATCTGCAGAAGAGGAAATACAAATGACCAAACACATACAAAGGATGTTTGCCTTAAATAGGAAGGAAGGAAATGCAAATTAACATAATTGTGAAATATTCTCTCATCAGATTGAGAAAAAAATTGTAATATCAAGAGTAGATGAAGTTTCTGGGACATTAATATTCTCATATCTGTTGATTAATTTAAATTAGTTATTTTTTAATCTTAAGAATATCCTAGTTATAAATAATGATATGAACATTTTGTCATCCAACTGCCTTGATTATTTAATATCCATGTGTCATTGTTTTTATAATAAAATTCAGATATTCCTTTGGGAATCCAACTGGTCTTCATTGGAGTAAATTTTGTTGGCATTACCAATCAAGGTACTCACCCTTTTAAGGAAAAGGGATTATAATATTTTTTAAGTAAGGCTACTAAGTGCCCTTTCCTTGGGTTCTGAATCTCTATCAAAATTACACAAATATAAAAACACAGTAGTGCTAAGGACATTTCAGATTTCATCAATTTTTAAGATGTCATACATGCAAAATGCCACATTACTATATGTATCCCCCCCAAAAATGACCACCAATTACAAAGAAGCGCTTTCTTTTCCCTTAGAATTTTTTATATTTAGTAAAGAAACTCCTTTAGCTATACCTACACATTTATTCTTGTCATATTTCACTATTGCACATAAAAAGAAAAATATAAGTGAAATAAATTGACTAAAGATTACCTAAGTCCTCTTCATTCTGTGAATTGCTTTTTATTCTCTGAGTCCTCAGTGTACTTGATTTTCTAAGCTATAGAAGAGGGTAATTGATGAAGCATGTTTTAGTCCCAGATATATTTTTCTAAACAACTTACACCATTCAGCAAATTTGGTTACTTGTAGTCATTTCTTCAAAGATGAGTAGCAATTTCACTGACACAATGTTTTTGCACTATGTTGCTTTTGTATCTTTTTGCATATACAATCATTTAAAAATAAGTACCAATTCATAGTATAACCAGGATATTTTAAATGTAATTAAACACAATATATATGGTGCCAACTATAGCTATTTTTTAACTGTAGTGAGAACAATATTAACATTATAACCAAGTTCTCACATGCTCAGACAAGATTATCTTCTTTAAAATGCTTGTATCCAACCAGAATTGTGAGACATCATTTAAGACATGCTAAATTATGAAAAAATACACAGCTAGGAAATGATTAAATATGATGATTTCTTAATGGTGTCTATATGCTACTTACAAGAGACACACTTTAAATATACATACAAACTGATAGTAACAGGAGAGAAAAAGATATCCATGCAACTGAAAATTAAAAGATAGCAGGGTCTTATAGTATGTGTATCAGACAAAATTGGACCCCAACATAGGAGTACCTGAGCTTTCCTGGTGGCTCAGATGGTAAAGAATCTGCCACAATGAGGGACACCTGGGTTTGATCCCTGGGTTGAGAAGACCCCCTGAAGGAGGGCTTGGCAACCCACTCCAGTATTCTTGCCTGGAGAACCCCTGTGACAGAGGAGCCTCGCGGGCTATAGTCCATGGGTCGCAAAGAGTAAGATACGATTGAGCGACTAAACACAGCACACCATGGAAGTACTTAAAAACATGGAGCAAGAGTACTGTTTTTCAGTTGCTCAGTTGTGCCCATCTCTTTGCAACCCAATGGATTGCAGCTGGCCAAGCTTACCTGTCCTTCACCATCTTCTGGAGCTTGCCCAAGCTCATGCTCATTGACTCAGTGATGCCATCCAACCATCTTGTCCTCTTTTCTCCACTGCTCTTCCTGCCTTCAATCTTTCCCAGCATCGGAGTCTTTTCTAATGAGTCGGCTCTTCGTATTAGGTGGCCAAAGTACTAGAGCTTCAGCTTCAGCATCATTCTTTCCCGTGAATATTCAGGGTTGATTTCCTTTAGGATTTGACTGGTTTTTTCTCTCCTTGCAGTCCAAGGGATTCCTAAGAGTCTTCTCCAACACCACAGTCCAAAAGCACCAATTCTTCAGCATTCAGCCTGCTTTGAGGTCCACTGTTCACATCCATACACGACTACTGGAAAAACCAGAGCTTTAACTCTACAGACTTTTGTCAACAAAGTAATGTCTCTGCTTGTAAATATGCTGTCTAGCTTTGTCATAGATTTTCTTCCAAGGAGCAAGTGTCTTTTAATTTTATGGCTGCGGTCACCATCTGTAGTGATTCTGGAGCTCAAGAAAATAAAGTCTTTCACTTTATCCATTTTTTCCACATATATTTACCATGAAGTGGTGGGACTGGATGTCATGATCTTTGGATTTTGAATGTTGAGTTTTAAGCCAAATTTTTCACTCTCTTCTTTCACTTTCATCAAGAGGCTCTTTAGTTCCTCTTTGTTTTCTACCATAAGGGTGGTGTCATCTGTATATCTGAGGTTATTGATATCTCTCCCTGCAGACTTGATTCCAGCTTGTGCTTCCTCCAGCCCAGCATTCCACATGAAGTACTCTGCATATTAAGTTAAATAAGCACAGTGACAATATACAGACTTGACGTACTTCTTTCCCAATTTGGAATCAGTCTGTTGTTCCATGTCTGGTTCTAACTGTTGCTTCTTGACCATTATGCAGATTCCTCAGGAGGCAGGTAAGGTGCTTTGGTATTCCCATCTCTTTAGGAATTTTCCACAGTTTGTTGTGACCCACACAGTAAAGGCTTTAGCATAGTCAATGAAGCAGAAGTATATATTTTTCTGGCATTCTCTTGCTTTTTCTATGACCCAATGGATGCAGTAATTTGACTTCTGGTTCCTCTGCCTTTTCTAAATCCAGCATGTTCATCTGGAAGTTCTTGGTTCACATTCTGTTGACCCTGACATGGAGAATTGTGTGCATTGCTTTGCTAGCATGTGAAATGAGCACGAGTGTGCAGTAGTTTGAACATTCCTTGGCACTGTCTTTCTTTAGGATTGAAATGAAAACTGACCTTTTCAAGTCCTATGTCCACTGTTGATGTTTTCTGGATATGCTGGCATATTGAGTGCAGTACTCTAACTGCATCATCTCTTAGGATTTGAAATAGCTCAGCTGGAATTCCATCACCTCCACTAGCTTTATTCATAGTGTTGCTTCCTAAGGCCCACTTGACTTTCCCACTCCAGGATGTCTGGCTCCAGGTGAGTGATCACAACATCGTGGTTATTTGGGTCATTAAGTTCTTTTTTTGTATGGATCATCTGTGTATTCTTGCCACCTCTTCCTAATATCTTCTGCTTCTGTCAGTTCCATACCATTTCTGTCCTTTATTGTGCTCAGCTTTGCATGAAATTTTCCCTTGGTGTCTCTAATTTTCTTGAAGGGATCTCTATTCTTTCCCATTCTACTATTTTCCTCTATTTCTTTTCACTGATCAGTTAGGAAGGGTTTCTTATCTCTCCTTGCTATTCTTTGGATTTCTGAATTCACATGTGTGTATCTTTCCTTTTCTCCTTTGCCTTTTGCTTCTCTTCTTTTCCCATCTATTTGTAAGCCTCCTAAGACAATCATTTTGCCTTTTTTGCATTTCTTTTTCTTAAGGATTGTTTTGATCACCACTGCCTGTACAATGTTACAAACTGCTATTCATAATTCTTCAGGCACTCTGTTTATCATATCTAATCCCTTGAATCTATTTGTTACTTCCACTGTATAATCATAAGGGATTTGATCTATGTCATACCTGAATGGTCTAGTGGCTTTCCCTACTTTCTTCAATTTAGTTTTGAGTTTTGCAATAAGTTCATTTTCTGAGCCACAGTAACCTCCTGGTCTTGTTTTTGCTGACTGTATAGAACCTCTCCATCAGAAAGCAGACAGAATGAAAACCACAATCACAGAAAACTAACCAAACTGGATCACATGGATCACAGCCTTGTCTCACTCAATGAAACTATGAGCCATGCCTTCTAGGGCCACCCAAGATGGACGGGTCATGGTGTAGAGTTCTGACAAAACGTGGTCCACTGGAGAAGGGAATGGCAAACCACTTCAGTATTTTTCCTTGAGACCCCCAAGAACAGAATGAAAACGCAAAAATACGACACTGAAAGATGAATGCCCCATGTCAGTAGGTGCCCAATATGCTACTGGAGATCAGTAAAGAAAAAGCTCTAGAAAAAAAAACTCCAGAAAGATTGAAGAGGCTGAGCCAAAGCAAAAACAACAGCCAGTTGTGGATGTGACTGGTGATGCAAGTAAAGTCTGATGATGTTAGAACAATACTGCATACGAACATGGAATGTTAGGTCCATGAATCAAGGCAAATTGGAAGTGGTCAAACGAGACGGCAAGAGTGAACATCAACATTTTAGGAATCAGTGAACTAAAATGGACCAGAATGGGCAAATTTAATTCAGATGATCAGTATATCTACTACTGTGGGCAAGAATCATTTAGAGGAAACAGAGTAGCCCTTACAGTCAACAAAAGAGCATGAAATGCAGTACTTGGGTGGAATCCCCAAACAACGGATGATCTCTGTTCATTTCCAGAGCAAACCATTCAATATCACAGTAGTCCAAGCCCGTGCTTCAACCACTAATGCCGAAGAAATTGAATGGTTTTATGAAGACCTACAAGACCCTCTAGAACTAACACCAAAAAAGATGTCCTTTTCATCATAGGGGACTGGAATGCAAAAGTAGGAAGTCAAGAGATATCTGGGGTAACAGGCAAGTTTAGCCTTGGAGTACAAAATGAAGCAGGGCAAAGACTAACAGAGTTTTGCCAGGAGAACATACTGATCATAGAAAATACCTTCCTCAACAACACAAGAAATGACTCTACACATGGACATCACCAGATGGTCAATACAGAAATCAGATTGATTACATTCTTTCATTCACTAAACCATTCTGTATTGCATATGGGTGTTTGTGTTAGCTGTTCAGTCATGTCTTACTGTTTGTGACCCTATGGACTGCAGCCTGCCACACAGCTCCTGTGTCCAAGGGATTCTCTAGGCAAGAATACTTGAGTTGTTGTCATTTCCTTCTCCAGGGGATCTTCCAGACCCAGGATCAAACCTGGGTCTCCTGCACTGCAGGTGGATTCTTTTCCATTTGAGCCACCAGGGAAGAATATAAATATATATGTATACACACATACAAACACACGTGTGTTTGTGTCTTATTACATACAAGATCTTGTGCTGTTCTGTGAAAAGAAACATAGTTTAGCCTGCTGGAACACTTTGAACTGTTGTCTTTATGATAAATGTAAATATAGAGAGATTATTACTCTTGGCAGCTGTGCTCATCTCAAATCACCACTGGATTCTAGCTACTTATGCTGCACATTTTCCTCCCTCAATGAACTGAAAAAATAATGTTCAGCATCCTAAATATAACTCTTACCTTCCTTAACTCAAATTTGGCCCAGAAGCTGCAGTTATTTAAAACTATACATATTCTTTTTGTTGCAATGGTGGATGGTATTGTTTCCTTAATTTCTCTTTCTGTTTTCTCACTGTTAGTGTATAGGAATGCAAGGGATTTCTGTGTGTTAATTTTCTATCCTGCAACTTTACTATGTTCGTTGATTAGCTCTAGTAATTTTCTGGTAGAGTCTTTAGGGTTTTCTATGTAGAGGATCATGTCATCTGCAAACAGCGAGAGTTTCACTTCTTCTTTTCCTATCTGGATTCCTTTTACTTCTTTTTCTGCTCTGATTGCTGTGGCCAAAACTTCCAAAACTATGTTCAATAGCACTGGTGAGAGTGGGCATCCTTGTCTTGTTCCTGATTTTAGGGGAAATGCTTTCAATTTTTCACCATTGAGGGTAATGATTGCTGTGGGTTTGTCATATATAGCTTTTATTATGTTGAGGTATGTTCATCGCAGCACTGTTTATAATAGCCAGGACATGGAAGCAACCTAGATGCCCAACAGCAGACAAATGGATAAGGAAGCTGTGGTACATATACACCATGGAATATTACTCAGCTGTTAAAAAGAATTCATTTGAATCAGTTCTAATGAGATGGATGAAACTGGAGCCCATTATACAGAATGAAGTAAGCCAGAAAGATAAAGACCAATACAGTATACTAACACATATATATGGGATTTAGAAAGATGGTAATGATACCCTACATGCAAAACAGAAAAAGAGACACAGATGTACCGAACAGACTTTTGGACTCTGTGGGAGAAGGGGAGGGTGGGATGTTTCGAGAGAACAGCATCGAAACATGTATATTATCTAGGGTGAAACAGATCACCAGCCCAGGTTGGATGCATGAGACAAATGCTCGGGCCTGGTGCACTGGGAAGACCCAGAGGGAGCGGGTGGAGAGGGAGGTGGGAGGGGGGATCGGGATGGGGAATACATGTAAATCCATGGCTGATTCATGTCAATGTATGACAAAACCCACTACAATATTGTAAAGTAATTAGCCTCCAACAAATAAAAATAAATGAAAAGAAAAAAAAAATAAAAGAGCACTAACCCCCCCAAAAAATAAAAAAATAAGACTGTACATATTCATATTTCATTATTTCTAATACACTCAATGTTTTTACATGTTAATATATGAGAATTGATGATGAGTGCTGAAGAATTGATGCTTTTGAACTGTAGTGTTGGAGAAGACTCTTGAGAGTCCCTCGGACTGCAAGGAGATCAAACCAGTCCATCCTAAAGGAAATCAGTCCTGAATAGTCATTGGAAGGACTGATTGTTGAAGCTGAAACTCCAATACTTTGGCCACCTGATGTGAAGAACTGACTCATTTGAAAAGACCCTGATGCTGGGAAAGATTGAAGGCAGGAGGAGAAGGGAACGACAGAGGATGAGGTCATTGGATGGCATCACCGACTCGATGAACATGAGTTTGGGTAAACTCCGGGAGTTGGTGATGGACAGGGAGACCTGGCTTGCTATGGTCTATGGGTTCGCAAAGAGTTGGACATGACTAAGTGACTGAATTGAAGTGAAAAGCACTGCAGATGGTGATTGCAGCCATAAAATTAAAATTGACCCTTGGAAGAAAAGCTATGATCAAACTAGACAGCATATTAAAAAGCAGAGACATTACTTTGCCAACAAAGGTCCGTCTAGTCAAAGCTCTGGTTTTTCCAGTAGTCATGTATGGATGTGTGAGTTGGACCATAAAGAAAGCTGAGCATCGAAGAATTGTCATCGTGCTTTTGACCTGTGGTGTTGGAGAAGACTCTTGAGAAGCCCTTGGACTGCAAGGAGATCCAACCAGTTCATTCTAAAGAAATCAGTCCTTAATATATATTGGAAGGACTGATGTTGAAGCTGAAACTCCAATACCTTGGCCATCTGATGTGAAGAGCTGACTCATTTGTAAAGACCCTGATGTTGGAAAAGATTGAAGGCAGGAGGAGGGGGGATGACAGAGGATGAGGTGGTTGGGTGGCATCACTGACTCAATGGACATGAGTTTGAGCAAACTCTGGGAGTTGGTGATGGACAGGGAGGCTTGGCGTGCTGCAGTCCATGGGGTCACAAAGAGTCAGACACGACTGAACTGAACTGAACTGGACATATAGGGATAACACTTTTTCTTCCTGTTGGCCAGGTCAAACAATTTCATTTGCTTAAAATGAGTTTTTATTTTATTCTGTGTATAACATACTTTCCTCAGATCTTTTGGGCTTAAAACCTCAAGTATTTGTTATCTCATGCAGTTTCCAGGAGTCATGAACATGGAAGCATTTTGGTTGGGTGGCTCTTTTTCAATGTCTTTTGAAGCCTGCAGTTTTGCTTTTAGCCAGGGCTGCAGTCATCTGAAGGCTTGACTGAGGCCGGGATGTGCTTGCAAAATGCCTCATTCACATGGCTGTTGGCAGGGCCCACAGCTTCTCACTGTGATGGCAACTCCACAGGGTTGCTTGTGTAGTTCTACAACAATTGATCTGAGAGAGAAAGACCAAAAGGAAAACCAGGGAAACTGCATTGGCTTTTTATGACTTTGTTTCCAAAATTCTGCACTGTCACTTCTGTTTTTTATCCTATTCACTTGAAATGAGTCACTAATTCAGTACAACCTCAAGGGGAGGGGAATTAGAATTAGGTTCCACCTCCTGAAAGGAGGAATATCAAAGAATTTGTGGACTTTTTTTTTAATGGTCCTAATAGCTATCTATTAGTGCTTCATATTAATGCCTATTAATACTCATTCATGGATCACAGCCTTGTCATGGTGAAGGGGCCTGGGTAACTCAGTGAAGCTATAAATCATGCCCCTATGTAGGAGCCAAGATGGATGGGTAATAGTGGAGAGTTCTGACAAAATGGAGAAGAGAATAGCAAACCATTCCAGTATTCTTACTGCAAGAAAGCCATGAACAATATGAAAAGTCAAAAAGATATGACACTGGAAGATGAACCCCCCAAGTTACAAGGGTAGAAGGCTACTGGGGAAGAGTGGAGGACAATTATTGATAGCTCCAGAAAGAATGAAGTGGCTGGGTCAAAGTGGAAACAATGCTCAGTTGTGGATGTTTCTGGTGGTGAAAGTAAAGCCCAATGTTGTAAGAACAATTTTGCATAGGAACCTGGAAAGTTAGGTCCATGAATCAAGGTAAACTGGATGTGGTCAAGCAGGAGATGTCAAGAGTAAACATAGACATCTTAGAGATCAGTGAACTAAAATGGACGGAATGGGTGAATTTAATTCAGATGACCATTGTATCTACTACTGTTGTCAAGAATTCCTTATAAGAAATAGAGTAGCCCTCATTTTCAAAAAAAGATTATTAATCTCTTTTTTTGAGTGCAGTCTCAAAAATGAACAGAATGATCTTGGTTCATTTTAAGGCAAACCATTCAGCATCACAATAATACACATCTATCTGCTGACCTCTAATACTGAAGAAGCTGAAGTTAACTGGTTCAGTGAAGACCCGCAAAACCTAACTCCAAAAAAGATCTCCTTTCCTTCATAGTGGGTTGGAATGCAAAATTAGGAAGTCAAGAAATACCTGTAGCAACAGGCAAGTTTCGCCTTGGAGCACAAAATGAAGCAGGGCAAAGGCTAACAGAATTTTGCCAAGAGAATGCACTGATCATAGCAAACACCCTCTTCCAACAACACAAGAGATGACTCTGCACATGGATATCACCAAATGGTCAATACTGAAATCAGATTGATTATATTCTTTGCAGCTGAAGATGGAGAAGCTCTATACAGTCAGCAAAAACAAGACTTGAAGCTGTCTGTGACTCAGATCTTGAGCTCCTTATTGCAAAATTCAGACTTAAAATTGAAGAAAGCAGGAAAAACCATTAGACCATTCAGGTATGACTGAAATCATATCCCTTATGATTATACAGTGGAGGTGATGAATAGATTCAAGAGGTTAGATCTGGTAGACAGAGTATCTGAAGAACTATGGACAGAGGTTCATAACATTGTACAGGAGGCAGTAACCAAAACCATCAGAAAGAAAAAAATAAAGCAAGAAAGCAAAGTGGTTGTCTGAGGAGGCTTCAGAAATTGCTGATAAAAGAAGTGAAAGGCAAAGGAGAAAGGGAAAGATATATACCACTGAATGCAGCTTCCCAAAGAATAGCAAGGAGAGATAAGAAAGTTCCTTCTTAACTGAACAATGCAAAGAAATAGAGGAATGCAACGGAATGGGAAACACTAGAGATCTTTTCAAGAAAATTTTGAGCTATCAAGTGAACATTTCATACAAGGACAAGCATGATAAAGAACAGAAACTGTGGATGGTGACTGCAGCCATGAAATTAAAAGACACTTGCTCCTTGAAAGGAAAGCTATGATGAACCTAGACAATATTTTAAAAAGCAGAGACATCATTTTGCTGACAGAGGTCTGTATAGTCAAGACTATGGTTTTTCCAGTAGTCACGCATTGATGTAGACCATAAAGAAAGTTGAGCACCAAAGAATTGATGCTTTTAAATTACGGTGCTTGAGAACCCCTTGGATTCCAAGGAGATCAGTGCCTGATGTGAAGAGTTGACCTTGATGCTAGGAAAGATGGAAGGCAAAGGTGAAGAGGACGGCAGAGGATGAGATGGTTAGATAGCATCACCAATTCAATGGACAAGAATTTGAGCGAACTCCAGGAGATAGTGAAGGACAAGGAAGCCTGGTGTGCTGCAGTCCATGGGGTCGCAAAAATTCATACATACTTAGTGACTGAACAACAACCACAACAATGCCTGATAAGATTGAGAAAGTAATGCAGAGTGAGCATTGCTAGCTTGAAAGATATACTTAAGCAGTCTTTTAAGAAATGATGCATATACAAATACCACCAAAGAATAATACTTTGTGGCAAAATACAAATATCAATTATTCAGAGTTTAAGATTGGCTTAGATGAATTATTTTCTAAATAGGAAATATTTAAGACTATATTACACAACTTCTTTTGTACATAGTTTCTTTCTTGTGTGCACATGAGAATCACAAGTCATAAGCATTTTGTTTAAATAATTATTTCCATAAATATACAAGTCTATATGATAAACATTGTACTATAGTTTAATTACAAGTGTCTTTTCTTTCTTGATGGTAAAATTAGTGGCCTTTAAACCAATGGGATTTGGTAAATATACATGGTAGATTTCATTGTTTGGTTCCAACTTATCAGTATTCCCTTTGTCCACACCCTTTGTTTGTAACTTTAAGGTGTCCACCCATATACGTGGGTGATCTGCCCTGCTCCTTGACTCTGAGCTTTATGGTATAACTTGATTCAGTTAATGAGATGCTAGTAGTCACGGGGCAAACAAAGGCTTGAAAGAGTACATGCACAATTCCATTTGCTTCCTTCTGCCCCTGCCATTTGTCATGAGAACATACCAGAACCAGGCTGCTGGAGGATGACAGAAAAGCAGAGCAGATCCAAGTTGCCCTCAAAGTGAAAGTGAAGTTGCTCAGTCGTGTCCAACTCTTTGTGACCCCGTGGACTGTAAACTACCAGGCTCCTCCGTCCATGGGATTCTCCAGGCAAGAGTACTGGAGTGGGTTGCCGTTTCCTTCTCCAAAGTTGCCCTAAAGGCACCAGCTAAAGGCAGCCTGTAACAGCTGATAGTCAGCCTGCTCTCAAGTGTGTGAGAAAGTCCAGCTCGCATTAGCAGGCTGTATTTCTGATCTACTGCTGATCTTATGTGTGAGCAATTAATATTTACTGTTATATGTCACTAAGGTTTTGTGACTATGTTTCTGCAGCATTATTATGGTGATAAATAACTAATATAGTTCACTTTAAATGGTATGTGTGTTTTCACCACTTTAATGTGCTATGCCCCTTCCCATTGATTCATTGAATAAGTGGATAAGATTTTCCAAAGTAGTTCTCAAGTCCCTTGGAAACTTGTACTATGCCCGGATATGCTCATCATTCTTAGAAATAATGAAAAAATGTATAGACAGGACTGCTTGACAATGTTTTTCCCTCACTCCTCATTATTGAAAATGTTATACATTTCAACTGAAGTAGAAGGAAGATTTCAGAGCCAGCAGACCCTTGGCCTTGTTCTTTTATATTCTGCTATTGCATTCATTGGGGCTTCCCAGGTGGCACTAGTGGTAAAGAACCCACTTGCCAAAGCAGGAGACATAGAGATGGGTTTGATCCCTGGGCCTGGAAGATCCCCTGGAGGAGGGCGTTGCAACTCACTCCAGTATTCTTGCCTGGAGAATCCCATGGAAAGAGGAGTCTGGCATGCTACAGTCCATAGCATAGCAAAGAGTCAGACATGACTGAAGTGACTTGACAGGATTGCATTCATTTCAACTTAATCAGCTCTATGTTGCCAAGGATAGCTGACGTTGATTTGACTGTGAATGCTAAGCTCTAGTTATTCAATCACCTGAATTAAGAATTTTAGAAGCCCTATATGCTAATATGCATATATATGGTGAAAAGTTATGGTGGGAGGGGAAAATTTAAATTTTGGCGGTATTTATTATACACTAGGCATTTTAACTCTATCATCTATTTAATACATAGAATTTTAGGAAGACTAAATGGAGTGGAGAATGTTTTTGCTAATCCAATACCCTCCTTTTGTTAATAGTACCTAGTATCCCATTTAAGGGAATCATCCTTTTCCATTTCATGTGGTTCTGGTGAAACTTCTTACAGTGCTCTTGCCACCATCTAATTATCTAGAAAGACAGCTAGGGGTCCCATGACAGCCCATGATGGCCAGCGTCCTGGGGATAATATGAGTCTTTAATGAGATTTTGTACCTGTAATAAGTAGGAAAAAGAATCTCTAGTGCTTTGGGGCCACCAATCAATAGCATGTAGGCTTTGACCAGTCAGCACCCATGATTCCTGCCACAAGGAAATAGCCTGCATATGAATGAAACATGTGCACAGGGAGAACCAGATTCATCAGATGGAGAGAAAGTTCTCTGAGAACACTATTTAAGCCCTTGTATCTCATAGATGCAATTATTTGAGTCAACAAAGTTCTTGTTTGTCTTAAACTTATTTGAGTTGAGTGTGTGTCTCTTGCAACTGAAAGGATTCTAAATGATTCAAAAGTACTACCCTCACTTTATGGTAAAGGAAATTATCTTCCAAATGTCAACTTATCCATGAGTGAAAACTCATCCAAGGTTTCACAAGGTATCTCATAAGGTAATAACAGAGTTAGAATATGATCACAGGTCTGCCCAACATCCATGATCTTTACATGACTACATTATAAAAATTTCTAAAGTGCACATACAGTAAAACTCACTTTATTCTTGTATAGTTTTATGAGTTTTCATAAGCATATTTGAGTCACTGCCATCAGTTTTGGCACCCTTGAGAAGTTCCCTCCATGCTGTCCTTTTTAGGTCAAACTCTCCTCCTTACTCTTAACACTTTATAACCACTGACTTGTTCTCTGTCTCTAGAATTTTGCCTTTTCCAGAATGTCATATAAATGGAATCACACAGTCTTTTCAGTCTGTTTTTTTTTTTTCACTTAGCATAATATATGCTGTTCCATGCTGTTGTATATTGTCAACATAAATGTTTTATAAAAGCATGCCTAGAGTAGTTTTTCAGTCTAATCCTCATTAGCATGAGTGGGGCATGAGTGTGTGTATGTGTTCAGTTGCTCAGTTATGTCTGACTTTTTCCAATCCCATGAACTACAGCCCACCAGGCTCCTCTGTCCATGGAATTCTCCAGGCAAGAATACTGGAGTGGGCTGCCATTTCCTATTCCAGGGGATCTTCCCGACCCAGGGATCAAATCCACGTCTCTTGTGTCTCCTCTACTGACAGGCGGATTCTTTACCACTGCTTCAGCTGGGAAGGCTGAGTGGGGATACACAGGTTTTAAAAAGAGGAAAAGAGACATACAGGGGTGAATAGTATTCTAGATTTATATTCAGCTGGAATCTATGAATGTGACCTTTTTTGGAAATGGGATCTTTTTAGATGTAATCAAATTAAGATGATGTCAAACTGGATTAGAGTGGGCCCTAATCCAGTGACTGGTTTTTTTTAAGAGAAGAGAGAAAATTATTCCTTTATTTATATTTTTTAAACTTTTTAAATTTTGTATGGAGGTATAGCTGATTAGCAAACAGCGCTGTGACAGTTTCAGGTGAATAGCTATGGGATTCACCCTATCTGTACATGTATCCATTCTCCCCCAGATTCCCCTCCCCTTCAGACTGCCACACATCTCAAACTCTGTGATTACCCCTTCCTCCTGTCCTTTACCCCAGCAACCAGAAAAAGAGAGAAGTTTAGATACAAAGATACGAAGGGAGAATGTCACATGACAAGAGAAACTGAGATTGGAGACATGCAGCTGCAAACCAAGGAACACCAAGGATTGCCTCCAACCACACGAAGCTACAAGAGAGGCAGAGAACAGATGCTCCCCCAGAATCTCCACATGAAACCAATCTTGCTTACACCTTGAATTCCAACTTCCAGCTTCCAGAAATGGAAGAGACAGATTTCTGTTGTTTGAAGCCACTCAGTTTGTGGTCATTTGTTGTGGAAAACCTAGGAAACTAATACAAGAAGGTATGAAAGTTAGGGGATTGCTTTTAAGGCAGCTTTCATTAAACAGAAGAGCCTGACTGAGGACATAGGATAGATTAAGACCAAATTTCTTCACTTCACAGTTTTGCCTTAGGATATGCCCAATTGAATTCAAGAGTCAAATAGTAATAGCATTATGGGTACTGATGCATGTAATTTCCCCAAGCATCAAATTTATTAGTAGTAATTAAAAAGTGAAACCTGTTTTTAAAATGTGATAAACAATGTTGAAACTAATTTTGGCCTCCCTACCCACTAATTTTGAAGTTAACTCATTCATAACCACTCATGTTTCCATTGTGAAAAAAAAATGCTCAAGTTGGTGAAGGGGCACCTTTCAACGATCTTTATAGTAGCCGTCTCCAAAAGATTAGAGACTCAGGAAATTAGGTATCAAAATTTAATTAACTTTCCAAGTTACAAAAAGAGAAAAGAAAAAAATAAAATCCATATTCCTCTAGAGAGAAAACCTTCTGAAATTCATTTCAGTCTGCTGCATGGATTTTAGACACAAATTAGGGGATAATTTTAACAGACAAAAAGTATATAGCATTTTGACACTAAAGATGTAGAACCAAAAGACAACAAGTGAACAAATTAACATTTTAGATGAACCAAGAGAACGGATTTGTTTTTAAGAGAATTTAAATTATGTATCCATGATGTTTATATTGTTGATTCAATTTAAAATATCAATTAATCTAACTTGTAATAATGATGAAAACTGTGATTCTCAAACCTGATCCCTTTCAGACTCTCATGAACAACCTAACAAGATACAGATCCCTATGTCTCACTGCCCAATTTTGATTTGGTAAGCCTGAACTGAGGCCTAGGAAATCTATTTTGCTTTTTTCAAATTCTCCAGGTTATCCTGATGGACAACCAGATTTGAGAACAACTAACAGGGAAAAATGCACTCACAGAAAGAAGCTTTGATCTCCCAAAGCCTGGAGAATTAGAGATGGGGTCAATCCTGGGTCAAATACCGAAAGTAAAATATTAGAATGGAAGTAATATAATACTTAGGGTCAAGAAACAGAGGCGGGGTCCAAAAGGGGAACCAGGGTACAGGGTGGAAGCAAGCTTCATGAAACAGGAAGAGAGGTCAGAATGTCAGTGAGAAATCACAATCAGAACACAAGGGAGGATGTAAGGCAGAAGGCAGGAAGCTCTGGGATTCAGCATTTGAGGCTCAGTCTGGCTCAGGACTCAGAGAAGGCTTTTCCTGCACCAGATTCCTGTTTGCACAGCTATGCTTTTAAGTAAATTCCTCTGTTAAGAGTGTCAGCTCATTCAGGGTTTAACCAGTTTTTTATTTTTTGAGTATCTAACAGTTTGCATTAGTGTCCAGCATAAGGTGATCGTATGTCATTGTAATGCCTGTGTGTGCATGTATAGGTTTGCATGTATATTTTTTTGTAGAACGCTTCAAACATTGAACTGTTGTTTAACATGTAATATTTTTTCCATGTTATTAAATTTTTAATGAAAATCCTCTAAAAATGAATTTTCAACTTCAGGTAAATTGAAAGGACAGTTGTTAATTCTTGGGTAACAGTAAGACATTTATTTCTTTATAATTTTTTTTTCATTCATAAAAAGGACAAAGCACAGTCCTATGCTACTCCATTGAAAAAAATGATAAAAAATAACTAAAAAAATCAATTCAATATTTATCAGTATCAAATAAAACTACTACCACCTTTCCTTGAAATACAAAGAAACAACAGATGTATCTATCGCTATATAAAGTTTAATCAAGAATCTTGTGTCTTAAAGCAGATGATGCATTAGTTAGTTTGACAACAGTTTAAACCTGATGGTCCCAGTCAAATTTGTACACTTGTATGAGGAAATGAAAGCTTGAATTATCAGTGTATGAGAGATTTTAATCTATTTTATCTCTGTCACAAATTTAAAATTAAACAAACAACCTTCAAAGTCTGTTTTCTTCTTATCTGTCAGAACCATTTCATGCAAAATCTAACCAGTTTTGCTCTTTATTACCATACATAAGAAAATAAAAGGCAAGCATGCATTTGGCAAAATATTTAGTTGTTGATTATATAAAAATGCCCAACATGGGTCACATTGCAAAAGGAAAACCCCAAAGTGTAACAATGAAAACACAAACATTTGTACAGAAGGCTCACAGAGTATTTGTTTCCCCGAAAGTATGAAGAGATTTTGTTTCTTTTTCAAATAATTAAATATTTTATGAAATCTGGCAATGATCTCAGACCGTTGACATACTTCTACTGGGGAATCATCCCTTTCACTTGTTTTTAAAAAGTTTCATTTTATAACAAAGAGTTAAATGTAAACTAATGAAATATTTATTGGTATTTTCATAATGAAAGCTCTAAACATTTACACATAGATATATAGTACAAAAATTATACAAATTAAAGAAAAGGGGGTAAAATAGTAATAGATCTATTTTGCTTCCTGTAGATATTTTTATGAACCTATAAGGTATCCTTTCTAAAAAGATAAACTCTATCTCTAATTAGCTAGCAAGGTTGTGCTAATAAAATAGGATTATACCTCTTGAAGCATCAGACATTGCACTATTTCATTAGCCAGCTAATCCTTTATTACTCGACTTCTTTCATATCCACACTCAAACACATGTCCCTGCACACCATGGAGAATGAAGAAATGTGCATCTTCCTTTTCAGGACTTATAAAAACCTAAAATACCAACACTTGGGAGATACCACTGCACAGACAAGCTATTTGTCTCCTCCCAGCCTTCTAGTTTCGGATACTCTTCAAAGTACCATTAACAAACCTTGATTTGGTATTTTTAGCCAGTTTTCGGTATTGCATTGAAGCAGGAAATGAGTTTAAAACTAAATTTAAAAAATAATAGGGAATACTGTAGTTTTTCCAAGCTACAGGTGATTTCTTGATCCCACACCTTTAATAAAGGTTTTACTTATAATGGAGCACAAAAGCAAAGACACTAGAATATTGGATATTTCTGATATTCACTTAACTGACATTTATTCCTAGCTATGTAAAGCCTGTTACATCTCAACTAAAAAAATGGGAGCTCTCTACTTTTTAAAATTGATCATTTCACATATGAATAAATACAGCAACATGATGATACTCTATCACAAGAGCTGTGATTTTTGAGGTTTGAAATTGATAAGAAAAGCATAAAAGAACATCAGAACATCAGAGTAGAATACAAAAGTAAAAAAAAAAAGAACCTCATACAGTATGTTAATTTTACTATTAAAAAACTAACTTAAAAGAATTACTGATTCTGAAAACCAAATATTTAGAAAATTACTTGCTTCCAAAATAGGAATACTGATCATAAGTTCTAGAATTTGGTTTTCAATATTCAAAATCTTCCAACTTATTCAATAAAATGATTTGGCATTGGAAATTATGTCTAATTCTTCAGTTCTATTTTTTTTTCCTAAGAAAACTCAAAATGTCAAGAATGATAGGGGCCATTCAAAAATATGCAGGACCCAAAACAGAGAGGATAGTACAAGAGACTATAGTACTCTTACATTTACCACATACGATCAACACTTCAACCTCTATTATATTTCACAACTTGTTATTAAATTTAAAGCACCTGTGTATGGTGATTTTACTTTCAGTCTACAGCCTATAGTATTGAATTGAACACTGTAACTTGTCCCATTGGATTAAATCATGCAACTGTCACAGAATCAGTTTAAGTGGTTTATAAGGCATATTGGAACGAGTTAAAAATCATTTATATTCATTTAAAAGTTTATTCTTTTGGATGAAGGGGTTCCTGAATGCCTCAGTCATAACATATGTTGTAAATCAGTTGGATAGTTTGTTAAACTATGATTTATTTGGCTTAGGATGGAGCCGCAGGGATTGGAAGGAACTGCAGTCATCACAGGAATGAAGGGTGTTCTCTGAGCTGGGCTGGGAAGAGCAGGTTGTCACATCACATTCAGAATTCCAAGTAGACAAGGATGCCAAAGGCAGGTAGCAGGAAGCCGAGAAGACATGGTGATAGGATGGATGCACCTATAATACAAATCAAACACGAGCTTATTATTTCATTGATAACAGTCACTATTGCTCATTTCCGCTGCTTTGGGGAAGACCATTTTATGTAACCCTGAGAAACAAGTGTTTCCTTTGAAAAAAATACCAGCTTTTCTTAGGCTTAAGTGACTTAGTAAAAATAAAAATGGTTGATCAAGGATTTTGTGTGTGAAGGTGTATGGACTATTTATACCATGAGTTCATATAAATCATTTAAGATAATACAATCACAAATGTTTCTATTTTTCCTATGATCTAGCAGTCCTAAACTTCTACTAGAAGGCACTAGGTCAAGAAACATATGTAAATTAGTGAAAAATCATAAGTAATCTGTGACACAATAAGATGAAGAGATGCAGCAAAAAATGCTAATAATGTTAAACCTGGGGCAATGACATTGAGGAGGAGAAGGGGACAAGAGAGGATGAAATGGTTGGATGACATCACCAACTCGATGGACATGAGTTTGAGCAAGCTCTGGGAGTTGGTAATGGACAGGGAAGCCTGGCTTACTGCAGTCCATGATGTCACAAAGAGTCAGACATGCTAAGCGACTGAACTGACTGACATCGTATGTATACTGGAAGATATTGCATGATTTCATATCCCATATATCAATAGTTTTAAAATATTTAGGGACTTATATACAATGTTTAAGAAATTTATTTTTGATAATAATACTCAAATTTATATCTAAAGAACAATTGCCCTGAAATATTAACGCTGTGATTTAAGAATAAAAATGATGTGATATTCTATATACTTAAAATACATCTTGAGTGCCATCTAGAAGGGCTCTTCCTGTGCTAAGGAAATTTATGGGTCTAAATCCAGCAACATGAGAATTCTTGAGAAAGGGTTGAAAAGTGGGAACAAAAAAGTATACTCTTCAGTTCAACTCTCCACAATTATTAAGTACTTTTTTCAATGAACACATTACTGGGAAGAGTGACAGGCTAAAAATACAGTCAACAGATTGCAAGTATAATAGATTTGTGTCTATTTCTGTAAATATAATAGATTTTTGGAAGTTCTCTAAATTTGAAACTTTAAGTCATTGCTATCAACTATATCAACAGCTGTCTAAATATCCCTTTCTTTGGAATATTCTCCTTACATGTAGAAAGACTCAAGATTGAAGAGAAGAGTCTTCTCTTCAACTTGATCATTGAAAGCACAGTCATACTCCTTGTAGGGTAGACAATGATTGTGTCTACCTACATCCTGCTACTGCCCTGTTAGCAGCGTTTGGTGCTGCATGGAAAATGTAGGAGAGAAAACATTATGAGACACACATAAAGGACTTCTTAGAAGTGAGCAGGGCAGTGAGGGTAAAAGTGAGGGCAGAACAGTAGGCACAATATAAACGGCCCTCAGGTAGCTGCCTCCTGATGGAGATGCTGCATAACAGCACCACCAGTACCTATGATGACACCAATAATAACTATGATAGCTGCTATTCACTGCTCTATAATTACAAGACAGACATCACACTGGTCCTTTATGTGTATTGTGATATTTATACAATAGCCTAAGATGGTAGAACTTACTATCCTGACTATAGATTCGTTGTTGCTGTTGTTCAGTCACTCAATCACATCCGACTTTGTGACCCCATGGACTGCAGCATGCCAGGCTTTCCTGTCCTTCACTATCTCCCCAAGTTTGCTCAGACTCATGTCCATTGAATTGGTGATGCCATCCAATCATCTCATCATCTGTCACCTCCTTCTCCTCCTGTCCTCCATCTTTCAGGGTCTTTTCCAATGAGTTGGCTGTTTGCATTAGGTGGCAAGTTTTGGAGCTCCAGCTTCAGCATCAGTCCTTCCAAAGAATATTCAGGGTTGATTTCCTTTAGAATTGACTGGTTTGATCTCCTTGAAGTCCAAGGGACTCTCAAGAGTCTTCTCCAGCACAATATGAAAGCATCCATTCTTCAGAGCTCAGCCTTTTTTGTGGTCCAACTCTCATATCCATACATGACTACTAGAAAAACCATAGCTTTGACTATATAGACCTTTGTCAGCAAAGTGACATCTCTGCTTTTTAAAATGCTGTCTAAGTTTGTCATAGCTTTTCTTCCAAGGAGCAAGTGTCTCTTACTTTCATGCCTGCATTTTATAGATTATGTAACTCAGATTCAGATAAAATTACTGTTTAAGACCAGTAACCAGTAGAAGGCAGAGCCAGGATTAGATCTCAGACCAGCCTGGCTCCAAAGTCCATGCTCTTTCTACCTTGCTGCCACTTTCAGCAGATCACTCTGGAAAGGAACCAGGTCTAGAAAAGCACTAGAATGCTACATCCTGCGCTTCAAGTGTCAAGGCAAGGGCACGGAAGGAAAATAAATGACACAGGGGAAAGCAGAGCACCTAAGCTGTTTCCAAGGGTATTTGTTCTTGCAGTTTTCCTTCTCTTTTCTACACAGATATTTTAAAACTATGCCTCAGCACACATATTATTTTATTCAATAAGATGACCAATAATAAACCTCAATCACACAGAGAAACATTAGTTTTCAATGTTTGACCTAATTTAAATGATCTTTCCTAAAGACATTTGTCTGAGAAAGACAGCGGGGTCTCTGAAATGCTCTGTCCCATGACCACAAATTACACTAGTGATGGGTACACGTTCGTGTATTTGCCCAAATATGTGGGCTGTCTCAGTACAAACTGTGGCGACAGAAAAAAGGTTAGTCAATTGTGAATGCCATTTTGAAGTTTTGGTGTTAGTATGAAAACCAAATATAATTTCATAACTTGTGGCTACAACATCAGGATATTTGATTTATTTAAAATAAACTCTTCAAGTTTATGTGTGTCATATTTAATTTCTCTAATGGCTCAAGCCTATGTAATTGTGGTCTTCACATTCAATTCTCTTCCACATTCCAAACACAAATTAGAGACCTCACTGAATTGCTATTTAAAATCATTTTAAATGTGGGATCCCTATATTCTTGAAGGGTTTTAAATGTATATTCTTTTTTTGCCTAACAAAATGTATATAATATTGCTATCAAGAATAATTTCAGTACTTACATGATTTGTTGTTAACATGTATTTTGCTTCAATGCAAGGAGACCTGGATTCGATCCCTAGGTTGAGATGACCGCCTGGAGAAGGGAAAGGCTACCCACTCCAGTATTCTGGCCTGGAGAACTCCATGGACTGGATAGTCCATGGGGTTGCAAAGAGCTGGACATGACTAAGTGACTTTCACTTTCACTGAATATCAAACATGAACAAATCATCAATCTGGTTAATTACTTTAGCCTATTTAGAATACTATGCCATTGGGTTTCTGGATTTTTTTACCTTAAACTGCTTAGTTACACATTGAAAAGAGGAAGTTAAGTAAGAAACAAGCAGTACTTAACAATCTTTTTAGTTTTTATGGTAAGTAGATGGTCACTCTAGGCTTCCTTGGTGGCTCAGTGGTAAAGAATCCACCTGCCAATGCAGGAGATGGGCGTTTGATTAGTGGGTGGGGAATATCCCCTGGAGAAGAAACTGGCAACCCACTCCAGCATTCTTTCCTGGGAAATCCCATGGACAGAGGCGCCTGGTGGGTTATAGTCCATGGGGTTGCAAAAGAGTCAGACATGACTGAGCCAGTTAGCACTGAGCATGGGCACAAGACAGTCACTCTAGTCAGCTTTTAATGCAAATGTCTTTTCTGATGCTTAGGTTTAGACACGCTCCAACCCAAATTACTAATGTTTGCTATAATTTTCTCCTTGGGGTGTCATGCTTTAAGTTCACAATTTTTAACATCTCTAGATTGTGAACAACTTCAGGACAGGGAATATATCCAAATTATATTTTCAGCTGTGTTGTCTGATACCAAGCCCAACGTATAGTAATTGAACTATAAAGTTACGATATAAATAATTCTTACAATTAAAAGCCCTGAATCCTTTTTGATGTGGAGTACAAGCTCAGAAAGATAGTAAAGGGGTAGGACATGGGGGTTTAAAGAAGAAGATAAAGACAACCACTGTGACCTGCATCTCTTATCAGAGAAACGATATTAAAAATCTGCAACATCAGAAAGGCCATACTTTACTGCTCAGCCCAAAGGGTTCTCCAACTTGTCCTGGTAGGATGTTACCTTGGATTCCTTCAAAGTCTTATCCTTGGCCTTGGGCTGGGGGAATAAAGTGTTTTGATAAGATGATTTATCCCCATCTTCATATATATTAGGTGTGTTAGGTATATATCAGTGTGTGTTTGTGTTGAATTCAATAAAACTCCCTCTGGGATAGCAGCAAGTTTGGAGAATATAAAAGTCTGTCTGGGATTGACAGTAAAAATCAGTTCAGAAGGCAAAAAACCAAAGTGACCTGCCTTTATTCAGGTTAGTAGTATGAGAGACAAAGATAATGGCAACTGTGAAACATTTCTAAGATCATGCAGCAACTAGAAAATGCGAGAACAACCCCATCATTGAGTGGCGAGTGTTGACTTACCAATAATATTCCATACCTTCTTTACCCTTCCTATCTTTTACTAGGAACATGCAGCTGGTAAATTACTCTCCCCTCATGATGGGTCCCTGGCATGCGAAGTCACTTTAGTCGTGTCCAGCTCTTTGTGACCCCATGGACTGTAGCCCACCAGGGTCCTCTGTCCATGGGATTCTCCAAAAGAATACTGGAGTGGGTTGCCATTTTCTTTTCCAGGGGATCTTCCCAACCCAGACATTTAACCCATGTCTCCTGCATCTCCTGCATTGGCAGGTGGGTTCTTTACCACTAGCACCACCTGGGAAGCCCCATGATGGGTCCCAACCCTAGTTAATTTCTGATACTCCTGGCCTTATCTCAGAAACAGCAAATGCTCAGAACTGACTGCTTCTTCCCTTAGACCCTCCTCTGGATTCTTCAGCAAGAACTCAAATCTTACATAAGATGTTTCTCCTTCCTACTTGAGTGGTGCTCCATGACTGTGTTGAGGTGTGTTTCCTTGTTACATCTAGTCAATTACAGATGGTCTGATTGCCTGTCAGAGTATGACTTTTACTTGGTCTTGGATGCTTAGATTTTGAGAACAAATAAGCAAATATGAAGATCTGTAAGCAGGCCACTGTTCTGCCAGGAGATGTAAGGGTGTACTAAGAATAGTGCCATGGGGCTCTAGAGCCAAACAAGGACAATGAAGTCCACATTCTGCCTCTGCTTTCAATTGACTAGGTAATCCTGAGCATATTCTTTATTGATTGATTTATTTATTTTTCCCATTTATTTTTATCAGTTGGAGGCCAATCACTCCACAACAGTGCAGTGGCTTCTGCCGTACATTGACACGAATCAGCCATGGATTCACATGTGTTCCCCATCCTGATCCCCCCTCCCGCCTCCCTCCCCACCCCATCCCTCTGGGTCTTCCCAGTGCACCAGCCCTGAGCACTTGTCTCATGCATCCAACCTGGGCTGGTGATCTGTTTCACCCTTGATAGTATACTTGTTTCAATGCTATTCTTTCAGAATACCTCACCCTCGCCTTCTCCCACAGAGTCCAAAAGTCTGTTCTGTACATCTGTGTCTCTTTTTCTGTTTTGCATATAGGGTTATTGTTACCATCTTTTTAAATTCCATATATATGCGTTAGTATACTGTATTTGTCTACACTGAATAATATCCTGAGCATATTCTTTAATCTTTTTATGTCCTAGTTCCTTCAAGTAAGAAACGGATAATATATCTCATGTCTTTATTGTGAGAAGACATGGAGAAGATGTGTATCGATGGTTCTTACATGTGTTTTAGCAGTATAACCTTTCTTCAGAAGCAATCATATGTGGAAGCTTTTTGACTGAACAAGGAGGGAGAGTGGATGCTTTATTTAAAGACGGGCCTGGGGCAGGGGACCACAGATATTTTTTACCTCCTCTACATTCATGCTGATTCCTGTACTCCCCCAAGCCCATCACTCCAGAAAATGAATGGTGCTTTGCTTATCACAGTTTGAAAATAGTTGTTTTATGTAGAGCACTTCAAAAAATGCATTGCTGATAGAAAAGTCCCATAAGTGACAGTGATTCATACATTTGATGTTGTTCATCTCTTTATATAATCCTACATTATATTTTTGAAAAATAGATGTATAAAAACAAAGGAAAACAATAGAGAAAGCAGGTGTGCCCCCTGCACACAACTTACATTGGAAACCTATATGCCTACTTCCTGCTCCCCAATCACATATTGTGTCCTGTTAGATCACAAACATCCCTGAAATGTCCTTTCACATATCAACACAGGGCATATTGCATTTTTCTGTAGTAGTCTAGCTCAAGGTGATCTCCTCTGTGCCATGGTAGTTGGGGATTCTTTGTTTTAATTCACTGGAACTCAATGAAGAAAAAGCTGATTTTGCACTGCTTTGGGACAACTAGAGCCGGTTAACTGAACACTTGTGTCTGCCACGTTTCTGGCTTTTATCTCTTCTTCCTTTGCAGATTGCTTCACATTCTCAGACTGACTCCTCAAGATAGACCAGAGCGTGAAGCTCACAATCATACATTCTTAAAAGCAAAGAGATGATTTTTTTTAACACCAACTCCAGTGAGAAAACTCTCAAGGAAAGATTCTTACTTGAGAAGTCTGAGTCATACACCTACTGTCAGACCAATACTGTGGCTGAATTAGTGGATTTGTGTGATTGAACTAGATTAGAGCAGGTGCCCATCCCATCCCTCAGTCAATCACTCTGGCCAGGGAGAAGGGTCGCTTAAGAAGACATTAACCTTTCTGATCTCAGGTATTAATTGAGAGCTTTGTTTCTGGAGTTAGCTTAACCAGTTGGGCCTCCTGAGTCTATCAGTCCTTGGCTGTGTACCCTTTAGAAAATGTTTTGTGTCTGTTTACCAATTAGATGTTGTGAGGATTAAGTGAGAAAATGGCACTTATTTTCCTAAATTTTGTGACAGAGATGGGTGAAGACAAAGTTAAAGGAGGAAAAGCTGTTTCTTACTTTGAAATCCTGACACATAATTTAATGTATGAATGAATTTTCTGACCAAGAGACCAAGATCATTTTTTGAAAATATCACACACTCCAATTTTATTGCAGGACTTAACACGAAGGATCTGAAGTCTTTTGAGGCAAAAAAAAAAAAAAAAGAAAGAAAGAAAAAGAAAAAGATAAACCTATTTAAAATTTGTCTTGACTACTGGGATTTTATTAAATGTCTGAGACAAAATAATTATAGATTTGTTATTGGTAAATTAATTTATGGACTTTCCATATTACATGTCTCTTCTCCCTTTCATATTCACTTTTACATTTCTAAAGAAGTAGGTAAACCAGTTTTAAAAGTCCTCATAAGTATAGCCTCATCTTGCCTAAAATTAGGTTATTTAGCATGTGCTTACTGGCCAATAATAGACCATGTGTTTTTATTTCCCAGCAAGTAACCAGACATCACTCTATGCTCTTGCTCCTTTCTCAAGGAGGAAATGCATTCTTGTAGTCTAGCATTTCCCGAGAGGGGAAGGACTAGAGTCAACAGTTAGGAAAGTATACAACTGCCAAGATAAGCTGCGAGCAAACCATCTACCTTTCTTCCAGCCCTTTTCCTGATTCCCACCTTTCTTTTTTTTTTTTTTTTGCTGACAAATCAAGGGATTTTATTGGGAAGGGGTGCCTGGGCAAAGAGCAGGAGGGAAAGGAAACCCAGTGCTGCTGGGCCACATGGTTCACAGTCTCAGTATTTCATGGTGACAGGAGTAGTTCCCTGGTTGTCTCTGGCCAATTACTATTACTCACGCGTGCATTGCTGAGCCAAGATGGATGCCAACGAGGATTCTGGGACGTGGTAGGATACATGGAGTCTCCTTTTGACCTTTCCTGAATTCTTCCAGCTAGTCCACCCTATTTTTTATCCTTGCCTAGAATCTGGTAAAGAATTTTCAGTAAAACTCCTGTAACTAGTGTGGTTAACCTTAAAATTTACTCTGGGCCATATACCAGAACAGTTATTTTTATAAATTGTCTAAGAAGATTTAAAAGAGATATCTTTTTAAGAGTTAGCTCACTCTGCTAACTCTTGGGGAAAATGTTGAGAAAGTCTTTAATGTTAACTCAATTATTATAAGCATAAATACTTGCCTTTGATAAAATTTAATAATCTAATCTATTTTAAGAGTTTCTGGAAAAGAAAAACAAAAGAGAAGTCAAAAATTAAAATGGATTTTTTTCTTTGAGATACTGTAGACTTTTAACATATTTGATGGGTTTTTTTTTTGCTTTGAGACCTATTTTATTATAGTGCCTGTGTTGTATCAGCTTGCTTATTTTGTGTTTTATAATTTTTTCTCCTTATATCTCTTTCAGATAGCAAAACACTAAGCTGTATGAAGAAGGAAAAAAGACAATTTAAGATCTATTTATAGTCTTGTCACTAGTTAGTTGTATAACTTTGAGAAAAGAGAATATTTGGACTCAAAATATGGCTCTGAGGCTGGCATGATCTTTGGACATTTTACTTGTCAAGGCTATGGATTTCCCTTCTGTAAAATGATAGGGTTCAATATTATAAGTCCTTGGGTTCTTAGTATGGCTGTTAGTCTGTGATTCCATGCAAACCATGATTAATTTAAGAATGTAAAGGATAAAGCCATAAAATTTGTAAAGATATTTATTATATTTCTCCTTGTCTATGATAATCTAAGTTGATATTTGTTTATATATACATTAAAAGCTTGATTATCTAAGTGATAACAGTTATGATGGTTTTTTAAAACTGGTGAAACCCACTAATCTTGCTACTCCTATTTGTTTGGCAATTATAAACCCATATGTCAAGCAAAATGGTGCTGTTTTTGGCAAGGGTGTATGATTTGCTGGCAGCTTATTCTGGTAGTTGTATACTTGCCTTACTGTTGACTCTGGTCCTTTCCCTGTCAGGAAATGCTAGATTGCAACGATGAATTTCCTCTTTGAGAAAGGAGCAAGCATTTCTAATAGAGTGGGAATGTAAACATAACTTCTATCTATTATTGGCCAATAGTTCAGTTCAGTTCAGTTGCTCAGTCATGTCCAGCTCCTTGTGACCCCATGGACTGCAGTACAGCAGGCTTCCCTGTTCATCACCAACTCCTGGAGCTTACTCAAACTCATGTTTATTGAGTCAGTGATGCCATCCAACCATCTCATCCTCTGTCGTCCCCTTCTCCTCCAGCCTTTTATCTTTCCCAGCATCGGTATCTCTTCAAATGAGTCAGTTCTTCGCATCAGGTGGCCAAAGTCTTAGGGTTTCAGCTTCAACATCAATCCTTCCAATGAATATTCAGGACTAATTTCCTTTAGGATGGATTGGTTGGATCTCCTTGCTAGTTAGGGTTAGGGTTAATAAGCACATGGTACATAATCTAATTTTGATATGACTTTTGGGCAAGATGAGGCTATAATGCTGAGGACTTTTAAAACTCGTTTGCCTACTTCTTTAGAAATGTAAGGTGAGGCTTTCACTAAAGCATGAGACTTGGCATTAAGAAAAATTCCACTTGAATACTGTTGTCCTCACTTGAGTAAGTAACCTCCTGCAAGGTACTTAATCTCTCATAGTCTCCATTTCTTTATCAGCAAAATGGGGAATACTTCCATAGCATGGTATTCATGATAATTAAATGAAAAAAAGTTAAAAATACATAGTAAACACCATCTGATAATTATGAATTTGAAATATGACATTTGGTGCATTCATTTAAGAATTACTACTTAGTGAATATCTATGAGAATAAACTGAGCATAGATGAGACCAAAAAGACTCAGCATTCTCTTCTCTTCTGTGCTATAAACCGTTCAACGTATATATAATGGATTTCAGGGGGTTAATTTTTTCCTCAAAATCCTTAACAAATAATCTTCAAGGTTTGTTTTGTTTTTGTTTTTTTTTTAATTCACAAACAACCAGGGCCAGCTTACTGGATTACCTTTGCTTTTGGTGCTAGAAATAGCTCACTGGCAGAATATTCTAACATGGATAGCCTTGGAATAAAACTAATTGGTCATGAAAGTCAATTTTTCTTAAACTTATCAGTGTATATAATCAAAGAAATTCAAATGAAGAACTCCAAAAAAGGGAAGTAGGTAGATACATCTTACTACAAAGCCCACTGAATTTTTCTTAGTTCTTTAAAAAAAATAAATTTGAGTAAATAATTTTTTTTTCTGATTTTAATACTCACACTTATGGTCATGATAGGCAAAATGTTTGCTTATAGGTGAGACCATGGAACAAAAAAGCTTAGTCATGCTCCTAGACATGATGACTATTTATTCATAGAGGATCTATTCTGTTTAAGCATCCTTAAAATTATAAGAGAGATAACCTATTTTTTATCAGATACATATTTGCAAGCCTATTTATGGTACTAATATTCATGGGACAAGTCATCCCCCAGTTCTAGGAAAGGTTAGGTATTTTCCCTTTTAAATTTGCTTAGAATAGTAGATTTTTCAAGAGATGAGTGCTGAGGATGACACAGAAAATCCTCTGTCAACTGGCACTGTGATCCCTATACCAGGAACTCTTTCAGTTTTATGTAACTGCTTTGCAGGACCCTAACTAGGCGTCCATCTTTCATCTGGCTGGCCTACCTGGGGGTGGTGTCCAATTCATGTGTCAGGTTTCAACAAAGAATAGATGCAGGTTAATTTAAATTTAAGTATTACCTCTGCTTTTCTTTTCAAATCAAATCTTCACTTAACAATGAGGAAAACTCCAAAATTTAAATATACAAATAGTGGCAATATAAGAATAAAAATGATTTCTTTAAAATTACTTCATTTATTCATAAGTTTTTTAAAACTTGCCCAAGTAACAATATTTGTCATTAAAAAATATTTGTTCAAAGGATTATTTTTATTTAATTTACTAAGTGCCTGCTCTGTCCAGGAAACTTTTGCAACACGTTATTTTGCTTAATTCTTGTAATAGAGTTAAATTATGTCTCATTATCCTCATTTACAGATGAAAGGCCTAAGGGTCAGATTTGTCCTCCTAACATAAGGCAAATTTGGCTTTTGAACTGAAACCTGGTCTCAGTGTTATTTTCTCTACTCCAAAGATGCTACATGAATGCTTCCTTCCATAATGTAATGACTTGAGAGTTAGAAAATATTATGAGTATCCAAGCATCTCCATGACACAGCAGTCAAAGACCCCAGTCCCCTGCTGGTTAAATGTGGTGGTTCAGAGTTACAAATACTTAGATGCTTTCCCAGGGCAAAACCAGAAAAAAGTTCTATTTGATTTTTCTTTGCATTGGGGCTATGACAAATAAGTGACTCACCTGTTTGAGGTGGTATTTTTTATTTAAGATTTTCCTTTTTAATTTGATCCTGAATTGATATGTTTGTCAGACCTTGGGGCCTTACTGCAGGATTCAGTGTCACCATCTATCAAGGATTAATGGGTGCTTCACTGTTTTTCCACATACACATGAAGTTCTTATAAGAAATTGTCTGAATTCATTGAAACTTCACAATTATTAAAAGGATCATAATCAATTGAAACTTCTTTTCATACTTTCACAGAAGAAACAATTTCTCAGCTATTTTAACAACAGTCTGAAACATCTAAGGTGTTACTGACTGAAATCAGCACTAATTACTCTAAAGGATTTATAAGAGTTTGTGCTCATTCAGTAGAAGATATAAAAAAATTTCAATAACTTTGGATGATATCTACATGGGATTTTTGTTCTGTTATATATTTTTCAGTTTTTTTTCCCCCTCATTCTTAGTAATGTTTCATGGTGCTAAGCCCTGAGATTTTGAGCTCTTCTAAATTCTTTTTAGGGTTCACAAAGGACAGGGAAGCCTGGCATACTGCAATCCATGGGACCACAAAGAGTCGGATAAGACTTAGTGACTGCCCAACAACAACAAAGTGGGAGAAGAAAAGGTTGAATTTCATCACGTGTATGAGGAGTTTATTTAAAAAGTCAACCTAGTAGTTACTCCTTGCTAACCAACAGGAATTCTGGGAAATGCCTTAAGGAACCATTTTGTTTACACTGAACAAATCAAATTCTTACACAGTGAGTGGAAATTGAAGATTTTTTGTCAACATCTATTTTTCTAACCAGTATTCTTCCAGTCACTTTATTACAAAATATCTGGAGTAATTATTGACTTTTTTCTCCACAAGACTTGTATCTTGTGTCTTTATGCTTCATGAAAGTGTATTTGTTTTGTGACAGTGTATTCTATACAAAGGCGCTGCTAGATGTTGATTGATGATGATATATGAATATGCTTAAAATAACTTATGGAGAAAGAAATGGCAATCCACTCCAGTGTTCATGTCTGGAGAACCCCATGGACTGTAGCCTGTCAGGCTCCTCTGTCTATGGGGTTGCAAGAGTTGGACGTGACTTAGTGACTAAACCACCACCAAAATAACATAACTGTCAAGCTATTAAGAGAAATATTATAAAATCTAGAAAGAAGCTTGAGACTAATAATTTGCTTTGATAATTTATTTCACCTGGACTGTCCTACCTCTTGTTCCCTTTCCCTGGCTTTTCCATGCTAGGTTCCACCTAGGAGCACCACCTCTCTCATCCTCTACATTATCTGTTCTGTTATTAGTCTTTTCGCATCCTTCTGAATTACTTAGCTCAGTTAATCATTTGCCATTCATTTTTAATTACTCAGAATGGAAAACACAGAATCATTTTCAAAGTGCTTTTCTCTCTCGCTTGCATGCACCATTGATTCCATCTCTAAGAGAGATCTAGAATCTTTCTGCACCACTGTCTCTCCAGCCTCTCCCATAGTTATCCAGGACTTCACCACCTCTTACTTAAACACAAGAAAAAGTAAACAGATGAAAAAAGCTATCTACCTCCTTTTCAGTCTGTCTATAACCTATACTCTATGTTTACCTTCCTCTACTTTTGGAATCCTCCTTAAAGATACATTGAATGAGATGCCATTTTTATGTGTGCTCAGAGTCAACATTTGTTGCCTCAACTGAAGTGCTATTTTACCTCCTTTTATACCTGGAAAACACTCACTGATCACAAAAGAGTCATCAAAGTATCACTCTTTTAAATAATTGTGCATGGATTTAATTATTTCCTCCTAGGTGTTTGCTGGTGGCTCAGACAGTAATAATCCACATGCAATGCAGAGACCTGGATTCAATCCCCGGGTTGGGAAGATCTCCTGGCAACCCACTCCAGTGTTATTGCCTGGAAAAGGCCCATGGACAGAGGAGTCTGGTGGGCTATAGTCCATGGGTAGAGATTATCAAGCCTCCTGCCTGCAAAGAGTCAGATAGGACTGAGCAACTAAGCACAGAGCAGAGCTTGCTTCTACAACACTTAATACATTGTGCTGAAAATTATTTTCTTACTTATCTTATTTTTCTAAGACTTTATGGTTCTTTAAAAACAGAAACCATGTTCTTATTCATCTTCCAACTTCTAGGGACCAAGTCCTATCTAATACACATTTGATACTCAGTACATTTTTGTTGAATGAGTTACACTAATGGTCCTGTTTTAGAGTGCCCCTCCCCGACCACTGTAGTTCTACCCATGATCTCTCTCTCTCTAGACATATCTGAGAAAGATCATTCCTGAGAAGATGTAGTGTAACAAATTAGTTTCCCTATGAAATCTCCATCTGTTTGTAGACACAAAATCAAGCAATCATCCCGTTTAACCTACATGCAATAACAGGCTAAAAATGTATATGTGAACAAAGAAGGTCTTTCACTGATAGTCCATTTTCTGAGAATGACTACTAGCCAGATGACTGTTAGCACTATTTTATAATTTGGATTAAAAAGGTAATAGAATTCACTAATATAACTTAGCTACACACTAAAACGTTACTATTTTATCCTCTTGTGATAGTTCTAAAGAAGTTGTGAGATTTTTGTGTTAATTAATATCTTTCTTGCTATCTATAGTGTTTTGGTCATTTTTAAGTTGTGAATATGTTTAGAATATAATCTTGGACCAGAAAAAGAAGACTGTTTCTTTAAAGGAACATATTTAGATATTTTAAGAATTTTACCTTTAAATCAAATTAATTTCCTCATGGAATCTAAATAATTAAAGCAATCTGAGTTTATTTACTTCTTCAATGATTATTTAGATGCTGTCTCATTAAATAATTGTAGAGTCTGTGAAGGTCCTTTCTATAAATTAACAAAATATGGTTTGGATTTGGCTGCTGGAAATCTCACTTCCTTCTCTCGTATTTACTACTTGTTCTGCAATGAAGAATTACTTATGGAATGACCTAGAGATTTCTGTATGTCTTCGTTTTTCCTCCACTGTGCCACGCCATTTCCTAGAATCAGGTTCTTGTTAAAAATTGCCACATGAAATTAACCTCCACTGGACATAGTATAGAGACCAAGAACACATGGAGAAAAGCTAAATCATCTGAACCCTGGCCTGAACCCTGAACCCTGATGATTTTTGGCAAGTTACTTAAACTCTCTGATCTCAGTTATTTCATCAGCCAAATGAAGATAGCTACATTTATCTACTTGAGTCTTACAACAATTAAAGGTACAGAAAGTACACTGCAATTATAGAGAAATACTTCACAGTCGGTAGCTATTCCTACTGCAATTACTAGAAAGTTCTTTTCCTGATCTGCTTCATTTGTCAAAGAGATTGCCACTAATCTGTGGTCTCTGCAGGTCGCATTCCACAAAAATGTTTTTACTGGACTCAGGAAGGAAAAAGATACTGGGCTAAGTCCAAACTGAAGGGCATTTGCTAGGTAACAGCTAAGATTTAGGAAACCATTCAAGACAAGCCAGGAAGGATCACACTGTTCTGACTACAATTTAACCGCTCTGGATTTCCAAAGTTGTACAGACTTGAATCCGGGCCTGGGTACAGAAGTGAGGAGACCCTAGGCTGAATGTCCCAACTAGAAGCTGAGAAGACAGAGAAGGAAGTCACCGCTGAGAAAGTTACACAGGCATCTCCCTTGTAGATAGAGTTACTGGATATTTTAGCTAAGTAAGCAGTAGACATCTGGATGTGATTAAAATTTAACCTAATCGATTCTGCTTTTTTAAAAAGAGAGTCTCTAAGTTTTCATGAATTCAGTTTACACAGTGAGGACCTACTACTAGTCTGCCTAGCGCTATTGCAGAAACAGCCGTTTCGCCCCCTGGAGATCACAGCTGATCTACAAGTCAACCTGCTATGCTGTTTGTTGCACTCGGAATGCCTAAGACACCATGGGAGCAAAAAGTGAGCAGCTGCAGGTGGTGGCACAAAAGGAGTTTCTGGGAAGAAAAGGGACACAAGCTAAGAAAGAAGAGATGGGACAAATGATATGCTTCACAAATGTCCTTTGTGATAATAAAATATTGACCAAGAAATGCATACTAAAAAAATCTAATGAAAAATAATCCTTGATATTCAAAAGGAAATAAAGTCTTATTCTAAGTCATGGCTTTATTATCATCTAATTTAATTTAAAGTTCTAATAAATCCCCTAAGCAATATTAACTTCCATTTAATTAGTCCATTAAACACTCTAAAATAATAAAAGCATGCAAATCCTTTAAAATTTAAAGAGATAGTTTATCATGATCTTTTTTAACATAAATATAACATGGATATACATTTTGTTAGACTGTATTTCAAATATAGTTGTTCAATGTGAGCAGTTATTAACCTAGGAAAAGAGCCACAACAAAAATGTCTTAGTTGGAATAATGAGCAAACTTTAGTTTTAAAACCTGAAATGTTGAATGCTACCTACTTAAAAATGGCTGAGTATAAGCCACAGAGGATATACTCTTCACTGACCACATAGCATATTTATATAAAAAATTTATTGGTGCAACATATTCACTTTAAAATGTCATGAGACATTACATTTTAAAATGAATACATATAAATAGGAATTTATCAAATTTGCACAAATGCATCCTTAGACTTGATAATCTCTAAATATGAATATACTTGTTTATGAATATATTTAGTTCATTTAGTAAATAAAAATTAGCATTTTCCTGTAAAGCACACTATTCATGTGCTAGATTGTTGTGTTCAATGGTGACTGCTAAAGATTAAATAAAATTATTGAGTAATTGCTATACACTCTGATAAGTACTTTTGCCTTTATAATATAAGGTTAATTTTAAAGATAAGAAATTTGTTCAAATTTAAATTAAGAAGACATATTATTTTGTTCCTTGCCAAAGCAAAAACTGTCTAATCACACACTCACTGTGATTTTCCATCTTTTGTCTAGCTAAACTTGCCTCATGCATCTGATGTAATGGATACCAAGAATTGACAACAATCTCTAATTTACAGAGAAATGCTTATAATAAAACATGCCCTACGAAATCCTTAAAATAATGAATTTAATATTGCCTGAAAAATATATGGCTTTTCTTTCTGATATCAATGCTGTCATTCTTAGCATAATTTATTACTCATATTATTAATCTCAATTTTTAGTAAAAGAAACATTCTTCCAGAAAGAATAACAAAAATATTTAAAAATATAATTCCAAATGATCATATAATAATAAAAAGCATCCTTATTTTCATTTTGGTTTCTTTGAGAACAATGTGACTTTCCCCATCTCCAAGTTAGGGAACTATTTTTAGGAAATTCAGATATAGAATATTTTTAAAATTTCTTTTGTGAAAGTGAAAGTCGCTCAGTCATGCCCCTCTTTGCCATCCCATGGACTATACAGTTCATGGAATTCTCCAGGCCAGAATACTGGAGTGGGTAGCTGTTCCTTTCTCCAAGGGATCTTCTCAACCTAGGGATTGAACCCAGGTCTCCCACATTATAGACAGATTCTTTGCCAGTTGAGTCATTTTATGTGACATAAAATGCTGAGTTTTAAGCAAAATTTTCTGAATATAATTAATAGTTGTGACTATAATTAATAGAAACTATTTCTAGAAGAATTAGAAAATAGTAAGATAATAGAGTAATGGGGCTCTAAATTTAGTGATAAATTAAATTCAATTGATGAATGGGCAAAAAAATTTTAAAAATCAGAAGAAAATCTTATGTTAAATGATCTTCCTATTTTTTAACTGAACCCAGTGTTCGGCAAAAGTGTAATAACTGAATAAATATAAGATAGTATCTTTTTTGTAATATTTTAATATATCTTAATTTAATATATCAATAATCAGCTAAAATATTTTGATAAAGACAATTTTTTAATCCTAACAAAATAATATGTGGCTTCAGAGAACTGCAAAAATATGTGTTCAACTGTCAAAAATATCCAAATAAAGGGAAAAGTTATGTACAAAATCATAAAACAATTAGGATTCCCTGGAAATGAGCAATCTTTTAAACGATCAACTCTGTGTTACCAACAGAAACATATATTCAGTGAAAGCATTAGAGACATAGGCCAAAAAACTTATCTGTGCAGTACTTCATTCTTTACATTAAATTCATGTTGGACGTCAGGAACCTGTGTCAGTATATTTATATGTTTGGAGTGTTGTTGTTCTGTTGTTTAGTTGTTATGTCCAAATTTTGCCTCTCCATTGACTGTAGCCCACCAGGCTCCTCTGTTCAAGGTATTCTCAGACAAGAATACTGGAGTGGGTTGCCATTTCCTTCTCCAGGGGATCTTCCCCACCCATGATCAAACCTGCATCTCCTGTATTACAGGTGTATTCTTTACTACTGAGCCACTGCGGAAGCCCAGTTTGAGGATTAGGGAGCCTCTTATGGTGACAGTATAAAAAGAAAGAACATCTTGTCATTTATAAAAACTAAAGATTTCTTAAAAACCTCAGAATGCATATGGTACTAAATTACTTGTGGTACTTGGAAGAATATAAGAATTTGACTATATATTATCCATAAGAATATTAAAATTATGACTATATAAGAATTATTATATATTTTAATGTGATGGCATATTTTTATGCTTCCAATCTTTTTTACTTTTAAATTTGTTTGCTTTATGTTTGGAATTGTTCCTTGATTTACAATCTCTTTGAAATTTAAGAATCCCATGTGCCAGGTCTCCATTGGCCATGAAAATTATTATACTAATAATACAAGAAATTTTAAATTGTATCCATTTTTCTTCATTTTAAGGATTTTTTTCTTTAGATTTCATAGCTTCTCACATTTTAGAATACATTGTTTATGACCTTATGCGTACATGCCTGCTTAGTCGCTTCAGTCATGTCCGACTCTCTGTGATTATCCTAAGGACTGCAGCCCAGCCAGGCTCCTCAGTCCATGGAATTCTCCAGGCAGGAAAACTGAAATGGGTTGAGATGCCCTCTTCCAGGGAATCTTCCTGATCCAGAGATTGAACCAGCATCTCCTGCACTGCAGGTGGATTCTATACTGTTGAGCCACTGGGGAAGCCTTTCAGTTCAGTTGCTCAGTCATCTCTGACTTTTTGCAACCTCATGGACCGTGGCATGCCAGGCTTCCCTGTCCATCACCAACACCCAGAGCTTACTCAAACTCGTGTCCATCGAGTCGGTGATGCCATCCAACTATCTTATCTTCTGTTGTCCCTTTCTCCCGCCTTCAATCTTTCCCAGCATCGGGGTTTTTTCAAATGAGTCAGTTCTTCACATCAGGTGGCCAAAGTATTCCAATTTCAGCTTCAGCATCAGTCCTTCCAATGAATGTTCAGGACTGATCTCCTTTAGGATGGACTGGCTGGATCTCCTT
Organism: Odocoileus virginianus; assembly: GCF_023699985.2. Taxonomy (NCBI): domain Eukaryota; kingdom Metazoa; phylum Chordata; class Mammalia; order Artiodactyla; family Cervidae; genus Odocoileus; species Odocoileus virginianus. Next base: position 36,672,033 of record NC_069697.1, read on the forward strand.
GCAGTCCAAGGGACTCTCAAGAGTCTTCTCCAACACCATAGTGCAAAAGCATCAATTCTTTGGTGCTCAGCTTTCTTTATATTCCAAATCTTACATCCATACATGACTATTGAAAAAACTATAGCTTTGACTAGACAGACCTTTGTTGCATAATAATGCCTCTGTTTTTTAATATGCTGTCTAGATTGGTAATAGCTTTCTTTCCAAGGAGCAAGCCAGCGTTCTGGCCAGGGAATGCAAATAGAGAAGTAGCTCAGTCACTAAGTTCATTATCCTAAAGATACAAACAAATATTGTGCTCAAGAGAAGGGTCCTATTTCTAGTCCTTAGACCAGAGAAATGATGCTAGCAAATGGATAGGCTAGCTGGGCAGTACCTGGGGTAAAGGATGCTATTCAGTAGTGGAAATGCAACAAATTAAGAAAGCATATTTACCGGAAGAGCTGATTTTCTTCTCCCCTTCTAATCACCCCTAGATCTTCAAAAGGAGAGTACTGTGTTGAAGGAATATATTGATAACCTATTTAGAGTATGTTTGTGTGGAGAACAAGTTTCCTATTAAAAGTGCCCCAGTAAGTAATATCTATGCTGCATACAGAGCAGAATGGATTTATTTAACTGTATCAATTTTTTGTGTGTGTATGTGTGTGAAGCAGAGGGTATCCTGAGGAGATAAAACTGTCTAGAATTTAAACAGAAGTGGACTTCTTTCATTTCTTTCCTTTAATGAAATCTCATCTTTTCTATTAAATTATATAGAAATTTTAAAAATACTGATTTAATATTAAGTATCAGATATTTTATTTAAGTATTTATTTATTGGCCTGGCCAATTGTGTTCATTTCTCTAGGTTCGGCCTCACCTGAGAAAAACTTCAAACAATAAAAGGAAGACTACAGTACATAAACAGATATGCAGTGTTTCTATAGCACTAAAATTTCATGAGCAGCAACAGCTGCCAAGGGGAAAAAAAAAACTGCGTAAAAAGGCTTATTAGGGAGACAATATTGAAAAAGATTGAGAAACACTGATATAGACTATTATCTCTCCCAATTATTCTTCTGTTCGGAATTGGGTGGAAAGATGTAAGGTACACGAAGGCTGTTTTTAATTTATTCATTTATTACTCACAATAATAGTGAATAAGAACATATTCATCATTTACTACTCACAATAGTAGAAGGTAATAATTTACTCATCATTTATTACTCACATAAAAGGTAGACACTATTGTTCCCATTCTACATGTAAAGTATAGAATATACCTATGCTAAATGATCATGCCATATAAATAATAAAAATATATATAAACATATAGGAATATTATAGGCATCTTGATTAGAGGATTCAAAATTTCAAATTTGTAAAATATTAGAAAGCCAATTTAAAATCTCACAGAAATAGATTTGTTTTATGAATTAATGTATTAATGGTAATAACCATGGTTGACAAATAATAAATATGAATATGATCTATTTCTGAAAAGGTGGAAAGTCATTTGAAGTTTTTGCACAGATGAGACCTGATATAATTTTAAATGATCCCTGTGGTCATTCTGCTGAGAATGAATTGTAGGGCTGTAGCTAAGCACAAAGCAGAGAAAACAGTTAGATGACTAAACTATCATCCTGGAAAGAAAGCATGATGGACCTGGACCATGATGATGGCAGCAGAGGTGGAGATTTCTGGATATATTTTAGTGGTAAAACCAATAGGATTTCTTGATGAAATGAAACTAACATATAAGAGGAAAAAGGAAGTCAAAGATGATTTCCAGGAGATGCATCGTTGAGACAGCCGAAAGTGTAGGAAAACCAAAGAAAGAAAAAAGTTTAACTTAGGTATCTAAGTGGAGATAGCAGTTAGACAGTTGGATAAATCAGAAACATATACTTGAGAGTTTTTAGCATTTACAGCCTTGACACAACAAGATTGCTTAGGGACTAAGAAGGACAGAGCTGTTGAAGTACTGAGCTCTTACCCATTTTAAAAGTTAGAGGTTGGAAGGATGATCAGAAACCAGCAAAAGACTGAGAACAGCATCCTATGAAGGAGGAGGAAAACCTAGATTGGTGCCCAGAAAACCAAGGAGAAAGTGATCAACAGTATTCACACTGCTAAGAAATGGAGTAGGAGAGAAGAGCTAACTCCTGCACTGGAAACATGAAGGTCATTGGTGATCTTGACAAGAGCTATTTTGATAGAGTGTTGGGATGACAGCACTGTGGGCCCACTTGACATAGCATAAATTCAAGGTGTAATTAATCTTAATTGGGGGTATTTTTCTCTAGCCACTGTTAGCTGTGAAAGTGTAGGTTTGGAATAAGTGGACAGATAGATTTAATCCACAATATATCCAAGTGAGTATGATGAAGTGAGAAAAGTAAAAGGGTGTCAACGTCTATGCTAAGGAGTAATGATAATTTATGACTGTGGGATTTCAGTTGGATACGTAGAGACTGAGAAAAATAGGAGACATAGGAAAAGTGGTCAGATAAAGGGTTTGTGGTTTCTGGTGGGTCAAAAATTTTCAGAAATCTGAGTACTAAAAAAAGTGAGAAGAAAGACGGGTGGAGGAGAGAGACGAGAATATTTGAAATTAAGGAAGCAAAAACAATAGAGTAAAAGTGGAACCATGGGAAAGACAACATACATTGGAGGAAGTGTTTCAAAGAATTGAGAGGACAAGGTAATGGAAGGATCATTGACATGTATATGGAAATCATCAGCAGGTAGGAGAGAAGTAGTGTTGGAGAGAGTGACTGATCTGGGCATCAAAATCTTCAAGGAACTCATAGCAAACCTCTGGAAGACAAAATGAGTCAGAGAGGCAGATGACATGAGGTTCTAAGCAGGGAACTTGGGGCAAGAAAAGGAGAGTCCAGTGGAAGCAACGACAGAAAGGAAGAGCACCTATCCTGCCATGGGGTCCGGCGTTCAAGGCATGTGCATAGACTGTAGGAGGTGAAGCATCACTGGGAGCAAGGGGTGGGGATTCTGATAAATAAAGAAGGTGAAGGAAACATTCAGTCAGTGAAGAGATGGACATTATGGGAGACTACCAATGACTGACAATAATTCCAGAGGCAGAGTAGGAAGGTTTAAGTATTAAGTCTGGACGCTAATGAAGCCTTAAAATGGGGCATACAAAGTGGTATTTATCCGTTAGACCTGATGGTCTCCAGGCAGTAGTGCTGGGGAGGTGGTGATTGTTAGTGATGGTGATTGAAGAGAAGAGTCTGGTGGCAACACATGGAGCTCTGCTTGTATACAGGCATAAAATATGCAGAAAGTTTTGTTGAATAAAAATTTGGATGTGACCATGTCAGGAGCATAAAGAAAGAATGAGACAAGGTACAGATAAGGCAGTGGTTTTAATTATGGACTATGGAATCTGACCTTTTTAAGGACATAACTGAGGACATAAAGGAGAATGAGAGAAGAAAAAAACAAGAAAAAAATAAAAACAAAAAAATAGCAGTAGAGTAGGTCTGGGGTAGGAATGGGAGAACTGTTGGAGTTGGAAGGAGATTTGAAGGAATAAATTGGAAAGATAATATTGGTCAGAGAATAAAAGCTTAAAATTTTAAACTTTTGTATCAGTAACATCAGGATTTGCAAAGATTTTTAATCACTTTATGTGTCATAGATACCTTGGCATTCTGTGAATCTCTGAAAACACTGAAAATAATGCTTTTATATACATAAAATACAATACATAGAGTGAAAAGGAAATACATTATATTAAAATGATATTTAAAATATCAGAAAAACAAATATATGCTTATTAACATATGAGTACTTTGCTTATATGGACTGTATGGTCCATGGGGTTGCAAAGAGTCAGACACAACTTTCACTTTCACTTTCAGTGTGCTTATAACATTACACAAAAAACTAGGATATGGTCTAATAAATATCATATTTTTTGAAGACATGATATTGCAACAGGTGAAATATTAAATGAGAATATCTGGGATTGTTACTGGTGACAGATTTGTTATTTAAATTCATATTTGAGGAATAGTAAATTTTAGTTAAAAATTAGTAAAAATTACAATGTAAGTTTTTCTCAGTCAAGTTTCAGCAACCACTTAACTTCTAATTCATATGCAAGTTTGTGAAGCCCTGACTAGATGTGATCATGGCTGGGTGGCTGAGCAAGGCAGTGGGCAAGATCATCAGGAAAGAGGAATTAAGGGGCTAGGCTATCAGAAGGATCATCTCCACAGACATTGATATCCAAAGATTTCAGAACTTCCAGCTATTAATATATTTGGACTTTGAGGCAATACCTACGCACTAAGCATCTTGCTGAGCTACTCCTCTGTAATCCACAGTATCCTTGATTCTTCCTGAGTCCTCTGTAACCAGTGACAAACAGTCTTCCTTCTACCAGCTTCTCATGGCCCTGTGACCAAGGCTGGTGATTTGCTTTAAAGATGAGAGTCAATTACTCAGGGTCTGTTTTGGAGTGGTAGGCTATAGAAGAAAGACTACAGGATGGAAAAATTGAATATCTTGGAATATGTTCTATATGATTTATTTTCTCTTTGTCTGGCTCATCTTTCAGAAGGTATCTGAAAGAAGTGCCTTTGGAACATTGTTTGCTTCATTGCATTACTTTCATACTGTGAATAATCTAGCAAGGAATCTGGTTTATAGCTTTACTCAACCACAAGAAGTACTTTGAGACCTCAACACTGTTTCACCAATCAGTAAAGTTGGTCCCTAATGTAGTATAAAATGGATCATTTTAATATGTGGATATATCACATTTCAGTTTAAGTGTTATATTTCCTCTTATCAGAGCATTAAAGCTTTCTAGTTCTATTCGTGAGAAATTTGCAGGGTTTTGTTTTCAAAAGTGACAAACGTTTTCTTTTCTAAATGGTTTTCGAATTTATATTACAGTGAGCGTCAAACCTCAGGAGAGAAAATTCAAAACCCAACTTTCTTTCTCACCCCAGACAACTGTCTCTATATCTTCCTAAGAAAGTTACAGATTTCAACAGAGCCTATAATTGTTCATAGGAAAATTAATTCCAAAATGGTATTTTAATGGTTGATGTATATATCAGTTTAAGATAATATAATTATTTTAATTAAAGTATTTGTTGCTCTTAATTCAAGAAAGAAATGAAGTAATATCCAGTGATTTGAGAGGAGGACATTTATCCTAATATTCCTTCCTCAGGATCATAGGATATCTCTAGCCCATCTGCGTGTACAGAATATATACCTTAATGTAACATTTTATGCCACTAATATATCAACATTCATAAAATGCAAAATTGAGTTTACTAATAATTAAAATTATATATTTAAGATAGACCATTGCACAAGATAATCCATTTTATGACTAATCTACTGATGTATAATATTATGACCCATCATAATAACTATTAAAACTTTATTATATTCCACAAAACTTGGTATTATGCAAACAAAGTAAAATAAACAGATTAGTATTTACTGACTGTAGTTTTGCTGATACTCAAAATTAAAAAAAAAAAAGCTCATTCTGAATGGACCATTGGTTCATTTTTTGCAACTTCTTCAATACACTTATATTCTTTAAAAATGTTTAATTCCTTAATTTGCAACTCTGTTTTGGAAAGCACTTACTATATAAGGAAATCTCTTTGCAAACTAGGTTCCAATTTTAGTTACATCAACAATATTCTTTCCAGATTCCACTCTCCTAATGTAATTTTCTAAGTTTAGAAAACTTCGCTAAATGCAACTCTTGACAGGAAGGGTTTGTCTCACAGATTCGAGTATGGTGGATTATCTAATCTAAGATGCAAAACAAAGCAGACATTTGTAACTCTTCTGTGACAGTAATGACTTAAGCTATTCCTTTAAACATGTCTATTTACCTACTTGAAAGTGTGTGTTAGTCGTTCAGTCAGGTCCAACTCTGCAACCCCACAGACTGCAGCTCACCAGGCTCCTCTCTCCATGGAATTCTCCAGGCAAGATTACTGTAGTGAGAAGCTATTGCTTTCTCCAGGGGATCTTCCTTACTCAGGGATCAAACCTGGGTCTCCTGCATTGCAGGTGGATTCTTTACTATCTAAGCCACCAGGGAGGCCCATTTACCCACTTCAGTTCAGTTCAGTTCATTCTCTCAGTCGTGTCCAACTCTCTGCGACCCCATGAACCACAGCACACCAGGACTCCCTGTCCATCACCAATCCCGGAGTTCACCCAAACTCATGTCCATTAAGTTGGTGATGCCATCCAACCATCTCATCCTTTGTCATCCCCTTCTCCTTCTGCCTTCTATCTTTCCCAGCATCAGGGTCTTTTCAAATGAGCCAGCTCTTCGCATCAGGTGGCCAAAGTATTCAACATCAGTCCTTCCAATGAACACCCAGGACTTATCTCCTTTAGGATGGACTGGTTAGATCTTCTTGCAATCCAAGGGACTCTCAAGAGTCTTCTTCAATACCACAATTCAAATGCATCAGTTTTTTGCACTCAGTTTTCTTTATAGTCCAACTCTCATATCCATACATGACCACTGGAAAAACCATATCCTTGACTAGATGGACCTTAGTTGGCAAAGTAACATCTCTGCTTTTTAATATGCTATCTAGGTTGGTCATAACTTTCCTTCCAAGGAGTAAGCGTCTTTTAATTTCATGGCTGCAGTCACCATCTGCAGGGATTTTGGAGCCCCCCAAAATAAAGTTAGCCACTGTTTCCACTGTTTCCCCATCTATTTGCCATGAAATGTTCTCTCAGTTTATTGACATACTCTTGGGCTACTTGTTTGACATACTGAATCCTTGTTTAAGTCTCAGGATCTTTGTTGGTGAAGTCTCCTTATTATTTCAATTAAAAAAAAAACCTGCCTAAATTTTCTGCTTTTGAAGCTAAATTTCTATCCTTCCTGTAACTTTCTTTTCTCTTCTTCTGTATTTTTATGAAGTTGCTCTTTGACCTAGTTTCCTCTTCTTCCTTTCCCTATTTCCATGTATATTTACCTTGTTAGTTAACTTTAAAAAGTAAGCAGAAATCTTCTCTTTGCTTCCTTGTCAACACATTTCCATGTTTTGTTCAGATGTTCTCCCCCAAGGAAGATATTTTTTATCCCCAGATTTGTGGTAAATTTTATCACAGTGAGCAATCATGCAAATGCCATTTTATTAGTTTAAAGGTAGCTTTGTGACCCAGTTCTAGACAATAAGGAAAGGTTTTCTGAGGTTCTTTTGGGAAAGATCCTTCATTTTAAAAACAGAGTTTCAAAAGAGACAGAACTCTTCTTTATTGCAGGTCATCAGGTCTGTACGAAATAATTCCTAGCACTGTGGCAGCCATCATGCAACCACAGAGTCTTAGATGAGCTTTAGAATGAACCTAATTCTGAGACCTCCCAAGAAGACAAATCTGGGGGATGGGGTGACTGGTCCTTGATTATATGTTTGAGACACTAATGTCACAAAGGTGGAAGGCCTCTCAAGCAATTTTGACTTGAGAGTTTGCTTCTGACAGCTGAAAATATCCTAATAGAAATGAACACTCTGTCCAGCTATTAAAATTCTTCTTTAACTAGAAGTAATACATCCTTGTTTCCCTTGATCTCCTATTACCATGCAATGCATCAGCTTTGGGCAACACCAACAACTCTCTGCTATCTCTATTTCTGTATCAGGCTTGTATGGGCTATAGATACTTACACAACTGTGCTGATTGGTTTTCTGACAAATTTGTTATCTGACCTCAGCTAGTTTCTGTTTGGCTAGATAATTGCTTTAAATCTATATACATGGATGTGTAATAGACATAGCATAAACTAGAATGCAAAATTTGAACTCCTGATTATTTTCTCCAATTATCTATTTTAAGTAGTTGGTTCTGTTGAAGTAGATATTCTGTTGGCCATTTCAGTAGATGATTCCATTGGTTAACCTAAATTCTTAAGAGTTATGCCAATTCTTCTCTCACCCTCCTTCTCATTAGAAAACATTGTTGGGTCTTCTTCCAAATAAATCCTGAGTATAACCATTTCTCACTTCTTTTACTGTGACCATACTAGTCAAATAGTGTGGCTCAGATGGTAAGGACACTATCTGTAATGCAGGAGACCCAGGTTCAATCCTTGGGTTGCGAAGATCCCAAGATCTTTGCAAATGGCAATTCACTCCAGTATTCTTGCCTGGGAAATTCCTTGGACAGAGGAGCCTGGCAGGCTAGAGTCCATGGGGTCAAAAAGAGTTGGACATAACAGAGGGACTAATACACACACACACACACACACACACACACACACACAAAGTCAAAGCTGACATCATTTCTTGCTTAGACTCTCACCTTTAGGCTGCTATTTCCTGCCCTCCTTATTTCCTGATATTGACAGAGATTTCCTCCACAATTCACAAAATTTCCACCTCTTTCCAAGAATTGAAAAAATACAACTTGTAAAATATAAATCTAATCATGTCAGTCCACATCTTAAAATGCTTCAATGGTTTCTTGTCACATTTAGAGTAAATTCCAATGTCCTCAACCAAGATCCATAAATCTAGTTATGATTCAGGTCCTATCTAACTCTCCAGACTTGTTGTGTCCACTCTCCCCATAGCTTGCTCAGCCCTAGGCATGTTGATCTTGCTTGCCCTTGAGCTATCAAGTTTACCTTCTTGCTTGAGGCTTTTTATTGTTACTGTAGAAATACTATTCCTGCATGGACCATTAATTGCATGGGCCATTTCCTCACTTCTTTTGATTACTTTTTCCACTGTTACCCTATCAGAGCAGGCTTTTCCTGCCATGCCCATTGAAAAACATGGTTCAAAAGGATACATGTACCCTATGTTTACTGCAGAACTGTTTACAATAGCCAAGACATGGAAGCCATCTAAATGTCCATCAGCAGATGGATGGCTAAAGAATATGTGGTACATACATACAGTGGAATATTACTCAGATATTAAAAAGAATGGAATAAGGCCATTTGCAGCAACATGACTGGACCTAGAGATTACTGCACTCAGTGAAGCAAGTCAGACAGAGAAAGACAAATATCAGATGATATCACTTATATGAAGAATCTTAAGAAAAATATTATCAATAAAATGATTTACAAAATAGAAACAGACTCACAGACTGAGAAGAAACTTATAGTTACCAGGGGAGAATGGAGGTTGCAGATTGGGAGTTTGGGATTGAAAAAGAAAAAAAAAGAAAATATAGGCCCTAGCCCTCTTCCATCTTACCCACCTGCTTCTGCTTTTGCCACCATTCTTTAGGATATAAGTTCTGTGTAGATTGCTTAGAGAAATAACACTTTAACCCATGCTATCTTATGGAGGCTTTCCTCTTGAAATTCCAGTGAGTTTTTTTGGGCTGGATTTTACCACTAAAAATTCATATGCTGAAGCCTTAATCCCTAGTACCTCAGAATATGACTATATTTGGAGATGGGATTCTTAAAGAGGTAATTAAGTTAAAATAGGGTTATGCTATCAGGGTGGGTCTTGTCTAATATAATTGGTATTATTATAAGAAAGGGAATTTAGGACACAGATATATACAAAGGGAAGACCCATGAAGACGGGGGAGAAGATGGCCATCTACAAGCCAAAGAGAGAGGCCTCCAAAGAAGTCAGACACGTCAACACTTTCACCTCAGACTTCTAGGATCCAGAGTTGAAAGAATATACATTTCTGTTGTTCAAGTCACTCACTCTGTGATACTTTGTTATGGCAGCCCTAACTAACTAATACAGATCTGCTGCTGCTGCTGCTAAGTCACTTCAGTCGTGTCCAACTCTGTGCAACCCCATAGACGGCAGCCCACCAAGACCCCCCCGCCCCTGGGATTCTCCAGGCAAGAACAGTGGAGTGGGTTGCCATTTCCTTCTCAATGCATGAAAGTGAAAAGTGAAAATGAAGTCGCTCAGTTGTGTCTGACTCTTAGCGACCCCATGGACTGCAGCCTACCAGGCTCCTCCATCCAAGGGATTTTCCAGGCAAGAGGACTGGAGTGGGGTGCCATTGCCTTCTCCAATACAGATCTACAAAATGCCAAATTCAATAATCTTCAGCTGTGTCAAACCCTTTTTACTTTTACAACTTTGAAATAAACTATGTAAATTAATATATTTTTTAAATGCTATTTAGAAAAAGCAAAAAATGTCTGTATACCTATCGGCAGGCAAATAAATAGCATTGTCACCATTCTATAAACCTCTTTTTGATTGACCTTTGAAGCACCATGCTGAATTTTGTGCTAATCAATCTTTTTTGAGGGAAGTTTTACATATACACATTTTTAAAAATTGCTTTATTAAATTCTTTCTGAATTTCACATAAATAGACTTACATATATTATTCTATTACTTCTTGTTCATGTGCACTAAATATTTGAGAATTTTTATAATAGCAATTAATTATTTTGTTTAAAAATAAAACACCAATCTAGTGTCAATAATATTTAAATACAAGGGTCTGTCTAGTCAAAAGTTTTTCCAGTAGTCATGTATGGATGTGAGAGTTGGACCATAAAGAAAGCTGAGCACCAAATAATTGATACTTTTGAACTGTGGTGTTGAAGACTCTTTTGAGAGTCCCGTGGACTGCAAGGAGATCTAACCAGTCCATCCTAAAGGAAATCAGTCTTGAATTTTCCTTGGAAGTGCTGATGCTGAAGCTGAAACTCCAGTACTCTGGTCACCTGATGTGAAGAGCTGACTTACTGGAAAAGACTCTGATGCTGGGAAAGAGTGAAGGCATGAGAAGAAGGGGACGACAGAGGATGAGATGGTTGGATGGCATCACCAACTCGATGGACATGAGTTTGAGCAAGCTCTGGATGTTGGTGTTGGACAGGGAAGCCTGACATGCTGCAGTCCATGGGTTCACAAAGAGTCAGACATGACCAAGTACCTAATTTGAAAAATATTTGCTACAAATATGGCATGAAAATGTTTAAGATCTTGATAAACTGATTATAAAAATTTAAAGAAAGTTATTAATAGTAAACAAAACATAATATAATTAGAATTAAGAAGAATTGGTATGATAAGTAGCTATTAAGCATATTAATCATCTAGGTAGCAAATAATAAAAATTATGAGATAATAACTTTGCTTAATTTATAAAATTTTTGAATAGCAAAATGCTAGTCAGAAAAAACAAAAAAACTTCTTTAATGAAGAAATGAAACTTCTTTAATGAAATGTGGGCATTACTATTTAGGTAGCAATTTGACAATTGTCAAGTAGGGGCCACCTAGTCTTTGAAAGATCCTTCCCTTTAATCCTGTATTTCCACTTCTGGGAATCTTTTCTAAGAAACACATGGAAATTAAAAAAAAAAAATTAAAAAGGGTCTGTATACAATTATTTCCATTATGATATTATCATAATACTGAAAAAGGAAATATGGGAGTGACTAAATATGGTAGCCACATTGCTATTTCTGAATCTTAGTGATCAAGTGATATTAATCATTATTTTCCATATCTTGGGCAAATCTCCCTTTTAGATATTTTCAGATATAGCTTCAAAATCTAAATGTTTTCTTATCCTATAAGTTTACTGGTTTCAATAATACGAATTTCTATACAATGAAAGCATTTTATAATTAAAACATATTTATTTTCTTTTTGTAATTTAATTTAACATTTCCAAAAAACCACATTTAACATAAGGACTGAGATAACCATGATGGTGCGGTCACTCAACTAGAGCCAGACATTCAGGAGTATGATGTCAAGTGGCCTTTAGGAAGTATTACTATGAACAAAGCTAGTGGAGGTGATGGAATTCCAGCTGAGCTACTTCAAAAAAAGATGATGCTGTGAAAGTGCTGCACTCAATATGCCAGCAAATTTGGAAAACTCAGCAGTGGCCATAGGATTCAAAAAGGTCAGTTTTCATTCCAGTCCCAAAGAAAGGCAATGCCAAAGAATACGCAAACTACCGCACAATTATACTCATCTCACATGCTAGTAAAGTAATGCTCAAAATTCTCCAAGCCAGGTTTCAAGAGTACATGAACCATGAACTTCCAGATGTTCAAGCTGGATTTAGAAAAGCCAGAGGAACCAGATAACAAATTGCCAACATCCACTGGATCATCAAAAAAGCAAGATAGTTCAAAAATACATTTTCTTCTTTATCAACTATGCCAAAGCCCTTGAATGTGTGGATCACAACAAACTGTGCAAAATTCCTAAAGAGATGGGAATACCAAACCTGCCTCTTGAAAAATCTGTATGCAGGTCAAGAAGCAACAATAAGAACTGGACTATGGAACAACAGACTGGTTCCAAGTAGGAAAAGGAGTACGTCAAGGCTATATATTGTCACCCTGCTTATTTAACTTATATGCAGAGTACATCATGAGAAATGCTGGACTGGATGAAGCACAAGCTGGAATCAAGATTGTTGGGAGAAATATCAATAACTTCAGATATGCAGATGACACAGCCCTTATTGCAGAAAGCAAAGAACTAAAGAGCCTCTTGATGAAAGTAAAAGAGAAGAGTTAAAAAGTTAGCTTAAAATTCAATATTCAGAAAACTAAAATCATGGCATCTGGTCCCATCAGTTCATGGCAAGTAGATGGGGAAACAATGGAAACAGTGACAGACTTTAATCCTGGGGGCTCCAAAATCACTGCAGATGGTAAATTAACAGATGCTTGCTCCTTGGAAGAAAAGCTGTGACCAACATAGCCAGCATATTAAAAGGCAAAGACATCATTTTGCTAACAAAAGTCTGTCTAGTGAAAGCTATTGTTTTTCCAGTAGTCATGTATGGATGTGAAAGTTGGACCATAAAGAAAGCTGAGTGCCAAAGAATTTATGCTTTTGAACTGTGGTGTTGGAGAAGACTCTTGAAAGTCCCCTGAACTGCGAGGAGATCCAACCAGTCCATCCTAAAGGAAATCAGTCCTGAATATTCATTGGAAGGACTGATGCTGAAGCTGAAACTCCAATACTTTGGCCACCTGATGTGAAGAACTGACTCATTGGAAAAGACCCTGATGCTGGGAATGATTGAAGGCAGGAGGAGAAGGGGATGACAGAGGATGAGATGGTTGGATGGCATTACCGACTCAATGGGATATGAGTTTGAATAAGCTCTGGGTATTGGTGATGGATAGGAAAGCCTGGCGTGCTGCAGTCCATGGGACTGCAAACAGCCAGGCATGACTGAACAACTGCACAGGACTGAAATATTGGAGGATTTCTTATTTTCTCTTCTATTTTTATAATGTATTACAGTGAGGAATTTTCTAATCACATTATGTCTGCAACTAAGTTAATGAACAAAATATCTTTTGAGTTGTGTGAACTTACTAGTAATTAAAAAATAAATAAATAAATAAATAAAAAACCTTGGGGAAGATTCAGGAGAACCCAGATTAGTTGGAGAGATGCTATCCATGGTCTAACAAAGTGACAAAATCTGCTCCTAGAATTACTGCCCAAAGCTTCTGAAGGGTAAGTAAACCTCTGAGAACTCCCTTACTGGGAGCCCCTAACCCTGCCTATCAACTGCTGAAACAAACGTGGATCATTCATACATTGACAATGATCAGGGCACTGAGTCAGTCTCTAAATCAAATACAAAGATGTGAAAAAGTTTTAGTTTGCCCAGATAACTTTTCATTTATTTTAGTCTTTTTACAAAACTAGGAGTGTCAAGCACTGCAGTAGAGTCAGAAAATATTTTAAGTGGGTAGTCATGACTGAATGGTAATAAAAGGAATTTATATTTTAGAGGTAATTTTAAATGTAAGATATTTGTCAGCCTAGAAATATACAGGTTGAATTCACCCTCTTGCATCCCACACAAAATATAGCAAAGGAAAACAAAATATTTGATTATTTCAAAATGGTTTGAGTGATAGTATTTCTTGAATGACAATATTTGATTGTCTCATAGTCACAAACACAAAACTTTAAAGTTATGATGATGAACCTATAAATATGGCATTCAACTATGACTTTACTGTGATCTAACATACCATTTAAAAATTTTAGGCTAGTAGCTAATTTATTTATTGAAATTTATTTTCCAAATGATACAGAACATTTACAAGGTTACAGATATGGAGATCACTTAAGTATATGGTATCCTGTCATTAAATAAGACAGGATAAAGTAAGCCCTTGACCACCCTGTGTATACAGGCTATTGTATAAAATTAGACACTCGGACTATTTTTGGTTTTGAAAATGCTTACCAAGGTATTTGAAAAATTGCTGATGTTAATGAAGAATTTTAATTTCATAAAGTTGGAATTAAACATAGACAGAGGAGGAGGGAGCATGTGAGTAACGTAGTCAGACATCTAAACGTTTCACTAGAGAACAGTTTCCTAGCCCTTTAACTTCTGCTACTGGGAAGAGAACAAACTGAAAAAACAAAATGTGTTCTTTATCAGTGTTCAAGTCAGTGGCTTTGGTTATGTAGTTTAACTTAATAGCTTGGAGTTACCAAATATAGTAGGTTAGATGTTTAGATCATATCATCTATGGTAACATCAGGATAAATTGCAGATTTATTACAAGACATAAAGTCAACAAAATAAATATATAGTAACTTTAAATCAAGCAGAAAAGATGTCTCGTTCTTTTAGAACCTACCCTAGACTTCACCACTGCCTTCTTTCCAATCCAGACCATCATCATATTAATCATTCTATGATAATAACCTTGTAACTCATCTCCTTATATCTTACTCTCCCACTGTATATATTTTCCACAAACAACAAAGTAATTTTTCAAGTGCAAATATCTGGTCATATTACTACCACTTTAAAGGGTTCAAATGATGACTTTTTATTTTAAGTAGTCCAAACTCTAAAACGTCCTTGAAAGTCTTGATTTGAATAAGATGGCTTTAGTGTGTTTAAAACTAAAAGAAAAATAAAAGCTCAAAATATGCACATTGACACATCAGTAATGAAATACTGCTTCTCTGTGGATATGTATTGTCAATTTATATTTTGAAATTTTTTAAGTGTATATTTCATGAAGAAGTGAAGTGAAGTGATGTCACTGAGTCATGTCCAACTCTTTGTGACCTCATGGACTGTAGCCTACTAGGAACCTCCATTAATGGGATTTTCCAGGCAAGAATACTGGGGTGGGTTGCCATTAAGATAAATTAATTTGTATTAAAATTTATAGTTAAATTTCACCTGATTCTTAAAAGACAATATAGAATGTATCAAACATAGTATGTTTGTGATGAAACATCTGCAGTGTTATGTTTGCCTCTATGTGAACTATAAGCAGTCTGACAGGGAATAAGTTATTAAGACAGCAGATGACAGTGTTCAGGTCAGAGATAAGTGGAGTTACAGATTACCATGTCTAATAAATTTTCTAGGATATCTCTAATACAAAGACTTAATTTTTCTAAGAATCAAATTTGTAGATTTGCATGGCATAAAATCATGTGCCCAATATGATAGCATATCAATATTCTAGACATCTAAATTACAGTTTAAGTTGCCCCAATTATTCTTATAACTAAATCTTCCTCTATACAGAAACCATGAATTAATTAAACAATTATTTGTTAATACCCTGTTATGTGCCAGATATGTCCCTTGAGTTATAAGGATTCAAGGACTGAACAAAGCAGGCAAGAACTTGCTCCCACAGAGCTTAGATACAAATAAGGATATAGACAGTAAACAGTATAAATTAATAAGTAATTCTAACAGCAATAAATATGAGTAAATTGAAAAAACGATGTGATATGAAAAGCACTAGAGTAGGGGGCTATGTTACATTGATGGACATATAATAATTCTTCCTCGAGAAGGTGACATCTGAGCAGAAACAAAAATGACAGAAATAACCAGCAGTGCCCAAATCCACAGAATTCCCGACAGCAGCAAAAACAAGTACAGAGGCTTAAAGGTTGAATAATGTTTAAAGGTAGAATAATGCTGGGATGTTCAAGAAGCAAAGAAGGTTAAAGGAGCACAAGTGAAATCAACTGAGGGAAGAGCATTTGGGAGGACCAGATTATACAGGCGAGTGGTGAGGGATTTTGATTTTATTCTATAGGATATTTTTCTAAGAGGAAAGCTATATGATTTGACTTATGTTTGGAAAGATCAGTCTGGCTGTTATACAGAGAACTGACTATATATAGGAAGTCAAAATTGGAAGCCAAGAGAAATTTTAGAATTATAGTAGAGCCAGAGGGGGATGATTGTGATGTAGACTCCAAAGCATGTGGAAATATATAAATGGTAGAACATTTTACATATGTAAATTACGCCTGAAGTATTTTAGGCATTTAATGTATATTTTTTGAATGAGAAAATGAATGAACAGCATGATGCATATAGACATGAAAATAGAGCAAGGTATTATATTCATAGCTACATATTTTAGGCACAAAAAATGAAACAAAGGAAAGTACTGGGAGTCTTTTAAACTTAACAAAAAGTCTAACATTTTCATATGTATTCAAATGCTTTCCCCATTACAAATATTTTGAAAATAATAAATGAGAAAATTCTAAAATGGTGCATTCATAAAATATCTGATATTTCTTAATATTAATTCTACAGGTTTTGGAGGGGTTTTTTTTTTGGTACAGTTCTGACCAAATTAAGAGATAAATAACAGAAATTCTGCATTAATAAAAACATTTTCCATTATTTAGCAATAAAAGGAAACTATTCTGAGTATATTTCACGTTTCTAAAACATCATACTCTATGTATTCTGTACATGGGCTATTTACACCCTGACATCAGACTATAAACTTGGTGTGCTGCAGCTGGTCCATACTACCTGCCAAAAGGTGACTGTTACATTTTAAGGAAATTTGTGAGTGGGTTGTTAAAATTGCTGTTATTAAAATTGAAACCATGTAAACTTATTAGCTAATTGAAAAAATTAGAACAGAGATAGTAAATACTCAGGTTCATCACTTTGGTTGGTTTTAATCACTAAGTCATGTTCGACTCTTGCGACCCCATGGGCTGTAGCCTACCAGGCTCTTCTGCCGGAGGGATTGCCCAGGCAAGAAGACTGGAGTGGGTTGCCATTTCCTTTCCCAGGGGATCTTTTCCACCGAGACTGAACCCACATCTCCTATATTGTAGGCAGATGCTTTACCACTGAGCCACTAGGGAAACTTGAGCTCCTCAGCACCTCCTTCCAACTCCACGTTTAGGGACATCATGTAGCAAGCTTGAACTCATACATGATGAAAATATTTACATCATAAAAATTGGCAAACACTATACACCAGGGCTTCCTCCCACCTTCAGAGGGTTCAACATTTACCAGAACATCACTAGTTACAACTCTACTGATGCTACTGTCACTGCTACAAACTTCTGTAGTTTAAATCCCAGAAACTACCTTTTGCTTCACATTAGGAACACATCAAGGGCAAAAATGAAGACAACAGTATGCCACTGTTTGGCTTCTAGAGAGGGAAGGTCAGTTTTCAAAAGTCACTTACTCAGGTTTTTTTGCCTTTTATCACACTCAAAATAATTTCCTTTTGTTAAACAGCCCTTTTAAGTGTAAAACTATTGAATCTGTGTGCTATCCAAATTCAAAATTTAGAAAAACTTTCAAAAATACAAAGATGCCATGTTCTCCTATCAAAACAGTGATGACTTAAAAGATAGAGACTGATGTTGGAGTGGTGCAGTAGAAAATGCACTCAGGAACATAAGTTGATACATATTTTAAAAGAAAATTTGAAATATAGAAGTAAAACTCTTTAACTCACTGTTTGAATTTAACCTTCAGGAAGATTATTTAAATTTAACCTGCAGAAAGATTTATAAAAATTTGGGAAAATAGTATTATTTATGATAGAAAAAAACTGAAATGGGTAGATAATTTTGCACATTTGTTTGAAAGAATAGTAGTAGTAGTCGCAGTGTTAGTTGGCTCAATCACGTCTGACTCTTTGTGACCCCGTGGACCATAGCCCACAAGGGTCTTCTGTCCATGGGATTCTCCATGCAAGAATACTGGACTGGATTGCCATTCCCTTCTCTAGAAGATATTCCAGACCCAGGGATCGAACCCGGGTCTACTGCATTGAAGGCAGATTCTTTACCATTTGAGTCACAAAGATTTTAAATAAAATTCATGAATTTTTCAATGTTCATGAAACATAATTGATAAAATTTGGATATGACAGGATATATTCAATAAAAGCCAACACATGAAATTACAAATGTCTACTTAAAGCAAATTCCAATGAACATTAGTTAAGCATTAGAGTGTTTGGAATGTGACTATTTATTTTATTTTCCTTTCATTTTTTGCAATTTCTAAATTTTTAAAAAACATAATAACAATGTCTAAACTAAAATTGTTTTTAATGTAAATAATTTAAATTCATATGAAAACCTAAAATTTCCATTTGTATTCATATGCTTTTCTCATTGCAAATAATTTAAATAATTTACAAATAAATCCAAACTTATTTTTTTAAAGTCTCGAATTGTACTATCTACCTATCTGACATTTCATGTTAATTCAACAGTTTCTTTGTATAGTTATGTTTGGACAAAAAATGCTGGCATTGTTTTAAAGGACTTTTTATTAGGCTAATGTAGAGCATATTCATCTATTTAACTATATATCATCAAATTTGCTTTTAAATCAATTACTCCATCTTTGATTTAGCATCTTCTAGAATTTCATAGTCTCATAAAATTCTCAAAATAACATTGATTTTAATCCAGTATGAACTAAACCATGTGTATAGAGTGAGAGAGAAGCAACAAAATTTTAAAAATTACTAGAGCTTTACAAATCCAAATAGAGGAAAAAGTCAATGCCTTACATATCTATTTCAAATTAACCAATGCTGTGAAAATAGAGTTTTCAGAAAAGGAATAGGTATACTGAGACAAATAGATATATTGGTAAAGGAAGGAGTTGTCATCTACTATCTTATTTTATCATTATGCTCATATGTGTAAGGTAAGGAAAGAGTGGTTAGGAAAATATTAATAGTAGTCCAATGAATATTCTTTTGATATTAGAGAAGTTTGGATATTATTATCTTTGGATAATATTATGTCTGAATATTATTATTTATTATTTTAATAAATACCATTATGTTTTGATGTTCAGATAATAATCAGTAAGTATCTGGTATGTTGCCAATGTACTTTTGTGCAACATAAGGGGACAAATATTAAGTTTCAGGGCATCTTTGATATTTCAAATCTACTTACAAATAATACTGATATTAGTGGGAATATCAGTCTCACATTTATACTTGGGAACCCATATAGGCCTAGAGACTTATGAGTACTTAATTAAAATGTGTCTTAAATGATTGGCTTACCTGAAATTTTGACTTGAGATACCACTCCATCTCCTCCATCACTGTGTGCACGAACCTCTACAACATATTCTCCATCCCTGGGGATTGGGACTTCTATGGAGTGTTTATGAGTTGAATACAGCTTGCCATCATGCTGGCCATCAGGTCTATAGAGTACCTTTAAAAGTTTCAGAATATGACTATTTAATAAATGGGTAATAGTGAACCAATTCCCTAATACTAAAATTGAATAAAGATGCTTATACTTATAATAATTAAAAACATATTAGGGAGCTATGTGTAAACTAGCTGAAAAATTCATATTATTTTTAAACCACATAGATTTTATTTATTTTAGGCTAATCCAGAGGGCACATCTTAAACATATGAATTTCATTTTTTGAAACTATCTAAAATAGAGATTAAAAATGCATTTTTTAATGAAAAAGGTATAAAATGAGGGTTCTTTCAATATATTGAAATAGTCTAAAAAATTGCCTCACAATTAGAATTTTTCACACTATTCCTAAAATTTGGTATCCATTGAAAAATGTGATAGTGATATAAAGAATTTACAGAAATAATCTTTTTTATCCATTTTTGTTCAGTTATGGAGCGTGCCTCAATACATCAAAGAATTCACTACGTGCTTGGCAACTCTATCTTAATCACTGCCAAGCAAAAATAGATTCTTTCTCTCTTCCTTAAACACTAATTATTCTAACAATTCTATTTATTAAAGTAGTTATTCTGTCTTGTTCACTTGACATTGTATTTTCCTGGAATTCACTGAAGATCTTTTCCCATTTCAAAATTTATCACAGCACTATGTCATCTGATTCCACTACACAACTAGAATAAAAGAACTGGATGGGTTTTGACAAAACAATAATAAAAAACAAATACCAATCACTCTTTGTAAGAATGAAGCTTGTGTAGGAAACAATCTAGTAATCTTTTGTATACCTTATATCCCGTCACTGTAGATTCATTTGACAGGGCAACCACATGATCCCAGGTGATTATGTAGCGTGAACCAGACCTTATGGAACTGATGATCCTCGGAGGCTGGCTTGGAGCTGTGAAAGTAATAATATGCTACTGATGGCAACCACATGCAACTTCAGTTCTGCAAGCCACATCACATCAGGAATTATAATACTGATAGTGATGTGGCAATAAAAATAGCTAATTTTGATGTCTGTACTATGTGTCTGGCCCTATGGTCTACATCCATGGTTTCATTTAATATACCTCGTGGCCCTGGGAGGTAAGGTAATATAATGATCTCTTATTCTCTTCTCATCAACCTTCAGTTGGTTGTCTCTTTTCCATCACTCTTTAGAAACTGCTATTCTCAAGGTCATCAATCACCTCCGGTTGGCCAAATCTAATGCCACTTTTTTATTCTTTTCAAATTTAACATCTTCACAGCATTTCACAGAATTGACCTTCTAATTCTTTCTTGAACATCTTTTCTTAAATTCATAATCTCTTATAATCTTTCCTCCTGTCTCTCAGGTTGCTCCTTCTCATTAATCATCCTTTGCTAGCTTCATGTCCTCTGCCAAGTTTCCCAATGTTGGGATGACTTAGGACTTGATCCTGAGCACTCTTCTCTCCTCTATGTATAAATCTCCCCAAACCTTACATCTGGGCCTATGGCTTAAAATACATATGATCTGTCTCAAGGTAATCTTTCAACTTGTACAGATAAGTGTCCAACTTCCTAATCCTCCTCAATGTCTAAAGGGTTTCCCAAATGCAATATAATCAAGACAGAACATTTACTAAGTACCCTTCAAATTTGCCTTTCTCTATTAAAATGGCACAACCAAACTCGCAATGTTTCAAGCCAAAATCTATTCAATCTTCTGTTTCATTCATTGCCAACATACAAATTAGCTGAAAACTGTCAACTCTGCCTGCAGAAAATTTTCTGCTTCTTTCTATCTCTTGTCACCATCAGCTCTTCCTTGAATATTAAAAAAGGCCTCCTAACTGGCTATACAGCTTTCACTCTTATTCTACCATGTTCCTTGTTTACCCAGAAGGCAGAACAATTTTACATATATGTGTGTGTGTGTGTGTGTGTGTATATATATATATATATATATATATATATATATATGATATCACTCTCTGCCTTAAAATTGTCCAGTGACTTCTTATGACACTTACAAAGAATTTAAACTTCTTACTCTGATCTATAAGACCCTGCTTCATATGACTCCCACAATTCAGAGCTGGAACCATATTCTTTTTTACACTTAAAACACACCAAGCTCCTCTCATGTAAAAGCTTTGTACTGGTTATTTTCTCTGCTTGATAGAATCTCCTCAGTAAAGTCCTCCTTATTATTCATATCCTAGGTCAAATAGGATCTTCTCTAAAAGGACATTCCCAACTACCTGATTAGAATTTGGCTCATACCCAAGCCATTTAAAATGTTCATATTTGATTATTTCTTGGATTTTTATGTATTACTTATCTTTAATTAAATTGTAGTTGATTTACCACATTAGTTTCAGGTGTACAACAGTGATTCATATTTCTGATTATACCACTTTAAAAGTTATAAAATAATGGCTATGTAATTGTATATCAATGCCATACAATATGTCCTTGTAGCTTATTTATTTTATATACAGAAGCTTGTACCTCTGAGTCCTGTAACCCTAGTCCCTTTTAGTTTCCATTTGCATGAAATATCTTTGCCATCTCCTCACTTTCAGTATATGTGTGTCTTTAGCTCTAAAGTGAGTCTCTTGAAAGTATCAAATACATGTGACTTTTTTCCTACTTAATCTACCACTCTATGCCTTTTTTTTTTCTCACTCTATGTCTTTTGATTAGAACATTTCGTATACTGACATTTGAAGTGATTATTGATAGAAGTATACTTAATGCCATTCTGTTACTTGTTTTCTGGTTGTTTTTGTAGTTCTCTTTTCTTTTAGTTTCTTCCCTTGTGGTTTGATGATTTTCTTTATTTGCATGCTTGTGTTCCTTTCTCTCTAGCTTTTCTGTGTGTATAATTGTGGGTTTTGATGTGTACTTACCATGGAGTTCATATATGTTAACCTATACCTATATCTACCTGTCTTAAACTGATAGTCATTTAAGTTCAAACACATTCTAAGATATCTACTTTTTAAAACGCCTCTGCAAGTTTTGTGCTTTGATGTCATATTTCACTCCTTCATATTTAACCCTTAATAGTCTATTGTAGTTATAGTTAATTTTACAGTTTTTTTTTAATCTTCATAGATGCTCTATCCACAGTCTTTACTATATATTTGACTTTACTAGTAGGATTTTTTTTTCTTTTCTATCAATTCTTACTTCTTGCTGTAGCCTTCTCTTTTCCACTTGGAAAAGATTCTTTAAAAATTTTTGTAAGATTGGTTTAGTGTTGATAATCTCAGTTTTTGCTTATTTTGTCTTTCGTTCAATTCTGAATGATAACTGTACTGAATAGAGTATCCTAGTTTGCAGGTTTTTCCCTTTTTAGCACTTTAAACATATTAGGTCACTCCCATCTGGCCTACAAAGTTTCTGCAGAAATGTCGGGTAATAGCATTATGGAGGTTCCCTTATATGTGATTTCTTTTATTTTACTCTTACTGAATTTAGAATTCTCTCTTTAAATTGTGCCATTTTCCTTATAATATGTCTTAGGTTTCTTTGGGTTCATCATGTTTGGAATCCTCTGTGATTCCTGTATCTGGATATCTCTTTCCTTCTTCAAGTTTGGAAATTTTCAGCCATAATTTCATCAAATATATTTTGGCCCTGTTCTCTTTTCTTATTCTGGAACCCTCTATAATAAGAATGTTGCTATGCTTGATGTTGTCACAGAGGTCCCTTAAACTAGTCCCTTAAAATCTGTTTTTCTTTTGCTATTCTCATTGGGTTATTTCCATTATTCTGTCTTCCAGATCTTTTGTATAACATAGTTTGCTGTTAATTCCATCTAGTTTTCACTTCGGTCATTGCATTCTTCAGCTGTGACTTATTTCTTTCTATATTTTCTAATTCTTCTTAAGATTTTCACTGTCTTCATCTATTCTTTTCCCATGTTCAGTTAGTATTCTTATTACTAATGACAAACTATCTGGTAAATTATTTACCTCTGTTTCATTAGTCATTTTTTAGGGAGATTTTCCCTTGTTCTTTTGTTTTAAAGTAATTTCTCTGTATTCAGGTTTAAGTTTCTCAGACTCTTTGAAATTAGGTGAAACACTTCTTGCTGTTCAGTTGCTCAGTCATGTCTGATTATTTGTGACCCCATGAGTGCAGCATGCCAGGCTTCCCTGTCCTTCACTATCTCCAGGCCTTTGCTCAAACTCATGTCCGTTGAGTTGGTGATACCATCCAACCATCTCATCTTCTGTTGTCCCCTTCTCCTCCGGCCTCCAGTCTTTCACAGCATCAGGGTTTTTTTTAAACGAGTCAGCTCTTTGAATCAGGTGGTCAAAGGATTGGAGCTTCCACTTCAGCATCAGTCCTTCCAATGAATACACAGGCTTGATTTCTTTCAGTATTAACTGGTTTGATCTCTTTGCAGTCCAAAGGACTCTCAAGAGTGTTCTGCAGCACCACAGTTCAAAAGCATCAATTCTTTAGCATTCAGCCTTCTTTATGGTCCAACTCTCACATCATACTTGACTGCTGGAAAAACCATAGCTTTCACTAGATGGACCTTTGTTAGCAAAGTGATTTCTCTGCTTTAATATGCTGTCTATGTTTGTCATAGCTTTTCTTCCAAGGAGCAAGTGTCTTTTATTTTCATGGCTGCAGTCACTGTCCACAGTGATTTTAGAGCCAAGAAAATGAAGTCTGTCGCTGTTTCCATTGTTTCCCCATCTATTTGCTGTGAAATGATCAGACTGGATAACATTATATTAATTTTTTGAATGTTGAGTTTTAAGTCAAATTTTTCACTCTCCTCTTTCACTTTCATCAAGAGGCTCTTTAGTTTCTCTTCGCTATCTGCCATAAGGGTGGTGGCATCTGCATATCTGAGGTTATTGATATTTCTTCTGGCAATCTTGATTACAGTTTGTGTTTCATCCAGTCTAGCACTTCTAATGATGTACTCTGCATAGAAGTTAAATAAGCAGGGTGACAATAAACAGCCTTGACCTACCCCTGTCCCAATTATGATCCAGCCCATTGTTCCATGTATGGTTCTAACTGTTGTTTTTTGACCTGCATACAGGTTTCTCAGGAGGCAGGTAAGGTGGTTTGCTATTCTCATCTCTTACAGAATTTTAAAGTTTATTGTGATCTACACAGTTAAAGGCTTTAGTGTAGTCAAGGAAGAAGCAGATAATTTTTCTGGAATTCCCTTGCTTTTTCTATGATCCAATGGATGTTGGCAATTTGATCTCTGGTCCCTCTAACTTTTCTAAATCCAACTTGTACATCTGGAAGTTCTTGGTTCATGTGTTATTGAAGCCTAGCTTGAAGGATCTTGAGCATTACTTTGTTAGAACTTGAAATGAGCACAATTGTGAGGTAGTTTAAACATTCTTTGGCATTGCCTTCCTTTGGGATTGGGATGAAACCTGACCTTTTCCAGTCCTGTGGCCACTGCTGTTTTCCAAATTGCTGGCATGTTAAGTACAGCATTTTTAACAGTGCCATCTTTTAGTATTTGAAATAGCTCAACTGGAATTCTATCTAGTTCTTGAAGGTGTGTTCCTATTTGTGGTGGCTCTATCAGTCAGTGTATGCCCAGTGGCTTTGGTGGGAGAGCTGGATCTATAATTAACACAGGTCACATATCTTCCTAGGGCATGCTGGTGGGATATGAGGCTGGAAATAGAGGGGCTCTATCCAAAGGGAGGTGAGCGCTGGAACTTTTCCTATGTTCAATGGCCACCACCATTCTATTGGGGGTAGTTTTGGGTCCCAAGGTACTGGAACAGAAGCCTTGAGGGTCAAGTTTAAGCTGGTTTCATTTCCTTTAAAAGTGCTCTCCCTCTCCCCCCAGCAATGGCATCTTTGCCCCCAGGGCTAAGCAGAGCTAGAGCAAGGGTTCTAGAGTGGGTGCCCAGGGCAGGCCTGAGATGTGATAAGACAGTCCTGGCAAAACAGTCAGAGCTTGAGACAGCTCCCAATTCACAGCTTCAGTGAGCACAAGCAATGGTTTTCTTTGCTTCATTCAGATCCAGTGTTGGTTCTTTGCCAATTCTATCCCCCTCAGTTGCACAATCTCCTTGGCAATGTAGCCTTTGTTTTACTGGGGAATTGTTCTGAAGAAGGCATCTGGTACAGGCTGGGACATACGCTGGGGCTGTCCCAGTAAATCGCTCCAGCAGATTTTGCTCTTCATGAATGAGATCTTATTTTTCTACAGCCATCTTGTAAGTCCCACCAGTATTGAAATCTGCTATTGGGATTCATCTTCCTGGTGCTGGACTCCATGGTTGGGGAACCTTAGATGTGGCTCAAACCACTCTCCAGGGAGGATCTCTGAGTCTGTGATCTGCCCCTTCCACTTCTATGTCCCCTACTAGGGCTATGGTCCCAACCTGATTACTTCTCCCTTTCAACTTGACTCTGTGTGGATTTTACTTAAGAGCCTTGATGACAGAAGAGTATTTCCAATAGCCCCCAGTTTGTTTTCAGTGAGAATTGCTCCACATGTAGGTGTATTTTTGATGTGTTCATTGAGGGAAGTGAGCCCAGGTCCTCTACTCTGCCATCTTGGCCTCCTCCTCCCTTATTATCTGTTTATTTAATTTATTGCTCTGGCATCTGATGTTATCATATTTATTTCTCATATTTTTCTCTCCTTCCTTCTCTCTCTCCCTCTCTTTCCATTAGTTTGTTAAATCCTGTGAGAAGAGGATCTGGGTCTGGCTTGATCTTTTCTCTACCCTCAATACCTAGAGCTGTCGAGGGCACATAGCATACTTTTGATAAATTAATAAATTGAAAAAAATAACAAAGGAATGAATGCTCTTTTTATGTTACAAAGCTGATGTATAAATATTGAGGTAATATGTCTACCAATACACAACTGAGTAAGTGATAGAGACAAATTTGAAACCCTTCTCTGATACCAAAGTCTGGATCCTACCTCCATGCTCTGTTATACCATTAGGACTATCTTTTCACCCAAATAAGTTTCCAAACTCTAATGGTAATAATGTCTTCAAATTCTTGTGAAACTTCCCAGGATTCTGAATATAAATTCTCTTCTTCTATTTGTTCAACTTAATTTCAAGAAGGAGCTATCACAGTGAAGCCAGGGAGATGAGGATGACCAGAAAATGTGAGCAGAGCAGGTGGTCTTATTATATTAACAATGAGAACATACAGTAATAAGAGAGTGAAGATAACACTTCAACATTTAACTTGCATTTGCATTGTACAATGATGACATAAATCAAAGCATAGAAAAATTACATAATTTTCATTTTCTTATGCTATTAACGCATTCTTATAATACCAAGTTTAAAATAATAAACTATCAAATGATGCAAGATTTTGTGGATAGTCTTTAGAAAAGGAGGTTCTGCAACTTTATTTCTGAAATGGATATTAATTATGTGAAAGTATTTGCCACATTTTTTCATCTATAATAACTAACAATGTTTTTGTTTTGTTGTTGTTGTTGTTGTATTTTAAAATGTGTGTGATTTTAAAGGCTAAAATTGAAAACCAAATGTGCTCAGATGGCTAGGTGGTAAATTTTTCTCTCCTGTACCTGTATCATTCAATCAATTGGGGATTTTGGCAAGTATATAATGCAAATATTGAGACTCACGTGCTTTCTTGGTGAAGGTCTCAATCATATCACTGGGAGGTCCACACCCTGCACTGTTGCAGGCCCTGACTTCCACAAAATACTGGGTGTCAGGCAGAAGGTTCTCCAGCCTGGCCGAGTATTCTTGGCTAGCAACTTGAACTCTGTGGGCAGCTGCCTCTTTGTCATGGGAAGCCCAGTACCGAATCTGCAAACGTGCAAGTTGAGTAAAGTTTTTTCATAATTCAGACACTTCAGTTGTAAAAAATTCTTTTCAACTTGTTATGACACCATTGATGATGGCTGGGCATCAGATTCTCAAATGTTACCTACTGTTCCATTTCTATCAGTCTTAGACTATGGCAAAGCATACAATGCAGATCTGATTAAAGATGTCAAAAGCAAATTAAAGCCCCACTTCACAGCCTGAAAGAGCCATACACAAAGAAAACAAAGAAAAAGCCAAAAAACTTTGCATAAGGTTTGCTCTCAAAACATAAAACTGGTCTCTGTTTAGAAGCATTTGACACAATAATTTATATCATTGGTTTTCTGCTTTATTTCTATTTATATGATTGCAAATTTGTTAAGGGTCACTGATAAAAACAACCATGTGGTCTAAAACAGGCTAGCATAATTATTTTCTGCTAGCTTATTTCAGAAGTATTTAGTAAAAGTTTCTTCTGTGAACCTATATAGAGACCAGATATCAAAGAAATATTATACCTAATAACTGGTTGCAGAAATTATTTATCTTTAAAGTGTTTTAAAAACTTTCATTCATGTTGTGATTAAAAGTGATTACTTTTACCATCTAGCATATCAATGACAGCCCTTCATAGTCTCTTAAATTTTAAGTTAAAGCTATGAATTATAATTTTCATTCTGCAAATAAATTTTTGGTTAAAAATCTATAATTACATCTAAGTTATAAGTAAAAATAAAAGTTGCTTATAAGTTTACCTCTATTTTATATTTTAAATGTCTTGTCTATAAAACAATGAGATTTTAATTTCACAATTGACCAGAATACTATGACAATATTTAATATTGATATAATTCTGAAATTTTTTACATAAACACATATGAAGCCATTATAAGATGAAACTGGACAGCTCAAATTTCCATAGTAACAAAATGGGGTTTATATGTAGAATGAGCACATTTTTTAAAAAAAGACTAGTTACTAATTTTTGATTGGTTTCCTTTGATATATTTTTATTTTTTAAAAAAGACTAGTTACTAATTTTTGATTGGTTTCCTTTGATATATTTTTATCTTGTTGACTAGTGCTCATTTTTTCTGATGCCAATACATTTTTTCCGAAGAGTTTTGATGGAATCTCTTTGGCTTTCTGCTCTCTGACCAGGATATCCCAGAACTGAGGAAGCAGAATTATACCAAGTAATTCCAAAGTCAGATGGCAGAGAAAGGATTTATGAGGGTAGGAGTATCCTTGTGAAGGCATGAGTTTCCTCATGCTGGGGGCATCTAGGCAGTGCCTACATTCATCTGTGAAGGAGGAAGACAGCCTACATTTTAGTGGGCATTTGAACTGTGTGACATGTAAGGCCTCTTCCACTGCTTGGCTGAACAGAAATAAAATGTGCATTTATATTCCAGTGAAATGCCAGGTACTAAAGTAGGATCATGCACGTGTATTATTTTCTCAACAAGTCTGGAATGGTAGCATTTACCTTGTTTAATGCTGCAGTCCATGGGGTCACAAAGAGTCGGACACGACTTAGTGATTGAAGAACAACACCTTGTTATATAGCAATCAAAACTGAAGCCCCTGAGCTTCAGGTACTTTTATATGGATGTCTGTCAACTGAGACCACCTTTTACAATCTTCATTCCAATATCACAACTTTTATATACAGTTTAAAGAGGAGAAACTTTTTTTAAGGCATTGTAGATTTATATTGTTGTGCCAACCTCCTCTGATGTACATCAAAGTGACTCAGTTGCATACATATACATATATATTATTTTTTTAATATTTTTTCCATATTCTGTGATAAACCATAAAGGAAAAGAGAAGATTTTTTAAATAGATATTTCTAAGATACTAAGCATTAAAATGAGGACTTAACAGTGATAAATTTTTTGACATTTTACCTAAAATTCCACAAGGCATTTTGGCAATAGAGAAGAAAAGAACAAAATTTTCTTTAATTTACTCTTTGCATCTATATCCTAAGTATCTAATCCATCTGATTTTGACACAGATCTATGTTACACAGTCTCCACTGAAATTTCCAAAAACTTAAGCATTGCCTTAGTTATGCCGTGGTAACTAGGGAACCCAGAAAGTTATTGAGTGTGCAAAATAACCTCTCAGTTCCTTATTTTATAATATGAGATTTGAATGACACTTTTATAGTATTTTAAGCATCTACTAATGAAAGCATCTGATACAAAATTATTTTGGTTGAATAACATGTCTCCTTAAATCATGCATTTACGTATAAATTGCAATATTTTCAAACAATTCTAAATTAAACAGTCTATATAAAATATGGCATTGTATTTTTTTTTTATCTGAACTAGCCATTGGCCATGCACTTAGAGGTAATTTCCAAATAGACAGTTTGGGCGACTGCATTTTGATCCTTGCAGTGAGTTGCCCACTGAGGTGAAGAACCAACTTTAACCTGAGAGAAAATTGCTTGGAATGAAGTGAACCCACAGTAGTGGAGCAGAACAAATGCATGGCTTTTGACTAATCACTAGGGAGACCAAAAGACAGCCTGAATGAACAAGTATAAAAATAAATAAACAAATGAAGCAGTTTTTGTTTTAAGGATAGTAGATGATAAATTCATTTTCACATGCTAGAGCAAAATATGATGTATTTATTTCTATTGCATGCTATGGTATTATATAAATTTAACTCTTTATTTACATATTCCTAAAATCTGCATAACACTCTATGTCTAGTGTTCACTTATCTTAGTGCTTATTAAACAATTATGGAATTACATCATTACTGGTCTCCACTATTACTAGATTATAAATTGCTTGAGGACGAATATTAATTATTTTGAACACAATGCACAGAGGACTGCATTTGATGGATGGCACTCATTTATTCATTGAATAAATATCTATTGTGTATATACATTTTACCAGCTACTGTGCTAGGTTCTGGGAACACAGTAGTGAACCAAGCAAACATGTTTTTGCCTTCATAGATCTTTAAAGAAAGAAATCAAAATGTTTAAGTCTACATAGATTACTAATATCTTTGATGGAACAATCTAAGTGTATAATTTTACCCCAAGAAAATTCCCTCTTTGTAACAATATTGGAAAGTGGAAAAGAAAAGCCTCAGAGAAAGGGCTAACTCATACGTTTAATAAAGAATAATTATACTTTCTACACATTTATGAGCTACAACAACACCACTTTTGAACAAAGATAGTAGTTATATTCCTTCCAAGGGAAATGTAATATAACAAAAAGTTCAACCTCTAAAAAGATGTTATATAATACCTTGATATCATCCAGATCACAGACTATCACGCATTAGTACATTCTATGAGTTAAGAAGAGCAGTAATATAAATCTTTCAAAAACCTGTATTATTACACCTCTTAGAAACTACTCAAAGTTCATTTTTATTCTAGCCATTGGTGCAGGAACTAAACAGTTCTATGCAGGCTTCAGCCAGCTTCCCATAAGTACTACCTGCATTTTTCCTCTGCTAAACTCTCACTTCCTGTCTTGGATCATTCTTGATGCTGCAGTGTGAACTTTGCCCTGCAGTTCATGCAGGGAGGGGAGGTGGGGCCCCTGGGGCCATTCTTAACCTGTGGGCAATTACAGTGGTTGAAAGCATCCCCTTTCATCCCATGTGGGTCAGTTCTGAACCACATTTATGATGTTCCTCAAAGATCCCAAGGGATGGAGTATAAGTTGCCCACGGAGGTTGCCGACATGGTAAAGCGTTTTTCTAACCAAGCTTCTCCCTCTCCTGTTCATTCTGCTTTTACCTCTTATTTACTCCCTGAGATCATATTTAAAACAAATAAATAAGCAATAATAACAACAGCAAAATCACTAACTTTTGCTACACCTGTGTCTGACTTTCCTTTTAGGAGATCAGAGGAAGATACATGCCTTCCCCAAATAAGAAAATACCATACTTCCTAACATGAGCTTCTGCTCTCCACAATAATTTGACATTTTAAGACACCTGAGTGAACTACTCAGGATTGATAATCTTTTAAGAATAATCAATCATCTTCATTAATCTCTGATTCAGCTGCTAAGAGGCTTTCTGTTAATCCCGATAGCACATTGTGTTTGTTTTCATTAAGGGAATCCTTTACCTGCTGGGTAAGTAAACTAAGTCTTTTGTGGATTCCTGGGCAGGAGCCCAAAGTTCTAATAAGCCTTTGATAAGAAACACTTCTTGAATTCTTCTAGTTCACCTACACTGCAGGAAATTAAGATCAAGGTTAGGAGTGGTGAGCTCTTTAACTAGCCAAGGTGGAGCAGATGGAGCCGGGGGAGGAAAATAAAACTTGAACTTTCTATAAGATAAACTTAAAACCACAAGGGTTTATTTTTAAATCCAACTGTGTACAATTCTCACTTAAATCTCAGGAAATTAACCTTGAGATGGGGGTCAATCACACAGCTTTTTATTTATCTTATTTTATTAACTTGCTTTGTTTCTGTTTCTCTATAATTTAGACCCATAGTGCATTTTCATGGGAAGTGCAGTGGAGTATTAGCTTTCATGATCATCTATCTTGTTAAATCATTGACTTTTCCTTCATATTTTAAAACAGAAACAATAACCATATTATAGCGAGCCAAGATTTTCCCCCATAAAGAACATTTTCTTAGAGGAGAATAAATGTTATGGATTGTCTCTTTTAAACTGTCATGCTTGACTCTTTGATATTCAAGGCTCTGTGTGAAAAACTTAAAAGCTTTTTAAGAAGGAACATATGGCAATAATAATTTTGTGATTTACTTCCAACACTTTTAACTGTTCTCTGGAGAGGAAAGACCTAAGTTCATGTCAGGATATATCAATTATTACTCAGATAAATGTTTTTAAACCTCCAAGTTCTTCATCTTTAAAATGGAAAAAACTAATAGTATTTACCCCCTGTGATTGTGTGGATTCAATACAATGAGCCTAATTAAATGTTTAATATAATAAAGATTAACAAATATTACCAATTATCATTATTAACATCATCATTGTCTTCTTCAAATGTCCAATGACATAAAACAGGAATGACATTAAGTGCAGGTTATTCAATTTCTTCCACAGGATGGAAGGATATGAGGCAGTGATTACTCTTAGCTTTGTAGGTGAGGAAATTAGGGCTCAGACAATTTGAATAAATTTTCCACAAAATTCCTAAGTGACAGAGCTGAGAGATTAAACCCGTGTCTGCTCAGCAACAAAGCTCATAATTTTCTAGTATGGAGTTGCTAAACACCAGAAATCTATGAAACTAAACTTGCTAGCATACAGTTTTTTATCATTTGAGGAAATCATAGCCATTAGAGATTATTTGAAGATTAGTTTTTGTTGACTATTTAATTTGGCAATCCTTAATTTAGTTAATTTCCCCATCAAGAGCATATACTATGATTATTGTCTAAATTCACTGGTGCCAGGGTATCATTTCCCATCTTGTATGGCCTTTGTCATCTGCATGTCAGAAGTTATAAAATAGTTAATATATAATTATTTGACAAAGACAAGATATATTTCAGTGGCATGTTTTTAACAAAGCAAAATATATCTTCAGCATTTTGACAATGCATGGGATATATATTAATCTTTTTTCTCTTATTACTTAGAAAGCAATAATATTAAAAAAAAGAAAATCTATGTCTAAAATATGGCTTGAAAATTCTAAATATTGATGTGTTCTCTCAAGATACCTTGGACTAGTTTATTGTAATATTTAGTGAATTTCTCTGTTTCCCATTTCTTTTCTACAAGCTGTAAATGGAAGTTTAATATGTTATGAATATTGGATCTTCACAGTCCACTTCTATAACTCCATAGTCTTGATGGTAACTTCAGCTAAATGTTTGCAAGAATAATTTGAAAACATTTTGACATCTACCTACCCCAATCATAACCTATGATACCAAGAAAAATCTTCCTATTAGGTTGTGTGTTTGCACCTTAAAACTTTAGGCTGCTCCTGTGGTTACATGGTCTTGAGAAAGTTAGATTGCAGCATTTTATTTGACCATACTTCAGTATTTCTATCAGCACTCAGTGGATATTTAATTAATGATGCCCTCTATTCTTGACAGTGAGAGCAAAAGAAACAAAATGCTACTCTCATGAATGAATATTCCACGGATGTATGATGAAGCGCAAGAACTGAGGGCAAGCTGACTGGGTGGGCAGCTCACCAGCCACAGCTCCAGGTCAGTTACTGTCCACTCACTGAATAAAATAAAGGGAGTTTGTGATTTAGCATAAAGCATAGACTTGGAATCAGGACATCTGAATTTTAGGCAGCCTCTGACATTTTTACTTGGTGCTAACTAAGACAAGTCATTGAAACGCTTTGGCATCCATTTGCTCATTGGCAAAAGTAGGATGATGTCAGTTCCTCTTAATTTTCAGTCTTTGTGCTATGAGATGACTTCAATATTCCTACACAATTGAGTCTAAATTTCATAATAAAGATCCCAACCAAACTATTTTTAATTTCCCAGGTCTTATTTCCTTTGAATAAAACAAGTCCTCCCCTTTCCTGCTGGCTAATTCCTACTACTCTTTTAAGACTTATTTCAAAGGAAGTTACCTTTGAGATATTTTGAGTTTGCCAGTTTTCTGCCTTCATATATAATATAATGGGATACATATTTAGTATATTTCCTTAGGAGGGTCTTTTGGAAGTGGAACTACTGAGTCAAATATGACACACATTTTAAATTACCAAAATGATTTCCCAAAATCTTGAGATTCACCAGATGTTATGAGAAAATTTGTTTCAAAAGATTGTGTTTAAGCCTGAGTGTTATTACTTTAGTTTTTATTTTGGTCAATTGTTTACTTACACATAAGACTGTACATCTCTCATAGATAAGTTAGTTGGAAATCTCTACCTTACTCATAATAATTAATTAATAAATACCCAACATATTGAACACAATAAATATAGTGTTAGTTGTCACATAAATCAGAAGGACACAGAACATTGAAAGATGCAACATATTTGAAAACATATGCTGATAATTATGAGTAGATGTATTTCAGTTTGATAAAAATTAAACTCACCTGATAGCTTTCTACTATTTTTTCTACAACATGCTCCCAATGAACAGATATCTCAGAAGATGATAAGACTTTTACTCCTACTGCTGTTGGGGCTTCACTGGGAGCTGAAATTTGATGAGAACATTGCATTCTTACATAAGATGCTTATATTAAGAAACTCAAATAGCACCATTTGCTGTATGAATGGATGAAACCATATTTTAGTATTTAAAATAGTTTTAATATTTCCAAAATAAATAGTTCAATAATTTTATTACTTCTTCTTCTATTTTTATTTGTCATGGTCATCAGTAATATACACACACACATATTCATATATATGAATGTTAATATAGAGACACATATACATACATATGTACACACATTTACAAAATATGGAAATCCATAAGAATTTCTCTGATATCCTTGAGCAAGAACCATACTAATATTTTATATTTCTTTTAATAACTTGTTTATGAAAGCTTGTGAATGCAAATCAAAATTTATTATTAATATGTTCAACTTATCAACTCTCTATATAATATTAAAAATAGGAAATTAGGTATTTCTTACAGAAAATTATTCATTAACAATTAATTTTCAACTTTTTCATGCTATTTATATGAACTAAAGATACACAGCAATACTTTCCTCTTTTTCTTTTATGTTTAAGCTAAGTTTTTTTTTAAGATCCTTTGAAACAAGTTGTGACATTCATTGCTTCTTGGGCTCAGAAAAGCTTTTATAAGTCTAATCTTCCAACTGGGCATCAAGTCAAATATGTATCAAAAAGGCCTCTGTTCAGTGAAAAAAAAAAGTACTCTATATCCCTTACCAAAATTACACAAAGAAACTAGGGAAATCTTAAGCAGGAATGATCAGGAGTGATCAATTTTTATTGTCTTTTATTAACAAGCCATAATACTCTTTTATGCTAAAGTGTCCTGCATATGAACACAGTTGTCTTTCCAAAACAAGGTAAATGTGCGGTGCTATGATTGATTTCTTAACAGTAAAAGAGAAAATGAACATTTATACAAGTTTCGGCACATGCAGGTTTTATGAGGCTTATGAAACATTTAGGAAAGAAATGTAATTAAATACAGATGGCCATAACTAAAGACATGACAAGCATGGCCTTTACCTGATTACTTAAGCATCAAATAAAACATTAAAAATGATACTGGGTGAGAATATAACTTGTAAAATGTTTTATATTTTCATTTTCTCTATCAGTTGTACATATGTCATTCAAACTAAGACTGAGTCAAGTTATAATATTTCTCCAAATTAGAGTGAGTTTTGAAAATGTAAAATTACTGAGGATTAAAAAGTCCAGAATTGATTATAAATTTAGAAATTTCTACTTGTTTTTCTATGGGTTTTGTCTTTCAAAAAGAGTGTGTGTACATAGATAAATATATAAGATAGTTGTTCATGTCAGTATTGGAAGTAAAGATCATGGAATGATTTGAATATATACATTTTTAACAAATATGAAAGCTATGACTAAAGAGTATAAACTTTAAGGGATAGCTAAATGTTTCTTGTGGGCCAAACATAATGTAAATTGGGTAAACTAACAAATAGTGCTTTTCCTCTAAGAAATCAGAAGAATATTTCACATAGCTTTAAGTTTTAAAACCCTCCATTGTTGCCTGTCACACGTGTGCAAAGTGAAACTTATCCAAGCACCAATGTGTTAGGTCAGAAAGCAATGAAAATTTCTATTTTCTCTTTCTGTTATTAATTATTTACCTAGTGCACATCAGTACAAAGGTATAATAAGGAAGTATTATCTTTTCAAATAGGAAAATAAATAATACAAATGTAGTAACTTAAATAGGAAATCATAGAAGTTAGTGTAATTACATTTAAAATTATGTATCATTTATCATAGATATATAAAGTTCTTCAGGAACATGATCAGTTCAATTAAAGTTTCTAGAAAAACAGAGAACCAGTATCAGTAATTTTATCCCTTTCATATATATTTTAATTTCCAAGAAAAAATTTCAATTGGCCTTCTGACCCCCTTTTCATAGAATTATGCCTAAATTCCCTTTAATAAAATTCCAGGATTCTACTGTTGATAAAGAATCTGCCTGCAATGCTGGAGACCCTGGTTCAGCCCCTGGGTGGGAAGATCCCCTGAAGAAGGGAATGGCAATCCACTCCAGGATTCTTGCCCAGAGAATCTCCATGGACAAAGGAGTCTGGTGGGCTA
The DNA here is from genome assembly GCF_023699985.2 of Odocoileus virginianus. Taxonomy (NCBI): domain Eukaryota; kingdom Metazoa; phylum Chordata; class Mammalia; order Artiodactyla; family Cervidae; genus Odocoileus; species Odocoileus virginianus. Next base: position 36,708,583 of record NC_069697.1, read on the forward strand.
CAGTCCAGGGAGTGGCAAAGAGTTGGACACAACTAAGCAACTAACGCTAACACTAAGGAACACGCTAATGTAATGACAAAAAAGTTACATAAATGCTACATTACACATTTTTTAGTTAAATGGAGAAATTTTATCAAAAAATTATATTAATTAAATATTATTAGTATATATTAAAGAGTTGGTAAACTAGTGAATTTTATGAATGAACAGGCACACTGAGGTTCTCAAATCTAGAGAATTTCTGACTGCAAACTTATAATTAAGAGATCAGGAATAGGGTCTAAGTCAATGATTTTAGTGGTGATTTACTAACTATCATAAACACAATATAAAGGATGAAAAATATTTTGGCAACATTCTTGTCATTTAGATAAAGAGATTGACATGCTGACTTGGCTCAAAATAATACTGAAAAGACTGCAAACAAAATGCCTACTAGAGAACCAGATTTTTAATCCCTCATCATGTCAATGAGGCCTTTCTTTCACCTACCATCTTGTGCGGAATGGATGACAGCTGTGAGACTGTAGGGTCCATCTCCTTTGTTGTTGAAAGCTTTGACTTTGACTTGAAATGCAGTGGAAGGGCGCATGGTCTCATCTTTATGGACATAGCGGCCAGTATCTGGATTAGTAACTGTCACTTTTTTCCATTCTTCCCCATCAAATGGCTTAAATGCCACTATGTAACCAAAATTGTTGCCATAGTGGTATTCTCTTGACAAAGGCTAAATAGAAATTGAAATGTTAAATAAGTTCAAGCAATACAGGTAACAGGGAGAAAATCATATGCAAACAAAAATGCTACACATGGAAGCATGCTTTCTGTAAAAACATTTTCATTTCCTAAGTGAGAGCTGCCTACAAAAATCCAGCACAAACAAGCTGCAACACGTGAGACTTCGCTTACTAAGTTGACTATTTCTGAAACACCCTGGGGGAAGGGTACCTCTCACTCGGTCTTTTTACTTTCAGTTTCTTCCTTCAAGGGTGCTTTCCCTGAATCAAAAGTCCCTTCCCTCACTTTCTTAAAGCTAAAAAGATTGGAAAGAAGAAGTAAAACTCACTGTTTGCAGATGACATGATCCTCTACATAGAAAACCCTAAAGACTGCCCCAGAAAATTACTAGAGCTAATCAATGAATATAGTAAAGTTGTAGGATATAAAATTAACACACAGAAATCCCTTGCATTCCTATACACTAACAATGAGAAAACAGAGAAATTAAGGAAACAATTCCATTCACTATTGCAACAAAAAGAATAAAATGCTTAGGACTAAATCTACCTAAAGAAGAAAAAGACCTATTTATAGAAAACTATAAAACACTGATGAAAGAAATCAGAGGACACAAATAGATGGAGAAATATACCATGTTCATGGATTGGAAGAATCAATATAGTGAAAATGAGTATACTACCCAAAGTAATCTATAGATTCAATGCAATCCCTATCAAGCTACCAATGGTATTTTTCATAGAACTAGAACAAATAAGTTCACAATTTGTGTGGAAATACAAAAAAAAAAAAAAAAAACACCTCGAATAGCCAAAGCAGTCTTGAGAAAGAAGAATGGAACTGAAGGAATCAACCTGCCTGACATCAGGTTCTACTACAAAGCTACAGTCATCAAGACAGTATGGTACTGGCACAAAGACAGAAATATAGATCAATGGAACAAAATAGAAAGCTCAGAGATAAATCCACGAACCTATGGACAACTTATCTTTGAAAAAGGAGACAAGAATATACAACGGAGAAAAGACAATGTCTTTGACAAGTGGTGCTGGGAAAACTGGTCAACCACTTGTAAAAGAACAAAACTAGAACACTTTATAACACCATACACAAAAATAAACTCAAAATGGATTAAAGATCTAAATGTAAGACCAGAAACTATAAAACTCCTAGAGGAGAACATAGGCAAAACACTCTCCAACATAAATCACAGCAGGATCCTCTATGACCCACCTCTCAGAGTATTGAAAATAAAAGCAAAAATAAACAAATGGGACCTAATTAAACTTAAAAACTTTTGCACAACAAAGGAAACTATAAGCAAGGTGAAAAGACAGCCTTCAGAATGGGAGAAAATAATAGCAAATAAAGCAACAGACAAAGAATTAATCTCAAAAATATACAAGCAACTCCTGCAGCTCAATTCCAGAAAAATAAACGACCCAATCAAAAAATGGACCAAAGAACTAAACAGACATTTCTCCAAAGAAGCCATACAGATGACTAACAAACACATGAAAAGATGCTCAACAGCACTCATTATCAGAGAAATGCAAATCAAAACCACAATGAGGTACCATTTCATGCCAGTCAGAATGACTGCTATCCAAAAGTCTAAAAACTTAAAAGCCTTAAAAAACTGGAAATAGAACTGCATATGACCCAGCAATCCCACTTCTGGGCATACACACCAAGGAAACCAGAATTGAGAGAGACATGTGTACCCCAATGTTCACCACAGCACTGTTTATAATAGCCAGGACATGGAAGCAACCGAGATGCCCATCAGCAGATGAATGGATAAGAAAGCTGTGGTACATATACACAATGGAATATTACTCAGCCATTAAAAAGAATACATTTGAATCGGTTCTAACGAGGTGGATGAAACTGGAGCCCATTATACAGAGTGAAGTAAGCCAGTAAGAAAAACACCAATACAGTATACTAATGCATATATATGGAATTTAGAAAGGTGGTAATGATAACCCCACATGCGAGACAGCAAAAGAGACACAGATGTATAAAACAGTATTTTGGACTCTGTGGGAGAGGGTGAGGGTGGGATGATTTGAGAGAATGGCATTGAAATATGTATATTATCATATGTGAAAAGGATTGCCAGTCCAGGTTTGATGCATGAGACAGGGTTTTCAGGGCTGGTGCACTGGGATGACACAGAGGGATGGGATGGGGAGGGTGTAGGAAAGAGGTTCAGGACAGGGAATACATGTACACCCGTGGCAGATCGATGTCAATGTATGGCAAAAATACTACAATATTGTAAAGTAATTAGCCTCCAATTAAATAAATTTATACTTAAAATAAATAAATAAATAAATAACTACTTGGTGTTTTCCCTGGCCACAGGATCTGCCATTTTAAGACTCTTTGTGCAGTAATCTATACAAAACATCACCAGTTATTTTTCCTTCTTTAACACTATTATGACCTACACTATATATTTACTTATTGTCTACTTTATTGTCTTTCTTGCCTAGTAGAACATAAGTTTCATGAGAACAGGCTTATTGACAGTTTCATTTACCTCTCTATCCCTGAAACCTAAACAAAGTCTCAAGTAGTATTTATTCAATGGATAAGTTAATGAATTTCTTTAGAGTTGAAAGACTATAGTAAGAAAGTTAACTATACACTGGAATTTCTATACTGCAACTGAACAGTAGACTCTGATCACAGAAAAAGAAAGAAGAAAGGATGGAGTCCCCTCCATCTGCAGGTGACTGGCTAGGCACCCTGTCTGACTCTAACACTGAAGAAAGACCTCTGTTTTACATTTTCTTAGAGCTATTATTACATGTCAATTACTCAGTAAAGATGTCCATGTCAGCCCTAAATTCTGACTTAAATTCTACTGAGTATTCATCATTTAATCTTTTTTTAGCCATTATATATTTGCTTTTTACACAGGAATATCACAGTTAAAGTATCTTGAGGGAAAACCTTTAACTAATTAAAACATAGTAGCTTGAATATCTTTATGTTAAACAGGGATGCATGTAAATGTACGAAGTTCAAAGGAAGAATAAGTTGTTCTTGGTTGCACAATATAGAATTATAAAGCATGATCGCAAGGAGGCACATAATGTAATTTTACATTATTAACAGAATAGCCTAACATTCTCACCAGAGTTAAAACATTTCTTTTCCTTATTGATAGTTCTATACTTAATTTTTGCAATTTAGTATATCAGAATTGGGCTTCCCTGGTGGCTCAGATGGTAAAGAATCTGCCTGCAATATGGGAGACCCAGGTTCAATCCCTGGGTTGGGAAGATCCTCTGGAGAAGTGAATGGCAACCTATTCCAGTATTCTTGCCTGGAGAGTTCCATGGATAGAGGAGTGTGGCAGGCTACAGTTCATGGTATTGCAAAGAGTCAGACATGACTGAGCAGCTAACATATCAGAATTAGCTATGAAGCTTTCAAAATGTTGTGACTCTCTAGTCCTGTTCTCAGAGACTTGATTTCAAATTTATGGAAAATGAGTTCCAATCTAAATGTTTTAACAAGCTTCTCATCTTATTGTGAGGCAGATATCTGCAAATGTTGAGAAAATAAAACCTAAAGAAGTAAAATGTTCAAATTTTCTAATATCTTCATTTTTTGTGTTTCACACTGTCACTAAAACTGCCAAATCATTTGAGATTCAAATGAAGAAGAGGCAATTTTTGCCTAAATCCTACTTTAATATATGATGTAATGCCAACTATAAAATATGACTACACAATACAGAGTGAAGTCAACTTTGGCTAAATATCCACTTATTGTATAAATTAATTTGACTCACTTAAAAATAAAACCTGTTCATTATTTCTGTAGTTTTCAGAATTGTTTGGAGTCTTACTTGTGTTCTTTGACCATCAGCAGAGATTAAATACTATAAGTATTTGATGGATACATAGAGCTATATAAAGCATGTTATCTACATGAACACCAGATGTCTAATTCAGACACATTTATGTTATCAAAGTTTTCCTCACCCCCAATATCTCTGTCACTTCAAAAATCCAGCTAAGATGCTTTATTTTCCAAACATTATAATCTCTGATATAAAGCTCCCTTGGGTCATAAAATTTTAATAAAATGTTTTGGATACCTTAATAACAAGTCATTTGTGGGGACTTCTAAGACTGACCTATAATGATAAATTACACGTGCTGATCAAAGTAAGTTTCAAGTCAGAGAGCAAGGGCCAATTTAAAAACAGATGCTGATACAAAAGATTTTTTAACCTAATCTTTGAAATTTTGAAAGTCCAGAGCAAAAATTATGAATTGCAATTGGGTTACCAGGCCACAGTGAGTACAGAGTACCTTCATCTCTGGAATAAAGAATTGAATGTTTATTTAATCTTTTAGGCCTAGGCCTATAGATACTATAGTATCAATAATTTATTTTTGCATAGGAATGGCACACTATGCTGTAGTAAATTAGGCAAAATCTGGCATGCATTAGAGAAAAAAATCAATTTTAGTAACTTATTTGTTTTTGAGGCATTGTCTTTTATTTTATTTCAGGAAACAAAATGAGTTTGAGATTAAGTGTAGGTAAAGCAACAAATAACATGTGCAACTTCTTAACACTTACCGCCCATGTTATGGTCAGTTCTCTGTTGCTTCCACCTCCACCTCCTACATCTGAAGGAGCCACATTAGGTGCTGAAACAAACAAACAAAACCACAAACGAGAGGACATGTAATTTTTTTCTGATGTTAGATTTCTTATTCACTTAGAAACCATACACATTTTTTTTCTTTTACTAGAAAAGACAAGCTGCACACGATATACTCAATTATAATGACAATGTCCCAGAGTTTCTGTAATAATCTGATTTTCTGCCAAGATAAAAATTAATTCAGTGCTATAGGAAATGTGCTGATTTCCTTCACCAAAAGGTAGTGAAGCAAATTTGCCTTCCCTTTTAAATTTTTTCTGTGTCCCTTCATTTAATATGATTTTGAAAGATTGGACACATTTTGTTGGGAAAATATTTCAGAGCTCTTGTTTTGAACTCTATAAACTTCTAACAGCATACTGTTGGGTTAGTTTCATGCCTCAGTCTACAAATAACTGTTAAGAAATGGTATATTCACATTAACATAGGATTATGCTTCCCAAAGATATTTGGAAACATTACAAATCTAATACTGTTCTTGTGTTCTCATTTTCAATGCCTAAATCTCTTCAGGAACCCTGCTCTGTCAGGGTTCTCCCTTAGTTCTACCTTTTTATAACATCATTTGATTTTTTAGTCTCTCTACTGTAGTGACTATCCTTTGTAATCTCTCAGCCTTAAAAGTCATTGTATAATACTGCTTTACACTTAACCTCCAAGCCATCTCACCCTTTCTTGTCACTGAGGTGCAAAGGAGAACTGATATATGACTATTTTTGTACTTCAGTCTATAATCACTTTTTAACAATGCATAATCTGTTTTCCATGTCTTCATATTACTGAAATCACTTTCTCAAAAATCACAAAATTTCTTTTAACTACCAAGTCCAATGTCTTCTTTGTTTTTCTCCAAGTTATTCTCTCTCCTCAGAAGTCTTTCAGGGTGTATGCTATATATTATCAGATTAGTAGGTGGCTCACTGTTAAAGAATCTGCCTACAATGCAGAAGATGTGGATTCAGTCCCTAGGTTGGGAAGATCCCTTGGAGAAGGAAATGGAGATCCACTTCAGTACTTTTGTCTGGGAAATCTCATGGACAAAATGAATGCACTGGTTTACTTCAACAAAAGATAGTGAAGCAGATTTGCCTTCCTGTGTTTTATTTATTTGAGAACCTATAGTCCATAGGTTACAAAACAGTTGAACATGACTAAAAAATAAGACTAAATACTGTATCTTATAGTAGGCTCCATCTTATTGGATTTGCATCTAACTGGAGTTGTACAGATAAATTTTAAAGCAGTTTATTCCTGTACTCCAAGCACTTGGAGACCAGCTACCCAGCTACATGGAAGAAGACTGTGTCTTTACTGTGAACACACATTTTCCCACACAACTGCTATGACTCAGTCTGAGATATTATTCCCAGTTCTCTTAACGTTTTAAAGAACAGATGAAATGTCATTTCTTCCTTGACTTTCCAAATAGTCCTCTCAAAAGGAAACAGCAACACCTTGGAGAGAGTATTTACAGATCCTAACGTAACTGTGAGTCTCAAATACTTCAAAATTTCCGCTGTTAGTCATGAAAATTCTTTGCTGAACTATGTATAGTAATTATACAGAAACAAACAAAATGGAAGCCATTTTTTATATCTATAAAGTTAATTGGTTTACTTTCCAGATTAAGAAATTAATGTGAAGTTTGAGAGAATTTTTTATTCAACTGTCACCACATGAGAGTTAGAAATTAAATTTAGTGCATGGGGGTGTTAAAAGTTAATTTACTTGTAGCACTTTAGATGAAATACATATTGAAGGCGTCCTCAGGCCTAGAAAAGGAGATAATGACCTCAAGGGCCCTTGCTGAACCACCTGACTTCGGGGATGACAAAACTAAACTTCAAATCCCACCCTGATACTCCGGGCAGATTGCATCAGCCTGGGACCTCCCCCACCCCCTGCCCGGGACCCCACCCGCTCCTGTTTATCCGCAGACTGTCGTCTCAGCTGAAGATTACCCAGAACGCCCCGCCTGACGAAATCTTCCGAAGGACTTCTGCAAAACCGCCCCTTAAATAGGAAGCCTTCCTAATCCCGTAAACGCTCACCCTGGTCGTTAGACCGACTATCGCCCCTCCTTGCCTGGATAAAGGTAACCTGTCTCCCTTGAGGTCATCTTCCTTTCTTCATTGCTTTGTCTGGAACTATACCTTACACATATTGAAGGCTGAAACATTAGAATACTCTTGGAAATTCTTTAAACTCCATAACCCATGTTCTGAAGCCTAAACTCTACGTGCTATAGAAAAACAAAAAGCATGTTGTTTTGCAATCAATGAATAAGTCAAATTTTGTGTGCTTAGGTATAAATATTGTGGTGACAGGCAAGTAATTTAAAAAGTAACTCCAGAATAATTTATTATACTGGAATTTGTTGAATCAGGTATTGCCTTCATCAGGGCAAGTATTATTTGCCAAAGCATTTCACTATAATCCTTTTTATTATAATCAATATGAACCTTTCTTATTTAGAAAAGATCTAAAAATAGTCTGTTTATGTTATAGTGAATGTTTTTCCCATTTCATAACACTTATTTTAAAGATAATTTTGCTCTTCAAAGATCATCCATTGAGTTCATTATGCTGAAAACAAGACAAACAAAAGTTCAGAAATAAAGGTAGCTGTATCTCTTAACAGAGTGTCTTATACATTACTTGGAATAATAATTGATTTAATTTCCTTTTTTGAGCTTTGAATATTCATTTGTAAATTTAGCAGCTAAGGGACATTTTTTTCACAAGGGAATTGGACATATAACCTACACATCTGACATGAATCTGAGGAACTAGCTGTTCTGTATTTGTATTTAGAACTGCAGAAACAGGAGGACTTGGCCAAATAGTGATTCCGATCAGGGAAGTAAATTACCCTGAGCACAAGGAAGTTTATTTAACTTTAGGCTCCAAGGCATCTAACAGTGAGCAAACTAGACATTCTCTTAATGATAAATCATTAAAAATAATTTTGACAAATATTTTGGAAAAATATAAAGTTCTTGGATTAATCACAAATAAACAATTAAAAGTAGTGAGGTTTTTTAACTCATGCTTTTGCCATGATTTCAGTCTAACACTGATTCCTTAATGATGTTTTATAGGACAGCTTTTGAATTTTAGTTGTAGATCTAGAAAATATTTAAAAAGAAAATCAAGCCAATACCATGATTCATTTTTTCCTATGAAATGAAACTAATGCTATCAATTTTACTTTTAGATTTTGTGCTTAAATAATTTGCATATAAGTACCTTTGGGGACTTTAGCATTTTATTTAAGAATATGCAAATCACCTTGGGACATATTCTAAATTATAAAAATCATGGAGTAGAGGCTCTTGACTTAGAATATATTGATTATTCAATTCTTGTTAATTATTTCTTTAATTTAAATAGCTATTTTTACAGAGATAAAGTTACCATGGATATATTGGGTTGATCAAAAAAGATCATTTGGGTTTTTTCATAATGTCATCTAGAAAAACTTGAATAAACTTCCTGGCTAACCCAACAGCTTCTTATTTTAACTTGCATCAGAATTTCTTTGTGATTTAAAACATATTTTTTAGTAAAAAATTCAAAATGGCAAGTAATGCTCTGGAATCTAGATAAACAAAGGGATTAAAGTCTTACATCTGCTTTTATTCTATCTGTAAATATGTTTTCTTTCTGAAGAGATTAATAAAATTAATAAAGTCAAAAATTAATAAAATCAAATGAGCTGCATATTTGGATATTCAAATGAGTTGCCCATAACTCATGATCTACTGCTCTGACAGTGGAGCATATTGCTAACAATTTTAATGCATCTACCATGTTAAATTGATGCTCTTGGCAGGTGAGGAAGATCCTCTGTGGGAGGGCATGGTGACCCACTCTAGTATTCTTGTCTGGAGAATCCCATGACAGAGAAGCCTGGCAAGCTATGGTCCATAGCGTTGCAAAGAGTCTGACAAAACTGAAGCAATCTAGCACACACACATCAGATAAAAGAGATATAGGGGCTGAGATAGTTCACAAAAATATTAATGTCTTTAGGGCTTATCAGGCCAAATTTGTTGTTTGCTTATTAATCTAAATTTTAATCTCAAACAGGAAATTTAAAAGCATGTAGCCCAGTAAATTTGTTAAATTCTCAATGGAATGTTAATCTAAAAACAAGTAATCTGGGGAAAGTTCAGATGGGCAGAAAAGAATGCTAGAAACTGAAATAATCATAATAAATAGTAAATTTATTATTAATGCAAAGAACTCAGACCAATTATGGATATTTCATTTAAGTGAAAGAATGAACACTTCCCAGTTTATCTCACTGTATTAAAAACAAAAGCATCTAATGCATATGTTAACTTTATTTTGAACAAAACAAATTGCATTTATTAATGGATTTATCTAAATTTTAATATACAAATATCACTGTAGCTTTGATTACTACTTTTCATTATCCTCTATTAACTTACAATTTCCAGAACCATCCTCTTTTCCTTCTTGTTCCTCTTTTCCTACAAGTAATTTTAAGTACCAGTTATAGATACTATGCTGTGCTAAGCACTAAAGTTAAAATATGAATAAAATCTGATTTCAGTCCTGTAGATACTAATATAGTACAAGTTAAATATGTACAGTTAGTTTTAATTCATATGTTAAATATCTACAATGTATTAAAAAATCCCCAGTAATGGTTTGCTGGATGAATGTATGAAGCGAAAGTTGCTCAGTTGTGTCTGACTCTGTGTGACCCCATGGACTATACAGTCCATGGAATTCTCCAGACCAGAATAATGGAGCCTCTTCCTTCTCCAGGGGATCTTCCCAACCCAGGGATCCAACCCAGGTCTCCCACATTGCAGGTGGTTTCTTAACCAGCTGAGCCACAAGGAAAGCCCAAGAATACTGGAGTGGGTAGCCTATCCCTTCTACAACTGAGGTCTCTTGAATTACAGACAGATTCTTTACCAACTGAGGTATGAGGGAAGGACCAGATGAAAGTACAAATGAATGTAAGAAAGTCCAGCGTATTAAGACTCATCTAGAACTTTGAGAGGATTTTTACATATCACACCTAACTAAATAGTCAGGTTAACATTTTTAAAACGAGATTTTTCTATTGTATTATTAGTGACAGCTACTGAATTTAATGTAGCATCTTACTGGCTATTAAATATGTTCTTGATACCATTCTTCTCTTTTATCAAACATAGCTAAAAAATAAAAGTATATGAAAGAGCAGAATAGCTTCATTGGACATGAAGTTAAAGTTCTATACATGGTATGAAAGTGCTGATTCCAGTGCTATAGTATTTTTTCTCTTTTCCTTCTTAGTTGTGTCTGGTAAATAAATGGCAAAAGCTTTCAAAGCAAACCTGAGTATACCATTTTAGGATACTGACTTGCCAACTGTACCTGCAGAGCTATTAACCATGAGGGTTTGGTCTTACAATGACACATCACTTTGAAGGATGCTTTTGTTATCTCTCATTTACAGTCAAAATTAAATGGGTTACAAACACATCTTCTAATTCTTCATTTGGGACCATCCATTTTATAATGCACTTGTCTGAAACCAAAGAATATACCCAACTGTGTCTTGTGATCTTAACATTAAGTAATTGGACAGATAAGGGTGTATGCTGCACTAGATAATGTCCTGTCTTTCAGTCAGCATAATGAGGCACACAATACCCTTCCCATCAAATGGGAACTAGCCTTTATCTCATATAACAAATGTTGGCATCTCTGAGACTTGATATAATGGTACATGACAAGACAAATAACCCCCTGTTTCAGAAAGTATTTTTTTGTAATGATAAAAAATATAAATGTCCAATTTTATGAATACTCAATTTTTCAAAAACAGGATGAAAGAAAAAACAGCAATTAAAGAGAAAGTCTGTTGAATTTTATTGTATTAAATATAGAGACATATTCTTGTAAGATGTTTGAAATTATATGATCCTCTACTATGTTTAGAAGAATGGAAACATTGTCAAATGTGGTGATTTATTAGAGTAGATAATATTTTCTTATAAGCATATTAAAGCATAAAATGAGCATTGAGAGCATAATAAAAATTTGATTCAGCAAATATTGCGTACTGGAAAGTACTAACTTTGCTTTCCTTACATGTTTCTAATCATTAAAAGATTTCCTAAGGTAAATAATTTCCACTTAGAGATGAGAAAATTGAACTTTAGGGAGGTTGAGTAATGTGCCTCTAATCACAGAGTGTTTAAATGATGGGACCAATATTCTACTAAAGGATCAATGTCCCAGAGCTTTAATACTGCACATTGTCCTTCTAGGAAGTTGTATAGGAGCAAAGTTTTTATAATTACAAAGCCCTTAATTTGAATTCCAGCTCTGCTTCACGTTAACTGAATGGGATATTGACTTTGTCTGTAAATTAGAAATAATAGTACAAGTGAATAAAGTTACATTGTGGGAATTAAATGGAGCAATGAAAGTAGAGAGCTTAGCACTCTGAGATAGCATACAGAAAGTACATAAATGATAGTAGGCATAAAAGTTGATTAATAAAGGATCTAAAATATTTTCTTATGAAAGGTTAAAAAATGTATTAGAGTATAGGCTTTATTTTTTTACAATTGAAAGGAATGCATCACTTCACTATATCGCTATAGAGTCATATCTTGCATTGTGAATAAGACTGTTACTACTTCATGTGTTTGTTTTGTGTTTGAAGACTTTTAAGAGAAGTTGTTTTCCAAGCACACTAGAGAGAGAATTAAGTCCTTAACAAAATACATTTCAGCAAACATAATGTTAGAGGTGATACTTAATGAAGGTGATGCCAAAAGTTATTGGTTGAAAGTAATAACCTTACTAAAATTTTAGGTTTGATATCACTCTGAAACAAATTGTTTCCAGCATTTCTAAGATAAGAAAACATTAAGGTTGGAAAGTCTTCAGATTTACATGAAAACGCCTGGCAAAATGCACGTCAAAAAGTATTCTAGTCTTCTAAATATGACATTAAATATAAATTATATTCAGAGATTCACATATGAAAGATTAAATCTTTTTCTATGAACATTTTTATTGTTGCTCTTAAAAACATATTTCATTTAATTGATTCTAAACTGAGATTAAAAAATTAAAAACCTAAATTCTTATGATAATTCTGGCCAGATGATCAGCGAAAGTACACTAAAACAATAAGTTTTGAAATAAATAATTCTTTGGTAACAAAATTTCTCATAAGGAAAAGGGAGGGTCTACTAACATTCTCAATGCCAGAGAAAATATCTTCCCTCCCCATGAACAATGTTATTTTTGGATTAGAATTAATTCCTTTTACTGGTCAACATAGGACAGAAAATTAATCAAGCTCCATGAAATAAAAAAAAAAGCTGATATCTGAGGTAAATTTGTTATAATTTTTAACTGAAATTGGCTTATTTTGACTGACTTAACCATTTGATATTTTTGCAATTTTATTTAGAAAATGAATACTTGAAGCAAGTACATGATCTCTCAGCATGAATTATGTGGTTTAAACCGCCAGTCAGATAATGTCCCAGTTCCTTTTTATTTTTGATTTTCAAGAACGGACAACTGTGTTCAGTTAATCACATAGAAGCTTCTATTACAAACATAGGAGGCTTTAATAATAAAAACCAAACTCAAGGATCCTGGCTACGTGGTATCTGCATTCTCTAAAGCTGCAATTTATATTATCTCTGTATCCTAAGATTTCTTTGGGGTAGAGTAAAAGAAACAATTGTGTTCATTTCATAGGTGGATATATGAAGGCAAATAAAAAATGGCTTTTAAGTCATATCTATTTTTGTAATTGAGAATGAAATGTGAACTTCTACTAGAACACTAATAAAGTTTCATATAAAAGACTGTGCTTTTAAAACCTGCTTGAGAAACCACCTTTAAGAGAGAAAGTTGAATGTATCAGGTCTGGATTTTAATTCTGAATCTTGAAAGTAGTTATATCAACCTAGGCAAACTATTTAGTGTCTCTGAGTCTGCTACTTATTAATGAGTATTGGATTATAATACATTCCATTAAAACTATTAAAAAACTAAGATCATGGCATTCGGTCCCATTACTTCATGGCAAATAGAAGGGGAAAAGGTGGAAGCAATGACAGATTTCCTCTATTTTGGCTTTAAAATCATTGTGGCCAGTGACCACAGCCATGAAATCAGAAGAAAATTGCTTCTTGGCAGGAAAGGTATGACAGACCTAGACAGTGTGTTGAAAAGCAGAGAAATCACTCTGCAGACAAAAGTCAGTATAGTCAAAGCTATGGTCTTCCTAGTGGTCATGTAGTGTTGTGAGAGCTGGACTGTAAAGAAGGCAGAGGGCCAAATAATTGATGCCTTTGAACTGTGGTGCTGGAGAAGACTCCTGAGAGTTCCTTGGACAGCAAGGAGATCAAACCAGTCAATCTTAAAGGAAACCAACCCTGAATATTCATTAGAAGGACTGATGCTGAAGCTGAAGCTCTTATTTTGGTCAACTGATGCGAACAGCTGAATCATTGGAAAAGTCCCTGCTGCTAGGAAAGATTGAGGGTAGAAGGAAAAGAGGGCATCAGTAGATGAAATGGTTGAATGGTATCTCCGATCAAATGGACATGAAGTTGGGTAAACTCCAGGAGATGGTGAGGGCCAGGGAAGCCTGGTGTGTGGCTGTCTATGGGGTTGCAAAGAGTCAGACACAACTGGGTGCCTGAACAATAACAACAATATAATACCTACCTCAAAATATTATTAGGAGGATTAACTGAAATATATGTGAAAATACTCAGCTCATATCAGTATTTTTGTGTTTCTATTCTTCTTTTATTATAGAATCATCTATTTTATCTGGTAAATTACATGAAGTTACATGAAACTTTAAGAGAGAGTTTACTGATGGCAGTCTCTGTGAATAATTTAGCTTTAAAAACTAAAGACAGTACAATTCATAATTATATTTAGAAGTTAGGCCAAGGGATTGATGTAGCCAGAAATGTGAATAAATGTTATTAAGATAACACAGCAGAATTTTAATGGCATTCTGTCATCCATTTAAAATATTTTTCCCCAAATAAAGCACTGAAGTTTGGCAAGGCATAGTAAAAGTAAACAAACTCAGAGAGTCTACAAAACATTTTCATTTTCATAGACAAGGAATAATAAAGAAAAGTTATTATTAGAATCAGAACAATATTTTTTCCCAGAAATGCAAAGGAGAAGGAAAACAGAGTGGAATATTTCTTGTATGAACAGTTATTAAAATGGAGTTGGTGTTCAGGCTAAAAATTGAACCTAAATTGGAAGAAAAGCTATGGTTGAGCTGAAAAGAGCACATTTAGAGTGACACCTAATGCTCAAAAGAACACATTATGACTATTTCTAATGTGCTCTGACTCCCCAGGTGTACAGATCTGAGAGTCTCCATCACTTTCTCTCCACAGCCTGCTCATCCTATTCTCCTGCCCATACTTCCATCCATGTTACCTTTCAATTATAAATGTCTGTGAAAGACAGAAAAAAAAGTGAGCCTTCTAGATCATGGAAACTGTTTACATGACTCTGCCTGGTTAAGATTCACAATTTACATTAAAATTTATATTCTAAATGGGCTTACCTGGTAGCTCAGATGGTAAAGAATTTGACTGCAATGTCAGAGATCCAGGTTTGATCCCAGGGTAGGGAAGATCCCCTGGAGAATGGAATGGCAACCCACTCTGATATTCTTACTTGGGGAATTCCACGGACAGAGGAGCCTGGTGGGCTACAGTCCATGGGGTCACAAACAGTCAGACATGACTGAGACTAACATTTTCACTTATAGTCTAAACACCAAATTCATTTAAGTAGTGTATAGAGGATCACAGACTTGCCTCTATTTACCTCTTTCCCACTAATTATGTAAAAATATTTTAAAGTTTTATATCTTCTCTTTTGATTTTTGACTTCTTGGCACATAATGTGCACACATCTGTGAAATACATATATATATATGTTTTTACTTACTTCACAGCATTATTTCCAAATATGTTCAGTTACATAGTAAAGTATCACTGAATTTATAAAACTTTTAAATTTTAAAATGTTGTTTCTACATACCAGCGCCATCTGTTTTAATTTTGTTTGATGGTATACTGGGCTCTCCTATACCCAATGTATTGGTTGCTACCACACGAAATTCATACTCCATCCATGGGATTAAATCCACTGCTCTTGCTGCCTCCATGTTTCCTTCAATAATTGGGGGATCTAAATAAAACAAATATTAAATAGAGAATATTAGTTGAGTAACATCACTCTTATAATTCCCTATTTTTATTTTACTCTTTTGAGAAAATGGCACATATTCCACTAAGTCAAATAAAAATAAAAACTAGGATGACAAAATGTTAATTACATTTAAAGAAGTAAGAAGAGAGGTCCTTGAGAAAATCTTAGACCTTAGAAAGACAGACACACATCTGTATTATTTATTTAGTAAGTATCGGCCGGGAGCACTAAGATTCTGCTCTTCTGACTGACTCCCGGGTCAGGTCTTTGCTGCTAGTCCACCGACTACACTCTGAACACTGAGAATATGTATTCTGAAGACAGAATCCAGAAAGATTCTTGACGCAAGGGTATGATTCAGGAAGTTAAAATTTTTCTGGACTCAAACTGATACAGTGTATGGGTAACAAATGATTGATTAGTACAAGTACCTATATGTTTATACTCTTTCGTTGTTAGTTTTTAGATTTAAACCCAAATCATTTGGGGCAGTTATTAATAAATGTTAAAATAATTCATCCATATTTATTTACCATTCAGAATTTATGCTATTAGATACTAACAGGAAAATTATACCTTAGGAGTAAGATGTGCTTCAAGATTGCTTATTTAGTTGAGGTATTAGAAAACATACAACCAAGGCAGGACCATACATTATTTTCAGTTAGTTCTCCTAAAATATTCTTAGGGCTTCCTTGGTGTCTCAGACGGTAAAGCATCTGCCTACAATGTGGGATACCCGGGTTCGATCCCTGGGTCAGGAAGATCTCCTGGAGAAGGAAATGGCAACCCACTCCAGTATTCTTGCCTGGAAAATCCCATGGACAGAGGAGCCTGGTAGGCTACAGTCCACGGGGTCGCAAAGAGTCAGACATGACAGAGCGACTTCACGTCACTTCATCTTCTATCTCCTCCACCACACCCTCACACCACATCAGAATCTGTTTGTCTTATTTCATATACATAAGAACTAATTTTAGGTAATTGGAAGAGGAAAGATGAAGTTTTGACTGTGCAGAACCCTCACAGAAAAAGGGGAAACACAGGGCTCATTGTTATGACATTGGGTACAGTCTTCCTCACTAGATGCCTTTTAATGATTTTGAGCTTCCATGATTTGAATAGTGATTGTCCCTCCCCCGCCAAAAGGTCTGTCTATGTTCAAACCACCAGAACCTTGAATGTGACTTTGTTTTGCAAGGAATTTATAGACCATTTTAATTTTAAGACTAAAATCAAGTTAAAAATCTTTGGCTAAAATCACCCTGGATTATCTAGATGGATCCTAAATCCAGTGACCAGTGTTCTTATAAGAGAAACACAACAAGGAAACAGAGAAGAGGAGGGTGAAAGGTGACCACAGAGGCAAAAACTGAAGTGAAGCAGCCACATGCCAAGGAGTATTTAGAGCCTCTAGAAGCTGGGAAAGGCAAGGAATGGGTTGTTCCCTGAGATTCTTGGAGACAGTACAGCCCTGCCAGCACCATGATTTTGTACTTCTGTTGTAAACCACCCAATCTGTGGTAACATGTTATGACAGCCCTAGGGAATTAATACAGAGATTTAGAGGCAGAGACTGATGGAAATATCTGTGAGTTTGTGAGTCTGGAAAGTACAAGTTAAAAAGTATAACAGAAGGGTCAAGGAGGCTGTGGGATACTCTCCTCCGCTACTTATGCTGCAAAACCCCAGCCCCATTTAAATGTCTGAAGAATGGAAATGTTGAAACTGTTCTAAAGGGCCATTCTTGGCAAGAGCATGGTGCTCTCAAGATGGTAAAACCCACACTGGGGCTTTTCCAAGCAGCTGGGCAGGCAACAGGTAGGGGCAGGTGAAGTTTGGGTCAGAACAGGAATACCCTGATGGATGTGCAGTAAAAACTCAGCTGATAAACTGACTCCAAACATGCATGAAGGTCCAATACTAAAATATCTCCAAACAAATGGGAGCTCAGGAGTATGTCCTGAGTAGAAAGTCATACTTGACTACAGAAAATATTTGGAAGAATGGTGAGAGATAAAGAAAATTCAACTGGAGTTATTTTAGGGTGTTTTAGATTCCAGATGAAGAAGTATGATCTGTGACTAAGTTAAGTCTGAGGTGAAGAAAGAACACGCAAAGACCCTTGGAGTTACGTTACAACCATGAGAAGACAGGCCTCAGTGGGAAACCCTTGGCCTAGTGATGCAAATGACTTTCAAAACAGGAAATTGGGAGTGGGTGTTAGGAAGATAAACTTTCAAGATGTACCTTATGAATAATTAAAGAAGGAATATTATATCAATAAGCTAATAATATATCTACAAATATAGCTAAAGGTGTAAAAGCTCCTCTTTTTAAGAACAAAACCAGTTATGATCATTCTTATTAATATACACTAACATCAGCACCTATGAGATGGTAAGTATTTAAAACAAAAAAGTTTTTGGCATATCTTTACAATACCCCCTGTATAAAACCATTTATATAAGTAGTAGGGCTAATCTAGCAAAAATGGCAAATACCAGTCATTTTAGAAAAATGTACCTAGAATTAAATGTGGTTCTGTATCTGGCCTGCTTTCCTTCTCCAGAAGGGGTCAGGACTTCTGACTCATACTACGTCACAAGAACAGGATTTAAAAGTTTGCTTTCTAATTTTTTTTTTCCTGTCCAATCTTGAGCTAAGCAGCCCATATCGTCATTTTACAATTAGAACCTCAAGATTGGCTATGTCCATACCAGGCCATGCTCATAATAAATCTCTATGTCCCACTTATTTACTCCTATTTGTCATTTATGGAGATATATATATATATATATATATATATATGTATATATACACACACACATCCATATATATGCTTGTGTTTCTTTTACTTCTTAATCATGTTTTGGGGCCACTCAAGGCCTCATATACCTAGTATGATGTCTTGCAGGTAAAAGTACTTGATAAATACTTGTAGAAATTGTAAACAAAATACAAATACAGGGGTTGTGCTTATTTAGAGTCTACAATGTCTCAGCACAACCATGTGTACAACAATCACTTTATTTTTTCCTTCAACCCTGAATCAGGCAGACTACTCGTAGTGGAAAAGAGGGCATTATATTACTTGAACCCTCCAAAAAATATCCATGCTTTATGATGTTTATATCTATATTCAAATCATAAATTATCCTGCCTTGTCTAAAGCAGAGGATAAAGCTCGTCTCCATCCTCTTAAACTCTCTCCCATTCTCTTTAACTCTGAATTGGTATTTTCTGATTTCTCTCCTCCACTGCTACTATGTTTTACCTCATTTTTATTTATTTTATTCATAGCCCTAAATGTTCCTATAAAAAGGATTTGTACCTCTTGTAATTTTATCCAATCCCTTTAGCCTTGGTAGAAGCTAATGGATGTATTTTATTTTTCCAAAACCACCCACACAGATAGGTTGGAAGCAAAGGTCATCTTTCCTTTGGAAAGAGTTTCATGCCCCAAGCCAAATGGACAATAATCAGGAGCAGAGGGACTTTGTGTCTCCTTTCTTCAGCCAAGTCTCTTGCAACCTGTTTGCTATTTCTGGAGTCAGAAAGAGAGGTGAGTACTTTGCATAACAGAGGCAAGTACCCAGAGTTAGGACTGAGAGCTCAAGTTCCTGAGTTTCTATTGAGTCAGTTCTGAGTCAGGTCATTTTTTACAGACATCAGTGTAGAAAATCAGATTTTTAACTGTATAAGGTCAGAGGCTTCTCTCCATTTAAAAAAAAAAAGTAAAATGTTGTATATTAATCTGATGGGTATTCAGATTGGATGCAAAGGGATATAGAATAGGAGACATAAATCTTACTTTAATACTCAGATCAAAAGACCCTTCTTTAGAAGGTCTTATTTTGATAATCAGCCCTAGCAGTAACGTAGAGATATATTTTCAAATAGTTTTAGCCCATAATCCTCAGAGTTAAAAAAACAAATTCTAGCTGTTCTTTGGAGGAAAAGATAAGCAAGCCTCATGGGTATCCCAAGGCCAAAAGTTACAAGGTTTTGGTTTCTGGTGTTTTGTCATATGCTTTGTATTGCTGTGCCTTCTAAACCACGTTGACTAATTCTTTGAGCAACTTTAGAAACACACAGACTGAGAAAAAGTAGATGTTTCAAAAATAACTCCAGGCAATGTAACCACCTGTTCTAGATTCTCCAATGTTGCCATAGTAAGTGCTGCTATTTCCTCAGGATTTAAATACAATCCAAATCCTCAGGATCTTCCATTTCAATCTCAAACACAAGTTTTTGAAAGTACCTGGAAACAATTACCCACTTGGGGATTCTAGCTGAAAAAACCAGTCCATGGTTGGAAAATGAAAATGGGCATTTAAAGGCCTCTCTCTGGCACTGACACAGCTACCCTGTGTGATGTTAGAGGCTCTAGACCCAACACACAGACCATTTGGCAGGACTCAGGGAGGAGCCAGAGGTGTGCCAAAGTTCCTTGAAGAGAAAGAGAAGTAGGCTGTGCTTCAGCGTCCCAGAGTGTGTGATTCGTTGATTCTTCTCTAGGGAGATTTGCATGTAGCCTCATAAAAACCCAGAAATTTTTATTTGAAATGAGAACAACAGAAGTGAAGCTCCAGAAAGGCAAACACGAAAACAGTACATTTTAAAATGCAAATCTCCTACAAGGAGCCTAATTATTTTTTCATTTTTCAATCTATTACCTTGGCAAAGATTAAAAAAAAAATTAATACTAAGTAGAGATATGGTAGAAAAGAAACTCATATACTGGTGGTAGAAGTAAAAACTTATACCTTTCTACAATGTAATTTTGCAGTATAACTCATGAGCTTAAGCATGCTTACAGTCAATAATTTAACTTATAAATGTTTATTCTGAGGAAATAATTTAAAATTCAAAGAAACATTTATGTACCAAGATGATAATTGCAAAGATTTATAACAATTCTAGTCTTCCACATGATAGAACTTTAAACATAAAGACATTTTTCTTCCTTTTCTTTCTTTTTTTTTTTTTGAGAACATATCCGAGGTTCTCTCAATTGTTCCTCATAGCACAGTTTCCAGGCCATTTTATGTTCTGGCCAACATTTCTCTTCCACACAAACATACACACCATCACCAGCAGTATTCTATAATTTTTCCTCTGAAAGCAGTAGCATATAATCCAACATAACATTTTAAATCTGACCTGAGCATCTCAAGGAACTCTAGGAATGGTATCAAATTTATGTTGTTCATCCCCAAAAATGTTCAAGAGAAGTAATACTTACAGTAGCTTGTTTTAAAGATGTGCTTTCCATTATTTCATGTCATTATTCTAAGCTTAATCTTTAGAATGCTGAAAGCTAGTATCTGAAAACTACCTATTGGACAGCTAAAATAACTACCTTTATAAAACTGAATTTAATTTGGCATCTCCTTTCTTCAGTGGACACCACTATAAATAAAAACCATGTGATTTTTATTTTTGCATTGGTTGTAAAAATTATTTTTCACTTTCACTTAGTAAGGGAGGAAGCAGACAGAACAGGCTCCATCTTGAAAGCAGGACTGTATCTTGGGCTGGACTGTGGACTTTGAGCTATACGCCCAGTATCTATGGAAAGAACATACCAACTGGAAAACCAGACCCCCGGATGGGAGAGCCCCCGGGCTCGTACCTAGACTCTCCATTGCCTAAAAGAATACCCTAATTATCTGTGTAACCGAATAGAATCATAAATCCTATTGTGCTTATTGGGGTATGACCACAGGCCTATTGATAATTGTCCACTGTTAACTACCTAGGCTTAAGGCATATGAATCACGGGTTTAAGGCATGCGAATCATGGGTTAACTTTGATTGTATCTTTCTTTTCCTTTGTACAGACTAGTTTCAGAGAATTTGGGAAGGTGGGTTTGAGCATGTACACTTAGGGTATATAAGGTTTTCACAAAAACTGGTCGGGGTCCTTGGCTAAGGGGAGACTCTGCCTTGGGCCCACCGGTGTAATAAACTGCACTCCACTATCTGCATTGTCCTTCCGAGTGAGTTTGTTTCCCGGAATGTGTGGCTACAACATTAGGATACAATCACAAGAGAACAATACTGATACAACTAACAAGAAGAGCATATAAAATAATGTAAATAATAATAGTATTTGCAGAGCCCATTAGAGGTTGAATTTGTTAAGAAATCTAATGAACTAAATCATCATTGGTAGAGTCATGGGGAAGAGGAGGAAGTAGTCACAAATGTTCATAAAAGAAAAACTCAGTTTAACTTTTCAATTTAAAGACAGAGTGCAAGCTGGCATGACTTTTTTGAATCCCTGGAAGATAAAGGAGAGTCTTTTCCTGTTGCCCAGTTCTTTTTTGTAGATGTATTCATTAAAGTTTGGAAGCAGAAGAGTGCTGAGAGATCACCCTTAAAGGCAATGTTTCTATATCTCACTGATATTGTTGGTAAAAATATGAAGATTATTCTGATAAACTCAGGTAAATCAGGTAAGCTCTAGAGTAATCATTAAGTTTTTATATTTAGAGAATTTCATTAAATTAGTTAAGTTTTTATGCTAGAAAATATTCATAATACAAAAGAAAGCAATAAAGAAGGAATAGAAAGACATAAACATGAAATATTTAGAAGGCAAAAATATCAGTCAAATATAAATTCAACTACACCAGTGATAATATCAAATATTAATGGTTTAAATACTCTAATCAAAAAGCAGAGATTGTAGGGCTAGATATAAAATAAGATCCAACGATATGCTGTCAACAGAAAATATACTTTAGATTCAAATATACAAATAGGTTGGCAATTGTGAAAGATATAACACGAAAACAGGAACCATAACAAACAGAAGTGGCCATGCTAATATAAGAAGCACCCTATTCAAATGCAACTTTTGCTTCCCTATATCCCTTCTCTGTAGTTTTTTTTTTAGCACTAAACACCATGTGACTTACTTTACATTTTAGTTAGTTGCTTACTACAGTCTCTCCTAGTAGAATGTAAGCTCTTTAAAGATAGAGCTATGGCATTTGGTTTGGGGTTGTTTTTTTTTTCTCTCTCTTTTACTCACAGCTGGTCAATTATGAATCCAGCATCTAGGACAGGTTCAGACACACAATGGGAGCTCAATATGTATGCATAGCCAGGGATAGAATAGTGAATCAAACAAAAGTCTTCCTTCTCATGAAACATAATTTATAATAGAATAATTTTTTTAGTGAGAAGCATATTTTATTGAGCTATATAGTAAGCATACATGGTTAATGGAGATGATTGCAGTTATTATTCCTTTCTCAAACTCAAACCAAATTTTAAACATATGTGTATTTCATTTGCTCTCCAGTATCTATCAGTTCAGTTCAGTTCAGTCGCTCAGTCGTGTCTGACTCTTTGCAACCCCATGAACCACAGCACGTCAGGCCTCCCTGTCCATCACCAACTCCCAGAGTCCACCCAAACCCATTTCCATTGAGTCGGTGATGCCATCCAACCATCTCATCCTCTGTTGTCCCCTTCTCCTCCCCGCCTCAATCCTTCCCAGCATCAGGGTCTTTTCCAATGAGTCAGCTCTTTGCATCAGGTGGCCAAAGTATTGGAGTTTCAGCTTCAACATCCGTCCTTTCAACGAACACCCAGGACTGATCTCCTTTAGGATAGACTGGTTGGATCTCCTTGCAGTCCAAGGGACTCTCAAGAGCCTTCTCCAATACCACAGTTCAAAAGCATCAATTCTTGGGCACTCAGCTTTCTTTATAGTCCAACTCTCACATCCATACATGACCACTGGAAAAACCATAGCCTTGACCAGATGGACCTTTGTTGGCAAAGTAATGTCTCTGCTTTTTAATATGCTGTCTAGGTTGGTCATAACTTTCCTTCCAAGGAGTAAGCGTCTTTTAATTTCATGGCTGCAATCACCATCTGCAGTGATTTTGGAGCCCAAAAAAATAAAGTTTCTCACTATTTCCATTGTCTCCCCATCTATTTGCCATGAAGTGATGGAACCGGATGCCATGATCTTAGTTTTCTGAATGTTGAGCTTTAAGTCAACTTTTTCACTCTCCTCTTTCACTTTCATCAAGAGGCTCTTTAGTTCTTCTTCACTTTCTGTCATAAGGGTGGTGTCATCTGCATATCTGAGGTTATTGATATGTCTCCTGGCAATCTTGATTCCAGCTTGTGCTTCCTCCAGTCCAGCGTTTCTCATGATTAACATCAATTTGACTGGATATCAAAGATCATCTACTGTTTTATCACTGCCACCCATTTTCATTCTATTTGGAGAAGCAGAAACTGCTTGTAGATTATTTTATCAAATATATAAATGGTTTAAAAATTGTTTTTCAAATGGTTGGATTTTGCCACGTATGTTTATAGATAATTCTTATACTCACAAGTATAATGTAATAAAAATGTTTCACTTGTTTCTAATTCATTTGAACTTCTTAAACTTATATACAGAATCACTCAGTGTGTTCAACTTTTTGCGACCCCATGGACTGCAGCACACCAGGCTTCACTATCATTCACCATCTCCCAGAGTTTGCTCATACTCATTTCCATTGAGTCGGTGGTGCTATCCAACCATCTCGTCCTCTGTTCTCCTCTTCCCTCCTACTTTCAATCTTTTCCAACATCAAGGTATTTTCCAATGAGTCAGCTCTTCTCATCAGGTGGCTAAAGGATTGGAACTTCAGCATCAGTCCTTCCAATGAATATTCAGGCTTGATTTCCTTTAGAATTGACTGGTTTGATCTCTTTGCAGTCCAAGGGATTCTCAGGACTCTTCTCCAACACCACAATTTGAAAGCATCAATTCTTTGGCACTCAGCCTTCTTTATGGTCCAACTCTTACATCCATACATGACTACTGGAAAAACTATAGCTTTGACAAGACGGACTTTTGTCAACAAAATGATGTCTCTGCTTTTTAATCCTCTGTCTAGATTTTTCATAGATTTTCTTTCAAGGAGAAAGAGTCTTTTAATTTCATGGCAACAGTCACCATCCACAGTGATTTGGAGCCCAAGAAAATAAAGTCTGTAACTGTTTCCATTGTTTCTCCATCTATTTGCCATGAAGTGATGGAGCTGGATGCTTTATGAATGCTGAGTTTTAAGCGAGCTTTTTCACTCTTTCCTCTTTCACCTTCATCAAGAGGCTCTTTAGTTCCTCTTTGCTTTCTACGATTAGGGTGATATCATCTAAATATCTGAGGTCACTGATATTTCTCCTGGCAATCTTGATTTCAGCTTATGCTTCATCTAGCCCGGTATTTTGCAGATGTACTCTGAATAGAAGTTAAATAAGCAAGGTGACAATATACAACCTTGATGTACTCCTTTACTAATTTTGAATCAGTCTGTTGTTCCATGTCCAGCTCTAATTGTTGCTTCTTGACCTGCATACAGGTTTCTCAGGAGGCAGTTTACATGGCCTGGTATTCCCATCTCTTGAGGAATTTTCCATAATTTGTTGTGATCCACACAGTAAAATGCTTTAGTATAATCAATGAAGCAGAAGTAGATATTTTTCTCGAATTCTCTTGCTTTTTCTATGATCCAACGGATGTTGACAATTTGACCTCTGGTTCCTCTGCCATTTCTAACACCAGCTTGTACAGCTCTAAATTCTCAGTTCAGGTATTGTTGAAGTCTAGCTTAGAGGATTTTGAGCGTGACCTTGCTAGCATGTGAAATGAGTGCAATTGTGTGATAGTTTTAACATTCTTTAGCATTGCCTTTCTTTGGGATTGGAATGAAAACTGACCTTTTCCAGTCCTGTGGCAACTGCTGAGCTTTCTAAATTTTCTTTCTTCAGACTTAAGTTGAAAAAAGTAGGGAAAACCACTAGGCCATTCAGGTACTGTAGAGAATTGTTTAGTACTAAAATATATCCTGTGCTGTGCTTAGTTGCTCAGTTGTGTCCAACACTTTGCAATCCCACGGATTGTAGTCCACCAGGCTCCACTGTCCATGGGAATTCTCCTGGTAAGAAAACTGGCGTGGGCTGCCATGCCTTCCTCCATAGTATCTTCCCCACCCAGGGATCAAACCCAGGTCTCCCACATTTCAGGCAGACTCTTTACTGTCTGAGCCACAAGCAAAGCCCAAGAATACTGGAGTGGGTAGCCTATCTCTTCTCCAGAGGATCTTCTCAATCCAGAAATTGAACCAGGGTCTCCTGCATTGCAGGTCAATTCTTTACCAACTGAGCTACCTGAGAAGCGCTAAAATGTATCCTAAACCCTTGTTATAGATTTAAAATTTATATTTCATTAATTTCCCATGATAAGAAGACATTATCCTAAAAAGGTGAATTTAAATTAAAACTTCTCAGGGAGCAAACAAATAAATTCCATTATGTAAAGATTAAAATGAGCAGGTTTAAGTTATGCTGGGACTAATTCTTGTTGTTGTTGTTTTTAAAGGAGCATTCTATCTACTTTTGTCTTTTTTTCTCCCCTTTGTGACAACAAAAGCCATATTTTATGCCTCTTCCTTATGCATCTAAAATAAATTCTGATAACTACAAGTTTGGTTAGAAATATTGTCAACAATGACAAGGATAAAACAGCCTTATTTTATCAAAACAATCCTCCATCTTCTTTGATATCTATGAGAAAATAAGCTAGTGTGTGATATTGAAGACTAGCGATAACAAATGACAATGGTAATAACTTCTACATGAGGGAAAGTACCCACTTACTCTTAGAATTTTTTTTTTCTTTTAGAAAATCTGAATAAAATATGAGGGGAAAAACAGTTGAGGTACTAAACTTCTTTTATAAAACCTGTTTTGAGGAAATTCAAGCCAGACAGGAGCATACTGAGTTATGGTAGTAAGATTTAAGTGTTTAATCTTTGTGATCAACTGTCTTTTTTTATGCAGAACTATAGTACCTATGTAATTGTATAAAAAGGTAATAAATAATATTATAGATACCATTTGCCAAAAGCACCTCCTCTATACTTTTTTCCTAATATATCTTAGACTTATACATAGCTTAAATAAGAAACCCAGGAGGCCTCTCTTTGCTCCCCCATTATATTACTAGATTAGACACTCTGCTTCTTCCCT
Source organism: Odocoileus virginianus (assembly GCF_023699985.2). Lineage (NCBI taxonomy): Eukaryota > Metazoa > Chordata > Mammalia > Artiodactyla > Cervidae > Odocoileus > Odocoileus virginianus. The sequence goes on from NC_069697.1 coordinate 36,735,335, forward strand.
TATAGCTTTAAAACATTTAGTTTGTTGTGATTTTGTTTACTACCAAAGTGTAGGGTTACTAAAAAAATAATTTTTTTAAAGAAAATTACAGGGTAGATAATAAAAAAGAATTCATCTCAAAACATGAACAGATTAATCAAACGAATGAACTCACCTGTCTTTGCATCTTTCCAATCATCCGAAAGAATAGTCTTCGTCTGGATAGTGTACTTAGATATAGGACTATGATTGTCTGAACCACGGCTCCAAGTAAGTGCCACGGAAGTGGCTCTAATGTCTTCTATTCGCAGACCACCTGGAGGGCCTGGAGGGCCTGGAATAAAAATTTGGGTAATGAATCAATGAATCCCAGCCAGTGAATTGAGTGCATATTGGAATACAAAATTGCCTTCCTTGCAATTAATCTAAAGAATATTTACACAATGAAATCAGTGTTGCCACATTCCTTTTAAGCATAAACTATAAGAAACAATACTAATGGTATTTATAGTTTTTACTAAATGATTTCATGATGTCTTTTTTATGAAGAGAGATAAATGCCATCCTTTAAAAATGGCATTATTATTCAGGATATATATGATAATCTTTGACTCATAAAATGCAATTGACATCAAGGAACCTAACAGATTTTAATCATAGTGAGATTTACTGAAATTTTGCTGAATACATGAATCAGAGCAGATGACGGTGTCTAGATATGAGGATAGTTAGTCATAGTTTCATTCTGCCTCCCCAAAATGGAACAAATACTTTTTAATAATTCTAAATGTTATAGTTAATTTATTTTACTTGGAATAAAAATTTCTGAAAATGACTGTATGTATCATTTCGTGTAACACATTCCATGTTAGTTAAAGTAATAGAAATAATGTTAAAAAAATTTTCTATGTATATAAAAGGTAGAAAACAACTATTAATTCAGGCATACCAGGCATGATCTAAAAACATCAAATAATATACTGAAGAAACTTAGGTCAGAAGAATTACTGCATAAGACAATGTTAAAAATAGGATTTCACAGATGCTTAATAACTCAGTATTAATATTATTCATTTATTCTCTAAACAGAGAACACTGTGTTGAATGGTAGAAATGAAAAGATAAATGAGACGTAACTTTCAGGCTTTGAACAGATCTTTGTCATGAAAAGGGTGAAATGGCACAGCAAATAAGTAACTGTAAAAGACAGTAGCGAACACCAGGATTATGGTTTACAACATACTTATACTTTGCATCATGATTTCTTCTTTTTAAAATTGTGAGAAAAAGTTCTTTAGATGGTAATGTAGTGTCTGTCACTTACAATGCTAAACAAGGTTCTGTTGCCAGAGAACTCCTAAAATAGACATTTCAGACAATGACATCACTTGTTTTCTTTGCATCAGAAAGGAGGCCATCCCCGATTGAATTAGGCACAGTGAACAAAATAATCAACAATGTTAGTAAAGTGGCAAACTTTTTAAGTATTAAATAAAACACATGTGTTTATCTTTTAGGTGAAAGCAAATACAAAGGGAAATCTTGAAAGCACCTAGAGAAAATGAGCACATTATTTAAGTGCCTTCCTGTTTAAATGTCAGATCAGCTGCTTTATCTACAGGGCCTTGTTCTCAATGGGCTTTACAGAGGTATAGATAACACTCCAAACTTGCACCAATTTCTTTGCAATTGGTCCCAAAGGGAAAAATGTGTATAGGACAACACAATTGCATTACTACTAACAGTAAAATAACACAAGACACAGCCTATTTATGATAGTCAATTTTATTTGGAAACACAAAACATAAATTAATAAGGGTAAATAGATTCTTATAAATATATACTATGTAATAGTATTTTTATACTTACTGAAGTTAATTAAAAGTAACAATAATATGCCACCCAAAATTAATGAAAATAGCCACATAAATTATATAAAACACATTTGATATTCAGAAAGAACATGTTGCATTTTCCATATGTAAAGACCACACTGAAAAACAGTACACATTCTTGATCAGAACCACAGGGTTCCTTACTTCACATAAAGCCTCAGCCCAAGTCAATTACTGAGTGGAATATTTCAGAGTATTAAAATTAAAAATTAGAAATGAAAACTTAAAAACTGTTTTTTTTCAAAGAAGAGAAAGTCTTATAGTGCAGGCATTCATACACTTTTTCTGAGCATAAGGAAAATGTTAAAGGGAATTTAAGGCAAAATTGCCATAGGTTAGTCTTTTATCATTAAGGTGTAAATCTCTTCCCCTCTGTTACTCTCTGAAATTTTCAGATGGCAAATGAATGACGTTTGGAAAGGTCGGGTTAAAGTTGCATGTTAATAGTGTATTAATCGGGACACTGTATGCAAAATAATTCATCCCATTCACTGAGGGACAATATGGAGCAAAAGGCTGTAATTATATTTATGCATTTTTTTCTCTGATATATGTCTGGTCTATACTGACCCTTCTTAATAAATATTTGGTGAAGACATAAATAAATTTATCACATTGACCTTCAGAGCTCTGTAAACATAACAGTTATACACAGTACAATCTCCATTCTTTCATTTGCTCTGAAATACTGTATCACATTAAGAAGGTGAAATTGAGAAAATAAATGGAAAGGAGTTGGTTGATAACCCCAAAACCATAGTGTGGCAATATAACTTGGTAGTAATTTACAAGTAGATTTTTTCCATGTAGTAATTAAATACATATATCCCCTAGGAAATACCTGAGAGGAAATATACTACTAAAGTACAGAGATTTTAGAGTTAAAAAAGGCTTGACTTTAAGTTCAGTGCCTTGATTTATCTTGGGCAAGTTTACCAAATTGACTAAGCTTTCATTTTCTCACAGGAGAAAATAGGAGTAATAAAAATTGACCAGATTGTTGTTAGGATTACAATAAAAATCTTTAAGGAATGTAGTGCTAGGCCTGGTCTACAGAAAGCCCTTAGTAAATTTTAGCTTTAATACTATCATTGTTACACCTTCAAGAACTTTCTGTACATCTGAGCTGTTGGACAGGATTAATACTTGTATAATAATTAACAAGGATCTGTTTTTCAGATTGTTCTGGTAAACACCAGTTCTTTCCATTCAAAATTAAGGTGTTTCTGGTACATTTTTTGGAGATAAGGAAAACTAGTCATGTGAAGACCCTCTGGTGTGTACAAAGGAACCAGGCTGCAGCAAAACTAGAGCGGTGCTGTGGAGAGAAACCCGGCCAGCCTTGCACTGTCTCCCAGGAGAAAGCTTTTCTAAGCAGTATAGCTCATGTTACTTGCTCCGTTTTTCTGTTCAAACTGGAAAGAAAAGTGCTGTGGCAGAAAATAAAATAATGCAGCCACTAGTTCCTCAGCACAAAGGCAGGCATTTAGAAACTGACCATCCTTCAGGACATAGCCAGAGTGGTTATGAACCACCTTCTGTGATTCAGTGAAATCTCATTGGCCAAATCCATACTCACTTTTCCAAAATTTGTCTAGGTCCTCAATGTATTTACTATTAAATCACTGACTACAGGCAAGCAAAATAATATATTTTAGTAAGTCCTTATTATATCTGAGTCTTTTATAATTCTTACAAATAACCCTAAAATGTAAGCACATTATTTTCGCTCCTTAATAGATGAGGAAATCCAGATATGAACAGATTAAATAAAATAACCACAGTCATCCAGCTAGCAAATGCTAAAGCTAAGATTTGAACACATCTGATTCACCATGAGGCTTTTTGTTGACTATAGTGAAAACAATAATTTAAAAACAATATTACCAGATTCAAATTAAAAAATGGCCTTGACAGCTTTCCTTTAGAGACCTATTCTGTTGTGGAGAATATGAATTACTTGGGTACTAGTGTGTATTTTGGGGAAAATGATAAAAACTGTGATACATTGATTATAGCTTTTTATATCTTTTTTGTTATCTGTTAACTCAGATAAATGAAGATAAATACATCATATAATTCCTACTGTATTACATCCTAAGGTTTTGTTTTTATTATTGTAAAAATATTTGTTACTCTTTCCTTAAATTTACTAATTTTTTAGGAAAAAAAAACCTATGTAAGAACAAAATACAGATGTGATTTCCACTCAGTCTCTTTCATATATAAAATAATTAGAAGTAAAAAATGAACAGAAATACAATTATTTCTCAATTCCATCATTTCTTCTTTTAGACATTTGAGGAAAAACAGGGGAAAAATTTTTTTCAAAATGATTATTCACACAAGTTGACTATATTTTCTCCATCAATATTTTTTTAATTTATATTTTAATTGAAGGATAATTGCTTTACATACTTTTGTTGTTTTCTGTCAAACCTCAACATGAATCAGCCATAGGTATACATATATCCCCTCCCTTTTGAACCTCCCTCCCATCTCCCTCCCCATCCCACCCGTCTTGGTTGATACAGAGCCCATGTTTGAGTTTCCTGAGCCAGACAGCAAATTCCTGTTGGCTATCTATGTTACATACGGTAATGTAAGTTTCCGTGTTCCTCTTTCCATACATCTCACCCTCTCCTCCCCTCTCCCCATGTCCATAAGTCTGTTTTCTATATCTGTTTCTCTATTGCTGCCCTGAAAATAAATTCTTCAGTACCATTTTTCTAGATTCCATATATATGTGTTAGAATACAGTATTTATCTTTCTCTTTCCGACTTATTTCACTCTGTATAATAGGTTCTAGGTTCATTCACCTCATTAGAACTGACTCAAAGGTATTCCTTTTTATGGCTGAGTAATATTCCATTGTGTATGTGTACCACAACTTCTTTATTCATTCATCTGTCAATGGACATCTAGGTTGCTTCCATGTTCTAGCTATTGTAAATTGAAAAAGACACATGGATCCCATTATTCATTCCATCAATAGTTGAGACTCATTTTCCCTTAAGTCAAGTGGTATAGAAGATTTGAAACTGGGATCCTCCAAGATTAAACAGGATGCATAGTAGTCAAGCATCATGAGTCAGTGACAATACTTAGTCAATAACCTTAATGCACTTTCTTATTCTTAAACACTAACTGACTTTCTAAACAACTGTGGTTGGAATTGGATCCAACATACTGTTGGTCCTTTTGGGATTCCACTTCACATAGCACACATTTAATATAAGCCTTGACACTAAACAGGAAACGCATCCCAATGTCATCCTATTTCCATTTGTAATTGCTCAGTAAGCAATTAAGATCAAACCATCACATATGAGTATCTTATCCCATTGTTCACTGTTTATTTTTACTAAAATAGTGAAATTTAATGAACAGTTTGAATGCTAAATGTCAGTGAAAAGCTTAATGAAAAGTTCAGCATAAATTATTGTCCCTTTTAAAATAAAATAATCTGAAAATAACAATTCTGAAAGAACATCAGTTATATTAAGGCAGGTGGCTTCTTCTTTACAAAAATATATCAACTGATGTCCATTTTTTTTTTACCACGAGCCTGTTTTTGCTCTGAAAATTGGTTAAGACAACTGCTTTATCATAAGGTAATATAACACAAATTGATGTGTGGTGTTGTTGAAGCATAAAACTGTATTAAGATGAAGCAGAATATTAAATGGGAATATGGTAGTTTTTAACCTCTAGCAATGGTATTTTAACCTCCTACTTGATAGAAATGAACTTAGATACCCATTAGAAATGAGAATGAGGTTAAAGGGAGGTAAATGAATCTATGTAATTTTAGTTGATATTGATACAGTTTATCTAAAGAAATGCATTCTTTTTTTCCTGGCACTTTTCATACTTATCATGTAGTTTCCTTTCTAATTGTTATTGATTCTTTCCCAAACTGTATTCATATATGATGGTATATATTGCTGGTATATTTTCAATTAGGGATCACTTAAGGAGCCCACAAAAAAACATTTTTAAAAAAAGGTGCCCACAATGCTGATTCATGTACATCTCCCTGGCAATATTTATGGATACATGAAAATCTCACATTATTTTTAAAAATCTTATTAAAATGACAATTGTCCTAGATCCCCAGTCTACATTCTAGGATGCTTCTTTCTGTGACAATAATTGAGACTAGAAAATGAGAAGTAAAAAATGATGGAAATAAGTAACATTTCGAGCCAGAGACATGTATTCCTTTAAGATGACTGATCAATTATTTTTTAATTACATAAATATTTGGGATTCATATATATTTCTCTTAAAACTTCCCAAAGAGTTCTGCCAACAACAGATGGGAATGCTACAGTTACTAAAGGAGATGTTCATATAATATCCCATGCCTAAGAGTAAGCTTGTTTAAGAAGAGCAAAAGTATTTCTTGTGAAGAAATAAGAATTTTAAAAATGTTTGTTTGGCCAAAGAGGGGAAAGGAAAATATTTTCAAATAATGAAATTTAAGCAGTTCCAATATTACTCTCTCATTTCTACCCATGTCCTTCCAAAAAGTCTTGACCTTCCTTTCAAAATAAAGATCCAAAAGGCTGAACTAGGAGTTAACAATTAAATATGTATACATGCTGTTAATCACTTTGTTATTTTCACTTAAATCTAGCTACTGAGATGACAGTTTTCTCCACATGCTGTCCAATTTCACTTCCCAATTCCAGGAATTGTTCCAAAAACCCTACAGGGCCATGAGCAGGCTTCAGTTGTTTCTTGCTGCTTTATGTATTTTCTTGCCAAATTATATATATGGAACCAGGGTACAGAAGGCCACTGGAATAATGCCCCTTAGCTTACATCCTAATTAAGATGACTCATTAGTGAATTTGACAACAGGATTGCTCATTACCTGCTTGGGTAAATCAAACAGTCCATTCAGTGGCAATACTCTTGTATTATAATTCATCAATTCTTCATATTTTTTTCAGATAATGAGCTAATTTCTGAGGTATGCAATTTCAAAGAAAGGACATGAAAACACAAAAATTTTACTTGGCCATCATATGATGTACTGGGTTAGTTCAGCAGACAGTTTTCAGGTATTAGTAGAGCTATATAATTATTTTCAACTATCTTTCTGTTCAAAGTATGTTTAGGTGTTCAAAAGGAAAAAAAAATCCTCTAGGAATTGGATTTTGGCAGGGGGAACTTCAGAAGCTACAATATTGAATTAATTAGTAAAATCTAGTATAATGTGTTAAAAAAAAAAAGTTTTCACACAAATAGTGAGTGTCAGCGATCACCAGGTTGGAGGCAGGCTCGCACAGACGGGGAGAAAAGGATCCACCATGTTTTTCTCTCCATCTTTTCTGTTTTTACCTGCAAGAGGAAAGATCAAGGCTGAAGGGCAAGTGTCGATGCCCATTTAGGAGCAGGAAGCCATGTACTTTGAAAATTTGTCATATATCCTTAATTGGTAAGTTGAAATACGAACAAAGAACAACTTCTAGACACTGTAGATGACAGTCCAAAAAGGAGAAGCCTGAAGAGACAAGCTTTGGCCTGTTCAACCTGTTTCCCTCAGAAATAGTGGCTGACTTTCTAAAGAATAAGAGTTGTAACTGAATCCCCTCTTCCCCTCTGTAAACAAATGAAACAAAACAAAAAACTCCTAAAGCCTTTGTAATTTCCCTCCACATAGAACAATCTACCTACTCAAAATATGTTTATGCCTTCAAGGCTTCTAATTAAGAAAAAAAGCCTGAGGGTTAAGCTGTGACTTAAAAAAATTAATCAGAGATTGGGGCTGGAAGTTGTAGGAACCTGTGTCTTGAGAAATATATTTATTATATATGTCTATATGGACATCATGGCAAAAGGGGAGGGAAGTAAAAGAAAATGTTTATAGAAAGTCATCATGGGCAACACGTGAACTGGAGGTGTTATTATTCTCTTACATAAATATGGACTCTGAGACCTACAAGACCCCAGGTTATTCAGCAGGTGAAGTGCTTTTTTAATCTATGTTCACCTAATACCAAAGCCAGACTATTTTATGCATATACTAGTATAATATACCATTATAGAAAATCATGACATTAACAAGATGGTCATCCTCCTATGTTTCCTTACTATAACTAGGGATAGTATTAGGCTATTTGTAACCACTAGTATCCTCCTAGTTATAGTTATTTAAATAGGAGTAATAGTGTGTAGAAAAACTTGCTAGGAAAATTGCTGACTACTTATTACAAATTTAGTCCTATGATAAATGGCAACAAAGGTTATATAATGCATTTGTCACATCTATGTGTCTTTCAAATGTAAGAGATTCCAAGTCTTTTGATGAGAGCTGAAGTTGATAATTTTTGAGATATTCTTTTTTCTCCCTTTCAAATGAAGTCTTGCTAGTTTTGCAGAGAGAAGGCGTTGTGAACAGTCACACAGGAAGTCTCCCTAAACACTTGCACATTAGACTGCTATTTCTTGAATTAGTAACAGTAGCTTCCAGCCTTTGAAGGAATATATCAAATCGTGGTCCTCCAAGTTGTTTAAACCACAATCAGAAGCACCTCGTGTGTTCTATTCCGGAACAGTCCCTTGCCCCTGAAGAAATTCTCAGAGATGTGCAAGGGGCTCAAACGCTGGCTGTTGAGGTCCTGAAGAATGTAGTGAGCTGATGCTCAGGAGTATATTCCTCAGTGTGAGCAAGTCCAGACTACTCTCTGGCACACCTACATTCTAGTGGGTCACACATTATTTGCTGCTAAGAATATTGAAAATTCATAATTTTGTATATCATTTTTTTAATGAGGCAGATTCAAGTATATCCTTTTAATTTTGCTAGCTCTTGCTTACCTTCATCCCAATTTATTTTCAGATAAAGGGGTTGGTGTCCCAGCAGTGTCCTGGGAAATGCACATGGACCCCAACCAAGTTCCTCACCTCATCCCATGTCCACAGAATGACTATTACTAGCATTGGACAATTAGAAATCAAAATGATGTTTTATTTTTTTGGAAAAAAAAAATCTTCTGGATTTATTCCAGAATCTGCATTCACTCATGAGTGTATCGGTCAGTTAAACGTTATGATGGAAAAGTGTTTGGCAGAGAGAGCTTCCTATTGTACTGATCTAATGAGATATCCTAAGCCAGATTTAAACACGTGTATGGGGATTCTAGCCCACAAGGACGGGATCCTGTAGTCAGCTTTAAGGAGGAAATAGGGAAGGTGTAAACCATGAAATAGCTGGCTTTGGAGAATACCAATGGAGGTTCACAGTCAGTTGGATTACCCTTTCAAAATCTCTGCCCTTCTCTTTAAGTCTATCTCACTTAACCTCAGTCATGATGGTAGTCAGAGGAACTATGTGATAGGAATTCAAAAGGACAAGAATCCCCTCTCTGCAGCTTCTTAAACTGACCACAGGTTTAGAGGGTAAAGGTTTTCTCTGATTTCCTTTATTTTCTTTTGCTTAGGTGTAAAATATTCTGGGACCCAGTCAAATTCCCAGGTTAGTGAGGTTGGCTGGTGGGAAGAAAATGGGGGTAGCAGGAAGCCAGTCTGCAAAAGGTACCATGAGGAACTAATCGCACATTCCTGAGACTCGAAGTGGCAGATTTCACAAAAATCATACCAAAAAAATTGTTTTGCCTAAAAAGAATTATATGCCATTGAGTCTTCTGTTGATTATTTTTTCAATAATGAAGCTCAGGCATTTTCTCTTCTTTTTTAAATAAAATGAAACAAGAAGAGAAGACATTAAGAAATTCTAATTTCAAGTAACTTAAAAGTTTACTCTGTAAATTAACTTCTAATTATCAATGCCTCAGTGTTTTTGGGTGGACAATTTAACTAATTTGAAAAAACAAACCATATATCAACATCAAAAAAGGATGCACAAATTATCTGATCTGATTTTATATCAGGGGAAGTTAAATATTAAAGAGAAGTGAGAAAGTTAAGTCCTTGCACTTCTAACACGCAAAAGTTTTGTTAGGATGACCTGAAAAAAGTTTATACGAAAGTTCTGTAGACACACATTTTAATCTAAAACATTTAAACATTTTGAATGAACTATTTTTAAGGCCAAAAATCACATTGTAAAAATCAAGTTTAAAACTATCTATTATGATTTATTTACTCTTTTTGCTATTGTGATTATAATTTATAATGTTGACTAGAGGAAAAAAAATATTATAGTTTTCTCTTGTCATTAGACCTATCATAAATACATTATGGGCAAAAATAAAATTGCAAAATTTGCATCAGTAACTTTTCTATAAAATGAACATTTCTTATAAAAAAGGCCTACATTTTAACTTTTCATATTGATTACTTTATCTCTGAATATATTTGAATTAGTGATTAATTACATTACTTTGCAGCAATGAACTGGGCACTATATGTGAAGCCGGACTGCCTATATTCAAATCTTATTTTTTGCTTAGTAGCTGAATGACCTTAGGCAAGTAACTTAGCCTCTCTGGGACTCAGTTCCCTCCTGTGTAAAATGGGGATAATAACACTATCCATCTCTTAAAATAGTGCATGGTAAAACTAAACCTTTAGTAAATACTATATATCTTTGCATAAAATAATAAAAGTGTACTTGCAATATGTATTTTATTATTATAGTATATGATTTGTCATATATTATACATTAAATTATGTAATAACAGATATTTTTATTTTATATTTTTATATTTATATGTGTCTTTTCACAGCATAAAGATTGGAGCTATAAACATATATTTTGCCAACATAAATTAAAATTAATTTTTAAAATATGAACCAATTGCCATTTATTCATGCTCATAAAGACCTGTGTATATCACTGATTATCTGCACCCCTCTTGTAATTTGACATAATTGTCAGTTTAATTTGGTTTTACTGTCTGGTTAATAACTAGACATTAATATATTAAGATCATTATGGATCAGTGAAATGAAGTTTTTAACAACATGCCAGGCTATTAAGTTCTGTAAAGCTTTCCTGGAATCAGAGTGAGGAGAAGCAAGTTTGTTGACTGTTTTTTTAAGGGAGCCCTGGATATAAACCCACTATAGCAAAGAATAAATTCCAGTTTGCCAAAACCTGACCAGTTAGCTTATTAGACAAAGAGAGCAATTAATTGAAGAAAAGAAGAAATACTGCAATGAAACTTCTCTCACAGTACTTCAATGAGGAAAAAAAGTAATTAAATTTATATCAGTGCATCCTTCATAGTGTCATTTACCAGTTTATAACCCTCATATTGTTATGTTTTGATTTTTGAATTTGTAAAATGAAGGGTTAAACTAAATCACTTGCAAGATCCATCTTAAAGTTTAAAATATCATAACTCATTCTGAAAGAACTACATATTTTGTTGATATAATTGAACATTTCTTTAAATTTATGTCAATATACATTGAACTGACATTGAAAAATACAGTTTCAAATTATTACTGTACTTTGTAACTTTAGCAGTATTTAGCAAAGCTGCTATTTTTACTAGAGCTTTTATAAATAGAACTGCTAATAAGTTCTAGCTTTGAAACAATCAAGCTACTTCTAAATTCTGCATTTATTATAAACAAATATGTATTTCAGCTTATTATTTCAGCTTTAGTAATTAACAGTTATGGAGAACTGGCGCTTAGTAGCTTGTGAATTAGTTGATTCTCAGTGGAAATGAGAAAGCTTAATTTCTGGGCAGTCTTCACTATTAATAGATGTATTACTGTGGTGTAGAGCCAAGTAGGGTCAGGATGCCTCTGAATGGCGCCTGGTCAGTCGTTGTTCCAGCCATTGTGGGCAGGCGGGCCATTTCCCTGTCTCAGCCTACAAGGACTGATGAGATGGAATCTTTAGTCTGTCTCTGTGGCAAATTTTCTTGGCCAAAGCAAGTGGAAAGCAAAGGCAATTATCCAAGTATCTGAGGTAAATGTGTGTTTTTCTGACCCAAATACTTGAAAAACTACCTCAACTATTCTCCTTGATTTAGCAATGATGATCTGCACACATCTTTCTGCCTATATAAGTGAATCTCTTCTGGATGTCTTCACTAAGAGTGAGTGTGTTAGCGGGTGAAGGGTGGTAAGTGCATGCACAGTTTTATGTCTGTCTAACTTTGGGTGTATACCACATGAAACTTTAATCTGTCCTTCCTAATTTTATAGTTATTAAATTGATTAATGTAAAACTCTTTTTGAATTAATTAAGGCATGCCATGCTTAAATAATAATTTTGAACATAAATCCACATTTGGTTATTTAATAATTTGAATATAGGAATTCTTGAACACAGTGTGAGTATTTATGCCAGATACTGCAGAAGTCTAAATCCTGATTAAACACCAAGAGTTCCACTAACTTTTAACATGACGGCAGTCTCATTGTCCTTCTGCTTTCACAAATAGCCAAGGTCCCTGAGTTAACCATACAAATACAACACTAAATAACCCAAAAGGAGGTAATTCAACCTTTTAAAATAAATGTCTTTGGCTTTACTTTTCCCTTGATGCTTAAAACTGCAACCACTATTTATTAGCATGTGCTGGACAATAATGGGAAAGGGAGCAGAGCACGACTGCAATCAGTAACTTTCATAGCAGCAATTCTACAACAGATTTGGTAGACTTCTGGCTACTATACCAAATTAATTATTGAATGTCTTAGAATATTAAAGTATTAAAATTTTAAAGCCTTAGCTACAAAAGTTTTAGAAATTAACTATAGATTTTATTTATTCCTACTATCTGAAAGACGTCTATTATCAGAAAATTGAATTGAGGTTCCAAGATAATTGTCACAAAATACATGGGTAATTCAAGGCAAGTCTCTCTCGAAATCTAAATTTTGTAGTAAAAATGGATGGGAACTGTCTAGATGACCTCTAGGACTAATTCTAGATTTGAAATTGTATATTCCAGCTTTAAGATAAATGCAGATCTTTCATGTAGCTACTCTGAAGGAGTTAGAAGGAAAAAAAAATGTAATTTTAGTGCATGATTTTCCATTAATAGGGTCATTAGAGCCCTTTTATCTCAGACAAAGGAAATATTTCATATTTTTTTAAGAAAGAGTACTAATGAATCTGGAACAACATCTCCAAGTAAATGGTTCAAAATTAAGTTTGTCTGAATAGCAAAGAGAATATGCTTTGGATATGAACTCTGCTAACAGAACATCTGGAAATAATAAATACCCAAGGGCATTTTCTGTAGAAAAGACTTAGCCAACTATTATGATTGTTTAAAATACAGCAGTATCATTCAGACTAAAAATCATATTGACAGCTTCCAGCAGGTTATTTATCTGACCATATTAGCTTAACTTAACCAACACAGAATTTAAAAGTGAGTTAGTCATCAACCAAAATGACCTCCTTAAGAAAGAATCTGGTAACTGTTGTCATTAGGCCAAGTCATAAAAACTTCAAAGGATTACATCAAATAAAGATGACATCTTACTTACATCCATCTCCATTCTGCAACTGTATTTTGGCATTAGAAATAAAGTAGAAACATGCACACACTTAATATTCTTGTCTAAATAAAAATCTACATAAAACTATGCATGTAAGCTTCTAATATAACAATAGAAACTTGATTTGGGGATGCAACGGTTTGCATAGTTTTGTATTATCCATTTTAACTTCAGTTATTCTTTTTCCAAAACATTTCCAAATTTCACATAGCATAGGTTAGTATTAAGAATCAGACTAAACGTTTCAGAGAATCAAAGTCTTTTTATCTTTTGTTTGTTTTTTAATCTCAGCCTTGTATTAAGAAATGTTGTTTAATATGGTATTTAAGTGGGGCAGGGGCAGATATGAAAAGAATAATCATTGCATTTTCTATTTTTGCAATTTTAGTGACAAACATTATGTTCAGCCAGGTGTTGGGAAGGTGCTAACAGTTGGTAGCACTACCCAAGGATATTTATGATACAGCAGAAATGCCACGGAAAGTAGTAGAACACCGATGTCAAAGCCTAATTTCTTGCTTTTGGGGCCTAATTTTATGGCCCGTTTTTGAATATTGTCCAAAAGTACACTCATAAATGAGAATATAAATTTGGCAAGCACATAAGTGTTCCCCAAAGTGCTGTCAAATGAATCCTGAGAAACCTTTCCTTATAAATGACACTTTTTTTTTTAACTGAAAAGTATTAAGTCCTCTAGAAACATATTTTGCTAAAAATAACAGGGCTGTTGATGTGCACCAAAACTTACTTGATGAAGCAACCTGAACTACACTTTTATGGGACCTACTAAGTACAACCTTTATTACAAAAACAACAACAAAATGGAAATTTGTATCAGTCATCTTAATTTGGTTTCTTACATAAGAAGCCTAAAAATATTTGAAGTCCAATAGCTGGTTCTTTTTTTGTTTAACTAAAAATAATTTTAGACTATAGAGGTCTTTTAGCTATTAAGCAATCTGTAGTTGTTTGAGTTCTAAATCCCCTTGGCTATATCATACATGCCTGTGTTTTAAAGTTTTATTCTGAAATTGCCTATTTCACTAAGACATTATTTTAAATTGATGTCAGTGTGTGCTCTAATAGAAAAAGAATTCACTAAAATTATCTACAAATTACTTTAAATGTCATAATACCAAGAATGGCATTACAATCTCTTATAAAATTATCTTCATTTTTATATTAGTTATATTTTTATCATATCATTTTATATTAGCTCTAGCTGGGGAATATTTCATCTTATTTTGTATCTATTTTTTTACTTACTGCTGATACATAGGTTGAGTGGTTCTTGATTAATTTTAGAGTTTTTGAAGCTGACTATCTTCCTTGGTGTGATTTAGTGCTTAAAGTGCAGTGGTGCTAAAATTATACGAGGGTGAGGGAAAACCACCTAGAATTAACTCTTTTCTCACCACCTGAACTGCCTTTTTCCATTCCCATAACATTCCTGTCCTTACATCAGAGCTCCCTTCCTTGACTTCTAGCCAAATAGTCATAACTGTTTTCTCAATTTTTGATAGACTTCTATTTGGTTTGTCCAGGATAAACTGGAGGAAAAGAGGATCCTATTATCTTTCTTAAACACATTTCTAATGTTCTTTATCCATTCCGTAAACAAAACAATATGACTTTCAAACCATTTTCCATGTATTCTCTAGAACAATAATTTCTGAAAACCATTTAAAGACCACTTCATCACAAGCATCGTGTGGTTTTATTAAGAAAAGAGACTTGCCAGCTCAGGTCAGGTTTAAACATTTGGCTACCCTGGAATGCTATAATTTGATGCCCTCCATAATGACATTCTTTAAAAATATATCCAATACTCACTTGAAGAGAATACAGTAATGCATAGGGGAAAAGAGTGAAGGAGGGTTCTGGGTAAAGAAGCAGGCAACATATCCTCCTCTATGCCTTTGGTAATTCAACCTCGGTCCCAAAGCTGCAGCCCACCTTGTTCCTTCCCAGGCTTGGATCAACTTCCTCAGAAGGCATTTTAGTAGCTGTCACTTGTTTAAACATTACTTCTGGGTATGCCATGATCTACGCTTCCTAGTATTATTATGCTATTTTTGAAAAAAGAGCCAGCATATAGGTATTTTCTTTATATTGTCAGTGTGTTTTATGTTTATTAATTTTTTTTTGTTAAAAATTTTTGGAGATAATTATAGATTCACACGCAATTGTGAATATTAATGAAGGAAAGTCCTGAATATGCTTCATTCATTTACTCACCATAGCAGTTTGCCTAACTAAATATATTAACACAACCAGAAAATTGACATTGATATTATCCATCAACCTTGTAGTACAGATTTCACTAGTTTGTGTGTCTGTGTGCTTGTTTATTTCTAAGAAACTTCTAGTTTTATCACATGTGTAGACTTCAGTAACCATCACCACAGTTAAGATATAGAATAATCTCATTATAAGGATTCCCTGCACTACATTTTTATGGTTACAGCTACTCCCCTTCTTCTAATCTCTGTAAGTCATAACAACTGATGATCTAGTCTCTATGTCTATAATTGTCATTTCAAAAATGCTAAATAAATATAATCATAGAGATGCAAATTGGCTGCTTTCCATGCAGCATTCCGGAGAAGGCAATGGCAAGCCACTCCAGTACTCTTGCCTGGAAAATCCCATGGACGGAGAAGCCTGGTAGGCTGCAGTCCATGGGGTCACTAAGAGTCGGACATGACTGAGGGACTTTACTTTCACTTTTCACTTTCCTGCATTGGATAAGGAAATGGCACCCCACTCCAATGTTCTTGCCTGGAGAATCCCAGGGACAGTGGAGCCTGGTGGGATGCCGTCTATGGGGTCACACAGAGTCGGACACGACTGAAGCAACTTAGCAGCAGCAGCAGCATGCAGCATTCACTTGAGATATATCCAAATGGCACACATTAATAGATTATTCTTCTTATTGCTGAATAGTATTCCACAGTACTAGTATACCACAGTTTGTTTAACCACTCATGTGTTTAAGAGCATTTGTTTCCAGTATTGGACTCTCATGAAGACAACTGCCATGAACGCTGTCCCTAATCTTTTCTTAATTTGTCTCTAATTGTTATTTAACCCATCCAATGATTTATTTTAAATTTCCAATGACTGTTTATGTTTGTAGTTCTTTTTTCCCCCACACTACTTCATTTCATAGTATCTTATTTCCAACTCATTTTTATCATTTCCTCTCTTATTTATCTAAAGATTTAGGCATGATTATTTTTATTCTTATTCTGATGATTAGAGTACCTGATGGACTCTAGACTTTATTGTTTTGTTTTTAATCCTCCCTAATTCATTTTAATGGCTTGTCATTTTTTATATAGTTCAATATTTGGTTTATCTAAATTTGTTGGAATCTTAAAGGTTGTGTTGAATGCTCACTATTTCAGAGACAGTATTCCTTTACATTTGCCAAGGCTGTGATGAAGAATGTTTATTGATTTATCTAAAATGTTTTGTGTTTCTAGTGAGTTTTTAGAATAGTGAATGAACATTTTGCCAAAAAAAAAAAAAAAAGTTTTCATTTCTTTCAATCAGGGCAGCTTGAATTCTATATATTGGGCTTCCAGGACAACATTGTTTAAATAAAGGTTGCTTTTACAAGAATAATGTCTACACTATAGAAATACTAAGAGAAATATTTCCAAACTGAAAGGATAGAACTAGTATCAAATGCAGTTTTGGACATCAAAAGTGAAAATTACATGGCCAGTACTACCTCATAACTTGAAATTGTATAACTGGAGAAATAGGCAATGTGTCACTTTTATGGTCTCTTTTTCTTGAGCATCTGTGGACTTAACTAGTGGGTAAAGCAATTGAAGTCCTACAGGTTTTTACATGTAAACATTTATGACTGCTACAAAATGACAATGGTTTATATTTGATTATTGGGCCATTTTCTATAAATTGTTTTCAGTTGACAACAATTGCTATTGTCTTCTTTATTTCTCAGTTCTACCACACATTAAATGGATAAGTGGGGAAGTGAGTTATCTCTGGGTAAAAAAGTCCTATAAAAGCAGATCTAATATTACATTTTCCTTCAGCTATGTGTTTTTCTATATTTAATTTCAGTTTTATATTTAGAAACATTCATATTTAACTAATTCACTGCCTCCATTCTCAACTCAATTTAAAAATGATGATGAAAGGCACAAGCTTAAAATACATTTTTCACTCTTATACAAATTACTTTCATCAGGCTTTACATGCACAACCACCCATTCAAGCTTGCAAATACACACACACACACACACACACACACACACACACAGAATATAAGGGGGATACAAAATGTTCACGATGTATTCATTTACTGCAAGAGAACATAGGCTAAAAGATCCACGTTGTCCAAATTATCCCTGAATATTTCTACTTTTATTTAAGCCTTCTGATAAGGCATAATAGTTTATGTACTAAGATGGATATACTGTCAAATTTTTTTCTCAGTGATCATAAAAGGAAATGACTTTCCCCTCTGATCTGTCCACTGTCCCTCTCACAGCACAGACATTCTCATAATTTTAGAAACTTCAGTTCAGATCAGTGATATCTGAGTGTGAATTAGCACTGTGTATGTTCATTAGTCACTTGGTTGTGTCCAACTCTGTGACCCCATGGACTGTAGCCCACCAAGCTCTTCTGTCCATGGAATTCCCCAGGCAAAATGCTGGAGTGGGTAGTCATTCCCTTCTCCAAGGGATCTCCCTGACCAAGGGATCAAACCAGAATCTCCTGCATTGCTGGCAGATTCTTTACCATCTAAGCTGTTGGACATTAATTTACCTCAGATTTGGCAAGCTCTTATATATTATCTAATAGAAAGTTATATTCTTGAAAAGTTGAGAGAAAATTGATTGAAAGCAATTTATAATCTAAATGTGCTATTAGACCTCACTACACAAAATTCATTAGTTTTTTATTAGCATGAGGTGAAAAATAATCCCTTATGTTTTCTTTTTTTGAGAATCTTGGTCTAGATGGGATAAAAAGAATAATAGATTAAATTCCTTGGTCTTTTAGCTAAAAGTGGCTTTTTGGGTCTTTACTGGCTGTGGAAATTTAATGAAAGTGATAAATTCTCTTCCCAGGACAATCTAGATATTCATGGAATTTTCCATTTAACTTCAGGAGATCCATAGGCCTCTTGAAGCCTATCCATGGATTCCAGGTTATGATTTCCTAGACTAAATAAAAAAACATAATGAGGTGAGTAAATTATATTACTAAAGTCATACTATGTCATTACTCATCATTATTATAAGAAATAAAGAAAACCTTAATTTTATATTCCATGTATAAATATATAAATCATATTTGTAGGTCTACTTTATATATATTTTCGATATAAGCTGTGCAGAAATGCATCTGACTATTTGAATTTCAAATTTTTATTGATGTAAAATGAATTTCTTATTAGAAATAAAGTTTTGAGAATAATTATAGCTTGTAGAGTTTCATCAGTGCTAAGCAATACTTTTTATCTGTGCTGTGCTGTGCTTAAGTCGCTCAGGTGTGTCTGACTCTTTGCAACGATGGACTGTAACCCACCAGGCTATTGTTTTTTCTGCATTCTGTTATAGTGCAGGAACTCAGTTCCCATTGTTTTAAGTGATTTTTCTTAGAACTAAAAGGCTTTAGAAGTAAAAAAATATATTTTCACATAATAACTGCTATATATTTTTATACTGGTTTTTACTTTTATGAAAAATACACACTATGATGATTATTAATTAGTAAGAGTGGTCAAGATTATTAATATTCTTCAAATATATCTGCAAAACTTATTCTTCCCTCTGCATACCAGGAGTTAACAGCAATGTTGATGGCTCATCTATAAAGAATCCGCCTGTCAATTCAGGAGACAGGGGTTCGATCTCTGGGTTAGAAAGATGCCCTGGAGAAGGAAATGGCAACCTGCTCTAGTATTTTTGCCTGCGAAATCCCATGGACAGAGGTGCCTGGTGGGCTACCGTCCATGGGGCTGCAAAGAGTATCACATGATTTAGTGATTAAACAACAAAAACATCTAAGTTATATGAAGACACTGATGTACATACATTATAATATAACCCCTATTATGATAGGATTTCCCAGGTGGTGCTAATGGTAAAGAACTCGCCTGCCAATTCCAAGAGACGTAAGAGACACAAGTTCGATCCCTGGGTCAGGAAGAATCCCCAGAGGAGAGCCTGGCAACCCACTCCAGTATTCTTGCCTGGAGAATCCCGTGGACAGAGTGCAGTCTGCAGTGCAGTGGCAGGCTGCAGTCCATAGGGTCACAAAAAGTTGGACACAAGGGAAGTGACTTAGCACACGTATAGCAATGCTTATGATAATCATTTAACATGCAAACAGAGTCAACTGAATGCAAACATAGGCTATCCTTGGAAGTGGCTTAGCAGCAAGTGGTCTGACTACAAAAAAACAGTGAATAATTCCTCTCCCAAATAACTCTCAGACATGTCCAAGAAAATAAAATACTCTTAATGGAAATACTGAACCTAAATGAACTTTATTTAATTGAACATTTTGTAGCCTTGGAGTTTAATTAATTTTCAATAAGGGTTGTGTGTAATAAATACCTAGGTTTATTTGGATAAAGAAATTTCAGCTAGACTTCTAATACTCTACTGAAGAATATATTTAACTGGAATAAAAGGGTTTTCAATATTTTCTGAGTGAGACTGGGGAACTCCATACTACCTTAGCTCTAGAGAAAAATGCAGGACATGTATGAGATTGAGTGAAATTATATTTTTGATCTGGATTTAGTATGGGTAATATTACAAACCATGTGTATCATCTCATTTACTAATAATTTATCTGATTATGCAAAAACTGTTGAAAAGTACAATAAAAATGGTCAATAAATATTTTAGTACATAAAGTTTGAAAAAATAAAAATTTTAACATGCCATTGAGACAGTAGAAAAAAGAGAACTATGAAGCTGTGAAATAGAATTCTGCAGCTCACTAAATATTATTACTAATAAAAATGCATATGTGAATTTCACAACTTAAATTGCTATAAAACTCATTAGGGAAAATAGTAATTGTTATGGAGTTTAGAAAAGAGGGCTAATATTTGGGACATCAAAAAAATGACTCATGAGTTTTGTACTTTTGAGCCAACCTTTGAAGGATGGACGGCTTTCCTTGTGACTCAGCTGGTAAAGAATCCACCTGCAGTGAGGGAGACCTGGGTTCAATCCCTGGGTTGGGAAGATCCCCTGGAGAAGGGAAAGGCTACCCACTCCAGTATTCTGGCCTGGAGAATTTCACGGACTATACAGTCCATGGGGTCGCAAAGAGTCAGACACGACTGAGCAACTTTCACCTCACCTTGAAGGATGGATAAGATTTGGGCAACAAGCAATGAAAACAGTATGTGGAAGGAATGTTGTGAACCAAGGAACAGAGGTAAAAATCTTAGGATATTTCTGTGAACTAGTTGGTCAGCAAGAATGGAGAGAGATTCACAAGCTAAACAGGCTGAAGTCATCACACAGTATGGAACTTCTCAGGTGCTTAGCTAAAAGGAATGGTCTTCAATTCTTTTATTGAGTGAGTGAAGAGCGGATGAATAATTTTAAATAAAGTGAGGCATGTTTCGAGCTGGCCTCACAGCTATACAGCAGAGATCAGTAGCAAAGTGGTGGGATTTTCAATAAGCATGTATCCAAGCACATTCTCAATCATTTATAAGAACAAAAGCACAGGTCCGAAAATCAGCAACAAATAGAAACATGATACCTGTACAAAGCATTTTTTATTCTAAGAAGATAGTGACAAATGTGTTAACAATTGAAGTTATATATTATACAGAGTGAAGTAAGTCAGAAGAAAAACACCAATACAGTATACTAATGCATATATATGGAATTTAGAAAGATGGTAACAATGACCCTATATGTGAGACAGCAAAAGAGACACAGATGTAAAGAACAGTCTTATGGACGCTGTGGGAGACAGCACGGGTGGAATGATATGAGAGAAAAGCATTAAAACATGTATATTATCATATGTGAAATGAATCGCCAGTCCAGGTTGGATGCATGAGACAGGGTTCTCAGGACTGGTGCACTGGGATGACCCCGAGGGATGGATGGGGAGGGAGGTGGGAGGGGGGTTCAGGATGGGGACAGATGTACACCCATGGCTGATTCATGTCAGTGTATGGCAAAACCACTACAATATTGTAAAGTAATTAGCCTCCAATTAAAATAAACTAATTAATTTAAAAAAAACAATTGAGGTTATAATAAACATCACCAGTATATTTTTTTCCATAAAAGATTA
Source organism: Odocoileus virginianus (assembly GCF_023699985.2). Lineage (NCBI taxonomy): Eukaryota > Metazoa > Chordata > Mammalia > Artiodactyla > Cervidae > Odocoileus > Odocoileus virginianus. The sequence continues at coordinate 36,756,983 of NC_069697.1, forward strand.
AAAAAGGAAACACGCTGCTCAAACACAAAAAGTATTAGCAGAAACTGAGAACTTCTGGTAAGTACTAGGTTTAAAAGCACAAACATTTAGTAGGAGGTATGTGGTATAAGTTTCTAGACGATATGTAGTTAGTAAAACAAACAAAATCAGTTTTGTTTACTACTTGTCTGGCATAAATCAGTCTTAGGCATGGGTGAAGAGCTGTTCTCAAAGATCGAGACTCTAAATATATAAGAATTCGTACCAGAGTTACCAGAAAATTATACATATTTATGCAAGTCAAATAGCTTTGGTTTTATGATTCTAAAATGTCGAAACTCTTACCTCGCACAACAAGGTCAGCAGAGGCTGAAGAATTGTCTACAATTGTCTGAGCAGTACAAGTGTACCTCCCAGCGTGTTTCAGCTGGGCATTTCGGATGAGCAGCTCCCCATTGGAATCCAGCTGTCGGCAAAAACAGCAGTCATTCAAATCAGTAACTTTTTCACCAATTAAGTGGTAATCAGGATGTGAGAGGTACATTTTCCCCCAACAAAATGAGACCATTAAAAGGCATCTGTTTTGGATGTGCTAACTGACAGTGTGTTCTTATGTTACTTAAACTCTGGGCTTCGGTATCTGAAGCAAAAAATAGAGTGAATTGCTTAAGGTCCATTTTAGCTCTAATGTCTTTAGCATCCTATTATTCTTATAATCAGAGGTCCTTTTGAAAAAACCCACAGGATGAAACTCGGTATTGATGTTGAATATCAATGAGGACACATACATGCTCTTTGGCTATGAAGAATTATTAATTTCAAGATGTGTCACAGTTCATTTTACAATGATAATGAAAGTGTGTAGAAAATGTAAAAATGGACAATTCTACTAACATGTTCCATTTGGGCCAAAATGAAAGTTCCATGTGTGGAACTTTTTGTCTTATTCACTGCTCTCCGCCCAGTGCTTAGAATAGTGTTTAACATATATTTTTTGAAAGAGGCTTAACGGAATTTTGCTTGTGAATGATAACGTACCATTTCAATGCAACTTCTAAAAATAGCTAATATTTAACAAAAGTCTCCTCTGTACAGCTTTTCTTATTCCATTCTCTTCTACGGACAGTACTATGAGATGAGTCCTAGTTTGTACATTTTATTAAAGATAAAAGTGAGACAGAGATTCCAAGTAATTTAACTACAGTTACTTTGTTTGGTAGGAAAAGTATAACATAGTCCATGCTCATTATCTCCAAGAGATAAATATGGAAAATTCAGTTTTTAAACAGACATTTGGTTTTCCTGTGAATCAAAAATATTGATTTACTATTGCAATCATAGATAGCCAGATAGATAAAAGGATGAAAAACTAATGGGTAAGTCAATTTTTTATGAAGGCATTGTTTCTTTTATGTGACATACTTGCTAATTTTAAATTTTGATTATTTAATGACTGTATGTAAAATGAATGCTCTGCTTCACCATTGCTTCTGCCAGTGGGCCCTTTACATATTAAATTTCCTGCTGGTCTTAGAAAGTATTAGGGTTGCAATCCTTGCTTGATTAATAAGATTAATTAAGAATTTAGTTATAATCTGAACAGACTGATTCAGTTGATTGTAACAGAATACTACTATCTCCATAAAAATATCTGGTCAGTAGCCACACACCTTATTCCTTGTGGTTGGCCAGTTTCAGTAAAAACATAGCTAGAGATGAAACAACTTCATGTTAGTTGTAGATCTTCCTGCTCCTTGAGGTCTAAATTGGGTAAAAATCCAGATATCAAGATTTCTTTGCATTCCTAAGGTAGGAGGTTTCTTTCCCTCTGCTCTCTTGTCCATTTATTTTTTGCCATACTTAGGAGCCTTGGACCAGCCCTTTCTCTATTTTGCCTTGAAACCTGCTAACACAAAGTTTCCCCTTGTAAAGTAGGTTTACAGGAGAGTTGAAGTTCAAGGAATTGGTTGTATCCCACAAAGTAGAGCAATTATCATCCAATACGTATTTCTACTTTTAAAAGTCCTATCGGTCATATTTTTATTAAGGATTTCCCAGTGACCTTTACTTCTCCCAGTTCCCCGCCATCTTGTTGGGACTTGTTCCAGGTCCCATATCTTACTTCTCACAGCTCTTTCTTATTTCCTCTAGAAACAATCAACTATTCTTCTTTCCTGCTTAATTCTTGCATGATTGCTTGCATCCTGACCATACCTAATCATCAAAACCCGACTTTCTATTTTTAGCTTTTGCCACTGATTTACCTCTTACTCCTCAATCCATTTCAAGCTGGTTCCTGCTTCTTAAACTCATTTTGCATGATTTCTGATAGCATTTGACCTTCCTTCCCCCAAAACTCAACTTTTCTAGTCATCTGTGATAGCACATTTTCCAGAAATTTTGAGAATATTCTCAACCATTTCTCTTCTTCAGTTTCAATTCCATCATATGAATTATTGAATTTATGCCATTCTCTTCATCACCATTCCTCTGCCTTTGTCCAAGCTATTGATATCTGTCATTGAACTACTATATCCTGTTTGGTCATGACCTCCACCCTAGTCCCATTTATTCTCTTCTCCACTTGGCTCCCACAGTGACCTTTTAAAAATGCAAATATGATCAAATCATCCCTTTCTATAAAAACAAACAAAAATCTTTAAAAATATTCCCCTTCTTGGAATAAAAGCTGTAAGTGGTATGATGGTCAACCTGGATCCATTCTCTAAATTCTGTCCAATATTCCAGCTCACCAAGCATCACCACTTCACTTACACTCTGCTTTCCAGAACATTCCCTTTTTAGGGCTTAATGTATCTTGTTATCTCTTATCTCTTGTTCTCCAAGGTGTTTCCTCTCCTGGATTTGGTCCCTTTATATCCAACCCTCTCCCCACCTTCACCAAAATAACACTTACCCTCCCTCACCAGAATCAGTTCAAATCATTTCCCTAAGGGAGTCTTTCTACTTTCTGTTGTCATGTTTGCCATAGCACAATTTACTTAATGTGAAATTATATATCTCATTTCAGTAAAATATTTATACAATTATATGATTAAAGTTGGTTTCCCTGGAGGAAAAACCTTTCCTGTTTTATTCAGCCTTGCATCCCTGTGTTACTCATGTAGAGCTGTATGTGCTGTATGTCTAGGACCAGCACAGCAGTGCCAGGAAGAGAAGACCAAAAGTACATCATCTGAATGAACAAGTCGGCATGCTTATTAAGACTTCTGACATCAGATCTTGAGATAATATGTACTTACTTTTTAGCTACAAGAAGAATTAGGGTAGCAAATTCACGCAGACCATCACCACTGCAGCATTTTGTAAGCACATGATGAGACTTATTTTGGTGTCAGGATGAAGTACACATTCTTGCTTCTTCCTTTCCTACTTCCTGGGCCCCAGTAACTTACACTTCACTATGTGTTCTCTTTTCTGCAGACCTTTGTTTACATATTGTTTCCATTGCCTGGATTCTCTCACTTCCCACTTCTATCATTTGGATAGCTTCAAGTTGTTAGCTGCTCCTTTCTCCTCTGGAATCCAAAGTCCCAGTTAGGGAGTTGTTCCTTGTATATTTTCATTGTAACTATTCCTTTCTACTCTAATTGTTTAGCTTTTAATTTCTCCTCAATTCAGTTCAGTTCAGTTGTTCAGTTGTGTCCGACTCTTTGCGACCCCATGAATTGTAGCATGCCAGGCCTCCCTGTCCATCACCAACTCCCAGAGTTTACTCAAACTCATGTCCATTAGGTCAGTGATGTCATCCAACCATCTCATCCTCTGTCGTCCCCTTCTCCTCCTGCCCCCAATCCCTCCCAGCATCACAGTCTTTTCCAATGAGTCAACGCTTCACATGAGGTGGCCAAAGTATTGGAGTTTCAGCTTCAGCATCAGTCCTTCCAATGAATACCCAGGACTGATCTCCTTTAGGATGGACTGGTTGGATCTCCCTGCAGTCCAAGGGACTCTCAAGAGTCTTCTCCAACACCACAGTTCAAAAGCATCATTTTTTTGGCACTCAGTTTTCTTCACAGTCCAACTCTCACATCCATACATGACCACTGGAAAAACCATAGCCTTGACTAGATGGACCTTTGCTGGCAAAGTAATGTCTATGCTTTTTAATATGCTATCTAGGTTGGTCATAACTTTCCTTCCAAGGAGTAAGCGTCTTTTAATGTCATGGCTGCAATAACCATCTAGTGATTTTGGAGCCCCAAAAAATAAAGTCTGACACTGCTTCCACTGTTTCCCCATCTACTTCCCATGAAGTGATGGGACAGATTTCTTCTACTAGATTGTAATTCTTTGAGAAAGAACTTAGGACTTATTTATTATTATATACAAATTACATATTGTGATATCTGACATATAAGAGGAATTTAGCAAATAAATATTGCATAAATGAATTAAAAGAGTCATTATCTACAATGTTTTTAATAAATTCTTCTAGTAATTTCATGTGATTTTTCAGGTAAGATAATGATCATATTATAAGATAAAATAGCTGAACTAAGAACAACTGTTGCTGTCCATATACATGAGATCAACTGTCAATAATATATTTCAAATTATTTGTAAACTAATTTCATGAATAAATATAAACATTTTAGGACTAATATGTAAATTTATAGAGGAAAGAATGCAGTTGACATATAAGAAAATGGACACCTCTAAGTTTTACAATGAGCTGTTTCTGTGTTAGAGACTACCCTGGTGGCACAGTGGTAAATAATTTGCCTATATTGCAGGAGACACAGGTTCAATTCCTGAGTTGGGAAGACCCCCTGGAGAAGGAAATGGCAACCCATTTCATTATTCTTGCCTGGAAAATCTGGTGGACAGAGAGGAGCCTGGCAGGCTGTAGTACACGGGGTCTAAAGAGTCAGACATGACTTAACAACTAGACAACAATGACAATTATCTGTTGTAAAGAATTAAGCCTTTATCAAAAAGAAAAAAAAAATTAAGCCTTTATAGATTCAAAATTTGTAATGCAAATCACAAATTTACAAACAGAGGTTTGCTTTTCCCTCAGCTTCTGGAAGGTAATCTCTAGTATCTTTCTTTGCCTGATTATCTTGTGTCATACTAAATAGTTGTAATCACGTGATGTAGGGTGGCTGTTAGCTGCAACTGTGTAGTTTTAGAGTAGGGGCTGGCCATGCCCAAAAGATGAACATTGTGACCTCTAGTAGTAGCTTTGCTGCTGCTGCTAAGTCACTTCAGTGTGTCCGACTCTGTGTGATCCCACAGACGGCAGCCCAGCAGGCTCCTCCTTCCCTGGGATTCTCCAGGCAAGGACACCGGAGTGGGTTGCCATTTCCTTCTCCAATGCATGAAAGTGAAAAGTGAAAGTGAAGTCACTCAGTTGTGTCCGACTCTTAGCGACCCCACGGACTGCAGCCTACCAGCCTCCTCCATCCACGGGATTTTCCAGGCAAGAGTACTTGGGTGGGTTGCCGTTGCCTTCTCCAAGTAGTGGCTTTGAATCATGTAGTAACCATCAATTTAGAGACTGATATTAACTATTATATTTGGGCAATCAATCAATGCTGATATGATTAAGCCCCAACTAAATCTCTGGACATCAAAGCTCAAGAAAGACTCCCTGGTTGGCCACACTCTGTGCATACTGCCACACACCAAAGCAATACAGTAACACATCTTGATTCCATGGGGAGAGAACAATGGAGCTCTATGTTTGGTACATCTTCTGGACTCTACCCCATGCACTTCTTCCCTTGGCTGATTTTAATCTGCATGTTATTCCATGGGGTAGCAAAGAGTCAGACATAACTTAGTGACTAAACAGTAGCAGCAGGATTCAGGTAATACATTGTAATCATGAGCATAATAGCTTTCAGGAATTCTAGAAAATCAAAGCTGAGGGTGGTTTTGGCAACTCTTGGAACTTGTAGATGGTTTCAGAACTGAAGATTGTCTTGGGGACTTGCCTAACTTTGTAGTTGGCCAATTCCTCATAACCAATGCCTCATATTCCTAATAAGTAGAATTCATCTAAGAGAAGAAGTAAAGAAATATTATTTTATTATTTATAACTCTTTTAAAAATATTTGAAGTAAATACAGACTAAAATTGTGTATATGGGGAAGGTAATAATAGAAGAGTTTTTCTTGAGCCATCATAGAGGCTAACTGGCACATATTTTTCAAGAAAATTCTAGTGAGAAAAAATAATGTAAAGTAGCTATAGTAAAATAAAAATAATTAATTACTATATATTTATAAAACATACTGATGTACTTTTACATCCTTAATAAACTGAATTTTGACACTAAATATTCAGTAATGTAAATATATTAAATAAAACAGTTTAACACTATTATGACACAAGATAATAGCTATATTTGAGAAAGAATAATGTTTGCATGAAGTGAAAAGCACTTAGCTCTATTATATGCTTTTATTATGTGAACTCACTACTTTGGTTGCTTCATGTATGTAATGAAAGATAATCCTGTTGTTAAACTCTGGCTATTTCAATGAGCTATGTGATTAGACTAGAATTTAAAATTGAAACACTTCAGAAATTATTATTTTTTAAATCCACCTTATAATAAAAAAATGAAGGCAAAAATAATTTTAAAAAATTGTGGAACCGTAACTACCCTGTGTAAAATACTTGAATACTATATACCTAATAATTTTCTTTTAATGAAATTGCTATAATTTCCTCCCAAAATCTGTTTGAAGCATATTGCTTCTTATATTCACTCTACTTAATATGAGAGGAATAATGTGGTCATACTTTTTTATACTTTTCATATGCAATGAAAAACAGTAGCTATTTTATGTCTTAAAATACCATATTAAAGGTATACTTACTGAATCTTTAGAATTAACTCCTTAAAAACTTTTAATTAAACTATTCTAAAAGTTTAATGCTAAACTCATTTTAAGCGTCAGCCCTGTTTTAAACATTAGGACTTAGGTAGCTAATGATAGGTCTACTCACATAAAGCAATAATAAGGTACTTTAGCATTTATTCTCATTTGGTCTATTTTTGGTGAAGGTGTGGCATTGAAACACCTCAAAAGGAAAGCAAAGAAAAAATATACTATATCACTTCCAATTGAGTTGCATATGTACAAAATCTTTGCTGAAGTTTTTATAAATGGTGCTAGCACTTTCCATACCTCAGGAGAAGTTGAGGTTCTCAGTGGTTGACAGAACGCTTACAAAGCAAGTAAAGATCATGGCTCTCAGCACATTCTAGCCGCAAATTAGATACAAATGCTCTCTATATTTTCACTACAAACCACTGCTTGGCTGAATTACAAAATGCTTCCCTTCATATGAGGAGGGTTGAATCACATACTGGAAATTGTGATAGCACAGCTCAAGGATGTTCCAAAGTGTATATGTGGTTTACCGCTGAGAAATCTCCCAAGTTTAAGTCAAAAGACTTCCAAAATATAAATGCCCATTCCTTCCTTCCCCTCTCCCATGAACTAACTTTGAAAAATCATTCCTGTAGTATAAATGATTCTGAATTACTAAGTTGTATTAACAAATTCAATTAACCATAATGAACAAAGAAATATGCTAAATCACATGTATATACAAGGTCTGGATTAACTTAGAACTCACAATGTCTCTATAGAAACATCTCTCTTGTTCCATTGAAGTTCAGAATGAAGAGACAAATATAGAAGGTTGGACAAAAGCATAGCCTTTAAAGAGAATATTCTAGAAACCTATAAGGAAAATTAATAAATATGTATGAAACATGCTATATCTATGAAAAATGTTTTTCTTTTTTACCTTTGGCTTGCTAGGGATAACTAGCAAAAAAGAAGGGATAACTGTAGAAAACTCATCAGATGCAACTGCAAACTTAAACACCACCATTATGAACACAAGAGCAAATATTTAGCAAGGGTTTTATAGGTGCCAGAGGCTAATACAAATACTTTGCATGTGCAAATTCATTTACAACCACCACCCTGGGACAGAGGTACTACTCTTAACTTTGTTTTAGAGATGAGAACACAACACTACTGTTACACAACCACTACTACTGCTAGCACTGTTGCTGTTAATAGGATACTCCTGCTGCTGCTACTAATACCACTATTAAGAACGCGAGTACAACTTCACTACTAACTACTGCCATTGCTGTTGCTACTGTGAACTACTAACATTTGATCTAACTTATTAAAGGCTCGTTAGATGCTTGGCTTAGTGGTAAAGAATCTGCCTGCCAATGCAGGAGATGCAGGAAACTCAGGTTCATTTCCCAGGCCAGGAAGCTCCCCCGGTGGAGGAAATGACAACCCACTCCAGTATCCTTGCCTGGAGGATCCCATGGACAGTGGAGCCTGGTGGTCGACAGTCTATAGGGTCACAAAGAGTCAGACATGACTGAGCATACACACACACTAGGCTAGATGCTTGGCAATGTGCTAGCTACTTTTAATATATTTTCTTATTTAATTTGTATAATGTTCAGGGCGATATAGTTAATCTTTCTATTTTATGGATAAGGGATTTGAGATTTTAATTTAAGCTACTGGTAGAAGGCTTCCCAGGTGGCTCAGTGCTAAAGAATCCTCCTGCTGAGCAGAAGACCCAGGTTCATTCTCTGGGTTGGGAAGATCCCCTGGAGAAGGAAATGGCAACCTACTCCGGTATTCTTGCCTGGGAAATCCCAAGTACAGAGAATGTAGCCCTGGTGGGATACAGTTCATGGAGTCACAAAACAGTCAGACACAACTTAATGACCAGACAACCACCACAACAAAGAAAGCTCAATAGTTAACCTATTTTCACCAAGTTAAGCTGCTGCCAAGTAGTACTTCATGGATCAAACATTTGAATTTAGGTTCATAGCTTAGTAGGCAAAAGTGGATATTTTCTCACCACAGGAAAAATAAAATTTTGTTATTATTTTCTTTTTTATTTTAATTTTAACTTATTTAAACACTCAAGCATAAGAAAACAGAATAGTACAGTGGCCATCCATATACTAACCAATTAGATTCAACAATTACAAACTTCTTGCCATATTTGCTTTTATCCATGTATCAAGTTATGTGCCTATCTAGTGTTGAACCCTTAAAAAATAAATTACTGATACTATAATTCATTTCTTAATACATTAAATTGAATCTCCAAAAAAGTAAGGCCATTATCTCAATCACAAAACTTTCATTTTCACACATGGCATAATTAGCATATTCAAGTTAGTGTTATTTTAAGTAAAGTATCAGCCCTAAATTTGCTTGAATGTTAAAAAAGAACACTTGAAAAGATAGGGCTTACAAAAAATTTATGAAAATGAGTATTGTCATAACAAATATACACACTTAAATATATTAGGGAAATCATTTAGGACAACTACTTAAGATATTGCCCAGAATTTATAGGATCAATGGAACATTGACTGTCCCTAAATTTGGCTATTCTGATGGCTGAAGAGCTCAATTTTGATCAATTGGATCATTTTAAATTAAAACTTACAAGGAAGGAAATGTCTACTAAGCATTTTAAATGATGAACAAAACCATGAAAGCCTTAGGTTTAGCACCCATATTTTAGAGTTGAAAGAAAACTTGGAACATTCCTTAATTTGTATGGTTTTGAATTGCTTTCCATTAGCCTTAGGGTGGAGAAGGAAATGGCAACCCACTCCAGTGTTCTTGCCTGGAGAATCCCAGAGATGGGGGAGCCTGGTGGGCTGACGTCAATGGGGTCACACAGAGTCGGACACGACTGAAGCGACTTAGCAGCAGCAGCAGCCTTAGGGTTCCAAAACCTTCATGGATTGCTTGGTAGAAAGAAGGGATCAGAACAAGATGTGTTTTGGGATAGGAAAATGTGAGAGACCCTATGGTTAGGTTTTTGGGCTCCTACAAATGTGAAATCCTCACAAACAGATTCTCAGAAATTGTGCATACACTTTCTTCAGTCACAGTAATTTTAACTTCACCTTGGGTATTTATTTGAGTTCTAATTTATTTAACTTTTCTTTGCGAAAAGAATTCTGCTGCTAAAAGCCTTCTGTTGATCTTTTTCAAAATTTCTTCTGGCCCAACTTCCTCATATAACAGATGGAAGCCTGAGGCTCAAAGAGACTGCTTTGCTGAAGGTCATATAATTTGTCAAGGTCTAAACCACAGCAGAATGCTAGATCTTTAGGCAATGTTCTGTTTTTAAAAACTAGATTTTTTAAAAAGTTAGTTTTATTTTTGGGAATATGATAGCTAATGACAAAATAGTATATTTCTAGTGTGACATAATAAATAAAACATCAAATCAACAACATGAAAATGTAAAATAAAATTCCTAAGACACCAAAAGTTTATGCTTATTTTCCCTTTTATTTTATATATGTATTTCTATATACACAGTATGTTTTGCAAGCATAAAGAACCAGAATAATTATTCCAGTGATTGTTAAGTATGCAAGGAGTTTTACATAAAACAAATGATACTTTAATTTTGAATGAATTTTTGGAAATTTTTCCAAGCCAATGCATTTCTGAAGAATAAAGACTTGCAGCCATATATGCTTAATTCTATTTATTACTTTGCCAACAAAGGTCTGTCTAGTCAAAGCTATGATTTTTCCAGTAGTCATGTATAGGTATGAGAAAGCTGACACTGAAGAACTGATGCTTTTGAACTGTGGTATTAGAGAAGACTCTTGAGAGTCCCTTGGACTGCAAGGCTATCAAACCAGTCAATTCTAAAGGAAATCAGTCCTAAATATTCATTGGAAGGGCTGATGCTGAAGTTAAAGCTCAAATACTTTGGCCACCTGATGCAAAGAAATGACTCATTAGAAAAGTCCCTGATGCTGGGAAAGATTGAAGGCAGGAGGAGAAAGGTATGACAGAGGATGAGATGGTTGGATGGCGTCATCGACTCAATGAACATGAGATTGAGTAAGTTCCGACAGTTGGTGATGGACAGGGAAGCCAGGCGTGCTGCAGTCCATAGGGTTGCAAAGAGCTGGACACGACTGAGCGAATGAACTGAACTGAGCATGATCTTTAACAAATGCTTCCTAAAGACTAGACTGTGGAACTCTCTGTTAGAGAATAACTAGTTGGCATGATCTCTACCCTGGAAGTGTGATGATACAGATAAAGCCAACCTAAGTATAGATACATCTAGTGAGCACAGGCACCTACCTACCTCCATGTTTACTGGGGGAAAATGGCAAAATGTAAAACATGCTATTAGTAGGTTTTTTAGGGTAGTGAAAGGGAGTTTGAGGAAATTCATACAGGATGAGGTATGATAGAATTCTCTTTTTCAATTAATTAATGTTAGCAGAGAAAAAATTTGGGCAGAGGTAACTGACACTTTGAGTTGTTTGTAGGTCATAGAACTATGCCAGGGGAACTTTTACATATTTCTTTCTGTCACCATTCATCAGAATTTCAGAGTCTTAAATTCACAAAATACATTCAACCTATTTTGAAGAATGATTCATATACCTTTATATATCTTATAATTCCTTTGCCTTCAGCACTCTCATCGGTTCAAAATAATATAACTTTTCCTTGTTTCCAACATACCATACTTAAGACTTTTCAGTCATTTTATTGTCTTTTTTTTTTTTTTAATCTCCCTTGAGAAGAGCATTTCTCAACTTTGACCCGATGGACAGTCCGGTCAAGATAATTTTCTGTTGTGGATTGTCTTCATCATTTTGGGACATTTAGTAGCAACCATGCTAGACAGGTGCCAATAATACAACAGCTCCCCTCAGTTGTGACAACCAAAAATGTCCCCAAATATGACCCAATTTCCCTGGGGAGAAAAACTGTTCCTGGTTTAGAACCATCACTTTAGAGCTCACATCATCTCACTGTGCCTGCTTGGTCTTCTGCTCTGTTCCTTCAGAACTAATTTGATTTATTTGCCTGGAGTGTGGTCTAATGCTCCTTTTCCACAGATATCTGTTACCCCATTACTCTGGTCAATGATTACCTTCTTGCTTCACAATGACAGAGAACCAATGAAATTAAAAGAAAAACAATGACTTCCTTTTTATTATTGTTACTCTCTTTTCACACACACAGAAGCAAAATATCTGTTCAAATTCATAATACCTTCTAGTATGAGATAATATGTTTCAAATTTAAACACGTTTTTCAGTAGAATTAATATTTCCTTTTAGCCTTAGGGTAAAAAAAATCTGTCTTTTTTGAATGTTGTCTATGCAGTCAGAACAAATGCATGGCCGCACACCTGCAAACACACATATAACCTATCTTGCTAAAGGCAATCATTAAGAACCACCTGAAACTCTGTAGACTTGACTTACTATGTACAAAAAGTTTGCTAAAATATAGGGAGAATAAAGTGATTTTGATAATTTTGAGTGAACATAAAAACTCCCTGTTGTTACAGTGGATAAGAATCTGCCTGCCAGTCAGTGCAGAGGACATGTGTTTGATCCTGGTCTGGGAAGATTCCACTATGCCATGGGGCAAATAAACAGTTACTGAGCACATGCTCTAGAGCCCCCAGGCCATAACTACTGACGTCTCTATGCCTAAATCCTCTGCTTCACAACTAGAGAAGCTACTGCAATGAGAAGTGCATGCGTCACAGTGAAGAGCAGCCCCACCACCCACCACCTGGACTAGAGGAAGCCTGCACACATCAACGACCCACCACAACCAAAAGTGAATGAAATTTTTACAAAGTTCATTAAACAAGATATAGAATAAGTTAGGAGTAGAGCTGCTGTTCAACTGCTGTCTAAAAGTGTTGCACATAATGGGGGGGAGACTATTTAAATAGATATAGACTTGAGTACCAGCCAATGGATTGGAAGCTGAAGTGGTGAGGACCACAGACTCTGGAACTAAACCACCTTGGTTTCAAATCCTCTACCACCAGCAAGTTACATGACTTTGGATAAGCTACTTAACCTTTCAAATGCTGTTGCCTCATCTTGTAAACTGAGACGATCATAATAATATATGCTCCATAGAAAATTGCTTTGAGGATCGACTGAGAAATACAAGAAAAACATTAGGCCCAATGCTTGCCAAACAGGCATTCAATAAAATGTTGACTATTTATTACCTCTCCATTTTCCTCACCGAGGAAATACCTAGAATCTTTTGTCTCAGACTAGGCATTCAGTACAGCAAGCAGTGCAAAATATAAATCATGAAAAATGAGATCTGTAACCAGACAAAACTATCTGGTAAAATCTTCTGGAATTTTCAATGAAGAATGATTGCTCTACTATAAAAAGTATTAATAATAAACCACTTACAATTTGCCAGATCTTGTGCCAAGCACTTTATACGCATTCTCTCATTGAATTCTCACAAAAATACTATGAAGTAACCCATGTTGCAAACCCAATGAAGTAACTAATGAAGTAGGTGAATTACTAATAAAATTTTACCAATGGGGAAATAATGAAACTTAGAGAGGCTTAATCACTGACTCAGAGTCACAGAATAAGAAATGAAAAAAATTGAGCCTAGAGTTCCAGTTGTGGCAGTCTCCGAACAATTTATGATATTTATGAATTCAAAACAGGTATGCAAAATCTTCAACCTGAATTATAATTTTAACTTTTATTTTTAATTAGGAAAAGAGCTAAGTTATGTCAGTGGCAATACCAGAATTAGAAAGTTAAAGAAACTTAAACTTAGATAGTGGCTCTGACAGGGAGAATTGATGAATAGTTGACAGAAAATGACTCAAAGAAGATGTCAGAAGTTCTTGAAAAAAAAAATCTGCATAACAGGTATCACCATTGGAGAGGTAAAAAATGATACGTTATAAATACGTATTTTTTGGTAAAGTGTCTCAGGTCTTTTCTAGAGCAAAAGGGGTTAAAAATTAAATTAGTAAGCTTTTTTATTTACTCTAAAGGAGAAGTAGCTATTGGATTGGAAAATCAAAATAAAAATCATTTTATATTTGGACTTGAAAAATTTATGTATTTTCCATACAATTTTAACAGAATAAAAGAATGCCAGATAAACTAATTATAAGCTTATTGTATTATAGTTCCAAAGTTATGACATTTATAATTCATATATATGTATAAATATAAGAATACTTAACATCAATGCATAAATTGAATTTCAAATGAAACATTTCCTGAACCTGATTACATAGCCATAAAATACTCAGTGAATATTTATTTGAATAGTGACAGGATAAATAACATGACAGGTAAATTATATAGTTAACTTTTAAGTCTTTTCTATAATCAGCATTGTTTGCTTACAGCTTTAAAATAATTAGCTCCATTTTAAAATTAACTAATTCAAAAGTTTTACAAAAAGCAAGATTATAAATGTAATAGATATGTTATTTATGTATTTAGATTTTATAGGTCACTATAAATTCTTAAATGAGATGCACATCTTCAAAAATGTAGTTACTTTCCCCCTGATAATTATATGAATATAATTGGAAGAAGTATAAAGAAAAAAATTAAATCATGCATCTTAGATATAAGAAAATGTTTTGTTTGGTTTCATAAAACAGGTTCTAGTGTCCATGCTGTGAAATTTGAAACCTTATGTAAGGTTGCCACATAGTGGCAAGATCAAGGATAGCAAGCTAAAATCAAGAAGGCTTGATTATTGAATATATTATTGAAATCAAACTAGAAAATACAAACGAAGTCCAAAAGTCTGTTATATACATCTGTGTCTCTTTTTCCATCTTGCATATAGGGTTATCGTTACCATCTTTCTAAATTCCATATATATGTGTTAGTATACTGTATTGGTGTTTTCCTTTCGGGCTTATTTCACTGTATAATGGGCTCCAGTTTCATCCACCTCATTAGAACTAATTCAAATGAATTATTTTTCATGGCTAAGGCGAGGGTGGGATGATCTGAGAGAACAGCATCGAAACATGTATATTATCAAGTGTGAAACAGATCGCCAGTCCAGGTTGGATGCATGAGACAAGTGCTCAGACCTGGTGCACTGGGATGACCCAGAGGGATGGGATGGGGGCGGGGGGGAGGTGGGAGGGGGGTTCAGGATGGGGAACACATGTAAATCCATGGCTGATTCATGTCAATGTATGGCAAAAACCACTACAATATTGTAAAGTAATTAGCCTCCAACTAATAAAAATAATTGGGGGGGGGGGAAGAAAATACAAACAGATTCTTAGAATTAAAAGTTTAAATTTTGATGTCTATATTCTTCATGAATTAGAGTTATTAAATTTTAGCAATTTAAGTGATTTGAATATGATGATGATGATAGTTTTATTAACTGCAATAACTACCAAGTCATTTTTTTTCCAAATTATTTATATTTGACTTTTAAACTCATAGGGTAGCTATGATTTTAGATCAGTGCCTGTGTTTCTCTTTTTTTCTACAAAAAGTGTAAAGGGCTTTCTTTTATTATGTGTAATGTAATATAGGCAAAATTATCTGCCAATAAATTTTATAGGAATTTCACATGTTCTGATTCCTTGCATAGTTACTTAGTTACTCCAATGTCTGAGTCATAATCTTGATGATAGCCTTTTAAAAAGTAATTTTTGCTGAACCCACAGTTGTCATGTCAGTCAGTGCACAATTCTTTTAGTTGGGCTTATTTGACCTCCAATGGATATGGACACACTTCAAAATGTTATAGTATAACAGGTATTTCTGTAAGTAAAGGAAACTACATCGTTACTCCTCAAGGTATTTCCAGTGATGTAGGTTTACAGAAAAAGCCCCATCAAAATAGATCTCAATAGTGCCTGCATTTGTCTTACTCAGTGTTTTCTTTACTCTGGTGTGTATCACTGTTTCCGCTGTAGTATGTGTTCAATGCTATATTTTTAAGTGAATACATGATATTTAATAATTAAAATGTTTCCAGAATTAAATAAAATATAAAAACATGATTTAAAAATCTCTATTATATATTGATGTATTTGATAGTGCAACTTGAATAATAGACAAATGCAGGCAGCTGTGATCCTTTCCCCACATTTGCTATCCCCATACCTGCCATCACTGTTATGTGTTCATTAACTGAGTTTTAGATTGGAAGAGCCTCTTTTTCTGAGAGTGGTCTATTAGTAACCTCAGAAGCAATTGCTAGTCATTAGGACTATCTTTCAAAAGGTGGATCAGAAGCATTTAGACGTGAGGTGTGACTTTGAAATTTGCTTTGAAAGAGAAGAAGAGAAGAAAGAAGAAAGAGAAGGAAGATGCAAGGAATAGTGTTATAGGTCTTTTTTAGGTTCCAAAGACTGAATTAAGTTTAACAATTTATTTTAAAATACATTTCTTTTCTGTTTTTTTAAAATTATTTACAGAATTAAATCGACTTGTCCATCTACAAAGTGCTAAAAATGCACCTTTGCTTTTACTCCTTGGAAGAAAAGTTATGAACAACCTAGACAACATATTAAAAAGCAGACACATTACTTTGCCAACAAAGGTCCATCTAATTAAGGCTATGGTTTTTCCAAGAGTCATGTACGGATGTGAGAGTTGGACTTTTAGAAAGCTGAGTGCCGAAGAATTGATTATTTTGAACTGTGGTGTTGGAGAAGAATTTTGAGAGTCCTGTGGCCTTCAAGGAGGTCCAACCAGTCCATCCTAAAGGAAATCAGTCCTGAGTGCTCATTGGAAGTACTGATGCTGAAGCTGAAACTCTAATACTTTGGTCACCTGATGCGAAGAGCAGACTCATTGGAAAAGACCCTGATGCTGGGAAAGATTGAAGGCGGGAGGAGAAGGGGACGACAGAGGATGAGAAGGTTGCATGGCATCACTGACTAAACGGACATGAGTTTGAGTAAATGCCGGGAATTGGTGATAGACCACTTCAGTATTCTTGCCTTGAGAACCCTATGAACAGTATGAAAAGGCAAAAAGATAGGACACTGAAAGTTGAACTCCCCAGGTCAGTAGGTGCCCAATATGCTCACCGACTCAATGGACATGGGTTTGGGTAAACTCTGGCAGTTGGTGATGGACAGGGAAGCCTGGTGTCCTGCAGTCCATGGGGTCAAAAGAGTCGGACACGATTGAGCAGCTGAACTGAACTGAAGTTGCATATTTAGCCAGTGAGTATGTTTTTTGCCACTGGTTATTATTATACTCCTTATTTAGTGAAATGAAGCTGAAACCAAGTCCCTGAGGCCAGAGCATTGGCCTGCAGTTGGGGTCTGCTTTGGCTTCTCTGAGGGGAAAACATGAACCTCTGTGGTTAACATCCAGAAGGAAGGAGTACAGTGAGTGAACGATGACCAAAGACTTTTACATCATTCAGTTCAGTTCAGTTCAGTTGCTCAGTCTTGTCCCATTCTTTGTGACCCCATGACTGCAGCATGCCAGGCTTCCCTGTCCATCACCAACTGCCAGAGTTTACCCAAACCCATGTCCATTGAGTCGGTGAGCATATTGGGCACCTACTGACCTGGGGAGTTCAACTTTCAGTGTCCTATCTTTTTGCCTTTTCATACTGTTCATAGGGTTCTCAAGGCAAGAATACTGAAGTGGTCTATCACCAATTCCCGGCATTTACTCAAACTCATGTCCGTTTAGTCAGTGATGCCATGCAACCTTCTCATCCTCTGTCGTCCCCTTCTCCTCCCGCCTTCAATCTTTCCCAGCATCAGGGTCTTTTCCAATGAGTCTGCTCTTCGCATCAGGTGACCAAAGTATTAGAGTTTCAGCTTCAGCATCAGTACTTCCAATGAGCACTCAGGACCGATTTCCTTTAGGATGGACTGGTTGGACCTCCTTGAAGGCCACAGGACTCTCAAAATTCTTCTCCAACACCACAGTTCAAAATAATCAATTCTTCGGCACTCAGCTTTCTAAAAGTCCAACTCTCACATCCGTACATGACTCTTGGAAAAACCATAGCCCTAACTAGATGGGCTTTTGTTGGCAAAGTGGTGTCTCTGCTTTTTAATATGCTGTCTAGGTTGGTCATAACTTTTCTCCCAAGGAGTAAGCATCTTTTATTTTCATGGCTGCAGTCACTATCTGCAGTGATCTTCGAGCCCCACAAAATAAAGTTTGCCACTGTTTCCACTGTTTCCCCGTCTATTTGCTATGAAGTGATGGGAGCAGATTCCATGATCTTAGTTTTCTGAATGTTGAGCTTTAAGCCAACTTTTACATCATTATCATCCAATTTAATATTAATTTCTTAATTAGTATTTCAGTTATTTCTTCATGTGCCTCTTTTCTTTTTTTTCTCTCCCCTCCCCCAACATCTCTTTCTCTTCTTTTTTCTTTCTTTCTCTTTTTTCCTTCCTCTCGCCTTCTATCTTTTCCTTCCTTTCTTCCTTCCTCTAATTTCTTTCTTTTGAAATGTTTATTTGAATCAATCAACAAAAAGAAACTTATTTTAAAGAAAATATGAAGTTTCAGCTTATTCAACATATGAAGTTTCAGCTTAATTTGGGCAATTTATAACTGCCAATTTATTTGTATAGACTCCACTGCAGCTAAAAGTAAGTACTTATATAAATTATACTTGTTGCATTTTAGACATTATTCAGTATATAACACCAAGGTACTAAAATTCAAAAGTCTAATTAAAAAAAAAAAACCTTTATTTTGTTTGCTTTCATTTTTTAATGAATGAATATTGAGTGGATTTTGCCTTTCTTGCAAAACCAAACATAATGTGAAGAAATTATCAAAGACAATGGTACCAAATTTACTAATGTTGGGCATTCTTATGATTAAGCACATCAAAATAGACATATAAGGAAAAAGTATCACATGTTCTGTTAAAACTGTCTTCTATAAATCCCCAGTTGTTTAGTTTTAAAGTGTAAATTTGGTTCAGAAACTGAAAGACAGTAGATTCTCTGTATATGCACAGTTGTACCTAGATCTGTTAAATTAAAAAGAAAGAAACTGGAATTATGGCTGACATATGGAAGGCATAAATATTGATACTGTGTTGATAATTGCTTCATGCATCTGTCTAATAACAAATTAAGAATAAGTGTTTCCAGCCCTTTAAAATCAATCTCAACCTGACTGAATGATTGTTTTGGCTTTTTAAAGTGTGATGTTCTAGATGAATTTTTTAAGGGTAGTTAGTTTGAATGTAGAAGGAAATGGCAACCCACTCCAGTATTCTTGCCTAGAGATTTGTGGACAGAGGAGCCTGGTGGGCTGACGTCTATGGCGTCACAGAGTTTGGACACGACTGAAGTGACTTAGCATGCGTGCATGCATTGGAGAAGGAAATGGCAACCCACTCCAGTGCTCTTGCCTGGAGAATCCCAGGGACAGAGGAGCCTGGTGGGCTGCCGTCTATGGGGTCGCACAGAATCGGACATGACTGAAGCGACTCAGCAGCAGCAGCAGCAACAGACAATTTGAAAGCATAATATTATCAGAGGTATGTATCAAACTTCAGATTTCATAGGACTTGAAAAATCTTAAATACTATACTGATTTAGTTCAAACTTATTATAATTGACTTCTAAAAGTAGAACTGATGTTTTCTTAACTAAGCATATGGACTAGCCAGATCTTTAGGCTTCTAAACTGATTGCCTTCCTAGAGAACAGTCTGACAGAAGAGGTGATCAATTTGTGCTTTAAATTCATCACAATTTAAGGAGACTTATCAGTGCAACCAAGGGTGTTCCTACAGAAGTTGTTATTCCTGCATTACTTCCCTGTCTTCCTCTATTTTCTTTATTTCTATACAATGACACCACCATGCTTCCTATTCTTAAAATACAGCCATTTAGACCTTTAAAAATCACATGAACTACTTCTCCAAACCTTTCCATGTATATATTTTGTCTATATCTTACTCTCAAGAAAAAAAAATGACTTAAAATCGTCATTATAACAAAGGCTAAATTCTGTGCTCTTACCTCCATTGAAATGAAGTCACTTAGAACCCAAAGTACAGATACAATGAGGTAGAGTGCACGTTCTTATAAAAATTGTATTACAATAAAGAGAAAATGGGCATAATGAGGGCTTTCCCAGTAGTCAGCTGGTAAAGAATTCGCCTGCAATGCAGGAGACCACGATTCAATTCCTGTGTCAGGAAGATCCACTGAAGAAGGGATAGGCCACCCACTCCAGTTTTGTTCCGCTTCCTTAGTGGCTCACGACCAAAATCCTCAGGGCTAGTCATTTTTAGCAAGGTTCAGGAATACTATGATTAATTCAAGGAGGCCCATGAAAAAAATTTTGTCTGTTTTTCAGTCTCAGGGATATGATTTAGTAATAAAAATTCCCATGCAGGCACGTGGGGGACGTCAGAATGTTAATAAGATGAAAATAAGGACAGGCTATAAATAAAACACGTACCATAAAATTCCGCTGATAATGAATGTTCTCTTTGTTAAAGTCGATCACATAACCATTGAAGGACCAAACAAATGTCAGATCCAGGGCAGGATCAGAGGAAGCAGCACACTGCATGGTAGCATTTTCTCCAACAGTGATATCAGCGTTAATTGGGGCCAATATAATTCGTGTGGGATCTATATATTTTTAAATAAAGAAGTAAAGCAAAATTCAAAAAATTAGGAGACACCATATTATCAAGTATATTACAAAATAAAAATAAGTATAATTAAAATCCCTGGGCAAAGGAGTAAGAAGTCTACAAATCAAATTCCCAGAACAGTTTCATCAAGCAAGAGACTTTCCCAGAAGGCTTTTGAAATGGAAACATCAATTCATGAATTGTCTTATAAACTTAGTACAGAATCACATGTCTTATGGCACATTAGAAACTAAGCATTGTTAAACTTTAAAAAAAAATGTAAAATTAATCAAATGTTTTCTTACCTGTGATAACAAGTGTCCCAGTGCTATTAGCCTTCCCTTTATTATTTTCTACAAAGCATGTATAGACACCTCCATCACTCCTTGTAATGTTATTGATTTCCAAGCTGCCATCTTCCCAAATGAGTACCCTATGAAATGAAAAAAATACATACTTCACAAAATCAATTTAATGAAATATGCTATTATTCTATGTATTAGATTAAAAACACTAATGTCTTTGTATCATTAACATTTTATATAAATTGCTTGACAGAGACTTTTTAAAGATGAAACATTCTAGCCTTTGTTTAGAACATTCTTTCCCAACATCAAATTGTTTTGGAAAGCAATCTTCATCTTTTTCTTGGACTGTCACAGTAATCCTATCTTCCTGCTGCCATCCTTGTCTCTCTACAGTCTCCTTTCCCACATGTCAGCCAGACATGAAGATATACGTCATATAACTAATATCACATCACTCTCTGGCTCACTGATGTCACTCACTGATGTCACAGGACCCTCCAGTGACTGTTCTACCTCATCCATAGTAGGGGCCACAGTCCTCAGATTGACTTTTCAGGCCCAATACAATTTCATAGTTCGTTTCCTACATTCTTCAGGGTTTTCCACAGTGGCACTTTCCGTAAAGCTTTGCCTGATACTTCTAGATATTATGACATGCGCACAGGCACAAAAGGCTCTGCTACTGTCCTGGCGTTACTCATGCTATCCCTGTTCCCAGAATTTTTCTTCCTAATACATATTTCATCAGAAAAATACTTCAGTTTTACTTATTAATCTATCTTTGCATTAGATGTCAGGAATTTTTATCTGCTTTGTTTTTAGCCCTGTCTCTAACTAGGTAACGTTATCGATTAATGTATATATTCATTAGGAAAAAACAAAACAAAAAATACTATTTTCCAGAAACTCCTTAAGGAGGGAGACATGGAACAATGAAGAGGCACTCAAACAACCTGATTTTGAATGTATGAACTACATGGAGTCTGACTGAAGCAGTGGCTCTCTATGCACAACTGTGAAATGATTTTTAAACCACTGTGAGACAGATTTAGACCAGTCACAAGCCTGAAAGATATGAGTCCAGATCTTCCAGGAATGTGACCTCAGGACTTCAGACTTGGAAGTTAGAACAGACTATTATTTCCACAGTTACAAAGAAATACAAACATATTTTATTTTTAGAAACTTTCAAACAAAGATATTGCAAAACTTTCCTTAGTAAAAGCTTCTGTATAAATTACTACTTAGGAAATTATTCTATGAATGTAAACTAAATCTTTCATACTAACAGAACTTAAATCTATTCCCTCTGCCTGTCTGCCTCTTCCTTAGACCCAGGAGACCAAAAACTCATTTCTTATAACTTTTACATCTAGGTGATATGATATTAATATCACATATATTATGATATATCATACATAATTTATATTACATATATTAATACTTTATATATTATTATATAACTTTATTATATAATGTTTGCACTTAGAGTCATCATCGGATTATCCGTCCCTGGATTTTTACTTATTTTATAAATCTTTAAAGTTGTTTTCCATTATGGTTTATTACAGGATATTGACTATTCTGTGCTTTACAGTAGGACCTTGCTGTTTATCCAGTCTGTATATAATAGTTTGCATCTACTAATCCCAAACTCCCAACCCATCCCTCCTCTCAGCGCCTCCTTCTTGGCAGCCACAGGTCTCTCTCTATGTCTGTGAGTCTGTTTCTGTTTTGTAAATAAGGTCACTTGTGGCATATTTTAGATTTCACATACAAGTGAAATATACCTCTTATTTTCAGAAAATATGATATAGATAAACAGTCACAGAAGCCAGGAACCACAAAGTCTTTAATAAATTAGTCACTTGTTGCCAAAATTATCTCAGTATAATCCATGAAGCATGGTTCTGAGAAATGCATGGTTGCAGAGGCCTATGACATGAGTCCTCGTAAGAATCAGAGCAAGATTCTTTTCATGAAGGAGAGAGAGCTAATGGTGCAGCCAACAGTGAATGCCATGCCCCAGGCTGTTGTTGTGGTGAATACCTGAGAATGGAACTACCTTCTGATTACGGTCTGTATCATTCATTGTCTGACTGCTAAAGTTTCAACGCTATATTGCACAAATTGACTTTTCCTTAACACTAATTCTTCAGGTATCATTTTGTTAAAATCTTAATAACTCTTAGTCAAGCATATTAACTATAAAAGTTAATGTGTTCTGGGAAACAGCTGCTGTCCCTGCATACCCCTTCCCACTCCATTTCTGGCATATACACAGTCATACCAGTGATTATCCTAACAAGAGGAATATGTTCATTCCATATCAACATGGCACAAGTTCAAAGTTCTAGCTTATAGATCATTTGACCCATTTTCAGAAGGTTACTTAAACCTTTCCAGGCTTTAGGTATATAAAAATAGAGATGGTAGCATCCATCTTACATTC
Source organism: Odocoileus virginianus (assembly GCF_023699985.2). Lineage (NCBI taxonomy): Eukaryota > Metazoa > Chordata > Mammalia > Artiodactyla > Cervidae > Odocoileus > Odocoileus virginianus. The sequence goes on from NC_069697.1 coordinate 36,780,201, forward strand.
TTTATTGGATATATTTTATACTTTGCCAGAATATTTTTCAAGCAAAAGCTACTTTTTTTCCCTCCCTTATTTAAGCCTTTTGAGAGATTTCCATTACTAGTAGATGAAGCCAAGTCCCTCAGCACAAAAAACATTGCTGATCATCTAGCTTACTTTGTGTCGTCCCATAACACTCTTCATTTTCCTCTAAAGACAGCCACACTGATTTTAGTTCTTACAACCTTTATACATCCTCTGCCCTCTGCCATGGGGCCTTTGCACATACCACACACCCCTGACTGAAATATTTCTTGCTCCTCAACCTTCATATCCCACTTCTCTTATTTCCCAACGTGACTTGCTTCTCCCCATACTTTATTACTCAATATAACCATAACTTCTTCTGGGAAACTTATAAAACTTATAAAAACCATTCAGTTTGGCTTTTATGCAAATCATCTATGCAAGCCATATACTTTATGTTTTATCCCAAAGCCTCTAAGATACTGATAGGTAGTTAGGAAGATTTGAAGTTCCTGTTCACTTTGGAAGATGGGAAGAGGTGACTTTGTACTTTGAAATCACCTTTCATTTCTCCACTGAAATGTTGAATAGACTAATCGCATAAAATTAAATCAAATATGAGTGGCTATAGATGTGCTTGTTAGGGAAAAGATTAGATTCTGTTTTATTTCCCATTGTTAATTATTTTTGAGGCCTTGGGCAATTTATCACAAATCTTTGGGCCTCACTTTTAAAATATCCTTATAAATTGTAGATGTTTAAATGTTTATAATAGATAGGGACAGTGATGGGTAACTATTTCGGTTTACCTTAGAACTGTGATATCATCTGTGGAGAAAAGTTAGAACAAAAACATTTACATTATGAATATGAAAAGAGGTTCTTTACAAAGCAAACTTTTCCAAATACTGAACTGCACTCCAGACTAACCTGCTGCTATTGACAAGCCGCTCTGTGCCTTTACTCCATAAAAATTTTGGTTTGGGTGCAGCTTTAGGTTTGCATTCAATTATGACCCGTCCTCCTTTAGCAGCCAGGATTTTTTTCTTCATAGGATTCATTTCAAAAGTTGGAGCCAAAGCTAAAAAGAAAGAACTAGTTATTTTCTTTTTTTTTTGCTAAAAAGAAAAAAAAATCTTCTATAGCACTTTTTATTTCCTTTTGACTAATAATCAATAGAAAGAATTGTTGCTGTTGGTCATTGTGTCTGATTTTTTGTGACCCCATGGACTGTAGCCCACCAGGATTCTCTGTCCATGGGGTTTCCCAGTCAAGAATACTGGAGTGGGTTGCCATTTCCTTCTTCAGGGGATCAAACCTGGGTCTCCTGCATTGGCAGGTGGATTCTTTACCGCTCTGCCACTGGGAAGACAGAAAGGATCACTCTCACCAAATATCACCCACTATGACCAACAGACACTAGTAGTTTTTCTTTGCTTTAATAACTTCACTAAGGTATATTTTATTTATCAAATCTTGCCCATTTTAAATATGCAATTCTTGGTGATAACTGGATTATTATAAATTTTAGTTGCAGTCAAATGCTGTATAATTTTTAAGGTAATATCTAATTCAATTTTCTTGACTCAATTGCACAACAGAAGTTAAGTGAGAGGCTGGAGGAAATGGAGCACCATTATTAATACTGACACATATTTATAATTAGTATTCTTTAACCACACTTTGAACAGTCTCTAGTTTACAAGTGAGAAAACTAATATCTATTAAGATTATATAACTTGCCAAAGGTGCCACAGGGAAAGGTTATCAGGTGGGAGTTACATTTGAATCTAGTTCCAACTGATTCACAAGCATGCTCTTTTCAGTAAACTATATGACTCCTCCTTCATTATACAAACATTTATTGAGCACCAACTGTGTGCAGTTACTATGAGATGCCTTAATAAACAGAGACCCCTGGCTTTAAGACCAATCTACAAACAGCTGTGGGAATGATATTTTTAATTAACTGAGGAGTACATGATACATCTCCTTACCTCAAAGTATAGAATAATAATTGTGCAAACAGGTTGGAGCCTAAAATCACTTAATGATATCTCACTTTCTTTAGTGTCCCCACATGTAGCTCATTTCTCAATCTCTTCATCTTCCCCCAGACTCTGGGGGAATTCCTTCTATTTCCACATATCCCAGTCATCTGTAACTGTCCTTTCTACAGCTTTTTCTAAGTCTAAGTCTATCTTTATCCAGGTCTTGGTGTTTCATCATCTACTTCCATGATTCTCAAATTTTATCTGAGCATCAGAACCATCGGAGGATCTTGGTAAAATGCTGCTGAGATCTCAGTAGGTCTGGGGTGAACCTGAAACTCAGTACTTCTAGGAAGTGAGGAACATACTCTGAGGAACACATTTCTTATGGAAAAGATTTAGGTTATTCCATTATTCTTTTAATTCGTGTTTTATAATTGGCAATAAATATATAAGTAAACAACCAACTTGTGTTGTATACCTAACACAGCATGTGGTATTCTGTCTAGGTTCAATAAATATTATGGGTAACATATTGTTTGTAAAATGAGAGAAAATGTAATAGAATTATATTTAAAAAGCCTAAATTCATCTATAAAATGAGAATTTTTCTTGAATCAGTTTAGTTTTAATAAAATAATTGCTTTTGTCCAGTCATCAGAATGACTTCATGCTTATGTAATATTTGAATTTCTAGTGACAGAATCTAGACTATGTTCATATATGTGTGTATATATACATTTACATATATATATACACATTTATATATGTATATTCTCTTTTCTCTTTATTGAGCTTATTATAGACTAATATATGATACAGCAAAAGTACTCAATAATCATTTGGTAGATAAATAAAAGTTAACTAAATAACTCAGGAAAGAAGAATGAGAAACACTGTTTCTACAGGCAATAAACAAAAAATAGATTGAAACAAATATAAAGATGCCCAGGAATTGATCTCAATCTCAAAATGCTCACTTTGCTTAATTACTACATTAATAGACATTAAATGAAAAAAAAAAAAAGACATTAAATGATTGGAAGACTTTAGGCTTGAAGACAAAAAGATCTTTCAATCTGAACTGTTGCATTTTCTTATCATTTTGTAATGTATAACAATTACAGTCACCCAAAGCTGGTGCTCTGGGAAAACCCAGAGGGATAGGATGGAGAACGAGGTGGGAGGGGGGCTCAGAATGGGGGGTACACATGTATGTCAATTTATGTTTATGTGTTGCAAAAACCATCACAATATTGTAAAGTAATTATCCTCCAATTAAAAAATAATAAACTAATTTTTAAAAAAAAGAAGAAATTACAACAGAAAAAAAAGAGTTTACATTTGGGAAATAATTGAAACTCACCTCGTATCTTCTCTAAAAGTCAAAATGATTTCTTTGTACTTTTCACTAAAGTGATACAGTATGAAGCCTAAGCCTAAACATCTTCTTGATATCCAAAGAAGCTAGATTGAATATATTAGCAAGGAATTTTGACTATAAGGGGAAGAAATGGAATATGATCCTTAAAATTTAAGAAGAATCAGGGAAAGTTAAAATTAAGAAGGCCTCAACTCTTTTAAAAGATAGTTTTCTTTAATACTTTCTTATTATTATTTCACTGCCTTTCATGTTCTTTTAGTGTCACTCAATTTGTAGTGGTACAACTGTTTTAAAGAACTACCCTTTGGTATAGCAAAAATCAAATAGGCTGCACTGAGTTATTGCTTTATCTTTTCAGTAATCATATCCCGAAGAGGAAGCCTGCCCATCTGGATTAATTACTTAAAATATAACTAAACTCAATGATACCCACTTCAAGTAGTATGAAAAAGGCATGATATAGTAAGGTGTTATTTAATGTAGTTGTAATGAAAATAAGAATGTAAAAAAATCTAAGAAAGATTTATAGGGCAAAAATGAGAAATTTAATAGATGCAATAGGGGAAAAGAATGTAATGGATTGTTTCATTCTTTAGAACAGTAAATATTTCAAGAGGAAAAGGTGTGGATGAATGAGAAATAATGAGTTTAATTTCAGACATGCTAAGTTTTGGATACCTCTGAATTTACCCAGATGACCATTTCTGCTAAGAAGTTTTTCATACTGAGACAGAAGCTGAGGATAAAACTCTGACCCAGAGATATACATTAAGGGATCATTGACAGTTAATGGGAGCAGAAGATATCATCCAGGATAACTTTAATTTCAAAATAAAAATAATTCAGGAATAATACTATAGAATATGTGAAAGAATGAGAAAGAAAATGGAATGCAGCCAGAGGAATGGAACTCTGGAAGATAGCAAGATTTCCAACTGAGCAAAGGAAGGGATGAAAAGGAGAAAATGAAGTGATCAAGAAGAAATAATATAGGAGGTATCAGCATCAAGTCACTAAACACAAAGGAGAGGAGAATTCAAGAGGAAAACATGACCAGAAAGAGAAGCATCTTGAGAGATACGCATACACACATTTACACACTCACACACACACATACACACACAAAGAGAAGGGATGTGCGTTGAATAGAGATGTAAAGGGATTATTTTTGGACAAGAGGACACGTACATCATCCTCTGGATAAAGAGTATCTAAAGGACAAGTGTAGTAAAGATTCAGATAGTTTTGAATGAGGGATAGGAAATTGAAACATTTTATCTCCATGATTTTCAATTTTCATGAAGAAGAAACTCAGTGTGGGGTAAGGGGACCGAGGAATGTGCTGAAGGTTTTGAATAGCAATTGTAGGATATGAAACCCAGGGACTGATAAAGCTATTAAGTGCCAAAGACTCCCTGAGGCTGCCTCACAGGCACTGAGGGTGCAGCCGTACTATGTGAGGTTCTGGCAGTATTTAGTTGCCCAGACATAGGAGAAACCAAGACTTATAAAAATTTATATGTGTAAAGTTTGCTTTAACCATTAAAAACATTTTAAAAGCCTCTATATTCTATATTGCTTCCAATTTATTTACTATTCTTCAATGTAGGGAAAATAATGCCATTTTAATACAAACCACATTTTAGAAATGCTTAATTTCTAATTCAAGAAAGTAACATGAAATTAAATATAATCCAGAGAACCCAAGACACTTTTTAATGTGTTGCTTTCTTGTTGATTGTTGACAGAAACAAAAAGTGATACTGACCCAAGATCTTCAACTCGGCATTGGCATAAATTGCTCCATGTGTGTTTTCAGCTATGCATTGGTACATGCCAGCATTTTCAAAGGTCACGTCATACAGCCTCAATTCCCCTCTATGATACTGGAAAGAACACAAAGTAAAACATGTCTCCTTGAAAAACTTTAACAGAAATGCTTTCATTTGGGTTTGGGCTTGATTGTATTCCAATTTAAGTACATTATTGTTCCCCCACTGTTAATTAACTAAGTCGAGTGGAGTGGGGTTTCCATGGTATGGGGAAGTAAAACCCACTTACCACGCCCAGTGGCTCTTGTTCTATTCATCCTACAGAGCAGAGAGTCCACCTTCTCCCTCTCGGCTCAGCTGAGAGATTACAGTGGGAAGGTAGAGAAGGACCCCACTGCTGCTACTTGTCCCCAGGGCTAAAGGTAGGACCTTCACTCTTACCTCTGTTTCTGTGGGGTCAGGGAAACAGTGGTAAGAAAAAGAGGACAATATCAGGTAGTGGAGATGGATGCAAAGGAAGAAGGGGGAAGTGGAACAAAGGAAACAATAAGGAGAGAGAGAGAGAAGGTAGACATAAGATTACAGAAAACTGGTTAAGCTGAAAAAAGACACTTTATGTTCACTTTTTTGTTGTTGTTTTTTAAAGGGCACTTTTATATTTCAGGGCCTACATGCCACTCCTGCTAATTTTTCCCGGGATTATAGGAAATGTTACCTGAACATAGGCTTAAGAACTGCAAAACACTTGAACACACATACCGAATATCCATTCTTCAGCCATCGGATGGTAGGAATGGGCTTCCCTGTGGCCACACAAGGCCAGTAGAGATCACTGCCTATATCCACCTCTGTGTCATTGATGTGTTCCACCCACTCAGGAAATGCTAAAAAGTAAAGAACATTGTAAATGCAAATGCAAGTCTCAGCATTCATCATCAACTCAAGATGACAAATATTAGACTTAGTTGACTTTCTTCTGGAGAATACATAAGATACTCTCTGAGTTTTAGAATCAATGATAGAATCATTGAAGTTGTATACAGGTCTGTAGGTAAACTTTACATTATTAGAGACAAGGTAATTCTAATTCAATTTATAATTGTTTTTCTATTTGTGAACCATGTTTTGTTGGAAAGCTGATTCATAAATAACACTAAAATAACTGATCTTTTTCTTGTAAATCTTTCAAAATGATATTTAAAGTTTGAAAGAATTACGTTTCAATATATTGTGTAAGACGGATAGAGTCCAGTGCACAAGTGGAAGTGTTGTCCTCAGAGAACAGCTGACTCTAGAGTAAAAAGAGATAAGTCTGGAAATACAAGTGTTAGTAGAAACAGAACAGAAGTTTGTGAAAGTTCTAATTTAATTACTACCATTTTCTCTGTAAAATAGGAAGCCAAGTTATTAGCTGAGAGGAAGGTTGAAGAAGGAATTACTGTGGGTTTAAAGGAAACCATGAAGGCATGATATGGTCATCTAATAAAATGAGAGAGTAAGTAAATCTGGGGAAAAATAGTCTAGCTGCCAAGCAACATTAAGGGCCTATTTACAGTTAGTGAAGCTGTGATGTTTAACTAGACATAGGCTAATCAACTTGGTAGTGCTCACTTCAAGTCATATTCAAGTTCTTTGGTTCTGACACTAGGGCAGAGAGCCAGAGTTTTCCAGTATTACTCTTTGCCAAAATAGCAAGACAAAGTGGAGAGAGATGAGTGAGCTAAGCTGGTGTGCAGGGAAATGATAATGATTGAACCCAGGCTTAGGAAAGAGATGGCCAAGTTAGGGAAAGCGAGACGACGTTAAAACAGAGTAAGACTAACTGATTATAGTTGCTGGTAGATTAAAAGGATTGTAGGAATCTGGGTATCGAAGTTTGAAAGGTGGTGATCAGAGTTTAAACACTTAAACTTGAGCTTGTAAAGGGATTGTACTTTTGGTAACATAAGATTATAGACTAGATGATTAAAGGAAGAGAAAGATAGTCTAGCAATGGCAATAAAGATCAAGGAGGACAAGTATACAAGTCACACCTGGGGATGAGGGTTATGAAAGAAAATTCAGCCACTGCTTGAGCGGTCTGCAGTAGGAACAGTGTCAGTTACAGCAAAGACTAAAGGGAATGTGCAAAGAAGTTACAGATATAGGGGATTCTGATAATGGTGGACTATGTGTTCTAGAGGCATATTATAAGGACTTCAGAAGTTAGGAATGAAGAGAATATAGAGTCTGAGTAGGAAAGGTGCAGAGCTGTGTGGGTATTAAAGTGTAGCCCGTAAGACGGCCCTGGGGTCCAAGGGCTTCTTAAGGCAAATGAAATGCACAAGGTGAAAGTTAAAATAATCCTAATCCTAGTGGATATTATGAGATGGTGGTGATGAGGCTACATGTGCTGGGTCATTGGAGACGCTTACTTCATTCTTGTATAGACAGAGGCCTGGGGTCTAGGGGTAGGAAGTAAGTGTTGGTCTTGACACTACCACAGTACCCTTTAGTTTACTGGTATTCCAGTTCAGCTCAGGCATCATCCTAGTTTTTCCTATCGTTCATCCTTTGATGAGACTAAGGCACCCCTTTATCAAATGCTTTATAAATATCATATGTAATTCCCCATATTGTACTCACAATTTTCTTTATAATTATACACATGTAGGGGTATATATTTATTTGACTGTGTATGACTATATAAATTTGGAGGTTTTTTTATATGGTATGACTAGAGTATGAACTCCTCAAGGGCAAAATATCTCCTTTATTTAACTCTTCTGCCAGAAGGCTCCTACTGTGTCTACCTCTGAGGATGCACTCTGTGTACACGCATCCTTTCAGTGAATGACCTCATTGAAGCCTTAGATATTTATTCAGGTGTGACCTGCAAATTTCACATTGGAGAACATTGTAGGGAGGATTTCAGGATGTAAAGTTTTAAGCATTGACTGAGAAACTATATTCTCTCCTCCCAAATAAAGCTTATTTCAATTAAATACTTGTATCAAAAAATTGTATCAAAGAAAAACTTTCCTTAGACCAATGATTCTCTAAGAGTGGCTCCTGGACAAGTAGCATCAAAATCTCCTAAGAATTTTTTATAAATACAAATTCTCACACCCCAAATAGACCTCCTAACTCTGAAACTCTTGAGTATGAGAACCAGCAATTTGTGTCTTTAAGAAAAGCCCTCCAGATGATTTTAAAACATGGTAAAGCTTGTGAATCATTGGCTTAAACTATGTCATAATGCATAGGTTCTTCTACAAATAAAAAAAGAGTCTGAAGAAAGTCAACAAGCCATATGAATTGTAATTTTCACAAAATTATCAAGAACACTACTATTGATCCATTCATGTTCCTGCAATACCAGAGGCATAAATTCCTAACTCCTCTACTCATTTTTGTGACTTAGCTAGACATAAAGATAAATATTTCATTGTTTTTCACAATGTAATACACATTACTATTTTTAAGCTTTATCATTTTATGCTAGTTTTTTCAAGTGAGAAAATGGTTTTAATTAAGATATTGATTAAATGTGTGGAAAATTAAAACAATGTATCTACCTTGAACATAGATTCTTGCCTGGTGTTTATCCTTTCCTCTATTGTTCTCAGCCTCGCATTCATATATGCCTTCATCTTCTAGCTGAATATTGAAGATCTTGAGGACAGCTCCAGAGGTGCTGATCTCAGCTGTGCTTGGCATCGGTTCTAGGACTTTTCGCCATCGGATATCAGGAACAGGACTTAAATAGAAGATAACAAGAAGATAACAAGCTATTAACCGAGCTAATGGTCCACAACACTTAAAAGGTAATTTACTCTATGTTTATAGCTAAATATTTTTAACATTTTTTTCCTAACAATACAAGATTTAAACTCTACATACATTAATGAAATCTGTGAGCATACTCACTTGCCAAGTGCAAAACACTCTAAAGTCACGTTTTGGCCCATCAATGCATATACATCCTTGAACTGAACTACAATATCAGCAGGATATGGTTTTGTTGTTCCTAATTTAAGAAAAACCAAAATTAGCAAGCAGAGCAGAAAGGCTAAATACACTGCTTAGAATCATAACATGAGTGTGTACTTTATACTGTAGAACACTTGAAAGACAAATAGACACACAAAGACCTGAAATATAAACAAAATCAAGAGTAAATGCACTAAAAAAGTGGTGGCCAAGGAGGATTGTTGGAAATATATAAGGGCTGAGGGAATCTCAGGCAAAGAGGACATTTGAACCAGACCAGTTCAAGTTGAGGAAATCACAGATTTTGACACAACTTCAGGAGTGGGCGGGTAATTATAAAAGGTCTAGGAATCAAAATGATATTGAAGTGTATGTAGTTGAAGATGAACTTGAATCTATAATATAGAAGGTTTGAAACTGATATTAAAAATTTTGAGATTAATTTCCTCAATGGTTAGCTATTAATAGGGTTTGTTAAGAGACAAAATATGAATTTTACCTTTGGTTTAAGTAGAAGATTTGTTGGCAGTTTTAAGGGAAGGAATGTGGAGAAGAAAAATATAGCAGAGAGTCAGAGCTCTACGTGAGAGCCTGAACAAGGGCAGAGTCACAGTGGAAACAGAAAGGAAAACACAGATCCAAGTTGTGTTTTAGAACCAGAATCAAAAGAACTGCCCCTTGGATCAATGTTATCTCAAGATACAGATCAAAAATCCAATTCATTACAATCACTTGGGATGCTCATTGAACCTATAGATTCCTGGGTCACATCCTGGGTCTGCTGAATCACTATCTTTGGGTTCCACATTTCCTCCCCAAGTGCTTACGTCCTAAATGAGAATTGCTGTGTTCACTGTCCTCAGGATGTCAGTGGAAAGGAGCTGATGATTAAAATTCTCTCCTGAGTTACTGGTGAGAAATATGATAGTATTATTCAATGAGATGAAGAACACTAGGAGAGGAGGTTTAGAGAGGAGATGAAAGCTGTGTTTGGAATATTTCAAATGTAACACTTTTGAGAAGCTTCTGTGTGTCAAGCCCAGGATGTAGGTAGGATTAGGGAAAAGTCTAGGGAAAAGGATTAGGGAGAACTGAATCTGGAGTCAGCACATAGGGCCTCTAGTGAAATAAAGGTGTGAATGAATGAGACTATCTAGAAAAAGATTGGAAAGAAATATTAGAATGAGAAAGATCTGATGAAGGATACTGCATAGAGTTTGTCACCGAGGCACCTGGGAAATAAGCAGAGGCAAAAATAGTCATAAAAAAAAAATAGGAAAAGAAAGGAGATTTCAAGAGAGGCAGAAGAGATCAATACAGGTCAAATTTCATACAGAATCAGACCTGAAAATGTCCTTTGGATTTAGCAAATCCAAAAAGTGGTTTTGATTACTCAAGACTGTTTGCATTGAATACAAAAGAATATGCAGAGGGAAACAAATGGAGGAGAGTTTGAAGATTTAGAAAAGAAAGAGTGATGCAATGACATCCTTAAATGAAACAAATGGAATGTGAATGAGAGCAGCTGGAGCAATTAGCTTGAGCAGCAGGAAAAACACTTTTTCCACTGAGAAAGAAAGTAAGAAGCACTGAATTTTGAGGGAAGAAAATGAGGGAGGTTTTCACATGATGGTTCCTTTTCACTCTGTGAAGTAGTGGTGAGTATTTCCTAAGATTTGAAAGGGGGGAAAAAAGCCAGATAATAAGAAGATGTTTATTGAATACTAACCATGTGACTGCTATTTTGAGAAGAATAATAAAATAGAATGTCTGTGAGATGATAGACATGCCACCATTATTATACAAAACTTAGAGGTAAGACCCAAATTTAATTCTGCCAACAACAGAACCAATATTTCCTCAGAAGCTTGAATTCAGTGATATGAGTGATGCAGCAGGACTGAGATAAAAATAACCTGAAGTAAGAAAACATATTGTATTCTGATTTTCGCAGGAAGTGGTGCATTAAAAAATGAAATTCAGTTCATTCAACTGAAGCCTGAGGAAAGGCCAGTTAAGAGGGTGTTAACTCTTAACTGTCATTCAATATGGTACCACAGTACCCTATTACACTATTTTAATACTATTTACAATAGATAGGCAATTTATATACTTATTTGCTTCATGTAAATAATTCCTTAAAAATGAAAAATGATCTGATTGCTTTTCCTTCCACCCTAATTCTGTAATCACTGCAGCTTGTTTTGATATAATCATTCATTCACTTTCATGAATTGACTATGAAGTAGGACTGATCATGAAACAAAAAACAGATGGTGGTGATTCCCATTTATAACCAATATATTGGCATTTTGCTAGTAAATCAATTGGGTTTCTATACATTCACTGAACTGGAGGCAACCAATCCAAACTCAACTACCTTAGGACACTTAATGATGTAAATCTTCTCTAGATGAAAATCTAAGGAAAAACCAAGACTTTCAAAGTATATGTCCTCTGTCCTGGTGAAGCAGTCAGCTGGTTTGCCCACTGGATATTACTTTTCATTATTATAAGTATGCCATAAGTAGACAACCTTACAAAAACAGAGGAACAAATATAACTTACGTTCAGGTAGTGGAATGAGTGGGATAAATTTGCTGAACACACTCTTTGTAATAGAGGGACTGGATACAAAGCAAGAATAGTTGCCTTTGTCGGATGCCTCAACATTAGCAATGTAGAGATTGCCATTTGTCTGAGACACAAATCTTCGTTTATCCATTGTGATAAATACAGGAAATTCATTTAGAAGCCAGCGGTAGCTAAGATCATCTAGAAGAAAATATTGTTGACTAAGTATTAAACTCTCTCCAAAAGCAAAGATTTTGTTTTCTAGTAGTAAGCTAATTCATAACCAAATCAAGGCTTTTAAAATACTATTGACTCAGTTTCAAGCTCTTCTCCAAAAGGAAAAGCTATAAGCTAGCACATAATCTAATCTAGGCTTTTGTAGAGTAAATGCTGGAAGTAGGCCAAGATAAACAGCACAAATTTTCTAAAAGCTACTGTAGCTTGAATATAAAGTGATGCTAAATAATAATATCTATTTCTCAATTATTCATGAATTACTAATATTCTTTTAATTAATTATGGGCTAAATGCAGCTCAGTTTAAATGACTTGCTTAGAATTTCATGACTAAGTAGAATTAGGATTCTGAATCCAGGTCTAAGAGTTTCAAATCACATCTTCTCTACTGCATTTAAAAGAAAATCAGCTATACTGGGGCTTTATATCTTTTTATTTTTATACTCCTATTGTACATGACAGATTTAGAAATGAGTTTATTGCAGCCTATTCTGGCCACATTAAAAAGTAAAAACTATAGAAAAGGAAAAAGGCATTTTACTAGTTTTCTTAAATATTAGGAAGCAGATCATATGGTAACTTTTAACTGTAGTAAATTCCTTTGGCTAAGCATACTGGCTGGTTAGGCTAAAAGTTGAATTTCCTTATTAAATTGCTGCTTTCCCCACAGTTTTCCATTCAGATCTCCCTTTATGTTTTGAGGGATGACACTCCTGTAGTCATGCACAGCAGTAATGGACGAGAGGGAACTCTGGGTGATACGTATTTCTCAGTCTCAAAATCCTAATCCCCTTTAAAACATTATAACCATGTGAAGACAACTGTCACTAGGGAGATACCCTAAGGGGGGAAAAACACCTTCAGGGGAATAAAAAAGAGATATTCTCAGAAAAAGAACTCTTAGTTCAAGTTAGAAAAGATTTAGATGCAAGATGGTAGAAAATCAAGATATTTTAAAAATTAAATAATCATGACCTGACACCATTTTGCTTTATGGAACTCAAGGTGATCGACTGGTAAAGCTGCTAAATGGAGCATGAAAAAGAGCTGAATATAAAAACTAAAAGAATTGCATACTATATACATCCAGTATGATTGAAAATAATAGTCCAGGGGATTCCATTTAAATTAGCTTTATGATTTTCTCTAGCAATATACAGTCTCATAAAAGTGAATGAAGATGATTATTATGTTTTTTCATCTTAACTATTTAATTACGGAAGGTTATTGTTTTCAAAAAATAAAAATACAAAGTTAAATTTGAAAGAAAATTAAATTCACCATATTTCTCCAACTCAGCATTCTTGTTGTTAGCATACATCTTTCTAGACCTTTGTATATGTGAGTGATTCCTGTTGCTGTTGCTCAGTCATGTCCAAATCTTTGTGGCCCCACGAACTGCAGCATGCCAGGCTTCCCTGTCCTTCATCATCTCCTAGAGCTTGCTCAAACTCAACTCCATTGAGTCAGTGAAGCCACCCAACCATCTCTTCCTCTGTTGTCCCCTTCTCCTCTTGCCTTCAATCTTTGCAGCATCAGAGTCTTTCCCAATGAGTTGGCTCTTTGCATCAGGTAGCCAAAGTATTGGAGTTTCAGCTTCAGCATCAGTCCTTCTAATGAATATTCAGGGTTGATTTCTTTTAGGATTGACTGGTTTGATCTCCTTTCTGTCCAAGTGACTCTCAAAAGTCATCCCCAACACCACAGTTCAAAAGCACCAGTTCTTCAGTGCTCAGCCTTCTTTCTGGTCCAACTCTCACATCCATACATGACTACTGGATAAATCATAGCTTTGACTATAAGGACCTTTGTTGGCAAAGAAATGTCTCTGCTTTTTAATATGCTGACTAGGTTTGTCATAACTTTTCCTCCAAGGAGCAAGCTTTTTTTTTTTTTAAATTTCATGGCTGCAGTCACCCTCTGCAATGATTTTTGGACTCCAAGAAAATGAAGTCTTTTACTGTTTCCATTGTTTCCCCATCTATTTGCCATGAAGTGAATGATTCTATTAATATTAATTGTTATCCTTATGCTGATTTAAGAAGGTCAGGTAAAAACCACAGAAGAAACAAAATAAGCAGACACTTTGGAGGCTGCTTAAATTGCTGAAATCAGGTTTTTGGAATTGGGCAACAAATAATTCTATGTTTATAGTATTTAGAAATAACATTTATCATATATTTTAACAGACTGTGAACCAAAATAATATTTATAGTGTATTTTAACATGTGAGTTTGTCTAGTTTTGAAATAATTTTTGTATTCTCACTTAAAAAGAAAGTTAACATGTTTGTAATGATTTCTGGACACAAATTCCAAAAAAATCAGAGAGAGTCAGGAAAGTACAGATTTCTTTGCAGAAGAATTTTCTTAGCTATACAATATTTCAAGATACCACACACAAAACTAATTCAGAATATTCTGAGTACTCCATAATTATGTCAATGTGGAGACCTGTATTTTAATTCTAGACTAAATATTAATATGACTTTGATCAGGCTATTTTAACTACCATATTACTCAGTTTTTCTAAATTCTAAGAAATTTTCTGTGTACTACTCATTAGAGAAGAGAAACAGGATGATGTTTTTTGTTTTTTTTTTTTTTTTTTTTTTTTTTTTTTTTTTTAGGATAATGTTTTACTCTTTGAATCTTAAAGGGAGAAAATTTAGGTCAGAGAAGTTATTGCCATGATGTTGGTAAAAACATAAATCTTGTACTACAGAATAATTGGTCTGGCTGATTTAAGGCCCAGTGTGTATTTTCCTAAATAGTCAATGTGAAAGTGTTAGTCGCTCAGTTGTGTCCAACTCTTTGCAACCCCATGGCCTGTAGCCTCTCAGGCTCTTCTGTCCATGGGTTCTCCAGGTAAGAATAGTGGAGTGGGTAGCCATCCCATTTTCCATGGGATCTTCCTGACCAACGGATCAAAATTGGGCCATCCCTTCAGTTTACTGAGTTATCTTCTATGTGTCACTAAAGACAAATTTGGTCATTGCCCTTGTGGGACTTATAATATTAATAATATAAATTTACTTAATAGATTTTTGTCTACTGATAAGCCATCTGATTGGACAAAAGAATAATTGCAATATGTTGAATGCTATCATTTTTCACTAAAACAAAGCTAGGGATCACTATTGTCATTTTAAAACAAGGACACAGAGGTTTAGCTAGGTTGACTTGCCCAAGGACATATAGCAATCAGTTCAGTTCAGTCGCTCAGTCGTGTCTTACTCTTTGTGACCCCATGGACTACAACACGCCAGGCTTCCCTGTCCATTACCAACCCCCAGAGCTTACTCAAACTCATGTCCATCAGTTGGTGATGCCATCCAACCATCTCATCCTCTGTCATCCCCTTCTCCTCCTGCCTTCAATCTTTCCCAGCATCAGGGTCTTTTTCCAATGAGTCAGTTCTTCGGTGGCCAAAGTATTGGAGCTTCATCTTCAGCATTCGTCCTTTCAATGAATATTCAGGACTGATTTCCCTTAGGATTGACTGGTTTGATCTCCTTGCAGTCCAAAGGACTCTCATTTAGCAATGGGAAGGCAGAACTGATCTAACTTCCTTTACCACCACAGAACTACCGAAACTGTTCCACAATTGGTGTGGTAGCTGCCCTGCTGATCCGGCTTAAGAATAAAGCTTAATTTAGGTAATCAAGAGCCAAGCTCTGACCCAGTTCTCACAGGCATTCAGTGGATTATCTGTCTTCCCTTATTCCCTGCAAATGGTAAAATTAACCATCTCTGAAGAAGTCAGCACCTATTTTCCTCATAGCATTGCTGTCTGGCTTAAACAATAAATTATTATAAAATTATTTTTTAGTAAGAGTAAACACCAGGACTGTTTCAAAAACATTGCTTTTATTGATAGGTGTCTGCGATTTTTTTTTCTTTGCCTCAAGAGAGTCTGGACCATATTATAGGCAGGATTTGTTTTGGCCAATTATAGTGCATTTGATCAATTTCATTGTATTACTTTGAAATATACCACTTACCCAAGCTTGATAAATAGTTTTATATTTCTCCTTGAAATATATTTGAAGTACTTAAGTGTTCTCTCTGTCCACAAACATTTCTGAAGTTGTTTGTATTTTTGCTGTTGTTGTTGTTAATTAACCTCATTATAACAGAATTTACCTATACCAATAAAATCACAATAGCTTCTAACTTTTCTTTGACACATATAGTAAACTATATATTAAACTCTTTTAGAAAGAAATTTATACCAGGTTGCACTGTAGACTCATATATTCCCTAGTAACCTCTAGCATGCTTGTCTATTTTTATGTTTACCTTTCTAGTCTATTGAGATTCATTCAATATCATATTCAACATTTAATGAGTTTTTTCTCTTAAGAGTATTCCCACTTTCTTATTTATTTAAAAATCCACAGCACGCCTATTATTAGATATCCTGTATTTTCTCAATAGTACTCACTCTTCAAATGATGGGCTTTTTTTTTTTTTTTAATTCTCTTAAATGGCAACCCACTCCAGTACTTTTGCCTGGAGAATCCCATGGACAGAGGAGCCTGGTAGGCTACAGTCCTCATGGTTGCAAAGAGTCAGACACAACTGAGCGACTTCACTCACTTACTGAATATGCACATATACGATTTCTATTCTGTGAGGTGTGTAACTCAGTTTCTGATGGTTCTGAAAATTAGTTGGAATCAAAGAATCATGTTTCCATTTTCTGAGGATTCAGGGGTTTAGAAGGTCTTACACATTAATGAGTTAATTCCTCTATTTAATAAAACAAGATCTAAACAGGAAAATTTATCTTTTGCTAAAATTGTAATCACTATGTATCTATCAATTTAATGAATACATTTATTTACTCTTTTACTTTCTCATTCCTCAAATATTTGTTGGACACATATCCTGTGCTAGGCACTAGGCAATCCGTTGCATATCTAGTGTTGTTATAAAATTGAATTAACACTTTTACTGATAGAGTTATGTATAAATATTCCTAATAAATAAACAAACTGGTTCAAATAAGAGTTTTCCTCTTTGCAAGAAATTGTAGAACACCCAAATCCATAGAAAAATGTAGTGATTGTAAATGATGAGATTGTCCCCTAAATCCTTTTCCTGTACATAAATCAGAGGTGAATTCAATAGTCATGAATAAAAAAATTCTTAGTGAAGTGAGATGTACTTTATTTGTTTTAATGATTCAAAATATAACACCAAATGTACTAAATACATTTTATTTACTTTAATAATAATCCTTTTAAATTAAATATCCATTTTATAATTTAAAAACATTAAATTTGAGTCTCATGACAAGGCCTGTGAAGTAGGTGGCACAAGAATTATTATTCCCAAATTTAAACAAGCAAACTGAGATGTAGTTATGGCTAAGTTAACTTGACTTAGTAAGGAATAAACTTTAGGTTATCAGATCACCAAATACAGCCAACAAGACCTGACTACTATAAATAGTTGCATATATAATGTTCTTTGAGGTTTAGAATCCAAAGGAAGGTTCATTTATACCTTCAATTCCATGAAATATTAACTGCAATATACAAAACCTTAACTCTATATAGTGGAAAGATAGATTTATGACATGGAAATGGTAAAATAGCACACATGCATATACACACTACGGTCTTGAAGCATATGTCCATTCTTATATTTGAAGGTGTCATGTCTAATGTTCAAAGAGGTCATAATCCACTAAGAACACAAGTGGAGATGAAGAGTTGTTCAGGTTGTGTTCTGTGATTAATGATGTTTCTTTGGCTTATTTAAAAGACCTCCCAGTCCAGCCCCTACCCATATAAACATTTGTATCTTTATCAGGATGAAGAGGTAATACACTCATTTGGCTTAATGATCTGAAGCTTCTACCAATCTTAGTCTTGGTCCGTGAATTTCTCAAGTCAACAAAGTTGTAAAGATGCCACAGAGGCTTGAAAACAAGACTCATCTCAGAAAAATCCCATAGCTTGTGTTCCTTGAACCATTCCCCATATATCTACCTATACTACTTCCCTAGGTAATCACATGCAGTCCTATGACTTTGAAAACAATTTATATAATGCTATATCACAAACTGATACTCCTACCTCAGATGTTGCCCCTAGGTTCCACATTCATAGAACTGCCAACTGAACAACTCTTTCTGGAACTTTAAACTAGGCACCTCACTCTTACATCCACACCTATTCTTCCAGACAATTCCATTCTCTCCAGAGCTTATGACAAATACTTTGATGCCATCTTGACTCCTGTGTTTCTCTTATATCTCACATATAAAGTCTACCAGCCTGTACTTTTACCTCTTCCTTCAAAATATACCTTGAATTTAACTACTTCTTCCTACCTCCAGTTCCCTTGCTCTGGTCCGTCATTCACTGCCTACATGATGGCAATATCTTTAACTGAGCTCCTGGTTACACTTAACACTCTGCTGAGTCTCTTCTTACAACAGTAACCAGATTTGCCTTTCTATAACTTAAGTGATGTCCTGTGATTCCTCTGCTCAAAGCCCTTTAATGAAAATCTCACTCAAAGCAGATGACAATGGTTTGTGGGAAACACTCTGAACATGAGGGGATTTTTTTTTTCATAACTTTGTCAGTTCTTTAAAAAAAAAAAGACCAGTCCTTCATTGAAAAATTTTTTACAACATTTGAACTCATAAATTTCTCGTTTTGTTGTTCAGCCACTAAGTCATGTCAGACTCTTTGCGACCCCATGGACTGCAGCATGCCAGGCTCTTCTGTCCACTGTTGTCTCCCGGAGTTTGCTCAGATTCATGTCTACTGAGTCTACTGTGTATATCAGTTAATTATCTTTCTCCCACAGTTATAAGAAAAAAAAAATCAACATTTGATAAAAACAGTCTATTATCTATATGTAATCAGAATAGTATATATGTATATGTATATATATTCCATATTAATATATTCCAGATTTATAATAGTCTGCTATGAATCATTCTATATAGAGATGTTTAAAGACAACTTTATGACATAAGATTAAAACTATAAGAACCCAGAATACTTTTTTATGAGAGAAAAGTGGCATAAATATATTGTTTGAAGAAAATGTTTGATAAATGAAATGAGTGAAAATATTATATATGCACTGTTCATCTTTTAATCAATGGTTTTGTAGCTTTCATTTTAGCCATATCAAATTACTGAAAACATGTATTCCACTCTCGTAACAGATGAACTTCAGTTTAGCCCCTTTATTGTGTACAGGTATACACTGGCAGCACCCGCGCACCTGCTGTGACAATTCTGAAGATTGTGCATTTCTTAAACTTTGCTTCAGATTTAGGAAGAATCTTTATAAGAGTATCTGGAAATACAATGTGCACAGACAAACCCAGGGCATCTGAGGGAGGACTCCAGTGTGGAGAAGGAATAAGGATGAAGGGTAGAATCCTTCAGAACATGAAAGTCAATAATCTTGCTCTTTACCCAATTTTGGATTTTCCTCCACTTTTATTTTCTCTATTATATGTATTTGGAACTCACATTTTGTTTGTGGATTAGAATTCCTAAAGAGATTAATAATTTATTACGTCTCTTTCTTTCTGGTGTTTAATTACAGTTCCTAGTATATTTTAGATGCCAAATTATTAATAAAATAATGGATTACTTCCTCCTTGGTACTATTCTATTACAGGAATTAGTTGTAGAAAATCTACCATATTTTCTCCAGTGTAACAGGACTTTAATAGGAACATAATCCAACATACATGTCATTTATAAGCTGAAATGATCATAGACCTTTTGAATTAGAGACAACTGTTTAAAGAATCAAAAAAGCAAGCATCTATGAGCTCTAGTTAGTGATGTATTATAAGCTTTTAAAAATACTGAGTGTTAATTATAAATGCTCCAATATTATTAAGCAATAAATGTGTTCCCACTTCATTTCCTAGATGCTCACAATCATAGAAGAGCTGAGTTTACCTGGGAAATGGTACGGAGGGTCACAGAGCAGCACCATTCCTTTCCCTTCTTTCACTCGGACCTCAGGACGTTCCTCAGGTGGGAAAGGATCAAGATCTAATCATGAAAGCAAGAAGGAAAACATTCATCCTCTGGGCAATAGAAAAATTAATACTCATTAAAGTTTCTTTTTCAGCTACTAATTCACTTTTAGATACAATATTCTCTGTTGGTTTGGTGATGCTTATCAAAAGCTTATTCCAGCCTTTTCAGATGCTGGAATGTGTACACATTATAGAAGAATATGGATGTTGGCAGCATCTGTGTGACTGTTGTGACAACCCAGAAGCCTGTGCATTTTCTAAACTTTGCTTCCGATTTAGGAAGAATCTCTATAAGAGTATCCGGAAATATAATGTGCACAGACAAACCCAGGGCTGTACCAGAGAAAGTCTGAGGGAAGACTCCAGTGGGGAGAAGGAGTAAGGATGAAGAGCAGAATCCGAGCTGAGGAATGTGAAGGTCAATAATCTTGACCTTCAAATTTTGGATTTTCCTCAGTTTTTATTTCCTTCACTCTGTTCTGTGTATTTGGAACTTACATTTTGCTTGGTTTCTTTGATAGCCTACTATCTGATTCTTCATTTGTGTTACTGGTTCTCATTCTGTTTCAGCCTTGTCTCATCTCCAGTTCCTTACGTGTGATCAGCTGGTGTTTGGTCACTAAGTTACACCCGACTCTCTGTAACCCCGTGGACTTTGGCACACCAGGCTTCCCTGTCCTTCACCATCTCCCAGAGTTTGCTCAAACTCATGTCCATTGAGTTGGTGATGGCATCTGACCTTCTCATCCCCTGTAGCCCCCTTCTCCTCTTTCCCTTAATCTTTCTCAGCATCACTGTCCTTTCCAGTGAGTTGGCTCTCCACATCAGGTGGCCACAGGATTGAAGCTTCAGCTTCAGGATCAGTCCTTCTAATGAATATTCAGGGTTCATTTCCTTTAGGGTTAACTGGTTTGATCTCCTTGCTCTCCAAGGGACACTCAAGAGTCTTCCCCAGAACCACAATTTGAAAACATCAATCCTTCGGCACTTAGCCTTCTTTATGGTCCAACTCCCACATGACTACTAGAAAGACTAGAAAGCTCTGACTAAATGGACCTTTGTCAGCAAAGTTATGTTTCTGCTTTTTAATATGCTGTGATCAGTACTCAAATTATGAAATCTAGTTTTTAATTCTCTTAATATGTTTACATCTCCGAAAAATTATCATTCCGATAATTACCTTTTTGCAAAGAACCCTTCAAATCTACTTTTCCTGTCCTGATGCCTCCCTGGAATGCCATTCCTATTCTAAAACTTAGTTGGGGTCTATCTCACTGTGGATAACAATGTCTCCTCTAAATGTGAAGAGACCATTGAAATGCTTCCTTTTATCCTTGAAATTGGTCTTAATTGCTCCCATTCCATTTTAAAGAGAGCAAAATGTTTCTGCCCTTTGACTAGACTTTCCTTAAGAAACTATTCAAGGTCTTTTTCCTTCGGTGAATCTGTTGTATATTTCTTCAAGCACTGAGTTTATCATTGGCACTCTCACTGTCACCACATGAATTTAATCTGACTGCACTTGCTGATTTTGTCTCACTCCCTTCTGGTAATCACTACCACTCTGGTCCTTTTAAAATGTCATTTTCATCCTATAACTCATTTTGCAAAATATTTAAGTGCTGACTTATAAAATCATGTATGGAGAACATCTAGTCTAACTCCTCTCCCAATACACATTTTTCTTTCATAATAACCTCTAACTTTTAGTTTAGCACAATGTTTCTCAAAGTATTTTCATTATTATTGTCCCTAAAAGGAGACATTTTATTTAATTAAACTTAAATCAGCTAACATTTAATTCATTCCTAACAAGAAAAATTAAATACTAAGGAATAAGACCATTATGTTGTAATATATAAGATGGTTCCCTCCCTCCAAAAACAGATTTTCACTACCTTGGGAACAATATCGTCCCCAGTGAGAATCCAAAACTCAGCATTTCCATGGAGAGTAATTTTTAGAAACTTATTCAAGATCTTTCTTAACGTGACCTTAGTTTATTTTCCAGTGTTATCTTTCACTACTTTAAGTACATTCATAATACTCCTCATAACACTTTGCTCTCTTGGAATTGTTTTTCTTCTCCACACAATTAAGGCCCACTAATCTTGTAAAACCCACCTCAACTATAAGTCTTTCTCTCACTTTTCTTTCTCCTCGATTTCTCTTTTTTTGTTTAATTCTTCTGATAATGTCTAAATTTTTCTTCACCTAAATGCACATACCCATTTTAAAGTCACAATTACTTACATCCAAAACTCAGGGTTGCTTCAGTGCTTCTGACCATCCCATAGTTATTTGACGCTAAACAGTAATATATTCCAGCATCTTTCTGTTTGTCCGGATTGTTGATAACAAGGTTTCCTCCTACCATACTGTACCGATCACTTGTTAGATCGATATCACCATTATTCATTCTCCATCTATGAAAAAATAAGTAAATGCCATATCAAAGGTCAAGAGGACTGAAATCAGTATACTGGGATAACACTGTTCTAAAATAATATGAGTACAGCTCCATATGAAAGAAGATGATTAAGTAGTTGACTCAGAGTGGTATTTCTTCATATTCTATAATTCCATGTCTCTGGGCTCATGATTTATAATTTAGTTCAGGCACAGAAAGGTAAATGTTCAAGTATATGAAATATTTCCTTTTTTAGCATGAGGCATTCCAAAGGACAAATATTTCATTGAATTTTGCTACATAAACTGGTTTCTTAGCAGATATACATGGATCATAAATGATAACCATTTATGCAGTAGTTAGATTCATGAATAAATAAATGTTATATAAATATTTAAAATATTACTGTAGTAGAAATAAAATATATCAATCGAGATATCAAAGTACAAGATATAAAATATCAAAATATAAGATATCAATATCAAAGTCATTTTGGAATAAAATTTCATTTTGAATAAAACAAACCAATAGAAATCAAGGTTTTACTCAGTTAAGGTCATATTCTGACCACTAGAGGTCGATCACACCATTTGAAAATGGCTAAAGTCAACTGGGTCTTGGTTCCAGGCCACAGACACATTATTGCAGGTAGATTGATGGTGATGGTGAATAAACTAACTAGAAACAAGAATCTAGAATCTAACTAGAATCAGGAAACTTCCATGGTGAGATGATGAGAGGATTAAGTATATAAAATAGTTTTCAATTAAGCTGACCACCTGCATAATTTTATAATCATTCTCTATTAGGGTTAAGGTTTCATGTCTTCTGCAGTGTTCTAAGATAAGAGTTATGTCAACCAGTGGGCTGTGGCCCCATCATTCATGTCCTGGCTGAACAATTCTGATTAGGGTGAGCAGCTTGTCAGAAAGCCCTAATAATTTTATAATATTTTTAATAAATCAAGTTACTAGAACATTTTTAGTTTTAATTTTTACAGTGTGGGAAGTAATTTAAAAGCAAACACAGAAAATCATGCTTTGCTTTTCAAAACCTACCAAATATCAGCCCTATGAATAAATCATCCCCTTCATCCTAGCTGATGGCAAAATTGTCCCTGCCTGAACCATCCAATGTCGAGTCACTTAGCATTTGCCAAGGCAGTGGTTTCCCTTGTGAGGCACTAGTTATATCCAAACATAAGATATCAATATAAATTTCTCCCCATTATGT
Organism: Odocoileus virginianus; assembly: GCF_023699985.2. Lineage (NCBI taxonomy): Eukaryota > Metazoa > Chordata > Mammalia > Artiodactyla > Cervidae > Odocoileus > Odocoileus virginianus. The sequence continues at coordinate 36,803,810 of NC_069697.1, forward strand.
TCACTCCAAGTTTTTATTTCTTGTTTTAACTCCTTCCCAGTAGGTCTGATTCTGCTCTTGATGTCATTTAATGATAAATTTTGCTGTGATTAGGTAAGTTCACTCATCTATTTAATTTTTTGGAATATTCACCATTGTTATAATCCCTTTCACACAGCCTTAAATACAATTTTTATTAAAGTTCTTGTTATTGTAGGAGACAGGGCAAGATAGTGAAAGTCTCAAGACTGATAAGTAAAAAAGTTGCCTGTTTTATCTTTCATGATGTTGTGATGAATAACAAATTATCACAGAACATACCATAAATATAAAAGTACTATGTGAATGACAAATTGCATGATTACCAAGGTTAGTATGGCTTTCTTTGAATATTAAGTACATTTTCATCACGGCAAGTGTTCTTTTGTCAGACAAGCTACATCATGAGCTGAATAAATTTTTCTTACTTTGCTTTCAAATGCAGACCATCTTCACAACAATTAAACATCTACTTCTTCCCATCAGTTTTCTACATTACTGTATAGATAATAAAGGCATACTTGCCCTGGGGACTTAAATGCATATGCAGTCTGTGGGAGGAAGTTGGTGATACATTTGCCAAGCACAGTTTTGCTTCTTATTGTTATTTTTTAAATTGTGGTAAGAAAACTAAATGGGACTGGAGGAGGCAGATGTAAGGGGGTGTTAATATGTACACAATTTTAGTGATGTAAAACTTGGCTTCTTACAGTCTCTATGGTAGCAGCAGGGCAGCAAAGAGAAGCACACATTCTTAGACCCTATCTGAGAACAACCTCTTTGTTCTTTTATTCTCCAGGGCATCCTGGAGGCTGATTTGCTTAGGTTCCACGTGTATGAACGTCAAGGAAAGAGAATCACAGAATAACCATCACTGAAATAGCTTTTGAAATACTATCAACCTGTCTAGATAGATGAATACTGAAAAAAAAAAATTATATGTTTCCTTGAAAGTCATGAAACCTGTGTTTCAGTCTTAGATCTGTGAGTTACTAGTTCTGGAGCAAGTCAATTTACTTATATAGGACACAGCTTCCTTTCCTATAAAATTCTGTACTTGATGCAAAATTCTGTGCTTCTCTAGAGCCTGTCATTAGTTATACTATGCCAAGTCCAAGGTTATGTATGTAAACTCCCATCGTGAACGACTTAAGGGTAGAAATAAATCTAGCCCATCAAATATTTTCAGAACAAATATGCTATTTATATAATTTATAAAATATCCTTTTATATTGCACTCCAAGATGGTGATTTTCCATATAAATTTGTATTTTATTTTAAGATAAGTTTTGCAATTATAGTTAGAGGCAAGAGGAAATGAGTTCAAGTATAATGAAATGAAAGGAATGGGTATTCTTCATAATAACTTTTTAATAGCAATGAAAAGTTGTTTTTCTATCCATGAAAAGAAAAATCTACTACTAAAACTTTGTTGAATGACAACCTTCAATTAACTCTGGTGACGTGAACACATGAGAGCCCTAATTTCCCTTTCAATCACTTGCTTTGTCTTCATGGAACCAAAATCCATTGGCATTTGGTTAATTTTAAAATCTTATTCTTTATGTCAGACTAGAAACTGTTAGTATATTTTTCTGAACACTCTGAAGCAAGAAAACTGACTGCTACTTTTTATAAATTTATTTTTGATGGTGTTAATAGGTATTCCAGAAAAAACATGAAGAGAGATATATAGATTGTCTGATAGGTAGAGTCGTTTAAGGAATTTGTTTTGTTGTCTGGAATATAGATTTGAGACTACTGAAATGGTGTTTTCTAGAATTACCTATGTAATATGCTCTTTAAATGTGATTAATATAGACTATTATCTGTCATCTGTATATATGAGTTATCTAGGCCAATATATGGAGAAGGAAATGGCAACCCACTCTTGCCTCCTGTGGACAGAGGAGCCTGGTGGGCTGCTATCCATGAGGTAGTACAGAGTTGGACATGACTGAAGCGACTTAGCATGCATGCATGCATTGGAGAAGGAAATGGCAACCCACTCCAGTGTTCTTGCCTGGAGAATCCCAGGGGCAGAGGAGCCTGGTGGGCTGCCATCTATGGGGTCACACAGAATCGGACATGACTGAAATGACTTAGCAGCAACAGGCCAATAAATTCAAAAACAGTTTATCCTCAAGTGCATATATTTAAATTCTGCATATTTTTCATGTAACCATTTTCTTACTTAATAGTATGACCTCCATTAGCCAATTTTTAAGTGGTAATGTGAAATGGTACTGGCATTCTCTGTGCAGGAAATAGGAAGTGAATTATATGCATATGTTTAAGAAAACTATTTCAGTATTAAACAACTTTTTAAAAATTAGCTGTATGACAATATTTTTGATAATGATCCAAGATTTCATAGAAAGCTTTAGGTCATAGCTTTCTCTATAGATACAGGATCACAGATGCTGATCTGTAATCTTAGTCCAACACTTCATTCTGTAAAGAGCAATGAGGTACATTACTTGTAAACTGGGAAAGGGCTGGCTCGTGCCCTGCAGTTTAGTGAAACTTTTCCTTCCGGTGACTCCTCTGGATAAATGGTATTGATTGGTTGTTCTTCAAAAATTGGTCCAAATCCTTTGTCTTCCTCAGAAACTATAAGGAAAATAAAATTATTTTATATTCCTTTATTTTAGAAATCAAAGAAAAAATGAGTACATTTAAAAAGGTTTTTTTGAAAGAAAGGTCAGAAACACGGGATCTCCAGTGTCATTTGAACCAAAGATATTTGCCTCTATAATCCTGAGGAAAATGTTTAGGTTTATTCAAAATTCTTCTCTACTTATCTATCATCATTTTCTGAAAAGCACTCTGTGTTGCCATGCTTAACTAATTAGTGCTTCTCAAACAAGCCATGCTTTAATGCCTCTGAGCTTTTTCTCTTTCTGGAACCACCATCTCATTTCTCTCCTCCCATCAGAATTTGTACAATCCTTAATGACAGTCATAAAGTTAGCTCCTTCAGGAAGCCAACTCTCAACCCCCTCCGAGTTTTAGTAAGTCCACATTCTTATTACTCCCTAGCAGGCTTATGGTACTTAACACAGCGGCTGTGATTCTTGATGCAATTTTCTGTTTTACTAGATTGCAGATGCCTGGGGAAAGGTTTACTAGACTGCAGATGCCATAATTTCTATATCGCACTCTCCTCCACAGCTGTCTAGCAGTGTGGAACATAATAATTGTTTAACAATTTTTGAATGAATATATTTGTAGAAGTTCTGAGGAAATGGGTCCTTTTCTTGGGTCAGTTCTTGTTTTGTTTTTGTCTTTAAACGTGACCAGCACTGGTAGCATCTAGAACAATCCATAAATTACCGAACAGTCCATGAGTTATCAGTAAATGGATATAGGATCTGGCCAGCTGGTTTAAAATCTACCACAAAAATACCAGTGTTGAAGCAGTTGTTCCTGACAGCGTATCCTCTCTGGAGAGGAGGTGTGACTCCTCACAGTAGGATGAGGAAGAGAATCATTCACATGTCATCAGTTTGGAACCTTTTTATGGAGCCCAGCGAAGAGCCAGATGCTCCAGATGACTTCATACTTATATATACATATATATATGGCTAGAAAGGAGGAATATTCTTACATGGGATCATTGTAGGTCTCTGCTTAATCAAAAGCTGTGGTTCACTCTTCCAATTTATTTTTTTAAGAGCAAGTGTAAGGCAAATGTCATACTGAAAAATTGGCTGTTCTAAAGTTAAACTTGAGGATAAGAGCTTTCTTCCAGTTTCTTTTAACAAGCAGTTTAATTACATCATTTAAATCTTGCCTTAGTGAAGTTTATCAGTACTTTTGGAAAAATTATTTAATATCTCCAAACCTTGATATCACCCCTTATAAGATGGAGATAATATTAAAACCTACCTCATTTGACTATTGTGAGAAATTACATTGAGACAACCCACATTCTGATGAATTTGCCAATCTTTTCAAAATTTAATTTACATGTCTTACATATATCACCGTTTAGACTAATTCCAAAAGTTTCAGAAGCCAAATTTTATTCATTCTTCTAATTCTGGTGCCACAAGCATCATGTCAATACACATTTATGTGTACACAGATGATTAATAAACATCCTCAGCTAGCTTCTCCCAGTATGAAGAGTATTAATTTTCCAAGTATTAATTTTTCTAAACTGACCTGAAGTATTTCAAAGGGAGAAGCCTCATTTTTAGTTGGAATTTGCTGAAAATGCCATTCAAGAATTTATGGATCTCAGTTACATTATATAGCATCATCCTATTTCAGATCACAGATAAATCACTGGATCAGAACTGGAGGAACTAGAAGAAATGGGATTTAGCTCAACATTGGTTTCCTAGCTGTTGTTTTATGCAAGTCATTCGTTCTATATTGTATTTACCCTAAAAAAAAAAAAAAAAAAAAAGGAATTGGGGCATGTGCCCTAAAAGGATTCCATAGGCCTACTGCAACCATAAGTAAGATGATGAATGCAAGGTGTTCACAGAAGTCACTTGCTAATGATTTTTGAAGTCCTGCTCTAAGCTGTTTATTTCCATATATTTGAGACTAAAAACTAGAAGTACTATAATGTTTTCTGCTTTGCTTCATATAATTACCTGATCATGTCCAATGTTTTCTGGCCTTTAGGAAGTAATAGACTGACAGGGAAAAATGTAATGAATCTCAAATCCTTGATAACAAGACCTTCATTTGTATGTAGGTTCTAGATTTTTTGACCTCACAAAGAAACCTTGGAATTATCTATGATAAAAAGGGTGCCCTGTGTAGCTCAGCTGGTAAAGAATCCGCCTGCAATGCAGGAGACCCCAGTTCGATTCCCGGGTCGGTAAGTTCCCCTGCAGAGGACTACCCACCCCAGTGTTCTTGGGCTTCTCTGGTGGCTCAGATGGTAAAGAATCCACCCACAGAGCGGGAGACCTGGGTTTGATCCCTGGGTTGGGAAGATCTCCTGGAGCAGGGCATGGCAACCCACCCCAGTATTCTTGCCTGGAGAGTCCCCATGGACAGAGGAGCCTGGTGGGCTACAGTCCATGGGGTAGCAAATTGTTTGACATGACTGAGTGACTAAGCACATATCTATGACATAAGTCATGTGATATTTCTTCTCCCACTTGGACAGTCTCATGAATTCTTCTTTGAATCTCTGTCAATTGCCCAGCTTTACTAACTGGAGCAATTTAGTAACCCTGCTGCTTTGGAGCTTCTGCTGTTTCTTCCCAATTCACACAAAAATGCTTAAAAAGATGAGCAGTGAAGTTCAATTTTATTAACATATTTTGATTCTCTTCTTGAAGGTAAAATGAATACTATTCTCACTTTAACCCTTGATTAATAATGAGTAGGGTGACAATTTTGAGCAATTTTTAAAAATTTAAACATACTAATTATTCAGAATATTAAAATAAATACATCTTAGGGGAGTTTAAGCTCATGAATATCTTCTAAATGCATTGTATTTATATACAAGCTTGATGATTATGGTATTACTATCATTATCAACAGAAAAGATCATCAAATTTAAAGAGGAATGAATGTTTGGTGCAATTATAAAACTTAAACAGAAGTCCACTTATCTACACTGGATTAGATCTTGAGTTTCCACTTGTTACATTAGAGGTAACATAAGAATTTTAAATGGTCTTCTGTGAGGTTACAGTTTAATGAACTAGAGGTTTTGGTTGTCCTTAATTCAGTCAATAACTTCATTCAGACCTTGCATATGGTGAAGAATTTTGAGACATAATTTCAAAAGCATGATCCATAAAGGAAAAAAAAATGATAAGCTGGACTTTATTAAAGTTTAAAAGTTCTTTTCTGTGAAAGACACTGTTAATAGGATTTTAGGTCTTCAAGATTAGAGATTTTCCTTAGGTCCATTTCAACATACATTGGAGAATTTTGGAATAAGTAGCAAATTGGAAGTACTTTCCACTAACTATATATGTACCTCACTTAATAATTGTGATCACATGCAATTTTACATAATTTGAACTCATCTCAATAGGTGCACAGTTTCATTAACTAAAGATTCTTTAACAGTATTGTATTTCCTATGTAGAAATAGCTAATCCTGGCCTGTCTAGCACCTGCTTCTAAAGAGTCCTCTGGTAGTGTCATTATCTCCTGCATTGCAGGTCAATTCTTCACCATCTAAGCCACCAGGGAAGCCTTACAGGGATTATAACAATCCTGAATTCTCAATTTAATTAATAATTTATTAATTTTCTTAAAATAACTAGTTTTATCACTTTGAAATAGTTGAGTTTTGTTCACTCCTAATTGCCTTGATTATTTCAAACATTGTATGGTGCCTTGAAATACAAAGACAGCTGCACATAAACGTACATCTGTGTGGAGGTAGAGGTTAGTTGCACACTTGCATATCTTCATAAAATGCATGGTTTTCAATGTTTCTTCTGGTAGCATATCTTTTGATTTTAAGATATGTTATTTTGAGATAAAAATTCATCAGCTTTTAGAAAACTGAACATATGTTTCTTCATCATGATCATAAGGCATGTTTTTTTCTGGAAAAGATATCAGCAATGGCAATTTCCAATGAAAATAATGAAATGCTACATGTTAATAATGATCAGACTATATCTATTGATTGGCAAACCTTCTACTGATTGAAGATAAAACACTTTGAGGGTGAGTTGGGTTGAAGTTTATAGGCCAAACTGAATATTGTCAGTGCCCTATGCTATTTTATTCTCAACAAATGCTTTTCCAAAATTATATGCAGATATTTCCAAGTGCTCCATTTCCATTTGCCCTTTACAGAAAGAGACAATGAATCCTTTAATTGATAAAATATGAAACTAATTTCCAATAAAACACTGAATTTTTCCATTTTGACAAAATATTATAATTAAGATATTTTCTTTTGCCCATTTTTAAGAACAAAAGGAGAATATGGCACACTTGATATCACATTTGTTTCTAGTTAATATTATTTTATAAATGTTATAAAATGTTAGCATATACTTATAAATTTTATAAATATTTCCTGCTTTTCTAATATTTTCAAGCCTGAATAAAATAATGTATTTCATTAGGTGGTTTACCAATTACAATATGCATTTTATTTTGAGGACATATTTGGGCTCTTGGGAGATAAATTACTCATCACCGGCTTCAAATTGCTTTGGTATGCTCAGTGTTAGCTTCTGAATGTCAGCTTCATAACCCCCTTGAAGATTATCCAAGTTCATTGCTCTGTTGAGCTAGGGCACTCAGATCAAGAAAAAAGAACTTTCAGGTGTAATACAACACAAGGTTCAGCAAAGGATCCATTAATACAAGCATTATAATCTCTGTTAACAAAAATTAAGTTATCCACTGCTTTTTTTCTAGGGCAATGGAAATAATTAGATGACAAATTATCATGCTTTGAAAGTATCATGAGGTTAAAGGGTACAGAAACAAATGGAAAATATGTTAACAAGATAAGGTTGTTTTTAAAACATACACTCTCTTTTGGTGCTAGATATAGTCTTCTAAAAAGAAGCACACAGTTATATAGATAACTTCTCAAGCTAGTTGAAAAAATTACTTCAAATCATTCTTTGATTTACTCAATACAAATTTATTTTCTACCATATAGTGGTCATCTATTGCAGAAGTAAGTTTATTTCTTAAATTTGATCAAGAAGATTAACAGAAAGGCAAAAACTGCTGCTTTTTTTCAGTAACATTCTCAGTCTCACAGTTAATGTAGTCAGTTAATGTATGATCTTAAATGAAATATTATTTCACCTCTTGCTATGTAGAGATGATCCACCATAACCTTGCTACCCTATTTTATCTCTGGAAATTGAAAGTATAATTACAATTTGTGCTTGAGAGTTGTTTTTATTCATTTTATATTCAATGAAAGAAATCCTATTTCTCATTCTGTAATATGTCATCTTAATCTGTTAGTTTTCAAACATAATTTTACATAAGTATGTTTTAATGAGAGTTTCAGGAAGAAAGCAATGAGAACAAAATTTTAGCAGAGTCTAATATTTGAATTTTTGCAGTGTTTACAATATTCAGTGGATATGGCCTGGGGAGTGTTGTAAGCCCTCTTAAAATACAGTAAACTCTCTAAATGAGACAATATTTAAATTGGCTCAAAGCATTATTATTATCTCTATTTTCAAACATTCCTCACTGATAAGAGAATAAGGACATTTAGGGCTTAGGCTTTGAATACTCTGGTTCATCAGTTCTTTAGTCTCATGGGTAATAGGTAACTGTGCAGCAATATATCATAGCTAAAATATAACAAGTTGGTCTTGAGAATGTACAGGAATCCAGTTATTAGAAGGAAAATTAAGATCAGGTTATCAGAATGGTTAAGTTGACTAAATTTTCCTTGCATGATCTTATTTGCCTAAGAAGAGCCTTTCACAGTTATTAATGACAACCACTTCCTTGACCTATGGTGCAACCTCAAAGCTCTAGACACTGTGTTTTGCATAACAGTCTGGGCATCTGTTCACACCTACCTTATGTCTGTCTGTGTTTGCTGCCATAAGCCAAGGAATGTTTGGGATGTGTGTGTGTGTGTGTGTGTGAGTCGCTCAGCTGTGTCTGACTGTTTGTGACCCCATGGACTGTAGCCCACCAGAACTCCAGTCCATGGAGTTCTCCAGACAATAATACTGGAGTGGGTTTCCATTCCCTTCTCATAGGGATCTTCTTGATCTGGGTCTCATGCACTGTAGGCAGATTCTTTACCATCTGAGCCACAAAGGAAGCCCAGTGTTTGGGGTACCAGAAGCTGAAAGATGAAAGGAAAGAGCTTTCCCATACAGGTTTCAGCAGAAACCTGACTCTTAATCTCCTTTCTTTGGGACATTTCGTCTCAGAATGTGAGACAATAAATTTCTGTTGTTCTAAGCCACCCAGTTGGTGGTTTTATTATAGCTATAGCAGTCCTAGGAAACGAATATGTCCATTACTGGTGTGCTGCAGTCCATGGGGTTGCAAAGAATCAGACACGACGGAAGGACTGAACAAAAACAACACACATAATCATAAACTGTTGAAGTTTAATGAACTAGCCTTTCTCAAATTTATTTGACAATGAAGTCTTACTAACATCCTGCAGAACAAGTGTTCTTTGAATTAGCGACCTAACACAGTCTATATTTACCCACTTCTGTGCTTTATTTGTTCTACTTCCTCTAAGAATTATATCCATTTCTAATAATTGAAATACTTCCAGTTTCCCTTGCCTACTAGCTCCATCATTAAATATTTATTAATTCCTCAATTATCTTAAAGAGCCTATCATATTTTTCTTATGAATTTGTTATCCACTTACTTTTATTATTCCTTATTATATGTAAGGTTCTTGAAATCAAGGAGCATACATCATTGATCTTTATATAGCCTAGACTCACACTATATAGGCTAACTCACAAGGAAACAACAGAAATAGCTTTGATATGCTTCTTGCTGAGACTTTCCTTTCTATAAATCCCCTATCGATGGAGATTCTGACTCACTCTGGCATGAAAATCTTTCTTTGGCATGAAAGCAATAGCACTGATTATTCAGTGATTCTTCCTAATGTCTCATTCTCCTACCACTATGCTGTGGCTTCCAATGATTACCACTTTTACCATGTTTATTGAGCACCTACTACGTAGGTCACTGTGCTGTAAGTTATCATCACATTGGTTTTTTAGTGTTCACAAGAATCCTGTGATTTTTACATGTTGGAAATATAAGTCTCATAGAAATTGAATAATTTGTACAAGATCACATAGTGAATACCAGGTTGAATATGTAAGTCCAATCTGATCTTACTCTAAACTCTATTTTTTCCAGTCTATATTTCTAGCAAGAACTATTCAGTGGTTGAAATATAATCTAAACTATCAGGATTGCTAGTTATATTTAGAGAAGGATAAACAATAAATTTTTCATTATCTGGATTTCTAATTAAACTGAATCTTAAGGTCCCAAGCTTATTAACTTTAATTCTCCTTCTTGCAGCAAAGCAGAAGGCTTTCAAAACAAGCTAGAATTTTATAATATTAAAAATATTGCTGCAAAATTAAGTACTATAGGATTATTATAAAACATGAAAGAAAAATACAGGTTGCATTGAGTATATTCTATCCGCCACAGTCCTCCACTTGGATATTTGCTTGTGTTGTATCTATTCATTTATTTTGGTAATCAAATAAGTTGCATGAAGACCTCAGATAAAACATCTACAAAATTCCCAAGTGCTCTAATTGTAACCACTTGCTATAAGTTTGAAAACTTAATAGCTTAATGTAGGGGTGAAATATGGTTTATTTGAAGAAATCTATTTAAAAAGTTACCCTTTCATCAACTTACCTCCATGACCATACCTTCTGTGCCATGTAAACTCTAAAAAGAAAAAAAAAAAATGACAAAAAACAGAAAAAAGTTAATCCCAAAGCTGCTCTTCAAGTTTTGATTTCAAATGTTACTCAAATAATGGAGATATTAGTTAATGAAATTAGATTATCAGCTCTTTACCATTAAGACTGAAGTAAGATCATATCTTTGGAAATATTTATTTCTTATCTTTGCATTTTTATAATTACAGCACCAAAATTTTAAAGAATTGTCATGAATTTTCAGTGCTAATAAGAATATCTTTGCTTTGTTTTATTCATAAAGGTAGACAGCAATAATAACATTACCACAAATTTTTCTTTATATTTAAATGATATATATGCATATATGCAAATAGTTCTATATGTGTGTATGTATGTATAATTACTGTTTATATCATTAAAATTCTTAAGTACTGATAATAAAATTATTATTTTTTTTTATTCTGAAGTCATAATAAAAATTACTCCCCAAAGTAAAGTAGCATTTTTATTTCCTTAATAATAATTAAGAAATACAACAGGATGCCCATCAAGTTCATTATTAAAGCAATCAAGGGAAGTTCATAAATGAAAATATGAGCTCCATCTATATCTTGAACTTAATAGCAACTCAACAAGTGCTGAATTAAGGTAATTGAGACAGAGGTATCAGAAAATATTGTTAGAAAACTGCTTCAGATAAAAATACAATGTACCTTTAGAAAATATTTTTGAATTTTTCACACTTATCTTTGAAAAATAGAAATATAGTGTTTGTTTATCCTAAAACTACAGTATACTTAAAACTGCATTGTTATTCTTAAGTCCTTGAAAACACTGTATATTATTTTTGAATTGTTTTTCAAAAGATTGACCAGCCAATAATATAAATTAAATTATATTAACTTATAAAAAATAAAAGTAACAAAAGCTTAAAATCCATTATTTTCTAATATTTTACTATATTTTATTTTTATGTATACTATTGAGGTTATGTCAATTTTACCCCTATAGTGAACATACTATATAATGGTGTGTTGTTGCATAACTTTTCTCCCACCACCTTAAATGGTTTCAAGCTGAAAATGACAACAGTAGGACAATTTACTGTGTAGGAATTGATAAATGTTACAGCAGGGATATTTTTTCCCTCCCAGATATTCAGATTTTAAACATTTACCAGCACTTCACTATATAAGATTGATTGACTTAAATCTTATGAAATTTTAATTGAAACTAAAAAGAAAAAAGAACAAAAGTGTCAGCCTTAATATATATGCATTTACTTGCCTGACCCAGATGGCAAAAGAAAATATTAATTCTGAACTTTACACACCAGATTCAATATAGTGAAAAGAATATTAATTACATTGACATAAATTGTGGAAGTTATATGTTATATACAGGATATTTCTTACCTGATAGACAGGTTTTAAAAGATATTACTACAAGGAGACTGAACAGCAACCACATTTTGATCTTGTGTTCAGTAGAATTTAGGTTCAAATTTCAAAAAAAAATCTTTAAGTTTATGGCAGTTGGATAATATTAAACACCTGCATAAAGAGAAAAGAGGAAAGATAAGAAAAAGGAAAGAAAGGGAATGGAAAATATTCATCATTTGGAGTCAACAATATTATCAATTCTATTTTATATTTCTTGTTTGTAGAATAAGTTTTAGTTTATTTAAATACATTTGTAAACATCATATTGTAATGAAAAGAGTAGATTCGGTATTCAGGGCTTCAGCTTCTTCCCAGTGCTGACATTGTAAGAAACATGAGTAAGTCACTGAATTGACATATTTTTAAGTTTTTAATAATTGAGCATAGTAACATCTTTTTACAAATAGCAAAGTTGTGAACATTTCAATGTCAACTATTTTATCTGAAGATTAAATTGACCTGAAGTGCTGGTAGAAAGATTTAGTAAAATATATATTTGTATAAGAATTTCCCTAGTAGCTCAGCAGTAAAAGAGTCCCCCTGTAATGCAGGAAACCTGGATTCAATCCCTAGGTAGGGAAGATTCCTTGGCAAAGGAAGTGGCAACCCACTCCAGGATTCTTGCCTGGAAAAACCCATGGACAGAGGAGCCTGACAGGCTACAGTCCACAGGATCTCAAGAGCTGGAGATGACTTAGAAACTAAATCATCACCACAACCACATCTGTATAAGAATTTTGTAAATTCATAGACATCATACAAGAGTTATATGTTAGCATTGCCTGTTGGTGGTTTATGGAAAATCTTTGCCAGAAAAGCTAAATTTTTAAATGTCAAAGTATATGATTAATAACATGTTTATTCCCTTTCTCTGCTTTCACTTCTTTCCTTTATTCATTCAACAAAATATAAATAGTTGTTCCTTATAAGAGAGAAGCTAGGTTTTGTGTGTCAAAATCTTTAAAATTTGGAGAGCCGTCCTTAAAGATAAGAAGACAAAATTACTAATATAAACTAAGCTACAGAGACTTCTCTGGTGGTCCAGTGTTTAAGAATCTGCCTTGCAATTCAGGGGACACAGGTTCAATACCTGGTCCAGGAACTAAGATCACACACGCCATGGAGTAAATAAGCCCATGTGCCATAACTACTGAGTCCACTCACCACAACTAGAGAGTCCATGAGCTGCAATGAAAGATCCTGCACTACACATGGAAGATCCCACATGTAGCAACTAAGATGCAACACAGCCAAATTAAAAAAATACTAATAAATAAATAAACTACACCACAAAACTATGCATCAGTCTAAGTAAAATATCTTGCTTTTATAAAATTCTGTAAAAACTTCTGACCACATGATTATATTGGTTTCAAGGCATTGAAATAGCTTCATTTTAGTGAGGGGCTCTTTGACTTAAACCTCATCATCTTTGTAGATCCATCAGTGACCAAGCATGCAGATAAGAGAATCAAAAAGAAAGACATAGTCTGCTTGCCCTTGAAAAGTTCACAGATTGACAGGAATGCTTATGTGTACACAGGTCAGCGCAATGAGAGACTTGTTTGGATCTACATATTATTAAACTTGAAAGCATGTTAATCATTTTCTAAAAACACTGCAACATATGTCTCAGATGGACCTGGTGGTGGCACTGCATTAGAGAGACTTCTTCAACTGAGACACAATAGGCTCTTCAATTTGAAAACAAATGAAATCATATTTTCAAAGAATATGTTAAGAAATAGGATATAAGAATCTCATGTCATAGAATTGAATGTAAAATATAAATTAGAGCATCAAAGCAATTCTGAAAATACCTAATGTTATCATTATCAATATACAAATATATTTAAATGCTATCTAAAGCAGCCAAAATAAAATGGTACTGTTTCTTGCATCATAATGGCATGTAGAGTACCACTTATTTTTTTAAATGTGATGGACTTTAAGACCATATTTACCCCCTTTAATTTGCCAGAATTCAAGCATTTTCTGAGACTGGTAAAAATATTTAGTGTTACTACATGGACCAGAAAAAATATTTTTCCCTTTTGGTGTATAGGTTATTTTTCAGTGAAAAATCATTTATTTCTTGAAAAAAATGAGTTGAATGTTTAGTCAAACATAGTAAAAATGGGTCAGTGGAGCAACAGGACATTTTTTAAATATCTTTGCAAGAGGAAAAATATTCAACAGATAATTTTTAAATGCCAAGATTGATTTATGACCAATTTATTTCTCTTGGACATTGGTAAGAAGATGAGAACTACACAAATGTATAGATTGTGTTAAGTCTAGACTTTTACATTTAAATTTTATTTTATTTCTTTTACTAAACAGAACTGATTAGAAAGGAAAAGAAACAGGTAAATAAAGGTGAAGAATAAAGATAAATTCCTTCAGGAGGCAGGGGAATCAATTAAATGACCTAAAGAAGAATTCAACTTTTTATTTTGTTATCATTAGTATTCAAATATAAACCTAAATTAAAAATTTTGAAACCTGTACACATTATTTATATCTCTTAAAGTTTGTCTCCAAAAATGGACATTTCAGCATTTTCTCGGCCCATTGGTTTCTAATTCTTTTCACTGAGTTATACACACTAATTAAGATGAGTTCCTCTAATGAGGAAGGGAGAAAGGCAAACAACTATGCTAAACTGCTGTGTCAATCAAACAGTTCTCTTTGTAAAGATCAACTAAGAGAATATATTTGCAAACATATTGCAAATTACAAAGCATGTGCAGTTTAATGTGTCAATGATTATTGGATTTTAAATAGTCCAGATTTATCAATTAATAAACCTAAATTGATAATAAATAATTCTAAATAATAACTCTACATACTAATAATATTCATCTTAAGAGCAAGGGATGCTGCTGCATTTTTTTAATTGACTGTAGATGAAGCAATACTGACCAGAGAGAAAAAGAATCAGGTAAAATTAAACAACAATTACTCTGAAGAGTATCCTTCAGATTATTAATTTTGACAAATTATGTGAGTGAGATCTTGGTCTGTTTACCTTATTAACCATTTGGGAATCTAGGAAAGAATGAGGGCAGGTCTAATGGAAGAGTAACTATGAGTGAGCGATTTCAATAAACTAAAAATAAGGGGAGGGAACTAAGATGGCGGAGGAATAGGATGGGGAGACCACTTTCTCCCCCACAAATCCATCAAAAGAACATTTGAACGCTGAGCAAACTCCACAAAACAACTTCTGATCATTAGCAGAGGACATCGGGCACCCAGAAAAGCAGCCCATTGTCTTCAAAAGGAGGTAGGACAAAATACAAAGGATAAAAAGAGAGACAATAGAGTTAGGGACGGGGATCCGTCCCGGGAAGGGAGTCTTAATAGATGAAGTTTTCAAACACCAGGAAACCCTCTCACTGGTGTGTCTGGGGGAAGTTTTCGAATCTCGAAGGGCAACCTAACTGGGAGGAAAAATAAATAAAACCCACAGATTACATGCCTAAAAGCAACTCCCAGCAGAAAAGTACCCCAGCCGCTCGCATCTGCCACCAGCAAGTGGGGGCGGAACGGAGAGGAGCAGGTGGCATTGCTTAGGGTAAGGACAGGGCCCGAATGCCCTGAGGGCAATCAGAGGGAGCTAACGTGAGATAGCAACTTAAACTGTGGGATCGCAAGAGAGAGAGAATTAAGTTGGGAAAAGCCCTAAACTTAGGCACTACCCGCCGGTTCCCAGAACGAAGGACTGAGCGAATACCAGAGAAGAGGTAGCCGGCTGTGGACTGGCCCATCCCCTCTAGAGGCAGGAGGCAGCGGGGAGGGGAAAGGGGCAAACTCGGCCCCAGAGACGGCATCCCCTACCAAGCTGCAAACAGGCTCCCAGCTTCTAACCAAAGACTTCCTTGAGATTCTGGATGGTTGACATCCAATGGGAGGGTCGCAGCCAGAGTCCAGCTCCCCAGAACTGACATAAGGCGCACCCAACTGGCACGCACGGGAACTGAGGCTGGGCCCGCGGAGGGGATAAGGCGCCCTGCACCCGGGGAGAGTGTGCCCGTCAAGCTCCTGGCGGCCTGAGCTGCTCGGGCTGGGGAAGGCACAAAACGCAGGCCCAACCGACTCCGCTTTGGTGGAATACCCAAAAACCTGAATCTGAGTGGCTTAGGCCTGGGAAGTGCACACAACGCAGGGCCTGCTCCCTGGAGAGCAGCCCGGAGCCTGAGCAGTGTGGACGGGGAGAGCACACACACCCGCCCCGAGTCGGGGCAAACCCAACGTGGCCGGAAAGAAGCGAGTGCTCCCCACATAGGCCAGTGACATTTGTCTGCAGCGCCCCCCCTCCCCACAGCATGACTGAACAAGCGAACCTGAACAAGAGACCACCTCCGCCCGCGTGTGCCAGGGCAGAAATTAGGCACTGAAGAGACCTGCAAACAGAAGCCAAAGAAACAAAGGGAACCGCTTCAGAAGTGACAGGTGCAACAGATTAAAATCCCTGTAGTTAACACTGACTACACTGGAAGGGGCCTATAGATAGCGAGAAGTGTAAGCTCAAACAAGGAGCTATCTGAAACTGAACCGAACCCACACTGCCCACAACAGCTCCAGAGAAATTCCTAGATATACTTTTACTACTATTCTTTTATTTTTAATAAAAACATTTTTTTCTCTTTCTTTTTTTTTACTTTTTCTTTTTTTTAAAGTCCTCTATTACTCCTCTATTACTCCTTAATTTTCATTTTTATAACCCACTATAACCTGGCAAAAAAAAAAAAAGACCCTATTTTTAAAGCGAACTCCATATATATTTCTTAAATTTTTTTGTGTTTTTGTGGTTTTTTACTATTGTATTTTTAAGAGTCTAACCTCTACTCTAGATTTTTAATCTTTGTTTTTCAGTATTTGATATCAATTTTGGACATTTAAGAATCCAACCTTCAGTACCCATTTTTACTCAGGAGTGTGATTGCTGGTTTGATCACTCTCTCCCCCTTTTGATTCTCCTTTTTCTCCCCCAGATCACCTCTGTTTCCTTCCTCCCCCTTCTCTTCTCAATCCAATTCTGTGAATCTCTGTGGGTATTGTGGGCTGTGGAGAACACTTAGGGAATAGAGTACAACCTGGATCTGTCTCTCCTCTCTTGAATCCCCCCTTTTCTCCTCCTGCTCACCTCTATCTCCTTCCTCCCTCTCCTCTTCTTCATGTAACTCTGTGAACCTCTCTGGGTGTCCCTCACTGTGAAGAATCCTTTCACCATTAACCTAGAAGTTTTGTTATCAGTGCTGTATGGTGGGAGAAGTGTTGAGGCTACTGAAAGAATAAGACTGAAACCCAGAGGCAAGAGGCTTAATCCCCAAACCTGAGAACACCAGAGAACTCCTGACTACAGGGAACCAAGAGATCATCCAAAAGCCTCCATACCTACACTGAAACCAACCATCACCCAAGAGCCAATAAATTCCAGAGCAAGACATACTACACAAATTCTCCAGCAACACAGGAATATAGCCCTGAGCGTCAATATACAGGCTGCCCAAAGTCACAGCAAACCCACAGACCCATCTCAAAACTCACTACTGAACACTCCAGTGCACTCCAGAGAAAAGAAATCCAGCTCCACCCACCAGAACACCGACACAAGCTTCTCTAACCAGCAAACCTCGAGAAGCCAAACACCCAGCCCCACCCAGGGGGAGAAACCTCCACAATAAAAAGGAACCACAGACTACCAGAATACAAAAAGGCCACCCCAAACCCAGCAATCTAAATAAGATGAAAAGGCAGAGAAATACCCAGCAGGTAAAGGAACATAAAAAATGCCCACCAAGCCAAACAAAAGAGGAGGAGATAGGGAATCTACCTGAAAAAAGAATTTAGAATAATGATAATAAAAATGATCCAAAATCTTGAAAACAAAATAGTTACAGATAAATAACCTGGAGACAAGGATTGAGAAGATGCAAGAAATGTTTAACAAGGACCTAGAAGAAATAAAAAAGAGTCAATTAAAAATGAGTAATGCAATAATAAATAATGAGATCATACTTATATTTCATATAAAAAATAAATGAGATCAAAAACACTCTGGAGGGAACCAACAGTAGAATAACGGAGGCAGAAGATAGGATAAGTGAGGTAGAAGATAAAATGGTGGAAATAAATGAAGCAGAGAGGAAAAAAGAAAAAAATAATTAAAAGAAATGAGGACAACCTCAGGGACCTCTGGGACAATGTGAAATGCCCCAACATTCGAATCATAGGAGTCCCAGAAGAAGAAGACAAAAGGAAAGGCCATGAGAAGATACTCGAGGAAATAATAGCTGAAAACTTCCCGAAAATGGGGAAGGAAATAGCCACCCAAGTCCAAGAAACCCAGAGAGTCCCAAACAGGATAAACCCAAGGTGAAACACCCCAAGACACATATTAGTCAAATTAACAAAGATCAAACACAAAGAACAAATATTAAAAGCAGCAAGGGAGAAACAACAAATAACACACAAAGGGATTCCCATAAGGATAACAGCTGATCTATCAATAGAAACCCTTCAGGCCAGAAGGGAATGGCAGGACATACTTAAAGTTATGAAAGAGAATAACTTACAACCCAGATTACTGTACCCAGCAAGGACTTCATTCAGATATGAAGAATTTAAAAGCTTTACAGACAAGCAAAAGCTGAGAGAATTCAGCATCACCAAACCAGCTCTTCAACAAATGCTAAAGGATCTTCTCTAGACAGGAAACACAGAAAGGCTGTATGAACATGAACCCAGAACAACAAAGCAAATGGCAACGGGACCATTCTTATCAATAATTACCTTAAATGTAAATGGGTTGAATGCCCCAACCAAAAGACAAAGACTGGCTGAATGGATACAAAAGCAAGACCCCTATATATGCTGTCTACAAGAGACCCACCTCAAAGCAAGGGACACATACAGACTGAAAGTGAAGAGCTGGAAAAAAATATTCCACGCAAACGGAGACCAAAAGAAAGCAGGAGTCGCAATACTCATATCAGATAAAATAGACTTCAAATAAAGGCTGTGAAAAGAGACAAAGAAGGACACTACATAATGATCAAAGGATCAATCCAAGAAGAAGATATAACAATTATAAATATATATGCACCCAACATAGGAGCACCACAATATGTAAGGCAAATGCTAACAAGAATGAAGGGGGAAATTAACAATAACACAATAATAGTAGGAGACTTTAATACCCCACTCACACCTATGGACAGATCAACTACACAGAAAATTAACAAGGAAACACAAACTTTTTAAATGACACAATGGTCCAGCTACACCTAATTGATATCTATAGGACATTTTACCCCAAAACAATCAATTTCACCTTTTTCTCAAGTGCACACGGAACCTTCTCCAGAATAGATCACATCCTGGGCCATAAATCTAGCCTTGGTAAATTCAAAAAAATTGAAATCATTCCAGTCATCTTTTCTGACCACAATGCAAAACTATTAAAAATTCCAACATATGGAGGCTAAATAACACGCTTCTGAATAATCAACAAATCATAGAAGAAATCAAAAAAGAAATCAAAATATGCATAGAAATGAATGAAAATGAAAACACAACAACCCAAAACCTATGGGACACTGTAAAAGCAGTGCTAAGGGGATGGTTCATAGCAATACAGGCTTACCTCAAGAAACAAGAAAAAAGTCAAATAAATAACCTAACTCTACACCTAAAGCAACTATAGAAGGAAGAAATGAAGAACCCCAGGGTTAGTAGAAGGAAAGAAATCTTTAAAATTAGGGCAGAAATAAATGCAAAAGAAACTAAAGAGACCATAGCAAAAACCAACAAAGCTAAAAGTTGGTTTTTTGAAAAGGTAAATAAAATTGACAAGCCATTAGCTAGACTCATTAAGAAACAAAGGGAGAAGAACCAAATCAACAAAATTAGAAATGAAAATGGAGAGATATCAACAGACAATTCTGAAATACAAAGGATCACAAGAGACTACTACCAGCAGCTCTATGCCAATAAAATGGACAACTTGGAAGAAATGGACAAGTTCTTAGAGAAGTATAACTTTCCAAAATTGAACCAGAAAGAAATAGAAGATCTTAACAGACCCATCACAAGCAAGGAAATTGAAACTGTAATCAGAAATCTTCCAGCAAACAAAAGCTCAGGACCAGATGGCTTCACAGCTGAATTCTACCAAAAATTTAGAGAAGAGCTAACACCTATCTTACTCAAACTCTTCCAGAAAATTGCAGAAGAAGGTAAGCTTCCAAACTCATTCTATAAGTCCACCATCACCCTAATACCAAAACCAGACAAGAATGCCACAAAAAAAGAAAACTACAGGCCAATATCACTGATGAACATAGACACAAAAGTCCTTAACAAAATTCTAGCAAACAGAATCCAACAACATATTAAAAAGATCATAGTTCATGACCAAATGGGCTTTATCCCAGGAATGCAAGGATTATTTAATATCCACAAATCAATCAATGTAATACACCACATTACCAAATTGAAAGATAAAAACCATATGATTATCTCAATAGATGCAGAAAAAGCCTTTGACAAAATTCAACATCCATTTATGATAAAAACTCTCCAGAAAGCAGGCATAGAAGGGACATACCTCAACATAATAAAAGCTATATATGACAAACCCACTGCAAACATTATCCTCAATGGTGAAAAATTGAAAGCATTTTCTTTAAAGTCAGGAACAAGACAAGGGTGTCCACTCTCACCACTACTATTCAACATAGTTTTGGAAGTGTTGGCCACAGCAATCAGAGCAGAAAAAGAAATAAAAGGAATCCAGATAGGAAAAGAATAAGTAAAACTCTCACTGTTTGCAGACAACATGATCGTCTACATAACCCTAAAGACTCTACCAGGAAATTACTACAGCTAATCAATGAATACAGTAATGTTGCAGGATATAAAATTAACACACAGAAATCCCTTGCATTCCTATACTCTAACAATGAGAAAACAGAAAGAGAAATTAAGGAAACAATACCATTCACCATTGCAACAAAAAGAATAAAATACTTAGGAGTATATCTACCTAAAGAAATGAAAGACCATATATAGAAAACTATAAAACACTGATGAAAGAAATCAAAGAGGACACAAATAGATGGAGAAATATACCTTGTTCATGGAATGGAAGACTCAGTATTGTGAAAATGGCTGTACTACCCAAAGCAATCTATAGATTCAATGCAATCCCTATCAAACTACCAACGGTATTCTTCACAGAACTAGAACAAATAATTTCACAATTTGTATGGAAATACAAAAAACCTCGAATAGCCAAAGCAACCTTGAGAAAGAAGAATGGAACTGGAGGAATCAACCTGCCTGACTTCAGACTCTACTACAAAGCCACAGTCATCAAGACAGTATGGTACTGGCACAAAGACAGAAATATAGATCAATGGAACAGAATTGAAAGCCCAGTGATAAATCCACGTACCTGTGGACACCTTATCTTCGACAAAGGAGGCAAGGATATACAGTGGAAAAAAGACAACCTCTTTAACAAGTGGTGCTGGGAAAACTGGTCAACTACTTGTAATAGAATGAAACTAGAACACCTTCAAACACCATACACAAAAATAAACTCAAAATGGATTAAAGATCTAAATGTAAGACCAGAAACTATAAAACTCCTAGAGGAGAACATAGGCAAAACACTCTCCGACATAAATCACAGCAGGATCCTCTATGACCCACCTCCCAGAATATTGGAAATAAAAGCAAAAATACACAAATGGGACCTAATGAAACTTAAAAGCTTTTGCACAACAAAGGAAACTATAAGCAAGGTGAAAAGACAGCCCTCAGATTGGGAGAAAATAATAGCAAAAGAAGCAACAGACAAAGGATTAATCTAAAAAATATACAAGCAACTCCTGCAGCTCAATTCCAGAAAAATAAACAACCCAATCAAAAAATGGGCCAAAGAACTAAGCAGACATTTCTCCAAAGAAGACATACAGATGGCTAACAAACACATGAAAAGATGCTCAATATCACTCATTATCAGAGAAATGCAAATCAAAACCACAACGACGTACCATTACACGCCAGTCAGGATGGCTGCTATCCAAAAGTCTACAAGCAATAAATGCTGGAGAGGGCGTGGAGAAAAGGGAACCCTCTTACACTGTTGGTGGGAATGCAAACTACTACAGCCACTATGGAGAACAGTGTGGAGATTCCTTAAAAAAACTGGAAATAGAACTGCCATATGACCCAGCAATACCATTCCTGGGCATACACACCGAGGAAACCAGATCTGAAAGAGAGACACATGCACCCCAATGTTCATTGCAGCACTGTTTATAATAGCCAGGACATGGAAGCAACCTAGATGCCCATCAGCAGACGAATGGATGAGGAAGCTGTGGTACATATACACAATGGAATATTACTCAGCCGTTAAAAAGAATTCATTTGAATCAGTTCTAATGAGATGGATGAAACTGGAGCCCATTACACAGAGTGAAGTAAGCCAGAAAGATAAAGACCAATACAGTATACTAATGCATATATATGAAATTTTAAAAGATGGTAACGATAACCCAATATGCAAAACAGAAAAAGATACACAGATGTACAGAACAGACTTTGGGACTCTGTGGGAGAAGGTGAGGGTGGGATGTTCTGAGAGAATAGCATTGAAACATGTATACTATCAAGGGTGAAACAGATCACCAGCCCAGGTTGGATGCATGAGACAAGTGCTCAGGGCTGGTGCACTGGGAAGACCCAGAGGGATGCGGTGGGGAGGGAGGTGGGAGAGAGGATCGGGATGGGGAACACATGTAAATCCATGGCTAATTCATGTCAATGTATGGCAAAAACCACTACAATATTGTAAAGTAATTAGCTTCCAACTAATAAAAATAAATGGAAAAAAAAAGAAGAAAGAAACTAAAAATACAATACAGAAGAATTTTCTAGGTCAAGGATATTATTTCTTTCTTTCTTAGACAATACCCACAGTATATGGGAACCTCAGGTAAGGCATAGTCAAAGGTAATCCAGGAAAGCCAGCCAGATCTAGTCTGAAACTTGGCTCAACCACTCTTTAGCTTGCAACTTTGGGAAAATTACTCAAGTTCTGACTCATGCACAAAATATGAAAAACAAATGTGCATTTCATAGAACTCTTGTCGTGTAAGATTATGCACGTGAAATGCTTACTGTGAAAGTAGTCAATGAATATTAACTATTATTCTGCTAGGCCTTAGGGCCCATCAGACTACAAGAGACAATGACATGCTACTTGTTTATTGTTGTGTCTCTAATGCCTGGCACTGAGAAGTCATTTGATATATATTTATTGAAGAAATGAGTGGGCCATTCCATAACTGTATTTCAAAACACTTGCCACAAACAAATTAAAATTTAACTTCAGTTCCTTCAAATAAGCATAGAATACTTACAATAGGTAATAGAGAATATTTCTTGCTGGGGCTCTGGTCTCTGTTACAGATTATTACTGCTTATATATACACCCTAGAAGAGAATAGTCTAAGTAGCAATATTTTAAAGCATCTTTAGTATGCATTTTATTGAGTTTTATTGACTGTCTTCTAATTTCAATATTTTCATTCTTGTCAGAAGGAGACATTTTTTATTATCTTGGGGCAAACTATCTTTTCCTTCACTCCAAAATATTGCCTATTTCAATGGGACAGTGAGTGATTATTCTGGCAGCATGTAATTTATTTTATTTAATGGATTTCTTTCTGTTTCAGTATAAAAGCATCTCTCACATCGTTTTCTGCTACTGATTTGTTCTGTGGTGTCACCAGTTATCCCATCACTTGTGACTCCTGGTCCCAGCCTCTCAGACTGCAGCAGAGGGGAGGGGGCCAAGGCTGAGCCCACACTCGCTAGTGCAGAAGAAACAGCTCTTCTCAATTCTCCCTTGAGGACCTACCGCTCAGTAATCCACAGCCAGCTCCCAGACCCCACAGGCCTGAAAGTGTTGTAGCAAGTGAAGTGGCATAAGAAGAAAACAACTCAAAGATGTGCCGATAGAAGAAGGCCTTTTCTTCTCAAGATCCCAAAGAACAGAATGAGTGGAACCTGGGGATGCATTTCTGTCCACACGCCACGCTGTGCTAGAAAACAGCTCCCTGGTTTCCCTACTCTCCCCGAGGCCTTTCACCAGGTCCTAGAGATGGCTCATCTCACAACTTAACCAGAGCTCTTTAGGTGTCTAGTGACTGGTGTTTCCCTAACATGCATTGGTGCTATAGAATTCTCCAAACAATTCAACATCCTTTACTAAGACACTTACTTATGTATTTAAACAACTACAACAAAAATATAATAAAGAACACAGGGTGACAGTCTCTATCGCCTTCCTTCATGCTCTTTTCTGTCTTTCTACACTTTCTTTCCCCCCCGCCTCTCTTTACTTTAGATGATGCTATGGTTCTCCTTTGAAAAATCTGGTCCATATCTATGTATGCATTTTTCTGCTAGACAGACATCATCTGGTTCTTGTCTTGTTTTGTTCTGTCATGAGATATTCCATATAAATTATTTAAAAAATCTTCAACTATACATTAACAAACATTTAGCCACTAACAGTTATTCACAAAGTATTTAGTATGCTATATAATCAGAGTTTGCTCCAACAATACCAATAAATCTAATATTTCATTGAACTGATGCTTCTATAGGCATTTACATTGAAAGAGAACAAAATTTAGAAATATGGATAAAACATTAATATGTATTAGCAAATGGTGGCATCTCTTTTAGAAAGAAACAAGATTTGGCAGGATTTCAGGAATCTATTCTGATTGATCCTCAACACAGCTCATAAAAGGTCATGTTAAAAATATTTAACCTAAAATTTTACTTATGATACTCATCACTCTGCTGTGGTTCTAAGGAACATTTGCCATGAATTTCAGTTTCCAGAAAATAGAGGAAATTTGTTTGTGCTGAGCTCAGATTATCCTAGGTGGAAAGACATCAATATCTCTTACTCTACATTTTAAAATCAGAGAACATTTGTCCTCAGACTCAACCTGAAAATCTGCCTCTGCTGCCCCCATCACTTAACCTTCCTGAGGTATCAGTTACCCAGTCTGTAGAATGGAAATTCAAGTTCATTCTTCAGAAGATTATTGTGAGGACTAAATTATGCATGGGGCTTCCCAGGTGGCACAGTCGTAAACAATCCACCTACCAATACTGCAGACTCAAGAGATGTGGGTTCAGTTCCTGGGTCAGAAAGATTCCCTGGAGAAGGAAATGGCAACCCACTCCAGTATTCTTGCCTGGAGAATTCCATGGACAGAGAACCCTGGTGGGCTACAGACCATGGGGTCACAAAGAGTCATACACGACTGGGTACACACACACAAATTGTGCATGCATATAGATACACATCTGTGTGTGTAAGTAAAAGCCTTTTGACATGGTTACATTGTTGTTCAGTCACTCAGTCCTGTGACATGTGTACATAACAGAAGTCAAAACACTGAAGTGAAATTAACTATAAATCTCCAGAAATAAAGTCAGTATTTTTGCTGTTGTTGTTTTCTTTGTTTTTTGGCTGTGTGGCATGTGGGATATCATAGTTCCCTGACCAGGGGTGGAATCCATGCCCGCAGCAGTGCAAGTGTGGAGTCTTAACTACTGGGCCATCAGGGAAGACTCAAATTAGTTTTGAATTTAAAATATGTGAATGGTTTAGAAAAGGGATATTATATATTTTAAAAGTCTTATCTCTCAGAAAGGGGATACTGTATACATTATATATTAAGCACTTTCATATCAATATTATACTGTTCCAGTATAATTTTCAGATGATTAAAAACAACTTAAACATAGACATAACTTCCTCTAGCTACATGATTACATATTTTAGGAGGTCTTCTTCAGGCTCTACTTACTTCTTTCAACTCTATTATCAAATTATTATTGTCTCAGCTTAAAGCTCTATTATCAAATTATTATTGTCTTAGTTTAATAGTTTTTCTGCAAAGTTATTAATAGTGTTTTCACAGCTTACAGCTGTGATTAAGTATATTTAGTAAAAAATTATGAAGAACATACTGTTCTAAGCCAAGTAATAAAGTACACACCTAAGAAAAACACATTTTTTGAAAATGATTATAAACAGTATCCTTCTCTTCCAGACTAAAGTCAGACACTGTTCAACTAACAGGTAGGATGTGATAGTTTACATTAGCTACTGAAATCCCTACTACTTGATTGCATATGAAGTATAGGTAAAAAGAGGAGCAAAACAATATGTTTCAAGCATTTTAATAAATATAAAATTATTGGACTGTGAAATTAATGACTTGGAGGCTGCTGAGGGAAAGAAAAAATCTAAAGGCTTTTTGAAGATATGGGTATTTACTGAGTGTTGACAGCACACCCTGCATTTTACAAAACAACTGATTATTCATATTTTTAGATAATTGAATTTATGATTAAATTAATTACTTGTTTATTTCCAAAACAATGTAATGCATGCAGAAGGATTTAAAAATAATAATCCTATTCATGATATTTATAACATATAAATTTTTGTCAGCACATTATGTCTTGTAGGACTAATTGATATGAAAGAAGTGTGAAAGTATTAGTCATTCGGTTATGTCCTAATTGATGTGCTTTTTGTTGGGATAATTTCAAGAAACTGTCTCTTTTATATGATAAATAAAGTCCTACAGAATTTTGTCCCCCATTTCAGGAGTATGCGTGTGTGTAGCTAGATATCGCTTGAAATTCAAGAAAGTAGAGAAAGTCCTTGTTGAGTTGAAATTGTCTCCCCAGTGAAACTGACATGATGCCAATAATACATAATTATTTTGTTTGAAATTACAAAACTGAGATGGTAATGGAAAATAGAGTAATAAACAAATGAGGTGATAAGATTTCTTGATTATTTGCAATTCCCGAATTATTGATTTTGGATGAATAATGAACAAGGGAAGGGTTGCTTTGTCAAAAAAGATTTAAAACTCAAACATATACGTGTGGGATTCTACTCAACCTCTTTTTCATCAATGTATTAATAAGTTTATGAATCAGTTTATGAAGGAGATCAAGATGACGGAGTGGGGGTATGCTAGGCTGACATCCCACTATGATCACATCAAAATACATCTACATGTGGATCAACTCCTGCTGAAAACAACCTGGAGACCAACAAGAAAACCTCTCCTACAACCAAACCTTTAAAGAAAGATCCACATGGAATCAGGTGGGAAGGGAGAAGAAATGAATGGGTCAGGATACAAGCCCTTAACAGGAGACACAGAAGAAGAATGAAGATATCCCAGGCTCAGGGATCTTCCCCAGGAATCGAATCACATATAAGACATCTCAGTCCTGGATTCAGATCCTGGTAAGATGAGTTCCTTTAGCAGGTTTGAAAACCAGTGAAACTTACCAGAGAGCTATGAGAAACAGGATTTTCTCAAGAAGCATGCATGCAGATGCTTGCTTACTCCCAGCAACAGTGCAGACGCTGTAGATTGAAAATTGCCTAAGACTCTGACCAGTTTTCTGTGATTGCCCCAGCATGTACCTTGGCCCATACCGGGCACTGGCTCCAGCCTTCCTGGCACTGGTGTTGCTCTCCATTAGGATGAAAGCTGCCATTGCCAGTAGACTTCACACAATTAGAATGAAACCAGCTCAGATACAAACTTCAGGGCTTCTGCTCCAGCACCTTGGGCACCAACTCTGCCTTTGATAGGGGGATGACTGCCATTTAGTACAAGAGAAGCCTTGGTTTAAACCTGGATCTGGCCCTAGCCACTCCTTCTTCTGATCAATTACTTTAGAAAAATGCAATAACTGAACTAAAAATTACACTAGAAGGAACTAAGCAGAATCGGTGATGTAGAAGAATGCATAAATGATCTGAAAGACAGAATAATAGAAATCACCAAATAAGAGAGGAATAAAAACAAATTTTAAGAAATAAGGATAGTTTGGAGGACCTTGGGGACAACATAAAGTGTGCTAACTTCTACATTATATGGATCCAGAAGGAGAAGAGAGAAAGGGGTAGAAAATGTATTTGATCAAGTTATGGCTGAAAACTTCCTGAGGTTGAAGAAGGAAACAGATTTCTAGGTACAGGAATCACTAAGAGTCCCAAACAAGAGGAACTCAAAGAGATTCATACCAAGGAAGGTCATAGTTAAAATGACAAATGTTAAAGATAAAGAGAAAATTGTAAAGGTAGCAAGACAAAAACAGAAAGTCACTTATAAGTGACTTCCTACAATGCTTCAGCTGATTTTTTTTCTGCAGAAATTTTGCAAGCCAGAAGGGAATTTATAATTTAAAGTGGGGGACATTGTAATTTAAATTGGGACATTATAATTTAAAGTGCTGAAATGAAAAACCTAAAACCTAGGATGCTGTAACCAGTAAAATTATCATTCAGAATTAAAGGTGAAAAATATAACATCTCAAACAAAAAAAACTAAGAGTTCAGCAATACCAAACTGACCCTAAAAGAAGTGCTAAATGGTAATTTTAAAGGGAAAAGAATAGGCTTCAATAAGAATTTATAGGAAAGGCAAAATTCCACTAGTAAATGTAAAATAAAGTTTGTGGATCAACAATTTAAATAAGCAAGTATGAAATGCAAAATCTATATAGCTACAATAAACATGTAAGGGATATAGATGATGATACAAAATATCATAAACACAAAGCAAGGAGAAGGAGAGTAAAAATTGTACCTGTTTTAGAATGTGTTTGAAGTTAAATGACTATCAATAAAACAAATAGAAATCCATGGTAACTGTAAATGAAAAACATACAATAGATTATCAAAAACCAGAGAGAAAGGAATAAGAGCATAGTACTAAAGATAACCATCAAACCATAGGGGAAGAGGCTAAAAAAAATGAAAAAGGACAGAGGATAACTACAAAGACAACTGAAACCAAATAAGGAAAGTACATGCTCAGTGATAATTGCATCAAATGTTCAATGGACTAAATACTCCACTCAGAGGCAGAGGTGACTGATCAGATTAAAACAAAACAAAACAAAAGAAAACTATATCCTGCCTGCTATCTGTTGTACACTATGGGGTTGCCACTCCAAGACTCTTTGTACTAGACTTGTAAGATCTCCCTGTCCAATAAACCATTGATATCTCTGTCAAGGAAAAAAAAAAAATTGCTATCTGCAGAAGACTCATTTCAGAGCTAAAGACACAGAATGAAAATGAGGGGATGGAAAACGATATTCTATAAAAATAGAAATTAAAAAAAAAGCTTGGGATAGTAGTATTCATGTCAGACAAAGTAGAGTTTAAACTAAAGAAACAAAATGCAAAAGACCAAGAAGGGCATTGTATAATGGTAGAGGGATCCTAATAAGAACAGGATAGAACATTTTTTTTACATGTATGCACCTAGTAGAAGAGTACTTAAACATATGAACCAACTATTAATAGATAAAAGGAAAATCTGACAATAATACAAAAATAGTAGGGTACCTCACTTATATAAAAGAACATATCCAGACATAAAAGAAATAAGGAAAATTACTTTAAAATATACATCAGACAAGTTGAAATTAATAGACATAGAACATTCCATCTAAAACCAGCAATGAAATGCTTTCCAGGATAGATCACATTCTAGGCCCCAATACAAATCTCAAGAAATTTAGGAGGATAGAAATTATATCAAGCATCTTTTCCAATCCAAAAGGTATGAAACTAGAAATCAATTACAGGAGGAAAACTGGGAAAAATACAAGCATGTGAAGACTAAACATGTTGCTAAAACTCCAATGGTTCAGTAAAGAAATGAAATAAGAAATCAGAAAATACAAGTCAAATAAAACAAAAGCACAACTTTCCAAAATGAACTGGGTACAGCAAAATCAGTTCTAAGAGGGAAGTTTGTAGCAATATAGACCTACCTCAAGAAACAAGAAAAAACTCAAATAAACAACCTAATCTATTATCTAAAGAATCAGAAAAAGAACAAACAAAATCCAAAGTTGGCAGAAGGAAGAAAATAATAGCTATTAGAAAGGAAATAAATAAAAAAAAAAAGAAAGGAAATAAATAAACTTTATAACAAAGTGTAGAAAAGATCAATGAAAGTAAGAGCTAGTTTTGGAAAGATACCAAAATTGATAAACCTTTAGCTAGTCTTATTATGAAAAAAAGAGAGAGGACTTGTATAAACAGAATGAGAAATGAGAGGTGAAATATTACAATTGTTATCACAGGATACAAAAATTAATAAGGAATATTGCAGCCAAAAATAAACAACCTACAAAAATGGATAAATTCCTAAACATACAATCTTCCAAGACTGAATCAGGAAGAAATAGATAATCTGAATAGATCAAGCATAATAATGAAGTTGAATCAGTAACCAAAAGACTTCCAGCAAACAAAAGTCCAAGATTAAATCCCTTCATAGAGGAATTCTACAATGAATACTTAGTATCTATCTTTCTCAAACTATTCCAAAAATAGAAGAGGAGGGAACACTCCCATACTCACTGTATGAGGCACATTGTTTGATAACTAAACCAGACAAAGGAACTATAAAAAGAAAATTATAGGCCAATATTTCTGGTGCTCACCTCTTGAGAAACCTATATGCAGGTCAGGAAGCAACAGTTAGAACAAGACATGGACCAACGGACTGGTTCCAAATAGGAAAAGGAGTACATCAAGGCTATATATATTGTCACCCTGCTTATTTAACTTATATGCAGAGTACATCATGAGAAATGCTGGGCTGGATGAAGCACAAGCTGGAATCAAGATTACTGGGAGAAATATCAATAACCTCAGATATGCAGATGACACCACCTTTATGGCAGAAAGTGAAGAGGAACTAAAAAGCCTCTTGATGAAAGTGAAAGAGGAGAGTGAAAAAGTTGGCTTAAAGCTCAACATTCAGAAAACTAAGATCATGGCATCTGGTTTCATCACTTTGTGGGAAATAGATGGGGAAACAGTGGAAGCAATGTCAGACTTTATTGGGCTCCAAAATCACTGCAGATGGTGATTGCAGCCATGAAATGAAAAGACACTTACTCCTTGGAAGGAAAGTTATGACCAACCTAAATAGTATATTAAAAAGCAGAGATATTACTTTGCCAACAAAGGTCCATCTAGTCAAGGCTATGGTTTTTCCAGTGGTCATGTATGGATGTGAGAGTTGGACTGTGAAGAAAGCTGAGCACCAAAAAATTGATGCTTTTGAACTGTGGTGTTGGAGAAGACTCTTGAGAGCCCCTTGGACTGCAAGGAGATCCAACCAGTCCATCCTAAAGGAGATCAGTCCTGGGTGTTCATTGGAAGGACTGATGCTGAAGCTGAAACTCCAGTACTTTGGCCACCTCATGCGAAGAGTTGACTCATTGGAAAAGACCCTGATGCCAGGAGGGGTTGGGGGCAGGAGGAGAAGGGGACAACAGAAGATGAGATGGCTGGATGGCATCACCGACTTGATGGGCATGAGTTTAAGTAAACTCCGGGAGTTTGTGATTGACAGGGAGGCCTGGCATGCTGATTCATGGGGTCACAAAGAGTCAGACACAACTGAGCGACTGAAATGAACTGAACTGAACTGACTGATGGATGCAATAAATCCTGAACAAAATATTAGCAAATCAAATTCACCAATATAAAAAGGATTATACAACATGATCGGGTAGAATTATTTCCAGGGATATAATGGTGGTTCAAAATCCACAAAATAATATGATATACTGTGTTAACAAAACAAAAGATAAATTTCACATGTTCCTCTCAATAACACTGGAAAGCACTTGACAAAACTCAACACCCATTTGTGATTAAATCTTTCATCAAAGATGGCACAGAGGGAACAGGATAAGTCATTCAGTCCCTAAGTCATGTCTGAAGTAGTGTATTTTGTACCTTAGGTACAAGGTAGATATTTTGTACCTTAACAAAATATCATTTATGACAAATCCACAGCTACCATCATACTTGATGGTAAAAACTAAAGATTTTCCTCTAAAACCAGAAAGAAGACAAAGATTTTCACTATTACCATTTCTATTTAACATAGTTTTGGAAGTCCTATCCACAGCAGTTCAGTTCAGTTGCTTAGTCGTGTCTGACTTTTTGAGAGTCCATCAAATGCAGCATACTAGGCTTCTCTGTTCATTACCAACTCCCAGAGCTTGCTCAAACTCATGTCCATCGAGTTGATGATGCCATCCAACCATCTCATTCTCTGTCATCCGCTTCTCCTCCTGCCTTCAATCTTTCCCAGCACCAGGGTCTTTTCCAATGAGTCAGTTCTTTGCATCAGGTGGCCAAAGGATTGGAGTTTCAACCTCAGCATCAGTCCTTCCAATGAATATTCAGGACTGATTTTCTTTAAGACTGACTGGTTTGACCTCCTTTCTGTCCAAGGGACTCTCAACAGTGGTCTCCAACACCACAGTTCAAAAGCAACAGTTGTCCAGTGCTCAGGTTTCTTTATGGTCCAACTCTCACATTCACACATGACTAATGGAAAAACCATAGTTTTGACTAGATGGACCTTGGCAAAGTAATATCTCTTCTTTTTAAAATGCTGTATAGGTTGGTCATAGCTTTTCTTCCAAAGAACAAGTGTCTTTTAATTTCATGGCTGCACTAACCATCTGCAGTGATTTTGGAGCCCAAGAAAATAAAGTCAGTCACAGTTTCCATTGTTTCTCCATCTATTTGCCATGAAGAGATGGGGCCAGATGCCATGATCTAGGTTTTCTTAATGCTGAGTTTTAAGCCAACTTTTTTACTCTCCTCTTTCACTTTCATCAAGAGGCTCTTTAGTCCCTCTTTGCTTTCTGCCATGAGCGTAGTGTCATCTGCATATCTAAGGTTATTGATATTTCTCCCAGCAATCTTGATTCCAGCTTGTGCTTCATCCATTGTTTCTCATGATGCACTCTGCATATAAGTTAAAAAAACAGAGTGACAATATATAGCCTTGATGTACTCCTTTCCTAGTTTGGAGCCAGTCCATTGTTTCATATCTGGTTCTAACTAGCTATGCTTCTTGACCTGCATACAGATTTCTCAGGCAGTAGGTAAGATGGTCTAGTATTCCCATCTTTTTCAGAATTTTCCAGTTTTTGTGATCCAAATAGTCAAAGGCTTTGGCATAGTCGATAAAGCAGAAATAGAAGTTTTTCTGGAACTCTTCTGCTTTTTCTATGGTCCAACGGATGTTCACAATTTGATCTTTGGTTTTTCTGCCTTTTCTAAATCCATGTTGAACATCTGGAAGTTCTTGGTTCATGAACTGTTGAAGCTTATGTTGGAGAATTTTGAGCATTACTTTGTTAGCGTGTGAGATGATGCAGTTGTGCAGTAATTTGAACATTCTGTGGCATTGCCTTTCTTTGGGATTGGAATAAAAATTGACCTCTTCCAGGCCTGTGGCCACTGCTGAATTTTCCAGATTTACTGGCATATTGATTGCAGCACTTTCACAGCATCATCTCTTAGGATTTGAAATAGCTCAACTGGGATTCCATCACCTCCACTAGCTTTGTTTGCAGTGATGCTTCCTAAGGCTTACCTGACTTCGCACTTGAGGATGTCTGGCTCTATGTGAATGATCACACCATGTGGTTATTGTGTCTTTAAGACCATTTGGTATAGTTCTTCTGTGTATTCTTGCCATCTCTTAATATCTTCTGCTTCTGTTAGGTGCATACCATTTCTGTCCCATCTTTGCATGAAATGTTCCCTTTGTATCTCTAATTTTCTTATAGGGATCTCTGGTCTTTCCCATTCTATTATTTTCCTCTACTTTGCATTTATCACTTAGGAAGTCTTTCTTATCTCTTTTTACTATCCTTTGGAACTCTGCATTCAGATGGGTATATCTTTCCTTTCTCCTTTGTCTTTCACTTCTCTCCTTTTCCCGGCTATTTGTAAGGCACCCTCAGACAACCATTTTGCCTTTTGCTATCCACATTTGTCTGATTGCAATCCACAACAGATAAAAATAAAAAACATCCAAAAGAAAAGAGTAGAGTAAAATTATCACTATTTATAAATGACATGACACTTTATATAGGAAATCCTAAGGTTCTACCAGAAGCTCTTAGAACTAATACAAGAATTATATAAAATTGAAGCATATAATGTTAATATACAAAAATATATTGCTTTCCATACATCAATAGTGAACTTAAGAAAAGAGAAAGCAGGAAAACAATCCTGTTTAAAATAGGAGGTGAAAGACCTAATATCTGAAAACTATAAAACACTGTTGAAGGAAATTGATAATGATACAAAGAAATGGAAATATATCCCATGTTTATGGATCGGAAGAAATAATATTAAAATGCCCACACTATCCAAAGAAATTTACAGATTTAATGGAATCCTATCAAAATACCCAGGACGTTTCTCACAGATGTAGAACAAATAGTCCTAAAATTGATAATAGAAGCACAATAGAAGACTGAATAGTCAAAGCAATGTTGTTTAAAAAAATAAAAAGGCTGAAGCTAGAGCTACCACATTCCCTGTATTCAGACTATACTACAATGTTACAGTAATTGAAACAATGTGGTATGAGCATAAAAACAGACATATAGATTAGTGGAACAGAATAGAGAGCCCAGTAATAAGGCCACACTTTTATGTTCAATTAATCTACTATAAAGCAGGCAATAACACACAATGGGGAAAAGACAAATCCTTTCAACAAGTGGTGCTGGGAAAACTGAAGAGTTGCATCAATATGTACAGACTGCTATATTTTAAAACGGATAACCAACAAGTACTTAACCCAACAGCACATGGAACCCCACTCAATGTTATTTGCCAGCCTGGATGGGAGGGGAGTTTGGGAGAGAATGGATATGTGTGTACCTATGGCTAAGCCCCTTCACTGTTTACTTTAAGCTATCACAAAATTGTTAGTTGGCTATATCTCAATACAAAATAAAAAATTAAACAATGAAATTTAACTTTAATAAAAGGCTAACTTTAAATAAAATTTAAAAAGTTAAACAATGCAATTATAAGATTCCTTCACACCATCTACAAAAATAAACTCAGAATGGTTTAAAGACCTAAATATAAGACCTGAAACCATACAACTCCTAGGAGAGATGAGAGGTGAAATACTCTTTGACATAAATTGGGTAGCAGTATTCTCTTGGTTAAGTTTCTCAAGGTAAAATAAATAAAAGCAAAAAATAAACAAATTAAGCATAATTAAATTTAAAAGCTTTTTCACTGCAAAGGAAACCATCAACAAAAGGAAGAGATTTCCTACAAAATGGGAGAAAATGTTTGTAAATGATATGACTGATAAAGGGGTTAATATCCAACACATACAAGAAATCTATACAATTCAACATCAGAAAGAAAAAAAAATCCAAGCAAAAATTTGCAGAAGATTTGAACAATTTTTTTTCAAAGGAGACATATGTACTGCTAAGGGACACATGAAAAGATGTTCAACATGGCTAATCATTAGAGAAATGCAAATCAAAACCACAATAAGATGTCACATCATACCTGTCAGAATTGGCTATCATCAAAAAAACTACATATAACAAGTGGTTGTGGGCTTCCCTGGTAAAGAACCTGCCTACCATAGCAGGAGACATGAGTTAGGTCCGTGGGTCAGGGAGATCCCCTGGAGAAGGAAACGGGAATCCACTCCAGTATTCTTGCCTGGGAAATCCCATGGACAGAGGAACTAGGTGGGGCTAGAGTCCATGGGGTCACAAAAGAGTTGGACACAACTTAGAGACTAAACAACAACAAATGATTGCAAGGATGTTGAGCAAAGGGAAGCCTTATACACTGTTGGTGGAAATGCAAATTGGCACAGTACTATAGAAAACAGTATGCAAATTCTTCCAAAAACTGAAAATAGAATTACCATATTATCCTGCAGTTCCATTCCTGGGTACATATTCATAAGGAAATGAAAACGCTAATTTGTAAAGGTAGATGCACTTCAATGTCCATAGCAACATTATTTATAATAGTTAAGATGTAGAGGCAACCTAAGTGTTCATCAATAGAGGAATGGATAAGAAGAAATGGGGTGTGTGTGTGTTTGTGTATAATTTGGTCATTAAAAAATAAAATTTTACCATTTTAGAAAAACACTGATGGACCTGGAGGGTATTATAGTTGGTGAAATAAATCAGAGAGAGAAATATATATTAAATGCTATCACTTATACATGGAATCTAAAAGATAAACAAATGAGTATAACAGAACAGAAAGAGACTCACAGATATAGAGAACAAGCCAGCAGTTGCCAGTGGGGATAAGCGGTACACAACAATACATATAAAATAAGATACAAGTCACCTGAAACTATCCCGATATTATTAATCAGCTTTACTCTTATATAAAATGTATATAAATAAACTCAAGATCCTTAAAGTATTAAAAAAATACTTAAAAGTACTTTAACACAAAGTATTAAAAAAGTACTAAAAAGAAAAAAAAGTACTAAAAAGTATTAAAAAAGATACAAGGATACAAGTATTGTACTGCACAGGAACAGGCTACAGTCCATGGTGTCACAATGAGTCAGACACAACTGATCACACACACACACATACACACACTCACACATGCACGACACAGGGAATATAGCCAATACTTTTTAATAAGTTTAAATGGAGCATAACCTATAAAAATATTGAATCATTATATTGTACACATGAAACTAGTATTTTAAATCAATGATACTAAATATTAAAAGAATCCATTTATTACTCAACTTCATAGCTTATTCTACTTTGAATCCTCAGAATCGAGTGCTGCTGGGTATAGCAAAGAATTGCTCTTCAAAATATCAAATGAATGCTAAATGAAACATAAAGCATAGCAGGTGAATTTTAGTAAGAGTTAGAAACGATAATGGGGAGTTGCCCTAATAATCTTCGTGTTGTCAGTGGTTTACATTATGGTTCAGGTTGGAAAAAACTGAATGGAGTCAGGTGTATGAATAACAAAACTGAAAGCAACATGGTAACTTCAGACACATGGGAACAATTAAGGAGCCGTAATATGTATATGGGGGCTTTCCTAGAGGCTGCTCACACAGTAAAGAATCCGCCTCCAATGCAGAAGATCTGGGTTCGATCCCTGGGTTGGGAAGATCCCCTGGAGAAGGAAATGGCAACCCACTCCAGTTTTCTCGCTTGGAGAATCCCATGGACGGAGGAGCCTGGTGGGCTACAGTCCACGGGGTCGCAAAGGGTTGGACAGGACTGAGCAACTCACCTTCACTTTATATTATCTCATCAGATCTTTCCAAATTTCTGTGAGATTTTGAGAGACAGACCAAGTTCTGAGGATCACCCAAAGACACACAACTAAAACAGAGCTCAATTTGAATTATATTCCAGGCAGACTTAAATCCTTTACTTTCTGCCATTTAACTTTTTAGAAAGATATTTAGCTGTTCTTACTCTAAATCATAAATGATATTTTGTACATTCAATGATTAACATATTTTTTCAAAATACTGTCAGTGTTTTCCAAAGTATGGTCTAGGAGCCACATACATTAACAGTATTTGGTGTGCTTGTTAATAAAACAGATTTCCTACAATTCTCAAGAATAATTAAGAGTCTCTGAGAGAACAGCTCAGGTATTTGCATTTTAACCGAGCTTCCCAGGTAATTTGTAGGCATACTAAAGTTCAAAAACTATTGCAGTAAGTGACTTAAGTGAAGGTTGGAATATTTCCACCAGTCAGAGAATATGCAAATAGTTTCTGAATTCATTAGGTCCCATCTTTAGCCAGTGCACTCTAAAAATCAAAGATATGAAACACTTAATAACCTACCTCTTAAAATTATGTCTACACTATACTTTGTGGCAGCGTTTGGTCTGGGTGAGAATTGAATATCCTTTCTGTCTACATCTGATTTACTTTGCTACCTTGTAATGAACAGGCATTTTGATATATTGCTTTGACACCGACCTGGAAGGTTTCCTACTTTTGAAAGAGACCCTCTTGTTGGACTATAATGACAAGACTGAATGTTCTAGTAACTTCTCTTGTTGCCTAACTGTAGTTCAAAATGAGCTGAGATAACTGTACCGCTACAAAGAAACCTACTCTGTGATACTTTCCCCATGAATCATATCTAAAAATCCAAAGCAGGATTTAATAAGTCTTTGACAGCAGAAAGAATTCCCCACGCCAGGAAGATAGAACTTTCAAACTTCTTTTCCTTTTGCCTTCCCACACATGCACGAAAGGACAAGATCTGTGAATAAAAAGTGCCAGGTTGACACGCTCACTCAATTTACACTGGGAGTTTTAAAGACTTCCTGGGCCATAGTCTCCCTTTTGCATGGCTTCATTCTTCTGCGGAAATGACCCCGTCTAACAGCAAGGCTTCACTGCTGCAGCCGTTCTGCTGTTGATGCTCCGCTCTAAGCGCTTCTATCCAAAGCAGCCGCAAAGGCCCGTGATGTGAGAGACCGCTCTGTGCGGCGCAGAGTTAACTGCACGGCCTGGGTATAAAAGAGCAGACCTTTATCCTACCTCTCCAATAAAGGTACACAGAATTTCATGCTGTTCTCCCACAATTGATGCATCCCTGATTGCAGAATGAAGCTGATGATCTTGTAAATCCTACTGGCTGCAGTTTGGGTTAAGAGAGGTACCACACAGAAGGCCCAGACCTCCTGAAATGGCAACAAGTAACCACTGACATTTCATTTTAAAAAACAAGGAAAGGCCTTTTAAATCTTTTTTAAACCTTAAACTCCTGTCATTGTTTCAGTATTTAAACTTATGACTGACTTTTACTCAGATATTTTAGGCCCTTATTTCTAGAAACAGCATGAGAATCACTTTTTTAAATGTGCTTCAACTAGAACAAATCAATAAGTATTCACTTTTTGAAACACATGTAAGAGGATGTCATTGGATGTTTGTGTGATTTAATAGACTTGTTTTTTATTGAATGCTATTCAAAGGCTACGAAGTTTGTTTCATTTTCTTTGAAGAGTATAAAATAATCATATAAAAGTAGCAGGGTGGTAATTTTTAATTATTCATTATTTCCATATATATATATGAAGTATCTCTCAAATTGAGACATTTCATAGCAGCAACATAACAATTTGTAAATCAAAGACATATTCAGTGAGGAAATTTTTTGGTTAGAAATGCCTCAATAGATGATTGCATTGTTCCTTTTTCAGTGCCCGATATTACCTGACACGATGTCTTATACATTGAAAATACTCGATTTAATAGCTGTTGAATAAACTTAATGAGCTATTTCTAAAAGCAAATCACTGGTCTTACTTTTGACTCACAGATCCAGGCAAGCAGGAGAAGGTAACAATACTGAAAGCATACAGTAGGAAAATATGTGTCAAATCCAGAGAACTCTGAGGCATTTAATACGACCAGGGCCTGCATTCATGGGAGCATTTAATAAGTGGGGACAAAAATGTTGTCAAATTATCAGACCTTAAATGTCATGTGTTGAACTTTTGGTTTCTTCCACAAGCAGTGAGTTAAGTTTCTTTTGCTGAATTGCTCTGCAAGAAAATATAATAATAATATTTAATCCTAAATACTTCGGTTGATGAACACTGTTCTTTAGGCTCCTCTTCAGTGTTCTGTGACCAGAAGGGATATTGGTGAAACTCCCCAACTTCGGCACCCTGATGCATTCATAGCATCAAGGTTTCAGCTTGATAGGGATAACATGGTCATGGGCTATACAGAGAACTTTATCCCTTTTTATTCAAATTTATATCAAAGATTAATTAAATTGTAAGGTACGAGTGTATATCACTGAATTTATATGAACTTACAGAACAAAGATGTGGATTATTTAAAAACTGAAATATAAAAGTAAAGGATCTATAACTTCTGAAAATAATTTTATTCTTTCTAAATGTAACTAATGATTTCTTGTGTCATACCCAAGTCTAATCAATCAGCAAAGTCGGACTGGGTACCTAATATGTGAAAGGTGCTATACAAGCCACAGTTGTAAATAGAAACAGAGGCAGGTATTCAAACTTCAGAATCTTTGAGTCTAGTTAGGCTCAAGATTCAGGGCAATCTCAGTGGATATCTCTTTGATCCCTGCTACCAACAGGAAACTTTACCTATACATTTACTATTTTAATGAACATATATCCAAATATCTGAAACCTAGTGAATAATATTAAAATTGATCTTTAGAAGATTTAACTTACTTACTTTTACTCTCTGCCTCAAAATTTATCAGTGATATGCCATAATTTCAACAAATATATATTATTTATCATATGTGGTACACATTATACATTAAAGAATTTAAAAACTCAATTATAAGTTTTAGCTTAGTTGTTAACTACACTCTATCCCCTCTCATTTTGTAAGC
The DNA here is from genome assembly GCF_023699985.2 of Odocoileus virginianus. Lineage (NCBI taxonomy): Eukaryota > Metazoa > Chordata > Mammalia > Artiodactyla > Cervidae > Odocoileus > Odocoileus virginianus. The sequence continues at coordinate 36,844,038 of NC_069697.1, forward strand.
CAGCCTGTGTTCTAGAAACTTAAGTAATCTTTACATGAACCAATAATGTAGGTACTACTCTTAGCCTCAGTTCATGGATGTCTTACTATCTCATTGTGCGCTGAACCCAGGAGAGGCAGGCATGAGCAGGGAAGCTGGAAGCAAACTCACGGAGCTGAAGGAACTGCAGATGTGTTTATTTTCTCTTGGCTGGCACAGCAGACGTAGCAGCTACAGACATGCTGTATTCCCTTGAAGTTGACCCGGTGGACACGGCCATGGCACAGCAAGGCCTTTTCAGGTGGACTTTATATAGGTTTACAGAGCAAAAGTGGCCCTTGGCCAAGCGGTACCTCATGAGGCACATGCATAGTGTTATAAGAATCTCAGCTGTTACACACATAACCATGTATTCACTAAACGTGGGGTGAGAGGGAGAGGCCGTGGGCGAGAGAGCCTGACCACCCCCATTTTGGTTAATTTACTCTTTCCCTACAGTGGATAAGAAAACAAAAACCATTCCTGTATTTTAAAACATAGGTCAAGATTATAAGAAAAACTGTCCTCGACAATATCCCTCTATGAGGTCTTGCCCCTTTTCTAAAATCTTGAAGTCGTTTTTGACTCACTGATTTGTTATTATTCTGCTCTTGCTTGTCTTCCAAATGCAAGGCCACTTCCAAATGAATATAGGGACATTTGATTGTTAAACATTTGAAGACAATTTCAGAGGTGAAGAAAAAAGTATTTGGGATAAGTTGTTTCTTTGTCAAAAGCTGATATTTCTGATAGGTCTTAATGGCTTATGAAGATAATAAGTAGAGCAAAATATCTGATTATGAAATTGTCCTGTGAAATCTGTACATATGGTCATAGTATTTCAGATTTTTGTATTATAAAAAGACAGTGAGACTGAGAGACAAGAGTACAGATAATATCAGAACTTACTCATATAGTTATTTCATTTTGGGTAAGTTATTCCAGCCTATGTCAATTGTGAGAATCATTTGAAAAATGTCTGCAAGACATTTGTACATCTGTGTTAATTTTTCATCACCAGGACTAGATTATAAATTAGGGAACAGAACATGCTTTATATATGTATATGTCTTTATATTATTAAGGGTTAAACACTTTGCACAGAACTTGTGATTAATATATATATGTGTGTGTGTGAGTATGTGTGTGTTCAATGCTATAGAAGGTTTGCATGTCAGAGAAACAAGCTGACAACTGAGAGAAAAAGCACCACAGTTGTGAATGGCTATGACACTGCCTTCATTTAGAACTTAATCACTGTTAAATAGTGAATCCTGACTTGAGGATAATTCCATGGATTTATCCATTTGAGAGGAACGATATGGTACCATTTATCTTCCAAGATCTAATGACTTCTCTAATGCAATGCAGCTGTCAATACAACTTGCAATGTATGTAGGTAAAATCAGCAATTCACTTAGCAGTACATAGTAGTAGAAGCGGTGGTACAGGCAATTGTATTTGTTTTAAAATATTTAAGTGTCTATCATGTTCACGGGGCTAGATCATAGAGATTTAGTAGATAGAAAATATGTGGTGATTGACCTCAAGTATGGCCAATGAGACATAAAAAAATAACTGAAGTAGAAAATGAGCAAAAGGAAGGAGTTCAGAGGTGAGTGCGTATCTCTCAGCTTCCCCATGGTAGTAGAAGATGCTTCCATTTGGCAAAGGGGAGGTAGGGTTTTGGTAGGAAGGTGAGTTAACAAAGAATTTACTTTTGAATATGCTAGGTTTGAGTTTCCTATTATACATCCAAATGGTGATACCTAGTGAAACATTTGAGTAAGTGAGACCAGAATTTGGGGTTAGGGAATAGGTATTGGGAAGGGATCTGCAAAGAGCTAATATTTTTAAAGTTCAGTAATAGGTAGGATGTTTTAAATCAATTTGTTTTATTAAATACAGAAATTAAAGGAAGATAAATTAAACAACAGAAATGTACACCTGAGATTAATTTTTCACCCATCATGTTCTGCCCACTGACTTCAAAGTAAAAGAAAAAAGCAGCTACAGTTGTATCTTGGCAGGAACCTTGCAGCTCTTTGCACTCTTGCCAGAATTATTTTCTTTATGAGTTTAAAAAAATATTTTGGCTTTTGTTCAAAATTTTTTGCTGAAGACTTTTTAAAAAGATTAAAGAAAACAGTTTCTTGGGTGTTTTGAACACTTAGTAAATGTCACTAGTTTAGTTTCAGTTTCTTAGAATAAAGATCTCACAAGTTTTAAAAAGCAGAAATGAGTCCATTCTTGAACTAATTTAAAAAGCATAATATAAGATTTATTATGACTTTTCAAGGACTTTTAGTCTTAATTATCAGTTTTGAATTCAATATGTCCATATATCTGTCCAAAATCTTGAATTACCATTGACATTGTAAGAGATTTTTAATTTCACTTGAAAATTAAATTTCTTACTTGGCTATGATATAATGATTTCAGTAGACAAGGTGAAAAGGAAGAATTTTTGCAGAAAACTTTAGGTGAAATGCAATATTTTTACTTGAATTATCTAAGTGACCCTTCATTCTTTGTTCATATTTGAACAATATTTGAAATCTTTAATAATAATAATAACAAGAATATTTATGGTTAATTTTTCATATCTTAGTAAGTCATTCTTTTCCAATTAACAAATGCATTGTGTTTTCAACTCCATCATGTTTTTCTTTACTCACTCTCTAGCTGTCTTCATTTTTGCTCCATTTGCTTTGATTGATGTCTTGAATTTCTGGGAATGGGTGTTTGTGATGATTTGTATTCTCTTGAATCAAACATCTCTCTCAGCACTCCAGAGAAGCAAAAAATAATATGTGTTGCCATTTATATTTCTTTTAATATATATTATATTATGCAATATTGGCAAGTTGCCTCACAGACAGAACTGTTAAAAAGTTGCAAAATATCAGGTTGCAAATATTCTGCCTTTAGAGAAATGAAGTCCATTTAAGAAACTATAACTACACATTGTATAGGAGGCAGTGATCAAGACCATACCCAAGAAAAAGAAATGAAAAAAAAGCAAAATGGTTGTCTGAGGAGGTCTTATAAATAGCTGAGAAAAGAAGAGAAGCTAAAGGGAAAGGAGAAAAGGAAAGATATACGCATTTGAGTGCAATGTTCCAAAGAATAGCAAAGAGACATAAGAAAGCCTTCCTCAGTGATCAAGGAAAAGACAGAGTGGAAAACAATTGAATGGGAAAGACCAGAGATCTCTCCAAGAAAAGTAGAGATAACAGGGAGCATTTCATGCAAAGATGGGTGCAATAAAGGACAGAAACGGTATGGACCTAACAGAAGAAGAAGATGATATTAAGAAGAGATGGCAAGAATACACAGAAGAACTATACAAAAAAGATCTTAATGACCCAGAAAACCACAGTGGTGTGATCACTCACCTAGAGTCAGACATCCTGGAATGTGAAGTCAAGTGGGCCTTAGAAAGCATCACTATGAAGAAAGCTGGTAGAGGTGATGGAATTCCAGTTGAGCTATTTCAAATCCTAAAAGAAAACTCAGTGAAAGTACTGCACTCAATATGCCAGCAAATTTGGACAACTCAGCAGTGGCCAGAGGACTGGAAGAGGTCAGATTTCATTCCAATCCCAAAGATAAGCAATGCCACAGAATGTTCAAACTACTGCACAATTGCACTCATCTCACACCCTAGCAAAGTAATGCTCAAAATTCTCCATGCGATTCAAATGTCCATGAACCATGAACTTCCGGATGCTCAAGCTGATTTTAGAAAATGCAGAGGAACCAGAGACCAAATTGCCAACATCTGTTGGATCATCAGAAAAGCAAGAGAGTTCCAGAAAAAACATCTACTTTTGCTTTATTGACTACGCCAAAGCCTTTGACTGTGTAGATCATGATAAACTACAGAAAATTCTTAAAGAAATAGGAATACCAGACCACCTTAGATGCTTCCTGAGAAATCCATACTCAGGTCAAGAAGCAACGGTTCTATTAGAACTGGACAAGGAACAATAGGTTGGTTCCAAATTTGGAAAGGAGTACAGTCAAGGCTATATATTGTCACTGTGTTTATTTAACTTATCTGCAGAGTACAACTCATGAAATATTGGGCTGGATGGACTACAAGCTGGAATCAAGACTGCCACGAGAAACATCAGTAACCTCAGATATGCAGATGATACAGCCCTTATGGCAGACAGTGAATAAGAACTAAAGAGCATCTTAAGGAAAGTGACAGAGGAGAGTGAAGAAGTTGGCTTAAAGCTCAACATTCAGAAAACTAAGATCATGGCATCCGGTCCCATCACTTCATGGCAATTAGAATGGGAAACATCAGAAACAGTGACAGACTTTATTTTCCTGGACTCCAAAATCACTGCAGATGGTGACTGCAGCCATGGAATTAAAAGACTTGCTCCTTGGAAGAAAAGCTATGACTAACCTAAACAGAATATTAAAAACAGAGACATTACTCTGCCAACAAAGTCCATCTAGTCAAAGCTATGGTTTTTCCAGTAGTCATGTATGGATGTGAAAATTGGACCATAAAGAAAGCTGATCACTGAAGAATTGATGCTTTTGAACTGTGGTGTTGTAGAAGACTCTTGAGAGTCCCTTGGAGTGCAAGGAGATCAAACCAGTCAATCCTAAAGGAAATCAGTCCTGAATATTCATTGGAAGGACTGATGCTGAAAGTCCAATACTTCAGCCACCTGATATGAAGAACTGACTCATTGAAAAAGACCCTAATGCTGGGAAGATTGATGGCAGGAGGAGAAGGGGATGACAGAGGATGAGATGGTTGGATGGCATCACCAACTCGATGAAACTGAGTTTGAACAAGCTCAGGTAGTTAGTGATGGGCAGGGAAACCTGGTGTGCTGCAGGCCATGGGGTTGCAGAGTCAAACACAACTGAGCAACTGAACTGAACTGAACAGAAACAAAGTACACAATTGTTGAAAAAGGTTATGTCACCAAAATGATTAGCGTTTCTATAAAATATAGCCAACATCTCAACTAAATCAGATGTTACTCCTAAGATACACAAGAAGGTTGGTCAATTATTATAGGTACCCATCCTCAGGATGTCCTTAAAAATGCCAATTATAATTATTATTTAGTTATGGTTCTATTATCTCCTGTTGACGTGTTTCCTCCTTTTGGAGGATGACATTTTGTTTTCTGCAATTAATATTTTTATTTGAATAGGTGTCAACACTTAATACAGACTTTCATAGAAACTTCGTTCATGTACAACGTTTTGCTGAGAATGAAAAACTCCCAACCCACATGGCATGTATGTAATCACATAGATTTTGAACCTGAGGTAAGTTCAGTTACATTGTAATTATACTGTTTCTCTCACCTTCTGCTAAGTACATCTAATCAATATATCATTCATCTTCAGATAGACTTGATGCAAAGATGCAATTTCTGGGTGGTAGACCTTTATTTGACCTTATTGGCCAGCTGGTTATTTGGCCAGTGCTCAGCTCTGGAAGGAATGTAACTTTTGAGATATGGATATGGTATGGATGAGTTTAGTTTATTCTTTTATTGAATAATTATTTTAGCAAATTTTATCCATAGTGGAAAAGACAGGAAAGATGATTCAGTATTGTCAAGATGTCAATTCTTCCAAACTTGTTCTATAGATTCAATACAATCCCAAATCCAGCAAGTTACTTTATATTATTTTGTGTATTGACAGCTGATTCTGAAGTTTACATGGAAAAGGAAAAGACCCAGAATAGCCAACACAGGATTAAAGGAGAAAAACAATGTCAGAGGACTGACACTACTCTTCTTCAAGCCTTGTTATATAGCTATAGTAATCAAGATACTGTGATATTGGTGAAAAAAATACACAGATGAATAGAATAGAGAGCCCAGAAATAGACCTATATAAATACAGTCAACTTTGACCAAGGAGAAAAGGCAACGTAGGGCAGCAAATAATCCTTTCAACATATGGTACTAGAATAACGAGGCATCCATAGGCAAAAACAATTAATCTAGACAAAAACTTTACATTCTTCATACACACACACACAAAAGATCTTAAAATGCATCACAGAAAAAATGCAAATTATAAAATTCCTGGAAGCTACCATAATGCCTAATTACTCAAGAAGTGCTTAATAAACATTAAAAAAATCTCTGCATGTATAAATTAACAAATGCCTTGAAAGTCATAATTATTCTATGGCCCTAAAAACAAGCATAATTAGCACAACACCTGCAGGGATAAATTGAAGACTGACAAGTAATGACATAACAACTGTCCTTTTTACTTTCTTCAATCACATTCTAACTGTATCACTATGTTAAACTATCTTAGTAATTTTGTTTTGTTTTAAACCACCCATAAGAGCCACAGTTTTTGTCTTTTATGCTTCACATTATGGCCTAAAATTCAGTTAAGGAGGGAAGGGATTTTTATGATTGGCCTAACTGCTTCTCACCAACCTCTTAATAGACCTCTCTCCTACATTAAATGGGTAGATAAGAAGTACATTTCCTAAGACAAAGTTGAACTCTTACAGAGAATAGCCTGAGAAGGATTTTTTGTATGCTTTAATTTTTTTACAGATTCAGTCAAAATACTTTAAAGAAATTTCAAATGACTGACCCCATGAAGTGAATTTCTGCTAGCCCAGGCCTGTGCCCCCCTACCCCTGGAATGATATTGTGGGATGAATTAAGAGGCAGTCAGAGAAGGAAAACTTATACTTTGTCCTCATACATTCTCCCATGAAGGTTTTCACAGTTAAGTTCAGTTGCTCAGTCGTGTTCAGCTCTTTGCAACCCCATGGACTACAGCATGCCAGATCTCCCTGTCCATCACCAACTCCTGGGGTTTACACAAACTCATGTCCATTGAGTCGGTGATACCATCCAACCATCTCATCTTCTGTGGTACCCTTCTTCTCACACTTACAATCTTTCCAAGCATCAGGGTCTTTTCAAATGTGTTAGCTCTTTGCATCAGGTAGCCAAATTATTGGAATTTCAGCTTCAACATCAGTCCTTCCAATGAACACTCAGGATTGATCTCCTTTAGGATGGACTGGTTGGATCTCCTTGCAGTCCAAGGGACTCTCAAGAGTCTTCTCCAACACCACAGTTCAAAAGCATCAATTCTTTGGTGATCAGCTTTCTTTATACTCCAACTCTCACACCCATATATGACTACTGAAAAAACTATACCTTTGACTTGACAGAACTTTGTTAATAAAGCAATGTCTCTGCTTTTTAATATGCTGTCTAGATTGATCATAGCTTTCCTTCCAAGGAGCAAGCGTCTTTTAACTTTATGGCTGCAGTCACCATCTCCAGTGATTTTGAAGCCCCCCCAAATAAGGTCTGCCACTGTTTCCACTGTTTCCCCATCAATTTGCCATGAACTAATGGGACCAGATGCCATGATCTTAGTTTTCTGAATGGTGAGCTTTAAGTCTACTTTTTCACTCTCCTCTTTCACTACCATCAAGAGACTCTTTAGTTTTTCTTTGCTTTCTGCGATAAGGGCTGTGTCATCTGCATACCTGAGCTTATTGATATTTCTCCCAGCAATCTTGTATCCTGCTTGTGCTTCATCCACCCAGTGTTTCTCATGATGTACTCTGGATATGAGCTAAATAACCAAGTTGACAATATACAACCTTGATTTACTCCTTTCCCTATTTGGAACCAGTCTGTAGTTTCATGTCCAGTTCTAACCATTGCTTCCTGAACTGCATACAGGTTTCTCAAGAGGCAGGTCAGGTGGTCTGGTATTCCCACCTCTTTCAGAATTTTCCAGTTTGTTGTGATCCACACAGTCAGAGGCTTTGGCATAGTCAATAAAGCAAAAGTAGATGTTTTTCTGGAATTCTCTTGCTTTTTCAATGATCCAAGAGAGAGATGTTGGCAATTTGATCTCTGGTTCCTCTGCCTTTTCTAAGTCCAACTTCAACAGCTGGATGTTCATGGTTCACGTACTGTTGAAGCCTGGCTTGGAGCATTTTGAGCACTACTTTGCTAGCATGTGAAATGAATGTGATTGTGTGGTAGTTTGAGCATTCTTTGGCATTGCCTTTCTTTGGGATTGGAATGAAAACTGACCTCTTCCAGTTCTGTGGCTACTGCTGAGTTTTCCAAATTTGTTGGCATATTGAGTGCAGCATTTTCATAGAATCATCATCTTGAAATATTGAAATTCCAGCTCAACTGGAATTCCATCACCTCCACTTAGTGATGCTTCCTAAGGCCCACTTGAATTCATATTCCAGGATGTCTGAGTCTAGGTTAGTGATCATACCATCAAAATTATCTCGGTCATGAAGATCTTTTTTGTATAGTTCTTCTGTGTATTTTTGCCACCTCTTCTTAATATCTTCTGCTTTTTTTAGGTCCATACCATTTCTGTCCCTTATTGTGCCCATCTTTGCATGTAATGCTCCCTTGGTATCTCTAATTTTCTTGGAGAGATTGCTGGTCTTTCCCATTCTATTGTTTTCCTATATGTCTTTGCACTGGTTACTGAAGAAGGCTTTCTTTTTTCTCCTTGTTATTTTTTGGAACTTAGCATTCAAATGGTATATCTTTCCTTTTCTCCTTTGTATTTCAAATCTCTTCTTTTCTCAGCTATTTGTAAGGCCTCCTCAGACAATCATTTTGTCTTTTTGTATTTCTTTTCCTTGGAGTCTTGATCCCTGCCTCCTGTACAATGCCACAAACCTCTGCCCTTAGTTCTTCAGGTACTCTGTCTATCAGATCTAATCCCTTGAATCTATTTGTCATTTCCACTATATAATCTTAAGAGATTTGATTAAGATCATATCTGAATGGTCTATTGGTTCTCCCTACTTTCTTCAATTTAAGTCTGAATTTGGTAATAAGGAGTTTATGATCTGAGCCACAGTCAGGTCCTGGTCTTGTTTTTGCTGACTGTATAGAGCCTTTCCATCTTTGGAGCAAAGAATATAATCAATCTGATTTCGGTGTTGACCATCTGGTGACGTTCATGTATAGAGTCCTCTCCTCTGTTGTTGGAAGAGTGTGTTTGCTATGACCAGTGCGTTCTCTTGGAAAAACTCTATTAGCCTTTGCCCTGCTTCATTTGGTCCTCCAAGGCCAAATTTGCCTGTTACTCCGGATATTTCTTGACTTCCTACTTTTGCATTCCAGTTCCCTATAATGAAAAGGACATCTTTTTGGGGTGTTAGCTCTAGAAGGTCTTGTAGGTCTTCATAAAGAAGTGAAGTGAAGTCGCTCAGTCGTATCCGACTCTTTGCGACCCCATGGACGTAGCCGACCAGGCTTTTCTGTCCATGTGATTTTCCAGGCAAGAATATTGGAGTGGGTTGCAATTTCCTTCTCCAGGAGACCTTCCTGACCCATGGATTGAACCTGGGTGCCCCGCATTGTAGGCAGATGTTTTACCATCTGACCCACCAGGGAAGTCCATAGGTCTTCATAGAATCATTCAACTTCAGCTTCTTCAACATTACTGGTCGGGGCATAGACTTGGATTACTGTGATGTTGAATGGTTTGCCTTGGAAAGGAGCAGAGATCATTCTGTCATTTTTGAGATTGCATCCAAGTACTGCAACTCAGACTCTTTTGTTGACTATAATGGCTACTCCATTTCTTCTAAGGGATTCTTTCCCACAGTGTAGATATAATGGTCATCTGAGTAAATTCACTCATTCCAGTCCATTTTAGTTTGCCAATTCCTAAAATGTTGACGTTCACTCTTGCTATCTTCTGTGTGACCACTTCCGATTTGCCTTCATTCATGGACCTGACATTCCAGATTCCTATGCAATATTTCTCTTTACAGCATCAGACTTTACTTCCATCACCAATTATATTCACAACTGTGTGTTCCTTTTGCTTTGGCTCTGTCCCTTCATTCTTTCTGGAGTTATTTCTCCACTGATCTCCAGTAGCATATTGGGCACCTACCGACCTGGGGAGTTCATCTTTCAGTGTCCTACCCTTTTGCCTTTTTTTTTTTTTCTTTCTTTCTCCTTTCACCTTTTCATACTGTTCATGGGGTTCTCAAGGCAAGAATACTGAAGTGGTTTGCTATTCCCTTCTCCACTGGACCACGTTTTGTCAGAACTCTCCACCAAGGCAAGGAACATACTTAAAAAAACTTTAAAACCCTTAGCTAACAAATACCCAGTACATAGAAAAAATAACTTATGAAGGAATAATACCAAAATATGGTCATTTCTGTATTGTATCATTATGGATGATATTTTCTTCTTTATATTTTCCATATTTCCAAATTTTCCCATGATCAAGGATATATTACTTTAACAGTCAGGGTATCATGATTAAAGAAAAGATGAGTTTATTTTGTATTTATGCATATTTATTTTAAAAATGATTATTTTGACAAAATATTATTATATGATTATAATTTTATTCTTACACAAAACAGGATATATGGAAGCTTCAGTGCAGCATAAATAAACCAAAACTATTTTCAAAATAAGACTGTTTAAGTGAAACTATAATATATTCCCTTTGCTACATTTTTACAGATTATTTCTCTACTTTTTAAATCCACTATACATTCCTGTTATGAGATGGTACAGCTCAGTAGGGCATTTCACATTCAAAGCGTGTTTCTTAGCAATACTCTTTAAGCCAGAGTGTCTTTTTAATATCAATCACTTTCTTCTGTGGAAAATTCTTTAAAACATTTCTTTCATTCTCTGAATGAACAATGTGAAGCAGGCTAGCAGGCCCCAGTTGCCAAGGGAGAGAAGGAGTATCAATTTTGTAATCACTAGCATTCTCCTTTCATGTTGGTATACTCTAATGTTTTACACTTGGGGAAATATATTTGAATTTTTCATTCCCAGTTACGTAATTTCACAAACACTTTTCTTTGTCAAGGATTTGGACTGAAAAAGAACAGAAGCCATAAATATGTCATTGTTTTTTTCTCAAGACCTGAAATAGTTACTGACCCTAAAGAATACATTTCATTTAAAAAACACAGCCTTCTCATTAGCTCACTCACTCTCTACCTAAAATGCAAGGTAGAATCACTGAAAAATTATTTGAAATATACCCATGCCCTTGTTCAAAACCCAAGTTATTATCTCTGGAGTGGAACTTAAAGTTCTCCATGTGATGATAATATAGTAGAGACTGGATTGAAAACCATTGCATTATTGCAGTGTTCACAGAACCGGTTTTTGTTTCCCTAACACTGTGCAAGAAAGGTAGTAAGTGATGAATAGTTTCTTAAAAAATGAATGAAAAATGATAGCTAGGCATATCTCAGGTATATTATTTTATACATAGATTTGCTGCAATTACTCAAATGTACAATTCAAATAATAAAACCATAAGGAACCCAGAATAAAAAAATCAATGCTTTATATGTTAAAAGCAAGTAAGAAATGAATAAATAGTTTTAAAATGTTTTCATTTTACTATAAATTATTTTACCTACACTAAGTATGGAGTCTAAATTCAAAGCATAATAAAAAAGATTATGTGTACATATGTGTTGATATTTATATTGGCATTAGCCAACATAGGAGAAATCTTTGTCATGATAAAAATGTTCTGTGTCTTAACTGTATTAATGTCAATACTAGCTGTGATACTGTTTTGCAAGATTTTATCATTGGAGGAAACTAGGTAAATAGTCCATAGGATTGCCCCATATTATTTTTTATAATTGCATATAAATTTACAATTACCTCAAAATAAAATTTTAATTTGAAATAAGGCTAAAAATTATTTATCTACAGACTTTATCCCATGAGATTTTGAATCACTTGATCCATGGAGTACTGGGCACATGTCCTTTTTAGTTAAGCACCTAGAGGATTCTAACATACAGATAGGACTGACAATCAGCCTCAGAGCTGCTTTCACTTATGTGTCCAAGGAGATATATGTTTAGGAGAACTAACTCTGGAATCTATTTGTTTCATTTGATTTCTGGCAGCATCATGTACTTGCTCTGTAATATTGACTCAGTTTCCTCACATGTACATGGTATACAATAGTAATAATTAAAAATTGTTGTGAAACTAAATAACTTGATATAGGTAAATTGTTTAGTGCCTAAAACATAATCATCAAAAGTGTTTATATTACTTTCATCATTTTATTATTTCCATAATAGTTTAAAAAGAGTAAAATTTTGGAAACAAATGTAAATATATATCAGTGAGAGAATAGATGAAGAAATCTCTTTAATTCATAAAATAGAACACTAGATAGTAAAATTAAATGAGCCACTACTTTAAATAATAATAATGGTGACTTTCACAAGCATAATATATATCATTAAAAGCTAGAGTACAGAATATAGTTGGTCTTATTCATTATAAAATGAGAAACCATTTTCATATATTGTTTAACAATACATACCCTTTTAGTAATTGGATATAAGCATAAATAGGGAGAATAAATATTGAAATTTAAGAAATGGCTACATTTGCAGAGGATAGAGGTGAATGTAATTAGGGATTACTACATGTATGTTTTAAATGTATTTATAATGCTCTATCTTTTCAGTTTCATTTTTAATAAATATTTTGATATACATTATCTTTATAGCTGTTGTATATCTGAAGAATTTCATAATAATAATGATAGCCAATATTTAATTATTTAATTATATACTAGACTCTAAGCTCTTCAAAGAGATTATTCACTTTATTTTCCCTATAACCCAGTAAGGTATTCTTATTTACCCTAAACGAGACATATAATTACTGTGAATTATCATTTTCTAGTGGCAAGAATTCAAGGTGTTGAAATTAGATAGACCTAAATTTTATTTTTGATCCCTAGCCCTAGTTTTTCAGTCTCTTATCTACAGCAAGGTGGTTGAGAGGCATAGAGGCAGAGGCTGCAAAGGGCTCAGCACATAGTGAATATCCAATAGTTGACAGCTATTGGCAGTTGTTTAGCCTGGGGGCAATGAGGAACCATTGTAGGTTTTTAAAGCATAAAGTGACAACCTGAGATACAATTTGTAGAAGATGGAGAAGACAGGAAAATTTGGAATGATTAAATTCATTTATTTATTTTATAGACTTCACCTTCAAAATATACTTCTATATTTTTAAATTTAATTTTTTTAATTTAAAAATTTTTAATTTTTAAATGTAAATAAAGTTTAAATTTTAAGTTGTATCATGTTTTAAAAGTAAGATCCTTGACCAAATATCCTAGGATGCACAAAGATAGTTAAAGCTATTCATATGATTATGAATGTCTTTTGATATAAAACAGCAAAATTTTTACCATAAATGCTTAAAGCAGCAAGATTGAAAAGTTTTACAATTTTTAGAAAAATCTTAAAAATTACTAACTTTTATATGCTTTGGTTTCAAAAATATTCTAAGAATAAGCCCAAAGTGGAGAGCTTGCATCATGTTCTAAAATACCTATCTTATCAGACACTTAACCAAGGTAAACTTTATCAAAGTTGTTTAATAAAGAGGATTACAGTGATTAGATGTGTTAGCTAACACTACTGTGGTAATCATTTTGCAATATATAAGTGTATCAGATCAATGTGTCTTTCACTGTAAACTTATAAAATGTTATGGGTGAATTATCTCAATAAAGCTGAAAAATATAAAGAGATTTTTAACTATTCTTTGATAAATGAATTATGTTTTATATACTTCATATTGTATCACATTATGTGTAAAGAAGCAGATGATTAAATTGCTAAAATTTTCAGGAATATGTGATAATGATAATTCTTTAAATTCATTTGTGAGACACCTCTTAAAAATGACTTTAAAATATTTCTTATATGTCACAGGAATTTTTAGCACTATTTTTTACCTAACTTTTTTGTTCCTTACAGAACACGTTCCTTACTTACCTGTCCCTTCTGTCTCAATAATAAAATATTTATTTTCTGTAGGAATGAAGCCACACTATCGTGATAATTTTACTCATTTCCCAACTAAAAATGACAGGACAGAGTGGAGAGCAGGATGGAATTGGTATCACCTAGACTTGGGTTTAAATCCTGGACTGGACTCTTATAATTATCATTTTAGCCTATTTATCATCCCTCTCACCCTAAGATTATTCATATGTTAAAAAGATATAATAATAGTATCAAACTCATACAGTTGTTTCTGAATATACAACAAGACAATGTCTTAGTGCTCTGAACTTATCAGAAATGCTCAAGGTAGGATAGAAGCAACATTTCAATTATATTGTGGAAGCCTTTATTGGAATCTACATCAATGTATTTAATGGTTCTTCTTAATATCAATTTATTACATTTCATATAAACTACATGTTTTCAATTTAATAAAAAATTATCATAATTTTTCTATATCACAATAGAGTAAAAAAAACCAAAACAACAACAGTAAAACTCCACTGCAACCCAAAAAGATCAAAATCTAGTCTTTATCTTTCTGGCTTACTTCACTCTGTATAATGGGCTCCAGTTTAATCTATCTCATTAGAACTGATTCAAATGTACAGAACAGACTTTTGGACTCTGTGGGAGAAGGCGAGGGTGGGATTTTTCAAGACAACAGCATTGAAACATGTATATTATCTATAGTGAAACAGTTCACCAGCCCAGGTTGGATGCATGAGACAAGTGCTCGGGCCTGGTGCACTGGGAAGACCCAGAGGAATCGGGTAGAGAGGGAGGGGGGAGGGGGGATGGGGATGGGGAATACATGTAACTCCGTGGCTGATTCATGTCAAAGTATGACAAAACCCACTACAGTATTGTAAAGTAGTTAGCCTCCAACTAATTAAAAAAAAATGAAAAAAAAAAAAAATCTAGTCGACTGTCTGAGTAAATGCCTGTGTAACTTTTACCAATTCATTTGGTATTTATGGGTTAATGCCTTTCTTATCTGTAAAATTAAGAGTCACACTAGATAATTTCTGAGGTAAACTTCAAAAAATGGATCCAAGAAAATTAAAAATACCTCGCTATCATTCCATTTCAAAAATTACCCAACACCATCAATGAGCGGTGAACAAAGAACAAATATAAATCCACATTGCAAAAAAATGAAAATAACTTTCATCTACAGAATGCCACTTATGAAACCAGATTTTTTTTTTTTTGTATGTCTAATGTTTTGCTACTTATGCATTGCCGGAAAAAAAATGTCTGAAATATTTTTGTTAAACAACCATTGCCAACAACCTCCAGTCAAATTAATAATAATAATGGATAAGCCTTCAAAGTAATTTAGAATGGTGCCAGTTGGTATGATTTTCTTCATTAAATTCAGTAATTTTAGCCAAACTGATTCTATCCTGTTTGGCAATGTAAAATGCAAAACATAATCTTAAATTTTTGTGTAAATTATTTTAACCTCTCCTGCCTCATTGGGAATCACTCCTAAGAATGGAGCTATTATTCACTCAGTTGATCAGGCACAAAACTTAGAGATGATTATTGATTACCTCTTTCCCTTCTTTCATATCTGATCTATTAGCAAATCTTTTAGACTCTAGCTTCAGAATATTCCAGTGCAACCACTTTGCCTCTGCTACCACTCTAATCCAGAATCCCTAAACCCCAAATTCACCATCTTGTAGTCTGCTCTCCATAAGATTGCTACAGTGACATGTTAAAAAGGTAATTTATACCCCGCTACCCCAGAGTCATGCAATGTATGTTCATTGCAGTTGGGCTTCTTACAAGGCTTATGGAACTCAACAAATCTCAGCACTAGTCTACTCCCTAAATGTATCACATTTTCCTTGCGTTATTACCCTCCACTTTGTTTTATCTAACAGGTCCAAGTCCTTCCTTACTGTCTTTGTACTAACTTTGTAAATGACTACAAATATATTTAGTATAGAATTGTCTATACTAAATGATTACTAGTATAGAATGACTACTAGTATACAATTCATGGTAGCAGGTAGAAAAATGAAAGGGGCTTAGTTAACAGTAAGGATTTGTACGCTTTTGTATGCTTTCTGGCTTAACTTTACTATTTCCTCCTGATGGATGTTCTGACCAGGAATTTAAGAAACTGCATTTAATCACTCCTTTGCATCTTTAGCTGCTTGTCTTCTTGTTCTGTGTAACCCAACATTAAAACAGCTTTAAACCCAGAATGTCACAGTTCTCATTAGTCTTTCAACTCAGACCACTCTTTATGATCTGACCTTGTACAATGGTATTAAACTTTGTACTTGTGTATGTCTGTGCTCTGGCATGCACATGTGTAGTTTACATAACCAGATAATAAGCTTCTTAATTCAGCAACTGTGTCTCACAAATCTCTGACATTCCTTCACCCACACATATACCTGCTATAGCATCCACCATAGTAGGTACTCAATAACTGAATTCTCACTAAAATTTGATTTATTAACTTCCTTCAAAAACAATGCCCAGAAATTTAAAAAATTGAGCTTAGAAATTGAATATTTCTAATCTATCTAGCTGATTGTAGATCAACATGCCACTTACATCAAGAAATGGAAGCTGAAAGTAACTTTATGTTTGGTCTTAGATTGAAAATTAAAATACAGTACATAATTCACCTTTTTGTTCTAAGAATTGAAAAAAAATCACCAATAAAATAACATTTTAGACAAGGTGTAATCAGTTTTGCTATAATAAATGGATTCTGCCTTGTGTAATTACTTCTTTACATAACTTGGTGATTTTATGTTCATTATTTTTGCCTTCTTCCTTGAATAATTACAATGGAATATGTATATATATGAGAAAAATAATAATTATCTTCAGCGTATATATTTGTATTTGCAATTCAAAATAATTTCAATATTTTGTCCAAGGGACAAAATAATCAATGGCTGTTACAGTTCATTTGTGTTTAGCTTGCAAACCATGAGAGTAATAGGAAATGAAAAATCACTGCAGATTTTTCAATTAACTTGACATAATAATAAGTATTATTTATTGAGAAACTATATATAAAATATTTTCTATGGTCTATAGTGCTTTCTGATTGATTATAAAAATATGCATATATGCAAAAGGAATGCAGCAATGGATTTAATTTTAGATTTTTTGTTATTTAGATTTTTTTTCAGTATTTGAATGTATATTTGAATGTCCCAAGAACAAATCTTATAGAATTACATAAGCTATTATTATATTATTTTGTGTTTTATTCATTATATAAAATATTCATAAAATATAGTATTTTATTCAAGATTATCAGAATATTTTTTTCATTTTTCACACAAATGTTGACCTTAATATGATGGAAGGAAAGTAAAATGAATAATGAAAGTAGTAATAGTAGAAATCTCTAAATAGGAAGTAACTATCCTCAAGATCCACAACTCAAACAAAACTATGAATTTGCCAAAGGTTTATTTCCTTGACACGTTTTTTTTCTTTTAAGCATTCCACAACAGTACTAGGGACTTGTAATGTTACAGCTGTTGGTGAAAGACAATACTGTTGGTTTCAACTCATGTGGAATCTATAATCTATAGATTATAATAATCTATAATCTATAGATTATAATCTATAATCTATAATATAATGATGTACAGACAAGTAAATGGCAACAACCAACAGTGGATGCTCAGACGAGGAGGAGGGGAATGCATTAGGAGGGATCAATGGCAGCACAAATTAAAAGAAAAATTAAAACCAGGAGTATGTGCAAACACATCTAGAGGACCAAAAGGAACAACTTTTAGGGAGAAGAAAGTAGTTCTAGGAGGTTGGAGCAGTGTACAGGCCTTGTAGGGCCCGGAATTGAGGAGCAGAGAGATGCTACTGCAGAGGTCAGTGTCTGTTTCGAGCAACTTCATATTAACACTTTTGCAGCTTTTATAGATGTTGTTATGGTTATTGTACCTCAAGCAGGCTAGGTTTTTATTTGAATTCTGAGTCATATAAAATAGGCACCGTTTAAATCTGAACCTCTGCTTCCATCTCTCATTTAACTACACAGTGATTCCCAAGATGTGGAATGCAGCCCAAGCAAATACCAGAGATGATTGCAGTAGATCCAAGAGCCAACATGAATATCAAGCTTTACTATGGACTAAAGAAAAGTAAGACTTCTTTCACACAAGGTAACTTAAATTTTTCCTAATGCTAAATTTATGTCACTGTTGTTCTCTTCCCTGTGTACTCATTTCTAATGAAAATATAATGATTTACGATCTATTCTCCAGAGCTTTATGGGGATGGTGGCTAGTACTCTGTGCTCTTGTGATAACAGATCATGATGGTGTCAATGGCTACTATTTCCAACTGGCATCGTAAGATCTGAACAGGGGTTTTCAAAAGAATATTATCTGACTGGGAGCAATGCCTCAATAATATGAAAGGGAAACATAGCTGAAAATATATATGGGATATGTGATAACCTAAAACAAAAACTCTATTAGGTAAAAAATTGCCTCTTTGCTTTACTATGGCTTCTAAACCTTTGAAGGTCAGATAAAGTCATATTACTGTGAATAAGCCTCACAGTATCTAGCTCAGTGCTTTACACAAAGATATTTGCAGAATAAATTAATAGGACCAGTTATAAACAGCTACTGACACAATTCAACTTAGATACATTAGTTTAGGATTCACTTAATAAATTAATAAGTATCACTTAATAAATTAAATATCACTTAATAAAAATTGAGTGGTTACTGTTAATAAGCATTCACCCTGACTGAAGTATCTCACATAATTAACTTATTTAATCCTTACAGCAAATGGACATGAGTGTAGATACTCTTTAGAAAATATTAATGCTAAAGATGGAGAAGATAACAATTAATAAAACAAATGATACAAACCAGAGAAAAATCTAAAAATTTTACCAGTAAAAATATATGACATATTTATCATTTTATTGACATTTCAGAATTTGATAGCTTAAAAAAAGACTCCTACCCCAAGAAATTATACATCTGTTGTAATTGGTTACACAATCCTTAGATTCTCTAGTTTTCACTTACACAGCATTTACATTCTCTCTGAATTATACCCTGACCTACTTTAAAAATGACATTTGAATTACCAGTTTTTATTTTAGTGCAGACCAATCTTTGGTTACTTGAATACTCTCTGGTCTATTAATTGGATGAATGAAAATAATAGGTTTCTCAATATTGGTTTATCCTTCCTAATTTTAAGAAATGAATTTGAGTTAAATGTGGGTTAGAAATGTTCCACATATTTTGCTTTGATTGGTTTGTGGAAATATCTCCATGTGTATCAGCATATTTAAGTAATGAAAAGCATAAAAATGCTGGAATTGCTGAATTATTGAAAAATATTTGGAGATGAATGATATCTTAGCCCATTTGGACTGCTGTAACAGAATACTGTAGACTGGGTGGCTTATAAATAACAGAAATTTATTTCTCACAATTCTGGAGGCTGAGAAGTCCAAGATCCGGGCACTGGCAGATTCAGTGTCTGGTAAATCTTGCTTCCTGGCTCATAGCTGGTGGTGTTTTTGTTGGGTCCTCACATGGTGGAAGGGAAAAGAGCTTCATAGTGCTTCTTCTATAAGGGCACTAATTGCATTTGAGAGGACACCAGTGATCAGGACTTAATCACTTTTCAAATGTCTCACCTCCACATAACATCACACTGGGAATTAGATTTCCACACATGAATTTTGAGGGAAGAAAAACATTCAGGTTTTAGCTTGTCACACTTAAGATGGGAATAGAAAGTTTTTTTGTTTTTCTTTAATATCTTAAATTCTCAATATATAAGCAAATAGAAGGAGAGAAAGTGGAAGTAGTGACAGATTTTCTCTTCTTGGGCTCTAAAATCACTAAGGATGGTCACTGCAGCCATGAAATCAGAAAATGATTGCTTCTTGGCAGGAAAGCTATGACAAACCTAGGCAGTGTATTGAAAAGCAAAGATATTATTTTGCATAGAAAGGTGTGTATAGTCAAGGCTATGGTCTTCTCAGTGGTCATGTACAGTTGTGAGACTTGGACCACAAAGAAGACAGAATGTCAAAGAATTGATGTCTTCAAACTGTGGTTCTGGAGAAGACTCATGAAAGTTTCTTAGACAGCAAGGAGATCAAACAAGTCGATTTTAAGGGAGATCAACCCTGAATACTAACTGGAAGGATTGATGGTGAAGCTAAAGTTCCAGTATTTTGGTCATCTGATGCAAAGAGCCAACTCATTGGAACAGTCCCTGATGCTAGGAAATATTGAGGGCAGAAGGAGAAGAGGGTGTCAGAGGATGAGATGGGTGGATGGCATCACCGATGCAATGGACATGAACTTGGGCAAACTTTGGGAGCTGGTGGTAGATAGGGATGCCTGGTGTCCTGCAAGTCCATGGGGTTGCAAAGAGTCAGACACAACTGGGCAACTGGACAATAACAACAATAACAACTTACACACAGTACACAATGGAAATACAACTTTTCAGTTGATCATGGTTCAGCATGTCTATGATAGTTGCTAAAGTCTGTGACTTCACAATAATAGAGCTTTACAATGTTTACCTCACTAAGCGCCTTGGCATAATCAATGGGCTCTATGAAACCTAGTACTTTGAAAGAAAGATGGGGTAGATAACTTCTGAAGTTTCTTCAAATGACAATAATAATAGAAATAGACATACTCTGTAATCCCATTAACAAACAATCAAAAACTGCTTTGAAATTTTACTTATGATTTACACATATCTGTACCAATTAAAATCTCAATGTCTTCTGTATAAAGAAAAGTTAGAATTACAATGGCCACCTATATCTAATTAAGATAAAGTTTCCATGATGGTGAATATTGTCATTTATGGAGAAAAAGATCTTGTCAACTGGAAGAAAGGAATTACATTTGAAATAAAAACAAAAGAAACAGGAAGCATCACCTCAGGAAAGAATAGAATGTAAAAAATTCTTAATAAATTGTGGCTTTAGCTTAACGAAATTTTAATTCCTCAAAGCAGATAATTTTCCAGTAGTTACTGATAAAGGCAAAGCCTTTAACTACAAGTCCCAAAATATTTGAAGTTAAGGAACAATCCAAAGGAATTTCTATTCACAGGAAAGTAAACATTAACATACCACCAAAACATCACCAAGAAAAAATTATTATAGTAAATAAATAGCTCTAGGAATCCCAAATGTATTTTTCTCTGCCTTTACATAAAGGACCCAGCATTGACCGACTTATATTAAGAAACATTTAACAAAATGAAGCTGAGCAGGGCCCTATGGGCTCCTAGGCATGGAATCCTTTTTGTCCCCCATTTCTTATAGGCAAGACTCCAGCCTCCATGATCTCTGAGTTCCAAAGGGCAGAACAGTTGCTAATCAAGGGACAAGCATCCATGAATCTGCGTTCAGTTCAGTTCAGTCTTGTCCAACTCTTTGCAACCCCATGGACTGCAGCACACCAGGCTTCCCTGCCCATCCCCAACTCCTGGAGCTTTCTCAAACTCATGTCCATCAAGTCAGTGATACCATCCAACTATCTCATTCTCTGCTGTCCCCTTCTCCTCCTGCCTTCAATCTTTCCCAGCATCAGAGTCTTTTCCAATGAGTCAGTTCTGTGCATCAGGTGGCCAAATTATTGGAGCTTCATTTTCAGCTTCAGTACTTCCAATGAATATTCAAGACCAATTTCCTTTAGGATTGACTGGTTTGATCTCCCTGCACTCCAAGGGACACTCAAGAGTCTTCTCCAACACCACAGTTCAAAAGCATCATTTCTTCAGTGCTCAGCTTTCTTTATAGTCCAACTCTCATGTCCATATGTTGTGGGGGAGGGGTGGGTGGGTGGAGGTTGTAATTTCCCTGGTTCTGTCTTGCCACAGCAAAAATTTGAAATGAGGGGTGAATCGGTGTTACAGCTCAATTTTATTAGGAAAAACAAAGGATAATATTCACTCAAGGAGTGAGGGTGGGCCGACCCAAAAGACAAGAGAAGAGAGGCTCAATCCTTCTAGACCTCCTCCTTTTATACATTTGACTCCTCCCCCCTGAACCTGCCCTGTGTAAATTGGGTAGCTAGGAGGACTGTTTCTTTTACCCGAGGTCCTCACTCAGAGGAAGGTCCGAGGACTTCCCTTCGTCCTATTTTCGTGGGCTTTTCCCTTCTTTGTCTTTTAGCCAGCGCCATTTTGGACTCCTTTTTCCTATTCTATCTACCTAACACATACATGACCACTGGAAGAACCATAGCTTTGACTAGATGGACCTTTGTCAGCAAAGTAATGTCTCTGCTTAGTATGCTCTCTAGGTTGGTCATGGCTTTTCTTCCAAGGAGCATGTGTCTTTTAATTTCATGGCTGCAGTCACCATCTACAATGACTTTGGAGGCCAAAAAAACAAGGTCTTAACTGTTTCCATTGTTTCCCCATCTATTTGCCAAGAAGTGATGGGACCAGATGCCATGATCTTAGTTTTCTGAATGTTGAGTTTTACGCCAACTTTGTCACTCTCCTCTTTCACTTTCATCAAGAGGCTCTTTTGTTCCTCTTCACTTTCTGCCATAAGGATGGTGTCATCCTTGTATCTGAGGTTATTGATATTTCTCCCAGTGAAGTGATAAAGGTAATATGGGGATAGGAAATGATAAGGTAATAGGAAACCACCTTAGTCAAGATTAAAGGGGCCAGAGAAGCTTATCAAGATTAGGAGAACAGAGTACCAAAGATCCAGCACACACCTAACCTTATCAGCAATATCATCCTTTTGAAACTTTGCAGAAGAAAAAAACAAGACTGTTACTACTTGATCCTTACCACATATCCCTGCCTTACTACATAACCACAAACCTAAACAGCATATTAAGAGAGAGATAACACTTTGACCCTAAAGATCTGTATAGTCAAAGCTATGGTTCTTCCAGTAGTCATGGAGAGACTTGGACCATAAAGGAGGCTGAGCACTGAGGAATTCATGCTTTTGAACTGTGGTGTTGGAGAAGACTCTTGAGAGTCCCTTGGACAGCAAGGAGATCAGATCAGTCAATCCTAAAGGAAATCAGCCCTGAATAGTCATTGGAAGGACTGATGCTGAAGCTGAAGCTCCAATAATTTGGTGACCTGATGCAAGGAGCTGACTCATTAGAAAAGACCCTGATGCTGGTGAAATGGGAATCCGAGTTCTTGTTCACGGAGCCAACAAATGATTAACACACTCTTGGTAATAAGTGAATAGGATTTACTAAAGAGAAGAGAAGTACAAAGTTCTCAGCATAGATACTGAGAGAAGGTAAAGAAGTGGGACTTACAGCAGTTTTATATTTTTTAATCCATACATTTTTCACTGGATCCTGGTCATTTTTAACCAATCAGTTTAAAGGTCAAGATGTTTAGCATCTTTATGCCTTCTCTTGAGCCTCCCTTTTTAAGTTGCCACCCTTTTTCATGCCTCCTGGCCATTTACAATGGATCAGGCATAAAGGTTTAAGATTAATGATCACCAGTTGAAATGAGGTGAAAGTTGCTCAGTCTTGTCCAACTCTTTGGGACTCCATCTTGAGGTGCTAGCCTAGTGTGTTCCCCCTTTGCATGGCAGAGAAAATAAATCTAGGCTTTCCTTCTCCTTCATAACCCTGTTTCCATATTTTTGCTTTCCTTCAGTGCACAGAGAGCCAAGATTTTGGCAGAAAAATAAAGAGCAAAAAACAAATTAGAGCAAAATAAATTCTGAGTATGCTGATTTTAAATACTGGACCTCTAACTACTAATCTTCTTAAGACTGTCACATATTTCTGTATGCTTTAAATTCATTTAAGGTTTATAGAATAATTAGATACATTGAGCTGTTATTAAGTTTATATAAGTGATTCATAACTGCGCAGTCAAGAAGGTGATTCACTTTGCCAACAAAGGTCCGTAGAGTCAAAGCTATGATTTTTCCAGTAGTCATGTATGGATGTGAGAGTTGGACAATAAAGAAGGCTGAGCACCGAAGAACTGATACTTTTGAATTGTGCTGTTGGAAAAGACTCTAAAAGGGTCCCTTGGACTGCAAGGAGATCAACCCAGTCAATCCTAAAGGAAATCTATCCTTGATAATCATTGGAAAGACTGATGCTGAAGCTGAACCTCCAATTCTTCAGCCACCTGATATGAAGAATGGACTCATTAGAAAAGACCCTGATGCTGGGAAAGACTGAAGACAGGATGAGAAGGGGAGGACAGAGGATGAGATGGTTGGATGGCATCACTGACTCATTGAACATGAGTTAGAGCAAGCTCCAAGAGATAGTGAAGGACAGGGAAGCCTGGCATGCTGCAGTCCATGGAGTCACAGAATTGGACACAACTGAGTGACTGAACAACAAAAATTTAATTTGATTTTTTGGTTTAAAATCTGACTATGCCACCATTATTTTTAGCCTTCTCTGTCTAGAAAGACAAGATTCATGTGTCACTTTCTTTGATTCTGAGAATTAAAACCTGAACTTCTCCAATAGCCTACAGTAAAATGAAGCCTTGTATCTTCTTGTATCCCTCTAGCATTCTGAATTACCTCCTGATTATTTATATGTTTATCTTCAATATGCCTTATCTTTGCTTTTTAAGTTTTTATATTGTTCTAGGCATGGTATGTGTACTGAGTAAATTGTTAATAAAAACATTAATTAATGATAAATTAGTTGGTACTGTGCTTGACAGTGCTGGAACATGAAAGAAGGCTTTGGTAAAAATAGTAGGTTCCTGCTGACTTTATGATGACAAAATATTTTAATATTTGGCAGAGACTACAAGCACTATTCTTTTGGTCTTCTCTTCTGCATTTATAAGTTTAGAGCCTTATTACTCTTCTAAGGCCTTTTTCTAAGCCTGGTCCTTATTTCTCCAGCCATCTTTTCCCCTAACATAGTGGCCTAAGAGGCCACACAGGCCAAAGAGCAAAGTAACAGATGTGATGTGAATAAATAAGCCTTTAGGTTGGAACAGATACTAAGATTGTTTATAACTGTTGTATAGTTTAATATATCTGATTGATAAAGAAATTGGTACCTTAAAGGGGGATGCTGCTACAAATTCAAAACTCACCCTAAAGTGTAAGACAAGAGTATATGGTCAGATTGTGAGCAGTGGGGAAACTGATGTTGGATGCTAGAAAGACTTTGATTCATGTTCAGTTCAGTTTAGTCATTCAGTCATGTCCAACTCTTTGTAACCCCATGGACTACAGCATACCAGGCTTCCCTGTCCATCACCATACTCCCAGAACTTGCTCAAACTCATGTCCATCCAGTCGGTGATGCCATCCAACCATCTCATCCTCTGTCGTCCCCTTCTCATCCTGCCTTCAATCTTTCCCAGCATCAGGGAATAAAGACAAGACAAGCATGTCCTCTGCTCTTGTCACTTCTGTTGAATATTTTACTCAAGGGACTAACCAAAGTAGTTAGACATATACACACATACATACACACCCCTCACAAAACAGATTGTAAAGGAAGTAAAACTATCTCTATTTCTCTATTTGCAAATGACATAATCTTATACATAGAAAATCTTGATAAATTCACTAAAAAAACTAGAATTAATAAATGAGCTTATCAAGGTTGCAAGATACAAGATAAACATACTAATATCAATTAAACTTCATGAAAATGAAATTTAAACAATTGAATTTATAATAAATGTAGAAGAATAACATGCTTAGAAATAAATTAACAGAAGTGTAAAAATTTTACATTGAAAATTACAAAACATTGTTTAAGAAGCTAAATAAGACCTAAAGTAAGGGATGCCCATCTTGTGTTTGTGGATCAGAAGATTTAATGACTTTAAAATGTGATATTCCCCAAAGTGTTCTACAGATTGAATGTGATCTCTTTCAAGATCCCATCTGGCTCTTTTGCAGAATTTAACAAATTAATCCTAAAAATAATATGGAAATCCAAAAGACCCAGAATAGTCAAAAGATAGTGAAAAAAATAAGAAAGTTGAACTAACAGTTCTAAATTATGACAGTAATTAATATAGTGTAATCTGGTATAATGATAGAAATATAGAACAACTGAACAGGATTTAGAGTACAGAAATAAACCTTTACCTTTATGTTCACTTGATTTTGAAAAGAGTGTTATGGTATTGCATTTTATAAGAAATAAACATTTGGCTTTTCAGATGGCCAAAACATACATTTCTCATGTCTTTGTCCACAGTTCTTGACTCATAGTTCCCCAAACAACTGAAATTTCCAAAGTGTTGATTACAGGTGTCTTTTGATACATTAATGAGGTAACTTTTTGAAAGCATCTAAGAATGAGGACTGACTGCTGATGGAGCCAATAATGTAATTAAAGGGTTGGAATCTGATCCTATTTCAGGGGAAATAGTGACAAAACTTAGTTGAATACCCACCTGGTGTCTGGAGAACTGCTTGTTTTACAATATCTATTTCAAATATTTTTAAATAAATAATCATAATAATGGAATCTCAACACTCTCCAGACTCTAAGGAATATATTTAGGAGTGAAACAGCAGATTTATTTTAAAATGTCAAAGTTTACAATATGCTGAAAAATACATTTTTGCAACTGTTCAAACTTATGATGAGTTTGTAAGTCATTTCATAAGTATATGAGAGAATATTTAACTTTAAAAAATTCTTTAGGGGTTATGTAAGGAAAAAGGTTTGAAAACCGCTCATCTAAGCCATTATCTCACACCAAAGTTACTGCAATATCTTCTAGTATTCTTCCTGCTCGGCAGCCATTCCTCACTCAAAAATATTTTCAAAACATTTCAGCCAGTATGGCAGAAATGAGCACAATATTATAAAACAATTACCCTTCAATTAAAATTAAATAAATTAAAAAAAAAGAAGAAAATTGGAGTCAGAATGCTGCTGCTGTTGCTAAGTGGGTCCTGTCCGACTTGTGACCCCATGCACTGCAGCCTACCAGGCTCCTCCGTCCATGGGGAGTTTCCAGGCAAGAGCACTGGAGTGGGTTGCCATTGCCTTCTCCGGAGTCATAATGATAGCGCTTAAATACAAAAATTCAATCAGGTCACTATTAAGACAATGCAGTGGCTTCTCATTGTCTTTCCTGTGAGCCTTTCCAGCGACTGTTGCCACTGCTGCTTTACCACCATCCCATGGAAACTGAACTACAAGACACCTGAGCTCATGTCTCTGGGCTCTTTCTCAAGTTCTTTTACCTTCCTGATTCATTCTCACTCCCTCCACTTTCCCTCCTTCCACCATCTGCCCTTCTCCTTTTCATAATCAACTTCTAATCATCACTCCGGTCTCAGTTCTGAAATCAGCTGTGCCAGAAAATACTCCTTGGTCCTCCAATTATGAGTCAGAAATCCCCTTAATGTGTTGGCATAGCACATGACTTCAGATTTAGAAACAGAATTTATAATGGAAGCCAAAAGCTTACTTGCTTACCTTGTTTTGGCTCCTTGAATCCTCGTATTTTAAATGGTTAAATATTTGCATGGTGGTATTTTTTGTTTTCTTATTTCTCCAGCTGATTTCTGACCCAAGTTTATAGACATAAAAAGGTATCTTTCTAAAACAAGACCAAATGTGTAAATCTAGTAATAGGAGAACCTAATTACTTCCTCATGCTCTGGCTTGGAAGAAATCCTCACCCTTTAGTATTCAAAATATACCACACTTCCACCAACAGTTTTTCCACTTTCATTTAAATTAGCTGACAATCTACAGAAAAAAGAGTTATCTATCATTTAGCACTGAGGCTCCAGTGCCTAGCATAGAATCTCATATAGCATGTGTGTTCAATAAATTGATACTAGATGAATGAATAAAATCAGAACAAGACAATAAACACCAGTGATTTCTGATTCGTTAATTGTTGAAAATAGCTTTGAGGTCATCTGTGCCTTGGATTGAGCCTTGAGTTTACTTTTTCACTAGCATTTTCTGTGTGGGTAGGGCAATTCAAGAAGGACTCAGCCTCAGTTTCTTAGGCTGTTCTTTCATTTACCACTCAAAGTGGGTAGGGCAATTCAAGAAGGACTCAGCCTCAGTTTCTTAGGCTGTTCTTTCATTTACCACTCAAAATGGAACCATTGTTTTGAATCTGAATGAGTGCATTCACTTGGAATCTTATCTAACTCTGCTCTTCCTCTGTCTTAGGGTCAGTTGTTTGGGCAGTTCAATTTTTTTCAAACCTGACTTTGCTCCTGTTACCCCGTGTAACCAAATACGCACAAGTTAAGGCAAACACAGAGTTCAGCAAGAAATTCTAAAACTCAATTTTTCACATATATTTTCCCCATTAAGCTGAAAAAGTGCTTCAGAGATATCATGAACTACAGGCAAGTTTGAAGACCGAGTAATGCTTACAGCAACACAATGGAGAAAAGATACCGCAGTGAATCAAGCTGTTATTAAAAAACTTCAGTAACTATTCAGTGAAATCACTGAAAAACTGACAGATATTAGATCAAATTCTATTCAAAAACTACGTGAAAGAAAGTGTTAAGTCACTCAGTTGTGTCCAACTCTTTGCATCCCCACGGACTGCATCCTGCAAGGCTCCTCTGTCCATGGGATTTCTCAGGCAAGAATACTGGAGTGAATTGCCATTACCTTCTCCATGGGATCTTCCTGACCCAGGGATCAAATCGGGGTCATCACACTGCTGATGGATTCTTTAACATCTGAACCATCAGGGAAGCTCATGAGAATTACCTTTTCAGGAGGAAACTGAGTGACTTAAAAAAACAAATTTAGAAGGTTATGAAAATTAATAAAGGAAGATTTGACAGTGGTTTGGAGACTTATAAGAACAGAATTCATGAAATAGTATTTGAATCTTTATATGAACTATTTTGGCAAAAGCGGAGAATACTTTTTTCAGTGAGAAAGGAAGCAAAGACATATTACTTATTTTACCTAAACACAGGGACACAAAAAACTGCCTTCTGAGTTATTTTGCAACATTTGTTTTACCAATTTAATTTCAAATTTTATAAAAATGTCATTATGACATTAATTTTTGTGGCATCTTAATTTTAATAGTATTAAAAGGGGAAAATGTGCCATTTGGAGATGAAAAATATGCAAAAAAAGATGATGTGATTTATAATATATTAATAAACATCTTCTGATAAATAAAATGAAACCTAAGAAATGTGATAAAAAGCTTGAAAACCAAGCAACAATCCTACCTTGTACAGAAAGAACAGTGGTCCCAGAGAGAGTTGGCCTAGATTAAAAATTAATATTTCTACCCAGTCTCATGGCATTTATGAAGCCAACTTTTCTGAATCTGTTTCCTCATCTTTGAAATGGTAACAAAAATATCTTTCACACCAATCTTAGGAATAGCTGAGAAAGGTGTGTGTGTGTGTGTGTGTGTGTGTGTGTGTGTGTATATATATATATATATATATATATACATACACATAACAGTTTTACAAATTAAAGCTTAATTTAATTAAAATGAGCATATAGTTCTGTAGCAATACTAACCCCAGAGAGCATAAGATGTGAAATGTTGAAAGTCACATGTCCTAGGGGGTTCACAAAATGTTGAACTTGCTTTTAGATGGTTCTTTCATATGAATATCTGATCTTTTGTGAAATATGATTTAAAGTATATACACATGCATGCAAATGCACACACACAGGCACTGCATATACACACACACACATATTAGTTAGGGCTTTCATCAATAATGCACTGGAAAAGCAAAGAGCATAAGAAGGAAAGAGAAAAGTGAAAAAGAATACATGCAAATTAAAGACCAAGTCATGTCTATTTCTAAGTCCTGTTTTTGCAAAAGTATTTGTTGATACACCAGGTACATGCAAGCTCTATTAGTACCTTTCACTAAGAGCTTGATCCGAAAGGCTCCAATTTCCACCACTACTACAAGTCTATTGTTTAAAATTCAAGTACAGTTGATTTTCAATATTATATTATCTTCAGGCATACAGCATAGTCATTTGATAGTTTTACAGATTATACACCATTAAAATTATTACAAAATAATGGTTATGATTTCCTGTGCTTATAAATGTATCTTTCTTGCATATCTATTTTATATACAATAGTTTGTATCTCTTAATACCACACTCCTATCTTGCTTCTCCTGCCTTCCCTCTCCCCACTAGTAAAAACTTGCTTGATTTTTATAGCTATGAGTCAGTTTCTGTTTTCCTAATATTAAAATATTCATTTATTATTTTTTAGATTCTTCATAAAGTGATATCATATAGCATTTCTCTTTCTCTGACATTTCACTAAGCAAGATATACACTAGGTTCATCCACATTGCTGCAAATGGCAGAATTTCATTATTTTAAAGGCATAATAATCCATATATAACAAGGTTTTCTCAGTGGCTCAGTGGGAAGGGATCTGCCTGCAATGCAGGAGACACTGGTTTGATCCCTGGGTCAGGAAGATGCCCTGGAGGAGGTCATGGCAACCCACTCCAGTATTCTCCCCTGGAGAATCCCATGGACAGAGGAAGTTGAAGGGCTATAACCGATAGGATCACAAAAGCCGGACATGACTGAAACAGCTTAGTGCACATTCCATATATATATGTATATATATATACACATACATATACATACACATATATCCATCCCTCTGTCAATGGACACTTGGGTTGTCTCTATATCTTGACTGTTGTAAATAGTACTGTTATGAACACTGGGGTGCATGTATCATTTCAAATTAGTATTTTGGTTTGTTCCCAGAAATTATACACCCAGGAGTTATATACCCAGGAGTGGAATTGCTTGATCATATAATTGCTCTATTATTAGTTTTCTGAAGAGCAGTCTATGCAAAGCTTTTGGAAATGACTTTGTAGCAAATCAGTTTCACTGCCTAATAAATACAATCCCAAGCAGAGTTCCAACCGGAATATTTCCCTCTTATGTTCTACATAAGAAGAAAAATCTAGATGAATGATGTCTAGATCAATGGTCTAGATATCCTTGTTGAAATTGAAATGGATATAACCATTAACACTGAGTTTATCATCCTTATGCCAAAAACAGAGGGTATTTTAAAGCTAAAAATGAAAAATAATAAAATGGGAGACTGGATGATTCATAATTGGTTTTGGTTTAGTGCAGTGATATTGCAAAGATGAGTAGCCTCATCCACAACTCCCATTAACAAATTTGTTTAGTTGTTTAGTTGCTAAATCATGTCCAACTCTGCAATCCCATGGAATGCAGCCCACCAGCCTCCTCATTCATGGGATTTTCCAGCAAGAATACTGGAGTGAGTTGCCATTTCCTTCTTCAGAGGATCTTCCTGACACAGGGATCAAACCTGCAGCTCTTGTGTCTCCTGCAGTGGCAGGCGGATTCTTTACCACTGAGCCACCAGGGAAGTACCTACTTAACTCCAATTAATAACTACTTGCAAATCAATTGGTGTATATCTGAACCAACTGTAATCTCATAGATCACTGAAAAGTACAAAACTCTCTATCTTATTTATTTAGATACGAACCTACTCCAGACAAGCTCATATTCTGATATCATCACTTTGGATAATTTTGATTATGTCAGCTGAGATGGGAACAATAATAGATTCAGACTGTGTTTCTGCATCTTGTGAAAGCTTCTTCTAAAATACAAAGCATAATCAAGGAATAGATTGGAGGCTTTAACAATTCCATTCTTCTTTATGACTCATAAAGAAGCAAATCTTTTAGTTACTATTCACTTCTTTTACCCTCTTTTTACTGCACTCTTTCTGGGGAGCCCTGTATGACATTGTTTGAGATATAGCTAATGCAACAGTTGAAAAGTATTGAATCAGTTCAGAGAAAAAAATAATTCTGGACAAGTTCTCAGAACTTGACAGTCTTTTAAAAATAAGAAATGAACAATTAGATGTGCTGTGTGTTGATTTCAAAATGAGCAACATAGGAAAGCATATTTACAGAAAGAATGTTCAGAAAAAAATGTGTAAATTGTGGGGTGCTTTTGTATAAACCACAACTTAATTTGAATATAAATCAATGAGCAGCACATTTTTTTTTTTAACTTTTAATTTTGTATTAGAGTATAGCCAGTCAACAATGCTGTGGTATTTTCAGATGGACAACAAAGAACTCAGCCATACCTATACATGAATCCATTCTCCCCCAGACTACCCTCCCCACTAGTCTGCCACTTAACCTTGAGCAAAGTTTCCTGTGAAAAAGCAGGACTTAAAAAAAAAAGAAAGAAAAAGCAGCACTTATAATGCTAAAGTTGTTCAGTTCAGTTCAGTTGCTCAGTTGTGTCCGACTCTGTGATCCCATGGACTGCAGCACGCCAGGCTTCACTGTCTTATCATTAACATCCTCTCTCATCCCCTTCTCCTCCTGACTCTTTCCCAGCATTAGGGCCTTTACTAATGAGTCATCAGGTAACCAAAGTATTGGAGCTTCAGCTTCAACATCAGTCCTTCCATGAATATGCAGGATTGATTTCCTTTAGGATTGACTGGTTTGATCTTTTTGCACTCCAAGGGACTCTCAAGAGTCTTTTCCAACACCACAGTTCGAAAGCATCAATTCTTTGGTGCTCAGCTTTCTTTATGGTCCAACTCTCACATCCATACCCGACTCCTGGAAAAACCATAGCTTTGACTAGATTGACCTTTGTTGGTAAAGATGTCTCTGCTTTTTAATATGTTGTCTAGGTTTGTCATAACTTTTCTTTCAAGGAAGAAAAGCTGTAAGCATCAATAAATACATAACTTTAAAATCACTCTGCAGAGTTGACTGGCTGATTGACTGATTCTTAACTGATTCATATAAATTGCCCACTAAGAGAGTACTCTGTGTCTCAAGGGGTAAAAATAGAGATGTTCTTCCTAATTTGAGTTTGTTTTACTTGGGTTGTACATGACCTGAAAATCAGGCTGAAAATTTGTTTGAAATTCTTTATTTAATACTACAAATCGTCACTAGATGTTAATAATTATTACAAAAATATTTAGAAAGTTACCTCTGTTTCCTTTCATAAATCCCAACTAAGAATTATTATTATTATTTGTGGAACAAAAGTATAGATAGATAGATGGCAACTCACAGAAAAAGAAGTGATTTTTCTTCTTTATAATTGTTCCTATTGCCTTTTTTCTTTTTCAGATGCTCTAGATTCTGTATGTACTACAAAGCCATGATATAAATATATATCATTCAATTCAGTACAACTTAAGTAGGAACTTTATCTTTAAGAAGCCCTAAAGACTTACTGGCTTCCAGACATGTAATACATTCAGCAAAAGCCTTGAAAAAAATATAGGTTAATCAGAAAACCCTCTTTGAAATATTATTTCTTCTTTGTATTTTATTTGAGTCTCTTTTAAAGAACATGTGTGGTCAGGTTAGTGTTTTTCATAAATTCCAAAATAACATTTTAATCTCTTGACTCAGTCAAACAGGTGAGCTCTATATGCTAAATCTCATAATTTATTCACATATTTATTTGCTCATCATATATGCTTTGGTACTTCCAAAAGGACTTTGTTACAGCTTATATAGTCAATGAAGATTTTAGCACAGTGATAGAAGAATGAGATCCCAATATGAAGGATATCATGTAAACTTTCTTAGGGGACATTATTTATTAATTGAATGGTATTATAATGCAGAATAAATAAAAAGTAAAATCTCTAACACTGAACACTAGGAAAAATTTGATGTTACAGAAATGTCATTGTGAAAAAAATAATTTAAAAGAATATCAGATGCATT
Organism: Odocoileus virginianus; assembly: GCF_023699985.2. NCBI lineage: Eukaryota > Metazoa > Chordata > Mammalia > Artiodactyla > Cervidae > Odocoileus > Odocoileus virginianus. The sequence goes on from NC_069697.1 coordinate 36,877,682, forward strand.
CTTCATATACAAATTCTTATCTTAAATTCTGATGTCAAATTGCAGCTGTATGAATTCATCCTATCAGGCATAAAGCTTTCTTCTCCAATGACAATATATCTGTAGAGTTGAGAAGTTTAGAAGTTCTGGAGGAACAAGTCACTCCTTCAGGCTATAATTCTACTGCTCCCTTTTTAGGAATGTTCCTGTGACATGAATGGTAAGATATAATTCTAGTTGTTATTCACATTATTAAGTCACTGCTTCTAAATTTTTCCCTAAGATCTTTGAGAACATTAAAATTGAAATGATTTTTAGTTCATATTTTTAGCTGGCATAAATAATAGGTCACTCTATGCTTGAAAGTGACACAGATGAAAAGATGGAGTAGTCACTAGTAAATTCAATTTTCACTCTGAAATATGCATGTAGAAAACAAAAGTGAGAGTTTTAGCAGATCTAAATTACTTTGTTAGAAATATTGGGAAAAAAAAAAGCAAACTGCTCTGTGCGGTAATGATACATAGGAAGAAAGTAAGCGAATATTTAAATTTATAAGGAAACTTAATTGGAAGCATTTGAATTTGAATTGTTAGCATTCTCACTCCCAATCTTTGCCATCTTTTTTTTTTTTTTTTGGTCAATTATTGGTAGATTCACTCTAACTATTTTTATATCAATTATCAAATGTCCATATGTTTTTCTAACTTCTATTACAGTACCAGTGCTAAAGTAATCTCTTCTATTATCTATAAAGTGGATCTTTTCCATTGATTTATTTGCTAAATTCATGTTATTTAGATAAGACTCTAAAATTGTCACATAATTCAGTTTCTCCAGTTAACTCAATCTGTGTAGAATTATTTTGACTGCCTATTTGGAATACTTGATTTTCAGTCTACTCAAATGCATTTTTGATATGTTTCTTTAGAACTCAAACTTAGCCACTCTGTTTCTAACAAAGTAATAAATAGGTAGCTATATTTCTTTGTAATTTGTCTCATACGCAATTAAGTATTGCACAAAGACTCAAGTTTAAAAAAAAAACTAATCACCTATATTGACACATATATGACAAAGATATAATTTTTATGCAAAATTAAAATGTTGGGTTTTATGAACACATTTTAAATATTTATTGTTATTCCAGTGACAACATTTAAATAAATGTGCATGTTGGTATACCCATTTCTCTCTTTAAGTTATATTTTATTCTGTCAACATAACATTAAAAAAGCAATTTGCTTTGAATCAGGTAGTAATATCTAAAGGCAGTTTTAAAAAATTTGTGCTCTTTGTTCTCCCTATTTTACTAATTGTTAGGCACTATGATTGTCATTATTTTTCTGCATGTAGCATCTATTACATTTCTATATTTTGCTGGGCCAATTTAATCCTAATCAGTCTCCCATATGAGCAACAGAAATTCATACAACCTCTATTTCAACTTTAATACATTTACTCCTGTTTCTTCCTAAGTTATAAACTACGGACAATTTTGTTTTTAACTCATATAAGCAAAACACTTATTTTCAGCACATTGATTGATGCATAACTAGCTCTTTTAAGGAAGAACTAAGTTTATATTGATATTTAGTATGTCTCAAGGGGTGCCAATTTCCTTGTCAATGCTCATGAATGACATCATTATAGCTCTGTTGGCTAAGATCTAAGAGTTTGACATGTTTTGAATCACAGAGAAGTAGTTTTCTTTCGTTGAAGTTTATTTTCTTAAGAATCATTCTTGAGATAGATAATCTAAAGAAGCAAAAGCAATTCATAAAAAAAATTTCCATGGAGCTAAGATATTAATTACATGAGGAACACTACATGTAAATTAAGAATTCTACAATTAAGGGGAAATTTACTGCAATTTTTTAAAATTATTTTTGAATTTTTAACCAACCATGTATGCTTTGAAGCTTGTTTTTCTATAGGTAGGTATGTCTGAATAGAAGGCTGTTAAACTGTAAAATTCAATCATTAGAAACTCAGTTTTCAGCTGCAAAAATTAAGGATTAGTCTCAATTTTTATATGAACTCTTCTATAATTTCATTGTATCTTAGATGAAGGACAAGACAGACAAATTCTAAATAATCTTCCTCTTGGACTACTAAAAATATTTTCTTCATTACTGCATGAAGCATCTATATAAGTTAAATCTAAATAAAAGGAGGCATTCATCTATAGGCGTTAACATTTCCATAGGTGAGGGCTATATCCTACTGCAATAAAAAAAGAGAAAATTACTAGGTTTGTTATTTTTTGCACTTAGCAACTTCAGAAAAATCATTGTGTGAAAGAATTTTCTTTTTTTCTACAGAAATGATTAAAATATGTCATTTATTTAAAAATCAACAGTATTTGGCATTCACGCTCTTCTGCAAAGGTCTCATCCAAATATATTCATGTAAACATTTGGCCATGTTTTCTCTCTTCTAGCTGAGTGTTCTGGCACAAATAACCAGTTCTCTCAATATCTTTATTATTATTTCTCCTTAGTCCTACTCCCCTCAAGAATTTTCTTATGTACTCAACATCTTAAGTTCCAAAGAAAAATGCACAATTTCAGGTTATCTTTAATAAATGATATAAATCCAGAGTCAACAAGACACATTCTTTTTGGCTTGGATCTCTGGTTATGTTATAGGTCACTTATTTCTAAATATACAGTTTTATATATTTTATCATTTATTATAGCTCAGTCACTCATTCGTGTCAGACTCTTTGTGATTCTATGGACTGTAGTCCTCTAGGCTCCTCTGTCCATGGGGTTTTCTAGGCAAGAATACTGAAGTGGGTTGCCATTTCCTCCTCTAGGGGATCTTTCTGACCCAAGGGTTGAACCCTCATTGCCTCTGTCTTCTATGTTGGTAAGCAGATTCTTTACCACTGAGCCAACTGGGAAGACATGGTGGCCACATTATCATAGTTATTAACATTATAATAGCTAACAATATGTTTATATAGCTATGAATATGTAAAAACATGGAACCCACTCACTGATATTTTAATTATGTAATGTGGGAGACCTGGGTTTGATCCCTGGGTTGGGAAGATCCCCTGGAGGAGAGTATAGCAACCCTCTCTAATATTTTTGCCTGGAGAATCCCCATGGACAGAAGGAGCCTGGCAGGCTACAGTCCATGCAGTCACAAAGAGTTGGACATGACTGAGTGACTAAGCACAGCATACAACATTTCTACTACCTCACTATAGTCCATTTCACTATTACTATCATGAATTAATTATGAGTGAAGAAGACCTTATTATCAATATATTAATGACAAATATTCACCAACTATTCACAATATATCAGGCAATGTGCTAAATGCTGGGGATATGGACATAATCAGAACAATTGTTCCCACAGAGTCTGAAAATATGTTGAATGTTATTTAAAATACTTTAAGATATTTTCATTATTTTTATGCCTACTATTGACATAACAACATCTGCATAAGACATAATTTTTCTTTTAAAATAGCCACAGAATGTTTGCAGGACAGAATAATTGTTCAAGTTTTAAATCACCAAATATTTTTACATTAATTTTCTAATTAATAATCAAAAAAGAAAAAAAAACTCTGTTCATTCCAATCACCTTAACTTGCCATTTTCAACATAGTCTTTGCAAAAATTACTATAAAATACACTCTCTGATTGGTAGAAGTGGTAAAGAAGGGGCTGCAAGTTGGAAAGATAACTAAATCTTGGTAGCCAGACATGTTCCCTGAGGCATATACCAAAGTTGATCTCTCAAAGAGGTTGACATGACATTTTTGACATGATAATCAGATCTTTAGGTACAGTCATACTTTAGGTCCAGCTACATCCCAACTCATCCTTCCCATCATTTTCTTGTACAGCCTTGAGTCACATGATATCGTATCCTTCCAAAAAATCTCCCCTTTTTCTTAACTAGTTTGAGATTTCTGACGCTATTTTGCAATAACTTTAAATGAAGTTTTCACATGAGTAATGAAGTTATTAAAAGAATAATTTATAAAAATATCACTATGTTTTACTCCTGAAACTAGTATAATATTATAAATCAACCAAAATTCAAAGAAGAAAATATATACTACTACAGGATTCATCTTGCATTTGATATGTACAATTAACATAACAAACCCAAAGTCTATTCGTTTGATAGTGTGACTTAAACCATAGTGTCTTAGAACTGTTAAAATGTGGTAACATTAATTCATGTGAATATTCATTACATACAGACTTAATTGAATACCTACTTAGCTCATGGCACTGTACTAGACACTGGGGATGCATGTGCCCCTTTTATTTTTCAATCATATACTGAAGACTCCCCTGGTTAATATTAGTTTTCCTCCAGAAGGAGGTAAGGAGAAAAAGGTTCTAAAAGCATATCTCCCAACAAAAGAATTTAAAAATTATTCTTATCATTAATTCATATTTTAGAGAAGTCTAAAATGAACTAATTAATATAAATTTATTAAAAACATTAGTCATCAGACTACGCAATGATAAGCTGAGTCCCATGTATTGGATGTCTTATAAAATTGATGTATTTCTTCAAGTAGCATTTTTTTCCTTATCTATTAGTCAGATTTTGCATACTTGAGCAAAGTGACTTTATTAAACAAATTATATTTACAGATGGTTTCTTTTTCAAATTAAACTTGATTTTCTTCCTTAATAAATCAAACTAAAATTAATTTTAAATTTTGCACTGCCTCCATTATGCCCATTTTAATTAAAATGAAAGATGAACAAACCTATGAACATAGAGGTTCAAAATATCATTGATTATATATGAGTGTTGACATTTGAAAATTCCTTCAGAGTGCCAAGAAAAGTTAGTAAAATTATGAGGATATAGAGGAGAAGCTTTAATCTCCTATTCCTGAAGCTAGAGTTTTAGTAACCTCCAATTCCCAGTTTTCCCATCTTCAAAGTGAGGATCTCATAGTCTTCTAGAGAGGATTAAATGACACTATTTAAGCATGATCTAAACACAAACCTTTTCCTTTCAAGTTGTGTTTATTAACTATCTCTTTTCAGTGTGGACCTCTGAAGTTTACAGTCATCACCATTTGTTTCACAACTACAGCGAAAAAAACCTTTTACAAATATTTTTAAGCTTTTTAAAGTATCTTTTTCCTGCATCATTAAGGAAGTTATCCTTGATGCTCACCCCTAATTTTGCTAGAACCTGAATTATGTGCACTTATTATACCTACTTGTTGCTGTTGTTCAGTAGCTAAGTTGTGTCTGACTCTTTGTGACCCCATGAACTGCAGCACACCAGGCTTCTCTGTCCTTCACTGTCTCCCAGAATTTGCTCAAACTCATGTCCAATGGGTCAGTGATGCCATTCAACCATCTCATCCTCTGTCACCCACTTCTATAGCCCTCAATTTTTCCCAGCATCAGGGTCTTTTCCAAAGAGTACTTATATCTTTATAAATATTAACTTTGCCCAGTAAACTTTCTGTTATCTTCTGTCCTCCTTTTAATAGACAATTTTGTTCATAGCAACAAGGAATATATTTCCATTTGTATAGTACATATAGAAGGGGCTTAAGAAACATTTGCTAAATTAATAAATGTTGTCCCTGACTGCAACAGATTCGCACTCATGTAGGGTGATATACATGTCTATTACACATGAATATAACATCAATCCATCAGTTAGATTGTACCATAGTATCTGGTATATATAAATCTATTTATTCTACATGAATATAAACTCTTTGATGGGAAGGTTCATGTTATACTCATCTTTGTATCCCCAAAGTCCGGCATAGTAGCTTACATATGTGTAAGATTTGCCAAATATGCTTCTTCAGTTCAAGAGAATTCTGTGTGTGTACACACACACATATACACAAATAAAGTGGGCACTTAGAACTTGGGAAGATACTGCTCCTGGCTTTGGACTCAAAATAATTCAAGGGGTTAAAGTGGCAACTAAATGCATCACTTGAATATTCATATAGTCCAGACAACCATTGATAAATGACCCTTGTTTCTGTGAGTGGGTTTAATTGAAATTAAAATATTTTACAAATAATTATGCTGGAAATAAACATAAAATATTTAGGCACAGTGGCATAGGGCTTTGATGAGTAAAATACAGAACAATAAATTGGCCTGAGAAATATAGCTGATATATCAGAAAAAAATTAATTTATAGGTTAGATTGGAGAACAAAGGCAAGAGTGGAGTTAATTCATGTTTAAAAATATGTCAAATGATGAGAGAATAGCATTGAAACATGTATATTACCATATGTGAAATAGATGACCAGTCCAGGTTCGATGCATGAGACAGGGCGCTCAGGGCCAGTGCACTGGGATGACCCTGAGAGATGGGATGGGAGGGAGGTGGGAGGATGTTCAGAATGGGGGACACATGTACAGCCATGGCTTATCCATGTCAATGTATGGCAAAAAAACACTACAACATTGTAAAGTAATTAGTCTCCAATTAAAATAAGTTAATTAATTTAGAAAAACACACAGGAAACTATATTCAATGTCTTATAATAACCTACAGTGAAAAAGAATCTGAAAAAGAATATCTAGATCTATCTATCAATCACATATCTGTATTTATAAAACTGAATCACTTTGTGATACACCTGAAATATTGTAAATCAACTCTACTTCAATAAAAAAACAAAGAATGATTAAAACGAACAAACAAAAAAATGTCAAATGATAGTGTCTCTCCATGTAGAACCAATGTATCTATCTGAAAATCAATCAAGATAGCCATAAAATCAAGATTCTTATCCAAATATTACTAGGTACTGCACTTTATGTTAATATATAATGACAAATATAATTGTAAATTACCTAACTATTTTACATAATTTTATCAAGTGTTTTTAAGCATGAATAATTGTCCAAGAATATAATGATTTGAGGATAAATAAATTCAAAGATGAAGAAGAGATCAAATAACTTGCAATCATTTTTTTATGTTCACTGAAACAGAGGTACTGTCACTTTCAACAGACAAGGACAACACAAGATATTTTTTCCAAAGATAATATTATGTTCTGAATTTCCACAGTCTGACAAATCCTCTTTTTGGTAGGGATTAAAGTTCTTATTCTCTACTTATATTACCTCTCTGTATTATTTCCCAACAGAATCCTCCAAGGTAAGGCCCAAATTCAAATTATAGAACACACCAAACTAGGAAATAATAAATAAATTTTATGTTCATGATAATTTCACAGAATACATTTCCTCAGTAGTAAGCACCTCTGAATTTTCTCCTAAAATTGTCCCTCCATAGATGATCATTGTTCATCATGATTTCAAAGCACTTTAAAAATTATAATAAAAGTTAATTCCTGGGTTCAAGCAAAGGGAAAATTCATAGTTTTCCATATTCTCACCTATCTATTCTGTAACTTGGGTGCCTCTTCCTGGTTTGTTTAGCTTATTATTAGTCCACTTAGCTCACCTCTTGGTTGCCTACTCACCCCGTTCTTCAATACATGTTTCTTTGTTTTTCACCCAGCTTCTCTTGTTGCCAACTAATATATCATCTTCCATCTGTTTAAATTTCTATGTTCTTTCTGGCACATCTCCGCCTCCAGATTCCCTCCCAGCCACCTACCTTGCTGCCCTTCCATCTGCTAGCATGACTAGTGTCTTATTAACCTGTTCCCAACCTAAACTGTTTCCAAATTTCTACTAAATTTCATCAAAAGTTTATCTCTTAAAGGATTTTGTGATGGCAATAATTATTTATAATCATACAATCTTGGAGCAGAAAGGGAAATTAAAAGCCAAAACATTCAACATGCATTTAACATTTTAATTCTTCTACCTGGTAAATTCATTTACTCTTCTCAGCTTCTTTCAATGATAATGTTTTGAAGGAATAGTGCACACTAATGAAAGATATCACCAATGTCTTTTCATATATATTCTTCTGCACACTGCTTCTGTATGGCTCAATTCTTCTTAGTTTTGTGGTTAAGTGCATTTGTCATTACTCCAAAGATCTGCACTCACTGATTACAAACAACCTTTTCTTAAAGACCACATTCTCAAGACAGTTCAATTCAATATTTAGGCTTAATGTAGCAGAAATGTTTTTGTTTAGGATGAGATATAGCTGCCTACTGAATGTCAAAGATGTCATGTAAACAACACTTGCATTGGATAATTACAGTTTCAGAAATTGATATTTAAGGAGCATAAGGTGGCATTTCCCTATGGTATTGATTTAGTTGCTTGATGTGTGTGTGTGTGTGTGTGTGCACTCAGTCCCTTCAGTCACGTCCAATTCTTTGCAACCCTGGGCAATATAGCCTGCTAGACTTCTCATCTATGGGATTCTCCAGGAAAGATGATTCGAGTGAGTTGTCATGACCTCCTCCAGGGGAATCTTCTTGAACCAGAGAACAAATGCCCATCTCCTGTATTTAGTGCACTGCAGGTGAATTCTTTACCCACTGAGACACTTGTAGTTATTTTCATATAGCAGATATAACATACTACAAGTTACACATACCTGAGAAAAGAAAAGAAATGAAAGGCAAAGGAGAAAGGGAAAGATATACCCAACTGAATGCAGAGATTCAAATAACAAGGACAGATCAAAAAAGCTTTCTTAAGTGAACAATGCAAAGAAATAGAGAAAAATATAGAATAGGAAAAACTAGAGATTTCTTCAAGAAAATTAGAGATACCATTAGGGAACATGTCATACAAGTTCAGTTCAGTTCAGTTGCTCACTCGTGTCTGACTCTTTGCAACCCCATGAATTGCAGCATGCCAGGCTTCCCTATCCATCACCAACTCCCAGAGTCCACCCAAACCCATGTCCATTCTGTTGGTGATGCCATCCAACCATCTCATCCTCTGTGGACCCTGTCTCCTCCTGCCCTCAATCTTTCCCAGCATCAGGGTCTTTTCAAATGAGTCAGCTTTCCGCATCAGGTGGCCAAAGTATTGGAGTTTCAGCTTCAACATCAGTCCCTCCAATGAACACCCAGGATTGATCTTTAGGATGGACTGGTTGGATCTCCTTGGAGTCCAAGGGACTCTCAAGAGTCTTCTTCAACACCAGAGTTCAAAATCGTCAATTCTTTGGCACTCAGCTTTCTTTATAGTCCAACTCTCACATCCATACATGACCACTGGAAAAACCACAGCAAAAACAAGAGTGGGAGCTGACTGTGGCTCAGATCATGAACTGATCTTCCTTATTGCCAAATTCAGAATTAAATTGAAGAAAGTGTGGAAAACCACTAGACCCTCCGCACATGACCTAAATCAAATCCCTTATGACTATACAGTGGAAGTGAGAAATAGATTTAAGGGACTAGATCTGATAGAGTGCCTGATGAACTATGGATGGAGGTTCGAGACATTGTACAGGAGACAGGGAGCAAGACCATCCCCATGGAAAAGAAATGCAAAAAGGCAAAATGGTTGTCTGAGGAGGCCTTACAAATAGCTGTGAAAAGAAGGGAAGCAAAACGCAAAGGAGAAAAGGAAAGATATTCCCATTTGAATGCAGAGTTCCAAAGAATAACAAGGAGAGATAAGAATGCCTTCCTCATTGATCAATGAAAAGAAATAGAGGAAAACAACAGAATGGGAGAGACTAGTGATCTCTTCAAGAAAAATTAGAGATACCAAGGGAACATTTCATGCAAAGATGAGCTCAATAAAGGACAGAAATGGTATGGACCTAACAGAAGCAGAAGATATTAAGAAGAGGTGGCAAGAATACACAGAAGAACTGCACAAAAAAGATCTTCATGACCCAGATAATCATGAAGGTGTGGTCACTCACACTCACCTAGACCTGGACATCCTGGAATGTGAAGTCAGGTGGGCCTTAGGAAGCATCACTACAAACAAAGCTAGTGGGGGTGATGGAATTCCAGTTGAGCTATTTCAAATCCTGAAAGATGATGCTGTGAAAGTGCTCCACTCAACATATCAGTAAATTTGGAAAACTCAGCAGTGGCCACAGGACTGGAAAAGGTCAGTTTTCATTCCAATCTCAAAGAAAGGCAGTGTCAAAGAATGTTCAAACTAATACACAATTGCATTCATCTCACAGGCTAGTAAAGTAATGCTCAAAATTCTCCAAGCCAGGCTTCAGCAATACGTGAACCATGAACTTCCAGATGTTCAAGATGGTTTTAGAAAAGGCATAGGAACCAGAGATCAAATTTTCATGCAAAGATGGGTACAATAATGGACAGAAACAGTAAGGATCTAACAGAAGTAGAAGATAAGAAGAGGTGGAAAGCGTACACAGAAGAACTATACAAAAAAAAGTTTTAATGACTTAGATAACCTTGATGGTATGGACACACACCTAGAGTCAGACATTTTGGAGTGTGAAGTCAAGTGGGCCTCAGGAAACATTACTATGAACAAAGCTAGTGGAGGTGATGGAATTCCAGCTGAGCTATTGCAAATCCTGAAAGATGATGCTGTGAAGTGCTGCACTCACTATGCATGCCAGCAAATTTGGAAACCTCAGCAGTGGCCACAGGACTGGAAAAGGTCAGTTTTCATTCCAATCCCAAAGAAAGACAATGCCAAAGGATGTTCAAATAACTGCAAGTGTGCTTGTTTCACATGCTAGCAAGGTAATTCTCAAAATTCTTCAAGCTAGGTTTCAACAGCATGTGAACTGAGAATTTCCAGATGTACAAGCTAGATTTAGAAAAGGCAAGGAGCCAGAAATCAAATTGGCAACATTTGTTTGATCATAGAAAAAGCATAAGAATCTGAGAAAAAAACATCTGATTCATTGACTTCATTAAAACCTTTGACTGTGTGGATCATGACAAACTGTGGAAAATTCTTAAAGAGATGGGAATACCAGATCATCTTATCTGCCTCCCGAGAAACCAGTCTACAGGTCAGAAGCAACAGTTAGACCCAGATATGGAACAATGAACTGGTTCCAAATTGGGAAAGGAGTACGTCAAGGCTGTATATTTTCACCCTACTTATTTATCTTTTCTGCAGAATACATCATGCGAAATGCCAGGCTGGATGAATCACAAGCTGGAATCAAGATTGCTGGGAGAAGTATAAGCAATCTCAGATATGCAGGTGATACCACCACCCTAATGTCAGAAGAGGAGCCTCTTGATGAAGGTGAGAAGGAGCGTGAAAAAGCTGACTTAAAACTCCATATTCAAAAAATGAAGATCATGGCATCCAGTCCCTTCACTTCATGGCAAATAGATGGGGAAAAAATAGAAACAGTAGCAGATCTTATTTTCTTGGTTTCCAAAATCCCTATGGATGGTGACTGCAGCTATGAAATTTGAAGATGCTTGCTCCCTGGAAGAGAAGCTATGACAAATCTAGACAGCATATTAAAAAGCAGTTAAATCACTTTGCCAACAAAGGTCCATTAAGTCAAAGCGATGGTTTTTCTAGTAGTCATGTACAGATGTGAGAGTTGAACCATGAAGAAGGCCGAGTGCTGAAGAATTGATGCTTTCAAACTGTAAAGTGTGAGAAGACTCTTGAGAGTTTCTTGGACAGCAAGGAACTCAAACCAGTCAATCCTAAAGAAAATCAACCCTGAATAGTCACTGGAAGGACGGATGCTGTAGCTGAAGCTCCAATACCTTGACCATCTGATGTGAAGAGCCCAACTCTTTGGAAAAGATCCTCATGCTTGAAAACATTGAAGGCAGGAGGAGAAGAGGATGAGATGGTTGAATGACCTCACTGACTCAGTGGACATGAGTTTTAGCAAATTCCAGGAGACAGTGAAGGACAGGGAAACCTGGTGTGCTGCAATTCACAGGGTCACAGAGTTGGACACTATTTAGTGACTGAACAGCAACAAGTTAAAGCAGACTCAGGAAAATATTTAAAGCTTTAGATCTGTACACCTTGTTATGAGACTAAAAACTAATTGTTTACTTACATTTCTAGAATAATATCCTTCATTTTCTAACCACATCTCAGAAGAGAATTGAGCTTGTACTTACAGGAAGTTCACTGAGAAATTTCCCTTAAATTAAATAATATTGTAATGGAGCAGGACGTACAAGGTCTTTCAGGACAGGCACTTCCACATATCCTCTGCTTTAGCTCCTCTCTGGAGTACACTTAGATTACAGTATCTGATGCACATTTCCTGAGTTGTTTTATGGATGTGAAACCCCTCTCTGTCCCCATTAAATAGAAGATGTTAACTACTTGATGACCATGGGCACATAACCCCCATGCCTACTGGAGCCTGAGGATTGATAATGTCAACTCCTGTAATTAATACCTCACTATTAGCAAACCAGAGAATTGTGCATGAGTTGATCACATCCCTATAATCCCCCTCCCTCCCCTGGCTTTTAAAAATGCTTTGTTACTCACTTGCTGCCTTCAAAATGGTGGAAGGGCAGCCTCCAGAAGCTGAGAACAGCCTTCAGCTGACAGCTAGCAAAGAAAAGGGGACCTTAAGTCTAGAACTGGAACAGAATTCTGCCAACATCTTGCATGAACTTGGAAGTAGATTCACCTCAGTCTCCAGAAAGGAATTTGTCCAGCCAACACGTTGGTTTAAGCCTTATGATACTCAAGCAGAGAATCAGGTGAGCCAACTGTGCCTGGACTTACAACTACAGAACTATGAGATAATATATTTGTGATATTTGAAAAAAAAAATGTTTTGTTGAATCTTTCAGGGAGTTCTAGATTTGGGGGAACATAAACCACCTGTTTCCTTGCATGGCCCTGCAATAAACCTTTCTCTGCTCCAAACACCAGCATTTTGGTTTGTTTGGTTTCACTGTGCACTGGGTACACAAACTTGCTCTAACAATATAGCATTTTAATAAAAAGATAATGATTTGAGAAAGACTTGACTGATTTATTTTATACACTAGGAGTACAATACTTCTATAGATATGTCAATTAACATTAAAGATGTTCAGTTTTTCAAGTTTGTTTTTATATATTTTATTATTACCTAGGTATGGTAAAGCCAACAGATCTGGTGATGACAGTCATTGAAAAAAATAGCTTTTACACTTACAAATCCCAAGAAGGCAGCATATGCCTGGGGACATACAGGGAATTGTGGGAATAATGAGGGTTTGGTCAGAAGGCATGGGAGAAGGGCAAGAGTGGGCATGAGCCTTTACATTATTATGCTTTTCTCAGTAAGGATGCAAGATAAAAGTGGATTTGGGATTGGCCAGTTTGAATTATTTCAGGGAGCCCTGGGGCATTGTGGGCTTCCCTTGTGGCTCAGCTAGCAAAGAGTCTGCCTGCAATGTGGGAGACCTGGGTTCAATCCCTGGGTTGTGAAGATCCCCTGGGGAGGGGAAAGGCTACCCACTCCAGTATTGTGGCCTGGAGAATTCCATGGACTGTATAGTCCATGGGGTTGCAAAGAGTTGGACACAACTGAGCAACTTTCACTTTCACTGGAGCATTGTGGCTGTAGTTAGTGGTCTGGTACTTCTCCCTGGAGCAGTTAAGAAAGAACAAGTGGCTAGATGTGAGAACTCTAATAAAGAAGGTGGTTGAGGCAGGGCTTTGGAATGATGGGTTTGTACTTGAAAAGGGAATGTGAGGGCCAGTGGCTTACTAACTCCCATTATTGGCTCACTTTGGGAGGCACAGTCCCTCCAGGGTCAGCATGGCAAAGCATCAGAATACAGAAAAAAATGTACGGCTAAAGTAATATTCAATTCAGGATTAGCAACCACTAATAAGAAAAGTTGAGAATTCATCTGATTCAGAGGTTATAAATATCTCTTTTTTTTTCCATTTATTTTTATTAGTTGGAGGCTAATTACTTTACATCATTGCAGTGGTTTTTGTCATACATTGAAATGAATTAGCCATGGATATAAATATCTTTAGCTTTGAATACCTCCAATATGATTAAACAATGTCTGTGAGTGTCCTGCCCAATGGCTGTTAGGTCTAGGTCTAAACATTTTATTCTGCAGGTTAAAGTCTTAATAACTGGCTCCCACCTTGTTTATTCTCAGTTCCACCTATCCAATTCCTCTATTTCAGTCCTGACACAAGAATATATAGTATTAATGTTCATTTCCACATGTTTATGGATATTATTCTCTTGGACTCCATTTAAAAATTCTGAGCCTTGTTCTTCCTTTCTCTTGTGACACTGAAACATTTAACAAAATATTTTTGGGCTGGTGGTATGCTCTAATTTTTTCCTTGCGTTTGAATTAATTTGTTTTACTGAAAGCATAACCCTTCATCTTTTTCTGCATATAAAGTGAGTGTTGAGCAAAAGCACACAAGAAGACCTTAATAAATACTTCTTCATTGCACTGAGTTGTCTTGTAAGGTTAAAAGTGATTAAGAAACAATAAATAACGAGGTAAATGGGTAAAATGTTTATTTATAATCAGAGGAAATAAATTGGTGAAACATGTGAAGCTATGTTAAAATGACACAACCATTGGAGTCAGCTCCTAAAAGCATATATAAAAGGAAAGTGCTTCATAAGCTATAATTTCCTAGGGAAAATATTTTAAGGAGAAACTAATTTTATCATTTTCTCCAGTGGAAGAGAAAATAATATGAAATCTCTTGGTATCATTTTTTGTTATAAATTTATATTTGAAAAAATTTCTGTATATTAAAAGTTATTAATACCTCTCTAGGTATTAAAGAAACCTACAGAGGATTACCTTGCCATGTAAGTATTAACTCAGATTTAATCAGTTTGTATGTCTGTTTTAGGCTTGGAAAATGGGCCTATCATCTCTCACCTTTCACTCTTCCATAAAGGATTCATAACTTTTCTACAATCTTAGTCAATACTGAATATAGTATAGATAGATGGATACAGTTTTCTTCTTAGACTTATTATGATGTACATGTTAACATTCCTTATTAATATACGTATTTATTCCCTACAACAAAATTGTCTGCTTATCATTTTTAAATATTCTTCTCAACTGATTTCTTAGACTACTAAATCACCTTTAAAGTCCCTTTTTTAAGCTAAATTACAAAATCTTATATTAGTGAACCATATTTCAGAAATCTTATAAATTTATTTTTAGAGGTATTAATAATACATATCAATTATGAATTAAATTTATTTTTTCAAAAAGCTTACATTTGATGTTAGACATTCCATTTTCTCTCTTTTCTTTTTATTATATCCATTTTATATCTTCAGTTTCCTTTCCAGTTGAATTTAATATGATTATACTTGG
Source organism: Odocoileus virginianus (assembly GCF_023699985.2). NCBI lineage: Eukaryota > Metazoa > Chordata > Mammalia > Artiodactyla > Cervidae > Odocoileus > Odocoileus virginianus. Next base: position 36,892,864 of record NC_069697.1, read on the forward strand.
CCATGGCAATCATTATCTAAATTCATTTATGGTATTTTACCTCATATGTTGTGGTTGATTTTCAAATATTCTCATTAATCTCTTGCTAGTTTCTCCTACTTGACATCCTATAAAAATTAATTGCAGCTAATGTGGAAATTGGGAACTGAGCACATCTCATTTTAGATTCCCCTCACATGACCTAGGGAATATTCTTTATGGAAACCATCAGATATTTTCAGTGAGACTGAATAATGGCTTGAGTTGAGACTAGAACAATGACAAAGAGGCTTAGATAAGTACAAGTGAAGAACTACATGGACCCCTTTGTCTATACAATTGTCCCACATTGGCTCATTAATTTTACTGCGATGGTCTTGTCACCCAGCATGGAGTCTTTTCTACTGTCACTTCAACTAGCTCCAACAAGTAGCATTGCCATTATATTCTTCACTCGGAGTTTAGTATGTCAATGCAATAAATACATTATTAAGTACATTTATTGTTACAAATACATTAAGTTTCTGTCCCCTCCATTCTTTCTCATTTTCTTTCAGATTCCATTTTACTAGCTTTTGGGGGACCTCACCCAGAACTGACTACCATGACTCAGCAGTGGGAGACACCTCTCAGTCCTTTCTTTCCCTCTCTAAGGAAAAGTTTCATTCCATGTGCGAGGGTACTTATGTACCTACACTAGATGAGCTTGGACGATTTAAACACATTGTACAGTCCTGGGAAGCCAGTGCCACACACCACCTCCAGACAGTTGACGGGAAAGCCAAGTAACAAAGTAACACTGTAGCAAAATTGAAATGCACTGTGAAATGCTTGAAGGGTATCTTTCCTGTGCTCTTACTATCTGTGCTCTATATTTCCTTTTTATTTTTAATAAATAATCCCTATCTCACCAAAAATATTTGGCCTTATCTATCACTGATTTTTTTTAAATTTAAGGTTTTATTAATTTCTTTATTTTTTTGCCACGCCATGTGGCATGTGGGATCTTAGTTCCCCAACCAAGGATGGAACCCATGCCGCCTGCAGTGAAAGTTTGGAGTCCTAACCACTGCACCACCAGGGAAGTCCCTATCACTGGTTCTTGATAGATTATTTAGCAAACACATTTTTGAAAACTTAACATTAATTAACATACTTGAGTAGATAATGTTATATTATCTACCTTATATGACATACATGTTATATGGCATATATTATGTTTCATAAATTATATATTGTATGTACATATGTGTGCATATATGCATTTGTGTATACATATATATATATACATACTAATAGTATAAATGTTAGTGAAAAGCATCTTTTAAAAATGTACATATCTAGAGTTTCTTACTGTATATTTGTTAATGATATTTTCCTACCCCAAAGAAAGGTTTAAAAATGTATTTCATAGTGCACATAACTTGAATTTTTATTCATTATTTTCATGGTATTTAAGCAAGCAGATTTAATTCACAAAGACTGGCAAATAATAGCAGAATACAGAGCTATGTTTTTCAGTTTTACAGAGTTTTTGGAAATTTTATTTGGCTTTTATATAATGAGTTCTGCAATCCTATAAGCTTAATTTTTTAAAGACCAAGAAAGAAATATAACTTTTTTTTTTGTTATGGAGGGGGAGCATACATTTTGAAATCTGTCATCTATATATTCTTTTTGGAGTAGGGCATTCTGGACAAGAGGGGAAAAAAAAGAATACCACACGTAGAAGTCAGACTATTTTGTTTCTGACAACAAGGTCTTCCTTCAAGGACAAGCTATTCCAAATTATTTTAATTCCATCTGTTCCATTTGTATGCAACACAGTACCTCAAGTGCTTTCCTCTGCTTCTGGGGAAAGGAGTGAGCATTTTTGGTGTTTATCAACATTTTTTACCATAATTTGAAAATACTGACATTAAGGAAACAATAAGAGCCAAAGGAATACCACAGCCCTGCTAAAACTTCTCCACGGAAGGTAATTTTTATTGATTCCACTCACACTCTGGGTGCCGCCCCTCCCCAATTTGCAGGTTTCAGTCTATCTGAGACACACACATATGAGCTCTGGTACAGTCTTGAAAAGCTTTTGCGTGCAAAAAAATAAAATATCCTGCTGCACAAATACTGTCAAAAATATAGAATAAAATCAGCCTTCAATTAACATAACAATTGAGAATCCCGACACTGCATCGCAATATTGAGGTGTAAGTCAGTCCTACTAACACTGCATCATCCTTATCCGAATTCAGCACATTTTCGCTTGCAATTTTCTAACCTAGAGGAAAACGTTGGACTTACCTCATATGTTGAATTATCTGTCGTTCTGAGTATAGTATTTATTGCAAACTGTCCATTTGAATGAATGCGGTGACAGTTACACCACAGTACGCTTCTCTCCTGCTGCAGAAAGCAAGTTAAAAGGACTTCAAGCTGTGACCTCAGAGGCAGGCACAGCCGCTCCCATCCTTCAGCCAACCTTCTGGGGAGAGCAGGTTAGACGACAGTAAAGCTGGCTCGCTACATAGCAATACTTTCAAATAAAGCATTCTGTGCTGGGAGCTGGGGGATTTACATCCAAATTCAGCTGGCTAGAGTCAATGCTGCTTCTATGCTTGAAAATATTAAGCATTTCACTGCAGTCACTTAATGCAAGAAACTATCTGAGGCGACTTCACAAACCCTGTCATTCTGTTCAGAGACTAAAGAATGAGCACCGCATGCATAATTCATGCATTAAAACCTTCAATGCACTTCCTGTAGTCCCTGTTCTATCCAGTAATGGGCTATTGATCACCTCATCGCTAAGACAATTGGAGCTCCGCGATTGGTTTATTTCCGCAAATAAAATTACAACCTAAATCACAGGCAGAAACCTCCAACCCTGCAGCATCCACTGGGGTAAAACACTCACATAGCCGGAATGGTATTTGCATATTGCAGAATGTTTGAACTGGACTCTTCCGAGGAAATGCTATAACATCTGTTTACTTTTATTCAAAACACATCATTTCTGCAGATTTAGGCTGAACATTTTATATTAGAAGTGAGATATATAGAGTTGATTTTTTCCTATGATTTCTGGAAAATCAACAGGGCTAAACTGAAAATTAAGAAAAAAGAACAATGATGAATTGCTATAAATCATACTCTAGGAGATTTCCATATGGGCTCATTTGAATAACATTTCTTAGAAGATTTTAAGTTAAAAATAATTAATTTTTATTTCAATAATATGGAAGAGGATTCCTTTTAAAAAAATCATCATAGTGAGTACATCATTGTTCATCACCACTGACTATTTTGGATCCTGAGCACCTGTACACTGCGTGTGTCAGTAGTTCTGAGAGCCCTTTTTCTCAGAATTTAAGCTCCTAAGAACATGCCATGATTTCTACTAGTTTTTTCATTGCCTCAAAAAACAAGTAAGCTTTAAAACTAATTATGCTTTTTATTATGCTAATATTCATCAAGAGAAAACACAGGTAGCATTTTGAAATATCACAGTAGTATTTGGAAAAATTACCATAATGAGAGATCCATGTAAAATGAAATGGCAAATGCATTTAATGTACAAGGAATGTTTGTCTAAGTCCCAAAGTATCTTCATTGTAAAAACTAATTAAACTTTATTCACCAAAGAGGACAGATGTTATTAAGATTATTTAGAAGCCTAATGCCATGCCTTCCCAAAGCCTTTTCATACATATATACATATATATACTATATACATTTTATATTTTGTATATACACAGGTACCACATACACAAAAAGGCAATATTTCTGTCTCATCACACCTTGCCATTTGTAAGACCAGAGCAAAACCTTCAAATTCATGCTCAGGACTGGAGTAGAGAATAACTCTTAGAGTATAATCAAGGTTTCCCATCTAAAGATTATACTACAGAGAGCAACTCACTCTTGAAGGAAGCATGATAATGGTGATTTTCAGGCAATAAACCAGTTAAAATTTATACCAGCCTGAGAGGGCAGTAGGAGCCCTGAAGGCAACAGCAATCGAGTTTAGGGATGGTCAGGGAGATCGTTTTTCCTTCCAAGTGCAATAAGAGCATAACCTTTGCTAGGCCAGTGAAAAAATAGGTACATTCCACTGATAAAGATTATGCTAAAATATTCTAAATGTGTCTGAGAAATTAACTCTCCAATTACTATATACGTTATATCTTCCATACTCCTCATTGTTCTGTTGTATCCAACTCAGATTCTATTTGTGCATTTAAAAATACATATTGCTTCTAACATAAAAAAATTCAAGTAAACTACAAGTAGACTTTATTTTATAATATTTAATTGAGTAATATTGTTTATTCTTTATACAAAAGATCTCTAACACTTAAAAGTTTTAGAAGTTATAGCTAAGGATAAATTTCCTGCCAATGACAGGGACAGAATAAAGGGAAAAAGTAGGTAATTAAATAGTTAATAAATACCTAATCCTACTAGGGAGTTGTAAGCTATATATATATATACATATATGTATTGATTCAGCAATATATATATATACATACACACAATATATATATATATATATACACATGCATATATATATATAAGCAATATGTATATATATATATATATATATATGTATATATGAGACCTCTGTAAGTTAATGATTACTTAAGAAAGCATGTTTGCTTAACTACAAAACAAGAAGGCTTGCTTAGCAGTGAAGCCATGAGACAGAAGCATGAGACATGCCTCCAAACAATAAACCAACGGTGGCATGATATCCATATCCTGCCCAGTGAGGTCAGTAAGTTAATGATCCTAGGACATGCTCTCTACAAACATAAAAAAACAGTAATTTGTGGACCTAACTTGACCATGTAGGGACAAGGAAACTCCCCTGCTCAAGCTGAAGAAGGAGCTGATGATGGAAGCATGATGTTTACTCAAGAAAGATAAAGAAGTTCTTCTTCCCCACGTCATTTTCCTTTGATTATAAAACTGTAGCCCAGTAAGTTATCAAGGCATGGCACCCTCTTGCCTGCCCAGTTGTAAACATCAGAAGTATCCTATTCTAATAAATCACTTCTTATCTTTCACTGTGCCTCTTACTGAATCTTTTCTGCCCTGAGACATGAAGAACTGTGGTACCAGAGTTCTTCAGAGACCCCAAAATGACACCAAATGGTTTCACCAAGAGTTTTATCAGTTTAATCATCTAGAAGCAATTTTGTATGAAGATAATGTCCAATTTAAAACTAATAGAAAATCACAAACATTGAAATTTAGCTTATCATCTATAAGGATATAGTGTACAAGCATTTAGGAGATATAAATTGCTCACAAAACAAAAAATCATTACAAATATAAACATTGTAAATTTAAATTCTCTGAATTGACATGATTCACTAGTGTATAACCAGGTGGATAGGAAAAGCATTAGCTTTGTCCTTCTCTCCTTCTGCAGTGAGTGAGAGGAGAGTCAATATTTTTCTCGCATACAAATTTCCAAGACCCAGATCTAAAATGATGATGACAACTTTGGACCTACTTGGTGAATTTTCAGATTCAACTGTTTTAAATGTGGGGAGAGAACACACACACACAAACACCTCATCAACCTAGAGTAGACCAAGATTAGACTCAGCAGAGAAACGTATGGCCTAAGAAAAGCTATGAGATGGTAAGTCCCTAGGAAATCAGGGTAGGGGAAACCTTGAGGGGAAACCCATGAGTAAAAACAACCAATTGTACTCCCAGATAAGAAAAAGCCCAAGAAAGTAACAAGAACCTATTTCCATTTTCCAGAAGTCTGACTATGCCTAAGAAACACACTTAACCTATCTTTTCAAGTGTATGGAAAACAGAGAGGTGTCTCTTTTAGATGAATTTGATCTCTTTGCAGATCTAGAGGCTTTCCAATATGTTGAATTTATAATACATATAAAATATGGAGCAAACTCTGTAATGTATAATAGGCTCAATAAATTGAATCAAAAGTTATGAATAAATCAAAACATATTTAGTCAGCTAAATCTGCAATATCTATTAAGATATATACCTAACCTGTCATTTGGAAAAATGCATAATTTATATTCATTTTAAGGATACATAATGCCATGTAGAATTAAGAAAATAATTTAGTCTGCCAAATTTTCTACATTCCTGAGCTCAAGGGGAGTGGGAGCAGGCTGCATTTATTTTCCAAGATTTAAGACATTATTTCCCTTTTTTTCAAGTTGTCCTAACTATAATATAGTCGTCCCCTAATTATAACACATTCATTCAATCAAAGATATTTATTATGTACTTTCTTTATGAAATGAATTGTGCTACATGCTAGGAAGACAAATATGTATAATGACGGCTTCCAAGATATTCATACTTTAGTGAAAAAAACACATAAAGACATAGATGCCCGGTGATGACTATAATCACTTCTGATATGTGTTAAGGTATGCAAATGAGATAACTACTAAAGCATGATGCGACTGCATGCTAAGTAACTGATAGATAAGTGTTATACATGAGGCAGAGCAGTAGAAGAAATTGTGTATTCACCACCTGCTCATGGGGCATTAGGAAATGATTCATGGAGAGGTGATATTTAAATTTAATATTTAAATCTGAGTGGTAAATAAAACTAACATGGACTATAATGTTTCACAAATCTGAAATTAAATTCAAACTTTTGAATCTTTTACCCAGCAGAACTTGAGTCTTCTTGCCCTGCAAAGTAAATCCAAGGATAACGCTGAGATGTTGTGAAGAAAAGTGCAACATTTATTGTAAGGCACCAGATAAGGAGTGTGGGGCAGTTAATCTTCAAAAATCTAACACTCCCAGATGAGTTTCAGGGAGCATTTTTAAAGGCAAACTGAGGGAGAGGCGTCCCAGGGTATGTGATCAACTTATGCACAATTCTCTGATTGGTTGTTGGAGAGGTAACAGGCAATGTCACTGGTTAACATTATCAGTCCTCAGCTTCCCATAGATCATGGGCATCAAGTAGTTCTCCCATTTGGTAGGATTTTAGCATCTGTTTAAAAACTTAGGAATTATATTTGAGATACTGTTACCTAGGTAGCTTAGGGAAGAACTAAAGATTCTGTGACTGCCATATGGCTGATTTATTATTTAAATTGTTACCAGCTCTCCTGGCTCAAAGGACTTACAACATGGTTCAGTGTTAAAGAATTCACCTGCTAATGCACAAGACATCAGAAACATGGATTCGATTCCTGGGTCAGGAAGATCCCCTGCAGGAGGAAATGACAACCCACTCCAGTATTCTTATCTGTAAAACCCCATGGACAGAGGAACCTGGAGAGCTATAGTCCATAGGGTCTCAAAGACATGACTGAGCAAGCATGCACTCCTGCTCAACTGCTACTTTTATCACTATATATTCACATCTTTGATGCTGGGAAAGATTGAGGGCAGGAGGAGAAGGGGATGACAGAGGATGAGATGGTTGGACGGCATCACCAACTCAATGGACATGAGTTTGAGTAGACTCTGGGAGTTGGTGATGGACAGGGAGGCCTGGTGTGCTGCAGTCCATGGGGTTGCAAAGAGTAGGACATGACTGAGTGACTGAACAGAGCTGATTCACATCTTTTCCATGATTAATTCTTGAGCCAGGCTTTTGTAACTCAGGAGAGACCTGGGAAAATACAGCTTTTCTACAAACAGAAGGCAGGCTGAGAACCTGGGGTAGATATCTGCTGCACGAAGGTGCCATAGGGTCCTACTGTGTTACAAAGTTATGTGACCATGGCATGATACCCATACTCCATTAACATGAGTTTTATCATGTAGAAATCAAGTAAAACCTCTATCTCTTTATCTTTTTGTAAGAATTAAATAAATGGCTTAGACTACAATAATTAAAATACAATTTTTGTAGTCATGCAGATGAGAGTTTAAATCCCGCCTTGATTTCCTCATGTCTAAATACGAACTTCATTGTCATCACAGAGTTATTAGCAAATTCAAATATTGCAATGTCTTTATGTCACTTAACACAGTTCTGACACAGTAAGGAATTTAGAAATAGTAATTTATTTTCTTCCAAATCTGTCTTGAAGGGAAAGTCATTTTTAGTAAGGAGAAAAGCATGCATTTGTGGAGAAACAGAACATCGCATGACGTGCTTGAGAAACTTAAGTATCTATTTTATAATTTTGGATATAATACATATATTTTCAGGTGATGACACAAGATTATACAAAATCTGATAGCAAAATAGTTAAAAATTATGATTCTTTACAACATTTTTAATACTGTCAAGGGGTTTGAAGCTATTCAACAGAGAAAGAGATATTTAAAAATTTCACCAAGAGAATAATATGACTAGGTTTTATGATTGGAGGATAGATTGGGTGCAGTAACAGATTAAAAGAATGTGTTTCTGTTTATAATAGCCAGGACATGGAAGCAACCCAGATGCCCATCAGCAGACGAATGGATGAGGAAGCTGTGGTACATATACACCATGGAATATTACTCAGCCATTAAAAAGAATTCATTTGAATCAGTTCTAATGAGATGGATGAAACTGGAGCCCATTATACAGAGCGAAGTAAGCCAGAAAGATAAAGACCATTACAGTATACTAACACATATATATGGACTTTAGAAAGATGGTAATGATAACCCTATATGCAAAACAGAAAAAGAGACTCAGATGTATGGAACAGACTTGTGGACTCTGGGAGAAGGCGAGGGTGGGATGTTTCAGGAGAACAGCATTGAAACATGTATATTATCTAGGGTGAAACGGATAACCAGCTCAGGTTGGGTACATGAGACAAGTGCTCGGGCCTGGTGCACTGGGAAGACCCAGAGGGATCGGGTGGAGAGGGAGGTGGGAGGGGGGACTGGGATGGGGAGTACATGTAAATCCATGGCTAATTCATATCAATGTATAACAAAAACTACTGTAATGATGTAAAGTAATTAGCCTCCAACTAATAAAAATTAAAAAAAAAAAAAAAAAAGAATGTGCTTAATAGAATACCACTTTAGTCCAACAGAAGTGACGAGGGCCTCCACAAAGCAGAAACAGAGATATTCTAGAACTATTTAAACATTAAACCGGTAGGACTAAATAGGATTAAAAGACAGGGAGAAATCATGGATGACTTTAAGACGGGCCTCTCAACGTACTCCTCCTCTCACCTCTATCCAAAAAAAAAAAGAAGGACCACTGATGTTATGAGAAGATGGTGAGGTAATTAGATTACAACATTGAATGTAACAAAAAAAGAGGTATACCAGGAAACAAGATGAAAAGTGTGTAAAGAACTGGATACTTATAGAACTTTCATTAGACACTTGGCTAAAGAAGCTATACTTCACTAAACAGGTCTGGGAGTTGTCAGAATTGTTTTAGCTATGGAAGTGGAGAGAACAACTTAGGTTTGAAAGTGTGTTAGAGAAAAGAAGGTGGAGGAAGAAACACTGAGATGTAGATAAAATGTACACAAAAGCTTTACATTAAATAAATATTTTGACATCATTAGTAAGTAGACTACAAAAGGGAAAACTGCTAATACGTGTTAAACACATACAATAAGGCTAGAACACACTTAGTACTTTAATACACTGATTTAATTTGATCATCACAAAGCTCTTGTGAGACAAGTAGCATTCACCTTCACTTACCAATAAAGCCTCCCACTCAAAGTAAGATTAAGAAATTTGATCAGGTCACGTGACCAATGAACAAGTGAGCCTGAAGTCAAATCTAGATTTTTCCAAGTATACAATTCACAACCCTTCAACCATATAAAGCTGTTGAACTACTCCCAAGAACTGTCTCTGCTCTTGTGTGTCCCAGAAGACCAACAAATAGTGAGTTTTGTATTAAAAATATATCTGGCAATCACTACTTATTTTAAAAATAAAATAAAAAATTAAAATATGGAAAACAAAAAATCATTTATTATTGTTCCAAATACATAATATTTTACAGTGGATTTGCCATTTCCTTCTCCAGGAGATCTTCCCAACCCAGGGATTGAACCCGGTTCTCCCACATTTTAGGCAGATACCATCTGAGCCACCAGGGAAGTTCATATATCTATATACTTATCTCCAAATGCACATTTTGCAATTATGTCTAAATTAATTCATAAAGAAGACATTATGATTCCTTTTGGTAGATAAGAAAACAGGCTGAGATAGTTTTAAGTAACTTTCACAAGGTTAGAACGATATAAAGAATAACACAGAATTAAAATTCCACATGACCAAAGCCCAGATTTATTACACTGTGATTTCCTTTAATAATATTCTTTTAAATTAGCCAAGAAATGAAAGAAACAAACCTACAACTATCAACACAGATGTATGCTTAATGCTAGGGGAAAATGCCGAACTCATATATCATAATTCCTATTACGTAAAATTCAAAAATAAGCAAAGTGATAGATATTATATTTTGCCTAAAGGTATATGTATATAAGATACATGAAACTTAAGGTCTGGATATAAATATCAAATTCTGGATTGTACTTACTGCTAAGGAGAGGAAGAAGGTTGTTATTGGGGAAGAGGAATACAGAGTTTATTTACATACACTTTATTAAGCTGGTAGTGGGCACACATCTTTCAGTTAAGGGAAAAAAAAAATAGCCTTAGGGATCAGGTATCCTAACATGTCCCCAAATTTGAGTGACATTGCCCATGCAACATTAAAGAATTCTAATTCCATTAATATATCTCAATATTTCAGTGAGCTTTAGTATACTCAAATTATTCCCAAGGTCTCATACAAATTACCCAGCTGTAGTTCAGTCAGCATAAGGAATGAAACTACTAAGAATTCTGCTAATGCTAACAGGTATAATTGAAAAATATAAAACTTTTTAAGTCTATGAAAAGTATAACTGCCAAATAATCATAATAATCCTTATTTAATTATGTTTACTTTAAGTTATCTTTAGAGTAGTTTTCCTTTTTAAGGGATTAAATACTCTTGAAGAAAGACACATTTAACTTTAATTCAGAGATACCAGCAGTCTATTCTGTCCCATGAGATTCACCAAACAGCTCTGCGTACATGCCACTGTATATCTCTGCTGCTGCCAAGTCACTTCAGTCGTGTCCAACTTTGTGCGACTCCACAGACGGCAGCCCACCAGGCTCCCCGCGTCCTTGGGATTCTCCAGGCAAGAACACTGGAGTGGATTGCCATTTCCTTCTCCAATGCATGAAAGTGAAAAGTGAAAGTGAAGTCGCTCAGTCGTATCCAACTCGCGACCCCATGGACTACAGCCTACTAGGCTCCTCCATCCATGGGATTTTCCAGACAAGAGTACTACATACCCCTTAGAAAAGAATTTTTAAAGTATAACCTTGTTTCTTTTCTCTAGTAACAAATTTCAATGTTTGCAAAATAGTCTGGTGTAAATAAATTTCTAGTGTCAAGATAATTTACTTTTACTTCATTATGTCTCAATTTCTCTTACTCAAAAAAGTATGTAAACTTTTAGGTCTTTAAGATTTCTGACCTTTTCGAAAAGAATGATTTGACCCATAAGTAACACCTTGGACAGAAGTTTTTATTCACATTCTTTCCTTTCTTATTTGACCATAGGTTCAATGTAAAGTGTAACTGTTATACTTTTATTTAATAAGGTGGTTTTGTATAAGTTCTTTTTCATATGAATACTTCACAGTGCACTTTATTTTTCTACCAAAAACCTGATTTCATAGCAAGATATTAATATTCCAGTAAGTTCTCTTGTAAAACATTTGCTTCATAGAATTATTGCATAAGACTTTGCTTCTTCATGAGTTTTATCTTTAGACTTGCAACTGTAATTTCCTGGAAAAGATTTTATCACTGGTATTTGTCCTGTGAAATTGGAGAGGCACTCATAAAGTACCTTAAAAATATAGTTAATATTTTAGCTGTAGGAAGTGGATGTGGGGATCTTTCTGAGTGAAGTGATACTTCACGGAAATATGGTTGTGGTTTAGTCACTAAGTCTTGTCTGACTCTTTGCCACCCCATGGACTATAGCCTGCCAGGCTCCTCTGTCCATGGGATTCTCCAGGCAAGAACACTGGAATGGGTTGCCATTTCCTTCTCCAGGGGATCTTCCCAACCCAGGAATCAAACCCGGGTCTCTTGCATTGCAGGCAGATTCTTTACCAACTGAGCTATGAGGGAATACAAGAATTTAAATTAAAAATAGAAAATTGACTGAATGTAGGAATTGAAAGTCTTTGTATAAGAATAACATATATTCTAGACTGACCCTTGGTGCAAAATCATCAGATGCAAACTTCTTGTCTAGCCAGTAATAATTATCTTTGAAAAATAATCCATAGGAATGATACAGAGTAAAACAGGTATATTAATTAGAAGGGAAAAAAGTCTGGCTTGGGAAATGCAGGAGTGAATTCAAAGAACACGTATCTTTCTTTCAATCCAGTTGACATTGACTTGAGCATTTTTTTTTTCCCCAAAATATTCATTGACATGGCAAATATTCACTGACACTGGCTATAGGTCAAAACCTAACTTGGTGCCAGGAATCTGAACATCATTATCTCCAGTGACTTAGAATCAGTGGTCTGTTGAAGCCAGCCCATTTTTAGAGATCATTTTAAATGTCAGAAATTTTGCAAGACAGTTGTTAAAGACAATCATCATTAATAATTAACTAATATAACCAGTACCTTGTTTACTTTAATAATTTTACAGTAATACATATTGAATTTAAACTTTATCTCCAGCCAAAATCCTTTTTCTGAACCCCAGACCCAGCAGGGTAGTTTTGCTCTTGATGTTTACACTGGTGTATCTCAGGCAGTTCACAAATAAACTCGACTTCCTTTCTCTAAATTTGGTTTTTGTTTTTCTCCTCGGTGCTAGAAAATGTTATTATCAATCATCTATTCATTCCAGAAATGGAGATATAATCTTTTTCTACTTGAAAGATTACCTATATGTTGATGAACTCAAAATTGTCTCTAGGCAAGATATCTTTTCTGAAATCCAACACATCAACTCCATAGTTCTGTTTGGTTATATCTTACTCTTAGATAACTGAATTCTCAATATTTCTCTCAAATCTGATCTTCTCCATTCCTTCCTATCCTAGTAAATGACATCTCCCTACATCATCCTCTTTATGCCTAAAGTCTATGGCTTGAACTCTTTTTGTTATCACCTTATTAGATACTGTATCCATCTATGTTTTCCTGTACTCATTGTCAATATTAAAGTTCCAGCTGTAATCACCTCTTGCTTAAACTACTGAAACAGTCTTAAAGATGAGCACTCCCTATCCACTCTGCTGCTGGCTAATCCATACCAAATACATAGTGAGATCACCTAAAAGGATTTTTTAATAGGCCAACGTGAACATATTGTTTACTGGCATAAAATGCTCAGTGTTTCCTGAACTAAAGCTAAGACAATATTCAAAATCTTCAGCACAGCATATAATGTCCTGTTGGCCTCTAGCTAATCCTACAGCTTCACCATGTTCTCTTTTCCCCCTTCTTACTATGTTCTAGTTAGTTGGGCTATCTCCCTGTTTTTCCTAACCTTGACTTTATTTTTCCTCTGTCAGTAATTTCTTTACAAATATTTTCTTGGCTAATTGATTCATCTTTCAGGTTATACAATTTTCTCTACCAATTTATAAACTAGGATTTTTCCTTCTATAATTCATTCTTGCAACACTCAATAACTTTCTTTTATAGCTGATCAAAATTATAATTAAAAACATGCTTTTGTAATTATTTAGCTAATGTCTTCCTTTTCTACTATATTATAATTTTCACTGCAGCAAAGACCATATTTGTTTCATTTGCCTTACATTTATCACAGGTATAATGTGCATCACTCTGATTGCTATAGAGGGTACCAGATATGTGCTGAATGTATGGAAGAATGAATCGATACACAGTGTGTGCTTGCTTTAGAGGGTTTGGTTATTCAAGTTTGAATTATCAGGCACTGTGATAGAGTTGATCACACAGAACTGAACTCAGTTCAGTTCAGTTCAGTCGCTCAGTCATGTCCGACTCTTTGCGACCCCATGAATCGCAGCACGCCAGGCCTCCCTGTCCATCACCAGCTCCCGGAGTTTACTCAAACTCATGCCCATCGAGTCGGTGATGCCATCCAGCCATCTCATCCTCTGTTGTCCCCTTCTCCTCCTGCCCCCAATCCCTCCCAGCATCAGGGTCTTTTCCAATGAGTCAACTCTTCGCATGAGGTGGCCAAAGTACTGGAGGTTCAGCTTCAGCATCAGTCTTTCCAATGAACATCCAGGACTGATCTCCTTCAGGATGGACTGGTTGGATCTCCTTGCAGTCCAAGGGACTCTCAAGAGTCTTCTCCAACACCACAGTTCAAAAGCATCAATTTTTCGGCATGCAGTTTTCTTCACAGTCCAACTCTCACATCATACATGACCACTGGAAAAGCCTTGACCAGATGGACCTTTGTTGGCAAAGTAATTACTCTGCTTTTTAATATGCTATCTAGCTTGGTCATAACTTTCCTTCCTGCTGCTTACCTTTAAACAAATATTTTATTTATTTTAGGTCTTTGGTCTAAGATTCTCATATATTGAACCTTCTATCTAAAAATCTGTACTACTTATCTCTGTTCCAGGATACTGGTCAGAAGACTTTGAACTTTTGCCACCCATGCTTGACAGGCTGCTCTGATTTTGTGTTCAAACTCATTCATCCTTAAGTGGGAAAGTTTTATTATCTCCACAACCTCTGCTTTGCCCCTGACCTACTTGACTTCTCTTTTGTCTTATGTATCCACTTTGGTTCAGCTAAACAGAACACTGATTAACTTCTATTAATTCTAACAACTTCAGCTGTTGTTTTAACTTTGCTTACTTTAGGGAGATTTTCCCCAGCCCTTTGATAATTTTCTTAGCTGGCTCCTAAATTTCTGGTAGTTTACAGATGATGTGTTCAAATCTGGTGTGGAGATAAATGCCAGAGAAGTTGATTTGACATCTATAACTTATCTAACCTCTGGTTTTCAGGGAGTGAGCGGATCTATTTCTGTATTCTCACCAACTAAGCTATCTCTTTCCTTCTTTATTAAAACCGGGAAAACTGTAGCTGCTGAAGATGCTCAGTATTTTTTTTTCCTATTTAATAAGTTCACAAGTATTATTTAATAGTAGAGCATATTGTCTAAACAAATAAAAATTAAAGAGCATTTTTTTCTCCTAACTTGTATTGTTTGTTCATTTAAAAAAAATATTTTTCTTGCCTTCCCAAAGAGTTATAAAGAGAGAGTCATTGGATCTAATAATTGAAAGCATAAGATCTCACTTCTTACACCCTTTAGCTTAGTATTGTATTTTATACTTGTTGTTTGTTCATAGCCAAGTTACTTAAGCCCCTTGCATTACAATATTTTATTTGTTAAATGCAAATGACAAAAACAAAAATAATGCTTCATAACAGAAATACTGTGAGATTTAATTAAATGAAAGAACATGAAGAAAAAAAAACTTACCTCATACAGTGCCTCAACATAGTGAGTATTAAAATTTTGTTAGTTACTTTTATCACATAAGCTCCTTGAAAGCTAGCACCACATTTTATGTTGCTGAATAATAGGCATCTAGCACAGAGCTCGCAAAGAACAGGTTTGTGACGAATGCTTATTGATTGATTGATGAATTCAAGCAAATTTTCTTTCTGAGTCCTTTTGCTTTATCAGGTTACAATGACCCAGATGATTCTATCTCAGGAAAAGGACACCGTTCAGATTTGAGAGATAAAAACTAGTTTTACAGAAAACAAAAGCTGGAAATGTTCATTGCTACTAAATAAGGCTTACAAGAAATGTTAAAGGGACTTCTCTAAGTGGAAAAGACATGACTACAACTAGAAATACAAAAATCATGAAAGGAAAAATCTTTGATAAAAGCAAATATACACCCAGGTGGTGCTAGTGATAAAGAACCTGCCTGACAATGCAAGAGACGTAAGAGACATGGGTTCAATCCCTGAGTCAGGAAGAT
Organism: Odocoileus virginianus; assembly: GCF_023699985.2. Lineage (NCBI taxonomy): Eukaryota > Metazoa > Chordata > Mammalia > Artiodactyla > Cervidae > Odocoileus > Odocoileus virginianus. The sequence goes on from NC_069697.1 coordinate 36,908,841, forward strand.
CCCCTGAAGAAGGGAAAACCCACTCCAGTATTCTTGCCTGGGAAATTCCATGGAGAGAGGAGCCGGACAAGCTACAGTGCATGGGTCACAAAGAGTCAGACAGGACTAAAGCAACTTAGCATGCAGCATGTACAAACCACTTATAAAGCTATACAGAAATCTCTCTTTTCTAACCATTCCTGTTTAGTCTCCTTTGCCAGTGCAACATTTTTATTGCCATCCCTTAAAGATTGAAAGATAGATCTCTTGCCATTTCATTTTCTCTTCCAAGTCATTCTCATCCACTCTAATGACTTGACCTACTATGCATAATGAAGCCAAACTTACAAAGTGTCTTCAGAGCGCGAGATCATTATGTGCTACAAGACTGAGCACACATATTCATACCAGAAACCTAGATTTGATATTTTATGTTTCCTTCTTCCTTTTTGGCTACCAGCTCATTTGTTTGTACTTAATAAATATATATTGATTTTGTCTACTTCTTTCTTTCCTCACTACTGTTAACATATTGTGAGTTATCATCAGAGTTTCCTGAATTAGTATGGTAATCTAAAAGTTTTCCCCGTGTTATTGTTGCTGTTCAGTTGATTTAGGTCATACCTGAATGGTCTAGTGGTTTTCCCTACTTTCTTCAATTTAGGTCTGAATTTTTCACAATCAGGCACAGTCAGCTCCCAGTCTTGTTTTTACCAACTGCGTAGAGCTTCTTCATCTTTGGCTCCAAAGAATATAATCAATCTGATCTTGGTATTGACCATCTAGTGATGTCCATGTGTAGCATCGTCTCTTATATTGTTGGGAGAAGATTATTACTATGACCAGTGTATTCTCTGGCAAAACTCTGTTAGTCTTTGCCCTGCTTTATTTTGTACTCCAAGGCCAAACTTGCCTGTTATTCCAGGTATCTCTTGACACCTACTTTGGCATTTCAGTCCCCTATGATGAAAACATATCTCTTTTTTTTGGTGTTAGTTCTACAAAGTCTTGTAGGTTTCCATAGAACCATTTAACTTCAGCTTCTTTGGCATTAGTGGTTGGGTCATAGACTTGAATTACTGTGATTTGTATCAAATACCTTATCATATCACCTAGAACAATATATTTTTTAACTCAGATTGCATTCTATTATTTACTAGCTTCAAACTGACCTGTGTTTTTCTACTACAATTAAGATGTTATTAAATTCTTCAACAGGGTATAACAGGTTCTGTATCACACTCTTCTCATCTTGTGAATTCTCCCTCCATTCACTACTTTCTAGTCAACCTGGCCATCCTAATTTTTTCCCAGACTCCATACATGTTGTGTTCTTGGCCTAGAATGTTCTTCCCACATATCATGTCTTAATCAACTTTGTCTCATCTTTGAGTTTATAACTTAAAGTTTACTTCTTCTGGGAAACATTCCTGGTCCTCCTACTCTTCCTCTTTGCAGGCTAGGTTAAGTATCCTGTAATGCATTCTTATCATACCTGTACTTTTTCTGGGTAATACTTACAGCAATCATAATTAAATGCTTGTATAATATTTTTTTAATTAATACCTGACTCCTCTAATGGCAAAGATCACTTTTGTCTCACTTAATTTTTTATCTCTGTTATTTATCACTGCATTTGACATGTAGAGAGTGCCAAACACATTTTTTGGACTCATAGTGGCACAATTTATGATTGCATTGCCTATTAACAAGGCATAATTCTTTAGGATGAAAAATTGGCAACACTAATGGAGTTGGCCTAATAGATCTGAACTTTCTGCTTCCAAATAAATAGTTTATACTCAACTTTGGACCTTTGGTTATAGATTTTTATATCTTTAGCTTCATTCTAAAATAGCTGTTCTTTGATCCCAGGATTTTTGCCTCCTCAGCTTACCACATCTTCCCTAATCTTTAACTCTGCTTTGATCCTTGATGCATATCACCCTGACCACTTTCACTTATGCTATGGTAGCCTGTTCTGACTTTGTATTCAAACTCATCATCACCTGAGTGACAGAATTTCATCTTCTCCATAATCCTACTTAAGCTCTGTCCCTTTTGAATTTATTTTTGTCCCAGATTCTCATCTTGTATCATAGCCTAAGACAGGTCATTAATCATTATTAATTCCAGTTATTTTCAACTTGTTTCTTTATTTTTCATTCTGCTGTCCTGGGGAAGCTCACTTCAGCTTCTTATTTACTGGTCCTTATTGCTGTAGAGAAATGTTTATCAAACTTTACATGATATGGATCACTCCATAAACTTTTTTAAAATACAAATCCTGAGGCCTCACTCTAAGAAATTCTCATATATATAATCTGGGTTGGAGTTCCCAGATTTGCATTTCTAGTAAACTCCTGGGTCAAGCTGATATTAATAGTCTTAAAATCACACTTTGAATAGCACTATTGTTACAGTTTAAATCAAGTTTATTAAAACGGGTAGAAAGTGTTGTCTGAAGTTGTGCTTTAATTTTTCTTAGATCTGGTAATCATGATCTAAGCTACTTCCCTGTTTTCACTTTGTAAGCCTTTGACCACCCATGAAGTATTCTTGAGGACCCTTTTCTATAACAAATATAACTGTTTATGTTGCCTTTTATGTTACTTAGAAACACAGTTTATTCTGTTCACCTGTCATTGACCATAGTCAGTTTGTTTTACCTTAGGAGAAGATGTGTATTTTAAGGACTAAATACACAACATTTCATGAGCTCTAGCCTGAAGTTTGGTCCTGAGTCTCACATATATTAGCTCAAAATTCAGTTTATTCATTTCTAAAATTAGAAATATAATAGTAGCCTCATTATTAACATCCATCTCATAGGAATGTTGCATTGATTGGTCAAATGAAAGAATTTGGGGAAAAAAACCCAGCATTTCCTGCCATTCAAGAGTGCAAAATGTTACTAAAACTGATACTTTATTTTATGCTTCTTTTTCCTCAATAGCATGTAGCATAAAGTGAAAGTAAGTCACTCAGCTGTGTCCAACTCTGGGACCCCATGGACTATACAGTCCATGGAATCCTCCAGGCCAGAATACTGGAGTGGGCAGCTGTTCCATTCTCCAGGGAATCTTCCCAACCCAGGGATCAAACCCAGGTCTCCCACATGGCAAGCAGATTCTTTACCCATTGAGCCACCAGGGAAGCCCAAGAATACTGGGGTGTGCAGCCTATCCCTTCTCCAGCAGATCTTCCTGATCCAGGGATCAAACCAGTGTCTCCTGCAGTGCAGGTGGATTCTTTACCAGCTGAGCTACCAGGGAAGCCCTGAACCTGGCACAAATTAATGTTCAGTAAAAGTTTAAAATTACAATACTTAATTCTGTCATAAAATTTATGAACATAGCTTTGCTTAGAACTTGCAAAAATTTTTGATTCAGTCAGGATACTCCAATATAATATGTGTATATGTATAACACAGAGAATATGTATAACATATAGAATATATATGTATAGTATACAGGATATATATGTGTTTATAGATAAAGATATTTATTCTAAGGTATTGGCTCAGATGGTTGGGCTGTGTGGGGATGGCAAATAAGAAATCTCTAGAGTAGCAAGAAGGTTGGAAATTTGGCAGGAGTTGATGCTACAGACTTAAGGCAGAGTTTGTTCTTCTCTGGGAAACTTCAGTATTTTCTCTTAAGGCCTTCAAGTGATTAGCTGAAGCCCTTCCTCTTCATGGAGACTGATCTGCTTATTTAAATCCAACTGATTTTAGATGCTAACCACATCTACAAAATATCTTCACAGCAAAACCGAATTAGTGTTTGATTAAATGACTGCATATATAGCCTAGTCAACTGAAACATAAAATTAGCCATCATAACTCCTTTTATCTACAGAACAAAAATCAAATTCTCTCTTCGTGTTTAAAAATCTCCATGATCCAATTCTCTTCTAATTTCTCCCTCCTGAATAGTGAAACTCCTTTTCCAAGTTCCATTGCTTCTAATTATTCATCTCCATGGGAAGTACTTTCTCATAGTCATTGTAACTTGTTATCCCTCTGTGTTATCACCCTATGTACTTAATAAATTTTTTTTTTGTATTTGTTAAAGCTCCCTGATTGTGGGAACTATGCTTTCTTTTTATGCCTATCCCCTACAGAGAATTTTCACCATGGCACTCAAAGGATATGTTGAATTTATCATTTCTCAGCAAAAAGTTTCAACAATGGTTTAAAACTTATTTCATTTCATTTGAAGGAACATTTTAAAAATGTAACCTATTGGCAAATTGTCCATCCCTTGTTTTAATAATGATAAACTTTACTAAAATATAATATTTAGTAAATAAGATGCTTAATATTTTGGCAATATATTGGGTGGATAAAATACCAGGCGGACATATTTTTAATGACAATATTATGAGCTGAATTTTATTGAAATTATATATTTTCTCACTACTCATTCAGAAAAAAAAAAAAGACCATTTATTCATTTTCAAATTCAAGGGGCAGGGAATAAAACAGCAGGAACTCAGGCAATTCAGCAATCCATCTATCTTGAGAGGAATAAAACACTATTCCACTCTGTACTGGCTGGCACAGCTCTTCACCAACAATCCCTCATTTAGATATAAAAACAAACTGGCCTTTGTGTTTTGTTTATGCTGTCACCAGGGCATTACTCTCAAAGCACTTCAGCAACACAAAAATGATGCTGCTGTCTCTTACAGGAATAGCTAAAAAATATTCATGAAAAGTGCTACTCGAAGAGGGTATTTATCTCAGTTCGCTTTCTCATTGTGCAACAACAGAGATGTTTAACTAAACTCCTTATTTTCTCAAGATCCCTCATACTTTCTCCTTTTACATACTTCTACGTACAATCCTGAACTGTGGGACATTTAATAGATACCTATAAGAGAAATGATACAAATTGACAAATTTACTGAAGAGCTTCCTCCTTACCTCCACTTCCACCTAGTATTCAAAATTCTCATCTAATAAACAGAGAAGTGAACAGCCAGATGTCATAATGTTATAGGTGAACTGATAAAAATAATCGCCAGATTTAGAGGAAAGAGAAAGGATAGGCTGGCTAATCTCCTTGAGATAGGGAAGCAGGTCAGGAAAGTTTCATTCAATTAAGTGTTAGAAAAGAGTAAGCATTTTCTAGATGGATAAGGTGGCAGACAAAGGTCTTATTCCAGACAAAGGGAGCCACATAGAAGAAGTACTTCATTCTGTTTGAAGAATGGTAGAGAATGAGGCATAACTTGGAGTGGAAAAGAAACACAAGCATTATTTTCCATCTCATGGATATCATAATTTGATTTCCAAGGTCAACAAGCTTCAGGATTATGTTTTGGGTTTTCTACACAACCCTGATTTTATTCACAGAACAGATGCAGAACAAATAGTTACTTAATGCATACACATGTAATTAACATTTCCTGAGTTTCTATATGTAACAAACAAATATAACTAAAAACTAAACATGAAAGCAAAACTGGCCAAGATCTCATCACTAAATAATAAATATGGCAATTAACTGTAAATCAAGATAGTTATATAGAAAAAAGTCTTTGAAAATTAAGAATATATATTGTTTCCATCTCTACACCTACTCTGTGGATTCCTACTTTACTATTTTGGTTTACAATATTTTCTCTCCTCTGCCTTTTTCGAGGCTTCATTTTCTTTCATTTACATATCCTGATTTTACCTATTTCAAAGAGAAGAGAGGAAACAGAAGTGATAATGATTAAATGTCTTGTTTTGGCCAAGCATTCTGAGTGTTTTATATAAAACATCTTACTGATTCTTACAACAACCTTTAAATTAAGGAAAGTAAGCATTGTCTGCTTGTGTCACTACTATAAGAACAGACAAGTATGACTCAAAGAAGTTAGTAATATTCCCAGGAAGATATAAACAGTTAGTGAAGGAGCTGAGAGTTGAGTAACCAGATCACCTTTATCCCCAAAGCTCTGCTCATGTGTTATTTTCTCTCAGAACCATCCTCTTAGGTCATCAATCTCTACTGCTCTCTCCTTTCTATGAATTCTTAAGATCAGCATTTCACACCCTAACATTTAACATTTTTTCTAATAATCCTTCAGGTTAATTTCATGTCCACACATGGATCATGAGATCTTTGATGGATAGAACCACAGCTTATGCTGTTTTCTTTTAATCACCCATTGAATTCCAAACAGTGCTGATTACGTAGCGGCTCCCTTGAAACATCTGCGGATTGATCAGGCTGCATCTTCAGGAGTTTTATCCCTTGTTTTTCTGTCGTATAACCCTCTCTCCCCAGTGATGAATCATCGCGCATTGGCAGTGATCATGGGAAAGATGTAAGGAGGTTATTTTCTCATATGGAGTGTATCTTCAATTTTTGCATATCCTAACAAAGGGTATCTATATTACCTTGTAGTTTTACTACTAATAATCAGTGAATCTGCGCAAGCTACTACTTCCCAGGTATTTTGTGAAGGTCAAAAGTGATTATGTAATAAATGAATGTTTTAGACTCTAGAGTAATGAAATATAGGTATATGATTATAATATTTAAAAAATAGTCTACTTTCTAGATTATTTATTTATAAATGATCCATATTTCTGAGTTCTTACAAAATTTATCCTCGAAGCTATCGTATTGATTCAATTTGATTGAATCAATGTCTTTGCTTCAAAAGAAAAAAAAAATCAATGCCCGTATATACTTAACTGCCCTGCTAGGGAAAATGGTCCAGCTTTGATCACAAACAGCATTACTAAATGGAACATTAGGAATTTCCGACCATAGGAGAGAATTTGGGATGTATTGAGTGGTAAAAGAGATGAGCACTACTGCTGCCTGTTCTTACTGCTAGAACAAGGTAATAAATCAGGAGTAATACAGTGACATGGCTTGAGCAAAACCAAAGATAAACTGATGACATTTTAAAAGTGTTCATCTTTTCATTGGTTTAAATATAAACAGTAACTGGGTGATAAACTACATATGTATCATGTATGTCAATCTGTGTAAGAATTCTAACTTTGTCAACTGCAGCACTTAAAAGGGTAGTTTTAACTGCACAATAATAAAAATTATTACCACATACAATAAAGAATTTGAGGAAAGTGCTCATTACTAACCTCAGCCATAGAGTAGTGGAAAGCGTCTGCTACTAGCTGTGTCTGAAAGGCAAAGGCAGGGTTCGATCCTGGCAATCCTCAGGTGGCTGAGAATAAAGACTCAACCCTTAACTGCTGAAAAGGAGCCTTCCTCACGTTTGGGTCAGGGTCATGATTCCTTGGGAAACAAACAGAACTGACTTTCTGTGATATTTTAACATAGAAGAGATGCTAAAAGAAGGTTCAGAAAGAGAGTTGGAGAGAAGAATGTATGGAGAAATAGAGATTCACACTAGTTCCCCTGCCCCCTCTGTTGGGTGATGGTAGTGTGTGGGAGAGGTGGACAGAAAACCCCTCCTTGAGATTTGGATGTGATTTTGAATGCAGGGTGCTGGCTTTCCTTCCTGCTTGCAGGTTACTGAGCACACAATAGCAGATGTTTCTAGTGCTGTCAGGTCCTGGGAACTGGACAGCTGAGAGATGACCACAAGGCATAGACAGGGAGAAGCCCTGTGTGCAGCCAAGCCCACTCTGCTTTCCCCTGGTACTCCATGATGCATGTGAGAACTGTGAGTTTCCTATTAGTTTAGGTAGTCCACTGCCACATTTGGAAGCTCTGACCTAGGGATCAGTCTTGTAAGAGGTATGCTGGTAGAATGAAGTGATAGTAACACAGATAGCGGGAACAACTCTCTGAGGGAATGTGGTTTCCTATCCATAAGACTGCCCATCTCAGGAAGCTGCGAGGAGAGCTCACTGACTCTTAAACTTCCTCTGTGTTACCCTTGAGAGGCAGCTAAGGGTATCAGCTGGATAAAACAAGTGCCGAAGACCAATTGGATTCAAGATTTAACAGCATTAGGCATACATATTTGTATGAGTCTCATGTACTAGAACTTGCTGCTGGAAAGAATCTCAGAAACATGGTGAGAAAAGGACTACCCTTCTGATTTATCAACTCGATGTAATTTGACACAAGTTATATCAGCAGCTTCTGTGCTTTGTTGGTGCATATACTTGTGGTCCTTCTAAAAAGTACGATTATTTGTCTCCTATGGATTGGTGTCCAGTCAGATCCCTTACCACCTCATATTTATCAAATTATATTTTCAAGTATAAAGAGAAAAAAATTTGTGTGTATGTCTAAAATATTTTATCTTGTTGGTTTGAGCTCAATGTTCAATTTACTGATGCAATACATTGAATACTGATCTTATTTTTCAAAGTATTGGCTATTGGGGCTATATTATTGCAAACTGTTATCATATTTAATTTTCCCATGTTTGCACTGAACTCTGTAGAATATGATTTAGTCTACCACCTTCATTGTATATACCTAGAACTACAACTCTGTCACCAAACTTAACAAGCAAAGCACAAAAGGGAGAAAATACAGATGTGGGTTTAAGTGTTAAATAATAAATAAAATCCTAGCAAATCAAATGAATTAAAAGAATATTCTGGGTAGAAGAACAGTTTGATGCTGGGAAATCTATGAATTATTATAGAAAAGTGAAAGTGAAGTTGTTCAGTCGTGTCTGACTATTTGTGACCCCACGGACTGTAGCCTGCCAGGTTCCTCTGTCCATGGGATTTCCCAGGCAAGAATACTGAGTTGGGTTGCCATATTCTTTTCCAGGGGATATTCCCAACCCAGGGATCCAGCCCAGGTCTCCCTCATTGCAGGCAGACTCCTTACCATCTGAGACACCAGGGAGTCCCTTGATAGATAGATTCAATGTGGACTGTAGAAAGGGGAGAACAATTAAGCTGAGTGAGAGAGGGGTGTGCAGCCACTAGACTCACTCAGTAGTGAAGCGAGAGCTGCTAACACTAGCCCAGGGCAGCACAGGTGTGTGAGCATCAGTAAAATGAATAACAGATTTGTATAAGTCATGGGTCTGCAGAGGTATTTTAAAATGAAATGGATCAAGGAACGTTAAAGTAACAAGTATGAAGGGTGTAAATCTAAAATGTAAGAATCTTACAAATGTTCATAAAGATGAATATAAGAATCTTGAAAGGATGTTAAAAATAAAATTATTTTTAAGTGAAACATTAGGAAAGAAATTTATGTAACCATGAGATATGGCCAAATTATATAATGCATAATATTAAAATATTATTTTGAAGAATTTGTGATATAAAAATTTCAAAATTCAACACACTAGAAGATGAAGTAAAAAATTGAATATTAAAATTAATGTATCTGTGACTTCAAAATATCTCAAGGTGTTAACAAAAGCTTATATCTGAGATGCAAGATTATGAGTTATTTCTCTTATTCTAAATTTTTTTTTCAAAATAAGTGTGCATTTTTTAAATTAAAGGACTTCTGTTATAGGTCACTTACACAATTATTTCCTCTGATCATTATAATAATTGCTTTATTGTTACCCTTTGTGCCATAGGAGGCACATTGAATGACTTGCCTATACTCTTATCATTAGAGACCTAGAATTCAAATTTAAGTTTTGTTTAGTTTTCTTCACTGTAACACATACAAATGTATTCTTTTTTCACCATTTTGAAAAAGGAAAGAAACCCATCATTTCAACTGTTCATGAAAATTTCTAAGCAATTCAAGTGTTATTGACTAATAGATGATTTAGTAATCCAAATGAAAATATATATGTCAGAATTTCATATCCTTTCCATGTCAAGCTTTTGCTCAGAATAATTTAACATTTGTATGATAGAAGAATAATATAACAATAATTTAAAAAGCAGGTTACATTATCTAAAGATGGAAAAATAAGGTTCAGAGCAATAATTAAATCAGTAATTACATAGCAATTAATGTTTTCCTGTAAGGCATTATGCTGAGGCTTAAAAAAGGTACAAGACATAACTCTCTCCCTTTACAGGTTTTATAATCTCACTTAGAAACTATATGTGAAAAATCAAAATAACAATAAAGGGTTAAACTAAAAATTAAGACTATAAAACAAAGGATAAAATTAGAATGTTTTAAGTGTTTGCTAAATAGTGGGCACTGAGAGGAATTTGCTACATATCATCTCAATAATTCTTGAAGCAACAGGATGTATGATGTGTCTGATGAGGCAGAACCTAATCGGAGGAAATCCAGAAGGAATTTCTTTTTAAAAAAGTCATTTTATTTGTCCTCAGTAACCTAATAGGTACCTGTTTTCCTGGGGAAAGATAATAATAGTACTTTTTATGACCTGTTAAATTATGGCTCATCTCTCACAAGAGCAGAGTACATTTTCCAAGAGGTTGAGTGAAAGTTGTTCAGTCAAGTCTGACTCTTTGCGACCCCATGAATTATATATACAGTCCATGGAATTCTCCAGGCCAGAATACTTCGGCCTGAGTAGCCTCTCCCTTCTCCAGGGGATCTTCCCAACCCAGGGATCGAACCCAGGTCTCCCACATTGCAGGTGGATTCTTTACCAGTTGAGCCACAAGGGAAGCCCTCCGAGAGGTTATTTGGAGTCAGCGAAGATCCTTTTGTGATTTAATGTCATTTAAACTTCTTTAAAGGATATATGTTTCTCATTGAGGTTGTAGACAGGAGCCACAACAAGGTTACACTCTGGCAAGGGAGCACAGGCCACTGACTGACCCAAGCTCAGAACCATGATTTAGAAATTTCTGAGGAAAGGCTGAGGCTGGCACTCTTTCTGTCCTGGACATGGACAGAATGTTCAGGATGGTAGGATGATGGACATGGCAGGAAGGATAGCTGAGCTTCTAGACAGCAGGTAGAATTATTAAGCCCAAAATGTGAAGGGATCAGTTCAGACAGGATTTTTTTTTCCCCTATAGAAGTGCAAAATCACTAAGTGGAATGTGCTGGGGAGCCAGTTTTCCATAGCAGCTCCGTGTGTGCTGACGGACAGTAATGGATGGACTCCCCAGTTTTCTCTCTGCTTGGGATTTGGCTGCAGGGCAGACAGCATTAGATGGAGTTATCCTCTGGAATCTTTGGCAATGGGTGTGAGGGTAGAGTGGACCTCAGGAGAGAGGCATTGGACTTCCTGCTAAAATGGGCATGCCAAATTTCAAGTTCTGGGAAAAATAAAAGATACATGACTGCAGTGACTGCATTTGAGTCAGTTGTTTTTATTTATCATGAGAGGAAGGCTCAAAAATGATTAGTTTGCCTAAGGAGTCACAGCTAATAATTTGCAAAGCTAGAATTCAAACCAATTCTGTTTGACACTAATCTTCTATCCTCTACAAAAGAGTTGTCACAAGACATTATATACTTTCTAGATAAAATTATACATCTAACAGAATTTAGTAAATGATTATTCACTAGTAATTAGTAAAATGCTTTCTTAAACTACAGATGAATGCCGTTGGGCAATTCTGGGAGAAAATAAACCTTATGCTTGCTTTACAAAATGTTCTCAGTCATTGTATTTTATTCTTCATTAAATCCCAGGCACTAAATGCCCTGTGCCTTCCTGGATTTTCTTTTATTGAATATTGTTTTGATGAAAAGGAGTAAAAAGTCATGTGATTTTCTTACATTAGGCATGCTCGAAAATAAAGCCATAAAGCCATGAATTTTAATATCTATTCAATAATTCATTATGATATAATTTATTAAACATCTAAAATAATTCAATTGTGCAACAGTAATAACAAGGTGGAGAGTCTGCCAACGTTCACTATAATAAATAGTCTTTAAAGGCACCGAAAGATACACTGGGGCTACAGTGCTTTTGCCATTGTTCCCAAAAGTGCCAAGTACAAGAATGAGCACACATTTGATGCTAAACAAATTACTTTTGATTGATGATAGCTGCCAAGTCCTGAGTAAACTGTAGCATTTAGAAGAGTGCATGGAATTGCTGAAAATCATATAAAACATATAGAGACATCAAGGTTTATAACTGACAAGCAAATGAGAAGAGTTACTTTGTAAATAAGACAGGTGTGACTTTACACTTAAAATTTCTGATTTATGAATGCGTGCTAAGTCACTTCAGTCGTGTCTGACTCTTTGCAACCCTATGGACTGTGGACCACCAGGTTCCTTGTCCATGTAGTTTCTCCAGGAAAGAACACTGGAGTGGGTTGCCATTTCCTCCTCCAGGGGATCTTCCCAACCCAGAGACTGAACCCACATCTCTTACATCTCCTGCATTGGCAGGTGGGTTCTTTATCACTAGCGCCACCTGGGAAGCAGATGAAAGACTGATATAAATAGATAACTTGACAGGGATAGATTTTTTTTTTTAATATCTCCAATGCCTAGAATAGAATCTGCTTTATAGAGACCATCACAGGGAGCTGATAATGAATATTTGTTGAATAAATTGATATTATTTTGTGTTTTTTTTATGCTCATATTTGTAAGATATTAGAAATATCTCAGAATATTTAAAGGTTGAGTGAAGTTATACAAATAAGACTTTCACCATAACACCCATAAATGGAAGACAGAGGTAAATGGCATGAAGTAGGGGCTGATCTGGTAGATCTCATATCCCTGTAACTCTGGCTTCCATTTTAGCTATTCAGAAGTTGCCCACTAATCTAATTACCTTTCATGAAGCAGCGTTGTCTCTTGTTTCACTGGCTGCTTCCAGTTCTTCCTTTAAAGCTGATATTCTGCAGTTTTATTTTTATGTTTTGCTTGTAAACTTTCTTATACTTTATCCTATCTCAGATTCCTTAGACTTCCAAGATCTGAAGAATAAGTATTTTTCAACAATTCTGGAAAATTCTCTGCTGTTAATTCTTTAGCTATTTCTTCCTCTTCCTTATTTATATTTTATGATTTTAGAACACCAATTACATGTTTTATATTTTTTCATTCTGTTCATCATTTGTTACATAGTCGATAGTCTCTCTGGTAATTTGCACTTTTTAAAATGATATTTCTCTCTTTAATAATTATTTCTTTGGATCACAAATTTTGCTGGGTGAATTCTGTTAAACTGCTCTTTCAGTTTATAATTTTCTATTACAATATGTTTCATTTCTATTATTCTTTTTCAAAACTGCTTCTAATTTTTACAGTGTCTGGTTCCTTGCTCATATTTTCAGATTTTTTTTTTCTTTAAATATATTTTCGTCAGTTAGAATAATGCACCTTCTTCTCCTCCCAGGAAACCTATGATCTAAACTTCAGAACCTGAAAATATATTTCCTCATATGCAAAAGGGGATTACCTGGATATTCCCAATCCAATTACATGAGTTCTTAAAAGCAGAAAAGGAAAGCAAGAAGAATGGGTCAAGAGATGCCATCACTTCATGGCAAATGGGGAAACAGTGGAAACAGTGGCTGACTTTATTTTTCTGCGCTCCAAAGTCATTGCAGATGGTGATCGCAGCCATGAAATTAAAAGATGCTTACTCCTTGGAAGGAAAGTTATGACCAACCTAGACAGCATGTTAAAAAGCAGAGACATTACTTTGTCAACAAAGGTCCGTCTAGTCAAGGCTATGGTTTTTCCAGTGGCCATGTATGGATGTGAGAGTTGGACTATAAAGAAAGCTGAGTGCAGAAGACTTGATGCTTTTGAACTGTAGAGTTGGAGAAGGCTCTTAAGAGTCCCTTGGACTGCGAGGAGAGCCAACCAGTCCATCCTAAAGGAGATCAGTCCTGGGTATTCATTGGAAGGACTGATGCTGAAGCTGAAACTCCAGTACTTTGACCACCTGATGCGAAGAGCTGACTCATTGGAAAAGACCCTGATGCTGGGAGGGGTTGGGGTCAGGAGAAGGGGATGACAGAGGATGAGATGTTTGGGTGGCATGACCGTCTCAATGGACATGGGTTTAGGTGGACTCTGGGAGTTGGTGATGGACAGGGAAGCCTGGCGTGCTGTGGTTCATGGGGTTGCAAATAGTCAGACATGACTAAGCGACTGAACTGAACTGAAGCAGGATTGTGACATGCAGTTATGTAGAAAGCAGAGCTTATAAGTAATGAACTTGGATATTTAGGTGAGTAGATTTACAAGAAAAGTGTTGAATGTGCAGATTGATTTCTTCAGTCTGTAAATGCAAGAGGAGAGAGATAAACTGATAGAGGAATGGTTAAACAAAAAGAAACCAGGACTTGATGATTTTAGAACTTCTCATCCTATCACAAAATGCTAAAATTAAGATAGTCATTTAAATTTAATTTTAATTTAAAATAAAGAGATTATCTTTCTGAGCTATTTCAGAAAGATGAAAAGGCCAAAGTAATCAGTAGCAAAAAAAAATGACAAAAAATTAAGGAAGTTATCATAAATCCCATCAGTCATCTCAGCAGAAGTCAAAAGTAGAAGAGATTTTCTTGGAAACATGTACATGAGCCTCTTGTCCAATGTAGTGAATTCTTTTATATTTATGGAAAATCGAGTTCTTGTGAATCTAATACAAGCAGAGACACTGCCAACTTGGACTGAAGGGGTGAGAGAGATAGGATGTAAGAAGGTCTCAACCTACCATTGCTGGCTTTGAAAATAAAAAGGGGTCCAAAGTCAAGGCATGTGGCAGCATCTGGAAACTGGGAGAAACCCTTAACCTAGAGCCAACAGCAAGACAAGGAGCTTAGTCCTATGACCACAAAGAACTGACGTGTGTCAAAAACCCAAATGAATAAGAAACTAATTTGATTCTCCCTTAGAACTTCCATGGACAGAGAAGACTGGCAGACTAGTCCATGGGTTCCAAAGAGTAGGACATGACTGAGTGACTAACACTTTTAGAGCTTCCAGAATTAATTGCATCCTTCCTATACTTTGATTCTCATCTGGCGACACTTGTGCAATATGTTGTTTTATGACATTGTGTGGTAATTTGTTATAGAAAATAAAAATAGAAAATTAATTTCACATTTATTTTTAGAATATTAAGTATATTTCTTTTCTAATGTTTAGAATATTAAATACACGTTCCAAATAATTTTCCAATACATCTTTGCAAGACTGTATTTTCTGTCATCGTTTTCTTTAACCTTCTCCCAATTCTAATTTATTCTTTATCTTTTGTAATTTTTAAATTGGTAATTAATTATTTTAGAAATTTGTCTTGGGGACATTGAATTTGGATTCACACTTCAAATGGTTTATTTTGCTTGCTGACTGTGAATGTGGAACCACTCTAAGTTGTTGGCTAAAGCTTACTGGATCACAAAGGTAAATTTCTGTCAGCAAATCTTAGAGAAAGCCATCTATTATTTCTGAATTCTAAGCAATTCTGTGCTCCTCCATCCAGTGTAAAGTCTAGACAGGCATGTTTTTTGCATTTTCTTGGTGGTAGTTTTTCGAATAGGCTCACTCTTAGTGTGATGTCCTTATAAGCACCCTGGTTCTCTGAGAGAGACACTTCAGATTCCACAGGGGCCAGCACTATGCTTCATCTGCTGTCCCAGTTTTGCCCTTGCTCACCTCTTGGGTCGCTGTTTTCACTTGGTTTTTGTCCCCTGTGGAATCTCTGCTTTCTTACCCTTTCAGAAAAGCATTTTAAAAGAAGTATTTGGTAATCATATTTTTAGACTCTTTCATTTAACAGCTGCCAGAAAAGGAATGCTCCATAAATTATTTTTAAGCATAGTAAAATTTATTTTTAAAATACTGAAGTAATGTATTTCATTGCCTGTACAAGGGTCTTATTACCTTGAGTAAAACTGTTAGCCAAGTGATAATTTTTCCATTAACTTCTTGATACATTTAACAAGTACAGTTCCTGATGGTATTAATGTCAAGAAAAATAAGTAACAGACCACAGGCAATATGTTTCACATTTTAAATCCCTACTTTCTAAATATATGCTGACAGCACTATATAAAGACTCTGTTCCAGATTCCAAATGAAGGAAAAAAAAATAGTCTTTGAGAATCAAATTCTAAAAAATTCAATTAGTCCTTGTACTGCTTTTATATTTTAAATAAACATAAAGCTCATTCCATATTTATAAAGTATATTTACTTCTTGGTTTGAAAACCAAAGATCTATATTTCCCTGATAATGGAAGTGAAAGTGAAGTCGCTCAGTGGTGTCCGACTCTTTGCGACCCCGTGGACTGTAGCCTACCAGGCTCCTCCGTCCACGGGATTCTCCAGGCAAGAATACTGAAATGGGTTGCCATTTCCTTCTCCAGGGGACCTTCCCAACCCAGGGATCAAACCCAGGTTTCCCGCATTGGAGGCAGATGCTTTAACCTCTGAGCCACCAGGGAAGATTCTCCCTGATAATATTTATGAGTGATTCTGTTCCACTCAGTCACAAGTAATCCAAAACTTTGTCCTTCCATAACAAGGTATTACTTTATGTCTCAAAGAGTTGGATACCACTGAGTGACTGGACTGAACTGAACATTATGCTGTAATAATTTGTGTGTGTGTGTATATATATATATATACACACATATATATATACCATATATATACCATATATATATATACACACACACATATATATATATCAAACCATGAGCATCTTGAAAAGAGAACCCATAAGTACTAAAAGTATTGTAGTAGCCCCAGAATTTAGCATTGTATATAGGTACTGAATAAATACTTGATGAATTTAATCTATGAATGAGTATTTTTAGTAAGATGTAAGAAGTTTATAATCTGTATCATATTATTTTAACCTATATTTTAAACTAATACCAGAAAGTTATTTTAGTATTATTAGAAACATTATAGAATTGTAAGCCAGCTTAGTGAGAGACATCACTTTCAATGAAGCAAATTACACTCCAAGTAGTTTCCTGTCTTTTTTGTCTTCTCATTTATCATCTAATTCACATATTTTTCACACAAAGAATGAATGAGGATTTAGATTCTTAGATAAAAGTAAGTTTAAATTGTATTTGCCTAAAGCACTGTTAACAGGATAATGATAATGCCCAAAGAAAGAAAATGCTTAGTAAGGGAAGTAATATTGCCAACATTTAAAAGAAATGTTTTCCGGAGTTGACTTTGAAGAAATTTACATTACTTCTTTCTAAAAAAGAAAACTATGCTGCCAGACAGAAATAAACAAATTTCAAACAAATAAAACCTTTTAGAAGTTAGAGTTAAACTTTGAAGACAAGCCATACAAATTGCATCTTTTCACATATATTTTTCAAGCTTACATAGTTATACTTTGCTTTTAAAATGTTCAACTGAAGATAGTGTTTAAGCATCAGCTCCATGTGCTTCTATTTTTATACTAATCCTTCCATAAAAATCACCCCCTCTAAAATAATAAATACATTTAATGGAATTTGGATCCAATCTTCATCACTTTTCTTCATTTAACTTCCTGTCTTTGACTTGTACAAACTGTGAATGTGGGTCCCCTTTGATATTTCAGAGGCAGAATAGAGAAACCAAACTTACCCTGTTCTCTAACAAAACAGTTTATATCTCTTTTCTATAATTTTTGAATATTTTCCTTTTTTGGCTATGGGAATAAACTTAAAGCCCTCTCTGGTCTCCTTATCCTTTATTCCTTTAATCTATTATAAAAAACTGTCATATTTGTTTGCTTCCACGTCTTCAGGTCTCTATCAAAATTAGGATATCATTTCATAGCTTGACCAGAATAGATAATTTTCCAAGATCCCTTCTGATTCAGTATTTTATTTTATTTTTATTTTTTTAACTGATCATCCTGACCAGAATGTGGGGTCTTATACTAAACTCCAGCAGTAATAATCCCATTTAATAGTTTGTATATAGAAGATACTGGAGGTGAAACTGGAACAATCACTTAACATTATCCATCAAAGTATGTCTATAATCTTGGTTCTCTGGCTGTATATATTTTATTACATTTCCCTCAAATGCTCTTCATTCCAACTTGTTGCTCTAGCACAATGCATATTTACAGGATCTTTCATTCTTTTTTAGTGGTCTTCATACCACAACACATCCCCTTCTCATTGCCTACTCAGTAGAAAATTCTCAAGATTCGTTTAACTTTTGCCTTTTTCAGGTAATTTATGTAGTGATAGGAAACCAAAACTTGGGTGTTAGTTAGGCCTCAGCTTGTAACTATGCAATTTACCAGCTATGTAACTAATCAGCCTCAGATTTCTCAAAATGATATTAACTGTAGTATTAAGAATGAAGAAGAATGAATGAATGAAGAGAAAGAGCAGAAGCATAAAGAATGAAAAATTTCATAAAAAAGAAGAGACAGAGCCAAAGAAAAAACAATGCCCAGCTGTGGATGTGACTGGTGATGGAAGTTAAGTCCAATGCTGCAAAGAACAATATCGCAAAGTAACCTGGGATGTTAGGGCCATGAATCAAGGTAAATTGGAAGTGGTCAAATAAGATAGGGCAAGAGTGAACAATGGCATTTTAGGAATCAGAAAACTAAAATGGACCAGAATGGGTGAATTTAATCCAGGTGACCCATTATATCTACTACTGTGGGCAAGAATTCCTTAGAAGACATGGAGTAGCCATCACAGTCAACAAAAGAGTCCAAAATGCAGTCCTTGGGTGCAGTCTCAAAAAGGACAGAATGTTCTCTGTTCATTTTCAAGGCAAACCATTCAGTACCACAGTAATCCAAACCTATGCCCCAACCACTAATGCCAAAGAGGATGAAGTTGAACAGTTCTATGAAGACCTATAAGACCTTCCAGAACTAACACCAAAAAAAGATGTCCTTTTCATCATAGGGAACTGCAAAGTAAAAGTAGGAAGTCAAAAGATACCTAGAGTAACAGGCAAGGTTGACCTTGGAGTACAAATGAGGCAGGGCAAAGGCTAACAGAATTTTGCCAAGAGAAAGCACCAACAGCATACACTTTCTTCCAGTAACATGAGAGGTGGCTCTACACGTGGACATCACTAGATGGTCAATGCCAAAATCAGATTGGTTATATTCTTTGCAGTCGAGGATGGAAAGTTCTATACAGTCAGCAAAAACAAGACTAGGAGCTGATTGTGGCTCAGATCATGAGTTCCTTATTGCCAAATTCAGATGTAATTTGAAGAAAACAGGGAAAACCACTAGACCACTCAGGTATGACATAAAACAAATACCTTATAATTATACAGTGGAAGTGACAAATAGATTCGAGTGATTAGATCTGATAGACAGAGTGCCTTAATAACTATGGATGGAGGTTCATGACGTTGTACAGGAATGAACAAGACCATCCCCAAGAAAAAGAAATGCAAAAATGTAAAATGGTTGTCTGAAGAGACCTTACAAATAGCTGAGAAAAGAAGAGAAGCAAAAGGCAAAGAGAGAAGGAAAGAAACACCCATCTGAATGCCAAAGATTAGTAAGGAGAGATAAGAAAGCCTTCCTAAGTATTCAATGCAAAGAAATAGAGGAAAGTAATAGAATGGGAAAGACTAGAGACCTCTTCAAGAAACTTAGATACCAAGGGAAGATTTCATGCAAAGATGGGCTCAATAAGGGGCAGGAAAGGTATGGGCCTAACAGAAGCAGAGGATACTAAGAAGAGGTGGCAAGAATACACAGAAGAACTATTTTAAAAGGATCTTAATAACCCGGATAACCATGATGGCGTGATCACTTACCTAGAGGCAGACATCCTGGAATGTGAAGTCAAGTGGGCCTTAGGAAGCATCATTACGAACAAAGATAGTAGAGGTGATGGAGTTCCAGTTGAAATATTTCAAGTCCTAAAAGCTGATGTTGTGAAAGTTTTGCAGTCAGTAGGCTAGCAAATTTGGAAAACTCAGCAGTGGCCACGGGACTGTAAGAGGTCAGTTTTCATTCCAATCCCAAAGAAAGGCAATGCCAAAGAATGTTCAAACTACTGCACAATTGCACTCATCTCACATGCTAGCTAAATAATGCTAAAAATTCTCCAAGCTAGACTTCAACAGTACATGAACCAAGAACTCCCAGGTGTTCAAGCTCAATTTAGAAATGGCAGAGGAACCAGAAATCAAATTGTCAACATCTGCTGGATCACAGAAAAAACAAGAGAGTTCCAGAAAAGCATCTACTTCTGCTTTATTGACTACACCAAAGCCTTTGACTGTGGATCACAACAAGCTGTGGAAAATTCTTCAAGAGAGGAGATACCAAACCATCTTACCTCACTCCTGAGAAATTTGTATGCAGGTCAAGAAGCAACAGTTAGAACTGGACATGGAACAACAGACTGGTTCCAAATTGGGAAAGGAGGACATCAAGGCTGTATATTGTTATCCTGCTTATTTAACTTCTATGCAGAGTACATCATGCAAAATGCTGGACTGGGTAAAGCACAAGCTTGAATCAAGATTGCTGGGAGAAATATAAATAACTTCAGATATGCAGATGACCCCACCCTAATGGCAGAAATTGAAGAGAAACTAAAGAACCTTTTGATGAAAGTGGAAGAAGAGAGTGAAAAAGCTAGCTTAAAACTCAACATTCTTAAAACAAAGATCAAGGCATCCAATCCCATCACTTCACAGCAAATAGATGGGGAAACAGTGGAAACAGTGGCAGACTTTATTTTCTTGGGCTCCAAAATCACTGCATATGGTGACTGCAACCATGAAATTAAAAGATGCTTGCTCTTTGGCAGAGAAGCTATGATCAACCTAGACAGCATATTAAAAAGCAGAAATATTACTTTACTGACAACATCCGTCTAGTCAAAGCTATGGTTTTTCCAGTGGTCATGTATGGATGTGAGAGTTGGACCATAAAGAAAGCTAAGCGCTAAAGAATTGATGCTTTTGAGCTGTGGTGTTGGAGAAGATTCTTGAGAGTTCCTTGGACTGCAAGGAGATCAAACCAGTCAATCCTAAGGGAAATCAGTCCTGAATATTCATTGGAAGGACTGATGCTGAAGCTGAAGCTCCAATACTTTAACCACCAGTTGCAAAGAACTGACTCACTGGAAAAGATCCCAAAGCTGGGAAAGATTGATGGCAGGAGGAGAAGAGGACGACAGAGGACGAGATGGTTTGATAGCATCACTGACTCGATGGTTATGAGTTTGAGCAAGCTCTGGGAGTTGGTGATGGACAGGGAAGCCTGGTGTGCTGTAGTCCATGTGGTCACAAAGAGTCAGACACAACTGAGCGACTAACAGAACTATCCTATTAGGAATTATAATTTTGCTTTGTAAAACTGTGAGGATTGTACAAGCTAAAGCAGATAAAGTGTTTAGTAGAGTGTTTCTGATATAACATTAAGTAAACAGTATTATTATTGATGATAATTAATTATCATTAATTATCATAATCAGTATTATTATTGATTAGTAATATTATTATTTTTTATTATTAATTCCAAGACATTTCCCCAATACTCCAGCCCATATTTGATAACTCATTTCAACCTCTATTAACTCAGCAATATTGAGCACTAGGCTATGCAATATTAATTATCCTTTATTTGTTTTACGTATTTGCACAGTGATTTACTTTTATGGATATTTTCCAAGAGGGCACTGAAAGGACACTTAATATTTATAAGTAGTCATCAATTTATCATCAGTTTTGATATTTCTGAAATTGAGAATTCTAAAAAAGAAAAAAAACAGAACCAATATCTTTGAGTGCTTAACCTGAATGGAAAAATTTTTCAAAGCTCAGTCACTATAAATACATTTAAATATTCTATTACCCACAATTTTGTCATAATTTCATTCTTTAAAACTAAAATAGACATACACATCCCCCAAGTAAACAGATTACCTTAAAATTGTTTCAATTTTTGCTTCAGAAATAACCCAAAGCAAATACCTACAAATCAATAATTATGAAACTACAGTCAGTTAGCTTGAAGATAAAGATGTTCTTACTTTTAGTGATGATTTTTATATTTTCTATAAAGAATAATAAACTTTTCATCCTCCAGAAGTTTTTTTTTATTGCTTTGAGCACTAGTGTTTTAGAATACTTGTAAAGTATATTCTGAAAATCCATAAATGCTTTTAAGCTAAAGGAATTTGACTTATTTTACTGTTCATAAAGCATGTTGATGGGTTATATCCCAAGTATGATCTTATTCAGCATTATTGAAGTATATTAAAATTAACATTTTAAATAAAATTATAATAATGGGACACAGCTGAATGTGTCCCATTTTATGATACCTAGACTAAAATATATCTTAGGAAGAATGTGTATATACCATATATACCCTACATACACGATATGTATGTGTGTGTGTTCAAAATGTATGTAAACATATGCAGGGATCCCCAAACCTTGGGCAACAGACTGGTACTGGTCTATGACCTGTTAGGAACTGGGCAGGAGAGTGAGTGAAGCTTCATCTGTGTTTACAGTTACTCTCCATCACTCACATTACCTGAGGTCTGTCCCCTGTCAGATGGTGGCATTAGAGTCTCATAGTAGTGCAAACCCTACTGTGAACTGCAGATGCAGGAGATCTAGGTGACATGCTTTTTGGGAGAATCTAATGCCTGATGATCTGAGGTGGAGCTGAAGCAGTGATGCTAACTCTGGGGAACATCTGATAATACACTTTATCATTAGCACAATGAATGTAAAGAACTTAAATCATCCTGAAACCACCCCCCAACACTGATCTGTGGAAAAACTGCCTTCCACAAACTGGTCACTGGCACCAAAAGAGTTGGGGACTGCTGCATAGCTGCATATTGATAGACATAATGGTATTACATATACAACATGTGTAAATTTAAGGGGAAAAAAACACAAATAGATCTAAATCATTTGGGAGAGAAAACCAAGTATTTGGGTACGATCAAATGGATCATATTCAAAAAAGCTCAAGTGTTTGGATAAACTGCTATTTTAGTGATATTAACAATAACAGCAACAAAAAAACATGTTTGGATTTTAATAGTTTATAGGACACTTTTCCACATTCTTGTTCAGGTCTTCAATAACCATCATGATCATGAACGTGTTCCTTCCCAAATGCTATTATGGTAAGCTTAGTCTGAATTAACACAGAGACAGTTACAGAGGAAGCAAAGTCCCTTCAAAGACTGATTCTGAGATTAGCCTTTACATTTAAAATACAAACTATGTCACATTTCCTCATAAATGAAACACAATTGTCAAGTTTATTTTTTCATGTGGCCAAAGCTCCTCCCTTCGATCTTGTCTCAAACATTCCTTGCTCAGAATGATAGCAGATACTAATCAGATAATGGCCCAGATCAACACATAACTACTAAAATAGGCTATATTAAATGTCATGAAGAAGATTCATAAAGTACTTTGAGTATAATGAGGATCCTGATCTATTCTGGAGGGATTAGGGGAGACTTCCATGAAGAAAAAAAATTAAATTGAGAATTATCAGGCAAAGACAGAGCAATAAAGGGAAAGAATGGCCATTTTGAAGGACTGGCAGGTGCAAAGTGCTGAGGTGTGAGGGAATGAGGCACTGTGGAGGAGGGGGAAGAAGATCACAAGGCTAAAGCACAGACAGGGAGGAGTGAGTATGTACTCATAGAGCTGGAGAGCCTAGCCAGGATCATGCCAGGCTATGAAGATTTGTTTTTATGTTACATATTATAGGAGATCATTGAAAGGGCTTCTGTAATTGAGTGAGGTAATAAAGCTTCCTTGAA
The DNA here is from genome assembly GCF_023699985.2 of Odocoileus virginianus. Lineage (NCBI taxonomy): Eukaryota > Metazoa > Chordata > Mammalia > Artiodactyla > Cervidae > Odocoileus > Odocoileus virginianus. The sequence goes on from NC_069697.1 coordinate 36,932,388, forward strand.
GATAAGGAGGAGAAAAAAGTGGAGGAAGAGTCAATGTTGGAACCCTACAGTGAAGGTTCATTGCTCTACTTCAGGAAAGAGAGGTCATGGCTTTAACCTGAGAGTTTGCAAAGTATATTGAAAAATGGGTTTGTTTTAATAACTTTGGGGTGATAGAATATAGTCTGTCTCCCTAACTTGATTATAAGTTCTATGAGGGCAGAGACTCTATCTTTTAATGATACCTCTTTTACATCCTCTGCCATTATATGCTCCAAACATAACAGAATCTCAAAAAAAAAAAAAAAATTAATGAATGAATGGCAGGAAAGGAAGAGAAAGTTGGAAAGTATAAGGGACTTCATGAAAGTTTACTATTTTCTGTGATAAGAATTACTAGAAAAGATCAAATTTGCAAATGAAATCATAAGTTTAGATTTAAAAACTGTAATTTATTGTTTATTAGATATCCAAGTAGAGATACAAAGTAGGAAATTTTAAATATATAAAGCTTAGAAAGTACAAAAAAGATCTTCATGACCCAGATAATCATGATGGTGTGATCACTCATCTAGAACCAGACATCCTGGAACACAAAGTCAAGTGGGCCTTAGGAAGCATCACTATGAACAAAGCTAATGGAGGTGATGTAATTCTAGTTGAGCTATTTCAAATCCTGAAAGATGATTCTGTGAAAGTACTGCACTCAATATGTCAGCAAATTTGGAAACCTCAGCAGTGGCCACAGTTTTTATTCCAATCCCAAAGAAAGGCAGTGCAAAAGAATGCTCAAACACCATACAGTTGCACTCATCTCACATGCTAGTAAAGTAATGCTCAAAATTCTCCAAGCCAGGCTTCAGCAATACGTGAACCGTGAACTTCCAGATGTTCAAGCTGGATTTAGAAAAGGCAGACGAACCAGAGATCAAATTACCAACATCCACTGGATCATCAAAAAAGCAAGAGTTCCAGAGAGACATCTATTTCTGCTTTATTGACTGTGACAAAGCTTTTTACTGTGTGGATTACAATAAACTGTGGAAAACTCTGAAAGAGATGGGAATACCAGACCACCTGACCTGCCTCTTGAGAAACCTGTATGCAGGCCAGGAAGCAACAGTTAGAACTGGACATGGAACAACACACTTGTTTCCAATAGGAAAAGGAGTATGTCAAGGCTGTATATTGTCACCCTGCTTATTTAACTTATATGCAGAGTACATCATGAGAAACTCTGGGCTGGATGAAGCACAAGCTGGAATCAAGATTGCCAGGAGAAATATCAATAACCTCAGATATGCAGATGATACCACCCTCATGGCAGAAAGTGAAGAATAACTAAAGAGCCTCTTGATGAAAGTGAAAGAGGAGAGAGAAAAAGTTGGCTTAAAGCTCAACATTCAGAAAACTAAGATCATGGCATCCGGTTCCATCACTTCATGGAAAATAGATGGGTAAACAGTGGAAACAGTGGCTGACTTTATTTTTCTTGGCTCCAAAATCACTGCAGATGGTGAATGCAGCCATGAAATTAAAGGACACCTACTCCTTGGAAGGAAAGTTATGACCAACCAATACAGCATATTAAAAAGCAGAGACATCACTTTGTCAACCAAGATCCATCTACTCAAGGCTATGGTTTTTCCAGTAGTCATGTATGGATGTGAGAGTTGGACTATAAAGAAAGCTGAGTGCCAAAGAATTGATGCTTTTGAAGTGTGGTGTTGGAGAAGACTCTTGAGAGTCCCTTGGACTGCAAGAAGATCCAACCAGTCCATCCTAAAGGAGATCAGTCCTGAGTATTCATTGGAAGGACTAATGTTGCAGCTGAAACTCCAATACTTTGTCCACCTGATAAGAACTGACTCATCTGAAAAGACCCTGATGCTTGGAAAGATTGAGGGCAGGAGGAGTAGCGTACGATGGAGGATGATATGGTTGGATGGCATCACCAACTCAATGGACATGGGTTTGGGTGGAGTCTGGGAGTTGGTGATGGACAGGGAGGCCTGGTGTGCTGCGGCTCATGGGGTTGCAAAGAGTCGGACATGACTGAGCGACTCAACTGAACTGAAAGCTCAGAAAAGAGATCTTGATAATAGATATTAATTTGGAAGTTACATATCAGTAATCTTGAAGCTTTGGGAGTGGTGTAATATATACAGGGAGGAAATAGATTAATGATGGTAGTGAAAATTTGTAGGCACTTACTATGTATTAGGCACAACTCTAAGGATTGGAAGAAAATCTATGACCAACCTAGACAGCATATTAAAAAGCAGAGACTTTACTTTGCCAATAAAGGGCTGTCTCATCAAAGCTATGGTTTTTCCAGCAGTCATGTATGGATGTAAGAGCTGGACCAAAAAGAAAGCTGAGCACCAAAGAATTGATGCTTTTGAACTGTGGTGTTGGAAAAGACACTTCAGAGTCCCTTGGACTGTAAGGAGATCCAACCTGTCAATCCTAAAGGAAATCAGTCCTGAATATTCATTGGAAGGACTGATGCTGAAACTGAAGCTCCAATACTCTGGCCACATGATGCAAAGAACTGCCCATTAGAAAAGACCCTGATGCTGGGAAAGATTGAAGGTGGGAGGAGAAGAGGACAACAGAGGCTGAGATGGTTAGATGGTATCACCGACTCAATGGACATGAGCTTGAGTAAGCTCTAGGAGTTGGCGATGGACAGGAAAGTCTGATGTGCTGCTCCAAGGGGTCACAAAGAGTCGTACATGACTGAGTAATTGAACTGAACTGAATATGTAAGGATTTTACATATATCAGTCCCATTAATGCTCAAAATAACTCCACAAAGGTTATTTTATTATCCCTCTTTAAAGATGAAAAAACCAAGGTACAGATAAATTATATAACTTGCCTAAATTCACATAGCTAATAGATGGCAGAACTAGGTGTGATAGGCAGGATTCTATGATGGTCTCTGACATTCCCAACCCCTGGTGTACATATCTTATACACACAGTTTCCACTCCCATACAGAGCAGAAGCTGTAGATGTCATGGAATACAATTCCTACTAGTCAGTTATTAATCAGTTGACTTTGAGTTAATATAAACCAAAAGGGAGATGATACAGGCTTGGCATAATCAGTTCACGCTTTAAAAGGACATCAGATTGGCAATATGAGAAGGTCTATGTAGGGGGCCCCGTGGCAGAGAATCATAGGTAGCTTCTAAGAACTGAGAAAAGGCCCTGGCCAACAGCCATCAAGGATATAGGGATGTCAGTCCTATAATCACAAGTTATTAAACTCTGCCAACATTAGTGAGCTTGGAAGAAAACTCAAGTTGCTCAGATGAGCTTTAGCTTTAGCCTCCAGATAGATTTCAGCTTGTTGAGACGTTGAGCAGAGGACCCAACTGAACTCCACCTAGACTTCTGTTTTACAAAACTGTGAAATGCTAGATGCGTGTTGTTTTAAGCCACAAAATTGTGGCAACATGCTACACAGCAGTAGGAAACTAATGTACAGGATTAAATGTAGTTAGTATTTTTATGTGGTCTGAGTTGTTAAAGATTTAGCTGTACTTTACAAAGTAGGAGAGTTGGGAAGTGAGAAGAAGGGCTAATGCCAACAGAGCCCTGCAGAATACAGACATTTAAAGACTACACAGAGGTAAATGAACCAGCAAAAAAAAACTGAAGAGAAACAAAGAAACTCAAGAAAATCCAGTAGAATGTGCATAACAGAAGACACAAGAAGAAAGGCCTTTGGAATGAGGGATGCTGACTGGTCAAGAGTGTGTAGTCTGTGGAGAACAAGTCTGGTGAGGACTGAAGTATGTTCAGTGGATTCAGTAAGTTAGAGGAGGTTGTTATGGGCTTTCCTCTGGTCAACTGAAAAGTGGAGCTGGTGTTTAGAATGCCGCCTCCTGCTGCCTCCCCCCGCCCCTGCCTTTTTTAATTATGGGGAAAAGTCATGTGAGGGGCTGGGGAAAAATATCTTTTCCAGACATACTTTCATTACTCAATATTATCTTACAGGAGAATTACAGAACTCTTCCTTGAAAATTAGACACATTTTGTTAATTATAGCAGATTTGAAAGGTAAATCAATTGAAATGCTGTTTTGTCACAAAATTTAACTAAGATTAACAATTTTTTAAGTGATAAGGCAAAATTACATCCAATTTGTATTCTAAAGAAAATGTAATCTCTCAAGATGACTAATGAAAAACAGTAGAAAGAAGAGAACAGAAATGAGAGCACTTGGTTTCTGAAGATTAGTTACTCTGATTACTTATGTTGCTTCTCTAAGGGAAAGCTGTTCTGTTCTCCTAAGAGAATGTGAAACCAGGTGAAAGATCTTTCATCACAAACATACCAGATCCCTAATGGCCTTGAAATTTAAAGCCTAATCATTCAGATGATTCTTTCTCCTTTTATTACAAACTGAAATATGAAAATATAAAGCTTCTCATGGTCATATTATCCTGCTACAGTTTTTGTCTTAGGCTATGTATCTTCACTATGTATAAATATCCCATATTTGTTTCCAGTTATTTGAATAAACTGATTGTTCCAGTGAGCAGCATTCCTTGTATAATAGATTGCAGACTATTTCCTCCCCATCCCTATACTGAGCTACCATCTACAAAGGAGATGGCAGTATTGTAGGGCCATAGTCTAGAACACAATATGAAATACAGACTACATTTTGTCTTTTTTCAAAAGACAAATACATGGTCCAAAAGATCTTCAGTTCAGTTCAGCTCAGTTCAGTCGTTCAGTTGTGTCTGACTCTTTGCAACCCCATGGATGGTAGGTTTCCCTCCCATCACCAACTCCAGATCCTGCTAAACTCACGTCCATTGAGTTGGTGCTGCCCTCCAACCATTTCATCCTCTGTAGTCCTCTTCTCCTCCTGCCTTCAATCTTTCCCAACATCAGGGTCTTTTCTAGTGAGTCAGTTCTTTGCATCAGGTTGCCAAAGGATTGGAGCTTTAGCTTTAGCTTCAGCTTCAGTCCTTCCAATGAATATTCAGGACTGATTTCCTTTAGGATTTCCATGGCTTGATCTTCTTGCTGTCCAAGGGACTCTCAAGAGTCTTCTCCAACACCATAGTTCAAAAGCATCAATTCTTTGGCACTCAACTTTCTTTATGGTCCAATTCTCATATCCATACATGACTACTGGAAAAACCATAGCTTTGACTATATGAACTTTTGTTGGTAAAGTAAGGTCTCTGCTTTTAATATGCTGTCTAGGTTTGTCCTAGCTTTTTTCCAAGGAGCAAGCATCTTTTAATTTCATGGCTGCAGTCACCATATTCAGTGATTTTGGAGCCCAAGAAAATAAAGTCTGTCACTGTTTCCATTGTTTTCCCACCTATTTGCCATGAAGTGATGGGACTGGATGCCATGATCATTTTTTGAATATTGAGTTTTAAGCCAGTTTTTTCACTCTCCTCTTTCATTTTCATTAAGAGGTTCTTTAGTTCCTCCTTGCTTTCTGCCATAAGGGTGATGTCATTTGCGTATCTGAGGTTACTGATATTTCTCCCAGCAATCTTGATTCAAGCTTGTGCTTTATTCAGTCTGGCATTTTGCATGATGTACTCTGATTGTAAGTTAAAATATCAAGGTGACATATGCAGCCTTGATGTACTCCTTTCCCAATTTGGAACCAGTCTGTTTCATGTCTGGTTCTAACTGCTGCTTCTTGACCTGCACACAGGCTTCTCAGGAGACAAGTAAGGTGGTCTGGTATTAGCATCTCTTTAAGAGGTTTCCACAATTTGTTGTGATCCACACAGTCAAAGGCTTTGGCATAGTCAGTGAAGCAGAAGTAGATGTTCTTCCAGAATTCTCTTGCTTTTTCTATGATCCAGTGGATGTTGGCAATTTGATCTCTGGTTCCTCTGCCTTTTCTTAATCCAGCTTGAACATCTGGAAGTTCTGGGTTCACATACTATTGAAGCCTAGCTTGGACAATTTTCAGCATTACTTTGCTAGCATGTAAGATAAGTGCAATTGTGCAGGAGTTTGAACATTCTTTGACATTTCCTATTTTGAGATTGGAGTGAAAACTGACCTTTGCCAGTCCTGTGGCCACTGGCGAAGTTTCCAAATTTGCTGGCACATTGAGTGCAGCACTTTCACAACATTAGCCATTAAGACTTGAAATATCTCAACTGGAATTGCACCACCTCCACTAACTTTGTAGTGATGCTTCCTAAGGCCCACTTGACTTCACATTCCAGGATGTCTGGCTCTAGGTGAGTGATCATACCATCGTGGTTATCTGGGTCATGAAGATCATTTTTGTACAGTTCTTCTGTGTATTCTTGCCACCTCTTCTTGGTCTCTTCTGCTTCTGTTAGGTCCATACTGTTTCTGTCTTTTATTGTGCCTGTCTTTGCATGAAATGTTCCCTTGGTATTTCTCATTTTCTTGAAGAGATCTCTAGTCCTTCTCATTCTATTGTTATTCTCTGTTTCTTGGCTTTGATCACTAAGGATGGCATTCTTATCTCTCTTGTTATTCTTTAGAACTCTGCATTTGGATGGATATAGCTTTCCTTTTCTCCTTTGCCCTTTGCTTCTCTTGTTTTCTCAGCTATTTGTAAGGCCTCCTCAGACGACCACTTTGCCTTTTTGCATTTCATTTTCTTGGTGATGATCTTGGTCACCACCTCCTGTACAATGTCACAAACCTCCATCCATAGTTCTTCAGGCACTCTATCAAATATAATCTCATGAATCTATTTGTCACTTCCACTGTATAATCATAAGAGATTTGATTTAGGTCATACCTTTATTGTCTATTAGTTTTCCCTACTTTCTTCAATTTAAGTCTGAGTTTGGTAATGAGTTCACAATCTGACTCACAGTCTGCTCCTGGTCTTGTTTTTCCTGACTGTGTAGATATCCTCCATCTTTGGCTTCAAAGAATGTAATCAATCTGATTTCAGTATCGATCATTTGGTGATGTCCACATGTAGAGTCGTCTTTCAGCTTCTTCAGAATTAGTGGTTGAGACACAGGCTTGGATTACTGTGATACTGAGTGGTTGCCTTGGAAATGAAAAGATCATTCTCTCTTTTATGATGTTGCACCCAAGTACTGCATTTCACACTCTTTTGTTGACTATCAGGTCTACTCTATTTCTTCTAAAGGATTCTTGCCCACAGCAGTAGATATAATGGTCATCTGCATTAAATTCACCCATTCCAGTCCATTTTAGTTCACTTATTCCTAAAATGTCAATGCTCATTTTTGCCCTCTCCTGTTTGACCACTTACAGAAGCAGAAGCTCCAACAGTTGGCCTCCTGATGTGAAGAACTGACTAACTGGAAAAGACTCTGATGCTGAGAAAGATTGAAGGCAGGAGGAGAAGGGGACCACAGAGGATGAGATGGTTGGATGGCATCACTGACTGGATGGACTTGAGTTTGAGCAAGCTCTGGGTGTTGGTGATGGACAAGGAAGCCTGGCATGCTGCAGTCCATGAGTCAAAAGAGTTGGACATGACTAAGAAACTGAACTGAGCTGAAACGAATTTATCATGATTCATGGACCTAACATTCCCAGTTCCTATGCAGTATTGTTTTTACAGCATCCTGTGTTACTTCCATCAACACAAGTGGGCATTGTTTTCACTTTGGCTCACCCTCTTCTTTCTTTCTGGAGCTGTTTCTCCATTCCAGTGGGCACCACTGACCAAGGGAATTCTTCTTAGATTTTAGGAATACAGACTAAATTCTAAACCTCAAAGTCCTTATATTTACTCCAAGAACAAGAGTGACTTTATGTAAATTTATATTTCCAGCTCAAATGAGTCTTTATAACAATGGAAGGAGCAAGAACATTAACTAGATTGTATTGAACTATACTTGCCTATGAATATCTTTTATAACCTAGCCAATATCCACCTTGTTGTACTTTGTACAATTTCATATCAGTGGAAGTGCTACTTTTGTAATCAATTTCTTCTTTTAAAAATAGATTTTATTTCTACTACCAATTTTAACTTTGAAGATTCTTTATGTTGAATCACAAAATATCTCTTAACTGTTCATAGCTAATAATAGGAACACTTAACTTTCATGACTTGACTCTAAAATACACTACAAATAATGTATTAAATGACAGCAAAATTCTTGGAGGATGTGCATATTATTAAAGTCTAATTCCTGACCGTTGATATTTAGGAAATTGAAAATCCTGATTAAAAGCTAAATCTCTTCCATTTGCTGTGTATATCCTTGCTCCCAAACTAATTATACCATTAGGTGTATCTACATACCCAAATGATACCAGACAACTAGACTTTATAAATCTCTTTACTAGAATTCTTTTAAGTTACAGATGAAAAAAAGTTGAGTGGTAAATTCATATTCACTTTTAAAAATGAGAAGTAGCAAACAGAAGGAACTGCTAAATAATTCAAAACAAACAGATGGGAAATTGAGTATTAAGTAGAGTTTTTGAAGGATATGTTGCATTAATTTGAAACATTTTATTTAATAAACTTATTATTTATAGTAAATATAATAGCTACTACTGAGAGACTATTATTCACCAAGTCTTCAACATAGATTATTTTGTTAATTCTTGCAAAATAGGAATTGTTTTCACATGTGAAAAGTATGGTTTCAACTACTATGAACAAAATAGGTAATCAAGAATTCCCTGAATTTCAATCAAAAATAATTTCCACTAGGCAACTAACTCCACCACTGTGTCATCAAATTCATGGCTCTTCTGGTTATTAAGTGGACATTTCCCCAACTATCCCTTTTTAATATTAAAAGAAAGGAAAAGATTAGTTGTTGAAAAGCTTCTTAAAGGAAACATTTTCTAGAAAATTCTAATACAAATCTGATGAAAAGAAACAGGCTCTTCTTTCTTAAGGGGCTTTTGTTGTCATTGTTTTGTTAAAAAAAAAAAAAACAACAACAACTAGGAATTGTACATGTTTACAGCAGCATGCAGAAATTAGCTTTTCATTATTTTTTTTAATTATTTTATTTTAATTGGAGGATAATTACTCTACAATATTGTGATGCTTTTTGCCATACATCAACATGAATCAGCCATGCGTATACATGTGTCTTCATTTTTAATGCAGCATACAGAAACTAGCTTTCCATTGTTGATCTATAAGATATACTTTGGAAGGAAAAATAAGACATCATATTCCAGATCAATGCAGTCTTTGTAAAATTGAGAAAAATGGAAGTTCAAGTGAATTAATATATTTAAAGTGATCAAAAAGGTAGGGATCAGCAAACTTCCTAGGATAAAGGCCAGAGAGTAAATATTCTATGCTTAGTGAACTAACATTTCTCTGTGACAACTATTCAATTCTACCATTGTTGTGGGAAAACAGTCTAGATAATGCATATATAAATGAGTGTGGCTGCATGCCAAAAAAACTTTATTTACCAAAACAGCACATAGGCTGGATAAGGCCCAGGACCTGTAGTTTGCTGACCTTAAAATAAGAAAATAATAAAATATAATCATAACATAGAAATGAAAATACCAATATACTTTCTTGTAGTATGTTTAAAGCCTCCTCATCATTTTGCTCAAATTACTAACAGTAACTTTCAGTATAAACCTTAGGACATTTTGTACTATTGGAATAGTAGATGGAGAACATATTCAGGTAAATTCAAAGTTGTTAATTTTAATGTATATATATATATATATATATATATATATATACACACATACACACATATATTTTTTTTATTTTCCCTTGCTAAAAACTTTGGAAGAGACAGTAGTATTAGTCACATCTGTTAGGTCATGAATCTGAAGTTTAATGTAATTAAGTACATTACCAATATTACATAGCTATAGGACCAGAATTTGAAGAATGGAGATCCACACAGTGCTATCATATATTGTTGCATGATTTCTGCACTCGTTAGAACGCTGCATATATAAGGGCATAGGTGAGGTTGTTATTGTTGTTCAGTCACTCAGCTGTGTCCAGTTCTTTGTGACCCCATGGACTGCAGCACGCCAGGCTGCCCTGTCCTTCACTATCTCCCGGAGTTTGCTCAAACTCATGTTCATTGAGTCAGTGATGCCATTCAACTCTCTGTCACCCCCTTCTCCTCCTGCTCTCAAAAAATAGGAGGTAGATTTGTATATTTATTACTGAAAACTTCCCACAGGGTCAATAAAGTTTACTTTTCTTACAAAATCAGTATTATGACTATATTTAATAGCAAGATCTATGTATTGGGAGTCTTTTTCCAACACTCCAGTCCTGGCCTGATTCTAAAGACATTATTCTTCCACATTTAGCTGAACGCTGTGTCAGGGCAGCATCCTGGGTTATTACAAAAAGTAAGGCCTTGAAGGAATTCTGTGTTCCTAGACTATATATATAAAACAGTCCTTTCTTGGCCTAAAGTCCTGGGAATATTTTATTACCATGAAAATAGAAAAAGGCTTTATATAATACGAAAAAAGTTTCAGTTATATGACAAGACCTGGTAAGTGACTGGATATAGAGGATGAAAAGGAGAGGAATTAGAGATAATATACATATTATAAGGTGGTTGAATAGATGCATGAATATATTATTAATTAAGAATAGGAGATAAAGTTTGGGGGAAAAGGAAAGATGCTTTTTTTTTTTTAAGTTCAGTATGAGATGATAGAAAAATCAAAAAGAAAGTGGAAAATATGTACCCAAAGCAAGCAGTAAGTACAGATAGAGCTAGGGATTTGAATATCATTTTTCATAGAGGTGTGAGAGCTAACACCAAGAGAATGAGAGTATGTATATAGGTGGGAAGAGTCTAGAACTGGGAGAGGGAGGGAACCACAAGATGAGGCAAAAAAAGAAATAACACTGCAGAACTCTAATTAGAGAGGGATATGACAAGTTAAAAATAGCATCACTGAAGTAAAAAACAAACAAACAAAAAAACCATGTTAATGAGAAGAGATTCCTAAGAAAGTCCCCTACTTCAGAGAGTTCCAGGAAGATGAGAACGGCGTAGAAATCACTACATCTGGAAATCTCAGAATAACAGTGATTCTGCAAAGTCAGTCTTAATCCAATAGTCAAGTGAGGGGCCAGAAGAGGGTGGGGGATAAAGATGTAGAAATAGAGTGTGCAGACTAATTTTTTTAAATCTAAAATGTAGGAGAAGACAGAAAAGGAGGAAAGAAGGATAGAGAAAGATTTGTTTTGTTTCATATTTAATTCTTTGAATGGAAGCTGACTGGACATTTTTAAAGGTGGAAAACTATCTGGAGAAAAGGAGAAATTTAAGGTGAAAAATTAGGGATAACTGATACTACTGTATTTCACTCTGTAAATCCAAAGTCACAAATAAGTAGTGGCTTCAAGTGATATCTTGTTCTGCTTATATCTTGTCTCTTAAGGACTTAATATCATTTGCATATCATAAAATCAGCACATTTTAAGTGTACAATTCAATGAATTTTAGTACTTTTTACAAGGTTTTAATTTTCTCTTATGTGTCCAATATTTGACATAGGTGTAAGAACACTTAATCTTATCTGTCTTATAATATTACAGATTCTCCCAACTTAATCATGATAATAGAAATACAAAACAAAAGAATAACAGAGAAATGTCAGTGCTATGACCTGCATCAGAATTATAGGCCATTATGAAGCAAATGCCCTAAATAGTTGCATTTGCAGTTTTCATAAATAAACTTTTGTTTTCTACCATTAAGAATTGTAATTGACCCCTAAAGTAATATACACAGTAAGGTACTACTTATGGTACATTTTTGCCTTATACTGACATCTAAGGTTTGTTTTTGTTTGTTTGCTGGCTTTTAGGGGCCTTAATTCCCAGGGCAATTTTGTACAATTCAAGTTGCCATTGTGATAATTCTTGCTTAATCTTGATCTTAGGTTGTGAAAACTCGCTAGTGTGTACAAATAACAAAGCATTATGTAGCTCTCTCTGTAGTGTTTCATGAAATTCATGATTGTAGATATTTGCACACTTTTATTCCTGAATGATGATTTCTAGACCTACAGCTCACTGCTTTACCTGAAATTGGGAGGAAAGGTTCTTCAAATAAAGTAACATGTAAGCAGTACAAAAAAAAAAATGAACTATGGCTTATTCATAATATACCTCTATATGTTATTCCTATCAGGATATCAGAGTTAGAGAGAGAGGTTTTTACCCAGGTTCTAAAACTTTTATTTGCCTATTAAAAATTGTGCAAATAATTTAAATAATTGGAAGAACAAAAAATGACATTCTAAATAAACTGCATTTGACAGCCTATAGGACACCTTGGGCCAACTTGATTTTTATTTTGTACTCAAAAACGTAACAAAGAAAAGAATCATAGAGCTAAAGCTAAACTACCCAAGCTTCCAGAGTTATACTTCATATTTAAAAATTTCCCCAACTTAAGGTTTACAGAAAAAAAATACCTAAAGAAACATGCATTATATTGAAAAAATTAATTGAACTCTCTATTTGAATATGTTAGCTCTTCTTCAAATACAGTATGTAAAGTTATTAAAACAAATATTTCTCTATTTAATAGATAAAGAAAAATAACCATTTTCTTATTGAACATTAAAAATATTTAAGACTGACTTTGGCCTAATTTCTTTCTCAATGATTTTAGCAATTTTGATTTTTAAAAATCTAAAGATTTAAAAAGTTTAGAAGTAGAATAGAAATACAATTTAAATGCCCTTTTATCATAATGAAAGGAAATTAAATAATAATTTTGTACTCTGAGATGCCTTGTGTGACATTTCTTTAGGAATTTGTAAAATTTGACTTGGTAGGAAAGGGTGAAAGGCTTTTTTGAAGTACAGACTTTATCACCTTGTTTGTTTGTTAAAATTTTCACAAAAGATGATAATCACCATTAGTTTTTTTCACTTTGGGAGGAGATTACTACTAACTCAAATACATTTGGTATAATCATTATTCAACTATATGTTGTCTTGTGAGATTGCAAATTTTTCCTCTCATGGATGGCAGAGCTACTGTTTTTGGTCACTGTCATGTCCAACTCTTTGCAAGCCCATGGACTGCACCAACCAGGCTTCCCTGCCCTTCACTATCTCTGGGAGTTTGCTCAAACTCATGCCCATTTAGCCAATGATGCCATCCAACCTCTATCAGCCCCTTCTCTGTCGATCCTTTTTCTCCTGCCCTCAATGGATAGATCCATTTATTCACTTCATCAGTGAAAAATTAATTCTGGTCTTTGAAATTCTCTTGATACTATAATTATTACTGCCTTCTTAGAATGCTATTCCAACCACACTATGTCTGTATACTACTTTAGAATTTTCCAAGCAAGGCTTTAAAATGTGAGGCTCCTTCTAACAACAATCCTCACTTTTTGATCCTAATTTTGAAAGTAATTCTCCTATGCCTAATTCATTTTGTCTTCACCTCTCTTCACTGATGAACTCAGCCACTTATGTCAAGTTATTACCTTACTTTACAGTCTTCTTGGTTTGCAGTCCCACATTTTTCCTCATGAGAGACTCCCTATCTCCTGCAAAGCAGTATCAATACATGATGGAGAAATCATAGCTTTCAAAAGAAAGAAGGAAAAAAAAAAACAAAAATATGGAAGTTTGAGTTGATAATGTTGAATACGAGTCAATACTGTAATCAGAATGCATGATAAAGTTGCATCCATAACCACAGAAATAATAATTTATGTTGTGTGTGTGTGCATGCTCAGTCACTTCCAACTCTTTGTGAGCCCATGGACAGTATCCACCAGGCTCCTCTGTCCATGGGGTTTTCCAGGCAAGAATACTGGAGTGGGTTGTCTTTTCTTCTCCAGGGGATCTTCCTGACCCAGGGACTGAACTTGCATCTCCTACGTCTCCTGCACTGGCAGGTGGAATGTTTACCACTGAGCCACTTGGGAAGTCCTCAACAATTTGTGTTAAAGTAATAAAAATCACCAACAGAAGTTTATTGAGCTTATCTTATGTGCCAGGAACTTGCAAACAATAATCAATGAGAACAAGTCTTTGTTCCCAATGAGGTTAAATTTTAGAGAAAGGAGATGATAAATGTGCTGATAAAAATCAGTTTTATGAAGATTGTATTTGATCAGACTATATCTGGACTCCTGTGAAAAAGTGAGTGTTAATATCTCAATCATGTTCAACTCTGTGATGCCATGGACTATATAGCATGCCAGGCTCCTCTGTCCATGGAATTCTCTAGTCAAGAATACTGGAGTGGGTAGCCATTCCCTTCTCTAGGAGATCTTGCTGACCCAGGGATCAAACCCTGCATTGCAGGCAGATTCTTTACTATCTGAACCACAGTGGAGTCCTATGTTCTATTCTAAAAATATGCTTTTAACAATGATAAATAATGCCAACTAATGTTTTGCTGATATATTGGCTTGAGATATTCCTCCATCATTTTGCAGAATATGTGTCTTAAGAACAGGGGTCATATCTAACATTTGCTACAAAGTATTTAGAATAGCAACATGAACAAAGCAGAGGTCAGAATTTTTTTTTTTAAGTAAAGAATCCTGAGTACCATCATAAAGCTAATACTTTGCTTTATTTTCATTTTCATTTTGGTTTTTGAAGTCTTCTTTCACTCCCTATGTTCATAATAGAACAAATTTGATATACAAAAGTCAATAAAATGTTATATTATGTATACTTAAATCATTCCCTAGGTTTGTATATTCATTCTTATATTTTTAAAAAAATATATAACTTTTGAAGATTTGAAAGTATGGTAAATGCCTGAATCTGCACTGATGTGGAAGATGAATGTAAAAGTAAAAATTAAATGCATTTAACCATATTGCCATTTTCTCAAGAGGAAAGTGCCAAGACAGTGCAGAAAGGGAATAGGCCATAGACTTACATGGAATGTTTTATCAGCAGTTTGTTTCATATAACAAATCTAGAATTCAGTTTTATTCAATTCTGGTATTAATTTTCATGGAGCTAAAATTTACTGAAGGTGCTATTTTATACAAATATTAATATCAGAGTCAAGAGAGATATAATGGCTACAGTGTATTGAATAGAATCTTTATAAGGGACAATATATCAGCCAAAGTTGTATTTATGCATATTTGCCTATAAAAGACCAAGTATGGAAAATGTGTATAAATACATACATATAGATAGATGGATAGATATTGATATGAGTAAAGATAGACATACATAGAGATATGGGACTTTGTTGTCAAATATTGTTAGTACTACTCTTTGATAATATATATATTTTATCCTGAAGGAAGATGAATCATTTAAAGTACAACAATACATTTTGACTTTAAAATTGTTATAAGCTACATAATTAATTTTGGTAAACTGTGTAGTTCAAAATTCTATGAAAAGAGTCCTTTTAAAACCTTATGTGATATCTAAGGTAGAAGGAAGACAAAATATTCCGGCCTGCTTTGAATAGCAGGAATATAAGGAAAGTGAGAAATTAAATATGTGATGGGAAGGATTATGGTAAAACTGGGATTTGTCTGCTTTTAGAAAAAATGACTCACAATAATGCTTCTTCTCTTTCCTATTCACAACTCTAACATTGTAAACCAAAAAACAAATACAAAAAAACCACATACACTTAGTGCTTTGAACCTGGCCTTTATCCACAGTCACTCAATATACCAGGCATCACTTTGGGGAGAAGTTTGGAGAATATAATATAACAATATAAACTTATAGCCCTGTTTCATCATCCAAAACCACATTTTTGAAAAGGATCTTGAATTCTTGGCTTCTATTTGAATCTTGCCTCACTCTCCTCAACCCTGTCTCACTTCTCTAACATACTAGCTCCAAGAGTTCAGTTTCCACCCACTTCTTAACACTGCAGATGGCTCCCTCCTACTTTCCTCCCCTGAAATTTCTTTCATCAAGGTCAGTGGCCTAATTAAAAGTAATCTGAAATATCCACAAAATTTTAGTTCTGATCTTCTTCGACCTTTATTCAACTCTGTCACCCTTAGTTCTTCCTTCAGCAGCACCATACTCCTCTTACTTCATCTCCACTCCCTAAATTACTCCCAGGTTTCTTTTGTGAGCGCCTTTGCCCATTCTTTAGTGCTGAAGTTCCTCAGACATCTATCTTTCCTTCTATTTTCTTCCTATATATATTTCTTGTCGGCAGTTTTATTTCCCTCCATGGTTTCAATAAACATGGCTAAGCACATGCTGATAAAGCCCATATCTCAATGTTGCAGGTCCAAGTCTCTTTTCTCAGATCTGCTTACTGATCATCTTTACTTGAATGATCAACAGAGATACCAAATCTAACAAATCTAATGCAATTTTAACTCATTATCATGTCATTACCCATCTCCCAATTAATCCCTTTTAAATTCTCTTCATTTAGTTGATATCAAATTTCATTTTACTGCTCAAGCCAGAAACCTGAGCACCATCCCAGCCCCTCCCTCACTCACCTCATACTTCTAAGAGCCAAGTTCTGATGATTCATCAATTCAAACATCTCTCAAATTTATCCCCTTATATTTATCCCCATTTAAATAATCATGGTCAATTTCTTCTACAGCTCTCATCTATGTTTCTGCAAGAGCCTGACTGTTTACAATTACTCCCAGAGCAAATCCTTATTTCAGACAGAGTGATCTTTCTAAAATATCATCCTCGTCATTTCATTCTTCTGTTCAAAACTCACTACTTTTTCATTCATTTCCTGAACTCCTGCTTCATTTAAAGATTATATATTGTGCCAAGTACTTTACTGAGAACCAGGGCTACAGGGAACACAAGATATTACCCAGCAAGACACTGTTTCTTTCCTGCAACAAGACAATGGTTCTTCATTTAAACCCAGAACCCAGATTTGCAATATCAGAATTCTGTAATGATCATGATTATTTGTTTGCCTTTTTTTGAATCTTAGTGAGTGAGGTTATTAAGAATTCTTCATCTCATAAATGTTGTTATTCAGTTGCTAAGTAAAGTCTGACTCTTGGCAACCTGAGGGACTGCAGCATCCTAGGCTTCCCTTTACTATCTCCTGGAGTTTGCTCAAACTCATGTCCATTGAGTCAATGACTCCATCCAAATAGGTTACCCTCTGTTACCCCCTAACTTCCCCCTCCCCCACCCTCAATCTTTCAAGCATCAGGGTCTTTCTAATTAGTTGGTTCTTGCCATCAGGTGGCCAAAGGATTGGAGCTTCAGCTTTAGCATCAGTCCTTCCAATGAATATTCAGGGTTGATTTCCTTTAGGATGGACTGTTTTAATTTTCTGCTGTCCAAGGGACACTCAAGAGTCTTCTGCTGATATTTATTTTCTAGCTGTGCTTTTGCTTCACCTCTCAAGCCCTTCCAGATTGAATCTGGACCAATTTTCTCTAAGTCCAGTAATTAAACAGTTTGAATGCCTCAGCTTGATTAGATTTTCCAATGGCAATCACAGAAGTTTCCCACATTGCATTTTCAACAAGAACCTCTTCTCAAACATGTTGTTTGGATTTAGATCTGCTATATCCTGGCCTAGTCTTTGAATTGCTGACTTTTCTCACAAAAGACTGTAAATTTGTTCTGGTTTTCTAAAAAAAAAAAAAAAAAAAAAAATATATATATATATATATATATATATTCACCCATTACTTTCTACTTTCAAAATATAAAACTTAGTCTTAATCGTCTTTCTTCTTATTTTCTGTAAAGCATATATTGCTATTGTTCAATTTTTCCTTTTTAAAAACTCTCTTCATTCTGGTTTTTATGATAAAGCATTATTTTGGACAGTCCACTGGCTTTCTGCTGACTCATCTTTCCTTATCACCTGCTTGTGGGCATGTGTTGTGTTTTTTTTTCACACCCAATTAAGGTAACAGACTAACCAAAATGTGGACCAGCATTTTCTTATCTTCTTCCTCTTATCAAACATGAGTTGTTTAATGTACTTTCAGTGTTTTAATGATCATTTCTAGATTTATCATAGATTTTCCAGAATCACTGATGCTTAATTCTTGAATTTCCAAATTCTGCTAGAGACTTCAGGGTTAGAAACTCATGGTGCCCCTCTTTGCTAATCCCTTTCATAATGTCTTTCTTTTCCTGTGGACTGTATTTCTGTTATTTATGGATGGTATAAGGTGTGTAAGTGGCATGCTATGGATGGCATATAGTAAGAATCAGTTCAGTTTAGTTCAGTTGCTCAGTCGTGTCCAATTCTTTGCGACCCCATGGACTGTATCATCCCAGGCTTCCCTATCCATCACCAACTCCCACAGCATACTCAAACTCATGTCCATTGCATCGGTGATGCCATCCAATCATCTCATCCTCTGTCGTCCCCCTCTCTCCTTCCACCTTCAATCTTTCCCAGCATCAGGGTTTTTTCAAATGAGTCAGTTCTTTGCATCAGGTGGCCAAAGTATTGGAGTTTCAGCTTCAGCATCAGTCCTTCCAATGAATATTCAGGACTGATTTCCTTTAAGATTGACAGGTTGGTTGGATCTCCTTGCAGTCCAAGGGACTCTCAAGAGTCTTCCCCAACACCACAGTTCAAAAGCATCAATTCTTCAGTGCTCAGCTTTGTTTATGGTCCAACTCTCACATCCATACATGACTACTGGAGGCTCAGTATTCATTAATCCCTTCTTCCTCACTATCTTGAAACAGTACATTTTACTTCTATTTCTCTTTGAAGGTAAGTGCTTCTAAGTGGCAATTTTAATGGAGTCTACACATTTTTAGATCATGGACATTGTATTGAAAATTTTAGCTTAAAATTAAAGAAAGTAGGGAAAACCATGAGGTCATTCAGGTATGCTGCTGCTGCTGCTAAGTGGCTTCAGTCATGTTCAGCTCTGTGCGACCCCATAGATGGCAGCCCACCAGGCTCCTCTGTTCACAGGATTCTCTAGGCAAGAATACTGGAGTGGGTTGCCATTTCCTTCTCCAGGTATGACCTAAATCTAATCCCTTATTATTATATAGTAGAAGTAACAAAAGATTCAAGGGAGTAGATCTGATAGACAGAGTGCCCTAAGAACTAGGGACAGAGGTTTATAACATCGTACAGGAGGAAGTGGTCAGAACCACTCCCAAGAAAAAGAAATGCGAGATGTGAGAGTTGGACCATAAAGAAAGCTGAGTACTGAAGAATGGATGCTTTTGAACTGTGGTGCTGGAGAAGACTCTTTACAGAAGAAGACAGGTGCAAAAACACCAAAGCAGTCAATCCTAAGGGAAATCAACCCTGAATATTCATTGGAAGGATTGATGCTGAAAATGAAGTTCCGATACTTAGGCCACTTAATGTGAAGAACAAGCTCATTAGAAAAGACCCTGATTCTGGGAAAGATTGAGAGCAGGAGGAAAAAGGGATGACAGAGGGTGAGATAGTTGGATGGTGTCACCAACTCAATGGACATGAGTTTGATCAAACTTAGGGAGATAGTGAAGGACAAGGAAGACTGTCATGCTGCAGTCCATTGGGTTGCAAATAGTTGGGCAGGAGTGAGTGACTGAACAACAATACCTTTTTAGTCTCACTGTCCTGCTCTAATGAAGTCATTCTTTCCACTGTTTAGATCATCACAACAACTTTATTCCACTTTTTCTGGCACACTGTTTCCAGATAAAATTCCTATGTGACAGCCTTGATCACATGATTGATCGGTTCAGATACATTCAGTGGCTTCCCAATATCTGTTGAACATTAACTTTGAACTTGAAGGTATGGAAGGATACTCACACCATTTATGGTGATCTTAAATATTCAACTGGATGTATCCTACAGGTATAAAGTTAATCTTCAAAATATAAAGCACTTGAACAAGTATTACATGCCTGCCTTATATTTTGCTTCTTCCCTAATGTTAATTCCAGATTAGATTTTAGTTGTTTATTTTCTGGCTTTCAACTTCTCACATTATAATTAAAATTCCTATTCCAAATACTTACTTATGCAATTAATCTGTCATAAAATGAATGCAATAGAAACTATGATTATAAACCCATGGATGTGATTGTTTCAATCAAGGAAAGAACATATTCTCCTTGCTTTTACGTATGTAATATACATAAGAGACATTTATCTTTAAGGCTAAGAAAACAGTTTAGAAACTCTACTTAGAATCACTTGAATATTCACTGTTATGTATAACATCTACATTATATTATTTTACAGATAAAACATAAATATGAGAAAAAGAAGTGAAGCCAAAATTAATATTCCAACTTGTGCTATCCAGGTTTCTCCCAAGCAAACTCACTTTAACACGTAAAGGTACAAGATGTTTTCCTGAGAAATCCGAGGCAACAGCAGCCCTTAGGACTTAGGATCCAACCATCTTCTGCCATTTGCCATGTAACTGCATCCAAATTGCTAAGTGTATATTCCATATGTCCTTATTTACAAAGCAGCTTACTCTTTCAGCACTACAACAGAAGTTTTGAGAAAATTAATGGAATCCATACAGCATAATCTAAGATGAAGGATAAAGACCTCAAATGAAGAAGAAAATATGTATTTATTTTCCAATGGAATTTTTTTTCCCCCTCACTGCTACACTATGCTTTCTTGGTGCTATAGAGGCCACTTCCAAAGGGAAAGAAAAACACTCCCCCACCACTTCCACATTCACATCTTTCCTTTAATAAATAGCAGTTGGGGTGGACAGAGGAAATAAGGAACATCTACATTGTCTTTGCAACAATGAAAACTCTTTATATAAATAACTAGTATTGTTAAATAATAAGAACATATTCTGTATTTTATTTTCAGTCACTTATGTTAGAGCTCCACCACCTACCTTAAGACAATTTTGATTTTAAAATTGGCCATTCTCCTCCTAGGATAGAGCTCTAGCCAGGGGTTCCAACCTCTGGGGTTTAATGTTTGATGATATGAGGAGAAGGTGATGTAATAATAATAGAAAAAAAAAGTACACGATAAATGTAAGGCACTTGAATCATCCATCTTGGAAAATGAACTTCTAAGAAAAGGGTCCCTAGTGCCAAAATGGTTGGGAACTGCTCTGTAGGCAACTTCAACCCATAGTTGCCCATTCTGCTTAACACTGAGGTCAGATAATCATCAAACAGCAATGCAAACCTTTCTTACTTATTACAGTTACATTAATTGATCACAAATTAATGACTTTCTGTAGCAACATAGATTAAATATTCTTACATTTCCTATTTCTGAGCTATCTAAACTCTATAACCTCTTAAATATATAGATTTCCCCATCTTTAGCAGACTATGTAGAAGAAGAGTATTAGAAAAGAAATAATACTAGACATCTACTATTGCTTAGTTGAAAATTAAGCCACTCAGTTAACCATATTCTCAGTGGAGTTCAGTTCAGTTGCTCAGTTGTTACCGACTCTTTGCGACCCATGGACTACAGGCCTCCCTGTCCATCAGTAACTTCCAGAGTTTACTCAAACTCATGTCCATTGAGTCGGTGATGATGTCCAACCATCTCATCCTCTGCCGTCCCCTTCTCCTGCCCCCAATCCCTCCCAGCATCAGGGTCTTTTCCAATGGGTCAGTTCTTCACATCAGGTGACCAAAGTATTGGAGTTTCAGCTTCCAATGAATATTCAGGACTGATTTCCTTTAGGATTGACTGGTTGGATCTCCTTGCAGTCCAAGGGACTCTCAAGAGTCTTCTCCAGCACCACAGTTCAAAAGCATCAATTCTTCGGTGCTCAGCTTTCTTTATGGTCAAACTCTCACATCCATAAATGACTACTGGAAAAATCATAGCTTTGACTAGATGGACCTTTGTTGGCAAAGTGAAGTCTCTGTTTTTTAATATGCTGTCTAGGTTGGTTATAACTTTTCTTCCAAAGAGCAACTGTCCTTTAATTTCATGGCTACAGACACCATCTGCAGTGATTTTGGAGCCGAAAAAAGTAGTCTGTCAATGTTTTCACTGTTTCCGCATCTATTTGCCATGAAGGGATGGGACCAGATGCCATGATCTTAGTTTTCCGAATGTTGAGTTTTAAGCCAACTTTTTCACTCTCCTCTTTCACTTTCATCAAGAGGCTCATTAGTTCTTCTTTGTTTTGTGCTATCAGGTTAATGTTATTTGAATATCTAAGGTTATTGATATTTCTCCTGGCAATCTTGATTTCAGCTTGTGCTTCATCCAGCCCAGTGTTTCTCATGATGTGCTCTGCATATAAGTTAAATAAGCAGGGTGACAATATACAGCCTTGACATACTCCTTTTCCTATTTGGAACCAGTCTGTTGTTCCATGTCCAGTTCTAATTGTTGCTTCCTGACCTGCATACAAGTTTCTCAAGAGGCAGGTCAGGTGGTCTGGTATTCCCATCTCTTTCAGAATTTTCCACAGTTTATTGTGATCCACACAGTTGAAGTCTTTGGCATAGTCAATAAAGCAGAAATAGATGTTTTTCTGGAAGTCTCTTGCTTTTTTGATGATCCAGTGGATGTTGGCAATTTGATCTCTGGTTCCTCTGCCTTTTCTAAATCCAGCTTGAACATCTGGAAGTTCACAATTCACATACTGTTGAAGCCTGACTAGGAATTTTGAGCAGTACTTTACTAATGCGTGAGATGAGTGCAATTGTGTGGTAGTTTGAACATTCTTTGGCACTGCCTTTCTTTGGGATTGGCATGAAAACTGACCTTTTCCAGTTCTGAGGCCACTGCTGAGTTTTTTAAATTTGCTGCCGTATTGAGTGTAGCACTTTCACAGCATCATCTTTTAGGATTTGAAATAGCTCAACTGGAATTCCATCACCTCCACTAGCTTTCATAGTGATGCTTCCTAAGGCTCACTTGACTTCACATTCCAGGATGTCTGGCTCTAGGTGAGTGATCACACCATCGTGATTATCTGGGTCATGAAGATCTTTTTTGTATAGTTCTTCTGTGTATTCCTGCCACCTCTTCTTAACATCATCTGCTTCTGTTATGTCCATACCTTTTCTGTACTTTATTGTGCCCAACTTTTCATGAAATGTTCTCTAGGTATCTCCAGTTATTTATTTTTTTTAAGAGATGTCTAGTCTTTCCCATTCTATTGTTTTCCTCTATTTCTTTGCATTGATCACTGAGGAAGGCTTTCTTATTTCTCATTGCTATTCTTTGGAACTCTGCATTCAAATGGGTAAATCTTTCCTTTTCTCCTTTGCCTTTCGCTTCTCTTCTTTTCTCAGCTATTTGTAAGGTCTCCTCAGACAACCATTTTACCTTTTTGCATTTCTTTTTCTTCAGGATGGTCTTGATCCCTGCCTCCTCTACAATGTCACAAACCTCTGTACATAGTTATCAGTCACTTTGTCTATGAGATTTAATCCCATGAAGCTATTTCTCACTCCCACTGTATAATCCTTAGGGATTTGACTTAGGTCATACCTGAATGGTCTAGTGGTTTTCCCTACTTTCTTCAATTTAAGTCTGAATTTGGCAATAAGGAGTTCATGATCTGAGCCACAGTCAGCTCCCAGTCTTGTTTTTTGATGACTGTATAGAGTTTCTCCATCTTTGGCTGCAAGGAATATGATCAATTTGATTTCGGTATTGACCATCTGGTGATGTCCACATGTAGTCTTCTCTTGCGTTGTTGGAAGAGGGTGTTTGCTATGATCAGTGCGTTCTCTTGGCAAAACTCTGTTAGCCTTTGCCCTGCTTCATTTGGTCCTCCAAGGCCAAACTTGCCTGTTATTCCAGGTATTTCTTGACTTCCTACTTTTGCATTCCAGTCCCCTATAGTGAAACAGACATCTCTTTTGGGTATTAATTCTAGAAGCTCTTGTAGTCTTCATAGAACTGTTCAACTTCAGCTTCTTCAGCATTACAGGTTGGGGCATAGACTTGGATTACTGTGATATTGAATGTTTTGCCTTGGAAATGAATAGAGAACATTCTGTCATTTTTGAGATTTCATCCAAGTACTGCATTTCAGACTCTTTTGTTGACTATAATGGCTACTCCAGTTTTTCTAAGGGATTATTGCCCACAGTAGTAAACATAATGGTCATCTGATTTCAATTCACCCTTTCCATACCATTATAGTTCATTGATTCCTAAAATGTCGATGTTCACTCTTGTCATCTCTTGTTTGACCACTTCCAATCTGCCTTGATTCACGGACCTAACATTCCAGGTTCCTATGCAATATTGCTCTTTACAGCATCAGACTTTACTTCCATCACCTGTCGCATCCACAACAGGGTGTTGTTTTTGCTTTGGCTCCTTCTCTTCATTCTTTCTGTTATTTCTTCACAGATTTCCAGTAGCATATTGGGCACCTACCAACCTGGTGAGTTCACCTTTTATTTTCCTATCTTGTTGCCTTTTCATACTGCTCATGGGGTTCTCAAGGCAAGGATACTGAGGCAACTATATTTTAGCCAATGTGAAAAATGTAAGTACTGATCATTGAAGAAAAGACTACAGGGAGTCAAGCTGGTGAAGAGGAAAATCTTCTGGTATTTAATCGATAAGAAATGGTTTTAGTCCAGTTTCTAAGATGTTTTAACTGTGATTTTGAGTAAGTCAACAAGCTTTCACAGGGATCTTTTTTTTTTTTTTAATCTATAGCACATTGAGGTTTATTTCTAATGTGATTTCCTTTAGAAATGCATACCAGTCTAAGGGTTTCACCAGATCCTGTTGGATTTCTTTTCTGAGTTTCCCTTGGAGCAGGTTTCTCAGTGTCTCACGCAATATTTTATCAACAAATGAAAATGCACCGAGACTTCTGACTTGATAAGCAAGGTAAGATTTAAGTCATGAGATTGGAAAACAATTAATTAAAATTGAAATCCTAGTAAGGAAGTTTCCATATCATTTGTTTCATAACGCACCTGCCTCAGCTTATTTCACTGTCACTAGTAAAATTTAAATTGCTTCCTATTTTTGTTTTGCACATAGCACATGCTTAGATTATCCAGTATATCTCAAGCAATGTAAAAAGCACTAATTAAGCCAGGCAGTCTCAGTCTCTTTTGCATAGTCTCTGATAATCTCCTTTTACACACAAATTTTAGAATTTTTTATGATTTTATTTTTGTTAATTATATGTTATCTGTTAAGCCTTCTGTACTTTTTATGGCAACATCTAGCTTCTAAGTTGTTAGTTTGAACTTTGAAATGCAAATTGGCATAAACTATATTAAAAATTATTTTCATGGCTTTGATATCCAAAATTCTGACTATATACAGATGGACAGTTAATAAATCTAGTGTCAATATATATTTTTTTTAATGAGATAGAAAATTTCTGGGTTTTATATGCTATTTTAGTACAAATTATTCTAGCACTAGTTTTATTTCCAGTTTCAAATGTCACACCTAAATTGCTCTTTAGAAAAGGCTAAAATGAATTGTAATTCCTCTAAAGATTTTCTCAAAAAGATTAGGACAGAGAACTATTCTTTTTCTAGATATCAGACTTGGTGAATTTGCCTCTACAGAATAATTTGGGGCTATGAAAACTGCCAATGTATTCCACCAGGGACCCTCTCTAGGTAATTTGACATCATTTTAGGTGCTAAGGTAACCTAATTGCTTCAAAAAGAATGATTTGATAATACTTATTGAAATACAAAGGGCTCTCCCGGTGACTCAGTGGTAAAGAATCTGCCTGCCACTGCAGGAGATGTGGGTTCCATCTTTGGATCTGGAAGATCCTCTGGGAAGGAAATGGCAACCCACTCCAGTATTCTTGCCTAAAAAATCCCACAGGCAGAAGAGTCTGGTGAGATATAGTCCATGGGTTGCAGAAGAGTCAGACATGACTTAGCGACTAAACAGCAACAACAATTGAAATACTAAGCTTGGCATACCTAAGGCTACAGGGTTTCTCCAAATGTGACAAGGTTAAGGTTTCAGTTTCATGACCTCTAAAAAGAACACTGTACCAGACTGCAAAATGTCTCTCTCTTCTCATTTCTCTGCAGTACAGTTCTGAAGCCCTTGTGTCTTATTCTCTCAATATATACTTCTCTTTTTTTCTTCCTACTACTACTATGCCAAAAAGATATTCACAGACAACCAGTTAACAGGCTAAGGAGAAACCCTTCCTAGAGGTATATTTCTACAAATATTAAAATTCATTATTGTCTTAAAAATATCTGAAAACAGTCCAAGGCCAGGACCACGTTGACAAAAATAAGGCATTGTCCCAGTGCAAAATTTAAGAGGAACCTTCCAAAATTAGCAATCAAAATAAGTAACATTCTAGTGTAATATTTTAAAACATCAAAATTAATGCAAAAATCCATGATGAAATTTTAAATAAAGATCTTATAAACTGTATCTAGCTAAAGAAGTCCTTATACTTTCCACTTGTTTCATTTTAAATGGGTAAGTATACAGTAATTACAATAATTTATAAAACTTGGTACAAATATTGTTAAACACTAAGTCTACAATTTCATTGTTTGTCTTTATAAATAGAATTTTAATTATTGGCCATGGGCAAATGTGAGGTACACTTTATATTCTGCTGCTGTTCCCACAAGAATCATAATTCTTTGTGATATTGAAGAGGATTAAAATTAAGTTTACAAGGAAATCCAATTTAGTATAGTGAAATTAAAAGACGCTTGCTCCTTGAAAGAAAAGCTATGACATATCTAGAGAGCATACTAAAAAGTAGAGACATTACTTTACCTACAAAGTTCTGTCTAGTCAAATCTATGGTTTTTCCAGTAGTCATATATGGATGTGAGAGTTGGACTATAAAGAAAGCTGATGGCTGAAGAGTTGATGGCTTTGAACTGTGGTGTTGGAGAAGACTCTTGAGAGTCCCTTGGACTGCAAGGAGATCCAACCAGTCAATCCTAAAGGAAATCAGTCCTGAATATTCATTGGAAGGACTGATGCTGAAACTGAAATTCCAATACTTTGGCCACCAGATGAGAAGAACCAACTCACTGGAAAAGACCTTGATGCTGGGAAAGATTGAAGGCAGGAAGACAAGGGGACTACAGAGGATGAGATGGTTGTATGTCATCACAGATGCAATGGACATGAGTTTGAGTATGCTCTGGGAGTTTGTGATGGACAGGGAAGTCTGGGGTGATGCAGTCCATGGGGTCACAAAGAATTGGACATGACTGAGTGACTGAACTGAACTGATTCTTCTCTCATTATTAATAATAATCAAATTGCTCATGTGCTTGAGATAAAGATACAATTTTAATTACATAATTTCACTTTGATAGACTTATTACACTTAAAATTTTTAACAAACATTTTGAGTCCACAAATAAAAATAATAATAATAAATTTTTTATCCTTCCACACAGAAGTACTATAGTAAGTATGACTTTGTAATTTACAAATAAGTCACAACTACGGGACACTGACATGATTTCAGATGATTTATTGATGCTGCTTTTGGAAGAGTGTCTCACACTGACCATCATGTCACACTGTTTCAGAGAAGACCACCAGAACTTGTAAGAGTTACTATAAATAACAGAATCTTATGTATAATAATATCAAAGTAGATAGCCCTTGATAGCAACAACCATAAAAGCTTCAATTATATAAAATTTGAGAAAAAGGTAGACAAAGGACACCATAGAGATAATTTCTTGCTGAAGATCCACTTTCTTGTCTAAATTTCTCATTTTGCTGTGAATTGAGAGGGCAGCCTTTCAATTAACATAATGAAAACACTGCAGCAAAAATGAGATGCCAACCTGTGTGCAATTGCAATTCAGACAGAAAGAATGCTAATTCTTAGCTTCAGTGCTCTCTTTAATAAAGTTATTCAGGGCTTTCTGTGGCACAGAACACTGTGATCAGCCAGGAACTGCTGGAGATGAAAATAATCTTTCTTTGTTATAACTCAAAAAAATGTACTCATTTCAATCTCATAGGAGACTCTTGTACCTTGTTAAAAATAAATATGTCAGGGGTGGGTTGGGATGGTAGAATTAATCATGTCATAGACATTTTCTTTAAAGTATATGGTTTTCTAGCTTCATATGTGTTCACAATGGATTTGGAAGTGCAACACAAGCAAATGTTTTAACAAAACATGTAATATTTTGAAATTTCTCAGGTGTAGTCAAAGAACTCTGGACATAGAGGACAATGAACTGATCTGAGGGCTCTCTCTACACTTATGAAAACATTGGGTTCTCACTTGAAATATCCTTTTCCATAAAATTGCATTACTAGTTCCCATGTCATCAAGTTGAAGTCAGAATTACATAATATGGCAACTACAGATAATTTGTAAATTATGAGATGTTACAGTAATGTCATGAGAAATTTAAAATACAACAAAATAACAAAATAGAATAAGAGTATGAAGTAAGGTTGTAAAGCCAATTTCCACTTGTATTAGAAAGAGAATTAATTTTAAAGTCATTGTCATCAATTTACAGTAGTAAAAAATGATAAGATATTGAAATGAAATCATTTCTTACATTAAGATCTTCACTGTTGGGACCCTGAATTCAAAGTGTGAAGAGATATTAATCATCCCTACAATTTCCTGAGTTAAGAAAGTCAATTTATTAAGAAAAACACTTTAAAAATTATTTTTAGTTAAGAAAAAAACAAGGAAAAATTAGAAAAGTGACTGGAAAATTATCTTAGTTTGATAACTTTCCAAGTAATATTTAAGTAACATGAAAAGAATAGACACTAAAGGTAAAACAGCTCCATTATTAAGGACTAATTGAACAGTAAACTTTTTACATCATAATATTATTTGACCACTAGTAAGTGCCAGACTAGATATTATGTAAAATAAAGTGGAAATTTCCAATACTCCTATTTAGTATATTAAAAATATTAAAAAAATATAAAAATTTAGTATATTAAAAATTTAGTATATTAAAAATATATTAAAAGCATCACTACATTTGCTTTCCTTAAGACAACTTTATAAAACACAGCCAAGTTTTATGTGACAAAATAATTTTGATTAAAGCATGTAAAATTTTACTTTTTATCTTGATTGCCTTTTCTCTTTATTCTACTAACTATCCCTGAGAAATACTACCTACTTTGGTTTTCATTAATATCAACATATGTTTTTCAACTCTATTTTCATTCCCAATATATTCTGAAGTCCACATTCTGATTTTCAATTATCTACTGGATAATTTTCAATTATCAAACTTGGATATGTCCCACAAACCCTTTAGCCTGTTCCAAAACAAACTGATGGCATCTGCTTCTGTCCCCATATTTCTCTCTGATTGAAAAGAACTACTACCCACACAGTGATTCATATCTCAATTGTGGAGGTCACAATCTTGCTTTACCTCACACCCATTATATGCATCATCAGATTAAGTGGATTCTACTTCTAAAACATTTGTCACATTGGATTTCATTCCCACTCTCCAACTACCAACACTCTCAGCCATGTGGCATACTCTACTACGGTGTTTCTCTGCTTAGAAAAGCTCTGTTGGCATTTACTGAATAAGCTGAGCAGGGAAATCCACTCAAAGATTCCAGGAAATTTAGCATCATTACCCTCTACTCAATGCTTGTAACACCCTATAGTCATTGGCATGAGCAACCTCCCCATCACATAGGTTTCTACATACCACAGAAGATGACAGTACAGTTTTCTAAATATTCTATTAAAGGCCTTGCCTCAGCCTTTAAAACCTTCTCATCAGTGCCTCTTCCTCTGCACACTGGCCACAGTGACCTTCTTCTATTTTCCTTATACACTATGCGCCTTTCATCCACATAACATTTGTTCTTACTATTTTTTCCCATCCTGGAATATTTTAGCTGCATGACATCCTCATTAACTAAATTTCTTCTAAACTTTCAGATTGCACTTAAATACCTCTATTAGTAAAGTCTTTGTTAATCTTCAGTGCACTCAAGGTTAAGGTTCCCTTAATATACAGTTTTAAACCTGATCTTATTTGCCTTCAGACCACTCATTTCATTATTTAACTACTTATTTTCCTTATTATGTGATTAACTTCTGTCTCATCCACTAAACAGAAACCACAGAAGACAAAGGATCATGTATGACTTTACTCACTGTTTTACCTCCAGACCTTTCACATCATACACCACAAAGCAGGTTCTCTGTCAGTTCTTATACATGAAGAGTGAAGACTCAAATTCAGCTCGTTATACACAAGTCCATTCTTCTTCTCACTATTATATGCAGTAGAGTTTTTAATCTTGGACACTATATAAGGAGGATTACATTTTAGCTTTGTTTTGTTTTATTTTTAATTCATGTTCAGTTTTTGTGATTGCACATATTACTCATCTCAAATATTTCAGATAAATTTTATGCTTAAGTATGATTTATGTTGGATAAACTCTGATCAATTTTTTGAATTTTCAAGGTCATTTTCAATTCTAAACTATCCTCTAACATGATAGTCTCTACTGTGTGCTCAGTGACCAATTCTTTTCTCTCTCTTCTTGATTATTACTTACAAAGTTAAAGTGTATACTAAGTAATCTGTCACTGATGACTGAATTCCAGAAAATGTCAAGAGATTGCCCTCAATCACTCTTGTGTGATAGTTTAAATGAACTTCCTCATCAAAATTGTAGATGGTTAACGTAGGAGTGATTTTTCTGTATTTACAAAAGTAAAATCCATAATGTAAGTACTCAGTATTCTGTTCCTTTCAAAGTAAAAGAAAGTCTAGTTTAAGTTAAATATATGCTTAGTCATAGTAAACCAAAGGGTAATACAGTTGAGCTTGATTATGAATTAAAGAGGATTCAAAACTGTACAGTCTGTAGTGTGGAGATCTTGTGATGCCCATGCTAGCCAAGGTGTACAGTACCAACTGACACTAAAAAACAGAGCAATCAGCTATTCGCATGCCACTCTGCTTACATTAGAATCCTGCTGCTAATTTGAAAGGTTGATTAATCTTAGAAATTCAGCATCTTCAAAACAACACTCTAATTTCTCTATGATTCTAGCTGGTAATGATTATTCATTGAAAACACAAAGAGCTCCCCAAATTCAAAAGAACAAAAAAATGGGAAAAAATATTCTAGCTAAGGTAAAAATGATTTGTGAAATCAAATACATTTATAAAATGCTACAAGTATTCTTTTCTGAAGAAAAAGGCTAGATATAATCTTCTCTGAGTATTATAATGCATATTTTCAACAAACCTGTTTAATTTGACAAATCTAGATTTTTTTTTTCTCGATTTATTTTAAAGAGTAAGTATTTTTCCAAAGAAATATTTCAACGTGTTGTAGTACATAGTTTGGGTAAAGTTGAATTTGAGGAAGTCAGCTATGAGTACATCCTTAGCCTTTGACCACAAGATCAAAGAGGAAATACTATGTAACACACCTCTAATTAGATATAGCAAAATTCTGATTGTATTGGCCAAAGCTGACCTCATGTGGCAAACCATAAGTTAATGACTATTAACTGAATAATTTGAACTGTAACTCACTTACATTCTTATAAAATAAAAACAAAACATAGAACAAATACCAAAAAGTACAATTTTAAAACATAGTCTGAAAAAAAATGGAAAAGATTTGAAACTGTATTTTGAAAGTTCATACTACATACTTTGGAAGTGGATTCTTTACTGTCTAAACTACCAGGGAAGCTATTGGAAAATAATTTACTTCACACCAAAACATGTCTGGTAAAGTTATCAGAATTAAAAAGACAAAAAAAAAAAAAAACTGGGGGAAGGGGCATCCATATACAATGATCAAATAATTTAGAGAAAGTAATCTACTAATATATATAAACTAACAATATATTTCTGCAACAGCGCATGGGCAAATTTGGCCTTGGAGTACTCAATGAAGCAGGGCAAAGGCTAATAGAGTTCAGCCAAAAAAATGCACTGGTCATAGCAAACACCCTCTTCCAACAACACAAGAGAAGACTGCACACATGGACACCACCAGATGGTTGACACTGAAATCAGATTGATTACATTATTGACAGCCAAAGATGGAGAAGCTCTATATAGTCAGCAAAAACAAGACTGGGAGCTGACTGTGGCTCAGATCATGAATTTCTTATTGCCAAACTCAGACTGAAATTGAAGGCAGTAGAGAAAACCAGTAGATCACTCAGGTATGACCTAAATCAGATCCCTTATGACTATACAGTGGAAGTGAGAAATAGATTTAAGGGACTAGATCTGATAGAGAGCCTGATGAACTATGGATGGAGGTTCATGACATTGTACAGGAGACAGGGATCAAGACCATCCCCAAGAAAAAGAAATGCAAAAAAGCAAAATGGTTGTCTGAGGAGGCCTTACAAATAGCTGTGAAAAGAAGGGAAGTGAAAAGCAAAGGAGAAAAAGAAAGGTATACCCATTTGAATGCAGAGTTCCAAAGAATAGCAACGAGAGATAAGAAAGCCTTCCTCAGGGATCAATGCAAAGAAATAGAGGACAACAATAGAATGGGAAAGACTAGAGATCTTGTCAAGAAAATCAGAAATACCAAGGGAACATTTCATGCAAAGATGGGCTCAATGAAGGACAGAAGTGGTAAGAACCTAAACAGAAGCAGAAGTTATTAAGAAGTGGTGGCAAGAATACACAGAAGAACTATACAAAAATGATCTCATGACCCAGATAATCATGATGGTGTGATCACTCACCTAGAGCCAGACATCCTGGAATGTGAAGTCAAGTGGGCCTTAGGAAGCATCACTACAAACAAAGTTAGTGGAGGTGATGGAATCCCAGCTGAGCTATTTCAAATCCTAAAAGATGATGCTGTGAAAGTGCTGCACTCAATATGCCAGCAAATTTGGAAACCTCAGCAGTGGTCACAGGACTGGAAAAGGTCAGTTTTCATTCCAATCCCAAAGAAAGGCAATGCCAAAGAATGCTCAAACTACCACACAATTGCACTCATCTCACATGCTAGTAAAGTGATGCTTAAAATTCTCCAAGCCAAGCTTCAGCAATATATGAACCATGAACTTCCAGATGTTCAAGCTGGTTTTAGAAAAGGCAGAGGAACCAAAGATCAAATTGCCAACATCCGCTGGATCATCGAAAAAGCAAGAGTTCCAGAAAAACATCTATTTCTGCTTTATTGACTATGCCAAAGCCTTCAACTGTGTGGATCACAATAAACTGTGGAAAATTCTGAAAGAGGTGGGGATACCAGACCAGCTGACCTGCCTCTTGAGAAACCTGTATGCAGGTTAGAAAGCAACAGTTAGAACCAGACATGGAACAAGAGATTGGTTCCAAATAGGAAAAGGAGTATGTCAAGGCTGTGTATTGTCACCCTGCTTATTTAACTTATATGCAGAGTACATCATGAGAAACTCTGGGCTGGATGAAGCACAAGCTGGAATCAAGATTGCCAGGAGAAATATCAATAACCTCAGATGTGAAGATGACACCACCCTTATGGCAGAAAGTGAAGAAGAACTAAAGAGCCTCTTGATGAAAGTGAATGAGTAGAGTGAAAAAGTTGGCTTAAAGTGCCACATTCAGAAAACTCAGGTCATGGCATCTGGTCCCATAACTTCATGGCAAATAGATGAGGAAACAGTGGCTGACTTTATTTTTCTGGGCTCCAAAATCACTGCAGATGGTGTCTGCAGCCATGAAATTAAAAGACACTTACTTCTTGGAAGTAAGGTTATGAACAACCTAGACAGCCTATTAAAAAGCAGAGACCTTACTTTGCCAACAAAGGTCCATCTGGTCAAGGCTATGGTTTTTCCAGTGGTCATGTATGGATGTGAGAGTTGGACTGTGAAGAAACCTGAGTGCCAAAAAATTGATGCTTTTGAACTGTGGTGTTGGAGAAGACTCTTGAGAGTCCCTTGCACCACGAGGAGATCCAACCAGTCCTTCCTGAAGGAGATCAGTCCTGGGTGTTCATTGGAAGGACTGATGCTGAAGCTGAAACTCCAATACTTTGGCCACCTCATGCGAAGAGCTGACCCATTGGAAAAGACCCTGATGCTGGGAAAGATTGAGGGCAGGAAGAGAAAGGGACGGCAGAGAATAAGATGGTTGGATGGCATCACTGACTCAATGGACATGGGTTTGGGTGGACTCTGGTAGTTGGTGATGGACAGGGAGCCCTGGCGTGCTGCGGTTCATGGGGTTGCAAAGAGTCAGACACAACTGAGAGACTGAACTGAACTGAACAATATATTTGATTTTTAAGATCAAACAAAACATATTTATCCTGTTCTTTCGACTGAAATACAAACAAAATAACAATAATCAACTCAGGAGCAATAAAGTTCTGTAGCAGGAAAATTGGAGACTTAAAGTAGTAAAAGAGTCATAGAACTTGGAGACAAGATTGATTTCAGATCTGGGGCAAGTTGTGAGGTAAAGAAAAAACCCACATTCACCTTGACTTGATAGCTGTTGAAACTGGGTCATGTGGGCATAAGTGTTACTTTAACTTTCCCGTCTAGCTTTTTGTATATAAAACCGCTTTCATAAAACAAACACCAAACCTCAGATCTCACAGTCTGTTTGGATGTAAAATCTTACTGTGTAGAGTGTCCATAAATGTTTCACAGTCTATGGAAAATATTATTTTGAATTATAAAGAGCCACATTCCAACAGGAAATATAAATAATAGTAACATCTGGCAACTATAATCTAACTGAGAGGACTTAGGTGTACCGATGGCTGATTTTTGTTGATGTATGACAGAAACCCACAAAATTCTGTAAAGCAAATATCCTTCAATTTAAAAAAAAGTGGAAAAAGGTAGTACGCTTCTTAATTTAAGGTCCATTCTGACAGAATTATGTCCCCCAAATTTATAGGTGAAGCTCTACTTCCCAAAGTGATGGTATTAGGGGTGGTATTTGGGAGGTTACTAGATTGAGGTCTTTGGGCATGAGGTCATAACGGTGGAACCCCCAAGATGGGATTTTATGTCCTTATAGGAGGAGATACTGGAGAGTCTGTTCTCTTCTTGCTCTGTCATGTCTGAAGGCCCCATGAGAAAGTAGCTGTCTGCAAAGCAGAGTCCTCATCAGAACCCGATCACAATGTTGGGCTTCTCAGCCCCCATAACTGTGACAAAACAAGTTTCCCATTGCTTAAACTATCCAGTTTGTGATATTTCACTATGGCAGCCTAAGCTGACTGCACTTTTCACTGGGTAGGTGCTCACAAATGTGAGCAGAATTGAAAGTGGCAGCAAATTTCTCTTTCGGTGCCCTATAAAATATTCAAAACAAAAAAAGAACACTTTTTTTGAACTTGAAATATTCTGAGTACATAAATATAAGTCTTCTTACTGTGTAAAATATGCATAATAACAGAGGCTTAAAATGTAAATGATTAGAAACGTTAAATCACTGATGTGATTACAGAATGACACTTTATAAAATTGGGACAGCAACAATTAGAATCATGCTACATAATAACCACTGACAATGCTGAAAAAATTTCTTGCCTTGAGCATCAAATTAAGGTACATAATTTTATTTTCTGTAAGAAGATAAATAACATATATCTGGTATGTTAAAAATAAAAGAAGGGGAAATTAGTTTACATTTTTTATCCTAGCCAATCCTTGGCAACAAAAAAGGCTCATTCAACTATATCATGCTCTTTCTAGTTTATTATATATAAACTAAATAGGATGCTTTTTCAATATCACAGTAATCCAAATCTATGCCCCAACCATTGATGCTGAAGAAGCTGAAGTTAAACAGTTCTATAAAGACCCACAGACTTTTTAGAACTAACAGTAAAAAAAAAAAAAAAAAAAATGTCATTTTCATCATAGGGGACTGGAATGCAAAAGTAGGAATTCGAGAGATACCTGGAGTAATAGAAAGGTTTGGTCTTGGAGTACAAAATGAAGAAAGGCAAAGGTTAATAGAGTTTGGCCAAGAGAACGCACTGGTTGTAGAAAACATCTTCTTCCAACAACAAGAGATGGCTCTGCACATGGACATCACCAAATGGCCAATACCAAAATCAGACTGATCATATTCTTTGCAGCTGAAGATGGAGAAGCTCTATACAGTCAGCTAAAACTAGATGGGGAGCTACTGTGGTTCAGATCATGAACTCCATATTACCAAATTCAGACTTACATTGAAGAAAGTAGGGAAAACCACTAGGCCATTCAGGTATAACCTAAAGCAAATCCCTTGCAATTATATAGTGCAAGTGATAAAAAGACTCAGGGGATTAGACCTGATATACAGAGTGCCTGAAGAACTATGGATGGAGGTTCATAACATTGTACAGGAGGCAGTGATCAAGACCACCCCAAGAAAAAGAAATGCAAAATGGCAAAACAGTTGTCTGAAGAGGCCTTACAAATAGCTGAGAAAAGAAAAGAAACTAAAAGCAAAGGAGAAAAGGAAAGGTATATCCATTTGAATGCAGAATTCCAAAAAGTTGTAAGGAGAAATAAGAAAGCTTTCTAAAGTGAACAATGCAAAGAAATAGAGGAAAACAAGAGAATGGGAAAGATGAGAGATCTTTTCAAGAAAATTAGAGATACTAAGGGAATGTTTTATGCAAAGATGGGTACAATAAAGGACAGAAACAATATGGACCTAACAGAAACAGAAGAGACTAAGAAGAGGTAGCAAGAATACACAGAAGAACTATACAAAAAAAATCTTAATGACCTGCATAACCATGATGGTGTTATCCCTCACCTAGAGCTAGACATCTTGGAATGTGAAGTCAAAGTGCCTTAGGAAGCATCATTATGAAATAAAGCTAGCAGAGGTGATGGAATTCTAGCTGGGCTATTTCAGAGTCTTAAAGATCATATTGTGAAAGTGCTGCACTCAATATGCCCGCACGTTTGGAAAATTCGGCACTGCCGCAGAACTGAAAAAGGGAAGTTTTCAACCCAATCCCAAAGAAGGACAATGCCAAAGGATGTTCAGACTATTGCACAATTGTACTCATTTCACATGCTAGCAAGGTAATGCTCAAAATTCTTCAAGCCAGGCTTCAATAGTACATGAGTCAAGAAATTTCAGATGTTCAAGCTGGATTTAGAGAAGTGGAGTAACCAGAGATCAAATTGCCAACATCCGCTGGATCATAGATAAAGCAAGAGAATTCCAGAAAAAAAAAAATCTCCTTTGCTTCACTGACTACACTAAAGCCTTTGACTGTGTGAATCACAACAAACTGTGTAAAATTCTTAAAGAGCTGGGAATACCAGACTCCTTACTTGTCCCCTGAGAAACCCGTATGCAGATCACGAAGCAACAGTAGAACTGAACATCGAACAGTGGACTGGTTCAAAATTGGGAAGAGTACATCAAGGCTGTATATTGTCACCCTGCTTATTTAACTTATATGCAGAGTATATCACACAAAATGACAAGCTGGATGAAACACAAGCTGGAATTACAATTGCAGGGAGAAATATCAATAACCTCAGTTATGCAGATGACACCACCCTTATGGCAGAAAGGAAAGAGGAACTAAAGAGCCTCTTGATGAAGGTGAAGAAGGAAAGTGAAAAAGCTGGCTAAAAACTCAACATTCAGTAATGGAAATAAAAAGAAAAATAAACAAATGGGACCTAATTAAACTTAAAAGTTTTTGCACAACAAAGAAAATTATAAGCAAGGTGAAAAGGCAGCCTTCAGAATGGAAGAAAATAATAGCAAATGACATAACTGACAAAGAATTAATCTTCAACATGTACAAGCTGCTCATGTAGCTCAGTACCAGAAAGATGAACAACCCAATAAAAAAGTGGGCCAAAGAACTAAACAGACATTCTTCCAAAGAAGACAAATAGATGGCTAATAAACACATGAAAGCTGCTCAACATCACTCATTATTACAGAAATGCAAATCAAAACCCCAATGAGGTATCATCTCATGCCGTTCAAAATGACTGTCATCAAGAAGTCTACAAACAATAAATGCTGGAGAAGATGTGGAGAAAAACACTTACAGTGTTAGTGAGATTGCAAACTGGTAGAGCCACTATGGAGAACAGTGTGGACAGTCCTTAAAAAACTGGAAACGGAACTGCCATATGACCCAGCAATCCCACTGCTGGGCATACCACTGAGGAAATCAGAATTGAAAACAGACATGTGTACCCCAATGTTCATTGCAGCACTATTTACAATAACTAGGATATGGAAGCAACTTAGATGTCCATCGGCAGATGAATGGATAAGGAAGTTGTGGTACATATACTAATGGAATATTACTCAGCTATAAAAAAGGAACACATTTGAGTCAGTTCTAATGAGGTGGAGGACACTGGAGCCTATTATACAGAGTGAAGTAAGTCAGAAAGAGAAACACTGATACTGTATATTATCACATATATATGGGTTTTAGAAAGACAGTAATGACAATCCTATATACAAGGCAGCAAAAGAGACACAGATGTAAGGAAAAGACTTTTGGACTCTGGGAGAAGGCAAAAGTGGGATGATTTGAGAGAATAACACTGAAACATATATATTACCATATGTAAAATAGATGACCAGGGCAAGTTCAATGCATGAAGCAGGGCACTCAAAGTTGATGCTCTGGGACAATCCACAGGGATGGGGTGGAGAGGTAGGTGGGAAGGGGAGTCCAGGATGGGGGGACACATGTGCACCCATGGCTGATTCATGTCTATGCATGGCAAAAGCCATCACATAATTGTAAAGTAATTATCCTCCAATTAAATTTGTCAAAAAAGAAAAATTTAAAAAAAAAAAAAAACTATCATGGCATCCATTCCCATCACTTCATGGCAAATAGACAGGGAAGCAATGGAAACAGTGACAAACTTTATTTTCTTGGGCTCCCAAATCACTGCAAACAGTGACTGCAGCCATGAAATTTTTAAAAGATGAGTACTCCTTGGAAGAAAAGCTATGACAAACATAGACAGTATATTAAAAAGCAGATGCATCACTTTTCAGACAAAGGTCCATATAGTCAAAGCTATGGTTTTTCCAGTAGTCATGCATAGATGTGAGATTTGGATCATAAAAAAGGCTGAGTGGCAAAGAATTGATGCTTCAATGTGTGGTGTTTTAGAAGACTTTTGAGAGTCCCTTGGGCTTCAAGGAGATCAAACCAGTCAGTCCTAAAATAAATAAACACTTCATATTCATTGGAAGGACTAATGCTGAAGTTAAAGCTCCAATACTTTGGCCACCTGATGCAAAGAATCGAC
Source organism: Odocoileus virginianus (assembly GCF_023699985.2). Lineage (NCBI taxonomy): Eukaryota > Metazoa > Chordata > Mammalia > Artiodactyla > Cervidae > Odocoileus > Odocoileus virginianus. The sequence goes on from NC_069697.1 coordinate 36,971,456, forward strand.
TCTTTGGAAAACATCCTGATGCTGGGAAAGATTGAAGGCAGAAGGAGAAGGGGATGGCAGAGGACGAGATAGATGGATGGCATCACCAACTCAATGGACATGGGTTTGAGCAAACTCCAGGAGATGGTGAAGGACAGAGAAGACTGGCATGCTGCATCCATGGGGTTGCAAAGAATTAGACATGACTGAGCAACTGAATAACAACAAATAGGATGTTAATTAATTACCTAATATTTCTACTTACAGTCAAAACATAAGAGCACCAGTCTATCTCAGTATATTGTATTTATCACAAAAATGTAAAGATATTTAGATTTTAGTATAAAGAAAGAACAAGTGAAGAAAGATAAATGGATTTTCTTCTTTTTTTCTGACTAATAAGATTTTCAATTCATCTTTCTGGTTTCCAAAAATTGTGAACAAAGTGTACCGTCATACTAAAAGATGCATCCAGTTGCTAAACTTTGGGCAGCTGTTTGCTAGACATAATTGTGTATGGTAGTTGAAAACAATAAATCAGAAGGTAACTATACTTCAAGTTTACTATCCAACTGGTGAGTCTTTCTCGCAGTAATGAGTGACAACATCTTTGAGTCCTAACTTCAATAGCCATCACAAGGCAAACGGAGCAAGCTTACTGTTACACCTTTTCTTATTTTGTATCTAATTAATCTTTCTTGAGCAGAAAGCTCTAAATAGGAGTTTTTACAAAAATAAATGCTCTGAGTTGGAAGATGGCTTTAAGAAAACATTCAGATTCAGGAAGAAGTTACAGGAAAATGGAAGAGACTAACCCTATGTATGCCCATCAATTCATTCAACAACTAATTACTGGCTGTCTGCTATGTGCCAGAAATCCTGTCTGGGAAATTAGCCACAACCAAGATAAACAAAATAACTGCTTTCAAAATATTTATATTATATAAGAGAACCATTATATAAAAAAGAATTAAATAAACAATACATTTTCCATTAGTTGTAAATGCCATTAAATAATAAAAATCAAGTAAAAACAAGTAAATACAAAGTAGAGCATGCCTTGAGGGACTATTTTAGATTACAGAATGGGGCAAAACCTCTTATTGAATGTGTACATCCTCAGTCTCTTAAGTTGTGTCCAATTCTTTGCAACCTCATGGACTGTGACCCACCAGTCTCCTCTGTCCATGGGATTTTCCCTGCAAGAATACTTGAGTGAGTTGCCATTTCCTTCTTTGGAGGATCTTCCTGACCCAGAGATTGAACCCACACCTCCTGCATTGGCAGTCGGATTTTTACCACTGAACCCCCTGGGAAACCCTCTTAAATGAATGAGAGGCGCAAACTATTGGGGGGTCTGGGGGAAAATAGTCTACACATAGGAAACATCTAGTGTGTTGTCTCCCTAACAACCCTCAGATTTAATCATGATATTAAGTGACCCATTCATCTAGAACCCTTGCTTGATAAGGTCAGGTACCAATTTCTCAGAAATCTCAGTTCATTGTCACTATCTTCAATACTAATCTCATTTCAGTTTTTGGTTGTTTTACTATCTACACTCATATCCTTCAAAATGCAGGCCTCTGGATTTCTTGATTTCCACTCTTTTAGTGATCAACACTACATCTGCTCCTCTGGTCGTAGCAATGAAAACAAAACAAAACAAGCAAACAATCTCGATTCACACTTCCTATCACCTTCTTTCTTCCCAGTGCACTCACTCTAAGCACTCTGACTCCAGTGATTCTCCTACCCCACCAGGACTCCAATCCATGGAGTTACCACCCATTTTCTGTCCCTCCACCACAGCCCGTCTCCTCGGGCTTCTCTTGTGGCTCAGCTGGTAAAGAATCCACCCACAATGCAGGAGACCTGGGTTCAGTCCTTGGGTTGGAAAGATCCCCTGGAGAAGGGAAAGGCTACCTACTCCAGAATTCTGCCCTGGAGAATTCCATGGAGTATATAGTCCATGGGTCCTCACTACTTTCTTTACTGATCAAGTTTCATGATACATCACTACAATCACTTTACTGTCTAAAATTCCAACTCCCTTGTCTTTTTCTTGCTTTACTCTATTCTTGACTGTATCTAATCCTAGTTAAAATCAATTCCACTTGTTATGTGCCTACACCTATGTATCTAAACACGGTTAGAAAAATAAATCACACCATCTAATCATACTGAATGGTTTCATCTTACATTCAGGAACAGTATCCTGAAAAGGGCTATTAAACCAGACCATTCACTCTCCAATCATCTCACATTTTCGTACTTTCTCTCAGACTGTGAACACTTCCTCCTCCTTAGCCATCCTTACTTAGTAAACACCATGTTAAATGTTATTCAACAGAATCAAAACTCCCACTTGTACATAAAAGATCCCATTGCTCTAGCTTGCTCACATCACTTAAAGCATCCCCCTTTTCTTCTGTATCAACATTTTTTTCAATACCCATCATACATTTCCATTAGCACACAAATTTGCTGTTACTTCCCTTTCCCAAACATACTTCTTTTTCTTTTTTTTTCCAAACATACTTCTTTAGAAGAGTGAAGAAATAAGAAAATAAATAGGTGTGTTTTTTTTTTCTGGTAAGATAAAAGAACAAACAGCAAAAATAACAAAGCAATTTGAATAACTTACAGAATTTATTAAGAAGCATTGTATTAAATGTATTAGAACCTACTGCTGCAGCTGCTGCTAAATCGCTTTAGTCACATCTGACTCTGTGCGACCCCATAGACGGCAGCCCACCAGGCTCCACCGTCCCAGGGATTCTCCAGGTAAGAACACTGGAGTGGGTTGCCATTTCCTTCTCCAATGCAGGAAAGTGAAAAGTAAAAGCGAAGTTGCTCAGACGTGTCCAGACTCTTAGCGACCCCATGGACTGCAGCCTACCAAGCCTCTCCGTCCATGGGATTTTCCAGGCAAGAGTACTGGAGTGGGGTGCCATCGCCTTCTCTGAGAACCTACTATAAAACAATAATATAAAAACAGTAGTACTAAAAATAGGAACATATTTTTAATGAACTAGAGGTACATAAAGAGACCTAACATTAGATATAATAATTATGGCATTTCAAAACATAAAGAAAGTAAGTAGATTTCTTTTTAAAAACTATGAAAATAGTAAGGATGTGGGGGAAATTTGCAGCATAATTAATAGAAAAAGGACAATATCACTAAAATAGAAATAAATGTTACAGATTATTTCTCAAAAAAAAAATTGAGTGATACATATAATAAAGAATTTCAAAAGAAGATATAGAGATAGCCAGTAACACATGAAAAATACTTTGACCAACATTTAATAAAGCAAAATAAAACAATAATTAAAATAAAAAATAAAGTGAGATGCCATCATTACTTTATGTTTAATATATTTAAATTTATATATTGTACTTTATTATATATACACCTACATACATACATACACTTACACAACATATATACATGGTGGACACATATATCCATAAATATAATATATCCAATATTGTGAAATATACAAGGAAGTAAGGATTCTCATACTAGTTGGGATATCAACTGATAACTTTCTAAAGGTAACCTGTCAATACAAATTGAAATTAAAAATTATGGTTATTTTATAACAATAAAAAATAAAAAACAATATGAATTTTCAATAGTAGATTAAATAAATTATAACATATCCTTATATTAGCATGATGATATGTTGGAAGAATTAAAAATATTATCTTGAAGAAAATGTAAGGTTAGCTAATGTTGCTTCAAGTAGAGAGCCAAATCTAAATGGAGATTACAAAGTAGTATCATTATAAATTGTCTACTTTTTCTAATAAAATTCCTTACAATATTCATTATAAATAATACACCAAAAGATGTAAAGCAAACTACTGAGTATCTATTCTGGTGGCGCTATGAGCAATTATAATTTTCTTTAGTATTTTCAACCTTTTTTATAGAAGTATATTCAGTATATTGAAGTATATAGCAGTTGATAAAGCAACAAATATTGAAGATAAAGATTTTTAAAAGGAAAGTGGCAAGTGGGTAAGGAGAGTTAAGTTTTCTTTTCTTTACTCAATTTAGTGGGAACTGGGCAGAATCATTTTCAGTCACATTTCAGCCCCTGCAAAGGATAAACTAGCTTTTTATCCTCACTCACTCTATTCTCACCACCACTACCACCACCAGATACTTTATTATTAAAACCACCAAAGGCAATGACATATACTGTAGTTGAGTAATCTAGGCTCTACATTCCAAACATGTAGCTGGGCAGTCATAGAATGTTTCTGAATTTAAGTACTATTTGCCTATGTGTTAATATGGAAGAGACTAAGGGAAAACAGCATTAATAGTTTTACAAATCAGATGTTATGTATCTTAAAAGATTCTAAAGCATTCTAGAGGTTAAAATGCTACACTTCAAATTTCTTCTTTAACTTTTGTGATAGCATCTTAAAAGATGAAGTAATAGTCTCAAACTTATTGGAAAGTCCCAATAATATCGATTAGAATTATAAACAATTTAATATATCATGGAATTATCTTATTTGGAATTAAAGAAAATAATCTACAAATTGTTATCCACTTAGATAACATTCAGTAAAGCTTGCACCGAAAGGGAAAATGAGAAATGAGCCTTATCTTGTACAGATTATATGCTTATTTTTCAAAATCATATCAGATAAGGATAATGTTTCCATCATTTGAAATATTTTAATGTCTACATATTTTCAACATTTTAACAAGAGTTTCTAAAACCTAAGGAAAAGACTCTTAACAGTCTTAAAAAGTTATAGTCTCTTAAATCAAGCAAGAGAGTATTATCATAAGACAATGAATGTACTACACATATCGTAGCTCTGAAACAGTGAATTTAGGACAAATTCAATTGCACCAAAGCATGGGCTAATAAACATCAGACAAAGCAGTAATTGTATGCTAAGGCTCATCTATTATAACATGTGATCACACAAGGCATAATAAAGTCTTTGTTTTTATATTAGTGTACAATTGTCAAAGGGAATAATATATTCTAAATTTATTTTGTTAACTTGCTCATAATAAAAAAGTGTTCTATAAATTTAAACATATTTTACAAATATAAAAAACATTAAAATATTAATTAAAGATATTTTACTTCAATTATAGTCAAATAAATAAAAATAATGATTATAAAGATTAAAGAACCACAAAAGAGAGGTCAGAAGATTTGCAGATGTGCCTTGTCAATCACCATTTTCTTATAACAAAAATGTATCAGCCTCTTTAGAGAATCTATAGTCTCATTTAACCAATGTAAGAACACCTTGCAATTGAATTGATACCACTAATTTTCACTGAGGCAGCCACAAATCTCTTTCTTCTTTCACACAACTAGTTAAGTGTGGGGCTAAAAACCATAATCTTCTGAAACCTATTATATTGTTCTTCTCACTAAGCCATTGTGTCTCTGTACACAATCCTGGTTCATGTAAATGTCATAAACTGAAAATACACATTGTCTTTTTTTGTGTGTGCATAATTTATAGGTGCTTCCTCTTGTGATGCAGAGTACCCCACACACTTTGTTTACTCACCTTCACTATGTCATGCTACTTCTTCTTTCCGCTCTCTCCTTTGACTCTTTCTCCTAATATAAAATTTTTAAATGCTCAAGGCTCCTAGGCTAAAAGAAATAACCCAAATTACAATGTAGGATATTGGAGAACTAGGTTTTTGTCCCTTCTGTTCACAATGTCTGCTTGGATGATTTCTGGCACAGAGGAGATATTTAGTAAATTTTTATTGAAATGTAAAATAATCCCTGAATACCATTTCACTTTAAGCTATTAATCTCTAATGATATTTCCTTCAATAGTCATGGTCACATATCATGAAGCTTCAGGCAATCTTTGCTAAAAAGAACATGCATGTCCAACTCTTTGTGACGCCATGGATTGCAGTATGTCAGGCGTCCCTCAGGAGGTAAGGCGATTTGGTATTTCCATCTCTTTAAGAGTTTTCCACAGTTTGTTGTGATCCACACAGTCAAAGGTGTTAGCATAGTCAATGAAGCAGAAGTATATGTTTTCCTGGAATTCTCTTGATGTTTTCTATGATCCAACATAGAAATGTTGGCAATTTGATTTATGATTCCTCTGCCTTTTCTAAATTCAGCTTAAACATCTGGAAATTCTTGGTACACATGCTGTTGAAGCCTAACTTGGAGAATTTTGAGCATTACTTTGCTAGCATGTGAGATGAGTGCAATTGTGCGGTAATTTGAACATTCCTTGGCATTGCCTTTCTTTGGGATTGGAATGAAAACTGACCTTTTCCAGTCCTGTGGCCACTGATGATGTTTCCAAATTTGCTGGCATATTGAGTGCAGCATTTTGAACTGTGGTGTTGGAGAAGACTCTTGAGAGCCCCCTGGACTGCAAGGAGATCCAACCAGTCCATCCTAAAGGAAATCAGTCCTGAATATTCATTAAGGACTGATAATGAAGTTGAAACTCCAATGCTTTGGCCACGTTATGCGAAGAACTGACTCACTAGAAAAGACCCGATGCTGGAAATGATTGAAGGCAGGAGAAGGGGATGACAGAGAATGGATGGCATCACCAACTCGAGGGACATGAGTTTGAATAAGCTCCAGGAGTTGGTGATGAACAAGGAAGCCTGATGTGCTGCAGTCCATGGGTCACAAAGAGTCAGACACAATTGAGTGACTAAACTGAACAGAACTGAGTACAGCATTTTAACAGAATCATCTTTTAGGATTTGAATAGTTCAGCTGGAATTCCATCACCTCCACTAGCTTTGTTCATAGTGATGCTTCCTAAGGTCCACTTGACTTTACACTCCAGTATGATTGGTTCTAGGTGAGTGATCACACCACGGTGGTTATCTGGGCCATTAAGATCTCTTTTGTATAGTTCTTCTGTGTATTCTTGCCACCTCTTCTTAATATCTTCTTAATATCCTAATATCTTCTTCTTAATATTATCTCTTCTTAATATCCTAATATCTTCTTCTTAATATCTTCTGTGTATTCTTGCCACCTCTTCTTAATATCTTAATATCTTCTGCATCTGTTAGGTCCATACTGTTTCTGTCCTTTATTGTGTCCATCTTTGCATGAAATATTCCCTTGGTATTTCTGATTTTCTTGAAGAGATCTCTAGTCTTTCCCATTCTATTTTTTCCTCTATTTCTTTGCATTGGTCACTGAGGATGGCTTTCTTATCTCTCCTTGCCATTCTTTGGATATCTGCATTCAGAAGGGTGTATCTTTCCTTTTCTCCTTTGCCTTTTGTTTCTCTTCTTTTCTCAGCTATTTATAAGGCCTCCTCAAACAGCCATTTTGACTATTTGCATTTCTTCTTCTTGGGTATAGTTTTGATCACCACCTCCTGCATAATGTTATGTATCTGTGTCCCTAGTTCTTTAGGCATTCTATCAGATCTAATCCCTTGAATCACTTCCACATTATAGTCATAAGAGATTTGATTTAGATCATACCTGAGTGGTCTAGTGGTTTTGCCTACTTTCTTCAATGTAAGTCTGAATTTGGCAATACAGAATTCATGATCTGAGCCACAGTCAGCTCCTGGTCTTGTTTTTGCTGCCTGTATAGAGCCTTTCCATCTTTGACTCAAAGAATATAATCAGTCTGATTTTGGTATTGACCATCAGGTGAAGTCCATTTGTAAAGTTGTCTTTTCTGTTGTTGGAAGAGGGTGTTTGCTATGAACAGTGCTTTCTCTTGGCAAACCTCTGTTGGCTTTTGACCTGCTTCATTCTGTACTCCAAGGCCAAAGTTGCCCGTTACTCAAGGTATCTCTTGACTTCCTACTTTTGCTTTCCAGTTCCTTACAATATGGACATCTTTTTTTGGTGTTAGTTCTAGATGGTCTTGTAGGTCTTCATAGAACCATTTACCTTCAGCTTCTTCAACATTAGTGGTTGGAGCATAGACCTGAATTACTATAATATTGAATTATTTGCCTTCAAAATGATCAGAGATCATTCTGTTGTTTTTGAGATTGCACTCAAATACTGGATTTCAGACTCTTTTGTTCACCATGAGGGATACTCTATTTCTTCCAAGGGATTCTTGTCCACAGTAGTAGATATAATGGTCATCGGAATTAAATTCATCCATTCCAATCCACGTTAGTTCACTGATATCTAAAAAGTCGATGTTGACTCTTCCTTCTCCTATTTGACCACTTCCAATTTATCTTGATTCATGGACCTAACATTCCAGGTTCCTATGCAATATTGTTCTTTACAGCATCGGATTTTACTTCCATCATCAGTCACATCCACAGCTGGGTATTGTTTTTGCTTTGACTCCATCTCTTCATTCTTTCTGGAGTTATTTCTCCACTCTTCTCCATAGCATATTGGGCATCTACCAACCTGGGGAGTTCATCTTTCTGTGTCCTATCTTTTTGCCTTTTCATACTATCCATGGGGTTCTCATGGCAAGAATACTGAAGTGGTTTGCCATTCCCTTCTCCAGTGGACCATGTTTGGTCAGAACTCTCCATCATTACCTGTCCATCTTGGGTGGCCCTACATGGCACAGCTCATAGTTTCATCAAATTAGACAAGGATGTGATCCAAATTATCAGTTTGGCTAGTTTTCTATAATTGTGGTTTTGATTAGCTTTCTATAATTGTGGTTTTGATTCTGTCTGCCCTCTGATAGATAAGGGTAAGAGGCTTGTGGAAACTTCCTGATGGGAGGGGCTGGCTGTGGAGAATCTGAGTCTTTCTTTCTCTGATGGCCTGGCCAAGCTCAGTAAATCTTTAATCCAATTTTCTGTTTATGTGGGGCTGTGTTCTCTCCCTGTAGTTTGGACTGAGGTCAAACTATGGTAGGGGTAAGTCCTTCAAAATGACTTATGCCAGGACTGTTGTATTCAGGGCCCCACCCCCATGGCAGGCTACTGTTGACCCACACCTCCACCAGAGATTCCCAGACACTCACAGGCAAGTCTGGCTGAGTCTCTTGCGGGGTCACTGCTCCTTTCTCCTAGGTTCTGGTTCGCACAAGGTTTTGTTTATACCCTCCAAGTGAAAGTGTTATTCTGACTCTTTGTTACACTGTGGACTCTAGCTCCTGTGGACAGGCTCCTCTGTCCATAGACTTCTCCAGACAAGAATGCTCGAGTGGGTAGCCATTCTCTTCTCCAGGGGGTCTTCTTGACCCTGGGATCGAACCTAGGTCTCCTGCATCACAAGCAGATTCTGTATCATGAGAGCCACCCGGGAAGCCACCCTAATTCCACCTAAAGCTAATCCCATCTATCTATTTGGAATTCATCCATACCTTCTGGCTCCTCAAAAACAGTACTCCAGAATATCATCCTGCCTGTTTCCTTCTTGATGTTCCTCTTTTCTGAATGATTCTCATCATCATGCAAACCTGATTTAAGGAATTTTTTCATCTTTAAAATGACAACAAATCTTCCTTAATGCATATTCCCATCCAACTACTGTTCCTTTTCTCTGCTTTCTTTTATAGCAAAACTCAAAAAAGCTACTAATACTAACCCCCTTCCTCTTCTTCTGTTTCCTTGAACCAATTTGATCAGGCTTATCATCTTATCAATTCGCAATAGCTCTCCTCAGGGCTCTAGAGATGTCTGTATCATCAGATTAATGGTCAGTCCTCTGTTCTCATTTTATAAGAACCAGTAGAAGTACTTAATATAGTACTTCACTCCTTCCCTCTCTAGATAGTTTCAAGACCTCCCTATTCAAGTATGAATAGGGAGTGAAAAAACAGTGAAATCCTATTCTTAACACCCCAGACCCAAAGACCCTTCTTTTATATACTATCTCTCTCCTTTAACCAGCTTTACTGAAACTCTTCATAGTACCTGTTACTACCTAACATATATTTACATTTTGTGAAATGTGAGCTCAACGAGAGTGAGGACTTTGTGTTTACACCAGTCTCCAGCCCACATTAGGCACTCACTAAATATCATTTATACTATTTATATTTTTACTGTTTACAGCAATATATTAATTAATGAATTTATTTCAGACCCTCCTAATTCTTATCTGCACTATATCATGTGACTACAAATATATATTTCTGTATCAGTTTTGTTTTCCTTTAAATCTACTTTCCACACTATTATCTTTCCAAAGCTTAGATCACATTATGTAGTAGATAAGTCTACAACAATGGTAACATGCTAAGGAAAAAGAACATCAATATAATATCTCGCTTGGCTTAACCAAAATGTAGGAAAATTCTTATTTTATCATACACTTGCATTAGCCAATTGACATATCTTTTAAATGTTTTAAAAGTATAGTAATTAGGAGCACTTTATAGCACTCAAGGTCATATACATTTGGATTATAATTGTGGCTCTCCCATCTCATATTTTTGGTCATGTTATTTAACCTCTAAACTTCATTTTTATTATCCATGAAAATGGAGTGATCATTAGCAAGATCAGGTTTCCAAGGTTCTTGGGAGAATTAAATGAAATAATGTAATTATTACTTTTGCTATTATATATTCTTTTTGTTCAGTGTTCACTCAGGACCTCTCACCTACCATTTATTAATGAAAATAATTACTGCACTGATCCTGTATTATGGTTCCTAGACACCCAACAGAAGCCTTATTTCCTTTACTAAGAGTTATCTCAGTTAGTATTAACATAATTCACAATGCTATTTGCAAAAACATGTATAAGGTTAGGCATAACAATCAAAAGAAATATTTTTCAGTCAAAAATATCCTTGAAAGGTGAACAGTGAAGATATAGGCTGTCTGTTTTATATATACTGTGTACCTACTTTGCTGTAATATATAGTTCACTGTGTGAGATCAGTTAGTATTAATTTATGGTGATTTATGTTAAATATTAAAAAAGAGACAGTTCTGTACAATTATTATGTAGTTCAGTCCCTGAACTTACAAAACGGAAAAGAATTCCACAGAGATAAAGTATTAGTGCCCTTAAGATGCAACTAAGAAGACAGCAACTAAGTTCTTCATTTCTATAATAATTGAAATAATTAAATTGAAATAATTCATTAACATTAAAGAATTCTATGGTATAAGACCAAGTATAAGAACCTAACGGGTGTTTCACCTGTTTTCAGGTTTAACACATTTTAATATTAACTTGGCAAGAAAAGATAGATTACAAATAAATATCACATTTATAATTTTTAAACTATTTTAAATTATGAGTTTAGATTTACTGTAAAAACATTTTATCTTCTACTAAATTGTTTCCTCAATTTGATCCTTTGACTTTATTACACTTTTTTCTTTGCTTGTTGGAGTTGTCATAGTTGATTAAATCAGTAAAGAAGCAGATATAATCTCTTATATAAGAGATTAGAAACCATGATATTAAAATCATTTTTGTGATTAAATGAAAATAATGAAAATAAAAGCCAAAGTTCTATTTAAATACAATTTTCATTTATTTAATGCCTAGAGTACACCATCAGGGTAGTTTTAAATGAGCACAGCAGGTATCAGGTAAAATATATTCCATGGGAATAAACATCTTGAAAACAGAGTACAATATACATACACAATCAATCTTTAGAAATTTAAATTATTTCAGAGCATTTTGAGACAGTGTTATATCATTTACCTGGTTTTAAAAATCCCAACTGACACTCATAGCTATGAGAACTTGACAAGCTACTATGCCTTTAGCACCTTAATATTTCCTACCTTACCAGTTTCTTGAGGGATTAAAAGTGGTATGTATCTTTTATGTAAACTTGAAGTTACCTTTCATTCTTCCTTCTCCTTTAACCCATTACATCAATTCTTTCTTTCCATTGTCTCTCACTTAACGATAAAGACTAAACCTGACCTCTTCCCAGATGCTCACCTCTTATTCCTCCAGATACTTTTCTCCCTAGTAGATCCTCTTGCATCCAATGTTGTTATTGTTTAGTTGCTAAGTCACGTCTCTTTTGTGACTCCATGGACTGTAGCCCACCAGACTCCTCTGTCTATGGGACTTCCCAGGCAAAAATACTGGAGTGGATTGCTATTTCCTTCTCCAGAGGATATTCCTGATTCAGGGATTAAACCCATGTCTCCTGCATTGTAGGAGATTCTTGACTACTGACACAACAGGGAAGTCCACACAGCTCCTTAAAATACTAAAAACCATTGCCGAATCAAATTGTTTAAAGCACCAAATTGTACACTGCATTGTCCTCTTTAGATATCTATAGTTATTTTTGCTACTAAGGAAGTACTAATTCCTAAACTTGTATTTTATGCCCTCCACTATCTGGATCTCTTGCCTATACAGCTTTATTGCCTAATATTCTTCTTTATAGATATTCCATTTCACTCAACCAGGACTACCCATTGCCCAGAAAGAGGAAATGCAAATTCAAACCTCTTTTACCAAAATAGTTTTCCATTGCCTATAATGAATTTGTCTTTTTTTTTCTGTATCACATATTCCTATTAAGGAGCATTTCTTCAACAGTAAATCAAAGTTGGCATTATGACTTATTTTTTCTCACAATTTCTTTGTATTGTTATTTATGCTATTGTTTTACAGCAATAACCTCTAACTCCACAATTTATCCTTTTGACCTCTGCAATTCATTCTCCACACAGCAACCAAGCTGATATTTTAAAATGCAAATCATATCAGGTCTCAACTCAGCTGAAAACTCCAGTGCATTGCTATACTTAAAATGAAAGACAAAAGCATCACGCATCACCTTGTACCTGCCCACACTGCCTCTATTTTATGTCCCAGTCCTCTATTCTATTGGGAACTGAATGTACCAAAGTTTTCTTGAAAAGATGTACAAAAGTGTTAACCATACTTCCTTGAACTACTTCTGGCCTCCTGTGGGGTTTCATGTGACCATATGTGTTTCTCAAGCTGGAAAACTTAAGAGATAACTTCATTTCTTTCATTCTCTCTCCTATCAGGAATAACCAATCACCAATTACAGGTTCTTTTACTCTAGAAATCCCCTTAATTTGATGCATCTTCACTTTCATTTAATTGATGCATTCATCTATGGTGGTCTTCGTTTCACAAACACTAATTCTAAATATTTAGCCTACATTCTCTCACTTAATCTTTACACCAGTCATATACATCAGCCCTCTTTTATAGACAAACTGATACACAAAAAGGACAAGCAATTTGTTAACAGAGCTAGTAAGAGGCAAGCTGGTGCCTTTAACTATTGCAACATTCTTTCTTTATGTCATTTCTTCTGATTATTTTTTAAAATATTTCCCCCATTGCCCAGTTTGTAACAAGTCAAACTCATTTGTGTTTCAAAAAAAGTTCTTGGAAGTCTCAGTTCAGTTCAGTTCAGTCGCTCAGTCATGTCCGACTCTTTGCGACCCCGTAAATCGCAGCACATCAGGCTTCCCTGTCCATCACCAATCCCCGGAGTTTACTCAAACTCAAGTCCATCGAGTCGGTGATGCCATCCAGCCATCTCATCCTCTGTTGTCCCCTTCTCCTCCTGCCCCCAATCTCTCCCAGCATCAGGGTCTTTTCCAATGAGTCAGCTCTTTGCACCAGGTGGCCAAAGTATTGGAGTTTCAGCTTCAACATCAGTCCTCCACCTAGGACTGATCTCCTTTAGGATGGACTGGTTGGATCTCCTTGCAGGGAGACCTCAAGAGACCTCAAGAGTCTTTGCCAACACCACAGTTCAAAAGCATCAATTCTTCAGTGCTCAGAGCAAGGGTAATGTCCAAGCACATGTCTTAACTCTCCTTACCCCATCCCATGTGTTTCTGCCAAACTGAACAGAAAGACTAAGGACTTGCAGGGTCCTTTCCCAATTCCATTGGTTTATGTATGCCTCAACGTGTCTCTCCCAAACAGAGCCCACAAAATATGACTCAAATTCTCTTCTTCAACAAAGCCTCCCTTCACCCTGTCAGCATCCTGCAGAGTAACTTGTCCTACTCCCTACATTTTCACAACACTCTACTCATATATCTTACACATTATCTATTGCAAGGCAATAGAATTTAATTATTGGCTAATCTAGCTTTCTTACTAAATGAAAATCTCCTCCAGAGTAGGGACTGGGTCTTAATTATCATTGTATCATTTTCTCTTCCAGTAATATTAGTTGAATATCCAGCACATGCTAATACTTAAATCAATACTTGCCATAACAGACCTTTAATAAATGATTGATGTGGGAAATTATCAGAGTACCACATTATAAAGCAAATATTCATGGAAAGAGTAATTCTTATCAGACAGTCTTCAAGTTCAGGGAGACTTAGAACTAGTAACGAAGTCTGAACTGTCTCTAGGGATATAAGTCAAAGGACATGAAAGAGGATGAGATACAGAAGTGATAGAAGAGTCAAAAAGCAGCAAAGACAAATTTTACTCCCTTGAAAATTTTGTCATTTTGTCATTTCTGAAGTATTAAATAACCAAATGAAAGTTAATTTGGACAGAATTCTCTGCTACAAACACACAGTATTTTCCTTTTTTGTGTAAACTCTTGGTTCAGCTATTAAGCCATGGAGCTACTATGGTGAAATACCACTCTACCAAATGCTTTTAGTTTTAGACCATTTAAACTATTGTGAAACTCAACTTGGCAGTCACCTTTCTGCATAGTGAAAGAGCAGGATAAATGAAACTTCCCTGAAGTTCTTTTTGTCATCAAACAGTAGGAGAACATTATTGGCTCCCTCCAGTCGTGGCTAGGTTACACAGGTTCTATTTTAAACACTTTAAGCCAAACTCTCATTGTAATGTGATATTATTGGGCCAGTTTGTCTAACTTAAGAGAAAGGCCTATTATAGTGGAAATAGATCTGCTCCATTTCTTAAAAGTGTACATAAAACTCTGGAAAAGTTTAGAAATCTTGATTTTTTTTTTTCATCTAAAATGAAAGGAAAAAAGAAATTCTGCCTCTCCAAGCAAATTTAAAAATATAATAAGTTCAAATGTAATTAGTAATGATAATATGTTATGACTCCATTTCTAGAATTTTAAAACTTTTTCTATTAAAATTTAATCCATGTGGTATTATTTATTATATACTTCTCTCACAGAAGATAAAAACAGGATCACGCTTGTAATCAGGAAAAATAAAGTCTGAGGTAAAATGAGTTAGTCCACTTTGTTCCTCTGACAGTTGACATTCACTATTTGTTACGTTGAACAACCTACTTCACCACTCAATCTCCTATTCCCTCACTTGTGAAGCAAAAATAAATGAAAAAAAGGAGAAAGGGGAGGCAGAGGATGAAATGGTTGGATAGTATCACCAACTCAATGGACATGAATTGAGTAAACTCCAGGAGACAGTGGACAGAGGAACCTGGCGTGCTGCAGTCCAGGCTTCACAGAGTTGGGTATGACTTAGCAACTGGACACAACAAAGTAAAAATAACACGCAGCGCAAAGGTTGTTTCAAGTATTCTGCTAATATTTACAATGTCTGGGAGAAATAAGTAATTAATTAAGCATATTAATCAAACTCAAAGTCTTATTGAGAAGATGGGTAAATAGGCTTCAATTAAAGCTGAAAGGTCAGATTATGATTTATTTATTTATTTTATGTATAAATTTAACTGAATTCGACAACTAAAATTATGAAAACTTTATTTTTTTTCTAACATTTTATTTTTTTATTTTTTTTTTTTTTGAGCTTGTGATATAGTTTCTTTTTTTTTTTTTTCCATTTATTTTTATTAGTTGGAGGCTAATTACTTTACATCATTACAGTAGTTTTTGTCATACATTGAAATGAATTAGCCATGGATTTACATGTATTCCCCATCCCGGTCCCCACTCCCACCTCCCTCTCCACCCGATCCCTCTGGGTCTTCCCAGTGCACCAGGCCTGAGCACTTAAATAAAGAAACAGATGTCAGGACATAGCCAATAAAACTAGAAATATGATGTCCACCTTCCTATTCCAGGAATTTTAGTGTTAGCTTGCCTACTTGATTAGTTGTTTGAGATATCGTTTGGGCATCTGTGTTGTATATTTTACTGAAAGGATTCCAACTGATATTTAACAAGTCACTTCAATATTTATTAAACATCAATTATGTATACAGTATACTGGGAACTAAGTGCAAAAGGATAAATGAAATTTTGTCTTGAGGAGTACATTAAGTAATATAAAGAATGGAATATAATTTAAAAATTCCAAGATTCACTCATGAGCTCTTAAATAGACACGGGGAGATATCCAGAGATGGTACACTTAGTACATCCACTGGAGAGGTCAGGTGTAGTAGCTGAATTAATTTTTTAGATAAATAAAAATTAGCCAGGTGAAACAAGTTGAAAGGAAATTCCAGGCAGTGAGAAATACTTCTGTGTGTGTGAGGATAGATGGGAAGAACTTTCTGAGTTATGTGAGTGCTAAAGACAAGACTGAAGAGGTAAGTAGGGCTGGGTCCTAGAGTGTCCTTCATTCCATGCCAATATGATTACACTTGTCTAGTATGTAATGAATAGCCTGCTTTATGTAAGGAAATTAACACACTATTATGTGCATTTGCAAAAGATCATTTTAACTGAGGTGGAACAAAAGACCTAAAGACTTGCAAGTATTAAGAGCAGTTAAAGAGCTATTGCAATTTTCAGATAAAAGGTAACAAAGAGCTGAACTGGAGCAAAAATTTTAAAGATTAAAACAATAGCAAAGATTCAAAAATATATTGTGAACAAAAAGGCTCCACTGTAGAGCACATGGAACTATATCCAATCTCTTTGGATAAACCACAATGGAAAAGAATATTTTAAAAAAATATATATATATGTGTAAAACTGAGTCACTTTGCCGTACATCAGAGATTGACATAACATTGTAAATCAATGTTATGTATCAAAATGTAAAATATATATTACATATACAGATATATATATACATATATACACACACATTATGAGTAAATCCACATTATGCAATGATTGTCACAATTTTATTTCTATAGCCATCCAGTGTGTTAAAACAAGACATGACTTTTGCTTAAATATAATTTTGATATGTATTATATGATATTTTAACATAGCACTCATTTTAGCAACAGTAGATTTATATTTTATTAAAATGTTGGCATATTGCCTTTATTATTCATCATTGTCAGATTTATCTGGCAGTTCTTGCAAATGTGTTTATCCTTATGAAGTTTAGAATTTACTATATTGTCTAGTTCACAAAAACGTGTACTGAGTCTTTCCTAGAAGTATTCATTAAATCTGTTAATTCACATAGAAACTATAGGTTTCTTGACATCATAAGTCTTCCTACACAATAATAAAATACAGTAATTTTAAAATCTATGCATATCTTCCTAACCCTCAATAGTTCAGTATGTTTTCTTCAAATGGGTCTTGGATATTTACTGATAAGTTTATACCAAGGTAGCTTCTCCTTTGTGTTGTTACTATCAATGAAGTCTGTTCATTCATTATATTTAAAATTATTTTTACAATAGTAAAAAGATTACAAAATAGATATGCCTGTATTAAACATGAAGTTCTATCAAATTCTAACATTTGATATCCCTGCTTCTGATTTTCCATAAAGAGGTCAAACATTACAGATATGATTGGAACCTCTGTGAACTCCTCCAGACCACCTCCCAGTGGCATTGCTATATAAAATTCAGGACTCGTCATTAAACTTGAATTCCAGATAAATAATGACTTAATTTTTATTATAGCTCATGTGATCTGCAATTGGAATGTATTTTTATTTGATAAATCTGACAAGCTTAACTGAATTTGTTTTTTATCATTCTTAAAGATTTCAAAGTTTTACCACTATGAATTTTGTGATCTTAAGCATTTCACAGCATCATTTTACATGTCCTTAAAACATAAATGGTTTAAACATGTTTCCACTGGCTCATATCAAAGATTGCTGCTTTTCTCTTTAGCATACTCTGTCTGAACATTTGTATTTAGCTGGGTATGTCTGAGACACATGACTACATATGTCTCTGTCAGGATCTTTGGAAACCCTAGATTGATATTTACTGTACTTGACAACGTGTGTGCTAAATCTCTTCAATCATGTCTGACTCTTCATGACCCCATGAACTGTAGAGTGGCAGGCTCCTCTGTCCATGGGATGCTCCAGGCAAGAGTATTGGAGTGGGTTGCTATACCTTCCTCCAGGGGATCTTCCCAACCCAGGGATTGAATCCATATCTCTTTTGTCTCCTGTATTGGCAGGCAGGTTCTTTACCACTAGCACCACCTGGGAAGCTTCTTAAATTGTGATTCAAGAGTACAGATATTCCTAGTTTTGCTAAAAATATGGTTTGTATATTTTTTATTTTAATCATTTAAAAGTAGAAAAAGGGAAAGTGACTCTGCTCTTTCTTTTCACAATTGAAATCCCCTTGTTTCTGAAAATTATTTGTGCTTTGAGTAGCATTCTAACAAATGGAATCAGAATCTTCAAGTGTGAAAGTGGTAAGTCACTTAGTTGTATCTAAGTCTTTGTGACCCCACAGACTGGCCTGTCATGATCTTCTGTCCATGGAATTCTCCAGGCAAGAATATTGGAAAGAGTAGCTATTCCCTTCTCGAGGGGATCCTCCTGACGCAGGGATCGAACCCAGGTCTCCATACTGCAGGCAGATTCTTTTACCTTCTGACCCACTAAGGAAGCCCCAGAATCCTTCAGGGTCAGTTCAAAAGCTGTTTAAATTGACAAATACCACAGGTGACTCTGCTGCAGGAGCGAGACTCATGCTTCGATAGACCCATGCCTCTATCAAACAAAGATAGAGGTGTTTAATATTATTGAAAAAATTCTACTTGTGTCCTTTCTTTATATGAACCATATGTACATTTTTAAGCATCTTGTCATATATTTTTAAGATTCTTGCTACTTCTAAAAAAATGGTATTTAACCGACTTCCATAAAACCTAGCACTTTTAATACAAGTTTATAAATGGCTTTAATTATTAAATAGAGGCTAACTGAGATTTTGTAGGAAAGCTCAGTCTGTTTTGGTTCTGTTGAACTTTCTGATATTGGAATATTTTGGCCTGCAAAAAGTAATCAAAATATCCTTTGAAACTTTAAACAATCTATTGATGATTTAAATATATTAAACTCAACAATATTTAGCCAGCATTTCTTTGAAGAATGATCTTCATTTGCTCTATTACAAAATCTTATGCTCCAGTAAAATGAATGCTTTACTGTTCCTCAATTTTACATTGTGCTTTTCCTGCTGCATCATTTTGCTCATACTCTTCAACTAAAGAGTTGAATACCTTTTAAATAGGTGAGACACCCTCACCTTAGTTGATAAACATTACCTATCTTTCTAAAGAAGATTACCCAAATCAACTTCTCCTCTTCCAAGATTTTCAAGCCCAGATGTTGGTTCTGCATTTCTGAATCCTAAGGACAATCTGTTCATATATTTTTTTCTTAGCATGCATATTATATTATTATATTATACTGTAACAATTTGTGTACTTGGCATTTCACTTAGTAACAGATTGTGATAATAATAGTTAGAATTATAATATATGATAATTATTTTACATTTGCTGAATGCCAGGCAGTGGATTCAGGCCGTTATTTGGTTTAATCAAACAAATATATTAAAATAGACATATGTGTATGTGTGTACCCAGTCACTAAGTTGTGTCCAAAATTGCAACCCCATGGACTGTAGCCCACCTGGTTCCTCTGTCCATAGAATTTTCCAGGCAAAAATACTGAAGCAGGTTACCATTTCCTACTCCAGGAATCAAATAAATATAAATAAGGATATAAGAGATGTGATTTTTTTTTATGAGGGCAGAATAAAGTTGAGTAGTGCTTCCAAAATCACACAACTAGCAAAGGGTCAATCCTTAAGCACATCTCACTGTAGAGGCACCATTCTTAACCACAAAACTCTGTAGTGCTATAGATGGTCTCCTACCTTTATAGCATCTTGCTCAGTAACATTCTATTCACATGGCAAACCTAGGATATTTATTACACTGACTCTCATTTAACTCCTACCGCCAGTTTGATCTTATTTAGGCTGGTTTACATAATTATAAATATGTGAATCTCAAGTCAACATTTTTGAATGTTTCTGTTTTTCCATTATACTTCAGAATTTTAATTAGAATATGTTCCCAGCTAGAGAACGTAACCTAACCACTAGTTCTTCTGCCTTCCCCTCCATTTTAGCGGACTCCAATTGTTGGGTAGATCTGAACTGACAGCCATTACATAAAGCAGCCAGAAGACGATTAGCCTGGAAAACTGAATTTTGTCAAGTTAATTACCAGTGATAAACACAGAGTTTGATTCATGAATATGGCTTTTAGCAGAGCTCTTAAAGTGAGATGTTAATCAGTAAACACTAATTTTTTATAGTTTAATGGAAATGTCAAAAGGGGGGTTTCGGGGAAAGCCCAGGCAAGAAGAACCCTGGTGTGCATTGAAAGAATCACCAAATAGAAAAGAAGCACTCATTTTAGACAAGTGTTTTCAAGCTACTTGATCATGAAATGAACACGCCTTTAACTGCTGGAGTTGCAATCAGATCAATCAGTGCTCTTCACAAACACAGATCAATTGAGAGGTTGTTTTCTGTCTATCAGACACAAACTTTCCAAATTAAATGGAGCTACTTGGCATCAAAGGTGAATACAAAAAGTCAGGACAAAGAATAAAATATATTCCTATTAAATATAAATTTTAAAATGTATTATATATAGTACTTTATCAAACTGGAAATATTCTGCAAATTTTCTTCCTATTTCTATATTGAACAAACACTTTTGGAAATAAAGACTTTTTCACACACAGTCAACCTAAGTCATTCATGCTGCTTTTTAAGCTTGTTGGCTTTCTTTGTGTCATGGTGTCAAAATCTCAAAATTCTTCCTCTCAGGAAAAAAGATCTGTCTATCAGAACACTTCTGAAATGATGGCATCATAGGAAAATATAACCCTTGTGTTTTGCTGCCAAATATTGTCACTAAATATATTTTAATACATGGGAAAGAATCTGACTTTTATAGCATATAAAGAATTCAAGCTTTGAATGTATATTTCAGATTTAATTTTTGAGCTATTTATTAATGACTGGGAAAAAACAAAACCAGAAAATCAATGGAGCCTCATTTGGGTTTATAAACTCTTTGTTACTGGGCAACATTACATTCCTGAAACACTGTATTTTGTGTTTCAAAAAATGAAAATTTAATATGACATCAGCCACAAAATATTATGACCAAATGCATCTACATATAATATTCATAAATATCCTCTCCTGATCCACCTATTTCTCTCAAAGCCCAAGTTAATACCCAGAAATTGCATCTTTTTTATAAACAGAATGTAAAGACTGTGCCTCTAATTCCTCTATAGGTTATCACATCTATGACTGAAAAAATATGCTTTCTAGTAAAAATAACAAAGCAGTTGCAATTTTGTGTCTAATTAAAATATATACCAATGATATATATATATATATATATATATATATATATACACATACCAATTCTATGAGTAAGGGCAGATAATGATACAAAATGCCTGTATCATTTATTAATTTATGTTGGCAAAAATTAGTATTTTTATATTTAAGGGGACTATCAAAGAAAGTTACTAGATTGGGAGGTTTACATCAGCGAAATTATTTGAAAGAAAGGAATTTTATGGAATTAAGTCCTGTTAGTTTATCCAAACACATGATCAAAAAATATCTGTAAGCAAATCATTAACAATTCAATGCTTTTCTTTGCCTTTCCTCAAGAGACGCACTAATAGAATTTCTGAGCAAATGTGGATTTCAATCTTCTTCTGCAGTAAAGACCATCAGAGTCAGAGATTCCATTTGACATTTTTTATATTAGAGAAAATAGAGTGCTGAAATACAGTTTTCCTGGCAGGCCATGAGCGTAGTCTACAAAACTGTGATACATCTTCCAGGACATCATTTTTAAAATTTGAGAATTTGAATACTGAAGCAGTGAAACGTATTTGGTGCAATTTCATATACCACTGGAGAAGGAAATGGCAACCCACTCCAGTACTCTTGCCGAGAGAATCCTGTGGCCAGAGGAGCCTGGCGGGCTGCTGTCCATGAGGTCGCACAGAGTCAGACACGACTGAAGCGACTTAGCATGCACCATGCATTGGAGAAGAAAATGGCAACCCACTCCAGTATTCTTGCCTGGAGAATCCCAGGGATGGGGGAGCCTGGTGGGCTGCTGTCTATGGGGTCGCACAGAGTCGGACACGACTGAAGCGACTTAGCAGCAGCAGCAGCATATACCATTATGATTACAGATTCAAATGCCTTGTTACCATTCTATTCTGAACTGTGGGGCAGAAATTTTTCTCTTGAGATTGTATATCTCTATTTATCATTGATGTTTTCATTATTTCCCACATCAAATTATATTTGTGAAACTTAATTGGATGTTTTCAAAGATAACCATAAAGTCAATATAAAATCTTATAATAGCCCCATATCAGATGCTACACATATGGAATCCATTAAGGAAAAATAATTGCCTAAATTGACCCATGATAGCCTCAAAATTGCCGTAACCCTTCCACATGGTAAGGCAAATAATTTAAGAAGTAATTTCCCTAGCTCTCCTCATTTGCAATTTAAAGTCTTTTATAGCATAAATTCTTTCAGTCATTGATTCAACAAATATTTGTAGAACTCACCTTGAATCAGGAATGTAATAATTACCAAAATCAAATATCCATTCCCCAAGAGTGCATAGTTTAGTGCAACATTACAAAGTAATATATGCATGTTATTTGCTGATTTTGTTCATTTTTTAGAATTAATTAGACAATTATAACCACTAATAATCTCCCTAACTCAGAGTTAGCCACAGTTGAAACCTGGGGGTTTATAAATATGTATTTGTGTATTTATTAGTTTGGAGCATATGAAATCTCTGCTTTTGTAGAGAAGAAAATGTCAATGACACCAATATCATATAATTAAATCTATTAATACATTTGCATGTATGAACCACAATCCTCTATATTTGTATATTTATTGTTTCATTATTTTTCTATAGTAAATAGTGGTAATGAATAGCACCACATTGCATATCTAGTCACATAAATCTAAATATAAACCTCATTCTCCCCTCAAGAAAAATCCCTGTAGGCAAAATTCTAACATAAAGGATATGTACTTTATTTTCAATTTTTAATTTACTTTTAAATCAGTGCTTCCATTCCCACTAGACTTGCATTGTTTTGAAACTGTTACTATTTCAACCATTTTCCCCATGCTATTCTATTATCTACAGGATCAATTTTGGTCATTTGCCTTTTACTAAAAAACTTTCACGTCATCAAATTTTTGCCTTTTCTTAACATATGACTGTGACAGTATTTTCTTTATCCTGAAGGAGAAAAACACCCACAATATGTTGTTATACCCGCTGTATCATTCCTAACATAACAGAGTGCCTTTCTCCCTTGTTCCCCTATACATTTTGCCCAAGGGTTGGTTTATTTTGCCAACCTTGTAAAGAACAAATATTGGATTAATTTAACAATGGCATTTCCCCTTCTCATTTTTTTTTCAAATTTATAAATGTCAACTTTTGCTTTTCATGATTTTTTTTTCTTTATTTTCCTTAAGCATTTTCTTAATATTTTTCTTAATTACCTCAATACTAAGTTCACTTATTTTCAGTGTTTATTATCTATTTTTTCTGGATAAGGCTTAGGCCTATTGCATAATTTTATACATTTTTTTCCTCTGCTATTTTTAAGCATCATATAATTGTAGAATTGGATCTCTACTTTCATCAGGGTTAAGAAAGTTATTTATCTCAAATGTAAAAGTGTTCAGTTTGCAAAATGCAATGGATGTTTAGAGTCATCCCAAATCCTTCTCATCTGACCTCCTTTCCTACAAGAAGGTAAACAGCTGAAAGTTTCAATAACTATGGGAGAATATGTGATCTACTTTTAACAATGAGATGTTCACTGAAGTTATTGGGTAGTACTACTGGGAAAGCTAAGGGTTTTTTTCCCAATAGAGCTTGTATAGATAGATAGATAGATAGATAGATAGATAGATAGATAGATAGATAGAGATAGAGATATTAAATAGGAGGATAATTACTTTACAATGTTGTGTCAGTTTCTTATGTACAGAGGGAGGTGATGAATGATAAATGATAAAGTAAAGGCTAAAGCTTTGTGCATATGGCCACATTCCAGGCAGGAACAAGGGGAAGGGCACAGGACTGAAGGGACAAGGCAGTCGGTGTACAAGCTCTGCCTTACAACAACATGAATGAGCTATAAATATGTGCTTGTACACTGCCTGCAATGTGGTCCTATGCCCAAAGCTTTAGCAGCCCTCTTGAACACAAGGATGAAACCACACACTAAGCAGGATGCTATTACAAGGGAGAAAGGACACAGATCCTTAAGGAAGTCCCGGAGCCACTCACAGGCCTAAACTGCCTATCTCTGACTCCCTGATTTATGAGAGAGATAAAGCCTTTACTTTGCTTAAACCACTTTCATCAGATGTTCTCTTTCTTGCAGTCAAAATTAGTTTTAACAGAAAACATGTCTGTAGTACACGTTGCCAGCCCCCTACAAGTCTCCTTTGCTGATCAGTACACATGTCCCCCAGCTACTGTCAGTGTATGGCTATTGTTTCTCTGAAAAACTGTCCAGGACTAAGAAGAGCTGCTTTGGGAATGGACCACAGTCAATAGTTATTCCTGTATTTGTTAATATTATTATTATTACTATTATTATTAGATGCTTATTAAATACCCACTGAATCTCAAAGATCTGATTCTGATGTGTCAAAGTAAAATTATACTGGACAAATTTAAACAGGCGAGGAAGACTTTATTACAACTATTGTAATAAGAAAAGAGACTGAACTCAACTCCATTGAAACAAGTGGTGGGAGAGTTTTCAGATCAGGGGTGAGCTAGTAGAACATGTACTAGTAGACCTGGAACAACAGACTGGTTTCAAATAGGGAAAGGAGACATCTAGGCTGTATATTGTCACCCTGCTTATTTAACTTAGATGCAGAGTACATAATGAGAAACGCTGGGCTGGATGAAGCAAAAGCTGGAATCAAGATTGCCAGGAGAAATATCAATAACCTCAGATATGCAGACGACACCACCCTTGGCAGAAACTGAAGAATTAATGAGCCTCTTGATGAAAGTGAAAGAGGAGAGTAAAAAATTGGCTTAAAACTCAGCATTCAGAAAACTAAGACAATAGCATCTGGTCCCATCACTTCATAGGAAATAGATGGGGAAATAGTGGAAGCAGTGTCAGACTTTATTTTTGGGGGGCTCCAGAGTCACTGCAGATGGTGACTGTACCATGAAATTAAAAGATGCTTGCTCCTTGGAAGAAAAGTTATGACCAACCTAGATAGCATATTAAAAAGCAGAGACATTACTTTGCCAACAAAGTTCCGTCTAGTCAAAGCTATGGTTTTTTCAGTTGTCATGTATGGATGTGAAAGTTGGACTAGAAAGAAACCTGAGAGCAGAAGAATTGATGCTTTTGAACTGTGGATTTGGAGAAGACTCTTGAGGGTCCCTTGGACTGCATGGAGAATCTCTAAAGAAAATCAGTCCTGAATATTCATTAGAAAGATCGATGCTGAAACTGAAACTCCAATACTTTGGCTACCTGATGTGAAGAACTGACTCATTTGAAAAGAACATGCTTCTGGGAAAGATTGAAGGCAGGAGGAGAAGAGGACTACAGAGGATGAGATGGTTGGATGGCATCACCGACTCAATGGACATGAGTTTAAGTAAGCTCCAGGAGTTTGGCGATGGACAGGGAGGCCTGGCGTGCTGCAGTTAATGGCGTCACAGAGTTGGACATGACTGAGCGACTGAACTGAACTGAGCTAGTAGAAAGTACTGAAAGATGTTAGTGGGAGGGTCACTGTGATTAGACCATCTACTTGCTCACTGTTGCTGTTGAGAAACTGAGAGTTGGGGATGCCATATTTCCTAATGGCTATGCTGTGAAAGAATGATTCCTAGGTCTTTGAAAAAGACACTCCTGGATTATAAAACTGGCTAGAAGCTGAGGAATAATTTATATACATTTCACAGGGGCAGAGAAAGAATTTTCAATAAGTTTCTAAAGTAAATCCTTCAAGAAAAGGAAATCAGAGAGACCTAGAATCAGGAAAAGCCTCTCGAGAGTTAGTCAAGCTGAGGGGAACTTTAAGGCTATTGTGGTCACACTTCCTTTGTCTTTCATTACTTTGGCCTCATACTTTTTCCAAGTTCTGGGAGAATTTCTTAAATATGTCATTTACATTACTGATTTTGTGAAATTCCATCAGTGGTCTCTATTTTTATTCAAGTTTTAATGTGGCAGTTGTGTTTTACATTCCATGCAGATTTTCTTATTTCAGATCATTCTCTCATTATGATTTTGTGCCACTGTAAACTGCAATGGTTTGATTTATTTCTTTGATTAAAATCAAAATTTAATTTATAAGCCAACCTAACATAGTCTAAAATTTTCTACTGTGTTGTAGTAACAAATGCACAAGAATATACTCTATCTGTGTGTCAAATGTCACTCTCTTTTGAATCAGAGTGTTCTGTTTGTTGGGCCCACAGAAAAGAGTGTGCTTTTTAAATATTGAACATTGAGACAGGTTCTGCAAAAAAAAAAAAAAAAAAAATTGAGGATCTATTTCCAAATCTTTCTAGTACAAATGAAAGAGTAAGGGAGTAGTTTTCAATCACATTACTTTCATTGTGCTAACAGGAGATCCAGGAGCCTGGGATGATAGTGGAAAGAAACTAAGTCAGGACAGGATGTGCCAGTCTAAATTGAAGATGAGTTTTCTTTTTCTTTATTGAAAGAACATTAGTTGGCCGGGTCACTCTCCTATTTTATGCCTGTTAAATTTTCTTGTAGAAATCAATATGTTGCATTGATATTTGGCTTTTAACAAAAAGGATTGGTGAATTTCTATCAGCATCGAGGATAGCATTTCCCCATGAGAGAGGTACAGCAGGCACAATGCCTATGGTCCATGCTACGTTTAGGAGTTCACAAAAATGTTTTAATTTTAATTTGCTTTAAAAGAGAAAACATATAATATTAATAAATATATAAGAATAAATCAGCTTGGATTGTATTTATCTTTATATTAAGTGGTTTGAAAATATCATTTTTGTAATTATTTTTTATAAAGAAGAGGGCCTATAAAGATAGAGGTGCCTGGGGTTCATGAAAATCACAATATGGTCCCACTATCATCTCTTCCACTTTCCTTTTTTGGTAAGTCTTGTCTAACACACACAGGGCTTCTTGGTCATGTTAGTAGTTCCTTCATTCTAGTAAGATTTCACTACATCTAGCAAACACATATCAAAGTTTCTATTATGAATATCATCCTTTGCCATATTTATCACCCAAACTCCAATTCTGTAGCTTATCATTGCTTATTTCAATGAGATTCTTACAGGACAAAGGATATGATCACCTTATGAGTGTATTTAATGTCTTAGCTATAAAACTTGACTCATCAAGAGTAAACAACACATCAAGTATTTCATGAGACAAAACATTTTGTAGTTTCAATTTCCTCGGCTTCATGCAGAAGTTAAAACTAAGTCACATGTGAGTCAGCTGAGCTCTTCCAGTAATAAACGTGAGTAAATAGCATGTCAAAATGACTTCTTCATTAGATAATTGCTTTGATTATTAGATATGAAATCTTAAAAAGATTATGAAAAAAATTATTCTACAGAAGGAAAATCTAACATGCAATGAAAACAACTCTCTTGAGTAGCTAAGAATGAATTATATAGAATTCCATAACATAAGAATAACTTTAGTTACTGGGCCTCAGCAAGAATAACTTCATAATAAGCAGCATAAGTGTGCTTCTTATGTGTTAGGCATCTTCCAATATATGCATCACATGATGCAATTCTCCCACAATTCTATGTGGTAGCTGTTGTTATTATTATTTTCAGTTCAGTTCAATTCAGTTGCTCAGTCATGTTCAACTCATTGCAACCCCATGAAATGCAGCATGCCAGGCTTTTCTGTCCATCACCAACTCCTGGAGCTTATTTAAACTCATGTCCATCAAATCAGTGATGCCATCCAACCATCTCATCCTCTGTTATCCCCTTCTCCTCCTGCCTTCAATCATGCCCAGCATCAGAGTCTTTCCCAATGGTCTGATCCCCTTACTGTCCAAGGGACTCTCAGCAGTCTTCTATACCACAATTCAAAAGCATCAATTCTTCGGCTCTCAGCTTTCTTTATAGTCCAACTCTTCACACCCATACATGACTACTCGAAAAACCATAACTTTGACTATACAGAGCGTTTTTGGTAATGTCTCTGCTTTTTAATATGCATATAGATTTGTCATAGCTTTTCTTCCAAGGAGAAAGCATCTTTTAATTCATTGGCTGCAGTCACCATCTGCGGTGATTTTTAGAGCCCAAGCAGATAAAGTCTGTCACTGTTTCCATTGTTTTTCCATCTCTTTGCCATGAAGTAATGGGATATGATGACATGGTCTTCGTTTTTTGAATTTTGAGTTTTAAGCCAGCTTTTTCACTCTCTTCTTTCACTTTCATCAAGAGGTTCTTTAGTTCCTCTTCGCTTTCTGCCATAAGGGTGGTATCATCTGCATATCAGTTGTTATTGATATTTCTCCTGGAAATCTTGATTCCAGCTTGTGCTTCATCTAGTCTGGCATTTCACATGATGTACTCTGCATATAAGTTACATAAGCAAGGTGATAATGTACAGCCTTGACCTGCTGCTTTCCCAATTTATAACCAGTCCATTGTTCCATGTCTAGTTCTAATTGTTGCTTTTTGACCTGCATACAGATTTCTCAGGAGGTAGGTTAGGTGGGCTGGTATTCCCATCTCTTGAAGAATTTCCCACAGTTTGTTGTGATCCATACAGTCAAAGGGTTTAGTGTAGTCAATAAAGCAGAAGTAGATGTTTTCCTGGAACTCTCTTGCTTTTTCTATGATACAACAGATGTTGGCAATTTGATCTCTGGTTTCTCTGCCTTTTCTAAATCCATCTTGAACATCTGGAAGTTCTGGGTTCATGTATTGTTGAAGCCTAACTCAGAGAATTTTGAGCATTACTTTGCTAGCGTGTGAGATGAACGCAACTGTGTGGTAGTCTGATATTCTTTGGCATTGCCTTTCTTTGGCATTGGAATGAAAACTGACCTTTTCCAGTCCTGTGGTCACTGCTGAGTTTTCCAAATTGGCTGGCATATTGAGTGCAGCACTTTCACAGCATCATCTTTTAGGATTTGAAATAGCTCAGCTAGAATTCCATCACATCCTCTAACTTTGTTCATAGAGATCCTTCCTAAGGCCCACTTGAACTCACACTCCAATATGTCTGGCTCTAGGTAAGTGATCACACTATCGTGGTTATCTGTGTCACTAAGATCTTTTTTGTACAGTTCTTCTCTGTATTCTTGCCACCTCTTCTTAATATCTTCTGCTTCTGTCAGGTCCATACCATTTCTGTCCTTTATTGACCCCATCTTTGAATGAAATATTCCCTTGGTATCTCTAATTTTCTTGAAGAGATCTCTAGTCTTTCCCATTCTGTTGTTTTCCTCTATTTCTTTGCACTGATCACTGAGAAAGGCTTTCTTATCTCTCCTTGCTATTCCTTGGAACTCTGCATTCAGATGGGTATACCTTTCCTTTTCTCCTTTGCTTTTGCTTCTCTTGTTTTCTCAGCTATTTGTAAGGCCTCCTCAGAGAGCCATTTTGAGTTTCTGCATTTCTTCTTTTGGGGGATGGTCTTGACCACTGTCTCCTGTACAGAGTTATCAACCTGTGTCCATAGTTCTTCAGGCACTCTATCAGATCTAATCCCTTAATCTATTTGTCACTTCCACTGTATAATCATAAAGGGTTTGATTTAGGTCATATCTGAATGGTCTAGTAGTTTTTTCTACTTTCTCCAATTTAAGTCTGAATTTTACAATAAGAAGTTCATGATCTGAGTCACAGTCAGCTCCCAGTCTTGTTTTTGCTGACTATATAGAGCTTTTCCATCTTTGGTTGCAAAGAATATAATCAATTTTATTTTGGTATTGACCATATGATGATGTCCATGACCATGTGATGATGTCCAAATCTCACGGGACCAGATAGGTTTGGATCAAAATACTTCTGGAGTTTTTGGAATTTTGGAAGAGTATATATCTGTCTTGGACACAGAGGCCTGGGGGGCTACAGTCTATGGGGTTGTAAGTGTTGAACATGACTTAGCAACTACATCACCACCACCATGAATCTGGCATAGTAACATGTAATCAAAAATATCAATACTTCTTTAGGAAAAATTGTGCATATTCACCTCACATAGAATAAATAAGACAGAAATCATCTCAGATCAGTTCAGAACAGATTTGCTACCAAATAAGTTCAGGTCAAAAGCAGGTTTTATCACCAGTGCTGTATGTCTCAAGCTTTTTTGAATTATAGAATTGTAAGAAAGGAAATGTTGACCTGCATTTTTTTTGGGGGGGGGTACTGTGTGTAGCCCAACCATAAGGCACTTATTAGTTGATGGATAAGTCTGTTGTTCCCAACAGCTCAAGTTTATGTAACATGCCTCAATAGCAATCAGCACCTTTTGACAATAAATTATGGAGGGTACATTAAGAACTAGAACTGGGTACCAACATCAAATTGGCATTTCTCTTTGTCAATGAAAATAAGATATTTTAGAGTTCTTTACATAACATAAAGACTTTTAAAACTTAGAAAAAAGATCCATAAGAGATATTAAGAAAGTGAAAATTAGAGAAAAACATAAGAGACAAAATAGGAGCTGGTCCTGAGTGCTTTTAAGGCCATAACCCATGTAGATTATTTCATTGACTTTTTGGGACAGGGGATGTAATGTGAAAAGTGAAAAGTTGGGCACTGGAAATGCTCAAGGAGGACTGAGATACAAAGCATTGCATTCTTCATGTGGGCATCACTGTCTTAATTCTGATAAATGAGGACATCTTGATGAACTGTGATGCTTGGTGTTTGGAAAGAGAAGAAAGAGGATCAACTAATAAAGCTCTCTCAAAAGGCAAAACTGTATTTTCCTGGTTTTATGTCTGACACAACAATCACAGCTGGTCTTCAACTTAAATAATGTGACAAGATTATTTTTAAAAATGTTGAATTACATAAAAAACTACTTGATTACAGCTAATTTTTCAAGGGGATTTATAATAGGATTCATATATCTGGCAACCATATTACCCTTGGCATTTCAAATAAAATTCGATTTTCAAAAACACAAAACAGCCATACAAACTAAATGTCATTTGACTGTGTGTCATAATATTTTTATACTGCTCTACACTCATGCATGCACACACACACAGAGGCACACACACAAAACCTTTGAGATGAGTATCTATTACTTAGACTCACATCTATCTATAGTACCAAAACATACTCTGAATTAAATCTATGAAAGACAATGAAAAAGCTAGAACTTAAAAAATAAATTCAGTTCAGTCACTCAGTCATGTCCAACTCTTTGCAATCTTATGGACTGTAGCACACCAGGCTTCCCTGTCCATTACCAGCCCCCGGAGCTTGCTCAAACTCATGTCCATCGAGTCAGTGATGTCATCCAACCATCTCATCCTCTTAAAAGATCAAATTGCTGCTAATAAGTATGTTCCTTTGAACTCTCTTTTTTGACTTCAACGTCCTTTAGAGATAAACTTGAGTAAAGAATACAGAGAGGAGATTCATAAGCAGATTAGTCTAAGCACATAGTTGAATGTCAGCATCAGGACCAGCAAGGCAGATCTTTTAATAGAATTCTACTCTTTTTAACTTTAGCATGATGCTGTGCTGTGCTGTACTTAGTCACTTAGTTGTGTCCAGCTCTTTTTGACCCCATGGACAATAGCCTGCCAGGGTCCTCTGTCCATCTTCTCCAGGTAAGATTACTGGAGTTGGGTGCCATACCCTCCTCCAGGGGATCTTCCCCATCCAGGGATTGAATCCAGTTCCCCACACTGCAGGTGGATTCTTTACCATCTGAACCACTAGGGAACTCTAAGAATACTAGAGTGGGTAGCCTATCCCTTCTCCAGGGCATCTTACTGACCCAGGAATAGAACTGGGGTCTCCTGCATTGCAGGCAGATTCTTTACCAGCTGAGCTACCAGGGAAGCCCTAGCATGATGCTAACACATGGTAAATACTTAATAAATACTTACTTTGCTGCCTAAGAGTCTCTGCAGTTACATAACTGGTATATTATATACTTCCTCTGAAGCATGAAAGAATACATTAAGCAAATAAGAATGATTTATTTTCTTGATCTCAAAGCACAATGAGATAAAGTGAGTTCCACAATTCCACATGAAATATAGTTAAATTTCTGGTCCTGATTCAAAGTTGAATGCTCTTTCATGAAAGTTACTGCTTCCTTTCTTTTAGCTGATATATTTGTTATCTGTATTTCATTTGCCAGATGATCAGGTTAAGAAGGTCTGATACTTGGAAGCTGCTTATAAAATAGCTTAGAAATTATATAGCAAATTCTTGGACTAAAGGAATTTTGTGGTGGCTAAATGATTGGGTCTATATATAAAGCTTCTTTAAATACTATACTCTGAAAATATAACCTCAATCTTAAATCAAAGTGACTATTATTTCATCTTCCCATTGTGTTCACATATTACTGATTTATTTAGCATGCTCTATTATTACAAAAGAATATCCATAAATATGCATTATCTCATGTGATGAATCAGCAACTGTTAAATTTTCCATCTTGAGTTCATTATTTCCAGCTGAATGAACAACACTTCTGTCCTCAAAGGACAAATAACTTTATAATTAACTTTAATTGTTCAATGTTTAAAAAGTTTTGAACTGTAATAGCATTCAGGTAATCAGATAATGGTGATTTCAAAAAGCATCTCTTAAAAGATTTAACGCCCCCCCCCCCCCCACCATGAAGGAAAATAAAATTCAAAGAGACTATCTTTCTAAGGGCACCTTTGTAACATATGCTTTGATGGACAGAAATGCCAAATTTTTATCAGATGGGTAACCAGGGCCTAGAAATACACAAGCCAGTCGGTTCAGATAAAGAGAACAGCAAAGCCCGGGAAAACGTTGAAAGATAGGTACAGAGTTAAGCAGATCTGAGTCTAAATGCCACCTGTGACTTGTAGCACTAAACATGTAATCTCTAGCGGCCTCAGTTACCTCATCTGTAAAGAGGGGATAATCTCTGCCTCATAGTGCCACCTAAGAACTCTCTTCAGTCACACTGCTCCAGCATGCTGAGGAGGGATAGAGCACTTCAGCCCCTTCCCCAGAGGCCTGAATTCATTAAAGTCAACTTTGTGTTTGTTGGGCTCTATAGACAAGCCTGACTTCATTAAAGCCAAATCCTAGTGTTGACTGGAAAGCTCCAGGTTCCTTACCAGAGAAGGCACTGAAAAACCTTTCATAACACTTAGGACCGCCTTTAAATCTATCCAGCGAGTTCTTGGTTTCAAATAAGAATATACATTGCTTGCTTTAAAAAGAGATATCCATCAGATGGAATAAAAGAAACATAATAAAGGCTGAATTTCACACAAAACATAATTTTAAAAACAGAGAAAAAATTAAACCATAATCTACTGCACTTATAAGCCAGTCAAAAAAAAATTTAGAATCTGTCTTCCTGAGAGATAAAATATTTATTGTTGTCATTTAGTCACTAAGTCGTGTCTGACTCTAATGCAACTCCATGGACTATAGTTTGCCAGGCTTCTCTGTCCATGGGATTCCCCAGAAAAGAACACTGGAGTGGGTTGCCATTTCCTTCTCCAGGGGAACTTTCCCACCCAGAGATTGAGCCCATGTCTCTTGTTTTGACAAGTGGATTCTTTATCACTGAGCCACCTGGACAGCCTATAGATAATATATACAACCAAAGAAATCCCATTTTACTTAGTGTCTTTAAACATGATTAAAGAATGAATACAGACCTAGAAATGGAAAATCTAATTTTACAAAAATTCATAAATACAATTACTTACAAGAGGCTTCCATTTTGCTTAAGAAATACTAAAGAGCTACCTCCAATTACTAGGTACACTGTGCTTACAGGAGTGATTTTATCCAGTGGTGATTTTAATACTAAATTTCAACCTAAACCAATGCAAGAAAAACAAAGCCATATTTTTTACAGCAAACTATGAAACTATTTTCTTGTGAAGTTATAATGCTCCCTCAAGGAAACAACAGAATTGATTTGAGTAGAAGAAATGAAATATATTTGAAGATGATTTTATAATTGTTAATGTTGACACTCAGCTGATGAGCAGAAATTCACTCATTTTAAATATTAATTTACATGACTAGTTGATGTTAAAGAGCTTATTCCAGAACTTACAGCAAGAAAACATTTTTAAGTTGGAAAGTCAATATATACAAAAAATATATTAATAGTGACCATACTATATGCCAGATATTGTTCTAAGCTCTTTACAGGAAAAGCAGCATGACATTCATTTTAGTTAAGTTTAATGAATTTTAGCTTAGTGAATAGCCTTTACTGATTTATTGTTCCTATAACCATGGGAATAGATCATAGTTGGTTTCAACCATAATTACAGCAGTAATTATTTTGTAGCTAGACTATCTGCCTACCATTGGATGCCCTTTGCACTGCATGTTAAGCCTATGAGTTCCAGACCTGCATGGGAAATGTAGAAAGTGTTCCTATCTCCAGACATACATATTTACCCACATCCAAGAGTAAGGTACTATAAGCAAAGCTTATAGTTACCATATGTTACCATAGTTACCATATGTACTGAGTATATATTCTAAAGGATACATTACTTCTCATAGGGTGAGAATGCTACCTTTCAGCATTTGGTAGAATTCATTTCTTATTCCAGGATACTTAGATTTGTACTTTTAAAAAAGAAGGACAAATAAAGGGAGGGGGGGAGGAAAAAGGGAGCAAGGAGGGAGGGAGGAAGGGAAGAAAGAGAGAGGCATCTAGTAAACATGGAAGGAAAGAAAGAAGAATGGACATTGGAGCCACTTCGACCTAGGTTCCAATGACCAATCTCCCACTTGAGACCATGACAGACTTATTTCTCGAAAGCAACAGGAATATAAATATTTTCTCCAATATGAGAATTATCAAATTAGGCCATAAAATATTACTTTTGCTATTTTTTTATAGCAAGGGAAAAAATGTGTGGTAATGTTAAATCAAGGCAAAGAATCCTGCTAACTCAGCATCATCCTATATAATTAACTTAGCTGCTTTTTTATTTTCTTCCATTAGCTAATACTGTTGGTGTGATTATCATTTTCTGAAGGCTAGTGTTACCAGTTAACAAAGGATTGGTGCCAAAGGTAATTAGAGCAATACCCAGAGTGATTCTTGAGAAGGCAGCATCAGCATCACCTGAGAGCTTGTTAAAATACAAATGACCAGGCCCCCACTTCAGACTACTGAATCAGAAGCTTTGAGAATATGCTTTAACAAGCTTTTCCAGTGACACTTATTTTCATGCTTCAGAATCTAGGCTTAGAAGATATCTAAAGAAAATAAAACTCAGTTCATAATCTACATTGTTATATATTGTACTCTCATTCCTTTCTATATCTATTTTTTCCTTTGTTCCATAAAAATGCTTACAAAATAATTTCCACGTAGAGGGAATTTCTTCAGTCAGCTGCAAAATGACTATGAGGACTTGAGGTTCTGGTTTGAAAGGATCAATATTTACCTTTTTATGGGAAACAAAACACTTGCAGTCCATTTTTGAGTGAGTGGATTGAATGCAGAACATAAAATTTAATATTAAAGTCATATTCCATTTCAGCAGGTTCTGAAAAAGTCAATTTGTTGGGAACTAGAGAGTATAAAAATTCAAAAGTTGCACATACTGCAGAATGTTAATATGATACCTGCAATTTTAGCTCACTGAAATTAAACCTTACATTTTGGTTGTTTGAATGGCTTTATATGTGCTTATGAGACAATTTATACTAGAGTTCCTGACAACTTGCCTCTTATAAGGTCACCAGCTCAGAATTGAATAAATTGTAGAATTGAAAAGTCTACAGGAAAGGTAATTCTAAGTGTCATTTCTTAAAACATATAATATATGACATTATCCAGCAACATTTATTTATGAGAAGATAAAAGAGATGCCGGGCTTCCCAGGTAGCACAGTAGTAAAGAATCTGCCTGCCAATACAGGAGACATGAAAAACATGGGTTCAGTCCCTGTGCTGGGAAGAGTCTTGGAATAGGAATGGCAACCCACTCCAGTATTCTTGCCTGTAAAATTCTGAGGACAGAGGAGTCTGACAGGCCACAGTCCATGGGGTCACAAAGAATCAGACATGACTGAGCATGTTCATGTGCACACACACACACACACACACGAGAGATGAGAGCACCCTAATAATAAAGAATTAGCAATTACATATATCTTTTCACTTTCTAATAAAGATGGATATAATAGCATCATTAATGATCAATATTTTAATAATGGACAGACGGAAGTGGTTATAATTCAGTAATATGTGACACTAAATAAAATTTTACAATTGCTACTTCCTAAAATATTAACTCCAGAAATGAACCATACTAAGACTCTCTGAAGTCTGTTTCATTTTTTTATTAGTGCCAAAATTGCATAAACTTCCTGGGTTTGCTAATGGTTAAAATGAACATATAGTGTTTGAAAAGGTGGAAATCTTTAATATGCCTATTGACGGAGAATTTTCAAACAAACAAGATGTTTAAGTCAACTCTCCATTATTCTTATTATGAAATAAGAGCTATTATATGGATAATTCAATAAAAAATCTGACAATTTTAAACTTTTATATTGATTTTAGATTTATATTCATATGTGGTCAAGCCTGGTGGCTTCCCTAGTGACTTAGATGATAAGGCATCTGCCTGCAATGCAGGAGACCTGGGTTTGATCCCTGGGTTGGGAAGATCCCCTGTAGAAGGAAGTGGCAACCCACTCCAGTACTCTTGCCTGGAAAATTCCATGGATGCATGAGCCTGGTAGGCTACAGTCCATGGGATCGCAAAGAGTCAGGCATGACTGAGCAACTTCACTGGTGGTCAAGCCTGAAATTTTTTCAGTTAGTACTCCAAATTCTAACAATAGAACAGCATGAGAACATAATTAATCAAGCCATCTCTTACTATCTAGGTAGTCAAGGAGAAAGAGAATCAGAAAAATTCCAATTACTACCCAGGGAGGGCATTTGACCTCATCTAGTTTCTCTTAGCAGGGGGAAATGGAGCAGAGTATAATTTGAAAATATCAGGAGAAAAAAAAAAAACAACCAGTATGATGCTGCCATTTAATATAGTTTAAACCAAAGGGCTAAATATGGAAAAGACATATACATTTACTTTTCAATGGTTGGTAACATAACAAAACAGAAGCATTTTTGGTTGGATATTTTGCTTACTTTTTCACTTATTTTATCATGTACACTGAGAGTTCCTCAGTATTCTCCCTGAATAATAGTTTATTCTCTGCCTTCATAATACTTTTTTGTTAACATGGTAGAATCTGAAAAGCATAATATCTTCAGCATGACCTTCCTAGAACTTCTATTATAAAATGCTTCTTTTGTGAGAAACTATGCTAAAAAATTTACATCTGTTAAGCCATTTCATAAAAATCTAGCAAAAGATTTCAAAGAAAAACTTACCTAGTATCAGAAAATTACTAGAGTTAATTAGTGAATTCAGCAAAGTTGTAGGACACAAACTCAATACACAGAAATGACTTGCATTTCTATACACTAACAATGAAAAATCAGAAAGAGAAGTTAAGGAATCAATCTCATTCCCCATTGCAACAAAAAGAATTAAATATCTAGGAATAAACTTACCTAAGGAGATAAAAGAACTGTATACAGAAAATTATAAGACATTAATGAAAGAAATAAAAGATGATAGAAACAGAAACAGGTGGAGAGATATTCCATGTTCCTGGGTAGGAAGAACCAATATTGTGAATATGACTATACTACCAAATGCAATCTACAGGTTCAATGTGACCTCTATGAAATTACCAAAGGCATTTTTCACAGAACTAGAACAAAATTTTTCACAATTCATATGGTAACACAAAAGACCCTGAATAGCCAAAGCAGTCTTGAGAAAGAAGAATGGAGCTTGAAGAATCAGCCTTCCTGATTTCAGATTATACGACAAAGCTACAGTCATCAAGACAGTATGGTACTGGTGCAAAAACAGAAATATAGACCAATGTAACAAGATAGAAAGTCCAGAAATAAACATGCACCTATGAGTACCTTATTTTTGACAAAGGATGCAAGAATATACAGTGGGGCAAAGACAGCCTCTTCAATAAATGACGCTGGGAAAACTGGACAGCTATGTGTAAAAGAATGAAATTAGAACACTCCCTAGCACCATACACAAAGATAAACTCAAAAATGGATTAAAGACCTAAACATAAGACCAGAAACTATAAAACTCTTAGAGGAAAGCATAGGCAGAACACTCGATGACATAAACCAAGGCAAGATCCTCTATGACCCACCTCCTAGAGTAAAGGGAATAAAAACAAAAGTAAACAAGTGGGACCTGGTTAAAACTTAAAAGCTTTTGCACAGCAAAGGAAACTATAAGCAAGGTGAAAAGACAACCCTCAGAATGGAAGAAAATAATAGCAAATGAAACAACTGACAAAGGATTAATTTCTAAAATATAATATACAAAATTAATTTCCAAAATGCCAGACAAACAAACAACCCAATCAAAAAGTGGGGAAAAGACATAAACAGACATTTCTCTGAAGAAGACATACAGATGGCTAACAAACACTTGAAGAGATGCTCAACATCGCTCAGTATTAGAGAAATGCAAATGAAAACTACAATGAGCTATCACCTCACACCAGTTAGAATGGCCATCATCAAAAAGTCTACAAACAATAAATGCTGGAGAGGGTGTGGAGAAAAGGGAACACTCTTGCACTGTTGGAGGGAATGTAAACTGATACAGCCACTATGGAAGATGGTGTGGAGATCCCTTAAAAAAACTAGGAAAAAAACCACCATATGACCCAGCAACCCCACTCCTATGCATATACCCTGAGGAAACCAAAACTGAAAAAGATACATGTATCCCATTGTTCATTCCAGCACTACTTACAATAGCTAGAACATGGAAGCAACCTAGATGCCCACCTAGTTGCCCATCAACAGATGAGTGGATAAAGAAGTTGTGGTACATATATACAATGGAATATTATTCAGCCATAAAATGAAAACATTTGAGTCAGTTCTAATGAGGTGGATGAACCTAGAACCTATTATACAAAATGAAATAAGTCAGAAAGAGAATGATAAATATCATATTGTAACACATATATACAGAATCTAGAAAAATGGTACTGAAGAATTTATTTACAGGGCACCAATGGAGAAGCAGACATAGAGAATAGACTTACGGACATGGGGAGAGGGGAGGAGGGTGAGATGTATGAAAAGAGTAACAAGGAAACTTGCATTACCATGTGTAAAATAGCCAACGGGAATTTGCTGTATATCTCAGGAAACTCAAACAGGGGCTCTGTATCAACCTAGAGGGTGTGGGATGGGGAGGGAGATGGGAGAGAGTTTCAAAAGGGAGGGGAATATGTATACCTATGACTGATGTTAAGGTTTGACAGAAAACAACAAAATTCTGCAAAACAATTATCCTTCAATAAAATTAATTAATTTTTAAAAACTTACCTAAAATATGTCAAATAATCCAGAAATTATTAACACAAGGAAATAGAAATTATTGAGTAACTCTATCCTACTTTTCACATACTTTAGTTCTAATAAATGAGTATGATGGAGACCTTAATAACTAACCTTGAGGCTACAGCTTTGAGTTGGCTAACTTTCTTTACAGGCTTTGCTGGTGGCTCAGTGGTAAAGAATCTGCCTGCTAATGCAGGAGATTTGGGTTTGATCCCTGGGTCTGGAAGGTCCCCTGGAGAAGGAAATTGCAACCCACTCCAGTCTTCTCGCCTAAGAAATCCCATAGACAGAGGAGCCTGGCGGGCTGGAGTCCATGGGGTCACAAAAGAGTCTGGACATGACTTAGCAACTAAACAAAAACAATGACTTTATTTTAATTTATGTAATAACATAAATAAGTAAATTTTTATGATTATTTCAATATTATAGAAATCTATGATTTAAGGGAGAGAAATATTCTCTAGATGATATGTTACTTCAATGATATTTTTGAGAGGGCAGTAAAAGTAAAAGCAATAGAAGGAGTTAAAAATAAAATACTTAGTCCACTTATCAACTTTTCAATAAAATGTACTTTGTGTTGAAATTGACACAAAAGAGTCTGGCCACACATTTGTGTTCAAGACACAGCTGAAGAAGCTTGAACATGAAACTATTAAATAATATACACAAATTATATGTGAGGAATATTTCACTTCCATAAGTGTGGAAGCTTCCTTAAATTAAGATCAGTGCCTTAAAAGTAATTTTCAATAAATTTTAGTTGATGTGATTAGAAAAAAAAAAAAAACTACAGGTGTTTAAGAAATTACCACTGTCTTTAGGAATAGTTTGAGAACCTCTTAAAGCCCTAAGCTTTAAATGAAGCACATCCAAGAAGGAGAGAATTTGGATATATGTGGAAGCAGCTACCATTATTTAAAATAAATAGCATGAACAAAGACACAACAGCAGTAATGTGGGTCATTTGTATGGAAGATAGATAGCAAAAATTTATTTTGAGGAAACAGAGACAGTATTGTTCAAGAGATAATATGTATATGCAGTACAACACCTTGAAAAGGAGATTCTAGTCCTTAAATTTAGATTTTAAACAAGCAGCCCATAAAATTATATAAGTAGGCCCGCAGTATACAGCCACTGCTCTTCCCTGGTAGCTCAGCTGTTGAAGAATCTGCCCGCACTGTAGGAGACCCTGGTTCAATTCCTTGGTCAGGAAGCCTCCCTGGAAAAGGGATAAGCTACCTACTCCAGTATTCTAGGGCTTCGCTGGTGGCTAAGATGGTAAAGAATCTGCCTGCAATGTGGGAGACCTGGATTCGATCCCTAGGTTGGGGAGATCCCCTGGAGGATGGAATGGCAACCCACTTCAGTATTCTATCCTGGAGAATCCCCACGAACAGAGGAGCCTGGCAGGCTACAGTCCACGGGGTTACAGAGTATGACATGACTGAGTGGTTAAGCACATGCAGCCACTTGGATGAGGCAGATTTGCATTTAAACTGTTTCAGGGCCATACTAGCTACCGATCTTAGGTTATTTTATTTAAATGGGCTTCATGTCTCTCATCTGAAGGGATAATAATATACAACCCAAGAGTTTTGGCAACAAGTCAGATAATATATCTAAAGGCATAAAGCAAAAATGCAATGACTCATAACCTCTATATTAATTTTTGTAATGTTGATAGTATATAACTTTTAATTTGATCCCCTCTGAGGTTCAGTATGAAATATATTGTGGAGCAGAAGCACTGTGTTCAGAAAATGGAGTTTAGTGTGCTTGTGAAATCACCAAGTAAAGATTTCCAATGCATTTTTGACAAGATGGGTCTAATGTATAGGCCAAATTGAAGTTAATGATTTAGAAGTTATCAGCATATAGACAGCAATCAAAACCATCCCTGGAAATAAGATCTTGCAGTAGTGTATTCAAATTGAGGTAATGGTTTTAGGGCAGAAGCCTCTGGAAGAAAAGACTACAGAGGCTACGAAAGTTTATGAGACTTAAAAAAAGAAAAACAGAAAATGGCTTCATGAAAATCAAGGAATATAGTTATATCAATTAGGTATTGCCCAATAATGTTGCAAAATAAACATCCCAAATATACAATATTTTTTCTCTTGCACAAGAGTCCAGAGTTTGACTGGGTCAATCATGCTTTAGGAGGTAGAGTAACTGGGCCTGGCTTTGAGCTTTGTATTGACATGTTTGCTCACATGTTTCCACATTCACCTTGGATTAGCAGATTCCCAGCATATGTACTTCTTAATGCAGATGACTGGGTAAAAGAACCAAGCCAAACTCAGGTGCATGATCTTTGCTTAGTTCATATCTATTACTATTACATTGGGCAAAGCATGACATATAACTGAACATAACATCAACTGGCGTAGCTGTATGCTCTATCGTGGGAATGGAAGAGAAATAAATATTTGCTTAAAAATAAATGCAAACTATGAAAAGACCTTACCAAGAAGGAAAATTTAACAGTGTTGATTTCTGCTGAAAAGTCAAGTAGGTGATATCTGAACAGTACCCATAGAATTTAGGAACTAAGGGGGTATTTTGGGTATTTAATGAAACTGGTCTTATTAAAATGTCGGGCATAAGACCCAGGTTTCAGATATTAAAGAGAATTAGAAGCAAAAAAAAAAAAAAAATGGTAAAGCAAACATAAATAAAGGTTCAGAGAAATTTGGCTGTGAAAGAGGAAAGGGGGAAATGACTACAGTAGTTTGTGATAGGCAAGAATTGGAAGAGGTTTTGTTTATTTCCTTTTATCTGTTTTTAAAATGAAAGAAGATTGGGTCTACTTAAATGTTGACATCGGGAAGCCAGTAGAGATCAAAGCTGAAGATAAGAAAGAGGCAGTAATATGGTAAGGACCCTAAAAAAGATAAAAGGGTGTAATCCAGGACCCAAGAAGAGAAAGATGTAGGCAGAAACTGACTTCTTCCTCCATTACACTGAATCAGAAGAATGGAAAGA
The DNA here is from genome assembly GCF_023699985.2 of Odocoileus virginianus. NCBI lineage: Eukaryota > Metazoa > Chordata > Mammalia > Artiodactyla > Cervidae > Odocoileus > Odocoileus virginianus. The sequence continues at coordinate 37,014,261 of NC_069697.1, forward strand.
GAGTGTTGATCTAGCAGAGGTCATATTTAGAAACTATAGACTAATAATTCTGGAAGAGGCAAGAGAAAACATGAAATTGTTTAAATGATCTAGAAAACTTAGTAGAAAAACACCTAAAATGTTTGAAGGTAGGGGAAAATTAGGGAGTTAAGAGAAAGACTGGCATTTCAGAGGAGGAAATATATGAGTATAAGAACAAATATTCTCTCATGTTGTACAAAACTGAGATCCAGAATAAAAGTAGAAGAATTAGAATTAAGAGAGGGAAGGGATCTTTCCTTCCTCATAGGTTTAAAGGATAACAATAGAGGTGAAGACATTGAATGAAGCAACATTTAATTAATTAAGGCATTCCACTTCACAATGATATTTTTAGTAACATAAATATTAAAGTCATCTTCCAGAATGTATTCCAGTAAAAATGGAGGAAGGCTTAATTTAAAATTAAAGAAGAGAAGTAACTAGGTTATATATGAATTGCACTAAAAAATCTAAATAGATAAATAAATGCTGAGTCTAGTACGACAGTCTCTTTTAGCAAGAATCCAAAGAAACTCCTTTATTTTGCAGGATTCTTCTTAAAAATAGAAGGCAATATGAAAAACATGATTTGTGGTAATATCTGTATCATTGTTTCTCAGTTGGTTCTACAGAAATATTCTAATTTACTAGCAGTCATTATAGTTATATCTACCACCTCAGACCAAGCAACACGCAGTAGAACATTTTCAGCATATTGTTGGAAACCAACAGGAATTAGAAAATTTTAGCAATAAAATTTTGATTTCCACAGTAAAAGCATAGCCATGAGTAATATACTGTATTTTCTCTCAAATTTAAAATGAAATATTAGAAGTAAACAAGACTAAAAATTCTGATACATAATACAATTTACATTGGAAAAAAGTACCCAGGAGTAAAAAGCCACTGAAAGACTTAATATTATAAAATAATGCATCCAATTTTTGACATGTACATAAGAATTAGAGCAAGTGATATTTGCTCTTTGTTTATAAATAAATACTCATTTTGCATAACCATTTTGAGAATTTGATAGGTTTCAAAAATCTTATCTTAATATTCTTAGCAATCCAACACCCATCCCTCCAAAAGTCACCAAGGAAACTGAAGACTCCAAAATACTGTTCTGAATTCACCTTCACCAAAAAAAAAAAAAAAAAAAAAACACCTTTTTAGAGATAAATCAGTCACCCTGATTAGGCATCAAAAATATGTATGGCCAAGCACAACAGAAGACACAAAAATTATATCATTTCATGCACTGAAACAATCTAATATTTCACATGAAAGAAAAGGATGCCCTGACTGGCTAGTGATGTTTGTAAAAAGTCATATTTTGATAGCAAACAGAAAAGAAAATAGAAAAAGAAGAAAGAAAGAAAAACAGTGAACAGAACAATAGAAAGAAATAATGACTCTGACATTGTGATGATGTGAGGTTATTTAAAAACAATCATTTAGGCACAATCCAAACAGGTTTCTCTGTGTGTGTGTGTGTGTGTCTGTGTCTATTTATATGTAGATATTACTGGGGTACAAGCATTTGCTCCATCTAGGTTACCAAATTTTTTATATCTCAAATGTTTGAGAAACACCAGAGTTTCTATTAGAATTGTAGGCTTCTGTATTATATTCCAGATTTAATGAACCAGATTCTGTAGGTTGGAGGACAGGACTCCTCATTTTTAACAAATAATCTCAGGTAATTCTTGTGAACTCTAAAGTCTGAGAACCACGAACCTATAGTACATCAGTTGTAGGACAATTGTAGGACTATAATTATCTACAACTATGGAGAAAATCCTGTTTTCTGGCATCTGCTAATAAATTGATGGTTTCTCTGTGGCATTTTCAGAGTATGGAACATTATTATGAAATAACATTTCTAAAATACTTGCCTCAAAAAAGACAGACAGACATACATGGAGTGTTGAGTATCCCTACATATGAGAGGCAATTTTCTAGGAACTTAAGTTTTTTTTTAATGACGTACAGTCAAGTTAAGAAAAGGAAACATAGTTGTAAGCACTAATGCTGAAGGGGTTATGGAAGAACTTTGTAAAAGTTACCTGGAGGCATAAAAAGGAAGGTGTCAATCCAATTGGGAGAAGTCAAGCTAGGAGAAGCTTCCTGAATGGAGTGGAACAGAATAATCTTTAAAAAATCAGCAGATGTTTGACAGATATACAATGCAGACACAAGCAAAGCTTTCTATCTCATTAAAGCATCAGATACTATTAAAAATAGATATTGTTTTTGCTCAGAATTCAGTCTGAAGTCCATTACTAAAGAACTTTTAAGAAAAATTATGATCTGATATATATTTTTATTACTATTCATCATCTACAGCATTTACCACACCTCAAACATGAGCAAGTGTAGAATGAATAAACAGATAAGTATATGAAAGTTGCTTTGGGAAGTATCACTATGAATAGAGCTGGTGGAGGTGATGGAATTCCAGCTGAGCTATTTCAAATCCTAAAAGATGATGTTGTGAAAGTGCTGCACTCAATATGCCAGCCAATTTGGAAACCTCAGCAGTGGCCACAGGACTGCAAAAGGTCAGTTTTCATTCCAATGAAAGAAAGGCAATGCCAAAGAATATCCAAACTATCACACAATTGCACTCATCTCACAAGCTAGCAAAGTAATGCTCAAAATTCTCCAAGCCAGGCTTCAACAGTACATAAAGCCAGAACTTCCAGATGTTCAAGCTGGATTTAGAAAAGGCAGAGGAGCCAGCGATCAAATTACCAACATCTGTTGGATCATAGAAAAAGCAAGAGAATTCCAAAAAACATCTACTCTGGTGGTTCAGATGGTAAAGCGTCTGACTACAACATGGGAGACCCAAGTTCAATCCCTGGGTTGGGAAGATCCTCTGGAGAAGGAAATGGCAACCCATTCCAGTAGTCTTGCCTGGAAAATCCCATGGACGGAGGAGGCTGGTAGGCTACAGTACATGGTGTCGTAGAGTCGGACATGACTGAGCGACTTCACTTTCATTTCTTTCTTTCTGCTTTATTGACTACGCTAAAGCCCTTGATTGTATGGATCACAACAAACTATGGAAAATTCTTCAAGAGATGGAAATAGCAGACCACCTTACCTGCCTCCTGAGAAAACTGTATGCAGGTCAAAAAGCAACAGTTAGAACCAGACATCGAACAAAAGACTGATTCCAAGCTGAGAAAGGAGTACACCAAGGCTGCATATTGTCACTCTGCTTATTTAACTTATATACAATATGAGTACATCATGTGAAATTTGAGGCTGGTTGAAGCACAAGCTGGAATCAAGACTGCCGAGAGAAATATCAATAACCTCAGATATGCATAAGACACCACCCTTATGGCAGAAAGTGAAGAATAACTAAATAGCCTCTTGATAAAAGTGAAGAGGAGAGTGAAAAAGTTGGCTTAAAACTCAACATTCAGTAAACTAAGATCATGGCATCCAGTCCCATCTCTTCATGGCAAATAGTTGGGAAGACAATGGAAACAGTGACAGACTTTATTTTGGGGGGCTCCAAAATCACTGCAGATGGTGACTGCAGCCATGAAATTAAAAGATGCTTGCTCCTTAGAAGAAAAGTTATGACCAATCTAGACAGCATATTAAAAAGCAGAGACATTACTTGCTTTGCCAACAAATGTCTATCTAGCCAAAGCTATGGTTTTTCCAGTAGTCATGTATGGATGTGAGAGTTGGACCATAAAGAAGGCTAAGCATCAAAGAATTGATGCTTTTGAATTGTGGTGTTGGAGAAGATTCTTGAGAGTCCCTTGGACGCAAGGAGATCCAACAAGTCTATTCTAAGGGAAATCAATCCTGAATACTTATTGGAAGGACTGATGCTGATGCTGAAGCTTCAATACTTTGGTCACCTGATGCGAAGAACTGACTCACTGAAAAAGACCCTGATGCTTGGAAGGCTGAAGGAAGGATGAGAAGGGGACGACAGAGGATGAGATGGTTGGATGGCATCACCAACTCAATGGACATGAGTTTGAGCAAGCTTCGGGAGTTGGTGATGAACAGAGAAGCCTGGTGCGATGCAGTTCATTGGGTAGCAAAGAGTCAGACATGACGGCAGCTGAACTGAACTGAACTGATATGAAAGCTGAGCAGAAGCTTTAATGAATCAAATAATAGACAATAACTGGCTTTAAAAATTACATTTTCACATATTCAAAAAAGGCCAATATTGTCATACACTCAAGCAAAATACTTCCTTGAACAACAGAAGCACTAAAAGGAGACAGAAAGTACAGAAAGAAATAAATTGTGCACACTTGCTATATGTCAGTTATTTGTTGTGACTTCTCAATATTCAATCAGTGAACTACCAGAAATATAGGAATTTTTATTGCAACTGTAAACTTTCAAATGACAAGGATTAACATTTTGAGCACATTTTTACTATGACTAATAAAATCATTTAAACTAATAGTAATGGCAATCTCTTTACAATTGGTTGCTTTGCTACAGTAAAAACGAATTTAAAAATTCTCAGTCTGTTGATGTCAGACATAGAAGCATTTTATAAAAACCTTCTATTTCAAATATCCCTAAAAATCACAGTACTAATAGACAATGTTTTCGGTGATTTGGTCATGCTATAATTGACTACTATATAATGCAAATAGGAAACCACCTGTGTTTATGAAATAAGCATGGTGGTATTCTCAGCCATGGCTTAAATGATATCCAAAGTCCAATGAACTTCTATGAACTCCCATGAATTTATATGGCTTTTTTATAAGATATGTATGTCTTAGCAGAAATCTAGCTTTCGAAAAACCTATGAAAAGATTGAGAAGAAGACATATATTTAATTTTCTCTCCTTAATTACTTAAAGGGAGTTTTTATAGAACACTAATAGCAAAATGAAGTTAAAATGAAGTTATTATGAGAGATTTTAAAAGATGATTTGGAGAATACAATCCTGCCAATTTGTAGCAATATTTCTTATCAACAATTATCTAGACATGCTGTTTCAAATCTAGTTAATTTCCACATTTTTGAAATTACAAAGTCCTCTCATACCTAATATTTTCTTTTAACTTCATTAAATTCTCAGAACACATTTTAAAATATTCGGTTAAATCACTGTCTTTCTTGGAACCACTGCTTCTAGGGAAAAATACAAAGCAGAGCTTTCTTGATCTACTATTTTCTCCTCTTTGGCCATACGTTGTGCTACTTTATGGGCTTCCCAGGTAGCACTAGTGGTAAAGAACCTGCCTGCCCAACACAGGAGACCTAGTATATACTCTGTCGTTTATTACATTTCTCTCAGTTACTTAAACCAGTCCTACTGTTGTAAACGTCCCTGGCATACAGTATTCAATTAACATTGAATCTACTTGTATAAAAGCAGTCATCACACAATTTGGGTTTATCTTTTCATTTTCCCCACTTATATGATAAGCCTCTTGAAGGCAGGAAAAGTCTGCTATTTATTCTACAAAGCTCACCACACAGGAGATGTGTTTCTGTTCTCTCTCCCTCTCTCCCTTCTTTCTTCCACTGACATATATATAAATGAAGGAAATACATAATATAAATATAATACATAATATAAATGAAGGGAAAGGTATTGATCACATTATTTCTCTCCACTTCGAGCAGAAGATCTATTTTTAGCTCAACTTCATAGATCGTTTATGGGAGACAGTCCTTTTTCATATCTGGAAACTGTTTCCCTTGAAGAACAAGGAACATTGACAGGGCCAGAATTAGGCAAGTGAAAAAGAAAAGGCCCTGCCTGACTAGCTTAATCATTTAAATTACACCTAGAAAATAGATGACAGGCAATATAGTAAACTTATTTTCATATGTATTTTCCTCAATTTAGGAAATGAAGCCACTCAGAGTTGTAAGAGTTGAGTAGACTTCTCAGGAATACATATCTACTAAGTTCCAGAATTTAGATTTAAATCTATGTCTACATATACCTATGGCTAATTCATGTTGATATATGCCAGAAATCAATATAATATTGTAAAGTAATTATCCTTCAATTAAAAATAAATACACTTAAAATTTGTACAGAGTTAAAATAGAGCTACCATATGACCCTACAATTCTACTTTCAGGTATATACTCCAAAGAACTAAAAATATATATTCATTCAAAAATGTATATGCATACATTCATGACACCACTATTCACTGTAGCCAGAAAGTGGGAACAGCCTAAATGCCCTTCAATTGATAAATGAATAAATGAAATGCAGTATATCCATACCATGAAATATTATTCAGCAATAGAAAGTAATGATATATGCTAAAACATGGATGGATCTTGAAAGCATTATGCTTAGTGAAGGAAGCCAGCTGGAAAAGGACACATTGTATGATTCCATTTCATGAAATGTCCAGTATAGGCAAAGTCAGGGACAGACTATTTCCTAACTAAGTGGTTAGGAAATGGGAGGAACAATTAAGGGTTGTATTTTGGAGTGATGAAATTGTTCTAGAATTTGGTAAAGGTGATGGTTGCACAGATAATGAGTACAATAAAAACAACAAAAAAGATTGTATACTTTTAAAAGATGAATTTTATCATATGATATTGCTTATATGTGGAATCTAAAAAAATAGTCAAATGAAATTACAAAACAATATTAGAGTCACAGATGTAGAAAACAAACTTGTGGTTACAAGTTGGGGGAAACAGTGGTGGGATAAATTGAGAGATTGAGATTGATATATACATACTACTATCTATCAAATAGATAACTGCTGAAAGGACCTACTGTTAGCAGAGGGAACTCTACTCAAGACTCAGTAATGACCCATAAGGAAAAGGGATCTAAAAAAGGCTGAATATATGTATATGTATAGCTGACACACTTTGCTGTACAGTGGAAACTAACACAGCATTGTAAATCAACTATATTCCAATAAAAATTTATTTTAAAAAAGATGAGTTTTCTGTAATAAATATATCTCAATTTTAAAAAAACCTATGTTATTGAACATCTAGTACTATATTCCTTCCTGCACAAGCAGACATGCCATATACTATATTGAAAAGCTATAATAAACAATGAAAGCAAGAGAGTTTTTTAGCACTTAAATTTTATAAAAACAACTTAGTGACAAATTTAACTGAAATATTTTACAATCCCAATAATAGCCAAAAATATTTTATGTATAAAGTAAAAAATCTATAGGGAAATATCAGATTTATATTTTATGATGTCATTGGTGCATAGTTGCGATTCATTTATATTATTTTTTTAGTAGTGGTTTCATTTAGAAAGAAAAATATCTTCTAAAAGTATTTGAAAGATTGATAATACTCAGTACAAGGGAGGATGAAAAAAAGCGAAAATGTTAGTTGCTCAGTCACGTTCAACTCTTTGCTACACCATAGACTGACTGTGGCCCACCAGTTTTCTCTGCTCATGGAATTCTCCAGGCAAGAATATTGGAGTGTAGCCATCCCACTACTCCAAGGGATTTTTCCAACCCAGGGATAAACCTGGGTCTCCTGCATTGCAGGAGGATTCTTTACCTTCCGAGCCACTTCCCTTGAGGGAGCAAGAGAAAACATTCTTTTTCATGTTACTAAGATTATAAATTGCTACAATGTCTTTGAAGAAAAATTTGGAAATACTAATAATCTACAAAAGATGTAACTCTTTGCTAGAAATTTCACTCTACAAATGTATTAGTGAAGTATTCTAAGGAATGTACAAAAGTACATGTAGAATGGTATTCTTCTGGCATTCTTTGAAAAATAATTACAAATAAAGCAAAGATCCAATAAGGGTGACATAGATAAACTGTGTTCCATGCAGAGGGACAGCATGCAAATACTAAAAAGATGTGTTAGCACTACAATGTGTGAAAATAAAAATTGGCCAAGATAAAAAAAGTGATAGAGCACTATACATAATACGATGCATTTTGAAATCCTTTAAAATATACACAAAATGTTAAGAATAGTCAGCTCTGTCAGTGGATTTAAAAGAATGGAAAGAGAATCATCATTAAAAATCATATACATATTAAAAAGATAGTATGAGATTATTTTTAAGGACAATATTCAATACATTTGACAATTTAGGTGGGCAAGCTCCTAGACAAGTCCAAGTTACAAAAAAGATTAAATAATACATAGAAAATATGAATATACATAAAGTAACTGAATTTTTCATAATACATAAAGTAACTGAACTTTTAGTTTAAAATATTGCCAAAGAAAAATTTCTAGTGCCAAATGTCTTCACTAGTTGATTCTACAGAAAATTAAAATGTATCTTTCACAAACTCTTACCAGAATAAAAAGAGGTAATATATCTCATCTCATGAGTCCAACCAACATAAATTTGACACCAAAGCATGATGAAATAATATTACAAAAATTGAAAATAGAATAAAAAAATAATAAAACATTATCAACACTAATCTAGTAATGCACATAGCAGGTAACAAATGCATCATGAACAAGTTAAATTTATTCCAGGTGAGAATTCTAGTTTAACATTTGAAAATCAACCAATATAATCTGTTTCTTTAACAAACAAGATAAAACTCATATGATCATTGGGATACATTTAAAGTTAAAAAATATTTTACATTTTGATGACTAAAAATAGGAGGGATCTTCCTTAGCCTGACAAAAGTTATCTACTAAAAATCTGATACTTAAAGACGAGCTTTTGAGAAATTTTCTTATGAGATAAAGAATGAGTCAATTAACACCATTTCTACTCAGCGCTGCCATAGAGCTCTTAGTCAGCATAATAAGTTAAGATGTTTAATAAGTTACAAAGAATGGATAAGAAAAAATACACTCATTATTTCGAGAATGAATTATTCTCGAAAGAGTCTCTCAGACTCTTTGCCATCTGAGTCACCAGGGAAAATATATTTGCAAATATTTTTGAAGCGCTCAAATTCAAAATATACTAATATAAGGAGCCACTTATGAATCAATAAATAAAAAAAACAGGTAACAGTAAAGTGGACAAAATCTTTGAATGGTACTCTAAAACATTATTGCCTTCCCAGGTGGCTCAGTGGCAAAGAGTCTGCCTGACAATGCAGGAGACAAAGGTTCGATCACTCAGTAAGGAAGGTCCCCTGGAAAAGAAAATTGCAACCTACTCCACTATTTTTCCCTGGCAAACCCCATAAACAGAGAAGTCTGACAGGATTACAGCCCATGGGGTCTAAAAGAGTCGGACATGACTTAGCGACTAAAAACCAACAAAACCAAAACACCATATTCAAGGAGTCTATATACATATATATAAAGGTGTTTAATAACATATTAATGAAAAATGCAAATTGAAACCATAATGAGACATCCATCTCCACACATTCCCACCTATTATAATAGTTTAAGTTAAAAAGACTATTAAAACCATCTGAAAGCAAAGCTAATGAGTAACTTGAAATCTCACACACCAAAGGTTGAACTGGAAATTGGCTCAAACCCTTGGGAAAATCTAGGAATTTTACTAAGCCTTAGTCATTGTTTCAGCAAGTTAACCTTAGGTTCAGTTCAGTCCCTGAGTCATGTCCAACTCTTTGCGACCCCATGGGCTGCAGCATACCAGGCCTCCCTGTCTATCGCCAACACCCAGAATTTACTCATACTCACGCCCATTGAGTCGGTGATGCTATCCAGCCATCTCATCTATCATCCCCTTTTCCTCCTGCCTTCAATCTTTGCCAGCATCGGGATCTTTTCTAGTGAGTCAGTTCTCATCAGGTGGCCAAAGTATTGGATTTTCAGCTTCAGCATCAGTGCTTCCAGTGAATATTCAGGACTGATTTCCTCTAGGATGAACTGGTTTGGATACCACTGCAGTGCAAGGGACTCTCAAGAGTCTTCTCCAACACCACAGTTCAAAAGCATCAATTTTTCATCACTCATCTCTCTTTATAATCCAACTCTAACATCCATATATGACTACTGCATAAATGCTTTGACTAGCCAGACCTTTGTTGGCAGTGTCTCCACTTTTTAATATGCTGTCTAGGTTGGTCATAACATTTCTTCCAATGAGTAAGTGTCTTTTAATTTCATGGCTACACTAACCATCTGCAGTGATCTTGGAGTTCCCCAAATAAAGTCTGCTACTGTTTCCATTGTTTCCCCATCTATTTGCCATGAAGTGATGGGACCGGATGCCATGATCTTAGTTTTCTTGATGTTGAGTTTTAAGGCAACTTTTTCACTCTCCTCTTTCACTTCCATCAAGAGGCTTTTTAGTTCTTCTTTGCTTTTTGCCATAAGGGTGGTGTCATCTGCCTATCTGAGGTTATTGACATTTCTCCTGGCAATCTCGCTTCCAGCTTGTACTTCATCCAGTCCAGCATTTAACATGATGTACCCTGCATATAAGTTAAATAAGCAGGGTGACAGTATACAGCCTTGACATACTCCTTTCCCAATTAGTAACCAGTCTGTTGTTCCATGTCCAGTTCTACCTGTTGCTTCTTGACCTGCATACAGATTTCTCAAGAGCCAGGTCAGGTGGTCTGCTATTCCCATCTCTTGAAGAATTTCCACAGTTTGTTGTGATCCACACAGTCAAAGGCTTTGGCATAGTCAGTAAAGCAGATGTAGACGTCTTTCTGGAACTCTCTTGGTTTTTCAATGATCCAACAGATGTTGGCAATTTGATCTCTTGTTCCTTTACATTTTCTAAATCTAGCTTGAACATCTGGAAGTTCAGAGTTCACATACTGTTGAAGCCTGGCTTGGAGAATTTTGAGCATTACTTTGCTAGCATGTGCAATAAGTACACTTGTGCAGTGGTTTGAGCACTCCTTGGCACTGCCTTTCTTTGGGATTGGAATGAAAACTGACCTTTCCAGTCCTGTGGCCACTGCTGAGGTTTCCAAATTTGCTGGCATACTGAGTGCAGTACTTTCACAGCATCATCTTTTAGGATTTGAAATAGCTCAACTGGAATTCCATAACATCCACCTGCTTTGCTCATAGTGATGCTTCCTAAGGCCCACTTGGCTCTGGGTTGGTGATCTAACCATCATGATTATCTGGGTCGTGAAGATTTTTTTTGTATAGTTCTTCTGTGTATTCCTGCCACCTCTAAATTTCTTCTGCTTCTGTTAGGTCTATACCATTTTTGTCCTTTATTGTGCCCATCTTTACATGAAATCTTCAGCACTCTCTAGTCTTTCCCATTCTATTGTTTTCCTCACTTTCTTTACATGGATCACTGACTGACTGATGAAGGCTTTCTTCTCTCTCCTTGTTATTCTTTGGAACTCTGCATTCAAATGGGTATGTCTTTCCTTTTCTCCTTTGTCTTTCACTTCTCTTCTTTTCATAGCTATTTGTAAGGCCTCCTCAGACAACTATTTTGCCTTTTTGCATTTCTTTACCTTGGGGATGGTCTTGATCCCTGCCTCCTGACAATGTCACAAACCTCTGTCCATAGTTCTTCAAGCACTCTATCAGATGTAATCTCTTGAATCTATTTGTCACTTCCACTGTATAATCTAAGGGGTTTGATTTAGGTCATACCTGAATGGTATGGTGGTTTTCCCTGCTTTCTTCAATTTAAGCCTGAATTTGGTAATAAGGAGTCATGGTCTGTGCCACAGTCAGCTCCTGGTCTTGTTTTTGCTGACTGTATAGAGCTTCTCCATCTTTGGCTGCAAAGAATGTAATCAATCTGATTTGGGTATTGACCATCTGGTGATGTTCATGTGTAGAGTCTTCTCTTGCGTTGTTGGAAGAGGGTGTTTGCTATGATTAGTGCATTCTCTTGGCAAAACTCTATTATACATTGACCTGCTTTGCTTCATGCTCCAAGGCCAAATTTGCCTGTTACTCCACATATCTCTTGACTTCCTACTTTTGCATTCCAGTCCCCTATAATGAAAAGGACATCTTTGTTCGGTGTTAGTTCTAGAAGGTCTTATAGGTCTTCATAGAACCATTCACCTCCAACTTCTTCAGCATTACTGGTTGGGGCACAGACTTGGATTACTCTGATATTGAATGGTTTGCCTTGGAAATGAACAGAGATCGTTCTGTTGTTTTTGAGATTTCATCCAAGTACTGCATTTTGGACTCTTGTTGACTATGACGGCTACTCCATTTCTTCTGGGGGATTCTTGCTGACAGTAGTATATATAATGGTCATCTGAGTTAACTTCACCCATTCCAGTCCATTTTAGTTCACTGAATCCTAAAATGTCAGTGTTCACTCTTGTCATCCCCTGTTTGACCACTTCCAATTTGCCTTGATTCATTGACCTAACATTCCAGGTTCCTATGCAATACTGCTCTTTACAGCATTGGGCTTTACTTCCATCACCAGTCACATCCACAACTGGGTATTGTTTTTGCTTTGGCTCCATTTCTTTATTCTTTTTGGAGTTATCTCTCCACTGATTTCCAGTAGCATATTGGGCACCTATGGACCTGGGGTGTCCATCTTTCAGTGTCCTATCTTTTTGCCTTTTCATACTGTTCATGAGGTTCTCAAGGCAAGGATACTGAAGTGGTTTGCCATTCCCTTCTCCCACGTTTTGTCAGAACTCTCCACCATGACCCATCCATCTTGGATTTTTTAGAGTTTCCTTTGCTGGATCTTTCTGACTGCCACCAAGCTGGTGCATAAAACAGATAGACAAAGAAGGGAAGCTTAGGGGAAAAAAAGTCTGTTGAGGCACAGGCTGTGTGGTGGCTGTGTGGTGCAGAAGCGGCTTTGGGGAAATACCCCGTGTCCAAGGTCAGAGAGGCCCCAGCAAGACGGTAGGCACTGGAGCAGCGGTTTCGTGGCACTCAAGCAACTGTGAGGAGATACCCCACATCCAAGAACAAAGGAGAAGCCCCAGAAAGATGGTAGGAGGGGCAAAATCACGTTCAGAATCAAACCCCATACCCACTAGAAATGCTCAGAGGGCTCAAACAAACCTTGTGTGCACCAGGACCCAGAGACCCCACAGAGACTGAGACAGAACTGTGTTTGAGTGTTTCCTGTGGAGGTTCAGGTCAGCAATGGACTGCCACAGGGGCAGGGGCTCTGGGTGCAGCAGACCTGGGTATGGCATAAGACTTCATGGAGGCGGTCGCCATTAACCCCACCATAGAGCTGCCAGAACTTACACAGGACTGGGAAATAGTCTCTTGGAGGGCACAAACAGAAACTTGTGTGCCCCAGGACCCAGGAGAAAGGAGCAGTGACCCCACAAGAGACTGACTCAGACTTACCCGTAAGTGTCCAGGAGTCTCCGGCGGAGGTGTGGGTCAGTGATGGCCTGCTGTGGGTTTGGGGTGCTGAGTGTAGAAGTGCACACATGGGACCTTTTGAAGGAGGTCACCATTATCTTCATTACCTCCACCATAGTTTGGCCCCAGGTAAGTAACAGGGAGGGAACACAGTTCCATCCATCAACATAAAATTGGATAAAAGATTTACTGAACATGGCCCCTGTCCATCAGAACAAGACCCAATTTCCCCCTCAGTCAGTTTCTCCCATCAGGAAGCTTCCATAAGCCTCTTACCCTTCTCCATCAGAGGGCAGACAGACTGAAAACTAAAATCACAGGAAACTAATCTTAGGTATCAGTGCAATTCAGTTCAGTTCAGTCGTTCAGTCATGTCCGACTCTTTGCGACCTCATGAATTGCAGCACGCCAGGCCTCCCTGTCCAACTCCCGGAGTTTATTCCAACTCATGTCCGTTGAGTCGGTGATGCCATCCAGCCATCTCATCCTCTGTCCTCCCCTTCTCCTCCTGCCCCCAATCCCTCCCAGCATCAGGGTCTTTTCCAATGAGTCAACTCTTCGCATCAGGTGGCCAAAGTACTGGAGTTTCAGCTTCAGCGTCAGTCCTTCCAATGAACACCCAGGACTGATCTCCTTTAGGATGGACTGGTTGGATCTCCTTGCAGTCCAAGGGACTCTCAAGAGTCTTCTCCAACACCACAGTTCAAAAGCATCAATTTTTCGGTGCTCAGCTTTCTTCACAGTCCAACTCTCTTAAGTATATCTTAGCAAAAATGCATATACATACATGCACTACAATAGGCATGTAAAAGAATGTATGATTATAGGAAAGCTATCACATAAAACTGAAAACAACCTAGACATCTAACAGGTAGAACAGATAGGTCGGTGTTGGAGTACAATGGAATTTTATAGAACAATAAAAATGAATTATTATTACATCCAAAACATGGATATATCTCAACAAAAAGACTGAGCAAAAGAAATCTGATACAAAAAAGTCACATATGGTATGATTCTGTCTATACAAATTTCAAAAACAGGCAAAACAATTCTATGGTCTTGAAGTCAGAATTGGTGATTACTTTTGTGGAAGAACAAGGTGGTAATAATTGCTGGAAGAGGGGGTGTTGGGTACTGACAAAGTTCTTTATTCAGAACTGAATCTTGATTTCATGACTCTTTTTCTGTGTATTTTTCTATATTTCTGTTACACTATCCAAATTTTTTCTTTTTTTTAATAAAAGCAATGCAATGTTTCATTAAAAGTAGATGCCTTAGTTTCATTGTCATTGCAAATAATTTTGCAGGAGAAAAAAGTGAGTTAATTTTCTAGCACCAAAAGAGTTGGTATGAAAGCTAAAAGAAAAATATAGTAAATCAAACCAGTAGATTTTTAAAAGATTTTTAGTTAAAATATATTGTGTTTAATGCATAAAAATAATATGCAAAGGGATTTTCACCTGATATAAATTTGTTACATTAAATAGTTGAGTTTCAAACTAGAACGTTTCAAATATTGTTTATATTACCTCAGTAGACAATCTTGCCTGTTACAGATAGCAAATCTGTACTAGTAACCATGACAATTAAATACTATCAGATTAGATGTCTTAGGATAGAATTACTGCTTATGGTTTATAATGTTAGGAAGAAAAGTAGGCCTGAAAAACACAGAAAAAATTCTGATACTTAGTAATAAGTTAAAATAATGAATTTTTAAATAGAATATTATAATTGCTTAATTTATGTTTTGAAAATTTCCCCATGTAAATCACATCAGTAGAATACCATATTGTTTATGAGATATCCATAAATAAAACATATATCAATTCATAATGGCTTAATCTGTTGTGTTGATGTCAAATTCATGTGACAGTCTAGGGATATAAGGTCACCTAAAATGGAGGAAATTTAAACTGTGACTAATTAAAATACTAAAACCAGATATCTAGGAGAGGCAGAATAGCACACAGATGAATAATCTAGGTTTAGGAGTTAGTTAACCTGGATGTGAATTCTAGCTTCTCTAATCATTAGTTTTTTTTAATATATCTATTTTTCTCATCTATAAATGGTTAAAAAATAGAAGTAAAATCCATCTCATGGGTTTCACTAAGTTATGAGATATCACATGCCACACATCTAAAACAATGCCCAGCACAGACTGAGCACTCAAAATGGTCATTGTTAATAACTGAAGTGTGATTATACAGAAGTCACTGCATAACCAAATAGAAAAGCTGTCCCATACTTCAGTATTTTCAGTCTTTAAATTAAGCTAGATGAGTGCTCTAGGTAAGCAACCATTCATTTTTCATAAAAATGTTTCATTCCTTGTACTATTTCTGAAAAACATATATGACTCATCTGATTCTCCAAGATTGTATAGCATATATGCTAAGCCAAACATAAAAGTTGGATATGGTCTACTTCATTAACAATATCTAGAAAAAGCATTTTAATATTCTAGTAAAAAAATAAGAGAAAGTTTGTCATACTTGTCATCAAAAATAAAAAGGAATACACTTTGAAGTTTTAAACACATAAATACATATATATATATATATATATGTATATTTAAAAAATGTGTGTGCACATGTGTGTGTATTCTAAATGATCAATCAATTAAACAAATACAAGATCTTATAATATGTTGAAAAAAATCACTGTCAGGTGTCACCTCTCAGGTTATTAAAAAATGATGTAACAATTATATATAAATATTAGTGAAGTGAATTTTTACTGAATTGTTCAGGACTCTCAGTGGATTATTAATATCAATCAAGACCAATGTCCTTGACTTGGACAAAATCATGGTCCACACCTCTCCGTGAGATGTTCTGACTAGCATGATAAAACAAACATGTAAACATGAATAAGATTACCTTACCCCTTGTCCAGATTTGCTCCTAACATGACCTTAGACAAATTACTTATTTCTCTGAGCTTGTCTCTTCATCTGTATAAATGAATTACCATACTTTACAATCTAAGTTTCAGAATTGTTGCAAAGGATCAAACAAGGTTATGCATTACATCACTGAAAGATGAACTCCCCAGGTTGGTAGGTGCCCAATATGCTACTGGAAATCAGTGGAGAAATAACTTCAGAAAGAATAAAGAGACAGAACCAATGAAAAAACAACACCCAGTCGTGGATGTGACTGGTGATGGAAGTAAAGCCCAATGCTGTAAAGAGCAGTATTGCATAGGAACCTGGAATGTTAGGTCGATGAATCAAGGCAAATTGGAAGTGGTGAAACAGGAGACGGCGAGAGTGAACACTGACATTTTAGGATTCAGTGAACTAAAATGGACTGGAATGGGTGAAGTTAACTCAGATGACCATTATATATACTACTGTCAGCAAGAATCCCCCAGAAGAAATGGAGTAGCCATCATAGTCAACAAGAGTCCAAAATGTAGTACTTGGATGAAATCTCAAAAACAACAGAACGATCTCTGTTCATTTCCAAGGCAAACCATTCAATATCAGAGTAATCCAAGTCTGTGCCCCAACCAGTAATGCTGAAGAAGTTGGAGGTGAATGGTTCTATGAGGATCTACAAGACTTTCTACAGCTAACACCCCAAAAAGATGTCCTTTTCATTATAGGGGACTGGAATGCAAAAGTAGGAAGTCAAGAGATATGTGGAGTAACAGGCAAATTTGGCCTTGGAGTACAAAATGAAGCAGGTCAATGTATAATAGAGTTTTGCCAAGAGAATGCACTGATCATAGCAAACATCCTTTTCCAACCACACAAGAGAAGACTCTACATGTGGACATCACCAGATGTGATGAATCAAAGAGATTTGAAAAACAAAGGAGAAAAGGAAAGATATACTTATTTGAATTCAGAGTTCCAAAGAATAGCAAAGAGAGAGAAGAAAGCCTTCCTCAGTAATCCATGTTATGAAATTGAAGAAAACAATAGAATGGGAAAGACTAGAGAGCTCTTCAAGAAAATTAGAGATATCAAAGGGATATTTCATGCAAAGATGGGCATAATAAAGAACAGAAATGGTATGGACCTAACAGAAGCAGAAGATATTAAGAGGTGGCAATAATACACAGAAGAACTATACCGAAAAGATCTTCACAACCCAGATAGCCACGATGGTGTGATCACTCACATAGAGCCAGATATCCTGGAATGCAAAGTTGAGGGGGCCTTAGGAAGCATCACTATGAACAAAGCTAGGGAAGGTGATGGAATTCCAGTTGAGCTATTTCAAATCCTGAAAGATGATGCTGTGAAAGTACTGCACTCAATATACTAGCAAATTTGGAAACCTCGGCAGTGCCCACAGGACTGGAAAAGGTCAGTTTTCATTCCAATCCCAAAGAAAGGCAATCCCAAGAATGCTCAAACTACCGCACAATTGCACTCACCTCACATGCTAGCAAAGTAATGCTCAAAATTCTCCAAACCAGGCTTAAAACTGTACATGAACCATGAACTTCCAGATGTACAAACTGAATTTAGAAAAGGCAGAGGAACCAGAGATCAAATTGCCAGCATTTCTTGGATCATCAAAAAAGCGAGAGTTACAGAAAAACATCTACTTCTGCTTCATTGACTATACCAAAACTTTCACTGTTGACTGTGTGGGTCACAACAAACTGTGGAAAACTCTTCAAGAGATAGGAATACCAGACCATCTGACCTGCCTCTTGAGAAATCTGTATGCAGGTCAAGAAGCAACAGTTAGAACTGGACATGGAACAACAGACTGGCTACTAATTGGGAAAGGAGTATGTCAAGGCTGTATATTGTCACCCTGCTTATTTAACTTATATGCAGAGTGCACCATTCGAAATGTTGGACTGGATGAAGCACAAGTTGGAATCAAGATTGTTGGGAGAAATATCAATAACCTCAGATATGCACATGACACCACCGTTGGCAAAAAGTGAAGAAGAACTAAAGAGCTTCTTGATGAAAATGAAAGGGAGAGTGAAAAAGTTAGCTTATAACTTAACATTCAGAAAACTAAGATCATGGCATCTGGTCCCCTCACTTCATGGCATATAGAGGGAGAAACATTGGAAACAGTGAGAGACTTTATTTTGGGGGCTCCAAAATCACTGCAGATGGTGACTGCAGCCATGAAATTAAAATATACTCAAAAAAAAAAATTAAAATATACTCACTCCTTGGAAGGAAAGCTATGATCAGTCTAGATAGCATATTAAAAAGCAGAGACATTACTTTGCCAACAAAGTTCTATCTAGTCAAAGGTATGGTTTTTCCAGTAGTCATGTATGGATGTGAGAGTTGGACTATAAAGAAAGCTGAGTGCCAAAGAATTGATTCTTTTGATCTGTGGTGTTGGAGAAGACTCTTGAGAGTCCCTTGGACTGCAAGGAGATCCAACCATTCTATCCTAAAGGAAATCAGTCCTGAATATTCATGGGAAGGACTGATGTTGAAACTGAAACTCCAATACTTTGGCCAGCTGATGAGAAGAACGGACTCACTAGAAAAGACCCCGATGCTGGGAAAGATGAAAGCAGGAGGGGAAGGGGATGGCAGAGGATGAGATGGTTGGATGGCATCAACAACCTGATGGACATGAGTTAGAAAAAGCTCTGGGAGTTGGTGATGGACAGGGAAGCTTGGAGTGCTGCAGCCCATGGGGTCACAAAGAGTTGGACATGACTGAGCAACTGAACTGAACTGAACTGATGCTTTATGAACTTCCAGAGTCCATACCAATCAAAGGATTTTATTAAATGAAGAGAAAGAGCATTCGATTCACCAGTATTTAGTTCAAACACAGCTAAACTTATATATCTACATTATCCATGTAACTATACATTTATTCTTTCTTCTAAAATGGAGAATTAAGAATTACCTACTGGTTTAGAATTTGTTAGTTATTCAATGTCCTAAGCAGGCCTTATCTTGACAAGCAATTGAGTGAAAGTTGCTCTGTCATGTCCAACTCTTTGTGAACCCATGGGCTATACAGTCCACGGAATTCTCTAGGCCAGAATAGTGGAGTGGGTAGCCTTTCCCTTCTTCAGGGGATCTTCCCAATCCAGGGATTGAACCCAGGTCTCCTGCATTTTAGGCAGATTCTTTACCAGCTGAGCCACAAGGGAAGCCCAAGAATACTGGAGTGGGTAGCCTATTCTTTCTCCAGATCTTTCCAACCCAGGCATCAAACCCTGGTCTCCTGCATTGCAGGTGGATTCTTTACCAACTGAGCCATCAGGGAAGCCCTATCTTGACAAATTACTTATTAAAAGGTTCTTTGTGTCTGTCTTGCTGTATAATACAACAAACACAGCAATCACTGAAAAATTAAGAATATTGACATAGCTTCTAGTTTTATTTCTTATTTCCAATGTAGAGATATAAATCCATAATCTTCTGACATCTTTAAAAGGTGCTTAGGCTTAACCTTCTTCAAATTCATTTCTTCAGAAATATACATCAGTGTCTTCACTGGGTCCAAACAAGAAAAAGGCATTGGCCTTGTCCTCAAGGGTTTACAATAGGGGTAACAAGCAAGTAAATAGTCAGTTATAATACAGTATTGTAAGTGCTATGGTTAGGATACCCACAGGTTGTTATGAATGCACTGAATAAGAGTTAAAACTTAGCCTGGAAATTTTGGAAAGTCTTCTTTAAGATGGTGGCAGCTGACTTGAGCCTTAAAGAGGTGAGGCAGACCAACTACATGGCAGACAAGGAGACCGAAATGTCTGGCTGGAAATAGAATATGGAGGGGAAGTGGAGTTTGGGAAAATAGAGGAAGAATATAATAAATAAGGGGAAATGCAAAAAGTTTAATATGATTGGCACTGTGGAATACTGGAGATGGAAGAAACTGGAAAGATGAGGAAATGAATTTAGAGAAGTAAACAAGAACCACTTAATAAAGGACATTAGGTCCTTAATTAAGAAAAAGACTTAAAGAATTTCAGGCAGTTTGTTATTTAAGAAAGAGAGAGAAAAAACTCTATCAAAAACTTTTCACAGTCAGGATGGCTGCTATCCAGAAGTCTACAAGCAATAAATGCTGGAGAGGGTGTGGAGGAAAGGGAACCCTCTTACACTGTTGGTGGGAATGCAAACTAGTACAGCCACTATGGAGAACAGTGTGGAGATTTCTTAAAAAACTGGAAATAGAACTGCCATATGACCCAGCAATCCCACTTCTGGGCATACACACCAAGGAAACCAGATCTGAAAGAGACATGTGCACCCCAATGTTCATCACAGCACTGTTTATAATAGCCAGGACATGGAAGCAACCTAGGTGCCCAGCAGCGGACAAATGGATAAAGAAGCTGTGGTACATATACACCATGGAATATTACTCAGCCATTAAAAAGAATTCATTTGAATCAGTTCTAATGAGATGGATGAAACTGGAGCCCATTATACAGACTGAAGTAAGCCAGAAAGATAAAGACCATTACAGTATACTAACACATATATATGGAATTTAGAAAGATAGTAACGATAACCCCATATGCAAAACAGAAAAAGAGACACAGATGTATAGAACAGACTTTCGGACTCTGTGGGAGAAGGCGAGGGTGGATGTTTCAAGAGAACAGCATCAAAACATGTATAATATCTAGGGTGAAACAGATCACCAGCCCCAGGTTGGATGCACGAGACAAGTGCTCGGGCCTGGTGCACTGGGAAGACCCAGAGGGATCGGGTGGAGAGGGAGGTGGGAGGGGGAACCGGGATGGGGAATACATGTAAATCCATGGCTAATTCATGTCAATGTATGACAAAAACCACTACAATGTTGTAAAGTAATTAGCCTCCAACTAATAAAAATAAATGAAAAAAAAAATTTTCAGCAGAGGAGGTACCTGTTGAGATTGGTTTCAGAAAGATAACTGATAGTAGCGCAGAGAATTTGCTCAAAAAGACTACAGGAGAGTGGGACTGAAGTAGGGGGTCTGAACTGAACATCCTCAGAATATCCTCATTTCCTACACAGGAAACAAAGGTTTAAAGAAATTAAGTAAATTGCCCTGAATCACACAGTGTTTAAGTGGCTGAGCTAGGTCTCAAGTAAGGCTCTGAATAATTCTAAAATGTGTGCTCTCAAGGACCTTAGAAAATGCCTCTGAGGAAAAGAAATGAATGTGACAAACCCGAAGCACTTATAGAACAGCAACAAACAAAAGAACGCAGGAAAAGCAATGACACAGTCAAGTCTACATCATCGAAATCAAGTACAGGGGTGAGCAATTATCCAGTGAATTAAGGACCATCTGGATAATCCTGGCAAAAGCAGATTTAGTGTCTGAGTCATTCAGATAATTGTGCAAACAATGTGCCCTTCTCTGGCTGAGTAACCTGGTCATTAATATCTTCCATAGTACATTCTGCCCTGTGGCACTTTTGAAATGGACAACAGTAGCTCAGAAAGAATTAAGGTACTATTCACTTCATGGGAAAGCCACATAAATAATAATGGGATCTCAATAGACTGTGAGTGTATTTTAAACATCCCCAAGAGCCATTTCACACAGAGATACATGATATACATAAGCCAAATCCCACTTCAAAGATGGAAAAAAGTTCAGCAAAAGCACTGTCAAATGCATGTTGTTATATTCAATTCTTTGCAGGTAGCAGAAAGTTTTATGGGCCTTAAAGCAATGAAAAATATCACTGCAAATAGATTTATAGATTAAACTACAGTAGGGTTACAAATTTCTATATGTTCAACATAAAAAAAGGGAAAAAAAAAACAGGGTGAGGAAAAATTTCACAAGTATATAACAGACTTGTTATTATATGAAGAAACTATGAATACCCCAATAGAGAAATAGTCAAGTAAAATCCACAAATAAAGAAATACAAAGAGAAGATAAAGGTTTGAGAAATGAAAATATGTCAAACTCATTCAAAATCATAGAGACACAACTCAAAGAATGACTAGATATATAATTTTGACTCCAAAATAGTCACAGTTGTTTTAACCATAATGCCAAGTGTTAATGCAATTATGGCCAATCAGTTTAAACTGAGTATCAATTTGTGCACATTTTTTTTTTGTAAGAGCAATTTGGTTATTAGCATTAGGAGTCTGGAAATATTTATACATTTGATCCAATAACATCTAAGAAGTTATAGTAAAGAAATGATCTGAAAGGTAATGAGTATCTATGTTCATTTCCGCAAGTGTGAAAAACTGGAAACTATCTAAAGGCTTTGTTACAAAAAAACTGGCAGCCATAAAAGAACATGGTTAGTAAGAATATTAAATGAAATAAATGAATATTTATGGTGTGTATTATGCTAGAAAAAAGCTGAATGCCAAAATGCATATTCACTGTAAATTCAGACCTGTAAATTTAAAATACATATGCATATTCATAAAAATAAAACTAGGAGGTTGATAGTAGATCTGTGTGCATGATGGAACTACCTTTTATTTCCAATTTTTCTTGAATGATCCTGTATTTCTTTATAACTATAAAAAGCTATAATTTAACATTTAAATTTAATAGTAAATGGATATTCTTTCAAATATAATTTTATACAGTAAGTCATTCAGACAACTACAGTGAAATAATGCCCCATCCTCCACCTGCTATATTTCCAAGTTCGTACAACTGGTATGTCCTGTTCTAAGAATCAGAACCCACTTTGAAGTATTCTTGCTTCAAAGCCAGTGCTCTTTAAGATACAAAGTAAAAGCACAGTGAAAGATTCAAAGCAGAGTTGAATCAATAAGAAACATTAAAAATACATCATATCAATAATAATATTTGGCATCTCAGATTTAAGCAGAGAAACTTATACACAGGGATATTTGATAACTGCACTAATGGAGCCATGCAATGACAGATGAAACTGGTATTAAGGAAAACAGAAGAATACAAATTAGATTGAGAATAGAAATGAAATTAATTACTGAATAGATGGTGGGCATCTGGAAGTAGACAAAAGAAAAAAAAACTGATCACAAATCAGAAAAGCCTAGACAACTGCAGTATCCTTTACTAAAAGCTAGTTTAAGGATGATGATTATTGATGGCAGAAAGGCAAAAAAAAAAAAAAAATTGTTTTCTCTAAGTACATTATCATTACTATAAACAGTATGTCTTCTTCTAGTAGCTATTGTCTCAATTTCAAGGAGGAGATGGACAATATGGCAGAAAAGGCAGATTAAAAGGGAATAAAATGAATGCACCACTAAAAGAAAAATGAAGACTGGACTTGAGGAAGGACTTGCTGATGACAGAGAGGATAAGTTCTAGATATGACACAGACCATGGTCAATTTATCATTAGAAATGGATGGACCTTGTTGATCTCTTTTTTAATAAGGCATGTGGGATGACATGTTTTGCATGGAGAAATATGGATTATCTATTTTTCAACTTTGTCTCAAGAGGAAGAAGATATCAGAGGATCTATAGAATAATGTGTACATCTTCAGAACCTCTACTGGAAATTAGAATCATTCTGTGGAAGGATATAGAAACGCCTCATGTCATTCATTCCTCCCCATGGAAAGAATAATGGAGCCAAAGAAGTTTCCAAAATTAGTTCCCAATACAGAGCCTTTTATCAATTAATAGATTACCCCAAACCACTGCTGCATTCATCCAAACAATTCCTTATGATGATATTTCCTCAGTAAGAATCTTTGAGCCTCCTTAGAGCTGTGTTCATTTTGATGTATACACAAATATGGGTTATGGTTTTTTTCTACAAAGTACATACTGCCTAATTAGAAGACAAATCAGACATACAAATAATAAATAATTAAACCAAAAGAATGAGAGTGTCTGAATAGCTGAATAACCTTGGCCTATACTGTTTTTTCTTTAACTTTTTATCTCATATTGGAGTGTAGCTGATTAACAATGCTGTGATAGTTTCAGGTAGGACAGCAAAGGGACTCAGCTACACATATCTGCGTATCCATTCTCCCGCCAATATCCCCTCCCGTCCAACCTTGGCCTATACTGTTAGTGATACCAAGTTTTGTTACCAGGACCAAAAGCCATGGGACACTGAAGTGTTCTATTTGATGGCAAACTGCTATGCAATTAATTCACAGTAGGTTTTCGAATATTAGGGTTGAAATAGTGGATTTGGGGAAGATCTTAAACAAATTACTTCTGTCCTCAAAATCTTAGTTTTCTCATCTAAGAAAATGGAAAGGCTATCACCAAAATTAAATAATTCTAGGCAATGGGGAAATAAATGCAAAGAAAGCCCATGTAGTGCAAATAGATATGATATAAAACAGCAGCACAAGTTTAAATATCATATCTAGAAGTAAAATTTGTACAAAAAATATATCAAAATTACCTTCTGAGGTTCAAAAGGTCCCTTAGTTTTATATCCTATAAAATGGGTGGATCAATTCCCCCAGATTCCCAAATACTGTCAACTGCAACTTACCAAATAAATTTACCATCAAACAATCAACATACAGGCACAAGCATCCCAGATATGATTCATATTCATTTGATATGTATGCTACATTTCATGCTGATAAGCTACACTGTGAAGCTGAAAAATGCAGGGAAATGGATGAAGATCAAACAGCACTCCAAGAATGTATTCAAAATAATATTTGGAAATATTTATCTTCATGGGCAACACAAAAATATTATTTCATGCACGGTTTCCTCAGTCTGAGTGCATCTTCTCTGGCTTTTCCCCCAATGGAGAATTTGATTCCTCTTTCCCCTCCCACTCAGTGTTTCCAGATTGCTTCAGAAGGCCAAGCCAGCCTGCTCAGCAGCAGGCAAACAGGGCTGGGTGTGCAGGAGCTATATATAGCTCCACCTTGGAGATATGCATACACAAGTATATGTACTAATGCCCATGCTGGATGTGGCACGAATAAATAACAAGAGGTTACAGCTTCTCCCATCTTCCTTCTTCCCATCACCCGAATGTTTGAGTAATTTTCAAAGCAGGGTGTCATCAGACCCACCAAGAGTGATGCAGGGTCCAATTTCTCTGCAATTCTTCTGCTTACTGATTCCAGCAATCTGACTCTAGCAAGAACCGGCATCGGGCCAACACCTACTACCCAGATGTGGTCACCCAGGGAGGCTGCCTTGCAGCCCCTGGGAGCCCATCCTGGCACAATTACTTAACTCTCTGGGAATCTCCCAGGATAAACCCATCTTTTAGAAACTAGGATAGACAACGCCACGCTAGGAGAGAAGAGGCTAAGCCTTCCCTGCCTCTCCCCTCCTCCAGTCTGCAGCAGAGAGGGGAGAAGGACTGATGTCTTCTCAATAGAGACGTAATTAATTGGAAAATGCCCCTCGAGTTGCAGGTTTTTTCCCCCAACCCCCCACTCCCCAAGGGCCAGGGAGAAAACAAGTCCCTTTTCCTCTCAGCGCAACCATTCCCAGTTTTTCAGGGTTGCGCTAGTCTGGAGGCAAGGTAGGAGAGAGGAAACGAGCGGGCGAGGACAGGCGTGGGGAGGAGCAGAAGCTCGTCTCAGTTTAGGAAGACCTGGGTTACCGGCTGCTGACATGTCTGCTCCCCCAGAGCCTCCCCCGCCCGGTCGACTTGGCACCTCTTGGGCGCATCGCCCGCGGTGTCGGCCGCAGCCTCTGAGAGGAAAGTTGACGAGAGGAGACGGGGGCTCGGTCGGTCCCCTTTCCCAAGGCACTGCCGCCTGCCCTGCCCGTCACCCCGGGCTCCCGCAGCCCACACCCACTCCTTCCCGGTACTACGCTCCCTCCACCCAGCCCTTCCTGCCGTCCTTCTCCACGAGAGCTGCGGAGACCGCAGGAGATCTGGGGGTGACGAGGGCGGGGCGGGGCTGGGGGAAGGGGAAGGGAGGCAACAGCCGCAGGAAAATACGCATTCTTTATTCTCTCTGCGAAGAAGGGAAAGTCCTGCCTCCTACCTGTTCCCTGCTTCTGCTCGCCTCGGCGCGGCACAGCTGGACCATAACCTACAGGTTTCCCACTTCCGCCGCAAACACCTGGGAGCGCATCTCCCCACCCGGCGCCCCTCCTCGCCTCTGCCGAGCCCGCCCCAGCTACTTGACAGCACAAGCCGGGCCTTTTAGAGAGGTTATTGGAGCGGCAAGGAAAGTGGGGCGGGCGCTAGAGAGAAAGCCGCGTCTCTGATTGGACAAACGGGATGTCACTCATCCCAGGACCAGGGCTTGCTGCGGAAAAGGGTAGCTGCTACTAGACCCAACCGCAAGGGTCTCTGCAGTCCCTGGAACCAAACCCTGCAGCCACTGGATCCGTGACCTCTAAGAGGAGGAAACTGGTTTGTTGACTTGTCATCTGAGACCCCAAGAGGGAGGGAGGGACCAGACAGAACCAGACACCCAGTACTTTCCAGGGCTTTCCTGAAGGGACCATCTGCTCTGGGAGATTTGACAGGCCAAAATATTAGGAGCAGTGAGTGCCTAGATAGAGAGGCACGAACTTCGGTAACGAATGAAGCTAAATAGAAAAATGCATATAATTACGTGGGAAAAAATCATAAGAAAAGGAAAAATCTTGAAGACTGTTTCGAGTTTCTTTTTTTCTTTTTTTGCCTAAATGTAACATGGCAGTGTTTCGTGAGGGGGAAAAATGTTGAGCATCTCATTCTATATAGCAGAGAGACTCCAAAATATCCCCTGGTAGGAACAATGTTTTAGAAGGGAAAATGTTGCAATAATAACCTCTCAAAAAAAGACTAAAGGAAGGCAATTAAGGTTAAACTGCTTAAGAGACTTGCCTTGGGCAGTTCATTTGATGGCAAAAGTTTTCAAACAATTACCACCAGACTGATAATCTATCTGTTCCCTTTCTACTGACTGTGATTCTTTTGTGCTCAAACTCTGAGAAGCAGAGGATGGATAAACCAACTCAAATCTACATGATCCCAAGTCTGCCTTTTAGATGAGGGAGGAGGATGGTAAAACCATTTGGGGCCCACTTTTATCTCTGCCATTGGTCTAGATGGAGTCAGAAAGCCCTGGAATTAAAGGGATTGCTTAGATTAGGGATAATCATAGAAAATCACAAGTCAAATTGGGGGTAAGGAAGCATCTTATTCTAATGCCAAATAAGGAAACAGACTTCTCCTTCACACACTGCCTTCTTTCTGCAAAGAGCCAAGTTCTTTATCCACCTAAGTTAAGTAGTTGTCTTAACTAGTGCAGAGCATGACAGAGCTCGCATTCTCAGAGCTTATGATGGGCATGGATCACTGGACAACTGTAGAGAAGATGACATTGTTATTAAAATGCTAAGCAAGTGTAGGCTCTTAGCTTCATACTTAAGGTTGTCATCACTGTTAAGCCAGATTCTTCATAAAATGTTCTCATCATGAAACTGGAGGAATTAAATTAATTTATTTGGAAAGCAGAAGAATCTTAGACGTAATTTATAGTGAACAATAGACAAGATTCCTATGTCAAGAACCCTCTTAACACTAAATAGAAATAACTAAAATTCAATGGCAAATTTCAAGATCCCATTATTCATATTTCCACATAATATTCCCATTAGTCTTGTGCCTTCACCTAGGTACCCATACCAATTATGTCATTGAACTGGACAAATTGTTCATGACTTACTGCATTTACTGAGCACTTAATTTGTGCCACATCCTGTGTTAGGTGTTAGGGAATAAAGTAAGAATAATCCACTGAACTTATTAAAGAGGGACTCAGGAAGCAATTAAGATAGTAAAATATTGTAGAAGAAGGTGCATATTCAGCACTAACATCTTTTGATCCCTGAGCATATATTGAGTCCCAATCAATTCTAGCACACCCTCCTCTAGATTTAAGCAGTGAGAAAGCAGAGTATCAAAGAAAAATACTGAGCACTGAGGTTAGCATGGAAGTTGAAATTGAAAGTGAGAAGATTACTGAAGAATTCTATTTTATCCTCATTGTTTCATTCCTTCATTTCTTTGATAAATATTACTATTGTAAACATAACAATGAATGAAATGTGTGCACACACACAATTTGGGAACACTATTAAGTTAAGTCTATTTGGTCACAGGTGCCTCATATATTTTCAGATAAAGCAAATTGTCTACAGGTTCTTGGTTATTATCTCAAAGAATAAAACCTCCATGTCTGTTTCCAGAGTACCTGTTTTCCCATGTATGTGAATATATCACAAGTATCTGCTAGAGTATCTGCTACTTCTGCTTTACTGACTACACCAAAGCCTTTGACTCTGTGGGTCACAACAAACTGTGGAACATTCTAGAGGTGGGAGTACCAGAAAACCTTACCTGCATCCTGAGAAGCCTGTATGCAGGTCAAGAAGCAACAGTTAGAACTCGACATGGAGTAACGATTGGTTCCAAATTGGGAAGGGAGCGTGTCAAGGCTGTATATTGTCATCTTGCTTATTTAACTTATATAGAGAATATGTCATGCAAAATGCCAGGCTAGATAAAGCACAAGCTGGAATCAAGATTGCTGGGAGAAATATCAACAACCTCACATATGCAGATGACACCACCCTTATGGCAGAAAGCAAAGAGGAACTAAACAGGCTGTTAATGAAAGTGAAAGAGGAGAGTGAACAAAAAAAGAGCTGGCTTAAAACTCAGCAATCAAAAAACTAAGATCATGGCATTTGGTCCCATCACTTCATGGCAAATAGATGGGAAAACAATGGAAGCAGTGAGAGACTCTATTTTCTTGGGCTCCAAAATCACTGCAGATGGTGACTGCAACCATGAAATTAAAAGACGCTTGCTCCTTGGAAGAGAAGCTATGACCAACCTAGATAGCATATTATAAAGTAGAGATGAAATTTTACCGGCAAAGCTCCATCTAGTCAAAGCTATGGTTTTTCCAGTAGTCATGTATGGATGTGAGAGTTGGACCATAAAGAAACCTGAGTGCCGAAGAACGGATGCTTTTGAACTATGGTGTTGGAGAAGACTCTTGAGAGTCTCTTGGACTGCAAGGAGATCCAACAAGTCCATCCTAAAGGAAATCAGTCTGAATTTTCATTGGAAGGACTGATGTTGAAGCTGAAACTCCAATACTTTGGCCACCTGTTGTGAAGAGCTGACTCCTTAGAAAAGACCCTGATGCTGGGAAGGATTAAAGCCAGGAGGAGAAGGAGATAACAGAGGATGAGATGGTTGGATGGCATTACTGAATCAATGGACATAAGTTTGAGCAAGCTCCAGGAGATGGACAGGGAATCCTGGCATGCTGCAGTCTGTGGAGGCACAGAGTCAGACATGACTGAGCGACTGAACTGAACTGATCTGCTACAGTGCATTTTACATTTTCCAAATCACTTTCAGATACAGTTTATACTGTTTATGTTCTTAACTAAGAAGACCCATTATTAGCCCAGTTTCACAACTGAGGAAATTGAAGTAGCCATGACAATGTATTACTTTGAAACAAAAGTTAATAAAAAAAAACTTAGTTGAGTATATAATGTTTCATATGTAGGAGATATCTAACATATATTCATTGATGAATATGTGCATTACAAAATATGAAAGATTAAAGAAACTTAGAAACCATCAATTTCCATCCATTATTCTATGAAGGAGCAATGCAGACATTATAATTTGCCCAAGATCATGTACCTAGTTAAGGACAAAGCTGAGTGTAGAAATCAGTTCACTATATTTTCCACTTCAATGAACAGTAAATTTTTGGTTATCTAGACCTGGAGTGTTCATACTCCAAACCACACAACCTTTTTGAAACTTTCAGAACTGACACAATAGTGTACTCATCTTCCAACATCTATAAATATATATGAAGGCATGCCACTTTAATTAGAAATTATGTAGGGCATAATCAGTAGTTGAGATTCAGTTTGCTTGTAAATTTGGGGTCTGCCTCACCAGACTGGAATCAGAGTAACTGGGGCAGGTGTTGGGGTATAAAGAAAGCAGATGAAATGGGTGGTCAGCTAGGCCAATGGCCTCTAGCACATATTGTCCCTAAAGTGAGGAAGAATAGAACTGCAGAAACATGTCTCAACCCCCCTTACCTGGCAGCATGGTAGCAAACTTATTTGCAAATTTTCAAAAGCAACACTAGGAAAATTTGCCTTTTTCCCCAGTAGCTCTGATTCCCTAATCACTGGCAGAGTTCCACAGCACAATTTACTGGGCATTACATTGCTAATCTCCCCTTGGCCCTATTATTGAATTCTCCTGCCATCCCCTCCCTCTTCCACCCTGCACTGGCTCTCATTCTTGAAACATTCCAATTTTCTCCAACTAGTGATTACATCTCAGTGAGAGGAAAGGAAACTACAGCAACAGCACAGCTTTCCACAGCACGCATCCCCTTTCTTTCTCCTCTGCTCCACCCACCATTTCATCACTTTGAAGCTTCCCAGGAGAACAGTTGCTAACAGCCTGATATAGGAAAGAGGAGGAAGAGTAAGAAAAAAAAAGGCCTTTCCAATCAAAATTTCAAGCAGACTTAACACAGAAGAAACTGGTTTGAAGACAGTCATGCTGATCCCAGCCTGCAGTGTCTCAAGGAAAATCACATCAGCCCACTGACCTAGCTTTTGTAGAGCTGATTGGAAACACAGGCCAAGGGATGTGCTTGTGCACGTGTACACACACACACACACATGCACGTGCACGCACACACGCGCACACACACACACACACGCACGCACGTACACACTATCAGGACCACATGGTGGGAAGAAGGCTGGGCAGATAATTTTCAAGTACTGAAGACTAGAAATACAGTCAATGATAGCAGCTTGCTGCTCACCCAGAGCTTCTGCAATCTTTTTAGAGGTTAAGAGTAAGAAGAGAATGTTTTTTGTTTCGTCAATGACTGCCATGCACCAAAAAGTTGGATTTACAGAAAAGTCATATGCTAACATTGCAAGGATATATTGACACAGATTCCACTGTTTTACGAGAGTCCACTATTGTGGATTCTGTAATAGTGCCCATTTTGGTTCATAAGAATCCATGTGTAATATAACAAAAGGGCATGTTCCTCTTTAGTTCACAGCCAATATGTCTTTTAAATTCCTTCAACTCATGGAACTCATAAGTGAAAGTGAAGTCACTCAGTCATGTCCGAGTCTTCGTGACCCCATGGACTGTAGCCCACCAGGCTCCTCCGTCCATGGGATTCTCCAGACAAGAATACTGGAGTGCGTTGCCGTTTCCTTCTCCAGGGGATCTTCCCAGCCCAGGGATCAAACCCAGGTCTCCCGCATTGCAGGCAGACGCAGGCAGACGCTTTAACCTCTGAGCCACCAGGGAAGCCCCATGGAACTCATAAGGAGGAGCCAATTCTCAATTCAGTTATAAAATGGTGACTTCGATCTCTCCTCTCTGAGAGCAGGAGATCAGATACTATATGAACTCTCACTAACAACCTTAATTAGAATGTCCTTTCCCTTCTTTTTAACTGCCACTGTAGATACTGAAAATCCCATTTTCTTTAATACTTTCTTGAAATGACAGACAGTTTCACCATCTGAGGCAGACACAGGGTCAGAGAACAGGGTGTTAGAAGACCTTTGTTCTACTGTAATAACTAACTGGGAGGATAGAGACTGGATTTAAACCTGTTTCCAGTGCCATATGAAGAGGGGCAAAGTTGCACATTACAAAACTATTTGCTAAGAGTATAATATCAGCATCTTTATAAAAGATTATCTACCCAAGTATATATCCTACTCCCAAAACAACCAAAAGAAGTAAAAGGAAAAGATTTGTTCATTTCATCCAAATTTATTAGTCTGAAGTTATTTATAATACCCTCTATGTGTTTAACATCTATTAGATTTGTATATATAAAATCCATTTTCATTCTCAAGAAATTGTATTTTTCCCTTATTCCAGTGTTTAGAAATTTTATTAACCATTTCAGATATCATTTCTTGATTTATTATTTTATTCTATTGTATGCTTGTTTTTTATTCTATTGATTTCTAATCTTAGCTCTATTATTTTCTTCCTCTTCACTCACTTTTAAGTTGGTGTTCCTCTGTTCTTGAGATCCTTTTCAGCCTTTCTTCTTTTTTAATATTTGCCTTCAATGCTGTAATATTATTTCTAAGTAGTGCTTTAGTATATCTTACAAGTTTTAATATCTTATATATTCCAGTTCAAATATTTTCTAATCTCTGTGTTTTTCTTTTTTTGATCCAAAGTCACCTTAGGTTTTCCTACTTATCTTTTTAAATTTTTAGTTTAATTTTACTGTTGTCAGAAAAATATTCTAAAAGGATTTTGACCTTTGGCAATTTATTGAGGCTTTGCTTATAATGCAAAATTATAATGCATTTTGGTGAATGTCCCATGTACTCTTAAAAAATAGAAAAGTTCAGCTTCTGGTGATAAAGGCATAGCTATTGTGGAATCATCCTCCATATACATATGTACAAATTATAAGCTCTGGCAAAAAGAAAAAATAAAAACCCGTTTGAGCCGCAGTTAAAAACCAAAAGCAGGCAGAATCTGATGAGGTATCTACTCTATACATGGGAAAGGGAAATGGTAGAAAATGAGTTTCGCATTTTATACACTTTGATCTTGAGGAAAAGTTCCAGTAGGTGCCAAACAGGATGGATAAAACTAAAATGAATAAATACACACATAAATAAAACCTTCCTGGCTTGAGGAATCAGAAGACAACATGGTAAAAAAAAAAAAAACTTTCTGGTTTGAAAAAACAGAGGACAGAGTTCTGGATAATGATGGAAGAAAGGAAATGAGAGAAAAATTCCAGAAAGGAGAGAGAAAGGGAGAGTCCTCAATTCTGAGTATAAGTAAAATTTAAACTGACTTCTGAACTGTGTATATACAGGTCAGACTCCTAGCAGGCCAAATAGGCTAACAGAACTGTAGTAGGCTGAGTAATGCTCTTTAATTGCTGGACCCTGTGAATGTTACCTTTTATCGCAAAGTCTTTGCAGATGTGATTAAGGATCTTGAGATGGGAAGATTATCTCAGATTATCCTGGTCCATCCTAAATGCAATCACATGTATCCTTATAAGAGGGACACAGACTGGGATGGGGAATACATGTAAATCCATGGCTAATTCATATCAATGTATAACAAAAACTACTGTAATGATGTAAAGTAATTAGCCTCCAACTAATAAAAATTAAAAAAAAAAAAAAAAAGAGGGACACAGGGTGAGATTTTACTATGCATGGAGCAGAAGACATGTGAAGGCAGAGCAGAGAGGGAGAGATTTGAGAATTTTGACCTCAAAGTTTGGAGTGATGGGGCCATTTTCCAAGGAATTCCCACAGCCACCAGAACTTGGAAGAAGCAAGGATATATTACCTAGAGCCTCTGAAAGGAGGGTGGCTGTGTTGACACATTCATTCTGGCCCAGTGATACGGATCTGGGCATTCTGTACGTCAGAACTGTGAAAAAATAAATTTTATTGTTTTTAGTGAGAAGATAATTATTGCTTTATTTTGTTGTGGTGATAATTTGTTACAGCTGCCATAAGGAAACTAATATAAGAACTTACCAGAAATTTCAACTGCTGACTGACAAAGGTGACACAGAGTTTGAACTTTGCGTGCTGCTATAGTAACAGCCTTCTGACACAAAAAGTGAACCTTATTAATACTTTTCAAAAACAAACTAGAAAAAAGTCTAGGATCTCCAAAATGTATTGTCACAATGTCCAAAATATAATCTAAAACAACTAGACAAACCTGAGTGCTTCTGATACACTTTTTCCAAAAACAAAACAGGAAGATGTGATTTTACTTAAAAGTAAAGGCAGATATTTGAATTAGCAGACAAGGATTTAAAAACTGATATTACAGTTATATTCAAGGGAAAAAAAAACACAAAGTTGTCTAAATAACATTTACCCCAAAAAATTTTCTGCATATAAAATTTCATCCTAGAATCTGTTTCCTGAGTAATCTAACACAACGTGATAAATAGTTATTTTTTATTGTAGAGACTATAAACATTTAGAAGACACAAAAGTTGAAAAGAAATCATCTATCCAGAAATTGGCAAATTATTGCTTGATATTATTAGTTTACTAGGCTTTTGTAACTACAGATTTTCCTGAGTTTTCATGGATGTTCTGATTGAAGGCTGACTAGTTTCAATTCCAACTAAAAATATTTTCTTCTCCACCTACCTCTTCCTGTCTCCTTTTCAGCAATTATTGTTTGTATCTCTTTTATTGTCCATACCCATTTTTCTAGGCCTCCTTTTTCATAAAAACGTTGTCTCTTTCATGAAAAATTACTCTAACCCTGCATTTCCCTCTAATTACAGTACGGGACCTAGAGAACTGAAAATTTTCCACTGTGGCCCTCATATTTCCTTATCACTTTTTAATTTCCTCCTAGTTTTAATCCTAGTTCTCTAAGAACTCTAAAGTTTCTTCTCCAAATTGCCTTTTTCTCTCAATTTCTCTCAATGTTAAATTAGAGAATAATTTTATACCCAATACTTGATTCTTATTACCTCTTCTAATGTGTGGTAGCACAAATTCTTCTGCTTCTAACATCCCCCTATACAATAATTTCTCTAAATCTTTCTCCAACATTGGATATACTCTGCATTTCAGACTCACAAATCCATTTTTCTAGTAAATTTTTCTACATGGATGATTGAAAATCATATCAAACTCAAAATACTCAGACTGAAATAATTATTTTGGCTAGTGGCACAAAGGAACATTATGAAGACAGAATCCCAATATGTCCGAGAGAGGAAAAAATGAGATGATATTTAGGTGGACTTTTAAAGGAAGAATTGTCAGTATTCAGAACTTAAGATAATATTCCTAGTTTGAAAAAGAATGTGAAAGATATATCATTAAAAATAATAAGTCATGCCTAATAACTGAGAGACTTTGATTATGCTTAAAGCACAAGGATGAAGAGAACGAAAAGGATTAGAAACTGCTTTGGCTTCCTTGCTATTCTTCAAATAAATGAGGCCCATTCCAGTGGTACAGCCTTTGCACCTGTTAACTGCCATTCTTTAAATGCCCTTCCTTCTTTTCTGAATAAACTCAGGTTTTCATTAGAATGGAAATGTTATCTTCTGAATGGGCTTACCCTTATTTGCTTCATTTAAAATCAGCATCTCCTCATCCCAGAGCTCCTGTTCCCTTCCCTACTTCACATTCCTCAAAGGCATTTTTTATCAAATGCAATACTATACATTTTTTATATTCATTTGGTTTATTTCCTTTCATGCAGAATATGTCTAGCCTACTCTCATCTAGAATTTAATATCCACTAAGGCTTAAATTGACTCTTTTTTGTTCAGTGCTGTGTGCTCATTTATAGAACAAACAGTCCGTGGGACATAATAGGTACTCAATAAACATTTGTTGCCTGTGAGGGGAAGAAGGATGAAGAATTAGGAATGCATGCACATACAAACACACACACGAATACACAAACAGAGCACCCATAATACCATGCTTTTTGCTTGACTCTGTCTTCACATCCAGTGTTCTCTTATCCTGGAAACTATTCTTCCCTCTTCTTTACACAGACTTTTTTTTTCACTCAAATAAAGTCTTGCGTATTCTCCAAAACTGTATTAGTTGTTTTTTCTTTTATGAAACTCAAGCTTTCCTCTCAAACCCACACTCAGATACAGTTGCTTTCATTTTTGTACATCTGTTTTTTTATAAATAAATTTATCGTGATGCTATAACATCTTATTTTAGTCATTTGCTGATATATCTCTCTTGATTGCAAATGAAAAGCAAAGGCGTTATTTGGTTGATTAGGAATACTGATAAGAACTAAAGAAAAAAGAGCTAATCCATTCTACCTTCTGTTACATGTTATCTGAGAAGCCTTGAAAGAAGATGGGAAATGCACTAGAGCTTTAAAAACAAATATAAATTAAATAGACAGATGAGAAATAACAGATACCATTTTATAGTTTAACATTGTGATTTTTTTTTTAGTTTGCTTATCTTTAAAATGCAAAACTTAGATCCTCTTTGTTAATAGTTACTATGAAAAGAACATCTAAATCATGTTTTGTCTTAGTGAACTATTATCTTGAAAGTTAATTATGAGAAATATAGCAATTTGCTGATAAAAGAACCTAAAAAATATAAATGTATCCAAACAAATAGAGAATGTGTGAAATTTATATTTTAGAACTCTTACTTCTTGTTTATTTTTGAAGAAATTTAAGTCAGAAATGCTATTTCATTTGTTCTATTAGCCTTCCTCTAAGTATTCAGTAGTAACATGAGGACCATATAGCCAAAGTATCTCAGTAAACAAAAAACTACCAAGCACAGCTTAAGAAGAAAGCGTTACCTACTACTGGGAAATCTCAGAATTTTGCTGCCATCCAATTATCAAACGAGAATATGCTCAAAAGAAATTTTACTTTAACCTTTATATGGATATAATTATACTTTATCCCCAAAATTTGTACCATTTGACACTGAAAAAATTTGGCTCAAAGCCTGGACTCCTCTCTAATAGGTTTTCTATCTGGAGGGGAGGGGAGTTTATATCTATCTATACATATATATATATTACATTTTAGACATATATATATACATGTGACATATTTCATATATTTCAAATATACATGTATATGTTAAACATATGGCTGGAAGCCACTTAATCTACTTTTCCAGTTTACCTGAATGTCTGAACTTTTTCTGTGTTGTCATTGCTTTTTACCATCTTATTAGTCATCCCTGGTTAAATAAATAGTTCTTATACTATCAAGAATTCTTTAGTTGACTAGCAGATTTTTAGTATGAACTCAAAGAATTAACACATAGATTAAGTCATTTACAAAAAAAAAATGACACTATAGAGGCTCATTTGGACTATGGGCTTAAAAATATGAGTAGGGTTGAGGTTTTTTTATGTATTCCACAATTCTTTGAAAAGGGTGTTTAGAAGAGGTCAACAGAGTTAATGGGAGATCCGGGGTTGTTGAAGCTAGATTCTTTCACTGGAGGATGGTCCCCACATTCTTAAATTCCCCTCACATTTAAGTCCTCTCTCATTTTAAATTCTCCAATGGCTTTGCATCACATTTTGAATGTCCAATTTTTTTCCCATTATGATCTGGTTCACCTCTACCTCTCTGATATCTCAAATCACTCAGCTTTTTGCTTAATATGTTCCAGTCATACTGACTGTTCCTTAAATGAGCCAAATTTAGTTGCTGTTCCTTCTTTCTAAGAGATTCTTCTAGTTCTTCATATGATTGGCTTTCTATGAGTTTTCAAGACTAATCCTAAATTAGTCTCTGAGAAGACTCCTGTGATAACACTCCTAAAGGACATCCCCCAATTCAGATTCTCTATTATATTACACTGTTGTTTTACCTTCACAAGATTTTAATATGGAAAATAATATCTGATCTTTAAATCTTTAATTATCTTGTTTCTTTCTCTCTAAAGGATATATGCTATGTAAGGACAAGGACCTGGCCTGTTTTATTCACTGCTGTCTGTCCCACTGCTAGAACAATGCATGACACATAGTCCATGCTCAACAGATATTTTAGTGTTAAGTAAACAACCAGCATGATACCATGACTGTGGTTTTTTTTTTTTTTTTTTTGTAATATCCCAGGCAGGCAATAAGATAATCAATGAATCCTGTTGGTGCACACTCGACTAATCCCAGACTGACAGCTCTCCCTGGATGCACTGTCCTGTAGAGCGGTCCATCTGGTGTCCCCAGAGCAGGCTGCCTGGATCTGCTCCTTTGGCAGCTGATGGGCTCAGGAGAGTTAGTCATCACATCTGATACGGAGTCCATCTAAGAAAAGCTTTCTGACACTTTTATATTAAATAACCTGGTATTTTATTTCCTAATGATAGTGGTTTACTAATTCCTTCAAATAAGTGAAACACACTCATAATTTCTGCTTATGTAGTCAAACTTTCACTCACCTACCATATACTAAATTTTCTTAAACGTTGAGTAAGTGTAAGCTTAATTTATGGGAAGGGAGGAAAGGAAGAGCTGAGAAATTATTCAGTTAAATCATAAACAGACCAGATTAAGTTCTGTTATGTATTCATGAAAAACAGTTCTTGAAACATGCTAGCTTATGTAGAGAAAGATAGCTATCAAAGTCCAAGAAAGTTCTCATTGCTGCTTCACACCTCTAGGTGTGGAAAATAAGAGCTTTATTGAGAAGAGAGACAGAGTACATACATGAAAAACTGTTCAGTATCAATTACCCAAATATTGGAAATTCACTGCACCAACCATGGAGAAGGCACTTAAAACTGAGGTAGGAGCTTTAGGGAAGAACTGCTTCTGCAGGAGAAAGGTGGATAGAGAAGAAATGGCACATTTTGGGAAGATACGGCAGTGAAGGGAAAGGAAAGGGTAAGGAGATGGGAAGTAACTGTCTTATGGAAACAGAAAGAGGCAAAAATAAAGCATCGTGTCATCCTTAGCATTACCAAATGAAAAAGAATATCCATTAACTAATCTACATTTTGATGAACTGAAAGAGATAACACTCAAAACAGGAATCTTGTCCATTAAAAATTCAGGAGTACAAAAAAAAAATAAGACAAACTTAATACAAAACTATTAAAAGGGAAGAAAAAAGAAAATGTGAATCAAAATTTTCAGTTAAGAAAATTTATCCTCAAAAAATAAAAAATAAAACACACAAACAGGAGAAAATTACAACACATTTTAATTGGAAGTTTAAATACTCCAAAAAAAATGTGAAGATTTTTTTTTTAATCAAGAATCAAAAATTTTAAAAGTGGAAACAATTGGCATAAGAATAGCAACCAAAAAAATTCCTCATGGGAAGAACACAACCAGAGTGTAGTGATCTCAGGAAAAATATTTAAGAAAAAGATAAGCCAGCTTTGAAAATAATAAATTGCAAAATGATTAAGGGATAATAAACTCAAAAGAAAATTTAACAAGGGACATTGAAGAAAGAAAAAGAAAACAAAGAAAATTAAGTCATATAAGGAAATAAAAGTAGTTAGAGAGATACTGAAAGAAGCAGAAAGTAAGGAAAGAAGGCCCAGCATGCAGATAAGCAGTTTCAGAAGAAGAAAAGCAAAATAAGCTAACAGTAGTATTTAAAACTGTAACCCAAAAAAACTTTCAAAAAAGTACTAAATGTACATACTGTAAGGGTCCATTGTATACCTGAATAAATGACCCAGAACAATAAACTCTGAGGCAAATCCTACTAAAACTATTAGGCCTAAAATATAAAAGCAAAATTATTAGGGTTCCTGGACAAAAACATCAAATT
Source organism: Odocoileus virginianus (assembly GCF_023699985.2). NCBI lineage: Eukaryota > Metazoa > Chordata > Mammalia > Artiodactyla > Cervidae > Odocoileus > Odocoileus virginianus. The sequence continues at coordinate 37,053,734 of NC_069697.1, forward strand.
AAAAGAACAAAACCACTATACTGTGTCAGACTTTTCAAGAACAACATGAAAATCAAGGTCATAGCAGCATTTTTAAAAGACTAAGGAAAGTGTGAGCCAAGGATTTTATATCCAATCAAGCAATCGTCCAAGTATTAAGCTTCTAATAATAAAGAACTTTGAATGAGAAGGAACTCACTATATACTGTAACCATCAACTCTCTTCATGGGGATTCTTCTACTAGATGAACTTTGTCAAAATAAGTAATGACTGGGGAGGCTTCTACAAGAAGACCGAAGATGAATGTTTAATATATCTAATTGTAGAACTGTTAATACAGGGTTAGATATAGGCTTAGGTACATGAGTGAAAAAAAATAGTTTGTAAACATATATTCTGAAAAAGTACAAATACTGCAACTAATGAATAGAAGGAGGAAAGAATAAGAAAGGAAAAGCAGAGTAAGATCATTGACTATTGTAAAAGTAAATAGTTGGGAAGCAAGGAATACCATTTAAATTTCAAAAACTGTACAGTGAAATATTAAGTAAGAAATAAGGTGATTAAAGGTACTATAAAAGTTACACTTGAATAGGCAATAGAATATAAAACTTACAAAAATTCTATAGAAAATGTGACAAAAGATATGAACATAGAAGAAGTCATGAAAAGCATATGATCCCTAAACACATGAAATGCTGTTCAATGCTACTTTTACTAAAGAAAATGCAAAATTAAAACTATACTAAGATATTGTTTCTCACTAGTGGGTTAGTAAAATTCAAAAGCTAAATAATACACCTGCTGACAAGGCTGTGGAAAAATAGATATTCTCACATATTGCTTGGGAGTGCAAAACTGCACAATCCTTCTGAAGAATTTGGCAATATTTAGCAAAATTATATATGCATTTACACTTTTTACCAGAAATCTCACTTCTAGAAAGTTACTATGAAGATATGTTTAGAACACTATGAAAACATGTGCTGTATATTATATATTTGTAATGGCAAAATATTGAAAGTTATCTAAATGTCCGAATATTGGGATTAGTTGTATAAACTACTATACATTCACACAATGGCAAACTACGAGCTGTAAAAAGAGTAAGGAAGATTCATATGAATAGATATGGAATGATTTTCAAGTTATAATAATGAAAAAAGTGCATATCAGTACATGATACACTGTGTGTGTGTCCTTACTTTTACAAAAAGAAACAGGGAGAATAACCCAGAAAATAATGAAATCATTACTTGCAAGGAGCAGAGCAGAGCAAGAAGCCAGGAGAGTGTTCATAGCTGATAATAATACTTCTTTAGCTTAATTTTTATACAGTTTTCAATTTTAAATATTTTCCCTTTTAAAATATTAAAATTAAATAAAATCTGAGAAAAAAACACTAGAATTGTTTTCAATGAAAACAAATAAATTCAGATTAATAATATGACCACGCTCAAGTAGTGTGGGGAGATCTAACTTTTAAACACAATGGTTTAACTATAAACAAAATCTAGGAAAAAAGAAAGAAATCATATCAAATCTTAAAGACATTTCAGTATGTATGATTGTCACACCTGTATGGATTCTGATTCTATATTACAAGTATGGTAAGATTGTCCAAATAAGAAAATTGGGTAACACTCACTCTCAGATCTGTACTATGAACGAAGAAAATACAAGAATGGAATGGAGGAAAGGCAAGAATAACCGTAGGGTATGGCATTGAAATTAGAAATATTATTACAAAATGTAATTTTTTTTTTCTATTGGTCCTAGAATTGATGAAATCCTTACAGCAATTTAGGACAAGATCTAACATACAGAAAACAGGTGATGAATTGGAGGAGAGAAATAAAGGGGATTTCTAGGGTCAGTGCAAAAAAGAACAAGGAAGTCAGCTGTGCAATAAATGTAGTACAAAGTCTTGACTGAAGTTTTGCAACAGAGGCTTCCAGAAGAAATTCCCATGCCAAAAAAAAAAAAAGTATCATGTAAATAAATAATATAAAATATAAATATAATATGAAAATACAGCATGCTAATATAATGTAGCCATATAAATATATCACAAACATATAATATCTCTTAATTCCAGAGGAAATAAAAAATGTTATTTGGCCAATAAAATGTTATGATAGAACACAACAGAGACTCAAGAGATTCTTGAAGGGCACATACAAAACCTGTGCATACAAGGACCCAGGAGAAAGGAGCAGTTATCCCACAAGAGACTAAGCCAGACTTGTCTGTGAGTGTTCAGAAGTCTCTGGTGGAGGCGTTGAGTTGACAGTGGCCTTCGAGGACTCAGGGGCACTGACCGCAGCAGTCCTGGGTCTTGAGGTATGCTGGCATAGTCATTTTGGAGGAGGTCTCTATTAACCCAACCACAGTTTAGCCTCAGGCCATACCATAGGGAAGGAACATAGCCCCATCCATCAGCAGAAAATTGGATTAAAGATTTACTGAACATGGACTTGCCCACCAGAGCAAGACCCAGTTTTCCCCATAGCCAGTCCCTCCCATCAGGAAACTTCCACAAGCCTCTTATACTTACCCATCAGATGGCAGACAGAATGAAAACCACAATCACAGAAAACGAATCGCACTGATCACATAAATCACAGCCTTGTCTAACTCAACAAAGTGATGAACCAACTCATGTAGGGCAACCCAAGATGGATGGGTCATGGTGGAGAGTTCTGACAAAACATGGTCCACTGGAGAAGGCAATGGCAAACCATTTCAGCATTCTTGCCTTGAGAACCCTATGAACAGTGTGAAAAGGCAAAAGGATATGACACTGAAAGATAAGCTTCCCAGGTCAGTAGACGCCAAATATGCTACTGGAGAAGAGTGCAAAAGCGCTCCAGAAGGAATTTACAGGTTGAACCAAGGCAGGAACAATACCCAGTTGTGGATATGAAGGAGGTGAAAATAAAGTCCGAGGCTGTAGAGAATAATATTTCATAGGAACCTGGAATGTTAGATCCATGAATAAAAGTAAATTGGAAGTGGTCAAATGGGAGATGCTAAGAGTGAACACCAACATTTTAAGAATCAGTGAGCTAAAATGAATTGGAATGGGTAAATTTAATTCAGGTGACCATTGTATCTACTACTGTGGGCAAGAATCCCTTAGAAGAAATGGATTAGCCCTAAGAGTCAGCAAAAGAGTCAAAATTCAGTACTTGGATGCAATCTCAAAATGATCTTGGTTTGTTTCCAAGGCAAACCATTCAATAGCACAGTAATCCAAGTCTTCTTCTTGAAGAAGCTGAAGGCTAACAGTTCTATGAAGACCCGCAAAACATTTTAGAACTAACACCAAAAGAGTAATCCTTTTCATCATAGGGGATAGGAATGCAAAAATAGGAAGTCAAGAGTTTTCTGGAATAACTAGCAAGTTTGGCCTTGGGGTAAAAAATGAAGGAGGGCCAAGGTTAAAAAAGTTTTGCCAAGAAAATGCCCTGCTCATAGCAAACACCTTCTTCCAACAACACCGACAACACAAGAGAAGACTCTATACATGGACATCACCAGATAGTCAGTATCAAAATAGGATTGATCATATTTCCTGCTAAATATTGAGGATCTCTATGCAAACAGCAAAAACAAGATCTGGAGCTGACTGTGGCTCAGATCATGAGCTCTTTATTACAAATTCAGACGTAAATTGAAGAAAGTGGGAAAACCACTAGACCATTCAAGTATGACATAAATCAAATCCCTTACGATTATACAGTGGAAGTGACAAATAGATTTAAGGGATTAGTTCTGATAAGAGTGCCTGAAGTACTATGGACATAGATTTGTAACATTGTATGGGAGGTAGGAATTTAAACCATCTGCAAGAAAAAGAAATGCAAAAGGGCAAAATGGTTGTCTAAGGAGTTGTTACAAATAGCTGAGAAAGAAGAGAAGTGAAAGTCAAAGGAGAAAAGGATATACTCATGTGAATGCAGAGTTCCAAAATGTAGCAAAGAGAGATAAGAAAGACTTCTAAAGTAAAACCAAAAAAAAAAAAAAAAAAAAAAACCAGAAAAAAACACACAGAAATAGAGGAAAACAATAGAGTGGGAAAGACTAGAGATCTCTTCCAGAAAATTAGAGATACCAAGGGAACAGTTCATGCAAAGATGGGCAAAATAAAGAATAGAAATTGTATGGACTTAACAAAAGCAAAGGAGATTAAGAAGAAGTGGCAAAAATACACAGAAGAACTAACAAAGCTAGTGGAGGTGATGGAATTCCAGCTGAGATATTTCAAATTCTAAAAGATGATGCTGTTAAAGTGCTGCCTTCAATATCCCAGAAAATTTGGAAAACTCAGTAGTGACCATAGGACTGGAAAATATCAGTTTTCATTCTAATCCCAAAGAAGGACAATGCCAAAGAATGTGGAAAACTACTACACAATTGCACTCATTTCAAATGCTAGCAAGGTAACGCTCAAAAATCTTCAAATTAGGCTTCAACAGTATGTGAACCAAGAACTTCCAGATATGAAAGCTGGATTTAGAAAAGGCAGAGGAACCAAAGGTCAAATTGCCAACATCCATTTGATCATAGATAAATAAGAGAATTCCAGCAAAATGTCTACTTCTGCTTCATTGGCTATGCTAAAGCTTTTGACTGTGTGGATCACAACAAACTGTGGAAAATTCTTAGAGATGGGAATACCTTACTTGCCCCTGAGAAACCTGTATTCAGGTCAAAAAGCAACAGTTGGAACCAGCCATGGAACAACAGATTGGTCCAAAATTGGGAAAGAAGTATATTAAGACTGTATATTGTCACCTTGTTTATTTAACTTCTGTGCATAATACATCATGCGAAATGCTGGACTGGATGAATTCCAAGCTGGAACCAAAATTGCTGGGAGAAATATCCATAACCCTGATATGTAGATAACAAACCACCCTTAAGGCAGAAAGCAAAGAAAAACTAAAGAGTCTCTTGATGAAAGTGAAAAAAGAGAGTGAAAAAAATCTGACTTAAAACTCGGCATCTTCAAAAAATGAAGATCATGGCATCCAGTCCCATCACTTCATGGCAAATAGATGCGGAAACAATGGAAATAGTGACAGACTATTTTCTTGAGCTCCAAAATCACTGGGGATTGCTACTGCAGCGTGAAATTAAAAGACACTTGCTCCTTGGAGAAAAGCTATGACAAAAACAGACAGCACATTTAAAGCAGACATTACTTTGCCAACAAAAGTCCATATAGTCAAAGCTGTGGTTTTTCCAGTAGTCATGTACAGATGTGAGTTGAACCATAAAGAGGGCTGAGCGCCAAAGAATTGATACTTTTGAACTGTGGTGTTGGAGAGTCACTTGGACTGCAAGGAGATCAAGCCAGTCCTTCCTAAAGGAAGTCAGTCCTGAATATTCATTGGAAGGACTGATGCTGAAGCTGAAACTCCAATACTTTGGCCACCTGATGCAAAGAGCTGACTCATTGGAAAAGACCCTGATACTGGGAAATATTGAAGGCAGGAAGAGAAGGGATGACAGAGGATGAGATGGTTGGATGGCATCACTGACTCAATGGACATGAGTTTGAGCAAGCTCCAGGAGATGGTGAAGGACAGAGAAGCCTGGCGTGTTGCAGTCCATGAGGTCAAAATGAGTCGACACAACTGTGTGACTGAACAGCAACAGAACACAACAAGCTTCCACTTTGTCAAAATTTGCCTAAATGGTTTTATAAGAAGGGAGAGCAGAAGAGTGGAACAGGTTTGGGATACCTAAAAGAGATTAACCTAAGAAATTTTAATCATCTTTAGAAGTTTTGAAAATGACAAGTAGATAATACATGGTTTATAAAATTAACCTACAATTTATGATTGCAATATATAATAGAAAAAGTCATCAAAAGGGTTAAAAAAATTTTGCCTCAGGGAAACAGAAGCTGAAAGTTAGAGAGGAGGCCCGGGGGGGGGGAAATTATTTCTATTTTGTAGTATTATTTACCATTTGAAAGATTGTAGCACTACAAGGGAATTGTTCCTGCAGTTGTGAAATATTTGAAGAGCTAGTTTAGAGACTATGAAAGTGCTTATAGAGGTATCATTCTAAAAATATTCTCCTGGAAGATCAAAAAAAAGTCAAGGATATTTATTATTGCCACTTTTTTTCAACATAGTTTTGGAAGTCCTAACCCAGCTATCAGAGAATAAAAAGAAATAAAATGAATACAAAATGCAAAAGAAGAAGTAAAACTGTCACTGTTTGCAGATGACAAGATACTATACATAGAAAATTGTAAAAATACTACTGGAAAACTGCTACAGCTCATCAATGAATTCAGTAAAGTGACAGGATACAAAACGAATACACAGAACTCTATCAAATTGCTATACTCTAACAACAAAAAATGAGAAAGAAATGTTAAGGAGACAATTTCATTTACCATCACATCAAAACTTATAAAAATACCTAGGAATAAACCTACCTAAGGAGGCAAAATACTCCAAAAACTATAAGACACTGATGAAAGAAACCAAAGATGACACAAACAGATAGAAAGATAGGTCACATTCTTGGATTGGAAGAATTAATATTGTCAAAAGAACTGTGCTATGCAAAACAATCTACAGACTCAATGCAATCCCTCTGAAATCACCAATGGCATTTTTCACAAAACTAGAAAAAAAATTTAAAGGTCATATGGAAATACAAAAGGGCCCAAATAGCCAAAACAATATTAAGAGAAAGAAAAAAAAAAAAAAGGAGCTGGAAGAATCAGGCCCCCTGACTTAAGACTATGCTACAAAGTTGCAGTCAAAGAGTATGGTACTGGCACAAAAACAGAAATATAGATCCATGGAACCGGATAGAAAGTCCAGAATAAACCCATGCACCTATGGTGAATTAATCTACAACAAAGGAGGCAAGAATATAAAACATAGAAAAGACACTTTAATAGGTGGTGTTGGGAAAGTAAGACAGTTACATGTAACAGTGAAATTAGAATGTTCTCTACACCACACAAAAAAATAAACTCAAAATGAGTTAAAGTCATAAATGTAAGGCCAAATATTATGATAATATTAGACAAAAACAGGCAACACTCTTGGACCTAAATTGTAGCAATAATTTTTCTTGATTCATCTCCTAGAGTAATAGAAACATAAATAAATGGGACCTAATTAAGTTTAAAAACTTTTGCACAGGAATGGAAACCATAAACAAAATGAAAGACAGTTTACAGAATGGGAGAAAATATTTACAGGTTAGGTAACTGAAAAAGGATTAAATTCTAAAATATACAAACAGATCAAGTAGCTGAATATGATAAAAGACAATCAATGCAATCAAAAGTTGGGCAGAAAGTCTAAATAGACATTTCTGTAAAGAAGATCCCTGATAGTTCAGTTGGTAAAGAATCTGCCTACAATTCAGGAGACCCCAGTTCATATCCTGGGTCAGGAAGATTCCCTGGAAAAGGGATAGTATTTTGGGGTTTCCCTTGTGGCTCAGCTGGTAAAGAAGCCACCTGGAATGCAGGAGACCTGGGTTTTATCCCTGGGTTGGGAAGATCCCCCGGAGAAGGGAAAGGCTACCCATTCCAGTATTCTGGCCTGGAGAATTCCATGGACTGAATTGTCCATGGGGTCACAGAGTTGGACACAACTGAGTGATTTTCACTTTCTAAAGAAGACATATGGATGGCTAAAGGCACATGAAAAGATGTTCAACATCACTAATTATTAGAGAAATGCAAATCAAAAAATGTGGTATCATCTCACACTGATTAAAGCGGCCATTATTAAAAATCTACAAATAATAAATGCTACAAATAAAAGAGAGAATGGAGAAAAAGGAACCCTCCTACACTGTTGGTGAGAATGTAAATTGGTATGGAAAACAGTATGGACTTCCTTACAAAAACTAAAAGTAGAGCTAACATGTGATTCTGCAATCCCATTTCTGGGTATATATCTACAGAAAATAATAATTTGAAAATGTTCATTGCAGCACTATTTACAATAGCCAGGACATAGAAGCAAAATAGATGTCCATTGACAGATAAATGGATAAAAAAGATGTGGTATATTTATACAATGGAGTATTCAGTTCAGTTCAGTTCAGTCACTCAGTCATGTCTGACTCTTTGCGACCCCATGAATCGCAGCACGCCAGGCCTCCCTGTCCATCACCAGCTCCCGGAGTTTACTCAAACTCATGCTCATCGAGTCGGTGATGCCAGCCAGCCATCTCATCCTCTGTCATCCCCTTCTCCTGCCCCCAATCCCTCCCAGCATCAGGGTCTTTTCCAATGAATCAACTCTTCGCATCAGGTGGCCAAAGTACTGGAGTTTCAGCTTCAGCATCAGTCCTTCCAATGAACACCCAGGACTGATCTCCTTTAGGATGGACTGGTTGGATCTCCTTGCAGTCCAAGGGACTCTCAAGAGTCTTCTCCAACACCATAGTTCAAAAGCATCAATTTTCCAGCGCTCAGCTTTCTTCACAGTCCAACTCTCACATCCATACATGACCACTGGAAAAACCATAGCCTTGACCAGACAGACCTTTGTTGGCAAAGTAATGTCTCTGCTTTTTAACATGTTATCTATGTTGGTCATAACTTTCCTTCCAAAGAGTAAGCATCTTTTAATTTCATGGCTGCAGTCACCATCTGCAGTGAATCTGGAGCCCAAAAAAATAAAGTCTGACACTGTTTCCACTGTCTCCCCATCTATTTCCCATGAGGTGATGGGACCAGATGCCATGATTTTAGTTTTCTGAATGCTAAGCTTTAAGTCAATTTTTTCACTCTCCTCTTTCACTTTCATCAAGAGGCTTTTCAGTTCCTCTTCACTTTGTGCCATAAGGGTGGTGTCATCTGCATATCTGAGGTTATTGATATTTCTCCCAGCAATGGAGTATTACTTAGGCCTAAAAAATAATAAAGTGGAAAGTGAAAGTGAAGTTGCTCAGTTGTGTCTGACTCTTTGCAATGCCATGGACTGTAGCCTACCAGACTCCGCTGTCCATGGGATTTTCCAGGCAAGAGTACTGGAGTGGGTTGCCATTTCCTTCTCCAGAGGGTCTTCCCGACTCAGGGATCAAACCCTGGTCTCCCGCATTGTAAGCATATAGATGCTTTACCATCTGAGACACCCCGGAAGTCCAAAAAAAGGGAAAGAATAAAGTAATGCCATTTGCAGGATTATGGATAGACCTAGAGATCATCATACCAAGTGAAGTAGGTCAGACAGAGAAACACAAACCACTCATATGTGGAATCTTTAAAAAATTATTAAATGAGCTTATATACAAAATAGAAATAGACCCACAGACATAGAAAACCAAGTTTTGGTTATAAAAGGGGAAAACTGGAGAGAGGGGTAAATTAGAAGTTTGGGATTAACATATACACACTACTATATATAAAGTACATAATCAACAAGGACCAACTGCATAGTACAAGAAACAGTGCTCAAAGTTTTGTAATAACCTATAAAGGAAAAGAATATGTGTGTGTGTGTGTGTGTGTGTGTGTGTGTGTGTGTGTGTATAACTGAATCATTTTGTTGTACACCTGAAATTATACAACGTTTTAAATCAACTATACTTTAATAAAAATAAATTAAAAATAAAATTAGTAAAGATAAAAAATATTCTCCTGCGAATATACTCTATTCATTCCTCTGTCTTTTTCTCTATTATCAGTCTAAGGTTTTGTACACCAGAACAATTCCTTTGTTACCACTTGATCCCTGTGGATCAAGAAACATGTTTATAAATTTGTCCTCTCTCTTCTTGTCCCAGCTAAGTAAACACACAACACTGGAGATTTCTTGGAGGTATTTAGTGTTAATAACTCCAATGAAACATGTGTAAAAGATCATTGAATTAGAAATCCTTTATAAGTCTTGACTTAATATTGCCAGTCTTGGTCTTAAGTGGAATACAAGTTAAAGTATCAATCTGACACTGAGCTTTTACTGAACTCTTGACTTTCTTCCTGGGAGTCAAATCCACTTTTCCATTTATTTGAAAGGACAAAAGAAACATAATTTTAGAAATTCAAGTCTCATAAATTATACCACTGATATATCTTTCCAAGGAAAAGAATTTAAAAGATACTGGTCAAGGAATAAATTAACACACACACACACACACACACAAATCAAAAAGGGAAATCAGAGCTAAATGAAACATCTTCAGGCAGGATGAGAGGTAGAGAAATCAAGTACATCACCTGTTGGTTTGCAAACTCAGGAGTTTCCCAGATGAAAATTTGAAACTGACCCTCACACACAGAGGGCAAGGAAAGATCAAAGAAAGAGGCAGACCACAGAGGATTGGTAGATGCCAGGTTTAATAAGCAAGGAAACTTAAAATGAGACTTGTCTTGGGTTGTCACAAGATGAGACCTCCACCCATCTTGGCACACCAGAAACTTAAAAGTGTATATAAAGATCTTAAACTGGGTTCGCTCATGTACACCACCCAGATGGTCTCAGCACCACATTGCTTTCTCAAGACTACATCCTTGAAGTGGTTCCTAGTGCAGGAATGGCAGGCAGAACATACATTCAAAGATCAGGGCTGAGGATGAGGAGCCTCTGATTGCCCGGGTCCAGATCAAGAGTCAACTAGGGGTCATGTCCTCTCAGTGACCTACTCCAGTATCATCTTCAGTTCAGTCGCTCAGTCGTGTCCGACTCTTTGTGACCCCGTGAATCACAGCACGCCAGGCCTCCCTGTCCATCACCAGCTCCCGGAATTCACTCAAACTCATGCCCGTCGAATCGGTGATGCCATCCAACCATCTCATCCTCTGTCGTCCCCTTCTCCTCCTGCCCCCAATCCCTCCCAGCATCAGGGTCTCTTCTAGTGATCAGTTCTTCACATCAGGTGGCCAAAGGATTGAAGTTTCAGCTTCAGCATCAGTCCTTCCAATGAACACCCAGGACTGATCTCCTTTAGGATGGACTGGTTGGATCTCCTTGCAGTCCAAGGGACTCTCAAGAGTCTTCTCCAACACCACACTTCAAAAGCATCAATTTTTCGGCACTCAGCTTTCTTCACAGTCCAACTCTCACATCCATACATGACCACTAGAAAAAGTATCATCTTAGGGGCAGAATATTAGAACTCTTGGAAATTATAATTATAGAAGCATAACTAAAATTTGAAAAGGCACCTTCAATTTTATAACAATTATCTGTTTTTAATCATAGTATTCTATTTATTTTGAAAAATCAGTTAAACATATTATGCTCTTCAAATATATATGGATGATCACTTTTTTAAAGGTGGAAAAACTATCTTAAAATACCTGACAACTACAAAAGATGTCTGGATCAAAACCATCAAATTATAGTAACAAGAGTGGCAGGAGTCAATAGCTTTATATGTGGATAATTAGATAAAATTAGCTGAAAGATGATTTTCAAAGTATAGGAACCACCAAAAGAATAAAACAAGATGTATATGGTACAAATATTTAGGAGAACTCCCCAGATAAAGAAATGAAAAAAAGTACACAGTTCATTCAGTATCCTTCATTTCAAGCTTATCTTACTTTGGATTTACTTTGCAACATTATTGATAAATAGTTAAGCCAAAACTTTCAAAGATGATGAAATATAGCAAAAGCCAGGCAACTTGGAATAAAAGAACAATGAGTTCTCAGATTCAAATAGACTGTATGCCAGGCTCTTTTTGAGTCAGGATTTGATCATTAATTTTTAAAACAGGCATCAGGATACTGAAACTCAGAGAAAGCAAGTAGCTTGCCCAAGGTCAGAATTCTAATGAGTGTCAGGGCTGTTGTTCAAATACAGATATTTAGATTCTGATTCCACCATTCTCTGAATTACTTTCTGTCATCACTTCAGCTTACACAAGTTCATCAGTGCTCAAGTTCAGAAAGTCAATACTCATTTCCTCTTTCTTCCTTTGTTATGCTGACTTTTCTATTCTAATCATTTATGCAAAAAATCAAATCAACACAATAACATGTGTATTTTGCCTAAGTAAGCAGGATGTTCCCACTTACAAGATGGGGTTGCCCAAATTTGTATTTTAAAAAGCCTCAGACATCAGTCTCAACAAATGTGAAAATAAGGGCAACTCTGGCTGCTTCTAAATTTCTCTATCATTCTCAGAAGCTGTGCCAAGTGAAATTAACAGCTTAAACAAAAAAGAAAAAAAATGTTGTACATTCAATCTAGTAAGTAAGTACACACAAAATATTATTGATAAATATTCTCAATGGTAGCCAGGTAATTTCCCATTTTATTCTTAAAATCTCAGTTTCAAAATTTACATTGTTTGCCAAACTATGAAAACACAAGATAGATATTCACTTCCCTCTCACTTACACTTTATTGACTACGCCAAAGCCTTTGACTGTGTGGATGACAACAAACTGTGGAAAATTCTTCAAGAGACGGGACTACCAGACCACCAGGCCTGACTCCTGAGAAATCTGTATTCAGATCAAAAAGTAACAGAACTGGACATGAAGAACAGATAGGTTCCAAATCAGGAAAGGAGTGCATCAAGGCTGTATATTGTCACCCTGCTTATTTAACTTATATGCAGAGTACATCATGAGAAACGCTGGGTTGGATGAGGCAAAAGCTGGAATCAAGATTGCTGGGAGAAATATCAATCACCTCAGGTATGCAGATGACATCACCCTTAAGGCAGAAAGCAAAGAAGAACAAAAGAGCCTTTTGATGAAAGTGAATGAGGAGAGTGGAAAAGGTGGCTTAAAACTCAACATTCAGAAAACTAAGATCTTGGCATCCGGTCTCATCAATTCATGGCAAATAGATGGGAAAAAAATGGAAACAATGACAGACTTTATTTGGGAGAGCTCCAAAAATCACTGCGTATGGTGACTGCAGCCATGAAATTAAAAGACACTTGCTCCTTGTAAGAAACGTTATGTACAAACTAGTTAGCATATTAAAAAGCAGAGACATTACTTTGCCAACAAAGGTACATCTAGTCAAAGCTATGGTTTTTCCAGTAGTCATATATGGATGTGAGAGCTGGACTATAAAGAAAGTTGAGCACTGAAGAATTGATGCTTTTGAACTATGGTGTTGGAGAAGACTCTTGAGAGTCCCTTGGACTGCAAGGAGATCCAACCAGTCCATCCTAAAGGAAACCAGTCCTGGGTGTTCATTGGAAGGACTGATGCTGAAGCTGAAACTTCAATACTTTGGCCACCTGATGTGAAGAACTGATCACTAGAAAAGACCCTGATGCTGGGAAAGATCAAAGGCTGGAAGAGAAGAGGATGACAGAGGGTGAGATGGTTGGATGGCATCACTAACTCAATGGACATAAATTTGAGCAAGCTCTGGGAGTTGGTGATGGACAGGGAAGTGTGGCGTGCTGCAGTCCACGGGGTCGCAAATAGTCAGACACAACTGAGTGACTGAACTGAACTGAACTGAAAAGTTGAAAAAAAAAGTCAACTGTCCATATATAGGGTATTCTCTAGGTAGACTCCAAGTTTCTGTGTAGACACTGGCTATAATGGGACAGAGGGAGCATTCTGGTTTTAATAGACTCACCAGTCCTCCCTGCCAGTCATCTAAAAAACCACCCTGAATAAAAGATTAGGGTGTCTGGACAAAATAGGTGTTTAAAATTTTGAGGTACAGATATTTTCCTGTTCAGTTCAGCCCAGTTCAGTTCAGTCACTCAGTCATGTCCAACTCTTTGCGGCCCAGTGGACCGCAGCATGCCATGCTGTGTTGGCAAAGTAATGTCTCTGCTTTTTAATATGCTGTCTAGGTTGGTCATAACTTTTCTTCCAAGGAGCAAGTGTCTTTTAATTTCATGACTGCAGTCACCATCTGCAGTAATTTTGAAGCTCCCCAAAAATAAAGCCTATCACTGTTTCCATTGTTTCCCATCTATTTGCCATGAAGTGATGGGACCAGATGCCATGATCTTAGTTTTCTGAATGTTGAGTTTTAAGCCAACTTTCTCACTCTCCTCTTTCACTTTCATCAAGAGGCTCTTTAGTTCTTATTTGCTTTCTGCCATAAGGGTGATGTCATCTGCATATCTGAGGTTATTAATATGTCTCTTAGAGATCTTTTTTCCAGCTTATGCTTCATCCAGTCTAGCATTTCTAAGGATGTACTCTGGGCTTCCCTTGTGGTTCAGCTGGTAAAAAATCTGCCTGCAATGCAGGAGACCTGGGTTCAATTCCTGGGTTGGGACGATCCCCTGGAGAAGGGAAAGGCTATTCACTCCAGTATTCTGACCTGGAGAATTCCATGAACTGTATAGGCCATAGGGTCGCAAAGAGTCAGACATGACTGAGCTACTTTCACTCACCCTGCATATAAGTTAAATAAGCAGGGTGACAATATACAGCCTTGACATATTCCTTTCCCGATTTGGAACCAGTCTATTATTCCATGTCCAGTTTTAACTGTTGCTTCTTGACTTGCATACAGCTTTCTTAAGAGGCAGATAAGGTGGTCTGATGTTCACATCTCTTTAAGAATTTTCCAGTTTGTTGTCATTCACACAGTCCAAGGCTTTGGTGTAGTCAATAAAGCAGAAGCAGATGCTTTTCTGGACCTCTCTTGCTTTTTTGAATATCCAACAGATGTTGGCAATTTGATCTCTGGCTACTCCACTGTCTAAATCCAGCTTGAACATCTGGAAGTTCATGGTTCAGGTACTGTTGAAGCCTGGCTTGGAGAATTTTGAGCATTACTTTGCTAGCATGTGAGATGAGTGCAATTGTGCAGCAGCTTGAACACTCTTTGGCATTGCCTTTCTTTGGGATTGGAATGAAAACTGACCTTTTCTAGTCCTGTGGCCACTGCTGAGTTTTCCAAATTTGCTGACATATTGAGTATAGCACTTTTACAGCATCATCTTTTAGGATTTGAAATGGCTCAACTGGAATTCTATCACCTTCACTAGCTTTGTTCATAGTGATGCTTTCTAAGGACCACTTGGCTTCGCATTCCAGGATCTCTGTCTCTAGGTGAGTGATTAACACCACCATGGTTATCTGGGTCATGAAGATCTTTTTTGTATAGTTCTTCTGTGTATTCTTGCCACCTCTTCTTAATTTCTTTTGCTTCTGTTAGGTCCATACTTTTCTGTCCTTTATTGTGCCCATCTTTGCATAAAATATTCCCTTGGTATCTCTAATTTTCTTGAAGAGATCTCTAGTCTTTCCCATTCTATTGTTTTCCTCTATGTCTTTGCATTGATCAGTGAGGAAGGCTTTCTTATCTCTCCTTGATATTCTTTGGAACTCTGCATTCAAATGGGTAAGCTTTTCTCCTTTGCCTTTTGGGTTCTTTCTTTTCTCAGCTATATGTAAGACCTCCTCAGACAACCATTTTGCCTTTTTGCATTTCTTTTTCTTGGGGGTGGTCTTGATCACTGCCTTCTGTACAGTGTCATGAACCTCTGTCCATAGTTCTTCAGGCCCTCTGTCCCTCAGATCTAATCCCTTGAATCTATTTGTCACTCCCACTGTATAATCATATGATTTAGGTCATACCTGAATGGTTTCATGGTTTCCCCCAACTTCTTCAATTTAAGTCTGAATTTGGCAATAAGGAGTTCATTATCTGAGCCACAGTCAGCTCCCAGTCTTGTGTTTGATGACTGTATAGAGCTTCTCCATCTTTGGCTGCAAAGAATATAATCAATCTGATTTCAGTATTGATCATCCATGACATCCATGATGTCCATGTGTAGAGTTTTCTCTTGTGTTGTTGGAAGAGGGTGTTTGCTATGACCAGTGCATTCTCTTGTCAAAACTCTGTTAGCCTTTGACCTGCTTCATTTTGTACTCCAAGGTCAAATTTGCCTGTTACTCCAGGTGTTTCTTGACTTCCTACTTTTGCATTCCAGTCCTCTATAATGAAAAGGACATCTTTGTTGGGTGTTAGTTCTAAAAGGCCTTGTAGGTCTTCATAGAGGCATTCAAATCCAGCTTCTTCAGCATTACTAGTTAGGGCATAGACTTGGATTACTGTGATATTGCATGGTTTGCCTTGGAAACTAATAAAGATCATTCTGTTGTTTTTGAGATTGCATCCAAGTACTGCATTTTGGACTCTTTTGTTGAATATGATTCCTTCTCCATTTCTTCTAAGGGATTCTTGCCCACAGTAGTACATATAGTGGTCATCTGAGTTAAATACACCCATTTCAGTCCATTGTAATTTACTGATTCTTAAAATGCCGATGTTTACTCTTGCCATCTCCTGTTTGACCACTTCCAATTTGCCTTGATTCGTGGACCAACGTTGCAGGTTCCTATGCAATATTGTTCATTACAGCATGGGACTTTAGTTCCATCACTGGTCACATACACAACTGGGTGTTGTTTTTCCTTTGGCTCTTTCTCTTCATTCTTTCTAGAATTATTTCTCCACTGATTTCAAGTTTATATCCAGTAGCATATTAAAGAATTGAGGTATGGATTTTTTTCTGTTGATGACATTAATTCTGAACTCTATTGAGTTATTTGCCACCAAAACTTATAATCTGCTGCTGCTGCTGCTAAGTCGCTTCAGTCGTATCTGACTCTGTGTGACCCCATAGACTGCAGCCCACTAGGCTCCGCCATCCCTGAGATTCTCCAAGCAAGAACACTGGAGTGGGTTGCCATTTCTTTCTCCAATACAAAAATCCCTAATAGGAGGGAAGATGGAATTCTGGGGTGGCTCTATGTTAAAGAATATGCTTGCCAATGCAGAAGACCTGGGTTCAGTTCCTGAGTCAGGAAGATCCCCAGGAGAAAGAAATGTTAACTCACTCCTGTATTCTTCCTGGGAAATCACATGGACAAAGATGCCTGTGGGACTATAGTCCATAGGGTCACAGAAGAGTCAGGCACAACTAAGCCACTAAACAACGTATGTATTTAATATCTAAGCAGACTAGTGTTAGTGATGTAGTTCTATTTTGTTAATGCTTTTCCATTTATACACTAAAGTGCTTATATTTGCAGAAAATACATGTGTTTCCCAAGTCAGATATTTACTTACCCAAAGGGAGTACAGATGAGTCTTGTGTGATTACACAAGTGTCATATCATTTATCTTTTCATATTGTTCATGTGGTTCTCACGGCAAGGATACTGGAGTGATTTTCCATACCCTCCTCCAAAGGACCACATTTTGTCAGAATTCTCCACGCTGACTCATCTGTCCCCATGCCCCTGCACGGCATGGCTCATAGCTTCATTGAGTTACACAAGCCCCTTCACCGTGACAAGGCTGTGATCCATGAAGGGATGTGAGTGCGCTAGGAAAAATCAAGACAAAAATGAACGCACGCATAAACTGTATCTTTATAACTTCATCAACTTTGGTAACTTCTTTAGTGTTAAAGACTCCATTTTTCTCTCTTTTCCCCCAAAAAAAGAGGCAAAGAAATGCTAAAGTGATTACTAACAACTGCTCTCAGCCCTTTTGCAGAAATACTCACTGGTACAACTTTGTGCTCTTTAAGTATTCCCTTAAGTTAGTAATTAGCAAATGAGAGAGGACATAAAGTAATAATTTAAGAGACCAAATTCCAGCTTTTATGTAGCTAGTTTTTTTCATGCTAGTTTATATACTTTTTGAGAACTGTATCTGAATACAATATATTCTCACTACTAACTTTAGCCCAAGATGCAGTCAGTTCTGGCTTGATAAGTGCCCCTGGCTAACTGCCTCCTTTTGGCTCTGTGCCATCATTTTCCTACTCAGCAGTAGAAAGAATGATATTTTTAAAATATAAATAGATATGTCACCCTATGCTCAAAAATATAATAACTTTCCAGCTCTCAGAAGAAAAGAATAAACTTTTTTCCCCATGGCCGAAAAGACTCTGACTCATCCAGCCCTGGTCTATCTCTATCTGAATCCAAAGAAGAGATGTGCATGACCAGGTTCAAGGCATAGGCCATAAAATTCTCCCAGGAAACTGGCCTATGGAAGAAAGTAGATATTGTGATTTTGACAGTAAATCTGACATTCTAGAAATAAGCAGGAAAAGAGATAAATTTGTATAAGCTGAGGAGAAAGAAAAGAAAGAAAAAAATAAATGTTTTCAAGCAGAGAGAAACATTTCCAAGCAGATATAAGATTAAAAACTTATATATGTTTATAATATATATGTTTATAATATACATAATATATATATGTTTATATACATAAACATATATAAACTTATGTATATATATGCTTATATATAAGATTTTTATTTCAGTTACGTATATATGTAAAACTGAAATAAAGAAATGCTATGTATGTTAGTTAAAGGAAAACTAGTTTTATTATTTAGAAATGACTTATGTGTGCATAATTTCAATGTAAGCTTGTTTGGACAGGTTACACTAAAAAAAAATTGTTTGTTTTAATCGAAAGAGTTGAAAAGAGTATTAGTATCCTTTTTGCATTTATATTTTCTGTGAGTTTGGCCTTTAGTGAAAGTAAAGGAGATATTCCAGAGAATTATCTATCAAAATACAGAAATTAAAACTGCAGTTGAACAATCTTAGAAAATATATTTAGAAAGTCCATAAGAGTCTGACTAGTACAAAGCTACCTTCTACACAGTCTAGGAGTACTTTATCAGCTTTGTAAATGTGATTTAATTTAATTAATTTAATTTCTAGTTAAAAATTTCCAGTGATAAGGAAATTTTACATCTTAGTATTCATTTCATCATTATTTCTGGTGAGTGGAAAAGTCTTTTTATTGACATATGATTGATTTCCAATGTTATATTAGTTTCATGTGTAAAATATAGAGATTTGATGTTATAGATTATACTCCATTTAAAGTTATTATGGGTTTCCCTGGTAGCCCAGCTGGTAAAGAATCCACCTGCAATGCGGGAGACCCCAGTTTGATTCCTGGGTCAGGAAGAGCCCCTGGAGAAGGGATGGGCTGTCCACTCCAGTATTCTTGGGCTTCCCTGGTGGCTCAGAAGGTAAAGAATCAGCTTGCAATGCGGGAGACCTGGGTTCAGTCCCTGGGTTGGGAAGATCCCCTGGGGGAGGTCATGGATGGCAACCCACTCCAGAATTCATTCCTGGAGAATCCCCATTGGCAGAGGTGCCTGGTGGGCTACAGTCCATGAACTCGCAAAGAGTCAGACAGGACAAAGTGCCTAAGCACATAGCAGTCAAAGTTATTATAAAATATTGATTATTCTCTGTGTTGAATATTATATCTTTGCATCTTATTTATTTTACTCTTAGTAGTTTGCACCTTTGCATCTGTTAATCCCCTTCCCCTCCTCTGCCCTTCCCCTCACCTCTTTCCCTATCAGTAATCTCTAATTTACCCTCTCTATTGTGAATCCACATCTTTTTTTTATATCCATCCATTTGCTTTATTTTTTCACTCTGCAATTAACTGAAAATATACCATATTTATCTGTCTGATTTCACTAAACATAATACCCTCCAAGCCCATCCATATTGTTGCAAATGGTATTTCATTCCTTTTAATGGTTGAGTAATAGTCCACTTTGTCATTGTGTCTTATATACATAATATTATTTTTACATATCTATATTTGCAACATCTTAGTCTAACCATCTGTTGATGGACACTGGGATTGCTTTCATATCTTATTATTATAAACAGTGGCTATGAACATTGGGGTGCCTATATCTTTTCAAATTAGTGTTTTCGTCTTCCTCAAATGTACACTCAGAGGAGAAATTGCAGAATCACATGGCAACTCTATTTTGAATTTTTTGAAGAAACTCCATACTGTTTTCCATATCAACAGCACCAACTTACATTCCCTTCGACAGTGAACTAGAATACCCTTTTCTCCACATCCTCAGCATTTTTTACTTGTGATCTTTTTGATGCTAGCCATTCTAACATGTTTGAAGCAATATCTCATTGTGGTTTTGATTTGCATTTCCCTAATGATTGTGATGCTGTGCATCTTTTGCAGGTTCCTGTTGGCCAAATTTGTGTTCTTTGGGAAAATAGATTCCCAATTTTTAAACTGGTTGTTTTATGTTTTTGATTTTGAACTGTATGGGCTCTTTGGTATTTTGAATATTAAGCCTTTTTCAGACATTTGCAAATACCTTCTCCCGTTGAGTTAGATAATTTTTCATTTTTTGTTTATGGTTTTCTTCACTGTACAAAAGGTCTTTTAAATTTAATTAGGTAAAATTTGCTTATTTTTGCTTGCGCTTCTCTTGCTTGATAAGATAGATCCAAAGAAATATGGCTAAGACTTACATTGGGAGTGTAGGCGAAGCAGTGATAAAAAATTTGCCTTCAGTACACAACACCCGGGTTCAATTCCTGGGTGGGAAATGTACCCTGGAGAATCACAAAGACACAGGAGCCTGAGCTACCGTCCATAGGGCCATGAAGAGTCAGACACGACTTAGCGACTAACACATGCAAGACTTATATTAAAGGTTATAGTATAATGATATCTGCTAGCAATTTTATAGGTTCCATTCTTACATTTCGGTCTTTAATCCATTTGAGTTTATTTTTGTATATGGTATTAGAAAATGTTCTAATTTCATTCTTTTACATGTAGCTCTCTAGTTTTCCTGATATTGCTTATTGAAGAGACACTCTTGCATATTTTTACCTTCTTTAAATAACTGATAATTAATTTACAATATATGTAGGAGTTTGTTTCTGGGTTCTCTATTCTTTTCCATTGATCTATCTGATTTTGTGCCCTCCAGATCTTTCTCCTTTTCCTCAAGATTGCTTTGGCTGTCTGGGGTCTTCTCTGCTTCCACCCAAATTTTAAAATTATTTGTCCTAAACATGTGAAAAATGTTATGAACATTTTGATAAGGATAGAATTAAATCTGTAGATTGTGTTGGGTAGTAGAGATATTTTAGCAATATTAATTCTTCCGGTCCATTGACAGGAGATATCTTCACATTAATTTGAATCATATTTAAATTCCTTCATTAATGTCATTTTTTGGAGCATAGGTCTTTTACTTCCTTAGCAAGTCTATTTCTAAGTATTTTATTCTTTTTAATGTAATTGTAAATGGGATTGTTTTCTTGCTTTCTTATTTTGATAATTCACTATTGGCATATAGAAAAGCAACAAATGTTTGTATTATAATCTGGTATTTTGCAGCTTCAGTGAATTTATTATTAGTTTTTTATTAGCAACTTGGAGTTCTCTATATACCGTATCATTTGTTGTTGTTCAGTCACTCAGTCATATCCAACTCCTGTGACCCCATGGACTGCAGCATGGCAGGCTCCCCTGTCTTCACTATCTCCCAGACCTTGCTCAAACTCATGTCCATTGAGTTGGTGATGGCATCCAACCATCTCGTCCTCAGTCGTCCCCTTCTCCTCCTGCTTTCAGTCTTTCCCAGAATGAGGATCTTTTCTAATGAGTCGACTCTTCGCATCAGGTGGCCAAAGTCCTAGAGCTTTAGCTTCAGCATCAGTCCTTCCCATGAATATTTAGGATTGATTTCCTTTAGAAGTGACTGGTTTGATCTGCTTTCAGTCCAAGGGACTCCAACACCACAGTTCAAAAGCATCAATTCTTTGATGCTCAACCTTCTTTATGGTCCAGCTCTCACATCCATACATGACTACTGGAAAAACCATAGCTTTGACTATAGGATCTTTTATCAGCAAAGTAATGTCTCTGCTTTTTAATACACTGACTAGATTTGTCACAGTTTTTCTTCCAAGGAGCATGTCATCTATAAACAATGACAATTCTATATCTTCCCTTCCAATTTGAATGTCTTTATTTATTTCACTTGTGTTATTGCTATTGATGGGACTTCCAAAACTATGTTCAATAGAAATGGTGAATGAAAATTCTTGTCTTCTTCCTAATTTTAGAGGAAAAGTTTTAGACTTCACCACTGAGTATGAGATTAGCTGTGGATTTGTCCTGAAAGTCCTTTATTATATTGAGGTATGTTTCCTCCATACCAACTTTGTTGAAAGCTTTTAGTCATGAATGCTGCTGAATTTTGTTAAGTGCTTTTTCTGCATCTATTGAGATGATTATGGGATTTTTATCCTTTGTTTGGTTAATGTGGTATATCACATTGATTGATTTGCAGATACTGAATCATTCTTTCACCCCCAAAATTAAACCCACTTTATCACGCTATGTGATTCTTTCTGTATACTGTTGAATTTAGTGTGCTAATATTTTGTGGAGGATTTTTGCATCTATATTCATTAGGAATATTGGTCTGTAATTTTCTTTCTTTGTCTGGTTTTCATATGAGACTAATGGTGGTCTCACAGAATGAATTTGGGAGTGCTCTGTCCTTTCCAATTGTTTAGGATAGTTTGAATGGATAAGGATTTACTCATTTCATGTTTGGTAGGACTCCCTTGTGAAGCAGTCCAGTGCTGAAATTTTGTTTGTTGGAAGCTTTGGATTATTTATTGAATTGCAGTAATAAAATCAGTTTGTTCAGATCATCCATTTTTTCTATTCATCCTTGGAAGATTATCTGTCTCTAGGAATTTATCATTTCTTCTAGGTTGTCTAATTTGCTGATACATAACTAAAGTATTCTCTTATGATTTGTGTTTTTGTGACATTGATTATAATTCTCCATTTTCATTTCTTATGCTGTCTGTTTGGGCCCTCTCTCTATTTTCTTAATGAGTATCAATTTTGCTCATATTAAAAAAAAAGAAAATATAGTTGTTGAGTTTATTCACTTTCTCTCTGTACTTTATTATTTCCTTCATTCTGTTGACTTTAGGCTTTGTTTATTCTTTTTTAAAAATTCTTTTAGAGGATAAATTAGGTTGTTTATTAGAGATTTTTTCTTTTTCCTTTAGGTAGATTTATATCACTATAAACTTCACTCTTAGAACTGCTTTTGCTGCAGTCCATAGATTTTGGAAAGTTGTGTTTTATTTCAAGATATTTCCTGATTTTGCCTTTGATTTATTTATTAACCTATTGGTCTTTTAGTAGCATGTTGTTTAGTCTCCACGTGTATGTGTTTTTCATTTTTCTTCCTAAGACTGATTTCTATTTTCACACCATTGTGGTCAAAAAGGATGCTTTATAAAATCTTCTATCCTCTTAAATTTGTTGAGACTTGTTTTGTGCCTAGAATGTGATGATGTTCCATATGAACTTGAAAAGAATGTTTATTCTGCTGTTTTTGTTTGGAATGTCCTATAGACATCTATTAAGGCCAGATTATTTAATGTTTCAATTTAAGCCAATGTTTTCTTATTCATTTTCTATGTGGATGATCCATCCATTTATGTAAGTGGGTCACCAAACCTCCCTAATACTATTGCAATATAGTCAATTTCTCTTTTTACATCTGTTAATATTTGCTTTACGTAATACGTGCTCCTGTATTAGGTACATTTATGTATGCAGGGTACATCATGAGAAACGCTGGGCTGGATGAAGCACAAGCTGGAATCAAGATTGCTGGGAGAAATATCAGTAACCTCATATATGCAGATGACACCACCCTTATGGCAGAAAGTGAAGAACTAAAGAGCCTCTTGATGAAAGTGAAAGAGGAGAGTGAAAAAGTTGGCTTAAAGCTCAACATTCAGAAAACTAAGATCATGGCATCCAGTCCCATCACTTCATGGCAAGTAGATGGGGAGACAGTGGAAACAGTGTCAGACTTTATTTTGGGGGGCTCCAAAATCACTGCATATGGTGATTGCAGCCGTGAAATTAAAAGATGCTTACTCTTTGGAAGGAAAGTTATGACCAACCTAGACAGCATATTAAAAACAGAGACATTACTTTGCCAACAAAGGTCCATCTAGTCAAGGCTATAGTTTTTCAAGTGGTTATGCATGGGTGTGAGACTATAAAGAAAGCTGAGCGCCGAAGAATTGATGCTTTTGAACTATGGTATTGGAGAAGACTCTTGAGAGTCCCTTGGACTGCAAGGAGATCCAACTAGTCCATCCTAAAGGAGATCAGTCCTGGGTGTTCATTGGAAGAACTGATGTTGAAGCTGAAACTCTAATACTTTGGCCACCGGATGCGAAGAGCTGACTCATTGGAAAAGACCCTGATGCTGGGAAAGATTGAGGGCAGGAGGAGAAGGGGATGACAGAGGATGGGATGGTTGGATGGCATCACCATCTTGATGGACATGGGTTTGGGTGGACTCTGGGAGTTGGTGATGGACAGGGAGGCCTGGCGTGCTCGGTTCATGGGGTTGCAAAGAATCGGACACGACTGAGCAACTGAATTGAACTGAATGCATGCCAACATTATATCCTCTTCTTGTATTGTTCCTTTTAAAATTATATAAAGTCTTTCTTGTCTTTCATTATAGTCTATATTTTAAAGCATACTTTGTGAAATATAAGCATTGCTACTGCAGGTTTCTTTTCATTTCCATGTTCATGTACTATCTTTTCACTTTCAGTCTCTGTATGTCTTTAGATCTGAAGTGAGTCTTTTGTAGGCACCATATAGATGGATCATATTTTTTTGTTTCTATCCTGTAAGTCATCCTATGCTTTTGGATGGCGCATATCATCCACTGATGTTTAATGTGATCATTGACATGTATGTTACATATGTATTTATTTCCATTTTGTTAATTGTTTTCTGATTGTTTTGTAGTTTTTCTATGTTCTTTTCTCTTTCACTTAAAAAGACCCTATAATACTTTCTGTAAAAATTCAGTATTGATGAACTCTTTATATTTTTCCTTGTTTGAGAAGCTCTTTATCTCTCTTTTCATTCTTAGTGATAACCTTGTTGAGTAGAGTAGACTAGGGTGTAGGTTTTTTACTTTCAGCTCTTCTCCCTTTGAGTCTGCACAGTTTCTGCTAAAAAGTCAGCTGATAGTGTTATGGAAGTTCTCTTGAATGTGACTTTTTGTTTTTCTTTTGGTGCCTTTAGAATTTTCTTTTTATCCTGAACTTTTTCCAGAGTTTAATTATATGTTGTGATGTGGCTCTCTTTAGGTTCCTGACTCAGATCTGGATATCTGATTCTTTCTTCAGGTTCAGGAAGTTTTCAGCCATATAATTTCATTAAATATATTTTCTACCCCTTTTTCTCTTCTCCTTCTGAAGCTCTTATAAAGTGAACATTAATACACTTCAGTTGTCTCAGAAGTTCCTTAAACTCTTCTTACATGTGTACTTCTTTCTTCCTTTTTTTGTTCTGATTGGGTAATGTTTATTAATCTATCTTCCAGATTGCTTATGTTTTTCTATATCTACCAATCTCCTGTTAATCCCCTCTAGTGTATTTTTCACGTCAATTATTGTATTCTTTAGCTCTGTTTTTTCTTTAATATTTTCTTGTTCTTTGTTAAAATTCTCACTGTGTTAATCTATTCTTTACCCCAGTTCATTTAGCATTCTTATTATTATTGTTTTGGACTCTTTATCAGGTAAATTGTTTATTTATTTATGCTTCATTAGAAGTTTTCAGGGTTTTTTCCTTATTCTTTCAAATGAAAAATATTTCTCTGCCTTCTTACTTTAACTTTGTCTCTATGATGTTAAATGAAACAGTTACCTATAACAGTCTTGAAAGAATTTTCCTAGTGTGGGAGCATCCCTGTCAGTCTGCATACGCCCAGTGGCTTTGGTAGGAGAGTTGGATCTGAAGTGAACACAGGCCATGTCTTCCTCTAGGGTATTCTAACAGCTACTGCCTTGGTGAGAGGTAGGGCTGGAGTTGAAAGGGCTAGAGACAGAGCCAGGGCTGTTATGATCAGTGGTCATCACTGACCTGTAGGGGGCAGAATTGGGGCCCAAAAAGCTGGTGAAGGAGCCCTCAGGATGTTAACTTTCTCTCCGGCATGATGGAAGTCTCTGCCTTCATTTGGCATCATCTTTTCCCACATATTAGTATGTAGTTTATACAAAGAAAAGGGGGGATACTTTTTCTTGCTTGGAAAGTATCAGTTTTTACAGTGATGAATTAGATCAGGATGCTGAGAAAAGCATACTTCTAAATTATAATTGATCTGATAATTGATTAACATTCAGTTTAAAACTGAACTGGGCTTTACAGGCACCCATCACGGAGTAGGAGAAACAGTCTTACAGTACAAATATTACATACTCTAAAGAGACCATCACTCCTCAGACAGAGAAATTAGCAGGTGAAGTGGGGCTATGCCTAGGCCAGGAGATTCAGAAGCAGCAGCCAGAAGAATAGTGAGTTCTGCACCCAAGCAATAGCCACTGGGTTGGTGCCATCTCTTCTGGCCACTATCTTGCCCCTCACCAGAACCCTCTTAATTAGGCTTTGCAGGAGAGGTGGGAAGAGCTATTGTTGGATTTGGAGTCAGTTATATACAGAAGCAGAAGATATTAAGAGGTGGCAAGAATACACAGAAGAACTGTACAAAAAAGATCTTCACGACCCAGATAATCACTATGGTGTGATCACTCACCTAGAGCCAGACATCCTGGAATGTGAAGTCAAGTGGGCCTTAAGAAGCATCACTACAAACAAAGCTAGTGGATGTGATGTAATTCCAGTTGAGCTATTTCAAATCCTGAAAGATGATGCTGTGAAAGTGCTACACTCAATATGCCAGCAAATTTGGAAAACTCAGCAGTGGCCATAGGACTGGAAAAGGTCAGTTTTCATTCCAATCCCTAAGAAAGGCAATCCCAAAGAATGTTCAAACTACCGCACAATTGCACTCATCTCACACGCATAAAGTAATGCTCAAAATTCTCCAAGCCAGGCTTCAGCAATACGTGAACTGAGAACTTCCAGATGCTCAAGCTGGTTTTAGAAAAGGCAGAGGAACCAGAGATCAAATTGCCAATATCTGCTGGATCATCAAAAAAGCAAGAGAGTTCCAGGAAAACATCTGTTTCTGCTTTATTGACTATGCCAAAGCGTTCAACTGTGTGGATCACAATAAACTGTGGAAAATTCTGAAAGAGATGGGAATACCAGGCCACCTGACCTGCCTCTTGAGAAACCTGTATGCAGGTCAGGAAGCAACAGTTAGAACTGGACATGGAGCAACAGACTGGTCCCAAATAGGAAAAGGAGTATGTCAAGGCTGTATATTGTCACCCTGCTTATTTAACTTATATGCGGAGTACATCATGAGAAATGCTGGGCTGAAAGAAGCACAAACTAGGATCAAGATTGCTGGGAGAAATATCAATAACCTCAGATATGCAGATGACACCACCCTTATGGCAGAAAGCAAAGAAGAACTGAAAAGCCTCTTGATGAAAGTGAAAGAGGAGAGCGAAAAAAATTGACTTAAAGCTTAGCATTCAGAAAACTAAAATCATGGCATCTGGTCCCATCACCTCATGGGAAATAGATGGGGAGACAGTGGAAACAGTGTCAGACTTTATTTTTGGGGGCTCCAAAATCACTGCAGATGGTGACTGCAGCCAGGAAATTAAAAGACACTTACTGCTTGGAAGGAAAGTTATGACCAACCTAGATAGCATACTAAAAAGCAGAGACATTACTTTGCCAACAAAGGTCCATCTAGTCAAGGCTATGGTTTTTCCAGTGGTCATGTATGGATGTGAGATTTGGACTGTGAAGAAAGCTGAGTGCCGAAAAATTGATGCTTTTGAACTATCATTTTGGAGAAGACTCTTGAGAGTCCCTTGAACTGCAAGGAGATCCAACCAGTCCATCCTAAAGGAGATCAGTCCTGGGTGTTCATTGGAAGGACTGATGCTGAAGCTGAAGCTTCAATACTTTGGCCACCTCATGCGAAGAGTTGACTCGTTGGAAAGGACCCTGATGCTGGGAGGGATTGGGGGCAGGAGGAGAAGGGGATGACAGAGGATGATATGGCTGGATGGCATCACCGACTCGATGGGCATGAGTTTGAGTAAACTCCGGGAGTTTGTGAAGGACAGTGAGGCCTGGTGTGCTGCTATTCATGGGGTCACAAAGAGTCGGACACAACTGAGTGACTGAACTGAACTGATATGACCCTGGTTCCAGACTTCAAAGTCTAAACCAGAAACTCCCAGAGTATAACCTCCCCAAAGTAAGGCTTTTTTTCTCCTTTGATCCTTACTTGTCCCCACAGCCTACATCAGTGCCTGGCACAGAAGATGTACTGATGAGGGTTTGTTATAGTATTACTTGGTATATCTTCACACTGAATTAACAAGCAAATAATTCTCTTCTATACTTAGAATTTTTCTTATTTCTTCCTATTTCAATCTTCTTTTAAAAATTAAATGACACTATCATTATTAGTAGCTGAAATTTATTGAATGCTATGTGCCAAATACTGGTCTAAGTATTTCACACAAATTAACTCATTTACTTAAGCCAATTTGGTTAAATGTTCATAGCTCTTTTCCTATTCCATGTTTCACAATCAAAATTTCACAGATGTTATTGCTTTCACAACAAAATGTTTTCTCGCTGCAAAGTACTTCAATTTTCCAAACTACACATTTAGGGCTTATATCAGTGACCCCACAATCTGTCAGAGCAGATAGTTCTAGTTCTAATAACTATCTGTCTTTATTGTGTTGATATTGAGTGAGCCATAAAAAGACAAACGATGATCAAAAGAAATACTAATCAGAATTGATTTTGTTTGTAAGTATGTTGTTCATACATTTCAAATTTTCAGTGTATGAAATGGCTATCGGAAAAAATCATACTTGCTACAGGGTAAATTCCAGATCCTTTAATAATTTATGCAAGCCATATATAATCTGACCTCTGCCTTTTAATCAGCTTCACTCTCTGGCACGTCCCACTCCTGAACACACCAATGTTTCCTGTTCACATGTTCCTATTGTACTGCCCAGTGTGCCCTAAGCTAGAGTCCCTGACATTTCTCCCAACTGTGTGTTTTGCTGTTCTTTCCTATTAATGTGGATATCCAAACCCTTAGAAAGGGAAGTGTTATTTCCACATATTTTCAAAATTATGTCAATATAGCAACTAAGCAACAACAGCTAGTCGCTCAGTGAAAGCCAACTGTGACCGCATGGACTGTAGCCCACTAGGCTCCTTTGCCCATGGAATTCTCAGGCAAGAATATTGGAGTGGGTAGCCATTCCCTCCTCCAGGGGATCTTCTGTACCCAAGGATTGAACCCAGGTCTCCCGCATTGTAGGCAGATTCTTTACTGCATGAGCTACCAGGGAAGCTAAACATAGACTTGGGCAATTTGCTTTCTGCTCCAGAAATTTCCAAATCAAAGCAATTGTAGAAATGTCCGATAGAAAGACTTGGAGATTCAATTTGTGGTAGTCATTTATCCCCTAAATCCACACTGATACATCATTTGCATATTTGAAAGTCAGGATCATTCTTAGACACTTACAAAGTTGTATTCATAAAAATGAGAGAGTAAGTTTCAGTCTTAAATTTCATACTTTCATTTCTAAAATGTAATTCATTTACTAACTCCTTTTAAATAGTGTTGTCAGGAAAAATTGCAACTTTTCCTGTTGTTCTGTGATGGAAATGGAAGTGATCTTTCATGAAGATTGTATGTATGTGTGTGTGTGTGAGAGATATGTATTATGATTGGATTTAGATTGGGAAATTCTTTAAGGGGGCCTTTTAGATATACAAGTGTAAATCCAATTCTATTCCAGAAAGGAATATTTCCATATACTGAAATACTAAATGTTCTGCCCAGTATCTTTTGAGTTTTTATGTCTGAACTCTGCGTGGGAGAGCCCTAATGGAAAGATACATAGTCATGAGGGGTAAGTCTGGGGGTTAGGAGAGTAATGGTAGATCCCTGGCAGAGAGATATGGAACTAGAAACTTCTGTTTACTATCTGATAAAAGAGAACATATGATGAGATTTCTATGATTCCCTTCCCCAGGCTACATTGTAATTTTTTATTATCTCAGTGAAAGTTCCCTGTTATTTGAGTAAAACTTTCTTAAAATGATAAACTTTAAGGAATCATAGGATGGATGTGTTCTCAAACTTAGGAGAGCTCGAATCTCCTGGAGGAGTAATATTGACCTAGCAATCTGTGATCAATATAGATGTCCAGACAAGCAGCTGAAATTGAAGATGCCAAGTGACATACAGGAAGCATTAGTGAAACAATAAAATGCTCCTAAAAGTCACCAAGAAATTTTTATGGAAGGAAACTTGATAACATTATTTTCTGTAAATCAGGCAAGAGAGGGAAATGCAAACTATTGTTATTTGGTTTTTAAAGAGAAGGAGTCACATAGAAGGGTGAAGAATTTAGGGACCTCAAGTTCCTATAAAAAAAAAGTCAGATATAATCAAAATGATTCACAAAATGTAAGAATTTATGACAAGTAACACTTAATATAATCATTAATGTTTATTGATTTGTTGCTATTGTTCAGTCACTAAATCATGTCCAACTCTTTGTGACCCCAAGGACTGCAGCCTGCCAAGCTCCCCTATCCTTCTCTATCTCCCAGAGTTTGCATAAATTCATGTCCATTGAGTCAGTGCTGATCCTTTCTCCTGCCTTTGATCTTTCCCAGCATTAGGGTCTTTTCCAGTGAGTAAGCTCTTCATATAAGGTAGCCAAAGTATTGAAGCTTCAGCTTCAACATCAGTCCTTCCAATGAATATTCAGGGTTAATTTCCTTTAGTATCAACTGGTCTGATCTGCTTTCAGTCCAAGGGATTCTCAAGAGTCTTTTTCAACACCACAGTTCAAAAGCATCAATTCTTCAGCACTCAACCTTCTTTGTGGGCCAACTCTCACATCTGTACATGACTACTGGAAAAACTGTAGATTTAACTATACAGACCTTTGTCAGTGAAGTGATGTCTTTGCTTTTTAATATGCTGTTAGATTTGTCATTTTTCCTTCCAAGCAGCAAATATCTTTTATTTCATGGCTGCAGTCACCGTTTACAGTGATTTTGGAGCCCAAGAAAAGAAAATCTGTCCCAGCTTCCACATTTTCCCTTCCTGTTTGCCATGATGGCACTGGATACCATGATCTTAGTTTTTATTAATGTTGAATTTATTGATTATGTAATGTTAATTATATAATTATGTAATTATTTGATTTTGTTAATAGTGTAATTAATCATTAATGTTTATTTTCAATAGTTCCTCATTATTCAGGGAAATTCATTTTGGCTTTCAGGACTGAACCAAGGTAATTAATGCTGTATCCAGTATATTCTTTGACTACTGATAGATAGAGGCAGTAGTTCAGGGAAGAAAACATGATCAGCCAATAACTCCCAAACCTGATCATTTTCTTCTCTACTAAAGATGTCTTTGCCTCCTACACTGGAAGAGAAACACCTCTTAATTAGCTGTCAAAGAAACAGAAACAGTGAAATAGAAAAAATGAAAAATAGAAATAGTAAAAGATAATTTAGATAATAATGGATCCTATAGAAAATCCATACAGTAAATTTTTTAATTATAACAAAAACTGGAACACAGGTAAATGGTAAATCATTTTATCATATGTTATATAAATGATTTGCATTTTATATTCATTTTTCAGTAATTAAATGTTTTATATTTTCACTAACTTTACTGAGGATTCATAACTGATATTTCTTTGACATCTTGAGTTTAACTCATTTTAAATTAATATTCTACTTGGAGGGAGTACATTTTTCCTGCTACTCATGTGGAAGACAAAAGATAAAGATGGTAAAGAATTTGTTTTTTATCTTTTAGTTTGATGTTATTTAATTTTGTTTTTTATTGATATTCTAGGTAAAAATGAATATTGCAATAGCCTCCTGTTCACTCTCCACTGGTATCTTTACCGTCTCTAAGCATTCCTGACACACACAAAGAATTCTTTTTTCACACATTGAAAAGCTTCCTTCATGTCAAACACCCGTCTTTCTGAATTTGTATTGCCTACATAATATATGTGAATTGTTTTTGTCTGTGCAGTTTTCCCTACTTATTCCATAATAGAGTTCTTCTTTCCTTTGGGGAAGCTATTCTATGAGATTATATGAGTCTGGTGACTCCCCATGAAATACAGACAATGGAATATGATACAGGACTAGCCAAAGTTCTCCCATCTTCCTGGACCTTGTGACTTATTCAGGAATACATGTGAAAGACTCAAGCCAGGTTAAACAGAATCTCCTCTGAAGCTTTTCTTCTGGAACTATCAGAAAAGCCCTACCTTATTGGAGTTGATAGGCTGATGGGATATCAGGTGGGGCTGTAGTAAGCCAACTGCCATATCATGTAGCCTGAGCCTGTTCAAGAAGTGAAGAACAAGACAGAATACTCACACTTCCCTTTAAGTCCTGAATCTGACTGGCACTGAAACTTCAGTGCTCTTAGACTTCTTGATGCATGAACCAGTGTATTGTCTTTTGATAAAGCTTCTTTGAGTTGTATTTCTGTCATTTACTAGAAGGATTCCTGACTCATAAACTGATTCTTGAATTGTATGGTCTATTGCCCCATCCATGTGCCAGGATATCCTGTTACTTTATTCCTATACCCCTTTCCCTGTGAGACTTGCTTACCTAAACTGTGTACCTATTGACTTTTGTCCCATGTTATTTCCATCTTGTTGGATATTGTAGCTACTCAGTTTAATAAGCAAGTCAGTCTCCAGAGCCTAGCTCTGGCCCACAGTAAATAACGGTAGGCCATGAACAATGCCAGCTATGTTTGAAAACAGTATTCTTCACAGAACAGAATTAGCAATGGCAAAACTCATTGAATTTCTGTGAACTCCTAGACAGATTAACAAGGTTTTATTTTGTCACTATCAAAGTAAATTACCAGGACATGGTGGGTGTTACCATCTCTTTTTTGCCGAAAATCTTTGATATTTAAAACCTATCTTTGCTAATTCTAATAAAGTGTCTCTTCTTTAAACAAATCAGATTCGTGTCTTATATGATGCTCATGTAGTTATTCAACAATATTAATTGACATTTACTCTAAGACAGATATTATTCTAGGCATAAGGGTCATGTCAAAGAAATGGGCAAGGAATTTAGAATTTATAGTCTAGGAAGATGAGATGGCTAACAAAAAAACTCAATGAAACAAAGGAAGGTGAGATGGGATGCTCCTTAACCCTGAGTCAGGGAAGCTTTTCTGATGATTGCAACATAAGTGTAGTGACCTGAGCAAAGTGAGGAAGGGACCCATGAGACAGTCAGGAGAAGAGCATTCCAGGTAGAAGAAACTCTGTGTGCAAAACTCCTGAAGTTGCTTCTCTCAGAACAGCAGCAAAGCTTGTGTGGCCGAAGTAGAATAAACAGGGAGGGGGAAGTGATAGGAGTCAAGGCTGGAAAGTCAAGAAGAGGAAGGTTGGCTTTATAGCCACTACAAAGCTCTGGCTGCTACTCTCAGTGAGCTGGAAAGTCACTGGTCAACAAAGTAATAAGACCTGACCTTACATTTGTGAAAAGGTCTTTCCAGCTGCTGTCTGATAAATAAACCAAATACTGAAATAAGTGTAGAAGTAGAAAGACTAGTTAATAGCTTATTGGTATAATGCAAACAATATTACAGTGGCTTGGGCAGTGGTAATAATGGTAGAATTGATGGTAAATAGTGAGATTCTATATGCATTTTGAACAAAGATTAAGTTGTTTTAGTTAGTAGGATGAATATGGTGACAGATTGTATTTAGTTTGGACATGTTAAGCCTAAGATGCCTATTAGACATTCAAGTGGACATGCTAAGTAGACAGTTGAGTATATGAGTCTGGAGTTCAGCAGAAACAGCTAGTTTAGATGTATAAACTTGAAAGTTATTAATTTGGCTGATCATCTAGGAAGTGATATGAGACATCTGAGAGCTAAATCATGGACCCTCCAATTTAGAGTGAGGAGAGATGGGTAAGGATCAGCAAATGATATTGTGAAGGAGTAGCTAGTAAGGAAAAAGCATACTGAGAGAGGAGGTAGGAGACAGACAGAGAGACAAAGAATGAGAAGGACAGAGATATTCCAGAAGGCAAGTGAAGAAAGTGAGAATTCAGAAACGCTCAATATTATTAAATATTACATGAGAACAGAGAATTGACCATTGTACTTGGCAATGAACAGGTCATTGGAGACCTTGACAAGAGCTGATTCAGCGAATTAAAAGCCCAATTGGCCTGGATTCAGAAAAAAGATTAGAAGAGAACAGTAGAGACAGCAAACATTGACAATATTTTTTTAAAGCTTTACTGGAAAGGAGATTGAGAAAGGACAGTTGCAAGAGAGATATATATTAGAGATATAGCTTATTGGTATGATGTTGGGAATGATGGTATGAGAATTGGTATGATGTTGTTAAAAGGGGGAAATCGATGATGCCATAGAGTGTTTTAGGGGGGCAAGGTGGCCCAAACCAGAAAACACAACAGGGCTTAAAATGAAAATGGGGCAAGAGACAAATCCAAAAAAGCAGCCAAGATGGAAT
Organism: Odocoileus virginianus; assembly: GCF_023699985.2. Lineage (NCBI taxonomy): Eukaryota > Metazoa > Chordata > Mammalia > Artiodactyla > Cervidae > Odocoileus > Odocoileus virginianus. The sequence continues at coordinate 37,088,050 of NC_069697.1, forward strand.
CGATGATGGGAAGATGCAAAAGATAGAGCAAGGATTCAAAAAATCAGATAAGAGAATATGGAATGGGCAGAAAGTCAGGTTAGTAACTAAGAGTAGAGCTTGTAAGGGAGAACAATTTGGCATAGGGAACAAGATCAGAGACAGAGAGAGTAGCATAGAAAATTACTGAAATACTGGGATGAAAAGCCAGTTACATCTTGTCTAGGAATCCAGAAGTTAGTTATAAAGGAGGATGTTTCTCCACAATGATATCCTTACTTCTCAGAAGCTACACTACACTATATGTTAAAGGGAAATGACTATTCCTAACCCAGAACACAGGGGTCATCACAGAGGGATTTCTTCGTCAGTACATTCTAACAATTTGACAGACAGTGAAGTCTCCTTGGATTGCCCTCCATGGTTTCCGTATGTGGATTCCGCAGTTAAACCTCCCTGTACATGAGCTGGAGCCAAAAACACAGAGGTCCCTTAGGAGATTCAAGCTCTGAATAGACAATGAGCAGCTCTAGGACTTAAATGGTCTTCACTGAGCAATGACTAGTCATTTAAATGTATGAAGATTAATCTTTATGATTCCAAATGATGAATTATGAGAGCATGAAAAATGAATGAACTTAACGGTTAATATGAATTTGAATCCGCTCTTCAGTTTACTTTAGAAATATTTCATGGATCTCAGTTTATCTCATTTATATAAATGGGGTAATATTTATCTCAAAAGTTATTTTAAGAATTAGATCAGATGGCATATGTGAAATCAACTATCACAGTTCCTGAAGTCCTCAGGAAATGCTTTATTTTCTTTGCTACCCTCTTTCCTTTCCTTTTCTTTTTGCTCACTCCATCCTTCCTTCATTCTCAAACAGTCCCTGACCTTCCCTCCTTTTCTTCATTTCCTTTTTAGGCACTAAATAGCATTTAGATGTTTACTCAGAATATTCTCTTTAAATACATTATTTCTTTATCACCGTCTGTCATTAGAAAGTGTGATAAAGGTCTAAATTCATGTACTTACAAGAAACATAAGTCCACTATTTGTTACAGAATCTTATTACTTTAATTCTAACTTGCATCTTAAATTACTTAATTATATTTATTTCATAATATCTCTGCCCCTGAAATTTAGCATGACCTCTCAGAAGGTTTCCCACTGATCCACTTTTGTGAATTTTATTTTGGGTTAGATAGAGTAATAGTGCATTCCTTACAATTTCCTATGTAGGTAACAGAAGTTTTCACTTTTTTGTTGTTAAGTAGATATGGCTATTACATTTTTTGTATATTGGTTTATAAATGTAAGATCTTAGATATATCAAAATAGCTCCAGCCTGGGAAAAAAAATAGCTGTCTTTAAACAACTCCCCTGAAAGCAAACTCTGTCTCCTCTTCCTGTTTACATAATACATGTTATTTTTGCTTGGAAAAAAATTCTTGAACACTTAACAGCCACAGCAGCTTTCCTGTTTGCTTAGACTTCCATCATCTCAGAAGCATCACTAGGGTGTGGTATTTGCTCTAGCAGCAGGATGACTAATGGTCTTTCTTGTTGATTCTTATCTAAATCATCAAATTCTCTTCATTGATAGTTTCTCAATAGTTTCTACTTAGCTTGATTCAAATAATTTTGCATAAGATTGTAGGCCATTTCAGACCTAATGAAGGATTTTTGTGTGTGTGTGAAACAAAGTATTCTGAGGGATTCTTGTCTTCTTCAGGGTATGAGTGAAGTACAGATCTGTTCACTCAGGCAAACTGCCCTCCTATAGAAACCATATGTCTGGTTTTAGATTTTAACCATGTACAACGCACATTAGCACTGTCCGAGAGTAATCTTTGATGCCAGTCTTTTTCAGAACTTCATCATTAGCTCGCTTCTGAAGTTTAAATTAGTTACTCATTATTAGAATGATTAAAATATGTTTAAATATGTTAAAATATGTTCTTTACAAAAATAATATTATTCCTTTAGGAAAAGAGCAAATTTTAAAAATTCCTGCCGTAAGTCCTAAGACTCTCACCTACTAAGAAACATCACCATTATCACAGAAACACGGAAAAATTGCGTATGCCATGTTCCTTCTAGTTTAAACCAGCAACATTAAACACCAAGTATATGTGCCAATTATCTTGTCTTCAAGCATTCTGTCTAAAATAACTTTGAACAAGTAAGAGTAATTTTAAGGTTTTAAAAAAGGTTTTGGCATTCTTTTCCCTGAGAGGACAAACCTTGTCCAAAAACTGAAGTTATTAAATCTGTTGAAGGAACAGAAAGCATTAGTTTTTGATGTCAACCTACTGTGGATTTGTTTATCCAGTCAATTCATCCGGGAATTAAAATGGCTAAGAAGCCTGGTGGAGGAGATGAGCTGACATCAGGAAACCTGTCATTGTTAATTCCCTGGAAGTCTTGGAGGGAGCTTGGCAACAGGATTTGTTTCATCCATGTGTTCTTCTGTGCACAAGAGTCTCTTGGCTCTGTGGTAGTTCTCTCAGATATGGAAGAGAGAGTGGGCCATTGAATTCAGCAGTTCATTTACTTTGGGGAAATAAGTGATTTACTCTAGTATGGGTATGTAGCTTAAAATATTTATATAGCATGATGACATTTGTTTAGCATATTCTCTGAAACCCACAGTTTAAAGCTTAATTCTTCTTGGAAACTTTTTTTGACATAAACTCAATAAAACTTCTATGATTGCTTAGAATCCCAGAGATTCTTAGAATTACTTAGAATCCCAGAGATTGCTTAGAATCTCAGAGATAAGAGTTGCTTATCTCTGGGTTAAGCTTTATTTTTTTGACAAAATATTGACAAGATAAAAAAATGCATGGTCAGCAACTGTCAGAAAGTCTGGAGTTATTTGGGCAAACAGCCCATTTTTTTGATGCTATTTTTTGCTTTTAAATTTATTCTAATTAAACTATGACTTAGTCCAGCATTAATTTGGATTCCAAGAGATTTTAAAGTTCTTCATTGATTGAAAATTTTTTTAATAATATATTCTATGATAACTCAGTTGCCAGATTTATCAGTGTTTGGGATAGACACCACAATTATAAAATTTATCCCTGTGCTTAGGTACTAAGATTTCTGCCTCTCACAATCCTAATGAGGTGCATATAACCGTCTCTCACAAAAAGAGGCTGTGGTATTTGCTCCCTGCCCCCAGTGCCTCGGGCTTTACTTTTCAAAATGTTCTTAAATATATTTGACTAAGTAATTACTAATTTTTAAAAATGATTTCAGGGACAGGAAACTCACACTTTCAAAAGGCAATGCCTGGTATAGATATTGAAATCTTAAATATTTTTATTTAAGATTTAAGGCCACTTGAAATCTTAAATACTTTTCTTCAGTGTCAGTCATATATAACTGCAAATGTAAAAGATTATTTTTAACCAGCTGCATGCTAGTGTAGGCAACACCCTAAGCACACCAAACATACACACACTCAGATACACTCTCCCTAAGTAAATAACAAGAATCAATCTCCATTCATGTCTTTATGTTTGAGAGAGATTTTGTGGGGACAAAGTTTACTCTGATAGGAGAAGTTTGAAACATAAGTTAGAACATGAAAAGCATGAGAGAGATAGGGAGGACTTTCTCCTTTCCTAAGTATTTGAGATTGATTTTCAGCCCTTGAAGAATTAAGACCAAAAGCTTATAACCCTACTCCAAGGGAGACTATAAGGCTCTGAGCAAAAAGAGAACTACCTTGGGAGCCCATGTTAAAAAGTGGGGCTCCGGGCTGCATTAGGATGCCCACCCCATGTCAAGATTGTATCTCTATAAAGCCCTGTGTGCTTTTGTTTGTTTGGCTTACCTTTTTATTTTTTATTGGGGAATAGCTGGATAACAGTGTTGTGGTAGTTTCAGGTGATCAGTGAAGGGACTCAGTCACACATATACACGTGTCCATTCTCTCCTAAGCCCCTCTCCCAAGTAGGCCGCCACATAACATTGAGCAGAGTTCCATGTGCTACACAGTAGGTTCTGTTTGGTTACCGTCTTAGATGCAGCAGTGTGTACACGTCCATCCCAAACCCCCTAGCTGTGGATACCTGGGTACTCAAAGTTGTGGTAGAGTTCAGTCAATATCCTTGCCGTAGACACTGGGGATCTTGTGATGGGCAGTCGTGGCACTCTAAGGCTTCTACAAAAGATTTGGGACTTTCTTAACATTCTAGAGCAGAGACTGGCAAATTTCTTCAATAAAGCACCAGATGGTAAATATTTTTGATGTTCATGCACATGTTATCTGTCACATTGTGTCTCCTCTTCCCAGTATCTTCCTACTCCTCCTTTACATCCTTCAAGCAAATCCTTTAAAATATATTTTTTGAATACATTTTGTAGTGTAGGCTATAAAAAATAGGCCTTGGCTGTATTGGGCCAACTATCTGTAGTTTCCTCAACTCTGTCCTTAAAGGTAAATAGAGAGTGGACAAATGATCTGAAATAAGGCCCTGTATTTGTCAAAATGTGCTAACTTCTGTTGCAAACAATTCCCAAACCCCAAGACTTAATGAAACAGTGAACTGTTGTTGATTCCCATCAAGGTTCAATGTGGAGGTGAGTTGGGGTAGAGCCTGTTGTAAGGGACTTCATATGCCCTGGAAGTCCTTAGGTACCCAGGTTGTTTTTATCCAATGTGTATCACTAAGGCCTTCTGAGTCTTCCACTGAGTCTTTGCACATGGCTAATGGAGGAGGGAAGAGTGACTGAAGCAGGATCTTAATAGGAGATTTTAAGGGCTAGACTTGTAAATATTGAGCTTTACTGAACTCAGTGTGATGGCCATATCTGAGAGAGGGACTGAAAATGTAATTAGCAGTGTCAGTGGGGCACAGATATTAGAAACCACTAGCCATCTCTGGGAAGTAGTCACAAGTAGACTGTCAGCAGCAGTGTGCAAACTTTTGAGAATAAGGGAGGCAGGAATCATGAAGAGAGGTAGGAAAAGGTAGAAAGGAAGGGAGTGAAGATAAATCTCTTCCCACTTAATAGAAATCTTAGGAGCTGGTTATGTCCACATGCTGCACACAAGGATACAAATTTTGCTAGAAGAATTTAAAATGATAGGTGATAGATAAGTAGTAGTCAAATTAGGTGAATATTGAAGTAAAAAATTAGAAAGTAATATTCCCCAACTTGATAATTTTCATTGGCAATCTTTCCAATGCAGAATGGAAGTTGAGGTCGTTAAGATAAAAAATTTCTAATATTATTTTATTTTGATCAGGACGTAAATGATCCACTAATCACACTTGCCAGTAGTTAGGATTATTTTTTGCAGACTCTAGTTTTGTCATTATACATGAATATTTCAATTTCATCTCATCTTCTCAGTCAGTAGGAAATGACCTTTGTTTGACATTGTTTATTTTGTTGTAAATGGTGCTTAAAAAGCTTCCATTGATATCACTGTGGGAAATTCAACCATTATAGCAGAAATTTACACTTATAAAACCACAGTTAAAGCAGAAAGCTCTATGTAAGCATTTGCTAGTAATCGCACCCCCATAGATCAGTACAATTACATAGGATGTTTCGAAGATAAAAGTATATCAGGAAGCATTTTCGCTGTGTTATGTATTTTCCTTAAGAGAGAAGTTACTTGTTTTGATTTTCAAGAGCCCAGGACATCTTTCTAAGCTAACAAAGTTCAGTGACTTCAAAAGACACTTTGTAAATTTTGCCAATTTTCTATAAACCATTGAAAATATTTGGATTACAAATCTGTCCAAAAGAATTATCATTGTTTGAATTGTAATAGTATAATGTCAAGTTTCCCTAAATTTATTTGTAGTTCTAGTGCTATTGCAATTAAGTTATCAAGAGGTTTGTGTAGGTGTCTATGTGAAAGTTAATGAATTGATTTTAAGGTTTATATGAAATAAAGAAGAAGCTAGAAAAAAAAACCCTACAAGTATATCAATTATATTTCAATAAAACTGAAAGAAAGAAAAAAATGTAAGATAATAATGAAGAATATTAAGCAGAGGACTTACAATTCCAGATACCAAGATTTATGGTAAAACTACAATAATCACAACAATGTAGTATTGCATAAGGACAGTAAATAAGCCAACAAAATAAAATAGAGATTCCAGAATTCAACACACATATATGCAATCAAAGACAAAAGTGTCACTGACAACCAGTGGAGAAATAAAGTGATGTTTTGTTTTAATAAATGGTGCTGGGCCAAGCAGTTAATTTATATGAAAAGCAAATATTGACTCATAGTACATCACCATTTCAGTTCAGTTCAGTCGCTCAGTCATGTCCGACTCTTCGCAAAACCACAGCTCACCAGGCCTCCCTGTCCATCAGCAACTCCCAGAGTCCACACAAACCCATGTCCATTGAGTCAGTCATGCCATCCAACCACCTCACCCTCTGTCGTCCCCTTCTCCTCCTGCCCCCAGTCCCTCCCAGCATCAGGGTCTTTTCCAATGAATCAACTCTTCACATCAGGTGGCCAAAGTATTGGGGTTTCAGCTTCAACACCAGTCCTTCCAATGAACACCCAGGACTGATCTCCTTTAGGATGGACTGATTGGATTTCCTTGCAGTCCAAGGGGCTCTCAGAGTCTTCTCCAAGGCCACACTTCAAAAGCTTCAATTTTTCAGCGCTCAGCTTTCTTCACAGTCCAACTCTCACATCCATACACGACTACTGGAAAAACCATAGCCTTGACTAGATGGACCTTTGTTGACAAAGTGATTTCTCTGCCTTTTAATATGCTGTCGAGGTTGGTCATAACTTTCCTTCCAAGGAGTAAGAGTCTTTTAATTTCATGGCTGCAATCACCATCTTCAGTGATTTTGGAGCCCAGGAAAATAAAGTCAGCCACTATTTCCACTGCTTCCCTATCTATTTGCCATGAAGTGATGGAACCAGATGCTATGATCTTAGTTTTCTGAATGTTGAGCATTAAACCAACTTTTTCACTCTCCTCTTTCACTTTCATCAAGAGGCTTTTTAGTTCTTCTTCACTTTCTGCCATAAGGGTGGTGTCATCTGCATATCTGAGGTAACTAATATTTCTCCCAGCAATCTTGATTCCAGCTTGTGCTTCCTCCAGCCCAGCGTTTCTCATTATGTACTCTGCATATAAGTTAAATAAGCAGGGGGACAATATGCAGCCTTGACATACTCCTTTTCCTATTTGGAACCAGTCTGTTCCATGTCCTGTTCTAACTGTTGCTTCCTGACCTTCATACAGGTTTCTCAGGAGGCAGATCAGGTGGTCTGATATGCCCATATCTTTCAGAATTTTCCACAGTTTATTGTGATCCACACAGTCAAAGGCTTTGGCATAGTCATTAAAGCAGAAATAGATGCTTTTCTGGAACTCTCTTGTTTTTTTGATGATCCAGCGGATGTTGGCAATTTGATCTCTGGTTCCTCTGCCTTTTCTAAAACCAGCTTGAACATGTGTAATTTCATGGTTTACGTATTGCTGAAGCCTGGCTTGGAGAATTTTGAGCATTACTTTACTAGTGTGTGAGATGAGTGCAATTGTGTGGTAATTCTATGGCATTGCTTTTATTTGGGGTTGGAATGAAAACTGACCTTTCCCAGTCCTGTGGCCACTGCTGAGGTTTCCAAATTTGCTGACATGTTGAGTGCAGCACTTTTACAGCATCATCTTTTAGGATTTGAAATAGCTCAACTGGGATTCTATCGCCTCCACTAGGTTGTGATTTCCTTCTTCATGATGGCTGTATATCCAGTGCCTAAAATGTTAGTTGCACATAGTGTTGAAGCTGAAGCTCCAATACTTTGACCACCTGATGTGAAGAACTGACTCATTGGAAAAGACCCTGATGCTGGGAAAGCTTGAAGGAAGGAGGAGAAGGGAATGACAGAGGATGAGATGGTTGGACGGCATCACTGACTCGATTGACATGAGTTTGAGCAAGCTCTGGGGTTTGTTGATGGACAGGGAAGCCTGGCGTGCTGCAGTCCATGGGGTCACAGAGCAGGACACGACTGAGCAACTGAACTGAGCTGTACTATTTTGATGACTGTAGCTTTGTAGTAAAGTCTGAAGTCAGGGCATCTAATTCCTCCAGTTCTGTTTTTCTTTCTCAAGATTGCTTTGACTATTTGGAGTCTTTTTTATTTCCATAAAAAGTTTTCTAAAAATTTTGTTCTCATTCTCTGAGAAATGTAATTGGTAATTTGATAGGGATTGAATTGCATCTTTAGATTGTTTCAGATAGTATAGTTATTTGACAATATTGATTCTTCCAATCCAAGAACATGGTATATATTTTCACCTGTTTATGTCATATAAGATTTCTTTCATCAGTATATTATAGTTTTCAGAGTATAAGTATTTTACCTCTTTGGGTAGATTTATTCCTATGTATTTGATTCTTTTTGATGCAATGATAAATCAGATTGCTGCCTTAATTTCTCTTCCTGACCATTCACTGTTTGTGTATAAAAATGCAAGAGATTTTTACGTGTTAATTTTGTATCAGGTACGTTTCCTTAATTCATTGATGGGTTCTGATAATATTCTGGTAGCATCTTTAGTAGTTTTTATGTACAGTATCATGTCATGTGCAACAGTGACAATTATACTTCTTATCCAATTTGGATTCCTTTCATTTATTTTCCTTCTCATGAAAATACATGACTGACATGTTAAGGACTTCCAAAACTATGTTGAATAAAAGTGACAGGAGTGGACATCCTTGTCTTGTTACAGATCTTAAAAGGAATGCTTTCAGCTTTTCACCATTGAGAATAATGCTGGCTATGGGTTTTCATATATGGCCTTTATTATATTGAGATAGGCTCCTCCTATGCCCACTGTCTGGATAGTTTTTATCATAAATGGGTGCTGAGTTTTCTCAAAATATTTTTCTTTATGCATTGAGATAATCATAGGGTTTTTATTCTTCAAGTCATTTGTGTGGTGTATCACACTCATAGATTTGCAGATATTGAAGGATCCTTGTATTCTTGAGGTAAATCTCACTTGATTATGATGTATGATCCTTTTAATATGTTGTTGGACTTGATTTTGCTAGTATTTTATTGAGGCTTTTTGCAACTATACTTATCAGTGATATTGGCCTGTAATTTTCTTTTTGTAATATCTCTACCTTGTTTTGGTATTGAAGTGATGGAGGTCTCATAGAATGAATTTGGGAGTGTTCCTTTCTCTGCAATTTTTTTTTGGAATAGTTTCATAAGGGTAAGAGTGACTCAGTGGTAAAGAATCTGCCTGCAATGCAGGATCCAAGTTTGATCCTTGAGTTGGGAAGATCGTCTGGAGAAGGAAATGGTAACCCACTCTAGTATGCTTGCCTGGGAAATCCCATGGACAAAGGAGCCTGGCGGGCTACATTCAGGGTCAGAAAGGAATCAGACATGACTTGGCGACTAAAGAACAGCAGAGGGGTAGGTGTTAACTCTTCTCAAAATGTTTGTTAGAATTTGCCTGTGAAGCCATCTGGGCCTGGACTTCTGTTTGTTGGAAGTTTTTAAACCACAGCTTCAATTTAATACTTGTGATTGATCTGTTCATATTTCCTATTTCTTCTTTGTTCAGTCTTCGAAGTTGTACCCTTCTAAGATTTTGTCCATTTTTTTCTAGGTTGTCAGTTTTTGGTTTGTTTTTTTTTTTTTTTTTTTGGCATTTGATTGGTTTAGCGGTTTCTTATGACTCTTTCTGTTTCTGTTGGTTTAGTGGTTTCTTATGATTCTTTGTGTTTCTGTAGTGTCCATGGTAACTTCTCTTTTTCATTTCTAGTTTTATTGATTTGAGCCTTCTCCCATTTCTCTTGATGAGTCTAGCCAGAAGGTTATCAATTTTGTTTATCGTTTCAAAGAACCAGCTTTGACTTTCATCGATCTTTTCTACTGTATTTCATTTATTTCTTCTCTGATTTTTATGATCTCTTTGATTCTTCTAACTTTGGGCCTTTGTTTTTGTCTCTGTAGTCACTTTAGGTGTAAGATTAGGTTATTTATTTTGGATTATTTTTATTCCCTGAGGTAAAATTGCATTTTCATTAATTTCCCATATGTTTTGGATTGTTGTATTTTCATTGTCATTTGTCTCTCTCTTTCTCTCTCTTTTAATTTCCTATTCAATTTCTTCAGTGTTCCATCGGTTGTTTAGTAATGTGCTGTTTAACCTCTACATTTTTGTGTTTTTACAGTTCTTTTCCTCTTGACACTGATTTATAATTCATAGAATTTTGTTCACAAAATATGCTTGATATGATTTTAATTTTCTTAAATTTGCCATAGCTCACTTTGTGGCCCAGTATGTGATCTATCCTGGAGATAGTTCCATATGCATTTGAAAAGAATGTGCATTATGCTACTTTCAGATGAAATGTTCTGCAAATATTAATGAAGTACATTGGTCTAATAAGTTATTTAAGACCTGTGTTTCCTCATTGATTTTTCTGTTTGGATGATTTGTCCATTGATGAAAGCAACTTGTTGAAGTCCTTCACTATTATTGTGCTACTGTTGATTTATCCTTTTATGGCTGTTAATATTTGCCTTACATATTGAGTGCTCCTATGCTGTGTGCGTAAATATTTACAAATGTGAACGATTTCCTACCTTTATTATCTGTTTGCCTTTACTGATAAGCTGCCCATTGGTAATTTCCTTATTTCTAATTGTGTCCCTTTTTCTGCCTAAAGAAATTCCTTTAGCATTTGTTGTAAAGCTGGTTTGGTGATACTGAATTCTCTTAGCTTTTGCTTGTTTGTAAAATTTTTGATTTGTTGTGAACTCTGAATGAGAGCTTGCTGGATATAATATTCTTGGTTGTACGTTTATCCTTCCCATCACCTGAGATATATCATACCATTCCCTCATGGCCTACAGATTTTCTGCTAAAAACTCATCAGATAACCAAATGGGAATTCCCTTGCATATTACTTGTTGCTTTTTCCTTGTTGCTTTTAATATTTTCTCTTTGTCTTTACTCTTTGCTAGTTTAATATGTTTCTTGGCTTGCTCATCCTTGGGTTTATCCTGTGGGACTGTCTGTACTTCCTGGACTTAAATGAATGTTTCATTTCCCAAATTAGGGAAATTTTCAGCTATAATCTCTTTAAATATTTTCTCATGCTCTTTCTCTCTTTTTTCTCCTTCTATGACCCCTGTAATGCTAATATTGGTGGTTTAATGTTGTCCCAAAAGTTTCTGAGACTGTCCTCATTTCTCTTCATTCTTTTTTTTTTTATTCTGTCCCATGGCAGTGATTTTCATCACTGTCTTTCAGCTCATTTATTTGTTCTCAGCCTCAATTTTTCAGCTATTGATTCCTTCTAGTGTATTTTTCATTTCAGTTAAAGTATTTTTCATCTCTGTTTGTTCTTTAATTCTTCTCTCTCTCAAACATTTCTTATGTCTTCTCAATTTGCACATCCATTCATTTTCCAAGATCTTGCATCATTCTTACTATCATTACTCTGACTTCTTTGTCAGGTAGATTGCCTATCTCCACTTTACTTAGTTGTTCTAGGTTTTTATCTTATTCCTTCTTCTGGACCATATGTCTCTGTCTTTTCATTTTGCCTAACTTTCTGTGTTTGTGGTCTCCTTTCCACAGGCTAAAGTTTGTAGTTCCTCTTGCTTCTGGTTTCTGCTGCCTGGTAAGTGAGGTTGTTACAGATTCTTATGCAGGCTTCTTTTGGGAAGGACTAGTTCCTGCTCACTGGTGGATGGAGCTGGGTCTTGTCCCTCTAGTAGGCGTGGTTATGTCAAAGGGTGTGTCCAGGGGCAGCTGTCAGCTCAATATGACTTTAGGCAGCCTGTCTGCTGGTGGGTGTGTCTGTGTTCCCCCTCTGCTGGTTGTTTGGCCTGAGGCATCCAAGAATCAGAACCTGAGGTCTGTTGGGTTGGACCAGGTCTCAGTGCCACAATGGTGGACCTCCTGAAGAGCTCACTCAGCAAATACTCCTTGGGGCCAGTGCCACTGGGGACCTTTCCCCCACTCCCGCATGCCACTGAACCTCACTGCATGCTGGATTTTATCCCCTTTATATGGGGATGTGCAAGGGTGACAGCCCATGCAAACCTTTGGAATTATGGAGATAGTGAGCAGCATCAACAGCCCACATGTCTCCAGGACAGCAAGGGCAGTGATTGGTGCCAATTTCTATGTCTCTTAGAGATGGCAGCCCACACACTTCCAGGACAGCAAAGGCAGCAACCAAATCTTGATTTTAATTCATCTCTTGTTTGTAAGGAATGCCAAGCAGTTTTATCAATAAGGGTATGTTCTTAGCAATGTATGTTTTAAGACCTTGGATAATTAAAAATAGTTTTTGTTGATTTCACACAAAGATGAATAGATGTACAGTTATGTCATAACCAGGGATGCTTTTAAGCCAGTGCTTAGTAGTAAGACCATGCCAGGCCAGTGCTACCATTTTATCACATTGGTCTCTTTCTGTGCAATATAGATTATTAAATACATCATTTTTAAAAACCTCTCTGATGACTAATTCTTAAAACTTTTCACTCTAAATTTGATTTAAATTTTCCTGTTTGTTTTTTTCATTGTAGTTGCCTGGAATTTTGTGAGTACTTTCAGTCCAGGACATGTAATTCTTCTTCACCTCAGAAAAATTTCCTATAAGTTAATTGCTTATTATGTTCAGTTTCCTTTGGAATGTAAATATTTCTTAGATTGGATCTCTATTTTCAGTTCTCTTTAGATGTCATTTTCCCTTAATTTTTCAACTGGGTCTTTTTTCTCTGTATTCATGAAGAAATACTAAAATTCCTCTACAACACCATTGATTTGATATTTTGCAACTTTATTGTTGTGTTCTCTTTTTCAAAATTAATTTTTGTTTTGAGATTGTTTGATATTTCTGTTTATAACTTTTTACTTCTTCTGTCTCCCTTTGCATTTTGCCTCCACATCTTCTTACCTCTAGGTTTCTATCATTTTAACCTGCTTCATTCAGACGTCTTCTAACAATTTCTGATGTTCTGTTTAGAATGAAAAAGAATGTTCAGAACTATATTGACCTCTTAATCATTAGCATTTTAACAGAGCTATAAGTAATTTTCTATTTACTAATTTGGAATAGGGAGCAACCAAACCAGACCTAGCATTTTCTAAAAAAACAAACAAACAAAAAAAAAAAACAGCAACAACAAAAAAAACAGAACACCTCTTATGCCATTTATTTTCCATTGGTTGTTGGTAGCACTCCTGTCCAAACGGAAAAAAAAAAAAAAACAAGAAACAAAAAGCTTGAAGTGCTCAATTTGTGACACCTAGCCATTATTCAGTGTGATTTTGTTGAGTCTAAGGCCAGATCTCATACTGTCCTTGCCAATATTCCTTACTAAGACTAACATGCACTGCTCACATTGTCATCAATTCTTTCTATTGGGAAAATGGGGATAGGTGTTATTTCTTAGGCAATCAAATATCCTAGAATTCACTTGGACTTTGCTTTTCTTTCCTGGCACATTACTTATTGGCAGCTGTAGTTTCTGACTGATATAAGGAGATAAGCAGTGATCAGACAGTTTTCAGTTGCAGGAAAGAGAACCCATTATATATATATTTGAAGCAGACATTGACTTAATGTAGGGAACTGAGCTTCCTAAGGCCAAATCCAGTTACTAAGCAGAGCTACTCACCTTTGTATTTGTCTGTGGCTTCTTTCACAACAGGAGGAGTTGAGCTGTTGAGAGAGAGCTTCTGTGTGGCCTCTTGCTCCAAAAGCATAGCATATATACTACCAAGACCCGTACAAAAGTATACCAACCTCCACTCTGGAACCCAGCTTTAGAAAAAACAAAAAAACAGCAATTATACAGTAGTGCCGGCCAGAAACAACACCCAGGGCATCAGGGAGACTTCTTCCTTCCATACTGGAGGCAAGTCCATCTAAAATAAATCTAGTGGACCAAACTTAACTCTCATCCTCAGCTTCAGTTTCAAGTGAATTTTTAAAGTCATTTTCACTTCCCAACCTTTGCAGAGTAGGAAGCTCATTTTCAGAGAAAGTTGGAGTGAATGAATGTGAGTGCCATTTCTCTGTATCCACCAAATCCAATCTCCTTTATAAGTAACATTTATACACACATTTCTTTCTATACTTAACTTTCAACAATAGCAATGGCAACCCAAAACACCCATTGCCAAACATATTTAAATGCAGTCACTCTCTCCCCAAGATGAGAATCAGTCTAATCAGATACTGTAGTCATCTTTGAGTGATACCATTCCTCTTCTGTTCAGCTAAAATGGCATCTTAAACATGTTGTCCCCCCTTTTCCTTCCTCTTTCCTCCAGGCTGAAATATGGATGTGAGGTTGGGTTACATTTGGCATGATGGGCAAGAAAAGCATTCTAGCAATGAGAGACTTGACAATAAAAAGAGTCCTAATCCCTGGTAATTGCTCAAACTACTGTCCAGTCCTATACCACAACCTAGAATAATAATGAAAGAAGATTAACTTTAATCCCAAGACACTAGAGGAGAATAAAATTTGCTTAGTTGGTGTAGATATATAAGCAACACAGAGCTAAATTATGCATTTCTGTAAGTAGTAACTTCTACAAGTACTCATGAAACCTATGCCATATCCTCATGCTTTCACATAAGATCTTAGATGATTAGTTTTGTATACTCCTTTGGTTTGTTTGGTGGTTTATGTTTTTTTGTCTATAGGTTGATCTGAGTCTTTATTCTAATATATCTGGCTCTTTCATGGTCTTGTTTGAATGTTCAATGGCTAATGTAAGTTATTTTACCATCTGATAAACCAGTAGAAAAAGTAACTCAGAAGATACATTGGCTCCATACATACTCCTCATTGTAAAAAAACAAACAAACAAACAAAAAAAAACTAGGCCTACTGCTCTTTGGTGATTAGGTAAATCATTGGAAAATGCAGTTATTCTACTCCCATCCCATTTTATATTGCTTTACTTTATTTTATTTGGTTGTTGTAAGAAGAGTCTAAAATGCAGCCATTGCTATATCCCCTCTGGAAGCATTTCTCCTTTTGGTAACTTGAAAAAATTGCTGCTCAAATCTAGTCTGGTATAATCTCACAATCTCTTTCTTTGAAATTATAATTTCTAATGAAATTGCTTAGGTACCATTGCATACTTTTCTGATAAACTTTAATAAACACAAAATCTGTTCTGGAAAACTAGTCACCCATCCACCATTTTACTCCAGTTGAGGGTCAGTTAAAAGTCTAATGATCACCAATCAGAAAGTCAACATTTTATGGATTATTTAATAACTCTTTTCTCTATATATGTGACTAGCAAGACATCAACTTTTAAATTGGCCTGCTTGGGTCTCATCCTTTGAACAATTTTGAAATAAAAGTTTGACAAGTCCATATAGTTAAGTTGTCAGAGTAGAATTTTTTTTTTTAATGGCAGTTTTTCTTTTTTTTTTTTTTTTTTCTTTTGAAAGGTGACATTGGTGCAGGGGGTTAGAGCATCACTTTTATTTCCACTCCTTTGTTCCTTCACTTTTATATTATGGCTACAGAAGAAAATGTACTGTTAACCATACTTTTCTATTTTGTCTTTTTCTTGTGTTAGTTTATGCCTCTGATTTTGGCCCACTTCTTACAATGACTGTAAATTGGTTTACTTGACAGTGCTTTCTCTTTTTTCCCAGTGGCCTCTCAATTCTTTCTCTTTAATGGTATTTAAATTAAGGCCAACTGTGGCATGAATCACTGCCTAAAATCATATACTACATTCTCCAAAGGAGTCTTATAACCTCACAAGGAAGTACCTTCCAGAAAATGCCATAATTGAATCTTCAATATACCATTTCATTACTCGATAAGGATATCTTCTTTGGAATAACAAAAGACATAGTACCATCATGAAATTCCTCAGGCTGTGGTACACTGTCCTGTTTTTCCCCTAGAAAATGAGTCATTTCATTAGAATCAACATTATGAGGAATTCTGGAATTGTGAATGAGATGTTCACTAAGTCCCTGGATAAGTGTCTGTTCCAGGGAGAGCAAATCAGTATGATGAGGTTCAAAGTGATAACCTGCCACCGTATATTTTCTGGTACTTCTGAAGAATGTGGCATTAAGTACAGGATCAGTCTCTGCTTTAGCAAATTGAACATTTAACAATATGGTTAACCAGGTTAACCTCAATGAGGCAAAGCCTAAGTGTAAACGTCAATTCACCCTTGCCACCATGCTAGTTTCTTCCTGGGGCTCTCAAGAGTCTGACAGACATGTATGGCTCTTATTCATGTAATTTAAGTTCTCATCTTTGTGATTATATTAAACCAGTTGCTTTAGAAAACATTTCAGATGCCACAATGATAATAGATCCAACTTACTGATCTGAGGTTAACTGATAGTTTGCTGAGCATGTCTTGTAAAGGAAGGGAAATGCCAAACCCCTGAAGCAGAGGTTCCATTGCAGCTTAAGAGACAAAGGGGATTCTGTTTCTCAGCATTTGAATAGAGTTAATAAGACAGGAAAAACTTGCTCTCTCCCATCTGAAGAGCTGCTTCAGAAGGAATATTCTAGTGAGTATAAACTACACTGTTTATAGTGTAGCCCTCAACATAGTTGATAAGTGGTAATGCCCCTTTGTTGGACTTAAAAGTTGGAGAATTTTGGTCTTTTCATTTGTGAGTCTCAAATGTTTAGAGACTTCAGTCAAAATATTTTCTTTCTGGAATTTAGTCTACTTCACTATTTATTTTTAAAATTTGAACATAGTACTTTAAGCCAAACATTTATTATTGCTATAATACTAAGCACATACCACATACCCTATTGCAAAGTTTTGTTGTTTTTTCATTCATGGAGGCTGTATATCTGAGTGGTGCTAATAAATGCTATACAATATATTGATACATAAGAATTTGTTCACAATTTTATGACTGTTACTCTGTAATGAAATAACAATTATGACAACATATTAAGATTTCTCTTTCTATGATTTAATAGAGACCTCTTTTACTAATTTTAACTCTGTGACAACAAAATCCAAGTTTCTTTCATTGCATAAATAATTAATTTTCAAGTAGTTAAAAACCAGTATATTTTTTTCTGTAGCATTTGGAAGAAAGAAAAAGAAGTCATACTGTATGTTGAAGGAATTGTAGCCAATAGGAAGCAGATAAAAGAAAATAAGACATTGTAGAAGCTAATTTATATTCTTTCCCCTTTTGTCAAAGATAAGGTGACCATAGGTGTGTGGGTTTATCTCTAGACTATCTGTCTTGTTCCACTGATCTGTATTTATATTTCTGTTTTAATACCATACAGTTTTGAGTACTGCAATGGAATATTACTTAGCCATAAAAGAAACAGAATTGGGTCATTTGTAGTAATGTGGATGGACCTAGGCTATGTCTAGAAGTAGGTCAGAAAGAGTGAAGTAAGTTAGAAAGAGGAAAACAAACATTCTGCAATAATTCATACACATGGCATCTAGAAAAATGGCGTTTGCAGGGTAGGAAGAGAGACACAGACATAGAGAATAGACATGTGGATACAGCAGGTGATGAGGACAGTGGGACAAATTGGAAGAGTAGCATGGTCACATGTATGCCACTATGTGTAAAATAAATAGCTAGTAGAAAGCTACTCTATAGCACAGGGAGTCAGGTTGGTACTCTCCTATGATCTACTAGATGGGTGGGATGGGGAGAGTGGGAGAGAGGCTCAAGAGGCAGGGGATATATGTATACATATAGTTGATTCACATTGGTGTACAGCAAAAACTAATGTAACATTGT
Source organism: Odocoileus virginianus (assembly GCF_023699985.2). Classification (NCBI taxonomy): domain Eukaryota; kingdom Metazoa; phylum Chordata; class Mammalia; order Artiodactyla; family Cervidae; genus Odocoileus; species Odocoileus virginianus. Next base: position 37,105,832 of record NC_069697.1, read on the forward strand.
AAAACTATTATATCCAAAAAAAACAAACAAAAAACAAACAAACAAACAAACAAAAAAGAACCAATCCAAAAAAAAATAAAAGACCTAATTTATGCCCTCCATCATAGTCACCTTGGTCTAGGGTGATCTTTCATAGAGGACTTATATCTACTTCTCAGAATAATTTATTTCTTTTTGACTTTGCCTTACTTCTCTAGTTTCCAAACTTGGCTGCATATCATTAGAATAAATCATTTTAGGTCATAATTATCCAATTGAATGTATGCATCTTGAATAAGTGCCTACAAAAAAAAATCCTCTGATTGAAGAATGACTTTTTTATATACTGTAAGTTTATCACTTAGTAACTTTCTGAAATCTGCAATCATTTCAAAAATATGTACACATGTCTTCTATTCCATGAGTTTAGTTAAAAACACAAAAGTTATATTTCCATTTCAAACTTTCCAAGAATTCCTTAATAACAACTTTATTGTGATATAATTCATATAACCTAAAACTCACTCTTTTAAAATATGAGGATTGAGGTTGATTATTTTTAAGAAGCAGAAGATTCAGAAACTCTTTTTACCTCCCCTTTAGCTGCCTCAAGAGTCTGTTCCTGGAGTAGAGCTATTACTGGAGATGTCCACAAAGAATATGGACTAGGTGTGGTGGGAAAAACTCAGCAGGATCTAGAGATCAGAGTCCACTCTGTGCCCCATGGTTTATGCATGATCAGCAAACATTTCTTTTCCAAACATTTGCTTTTCCATTTCCATGTTAGTTGCTTTCCTCCCCTTTGAGATCCCAAACGCTACCCTCAACATCCTCTTTTATTTTGATCAAAGACAACATTAAAAGTGAGGGCTTTGGGCATTTTGGTGTGTTAGTTTTCCTGGGTTTCTCTCATGTATACATGTTATTAAACTGTTGTTTGATTATCTCTTGTAAATCTGACTCATAAATTAATTCTCATATCAGTCAGATGGGTAGAAAGAAATTTCTTTCTCTTAAGGCCACAGCTGACACCTAACCATGGCCATTTTCTGCCCTAGTCTGCCTTTGTCAATATATATATGACCCATATTAACCTTGAATGATCTCCACTCAGTCCCTCTGCCATCTGCTGCTGCCATCCATGGTATTGCCTTGCTTTCCAATTGCCAATACAATACAGTTCACATGACATATTCCTTGTCCCAGCTCAAGGCATGCCACCTGTACTTTTTCAGCCTTCCTCTCTATTATTTTCAAGGGAACATGGGAACCATTCAGATACTCATTGATACTGGACTCATGGAGAGATGGAGAAAATGGGTAATAGTCTCTCTCTTCCCAGAACTGCACTGTATCCATTGTTACTCCACTATGATTGGAGTGCTCTATATAACTCCTCCTTCCTTATAACCCAGATAAAAGATAAGACACAGGGTACTCCTGCTCTCCAATGCTAAACCTACTCGAAGGTATCTATCAAGCCCAGATTTTGGCTTTGAGAACGACAAAAGCAAGGTGCCTTTCCTGGATACCACATAGGAACATTCTTGTTCTTCATTCCCAAATTCCAAGCTCTTTCCCCTGGAACATAAAGAACTTTTATTATTTAGCTGCTGTGCCATTAAAGAGGAAGATGTGTATAGTGAAGAGAATCAGAAACTGACTCTTCATCAACATATTTTCCACTCCAGCATTATCATCTCTTCCTTCAAGTTTTATTTCAGGCTAGTCAAAGCTTTTATTTTTATATTTACTTATTTACTGTGGAAATAAAAAATTATTTTTCCTTTCCTTGCATTTTAAGATCTTTCTTCCTGGTATTTTTTCTTAGAAATTCATTAGGGTATTTATTTTTTCTATAGAATTTTTAGTGCCTTCCCATTTCAGAGGCAATTGAAAGATTTTAAGGCAACAAGGACCAGTTAATCAATAGGTAAAAGAAGTGAATGAATAAGCAATTACATCTGTGTGATAAATGAATGGAAATAGCTCCAAATTTTATACCAATTTCCTGATAGTCCTATCATATTCTTTCATGTGTAGAAATATTCTCCTGCATTCCATGAACTAATATAGTATATGCAATTAAAATCCCCACTGGAGTTTTCAGGACTCTTGTTTACCCCAACCCAACCTACCCCAATTTACTAGAATTATGGGCATGGGGAGAAAAGGCTGAAAAATCATCTTCTGACCACTCCAAAATCAAAATGAAAATAGCAAAGAAATTATTTTCTTTTTCCTGGTTGATACAGAACTTGAAGCACTAATGAAAAGATATAGACCACAGGGGAAGGATGAAAGATTTTGTAACGTTTTTCAAATTGGTGGCTTTCCTTTTTTCCCTTAAAAAAATGGGCAAATCACTGTATTTCTTGTTCTAAATCCCTTCACACTTGAAATTAATGGAAATTTCTAAAGTTCCTGGAAGTAGATGATCGGCCAAGGAGTAGATGGTCTGCCAGTCTTTTCTGGGTCTTCTCAGGGTTCTGAGTGTGAGGACGCTACGTTACAAACTGCTTGCCATTTTTAAGACTAGGATTATTTTTATAGCAATTTTAGTTTGTTAGTAAAGCTAAAATTCTGGAAACAAAATAACGATGCAGTCAGTCTGAAATAACCTTACTGAAGTAAGCTTTTTGTTGTTGTTGTTGTTCATCTATTCTAATAGCCCTCTTTGTACTATTTAAATGGCAGTCGTCTAACCCTGCCTTTGCACCTGGAAGTAAAAGAATTCAGCATTATGTGAAGGAGAATGCTAGCCATGACCCAGTTCTCATCCTCCACTGCCTAACTTTCTCTCCTGAAAGCCCTGATTGATTTCAAAGAGAATACTGCAGAGAAATCATCTGTGATGTGAGGAGAATTAGAATTGGACCCAAAGGTACAAGTGTAACTGGTGCTAAAAATAGCTCAAACTTTAGAAAGTTGATTAACACAAAGAAAAGATCTTATTAAAATGTTCAGTTAGAATACCTGCAGCTTGAAGATTCTATTTTTAATTTTTAAGTATTATGTATGCAAAATACAGAAAGGTGTGAACCTTAGTAAAAATAGGGGAATAAAAAGAGCTTCAAATGCTTCCTTTGAGAAGGAACCACAGAATGAGTTTGGTGGCAGAAATTATTATTACTGCAAATTTCCCAGTCCAATATACCCATTCATTATCATATTGAAAAAGTTCTGCAACTTATATTCCTTTGACATTTCAGAAAGTCTTTTTAATACAAATTTTAGAAAGCCCATATCCTAGATTCGGTGTATCATTACACTCATTCTTATCCTATACTTCTTGATCACATTAAAATATACAGTATCAATGTAATTCTAAATATTAATTGGTAAATAAAAATCTATTCACTCCTAGAATTAGCAAGATTGCCTATTCAGCTGCTCAATCTAGAAACTGTGAAGCCTCCCTTAACTGCTTCTTCTCTCTCACTCCTCACTGTTGATCACTGCATCCTGTTAATCTTTCCTCTTAAAAAACAGGTAAATCACTCCACTTCCTCTCCATCCCCATGATGAAGGCCCTTGTAGAACCACAGAAGTCTAAACTATTACAATAACCTCTTTACACATCCCTAAACCTGTGTTCTCCTCTATTTGTTCTGCACTTCATAGTCTGAATAATACATCAAAAACACCGTGTCTGTTATTTAGTCCTCTTCTTAAAAGCTTCTATCATTTCTCCTTACTGTTAGGTAAATTCCAATATCCTCAATACAGCTTTAAGCAATCTTTACAAACCACCCCAGTCTAACTCTCCATCTCATCTGAATGTGGTTCTTCCCCTTCTATCTGGTACCCTGAGTCCTTCCTTAAACAAATATCTATCAGCTTTTAACTGAGGGGTTTCACACAGGCTCTATTCTCTGCCTAGAATGCTTGTCACTTTGTCTTTCTAACTTCTATCCATTCCTAGATTCACTCCCTAGGAAAGCCTATATTATATGCAAAAGACTTGTTTTTTATAGGTCTTCATAGCCTTCATCATACTATAATTGTTCATATAATGTCTCCTTAGTCTGCTAAAGTCTTTGACAGCAGTGACATAATTGTTATATCTCTTGGCACTCAGTATAGTGCATGGCTAACTAAATAGTAATTGTTTATTATTATAATAAATTATTTACTAGACGAATAATTGAATGACGTGCCATCTCCCCTCTATGCGTGTGTGTGTACATATATATACACATACAATATTACAGAAATTAAAAGAAGAGGGTCTTTTTGCCTGAAGGGCAGTGAAAGAAAGAAAAGATTTTCAGAGAAAGTGACATTTGGTATGGGTCTTGAAAAATAAATAGAACCTGTCAGGTAAAAAGAACTGGTGAATTATTCCCAGAAGTGGGACTAGCATGAGCAAAAGCACTGAAGTGAAAGAAGTGTTTGGGGAATGGTGAGTTTTCCGTGACTAGAGTAGGTGATGAAAAGGGAAATGATTGTAGCTACTGTTGGTAAATCTAATTCAGGTTCAAAGTGCCACCTGAAGTAGTTAAATTCTAACAGGGGAGCAAACTGATGATAATAATTTACTAAATTATATCAGCTCTTAGTGCACCTGATGCAACAACATATCATTTCTTATTTTTTTGAGAAAAATTTGTATCAAGTGAGTTAATTCATTTCAAATATTAAATGCTTATATCATAATATTCATCATTTATATATTCTATGTTTATTTTAAGATTCTGAGAAAAATAATTTTTTAGAGAAGGATAACTATCATTTTAAGTTCAATAAATTTGAAAATTTGAATTTTTCATTCTGAAGATAGATTTTTAGGCAGTGGAGTTTTCCAGTTTACTCTAAAAATTGAAACAAATGGATATAAATACTACAGGGGAAAACCCACTAATGCTTTGAATATGGTAAACAATCATAATTTAATATTACTAAGTGGGGGCAAAGTAAATAAATAGCCATGCAAGAAGAAACAACTGTTTATTGACATTGGATGGCAGCCTATTTTGCCATTAGACAGTTTCTTCTGGTTTCACTTCCAAGCCCCTGTGAAGATAATAGGTCAGCTTTACCAATAACCAATCTACTGTGAACCCCCCAAAATTTTCTCCTTCTGGCATATGGCTTCTCTGACATCCATGGTTCTCAAAAGTTCGATGACCCTACTTCTTTAACCATTAGCAGATGGAATGACAGTAAGATTAATTAATATAAGTTGCAACAGATTCCTTTGATCAAGCCAAAGCTGACAAAGAATCCCGGAAGAGCTCATGTTCCTGAATGTAGTCAACCTGTTGCAGGAAGGGGGACCCCTTCCAGGGCCCAAAACTGGTCTCTTGTCTAACACTCGGAAATGAATTGTTCAAGGAGACACATGTGCTGACAAAGCAAGAGATTTTATTGGGAAAGGGCGCCCAGGTGGAGAGCAGGAGGGCCAGGGAACCCAGGAGAACAACTCTGTCATGTGGCTTGCAGTCTCTCGTTTTATGGTGATGGGATTAGTTTCTGGGTTGTCTTTAGCCAGTCATTCTGACTCAGAGTCCTTCCTTGTGGTGCATGCCTTGTTCAACCAAGATGGATGCTAGAGAGAAGGATTCTGGGAGGTGGTCGGACCTGTGGTGTCTCCTTTTGACCTTTCCTGAACTCTTCCGGTTGGTGGAGGCTTATTAGTTCTGTGTTTCTTACCAGGACCTCCTGTTGTAAAACAACTCCTACAAATGGTTACTGTGGTGCCTGACCAGGGTGGATGGTTTCAATCAGTGTGTTTCCTGGACCAGACCCAGTGGCCACAACTGGGACCTTTTTGTCCCTGGTCTCCTACTGACGTGGACAACAGGCCAGAATTCCCAAACCAGTAACAAACAAAAGATTTTTATTGACCTCTCTCCCCTTCCCTCTCTCTTTCCTCTCCTTAATCCTTCCTATCCTTCCCCTTTTTTCTAGTCGCCCAGTCCTGGACCCAAGAATCTAGTCAAAGGGCCTCAGCCTGAGCTGAGGATTGGAGATTAATCACCTCCTCTTGGCAGAGAACTCAAATTCTGGTTCTGGTCTGGTCTGGTTTCTGGTAGGGCCGAGCTCCTCCCTTCTCTGGAGGCCCAGGGTAAAGTCCCATAATGCCTGAGTATCTGCAGGTGGCAGGAGACATCTGTAAGGCCACCCCTTTCCCCCACCTCCCACCTCCTCCCCCATATTCAACCTGGCTTCCTTTCCTCCCTTTGAAATCTTTGAAGACGTGAGATATTTTCCTTTACTATGTTAGTACTTGGATCTGAAGTTCTGTGTCTCTATCGGAGGTTTTCTGAGAGACTCTATTCTTGTATTTAAGGGACTGTCTGATGAGGACTGCCAGGTCTATATGTGTGTTTTAACTCTGTGTTCTGTGATGTTTGATGTCCATTTTGCTTTGTCTGGCCACCATTTGCTTTAGACCTGCCACCATTTTGTTAGAACTTGATTTTCTTCCCCTGTGCCTTGAGACCAGGGCTCTCAGGAACACTTATCTAGACCATCTCTACCTCCTGAGACTGAAGAAAAATGGAAAAAAGCCTTTAAAAATTTTGTTTATTATAACTGTTTTTTGTAAACTAGTAAATTTTATATTGTAATATCTAATTCACAACTAAACTTAGAAAATGAAGCTAGACCTTGTGCTGTGTCTGTCTAAATATGTCTCAGTATGCCTTTGTCTTGGGATAATATTTTTGAGATTAACTTGTAAATGAGCTCTATTTAATTGGCTTAAAGAAAGGTAAGTGCTTACAAAGCAAAAATAATTCTAAATTAAACAATAAATTCCAGGTTCATATGAACTGGTAAATATTCAGTATTAAGTACTTAATATTAATGTTTGTTTGTTGACCTATATAATATAGACATGTCTTAGAGTAATTAACATTAAGTAGAATATTTTCATTGTACCTAGGTTTAATATAAGTTAAATATTATCATATCTGTTACAAGTTTGTCAACAAGGAAATTACCTTGAGTGAAGAAACTTCTTAAAAAACTTAAATGAGATATGAGCTTTTATTTATTTATTTATTTATTTATTATTTTTTTTAGATATTTTAATAGTTTTATTTGGCAAATAAGCTCTACTAAGAATGATTATGTTTTAGGAATGTCTGTTGAAAACAGTCTCTCCAGATTGGGGTAACTTGAATTTCTAAGGGTTGTGCTAAACTAAGTGTTGGAAGTCTATTGAATAGTTTGGTCATTTCCAAATAAAATAAGATTTTGAAACATCTACTACTAAACATTGGTTTCCTTTTACAGAAAAACTAAAGAGATTTGGGACTATAAATGAATAATATTTGGTGCCATCCTAAAATGTTTTAAGAAAGCAAGGGTTTTAGAAATTATCACTGGTATTTATGCTCACCAATCTATAAAATGCTAATATAAAAGTTAGTTCTTGGTTGCTAAAGGAAAGTCAGAAGTGTGTTTTCAGTTAAAAAAAAAAAGTATGAAAAATACTAAAAAGAGTTATGCATGATCAGGATTCTTTAAAAACTGGATTACAATTAGTTAGATAAATGGATTTTGTTAGGAATGACACAGCCATAGGAAAACTGGTTAGAGGTAACTAGGCCTAAAACTTTCACTAGACCTTGAACCCATCTTGACATATCAATAAGCTAAATGATACACCCATCAACATGGACTAAATCTGACCAAATGTTGTAAAGCCTTTTAACTGATTTCTTTTTTTTGACAAAACTTCCTAAATCAAACTCTTTTGAAGTTCCTTTGACCTCTAGCTAATTTTGGGGTACTTCAGGAGGCCTCTGAAACATCCCAAAGAGAGATATTAAACTGTGTTTATTTGGTTGTTTAAATTACATGAAAAATATTATCAAATGAGTAATAAATCCTCTCATGTTATAATGTATGGTAAATAGTCCGAATGTGAAGTGAGTGAGGTGAAGTCACTCAGTTGTGTCGGACTCTTTGCGACCCCATGGACTGTAGCCCGACAGGATCCTCTGTCCATTTCCTTCTCCAGGGGATCTTCCTGACCCAGGGATTGAACCCGGGTCTCCTGCAAAGCAGGCAGATGCTTTACCCTCTGAGCCACTAGGGAAGCCCATTCCTAATATAGATATCCTAGAAATTATATGGAGCTCTTAACATTCTGATATATCCTGGTATTCTAATGAAAAACCTGATGACTTCATAAAAGTTAACAAAGGACTGAATGAACCAGCAAATACGCTTATAACTTTTATGGTTTCTATATGGACAATTACGGGTTTGAATCTTATGTTTTCCAGGGAGTAGGGAAAACCTTCCTCTCAGACTAATTATGACAATACTTTCATAAAATTATACGTTATTAACAAAACAATTATATTTTCTCTCTATCTGACTCCTCCAGAAATTGGAAACTCTTAGGCTTCCAGTAAGTTTATCAAATGTTAGGAAGGTTATCTCACTAACAGGTACAAAAATCTCAAGGAATTTTTGAGATCTTAAAAAGGGAAGAATTCACCTAGATTTGTTAGGCAAAGTCTGTGATAAGCCTTTGGTGAGAATTTCCCAGCCCTGTTTTATTTTAAAAGTTCAGTCTGAAACTCTATAAATGTCTCGGCAAAATAAAAATTCTGTGATCAATTATGGTTATATAAATCATCAGACGAAAATTAGTGAGAACAGGCCTATTTTGCAAACAAACTAGCCTTAATTTGGTTATATTTGATAAAAATGAGGGTGATATTAGGGAGAAAAAGATGTTTCAATAAATGTTAAATCCCAGTTTGTTAATGGAGATCTGCATCTAGTAAGACTCGTTTCTAGGATAGTTCTTTGCTGTTATGTGATATTAATGTAAAATTTAATTGAATTCTTAAAGAACACCCTAAGTTTGTTTCTGAAGCTTATCTCAGTAACCTATGAAGATCAGATGCCTCATGACCTGCAACCAGAACTGGAAAAAAACATAATTTAAGGGGCTGTCTCCAACCTGGATGGAAGGACATTTTTATCAGATACTCTTAACTAGCTCATGCACAATGAAACTGAAGGGAAATTAGCTCTTAGGTTAATTCCCACTTCCAAAGACCCCTACACTGGATTGGTCTATAGAGAGGACAGCTGACCTGATCTCACCTTAAAATGATACAAAAACAGAGGAGAAACTACAGTACACCAGGATGAGAAGATGACGACGTCAGAGGTACACAGTTTGCCCAAGATGCTGGACCTGATTCATATGATCATTTATAATGTTTTCTTGACTTCTTAGACGTTTGCATATAAATCAAATGCTTTTCTATCATAGGCCTGATCCTATGATAGTTTTAGAAATCAATTCAATTGGGTTTGTGGCCAATTACCTGTGTCTAATACTGGGTTACCTTGGTAAATTTCTCTGTTACAAAGCTCTAACTGGTTCACCCTAAGAAAATTTACTTAAAAAAAAACTTATAGTCATATTCAGGACACGGTGATATCACTAGATGGGATCCCCTCACTGGGCCAATTAATAAGGCCTGCTCTAACTCTGGCCATAAATTTGAGCTTTCTTCTATTACTCAAGCTCAATCAGAGCAACAAGCAAAGTTTCAGCAAAGGAGGAAAAATCTCCCAATGTTATGGGATGGATTTGTATAGATAACACCAGGCTATAGTAATTTAGGTTTAAAGTGTCCTCTATCTTGGAAACAATTAAATCATACTAAGAATAATCAGCCTAGTAACACTAGAAAACTGGGCTATGTGCCTTATAGGCAGTACCAATATATAATTTTCCTGGGAGATAAAGATTCTACAGAGTAGACTAGGTCAGATGACCTGGGATATCCTGGGCTACATTTAATGGAAGCTCTTAACTTAAGTTTTATTTGTGACTTTATTAATACTTCTGGCTATGTTATTTGTATTTTACCTGTTTTACAAAATTGCTATTTCTTACACTGCCAAATGTGTGACTGAGGTCTCTGATAGAATAATATATAGTTCCATATGAGATCGGTGATGGTAACAGTGTAACTCTAGATATAGGAACAGGCAGCAAGAGGGAATGTTTTCCTGGACCAAGAGGCTAGTAAGACAGGTGGTGCAGAGAATTTTGGATACTGTTTTATAGCCTAGTCCAGTAAGAGCACATTAAGTAGCCTGTCAACAAAATCTTTGCCAAACCTGAGAATAGACATTCTCAGCACCATGGGATGAAATGGTCGTGAAATGCCCCTCTCAAAATCATGGTCAAGTTTATGAGCAAAAAAGGGGCTCTGCCAACTGAAAACTGACACTTGCCATCTACGTCTACAAAGATTAAATCATGGCCACTGCAACTGCTGACCTTCAACTCCCCTGAAAGGAGTTCAGGGTGAAAATCAGGAATGAGGTACTCTGTGCTCTGGGAAAAACTGTCAGAACAGGCCTTCAGATAGCTAGATTTTTCAGGGGAAGATTTTATGAGTTCCAATTCTTGCATCTTCTCATACCTAGAGAAATACTGACGTCATTAACGGTGACATCTGCTTTGGCTATCGAGAAAAAATTTACAATTAAAAGTCAAAATAGAGTAGCTATGGTTCCGATATCCTGGGAACTAACTAGGTGATACTATGGGTGTACTTTCAGACTAGAGCTTGTATTGCTAAACACTTGAGTTTTCTGAGTCGTGTCAAGCTTGGATGCCACCATTCTCAAAACAATGTCTGCTGGAAGCTAGTAACTGCAACCTTACTTTTTATAAAACTAGGCAACTGGCTACCTGGCTACAAGTCTCCCTGAAGTGCCAGGTCCAGACTGGGTTTCAGGCCTATTCTTCTAAAAAGAAATGAGATTTATTTTATCTACTAAAATTCCAATTATCACTCCTCCAACTACTTCTAATTGGGTCTGTTACACCAAAATGGCAGACCAAGGGATTGAGATTTTAATCATACAAGACTCAGATCCAGCACCTGGAAATCAGAAATACTTTCAATTCAATGTCTGTTCTCCAAGCTGAGGCAGTCCTATCCCCCATTTTGACAGGAAGTTATCACAGTCACAGTTGTCTAGTTCCCTAAATTAAAACTGAGCAGAACTCTGTGGGGCTCTGGAGTACAAATCTGTTCTGTGTTCTCCATTTCTTGTCTGTAGGATATAGGCTTCATTCAGCCTCCTTGACCTTCCCTGAGTTCCAAAGGGTGGATTCAAACAATTGCTAATCAGGAAAGGGAGGGATACAGAAACAGAGGAGAAACAAACAATCAAATGATGGTACAGCTTCCAGACAGGGTCCTGCTTCCTACTCAAGGAAATATGCATAACAATGTCTCTGAGTTCTTCTACAGAACTGAGGCCCCCACCCAGGTGGAGGATGGTAACTTCAGACTAAACACAAGATTCCTGAAGCACAGCTCTGTTGCCTCACCACCAACCAATCAAAAAAATAAAATAAAATAAAATCACAAACCTTGCAACCCTCACCCCAAATATTGCTTCCTGTTTCTGGTGACCAGTGATGACCATCCTGTTAAGTCTCCTGTTTGCCCCTGTCTATTTCATCTCTGAGAGGAGCCAACAGTTTCAAACTAAATTGCTGTTACTACTAGGGTGAATGCTGGTTTCAGGCAAAAAATATCTTGACTTAGATGAGGTAGAGAGAGACTTCTGCTCTGTTAGGCAGGCCTATGCCCATGCACAGCAGGAAGAAGTCACAGCAGAAAGAGACCTCCACCCCAATTCCCAAGAAGTATCTTGAATATGAAGTCTCTCGGGGGGACGTTGTTAGAGGAAGCACACTGATTTGAAACCACCCACCCTGGCCAGGCACCATAGTAACTATTTTCATGAGTTGTTTTACAACAGGAGGTCCTGGTAAGAAACACAGAACTAATAAGCCTCCACCAACCAGAAGAGTTTGGAAAAGGTCAAAAGGAGACACCACAGGTCCAACCACCTCCCAGAATCCTTCTCTCTAGCATCCATCTTGGCTGAACAAGGCATGCACCACCAGGAAGGACTCTGAGTCAGAATGATTGGCTAAAGACGACCCAGAAACTAATGCCATCACCATGAATCCTGAGACTGCAAGCCACATGACAGAGATGTTCTCCTGGGTTCCCTCACCCTCCTGCTCTCCACCTGGGCGCCCTTTCCCAATAAAATCTCTTGCTTTGTCAGCACATGTGTCTCCTTGAACAATTCATTTCCGAGTGTTAGACCGGAGCCCAGTTTTGAGCCCTGGAAGGGGTCCCCCTTCCTACAACAAACCCAGGATTTCTTGGAAATTACCCCTGCCCAAAGAAGCTTCTCTGTCCATCCTCTCAAATGTTCCTTCACACAAACAAATGAGGCTTTTTGATCACTCAGAAACTATTTATTATATTTAATCTTTCATTTTAAGAAATGGTTGAGATTCTTTAGTAAACCAGGAAATCACGGAGCTTACATTGTAGTGACAATAATGAAAGGTTGTTGTTGAGCTGTTAAAGATGCTGGGATTCTTGGCCTCTGGAGAAAGGAATTTGATCCAGGGCCAGAGATGAGGCTTGATTGCTCAGAGCTTTTGTGTAATAAAGTTTTATTAAATATAAAAGAGATAGAGAATACTTCTGACATAGACATCAGAAAGGGACAGAAAGAGTGCCCCCTTGATAGTTTTTAGCAAGAAGTTATATATCTATATGCAGACTGCTAATAGGAGAAAGGAAATGTCTCAAAACTCAGGGAGTGGCACCAGGCTCCTCACCCCACAACATGCATTTTGAGATAACATTAGCACAAGGTGAGTCATCTGGGGCCATAAAACAACTGACACAGTTCTTGAAGAAAGGCAGGTTTCCAAGCGAATACATAGTGTCATTAACATAGCTTAAGAGAACATTTGTATGAGTAAAACATACTGGTTTGTTGAGCCATTTTCGGTTCTGAGTCTTAGGCAGAACTAACTTGAACAAAGTCAGAGTCTAGGGTAAATGTATAGTTCATTCAATTCAGTTCAGTTAGCTTTAAAAATTTTTTTTTCCATAATAAAAACACATTGGTTAGCTCAAGGTTTGAGAAAAGTTAAGTTCAGGTGGAACTAGGTGTCGTCATGGCAACACAGAATTTTAAAAGAAGTCTGCTTTTAATTTTGCATAGAGAAGGGAAAAATATCTGACAGTGGTAGTTTGTTTCTTCCTGAAGCTTAAGAAGAGAGATTAAAAAAAAAAAAAAAAATCTGACACATGCAGCCTATTTCCTCCGTTTGGGGACCCCTAGCCTTCCTGCCTGCTACCATCTCAGTAACGTGGCGGGGTTGGGGAAAATTGACAAATAAGTTACCAGTTTTAAGTTGTAATGACAGTTTCAAAGAAAACAAGCATGGAGTATAATATCAAATGAGGCCCTACATTAAGAAAGGTGGTAAGGAAGACCTCATGAGGATATCACATTGAAGTTGAAGTCTAGAGAAAGAGAATGAACTAATTATGTAGAAATTTGGGATAAGCACATTCCAAGAGAGAACACATTTAAAACTAATGAGACAGGAGAGAGCTTGAAATGCTCAGTACATAGAAGATAATAAGTATGGTGGGGTGGGAAGGGTAGGGAAACCTAGGCTAGATAATTCAAGGTCTTTGGGCCACTGAAAGGTTTCTGGATTTTATAATGTTTGTTGGAGGAGGAAAAAAAAAAAAAACACTGGGAAGGTTTAATCAAGAGGAATGATGTGTTACAATTTATATTTTAAGTTACTCACTTCTGTCTAACCGTTTTATAAGGGGATGGGAATAAAAGGAGGAAAATGAGCTGGTCAGTCTCGCAAGGCAATATAAAAAAGTGGGGACCGAATCAAACTTAGAAGATTTTGTAGAGCAAACGAAACCATAAATGGAACAAAAAGACAACTTGCAGAATGATACAAAATATTAGCAAACAATACGACTGACAAGGTCTTAATCTCTAAAATATACACAGAGCGTATTATACACTTTCTAATGGTAAAGAATCCACCTGCAATGCAGGAGACCCAGATTCTATCCCTGGGTTGGGAAGATTCCCCTGGGATAGGAAAGGGAAACCCACTCCAGTATTCTTGCCTGGGAAATCCCATGGACAGAGGTTCCTGGTGGGCTATAGTTCACGGGATTGTAAAGAGTTAAACACGACTGTTGATGCATATCAACAACAAAAAAACAAACAACCTAATCAAAAAAATGAACAAAAGAACTTAGACATTTCTCCAAAGACACACAGATGGCCCACAAACACATGAAAAGATACAAATCAAAACTATAATGAGGTACCATCTCACACCAGTCAGAATGGCCATCATTAAGAATTCTACAAATAAATGCTGAAGAAGGAGTGGAGAAAAGGGAATTCTACACTGTTGGTGGGAATGTAGTTTGTGCAACCACTGTGCAAAACAGTATTGGAGGTTCCTCCAAAAGCTATAAATAGAGTTGCCATCAATTCAGTTCAGTTCACTCAGTCGTGTCCGACTCTTTGCGACCCCATAGACCGCAGCACGCCAGGCCTCCCTGTCCATCACCAACTCCCGGAGTTTACTCAAACTCATGTCCATTGAGTCGGTGATGCCATCCAACCATCTCATCCTGTCATCTCCCTCTCCTCCTGTCTTCAATCTTTCCCAACATCAAGGTCTTTTCAAATGAGTCAGTTCTTTGCATCAGGTGGCCAAAGTTGTGGAGCTTCAGCTTCAGCATCAGTCCTTCCAATGAACACCCAGGACTGATCTCCTTTAGGATGGACTGGTTGGATCTCCTTGCTGTCCAAGGGACTCTCAAGAGTCTTCTCCAACACCACAGTTCAAAAGCATCAATTCTTTGGCCCTCAGGTTTATGATCCAGTAATTCCACCCCTGGGCATATATCCAGACAAAACTGTAATTTCAAAAAGATACATGCACTCCTGTGTTCATAGCAGCACTGTTCTTGATAGCTACAAAATGGAAACAAGCTAAATGTGCCTCAACAGATGTATGGATAAAGAGGTCCCTGAGATTAGGAATGCAGAATCTAAATTATAACACAAATAAAAATATCTATGAAACAAAATGGACTCACAAACATAGAGAACAGACTTTTGATTGCCAAGGGAGTGGGGGACTAGGAGAGAGATGGAGTGGGAGTTTGAAGGTAACAGGTGCATAAATGTAGAATGGATAACAACAAAGTCCTACTGTATAGCACAACAAACAATATTCAATATCTTGTGATAAATCATAACAGAAAAGGATTTTTAAAAAGAAAATATATATGTATAATTGAGTCACTTTGCTGTACAGCAGGAAGTACCACATTCTAAATCAACTATACTTCAATAAATTTTTTTAAAAGAAAATAAACTAGGAGGTAACTGGAGAAGGGAATGGCAACCCACACCAGTATTCTTGCCTGGCAAATTCCAACACTATAATCTAAATAATTGGTGATAATATCTTGAACTTTGTGATGTCAATGGATTTTCAGAGAAAGGAGTCATGAAATCTTCTGGAAATAAAATCAATAGGACTTAGGTAAGTGAAGAAAATGAGATGGCTGGATGGCATCACCGACCCGATGGATATGAGTTTGGGTCAACTCCTGGAGGTGGTGATGGACAGGGAGGCCTGGCATGCTGCGATTCATGGGGTCGCAAAGAGTTGGACACGACTGAGCGACTGAACTGAACTGAACTGAAGAAAAGGAGAGACATTTTGACATAAGCAATTGGCAGGAGAGTGACATTGCTATTTACTAAAACAAAGAAGAGTAGAAGTGAAAAATTAGTTGCAAGAAAATGCAAGATTTCTGTTTTGAAAACTATAACTCTGATTCACTCTGGTGGAGACAACATGTGGGGAGAAGTTTGTGAAATCATTACTCAGAAGAGAGATCTACACTTGAAATATAAATTCAACCATGACTATACTAAAGATGTTATTTTAATCTATAATTTAAAATATCATCTAGGAAGATACATAGCAAAAGAAGATAGGACAAAGCAGTACTGCTGGAATAATATCCTGTTTTATTGCCTTAATGCTTTTGCCTCTTTCTCCAAAACCACTGTGACCGTATAGTATCCCATTCATGTTCTGTCTAAAGTCTCCAGCTCTATACATGTGTGCTAAGTCGCTTTAGTCCTATCTGACTCTTTGTGACCCTGTGGATTGCAGCTCACCAGGTGCCTCTGTCTATGGGTTCTTCAGGCAAGAATACTGGAATGGGTTGCCATGACCTCTTCCAGGGTTCTTCCTGACCAAGGGGTTGAACCCACATCTCTTATGTCTCCTGCATTGGCAGGGGAGCTCTTACCACTATGCCACCCACTAATGCCACCTGGGAAACACCACACCTAGTATTTCCTATATCAAACTGTAACACCTATATCAAACTGTATTATCTATTCCAAATACTGGCTTTGACCTCCAGCCTGCTTTTAAGAATCTATCAATATCCAGTTCAGTGATCTAGCAATTTTAACTAGATACTCTTTTGACATATCACATTTGCATGCTACTTAACTTTTTTTTCTGCCCAAATGAATACAGATAAGTTGGCTTAAAACATTTTGTTTTCAAGTAAGTAAGCAAATCTTGGCAATTGAGAAAGAGCTGAAAGTCAGAATGACTAACATATAATGAAAGAAAATTCTTGGAAGTTTTTCAAGGACTTTCTCTTTTTTCTGACTTTTGAAAATGTTAGAGTTCAAACACTTTTTTGTTTTGTGTAAATTCAAAGCTTGTTATTTCAGGAAAAGTCCCTACAGATAATACAAATAAACAAACCCTAACTCCCTTTGTCCATGGTATAAGTGAATGGCGCAGAAACCGGAAGAATCACACAGCACTGATTTTTAAGCACACAGTTTTTAAGTAATTAATTCTATTGAAGAGATACCTGCTTATTGCAAAGTTCTTTCTCTTATTGACTCAAATTTGTCTTCCATTTTATATCCAAGGCTTCTACAAAAGTGCTGATTTTTGGTGGTAGAAAGCAGGTGTGCATGGAGGCTGTGGAAAATTTGGATCCAAGGTGTAATTCTGCTAGGCTGCACATCCTTGGGCATCTCAATTAATCTCTCTAAGCCTAGGAACAGATCTGTTAAGTGGGGAAACAAAGCTTACATGTGGTTTTGTGAGTATTAAAGATAACGATCTAAAACACCTTGCATGTAATAGATGTTCCATAAATTCTGTTAAGACTGATGGTTTCCTGGTCAGCGTATGTAGGTAAACTAAGCTGAGCATCACTTCAAAGATGTGTCTCTCCACCTTTCAAAGGCAGTCTTTTCATGATTGTATTTGCACTGCACATAAGAAAGATTTACTACCAATTCACTTTGAACCAATTAGACATGACCCAATTTCCTCAAGCCAGATGGCAAAAGCACTTCCGGTGAGGCAGATGGGCCTATTGACTCTCAGTCCCATGAAAACATCAGGCTTGGAAGACACCCTGGGATTCAGATAAAGCACCAAGAAGACAGAGGAATGCCTTTGATATTGGCCTGGGTATCATGGAAGCAAAAACCTATCAGAAAGACATGTGCAGTTTTAGACACTCACACAGTATTTGGGGCATGAAATAGAGTATTCAGAGGAAGCCAAGTTGCTTTCATTGGCACTTGGGATATTCAAGAAGCTTCATCAACTAACCCTCTTTGTGTGAGATTGCAGCAATGCTTCTGAGTACCAGATGTGCTTTCCCTGAAAGGAAATGGACAAACTGGACACATTCATATTCATAAGTTAGGTAATATCAAAGTTAATTTATAAAAGCAACTATTTGCTGGAATCACACTGGCAACAAACAAAAGAAATATTACTGCAATGGAAAACATGTCAGGAAACATTTTGCCTTTGAAACAGATAAAAATTATGTTGAAAATAATAACAACCCCAGGTCCAACACCATGAATAGAAAGTTGTCTACTTTTGTAGAAGCCTTGGATATAAAATGGAAGACAAATTTGAGTCAATAAGAGAAAGAACTTTGCAATAAGCAGGTATCTCTTCAATAGAATTAATTACTTAAAAACTGTCAGTTTCCTACCTCTGGAACTCAGACATGCCTAACACAATACAAAATGAATTATAATAATACATATTAAAAGAATATTAAAATTATACATCTATTTACAAATCAGTCTTTTAGGCAAGGTTCAGCTAAAATATGAAGTTCAGTACACATTGAATCTACAATGGACACTGCCCTTTGCCAACTCAAAATACATCCTCTCCTTGCCTCTTATTTATTATCAAAACCCGATTTTGTTTAGGACAGAAATAATTACCTCCTGAGTTCATTTGCAGTTAGAAGTGACCTGACAACTCCATGCAGGGCAAGGATACATAAATGGAAGTGTATTTTATTAAGATTTTAGGGAAATCTAAATTTCCCCCTTTAAAATGATAACTTTTATCTAATATTTGCATTATGAAGATAATGCATACTAGTTATATAAACTAGAAATACAGAAAAATAAAACAATACATCTATGGTTCAACTTATACAGATAGCCATTGGTAATTTTTTCTTAAATCACACATTTATTTTATATTTTTAGTGAAATATTGTTGATATACAATATTGTGTTAGTTTCAGGTTGTAACATAGTAATTTGACATTTAAATATATTACAAAATTGTCCACAAAGTAAATCTAGCAACCATCTTTTCCCATACAAAGTTATTATAATATTATTGACCATATTTATTGTACTATATACTATACCTTCATGGCTTACTTTTTATAACTGAAAGTTTGCACCTCTTAATTCCCTTCATCATTTCAGCCAACACCCTCACAGCCCTCCCCTCTGGCAACTGCTTGTTTGTTTCCTGCATCTGTGAGTCTATTGCATTACTTTGTTCACTTGTTTTCTTTTTAATATTCCATGTGTAAGTGCGATCATATGATATCTGTATTTGTCTGACTTATTTCACTTAGCATAATTACACTCTGGAACCATTTCTGTTCCTCCAATGGCAGCATTCAATTTTTATGGCTGTATGTCAATCAGGCAGTTCAGTTGCTCAGTTGTGTCCCACTCTTTGCAACCCCATGAACTGCAGCATGCCAGGCTTCCTTGTCCATCACCAACTCCCAGAGCTTGGTCAAACTCATGTCCATTGAGTTGGTGATGACATCCAACCATCTCATCCTCTGTTGTTCCCTACTCCCCTCACCTTCAATCTTTCCCAGGATTAGGGTCTTTTCCAAGGAGTCAGTTCTTTGCATCAGGTGGCCAAAGTGCTGGAGTTTCAACTTCAGCATCAGTCCTTCCAATGAGTATTCAGGACTGATTTCCTTTAGGACCGACTGGTTGCAAGGGATGCCCAAGGGACTCTCCTCCAGTCCAAATGACTCTCAAGAGTCTTTTCCAACACCACAGTTCAAAAGCATCAATTCTTCGGCGCTCAGCCTTCTTTACAGTCCAACTCTCATATCCATACATGACTACTGGAAAAACCATAGCTTTGACTAGATGGATCTTTGTTGGCAAAGTAATGTCTCTGCTTTTTAGTATGCTGTCTAGGTTGGTCAAAGCTTTTCTTCCAAGGAGCAAGGGTGTTTTAATTTCATGGCTGTATGCAGTCACCATCTTCAGTGTTTTGGAGCCCCCCAAAATAAAGTCTGTCACTGTTTCCACTGTTTCCCCATCTATTTGCCATGAAGTGATGAGACCAGACGCCATGATTTTAGTTTTCTGAATATTGAGTTCTAAGCCAGCTTTTTCACTCTCTTCTCTCACTTTCATCAAGAGGCTCTTTAGTTTTTCTTCACTTTCTGCCATAGGGTCATCTGCATATCTGAGGTTATTGATATTTCTCCCAGCAATCTTGATTCCAGCTTGTGCATATATATATATATGTGTGTGTGTATATATACACATACACACACACACATAATAGTGATTGAGGTAACTATTTTATAGTGCATTCATAGAATATACAAATAATATATGCATAGTATATAGTGTATGTACATAAACAAACACTATTATAATAGCAATTATAATAGTAATTCTAGCATATGTCTTTGTATGATCATAGACTTTCATGAGCATAAGGATGAGAGTCTCATGCTAAGGATAGGAAATTAGTAAGCTCAAAGGGCCCTAAGTCTTTGATCACTACATTCAGTCACTGGACCAACCATGGGCTACTGATTTGGACTCATTTATATGTGAGAAAAATAAATGCTTAATTTATGATGTAACCAGGTATCTGTACATGATGAGTAAGAAATAAGTTGTTGAAACTTTCAAGAAAGCATTATCAATCCTCTAAAGATGCAGAAACTTTTTGTGTTTACAGCTTCCAAGCAACTAAATAGATAGGATAAAGGAAATAGAAATGACAAGAAATGATATATATGTGATATGTATACATATGATAGGGCTTCCCAGGTGGCTCAGTAGTAAAGAATCTGCTTGTCAATGAAGGAGATGCAGGTTCAATCCCTGGTTCAACAAGATTCCCTGGAGAAGGAAATGTCAACCCACTCCAGTATTCTTACCCGGAAAATCTCATGGACAGAGGCGCCTGGCAGGCTACAGTCAATGAGGTCACAAAAGAGTTGAACATGACTTACCAACTAAAAAAAGTAGCTATATATGTGATAAACTATCTAATGTATATGAATATATATATAGTTGGCTTCACTAGTGGCTCAGGTGGTAAAGAATCCGCCTGCAATGCGGGAGACTCAGGTTTGATCCCTGGGTGGCAAAGATCCCCTGGAGAAGGAAATGGCTATCCATTCCAGTATTCTTGCCTGGAGAATTCCATGGACAGAAAAGCCTGGAGGGCTTCAGTCCATAGCGTTGCATAGAGTCAGACGTGTCTGAGTGACTAATGCTTTCACTTTTCATATATATAGTTATACTGTATATATATGTATGAATCAGTCAGTCGGTCAGTTCAGTCACTCAGTCATATCTGACTTTTGCGACCCAATGAATCACAGCACCCCAGGCCTCCCTGTCCATCACCAACTCCCAGAGTCTGCTCAATCTCATCTCCATTGAGTTGGTGATGCCATCCAACCATCTCGTCCTCTGTCATCCCTTTCTCCTCCTGCCCTCAATCTTTCCCAGCATCAGGGTCTTTTCAACTGAGTCACTTCTTCACATCACGTGGCAAAAATATTGGAGTTTCAGCTTCAACATCAGTCCTTCCAATGAACACCCAGGACTGATCTCCTTTAGGATGGACTGGTTTGATCTCCTTGCAGTCCAAGGGACTCTCAAGAGTCTTCTCCAACACCACAGTAGTTCAAAAGCATCAATTCTTCACCACTCAGCTTTCTTTACAGTCCAACTCTCACATCCATGTATGACTATTGGAAAAACCATAGCCTTGACTAAATGGACCTTTGTTGGCAAAGGTCTCTGCTTTTTAATATGCTGTCTAGGTTGGTCATAACATTTCTTCCAAGGAGTAAGTGTCTTTTAATTGCATGGCTACAGTCACCATCTGCAGTGATTTTAGGGCCCCCAAAAATAAAGTCAGCCACTGTTTCCACTGTTTCCCATCTATTTGCCATGAAGTGATGGGACCATATGCCATGATCTTAGTTTTCTGAATGTTGAGCTTAAGCCATTTTTTTTTTCACTCTCCTCTTTCAGTTTCATCATAGTTTCTTTAGTTCTTCTTCACTTTCTGCCATAAGCGTGGAGCAGAAGTGGAGCAGAATTGGATGTTTTTCTGGAACTCCCTTGCTTTCTCCATGATCCCAATCCAACAGATGTTGGTAATTTGAACTCTGGTTTCTCTACCTTTTCTAAATCCAGCTTGTACATCTGGAAGTTCTTAGTTCATGTAGAACAGAAGTTTGCTTAAAGAATATTGAACATACTTTGCTAGCATGTGAAATGAGGGCAACTGGATGGTGTTTTGAACCTTGTTTTTCATTGCCCTTCTTTGGGAATGGAATGAAAGCTGACCTTATCCAATCCTGTGGGCATGCTGAGTCTTCCAAATTTGTTGACATATTGAGTGTAGCACTTTAACAATGTCATCTTTTAGGATTTTAATAGCTCAGCTGGAATTCTATCACCTCCACTAGCTTTGCTTGTAGTGAAGTGAAAGTTGCTCAGTCATTTCTGACTCTTTATGACCCCATGGACTATAAAGTCCATGGAATTTTCCAGGCCAGAATACTGGGGTGGGTAGCCTTTCCTTTCTCCAGGGGATCTCTCCAACCCAGAGATCGAATGCAGGTCTCCTACACTGCAGGAGGATCCTTTCCAGCTGAGCAACCAGGGAAGCCCAAGAATACTGGAGTAGGTAGCCTATCCCTTCTCCAACAGATTTCCCTAACAGGAATCAAACCAGGGTCTCCTGCATTGCAGGTGGATTCTTTACCAGCTAGGGAAGAAGGGAAACCCTTTGTTTGTAGCAATGCTTCCTAAAGCCCATTTGACTTCATACTCCAGAATGTCCTTCTCTAGGTGAGGGACCATACCATCGTGGTTATCTGGGTCATTAATACCCTTTATTGTACTCTTTAATACCTTTTTTGTACAGTTCTCCTGTGTATTCTCCCCATATCTTCTTAATCTCTTCTGCCTCTGTTAGGTTCTTACATTTTCTGTCCTTTATCTTGTCCATCCTTGCATAAAATTTTCCCTTAATAGCTCTTACTTTCTTGAGGAGCTCTCTAGCTTTTCCCATTCTGTTGTTTCCCTCTACTTCTTTGCATGGTTCATTGTAGGACTTCTTAGATCTCCTTGCTATTCTCTGGAACTTTGCATTCGCATAGGTGTATCTTTCCCTTTCTCCCTTGTTTTTCACTTCTCTTCTTTCCTGGGTTATTTGTAAAGCCTCCTCAGACAACCACTTTGCCTTCTTGCACTTCTTTTTTTGAGCGTGTCTTTGGTCACTGCCTCCTGTTCAGTGCTACAAACCTTCTCCCGCAGTCCTTCGGGAACTCTGTCTACCAGAGCCAATGCCTTGAATCTATCCATCACCTCCAATTGACATCATAAAGGGCTTGGTTTAGGTCAAAGCAAACCCTTTTTCTTACTTGCTTCAATATAAGCCTGAATTTTGAAATAAGAAGCTGGTGATTGGAGACACAGTCAGCTCTAGGTCCTGTTTTAGTTGATAGTATAGAACTTCTCCATCTTCAGCTACAAAGAACACAATCAATGTGATTTCAGTATTGATCATCTGGTGATGTCCATGTGTAGAGTCATCCCTTGGGTTGTTAGACAAGGGTGTATGCTATGACCAGTGCAGTCTCTTATCAAAACTCTGTTAGCCTTTACCCTACTTCATTCCATACTCCAGGGCCAAATCTGCCTGTTATTCCAAATATCTCTTGAGTTTTTACTTTTGCATTCCAATTCAGTATATGAAAAGGACATCATTTTTGGTGTTAGTTCTGGAAGGTCTTGTAGTTCTTCACAGAACTGGTCAACTTTATCATCAGTGGTTGGGGCATAGACTTGGATTACTGTGATGTTGAATGCTTTGCCTTGGAAATGAACTGAGATCATTCTGTGATTTTTGAGATTGCACCCAAGTATTGCATTTTGGATTCTTTTGCTCACTATGAGGTCTACTCCACTTCTTCTAAGTCATTCTTGTCCACAGTATTAAATACAAAGATCATGGTGGATCACAGCCTATGGTGGCAAAGGGGCTTTCACAATTCAATGAAGCTATGAGCCATGCCTTGCAAGGCCACCCAAGACACATGACTCGTAACGACGAGGTCAGACAAAACATGTTCCACTGGAGGAGGAAATAGCAACCCACTCCAGTATTCTTGCTGCGAGAACCCCATGAACATTATGAAAAGGCAAAAAACTATGTGACACTGGAAGATGACCCTCCCCCAGTCAGAAGGTATCTAATATGCTACTCTGAAGAGCAGAGTGATTACTAATAGCTTCAGAAAGAAAGAAGCTGCTGGGCCAAAGCAGAAATGATGCTCAGTTGTGGATGTGTCTGGTGGTGAAAGTAAAGTCCAATGCTGTAAAGAACAATATTGCATAGGAACCTGAAAAGTTACATTCATGGATTAAGGTAAATTGGGCATGGTCAAGCAGGAGATTGCAAGATTTAACATTGACATCTTATGAAACAGTGACCTAAAATGGATGGGGGTAAGAGAGTTTAATTCAAATGATCATTCTCTTCCTTTTATGGTCACCTCGTTTATCTGGGGCCAGTGTCCTGTGTTTTCACATCCTGAGTTTCCTCAGGGCTCACCTAAGGAGTGGCTGCAGTTTGATGATTGCTAAATTGCATGTGTTCTTTTCTTTTCTGAGTTCCCTCTGGGCTTACCAGCTCACCATAAAGTGTGGCTGCAATTGCTGATGACTGTAACATCCTTGGTTTACTGGAAATATTCCAATCATTTGTAGACTCAGCAAAAGTAGGGGGTGATATAAACCACTTTTGAGAAGCATTATTTGCAAAACTTCAGCACAACCATCATTCCTGCTAGAATAGAGATTTTTGTTAGAAAAGATAGAACAAAGTAGGAATCTAAAGAGATTTCATTAGAATGACTTTAGAAATGTGGTGACCTACATAGGAAGAACAAAAGTAATGCAGAATTCAATCAGACAGTTAATAGGTATATTAAATCATATTAAGTAGAAATAAGTGCTGATGTATGAAAAAATTGAAACAGGAGAGTGAAAAAGTTGGCTTAAAACTTAGCATTCAAAAAATTAAGATCATGGCATCCAGTCCCATTACTTTCATGGCAAATAGATGGGGAAACAATGGAAACAGTGACAGACTTTATTTTTGGGGGCTCCAAAATCAGTGCAGATGGTGACTGAAACCATGAAATTAAAAGACGCTTGCTCCTTGGAAGAAAAGCTATGACAAACCTAGACAGCATATTAAAAAAGCTGACACATACTTTGCTGTGTACGGTCAGCAAATCTAGTCAAAGCTATAGTTTTTCCAGTAGTCATGTACGGATGTGAAAGTTGGACCATAAAGAAAGCTGAGCACCAAAGAATTGATGCTTTTGAACTGTTGTGCTGGAGAAGACTCTTGAGAGTCCCTTGGACTGCAAAGAGATCCAACCAGTCCATCCTAAAGGAGATCAGTCCTGGGTGTTCATTGGAAGGACTGATGCTGAAGCTGAAGCTCCACAACTTTGGCCATTTGATGTGAAGAACTGACTCACTGGAAAAGACCCTGATGCTGGGAAAGATTGAAGGCAGGAGGAGAAAGGGATGACAGAGGATGAGATGGTTGGATGGCATCACTGACTGTATATATAAGGCTGTAAACATGAACCTTCACATTAAATAGCTATAAAATGGGGCCCATTAACTCCTGTACATAAGCAGTGCCCATTCTTTATCCTTACCTTAATCTTCAGACTAATAAGCAATTGTATTAGTAACTTCAGGCTTTCTGAGACTGGAAAAATATTCAACCAAGTTGTTTAGGTTACTATCTTTTCAACCCTGAAAAGATTTACTGTTACATTTAGAAATGTTGAAATTAATAAAACTCATAATATTAATATTTTAATATTAAATATGAGAGTAATTTGAATTTTCATTAATCAATTATTTTAAATGAAATTTGATTCAGTTTGTAAATAGAAATGGAAGAGTTTCAAAAACCTGATTTGGTACATTTGTAACCTCAACCTTATAAGATGCTTTAGTCAAGTATATAATTTTTAGCATCTTTATGAAATGTAGTAGGCAGAATCTTTACCTTCAAAGATATCTATGTCCTAGTTCCTGAGACCTATAAGTATGTTATCTCAAATGACAAAAGGGATTTTTGAGGTTTAATAAAGTTAAGGATCTTGAGATGAAGAGATTTATCTTGTGTCAGTGTGTTCAATATGATCACAAGTGTTCTTATAAATAAAAGCGGGAACAGAAATCAGAGAGGGGGCTGGGACCATGGAAGCAAGAAGTCAGTGACACGGGGCCATGAGCCAAAAAAGTCAGGCAAGTCTCTAGAGTTAAAAAAGGGGGGAAAAAATTCCCTAGAGTCTTTAGAAGAAATGTAGCTCCATTTTCTATTATGAATGTAACAAATTACCATAAAATTAATGATTTAAAGCAACCCAACTCTATTACTTAGCAGTTGGAAGTCAAAATGTATCTTTTAGGACTAAAATTAACAGGGTTGTTTTTTCTCTGGAAGTTCAAAGAGAAAATCTGTTTCCTTGCTAGTCATTTCTTACATCATCTTTTCTCTAGCTTCTAGAGACTGTTAGCATGTCTTTGTTCTTAGCTAGCCTCTTTCTCCTTCAAATCCAGAAGCAACATCTTCAAATTGTTTTCTCTGATTGTGATACTCTTGCTTTCTTATAAGGACTCTTGTGATTACATTGGGCCCAACCAGATAATCCAGAATAATCTCCCCATCTCAAAATTCTAAACTAGATTACATACGCAAAATTCCTTTGCCATATAAGAAAACAGACTTTCAGTATTAGGATATGGACATCTTTGGGGATCATCATTCAACTACTATATTTCCTTTCCATACCCAGCCCTTAATCTAACTTTATTTCTTTGGATTTTTTTTTTCTGAAACATTTCATTTGAATGGAATAATACAATATGTAATCGTTGTGCTTGGCATCTTTCATCTATGTTTTAATATCTCTCCTTTTTATTGCTAATTAGTATTTCATTGTATGAATATACCATAATTTGATTGCCCATTTCATGGTGTATGGATATTTGGAATGTTTCACATTTTGGTTATTATAAATATGCTGCAATGACCATCAACATCAAAGCCTTTGTGTGGATATATATTTTCATTTTGCTTGGAAAGTATGTAGGAGTAAAATTGCTGAGTCATGTGGTAAATTTGTATTTAGCTTTTTAAGAAAATGTCTAATTATTTTCCAAAGTGACCTCACCATTTGTAACTCTACCAACAAGGGATGAGTTTTTCAGTTTCTCCATATATTCACCAATACTTGTTATTGTCTTTCTTTATCAGTCAGTTCAGTTTTGTTCAGTCACTCAGTCATGTCCAATTTTTTGTGACCCATGGACTGCAGCACACCAGGCTTCCCTGTCCATCGCCAACTCCCAGAGCTCAAACTCATATTCATCTGTAATGCCATCAACCATCTCATCCTCTGTCGTCCCCTTCTCCTCCTGCCTTCAATCATTCCCAGCATCAAGGTCTTTTCCAATGAGTCAGTTCTTCATATCAGGCGGCCAAAATATTGGAACTTTAGCTTCAGCATCAGTCCTTCTAATGACTATTCAGGGCTGATTTCCTCTAGGAAATTCTGGTTTGATCTCCTTGCAATCCAAGGGACTCTCAAGAGTCTTCTCCAGCACCACAGTTTGAAAGTATCAATTCTTCAACATTCAGCTTTCTTTATGGCCCAACACTTACATTTGTACATGACTACTGGAAAAACCGTAGCTTGGACTATACAGACCGCTGTCAACAAAGTGATATCTCCACTTTTTAATACACTGTCTAGGTTTATCATTGCTTTTTTTCCAATATACATACACACACATACTTAGAGGTTTATTTCAAGATCCTAAATTCTTTTATTGATCCATATGTCTATCTTTATCACACTGTCTTGTTTACTGTTGCTTTATAGTAAAGCAATTACTGAAGTAACTCTCTGAAGCAGTAATTGAAGCAGTTTGTAGTTATTGAAGTTAGATAGTTTAAGTCCTCCAACTTTGTTCTATTTCAGGAAATTTTTTATATTCAATACAAATTTTAGGATTGACTTGTAAATTTTAGCAATATAAGTCAATTGGGAGTTTTATAGTCTTTACACTATATTTGAAGATTAAACTTGGGAAATTTGTTATCTTCATAATATTGAGTATTCTGATCCATGAATATGGACTATCTCTTAATTTATTTTCATATTATTTAATATCTTCTGGTAACTTTTTGTAGTTTCTTTCAGCAATGTGTTGTAGTTCAAATATGTTGTATTTTTAAAAGCAGTATAAAATGCTCCAGAAAATTTAACTAATTATATTAATAAGTGAGGCTTCTTGTTTAAAGGAATTTATTCTGTTCAAATTGAGTTGGTCAAACACTAATCAAAGGAAAATTTAAGAGAAATATTCACATTTATTTTCATGAGATTTATAAATATAGCTCCAAGGCATAAGGGAGAGTTAGGCTATTTTATCTTTAATAAATTAAATATTGATTTAAATCCTGATAACTGTAAGTAGTTCTTTCTCTGAACAAAAGGGGCTTCCCAGGTAGCACTAGTGGGAAAGAACCTGCCTGCCAATGCAGGAGACATAAGAGATTCGGATTTGATCCCTGGGTTGGGAAGATCCCCTGGAGAAGGAAATGGCAACCCACTACAGTATTCCTGCCTGGAGAATCCCATGGACAGAGGAGCCTGGTGGGCTACAGCCCATGGTATTGCAAAGAGTCAGACACAACTGAAAGAGACTTAACACTAGCACTATGAACAAAAGAGAAAATGCTTTCTATGCTTGCATTTTTAAAATCACATTGATCCTATTAATGAAAATATTTGCTTTTTAGACTTGCCTTTTGAGAGTTTATTTTATTGTGTGTGATAACACCTATTGGTACAAAAAGTGAGTTTAAACATATACATCCTCCAAGAAATGTTAAAATAGACACAACATTGACAAAGAAATACTATAAGAACAAACAACAAACAGGAAATTGCATCTTGCATGGCTGGCTTATTTCCCCTCATCATTCTTGCTCCACTTCCTCCATTAATTTTTTCCTTATTCTATTTTTACCAAATTCTATAGTTTTTACCAAATCCTATCAAACTTCCCTTAGTCACATCCTGATTTAAGAGAATTCTCCTATGGGTACCCCTTTTCTTTCTCAGATCTCTTTTCTCTTTAAAGCCCTAAGATCTCATACCTTAGAGATGTGATCAAAGAGAAAAAAAAAAGTACAGTAATCATGGAGAAGTTCAGCGACATACCTACGGCTGTTCAGAAAACCAGGGGCAATCTTTTCTGTGACATCTATTCCTTTCATATTAGACATGCTTTTGGCAAAACTAATTTTATTCATTTAACATCTTTAGAAAATGATATACTACCCAAGGTATGCTTAGGATCATGCAGAGAAGGATCAGGTATCAAGAAATGCTAATGATGTACTCAAAAACAATTGTGTGAAAATAAATGTAGGGTTATAGTATTAATAGAGTGTGGATGCTTCCCAGGTGGTGCATGGTAAAGAGTCTTCCTGACAGTGCAGGAGTCCCAAGAGAAATGGATTCAATCTCTGGGTTCGGAAGATGCTCTGGAGTAAGAAATGGCAACCCACCCCAGTATTCTTGCTGGAAAATTTCAGGAACAGAGGTACTTTGGGGACTACATACCATGGGGTCACAGAGTCAGACACGACAGAGCTACCGAGCATGCAAGCACACAGCTATTATCTTACCCTTAGAAATATGAATTCAGTTTGAATTTTTAAAAAATAGGCATAACTAATAGAATATACAGATATAAAAAACTTTAGGATGAGACTATTAGGGGAAATATAACATATACCAGTGAAAATGAAAGTCAGTCAGTCGTGTCTGACTCTTTGTGACCCCATGGACTATAAAGTCCATGGAATTCTACAGGCCAGAAACTGGAGTGGATAGCCTTTCCCTTCTCCAGAGGATATTCGCAACCCAGGGATCGAAACTAGATCTCCCACATTGCAGGCGGATTCTTTACCAGCTGAGCCAGATGCTTATACTATTTAAGGTAACTGCTCAGATTTATATTCCTTTTGTAAAATAAAAGTGTTTTAATTGTATCAATTCTCACTGCTGCCCCAATTCCTCTGGGAACCTTGCAGGTTAATTTGAGCGATGATTTTCTCATTTTATTACTTTTCTGCTAAGTATTCTGTATGTACTACAAAACCTATAGTCATTCCCAAAGCCCCAAATTTAAATGAATCATTGAAATTAATTATTGGACTTCCTCATCTATTCAGTGTTTCCTTTTTGGGCAGGAATGTGCATCTATAGTTGAGTGATAAATTGTAAGTTTCAGGAAAAACCTTCATGTTTGATATTATTTGACTCAAAACAAACCTGAATACAAGAAATACAATACCCAGAGGGATCGGGTGGATAGGGAGGTGGGAGGGGGGATAGGGATGGGGAATACATGTAAACCCATGGCTGATTTATGTCAGTGTATGATAAAAACCACTACAATATTGTAAAGTAATTAGCCTCCAACTAATAAAAATAAATGGAAAAAAAAGAAATGCAATACCCCATAATTTGACTTTAATAAATTTAATAAACTTTACTAAGTGTAATAACACTAATAAACCTGTGTACATGTTTATATCCATATCTTACACTTGATAATCTTTCTAGCGAGAGAATATTGACAAAATTTGACAAAACACTTTGCCAACTATAACTTGTAGTTTTCCAGGTTTTAATTTAGAATCATAATTATGAGTAATTCTCAGTCAAAACTTGATCATTTTGACAACAGTGCATTTGTTTTCCTGACTTGGAATATGAGGAGGCAGTGCTATAGGGGCAGAGCAGTATTACAAAGGAGTGGACTCTCCATCTCACAGAAATAATCATACTACATTGCAATTATTCTTTTACCTCTTTTTCCTCCTTTATTTGCAATCCTAGAGCATTGATCATCTTTGAATTCCTGCTACACAGCAGAAAATTGGCATACAGTATCCTGTCAATAAGTATAGAATGAAAATAAAATGAAATTCTATACTTTCAGTATCATGAGAAAACTGTTTGGCCTAAATCACTTAATCTATCCTTACCTGTAATTTACCAGAAAATTTGACAAGATTGTTCCCTAAGAGTCCTTTCATGTAAGAAGTCTGTAATACAAATTTGTATGTACTCAAATTCCACATCCTACCACAGATATTTTCATGAGGTTACTATTATTTTTAATTCACAAAACTTTTAACTTTTTATCAGATTGTGGCATGAATAACAGACTAGAAGATCAGTCTAACTCTGAAACTGACTTGCTTTGCAATATCAGGCAATATTCTAAGTCCATGCCTTAGGAATGATTGTGTGATATGGTTAACAATGCCTGCCACTATCTTTAAAGTAATAATCTTTTGTTGAAAAGCTCTTTGAAAACCATCAAAGAAATCTATTATGGGCAACTGAAAATCAATAGTACAAAAGATCTTAGGGATTTCTCCAAATACTTATAGCTGAATAATAAAAATGGTATTGAAATGAAAAGAGGATAGAAAAGAAACATAAAAGCTTGCTTTATCTGTTGTTTTGATATGAAAACTTTTAATGAAAGCATTGCTACTAGCATACTATTGGGCTATCCAGGGAAACACATAAATTACATGAAACTATATTAATTCATAATAGAAACTCCCTAATTGAATTTGAAGATTAAAATATTTCTGAATTAAATCAGATATTAATTGATACTAGTAAAATATCTCCCCAACATAGAAAAATTTGGCTTACTCTGCTGCCTCTAATCTGAACCTCTCTTTAATTCTACCATCTTCTACATTAAATACATTTTTTACATGCAGGTACCTGGTGCTCTTCACAGAGACCAGCATGCTATCCCAACTCAGCAGTTATGCAATAAACCAGTAATTGTGCAGGGCTCTGAAACATAGTCACTGATTTACTGAAACCGTGAGAATCACTAGACCTGTATGCAAATCAAGAAGCAACAGTTAGAACCAGACATGGAACAATGGATTGGTCCAAAATTGGAAAATGAGTGTGTCAAAGCTGTGTAGTGTCACCCTGTTTATTTAACTTATATGCACAGTATGTCATGAAAAATGCCAGGCTGCAATGAAGATTGTCGGGAGAAATATCAATAACCTCAGATATGCAGATGATGCCACCTTTGTGGTAGAAAGCAAAGAGAAGCCAAAGAGCTTTTGATGAAGGTGAAAAAGGAGAGTGAAAAAGCTGGTTTAAAACTCAATATTCAAAAAAACTAAGAACATGGCATCCAGTCCTGTCACTTCATGGCAAATAGATGGGGAAAAAATGAAAACAGTGACAGACTATTTTCTTGGGCTCCAAAATCACTTAGGAGAATGACTGCAGGAATTAAAACAAGCTTGCTCCTTGGAAAAAGAGTTATTACAAACCTAGACAGTGTATTAGAAAACAGAGACGTCACTTTGCCATCAAAGTTCCGTATAGTCAAAGCCATGGTTTTCCTAGTATGGGTGTGAGATTTGGATCATAAAAAAGGCTGAGCACAAAGAATTGATGCTTTTGAACTGTGGTTCTGGGAAAGACTATTGAGAGTCTCTTGAACAGAGAGGAAATCAAACCAGTCAGTCCTAAAGGAAATCAGTCCTGAATATTCATTGGAAGAACTGATGCTGAAGTTCCAGTACCTTTTCCACATTATGTGAAGAGCCAATTCATTGGAAAAGACCCTGATGCTGGGAAAGACTGAGGGCAGGAGGAGAGGGCAAAAGAGCATAAGATGATTGGATGGCATCATCGACCCAATGGCCATAAGTTTGAGCTAACTCTGGGAGCTAGTGAAAGACAAGGCAGCTTGATGTGCTGCAGCCCACAGGGATGCAAACAAATGACTGGGACATGACTGAGCAACTGAACAAGAACAAGTGATCAGTTATTAAACGAGAACTAGAGATTGCTGTCCTTCGTTTTATGTACTATTGTGTTGTTGTTCAGTCGCTAAGATGTGTCTGACTCTTTGCAAGAGCATGGACTGTAGCCTCCATGCTCTGCTGTCCACGGGCTTTCCCAGACAAGAATACTGGAGCCGGTTGCCACTTCCTTCTCCAGAGGATCTTCCCTGACCAGGGATTGAACTATGTATCTTGCCTCTCCTTTTTGACAGGTGTATTCTTTACGACTGAGCCATCTGGGAAGCCTTGAGTATTATACTCTTTGTTAAAAGTTGCTAATAAGCTAAACAAAACCAAAAAAAAAAAAAATAGGACTAAGGAAATAATCTATGTAACATGCTGGTAAAGAAAGTGGTCTCTAAAATCAGACTAAGTTAAAATCCCAACTCTGCCATTTCCCAAATTAATTACATTAAGCAAGGTACTTAGTGTCACTTTTCCTCAGCTTTCCCTATAAAATAGAGGTGATAATAATCACCCTACTTAACAGATTTGTTGTGAAGATTAGATGAGCTAGGATGATTGTAATATCCTCGAGGAGTGTTTGACTCAGAGCAAGTGTTCTGCAAATTAAAGTTGTTATTATTGACATTATTATTGCCTTATATGCTTTAAAAGAGACTGCTATGGATGGAATGAATGTTTGTGCCCTCCCCAAATTCATCTGTTGAAGCCCTAACCCACAATGTGATAGTATTTGGAGGTGGAGCCTCTGAAAAGTAATTAGGTTTAGAGGTCACAAGGGTGAACCACTGGTAATAGGATTAGTGCCATTATAACCAAAGGACAAGACAAGAGCGAAACGTAGCGAAACGTTTTCTCATTCAGCGAAAACGTAGCTGCCTGTAAATCAGGCAGAATATCTTCACTAGATACTGAATCTGCTGTCCCCTTGATCTTGGACATTCTAGCCTCCAGAACTGTGAGAAATAAACATTGTTATTAAAGTCACTCTGTCTATGGTATTTTGTTACAGCAGCCTGAACTAAGACAGAAACATTGAAGATAGAAGCAGAAAAAAAACATAAAATTTCAAGATGAATAAGGTAAAAAAATTAGTTGCTTGTGACATAAAATGTTAGCACAATTTGAACCTAGTGAAAATTGCCATTCTAAGGGTAGATGCATCTGCTTTGGAGACGTTTTTAAACAAGATTGGAATTACTATGCAGAAACATATCTTTTAATAAAGCAGATTAATCCTAATGGTATTCCAAGGTCTGACATTTTGCTTCCAAAAGTAGAATCATAATAGGAGAGAGATCAATCTAGGATAACAGAAGTTAAAGTGAGAGTTAACAGTTTCAGAAGAGTCTTTTTCTTTTTCCCCATAATTCTAAAGATTTTGATATAATCTTAATGCAGATTTTTAGAATATGTTAGTTCTAAAATTTTTTCTAGCCCATATGATTCATAATGCAAAACTATATATTCACATAGGTAAGATAATTTTTAAATTTTTTTAATTAAGGGAAATTTTTATTACCAAATCTAGTATAAATAATTGCTACACCAGGAATCCAGAAACTCAGTTTCAGGTTGTTGTTGATGTTGAATTGCCAAGTCATGTCCAATTCTTTGCCACCTTGTGGACTATAGCATACCAGGCTCCTCTATCCTCCACTGTGTCCCGGAGTTTGCTCAAATTCTTATCTATTGAGTCAGTGATGCTATCTAAACATCTCATCCTCTGCTGCCCCCTTCTCCTTTACCTTCAATCTTAACCAGCATCAGGGTCTTTTCCAGTGAGTTGGCTCTTCACATCACATGACCAAAGTATAGGAGCTTCAGCTTGAGCATCAGTGCTTCTAAAGAACATTCAGGGTTGATTTCCTTTAGCATTGACTGGTTTGATCTCCTTTAAGTCTAAGGGACTCTTAAGAGTCTCTCCAGCACAAAAGCATCAAATCTTTGGTGCTCAGCCTTCTTTATGACCCAAATCTCACATCCGTGTGTGACTATTGGAGAAACCATAGGTTTGGCTAGATGGATTTTTGTCAGCAAAGTGATGTCTCTGCTTTCTAATATGCTGTCTACATTTGTCATAGCTTTCCTTCCAAGAAACAAGCATCTTTTAATTTCATGGCTGCAATCACTCTGTGTGGTAACTTTGAAGCCCAAGAAAATAAAATCCGTCACTCCTTCCACTTTCCCCCTTCTATTTGCCATGAGGTGATGGGATTGAATGCCATGATCTTAAATTTTTTAATGTTGTATTTAAAGCTTTTTCATTGTCCTCTTTCCACCTTCACCAAGAGGCTCTTTAGTTGCTCTTCATTTTCTGCCATTAGAGTGGTGTCATCAGCATATCTGAGGTTACTGATATTTCTCCTGGAAATCTTGATTCCAGCTTGTGATTCCTCCAGCCCAGCATTTTGCATAATATACTCTGCATAAAAGTTAAATAAGCAGGGTGACAGTATACAGCCTTGTTATTGCTTTCCCAATTTTAAACCAGTCATTTGTTCTAAGTTCAGTTCTAACTGTTGCTTCTTTACCTACATACAGGTTTCTCAGGCAACAGGTAAGGTACTCTGATCTCTTTAAGAATTTTCAACAGCTTGTTGTGATCCATACATTCAAAGGCTTTATCATAGGGAATGAAGCAAAAGTAGATGTTTTTCTGGAACTCCTTTGCTTCTTCCACAATCCAACAAATGTTGGCAATTTGATCTCTGGCTCCTCTGCTTCTTCAGAATCCAACTTGTACATTTAAAAATTCTCAGTTCATGTATTGCTGAAGCCGTAGCTTAAAGGATTCTGAGCATAACCTTACTAGCAGGTAAAATGAGCACAATTGTATGGTAGTTTGAATGTTTCTTTGGCATTGCCCTTTTTTGGGATTGAAATGAAAACTGACCTTTTCCAGTCCTGTGTCCACTACCTATTTTTTTCAAATTTACTGACATATTGAGTGCAGCACTTTAACAACATCATCTTGAATTTTTAAATAGTTCAGCTGGAATTCCATCATCTCGACTAACTTTGTTCTCAGTAATTCTTCCTGAGGCCCACCTGACTTCACACTCTAGGATGACCATGCCATCATGATTATTCAGGTCATTAAGACCTTTCTTGTATAGTTCTTGTATTCTTACCACCTCTTTATCTCTTCTACTTCAGTTAGGTCCTTACTGTTTCTGTCCTTTACCATGCCCATCCTTTCTTGTAATGTTCTCTTGATACCTCCGATTTTCTTGAAGAGATCTCTAGTCTTTCCCATTCTATTGTCTTTCTCAATTTCTTTACACTGTTCATTTAAAAAGGTCTTCTTCTTCTCTAGAACTCTGCATTCAGTTCGGCATATCTTTCCCTTCCCTTTCCCTTTCTCCCTTGTATTTCACTTCTGTTCTTTCCTCAGCTCTTTATAAAGCCTCTTCTGACAACATCTGACAACCTCTGGTTGTCCTCTGACAACCACTTTGCCTTCTTGCATTTCTTTTTCTTTGGGATGGTTTTGGTCACTGCCTCTGGTACAGTGTTATGAACTTTCATCCATAGTTCTTCTGTCCAACTCTAGTATAAATAATTGCTACACCTGGAATCCAGTAACTCAGGTTGAGGTTACACAGTTCATAATCAAAGTATCCATCTAGATCATCTACAGTGAATAGACCTAATACAGTTTTATATGCTTTGCTTTGTATCTTGCTGAATAACTTGGAAGTAGCAGTGTATTGGCTTGAAATGATTTAAAATCCACTTGTTTCTGGTTCTAAAAATGAATGTGTTTTGTTCTAAGAGTGAAAATGTTTATATTGAGAAATCTGTTTCAGGATGTTGTCATTTATATCTGTAGTTGTTGGTAAGGACTCAGTAGCTCAGTTATTGACCAGCACTGTTGAGGGCTTGACCATAAAAGCTTGTGGAGGAGCAAGTATGGCTTAGGGGACCTTTAGCTCTAAATACAAAGAGGTTTGACCAGCAACTCGAAGTGTTTGATCTGTGCAAGTTTACTCTGCTGATCTAAACTGTTCTCTGAAGACTTAGGGGTGTTAATTCCTGCTTGGGCAATACAACTCTTTGTTGATAGTGATGAAAAGCTGCAGGCCCCTCCAGGGAAACCTCCTTACCTGCTGATATCAGTAGTTTTGTTCCTAGCAACATGCTCTAGCAGCAAAGGACTTTCACTTTTGCTTGGGCAGCTGGCTATTCCTTCTTAGTAGGTTAACCCACTGTCCTGAAAACAAATTTGTAGAAACTTACACTTCAACAAAATTTGAACTTTATTCCTATCATCTTCCCCTTCTGTGGAACAATAGTTTGATCCATCTATTATTGATATAGAGTATATTTAAGAAACATTATCCTGTGTGCTCTTGATTGGTGAAATTTTTACAGTTTCCACAGTGAACCTATATTGAATAAATTCTTGCCAAAAACAATCTCAATTTCTGAACATAATTTGCCAAACAGAAAACAAGACAGAAGTAGAATTCAAAGTTGCTAATTTGCCATCCTATGCTTGGAAAGCATGTTTTTGTTTTGCTTTTTGGGGGTTTTTTTGTTTGCATGTTTTTTGACAATATAACCTTCTTTCATCAGTGAAAATTAGTTGACCATCACCAGTAAGACATCACACCAAGGATACATTACAAAAATTTCCTGATTCTAAAGCAATTCATTTAAAAAAGGCAGGGGAGGGGAGAGAAAAAATAAAAATGAGGATTAAGTGCCTAAAATTTATCATATTTAATATTCGTACCACCTGTCTTTTTGTATGTCTCTAAGGATATTTTCTTCAAATTAGGTCATTTTAATAATGTAAATGACATTTTGTCAGGAAAAGAAATATTTTAAAGAATATTTATATAATTTCCAAGGGAACACTTTGTTCATTTAAGGAGATTTAATAGCCCTTATGACTAATTAATTCCTTTCCCTAAGATCTCTATTTTTAAAAAAATCAGGTTTTTTTTTTTTCTAATGGATTGAATTTAAGTTTCTTTTAATCTCTTCTCAGCGCTAAAGAATCTGCCTGCCAGTGTAAGAGATGTGGGTTCAATCCCTGGAATGGGAAGATCCCCTGGAGAAGGAAATGACAACCCACTCCAATACTTGTGTCTGGGAAATTTCATTGACAGAAGAACTGGCAGGCTACAGTCTATGAGGTCTCAAGAGAGTTAGACATAACTTAGTAACTACACAACAATAGCCAGCAACATAACATGTAATTTCCAGTGGATGCCTTTGTTCATTTTAGGAAATTTAACAGTCCTTATGACTAATTAATTCCTTTCCCAGGG
The DNA here is from genome assembly GCF_023699985.2 of Odocoileus virginianus. Lineage (NCBI taxonomy): Eukaryota > Metazoa > Chordata > Mammalia > Artiodactyla > Cervidae > Odocoileus > Odocoileus virginianus. The sequence goes on from NC_069697.1 coordinate 37,143,587, forward strand.
AATTCTATTTTTTAAAAAAATCAATTTTTTTTTCTAATGGATTGAATTAAAGTTTCTTTTACTCTCTTCGAGAGAAATTGACAAAATTATTACATTTTTAAAACATCCTCAATTTCTAGTATATATTTAAAGTTTTTATTTTTTTAGCTTTAGCCATTTTTTTTAACTTTCTATTTTGTACTAGGATACAATGATTAACAATGTTGTGATAGCTTCAAGTGAACAGCAAAGGAACTCAGCTGTATACTTTTACAGGTACTCATTCTATCCCAAACTCCCACTCCCATTCAGGCTGCCACATAGCATAGAGCAGAGTTCACTGTGTTGTAGCCCAGGTCCTTGATGGTTATCCATGAGTCTCTTTCTTTTTTTAAGTTCATTTGTATCATTTTTTTTTAGCTGATTTTATTTATTTATTTATTTTTTCCATTTATTTTTATTAGTTGGAGGCTAATTACTTTACATCATTGCAGTGGTTTTTGTCATACATTGAAATGAATTAGCCATGGATTTACATGTATTCCCCATCCCGGTCCCCCCTCCCACCTCCCTCTCCACCCGATCCCTCTGGGTCTTCCCAGTGCACCAGGCCCGAGCACTTGTCTCATGAGGAAGCTGTGGTACATATACACCATGGAATATTATCATTTCTTTTTAGATTCCAAATATAAGGGATGCTATGTGATATTCTTCCTTCTCTGTCTGACTTACTTCACTCAGTATCACATTCTCTAGGTCCATTCATGTTGCTGCAAATGGCATTGTTTCATTCTTCTTTAGGGCTGGGTAATATTCCCCTGTATAAATGTACCATATCTTCTTCATCCACTCTGCTGGCAATGGACATTTAGGTTGCTTCCGTGTCTTGGCTATTGTAAACAGTGCTGCAATGAATATTCGGGTGAATGTGTCCTTTTGGATCATGTTTTTCTCCAGGTATATGCCTAGGAGTGGCATTGCGGAGTCATGTGGTAGCTCTATTTTTAGTCTTTTAAGGAACCTACCTACTGTCCAGCAAGATGTCTGTATCAATGTACATTTCCGCCAACAGTGTAGAAGTGTTCTCTTCTCTTCACATTCTCTCCAGCATTCTTTAGTGATGTTGAACATCTTTTCATGTGCCTCTTGGCCGTCTGAGTGTCTTCTTTGGAAAAATGTCTATTTAGGTCTTCTACCCATTTTTAGATTGGGTTGTTTGTTTCAATGTTTTTACCATATTGCAAAACTTTGCTTCTGATAACATTGTTTAAAGTCAAATCTATTAAATCCTTCGGAAATTCCAGAAACTGAACAATGGCAAATGAATTATAAAGAGCAAAACAAAAGTCAAATAAAATTGAGATCATCCACAATTGAGCCTTTTTGGATAATCTGAGTCAACGTGGGACTTTCTCATCATTCTGTTCTAGTTGCTTCTAGGTTATCAGCACACAGTATCTGACTATCAAACAATATGAGGCATGGAAAGAACCTATGTATATATGCCCATTACTTTGTGTACTTGAATGAATCCCCACACCAACCAAAAGTTTTGTCTGGAAAATCTCTACTGTGTTGTGTTACTCTCAAAGGAGTGAGATGTATATATATCTAATACATAATAAGTTTAGGGTTTGGGGTTTCTCTTCCAGCCTTGGTTTAGAATTTAATGGGGAGTTTCTAAAGGAAAAGCTAGTTTCATTATGTTTTTTAGTTATTGTGTGGAAGAGATATGGGAAAGTTGTCTGAAATTTATTTTTATTACCCACATTTTATTAATAACTAATGGCATAAATATTGGTTCCTATATTTATGAAATTTAGAGAAATAGTGATTGTCACATTCTAGTGATTGGCTTAGCAAAGATGTTCAGGGTATATGGTTGGAGACCCAGTATATTCTCCTCCCTCACAAGCCTCTTCTTCTGGGCCCTCATTTTCTGGTTTTTGGAGTGCCCTGGAAATCCAACCTCAAAACTCCTCTAACTAGACTTGGTCTGTAGGTGATCTTGTCCACTCTCATGGTTCCAAAGAATATCTATAGCTTGGAAATGACTTCCTAAGGTGCATTTATAGTACAAACCATCCCCTGAATATTAGGCTCAGATACCAACTCTCTCTATAGCATCTCCACTTGGTTGTTAAATGGGCATCTTAAAGTTAACATACACAAAACTCTCCTCACAACATCTTCTTCTCCCAACATAGCCCACCTCAGAAAATGGACACCACTCCATTATTCAGGTCCAAAGATTTAGAGTCACATTGCAACTTTTCTACTCCAACTGTCCCACTTCTCACCTTCTCATTGCCATTGCCACAGACACAGCCAACACTACTGTCTACCTGAACAAATAAAAATAATTTGTTTTCTTACTTTATCTTCTGTAGTGTTCACACTATAACTGTTACTGTAAGGATTTCTAGTAATCCTTTCAAAATTTAAATTGTCATGTCAATTTTCTGCTCTCAACTCTTCTTTAGCTTTTCATAACACTTAGAAAAAAAAATCTAATGTCTCCTCCATGGCTTTTATATGATTTTATATGATTTGATTTCCTGCTACTGTCTTTTCAGTCACTCCTCTACCCACTCTAGCGATACTGGACAACATCAATCATATTCCCAATTCATTGGGTTTTGAACTTAAGTTTTCATTGCCTAAAATATTTTCCATCAGATATGTATAAGGCTTGCTTCCTCATTCACTTTATATACAAATTTAATGATCAATTTCTAGGAGAGGTTTTGTTGAAAGTCCAATCCAAAAAACCTTCTTTTATCCCCTCCCAAAGAGCTTCTTGGGTGGATCCCTGGTTAACAATCCACTTGCCAATTCAGAAGATACAGGAGATGTAGGTTCAACCCCTGGGTTGGGAAGATCCCGTTACAGAGGAAATGGCAACTCACTCCAATAGTCTTGCCTGGAAAATGCCATGGACAGAGGAGTCTTGCAGACTGAAGTCCATGGGGTCGCAAAGAGTTGGACATGACTGATCATGGGCACACAACTCTGCTTATACTCTGCTTTTTCTTTATTGCTCATATCAGAGCCTAATATTATATTACAATTGTTTGCTTGTTTAGCTAAAGATAGTTCTCTCCATCATAATATCAGCTCCAAAAGGGCATAAATTAGTAATTAAAAACAATGTTAATTGCCAATACTTGGAACAATGCCTCCCACATAGTAGACAGTGAGGTGGATTCCTCAGAGCCCAAAGTTCTAATATAATAATATCAATGCATAACAAATAAAGTGAGCCATCCAAAACCACCTTACATATGACATATCAGGAACATGTGTGGTTAAGAAGTTTCCTGAGCAACCATGTTCCAGTGAAACTGTTTATTCAAAGTCACACTTTGCATATATAACAGTATTGACATATCCAAAGGGAAGGGTTGGCAAAACAAGACAGATCATATAGCACATAGAAAAAAGGAGGAACAGAAACAGAAATCAGTAAGTAGCTAACTGATGCTTATTAGAGATGCAAACTTTGTCAGTGGTTTCAAGTTTCACACTTTCACTGGCAGGTATATTTATGGAAGGAAATATTGATTCAAGATACATCAACCTGTTTATTTTTGTACTATCCTCCCCAACTAGAGGTTATATAATGGTTTCTCATGGAAACTACTTGTGTTGAGAGATTGCTAATCTCATAAAATTTTATTACTGAGTGTAAGTTTCTAAGCAGTTTATCATTCCTGGTTCCATTAGCCAAAATTATACTTTATTTGTAGAATATGTTATATGAAGGACCCTTTTGAGTAAAGTCTTTAAAGGCCTTGATGAATACATTATGTATAAATGATTACATGATACACATTCTGTGATACATGCTTCATACTTCTATTAATATATATATGAAACAGAATTTTAAGGAAGCACAAATCCATAAATAAAACATTTCTTTATTATGAATAATCCAAACTATTCATAACTTTAAGTCTCTTATTGTCAATAAGCTGGAGCCTGAGATGCTGGACTGTGACAGGCATTCTGAGAAACTCAACTGGGGCTGGATTGTCTGAGGATGGAGATAAAGGCTACAGCAGTTGGATTAAAGGATACTGAGTTGAAGCTTTCAATAAACAATAGAATTGAAATTGCATCCTTGACCTGATTCTGAAGTGGCCATGCAGGGAATACAGAGCAATGAGAAAGAACTGAATATTCAACCAACAACATTCAGAGAGGATGCTAGAAGCAGAACCCAGTTATGTTTCTTGAGTCTTAAGAGAGAATCTGCAGATCTTCTTCATGGGGTGCTGCTCACCGGGCCCATGAATAGTAAGGGGACAGTTAAGAGTACTGAAATGTCTCCTTATATTTTTTCCTTAAAAAAAATTACTTAATCCATAGAATTTTGAAACCATTTATATTAAGAAATCATGGCATAAATCTGATCATCCTTTTAATATTTTATGAACATATGCTTTGTTTTTATACCATTTTAAAATAAGCTAATAGTTTTCATTGTATCTTTTTTTTAGATTCTTCATATAAGTGATATCATATGATATTTGTCTTTCTCTGTCTGACTTACTTAACTTGGTATGATTAACTTCAAGTCTATCCACGTTGCCGCAAATGGAGTTACTTCACTCTTTTTATGGCTGAGTAATATCCCATTGTATAAATGTACCACATCCTCCTTATTCATTCATTTGGACACTGAAGTTTCTCTCATGCATTGGCTATTGTAAACAGTGCTGCAATGAACATTTGGGTGTATGAACTTTTGAACCAAGTTTTTCTCCAAATATATGCCCAGGAGTGAGTGGGATTGCTGGATCATATAGTAGCTCTATATTTAGTGTTTTAAGGAACATCCACACAGATATTCATAGTGGTAGTACCAGTTTACATTCCCATCAACAGTGTAGGAAGGTTCCCTTTTATCTACACCATCTCTAAAATCAACTGTTTGTAGATGTTTTGATGATGGCCATACAAGCAGGTGTGAGGTGATAGTCTCATTACAGTGTTTATTTGCATTTCTCTAATAATTAGCAACATTGAACATCTTTTCATGTACCTCTTGCTCATCTGTATGTTTTCTTTGGGAAAACGTCTATTTGAATCATCTGTCCATTTTTCAACTGAGTTGTTTGTTTTTATGGTATTGAGCTGCATGTTGTTGTTCAATTGCTAAGTTGTGTCTGACTTTTTGCAACACCATCAGTTGCACCACTCCAGGCTTCCCTGTCCTTCAGTGTCTCCCTGAGATTGTTTAAACTTATGTCCATTGAATCAGCAATGTGATCCAACCATCTCATTCTCTGTCACCCCCATCTCCTCTTGCCCTCAATCTTTCAGAGCATCAGGGTCTATTCAAATAAAGCAGCTTTTCTCAACAAGTGGCCAAAATATTGGAGCTTCAATTTCAGCACCAGTCCTTCCAATGAATATTCAGGTTTGATTTCTTTTAGAATTGACTGGTTCCATCTCCTTGCTGTCCAAAGGACTCTCAAGAGTCTTCTTAAGCACCACAATTTAAAAGTGTCAATTCTTCAGTGCTCAGCTTTTTTTATGATCCAACTCTCACATCCATGTATGACTACTGGAAAAACCTTGGCTTTGACTATATGGACCTTTGTCAGCAAAGGTGATGTCTCTGCTTTTTAACATGCTAAGTTTGTCATAGCTTTTCTTCCAAGGATTGACTGTCTTTTAATTTCATGGCTGCAGTCACTGTCCACAGTGATTCTGAAGTCAAGAAAATGAAATCTGACACCATTTCCATTTTTTCCTCATCTATTTGCCATAAAGTGATGGGACCAGATGCCTTGATCTTTGTTTTTTGAATGTTGAGTTTTAAGTAAGCTTTTTCACTCTCCTCTTTCATTTTCATTAAGAGTCTCTTTAGTTCCTCTTCACTTTCTGCCCTTAAAGTGGTATCATCTGCATAGCTAAGGTTGTTGATATTTCTCCTGGCAATCTTGATTCCAGCTTGTGAGTCATCCAGCCCAACATTTCATATAATGTACTCTGTTAACAGGGTAACAATATATAGCCTCGACATACTCCTTTCCCAAATTTGAACCAGTCTGCTGTTCCATGGCCAGATCTAAGAAGGCAGGTAATGTGGTCTGGTATTGCCGTATATTCAAGAATATTCCATAGTTTTGTTGTGATGTACACAGTCAAAGGGATTAGCATAGTCAATGAAGCAGGAAATGTTTTTATTGGAATTTCCTTATTTTTCCTATAATCCAGTGGATGTTGACAATTTGATTTCTGGTTCCTCTACCTTTTTAAATCCAGCTTGTACATCTGGAAGTTGTTGGTTCACATATTGATGAAGCCTAGCTTGAAGGATTTTGAACATAATCTTGCTAGCATGTGAAAGGAGTGTAATTGTATGGTAATTTGAACATTATTTGGCATTGCATTACTTTGGGATTGGAATGACAACTGACCTTTTCCAGTTCTCTGACCACTGCTGAATTTTTTAAATTTACTGGCATATTGAGTGCAGCACTTTAACAGCATCATCTTTTAGGATTTTAGGATTTGAAATCACTCAGCTGGAATTCCATCACCTCCACTAACTTTGTTCGTAGTGATGCTTCCTTAGACTTCACTCTCCAGCAGGTCTGGCTCTAGGTGAATGACCCCATCGTCATGGCTATCTGGGTCATTAAGAACATTTTTGTACAGTTCTTCTGTGTATTCTTGCCACCTCTTCTTAATCTCTTCTGCTTCTGTTAGATCCTTGTCATTTTTTTCCTTTATTGTGCCTGACTTTACATGAAATGTTCCCTTGGTATCTCCAGTTTTCTTGAAGAGATCTCTAGTCTTTCCCATTCTATTGTTTGCCTCTATTTCTTTGCATTGTTCACTTAAGAATGCTTTAGTATGTCTTCTTGCTATTCCATGGAATTCTGCATTCAGTTGGGTGCATCTTTCCTTTTCTCCTTTGCCTTTTGCTTCTCTTCTTTTCTCGGGTATTTGTAAGGCCTCCTCAACCAACCACTTTGCCTTCTTGCACTTCTTTTTCTTGGGAATGGTTTTGGTCACCAACTCCTGAACAATGTTACAAACCTCCATCCAAAGTTCTTCAGGCACTCTGTCTACCAGATCTAGTCCCTTGAATTTATTTGTCACTTCCACTGTGTAATCATAAGTGATTTCATCTAGATCATACATTAATGGCCTAGTGATTTCCCCTACTTTCTGAATTTTGGAATAATGAGCTGATGATCTGAGCCACAGTCAGTTCCCAGTCTTGTTTTTGCTGACTGTATAGAGCTTTTCTATCTTTGACTGCAAAGAATACAATCAATCTGATTTCAGTGTTGGCCATCTGGTGATGTCTATGTGTAGAGTCATCTCTTGTGTTTTTGGAAGAGGGTGCTTGCCATGACCAGTGTGGTCTCTTGGCAATACTCTGTTAGCTTTCTCCCGCTCCATTTTGTACTCCAAGGCCAAACTTCTCTGTTATTTCAGGTATCTTGACTTCCTACTTTTGCATTCCAGTCCCCTTTAATGAAAAGGACGTCTATTTTTGGAGTTAGTTCTAGGAGGTCTTGTAGGTCTTATTCAGATAATTGTTCATCTTCTTTAGCATTAGTTATTGGGGCATAGATTTCGATTACTGTGTCGTTGAATCGTTTGTCTTGGACACGAACTGAGATCACTCTGTCATTCTTAAGGCTGCACCCAAGTACTGCATTTAAGACTCTTTTGTTGTCTATGAGCTCTACTCCATTGACCACAGTAGAGATATAATGGTCATCTGAGTTAAATTCACCCATTCTAGTCCATTTTAGTTCACTGATTCCTAAAACGTCAATGTTCACTGTTGTCATCTCCTGTTTGACCACATCCAGTTTACCTTGATTCATGGATCTAACATTCCAGATTCCTATGTAATATTGTTCTTTACAACATTGGACATTACTTTCACCCCTAGATAGAACCACAACTGGGCCTCATTTCTGCTTCGCTTCATTCAGCCTCTTCATTCTTTCCGTAGCTATTTCTCTGCTTTTCCCCAGTAGTATATTGGACTCCTACTAACCTGGGGGGGCTCACCTTTCAGGTCATATCTTTTTGCCTTTTCATACTGTTCGGGGGCCTCTCGAGGCAAGAACACTGACATGGTGTGCCATTCCCTGCTCCGGTGGACCGTGTTTTGTCAGGCCCTGGCTAGCAGGGACATGCCCTTCACGCAGGTGGGGGACGTGCCTGGTGCCCCGGTTGTCCCAGTGCTGGTCCTCCATGAGCATGTCCACCTTTACTGGCCGTCGGGTGTCAGTCAACTTGCAGCCGGAGGTTGAGGCAAGTCCCCGCTGGAGTGACTGGGAAGGAGGTCTGGGGGAGGCTGAAGCCGATGTTGAAGGATGCCCCAAAGCAGAGGGCACTCCAGCCTCACTGTTGCCACCAGCCTGCTGCTGATCTGCGGCTGATCCGCCCAGGAGTCACTGTTCTCCCCAGAGCCAGCAGGCCATCCAGGGGCAGAAGGCCCCCCTTAGCCTCTCAGGTGCTGCTGACTCCCCTGTAGCCAATCCACTGTCACCACCAAGCTCTGGTCCTGATGTTTCCTTTCCTCTGGCTATGTGCTGCGTGAGCTGTTTGTACATTTTGGAGACCAATTCTTTGTCAGTCACATTGTTTGCAAGTATTTTCTCCCCTTCTGTTGTCTTTTCATCTTGTTTATAGTATCTTTTGCAGTGCAAAAGCTTTTGAGTTGAAAGGATTATACACCATAATCAAGTGGGATTTATCTCAGGGATACAAAGATTTTTAAATATCAGCAAATCAATTAGTGTGATATGCCACATCAGCAAATTAAAGAACAAAAATCATATGATCATTACATAAATTCATTAAAAGCTTTTGACAAAATTCAATACCAATTTATGATAAAAAGAAATTCTCCAGAAAGTGGGCATAGAAGATATACCTCAACATAATACAATCTGCAATATGACAAACGTAGAGCTAACATCATACTCAACAGTGTAAAACTGAAAGCATTTCCTCTAAAATCAGGAATAAGACAAGGATGTCTGCCTGCTCTCAATACTTTTATTCAACAGAGTTTACAAAGTCCAGCAATGGCAATTAGAGAAGAAAAAGAAGCAAAAGGAATCCAAATAGGAAAAGAAGAGTTTTTTAAAACAGAGTGACTGTTTTAACAGTCACTGTTGGCAGATGACATGGTATTATCCATAGAAAATCCTATAGATGTTACCAGAAAACTACCAGAGTTCATCAATAAATTTGGTAAAGTGGCAGGAAGCAAAATCAATTTCAGAAATCCATCACATTTTTATACACTAAAAACAAAAGATCAGAAAGAGAAATTCAAGAAACAATCCCATTGACCACAGCATCAAAAAGAATAAAAATCCTAGGAATAAAACTACCTAGGAATCAAAAGACTTATACTCTGGAAACTATAAGACACTAATAAAAGAAATCAAAGACAGCACAAACAAATGGAAATATGGACCATATTCTTGGATTGGATGGATCAATATTGTGAAAAATGACTATACTACCCAAGGCAATCTGCAGGTTTGATGAAATCCCTATCAAATTACCTATGACATTTTTCATAGAACTAGAAAAAAAAAATTCTTAAAATTTCTGTGGAGACACAAAAGACCCTAAACAGCCAAGGAAACCTTGAAAATGAAAAAAAAAAAACAAAAAAAAACAGAGCTGGAGGAAGAGGAATAAGGTTCCCTGACTTCAGACCACACTACAAAACTCGTCATCAAAACAGTATGGTACCGGCACAAAACCAGAGATACTGATCAATGGGACTGGATAGAAGGCACAGATTTGAAGCCGTGCGCCTATGGTTAAATTGATCTATAACGAAGGAGGCAAGGCTATACAATCGAGAAAAGACATTCTCTTCAATAAGCGGTGCCAGGAAAACTGAACAACTACATATAAAAAAAATGGAATTAGAAAACTCTTTAATACCACACACAAAAATAAACACAAAATGGATTAAAGATCAGATACTATAAATCTCTCAGAGACAGACACAGGCAAAACAGTCTCTGACAATAGCAACAATATCTTTTTCAATCCATCTCCCATAGTGATGAAAATAAAAACATAAACAAAGAATAAAACCTACAAAATTAATTAAGCCTAATTAAAACCTATAACATTTAATTAAACCTACAAAAAACCTACACTAACATCAAACTTAATGGTAAGAAATGCAAAGCTTTCCCACTAAGACAAGGAAAGGGACAAGGATAGCCCCACTTATGACTCCTTTTCAGCATCACACTGGAAGTTCTGGCTCAGCAATAAGACAATAAAAAGTAAACAGGTATACAAATAGGAGAAGAAGAAATAAAACAGCTCTTGTTTCCAGATAGCATGATTATCTATGTAGAAAACCCAAAAGAATCGATAAAAAAAAACCCTTCCTGAAATTAATAAGCAACGATAGTCAGGTTGCAAAATATATGGTTAATATGCAGAAGTCAATAGATTTCCTATATATTAGTAATGAACAAGTGGATTTGAAATTCAAAACACCAAGTGTCCCCAGGTTCCAGGATCTAATGCCTGATGATCTGAGGTAGAGCTGATATAATAATAATAGAAATATATTGCACAATAAATGCAATGTGCTTGAATTATCCTGAAACCATGCCCCCACCCCAGCCCAAGGAAAAATTATCTTCCACAAAACTGGTCCCTGGTGCCAAAAAAGTTGGGGACTGCTACAAAATAATACTATTCATATTAGAACTCCTCAAAATTTTAAACACATATTATAAATCTAGAAAAGTACAAGTTCTACAGCACATGAGATAAATGATAATATTCTAATGAAAGAAAACAAAGAGAAAATAAATGAAGGAATATTCCATGTTTATGGACATGAATACTCTTATTCTCAAAGTGTCCGTTCTGCCCAAATATACCTACAGATTCAACACAGTGCAAAACCAAGCCCCAGCAAGTTATTTTGTAAATGTCAAGAAACTAATTCTAAAGTTTATATGGAGAGACAGAAGACCTGAAGTAGCTAAAACTATATCAAAGGAGAAGAACAGTCAGATAACTGATACTAATCAATTTCAAGAATTACCACAAAGCTATAGCAATTTAGCTAGGGTGATATTGATGAAAGAATAGACACAGTAAATGTAACACTCTGAAGACCCAGAAAGAGATCCACATAAATATAGCAAACTGATCTTTGTCAAAGTAGCAAAGACAATACAGTGGAGAAAATATAGTCTCTTCAAAATATGGTTGCGGAAAAATTTTACATTCATATTTTAAAAATGAATATAAATACAGACCTTACACCCTTTACAAAAATTAATCCAAAATAGATTATCAACCTATATATGAAATGAAAAACTAGGAACCTCCTGAAAGATAACATAGTATAAGATTTAAATGATTTGGGGTATGGTGATGACTTTTTAGATACAACCCCAAAGGCACAATCTATGAAAGAAACAACTGATTAACTGAACTTTATTAAATTTAAAACTCATGTTCAGTGAAAAGGAATGTCAAGAGAATGAGAACACAAATCACAAGCTGGGAGAAAATAATTGCAAAAGTACATCTGATAAAGTACTCTTATCAAATTACGCAAAGAGCTCTTAAAACTCAACAAGAAAACAAATAACTCAATTAAAAGATCGAAAGATCTTAATAGAGATCTCACCAAAGAACATAAGCAGATGGAAAATAAGTATATTAGAGGACATGTCATATGATTATATGTTCCATATCATATGTTCCTCAGGGAACACAAATTCAAAAAACAGTGAGATACCATTACAAATCTATTAGGATAGCCAAAATCTGAAACACTGGCAATAGCAGATGCAGGTGAGAATATGGACCAAAAGGAACTCTCATTCATTGTTAGTGAGAATGCAAAATGGTATAGCCACTGTGGGATATGGTTTGACAGTTTCTTAGAAAATTAAATATACTCTTACCAAACAGAACAGCAATCATTCTCCCTTGTATTTCACCCAGAAGAGCTGAAAACTTATACCTACACAAAAACCTTTCACATGGATATTTATAATATCATTATTCATTACTGATAAAACTTGAAAGCAATAAAGGTGTCTTCAGTAAGTGAATGTATAAATAAACTGGTTATCTACACCGTGAATATTGTGCATGTAGTGTTGCTTCAGTCATGTCCAACTCTTTGCAACCCCACAGACTGTAACCCATAAGTCTCCTCTGTCCATGGGATTCTCCAGGCAAGAATACTGGAGTGGATTGCCCTGCACTCCTCCAAGGATCTTCCTCACCCAGGGATCGAATCCATATCTCTCACATCTTATGCATCGGCAGGTGAGTTCTTTACCACTGGAGCCACCTGGGAAGCCCACACAGTGAATATTATCCAGTGTTAAAAAGAAATGTTATCAAGCCGTAAAAATATACAGAGGGATCTTAAATATATATTCCTAAGTGAAAGAAGCCAGTCTGACAAGGATGCACAGTGTATGACTCCCACTGTATGATTTTCCGAAAAAGGCAAAACGATGGAAATAGCTTAGAGGACATGGGAACCCACTCCAGTATTCTGCCTGGAGAATCCCATGGACAGAGGAGCCTGGCAGGCCATGGTCCATAGCGTCACAGAGAATTGGACATAACTGAAGCAACAAGCATGCACGCATGCATGGAAATAGTTAAAAAAAAATATCTTGATTGCCAGAGGGTAGTGGTGAGGGAAAGAATGAATAGGTGGAGCACAGATGTTTTTAGGGCAGTAAAACTATTTTGTAGGTATAATGGGTGTAAAATGTTACACATTTTCCCAAATCTATAGAATATACAATACCAAGAGTACACCTAATGTAAATTAAGGAACTGTGGGTGATAAAAACCTAGTCAATGTAGGTTCATCAATTTAATAAATGTGCCACTCTGTTGGAAAATGTTGATAATGAGAAAGGATGGGTTTTGGGGTGGGGTAGGGGTGGGATAGTGCAGGCAGGAGATAGATTGTAACACTCTTCTTTCTGCTCAGTTTTGCTGTGTTGACAAAAATTCAATTAACTGTCAAGTGAAGAAGAAAATAGGATATTTTATTCAAGCCAAACTGAGGGTTGTAACCCAGGAAGCAGATTCTCAGAAAGCTCTGAGAACTGCCAGAAGTCTGTTAGAAATCAAAAGGCCAGTCGTATACATTTTCAAGACAAAGTTTTGTACACGAAAATGAATGCTGATATTTTACACAAGCTTCACTAAGGATGCATAGTTCAGGAAAACACGTACCAAGTGAGCAACAAACCCTCTGTGTGTGCTGGACACTCTACAGTGCTGGAAGAGAACACTATTCTTTTAAGCATTTACCTTCCCAGCATTGGAAGAAAGGGGGAAAAAAAATTAATCTTTATAGTTGAGCAGGCACTCTCATCTTTGAGGAGCTCTGGTTAACCTTAATGCAGATTAGGGAGGGAAGGAGGAGGTCCAAAAAACACAGAGACAATTCTAGTTTAGTTTTATCTTGTCCTGGCTTAAAAAATAAATTTCATTTCATCAGTTGTAAATCTAAAATTGTTCTATAATGTAAATACATTTAAAAAGGAAAAATCAATTTTCCTGGTATTTATAAATTCCTATTTTAAGACATACCCACACTTCTAGCTAATTCCCAACTAATCAGATGAAATCTTCCTTTTTTGATAATGACATCTTTCTTATTTGTTATTTCTTCCATGACAGTGTACACTTTCCTTCTTGAATCCTTGGAGGTCTTATCTTCAATATCAATGTCAATATTTGGCTTCAGCCATACTTTTTGGTAAATAGCAAGAGAGGTTATGATAAATTTTTGGTCTCAATTCTTCCCTTCCTCCAGTATGTTAACTTTGAAATTCTCCCTGCAAAAGGTGAATATACTTCCTGCCCCTAGAATTTTGACTCAGCCATATAAATCTACTTTGGTTGGTGAATTAGCAGATTTGATGGAGGTCATGTGCTTGGCTGGTTGGGCCCCCACCATTCTTTCTGCCATCACCATGAGAATAGGTTGAGAAACACATAAAACCATTCATCTGACATGAAATGTGAAGTTAAGCTACTCCAGCTGATCTGAAAATTTGTGAGCTAGAAAGAATGTTCACGTTGTTTGCCACAGAAGTTCTGAGGGGTTTTTTGCAGCATGAATTGACTATTACACAGGTCAAGAGCTAACTCTCCACTATCAACTTCTTTCCTATCTGTATGCATAAAACACAGAGTAGTCATTCAATTTATTCATTTATTCATTCATTTATATATTTAAAATTCTTTTTGAGTTTCTATCCTGTGCCAGGCACTGCATAAATCAAATATCAGCTAGAAATGCATATATGTACATATATCCGTGTGTGTGTGCATAAATTCTATGGTATACACATGGATATACATGTGTTATTTTCTGATTACTGTTTATAACAAATTACAAAGAGTACCTTCAAAACTACACAAATTTATGATCCTATAGTTATGGTGATCAGAAGTCGAAAACTGGTCTCACTGGGCTAAAATCGAGGTATTGATTAGGCTATATATATATACATTAGCAGATTCTTGGAGAGAATCTGTTTTTTTGTCTTTTTCAGCTTCTAGAAATTTCTTACTTTCCTTGGCTCATGGCTTTCTTCCTCTGCCTTCAAAGTCAGCAGTGTTGGGCTGAGTCCTTCTCACACTGCCATCTCTCTGGTTCGTCCACTCATAAGGACCCTTGTGATTACACTGGCCCACTCAGATGATTCAGGATAATCTTTTCATGTCAAGATCAGCTGATTGCAACCATAATCTGTCTACAGTTTAATTCTCTTTTGCCATGTAACCTACTATATTCACAGGTTCCAGGGGTCAGTGTATGGACATTCTTGTGGGGCCTTTATTTTGCCTACCACAATACATAAGGCAATAATAAATTTGCATGTGTTGTCAGATTTCATCTATATATCTTCTTTAAATTCTATGAAAGTAAAAATTAAAGATTTTAAACATTTTTTTAAAAGTACATAAAGCTATATATTCAATTCTTAGGATCAGATATATTTTGGAATTCAGAAATTTTAGTATTTAAAAAATAATTATAAAGATTGCATCACCAATGATGTCTGCAGCACTATTCCATATTCAAGCACTTTAGCTTTTCTGCAGGAAATGTATGAATATTCACCCCAAGTGAGTTGACTAAAGACTATGAATAACCTCATGACAGTTGAGGCCAAGATTTGTTGCTAAATGAGTTCTGCTCAGGTCAGAATTTTGTTGCTATATAAAGTATGAAAAAAAACCTTAGTTTTGAACTTTGGGGATTATAAAAGTACAAACTGTATATATGGAGAAAATATAGCAGGAAATGTGCAAAAATAGCATTTTCTGTGCATTCTCAATTTTCTAGAGATATTATTCTTTCCTTAAGATAATTTATATTTTAATAAATTTAATAAAAGTACACTTAATAGAAAAATTTATAGCACCATGAATTTTCATACGGTAAACACATTGTGTAACCAGCATCCATATCAAGGAACAAAACATTACCGAAATCCCAGAAGGTCCCTTCTGCCCGCTTAGTCATTCCTCTAACACTACCACCCCAGGGGAACTAGTCTCTGTTTTCACCATAGTAAGTTTTGCCTGCTTCTGAACTTTACAAAAATGGCCATAAAATATATATGCCTTTATGTCTGGCTCATTTTGCCTTAATATTATTTGTGTAAAATTAATCTGTATTATTATATATAGTTGTGAGGTTTTATTTTTTGTGGAGTTTTTTTTTTGTTGTTGTTGTTTTGATTCTCAATGTCTTACCTGACACTCTATTTTCTGAATATGCAGGGCTTACTTATCCATTTTAGTGTTAATGGACATTTGAGTCATTTCCATTTGAGGGTTATTAAAATAACGCCACTAAGAAATTCTTGGTAAACATATGTGCACATTTCTGAATGTATACCCAGAAGTAGGATTTCTACACTAGAGGGTCTCCAATGCTCAGCTCTAGTGGATACTGTCAAGCAGTTTTCCAAAATTATTGTATACAAACAATGCATTGCTTGTATAATTAGGAAAAAACTAAAACAAATCAGGGAAAAACAAACCTATAAAACAGGGGGGAAATTCTGTTTATTTCCTAGCAAAGGCACATGATTGTATCACCAGTGTTGTATGTTTCAGGTCTGGCTCTACAATAACTGTGAATTTGGGAAGGCCACTGATCCTCTCAGGGATGAGTTATCTTTAAATTAGAAGGTTGGAGCAGATGAATGCATGGATTCCAAGGAATCTGAGTCTATGAGAAAAAGTGAACAGAGGCGCTAAAGTTTGATGTGACACTGTTCCAACTTTCACTACCATGTAACTCCCCCTTCCAGGGCCTGGCACTGTCTCTGGGGCTAGTTTGTTATTTACGGCATCTCTTTTAAATTTTCAGTTCCCTTTGCTTTGTTAGATCAGGTTTAGGTTTTGAGGCACATTAATTTGAAATTTAAGAAGAGAAGCCAAAGATCAAGACTAAGGGAGATTTAGAAAGTTGGCATGAGTATTAAAGTAGAACTCCTTCAAGTTCCCTGGGACAGAGAAACTCAGGTGAATAAATAATAGTGGCAGGTGCTGCAAGGAGCACTGACAGGATGAAGACTAAAAAGGGTTTGTGGGATTTAGCCATTTAAAGTTTACTGATCCTGGAAAAAAGTGGTTTTCTCACTGGAGAAGCGGTCTGAAGTCCTATTATCTGAAAACGTGAGTTCCAAAACATGCTTACAAATGCCTATGTGCAGCCCACACTTCAGTCCCACTAAGTTGGAATTTTAGCAACTGAGTACCTATTTGTAGACTAGAATTTGGGAAACACTAGTATAGTATGGAACTTCTAGAAGGAGAAAAAGAGAACACTAAGAAGATAGCTTCAGGAGAATACACAGTCAAAATTTTAAAATTTTATTTTATTTACCCACCCAATCTTTCATTTATTCCATAGACATATATTACTGTGCAAGTTATGTGCTTGGCATCGTACTAGGTGTCAGGAATCTGAATCTCAAAGTGACAGAATTCATTTCTTAAGAACTTTTGCATCTAACCAAAAGGAGATAGACACATAAGAGGTCATCCAGTAAAGTTTTATGAGAGTTATGAGAAAAGCATGCCAAGGATTGGGAAGCACCTGAGAATGGGGGGGCCCTTCACTGGAGAAGGGTAGGAGGAGATAGGTATTCTGAAGAGAAATAGCTGCTGAGCTGGAGGAGAAGAATTAAGGCAAATGCAAAAGGACAGTATTTTAAGCAAAACTAATCAACAGCATAAAATTTTATTTAAGCAAGATGAGTAAATTTTAGACATCAGCTGAACAACATCGTTACTATAGTTTGCAATACTTTATTGTGTACTTTAAATTTTGTTAAGGTAGATCTCATACTAAGTATGCAATAAAATTAACATACTTTTAAGACAATTTTTTCTTAATAAGTAGAGAAACCCACTCCAGATACTCTAGTTGAAAATGAATTTAGTTTTAAAATAAGGAAGAAAAAGGCACACTGATACATCTGCTCTCTCTGCCTCCTTTGAGGCAACATGGTCTGTCTCTCCTTTCTGCATCTCGCCAGGCTTCTCACTTTTCCTCTTTAGGACATTTAGTTTCTGCTTTGCCATCAGTTCAGGTTCCATGTTGCTTTGGCTTGCTGGTACCAACTAAACTCACTTTAAGTGATCTTTTTGTTCCCATGACCAGTTCTGGGTTTGTCTCTCTCTGTATGTTTTTGTACAGACTGAGGTTGTTTTGTATAGCCCCTCTATATCCCCAACCCAAAACTGTGGAAAAGAGAATTTGATTAGCTTTGGTTGTACCAGTTACCCATCCTGAAACAGTCAACAATGCCCGGGTGGAGCGGGGCGTCTTGATATGTGGCGGCAGTTTAGTCGCTAAGTCATGTCCAACTCTTGCAACCCCGTGGACTGTGGCCCACAAGTCTCCTCTGTCCCTAGGATTTTCCAGGCAAGAACACTGGAGTGGGTTGCCGTTTCCTTGTCCAGGGGATCTTCCCGACCCAGGGATCGAACCCGGGTCTCCTGTAATGCAGGCAGATTCTTTACTGACTGAGCTACCAGGGAAGCCCTTGATATATGACTTTTCTTTTTCATGAGTTATGTATTCTTAAGAGAAGAGCTTGTGGACAGGTGGTCTATGAGAAGAGAATTGGTATTTATAATTTTAACAAAGTAGGTAAAGAAATAGTAAATAATAACAGATGACATAGAACACATGTTCAAGAAAATCTAAGTGCTTCATTATGATTATTTAGAACTGAGAATGCTCAAGCATTTAAGTATTTAGGGTAACCAGAAAATAAGCAGAAAAGACTGAAAAAGAATGTCAAACTCTTCACATTTTATGACTAAAGAAAGACAGCTATCATAAAGTATCTCTTCCTGAACAGGCAGGCACCAAAAGAAGTAGGTCAATGAATTTACACTAAAAACAAAAATGAAAGATATGAAAGATATTTAGGTTGGTACAAAAGTAATTGTAGTTTCTGACCATGTTAAAGCATTATAAATAGGTGCAAACACATCTTTATTAATCAAAATAGGAATCATTACAATCAACACATTTTTGCCAACAAGAAATGTTTGTATATTCCTAGAGCATTAAAAAAAATCCATGCTTTGGGATTCAGTGAACTCTTGGAAAGCATTTTCTGCCTCCTGCTGGTTCTGGAAACATTTTTCCTGCAAAAAGTTGTCAAGATGCTTGTAGAAGCCGTAGTCAGTTGGCGACAGGTCAGGTGAAATGTCAGATGAGGCAAAACTTGGTAGCCCAATTTGTTCAACTTTTAAAGTGTTGGTTTGCGGCATGTGATCTGAAGTCATCGTGGAGAATAATTGGGCCCATTTTGTTGACCAATGCCAGCTTCAAGTGTTGCAGCTTTCAATGCATTCATCGATTTACTGAGCATACTTATCAGATAAAATGGTTTCACTGGGATTCAGAAAGCTGTAGTGGATCAGACTGGCAGCAGAAAGCAAACAGTGACCATGACCTTTTTTACTGCAAGTTTGGCTTTGAGACATGCTTTGGAGCTTCTTCTCACTACACTCCTCATCTTCAAGATTCTTATCTCCTTTGCAAAACTTCTTTTTTTTTTACATTAAAATATTCAATTTATTGAGTTATTATATAGTGAAAGTGTATATTACCACCATCTAGAGCAAGAACTAGAATATTGCCAGGAAACTAACACCCACTGTAGCCCTGTTTCTATCATAACCTCCTTCTTATCTCCTGAAAGCTGATCCTTACCTAAGTATTCTATCATCAGTTCATTGCTTTTCTTTTTACCACCTAGGTTGGTATCTTTAAATACTATGGTATAGTTTAGCATGCTTTTTAAAGATTTTTGTAAATGGAATCATACTTAGATTTTTTTTTTAACCTGCCGTCATTTGATCCCCTTAATCATTATACTTTTGAGATCCATTCCTATTGTTGGCATAATTATAGGTCATTCTTTTGAAAGTTTTAAAGTGTTACATTTTATGACTATCAGTTTAGTTCAGTTCAGTTGCTCAGTCATGTCTGACTCTTTGTGACCCCATGGACTGCAGCACAGCATCCTCCCTGCCCATCACCAACTCCTGGTGCTCACCCAAACTCATGTCCATTGAGTTGGTGATGCCATCCAGCCATCTCATCCTCCTGCCCCCAATCCCTCCCAGCATCAGGGTCTTTTCCAGTGAGTCAACTCTTCGCATGAGGTGGCCAAAGTATTGGAGTTTCAGCTTCAGCATCAGTCCTTCCAATGAACACCCAGGACTGATCTCCTTTAGGATGGACTGGTTGGATCTCCTTGCAGTCCAAGGGACTCTCAAGAGTCTTCTTCAACAGCACAGTTCAAAAGCATCAATTCTTCGGTGCTCAGCTTTCTTCACAGTCCAAATCTCACATTCATACATGAGCACTGGAAATACCATAGCCTTAACTAGATGGATCGTTGTTGGCAAAGTAATGTCTCTGCTTCTTAATATGCTATCTAGGTTGGTCATAACTTTCCTTTCAGGAAATAAGCATCTTTTAATTTCATGGATGCAATCACCATCTATAGCGATTTTGGAGCCACCAAAAATAAAGTCTGACACTGTTTCCACTGTTTCCCATCTATTTCCCATGAAGTAATGGGACCAGATGCCATGATCTTAGTTTTCTTAATGTTGAGCTTTAAGCCAACTTTTTCACTCTCTTCTTTCACTTTCATCAAGAGGCATTTTAGTTCCTCTTCACTTTCTGCCATAAGGGTGGTGTCGTCTGTATATCTGAGGTGATTGATATTTCTCCCAGCAATCTTGATTCCAGCTTGTGCTTCTTCCAGCCCAGCATTTCTTTTTCTTTTTTTTTTTTTTTTTTCATTTATTTTTATTAGTTGGAGGCTAATTACTTTACAATATTGTAGTGGTTTTTGCCATACATTGACACGAATCAGCCATGGATTTACATGTGTTCCCCATCCCGATCCCCCCTCCTGCCTCCCTCCCCATCCGATCCCTCTGGGTCTTCCCAGTGCACCAGGCCCGAGCACTTGTCTCATGCATCCAACCTGGGCTGGTGATCTGTTTCACCCTTGATAGTATACATGTTTCAGTGCTGTTCTCTTGGAACATTCCACCCTCGCCTTCTCCCACAGGGTCCCAAAGTCTGCTCTCTACATCTGTGTCTCTTTTTCTGTTTGCAAAACTTCTTGAACCACCACTGCAGTGTATGTTCCTTAGCAGCTCCTGGGTCAAATGTGTTGTTAATGTTGCAAGTTGTCTCCACTGCTTTACAAAGCATTTTGTATTTGAATTAAAAATTTGCTTGAATTTGCTTTTTGTCTGACATCATTTCTAAAGTCTAAAATAAATATAAAATAAACAGCAAGTAATGTCATTAGCAAAAAAAAAAGGAAGAAATGTCCATTAAAATGTATAACAAATCACATTTATTTAAGAATGTATTCCAATATCAAATGACAAAGTTTAACAATGTAAAACCATCAACTACTTTTGCACCAACCTAATATAGGATCATTTTACAGACTACACTAAATCTTCAATTGTTTGCAAGTACTTTATGAGAACTGCCTGCTAATTCCACTCACTAAAATGCCAAATGTAGAGCCCAGAAGGTATTTTCTTTCTACTATTATAGCTAAATTTGACCCTGGATTATAAACCACCATTGATGCTTGCTGGTTTGCTCTTTAGTGTCTGTTTTGCTAGTTTTTTAACTAAACAAAGTAAGTTTCTGGTAACAAATGAAAAAATACCTCAGAAACACACATCAAATATTTCAGAGAATGAGAAAAAATTTTGAAGGTATAAACCACAAGGGACTTCATCTTTCTTAGTCCTGCCATGGCAGTAGGCAAAGGTTTCAGTAATATTACATACATTAGTTCCTGGGTCAATGTGAAATAAATTCACCTGCTATACTCTTTGCTCTGGAGATTTCCTTAGCTTGTCCAGGTAGTAGATAAAACAGTTTCTAAAGTCCTTCAAATGTGTACTTGACAGTCTTCTGTTTTTTAATAAAACTGATTGTCATAAAGGAAGGACCATACTTGATCTTAATTATTTTAAATATCTCTATTTGAAGATTGAAAATATGAAATTTAAGTAAAACACTGTGAAGTATTAATTCTTGTTGCATTATTCTTACAAATAAATGAATTACTTCCATCAGGTTTCAATTAGCTACACTTGATTACTAATCAATAAAGTTAGATCTGGCATGGACTTGGACCCTACTTTATCCTAGAGCCTAGGTTATTAAGTTCATTAGTCCTTGAAAGCCAGTCTTCTTGGTAAAACATCTCTGAATTCTATTTTAATTGATGTATTATGCAAACATATTCTCTTTCCAAATTAATCCAACCTTAGAAAATGCATTCTTAGCCCAATATTCTGTATAGGGAAATCTAAACTATTTTATTGTTACAGATAGGCATTTACAATAATTTATCCTTGGGAAGGTATATTAGTTTTTATGCCCCAGTGCTCTTATTCTACATTTCTCCATGACAGAGACTATGACTGGTACAGATGGTTTGTGTCAGGTGGAATTATGATTATTGCCTGGATTATTGACTTAAAGATGAATGAATATAAATTGAGAGTTTAGAGAAGATATGAAAATATTTAGATAATTTGGGCACTTGCATATTTATCTGTAAGCCACAATAATTTTGCTGCAACCTGAATTCAGGTACAATTCACTAAGAAAAACACTTGCTCTGTAAACCAAAG
This sequence comes from Odocoileus virginianus, assembly GCF_023699985.2. Lineage (NCBI taxonomy): Eukaryota > Metazoa > Chordata > Mammalia > Artiodactyla > Cervidae > Odocoileus > Odocoileus virginianus. The sequence continues at coordinate 37,165,838 of NC_069697.1, forward strand.
GCTGTATCTGCCACAATTTTCTTCTGTAGATGTGTAATACACAAATACTAGGTGTAGCACTTATCTGTCTCCCAGGTAGTGCTAGTGGTAAAGAACCTGCCTGCCAGTGCAAGAAGACATAAGAGATGCAAGTTTGGTCCCTGGGTTGGGAAGATCTCCTGGAGAAGGAAATGGCAACCCACTCCAGGATTCTTGCCTGGAGAATCCCATGGACATAGAAGGCTGGTGGGCTACAGTCCACAGGATCACAAAGAGTTAGACATGGCTGAAACAACTTAACATGTCTCCTCTTTTGTCCTTTTCCCAACTTATTCTCCACATATCTAGCATTCAAGTTCTATAAATACATATGAATCTACAAATTATATTTAGAATAAAATACAAAAGTTGTACTCTGACCTGTAAAATCTCATGTGTTTGGCACTTGCTTGTTCTCTGGCCTCATTTCAGAATACTCTCTGCCTTAATAAATTAAGTGATGTGAGCTGATTTTTTGGGTTTTGAAGATGCCAAGATTCTTTTATGTTGTTTCTGCCACATAAATGCTCTTCTCACTATTCTTAGCTTGGCTGGCACTTATTTTCATTTTTCAGGTCTCATTTCAAACCTCATCTCAAAGAAGCCTTATGTTGTGCTGTATTTAAAGTAAGTTCCTTTTTATTTCCCTTGTGATCACATCTTGTAAGCATCCATGAGTGCAAGATCATGCTCATGGCACATTTGTAAACCAAAGCACAGAGTAGATGCTCAGTAAAAATTTAACAGATAAATTAATGAAAGAATAGATAATACTTATGATGAGTATAAACAGAACAAGCATTTTTCTTTTCTTGAGATATAATCATTATTAATAAACTATCAGAATAACTTAAGCCAATATAAACAAACACAGTTTTTGGCACATGATTTCCTCTGTAATATATTCTCCATACATATTTCTTCTGAAAAAGATTAAAGTGAATTCCAATAGTCTGGAATTCTTCTCATAGTCCAAAACTAGGAAAAGTTTATGTCTTTATGTCCTACACAATTTTGTATAAGATGATTACAGCTATAAAACTTAACATTTCCTTTCAGTGAGACAGCCAAGTATCTCACGTATGAAATCTGGTATACCTCCCTTCTCTCTTCCCTCTTATATTTTGGTAATTCAGTATTTCTGTAATCTTCTTACCTGGAGAAGGAAATGGCAACCCACTCCAGTACTCATGCCTGGAAAATTCCATGAATGGAGGAGCCTGGTGGGCTACAGTCCATGGGGTCCCAAAGAGTCGGACACAACTGAGCAACTTCACTTTCACTTACCTAAAATTCTGGTCACCAATTACAATAGTAAAGGTTTTCTCCCCAAACCACCAAGCCATATGGGACACTAACTGGGTGTTCTACAATTCAGCTCAATTCTGACACTAGCTCCTTGGAGTTAGCCCCAGATCCTATAGGTTAAGTCCCACTCCACCTCCTCAAACGTGAGATGCCAATTATAAGTCAAGGTAGTCTTCTGACAGGCTATAGATCAGGGTTTCCTAGGCGGCCTTCTTCCTCCTTTAAGTTTTGTCAAAAACTCTTTCTACATCTGTTGAGATGCATATGGTTTAATTTGTTAAAATGGTTCACAGAACCCAAAAAAAGTTTTCACAGATCTAGGTCCTCTCTGAACTTACCATTCTCCCTGAATCTCCAACCAGAGATTTCTATGTTCACCAAATAGAAAAGTTTTCAGGACCCCACCCCTTATGGTATCCTCATTACATATGCATGATTGATTAAATTATTGGTCACCAGTGATTGGACCTAATAGCCCCATTCTTCTATCCCAGAGTTTTTTATATGGAGGGCAGGGGGAAATGTAACTGAAAGCTTCAACCCTCTAATGACATAGCTGATTTTTCTAGTCAACAGCCCCCATCCTTAGGTGTTTTCTGAAAGTCTTATCATTAACATAACAAAAAACTCCCTCATAACTCTCATCACTGAGGAAATTCTCATCATTTAGGTTTAGGAGTTCTATGGCAGGAAAAAGGTGCAAAGCAAACACATGTACTTCTCTTAAATCACAAGATCGTACCAGACCTTGGGTACGGCTTTTCAGTGATATGACTGAATGTATCAGGGATCTTAACCTCCCAAGTTCTAAATTTAGATCCAAACTTGATTCCCCCAGTGCCAGACCCTCCATGTATACCAGTATTCTCTTACTCCCAGTTAGAAATTCCTGCAGTTGAAATCTAACCTGTCAATGAAAAAGTTAAACAGTAGTCAATGGAAATTTTTATTTAAACAAACCTGAGGATTATAACCTGGAGGCTTTCTTTCAGAAAGCTCTGAGAACTGTTCCAAAAAGTTAAATGGGGAGGTCAGTAATATGTGATTAGTGCAATCAAGCACCCATCTTAGGTAGAAGGTTTCTATTCTCAAGGAACATATATCTTCCTGGTTTTAGTGCTTTGCTAAGTATGAGAAGATGCAAGAAGTTGGGTTTATAAAATTTTATCCTGAAAATATCTCTCTGAGAGCCAGTTCTGCCAGTTTTCCCAGAACACAAAGTGCCTCATCCTGATCTTCACTCTGAAATTCTTTCAAAGTGTATTGTAGGTCGATGACTACAGTGACTAATGGCTTAATTCTTGTGGAAATGTATTATGGGCAATTGTCTTTATTTTACAATCCTCTTTCTTAGGTCTTAATTTCAACTGAGGTTTGAGAGACATCTCATACCCAATTTGTCTCACAGACCTAGGAATGTTCATTCCTAGGTATGGTGAGGATTTTGTTGGTAGGCCACTTAATGTGCTATTACTGGACTACACCCTGTTAACAGTAGTCAGAAGCCTCTGGACCACCTGCCTCGTTAGTCTATAGTAGTTCAGGAAAGGATTCCCTGTTTTTGTTTCTTCCCATACTGAGAATTACATGATTACAACCATTGATCTTGGAGAACTATATATATGGTCAATCATTTCAAGTCACCTCAGTTCAGTACAGTTCAGTTCAGTCGCTCAGTCATGTCTGACTCTTTGAGACCCCATGGACTGCAGCATGCACGGCTCCCTGTCCATCTCATGTCTATTAACTCTATTAAGATGGTTTGCCATCAAAGCATCTCGTTCTCTGTTGTCCCCTTCTCCTCCTGCCCCCAATCCCTCCCAGCATCAGGGTCTTTTCCAATGAGTCAGTTCTTCCCATCAGGTGGCCAAAGTACTGGAGTTCCAGCTTCAGCATCAGTCCTTCCAATGAACATTCAGGACTGATCTCCTTTAGGATGGACTGGTTGGATCTCCTTGCAGTCCAAGGGACTATCATGAGTCTTCTCCAACACCACAGTTCAAAAGCATCAATTCTTCTGTGTTCAGCTTTCTTTATAGTCCAACTCTCACATCCATACATGATTACTGGAAAAACCATAGCTTTGACTAGACGGACCTTTATTGACAAAGTAATGTCTCTGCTTTTTAATATGCTGTCTAGGTTGGTCACAACTTTCCTTCCAATGAGTAAACATCTTTTAATTTCATGCTGCAATCACCATCTGCAGTGATTTTGGAGCCCAAAAAAATGAAGTCAGCCACTGTTTCCACTGTTTCCCCATCTATTTGCCAGGAAGTGATGGGACAGGATACCATGATCTTAGCTTTCTAAATGTTGAGCTTTAAGCCAACTTTTTCACTCTCCTCTTTCACTTTCATCAAGAAACTCTTTAGTTCTTCACTTTCTGCCATCAGGGTGTCATCTGCATATCTGAGGTAACTGATATTTCTCCTGGCAATATTGATTCCAGCTTGTGTTTCCTCTAGCCCAGGGTTTCACATGATGTACTCTGCATAAAAGTTAAGTAAGCAGAGTGACAATATACAGCCTTGACATACTCCTTTTCCTATTTGGAACCAGTCTGTTGTTCCATGTCTAGTTTTAACTGTTGCTTCCTGACCAGCATACAAGTTTCTGAAGAGGCAGATCAGGTGGTCTGGTATTCCCATCTCTTTCAGAATTTTCCAGTTTATTGTGATCCACACAGTCAAAGGCTTTGGCATAGTCAATAAAGCAGAAATAGATGTTTTTCTGGAACTCTCTTGCTTTTTCAATGATCCAGCAGTTGTTGGCAGTTTGATCTCTGGTTCCTCTGCCTTTTCAAAACCAGCTTTAACATCTGAAAGTTCATAGTTCACGTACTATTGAAGCCTGGCTTGGAGAATTTTGAGCATTATTTTGCTAGCATTTGAGATGAGTGTAATTGTGTGATAGTTTGAGCTTGTTTGACACTGCCTTTCTTTGGGATTGGAATGAAAACTGACATTTACCAGTCCTGTGGCCACTGCTGCCTTTTTCAGATTTGCTGGCATATTCACTGCAGCACTTTCACAGCATCATCTTTTAGGATTTGAAATAGCTCAACTAGAATTCCATCACCTCCACTAGCTTTGTTCGTAGTGATGCTTACTAAGGCCCACTTGACTTCACATTCCAGGATGTCTGGCTCTAGGTGAGTGATCACACTATCATGATTATCTGAGTCATGAAGATCTTTTTTGTACAGTTGTTCTGTGTATTCTTGTCACCTCTTCTTAATCTCTTTTGCTTCTGTTAGGTCCATACCATTTCTGTCTTTTATTGAGCCCATCTTTGCATGAAATGTTCCCTTGGTATCTCTAATTTTCTTGAAGAGATCTCTAGTCTTTCCCATTCTATTGTTTTCCTCTATTTCTTTGCACTGATCAATGAGGAAGGCTTTCTTATCTCTCTTTGCTATTCTTTGAAACTGTACATTCAAATGGGTGTATCTTTCCTTTTCTCCTTTGCTTTTCTGTTCTCTTCTTTTCACAGCTATTTGTAAGGCCTCCTCAGACAACCATTTTGCTTTTTTGCATTTCTTTTTCTTGGGGACTGTCTTGATCCCTGTCTCCTGTATAGTGTCATGAACCTCTGTTCATAGTGCATCGGGCACTCTCTCTATCCGATCTAGTCCCTTAAATCTATTTCTCACATCCACTGTATAATCATAAGGGATTTGATTTAGGTCATACCTGAATGATCCAGAGATCTTCCCCACTTTCTTCAATTTAAGTCTGAATTTGGCAATAAGGAGTTCATGATCTGAGCCACAGTCTGCTCCCAATCTTGTTTTTGCTGACTGTATAGAGCTTCTCCATCTTTGGCTGCAAAGAATATAATCAATCTGATTTCGGTGTTAGCCATCTGGGGATGTCCATGTGTAGTCTTCTCTTGTGTTGTTAGAAGAGGGTGTTTGCTATGACTAGTGCATTCTCTTTGCAGAACTCTATTAGCCTTTGCCCTGCTTCATCCTGCATTCCAAGGGCAAATGTTCCTGTTATGCCAGGTGTTTCTCGACTTACTACTTTTGTATTCCAGTCCCCTATAATGAAAAGGACATCTTTTTGGGGTGTTAATTCTAGAAGGTCTTGTAGATCTTCATAGAGCCATTCAACTTCAGCTTCCTCAGCATTACTGCTCAGGACATAGACTTGGATTACCATGCTATTGAATGGTTTGCCTTGGAAACAAACAGAGATTATTCTGTCATTTTTGAGACTGCATCCAAGTACTGCATTTTGGACTCTGGTGCTGACTATGATGGCTACTCGATTTCTTCTAAGGGATTTTTGCCCAGATTAGTAGATATAATGGTCATCTGAGTTAAATTCACCCATTCCAGTCCACTTTAGTTTGCTGATTCCCAAAATGTCAATGTTTACTCTTGCCATCTCTTGTTTGATCTCTTCCAGTTTGCCTTGATTCATGGTCCTAACATTCTAGGTTGCTATGCAGTATTGCTCTTTATAGCATCAGACCTTGCTTCCATCACCAGTCACATCCACGACTGGGTGTTGTTTTTGCTTTGGCTCCGTCTCTTCACTCTTTCTGGAGTTATTTCTCCACTCATCTCCAGTAGCATATTGGGCACCTACCAACCTGGGGAGTTCATCTTTCAGTGTCCTATCTTTTTGCCTTTTCATACTATTCATAGGGTTCTCAAGGCAGGAACACTGAGATTGCCAGTCCCTTCTCTTAAGTCGCCTAGTCACTATTATCACCTGGTGAGATTCTGGGTCGCATCTAATCAAAGTTCTTAGCTTAAATATTTACTTATGATTTTATTACTGTTAATAACAGTAAATATTTAAGCTAAGAACTTCGATTAGGTGTGACCCAGAATCTCACCAGGCCATCTGGCCAATTTGTTCTGTACTAATTGAAATCTTCAGGAGAATGGTATATTGGCATTATACATAAAGCTCAACAATATTGTCTGCACATATAAGGTGAGCGATGAGTCACTGTATTCCATACAGGATTGAGAAAAGAATGTTATCTTCTAAGAAGTTACATAGCTGGTGCAAGAAGAAAAAATGTTATTATTAATGAGCAGGAGTTTTTGGCATTAGGAAAATCAAAATGCAGATGCACAATGCAAATTAGGTGGAAGGGAGGGAGGAAACTGGTGAGAGAAAAAAAATTTTGTTTAAATTTTTATTGCCTTAAAATATGAATTTTTATCTCATAAGCCCTATTCCTTCTTCTCTCTTTCTCAAATCTACCAGGACCTTGTTCAAACCACAACATAATGTGATTATTCTTTTATTGGAAGTTCTTGTAAATAATTTTATTGCAAGAGAGATTAAACTTAGGTCAAAAAAAGAATTATTTGCTAAACTCTTCATGTACACAACAGTAATTTAGACTTCTCTCTAAAAACTTTTAAAGTATAGAGAAGTAAGTCACTCTCTGATATACTATAGGTTTAAATATTATATGGAACTACAAGGAATTTCATTTCTTTGACCATTGTTATTTTGTTCAGTTGCTCAGTCATGTCCGACTCTTTGTGACTCCATGAACTACAGCATGCCAGGCTTCCCTGTCCTTCACCATCTTCCAGAGCTTGCTCAAACTTATGTCATTTGAGACAGTGATGCCACCCAGCTATCTCATCCTCTGTCGTTCCCTTCTCCTCCAACCATTGATTTTTCCCAACATCAGAGTCTCTTCCAGTGAGTCAGCTCTTAATATCATGTGGCCAAAGTTTTAGACCTTCAGTTTCCAGTGGATATTCAGGGTTGATTTCCTTTAGGATTGACTGGTTTGATCTCCTTGCTGTCCAAGGGTCTCAACAGTCTTACTCCACACCACAGTTCAAAAGCGCCAATTCTTTGCCACTCAGCATTCTTTGTGGTCCAACTCTCGCATCCATACATGATTACTGAGGAAAAAAACATAGCTTTGACTATACAGACCTTTGCCAGCAAAGTAATGTCTCTGCTTTTTAATATGCTGTCTAGGTTTGTCAGTTTTTCTTCCAAGGAGCAAGCATCTTTTAATTTCATGGCTAGTCACCATCCGCAGTGATTTTGGAGCCTGAAAAGATGAAAGTCTGTCACTGTTTCCATTGTTTCCCCACCTATTTGCCAGGAAGTGATGGCAACTGATGCCATGATCTTCATTTTTTGAATGTTGAGTTTTAAGCCAGCTTTTTCACTCTCCTCTTTCACTTCATCAAAAGGCTCTTTAGTTCCTCTTCACTTTCTGCCATATGGGTGGTGTCATCTGCATATCTGAGGTCATTGATATTTCTCCCCATAATCTTGATACCAGCTTGTGCTTCTTCCAGCCCAGCATTTCTCATGATGAACTCTGCATATATGTTAAATAAGCAGGGTGACCACATACAGCCTTGATGTCCTCCTTTTCCAATTTGGAACCAGTCTGTAGTTCCATCTCCAGTTCTGACTGTGGCTTCCTGACCAACAAAACCAATAATTTAGTATTTAACAGAGAAGGATTAAAAAGAAAATATATAACCACAATGCAGTTGACTCTCTGTATCTGTGGAGGACTGGTTCCAGGACCCCTATAGATACCAAAATCCCCAGATGTCCAAGTCTGTTGTATAAAATGGTGTAATATTTGCATAAATTTGCACACTTCTTCCTGAATATTTTATGTCATCCCTAGATTACTTGTAATACCTAATACAGCTGAATGCTGAAAAAACAAATAGGGGCTGACATGTGGCAAATTCAAGTTTTGCCTTTTGGAAATTTCTGGAATTTTTCTCCTGTTTCCAGTCCATGATTTGTTGAATCCATGGATGTGGACAAAGTGATAGCCATCCTGGCAGGTGTAAGATGATATCTCATTGTGGGTTTCATTTGCATTTTGTGATGAATAACAATGCTAAGAATCCTTTCGTGTGCCCATTGGCCATCTGTACCTGTTCTTTGGAAAAATATCTATTCAGGTTTTCTGAAATAGGTGTTTGTGCTTTTTTGTAAATTAAGTTGTATGAGCTATTTGTATATTTTGGATATTATTTTCTCCTATTCAGTAAATTGACTTTTAAAAATATATATAATATCATGTCATCTGCAAACAGTGACACTTTTACTTCTTTCTTTCCAATTTGGATTCATGTTGTTTCTTTTGCTTTTATGACTGCTGTGGCTAGGAATTCCAATAATATGCTGAATGAAAGTGACAATAGTGAGCACCTTTGACACACTCCTGATTTTAGAGGAAAAGTTTTCTGCTTTTCAGCATTGAATATGATGTCAGTTGTGGATTGTCATATATGACCCTTACTATGCTGAGGTATGTTCCCACTAAAACCAATTTGCTGAAAGTTTTTTTTTTTATCATAAAAGGATCTTGAATTCTGTCAAAAATTTTTTCTGAATCTCTTGAGATGATCATATGATTTTTATTCTTCAGTTTTTTAATTGCACACTGACTGATTTGCAGATATTGAACAATCCTTGTATTCCTGGGATAAATCCCACTTGATCATGGCATTTGATCTTTTTAACATATTGTTGGATTTGGTTCCCTAACATTGTATTGAGAATTTTTGCATCTTTATGTTCATCAGTAATATTGGCTTGTAATTTCCTTCTTTTGTCTGGTTTTGGTATTAGGGTGACACTGGCTCATAGAATTAATTTGGAAGTGACTGTTCCCCTGCAAATTTTTGGTAGTGTGAGAAGAACAGAATGTTTTTCTTCTTTTAAATGGTAGGATTTACTTCTGAAGCCATCTGGTCTTGAACTTTTGTAAATGTAATGTAATGTAAAAATTACTGATTCAATTTTATTACTGGTAATTGGTCTATTTGGAGTTTCTGTTTCTTCCTGGTTCAGTCTTATCAGGTGGTACATTTCTAGGAATTTGTTGATTTTTTTGTCCATTTTATTGATGTATAATTGTTCATAGTAATAATTTATTTTTAGAGATATTCTGAAGGTTTAATTAAGGACTTGTCAAGTAAATAAGTCACTTTGCCATTTTCACTTTGAAAGTTTTCAGACTTTGTATTTCTTGTTTTTTTAGTATATTATTTTAATTAGAGAATAATGACTTTACAGTATTGTGATGGTTTTTGCTGTACGTCAACATGAATTGGCCACGGGTATACACGTGTCCCCTCCATCCTGAAGCCCCGTCCCCCCTCTCTCCCACCCTATCCCTCTGGGTTGTCCCACAGCACTGGCCTGGGTGCCCGGCTTCATGCACTGAACTTGCACCGGTCATCTACTTTACATACGGTAATGTACCATTCTCTCAAATCATCTCACCCTTGCCTTCTCTTGCTGAGTCCAAAAGTCTGTTCTGTACATTTGCATTTCCTTTGCTGACCTACTTGTAGGATCACTGGTACTGTCTTTCTAAGCTCCATATATATTTTTGTTAATATAGAGTATTCGTCTTTCTCTTTCTGACTTACTTCACTCTGTATAATAGGCTCTTGGTTCATCCACCTCATTAGAAGTGACTCAAATGCATTCCTTTTTATAGCCAAGTAATAATCCACTGTGTACATGTACCACATTTCCTTATCCATTCATCTGCCAAGGGACATCTAGGCTACTTCCATGTCCTGGTTATTGTAAACTGTGCTGCAGTGAACACCGGGGTACATGTGTCTCTTTCAGTTCTGGTTTCCTTGGTGTTTATGCCCAGCAGTGGGATTGCTGGGTCCTATGGAAGTTCTATTTCCAATTTTTTTAAAAGAAATCTCCACACCATTCTGCATAGTGGCTGTACCAGTTTACATTCCCACCAACAGTGGAAGAAGGTTCCCTTTTCTCCACACCCTCTCCAGCATTTATTGTTTGTAGACTTTTTGATGATGGCCATTCTGACCTGTGTGAGATGATACCTCATTGTGGTTTTGATTTGCATTTATCTAATAATGAATGATGTTAAGCATCTTTTCATGTGTTTATTAGCCATCTGTCTCTCTAGAAAAATGTCTGCCTAGGTCTTTTGACCACTTTCTCATTTTTCTGATACTGAGTTGCTTGTATATTTTGGAGACTAATGCTTTGTTTGCTTTTATTTTCTCCCATTCTGAGGCTATCTTTTCACCCTGTGGCTCAGCTGGTAAAGAATCCACCTGCAATGCAGGAGACCTGGGTTCAATCCCTGAGTTGGGAAGATCCCCTGGATAAGGGAAAGGCATGGAAACCTGGAGGATTCCATGGACTGTACAGTCCATGGGGTCACAAAGAGTCGGAGATGACTGAGTGACTTTCACTTTCACTTATAGTTTCCTTTATGGTGCAAAAACTTTTAAATTTAATTAGGTTCCATTTGTTTTGTTTTGTTTTTTCCATTATTCTGGGAGGTGGGTTATAGAGGATCTTGCTGTGATTTATACAGGAGCGTTTTCTGCCTATGTTTTCCTATGAGAGTTTTATAGTTTCTGGTCTTAAATTTAGGTCTTTAATCCATTTTGAGTTTATTTCTGAGTATGGTATTAGAAAGTGTTCTTAGTTTCATTCTTTTACACACAGTTGACAAGTTTTCCCAGCACCATTTGTTGAAGAGACTGTCTTTTCTCCATTGTTTATTTTTGCCTCCTTTGTCAAAGATAAGTTGTCCATAAGTAAATAGATTTATCTCTAGGCTTTATATTTTGTCCCATTAATCTATATTTCTATCTTGTACCAGTACTATACTCTCCTGATGACTGTAGCTTTGTAGTATGGTCTGAAGTCAGAAAGGATGATTCCTCTGGCTCCATTTTTCTTTCTCAAGGTTGCTTTGGTTATTCGGGGTCTTTTGTGTCTTCCTTACACATTGTGAAGTTAATTGTTCTAGTGCTGTGAAAAAAGTGCTTGGTAGTTTGATAGGGCTTGAATCGAATATATAGATTGTTTGGAATAGTATATTCATTTTCACTATACTGATTCTTCCAATCCAAGAACATCATATATTTCTCCATCTATTTGTGTAATCTTTGATTTGTTTCATCAGTGTTTTATAGTTTTCTGTTTACATATCTTCTGTTTCTTTAGGTAAATTTATTCCTAAGTGTTTTATTCTTTTCATTGTAATAGTGAATGAGACTGTTTCCTTAATTTCTCTTTCTGATTTTTCATTGTTAGAGTATAAGAATGCAAGGGATTTCTGTGTGCTAATTTTATATTCTGCAACATTACTATATTCACTGATTAGCTCTAGTAATTTTCTGGTGGCATCTTTAGGGTTTTCTGTGTAAATGATCATGTCTTCTGCAAACAGTGAGAGCTTTACTTCTTTTCCAATCTGGATTCCTTTTATTTCTTTTTCTTCTTTGATTTCTGTGGCTAGGACTACCAAAACTATGTTGAATAGTACTGGTGAGAGTGGACACCCTTGACTTGTACCTAATTTTAGAGGAAATGCTTTCAGTTTTTTGTCTTTGAGGATAATGTTTGCTATGGATTGGTAATATATGGCTTTTATTATGTTGAGGTATATTACTTCTATGCTTAAGTTTTAGAGAATTTTTATCACAAACAGGTATTGAATTTTGCCAGACTTCCTCTGCATGTATTGAGATAATCATATGGTTTTTATCTTTCAGTTTGTTAGTACGGTGTATCACATTGATTGATTTGCAAATATTGAAGAATCCTTGCATCCCTGGAATAAAGCCCACTTGATCCTGATGTATGATCATTTGAATATGTTGCTGGATTCTGTTTGCTAGAATTTTGTTGAGAATTTTTGAATCTATGTTACTCAGTGATACCGGCCTGTAGTTTTCATTTCTTGTGGTATCTTTGTCTGATTTGGGAATCAGGGTGGTGGTGGCCTCATAGAATGAGGATGAATAGAATTCCTCTGCAATTTTCAAGAGTTTGAGTGGGATAAGTGTCAGATTTTCTCTAAATTTTGTTACAATTCACCTGTGAAGCCATGTGATTGATCCTGGGCTTTTGTTTGTTGGAAGAGTTCTTATTACAGTTTCAATTTCTGTGCTTGTGACTGGTCTATTCAAGTTTTCTGTTTCTTCCTGGTTCAGTTTTGGAAAGTTAAATTTTTCTAAGAATTTGTCCATTTCTTCCAAGTTGCCCATTTTATTGACATATCATTACTTATAGTAATCTCTTATGATCATTTGTACTTCCTTGTTGTCTGTTGTAATTTCTCCATTTTCATTTCTAATTTTATTGATTTGAGTCTTCTCCCTTTTTTTCCTCATGAGTCTGGCTAATGGTTTGTCTATTTTGTTTATCTTCTCAAAGAACCAGCTTTTAGTTTTATCAATCTTTGCTATAGTCTTTTTCATTTCTTTTTCACTTATTTCTGCCTTGATATTTATGTTTACTTTCCTTCTACTTACTTTGTGTGTTTTTTTAATTCTTTTTCTAGTTGCTTTAGGTGTAAAGTTAGGTTGTTTATTTGCTGTCTCTCTTGTTTCTTAAGGTAGACTTGTATTGTTATGAACTTTCTTCTTGGGGTTACTTTTACTGAATCCCATAGATTTTTGGGTATCATGTTTTCATTTTCATTTCTTTCTATGCATATTTTAATTTCCTTTTTGACTTCTTAAATGATTTGTTGGTTATTCAGAAGTTTGTTGTTTAGCTTCCATATGTTTGTCTTTTTAAATTTTTTCCCTGTAGTATTTTCCCTATAGCATTGTGATCAGAAAAGATGTTTGAGATGATTTCACTTTTTAAAAATTTACCAAGACTGGATTTATGTCCCAGGATGTGATTTATCCTGGAGAATGTTCCATGTGCACTCGAGAAAATAGTGAAATCCATTGTTTTGGGGTGAAATGCCCTGTGGATATAAATTAGGTCTAACTGGTCCAATGTATCATTTAAAGCTTGTGTTTCCTTGTTAATTTTTCTGTCTGAATGATCTGTTCATTGATGTGAGTGGGGTATTAAAGTCCCCACTATTATTGTGGTACTATCAGTTTCCTGTTTCATAGTTGCTAGCATTTGCCTTATGTATCAAGGTGTTCCTATGTTGGGTGCATATATACTTATAACTGCTGTATCTTCTTCTTGGATTGATTCCTTGATCACTATTCAGTGCCCCTCTTTGTCTCTTAACATGTTCTTTATTTTAAAGTCTATTTTATCTAACATGAGTACTGCTACTCCTGCTTTCTTTTGGTCTCCATTTGCATGAAATATCTTTTTCCAGCTCCTCATTTTCAGTCTGTATGTGTCCCTAGGCTTAAGGTGGGTCTCTTGTAGACAGCATATATAGGGGTCTTGTTTTTGTATTGATTCAGCCAGTCTTTGTCTTTTGGTTGAAACAGTTAAGCCATTTACATTTAAGGTAATAATTGATAAGTATGGTCACATTACCATTTACTTTACTATTTTGGGTTCATTTTTATAAACTTTTTCTGTATTTGCTGTCTAGACAATATCTTTTAGCATTTGTTGAAGAGCTAGTTTGGTGGTCCTGAATTCTCTCAGATTTTGCTTGTCTGTAAAACTTTGTTTTCTCCATGAAATCTGAATGAGATCCTTGCTAGGTACAGTAATTTTGGTTGTAGGTGTTCCCTTTTATCATTTTAAGTATATCATGCCACTCCCTTCTGGCCTGCAGAGTTTATGTTGAAAGATCAGCTATTATCCTTATGGGGATACCCTTGTATGTTCTTTGTTGCTTTTCCCTTGTTGCTTTTAACATTTGCTCTTTGTGTTTGGGTGACTATTTCCTTCCCTATTTTAAGAAAATTTTTTATTATTATCTCCTCAAATATTTTCTCATGCCCTTTCCTTTTGTTTTCTTCTGGGACACCTATGTTTTGAAAGTTGGGGTTTTTAACTCTGTCCCAGAGGTCTCTGAGGCTGTTCTCATTTCTTTTTATTCTTTTTTCTACTCTTCTTCATTTATTCTCTTGTAGCTCAGCTGGTAAAGAATCCACCTGCAATGTGGGAGACCTGGGTTCAATCCCTCGGTTGGGAAGATCCCCTGGAGGAGGGAAAGTCTACCCACTCCAGTATTCTGGCCTGGAGAATTCCATGGACTATATAGTCCATGAGGTGGCAAGAGAGTCAGACATGACTAAGTGACTTTCACTTTCATTTTTCATTTATTCCAACTATTCTCTCTTCTACTCACTTATCCTTTCTTCAGCCTCAGTTATTCTACTGTTAATTTCCCTACAGAGTGGTTTTAATCTCAAGTTATTGCATTGTTCATTACTGACTGACTATTCTTTATTCTTCTAGGTCCTTCTTAAACACTTCTTGCATCTTCTCAATCCATGTCTCTGGTCTACTTATCTGTGACTCCATTTTGTTTTCAAAATAAATTTTGGATCATCTTTACTATCATTATTCCAAATTCTTTTTCAGGTAGACTCTGTATCTTCTCTTCTTTTGTTTGGTTTTGTGGGGTTTTATCATGTTCTTTCACCTGCTGAACATTTCTCTACCTTTTCATTTTGTTCAGTTTGCTGTGTTTGGGGTCTCCTTGCTGTAGGGTGGAGGGTCGTAGTTCCTCTTGATTGTGGTGTCTGCTCCCTGTGGGTGGTGTTGGACCAGTGGCTTGTGATGCTCCTAGTTGGGGGGACTTGTGTCTGAGTTCTGGCAGATGGTGCTGGATCTTGTCTCTCTGAAGGGCAATGCAGTCCATAGTGAGTTTTGTGGTGTCTATGGGTTTGGTATGGCTTTGGGCAGCCCATCTTTTAATGTTCAGGGTTGTGTTCCTGTTTTGCTGAAGGATTAGCATGGGGTGTCTTGCACTGGAGCTTGTGGGCTCTTGGGTGGAGCTTGGCCTCAGGGTAGGTATAGAGGCTTTTGGATGGGCTCTCACTTATTCATGTTCCCTGGGGTCAGGAGTTCAATGATAGCCCAAGGTTCTGCAGCTGTGCCTCCTGTCTCTGGGTTTCAGTCTCCCTCTTACAAGTCAGGACTTCTCTGTCCACAGAACACTAAAGACAAAACCCCTCGGTTAATGGTGAAACAAGTCTCCACAGCCAGGAACAGCCAAAGTGATTCACAGAGTTATGCGGAGAAGCAAAGACGGAGGAAGGAGTTACAGGTGACCAAGAGGAGAAAAGGGAGATTCAAACAGGAAGAGAGCAATCAAGCCAGTAATCAAACTAAGTGAAAATGGATGCTAAAAATTAAACTCTTACAGTTACAAAATTAATAATAACTATGTAGAAGCAAAAATTTAAAAAACAGAAGAGATTATACTCTCAAAGGTACAGTATAAAAAAATAGCTGAACACAAAAATTAAAAATATATATATTTTGGTGCCAGTTTGGTGTCAGATAATCCCTTGTTCTGGCTTGTATGTGTTCTCAAAATCTACAGTTGCCTGTCAAATGCATGGTCTCAGCTTAACTGCAGAATTTTAATCTGTTGCACCTGCCACTTCTGGGTCAGTTCCCCCTTCTTTTCTTTGTTTAGGTTGGCCTCCTCTGCTTGCAAGTCTCTTCAGAGTCTAATCTCTGCCTTGACAAGAGGGGGCAAAGGGGGCTTGGGACTTTATTCAAGCTTGCTTTCTCAGTTGTGCTGTGGAGGGGGGGGACACGGCGAGCAAACCCCACTGGCTTGTGTGGGTAGTACTTACAGTGGATGGACCACACAGGGGTTGCCACAGCCCAAGGTGGTAACGCTTCCCAGGTCCAAGCTGCTCAGACGCCTGGGCACCTCATGAGGGAATAGTCCCGGGTGAGTCACGTGTCTCCTGTACTTCCCAGGTCCAAGCCACTCAGGCTCCCGGGTGCGCCATGAGTGTACAGTCCCCTCAGGAAGCTAGTCTCAGGCGTGAAACTCCTGGTAGATATGAACCATTCAGGATCCAGGAAGACGTGGTTACTGACGGGCAGCCTGTTCACAGCTTGATGGGAGCTGCGGTCTCTGGGACGGAGACTGCAATGGCCCCTGGTGTTCCAACTCTGGTTGCTGCGCACATGCCTCTCTTCCCCCAGGGGAATGCCAGCTTGCTCACCTTTGGTATTCGCTAGGGCGCAATCCTTTGTCTGTGAGTGCACCAGGGGTCACAGTGCCGCGTGAGAGCCTTCCAGGGGAAAAGGCCTTTGTTTTTCTTTGTCTCTCTGCCATTCCCATGGTTTGAGTTGCTTTGTCACAGTAGTCTCCTCAGAATGTCCTCAGGGCATTCAACCCCTGTAAGGACCAGTGATGCTGCCAGCTCCTCCACACCCAGCCCCTACTTGCTGCAGGCAGACGTGAGCAGGTGAGCCACTTTTGCGCAGGTAATTCAGCAGGAATTCTGTGGTGATTTGTTGTTGTTGTTGTTGGTTATGCTGCCATCTGAAATTCCAAAGCTCTCCACCGACCCCATTCGTGAGAGGGTTTCCTAATTTGTGGAAACTTCTCTTCCTTCATGATTCCTTCCCCAGGATGGGTCTCTGTCGCTAAATGCTTTGTCTCTCTTTTCATCTTTATATTTTTGTCCTACCTCATGTCAAAGAGATTGGTTTACCTTTCTGGGTAACTGGGGTCTTTCACCAGGATTCAAAAGTTGTTTTGCGGAAGTTGCTCCGTATGCAGATGATTTTCTGATATATTTGTGGAAGAAAAAGTGGTCTCCCCATCCTATTCCTCCACCATCTTAGGACTGCTCCCCCTCCCCCAGTAATATCTTATGATCCTTTGTATTTCTGTGGTGTCAGTTGAAACAACTCCCTTTTCATTTCTGATTTTATTGATTTGGGCCTCTCCCTTTTTTGCTCGATGAGTCTGGCTAAATGCTTCTTAATTTTATTTATTTTTTTCAAAGAACAGGCTCTTCAGTTCATTGATCATTTCTGTTGTGTTTTAATTCTCTGTTTCATTTGTTTCTGTTCTGTTATGATTAATTTTCTTCTATTAACTTTAGGTTGGTTTGTTCTTTTTCTATTCCTTTAGGTATATGTCTAGGCTGTGTGAGAGTTTCCTTATTTCCTGAAGTAAACTTGTGTTGCTATAAAATTCCCTTAGAAGTGCTTTTACATATCCCATAGATTTTGAGTTGTGTTTTCTTTGTCATTTGTCTATAGTTATTTTTTTTAATTTTTGTCTTTGATTTCTTCAGTGATCCATTGTTTAGTAACATATTGTTTAGCCTCCACCTATTTATATTTTTTACAGTTTTTCTCTTCTTGTCTAGATTTCTAGTCTCCTAATGTTGTGGTCAGAAAAGATGCTTGATATGATTTCAACTTTCTTAAATTTACCAAGACTTGTATTGTGACCTAACATGTGATGTATCCTGGAGAATGTTCCATGTACACTTTAAAATAATGCTACATTCTGCTGCTTTGGGATGAAATGTTTTATGGTATCTATTGAGTTCACCTGTTCTAATGTGTCATTTAAAGTCCATCTTTCCTTATTGATTTTATGCCTAGATGATCTGTCCATTTACATAACCCGGAGTGTTAAAGTCCCCTATTCGCTGGCACCAGGCTGTGGTGAAGGAAAGCGCAAGGGCCAAGCAGTCAGGCCAGGCAGCTGGGGCTTGAAAGGCCTGCTGTCCCCAGGGGCATTCAGGGAAAGGTTTGTAAAGGCATGCTGAGCAGGAGAGGATATGGAGTGTGTGCTCAGCTCGCGGACAAGCTTCTGATTGGTTGGTGGTGAGGTAATCAGGAGTCAACCCCGTCAACCTCCTGGTTTCAACTGGTCTGGGGTCTGTGTGCTGGTGGGCAGCACACAGTTAGCTTCTCCCACCTGGTGGGGGCGTCAGTAGCTGCAAAACCACTCGAAGGACCTGGCTCAGAATATTATCTATAGCCCTTGAGGAGGAAATAAAGGTCCTCCACCTTCTTTAATGACTCAACTATTCCTGTTTTGTATCGCTTGGTTTTTTTCCCTTCCTTTCTGTATTTTCTCACTTCTCTGATTAAATTTGCTCAGGGAGCATCTGGGAGGCTAAAGATTTTTTTTACAGACAAGAGGCAGGGGGCGGGCCCGGGGCACAGGGGGTCTGTCCTGGGAAGGCCCCCATAGGATCCTGCTCAGTTACAAATGTTGATGATTGTTGTAACCAGTCATTATGTCACTTTGGTAAACTGTGTAAATGAATGCTTTGGGTGCCAACTGATGTATAAGCACAGACCTTCTGGTTTAAAATAAAGCAACTTTATTACTCTCAAAAAAAAAAATAATAAAGTCCCCTATTCTATTACATTACTGTCAATTTCTCCTTTTATTCCATTAATATTTGCTTTGGGTATTTAGGTGCACCTACGCTGGATACATATACATTTATAATTGGTATATCTTTTTCATGGACTAGTCATTATATAACATCCTTCTTTGTTTCTTGTAGCATCAGTCTTTGTTTCAAAGTCTATTTTGTCTGATGTATTGCTAATCTGACTTTCTTTTGATTTCCGTTTGCATGAACTACCTTTTTCCATCCCCCCATTGTGTCTTTAGATATGAAGGAGTCTCTTGCAGACAGCAATATACAGATCTCCTTTTTGTATCCATTCAGCCACTCTATATTTTTTATTGGAATATTTTGTTCATTTACATTTAAAGTTGTTATTGATATGTATATTCTGATCAACATTCTGTAAGTTGTTTTGCGGTGGGTTGTTTTTTGTTTTGAATCTCTTTTCTTTTGTTCCTGTTTTCTTCTGTGATTCTTTTCTCTTGTGATTTAATGACTATCTTTAGTGTTATGCTCAGATTCTTTTTTCTTTGTGTGTGTGTATTACAGATTTTTGACTTGTGGATACCATAAAATTTACATACAGAAATATTTCTATATTATAAAGATATATATTATATACTCGATTGCTTTAGTTGAGCTTTCAATTTTAAATGTGTTTAACAATACTGCATCTGTTCTTTCCTCTTCTCACAATTATTGCTTTTGACATCATATTTTACATCCATTTATTTTGTTTATCTCTTAACTGCTTACTGTGAATATAAATGATTTTACTAATTTTGTCTTTTAAACTTCCTACTAGCTCTGTGTGTGGATGATTTAATACCTTTACTGTTATTTATTACAGTTTGATTCCTCCTAGTTATTCATCATTTTAGGTATGGTATTCCTTATCCCTGTTTTGTTTTTCTTTATATTTTCTTAACCTTTCCTTAAAACATTCTTAACCTGTGCATCTATTCTTCCCTCAAGTTCTTTGATCATCTTCACAATCATTACACTGAACTCTTTCTGGGATCAGTTCAGTTCAGTTCAGTCGCTCAGCCGTGTCCCACTCTATGCAAACCGATGGACTGCAACAGGCCAGTCTTCCCTGTCCCTCACCAACTCCCGGAGTTTACTCAAACTCTGTCCATTGAGTCAGTGATGCCATCCAGCCATCTCATCCTCTGTCATCCCCTTTGCCTCCTGCTTTCAATCTTTCCCAGCATCAGGGCCTTTTCTAATGAGTCAGTTCTTTGCATCAGGTGGCCAAAGTACTGGAGTTTCAGCTTCAGCATCTCTCCTTCCAATGAATATTCAGGATTGATTTACTTTAGGATGGACTGGTTGGATCTCCTTAAAGTCCAAGGGACTCTCAAGAGTCTTCTCCAACACCACAGTTCAAAAGCATCAATTCTTCAGTGTTCAGCTTTCTTTATAGTCCAACTCTCACATCCACTGGAAAAACCATAGCTTTGACTAGATGGAGCTTTATTGGCAAAATAACATCTCTGCTTTTTAATATTCAGTCTAGGTTGGTCATAACTTTTCTTCCAAAGAGCAAGCATCTTTTAATTGTATGGCTGCAGTCACCATCTGCAGTGATTTTGGAGCCCAGAAAAATAAGTCTCTCACTGTTTCCATTGCTTCTCCATCTATTTGACATGAAGTGATGGGACCGGATGCCATGATCTCAGTTTTCTGAATGTTGAGTTTTAAGCCAGCTTTTTCACTCTTCTCTTTCACTGTATCTAGAGGCTCTTTAGTTCTTCTTCACTTTCTGCCATAAGAGTGGTGTCATCTCCATAGCTGAGGCTAATGATATTTCTCCCAGCAATATTGATTCCAGCTTGTGCTTCATCCAGCCCAGCATTTCACATGCTGTACTCTGCATATAAGTTAAATAAGCAGGGTGACAAATACAGCCTTGATGTACTCCTTTTCCTATTTGGAACCAGTCTGTTCCATGTCCAGTTCTAACTGTTGCTTCTTGACCTGCATACAGATTTCTCAGGAGGCAGGTAAGTTGGTCTGTTGTTCCTGTCTCTTTAAAAGTTTTCCACAGTTTGTTGTCATCCACACAGTCAAAGGCTTTGACATAGTCAATAAAGCAGAAGTACAAGTTTTTCTGGAACTCTCTTGCTTTTTCAATGATCCAACAGATGTTGGCAATTTGATCTCTGGTTCCTCTGCCTGTTCAAAACCATCTTGAACATCTGGAAGTTCATGGTTCACGTACTGTTGAAACCTGGCTTGGAGAATTTTGAGCATTACTTTACTACTAGCGTGTGAGATGAGTGTAATTGTGTGGTAGTTTGAGCATTCTTTGGCATTGCCTTTCTTTGGGACTGGAATGAAAGCTGACCTTTGCCAGTCCTGTGGCCACTGCTGAGTTTTCCAAATTTGCTGGCATATTGAGTGTAGCACTTTCACAGCATCATCTTTTAGGATTTGAAATAGTTCAACTGGAATTCCACCACCTCCACTAGCTTTGTTTGTAGTGATGCTTCCTAAGGTCCACTTGACTTTACATTCCAGGATGTCTGGCTCTAGGTGAGTGATCACACCATCATGGTTATCTGGGCCATGAAGATCTTTTTTGTACAGTTGTTCTGTGTATTCTTGCCACCTATTCTTAATCTCTTCTACTTCTGTTAGGTCCATGCCATTTCTGTCCTTTATTGAGCCCATCTTTGCATGAAATGTTCCCTTGGTATCTCTAATTTTCTTGAAGCAATCTCTAGTATTTTCCATTCTATTATTTTCCTCTATTTCTTTCCATTGATCACTGAGGAAGTCTCTCTTATCTCTCCTTGCTATTCTTTGGAACTCTGCATTCAAATGGGTATATCTTTCCTTTTCTCCTTTGCCTTTTACTTCTTTTCTCAGTGATTTGTAAGGCCTCCTCAGAAAACCATTTTGCCTTTTTGCATTTCTTTGTCATGGGGACGATTGTGATCACTGCCTCCTGTACAATGTGACAAACCTCCGTTCATAGCTCTTCAGGCACTCTGTCTATCAGATCTAATCCCTTGAATCTATTTGTCAGTTCCACTGTATAATTGTAGGGATTTTATTTAGGTCATGCCTGACTGGCCTAGTGGTTTTCCCAACTTTCTTCAATTTAACTCTGAATTTGGCAATAAGGAGTTCTTGGATAGATTGCTGTTTTCCACTTTACTTCATTCTTCTTCTGAGGTTTTATCTTGTTCTTTCTTTTGGAATATGTTCCCTGATCACCTCATTTTGCCAAACTTAATTGTTTTTATTTCTATGTATCTTGTAGGAGATGTCCTATGCATCCAAGCAGCACATCCCCCTCTGAAAACTAGAGCTATATGGTCTAGGGTTTCCTCTTATATGGGCTGCATTAATTCTTCTTTTGTGGCAGGCTGACTACTCTTGCCAGAGTAGTCAGCTTTGTTGGTAAGCTTCATTGGCCCCTGGACTAGTTGGTTGTCATATCCTGCTTTGTGTGGAGGCTGTCAGCCATTGTGTGGTGAGGCTGGGTCATGTGCCCTGAGGTACCCAGGGC
Organism: Odocoileus virginianus; assembly: GCF_023699985.2. Classification (NCBI taxonomy): domain Eukaryota; kingdom Metazoa; phylum Chordata; class Mammalia; order Artiodactyla; family Cervidae; genus Odocoileus; species Odocoileus virginianus. Next base: position 37,187,743 of record NC_069697.1, read on the forward strand.
CTAGTGCTGGCTCACCGTTGGGCAGGGTATGGTCCTGGAGATCACAGGGCTGACACCTGCCCACTGGTTTGTAAATCAGATCCTGAAGTTAGTGCGGCCTACTGGCTGGTAAAGCCTGGGGTCTGACCACAAGACCCGGGGGTCCTATGGTTGTATCAAGCTGCTGCTGGATGGGGCTGCTTCCTGACACAGCTGACCGCAAGGTCTAGGGTATCCTGAGGCTTGTGTTGTCCTGCTAATGGATGGGGGAAGGGCCCAGCCAGTCCAGGGTAAGTGCTGTCCTGTTAGGTGGGCTGAGCCCACAGGCTTCAGGTCCTTGGTTGTCCTGTGACTTGTGTCTGCCCACTAATGGATGAGGCTGGTCCTGAGGTTAGAGCAGGCTAGCTGGTGGGCAGAGCTAGGAGTTCTGGGGCTGATGGCTGCCCACTGGTGAGTGGAACTGGGTCCCTGGATCTCTGAATGCAAGGCCTGGGGGTGGGATCTGGTATAGTGTATGCACAAGAATACATGGGACCAGGCCTTCTGGTGAGCTGGGCCGTGTCCAGGGTGGCTGAAGCCTCAGGGGATCTTAAGATGGTCTGCCTCCTAGTGGGTGGGGCTGTGTACCAGCCTAGTGAATTGCTTGATCTGAGACACTCTGTCCTGTTCTGAGGCTAATAAGCTAGAGGAAAGATTATAAAATGGAATTTGACAGCACCAGTGTCCATATGGTATAACAAGCTCCACAAAATTGCTGTTGCTGTTGGCTCTGTCCCCAGAGTGAGCTCCAATTGCTTCCTGACTCTCTGGAGACTCTGCAGAAAAACAGGTAAGTCTGACTCTGACTTCTTTCAAATTACTGCTCTTGCTCTGGGTCCTGGAGACATGACATTTTGTTTGTTCCCTGTAAGTATGGCTTAAAGGGCTTCCCTGGTGACTCAGATGGTAAACCATCTACCTGCAATACAGGAGACCCAGGTTCGATCCCTGGATCAGGAAGATGCCCTGGAGAAGGGAATGGTCACCCACTCCAATGTTCCTGCCTGGAGAATTCCATGGAGAGAGGAGCCTGGTGGGCTATATACAATTGAGCGACTGACTCTAAGCATGGAATCTCTTTTTCCCCCAGTCCTCTGAGACTCTTGAACCTGTTGCCAAAGGATATTGGCTCTCTATGCAGAAATACCAAACAGAAGTATAGAGACAGAGCTTTGGAGGAGAAGGAAAGAGTTGCTATATTTCTTTGCCAAGCAAGAAAGAGAGTATATTAGGGTTTACTGTTCATTTCACTGTGAATATTTTCTTGTTTACCTAGTGTTTAGGAATCACTCAACTAATTTTGGAATTTCTTTAAAAGGGAGTTGCTCCATGTATAGTTGTTCATTTGCTGTATCCAAATGGAAGAGGGATGTTAGGAGCCTCATATGCCACCATCTTACTCATTTCCATGTACAGCTCTTTATATTCAAATCATCCCTCAATAAAGTGATATTTTACTAAACTATATGTAGGATTATGAAGCATACAAAGGCAAATGAGGAGAGGATAGTGACCAGTATTGTGGTATGAATTGCACATTGGGAGAGAAATATTAGAATAGTCATGAATATTGATTGAGTTTTAAAGGTGTTCTGACAAAATTATAATTCTAGATTTTGACTGTTAATATTCAACTTTATTTCCTCTCATTAATTTTATAATAGCACCATTTGTCTTTTAAAGCCGTTAAAATGGTCTTGTTGGCATACAAAAATATTTTTTAATTATATAAGGGAAAGATGGGGAGAGAAAATGAGAGATAGAAACGGTGGTGGAGGTTTCATACGTTTCACTCAAAGTCACCATTAAAATGAGAGATATACTTTTATTTCTGCATTCTTCCCCTCTTCAGTTCTCAAGCTGGAATGTTACATACAGTTGACTGACCCTAGAGAATGATGCTGAATTTCCTTAAGAAATGAAGATTGAATTCCCTAGGATCAGACTCGGAGATAGCTATTAACAAACAGTAGATTTATTAGGGAAGCTCTTGGAATCCAAAATTGTGGAAGAGAAGGAAGGAATCAAGGCTGGAAGAAGGAGAAATTAAGAAATGAATAATAAATAATTCATTATGTGTCTTCGATGAAAGCCTTGGTCAACCTTTCAGTTCATTCTTAAGATCCAAATTGTGATAAGAGGGCCAAACCTTTCTACCATCCCTCATGAGTCATTGGATGCTCCACTTTTTTTTCCAGAAAGGGGACATGACATTGAAAGACGTGGCTTTCCTTAATGGAGGCAATCCCTGAAGGAGGCAGCCAACCATAAGTAATCTTCTGGCAGCACTCTTGAAAGTTAAGAAAATAAATCTTTCATTTTTGAAGGGAAATCTGGATAGTGCTTCACAATATTCTTCACAATAAGTGTAATTTGATGGCAACTGGAATTGAAGCTGCTCTTCTAGATATTTCTATAATCAATGAAACAAAATGGGTGGATCCCAGAAATTTGTTTCCAAATTTTGGTTTGAAATCAATATAGATATCAATTTCAACTCAGTACCTTCTTTCTTATCTACCAGACAGCCTCCTGGTAACAGGTGGACAACTTTGATCCTGTTCTGATGGGAGGACAGATCAGTACTTGTTTTCTCCAATATAACCAATTGTTGATTTGAATTTTCTTTTTGTGCTTAACATGTCTTGGGAAATATTTTTATTCATGGCTTATTGAATATTTTATTTATTACCATGAACCAATGTACAGAACTCCTTTCAACTGAAAAAGAATTTCAAAATGAAAAGCAAAAGGCAGTGGGTGCATACAGCATCAGTGAAATTATCTTCTTCATAGATGTTAAACCTAAAATCTGGACTTTGGGAGCTCCTCACTAATACCAGCTGAGGGATACTAACCTGTGAAGCTAATATGTCGACTGCACTGTGTGATATATTACATGGGTCAAATTCAACACTTATGTTACATTCTCTCCCTTTTGCTCAAAGTCCTTTATAGCCATTTTTGGTCTTTTGTGACTTTGAACAGCCTTTCTAGGCTGAAAATTCTGTCTCCATCGTCGTATTGTCTGGGATGATCAATTCTGACTACCAAGGGAGAATATTGTTGCTGTCATACAGTAAAAGGCTGAGATGTAAGTGTATGGTTGACTCTGTGCTTACCATTCCCTGATGTAAAAGGTATCGAAAAACTTATGATGCCACCCGTTTGGATTTTGAAAGGCTCAAGTACCAAACATTTTGTCAACTGACCAATTCTGGTATAGACTGAAAGGAAGAAAAAGCTGGAACCAGTGACAAGACATGGAGGAAAGTCAAAGGCCTTGGGACCAAATTTAAAAGTCTCTGTAATATCCACCTGGATTTAGCTATTATACACCTGTTGTTGGCAGTTACCAAGATCCTAACATATCAATTCTTCCACCACCTTTAGACATACAGTGTTTGATGATGGTTAAATTTCCCAATAGTCCAAGTCCTATAAAAAGGTGAGTAGTACAGAAGTAGATTATGATAAATTGGATTTGGAGACGTACTAATGTACTAACATACATTGTTAGTAACTGTGTATGTTTTAACATGTAAACAATGTTGTATAAGGCACATTTGGAAATATACATATGGGAAGGTATGTGTGTGAAGCAGCAAAGAATGTACTGAAGATGACAGTCATGATATTATTGAATCTCAACTGCTAGCTAACTACCTCAAGGTATGCAAAATACAAGTAGAAATGTGGGTTTAAGGGGAGTGACATTTAATTTAGTTTTGGCTTGCTGAATCTGTGGTACCTGGCTTCTCCCAGGTGTCACTAGTGGTAAAGAACCTGCCTGCCAATGCAGGAGATATAAGAGACGCAGGTTTCAATCCCTGGGTGGGGAAGATCCCCTGGAGGAGGGCGTGGCAACCCACTCCAGTATTCTTGCCATGGGCAGAGGAACTTGGTGGGCTACAGTCCACAGGGTCACACAGAGTCAGACACGACTGAAGCAACTTAGCTTCCATGCACAGAATGTCCAGTTAAAGATGTAATATCAGTTTTATCAATGCAATTCTATTGATGTCATTCAAAGAAGAGTTTAGGGCTGGAGGCATAGATTGGAAATATTCAATGTACAAACACATCTACCTATGTTGATGAAATCTTCCAAGGAGTCTCAGTAAAATGAGAAGAGGAAGAGGATACAACTTTGGAGGACTGAGATTTAAAAGACTGGCAAAAGTGAAACTGTCCACAGAATATAGGAACGCTAATTAAAAATGATGACATAGAAACTGCAAGAAAAATGTTTCAAGAATGGAAGAGTGAAAATGATATCAGAACCTACAGGAAAAAGTCATAAGAAGGCCACCAGTACCCTAAGGAGAGGGAGGTGTCATAGAATGAAAGGGGTGATTAACAAAATTCACATTTTCATAAGTTTAACCATGAAGTGAAGGAACAAAACAGAATAATGGCCTCATTCAGATGAAGAGTAGAAGACAAGTATACTGGAGACTGATGACAAGACTCAGTTTCGCCTTGACTTCCAGAATTCTCATTGCTACCAAATAAATACATACGTTCACTAATCGCTTGCAAAGTTACGTTTATTTTTTAGATCCAGTCAATCAAAGAACAAAAGACCTCACAATGATAACTCACTTTTTGAGCAATATGCAAATGTTTAGTTATTCTCACAATTTAGTCATTATTTTTGTTCACTTATAAAATAAATACCTGGTCTGTTACAATGGGAAAGGTAATGCCATTTATTATTAACTGACTGTTGAAGTCATAGACTGTTGGCATATGTCTAAACAGGAACATGTAATGATATGCCTGTACCTATAAGGTATTGTACCACCATCAGGACAGTCAAGATCAATTTCCCTATACTCATAGTTTTCTTCTTGGCAGCAAAGGCATGAATTTTTCAACTGAAAGAGGTCATAGTCATACCTAAAAGAAAAAAAAGTTCAGTAATAAATATTTTCAGAATGCTTTCTGAAATAAATTGACATCAATGCTCAGATTCCAATTGTCTAAGTGATTTAGCAAGTCTTCCAGCCAATTTATTCTTTGCCTTTATTGTATATTTCTGCTATGGATTCATAGTAATTGGTATATAAGACCAAAAAAAGTGAAGACTATAATCTCATAGTTAGAGCAGTATGGTACAAAAATATAAACAAAACATTTTAAAAATATACAATGTAATACCAAATTATTACTCATATATTAATCTACATGTGAAAGTATACAAAAGGAAGAACAATTAATATGTGCTATGTTTAAAATGCAAGTGCCATTTTTTTAAAAAACACTTTTAAGCTAGAGGATTTGCTTGACATCTGTCTGTAATCACTTTATGAAAATAAATACATTTGCCATAAATGTATTATGTCTGACATATAGAAAAAACCTTCAAAATGCTTAATTACTATTTAAAATGCTTATTTTATTTTGCAGGTATTAATATTTTATTTGAATCAGGTCCTGATTATTAGATCTTATATAAACATTTGTCCTTGTAAAGTTTTCAAAGCTTGATTTTCTCCACAATGTTACAAACTTAACAAGCAGTACACAAAGAGAAACTTACTTGATGGTTTTTTTGCATTCCCCTGTGCATCTTGCCATCTTAACTTTTTTCTTGCAACCATTGTAGTTAACAGTCACATTCACGGGTGAAGATCTACAATTAGGTTTACCTAAAACAAAATGGAAAACAGAATCAGAAATGAGGTTTAACATTAACAATTACTAAGTCTCAATTTTCCTAATCATAAAGTAGAGAATAATAACAAATACTTCACGATGGTATGGAGAGACTATCTCAGCACCCAGCACAAGGTACCAGGGTAATACTCAATAAATATTATTATTATTCTATTATTACTATCATAGGAGAAGGGGAAAGAAAAGAAGGAAAAGAGAGGGAAGAAGGTAAGAGAAAGGAAGAAAGAGGGGAGGAGGAAAAAAGGGGGGGATGGTTGTTTCACACATCTATTAGCTCAAATTGCTGATCATCTTTATGCTCTAATACAACAATTTACAATATAATTTGCCAATGTTAGGAGAGCAAACAAAACTTTTTCCATGCAAATTAAATTTTCACCCTTGTAAACATCACTGGTTTTTACTTGGAAGAGTGTTGCAACCAACATGAGTAAGAAAATATAATGCATTATATTAATCATCGGTATGCATACGGGTTAGATTACTAGTTGTGTTAAAAACACAGGAGATTTTGTATTAATGATCTGTCATTTTGTTTTAAGGAAACACTAAATTTCTGCTAACAGTTTACATTTTTTTCAGATGTGGAATTTAATTTTACTTACATGTATAGCAACATTTTGTTGAATCATAGACTCTGTCTTCCTACAGGAGTCAGAGAAAAAGAAAATGACTGAGCAAATCCTGTATTTTTCTATAAACAATATAACATTTGTTAACTTATTGAAATAGCATTACAAAGGGAGGAATAGAACAGATAAACATGCAGATCTCAGATCCAGTCAGCACAGAGAGGAAAGCACAGTGATAAAAGTGAGACTGTTAACACCAAACTTTTCAACAGTGGGTAGAAATGGGAAAACGACACTTAAAATTAAATTCATCTTTAAAATGAAATGCCCAAGAATAAAAGAATACCCCTCCCTTAATTGAAAAATATACTTTAATAATGACACTACAACTCAACACTTAGGTTTCTCACAAGCAAGATTTGTACCTTACATTATTATAATCTCAAACTTATCACTGTCTGAAGTAAAAAACTCAGTAAATGTTGAAATCCAAAGTTTGCGGTCTAAAATAAAACTTTATGTTATCAATTATATCTTCAGAAACAAATTAGTGAAATTTAAAACTTCCTTAATACTTTAAGCTTAAGCATTCATTAATGCAAAACCCTCATCCTATTTGCAGGGGATAAAAATTGTGACACAAAGAGCAATCTGAACTGTACATACTTATGTGATTCTATTTTAAAATGTGTTCTTTTATAGAAAATTATTAACCTGAAGCCATGACCTTGAAAAATACTAGCTTTTTGTTGTTGTTGTTTAAAATACAGCAGCACTCTTTCTACAGTAACTTACTTCTGGAATAGCACTATATTAAGTTTTATAGAGCCTGCAAATATATATTTGATATAAAAAGTATAGTTGGCAGCAAAAGGTAGATGACATAACTGGAATGAAATCTGTAAGAGATTTATGTTTATTGCTAGGCAAAAGCTTTTACAAATAAGGAATAAGACTAGTTGTATTTATATTTCTCATAAGACGTGAATCTTGTTGATTGTTACTTAAGAAGATGACTTACTTCTGCACACCAGGTCTGCTTGGGGCAGTCTTGAACCACGGCAATGAAACCAGTGTTGTGGCAAGAGTAAGAGATACACGGGTTGTTAGGGTCAGCAAATGAAGCACCAACCTGGGAGGTGGGGAGGAGGAGGAAACTAATGATTATTGATCTTCATTTCTGTTTCAAATTTGTAATGTTTCATGAATTTCCAGAGATGCTTTGAGCCATTAGATTAATATTTAAGAAAAAGTAGGTTAAAGACTTCCATGAATAAGCAAAGATCTTCATTGAGGGCACAGAATGTGTCAAAGATTTTCAATCCTCAAATTAAGATTCATCTATTGTGGTTCTATGATATTTTTCAAGGATTTAAAAAAATCCCACAAGATATCTTCTACCTTTGCTTATGTTTTCATGCTTTTAAAGCTCTCTAGATTGCTACTCAGATTGCTTTATAATTACTTTATGTACAAAATTCAAACATCAGTTTGGGAAATTCCATTTATATCAGGCCCTCGAACCACAAAGTGAACTTTCAGGTAAGCTCGAATTTTATTATTTCAACTGTTTTGCATATAAATGATTAGAGGTACAATTTTGCTTTGTTCTTTAAATATCCTCATGGTTTATATTCCAAAACTGTCATAGATTTTCATCAGATCACCTTTAGAAACTAAAATTTAAGAAGCCTGAGTAGAAATGTGAGTATAAGAAATGAGTTACCAAAGTAAAGTGAAAGTCACTCATTCCTGTCCAATTCTTTGAGACTCCATGGACTATACCGTCCATGGAATTCTCTAGGCCAGAATACTGGAGTGGTTAGCCTTTCCCTCTTCAGGGGATCTTCCCAACCCAGGGCTCAAACCCAGGTCTCCTGCATCGCAGGCAGATTCTTTACCAGCTGAGCCACAAGCGAAGCCCAGCAACACTGGCGTGGTTAGCCTATCCCTTCTCCAGTGGATCTTCCCAACCCAGGGATTTAACCAGGGTCTCCTGAACTGCAGGAAGATTCTTTACCAACTGAGCTATCAGGGAAGCCCCAAAGTAAATTATTAAATTAAATTAACTTTAACCAAGTTAAATTACTATTAAATTATAGGCTCTGTTTTATGTATTTCCTAACATACCACATATTTTAGTCTAGATTTAGTTCTTGTAATATTTAGTGTCACCAGTTCACATGTATTATTGAGAATCATCTGTTTTTTTATGGCTTTCTGATACTTTTTCTAAAAAGTTAAATTACTTTCCAATATGTCAAATCAGTTGTTAGATCAGCCCTGAATATACTGTGATATAATATCCTCATAATGGAGTTCTGATTTTTTTCCTATTTGATCTCTGACAATTCAGCCATTAGATCTTTCTGATTATAATTACAGTTTAACTCTGTTCATTGATTTGAATGTTATATGTCTTCTCCACCTGGGGAAACCCATGAGAAATTCTGTTCAGCAGCTCCATTGTTAGATTAATGATCAAGAATATTGTTGCCCTTTGAAGCAAGTTGTGGTAGATGTTACATTTGACCTTTCTTTTGAAGTGAATATGGGTAAAAAATGAATGGATTCCACTCCACCATTACATATGATTTTTTTCATATTAGCTGAGACACTCTGCATTTATTCTTAATTATAATAATAAAAGTATATTAAAGTAGAAATAACTTTACCTCATAGTCATTATTGTTAAATAAACATGTTCTTGGTTCTGAAAAACAAATACATATTTTACCCTAAGACAAACATTATAAATTTTTTTATTTATAAAACAGAAATTGTATATGAGATCATATTTACCAACAATAAGGCAACATTATAAAGTTTCTTCCCATAACACCATCATCTCCTTTTAATCTACTGATTACATTCATAACTGTTAATTCTAGGTTTCTGTTACTCAAAAGATAGTAGGGTTTAAGAGGCAAATATTGATTCTGTTATTTGTCATACCTATCAACCATTTGACTCAGATTAGTAGCTCAATAAATAACTCTTGAATATATGAATAAGTAAACAACTATTCAAATCAAATAATGCATTATATTGCTAAGAAAGTAGATCTTAAAAGTTCTTATTTCAAGAAAAAATATTGTAACTATAGGTGGTTTAACTAGACAGTGTAGTGATCACTTTGCAATATATATACATACATGTATATATATTATATATATAATATATATATATAATATATATATATATGGAATCATTATGTTGTATGCCTGAAACTAATACTGTTTTATGTCAATTGTGTCTCAATAAAAATAAAGTAGAAAAGAAAGCAATGTATCATGACTACATACCACAATATCCAATTTCACAGCAGGTATCATTATCTTTGAACTTTACAAGTCTCTCTTCGGGCTTGCATGTGGGTGGAGAAGGACACTCCTTGAGTTTGCAGTCTACAGTCTCTGCATCAGTACAGGTGCATTTGTGGCAATTGGCAGTCCATGTGTCTCCAGGCTACAAATACAATCCAAATTTAGACTTCTATTCAAATATACGAATGACAGCAAATTTGTGTTAAAGTAGAGACAAATTGTGTACTTACTGACTTCTTTTCTCCCAGTGGACCATAACAAGCTGTTAGCATGAAATGACAAATCCTAATTAAATTTGGCAAAATATAACTTTCTGCTATTTGTAGATAACCACCAGGTTGACCAAACCTGAATTGGCACTAGGATTTCAGAGATATATTGTGAACAGTTGTCAGGTGCCTTAAGGTAAATCAATCACATCCACCTACTTTGAGCAAACTGTCCCTAGCAGCATATATATATTTCCTAATTTTACACTCCTCAGCAAAGAATAAATCTCTCCTGTCAGTAGTCAATAAATCTATGGCTACTGTTCACCTTTTGTTTCACTTTCCGACTTCTGCCTTCACAATCCCACAAGTCACCAAGACCTCATAATTATCAGTCTAAAGGGCTCTTTATCAGTTCAAGTTCCCTACAATAGCTAACATTTTAAAACTCTCACCTTGAAAATATTCCTCCTTCAGACTGACACTCTGAAATTCCTCTCTATTAAGCAGATTTTTCTCATTCCTCTCAGTTTGTCTCTATTCTTTCCTCTAATACTTTTCTCCATCTTTACAGCATCCACTAAATGTCAACTTCATTTCAGTTCAGTTCAGTCGCTCAGTCGTGTCCGACTCTTTGTGAACCCATGGACTGCAGCACGCCAGGCTTCCCAGTCCATCACCAACTCATGGAGTTTACTCAAACTCATGTCCATTAAGTCGGTGATGCCATCCAACCACCTCATTCTCTGTTGTCACCTTCTCCTCCAGCCTTCAATCTTTCCCAGCATCAAGGTCTTTTCAAATGAGTCAACTCTTTGCATGACGTGGTCAACATATTGGAGCTTCAGCTTCAACATCAGTCCTTCCAACGAACATTCAGGACTGATCTCCTTTAGGATGGATTGGTTGGGTCTCCTTGCAGCCCAAGGGACTCTCAAAAGTCTTCTCCAACACCACAGTTCAAAAGCATCAATTCTTCTGCACTCAGCTTTCTTTATAGTCCAACTCTCACATCCATACATGACTACTGGAAAAACCATAGCCTTGACTAGATAGACCTTTGTTGGCAAAATAATGTCTCTGCTTTTTAATATGCTGTCTAGGTTGGTCATAACTTTTCTTCCAAAGGAGCGAGCATCTTTTAATTTCATGGCTGCAGTCACCATCTGCAGTGATTTTGGAGCTGCAAAAAATAAAGTCTGCCACTGTTTCCACTGTTTCTCCATCTATATGCCATGAAGTGATGGAACCAGATGCCATGGTCTTTCTTTTCTGAATGTTGAGTTTTAAACCAACTTTTTCACTCTTCTCTTTCACTTTCATCGGAGTTCTTTAGTCTTCTTCACTTTCTGCCATGAAGGTGGTGTCATCTGCATATCTGAGGTTATTGATGTTTCTCCCAGCAATCTTGAGTCCAGCTTGTGCTTCATTTAGCACAGCATTTCTCATTATGTACTCTGCATATAAGTAAGTAAGCAGGGTGACATATACAGCCTTGACATTCTCATTTCTGATTTGAGACCGTTCTGTTTTTCCATGTCCAGTTCTAACTGTTGTTTCCTGACCTACATACAGGTTTCTCAAGAGGCAGGTCAGGTGGTCTGGTATTCCCAACTCTTTCAGAATTTTCCTCAGTTTATTGTGATCCACACAGTCAAAGGCTTTGGCATAGTCAATAAAGCAGAAGTACAAGTTTTTCTGGAACTCTCTTGCTTTTTCGATGATCCAACAGATGTTGGCAATTTGATCTCCGGTTCCTCTGCCTGTTCAAAACCAGCTTGAACATCTGGAAGTTCATGGTTCACGTACTGTTGAAGCCTGGCTTGGAGAATTTTGAGCATTACTTTACTACTAGCATGTGAGATGAGTGTAATTGTGCGGTAGTTTGAGCATTCTTTGGCATTGCCTTTCTTTGGGATTGGAATGAAAGCTGACCTTTGCCAGTCCTGTGGCCACTGCTGAGTTTTCCAAATTTGCTGGCATATTGAGTGTAGCACTTTCACAGCATCATCTTTTAGGATTTTAAATAGCTCAACTGGAATTCCATCACCTCCACTAGCTTTGTTTGTAGTGATGCTTCCTAAGGTCCACTTGACTTCACATTCCAGGATGTCTGGCTCTAGGTGAGTGATCACACCATCATGGTTATCTGGGCCATGAAGATCTTTTTTGTACAGTTGTTCTGTGTATTCTTGTCACCTCTTCTTAATCTCTTCTACTTCTGTTAGGTCCATACCATTTCTGTCCTTTATTGAGCCCATCTTTGCATGAAGCAATCTCTAATATTTCCCACTCCATTATTTTCCTCTATTTCTTTGCACTGATCACTGAGGAAGTCTCTCTTATCTCTCCTTTGAAATTCTGCATTCAAATGGGTATATCTTTCCTTTTCTCCTTTGCTTTTCTCTTCTTTTCACAGCTACTTGTAAGGCCTCCTAGACAGTCATTTTGCTTTTCTGCATTTATTTTTCTTGGGGATGGTCTTGATCCCTGTCCTGTACAATGTCATGAACCCCCATCCATAGTTCATCAAGCAGTATGTCTATCAGATCTAGTCCCTTAAATCTATTTCTCACTTCCACTGTATAATCATAAGGGGTTTGATTTAGGTCCTACCTGAGTGGTCTAGTGGTTTCCCCTACTTTCTTCAATTTAAGTCTGAATTTAGCAATAAGGAATTCATGATCTGAGCCACAGTCATCTCCCAGTCTTGTTTTTGCTAACTATATAGAGCTTCTCCATCTTTGGCTGCAAAGAATATGCAAAGGATCTGATTGCATTGTTGACCATCTGGTGATGTCCATGTGAAGAGTCTTCTCTTGTGTTGTTGGAAGAGGGTGTTTGCTATGACCAGTGTGTTCTCTTGGCAGAACTCTATTAGCCTTTGCCCTGCTTTATTCCATATTCCAGAGCCAAATTTTCCTTTTACTCCAGGTGTTTCTTGACTTCCTACTTTTGCATTCCCGTGCCCTATAATGAAAAGGACACCTTTTCGGGGTGTTAATTTTAGAACAACTTGTAGGTCTTCATAGAACCATTCAACTCAGCTTCTTCAGCATTACTGGTTGGGGCATAGACTTGGATTACCATGATATTGAATGGCTTGCCTTGGAAATGAACAGAGATCATTCTGTCATTTTTGAGATTGCATCCAAGTACTGCATTTTGGACTCTTTTGTTGACTATGATGGCTACTCCATTTCTTCTAAGGGATTCTTGCCCACAGTAGTAGATATAATGGTCATCTGAGTTAAATTCACCCATTCTAGTTCATTTTAGTTCTCTGATTCCTAAAATTTCGACATTCACTCTTGCCATCTCTTGTTTGATCACTTCCAATTTGCCTTGATTCATGGACCTAACATTCCAGGTTCCTATGCAATATTGTTCTTTACAGCATTGGACCTTGCTTCCATCACTGGTCACATCTACAATTGGGTGTTGCTTTTGCTTTGGCTCCATCCCCTCATTCTTTCTGGAGTTATTTCTCCACTGATCTCTAGTAGCATCTTAGGCACCTACTGACCTGGGGAGTTCATCTTTCAGTGTCCTATCTTTTTTGTCTTTTCATACTATTCATGGGGTTTTCAAGGCAGGAACACTGAAGTGGTTTTCTATTCTCTTGTCCAGGGGACCATATTTTGTCAGAACTCTCCACCATGACCCATCCTTCTTGGATGGCCCTACACTGCATGGCTCATGGTTTCATCGATTTAGACAAGGCTGTGGTCCATGTGATTAGATTGGTTAGTTTTCTGTGATTGTGGTTTTCAGTCTGTCTGCCCTCAGATGGAGAAAGATAAGAGGCTTATGGAAGCTTCTTGATGGGATAGATTGACTGAGGGGGATACTGAGTCTTGTTCTGATGGGCGGGGCCATGCTCAGTAAATCTTTAATCCAATTTTCTGTTGATGGGTGGAGCTGTGTTCTCTTCCTGCTATTTACCTGGGGCCAAACTGTGGTGGGTTTCCCCTGTAGCTCAGTCAGTATAGAATCTGCCCGCAGTGCAGGAGACCCAGGATCCCTGGGTGGGGAAGATCCCCTGGAGAAGGAAATGGCAACCCACTCCAGTATCCTTGCCTGGAAAATCTCATGGGCAAAGGAGCCTGGTGGGTTGCAGTCCATGGGGTCACAAAGAGTTGGGCACGAGTGAAGGACTAACACTTAAACTATGGTGGAGGTAATGAAGATAATGGTGACCTCCCTCAAAAGATCCCATGCATGTGCTGCTACAGACTGTGCCCCCAACCCTGCAGCAGGCCACCACCAACCCACACCTTTGCCGGAGACTCCGGGACACCCACAGGCAAGGCTCCTGTGGGGCCACCTTTCCTTCCTTCTTGGTCTTAGTGCAAAAGGTTCTGTTGTGCCAAGTGTCAAGTACATACTCTCAAACTTCTGAACAGACATCTCTTACAGCCTATGCACCCAGATCTCCCTCAGCCTAATAAACAGCACCCCAACAGATTTTAAAGAACCTCAAATTCAATGTGCACAAAACAGATTAAATCATATTTCCCTCAAAACCAGTTTTTCTTCTAAATTGGCCACCTTCAATTAAAGTGAAAGTGTTAGTCACTCAGTCCTGTTTGGACCTTTGAGACCCCAAGGACTGTAGCCCAGCAGGCTCCTCTGTCCATGGGATTCTCCAGGCAAGAACACTGAAGTGGGTTGCCATTCCCTTCTCCAGGGGATCTTCCCTCCACATGGATTGAACCCAGGTCTCCTACATTGCATGCAGATTCTTTACCATCTAAGCCACTAAGGAAGCCCACCTCCTATTAAGGCCTAAACTGTTCTTTTAATTACTTAAGCCTAAAACTTAGAAGTCATCTTAATTGTTTCCTTCTCATCATTTGGCATTGAAACTACTGCAAAATCTTGTATCTTTATCCTCATTTGAATCCCTTCCTTTCCTGGTTTTACTTGTTATAATACTATTCTAGGACCTTAGTATTTTTGGTCTGGCATAATCTGGCTCTTTTAAAATGGGTTGCTCTGACTCAGGCCTCTTCCCGATCCAGTCAATTCTCTATGTCATAGGTAGGACAGTTTTCCTAAAGCCTACATTTCATCTCATCATTGCCTTGATTAGATACTTCTTATAGTCCTGTAAACTAAATACTTTATTTTAGCATTCTGGCTTCTGAGGTTGCCATAACGTGTCTCCAGTCTATCATCTCAACCTTGTCTCTCTTCTTTGATGTATATACCCTGAACTAGCTTACTTACTGTTCTCAAATTCCAGTTCTCTAATGAAATACCTGAGAATCCTTCCAAAGTATATGTAAGATGTATAACACATAGCAGTATTATGTAATATATGTAATATAGTAAATAGTATATGTAACATATGTAAGATGTGTAACACATAGTATGTGTTGGCTATATAATACATAGGTCACATATTTCACTGTGAAATTTATTTTCAGCCTATATGAAATTGTTTCTTTGAAAACATCCCTTCTCCCACTGTATGGTAAAATTAGAAAATGATATTTTTTTGTAATTTCACCACTTAATAGAAAGCACATCACATTGGCTTGATAATTTTAGAGAAACTCAAATTCTACTAAAATTATTAAACTCTGATTATCCCTAATTTTTGTTGCTAAAATTCAGTCCTCAAAAATAGCTGGAATTATCTAGTTTAAAAAATAAAAGGCAATATTTCAACCAGGATATCATATAGTTACATGAAACACTTTATTGTGTAAGTAAATTCTATTTTGACTAAGAGACAAAATACATTTGTTTGGTTTGGCTTTATTAGTTTGTGTGTGACAAAACAGCCTTTCATTCACTATTTGGTGAATAAAAGCTAAATTCTTCCATTTCAAGTTTTCCTATTCTATAACACTTCCTTAGCTAGTGACTTTTATTGGTATGACCTCTGAAGCTTGATTTACAAGAAGAATCATTAATGTAGAATTATTTGATTTTCAAGTGGAGGTATTCTTACCTGGAGGTGGTGGAAGAGATGTTGAACATTCTGTGTAAAAACAGATACCTTATATTAGTCTCTCAAGTTATTGTAATAGGTTTGGAGTACATACAGTTGTCTATTACTGAAAACACATGGCCACATTGCTAGTCTTATAAGCAGACATATCCCCATAAATCTTCCCTTTCTACTCCTTATGGCATTTGATATTTTACCATTAGAGAGTGTTTCCTTTAGCTCTCAAATGTCAATGGGAAGGAAATATGAGGATCAAAAGAAGGAACGAGAATCAAAGTAAATTTCTCTTCCAAATGTCTTGATAGACAGTTCTGATAAATAGGATAATAAAATGTATAATCAAATAAAGAAAAGGATAACACTATCAAAAGCATATAATTTTCCATATATATAAGTAGAACAAATGTATTGTGTGTTAACTGATATTAATACTCTAAGAATTTGTATGTTCTTTTTGTCTTATGGCATTTTAATCTTGTTCTGTCTCCAATCCCGCCAAATGCTTTAAACTTCTTACTTTTTTGGAGGCTTCCCATGTCAGAAAGTTTGGTCAACCCAACAATCCACTCATAAATTTCACATTCTATTTTCAAACTGCTAAAATTCAGGTTAACATTTTTATTCTATCTACCAAGCAGAAGGCTGAACTATGAGCAACAGAATATTTGAGAGGAATTTTTAAGTTTCTCCAGGTTCAAATAAAAGGACCCCAACAACTAATAGGTACAGAAAAACAGAAAATAAATTAATTAAAGGTATATATTTTGGGGCATAAAATGCTTCTCTTTACTAAGAGAGACTAGATTAATTCCCAATTATAAATATTTAGCAGATTAACAGAAACCAGCAACAGGAGAGAGAAATGATCTTTAAGTATAAATATAGTAGAAAAATTTCCCTACCCAGAATTCCATGTTCATAGGAGAAATTTATAATAGAAGGAATAAAAAAATACACTTATAATCTTCACATTTCTATCAGAGTAATTTTTCTAAGACTTATCTGATCATATCATCCTTTTATCAAAATCCTTAAGGTGATCCCATTTATTATAAGGATAAAGTCTCATCTAAGTTTGGAAATAGAGTCCTTCATAAGCATTGCTCTGCTCACCTTTCTAATCTCATTTCTTCCCTGAAACTCACACAGACAATCCCAATACCTGGTTAATTCCTGAAGTCCCTCACACTGTCTAATGTCTCTGTCTTTTCAAGTGTCATATGGCAAGAATTCCCTCCTCACCCTAGCCAATATTAAATGCAGTCATCTCTTCTCTGATCTCTTCACTCAGCCCTACCAACTAGCAAACAGAAATTAACAGTCTCAACATAGTCCTAGGACCATAATTGTTGTCCATTGTTTGAGTAGCATTAAATGCCCTGAAATGATATCATCTGTGCCCACGATAATCTCCCCCACCAACACATACAAAGTAATCAAATGGCAAGGGCTGCTCAAGTCTAGCAAATATAAGGTTAAAGGAAATGTTAGTTGAATAAGTGACAAGGAAATTAGTACTTTTCCAACGCTGACCTGTCTTATTTTCAATTTCTTGTTCTGTTGTGACAACAGTGGTTTCTGAGGAGAAACAAAAGGATACTGCTGTCATTTTATTTACCAGAGAGCATGTACACATATCAAGTTTCTGTGTGTATGCCTGCACAAATGATCACACACATTCATGCTTAAGGAAAGCTTCATGTGGAAGAGACAATTCATGCCAGTGCCTTTGGGTTATTTCATCTTACCTGGGTAGGATATTCTGGGGCTTGTTGTGATTCCATTTGACTTTGAAGTGGAAATTTTAAAGGAAATATTAAAAATTTCAGGAATTTTTAATTCCTGAGCATTTCATAATCTCATTATCAGAGATTTCAAGGTCATAACTTCCAGTAAGGATTTCTGGTAAAAGCCTAACCCAAAAAATCTTGGAGGAAAAAAAAAATCCCTAGGTAATATTCAAGTCATATTTCATGAGGAAATGTAGAATAATCTTCCTGGCCTTTCTTTCCTGTTTCTTTCCCACCACTCTTCTCTCCCAAATTCAACTCCTTATATAAAATCACAGGCACATTGATCATTGAAGAGTTTGTATTTCTAGTATTTGTCTGTTTGCATTCCAGAACCAGAGGGTTCCTTGACTCCTGTGGAAGCAGTGACTGCTAAGAGAGGAGCAAAAGTGGTGAGTAAAGGGAACTATAAAAGCAAGTTTAATTTCAGATAAGCTGTCCTGTCTTCTGAGATGCCACCAAGCAAAGTTCATTTATTTTTATTTGACTTACCAGTGGTAGAAATTCTGGGACCAGTAGTTGCTTCAGATACTTCCTTGGAGGTACCTAAAATGAGTAGGAAAAGAGCAGTGAACTTTTTCTGGTTGCAGAAGAGTGTATCTGAAGACATCTTCACATAGAACAAGAGTCTCAAAGCACCTGGGATGTACTAGTACACCTACGAATGCCAGTTCATTCTCCTGCTATTGAAACATAGTAGGCCCTAACACAGCGACTCCTCGCTCACAGAAGAATTGAGTATTTCATGTCTCAGGTGGTAAAGAATCTGCTGCAAAATCGGAGACTCAGTTTCCATCCCTGGGTTGGGAAGATCCCCTGGAGAAGGGAACTGCAATCCATTCCAGTATTCTTGCCTAGAGAATCCCATGGACAGAGGAGCCTGGTGGGCTACAGTCCATGGGATTGATTGAAAAGAGTCAGACACGACTGAGTGACTAACGCTTTCCTTCACTGTGGCCCTGGTAACTATCACTCTAGAGTCCCCTTCTGTTAGTGACAAAAACTATTTTCACACTGAACTATTTTACTTCATATATCCTGTTTTCCTGGCTGTCTAGTATTAATTTTGAGGGGAGTGTTTTATGAACTGTTTATAGAGTTTGAGTATTAACCTCTTGTCAGTCATATCATTTGCAAATATTGTCTGCTAGTCAAGATTTTTTTTGTTTCATTGATGGTTTCCTTTGATATGCAAAAGTTTTTAAGTATAATTAAATCCCATTTGTGTGTGTTTTTTGTTTTTTGGGTTTTTTTTGCTTTTCCTTTAGGAGACAGATCCAAAAAACATTGCTATGGTTTATGTCAGAGTGTTCTACCTATGTTCTCTTCTAAGAGCTTTATGGTTTCAGGTCTCACATTTAGGTCTTGAATCTCATGTCTGCATGCTAAGTCACTTCAGTCATATCCGGCCCTTTGTGAACCTATGAACTGGGGCCTGCCAGGCTCCTCTGCTCATGGGATTCTCCAAGCAAAAATACTGGAATGGGTTGCCATGCTCTTCTCCATGGGATCTTCCCGACCCTGGGATTGAACCCACATCTCTTACGTCTCCTGCATTGGCAGGCAGTTTCTTTACTACTAAAGAAGCCAAAGCTACCATATGGCCAGAACTGGGAAGCCAGAACTACCATATTCCCCCACAATTCCTGGATATATATTCAAAAATAAAAACTCTAGTTCAAAAAGATACATGCACTCCAATGTACATAGCAGTACTATTTATAGTAGCCAAGATAGGGAAACAAACCAACTGCCCATCAACAGATAAATGGAAAAAGAAGATGTAGAAAAAAAATATATATGTACATATATATATGTATATATACACAATATTATATATATACACACACATATATATAATAGAATATTATAAAGAAGATGTAGAATATTTTTAAATGGAATATTACTCTGCCAAAAAAGAATGAAATTCAGCCATTTGCAATAATGTGGATGAACTTAAAGAGTACTACGCTTAGTGAAATATATCATGCAAAGACCAACACTATATGTGGCATCACATTTATATGTGGAATCTACCAAATAAAACAAACAAAATGCATATAGCAAAATAGAAACAGACTCACAGATATACAGAACAAATTAGTGGATACTAGTGGGGAAAGGAAAGAAGAAAAGGACAAGATAGGGATAGGGGATTAACAAATACGAACTACTATATGTAATATAGATAAGCAGTAAGTAAATATTATATTGATACATTTAGGGAATACAGTCATTATTTTGCAATAATTTTAAAGAGAGTATAATCTATGAAAATACTGACATGCTATGCTGTACATCTGAAACTAATACGATATTGTAAAAAACAAAAAAAGCCATGAAAAATAGCACCCACATCTTCCTGTCACTCTGGGATGGTAGGAGACTAACTTCATTCTTGGAGCACCAATTAGCAAACAGAGATTGCCTGATCACATGGACCAACCTCTCCACTACTGTCTCCGGTACTTTCCCACTAGTTCACCCCAGAGTTTTAAAACTCTCCTGCTCTTTATTTCAGCAAAGTTAAGTTCAAAATCTCAACCCTAACGCAATGCTCTTGACTTCTGTTTCATAATCTTAAAGTCTTCTTTGTCTAACTCCATCTGATACAGTTTTTCTTTTACACTTCAAGTTTAATATTGATAGACATAAATATTCCCTTTCTGAAACACTTGAGTGTTAAAGGGGAGAAGAATGTTGAACATGTTAACTTCATTAGAGTTAGTAATTTCCATTACCTGGGCTGGAACTTTCTGAGACACCAGTAACTCTGCTTGATACTGCAGCAGTACCTGCAAAGACAAGTGAGGGACACTTCATATCAGACATAGCTTCTATTGTTAGCCTCAGAGATCATAACAGGAAGAGAAAGGAAGTCAGATGAAACTCTAGGCTAATGTAGTTAGCCCATAGAGCAATTTTATGAAGTAAAAAATAAACAAAAAACAATGACAGAAAAAAACCCCTCTGAGCAGAAGAAGCCACGTGACTTTTATAACTTGTTGAGGAAATGCTGGCTGGATTTCAGCCTCTCACTTTTCCCTTTAGCAGTAGTGCCCTTGTGTACTTCTACAAAATTATCTGGCGGCTCTGCGTGGAGTCCAGAAACTCAGAACAAGAAAACAATAGATGGCTGGAAGAGGACAGGCTCTAAAAAGATTCTGCCCATTTCCTGGCCCTTTATCATTACCCTACACGTTCCCTTGTGTTGAAGCAAAGGCATAGGAATCACTATCTGAAAACACAACAGAGCTGAACCACTGACACTTGTTTGCCTTCCAGTTCCAGTGCCAGTCCCTAAGACAGGCAAATACGACTGAAGTTAGAACTTGCTGAGCTGGTGTTACAACAGACAGTAAACTCCAGAGAAGGGCTGTTATTTTTCTAGGCTTAACTATTTGGAGCCACTTATTAAATATTTACTTGCCTGTGTTGGAACTTTCAGGAATAACTGTTGTGCCAGAGGCTCTCCCAGTGGTACCTGCAATAAGAGAGAAGCATGAGCCTCACGAAGCCTTTCTCACCCTAAGAAGAGCACTGACTGTATTGACAAGTGTTCCTGTTTCTCTGAAGCAATAGAAAACAGTTTAACAGTTTTTCTTGCACAAAATGTTAAGCTTGGCATATTTTCCAGAACACTTTCTCATGACTATTCAAATAAAATATAGGAGGAAAAGTCAGACTTGCACCATAGGTCTTATTTCTCTAAATATAGAATCATCTAGAATCTGATATTCAATGAGAGAATGTCTGTCCTATAGTCTCATGATTTACTTCTAGTGACTTAACTTCCCAGTTTTCCAGCACTGAAACAAAAACAAAACAAGACAAACAAACAAACAAATGAAAAAAATTGTCTAAACTTGTGATCAAGGGTTAGGCATCTCAATCAAAGCCTTAATTAAGAAATTTACTTCATCTAGTATAGTGATCTTCCCTCACTTCTTGGCTACTGGTGACCCCTACTGATTGTAGGCTATTGCCTGACAAAACAAAGGGAGAAAATTTTCAAATAAAGAATGTATCTAGAGAATTACATCTATATTATGTTCTCTAGGAAAACCCAGGGAATTAATAGAGGTTGTCCTTATGATCTGTTATTAAATTAAAAGAAACCAGTTTTAAGCATGTTAATTTTCATTCATAACCCATAGGCAGTAAACTCAAGTGAAAAAAATATTGAAAATCCAAAACATGGCAAAACTCACTTGACAAAATTCTTGTTTCAGTGGTTCTAACATGCTCTTTAAAAGTTGTTGCTTCTAGAAGAGCAAAGGAGGAAAAATTGAGAAGCTGGAGTTTGAAAATGTGAAAATAGTATAGCAGTGTATGATCTTCTCCCTACAGCCACTTAAAGGAGCATTCCTTTCACTTTTGACTTACCTGCATTGAAACCTCCAGGTGAGGATGTAGTTCCAGCGCTTGTCCTAGTGGTACCTGGGAAGGGAGAGAGAAGAAAAGAAAGGAAAAAAAAAAAAATGGACAGGGATAACTTTCTTATTGGATGGAGATCATGGTTCAGGATAAATAATGTGTTTTTGTAAAAGACTGCATTCCTTCTCTAGGATTCCTTATTCCAAAAGGTGAAATAAATATTCTTTGATGTGTTTCATTTCCTGTGGTAAACTCCAGTTTCCTAAGATCCTTCTTTTCTGGAATTAGTATCATGGAGATGGATGTCTCCCATCTTCACTTTTTTAACTTCCCCATCCTCACATATTTTGCTTCTATTAATAGTAGATTGGCTCCCTGAAATTATGTTAGGGACTCCTGAAAGTTAAAATGGGAAGGATCAAGAATCTTGACATTTAAAAAAAAAAAAGAATCTTGACATTTTAATTAATTATTTTGAGGCAGTTCTTTTAATTTCAAAGTTTTATAGTTGTAAGGCTAGGCTCTCAGAAAAAAAGAAGACATTAAAAACACCTATGTTCCCCACAAATTCTGGTTGACCCTGTTTGATCTGACATTCTGAATCCCGAAATCAGAAGCAATATAGTCTCCAGCACTTCCAGACTCTGCTTTACGGATTTGACTTAACCCACATTAGCAACCGCTGAGCTGCAAATCCTCCCTTTTTCAGGCTTAGTTCTTTGCCCACCTATATGACCCAAGGAATCATCTTTCAATTTATTTTTCATCTCTTCTCACTCTGTATTTTCACCATAAGGAAATCTACCAGCAACCACAATTTAAAATAGCATTTGTCAGTAAATCACTAACAAATCTCTCTCTCCAATGAAACCTATCTTCTGTATTCTGGTTGCACTTATTACTCCAGCTAAGCATACTAACTGGATACCTCAGAGCACCTTAAACTAAAACTGTCAAAAATCTGACCTCACTATATCACCTGTCAGTTATAATTCTTTTTCTTCCCCCAGTATATACCAAAATTTAGTGGATGGCACTCACATCCATCCACACAGGCACTGAAACTATGAATTAGAATTCATCCACAGTCCTTGCTATCCTTTATCCCTCCCATCACCATGCTGAAATTGATTCTAACTTGTCAACAGATTTCTCAGTCCTTTTGATCACCCTTCTGCCTTCCATTTTTCACATCACTGCCTTATGTCGGTCTCTAATCATGCCTAACTTCTAACAGTCTCAAATTGGATGACGTCTCCACCCTTACTCTCCTACTCTCCTTCATATCAATTCTCTAATTAATCCTCTAATTAATCTTCCAAAAAGGCAAATCTGTGCATGGTAATCAACATATCAAATAACTTTTAATTGTACCTTATTGACCATGGAATCATGTTTTAAGTTTTTGTGCCATACCTGACACCTATATTACAATAGTATTATGGTAAAATATAAAATTGATGCATCATCTCATTTTTTCCTTACTTCAGGAAAGTTCTGTTATAATTTTGAGATATAGAAGTTCCAAAGAACCTCCCAGCACCTGCTTTTGTAGTTCTCTCTCATCATCTGGGTTGCATTTCTTAAGTATGCTGGACTGTAATAATTTCCTGAACTGTTTTACACTGCCATGCTTTTTAATAGAATAGAGGAAATGTTTCTTCCCTGATCATTTCCACTTTTTTAAACAAAAAATCTCAATGTGAGGCTCCAAGAATGCCTTAAGTTTATTTCAGCCACCTTAATTTACCTGGGTTGGAAACTTCTTGGTAACAGTGACTTCATCTTATGTGATGACAGTGACAATGAAGACAAGTAAAGTATCAGTCTTCAAAAAAGGACTCTTGTTTTCATGATGATATTTACTGTCAGAAAACTATGTTCTAATAAATATGAGTCTGATGAAATCTTTAGTCCAGGAAATTCTAGTGCACTAAGATGACCAGTTTTAATTGGCTCAAAAGTCTTCAAATGCAAAATTTTGTCATCTCTTCTCTATAGAAAACCCTACAAATAACCAGCTAAATCTCAACAGTTATGTAATAGCATGACTGACCTCTTTGTATTCCACTCCCAGTGGCATCACTGTTGAGTCTTGAAGTGGTAGTTTCTAGGAGTAAAAAAGAAAAATGTAACATAATTTTAAACAATTTTGAAATCTGAAAAACTGTTTTGTAATAATAGAAGAAATGGCCCCAAAGAAGATGGTTTTTTCTTGAGATACTTATAGAGAGCTTTCTTTGGTAACTTTGACTAACTCGTGTTGGAATCTCTGAAATAAATATGGCAAAAAAAAAGATATACCAGTGGTATTTGAATTGGAAGTGAAAATGAGGTTGGGAGAGAATGATAGATTATGAAATTGAGAGAAAGAGATAGTAACAATTTTTTTTTAGTCCTTAAAATAGCATAAATGGATAATTCACATGATTCTTAAAAGCAATAAAGGGGCTTCTTTGGGCAAAGAGAAGCAAATACCATGTTTTCCCAGTATCTCTTTGGTTTCCCTAGCCAATAAATGCAAAAGTCTCAGAAAAGAGACCTTTTTCTATGGTTTAAGGCTTTGGGTAAAAGTGATTTTCCTCTGCACATTTATTTCATTTCCTGTGATTTGGTTTCCTGTTGCTTCAGTGGGTCCTCCTCGGGTGTGTGTTCAGGGGTATAAATTTTTAAAATTTGATTTGTTGGGACTTTGGTCATGAGGGTAAACCCACAAGAATGGGTTTTACATGCAAGAGAAGTCCAAGATGAATGAATTAAACATATAACTAAGCAGAAGTGGAATTTTCTGGTGCCCTGGAAACTCCAGTTAATCCTGAAGCAACACCGGCAGTGGCAAGATGGATAAAGGATTGAGAAGAACATATCAGTCTTAGCTTCAGAGAATCACATCTGAAAGGCTGATATATGGAGAAATTCAGTCTAAAGAGTCAAATCTGACTCACCTGATGTACTGTCTCTTCAAATGGAATATGAAACTCTTTCTCGGTCAGTTTTCTTACTCATCTATCATCTAACACAAACTTAAATAAAAAACTGTTGAACCCAAAGGCAGAAAGAGCCAACTGCTCACCAGTTGCTATTCCAACTTCAGTGTTTCTTCTGACTTCTGCAGGAGTTGTAGCCTCTGAGAAGAAATAGGAAAAAGTGGCAGGGGATGCAGAACTTCGGGGAAGTGTATAAGGGTATTACTATCTGTAATATCTCTATAGGAGACATCAGGTCTCTAAAGTTCAGATAGGGAGGTTTCTTCAACTTTTCCATGACTTACCTGTGTTGGAACTTCCAGGTGCCACCATTGTGCCAGTAGTCACCGCCATGGTAACTGAAATCACAAGAGGAGAGAATCAATTTGTATTCCCTTTTACTAGGGATTCAAACTAGGGTTTGCTTTAGAACAAACAATATCAGGAACTTTATTGCTTTAAAGTGATACATCACGTGTAGTCTCTATTATGCCACTTTATTACAAATATACCCAAAAAGGCAATTCACATGGGATAAAATGAAGGGCACTTAATATCTTAATAAGTGAAGTGAGTGAAAGTCACTCAGTCATATCCAACTCTTTGCAACACCATGGACTATAGAGTCCATGAAATTCTCTAGGCCAGAATACTGGGGTGGGTAGCCTTTCTCTTCTCCAGGGAGTCTTTCCAACCCAGGGATCAAACCCAGGTCTCTCACATTGCAGGCAGATTCTTTACCAGCAGATCCACAAGGGAAACCCAATATCCTAATAATTTGTACCCAAAATGAGATTCAGATAGAATAGAGCAAAACGTCCCTTGAATTTATTTTTTTCCCTTCAATTTATAATAGCCAACATGATTTAGATTAAGATGAAGAGAAAAATAATTGTTTAGTTGCTAGTGCTCACCTATTTTAATTCCACCCTGGGTGGTTTCACCACTTCCCAAAGCAGTCGTAGCCCCTAAGTGAAAGAAAGGAAAGAGAAGAATACTAAATTTCAGTAAAACTCTAGGAGGCGTTATGGGGGGAGAGGAGGGGACAAAATCCTTGAACCTTTTATTTGGCTCATGCCATGTTATGATCATGTACCTTTTAAATAAGGGGAAATAGTATCTTTAAAATTAATGTCTAGCCAAGAGTTTAGTTAACGAAGAATTAAACTGCACTGTTGATCGGTGCTTCGTGTAAATACATCTTAACATTTGGGTTGAGAGGGGCTTTAAGGAGGACAGTTTGTTGTCAGAGAGCAATTCTGTACATGAGTTTAAGCATACTTGTTGCATTGTCTCTGCAGATTCTATTTTTGTTTACAATATTAAAATGTATGTTAGCAAAAATGGGTGGATTTTCAAATAAAATGCAGCTTCCACAAAACTTCTGTTATGATATTCTGGTCTGAGGCACATTTTCTTTTTTCTGTTTTTCTTTATCATTGTTTTTGCTATTTTTTACTAATAAAACTATACCCCAGTGCTTATATTTGATGATTTAATAAAATGTAAAATATATTAAAAAAAAATAAATTTTGAAGATGCATATAACTCAGAAAAGTTGGGTGGTATCCACTGAGTATAGTAGGGACGGTTTGGAGGAGTTGAAGGAAGAAGCCAAACCATCACTGAGGTTCCTTATACTCCCCATTAGGTTAATACTTTACCTGTGTTAGAGCTTCCAGGTGCAACTGTTGTGCCAGAGATTGTACCAGTGGTACCTGAAGCAGAAGAGAGAAACAGAGAATTCAAATAGTGATGCATTTACCAACCTGAGAATGGCCCATAAGACTGTCTGGGACTTGAAGAGATAAGATTCTTCTTAGAGTTATCTTGTCAAAACAAGGTGCATTCTCCATTTTTAAATTCAGGGCCACAATAAAGACATTGGCTAATGTCCCAGATGACTTGCTTCTTAGCGTTAAATATCAGAGGTTTCTGTGCCTCTCCCATGTTTACCTGTTTTACTTCCAGGGCTTGACCTCTCAGATGTGCCAGTGGTAGCTCCTAATGACAAGAAATGGAAACAATATTTGAGTAAATGCATTTAATTGTATTTAAGTTCATAACATCTGAAATTCAAAATTTAATAGGTATAAACTTCCAGATTTGCTCCCACCAGCTCTACTTCCTTAGTTATAACTGTATGGACATATTAATATGTTGCCTCCATCTTACACCAGGGTAATAGCTTGAATGTCAGAAAAGAGAATCCTTTCTGGACTCCCCTCTTAAGAAGAACAGTATAAGGTTTACCCCAGAAGAAATGATATAATCATCCTAAATAAAAGCTTCCTTTAGCAAATGCCCTATGAAAAAGCAGAACTCAAGAACTGCCAGTTTCCTTTCTTTGGTTATGTTTCCTTCTCTGGAGGCTCTAACTTCTGAGAGTGACAAGGTAGAGAGTAGTGAGGGCTAACAGAAAGTCATAAAAAGACATCCTGTGCTATTGCTCCAGAACTTGCCCCAAGAGAGAAATTATAGCCCTGTTTTCTCATTGATTCCCCTGTGTTGGAACTCCCAGGTGAGACAGTACTGCCAAGACCCCCTCCAGTACTAACAGAAAGCAAATTGAATGGTATCATTATGTCAATTTTATTTCTAAAAAATAAGAGTATATTCTATATAGGATAGGAAAATTATCCTACACTAGTTTCTTTATTATATGACTTATTTATTATGTGAAAAGGTGGTTTTCAGGGATAGCTTGTTCCATGGTTTTTAATATTTTTTCTAATGTAATATTTTATTCCCCATAAAAATTTGGCAGGGCAAGGGTGCAATGTGGGGTGACTGTGAGAGTCTTAATGACTTAATTCCTTTCTCTGGGATCGATGTCAGGGACAAAAGGTATCTTCCTTTACTTACCTGTTTTAATGCCAGTGACTTGGCTACTAGATCCCCCTAGAAGAATAAGCAATGAAGGGGTGATTGCCCACTATATTTTTATTTGGGTAAAGTATTGATGTTATAGAAATTTTAATGTTCAGGATAAGTTTAGACATGTGACAAAGAAGTCTAGTGACATAGTGTGGTAGTCAGAGCAGAGTATCATGGCTAAGTGGATGGACTTTGAAGCCATACTGCCTGAGCTGAAATCTGCTATTTGTTGTGTGACCTCGTACAAGTTAGTTAACATCTCCGAGTCATAGATTTTCTTATCTATGAAAATACAGTTACCTCACAATTTGTGGTGAGAGAAAAGCAATAATAATACATTGTGGAATAGTTCCTGGCACATAGTTAGCACTCAAAAGAGTTAGTTATTATTGCTATCGTAAATGAAAAGTGAAGAGGCTATGAAGCTTTTGTGCTCACCTGTATTTATTCCACTTCCTGTGGTCTCACTGCCTCCAGAGGGCATTATAGCTTCTAAGAGAGAATAAAAGTTTTTATTTTTTTAATGTAAGATGAAGAGAATTTAGCATTCTGAGAAAAGTTAAGGGTACTTTTCTTGCATGGCACCATGAAGATCCTTTAGCAGTAGAGGTTTTCCTGTTGGAGCAGTCTCTCCAGGTAGTTGGCTCACCTGTTTTTGAACTCCCAGGTCCAAGTTTAGTGCCAGAAGCTTCCCTTGTGGTACCTGCAACAGGAAGAGAAGTGATGACTTTTCCTCTCGTGGGGGGAATCTGGTCAACTTTTGGGCTTTTTCAGCTGCTTGTGAATTATTTGTGTTCTCTTATGCGTAGTTTTATTCCCAAATCAAGCAAAGAGGCAAAGTTCTTAACATAGGAGCCCCCTCTTCTAGAATTTAATGGTAGTAAGGTAGGGATTCTTCATGCTCTGACCCTTATTCTTCTGCCCACTATGGTCACCTAAGGTGCTTCCTGTTCCTTCATTTATTTACACTCCAGTGGTAGTTCCTAAGAGGATGAAAATAGAAAGACTTTTGAATGTAAAGATAGACAGTTATTGGGATAACCACTGGACATTTCAGTCACTTTTGTTTTCAAGGAAAAATCTAATTAACAGAGATCAGTTTCCTGTGTTTATTGTAGCCTTCTGTTTACCTGAAATAGAACCCTCTGGGACTCTTTCCTTCATTTAATTTCATAGTGATGCATAAATTGGGAAACAGAAAAAGAAGACTTTATAGCCATTTACTACTGCTTCTCTCATTTACTGAGATCTATATATTTATGAGGCTTAACCACAGAAACAGGGGGACTTGAAAAATCTGCCCAGTTTAATTAAAAATCAAGTAACAAAAAAAAAAAACATTGTTGATATGAGATGAAAGTTCCTAAAAACTTCCTCCACAAGAAATTATTCTACAAGAAACAAAATTGCATAGTTGACCATGGAATAAGGCAGGTATCAGGAGTGCCAACTCCTTTCATAGTCAAAAAAGCCATGAATAATTTAGAGTCAGCCCTCTGTATCCACAGTTCCTCCATATCCATAGTTCCACATCCATGGATTCAACCAACCACAGATTGCATGGTAACAATAATATTTACTATTTAAAAAAATCCACGTATAAATGGATTTGTGCAGTTCAAACCCATGTTGTTCAAGGGTCAGCTCTAATTTATCAACAAAAGTCTTACACCACACACACAATAATTCTCATCTATTTTCTATCCCACTACAGTAGTTTTAATTACTCCAGTGAAAGTTGTGGCTTCTGGAAATAAAAAAGAAGAAACAGATAAAAGGTGAGGATTTAGGAAGAAAGGAAAATAGGCTATGATGTTCTTACTTTAGACAATCAACGTGAAGACATTTTTGTCATCTTATTTCCAGAAACGATGCTTCCTTTCTAGCTTGTTAACTTACCTATACTGGAACTTCCAGGTTCAACAGTGGTACTGAAGGCCATAGCTGGGGTACCTGAAATGGGAAGGACTTGGGATTAACATGGTGAATCTTTCACATCGAGGCAATCTGAGTATAAAATCAGTATATAAAAGTAAGTGTATATTTCCAGAACCACAGCATTCAGTGTTACATTGTGCATGGTCGCTTCCACAGGTACCATTCACATTTTGTCCAGATGTCAGCCCTGTAAGCCTGCCCTTTCATTGGCCTTTCTGCTCCTGGATTGAATCATGTGTGTTTTCTCATGTATCAATTTATCATCCGTTCCACAAATACTTATTGAGCCCTGTTGAGTACTAGAGATTCATCAGTGAATAAAATAAATGAAGATTTTTTTTTTCACTCAAGAAGACTATTTTCTAGTAGACCTAGTTAGCAAATATAACATAAGAGCTTCAGCTAAGAACAGGAATTTTTCCACATTTACCTGTTTTCCTTTCAGTGACTTGATTGTCTGATGCTCCAGAGGTTGTCCCTAATGGTTGAAAGTAGGATAAAAGATTCTGTGTGTGTTATGATCTTTAATCATTCATGGAAACAACCAACCATTAGGCAATTTAGAATTTAAAGCTCAAGTTAAATGTCAAATCGGAGGCAAAAAATATCTAAGTTCATTTTAGTCATCTTCTTACTTGAGACAGAACTTTCTGGGAGTGTTGACTCCTGCAGTAACACCCATAATATCCAATGGATTAGTCTTCCAGGGAATTACTACTCTACTGCCCTCTTCAGAAATGCACACAAGGCCAGGCAGTATTTTTGAGGTGTGAATCAACAGTGTTTTGACCCTGCATATGGACTGGAGGATCTCCCCTCTCTGTATATTCTCTCTGATCCAGGGGCAAATTCATGATGGTTCCCAAAAGCAAAGCGCACATCTGGGAATCCTAGTTCTCACTGATTTCATCACAGTGACTCTGAGGCTTTCTAAGGAAATTTTAGCCTCTTGAAAAAGGAAATTAGGATAGTGAAAAAGTATGTTTGGGGATACATATTTTTCCTTGAGATTAGATAAGGGATGATTGGCTTTGTATAAATCCCATTACCAGTGCTGGAACTTCCAGATGCAATAGTTGGGCTTGAGACTACACTACTGGTACCTGAAATTATAAAGGAAAAGGGATTATATGACATTGCCTTTACATTCAAAAAAGGGCTAAGAAGAAAATCATTATGCTTCTTTTCAGGCATTGAAGTCCTATTCTAGGATTCCTCATATATCTTCCCACAAGTACACTTCTTTCCAAAAAAGTTAAGTAAAACTATATTTTTACACCAGAAGTCCTTTTATTATGAATATTGGTAATTATCAGGGAGATATTTATATTTTCTCATGATCACTTATTTGACTGTCAAAAACTTGGCTCCCTGGTACAATTCTCTGGACTCCTGAAGAGAAGAGACGAGACAGATTGTGAAAGAGAGAGAGCGTATTCTGCCATATACATATATTCAAAGGTTTGGGTAAAATATTAATACTCTGGAATTTGGAGGCTCAGACAAAGACTTCCATAGATTATATGCAATCTAATATACTCTGCACTCTGCATTTATTTCAGCCAGAAGGAATTCACATAAAGGGTAACTTGCTGGATTCTAGCTAATATGCCAGTGATATTTATAATACCAATGGAGAAATCCCATACTTCTTTAAAATTGAAGCAGTGAAGCTCAGTTCTGTATTTAATGGATTTTCAAAAAGATTTTATCTCTAATAGCAAACCCATTTTGACTCCCTTGCAGTGCCCCTAAATTTCACACAAACTTTTTCAAGGAAAGCCTAGAGAGTTCTAAAACTGATGACCCCAAATCACAGACTCTTCGTTCTCACAGGTTTGAGCTCCAGTTCTAGTCTCTTTTGTGGAAGTTGTGATCTCTGAGGGAAGCAACAGGATAATAATAAAATCTGGGAATCTGGATATAGAAGCCCTAAGAGACAGATCATGATATCTGAGATTAAATATGGGGAATTTCCTTCTTGTTAACCTACCTGTGTTAGGACTTCCAGATGCAATGGCTGTTCCAGACAATTCTCCAGTGGTACCTAAAATGCAAAAAGTAAATACAGCAACAGAGAATTTCCTCCTCAGTTCATCTTGGAAGCATCAATGTGTCCCTAAAGCACGGGTATCGCTTCTGAAGACTATCTGTGGAAACGGAAAATAAACAATTTTACAGCATTTCATTTCCCAGGTCAGCCTTGGATGGATGTGTTGCTACTGGGTTTCCCCTTTCACTATGCAATAAGAAGAAGCTGGAGTAAAAATCACTCTTACCTATTTTACGTCCAGGGTCATATCTACCTGCTGTGCCAGAAGTGACTAAGTGAGGGAATAAAGTATGGTTTAATCTTTGTAAGAAGTAATCTTTGGTATAAGTTGTAATGTTTTGATTGCCTTCATGAAGCTTTCCAATGAGAAGAAATAGGAAATAAATAAAAAGCATCATGTATATGAGAGAGATGATAGAGTGCAGACTGTGGGTGGAACGCAAGTTGGATAAGGAAGATTGGAAGGACTCAGGGGGTTTGGATACATGCAATATGTATGCACACCTTTTTATCAGGAAAAACAAATCCTTGTAAGCCATAACACTGAGGACAGCCTGACTGAGACATCTGAGGTCTTAGAATTCCAAAGAATAATTACTTGGGTTGACATAGTACAATACTGCTAAAGGAGTTCAAGAAGAGGATATGACAATTAGTTGACCCTAAAGCTATACCCAGGTTATCAGTGATGTCTTCCCCTCTGCCCTGGCCTTGGAATTTACATAGTGACCACATTTCCTATAGTGGGAGCCATATGCAAGGATGCATCCTGGATAGAGCAATGTGTTGTTGAAACCTTCAGGACAGTATATATAACTGAACTCAGTTAAGGTATCTATATAAACTTTTAAGATTCTGGTAGATAGATACAGAGATCTATTTGTCTGACAGCTGCCCAAGACAAGACTTGTACATAAGTTCCCTTGCTTATTAAACCTGCTACCCACCGATCTGGAGTGGTTTGCCTCTCTTTGGTCTCATCTTTCCCTTTGTGGATCTGAAAGCCAAGTTTCAGATTTCATCCAGGAAGCTCCTGAGTATTTGAATGAATAGATACATCAAGTCCCTCTCTCATATTCTTTCCCATTCATTTTCTCACCACAGAAACCCAAATAGAGAAATAGTGAGAGCTCCAGGTATTGGACTAAAAACTCACCTCCTGGCAGTCCTCCTTGGGTGATCCCACTGCCTCCTATGTTGCTTGTGGCTTCTGAGAGAAAAAAAAAAAAGGAGGGGGGAGATGAAGACTAGGGGTGTGGATAGGACATTCTGGGTTTCTACAGTCTATATCTCCTGAGGGTTCATGTTCAGAATTCCTGACCTGTGTTGGCCCTTCCAGGTCCCAGAGTTTTGCCAGATTTGCTCTCAGTTGTGCCTGAAATAAAAGAATTGTGGTAGATTTGTTACCCATGATGAAATGGACATGGGGTTTTTAAAAAACTGTTTCTCCCATATACCAGTGAATTTATTCCTCTGGACTTCCTAGTTTCAAGAGATCATCCATGTATTTCTTTCAAAATATTTCATTCCCTTCATAAATTTATGGAGAAAGTCCTCTGCCACTGAGACCTCCTTTTAGGTTCTAGTTAAAGGAGACAGATTTGGGGCCAAATCACCTGTATAACTATTGGGAATGGGCTATGTGATGGCCTGTTAGAGCAAACATGGAGGCTTATTAGGGCCCAAAAAGAAAAAGTTGAAGGGTCTCAACTGAAGTTATTGATGTCAAATATTGAACATCTGCTAAAATTTTGCCCAATATGCTAAATATGGAAGTTCAAATAGTTTTGATATATTTCAGACAAGACTTTTTACTAGGAAGATATCATTAATAGAAAGCACATTTAGTAACTCAGTAGTGCTCACCTGTGATTATTCCATTTCTTGCTGTTCTACTTTCCTCTAAGGAAGTTGTGGACTCTGAGAGAAGGGGAAATGGAAGAGAGATGATTGGAAACCATGTAAGGATCACAGAAAAGATACAGTAGTTCTCTGATGTAGGATAACACTTGAGGAACCTCATCATAACTGGGCCCATGGAAGATTCCCTACCATTTTGTTGAATTACCTGTGTTGGAACTTCCAGGGGCAACAGTTGTGCCAGGGATTACCTTAGTGGTACCTGAAATGCAAAAGATCTAGTCATCACAATCACTTGTGTTTATCTTCTAAAGTCCTGCCTCTAGGAGAAATGTGCCATATCAAAGGGTCCTCTCACTGCTTTCCTGATGAGGTGAGAGTTGTATGACTTTTCTATTATTCATGTCATTAAGAAAGCAATCAAAATATCCCCAAGTTGAAGCAACTTTCTCAAACATCTCATTTATTCCAAGACAGGAAGAAGGGTGGTTTTCTCCCAGGTTCACCTGTCACACGCCCAGTCGCTTGGCCTCCTGCTACAGCAGTGTTATCTTCTGTGGGATGAAAGGCAGGAAAATATTTGAATGTGCCAAGGAAAATACTGAATATTGTAATTTATTATTTAAGCAAAGAAAATCCTTATATAGTAGGACTGTTCACATCACTTTATCTTCCTCCCAGGTATGTAATATTCCTTGGTTCCCCCTAACATACTAGTGATGTGTATGCCATCCCAAGGGGAAACTCTTCACACCAATTACACACCAGCCCATCTTTAGACAGTTACAAGCTAGATTATGGTATTGAAAGATCTTCCATAACACGTTAAATCTAAAAGGCAATGAAAGCTACTCTGTAAGAGATCACACCTCCCAGTAGGTTAGTCTATGGAGAGTCATAATTCATGCTAAACCCCAAACTTCAAGCCACTCATTCTTACCAGGTCTGAGCCCAGTTCCAGATGTGCTGTTGCTTGCTATTAAAGTTGTGGCCTCTGAGGAAATAAAATGATGAATGATGAGGTCTGAGGATTTGGGATAATAGGAAAAGAATGATGCTGATATTTTACAAGAATGGGCTTACTAACTACCTTACGTGGTTAAAGAAAGAAAGAAAGAAAGCTGAGTGCCTAAGAATTGTTGCTTTTGAACTGTGGTGTTGGAGAAGACTCTTGAGAGCCCCTTGGACTGCAAGGAGATCCAACCAGTCCATCCTAAAGGAGATCAGTCCTGGGCGTTCATTGGAAGGACTGATGTTGAAGCTGAAACTCCAATATTTTGGCCACCTGTTGTGAAGAGCTGACTCATTTGAAAAGACCCTGATTCTGGGAAAGATTGAGGGCAGGAGGAGAAGGGGATGACAGAGGATGAGATGGTTGGATGGCATCACCTACTCAATGGACATGGGTTTGGGTAGACTGGCAGTTTATGATGGATAGGGAGGCCTGGCGTGCTGCGGTTCATGGGGTCGCAGAGATTCGGACGTGACTGAGTGACTGAACTGAAATGAACTATGCAGTTAATATCATGAGTTCCTTCTTGTTAACCTACCTGTGTGGGAACTCCCAGATATGGTTCCCTTGGAGGATTCTCCTGAAGTACCTAGAGTGAGAAAAATTAAAAGATCAACACAGCATTAGCTCCCCAATGAATACTGAAGTAACACTGGAAGACCTTTCCTGCAGAGTTTTGATTCTAAAGGAAATGAACCATCAATTACTTCCCAGTTTCCTTTCCTGACCCACCTATTTACTCCTTTTTCATAGATCCCACTGACAATTCTCCCTCACTAGTTTTACTTCCAGACCTGGGCTCCCTGGTGTGGAAGGAAGGAAAGAGGCAAGAGGGTAAGGAAAGAGTGAGGAGGAAAAAGGCAGATGATGGGTTCATCTTTCTAAATTTTACTCATCAATTACTTGATTTATTTTGATATTCATATATTTAAAATAAACCACATTGACTCTAGCACTATGATAAAGTGAAACGTTATTTCAAGGCACATTGTGAAAAAGTATAATTTTGTCATTTTAATTTCAATTTATCTGCAATGAGTTCTGGTGGAATTGTGTTGTCTGAGCCTAATAAAGGAAAGATTAAATTCATGTTTTAGTTAAATAATATATTTGAATTTTTATTTTTAAAATCCATTTCAGTGCTTCAACTGCCATGATGTATAACATTTTTATTAAAAAACAAGAATATGGAATATGTTATTTTCATTGAGATTATCTTAGAAATTCAACTCAGGGTGAGAAATACCTCTTGGAAGAGAAACTAAAATGCTCTTTTAAGAAATCATCTATGAGTTACAAATCATTAACTAAAAACAGAAACATTTCCCTTTTCCCATATAAAATGTTTACACATATATAGTTCTTTGCTTCCAGTTAAAGGCTAAAATCTTGAACTTGGAAAATGCAAAAAAAGAAAAAGAAAAAAGAAAAGGCAAAATACATATTGTGCCCAGTAGTCACACACTAGTGACTATGAAATTAATTTACTATTATGATGTTCAATACATAATTTGAAGCAAGGTTATTCATTTAGATTAACATAACTATAGGCTGAATAGATAATAATTATATATAGTCTGGATCAAATTATATTCTAGTGATTAGTTTGTAAAATAATTTTACATAAGTAGAGTTTGTAATAGCAGCAAGAATAAGCATAGGGTAAATCTTTAAAACAGAAAAATAAAGAATAAACAATCTCTTCCTTAAATAACAGACAATTTAGTTACTAAAATCTAGGTTCTATTAGACAACCTGCAAACTGAGAAATGATGTTTTTCTCAATATGCTCATGATATGAGTACATTACTAGTCTGGAAACTTTGATAATATACTGTAGCCTTGAGTAAAGAATTTAATTCATTTATTGTTAGGAAAAAATTGCCTTATAAGTGTTTGTGAATTTTGTGTAATGTTTCAATAATTGCAAAAGAAATTAAGAAATAAAATTTTGATTTGTAAAACATAATATTATAGTTTTAATAAATAAAATGCCCCAAATCTTGCAGTTTCAGAATGGCAAAGGCCAAAGTTTGATAGTACATTAAAAGCTGTGAACCTCTTTTTATTATCTGCTGCTGTAGTTCTTATTTGCAGTTAGAAATGGGGAAATTTAAGATTTGTAAATATTAAAAGCAAAATTTTTTATTAATGGATAACTAAAGATCATTGTATATTTGCCTTAGTGGAAGATGCCCTTGTGGTAGAGAACAGACTTTGAATCAGTAAACAATGGATAGAAATACTGTCTTCACTATTTATTTGCTGTAGAACTTGGACCAAACTTATATAATATCTTTTTTAAGTTCTTCATGAGTAAAATGAGATAGCAATACTTACATAAATATTTAAATTAGACAGTATATTTAAAAGCACTGTATTAACTGGAATTATTATTACTTATTTTGCATTTTTAAATAGCCAGTGAGCATGAAAACAAATCCAAAAAATGCATCTGGCATCCCCTGCTTACTTACCAGTAGCAGTCAGGTCCAACTCTTTGCGACCCCATGGACTGTAGCCTGCCAGGCTCCTCTGTCCATGGGGATTCTCCAGACAAGAATATTGGAATGGCTGGCCATTTCCTCCTCCAGGGGAATCTTACTAACCCAGGAATCAAACCCACATCTCATATGTCTCCTGCATTGGCAGGCTAGTTCTTTACCACTAGCACCATCGGGGAATATTATTACCTAAATATGGCTAAATTGACTTGCCTTCATATGTGGCAACTTCACTTCCTGACTCCCAAGTTGTTCTCCTGGCTCCTGTGATTTTACCAGTTGATGACCCAGTTGTCTCAGATCCTTCAACTGATGGCCCAGTTGTCCATAATACTCCAGTTGATGATCTAGTTGTCTCTAAACCTACAATAGATGTTTGTGTTGTCCACATCACCCCAGATGATGGTCCAGTAGTGCCTAAACCTACAAGAGAGATTCTAGTGGTTCTTCTCAATCCATCTGTTGATACAGTTGTCCCTAATCTTTCAGCCGATTTTCCACTTGTTCTTGATCCTGTAACAGTGGTCCCTGCTTCTCCAGATGGTGGTCCAACTGTCTCTGAACCTATAATAGATGGTCCAGTTGTGCCCGATCCTCCAGGTCTAATGTTCCCTGTAGCATCAACTGATGATACAGTGGTGGATGATCTTATATCTCCTTTCCCAGTTGGCCTTGATCCTCTGGCTGATGGTCCAGTTGTTCCAAAGCCTACAAAAGAGATTGTAGTGGTTCCTGTCAGTCCATCTGTTGATCCAGGTGTCCCTCTTCCTTCAAGTGAAGATCCACTTGATCCTGATCTTGTAACAGTGGTCTCTATTTTGGCAGATAATGGACCAGCTGTCTCTGAACCTACAACAGATGGTCTACTTGCCCCTGATGCTCTAGGTCTAGTGGTTCCTATAGCACTGGCTGAAAATACAGTGGTTGATGAACCTAAATCTCTGGGCTCAGTTGTCCATGATTCTACAGTTGATGGTTCTATTGTTCCTGCATCTACAACAGATACTTTAGTAGTTCCAGTCAGGTCAGCTGATGACCTAATCGTCCCTGATGTTCCAGATGATGGTGCATCTGTTCCTGAAACTACAACAGATGTTCTGGAAGTTATTGTCAGTCTACCTGCTGTTCCAGTTGTCTGTGATCCTTCAATTGATGATCCACTGGTTGTTTCAGTAACACTGGTCCCTTTTTCTTCAGATGATAGTTCACTTGTCCTTGAAGCTACACCAGATGTTACAGTTGTCCTTGTCATTCCAGATGATGGTGCACTTGTTCCTGAAGCTACACTAGAAAACCTAGTGGTTGCAGTCAGTTCATCAAGTGATCGAGTTATCCCTGATACTTCACCTGATTTTCCACTTGTTCCTGATCCTATAACAGTGATCCTTGTTTCTCCAGGTAAAGGACCAGCTGTTCCTAAATCAACACTAGATATTCTAGTAGCTACTATCATTCCACCTGCTGATCCGGTTGTTTGTGATCCTTCAGCTGATGTTCTACGTGTTCCTGATTCAATAAAAGTGGTCCTTGTTTCTCCAGATAATGGTCTAGTTGTTCCTGAGCCTACTACAGAGATTCTAGTGGTTCTTGTCAGTCCATCTGCTGATCCAGTTCTCCCTGATCCTTCACTTAATGATCCATTAGTCCTAGATTCAGTAATAGTGGTTTCTCTCTTTCCAGATGACAGTTCAGTTGTCCCTGAACCTACAACTGAGATGCTAGTGGTTCTTGTCAGTCCATTTGTTGACCCAGATGTCCCTAATCCTTCACTTGGTGATCCACTAGTTCTGGACTCAATAAGAGTTGTCCCGGTTCCTCGAGATGATGGTCCAGTTGTCCTTGAGGCTACACCAGATATTATTGTTCTTGTCACTGCAGATGATGGTACATTTGTCCCAGAAGCAACAATAGATGTCTTAGTGGTTCTGGTAAGTCCAGTTGTTGATCCAGTTTTCCCTGGTCCTTCACCTGATGACCATCTAGTCCTAGATTCAGTAGCAGTGGCCCCTATATCTCCAGATGGTGGTCTAGTTGTCTCTGAATCTGCAACCAACAGTCTAGTGGTTCTGGTCAATTCAGCTGTAAATCCAGTTCTCCCTGATCTTTCACCTGAGGCTGCACTAGTTAGAGATTTGAAAACAGTGGTTCCTCTTTCTCCAGATGATGGTCTAGTTGTCCGTGAACCTACAACTGAGATTCTAGTGGTTCTGGTCAGTCCAGCTGTTGATCCAGATGTCCCTGATCCTTCACCAGATGATACACTAGTCATAGATTCAGTAAGAGTGGTTCCAATTTCTCCAGATGATGGTCCAGTTGTCCCTGAAACTACAACAGAGATTCTAGTGGTTCTTGTCAGTGCAGCTCCTGACGCAATTGTTCCTGATCCTTCATCTGATGATCCATTAAATCTCGTTTGAATAATAGTGGTCTTTGTTTCTACAGATGATGGTATAGATGTTTCTGAACCTGCCCCAGGGCTGGCAGGTGCTGCTGACCCTCCTGGGGACGACCCAGGGGTCACTGCTCCTCCAGATAAAGGTACACTGGTTCCAGACCGTAGAAAACTAGGCCCTGTTGCTCCAGACAATGTGACCGTTGACTCGGAACTGACCGGAGGTCTTGCCCTTGCTTCTGGGCTTGCACTGGCTGACGCAGGGGTCACAGGCGCCTCAGGTAGAGGTGTGCTGGCTCCTGATCCGATAACACTTGCCCCTGTGGCTCCAGCCAACGGGGAAGCTGTCGCTGAACCTTCACCACCTGCGCCAGCTGCTTGCGAGCTTCCCGGTGATGATCCAGGGGTCCCCGGTGCTCCAGATAGAGGTACGCTGGTTCCTGATGGCACACTGGCCCCTGTTTCTCCTGATAACGGGGCAGTAGGCTTTGAGCCTGCACCACTCCCTCCAGTGGCTGCAAATCCTCCTCGTGTGGAGCCAGGCAACCCTGACACGGCAGTTGAAGGTAAAGTGGCCTCGGATCCTGTGGCCTTGGTGCTTGCCACCCCAGGCACTAGGGTGGTGGGCTCTGAGACCGCACCAGGTGGTTGAATTGTTTCTGATCCTCCGGGCACTGACGAACTGCTCTCCGATGTTTCACCTGGAGGCAGGCTGGTTCCGAACCCGACAGCAGTCGTCCTCGCAGCTCCAGACGGTGTGGCAGTTTGCTGGGAATCGACGCCAGGTGTCCCAGCTACTGCTGACCCTCCGGTCGTGGGTCCAGCTGTGGCTGGCATTCCAGATGAGGGGAACCGGGTGCCTGATTGTCCAGCATTAGTCCCTGTTGCTCCAGATGATGGGACAGTGGGCTGAGAACCTTCAGCAGATACTGCAGTTGCGCCTGACCTTCCTGGTGCCGACCCAGGGCTCCCTGGTGCTCCAGATGAGGGTGAGCTGGCTCCTGATGCTGTGACACCAGTCCCTCTGGCTCCAGGGAGGTGGACCGTTGTTCCTGAACCTGCCCCAGGGCTGGCAGGTGCTGCTGACCCTCCTGGGGACGACCCAGGGGTCACTGCTCCTCCAGATAAAGGTACACTGGTTCCAGACCGTAGAAAACTAGGCCCTGTTGCTCCAGACAATGTGACCGTTGACTCGGAACTGACCGGAGGTCTTGCCCTTGCTTCTGGGCTTGCACTGGCTGACGCAGGGGTCACAGGCGCCTCAGGTAGAGGTGTGCTGGCTCCTGATCCGATAACACTTGCCCCTGTGGCTCCAGCCAACGGGGAAGCTGTCGCTGAACCTTCACCACCTGCGCCAGCTGCTTGCGAGCTTCCCGGTGATGATCCAGGGGTCCCCGGTGCTCCAGATAGAGGTACGCTGGTTCCTGATGGCACACTGGCCCCTGTTTCTCCTGATAACGGGGCAGTAGGCTTTGAGCCTGCACCACTCCCTCCAGTGGCTGCAAATCCTCCTCGTGTGGAGCCAGGCAACCCTGACACGGCAGTTGAAGGTAAAGTGGCCTCGGATCCTGTGGCCTTGGTGCTTGCCACCCCAGGCACTAGGGTGGTGGGCTCTGAGACCGCACCAGGTGGTTGAATTGTTTCTGATCCTCCGGGCACTGACGAACTGCTCTCCGATGTTTCACCTGGAGGCAGGCTGGTTCCGAACCCGACAGCAGTCGTCCTCGCAGCTCCAGACGGTGTGGCAGTTTGCTGGGAATCGACGCCAGGTGTCCCAGCTACTGCTGACCCTCCGGTCGTGGGTCCAGCTGTGGCTGGTATTCCAGATGAGGGGAACCGGGTGCCTGATTGTCCAGCATTAGTCCCTGTTGCTCCAGATGATGGGACAGTGGGCTGAGAACCTTCAGCAGATACTGCAGTTGCGCCTGACCTTCCTGGTGCCGACCCAGGGCTCCCTGGTGCTCCAGATGAGGGTGAGCTGGCTCCTGATGCTGTGACACCAGTCCCTCTGGCTCCAGGGAGGTGGACCGTTGTTCCTGAACCTGCCCCAGGGCTGGCAGGTGCTGCTGACCCTCCTGGGGACGACCCAGGGGTCACTGCTCCTCCAGATAAAGGTACACTGGTTCCAGACCGTAGAAAACTAGGCCCTGTTGCTCCAGACAATGTGACCGTTGACTCGGAACTGACCGGAGGTCTTGCCCTTGCTTCTGGGCTTGCACTGGCTGACGCAGGGGTCACAGGCGCCTCAGGTAGAGGTGTGCTGGCTCCTGATCCGATAACACTTGCCCCTGTGGCTCCAGCCAACGGGGAAGCTGTCGCTGAACCTTCACCACCTGCGCCAGCTGCTTGCGAGCTTCCCGGTGATGATCCAGGGGTCCCCGGTGCTCCAGATAGAGGTACGCTGGTTCCTGATGGCACACTGGCCCCTGTTTCTCCTGATAACGGGGCAGTAGGCTTTGAGCCTGCACCACTCCCTCCAGTGGCTGCAAATCCTCCTCGTGTGGAGCCAGGCAACCCTGACACGGCAGTTGAAGGTAAAGTGGCCTCGGATCCTGTGGCCTTGGTGCTTGCCACCCCAGGCACTAGGGTGGTGGGCTCTGAGACCGCACCAGGTGGTTGAATTGTTTCTGATCCTCCGGGCACTGACGAACTGCTCTCCGATGTTTCACCTGGAGGCAGGCTGGTTCCGAACCCGACAGCAGTCGTCCTCGCAGCTCCAGACGGTGTGGCAGTTTGCTGGGAATCGACGCCAGGTGTCCCAGCTACTGCTGACCCTCCGGTCGTGGGTCCAGCTGTGGCTGGTATTCCAGATGAGGGGAACCGGGTGCCTGATTGTCCAGCATTAGTCCCTGTTGCTCCAGATGATGGGACAGTGGGCTGAGAACCTTCAGCAGATACTGCAGTTGCGCCTGACCTTCCTGGTGCCGACCCAGGGCTCCCTGGTGCTCCAGATGAGGGTGAGCTGGCTCCTGATGCTGTGACACCAGTCCCTCTGGCTCCAGGGAGGTGGACCGTTGTTCCTGAACCTGCCCCAGGGCTGGCAGGTGCTGCTGACCCTCCTGGGGACGACCCAGGGGTCACTGCTCCTCCAGATAAAGGTACACTGGTTCCAGACCGTAGAAAACTAGGCCCTGTTGCTCCAGACAATGTGACCGTTGACTCGGAACTGACCGGAGGTCTTGCCCTTGCTTCTGGGCTTGCACTGGCTGACGCAGGGGTCACAGGCGCCTCAGGTAGAGGTGTGCTGGCTCCTGATCCGATAACACTTGCCCCTGTGGCTCCAGCCAACGGGGAAGCTGTCGCTGAACCTTCACCACCTGCGCCAGCTGCTTGCGAGCTTCCCGGTGATGATCCAGGGGTCCCCGGTGCTCCAGATAGAGGTACGCTGGTTCCTGATGGCACACTGGCCCCTGTTTCTCCTGATAACGGGGCAGTAGGCTTTGAGCCTGCACCACTCCCTCCAGTGGCTGCAAATCCTCCTCGTGTGGAGCCAGGCAACCCTGACACGGCAGTTGAAGGTAAAGTGGCCTCGGATCCTGTGGCCTTGGTGCTTGCCACCCCAGGCACTAGGGTGGTGGGCTCTGAGACCGCACCAGGTGGTTGAATTGTTTCTGATCCTCCGGGCACTGACGAACTGCTCTCCGATGTTTCACCTGGAGGCAGGCTGGTTCCGAACCCGACAGCAGTCGTCCTCGCAGCTCCAGACGGTGTGGCAGTTTGCTGGGAATCGACGCCAGGTGTCCCAGCTACTGCTGACCCTCCGGTCGTGGGTCCAGCTGTGGCTGGTATTCCAGATGAGGGGAACCGGGTGCCTGATTGTCCAGCATTAGTCCCTGTTGCTCCAGATGATGGGACAGTGGGCTGAGAACCTTCAGCAGATACTGCAGTTGCGCCTGACCTTCCTGGTGCCGACCCAGGGCTCCCTGGTGCTCCAGATGAGGGTGAGCTGGCTCCTGATGCTGTGACACCAGTCCCTCTGGCTCCAGGGAGGTGGACCGTTGTTCCTGAACCTGCCCCAGGGCTGGCAGGTGCTGCTGACCCTCCTGGGGACGACCCAGGGGTCACTGCTCCTCCAGATAAAGGTACACTGGTTCCAGACCGTAGAAAACTAGGCCCTGTTGCTCCAGACAATGTGACCGTTGACTCGGAACTGACCGGAGGTCTTGCCCTTGCTTCTGGGCTTGCACTGGCTGACGCAGGGGTCACAGGCGCCTCAGGTAGAGGTGTGCTGGCTCCTGATCCGATAACACTTGCCCCTGTGGCTCCAGCCAACGGGGAAGCTGTCGCTGAACCTTCACCACCTGCGCCAGCTGCTTGCGAGCTTCCCGGTGATGATCCAGGGGTCCCCGGTGCTCCAGATAGAGGTACGCTGGTTCCTGATGGCACACTGGCCCCTGTTTCTCCTGATAACGGGGCAGTAGGCTTTGAGCCTGCACCACTCCCTCCAGTGGCTGCAAATCCTCCTCGTGTGGAGCCAGGCAACCCTGACACGGCAGTTGAAGGTAAAGTGGCCTCGGATCCTGTGGCCTTGGTGCTTGCCACCCCAGGCACTAGGGTGGTGGGCTCTGAGACCGCACCAGGTGGTTGAATTGTTTCTGATCCTCCGGGCACTGACGAACTGCTCTCCGATGTTTCACCTGGAGGCAGGCTGGTTCCGAACCCGACAGCAGTCGTCCTCGCAGCTCCAGACGGTGTGGCAGTTTGCTGGGAATCGACGCCAGGTGTCCCAGCTACTGCTGACCCTCCGGTCGTGGGTCCAGCTGTGGCTGGTATTCCAGATGAGGGGAACCGGGTGCCTGATTGTCCAGCATTAGTCCCTGTTGCTCCAGATGATGGGACAGTGGGCTGAGAACCTTCAGCAGATACTGCAGTTGCGCCTGACCTTCCTGGTGCCGACCCAGGGCTCCCTGGTGCTCCAGATGAGGGTGAGCTGGCTCCT
This sequence comes from Odocoileus virginianus, assembly GCF_023699985.2. NCBI lineage: Eukaryota > Metazoa > Chordata > Mammalia > Artiodactyla > Cervidae > Odocoileus > Odocoileus virginianus. Next base: position 37,232,220 of record NC_069697.1, read on the forward strand.
GATGCTGTGACACCAGTCCCTCTGGCTCCAGGGAGGTGGACCGTTGTTCCTGAACCTGCCCCAGGGCTGGCAGGTGCTGCTGACCCTCCTGGGGACGACCCAGGGGTCACTGCTCCTCCAGATAAAGGTACACTGGTTCCAGACCGTAGAAAACTAGGCCCTGTTGCTCCAGACAATGTGACCGTTGACTCGGAACTGACCGGAGGTCTTGCCCTTGCTTCTGGGCTTGCACTGGCTGACGCAGGGGTCACAGGCGCCTCAGGTAGAGGTGTGCTGGCTCCTGATCCGATAACACTTGCCCCTGTGGCTCCAGCCAACGGGGAAGCTGTCGCTGAACCTTCACCACCTGCGCCAGCTGCTTGCGAGCTTCCCGGTGATGATCCAGGGGTCCCCGGTGCTCCAGATAGAGGTACGCTGGTTCCTGATGGCACACTGGCCCCTGTTTCTCCTGATAACGGGGCAGTAGGCTTTGAGCCTGCACCACTCCCTCCAGTGGCTGCAAATCCTCCTCGTGTGGAGCCAGGCAACCCTGACACGGCAGTTGAAGGTAAAGTGGCCTCGGATCCTGTGGCCTTGGTGCTTGCCACCCCAGGCACTAGGGTGGTGGGCTCTGAGACCGCACCAGGTGGTTGAATTGTTTCTGATCCTCCGGGCACTGACGAACTGCTCTCCGATGTTTCACCTGGAGGCAGGCTGGTTCCGAACCCGACAGCAGTCGTCCTCGCAGCTCCAGACGGTGTGGCAGTTTGCTGGGAATCGACGCCAGGTGTCCCAGCTACTGCTGACCCTCCGGTCGTGGGTCCAGCTGTGGCTGGTATTCCAGATGAGGGGAACCGGGTGCCTGATTGTCCAGCATTAGTCCCTGTTGCTCCAGATGATGGGACAGTGGGCTGAGAACCTTCAGCAGATACTGCAGTTGCGCCTGACCTTCCTGGTGCCGACCCAGGGCTCCCTGGTGCTCCAGATGAGGGTGAGCTGGCTCCTGATGCTGTGACACCAGTCCCTCTGGCTCCAGGGAGGTGGACCGTTGTTCCTGAACCTGCCCCAGGGCTGGCAGGTGCTGCTGACCCTCCTGGGGACGACCCAGGGGTCACTGCTCCTCCAGATAAAGGTACACTGGTTCCAGACCGTAGAAAACTAGGCCCTGTTGCTCCAGACAATGTGACCGTTGACTCGGAACTGACCGGAGGTCTTGCCCTTGCTTCTGGGCTTGCACTGGCTGACGCAGGGGTCACAGGCGCCTCAGGTAGAGGTGTGCTGGCTCCTGATCCGATAACACTTGCCCCTGTGGCTCCAGCCAACGGGGAAGCTGTCGCTGAACCTTCACCACCTGCGCCAGCTGCTTGCGAGCTTCCCGGTGATGATCCAGGGGTCCCCGGTGCTCCAGATAGAGGTACGCTGGTTCCTGATGGCACACTGGCCCCTGTTTCTCCTGATAACGGGGCAGTAGGCTTTGAGCCTGCACCACTCCCTCCAGTGGCTGCAAATCCTCCTCGTGTGGAGCCAGGCAACCCTGACACGGCAGTTGAAGGTAAAGTGGCCTCGGATCCTGTGGCCTTGGTGCTTGCCACCCCAGGCACTAGGGTGGTGGGCTCTGAGACCGCACCAGGTGGTTGAATTGTTTCTGATCCTCCGGGCACTGACGAACTGCTCTCCGATGTTTCACCTGGAGGCAGGCTGGTTCCGAACCCGACAGCAGTCGTCCTCGCAGCTCCAGACGGTGTGGCAGTTTGCTGGGAATCGACGCCAGGTGTCCCAGCTACTGCTGACCCTCCGGTCGTGGGTCCAGCTGTGGCTGGTATTCCAGATGAGGGGAACCGGGTGCCTGATTGTCCAGCATTAGTCCCTGTTGCTCCAGATGATGGGACAGTGGGCTGAGAACCTTCAGCAGATACTGCAGTTGCGCCTGACCTTCCTGGTGCCGACCCAGGGCTCCCTGGTGCTCCAGATGAGGGTGAGCTGGCTCCTGATGCTGTGACACCAGTCCCTCTGGCTCCAGGGAGGTGGACCGTTGTTCCTGAACCTGCCCCAGGGCTGGCAGGTGCTGCTGACCCTCCTGGGGACGACCCAGGGGTCACTGCTCCTCCAGATAAAGGTACACTGGTTCCAGACCGTAGAAAACTAGGCCCTGTTGCTCCAGACAATGTGACCGTTGACTCGGAACTGACCGGAGGTCTTGCCCTTGCTTCTGGGCTTGCACTGGCTGACGCAGGGGTCACAGGCGCCTCAGGTAGAGGTGTGCTGGCTCCTGATCCGATAACACTTGCCCCTGTGGCTCCAGCCAACGGGGAAGCTGTCGCTGAACCTTCACCACCTGCGCCAGCTGCTTGCGAGCTTCCCGGTGATGATCCAGGGGTCCCCGGTGCTCCAGATAGAGGTACGCTGGTTCCTGATGGCACACTGGCCCCTGTTTCTCCTGATAACGGGGCAGTAGGCTTTGAGCCTGCACCACTCCCTCCAGTGGCTGCAAATCCTCCTCGTGTGGAGCCAGGCAACCCTGACACGGCAGTTGAAGGTAAAGTGGCCTCGGATCCTGTGGCCTTGGTGCTTGCCACCCCAGGCACTAGGGTGGTGGGCTCTGAGACCGCACCAGGTGGTTGAATTGTTTCTGATCCTCCGGGCACTGACGAACTGCTCTCCGATGTTTCACCTGGAGGCAGGCTGGTTCCGAACCCGACAGCAGTCGTCCTCGCAGCTCCAGACGGTGTGGCAGTTTGCTGGGAATCGACGCCAGGTGTCCCAGCTACTGCTGACCCTCCGGTCGTGGGTCCAGCTGTGGCTGGTATTCCAGATGAGGGGAACCGGGTGCCTGATTGTCCAGCATTAGTCCCTGTTGCTCCAGATGATGGGACAGTGGGCTGAGAACCTTCAGCAGATACTGCAGTTGCGCCTGACCTTCCTGGTGCCGACCCAGGGCTCCCTGGTGCTCCAGATGAGGGTGAGCTGGCTCCTGATGCTGTGACACCAGTCCCTCTGGCTCCAGGGAGGTGGACCGTTGTTCCTGAACCTGCCCCAGGGCTGGCAGGTGCTGCTGACCCTCCTGGGGACGACCCAGGGGTCACTGCTCCTCCAGATAAAGGTACACTGGTTCCAGACCGTAGAAAACTAGGCCCTGTTGCTCCAGACAATGTGACCGTTGACTCGGAACTGACCGGAGGTCTTGCCCTTGCTTCTGGGCTTGCACTGGCTGACGCAGGGGTCACAGGCGCCTCAGGTAGAGGTGTGCTGGCTCCTGATCCGATAACACTTGCCCCTGTGGCTCCAGCCAACGGGGAAGCTGTCGCTGAACCTTCACCACCTGCGCCAGCTGCTTGCGAGCTTCCCGGTGATGATCCAGGGGTCCCCGGTGCTCCAGATAGAGGTACGCTGGTTCCTGATGGCACACTGGCCCCTGTTTCTCCTGATAACGGGGCAGTAGGCTTTGAGCCTGCACCACTCCCTCCAGTGGCTGCAAATCCTCCTCGTGTGGAGCCAGGCAACCCTGACACGGCAGTTGAAGGTAAAGTGGCCTCGGATCCTGTGGCCTTGGTGCTTGCCACCCCAGGCACTAGGGTGGTGGGCTCTGAGACCGCACCAGGTGGTTGAATTGTTTCTGATCCTCCGGGCACTGACGAACTGCTCTCCGATGTTTCACCTGGAGGCAGGCTGGTTCCGAACCCGACAGCAGTCGTCCTCGCAGCTCCAGACGGTGTGGCAGTTTGCTGGGAATCGACGCCAGGTGTCCCAGCTACTGCTGACCCTCCGGTCGTGGGTCCAGCTGTGGCTGGTATTCCAGATGAGGGGAACCGGGTGCCTGATTGTCCAGCATTAGTCCCTGTTGCTCCAGATGATGGGACAGTGGGCTGAGAACCTTCAGCAGATACTGCAGTTGCGCCTGACCTTCCTGGTGCCGACCCAGGGCTCCCTGGTGCTCCAGATGAGGGTGAGCTGGCTCCTGATGCTGTGACACCAGTCCCTCTGGCTCCAGGGAGGTGGACCGTTGTTCCTGAACCTGCCCCAGGGCTGGCAGGTGCTGCTGACCCTCCTGGGGACGACCCAGGGGTCACTGCTCCTCCAGATAAAGGTACACTGGTTCCAGACCGTAGAAAACTAGGCCCTGTTGCTCCAGACAATGTGACCGTTGACTCGGAACTGACCGGAGGTCTTGCCCTTGCTTCTGGGCTTGCACTGGCTGACGCAGGGGTCACAGGCGCCTCAGGTAGAGGTGTGCTGGCTCCTGATCCGATAACACTTGCCCCTGTGGCTCCAGCCAACGGGGAAGCTGTCGCTGAACCTTCACCACCTGCGCCAGCTGCTTGCGAGCTTCCCGGTGATGATCCAGGGGTCCCCGGTGCTCCAGATAGAGGTACGCTGGTTCCTGATGGCACACTGGCCCCTGTTTCTCCTGATAACGGGGCAGTAGGCTTTGAGCCTGCACCACTCCCTCCAGTGGCTGCAAATCCTCCTCGTGTGGAGCCAGGCAACCCTGACACGGCAGTTGAAGGTAAAGTGGCCTCGGATCCTGTGGCCTTGGTGCTTGCCACCCCAGGCACTAGGGTGGTGGGCTCTGAGACCGCACCAGGTGGTTGAATTGTTTCTGATCCTCCGGGCACTGACGAACTGCTCTCCGATGTTTCACCTGGAGGCAGGCTGGTTCCGAACCCGACAGCAGTCGTCCTCGCAGCTCCAGACGGTGTGGCAGTTTGCTGGGAATCGACGCCAGGTGTCCCAGCTACTGCTGACCCTCCGGTCGTGGGTCCAGCTGTGGCTGGTATTCCAGATGAGGGGAACCGGGTGCCTGATTGTCCAGCATTAGTCCCTGTTGCTCCAGATGATGGGACAGTGGGCTGAGAACCTTCAGCAGATACTGCAGTTGCGCCTGACCTTCCTGGTGCCGACCCAGGGCTCCCTGGTGCTCCAGATGAGGGTGAGCTGGCTCCTGATGCTGTGACACCAGTCCCTCTGGCTCCAGGGAGGTGGACCGTTGTTCCTGAACCTGCCCCAGGGCTGGCAGGTGCTGCTGACCCTCCTGGGGACGACCCAGGGGTCACTGCTCCTCCAGATAAAGGTACACTGGTTCCAGACCGTAGAAAACTAGGCCCTGTTGCTCCAGACAATGTGACCGTTGACTCGGAACTGACCGGAGGTCTTGCCCTTGCTTCTGGGCTTGCACTGGCTGACGCAGGGGTCACAGGCGCCTCAGGTAGAGGTGTGCTGGCTCCTGATCCGATAACACTTGCCCCTGTGGCTCCAGCCAACGGGGAAGCTGTCGCTGAACCTTCACCACCTGCGCCAGCTGCTTGCGAGCTTCCCGGTGATGATCCAGGGGTCCCCGGTGCTCCAGATAGAGGTACGCTGGTTCCTGATGGCACACTGGCCCCTGTTTCTCCTGATAACGGGGCAGTAGGCTTTGAGCCTGCACCACTCCCTCCAGTGGCTGCAAATCCTCCTCGTGTGGAGCCAGGCAACCCTGACACGGCAGTTGAAGGTAAAGTGGCCTCGGATCCTGTGGCCTTGGTGCTTGCCACCCCAGGCACTAGGGTGGTGGGCTCTGAGACCGCACCAGGTGGTTGAATTGTTTCTGATCCTCCGGGCACTGACGAACTGCTCTCCGATGTTTCACCTGGAGGCAGGCTGGTTCCGAACCCGACAGCAGTCGTCCTCGCAGCTCCAGACGGTGTGGCAGTTTGCTGGGAATCGACGCCAGGTGTCCCAGCTACTGCTGACCCTCCGGTCGTGGGTCCAGCTGTGGCTGGTATTCCAGATGAGGGGAACCGGGTGCCTGATTGTCCAGCATTAGTCCCTGTTGCTCCAGATGATGGGACAGTGGGCTGAGAACCTTCAGCAGATACTGCAGTTGCGCCTGACCTTCCTGGTGCCGACCCAGGGCTCCCTGGTGCTCCAGATGAGGGTGAGCTGGCTCCTGATGCTGTGACACCAGTCCCTCTGGCTCCAGGGAGTTGGACCGTTGTTCCTGAACCTGCCCCAGGGCTGGCAGGTGCTGCTGACCCTCCTGGGGACGACCCAGGGGTCACTGCTCCTCCAGATAAAGGTACACTGGTTCCAGACCGTAGAAAACTAGGCCCTGTTGCTCCAGACAATGTGACCGTTGACTCGGAACTGACCGGAGGTCTTGCCCTTGCTTCTGGGCTTGCACTGGCTGACGCAGGGGTCACAGGCGCCTCAGGTAGAGGTGTGCTGGCTCCTGATCCGATAACACTTGCCCCTGTGGCTCCAGCCAACGGGGAAGCTGTCGCTGAACCTTCACCACCTGCGCCAGCTGCTTGCGAGCTTCCCGGTGATGATCCAGGGGTCCCCGGTGCTCCAGATAGAGGTACGCTGGTTCCTGATGGCACACTGGCCCCTGTTTCTCCTGATAACGGGGCAGTAGGCTTTGAGCCTGCACCACTCCCTCCAGTGGCTGCAAATCCTCCTCGTGTGGAGCCAGGCAACCCTGACACGGCAGTTGAAGGTAAAGTGGCCTCGGATCCTGTGGCCTTGGTGCTTGCCACCCCAGGCACTGGAGTGGTGGGCTCTGAGACCGCACCAGGTGGTTGAATTGTTTCTGATCCTCTGGGCACTGATGAACTGCTCTCCTTACTTTCAAGAGATTGTCCAGTTATCCCTGTTGAAAAATGAGTTACCTTGTCAGTATTGTTTTTTACCTCTCCTGTCCCTCAAGATATGAATTTTCTTGTTTTTTGTCTCTGCCCTACATAGTTTTCGTGCCCCTTCTACGCCCTTTCAACTTCCAAATTCTGCTGCCTTTCATTCTTCTACAACACATTTTCTTGCTAATTATTCTTTATTATCCTTCTTCTTTTATCCAATCAAGAGTCATTTATTGAGTATTTTATCTATCATGTAAACTCTCCACAATTTGTCATTTATACTCTGTTAAATGAGAACACTACTGTGACACATGTATTATTTTTAAGTGTTTTTGTAAGATTATATAGCTATTAAATAAATTTGCCCCAGAGTGTCCTGCATAACATAAATGAATTTACCATTCAACCAATTAAACTATTCACAAACAAGATATATATCAAATCCTTAAGATGAACGAAGTGATATCTAGCATGAAGAGTTCAATTTTACACTGCCTGTCTAGCAAATCCTCTCTGACAAGATGCTATTAATTTTGAGATGTGGCAAGAAGCACACAGCTCCATGCAACTCTAGGAAAATATCTTTCCAAACCATGTATTCAGACAATGCAAAAACTGACATGAGCCGCTTATGCTAGAGAAGCAGAACTAGGTAAATATATATGAATTATGGTGGGTTAGGGGAGATGAGGTCATGTTTGTGCAAGTTAATGTAAATCAGGGGAGGAAAACCGGACATTTTTCTAAATGCAGTGGGATATAATTTTATGCCAAGAAGTGATATATTTATATATATTAAAAATCCCTCTTTCTACTCTGTAGAGAGTATAAGGTAAGTGTGTACAATAATAGTTGGTAGACCCGCATGAGGTGATTTCAGTAATTCAGATGATATATAAGTGCCTAGGGCTAGAGTGGTGATAAAGGAGACTGAGAATAGTGGATGAATTTAGAATATGTTTTAAAAGTAGCATTAACAGGTCTTGCTTTAATTGGGAAGTGTAAAATTGAAAGAGAGAGGCATCAGGATAACTTAAAGTTTTTTCCTGATTAAACTGAGTCAGTAATGTTATTGTTTTTTGATATAGGGAAGACTGAACATGTGTGGGTATGAGAGAAAATCAAGAATTCTGTTTAGCACATATTAAATCTGAGATATCTATTAGACATAAAAATGGAAATGTCAAGTTATCAATTCAGTATGAATCTGGAGTTCCAGAGAAGCCAAGACTGATGATATACATGTGGAAATCTACATTTAAAATACCTTCAAGTGTTTCCTATACTTAACTTCCTATGGATTACACAGTCACAACCAAAAGGCCTGTCTTTGACTATCAGAAGCTTCTTTTTGAGCTTAATTTAAGGGAACTTCCCGCCCACCAAGTTATGCTTCTGCATTTTTCTACAGACTAGTTTGCCATCTACCAGCTAACACTGTTTTTGCCTCTGAAACCTTCACTTTATTCTTATTCATGTGACTCTGAGTTAGTATTCTGTTTGAGGTCTTGAGGTGGCTTCCCTGGTGGGTCAGATGGTAAAGAATCCATCTGCAATGAGGGAGACCTGGATTCTATCCTTAGGTCAGAAAGATCCCCTGGAAAAGGAAATGGTTACCCATTCTCCAGTATCCTTGCCTGGAGAATTCCATGGACGAAGAACTGGTGGGCTACAGTCCATGGGATCACAAAAATTTGGGCACATCTGAGAGACTAAGCACCTGGAGGTGTTGAAGCAATTAATTCCACCATACCTCATATCTTCTCACTCTGTGATACTGAGTAAGCCTACATTTTGTTTTCCTCTATCATCTGTAACATTCTAAAGTCATGTTGGACTTTGTCACTATTATTCTAAACTCTTACTTCCTCCAAACCCTGTTCTCTATCACAATTATTTTTATCCTGTCCTCTGGAATTCACACTCAATGACTTTATGTTTGGTTTTTTAAAATAATTTTTTCAGTTGGAGGAAAATTGCTTTACACTGTATGTGTTGGTTTTTTCCATATGATAACTCAAAGCAGTCATAATTATGTAACTGTTTTACAAAATTTCTACTTCCTCCTGGACTTAACCTAATGGAATTAATTCTACAACACACTAACATAACTCAGAATGCTCCAAATTTTTATGTGAAGAATTCTACTAATGGATCAGATGAGGAAAAAAGACTTGGCGTTGCCGAGACATGTATCTATTAATACATAGTGGTGTGTGTGTGTGTGTGTGTGTGTGTGTGTGGATGTGGGCATGTTTCCAGCTAAACTTCACTATTTGAGATGGAGGAGCAAGTGCTGAAAACAACAACATAGCCCACTCCCTCCTACATCTCCAATTCTCCTGTAAGACTCTCTTTCACGCAGTCTGTTATTTTTAACTCATTTATAAGAATAAAGTTTCTTGACCCTTTATCAGACTGGGAGTTTTTATTTACCAGCTATCCACCAGATATTTATCATCCATGCGCTCAGCTAGTTACTGGGAACACAGCTGAAAATAAGAACAGGGGGGGCGACAGGATCTTTCTTTACTTTCAACAGAAATGTATCATGTCGGTTGCCTGTGTAGTAATGGTGAATAACTGGATGAAGAATCAATAGTCTAGGCCAAGTTTGGGCTTCACAACATACTCATCCTGTAAACACATTGATTTTTTTCATAAGTAAAATATAAATAATTACTAATATATTATCAGTTGCTCAGGGTAGTTATATGATTCAAATAGGTAAGTGTATGTGAAAACATTTTGCCCATTTTACACTTCCAGTGTATTTTTTATAGTTATCATTTTTTATTGTTGTTAAAACAGTTTAAGATGACTCATAAATGATCTTTCACAATGGTTAATGATTGCCTTATATTTTTTTATCCACTAAATTGTATTCAATATATTGGGGTAAAAATCAAGATATAAAAACAATATTATTTTATTCTACCAATTATATTTTTCAAACACATTTTCCTATTTCATGAGAAATAGTCACTAATCTTATTTGTTTTTAGTCTCTATCTTTAGTTCTTTGAAACATGTTAAGAATTATGAGGCACAAACATTAGGTATGGGTTGAGCTTTGAGCAAATGAGGTATTGTGATTTCCTATTTGCAAATTCTAGAAAATAAGATATTTTTAAATAAGTGTGTAGAGATTTTAAGGAATAAATTATTTTCTGAATTTTAAGACAATGCAGAAGGCCATGTTATTTATTAGTCTCAGAAATTATTATCAGAAAAGTGTTCATCAAGGTTCTAGACCACTTGTCAATAAAAAAATTATGAAAATATTAATATTTTAAACTACAATATTTTCTAATATTATCAAAAGTAATGAACACTGTTTTGTAATTATTTGGTAATTTCACTCTATATTTAATTTTACTGTTTTGTAATTATTTGGTGCTTTCAATCCCTATTTATTTTTGCTTGTTGTCGAAGTGATTTTGTGTAGTTCAATGCAGACCTTAGATAAAGAAACATAACTAACTTGATGGGAAACACATCCTAAGTCTGAAACTCAAAAATAACATTTAAGGACCAAATAGAAGATAATCACAATTACTTTTTTAAATAAATCCACTCTGGTTGTATTAAATAACATTCCAGTGATTTCAAAATTGACCATAAAAGATTATCAGATTTTAAGTGCCACATTTATCTTGTTTGGGCTTCCCTGGTGGCTCAGAGAGTAAAGAATCTGCCTGCAATGAAAGAGACCCGGGTTAGAACCCCTAGAGGGGGGAATGGCTACCCCCTCCAGTATTCTTGCCTGGAGAGAGCAGCCTGGTGGCCTACAGTCCATGGGTCCCCAAAGAGTCTAACATGGCTGAGCAGCTAACACTTTCACTTTTATCTTGTTTAGTTATGGAGAAACCTGAACTGTCAGATCACTGTCATACTCTGTGACACTAGTTGCATCACCTGACTTCCAGGTGTACTCCTTATTAAGGAAAAAAATGGAAAACTCTCATTCACAGAATTTCTTAATCATCTATGAGGTAACCCCATAGTACTATAAGTAACCACACAAGAGACTGAGCCAGACTTGCCTGTGAGTGTCCAAGAGCCTCCAATAGAGGTGTGGGTCAACAGCAACCTGCTGTGGGGTCAGGGACACTGAATACAGCAGTCTTGGGAGCCATAGTGTGCTGGCTATGTCCTTTTGAAGGAGGTCACCATAACTCCTACCATAGTTTGGCCTTAGGTCACAAACTATGAGGGAACACAACCACACCCATCACCAGACAATTGGATTAAAGCTTTACTGAGCATGGCCCCACCCACCAGAGCAAGACCCAGTTTTCCCTATGGCCAGTCCCTCCCATTAGGAAGCTTCCACAAGCCTCTTATCCTCATCCATCAGAGGGAAGACAAAATGAAAACTAACAAAACTGATCAAATGGATCACAGCTTTGTCTAACTCAATGAAACTATGAGCCATGCCATGTAGGGCCACCCAATATGGTTCATGGTGGAGAGTTCTGACAAAATATGGTCCACTAAGGAAGGAAATGGCAAACCACTTCAGTATTCTTGCCCTGAGAACCCCATGAAAAGGCAAAAGGATATAACACTGAAAGATGAACTCCCCAGGTCGATAGGTGCCCAATATGCTACTGGAGAAGAGTGAAGAAATAGCTCCAGCAGGAATGAAGAGGCTGAGCCAAAGTGGAAACACCCAGCTGGGGATGTGTCTAAGTGGTGAAAGTAAAGTCCAATGCTGTAAAGAGCAATATTGCATAGAAACCTGGAATGCTAGGTCCATGAATCAAGGTAAATTGGAAATGGTCAAATAGGAGAAGGCAAGAGTTAACATCAAAATTTTAGGAATTAGTGGACTAAAATGGACTGGAATGGACAAATTGAATTCAGATGACCATTATATCTACTACTATGGGTAATAATCCCTTAGAAGAAATAGAGTATCCCTCATGGTCAACAAAAGAGTCCAAAATGCCCATATTTTGGTGCAATCTCAAAAAAAACAGAATGATCTCTGATCATTTCCAAGGCAAAAAATTCAGTATTACAGTAATTCAGGTCTATGCCACAACCACTAATGTCGAAGAAGCTGAAGGTAATTGGTTCTACGAAGACCTACAAGACCTTCTAGAACTAACACTGAAGAAAGATGTCCTTCACATTGTAGGGGACTGAAAAGCAAAAGTAAGAAGTCAAAAGATACCTGGAGTAACAGGCAAGTTTGGCTCTCGAGTACAAAATGAAGCAGGGCAAAGGCTAACCGAGGTTTGCCAAGAGAAAGTACTGGTCACAGCAAACACTCTGTTCCAACGGAAGAGACTACTCTGCAAAAGGACTTCACCAGATGGTCAATACCAAACTCAGATTGACTCTATTCTTTGAGCCAAAGATGGTAAAGCTCTATACAGTCAGCAAAAACAAGACCAGGAGTTGACTGTGGCTCAGATCATGAATTCCTTATTGCCAAATTCAGACTTAAATTGAAGAAAGTAGGGGAAACCACTAGACCATTCAGGTATGACCTAAATCATATCCCTTATGATTATACAGTGGAAGTAACAAATAGATTCACAAGATTAGATCTGATAGATTGCCTGAAGAACTATGAACAGAGGTTCATGACATTGTACAAGAGGCAGTGATCAAGACCATCCCCAAGAAAAAGACTGGAATGCAAAAGTAGGAAGTCAAGAGATACCTGGAGTAACAGGCAACTTTGGCCTTGGAGTACAGAATGAAGCAGGGCAAAGACTAACAAAGCTTTGCCAAGAGAAGGCACTGGTCACAGCAAACACCCTTTTCCAACAACACAAGAGATGACTCTAGACATGGACATCACCACATAGTCAATACTATAATCAGATTGATGATATTCTTTGCAGGTGAAGATGGAGAAGCCCCAGTCCATGGGGTCACAAAGGTCAGACACAACTGAGTGACTGAACAAGAACATGAGATAATCAATTCCAATTTAACTTCAAGTAGATTACAGAAGGGCCTACTTTTCCATATTATTAATAATTTTTACCTTTTTTACTTTTCAAAAAATGTGCTTTGGCATACCTTTATTTGTTATTTCATTTTGATCCTCATCACAATCCCACTCAATAGATTACATTGCTCAGTTTTTACAGATAAGAAAACTAAAGTAATAGAAAGTGAAACTGAAGTCACTTAGTCTTGTCTTACTCTTTGCGACACCAGGCTCCTCCATCCATGGGATTTTCCAGGCAAGAGTACTGGAGTGGGTTGCCATTTCCTCCTCCAGAGGATCTTCCCAACCCAGGGATTGAACCCGGTTCTCCCACATTGCAGGCAGATGCTTTACCATCTGAGCCACCAGGGAAGTCTAAACCAATAGAGGTTAAGTGATTCATTCACTCAATTACATGATATTGATTGTAGGAGTATGTGGACACTGCTTGGGAAAGTTATTTATTTTTGGATTTTTTCACATCAGAACTGGTTATTGAATATTTATAAAATACCTTTTTTAGCCTCTATGTAGAAAATTAGTGTTCTTGCCTGGAGAATCCCGGGGACACGGGAGCCTGGTGGGCTGCCGTCTACAGGGTTGCACAGAATCGGACCCGACTGAAGCGACTTAGCAGCAGCAGCAGCAGCAGAAAACTAGTAGCTTCTATTTCTTTTAGAGCTATTAGTATGAAGTACTATTTTAACAGATTTTGTAATTTTGAAAAGCTTTCATTAAAAATTAACAGAAAATATTATTAAACACTATTTTAATATGCTTTTGGATTCTAATTTCAGCCATTTGTTTTTGCTATGTAAACTCTTTAGTTGCTCTTTCTTTCTGCTTTTTTATTTCTCTTTTGATAGTTAGAAAGGTTATATTTTATAGTGCTATTTTTATACAATCCCATTAGCACCCTCTGAATTTTCTTTCAGATATTGACTATTGGTTATTCCCTGTAAGCACCAATAAAATTAACATAATTTATTCTCTCCTTCTTCTCTTTCTCTTCTGTACTTTCCAATTTAAGTAAATACTATTTTCTTTATTAATGCTTATTTTTTTCTTGGTCACTTATACTTTTCTTGGACATTTTTATTTGGTCAAATATGTAACATTTTTCTTCTACCTTTCTTTCAACTTTTGTCATAGTGTTAGTCTTATAGTTGAAAATATTGCTAAAATCTTTTAGTTTGTCTTCAAAGCATCTTTTTGCTGCTTAACACTCCTCCAGTGTTTATATTATGAAGGGCTCATGGCTACATAATTCCCTGTAATTTTAATATTCCTATAGCCTTAATACTTGAATTACATTTAACTGGTTATGAAACCCTTGGCCCAAATTCTCTTTCTTTGTGTATCTAAATGCTACTCTACTCTTAAGTCTAATGCTAATCTAATTTTATTTACTTTTTAATAGCTGTCTTTTTCTTCAACATTGGGAAAAATTCTTTTTCTTTCAAGTCTAACATTTTTCTAATGACACAGAACTGATTCTTCCTGGTATAAGGTAATCATTTCAACATGTAGATGTGAATTTTTTTAATTACAGGAAATGTGATCCAATTTATAATTCTAAGTATTAGTTTGAGTTCATTGCTTTTTATTCTCTAGAAACTGTAATTATATATATATATATATATATATATATATGATATTTTGTCTATTTCCTGTAATTATGTCCTACTCTAATCTTCTTTACCTTTTCCTGCAATTTGTTAGGGAGGTGATTTTTCCAATTCTACCCTCTAATCCCTTTGCTATATTTCCAGTCTTTATTTATTCTCTGTTAGGTACCTTGTTATTTGGCCTTTACTTTTGAGATAATTTTTCTTTCTTTTTTTTCAATATCTCTCCTTCAGCTTCAATTTAACATCCTCCTCCTATTTATCTATTTTTACCCTGAGTTTTCTCAATTTCTAATTTTGATGTCTCTTTAATCTTCAGTTGTTTTTTTTTAATTTTAAATTGTATTAATGTTATGTTTTTGAAATCAAGCAGAACCCAAAGGACTCTCTCAAGTACAAAGGTCCCTGCACATCCCCTGTCTTTTGTTTGTAGGAAAGTTGAAATTTCCCAGGCCTCCCGGAATCACAAAAGAGCACGTTCAAGCAGTTAATGATTAGGAAAATAGTCACAGAAACTTTCAGCATCTGCTGCACATTCCTGAGCTGTTCTGTAGATAACTATAATTGCCACCAGAGGGGGAAAGCTAACTTCATGATGACCAGACTGTAGCCACGACATAATCTTCTCCATCTATTGTGAGCACGGTTCCAAGTACTGGCCTCAAGAGAATGGAATTAGCATTATTGCACATAATAATCTATATCTTTGTGAGCATCAAAATATTATGTTTTGCTCTGCTTGCATGTATAAGCTGGCATTTAAAATTACCAGCAAAGAGATGTTACAGATCCAAGTGAACATCTTCCACTTTAAGAATATGGTGCCATATGTCAACATGAAGAAGTTACAGAAGATGTGCCTTCACCCCTAATCCCATTAAAATAGAATGATTTCTGACAGTGGGGGTTTGTAAGCAACAACTTTCCTGTTGCTCATTTCTGTTTCCCTCAAACCTTGTAGAAATGAGAACACTAAGCAACATTTAACCTAACTCCTAATTAAGCTCTGCTAAATGCACACAATACCTTGCCTAACCTGTTTCTTCTTTCCCTAGATTGAAAGAAGGAGAAATGAAGAATTAAGCAGTTACAGAGTGATTATCTCTCTACCCTAAACTTCCCCCTTAGCAATTCTTCAGGCAGACCATGTAACCAAGAGAACATCTGAAGAAAGATCATGAGGAGTCAGTCAGCCTGCACACAGTGGATATGATGCAGAACCTAATATTTTGCCTCAGTAATTCACTGAGATTGTTTCTGCCTTTTCCCGTTAAAAACTCATGGCTGAGTCAAACCGTTGAAGTTGGTTCTGAGACATGAGTCCATCTTCTTCCCAGATTGCAGGCCTTCTGTTTATAGCAAACTTTCCTTTCTACCAACACTTGCCTGTCAAGTGTAGGCTTTTGAGAAGCGAGCAAGGCTGAGTTCAATAACATTTTAGTATCCCTCTGCTTTATGACTAGGATTTTAGAATTTTCTTGCTATTGCTGAAAATTTCTAAAAATGTATACAAAAGAACAGTTTTATATAGATATTGGAATTTAATTTTTCTCTTTTTCTTTTTGCACTGTATTTTTCTAAAACAGCAATAGCAGGAGATCCTATGCATTGAGGGCAGAGAGGCTTTTGTGAGGCTCATCAGATTTCTCAGATCAAGGGCTTCCTCTTGTTACACTGAAGGGAAGATTCTTTTGTAAGTGGAGTCTTACCTTTGTCTTCTAATTTTTAATTATTATACTGTTTCTTAGAAAGCCTGAGATTTAAGTACTTCTTTCTTTTTTTCCCCTAACATTCAGGTTCCCAGGATTCCTTAGCCTTCCAATATGCCTCCTCCTTTACAAGCAGTTGAATGCCTTCCCAAGACTGCCAGTACTCATTCTGTGAACTCTCCACTCTTTTTTTTCAACCCAGCACTCACAAATGCTCTGACTTGCCAGGTCCCAGATCTCTCAGTATTCTCTAGTCAAGGTGAGGGCCTTTCCTTCTGGAGGTGAATCCTAGTTGATGCCATTTGTATTCTACCATTATTAAAAGCCTCTCTATACTTCCCTTTCTTCTGATGACCTGACCTGAATCTTGGCTCCTCTGTGAGTCATAAAGTCATCTTTCCCAGTCTTGAGGTTTCATCTTCTCTGTTCCCTCTAAACATTCTAGATGTGAACTCTTGATATTTCCGGTTGGTGGCTGGAGGTATGTGTAGATTCTAATATATACAGCCATTATTTTCCTCTTTAAATTTTTTTCATAGATACCTTGAGTTTAAATGCTACTCAATTCTAAGAGCATCAAAGCAAATTAAGGATCAGGTCCTTAGTCCATTTTACACATTGATGAGGGAGGTGGTGTTGTGAACTGCTGAAAACATCAGGTCCAGATTTGCCTGACTTCCATGACTTGTGGCTCCAGTGCCTGGTTCTCCAGAGGAATTACCACCTACAGCTCTGAAGGTTGCTCCAGGCAATACCCTTGGCATGGCTTAATTTTTTAAAGGGAGAGAAAAGCTAATTAAAATATAAAACTGATCCTTTTATGAGGATGGCCTGTGTAAGAAAAAATTAAAATTTTGAATATTAGGCTTAATTCTCTTTCCTGAAAATAAGGGAAGAGACTTCCCCTTTTCTTAGAGTACTTACTTCAGAATATTTGTAAAGGTAAGTTCTTTCCAGTGTATTTGAAATGCATGTAAATCTTTTAAAAAACTAAATAAGCCTCTTGCCAGCTTAATGACCCAGAAATGTCTTTCTCAGGGACTTGGGTGCTATCTCTTTGAAAAGTAAACATTTCAGGAGACAGTGCTCCTTCTCCCTCTAGCTACAAAATTTCCTCCTATCATCAAAATAAAAGTTTCCTTTTCCATTTTATAAAACCAAGTATTAATTAACCAGATGATCACCCACCTGACAGGTGAATTTAGGATGAACTATGTGTAAAAATTGGTGCTGTCAAGTTCACTTACTTTTGCTTAAGAACTAGTTATTTTTCTTGAGAATGAGTATAACAGATTGTATCAGCTTGGTGAGATTTCTTTCTGTCTTTACAAACCTTTAGTAAATTGACTCTAATTTGTATCACATTCTGGTTTAAAGCTTATTCAATAATTAAATTGCTTTCTTTCTCTTCTACCTTTGTGGAGATAGTCTCTGGTTTGGGAAAAGATTTTGTTTTCAATTCTGTTTCCCCAACACCTGAATTATGATTGCTATTTATTTCCCTGAAATTGAAAACATCCTTAAAATTTCATTCTGCTTACTTATGTTTTGAGTCTTTGCTCATTAAAGTACATAGATGTAGTTAAAGGTAAAGAATGTTTTCTGCCATTTCAGTAAGCAAAGAATGTTGCCTGCCATCACGCCATCAGTCACAGTAGCCTCCCCCACGGGCAGAGCACCCTGTGGGCAATTCAAGATGAAGAGAAACAGGATAGTGGCCCTGGATAAAAAGAGGTACCACCTAAGGAATTATTTCAATGAAGCTAGACTCTTGCATTTTCCCATACATAGAAAAGTATTAAAATCATTATTTAAGATGTCTGGCTTTTTTTTATGATCAGGAGTAATCTTTTGATGTACTATATGTATATTTTTCAGCAAAAACTCCTATGTATCCTAACTCCTCCTTTACCTCTTTTGAAGAGTTTCTCAGGTTATATGAGAGGCTGTCTTGCAGGTTATAGTCCTCAATAAAGTCCCCAGAGAAAACATAACTTGCAACTTTTAGGTTATGTGTCTTTTTTTCAGTCAACAGAGTCATAGTGTACTGATCATAATATCATATTCTTTTCAAAATAAAATAATTCTGTTGTCTTCCACCCCAACTAATCATCTCTCTTACTAGGTCCTCTTGAGTTCCCACTTCAACACTTGTCATTGAACATTTCTTTGATTTAGATTATCTTCTATCATGCATGATTTTGCCTTTGTGTATATATAAATATCCATTTCTCCAGCTCAAAAGTCAAGTTCTAAAAGAATAAATATCTTACTCTATTCCCCTCCTGATTTCTCTAGGGCACCCAGTATGATGTGGACACATGCAAATAAATAGCTCAGTTTATTTCTGATCTCCTTCAGTTTTGAGATCACACAAATAATAATAATTAAATTTCCCAGGAAAACTTGTCTCTGACAGAATGTTAAGTAAAGAAATCACATTTGTATTGTCTGATTTTATTCTGATTATGTTCTTTCAGTACCTGTTGCTCCAGAAGTGTTATCACGAGCAGTTCCAGTGGTGGCAGCATTTTCACCTCCAGTTGTACCTAATTGAAAAGAATGATGTTCTCATTGGACATTGGGGTTGCTAGATTAAGGATATCAAAATACAGGACTCACAGTTGCGCTTGAATTCCAAATAAAGAACAGTCACATCCCAATTATTGCATGGGGCATACTTGCATCCCCCAAAATTTCTTATTTATGTGAAATTCAAATTTAAATGGCATCCTGTATTTTATCTGTCAACTCTACCCTACATAAATGGTTGTGATGAAAATGCTCTAACTACCCATTCATTTGTCCTAAAATTATAACCTTTAAAGCCAAAGCTATGACTCAATTCACAGAAATTCCTTCTGAGGAAGGAATCAGCTATGAGTCTCAGTGAAGCTCTTGATGGAGCACCTCCAAAGTGGCCAGGTGTCCTGCACCTTGCCTCTGAACTACCAGCTGGGCTGGAACCGGAGAAAGATGGTTTAGCTGTGATGCCACTGCTAGTTCGAATGGTAGTCCCAACAAATTCTACTGTTATGCCTGATAAATAGTATTGGGAGAGTATATATATTACTGTGTTTGCCAGGTGGCATTAGTGGTAAAGAACTTGCCTGCCTATGCAAGAGACTTAAGAGATATGGATTTGATCCCTAGGTTGGGAAGATTCCCTGGGTGAGGTCATGGCAACCCATTCCAGTATTCTTGCCTGAAGATTCCCATGGGCAGAGAAGCCTGGCAAATTATAGTCCATAGCATTGCATAGCATCAGACACAACTGAAGTAACTTAGCACCCATGCATACATTAATGTGCCAATCCTGTACTGTAACACGTTTGAAGAGAAGACTTGGAGAAACTAGGAAAAAAACCTTCTTCATGAAAAACATTATTCATGCTTATCCCATTCTCCATCTTTTCTTGGATGGTATATTAATAAGTAATACTAAGCAAAAGCTGTAGTATTCTGAAAATAATAATGTCCTTTTGACAAAAGTCATGATCTCAATGACATCCTCTACTCACCTAACTTACCTTCAGATGCTGTCACTTCACTGCTTGGTTCTCCAGTTGTTTGACCAGCTGATGATCTGGTAGTCTCTTTCAAAATAAACAATATATATCAAATTATATATATAAACATCTTTAGTTAAACAGAACAGAGTGTGATGTTCTCTACTTTCAAAATACTGGGACTTCCCTGGTGGTCCATTGGCTAAGACTCCATGTTCTCAATGCAGGGGCCCTGGATTTGATCCCTGGTCGGGGAACTAGATCCTACATGCTGCAACTAAGAGTTCACATGTCACAGCTAAAAGATTCCACATGCTACAATTAAAGAGCTCACATGCCTCAACTAAAACTGAATGTAGCCAAATAAATTATATAAATATTTTTTGAAAATACCTGCCACACTTATACATTTCCAGTTCACTCTTTCCAAAAATTGATCATAAGAATCACCTGGGGTGATTGTTAAATATACAGATAGACTAGCCCAGAGAGTTTCAGCCCAGGTCATACATTGGAACAACTTGCAAAGCTTTTTTTTTCTTTTAATTAATTTATTTTTTAATTGAAGGATAATTTCTTTACAGAATCATGTTGGTTTCTGCCAAACATCAACATGAATCAGCCACAGGTATACATATGTCCCCTCCCTCTTACTTCTAAAAAATCACTCATGCCTCAGCACTTCCTCTCCGAGTTCTGATTCAATTACTCTGTAAAAGGCTCTTCAGTATGTATTTTCAAAAATACTTCTAGTCAATTTTAATGTGTAGCCAAAATTGTAAACCATGACCTTAGCCCAGCTTCACATTCACAGCCTTAGAAGTCCTAAGGCAG
Organism: Odocoileus virginianus; assembly: GCF_023699985.2. NCBI lineage: Eukaryota > Metazoa > Chordata > Mammalia > Artiodactyla > Cervidae > Odocoileus > Odocoileus virginianus. The sequence continues at coordinate 37,252,443 of NC_069697.1, forward strand.
GAGTCTTAGAATTTGAAACACAACATGCTTTGGTATAGATCATCTCTGAAGTGATATTAGAGAATCACTGGCATTAATCCCATAAATGTAGGAATAATGAGGTCATGAATATGTGCATTTACTAGTAAGGAATAACTCAGAAGTTCTGGTGACTTCCTTAAGGTCAGTAAGAAGATGCCTCAGATGACTGTCAATGTTGCCCATTTCCATACCTGGTTGGCCTCCAGGGGTTGTGTCTGGGACAGGTAAGTCTACATTTGTGCTCTTGCTCCCAGGTGTGGTTGTGAAGAGTTCTGAAGTTCTTGGGGTCCCTGACACAACAAGGAAGAAGCATTACTTCCACTGTGGCAGAACTCTACATATCACTCCTCTCTAATGTGACAAAATCAAAGTTTATCATAAAAAAGAAATCTTCAAATGATCCCTATGATTTCTATGGCTAGATGGCCTCACAACAGTTCTTCAGTTGTTCAGTTGCTAAGTCATGTCCAACTCTTTATGACCCCACAGACTGCAGCACACCTGACCTCCCTTCACTGTCTCCCAGAGTTTGAACTCACGTCCATTGAGTCGATGATGCCATGTAGAGTTTAATCTTTTGTTCAATCTGTAATGTGTTCAGTACTATGGGCAGAGGCTAAGTTTCACATCCTGACTTGCCTGATTCTCCCGGGCTTGTCGCTCCTGTGATTGGTTGCCCAGGCGTGCCATCTTCCTCACCTCTTATTGGTGCAGTAGGACCTCCTGTTCCTCCTGATAAAAAAGAAAATAGCAATTTGAAAAATACCCTAGACACAAATCAACTCATTTAACCCTATAAAAGTCCTCTGAGGCAATTTATATTACTAGTCCCACTCCACAGACATTGTCACCAGGCAACATATACCTAAATTCACACTGCACCCTGTGCTTTTCAGAAGATCTGTGGTAAAAGGAAACTTCTGTACATTTTTCAGTCTGCTATAAAATTTTGGAAAAGTGCCATGAAAGTAGATAAGTTAAGTAAAAAAAATAAAACCATAAAAAACATAAGCTTTCATCCAACAAAAATAAAATTGCTGTGTCAAACTGCCGTGTTTCTAGATACTCATATTCTGTTTCAGTTTTTCTCACAGTATGGACTGGTAACAGAGAATTCTGGATTGCACCCACTTACAAACCAAACTTTGAGAAACCATGCTCAAGACTGCTGTTCTCACTGTCTGATAACCAAAGGAGATAGCTGACTGACTTGTCATTATCACTACATAATTCCAATTCAAATTCTAGAAAATATACACTCAGTAGTCATCACCCTAAAATGTAAGTCAATTCACTGATCTAATTGGAATTAAGTAATTTCTTAATTTGTACTACTATAGCTTGTATCTTTCAAAAAATAATTTTTATGCAAGCAATATTTTATTCAAAAAATGTTTAAGACATAAATTTTAAATTGAGAAATTTGCCAAAGGAAAACAAATGAAGGAAAAATGAAGTCAGGCCACAGATTAGTTAATAAATACATAAAGAGAAGTTCTATGCATACATTAAAGAAATGTCTTTTAATGGTATATAATGGTTTTGGTTTATCCCAAAAGCAATCTGAAAAATTAAAAGATTTTAAGTAGGACAAAGATGTGAAGACAGTTGAGGTTTTGTAAGTTCATTCTGATAAGATATTGACTAAAGTGTAGACTGGGAAGCAAATTGGAAGGATGGGAACTTTCTCAACATTGACAAGTATTAGTTGTTTGCCTGGCTCAACGCTGAGAGCTTCTGATTCTAGGCAAGTGTGCCCCCAAATTTTGTGTTTCAAAAGTGTCCCAGGAGATGTGAATGCTGTTGGTCTGGAAACTGCACTTTAGCACCACTGTGTTAGAGGGAGGTGAGTGAGGTAGATGAACATGAAGACTAGATAGAAGATGTTTGACATCTGAGCAAAGCAAAGGCAAATGTGATGCAAAGAGGACATTAAAAAGGTATTTAAACTCACTCACGGACTGCATAAGGGATGGAGTGAATTTAAGCTTGTTCGTTTTTAATCAAAATCATCAATAACACTTTATTCTGAAACCAACAGTAGTTGAAGTTTAGTCAGTGATGCAGAAGGACAATTGTAGGCTCACTGACTTGTCTTGGATGTTCGCTCTTTAGGCACAGATTGCAGAATTGTGCAGCCGCAGACAAAGGAGGCTAAGTGTTCGGCTTCTAATCCTGCCTCTGCCAGTTTTGAGAACTTTCATTATTTTCTTCTTCATGGGAAAAAAGACACCTAACTACCATGGTGTTGATGTGGATTAAATTACATATTACATATTTTAGCATCATTCAGAAGTTTTAATGTGCCATAGAAATATGTCACTAATATTCTGTTAACACATAAATGTTAATTTTTCAGTTTTTCTCAAAGTCACCCAGATAACTTACTGCTGATGCCACACACATCTCTGTTATCTAATATGCTCAGATTACAGTTGGTCCTGATGCAAGATGAAGGGCTGCTGTGGAAAGAAGTGAAGGACTCATTTCCTTGTCTCACCTATTCTGAAGGCTGTGTCACCTGTGCTTCTATCTTCAGTTTCTGTGATCGCACTTACTGACACTCCAGTTGACCCTGATAAAGGTAAAGAAAAAGCAAAGACTTGCGAAAAAGCTGCATGCTGTCAATTCTCAAGGTGTATATGATTGTAACGTGATGTACAATAAGATTGCAATTTGTGCAAAAATTAAAGAGCCTACATTTTAATTACATACCAAAAACATCCAAAGCTGATATTACACATGTCAGATACTTTTATTTTGTAAAATATTGTTCTGAGCAGTATTGCCTGAAACCAGTTGTTTAGCCATGCTGGTATATACTGTCCTGAACTTAATTTACCTGATATGTGCCCAGAACTGGTGAAGGTGGGGCCCACTGGTTCTGTGGTGCCCACACTTCCAGCTGTGGAGGTGATGGGAACTGGAGTTCTTGTAACACCTGAGAAAAACATCAAGAGAACTTCTCAGCTCCTGTTTACTCGGCCTTTAACACCAGTGGCTGATCTAACTATTCAATCAATTCCTACTATAGAAAATGGAATCATGAATCCAGTGACTCTGCACAGACACCCTAAGATTTCTGTTCCATTATACTTTCCTATCAAGATTTTGGTTTAGTCCTTACCGTATTTTTTTAACAAAGTCATGTCATCCGCATCTTAAATTGTATCATATCAGGTCTTTATACATTTATCTCAAAAGATTACTTTCAAATAAACAGAACCTTATGCCCCAATCACATTGTCACTTAGAGATAACAGTAACAATGATGAAAATCATCATGAAAATCATCATGAAACTTTTAGCATCATCAAGTTGCTAAAAGTGACAACTTTTAATTGCTACTTTTATATTTAAAATACCTAATAAGCATACCTAATAAGCAAAATGTATCATGAGATCCCCATGTTTTCTCTCATCCTATATATTTTTTTAATTTGAAGCTTGATATAACTTAATAGTTATATATGCTATAGTAATATTAGCAATAAACTGAAGGCCGTATTATAGCCAGTTAATATAAACACATCAAAACTGAGCCAAGTTCAGGGTTTTTTTTCTAGTTTAAAAACAGTGGGAAAAGCCCAGTAAACTATTATTAAAAATATTTTTTCAAAAGCCAAACATGTATAATTTCTTTCTTAAAAACATAAAGGTACTAATGATTTATACTGTCATATTTTTTCACATATAAAACCAGGAATTAATAGACTAACCTGTGGTAAAAGTTTCACTGAGGAAACTCAGAGTTGTTCCTGATAAGAAAAAGAGAAATGTGAATTTTTCTGACCTCAAGGAAAAATATTAGAAAGACTGCTAACTTGTTAGTTTTCAATAAATTTAGTGGCTTGCAATATACTCAGTGTTGAGAGTTAGTAACACATTTTTATTTCATTTTTAAAATAGTGACATTATAATGTCACTCTTTCCAATGCAAGTGCGTATGTGTGTATGTGTGGGTGTTTGTATGCTATACACATATGCATATGCTGAAGTCTACCAAATACAGTATAAATGGAATAAATATATATCAACAAGGAAAAGTTAGTTCTCTGCTGAGCAGAGGCTGATTTCTTTGATTTCATTCTATTTTTGATTGTCAGCACCTTCAATATTTTTCTACTAAGGAACATATAGTCTACAAGAGTTTGGGGCAAATTGAAGAAGAAATACTTTTTAGGGTTTATTTTTATGATTTGATATAGTGGGTTCATGGAGATAAACCTGAAGTCACCAGTAAACTCCTGTAGGAAGAGGTATATTTTATTCTCATTCCCATTGCCAGGAAATGTGGTAAAAGTTTCTTAAAAGTTTGTTGTGATGTGGTCTATGGGCCTAAATATTTGCCTTTTTAAATTTCTAGCTTTTATAAATACTGAAAATAGCTATTTTCAGTATTTCAGTTTTAATTTCTATTGTAAAAAAATCCCTGGAAATCTATTATATGTGTTCATATCACTCTAAAAGTTTATAACTTAAAAAAGAAAATACTTCTCACACAATTCATTTGATCCTCACTCTTTATCCAGCCATACTTTCAATTCTTTCTATCTGCCATTCCCTTTACTTGGAAAACAGTTCCCTCTCTCTTCTCCTTATTAGAACTTCATTGTCATTTCTCAACTAAATCATCTTTTCTTCAATTCCTGACCATCCTGATTTGATCAAATCCCCTCTCCATCTATCCTACCCCCATTTTAAGCACTTCATAGTTCTTGCAAATTATTGCTACTTTCCATTCATTTTAATCACTTGACTGACATCCATCTTTCTGACCAGACTACTGCTTCATGAATGCACAGATCATATCTATTGCAAATTATCATTAAACTCCTAATGATATGAGTCCCTAATACATAACAGGGGCTTGAAAAATATTTGTCAATAGAATACATGAATGAATCAGTCAATGAAGTGAAAGTATTACATTGAGCTCAGAAAAAGTGATTTCTTCAAGATCACTAGTGGTCAATGACAAAGCTAGAACTAAAATCTAAGTCACTCTGAACCTAGCTGTATGTATGTGATGCATACAGCTTTTTATATGATGCTACCTCTATGCATAATACATTACTCTTGTAGTTTATAAGTTTTTTGCTACCCATTCACCATATTAATGGAAATACTACAAATTAGACTAGAAATTATAGAATAAAATGTCAAATAAAAAATAAAGCAGCCTATCTCCCCTGATTACTTCACAAAAATGGATATAGTATAAATATATTAAGTAGTTTGAAAGAAGGTTTGTGTGAATATTCTCAGAATTAATGTTAAGCTTTAGCTGGGAAACATTTTCAAATCAATATCAAGCAGACTCCACCAACAGACCTCTTCAAATCTTGATATCTTTTCTCACTAACAAACACAGCTGGACATTTGAATTAAAGTGAGTTGCAATATGGATGTAAGAATAACATAGGAAGATTGTTATGCCACTGTCCACAGAGACTGTCAGGATTATAATGATGTAGGGCAGGATAGACCTCAATACTTCAAGAGACTGTAGGGCAGATTCCATTTCCTAGTATAGATTTTTCAGCCATTAAGAAATTCCCCTGATCCTAATTTGAACTCATTCAAGCTGAAGGCAATTACATTTCATTAAAAGCAACATTATCACATGGAGAAGAATCAGTCTTCGCCAAAATTTCTACACCTGAATACGTAGGGCCCGACAGGGAGCTGAGGAGAACACAGCCACACGGCAGAGATGGCACGCAGCCACCGCGGAGATTTGTGCGTTTGAACGAGAAACACGTTCACAGGCCTTTCTGTGCAATTGGTGTGGCTGAGGAGGCCACATGCCCCAGTGGATCTCAAGGTCCCGTATCTTATCAGGGCCATGAGTTCTCTAAACCAGCCTCAGGCTGGAGCCCATGCCACTTTGACTACTGTGATAGAGCTTTCTTTCCCCACAAAATAACCTGGGAGGAGGCAAGTCTGAAATTATCAATACAACAATAAAAAGTATGGACAAGATTCTACTAACAGGAATAAATGAGAATTCACATTCATGGTTTAATTACCAAAACTGATAGAGAAAGCAATTATGTTCCCATTAATTTTGACATCCTTAACTATTACAATTTCAATTGATTTTTCCATTTCTTACAAATGAACATATATGCTAAAGTACTTGCTATTATGAATTACTGTATATCAGACTCTTTGTTGCCAAGACATAAACGATAATAGAAAGAGCTTCCTCTACCAAACTATTGATATGTCTGTATGTTACAAAGTGGTAATCCATCCTAACAATTTTCAAAGTGATTGTGTCCATTTATTTTTACCTCATGATCAATATGATAGTTTATTATTTTAACTTCATTTTTTCCTCATGATAAACTTAATAATTGAAATAAAATCACATAATTAATTTCCCAGCTACTACTGTTTTTTATTACATCTAAGAACCATTTAAAGTTTTATAAAATTTATAAAATCTTTTATAAATTATTATTTTCCCATTTTCCTTCAGTGAATTCAATTTTACTTAATATAAATTTCTGAAAGATAATCTTAAGGAGTCTTTATAACATTTTCTCTCATAAACAACAAATTAAGTACTGCAAAGTTTAGATTTTGCAAAGTATCTTATTTCTGAAAAAAGGTAAAAATTCATAAAATTGGTTTTAATTGAATAAGCAGTATGTTTGTGATTAATTATTAAAAATTACTATTCTGCTAAAATCTAAGTTTATTTACATAATGGATTGTTCTCTATAAAACTGAACAAATTTGACTTCACTGAGTACTTATGTGTTACACTAAGCTGCCCTCACATCCAACAATGTAGATATTGTATTTATCTTACTTAAAAAATGAGAAAACTAATGTTCAGTATATTTGAAGGACTGAAACAAGGGTCATACAGCTAGTAAGTAGAAGAGAAGAGATTCTAGTTCTTATTTTTCTGTTTCTGCATCCCACTGCACTCAACTGGCTCTCTATAATATCCTGATGCACGTACTTTCTATGATTGATACAATTTTAGAATAAGTGATTACATAAATCTATTACATAAAATGTATATACAATCTATAATTGTAAAATTCTGATATTTTAACTTTTTAAGAAAAGAAAAATGCATTTTAAGATGTTAAACTGTTATGTAATAAATACCTACTTTTTTAAATTATATGAACCAGTATTCCATTTAGTCAATGAGCTATTTTTTGTTTTAATAGAAAAATTAAATAAATTATGCATTTTAGCACAAATCAAAATTTGAAATTGAATTCTGCAATTATATGCTACTATTTCAATAACATTTAAATTTAATTTATTTTCTTTCTTAAATGTCAAAACACAAAAGCGTTAAGATTGAATGTAGAAAAATATGTTCTGGATTTTAATCCTCTCTTTGCTAATTACCAAGTGACCGTGAACACATAACTTAACCTTTTGTGCTTCCATTTCCTCATTTGTAAACTGAGAAAATAATGGCACCCACTTCACAGAGTACTGTATCAAATGAGGTAATATGTGTCAAATGTTTAGAATAGTGCTCAGTAAATGTTAGCTCTGTGTTGAGATCTGTCAGTCTGAACAAGAAAAAAAAATGATTGCATAATTTTTCTTCTAAAAATAACATATTTATTGGAGTGGTTGTCTAGGCATCTCTCAGGGCATTTTAATTCTTTGAAAGCATTTACTTCATAGAAAAGAAAATAGATTTACAAAGCATGGAAAAAAGTGTAAGCTTGGCATATTACTCTCTTTGTGCTTTCAAAGTTTTAAAGTCAAATACTTCATCATTCCTCTTCTGAAGACCTTGGCCTTTCTCTTTCTACCTGGCAGGAAGAAATACTTTCAATCCATCTGAGAAGGTCATTTAAATTTATGAAAGGAGTTAAAATAATTTGCACAATCCTTTCAAGGAATAGGTTAAAAAAAGAAAGAAAGAAAAACAACTAAAAGCCAGTGAAAAGTGCTTGATACAAGAAGTATTTGATCTAGCACTTGATCAAAAATATTTCACTCAGGGAACAAGACAATGGCAAAAAGGTGCCCTTCTCCACAGTCTCTTTTTGAAATAAATCTTACCTATTCAAGAATCATAGGATTTTTTTTAAATACCAAATTTATATCTTGAGACAATGCAGAAAATAAAAATAAAACAGTTTTGGCTAAATTAAATTAACCCACTAAGCATATTGATTCAACTCAAAAGGACTGTATACTGTCCAGAATGAAAGTACATTTAGAACACTGTAAGCCAAAATTCTGAGTAAAATGGGTTCTCATGTCTAAAAAAGAAGTCCATCCACCTATTGTAAATAGTTCATGGAGAGGCAATACATATTCAAAATTATACGTCTTCTTCCTAGTTATATTATATCTGGAAATATTACATTTTGCTTTTCAGCATCTATTTAAATGCTTTTGTTGAGACATGCTATATTTAGAAACAAACAAGAAACTTGTTAATGATGATGACTAAACCCTTATTTAGGGATCCATTTTTCTCATCTCTGATCAAGAGAGGTTCACCATTAGAAGGCTAAAAAACAAAAATCATTATGTAGTTATGAATTCATCACAATTTGTCAAATGCCATTCAACTTCTAAATCATTGATGTCAGTAAACGAGATGGGACATTCAAGCCTATAATTTGTGCAAGGCAATTGCTCCACAAAAAGGATCTTTAATTCCCTTAAAAGTATTCTAAAAGCAAACACTTTAAACTGATTTATTTTTACTATGGTGTGATGCTTATTGGATGAATTTATAACACCAGTTTTTTTTTAAAGTATGTTGGTATGCCTTAAAATTAAACGTTTATTCTTACGTGAAAATTAAAATCAATAGTTGATTAAATTTGGCTTTTTTTAAAAGAGCTTCAAAAGAGGATTACCACAAACATTCTAGTACTTCTGAGATTCTTCTGACTGCCATCCTCACTTTAAGTAGATTGCTATGATTCTCCAGTCACCAGTAAATGGACATACTATCTCTTATGATTATTAAAATTCAGACACGCCAAATTTTATTCTGAATATTTTGTATTCAGACCAGGAACCTACAGCACAACTTGAAGTATTCAATTTATGGTTATGTAGTTAATCTACTCAACAAAGATAACCAAGTGATATGATCTGAGCCCCCAAGTCACAGATTTTTGAGGAAACTAAATCAACTATTATTTGAATACTTTCTAAATCCCCACCTGTTATATATGATATGGGCATAGTCTCAGAAAAGAAGAGGTAGAGTGGTAGTAGGGGCTAAGGATTAAACCACTAATAATGATTATTAAATTGAAAATTAATTACTATCTAAAATTTTATATGGGAAATAGGCACTTAATTTATTCCAGCAATAAGATAAAGCTACATCTACATTATCAAAAATGCTGGAAAGGTACCACTAGTTTGATAACTTGATAATCAATATTTTCTCTATATTTGGGATTATTTGACTAAATCTATTTAAAATTTATGACTTGTGGCACATTTGCACAATTTTAACATGAAAAAATAAACTTCTAAAAACTAATTTTGTCTCCCGATTTCAGATTAACACTGGGGGAGCCTTACTGATTCACATCTGTGAAATTATAATTTCTGACTTTCAAAGATAAAAAGGAAAAGAAAAACAACCTTGATTTCTCTCTACATCATACCAGAAAATTTATTTTTCTTCTGACCTTTGTAATACTGGAAAAATATTTAAGCTGTTTGCATCTCCTCCCCTGTAAAATATGAGGGGGAGGGTGTTGTGGGGAGTATCAATTAGGAGATTATTGAGATTTAATGAGAAATTGAACAAAAAATACTTGGTATCATGACTCAAATGTAGTAAACTCATTAAAAGATATTATTAATATTAGGTGGATCTTATATTAATAATACAGTACTAAGATGGCATTTTAGTAAACTATTAATATTATACCTAGAGATCATGAAATGTCATCTGGAGTTTCTGTGAAATTAAATAAAACTATAAGATTTGGTAAGATTAAGCGTTAAAAGTCATAAATAACAACAAATGAATTCAGGAAAAAAAGCAACTAGCTAATTTTCCCTATAATAAATCTCTACATTAGGTGTATAATTTTTAAATGCTACAGTAGAAGCAATTGATGAGATTTTTGTAGTATTTTAAGGTTATTAAAGCACCTAAAACTTCATAAGTTGCTCACTAAAGCTCTAAGTAATCTACTTATGGCCTTCTGCTTTATATGAAAAGTTTGCTGATACAATACAAAATCTGAAAGAATTATATTGCCAGGATATTATGTTCAAAATCAAATGCTTAGGGGAGAAAAAAGCAGCAAAAGAAAATATATGTATGAACTAGAAAATATCAAAATGGTTTTCTTGGTTCTGATTGCCTACTTTTTATACAGGATGAATATATCAGCATTATATTGAAATAATCCACATTGCTTGTGATTCATTGGAGGAGAAAATGGCAACCCACTCTAGTATTCATGCCTGGAGAACCCCATTAACGGTATGAAAAAGTAAAAAGATGTGACACTGGAAGATGAATCCCCTCAGTTGGAAAATGTCCAAACTGGGGAAGAGCAGAGGGCATCTACGAATAGCTCCAGAAAGAATGAAGCATCTAGGCCAAAGCAGAAATGATACTCAATAGTGGATGTGTTTGGTGATGAAAATAAAGTTCGATGCTGTAAAGAAAAATATTGCATAGGAACCTAGAATATTAGGACCATGGATCAAAGTAAATGGGATATGATCAAGCAGGAAATGACAAGACTGAACATTGACATCTCAGGAAACAGTGAATTAAAATGGACTGGAAAGGGTGAATTTAATTGAGGTGACCATGATATCTACTACTGTGGGCAAGAATCCCTTAGAAGAAATGGAGTAGCCTTCATAATCAACAAGAGTCCAAAATGTGGTACTTGAGTACAATCTCAAAAATGACAGAATGATCTCTGTTCATTTCCAAGGCAAGCCATTCAACATCACAGTAATCCAAGTCTATGACCCCAACCACTGATGCTGAAGAATTTGAAGCTGACTGGTTCTATGAAGACCTAGAAGACCTCCTAGAAGTAACACCAAAAAATAATAATAATAACATCATTTCAATCATAGGGGATTGGAATGGAAAAGTAGGAAATCAAAAGATACCCAGAGTAACAGGCAAGTTTGGCCTTGGAGTACAAAATGAAGCAGGCAAGGGCTAACATGGTTATGTCAGGAGGACAAGTTGGTCACAGCAAACTCTTTTCCAACCATACAAGAGACAACTCTACACATGGACATCACCAGATGGTCAATACTGAAATCAGACTGATTATGTCAATACTGAAATCAGACTGTGGCTCAGATTATGAGCTCCATACTGCAAAATTTAGGCTTAAATCAAACGAAGTAGAGAAAACCACAAGGCCATTCAAGTATGACCTAAATCGAATCCCTTATGATTATACAGTGATGGTGAAGAATAGAGTCAAGGGATTAGATCTGGTAGACAGTGCCTGAAGAACTAAGGATAGAGGTTCATAACACTGAACAGGAGGCAGTGACCAAAACCATCCCCATGTAAAAGAAATGCAAGAAGGCAAAGTGGTTGTTGAGGAGGCTTTACATATAACTGAGGAAAGAAGAGAAGCAAAAAGCAAGGGAGAAAGGAAAAGATGCACCCAACTGGATTCAGAGTTCCAGAGAATAGAAAGGAGAGATAAGAAGGCCTTCTTAAATGAACAGTACAAAGATATAGAGGAAAATAATAGAATAGGAAAGATTAGCGATCTCTTCAATAAAATTGGAGATACTAAGGGAATATTTCATCCAAAGATAGGCAAAATAAAGGACAGATACAGTAGAATCTAATATAAGCAGAAGATATTAAGAAGAGGTGGCAAGAAAACAGAAGAACTATGCAGGAAAGGTTTGGATAATTAATGACCTGGTTGATTACAATGGTGTGGTTACTCACCTACAGCCGGACATCCTGGAGTGTCGTATCAAGTGGGCCTAAGGAAGCATCACTACGAACAAAGCTAATGGAGGTGATGAAATTCCTGCCTAGTTATTTCAAATCCTAAAAGTTAGTGCTGTTAAAATTCTGCACTCAATATATCAGCAAATTTGGAAAACTCAGCAGTGGCCACAGGATTGGAAAAGGTCAATTTTCATTCCAATCCCAAAGAAGGGCAATGCCAAGGAATGTTCAAAGTACTGTACATCTCATTTATTTCACATGCTTGCAAGATTGCATGCAAAATCCTTCAAATTAGGTTTCAGCAGTATGTGAACTGAGAAATTCCAGAAGTAGAAGCTGGATTTAGAAAAGCAGAGGAACCAGAGATCAAATTGCCAACATTCACTGGATCATAGAGAAAGCAAAGGAATTCTGGAAAAAACATCTCTACTTCTGCTTCACTGACTATGAGAAAGCCTTTTGACTGTGTAGATCACAAGAAACTGGAAAATCCTTAAAGGGACAAGCGTATCAGGCCACCTGACCTGTCTTCTAAGAACCCTGTATGCAGGTCAAGAAGCAACAGTTAGAACTAGACATGGAACTAATGACTGGTTCAAAATTGGTAAAGGAGTATAACAAGGCTCTATATTGTCACCCTGCTCATTTAACTTATATGCAGAGTACATCATGCTAAATGCTGGGCTGGATAAATCACATGCTGGAATCGACATTGCCAGGAGAAATATCTACAGCCTCAGATATGTAGATGATAACCACTCTAGAGGCAGAAAGTGAAGAGGAACTAAAGAGCCTCTTGATGAGGATGAAAGAGGAGAAAGAAAAAGCTGGCTTGAAACTCAACATTAAAAAAAAAAAGATCATGCCATCTAGACTTCTCAATTCATGGCAAAATAGATGGGGGAAAAGTGGAAGCTGTGACGGATACTCTTTTCCTAGGCTCTAAATTCACTGTAGACGTTGACTGCAGCTATGAAATAAAAAGATGCTTGCTCCTTGGAAAAAAGCTATGGCAAACCTAGACAGCTTATTAAAAAAGAGGGAACATCACTTTGCTGACAAAATCCATATAGTCAAAGCTATGTTTTTTCCTGTAGTCATGTATGGATGTGAAACTTGGATCATAAAGAAGGCTGAACACCAAAGAACCATTGCTTTCAAATTGTGGTGCTGGAAAAGACTTTGGGGAGTTCCATGGACTACAGAGAGATCAGACCAGTCAATCCTAAAGAAAATCAGCCATGAATATTCATTTGAAGGGCTGTTGCTGAAGCTGAAGCTCCAATACTTTGGCCACCTGATACAAAAAAGCAACTCACTGGAAAAGACCCTGATGCTGGGAAAGATTGAAGGCAAAAATGATGGGGGCAACAGAGGTTGAGATGGTTAGATATCACTGTAGACTCAATGGATATGAATTTGAGCAAACTCCAGGAGACAGTGGAGAACAGAAGAGCCTGTCCTGCTGCAGTCCTTGGGTCAGAAGGAGTTGACACCACTTACTGACTGAACAACAACGTACATGAGTGTGTGTGCTAAGTTGTTTCACTTGTCTGACTCTTTACAATCCTGTGGATCATAGCCTGCCAGGCTCTTCTGTCCATGGATTCTCCAGGCAAGAATACTGGAGTGTGTTGCCATGCTCTCCTCCAGGGTACATGAATATGCAATTCATCAAATCAATAGAATTTGATTTGAATTAAGAATACTTTATTCCTTATTAAGAATATTTTAAATGGTTTCAAGATTCAAAAGTTTTGGTAGTTGAATGAATGATTATATTTTAACTGAAAGAGACCTATATAACTGAACTAAATCACTTATCTTCAAATGAGAAACTGAGAATTAGGAGTTCAGACTATTGTTTATGGCTGAGATATTATGTTGCTAGAAAATTTTTCTGCAGTGTATTTAAATAACTCAGGATGAAATCATTAGTAGGCCATCAGAAATAGATTTACAACTGTAGAATAAAGAAAAATATTTCTGTAATGGGTCACCCTCTAAATTTACACTGAAAGAGCCATAGCTACTAATGATATTCAACATAAGAGAAAGTTTGATATAAATAAACATGTCAGTTGGCCACTTTTATGATATTCCACACTATGATGGTGATACTTTTGACATGTTTGCCCTTAGAATATAAGGAACATGGTATTGAGTACCAAATAATTAACAACACCAAAATTACAAAGATGCTTCAAATTAGTTCTAATTCTATATCAAAATATAAAATTATAAACCAAAAATAATCTTGATTTTACACAATACCCTGTTTTCCAGAGAAGAGATATTAGCTCTAATGAATGAAATGTATAAGCTATAAGCTTCATCAGCATAAATAACATCTAATCATTGGTCTAATGACTAGGCTAGAAATTCTGTAACAAATGAAAAAACACAATTTAAAAATTAGGGATAGGGAAAAAGAAGAAACATCCATTCATTCTACAAATATTTGTTGAATATTATAGCTTGGGACTAAATGCAGTTAAGAATGCTGCTAAGTCACTTCAGTCGTGTCTGACTCTGTGCGATCCCATAGAAGGCAACTCACCAGGCTCCCCCGTCCCTGGGATTCTCCAGACAAGAATACTGGAGTGGGTTGTCACTTCCTTCTCCAATGCATAAAAGTGAAAAATGAAAGTGAAGTCGCTCAGTCATGTGTGACTCTTAGCAACCCCATGGACTGCAGCCTACCAGGCTCCTCTGTCCATGGGATTTTCCAGGCAAGAGTACTGGAGTGGGGTGCCATTGCCTTCTCCCTTACAAGGATGCAAACCATTATCTGTGACTTTAAGGATGTTACCTATATAAAATGTAATCATTTTGCAAAATATGCAAATACCAAGTCATTTTGTTGAACACCTGAAACTAATATAATGTTATATTCCAATCATTCCTTAATAAAAATGTCATGTTTTAAAATATATATGTATATACAGAGACAGATAAAGTAATAAATAACTAGAGAAAGTAATAAATATCAGGAGAAAGAAAAACAGTGTTCAGTTAGGTGAAGAAAAAGGTCCTTAAAAAAAAAAAGAAAAATAAGAAGTCCTAAGTATAGGAGAATGGCTCTCTTGATTCTAATATACTAAAAAAAAAACAATTTTAATATACATAAAAACCTTTTTTGTCATTTCATAAGTTTTCTGATTCACCTACCTGTTATTTCACTGCTTGATGTAATCCCTGGAATGGAAGCTACTGAATTGGAGAAAATAATAGGAAAAAATGTTTTATATGGAAGGAAAATTTTGTTTCTGATAACATCTATGGTCATATATAAAATGGATTAACTTGAAATTAATGTTTCAGAGAAATCTGATTAAATAGTTAAATAGATATCAAAACATAAAATTAGAGTTTAAAATCTATAGACCACAAGTAAAATGTCAAAGACTTTTATCAGTTTGTATAACACTTTTTTCTAAAATCTTAAAAACAAAACAAAAACAGAAAAAAAAATCTTCCCCAAAAAATGTAATTGCAAAGGTATAAATAATACTGCAAAAGGAAGTTTTGGATTTTTTTTTAAGTCCCTCTTAAGTTGTGGTTGATGATTATTGCTTACCTGTGCCTGAGCTATTGGTGACCAGTGTGATTACTGTACAAAGGAGGAGACAAATATTTGGAAATGTATGTTCAGATGGTTTTGAAAGACAAGATTATAAAGTATTTATTTAGACATGACTAGATATCTCTAGAATGCAAATAAATGATGAAATGCAACAGTTAAGTTCATTTACCAGATGCTTACACATTTTAATATACTCTTGTACTTCTTTGACCACTGCTTTAATTACAAGTGATTCAGTTAAAGTTAAAATTCTTTGGTGTAAGTTGAAAAGAAAATATAATTTATTTTGAAGGAATTTAGCATAGAATTTTATTCTGTAGCCTTTTTTTTTTTTCAAATTAGTAACATGCAGAATGTTCTTTTTAGGACATATGGTCTCTAAATAGGGAAGAGGTTCTTCAATATCACAATTGGATGTAGACCTTACTAGTTGGCATTTAAGAAATAAATAAATAGAAAATGACAACTTTGGGGAAAAGGGCCAAAATGCCTGAGTTGCAAACTCATCCATAGCCTATTTAGATGCTAAAAAGCAAATAAGCATTTTTTTTTTACCTGCTTCGGTGCTTAGTATGGAGGTAGCTGTTGTAGTAGAAACTGTTTGGGGAAGACAATATTTATGAAAATAAATTACTTAAATAATTTTTCTGACAAATTTATTTCAAGAAACCAGTTGCCAAAGACTCAATAAAAATTTCTGAAATTGTATGTGGAGGTTAATTGACAAAACAATCTTTCATTCAGATCAATATTAATAACTCTTACTGTATGTCCAACAAAAATGATTAATTATTTTCTATTATTACCACTTAACCAAAATCTCACAGGAACTTTATTAAATCTATTTAGGGGACAAGATGAACTCTGCACTTAGCTTTAAGAAAGTAACCTATGATAACTAAAATAAATATCACTTCACTGATGATCACATACTAAATACATTATCACAACCTAAGGCTTCCAATTTACAATACTATCTCTTAATTGACATAACCTCCAAATATTGATCAATGAGAAATAAGAGTATGTAAGTGTACTGTAGTAACTCTAAGTACACTTACCACCAGCACATTTAAAGTTCCAAAGCCAAAGTTAAACTGCATTTTGCCCAGTACTCTCTTGAATGGATATAACTAAAGTAGCCTTATAGCTTGCAAGAAATACACAAGTTAAGAAAACAGAAAAAGAGACTCAGATCTATAGAACAGACTTGTGGACTCTGGGAGAAGGCGAGGGTGGGATGTTTCAAGAGAACAGCATCGAAACATGTATATTATTTAGGGTGAAACAGATCACCAGCCCAGGTTGGGTGCATGAGACAAGTGCTCGGGCCTGGTGCATTGGGAAGACCCAGAGGGATCGGGTGGAGAGGGAGGTGGAGGAGGGACCAGGATGGGGAATACATGTAAATCCATGGCTAATTCATTTCAATGTATGACAAAAACCACTGCAATGATGTAAAGTAATTAGCCTCCAATTAATAAAAATAAATGGAAAAAAAATGTAAAAGTATAGAAAACTGAGAAAATAATAAAATAAAGATAAACATAAAAAAAAAAGAAAAATAAATTAATTTTTATTTCTGTGTTTTCACCTCCCGGTATAATCATGATTTCAAAACATTTACTTCACAGGAGATCACATTTACTTTTTCATTACATTTGTTCAAATTATCATCTAAAAATGTCAAGCTTTGGATGATGATGTTCAACTAATAATAAGCATGTAATACCTATTTTGTGTTCTAATCACATTACTAACTTAACTCACAGGAGTATAATGAAATTATATTTTGACATATTTTCTAGTAACTTAATTTTAATTTTAAATTTTATATCAGCATATTTATCAGCATATCTTTTACTGGCACAGACTCATGTGAAACTATAAATGATTATCATAAAAAGAAATCAGAAATACACATTTAAACCATAATGATGATTTTACCTGTATATGTTGAATTTGTAGGAGCAGTTTCTGAAATAATCACAAATTACTATTACTGACAGAAATGAAAAGTTGTGAAAAAAATTCTAAAACTCAAGTTGCCTATGAATTATCTGTTTCTTTTTTATTTCACTTCTTGTAGTTTTGAATACACAAAAAGAATCATTTATATATTCTTTTGAAGTTTATTGAAATTTCTTTTTAAGATATATGTTGCATACGAGTAATCTTTCAAAGAGTTAATTCTACCTATATAACTACTATCTTCCATTCCATCCCTATATTAAACTGTTTTAACTGATGTCTCACTTCCTTAGTTCCCAGAGCCTACAGACAGGCAGGAGCAGAGCAAGAGAACTGCCCCATCTACCAGTGGTTTGAAGGGCCGCGGCAGCATTGGTTTTGAACTGACCCAACATAAACAAACACACTGAAACGGAATTGTGTCAATCCGCTGAGGACAGTATAAATAAAGCATTAACTACATACCCCTCTGCTGTTGATGGTCAAAAAAGACTCCAAACTCTTTATCTCATCTTTCCTAAATCAATTAGAGTAAAATATAGTGACTCACCGCTGCACTCCAATTCTCCTGCGATGCAATAGCTGAAAGTTAAATTATAAACGAAAACAGAAACAATCAAAAAGAGGAAGAACATGAAAATTTTAACTCCTAATTATATACATTTCCTAAATTTACAGCAACGAATTGTCTAACAGTGAAGATCAAATAAGAGAACCAAATAAGAGAAAAATAAATAATCGTTTCCCCAAGAGCATGTTCAAATTGGTTTTGTTTTTGTTTTTTTGTTTTTCCCTGTACTGTTTCCTAATCTTTTCACTGAGGTATTCTTGGGACCTAAAAGAATGTTTGGAATCAAGCTGTAAAGCTAGTTCTTACATTTTCAGTTTCAAACACAATGTTTTTTGATGGACTTGCTGCTCTAGTACAGACCTCCCTTTGAAAGCCTATAAACATGATCTTACATTTATGGAATGAAAACTTTCTTTTTACCCAAAACAACATAGTGACATTTTCTGTACTGTCTTTTCCACTAAGATTTAACAAATCATTAGTCCATACGTGGATTTAATGAAAACCCAAAATAAGTAACATAAAACAGAACCTAAAGCTGACCTCCTCATTTAGAAGTAACAGAGTTAACAATATATTCATTGATTTTTTTTCTTGTTTTCTAAATAAAAATGTAAGGAACAGAACTATTGGACAGTTAGAGAACATACCATGTTCTCCCACAGTTGTCTTGAATCACTCCACCGGCTGGCACGATATCATTATAGAAGCAGGTGCACTCAGCCAAACTGACGCACTTCATAGTGTTCTCATCCAGGTAGGGAGCACTGTCCGGGCATTTGGCATAACAGCCTGTGTGTAAAAACGGCCCTCAGTTCATCTCTGTTTGCTGAAACTCCCCATACTGCATTATAGAATTGTACACTTACTTCAATGATTCCAAGGACTGAAGTAGATAACAGCATACTTTTAGTGAAAAACATATAAAATTGAACAGGATTCAGATTCGTTGGCAATGAAATATCAACCTGAGAACTTAGAAATTTCAGCTGACTTAATTTTTTCCAAAATATTTCCTAAATATTTTAAGAGATTTACTACTTTAATGACAGCCACGATGTTGAACATAACACAAGACTTGGATAAGTATGTGTCTTGAAACGTGAATGCCAATTCTAAATACTTTCATGAATACCAACTCTAAATACTGTTTCATCGGATAGATGAAGATAACAGAAATCATAATAAAATGGGCTGAGAATATCACAAAGCCTGGGATTTAACATCGATGTGACTGTCAGAAAGTTTTTGTATCACCTTGTTTTCTTGCCACTTCTTTACTTTTAGTTAAGATATGAAATGTTAAGAGTAAAGTACTTTTTAACTGTGGGTATAGTTAACTGGCCTCCATTCAAGTGAGACTATATTATATGTCGCATTCTGCAATGATAGTCTCAACAAATGCCTTGTCTAATGAAACGTATAAAGATTGCTAGTAGGATGAGACCACTATGTTCTCTCTCTCTCTCTCCTGTTAAATAGATAATTTATGTCTAGAGAAAATGTTTCTAATGTAGAAATACTAATGTCATAATAAAGATAAATAGATATTCATTAAATTACAAAATGTAAGATACTGAACTGCCAGAAACTAACATTTCCCAGTTTTAAGATATCAGTATAATCTGCACCTTTTCATGGGTATTATTAAAATATGTCTTACCTTCTAAAAGTGCAGAAAATTTCTGGCCAATTACTCGATCTTTGCATGTTTTGGCAGTCACTGTGCCACAGGGTTCATAATGCCAGCTGAATTCCCCAGGTGCATTATAATAATCACAGTAGACAGCTATGATTGAATTATATCAAATTACTTGCATTCATTATGACAATTTTCAACTTTAATTTTCCAAAGCATTTTTATGAGAGATTTTGAATGATACTAACAATAAATAGACCTAAAGTATATCATTTTGTCTTATTAAGTCCTTTGGCTGTATCCAAATTGCCATATAAACCAAAACAGTTTTTTAAAAAGGGAGGGAAACTTGTAGAATCAAAATAGCACTTTTAAAAATCTCACAATAAGATTGATTTTAAAAAGAAGAGTAAACATTAACTTTTCCAATTTTTGAGCTATTTTTGATCATACTCTATATTCATGGTTTTAATGTTTAGCCTTAAGCGAGGAAAATAAACCTCTAGGAAAATTGGTCTTTTTACATATAAATAACAGTTCCCAAATGAGGTAACTAAAGATTTCAATATAATATTCAATATAATATTTCAATATATAAAGCTGTACATAATAGACCGAATAAAATGCAGATTCAATTTCAACATTTGTCACATTTTCTCTTAAAATACCTTCCTTTGGAAGAAAAAGAGTTGACTAATCTCTACTAAAGTTACCATATTTCACACATATCAAAATTCTGTTTATATTCATATTATAGCTTATCTTGACTTGAGCACTATAAACATTTTCAAGATGATGTGTGAGGACTTCAAACAAAAGTGATATGTGAAGTAAATATTTAAGAACATCTAACTATACTAAGATAGGTAGGCAGTTCGTTGCTCATCTAAGTATGAATAAGAACTATTTTCCATCAATATTCAATCTTCCTCTGTGAACATAACTTTTGAAACTAAAATTGAATTTGGTGCACCATGTCAAGTGCTATATTAAATAGGTATTTTTTTCCACCACAAACAAACATATTAACATGTTGTTAAGCCTGTTTATGCCCAAGAATCTGTATTTTCTAGAAAATTGAGAAGATTGACTGTCTTAACAAAACGATTCTAATTATGGTTTAAAGAAGAGCTACACATGGACTTCACTTACGACAGAGATCTGGTTTTCTCCATGTGACACAGACTCCAACTGCGCTGCACGCCTCTGCGTACATTGCCACCGCCGTGCAGAATCCCAGGTACTTCCCCTCCATGTCACAGGCGCAGGCTTCCTCAATACACGCATCATAGTACTCAGTGGGGTCCACCTGGGGGGAGCGCAGCACATGAGTCTCTGGGGGCAAAGCCTGTGCCTGTCCTTGCTCTCAGGGTCCCCCTACCTTATTGTGGCACTCTCTGAAGGTGCTGTCTCGAATGATCTCACACTTCCGCACAGCCCAGGCTTTACAGTATGGATTTGAGTCACATGGGAAGGTTTGAGCAACTGTGTCTGAACATTCTTGACTTGTTTTCCAACTATTTCCAAATTCCAGTGTTCCAGCAGCTACTGATGAGTATCTTGTGGTGAAATCATCCTTCAGATCACCATTGTTATTTCCACAGAGACCACACACCTGACCCTACATAGATCAGAAAGAGTACCGAAAACGTGAGTTATGCTAGAGATACATAGACAGATAGATAGATTTAGATAGATATATGATAGAGATATTAAGATTGTATACAAGTTTATTTTAAATTCCAAATTCTGGAAGAAAACCAGAATCTGTAGATATGCTTCTCCTCCCGTTTAATCCAAGGTGTCCTATATTGCAAAATGATCTAGTACTGATCAAGATAAATGCTTTAAGAATTAAAAAATAATTACATTCACTAGCTTCAAATTTGACAGGACTGTACTCTTAGGTTCTTAGAATATTTGCTCTGAGAACTACATTAATTCTATCTATACACCAAGCAACCAAATATGGCTAAAATAGAATTCATCAGGTTTACTGCATTTATTGTCCACCAAATTCTATCATCTTTGATTACATTTAATATTACATGTGAGGTTGAACAGACAAGAAGCATTGGTCTATAATAAATATTGCCATTCTCCCACTTTCTACCTCTGAATCTGTCCTCTAACTCTCAGTAGCAAAAATGATTTCACTTCTACTATGCTATTTGCAGACTTTCCCAGTGGTTCAGTGGTAAAGAATCCACCTGCAATGCAGGAGAGTCACAGGAGTCACCGGTTCAATCCCTGGGTCAGGAAGATCCCCTGGAGGAGGGCATGGCAACCCACTGCAGTATTCTTGCCTGGAGAATCCCAGGAACAGAGGAGCCTGGTGGGCTACAGTCCATGGGGTCGCAAAGAGTTGGACACGACTGAAGTATATTATCTGTATCTGTTTGCTATTTGCTCTGTTATAGTATGTTGATATATATATATGAAAATGATATACATACATTCCAGCGTGGATCCAGTATAACAGAAATTCTTGTATTTTTGTCCCAAATTACAGTTATTCCATTTAAAAATTTCAGAATCAAGTACAGGCCAACGGTATGAACAGAGTATGAATTTCCATTGAGTTCACATTCCTTACTTTCTGTAGTTTTGACTGCTGTGACTTTACCATCATGCAAGACAATATTTTGATCCTGTAAATTAAAAGACAGACTGACTTACAGTAACATCAATCTTATTTGGCAGTTCATAATCTGAGGGGGAAAAAAATAGTACTGTACCTGAAAAGCAACTATAATTTTTCTCGAGCATGTAAGTCCATCCTCACAGCATGGGACACTTTCAGTTAAAATACGGAATGTGCCATTTTCACGACCACAATAATCCTTTAGAAATTAAATTTTAAAAATTGTTTATATCAGGAACATGGAACTCAATTACAATATTTGTATCAGACAAATATTTCTTAGACAGTGACACCTTGTACTTAATAAATTACCATATGTTACATTATGGAATTTCCAAAAGACAATGGTTATCTGTGTTGCAAATCTGTAGTCTTGGCTGAGTCCAAACCAAGTTGTTTGACTCAGTTCTTTTCCCATTACTTCCATACAAGATTAGAATTATACCATAGATGTGTGTGTAAATTTATAATCTTATAAATTATAAGATTATGTAAATTTATAATCTTAAATTTATTTCTAGATTGTTCAGATAGCTAGATAAAGATGTCTTTTTCTTCAGTGATTTATATGAAACTTGATGTTCACTCAAAACTCATGCAAAACAATCCATATTTCACCCATTACATGTTACTTAGCAAGCAGTTTAGGTATATGCAGCAAGCATGGACTCCAGAATCTGACAGATCTAGGTTTGAATATGAGCATTTTCTACCTAGTAGTTCATGTTGCTTAACCTCTGTAAACCTCAACTTCTTCATCTCCTTCATGGGGATAATAATACAAATGTTTTATATTATAAATGATTAAATGTATAGATTCACTTGGAAAAGAAGCACTCATAAAATGGTATTGTTGCAGATAGTACTGTTGCTAAAATAATGACACCCAACATTTATTGAGCACTTATTATGTGCTCCAATATTTTCTCTAATTTGGTTTCAAGTAGGGGCTATTTCCATTATACAGTTAAGGAAACTGAGACACAGAGAAATTAAGGTATGTGCCCAAAGTCACACATCTGAGAAATGGCAGAGGTAGGAGTGAAATTTAGGCCTACTGGCTCCAGAACCATCATTACATTATATTACATTTTACTGCCTTCAAGAAACATATATGTGGCATGTTTTTTTTTAAATTCACATTTTGAGAATAAAATTCTCCAGAGTTCATCTAATAATTATGAAGTAAAGAAAAATTGTTTAAAAACACACTTGTAATTACCTCGATAAGTGCATACTGGCAGAGACCATCAAAGCTGTAACTTTTTCCATCAAAAGTTCTAACATGACCGTCCCCATAGATATGACAGGTGGTTTGACATTCATTTTGTGTACAGTTCCAAGATCCTTTTATGCAAGTACTAGAAGAAAACAATAATACAGTGTGGTAATTGTATCATGCCAAGATTATGACTTAACTCATATTGCTTTTGTAAAGAATCACAAGGCATATCAGTTTAAATTTCACAGTTGTCCATTACACGATGTTCAAATTTTAATGCTGTATAAAATTTGTTTTAAAAATAGCTTTTCTAACTACATCTGACCATTATTTTCCCAAATATCCCAAAGTATGACTCCTTTCCCATAAAAATAAGAGCAGATTGTATGCTTTCTAATATCCAAAACAAATAAGACAATAATTCTTTATTATATACCATTTGTTGCAGCCGACTGAGGTGACACTTCCTTGGTCATACTCTCGTCCACCAAAAGAGCATGGGCAGTCATCAGGAAAAACACAGTTCCCTTTAGAATTTCGAACCATTCCTTCAGGACAGTAGCACCCACGTTTGCAAGGCAAGTTGTCCTATAGAAGCAAATATAAAATATACACCATGAGGCACTAGTCTAAATTCATTGCATTATCAGTGGTATTAATACTTGACAAAGCATAAATAAACCAAGTATACAGTTAGAATCAGCATTTGACAATTCAAAATGACACCCAAAAATAATATGAGCTTCGAATTATTTTTCTTTGATGTTTTAATTTCCATCTTCACCGAAACAAAAGTTTTTTTGAAATAAAAGTTTTTAAAACTCTAAACTCTAATACCATGTTACTTACATCAAAAGTAGGTATGTTCCGAGTGCTACATGTAGTATCAACTCTCCTCTGTGCCTTAGGATTCCTACAGTCAACATATTCAGCCCCTCCAGAACAATTCTCTGTGAGACAAAGGAAGTTGTTAGTCAAGGGCCTCCTGATCTGCTTATTTTAACTAAAGTAGATATCTTAAGCTTGCATCGTGATTTCAAAACTTACGTAGTGTTAAATCAATGGGAGTCTGGCAAAGAAGAATCCCATCTCTACAGACACTGGAAATAAAAGAAAATTATAAATTTAAATAAAATTTCAAAGACAGCTTAATACACTGTTATAGCAACTTTCATCCCTCATTCATAACCCCCTGCTATATGATGAATAATAAAATCAATGAGATACAGTCCCCCAAAAGATGCATGTGCATGTGCTCAATCATGGCCGATTCTTTGCAAACCACCAGGCTCCTCTGTCCATGTGATTTTCCAGGCAAGAATACTGGAGTGGGTTGCCATTTCCTGCTCCAGGGGATCTTCCCGACCCAGGGATCAAACCCGGGTCTCCTGTGGCTCCAGCACTGGTAGGTGGATTCTTTACCCCTGAGCCACCTTGGAAGCGGAAGAAAGATGCATAAAATGTAACAAATAAAAAGATACAACATGTATGCATTATAGGAATGTACAAATAAGGTTCTTAGGGACATGCAGAAAACTAAATGGAAAAGATGGCTGGATTTTGATGGATAAGAAAGTTTCAACAGATGTTGCTGATCAGATGCAAAGCTGTGACAAAGGAAAGAACAAGGCATGTTCTGATGACTTGTTTGGATAGAAGGTAGGATACATAGGGAGAAGTGGTAGAAGTAAGTTATAACCAGGTTTCAGATGGTCTCAAATGACATGCAAGTTTGTTTCTATTCTTTAGGCAACTGTCACCCTAAAATCGCTTTTTGAGCAGCTAAGTGGCACAATCAGAACAGTGCTTTAGATACGACATCCCAGTGACAGTACCGGAGACATGACAGAAAGAGAGCAAAGAAAAGTCAAGTTCACACAGTAGTCCAAAGAAGAGCTTTTAGAGATTGACAACAGGAAAATGCTAACACCATCCATAATCTGGAGGTGCTAGCCCAAGTTTTATGAAAAAGGTAATCTACCGATTCTCCAGTATTTGCTGGAGGTATCGTTAATCAAATCCCAACCAAATGTTCTGTGTACTTTGTTGATTAAAAGGAGTTGTTACATACGCTTTCCTTTAAAATGACCAAATTATTATTATTCATTGCTAAATGATACCTTTTTAAAATTAATTTACTTATTTTAATTGGAGGCTAATTACAATCTTGTAGTGGTTTTTGCCATACATCAACATAGAACTAAAGAAAAGAGAGAAGGTGCATCCAAAGATTTTTGGAATGACTGCTTCATTTTTGCAGTTATGTTTTTAAGAATTGCTATTTCTGTTCACGAAATTAGAAATGTAGATAAATTACTTTGCCCAAACTGCAGGAATCACAACCTCCTTATCCACCACAAAAAGTTATAGCTCTTCAATACCTCCTACCACCCTGGAACAAAGTTTAAATTCTGGAAAATGGCCTGGTTACTTTCTTCTTTTCCAGCACAATCTTGTGTAACAACAACCGACATGTACAATACTATTTTAAGCATTTCCTATATTACTGCATTCTGTTTCCTTGACTGGAAGTCACTCTTCACACTCCAATTTTGTCAGAAAAAAGATTCATCCCTTAGGAAAACTGAAATGCTGATCTCTTCTGAGAAGTTGTGTTTTTCTTTTTTTCTTTTTTAAAATCTCCCGAGGTAGCAACTAGCCCTTGCTGGTACCATATGATAGTATATAAACCTCTTTGCAATAGTCTGCACCATGCTTACTCTGAGGCCAAGACAAAGACCACTCATCTTTGCAACT
This sequence comes from Odocoileus virginianus, assembly GCF_023699985.2. NCBI lineage: Eukaryota > Metazoa > Chordata > Mammalia > Artiodactyla > Cervidae > Odocoileus > Odocoileus virginianus. The sequence continues at coordinate 37,278,789 of NC_069697.1, forward strand.
CCAGTGCTTAGCACAAAGCCTGGCACACAGTAGGCATTTATTGAATAACTGTTGGTTGAATGATAAATGCTGAGAGACACTAGGAAGCATTGCCTGAATATGAAATTGCTTTGCATTCTCTGTACATAGAAGCTGCTAGAATATTTTTCTACTGTCATTTAAAACCAAACATGAGTGGGATATATAAGCAATGGCCATTACAGTGAAATGTACACTCCAGGTAATATTAAACTTTAATGAGAAATACAAAATTTAAAATGTGGCAGGTCTAAAGAAGATTTCATCCAAGCAAAAGACTATTTCTTTGAAAAGCAAAGTCTCTTGATTTTAAAGTCATAACAATATATGTGGAATTTCCATACCATTTGTTGTCATCAATATGGATGAGTTTGCCTGGTTGCACGACCTCATCATTTATATAGCAGTCACACTGAGATTTTGAAACACAATTTCCTTCATTATTCTTGTACATTTCATCAGGGCAAGTGCATCCATCAACTGGAATGCCTTCCATATCACAGCTCTTATCTCTCTCTGACAATGATCGGCAAGAACTATTGCAGGTTTTTACATTGTACTTGAAAACTAGGCCACTAGGACAAGATTGATCTGTTGGTATAGGGAAAATATGGTCAGCATGCAAATATCCAGAGTAATTAGTAATCTTAATTCAATTTGATGTTTACAGTATTATAGTGAATTGACCATAATTGAGTTATGAATAATAAAGGAAAAGGTACTTGTCTTTTTTTTCTGTCAGTATTGAGACACTGCTATAATGTCGACACATTCTGCTGGAGATAAAGCCCATACACAAGATAGATAGTTCATTGCTCTCAGGCAGCTTATATTCCTTGGGAAAAGACAATCGTGGTAAATGCTAAAAAGCAAAATAGGAAGCTCTGAATGTGTATAGCTGGGAACCTGCCCTTAGTGAAGAGGAGGGACAGATAGACAGCATGAAGATGGGAATTCTATATCTGGAGAACAACTTAAGTTAGAAGAGAAGGGAATTCTTTCAAAGAGCAAGTAAGAGAATAGAAACTATAAACCTTGTAAGCAGTTTGGTCTTTAGCCTGAATGCCATAAAATGCCACTGACCTGTTTTAGACTGAAATGTCACATGATCAGGCTAGTTTTATTTGGTTTTACTTTAAAGATTATACTGATTTCTCTGTAGAAATTGAATTAGAGGGAACCAAGACTGGATATTGAAAGAAGCTACTACAATCATCCAATAGGAAAAATCATGGCTCTTGAACTAGGTTGGTGGCAACAGAGATGAAAATATATGAATGGATTTGAGAGTAATTTTGGAAGTGAACTTAGACCTTACTGATTGACTAGAAGTTGGCTATACAGTATTAAGCACGATCTAGAGAGATGCATTTCCCAAAAGCTTTTCTGAAGTCATATTTGAAGAATGCAGTAGCTTTCTTTTTCATTCAATGAAGTATTTATCAGCCTTCTACTAAGATTTTTTCACTTTTTTCTTTCACTGATTATAGTCAATTTACAATATTATATTAGTTTCAGGTGTATAACACAGTGATTCAAAAATTTTATAGGTTATATTCTGGTTTATAATTATAAAATATTTTATATATATCCTGTATTGTACAATATACACTTGTAGCTTATTTATTTTATATACAATAGTTTGTACCTATTAATCCCTATATTTTTCCTCTACCCTTCCCACTGGTAACCACTGGTTTGTTCTCTATATCTGTGAATTTATTTCTTTATTGTTACATTCACTAGTTTGTTTTATCTTTCAAATTCCACTTAAAAGTGATAACATACCATGTTCTTTCTCTGTCTGACTTTAGGGTAAAAATTTTTTAAAACAAAGCAAGATTATTTTTCTGGTCTCATGGCATGTGGGATCTTAGCCCATAACTAAAGATCCAACCTGTGCCCCCTGAATTAGAAGCACAAAGTTTTAATCTCTGGACCACTTGGGAAGTCCCCAAAGTATGAATGCAGTAATTGATTCCCTAATTTACTAACTTATTTCTTCAAAATAAGTTACTAACACGACTATCAGTTAAAATGTAGTAGAAGTCAGAACATTATTTAAATTTCAGCATATAAAATTGAACAAAAATATATATTTATATATAAATGCACATATATTTTGGTCTTATTAAAATATAAATGTATTTAATCAAGATATAAGAAATAAATCAATAAATCAATATGCAAGGATTAAACAAACATGTTGTTGTTTAGTCAGTAAGTCATGTTTGACACTTTGTAACACTGAGGACTGTTGCCTGCCAGGCTCCTCTGTCCACGGGATTTCCCAGGCAAGAATACTGGAGTGGGTGCCATTATTTAAAAATAAAGAAAATCATCTTTGAAAGAACCAAATACAAATTTGTAAATACACACACCTAAACTACACATTAAATTAAACTACATACTAAATTAAACTACATATGGATGTGAGAGTTTGACTATAAAGAAGGCTGAGTACCAAAGAATTGATGCTTTTGAAATGTGGTATTGGAGAAGTCTCTTGAGAGTGCTTTGGACTACAAGGATATCAAACCAGTCCATCCTAAAGGAAATCAACCCTGAATATTCATTGGAAGGACTGATGCTGAAGCTGAAGCTCCAATACTTTGGCCACCTGATGTGAAGAGCCAATTCATTAGAAAAGACCCTGATGCTGGGAAAGATTGAAGGCAGGAGGAGAAGGGGACAACAGAGGATGAGATGGTTGGATGGCATCACCAACTCAATGGAAATGAGTTTGAGCAAGCTCCAGGAGATGGTGAAGGACAGGGAAGGCTGGCATGCTGCAGTCCCTGAGGTTGGTTGCAAAGAGTCAGACACAACCGAGCGACTGAACAATAGCAACAAACTACACACACACACACACACCTGTTGTAAAGCTGAGAAGAAAGTAGAGCTATCTAAAGCCTCTATTCTGCTTACCACATAGCCCAGTTCTCCATCCTACCATGGAAGTTTCCTTCTCAGCACATGCTTTCACGTAGTTGCCTAAAATTGTACACAGGCAATCTTGGCTATTTTCACAAGTACAAGTGTATTTTTTGCATTCCTTTAAAATAAGAAACAAATTTATATTATGAAAATATTCAGAATAGATAAACTGGTATAACAAAACAGTTTATAACCACTCCTCTTCTGGAAAATATTTTGTCCTTGAAACTTTTGGAATTATTTTATGTCTCAAAATATGCAAATTAGAAAATCAAATATTAACTGAGTTTTCCAAGAACTTAGAGAAACTTATTCAAGATTTTCCTCTTGTGGGGTTATTTTCTAGTCCCTCTTTTTTGAGTTGGTATACCTAACAATTGAATAAAGTAATATAATCCAATTTAAACTTAAATGTATGTCTTAATCTACTGAAAATGACTGCTATTTGAACATTTTTAACATCTAATGCTTCCTTCCTTTAGTATTATAAAAATATTTCTCAAAAAGGGCTGTTAGTGTTAGACCTTCACATACCTCATGATATGGTTTAGGGTCCACGATTGAATGGCAAGAAGCAAAAGGACCAGTCAAATCAAGAAGAATTCCACAGTGTCTTTCAGCAAACCGTTCTGAAAGAAAATTAATGCACCCAACACTAGATTAAATATCATAAATTTTTAATTAAAAGAGAGAGTGTAAATTTTTTAAACTATCCTCTGATTTGTGTCTTTATTAAAACAATTGGTTTTTAAAGTGTTATGCTATAATTTGTTATCACTGTATGCAAAAAAAGCATGATGTAATAAGAAACAAATCTTTATTAGGTTTGGACTTTTATATTAAATCAGTTAACCTTTTTCTGAAGTGCAATTTCTATATAAAATATGAATAAGGGAACCATATTATTTAGGTAACTTTAGTTTACAATACATATTTATGTTAAATTATGAAAGGTCGGTACTGTCACCCCAGAAGGCCAAATCTGTGTTTCTGAAGGTCATAAATTATGACAATCATTATCAATAATTAAAATACAATAACTTCATTTAGCTGCTTAATTGATACTAGGTAGATTTATCAATAGTCTTCTGTTAAATTAATTGAAGAGAAAATTCACAAAACAATACATTAAACAACATTTAAGTCAAAAATGTTTTGCTTGGTGATTTGCAAATTCTCAAGGATGATGACCATGCCTAGCACAAGCATTGCTAGAATTTTTTTTAACTATTTGCTGATTGACTTTTAAAAGTGACCGTCACCAAAAAGCAATAAAGGACAATGACCCAACCTATTAAAAGGACATTGAGGCCAATTATTCTTAAAATTTGGACAAACTTGCAACCAGGTATCAATGCTCTTATGTAAATATTACTAGCATCTTATTATTGTCTAATTTTCTGTATTTTATGTTATTAAGTTATATTTAAAGCACTGAAAATTAAAAGAGTTATATCTCTCAAAAGTATTAACATATAGTCTGCTTAACATAAACTGGCTTGGTTTCTTATGAGATATATATATTTTTTTACCTATTCTCATTTTATTTTCATTGCAACACCCACAAAATAAAATAATGACAAAACCTTGAAATGTGCATTATCATACTGATGTTAATGCATTTATCAACTCATCTTTTAAATCAAAACAAATAAATGAAACTTCAAAAGGAGTCACTTTAGTAGTTTATAAACTGATCAGACATTTGTTTCAAGTAAGCACATTAAGAAATAACAAATTAACATTTCATTATAATACATTTTAACTTACCTTCCATTGCATTCCATTATTTATGAAAGAAGCAACATAAAACGAAGCATATGTTAAAATCAATGACACTAGAGGAACAATTAGAGAAATACTGGGACTCAAAACACTTGGATTACACCTTATTGAGAACACCCTATCTAAATCTCCATTATCACCATCTACATGAATGGGAATAATAACCTCATCCACATCCTTCACCACTCTTTGTAGAAATAAATTGAATTATCAATAATATGTATGAAAGTCCTTGGTAAGCTGAATCATATAAGTGTACAGTTTTTCCACTAAAATCTCTATTTGGGGATTGGTATAACTAATATACATGATGGCAGTGGTTAGGAGACCTGGATCTAACTACAGCTGTACCGTGAAGTGTCTCAGGAATTTGGGTGAGGGTTGCTATTCAAAGAAATGATCCTTTATACAACTATATAAAATAGAAATAATAATAACAGAAGTGATGAGTGAAGTCTCTTCTAACCCTATTATCTTAAAACTATGGAGGAAACTGTATATGGAGGAAAAGAATGGGTAGAGAAGACAACAGTGTCTCTTCCTCCATCTATTCCCGAATGAGAAGCTTGTTTTCTGAAAGAGTCATCAGCCAGTCAAATTGTTTCTCCACTGTTCCCTCTAAAACTGAAAAAGTTCACAAACACTAGCTGAAAACTGGATTATCTAGTAGTCTCATATTATTACCAGAATAAGTTTATAATTCCAGTGACAAATATCTAATTACAGAGTTTGAGGTTCAATAAACAATACCTTTTTCTATACTGATGCAAGAAGCAGTGCTAGCTTTAGGACAGGGCATCATTTCCCAAGAACTAGCAAACGCCTGAGAGGTCTTTTCTAATATGTTCTGACTTGACATGAAATCATCCTCTGCTCTGTTGTTGTGGGAACCACAGAGTCCTGCAGAAAGCACAGAACAGATGTTAGCATCGTCTCACCTTTGGATTCACATTCAGTTCTTTGCTCAAATCAAACCATGCATGAGCCACATGAGAGTATGTCTTGGTTAGTCTTTATACACATAAGTAAAATTTCATGACACATCAGGTTAATACTGCCATTTATAATTCCGGGAGCACTGAAACACCATTTGACATGAATATTATTTTCTTCCTGTTTGTTGCTGTAACTTAACCTCCTTTGACAAGGCTTTAGAAAGCATGCCTAAAGTAGAAAGTTTATGACTGCACATTTTCAGTTTCATTGTGAAGAGGTGAATCATGTTAAGAGCTATCTGCCTTTCTTATCTGGACCCTACTGACCCTTGACTTAAACATTTTTTTTGCCTATGTATAAATAAGTCAAAAATGTTCACTTGTTAAGCAAAAGTATCTTGCAAAAACTTAGATGGTTTTAAATGAGTAAATGTGGAATTTGCCAAGGTTTCTTTGTTTTGTTTGATATTTGTGACAGTATGTAAAAACTGATTTCTGTAATAGAATACCTCAGTAAAATAGAAAACCTCAGTAAAAGAAAGATAATCTATGAGCAGAAAGACAAGTTGTAAAACAACTTGTATTTGGAAATTGATTTTCAAAAGATTTATAATATTTGCATTTATTCTTCCACAAGTCAGTTTTAGTAACATATTAGCAAACTGATATATAGCATATATTATCAAATCTCACAATAAATCCTTAATTTAAAAACCTTAAGATGTTTAAATTGTTGAAAACCATTAGGAAATAGATTTTGTAATAAATAAAGCTATCTACACTGTATGTTCAGTTATTTTACTGCAATATGGAAGGAAAGATTAAGTTAAAATGCTTTACAGTCTAATATTAATGGAGACAACTGAAAATTACAGCAGATGGTTACACTATTGCTTTGGAAATAAAAACATATCTATGAGGTACCATCTCATGACAGTCAGAATGGCTGCTATCAAAAAGTCTCCAAACAATAAATTCTGGAGAGAGTGTGGAGAAAAAGGAACCCTCTTACACTGTTGGTGGGAATGCAAACTAGTACAGCCGCTATAGAGAACAGTGTGGAGATTCCTTAAGAACTGGAAATAGAACTGCCATATGACCCAGCAATCCCACTGCTGGGCATATACACCAAGGAAACCAGAATTTAAAGAGACACATGTACCCCAATGTTCATCGCAGCATTGTTTACAATAGCCAGGACATGGAAGCAACCTAGATATCCATCGGCAGACGAATGGATGAGAAAGCTGTGGTACATATACACAATGGAATATTACTCAGCTATTAAAAAGAACACATTTGAGTCAGTTCTAATGAGGTGGATGAAACTGGAGCCTATTATACAGAGTGAAGTAAGTCAGAAAGAAAAACACCAATGCAGTATATTAATGGATATATATGGAATTTAGAAAGGTAATCATGACCCTGTATGCAAAACAGTAAGAGACACAGATATAAAGAACAGACTTTTGGACTCTGGGAGAAGGCAAGGATGGGATGATTTGAAAGATTAGCATTGAAATGTGTATATTACCATATGTGAAATAGATGACCAGTCCAAGTATGATGCATGAAACTGGGCATTCAAAGCCACTGCACTGGGACAACCCAGAGGGATGGGATGGGGAGGGAGGTGGGACAGAGGTTCGACACGGGGAAACACATGTACACCTGTGGCCGATTCATGTCAATGTATGGCAAAAACCACCACAATATTGTAAAGTAATTAGCCTCCAGTTAAAACAAATAAATTAATGTAAAAAGTATCTATAGGACTTACCTACAGTATCTGTGAATTGGTTAGGTGGCACAGAAACATACAATTGCATCACAGGAAAAATTTGAATTTGCATTTTTCCATGAAAGTATGTTTCTGCTTGAAGGTATGAGGAAGATGCATTGAAGATCTGTATTTGGTCTGTTAAAGTAATAATTTATATTAATAGCAATAATTAATATGTTAAACAGTTTTTATTTCTTAAAATGCCTATATACTGAATATATTTTTAAAAACAGAAGCATTTATAGCATAGCTAAAAATGGAATAAAGTAATGCATTTTATGTTTATAATATTTTAAATATCATTAAACTTACCTGAATAATAATAACCTTGATCTCCAAGCTTGTCACTTGTGACTGTTCCATCTCTATTGAACACGTATTTGTCAACTTGAGCAGACTAATATTTAAAGCATATTGTTAGTTCATTTTAGTTTTCAATATGAATATATCTAAGTATAATATTAATAAATTGAACCTGAAATTTTTCCCATAAAGCTTCACTGTAATAGACTAACTTATAAATGTCTAAAACATTAAACATTTTTAAAGCATTTCTTATATCAATTCTTAAAGGAGGATTATAAAGGACTTTTCAGCCCTGATTCGTAGATGAGGAAGCTAAAACCCAAGAAGATAACTTGGATTTCCAAAGGTCAACCCACTTGTAAGTAGCAAAGATCAAGCTAGGTACTCTCCGTCCCTATGTAGGTCATCTCCAGTTAAAGTAGTAGTCCCAAATACATGAAATTCTAAGCAAATATAACTGTCTTCTTAAAAGGGCCATAGATTTTAATAATCTAGTAAGTGTAAAAGGTTGACCTGTAATTAGCACCTTAGTTATGCGCCTATGTTAAATGATATTCATAAGGATCCTTAGAACTATACAGGTCTCCCAGAGACTTTATCAATCTCATTTATGGTTTTAATTTCACAGTGAAGTCTCTCTTTTTCAACCTCCAGAATTCTGAATTTGTAGAGTAATTGACTTGAGTTTGCTTTAGGAAGCTGATTACTTACCGAATTCAAGAGGAGTGTAACACTATTTAAGCACGTTCCTGACTGACCACTTGGACATGGACGAAGCTCAACACTAATAGACCAATCTTTATCCTGTTAAAAAATACATTTATTAAATGTTCATTAAAATCTCATTTGCATTTTTAATATGCAAAAGCTTTACATTCAATCAGTCTGCTCCGAAACTAGAAACCTAGTTCAGTCCAGGGGACAGTCTAGGATTGGCCAAGAGTTTTACAGATGGTCCAAGTGTTTTGCATAAGATATAGGCTATCTAAATAGTCTATGATTTGTGGATTCTCTCATTAACCTTTTTTTCCTTTAAGCTCTACTTTTTGTCTAGTCTCTATGGGAATTGTGCTGCATTATTGAGCCTCATAGGACTTAAAGGTAACACAGCTTGTTTATTCTCTGGAAAATCCATGATGTCAACTTAAATCCAATGAGAGAAACATTTAATTTGTAAATGCATAATATAAGTCATGTCAAATATTGACTTCCAGTTCTTATTTCAAGATTTAGGAATCTCTAATCTATATGAAGCAAATATTCTGTATATTTTTATTTATTTCCCTCTCACTTTGCCCATCCCCTAGCTTCATGGATTATAAGAAGAGTATTCAAAAAAGGAAAGGAGATTTGGAAAACTGACTTTCAATAACAGTAACTATATTTTTCAGACACTGGTCCCCATCTCTCACTTCAGGAGTCACAAATTCTACTCATCTTTGTTTCTAACCAGGAAGATTAAGTAAAATTGCTTATTCTCATGCCAGTGAAAGGCACAACCTACAAAATGGAATCTTTTATTGAAATTTTACTTAAAATTTTAATACTGAAAAGAGTTTAAATGTAAGGATAACCTCTATCATACTGTTATATTATAAAACTAAATAACACATTATGAAAACTAAATATAAATGTAAAGGAATAATGAAAAAAGAGGAAAATACTTTATGGAAGGTAAAAGATAGTTTCATTTGAGGCACTAGTGAACACATACAAAGAAAAGTAGAAAAAGGAAATCTTTTCCTGATATATTTAGAAAATTAATAGTAATAAAGATTTTGATTGTTTTTGTTTAGCAAAGAATTTCTAAGGAACACAGGTAATAATGATTGTCAATGTCAACATGTGACACAAAGCAGATACTGAAATACACAACCAATGATAGAATGGTTGTTATTTTTTAATCATAAATAAAGATGAAGATTGTGTTTAAAACTAGTAAGAAAAAACTTGGTGTCCATATCAGTTTTCTCAAGTGTTGCAGACTATTACATACATGGATGGCCAAAAAGTGACAGTTTCCAGGATGGTTGTATTTAACGCCATCAAAGGTAGTAATCAAACTTCCTTCTATCTTACATCTCCCAGGGCATAATGTTTTAGTGCAAGACCACTTTGCTTCTTGGCATGTGCTGTTAAAATGCAATGGTTATGAAAAGGTCATCAATTACATTTTCTTTATAATAAATACTACAACATGAAAAAAAATCACCACTTAAACATCTAGTTAGGTTTTATTATACCATCATCATTCCCCTCCCAACATCTCAGCCTTGATAAAATGTCTTTCAGACAATGGTATCCTAGTAATTTGTTTTGTATTATTTTTTAGTCTCAGTCGTGTTTGACTCTTTGTGACCCCATGGACTGTAGCCTGCCAGGCTCCTCTATCCACGGGATTTTACCAGGCAAGATTATTGGAGTGGGTTGCTATTTCCTCCTTCAGGAGATCTTTGTAACCCAAGGATTGAATCCATGTCTCCACACCTCCTGCATTGCAGGTGATTCTTTACCGCTGAGTCACCAGGTAGTTCTAATTCCATTGAACAAAATAACTTCTGCCTGCTCTGCTCAGTATAACATGGCCTCCCACATTGCAGACAGATTCTCTACCATCTGAGCTACCAGGGAAGTCATAAAGAGACATATAGTTATTGATTATGTGAAATGTGGCTGTCAGGCCAGAATGAGATCTTCTGTAAATGTAAAATACACACAGACTTGTAAGAATTAATACTGAAAAAGATGGTAAATCCTCTCAACATTTCATAATAATTTTATGCTGAAATGATAACATTAATATTTTGCATATGCAAAGTTGTGTGCTTTAGTTGCTAAGTCATGTCTGACTCTCTTGCAACCTTGTGGGCTGTAGCCCGCCAGGCTCATCTGTCCATAGGATTTCCCAGGCTGGATTGTAGTTTCCTTCTCCAGGGGCTCTTCCTGACCCAGGGGTCAAACCTGCGTCTCCTTCATTGGCAGATGGGTTCTTTATAACTGAGCCGCAGGGGAAGCCCATATGTAAAGCCCATGACTATGATTAATTCCACTTGTTTGTTTCTTTGTGCTTTTTAAAAATAATCAACTGAAAATGTTAAATTATACATGCAGATCATATTTGTGATTCACATTATATTTCTCTTGAACAGCATAACTATATACATTCAATAAATTATAGCTCTTGTTTTCCATAATATATTATTAATACATTATTATTTCCATAATTATTAATATATTATTAATATAAAATATGTATATTTATTATAAATTATATTATATATTATATTATTTATATATAATATATTATTATATAAAATATATAATTATATATAATGCATTATATATTATTACATTATAACATATATAAATATTAAAATGTTTATAATATAAAATACTTAATAATATATTAGTATATTATTAATATATACATAATACATTGCCTATTTGCTGAGAAAATATTACAATAAAAATGATACATTAGTTTTCATTGAGTCAGATTATTTCCCCAGAAGGACAAAGTACATTTCTAGAAAGTCCCTTGAATTCCTGCAGATATTTTGAGTTCCAGAGAAAAGTCATAATGAGGGATAGGGAAAGCTCTCTGGTCAGCATTTTGTCCTGAACTTAAAAGTAAGAATCAGTTATTCAACTAAAAGAGAAATAATCTACACTATCTTTGACACATTAAAATCCACTCTCAATCAAATATAGCTTCACCTATGTAACCTCATATAAAAATTATTTGAAAATGGTTGTTTGTAATTGTATATTTTAAAAATATTCTTGAATATTAGCATAATTATTATTTCATTATTGTAACCATAATTTTGTATTATTCTTTCCTCTGTTTTTCAACCACCAATTGGTTTACTCTTCAAAACATTATTTCAGCTCCTAAAAAACATTATCTTTTAAAGATACACAGAAATCTAATATATTTTACATGAAACACACAAAAATTCCTCAAAAAATGAAAGAATATAAACACAGAAAATGCCAAGAGGTTGAATTTTGTTTCTGAAAAGTTTAAGTGTGGATTTAAGGAATTATTTCAAGTTACACTAAAATATTAGTATTATTTCACTATCAATAAAATATAGACAAAAGGCACACACATACCACACAGAACCACAAGAACCTTCGCGGACTTCTCCTGATTGATATACCTTTCCACCAGATTCACAGGGACAGTCAGACTTCAACACACATCTCCCTTTCTCTCCAATATCATCCAATAGATAACCTAGAGCACATTATATAAGATTAATCTCCAATACTCTACAAACATCAGTAAATTCTCAAGCAGTGTATTGAGAAATCACTTTTGAGGTTGTTCTTTCAAGTGTAGACATACACTTAAAATAATTTCTATTTAAGAAATTTGAAAACTGGCAAGGGTATAGTTAACTTTCGGAACCACACAGTAGTCCTATTGAGCCCAGCATAGGGCTAGGAGATCATCTGTGTAGTATTATAGAGATAGAAATGCACATTAACTTTAAAAGTACCTCTACCCCCCCTTCCTATATGTTAGAAGGATAGATTATGAATAGGTGATAATTTATTCAATAAATATCTTGTTAGAAACAAGATCTCATTATGACTGTGTAACTCCATTTTCAAATGTTTTACCTTCTGGGCAGGTGCAACCACTCACACATTCAATGTCTTGAAAAGGAGCCACATTAGAACAAGTTGCAGGATTTGAGGGACCACATTCTTTGTAGATGTGCTTTTCTGGGCAAATAGGTTTTTCTGGAGAAATATAGAAATATGCATACATAGAAATCAGAGGAAAAGATATGTGATAAATATATAACATTCTAATGAGGATCTTTTAGAGTAGGCATCTAAATTTCAAGATATGGGTCAATTTTTAAAGATACTCAGTAACTAAATTATGCCAATTTCCTATGCATTACTTTATGATACAATATTTAATTTGAAGAAAATGTATATTACGTAGTATCATTTTACCTTACTTTGACATTGATATTCTATTTATATTTTAACTTAAAAGCTTGAACTAAGTATAAATGAAAGTATATTCAGATTTACATGAAACTCATTTAGATTTTCTAATTTTCTGAAAAAAATACTTACTAGTCAACATACTTTTGATAACCTTCTAGCTTTTTTTATGGAGATTTTACAGAGTTTCACAAAATTATTTATTTTTCCCAGTGATTTTTGCTAATTATAAAGCCTATAAAGTCCCTAATTATATCTTAACACAAAGCACTTATGACAAGTCACTCCACAAAATGGACCTCAATCTCTTCACAAGTACATGTCAGAGACAAGACCTTTCTTTCACCCATGAGGTTCCTTCCAGGAGTTATAGGTATTTGAGAAAATTACTTTGAGACACAGCTCAACTTTAAATGTTATAGAATCTTCTTGATTTGGAGTCTACAATACATTTAAAACCTACCGCAAACCACATCAGGATCATTTCTCCAGGATTCAAAGATGCCAGGGCCATCCGAGGCACAGAGGCGGGACAGTTCTGAGTAAGTGTCACATGTGGATGTTTTGTCTCTACTTTGGCAGTACTCATCAATGCAGATCATTTTGTAGTCACTGGATAAAGTGCTAACCTTTCCACATTTCTCAAAATAGGTTCCAATAATTTTGTTACAGTACTGCAAAATAAAGCATGTAATTTTATTAAAGCAACAGAAAAATGAGGAATCAAAGGAGTATTTAGGGAAAGGTAAGTTCAGAGGGGGGGCGTTTGTACAATAGCCTATAGCTTCGACAGGGAAAGTTCTTGAACACTGATTGAAATGGGGAGTTTTGAATTATGACAGTTCCTATAGTGACTGCTAACTGAAAACTTCACCTCTGATAATAGGTAGTGACTTCAAAAATTGTACCTAATTTCATCCAAAATTTCTCTAAAGGGGACATGAAGTTCAGAACTCAAGAAAATGGAAAATATGAGAAAAGATTGTCCATGCCAGAGACTGGGATAGAGGATGATTGAAACCACAACAGACAGAAGGGTATTAACCCTTTAGCTGTCAGTCTGCTTATATAATATTTGATGAGCAAACAAATAAAATAGATTAATTCTGGGCTTTCTTGATGGGGATCATGTAAGCTGCTCTGGAAACAGCATATTTGTTATCACGTTGGTTAAGTAAATAAAGACATTACTATCAAGCAAAGAAGTTTTTAAATTTTTTTTTTAAATTTTAACATGCTTTAATTAACACGCAGCTGTTTTCTATTTTAATTATGTTTGTTTTCAGAGAAATACAAAAGCTGCTAGCAAGCAAATACACAATTTCCACCAAGTAATCCCCAGGACAACTGATAGCATTCTCCAAGTGAGGTATAAAATTAAGTGAAATGAAATCTCAAAGACTTCTTTTTTTTAATCAATGAACTTTGGTTGGCTAAAAAGTTTGTTCAAGTTTTTCTGTAAGACATTACAGAAAAATCCAAATGGGCTTTTTGGCAAACTCAGTATTATTCTTTGTGTATCTTTCTCACTAGGTAAGAGGCTCTTTTAGAGCAGAAACTAGAACTTTGTGGTCTCTAGGCTTAACACAATGTCTCATACATAGTCTTTAATATAATTTTATGTACTTATTCAGCTAACACATTTGAGCAACCAGGAGTAAGCTCTCACACACTGTGTAACTACCACAACAGTAAAACATATGAGCTCTGTTACAGAGCTCATAATCTCATAGGAAACGTGTAAGAAAAGCATGAGGCATTTTTATAGATCATAAATTCTAATAACTGGCATAGGGTAAAAGAGAAAAGAGAAAGTAATTCTAACTGCAAAGATCAAGGAGTACTTCACAAGTAAGATAGCAGATGATCTTATACAATATTATGGTTTAATTTACTTTGATAGAAGCTGACAAGATGTTATAAATACAACATTCGTTGTAAACAAAACATGTTTCTTCTACCTATACAATTCATACATATCTTGATCTAGAGAATTTTACTCTAGATTGAAATAAGTATATGTGAAAATTCCTTCAGTCATCAAATGAATGAAATCTACCAAAATCAACATTCAGAGAATCATGGTAAGTGCAGAAAATTCAAAGCAAATGATGAATATTTTCAAGTGGTGTAGTCAAAAAGTGATCTGTAACTTTTTCAGAAAAAAGATAAAGTATACTGGAGGTGACAATTCAGACTGGCTGTCTGAAGCAAAAGTAAGGTAGAGAGAGCAGAAAAGTAGTTCTTGGGAACACACTACAGAATTTCTAAACTGTAAAAGTCAAGCCAGTCCCCACTGAGATAATTATGGAGAGGTGAAGCATGTCAGTTTACAGGCCAACTAAAACACTGTTCAAAGGAAATTAGAATTATTATACTAATATATAGTAAGTATCATAATGTTTTAGGGAAAAAATACTTATTGAAGCATCTACAACCAGACTATAAAGCTGAGAAACAGATCATGCGGACATTGGAGAAGAAGCAGTTGCAGAATTCTAAGAATAAGGTCTCTGTGTTAAGAAGAGAATGCTGGCTATTTAAACTGAAACCAAAGGGACTATTGCTGAAGTCTGCTATTAGATGAAATATGAATTTATTACCTGTACTCCATCTTCACAAACTTCATAGCTTTTACTAACAGCTTTGGAACAATCACCAGGAATTTTACTATCGGCAATGTGCTCACTGATATCATCTCCTTAAAAAGAAAGCAATGTTAACTTCAAGATATTAATTATATATGTGCATTATTTTCAAGATAAATATAGACTTGACAATATAAACATATATTTTAACAATTAATCATTCTTTATACAAAGGCAAATTGTTAGCTTTAGATTTATCCAAAATCAAATAATTGCAATTTCCTTTTGGGAGGGAGTTTTCTTAGATAAATGCATTGAAATCCTACCTGGAGTGCTGTTGAAGTTACCACAAAGACCACAAGTTGGATACTGCTTGTGAAGAGTGAGCTTTAAAAAAATTACATGTACATTTATAAAATATTGAAAATATCTCAAGACAAAATTTAAACAAATGGAAAGATAGAGCTTCTTCATGTTCAATTTTACCTAAGCTGGTTACTTAGTAATATATCACAGAATCCTTTCTAAATGATCTGAATTTAGAATTTGCAAAGATCTGACTTCACCTCTTACTGACTATGTCTTTGGTTAGATTATTTAACTTTTATTATCCTGAATTTCCTGAGTCCCATTATCTGTAAAATAAGATTACTAATATTATGTACTTCAAGATATTTTAAATATTAGATTATGCTTAGTACAGTCCTTGATACACAAAGATTTCTCAGTAAACCTTATCTCTTATTTTCCTTGTATTATATTATTTTTATAACTGAAAGTAAAGAACAAAATGAACAGGACTATAGAAACTCATAGGTGGACTTACTGAGAGTTTGTTGTTTTTGTCCCACATTAAAGACAGGATTCCTCTTCGACTATTCAGAACATTATGTTCTCCATATTTTTTAATGTGAATCAACTTATTGTTATATGGTATCTGAACACTGAAAAGTATAAAATACAGTTACATATAAAAGATAACAGTATTATTGCATCAAACTTTTTCTGATAATTCATGTTTCTATATTTAGTATCATAAATAATACTGCTGGTAAATATTAAAGGTTTTTCTAGTCATTTCAGAAGGGACACAATGACTTTTTTCTGATTTTGGAAAGACTTTTAAGAAACAATGAATAAATCTTTGGGGCTCTGGAGAAATGAACAAGAAGAAACTGATTCGTTATAAGAATAAAATGATTAAATAATTTGAAATGTTCATAAGTAGCCTATCATATCTCATTTTCTTATCCTGAAAAGCATTGAAATACGTCATCCCTTCCAAACATAAATTGCTACTTCTAAAAATAATGGCCTAAGTTTCAGTGTATTGTGAAACCTCAAGTTTTTATTTAGCATTAAACATACAAATGAAAGTTGAAATATTCTATTAACGGTTTCATTGAATATGTATGTTGCCCCAAATCTAGACTCAAAACAGTCAAACAACAGGACTACTCTGTTTTTTACCACCTTGTTATAGGACTAAATCCCATATACAGCAAAGTCTTACATGTGTAACAAGATCTTTTTCTAAATGTCAATATGAGCACCAAAATAAGAAAAGAGTAGTATATCTTCCCCAATCAACCTTTTTTCCCCCTTTTTTGCTCAGGTTACTTCAAAATATTCTACATACTTTATTCAAAACACTATGACATTTACCTTTCACCATTAACTAAAAGTATATCACCAAAGATAGAGACATCATTGTTGTCAATTATAACTGTTATTTTTTCAATCTCACTATCATTGTTTCGTTTGATCTCAATATTGAAATCTCCTCCCGATTCAACACAGTGACGGCAGAAAGTATACGTGCATGAAGACTCAAAGGAAAAAACACGACCGTTGAAAGCTTTATATGCTCCTTTGCCCCAAGTAGAAGCTTCACCTACAAAATATTTAGGGTAAAATATTCATTATTATTTAGAACAATTAATGTAGCTTAGTGTTTATTTTTTAAGTGTTTATGTGCCAAGAAAAATATTCACTGAAAGGTACCTGTCTCACATCCATCTTAAATCTGCAATTTTCTTTCCTACATACTGCAAAATGTGTTAAAAGTAATACCTGAATTCTTGGAAATACCCAAAGTTGGGTATTCCTGCTAAAACAAAAGAAGAAAAGCATCTTGTTTCCCCGTGGGAAAGGGGAACTGTCTCTACTGCGGGAGAGGATATATGGAAGGAAGCTAGTTCTGTTTGCTTGTTTCACTTTTTATAGAGATAATCTTTCTAATGTTGTCTGAGTGGGTTACCATTAATATTGGATGTGTCACAACTAAAAAATAAATTTTAAATAATTAAAATGTGAAAAAATATTAAATAAGTGTAAATAAGTATATTCTTTCTATACATATATATGTGTATATATATATATATGTGTGTATGTTTATCTGTGTGTATGGTGTGTCTGGGTGTATAAAACAGATAGATGACAGGAAAATTTTTTAAACTGATTTCAAATTTTCTTTACTTTGAAACCTCATTAGGCACTGGCTGATGGGCATATAAATACATATACAAATTAGAAATAAATCTATTACTTACCAATAATTGCATTTGTTTCTGAGTATTTCGGCGTTGCTTCTGGAATATGGGATCCTTTTTCTATTCAACAAAATGAACAGATTACCTAAATTTCTAATATGTATTGGCTTTAAATATATAGGATATTTGGTCTTCTATGTAGGAATTTAAAAATTGGTATTGAAGACCATCCAATGGGTTTTTTATCCTAAATACATAATTTCATTTTGTGATGCTATGATTTGCCAAAGTCACATGCATGATTATCTCTGAAGCCGATATTTTTTATTGTGGCAATCAGCTACAGTATGTTCAGACATCATTAACAGTTTATTCATTTTGGGTCATGAACAGTTAATAACATATGCTGCATTCCTTACAGAATTATTTTTTAGACTTCAAAAGTAGAACTTGGTGGCCTATATTTATTGGAAGATACTACCCAAACAGGTCCAAGATAGATTTATTAAACCAGTCTACTGTCTAATACTAGTAACTCAATTATCCATATATTAAAAAATCAATTATCCTGATCAAAGGGAAAAATTCATAACCTTGAAACTTGGTTTCCCATAATCCTTTATTTCCAATGCACTGACTCTTTTATATGTGACCAAGTAAACACATGAAATCTTAGAGCAAGGTCTAAAAGCAAGCAACATAATACAGTAACAATTTTAAAAAGGGAATACTTTGATAGAACTTTTAAATATTTTTCACAATACCACTTATTGTATATTTTGAGGTCACTTCTCTTTATTACAGGCTGTCTTACCCAAGTTAGGCGAAAATAGATGGAATTCTGAATTTATTTATAAAATCAACCTTTAAATACTATATCTAAAATGATAAATAGTAGGTTGTATTGTTTTATTTAGGATCTGTTAAGATACAATTGAATGTTTCTTATTCAAAACTTGCTTCAAATATCCAATTGGTCATCTAAATTATAGTATTCAAAGAGAATAAGTACTTAGAAGTTCAATATTGCATGAGAAACATATAATAATATCAAGTTCCAGCAAATCGATAATCAAGAGAACATCTTATAAATACATTTTAAAAACTGAACATTTTAAATCAAACTACCTGGAGTGCTGATTGATCCAGACGTACTGTAGTCAGATGAACTTGTGACACCTAATTAATACAAAATGATTAGGCCATTTCTGTTTGTAATTTTATTTGGTAAAAATATGAAAAGTATATTTTAAAATCTTATATATATATATATATATATATATATATCTCAAAGATCTAAATTCATCAATGGTGATGATAGCAGACTTAGAACCACATGATGCTATATAAGAAAAAAATTTTTATCAACTCAACAACCTGCTGGAGTAACAAAATTATAAGCCTCACTACTAAAAGAACTGATACCAAATCAATTTATTCCAGATCAATTGCTTAAAGCTTGTTCAGGGAAAGAGAAAAGTGTTGTTTAGACAGAGTTCCAAGTCTGCTTTTCCAGTTTCAACCAAACTTACTCTCACTATGAATTCTTTCACACTTGGGAAATCTAGGTACTGTTTCAAAATGTCAAGTGCATAAAGGATTCAGCATTCATAGAAACTGGAAATATTAAAATTATTAATCTAGATGAACTGAGATGTTCAATCTCAAGATGTCTAATGTCAAGAGACATTAATGTCAAGAGATCCAGAACCTGCCATTTCAAAAGCACTAGATTTACTAGCATTAGATATGCTACTGGGGAGACTATTAATTAATAAAAGTCTATCACCTAATTTGGAAAATTGAAAGCAGTTGAAAACTGACATCCAAATAGCAGAAAAATCTCAAATGGGCAACCACTCCACAATAGAAAGATAAGAGATAATTACCTCTTAGTACATTTCTCAGGAACAAAACCTAATAAATTTGAATACCTACACTAATAACAGCAGGTCTGGGGTTCAGAATTTCAGTGTCTCTTTAACCATTTGTATCAACTGTACTTAAGCAAAATCAGTGACAATAAATAATGAAAGATTTCAAACATCTGACTTTCACTGAGGTTTTGACCCCAAAATGTGTGTCCAAAGATTAAGAACAACCCAAAATAAAATTATTATTTCTGTATGACCAAATTCATTAATAGTTGGCTCTGAGGCCAACCATTACTACACCACACTTTATTTTTTGCTAATTATATTTCTTTTTTTTAAAAGGTATTAATCCTAAATTTGAGTTCTAAGTATGAGTTGTATTTTTCAGATACTTATTGCTAACTTCATCAAAATAGTTCCCATAGCATATTAAGTGTTACTTTAACAATGTGCAACACAAATTTCAATACTATTTAATCTCATGCTTCCATTAAGTGGAAATAATAAGTTTTATGAGATTTTAAAAAAGGATGAATTTTATTTAGTCTTCTCAGGAATGGACCTGTTAAAAAATACTTTAGCCATCAAGGCTAGATGCAAAATACAAAGTTCAAGCCCAACAAATCAACTGCCATTCTTCCACTTATGCAACTCCAAATCAATTTCACATAAAGGCAACAAAAACTATCCCACACCAATATATTCACAACCACAAAACTAGTTCCACAATCTACACCAACATGTTAAATTAATTTCATCTGATATCATCTAAAGATATTTATCATTTTAGCACTTTCCATTGCTTTTTATATTTTATTAAGAAAAGTTATGATTTTCACTATTTTTTTATAAGTTATGTTTGAATTCTGATTTTTTAATTAACAGAAATAAACCTCAATTCTCAAATCAGGGGAACCAAATCCAATATCCTCTTTTCCAACATCACAGGTACCTGTACCACTAACGCCAGTTTCATCAGATATGTTTGGTCCAGAGGTACCAACACCAAGTCCAGCTGCACCCTTGTTTCCTTCACCACTTCCAGAATTAGAAGACCAAATGTTTCCTCCTAATGGAAAATCAAGATGTGATTAAAGAAATAAAGAAGGGAGCAATTAATTTGGATTTCTTGGGAGCAGAATCCAGGTTAAGATATCTGAGCCACTGACTTCAGATCCAGGACTCAAGTATTCAGCCCCAGCAGATCCACCACTACTCTTTCCATTCCCACCGATTTACTGACTCCAAATCCCTAGTGGTTAGATGACTCCAAACCAAATCCTGAATCTTCAGAAATGCCACTAAAATATTCAGCCCCAATTCTTGCATGCTTTCCAAATAGAAAATGATGGTCAAAAGAATTATTTCAGAGCATATCGTGATTTAGAATTCTATGCAAAGACATTAACCATCAAAACCTATAGCACTAGAACTAGAGCTCAAAGAACCACCTACTCCATTTCTATCAGTCTATACCACTACGATCACTGTCACCAAATCAATCTGAACCAGAATCTCCAAAACCTTGAGTTCAGCCCTTCTTTTCTCCGTTTCTAAAGCTAGAAGCCCTTTCCTCTAGTGGAAAAATTAAAATGTTATTTTAAAAAAATAATGAAAATTTGAAATGCATTTCAATTTTACTGAAAGAATCCAGGTTAGCAGAATGCCTGAGTCGCGGGCATTGGTCCTGAGATTCATGGATCCAGACCCAACGGACATTGCCACCTCATTCTATCAATCTGCTGCCTCCAAATTCCTTTTCACCAAAAGGTCAAGCATCAATCCTAAATTTCCAAAATTATCGCTACTTGTTAATCCCCACTTCTTACACCAATACTCCTACCAGAATATCAGAAATTTGTCACCAGAATATATTTAATAAATATTATGGTTCAGAAACCTTTTTTTTCCAAAACTCTTTACTTCAAGTCCAAAATAAAAAGATTCAGGCTTTCAAGCTAGCAGAAAAATCAAAATATTATTAAACAAAATAATAAATATTTAGAACTCAACTGGATTTCTCAGGAAGGAGACTGAGAGGATACCTGAACTACTGGCATCAGAGCCAAGGCCTTTGCGTTCGTCCTCAACAGATGCATTGCCACTCAAGCCATCCCCTCCAAGTTCATTGATTTCCAATCCCTGTTGACCAGAAGACCCTAAATTGGATTCCAGATTTTCAGAGCTATCACCAACATAGGTACTAACACTTCTCAAACTGGTGTCACCTGCAGAATATAAAATGGTTGTCACAGAGTTTATAGAGAATATTTTATGATTCAGAAATGTATATGTGCAAAAATGAGATATCAATACCTAGATCACTGGAAATGGATCCTTCAGATCTAACCACTCGATTTCCTTCAGCTGTTTTGCTACTAAAGTCACTGTCACCAAATGAACTTGAACCAGAAGTTCCAAAACCAAATGCATCATTGACCCTTCCAGCTCCAACTTCCCAACCAAAAGACTCTGTTTCAATTGAAAAAACAAATCAAGATGTTATTAAAATTTAATCTTTAATGATTAATTTGTTTTAAGGTATTATTTAAATGAAAGTGTTTCCATGTTTCCACCACTTAATTTAATTAACTTAAAATTTTCCAGAATAAGTTTTGATTGGAATACCTGAGCTACTAACATCAGATCCAAGATCTTTAAATCCAGCCCCAACAGATGCACTGCCACTCAAGCTATCCCTTTCAAGTTCATCGATTTTCAATCCCTGCTGACCAGAAGACCCTAAACCAGGTTCCAAATTTCCAGAGCTATCACCAACAAAGGTATCACCACTTCTCAAACTGGTGTCACCTGTGGAACACAAAATGATTGTCACAGAGCATACTGAAAACATTCTGTGATTCAGAAACTTGGCATGCACAAAAATGATATATCAATACCTAGATCACTGGAAATGGATCTTCCAGACCTAGCCACTTGATCGCCTTCAACTGTTTTGCTACTAAAGCTGCTTTCACCAAATGAACTCGAACCAGGTGCTCCAAAAGCAAATGCAGCATTGCCTCTTCCAGCTCCAACTTCCCAACCATAAGACCCTGTTCCAACTGATGAAAAAATCAAAATGTTATGAAAATTTAATCTTTGTTAATTAAGTTGTGAAATGTTATTTAAAGAAAAGTGTTTCCACTACTGAATTTCATCTAAAATTTTCCAGAATGAGTCTTTATTGGTATACCTGAGCTAATGACAACAGACCCAAAGCCTTTAAATCCAGCCCCAACAGATGTACTGTCATTCAGACTACCTCCCCTCCCCAAGTTCATTGATTCCAAAACCTTGTTGACCTAAACTGGAATCCAAATTTCCAGAGTTATCACCAACAGAGGTATTCAAAAGTATTTTAACCAATTAATTAATTTAATCAATTTAAAATTTTTCTGGAATGAGTCTCAGTTGGAATACCTAAGTCACAGGCATCCAAAATCTATGGATTTACCCCCAGCAGATCCCCTACTGCTAATTTCACTCCAGTCAGCTCTACTGATTTCCAATTCCTTTTGACCAGATGTCCCCAAACCAAATGCTAAATTTCCAGAGGCATGGCTACTAAATTTAGCCCCTCTTCCTATGCTAGTGCTGTCTGCTGAAGTTAAAAAAAGAGACTGTCACCAGGGAATATTTAAATACAACTTATGAATCAATACTTTTTATACACAAAACCTAAATAGTAATATTTAGATCACCAGAACTTAATTTTCCAATGCTGCTTTTTTTTTTTCAAGACCACTGACACCTACTCCACATGAACCAGAATCATCAAGACTAAATCCAATTTAACCCTCTTTTTTACCATCAAGTTCAAAATCAAAAGGCAAATGGAAAACTAAATGGAAACTTAAACTGTTATCAGGAGCAATAAACAAAGGATGTAAATCATTTATGTTTTTTCTTAATAGAGTCTGAATCAGAATTCATGTTACTAAAGAGAGAGCCAAAGCCCATGGATTTATGAACAAACTTGTTGCCATTCATTCTATTTCCATCAATTTCCACATCTTTTAAGATAAATTGCTCTGACACAAAAAATACCTATATTTACCATACTTTAATGAACCTCAGTTATATCACTGACTTTAATTTCCAAATATAAATTGCTATTTATCTACAACTTTGATTATTGAAAATATAATATAAAACAATATTGAAGACCATTTTGAAAAAAAAAATTACTGTAACAAAATTTAACACTTTTGTTTTGCTTATCACCTCCTAATTCTTGACCATAGGTATACACATTTGACAGTTTCAAACATTCTTACATTTCTTTTCAGGACAATCAGTTCAAATATGAGTAATAGAACTTAAGAATTTCCAAAGTCATACAGAAACATGAGACCAAAATGTTTTTGTTTCTTATGACGAAACTTGGAAACAAGAGAGTTTAAATGGCTTTCCCAAAGTCCACAAAAGGTTCATAGGAAAGATTATATAGAAACAGAATTTCTTCATTCCAGGTCCAAGCCCCTTCATAAAAGCATTCATTCCACTTGCCTCTTCACTAAAATGTTTAAATTGATTTCTGTTGATGAAAGCACAGGTCCTTTGAGAATCAAACATAGTTTACAAATCTCTCCCATGAATTCCTCTGACACTAAATCTGATTTGGTCAAAAATAACCATCAATTCCTGCTTTGCTAATTGACTGGTTTTTCTGTCAAAAGAAGAAACTAAGAAACAACCTAGAATATCTGTTTCACTTGCAGCAAAATTAGAGCCAGCTCTTCATTTACTGAATTCACACAAAATCCATTTTGGCCAGATGCACCCCAACAAATTCTATTTTTATTTGAAGCAGTGCCGCCAAATTCTGTACCACCAGAGACACTGTTGGCAAGACTATATGCTAAACTGGTTTTCTTTACCATACGAAAATAATCATTACAGAGAAAAGTTGCATTCATTCATATTGTAAAATAAATTAGTCTATGCTCACTGCTTCAACTAGGCCTTCATTATAGTTTTGAATGTATCATCCCTTACCCTCCACATATCTTTCCATATATAATTCCACACAGTATAATCAGAGGTGGGCATGGCAGCCAATTTGCATGAGGTTTGAGAGAATTCCTTAAGAAAAGTGATGCACTGGGTTCAGAGTTTATTTAAGATAAAGTTTCAATGTGTTCTATAGAACCTGAGCAAACAATTCACACCTCAGTGTTGTAAACAAGAGCAAATTTCTGTGTTGACTTATTAGTCATATTGAGTTTGTCAATCCCAAAACAGATGACAGGACAGACAGGAAATGTTTGTGTCTTCCCTTTGGATATTTCAACCACAGCCCCACACCTAAAACTGCTACTTCCTTTTCAGTTATCACCACCTGGACACAAATATTAAATTTTTAACATAAAATATTGAAGTTATTTTCTTCACTGGATCTCTTTCTTTGTGTCTTTTGCAGAGATACAAACTATAGAAACTTCAGGGGCCAGGTAACTAAAGTAAAAGTTTGAATCAGCCAAAAGGAAGAAGTGTATCAAGTCAGAAAAGACATGCCTAACTTAAAGGAATCTGAATTTGTTTGTGATCGAACCAAAATTGAAGGCCACAAACTGCCTAGAAACCCTACTTTAAAACATTACTTGGCAAATTGAGTATGTAATTTCAAGAGGAATCTTGATATAGAAAGTGGATTGTGGTTGCAGACAGAAACATGAGTGTGTGTGTGCCCGCGTGTGTGTGTGCGCGCGTGTGTGTGCGCGCTGTCGTGTCCAACTCTTATGTGACCCCATGGACTGTAACCCACCAGGCTTCTCTGTCTGTGGAATTTTCCAGGCAAGAATACTGGAGTGGGATGCCATTTCCTCCTCCAGGGGATCGTCCCGACCCAGGAATGGAACCGGCAACTCCTATGTCTTATCTTACGCGTTGCAGGCAGATTCTTCACCACTAAGCCAAAACGTGAGAAGCCCAAAACGTGAGAGACTGCACCAAAACCGGGTCCAGCAAGCATTTTAAATCGTTCGTTTACAATTATAAAAGTGATTGATCATCACGATAATAGTAAAAAAGATAGTTTAAGAAAATAAAATTTATCAGGAAGAATTTAATTTAATGTAAACTTTGCCAAGATTCTCTTAAAACAGAATTCATTACTCTCATTGGCGCTGGAATTAGTGTCTTTAAGGCCATATGCCACAAATCAAAGATTATCAGATTATCCCAACTGGGAAAAAGTACTTCTGAAAAGCGAAAGTGAAAAGCAAAGTCGCTCAGTCGTGTCCGACTCTTTGCGACTCCATGGACTGTAGCCTACCAGGCTCCTTCGTCCATGGAATTTTCCAGGCAAGAGTACTGGAGTGGGTTGCCATTTTATTACCCCAACTGGGAAAAAGTACTTCTAGGTCAGTATTTTTCTGCAACAGTACCTGCTGGAGTGTCTTTTGACTCTAAACTATTAACCTCCCAAAGTTCTCTGACCTGTCTGAAGCAGCTCCTTGAATGCTAAATCCAATGTTAAGGCGTGAACCAAGAGATTTCTTTCTTCTGAATTAAGTCACCAAAGGATGAACTACTGTGCAAAAAGGGACTTACTGTGAATAACAGAAATTATTATCTGAAAGCAGTATTGCTAGCACAATAAATTTGATTTGATTGCAATACTATGAAAAGTATTATATTTTATTTTGTGTAAAAGTATTTTACACAATGTAAAAGTATTTTATTTTGTGTAAGCACCTTTATTCTGGTGGTGCTGGGAATGACATACACCCCTTATTAATTTAATCACCATGTCCGTATCTTTTTGTCATAGTGGTAAGACTTCAAAAAATAGATGAATAGAGTTGTAAAGATTTAACTGATATATACTAGAAATTCTTCCTCTCATGGACAGGGCGGAAACCTCCCCATCTGCTTCCTTCTCCAGTACTAAGCTCCGAGTTCCAGGGGTCAACCCTCTCCCATCAAAATACTCTGCCATGTTGAATCCACGCTGTCCTTGGTTTAATAACAGCTGGTAAAATTAAAACGACATACCTGGTTCTTCTTTCTGTATTTCTGCAAAGAATAAAGATGAAAACATTTACTCATAAATTAACATTTGCTCAACTCCTTCAAGTGCTAGTTTAAATGTCATTTCAATGAGGCACACTCACAATGTAAAGTTGCACCCCCCATTTTAATCCTCACAATTATCATTATATTTCTCTAATTAATTCCATAGATTTTATCACCTTGTATATATCATGTTTACTACTTATAATGTTTATTGCTGTGAACTGTTTCCTTCTAGATTTTAAGCTGTATAAACTCAAGATTTTTTGCCTGTTTTATTCACTGAGGTATTCTGGATGTCTTGAAATGTGATTGAACCATAGAGGACACTCAGTTAGTATTTATTTAATAAATACATTAATCAACAAAGGCCTTTTGTTAAGGTAATATATGCTGTATAATATATATGGTATTAATGAGGTATTAATATACTGTGCTTTCTATACCATTTTTTTTTAATCTCTATAATAAAACTGAAGTACTTTAGAATTAGTAATGCCTTAATAACTATAATATTCTTGTAAATTCATGGAAGACTTGCATTTTGGTCACTGACTAGATAATAAAATGCCTGATTTGTAAGCAGAACTTAAAGACTATGTAAGAGCAAATACAAATAATAGGAAGAAACTTAATTCTCTCTGTTGACAATAAGGGAAGAGAGACTCCCCTCTTTTTTAGATCATTTATTTTAGAAAACTTATACTCCCTACCTTTCTCTACCTCTTTAATATGTTTGTGCATCTTCTTAAAGGTTATGTAAGCAACTCAGTAATGTTTCCTTAAGGGATTGACTATCTTTTTGAAATGCTATCATCAAGAGAGAGAGCTCCCCTGTGTCCAGGATGATATGAACATAACTTCAGCTGGTGTCTGACTCCAAGGGCAAACTTCCCTCCGTTATGATTTTAAAGAAACAAGAAAGTATTTTTTCTTGTAAAGGCAACTAGCAAACACAGGTGGCTACCCTAACTACCAAGCAAACTTAGGACAAACCATTCGTGATAATTGCTGATGTCAATTGCTCTTATTTGAGGACAAGTTATTGTTCATCTTAAGGACATATATGTAGTGGGTTTTATCTTCCTGGATGTATAAAAGAGAAATATTTCTTTCTGTCCTTGAAATCTCTCCAGCTGATTGTCTGTGATGTGTATCACACTCTGGTTTAATCCTTATTCAATAATAAAACTGCTTTCTTTCTCTTCTGCTTTTGTGAAGAGGTTTTCTGGGGTGGCAAAAGATTTTGTTTTTGATTACATTTCCCCAACTCTGATTTTTGTACTTAACCATATTGCATGTTTCTAGCAAATATATTTTTCTATAGCAAACAATATCCAGAAATAAAATATTAGATTTTTGAGAATAGCAATGATTTAGTCTACCATTAGTTGGAGGAAGAGATCCTTAACATTTAAGACATAATGAAATTATAATATTCACTTAATAGTGTTTGGTTTAAGATGAATTCAAGAGTGCTTAAATTACAGCCAATTTATATTATTACGTTATTATGTAACCCTCAAAATGCTATTACTTTTACAACTCTTCTCCATATACAGCATTTTTTTCCTCAACTTTCCATAAACCTACCCCACTTCACTACACACTCTTCTCCCTTCTTTTATCTTCTCTCTCTCTCATTGTCTTTCTTCACTTCCATGCACTTTTATAACTGTATCTTGAAATCTAAATATCTTAGTTTGATGGCAAAGCAGAAAGAAATAAAGCCATATTCTGTACAGTGGGAAATTTGTGAACTTTTGAGTCAGACCCATCTGAACTCCCAGACTTGCAATCAGAATGCCCTTTGTCAATACCTCTCTTAGAGAGGGGGTTCCTACTGTAAGCCACACAAGTTTTACTCTGGCCTTCCTTGAGTCATGGTCCTCCTCAGAGGTCAAAGAATACAGACACAGGGTCAAGGGTACATGCTAACCCAGAGCCAGTTCCATCTTCTCTCCCCCATTGTAGATCATACTATGCCTCAAATAATCTTGAGAGAGATGCCCATGAAGATTCTGGTAGAGAGATTGGGACAACAGGGCCCTGGGCACACATACAATAAATGAGGATGAAAAATATCTGCTTCATCATGTGTGTGTGCATTCTCAGTTGCTCAGCTGCATCTGACCCTGCGACCCCATAGACTGTAGTGCACCAAGCTCCTCTGTCCGTGGGATTTTCCCAGGCAAGAATACTGGAGTGGGTTGCCATTTCCTCTCATTATATTTCACATATTTAACTCATGGTAAGTGTTCACTATATTCATTGTATCTCTCCTGAGTTTAACCCCGCAGATATACTAGATCCTTTATTTTGTTAAACAAATATTTCTTCTGAATTTATTCATTCTGTTATTGAAATGAACAGCCTTGTATCTTAGCCTGTGTGCCATATTTGTTTCTACTATTTTATCCTTCTAGTATTTTATTATGTAAAACTTGCTCAGAAATATGCCACTGGGGTCACTAGTAGTAATGGCCAGCATGTTTGTTGTATGTATCACATCTTATATGTGGTATGTATACCTTAATCTACATTCACATTTTTCTCAGAGGTTTAAGAGATTTTTATAAATCTAGTAACCAGAGCGGTTTTCTATTTCAAAGGTTACTACCTTCATCAGTACTGACTAGGTATTAAAATGGTTGGCCCAGATCATACTAGAACACGCTATGGTATGTTTGTTTGCATTAATAAGAAATATTTCAAGTGTTTTAATGATTTTTCCATGGAAGACATGTCCTGTCTCCAAAGAAAAGCAGTTCTGCTCTATTGTTATTTAGCACAAATAGCATAAGAAAAGAAAACAAAGTAATTTACCTGATTTTCTTTCAGCTATTATGTCATCTGAAGAAAAAGAAGAGAATTGCTGTCATTAGTAGCTTTTTTTGATAGATTTGCCAATAGAAAGTGAATCTTGATTGCAGCCAATGCCTGTCCTGTGAGATATTCCCATATACATCTGCTAACTGAGTCAATACTCAGGCATGAATATAGTAATTATTCACTGATTGTAGTATCTTAATACCCCTCTAGACAGCCCTCCAACCAGTTAATAGAGTCAGTCTAGATGCATGAATTAGGACACAGCAAAACATAATTCTTAGATAACTGAAAAGGTGTTTCAAAGCATTAATTATTATTCTATTGGCAAAATGTAGATGTTTTCATTTAAAGTTTTTCATGTAACAGAAATAATGTATAAACTAAAATTAATTAATGTGAATCAAGTGAGTACAATTTCTATTTTGCAGCTGTATACTAAAATTCAAATATATACAACTTACAGATAGTTAACAGCATTGCTATTATTATGAATCAAGATGAATGTTCTTTGTATTTAAATAAATAAGAAGCTTGTCAAGCCACAGTAAGTGTGTGTGCTCTGCTTAGCTGCTGAGTTGTGCCTGAATCTTTGCAACCCCATGGACTGTAGCCTGCCAGGCTCCTGTCCATGGGGATTCTCCAGGCAAGAAAAGTGGGAGCAGTTGCCACACCCTCCCTCCTCCAGGAGATCTCCCCAACCCAGGGATTAAACCTGCATCTCCTGCATCATCAGGTGGGGCTTCCTCATGGTTCAGCTGGTGGAGAATCCTCCTGCAAACTGGGAGACCTGGGTTTGATCCCTGGGTTGGGACGATCCCCTGGAGAAAGGAACAGCTACACACTCCGGTACTATGGCCTGGAGAATTCCATGGATTGCATAGTCCTTGGGGTCGCGAAGAGTCAGACATGACAAAGCTACTTTCACACTCTTTACTACTGAGCCAAGGGCATGAACTAAAAAAACAGCAAATAAAGCCAGTTAAAAGGTAAAGGGCTTCTTATGTGCTTTGATAAATTGTTGCCAAAACTAAATTGTACATAGTTACACACACACACACACATTTAGCCCAAAGATAAGAAAAAATGGTTTACAGGTAGGTTTGGGGACTATTTGTCTCTAAAGAAAAATTATACAATAACATTCCCCATATAGGTTAAATATCTGGAAAATTCTATCTGAAGTGTAGGTTGCAATTAAGAGTCATCCCCAAATCCTTTTGCAACAAATAAAGATGTCAAAAAACCATGCATGAACTGTTCCCTTCACGAAAAAAATATTCTGGGGTCTCACACAGACTACATACTCTTTCAACATATACAAGGATAATGAGCTGGGATCAAAGGTGCTCTCATCACAGGAAACTGAAGGCAGTAAGTAGGAACTAGAACTGGGTGCTAAAAGCAGCTGTAATGCTCCTATAAAAACATAAAACTAGATATTCAACATAAGAGAAAGAAAGGCAAATTAAGTACAAACATAGAAACTCAGAAACTATCTCCAGAGTAGAGTCCAACTGTCATGCACATATCAGTAAATCCCAAGGGCAAAATTCCATGGTATTTAATATAATTCACATTCATTTTTATGTCCTCAAAATAAAGTTAATCTGTGTTCAGAAGTTCCATTTCTTCGTCGGTATGAAGATAGGCTATCTGTGGTTCATGTCAATAAGTTTACCTTGCAGAGAATTTAGTTACCCTCACATAGAAAACTTTTATATGTAGATCAAATACTTGTCAATGATCCTTAATTATTTTATTCATTCAAAACAAGTATATTGAGTGTCATTGCACCCATAGATCAAAATCCCACCCTTGAGGAGCTTACAATTGTGAGATAAACAGTGAGGAGTCCTGGTAATTCACTAACAAAATCAAGTATGTATGAAAACTAAATATATCAATTTTCTGTATTCCATGTTGGTGAGAATGTAAATTGGTACTGCAATTATGAAGGACAGTATGGAGGTTCCTCAAAAAATTAAAAATAGCACTATATGACCTATAAATTCCACATGAGTATGGACCCAAAGGAAATAAAATCACCATTTCAAAGAGGTATCTTCAGTCCCATATTCAGTGCATAACTATTCACAACAGCCAAGACATGGAAACAATATAAGTGCCCATCAATAGAGTGATATATATTACATGCAATAGAATACTCTTCAGCCATAAAAAAGAAAATCCTACCATTCATGGCTACATGGATGGACCTTGAAGGCATTATGTAATAGGAAAGAATCTTTTGTATCTAAGTTAATGACATGTAAGTTTAAATTACACATAATGACCTATCTCTGGCAGCCGTGCCTCCGAGGTAATGAGCATTAAACTAAAATACTTTTGCTTAGCTCACAGGAAACATCCTGACTAGGACCAGCTGTGAATGACTACAGGAAGATTCCCTCCAGAGGCTAACAGGAACCAGGAAATGTTTGATTCACTACCCCCGCCTCCCTCCACACACACACTTTTAGTATAAAAGAAGCCTGAATTCTAATTCAGGCAAGATGGTTCTTTGGGGCATGAGTCTACCTTCTGAGTTTGCTGGCTTTCTGAATAAAGTTGCTGTTCCTTGCCCTAACAACTCATTTCTTGATTCATTAGCCTGTCATGAAGTGAGCAGTATGAGCTTGAACTCTGTAACAATTACGTTAAGTTAAATAAGTCAGAAAAAGGCAAATATTATACAATTTTCTTTTTATATGGAATCTAAAAGTATCTAACTCATAGAAAAAGAGTAGAATGGTGATTTCCAGGATATTGAGGATGGGAGAAATGGGAAGATCTTGATCAAAAGTACAAACTTCTAATAATGAGATAAAAAGTTCTGGGAATTCAATGTATACCATCGTGACTACAGTTAACCATTTTACATCATGTATTTTAAAGGTGCTAAGAGAATAGATTTTAAATTTTCACATCACACACAGAGATACAGACACAAAATAACTGTGTGAGGCGATAGAGATGTCAAATAACTTTATTGTGGTAGTCATTTAAAAAATATATGTACACCAAATCATCCATCACATTGTATGCCTTAAACTTGGGTCAATTATATCTTAATATAACTGAAAAAACTTTTCTGTGTCCAAAAGTGGGCTCAGAATACACCTTGTTATCTAAAAGTGAAGATTAATTTCTGAAAGATACTGACCTGGATTTAGCCTATAAAATAGGGCTTCCCCATCTATAAAAAAGGAAACAAAAAAAAGTGACAACATTTAGATCATTTTATACTTCTATATAGCATATATATATTTTTAGCATGTTTTAAAGCAGTCAGAATAGTTCTATCATTTCCATTCTTCTTTTAAGTTCAATATAAGCAATCTACTTTTCATATAAATCACTGTTATTTCAATATTAATTTATTATTTTGGATCTTTCTTATTTAACAAATCTCATCTACATAGATATACATAGTATATTTACCTATCAATATACTTAAAAGTTTCATTGTCAGCACGTTCTTGGGAACAAAGGTAGCCAATTAAATTAAATTCACACATTAATATTAACCAATACTTTATATCTTTAATACTAGTTATATGTTTTACAGCTGCCAACATGAAGTTTATTTTCTGATTTATATTTCACTTGATTTTCCCTAAACATTTTCTGGTTAATGTGTTCATAAACAATGAATTAGACCAAAAAGGGGAAGAAGATAATCAGTTGTACAGATTTTACTCAAGAGGACAAAATAGTCTGGGAATAAAATAAGAACTGATTATCTATTTCATGCCAAATCTACTGAAGATTTATTCCCACTTAGCCAGGGAACTGTTAATTTTTTTGTATATATTTGTTGTTGTTCAGTCACTCAAGCATGTCCAACTCTTTGCGACCCCATGGACTGCAGCACACCAGACTTTTCTGTCCTTCATCATCTCCCGGAACTTGCTCAAACTCATGTCCATTGAGTCAGTGACACTATCCAACCATCTCATTCTCTGTCATCCCCTTCTCCTCCTGCCTTCGATCTTTCCCAGCATTAGAGTCTTTTCTGACAAGTCAGCTCTTCATATCTATATGTTTATGGTTAATTTAACAATACAAATATTTCCTCTGCCTGATTCTATCAATGTCTTCCAAATATTTGCTTTCTCCAAATTGTGGTCACTAATTCCTTACCATCCTGTAACCTACTGAAAATGAAAGGAATCTGTTTGGATCCTAAAGTTCATTGACTAAGAGCAACAAAAATTCATTTTCACTAAGGCACGTGGAATTTCTTTTTCCAGGTATACTCCTTAATTCTCACTGTGAACTTAAAAAATTCCTGAATTTTGTCAATCAATAACCAGCCTATGGAAATCCTATTAAAACATTTGTGATCATTTACCAGAACTAACATGGAGATCTAGGAATTTACTTTGGAAACATTCTCCAGTTATCTGGTGAATTTAATATACTTTAGCAAATACAAGGAGAAGGCAATGGCACCCCATTCCAGTACTCTTGCCTGGAAAATCCCATGGACGGAGGAGCCTGGTGGGCTGCAGTCCATGGGGTCGCTAAGAGTCGGACACAACTGAGCGACTTCACTTTCACTTTTCACTTTCATGCATTGGAGAAGGAAATGGCAACCCACTCCGTTGTTCTTGCCTGGGGAATCCCAGGAAGGGCAGAGCCTGGTGGGCTGCCATCTATGGGGTCCAACAGAGTCGGACACGACTGAAGCAATTTAGCAGCTGCTGCAGCAGCAGTAAATACAAACGCATTTTGTTGTGATATATCATTTATGTTTTGAAAATGAAAATAATGTTTCATGATCTATTACTTAAGATATAAAAACATATTTATGCGAACATAAAGAATATTTATATTTATATAAAATAGAAGCAAATATTATAGAAAAATGCTATGTAAGATTATGAAAGTGTCCATTACTTGAAATAACATTTTCTAATGGTCTATCAATTTCCCATGTAGCCAGATTAAGAATAGGAATGTTTTCTCTTAACCATAACAAATAATTATAGTCTTCTTCATTCTAATTTCTCACATAAAATTAAAATGTGTCTGACTCCTAAATTTATAAAATAGATTTTTGAATTTCAATATATAACTAATATCTCTTTTTCAGACTTTTCTCCTTATGTTTAGATGTTACAGTTTTCCTACACTTTTCAGAAACAAACTAAAGGTTGAGAAATACATTTGTTTCTAAATATTTTTATTTTGTTTTGCTCATTTAAAAAATATTTATTAGCAATATTATCTTTCAATAAACTCTAGAAATTAATTAATTGATTTTCTATGATATCCATGAAAGTGTTAGTTTAAGAAACATTCTCCTTATAAAATTTTTCTTTGATGATGAGCCAGTCTTTTAACTAGTGATACTTTTATGATTTGTGAAAACTGAAATTATTGATGTGGGTTTTTAGTCTTGAGGTAGATGCAAGCTCAAAACAGAGTCATCAAAAACCTGTTCACTAATATCTCTAAGCATATGGATTACAGATAAAGATATTCCCTTAAGACAGGCTTGTTAAAGCTGAAATTATACATAACAAAATTAAAATCTAATTTTCTTACTTATTATCCTACTCATGGTACAGGAAAGATTTCCCAGAAGAAAAATATTTGAAATATAGAACATGAAACACTTCAACAAATATATGCATGGATCTATCAAACATGGAAGGATTCTCTAAATTAGTCATTTACCTTTGCAGATGATGCAAAGTGCCACAACCAAAGACAAAACTATTAACTTCATGGTGGTGGGTGGGACCTAGAAGCAGAAAACAGTCATCTTGGAGAATCAGATCCATAGTGTTCCTTCTATCTGGAGCTTTTATACTCATTCATACCACTGTCTTTCATCACAGGCTAGGTGTGGTAAGCTTAGTGATGACAGGGCAAAGGTAAATATCATAGCACACCAGAGATGAAATCCATCTCAAGTCAGTTTAGTGTCTTATTTCTGTGACATCTTCTATCTTGAATTAAGTCCAGCTCATGCCAAATGCAGACCATGCCTTCTCGCCGCCCTAGGCAAACAGCTAAGGCAGGAACTAAAAGTCCCAGGATTAAAAACCAAATATACCAATGATGTACATTTATCTGTACTTTATTAATCATTGCAAAAGTCATAATACCTCAAGAAACTCAAATACTATGATTAAATATTGTAATTGTCTCTGTTAACAACAAAATGTATTTTAAACATTAACCTACCTGGAGACAAAGAACTCTTTCCTTATTGATATATTAACAGGTATTTCCTTAGAGAAATATATGACTATCACATAGGGTATACACATAGACATACTGATGTATTTAAGTGCACCATGGTTATAGTAATTATTACTCACAAGGATACATAATTCCCCAATAATACACATTTTACCATGAAATTTATAATCAGACATATAAGTAAGTAGAAGATCTATGAAAGCAAGAACATCAGAAAAAATGTTTCTGGCCAAAACTTGAATACAAAATGCCATCTATGAATTATATATGTTAGAAAAATCAAGCTCAAATTAGGATTTAGAAAGAGAAGATTCAATCAGCTGAGCAGGCAGAGAGGATTGAATGCCTGATACTGGTCAATTGGACCTGAAAAACAGAAGGGCTGACCCCATGGCTTTGATGATGCTCTGATGCTTTTCATGGTTTTGACCTGCTTCTCATCTGCCCCCAATCACTACCAAAGAAAAACTTCAGAGGGAAAATAGTCTTCAGTTTATTCTCTCCAGAAAAGCAGAAGAATCCCAAGAAAGGGAAAAGGTATAAAAACCTTCCTTTCCTTCCCCTTTATTCAGTCATGTCTCCACTAATTTCAAGGAAAAAGTGATGCCTGCCTCTTTTGAGGGCCTCCTCAGTACATGCTGACTGCTTGTGCTCCTGGGCTCTGTGGTCCTGAAGATCTTGCTGAATTCTTAGATCATTTTGAAAGGGGTCAGAATTCTGCAGATTTATACACTTAAAATTCACTCGTTTATTCAAGGTAGCACATTTATTGAAGGCCAGGAATTTTTTAATCTGACATCAGTGAAAGTACCAGATGTTTACCAGTAGAACAGAAACCCCAGAGAGAGGAACAGAGAAGCAATGGGGAGAAGGCTTTCATGCCACAAACGGAGAGGGAGGTAACAGAGGACTACTTCACCAACCATATTTTTTTTCAAACCCAGCTCTGATCCTTTAAATAACTCACAAATAAAGACTGCATGGTGAGAATTTTTCTCCAACACAGAAAACAAAAGTACAATTCAGAGAGAACATTGCCACCATTAAATACTGCCATTTGTGATGTTCTTTTCTTGAATCATACACTTCCTTGTAGAGATTTGGTCCCTTCACATTATCATTGTGACATAATTATTCTTTCATGTGCTTGACTGGGGGCTTAGGCATGTTGGAGACCTGAATGAAACATAAAGTTACTTACAGGCTTTTGAGGGAAATAAGAATACATGAAAGATGGAAATTTTCTATAAGTAGAGTTTAGTATGCAACAGTATCAAAATTCCAAGAAAGACAGAAATTTTTTTCACCTTGAGAAAATCAGGGAAATTTTCATGGTTTCATAGTCTAAGGGCTGGAAAAAGACTTGGACACGCAGAATCAGGGAAAGATTCCAAGTGGGAAATGCATTAAGAATAAAGGCAAATGCAATTTCAAAATTTCAGTGTCTTCCCTCTTTCCAGATCCCTACTTCTAGTAGTCTGATTATAACAATCCACTGATTCCCACTCAGAACTATAATCCATCGAGCCTATTTACCTTGCATTCATTTCATGACAAGAGTGAACATCAACATTTTAGGAATAAGTGAAATAAAATGGACTAGAAAGTGTGAATTTAATTCATATGACCACTATATCTACTTCTGCAGTCAAGAATTCCTTAGAAGAAATGGAGTAGCCCTCACAGTTAAAATGCAGTACCTTGATGCAATCTTAAAAACAACAGAATTATCTCAGTTCATTTCCAAGGCAAACCATTCAACATCACAGTAATTCAAGTCTATGCCCCAACCACAAATGCCAAAGAAGCTGAAGTTGAACTGTTTTATGAAGACCTACAAAATCTTTTAAAACTAACTCAAAAAAAATAATAAAAGATGTCCTTTTCATCATAGGGGATTAGAATACAAAATGCGGAAGACTAGAGGTACCTGGAACAACAGGCAAGTTTGGCCTTGGAGTACGAAATGAGGCAGGGAAAAGGTTAACAGAGTTTTGCCAAGAGAATGCATGGGTCATAGAAAACACAGTCTCCCAACATCTCGAGAGACAAATCTACACACGGACCTCACCAGGGCAATACTGAAATCAGATTGATTACATTCTTTGCAGCAGAAGATAGAAAAGCTCTATACACTTAGCAAAAACAAGAACATGAGGGGGCTCTGGTTCAGATCATGAGTTCTTATTGCAAAATTCAGACTTAAATTGAAGAAAGTGGGGAAAACCACTAGGCCACTCAGTTCAGTCATTCATCATATCTGACACTTTGCGACCCCATGGACTGAAGCATGCCAGGCTTCCCTGTCCATCACCAACTCTTGGAGCTTGCTCAAACTCAATGTCCATCAAGTCAGTGATGCCATCCAACCATCTCATCCTCTGTCATCCCCTTCTCCTCCTGCCTTCAATATTTCCTGGCATCAGAGTCTCTTCCAATGAGTCAATTCTTCACATCAGGTGGCCAAAGTATTGCAGCTTCAGCTTCAGCATCAGTTCTTCCAATGAATAGTCAGGACTGATTTCCTTTAGGATTGACTGTTTGGATCTCCTTGCAAGCCAAGGGACTCTCCAGGGTTTTCTCCAACACCACAGTTCAAAAGCATCAATTCTTTGGTGTCCAGCTTTCTTTATAGTCCAACTCTCACATCCATACATGACTACTGGAAAAACCATAGCCTTGACTAGATGGACCTTTGTTGGCAAAGTAATGTCTCGGCTTTTTAATATGCTGTCTAGATTGGTTATGATTTTCTTCCAAGGAGCAAGCATCTTTTAATTTCATGGCTGTAGTCACCATCTGCAGTGATTTTGGAATCCCCCAAAATAAAGTCTCTTGTTGTTTCCATTGTTTCCCCCATCTATTTGCCATGAAGTGATGGGATTGGATGACATGATCTTCATTTTTGGAATGTTGAGTTTTAAGCCAGCTTTTTCACTCTCCTCTTTCACTTTTATCAAGAGGCTCTTTAGTTCTTCTTTGCTTTCTGCTGTAAGGGTGTTGTCATCTGCATAACTGAAGCTTTTGATATTTCTCCCAGAAATCTTGATTCCAGCTTGTGCTTCATCTAGCCTGGCATTTCATATGATGTACTCTGCATAAAAGTTAAATAAACAGGGTGACAATATACAGCCTTGACGTACTCCTTTCCCTATTTGGAACCAGTCTGTTGTTCCATGTCCAGTTCTAACTGTTGCTTCTTGAACTGCATACAGATTTCTCAGGAGGCAGGTAAGGTGGTCTGGTATTCCCATGTCTTGAAGAATTTCCCACAGTTTGTTGTGATCCACACAGTAATCCAAGTCTCCTGTTGTGCTCCTGGACTCCCTGCTCCTGAAGATCTTGCTGAATTCTTAGATCATTTTGATCAAAGATCCATTTGATCCATTCAGGATGGCCTAAATCAAATCCCTTATGATTACACAGTGGAAGTGACAAATAGATTCAAGCAATTAGATCTGATAGGCAGAGTGCCTGAAGGAATATAGACAGAGGTTTATAATATTGTACAGGAGGCAGTGACCAAAACCATCCCCAAGAAAAAAGTAGTGCAAGAAGGCAAAATGGATAGGATAACCACAACAGTGTGGTCAATAAGTGTGAAGTCAAGTGGGCCTAAGGAAGCATTACTATGAACAAAGCTAGTGGAGGTAATGGAATTTGAGCAGACTATTTCAAATCCTAAAAGATGATGCTATTAA
Organism: Odocoileus virginianus; assembly: GCF_023699985.2. Classification (NCBI taxonomy): domain Eukaryota; kingdom Metazoa; phylum Chordata; class Mammalia; order Artiodactyla; family Cervidae; genus Odocoileus; species Odocoileus virginianus. Next base: position 37,318,247 of record NC_069697.1, read on the forward strand.
AGTGCTGCACTCAATATGTCAGCAAATTTGCAAAACTCAGCAGTGGACACAGGATTGGGAAAGGTCAGTTTTTATTTCAATCCCAAAGAAGGACAATGACAAGGAATGTTCAAACTATTGCACAATTGTGCTCATTTCACATGATATCAAGGCAATGCTCAAAACCCTTCAAGCTAGGCTTCAACAGTATGTGAACCAAGAATTTCCAGATGTACAAGCTGGATTTAGAAAAAACAGAGGAACCAGAGATCAAATTGCCAACATCTGCTGCATCATAGAAAAAGCAACGGAATTCCAGAAAAACATCTAACTTCTGCTTCATAGACTATGCTAGAGTCTTTGACCTGTGGATCACAACAAGAGGTGGAAAATTGTTAAAGAGATGGGAATACCAGACCACGTTACCTGCTTCCTGAGAAACCTGTATGCAAGTCAAGAAGCAACAGTAAGGACCAGAAATGGAACATGGACTGGTTCAAAACTGGGAAAGGAATACATCAAGGCTGTATACAGTCACCCTGCTATTTAACTTATATGCAGAATAAATCATGCAAAATGCTGGATTGGGTGACTCACAAGCTGAAATAAAGATGACTGGGGGAAATATCAGCAACCTCAGATAAGCAGATGACCCCACCCTAAGGGCGGAAAGCAAGAGGAACTAGAGTCTCTTGATGAAGGTGAAAAAGGTTAGTAAAAAGCTGGTTTGAAACTCAACATTCAAAAAACTAAGATCATGGGCATCCAATTGCATCACTTCATGGCAAATAGATGGGGAAACAAAGGAAATAGTGACAGACTTTATTTTCTTGGGCTCCAAAATCACTGAAGATGGTGACTGCAGCCATGAAATTAAAAGACACTTGCTCCTTGGAAGAAAATCTATGGCAAACCTAGACAGTATATTAAAAAAGCACAGACATTACTTTGCCAACAAAGGTCTGTATAGTCAAAGCTATGGTTTTCCAGTAGTCATGTATGGATGTGAGTTGGACCATAAAGAAGGCTGAGCGCCAGTGAATTGATGCTTTTGAACTGTGGCATTGGAGAAGTCTCTTGAGAGTCCCTTGGAGTGCAAAGAGATCAAATCAGTCAGTCGTAAAGGAAATCAGCCCTGAATATTCATTGGAAGGACAGATGCTGAAGCTGAAGCTCCAATACTTTGGCTACCTGATGTGAACAGTCGACACAGTGTAAAACACCCTGACGCTGGGAAAGACTGAGGGCAGGAGGAGAAGGAGGCAACAGAGGATGAGATGGTTGGATGGCATCATTAACTAAGTGGACATGATTTTGAGCACACTTGGGGACATAGTGAAGGACAGGAAAGCCTGGCCTGCTGCAGTCCATTGGTTCACAAAGAGTCAGACATGACTGAGCAACTGAGCGACAAGAACCTTTCATTCACCTTCACTTCCCTCAACAATTCATGTACCTTCTTCCTTGAAGTGTATGATCAACCATTATACGTATTCCCTGGCATGAATCCCCAGTTCCCTTGACCTTCTCTATACTTGCTGGGCAAAAATACAACCATGGCTTAAATTAAGCTTTTCCCTATCTATACTAGGCAGATAATCATCACAGGGTTAAAAAAAAAAAAAAAGAAAAAAGAAAAGAAAAGTCATGCTATCCTATCTCTCTTAAATTCACTACCCCCAAGTGGATCCTTATTTCAGTCAGTCAATTATATTTTGTAATCCATTTGCTTTTATGCTCTTCTACTTCATATTTTCTCTCCTTACGAAAAGCCGATATCTCCTTCCCAACCTCCTGTCATCAATCACCTTACTTCCAAATTTACTAAGAAAATAAAAAACTTCAAAAGAGAAAATCTACATCCACACATTAAGACATCTTTTAATATTTGTACCCTGAACTCTGCTAACCTTCTTATTAGTACAAATGAACACTGTGTGCTGCCCCCTAAGCTTGATCTCCCATTTGGGTACGGGACGCCATTCAGGAGTGTCATGCCAGCAATTTCTTCATCTCCATCCATATTATCAAGTTTCCCCTCCTCTTTTGGATTGGTCCCAATAGTATAAATACATGCTATTATTTGTCTTTACTAAAAGAAATGAATAAATATAATAAAACAAACAAACTTATGTATCTGAACTATTTCTCAATGAACTTGCTATTTTTTAACTGTTGAACTCACGTCCCTCCCAGGTTTCTTAACACACTTCTCCGCTGCCCTTAACGGTTAACCTTCACAGGGGAGTTTCTTATGTTCGTTGACTCCAACTGCTGACTTCTCATTGTCTCAGGAACTTATTAACTTGCATTGCTTTCTCTCTAGCACTTCACACAATGTGCTCTTGTCCAGGACGCAGCTGATACTCTTTTGTGAATCCAGTGGTCCGTTTTCAGTTCTTATTTTATTCACCTCTCAATAATACTTAACACACTTAATTTTTCTTTCTTGACACACCTGACTTCTGCAATTTCCAGTTTTTCCCTTTTCATTTCTTACTCCTGCTGATTCCTTCTCATCTACAAGCCCTCTTAACAAACGAACTAGAAGCTTAAATTTGGATCTCTTTTTCTAAACACTTTACTTCTGCAGTAAGTGTACCCAAGTTCTGTGGATCTGCAAGGCCCTACGCCATCAGTCCCAACTACGATCTCACCTCCTACCAGCTTACTCTCTTGCCCTTACTCTCTTTCCTCCAGGCTCAGAGGCCCCTCTGTCTTTGGTGAAGCTCACCAGACAGAATCAAAGTCTTTGCATTTGCTATTTCCCTAACTGAAATACTTTCTCTTTGGCTATCCATAGAATTTATTCACTTACCTCATTAAAACTTGACCTTAAATGACATATTTTGCAAAAAGCTAATGACCTGGTTTACATGTTATAATTATTTTCCTCAAAAATAACACTTTTCAAGGTTATAATTAAACCTTAGCCTTAAGCCACAGTCATCAAGACAGTATGGTACTGGCAAAAAGACAGAAATATAGATCAATGGAACAAAATAGGAAGCCCAGAGATAAATCCACGTACCTTATCTTCGACACCTTATCTTCGACAAAGGAGGCAAGGATATACAATGGAAAAAAGACAACCTCTTTAACAAGTGGTGCTGGGAAAACTGATCAACCACTTGTAAAAGAATGAAACTAGAACACTTTCTAACACCGTACACAAAAATAAACTCAAAATGGATTAAAGATCTAAATGTAAGACCAGAAACTATAAAACTCCTAGAGAACATAGGCAAAATACTCTCTGATATAAATCACAGCAGGATCCTCTATGACCCACCTCCCAAAATATTGGAAATAAAAGCAAAAATAAACAAATGGGACCTAACTAAATGTAAAAGCTTTTGCACAACAAAGGAAACTATAAGCAAGGTGAAAAGACAGCCTTCAGAATGGGAGAAAATAATAGCAAATGTAGCAACAGACAAAGGATTAATCTCAAAAATATACAAGCAACTCCTGCAGTTCAATTCCAGAAAAATTAATGATCCAATCAAAAAATGGGCCAAAGAACTAAACAGACATTTCTCTAAAGAAGACATACAGATGGCTAACAAACACATGAAAAGATGCTCAACAAACACATGAAAAGATGCTCAACATCACTCATTATCAGAGAAACATAAATCAAAACCACAATGAGGTACCATTACATGCCAGTCAGGATGGCTGCTATCCAAAAGTCTACAAGTAATAAATGCTGGAGAGGGTGTGGAGAAAAGGGAACCCTCTTACACTGTTGGTGGGATTGCAAACTAGCACAGCCACTATGGAGAACAGTGTAGGGATTCCTTAAAAAACTGGAAATAGAATTGCCATATGACCCAGCAATCCCACTCCTGGGCATACACACCGAGGAAGCCAGATCTGAAAGAGACACGTGCACCCCAATGTTCATCGCAGCACTGTTTATAACAGCCAGGACATGGGAGCAACCTAGATGCCCATCAGCAGACGAATGGATGAGGAAGCTGTGGTACATATACACCATGGAATATTACTCAGCCGTTAAAAAGAATTCATTTGAATCAGTTCTAATGAGATGGATGAAACTGGAGCCCATTATACAGAGTGAAGTAAGCCAGAAAGATAAAGACCAATACAGTGTACTAACGCATATATATGGAATTTTTGGTAATGGTAACCCTATATGCAAAACAGAAAAAGAGACACAGATGTATAGAACAGACTTTTGGACTCCGTGGGAGAAGGCGAGGGTGGGATGTTCTGAGAGAACAGCATTGAAACAAGTATACTATCAAGGGTGAAACAGATCACCAGCCCAGGTTGGATGCATGAGACAAGAGCTCAGCCCTGGTGCACTAGGAAGACCCAGAGGGATGGGATGGAGAGGAAGGTGGGACGGGGGATCGGGATGGGGAACACATATAAATCCATGGCTGATTCATGTCAATGTATGGCAAAAACCACTACAATATTGTAAAGTAATTAGCCTCCAACTAATAAAAATAAATGAAAAAAAAAAATAAACCTTAGCCTTAATGAGTTAAATCCTCTCTATATGTAAAAGATTTAAATTATATTAGTTAATTTATATATTTTTTAAATAAATGTCCAGGGGATAAATAGCATAAATATTTGTCACTATTACTATTTCTATACCCTGTTTTATTAAAATTAATATTTTAATTTCAAAGCAAATTAAAAGCACTTTTAAGTTTCTTTTAAAGTCATTTTATACTTTTATGCAATTACTAATGCATCCTCTAAACACCACCCCCTCATCTCATATAAATCTTTGCTCAAATTCTACTTTCTCAGAGACACCTCCCTGAATATTTTAAATTGCAAACCTCACCCCAAGGCCCTTCTTCCCTCTCTGCTTGACTTTTTCCTCCATAGCTTTCACCACCATCTAATGTATGCATTTTTATTTAATCTGTTTAATACATGCAACTATTATCTATTGTTAGTTCTACAATGCAAATTCAATTAGGACAGGTATCTTCAATGTGTTTTGTTCATTGGTGAGTCCCAATACCTAGAAAAGAGTTTGGCATATACTAGATGCTCAGTAAATATTGAATGAATGATTTAATGAATAATTTTTGTTGGGCTTAAAAATAAACATTAAATAATATGGCAATGATAATAATAATAGGTGATAGTACTGAAGATATTTATGTTAACGGATTTAATTTAACATAATACAGTGTCACTGAGTTAGACATATTGTACTAAGACAGAAAACACATTGATAATTAAGAAAAGTTTCCCACTATTTGAACTTTCTAGTCCAGATTTATTCTCAATTAATAACACAGGGAAAATGCTATACTAGCAGTATTAATAGTTTTATTCAAGTTTATCAACTCTAATTTGCCTAGTAGTAAGAAAAATTGTTACAAAGTTTTAATATGTTTATCTTAGAATTTTTTCACTCTAAGATTAATAACCATAGATCAAATTTGGTTTACAGTGGTGCTAAAAGCCAAAATGACAATAACATGCCAAAATTGATGCTTTTGAACTGTGGTGTTGGAGAAGACTCTTGAGAGTCCTTTAGACTTCAAGGAGCTCCAACTGGTCCATCCTAAAGGAGGTCAGTCCTGGGTGTTCATTGGAAGGACTGATGCTGAAGCTGAAACTCCAATACTTTGGCCACCTCATGCCAAGAGTTGACTCTGAAAAAGACCCTGATGCTGGGAGGGACTGGGGGCAGGAGGAGAAGGAGACGACAGAGGATGAGATGGCTGGATGGCATCACCGACTCGATGGACATGGGTTTGAGTAAATTCCGGGAGTTGGTGATGGACAGGGAGGCCTGGCGTGCTGCGATTCATGGGGTGGCAAAGAGTCAGATACTACTGAGCAACTGAACTGAACTGTATTTATATCTGTGATCTTTCTTTGAGGTTTTTTTTTTTTAATTTTCATTGTGAACCAGATAATTCAATGATTATGCATGAAAGCATATAAACTACAAACCGCATTTGTTTGACCCAAGTGCCTCTCTCCTCAAGCACTTTCAGAATTCACTCCAGGTTATTCTTTTTGACCTTCTAAGATTTCAAAGTAACCATCAATGGTATTATAAAAGGAAAAGTATTTTTAAAGGAATTAAAACTATCAACTTAGCAAATGTTAAATAGTGTTCTTAAAAACAATTTTTCTAGGAGGTAGACTCACTTTTGTTCTAGAATTTCTCATTAGGTAGCTTGTGTTTACAAGGAAATTAAGCACTTTAACTCTTTTGTAGTAGTATATTGTTTGGGTAAAACCATCTAATAATACTAAAACATACACTGCATAACTACAGTACATTGCTTAAAACACATCCATCAAAAAGAACAATAGCTAGATGTTTCCTTCTTGATTTAAAAGGATGTGGCTTAAGTGTCTGTACACATAATGATATACTGGTGGAGGAAAAATCAACATTTGAAAGAACAGTGACATTAGAAAGGGCAGGTATTTGTTTTATCAATACAGTTTGTACCAGAAGCAAATACAGAAAATGTTAAACAGTATCTGTTTGGATTGCAGAACCAAGTTCCCTACTTTCATATATTATGATCTGAAATTATGTTTGTAAGTTGAGTGTCTGGAAATTAGAACTTTTTGCTGTGTGGGAAGCTTCAGATAAAAAAATAAAATACAATTGAATTTTTGAATCAATATTATTTAAATTTATATAAGTAATTAATAATATTCAACATTAGATATAGACAGTGAATAATTTTCTACAGTAAATTACCGTCTCCAATCTAACTTTGCCTAATGTTCTTGAAATAATATTTAGTAAGCAGAAGAAATTGGTAATATAGGAACAGACTTTCAGAGAGTGATCTTATAAAAGAATAAACAAGAAACTTTGTCAGGGTTCTGATAAGGATATTATAGTGGCCTTGATACATACAGCTATTCAGTCAACTTCTCTGAATAAAATTTTAAGAGGAGTTAGAACATTGGCCTTCTCTTGATAAAGAGGTTTATAATAATCATATCCCTCACTAAACTTTATGTCTTCTCTCTGCCCTGGTATCATTGAAATCATTTCTTGTGCTCAATGTAAGACATATTTTTAAAGATCACTCTATTTGTCTTTTAATGTTACCCTCTCACCGCATTTATTATATTGTTCCCTCTTTCTGGCTTCTGAGCATTCACTGCTGCCTTTTCATTCTTCCTGCACTTTCTTAGTTAGGCATACTTCTCACTCCGCTTCCATTGACCTTCTACTCTATAAACTGAGTTCTCTAAATGGTCACCATAGACAGCTTCATCACCACATTTATTTGCATTGTTATTTAGTCCAGATAGATCCTTATTGAACATTCTGTCACTTTTGATACCATTGGGCATCTTTAAGCTGTCTCCTCCTCAGCCTGTTCCTTTCTATCTCCTCTGAAGCCAGATGTGCTCCAGCGCCTTCTTTCTCCAGTATGACCCTCTTCATTGGCCATCTCATACTCTCACATTCTAAAATGATGGTGTTATAGAATGAATCGTGATCCCTCAAAGATTCATATGTTCAAGTCCTAAACTCTAGTGCCTCAGATTGTAACCGTATTTGAAGATAGGGTCTTTAAAGAATTAAAATGTCATTAAGGTGGGACTCAATCCAATATAATTGGTGTTCTTAAGAGAAAATTTTAACAGATGTGTATACAAAGAAGACAATCTGAACACACAGGGAGAAGATGGCCGTCTATAAGCCAAGGAGAGAGATCTAGAGCAGTTTCTTCCCTCAAAAGTAAAGTCTTGTCAACATCTGTGATCTTAGATTTCTAGGCTCCAGAACTGTGGGAAAATAGATCTCTGCTATTTAACCCAGGGGCGCTAGTGGTAAAGAACTCGCCTGCTAATACAGGAGACAGAAGATTCACGGGTTTGATCCCTGGGTTGGGAAAATCCTCTTAGAGGAGGGCATGGCAACCCACTCCAGTAGTGGGTTGGAATTTTGCCTGGAGAACCCCATGGTCAGAGGAGTTTGGTGGGCTACAGTCCACAGGGTCACTAAGTGTCAGACACCAATGAAGTGACTTAGCACATATGCTGTTTAACTGCCCAGTCTTCAATCCTTTGTTATAGCAGCCCTAGCAAACCAATACAGATGACCTCTCAAAGGTCACTTAGATCTATCTTTGACATTATTTTTTCTGAGTCTTGGATCAGCACTCACAACTACCTACTGAACATTCCCATCTGCATGTTTTACAAAAAGCAAAAATAAATGTCAAAAATGAAATAATCATCTGCCCAAACCTGCTACTCTTTTCTACTTTTCAGTATGTCTTAATACTCAACACTCTAACCTTAGAAGTTCAGAATTATTTTGTGTGTATAGTGTTAACCGTAATGTTAAAACTGAGTAAGGCAGTGTGCAATGATGTTAGCTAGCAATAAATGATACATTTCCTTATCTAAGGAATGTTTTGGAATGACTTATTCCCTATCAAACCATATGCCCTACAAAAAACTAAACACAAAAGAGATAAGAAGAACTATAGAAACTTAAAAGATTTTTTAGCAAATGTCTTCAGGACAATTTACTTTGTTTAGTACAGGTAAATTAGTATGATCTCATTTTCAATTGAGAGATAATATGAGTAAGTATATAAAATGTAAATGTATAATTTAAGAAATTTTTATACAACCAAACCCCATCCAATCATCAATGTTTTAGATATAAAACATTTTCCAGCATCCTAGAATCCCCTACCTGCCTGCTTCTGAATCATAATTCCCTTCCTCCTTTATAAAGATGATCACTGTCTTGACATTTGTAGTCACCATTTCTTTACTGCTTCTAGTTTTGCCATGTATCTATGCATACTTAAACAATAGAGCTCAATTTTTCATTTCATTTTTATATGAACAGAAGCAAAATGTTTATTATGTTTTGCTTTAATTGCTCAATGCAATGTTTATGAGAATCACCTAGGTCTTTTATTTTATATTGTGTGTCTATGTGGAGCTATCTTTTAGTTTATCCTAATTTAAATTCTCAAGTCTTCTTGTATGAAGATTGCTATCTTTTATCAGTTCTAGCCATTTCTTAGCCATTGTCTCCTCAGATACAACTCTCCCCTATCCTTCTAATAGTCCAACCATAAAATTGAAATTCTTACCCCTATCCCACAGGATTCTTGACTACTCAGCGTATATGATTGATCTATTTTGCTATACCTGCTGCACTATAAAAAATATCTTTTGACTTATCTTTAGGTTCATTAGCTTTTTGTTCATCTAAAATGCTATTAAACTGATCTATGACACTTTTGGGCTACCCCACTTGCTCAGTGGTAAAGAATCTGCCTGCGGTGCAGGAGACCCAGGAGACCCAGCTTTGATTCCTGGGTCAGAAAGATCATCGGAGGGGAAAAGGGCAATCGTCTCCAGTATTCTTGCTGGGAAAATCCCATGGACAAGGAGCCTGGTGGTCAGTCCATGGGGTAGCAGAGTCAGACACGACTGAACATAGCATGGCACATGCATATTTGCCCCCAAAAGTAAGTTAACAAAAGACTCAATTTCACCATGCTCTCTGAATGCAAAGACAACAAAAAAGAAAAAGACGGCTTCTTTTAACTATAACTACTGTACTTCTCCTTTTTAGAAGTTTCACTTGGTTTATTTTCAAATCTCCTTAGTCATGCAATACTTCTGGTCTCCTGATACCTGAAAAAATTTTCAAGCTTATCTTTTTTGCACTCTGCTTCACGGTTCTAATATTAGGACTCTTAGGTGAACTCTTTTGCTCTGAGTTGATCCTGAAGCTTCTCTCTCATGTTGTCATCTTTACTAGTAGGTTTCGTATATTAAAATGTATACCACTAGTCTTTAAAAACTGACGTTACTTGAGAAAAAGGACAAATAATTCCTTCAGAGAAGATGTAAGTTGTTTTTTTTTTTTTTTCTAGGCACCTAAACAAAACAACTTTCGATAAAATAGTCTTCTGATGCTTTTTGGAAACACATGTGATGTTAATTTGGTCTGTAAATCAGTTATGAATTAAGAGTTACAGTGTCTCAGATTTAAGTCTCCCAGATTTATTCAAGTACACTAGTCACATAAAACTGAAATTACCTCATTTATGTTATAATTTCCTATTATAAGAAGGAACTGTCCAGAAATTTTAAGAAATTAATAGATGGTTTAGAATGACAAATTAAATTTCCCATATATGACTATGTGCCAGGGGTATTGTGCTAGCCTATAATGTAGCTCAGACATGGTGGATATGAAGCAGATAAATTTTTTAAAAACCCATATCGTCGGAGGGGAGGGAAGAAAAAAGGGATTCATTGCAATACATGAAAGTTACCTACAAAAAAAATAATTCTTTGCTAAGGCAGAAGAGTTTTCATTGGATGATCTTCAACCCTAACCTTGTTCTCTACTCCCAATTACCCTCCCGCTAATAAAAAGTCAGAGCATTCTCACTCCACCCTGTAACACAAAACATTACCCAATTCAGAACAGGGATGTACCATCAGGAAATAGGCAGCTGCAGGCAATTCACTGGAGAAGAGAAAATCATAAATCCTATCAGACACACTGATTTTCATATTAAAAAATTATGTCCATAGTTAACACCATTGACAGAGTTGCACCTAATATGTTTATTTCAGTAATTGCAGAAAAAAATCCTGTTAACTGTTTGCAACTACCACTTCGACACAAGGAAATCCCCTTGCTGTAATAGTCTGACATGGAATTTAGACCAATGTAGGACAGAAGAAGTGGAGAAGGCCATGACAACCCACTCCCTGGAAAATCCCATGGGAGGAGCCTGGTAGGCTGCAGTCCATGGGGTTGCTAAGAGTCGGACATGACTGAGCAGCTTCACTCCACAGGACAGAAAAAGCAAACCAGTAAGCAGCAGTGAAACGGACAAGAAGGCCATCTCTTTTGCTATTTCTGCACTGTTTCATCAATATACGTCTTACTGTCTTGATGAAAAATAGCTAAATAGTTCACACATAATCAATAATGCTTGCCAGAATTAGATTTATAGAGGCTTCCTCTTCTTTACATCTAAAATTCCCATATAAAAAGTATATTTTTGATTATAGTAAATACTTATGTTTTGATAACGGTTAGTAGTTTTTTAGTGTTCCAATTAGAACAAAAAAATTTAATGACTTTTTTTAATAAATCGGTCTAATTTTTGTGTAGTACTCGAGTGAAAAATTCTTCTTAAAATTTCTATGAGAATTTGAAAATAGAATATATTATGCCTAGCGGGTTATATCCTGAGACCCTGACAACTGGTTGTATTACAGGAAACTGAATAAAGCTCCAGGAGAAAACTTCAGTTAGCAACTCCTATAGTGGAATGTAACATGCACAGATTTATACAAAGTTTAGATGGATTACAGACTTATATGTGAAAAACAAAACAAAGTTTTAAAATTCACAAACGTGTTTTTAAAAATGAATTTAATGTTCATTTTGTATTTTTCCATAATTGCCTTTTGGAAAGATTGGCATGTAAATACAAATAACAATGAGAAATATCACAGAAACAAATAATTCCATTATTTCTGACTTTTTTTTAAACTACACAACAAATAAATTAAAACATAGATCCTTTTGAAAATGGAGAATCAGGGTTAATAATTTATAAATTACCATTAACATAAAGAAATTTAAAGGCTTCATATAATAAAATTCTCAGTTATGAGTCTATTAAATGGACTAGTTATCTTAGGCTTCCCTGGGGGTTCAGATGATACAGAATCTGCCTGCAATGCAGGAGACCCAGGATTGATCCCTGGGTTGGGAAAATCCCCTGGAGAAGGGAATGGCAACCCACTCCAGTATTCTTGCCTGGAGAATCTCAAGGACAGAGGAGTTTGGTGGGTTTCAGTTCATGGGGTTGCAAAGAGTCAGATATGACTAATCAACTAACACTTTTACTTCACTTTCATCCTATCACAGGGAATAGTTTGAAATAAGAAATTTTGGCCAGAGCCAACAGATTTACCAAAAAAAAAATATTTCTTTTAAGCAGAAATGACACTTAAATGGTTACCTAGGTACTCGACCCTGACACTCCTATTATGAAGGGAAGGGAAGTGAAGTGAAAGCTGCTCAGTCGTGTCTGACTCTTTGCAACCCAATGGACTATAATATCCATGGAATTCTCCAGGCCAGGACACTAGAGTGGGTAACCTTTCCCTTCTCCAGAGGATCGTCCCAACCCAGGGATCGAACCCAGGACTCCTGCATTGCAGGCAGATTCTTTACTAGCTGAGCCACAAGGGAAACCTAAGGAAACTGGAGTGGGTAGCCTATCCCTTCTCCAGCAGATATCCCTGACCCAGGAATAGAACCCGGGTCCCCTGCATTGCTGGTGGATTCATTACCAACTGAGCTATCAGGGAAGCCCAACACTCCTACTATAGGAATTTATTTAAACAGTTCAAGTATAATTTAGAGACTAGGTTAACAGGTACCCATCATAGCTAAAGCCCTTTTCTATTTCAGCAAACTGGAGTGTTACATTCTGATCCCCATGGTCTTGGAGGGAGTTGTATAATTCTCTAATTCTGAAAATAAGAGTTTCTACCTGACTGATGTAGAATTTGCAGGTTGCAAATTAAGGAAGAAGATGAGTACTAATATTTGGAGTGAAGAAGATTGGGAATAAGTAGTCAGTGGTGGGGTTTGGCACTTAAAATCAAAATTAAAACATAACAATATCACTTGAAGGACTGAATATTTTATTTACACCAACTATAAAATTTTATGACTTCACATTCGAAGACAGAGTTGCAATATAGGAAAGGAAATAGCTACCTCTTTCTTGAATAGGTGGATTTTGACATGTTGGTTTCTTATCAGCACATTTTATGGCATTTTGTTTTAGATGAAGTGAAGTTGTATGAGATGCATTGTTTACATCAGCAACAAAAGAACTCATGTTTCAGCAAAGGGCTTCATTAGTGCAAATTCAATGACTATTTACAAGTATATATGATAACTGCATTTTAAAGCAATCTAAGAAGGAATGTATTACATTAAAACTTTTCTAATATTTTTATTCCACTTCGCAGAATATCTAGACATAATCCAGCAACAGACCTGTCTTAATCACAGAATGCAAAATAAACATAACCTTCATTATGAGTAACAAAACAAAAAATTATCCACTTTGTAAATTTCAGTATGAGTACTACAATCAGGTACTTTTTAGATTTCCTTTTATTACTTAATCCACAAATTTAATTAGGATATATAAGAAATATTACATTTAAAATAGTTCTTTAAAATATATTTTCACTGGTAACAATTTTGTACATTTTTACAAAATAAAATCTATAAACATTCCTTCATATACACATTAGCAAACAGCAAGTAGTGGAAATTACTCTTTTTATACATAAACATTTTTTAAAGATATTTACAAGAGAAGATAACCATTTTTCTATCCAAAGATAAAGATTTCCAATATCCCTCTTATTCAACAGATATTCTTCTCATTTTTTCAGCTAATTCTTTTCTCACTTCAATATGTTTTTCTAAATTTTGCACTTCATGTGGAAGATTGATGTCCCAAACAGACAAGCAAGACTGTATCTCTAGAAAATTAAAAAACAAATCATGTTACAAAGATCTGCCATGAAACATTTTTATCTTAATTTTGTTAATTTATAGTTAGCTGTTGGACAAATGCATGTGTGTGTGTGTGTGTGTGTGTGCTCAAGCGTGCCTGACTCTTTGTGTTCCCACAAACTGTAACCCTCCAGGCTCCTCTGTCCATGGAATTTTCCAGGCAGGAATACTGCAGCAAGTTGCCATGCCCTCCTCCAGGGCATCTTCCCAACCCAGGGATTGAGCCTGGATCTCTTAAGTCACATACTAAATTAATATCATTTATAAGAAATTATATTTGGAAAGTGTTTAAAATACATTATAGAACTAACCACTAAATTTTAACAGTGGACCTTTAGTAACATAAAGCTTCATGTTCTAAAAGAATAAAGCTTCTTCAAACACTTTTAAAAATCAGACTATGATTTGGATAATATGGAGTAGGTAAGATCTAAGGAAAAATACCCATGTTGGGTTTGAGCTAGTTCTCATTTAAGAGTGGTTGCTAGCTCTACTTCACCTGAAAAATATACTACACTGCTAATCACTAAAACTTAATTTTGATGATTTATATCTAAATTACTTGAACCATAAAGAAGCTATCAATTAAAAATGCCTAAAGTGTTATGCATATGTAATATTTACCTTAAATGTATAAAAATATAATATGTTATAATCTTTCATGTCATTACAGTCCACTTGGAATACAGTATCCTATTAAACATTACCTTTTTGGTGTTGCGTACCTTCAGCACTTTTCCGGTTATAACCCAAAACCAGCATGACATTTTTAAGGCTTCCTTTATTAAAAAACAAAAGAGCTCTATTAAAACAATATAATAAGTTGGACTTTAAAGAGTACAAAAGTTCAGATTTTAAGACACAAAAACCTTGGAAATTAACTTACAATTCCACTACTTAAGAGATCCCTCAACTGAGTTTGAACAAAAAATACTCTGCAAGGTGACCAGCACGTTGTTAAAGTTAGAAAATTTGGTCTACCTTCTTGTTATGATTCTTATTGTGTGAATCTGAGAAAACAGCTGAAACTCTCTGCAAAATGGGCTCAATATTTACATATTACTCCAACAAAAGCTAAATATCAAAGAGATAGTGTATGCAAAAGTGATTTTGATACTATAATGTGCTGGTCAGATGTGAAGCATTTGGATAGAGTTGGATGGACATGTAATATACTGCCACACTGTCATATAACCATACTTTATTCTCAAGTCATTCAATAATTTATTCAACAAATATTCATCAAATACTCTATGTACCAGGCCTTAGGCTAGGGCCTGGGAATAAAGGGGAATAAACACAAGCAGACTCAATCCATCACAAAAATAGAGTTAAGTTCTGTAAAACTAGAGTTCATGTAGTGTTGGGGCTTTCCTGGTGGCTCCGCAGTAAAAAAAAAAGTCCACCTTTAGTGCAGGAGACGTGAATTCGATCTCCGGGTCAGGAAGATTCCCTGGAGGAGGGCATGGCAACCCACTCCAGTATTGCTGCCTGGGAAACCCCATGGACAGGAGCCTGGCGGGCGTCAATTCATGGAGTCACAAAAGAGTCAGACATGACCTAGCTACTAAACAACATCAATGGATGCAACTTTAGCAAATGAATAATAAAAATGCTGGAACAAGATGAAGACAACAGCAAATTCCTTTTACAGGAATGTATTAAAGAGAGACAAATGGAGTTTATGGTCTAGGGATGAAATTAGTTACTAAACAGTAACTAAGTTAACTAGGCAAAATGAAACAGCACACACAGAACTTTGAGGTAGGATGAAGCATGGTATTTAAGAGGGGCTGAACTTTCTTCTAGAGCAGAAAGAGCAAAGAAGAATACGGCAAATGACAAAGGCGAGAGAACTGAGGTGAAGCTAGATCATGCCGTATATTGTAGATTATGTTTAAATTATTTTAAAAATAAATTAAACCCATTGAAATTTCCCTATAATGTCAGTAATGAACAACCATTTGGATACCAAGTACATACAAATTAAAGGATACAACAACCTTGGTGAGGAAGACTAGAGAGACAGACTCTTATACGCCTGCTACTTTGCTTGCATGGACAAATGTCCTGGCAGTCGCCAGTCACTAGGAGCCCCTAATTCTAACTTTTGTGCAACTCTGACACCTATTCATGGAAAATTTGTGAGACTGAAGAAAAACATTGGTCTCTCCTTAATATATTCCTGTGAAAGGAATTTACTGTTGTCTTCATCCTGTTCCAGCATTTTTATTATTCATTTGCTAAAGTTACATCCGTTGATATTGTTTAGTAGCTAGGTCATGTCTGACTCTTTTGTGACCCCACGGATTATAGCCCGCCAGGCTCCTCTGTCCATGGGATTTCCCATCAACAATACTGGGGTGGGTGGTCATGCTCTCCTCCAGGGAATCTTCCTGACCCAGAGATGGAATTCACGTCTCCTGCACTACACGTGGATTTTTTTTTACTGCAGAGCCACCACGGAAGCCCCAAAGTTACATAAACTCTAGTTTATAAAACTTAACCCCATTTTTGTGATCAACTCTGTATAAATACTAAGTCTTTAACTAGTCAAAATAAGAGTTACGAGTGAGCATCATGTGCTATCATGATTTCTTCATAGTTGAGTAGAAAAGTAGGAAAAACAGAAAACATAAAGTAAATAAAACATAATGATTTTCCAATATTTGTATTTAGATTATGAAGTATATATTGTTATAAGAATATACACTGTAGCAGTATATACTATAAAAAATATAAATTTATTTACAGAAAGAAAAGCTAAATGGTATTCCTTAACAAGGGTAGAAAGTTTAAACTAAGATAAAAATAATCATCTGCTTAAATTTCTTTGACAAAAAGTTAAAAATACTCAACATTATATATTTTTTTGCCTTAATTATAAAGAAAAAAGAGAAAGTAAGACCTAAATTTAGTGTTCACTTTACAATACCTGCTTCTCTTATGGGACTAAAAACATCTACTCACTTCATGCTTATAAGGCCCCTTTTCAAAATATATCTTGCAAAATTTCACTGTGAATTTCTGAGACACTTCATACAATGTTGGGAAGTGAAGAGAAAACATATTCTTATAGTCTTAAGAGAATATGAAAAAAAGATTTAAAATAAGTAAACTTGCCTAACTGTGCGGTCATCATGACTCTAACAGAATCACAAAAGTTGTGAATTATACGTATAATTCGACGAGTTGAAAGATCAAGGAGTAAGATATGGCCTCCTCCAGTTCCTATCCAGAGAGCAGTGTTCTTCTGAAGGCAGAGAGTCTTCACTCTCCCAGAATAAGACATTTTGTGTTTCGATTCCTTGCTTACTCTGACCAGTTCCTCCCTAAAACCATAAAGAAAGCATGCATTAATCCTTTTTCTTCAAAAATAAAGAGATAAAATAAATGTGACTATATATACAGACACACACACACATAAATATATATATACAATATTTTGGATTATGAATATATGACAAGATTCATGACATATCATTAAAATTATATGAAACTAATTTTGCTAAATATAGAAAGTCAAAGAGCCACATTTTGCTACTTAAAGCATAAATTATCAAAGATAACACAACAACTGACTCTTAACTTCAAGAAACTCTGAAATAAATAAGATGGATATAATTTTTATATATAACAAACCTATGCAATCCAGCAAAAAATGAACAGTATCTGCTCAATATAAAGAAAAAAAGCATTAGTTTCAAAATTTTTTCATGAATTTTAAAAGTTATAAAAGAAAAGAAAAACTATAGTCATGTACATGTAAAACATATGAATCCAAATCACTGAATTTTTCCCTGAGCTAATGAATAATTCATGACAAAAATGAGGTATCCAGAGTAAAAAATTCCAACAATTTTAGAACTCCAGGAAAGGACCTTTTTTACCAGGCAGAATTGTCCAGTCTTCCAAACAGAAATCTCCTCACCATCCAGAGAAAAACTAAAGTGCTAGTAAACTTAGAAATCTCAATTTATGAATATAGTATATAATCAAAACGTTCTCCAGAAGATAAAAAGAAAATCTATACAGTAAAACCAAAATAAAACTATACAGTAGCTAGCAAATAAGACTGGTGATGATCCTGGATGCCAGCAGCAGCACACAGTTATGCGGGTGATGTGAAGCCTCCTACACACTTGATCCTGGTCAGTCTAATACATTTTTCACCCATATTTCATATGTTTTGTGACTTCTTCTTTGTAATACCTTGAAGAAACCATATCTATTATGTTTCTTTTTTTTTTTCCAAAGAAGAAATTTGCTGGATACCAACAGATGGTGCCAAAAAGCATTAACAATTTTGCTTCTGGATTTTTTGTTTTTTAACATTTTTCTATTTAGAAGTATAAAGGAAGAAGAAGCCATACTTCTTCCCTCTGTGAAATATGAAGTGTAAGGACAGTTACGGGCATGAAATAAAGAACCCATGACACTGTACCTACATTCAATAACACAGTGCACACTTACAAATGTGATCAGCAGCTAGGCCCCATAGTACTCCTTCCACAGTAAAATAAATTAAAAAAATATTAATTTACTTTAAAAAGTGCACACAATCTATCAGTTCACAGAGTTTTTCAGTCTTCTTATCCCACACTTCCACACATGGGCTATTTTTCTTAGCAACATAAAGAGCCGTGTCTACCACCACTGCGATGATGTTGGAATCACAGAAAGATGTATTAGAAAATCTAGAGGGAAAGAAAAGAATGTCATTTAATTTTTTTATTATTTCAAAATGTAATACAACTTCATATTAGCTCTTAATGCATATAAAGGATTACCACTATTTTGAAAAAGAAACAATTATTTCATATTATCCCCTAACCATTCTGAATAGAATACTTTGATACTTCACCTACTTCTGGTTACTTCATATTTCTTCCTTGATAATAAAATTTAAATTTGTTTCCTATTTTATTAATTTCAGTATTATCTGGTTATTTATAGAATATTATATTATCTGAATATGTATAGTATCTTGATTTCCAAGAAAATCATCATAGTATCTGTAACTTTATAATACTGCAAAAAAATCCATATTGTCAAGAGTGACTGGGAAATTAAGGTCACCCATTTACATGTAAAATCATAAGACCTTTAAATCCACCTAGTGACAGTCTTCAAATATAAAATATATCTGCCTCAACACAAGCCAGTCAAGGAAAGGGGAAAAAAAATCCACACCGTCATCCAAATATTAGAAAGCAAATTGTTATTTTTCCCCTTTGAAAATAAAGGAAAATGACAGACATTTTTAAACAACTACCTTCCAACCTCGTATATTTGGCATTTCACACATTTTGCAGACAGATTGGCTACCAAGGGCTCCATCTGCATGACAGACTCCAAGCTGTACTTCAAGGCTTAATTTAAATATCAGCTCCTCTCAAATTCTCCCCTGACTTACTGAAACAGACCAGCCATTCCTTTTCCCATAACTGATGCATTAAATATAGAGTATTAATCTGCATTTAATAATATTACAGACATTATTAAATACAAAATCATATTCATTAGTAAGTCCCGACACCACCCTGTCTCTTTACCATGGTACCTGCTTAATGGGACGGAGATGTTAGACAACGGGTGACAACTTCTGAGAAGAAGAAAATATTTCCAAGTGTCTGTGAAACTGGGTCCTAATCTCTTTTCAGAAATGGATATCTTTGAGAGCCTGATATTTATGGCTATTCTATCTAGTAAAGCACCTATATTCCAAATCTTAAAGGGAATTTTAGGGGGCTAATTGATACCATGACCTCATAACATTCTACGTGAAATATAAGAATTGGGGGCGGGGCTTTTCTTCTTATATATGCAGGCCTGTTTAAGTTGGTTAAAAGTAGAAACTACAGAATAAGAATATGCGTGTGCGCTAAATTGCTTCCCTTATGTCTGACTCTCTGCAGCCTTATGGACTGTAGCCTGCCTGGCTCCTCTGTCCATGGGATTCTCCAGGCAATAATAATGGAGTGGGTTGCCATTTCCTTCTCCAGAGGATCTTCCCAACCCAGGAGTCAAACCTGTGTCTCTTACATCTCCTACACTGGAAGGCAGGTTCTTTACCACTAGTGCCACTTGGGAAGCCAGAATGAGAATAAGTTTAACCAAATATTTACCATATGCTAGGAAACAAATCTCTGGGGGGAGAAAAAAAACAGAAAATCCTCAAGCATGAGAATTTACCATATATAGCAGTGTATCTGAACTCTGACCACACTTTAGAATCACTTGAGAGCTAAACATACATACAGACATGGGGGACCCACCCCAGTCTTAATTCATCTGCTTTAATTGCTCTGAGGTAGGTCCAGGGCATCAGATTATTTTTAGCTACACTAGTGGCTTCTAATGTGCAGCCAATTAAGAAGCAGTATGTCTAGTGGTATTGAGAAAATTATTTTTAGAAGTACATTTATAAAATTTTGTGACAGATATTGTGAGGGGAAATAACAAATACAATGGAAGAAAAAAAAAAATCCAAGGCACCCAATCGCCACAGGTGGGATCATAGACAGCCACCCAGAAGTGACTCTTGGACTAAAACAGACAACAGGCATAGTCGTCATCCAGAAAAACAAAGAACCACAAGTAAAGGCTGGAGTAAGAGGGAGTAGGCTGTCTTCAAAATTAAGACAAATTCATTTTGACTAAGGCACAGAGGGTAAGGAGGTTGCAAAATATGAATCTACAGAGATAAGCAAGGACTAAATCATGAAAGTCTGGTAAGTCATCTCAAGGAACTTGGAGTTCATGCAAAAGACACTGGAATACACTGGCCAGTTTTAAGCAGGGGAGTGGCATCAGCTTGATTTGCATTTTAGAACAATCCCTCTGCCTGAAATGTTGAGAATGGATTGAACGGAAGACAATCAGAGGTTTGAGAACTCTCTGCCATTGTTAAAAAGGCCAGGCCTTTGATGGTAGATGGCAGCTTGGTAGCAGCAATGAAACAGTGAGAAGTATAAGTATTTGAGAGTCAAGAAGAGCGTCAAGTGGTTAAAGAGTTAACACCGAAGAATCAAGGATTTTTCCCAAGTTTCAGTCTTGGGCAATTAGATGGATGTTGAAAAACTAGGATATTCCCTGAGATAAAGATTGCTCACTTAAAGCTAATAATAACCATGATAATTATCTAACATTTATTGAGAGTTTACCAAGTGCTGGATCTCATATTAAGTTCCTTATATTACTTTTTATTCTTTAGTTTTTCAAGTATCTCTTTGAGACAGGGTACATTACCTTTCTCAGGTTAGAGAGAACCGAAGATTTGAGAAGTTCTTGCCAAATTCACATAACCAATACATGACAAAGCCAGATATGAACAATCTATGCTCTTATCCAAACCCTACACTGCTTCTCACTGAGGAATATGATGAATAAGAACCAACTGCAATGCTTTGGTTAAAACACAATTTTAAAAAACTGAAACAACAAATTGGAACAAGGTTTATATTTTATTTTATTCTGCTTGAAATTGGTATCACTAACTTTTCTTTTGAGGAAATGTCTGCATAATTATCAACTCTAGAGAAGACTTAATTCCTAAGGTTCACTTCCTACAATCAGTAGTTAAAATTATCCACAGGGAAAGTGTGGAGGAGAAGACCCTGAGTTGACCTCTTCTCACAGGCACACCATCACGACTATTTGAAAAACTAGATAAAAAAAGACTAGAACCTACCAGAAAAGAGCTTCTACAACCAAAGATACAAAGAAGACATCAAATTGAGAGAGGCAGAAGGGACTGGGTCATGATACAGTCAAATCCAATACCCCCAGGTAGGCGCTTCACAAATGGGAGAACAACTGCAGAAGCACTTTCAGAGGAGGAAGTTCAAACCCCACTTCAAGCTCTCCAATGCAGAAGTCCTGCACCAGGAAGACGAGCCCCCGGAGCATTTGGTATTGAATGGCAGTGGGGCTTACTTTCGGGAGTCCCAGAGGGCTGGGGAAAACAGAGAATTCACACTTAAAGGGCACACACAATACACCACATAGCCCGGAATAGAGACAGAAGCTGGGGTAGGAGGAAACTGCAGCTCACCCAGGGGACACGGATGCCGGCAGGCCAACAAAGCTTTCAAGAAACCACAGGCCACGCAGCCAAATATTTCAGAAACCAGTCCCAGCCACCAACAACATGCTCTGGGACCCCTTAGCCCTGAACAAAGAATCCAGGACTTGTTTCTGCCTGCCAGTATGCCACACTAGCTCCACGATCTCGTTTTATCCATTAGTGGGCAGGCAACAGCCCCTGGGTCTCCTGGACACTGACTCCACCCACCAGTAGCCCAGCACTAGTCCAGGGTTCCCCAAAGTTCCACAGTCAGATGCCTGGTAACTCAGTACCACAAACCAGAGATCATCTCAGCCCCATACAAGGCAAGATTGAGCAACCAAATGGACCAGAGGCCAACCAAGTTTAGCAGACTGCTCACACGGTCAGTCAGCTGCAAAAGAAAGACCCTTGCAGCCCTCATGGGGGAACCCGTAGAGCATATAGTGCTGGTGATGAAAGGGGAATACACTGCTGGGAACAAAAGATGTCTCCTGCAAAATGCCAGTTCTTCAAAGTCAGGAACCATAACCAAGCTACCAGATAAGTTAATATAAAAAAGCAATTCAGGCAAAATTAAGAGACAGAGGAACATGTTTCAAATTAATAAACAAAATAAAACCCCAGAAAAAGAGCTAAGTAAAGTTGAGTTAGGCAATCAACCTAAGAGTTCAGAGTAGTGATCATAAAGATGATCACAGAACTCAAGAGAATTGATGCACAGAGCAAGACATTAGAAGCTTTAATAAAGATTTATAAAATACAAACAACAACCAAACAGAGATAAAGAATATAAGTGAAATTTAAAATGTACTAGAAGAAATCAATAGTATATTAAATGATACAGATGAATGAATCAATAACCTGGAAGAAATAGTAGTGGAAATCAATGATGCTTAACAGAAAAAAAAACAATGATAGAAATGAGGACAATTTAAGAGACTAATAGGACAACATCAAGACCAATAATATTCACTATAAAGTGAATAAGAGTCCAAGAAGAAGAAGACAGACAGAGAGAAATGGGCTGAGAGCATAATAGAAGACATAATAGATGAAAAATTCCCTAACCTGGGAAAGGAAATAGATACCTAAATTCAGAAAGCAGAGTCCCATAGAGGATTAACTCAAAAACAAACATACCAAGACACACCGTAATTAAAATTAAAAAAAATAAAGATACACAGTAAAAAAAAAATAAAAATAAACATACAGAGATAATATTATAATAAAAGAGAAAAACAACAAATAACATACAAAGGAATTCCCATAAGGTTATCAGCTTATTTTTCAGGAGAAACTTTGTAGGCCAGAAGGAAGTGGTATGATACATTTAAAATGATGAAAGGGAAAATCTTAAAAACCAAGAATACTCTATCTAGAAAGGCTCTCATTCAGATTAGATGAGAAATCAAAAACTTCACAGACAAGCAAAAGCTAAAAAAGTTCAGCACAACCAAACCAGCCTTACAAGAAATGTTAAAGTAACTCTCTAAGTGATAAAGGAAGGGCAACAAGAAAATTGAAAATTATAAATTGAAAAACTTCATCAGTAAGGGCAAAACTGGTACTAAAGATAGGAAAGCATCCACACACAGAGCTAATAGTAAGGGTTAAAGACAAAAGTAGTAAGTTCATATATATCCACAAGCAGTTAAGACACATGCAAAGAAATTATATGTAAAACATGGTATCAAAAAACCATAATTGTAAGGGGAGGAGAATACAAATGCAAGGTTGATAAAATGTATTTGAAATTAAGAGATGAGCAACTTAAAACAGTTAAAGACTCTGCCTTTATGCAGGACACCTGGGTTTGATCCCTGAGTTGGGAACATCCCCTGAAGAAGGGAATGGCTACCCACTCCAGTATTCTTGCCTGGAAAATTCATTGGTCAGAGGAGCCTGGCAGGCTATACCACAGGTTGGAAAGAATCAGACAAAACTGAGAGACTCTCACTTGTATTTTCTTCCATATATATTTCCGCATGTAAAACTCACAGTAGTGACAAGCCAAAAGTCTATAATAGATATAAACAAAACAAAAAGGAATTTAAAACAGCACTAAAGATATTCATCGAAATACATGAGAAAACAACAAAAGAGAGGAAAGGAACAAAACGCACCTACAAAAACAAACTCAACACATTTAGCAAAATGGCAAAAAGAACATACATATGAATAACTATTTTACATGCAAACTGGACTAAATGCTTTAATCAAAGACAGAGTGGTAAAATCGATACAGAAACAAGATTTGTATATATGCCACCTACAAAAGACCCAATTCAGATATAAAACTGACTGAAAGTTCAGGGACAGAAAAAGGAATTCCATGCAAATGGAAATTTTAAAAAAGCTGAGGCAGCAATACTTATATCAGAAAAACAGATTTCAAAACAAAGTATTTTACAGGAAACAAAAAGGACATTACATAATGATCAAGGGATCATTCAAAAAATATAATTGTTAATACCTTCACCCAACATAGAAGAACCTAAATACGTAAATCAATTATTAACAGACATAAAGGGAGAAATCAACAGTAATACAGTAACAGTTGAGGACCTTAACACAACACTTACATCAATGGACAGATCATCCATACAGAAAATCAATAAGGAAATACTGGCGTTAAATAACAAATTATACCAGATGAATTTGACATATATATAAACTGAATCACATTCTATTCAAAAGCATCTGAATACACATTCTTTTCAAGTACACGTGTAACATACTCTTGGATATATCACATGCTAGGACACAAAATAAGCCTCAGTAAATTTAAGAAACTTCAGTTCAGTTAAATTCTGTCACTCAGTCAAGTCTGACTCTTTGTGACCCCATGAACTTCAGCACGCCAGGCCTCACTGTCCATCACCAATTCCCGGAGCCTACCAAACTCATGTCCATTGAGTCGGTGATGCCATCCAACCATCTCATCCTCTGTCGTCCCCTTCTCCTCCTGCTTTCAATCTTTCCTAGCATCAGGGTCTCTTCAAGTGAGTCAGTTCTTCGCATGAGGTGGCCAAAGTATTGGAGTTTCAGCTTCAACATCAGTCCTTCCAATGAACACCCAGGACTTATCTCCTTTAGGATGGACTGGTTGGATCTCCTTGCAGTCCAAGGGACTCTCAAGAGTCTTCTCCAACACCACAGTTCAAAAGCATCAATCCTTCTGCACTCAACTTTCTTTATAGTCCAACTCTCACATCCATACATGACCACTGGGAAAACCATAGCCTTGACTAGATGGACCTTTGTTGGCAAAGTAATGTCTCTGCTTTTTAATATGCTGTCTAGGTTGGTCATAACTTTCCTTCTAAGGAGTAAGCGTCCTTTAATTTTATGGCTGCAGTCACCATCTGCAGTGATTTTGGAGCACAAAAAAATAAAGTCAGCCATGTTTCCATTTTTTCCCCATCTATTTGCCATGAAGTGATGGGACTGGAGGCCATGATCTTAGTTTTCTGAACGTCGAGCTTTAAGCCAACTTTTTCACTCTCCTCTTTCACTTTCATCAAGAGGCTCTTTAGTTCTTCTTCACTTTCTGCCATAAGGGTGGTGTCATCTGCATATCTGAGATTATTGATATTTCTCCTGGCAATCTTGATTCCAGCTTGTGCTTCTTCCAGCCCAGCATTTCTCATGAAGTACTCTGCATAAAAATTAAATAAGCAGGGTGACAATAAACAGCCTTGATATACTCCTTTTCCTATTTGGAACCAATCTGTTGTTCCATGTCCAGTTCTAACTGTTGCTTCTTGACCTGCATACAGGTTTCTCAAGAGGCAGTTCAGGTGGTCTGGTATTCATATATCTATCAGAATTTTCCACAATTTATTGTGATTCACACAGTCAAAGGTTTGGCATAGTCAATAAAGCAAAAATAGATGTTTTTCTGGAACTCTTTTGCTTTTTTGATGATCCAGCAGATGTTGGCAATTTGATCTCTGGTTTCTCTGCCTTTTCTAAAACCAGCCTGAACATCTGGAAGCTCATGGTTCATGTATTGCTGATGCCTAGCTTGGAGAATTTTGAGCATTACTTTACTAGTGTGTGAGATGAGTGTAATTGTGCAGTAGTTTGAGCATTCTTTGGCATTGCCTTTCTTTGGGGTTGGAATGAAAACTGACATTATCAGTCCTGTGGCCACTGCTGAGTTTTCCAAATTTGCTGGCATATTAAGTGCAGCACTTTCACAGCATCATCTTTTAGGATTTGAAATAGCTCAACTGGGATTCCATCACCTCCACTAGCTTTGTTTGTAGTGATGCTTCCTAAGGCCCACTTGACTTCACATTCCAGGATGTCTGGCTCTAGGTGAGTGATCACACTATCCTGATTATCTGGATCATGAAGATCTTTTTGTAGTTCTTCTGTGTATTCTTGGCACCTCTTCTTAATATCTTCTGCTTCTGTAGGACCATATCATTTCTTTCCTTTATTGAGCCCATCTTTGCATGTAATATTCTCTTGGTATCTCTAATTTTCTTGAAGAGATCTCTAGTGTTTCCCATTCTATTGTTTTCACTGAACACTGAGCAAGGCTTTCTTAGCTCTCCTTGCTATTCTTTGGAACTCTGCATTAAAATGGGTATATCTTTCCTTTTCTCCTTTGCTTTTAGCATCTCTTCTTTTCACAGCTATTTGTAAGGCCTCCTCAGACAGTCATTTTGCTCTTTTGCATTTCTTTTTCTTGCAGATATTCTTGATCCCTGTCTCCTGTACAATGTCATGAACCTCTGCCCATACTTCATCAGGCACTCTGTCTATCAGATCTAGCCCCTTAAATCTAGTTCTCACTTTCACTGTATAATCACAAGGAATTTATTTTAGGTCATATCTGAATGGCTTAGTGGTTCTCCCCACTTTCTTCCATTTTAGTCTGAAGTTGGCAATAAGGAGTTCATGATCTGAGCCACAGTCTGCTCCCAGTCTTGTTTTTCCTGACTGTATAGAACTTCTCCATCTTTGGCTGCAAAGAATATAATCAATCTAAATTTAGTGTTGGCTGTCTGGAGATGTCCATATGTGGAGTCTTCTCTTGTGTTGTTGGAAGAAGGTGTTTGCTATGACCAGTGCGTTCTCTCAGCAAAACCCTACTAGCCTTTGCCCTGCTTCATTCTGTACTCCAAGGCCAAATTTTCCTGTTACTCCAGGTGTTTCTTGACTTCCTGCTTTTGCTTCCAGTCCCCTATGATGAAAATGACATCTTTTTTTGGATGTTAGCTCTAAAAGGTCTTGTAGGTCTTTATAGAACCATTCAACTTCAGCTTCTTCAGCGTTACTGGTCAGGGCATAGACTTGAATAACCGTGATATTGAATTGTTGCCTTGGCAACGAATGATATCATTCTGTCGTTTTTGAGATTGCATCCAAGTACTGCATTTCAGACTCTTTTGTTGACTATGATGGGTACTCCATATCTTTTAAGAAAATTGAAATCACATAAAATAGCTTTTCAGACCATTTGCTGAGACTAAAAATCAACTATAAGGAAACAACTGCAAAATGCACAAATACATGGAAACTAAATAACATGATACTAAATAACATGGGTCACTGAAGAAATCAAAGAAGAAATAAAAAACAACTGAAGACAAATGAAAATGAGTCATGAAGATCCAAATATATGGGATACAGTAGAAGCAGTTCAAAAAAGGGAAATCTATAGTGAAAAAAGATGAATTCAGAAAAATTAAGATTCTCAAATAAACAAGCTAACCTTTCACTTAAAGGAACTAGAAAAACAGGAACAAACAAAACCCAAAGTTACCACAGGGAAAGATATCATAAAGGTAAGAAAAGCAGTAATGATATACAGTCTAAAAAACCAATAGTAAACATAAATAAAACTAAGAGCAGGTTCTTTGAAAAGATAAAATTGATAATCAAGGAAAAAAAGGAGAGGGCTCAAATTAATAAAATCAAAAAGAAAAAGAAGTTACAACCAACATCACAGAAATACAAAGGATCATAAGGGATTACTACAAACAATATGCAAAAAAAAAAAAAAAAATAGGATGGCCTAGAAAAAAATGGACAAATTGCTAAAAATGTACAATGTAACAATACTGAATCAGAAAGAAATGTAAAATATGAACAAAACAATCACTACTATTGAAATTGAGCCAGTAATAAAAAAAAAAAGTCCCAACAAACAAAAATCCAGGACCAGAGAGCTTCACAGATGAATTTTATCAAACATTTTCAAAATATTTCAGAAAATTATAGTGGAAGGAATGTTCTTGAATTTATTCTATGAGGCCAGTATCACCCTAGTACCGAAACCAGACAAAGAAAACATACAAAAAAGAAAATTACAGATCAATACCACTGATAAACATAGATGCAAAAATCCTCAACTAAATATTAGCAACCAAAATCCATACATTAAAAGGATCAGCACTATCAAGTAATACTAACCAGGCAGTGCAAGGATTTTTCAGTTTCCACAAATCAATCAATGTTATATACCACATTAACAAACTGAAGAATAAAAATCATATGATCATCTCAATAGAGGCAGAAAAGCCTTTTGACAAAATTCAACATTCATTTATGATTAATAAAGCTCTTCAGAAAGTAGGCACAGAGGGGACCACAATACAGGTCATATATGGCAAGCATATAGTTAACATCATTCTCACGGGTAAAAAGCATTTCCTCTAAGGTCAGGAACAAGACAAGATGCCCACTCTCACCACTTTTATTGAAGATAATATTGGGAGTCCAAGACACAGCTATCAGACAAGAAAAAGAAATAAAAGGAATCTAAATTAGAAAGAAAAAAGTAAAACTGTTAACTGTTTGCAGATGACATGATACTACACATAGAAAATCCTAAAGACACTGCCAGAAAACTAGTAGAGCTCATTAATGAATTCAATAAAGTGGCAGGATACAGAAATCTGTTGCATTTCCGTACACTAACAACAAACAATCAGAAAAAGAAATTAAGGAAACAATTCCATTAACAACTGCATCAAAATGAATAAAATAACAAGGAATAAACCTATCTAGCAGATAAAAGACCTGTACTTGGAAAACTGTAACACTCATGAAAGAAACTGAAGATGACAGAAACTGATGGAAAGATATACCATCTTCATGGACTGGAAGAATTAATAATGTCAAAATGACCATACTACCCAAGGCAATCTATATATTCAATGAAATCCCTACTAAAACACTAACAGAATTTTTCACAGAACATAAAATTTGTATGGAAACACAAAAGATTTAAAGAGTCAAAACAGTCTTGAGAAAGAACATAACTGGAGGAATCACTGTCTCTGACTTCAGACTAGATTACAAAGCTAAGGTAATCAAAACAGTATAGTACTGGCACAAAAAAGACACACATATCAATCAAATACAAGAGACCAGAAATAAATCCAACTCACTTATGTTCAATTAATCTACAACAAAGAAGGCAAGAATAAGAATGTACAATAGAGAAAAGACAGTCTCTTCAATAAATGGTGCTGGAAGAAATAGGCAGGTATATGGAAAAGAGTGAAACATAGAAGATTCTCTAACAACATATACAAAAACAAACTCAAAATGGATTAAAGACTCGAATGCAAGACTGGATATCACTCTATCATAATTGCAGCAATAATTTTGGGGGGATCTGTCTCCTAAAGCAAAGAAAATAATAGCAAAAATAAATGGCAGGAGCTAAGTAAACATAAAAACTTTTGCACAGTGAAGGAAACCATCAACAAAATGAAGACAACCTACTGAATAGAAGTAAATATTTGCAAATATGACTGATAAGGTGTTAATATCCAAAATATATAAATAGCTCCTATAAATCAACATTAAAAATACAAAAACAAAATTAATAAAAGGACAGAGACCCATTAGACATTTTTCCAAAGAAGACATACAGATGATCTACAGGCACACGAAAAGGTGCTCACCATTAGTATCATCAGAGAAGCTTAAATTAAAACCACAGTGAAATATCATCTCACACCTGTCAGAATGGATAGCATCAAAAAGGCCACAAATAACAAGCATTGGCAAGAATGTAGAGAAAAGGGAAACCTCATACACTGGTTGTGAAAATGGTGCAGCCACTATGGAAAAAAACTATGAAGATTCCTCAAAAAACTAAAAATAGAACTACCATATGACCCAGAAATACCACTCCTGGGTATTTATCCAAAAAAAAAAAAAAAAAAGAAAGAAAGAAATGATACAAGCACTCTAATGATAGGCAAAATATGGAAGCAACCTAAGTGTCCACCATCAGATGAATGAAAAAAGAAGATATGGTATTATAAATATACAATAGAACAATACCCACCAACAAAATGATTGAAATTTTACCATTTGCAACAACATGGATGAATTCAGAGGTTATTACACTAAGTGAAATAAGTCAAAGAAAGACAAATACTATTTAATCTTACTTATATGTAGAATCTAAAAAATATAACAAACTAGTGAATATAAAAAATTAAAACACACTCACAGATACAGAGAACAAACTAGTGTTTATCAATGTGGAGAGGAAAGAGGGGAGGGCCAAGATAATATTAGGAGATTAAGAAGCACAAATTACTATGTATAAAATAAGCTACAAGGATATACCATATAACACAGGGAATATAGCCAATATTTTATAATGACTATAAACAGAATATAAACTTTGTACCTCAATAAAAAAAGAAGGAACAAAGAAAATTATCTAAAATGTATGTGTAAAATTCATATCTTCAGTAAAATAATGAGTTGATTGTCTTTCAAATTCCATGTTTAATTTGATACAGAGATAATGAAAGTGATAAAAATTTAAAGTGATAAACACTACTAAAATTACCATGGATTTTCATATTTTATCCCAAATGTGATTAGGCTGGGTGATTTTTTTAACATTCCTATGCCAAGTTTCATAATGAATATTTACATTTACAACAGAAAAATAAAGTATGCATTTTGAAAGATTTTTGTTGGGAACTACAAACAGTATTATTGACATGATTACAAAGAATAAACATTAAGAAAATGGTAAATTAGCTGCACGGAAAGGAATAACTCACCGCTGATTTGTCCTGGTCTCAATGAGTTTCTGAATGGTGAAATCATCAGAAAATGAGAAAACTTTTGTACCACATCCTCCCCACATAATATTTTTTTCAGTTAAGTTCACAGATTCACTCAAACACATCAGTGGAGTGCTGACATTTCCTATGTTGAGTATCTTCAGAGGAGTGGCTCCTTTACACTTTGCCAAAAAGAGAAAAACACATTCAGTAAATTGAGTATCTACAGAATGAAATAGTGTAAAATTTGAGCTTTCTAAAAACTACTTTCCCTCTTAAATGGTTAGAGATATAAAAAAAAAATTCAGGATACATTTTTCAAATGGCTTATAAAAACAGGATTTAATTCAAATAGTATTCAATTATCTTTATAACCAATCTCTTCACTTCTCCATGCAAAATTTGTACAGCAGTAACCTAAAAATTATACTATAATTACTTCTTTGTCTCTCATTAGATAATAAGCTTTTTTGATAACAAAGAGTATGAATGGGTAGGATGTTAAATGACTAGATGGAACCACAGATGAATGAAGGGTGGAGAATCATAGCTTTAATGATAAATGTGAATCTTAAGAACAGAAAGTCAAATGATTTCTTCAAGATTAAAGAACAGGTTGATAGCAAGCCAGCCTTAAAACTTGTTTCCCTTGTCTTTTCCGCAATATATTTATAAGAAATTATCTACTTCACTTATATAAACATGGAATTATTTCCATCACTAACACTATATTATAAATCAGATCTCATTTATCAATGGTTCATTCATATACACAGTTAATCACCAAGTACTTATAAATATCTATTGTGTACAAGACTTTCTGAAGCAATGAAAAGATAAAAAGCAGAATACATGATCCTTGGTGTCAGGGAGTTTATAATCAGAAGGAGGCTGGTGATGAACAAACATAAAACAATTTAAATTTTGATGCAGAATGTGTTCAATATTTACCTTAACAGTTTTATCTTCAAAAATTGCTAAGTTGCCATCAGCAGTTCCCACTAAAAGGAAATTTTTTTGCTTGCTAAAAGAAAAAAATGTCAAAATTGTTGTAAAAACAATGATTATAGAGATCAAGATGGCTTCACATTCCCCCTAGCTTAACTAAACTTTAGACAGGTTTTTTTCCTGGTTATCGGCCCTGATCTCCCTTTCCTTACAGCATTCACTTGAGAAAATATAAATTGTAACTTCTTTCTCCGCCCATTTAAAATGCAGGTCTTCTCCTAGACCCTTGCAAGTTTTATAACTTAAGAATGACTTTCTCAAGGATATGAGAGCCTACTCTGAAATGTCATCAGACTATGACATGCCTTCTCATAGTCTTTTTAAGACAGCAGGAGCTCGATTTCAATAAGCAACGATCAGCAAACACAGATGGCCTTGTCACTTTGACCCTCCCCCTACCCCAAAGTCCTCCAGCACTTTTCCACTAGCTCGTTAAAGGGTTTAAAAACTCTCCCATCTTTTATTTCAGCAGAGCTGAGTTCAGTTCCTCCCCCCCACTGCAATTACCTTAGACATAAAGTCTTCCTTACCTATTTGACTTCGTCTGATGAAATTTTTGACAGGATCCAAACAATAATTTTTGGATCGTTGCCAATGGAGTTTACATGTCAGCCACCAAAACTTGGACTTCACATTTTTCTGACACTTATTTTCTGGTGCTGACTGAAGGATACGACATATAACCTAAATGACTCATGGAAATCATACTGGCCCAAATATTACAGCAACTAATCTATCACTCATATCTGAAATTCTGCCATTTCAGTAATGGATAATGTTTAAGCCATTTTCACCTATTAACAATTTATGAGTTCATTTACTGAAGTTTTTTTTTTTAATCTGGTAGTTAGTTATGTGCTATGCTTTAGAGGCATATAACAGATTATCGATATACGTGTATTTAGAGAAAGAATAAGAACTCTTTTTGGTAGAAGCCCTATGAAAGTACATTGCTGTCATGAATTGTGAAGTCAGAGCCACAGTTGAGGTAAAGTGAAGCAAGGCTGGGGGTCTGAAGAAATGACTGACCTATTTTTTAACTGCCTCAGCCTTATCTGTCTACAGGAAAACACAAATATCTTTGAGGCCTCCTATAATTCCCTTTAAGACATGCAACCAATGGGAAAATGTTAAAAATTAGCAAGCTGTGCTAATACTGTAACAATTTTGCACATAATTAAGTCAACTAAAAGATAGGTAATGTTCCTTCAAGGTCAAATTCACTGTCTTACCTTTGCTTGGAAAAGGAATTGCAATACAAGCAAGTAACAGAATCAGTCATCTTTTCAAGGGTATGCCTCTTTCTCCCATCTTCAGTATTAACAACAAGGAGCATGCCAGACTGTGTTCCAGACACAATCCAACTTTCCTTTTCAACAGGAAGATACACCAAGGCAAGGCACAATATTCTACTATCAGTAACTTCCTATTAAGAAAAGAAAACACACTCTAAAGGACTTTGTTCTACCTTAAGTGTCTAGAATTTGTACAGAATTGTGTAATCCACATATTTAACTTCTTATTTTCTTGCTTTTAATTTTAAAAACAGTGACCATTTTATTTCAGTTGCAACAATAAATGAGTTAACTGGCAAAGAAAAGAAAAATGTCTGTCTAGAATGTACCTGAAACTGAAATTTAAAAACTGAAAATTATTTTCAGTATCATTTCCCACTCCATCAAAATAATACAAGAACACTGTTCAACCTTAAGAATAATATTTAGGCACAACACATTTCAAAGCAACTATCAAAATATTAGATTTTTTAAGTCTAGAAATTTACCTTATAATTCCCAGTACAATTAGTGACCCATCTTATAGAAGCCAAGCCCAGATCTCCTCTATCACCCACCCTCAGCTGCTCTAAGTGTAGGCTACTAAGAGCTCAACGCTGCACCCTTCACTACCTTCAGCCCACAGGGAGCTGGCTTGCTCAGAAGTGGCTGGGAGATCACCCCACTCTACCATTGGGCAAATTGTGGCTAATGACCAACTGATAAGTGGGAATGACATACTAGACCACTTGCCTGGTGAAAGAATTAATCTGTGCTATTAACACATTCCAAAGTTTCTTGGTAATGATTGAAAGTTGGAGGGCTACATACAGTCCATGGGGTCGAAAGATTGAGCATGAATGCACATACACAAAGCTTGAAGCTAGACTTCCTCCGAAACTACATTTTGGCTGAGCTTCTTCCCCTGACCTACGTGGCTTCCTGTATCTTCTTTAAAGTTTCTCTCTCCTTGTGCACTCTGCTCAGTCACTCATTCATGTCCAGCTGTTTGCAACCCGGTGGACTGTAGCCTGCCAGGCTCCTTTGTCTATGGGGATTCTCCAGCCAAGAATACTGGAGTGGGTTGCCACACCCTCCCTCCTCCAGGGGATCTTCCCAACCCAGGGATCAAGCCCAGGTCTCCTGCACTCCAGGCAGATTCTTTATCATCTGAGCTACCAGGGAAGCCCAAGAATACTGGAGTGGGTAGCCTATCCCTTCTCCAGGGGATCTTTCCAACCCAGGAATCAGAACAGCGGTTTCCTGCATTGCAGGCGGATTCTCTGCCAGCTGAGCTACCAGGGAAGCCCTCTCTTTCGTTAAATCACTCATATAAAATCCTGCTTCAGGCTCTGTTTCTAGGGATCCTGACCTAAGACATAACATTGTGGTTTTAAAACAAAACACATACCACTTAATTTCTTGTGAATGCATTTGTTCTAACAGGAAGCTAATTTAATAACAAGTCTACATTAGCCCTTATTTAATTTTTTCCTAAGTAATTTTTTTTTAAAAGAACCAGTTGAGTTGCTGCAGTTCCACTTGACAGTCATGGGTAGTGTCGAGAATCTCTCAGACTTCTTTCTTGGCTAGGCCCTGGACAAACACTTTCCACCCAGCAGTTGGACATAGATAGCTCTGTTACTGTGTCCCAAACCAAACACCGTGCCTTCAAGCCCTCCCTTGGCCCTGGCCCCAGCCAGACACTTTACACCTATGCATTGAATGCTCCCAAGTAACTTTTTAACTGGCACAAGTTTTAAAATAATTCACAAAGTGAGTTTTCTAGAATATCACTAATTTAAAGAGTATTTGGATTTACCTCAGAAGTGTATCTTTCTGTATTTAAGTCAAGACATGAGAGCTGTCCTTTGTCCGTGTGCCCACAGCCCAGCCAAATCCTCACATTCTTGCTGTTATGATTCATAGCAACCATGCATTCAACAGTAAAGCTTTTAGGGATTGATATACGTCTCATCAGACAGATTAACTCAGCTGAATTCAAAATGTCAAAGACCTGAGAAGTTTAAAAAATAACACACATCACGTTAACACGTCTGCTTGAAAGATTATGATGGTAGTTATGATTATGATGGTAGTCGCTAAGTCGTGTCAAGTCTTTGAGACATTATGGACTGTAGCCCACTATGCTCCTCTGTCCGTGGGATTTTCCAGGCAACAATACTGGAATGGGTTGCCATTTCCTTCTCTAGGGGATCTTTCTGGCCCAGGGATCAAACCTGCATTTCCAGCTTGGCAGGTAGATTCTTTACCACCAAAACACCTGGGAAACACCTTGAAAAATCATATCATTATGCATAATGTTACAGTTAATTGTTACAGTTCCATCAAGAAAAATCTAAATTTGTTATTTAAACTGTGATCCACCCAGAGCAAAAGATTAAACAACTAGAGATAAAATTACATTAAAACAATACTTATTTTTAAACTGTGCATGGTATACACACATTATTATGTTGGGTGTATTTTGTAACTTGAAAAGAAATTCCCAAAGTGCCAAATTAACATTAAGTTAGCAGAATCAGGAGCTATTCTTCATTCAGTTTTATACCGCAGAAACACATAATGTTGAAGATAAATATTCAAGCCAACAATAGACTAGAGCTTCTACCAGTTGAAGGGAAATGAAATTTCGATCTTTGGGAACAAGCTTCCCTGGTAGCTCAACTGGTAATGAATTCATCTGCACTGCAAGATTCCCCAGTTCAAGTCCTCGGTTGGGAAGATCCCCTGGAGAAGGGATAGGCTACCCACTCCAGCACTCTTGCCTGGAGAATCCCCATGGACAGAGGAATCTGGTGGGCTACAATCTATGGTGTCACAAAGAGTCAGACACAACTGAGTGACTAACCACAGCATGGCAATAAACACAAATCGCCTCTAGATTCTGTTTTCGTTTTTCCTTCAAGCACTAAAGAACTAGAGAGATGGCATAAAGTCAGTGTAAGGAAACAACTAGGAGTCAGGAAAATGGAATTAGAGTCTCTTGTCACAGCCATGTGCCCGCCATGCAGGAGACTCCAAGAAAGCTCCTTTTCACCCAGTGCCTCATCTGACAAAGTCATGAGTTTACCTATCTTGCCTAGCACACATGGTATTTTAAATAGGTATGAGAAAGTTTTTGAATACTGTCATATGCTAAAAGGAAAAAACCCTCAAGGTGATAGGTAAGCTATAAAACACAAGTGAAGTATAAGCAAGAATTAAAAAAAAGAAAAAGTAAAGCAATAATTAAGCTTTGGAGAATATCACCAAGATAATTTTTTTTTAAAGTCTGTGTGATTAATACTGGTGGCAACCAAAATTAAAAAGTAAGACAAGTAGTCAACATGATTATAGATTGTTTGATAAAGGTAGTGTATACACGTCCTCAGCTATTTCTCAGTAGGAAACTGAACAAAAAATTTTCAATTAATTATTATACAAAATTGAGAGTCCACAACATAAAAACACCTCTTATTTTGATATATTAAATGTTTCATTTAAAACATAGTAAGAGGGACTCCTCTGGCAGTGGTTAAAACTTCCACTACAGGGAGCGAGGGTTTGATATGGTCAGGAAACTAATATCCTGCATGCCACGCAGTGTGACCATGAAATAAAAACAAAATAAAATTTAAAAAACTGCAAGAGTTCTATTTCCAATAATATGGTAGAAAAGGTTATTTGGACAAGCCTTCCAGCTAACTACAATTTAAAACATCGAAGAAATTATTTTTTTAACCTCTTAAAAACATTAGGGATCTGACAACACCGCACAGAATTATCAGGCCAAAATATTAATGAAAGGCAGAATCCAGAGAGGTCAGATGAGCCACAAAGCCTGATTTTCCCTTAAGGCACTGGTCTACTGAAGTAAAACTGATGTGTGGTTTTGAATGCCTTGTGGGGCTGGTGGGAAAGAGTTAAATCTAGGGATGCCCAAAGTGGAGAATGTAGTAATGGGATAAAACTGGGACCCCCAAGGGCCACATATTCAGAGTAAATGAAAACGAGAAATAAAGCCATGTTCCACTCCCACTCCCACTGGTCTATAAGGAAAGTGGCCTTAGGACTTTACAGACACAGGGTGAAAGAACAAAAGAACCCTGAGAAACTGCTATTCATAAGCTTGCTCTCAAGATTCACAAATGATTCCCATCACCCAGGTGATTCAAAAACATCTCAAGCCAGGAACTGAGTTTAAAGCAATTCATAGCAAAAAATATCCAATAAAAGATGTGCAAGACCTGTATGCAGAATTGTAAAACTTTACTGAAAGACACTTAAGACTTAAACAAAGAGATAACCCACATTCAAGAATACAGAAACTTAGTGTATCATAAGGCTGTTGCCTATAGATTCAATGCAAGTTTAATCCAAAGCACAATAGAATTTTTCAAAAAAGTTAACAGTGATTTAAAAACTTACATGGAAAAACGAGACCAAAGAACAGCTAAGGCATTCCTAAAGAATAACAATTAGAGGGAAAAAAGACTATTAAAGCTTCAGGAATTAAGAGAGACTGTACTGGAGGAAAAACAGGTAAATTGACCAATGGAAGAGAATATGTGTGTGTGTATCTTTTAGAGTATATCACAGGGTGCAAACAGAAAAAAAAAAAAAAAAGATCAATGGAAGACAAAGGAAGAAACAATTTCATAGATAAAACTGGAAAATAGATTATCCAAATGGAAAAAAAGAAAATTGGATCTCGATAAAAATACAATTCCTGATGAATTAAGAACTTTATCAAAAGCAAAACTTTAAACTTTATGAAGAAACCATAGGTAAATATTTCTGTGGCTCTGGGAGAGATAATGGCCTTTTAAAACAAGATTCTAAAACTTATAGCCATAAAAGTAAGTACTATTAAGTTTATCTCTATTAAAATTAAGAAATTCTGTGAAGCAAAAGGCACTCCATAGGAAATAAAAATGGGAACCATGAATTGGGAAAAGAAATTTGCAACATACATAACCAACTAAGTATACAATGTAGAAAAGGAAGAAGCTGTTTTTAAATTTCATTTTTATGCAAATAACCTAATAGAAAAATGGGCAAAACAATGAACAAGCATTTTCCAGAAGAGGAAACATATATATTACCAATGAATGTATAAAGAAATGCTTATCCTTATTAGTAACTAGGAAAATGTAAATCAATGTATAAAACTGAATCCATTTTGAAAAAATTAAGAAGTCAGATAGTACAATACTTAAGGAGAATATATTTTAAAAAACAGCTACAATAATATACAGGTGATGAAACTGTTAAGCTGGTACAACTTCAGAAAATGATTTAGACAGTCCCATATTCCATGATTCTGCAATTCAACTCCTAGATATATAACATAAAGCAATTCTTATGCAGTTTGCCCTAGGAGATGTACAACCACCCTGATAACAGTACTGATAGTAGCAAAAAACTAGAAACAATACCCATTGATATGGTCATGGGTAAATACATTGTTGTGCATTCAAACAATGAAATGGAAGAGCTGGAAAAGAAATCAACAGCTATGTTCAACAATATGGATGAAGTTCACAAAGCAATGTTGGGAGAAAAACTGAAAAATCTCAGAACAGCATGCGACTGTTTCCATTTTAAATAAAAATTATGAATACAGGAATAACAAACTGAGTAGTGAAACCTTAAAGAGAAAATAAAAATGATTAACATGAAAGTTAGGAGAGTGGCTGCATTGATAGGGAAAAAGAGTGATTTAATCAGAAAGAGGCATATGTGCCTTTCTGGGATGTTCACCATTTGTTTTGTGTCCGGGGTGGTGAGAGGATGTAAAAGTTGTGGTTTATAACTGTTTTAAACTGTGAGTGTATTTATATGTTTATATATATATATATGTATATAAATATTTTTATGTTCTGAATAAAATATTAATAAATTTTAATGATATGAATACCTGGGCAGAAGTAGGTCTTTCTTGAGGATTTTCTTTCAAACATTTTTTAATTAACTTCTCAACCATAGGCCATGGGGCACAACCATATTCTTTAACTGGATCTAAAACATTAAAAAACATATCACACTAAAACACTGAACAAATCAGAAAGATTATTTTATTTCTTCTCAATGTGTATGAGAGGTCCAGACACTGCAAAGGAAACACTGATCTCTATAATTCCATATTTATTATGAACTGCTTACCACTCTTAAAGCTAATTTTGTTAATTATCTCCACTAGAAACATCAAAAAAGAGTCATTGATTTTTATAGTATAAAAAGAGACACAAATACCAATTGAATAAAAATAAGATTTTCATTTCATACCTTCATTTCAAACAGATTTTGAAAACACTTTTGTTCATATATTAGACTTTTTTGCAAATACTTTTATTTTAATATTCAAAGTAGGCAAGCATTCAGTCCTCATATCCCCACAATCATTTGTGAACATTTGTTTTTAAATATGCTATTTTTCTGGTCGGTGTAGAATAGAGACCTGAAAGCTTTTCCTAGAAAGCTAATTGATAAAATGAGGGAGATGACCCAGATTGTGCACGAAGTATTTAGTCAAATAAAAATAGAAATCCTTCTGTTGGGAATCTTTAAGGTCCCCAAAGGAGACAATTATCTTCCCTGTAGCTGGAGTGCAGTATACACTCAAAACTTTTCTTAAATGAAAAGCAGAAAATATGAGAAACAACTAAATATATTTATAAGAATATTTCAGAATGCAAACTGAAGTAACAGTTAAGGAATGAAAGAAAAAAGTCCTAGAATTTCTTTAAAGTGAAAGTGAAAAGTAAAAGTGAAGTTGCTCAGTCATGTCCGACTCTTTGCGACCTCATGTACTGTAGCCCACCAGGCTCCTCCATCCATGGAATTTTCTAGGCAAGAGTACTGGAGTGGGTTGCCATTTCCTTCTCCAGGGGATCTTCCCAACCCAGGGACTGAACCTGGGTCTCCTGTATTGTGGGCAGACTCTTTACGGTCTAAGCCACCAGGGAACCCCTTAAAGCATGAGGCAACCGTTCAAAATAAGATCTGATCTCATTAAACACTCACTTACTAATTCTTGCTAATATTTACTACTAAAAATTATTATAGTAAATAATTTGTTTTCATTCTTATATAGAAATTACTTCACTCAAGAAAATGAAAATACTCCAAGCTAATGGACACTTAGTAACTCTTCATGAGAAGGAAAGTCACTAAACCTGGACTTTTAATAGTATTTCCTTTTCTGAGTATTCGTCTAAATATAATACCTAATATATCAATATTTAGAACACTAAAAAGAAACCCTATATCTTCTATGTTTCTCATATGATTTATATTAACAGAATTTAACAATATTCATGCACTAAACAAAAAAATTATCAGTTGTAAAATGAATTAGTCAATAAATAAAATTAAATAACTTAGAAATGAAGCTGATAAATTAAAATATAATAATCTTTATTGTAGATAAAACTTACCAGGTAATTTCCCTTGTATTGCCAATTCATCAAACTCATTTGGAAACTTCAAACCTTCTGCTATTCTACCTCCAGTTGTCAAAATGTCATAAAGTAGCAAACCAAATGAATAAACATCAGCTTGTTGGTTATAAATAACATTTCCTCTAGCAACTTCAGGTGCACGAAAACCTGAAAGAAAACAGACATATTAATAAATATGCTCAAACCCAGGGCTTATACACCGAAGGAAGTATATATTTAGGCCTCTATGCTCATGAATAGAAGATGAGTCTAAACAGGCCATATCATCTTTAAACGGAGATATCTTAAGTCAATTAAGAGCCATGTCCCAAGACATTTCACCCACGGTCAATTTGGAAGAATAATAAGGAGAAAGATGCAATAATAAATTATTTAGTGGTATTTCACAATTAAATAAAGCCTAAAAGGGGGGGGGGAATCTACATCCTTCTTAATAATAACTATTCTCAGGGTAGTATTTCAAACAGGAGACAGGAGGCAGATTTGCAGATTTTACTCCAAGTCACTTTAACCTGGCTTAAAATGTTAATGGACTTATTATTTCAAGAATGTGTGACTCTACTCCTTCAACTCAGTTGAAAACTAAAAAGAAAACCACAGCTAAAATGAATAAAAGCCCTCTATCTTAAATGAAGGTTCATGCCTGAAATTCTTTTATAAGGAAATAAAACCTTTCATCTCACAATAAAGATAAATCATTTTAATCACTTCAGAAAAAAAGAGTAATTTCAACATTACCTATAATAATAAAAATATTAACAATCTAAAGAAATTCAACTATAAAGAAAATAAGTTAAATACTGTACACTATGCAGTAACTTAAAATAATTTTTAAGATGTTATAATGTAAATGAAAAAAATGTATAATATAATTCTGAATAGACAAAATTATCACCTGAATTAATTTTCTTAGCTGTGATAACGGTATGGCTATTATGCAAGTAAACATCCTTATACAATACTAAGAAAATACATGCAAATACATTTCAGGATGACATAGCATGATATCTTCAACTCAATTTCAAAGACTCATACTCAGAACAGAAAGAGAACAACAATGTGGTAAAAAATTAATAATCAAATTATATGAAGGGTATATAAGTAAATATCATACTATTCTTTCAACTTTTTCATAGGCTGAAACATTTTCAAAATAAACAGTTCATGGGAATGTGCAAAATTAAAACTACAAAGAAATACATCCCAATATAATAACAATTATTTTCAAGTATAGAAATTATGAGTAGCTTTTATTTTCCTTTATAATTTCAAATTTTCCACAATGAACATATATGATCGCTATGGTAAATATATAGCCAGGAAAATATAATGAAGTGTGAATTCATATCCTTCAAGGAGTAAACGACTGAACTGAGAAACAGTGTTTTTAACAGCACTTCTCAGCAAAAGACAAAGCTCGACAACCCTTCAACAAGCTAGAAGGAGTCAAAGGATGGGGACAACAAATTTGAGCAGGATAACCTCTACTGAACTAACTGTAAACATTCTCTCGTGAACATTTTGCCGCATTTATTCCTCTTCTCTCTTTCTCTGTTACCATTTCCACACATTTGTATCTGAGTGTGTGTGTCTTCTTCCTTCTCTGTCACTCCCTCACTCTTTCTCATTCTCTCCTGTCTTTGTACATGTACAGAAAATATTTGACATTATATTAAGTTGAAGATAAAATATTTCAAACCTAGGTATAATATGTATCCTTAAGAGAAGGATACATGGGGATCTTTAGGCAGGAATACTGGAGTAGGTTGCCATTTCTTTCTCCAGTGGACCACGTTTTGTCAGAACTCTTTTCTATGACCTGTCCATTTTGGGTGGCCCTGCATGGCATGGCTCATGGCTTCACTGAGTTATGCAAGCCACTTTTGTCATGACAAGGCTGTGATCCATGAAGGGGATCTTAAGAATCCTTTGGACTACAAAGAGATCAAACCAGTCAATCCTAAAGGAATCAACCCTGAACATTCATTGGAAGGACTGTTGCTGAAATTGAAGCTCCAACACTTTGGCCACCTGATGCAAAGAGCTGACTCACTAGAAAAGACTCTTATGCTGGGAGAGATTGAAGGGAATAGGAGAAGGGCGTGACAGAGGATGAGATAGTAAAATAGCATAATCGACTCAATGGACGTGAATTTGAGCAAACTCCAGGAGAGAGTGGAGGACATAGGAGTTTGGCATGCTACAATTCACAGGATCACAAAGAGCCAGACATGACTTAACAACTGAACAACAGGATAAAGACATTTTCTAACATAGCTATAATACAATTCTCACATCTAAGTGAAAGAATTATATAAGTAGTTAAGATAGTTCTAAAATAGATCCCTAATAAACTGTACCTATAACATATTGTATATATATCACAACAGTTTCTAGTTTATATCAC
Organism: Odocoileus virginianus; assembly: GCF_023699985.2. Classification (NCBI taxonomy): domain Eukaryota; kingdom Metazoa; phylum Chordata; class Mammalia; order Artiodactyla; family Cervidae; genus Odocoileus; species Odocoileus virginianus. Next base: position 37,361,111 of record NC_069697.1, read on the forward strand.
TGAAGCATTTTACACACACCTTCCTAAATAGGCAGACGAGAACTTTCCATTTTACAAAGAACATAATCATCACGGAAATGTTAGATGTTTTCCTAAGGACACACAGAAAATAAATGGTAAGGCTAAGAGTATTTAAAAACTGGTTGGATCTCACAGTAGGCTGGCGGCCAGCCCTACTCACCAGCATGCCTCAACACCAGCTGCAGTTCTACCACAACTGCATCCAGCCCACATAGAGGACTCTGAGCACCTGCCTCTGGGGGCCACACGGGACTGCACTTCTGATTCACAGAGTATATCTCCTTAATAAACCCACTCCTTCAAGAATAGGAGAGATCACAGACTTACTCAATACATACAAACAGAGAAAATGAGGCAAATGAGAAGACAGCAGAAGCTGTCCCAATTGAAACAACAAAACAAAACTTCAGAAAAATAAAAACAGTGATAAGCAATCCACTTAATGAAGCATTCAAAGTAACGGTCATAAAGACACTCAATGAACTTGAGAGAATAATGAAGGAACACAGTGAGAAACTGAACAAGGAAAAAACATAAAAATTCTAAAACGGAGTTTATAACTGAACTGAAAAATCGCTGAAGGGGCTCAATAACAGATTAGATGAGGTAGAAGAATGAGTCAGTGATCATTCTAAGATGATGGAAGACAGAGCAGTGGAACTCATCCAGATAGAGAAGTAAAATAAAAATACTGTTTTACATGGACATACATTAAAGTACCTTTGTGACATCATCACCCAGAATAACATCTGCATTATAGGGTTTTCAGAGGGAGAGGAGAGAAAATGGCAGAATAATTATTTCAAGGAATAGTGGTAACAGTCTATAACAAACATAAACAAAGACAATACTTTGCCAACAGGTCAAAGCTATGGTCTTTCCAGCAGTCATGTACAGATATGAGAGTTGGACCATAAACTAGGTGGAGTGCCAAAGAATGGATGCTTTTTAATTGTGGTGCTGGAGAAAACTCTACAAGTGGACATCACCAGATGGTTAATATCTAAATCAGATTCTTTCTATTCTTTGCAGCCGAAGATGGAGAAGCTCTATACATTCAGCAAAAACAAGACCTGGGGCTGACTGTGGCTCAGATCTTCAGCTCCTTATTGCAAAATCCAGACTTAAATTGAAGAAATTAGGGAAAAACACAAGGCCATTCAGGTATAATATATATCAAATCCCTTATCATTATATAGGGGAGGTGATGAATAGATTCAAGGGACTAGATCTGATAAAAGAGTGCCTGAAGAACTATGGACGGAGATTCAGACCATTGTACAGGAGGTGGTGACTAAAACCACAGCCCAAAAAAATAGATGCAAGAAGGCAGCGTGGTTGTCTGAGGAGGCCTTACAAGCAGCTGAGCAAAGAAGAGAAGCGAAAGGCAAATGAGAAAGATAAACTCATCTTAATGCAGAGTGCCAGAAAACAGCAAGGAGAGATAGGAAAGACTTCTCAAGTAAACAATGCAAAGAAACAGAGGAAAACAATAGAATAGGAAAGATTAGAGATCTAGTCAAGAAAATTAGACACCAAGGGAAAATATTTCATGCAAAGATGGGCACAATAAAGGACAGAAAAAGCAAAGACCTAACAGAAGCAGAGGAGATTAAGAAGAGGTGGCAAGGATACACAGAAAAACTGTTTAAAAAAAAAAAAAAAAAAGATCTTAATGACCTAGATAACCACAATGGTGTGGTCACTCACCAGAGCCATACATCTTGGAGTGTGAAGTCAAATGGGACTTAGGAAGCATTACTATGAACAAAGCAAGTGGAGGTAATAGGATTCCAGCTGAGTTATTTCAAATCCTAAAAGATGATGGTTTGAAAGTGCTGCACTCAATATGTCAGCAAATTTGGAAAACTCAGCAATGGCCACAGGACTGGAAAAGGTCAGTTTTTATAAAAATCTCAAAGAATGGCAATGTGAAAGAATCTTCAAACTACTGAAAGTTTGTGGATGTGAGCTGTGTGCTACACTGGGATTAGTAACCTCCAGAAGAAAGGATTTCAAACCAGAGCCAGAGATGAGGCTTGACCACTCAGAGCTCTTTGTGTAGCAAAGTTTTATTGAAGTATAACAGAGATAGGGAAAGCTTCTGACATAGAAGTCAGAAGGGGACAGAAAGACTGCCCCAGTTGCTAGTTTTTAGCATCTGTTAGTAAGCTTCTAATCAGAGGAGAGAAACGCCTCAAGGCTGAGGGAGTTTCACCAAGCCCTTCTCCCACAATATGCACTTTTGAGATAGCGCATATAGTGATACAAGGTATGTCATCCCCAGCCATAAAACAATTAACATGAATACTGGTTTGCTGAGCCATTATCTGTACAAGGTTTGAGAAAAAAAAGAACACGTCTGCCACCTGTAGTTTATTCCTCTTGCCACTTGGGGACCTCGGGCCTTCCTATCTGTTACCCTCTCACTACTGCACAATTGCGCTCATTTCATATGCCAGCAAGGTAATGCCCAAAATCCTTCAAGATATGCTTCAACAACACAGGAACTGAGAATTTCCAGATGTTCCAGCTGGACTTAGAAAAGGTAAAGAAGTCTTGTTAACTTATTCAACATCAGCTGCATCATAGAAAAAGCAATGGGAATTCCAAAAAAAAAAAAAAAATCTAATTCTGATTCACTGACTACACTGAAAGCTTGGACTGTGTGGATCACAACAAACTGTGGAAAATTCTGAAAGAGATGGGAAAACCAGACCACCTTACCTGCCTGCTGGGAAACCTGTATGCAGCCCCAGAAGCAACAGTTAGAACTGAACATGGAACAACAGACTGGTTCAAAATTGGGAAAGGAGTGTGGCAAGGCTATATATTGTCACATTATTTAAACTATATGCACAGAACATCATATGAAATGCCGAGCTTGATGAAGCACAAGCTGGAATCAAGATCGCAGGTAGAAATGTCAACAACCTCAGATATGCAGATGATACCACACTAATGGAAGAGAGTGAAGAGAAACTAAAGAGCCTCTTCATGAATGTGAAAGAGGAGAGTGAAAAAGCTGGCTTGTAACTGAACATTTAAAAAACTAAAATTGTGGCATCTGGTCCCATCACTTCATGGTAAATGGAAGAGGAAAAAATGGAAAACAGTGACAGATTTCACTTGGGCTCCAAAATCACTGCAGATGGTGACTGCAGCCATGAAATTATTATACACTTGCTCCTTGGAAGGAAAGCTATGACAAACATAAACAGTGCATTAAGAGCAGAGACATCAGTTTGCCAACAAAAGTTCATATAGGCAAAGCTATGGTTTTTCCAGGAGTCATGTATGGATGTGAGAGTTGGACCATAAAGGAAGCTGAGCACCGAAGAATTGATGCTTTTGAATTGTGGTGTTGGAGAAGACTCTTGAGAGTCCCTTGGACTGCAAGGAGATCCAACCAGTCCATCCTAAAGGAAATCAGTCCTGAATATTCATTGGAAGGACTGATGTTGAAGCTGAAACTCCAATACGTTGGCTACCTGATGCAAAGAATTGACTCATTGGAAAAGACCCTGATGCTGGGAAAGATTGAAGGTGGGAAGAGAAGGGGACAACAGAGGATGATATGGTTGGATGGCATCACCAACTTGATGGACAGGAGTTTGAGCAAGCTCCAGAAGATAGTGAAGGACAGGGAAGCCTGGCGAACTACAGCTCATGGGGTCACAAAGAGTCAAATATGACTTAGTGACTGAACAACAACGAAGATTCTTGAGAGTCCCTTGGATGGCAAGGAGATAAAACCAGTCAATCCTAAAGGAAATCAACCCTGAATATTCATTGGAAGGACTGATGCTGAAGCTCCCATATTTTGGCCACCTGATGTGAAGAGCTGACTCACCAGGAAAGACCTTGATGCTGCGAAAGACTGAAGACAAAAGAAGAGGGAGGCAGGAGCTGAGATGGTTGGATAGCATCACTGATCAATGTTCATGAACTTGGGCAAACTCCTAGAGATAGTAAGGGACAAACAGGCCTGCCATGCTGCAGTCCATGGGTTCGCAAAGGGTCAGATACGACTTAACAAATGGATAGCAACAACAAATGGTTGAAAATGTCCCTAATCTGAGGAAGATGTCCCTAATCCAGTCCCCAAATCTCTAAGATAAACAAAAAGAGACACACACCAGACACATTATCATTAAAATGGTAAAAGTTAAGGATAAAAGTAGCAAGCAAAGCAACATATTACACACAAGTAAAATCCCATAAGACTATTAGCAGATTCTTGGACAGAAACTTTACATGCCAGAATAGAGTGACACGGCATGGTCACAAAGTGCACAAAGGGAAAAAAAAAAAAAAACCTTCTAAACAAGAATACTCTACCCAACAAAGTTATCATTGAGAACTGTAGGAGAGATTGGGAGTTTCCCAGATAAACAGAAGAAAAAGGAGTTCACCACTTTTTCACTCTCCTCTTTCACTTTCACCAAGAGGCTCTTGGGTCCCTTTCTCTTTCTGCCATAAGGGTGGTGTCATCTAAACATCTGAAGTGATTGATATTTCTCTCAGCAATCTTGATTCCAGCTTGAGTTTCATCCAGCCCAGCATTTTGCATGATGTACTCTGCATATAAGTTAAATCAGCAGGGTGACATACACAGCCTTGACGCACTCCTTTCCCAGTTTGGAGCCAGTCCATTGTTTCATGTCCGCTTCTGTTGTTTCTTGACCTGCATACAGATTTTTCAGGAGGCAGGTAAGGTGGTCTGGTATTCCCATCTCTTGAATTTTCCACAGTTTGTTGTGACCCACAGAGTCAAAGACTTTAGCATAGTCAATGAAGCAGAAGTAGATGCTTTTCTGGAACTCTCTTGCTTTTTCTATGATCCAATGGATATTGGCAATTTCATCTCTTGTTCCTCTGCCTTTTCTGAATCCAGCGTGAACAGCTGGAAGTTCTCAGTTCATGTACTGTTGAAGCCTAGCTTGAAGAATTTTGAGCATTATTTTGCTAGTGTGTAAGATGAGTGCAATAGTGTGACAGTCTGAACATTCTTTGGCATTGCCTTTATTTGAGATTGGAATGAAAACTCACCTTTTCCAGCCCTGTGGCCACTGCTGACTTTTCCAAATTTGTTGGCATATTGAGTGCAGCAATTTCATGGCATCATCTTTTAGGATTTGAAATAGCTCAGCTGGGATTCTATCACCTCCACTAGCTTTGTTCGTAGTGATGCTTCCTAAGGCCCATTTGACTTCACACTCCAGGATGTCTGCCTCTAGGTGAGTGATCACACCATCATGGTTATGTGGTCATTAAGATCTTTTCTGTATAGTTCTGTGTAGTCTTGCTACCTCTTCTTAATCTCTTCTGCTTCTGTTAGGTCCATACCGTTCCTGTCCTTTATTGCACCCATCTTTGCATGAAATGTCCCGTTGGTAGCTCTAATTTTCCTGAAGGGATCTCTAGTCATTCCCATTCTATTATTTCCATATCATGACTACTTTAAATAATGCTGCAATGATCATTAAACCACATAAGTCTTTTTGAATTAGTGTTTTTATTTTCTTCAGGTAAATGCCCAGAAGTAAAATTGAAGGATCATACAAAATTTCTATCTTCAATTTTTTGAGTAATCCCTACCATATAGTTTTTGGAGGCTAAATTAAATCATCCAATTATTTATTATTCATTTAATAGATTTATTGTGTATCTGTTACATCAAGGTACTATTAAAAAACTTAAAACCTTTGGCATTTTCCCACTTGACTGTTAGAAACATTAAGACTTAGAACTGTAAGATCTTAGAGTAGGGAGAGACTTGAGGGGTCACTTAGTTTAAATTTTAATTCATGGCACATACCTTTTTACATTAGTTTTTTTTAAAATCCCTTTAGATAGCAATCCACAGATCTTATGGCTGCACAAAAGGTTAGAATTTTTCTCAAAATTAGTCAGAAACAATAAGAAAGATAATTTTGAGGATACAGAAAGGAATATTTACTTCAATAAGGAAATGATTTCAACCTTCTTATCTTCTCCCTTTCAAAATGTAAGTATCTTCACTGACACAGTCCCCAGTAGGAGAATAATGCCTATTTATATAGCCAGGAATTACCTCAATTATTAAAAAAAAAATGCACTCTTAAGTGCTTCTTGAAATTCAACGAATGAATTTCTAATGATTTTATTTCAACCAATGAACTTTTAATGATCTTATTTCTTGATCATGCTAACAGTTTCTTCTAAAGTTATCTATGGAAAACAGATGCCTTTAGGAAAAAAATCTCCCTCAAATAATAAACCCTGAATGATGGCAGGACTTTAATCCTTCAGATGGACTGGTCTGGATCAAACATATTGTCATAGATATAAAATGACATTTAATCCAAAAGGTATACAGAATAACATGAAATATATTATCCACAACTATACCTTTAAATACAAAAATGCATAAAGCATTACTATCATTCATTTCTCTGAAAATGATAAATCGACTTGAAAATCATTAATTTCAAGAACTCTGAGTAAATAACACTTTAAATCAGACTGTCCTATAAAATTACATGCTTACAACATTGATTACTCTACCTAAGCAGAATGACACAGCACTGAAACTGAAGGGGGGACTTAGACCCAAATTGCAGGAAAGATGGGACAAAGGTGACATCAGAGTAGTAGAAAAAAGACATATTTAAATAAATGATAAGAGCATAAGTTGTTTGATAAAGAAAAAAGGAGTAGCTACATTATTCAACACAACTAATAAACTCTTGATGAACCAAAAGTTTTAACATAAAATGTAAATCTACATTTATGTGGCTGATTCATGTCAAAGTGTGGCATAAACCACCACAATATTGTAAAGTAATTAGCCTACAATTAAAATAAATAAATTAATTTTTTTAAAGTACTAAAAAGTATTCCAATTAAATGGATAATACTGGAATTTAAAAGGACTCTAATCACTCTATCAGAGATGGGTGGTATAAGCCAACAGGTTGAGAACTGGGGAATACATCGTCTTTGGAGAATTTTAAATAGGCAGCTACCTGCACAGGATAGTTACTACTGACCCTGCCTTTGATATATCACTGACTGAACGTGTCAGGAAAAATTAGATTATTTTGTATAAAAGAATCAAACTCAGCAATAGCATAATACCATAAACAAGATTAAAAGACAAAGCCTAAACTGAAAAAAATCTGCAATACACAACAGACGAAGAGTCAACATTAACTGAAATTAGCTTTACAAATAAGAAAAGCACATAAATGAGTAAAGACAGAAAAATATACAAAACATGAAAGGAAAAATACATGTCCTATATATAGATATTTGAAAAATAAAAACATTAAACTATCACTCTTTGACTATTAACTTCATGAAGATTAAAAATAATAACAAACCTAGAATGGAAAATAGGTGTTCTAATTCAAGTATTGATGGAATTTGAATTGATAAACCTTTCTAGAAGGCAAGTAGCGTTTCAAAATTCAAAATATGCTTATCCAGCAATATGGTCCTTAGAAATTTACTGTTTAAAAATTAGCTTCATAAATGGAAAACTTTTAATTTACAAGTCTTTTAATTAAAGCTTTTTAATATTTCAAAAAGTTAGAGAAAATAAACATCAAGATAAGATATAGTTAAGTGAATTACTAAAATATTATGTAAATGTTAAAACTGATATTTAACACAGAAAGATTTCCCTAAAATATTAAGTAGAAAAATAAAGAAGTAAAATTTATAATATAATATGTATATAAACCTCTTAAGCACATCTAAATCTAGATATACCTCTGTGTTACCAAAGTGTTATTATTCCACTAATTCATGAGAAATACATTTTTCGACCTGCTCGGTATCATTTGCTGCTTTCACGTCAGGACCTTACGTTTTGAAAATCAAATCTTAACTTAAAATGACTTGCTTGAACTACTCATCATGGAGTCTTTCACCTCAAAAACCAAAATGGGGAGGGGAGGGGGATGGAGGGCATTAAAACCTAAGCTATCAACATAACATTTGATTATCAATCTAAACCAAAAAATCCTCCAAGCTACTTTACATGTATCCTTACCACTGATGACTTCCCTGGAAAAGCAACTGCAATTTCTTCAAAATTTTTTGCCTTGTATTTAACTATGCTGATGACCATAGTAGGAACAGGAAAAACAACATTTCAAGCTATTCAATGTATTCATCACTAAATTTAATTTGGGATGAAAATGAATGTTTTTAACATTGCTTGTCATTAGAAGGCTAAAAATAGAAATATTTCCTGCCTGTTTAAAAAAGGACAACGTTGTCATCTGATCTAATACTATGAATGATCTATGGTGGGTATAGATTGTACTACTGTACCACATGGACACCATGTTTAGCATCAATGACCCTCAAAAACTAGAAATTTTAAGCACTTACTAAAATCCTAAATATACATTGTTGTATTAGGGTGTTCAAATAAGTCATTTATTTAAATATGCGTCACTTCTACTTCTAGGTAAAATGAAAGTAGGGACTAGACTTACCATCCTGCATAAAACAATGAAATAACTAGACAACAAAGACAAAACTCCGAATACTGGGAAAAGAAGACAGTGATCCCTGAGAGAGAGCTAGCAAACAAGGTGGATTCTCTGAATGCCTTTCAGAGGACTGGATAAAGGGAAGGCAAACAGAGCTGGGCCCCTAGTTAAGCAGAATCTGGGAAAGCAAAGACAGATAAGGAATGTGTCAAGTGTGGTGCTAAACCCTTTATATGAATTTCTCATTTCTACAACAATCCCTAAACAGATACTATTACTAGGTACTGCTGTTTAACCAAAGAAAGGAATTAGGTGATTTCTCCAGCCCCAGCTAATAAGTGGTAGAGCAAGCATTCCAACTAAGACACTCTGACTTCATAGCCCAAGTTTAATAGAATCTATTTAAAATAATTCATATTTGCTTCATTTTTGTTTGAACATAAGTCTAAATCCTATTCATATATACTCACTCTCTTAACATTTTGTCTATATCACAGGCTCACACTCTCAAAATCTAGAGAAAATTTTAATCATCTTATTAAAAAATTTTTTACAAATAACATTTTCCCCAATGTGAGAAAGTAACAAAATTTGACCTGCCTACCTTATAATTGATTAATATAGGCAATGACACTGTTTATATAATGCAAAGATGGGAATCACTTGGAGATCATTTAAATAGCCTCACTGTCTGGGCTCCATGGTGACTCCATGATAAAGAATTCACCTGCAATGCAGGAGACCCAGGTTCAGTCCCTGGGTCAGGAAGATTCCCTGGAGAAGGAAATGACAACCCATTCTAGTATTCTTGCTTTGGAAATTTCATGGAGAGAGGTGCCTGGTGGGCTACAGTTCAAGGGGTCACAAAAAAAATTGGATACCACTTAGCGACTAAACAACCAATGTCTAGGCTCCACCCAAACTAGTTAAATCAGAATCCTGGGACCCACACATTTGAAAGTCTTCCAGAAGCTTCTAACATGTTCCCACACTGAGACCTCCTGGTCCACACCTGTAAAGGACAGACCCCAGGGGATACATTCTTAAGCCTACATGCTATCTAGTTACAGCCAGAATTAAAAACACAACCAAATAATCCTCCATCTATCACTTAGAACACAAGGAATTTCTTGCACAAATCGTTTTCTACATTAGTACATTTTGCCTGAAATGTCTCCTCCTGCTTTTCTATCAATATTAATTATTTTCTCAAATCTTAAACTTCTCCCTTAAAATGTAAATTTCAGAATCACCTCCTCTATGAAGGAAGTCCTAAAGACCTATGGCTCAGTTAAGGACTTGCTTCTCTGCACTATCACTGTGCCTTGAACTATATGTGTTGAAACTGACGCAATGCTTTATAATTATTGTTTATAGACTTATTTTTCCTGGCACAATGTGTGCTTCTGAGGAAAAAATTCAGTTATTCAGGCACATTCTCCAAGTTTACCACTAAAGTAACTGCTAACACACTTGGAGCAACTGCAATGTGCCAGTCCTTCTCTGTTACTTACATGGATTGTTTCATTTTATCCTTACAATAACTCTGTTGAAATAGGCATTATTTTTCTCATCACAATTTACAGAAATGAAAATCAAGTCCCAAAAAATGACTCTTGATGAACACCACACAGCTATGTTAAGTAGTGTTAATACTTAATCTGGTGTTAAGTAGTAACACCAGATTGGTATTCGGTGTTTATAACATTCAATATATTATTGCCAAATGTATGAATAAATGAATAAAAAATAAGAAAATTTTCCCCTAGAGAATTATTATAACAATTACAATGTTAAAATAATTGGGAAAATATGATTCATTTGTCTAGAAACTATATTTTTCAGATAAGGCTGCACTTTTACAAATGGAATGGATTAAGATCCATAAATCAAAGATACAAGAAATGTATAAATTAGGTCTGATTATATATGACAAACTACATGTTAACATATACTTTCTTTTTACTTTCAGAAAACTCTGAGTAGAGCATGTTTCATAATTCCTATCAGATGATAGTTATAACTAGAGAATAACATTTTTGTTTACCCAAAGACTGTTGTATTTCTGTGGATGTTGACTGAGTGAAAGCCATTGGTCAGTATCCATCTCAGTCAATAGTGCAACTGTCGTAAGGCCCAGAATTAACTGTTAATACCAACCAGATGGGATATAAACATATCCAGTTGACTGAGTTAAAATTGAATCTTTTTAAATTATTTGTAGTTCCATCCCATAGTTACCTTTCAAAATGTAAACAGACGGTGCTGTGGTTCTTGCCAGTAACTGAACTGTCAATACCTTTGCCCACAAGCTGTGATGGTCGCTGGCTGGGACTGTGCTCTTAGGAGGCTCAGGTTTGTGTCCTGTGTGACCCTGAACAAATTTTAATAGCCAGCCCCTAAGCTTTAGTTTCCTTATCTCTAGACTAGGAATAGTAATACGACTTATGTCAGAGGGTCATAAGGATTAAATAAGACAATCAAGCCATGAAAAGGGCTAAGTGTGAGACAAGCTCCTCTGTCAATGCCTTTCAAGGCAAGGTTTGCTCCCAACACCTCCTTCCCTGAGACCAGAGCAATGAACCCACACTCACAGCCCACATGCGGTCAATACCCCACAGTAAGAGATGGTACAAAAATATACAAGAGTTTAACACATGGTCTTCTGTTTCTCTAAAATTTCTAAGTTAAACCTTATATTGTTTCTCACGAAGTTTCAAGTATAACAGTAACAAAGAAGATTCATCAAAAAGGAAAAGAGAAGGAGAGAACTAAAATCATGTGAGTGGTAATGATCTTCTACTCAAACATAATCGCTCTGGGGAAGGAATTATGATGGTGCTAGCAGTGGTAACAATTACTGTTACATAAAAAGTTTAAATTTGAGTTTAGGGCTGATATGATTAGAAGTGTTCTCACAACAATAAATACAGTAATGATACAGAGAAGCTCCAAGATATAGCAAGGAAAAATGCTTACTATGCAGCCTGGGGAAGAAGGGGGCAGAGCAGAAAGGATCAGGCTCTGGATTTTCCTGTCATGATCTTTCTCCTTGCTTGCGTTACTGCACATTGATAGAACAGAATAAAAGGGATCAGGAACAAGTATCTGACTTGATATGAAAAATTAGTTGGATATTGAACTACAGACAGGTTTTGACCCAAACCAGGAAGTAAGACACTTAAAACGAAGGGTCACGAGTTGGAAGAGTTGAAACACGCTGGCTGCCGGTAGCCCAGGCCACCGAGGGCGCAGTCAACAAGGATCAGAGAGATCCACTGCCAAGTAGGCGGATGAGGCTTCAACATCAGGACTTCCTCTCCACGAGCAAAGTGACAGGGCTGGGGGAGGAGGAGCAAACTGCAGGCCCCAGATGAGTGGCCCGGCCCAACTTCATGAGCTACGACAGTAATGACACATCTTCTAAGAGCAGAGCAGCTGTCAGCTGCCTACATTTCTAGGTGGGTTTATGAGGCCTGTGGAATCCCATCTTCAGTACTTGAGATGTATGATCCTACCATTTTGCTTTGTTTGAGTGGATTTTTAAACAACTAAGATTGATCATGTAAACCTCTATAAGTACATGGTAGTTTCATGTGATCCAGGGGAGCACAGGCACACCTTGGAGATCCTGCGGATTTGGGGCCAGAGCACCTTGCTACAGCAATAATAAGTGAGTCACACAAATGTTTTGATTTTCTAGTGCATATTAAAGTTGCTTACACTGTTGTTGCTTAGTCGCTAAGTTGTGTCCCACTGTTTGTGACTCCATGGACTATAGCCCACCAGGCTCCTCTGTCCATAGGATTTCCCAGACAAGAATATTGGAGTGGGTTGCTATTTCCTTCTCCATGGGATCTCCCTGACTCAGTCATCCACTGCATTAGCAGTTGAATTCTTTACCACTGAGCCGCCTGGTAAGCAAAAAAAGGCAAATAGCTGCCCTTCCCCACCAACCAAAGCCTCTCCACCTTTTCTACCTTACATAGAATATTATACCATACAAAGAGCTTGCTTTGATTACAAAACGGAAAGTCTCAGTAAAGATTTGAAAATATTCAGTAGTTGGATTCTTTCATTTTAAGTAAGAGGTTTTATAAAGGGTTAGCACTTGGAAGAAGCAAGACAAAGCACATCAGAAGCTGTTTTCCACATTAAGTAAAAAAGGAAAATATAAATAAGATGTTATATCAGGAAAACTTCTTATAGGATGAAATATTTTAAATTTCCCAAGAAAACAATTTTAATTTCTCCAAGGCAGACAATGGGTAACAGCATAAGTCACACCATACCGCAGTTTATTAATAGCAACAGACTTATGTCTAAAATTAATGTACATACCTTAAAGACAGCTTATTGCAAAAAACTGCTAACCATCATCTGAACCTTTAGCAAGTCATAATATTTTTGCAATAGTAACATCAAAGGTCATTGATCACAGACCACCATAACAAGCATAATAATAATGAAAAACTTTGAAATACTGTAAGAATTACCCACATGTGACACAGAAACCCAAAGTTAGCAAATGTTATTGAAAACTGGCTCTGATAGCCTGGCTTGATGCACGGTTGCCACAAACACTGCAATTTGTTAAAAAAAAAAAAAAAAAAAAGCACAACTGCAAAGCAAAATTAAGTAAGGTATGCCTGTATAGATTTAAAGTCAAATAGCTCTGTATTCAATTCTTATTTATATTGAGCTTTATCTTGGCCACTTACTGCATGACTTTGTGCAAGTTATACAATCTCACTGAGACTCAGCTTCCTCATTTTACAGATGAGAAGATAAATGCTAACTTTCAGCCCTGGCATGAGGCTAGGATAACCATGTGTCTAATGTACCTGGACCCGAGCCTGGGATGTAGCAGGTGCTGGAGCAAGGACAATTATCTTATTATTATTGGACAATCCAGAGGCACTTGCAGCCAGAAAATATACCTTGAAATATTTATGAGAATGCACACTCTATCCAACAGAGAGCTATGTAAAATGAAAGAGAGGATATGTATATAAAAAATAATAAAACCAGAAAATAATAAAACCACACATTGGAAGCTGGGACCATTTGCTCATCTAAGGACATAAATTGAGGAAAGAAGAGAGGGTAGGGAACAATTTTGACTACTCAGATAAAGTATTTTCTTCTGTCTTAGGAATATGTTTTAATTGAGCTGCAATCACCAAGATGATGTAAAGCCACTTGCAATTTTATTTATAAACAACCATGTAAGATTTCTCTAAGGATAGAGTTGGTCCCACCAACAGATGTCAACCGTTCAATTTTCTATTCCCACTCAAACTAAAATCTGAAAGACAGGATATCTATACAGATCACTTGACCTATGACAGTTTCATAATAATGAATCTGAGACAAGAAGAGGAATGTGAGCTGAGAAAGGGAGAGAGGATTTCATGTGGAAAGAACATATCTAAGATCATGAAAACACAAGAACACAGAAAACAGGATTTTCACTGGTATAAAGTCAGTTAACAATTAAAGTAACAGGAGTATTACACTAGGTTTGATAAAAAAGGGTTAGAGATGACCCTTAAAAGCAACATTAACGGATGATCTTATGACCAAGTGTTTTAAAACTTTTCTTACAAACTTTCCAAATATCAAATTTTAATCAAAGTTCTTTTGATTTTCAGCTAACTTTGAGATGCTTTAGTGGGCCCCTGAGGCATGTCAGAGAAATATTAACTAGTATCATTCTGTATGATAAATTACATAGAGAGCATTATCACATGAACAATAAATCCACCTAAAAATATACTGTATGAATGAATACTATTTATACAGACATTCTAACAATTATATGATGTTCCAAATTTTGGATACGTCCTCAGTTCAGTACAGTTCAGTTACTCAGTATTGTCCAATTCTTTGTGACCCCATGGAGTGCACATGCCAGGCTTCCCTGTTCAACACCAACTCCCAGAGCTTGCTCAAACTCATGTCCATCGAGTCAGTGATGCCATCCAATCATCTCATTCTCTGTCATCCCCTTCTCCTCCTGCCTTCAATCTTTCCCAGCAATAGGGTCTTTTCTAATGAGCCAGTTCTTCGCATCAGGTGGCCAAAGTATTGAAGCTTCAGCTTCAGCATCAGTCCTTCCAATGAATATCCAGGACTGATTTCCTTTAGGATTGACAGGTTTGATCTCCTTGCAGTCCAAAGGAGTCTCAAGAGTCTTATCCAGAACCACAGTTCAAAAGCATCAATTCTTCAGCACTCAGCTTTCTTTATGGTCCAAGTCTCACCCATACATGACTACTGAAAAAGCCATAGCTTTGACTAGATGGACCTTTGTTGGCAAAGTAAAGTCTCTGCTTCTTAATATGCTGTCTAGGTTGGTCATAGCTTTTCTTCCAAGGACCAAGAGTCTTTTGATTTCATGGCTGCAGTCACCATCTGCAGTGATTTTGGAGCCTAAGTAAGAAAGTCTGTCATTGTTTCCATTGTTTCCCCATCTGTTTGCTATGAAGTGATAGGACCAGTTGCCTTGATCTTAGTTTTTTGAATGTTCAATTTCAAGCCAGCTTTTTCACTCTCCTCTTTCATCAAGAGGCTCTTTATTAGTTCCTTTCTCTTTCTGCCATAAGGGTGGTGTCATCTGCACAACTGAGGTTATTGATATTTCTCCCAGAAATTTTGATTGAAGCTTGTGCTTCATCCAGCCCAGCATTTCACATGATGCACCTGCATATAAGCTAAATAAGCAGGGTGACAAAATACACCCTTGACATACTCCTTTCCCAATTTGGAACCAGTCCCTTGTTCCATGTTCACTTCTAACTGTTGCTTCTTAACCTGCATACAGATTTTTCAGGAAGCAGGTAAGGTGGTCTGGTATTCCCATTTGTTTAAGAATTTTGAGCGGTTTGTTGTGATCCACACAGTGAAAGGTTTTGGCATAGTCAATAAAACAGAAGTAGATGTTTTCCTGGAATTCTTTTGCTTTTTCTATGATCCAACAGATGTTACCAATTTGATCTCTGGTTCCTCTGCCTTTTCTAAATCCAGCTTGAACATATGGAAGTTCTCAGTTCAGATACTGTTGAAGCCTCACTTGGAGAATTTTGAGCATTACTTTGCCAGTGTGTGAGATGAGTGGATCTGTGCAGCAGTTTGTACATTCTTTGAAATTGCCCTTCTTCAGGATTGGAATGAAAACTGACCTTTTCCAGTCCTGTGGCTATGTCCAAGTATAATGCTATAGTTCTATTTGTTATGTTAAACTGTTATATGTCATAACAATAAGCAAACTTCATTATCAATTACACTGTAATAAAATGTTTAAATATGATTTTAAGTCTTTTGTAATCTACAGACAGTTATTATACTCTGATGCTCTTACAAAAGTGCTTCATCTTCCAAAGGATACATAGGAAGTCTACAGAGGCAGTAACTACAGTTCCATATCCAGATGATGGCTATGCAGAGATTCCAGCCCATATTCACACCAAACAAGAACCCACCCTGCCCCTGAGGCCCCTAGATCAGGCATCCAGAGATCTTTACTCCCTAACAGACAGGGTTGACACCACTACCCAGCCCTGAAGCATCTAGAGAAGATAAATGTCACCAACCCACGTCCCATTATATAATAGGAGTAAAATCTCTTGAGGGAGTGATTGAGACAGGGAGGCAGCAAGGTACAAAATTTAAAAGAATAACATAACCCAAGAACACGACATAAACTGATTAGAACCAACTAGGTCCAAGATGGCAGATGAGGTGACTTTCGCTACACCTTGAGCCTCAGTATACACTCACTGTAACACATAAGCAAGCTAAATGATACACTCACAGGCAATACACAGTTCCAAGGCAGATCATAAAGGTAAAAAAATGGGCAGGAGCCCAATGCCTAGAAACCTCCTCCTCTTTCCCAAAATAGCTGGAATACTCCTCCCACTCATCAGCCAATGAAATTACTCACCCTTGTAAAAACTTAACCCCTTCATGGATCACAGCCTTGCTGTGGTGAAACAGCTTGAGTAACTCAATGAAGCTATGAGCCATGACCTGCAGGGCCACCCAAGATGGACAGGTCACAGTGAAAAGTTCTGACAAAATGTGGTTCACTAGAGAAAGGAATGGCAAATCACTCCAGTATTCTTGCCTCAAGAAGCCCATGAACAGTATGAAAAGGCAAAAAGAAAAGACACTAGAAGATGAACCCTTCAGGTTGGTAGGTGTCCAGTAAGCTACTGGGGAGTATGAAGAGACTGGGCTAAAGCAGACTCTCAGATGTGTCTAGTGGTGAAAGTAAAGTCTGATGCTGTAAAGAACAATATTGTATAGAAACCTGGACTGTTAGGTCCACAAATCAAGGTGAATTGGACATGGTTAAGCAGGAGATGGAAAGAGTGAACGTCAACATCTTAGAAATTACTGAACTAAAATGGACAGAAATGGGCAAATTTCAATCAGATATCCATGATATCCACTACTGCGGGTAAGAACCTCTTACAAGAAATGGAGTATCCCTCATGGTCACCAAAAGAGTTCAAAATGTGGTACATGGGTGCAGTCTCAAAAATGACAGAATGATCTTGGTTCATTTCCAAGGCAAACCATTTAACATCACAGTAACTCAAGTCTATGTCCAAACCACTAATGCTGAAGAAGTTAAAGCTAAATGGTTCTATGAAGACCTATGAGACCAACTAGAACTAACGCCATCAAAGATGTCCTTTTTTCTCATATGGAATTGGAATGCAAAAGTAGGAAGCTAAGATTTACCTGGAGGAACAGGCAAGTTTGTCTTTGGAGTACAAAATGAAGCAGAGCAAAGGTTAACAGAGTTTTGTCAAGAGAATACACTGGCCACAGTAAACACCCTCTTTCAACAACGTTAAGAGATGACTCTACACATGGACATCACCATAGGGTCAATAACGAAGTCAGATTGATTTTATTCTTTGAAGCCAAATTGGAGAAGCTCTACACAGTCAGCAAAAACAAGATCTGAAGCTGACTGTGGCTCAGATCATCAGCTCCTTACTGAAAAATTCAGGCTTAAATTGAAGAAAGTAGGGAAAACCACTAGGCCATTCAGGTATGAAATCCCTTATGATTATACAGTGTAGGTGATAGATTCAAGGGATTAGATCTGGTAGACAGAGTATCTGAAGAACTATGGACAGGATTCATAACATTGTACAGGAAGCAGTGACCAAACCATCCTAAAGGAAAAGAATGCAAGAAGGCAAAGTAGTTGTCTGAGAAGGCTTTACAAACACCTTTAAAAAAAATAAAAGGGGAGTGAAAGGAAAGGAGAAATAGAAAGATATACCCATCTGAATGCAGAGTTCAAGAGAATAGCAAGGAGAGATAAGAAAGCCTTCTTATATGAACAATGCAAAGAAAAATAGAAGAAAATAATAGAATGGGAAATACTAGAAATTTCTTCAAGAAAATTGGAGATATAAAGGCAATATTTCATGCAAGGATGAACACGATAAAGGACAGAAACAGTAAGGCCGTAACAGAAGCAGAATAGATTAAGAAGAGGTGGTAAGAATACACAGAAGAACTATACAAAGAGGTCTTAATAACCAGTGATAACTGGACGTAGATAACCAGGATGGTATGGTCAATCGCCTAGAGCCAGATATCAGGGAGTGTAAAAGGTTCAAGTGGGCCTTAAACAGCATTACTACAAAGCTAGTGGAGGTGATGAAATTCCATGTGAGCTATTTAAAATCCTAAAAAGATGACGCTGTTAAATACAAGCACTCAATACATCAGCAAATTTGGAAAACTCAACAGTAGCTACAGGACTGGAAAAGGTCAGTTTTCATTCTTATCCCAAAGAAGGGCAATCCCAAAGATGTTCAAACTACTGTACAGGTTTGCTTGTATGGTAAGGTTTTCTTATACTGCAAGGTTTGCTCAAAATCCATCAAGCTAGGCTTCAGCAATCTGTGAACGGAGAACTTTCAGATGTACAAACTAGATTTAGAGAAAGCACAGGAACCAGAGATCAAATTGCCAACATTTGCTGGATCATAAGAGAAAGCAAGGGAATTCCAGAAAAACTTCTGCTTCATTGACTACACTAAAGCTTTTGACTATGTGGATACAACAAACTGTAGAAAAATTCTTAAAAAGATGGGAATACTAGATCACCTTACCTGTTTCCTGAGTAACCTGTATGCAGGTCAAGAAGCAACAGTTAGAACTGGACATGGAACAATGGACTGGTTCAAAACTCGTAAAGTCAAGGCTATATATCATCTCTATGCTTATTTAACTTCTATGCAGAATACATCATGCAAAATACCTGGCTGGATCAATCACAAGCTGGAATCAAGATTGCTGGGAGAAATATCAAGAACCTCAGATGTTCAGAGGAAACCACTCTAATGTCAGAAAGCAAAGAGGAACTCAAGAACCTCCAGATGAGCATGAAAGAGGAGTGTAAGAAAGTTGGCTTGAAACTCAACATTCAAAAAACTAAGATCATGGCATCCGGTCCCATCACTTCATGGCAAATAGATGGGAAAACAATGGAAACAGTGACAGATTTTATTTTCTTGGCCTCCAAAATCACTGCACACCTTGACTGCAGCCACGAAATTAAAAGACACTTGCTCCTTGGAAGGAAAGCTGACAAACCTAGACAGCAATTTTAAAAGCAGAAACATCACTTTTCTGACAAAGGTCTATATATTTAAAGCTGTGGTTTTTCCAACAGTCATGTACAGATGTGAGAACTGGACCATAAACAAGGCTATTGTTGTTTAGTTGCTAATCGTGTCTGACTCTTTGCAACCACATAGACTACAGCCTGCCAGGCTTCTCTATCCATGGGATTTTCCAGGCAAGAAACTGGAGTGGGTTGCCATTTCCTTCTCCAGGGGATCTTAATGACCCAAGAATGGAACCCATGTCTCCTTCATTGACAGGTGATTTCTTTTACCAATATAGCCACCAGGGAACGAAGGCTGAGCCCCAAAGAATTGATGCTTTCAAATTGTGGTGCTAGAGAAGACTGTTGAAACTCTCTTTGACAGAAAGATATTTTTCCAGGTGGCGATAGTGGTAAAGAACCTCCTCCCAAAGGAGGAGACACAAGAGATGCAGGTTTAATCCCTCGGACCAGAAGATTCCCTAGAGAAGGGCCTGGCAACTCACTCCAGTATGCTTACCTAGAGAATCCCATGGACAGAGGAGCCTGGCGGTCTTTAGTCCATAGGGTCGCAAAGAGTTGGCCAGCAAGGAAATGAAACCAGTCAATCCTAAAGAAAATCAACCCTGAATATTCACTGGAAAGACTGATGCTGAAGCTGAAGCTACAATACTTTGGCCACCTGATGCGAAGAGCTGACTCACTAGAAAAGACCCTGATGCTGGTGCAGATTGAGGGTAGGAGGAGAAGCAGGCAAGAGAGGATGATAAGGTTGGACAACATCATCAACTCAATGAATATGAGTTTGAGCAAAGTCTGGAACATAGTGAAGGACAGGGAAGCCTGGCACGCCGAGGTCCATGTGGTTGAAAAGAGTCCGACATGTGAATAGCAACGACAACATAAAAACTGACAATCCCATACCCTGGTGCCTCTCTTGCCTTCCAAGATGATCCACACTCTGTCTGTGGAGTGTGTTTCTCTCTGAATAAACCTTCTTCACTTTAAAGAAAAAATTGCTACATTAAAATATAAGGTGAGAAAATGATGCCTGTGATTTCTGGCAACCATAATATGACAGTATTTGCATAATATGATATAATATGCAGAATGGATATGTTTTATTTTACATAATAACCTTGACTCATACTATTTTACAGGGTCAAAAAGAGACACTACAAAATTTTTAACTATTTAAGTGTTAACAATCTATAAACTATGAAGAAAGAAAAATGAAGTTCAGTAGTTAAAGGTTTAAACACATGTACCAGTCAGAACCCTCCTACCCTGCTGGTGGAAATGTAAATGGTACAACCATTAGGTAGAAACGTGTGAAGGTTCACTAAAAATACTAAAAATAGAGCTACCATATGATTCAGCAATTCCATTCCTAGGCTTATATCTGGAGAAAATCATAATTTGAAGAGATACATGCACCCCAATGTTCATTGCAACAGTATTTACAATAGCCAAGACACAGTTATCAACCTAAATGTCCATTGACAGACACGTGTATAAAGAAGATACCGTACCTATATACAATTAAATATTACTCAGCAATAAAAAAAGGATGAAATATAGCCATTTGTAGCAACATCAGATGGACCTAGAGATTACCATACTAAGTCAAAGACAAATGTCATATCACTTATATGTGGAATCTAATTTTTTAAAAAATAACACGAATGAACTTATTTATTAAAAATAAGACAACAGAACTTATTTACAAATATCAAAAACAAACTCATGATTACCAAACAGAAAATGTGGCTGGGAGGGTTAAAGCAGGAGCTTGGGATGAACATACACACACTACTATATGTAAGATAGATAATCAACAAGGACCAACTGTTTAGCACAGGGAACTCTACTCCAGTAAAGTTAAAATTTTTAAATTTTTTTTAAATTTAGAATTTGGGGGACTTCTCTGGCAGTCCAGTGGTTAAGACTCCATACTTCCAGTGCAGAGGGTTCAGGTTCGATCCCTGGTTGGGGCACTATGACGCTACACAGCACAGTCAAAAGATTTACACACACACACACACACACACACACACACACACACATGTTAAAAAAGAGTAAGAAAGTATGCTTATATCAAGAAGAGTGCAACAAAGAACTCCAGCAGCAGCAAAGTCCTCATCTGAAACTCTTGGAGCTATAATTATTTAGGGTTAATACTTAAGAAAGTTAGTAATAATGCATATAACAAATTACACAAACCTTCAGTGGGATCAGAGCTGCACCCTATACTCAAACATGTTTATATTTCTGCCATGAAACATACACATTCACAGTGAGTATGAGAAATAAAGATCATAATGAGAGTCAATTCCATTAGGCCAAATTTCACCATGAAATCAGTTATTTAAATAAAATCTTTGGATTTTCAAAGTTATTTGAATTTCCTAGTTACAAAAAAAAAAGGTTTGTGATCCTAAATCTGGTTTGCCTCATTTTATGTAAGTGTTAACAGTAGCTAGATGAAAACTTTGTGGCTCTCTTACCACCTCTGTAGTAATTCAATGTTTTTAAGAAATCCAATGTTTAGAAACATAACTTGACATCAAACATACTCTGTTTTATAATTTGACTTTTCCCCTAGAAAATTACATCAGTAGATTTTCTTGCCCTACTGGATACAATGATCAAAACCACGAATGTACCGGTCAAGATGATAAATGAACATCTGTTCACAGCGTGACGGGCTACAGGAGACTCCTGAGTCTCCTGAACTCAAACTGAGGGCCGTGGTATCCTTCCCGAAGAGGGAATTATCAAACGAACCTTCTCACCTACCTGGAGTGCCCTCTGATGTTTTTATCCCCATTCTACAGCAGTACTGAGCAATCCCATAGTCCGCAATCTTGGCGATGATGGCAGCATTGGGATACAGGGTGAAAAGCAAAACATTGTGGGGCTTCAAGTCACGGTATATAATCATGGCCGAATGGAGGTATCTGCCATAAAATGCACAGGAAATCTTATTAAAATGTGAGTATATCATAATATATTTTGGCATGATTTTTTTAAAATACACATATTCACTAGGCAAAGTATCAAAATTCTGTGCTAAGTTTTACCTTCAAAGTTAAAAGATACTGTAGAAGGAAATCAAAATATATAAGTCCAGTTTTACTTAGAAAGTTTATGCATTTAAAACAAACTAAAAGACATGTTAGTTCTGATAAGTGATTTAAACTTAAAGGCACAACCACTTTAAGCAGAATATGTATTTTTTTGAGACTTCTTTCCTGTATACTTTAATAATCACTAAAAGGAATTTTGAATCCCCTCAATATCATGTAAGTATTTTAATTGGTTTAAAATGAAAATACATTAAATAAGAATTGATAGTATTTTGTTATAACTCCCATTTATTTAACAATTTTAGAAGTTCTTCCTAGCCTTTAAAATTCTATCTCTCCTTTGATATTTTTTTTCTGAATAAAACATTTCCTAACTTTTTGGAAAATATTTTCTACTTTTTCAATAGCTAATAAATTAAACTAAAAGACTTTTTTAAAGCTATTTGTACTGTATCATTTGAAGATGTAATATATTTTAAGCCCAGATCTACTATGAATTATCAAAGAATGACTTGAACTGAGAGCTGGAATGAGTAAACCACTATCTTGGGAAAGGTGATATGGGGAATGTTAAAGTCTTTCCTTTTAGAAATTGATCCATTCAACCATTGGCAACCAGAGTTTGACATTCACTGTAGGTGAAGAATAAAAACTAGTTAATATAAAAAAACAAAACTAAGTTTTCCTCTCAGCCAGGTCTTGTCCATTTTAGAAACATGGCCAAAAAGCTATCACTAGTTCTAAAGTAACGCTATTACCTTTCCTTACCCATCTAAAAAACTCAGATTTTTCCCCAGCTCTTTTTACCCTACCCCATGACATCAAATTTGCCATAGTTCTGCACATGACCTCACAACTATACTATGTCCTACCTTGAAATTACATTTTTTCACAGAACTACAAGGCTGTATATTGTCACCTTGCTTATTTAACTTATATTCAGAGTACATTATGCGAAATGCCAGGCAGGATGAAACACAAGCTGGAATCAAAATTGCCAGGAGAAATATCAATAACCTCAGATATACAGATGATGCCACCCTTATGGCAGAAAGCAAAGAACTAAAGTCTCTTGATGAAAGTGAAAGAGGAGAGTAAAAAAGTTGGCTTAAAACTCAACGTTGAGAAAACCAAGATCATGGCATCCAGTCCCATCACTTCATGGCAAATAGATAACAATGACAGACTATTTTCTTGGGCTCCAAAATCACTGCAGATGGTGACTGCAGCCATGAAATTAAAAGATGTTTGCTCCTTGGAAGAAAAGTTATGACTAGACCACATATAAAAAGCAGAGACATTACTTTACTAACAAAGGTCCATCTAGTCAAAGCTATGGTTTTTCCAGTAGTCATGTATGGATGTGAGAGTTGGATTATTTAAGAAAGCTGATCACCAAAGAATTGATGCTTTTGAACTGTGGTGTTGGAGAAGACTCTTGAGAGTCCCCTGGACTGCAAGGAGACCCAACCAGTCCATCCTAAAGGAAATCAGTCCTGAATTGGAAGGACTGATGCTGAAGCTGAAACTCCAATACTTTGGCCAACTGATGTGAAGAACCAACTTATTGGAAAAGACCCTGATGCTGGGAAAGATTGAAGGCAGGAGGAGAAGGGGACGACAGAGGATGATATGGTTGGATGGCATCATCGACTCAATGGACATGAATTTGAGCAAGCTCCGGGAGTTGGTGATGGACAGGGAAGCCTGGCGTGCTGCAGTCCATGGGGTCGCAGAGAATTGGACATGACTGAGTGACTGAATTGAACTGAAATTACACTTTTTCACAGAACTTAAGAGAGGTAAATTTAAATCCCTTTTTTGTGGCTTTTGGTTTAGGCTCGCCTTATATCAATAAATATTTGCTCCATTACTGAGTATTAATCACTGCTAGAGGGATTAGGAGCAGAGAGGCAGAAATACCCTGAACTTTCCATTGATTGATGACCTAGAATGTATGGATCATTTAACTTCATCAATAGAAGATTCTTTCTCTTCCAGGATGTAGTTAGAACATTTGGCATTAGGCCTATTCCTTTCAGTAGACATAATTTTGGCTAAAAGTAAGAGAGATATACTAATGAAGCTGACCTTAACAATAAGCAATAGGCTTAAAAGAAAAATTTACTGAGGGCTTACTGAAAGGCCATTAGCTACTCTTATCCTGTTGAAGAGAAAAGCTGGGAGATTAAGAAGAAAAAAGTTAAAGCCAAGTCATACATTACTGAATAGCATACAAATCCTTCCTAATGCATGCCTCTTTCAGAATATTTAAAGACTACAGACTCTCTCAAAACACTTTCCAAAGGTTAAAAAAATTAAACTTAATTTTAAATAATGTCACTGGGAAGGAAAGATTATCTGGATTAGTTAAAATGTTCAATTACAGAATTTAATCTTAAAAGTACAGTTTTAATAGCTTTAAATAGCAGAATAGCTTTCAAAACATAACAAGTATGGATGTTGCCTTAGTAAGAATAATTCAGCCATAATTTATGTATTATATGACAATGATCATTGTCAAATATTTTATTAAAACAACCTAGCTAAACTCAATTTAGTTATTTTTAAATTGTGATTGTTATCAATGTTGCAAAGAAACTCCTTTGTAACTTACAGTAAACTTTATCTCAACCTAAAGAGAATTATTCTAAGAATAGAATATCTTCATTCATTTAACAAATATATATTGGGCACCTATGAGGGACAGTCACTAGGGATATAAAGTCATCCTCGTCTCCCTGCTCTTTAGGGCCACAGTCGAGAGGAAGAGGTGGGTATTCTAACAAGATTGCAAAAATGTGATACTTCCCTAGCATTTGGTACTACATCCCTAGTAGTTCCAAAGCAGACTCTCACACTAGACTATAAGTTTTCAATCTTGATAACAGCAATATAATCTCTATCTTTCTTTCCCCTCTTCAGCAGCCAGTGCAAAGTCCTGCATGGAGCAGAGTCAAGAAACATGTGTTAAGCAGGCCAACTCTTCATAGTGCAATTAGTCATCATGGTGAAGACAGTATGTGAGAAAATTCTAGAGGAATATGAGTTTTCTAGGAGGAGGATTTTTTGACAAGACAGGAATGACAAATGCAAGAATAGACACGGATGCCAATGAGAAGTCAAGTCCTTCAGCATGGTTGGAATGAGGGCAATGGAATTAAAGTAGTCTGGAGAGGCAGGCAAGAGGCATACATAAAGAGTTCTGAGGCTATGTCAGGTATTTAGATGTATTCTCCAGATATCTTGAAATGCTAAGGAGTTTCAAGAATACTTAAATTTTTATTTTGGAATAATATATCAGAAATATTCCGATAATTCCCTGTAAATATCAGACCAAGACAGCAGTAGTGGCATAAAAATAAATTAATCAAGGACCTAGTGGACAAAGGAGTACTTACTTTTGGGGGGAAGGGGATGGTCTGGATGTGACTACAAAGACCTTTGTTGGCAAATGAGATACAAAATAAAAAACAGATTCATGGTGAAATAAGAGAAAATAAATTCAATTTTGAAAATATTGAAACACAAACTTATAGGAAATATAGTTTACTACATCTTTAAAGGTTCAGTTCAATTCAGTTCAGTCGCTCAGTTGTGTCCCATTCTTTGCGACCCCATGGACTGCAGCACTCCAGGGCTCCCTGTCTATCACCAACTCCCAGAGCTTACTCAAACTCATGTCCATTGAGTCGGTGATGCTATCCAACCATCTCATACTCTGTCGTCCCCCTCTCCTCCCACCTTCAATCTTTCCCAGCCTCAGGGTATTTTCCAATGAGTCAACTCTTTACATCAGGTGACCAAAGTATTGGAGTTTCAGCTTCAACAGCAGTCCTTCCAATGAACACCCAGGGCTGATCTCCTTTAGGATGGACTGGTTGGATCTCCTTGCAGTCCAAAGGACTCTCAAGAGTCTTCTGCAACACTACAGTTCAAAAGCATCAATTCTTCGGCACTCAGCTTTCTTTAGAGTCCAACCCTCACATCCATACATGACTACTGGAAAAACGATAGCCTTAACGAGACAGACCTTTGCTGGCAAAGTAATATCCCTGCTTTTTAATATGCTGTCCAGGTCAGTCATAAGGCAAAAAGATAGGACACTGAAAGATGAACTCCCCAAGCTGGTAGATGCCCAATATGCTACTGGAGATCAGTGGAGAAACAATGCCAGAAAGAATGAAGAGATGGAGCCAAAGCAAAAACAACACCCAGTTGTGGATATGACTGGTGATGGAAGTAAAGTCCGATACTATAAAGAGCAATATTGCATAGGAACCTGGAATGTTAGGTCCATGGATCAGGCAAATTGGAAGTGGTCAAATAGGAGATGGCATGAGTGACTGTCGACACTTTAGGAATCAGCAAACTAAAATGGACTGGAATGGGTGAATTTAACTCAAATGACCATTATATCTACTACTGTGGGCAAGAATCCCTTAGATGAAATGGAGTGGCCATCATAGTCAACAAGAGTCCAAAATGCAGTACTTGGATACAATCTCAAAAATGACAGAATGATCTCTGTTTCCAAGGCAAACCACTCAATATCACGGTGATCCAAGTCTATGCCCCAACCGGTAGTCTGAAGAAGCTGAAGTTGAACGGTTCTATGAATACCTACAAGACCTTCTAGAACTATCACCCAAAAAAGATGTCCTTTTCATTATAGGGGACTGGAATGCAAAAGTAGGAAGTCAAGAAACACCTGGAGTAACAGGCAAATTTGGCCTTGGAATTCAGAATGAAGCAGGGCAAAGGCTAATAGAGTTTTGCCAAGAGAACGCACTGGTCATAGCAAACACCCACTTTCAACAACACAATGAAGACTCTACACATTGACATCACTAGATGGTCAACACCAAAATCAGACTGATTATATTTTTTGCAGGCAAAGATGGAGAAGCTCTATACAGTCAGCAAAAACAAGACCAGGAGCTGACTGTGGTTCAAGTCATGAACTCCTGATTACCAAATTCAGACTTAAATTAAAGAAAGTAGGGAAAACCACTAGACCATTCAGGTATGACCTAAATCAAATTCCTAACGATTATACAGTGGAAATGAGAAACAGATTTAAGGGACTAGATCCCATAGACAGAGTGCCTGATGAACTAAGGTCAGAGGTTTGTGACATTGTACAGGAGACAGGGATCAAAACCATCCCCAAGAAAAAGAAATGCAAAAAAGCAAAATGTCTGTCTGAGGACAAATAGCTGTGAAAAGAAAAGAAGTGAAAAGCAAATGAGAAAAGGAAAGATATTCCCATTTTAATGAAGAGTTCCAAAGAATAGAAAGGAGAGATAAGAAAGCCTTGCTCAGTGATCAGTGCAAAGAAATAGAGGAAAACAATAGAATGGGAAAGACTAGAGATCACTTCAAGAAAATTAGAGATACCAAGGGAATATTTCATGCAAAGATGGGCTCAATAAAGGACAGAAATGGTATGGACCTTACAGAAGCAGAAGATATTAAGAAGAGGTGGCAAGAATACACAGAAGAACTGTACCAAAAAGATCTTCACGACCAAGATAATCATGATGGCATGATTACTCACCTAGAGCCGGACATCCTGATGTGAAGTCAAGTGGGCCTTAGGAAGCATCACTACAAAGTTAGTGAAGGTGATGGAATTCCAGTTGAGCTATTTCAAATCCTAAAAGATGATGCTGTGAAAGTGCTGCACTCAATCTTCAAAGGTAGTTGAGGATTATAATAAAAAGCTCAAAGCAGCAGACAATTTAGAGATACAAGTTAATAGCTGAATACAGAATATGTACAAGATAGATATGCACAAGATAGAATATGTAAAATGAAGAGTTCTTGGATGTCACTCTAAACAGCTCCATCATTTAAGGGGCTGCAGTCATGTGACTTTATTGTCTCTTTATATCTCTAGTTATGGCTCTATGCTAAAATATATTTGGGAAGACAAACCCTAATGCTGAGTTTTTAAAAAACACTTAGTAATGGTAGAAGATTGCTAGATACTAAAATCTATTAGCCTTTTATGGCACAACACCCAGAAGGTACCTTGGCATTATGCTGAAAACAAATCAGGAAAATGACAGGAAAATATGCTGAGATTTCATTTAATTTATCAGCAACTGCTAGACTTATTATTTTAAGTAAGGTCTCTAAGAACCAGAGATCAAACTGCCAACATCCGCTGGATCATCGAAAAAGCAAGAGAGTTCCAGCAATTCATCTACTTACGCTTTATTGACTATGCCAAAGCCTTTGGCTGTGTGGATCACAACAAACTGGAAAATTCTTCAAGAGATGGGACTACTAGACCACCTGACCTGTGCCGGGAGTCAGCACACGAGATCCCACCCATGACAATGTCATGAGGAGAAGACCTGACAAAAGCAAGGCAGATCAGGACTTCAGGGATTTAGAAAAGCTGCCCCGGCGCTCACCTTAAAGATGATCTCTGTCTTTCTGATGCTTGCTGTATTAGACGACTCCCTAATTTCTGTGACACGGGTAGAAGGCCTTCCCTGATCTCTCTCCAAACAGAATCAACTTAGAACTTGAATCAATATGTCCTCTGGACGGTGGTACCCTATAAGATTATCCAGGATGAAAGGAGTGTTTCAATCTAGACCCCTTTGCTGGCATTCTAGCCTGCTTGGCAAATGCGTACTAATGCACATGACTGCTCACAACACCTTAATCATAAACAGCATAAAGAACCTGATCACACAAAGGGCCCTAATAGGTACAGAGCCCTTCGGGGGTGGGGAAGCCCTATTAGATAACATAAAAATATTATTCTAAAAGTAGTTATAGTTAAAGATTTAGAAAAATAAGAGTTCAGAATTGTTCATTTTAACCAGGAATGCTAAACAGGGGCTGCCTCACCAGAGCTGCAGAGTCTTTGTGTGGTAAACCTTTTAGATAAATTTAACTAATAACTTCTGCAAAAGGACTGACCTTTGTGTACATTAAAGAATAGATTAGGAAAACAGCTTTGCATTCACCTAGGTCATAAAATGTCAATAGGCCCCAAGGCCAGAAGATAATGTACAAGACCCTCATTAACAAATAAGTATGCAGAAAACACCCTGGTTTCGTGAAAGAACAAGCTGATGTAATGTTAAACTATCTTCCCCTTAGAAATGTACTAATTTAGGGTATAAAAGCCACTGTAAAAAATAAAGCATTGCCAGACTCTGCCAGACCCTGCAGACACTCCCGTCTGGTCATTCTCTCTCTCTCTCTCTCACTTTCTCTCTCTCTCCCTCGAAGACTTGGCCCTATAAGGCTGGTCTCATGTGTCTTCTCTCTTTTTCTCGCCGACGCCGTTCATCCTGAGGGTACCCCTTGATCCTGCCGAGGCTGGACCCCGGCAGACCTGCCTCCTGAGAAATCTGTATGCAGGTCAAGAAGCAACAGTTAGAACCGGACATGGAATAACAGACTGGTTCCAAATCAGGAAAGAAGTACATCAAGCCTGTATATTGTCACCCTGCTTATTTAACTTGTATGCAGAGTACATCATGAGAAATGAATCATGCTAGATGAAGCACAAACTAGAATAAAGAATGCAGGAAGAAATATCAACAACCTCAGATATGCAGATGACACCACCCTTATGGCAGAAAGCAAAGAACTAAAGAGCCGCTTGATGAAAGTGTAAGAGTAGAGTGAAAAAGTTGGCTTAAAACTCAACATTCAGAAAACTAAGATCATAGCATCCAGTCCCATCACCTCATGGCAAATAGAAGGGGAAACAATGGAGAAGATCAGAGACTTTATTTCTTTTGGGTTCCAAAATCACTGCAGATGGTGACTACAGCCTAAAATTAAAAGACGCTTGTCCCTTGGAAGAAAAGCTATGACCAATCTAGACCACATATAGAAAGCAGAGACATTACTTTACCAACAAAGGTCCATCTAGTCAAAGCTATGGTTTTTCCAGCAGTCACATATGGATGTGATAGTTGGTTTATTTAACAAAGCTGAGCACTGAAGAATTGATGCTTTTGAACTGTGGTGTTGGAGAAGACTCTTGACAGTCCCTTGGACTGCAAGGAAATCCAACCAGTCAATCCTAAAGGAAATCGGTCCTGAATTGGAAGGACTGGTGCTGAAGCTGAAACTCTAATACTTTGGCCAGCTGTTGCGAAGAACCAACTCATTGGAAAAGACCTTGATGCTGGGAAAGACTGAAGGCGGGAGGAGAAGGGGACGACACAGGATGAGATGGTTGAATGGCATCATCAATGCAATGGCCATGAGTTTGAGGGCTCCGGGAGTTGGTGATGGAAAGGGAAGCCTGGCGTGCTACAGTCCATGAGGTAGCAAAGAGTCGGACATGACTGAGAGACTGGACTGAACTGAAGAACCAGATAAAGTTATATAAAAGATGAGATCTTTCAAACAGTGATGAATTGTTTAAAAAATCAATTATTCATTTCACAAATAAGTACTTTGGGAATCATGTAGACGATGTAGGAAAAAACCAGGACCTGGAGTAAGTTAAATTAAGGAAAATGACCAGTACATTTTTTTAAATAGATAAGACATAGTTGCACTTTTCCTTGATTAATTTAGTACAAGGTTCCCCCTGGTGTTCAAAAGTAGATACAGCAACCCAGATCCAAATCTGCTTTTATGTTTGGAGGGCTTCCCCAGTGGCTCATAGGGTAAAGAATCTGCCTACAATGCAGGAGACCAGGGTTTAATCCTTGGGTTGGGAAAATCTCCTGGAAAAGGAAATGGCAAACCACTTCAGTGTTTTTGCCTAGAGGATCCCAAGGACAGAGGAGCCTTGTCGGGTTACAGTCCACGGGGTTGCAAGGAGTCAGACACAACTGAGCAAGAAACACATTTTTGGTAGCTCTGACGGTAAAGAACTTTCCTGCAGTGTGGGAGACCCAGCTTTGATCATTGGGTTGGGCAGATTCCCTGGATAAAGGAATGGTTAGCCACTCCAGTATTCTTGCCTGGAGAACTCCATGGATAGAGGAGTCTGGCGGGCTACAGTCCATGGGGTCACAAAGAGTAAGACACAACTGAGTGACTTCCACTTATCTTATAATAATCTGTTTTTCAATAGCTTCTGGACTTTTTCAGGAAAAGATTCTACTTATTTTATTCTCTTATTATATTCCTTATAGAGTATTAATAGTTAAATCCCATATATCAGCAGTTTAGTTTTATTTATTTGTGAGCAATGTTTGTTTTCCTTACCATCCATTCCAGTTAAGTTTTCTGGATACTGCTCAAAAGAAACAGACACTATTTAAGAAGTGAAGGGAGAGAAGGAAATTTGCATCCACTCTGAGGTTACCATGCACCAAGCAGTCTACCTTCCTTGCTCTTTCCTCCATCTCTCCTCAATGCCAACATACTAAGGATGTGGTATTCTTGGTGCTACAATACAACTGTGAACAACCTGAAAAGTCCCCATGTCATGGCACTCAAATCGTGGTGGCAAAGACAGACAATAAGCAAACTTCTAAAATGAAAAGACAAAGAATCCTCGGCAGTGATAATTGCTACTGGTGCCCGAGAGACATGAGGTAGTCAGGGACATCCATTCTGAGGAATCTGAGTGACATAAGTGAGTCGAGAGGCTATCTGCAGGTTAGACATTTGTGGCTGAGAGAAGAGGGGGTACACAGCCCCTGGCATATTCCGGAAACCTCAGGAGGGGTATGGCTGAGAACGGTGACCAGAGGGTGTGGTGGGAGAGGTTTGAGAACAGGAGAAAGATGTGATCCAGCTCCCATATTAGAACAATCACTGGAAGTCATGAGAAGGATGACTCCAAGCTGACTGGAGTTGGGAAGGGGTGGAGAAGGGGGAAATCAAGACTTTAATTTGGGATGTCTTCAATTATTACAGACAAACTCAGGACACTATACATTAAGTATTAGACACAGCGTAGAGACTACAAAAAACAATCAGAGATTTAAAATATAAAAAACAGAGAAATAAAATCAAAGGAGAGTAAGTACATTAAGCAGTGATTTATTCCAGTCTGTATCTCCAAAGGCCATGGCCTTTTCTCTCTGCTGTGCTGCCTCTCCAAGGCTCTGTGTGGGTACCATCCAGCCGCAGGGCTGGTGTACCTCGGAGACACACTACGGTCTTTCAGGACAACCCGACTTAAATAACTCGTCCCTTTCAGAAATCTGACCTCATCTCTCCTCATCAGAATTATCCATGATAACTGACACCTTCCTTGATACTTTGAAGCCTCACCCACATTTTTTTAGGGGAGGGAGGTCAATGCATGGTTAAGATCATGAGCTCTGGAGCAGGACTTCTGGATTCAAACTCTACTTCTGTTAGCTATGAGGTGTGCATGCTCAAATTACAAAATCTGAACAGGGAGATGGTAGTTTTACAGTCAAATCGTTTGTGAGATATTACCAGGACACATTGTTACAGCGAGCGCTGTCCTGGAAGCCTGAGAGCAAGTTTGGGCTCACATTCATTACACATTGAATAGAAAACAGCATGACGTAATCAATCACCTCAGGCCATCGGCCACGTGTAGCACGATTCTGTGCTGCAGCGTTCTGGTAAGACTGGTTTTGTCTTGCTGAAGCAGGCGGTCCAGGGAACCCTTGGAGGCTAATTCCATCACCAACATTCGAGGACGAATCCCAGCTGCCAGCAAAGATATTAAGCTGGGATGGTGAAGATGGCAAAGAACCACCAGCTCCTGCAAAGTCATTAAGAGTAAACGGACTGTCAGTTCTCACCCAATGCCTCCTCCCGTAAGTCCATCAACACTTGGAGAACAGTCTTCCCTGAGTAACTGCATTACAGCAAACTTCCCATTTCTTCTTCGAGCTGATTTATATTTTCTGCGTTTTCAGAATTAATCGACTGGTTTTGCAACTACACTGTGAATTAAACATTTAAGTTCTCTTTTTCTATTTGATTTGCTTTATCAGAACATTCAATGCTGGGACAATACGTACACTGTGGCAACATTAACAGTTCATTCAGTCTTACCTACTGAATCTTCCTTAGCCACAGATTCCAGAGCAGCCACTATGGATCAACTGCACTTGGCGTCTGAGGAACAGCCTACCTATTATCTCTGGTTTGATGACTAGAAAGGTTTACAGAGAAGAGTATCTAAGTCTACAGAAATATCTGGCATTGCCCCCTACCTAAAAGCTCTCTAATGACTTCCTGTTACTTTCGGATTGAGATCGCATGCACTTACACAGCCCTCACGGCCTGACCTGATCTCTCAAACCTCATCTCCTTTCTTTCTCCTCCTTGTTCACCACCTGGGTTATTAAATCCCCAACAGCCCAGTCCCAGCATACACCCAGCTCCTTCCTTCCAGCCACAGGGTATTTGCCCTTGCTGATCCCTCTGCCTGGAAATCTCTTCAACCTTCACGTAGCTAAAGTTTTTTTGCCATTCAGACCTTAGCTTAAAACTCTTACTTCCTCAGAGTGATCGGCCCTGGTTATCCCCAGATGTAACAATCTCTCTCTAATCCAAGAAGTTAGCTGGAACAGAGAGGTCTCTATCCTGATTCTAGGCCATATTACATGAGACTTTATCATCTCTTTCATGATATGGTTGTTTTTGAAGTCTATATACATTTTATTCTGTATATTTCACTCTACTCTGAAACTATACTTGAAATTTACAGCTTCTGTGGTATTAAATTTATTCAGGTTTTAAACTATGATTTCAGCCAGAGCTCTGCTTCTTAACAACTAGCTTCAAAGATGGGGAGCATCAGTGCCAACTGCATTTATCAGGAAACCGAAGTATGAAGAATTCTGCAAGCTGAAGAATAAAGGCTCAGAGCCCTAAGAGGAGATTTTTAAGAACACAGGCTTCAAACTGCAATCATACTTCTGGAATAGATAAAAATCTTTTTTTTTTCCTTCTATGTCTGATTAGCTCAGTTGGCTATATTTGATGAGAACAAGTCAATTTAGCTCTGTTTTCTTTCATAGGCACAGACAGAAGCCTAATCCAAATTTCCTATCCTAGAAAAACAGCTCACTGATTGCAGACAGCAAGGAGCAAAAGACTGTAACAGATCAGCCCTGATTCATAACCACAGGTAGAATGACCCTCAAAATGTAGCACTGAACACTGAAGTGTTTTCCTTTAAAAAAAAAAAAACCACATTACCTACACCCTATTTTTCTATTTCTATTATTTCCTTGGTTCATCTAGCTGCCCATACACTAATCAGTCCCACATGCTTTTCTAGTGTTCTGATTTCCAACAAGGTTTCCTGAGCACGTTACATAAAATTTGAAACATGTTGAAGACTAATGATCAAGACTGAAAAATCTATTTATACAACAAACTGCCTACAGACAGAAAAGAGATTGTACCCAGATTTGGTTCACTGATTTACAAAATATTATATACAAAACATTTATTAGTTTATTCCTAGAGCTACTGTGTAACTTTTGGTACTAATAATTAAAATTACTCCAGGACATTTTACACAGACATGAGATTTTTTCATTATTCAGAGTAACTAACATATTGCAACTGTACTTTTTGTTTATGTTAGTTATTTAGATTCAGATATAGGCACAATTTTTTTTTTCACTAAATCAAGAAAAAATAAGAATGAATAGAGTTGAGTTCTGGTGTAAGATTGCAGAATCCACACTGGATTTTATCTATCTTCACTGTGTCTCTCTCACTCATCCCTACTGTTAGGAAAGACTCAGAAAAAAAGAAATATATCCCCACCAGTATTCAAAACAAGAGAGGGCAATAAAGTGACTGCTCTTGGTTATGCAATCAACTTTCATTCTTCCTCAGAGTATCCTGGACTTTTGCTGTGGTACCCAGCCCTCATCTAAACAGCTGATGAACTTTAAGGGGAACTGATTCCAATCAGTCCATCACGGACTGCATACTGCAGTCCATGGGGTTGTAAAGAGTTGGACACGACTGAGTGACTGAACTGAACTGACTCCAATCCCAGCTTCAAGGGAAAGGGGAATTTTTTAAAAAATACCCTGCTCATTACCACAGTGATTGGTTCAACAGCACAGGCCTAAGCCAGTCAACAACAGCACTGCCCTGAATATTGGTGCTTGCTGAAACAAGAACATGCCACTTAACTGAGTCCAGGAGAAGTTTTCAAATGGACTATTGTTGTATGGATTTTGGTTCCTTTGAGTTGCAAAAATGCCAAAGAGGTGCCCTCTTTTCTTTTGGACTTTTGAGGCCTGGAACAAGAATTCTCAGAATACTGCCTTTTGTTTTTCAACAGGAGAAACAAAACAAATCTATTTCACTCCATATGGAAAGGACAAAAGTGGGATTTTATAGCAAAACTCAACTTCGAAAACAGGATCAATACAAGCATGTGCCAAACAAGGGTTCCAGAAGATTAACAATGTATTATTTAATGTAATAATATTGCTGCATTTCTTACTTGTCTTAACAGCCTAAGTGATGTATGTTTATTAAAAATCTTCACAGCCACTTCTTCTCCTTTGTACGCAGCTCGATAAACAGATCCAAAACTGCCGTCACCTTTCAAAAAGAAAGTACAAAGCACTTGGGTTAATCTGTGCAAGCAGAAAAACTCAATGAATTGTATCTTTTGTAATTATATCTGTTTTGAAGAGTAATCTGATCCACGAGTTTCACTGAATCAAGTCTTCTTTAATGCTTGCTCTTTCTTCTTCTACTCCAAGAACCAAGATGCAACTAAAGATATTGTCTCTAGCCTTTCTGCCTTCCTTTTACATACTTTCTACTCAATTACCTCATGCATTCCCTAACTTCATCTATCTCTGTGTGCAAAGAATTTTCACCTTTAAATCGATAGTCACAGCCACCACCTGAAGTCTACCCTATATTTACAGCTCTGTGTTGGAGATAACCACTGGTGTGCTCTTCTGAATCTCAACTGCATTCCATCAAAAGTCACATTCTTCATCTTCTCTCCAAAATAGTTTTTATCCTACCTTTCATACATCTGATAAAACAAAACTCTTTTTGTGGTCATTCTGGAGTCAAAAACCAAAAATTTATCAAATGACTCATAAGATAAAAGTGCCTCATGCCAGCCCCACAGCTGACCAGCTGTTCTGCGCTGCCTCTCTTAAGCCCAAGCCTCCCTTTCCATTTCCACTATAACTGTACCCTCTTAGTACCTTCATGCTTCCTGCCTACACGTGGGGGCCTTATGACTTCATTACCCCTAACTGATTCTCTCTCTCCTGAAAAATTAGCTCTGTAATTACATTTTGATTATGTCATTCTCTTGCTCAAAAACAAATCATTCTACATTGTCTGCCAAATGAAATCCAAAATCAAGTTCATATTCATACCACAGCCCCAAGTTCCCTTTGTGGTTCTCCTCCTGGTTCTACTTCTTTCTACTCTCACTCTCTAGGCTCTGGGCCAGTTGTTCTCCTCCTAGATTTGGCTTTGCAGTACATCTGAAGAGTTTTTTGAACATAGGAAAGCCTGCATCTATCCTCAAAGATTCTGATCTAATCAATCCCAGGAGGTACCATTCATCAGGAATTTTTTTCTTTTAACTCTGCTGGTAACAGCATAAACCACCAGGGTTGAGAACAACTGATCTAGCAAACTGGAATAGCCAAAATTGCTTAAACATGCTTTCTATCTTCAGAACTCCATCCCTTGTTATGCCATAATTTACAGAGCTCTTGTTTCTCCTTCAGTTCAACCAGTACCTTTCTGATTGTAAAATGTTTTTAGAACAATTTATCTGGTTTGTTTAGCTCAGTGTTCTCAATCAGGGTAGTGATGCTCCTGACCTCCAACCACCACCCTTGTCAGTGTTTGGAGACATTTTTGATTGTCACATCTAGGATGGGGTGAAATGATACTCCTGACATCCAGTGGGTAGAGACCAAGGATACTCCTAAATACCATGCAATGCATAAGACACTCCCCATAACAAAGAACTATCCAGTTCCAAACAGCAAAAGTGCAGAGGCTAAGAAACTCTGATCTAGATTGCTTTTTGTAAATAAACATAAAACTTATGAATTTATTTGAAATGGGGTCAGTGTATAAGGAGTACTCATAAACATTCTCCTATCTGTGTGAAGTGTGTGTGAAGTGAAAGTCACTCAGTCATGTCCGACTCTTTGCAACCCCATGGACTGTAGCCCACCAGGCTCCTCTGTCCATGGGATTCTCCAAGGCAAGAATACTGGAGTGGGGAGCCGTTCCTTTCTCCAAGGGATCTTCCCAACCCAGGGATTGAACCCAGTTCTCCTGCATTAGAGGTGGATTCTATACTGTCTGAGCCACCAGGGCCCCACCTATCTGCTAAATAAGAGGATAAAACACAGGTGCTTTTGAAGGTAGTCAAAAGTACAAACTTCCAGTTATAAGATAAATAAATACTAGGTATGTAATGTACAATATGATTACTATAGTTAACAGTGCTATATAATATATATGGAAGTTGTTAAGAGAGTAAATCCTAAGAGTTCTCATCAGAACAAAATTTTTTAATATATTAATTTTTAAATTTTTATATATATTTTATATTTTTTAATATATTAATATATGCAAGGATAGATGTTAATAAAGTTATTGTGGCAATCATTTCACCATACATGTAAGTGAAGTTATTACGCTGTACACCTTAAACTTATACGGTGCTATATGTCAATTACATCTCAAAAAATTGGGACAAAGCACAGGTGTTTCAAAAAATGAACTTTTTGAACACTTCTACATAACATTGCTCAAAATGTGTCCATTAATCCAAAACACATCTTTTAGTGCAGTAAAGAGGTATATTGGGAGAGCTGTATGCGATGGCTTGAGACTCTTTCAGAGAAAGAAAACAGTATGCCTGGTACTTGCCTGTATCTGTCAAATGTTTGGGGTTGGTTAAGATTTAAGATTCAGTGTTGACAATTCCACATTTTATGTTAACCTACTAGTACTAATATATTCACTTCCAGAGTTCTAAGGTATTTAAAATCATCCTAAATTTCCCAATCAATGTAAAAAATAAAGGCACAAAGGAGTTTATTTACTCCTACATGTCATATCCCAAATTTTAGACTTGGTTTATTAATAATATTAATATTGTGGCATATATCTTAATCATCCTCTCTGTGAAAATTTAATTAAAATTAAATGTAAATATTCATAACACCAACAAATACTCCACAAAGTCAGAACTGTCTTTAAATACTTTACATTAAATAAATTCAATACTCTTCTCAGCTCCCAAGGACTTTCAGGAATGTTCAGAGCTTGAGTACATCACCAATCTAATATTTTTGAATTTTTAAACCCAAATTGGTTTTTGTGACTATTTTAATGAAAATTTATGATTGTTATATAGAATAACATAACTGCCACTATCACTACACATAGAGGTGTTCCTCCTTTACTTATTCTTTTTGCAACTAGAAAATGGCTGAATTACTCCTCTGAAAATTTCCTAACTGCCTTCCCTATCACTGACAATCAAACAATTAAAACCAATGCAAGGTTGTTTCATAGATACCTATGCTTCCACAAGGGTGGAAACCTAGTGTACTAATGTGTGTATGCAAAGCAAATTCCAGATTTGTAATACATTACTTTAAAATATATTATCCCAAAGGAAAAACACTACAAAAATGAAGACACTAAAAATTATGACAATTTAATTATATGTGAATATTTGCTAGATTATAAATAAAAACTGTACACTAACTTTTATTCTCAAACCAACAAAAACAGTTACCTAAGAGAAACTCTGGAGCTTGTTCAAATTCCAATTCATCATTATTCAACATAATATTTCTAGGCAGATCAGCCAAAATCAAGTCAGGAGCAATCTGAGATATTGGAATTGTCAGCCTTGGTTGATCTGGATTTACTAGAAGGTCTCCTGAGAAGTACATAAAACATTTTTTAAAAAGATAAACCTTTAAGACTGTACATAAATTTGTCCTTTTGATTTACAGAAACAATCACATATTGTCTATGCTTTTGAATCACTCAATGTTCACTTTCCAATCTTATTTTTCTTTAGAAAATTTGAGAATGTTTTAAAAGTTGAGTTACTCTCTATCTATTTGGAAGTTTAAAAACTCATTCCTAGGTTCACTCACTAGAAAGTAGAACTCAGAACTGCCTAGGCCATTGATATATGACTAGGAAATTATATATTCTTTACTTTCACAACATTCATAGAAGACATCATATGGCTGACATTACTAAGTTACTTCCATGTATCATCTATTTTAATCTTTATCACAATTGTATGGCATAGTTTTGGTTAGTAATCTCACTTCACAGATGACATAACATTGCTCAGTAGTCAGTATTCAAATTCTCACACCAACATTTTTTCTGAATCTAGAGTATAAGATCTTACTGGCAATAAATGTATTTTTCTGAACTGTTAACTATAATTGAATGTAGTATCCTCTAACTTATCCCTTATAAATATGAACAATAAATTTTTACATTTATTTCAAAACTCACTTCGCAAATATTGAAAGTATCACTTAAAAACATTTGTAAGTTGTGTCAACACATACATACCTTCTTCTGCTTTCTTCATCAAGTTGTCAAGCAATATTTTTTGATGCTCTTCACCATCATTAAAACTATATAATGCCCATTTCTTCAGCAGAGTTTCTCCTTCACCACAAATATCAATCTCCAATAATCCAGGAAACCACTCTTCCATGAGAGAATCAATGTGGTCCACAACTTGGCCCAAAAGAACACAGCCTGTGAAATCCAAAGAAAGCGTGATTAACATCCTAGCTGAACCTTATCCTGTCACAAACTGAAAAGAACTATAGAGACTTTTTTAAAAGTTTTGATTTCTTTAGTGGTACAATTCAGTTTTGAATTAATTTCCTTACCTTTTCTACAAGAAGGAACTGTAATTTTTAAGAAACTCTCTGCGTGATGATCTAAAACTTCAGATCCTACTAAGCAGTAAGCTTCAGGAGACCAATTCAAGTAGATGCCTTGTCGCCAATACATTCTGTTTGGACGAAGTGCTCGTTCTGAAAGAAGTTTAAATGAACCCAAATATAGCTACTAATTATTTGTTGTTCCATAAACTGTAGGGGAAAAAAATCACTGCACATACTACAAGTGACAGTAATAGAGGTGTATTTGTTTTGAAGGAAAGTACTGGAATTGTTAATGATATGTTATCTATTAAATATAATATTAAATATTTTATCCTCAATTTTGAAATGAAGCAAACAAATGCCCAGTAGATTACCTAATCCAGATTTCAGGTTCATGGTGTCAAGCAGTTTAACGTATGTAATAGATGAAAAAGAGAATCATAAACAGCTCCCCATAACTTTTAAAAAGAGGCTGGTGGTAACGCTAAAGCCAGCACTGTGATGTGCTGCAACTATCTATATGTTGATCAACTGCAAGCAAGGTTTATTTCAAAATACAGTACCATCTCCATAACGCTGATTTTAAGCACGAAACAGAAAAATTTTATTTTCCCCCTTGGAGCACTAAGATCTCTCTTTCTTCCAGGAGGAAGAGCTAGCATTGTAATTTATAATTGTAGCATGATAAAGTCTTTATTCTTTTTTGCAAACCCCTCAGGGACCATGCAGCAGAATAGAGCTATTATAGTCCCCACAGAGAATGGTCTGAATGGTTAGAACCTGTTACTCTATTAAACAAAACTCCCTGACTGAAGTGGTGGTCATTTCTAGTTTTTCTTTCTCCACGCATAAATGTGTATTTGTGTGTATGTGTAGGGAGATAGGTGTTTTTAAACCAATGACTCTATAATTTCATCTTTTAAAATTGCTGCTTCTAGTCTGCTTTGACTTGCAAAGCAAGATATTCATACACATTGTAAATGTGTCTAAAATAAATACATGTGGGTTTAAGGAACTTTATTCTTAACAAATTTCATGAATTTATCTGTGTATATTTTTGTATTGGCCATGCTGAGGTCTTTTGAGCTTATTTCCTGATTTTTAGCTGCATTACAAACCAGTAAACTCTAGGAAAATGACTTTAATTTTAATATGCTTTCCACCTAACTTCTCCAAATATTAATTCTTCAGTAAATACATACCTCTTCCTGAAAGCATGTAAGGTGAAATTTCAAGCAACCGATTGATTAATCTCGACCAAAAGCCCATTGGAAAATAAGGCATTTCATACAGTCGAATGATAATTTCAGAGTTCTCACAATGGGGAAGCTCTATTACAGGCCTGTGGTCAGACAAACTAAAGATAAAAGCACACTATCATTATATAGCTTCAGAAAACGCCCAACCATGTTGACCAGAGTGCTTTACTACTTGAAATCAATGAACTGATGATGATAAATATTCTAAGCAATTTTATTTTTTAGTAATGTTATTTTGCTACATACTCTTCCTACTTCAAAATTTAATGGTTAATCAATTCAAATCATGCTCAGATAAAGTGATGTATAAAAACTTTTCAGTAATCCTATTTACATTATAAATAAATTATTATAGTTAGTTATGTATAACAAGTAAAGGGATTATATAAAACTTCAAAAAATGTATGTCCTAGAATCAAGTGTATAGCTGTGTTTAGAATTAGTTACCATCCATCAATCAGTGCAATTTGCAATTTCCAATGTCATTTACTTTATAACATTTCCCAGGTTTTATAAGGCAGTAAGAAAAATTTCTACAACACGGGCCTAGAATTTAGGCCTCCACTGTGTTGGCCATATCCTCTGAAAATTCACAGTCATAAATTATTTAAAGACTCTGTTAAAAACTTACCATTTCTCCAGAATCTGTCAAATAACTCCTTCAATATTATATAAGGAACATACATACACACACAGCAACACAAACACACACACTCTAATCTCCACTATTAACCTTTCTTAAATAAACTGAGCATTTTCAAATCAAATAATAGTTATATATATATATATATATATATATATATATAATCAGTCATTTACATCTTTAAAATGTCAAATGTAGTTTTCATCAAAAGAAACTGTTATACTTCAGTACAAAGTTTACACAAGAAGTAAAAAATTAGTACATTCATCATAGACCAGAGTTACTTTCACAACTAAAAGAATATATGGTAAATTTCCATAGGGTAATTAAATTTTTAAGTTTTGGCTTACCTGCTTGGAACCAGTAAATATTCTTCTCCAATTGGCAAGGCGATCTGGAATTTTTCTAGGAGTTTAAAGTACTGTGCCATGTAGTTCTTTGGAAATCTCTTTTTCTTTGAAAGAAATTTTTCCACATCTCTACGTGAAATAATTCCCTTAGGATGTTTTGGAAAGCCTTCCACTTTCACTGTCAAAATCTGAAAGGTTTAAACTTATACATAATCATAGAATTCATTTTCTGGGAAGTTCTGAATTTAAAGAATTTCCTTTGCTCAGTAAAAATGATCAAAACAATTCTAATGTTATCAAGTAAAACACAGGACCTAATTTCTCTACCTAGCAGCCATGTAAGCCTAGCATCTTTCACACACACACATACACACAGAAACTATTAAAATAAGTGAGTGAATCCAGATCAGAAACTACGGACATCCTCTGATACCAATGACCACAAGACTTCCCCAGTTCAATTAATACATCAGTCCTTAATTAATACATTACTCCACATCCTTGTTACAGTCTCATCAATAATATATTACTGAGGAAATTATCTTCCAGACTGTTATCACTACAGATTTGCAACAGAAATGTTACTTTACATTTATACAATCGGATGTGGGTTTCCATCAGTGGAAAGAGAGGCAGCTTAGCAAATTAAGTGATTCTCAAACAAAGTAGTCACTGAATTTCAGTGGACTCCATGCAGTCTGAGTTACAGGTCTGGGATAAGGCTTGAGAATCTGCTTTTTTAACAAGAAACTCTGAAGCTCATAACTTGAGCTTTGATCATCATCACAGCAATTAAAAATATGAGTTGAGAAGAATTCAGGTTCAAATCCAAACTCTACTGCCAGTTGTATGACCTTGAGAAAGGTATTTAATCTCTTTACCCACAGTTTACTTCTTTGTAAAATGAGAAATAAAAGTGACTGTCTCTTAGATTGCCATGAGAACAAAATAACATACATAAAACACATAAAAAATATATCACTATTTTTAGCAAATAGGAAGCCCTCACATTTTACCAATCCTGTTTACATATTCCTATTTATTTTACTTGGATAAATGAATTTTAAAAAGAGATTTGTGCTTACTTGTCTTTAGTAGATCTATAATATTTAAGGGATACTTAAATAGAAACAAACACTATTTGTATTATTATCATCGTGTGGTTGGGTAAAATACTGAATTGTAAAATGCTCAGGTCTGAGGACTTGTCTTACTCAACTCTGTTTCTAATTTGTACATATAATGCTATTGAATCTGTGAATAAATCATTGACTATATGGTATTTAATGCAATGTATAATGGGTCATTAAATAATTAAAACTATAATTTGGGACTTCTCCCATATTCTGTACTCTATAGCCCAAACTGCTCTTAAAGCTTAGGTAGTGAAGGAAACTGCTGTTTTATGGTTTCTAAAGATGCTAAGTGTCTGCTGGCCTGAGTCCTTTTGAAGGAGGTTGCCATTACAACCATTATCCCTGCCACGGTTTGGCCTCAGGCCAAACTACAGGGAGGGAACACAGCCCCACCCATCAGCAGAAAATTGTTTCAGATTTACCGAGCATGGCCTTGCCCAACAAAAGAAGACCCAGTTTTCCCCACAGCCAGTTCCTCTCATCGGGAAGGTTGCACAACCTTCTTATCCTCATCCATCAGAGGG
Organism: Odocoileus virginianus; assembly: GCF_023699985.2. Classification (NCBI taxonomy): domain Eukaryota; kingdom Metazoa; phylum Chordata; class Mammalia; order Artiodactyla; family Cervidae; genus Odocoileus; species Odocoileus virginianus. The sequence goes on from NC_069697.1 coordinate 37,405,110, forward strand.
CAGACAGAATGAAAACCACAATCACAGGAAACTAACCAAAGTGACCACATGGACCACAATCTTTCCTAACTCAGTGAAACAATGAGCCATGCTATGTAGGGAGCCCCAAGACGGAAGGGTCATGGTGGAGAGTTCTGACAAAACATTCACTGGAGAAGGGAATGGCAAATCACTTCACCATTTTTGCCCTGAGACTCCCACTAACAGTATCAAAAGGCAAAAAGATATGACACTGACTGTGAATATTCCAGGTAGGTAGGTGTCCAATATGCTACTGGAGAAGACCAGAGAAAGAGCTCCAGAGGGCATGAAGAGTCTGAGCCCACAGTGAATGAGTCTGGTGGTGAAAGTAAACCCTGATGCTGTAAAGAACAATGCTGCACAGGAACCTGGAATGTGAGGTCCATAAATCAAGGTAAATTGGAAGTGGTCAAACAAGAGATGGCAAGAGTGAACATCAACATATTAGGAATCAGTGAACTGAAATGGACTGGAATGGGCAGATTTAATTCAGATGACCATCATATCTACTACTGTGGGCAAGAATCCTTTAGAAGAAATGGAGTAACCCTCAACAAAAGAGTCCAAAATGTTGTACTTCAGTGTAATCTTAAAAACAACAGAATGATCTTTCTTTGTTTCCAAGGCAAATCATTCAACATCATAGTAATCCAAGTCTATGACCCAACAACTAATGCCAAGAAGCTGAAGTTGAATGGTTCTGTGAAGACATTCAAGGCCTTCTACAACTAACACCAAAAAAAGATGTCCTTTTCATTATAGGGGACTGGAATGCAAAAGTAGGAAGTCAAGAAATATCTGGAGTAACAGGCAAATTTGGCCTTGGAGTACAAAATGAAGCAGGGCAAAGGCTAACAGAGTTTTGCCAAGAGAACGCACTGATCAGAGCAAACACTCTCTTCCAACAACACAAGAGATGACTCTACACATGGACAACACCAGATGGTCAATACTGAAATCAGATTGATTATGTTCTCTGTAGCTGAAGATGAAGAAGTTCTATACAGTCTACAAAAACAAGACCAGGAGATAACTGTCACTCAGATCATGAACTCCTAATGGCAAGATTCAGACTTAAACTGAAGAAAGTAGGAGAAACCACAAGGCTATTCGTGTATGACCTAAATCAAATCCCTTATGATTATACAGTGGAAGTGACAGACAGATTCAAGGGATTAGATCTGATAGACAGAGTGCCTGAAGAACTATGGACTGAGGTTTGTAACATTGTAGAAGGCAGTGATGAAAATAATCCCCAAGAAAAAGAAATGTAAAAAGGCAAAACAGTTATCTGTGGAGGAATTACAAAGAGCTGAGAAAAGAAGAGAAGCAAAAGGCAAAGGAGAAAAGGAAAGATATACTCTGAATGCAGAGTTCCAAAAGATAGCAAGGAAAAATAAGAAAGTCTTCCTAAGTGATCAATGCAAAGGAATAGAAGAAAACAACAGAATGGGAAAGATTAGATCTCTTCAAGAAAAATAGAGATGCCAAGGGAACACTTCATGCAAAGATGGGCACAGTAAAGGACAGAAATGGTATGGACCAAACAGAAACAGAAGTTGTTAAGAAAGATTGAAAGAATACACAGAAGAACTAAACAAAAAAGATCTTAATGACCAGATAGTCACAATGGTGTGATCACTCACCTAGAGCCAGACATCCTGGAGTGCAAAGTCAAGTGCCCCTTAGGAAGGACCACCATGAACAAAGCTAGTGGAGGTGATGGAAGTCCAGCTGAGCTATTTCAAATCCTAAAAGATGATGCTGTGAAAGTGCTGCACTTAGTATGCCAGCCAATTTGGAAAAATCAGCAGTGGCCACTGAAAAGTTGGACTGAAAAGTTGTATTCATTGCAATCCCAAAGAGAGGCAATGCCAAAGAATGTTCCAACTACCACACAATTGCACTCATCTCACACGCTAGTAAAGTAATGCTCAAAATTCTCCAAGCCAGGCTTCAGCAATACATGAACCATGAACTTCCAGTTGTTCAAGCTGGTTTTAGAAAAGGCAGAGAAACCAGAGATCAAATTGCCAATATCCTCTGGATCATCGAAAAAGCAAGAGAGTTTCAGAAAAACATCTAATCCTGCTTTATTGACTATGCCAAAGCCTTCAATTGTGTGGATCACAATAAACTGTGGACAATTCTGAAGGAGGTGGGAATACCATACCACCTGACCTGCCTCTTGAGAAACCTGTATGCAGGTCAGGAAGCAACAGTTAGAACTGGACATGGAACAACAGACTTGTTCCCAATAGGAAAAGGAGTACATCAAGGCTATATATTGTCACCCTGCTTATTTAACTTATATGCAGAGTACATCATGAGAAACGCTGGGCTGGAAGAAGCACAAGCTGGAATCAAGATAGCCAGAGAAATATCAATAACCTCAGATATGCAGATGACACCACTCTTATGGCAGAAAGTGAAGAGGAACTAAAAAGTCTCTTGATGAAAGTGAAAAAGGAGAGTGAAAAATTTGACTTAAAGCTTAACATTCAGAAAACTAAGATCATGGCATCTGGTCCCATCACCTCATGGGAAATAGATGGGGAGACAGTGGAAACAGTGTCAGACTTCATTTTTGGGGGCTCCAAATCACTGCAGATGGTGATTGCAGCCATGAAATTAAAAGATGCTTACTCCTTGGAAGGAAATTTATGACCAACCTAGATAGCATATTAAAAAGCAGAGACATTACTTTGCCAACAAAGGTCCGTCTGGTCAAGGCTATGGTTTTTCCAGTGGTATATATGGATATGAGAGTTGGACTGTGAAGAAAGCTGAGTACCAAAAAATTGATGCTTTTGAACTATAGTGTTGGAGAAGACTCTTGGGAGTCCCTTGGACTGCAAGGAGATCCAACCAGTCCATCCTGACAGAGATCAGTCCTGGGTGTTCATTGGAAGGACTCATACTGAAGCTGAAACTCCAATACTTTGGCCACCTCATGCGAAGAGTGGAAAAGACCCTGATGCTGGGAGGGTTTGGGGGCAGGAGGAGAAGGGGATGACAGAGGATGAGATGGCTGGATGGCATAACTGACTCGATGGGCATGAGTTTGAGTAAACTCCAGGAGTTTGTGATGGACAGGGAGGCCTGGCGTGCTGCAATTCATAGGGTTGCAAAGAGTCAGACACGACTGAGTGACTGAACTGAACTGAACTGATACCACCCAACACATTAAGTATTCTTGTTTTGGTTGTTTCCTTCCATTTGAACATCAACTCCATGAATGTAGAAACCTTATTTTCCCTACTGCTATATAGCCCCAGTACCAGATCAATATCTGGAACATCATTAGGTTCATAATATATATTGTTGAATGTGTGAATTTTGGGAAAATAAAGTTTTGAGCATTTTATCATAGTGTTAGGCTCTCAGGCACTAGAGTCAAACCACTTGGTTTAAAATCCCAACTCTAATTCTCCCTAAATATGAATAATATTACATTTACCAGTATGCAATTTGATAAATTATTTAGCCTCTCTATCAACTTCTTCATCTTCAAGATGGGCACTCAAATAGTGCCATTATTACATACTTATTCTATTTTACTTAAGACAAACTGATTTTAAAATAGAAGTGCTTGATTTTTTTAGATCTGTAGTGCACTACCACTATTTGGAAAGGACCCTGGTGCTGGGAAAGATTGAAGGCAAAAGGAGAAGTGGGTGGCAGAGGATGAGATGGTTAGAGAGCATCACCAACTCAATGGATATGAATTTTAGCAAACTCTGTGAGATAGTGGAGGACAGAGAAGCCTGGTGTGCTTCTGTCCATGTGATCGCAAAGGAGTCTAACACGACTTAGCAACTGAACAATCATCACTACTTGTAGCAGATAGTTTCCAAAGACAGACACATCAATTTTTTTCTCTCCCTACATATGTAGGTTGCTTAATCCTTCAAGATATAAATTCCATACATTTCCCTTAAATCTGAACAAGGCTTGTGGTTGCTCTGGTTACCAGAACATGGCAAAGCTAACATTTTACCAGTTCTGTGCCTAGCCTTTAAGAGGTCTACATATGTATGAGGGGTCACATGGAAGAGAACCAACAAACCAAAAATATGAATATACCCTTCCTGGAATGAGGAAGTCAAGTGAATGACCCCTGCCAATGCCACGTGGAGCAGACCCACTTGACTGAAAACAGTAAACCCACACAATAGTGAGAAACAACAAACTGTTGATGTTTTTCTCCAGTAAACTGTTGATGTTTTTCTCCAAATTTACTTCTGTACTCTAGGTTTGTGGGTACTCTGTTACATACCAATGAAAAAACTTAAACCTTTTCATAAATTTATCACCTTTAAAATACCTCCTATTATTCCTGTAGCTTGGCTATTTCTAAGACTAACTTATGCTCATATGTAAGGAAAGAGACTCTTCCAAATTCCTCATACATTTTATCAAGACTAAATCACCATGCAAGCTTTATAATAGTCAACACAATTGATCCAGTGAGTCCCTTTCATATTTCTTTTATCATATAGTTAGTTGAGTTTTGCAAACTTCTTTGTGTGTTGATGAAAACTTCTTTAGTAAGTTTAGTGACCTAAAAGCTCAAGGCACAGAGAGAGTGGATGGATTCATTAGAGCTTCTGCACCATAAATTATTTTTTCCCTTGCCTTGATGATTCATGGAGGTGAATACCCCTATTTATTTTTACTGATTTAGTGTCAGGCAAGTCATTCTTGTTTTCACTTGGTTACTTATAGCCTTCATTCTCTTTAAACTTTAGTAAAATAAGGTATTTGAACATATCGGCATAAATAAAAATGATGGCATTTTTTACATTAATAAGAAATTTAAATCATCATTTTACTGACCCTTTAGATCCATCTTTCAAAATAACTTGAGCTGTTCAAATTCCTAACTTAATTTTCAATTAAATTAACATGCTTATAGTATAACTAATAGTATAACTATGCTAATGAGAAGAACTTTCAGGGAGTTTCCACTTAATCACTCCATAGTATCTTCAGGGATTTTATTTAGTCATGGTGTAAATTTGATTTTGTTAAAAGATAGTGATTTAGATTTAAACCAATTCGTTATTGTATTGAATATGATGTATCCACCCTAATATCCACATGTTTGCAACTTTAAATATTTCCAATTCATAAGGAAACACATGCACTCTTTGGTGCAACTTTAGCCTTTTCTTGACTGTACAGAGCTTAGTTATTTTCTGATAGAATGTGCCACCTAGGGTAACAACTCTTCAGGGTATAATTAAAACCCCCTTTCCTACACAGAATGCATATACCTACACTATATTTCTTTTTATTTAGTTTCATACCTGGCACATTTTTCAAAAATACATGAATACATCTTTATAGTTTTGATTATTTTTTTTATTTTCTGAAATAAGTATTTAATTACCAAATGGGTTCAATATAAAATTTCAATAAATGTATTGCTCATTTTTACCAAACTACAAAAGCAATGTAGAAGATAATATTTTTATTATTGCTATTTTACCAGGGAAGAAACAAAGGCTGAAAACATCAAGAAATGTCAAAGTTGATAAGTAGGAGAGATTTGAACACAGGTTGTACTGACTCTAAAGTTTAGCTTGACCACTATACTTTCCTGGCTCCATTCTCCTTGAGTAGACGAGTAATATCACACTTTCCATGGCTTATTGCATTAGGGTGAAAATCTCATTTAAAAATATCTACCAGAATAGTAGTAACTGTCCAATTACAATTAATTGCCAACTGTAATGTTTCAATATGTTCTCAGGTTCCATGGTATAGGGTTTAGCGGTAAAAGAGTTCCCTCTTTAAAATATCTTTTTTTTTCCCTTAGATGAAATTTAGGAACTATCATTCAGATTATCTGAAGGGATTTAATTAACATTATGGTTGATTAGAAAAGAGATTTCTCATTTAAAAAGATTCATTTTAGTAACTATAAATTATACTTATAAAAAAATAGCTACCGGTGAGTACACATGCTAGAGACTCCCTCCCCAAGCTCATTTCAATTCATGAATCATCCAGACACAGTCGTCCTCCCCAAGGTGATTTTGTACTTCCTAAAATATTTGGAAATGTCTGGGCACATTTTCGCTTCTCATACTGGGAAAGCACTACTGGCATCTAGAGGGTAGAGGCCAAAGACGCTGCCATCATCCTACAAAGTACAACAAAGAATTACCTGCCCCCAAATGTCCATAGGGCTGATGTTGAGGAACCCCGAGCTAGTGTGTTGTTTGAGTGGTTTTCTGTGACAAATCTACAGAGAGGATTATGGTAGCCAATTAATATAAACTCATTGGCAACTGATTATTATTGATAGAAGAAATCATTTTCCATATGAAATATAAAGACAGCCATAACTACCACTTTTCAAAATGGTAAGCATTTAAGAGTTTTATATTATATTGAAAAGTTACAATCCCCTTCCTTGTTGTCTACACAGAGGTTTCACAACCTCATCAATCCAACTATGTCTGCCAGGCTCCTCTGTCCATGGAATTCTCCAAGCAAGAATACTGGAGTGGGTAGCCATTCCCTTCTCCAGGCCAATCTTCCTCACCCAGGGATCAAACCTGAGTCTCCTGCATTGCAGGCAGATTCTTTACCATCTGAGCTACCAGGGAAGCCCAGAGTTTTATATTCCACTGAAGAGTCAAAATTTCCCTCCATGTTTTCTAGACAGAGGTTTCACAAGCTCATCAACCCAATTTTCTTATACTTATTTACTCCACAGATTTTCACAAAGCTTTCATTCAATTGATTATATCAGTAAACATGCCAAACAACTGTGAATATAGAAAATGGTAGAACAATTTGTGTAGAAGACTGCATAAGGAAAAACTTCTTGGCTATAGAAAGGTACTATGAAACAGAGCGACACAAATACCTGTCTATGACTTGAAAACAAAGACATTAAAACCTAAGATATCTTCTCCTCCTCCACGAAGTTCTTCTTTATGCAGTCTCCAAACAAACTGTCCTACCATTTTCTATATTCACAGGAGTTTCTACCTTCATTCAGTTCAGTCACTCAGTTGTGTCCAGCTCTTTGCGACCCCATGAACTACAGCACACCAGGCCTCCCTGTCCCTCACCAGCTCCCAGAGTTTACTCAAACTCATGCCCATTGAGTTAGTGATGCCATCCAACCATCTCATCCTCTGTCGTCCCCTTCTCCTCCTGCCTCCAATCCTTCCCAGCATCAGGGTCTTTACCAATGAGTTAGTTCTTCCCATCAGGTGGCCAAAGTATTGGAGTTTCTACCTGAACTAAACACACACTCTATAAAGCTCGGTGCTCTAGGTGTCACCTGAAGTTCGTTACCCCCACGCCTCAGAAGTACAACACACCAACCTGTGCCATGACTTTACAAAGCCACTTGGGTTCCACAAAATATAAGTCACTTAACTGCAGTGCTGGGTCTTGAAAATGAAGAAGGACCCCTGTAGGAAAAATCAAAAGTGAAACATGGAATTTAGAATATGAAAATAGCAAGGGGCTTCAGAGAGAATCTAGCCCAATCTCCTCATTTTACAGATTAAGAAACTTCAGCATCGCTGGGGTCAGAACTGAGACCAGAACCAGGGCATCCTAGCTTTCATCTCAGGCAACCATTGATTCTCCAAGTGCCAAGTTAAACCATCACAATAATAATTCTCCTGCGAGTGTACAAATAATGTCCCCATACACTGCATTCATTTGATACTATGAAGGATATAGCTTGAACTTAGGGTCTCACAGCTCCTAAATACTACAGTCAAGCTCTAAAATCCACATGTTTTAACTCTGGCTGAGAGACTTTTTCCACTACTGTCCTTAGATAATTTCTAAATTTTTCTCTTATGACATAATATATGATTCAACATCAGTACACATGATGATCTTTCAAAAAGAAAAAAAAAATCAGCTACCTATTAAAGAATTTTGTCAGTATTCTTTTAAATGCAAATTCTATACAAGGGTCAGATACATTTTCACCAACTCTACTGCAGAGCTTTGAAAAAATATGTAATAAACAAACCTGATTCATTTAGAAAGTGAACTGCATGAGGAAGCTCATTTTCATCTAACTGCAGCTGATGTTCTCTCACAAGTTGTAATAATCGTTTCCGGTCAATTACAGGAAATTCAATTGGCACATTTTTACGCTCTGATAAAATGATTTTCTCAAGTTCTACGTAGCAGTCTGGAATCAGCTGCCCAACAACAGGCTGATCTCGGATCTATGAAATTACAGATGACAAGCTGTAAAAACCCATTTTATACATCTATATGTCAGTTGGTTGGTAAATTCTGTGCTAATCATTCAGAAAATGATTATTTTTAATAAAATCAAGATGCAATGTAAAACCAATTAAATTGTGAGAAATAAATAAGATGATCTTAAAATAAGAAAAATAAAAATGAACACAGAAGCCAATTTGGAAAGAACTATCAAATAACATTGTATGGAAACAATTATCAAGGTATTCAGAAAATCCATGGCAAAATCCAAGACAAATCATTAACCTTAAATTAAGGACCTACTATTTTCTAAGACATTAAATCTACAGGCAATAGATATGCTAACATAAAAGTCAGGATTGTAAGGGCTTTTGGACTTTATTTTTTAGATGAAAATATCCACATCCAAAGTAAAACTAAATTTTGTTTTTGCTATTCACAAAATGTAATATTAGTGTGATGTACATATCAACAGTGAAGTGTGGAGACAGACATGAAATTTCCTTACCAAGCTATGCTTTTTCATGGAGACCTGAACTTGGAAAAATAAAAAATCATCTAAACCCCAATGATTCTATATGAGAGGATAATTTGGGGTCTCTTACACTTAGAATCTAATTAAAATCAAAAGTTTAATAGAATGACCTTATGATGAGAGTTTCTGTAATAAAAATATTTCCAAACATTTTTTTCTTCTTAAAAATCTAATTTTAAATAGAAACATAACTTTAATAATAGTAAATGTCTTTGCAAACCACCAGGTGGCAAACTCTCCTCATTTCTCAACCCATGAATATATTCTTGACAATAAAGAATAAAATTTCTACCTGAATTCTTCAACTTATTACAAATAGAAATTGGGTTTATTACACCTGCACACACACACACACACACACACACATAAACTTTATACTTGTTCTTTATTTACTCTTAACCTGATCCTTCAGGAAGCTGATTTATAGCAGCCATAACCATTACTTACATATTTACCTCCAAACAGTTGAGATTGTTTTGAGGTACCTCTTGAACCAGAAAATTAAATATAATTTCACTAACTTCCACTTTTCACATTCCCTCTCTTTAACATTTATAAATTAAGATAAAGCAGAACTTCAGATTGAAGTCTGTGTTTAAGCCAAGAAGGGAAACCTACATATAAAAGTAAACAAGAGTTCACACAGCAGTGAAGTAACAGAGGGATGGACCTTACAGGGCTGGATTACAGGCTGAGCAAAGGTCCCACTCTGCTAAGGGGCTGGACAAGACGGAGAGGGACATTGTTGGCACTGATTTCTATTCCGTCCTACTTCCTTTAACCTTCATCATCAGGTCACCAACAGGCAAAAACAGAAAGCTTTTATTCTAAACTCTGCATGGACAGATGTTAACAAGAGTGAGACACACAAAGATTAGAAAAGATCATGATAAAAGGAAAAGACGAAAAACAAATGAAAGGCCAAACAAAAAAAGATTTCTAATAGATTAAAAGTTGCTGACTGAATACAAGTTAGGGCACCTCAGGGAGGAAAGAATATTCAAGTTCTGGCAGGCTTCTGTTTTGGGGTCATCTGAATCACTATTCTGCAAAGCAGCCAATTGAATATTCAAACCAACATAACAGAATGATGCATCCATTTGCAACATATACCTTCCTTCAAATAATACTGCCGTTTCTCAAAGCATTTGTTTTTAACCTCCTCATCCGGCATTGCCTTCAGAGTTCATGTACAAGTGCAGAAAGCAGACTGATCTTATTGCCAGTAAACTGGTCTAACTTGCTATCAGCCTAAAGTAGTACCAGTCCAGTTTGATGAATCAACTACTTTATTCATAGACTTCTTTAACTAAATTCAAATTTTCTCAAAACAAACTCATACTTTAAGAATTCTTTTTTAAAATATGATAAATGGTCTGATATCAATGATAAAAGAGAAGCTATTAAAATATTGTAACAGCAAAGTTCTGTAAATATAGATATAGTCTCAAAAGGAAACTCCCTGGGTAAAGACAATATTTAATTGAATATATTAATTTGGCACATTTGTTTCTTAAAAGTCATGTCACTCTTTAATCATATGTCTCACAAAAGAGTAGCAAAAACTAGAGATAAATGATATTTTATTCTTCTAATGTAAAACCCCATTGACCCACATTTGTAAAGGCTTTTATTGATTGTGATAAATGTGTGGAAAGATATAAATGTGCAAATTCTCTCTCTGGGCACCACAAAGACTGGCACATTTATAAATGGCTCATTAAGTTTTGGACAGAGCATAATCTGTGGAAATGGAACAGAACTAAGCTAACTGGACAATGTGTTATAACCAAGGTGACTGTATAATTTATCATCCAAACTGGAATGCTTCTGAGAATGTAATTAATAATTACACTGGGACTGTCCAGGCAAAACAAGACCCTTGTTATAAGCCACAGCTTTGATCATTAGTACTAATGAGCTAAACCAGTAGAGACTAACAGTGAAATCCACTACTGTGCTTGTCATATTGAACTATTTTAAGTGTTTTTCAGTACAGTTTACACCTTGCTATCTGTAGAGCCCAGGTAAAATTTCTTTCTCTTTCAAGTATTAAAAACAAGCATTTGTTAACCAATTTATTTGTGTTTTATGAACACTATGAACTATATTTGTCTTATCAGAAAGAAAAACTTTGTAAATCAAAAACATAATTCTTAAAGTTTGTATGAACTAGAATATTGCTTATACATTGTTGAAAACCAAATTAGCGACCATGGTGACCAGATGAAAGAGACTTCTCTCAATATTGAAGAAAAAGAAATATTTGAAAGGAGGATCACAGTGACAAAGATGTGAAGGAACAACAAAGACCAAGATGAACATAAAACAGAAACTCCAAAAGAAAGGAGCAGATGGAGAAAAAACAGTCAAAGAAAAATACAAGAAAGATAACTACAAGATCCCAACATCCATCTTTATCCTCTTGATTGAATCACTACTATAGGATATTGGGAGAGAAAGGGCATCAGAAACATGTCCCCAGATTCTCTCAGGAACGTTCTCTCAGCCTCTCAGACATCCTTTTAGTTTCTCTCAGGATCCTCAATCACTTTTAATTCCCAATTCTGGGAGTTCAAAATTAAGTCTAATATGAATAATTTTAAAATTAAAAGTACTTGAATAATGCTAACAGCTAAGAAAAACCCACACTTTTAAGATAGTTGTTCTCTTCTCAAGACTGCTGACATTTCTTAGCAGTTGTAGAATGTAAGAGTTAATAAATTATATTTATCTACCACCTAGGGTAGGCAATGAACCATGTTACCTTGAAATTAAGGCTCTCATTGATGATGGTTTTCCGAAGTTTTGCCAAAGCATCGGATTCCTCAGTGGCATTCACAAAGTGGTAATCTCGTATTGCAGGAAACCCTCGTTTGTTCAAGAGTTCCTTGGTAATTTTACTGATACAGGCTTTGCGCTGCTTCTCATCAGTAACATCTAAATGTGTGCCAACAAGAATCACAGGGGAAGAAGAAGCACGGGCCTATGGAGAAAGATACAAAACACTCTTGTGTTTGTTTCAAAATCAAGACTGCATATATTTCCATTGATATTTACTTTCTACAAAATTCACTTGAGTTGAAATGAGAATTCAAAAGACTTCAAGAAAAAATGACAACTGTCTTTCCTTCCTTAAACCTAAGGAAACAAATTAACTTAAGAAATTTCTAAAAGTCATTTTTATTTTTATTTATTGTCACTTTTCAGGCTGCCTATATGACAGTAATAAAACATTTCTTTCTTCTGTGCCTAAAATGGGTTATTCTTTAAGTGTGCTTGGGGCTTCTAGATAAAATAGTATTTAATAACACCCAAATAATATCAGAGTAATACAACTTATTTTATATTTTCTCTTCTTTATCTGTGAATTAAAGCTCATTAATTCATATTATAGTAATTCAGTGTGGATTCTACAAAGAAAAAACAAGTCACTAAAGCAGTAAAGCATTTGGACAGTAATTTGAAGTAGAGGATTTATTTGGCAAAAACAGAAGTATGTTCAGCAACATGGAACTGAACATTATTTTTCATACAAAGTTAAAAGCACATTGTATTTCCTTCCTGACCACTTGCCCAGTCCCCATCTCTTTGAGAGAGAAAAGCTTCATCTAAATTATTTCATCTGATTGATGACTGTCAAATTTATAATTTTATTGCTACTTCTGTCTTGGGTATTCCTTTGGAAAAGGTGTATGGATTCATTACATATTCTAATGTATTATCTATAGATTATAAGATAAACTCAAGCATGTATCTGCTGATACTTTTTAAGCTGACCTGTCTTTATACTTAGAAATGTCTCTCAATAGTAGGTTTCCCTGGTGTCTCAGATGGTAAAGACTCTCCTGCAATTCAGGATCCCTGGGTCGGGGAGATCCCCTGGAGGAGGAAATGGCAACCTACTCCAGTAATCTTGCCTGGAGAATCCCATGAACAGAGGACCCTGGCAGGCTATAGTCCATGGTGTTGCAAAGAGTCAGGCATGACTGAGCAACTATCACTCACTCACTCAAAGCAAGTACTACTGCAACTATACTATTTGCTCATTTTGGCTAGCTATAATAAAGTTTTTTAAAAAGGAAGTTTAAAAAATCACCAAAATGACAAAATAAGCTTAATGGAGCCAAAATACATGCCAAAATTTCCTAGCAAATCCTTGTAAGCTTTGCCTCACAGAAGAGCCTACTAGAGCATTATTCAATGACCATTCATTTTTACTTTAGTCTCAATTCCAAAAAGGTACAATTTTTTAAAACCATATATACATAAAGGAACATCTAACAGCAAGAGACAAAATGAAAAAATTACAAACTTTCAAATATAATATTCATCTGGGACCATTTAAAACTGTAAGTTCCACAAGGCTTTACACTAAATTGCCTCTGAGGACACAGTTGGTAATGCATAGATTGCTTCTTTTTCTTACTACAGTTTATTTTAAAATAAGGAAATTCATATTATACATAAGTAATAATACCAGGAAGCTCCCTGATAGCCTCGTGGTTAGGATTTTGGGATTTCACTGCCATGGTCCAAGTTCAATCCCTGGTCAGAGAACTGAGACCTTGCAAGCCACACAGTGCAGCCAATAAATAAATAAAATTAAATTAAAAAGAATATAAAAAATAGTCTAACATATATTCTCATTTTTAACAGATTAAAAGGGCTTCAAATTTCTATACCTTTCATTAACATAGAACATACTATTTTCATGTCACAACTTAATTACTCCTAAAATTTCCTAACTCTAAGTGCTTCTAACTTTCTTGCAAAAAAGTATTTGAAAAGTCTGTTTGATGGTACTATTTGCCCCAAATAAATCACCTTATACACAATAAGAAAACCCATGAACTATTTTCTATTTTCAAATTATTAGATCATATCACCTTTATATTGAAAAGCCAAGGCTTCATGGCATCAACTTCAGCTTGCCCTTTGCTGAGGTCATAGACCGCAAGATACAAGGCTCGTTGGGTCATAAAGTGGGGATGAGTGCTGTAGAACTCCTCACGACCTAAATAAAGATCAGAGAACTTTTCAGTCTTCCAGAGAATAGACAAGAATCCTCGTCTTCAAAAATAAAGTAGGTGGCACTACCCACTATTTACCACACACAAAAAAAGAGAAAAACAATCAAAAGATAATAGTTACAAGATTACACTGGGTTTTTACTAGGGATTGACAACTTCTTGCTTATGTGTCAGCTACGTAGCTTCAGCTGACATGTGCTGGTTCCTAACATTTCCTTCCATGGCTTCTCCATTCTGGTGGCAAGGGAAGAATTAGGAGAAATAAATGACTTTGGAATAATTCCATATGATCCATCAGGTCTCTGTAGTATTGGAACAGAAAATTCAGTTTTTAAATCCCTTTTTTAAAAAAAGATATCTGAATAAAAAAATTTAGCAAAATAAATACCTGCAAAATCCCATACATTCAGAATGAGGTCTTTCTTCCCTTTGCCTCTTATTTGGATGGGCCAGTCTTTCACATCAATGCCAACTGTGGCACCTTGCATCCCAAGATCTGATTTCTTGATTTTCATCAATTGCTGCAATAAGGTGGTCTTGCCACTCCCAGTATTTCCCACAATCATAAGTTTCATTCGGTTGTAGGGCACAGCCTTTTTCAACCGCTGCTGAAGAAACCTGGTATTTGAAAAACAAAAATAAAATAATAAATTGCTTACCAGTGTACTTAGGCTACACACTGAATTATTTTATATATCAAACTGTCATAATGTACAGTATGCAAAAGAGCACATAACTCATAATAACTTAATAATGCATGTGTCTTTCAATGCACTGTTAATACATCTACTTTGTTAGTGATGTTGGTCTAGGTAATAATGATTGGAAGCCTCAGCAAATATAATGACACTAGAAACAAAGTATCAAAATGTTTTGTAATACTCATTAAAATTTTATATAAAACACATAAACACATGATTTCTCTAAATATCACAAATAAAACTCTAAAAATTATAAAGCATAAAATTCTACAAAGCCCATAGGATAAAGAATCAAGGTAGATCTATGTTTAGTTTTTTAAAGAACCTCCATAATGTTCTCCACAGTGGTTGTACCAATTTGCATTCCCACTAACAATGTAAGAGGGTTCCCTTTTATCCACCCCCTCCTCCAGCATTTATTGCTTATAGATTTTTTGATGATGGCCATTCTGGCAGATGCGAGGGGATACCTCATTGTAGTTTTTATTTGCATTCTCTAAGAATTAGTGATACTAAGCATCTTTTCATATACCCCGTGGCCATCTGTATGTCTTGTTTGTAGTGATGTCTATTTAGGTCTTTCACCCATTTTTGATTGGACTGTTTGATTTTTTGATATTGAGCTCCATAGGCTGTTTGTATATTTTAAAGGTTAATCCTTTGTCTGTTGCTTCATTTGCAAATATTTTCTCCCATCCTGAGGGTTGTCTTCTCATCCTGTTTATGGTTTCCTTTGCTGTACAAAAGCTTTTATGTATAATTAGGTGCCAATTGTTTTTTTTTATTTTCATTATTTTAAGGGATAAGTCAAAAAAAGATCTTGCTGTGATTTATGTCAAAGAGTATTTTTCCTGTTTTCCTTTGAGTTTTAGAGTTTCCAGTCTTTAATCCATTTTGACTTTATTTTTTTATATGATATTAGGTAGAATTCTAACTTCATTCTTTTACATGTAGCTGTCCAGATTCCCCAGCACCACTTACTGAAGAGGCTGTCTTTTCTCTATTGTACTCTTGCCTCCTTTGTTATAGTTTCAGTTCAGTTCAGTTCAGTCGCTCTGATCGAAAAGAGCGAGCGGAGCTTACTCCGCTCTTACAAACTACCAGAGCTTACTCAAACCCAAATCCATCAAGTCAGTGATGCCATCCAACCATCTCATCCTCTGTCGTCCCCTTCTCCTCCTGCCTCCAATCCCTCCCAGCATCAGGGTCTTTTTCAATGAGTCAGCTCTTCACATCAGGTGGCCAAAGTATTGGAGTTTGAGCTTCAGCATCAGTCCTTCCAATGAACACCCAGGACTGATCTCCTTTAGGATGAGCTTGTTGGATCTCCTTGCAGTCCAAGGGACTCTCAAGACTCTTCTCCAACACCACAATTCAAAAGCATCAATTTTTTGGCGCTCAGCTTTCTTTACAGTCCGACTCTCACATCCATACATGACCACTGGAAAAACCATAGCCTTGACCAGACGGACCTTTGTTGGCAAAGTAATGTCTCTGCTTTTTAGTATGCTATCTAGGTTGGTCATAACTTTCCTTCCAGGGAGTAAGCGTCTTTTAATTTCATGGCTGCAATCACCATCTGCAGTGATTTTGGAGCCCCAAAAAATAAAATCCTTCACTGTTTTCACTGTCTCCCCATCTATTTCCCATGAAGTGATGGGACCTGATTCCATGACCTTAGTTTTCTGAATGTTAAGTTTTAACCCAACTTTTTCACTCTCCTCTTTCACTTTCATCAAGAGGCTTTTTAGTTCCTCTTCACTTTGCCGTAAGGGTGGTGTCATCTGTATATCTGAAGTTATTGATATTTCTCCTGGCTATCTTGATTCCAGCTTGTGCTTCTTCCAGCCCAGCGTTTCTTATGATGTACTCTGCATATAAGTTAAATAAGCAGGGTGACCAGGGTGACAATATACAGCCTCGACGTACTCCTTTCCCAATTTGGAACCAATCTGTTGTTCCATGTCCAGTTCTAACTGTTGCTTCCTGACCTGCATACAGTTTTCTCAAGAGGCAGGTCAGGTGGTCTGGTATTCCCAGCACTTTCAGAATTTTCCACAGTTTATTGTGAGCCACACAGTTGAAGGCTTTGACATAGTCAATAAAGCAGAAATAGATGTTTTTCTGGAAGTCTCTTGCTTTTTTTGATGATCCATTGGATGTTGGCAATTTGATCTCTGGTTCCTCTGCGTTTTCTAAAACCAGCTTGAACATCTGAAAGTTCACGGTTCACGTATTGCTGAAGCCTGGCTTGGAAGAATTTTGAGCATTACTTTACTAGTGTGTGAGATGAGTGCAATTGTGCGGTAGTTTGAGCATTCTTTGGGATTGTCTTTCGTAGGGACTGGAATGAGAACAGACCTGTTATAGTTTAGGTGACCATAAACATAAATGTGGGTTTATCTCTGGGCTTTCTATCCTGTACTACTGGTCTATGTTTCTATTTTTTGTGCCAGTAATGTACTATAGTGTTTTGATTACTATAGTTTTGTAGTATAGTTTGAAGACAGGGAACCTGATTTCTCCTGCCCCATTTATCTTTTTCAAGATTACTTTAGCTTTTCAGGGTCTTTTGTGTTTCCATACAAACTATAAAAACTTTTGTTCTAATTCTGTGAAGAATGCCATTGGTAATTTGATAGGAATTGCATGGAATCTGTAGATTGCTTTGTGTAGTATATTAATTTTCTATAAATTCTATCAATTCTTCCAATAGAAGAACATGGTGTATTCTTCCATCAGTTTGTATTCTCTTTGATTTCCTTCATCAGTGTTTTTTAGTTTTCTGAGTATAGTTCTTTTGCTTTCTTAGGTAGATTTATTCCTAGGTAATTTATTCCTTTGCTGTGGTGGTAAATGTGATTACTTTCTTAATTTCTCTTTTAACTTTTTTGTTGCTAGTGTATAGAATGCAAGAGATTTCTGTGCATTAATTTTGTATCCTGAAACGTTACCAAATTCATTGATAATGTCCCAGCAGTTTTCTGGTAGAATCTTTTGAATTCTCTGTATATAGTAACATGTCATCTGTGAACAGTTTTACTTCTTCCTTTTCAATTTATATTCCTTTTATTTCTTTTTCTTCTCTAACTGCCATGGTGAGGGCTTACAAAACTATGTTGAATAAGTGGTGAGACTGGATATCCTTGTCTTGTTCCTGATGTTAGGGGAAATGCTTTCAGTTTTTCACCACTGAGAATGATGCTTGTTGTGAGTCTGTCATATATGGCCTTTATTATGTTGAGTAAGTTCTCTCTATGCCCATTTTCTGGAGAAGGAAATGGCAACCCACTCCAGTATTCTTGCCTAGAGAATCCCATAGACAGAGGAGCCTGGTGGGCTGCTATTCACAGGGTCGCAGAGTCGGACACGAATGAAGTGACTTAGCATGCATGCATGCATTGGAGAAGGAAATGGCAACCCACTCCAGTATTCTTGCCTGGAGAATCCCAGGGACAGAGAAGCCTGGTGGGCTGCCATCTATGGGGTCGTACAGAGTCAGACAAAATTAAAGAGACTTAACAGCAGCAGCATGACCATTTCTGGAGAGTTTTGGTCATAAAAGGGTGCTGAATTTTGTCAAAAGCTTTTTCTGCATCTATTGAGATGATCATATGATTTTTATTCTTTAATATGTTAATATGGTATACCACATTGATTTATTTGCATATATTAAAGAATCCTTGCATTCCTGTGATAAACTCCACTTGATCATGGTATATGATCCTTTTAATTGGTTGCTGGATTCTGTTTGCTAGTATTTTGTTGAGGATTTTTGTGTCTGTGTTCATCAGTGATATTGGTCTATAATTTTCTTTTCTTTTTTCTGGTAGGTCTCTCCTGGAGGCTCAGTCCATAAAGAATGTAAAGAATTTGCCTGCAATACAAGAGACCCAGGTTTGATCCCTGGCTTGGGGAGATTCCCTGGAGAAGGAATCTTTTTTTGCGATATCTTTGTCTGCTTTAATTATCAGGATGACGGTGGGCTTGAAGAACGAATTTGGGAGTGCTTCTCCTTTTGCAATATTTTGGAAAAGTTTTAAAAGGATAAGAGTTAGCTCTTCTATAAGTGTCTGACAGAATTTGCCTGGGAAGTCATCTGGTGCTGGACTTTTGTGTGTTGGAAGGTTTTTAAAGACAGTTTCAATTTCATTACTTACAATTGGTCTTCTATATTTTCTAATTCTTCCTGGTTCAGCCTTGGAGCAATCCCATTGCTGGTTATATACCCTGAGAAAATTATAACTCAAAAAGACACATGTACCTCAATGTTCATTGCAGCAGTATTTACAATAGCCAGGACATAGAAGCAGCCTAGATGTCCATCGACAGATGACAGGTAAAGATGTGGCACATATATACAATGGAATGTTACTCAGTCATAAAAAGGAACAAGATTGAGTCAGTTAAAGTGATGTGGATGAACCTGGAGCTTGTCATAAAAAGTGAAGTAAGTCAGAAAGAGAAAAGCAAATATCATATATTAATGCAAATATATGGAACCTAGAAAAATAGTACTGATGGACCTATTTGCAGGGCAAGAATAGAGACATAGACACAGAGAACAGACTGTGGAAACACGGTGGGGAAGGAGAGGCAGGATGAATTGAGAGAACAGTGTTGACATATATATACTATCCTGCTTACAATAGTGAGAAGCTGCTCTATAACACAGAGAGCTCAGATGAATACTCCGTGATGACCTAGATGGGTGGAATGCCAGGGGGAGGCTCAAGAGGGAGTGGATACATGTATACATATAGCTGCTTCACGATGTTCTACAGTAGCAACTAACACAACATTGTAAAGCAATTATATTTCAGCAAAAAATATCAAAAACATCAAGGTAGAGTATATAAGCATACTGTTATACTCATCTTTGATAGTGAGGTTCTATTTGGTACATGTATTCATATATGGTATACATAATGTATATATTCATATATATTGCACATGCATACATATAATGTACATGGAAAGGAAGAACATATTGGTTAAATTACACTGATACACATAAATGATTTTACTATCAGCAGATAATATGTTGCTATTCCTAACAATCTTAATGCAAAAGTAATTGAAACTTACTAGAAGTGCTACAAGTGGCTAACAATACCACCTTTAAATTAACAGAACATGTAAATGTTTTCAAAAATAAAATGGATACAGAAAAATACATTTAACTATGATAAAGTTGCCATAGTTCAAAATTAGAATAGTAAACTAAATCATAAGTGAATCTTAGGGAACATTAACTGATTCATTCTCACAATTAATAGGACTCTGAGCAACATTCTTGATAATCTGCATCACTAATAAACAAGAAAATCAATGTCCCAAGTATCTGTTTATTAAGACTTCACCATTCTTTGTCATTCTTCAAAGAAGCAAGTGAGAACTACAATTTCTAAATTATCCCAGGTCTAAGTTCTCTCTAAAAATGTTTAAAAGGTTTTAAAATATTTAAGTTACACAGTAGCTTGATAGCATAATACTCTGAAAACTTCTTACAACTAAACGTTTAGTAAGAATTGAACAAATTTTATATAAGCATCTTTTCCAGTTTCAGGAAGGAAAATCACGGGAAATAATTATGTAGGATGAGGGGTAGTCATGTTTTTTAGCATAGGTGCTGACAAACACTTTGATCATAAAATAGAAAGTTAAATGTAAATTAACAAAACTTAAAGAAGAGAATTAGGTAACTAGATAACTAGGTAATTAGGAACTACAAGTTCACTGATAATGCAACAATTATTAATTGTATGCCAGACTCTGTTTGGTGCCATGAACAAGACTAACATGCTCAAATGGTAACAAAGAATAGAATAAAGTTTATTATTAACTTGAAGTTCATAGAGTATAAAATCAGAAACAAGCATACTTGAACGTTTTGGTGGTTTCAAAAATGATCAGGCTGAGTAGGTTATCAGCTTCATAGGCAAAACAGAAGCAATTTTATATTCTTTAAGTAACTATAATGCTTTAAGATATAATAGACATATGATAAACACTTCCTACATGAAACCCAGATCGAGAAGCCATTATATTCTGCTCTATTTCATCAAATTGATAATTGGTAATAAGAGAACAAAGATTAATAATTTCCTTTTAGAGTCCATTTCTACTGAAAAGCATAATAAGGAGAAGTCACTTTCTCAAACTTAACTTGGCCAGGAGGAAATAAAAAGCTCTGAAGTAGAACCAAATAAACCCATTCACTAAGTAAAAGGCAAATGATATACAGTACATCATGCTAGATGGTCCTATACATTCTTTTTTATGAATTGTAACTATATATCCACCAAAGTAACCAGAAAAGGACATCGGAAACAAATTTAGTAAAACAAGAAAAAAAATCAAAATAAAATTATCTAACCTTATGATGTCTTTGGCTTTACATCCTACATGTTTAAAATCAAAATTAAGATGCAGTTCATCCAAAGGAAGATCCCATATTTTGCTTAATTTCCCCATTTCATTAGGAAAGGATCTCAGTTCCAAGTTGTAACTAACATCAAGAGATGTCAGATTTTCAAGACAGCCAATCTCAGGAGGAATCTTAATGAAATAAAAAAGAGCAAACGCTGTTGGTGGGAAGAAAGAAAAGTGTGCTGCCAAAAAAACAAGATGCTACTAGAAAACAAGAGAGGCTCAGAGAATCTATGAGCAAACTGTACAGCCTTCCAACAGAGTTCTAAAATTTTCCAAAGGTTTGTCATAGTTTCCATCAAAAATGTCTGAAAACATAAAGGACTTATCCAAAACAATCTATGGCATTTGTTTATAATCTTTTAAAACCCATTCTCCCTTGGAAGCATATTTCATCGCTTCACAACATTGAAATAAAGAAGATTTTTATATGTATCCAAATCCAATCATCGGTGGTTTCAGGCTATTCCCTCTCACTATGTTCTTCAGTAAAACCAAAGATCTAATCATCACAAATTTACATATAATTTAACATTCTCAAAATACAACTAAATGTTTAAACCTTAGGTGGCATAATAATTGCAATAATCCAAATTTTTAAGTAATACTCATTATTTTTATAATAGCTAACAGTAATCTGATGCAAAAAAGCTAGGTACCAAAATTATGCAGTTATTCTGGAACCTCATGGTTTCAGACACATTACTCTCTGGCTTTTATAGGTAATAGTCTTGAAGTTAGCAAAAAATATGTTTTCTGGGATGAATGGATAGTCAATTTCAGATTTATAATCAAGACTGGTCCATTTGGATGAGGGGGTGGGTGAGTAAAATGGAAGAATACAGAAATTTAAGAATGTGGAAAAAAATGTCAGCTGAAGAACAAAGGCTATATATTGCCTGGTGAAACTTGAGAAATGCAGCATGTCTGAGAGTCTGTTAACAGATCAGAGATTTCATGATAAATTGACACAATTAAAGCATTACAAGTATTTGTAATTAAACATATATAAATATATATATATTCAAAATAAAAGAGAGTACAAAAGGCAATCTTTAAGGAAATTAAGCATGTTAGTATACCCATTTACTTCGGGGTAGGAGTAGATCTTACTCAAAAAGTAATTAAGCAGTATCAAATAACAGATTTTGAAAAGATCATCTTTGATAACAGACATTACAAAAGCACATTTTTTTCAAATTGGCAATAATTTTAAATAAATATGATCTCTTTACCTCTTTCAGTTTATTATGAGAAAGATGTAGTTTCTCTATTCTAGACCATGCACATGCTTTTTCACTCAAGTCCAAGATACTGATCTGGTTATGACTAAACAAGAGTTCCCTTAAGTTCAAAGATCTCCAGTGCACAGGACCTGGTAGATATCGAATATCATTGCTGCTCATATCTAAGGACCGCAGACTGAAACAATACAACGTCGAGAATAAAAATCAAATGAGTATTTCCTAAATACATGAAATAACATCACAAATAACTTTCAGCAGAGTGAGAATAAGATATAATTTTAAAACTAATATTACTTAAGTCAGTTCTAATGAGGCGGATGAAACTGGAGCCTATTATACAGAGAGAAGCAAGTCAGAAAGAGAAACAACAACACTGTATATTAACGCATATATATGAAATTTAGAAAGATGGTAACAACAATCTTAAGTGCAAGGAAGCAAAAGAGACAGAAATGTAAAGAACAGGCTTTTAACTCTCTGGGAAAAGGCAAGAGTGGTATGATTTGAGAGAACAGCACTGAAATATATGCATTACCATATGTAAAAAGATGACCAGTCCAAGTCTGAAGCATGAAGCAGGGCACTCAAAGCCGCTGCTCTGGGACAACCCAGAGGGATGGGGTGGGGAGGGAGGTGGGAGAGGGGGTTCAGGATCGGGGGACACATGGGCACCCATGGCTGATTCATTTCGACATATAGCTAAAACTATCACAATATTGTAAGCAATCATGCTTCAGTTAAAAGAAATTAATTAAAAGAAAAGAAAGTTTTTAAAAAACTTATATATGAGTACACAGGTATGAGTTTTTTATATATGTAAAGGTATATACAGTAGGATAAAGAGGCATGTCTTAATAGGAACATTTAAATAAGGCCCAATAAAAACAAAATTGCAGTCTAATTTCCCTACTTGAGAAATATAAAAATGTCAATCAGAATGAAAGATCGTATTTTACAAACATTTACGATGTATGAGAAATCATAATTAACAAATGCAAAAACAGTCTTAAAATTCCTGCCTTCTATACAAGATTCACAGATATGTAGCTTCCATTTCTCTCTTCAATCTCATTCAAATCTGGAGGTATTTTTCAGAGGTCAGGTCCTCGAGTTTATTATCACTTTTACCAGCTTGTCTCAGTGTGAAAAATATCATAACACTGAGCATGATATCTTGTATACAGTAGGACCTCAATGAAAACATGTTGCTTTCATGCAGGAATAGCTACCCAAAAAGAAAATGAAGCGCTCAGTCATGTCCGACTCTTTGCAACCCCATGGACCATAGCCTACCAGGCTCCTCCGCCCATCGGATTTTCCAGGCAAGGGAACTGGAGTGGGGTGCCATTGCCTTCTGCAGGGGATCTTCCCAAAACAGGAACTGAACCCCCAGGTCTCCTGCATTGCAGGCAGACACTTTACCGTCTGAGCCAGCAGGGAAGCAAAGTTTGTAAGAAATAGCAGGAAAACACATGTCACATGTAAGTTCACATGTGTAGAAAGACTAAAGATAGCAACTGTGGTATATTTGACTATGTAAAGGTTGCCTGAACTTTTACTACTGTTACTGATTCCTTTCACCCAGCATATTTGAAGCATGATAAATTAATTCTAAGCTCTGCTAGACCAAGATTCAGATCTATAAAGCAACATTTTTGCTCTACTTTGTAAATATTAGATCTTGCTCTAGTTACCTTATAAAAATGTTGAAAGCAATAAAATTAATTTGACTATATGAAAGGTAAGACACGTATGTGTGACCAACAATGCGACTGAGACAAAATTGACAATCGTCAAGTTGTTCAAAGGCAGTGCCTCTTGGCTTTAAGACTAAGCTTGGAGCCTAAAGGTGGCCAAGTACATGCTCACTTGTGAAACAAGAGAATAAATTTAAAGAAATACATATAAACACTTGAAATGTATGCCTGAAGATGGTGTCTGAAGGTAAAGTGTAATTAGGGACTGGATAAATTTCTAGCTCTCTAGGAAGAAACCTTCCTTATGACATTAATCTTTTACAAATAAGTGGTCTCCAAACATGTTTTCAGAAAAGCATTATGTTTAAAATATAAAACCATCTATATTCTATAGGTGCTTGTATGTCAGAATTAAGAGTCTGAAATCAAACTACCAGTGTGGTGGTTTGAAGTATGACTTTGGGCAAGTTACTTCCTCTCTTTAATGAAACAGTGTTCTCATTATAAAGTAGAGATGATAACAACTACTGATATTTCATAGGATTATTAGGAAGATTAAAGATATGATCTGCTGTTAAGCAGTTAGAACAGTGTTCCACACATTTTAATGCTAGTTTTAAATTGACTACTATATATCTATCTCACATCTTCCATGGCTAAATTACAAGTATTATTTACCTGTATATGTATATATATATGCACATGTACCTTTATGGATTTTGCTTATAATATATAACACTAGTAGAATAGTTATTTAAGATGACAACACCTTTGAAAGCCATTTAATACTTGAATTTGTCGTTAACAAGAAGCTTTATTTTTAATAAAATTAACTAAAAATATTCCCAAATACCTGAAACTACATAAATTTTCACCAAAAATGTCATTCAAACATAAGTGAAATATAATTTCCAAGTTAACAGTGTCTTAGCAACATAATCTCAAAGCAAGTGAAATTTTAAAAGTTAAAGTGATGCCAGTACAATCTCATTTGATTACAATAATGCAACCATTAATTACTCTTGTTTCTATGCAACAACACATTAAATTAAAAGTTTAAAAGTCCAAACAACTTAGGTCTTTTGTCTAATAAAAATCAAACATTCATAGATTTTAAAACATTAAGCTTAGTATATTTAGAAATCAATTACATTTATATGTCTAAGTTAAAACCAAGTTTCTGAAAGTTCTGTTCCAGCTCACGTAGTTTTTAAAATGAAAATAATAAACTTACTGTGGGAGATGTAAAATTGCTTCTGGGACACATGTGAATCTGTTTTGAGATAATCTTAGGCTTGTGATAGAAGAAGGCAAAAAAGGCATAGCAGCTAAGAGAAAATAAAGGTGAGTTAATGAACTTTTTAATCACTCTAACTAGATTTCTACCAGATTCCACACTAAGACAGCTATCAGTGATCTGACATGTAATTTAATTTCCATTCTCACCCTGACAATAAAAAGTTTTACTTTTAAAATTAGTTAATACTACCACAAAATATTAAAATAATACACCATAATTATAAGAATCTTCTAACCTGAAAGCACAGCAAGTGTCTAAATATAAATTCTTCTAACATCTGCACAAAGGAGAAATCATTAGAATATTCATTTCAAAGTATGTATGATATTATGTGACATATATTATGCATGCATGCAAGCATGCTAAGTAGCTTCCATCATGTACTACTCTTTGCAATCCTATGAACTGTAGCCGGTTAGACACCCGTGTCCATGGGATTTTTCAGGCAAAAATAATAGAGTGGGTTGCCATGCCCTCCTGCAGGGAATCTTCCCAACCCAGAGATCCAGGAGTCTCTTATGTCTCCTGCATTAGCAGGTGGGTTATTTACCACTAGCACCACCTGGGAAGCCCTATATATAATATATGTTAATTCAAATTACTGAAGTAAGTTTAAAAAACCATTTTGGAATATGTTACTAACCACAGCATGATATAAAAATTCTCTTTAAAACCATCTTGTAAAGAATATTCTATGGAATAATTATGAAAATGAAATTGGAAGTGATAGTCACTCAGTCGTGTGTGACTCTTTGCGATCCCATGAAATGTAGCCTGCCAGGCTCCTCTGTCCAGGGCATTTTCCAGGCAAGAATACTGGAATGGGTTGCCACTCCTTTCTCCAGCATATCTTCCTGACCCAGGAATCAAGCCCAGGTCTCCTGCATTGCAGGCAGATTCTTTACCATCTGAGCCACCAGGAAAGTCCACTGAATAATTAGGGATGTTACTTAATAAAAGGATTCTTTGATCATATGATCTTAAGAGAATGGGGAAACATTAGGCAAAATAAAGTGAAATATCTCAAAGTTGTCAATACCCAGGTCTCCCGCATTGCAGGCAGACTCTTTATTGTCTGAACCACCAGGGGAGCCACACCAGAGCTGTCAACATTTTGATGTATTTTATGAATTTCCAAAAGGGAAATACAGTATTAATACAAGATATTTCCAAGGAATAAAATTCTATGGAACATAATTTTGGAAACTAAATAAATCATACTGCCTTTTTTGTCATCTGTAAAAGTGCACCTAAATCAGATGAAGTCTGAGATTGCTTAGCGATCTGAAAATCGGTGGTTCTGTGAAAGTGGTTTGAGAAATTAGTTCTTAGCATTTTCAAGGTTAATAATATTGGTTATCCTTTATCAAGAAAATCTTTAAGGGTCAAAATGTTCCAGAATATTACTAGAAGCTGTCTTCCTAAGAAGCAGAAAGGTACATGCTATACCTTACCTATTTCCAAAAAGTATTTGTAGCAAAATAAATTAGTATAATAGAAGTAATTCTCTACTTAGGAATTAAGAGTCTTTAGGTCCAGAGATTCTTGAGCTTTCTCATTCCATGAGAAAGACTCATAAAATCAAAGAACTGAAACTTCATTTCACAGAGAAATTTTTAATGGTTAGGGTTCCAATGAGGTTATCGCCTCCATAGGGTATTTTTCCAAATACAAGGCCACTTCTACAACTATTAAATTTGTGTCATGCAAAGAAAGCGGATTCCTGAAACAACTAATTAATTAATTCTATGTTCCTGAACATTTCACGCAAAAATCTCAGTGCTTCAATTTCCTCAATTAGTCAAGCAGAGGTCATATTGTCCTATAGGACTTTTGTGAGATTCAGCTGAGATGACACATTGACCATATGCTAGCTCAGGGTCCCTCAGATGCTCTTTTTTTCTAGATCCAATTAAATGCAACAAACACAGACACTTCCCTATCTCCACAGTTTAGATCGGATCCCCTTGAGGTACCCTCGTAGCACCTTGAAACTTATCATCATAGTATTTAGCACAATACACAATTACACTCATTTGTTCTATCATTACTTACTGTCTTCTGAACTTAACTACATGTTCCTTCAGGACAGAGTCTGAATTGCTTTGCTCATTAGTGAGTGAATAATTCTATACCCAGTTTCAGGCTCATGATAAGAACATGGTCAATATTCAAGAGGGTGAAAGGAAGGGAAAGAGAAGGAAAGTAATTCTATGTAAATTAATATGGATTTTATTGTTAGTAGCTTCTCAAAAATATATAAAAATAAAATATTTTAAAGTAAGTACTCAAAGTATATTCTACTATTTAATAGAATTAAAAATTATTTTA
Organism: Odocoileus virginianus; assembly: GCF_023699985.2. Classification (NCBI taxonomy): domain Eukaryota; kingdom Metazoa; phylum Chordata; class Mammalia; order Artiodactyla; family Cervidae; genus Odocoileus; species Odocoileus virginianus. The sequence goes on from NC_069697.1 coordinate 37,432,627, forward strand.
CCAAGTCAGGTATAGAATAGGCATGTGGGTGGCAAGGTCTGTATGGCCTTCATTAAGGAAGCTAAAATAGGGGGAAAGTTCCCATTTATTACCATAAAACTACTTTGTTCCTCAATATTAGAATTTGCAGACAGGCTAAAGTGAACATAAATCCCTGCTGTCTCACATGCTAAGAGAACATAGAGTGTTCCAGATTTTTAACAAAAGTGACAATCATAGAGCCCGTGATTATAATATTTTGAACAGAGCAAGAGCTCAATGAATACACATTAAGCTAACCAATTTGAAAACTTCTAAAAGACTAATTTGTTTCCTAAAAAATAATAATAGCACATATACTCCAGAAAACTGCTGAACAAATTTCAGTAGGAAACCCAGTATTTCTGCTTCAACCATCTCAGGCAGCCATACTGAAATTTTAGTATAATCACAGAACCACAGATTAATGACTACTTGTACTCCAAGATGCTGCAGTCTTGGGCTTCCCTGGAGGCTCAGTGGGAAAGAATCTGCTTGCAGTGCAGGAGATCCGGGTTCAATCCCCAGGTTAGGAAGATCCCCCTGGGTTGAGGAGGGAATGTCAACCCACTCCAGTATTTTTGCCTAGAGGATCCCCTGGACAGAGGAGCCCGGCAGGCTACAGTCCATGGGGTCACAAAGAGTTGGACACAACTGAGCGACTAACACTTTTCATAAGATATTGACATTTTAGCCTATGACAATAACAGCATGTTAAATAGCATAATATAATTTTTAATATTTTAGAATTTAAAAACTAGACTAATTTTTAGAGCAGTTTTAGGTTTACCGAAAAATTGAGAGGAAAATACAAAGTTCTCCCATATTCACCTTTTCCCCTCTCCACCACCAGCCCACACACATACATCTTTTCCCCATTATGAACACCTAGAATAGGATGTGCTGTGTGCTTAATGCTTAGTCGTGTCCAACTCTTTGCAACCCCATGGACTGTAGCCCACCAGGATCCTCTGCCCATGGGGATTCTCCCAGCAGGAATACTAGAGTGGATTGCCGTGCCCTCCTCCAGGGGATCTTCCCAACCCAGGGATTGAACCCAGGTCTCCCACATTGCAGGCAGATTCTTTACCATCTGAGCCGCCAGGGAAGCCCTAGAATAGAATAGTTTGGTATATTTGTTATAACTGATGGGCCGATAATATTAAGTAAAAGTCCACAGTTTACAACAGAGTTCACTCTTCAATTACAATAGAGTTTCCTCTTTGACAGGGCTTCCCTGGTAGCTGAGCTGGTAAAGAATCCGCCTGCAATGTAGGAGACTCCGGTTCAATTCCTGGGTCGGGAAGATTCTCCTGAAGAAGGGATAGCCCATCCACCCAAGTATTCCTGGGTTTCCCTGGTGGCTCAGATGGTCAAGAGTCTACCCACAAAGCAGGAGACCTGGGTTCAATCCCTGGGTTGGGAAGAGCCCCTTGAGAAGGGAACAGCTACCTACTCCAGTATTCTTGCCTGGAGAATTCTATGGATAGCCAACACTCTCTCCCTCACTCCACAATCCTGGAAATTGCTGGTTGTTAGCTTTGCCATTCCCAAAATGTCATAGAGTTAAAATTATGCAGTGTGTAATCTTTTCAGATTGGCTTCTTTAACTTAGCAATATGCATTTAAGTTCCCTCCACATTTCACAGCTTGACAGCTCATTTCTTTTTATCACCAACCTGCAAACTTTGTATTTAATACTCTAGCATAATATTTAACTGAAACACCACCGTTAAATCCCCACCTAAAATGTTCATACAGGACTCATGTGATTACTTTTATTTGTTCCATTTGACCCATATAACACTCAAAATGACTGGAAAGAGAAGTCTCATAAAAAGCACTTACCAAGAAAATTCATTCTGGCACTTAAAATCTCCACTTTAGGACAAGTCTCAAGGAAGTCCTCTGATAAAGATGAAATGTGGTTTTTACTAAGGTTTAAAATCTTCAGTTCCTTCAGGCTCAAAGGGGAACATATTTCTGATATTTTATTTCTAGTCATAGGAGACAAAGTGAGGATTAAATTGCATAAATTCACAGGCTTTGAAGGAAAACAGTCAACCATCTTCAAAAAGAGCATCAAAGCACATTTATTAACTTTTAAATTAATTGTAAAAATTTAAGTCAACTGATAGAAGCTGTATTATGAATTGTCTCAGTTCTTTATCACTCTACCATGTAAAATTCATTACTATGGAAACGATGTCACTGTGTGTTAACCTTATGAAACTTCAATGTGAGGCAACCCTTTTTGTCTTCAATGAACTCCATGCTTACCCTTCTAAAATGAGCTGTTCCAATTTCTCTACCACGTCACCAAGGTTCGCAGGAAGAGAAGATATCTGATTATATGACAAGTTAAACTGTTTCAAGGTCGGGCACGTCACAGCAGGGTCCAAAACTACCGAGGGTCCAATATCATTTCGAGAGACATCAAGGTTAGCAATACAACTCATTTTCAACAAGTAAGTGGGAAATGATGTAAATTTATTACTATGCAGATCCAAATGTGTTAAACATTTCAGAGTCTGAAAAGACAAAAATTTTTTAAATTTTAAATGAACCATCTGAAAAACTTAAATCTAGCTAATATTTCTGTCTTCCATATCTCTGGTAACTACAACCATTAAGACTTTTCCAAAAAATTGAAAATACAATTGAAAAGACAACTTCTGTATACTCACTAGTCCTATCTGCTCTGCTATAAAATGGGTAAAGACAAGAAAAATATTAATAGGTGGACAGTCAAAAGCTGGCTCACCAAATAAGGTTTAGAGTTTAATTCAGCTTTTGTGGTAAATTATTCTTGCAATGAGTAAAATGGGAGAATAATAATAGGCTCCAACAAATACTTGAACATATGACTTAATGAATAAGCAGTACAACATAATCCTGGGAATATATTTTTCTCTAGCTTTTACATATTGTTTAACATTTTAATATAAGTAAGATATAACCATAAATTAGTCATGTATATAATACACATGTTATTTCATAAACCCCTCTTTCAAACAAAATATTTTGTATTAAAAGTCTATTTTCTATTTTTAATATATTATATATTTATTATATTACTAATAATTATATTCATTATATTTTGAATGTTTATACTCTATCATTTATTTATATCATTATATATTAATTATATGATTATGCATCATAAATATATTATAAATTATATATAAATCTTTTAAATTTGTACTAAGACAAATATGTCTTACAAACTATGCATAATATATGAATTTTAAATATATAAGTTATATTTTATATACAATATATATTATATAACATAAGATATTTATAGTATATATAATGATATATATTACATGCTGTCTATACAATTATAAATATATAATACTATCTTATAATTATAAAATAATATATAATATAAAACATGTTATTTTGTATATTATATACAATTTATGGTTATAAATATATATTTTATAATTTATACAACACATACTATAATCATAAATTATATAGCATATAATATATAATGTATGAATTGTATATAAACATTATTTGAATAATATATAAATAACATTTATATTATATATATAAATATATATGATATATGATATATATTTATATCATATATATCATATTTATGTGATATAAATATTATTTGTTTATTTATATTATGGACTTCCTAGGTGGCACTAATGGTAAAGAACCTGCTGCCAATGAAGGAGACAAAACAGACATGCGTTCGATCCCTGCTTTAGGGAGATTCCCTGGAGGAGGGCATGGCACCCCCTCCAGTAATCTCACTTGGAGAATCCCAAAGACAGAGGAGGTCATAATATTATACATAAGTATGTAATTAAATACTTATAAGTATATAATTTATATACCTAAATATATAAATATATATTATAGAAATACATTTTAATATAAATAAGAGTTAACCATAATCATGTAATAATACATGTTTTATTTTATAACCTCCTCTTTCAAATGAATTTTCCAGTTTCTTGTGATTCACACAGTCAAAGGTTTTAGCATAGCCAATGAAGCAGAAGTAGATGTTTTCCTGGAATTCTCTTGCTTTTTCTATGATCCAACGGATGTTGGCAATTTGATCTCTGGTTCCTCTGCCTTTTCTAAATTCAGTTTGTACATTTGTAAGTTCTTGTTTCATATGCTATTGAAGCCTAACTTGGAGAACTTTGAGTATGACCTTGCTAGCATGTGCAATGAGTGTAATTGTGTGGTATTTTGAACATTCTTTGGCATTGCCCTGCTTTGGGATTGAAATGAAAACACCTTTTCCAGTCCTGTGGCCACTGCAGTTTTCCAAATTTGAGGGCATATTGAATGCAGCACTTTAACAGCATCATCTTTTAGGATCTGAAATAGCTCAGCGGGAATTCCATCACCTCCACTAGCTTCGTTTGTAGTGAATCTTCCTAAGGCCCATTGGACTTCACACTCCAGGATGTTTGGCTCTAGGTGAATGGTCACACCATCATGCTTGTTCAGGTCATTAAGATCTTTGGACAGTTCTTCTGTGTATTCCTGCCACCTCTTACTAACATCTTCTTCTGTTAGGTCTGTATCATTTCTGCCCCTTATTGTGCCCATCTTTGCATGATTGTTCCCCTGGTATCTCTATTTATCTTGAAGAGATTTCTAGTCTTCCCCATTGTTTTCCTCTAATTCTTTGCATTGTTCATTGAGGAAGGCTTTCTTATCTCTCCTTACTATTCTTTGGAACTCTGCATTCATATGGGTATATCTTTTGTTTTCTTCTTGCCTTTTGCTTCTCTTCTTTTCTCAGTTATTTGTAAGGCCTCCTCAGACAACCCTTTTGCCTTTTTGCATTTCTTCTTGGAGATGGTTTTGACCACTGCCCCCTGTACAATGTTACAAACCTCCATCAATAGTTCTTCAGGCATTCTGTCTATCAGATCTAATCCCTTGAATCTGCCTGTCACTTCCACTGTATAATCATAAGGGATTTGATTTAGGTCATACATGAATGGACTACTGAAAATTTTCCCTACTTTCTTCAATTTAATTTTGAATTCTGCAATATGGAGTTCATGATCTGAGCCACAGTCAGCTCCAGGTCTTGTTTTTGCTGACTACAGAATCTTCGAATGCCCTAATACATACTATAAATACTATTCATAATATATAAATGGCATTTATAATTATTTATATTATATATTTCTATATAAATATATAATGCCATGTTCTATTCATATTCTCTTTGGTTTAGCTAGACTAAACTCTAGTTTTCCTTCACTTACTCTTTCGTAAATATTTATTGATAGTCAGCCAAGTGTCAGTCATTAGTTTCTTGACAAATTACTTCAGTAATCATCTATACAGCCTCTACTATACTTACTAGGCACTGAGGGTAGATATGAAAGGATAGATTAGACATGAACAGGCTGAAACAGTTTCTGTTCTCAAGGAGTTTACAATTCAGTGAGGACAATATACCTTAGATTCAAATTTATAGTGTGAGCATTGGAGGAAAAAGAGTGGGTGCCACGGAAATCCAACCGAGCCTAGAGACTGGATCCAAAATGAGCCCCTGTAACTTTGAAGATTTAGTCAGGTAAAAGGAGGCTAGAGAGGGGCCATATTTTAGACACTGTAGTGGGGGTAGGGATCACCTTTCTTTCTTCTCTCTCTTCAGATACACAAACTTTAAGGGAAAGATATCACTTAAATATATTTAAAAATTATACAACTCTGCTTTTAAAGTGTCAAAATTATGGTAAATTTTTTAAGTTAGAAAAAGGGGAAATGTACTTGCAACAAAATTAGTTTTCAAAAAACATATAATTCTTTATCAAACTTTGCAGTTCAAGCCAAGAATTCATTTAATAATTTAAAAGGCAGTATTATGATCCATATCTTTGAATTCTAATGTATAGTACATAAAAATGATGAACAAAGTAATGAGTCAGAGGACTACCCTATTGGCAGATTACTTTAAAATTTAGTTGCTATAAAATAGGAATTTTGAGGGTAAAAAATCAATTTTTAAGGTGCATATAATTTAAAAAATTGATTAATGCCTTGTGGATAGTTTAGTTGAGCCTCTTTGTTTTGCAGACAAGAAAATGAGGGCCTAGAGCAGTTGAAGTGATATGTTCTTATTGTCATACAGTTGGTAGCTGAACAAAGTCAGGACCATCAGACCAGATCTAATTTAATTTAAACAGTTTAAGTTGTCTTACTAGAATTAAATAATTGAAGGCATAATCAACATGCAACCTTGCCAGACTTTAATACATACCATGAATCATCAGGAAAGAACCTAGAATTCCTTTTTAATCAGATTTCCATTTCCACTGTCTGCCCCCAAAGATGCATCTGAAAGACCACATAAACTAAGATACTTGTGTGACAACCAGAACAATGGAGGAATTACTGTCCAATGACACAAAAGTAGAACCTTCTTTTTAAAGATTTAAACATACAACTTAGATACAAATGTAGATGCTCTTGAAATATCCTGAGAATTATAAGGATAAATTAAATTTACTTCACACAGCTGTTGTGGAAAGCTTGTGAGTGAATTCTGGTGAAGCTCCAGCTTTTCAAGATGTTCCAAATGACCACTTATACAGGAGTTCTGGCTCAGGGCATCAACATCTCTTAGTTCATTTGCTGAAAGGTCTAACGATGTAATATATTCTCTCTCAGAAGGCAGGGAAGAAATGCTCTCTGAATGCCTCATATGGGACTGGAATTTTGATGCTCCTTTTGTCAAAAAAAAAAAAACAAAGGAGACATAAGCAAGTAATTTAAGTTTACTCAGTAAATGCTTATTGATCATCTACCAGTGTCAGGTTCTCTTCAAGGCATTGGAATAGAAAACCAAACTATGAAACTTTTATTCCAGTGTCAGACATGAAAGTAAATAATAAATATTAAATCAGGTAATTTAAGTAATATAAACAACAGACCTAGAGAAGAACATTAAGAATGGCACTGGTGGAGGGTTTTTATTTACATTTTAGGAAAACAGCAGGAAGGATGAAAACTGTCTGGTATAACATCATAAAAGCTTAAATTTTAAATTTATAGTTGTGTTCTCTGATGGCTCAGACAGTAAAACATCTGCCTACAATGCAGGAGACCCAGGTTCAATCCCTGGGTTGGGAAGATCTCCTGGAAAAGGAAATGGCAACCCACTCCAGTATTCTTGCCTGGAAAATCCCATAGAGAGAGGAGCCTGGTGGGCTACAGTCCATGGGGTCACAAAGAGTCGGACAGGACTGAGCAACTTCACTTTCACTTTCATTTTTCTACAGAATGATTTCTATGGAATCACTTTGAAGGTTATGTATGATGAAATTGATACCAAGAAAATTTGGATAATCAGAGGAAATTTAACAAAGTGGTATATTCTGTTCAAAATATCTATTTACTTATGATTACTTTCAACTACTTACTGAGTGAATCATCTGATGAAAATAGTTTTCTTTTTCTCTTTAGTAAATCTTCATGATCAAAAATGGGTCCCTATTAAACAAATAAACATTTATAACAAAATTACAATCACTGTTTAGAGCAAAAAGAACATTTTCCTAGCTGATTTCTTTAGGAGTCACTATAAGATTACTGGGCTTCCCTGGTGGCTCAGTTGGTAAAGAATCCACCTGCAATGCAGGAGACCCTGGTTCAATCCCTGGGGCGGGAAGATCCCCTGGAAAAGGAAATGGCAACCCACTCTAATATTCTTGCCTGGGAAATCTCATGGACAGTGGAGCCTGGCCGGTTACAGTCCATAGGGTTGCAAGACTTGAACACAATTTAGTGACTAAGCCACTACCACTGTAAGATTATTATTAATAGCTAAAGTATTCATGGAACCAAGCCACACCATAAGACATAGACCTAGTCTGTGCTCCACAGACATGATACTCTACAAAGAAAAAAGAATATAACTATTTAAAAGTGTACAGAGCACATATATGCCCCAGACATGCTCAAGTCTACAAACAGAAATTCAAAATAGCATACGCACGCATGTACGCACAGACACACAGACACATATGCATATGTGTGTATGTATGTGTGTATATATATATATATAGTGGCTCAGCTGGTAAAGAATCTGCCTGCAATATGAGAGAGACCTGGGTTCAATACCTGGGTTGGGAAGATCCCCTGGAAAAGAGAAAGGCTACCCACTCCAGTATTCTGGCCTGGAGAATCTGACAGGACTGAGCAACTTTCACTTTCACTTTCATATACATACAGAGAGACAGCATTTTCACACATTAGGGAATTTCTGTATCTAGTTTTGACACACAATTTCAGTTATTAAAAGAATGCCAAACAAGATATACAACATTTAACTACAGCTTTTACAATATAACTTACCAATGAACTGGAATGTCTTTGCAAATTTGGTGAGCAACGTTGCAAGGCAGGATCTCGGTAAAACTCTCCCACGCTAATTGAATTTGATTTCTTTTTCACAAGAAATGAGCCTTCACTTCCTATTTTTAAACAATAACATAAAGAAAAGTAAAAAATGCTTTTAAAATTATGGACTTTCAAGAAAATAAGGATCAATGCTGTTATATTTTAAGGATAAATAGTGTACAGCCACTTTTGAGAACCATGCTATTTTAAATTCTACCACTCTTTATCTTTGAAGTATAAAAACTGTGTCAAAACAAACTGTAAAATTTACCTAACCAAAAATCAATTCATTTTACAGTTGCATTTCTGATATTATCCTTTATTTTAAAACACTTAAAGAGAATTCTTCTTTCAGCCCTGATGATATAACAAACACTGAACTTAACCTCCCCACAACAAATAACTAGAAAGTTGGGCAATTTTTAAAAAATAATTGGTTTCAGACATGGGCTTCCCAGTAGCTCAGTGGTAAAGAATCTGCCTGCCAAAGCAGGAGATGTGGGTTTGATCCCTGGGTTGGGAAGATCCCCTGGAGAAGGGAATGGCAACCTACTCCAGTATTATTGCCTGGGAAATCCATGGACAAAGGAGCCTGGTGGGCTACAGTCCATGGGATCACAAAAGAACAAGACACAACTTAGCTACTAAACAACAGGCTAACTTAGAAGCGTTCTAGAATCAGTTGGATACCTAAGGTTCCTTGACCAAACTTCCTTTGGGCTTCCCAGATGGTGCCTGCCAATGTAGGGGATGCAAAAGACACAGGTTCAATCGCCTGGAGTAGGAAATGGCAACCCATTCCAGTATTCTTCTCTGGAAAATTCCACGGACAGAGGAGCCTGGTGGGCTACAGTCCATGGGGTCACAGAGTCGGATACAACTGAGTGACTGACCACACACACACACACACACACACACACACACAGATATTGGGCTGCAGACAGTGTAGGACTGTGTAATCCCTGAAAGAATGAAAACAAATTATATGAACCTTTCAGGCAACCTAGCTTCCTGCCTGTAGGCAATTTAAGGGCTATAGGCAGTGAAAAGGAATTTAAACAAAGCCCAGTGGCCTTCCTGAGATGAGGAAATGGAGATCAGTGTTCATGGAGATTAACTTGGATGGGAGTTGCAAGGTAGACTCATGGACAGAAAGGAAAACAAATGAAGCAAAAACCCGATTCTTTGAAAAAGATCAATAAAATTGATAAATCTTAAGTGAGACTAAAGAAGGGAAAAAAAGAAAGACAAAAACTATCAATGTCAAGAATTAAAGATCAGATATCACTAATGATCATATAAACATTGGCAGGATAACAGAATTATTATAAATATCATTAAACAAACTGGTAACATATAAAGAGGACAGATTTCTTGAAAGTTTCTAATTATAAAAACTGACAAAAGAAATAATAGAAAATCAAAATAACCATAAATTGATAACTTTTATAATTAAATATATTCCCCCTCTGCACCATAAATATATTCCTAACAAACAAGGCTTTACTAATGAATTCTACTAAACATTTAAGAATAAGACCTCTCCTACAAAAAAACTTTCAGAAAACAGTGGAGTCAGGAGCAATTTTCAATTCATTTCAAGAAGCTAGCATTACTCTCATAGTTACAAGGAAACAAAACTACAGACCAATATCCTTCACAGACACAATATCCTTAATGAAATTTTAGAAAATCAAATTAAATAATATTTTAAAAGAATGACACACCATAGCCAAGTGAGATGTATCCCAGAAAAACATGTTTGGTTTAACATGAGAAAACCATGGTAATAAACTAAATAACAGAATTAAAGGAGAAAATATGCCCATTGTAACAGATGCAGAGAAGCATTTTCCAACACCCATTATGATAAAAAGTCTCAGCAAATAATTACTAGAAATGAGCTTCCTCAACTTGATGAAGAGTATCTATTAAAAAAAAAAAGATAACATCATACTTAATGATGAGACACTGAATGCTTTCCCTCTAAGTTTGGAAACCAGGGAACAATGCCTACTCTTACCACTTCTATTCAACATAATACTAAAGATCCTAGCAGTGCAACAGAACATGGAAACATTTTAAAAGACAGATTAGAATGGAAGAAATAAATCTTTTTTAGCAAGTGGCATTGTGAACATAGAAAAAAATCTATGGAGTCAACAAAAAGCTATTAGAACTCATGAGTTTTGCAAGTCCACAGAATACATTAATGTACAAAGAAATCAACCACATTTCTGTAAACCAGCAGTGAATGAATTATTGGAAATGAATTTAAAAACAATACTATTTATAACAGCATCAAAAAACATGCAATACAAAACACTGGAAGGAGAAATTTAATACAAATAAACAGAAATAAATACTACACTTATATCTCAGGAGACCCATTAAAACATCAGTTCTCTCATTTATTTATAAATTTAATCTAAAGAAATTTTTATTGATGTTAACTCTGTATTATATAATGATAATATATTATTTATACATTAATTTTATATTAAATGTAGATTTAATTGTAATAAAAATCCCAGCATAAAATTAATTGATTCAAAATGTAATATATGGAAATGCAAACAAGCTAGTATAATAAGAACAATTTTCAAAAAGAATACCACCAGAGAACTTATACTACCAGATTTTAAGACCTGCTTTTAAGCTAAAGTAGTCAAGAGAGTGTGGCTCTGGATAATGATCTAAATCAATTGTACGGAATAAAGAATGCATAAATAGAACAACATTTATATGGTCAATTAAATTAGACAAACATGCCATTAACTCAACAAGGAAATAAAGTATATTCAACAAATTATATTAAAACAACTGAATATCTAGTGGAAAAAAGTACATGTCAATTCTTCACTAATACTATATACCAAAATTAACTTAAAATGGACTTAGACCTAAAGGTAAAAGCTAAGATTTTCATACTTCTATAAGAAAACACAGGAGAAAATATTCACAAATTTGAGATAGGAAAAGATTTCTTAAATCTTTTAAAAACAACACAAATCAAAAAAGAAAAAACTGAAACACTGAAGTTTTTAAAATTTAACAATTCTGCTCTTTGAAAAATATCAATAAAATAAGACAAGCTATAACTGATAGAAAATATTTATAGTTCATATATCTGTCAAAGGACTTCTACTAAGAACATATAAAGAACTCTTATAATAACATAATAAGACAATAACACAACTAAAAATTAACAATGATCTGAACAGACACTTGGCAAAGAAAATATATGTATGGTCAACAAGACCATGAAAATAATCTCAGTATCAGTAGTTTTCAGGGAAATGAAAATTAAGACCAAATGTGCTAGGACTACACCCTCAGTAGAAATGGCTAAAATTAAACTGACATACAATACTAAATGATATAGTGTGATGAACATTTAGAGAAGCTAGAATTTTCGTATATTGCTGATGTGAGTATAATATGGTATAACCACTTCAGAAAACAGTCAGAGATAAATAGATATCCTATTTATATGAAAGTTGAGAAAATACTAATTTAGCATACTGTGACAGAAAGCAGACCAGAGGTAGGGGGCAGGTTTGTTGTGAAGAGGCATGTAAAGGGACTTTTTTGGATGACAGAAATGTTGCATAACTTAATGGTGGTGATGATTACACGGATATATAAATGAAAATATACACTTAAAATGTGCATATTTTACTTTACGCTAATTATGTCACAATAAAGCTGGTTTCTAAAAATACTTGAACTTGAGACATGAAATTTTTGGAATAATCCTTACTTATCACCTTCTCAAATACATTTATTCTATCACCCAAAGTTTTCAATCATATTAATCATACTATTTTTAAAAAAATCACCTCACCCAATTTTTACCAAACTGCATTCTGTTAAATGACAGCATTAATCGCTGTCATTAATATCATGCCATGTCAACTTTTTATCTCATTAATTATTAAAGTATTATTTTTAATTCTAATAAATATAAAAATATTTATGATGTACTTCTTATTTGCAAGTGTCTCTTAGACACTTTACACATTTTTCCAAATTCCTATAAATAATCCTGGAAGGTTAGCAACACTACCTTTAATAAGGGTAACAGGTTTACACAAACCAGAAAAGGCTCTAGGCAGTGATGGAATATGAAATCCAACTCAAGTCTGAGTCAGTGTTTTCACTGCAACAGCCACCATTCACTGATTTGGGGGAGTACAATAACACTTAAAAATGTAGAGATATATTTTCTTCATTGCCTCAACTAACGGTTGAGTAACAGTAAGCAGTAACTAATGAATACAATTTTCCTCAAGTTTTTCCAAATGAAGTAAATCAGGTTTTTGTCTCAGTTTGCATTGTTCCATGCTAGAGTGTGTGTGTGTGTGTGTGTGTGTGTGTGTGTGTATTAGCACATAAAGGGAACAATTGTTTTGAAATAGTCACCTTCACTATCCAGGTCATCACTTTGACCAAACACACTGTCAATGTAAGACTCAGGAATGAAGGTCCATTCATCAAATTTATCAACCATTTCTTCAGAAAAATTCCCATTGCTTCCTGAGCCAGCTCCTTCCTCCACAGAACTTCTCATCTGATATCTGAGCACCATCCTTGCCAGGGTGGATCCTATATCTAAAAATAAAGATATATCAACAACTTCTCAGAAATCAGTAATTACACAAATATAAACATATCAAAGTTCCTTATATAGTTTCATACTGTTAAGAGAAATTTTGATTCTTACTTTCAAATCACTTTACAATCTTAATATTCTATAAAGTAGCAGGTAATAAACTTAAATTTTTTAAAAGTCATAAAAATTTACACAAAGCTTTCATGTCGGTGACAAAACTGAACCAATATAAAACTAACTTGACTCTTGAAGGGGCCTGGACTTTGAAGCCTGACAGGCCTGCGTTCAAGTTACTTGCAAGTTGTACAAGCTGCCTGAATATCAGTGTCCTAATTGGGAAGTGAAGACAACAGTACATATAGCACAGGATTACAGAAAAAATTAAAGAAAATGATGCACATGCAGTTTTTAGAATAATACTTTGGACACAGAAGATAATAAATGATATTCTTATTTTTATAAACTATTTGCCAAGTGATTCATTCTACTAAGAAATTTGATAAAATTTCAAAATTAACTCGCTAAGATTTATTGAATTTATATTAAGTGCTATAATGAATAAATAAGTTGACATAGTTCTCATTGTCCTAAATATATCCTGGAAATTTTCTTCAAATATTACTCTTATAGCTCACATTACAACATGTGTACATAATTCAGTCAAGTACTACCTGGAAAATACTTTAAAGCTTGGAATTCAAAATGTTTTTTACTCAGACCAGCTGTCAAAAAAATTAAGGCTATGCCCTGCAATATTAGGAAAGACTTGTCAGTACTTGTAAAACATTTCATATAGAACCAAAAGAATACAGTGAATGTAAACCTCCCTTCGTATCTTCAGAGAGTCCTCAATTCCTTTCCATCAGAAAACAAGATTAAAGTTAAGTAGGTTGTTGGCATGAGACTGGCTGAAGTGACAAAACATGGAATCTAATCATGTCTCATTAGTTCCCAAGGTCCCCAAAGGCAATCAGAGAATCCATTTCTGGATTTTTTTCCAGACATATTATTCTCATATTCAAAATTTATGGCTACCACATCCCAACTGTGTTTTCACCAATACTATTAATAAAAAAAAAAAAACACTGTTCTCTGCTTTTTTCCCCCTTAAGAATACATTCTATCTCTGGACATTTGGATTTGCAATGTGCTTTTCTCTCAGTGATTGCAAAGCATTACACTGTATGAATATATCAATTTATTATTAATTTGAATAGTTTCTTTGGGAAATATTTAATTTTTTCCTAATTTTTTTGTCATTATGAACAATATTTTAATGTGCATCATTGAACATAATTTTTTGTGCACATTAAGAATGCTGTATCATGGATTCTTATCACTACATTATTTGATCAAAAAAGTACATTTGTTGTTCAGTCACTCAGTCACGTCCTTCTCTTTGCAACTCCATGGACTGCAGCAGGCCAAGCTTCCCTGTCCACCATCTCCCGGAGCTTGCTCAAATTCCTGTCCATTGAGTTGGTGATGCCTTTCAACCATCTCGTCCTCTGTCGTCCCCTTCTCCTCCTGCCCAGTCTTTCAAAGCAACAGGGGCTTTTCTAATGAGTCAGCTTTTCACTCCAGGTGGGCAAAATATTGGAGCTTCGTAATCAGTCCTTCCAATGAATATTCAAGACTGATTTCCTTTAGGATTGACTGGTTTGATCTCCTTGCACTCAAGTCTTCAACAACACAGTTCAAGAGTATCAATTCTTTGACACTCAGCCTTCTTTATGGTACAAATCTCACATCCATACATGACTACTGGAAAAACCAAAGCTTTGACTAACAGACTTCTGTTGGAAAGTAATGTCTCTGCTTCTTATTTAATATTCTGTCTAGCTTTATCACAGCTTTTCTTCCAAGGAGCAAGCGTCTTTTAATTTCATGGCTACAGTCACCATCTGCAGTGATGTTGGAGCCCAAGAAAATAAAGTCTGTCACTGTTTCCACTGTTTCGCCATTTTTTGCCATGAAGTGATGGAACTGGATGCCACGATCTTTGTTTACTGAATGCTGAGTTCTAAGCCAGCTTTTTCACTCTCCTCTTCCACCTTCATCAACAGGCTCTTTAGTTCCACTTTGCTTTATGCCATAAAGGTGGTGTCATCTCCGTATCTGAGGGTATGGATATTTCTTCTGGCAATCTTGATTCCAGCATGTGCTTCAACAAGCCTGGAATATCATATGATATACTCAGAATATAAGTTAAATAAGCAGGGTGACAATATACAGCCTTGACATACTCCTTTCCCAATTTGGAACCACTCCATTGTTCCATTTCCGATTCTAACTGTTGCTTCTTCACCTGAATACAGATTTCCAGGAGGCAGGTAGGGTGGTTTGGTAGTCCCATCTCTTGAAGAATTTTCCACTGTTTGTTGTGATCCACACGGTCAAAGGCTTTCATGTATTCAATGAAGCAGAAATAGATGTTTTTCTGGAATTCTCTTGCTTTTTTATGATTCAGGGGATGCTGGCAATTTGATCTTTGGTGCCTCTGCCTTTTCTAAATCCAGCTTGAACATCTGGAAGTTCTCCGTTCATGTACTTTTGAAGACTAGCTTTGAGAATTTCACCTGCTACATTGCTGTGTGTGGCAGTTGTGTGGCAGTTGGAACATTCTTTGGCATTGCCCTTCTTTGGGATTGGAAAGAAAACTGACCTTTTTCAGTCCTGTGGCCCCTGCTAAGTTTTCCAAACTTGATGGCATATTGAGTGAAGCACCTTCACAACATCATCTTTTAGGATTTGAAGTAACTCAGCTGGAATTCCATCACCTCCACTAGTTTTGTTCATAGTGATGCCTCCTAAGGCCCACTTGACTTCTCATTCAATATGTCTTGCTCTAGGTGAGTGATCACAGTCCTGCGCTTTGGACTCTTGTTGACTATGAGGGCCACTCTGTTTCTTCTAGGGACTCTTGCCCACAGTAGTAGGTATGATGGTCATGTGAAGTAAATTCACCCATTCCAGTCCATTTTAGTTCACTGATTCCTAAAATGTCCATTTTTACATGTACTTTAAAAAAGGACATGGATGTACGTTTAAAATATTAATGCTGCTGTTCAGTCACCAGGTCGTGTCAGACTTTTTGCAACCCCTTGAATTGCAGCACGCCACACTTCCCTGTCCTTCACTAAGTCTGTAGTTTGCTCAAACTCATGTCCATTAAGTCTGTGATGCCATCCCCTCCATCCATGGAATTCTCCAGGCAAGAATACTGGAGTAGGCAACCATTTTCTTCACCAGGGATTCAATCCAGGACTCAAACTTGGGTCTTCTGCATTGCAGGTGGATTCTTTACCATCTGAGCCACCAGGGAAGCCCCATAACACTAATGGATATTACCAAATTTTCCTTACAAAAGGATAACTTGAATTTATATCAATAATATGTGACATGCCTGCTTCCACCTATGCTTATCAACATAATTTATAACCAAATTTTTCTATTGAAATGCACTTATTATAGATACTAATGATAACTGTCATCAACATACTTACTACATACAAGACCTATATTAACTAGAAAACACATCCTTAAGTGAAATGCAAAGTATACTAACTTGAAAACGCAAAGTACATGTGTATATTTCTACACATATATTTTAATTCATATGTAAGTGTACAGCAAGTCCAGGGGAAAAAATAATCTACATTGATTACCTATAGGTAAAACAGTAAGTTACTGTTATTTTCTTCCTTATGCTATTTAAGTTTTTCTATTTGTAAAGGCACATAGATTATTTTATAATAAAAACTAAAATACTTAACAAAGAAAAGTAACCTCACAGGAAGATCTCAGTTTTAATTTATCTTTATAAATATGGATTTGCTGGGTCATAAGGAACTTAAATATAATGTCAATTTCAGCATTGAATGATCAAAAAAAGGAAAAAAGCCAAGCCTTTACAATATTTTTGACTTAAGTTGCAACAAATGGAATGAAAACTAAAAGATTATTTTTTATTTTTAAAAATACTACTAAAATTAAACCTTCTACAAAACTTGCTTGAAAATCCTTACTTGTCTCTTTTCTTAAATAAGATGTCTTATCTGGAAATAAAGGACCAAGCCAGGAAGGTTCAATTTTTCCCATACAAAATCCTCCAAGACAGATGCTATTATTGGCCAGATCCAGGGCAAGCCTCCTCAAGAGTAAGCTGATGATTTGGCTGTTGCCTTTCCCAATGCTGATTGTCAGAGCTTTCCGGACATCCTGCTCACGAGATCCACTATTCAGTAACAATTCTACCAGTTTGGGATTGCTTGCTTTCTCACATACCTATTAAAGAAAAAGAGAAGGTAAGCATATATTTTTAAAAATTATTTTCCTTTCTAATACTGGTAATAAAACTTGGTGGGACTTTCCCCTGCATCTATAACTTTTCAGTTCAGTTGCTCAGTCGTGTCTGACTCTTTGCAACCCCACTGACACCAGGCTTCCCTGTCCACCACCAACTCCCGGAACTTGCTCAAACTCATGTTCATTGAGCTGGTGTTGCCATCCAACCATCTCATCCTCTGTTGCCCCCTTTTCCTCTGTCTACAGTCTTTCCCAGCATCAGAGTCTTTTCCAATGAATCAGTTCTACATTCAAGTAGCCAGACTTTTGGAGCTTCAGAATCAGTCCTCCCAATGAATATTCAGGACTGATTTCCTTTAGGATTGACTAGTTTGATCTCCATGCTGTCCAAGGGGCTGTCATGAATCTTCTCCAACACCACAGATCAAAAGCAGCAATTTTTCAGTGCTCAGCTTTCTTTATGGCCCAACTCTCACACCCATACAAGACTACTGGGAAGACCACAGCTTTGTCTACATGGATCTTTGTTGGTAAAGTAATGTCTCTGCTTTTTAATATGCTGCCTAGGTTTATCATAGCTTTTCTTCCAAGGAGGAAGCATCTTTTAATTTCATGGCTGCAGTCACCATCCTCAGTGATCTTGGAGCCCAAGAAAAGAAAGTCTGTCACTGTTTCCATTGTTTCCCCATCTATTTGCCATGAAGTGATGAGACTGGATGCCATGATCTTAGTTTTTTGAAAGTTGACTTTTAAGTCAGCTTTTTCACACTCCTTTTTCACTTTCATCAAGAGGCTCTTTAGTTCCTCTTCACTTTCTGGTCTTTAAATTTAGAATGGAACAAAATAAGGCAAAACTCATTCTTGAAGTAAATTAGGAAAATAAAGTAAGATTAGTACCACAAATATCAGAGAAGCATAAATTAAATCTGCCATGTGAGAGCCACTTACCATGAAAAAAACAACATGATACAAAGTAAAACTTATAGGCTTGAAGTCAAAATACCTGAGGCTCCATCAATTTACACATTTCTCACACTTTCTGGACTTGTTTGCTTATTGGAAGATATCTGGGAAACTGGTAACTTAACATAGCAAATGCGACTTCATTTACTTGGCAAATGCCTTGCCTTCATTTGTGACATAGAATAAGTTTGAATATAAATATTATTAAATTCACGAATGTCACATGCCAATGACAGTCATCAGTCACTGGTTTTCCAGGACAAGAATTTGAATTTCTACAAAGATATATGCTGTCTCTGTTT
Source organism: Odocoileus virginianus (assembly GCF_023699985.2). NCBI lineage: Eukaryota > Metazoa > Chordata > Mammalia > Artiodactyla > Cervidae > Odocoileus > Odocoileus virginianus. The sequence goes on from NC_069697.1 coordinate 37,451,233, forward strand.
TCGACCTTTCCCTGAAAGTTATGTTTTCAGAGCATGTCCTCAAGGTGGATTAACATGGTAACTGCTAGAAAAATTCGAGTGACCATAGTAAGCAGAGAGAAGCCTTAGCAACCTGCAGCTTAGCCCAACCCCAGCAAAAGCTTCTGAAAGGCAATGGAATATGATGCTATCAACTACAAGAATGAAATCATAAATAATGAAATGATGATGTCAGGTATTGTGCTACCTTCTGTAAACAAATGATCTCCAATTATTTTTTTAAAAACCCTATGCCATAAAAAGTATTACTCCCATTTTATAGATGAGTATTTAGGAAAAATATATGATTTGTCCAAAATCTTAGAGCTACTTAGTAAGACACTTGGCTTTGAAATCAAATCTGCAGATGCCAAAGCTTGTGGTCCTTTCACAACCTAATACGAATGATTTTAAAAAAAGAAAGAAATATCTATTTAGGTTTTCTGCCCATTTTTTAATTAAGTTGTTTGTTTTGATGATATTAAGTTTCATGAGTTGTTTTTGTAAATTTTAGAAAAATGGGCAGAAGACCTAAATTGACCTTTCTCCAAAGAAAACATACAGTCAAGAGACACATGAAAAGATGTTCAGTATGTTAAACTAATCCTGAAATGCAAAGCAAAACTACAGTAAGGTATCACCTCACAATGGTCAGAATGGCTATCATCAAAAGATCCACAGAAGATGACTTCCCTGGTGGTTCAGGAGTTCAGTGGTTAGGAATCCACCTGCCAAGGCAGGGAATGTGGGTTTGATCCCTAGTCCAAAAGATTCCACACGCCTTGGGCCACTAAGCCCATGCACCCCAACTGCTAAAGCCTACATGCCCTACAGCTCATGCCCTGCAACAAAAGAAGCCACCACAATAAGTCCACACACCACAACTAGAGAGAAGCCCCCACGTGCTGTTACTAGAGAAAGCCCATGTGCAGCATCAAAGGCAGCCAAAAAAAATAAAAATAGAGCTACCATATGATCCTGCAATCCCACTCCTAGGCATAACCCATGAAAAACATGGTACAAAAGGATATATGCACCCCAGTGTTCATTGCAGCACTGTTTACAGTAGTCAAGACATGGAAGCAACATAAATGTCAATCAACAGAGAAGAGGATAAAGAAGTTGTGGTACATATATACGTTGGAATATTGCTCAGCCATTAAAAAGAACAAAATAATGCCACTTGCAGTAACATGAATGGACCTAGAGACTGTCATACAGAGTGAAAGTTGGACAGAGAAAGAGAAATATTGTATGATATCATTATATGCAGAATCCCCCCCAAAAAAATACAAATTAACTAATTTACAAAACAGAAACAGACTCATAGACTTAGAGAACAAATTTACAGTTACCTGGGGAGGAAGGATAATTAGGGAGTTTGGTATTGACTGTACATATTGCTATAATACTTAAATAACCAAAAAGAATCTACCATATTAAAAATAAATGGAGAAGGGATGTGAGAATGATACAGACAAGATGAGATTAGACATGCATTGATAATTCTTGAAGATAACTGATGGATTCGCAGGGATTTATTACACTACTCCTTCCACTTTGGTGTATGTTTAAAATTTTCCATAACAAAAAAAAGCTTAAAAAAATAAAAATTAGTTTTAAAAGTGATTGTTTTTTTAAGGCAGGAGCAGAGATTAATCAGAGGTGATGGTGCCCGTGGGCCAAATCTGTCTCTTCCCACCCTTCCAACCACCAGAGAAACCAGTGGTTGAACCTTGAGGCTGGCACCATCCAATGTGGTCTATTGTGTGCCCAGTCGCTCAGCCGTGTCCGACTCTTTGAGAACCCACGCACTGTAGCCCGCCAGGCTTCCCTGTCCATGGGAATTCACCAGGCAAGAATACTGGAGTGGATTGCCATGCCCTTCTCAAGGGAATCTTCCCAAACCCAGGTCTCCCACGTTACAGGTAGATTCTTTACAGTCTGAGCCACCAGGCAAGCCTGATGTGGTCTATTAAGCACTTGAAAATTTGCTGTAAGTGTCAGATGAGCTGATAAGAGTAAAATACCCACTGGATTTTGAAGACCTGGTATTTTAAAATGTAAAATATCTCATTAATAATCCTTATACTGATCATATGCTGAGTATTTTGGATATATCACAAACTCATTTAGTAATATTTTGAATATATTGATTAAGTGAAATATATCATTAAAACTCTAAATAAATAAAAGGAAAGATCCTAATATTCAGGGTACCAGGTGGGGGGAAAAGTTGGTTGAGGGAAATTCCTGAATTCTTCAGAATTAACATGTGTCCGAACACATTTTGGGGCTCCAAAATCACTGCAGATGGTGACTGCAGCCATGAAATTAAAAGATACTTGCTCCTTGGAAGAAAAGCTATCACCAACCTAGACAGCATATTAAAAAGCAGAGACATTACTTTACCAACAAAGGTCCATCTAGTCAAAGCTGTGGTTTTTCCAGCAGTCATGTATGGATATGAGAGTTAGACCATAAAGAAAGCTGAGCACTGAAGAATTCATGCATTTGAACTGTGGTGTTGGAGAAGACTCTTGAGAGTCCCTTAAACTGTAAGGAGATCCAACAGGTCAATCCTAAAGGAAATCAGTCCTGAATATTCATTGAAAGGACTGATGCTGAAGCTGAAATTCCAATATTTTGGCCACTTGATGCAAAGAACTGACTCACTAGAAAAGACCCTGATGCTGGGAAAGATTGAAGGTGGGAGAGGAAGGGGACGACAGAGGATGAGATAGTTGGATGGCATCACTGACTCGATGGACATGAGTTTGACCAAGCTCTGGGAGTTGGTGATGCACAAGGAAGCCTGGCGTGCTGCAGTCCATGGGATCACCAAGAGTCGGACAGGACCGAGTGACTGAACTGAACTGAACATGTGTCCAAGAAGTTTGAGGGGACAGTGCTCTGGTTTGATGGAACCAACTCTCAGCCAGCTCTCAGGAACACCCCCACCTTCAATCTGTTCTCCCAAGAACCACTATAGTACTTTTCTAGTCTAGATATGATCAAATCATTGTACTATTTTTAAATCTTCTAAAACCTTTCTGCTCCGGGACACTCCGTCAAATACAACAAGCAATTTTCCACACCTCATTTATGCTATTTTTATAGCCTCCAATGTCTAATTTTGTTCTTCATCCAGAAAAAAAATATTCATTCTTGAAGGAATAGCTTTAAAGTCTCTTGCACTAAGTCCTCGCTATAACCTCCCAGGCTACACACCCTTCCTCCTCAAGAGCCCATCCCATTTTGTTTAACACAGCACTTAGCACACTGAACTAGACATGTTTATCTGTTTGGTAACTGGAATGAAAGGCATGGATGCTGCTGCAATTCAATTTGCACCTCTGTAACCTAGCACAACGCCTACACAATATATTTAACTTAGCGAATTACTAAAATCTGCAGGAGTCTGGCAGGCTACAGTCCATGGGGTCACAAAGAGTCAGACACAACACAGTGACTGAAAAACAACAAAAATCCACTAAGGGCCCACAGGAAATTTTAAAGGAAGGAAGGAAAGGAAGAAGGGAGGGAAGGAGTGGCCAAAAAAACTCAATCACAAATGCCTTCTCTTGGAGTCCAGCAGACTTTTCTCTCTAAATTATGGTATTAACTGCCTACCTTCTATTAAGGTGATTTATGTTTTACTCCCTTAACTCCCAATTGGCCCTTTGAAACTACGTTGAAGCAGGACACCCCTTTTATATTCTTTACTAATTATCTAGCACTGTGCTTTCCACAGAGAAGATGCTCAATAGATTTTATAGCAGAATTTTCCTTGGGGGACCCAAACTATCCAAGATGATTTCTGACATATGGTGACATGAATAGAGAAATATTTGTCTTTTATAACACGCAAAAGAAATAAAATAAAATTAGGAAAATAATTCATGAAAGGGAAAAAAAAAATACTGCTCAGATACCCTGGTGCTCAAACAGTAAAAGAATCTGCCTGCAATGTCAGAGACCAAGGTTCGATCCCTAGATCAGGAAGATCCCGGGAGAAGGAAATGGAAACCCACTCCAGTATCCTTGTCTGGAGAATCCCATGGACAGAGGAGCCTGGAGGGCTACAGTCCATGGGGTCTCAAAGAGTCGGACACGACTGACAGACCAACACTTTCATACACAGTTCTGTATTTTAATAATGGGGATAATTCAAATATATATAATCAAAGTGCAATTTACTATCCTTTCCCATACATCTTCTCTCTCTATTCTAATTTATAAATAATGCAGCTCACAATCAAAGCCAAGCACTTTAGGCTAGCATTCAAGAATGAATGTACAACCCTCTCCCCTACCACCACCACTATCATGGATCTGTTATCTAAACAGGAGATCAAAGCAGGCACAAGATTTTCCACTAGTTACCTGGAAAGTTAGTTACTCCTCAGGCAAGTTACTTAACCTTTCTGTGCCTCAATTCCTCACATGCCTAATAAGATAATACTAGGCTACTCCTAAGGTTGTTGTCAGGATTTTATTAAGTAAAGGACTCAGAGGAGGGCCCAGGTGGCAATGAACACCACAGAAGAGCTTGCTGTTATTTTTATTCAGCATTCATTATACTTGCTCTTCCCACCATGACCTGATAAGTCTTATTTTCATGTCTCTCTTCATGCATTTTCATACCCAATATTAATCCTCCAAAAGCCTAATAAGATTAACTCCACCCTTAATAATGCAACATTGGTACCTGGATAAGCCTTGACTATGCTACTTTGTACAAAATAAGGTGTGTTCAAACAGTCTACCCACAAAAATCAATGTTTACTATTTGTTAGATATAAATAATCTCTGACAACCTGGATAAATTCTTTACATTTAAAGATCTGATTTTGTTTTAAGAAGAAAAGACAGAAATAAGCACATTAAGTTCAAAAGAACTTGGGAAGAAGAAAATAAAAAAGCCTTAGTACAGAAAGGTTTGAATTAATTGAGAGAAAAGTAGAAAGCAGTCCCTGCGCAGAATGTAGAGTAACTGTACTTAAGGGCTTTTAGGTGAGTTGTTTCTCTATGAAGGACCTGGAGGAAGCTGCCTTTCAGTTCTCTGCCATATCCAAGTAACTTTAACATAATGATCTGAAGATCACACAAAAGAAATACAATAAAAACATTAAATTATTGAGGGAAATAATTTAATTATTACCTTTAATAACAGAGAAGCAACTATTTTCAGTGTTGCCTGCTTAGATGAAATTTGACTAAATTTAAATAATTTGATTATGCATTTGGCTTTAATGACTGAGTTAACTGCATGAAAACGAGTTACAGATTCAATTTCTTTTTATGTAGATTGCTAAGTAGTACTACCTTAATCTTACAGTTAACAAATTGGTTTGAACCTATAGGCAAGCAGGAAATTGAATAAAGTGAGGCTTTAAAAGTAAATTATTGAAAAACACATCACTCTGCTGGTTATTTAATAATATATATTCAGTTCAGTTCAGTCACTCAGTCATGTCCAACTCTTGGCAACCCCATGGACTGCAGCACGCCAGGCCTCCCTATCTATCATCAACTCCCAGAGCTTACTCAAACTCATGTCCATTGAGTCAGTGATGCCATCCAACCATCTCATCCTCTGTCGTCCCCTTCCTCTCCCACCTTCAATCTTTCCCAGCATCAGGGTATTTTCCAATGAGTCAGCTCTTCACATTAGGTGGCCAAAGTACTGGAGTTTCAGCTTCAGCATCAGTCCTTCCAATGAATATTCAGGACTGATTTCCTTTAGGATGGAATGGTTGGATCTCCTTACAGTTTAAGGGACTCTCAAGAGTCTTCTCCAACATCACAGTTCAAAAGCATCAATTCTTCAGCGCTCAGCTTTCTTTATAGTCCAACTCTCACATCTATATATGACTACTGGAAAATCCATACCTTTGACTAGACAGACCTTTGTTGGCAAAGTAATGTCTCTGCTTTTTAATATGCTATCTAGGTTGGTGATAGCTTTTCTTCCAAGGAGCAAGTATCTTTTAATTTCATGGCTGCAGTCACCATCTGCAGTGATTTTGGAACCCTCAAAAATAAAGCCTCTCACTGTTTCCACTGTTTCCCCATCTATTCACCATGAAATTATGGGCCAGATGCCATGATCTTAGTTTTCTGAATGTTGAGTTTTAAGCCAACTTTTTCACTCTCCTCTTTCACTTTCATCAAGAGGCTCTTTAATTCTTCTTTGCTTTCTGCCATAAGGGTGGTGTCATCTGCATATCTGAGTTTATTGATATTTGTCTCAGCAATCTTGATACCAGCTTGTGCTTCATCCAGTCAATAATGCATATTAAATTGCTACATAATTGCTTTGTTGGAAATATTATTATCCAGAAAATATACATAGGGCTACTTGAATACTACTGCAAACTCTAAAATTTATACAGTGAAGACAAACTAGAAATGACATGTAATGCACTCTGATATTTAATTGAATTCCTACTGTATGTACAAAAACAGTGAGTTAGATATTCTGAATGATACACAGATGAACACTGTAGATCTCTACCTTCACACAACTCACAAACTATAAAGAGGTGTACAAAAAGTGTCATGGACTTACACAGCAAGTAAATCTTTATTTCGTATGGAGGTCAGGAAGTGTGGGAAGAGCTTTATTAAGGACAAATAATTTGGTTTACATTTTGAAGGCAGAGCAGAAGAATTAGACAGATGTGTTTGTGCAGTGCATGAGGGAAGGGAGAGAAGGAAGGCAGGGCCACAGTGCCACTCAACTGCAGGATGGCCCCTAGCAGGAATGTCAATGTGGACAGACCCCAAAGCGTGCAGTGCACAGCCTACGGGGCCACCTGTGGTGGCCCTGAGGGCAGAACTTTCTAGACAGAGAAGTTGAAAACAGAAAGAAAATACTTAAAAGATGACTCAAAACAAAATAAAACTGTGTGGTGTGTCCCTGGAGAGTGATTCACACAGAGATGCACAGTAGGAGACACATTTAAAGGTTATTTATCATCTTAACAAAGTAGGTAAACATGTAAAGGGAATGATTAGATGATAATACCTAAAGAAATACGCTATTTCTGAAACTCTATGAATCTAAATTCTACTACAAATTACAAGCAATTGTGCCATAAACTGCTAAATTCTGTAGTGAAGACTCATACAATGTAGGTAAGAGCTATACAATAGCAGGGTCATAGAAAAAAAGACAAAAGTGAATCTTTGAATATTTACCTGACATATCAAAGAAGTTGCTTCTTTTGCTCGATTGGCATCCGCTCCCAACAGAAGCAAGCATTCAACCATGATGCTATTATTCTGATCACATGCTTTCTCCAGCAACACACATTTTAACTCATTATCAATAGTCAATTTTGCAAAGCACTTGCAACAAAGGTTTAGAAACTAAAAAGAATGGAAGTGAGGATTAGAGTCAGTGAAATGTGTAACAGTTAGAATACAGATAAAAAACACTGTACCTGTTGATCCTTTTGCTCCATGATACTGGAGGACAACTGATGGAATATTACTGAATCAAAGCAGTGATGCACCAGTAGCTTGGAAAAAGACACTGACAATTCCAGTATTGTCAAGACTGTTTGAAATCCCTGAAAGTGTGACCAAAAATAATAATAACAAGGTAATTATGGACAAAAAAGAATAAACAAATGATATAAAAGAGAGACTATATGCAGTACTTAAAACTTGGGGTGTTCACTTAGCTAAGTAGATACATTTATTGGACTTGTACTTTAAAGCTGTAAACTTTGAAATAATGTGATAAATACACTTTGCGCTCTCATTACTAAGAAATAAGAAGATGCACACAGAGAATAAAGATGCTAAACTCTAGTCTGGCCAAACAGGAAAAAAACCTGAAACACCTAATTCACCAAAATTTGGTATTTAAGGATTCCTTGCCTAAAGCCATACCTACAGGTTGGAAGTTAGATATTAATCAGGATTAGAACAGCAGAGTCAGCAGTGCCACAAACCCAAATAGATCAGTGACTTGAGTTCTTTAATACAACACTGCAGATCAGGTTCTGTAGAGAGCCTAGCACTTCCCCCAACAATTTTTTGTGTTATCTTCTGAAATTTTAATCTCAGACAAATGTGAGCTCCTAGACTGTGTTCTTCTTGAGTACATTTTAGAAAAGCTCTAAAGACACTCTGAGATTTACATCCTTTTAGCAAATCATTTATAAGGAACTGATCGGACACACCATTATATTTTAGAACCACTCAAAGAGTTGTCTAGGCTCTATTTATGTGATGTTTTAAAGAAAGAATGAAGTTTAGACTTGCCTATTACATACATTGAGTGCATTCACCAAAGATCAGTTTTACTTTTAAAATTTTTATCTTTCCAAAATATATTAATGAGATCATCTAAATGTTAAAAATTATTATTTTGAGTTCTTAAGACGCTGTTTCTATAAATGCTTCTATAAATGCTTCCTAACATTTCTATAAATGCTTCCTAACATTTGCAACAGCAAAGCAGATAATACAAACACAGAGAAGGCATATAATTCAAACTCAAACTTACAAGCACTGAACTGGTCAAATAAAGTATGTTGGCAGGCAAAATTTAGCCCACTGGTCAACAATTTACAACCTCTACATAAAAATTTTAAAATTTATGCCCAGATGAATAAATACTGAGTGAGAGCTTCATACCTGCACAAAATAATTTACTTTACCTCGCATTATTTACAATTAATTCTGTCTTGGCTTTAGTCAACCTAGGTTCAGGCACATTACAGAAAACCAAAACCCATTGTTGGCTCTAATCTAAGAATGCTATATGTTCAGCACTTTATAATTTAAAAACTTACATGCATTTTCCCATTTACTAATAATATTTGTGCAAAAATCAGAGCTTAGACATTTTCACTCCTGGTCAGTGCTGCCATTTTTGAAAATATTTGCTGAGTATGGTTTATGAAAGTTGTAAACTTCATTACCAAAAACACTACAACCAAGTCAGAAATTCTCAAAAAACAAACAAACTTGTTTTGTTAACATTAAAATAAAAGGACTCTGAAATAATTTACTACTTCATCTTCCCTGAATTAATCCTAAACCAATATCTTGGATTCCTCATAGACAGCTAATATAGATTGCATTTTAAATTTTGCTTAATGAAGAACGTTTAAAATATTGTTTCACTGCAAGAACAAAATTAAGGGGAAAAATTACTAAGTAAGCAGCTCAAATAAAACACAGAGAATGACAAACTTCATAATAATTGTAACTTTTATTTATTTAAAATCTAAGCAAATAAAAGTCCCTTAGACAGCAAGGGGATCAAACCAGTTAATCCTAAAGGAAATCAACCCTGAATATTCATTGGAAGGACTGATGCTGGAGCTGAAGCTCCAATACTTTGACCACCTGATGCAAAGAGCTGACTCATTGGAAAAGACCATGATGCTGGGAAAGACTGAGGACAAGAGGAGAAGGGGGTGACAGAAGATGAGATGGCTGGATGGCATCACTGACTCAGTGGGCCTGAGTTTGGGTGAACTCCAAGAGATAGTAAAGGACTGGGAACCCTGGCGTGCTTCAGTCCAAGTCCGTGGGGTCACAGAGAGTTGGACATGACTGAGCAACTGAACAACAAAGAAAATAAAGCTCAGCTGGCTGAAATTTCTTTAGCACGTGCTCTGTTTTTTCATAGAAAAGATAATGACAAATGTACTAATTTTAGAGATTTACTAATGAAACATAACAATATTTTGAAATTCAACCCAGTTCTCTTCATCTGCTATAACAAAAATAGTATGAAATGATAAATGGTTTTCAATTAGCTAGAATATACCCATTAATGCTAAGTAGGAGTTACACCAGCTGCTCTGAAAGAGAAAGCCGTACAAGATCTCAATTCCCTTCAAGATAATGCACATACTTTTATCTGTACTTCACCAACATCCTTAAATCGCTGTAGGGTGGAAATCAGAATTTTCGCCAGCAGATACCCAGTTACCGTGCATAAATTCTTCTTTGTAATCAAACATCCTATAAGACTTAAACCCAGACACTGAATTTCTAGAAAAATAAAAGAAAAAAAATAATAAAATGCACTGTTTTAAATCTCAAAAACTGAAGAAAAAATTTAAGCATGTCCAACTAATAGCTAAAGGCCTATAAAAATCTAAATCCTGACTTCAGTTGTACCAACCTTGGTCATCTGGATACATCTGCAGTGTATGAAGCACCGAATCAATAGCACCTTCCAGGGATAACACCTCTAGTGCATCAGGAAAATGTGTTATAGACGAAATTACTTTTAATCCACACTTCTGAATCCCAGGACTTCCAATGAACTAAAAGTCAAAAGGATAATTAAGAATATTTGCTGTGTTATGCTCAACATCACTCATTATCAGAGAAATGCAAATCAAAACCACAATAAGGTACCATTACACGCCAGTCAGGATGGCTGCTATCCAAAAGTCTACAAGCAATAAATGCTGGAGAGGGTGTGGAGAAAAGACAACCCTCTTACACTGTTGGTGGGAATGCAAACTAGTACAGCCGCTATGGAAAACAGTGTGGAGATTTCTTAAAAAACTGGAAATAGAACTGCCATATGACCCAGCAATCCCACTCCTGGGCATACACACCAAGGAAACCAGATCTGAAAGAGACACGTGCACCCCAAAGTTCATCACAGCACTGTTTATAATTGCCAGGACATGGAAGCAACCTAGATGCCCATCAGCAGACGAATGGATAAAGAAGCTGTGGTACATATACACCATGGAATATTACTCAGCCATTAAGAAGAATTCATTTGAATCAGTTCTAATGAGATGGATGAAACTGGAGCCCATTATACAGGGTGAAGTAAGCCAGAAAGATAAAGACCATTACAGTATACTAACACATATATATGGAATTTATAAAGATGGTAACAATAACCCTATATGCAAAACAGAAAAAGAGACACAAATGTATAGAACAGACTTTTGGACTCTGTGGGTGAAGGCGAGGGTGGGATGTTTCAAGAGAGCAGCATCAAAACATGTATATTATCTATGGTGAAACAGATCACCAGCCCAGGTTGGATGCATGAGACAAGTCCTCAGACCTGATGCACTGGGAAGACCCAGAGGGATTGGGTGGAGAGGGAGGTGGGAGGGGGGACCAGGATGGGGAATACATGTAACTCCATGGCTGATTCATGTCAATGTATGACAAAAACCACTACAATATTGTAAAGTAATCAGCCTCCAACTAATAAAAAATAATATAAATAAATAAATAATTAAAAAAAGAATATTTGTTGTGTTAAAAAATGAATTCTAATACTTACCTTAGTTAAAGCCAGCTTATAGGCTGATGAAACATAAACTAAGGAGTCCAAATAAAATTACCATTTTTGACTCTGCCTCATATCGCTAATTACTTTTATTTATTATTAAGAATAAGAGCTAACATTTTTGCACTTATTAAGTACCTCTTCTTTGCCAGGCACTGTACTAAGTAATTTCACATGCTTTTCTTTTCAGAGCATCCTTATTAAATATATACTAATCTGATTCCCATTAAAAGATGAGTTCATTGAATGTAGATTGTACACTGCTGAGAAGATACCAAGTCAAAGACATTTGCTATCACAGCCTAAACTCTAAACCATAAAAATGCAATGCTGTCCCTCATCATAGAAAATACTAACTGAGAATTTACTCTTTATATGTTTACATGTTATAGCTCATTTATTCCCCGTCAAGTTTTGTACAATAGGTTCGCCAACTTTAAAGATGCAAGAAAAAGAACTCAAGTCACATAGCTAACAATTGTCAGGACTAGAACTTCCCTGGTGGCTCAGATGGTAAAGAATCTACCTGCAATGCAAGAAACCTGGGTTCACTCCCTGGGTCAGGAAGATTCCCTGGAGGAGGGCATGGCAATCCACTCCAGTATTATTGCCTGGAGAATCCCATGGACAGAGGAGCTTGACGGGCTACAGTCCATGTGGTCACAAAGAGCTGGACACGACTGAGCAACAAAGCATAGCACAGTCAGGACTAGTGCTTTAATATAAATGCTTCTGCCTTAAAAGTCAAGAATCTTAATCTCTTCCAACCTTTTAAATTCAATTCTTCCAGAATTTGACATTATTTGACAGGTATTCTAATAGAAGCCACTACTTTGCCAAGGCCATCCTTCTCACTGACTAACAAGAAAACAATCAACAACACACCTTCCAATCATGTGACAATCACAATCACATCTCCCCTCTTTCAATGTCTGTGACATTTACCTCTTACACTTTGCTTTTCCATGGTGCTCTTAATGATGTTCTAGGTAGTCCCTCACCTAGAGCCAGACATCCTGGATTGTGAAGTCAAGTGGGCCTTAGGAAGCATTACTACAAGCAAAGCTAGTGGAAGTGATGGAATTCCAGCTGAGAGATTCAAAATCCTAAAAGATGATGCTTTTAAAGTGCTAAACTCAATATGACAGCAAATCTGGAAAACTCATCAGTGGCCATGGGACTGGAAAAGGTCAGATTCCAACCCCAAAGATGGGCAATGCCAAAGAATGTTTAAACTACTGTACAATTGCACTCATTTCATATGCTAGCAAGGTTACGCTCAAAATCCTTCAAGCTAGGTTTCGGCAGTATGTGAACCAAGAACTTCCAGATGTACAAGCTGGGCTTCAAAGAGACAGAGGAACCAGAGATCAAATTGCCAACATTTGCTGGATCTTGGTGAAAGCAAGAGAATTCCAGAAAAACATCTACTTCAGCTTCACTGACTATGGTAAAGCCTTTGACTGTTGTGGATCACAACAAATTGTGGAAAATTCTTAAAGAGGTGGAAAACCAGACCACCCTACCTGTCTCCTGAGAAATCTATATGTGGGTCAAGCAGTAACAGCTAGAACCCAGACATGGAACAACTGACTTGTTCAAAATTGGGAAAAGGTAAGACAAGGCTGTGTGCTGTCACTCTGTTTATTTAACTTCTATGCAGAGTACATTATGTGAGATGTCAGGCTGGGTGAATCTCAAGCTGGAATCAAGATTGTCAGCAGAAATATCAACAGCCTCGGATATGCAGATGATACCACTCTAATGGCAGAAAGTGAAGAGGAACTAAAAGCTTCTTGACAAGGATAAAATAGGAGAGTGAAAAAGCTGGATTGAAACTCAACATTCAAAAAACTAAGATAATGGCATCTGGTCCCATTCAGTTCAGTTCAGTTCAGTTGCTCAGTCATGTCCGACTCTTTGCAACCCCATGGCAAATAGAAAAGGAAAAAGTGAAAGCAGAGATAGATTTTATTTTCTTGGATCCAAAATCACTGTGGACCATGACTGCAGTCAGGAAATTAAAAGACACTTGCTCCTTGGAAGGAAACCTATGACAAACCTCTTCAGTTTATTAAAAAGCAGAGACATCATATCACTAACAAAGGTCCATATATTCAAACCTATAATTTTTCCAGTAGTCAGGTATGGATGTGAGACTTGGATCATAAAGAAGGCTCAGCATTGTAGAACTGATGTTTCTAACTGTGGTGCTGGAGAAGATTCTTGAGAGTCCCTTGGACAGCAAGGAGACCAAAGCAGTCAATTCCCAAAGGAAATCAACCCTGAATATTCATTAGAAAGACAGATGCTAAAGCTGAAGCTCCAATCCTTTGGCCACCTGATGTGAAGAACCGACTCACTGGAAAAGACCCTGATGCTGGGAAAGATAGACAGCAGGAGGAGAAGGAGGTGACAGGATGTGATGGTTGTATAGCATCACCGACTCAATGGACATGAATTTGAGCAAACTTCAGGAGATAGTGAAGGACAGAGAACTCTTCTGTCCACTGGGTCAGAAAGAGTCAGAAATGACTTAGCCACTAGATAACACCTTCACTATAGAGCTGAAACAGCTTCCAGTCAGACCTCAAATTCTGATGTAGCCTCTTCAACAAAAACCTACTGCCTTCCAACCTGTTTCACCTCCCCCTATTGTCACTGAACAGATTTTCATTTATTTCCCAGTCTTGTCCCTCAATACCTCTCATGTGTTTTTTATTCGCATCTTTCTTCATATAGATTATGGACAGAAGCATCATTTTCTCATCCTGTGTCATCCTCCTCCACCACTGAACTGCTCAGTTCAGATACCATTTCATTTTTCATTTCAGTAAGACACTCATATTCTTGTCTCCTTTGGCAATTTTCCCCACCATTATTTCCATTTTACCAATTCCTTGAGTAGTAAAAGTATATCAGGTTGGAGTCAATCAAATTTGGGCTTGAACTGTCTCATCACTTAAAGAGTTCCATGAATCTCTGGGCCATTAAAAATGACTGAAATAACATTTACTGAGAAGTGGTATTTAGTCAGAAGGTATTATTCAAAAATATAAAGAAATTCAAAGTGGTGCAGAGTGAAGCTGAAGGGATGGCTCAAAGTTTGTCTGGTTTTCTTCACCTCGAAAATGATTCTAATAATGCAGTATTGTTATGAGGGTGAAATGAGATAAACCATCATCCATGCAATGAACACCGAGTGACGGCATAATTCAGGCCTTGGGATGAACGAACACTCTTCTCAGAAGTGAAAGACTTCTCACTGGGAGAGAATATCCCTAAATTGATCTTTCCTTCTATCAAGCTACCACTCCTCTTTCATTTCTAAACTTAATAGAAGAGTCTACACCCACTACCTCTACATTCTTCCCACCTCTTAATTTCACATAATCAGGCTTCTGTCCTAACCACTCCAAATTAAAACCATTCAATGAAAAAAGTTCTTTAACAACTCAATTGCTACTCTTTCCTCCCTTGATTTCCATGACACAGTAATCTCCCTAATTATTCTCAAGCTTAAAACTATTCATTTATCCATCTCGTTCACAATCACTTCTTTCAACTTCAAACTTTGTCCAAAGAGCTCTTCTTAAAACTCTTCTATTCATGGATGGAATTTCATATACTATCACGGCTTCAAGTCACCATAACAACACTGGCAACAACCACGAGGATAACCAAAACCTAAGGAGCGCTTGCTATGTGCCAGACATTCTTTTAAGCACTTCATATGTATTAACTCATTTAATCTTCGCACTCACCCTATGATGCGGACACACAATTATTATCCCTGTGTTATTGGTGAAAAAAATTGAGATACAGAAACCTTTGAGCAGATAACTCAAAGCATAAGCTTAAACTCTCTTAAGTTCGAAGTCCATATTTCTCTTTGTTTGACACTAGTATCTTAAACTTAGATGTTCAAAGTTAAAAGTTTATTATCTTCTCAAAGAAAAACAAGAAAACTCAGAGTGCCATTTTGAACTTTGTTTTATACCACCATTTCTGCCTCCTCGGGAGGTCAGCCTGAGGAGTACGCATGAGCAACAACACAGATCCCTGTGCTCAGAAGGGCCCCAGACCTGGTTTAATACCCTGCAGCCACCACCTTAAAATTCTTCATAATTTTAAACAGAAGGTCCTGCATTTTCATCTTGTACTGGGTTATATAGCTGGTCCTGCTCTTAAGCTCAGAATGCACCCACAGGCTTATTTTTATGCAAAAATTAAGTACCTGATGGCTCAGACAGTAAAGAATCAGCCTGCAGTGTGAGAGACCCCGGTTCCAGCCCAGGGTTGGGAAGATCCCCTGGAGAAGGAAATGGCAACCTACTCCAGAATTCTTGCATAGAAATCCCACGGACAGAGGAGCCTGGTGGGCTACAGTCCATGAGGCGGCAAAGAGTCGGACACGACTGAGCAAACAACACTTTCACTTTCACTTATATTTATAAAGTGCCTGTTCTTGCCCTTAATACCATCACCTCTAACAAGTTGTTACTCAACTATTGTTTCTGCTCTCTTGAGCTTCCCTAATCCTCTATTTCAGGTGCAGTTTGATGGTGCACCTGATTACTAGCAACAGGAAATCCATGATTTGTCTATGTAGAAAGGGAATGCAGAGTATCACATTATTATATGTGATGGAGTTCAAATAAACTATTTGATGATTTTAAATAGTGATATCTGATTTTGACAGTTTCATAAAATTTGAAAAGTAAATATCATTATGTATATATGTATGATATTTACAACCCTATAATGGACTTTCACTTATTAAATGTTCTATCTTGAAAATAGTCATTCATTACATTGTTATTCAAACAGGAATTGAAATTAATTTACTAGCAAGTGTTGTCCACATGAAATTTTGTTAAGTACCAATGTTGGACATCTACAAATATTAATTAGAAACATCCTGTTACCTATGCTTCACAATTTTCCAAGTTTTTTCAAAGGCTACAAAAACAATCAAAATATTTTCTGTAGTGAGTCAGCTAGCCAACTCAAGGGGAAAATGCCCACATCAGTCTCTTTCCTAACTGCCAGCCAAGCCAACTGCAACTCAGAAAAACTTTCCAGAAAAAAAATTAATGTATAGTTAAAAAGAAGATACCATAGTCCGGGACTAACACTGAGATATATCCTAATAAAGTAGATTCCAAGAAAATGAATCCTTTGGGCATCCAGATAAAAATACCAAACCATTTAAAAATGAGAAAAGAATTAAATTGGCCTCAGACTGTTCCACTAAAACATTCAGTACTACAAAACAGTGAAATGCCTAAAAGGTTTTCAAAGAAAAGAAAACAAAACCCCAATACTGTGCAATCAACCAAACTGTTTTTTCAAGTGTCCAAATACAGAGACAACAACAAAATTTTCAGGAAATGAATCTTTTTTTAAAAGACACAGACAACTAAAAAATAAATGGAAAAGCTGCAGCAAAAGAACTTGCAGTGAACACTGAAGCCACATGACTGTAGGAAGAAGATGAAAACAACTTATTAAGTATGGTTATAGAGTTGAATGCAAATATTTAAAAACTTGTCAATGCAGAATTAATTTATTTAACAAAGTTGGTTAGAAAATAGGTAAAAATAGGAAGATGGTGCGAATACTTCAATTTTCTCATCTTTTATAGCCATGAGTCCAAAGATAGTTTTAAATCTAATAGTAATAATATTAACTAACATTTACTGACTGTATACTATGTGCCAGGCATTGTATAGAGTACATGGCATTATCTCATAAAATTCTTCATAATTATCTCATAAAATTATCTCATAAAATTCTTCATAATAACCCTAAGTGAAAATCCATCTATTATCTCCATATTATAGATAATGTAACGGAGACTTCAAAAAACTTGTTCAGAATACATTCGTCTATAGATGGTGAAGCCAGATTCAAATACAGATATCCTGATTCCAGGGGCCATACACATTAGAATATGTTATACACTTAAAGTCATAAAACTAAAGACCATATAATCTGCTTTAACTGAGTGATAAAGGGAAGAGAGAAGATATAAAGAAGTGAAAATACACTAATTTCACCAAAAGTATGCATAATGTGCTAATATATGTGAAGGGAAAAAAAGGAATACCTGGGTAATATATTTGTCATATTCATGGAAAACTGTACTTAATTCCTTGGCAACACATTAGGAATCTCACCAAGTTGCTTTTAATCCCTACAGAGAACTACACAGCTTCAAAATATTACAATCTATTTACTTGGGATCTATTGATAAGGATTGTATTGTCAGCACAGACTAAACTAACCTGTAGTAACAACCTCAAAACTACATAAGCTGGAAAAAGAAAACGTTCAATTTTGATTCATGCTTCATACGTGTTATAGATCAGGAGAGGGCCTCTGCTCAGCACAGCCACTCTGGGAGTCGTGCTAACTGAGCAACCACCAGCTCAGATATCACAGGTCACAGTACCTGAGAGAGTATTCTATAAGATGCCGCACCAGCAATCAAATGCTTGGTCCAGAAATCACAAATGAAACCTCAGCTTAGAACTCCTTGGCCAAAACCATTACGTGACTCAATCCAACTACAAAAGCACCAATAAATGCAATCCCAGAATCACCAGAAGGGGGCAAACAACACTAATGATTACCATGTGAGCATTTAGTTTGCTGCCACATTCTTCTTACTACAAATAATGCCACAATAAATATTCTTGCTAAAAAATGTTGTGCACATATACACGTGTATCTATATTATAAATTCTTAGAGTTGGATAGCTGGTCAGAAAACATGTCCATTTTAATGTAGATGAGTATTACTAAATTTCCTCCAACAAGGTTTTTGTTTTGTTTCTAATTTACATTTCTTTAATAATGATCGTGGGCTTCCTTGGCAGCTCAGACTGTAAAGAATCTGCCTGCAATGTGGGAGACCCAGGTTTGAGCTCTGGGTGGGTAGGAATGGCTACCCACTCCAGTATTCTTCCCTGATTGAGAATCTATGCCAGATTCATTTTTACTTTTAAATCTCATTCACATGAGATTTGATTCTTTAAATGAGTAATGTAAATATGCAGCTTCCTTTGCTTTCTCCAGATGGCCAGAGAATTAGTTGATTCAATACAAGTTACTGAGCAATCTATTTTCCCTTGTGGTGGTTGGGAAATATCATACACGAATTGAAAATTTGCATTTGAGTCTCTCTCCTAAATCACCATTGTGTGATACTGATCTATCTCTAGTGCCAATGTCACACCAGTATAATCACTAAAGTTTTATAATACATTTGATAAACTATTAATACTAGAGTTAAGCCATATTAATTATCTTCTTTCTCTAAATTATCTTGATTATTCATGTAATTATTTAATTAATTTTCTCAAAATTGTACATTAGCTTACCTAGTTCCAGGAAATACCATTGTTATTTTTATAAGGATTCATAAATGCAGATAAATTTTCAATTTTTAAAAAGTAGTAATTTTATCAAAACAGAGGGTATATATTTTCCTATGTTTAACTCTTCCTCTGTACTCCCAGTTGAGTTTCAGAGTCTTCTTTGGAGTAGTTCTATAAACTTTTATTTGCCTTACTCCTATGTAATTTCTCTTTGTTTTTGTTATTGCTGTTGCTTTCACAAATCAGTTCTTGCTTTCACTATATATTAATCACGATTGAAATCAGTATCCTCAGTATTTAAACTGAGTACATGTTGCTTTAAGGTTTTTGAGAAGCACACATGCTCTCTGACTTGTGTACATTTAATGAGAGGATTGGTCTGACTTCATAAGTTTCTGGACAAGACAACAGCAGTGCCACTGCCCACAAAGCACAGATGTGACCGAAATGCTGAGAGCTCTATTTTCCACTGTGTTCTCCAGAGACAACACTGGGCAAATAGATCTCTCCGGAACAGATTACTGAAAGTTTTCATGTGTAGAAAAAGCTAAAAGGATCGAGCATAAATGGAATGTTAATATTTCAGACAGGTTTAACTTCAGTCTGAATGTTACTGGATTTATGTACACCTCCAGACATTGATTCACCTTAATAAATACTTTTAATAATCTTTGCATTGTAGATCTTAGTTGAATCTCAAATTCTATCTTATTTGGAAGTTTGCTATCCAAGAAGAGGCTTATTTTTAATGGCCATTCATTTTACTGCATCAACAGTTTTTGGATCTAAAATCTCTGATGCCTTGTAACATTTATTCAGAGCGACACATGCAATTATGGGATTTTAGAACTAAAAATATATATATTTTAGAGCATTTTTTTTCTCAAGCACAGAAAAGAATCAGGGGAATTACACAGGGGAGATTTTTAAAAACAAAACAGTACCACTTCTGCTTCCCCATGACCTTAATTCCTTGCCCACAAATGGCAGTCACTATTTAGTGAGATGCTGTGTCATTATCCAAGTGTGGCTCGGAAAATAAAGAAAGGGGTAGGGAGGTTCTCGGATTTCCCTGGTGACTCACGGCAGTAAAGAGTCCACCTGCAATGCAGGAGACCCTGGTTTGATCCCAGGGTTAAGAAGATCCCCTGGAGAAGGAAGTGGCAACCCACTCCAGTATTTTTGCCTGGAGAACCCCAAGGAGAGAGTAGTGTAATGGGCTATAGTACATAGGGTCACAAAGAGTCGGACACAACTCAGTGACTAACAGGGAGTTTCTCAACCACTTCTCCTGGGATTATATAGCAAAAGAAAGTAAGACCCAGGAGCACGATGATTTTCTTGGCATCACAGTACTGATGGCAGTTAAGTACAATCCTTCTCCCTTGCCTGGCAACTCCTTCCACTCTATCAGACCTGTATTCAATAATGTTAGGAAAGAAGACATAACCAGAATCAAAGTTACCAAAAGGCTTTTCTGGTACCACTTGCTTTTCACCAACACACATCATGAATAAAATTAACTATTCTTTCCTCTAGTTCTGAGCTTCTCTGTTGGCTCAGTCAGTAGAGTCTGCCTGCAATGCAGGAGACCCAGGTTCAATCCCTGGGTTGGAAAGATCCCCTGCAGAAGGAAATGGCAAACCACTTCTGTATTCCTACCTGGCAAATCCCATAGACAGAGGAGCCTGGTAAGCTACAGTCCATGGGGTCCCAAAAGTCAGACACAATTTACTGTACCTAAAGTACTGTTCATAAAACTAGTGCAGCTCATAAGTGCTAATACCGAACAACTTAAGTGTTGTTTTATGTTTTATGCATAGCTGTTACTTCCCCAGCCAGATTATGAGATCCATTACAGAAGGATACAAAGCATATTCATTTTTGTCCTCCCAGCGCCTAACACAGTTCCTTCTACATTCTTATTTTCACCAAGTATTTCTAGAATTAAATTCAACCCAAAGCTATCTTCAAGAATCATATTAAAGTCTGAGGAAAAATGACTCAAATGTATCATAGACAATTACATTATAAAGTTCAGTTTAAAATGAATGTTTGAAGATCTCTCTGCAGGTTCTTCTATTTAATTCATGACATTTTTCAAAGTATACTAAATCAAAAGGAATTATGTCCATTAATTACTTTGACTACTCTTTTCCTTTCATAAAAACACTAACCTAATCTTTACATCTTTACTTTTATATCTTTTATAAAGAACCAATTCATCTTATGTTAAACTTCCAAACCATCTTAATTCCATCAACACCTTTTTCATTGCACAACATAAACATAATTCTCTTCTCTTTTTTTCAGACTTAATATGATTATTCATTGATTAATTATAGCATATCATTGTGAATGTACATAGTTATGTGCATGCTCAGTGGCTAAGTTGTGCCCAACTCTTTGCGACCCCACAGACTGTAGCCCACCAGGCTCCTCTGTCCATGGGATTTTCACAGCAAGAACACTGAAGTGGGTTGCCATTTCCTTCTCCAGGGAATCTTCCCAACCCAGGTATCAAACACATGTCTCCTCCATCTCCTGCATCACAGGCAGATTCTTTACTGCTGAACCAGCAGGAAACCCAGTGTTTGTAAATGCCTAACACTAGGAAGAAACAATGAACACTGAGCTATTTCATAGGTTATCTCTAAGGAGTACAATACAAAAAAGCACAGGGAATTAAAAAAAAAAAAAATGGGCCAAAGAACTAAACAGACATTTCTTCAAAGAAGACATACAGATGGCTAACAAACACATGAAAAGATGCTCAACATCACTCATTATCAGAGAAATGCAAATCAAAACCACAATGAGGTACCATTACACGCCAGTCAGGATGGCTGCTATCCAAAATCTACAAGCAATAAATGCTGGAGAGGGTGTGGAGAAAAGGGAACCCTCTTACACTGTTGGTGAGAATGCAAACTAGTACAGCCGCTATGGAAAACAGTGTGGAGATTTCTTAAAAAACTGGAAACAGAATTGCCATATTGCCAATCCCACTGCTGGGCATACACACTGAGGAAACCAGATCTGAAAGAGACACGTGCACCCCAATGTTCATCGCAGCACTGTTTATAATAGCCAGGACATGCAAGCAACCTAGATGCCCATCAGCAGACGAATGGATAAGGAAGCTGTGGTACATATACACCATGGAATATTACTCAGCCATTAAAAAGAATTCATTTGAATCAGTTCTAATGAGATGGATGAAACTGGAGCCCATTATACAGAGTGAAGTAAGCCAGAAAGATAAAGACCATTACAGCATACTAACACATATATATGGAATTTAGAAAGATGGTAACGATAACCCTATATGCAAAACAGAAAAAAAGACACAGATGTATAGAACAGACTTTTGGACTCTGTGGGAGAAGGCGAGGGTGGGATGTTCTGAGAGAACAGCATTGAAACAAGTATACTATCAAGGGTGAAACAGACCACCAGCCCAGGTTGGATGCATGAGACAAGTGCTTGGGCCTGGTGCACTGGGAAGACCCAGAGGGATGGGATGGAGAGGGAGGTGGGAGGGGGGATCAGGATGGGGGACACATGTGAATCCATGGCTGATTCATGTCAATGTTTGGCAAAACCCACTACAATATTGTAAAGTAATTAGACTCCAACTAATAAAAATAAATGAAAAAAAAAACAAACAAACTTCAATGTTGCTCACTGTGTGTCTTCATGGACTGAACCTTTCAGCATGGGACCAGAAAAGAAAGACCAGGAGGACAGAAAGAGAAAACAGCAGCCACGGCTCCTGACATCACTCATGAGGTTAAGGTGAACATCCAGATTTCTCTCTCTGACTGAATTGACTCAAATGGATTTATCAAAAGAACCTGTCAAAATCTGTAATTGACCGTGCACTTCTCTTAGCTGGAATGGCATCTCTTCCCCTTACATCCCTACTGTCATCTTATGTTTCTAAACAGATAACTTCTTACTATCATAGTAAACAGAACATGGGAAACTTAAGCTAATAAAAGCCCCCATACATCCCCAAATTTCATATTCTAGTTAAGAGTATAAAGGCAGAATCCATATTATACATACCCTGTTCAAAGCTGCCAGGACCAATTTGTGAATATCATTCCTAAAACACTGCTTTTCAATCATATTTAGCTTATGCTGATATTCAGTATCTTCCCTGTATTCTTCTGGGATGCCTAAATGCAAAATAAATACAAATCATTTTCTCATAAAAGATTTAGGCTGAATAGAATGTCATTTATTAGGAATGATTATAATTAACCCAACAATACATATACATGTTGTACCTTTTTCTAATCCCTGGTTCTTTATCAAAGAAATAACTCTAAAGTTTAAGAAATTTTTAAAAATTGTTCATCACCAAATATAAAATAAATACACTGTATATGGCTGTTTACTGAATTTAAAGTAGCAAGAAGTTACTATGGTGGAGCAATTTTCTGGAACCAACAATCTCTTTTTTGTGTATTAACAGTCTGTACTCAATATAAGAAGCTAGATTTTTATGCAATGTGGATGATTTGAAAAAAGTTCAAAGTTATTTGGACTATAACATAAAAAGGTCAGATATGAAAGGTAGACATAAAAGAGTAGCTGGAATAACAATGGAAAATTTGCATTATGATGGTAAAGAACCTGTAGTTTTATCAAAAGTCCTCTAAGGCTGTATAAAAGTATTAAGTAACTTAAAGAAAACATACTTTATTAAGCTACATTGTAGCTGAACTATCCCCAAATGGTTGAAAAAATATTGAACATATACAGAACATATAGTAGAACATGTAAGTAAAATAATTGTGAATGATGTTTCTAAAATCTATGACTATAGAAATAATTATTAATAAGCAATACCTTATAATCTTTCATTTCAGTAATTTGTATTAATAAATGTTATAAGTTGGCTGCATATAAGTTTTCATTTACTTAACAAAAATTTGAACGCCAACAATACATGCAAAGGATTTTGCCACATGCTGAGAATACCACAAAGAATTTGACAGGCATGATTTTCACCCTTCCGGAACTTTCAGTGCTCATTTTAAAATTTATTCAAACAGGTCCTGACATTCACTACAGCTGTATGACCTTGGACAAGCCACTTAAACTCTAGTGTCTCATTTTCAGTGACCAAGACCACATTAATTTCTAAAGCTGCCTATTATATCACAAGCATTGTGACCATTAAAAGCAGTCCTGTTGAAATGTAAAAGCTTTATGCCAAATGTAAGGAGTCTTACTAAATGTCTTTCTTACATTAAGACCAAATGAACATTCCCAAAATTTCATCTCTGGTCTTTGGCATATTACTTGAGGTTCTACTATCCAGAATCGATATAATTTCCTTACCAGATAATAGTTCTTTAAACTGTTAGAACTGCAAACTTTTTGAACAGGGGATCTACAACCTAATCATCTCCAGATTACCAAGAGTTCCAAGCATAGCTCTTTAGCTATAACAGCTCTTCAATATCCACCTGTTGCACAAATGCATCTTTAGAAAGTACCCATTCTAATTCAGGCTGGTGCGGGTGCTGATGCTAAGTCGCTTCAGTCATGTCCAACTCTCTGTGACCCCCAAGGACTGTAGTCTGCCAGGCTCTGCTGTCCATAAGACTCTCGAGGCAAGAAAACTGGAGTGCATTGCCATGCCCTCCTCCAGGAGATCTTCCCGACCCAGGGATCGAACCCACGTCTCTTAAGTCTCCTGCACTGGCAGGCAGATTCTTTACACTAGCACCACCTGGAAAGCTCCTAATTCAGGCTGCCTGGGTGGAAACTTTGCTCCATATATAAGCCATGACCTTAAAATCTTTGTATCATGTCTCAGTTTCATCATCGGTAAAATGGGGTGGGGGGAGTAGAATCTGACTGATGGGTTGCTATAAAAATTTTAAAATTTTATATGAAGTACTTTGAATAATGCCTTACACATTTGTTATTAACTAAATATAAATGAATGGGTTTTAATAGTTTCATAACCTCTTGAATTATCTCCTCTGCAAAGTAAACAAATTCAGTTTCTCGGACTGTTTGGCTTTATATTCATAATCACGTTCCTCTATACACTTCCCAATATGCATATGTCCTTTCCTAAAGAATTTTGCACTGTTTCCCCTAGAATTGAACAAGGCAAGAAGGAACAAGTCAAATGATATTTTATTAAAATAAATAGGTCTTTAGTGTCATTCTTTTAAAGCACAGGCTCAATCACTTCAATAAGTTATTGTTATAAAAAAGGAGGAAGTGAACAGTACCAGATTGAAAGCAATTTAAGTGACATAATACTAGATGCAATACTTGCTCCTGAATTAGATATTAAATTATACAAATTTGCTATAATGCACATCTGTTACAATTAATAGTTTGAATATGGTTTAGTTAATAATTGTATACATGTACATCTAAACATCTTATAAGTACCTACTTCAACTTAACATGTCAAAACCATAATCATATTCAACCTCAAAACCACTGGGGTACTGATATTATAGTTACTCACTGACATACGGAATCATATGCTACAGGATGGTATGCGCACAGCTGGTTCAGTCGGGTCCGACTCGGGTCCGACTCTGTGCGACCCTATGGACTACAGCCCGCCAGGCTCCTCTGTCCATGAGATTCTCCAGGCAAGAAGACTAAAGTGGGTTGCCACGTCCTCTTCTAGGGGATCTTCCCAATCCCTAACTACAGGATGGTATAGTGTGGCATAATTACAGCATGATAGAATATGGTTATTTGTGTGGCATGCTATTGCTAATACAGTTATGTTACCACAGAGTGAAGTAGATGATTAAGCCTTTACCTAATAGAAAAATGTATGTATATATTGATATGCTTATAAGGTATGTCTATTAATAAACATATTTTCATATATAAAGTATCACCATGAATTTATAATATTATTTTCAAGGGCACCTGTTTAATATACCTAAAAACATTATAAAACTATGATTTATCATTTAAATACATCATTTCATACATCTAAATTATTATTATCAATGTCACTTCAGGATCATCTCAGAACAATAAAACAAAAGAAATTCTATATTCAAACCTTATTTTTTAACTAAAAGAGTATTATTTTATTAACAGACAATTCTGAATGTCTTTTGGTTATGTTTAAAACTCAAATCCACTCTCAGAAGAATAAGGTTGACATCTTTAAAGACAATCAAAAGGATTTTATTTGCTTTTTACAATCTATAAAATTTTTTAAAACTCTCAATAATATCCAAGCAAATTTATGTCTGTTAAATTATATCTCAAAAGTTGTTTGACAATTTGAATGGGACATGATTCAATTCAAAATTTACTGAATTTTTGTCCAAGTTTCCAGGGGATTTTAAAAATAAGACATGACTAAAGAAAGCCCTTTCCTTGAAAAATTCTATGCTCAGAAATATAAATACTAATATTACAACAGAAAATGGTAGGTTTAGGAAGATTTCATTTTAAAAGGAGTAAAAAAAAAGAACTTCAAAAGTTCTGGGACTCTCAGAGCAAAATAATAATAACCCTGATATTCAGTAGTCAGAAAATCACACCAAAGGTGCCTTCTAATCACCTCCCACACCCATCCTCTCCTGCTTTCTTGGCTGGGCTCCCGTTATGTCTCATGTGGCCATCACAGCCTCCAGCCTAGTCTCCTTGCAGGAGGCTCTCGCCTGCCAATCATGCTCCACACCATACTACTACTGTTATAAATGGCAGCTTTAGTTATGACACTGCAACTTTCAAACACCTTTAATAAAATTTTTGAATTGACTTGCATTAAAAAAAAGCACAAACTGCTCAGCCTTCTGTTCAAGGACCTTCCCTCTCAGCCTCTGCCCATCCTTCCACACTCACCCCCAGGCACTGCTCTCCTCAACACCATGCTCCACTCATCCCAGACCATGTGTTCTTTCTCTTTCTGCTTGAAATGTCCCTCCTGGCCTTTTTACCAGGTCAGCCTTACTCACCCATCAACTGCAAACATCACAATTTCTCACATACTCTTTTGAATAAACTATTTGTGCTTCCATCAATATTTTCATAGACTTTTATAATATGAAAGTGAAAGTTGCTCAGTCATGTCCAACTCTTTATGACCCCATGGACTGTAGCCTGCCAGACTCCTCTGCCCATGGGATTCTGCAGGCAAAAATACTGGAGTGGGTTGCCATGCCCTTCTCCAAAGGATCTTCCCAACCCAGGGATTGAACCCAGGTCTCCCTCATTGAGGGTGGATTCTTTACCATCTCAGCAACCAGGGAAGCCCCTTAACAGGCTCTCTCAACTGTCTGGTAATTAGCTATCTGTTTCTCTACCTCTAAGCTCCTATAAGTAGTACAATGCTGTCTTTTTTCACCTATTTTTCAGATCATTGCAGTCATCACAATGTATAGAACATAAGAGGCAATTAATAAATAAATGCTAAAGAAATGGAGGAGCAGGTGTTTTAAATGGGTTTGGAGGACAAATAAAATCATAACAAATGTAAGCAGGATGTAAATGGGGTACAATGGACACTATTATAGTTAATGAGTAAAAGCCACATGGTTATATTTGAGAAAGATGCATTCAACCACAGAGTATAGAGGGACTGGAAAGAGGCAAGAGAGGAAGTGTGAAAATTAGTTAGCTATTATTATAATTGAGACAGAAAACAAACGAAAAACTTGAACTCAGCAATGTCAACAGAAATACAAAATAGCAGAGATGACACTATTGTTGAGTTGAAGCACCACACTACGCTGCAGTAATTTTTCTGTAAATAAACTATTGATGCTTCTTATTATTTTAATGTAAATTTATCTGACTCTCCTATCTCATCATTTTCCCTCTAGTTTTATTATTGGGCTAGTGCAGAGATTTGAATTTGGTTGGCAGAAACTAGTCCTTTAATTTTTGCCTGGAAAGTTGATATTTCATGAAAACTCAAAAAATTCAATTACAATGACAGCTCTTTCCACAATCAATTATGTAACTTACCTGGAACTATAAAATGTAACATAGCTCGAAGTGCTTCCAGCTGCACTGATAATGACGTCTCATGACTTTTCATGACTGTTATTATTTTGGGGACCACAGCTGCCATTGTATCCAGGGAAGTGCTACTGCAGATATAATAGTGAAATGCTTATTAAAAGTCCAACCTGATTCCAATACAAACACCAATTTGACACAAGTGCAAGAAAACAGGACTATTTTATCAGAAAAGGCTATGTAAACTCAGTAATATGAGCAAACACAATTTAAATTCTTATTTGGTTAAACTTTGACCTCAAGAAGTTAGATTCACAGGATATTGGGAAGTCTTTCACTTAGTTTCCCAGAACTAACAACCTCCTTTTGATCTGTACAGGGTCACTGGCAACAACCCCTGGAAAGAAGGTATTATTTGCATTTTCTAGGTAGAGAGTTTAGGCTGACAGAGGTTAAACATCAAGGTCCTTTCACTGGAACAGAGTGAAAGGCTGGAATGCAAACTCTGACCGCCAAGTCCAGAGAGCTGTTTACAGCATAACTACCTGTCCTTTCCTGATTAACACCCCAGGACTTCTTGTATTACAGTAGTCTTAATTAGCTTTATTTGCACTAAAGTCTTGGTTTCTCTAAGGCATTTTAGCAGTTATTTAACACACACACAAATGTATGTTAATCTACACATAAATGTAGATTTCAGTAGGTCCTACCAAATTCAATAGAGGCAGCCCTTGCTTTTACATAGTACCATATTGACTAAAACTTCTGCATATCAGACCTGGGTCCTCACTTTGCATGGGTCTATGGTTACTGACATATAGTCCTTCTTTACCATCTGAAAGTCCCAGTTTAAACACATCCCCTCTTTGCAGCCTCTCTCTTTTGGTCACCCTAACTTGATTCACCAATACCCTATGATTTTACACATCCTTGTCATTGACTTATCACACTATATTGTAATTATCTGCTAACAAATGAGATTTTTAGGGGCAGGCACGCTGTCATAGTTAACTCTGAATCCCCAGTACTGGAAATTTATGCATTTTACATATGAGGAAACAGCCAGAAAGATTAATTGGCCAGAATCTACAACATCTTAAAATGTCCATTATTCCACTGTGTTTTTCCCTCCTTATAAAGGTTCACACACTGACAGGACCATGAACAATCACAATTTAACATAAACTTTTCATTTAAATGTCAAGAGCAACATTTAAAAAAGAGATATTGTTTAAAGTTATGACATATAAACATAAATAGATAAGCTGGACTTATTAAATTACATTGAATTATTACATTTACATTACATTAAAAACAATGTATCTTTACATTAAAAAAAAGGTAATGCCATTCATTCTAAGTCTGTAAACATATTACATAGTTTATCATGCTACATGCATTTCACTTAGTCATATTGGAAAGTGAAAGTGTTAGTCATTCAGTCATTTCTAACTGAGACCCCAGGCTCCTCTGTCCATGGAACTCTCCAGGCAAGAATACTGGAGTAGGTAACCATTCCCTTCTCCAGAGGCTCTTCCCAGTCCAGGGATCGGGTCTCCTGCCTAGGAGGCAGATGTTTTACCATCTGAACCACCAGGGAAGCCCTATTAATATTTAATACCTGTTAGTAAAAACAGTTATGTTTTATTGAGGGCTTAAAATGAACCATTTTCCTAAGTCTTTTGTTCAAACTTATTTAATCCTTACATTATAAGCCAAAAACTTATGAATTTGTTATTATTAGTCCTCATCACCAATGAGGATTCTGAAGTTAGAGATCAAACAGTTAACTCAAATTAGTGGGAAAACCAGGACTCAAAATCAGCTTTTACTGCAACATCTGTGCCATTTGACACAGGACAGTTTTCTAATGCTGTTTTTCCGTTTGAAATTTATTTAGACTATGTCAAAGTTACCTCTCATTCTTTGATCTAATAAAGTACAAAAATGTGCTGAGCACATCCTTTGGGAGGAGATAACTCTCTGTATTAATTTTTAGTCTTTTAAACAAATTTTAGATAGATTCCACTTCCCTTCCCTCCCCACCTCACCACTACTTGCCATTCTACCCCAAACCTGCATTATCCACCCCCAGATAAATGATATGGTCTCTCTGTGCCACAAACTAGACATACAATCTTAACACCCCTGGGCTTGAACTAAAAGTGATAAATGCTTCCCCAGGTAAGGAATGAGAGCAGGAAGAAAAGACAAAGCTAATTCTAAAGAATGAATATTGATAAATATTAGTTTTTGTGAGAAAGCAACCATTAGAAGCCATATCCTAGTTTTATATCTTCCACATAACAAAATTTTTAAAACTGTTTAAGGTTATGTGCTATATAAGCGCCATTTCTCAAAACACAGTCAATACCAATCATAAAGCACAAAAGCAAATTTTCAACATATTTCTATATATAAATAAAATAAGTCTATGTATTACTGACATGAGATTATGCTGCAAAATGTTTCCATCTTCAAATGCCTTGTTTTTATTCTTACAATTATGCTCAAAATATTGATATTCTACCTTGTCCAATATTATATATTCTACATAAATTCATAAATATTTATTACCTTTCTTCGAAAAGATGATTTAGCATTTTACAGCCACTTTCAGCCACTTCAGGAGAATGCATATGCTTCTGCATTAACTCCAATACATTCAGATATATTCCTTTTGACAACAGGATCTTTCTAAAATTAACTACAAGATTTTTTAAATGTTACTTGAATAAATGAAAGGACATTGTCATAATCTTGCAATAAGACACATACTATTAAAGATAATCAAAGTTCATCAGAATGTATATACAACTATACATCAATTTATATTTCAGTGACAACTTAAATATCATTAATTTTTTTTTCTTTAAAATATATACTATTTCCAATTTTTTCATATTTATTTACCACTTGAGGTTTTAGTGTGAAAGTTTCATTCACAGAGGAAACTAGGGGAATGTGATTACCGTCCATGTGAAAAGAATATTTTTGAAGAAATACGTTTTTACATAATGCTCTCCAACATAAGAATGAAAACTAAATTTCATTCTAATTATAAAACAACTGCACAAAATAACTGAAATGATGTAGAGCAGAGGCTCACTGGTGACCTGGGAATAAGTTAGAGATGAGTGACGATCCTGTCAGCCCTTGAGGGATGGAGGAAGTACGGCTGAACCCAGGCTGGGTTGCCCTCAGCTTTCTCCACTTACTCCAGTGGA
The DNA here is from genome assembly GCF_023699985.2 of Odocoileus virginianus. Lineage (NCBI taxonomy): Eukaryota > Metazoa > Chordata > Mammalia > Artiodactyla > Cervidae > Odocoileus > Odocoileus virginianus. The sequence goes on from NC_069697.1 coordinate 37,482,144, forward strand.
CCATGCAAACACTGTCATTTCTATCTGTGCTATGATACACAAAGTCATGAACAGCACTAATAAAAAACATACAAAACATAACTACATATTTTCACAAAATAATAACAAAGCTTAAGAAACACACAGATTGCTTTACAATTGATTTCACATTATGTGTGGAAAATGATGATGAAATAATTTTCCTCTTCATAATAAAGTTTCTACAGTAAATGCAAATCCAGTGTCTTAAAAGTCTCTATAATACCTTAAAGTTTCCATATAAATACCACTTATCTTGAAGCCTCTATATAAATATCAATTCCAACATTATAAACTATATTTCAACACTGAAGGTGGCAGGAATGAAACTGAGAGAGCTTTAAATACTATTTTTTTTTAAAATTAGTTATGCATCCAAAATTGAGAATAAAAGAAAAGATCAGACAAAATTCATAAGTAGAAGTAATATATGTATTCTAAATTACTGACAAAATCTGAAAACTCATACTCTTTCAAAATCTGAAAAATCATCAAAATATGGTAAGAAGTTGGTTATTCAAGTGTTGGTGAGGATGTGGATAAAAGGTAATGAAAAATGGTACAGTTGCTATGGAAAACAGTATAGAGATTCCTTAAAAAACTATGAACAGAACTACCACATGATCCAGGTATCCCACTTCTGAATATTTATATTTTAAAAAACATGAAAATACCACTAATTTGAAAACATATATGTACCCCTATGTTCTTCATAGTATCATTTATAATATCCAAGATACAGAAACAACCTAAGTACCCATTAAGCAATGAATGCATATAGAAGGTACAATACACATACATGGTACAATACTACTCAGTCATGAAAAAAGATGAAACCTTGTCATTTGCACCAACATGGATAGACCCCGATGGTATTATGCTAAATGAAATCAGTCAGATGATGAAAGATAAAGACTGTATGATTTCACTCACATGTAGAATATAAAAAAACAAAATAAATGAACAAACCAATCAAAAACAGAGTAGCAGTTTCCAGAGGAAAAAGGGGTAGGGGAGGATGAAGTGTCTAAAGGGGATGAACGGTATGATGATAAACGGAAACTAAATTTTTGGTAGTGAGCACACTGCAGTGTATACATAAGTAGAAATAAAATGTTGTGCACATACATAAAACTTACTATAAACAAATGCTAGTCCAATAAAAAAATTTTACTGATTTTCAATTAATTAAAAAAAGAATAATTTTATTATTTTGCTCAGTCAAATCAGAAGCTTTAATAGGTCCTCCTAAAATGGCTAAATTCTACCTAAGGAAATTAAGGAAATAACTAGGAAGTTATTCTAGATCAGCAGTTCCCACACTTCAGAGTACATAAGAATTCTCTCAGTGACTTGTTAGAACAGATTGCTGAGTTTCAACTACACAGTTTATGATTCATTGGGTCTGTATGGGGCCCTAGAACTTATGTTTTTAAAAAGTTCCCAAATGATGTTGCTGGTCCAGAGACCACACTTTAACAATCACTGTCTTGGACATTAACTCAATTTGAGATTTGAAAATTAAGAACAGAAATTACATCATACAGTATACCTTGGAGAAAAAATTACAGCATGGAGTCACTTTAGAGTTTATAGAACATTTTACACATCTCATTTACCAGCTCTCAACACAATACTCATGACCTCTTCTACACCATTTTAGCAATAAATTATCTGCTATAAAAGACCAATAACTAAAAGCAACTTCCTTCAGGCCTTCACTTCAATAGTCACCTTGTTTCCTCACTGCCTAGTCACAATTTCGTCATCTGTGAACACTAACATATATACTCTTTCTTTGCTTCATATTTTTTTTGGCTTCACATTCTTTGTGATACAGTCAAGGTCCACATATCATATATATCAATTAGCCTTTTTACTTACCTTTCCCAGTAGAGTATAAGCTTCATGAACCTGGGATTTCTATTTATCTTATGTACCTCAGGTGTCTAAGGTTCAATAAATACTAATTTTATCAACTAATTAATTAAATGGATAAAATGTCACACAAGACGTTTGAACCTTGACCTGGGAACTACCATGACAAAACCCAGTTTTGCTGGCCACCAAACCAATCATTTTCCTATAAAACTATACCCAGCCCTTCATATGCAATGTTCCCAAGTGTCTTTCAATGGAGACTGGTGAATGAGCTGCTTAAGTTCTTACTATTCTCATAAGGGAGAACTCCAAGGACTATTCAAAGGGATCTGAGGAAAGTTAACATGGCAGGGAACCAAGAACAAAGAAGTATGAAATCAGAAAGACCAGACAATTGAGTCTGAACAAAGAAATCAAGGCTAACTTCCAATGTAACCAGTCCTGAGGCACCACAGTAAGAATCAGCCCAGAGAGTGATCCAGATTGCACAGAAGACTCTTCTCAGGGAAGACCCTGAACTCACTTCCTCCCATGAGCACACCAAAATTATAACCACTTACAGTGCAACGATCTATGAAAATGATCTGAAAAGTAGCAGAAAAGATATTCCGCAAGTAAAGATGTAAAGAAAGAACTACATGAGATGACAGGAAGGATGGGGAATGTGATACAGTGAAGACCCACACTACCAGATAAGCAACTAATAAACAAGAGGATAATCACAGAGGTTATTTACAGAAGTTCTCCCCATGAATCAAGGGGTCCAAGCACCTCATTAATCTCTCAAACCTGGAGGTACTGGGCTTGAGCCGCTAGAACATCTGGCTTTAAAAGCCAGCAGGGCTTGTACAAGGAGAGTGCAAGAGGGCTATAGGAATCAGAGACTTCACTCTTAAAGAGCCCATGCAAAGTCTCATGCACTTGGAAACCCAGCATACAGTAAGCTTAAAAGAGTCTGGATCAGACCCACTTGCTGATCCTGGAGAGTCTCTCAGGGAGACAGAAGGCAACTGGGACCCCCTTGGGAGAGTTTCTCTCCAGAAGATGCTGCTGACAGCCATTTGAGGTAGCATATTTTACCATGAGGACATTGGTACTGGCAAGTGACATTTTGGAGTTCTGCATCTATCCAATTAGCACTAGGAATCAGCTGCACTTACCAGCAGGTAGGCACCAGAACTGAAAATCCCCAGGGCCCATAGTCAGCTGCCCTGGGACTCCCAGGCTCACAGCCAGCCACCCAGGATCCTTACACTACCAACCAGCATGTTAACTCCGGCTCCAAAACCCTGTGTCTGCAGTCAACTGCCCCAAGACCTCCCAGACCTTAAGTCAGCCATGCCAAGACACAGCTCCACTTACCCGCGGGATGGAACCAGTTCCAGAAACCCCTAGACTGTGCAGTCAGCCATACTATGACCCAGTCTTGAGCACCAATGACCAGCAGCCTCTACACGAGGTGTAGGCAGCTAACCTATGAGAAATGGGCCCCCCCTACATCAGCACCACAACACTCAGAGGCTCACCCAGACCATGCAGAGGGTACCACTGGATCACACAGCTCTGTTAACCAGAAAGGACTGTACTATACAGACACTTCTCCAAGATTAGGAAACATGCTCAATCTGACCAAATACACAAACAAAAAGAAAGAATTACGCAAAATGAGGCAACACAGGAATATGTTCCAAATGAAGGAAAAAGATAAAATCTCAGAAGAAGAATTAAGCCAAGTGGAGATAAGCAATCTACCAGACATTAGCTCAAGGTAATGATCATAAAGATCCTCAACAAACTCAGGAGAAGAATGATGAGTATAGTAGGTTTAACAAAAAGCTAGAAAATATAAAGAAGAAAGAAACAGAGTTGAAACAGGATACAAAACTGAAATGAAATGAAAATTAATACAAAGAATCAACAGTAGATTAAACAATATAGAGGAATAGATCAGTGAACTAGAAAACAGTGTGGTGAAAGTCACACAAGCTGAACAAACAGAGGAAAAAGAAATTTTAAAATATGAGAATTCTCAGACAACATCAAGCATACTAACATTTTCATATAGAGATCCAAAAAGGAAAAGAGAGAGAGAGAATGGTAGACAAATTATTTAAAGTGATAATAGCTGAAAAATTCCCTAAACTTGGAAAGGAATAGATATCCAGGTCCAAGAAATACAAAGTCTCAAACAAGATCAATAGAGAGAGAGATCCATAAAAAGACACATTGTAATTAAAATGCCAAACTTGAAGATTAAGAGAGAATATTAAAGCAAAAGAGAAGCAACAGTTACATACAAAGGTACTCCCATAAATCTGTCAGCTGACTTTTCCAGATAAATTTTGCAGAATACCAGGGAATAGTGGGATCCATTCAAAATGCTGAAAGGAAAAAATAATCTATCCAGTAAGGTTATCATTCATTTGAAGGAGGTATAAGAGTTTTACAGACAAGCAAAACCTAAAAAGAGTTCAGCACCACTAAACTAGCTATAAAAAAAATGTTGGAGAGACTTCTCTAAGTGGAAAAAAAGAAGACCACAACTAGAAAACAAAATTTATGAAAGGAAAATATCATTGGTAAAAACAAATGAGAGTAGTAAATCAACCATTTAACAAACTAGTAGGAATAGTAAAATTATCTATGTCTACAGTAAGTATAGAAAGAGATAAACAAAACAAAAAGATGCAAAATATGATGTAAAAAACATTAAATGAGAAGACAGTAGCAAAAATGTAGGGATATTTAAATGCTTTCAAAATAAGGAGATCATCTTCTCAAGAAAGTAATATTGCATAAAAGAAAAATAGTTTAATGCCTTATATGTGCATATGTGTCCACATGAATATTTATCTATATACATATATATCTAGATAGATACAGATAACTATCTACATATCTATATATACCTTCATAATAATCAAATGCATCCATATTTTATCAATAAAATGATAAAGTAAATGAGAAATAAAAAGTTAAAAGAAAAAGTTGAGATCATCAACTTAATTTTATACACACATACACTTCACAGTCATCACAAACTAAAAATCTATAATAGACAAATGATGAAAAAAGAAAGTAATAACATAATGCTAAAAATAGTCATCAAATCAAAAAAGAAGAGAACAAAAGAAGAAAGGAACAAAAAGAACTACAAAAAAAGCATCCAAAACAATGAGCAAATAGAAATAAGCACACACTAGACACAGGCTACCCACTCCAGTATTCTTGGGCTTCCCTGGCAGCTTGGATGGTAAAGAATACACCTGCAGTGCAGGAGACCTGGGTTCGATCCCTAGGGTGGGATGATTCCCTGGAGGCAGGGCAACAACCCACCCCAGTATTCTTGCCTGGAGAAGCCCCAAGGACAGAAGAGCCTGATGGGCTACAGTCCATAGGGTTGCAAAGAGTTGGACGCAACTGAGCGACTAAGCACACAGCATAATTAATTACTTCAGATATAAAGGGACTAAATGTTTCAATCAAAAGAAAATAATAGTTGAATGAATAATAAAATAAGATCCATGTATATACTACCTACAGGAGACTCAATTCAGATCTAAAGACACAGACAGACTGAAAGTGAGGGGATGAAAACAGGTAACCCGTGCAAATAGAAAAGAAAAGAAAGCAAGAGTAGCAATAATCGTATCAGACTAAGTAGACTTTAAATAAAGGCTGTAACAAATGACAAGGAAGGACATTACACAGTAATAAAGGGATCAGTCAACAAGAAAATATAACAACTGTAAATAAATATGTGCCCAACATAGTAATAACTAAATGCATAAAGCAAATATTAACAAACATACAGAGAGAAGTGACAGCAACACAGCAATAGTAGAGAACTTTAACACTTAACTTACATCAGTGGGCTGATCATGCAAACAGAAAATTAGTAGGAAAACACTGTCCTTAAACAATGAATCAGATGGACTTAATAGATATGTTAGCACATTCTATCCAAAAGTAGCGGAATAAATATTGCTTTCAAGTGCACACAGAACATTTTCCAAGATAAATCATGTGCTAGGCCACAAAACTAGTCCCAATAAATTTAGAAAGACTGAAATCATTATCAAGAATCTTTTCCTATGTTCCCTGGTGGCTCAGACTGTAAAGAATCTGCCTGCAATGCAGGAGACCCAGGTTCCACCTCTGGATCAGGAAGATACCCTGGGAAAGGGAATGGCAACCCACTCCAGTACTCTTGCCTGGAGAATTCCATGGAAGAGGAGCCTGGCAGGCTACAGCCCACAGGATCGCAAAGAGCTGGACCTGACTGAGAGACTAACACTTTCATGCTTTTCCTACCATGACACTGTGGGACTAGAAATCAACTATGAGAAAAAATTACAAATTACACAAGTACATGCAAGCTAAACAACCAATGGGTCCTTGAAGACATCAAATTGCAAATGAAAAAATAAATAGAGTAAAAATAAACTAAATAGAGACTAAAATATCAATAGAAAATATTAATGAAACTTAGAGCCAGTCCTCTGAGAAGATAAACTAAATTGGTTTAGTTTGATAAATAGGGCTTCCCAAGTGGTGCTAGTGGTAAAGAATATGCCTGTCAATGTGGGAGATACAAGAGATGAAGGCTTGATCCTCAGGTTGGGAAAATTCCCTGGAGAAGGAAATGGCAACCCACTCCAGTATTCTTGCCTGGAAAACCCCATGGACAGAGGAGCCTGGCAGGCTACAGTCCATGGGGCCGCAAAGACTCGGACACAGCCGAGCAACTAAGCAGTCACACATAAACAAAACAAACAAAAGAACAAATTCTATGGGATGCAGCAGAAACAAACAAACAAAAAAATTCTATAGGATGCAGCAGAAGTAGTTCTAAGAAGGAACTATATAGCAATACAAGCATATCTAGGAAACAACAATCTCAAACAACCAACCTAACCTTATACATAAAGGAATGAGAGAAAGAAGAACAAGCTAAATCTAAAATTAGTACAGGGAAATAAATCACAAAGATCAGAGAAGAAATAAACTAAAAAGAGACTAAAAATCAATAGAAAATATTAGTGAAACTTAGAGCTGGTCCTCTAAAAATATAAACTAAATTGGTAAACCAATAAACAGACACATCCAATAAAAAAAGAAAGAGACAGGGAGGACCTGGGCCCAAATCAATACAGGACCTAATTACTTTTAAAGGTTTTTGCACAGCAAAGGAGACTATGCACAACACAAAAAGACAACCTTCAAAATGGGAGAAAATAACTGCAAATGAACCAACTGACACAGGATAATGTCCAAAATATGCAAGGAGCTCATGCAGCTCAATATCAGAAAAAACAAACCACCCAATTAAAAAATGGGCTGAAGACCTAAACAGATACTTCTTCAAAGAAGACATATAGATGGCCAACAAACACAGGAAATGATGCTCAACATCATTCATTATTAGAAAAATCAAAACTACAATGAGGTATCACCTCACACTAGGCAGAAGGGCTATCATCAAAAAGTCTACAAACAACAAATTCTGGAGAGGATATGGAGAAAAGGGAACCCTCTTACACTGTTGGTGAAAATGCAAATTGATACAGCCACTATGGAAAACAGAATAGAGATTACTTAAGAAACTAGGATTGAAACTACTATATGATGCAGCAATCCCACTACTGGGCATATACTCTGAGAAAAACCATTAATTCAAAAAGACACATGTACCCCAAGGTTCACAGCCGCACTACTTATAATAGCCAGGACATGGAAGCAGCCTAGATGAATGGATAAAGAAGATATGGCACATATATACAATGGAATATTACTCAGCCATAAAAAGGAATGAATTTGACTCAGTTGTATTGAGGTGGATGAACCCAGAACCTGTTTTACAGAGTGAAGTAAGTCAGAAAGAGTAAAACAAATATATATTATCACATATATATGGAATCTATAAAAACATTATTGATGAACCTATCTGCAGAGCAGGAATAGACATGGAGCTGTAGAGAACAAACTTGTGGACATGGAAAGAAAGGTGAGGGAACAAACTGAAAAAGTAGCATTGACATATATACACTACTATGTGCAAAACAGATCCTAGTGGGAAGCTGCTATAAACACAGGGAGCTCAGCGTGGTGCTCTGTGATAACCTAGAGGGGTGGGGTGGGAGGTGAGAGGAGGCTCATGGAGGGGATATATGTATACTCAGAGCTGACTCACGCTACGGCATAGCAGAAGCCAGTACAACATTGTAAAGCAATTATCCACCAATGAAAAATAAACAATAAATCACAATCAAAACCACAGAAATATAAAGAATCATAAGAGATCACTACAATTACATGACTATAAAATGGACAACCTAGAAGAAAAGGACAAATTCCTCAAAATATACAATCTCCCAAGACTGAAGCAGAAAGAAATAGAAAATACAGACTGATTACCAGTAATGAAACTGAATCAGTAAATAAACAACAACCAAAAAAAAAACAAGTAAACAAAAGAAAAAAAAATTTTTTCAACAAACAAAAGTCTAGCAGCAGAGAGCTTCAAAGATGAATTCTACCAAACACTTAAAGAATAGTAAATGCCCCTACTTCTCAAACTATTCTAAAAACTGAAGGGAAAGGAATGCTTCCAAACCCATTCTACAAGGTCAGCATCACCCTGACACCAAAACCAAAGATATCACACAGAAAAAAAGAAAATTACAGGCCAATATCACTGATAAGTATAGATACAGAAATCCTCAGCAAAATATTAGCAAACTGAATTCAACAATACATTAAAGGAATCATACAGCATGATTCATTCCTGGGATGCAAAGATGGCTCAATATTCACAAATCAGTCAATGGGATACACCACACTAACAAATTGAAGAAGGAAAATAGCATATGATGATACCAAGAGGCAAAAACAAGTTTTGACAAAATTTAGTATCAATTTATGATAAAAACTCTGAACAAAATTAGTTCAGAGGGAGGCTATCTCAAAATAATAAAGGCCTTATATGAAAAGGTAAACCTATAGCCAATATCATACTCAATCAGGAAAGCTGAAAACATTTCCTCTAAGATCAGGAAAAAGGCAAGGATGCTCACTCACTTCATTTCTATTCAACACAGTGTTAAAAGTACCAGCCACAAAAGACAGAAATACAGGGAATCAAAATGGGAGAGGACTGTCACTGTTTGCAGATGACATAATATATACAAAGAAAATTCTAAAGATTCCACCAAAAATACTAGAACTAATAAATGAACTCAGTAAAGTTGCAGGTGCAAAGTTAATATACAGAAATATGTATGTTTCTGTATACTAAGAATGAACAGTCAGAAAAGAAAATTAAGACAACAATCCCATATACAACTGTATTGGAAAGAATAAATCTAACTAAGGATGTAAAAGACCTATACTCAAAAAACTATAGGCACTGGTGAAAGAAAATGAAGACACAAAGAAATGAAAAGCTATACTGTGTTCATGAATTGGAAGATTTAATACTGCTAAAACAACCAAATTATCCCAGGCAATCTACAGATTCAATGCAATCGCTATCAAAACATCAATGGCACTTTTCACAGAACGAGAACAAACCATTCTAAACTGTGTATGAAAACACAAAATACCACAAATAGCCAAAATCTTGAAAAAGAAAAAACTGAAGGTATCATGAGCCCTGATTTCAAACTATACTGGAAAGTTATAGGAATCAATACAATATGATAGTGGCAAAAATAAATAAATAAATAAATAAATAAATAAATAAATGGAACAAACTAGAGAGCCCAGAAATGAAAACTTAGATGTTCATTTAATCTCCAACAAAGTATGCAAAAATATATGATAGGGAAGACAGCTTATTCCATAAATGGTGTTAAGAAAACTGCACAATTACATACAAAAGAATCAAACTAGAGTTCTTTTCACATGATATACAAAAATAAACTCAAAACAGATTAAATAATTAAGTGAAAACCTGAAACCATAAAACTCCAAAAAGAAAAGAAGCAGTATGCTCTTTGACAATGATCTTAGCAATATTTTTTTTCAGTCTGTCTCCTCAGGCAAGGGAATGAAAAGCAAAAATGAATAATGGGACTGCTGCTGCTGCTGCTAAGTCCCTTCAGTCGTGTCCGACTCTGTGCGACCCCATAGACGGCAGCCCACCAGGCTCTTCTGTCCCTGGGATTCTCCAGGCAAGAACACTGGAGTGGGTTGCCATTTCCTTCTCCAATGCATGAAAGTGAAAAGTGAAAGTGAAGTCGCTCAGTCACGTCCGACTCTTCGCGACCCCATGGACTGCAGCCCACCAGGCTCCTCCGTCCATGGGATTTTCCAGGCAAGAGTACTGGAGTGGGCTGCCATTGCCTTCTCCGGCTGTCTCCTCCCTAAGATGCCTCAACAAAAGCAGCAAAGTCCAGTGTTCATTTTAAAGAGTGAGACGCGCCCCCCAGCCCAGGCCTCCGCACAGCAGAAGAAGGGAGACTCAAGAAGAGCAGCTCCCCTTTCTGCCACTTCCACTGACTCATCCTTTGAGAGCAACCCCGATCAATCTCTCAGGGCTTGGCCAGCCCAAGCCTTTTATGATGGTTTTTCAGTGCCTTCAGAGGTGAAGTGAGAAAGAAAGAAAACAAAGAAGTGATTTTCCTCTTGATCTGAATTAAATAATCATGTAGGGAAACACATATGAGGAGGCTTTATTCACTCTACTCGGGTTCTCTACTAAAAGTTGATGCTAACACTGGTCTTTTTTTTCAAGCTTTCAGTGTTTTTCTGTATTTTTCTCCCTTCAAGAATATCCTTCAAGAGCTGCCAAGTCCTAATGCTTTTATGATTAGTTTTCTCCCAAGACTTTCTGGCCGTATTTCCTATTTATTAGGGTTGAGCCCTAATAAGAGCAGCCTGAGACTCAATTCTAAACCTCAAGAGTTCTTCCAAAGGTATAACAGCTATTTTTCTCTCCTAAATAATGGAAAGCTGTAAGATTTACATGTAAAAGACTGTTTTTTTTTATTTTTATAATGGATAATTTTAGAATATTTTATAATGGTGAATCTCTCTCCATCCACTGCATTCCCAAGAAAAAAACACAGGAACAGTGTATAAGGGAAACTGGGGCGGAAAAGTGACCATTTGGCCACTGTTACAAATATTCAAAACAGTACCACTGAACACAAGCTAAAAGTTCATCCATAAGAAATTGGATCAAAAATGAGGACATAGGTATACACTGGGAAACTACACAACCATCAAACATGGTAATGTGGGAATTTATATTTAGCAACATAAAAAAAGAAATGTAAAATTTGGTTATAAAAGACTATAATAGGATCCCATTTCTCCAAAAAACATAAAATGTATTGTATATGTCAAGTGTTGAAGTACATACACAGAAATCCAGAAGACATACATCAAAATGTTATTTTCATCTTTATCTTTTTACCTATTTGTCAATATATCTATATATCAGATATATATATTTATATATTTGAAGTTTTTTACAATTATCACTTTTATAATTTTTAAAGTTATATATAAAAACAAACATGCTTCATTATACTAAAAAATATGGTGTACCTCTTACCATTTTGTTCTAACAGAGTTGACAAAGCATTTGCAGATGCCTGGAAGACTTCTTTTGATGAAGAATGCATCAGCATGGACAGCATCACCTCCCTGTGAGCAGGGAACCTTTCACAAATTCAACCACAACATTAATAGTAATCTCTTTAATAATTAACTCAAATATTCACTTACTGTTATCTAATCTAACAACCAATAAGGGCAGATAAACAGTATTTTATGCCACCTCTACTCACAGGAGAGAATTACAGTTAAGCAGTGTTCTATTTACATTATATAGATATATATATAGTGTTCTATTTACATTACATTATATACTACTAATAAAGTAGTATTTCTGTTTCTTCAAATTAGATAAACAGTAGAAGGAGAAAATAGAAGAAACTCAGTAGATATATAAATAGGTGCTAAGAGTAAAAAGATTAGGTGAGAAAAAGGAGATGATGTAAGCAAAAAGGAAAAATTAGGATTCATAAAGAAGTAGAGTGAAAATTTTTAATTTAGAGCATAAATATATTTTAAAGATGTATTTATTTTAGCAGTCTCCTGTGAATTTTAAGGGATTAGTATCTATGAATTGAAATTTTTATAAATTGCAGCATAAACCAACCTTATCCTAACTTCCTTAAGATATTGCTCAAAGCAGATTAGTTTCCATTCAAACTAGAGACATTTAAATAAATAGAATCTGTCATTTACTGCCTTCTAATTGGCAGTAGATCACTATGGAAACAAGGGCTTCCCTGATAGCTCAGTTGGAAAAGAATCCACCTGCAATGCAGGAGACCCTGGTTTGATTCCTAGATCAGGAAGACCCCTGGAGAAGGGATAGACTGCCCACTCCAGTATTCTTGGGCTTCCCTTGTGGCTCAGCTGGTAAAGAATCCACCTGCAATGTGGGAGACCTGGGTTTGATCCCTGAGTTGGGAAGATTCCCTGGAGAAGGGAAAGGCTACCCACTCCAGTATTCTAGCCTTGAGAATTCCATGGGCTCTATAGTCCAGGGGGTCACAAAGAGTTGGACACGACTGAGAGCCTTTCACTTCACTATGGAAACAGGCTGTCAGAACATGAGGTGCAGAATATTACTATTTAAACTTCCAAGGTAAGTCATTCAAAATTTAAAATTGAGAGGATATGCAGAGCCAACAGTACAAACATTGTTCATGGACATGAAACAAATCAGACGTATAGAACTCCTGATTACAATGTGCATCTTTGTCTGGTCTTATGATGTTTAAATGGAGCTCCCATAGAAAGCATCCTCAAGAGCTGACAGTTATACAAATAACCCTCTCAAGAGAAGACAGGTTAACACCACCACATAAAGTGGGGAGTCACTAGAGGAGGCTTCTAACCATGTCTAATTACTGATATTGACAACCTCCAGGCTAGTAACCACAATAGAAAAGGTCACAGATGGCTCTGTGATTTCTGTCAGGTGAGAATAGTACTTTTAAATTATTAGCCAGAAAACTGAAAGGTTCTTTCTTGATGATTCATAACTTACTGAATGACTCTTGATTCTAAATTTCTCAGTAATAACTTTCACACAAAGAGAGTTTTACTAACTATTGAAGACAACAGGCATCAAAATACTATATATCCACAAGTATTTTACGGCAATACTTAATATAAATACTTATATCAAAAATATTTCAAACAAAAATTTCAGTGAATTGATTAAAAATATGACTAAAATTTTCTATCATATAAAATCAAAACTACTAACTGGCCATCTTCATCTCCAATCTTCTCATGTAAACTGTTTTGATACATAAGGAGATTATTCAGGGCCCAACAGGCAGCCTCCTGGATTTGGGAAGGAAAAAAAGAAACCTGTCAAAAAATAAACTATTGAACAAACAATTTTGAAGGACTATAAAATTTATGACAGAGTCAAACCTGCACATGCTTGTTCTTCCTATGCCAAGTTAATGCTTTGTAACAGGCTTCCAGCCAAAACAATTTATCTTCTTCTTCATCATCATCATTCTCCTGATTCTCATTCTTTTCCTCTAAGTCTTGGTTTAAGAAAATGGTCTCAGCTTTGGAAAAAAGTAAACATATAACTTATGTATACTTTGAGTGACCAACTCTTAAGGCCATTATTTTCAAACATTATCGACAGAGTACTGGTTAACTAAAAGATCTCTTTAATTTACATTACACACTTTATCATATTGCTATTCCATGTAGGTAAATCAGATGGGGGAGAGGGTACCAAACAAAACTAATAGGCTAGAGGAAAATTAACTAACAAAATGAACTGCTACTAATAAAGCTAAATCAAGGATATATTCACTGATATCTGATCTGGGATATTTATCACAACTTTCATTCCCTTGAAAGTATCCTCTATGAGAAAATGTTATCACATTAGGAAAAGAAAAAGCATTTAAGGGTTCCTTCTCCATATATAACTTTCCTGTTATAATGTCAACATTCAAGGTCAAATGCACCTGAAAGGATTTCCTTGTTAGTAAAGTTACTTACTGAGGAGTGCTAAGCAGCTGAGGGCTGCGATCTGTAATACTGCATTTTCGGAATACTGCTGCACCGCTTTCACCACAAACTCATGCACCTCATTTAATACCAAGATATTAAAGAAATTACCTAAAAGTTAAATGACATATTAGCAGAATTCTCATCCATGGAACTTATATTACCTTTACTTCTGTAACAGTATTTAAATCAACATATTTGAGTAGTGATAACTATTCTTAATTACATTAAAACATATTTACTGTAATTAAAATCACTTAGTGATTGCATAAAGAACTAAAAACATTTCATGCACTCATTCAACTATCTTGCTTAGACAACAGAAATGACTGGGCCAAAAACAATTGTATGTTTGAGTTATATTAACTTGTGTTCTTTGATCCCCTCTCATGTCTTGTTGCTGTTGTTTATTCGCAAAGTCTTGTCCGACTCTTTTGCAACCCCATGGACAGTAGCCCACCAGGCTCCTGTCCAAGGGATTTCCCACATGATAATACTGCAGTAGGTTGCCATTTCCTTCTCCTGGGGATCTTTCCAACCCAGGGATAGAACCCAGGTCTCCTGCATTAGCAAGTGAATTCTCTACCACAGAACCACCAGGGAAGTCCCCCTCTTGTCATCATCATAAAAAACCACGAGGTGGAGACTTCCCTGGTGGTCCAGTGGTTGAGAATCTGCCTTGCAGTGTGGGAAAGGGTTTGATTCCAGGTTGGGGCACTAAGGTCTCATATGACACAGAGCAACTGAACCGGAGAACCACACTACTGAACCCATGTGCCACAACTAGAGTCTATGCACCACAATGAAAAATGCCTCATGATTCAGTGAAGATCCCGCGGGCCACAACTAAGACCCAACACAGTCAAATAAATAAATATTCTTATACATGGCACTATAATATTCAGTGTACAAAACAGCTTAATTTTCCTGTCTTCTAAAAGATAAGAAAAAACCCTCCCTTGTCATTAAATGCTTTTACGATAACTCACTAACAATTACCACATTCCCTCATAGGAATAAGAATGAAACTTCTAGTTAGCTATATGTGTGATTAGATAATCCCTAAGATACACAGCCAGAATTGGAAAAGATCCTATATCTTTAAAAGCTTAAAGCCCACACTAATTATTAATCAAAGTTTCAAAATCAAAAAGCAGATTAACTGGTGCAATTCTTCTGTATCAGCATCTTTCTATGTTCATACCTCTTCCACATTCATCCATTAAGATGACATAATCCCCAGCCCTTAGTCTCTAGTTTTGGAAAGTCATTTCAAAAAAGATTCTTTTCTACTTTTATTGGCTTATCTAAACTTCAGTTGTCTCACCCTCTTTTCCCTACTATTATTTCTAAGTCACTGCCAACAGCTGTTCTACCACTGACCAACTTTGTGACTCTGAGCAAATACCAGTGGCCTTGTCTTATTTTTAGACAATTTAGGTGAAAATACATTATGTTACAAAAGCTGCCATAAAAAGATAAAAAGACAGCTTGACATTTTCAATACATAAAGCTGACCACCAAAACATTATTAGCCAGAACTATGAATCACTTTTTAAAAGACAGAATATACTATAGAAAAACAGAAAAAGGTAAATCAAGTATTCCACAAAAAAAGAAAGCACCAAGAGCAAAGAAATATTTGAAAAGATATTCAACTTCCTTTACAATTTTCATAGCAACATAGATGGTAGTAGCACAAAACAAGAAATAAACTGATGTCCATGGATAAGAGAATGGATAAATATATAGTGGTATGCCCACATAACAGAATACTACATACAACAATGCCACGCTTCCCAGGTGGGTCAATGGTAAAGAAACTGCCTGCCAATTCAGGAGGTGCATGTTCCATCCCTGGGTCAGGAAGATCCCCTGGAGGAGGAAATGACAACCCACTCCAGTATTCTTTCCTGGATAATCCCATGGACAGAGGAGCCTGGCAGGCTATGGTTCATGGGGTCACAAAGAGTCAGACACGACTGAGCACACACACTGCTCGCACATACAGCCATATACAACATATTCATCAGTCTCATAAACACAGTTTTTAAAAACTTGCAGAAGACAACATTCAGCATGACACCATTTTTATTAAGCAATGACAAGCAAACATTAACAATTTTATTTACAGAGATATATAAACACAATAAAATTTAATTTAGAGCAAAAGGCTTATTAACACAAAACTCTGGAGAGTGCTCACCTCTATAGAGAAAGTGGAAGAAGGGCAGAGCCCAGAGTAGCTTTATCAGCACTGGTAAAGCACTAATACTTAAGTTTGATGAGGAGTTCTTTTGCAATGCACTTCACATTTTCTGTATGTTATGTTTATTCTTTTGCATGCAATAAATATTTACATAATAATACTTCAAATATAGCATTAACAATAAGATAACACTTGTAATATTGCACACATTTATTTTTGCCACTCCTTTTAAAATTCCACCTAAGCATGGCATGACAGTTTGCTACTTTACAATATTTCCATCAACTGTATGTTGATCAGCTACCTATGCATCAACATACAACATATGTATGCTATATACACTTACATCATATATACTGTGATAAAAAATTAGCCAAGAGTTGTAACTTACCTAATGTAAGCCTATGGAGCAAGCAGCAACTCACTTCTTGAATTTTTTCACTGATAGGGAATGCTTTCATGGCTTCTACCACAATATTATAACACCTGACATTGCCACTCATGAGGACTTCAACATTACTACCTAAATTTAAAGAAATTATAATTATCAATAAGGCAATAATTTTCCCCATTGAAATATGCATACAAAAACATCTCACAGAGATTTTAAATACATGGCAGTATAATGGCTACAATACCAAATTTAAATGTCATTTTCTGTCAAATAGCTATAAAAATACTATGCTGTTCATTGTTAATGTAACAGACTTTAGAACTCATCTCTAGGACTAAGGGAAAGTTGCTTTATTCCTGTATCTTGGCTTAAAAATGTAAACAAATGGGGAAATCTGAAAATGCTTTTATGTAAGTCAAAATATGTAAAGTCCTGGCCGTTAGTTTTCAAATAAATGAATTTGAGGCCTGTTTCCTAATGAGGCAATATTCCATTGGATAGTAGATTTTAATTTTTCCTTTTTCTCAAACCATTAGAAAGAAAAGCAAGATTATATCACATAACAGAAGAGCTAGAATCAGCCATGATCTATTCCTATTCATTCCAGAAGGGCAGCAGAAGAATAGCCAGTGTAAAAGTCACAAAACCAAGCTTCCTGAAGGCTCTGCCAAGACAGGGAAAAGAATGGATGAAGGGGAGAGAAGAGGCAGAATATTAAAATATATGACTAAGAGATAAACATAAATGAACCACAGGGAAGGAAAGAATTCACTGGAAAAGGCAACTAATCAATAGAGAGAGTATATGAACCCATGGGGAGAAAATTAATTTATATGTCTCAATTAAATGTGTACTATTCTTAAAACAGAGAGGAAAAAGGTATGCAAAACAAATTTCTTCCTTTTTTGGCACAAACTTTTTTCCCTAAAAAATACATTTTTAATGCTTAAATTGTATTTTAAAAAACACTAAGTATGGAAAAAGACGTTGTAATTAAAGCAAATGGCATCTTAAAACAATTACCTGCTTATACTCAGTACCACAGATATGATTTGCTCTAGATTCAAAGGTAAAGTCTAAAACACTTGCTTTTGTATTTTAGTTGCCACTTTCTTTGACCTTTTCATTATGAATCAGCACATTTACAGTGAGGATATGTCAATGTGGGTAGGAAAAAATGAATTTCAAAAGAGCCAGTACAAAACAAATAAATGCATAGCCAAGGAAAGGCAAAATGAAAAACATATTCAGTTTGTTGGCAGTACATGACTCAGAGAAGTTTAAATTCCATTTTCCGGGGGTGGTCGTAAGATGGCAGAGGAATAGAATGGGGAGACCACTTTCCCCCCACAAATTCATTGAAAGATCATTTGAAGGCTAAGCAAATTCCATAAAACAACTTCTGAATGCTGGCATCAGACACCAGGCACCCAGAAAGGCAGCGCATTCTCTTCGAAAGGAGGTAGGACAAAATATAAAAGATAAAAAGAGAGCCAAAGAGTTAGGGATGGAGACCTGTCCAGGGGAGGGAGTTGTGAAGGAGGAGAAGTTTCCAAACACCAGGAAACCCTCTCACTGGCATGTCTGTGTAGAGTTTTGGACTCTCAGAGGGAAACATAACCACGAGGAAATAAAAAAAATCCACAGATTACGTGCCTAACCGCAACCCCCAGTGGAGAAATAGCCCAGATGCTCACATCCGCCAGCAGTGAGCGGGGGGCTGAACAGGGAGGCACGGGATTCCCCTCTCCCCCCCGACCCACCCCCACCAGCTGGAGGCAGACAGGCAGGCAAGCGACAGCCAGAGCTGGAAGGTGAGGGGCAATCTCGGCCCCAGAGAGAGCATCCTCCACCAAACTGTGAGCAGGCTCCCAGTTGCTAACCAAGCCTTCCTGGGATCCTGGACAGTTGACATCCACCAGGAGGGCTGCAGTCAGAGATCAGCTCCCCAGAGGAGACACACGCACACCTGAGCCGGCCCTCCCACTGCGCACCCAGGAAACCCAGGGGCTGGGACCAGGGAGATGATAAGATGCACCACCCACCTGGGGAGAGTGCGCTTGCCAACCACCTGGTCACTGGAGCTGCTTGGACCTGAGAAGGGCACAAAACGCAGGTCCAACAGAGTCTGTGCCTTTGTGGAGTACCCGAGAACCTGATCAGATAAGACCTGGGAAGTGCACGAAACCCTGAACCTGCTTTGGACAGTTCCCCTGCAGAGCAACCTGGGAGTGTAGACCAGGAAAGCACACACGCCAGTGTGGCCTAGACACTGAGAGCACTCCTTACACACACCAGTGATATTCGTTTGCAGTATTCCTCCCTCCCCACAGCACAACTGAACAAATGAGCCTAAATAAGTGACCACCTTCCCCGCCTTGTGTCAGGGTGGAAATTAGACACTGAAGAGACTTGCAAACAGAGGAAGCCAAAATAAACAAAGAATGCAAACTAGCACAGCCACTATGGAGAACAGTGTGGAGATTTCATAAAAAACTGGAAATAGAACTGCCATATGACCCAGCAATCCCACTCCTGGGCATACACACTGAGGAAACCAGATCTGAAAGAGACACATACACCCCAATGTTCATCGCAGCACTGTTTATAATAGCCAGGACATGCAAGCAACCTAGATGCCCATCAGCAGACGAATGGATAAGGAAGCTGTGGTACATATACACAATGGAATATTACTCAGCTGTTAAAAAGAATTCATTTGAATCAGTTCTAATGAGATGGATGAAACTGGAGCCCATTATACAGAGTGAAGTAAGCCAGAAAGATAAAGAACATTACAGCATACTAACACATATATATGGAATTTAGAAAGATGGTAACGATAACCCTATATGCAAAACAGAAAAAGAGACAAAGATGTACAGAACAGACTTTTGGACTCTGTGGGAGAAGGCGAGGGTGGGATGTTTCAAGAGAACAGCATGTATATTATCTATAGTGAAACAGATCACCAGTCCAGGTGGGATGCACGAGACAAGTGCTCAGGCCTGGTGCACTGGGAAGACCCAGAGGAATCGGGTGGAGAGGGAGGTGGGAGGGGAGATAGGGATGGGGAATACATGTAACTCCATGGCTGATCCATGTCAATGTATGACAAAACCCACTGCAATGTTGTGAAGTAATTAGCCTCCAACTAATAAAAATAAAAGAAAAAAAACAAAATAAAGAAGAGAGAACCACTTTGGAAGTGACAGGTGCAACAGATTAAAACCCTGTATTAGCACAGACTACATTGGAAGGGGCCTATAGACCTTGAGAAAAAGTATAAGCTGGAACAAGGAAGTATCTGAAACTGAACTGACCCCACACTGCCCTCAACAGCTCCAGAGAAATTCCTAGATATTTTACTATTATCATTTTCTTTTTTTTTTTTTTAGTTTTTAAGTTCTTTACTACTCCTTTAATTTTCATTTTTATAACCTACTATCACCTTGCCAAAAAAAGACCCTATTTTTAAAGCAAATTTCATATATTTTTTTATAATTTTTGTGATTTTGTTTTATTAATATTGTATTTTTGAGAAGTCTAACCTCCACTCTAGATTTTTAATCTTTGCTTTTTGGTATTTGTTATCAACTTCGTACCTTTAAGAATCCAGTCTTCAGTATCCATTTTTACTTAGGAGTGTGATTACTGGCTTGATTGCGCTCTCCCCCTTTTGACTCTCCTTTTTATCCCCCAGGTCACCACTAACTCCTCTCTCCTGCTTCTCTGCTCTACCCAACTCTGTGAATCTCTTTGGGTGTTCTGGGCTGTGGTGAACACCTAGGGAACTGTTTACTGGCTAGATCTGTCTCTCTCCTTTTGACTCTCCCTCTTCTCCTCCTGGTCACCTCTATCTCCTTCCTCCCTCTTCCCTTTTCTATGTAACTCCAGGAACCTCTCTGAGTGTTCCAGACTGTGGAGAGCACACAGGGAGTTGATTACTGGCTAGATTGCGCTCTCCCCTTATGAGTCCCCCTCTTCTCCTGGTCACCTCTACATCCCTCCTCCCTCTTCTCTTCTCCATTAACTCTGTGAATCTCTCTGGGTGTCCCTCACTGTGGAGAATCTTTTCACCATTACCTTACATGTTTTATCATCAGTGTGGTATGGATGGAGAAGACTTGAGGTTACTGTAAGAATAAGACAAAGCCAGAGTCAGGAGGCTTAAATTCAAAATGTGAGAACATCAGAAAACTCCTGAATCCAGGGAACATTAATCGACAAGAGCTCATACAAAAGCCTTCATACCTACACTGAAATCAAGCTCCATCCAAGAGCCAACAAGTTTCAGAGCAAGGCAAACCAAGCTAAATCTCCAGCAACACAGGAACATAACCCTAAGCATTAAAATACAGGCGGCCAAAAAGTCACACCAAACACACAGACACCTCAAAACTCACTACTGGACACTTCAGTGCACTCCAGAGAGAAGAGACCCAGCTCCACCCACCAGAACACCGGCACAAGCTTCCCTAATCAGTAAACCTTGACAAGCCACTCGTCCAACCCCACCCACATGGAGGAGCCTCCACAATAAAGAGGAACCACAAACTTCCAGCACAAACTTCCAGCCACCCCAAACACAGCAATCTAAACAAAATGAAAAGGCAGAGAAATATTCAGCAGGTGAAGGAACATGATAAATGCCCACTAAACCAAACAAAAGAGGAGGAGATAGGGAGTCTACCTGAAAGAGAATTTAGAATAATGATAGTAAAAATGATCCAAAATCTCGAAAACAAAATGGAGTTACAGTCAAACAGTCTGGAGACAAGGATTGGGAAGATGCAAGAAATGTTTGACAAGGAAATAGAAGCAATAAAAAAGAGTGAATCAATAGTGAATAATGCAATAACTGAGATCAAAAACACTCTGGAGGGAACCAACAGTAGAATAACTGAGGCAGAAGATAGGATAAGTGAGGTGGAAGATAGAATGGTGGAAATAAATGGAGCAGAGAGGATAAAGGAAAAAAGAATTAAAAGAAATGAGGATAACCTCAGAGACCTCTGGGACAATGTGAAATACCCCAACATTCAAATCATAGGAGTCCCAGAAGAAGAAGACAAAAGAAAGGTCATGAGAAAATACTTGAGGAGATAATAGTTGATAACTTCCCTAAAATGGGGAAGGAAATAGCCACCCAAGTCCAAGAAACCCATAGACTCTCAAACAAGATAAATCCAAGGCAAAACACCCCAAGACACATATTAATCAAATTAATGAAGATCAAAGACAAAGAACAAATATTAAAAGCAGAAAGGGAAAAACAACAAATAACACACAAGGGGATTCCCATAAGTATAAGAGCTGATCATTCCACAGAAACTCTTCAGGCCAGAAGGGAATGTCAGGACATACTTAAATGGATGAAAGAGAAAAATCTACAAGCCAGATTACTGTACCAGCAAGGATCTCATTCAGATATGATGGAGAAATCAAAAGCTTTACAGACAAGAAAAAGCTCAGAGAATTCAGCACCACCAAACCAGCTCTTCAGCAAATGCTAAAGGAGCTTCTCTAGACAGGAAACACAGAAAAGGTGTATAAACCCAAACCCAAAACAACAAAATAAATGGCAACAGGATCATACTTATCAACAATTACCTTAAATGTAAATGGATTGAAAGCACCAACCAAAAGACAAAGACTGGCTGAATGGATGTAAAAACAAGACCCCTATATATGCTGTCTACAAGAGACCAACCTCAAAACAAGGGACACATACGACTGAAAGTGAAGGGCTGGAAAAAGACATTTCACACAAATAGAGACCAAAAGAAAGCAGGAGTAGCAACACTCATATCAGATAAAATAGACTTTCAAATAAAGGCTGTGAAGAGAGACAAAGAAGGACACCACATAATGATCAAAGGATCAATCCAAGAGGAAGATATAACAATTATAAATATATATGCTCCCAACATAGGAGCACCGCAATATGTAAAGCAAATGCTAATGAGTATGAAAGGGAAAATTAACAGTAACACGATAATAGTGGGAGACTTTAATATCCCACTCACACCTATGGATAGATCAACTAAATAGAAAATTAGAAAGAAACACAAACTTTAAATGATACAATAGACCAGTTAGACCTGATTGATTTCTATAGGGCATTTCACCCCCAAAACAATGAATTTCACCTTTTCCTCAAGTGCACATAGAACCTTCTCCAGGATAAATCACATCCTGGGCCATAAATCGAGCCTTGGTAAATTCAAAAACAGTGAGATCATTCCAAGCATCTTTTCTGATCACAATGCGATAAGATTAGATGTCAACTACAGGAAAAAAACTACTAAAACTACAAACATATGGAGGCTAAACAACACGCTTCTGAATAACCAACAAATCACAGAAGAAATCAAAAAAAGAAACCAAAACATGAACAGAAACGAATGAAAACACAACAACCCCAAACCTATGGGATTCAGCAAAAGCAGTGCTAAGGGGAAGGTTCACAGCAACACAAGCTTACTTCAAGAAACAAGAGAAAAATCAAACAAATAACCTAACTCTACACCTAAAGCAACTAGGAAAAGAAGAAATGAAGAACTCCAGGGTTAGTAGAAGGAAAGAAATCATAAAAAATAGGGCAGAAATAAATGAAAAAGAAACAAAGGAGACCACAGCAAAAATCAACAAAGCTAAAAGCTGGTTCTTCGAGAAGATAAATAAAATAGACAAACCATTAGCCAGACTCATCAAGAAAAAATGGGAGAAGAATCAAATCAACAAAATTAGATGAAAATGGAGAAATTGCAACAAACAATACAGAAATACAAAGGCTCATAAGAGACTACTATCAGCAACTATATGCAAATAAAATGGACAACTTGGAAGAAATGGACAAATTCTTAGAAAACTATTACTTTCCAAAACTGAACCAGGAAGAAATAGAATATCATAACAGACACATCACAAGCATGGAAATCAAAATTGTAATCAGAAATCTTCCAACAAACAAAAGCCCAGGACCAGACAGCTTCACAGCTGAATTCTACCAAAAATTTAGAGACGAGCTAACACCTATCCTACTCAAACTCTTCAAGAAAATTGCAGAGGAAGGTAAACTTCCAAACTCATTCTATGAGGCCACCATCACCCTAATACCAAAACCAGACAAAGATGCCACAAAAAAAGAAAACTACAGGCCAATATCACTGATGAACATAGATGCAAAAATCCTTAACAAAATTCTAGCAAACAGAATCCAACAACATATTAAAAAGGTCATACATCATGACCAAGTGGGCTTTATCCCAGGGATTCAAGGATTCTTTAATATCTGCAAATCAATCAATGTGATACACCACATTGTATCATGGATGTTGAATTTTGTCAACAGCTTTCTCTGCATCTATTGAAAGATAAAAACCATATGATTATCTCAATAGATGCAGAGAAAGCCTTTGACAAAATTCAACACCCATTTATGATTAAAACTCTCCAGAAAGCAGGCATAGAAGGAACATACCTCAACATAATAAAAGCTATATATGATAAACCCACAGCAAACATTATCCTCAATAGTGAAAAATTGAAAGCATTCCCCTAAAGCCAGGAACAAGACAAGGGTGCCCACTCTCACCACTACTATTCAACATAGTTTTGGAAGTTTTAGCCACAGCAATCAGAGAACAAAAATGAATAAAAGGAATCCAGATTGGAAAAGAAGAAGTAAAACTCTCACTGCAGATGACAGGATCCTCTACGTAGAAAACCCCAGAGACTCCACCAGAAAACTACTAGAGCTAATCAATTAATATAGTAAAGTTGCAGGATATAAAATTAACACACAGAAATCCCTTATATTCTTATACACTAACAATGAGAAAACAGAAAGAGAAATTAAGGAAACAATTCCATTCACCATTGCAGTGAAAAGAATAAAATACTTAGGAATAAATCTACCTAAAAAAACAAAAGACCTATACATAGAAAACTATAAAATACTGACGAAAGAAATCAAAGAGGACACAAACAGATGGAGAAGTATACCATGTTCATGGATTAGAAGAATCAATATTGTCAAAATGGCTATACTGCCCAAAGCAATCTATAGATTCAATGCAATCCCTATCAAGCTACCAAAGGTATTTTTCACAGAACTAGAACAAATAATTTCACAATTTGTATGGAGATACAAAAAACCTTGAAAAGCCAGAGCAATCTTGAGAAAGAAGAATGGAACTGAAGGAATCAACCTGCCTGACCTCAGACTATACTACAAAGCTACAGTCATCAGGAGAGTATGGTACTGGCACAAAGACAGAAATATAGATCAATGGAACAAAATAGAAAGCCCAGAGATAAATCCACGCATGTATGGACACCTTATCTTTGACAAAAGAGGCAAGAATATACAATGGAGAAAAGACAATCTCTTTAACAAGTGGTGCTGGGAAAACTGGTCAACCACTTGTAAAAGAATGAAACTAGAACACTTTCTAACACCATACACAAAAATAAACTCAAAATGGATTAAAGATCAAAATGTAAGACCAGAAATTATAAAACTCCTAGAGGAAAACATAGGCAAAACACTCTCTGACAAAAATCACAACAGGATCCTCTATGACCCACCTCCCAGAGTAATGGAAATAAAAGCAAAAGTAAACAAATGGGACCTAATGAAACTTAAAAGCTTTTGCACAATGAAGGAAACTATAAGCAAGGTGAAAAGACAGCCTTCAGAATGGGAGAAAATAACAGCAACCGAAGCAACTGACAAAGAATTAATCTCAAAAATATACAAGCAGCTCCTGTAGCTCAATTCCAGAAGAATAAAAGACCCAATCAAAAAATGGGCCAAAGAACTAAACAGACATTTCTCCAAGGAAGACATACAGATGGCTAACAAACATATGAAAAGATGCTCAACATCACTCATTATCAGAGAAATGCAAATCAAAGCCACAATGAGGTACCATCTCATGCTGGTCAGAATGGCTGCTATCGAAAAGTCTACAAACAATAAATGCTGGAGAGGGTGCAGAGAAAAGGGAACCCTCTTACACTGTTGGTGGGAATGCAAACTAGTACAGCCGCTATGGAGAACAGTGTGGAGATTCCTTAAAACCTGGAAATAGAACTGCCATACAACCCAGCAATCCTACTGCTGGGCATGCACACTGAGGAAACCAAAATTGAAAGAGACGTGTACCCCAATGTTCACCGCAGTACTGTTTACAATAGCCAGGAAGTGGAAGCAACCTAAATGTCCATTGGCAGACAAATGGATAAGAAAGTTGTGGTACATATACACAATGGAATATTACTGAGGTATTAAAAAGAATGCATTTGAATCAGTTCTAATGAGGTGGATGAAACTGGAGTCTATTATACAGAGTGAAGTCAGAAAGAAAAACACCAACACAGTATATTAATGCATAAATATGGAATTTAGAAAGATGGTAACGATGACCCTATATGGGAGACAGCAAAAGAGACACAGGTGTAAAGAACAGTCTTTTGGACTCTGTGGGAAAAGGTGAGGGTGGGATAATTTGAGAGAATAGCATTGAAACATGTATTATCATATGTGAAATAGATCACCAGTCCAGGTTCAATGCATGAGACAGGGTGCTCAGGGTTGGTGCACTGGGATGACCCTGAGAGATGGGGTGTGGGGGAGGGGGGGGTTCAGGATGGGGAACACATGTACACCTACAGCTGATTCATGTCAATGTATGGCAAAAACCACTACAATATTGTAAAGTAATTAGCCTCCAATTAACATAAATTAATTTAAAAATAAATAAAACAAATTCCATTTTCCACTATTGTTCAGCCCCATCTACTTTTAAGAGTTTAACTTTCCATGAATAAGATTTTATAACTTTACTAAGAAAGGGCTTTCTTTCACAAGAGTTTTTACTGAAGTCTCATATCTATAAGATTCCATGTCTGAAATCATATGTTTATTATATATAATATATTTACTATGTATGTATGAGATACAAAGTTTTTAGTAATACTGTCAAAGTTTTAACCACATTTATTATATCACATTCAGAGAAGGCAATGGCACCCCACTCCAGTACTCTTGCCTGGAAAATCCCATGGATGGAGGAGCCTGGTAGGCTGCAGTCCATGGGGTCGCAAAGAGTCGGACATGACTGAGCGACTTCACTTTCACTTTTCACTTTTATGCATTGGAGAAGGAAACGGCAACCCACTCCAGTGTTCTTGCCTGGAGAATCCCAGGGATGGGGTCGCACAGTGTCGGACACGACTGAAGTGACTTAGCAGTAGCATTATATTACATTACCAGGTACTACTCTACATTTTTAACATTATTTAAGTGATCTAATCCTCACAACTTTACACATGTGAAGATGAAATTATTACCCCATAAATGCACGTGTAAATCCTGTACAAGCCCAAATAGGTAATAAATGAAATACAAAATGCTCAAGTGTGCTTATAAAACAGAAGGAATTGAAATCTGAAGTAATAGATGCATTCACTGATGGCATACACAGCAAATTAATTTTTTGTACTTTTTTTATTATAAAAGTGGCTAGATTTCAAAGCATCACCAAAATGCTAACCAAGAATCAAGACAAAGTTCAAACTCCTTCCTGTGGCTTTTCAGGCCTTTTAGCATCTGATTATGTCTCCAGCCTCATCCACTAATTCTTATCAAGCCCTTATCTCACCTCCATTAATCAGCATACAAGTAGATGCTCAGCTCTCTACATGTGCATTTCACACACACATGCATCCACACACTTGCAAATATAGTTTACTGAGCTACTTTTATCATCTTGATTTTTCTATGCTTTCTTGCTCTAGGATCTTTACACTTTAAGATGTCCACCCCAGGGTTACTGCCTGCACTTCTATTTCATCTCACATTTTTCTGCACACAAAGCTGTCCTCATCATTCAAGACTCTGCTGAGAGATCTTGCCTCACTCCCTGTTTGTTCTCATAACCCTAGGTACTTCTGCCAACATTTGCCTTATAATACTCTGTAATCACTTCTGTGCTTATCTGTATCTTGTACAGTACTATGGGAGTACAAAAGGCAAGAAATATTTATATTTTTGCTACTATTTCTCCAGCACAAAGACCAGAGCCAGCAGCAGTACTAAATCAAGAAACAAAAATTAATCAGATGAATAAACAAAGAATGGCTTTATCACCTACAGGTCTCCAATAAAGACATTTTTGAAACACACTCAGAAAGAACATATATTGCAATTTTCAAGTTCAAGAAAGAAACCATGTATGCAGGCTACTTACAAGGAATTGCTAAGGAATGTAAACAGTGCAGTACATGAAGCACAATTTCCTCTTCATCTTCAAAATTTTTTAATGCACTTAGCAATATCATATAATCTTTATTTTCAACAAATTCAGTCAGTTGCTCCTCTGAAACTAAAAAATGAAAGACAAAACACTCAAAGAGCTGAAACATGATTTAAAAGTTTAATTACTCAAAAATATAATATTCAAGATAATTCATGATAAGACAGTATACACAACAGACATAAATTAAAGGCTATACTTTAGCAAATATCCCTTCCTAGGAATTTTATAATAAGAAAACAAGGTATTGAGGTAAAATAATTTTGTTTTGACCCATATCAGTTACTATTAGTTACTCCATGTTTTGAAATGTAGTGACTAGTTCTCAGAAAACCAAAATTATTTACAATTTCATTTGAAAGATTCTAGAGAAAACTAATCTATGACTAACAAAGATGGCCTATTGAAGTGAACATATGACAATACTTAAAAAGGAGTGGTTACTGGTACACTGTTGAAGGGCAGCTAAGCTAAATGCATCAGTTCAAGAGGGATGAACTTCAGCAAATGACAAGTAATGAGACTTCAAAATACTCTATCTTAATGGTCTTGATTTCATCAGAGAACAACAAATGTCCTCATTAATTTTCATAATTAGTCTTTGGATCAAGCAGTGAGCTTCATTTAGAGTCATTTTATTGGGTGGGAACCTCAAAAACATGTATGAAAATCTGGTTTATCTGGACTGAAAATAACACTGACATAAATCTTAGAAAATGCAGCACTCTTCATGATCAACATTAATTTCTGTTGTTCAACTTTATACCAGTAGTCCATGTAATATAATGTGAAATTGACTGGGTTCTTCTAATAAAGGTGGAATATCACCAAATCTTCTCATTTTATGGAACAGTTTCCAGAGCATAGTTCTAAATTTTGAAAATTAACTTTACCGGTGTCACTAAGTCCTGGGGAACCTGATACTCTTCAAAACTTCAGAAGTGTTTCTACTCTACACTTACAATCACAATATTGTTAGCATTGATCTTTCTATCACAGTGAGATCTCCTTTTCAACATTCCTTGGTGCCTCTTCACAGGTCCTGGATCCCACAATGCTGGTGAGAGTTATGTTAACCCTTCTTTCCTGAATACCGATGTGCCCTTAAACTGCAGCACAGAAGATTACAAGCTCTCAAGACAATAACTCCTCAAACTCAATTCTGCCCAATTCTTATCAAAAGCTTAGTTGCCAGATGTAACATTTAGAGAAGATAGCCTGAGAGACATGCACCTCCTCCATTCCTCTCCTCCACCAAGCCCCTTCACCAGAGAGCTGAGGCCCAGGCCCAAGCTGTGCCCTTTGATAGTCTCTTTCACTGAAATGACACTTTGTGTTCCTTACAGAATGTCTGCATTTTATCACCTCATCCAGGGAGACTCAAGGAGGATTTTCTCCAAGTCTCCCATGATTGCTTCTTCTGGTTAATGGGTTTACTTTTATTTCAAGTAACTTTGTAATCAATGATGTTTCTGCCTCTTTTCTTTGCCTGATAGAAATCAAAGGACCAAATTTCTGGTCCATCTCTCTGCAAAGATACAGGATCTGAAGTAAGCAATAAATTTAACCTAGCATCATATTTTCCCCTCACCCATTTCCTCATTCATTTTTTTCCCTCTAATGTATGATAAATATCTATAAACTATTTGAATTTCTTTTGGAATAAGGCAGGAAATTAAACAGTATAAGGTGATCTACTCCATTCCTGGAGCTACCAGAAACTGGAATAGGTAAACTGGTATGGACACAGGACCCACTGAGGTTCTTATTCTAAACCCCTACCATTGTTGGCTCTCACAATGACACAAAAGGTGCTCTCAAAAAACTTAGTCAACTGAACTGTATTGGAGATAACTAGCTGTGTGCCCTCAGGCAGGTTACTCATTTCACTTCTCTGATCCATTTCGTCAAGCCAGTGGAAGAACCAAAGGTTCCAACTAACTATAAAATTACATGGTTATCTCTGTCATCAATCTCAGTGTTATGTGATAAAATACATATTAGTCTTAGTCCTAAGGGACACTTTGTAAGCTTTCTGTTCTTTATCCAGAGCCTTGAGCAATTTCTAAAATCTCTGGTGATGACTCAACATCATAAACCCAAATTTAAGTTGTGCTTGACTCCATCGTTTCACTTTTTTCTTTTTTAACTCCTACACATCCAGTTTACAAAGTGAACCTATGCCTTGTGAAGCAATGGAAGAAAGTTTACTACAATTGCATAATTTATAATCCATGAATGCAATTTATTCTGTAAAAAACAAGCAATGTTTCTGAATTAACTCCATTACCTACCCTTGACTGACAATTCAAATTTTAGTAAATAGTACAGTTTTAAATATCTTCTTATCATGATATTTAATCCTACTTCTCCTGCTATAAACCCTTATAAACCCTTTTTTCTTATATAAATATCAAAATAAAGAGTTTGACATTTTTAAATACCTCTCTCAAACAGCACATGTAAAACTTTACATCCAAGTTTCTGGACTTCATCACTGGCTGAAAATGTGCGCATGGCATCAAAGATTAACAAGAAAATATCATTTTCTTCATCCAATATCAGCAAAGTGATTTTACCTATTTTGAAGAGAACAATAAGCTCCAAGTAAATAGCTGCTTTAACATTTAATGTCTTAATTTTTACATGAGGGCTATGATGGTTAGTGAACTTCTCTTTTTGATGAACCACTTAGTTGCCCCAGCTGTTAGCCCTATCAAGTTCTATGGTCTTTCTAAATGAGATAAATCCCCAGTACACTTTCCTATAACTTATGATTCCCAATAAATGACCATTACCAAGACCTCTTGCCCCAAACTCCTGAAATATTTCTGCCTTTTAGACAACATCATCTGAATGCTCCGTGGCCACCCCAAACCTCACCTACTCCAACTGTGTCTCTTCATCAATGATACCACCTTGGATCCAATAGTTACCAGAGAAACTTAAGTCATCTTCCTTCTTTCATTCTCCCTCTCTCTTCTCATTCTCTGCCCAACAAAAGAATCAACTCATACTAAGTCCTTCAAGTTTAACCTCTAAATATTTCAAAAATTCCTTTTGAACTAGGCCCCTTCATTTCTATTTTGTCTGGACCCCATCACCTCTCACCTAGAATGCAAACACAATTGCTTAACTGCTCTGCTTGGTGCAAACTCCTACCTAACTAGTTGATCCCCTGCACTATATTTCTAAAACACAAATGTGATCTATAATTCCCTTTGAAGTCTCCTAAGACATTCTCATACTCCTCAGTCTGACAAACAAGACTCTTCACAGATTTCATGTATCTCATCAGCCTCACGTCCCTCCCTGCACTACTGACTCCAAACACGCTAAGCTCTCTGCTCATCACAAACACATTTCTTTTGATATAAATTTTTGCATTCACACTAGCTGAGTGGAATGCCCTTGCCCTTTTCTACCCCAAATATAATGCTACCTTAATTTCAAGGCATAACATAAACAGTACCTATTCGGTTAATAAAAACTGTAGGGGGGTAGTCACAGCATACACGTGTACAGCACATAACGTATCAGACATAGGTTGAAGTATTGACAGTTCACTCAAACATGTGTAAACCACCACAGCCCCACAAGGTAAGTGCAATCCTCATATCAGAGATGAGAAAACAGCCTCAGAAGTGACCCAGTAACTCTGCCCAAAGTAGAACAAACAAGAGTCAGAGCTGGATTAAAATTTAGACAGGTCATGGACATGCCCTTAAATAAGCCCAGCTTCTCTCTGTGTTCCTATGGTGGTTTTCTTCCTATCTCTGTCATGGTACTTTTCTCATTAAACTAAAATTATCTCTTTAAATGCTTTTTAAAGCATTGGGCTGTTGAATTCTGTGGCCACATGAGGCTACTTAAACTCAAATTTAAATTAAGTAAAACTAAATAAAATTAAAATTTAGCTCCTCACATTCCCCATGTTCAACCACCAAATATGGCTACAAGCCATGAATTTAAACATGCACAGTATTTCCTCCATTGCAGAAAATTATATTAGACAATGGTGCTGGACTGTGAACTTCTTCATTGCAGGAACTCTGCCTCAGCTGTCTGAGAGTTCTCTAGTAGCCAGCGTAGCAGTAAGTGCCCAATAACTATCACATCAGTTAACAAATAAGACAAACAAACAGTGGTTCACAAATTAGCCTCAAATAAAGTATCTGAAATGAACTCTAAAACACATTACAAACTTCCCTAAAAACTCAAAATTCTCAATGTTATATAGAAGAAATTAACTAGTTTTTTGCAAAACATATCAAATTTCCTAACTGTCTGCATGCTGCTAATCTCAACATAT
The DNA here is from genome assembly GCF_023699985.2 of Odocoileus virginianus. Lineage (NCBI taxonomy): Eukaryota > Metazoa > Chordata > Mammalia > Artiodactyla > Cervidae > Odocoileus > Odocoileus virginianus. The sequence continues at coordinate 37,514,351 of NC_069697.1, forward strand.
TCATATTGGGAGATTTTTCAAATTCATAAACCACCTGTCCACCGCCAAATGGAGAATAAACCTTCACATACTCCCAAAAAAGACTCCCAAGGATGAGTTTAAAATAAATCACGATTAAGACTAGTTTGGAGGAATAAAGGACAAACCACTCCACTATTCTTGCCTGGAGAATCCCATAGACACAGGTGCCTCGTGAGCTACAGTCCATGGGGTCACAAGAGTCAGACACGACTTAGCAACTAAACCGCCAAGACTAGTTAGCACATTCGATTACATATTTTAATAAAAGGCTCTGGCGAAGTGGTGAGGACCTTCAGGCCTTTCCTATCCCTCTTCTTTCATTCTCTGATCGTCTCCCTCTGTCTTCCTTTCTCTTTCTCCTAATGGCCCCGGATCACTTGGCAGGGATTATGAAAGCATTTACAATCTCACCACCCACACATCCAGCTCCTCTCATGCTCTCCTCCTAGACCTCTGCAATGCTGCACATGCTGTTCTCTTGACCTAGAGTACCCTTCACACGTTGAAGGAAAGCCTCCCTATCCTTTCTGATTAGCTTCCCTGTAAGCAGTCTTTCTTCTTAGAATCTCACATCATAGCAAGAGTCCAGCACGGCAATGATCACAACGATTGCACCACAGCAACACTCTTTGTTTCCAGGTCCATTATCCTTCAAGCAGAAGTTTACTCAGGGAAAGAACCTGACACGTGAAATAAGAACCTGTTTCTACTGCTTCTTGCTGAGGCAATCTCTCTGGTTTCAGGGTTCACTCAAGGGATGTTTTGAGGATTATGCTTATAAAAGCATATGAAGTATTTTACATGTTAAACCTAGCATTTAGCAAGCACAAAAGAAGAAAGGCTATATATTTTTATTATGACATATTACTATTATGTCATACTCTAGAACATGTTTTATAGAAAACACATTAGAGATATAATGGAGAACAAATACTCATGACAGGACATGTATGGCTAACAAACTAATGGGAATATGAGATGTGGGACCAGATCGGAGGAGCAAAGCTGAAGACAGAAATTAAATTTGGGAATAATATACAAGGTGATGTTTAAGGCCAATACACTAGGTGGTATTTTTGAGAGAAAAAGTTTAGAGAAAAGAGATAAGGAGAGAAAAGGAAAATGGATACACAGAATTTTGGAAATCATCAATATTGAGGTTAGGATATTATATTTTTAAAAAATTAAAATACATTTAGTAAGTGGTTTAAATTATTTTTTAACTTGTGTCAACATTAAAAATATGTGCGTATATACTACCTGAAGTTAGGAGAAGATCTAAGGCCTTCAATCCAACTGTTGTCAGGTTGACACTGGCATTATGAACTGTTAGCATTTTAAGAATCAACCTGTAATTAAAAACAAAAATCAAGATCATCCTAGATGTTTAATCTTTTAGATATTGTCTTTTACTCATCTACATTTTTATTTATCTCATTGCACTTCATTCCCTATATCGAAGCTAATGTGTCTTTTCCCCACAAACCTGAGCCAGGCTTATAATGATTAACAGGGAATTATTATGAGTCTCAACAGAAAAGCTATAACTTTTTCCTCAAAATATTTAAATTCAATTATTAACTACTTCACTCAATTCTATATTCGAAATAATACTGAGTTAAATGTACTAAGGGATTAGTCATTTTGTATGTCATACAAACTTGTGAATTTTATGTGACACATATTTATATATTAAATTATAGAGATGTAATTAAAATGTTAGCTTGCATACAAAAATTAAAAATCATTTGAATATTTAAATTATTGATTTTTTTACTATTTTTAAAAGAGAAATTGATATTACAGAAAGTAAACCTAGTATATCAATAGTATTCAGTTAGTTCAAATACATTCAATTTGAGCCCCTGAGTTATTAATTTTAAAATACACAGTCTGTAGTCTATTCCTACTCAGGGCTGATTAATTTTAAAATATACAATCTATAGTTTATTCCTACCCAATGCTGCATGGCTTTCTGTTGTTAGAAAATAGAGTTTCAATGGCTTCACTTAGATTCAAGAAACTCGGCACATGGTCTCTAGCGATGAGTTAAGGAATTGAGAGACTCTCTCCTTCAACTCTGTTAATTCTCCTCCTACCCATGCTGCCCCTACCTCTTCTTGAATCATTCCCACTATTCCTGACTTCATTACCACACAAGAGATTTCTCCTTTAGTACTGTAAGCCTTTGAGGGGGGAAAGTCCGTGAATATAAGGAGATATGTTTTATAACTATTGGCTGGAAATGATCTAATATACTCCACTATAGAGAAGAGTAGAGAAGGGTGTGTCTATATTGTTCACACTACTTCTGACCTAAAGGAGGGATGTAATAAATACCTGATGAACAGAAGATGAATCAATGATGAGTGAGCAAATAAATGAATGAAAAGAAACTTCCTGTAGAAACATTCACATAAGTTAACTGGAACATTCGGTTTGTACTAAAATATGACTAAATAAGTTTTCCAAGTCTCCCTAAAGTTACAGATTACAAAGCTTTGGGGATTTTGGAAATTCTCATCCAAACCAAGGAACACATAACATTACAACTATTAATTGCAGGCATATTTTGCCTAATTCTTCATTAAATGCTGTATTCTTTATTACTGACATAGAATTTCAGGGATTAGTTTGGAGATGAGAGTGTCTATTAATTGTAAAAGTCTCCTTGTAAAGCATACTCTTTAATGCTAGAAACTGAAAAACAGCAACTCATATTTATCAAAGATGAAAAAATATACAAGCATAGGTATACTCGCCTATGAACAAACAGTTCTTATTTGTCTAAATTTGCAGCCACGGTTAAAACTAATAGAGATGTAAATTTTAGTTTTGCATTAATTATGTTTTCCACAGAAATATATCTTTGGAAATCATAGTATTCACTTTTCTGAGGTAAAGAAAGTATAAAGAACACCCAAACTTGAAGACAGAAGATATTTTATTAAATGTCGAGAAACAAAAAAGTTATTCAAAAGTTATCCAAAGTTATCCAAAATGGACTTTCCTGGAAACACAAAAAAAAAATTCTTTAATTATGGCTAAAGAAGTAGTCTCATTTAAGAAGTCATTATGTTGAAAACTGCAATAACATAGCTAGTAAATAGCTATCAAGATTTGGCTGCAGATGTGCTGAAAGAAAATTTCCTCCTTTTTCTTCATTTTAAAAGCTGCAGTTTAAGCTCATTAAATATATACATATGAATATACATAAATGTGCTTTTTAAAGACAGTAAAGCATACATTTCTAAATTACTATTTAGAGAACTTTTTAGTTTCCATATTTTTGTTTTGAAGAAGTAGCGGTTTGTGTCCTGTGTGTGTGCTAAGTCGCTTCAGTCACGTCCTACTTGGTGCAACCCTATGGACTGTGGCCACCAGGCTCCTCTGTCCATGGGATTCTCCAGGCAAGAACACTGGAGTGGGTTGCTGTGCCTTCCTCCAGGGATCATCCCAACCCAAGGATTGAACCCACATCTCTTCAGTCTCCTGCACTGGTGGTAGGATTCTTTACCACTAGCGCCACCTGGGAGGCCAGTGGTTTGTGTCAATTCTACTATTAAAAAGTGAAAAAAAAAAAGAAATTTTATCCATTTGAATTCATAAGCATTCATCTACAATTTAATCAATTGTATAACTATTATTATTAAAATAATAACAATACCTAACATTACATCAAATGTTAGTCTTCTAAGCTCTCTATAAATGTAAATTATTGATTCAAGGAAAACTATATGTATTTTAAAGGATTTTTATCAGTTTGGCTTGAACTGCAAATACAATGTATCAAGAGAAGGGCTGTCATACAGATATTTAGTGCAGTATATTTTTACATACTTACTGGTGAACCCCAAGGACTTCCCAATCATGTCCAATATCATGGGGTCCCATTAAGCTTTGCATCGTATTTGGACAGATTTCTATTAATTTGCATAAAAGTGACCAACCCACCTAAAAATAAGAAAGGCAAATATTCACATTTTAAAACAAACACACATATATGGAACATATTTAGTCAAAGAATCTCTTCATTCTTAATAGACTAGGTGACTATTATTTTAAAATAGTTATTTTAAAACAAAATTATATTCAAAATGTTTACTCAAAAGTATGCTAAAAAGAAGTATAATAAAATCATACTCAAAAAGCAAGTCATATAATTAGAAAACATCTTTCTCCAAAAATCTACTGAAAGGGCATACAAAAAGTAACATTTCTAAATGATGAAGGAACAGATTGCCTATTGTCTAAATAAAAAGCAATAAAATAAAACTTAAAAAATAGTTTTAGAGGACATACCAAGACTGTGACATACAGGAAAGGTTAGTCTCAGGGCTTTGCACTTTTTAAGGCACATCCACCTCACATAATTTATTTTAAATATTTGGGACTTTAATTAAAAGAAAAAATGAAGTAGTTTGGAATGGAAGATTAGGAAAAGCCAGAAATTTTGAAAGCCAAGTGTAAATTATCAGGAAAGACTGCTCCCCAGATAATAAAGCTAAGACACATGGCAAGAGAAGCAGCACTGTCTGATGACTGTAACATCTTTCACACATAAAAGAGAAAGGCACTATGAGATGGAGAGTAGGTAGAACTTCTCATCGGACTCCTCTAGACTTCTTCAGTGTACCTAAATATGACTTGATGAGGTCAAGTTGATGAGGTCCTTAAAGTCTTTCACATTTCCAAATGAATTATGATTTTACTGATGCATTTTAAATATACCTTCATTCAGTTCACTTTTACAAGTGATGCCAGATTGAATAAGTTGCTCTTTACTTCTAAAAAATACATTTTTAAATATTAATGCTATTTTAATTCCAAACAAAATTAACTCACTCTTCCTGCCATATATTCCTCTCCAAATTCAAGGACTTTTCAATTCTTCCTACTATGTTACAAAACTACACTTGATATGGTCAGAAAAAGAAGATGCATAGATATTCAGTTCTATAGATTAATGGAGAAGTGCCTAACTATGATGTGTGATAAATACCAATATCATATGAATTTTGAAAGCTGGATTCACTGTCAGGAAGATTTGCTCAGGGAAGAATGTAATACAGAAAAAGTGTGATTTGAGTTAGATTTCAAAAGAACTATAAATGTGGTCACTTAAAACAGTGAAATGGAAACTTCTAAAACTGATGAGCTGTGAGGAAGAGAAGTAAGATGCTAAATAGAGAGGAGGCTGCCAGAGAGGGGCCCATTGCTAAATGAGACTGAATGTGTGATTGGAGCTGAGTGGCACAGAGTTGAATGACCAGGGGAGAAATTTCTATGTGTCTGAAGAGGAATAATGGCACACGTTTCCTAATTGTTTACAGGAATAAAGAAGGGGTATTTAATATGATAAAAGTGATTATACAAGAGTTCTTTACAAATACCATTTCTAGATCTTTTCTGGATTAAGCATGAATTGCTTTACTCTGTCATTACTTCCTCTTACACAATTTCAAATTCCTTGAAAAGGAAGCAATTTTTGACAGCTATTTTTACTTATATGTGAGTAGACATCCTCCTCCACGTAAGCTGAACAGATATTGACAATCCAGATGCCATAGAAACTGGCTATTTCTGTGCTTTTATAAAATATATCAAGATTTTTTCATCTAAGTATTTCAAAAATAACATTTGGAACAGTTTCTGGTGGGAAATAAATCATAAATCACACAGGATGCTATACTCATCTCTGTACCTGCATGGCTGACTCAAGAAGAAAACCTGTTTTGCTTTGGTTGGTGAAATAGCAGCATCAGTAAAATTGGTTTGCAAAAAGACTGAAGCAACTGAGCTTCTATGATTAAACAGAATTGCTAGCTGCAAAGTGGAGGTAACAACTGATCCACTAATGTATTCAATTAAAAGCTTATCTTTCAAAAAGAGAAACCTCCCATCTTGGACAGTTGTAATACAATTGGTAGTTTCACTTCATTATAATTATTCTGTAAACTCAAATTATCTAATTAATGCACAATGGGAAACATCTAGGGTTTAAAGAAAATTTTAGTCACTTGCATATATTTCACTCACACCAAAGATTGAAACTGTGTGAATAAAGTAATATAAAACTGAAGAACACAGAGAAATGTTCAGATGACTTGCAGGAAAAGATATTTATAAGACAAATAGCCTAACTACCAACTGTCTAAAGACTGTGATGTATTAAGGAGAACTAATAAAGCATGAAAACACATTGAAAATAAAAATTCAGAGTCAGGAATGTCATGTTAAATTCTGAAAACAAACCTTGATGTCTATTTTTGAAGGGTAATTTAATTCCCTAAATTCATCAAGTGCTTTTACTTCAGTACTTTCAGCTGATTCAATGTATAAAGCTTTAAAGTATATCTATTTCACCAGTAATATGCATAAATTTGAAGAAGAAAATATTTTCTTTTAAGTAGAGTATTAAAATAACCCTTTGATAAGATCAATGATAATTTAAATCAATAATGTCAGTAGGCATAGCATGGCCACAGTATTTGTACCAAACCACTCTACTTTTTACTTATATGAAAAACTTGTGAATTCAGCACCTACTATATTACGAAAAAAGACTTTGAAGGTGTGTGAAACTTGAGTCCTGACTCTGTCACTAGCTCTGTGATCCTAAATGAGCTACTTCCTCTGAGAAAAAAAGATTCAGTGAGATTTCTGAGAGGGAAGTAAGATTTCAGCAAGAATCAAATAATATATACACATACATAATGCCCTTTGCAGGTTAATATACTGTGCTACAACTAGTAATACTATTCCATTAAATCACCAAATCAAAAGACAATTCCTTATTTTCTTACTTTGTCTTTGGTTCCTACTGGGCAAGGATATTGAATGACATTCGTAACTACCCCCAACAAACGTGTCTGGGATGGCAGTTTCTAAAATGAAGAATTAGGAGGCGGGTATGTTGCAGGCTCCCCTGGATTCTCAAGTCTAGCACTACCTCCTCTGCAGACCAAGCCCACCCAGGGCCCAGCTGTTCAGAGCTGTACCTGGCAGAGGAGACTCTACCAAGAACAGAATCCAAGGAATGGAGTCTGACAAACAAGGCAATTTTGAACACCAAAGCAGAGGCAAGTAAGAAGGATGATGTGGGTGGAGAGAAGCAAGCACAAAAGGCCAGTGCTGGAGAGTGAATCATGTTCCATAAGCAAAATTTCAGACACTGGGTGTTAAAAGAATAGTGTCTTTATCAGGCCTCCATTTTTTTCTTGATCTTATTTGCTAACAGCCTGAAAATCAATAGGCAGATGGGATATACTTCAGTTGAAGAAAAATAAAAGCAACCATTTATCACACATATGTATATCTTCATATAAAAGAAGCTAGGTATATGGTTCACCCAAGCTAGACATAGCTGGACACAGAGATAAGCATAAGATAGACTGATACAGACAAAGATTCAGATAATTCTTACATCTGTCTAGCCTCTCAAGTATATATTAAGAAATACTGCACCTCGATAGAGTTCAAAGTTCTATTCTCTTTCCCTTTAGAATCTAACGTGCAAATGAAAAAACTAATGTCAGTTCCCCAAATCTCAAAATCTACAAAGGAAGTTAACCTTAAGCAGTAATTTTGTTTTGATGGTGCCTTAATTTTCATCTTAAGGCTCCTTTTCAAATATATCTGAGATATTTAACAAATGTCTGGGTTTCCTATGATACAGGTTCTAAAAGTTTCACTTTTACATTCATTTTATATGAAAATAGTTGAGAAGTACAAATTTAAACTTACAAGGGAATCCTAAAACATTACTCTCTTTAGATAATACAAGGTGTCCTACAACTAAAGAAGGTTAGAAATCTGTCTTCAAGTTTTAAAAAGAAAACGTTAAACCTATGAGAGTGTGCCAGTAACTTCAATTCATTAATTTAATTATTAATTATATTACTGTTCATTACTCCTCTTTCCCAAACTATTCACAATGGTGTCATCTCTAGAACATGCTGTACATTGGGAAGAATCTTAGAATAATTTCATTTAAACACTTAGGAACACATCTTGCCAATGAAAGAAACCAAACCTCAACCCATTATTATTCCCCTCCTATCACCATCCATATTCTGTCAACTCTATAAAGTTACTTCTTAATGATAATTAAGGAGGACAGAATAGGCCCTCTTACACCGTTAACATCTGATAATGACTTAACAATGCTTCCATCTTAAAACCACAGACAGTGGTTTGTCAGCACAAATCTCAGAAATAACCCAGAACTCTGGGTACAAAGTATCATTAGAAAAACACCTACTTCCAAAGAAGGGGAAATGGGCGAAATGAAAGCAACTCTTTTACCTGCTGCACACTAGCGACTCTCATATATGAGTCCAAGACGATCAACAGAGGCACGTGGACATTTTTGTCTTGAAATAACTTGGAGGCTGGAAAAGAAAGGGGGTAAGGAAAAGGCGCAAAGTCACGATTCATGGCACCCCCTTTTAAGTCTGAAAAGGAGGGAGAACGCAGAAGCGAGCGCAAGACCTTCCTAGAATTGTCAGCTCTTTTCTGCCCAAAGGAGTAGAGAGCTTTCGACTCAAGAGTGCAGGTTTGTGCGGCCACAAAGTTGGGAGGAGAAAGTTTGTTTAAAAGGCCGGGGGAAGCGGTGGCGGGGAGAGGGGGGTGCGGGCGGTAAGGAAGAGTTTCCCGACAAAAGATTACCGTGATCGGCGTAAGTGAACACCAGCATATCCTCCAGGGTTTGAACCAGCGTCTCTATCTGTTTTCCTTCCTGGACATTGTTCAGCCTAACTATCAACTTCTGCAGAGATTCCTGGTCCTCCTCGCACCCCTGGCTGCTGCCACTGGCCATGACCGACCCTGCTCCAAGCCGGCCGCCCCTCCCGCACTAAGGCCGGCGGCTCCGGGAAGGAGGAGACGTGCCCAGCTCACCGGCCGTAGCCAGCGCTCCCAGCCGGCCGCATCAGCACCCACGCCCGCCTGTTTATGCGAAGGCGGCGGCTCCCGCCCTCTCTCGGAGCCCTCCTCCCCAGCGTCCTCCTCCCCCACGCAAGGCCAACACCCCGAGGCCTGCAGGGGAGCAGGCCGAGGTGCGGCCCAGCGCAGAACCTTGCCGGGTGCGCACGACTCAGCGAGAGCGGCCCGGGGTGGCGGGGCCGCGCCCGTGTCCCCCGCGCGGCCCAGACGAGACCCTGGGCGGGCGCAGCCTCCCGGGACCGGGTCCCGCCCGCCCGGGTGCTGGGGCCCGGAGTCGCGCAGGAAGAAACCGACTCCGCGCGCTCCGCCGAATGCCCAGGCCCCGGGCACTGCAGAGGCCGGGGAGGCGTGCGGTCCTCACCCCGGGCCAGCCCCTGGCCCGCCAGCCTGGTCTCCTGCAGCCCGCGGAACCTCTGGGAACTAGGAAGAAGAAAAAAGCCGCCGCTGATCTCCAGATCCAAGAATAGAAATCGGGGCCTTGGGAAAAGAGAACGCCGCCCAGTTGGCCCCTTTTAGGAAAACGTTCTCTTTGGAGTTCCCCCTATTGGGAGATGAAGAATCTCCCCCCCAAGGATGGACATAGTTAAGCAACCAAAATGTGCTTTTCTATGGTTGCTACCACTCGTTTGTAGGAAAGGAAATAAAAACATTGTTCCTGTTAACTGAGGCTCTGTTGGCCAAAAGGCCACGAAAATTAGCTTTTGAAAATTTGAGTTTGCACTAGGTAAGATTCTGAAAATTGGGGCACACCAAAAAGTAATGGATTCTCATTGCAATTAAAACTAAAGAGAAACAAAGACGGGGTAAATGATATGAACAGGTGACAGATACAAACCTAAACATTGTTCTGTTGGGAGTCAAAATTACTAAAGTGTTTGAAAAAAAAAAATTATAGTAATGTGTTTTTCAAGTAGAGAAACCTGAGCAAGAAAAAAGAAAGACAAGGCTGGACAGAAATGAGCTATTGCCTTCAGATCTGTCCTGAAATAGGGGTGAGGTCATTCACAAAGAAGAAGATTGAACTGGAAGTTAGTACATCACAATTTAAATCTTTTTATTTCACTTCTGTTACCCAGTTCTGAAGACAATTTTGAAATGGGTAAGACATCTACTTACCGTTCTTTTACTGGTGAGGAAATGGAGATTTAGAGTCCAGTGGCTAAGGGAAGCATTGTTGGTGTCACAGGATTAGGAAATTGAGTCAGGACTTAAAATGCAGGTAGATCTCTTAACCTCAAACTGAAGGTTCTTTACACTCTACCATTTTAATCAAGTCATGGCGTTGCTAATTGCATCAAATTACCAAAACAAATTCCAGCTGGATTAAAAAGTTAATGAAAGTAACTAAAAATAGAATATAAATTAGCAGTTATTTAATCTTGGTATGAGGAAACAAAAACTAAGAAACTGCAGATTGATATATGTGACTCCATAAAAATTCAAGTTTTCTGCAAAGAAAACAACATAAAACTAAAAAATGGCAAACTGAACAAAAAATATTATAATACGTATGACAAAAACAATTAGACTTAATCTTTTAAAAGTTATTACAAATCAGTGGGGGGGAAATGACACTCTGCAGGTACCCCAGAAGAAAAATGGACTAAAGTTTTGAGCCAGAAATTCACTGTGAATGGGCAATAAATATAAGAAAAGTAGAAAAAGAAAAGTATATTCATAATTATACAAAATTGTAATACATATTTATAAAATGTAATTTTCTGTGTATATGAGTGTACAATAATAAAAATGAGAGAACCGGGAATACATTTCAAAAATATTTTTAAAACCTTCATGAAGAAATTATTAAGCTATATTAAAAGGCATTATTAACAAGGTATAAATAAGTGAATAGGCCATATCAATTAATGGGTAGATTAACTACCAAAAAGATGCCAATTATCCCACAGAGTAATTAAAAAACAGTGCAAGACTAATGAAAATCTAAGCAAGATAGCAAGATTTTTTTTTTTTCAATGAAACGGACCGGCCTAGAACAGGAGAGACACTTCTGAAAAAGGACAAAGTGGAATTGCCCAATTAGACATTGACTCAGGCAGTCTAACAGCCTTTATCAGTTTCCCAGAGAGGAAAAAGCGCCTCACAGTGTCTTCCTGTGAATTAGAAAAATGTGCACCTCCTTCCAGGCAGACACAGTTCTGCATGAGGGTGCACAGAGGCAGGATTTGGACTTCAGACTTCACTCATCCTGTCACCCTGGTGTCCTAATGCAAGGTATATGAAGCAATGTGTTGACTGTTATGACGTTGTAAGAGCTAATCTGTTCAAAAAGCCAATGAAAGAGTATCTGGAACCCAGAAACATACCCTTACATATATGGAAATTATATGAGAGATGTTGTAGTGTGTAGCAGTGGAAAGAGAATAGATTATTTGATAAATGACTATTGGTTGTAGAAAAAATATTAAAACCTTTACCTCAGATACCATATTAAAAAATAAATTCCATTGAGCAATTTTATATGAAAAACATAACTGTTTTGAAAGTTTTGAGAGGGAAATGACATTTTATGACATTAAGATACTGAAAGGTAAGACATAACCATAATAGTTCATAAAGGAAAAGATTAAATAACACAGGGAGCCCAGTCCAGGGCTCTGTGACAACCTAGAGAGGCAGGATGAGGGGTGGGGGGTGGAAGGGGGACTCAGGAGGGAGCGCACATATGTATACTTATGGCTGATTCATGTTGTTGAATGGCAAAAACAATACAACATTGTAAAGCAATTATCCTCCAATTTAAAATAGAAAATAAACAAATAAAGGAAAAGACTGTTACATTCAAATACATTAAAATTTTAAAATGTATATAAAGACCCAACGAACCAAGTTAAAAGATGACCCCAAGCTGGAAGTTTTTTGCAACACGTATAACCAAGAAAATGTTAATAAGAATATGTAAAAAAGCTATCATAAATTGTTAAGAAAAAGATAGTCTAGTATATATATGTGTAAAAGACATAAAAGGCATTTACAGAAGAGAAAATGCCATTTAAATCTATCAAAGATGCTCAGCCCCACTAAAAACAGAAGCACAAATCAAAGTCATAATGAGATATGATTTCACACCCCTCAGATTAACCAAAAATGTAGTTTGATAATGCCAATGATTGCCTAGAATATGGAGGAACTGTAAGAACTGTACTGGCTTCCCAGATGGCTCAGTGGGTAAAGAATCCTCCTGCAATGCAGGAGATACAGGAGACACGGGTTCAAGCCCTGGATTGGGAAGACCCCCCCCCAGGAGGAAGGGTATGGCAATCCACTCCAGTATTCCTGTCTGGAGAATCGATGGACAGAGGAGCCTGGCCTGGCAGGCTACAGTCCATGGGATGGCAAAGAGTCAGACACAGCTGAAGCTACTTATCATGGACATAAGAGCTATAGAATACTTATACAATACCTGTGAGACTGTAAATCAAAAAAGTCACTTTGGAAATCTATATGAAAGTATCTATAAGGTTGACAATGTAAGCATCTTATGACCCAGCACTTTCTTTCTAAGGATATTCTTTGGAGACACTCTCACATATGCATAGGAAATTTGTATTAAAATGTTCAGTTTGGCATTTTTTGCTTATAATGAAAATGAAAACCACTTGAATATCCATCAACACTTACATTTCATATATTTATGTAATAGACTTACATAAATCTGTGAAAATTACTGAACAAGAGCTTCATGAATGCATGCATGTTAAGTTGCTTCACTTGTATCCAATTCTTCGTGACACTATGGATTGTAAGCCCTCCAGGCTTCTCTGTCCATGGGATTCTCCAGGCAAGAATGCTGGAGTGGGTAGCCATGCCCTTCTCCAGGAGATCTTCCTGACCCAGGGATCAAACCTGCATCTCTTTTTTCCCCTGCATTGGCAGGCAAGTTCTTCACCACTAGTGCCACATGGGAAGCCCAAATCAACATAACTAAACAGCAAAAAAAAAAAAATATATATATATATATATATATAAAATACTGGGCTTTTTAAAAGTTGCAGTAGGACACATATCCTACTGGGATATCAATACTATAATACTGAATACACAAAGTTGCATAATAAAAGTATAAAAATTATGCATGGGACTAATTAATTCTAGCCAGTGATTACCTCTGGGGAGAGGAAAGTAGAAATGCACCCAGGAAGAACACATTGAAGGCTAGAATTGTATCTGTAACTTTTTTTCTTAAGCTTACTTTTGGATACATGAATGTTCATTATATTGTTATCTATGCTCATATTCCTAACATTTCATAATAAAAAAATTAAATGTATTTCAATTTCACTGGTGCTGAAAGAAATAAATTAAAAAATAGATTAATTCCTTTTATTCACCAAATTGGCAAAGAAGTCCTTGAAATTTGTTTGGTAGTTTTTATATGAAGAAATAATAAATTATTCATAATATATAAAAGTAAAACATAAAATAGCAGAATTTGGATCCAAATTTTGCAAAAAATAACTTAAAAAGTACATGTCTAATGAGCTACTGAAAGTAGATAAGATAAATGTGTAACAAAAATTCTTATGATGTCATAGAAGTAAAAGCTGTTTTTATGTGGTATGTATTTTTTCTGTATTTTTCAAATTTTTTACAGCAAATAATGTATTATAATAAAAAATGGCTTCCCAGGTGGCACAGTGATAAAGAATCTGCCACTAATGCAGGTGACACAGGAGACACAGTTTTGATCCCTGGGTGGGGAAGCTCCCTTGGGGTAGAAAATGGCAACCCACTCCAGTATTCTTGCCAGTAAAATCCCATGGACAGAGGAGCCTGGTGGGCTACAGTCCATAGAATCACAAAGATTTGGACATGACTGAGCGACTGAGCACACATCCACATTTATAAAATACAACCTTTATAAGTACAAAACTTATTTGGAGAATATAACTTGCCACACTAATAAATATAAAATATTTTATATGGCACAAGCAAAATAGGAAAATTCAAATTGAATTCTAGGAGATTCACTGGATATACGCAATAATTAAGACTACATGGCCTACAAACAATAGTTCAAGTAATGTAAGCTTGTTTTCAGAAATATTTAACTGATGGCTGTAAATTCCTTGAGAACCTCTTGAGTCTTATTCTATACCCACACACCAAAATGGTTCCTGGCACAGAGTAGCCATTCCATGAATATCTGTCACTTGGATGAATGAGTGAGTGTAAACGGAAGGCCGGAGGAGTAAAACAATCTTTCCAAGTCATCACTAAAAGGCAAGACTGAACTGTGTGACAGGGAGTTCTCAAACTCTCAGTCCAAGCTTTTTCCATCATTTTGTTGTTCTTATGTGAGTTTCATTAGATTAGAGCTGTCTAATCACTGAAACTGCACTTCCCTTTTACCGTCTATGTCTTATATATACAGAAAGCAAGCATTGTTTTTTCTGGTTTCTGAAGTAAAGATAAAAATTTCAACTGTGCTTGTGATGTAATATTCTCCCCTTATCAGTTGAAATAATCTCTCATCAAAATCAAATCCAAATTACTCTGAGATTAGAACAACAGAGTATCCACAGTCTTCAAGCTTGGTTTGCTCAGGAAATTAGTCTCCAAATTTAAATGCTAATATTATATTTTAGTTTAAATTTTTAGAAGTGCATATGTATATAAGAGTATTATCCAAAAATAAAAGCAATATCATAGAAAACCAATTCAACATCTATCCCACCCAAAATAGAATTTGTGTTAAATGGACATGTTATAGGTGATCAAAAATATTTCTTGAATTGAAAAGAATAAATTACTATTCACAGTACTTCTGTTGATAAAATAATTAAGAACAAGAAAATTAAATGATGCATCTTTTTATTACATTTCTTCATTTAAAAAAGAAACTTGAAATTTCTTTTTAGGAGAAACATTATTTTTACTACTCAATAATTAAATGGTATCTTTAGAGTATAGTTTCATATCCCTTCAAAGGGTAGTTATAAAATAAAGATACATACACACTTAAGTTCCAAATGAAAGGCTATATATCAATGATAGCTTTCACCAGTAATACTAGAGTTTCTAGAAAATTTCGATGACTATCACAGGTGAATGATTTTACTTAAGTCTATCATAAGCATACATCTTTCTAGACTATTTAAAATTTTGACTGTTTAATTACAGTGCTTTTTTGAGATTAGTAAGAAGACAAATTTGAACTATAAAAATAAACATATTCTGGGATATTCAGTTATTAAGTCAATAGCTATTGTGTATCTACTGTGTTTGAACTCTGCTTTGTATATTAGGGACCTAGAAGATAAGAGTCTCTACCTAGAGTAGTTCACAGTCTAGTGGGACAGATATTCAACACTTATGAAGCAAAACAGCACAGTAAAAGTGGAAGAAGCCCAGGAGGTACTGGAAGGGGGTGAGAAGGAGGAAAGGGAAGAACGGAGGCAAGTGTGTGACAGAGGAAGTGTTCACCAGTGAGGTAAGAGCAGGCAGGACTGAGACGTGCACTCTGGCGTGGGGCACCAGGAGACCCTACTGACCAGGGTTCTGTGCAGGACAAGCGCTGAAGCCTGAGTGCCCTGCAAGTGGAAACGACTGCTTTACAAGCACAGTTAGTCTTCAGGTATCTTTCAGATCTTAATGAGGGGTTGTTTTTCACATTTCAAGCATTCTGAATCTACTTCTTGCTCCTTACTCTCTCTCCATTAGCACCAGTTTTCTGCAGCCAACAGTTGGAAAATGTTGTTTGTTTTATTGCAAACCAGAAAAGGCCAAGAGAGAAAAATCTTAATACAATCCTTGTTGTTATTGGCAGCCAAATCATGGGAATTATAGGAGTGAGTTACCAACCTCCACAAGAACTTGGGGGAAAAAATGAAGCATAAAATCAACAAAAGAAGATGAGTCCAAAAATAATATATTAATATCACTTCAAAGAGACACAAATGCACCCAGGCTGGCAACACTATGTTTAACTAGTTAAATATATTAACATGTCTAAAGAATAAACATATTTGTGTGAAGGGTATTGGTAGACAACCATGAAAAGACAGAAAAAGAATGAAATAGGCAAACTTGAGTAGTGCCAGCCCAGGAGAGGTTCCTATTAAGATGAACATTAGTAGAGTGGACCAAAAGCAGAATACACTGTTGGAGAATGTGTCTTGACTATTGGATTTTGGACCTTCTGATGAAGCTACCCAATTATGAATGAATGAATTTAACATTTGCTTGTTGAACCTCTGTTACTGCCAAGCACTGGGAACATGAAAGTAAACAAAGTTTACAATCTAGGGACGTTATAGTGCTGAATGTTAAGTGCTATACTGAGGAATATGTAGGTTACTATGAGAATACATTGAAAAGGGAACTTTAGGGCATAGGAAAATAATGAGAGAAGCCTTTCTTCTACTCTGGAAAGCACAGGCCTGGAGGTAACAGGGAGCAAGACAAACATTCTAGAAATTAAACAATATTCAGTCTAAACAGAGTCAGGAGTACAAAACAGTTAATGCACACTGCATTCCTCAGGAAGCAGATTCTGAGACTGAGATTAGTGTGGGGGAGGGCTATTAGAGAGCACTCTTTACTAGGGAGTATGGAAGGTTAGGAAGGAAACAGGACTGAACGGAGAAAAGCTGGGCTGTGATGCAGTGTCAGCAGAGGGATCAGCTAAAGCCACAAGGGCTCTCGAGCTGAGATGGCCCTCAGAGAGTTCCAAGTTGAGATAATGGGACCAGGTCTTCATTTCTCCATGTGGACCAGTCATTGAATGAAAGTACTTTGGGGAATGGAGAGTGGCATGGCGGTGTGTGAGAGAATTCTCTTTAACTAAGGCAGTTCTGAAAAGGGATGACAGCTGAGGGCTATCTGCCAACAATAGTCCCAGAAGCCAGCAGAATAAAGCTACAATCCTCAAGACAGATCTGGTAGCTGACTTACAGTACAATTGCATGACACGTGGGAGATAAAGCAGGGAAGGTGAGCCAAGATCACATCATGAAGGGCATTGTAAGTCGTGTTAGGGACTTTGGATTTTACATAGGAAAACAAGGTGGCCAGTGCGGAGTTGTGCTTAAAATAGTGACATATGAAGATTTGTGCTTTCACTATGGCAGGAGTATTGTTCAGGGTAGGAAAAGAAATTGAAAGGACAAAATTGGAGGAAAATAAGATTGCATTTGGAAACTCTTGAAAGAATTCAGAAGAGAGATGGCAGTGACTTGACTGAGGAGGCTATGGCAGTAAAGATGGAGAACAGCAATGGATTTGAAATAAAGTTCAATCACAGAATAAAATGAATTAGGTTGCTGATTTGATTGAAGGTGCCAAGGAAGAAGTACAAAACTTACCAATTAAATGATGGTGGTGTCATTCATCAAGCCAAGAACCACCAGAGATAGGGCAGGGCCCAGTGGCAAGCCCAGTTTTGGAATCATAGATGTTACATATCTGTGGTACATACAAGTGGTAAGTGGTTATATCTATAGGTCAGGAAGAAAGGGGAAAATGTGGGCCTCCACATTTTTGTTTTTGCCTACAACTTAAAAATAATAAATCATCCAGAAGGAAAAGGGAAATCTCCTATAGGACAAAAAATGCTTGAGACTATAAAGGAGGAGTCCAAAAAAGGTGACAAAGATAGAGCAGGCAAAGATGCAGGAGAAAAACCGATGGAGAATGATGAGTAAGACATAAGGGAGACAATGGGCTCAAGGGGGAAATCTGCCACCGTGTCTAACATTCCTGGTAGAGAGATTGGGGGTTCCCTTGCCAAGAGCTGTACTAGGAGAGTAACGTGGACTGAAGCCAGAGCCACAGTGGGCAGGAGTCAGTGAGTTGAACTCTAGCAAGAAAGCATATATCCTGGAGGTGGTATTGAAGTGGCATCAAGAATGGGGTATTCTGTATCGTTTAATGATACAGAAACAGCAAAGGCCAGGAGGAGATAATTTATTGAAGGAACTCCAAGTGGAAGCCCTGTTGCTCACAGGATCTGGAGTATAAATAACAGGGTTGGAATTAACCTCAGGGAGATTTTGGAGTAACCTAAAGGAAGGAGGAAGGGTCATTATGGAGGCAGGTAAGTTTGTAGGTAGAATAGCAGGAAATAAGAAGAGTCCCCATTGTAATAGTAGGACACCTGTGAGATTGTCTGTGAGGGTGAAGGATGGGAACATGTTGGAGTTGGGGATTAGAAGAAAGAAAGCTTTGAATTCGTATTGAATGGGAAAATACCTTAATTGAGTAGCTTGTTGCTTCTAAACATTTAAATAATCTAGTCGCCTGATTTCATGCTCAGCAAACCACTAGTGTTTATAAGCTGATTTCCCTGTAGTTTTCTCAAAAATTTTTAGTTATTAATGTGATTGTTGTTATGATTACTGAGAAGAACTGTACTATGCAGGATGATACATGAATTCTGGTCCTCGTGGCAGTTATGTTTCTTACTGTAATCAGTACATTAACATTTTTGCTTCATACTACTTGGAAAGCTAAGTTTGCTTTGTGTGAATGCCCTTGAATAAGTTCAGTGTGAATGCGTTGTCCGTATAGGCCAAGTATCTGCACCAGCAAATTCAGGAGCACAGGGCGACATGCCAGCTTTGCCATGTACTCTGGGAGAAGGCCCCCTTGGAGGAGAGCCAACCAGTTGTTTTTGTCTTCCGCTGTCTTGAATTTCATATATTCTTTTAAGCTCTCCAGTATCAATTATGGGACACATCCAAAACCAGAGCTAAACTAGAAGTAAATTTGAAAGCATTACAACAAGATATAGAGAACAGTTTAAGTCCATTACAAAATAGTAGAGTCAGAAAGGGAAAGTTTTAACAAAAAGCAGAATAAAACTTCTGATTTGTTGTCAAGGTGACCACCTTCTTCTCTGAAGGCATACCAATTCATTCCTTCATTGACTCATTTAGTTTATAAGTATTGATTACCCACGGCCTACTGGGAAGATGGTTATAATCAAGTGAGATTAGCTCCTTTCCCTACAGTATCTACTGCCAAATACTGCCAAGATGAAAAGTGTACAGAGGGAATAATAGAATGGAATAGAGTAGAAAGTGTACTTAGCTATGTCAATCTCTCGTGATAAATTTCTTCTGTGATTCAATCCAATTATTCAACAATTGACAAAGATTAACCAAAAAATCTTGTGCCATATTTCACAGAAAATAATACTAAGGTACTAAAAAAAATCTTTTAAAAAGGAAATAGTGTTTCTTGAAAAGAAAATCAGATAAGACATTAAGGAATCATCATCTTTATTTTTCTAATTTGAAGAATAAACAGAAGAGAATGATAGCATTTCTATTCAACAAGTTAGTACAAATGTTGCAACTAAAAGGTAAGTCTCAATAATAAAAAATAATAAATAATAAGTTAATATAAACATCCAGAGTAGGGTTTTATCATTAAAATATATCATGTCCTTTAGGAATATAGCAAAGTCTTTAGTACAAGTTCTTTAGAATACTTACAAAGCAAATCACAGGGGTTCCATACAATATAGAATACACACTTCACCATATTCTGTAACATAGACCTGGCAAGGATAAGAGAAATAGAGAAGATGGAATATAACTCAACCATAAAAAAGAATGAAATAATGCCATTTGCAGTAACATGGGTGAACCTAGAGATTATCATACTTTACTAAGTAAAGGAAGACAGGGAAAGACATATTATATGGTATGGTCTATAAAAAAATATGATATAAAATGTAAATACACCCCCAGACACAGAAAACAAACTTAGACTTACCATAGCAGAAAGTTTGGGAGGGGGATAAACTAGAAGTTTGGAATTAATATAAACACACTACTAGACATTAAATAGGTAAACAGCAAGGACCTACTGTATACATAGGGAACTATACTCAGTGTTGTTTAATCATCTGCAAGAAGTAATCTGAAAAAACATAGATATATATGTGTATATATAGCTGCATCAATTTGCTGTACATCTGAAAGTAACACAACATTTCGAATCAACCATACTTTATACTTAAAAAAATAAACACGAGAAAAAGAGAAAATGAAAGCAGTAACAGAAGTTCTGCTGGCAACATAAGCTAAGTCAAGTTTTTTACTGTCATGCATTCACACACACACGCACACATGTTCTATTTATAAATGATCCGAAAGAGGGCTAAAAAATCTTTAAAAAGCTAAGATCTTAATGCCCAGAACACTTAGTACAGCAGAGAGAAGAAAAGGAAACAGAAATCACAGCTTGCAGATGTGGAACTAGCTATGAGACAGTGACTATGCCCCTCAAGTGTGGGGTATTTCTTCGTACTTCTGGTTCAAGGACATTATGAAAACATCCTGGGCAAAGTTTAAAGTCATTTTCCTCCGTATTGAGTGAGCAATGCTTATGTAGTGCATTGCTACATAAATTTCTTGTCACAGATGGGAATAAAAGAGTGGATGGGGCACTGGAGATAAAGGGACACAAAATTTATTTGAGTACCTATATATGTGCTTGCCAAGTCACTTCAGTCATGTCTGACTCTTTGCGACCCTATGAACTTTAGCCCCGCAGCCTTCACTGTCCTTGGGATTCTCCAAGCAAGAACACTGGAGTGGGTTGCCATGCCCTCCTTCAGGGATCTTCCCACCCAGGAATCAAACCTGCTTCTCCTGCATTGACAGGCAGGTTCTTTATCACTAGTGCCACCTGGGAAGCCCAAGCACCAACAAATCCTACTTTATTCATGGCATTTTACATACGTAACATGTTTAAGTTCAGCAACCCTAAGAGGTAGCTATTACTCCTATTTTTCAAAAAATAGCGTTAGAGAAGTAACACCATACACAAAGATAAACTCAAAATGGACTAAAGACCTAAATGAAAGACCAGAAACTATAAAACTCTTAGAGAAAAACATACGCAGAGCACTTGATAGCATAAATCAATGCAAGATCCTCTATGACTCACCTCCTAGAATAACGGAAATAAAAACAAAAGTAAACAAGTGGGAACTGATTTAAAAAGCTTTTGCACAGAAAAGGAACCTATAAGCAAGGTGAAAAGACAACCCTCAGAATGGGAGAAAATAATAGCAATTGAGACAACTGACAAAGGATTAATTTCCAAAATATACAAGCAGCTCATACAACTCAGTACCAGAAAAACAAACAACCCAGTCCAAAAGTGGGGAAAAGACCTAAAAAGACTTTTCTCCAAAGACGACATACAGATGGCCAACAAACACATGAAAACATGCTCAACATTGCTCATTATTAGAGAAATGCTAGTCAAAACTACAATGAGATATCACCTCACACCAGTCTGAATGACCGTCATCAAAAAGTCTACAAATGATAAATGCTGGAGAGGATGTGGAGAAAAAGGAATGCTCTTTGCACTGTTGGTGGGAATATAAATTGATACAGCCACTATGGAAGACGGTTTGGATATTCCTTAAAAAATGAGGAATAAAACCATCATTTGACACAGCAATTCCACTCCTAGGCCTATACCCTGAGAAAACCAAAACTGAAAAATACAGATCTATCCCACTGTTCATTGCAGCACTATTTGCAATAGCTAGAACATGGAAGCAAGAACATAAATGTCCACTGACAGATGAATGGATAAAGAAGTTGTGGTACACATCCACAATTTTCCAGTAATTAATGGAGTATTACTCAGCCATAGAAAGGAACACATTTTTTAGTTATTCCAAATGAGGTGGATGAACCTAGAACCTATTATACAGAGTGAAGTAAGTCAGAAATAGATAAATATCATATTCTAATGCATATATACAGAATATAGAAAAATGATACTAAAGAGTTATTATTTACAGGGCAGCAATGGAGAAGCAGACATAGAGAATAGATGTACAGACATGGGGAGAGGAGAGGAAAGGGTGAGATGTATGGAAAGAGTAACATGGAAACTTACATTATCATATGTAAAATAGATAGCCAATGGGAATTTGCTGTATGGCTCAGGAAACTCAAACAGGGGCTCTGTATCAAACTAGAGGGGTGGGATGGAGAGGGAGATGGGAGGGAATTTCAAAAGGGAGGGGCTGTATATATACCTATGGCTGATTCATGTTG
This sequence comes from Odocoileus virginianus, assembly GCF_023699985.2. Classification (NCBI taxonomy): domain Eukaryota; kingdom Metazoa; phylum Chordata; class Mammalia; order Artiodactyla; family Cervidae; genus Odocoileus; species Odocoileus virginianus. Next base: position 37,536,373 of record NC_069697.1, read on the forward strand.
AGGTTTGACAGAAAACAACAAAATTCTGTAAAGCAATTATCCTTCAATAAAAAATAAAATTTAAAAATAGTGTTAGAGAAGTTACAAATTCCCTAAGTAAGATACGGAGCTGGGGTTCAAATATATAACTGTGCAAAATGCTGGCACAATGAAACACAAGCTGGAATCAAAATTGAGGGGAGAAATATCAATAACATCAGATATGCAGATGACACCACCCTTATGGCAGATCTTGAAGAGGAAGTAAAGAGCCTCTTGATAAAGGTGGAGAAGAGAGTGAAAAAGCTGGCTTAAAGCTCAAACGATTCAAAAAACTAAGGAGGTGGCATTCAGTCCCGTCAGTTCAGTTCAGTTCAGTAACTCAGTCTTGTCCATCTCTTTGCGACCCCATGGTCTGCAGCACACCAGGCTCCCTGTCCATCACCAGCTCCCAGAGCTTGCCCAAACTCATGCGCATTGAGTCTGTGATGCCATCCTATCATCTCATCCTCTGTCGTACCCTTCTCCTCCCACCTTCAATCTTTCCCAGCATCAGGGTCTTTTCTAATGAGTCAGCTCTTCGCATCTGGTGGCCAAAGGATTGGAGCTTCAGCTTCAGCATCAGTCTTTCCAATTAATATTCAGGATTGATTTCCTTTACAATTGACTGATTTGATCTCCTTGCAATCCAAGGGACTTTCAAGAGTCTTCTCCAATACAGTTCAAGAGCATCAGTTTTTTGGCACTCAGCTTTCTTAATGGTCCAACTCTCACATCCATACACGACTACTGGAAAAACCATAACTTTGACTATGTGGAGCTTCATCAACAAACTAATGTCTCTGTTTTTTAATATACTGTCTAGGTTTGTCATAGCTTTTCTTCCAAGGGGCAAGTGTCTTTTAATTTTATGGCTGCAGTCACCATCTGCAGTGATTTGGAGTCCAAGAAAATAAAGTCTGTCACTGTTTCCATTGTTCCCATCACTTCATGGCAAATAGATGGGGGAAAAAATGGAAACAGTGACAGTCTTTATTTTCTTGTGCTCCAAAACCACCGTGGATGAGGACTGCAGCCATGAAATTAAAAGACACTTGCTCCTTGGAAGAAAAGCTGTGACAAACCTAGACAGCATATACAAAGCAGAAACATGACTGTGCCAGCAAAGGTTCATCCAGCCAAAGCTATGGTTTTTCCAGTAGTCATGTACAGATGTGAGAGTTGGACTATAAAGAAAGCTGAGCACTGAAGAACTGATGCTTTTGAACTGTGGTGTTGGAGAAGACTCTTATGTGTCCCTTGGACTGCAAGGAGGTCAAACCAGTCAATCCTAAAGGAAATCAGTCCTGAATATTAATTGGAAGGACTGATGCTGAAGCTGAAGCTCCAATCCTTTGGCCATCTGATGGGAAGAGCTGACTCATTAGAAAAAACCATATTGCTGGGAAAGATTGAGGGCAAAAGGATAATGGGACAACAGAGGATGAGGTGATTTGGTGGCCTCACTGCTCAATGGACATGAGTTTGGTCAAACTCTGGGAGATAGTGGAGGACAGGGAATCCTGGCATGCTGCAGTCCATGAGGTTCCAAGGAGTCAAACATGACTGAGTGACTAAACAACAGCAACAACTGGAAGTCATTCTCACCAGGAAGTGCTGGGCTGTGGACAGTCGTCACTCTGTATAGTCAGAAAGGGAGAGACCCCCAGTGATACGGCAGATCTGGGGCCCAAATCATGATTGCAATGTTTGTTAGCATTTGCCTTAGCTGAAAGCATATCAGATAAGAGTCTCTGTGACTTTGACTTGTGATTTAGAGTCCACAAAAGGAGACAACTTGTCTTAAAAATGGAGAGCTAAATTTGGATTCCCATACAGTTAATTTACACATCATAAAATGTAACCTATATTTTATTGTCCACACCAGACTAGGGATCAACAGAGACAAGCATCAGTTCTCCGGAGCTGTCATCCCCTGATTTGGGCCAATGTCAGTTCCTTCATGGTCTTCCAAACATGCCTGGAGCCCCCAGGATGTATATCACATGTGTTCCCCAAAGTATTCTTTTGACTACCAAGTAGAAACTAACTTACTCTTTTTCTTTTCTTCCTTGGTTAGATTATAAACTCCATGATACTCCATGAGTTTTTTTCACTCCTGTGCTCACAGAGTTTTAGTCCTTTTTTTTTCCATAAGGGAAATTGTGTTCTTCATGGAAAAGCATTTTATTTTAAATTTAGCGGTGTGCACATGTCAATTCCAAACTCCCAATCTAACCCTTTTAATGGCTGAGTAATATTCCATTGTGTATATGTACCACATCTTCTCTATCAATTCATCTGTCAATGTATATTTAGGTTGTTTCCATGTCTTGGCTGTTGTAAACACTGCTGCAATGAACACTGGGATTCATGTCTTTTCAGATCAGGTTTTTCTCTGGATAAATGCCCAAGAGTGGGACTGCAGGATCATATGATAGCTCTATATTTAGTTTTTTAAGAAACATTCATGGGATTTCCTAGGTGGCTCAGGTAAGGTATCTGCCTGCGATGGGCTGTGCTCCCTGGGTCAGGAAGATTCCTGGAGAAGGAAATGGTAACCCACTTCAGTATTCTTGCCTGGGAAATCCCATGGACAGAGGAGCTAGGTGGGCTACAGTCCATGGGGTTGCAAAGAGATGGACATGACTGAGTGACTGAGCACAGAGAGAATCTCCATACTGTTCTCCACAGTGGGTGTACCAATTTACATTGCCACCAATAGACTGTGTGTGGGGTGGGGGGAGGGTTCTCTTCTCCCCACTCCCTCTCCAGCATTTATCATTTGCAGATTTTTCTGTGATGACATTTCTGACCAGTGTGATATGAGGTATTTTTGATTTAAAGTGTTGCCTGGCCAATTCTATGTCTCCTTTAAAGAAATATCTCGTTAGATCTTCTGCCTATTTTTTGACTGGGTGGTTGTTTCTTTGATATTGAGCTGCATAGGCTGTTTATAAATTTTGGTGACTAATTCTTTCTCATTTCATTGTTTGCAAATATTTCCTCCCAATCTATGGGTTGTCTTTTCCTTTATTTTTATTATATTTATTTATTGGATAATTATTTTTTAGTTGAAGGATAATTGCTTTACAGAACTGTGTTGGTTTCTGCCAAAGATCAACATGAATCAGCCATAGGAATACATATGTCCCTTCCCTCTGGAACCTCCCGCCCACCTCCCTCCCTATCTCACCTCCTAGGATGTTACAGAGCCTATAGGTTGTTTTTTCATTTTGTTTGTAGTTTCCCTTGCTGTGAAAAAGCTTTTAAGTTTTAATTAGGCCCCATTTGTTTGGTCTTTGTTTTTATTTCCATTGCTCTGGGAGACAGGTCAAAAAAGATTTTGCTGTGATTTATGTCAAAGGGTGTTCTATGTTTTCCAATGCTGTCTTGAGAAGGAGAGCTGGAGGAATCAGGCTCCCTGACTTCAGACTGTAATTATGAAGCTACAGTCATCAAGAGAGCATGGTACTAGTGCAAAAATGAAATATAAATCAGTGAAACAGGATAGAAAGCCCAGAAGTAAACCCATTTATGGCCAATTAATCCACAATAAAGGAGGCAAGCCTTTTACAGGCTTGGACTAGGAGCAGGACCAGAAAACTGGAGCCCATTCAACCATTTCCTAGATCACATATAACTCTGTGAAAATCACTCAGTTGTGTCTGACTCTTTGTGATCCCATAGAGTATACAGTCCATGGAATTTTCCAGGCCAGAATACTGGAGTGGATAGCTGTTCCCTTCTCCAGGGGATCTTCCCAACCTAGGGATCAAACCCAGGTCTCCCGCATTGTTGGTGGATTTTTTACCAACTGAGCTACCAGGGAAGCCCTATAAAACTCTGATTCTGGGCAAAAAACTTCAAAGAAGGATCCAGACCCTAAATGACAGAGATTTAATGCCGTTCCATCCAGTGGAACAGCCACTCATAGTTAGAAATCAGCTATGTTAAAAAAAAAAAATAAAGATAGTGAAAATATTTACATGACTAAGTGTGCCATCTGAGATTTGATCCTGCTAATACAACTTCTAAATTTTAAATGTAAAAATTCTTTAATGCTTCTGCAATGAACTCATTCATTTAGCAAATACTTACTGAAGGACTCCTAAGTAAGTGCCAGGCATTTGGGATAAAATGATGAAGAGGAGTTATACACCAAATCTTTCAGCCTAGCAGCAGGATAATCTAATAAGTGAAATTAAATACAGTATACTAAGAATAATGATAAAGTAAGAGAAACAGAAAAGATATAGGAGACCACCTAACTCAGAGATTCACACAAGAGAATGTTCCCCCAGGAAGAGTCCTGAGAGAAAGAATACACTGAATACTGGAGAAACTAAGATAAACATGGTGTTTAAGGTGGGCACTGGTCAGAATGAATGAGTCCATAGAGGCCACCCAAGGTCCAAGTCACTGAAGGCCTTGAAAACAGAATTAAAAGATTTGGGCATTTAATTTGTTGCTCCAGCTTTTCATAACTGCAAATTTTGATCAAATTTCTAAAGAAGTTTTCTTTCTCTAGTTGCCTTTCCATATATACTGGTTACTGATTCAGCAGGAATAGACTCTCCAATATGTAAATTTTCTGGTTAATATTTCCATTTGTGCAAGAGCTGTGCCATGCAGCAGGCAGTAAGAGAAATCTTGAGTCTCAAGTGTTTTTAACCAGAAAAGGGCCATTTCCAATCTGGCTATTACCTGAAGATAGGCTCTTATTGCCCAGGACTCATTTATCTCTGTTTCACTTCCTTTGTTGCAATATCAAACAGCCCCATGATTGCGGCAGCTCAGGTCCACTTCTGTTTAAAATAAGGAAGAGGAAATATGCTTCTACTTTCATTTTAGGTTTATATCATCACCTTTTAATATTCCACTTCTGAAAATGAGTCTACCTTCAAAAACTAACCAGATTAACTGATTTACCAGGTTTGGCAGAAGTCTCACAACCCACCCAGAACTACACAGGGTCAGGCAATGTGGAAATAGGCACTGGTGGATGGTTTGCTCAAGGGTAGGTACACTGAGCCTTCCTAAAATGAAAATCTTATATGATCATTTTTTTTCATTTATTTTTATTAGTTGGAGGCTAATTACTTTACAATATTGTAGTGGTTTTTGCCATACATTGACATGAATCAGCCATGGATTTGCATGTGTTCCCCATCCCGGTCCCCCCTCCCACCTCCCTCTCCACCCCATCCCTCTGGGTCTTCCCAGTGCACCAGCCCCGAGCACTTGTCTCATGCATCCAAACTGGGCTGGTGATCTGTTTCACCCTTGATAATATACATGTTTCGATGTTGTTCCCACAGAACATCCCACCCTCACCTTCTCCCACGGAGCCCAAAAGTCTGTTCTGTACATCTCTGTCTCTTTTTCTGTTTTGCATATAGGGTTATCATTACCATCTTTCTAAATTCCATATATATGTGTTAGTATACTGTATTGGTCTTTATCTTTCTGGCTTACTTCACTCTGTATAATGGGCTCCAGTTTCATCCATCTCATTAGAACTGATTCAAATGAATTCTTTTTAATGGCTGAGTAATATTCCATGGTGTATATGTACCACAGCTTCCTTATCCATTCATCTGCTGATGGGCATCTAGGTTGCTTCCATGTCCTGGCTATTATAAACAGTGCTGTGATGAACATTGGGGTACACATGTTTCTTTCAGATCTGGTTTCCTCGGTGTGTATGCCCAGGAGTGGGAAAAATCTTTCAACCATATCATTAGCATTTGGAAAATTTAAAACCATTTAAACATTAACTTTGTAGTTACTGGTTCAAATGCAAGAGGCATTAGCTTAATGATAACTAAAATTTCCATCTTACAAAGGCTGGAAAGATTCCAGTGGATACCCTACCTGTTCAGGGCAGTTGAATGAACAAATCATTGTTATTTAGCTGAATTTATAGGCACAGTTTATAATGGAGATGTAGGTTACAATTTAATGAAAGTTACAAACATTTGAGACAAACAGTGGATCCAAAAACATATCTCAAACTGTTTTTTATACTCCTGAATGGTATGAAGCAAATTGAAAAAAAGTCACATACACAATAATCTCATAGCCAAGCAAAGACTGACAGAGTAACAGGCAGAAATGCTAGAGGCCCCCAGATGGAGGAAATGGGCTGCGTGTCAGACATTTTTTCTCTCTCTTGAGTGGCAGGAGGAAACAAAATACAAGTGTCAGATTTTTTTCCCTTCTCTATACAAAATTTAAAGGAGGTTTCTTTTAAAATTCTGTGTTGCCATGATGACACCTGGTTCCACCCGAACTTAACTTTTCTCAAAACTTGAGCTAACCAATGCGTTTTTCTTATGGAAATGTTTTTATTAAGCTACATTAATGAACTATGTATTTACCCTAGACTCTGTCTTTCTTCAAATCGTTTTCGCCTAAGACTCAATCGATAATGGATCAACAAACTAGCATGTTATACTCATACAAATGTTCTCTTAAGCTATGTTAATGAGACTATGTATTTGCTTGGAAATCTGCCTTTCTTGAAGATTCATGCCAATCATTTTATGGCCTAGGATGACTCGTCTTGTGCCAATGTTATCTCAAAATGCATGATGTGGGTGAGGGACCTGGTGCCACTCTCTGAGTTTTGAGACATTTCCTTTCTCTAATTAGCAGCCTGCTAGGAGGTGAATAACTTCCTGCTAAAGACTAGCAGGGAGGCAGTCTTTCTGCCCCCTTCTGATGTCTTTGTCAGAAGCTTTCTCTATGTCTTTTATACTGTAATAAAACTTTATTACACAAAAGCTCTGAGCTATCAAGCCCTGGATCAAATTCCTCTCCTCCGGAGACCAAGAATCCCAGTGTCATTCATGGTTCAGCAACAACCTTTCAAGATTAAAATTAGTTTATAAAGTGATATGCTTTTGAGCTCACTTAGCTTGATAATTTATCTACTGCATTGTTATATTGAACTTAGCTTGCATGAATTCTACTTGAGATCCATGATATGGGCTGCTACCGAGTTGAGTTTATGTAAATGCCATATTTTCCCTGCTCTGTAATGTCCAATAGTGCTGTCCACCAGGTCCTCATGACATAGGCTAATATTACCCAGTGGTGTCTAAAACCTAACCATGTAGTCTGGTCTTATAGGAGTAAAACAGACAGCCTTTGTCAAGGGTCCTGCCTGGCCATAGATGTTTGATCAGTTTTAGTCCCTAGTTCTTGAAAGCCAGTAAATTTGCAGTTTGGTTGGAGTCACCGGCATAATTTACCAACTCTTTGATTTCAATTGTGTCTGTGAGGTGGGAGCCATCATACACTCTGGTCATTTTCCAGGGTAAGAGACAAGACCAAACATTTAATGATTCAGCATTGCTGTGTGACACAGGAGAAGCAGAGCTTTAACCCACAGTTACTCAGGATTTTATTGTGATTCTTTTAATGTGAGACACATTTAAAGCCAGAGTTTGAGCAAACTGGGTCTTTGTGACCTCTTACATTAAATAAGCAAAGGGGGAGAAAATCTTTCATTTCAACAAGCTTGTAAGCTTTGGAACCTCTAGACAAAATAACTGGAAGTTAGGGGTTATAGAAAAGTAAACAAGGGAATTCCCTGGTGTTTGCACTTCCCCGTGTGCAGGTTGGATCTCTGATTGGGAAACTAACATCCCTCAAGCCCTGAGGTGGAGCCAAAACAAAAGAAACAGCAAGTATAGCACCAGAACTCTACTCAATATTATCAGTAACCTATATACGAAAAGGATGAATTATACATATATATGTATATTCACTTTGCTTTGCACCCAAAACTAACACAACATCGTACATCAACTATGTGCTATGTGTTGTACTTAGTCGCTCAGTGGGGTCTGACTCTTTGGGACCCCATGGACTGTAGCAGGCCAGGCTCCTCCGTCCATGGGGATTCTCCAGGCAAGAATACTGGAGTGGGTTGCCATGGCCTCCTCCAGGGAATCTTCCCCTCCCAGGAATCAGACCCAGGTCTCCTGCATTGCAGATGATTCTTTACCATCTGAGCCACCTGTACTCCTATAAAAACTAAATAAAAATTAATTAATTATTTTAAAGTAATCAATTAAATTGCTAGACTTATAGTAGAGATTAATGCTATAAGAAAATAAATTATAGTGTTGGAATATTATATTCATCTGAGTTTTATTAAAAAGGCGCATTCTTTCTGAAGTTAAAATATAAAGCTTCTGATTAAACCAAGCTCAACAAATATCCTGAAATAAGATTGTAACAGTTCAGTTCAATTCAGTCGCTCAGTGGTGTCCGACTCTTTGCGACCCCATGAACCGCAGCACGCCAGGCCTCCCTGTCCATCACCAGCTCCCAGAGTCCACCCAAACCCATATCTATCTAGTCAGTTATGCCATCCAACCATCTCATCCTCTGTCGTCCCCTTCTCCTCCTGCCCTCAATCTTTCCCAGCATCAGGGTCTTTTCAAATGAGTCAGGTCTTTGCATCAGGTGGCCAAAGTATTGGAATTTCAGCCATGAAATTAAAAGACACTTGTTCCTTGGAAGAAAAGCTATGACAAAGCTAGACAGTATATAAAAAAGCAGAGACATCACTTTGCCAACAAAAGTTCATCTAGTCAAAGGTATGGTTTTTTCAGTAGTCATGTATGGATGTGAGAGTTGGACCATAGAGAAGGCTGAGACCGAAGAATTGATGCTCTTGAACTGTAGTGTTTGAGAAGACTCTTGAGAGCCCCTTGGACTATGAGGAGATCAAACCAGTCCATCCTAAAGGAAATCAGTCCTGAATATTCATTGGAAGGACTGATGCTGAAGCTGAAGCTCCAATACTTTGGCCACCTGATGAAAGGAGTCGATTCATTAGAAAAGACACTGATGCCAGGGAAGATTGAAGGCAGGAGGCAAGGGGGCAACAGAGGATGAGATGGTTGGATGGCATCACTCACTCAATGGACATGGGTTTGATGAAGCTCTGGGAGATGGTGAATGACAGGCAGTCCTGTCATGCTGCAGTGCATGGTGTCCAAAAGAGTCAAACACAACTCAGCAACTGAAAAAAACAATGTTAACAAAGTAGTTTGCAATATAACAACAGTAGAGCTCTTAAATTCAACTGGGAAAAAGGATTTATGTAGTTTCATTAACAGAAACAATAACCACTCCCTCCCCAAAAACCTTAGGCATTTTCCTAATAAGAAATGTGTTCAGTGTCTATTAAACACATAAATACATAGAGAAAACATTCTCAAACTTTTTAAAACACATGATGACTTGAAATATATGGATATTCCATGTTTCTGGATGAAATAATTTTTTAAAAGATCTATAAAGCTTTTAATTCATTAAATCAAAATAATTTGCAAATTAATTTACAAGTATAACATAATCCCAATTAAAATGTCACTGGATTTATTAGTGCAATTACATTTATTTTAAAAATACATCTACAAAGGCACGTGAGAAAAACTGATAAAATTTTGAAAAAAGAAAATTTTGAGAGAAAATTTGTTCTATTAGATATTAAAATATTTTGCAAGGCAAAAACAATAGAAGAGTAGACAATTGTTGCTAATATTGTTAAACAATGGTACAGAATTAATAAATCTAAAACAGAATTTAGTGTATATGGAAACTTAGTACTGATCAGAGAAACCTTATGAATTAACAGGGAAGAAATAAATTTTTAAATAGTTTTGTATAAACTCAAGTTATTCAATGGAAGTAACAAATTTATTTCTCACATTAGAATAAACATCAGAATAAATTCTAGACAGATTATGAGACTAAATATAAAAAATAAAAATGTAAAAGTGTTTTCTGAGTATAAAATTTTTTAAACTCTACTATAAAGGACAATATTATATTCAATTGAATTTTAAATGTTTAACTACTGTGCATACAAATACACTAAACTTTTACTTGGTAAAGGAAAAACAGAGGGAATATATTTGCAAAATATATGGTGGATAAAAACTTAATATTCTTTCTTCTTTCCTATTCTTTCTTTCCTTCAACAAACATTATTAAATTCTGATTAGTCCTGTGTAGGAATTGAAAATGCTGCTGCTACCCAAAAGTTACTGTGTATGGGAAGAACTGTAGAAAAATGTTCTCCTGATTGTTGCAAATTGGGAAATGATCTCAGCTCCGTGAATTGTCCTCAGTTGATGCCCGTGGGCAAGACACATGTACAACTCTGTTTGGGAACTCTCCAGTTCTCCTGCCAAACCACCAAAAACGTCAAGTGAACATTACTTATAAGCAGGCAAGGCAGAAGAGGTTAGGGGGCACTTAAACCTGAGCTGAGGCTTTAGGGAAGATAGCTGGGAGATGTGGAAATTAAATTGTAGGAAAATGTGCAAAATTTACACAGAGAGACACAACAGTGTAAGTGCAAAAATGAGATTCTCATTTTGTAAAGAGCTCTTATAACCAATAAAGGGAAAAATGGCATCACACAATAAAATTAGGCAAAATACATTGAAATTCATAAAATATTACTCAAAGACCAAGAAAAATTTCTCATTCTCCCAAGTAATCAAGGATATGCAAGTTGAACCAGAAATTCAGATGGCAATTTTTCTATAAACTTGAGTCAAAATCTCTGAAAGAACTTATACCCTTTATTCAAGTAATTGCACTTCTAAAATTCTATCAAATAAAACAAAAATGATAGAAGCACAAAGACATGTGTAAGGTTACTCATTGTTAAATTTTGTGTATGCTATTAAAATCAACTGATAAAAAGATAAACAAAAGGTAGTGTATCCAATCCAGTCAAGTCCGACTCTTTGCAGTCATGTCAGACTCTTTGGACTATAGTCCACCAGGCTCCTCTGTACATGAAATTTTCCAGGCAAGAATACTGGAGCAGGTTGCCACTCCCTAATCCAGAGGACCTTCAGGATTCAGGGATCAAACCTGTGTCTCTTGCATCTCCTGAATTTCCTGCAATGGCAGGCAGATTCTTTACCACTAGTGTCACCTGGGAAGTCCTGTGTACTCAATAGAATAAAGTTCTAGCACATGCTATACCATGGACGGTCCTTGAAAACATATGCAAAATGAAAGAAGCTAGTCACAAAAGACCAAATAAAGTAGTGATGGTTGCTTAGAGTTAGGGGCTGGGGAAGAAATGGGATGGATGGACAGTGGAGTGGTACTAAAAAGCATAGGGTTTCTTTCAAGATAATTAAAATGTTCTAAAATTGACAGTGGTGATGATTACACATATTGGTAAATATGTTAAAAGTTATTGAATTGTGTGCTTTATATGGATGAATTGTATGGTATGTGAATTATATCTCAATAAAGTTTTAAAAAATGATATGTATGATAGCAAATAATAAAAAAAGAAAGAAAAAAATCCTAATGTCCAAAATATTTTAAAATATTCAATATTTCTACCTAAATCTATCTATCTAATACCAACATTGGTTACCCAGCTATTTCTGAATGTTGGTATTTTGGGGTGATTTTTATCTCTTTTTTTCTCACTAAAACTCTTCTGTAGATGGAAGTGAAAGTGAAAGTCATTCAGTCGTGTCTGACTCTTTGCAACCCCATGGACTGTAGCCTGCCAGGCTCATCTGTCCATGGAATTCTCTAAGCAAGAATTCTGAAGTTGGTAGCTGTTCCTTCTCCAGTAGGCATCTGATTATTTTCTACAATTAAAGGAAATAACACATTAGGAAAAAAAGATTAAAACAAACTTGTAAAATTTAAGAAAATGCTCAAAACAAAACTTCTGAAAGGAAAATATAGGACCTATAAGTTAGAAAATTAGAAGTAGTTCACTGGATTTCTTTTTCTTTGGTTCTCTTTTTTAAATTGTGGGTAATATTTTACACAGTTAACTTTATGCCCTACACTTCCTGTGTGAGCCACAAGCTATTTTAAACTTCATTTCTCTCATGTTAGTCATTCAGAAGAAAAAGCAAGCTGTTTGTAAACGATATACAGCTCTAAAAATTCCATGTTCTTCTTGCAATTTCAACATTTTAAAAGAGAATGATTCAGTAATAAGGTTTCTAAATTGATGATTCACTTAGAAATGAAAAAACATAAATAACTACTAACAAAACATTTAAAACTATAACATACCTTCCTCTTGAAGTATGGAGTTTAAACCACTTAGAAGCAATGTTTTCTAAAACCATCTTCATCATTTCAAAATGGAAAGAACATATTGTGGTTATGTAAGGAAGTATCTATAATTTTAGAAATTTTTATGTAGGGGTGAAATAATATAATGTCTATCATTTGCTTTAAAATATTTCAGCAACACGAAAGAAAGGGGAAAATTGATGGATTAAATATATGTGGCAAAACTTTGATAATTCTTAATTTTGACATTCTTATATATTTAAGCTTATTTTGTGTTTTGAAAGTTTTCATAACAAAATATTTTTGAGTGGAAGGGACTTTTTAAAGTTCTTAAAAGACTGTAAACAGAATTAAAAAAAACAGATCAATAAAATATACTGCACGTAGAAGAAGTTTATAAATCTTAGTTAATATAAATATGCTAAAGACACATAAATTCATTTTCTGGTTCCAAACATCATTTTTTCCAAGTGGGAAAAAAGTTTAATTCTCAGTTGCAAATAAGAAGAGGTATGAGACTTTCTCTATATTGTTTGTCCTAAGAGGTAAAATTCTGACCAATGGACATAAACTAAAATGAGGAAAAATATTCCAGAGATGGACTAGATGGCCTTGGGAAGATGTAATTTACTACCCCTGAAAATGCAACTAGGAATTCCTTCTCTCAGAAAGTCAACTAGAGAAAGACTTGAACCATCAGATGTGGGGTTGGGTTAAAAGTTCTTTAACTTTGTTTTTCACCAGAGAGTCAGTGAGGCATAATAATAAGCTGGTTACACGGCTTATAATTATCAGGTTAATCATGCTCAACCTCTGGGCAGCTACAACAGAGTATCCATCTCTCGGGGTTGTTGTGAGGATTGAATGAGAAATGTATGGAAAGTGTTAGAACCCTACCTGGCCTATAGTAGGCACTATAAAATATTTTGCTTTTCTAACATCAAAAATAATAAACTTTATGACTATGATGATTAACATCATAGGCTTTGGTGTCAAATATCTGGTTTCTAACTCCAGTTCCACCACATAATATAATCTCCCTATCTCTCTTATTTAAACCTCAATTATTTTTATTTTCTTGATTTACTATTTCCTTTCTTTAGATTTTTCCATGCTAACCTCTAAATAACAAGTGTTAAAATTCAATACTAATTATTGAATTTTCCACAGTTTATTGTGATCCACACAGTCAAAGGCCTTGGCATAGTCAATAAAGCAGAAATAGATGTTTTTCTGGAAATCTCTTGCCTTTTCTATGATTCAGCAGATGTTGGCAATTTGATCTCTGGTTCCTCTGCCTTTTCTAAAACCAGCTTGAACATCTGGAAGTTCTCAGTTCACGTATTGCTGAAGCCTGGCTTGGAGAATTTTGATCACTACTTTACTAGCATGTGAGATGAGTGCAACTGTGGGGTAGTTTGAGCATTCTTTGGCATTGCCCTTTTTTGAGATTGGAATGGAATTTTCTAGTCCTGTGGACACTGCTGAGTTTTCCAAATTTGCTGGCATATTGAGTGCAGCACTTTCACAGCATCATCTTTTAGGATTTGAAATAGCTCAACTGGAATTCCATCACCTTCACTAGCTTTGTTCGTACTGATACTTTCTAAAGCCCACATTCCAGGATGCCTGGCTCTAGGTGAGTGATCACACCATTGTCATTATCTGGGTCATGAAGATCTTTTTTGTACAGTTCTTCTGTGTATTCTTGCCACCTCTTCTTAATGTCTTCTGCTTCTGTTAGGGCCATACCATTTCTGTCCTTTATTGAGCCCATCTTTGCATGAAATGTTCCCTTGGTGTCTCTAATTTTCTTGAACAGATCTCTAGTCTTTCCCATTCTATTGTTTTCCTCTATTTCTTTGCATCGATCGCTGAGGAAAGCTTTCTTACCTCTCCTTGCTATTCTTTGGAACTCTGCATTCAAATGGCTGTATATTTCCTTTTTTCCTTTGCTTTTCACTTCTCTTCTTTTCACAGCTATTTGTAAGGCCTCCTCAGACAGCCTTCTTTTTTTTTTTTTTTTTTTTTTGCATGTTTTTTTCCCTTGGGGATGGTCTTGATCTCTGTCTCCTGTACAATGTCATGAACCTCCATCCATAGTTCATCAGGTACTCTGTCTATCAGATCTAGTCCCTTAAATATATGTTTCACTTTCACTGTATAATCATAAGGGATTTGATTTAGTTCATACTTGAATGGTCTAGTTGTTTCCCCCACTTTCTTCAATTTAAGTCTGAATTTGGAAATAAGAAGTTCATGATCTGAACCATAGTCAGCTCCTGGTCTTATTTTTGCTGACTATATAGAGCTTCTCCACCTTTGGCTGCAAAGAATATAAACAATCTGATTTCGGTGTTGATCATCTGGTGATGTCCATTTGTAAAGCCTTGTGTTGTTGGAAGAGGGTGTTTGCTATGACCAGTGTGTTCTCTTGGCAAAACTCTATTAGCCTTTGCCCTGCTTCATTCTGTACTCCAAGGCCAAATTTGCCTGTTACTCCAGGTGTTTCTTGACTTCCTACTTTTACATTTCAGTCCCCTGTAATGAAAAGGACATCTTTTTTGGGTGTTAGTTCTAGAAGGTCTTGTAGGTCTTCATAGAATCATTCAACTTCAGCTTCTTCAGCATTACTGGTCGGGGCACAGACTTGGATTACCATGATATTGAATGGTTTGCCTTGGAAATGAAACAGAGATCATTCTGTCGTTTTTGAGTCTGCATTCAAGTACTGCATTTCAGACTCTTTTGTTGACTGTGATGGCTATTCCATTTCTTCGAAGGGATTCCTTCCCTCAGTAGTAGATATAATGGTCACCTGAGTTAAAATTCAACCATTCCAGTGCATCTTAGTTCACTGATTCCTAGAATGTCGACATTCACTCTTGCCATCTCCTGTTTGACCACTTCCAATTTGCCTTGATTCACGGACCTAACCTTCCAGGTTCCTATGCGATATTGCTCTTTACAGCATCAGACCTTGCTTCTATCACCGTCACATCCACAACTGGGTGTTGTTTTTGCTTTGGCTCTGTCTGTTCATTCTTTCTGGTGTATTTATCCACTGATCTCCAGTAACATATTGGGCACCTACCAACCTGGGGAATTCATTGTCCTATCATTGTCCTTTCAGTGTCCTATTTTTTTTGCCTTTTCATACTGTTCATGGGGTTCTCAAGGCACGAATACTGAAGTGGTTTGCCCTTCCCTTCTCCAGTGGACCACATTCTGTCAGACCTCTCCACCATGACCCGTCTGTCTTGGGTAGCCCCACACGGCATGGCTTAGTTTCATTGAGTTAGACAAGGTTGTGATCTGTGTGATCAGATGGGCTAGTGTCTGTGATTGTGGTTTCAGTTTGTCTGCCCTCTGAAGCCCTCTCTCAGTGCTTACCGTCTTACTTGGGTTTCTCTTATCTTGGACGTGGGGTAGCTCTTCACGGCTGCTCCAGTAAAGCCAACTGCTGCTCCTGACCTTGGACATGGGGTAGCTCCTCTCACCCACAACTGCTGACTGTGGACGTGGGGTATCTCCTCTCGCCCACAACTGCTGACCTTGGACATGGGGTAGCTCCTCTCGGCCACTGCTCCTGACTTTGGAAGTGGGGTATCTCCTCTCCACCACTCCTGCGCCACACAGCTGCTGCTCCCAAGAGATGGGAAGACCAGATAACCTGACCTGCTTCTTGTGAAACCTGTATGCAGGTCAGGAAGCAACAACTAGAACCAGACATGAAACAACAGACTGGTTCCAAATAGGAAAAGGAGTACGTCAAGGCTGTATATTGTCACCCTGCTTAGTTAACTTATATACAGAATACATCATGAGTAATGCTGGGCTGGGAGAAACAAGCTGGAGAGAAACAAGCTGGAATCAAGACTGCTGGGAGAAATATCAATAACCTCAGATATACAGATGACACCACCCTTATAGCAGAAAGGGCAGAAGAACTAAAGAGCATCTTGATGAAAGTGAAAGAGGAGAGTGAAAAAGTTGGCTTAAAGCTCAACATTCAGAAAACTAAGATCATGGCATCTGGTCCCATCACTTCATGGCAAATAAATGGGGAAACAGTGGAAATAGTGGCTGACTTTATTTTTGGGGGATCCAAAATCACTGCAGATGGTGACTGCAGCCACTAAATTAAACGACACTTACTCCTTGGAAAAAAAAGTTATGACCAACCTAGACAGCATATTAAAAAGCAGAGACATTACTTTGTCAACAAACGTCTGCCTAGTCAAGGCTATGGTTTTTCCAGTAGTCAAGTATGGATGTTAGAGTTGGACTATAAAGAAAGCTGAACACAGAAGAATTGATGCTTTTGACCTGTGGTGTTGGAAAAGACTCTTGAGAGTCCCTTGGACTGCAAGGAGATCCAACAAGTCCATCCTAAAGGAGATCAGTCCTGTGTGTTCATTGGAAGTACTGATGTTGAAGCTGAAACTTCAATGCTTTGGCCACCTGTTGCAAAGAGCTGACTCATTTGAAAAGACCCTGACGCTGGGAAAGATTGACGGCAGGAGGAGAAGGGGAGGACAGAGGATGAGATGCTTGGATGGCATCACCGACTCAATGGACTTGGGTTTGAGTAAACCCCCGGAGTTGGTGATGGACAGGGAGGCTTGGTGTGCTGCAGTTCATGGGGTCACTAATAGTTAGACACAACTGAGCGACTGAACTGAACTATTGAATGTATCCATGACACAGTATTGATACGCAATAAATGATGTTCATCTTATTACAACAATGGTGACATTCCTCCACTCAAAAATTGTATAATCCCAAGAAAAAGTTACTGAATGATACTAATTATTTTAATATTTGATTTCCAATAATGTATCTGTTAAAACTATTGTATACTGTGCTTGAAATTTACTTTAAGAATAGAAAACTTACTGCAGAGACAATTTACTGAGAGACACATTGATCATTAGCAGAGTTGAGGAACCCTTTGAATCTCCTGCCTGGACCTCTACCAGAGTTCAACCACTCACTGACTGGTACCAGTGTCATTACAGATAACTTATTCTCTCCAGAGTATCCACATCCTATTGCCAGGAGACTCGTCCAAAAGTAAAATCTCTGTGGTGCTTATGACTTATTTCAAGATCTTTGGGATAAAAGTTAAGAAACTTAAAATATGAGCATTTAACATATTTAAATATGCTGTTACAATTTCATCAGTATCTAAGGGGAAAACTGCCATTTAACAACAGCTTAAGATTTACTATTTTGTTGTTAAAGAGATATTTTCAAGTAAAATCTGTATAGTTTTCTCCATTACCCTGTAACTGAAGCAGAGTCGAAAACTGAGGGCACTTTTATTTAAAATAAGAAGCATGCAATTGGGCATCAGCATCTAGCTTAATGTTCTTCCTAAGGTTAGTGCAAAAAAAAAAAAAGCGAAATATAACTGAAAAATGTCCAAAATACATGACCTTTGCAATTTAGCAATATTAAAGATCTGTGTGTGATAGTGCTCAAGCAGTTGTGTCAACTCTTTGAGATTCTATGGACTGTAGCCCCCTGGCTCTCTTGTTCACGGAATTTTCCGGGCAAGAATACTAGAGCATGTTGCCATTTCCTTCTCCAGGATTTCTTCCTGACCCAGAGATTGATCCCATGTCTCTTGCATCTCCTGTATTGGCAGTCAGGTTCTTTACCAGTTGAGCCACCTGGGAAGCCCATATTAAAGATTTACTTTGGAAAAGTATGCATAGAAGGCTGAACTCACTGTATCAAGTAGTTTTTTTTTTTTTAACTCTGATAGAATTTACATATGTATATATATAGAAAAAGAAGGTCTTAAACACCTTACCCATTATAATATCATTGCATATTAACTCAGCATTAAGGTAAAAGAGAATTATGACTTCCATATTTGAACTATATTATCCATCATGTTCTGTCTTTTTAGATTTTGTTTTTAGTGCAAACTATTTCAATTTTAGATGAACATTTAGATGAAGTTTTTCTGACTGTAACAATTCTGGGTAAAAGATATGAAAACTTCTGGGCAATTTTCTTAAAGTAAAATAGAAAACCTACATTGAGAGATTAAAATTAATTTTTTTAGTGGGCACTCTTTTAGCTAATAGATTAAAATTTTCTGTTTAAACTGCAACCTATCAATTACATATTGAAGTTTTAAGATTTAAATTCTCTCAGACATTCTGCAATATGTCATCCTTTAGGTTATTAGTGAGTGTCAAGAACCACTTAGAATTTGAATCCCATAATGGAAAGAGGTCACATCCAAAAGTAACACCCATTTAGGTCTTGGTGATGCCAAGAGTTGACCTCCTCTCACAACTAGGCCTTGCTGGTCTATGCAGCCTCAAATTGCATAGAACATTAACATCAGGCAAGGTCACTCTGTCACTGTGACAAATCAAGACAAAAACTAGGACACAATGCAATCATGTTTGAAAACATACAAAAACATGAACTTTGTCTGTTCACAAATATGACCACATATTCCCTGTCCCAGCTGCTATAGACTGTTTGAATTTATATATTGAAACCAAATCCCCATTGAATTAGAAGGTGTGGGCTTTGAAAGGTGATTAGGTTATGAGGGTGGAGCCCTCACGAATGAGATTAGTATCCTTACAAAAGAGACCCCAGAGACCTCCCTTGCTCTCTCTGCCACGTGAAGACAAGCAAGAAGATGCTGTCTGAGAACCAGGAAACAGGCTTTCATTAGATACTGAATCTTGAACTTAAGCCTCCAGATCTCTCAGAAATAAATTTCTGTTGTTTAAGCCACTCAGAATAATGGTCTTCTACTAGAGTATCATGAACAGACTAAGTCACTGGCTAATAGGAGTGATGTCCGATTCTTTACCAGTTATACCTTTAGCTTGTGCTGTGCTATGCTTAGTCAGTCTTGTCTGACTCTTTGCTACCCCATGGACTGTAGCCAGCCAAGCTCCTCTCTGTCCGTGGGGATTCTCTAGGCAAGAATACTGGAATTGGTAGCCTATCCCTTCTCCAGGGGATTTTCTTGACCCAGGAATCAAACCAGGGTCTCATGTATTGCAAGCAGATTCTTTACCAGTTGAGCTACCAGGGAAGCCCATCTTTAGCTAAGATCTAGCCTTTTCTCTTAAGGCTTCCCTGGTGGCTCAGGGGTAAAGAATTTGTCCATGTGGTCCATGTGATTAGATTGGTTAGTTTTCTGTGATTGTGGTTTTCAACCTGTCTGCCCTCTGATAGAGAAGGATAAGAGGCTTATGGAAGCTTCCTAATGGGAGAGACTGAGGGGGAAATTGGGTCTTGTTCTGATGGGCGGGGCCATGCTCAATAAATCTTTAATCCAATTTTCTGTTGAAGGGCGGGGCTGTGTTCCCTCCCTGTTATTTGACCGGAGACCAAACTATGGTGGAGGTGATGAAGATAATGGCGACCTCCTTCAAAAGGCCCCAGGCGCGCACTGCTATACTCAGTGCCCCCAGCCCTGCAGCAGGCCACCGCCGACCCACACCTCCCCAGAGACTGCTGGACACTCACGGGAAAGTCTGCGTTAATCTTTTCTGGGGTCACTTCTCCTTTCTCCTGGGTCCTGGTGTGCACAAGGTTCTGTTTGTGCCCTCCAAGAGTCTGTTTCCCAGTCCTGTGTAAGTTCTGGCGGCTCTATGGTGGGGTTAAAGGCGACCTCCTCCACGAGGGCTTATGCCACACCCAGGTCTGCTGCACCCAGAGCCCCTGCCCCTGCAGCATCCACTGCTGACCCACACCTCCACAGGAGACGCTCAAACACAGTTCTGGCTCAGTCTGGGTGGGGTCTCAGGGTCTTGGTGTGCACAAGGTATGTTTAAGCCCTCTGAGCATCTCTGGTGGGTATAGTGTTTGATTCTAAACATGATTTCACCCCTTATACCAACATGCTTGGGCTTCTCCTTCGGCCTTGGAGGTGGGGTATCTCAAAGTCACTCCATCGCCACACATCTGCCGTTCCAGCGTTGTGCAGCCACTGCTCCATTCAATATCACAGTACTGCAAGTCCATGCCCCGACCAGTAATGCTGAAGAAGCTGAAGTTGAAAGGTTCTATAAAGACCTACAAGACCTTCTAGAACTCATACACACAAAAAAAGATGTCTTTTTCATTATGGGGACTGGAATGCAAAAGTAGGAAGTCAAGAAACACCTGGAGTAACAAGCAAATTTGGCCTTGGAGTACAGAATGAAGCAGGGCAAAGGCTAACACAGTTTTGCCAAGAGAACACACTGGTCATAGCAAACACCCTCTTCCAACAACACAAGAGAAGACTCTGCACATGGACATCACCAGATGGGCAAAACTGAAATCAGATTGTTTATATTCTTTGCAGCCAAAGATGAAGAAGCTCTATACAGTCAGCAAAAACAAAACCGGGAGCAGACTGTGGTTCAGATCATGAACTCCTTATTTCCAAATTCAGACTTAAATTGAAGAAAGTAGGGAAACCACTAGACCATTCAGGTATGACCTAAATCAAAACCCTTTCAAATATACAGTAGAAGTGACAAATAAATTCAAGGGATTAGATCTGATAGACAGAGTGTCTGAAGAACTATGGACAGAGGTTCATGACACTGTACAGGAGGGAGTGATCAAGACCACCCCCAAGAAAAAGAAAGGCAAAAAAGCAAAATGGCCGTCTGAGGAGGCCTTAGCTGTGAAAAGCTGTGAATAGCTGTGAATAGCTGTGAATAGCTGTGAAAAGAAGAGAAGTGAAAAGCAAAGGAAAAAAGGAAAGATGCAGCCATTTGAATGCAGAGTTCCAAAGAATAGCAAGGAGAGATAAGAAAGCTTTCCTCAGCGATCAATGCAAAGAAATAGAGGAAAACAATAGAATGGGAAAGACTAGAGATCTGTCCAAGAAAATTAGAGACACCAAGGGAACATTTCATGCAAAGATGGGCACAGTAAAGGACAGAAATGGTTTGGACCTAAAAGAAGCAGAAGATATTAAGAAGAGGTGGCAAGAATACACAGAAGAACTATACAAAAAAGATCTTCATGACCCAGATAATGACAATGGTGTGATCACTCACCTAGAGCCAGACATCCTAGAATGTGAAGTCAAGCGGGCCTTAGGAAGCATCACTACGAACAAAGCTAGTCGAGGTGATGGAATTCTCATTGAACTATTTCAAATCCTAAAAGACGATGCTGTGAAAGTGCTGCACTCAATAAGTTTACAAATTTGAAAAACTCAGCAGTGGCCACAGGACTAGAAAAGGTCAGTTTTCATTCCAATCCTAAAGAAAGGAATGCCAAAGAATGCTCGAACTACCACACAATTGCACTCATCTCACACACTAGCAAAGTAATGCTCAAAATTCTCCAAACGAGGCTTCAGCAGTACATGAACCATGAACTTCCAGATATTCAAGCTGGATTTTAAAAAGGCAGAGGAACCAGAGATCAAATTGCCAACATCTACTGGATCATTGAAAAAGCGAGAGTTCCAGAAAAACACCTACTTCTGCTTTATTGACAATGCCAAAGCCTTTGACTTGTGGATCACCACAAACCATAGAGAATTCTGAAAGAGATGGGAATACCAGACCACCTCACCTGCCTCCTGAGAAATCTGTATGCAGGTCAAGAAGCAACAGTTAGAACTGGACAAGGAACAGCAGATTGGTTCCAAATCAGGTTCTGCCAAACCTGTATATTGTCACCCTTTAATTTATATGCAGAGTACATCATGAGAAAAGCTGGACTGGATGAAGCACAAGCTGGAAGCACAAGATGAAGATTTCTGGGAGAAATATCAGTAACCTCAGATATGCAGATAACACCACACTTATGACAGAAAGCAAAAAGCTAAAGAGCCTCTTGATGAAAGTGAAAGAGCAAAGTTGGCTTAAAACTCAACATTCAGAAAACTAAGATCATGGCATCTGGTCCCATCACTTCATGGCAAACAGATGGGAAAACAGTAGAAACAGTGACAGACTTTATTTTCTTGGTCTCCAAGATCACTGCAGATGGTGACTGCAGCCTTGAAATTAAAACACCCTTGCTCCTTGGAAGAAAAGTTATGACCAACTTAGACAGCATATTAAAAGTCAGAGATGTTACTTTGCTAATAAAGGTCTATCTAGTCAAAGCTATGGTTTTTCCAGCAGTCATGTATGGATGTAAGAGTTGGACTATAAAGAAAGCTGAACACCAAAGAATTGATGCTTTTGAACTATGGTTTTAGAGAAGACTCTTGAGAGTCCCATGGACTGCAAGGAGATCCAACCAGTCAATCCTAGAGGAAATCATTCCTGAATATTCATTGGAAGGACTGATGCTGAAGCTGAAACTCCAATACTTTGGCCACCTGATGTGAAGAACTCTCATTTGAAAAGACCCTGGTGCTTGGAAAGATTAAAGGCTGGAGGAGAAGGGTATGACAGAGGATGAGATGGTTGGATGACATCACCAACTCAAAGGACATGAGTTTGAGTAAACTCCAGGAGTTGGTGATGGACAGGGAAGCCTGGCGTGCTGAACTCCATGGGGTCACAAAGAGTAGGACATGACTGAGTGACTGAACTGAATTGAAGACCTATTTAGATATAGAGTCATAGAATCACAGAATCTTTGCCAATGCTTTCCTCTTCATGTTCTCCTTTCTCTCTGCATGTAAACTTCTGAAATAACACTTAAGTACTTTCCACATCTTAGCTTCCCTTTCGTCTTCACACATGTCCTCTGAGGTAAGTCCCCAGAGGCACTGTGAGATTGAGTAATACCTTGCTGATGAGCAGTCTAGAACTGCAATCACCCCAGTCTGGATGAAGAGCACGTGATCTTAATCACTACAGTAATTTTCATCTTATAAACAAAACAATGCACAAGCTGGACTCCACTTCTTTCTGGTTCTCTCTCGTTCTTTGTCACAGTTGAGCTTCGGTGTCCTTGTTGCCTACCTTCTCTTATTCCCATAAGCAATGTTATCAGAGTACTGTCTCCCACGCCCCACATTTTACCAAAACCACCAACAACCTCAGAATGGCTTGAAGAGAGGACAGGCTTTGGAATCATACAGACCTGTATTTAAATCCTAGTAAGTTATTTAATACCTCTAATTTTCATTTTTACCTCATGCAGTCCTTGAGAGGTCAAAAAAGATAACACATACAAAACACCTGGTGCATTATTTGCAATAAAAATAATAATGTATCAGTATTTCTGACCAATCAGCAGCATTTGATGTTGTTAACTACTCTTTCTATCTTGAAACAATCTATGCTTTGGCTCTTGAAGTCCATCCTCTCTTGGGATTCTCCCAATTTTCTAGAAGATCCTTGGTATATTACAAAAGATTATTTTTATTTGCTTAAGTCACAAATATTGGTATGCTCTAGAGGCTTGTTCTTTGCATTCTTCCCTTCTTGCTTGAAACCTTGCTAGGTTCTCAATTTTTGTGTGTAGAGAGGGATGAGAACTGAAAGAATTTTTCAGAATTACTAGAGGAGTTTTCAAACTACACACCTTCCATCCTTGACCTAAGGGAGGTTCCCACATAGCCGCTTAGGGGCATAATGCACTGTGTTTGAATTTTTTGTGTGATAATTAGTCTTCCTGGGTTTAAGAATTTTTAGTATTTCTTTGTTTTATGGCATACATAAAAGCGCGTCTAAAATTGTTAAGTGACAATGTAGAGGCAACTTGTCTCTTCTTTTCCTTACATTCCTTTCTTGGAAGAGTCATAGAATAGGTACTATCACTAACAGTTCTAACCTCTCAGAGAGTGATAGAGATTTTCATTCCATATTTAACTGCCCTTGAGGATGTTCTGGGGAAGAATCTGCCATCATTCTCTCACTCTTTTACTAGCTCCTTCCCAAGAGAAGAGGAGAGAGTTACTTGATTGAGAAAACTGGTGAGACTGCTATACATTAGCTGATGTTTGTTTACTGGTTAAGTTAATGCATTGAAAGCTATTGCGCATAAGTCATCTTATTTCTTGGAGCTAATTTTTTTCTCTCACTCTGTTCTTGGATCTTGCATACCTTGTAAGCAGTGTGTGTCTGTGTGTGTGTGTGTGTGTGCGCGCGCACCCTTGCAAGACTACAAGTGCTCTTTCCTGCTTCGAGGTAGTTAATGCCACTTGCAATACCCTACATGAGAAGCCTGTAATTATCCCAGTTCTCATCCTGTGTCTAGAAGTTTTGTTGTTTAGTCATTCAGTTGTACCCTCTTTGCTACCCTGTGACTGTAGCCCGCCAAGCTCCTCTGTCTTTGGGATTTTCCCAGTAAGAATTCTGGAAGTGAAAGTCACTCAGTTGTATCCTTCTCTTTATGATCCCATGTAGTATACAGTCCATGGAATTCTCCAGGCCAGAATAGTGGAGAGGGTAGCTGTTCCTTTCTTCAGAGGATCTTCCCAACCCAGAGATTGAACCCAGGTCTCCCACATTGCACGTGGATTCTTTACCAGCTGAACCACCAGGGAAGCCCAAGAATATTGGATTGGGTTGCCATTTCCTCCTCCAGGGAATCCCCCTGACCCAGGGATCAAACCAGCACCTCCTGTATCTTCTGCATTGCAGGAGAATTCTTTACCACGGAGTCACTGGAACAGCCTAGGAGGTTAAGTAAGTTCAAACCATGATGGGAGGTAGGGGACCCAGCAGCATTCACCCATGTAGGAACAGTGTCATGAGAAAATTGTTTGATGTTTTCCCAGGTATTTTCCCAGTCACTTTGCTTTTTACTCATTGTGCCCACTCTGTCAGGACACTAGAGGAGAGAATAGGTGAGCAGTGGTCAGCAGAGCAAAAATAAAATTAATGCATCATATTCATTATTGCATGTGTTTCTTTTCACTAAGGGAATGTGACTTCCTCCTTATGAGCTGTTTTTTTAGGTAACTGAAGACTACAGAATCCCACAACCCTGAGCTAAGACCACTAATTGTGATTTTCTACATTTGATCACAAAAGCTGCATGATGTACTGCTTTTCAAATGTGGCCCACAACTCATTAGTGTATAAGAAAAAGTTTAACAAATTATTACCAGGATTTTTGGTTGTTACTGTTGTTAATGAAAAAGAAAATTTTAGAAATTATTGGGGTTTTCTTGAAGGGTGAGAGCAAAAGAGAGAAAAATAATTTCAGCATAGTTAACAGTCTTAACATTACATAACTTGTAAGTAGCAAAGTAGAGATCCAATTGAGACCCTCTGAATCCATGACATGTGCTTTTGGCTGCATGATACACCTCAATTTTACTGATTTCCAGTAACTTACCTAATTTACTCAGCTGATTGTCTTCTTAAACATGAACATGGTAATCAAATTCATAGTTCTTGGGGTTCAAACCCCAGCAAGTTACTTTACTTCTCTGGGTCTCACTGTAGAGATAACACAGGGAGAAGGGTGTTAGGATTCCAACAAAAGAATTTAGCCTATAACTGGGTCTTTTCTAATGAGTCAGTTCTTTGCATCAGGTGGCCAAAGTATTGGAGTTCCAGCTTCAGCATCAGTCCTTCCAGTGAATATTCAGGCATCATTTCCTTTAGGATTAACTGGTTGGATCTCCTTGAAGTTCAAGGGACTCTCAAGAGTCTTCTCCAACACCCCAGTTCAAAAGCAGCAATTCTTCAGTGTTCAGCTTTCTTTATGGTCCAACTATCACATCCATACATGACTGCTGGAAAAACCATTGCTTTGACTAGAGACACTTTGTTGGTAAAGTAACGTCTCTGTTTTTTAATATGCTGTCTCATTAGGCCTTGAAAATACCAGTGTAGAGTGCTCTTTGGTCAAAAGAATCCATAAAACACCAGTTAGTTTTAGGAAGGAAGCAAATTGTGAAAAAAGGAACTTACCTTATTTAGTTACTTTAATATGCATCTTGCCTCAAAGACTTTGAAAAGAAGTTATGAGTCAAGAACCTTTAAAGATGACTTAACAAGTCTGGAGACGTGAGAGAGGTCTACATAACTAGAGTAATACAGGAAGTAAAGTGGCTTCTGTGTGAGAAAATACCTAGGATGGTTTCTTCTGAAAAGATAAAATAAAATGAAATCAAAGTTCATAATATGATCACAGGCTTACACAGGGCACATGCAGATGCCTTCACCAGTCACTGACTTTTAGAAGGGAGAGGACAGACTTGACAGAACATCAGGACTATATAGGAACTCAGAAGTCATTCTAATTCAACACTGGGAAGATCCAGACGAATCGGGTGGAGAGGGAGGTGGGAGGGAGGATCAGGATGGGGAATACATGTAAATCCATGGCTGATTCATGTCAATGTATGACACAAACCACTACAATATTGTAAAGTAATTAGCTTCCAACTAATAAAAATAAATGAAAAAAAAAAAAAAGAAAATCAAGGAATTGAGATCCTGAGAGTGTAGTGACACTCTCCTGGGCAATAACAGAGCTAGAACTAGGCTTTTTTTTTCTCTCTCCAACCACCTCTCAACTGCATTCAGAGTCCTCTTACTGCACCTTGACTGGTAAATGATGCCAGTCCTTTCAGCTGGTTCAACTCATTCTCGCTTTGCAGTCCTGTGTGTTTTACCTTCTCCATGGATTTATTTTTAACATATATATATATAAATTGAAGTAAAGTTTATTTACAAGTTATCTTAGTTTCAGCTGTGTGTACATATGTAAAACTCTATATATACATACATATATAATTTTTCATATTCTTACAGGTTATTACAAAATATTGAGTATGTTTCCTGTGCTATACAGCAGGTCCTTCTTGGTTATCTACTTTATCTATCATAGTGTGTGTATGGGATCAGACTTCCCTGATAGCTCAGCTGGTAAAGAACCAACCTGCAATGCAGGAGACCCAGTGCGACTCATGGGTCAGGGAAATCAGCTGGAGAAGGGATAGGCTGCCCACTCCAGTATTCTTGGGCTTCCCTGGTGGCTCATGGTAAAGAATCCACCTGCAATGCGGGAGAGCTGGGTTAGATCCCGGGATTAGGAAGATCCCCTGGAGAAGAGAATGGCTACCCACTGCAGTATTTTGACCTGGAGAATTCCATGGACAGAGGAGCATGGTAGGCTATAGTCCAAGGGGTCACAAATTTCAATATCTTAATTTATAATACCCATAGCACTTTCCCCTTTGGTAAACCATTGATTTGCTTTCTGTGTCTCAGAGTCTATTTCTGTTTAATAAATATGTTCATTTGTATCATTTTTTTTAGATTCCACATATAAGCAATATCATATATTTATCTTTCTCTGTTTGGCTTACTTCACTTAGTATATTAATATCTAGGTCCATTTATGGTGTTGCAAATGTCATTATTTTATTCCTTTTATGATTAAGTAATATTTTATACACACACACACACACACACACACACACACACACCACATCTTCTTTATCCATTCATCTATTGATGAACATTTAGGTTGCTTCCATGTCTTGGCTATTGCAAATAGTGCTGCAGTGAATACAAGGGTGCATGTGTCTTTTTGAATTATATTTTTCTCTGGATATACACCCAGGAGTAGGATTGCAGAATCATATGGCAACTCTATTTTTAGTTTTTTGAGGAACCTCATACTGTTTTCCATAATGGCTGCCTCAACTTACATTCCCACCAACAGTGTTGGGGGTGTTCCTTTTTCTCCACACCCTCTCAAGCATTTTTTATTTGCAGATTTTTTTTAAATTATGGCCATTCTGACATCAGTGTATGGTGGCGCTTCATTGTAGCTTTGATTTGCATTTCTCTAATAATAATTAGCAATGTGCTAATTATTTTCATGTGCCTATTGGTCATCTGTATATATTCTTTGGAGAAACATCTATTTTGGTCTTCTGCCCATTTTTTTTTTTTTTTGGATTGTTTGTTTTTTTGTTTTAGAGCTGTTTATATATTTTTGAAACTTATCCCTTAGGGAATTATTCAGTCACAGCATTTGCAAATATTTTCTGTCAGTGCAGAAGTTGTCTTTTTATTTCATTTATGGTTTCCTTTGCTATGAAAACACTTAGAAGTTTTATTAGGTTCAATTTGTTTATTTTTGCTTTTATTTCTATTGCCTTAGTAGATTGACCTAAGAAAACATTTGTATGATTTATGTCAGAGAACGTTTTTGCCTGTGTTCTCTTCTAGGAGTTTTACATCATCATTCTTTGATGTAGGGTGTATCAAGAGTTAGGGCCACTATCCTGACTATCTAAAATAATGTAACATAGATACCAATCAAGTTCTGCTATTAACAAGACAGCAGGCTCAAAACAGAGTCAGATGGGAAAGCCTGTGTCACCAAACTGAGACTGAACATAGTCACAGTTTTGGTTCTCCCAGAAACAGAATCTTAAGCCAATCAATCAGGAATCACCTGGTCAGTAATCTGGTAAGTAATCTGCCAAATGCCAGCGCCTATCAAAAGAGTAACCTTTGGATAACCAATCTGCTCTATTGCCTAGTAAAGCTTCCTTATTCCTGCTCCAAATCTCTTGGCTTGTATAACTTATCTGATTCCTTTCAGTCTACTAGACTGCATGCTGCCTGATTAATGAATTACTGGATCTTCAAAATCTATTCAGTTGAATTTTGTTTTTTCAGTTTTGGTAGTAACAGTGGAATCCAAAATTTCAGAGGCACTAAGAAATGCAGGTGTTCGTACCCACTGAACACTTTGAGTTCTGTCTCTTGCTGTTTCAAACAGCCATGGATAAGTTTCTCCCAGATTCTAATCCATGCTCTCATTATTTTTGACTTTCCAATCCCAATTTAACAGCTCAGTCTAGGTTGACAGAAGGCTCTATCAGAACACCAGTCCTTAGAACTTGATTAGACTACAATTGCTGTCCAGGGTTTAGTAGGTTAGCTTGACCTGGCAGATCTGTACACCTGGATCTAGCCCTTGGCCAGTCCACAGTACCGTTTCTTTGGTTATTGCTGATGTCCATACTCCTGCTTCCTCAGTTACTGTTATTACTTTTAAAGTGCACATGAGGTAAAAGAATAATAGATCCATTGCTGATGGGAGTCGCAGAAGCCAAAGTTGCAAAATTGGTGGGTATAAATCAGGCATTTAGAAGCTATTAGAGAATTAGCCACTTAAAGACTAGTGCTAGGATAAATTGGTACCCTGGAAAACACCACAAAACTCTCAACCCAGGGGCTCGTTCCTCTTAGGTATTAATTTAATTCTGACAGACCCAAGGCTTATCTAGAGAAATAGGATACTCAAGTCCTAAATAATTGAGTCCTTCACCTTCTAGAACACCTACTTATTTTTAAGAACATTGATCTTGAAAACCATAGATATCTATGATAATGGCAAACTCTCACTAACGAGTACACTGGAAAGTAATGGTTCCCAAATCAAATAATGGGATTTGATCTGCAGAAGGGTATATCTATTTTAATTGTCTGTAAAAGCCTCCCAAAACTTTGAGATTCCAAAACAGCTTCATTGCAGTTTTCATTGCAAAAGGCTATTAAAAACTTAAAGACACACGAGGTACCCGCCCCCCTTCCCCCGCAAAAGTCTATAAGATTAACATGACTCTTACTGCTCCACTCTACTTGGTGTTATCTGATATCCTAATCCTCTGTCTGAATTGCCTTCCTACTCTGTTGTTGTTTAGTCACTCAGTCGTGTCTGACCCTTTGCAACCCCATGGGCTGCAGCATGCCAGGCTTTCCTGTTCTTCACCATTTCCCACAACTTGCTCAAATTCATGTCCATTGAGTCAGTGATGCCACCCAGCCATCTGGTCCTCTGGCTCCTCCTGCCTCCAATCTTTCCCAGCATGGGGGTCTTTTCTAATGAGTCAGCTCCTCACATCTGACAGCAAAGTATTGGAGTTTCTGCATCAGTCCTTCAATGAATATTAAGGATTGATTTCCTTTAGGATGGACTGGTTTGACCTCCTTGCAGTCCAAGGGACTCTCAAGAGTCTTCTCCAACACCACAGTTCAAAAGCATCAATTCTTAGGCGCTCAGCTTTCTTTATAGTCCAACTCTCACATCCATACATGACTACTGGAAAAACCATAACTTTGACTATACAGACCTTTGTTGACAAAGTAATATCTCTGCTTTTTAGTATGCTATCTAGTTTTGTCATAGCTTTTCTTCGAAGAAGCAAGCATCCTTTAATTTCAAGACTACAGTCACACCATCTGCAGTGATTTTGGAGCCCAAGAAAACAAAGTCTGTCACTGTTTCCATTGTTTCCCCGTCTATCTGCCATGACGTGATGGGACTTAAAGCCATGATCTTAGCTTTCTGAATGTTGAGTTTTAAACCAGCTTTTTCCAATAAATGCTGGAGAGGGTGTGGAGAAAAGGGAACCCTCTTACACTGTTGGTGGGAATGCAAACTAGTACAGCCACTACGGAGAACAGTGTGGAGATTTCTTAAAAAACTGGAAATAGAACTGCCATATGACCCAGCAATCCCACTTCTGGGCATACACACCAAGGAAACCAGATCTGAAAGAGACACATGCAGCCCAATGTTCATTGCAGCACTGTTTATAATAGCCAGGACATGCAAGCAACCTAGATGCCCATCAGCAGACGAATGGATGAGGAAGCTGTGGTACGTATACACCATGGAGTATTACTCAGCCATTGAAAAGAATTCATTTGAATCAGTTCTAATGAGATGGATGAAACTGGAGCCCATTATACAGAGTGAAGTAAGCCAGAAAGATAAAGACCATTACAGTATACTAACACATATATATGGAATTTAGAAAGATGGTAACGATAACCCTATATGCAAAACAGAAAAAGAGACACAGATGTACAGAACAGACTTTTGGACTCTGTGGGAGAAGGCGAGGGTGGGATGTTTCAAGAGAACAGCATCAAAACATGTATATTATCTAGGGTGAAACAGATCACCAGGCCAGGTTGGATGCATGAGACAAGTGCTTGGGCCTGGTGCACTGGGAAGACCCAGAGGGATTGGGTGGAGAGGGAGGTGGGAGGGGGGATCGGGATGGGGAATACATGTATATCCATGGCTGATTCATGTCAGTGTATGACAAGAACCACTACAATATTGTAAAGTAATTAGCCTCCAACTAATAAAAAAAAAAAAAAATTAAAAAATAAATAAATAAACCAGCTTTTTCACTCTCCTCTCTCACCTTCATCAAGAGGCTCTTTAGTTTCTCTTCATGGGCATACACACCATGATAACATTCTGTTATCTGCATATCTGAGGTTTTTTATATTTCTCCCAGCTATCTTGATTCAGTATCCAGCTTGTTCTTCATCCAGCCCGGCATTTCTCATGATGTACTCTGAATATAAGTTAAATAACAGGGTGACAATATACAACCTTGATGTACCCCTTTCCCAGTTTTGAACCAGTCCATTGTTCCATATCCAGTTCTAAATGTTGTTTCTTGAACTGCATTCAGGTTTCTCAGGAGGCAGGTAGGTGGTCTGGTATTGTCATCTCTTTAAGAACTTTCTACTCTATAGAAAGTGTTAAATAAATTTTATGTTTTAAAATAAGACTATCTCTTGAGTAACTGCTTTCAAATATGTTTTGCTTTTGAGTTAAAGACCAAGCTAAGGGCCACAGTTAAAGAATTTCCTAAACCCAGAAAGGATTCCCAAAAGTTTTCTAAAGAATTTAATCTTCCTCAGGGCCTATGACTCCAGACTGGCAAATCTTAACTACCTTCTACACATCCTGGTAAGACCTGGTGAAGCCCCACAATAGGTGCAGGAAGCAGAATGGCATAACCCCAAGAGTGATATTGAGATCAATATCTAACAGGGTCACCCTAAGAACAAAAAAAAAATCATGAAATAGCAGCCAATATTTTATAAGCTATTCCTAGAGTTCCCTGCCCATACTGATTGGCCTATTATTCAAACCTGCAAACAAAAGAAAGATAAATCTATGCCAGACTTTAAAGATAATCTGAAAGTTTTTTTCCTACAGCATCAAGAAAGGACAGGTATGCAGGGACATACCTCAAGAAAAATAGCTTATGTCCCAATTTTTGCTGAGTCTCTGAGATTCTCCTTATTCTCAGCAAAACCCTTGGAAACAAAAGTTGTCATTGCTCTGCCTTTTCCTAGAGTGAATGTTTGCTTTAAAATTTCCCTTCACAAGTTTACCCTCTTAGAATGTTACTCTCTGAAATGCTCCCAGGGTGTACAGAATAGAAAGGAATATAGCAAGACTATCACCACTTTAAAAGTAGTTTACAATTCGTGCCCCAAAGAGGGGAAAAAATAGATTACTGCAAAGACAGGATGAGTCATATTCAGTCATTGAGACTAACTATATGTTTAAAGGGGTAAGGATCTGTAACAAAATGAGCTCAACCTCTGAGCCTATTATTAAAAAGAATCTTGGGAGCATGCCATTTCATCAAACAGAGATTGAGGAAATTAACTATAACAGACAATTTATTTACTTATTTTTTTAAATATTTATTTATTTGTCTGTGCTGGGCCTTAGTTGTGGCACATGGGATCTTTGACCTTTGTTGCATCATGAAAGATCTTAGTGGAAGCATGTGGGATCTAGTTCCCTGAGCAGGCAAGGAACCCATGCTCTCTACATTGGGAATGTAGTCTTAGCTACTGGACAGCCAGGGAAGGTTCAAGTTTCTTTATTTAAATCATCATATACCTAAGCATTTTTAGTAAAATTTCTAGCAAATACTCTTTTGTTCTATACCCTTAAACAATCACCTTGTAGGGAAACATACTTTGCCACCCCAAAATGTTTCTTTGGTATGTGAATCACTTTAAGTTGAAAACAGCAAGGGCCAAAATGGCTCGAGAAGAAACTTGGACTTTCCTCTTTAATGTCTAAAAGAGTGTAGAGGTTGAAGACCTTGTCCAGGAAGGGAGCTATTACTATGAATAACTATAGTATGAACTGAGTGCTTAGACAGGAAGGAGCCAAGCAAAGTCTGTTTGTTGAAATTTCATGCTGTGTCTCATTGTCTCTGCACAAGTAAGCAAACATCTGTTTACCAAACTTGTTTGTCCGTAGTCATGTAAATTGCCTTCCTCTCCTTGAGTTCCAAATCAATTCCCCAACATCCCTTTTTTTCTCTAGTTGAGAAGTGTGGTTAAGTAAAGGGTTTTGGTCCTTTTTGTGAGTTACTCAGTTTTTTCTGGAACTGCCCAGTGTGTATGTGTTATTAAAAGTCAGTTTGATGTTCTACTTAAATCGTCTACTATTTACCTGTCTCCACATCAATTCAATTCTTAGGCCAGCCAAAAGAACTTAGAAGGGTAGAAGAAAAACATTTCTTCCTCCCTGACAAAATCTACACTCACCTTTATTCATCTAAGCATGCACATTAGAGATAGTCCCAACAGATGATCTCATTTGTCCTCTCATATTGAACTCTTCCCAAAGTCAAGGAGATTTCTTATTTTTAAATACTCTACTGGCTTTATCAAGATATTTGTGAATTTTCTATAAACTTTACACATAAACATTCTTACCTGCTTCATTTGGAGTTTATAAATAAATTGTTATGTTAAAAATAGTTCACCAAAGAAGATCAAGATGGTAGAGAAGGAAGATGTTGGGCTCATCTCCCCTCACAAACACATCATAACTATAACCGTATAGATCAGGTCTCACTGAAACCAACCTGGGGACTAGTAGAAGAGCTTTTCTATAACCAAGCCATTAAAGAAAGATCCGTCCAGAGTCTGGTAGGAAGGAGAAAGAGGCCTGCGTCTACTCAAGACCTGCACCCCTAGTAGAGTACGCAGAAAAGGAGGGGGAGATCACAGGCTTGGGGATCTTCCCTGGAGATCAAGGAATACAAGTTACTTATTAGGCACCCACCCCAGCTCTGAGGTCTAACACTGGAATAATGAACACAACTTGCTAATTTAAAAATCAGTGGGGCCTGCAGGAGGATTGTAGAAACTAAGACTCTGCTCTTAAGAAGCACACACACAGATTTGCTTACTCCTAGTCACAATGTGTAGCAGAAGATTGAAAACTGCCCGAGGCTCTGGCCAGTTTGCCAGGATTACACCCGTGTGCCCCCAGACCCACTCAGCCCACATGAAGATCCCACTCTAGATCCTCTAGCTTCAGTACAACTCCCCGCTGAGGCAGTGGCTGCCATGGACAATGAGAATGTGCACATGGAGGGAATAGAACCAGGTCTAAGCTAAGTCCTGCTTCTGACCAAGGTAGAGGAAGTCATTGCCAGCATGGAAGTGGAGGCACACACTCGGGGAGGGGGCTAGGGGACAAGACTAACTCCAGGGAAGAGACTGCCAACATGAGTGGCCATCAACATGCACCCTCAAAAGGGAGCAAGACTAGCTCCAGGATAGAGACTGCCATCACCAGAACACCTGCCCTTGAACACACTCAGAAGGGAACAAGCTTAAGTGTAGGGTGAAGAATGCTTAGTACATGAAGAACACATAATGGCATAAGGAACCACTTTCAAGAACAGAATACTAACCATTTCACCCAGTTTTACAAAGACAAAGTTAAACAAATATTATTCACATTAAAGAAAAAGAAGAAGAAAAAAAGAAACTTGAAAAAACCTAATGATACAGAGAAAAGTAATTTACCTGATAAAATATTTCAAATCAAAAACACAAAAAGCTAACTAACTAGGGGAAAGAATAGATGAACACAGTGAGAATTTTAATAAAGAATAAGTAAGTATAAGAAAGTATAAGAAAGAACCAGTCAGAGCTTAAGTGAATAACTGAATTTAAGAAACATGACACTAGAGAAAATTAAAAGCAGTCTAGATAATACAAAAGAACACATAAGTGATCTGGAAGATAGAACAATGGAAATCATCCATTTAAAACAGCAAAATAAAAAAAGTAATTTTTTAAAGATGGGAATAGCTTAAGGCATCTCAGAGTCAACATCAAGCATTTAACATTTACATTATAGGAGTCTCAGAAGGAGACGAGAGAGAGAAAGGGGTAGAAAATGTATATGATGAAATTATGGCTGAAAGCTTCCTGAACCTGGAAAAGCATAGATATCCAGTTATAGAAAGCACAGAGACTCCCAAACAAGATGAATCCAATGAGTTCCATACCATAACGTGATTAAAATAGCAAAGGTAAATATGAAAGGAAAACCAAGAGAAAAACAAAGAGTCACATGCAAAATAACCTCTATAAGGTTATCAGTTAATTTTTTAGCAGCAACTTTGCAGACCAGAAGGGAGTGGTATGATCACCTGATGCAAACAACCAACTCATTGAAAAAGACCCTGATACTGGGAGAGATTGAAGGCAGAAGGAAAAGTGGGTGACAGAGGATGAGATGGTTGGATGGTATCACCAAGCAATGGACATGAACTTGGAAAAACTCTGGGAGATGGTGAGGGACAGGGAAGTCTGGCATCCTGCAGTTCATGGGGTCATGAAGAGTTGGACATGACTTGATGACTGAACAATAATATCTCTCATGAGAACAACAATAATATCTCTCAAAGAGATATAAAAACACTTCAAACAAATATTAACAAGCAGAATCCAAAAATATATTAAAAGGATCATATACCATGATTAAGTGAGGTTTATTCCAAGGATGCAAGGATGGTTCACCACTTACATATCAATGTTATACCACACTAAAAAATGAGGGATAAAAATTACATGATCACCTCAGTAAAGTTAGAAAAAATGTTTGACCAAATTTGACCCTCATTCATGGTGAAAACTCTGAACAAAACTCATAGAAGAAACATATCAACATAATAAAGGCCATTTGTGACAAACTCACATCTGATATTACAGTCAGTAGTGAAAACTGAAAACGCTCCCTCTGAAATCAGAAGCAAGACAAAGATGCCTGCTCTCACCATTTCTACTTAACACAGTATTAGAAGTCCTATCCACAGCAATCAGACAAAAAAAGAAGAAGAAAGAAAGAAAAGTCATCCAAATTGGAAGCGAAGAAATAAAATTCACTATTAACAGATGGCATAATACTATTGGGTCGGCCAAAAAATTTCTTTGTTTTTCTTTTTCTGTAAGATGGCTCTAGTAGTGCTTAGTTCTCTTTAATTTCATTCAAAACAATTTTGTTAGATTGCATTGTGACAGCTGCCATATCAGCATGCAATTTTAAAAAAGCTTATCAAAATTGTTGAATTTTTGTGTAGCCAATTGAATAATTAAGATGGAAGGGGGAAAGCAACATTTTTAGCATATTATGATTTATTATTTCAAGAAAGGTAAACATGCAACTGAAAAACAAGAAAAGATTTGTTCTGTATATGGAAAGGGTGTTGTGACTGATTAGATGAGTCAAAAAAGCAGTTTGAAAATGATATGAACTAAACAGACATTTCTCCAAGGAAGACATACAGATGGCTAACAAACACATGAAAAGATGTTCAACATCACTCATTATCAGAGAAATTCAAATTAAAACCACAATGAGGTACCATCTCACGCTGGTCAGAATGGTTGCTATCAAAAAGTCTGCAAACAATAAATGCTGGAGAGGGTGGGGAGAAAAGGGAACACTCTTACACTGTTGGTGGGAATGCAAACCAGTACAGCCACTATGGAGAAGAGTGTGGAGATTCCTTAAAAAACTGGAAATAGAACTCCCATATGACCCAGCAATCCTACTGCCGGGCATATACACTGAGGAAACCAGAATTGAAAGAGACACATGTACCCCAATGTTCATCACAGCACTGTTTACAATAACTAGGACATGAAAGCAACCTAGATGTCTATCAGCAGATGAATGGATAAGAAAGTTGTGCTACATATACACAATGAAATATTACTCAGCTATTAAAAAGAACGCATTTGAATCCATTCTAATGAGGTGGATGAAACTGGAGCCTATTATACAGAGTGAAGTAAGTCAGAAAGCAAAACAGCAATACAGTGTATTAACATATATATATGGAATTTAGAAAGATGGTAACAATAACGCTATAAGTAAGACAGCAAAAGAGACACAGATGTAAAGAACAAACTTTTGGACTCAGTGGGAGAAGACGAGAGTGGGATGATTTGAGAGAATAGCATTGAAACATGTATATTACTCTATGTGAAATAGATCGCCAGTCCAGGTTTGATGGATAAGACAGAGAGCTCAGGGTCAGTGCACCGAGATGACCCTGAGGGATGGGATGGGGAGGGATGTGGATGGGGGTTCAGGATGGGGGACACATGTACACCTGTGGCTGATTCATGTATGTGTGTATGGCAAACACCACTACAATATTGTAAAGTAGCTAGCCTCCAATTAAATCAATTAATTTTTTTTTAAAAAGCAGTTTGAGAAGTTTTGCACTGGAGATTTCTCACTGGACAATGCTCTGTGGTCAGGTAGACCAGCTGAAGTTGATAGCAATCAAATGAAGGCATTAATAAAGAATAATCAGCATTATGCCAAGTGGGAAATAGCTGACATACTCAAAATAATCAAATCAAACATACAATGTCATTTGCACCAGCTTGGTTATCTTAATCACTTTGATGTTTGGTTTTCACAGAAGCAAAAATACCTTCTTGACCATATTTCTGCATGTGATTCTCTACTTAAAAATAACAAAAAACGTTCTAGTTTTAAAACAAACTATGATAGTGATGAAAAGTGAATACTGCACAATAATGTGGAATGGAAGATGCCATGGGGCAAGTGAGATGAACCACAACCAACCACACCAAAGTCTGGCTTTTATCTAAAGAAGGATTGGGAGTCCTCTAATATGAGCTCCTTCTGGAAAACTGAACAATCTTTTATGCTTCAGCTGGAATTTCATCACCTCCACTAGCTTTGTTTGCAGCAATGCTTCCTAGGGCCCACTTGACTTCCCACTCCAGGATGTCTGGTTTTTAGTGAGTGATAACTCCATCATGGTTACAAGGGTCCTTAAGGCCTTTTTTGTATAGTTCTTCTGTGTATTCTTGCCACCTCTTAATATTTTCTGCTTCTGTAGGTCTATTCTGTTTCTGCCCTTTGTGTGTCCATCTTTGCATGAAATGTTTCTTTGGTACCTCTAATTTTCATAAAGAGATCTCCAGTCTTTCCCATTCTATTGTTTTCCTCTATTCCTTTGTGTTGTTCACTTAGGAAAGCTTTCTTCTCTCTCCTTGCTATTCTTTGGAACTCTGCATTCAGATAGACATATCTTTCCTTTTTCCCTTTGCCTTTGGCTTCTCTTCTTTTCTCAGGTATTTGCAAGTCTCCTCAGACAATCATTTTTGCATTTATTTTCTTTGGGGATGATTTTGATCACTGCCTCCTGTACAATGTTACAAAACTCTGTCCATAGTTCTTCAGGCATTCTATCAGACCTAATCCCTTTAATCTATTTCTCACTTCCACTGTATAGTCACAAGGGATTTGATTTTGGTCATACCTAAATGGCCTAGTGCTTTTCCCTACTTTTTTCAACTTAAGTCTGAATTTGGCAATAAGGAGTTCATGATCTAAGCCACAGTCAGCTCCCAGTCTTGTGTTTGCTGACTGTATAGAGCTTCGCCATCTTCAGCTGCAAAGAATGTAATCAATCTGATTTGGTATTGACCATCTGGTGACGTCCATGTGTAGAGTCATCTCTTGTGTTGTTGGAAGAGGGTGTTTGCTATGACCATGCATTCTCTTGGCAAAACTCTGTTAAGTCTTTGCTCTCCTTCATTTTGCACTACGAGGCCAAACTTGCCTGTTACTCCAGGTATCACTTGACTTCCTACTTTTGCATTACAGTCTGCTATGATGAATTTTTTGGGGCTCTAGAAGGTTTGTAGGTCTTCATAGAAACTTTTGACTTCAGCTTCTTTGACATTAGTGGTAGGGGCAGAGACTTGGATTACCATGGTATTGAATAGTTTGCCTTGGAAACGAACAGAAACCATTCTGTAATTTTTGAGATTGCCACCAAGTACTGCATTTTGTATTCTTTTGTTGACTATGAGTGCTATTCCATTTCTTCTAAGGGATTCTTGCCCACAGTTGTACATATAATGATCATTTGAATTAAATTCATCCATTCCTGTCCATTTTACCAGATTCCTAAAATGTTGATGTTCACTCTGGCCATCTCCTGTTTGAGCACTTCCAATTCACCTTGATTCAAGGACCTAACGTTCCAGGTTCCTATGCAATATTGCTCTTTACAGTATTAGCATTTACTTTCACCACCAGACACATTCACAACTGGGCACTTTCCCTGTTTTTACTCAGCCTCTTCATTTCTTCCGGAGCTATTTCTCTATTCTTCTACAGAAGCATATTAAACACCTACTGACCTGGGGGATTCATCTTTCAGTGTCATATCTTCTTGACTTTTCATTCTGGAATATCATGGAATATAATTTGTAAAACTTTTTAATCACTATGTTGTATATCTGAAACTAATTTAATATTATAAATCAACTATAATTCAATTTTTAAAAAGGAAAAATATAGTCCAGCAAATAACTATCCTATAATGGTTTTGATAGTGTCAAAAACTTTTAAATCATGAGGGAAAAAGTCATGTACTGTTACTGTCCTCAGCAGAAACAAAATGTGGTTAAGTTCGCAATAGGATTTCCAGTAAAATGCATACATGATATGCTAAGCACTCATGAAGTGCTCAATAAATATTTGTTGATGAATGACTGAT
Organism: Odocoileus virginianus; assembly: GCF_023699985.2. NCBI lineage: Eukaryota > Metazoa > Chordata > Mammalia > Artiodactyla > Cervidae > Odocoileus > Odocoileus virginianus. Next base: position 37,576,070 of record NC_069697.1, read on the forward strand.
GCTTTGCCTTACAGGCAGGAAGTGCCACTTGTTGATAAGAATATGAATACTTTAAAATGGAAAATTTTAGGAACTTGAGGTAAGAGCCAAATGCCACTATTTGAAATAGCACTATCAAATATGCAGCTGATCCATTAACTCTTGCTTATGATAAGTCAACTGAATAGGACAAAGAATCTACTTTTTTTTTTATTAGCTGGAGGCTAATTACTTTACAATATTGTAGTGGTTTTTGTCATATATTGACATGAATCAGCCATGGATTTACATGTATTTCCCATCCCAATCCCCCCTCCCACCTCCCTCTCCACCCGATTCCTCTGGGTATTCCCAGTGCACCAGGCCCAGGCACTAAGAACCTGCATTTTGAAAGTTTTTGAATAGGGGTTCATATTTTGTTAAGTTTGACATTTAGATAAAGCAACAGAACTCATGTTTCCCCTCATTTTGCATAAGAATACCATTTTAATAGGTTTTGATTTGCATAAATGGCTTTCCCCAGAGGACAACTGCCCAACCATCAAATGAATCTGACCATTGGAAGCCCGTGATAGAACAAAAGTGCATAGTTTGAATTATGGCACAATTGGGCAGAAATCACAGTATCAACATTTATAGTTGCATGTGATCAAGGGCAAATAACATGTTTGAGCCTTTATTCTCCTTACCTGAAAAATGGAAAAAATAGCATTTATCTTTCAGGATTGTTATAGGGATAGTGGTAATAAACACATAATAAAATATGCATTACACTTTAAAATAACTATTATCAAAATTACAAGGAATATTCCAATGTGAGAAAATGCTTTAAAAAAAGACAAAATTATGGAATAATCATTGATCTAAAACACTCAAGACTACAATTCTGGATATAGAGCATAATACAGAACCTAAAGTAGTATTTCCTACTCAATACCATTTTTTATTTTTCTATTTATATAAAAAAAAGTCAAGCTTACAGAAAAGTTGAAAAGTAACATACTGAATCCTGCATATCCTTTACTTAGTTTCAACTGTTGCAGGGCAAGAAATTTTCCCCTACTCTTCTAGGTTCTTCTGACTGGTCTAAGAGTTAAATTGATTTGAGACAGATTAACAGGAAACTATCTAACAAAAATTTAATAACATGTGTACAGATATGGCATCACCGACTCAGTGGACATGAGTTTGAGCAAACTCTGGGAGATGGTGAAGGACAGGGATGACTGGTGTGCTGCAGTCCATGGGGTCACAAAGAGTCGGATACCACTGAGCGACTGAACAAAAACAATAATACAGGGGATGGACACAGAAAACTGCATAACTTGCTCAAATGGCTGAAAACCTCACCTTAAATACCATCTTCAGCTCAACACAAAAGAGGATATTGGGAGTAGAGGTTTGGATCTTAAAGGGGAGGAAAACAATTTACAGGAAGATAGAAAAGCAAATGATTGGTAAACAAATATTTGCTGAGTCATCTAGAGACAATGGAACTCAGAGTGCATACACTATGATCTCTTGTCCCTGTGAAGTTTCCCACCCACCATACTTAGCCCATATTAATTGCATATATCTCTGGTGATATTTCTATTCTGGGAACAGGACCTTATCTAAATTCTTTAGACAACTAAGGGAGAAGGAAAAAGAGAGACTTTTTTTTTTTTTTTAATCCTCTCCTTTAGCTCTGAGAGCTGTTCTGAAGTAGGGGAGGAACCAGGATACAGAGGAATTTTTGCAACAGGGATCGAGTAGTCAGAATATCAAAAGACTTCTGTTAACTAAGGAAAACCAAACACTTCAAGATGAAAAATTTAGCACTTTTCAATATGTGGGAAGGTGCAAGACTCTGGGCTCCCTGGGACCATTCCTTGGATGTGAGCATCAGCTATCTGTGGCCAGTATCCTGTGTTTCCCCATTCTGAGTCTCCGCAGGGTACATCATTGGAGGTGACTGCTGTGCCTGACTACTTGATGGTGGGCACCCTCTTTGCATCCTGTTTCCTCAGGATTCACCATGTTGGGAAGGGGTGGCTGTAATGTGATGGCTTGATGTCTACAACAACCTTTGTTTACTGTTATGGCAAGCAACATTTTTTCATTAATACTCACTGCTGACTTTTGTCTAGTTTTTGTTCTGCAGCTTCTCCAGACAATAACTCCACTGTGCTGGGTTAAGTTTGTTACACAATATCCACCGACCACAGAGAACTGTCAAAGAGAAAGGCATTTTTGCAATATTGCTTTTTCCCCTTATCCTTATTGTTGACTGAAACCACTCACCCTGGTCAGGTACCATAGTAACCATTTGCATGAATTGTTTTACCACAGGAGGTCCTGGTATGGAACATGAAACTAACAAGCCACCACCAACTGGAAGAATTCAGAAAAGATCAAAAGGAGACACCACATGTCCTACCAACCTCCCAGAATCCTCCTCCCTGGTATCCATTTTGGCTGAGAAATGTATGCTTCACCAGGAAGGACCCAGAGTTAGACTGACTAGTCAAAGGCAACCCGAAAACTTATCCCATCACCATTAAATCCAAGACTGATTTCCTTTAGGATTGACTGGTTGGATCTCCTTGCAGTCCAAGGGACTCTCAAGGGACTTCTCCAACACCACAGTTCAAAATCATCAATTCTATGGCACTCAGCCTTCTTTATGGCCCAACTCTCACATCCATACATGACTACTGGAAAAAACATAGTTTTTATTAAACAGACCTTTGTTAGCAAAGTAATGTCTCTGCTTTTTAATATGCTGTCTAAGTTTGCAAAGAGTCAGACACTACTGAATGACTAAGCACACACTAGGTTTATCATAGCTTTTCTTCCAAGGAGCAAGCATCTTTTTGTTTCATGGCTGCAGTCACCATCCACAGTGATTTTGGAGCCCAGGAAAATAAGTCTTTCACTGTTTCCATTGTTTCCCTATCTATCTGCCACAGTTATATAGTGGAAGTCACAATAGAATGCTTACTATATGCTTAAATATTGTTCTAAGGTCTTTATAAATTTTATCACACTTAATCCTTTCAACAGTTGTATGAGATCTTATGACTCCTGTTTCATAGATCAGAAAACTAAGGCATAGAAACAAAAAAAGAGAACAACTGAGGTTCAAACTCTAGTATTGTGGCTCCAGAGGCCACAGTCTTAAACATTAAACAATACTGCCTATACAAACCTTGCTTAATTTGGGGAGACCCAGTCATACTTTTTGATCTAGGCAGAAATAAATTTACCTCCTCCTTTGAGTTTCATCCATTTAAACAACCTGATATGTGCATCTCATTATCTTTTTCTTTTCTCCAGTTTGCCATCTAAACTATCAGTAGTTCTCCTAAGGAATCTTATATTTCTTTGAGCTCTGTCAGTAAGCCTTCATTCATTTTTGCTTCAAATTTTACTGTTTATATAATGACGACTTGTCTCTCATATGACCAACCTAGACAGCATATTAAAAAGCAGAGACACTGCTTTGCCAACAAAGGTCCATCTAGTGAAGGCTATGGTTTTTCCAGGAGTCATGTATGGATGTGAGAGTTGGGCTATAAAGAAAGCTGAGACCAAAGAACTGTGGCTTTTGAACTGTGGTGTTGGAGAAGACTCTTGCAAGTCCCTTGGACTACAAGGAGATCCAACCAATCCTTCCTAAAGGAAATCAGTCCTGAATATTGATTAGAAGGACTGATGCTGAAGCTGAAGCTCCAATACTTTGGCCAACTGATGCAAAGAGCTGACTCACTGGAAAAGACCCTGATGCTGGAAAAGATTGAAGGTGGGAGGAGAACAGATGACAGAGGATGAGATGGATGAGATGGCATAACTAACTCAATGGACATGAGACCGAGTAAGCTCCAGGAGTTGGTGATGGACAGGGAAGCCTGGCTTGCTGCAGTCCGTGGGGTTGGAAAGAGTCAGATATGACTGGGCAAACTGAGCTGAACTGTCTTTCATATCTGACTTATCTTAGACATTGTGTCCATGAGATACACATATGCATATTAATTTATATAAAACCATTTAAACTATCTAAAGGAATATGATAAAAACAAAATTTTCACAGTTATTAAGCAACATGGCTTTTTAAAAAAATGTAGGTATTTCAACTAATTGTTCCTTTTATTTCATACTTTTCAACAAGGGCTTTAATAATGCATCTAAAACCTCATCAGAAAATTCTTTTTTAATCTTTGTGGAAATCTTAAGTAAACAAGTATATTTGCTGTGCAGTCAGTCTGCTGAAAATATAACAATCACATACATAGATACGTGCCATTTCTCAGATCAAAGAAATTCTTTCAGCCACTTTATTGTACAAATGTCACTTTAAAAGAAAATTCTATGTACTTTATTACAAAACTGAATCTGGTCTTTGTCCAAGTCCTTTAGAAAACCACCAAGTCCTGGCAATTGTCCATATTCTGATATTTCCTTATGCACCCATGTTGCAGTTTTTCTTAGTTGAGAAAAGGCAGATTAGGAAGACTCTAATTTTGGAGTCAAACTTCTACTTTTAAAGTTATTTGTAAGGAAACTTACACAAATTCTAATCAGTCAAATAATTATATTTCATAGTTGGTGCATTGTACAAATGCAAATAAGGCTATCCACTGTGTAATAAATCAGAAATCTTTTATGGCAGTTGTTTTCTGAAGTACCTTTTAGTTAGCACCTTAATAAACGTGTAAGAGGGTAAATTAATGTAAACTTACAAAGAAGTTGTGGGAAGGTGCTCAGAATAAATCATACAGTCCAGTTTTTACCTAAAACCTATAAGAAAACCATGCTTTTCAAGTGAAAATTATATATCTTTTTCATTAACAGTTGAATTTTTCCACAAGCAATATTGCACAAGAAAAAATAATGAAGGAATTAAATTATGATGTAAAAAGTAACGAGTATCACAAACTTTTAGAATTTCCTGCCTGGGTTCTAGAATTTGATTTTTATTTCTCTTTCAATTTCTGATTTCACAAACTTAATTTATATAAAGTTATTTATTGTATCACAGTAAAAGAGCTCCCAATCTAAGTAACTTAAAACAATAAACATTTATTATCTTCACACTTTCGGTGGGTGAGGAAATTGGGGAACAGATTAGCTGGGCAGTCTTGCCTGGGCTCTCTCACAAGGTTGCAATCAGAGATGACAAGGGCCACAGTCATCTGAAGGCTTGACTGGACTAGAGGTTACACTTCCAGTCACAGGGCTGCCAAGCTGTTGATGGTTTGGTGCAGGAGTCCTTGGTTTTTCACCACGTGAGCCTCTCCACAGGCTGCCTGAGTGTCCTCATAAAACAGCAGGTGACTGGCTTCCTCTGGAACAAATTATATAAGAGAGAGAACAAAGTGATACTCCTTTCATAACCTAGACTCAGAAGTCACACACTGTCGCTTCCACCACTTTCTAGTTGTTAGAAGTCAGTCAGAGTCCAGCTCACATTCGGAAGGAGGGAAGTTAGGCTCCTCTTTTGAAGTGAGGTCTACCAAAATACAGGGTGGACATGTTTTTAAACCAAAAAAAGTGTTTTCTACTTTATCCTTTACTTATTATAAAGAAAGCTTAACAAAAACCTAAAATTATAGTAATAGAGAATTTATCTAATTCTCAAATATTTCCCCAAATTTTTTTCAACAAACTTACTTAACAACCCTGTACATCCTGAAAACTTTTTCTCACAATTCTACTGCTGTTAAGCATATAAGCTTATTCCTGCTTTCACCACCAGTACAGTGGTGGTTAAACATGGATACTTTGATGTACTAGGCTGTGAGGTTCTTATCAGGCTTTGAGATTTGAAACTTTCTGTTGTTCATCTACCCCTGAACCCTCAGATCTTGCATTGTGTATGTATCTTGGCTGGCATTCAAAAGTGTGGTAAATAAATAAATGAAGCATCTATATTCCTTAACTGTTGGTTTAGGATTCTCAGATCTAGCATTTCCCATCATATTCATGAGGTAAAATCAGAGATTTTATAAGAATATTATGTTTTGGACCCACCTCAAAACAAGGGACACATACAGACTAAAAGTGGAGGTGGAAAAAAATATTTCACGCAAACGGAGACCAAAAGAAAGCAGGAGTCGCAATACTCATATCAGATAAAATAGACTTTCAAATAAAGGCTGTGAAAAGAGACAAAGAAGGACACTACATAATGATCAAAGGATCAATTCAAGACGAAGATATAACAATCATAAATATATATGCACCCAACATAGGAGCACCGCAATATGTAAAGCAAACGCTAATGAGTATGAAAGAGGAAATTAATAGTAACACAATAATAGTGGGAGACTTTAATACCCCACTCACACCTATGGATAGATCAACTAAACAGAAAATTAACAAGGAAACACAAACTTTAAATGACACAATGGACCAGCCAGACCTAATTGATATCTATACGACATTTCACCCCAAAACAATCAACTTCACCTTTTTCTCAAGTGCACACGGAACCTTCTCCAGAATAGATCACATCCTGGGCCATAAATCTAGTCTGGTAAATTCAAAAAATTGAAATCATTCCAGTCATCTTTTCTGACCACAGTGCAGTAAGATTATATCTCAATTACAGGAAAAAAATTATTAAAAATTCAAACATATGGAGGCTAAATAACACACTTCTGAATAACCAACAAATCATAGAAGAAATCAAAATAGAAATCAAAATATGCATAGAAATGAATGAAAATGAAAACACAACAACCCAAAACCTATGGGACACTGTAAAAGCAGTGCTAAGGGGAAGATTCATACCATTACAGGCTTACCTCAAGAAACAAGAAAAAAGTCAAATAAATAACCTAACTCTACACCTAAAGCAACTAGAAAAGGAAGAAATGAAGAACCCTGGGGCTAGTAGAAGGAAAGAAATCTTAAAAATTAGGGAAGAAATAAATGCAAAAGAAGCTAAAGAGACCATAGCAAAAATCAACAAAGCTAAAAGCTGGCTTTTTGAAAAAATAAATAAAACTGACAAACCACTAGCAAGACTCATTAAGAAACAAAGGAAGAAGAACCAAATTAACAAAATTAGAAATGAAAATGGAGAGAGCACAACAGACAACACTGAAATACAAAGGATCATAAGAGACTGCTACCAGCAGCTCTATGCCAATAAAATGGACAACTTGTAAGAAATGGACAAATTCTTAGAAAAGTATAACTTTCCAAAACTGAACCAGAAAGAAATAGAAGATTTTAACAGACCCATCACACGCAAGGAAATCAAAACTGTAATCAGAAATCTTCCAGAAAACAAAAGCCCAGGACCAGATGGCTTCACAGCTGAATTCTACCAAAAATTTAGAGAAGAGCTAACACCTATCTTACTCAAACTCTTCCAGAAAATTTCAGAAGAAGGTAAACTTCCAAACTCATTCTATGAGGCCACCATCACCCTAATTCCAAAACCAGAGAAAGATGCCACAAAAAAAGAAAACTACAGGCCAATATCACTGATAAACATAGATGCAAAAATCCTTAACAAAATTCTAGCAAACAGAATCCAACAACATATTAAAAAAATCATACATCATGACAAAGTGGGCTTTATCCCAGGAATGCAAGGATTCTTTAATATCCACAAATCAATGTAATATACCACATTAACAAATTGAAAGATAAAAACCATATGATTATCTCAATAGATGCAGAGAAAGCCTTTGACAAAATTCAACATCCATTTATGATTAAAACTCTCCAGAAGGCAGGAATATAAGGAACATACCTCAACATAATAAAAGCTATATATGACAAACTCACAGCAAGCATTACCCTCAATGGTGAAAAATTGAAATTTCCCCTAAAATCAGGAACAAGACAAGGGTGCCCACTCTCACCACTACTATTCAACATAGTTTTGGAAGTTTTGGCCAGAGTAATCAGAGCAGAAAAAGAAGTAAAAGGAATCCAGATAGGAAAAGAAGAAGTGAAACTCTCTCTGTTTGCAGATGACATGATCCTCTACATAGAAAACCCTAAAGACTCTACCAGAAAATTACTAGAGCTAATCAACGAATATAGCAAAATTGCAGGATATAAAATTAACACACAGAAATCCCTTGCATTCCTATACACTAACAATGAGAAAACAGAAAGAGAAATCAAGGAAACAATTTCATTCACCATTGCAATAAAAAGAATAAAATACTTAGGAGTATATCTTCCTAAAGAAACAAAAGACCGATACATAGAAAACTATAAAACACTGATGAAAGAAATCAAAGAGGACACAAACAGATGGAGAAATATACCGTGTTCATGGATTGGAAGAATCAATATTGTCAAAATGACTATACTACCCAAAGCAATCTATAGATTCAATGCACTCCCTATCAAGCTACCAACGGTATTTTTCACAGAACTAGAACAAATAATTTCACAACTTGTATAGAAATACAAAAAACCTCGAATAGCCAAAGTAATCTTGAGAAGGAAGAATGGAACTGGAGGAATCAACCTGCCTGACTTCAGACTCTACTACAAAGCCACAGTCATCAAGACAGTATGGTACTGGCACAAAGACAAAAATATAGTTCAATGGAACAGAACAGAAAGCCCAGAGATACATCCACGAACCTACGGACACCTTATCTTCAGCAAAGGAGGCAAGGATATACAATGGAAAAAAGACAACCTCTTTAACAAGTGATGCTGGCAAAACCGGTCAACCACTTGTAAAAGAATGAAACTAGAACACTTTCTAACACCATACACAAAAATAAACTCAAAACGGATTAAAGATCAAAATATAAGACCAGAAACTATAAATCTCCTAGAGGAGAACATAGGTAAAACACTCTTCAACAAAAATTACAACAGGATCCTCTATGACCCACCTCCCAGAATATTGGAAATAAAAGCAAAAATAAACAAATGGGACCTAATGAAACTTAAAAGCTTTTGCACAACAAAGAAAACTATAAGCAAGGTGAAAAGACAGCCCTCAGATTTGGAGAAAATAATAACAAACCAAGCAACAGACAAAAGATTAATCTCAAAAATATACAAGCAACTCCTGCAGCTCAACTCCAGAAAAATAAATGACCCAATCAAAAAACGGGCTAAAGAACTAAACAGATATTTCTCCAAAGAAGACATACAGATGGCTAACAAACACATGAAAAGATGCTCAACATCACTCACTATCAGAGAAATGCAAATTAAAACCACAATGAGGTACCATTATATGCCAGTCAGGATGGCTGCTATCCAAAAGTCTACAAGCAATAAATGCTGGAGAGGGTGTGGAGAAAAGGTAACCCTCTTACACTGTTGGTGGGAATGCAAACTAGTACAGCCGCTATGGAGAACAGTGTGGAGATTTCTTAAAAAACTGGAAATAGAACTGCCATATGACCCAGCAATCCCACCTCTGGGCATACACACGGAGGAAACCAGATCTGAAAGAGACACGTGCACCCCAATGTTCATCACAGCACTGTTTATAATAGCCAGGACATGCAAGCAACCTAGATGCCCATCAGCAGACGAATGGATAAGGAAGCTGTGGTACATATACACCATGGAATATTACTCAGTCATTAAAAAGAATTCATTTGAATCAGTTCTAATGAGATGGATGAAACTGGAGCCCATTATACAGAGTGAAGTAAGCCAGAAAGATAAAGACCATTACAGTATACTAACACATATATATGGACTTTAGAAAGATGGTAATGATAACCCTATATGCAAAACAGAAAAAGAGACTCAGATGTACAGAACAGACTTTTGGACTCTGTGGGAGAAGGCGAGGGTGGGATGTTTCAAGAGAGCAGCATCAAAACATGTATATTATCTATGGTGAAACAGATCACCAGCCCAGGTTGGATGCATGAGACAAGTGCTCGGGCCTGGTGCACTGGGAAGACCCAGAGGGATCCGGTAGAGAGGGAGGTGGGAGGGGGGATCGGGATGGGGAATACATGTGAATCCATGGCTGATTCATGTCAATGTATGGCAAAAACCACTACAATATTATAAAGTAATTAGCCTCCAACTAATAAAAATAAATGAAAAAAAAATTAAAGATTTGACAGGAAAAAAAAAAGAACATCTTTTCATGTTCCTGTTGGTCATCTGCATGTCTTCTTTGGAAAAGTGTTTATTCGAGTTCTCTGCCTATTTTTCAATTTTGTTGCTTGTTTTTCAATGTTGAATTATATACACATTCTCTGCATATTTTGGCTATTAATCTCTCTTTTTTTTTCTCTCTCTCTCTTTCTCGCCTTTTTTTTTTTTTTTTTTTTGGCCACAATGCACAGCTTGTGGGATCTTAGTTCCCCAACCAGAGACTGAATTTGGCCCTGGCTGTAAAAGCACCAAGTCCTAACCACTGGACCTCCAGGGAATTCCCTGGCCATTAATACCTTATCAGGTGTATCATTTGCAAGTATCTTCTCCCATTCTGTAGGCAGCCTTTTCATTCTGTTGACAGTTTTCATCACTTGCAAAAGCTTTATAGTTTAATGTAATTCAATTTGCTTGTTTTTAATTTTGCTTCCCGTGCCTAAGGGGACATATCCAAAAAATATTACTAAGAACAATATCAAATTATGTATTTCAAGAAAAGCATCAAGATGAAAGAGTAGTGGTATGAGGGCTCACCTGCCATCATGAACATATCAGAACTATAACTGTATATACACTCTTGCTGAAATCAACCTGGGGACTAGCAGAATACCTCTTCAACAACCAAGACTGTAGTGAAAGATCCACACAGAGTCTGGATGAGAAAGGATGAGAAGTGGTCTGATTGGGATCTGTGTCTGTTAGGGAGCACAAAAGAGGAGGGGGTATATCACAGGCTCAGCGATCCTCCTTGGGGAGTGATGGGCTCAGTTCTCATAGCAGACACCCCAGCCCTGGGGGTGGGACACCAGGAAGACAAATTATCTTAGCTTTCTTGAAAACCAGTGGGGCTTACTGGAGGACTGTAAGGGAAACAAGACTATGTGTTAAAGAGTGCAAGCAGAGATTTGCTTAATTCCGGTCACAGCACAGAGGTAGCAGATTGAAAACTTACCTGAGGCTCTGTCTGCCTTGCCAGAACTGACCTTGTATAAAAGTTGTCACTATGTCCACCCACAAATATGGAATGAAAAGTCCTTTAGGTGAGAATTAAAGATCCAGGAAAGCATAGATTTCTACGTATTTAGTTAAGAAGGTGTTCTGAATTTAACTCACCAAATAATTATAAGTCCATTAGGAGGCTGAGGGATATAGACCAATGAAGAAAAAAGAAAACAGATTGATATGATCTGGCACAAACACAGAAGTACCAATAATAAACCTCATTTAATGTAGTTTTTGGTAAAGCTTTGGGTACTCAGCAAAGTTGGAGAAACAGCTTTTAAGAATTGCCAAAAACATGTATGAATGTCAAAGAACTTTGCAAGATGAAATACATGAGTCAGAAAAGGACAGATATTATTGTCCCCTTGTATGTGGGACACCTACTGTGTGTGTGTGTGTACTAAGTCATTTCAGTCATGTCCGACTGTGTGCGACCCTATGGACTGCAGCTTGCCAGATTCCTCTATGCATGGGATTCTCCAGGCCAGAATACCGGGGTGGGTTGCCATACCCTCCTCCAGAGGATCTTCCCTGTCCAGAAGTACTCAAATATGTAAACAGAAAGCCTGGTAGTTACCAAGAGTAGGAGAGAAGGGGAAGTAGGCTTGTCCAATACGTACACAGTTTTAGTTTGGAAAGATGAGGAAGTCATGGATATGGATGGTGATGAAGGTTACACAACAATGTAAATGTACTTAATGCCACTGAACTGTACACTTTAAAATGATTACAGTGGCAAATTTTATGTTATATGTATTTTACCACAATTGAAAAAAAAAGAATCATCAGGAGAAAGATAGGAGGAAACTGACTAGGATAATGCAATTGAAATGACCATGAGAAACTAAAGGTGCATATCTACTTGCTGGTAACAAATTGCCTTATCATAAAATTTGTTTACCTTGAAATGTGTAGGAAATTTCAGCAAAAGAGTGCCCCCTTGTGGACCTCTGTGAGGTGGCAAAATGCGTAATGAATAAGTTCTCTAAAATCACACACTCTCAATCATTCATTCCACTTACTGCACCTAAGATTTATGCTTGCATTCCTTGATCTCAGAGAACTCAAACACCTCTCAAAAGTTAATCCAGAGTTATAAACTGAAAGAAGCATGCTAATGTGTTTTGGAGAGATTCTTTTCTCTTAATTTCTTAGTTAAAAGTCAAAAGACTTTCATTTCTTGAAACTTTTGAAGGTTCAGGTTTAGTGGTTCTAGTGCTAACTGTAACCTAGGATATTTAAATTCATATTGGATTTCTGGAAGAAGTTTCTCTAATGGTAAAAATATATATTTTGAGTGGATTTTTTGTAGGAAGAGAGGGCTTAAGATTAACTTTAGGGTGGGTAGAAGATTGGAGACAGGTTCAGGAGGGAGGGGACATATGTATACCTATGGCTGCTACATGTTGATGCATGGCAGAATACAACCCAGTATTGTAAAGCAATTATCCTTCGATTGCAAATAAATAAAGTTTTAAAAATGATTAGCTTTATTTCATTCATTGGTATATTTTGTTCTGTCATCTCAGTAGAAATGACACCTTTTTTGCTACTGCCATCCAGTTTTACTGTTAATAAATAGAAAATTGGAAAAAAAATTATCTCTTTGATCACCCCAAAGTGGTATGATGTCCTTCCACGACAAGTGTTTTTAGTTAATACCTTTATTTTAAGTTGTTTTTTGATGATTACATAATTATTTCTCTTGTTCTTTAATTTTTAACCTCATTTGGTGGCCAAGGAACATGTTAGATAAACTTTTCAAGATCATTGGAAGAATGAGTGGCAAAGCAAATTTAACATTCTTGATGTATGGATTTCCTACACTAATCTTGGAGCTGCTGCTCTAAAAATATATGTTTTTAAGTAGAAGCAATCTTGTGGGGATAGGATTTTTCAAGGTAATTCTGTTATATAGGGTAAAATAACTTAGACTTTGATAAAAGTTTCTTTTACAAACCTAAGTTCCTAATGATGAATCTATCAATTTTGAAGAAGAAATGGAAAGATGAATTGCCCCTGCTGGCATCATTCACTTGACCTTGGAAATGTTAGAGTCATCCAGAAATCTCCTTGGAAATATTTTTTTAGTGAAAATTTCAAATTAAATATCTTACTACACTTTGATTTCTGTTTACTTAGGATCTGAAACCTGAACCAGTCTGGTATTAATGCAATAACTGTGAGTTACTTAAGCAGTTTGTGCTTATCCATCTTGAAATGATTTGAAGACCATTAGTTATAAGTTCATGATGTAATCATAGTGTCTCATTAGCAGGCTATTACCATTTCCAATTGTAACTATGTGAGGATCTTTACAAACTTCTTATTTTAGAATAATTTTAAATTTATAGAATAATTGCAAAGACAGAATTTCTATATACCCTTCACCCAGTGTCCCTTCCTGTTAACATCTTACATTACCATGTTACACTTGTCAAAATTTAAAACTAATATTGGCACATTGACTTTGTTAATAGCTGAGGAAAGAAGTGAAAAGCAAGGGAGAAAGGGAAAGATATCAACTGAAATCAAAGTTCCAGAGAATAGCAAGGAGTGATAAGAAGGCCTTCTTCAATGAAGAATACAGAAAAAATTGAAGAAAACAATAGAATGGGAAAGACTAGAGAAACTGGAGAAACTCAAGAAAACTGGAGATATCAAGGAAATATTTCATGGAAGGATGGGCACGAAAAAGTACAGAAATGGTAAGGACCTAACAGAGCTTAGAGATTAAAAGGCAGAAAAGATTAAGAAAAGGTGGCAAGACTACACAGAAGAACTATACAAAAAAGATCTTAATGTCCAAGATAACCACGATGGTGTGGTCACTCACCTTGAGACAGGTATCCTGGAGTGTGAAGTCAAGTTGGCCCCAGGAAGCTTTACTACAAAGCTAGTGGAAGGAATGGAATTCTCGATAATCTATTTAAAATCCTAAAAGAGGATGCTCCAGAAGTGTTACACTCACTATGTCAGCAAATTTAGAAAACTCAGCAGTGGTCACAGTACTGAAAAGTTCATTTTTTATTCCAATCCCAAAGGAGAGCAGTGCCAAAGAATGTTCAGACTATGAGATAATTGAGTTCATTTTGCGTGCTAGTGAGGTTATGCTCAATATCTTTCAAGCTAAGCTTCAGCAGTACATGAACTGAGAAATTCCAGATGTACAATCTGAATTTAGAAAGGGAAGAAGAACCAGGGATCAAATTGCCAACATCCATTGGATCATAGAGAAAGCAAGGTAATTTCAGAAAAACATTTACTTCTGCTTCATTGACTACATGAACACCTTTGACTCTGTGGATCACAACAAACTGTGGAAAATTCTCAAAAAGATGGAAATACTAGACCACCTTACCTGTCTCCTGAGAAACTTGTATGCAGGCCAAGAAACAACAGTTAGAACTTTACATGGAACAGGTAACTGTTTCAAAATTGGGAAAAGAGTATAACAAGACTGTATACTGTCACTCCGCTTATTTAACTTCTATGCAGAGTACGTCATGCAAAATGATGGGCTGGAAGAAGCATAACCTGTAATCAAGATTGCAGGGAGAAATATCAATAACTTCAGATATGCAGATGACACCACACTTATGGCACAAAGTGAAGAGGAATTAAAGAGCTTCTTGATGAAGGTGAAAGAATAGAGTGAAAAAGTTGGCTTAAAATTCAACATTAAAAAAACTAACATCGTGGCATCCAGTCCCATCACTTCACGGCAAATAGATGGGGAAACAATGGAAACAGTGACAGACTATTTTCTTTGGTTCCAAAATCACTGTGGATGGTGACTACAGCCATGAAATTAAAAGATACTTGCTCCTTGGAAAAAGGCTATGGCAAACCTAGACAGCATATTACAAAGCAGCGACATCACTTTACTAACAAAGGTCCATACAGACAAAGCTATGGGTTTTCCAGTAGTCATGTACGAATGTGAGAGTTGGACCATAAAGAAGGCTGAACCCAAAGAAACTGATGCTTCCTGACTGTGGTGTTGGAGAAGATTCTTGAGAGTTTCTTGGACTGCGAGGAGATCAAACCAGTCAATCCTAAAGGAAATCAACCCTGAATATTCATTGAAAGGACTGATTCTGAAGCTGAAGTTCTAACACTTTACCCTCCTGATTGTGAAGAGCAGACTCATTGGAAAAGACCCAGATGTTGAGAAAGATTGAAGGCAAAAGGAGAAGGGACGACAGAGGACGAGATGGTTATATAGCATCACCTACTCAATGGACATGAATTTGGGCAAATTCTGGGAGATAGTGAAGGGCGGGGAAGTCTGGTTTGCTGCAGTTCATGGGGTCACAAAGAGTCAGACACAACTTAGAGACTGGATTAAAAAAACAATTGCTACATTACTAATAACTAAACTCCAAAACTTATTCCATTTATCCACAGTGTTTTTCTCTATCCCAGACTCTTGTCCAGGGTATTACATTGCATGTAATGGTCATACCTCCTTAATCTTCTCTCATCTATGACAGCTTCTCAGTCTATGCCTGTTTTACATGACCATGACCATTTTGAAAAATATGTACTTCGTAGATTGTCTTCAAATTTGGTTTTGTCTGATGCTTTTCTCATGATTAGAGTTAGGGTTTTTAAGTGTGTAGAACACTGAAAAGGTGGCAGCGTCCTTTTTATAACATCAAGTCAGAGATGCTTGATATCAACATGACTTATCATAAGATAACCTTGATCACTAGGTTAAGATGCATGTGTGTTAAGTTGCTTTAGTCACATCCAACTATTTGCAATCCTATTGACTGTAGCCCACCAGGCTTTTTCGTCTAAGGAATTCTCCAGGAAAGAATACTGAAGTGAGTTGCTGTGCCCTCCTCCAGGGCATCTTCCCAAGCCAGAGATCAAACTTGCATCTTCTGTGGCTTCTGCACTGCAGGCAGATTCTTTACCACTGAGCCACCCTGGAAGCCCTAGGTTAAGGATTTGCTTGCCAAATTTTTCCATGATAACATTGCTGGATTTTCAATTTTTTCTTTTTGCTCTTCTTTGGGAGGGATCACTATGTCCAACCCATGCTGAAGGTGAAGGTAATTAAGCTCTGCCTCCTCAAGGGGGGTAGTATTTGCCTATGCTATTTGGAATTTTCTTTGAAGAAGACTTGTCTCTTCTCTTTCATTTGTTCATTCAATTATTTCTTTATATCAATATGGATTCATGTATATTTTATACTTTGGGTTATTATCCAGTACTGTTTATTTTCTTGCCCGCATTTTCCAGGTGTGGCCATTGAGATCTCTTTCAGACATGTTCCTGTGGCCTTTTGACATGCCCCCATTCTCTTGTTTTCTTAAGCACTTCCTTACTTTCCAACATTGTAGATGCTCCAGGTTCATCTCGCATTTACTAATATTTCTATTGCCCCAGTCCTAGAGTCAGCTCTTTCCAAGGAGTTACAATGCCTTTTATGGCAAACGGCATTTAGAAACCAAAATCAGGGCACTCAGGGTGCTCATTAAGTCATACCTTCTAGACCCTCTCAGCAAATTTAACAAAGAAAGTATGTATGTATATTAACCTATGTATAAACATATATATATAATTATTTCTGTATCTTTCCACTCGTAGACAGATGATAGATGAATGGATACATAGACAGACATAGAAATTCATAGTAAGTCTCTAACATTAACCCAATACCCCAGGGTTTATTCCTGCCTTTTGTGAGAATTGTTTAAAAATATTGAATCTTACTTCCTCTTATTAATCTAATCTTTCTTGGTAATGTGTCTTATATTACTAAATAATGTTTGCCTTTTAGGCTGCTGACAGGGTACTTTGGTGACTAATAATGTTACAATATCATTTTCTATAAGTCAAGTAAAAAATTTTGACCCATGTGGCAGACCCTGCTGTTATCTACCTAATCCACTCTTCTTTATTGCTCAAACTTTAGGGGTAGCAGTTTAAAAGTTTTCCTCCTCAGACTTTCTTTAAGCTAGGGCCACCTTAATGCAATCTAGATTTACCAGATGCCCAAGGAATCCTGCTGGGTACAGCTTATGCAAAGACTTTTGTTTCCCCAATGAAACACATGTTTTGTTCTTCATTCTGTTCTCTTTCTACCATCTGAGACACATGATATATGGAGGTGGAGCAGCTATCTTATGAACAAATAGATAATAGTCAAATACTAAAGGTGCAGAGCAGGAAGAAAGAAGGATCCTTGTTTAATAAGTTCTCTAAGCAACTAGATCTAAAGACTACCTACCTCCAGACTTCTCAGTACATGGGGAAAGCTATGCAACTCATATTAAACTAAACTAACTAGAGCCTATTATATGAAGTTGAACAGTCTTAGCTGATATAACCCATTTGGAATAATGGAACAATAACTTTTTTCCCTTTCTAACAAGAATGATATGTTATTGCAATATGTGCAGGAAATACTAGCCAGAGCTAGTTTGTTGTATCACATTTATGTATTGAAAAGCATAGTCTAGTTTTAAGGGTTGATATGAAAAATTTTAATGGTATTAGGCCAGCAAGTTCCAGGATAAGACAAAGATTCCTCCATATATACCAGGTAAGGGAAAAAAACTGTGAAAAAAAGGAAATTGTGTAGGACCCTGAGGTCATAAATTAGCTTCATGAGACTGATTTACAGGATGTGTGTCAATATCTTAAGAATACAATCCAAAATTCTTGGGATGGCAGGAGGGGAATATGGTGAAGCAAGAAGGGGAAGGGGGGAAATGTCAGAGTTCATGGGAGAATGTGCAATTTGAAAATAATTATATTTGAGTTATAATGACTTTGATCAATATATTTAATTTTCTTTGAAAATTAATAATATTATTAATAGACATGTTTTATGTTCTAGGCAATATATTTTGCCTCATAAAAGTATAATAACATTGACCTTGTCACATTAATACTTCACAGCTAGCCACTCTTAGTATCTTTGCTTAAAAGATTAGGAAACAAGTGTAGAAGTGTAAACACATATCTAACAAATTCTGACAATTAAGACTAAATACGTCTGGTTCTAGGACCTATGTCCCTACTCACTTGCTGAACTGTTTTCTTGTTTTTGTATTGCTGTTTTTCAGGTGCTCAGTTGTGTCAGACTCTTTGCAACTTCATGGACTTCAGCCTACCAGGCTTCCCAGTCCTTCACGATCTCTCAGAGTTTGCTCAAACTCATGTCCAGTGAGTTGATGGTGTTTCCTTGCTAAATAACGTTAAAGGAACTTATAGGTCTCTTACTTTATCAAACATCACTTTATTAAAAGGGGTTTTAAAAGTTGAGTAACGCTGTTTTACTCCTAGTGAAAAATGAAAAAATGTTTTTCCTAGAAGTACTGATAGGAGTAAGTCACATTGCCAAATTGACATAAGTGATGTATGTCTAGATGAATATAACAATTTAAACTGACAATTGATTCACATGAATCTGTGACCTTAGGTCATTACAGTGTCACTAAGAAATTTTTCTCATTTAAAACATAAAAAATGAGGTATATTTGTTTCATGTAAATTATTTGTAAGAGGAATATGTATAGTTCTACTCATTGCTCATAATTCAATTTTGTATGAGATATTTTGAATCATGCTAGAAATGACAGGCAGTTTTAATGTCATTCTGATTTAGGAGATGCTAGTTATTTGGGAGCTTAATTGAAATGCATGAATTATGACTTATGAAAGATTTTAGAAGGAATTTTTGTCATTTTTTTCTATACATAGTGAATGTATGTGATTGTATTCTTGAAAATTATTGTTTAAGAAATTAGGAATTAGAAATTTTCACTGAAATAAGAGTAAATACATTTTCCAACTTTCAAAGTATAGTTTTTTAGTAGGCACACAGCTTTTTTTTTGTAACACTATCTATAACAAATTTTCACGCTACTTAGATTAGCTTGGGAACCACTGCATATTTCCTTATGAACATAAAAACATTTGTGAAGAGTTTATGGCATTCTTTTATTTTTTTTTATTGGAGGCTAATTGCTTTACAGAATTTTGCTGTTTTCTGTCAAACCTCAACATGAATCAGCCATAGGCATACATATATCCCTTCCCTTTTGAACCTCCCTCCCATCTCCCTCCCCATCCCACCCCTCTAGGTTGATACAGAGCCCTTGTTTGAGTTTCCTGAGCCAGACAGTAAATTCCTGTTGCCTATCATCTATTTTACACATGGCAATGTAAGTTTCCATGTTACTCTTTCCATACGTCTCATCCTCTCCTCCCCCTCCCCATGTCCATAAGTGTATTCTCTATGTCTGTTTCTCCATTGCTGCCCTGTAAATAAATTCTTCAGTACCATTTTTCTAGATTCCATATATATGTGTTAGTCTATGATAATTATCTATCTCTTTCTGACTCACTTCACTCTGTATAATAGGTTCTAGGTTCATCCACCTCATTAGAACTGACTCAAAGGTGTTCCTGTTTATGGCTGAGTAATACTCCATTCTGGATATATACCACAACTTCTTTATCCATTCAATTGTCATTGGACATCTAGGTTACCTCCATGTTCTAGCTATTGAAAATAGTGCCACAATGAACAACTGAATACATGTGTCTCTTTCAGTTTTGGTTTCCTCAGGGTATATGCCTAGGAGTGGGATTGCTGGGTCATGTGGTGGTTTTATTCCTAGTTTTAAAGGAATCTCCATACTGTCTTCCATAGTGGCTGTATCAATTCAAATTCCCACCAACAGTGCAAGAGCATTCCCCTCTCTCCACACCCTTGCCAGCATTTATTGTTTGTAGACCTTTTGATGAGGGCCATTCTGACTGGTGTGAGGTGATATCTCATTGTACCTTTGATTTGCATTTCTCTAATAATGAGCTGATAAGAACAATAAGAATCGATGCATTCGAACTGTGATGTTGGAGAAGACTCTTGAAAGCCCCTTGGACTGCAAGGAGATCCAACCAGTCCATCCTAAAGGAAATCAGTCCTGAATATTCATTAGAAGGACTGATGTTGAAGCTGAAACTCCAATACTTTGGCCACCTGATGCGAAGAGCTGACTCATTTGAAAAGACCCTGATGCTGGGAAAGATTGAAGACAGGAAGAGAAGGGGATGACAGAGGATGAGATGGTTGAATGGCATCACCGACTCAATGGACATGAGTTTGAGTAAACTCTGGGAGTTGGTGATGGACAGGGAGGCCTGGCGTGCTGCAGCCCATGGGATCTCAAAGAGTCAGACATGACTGAGCGACTGAACTGAACTGAACTGAATAATGAGTGATGTTGAGCATCTTTCCGTGTGTCTGTTGGCCATCTGTATGCCATCCTTGGAGAAATGTCTCTTTAGGTCTTTTTCCCACTTTTTTATTGGGTTGTTGGTTTTTCTGGTATTGAGTTGTATGAGCTGCTCATATATTTTGGAAATTAATCCTTTGTCAGTTGTTTCATTTACTATTATTTTTCTCCCACTCTGAAGGTTGTCTTTTCACCTTGCTTAGTGTTTCCCTTGCTGTGCAAAAGTGTTTAAGTTTAATCAGGTCCCACTTGTTTACTTTTGTTTTTATTTCCATTACTCTAGGAGGTGGGTCATAGAGGATCTTGCTTTGATTTATGTCTTTAAGTGCTCTGCCTTTGTTTTCCTCTAAGAGTTTTATAGTTTCTGGTCTTTCATTTAGGTCTTTAATCCATTTTGAGTTTATCTTTGCATATGGAGTTAGGAGGAATTCTAATTTCATTCTTTTACATGTAGCTGTCCAGTTTTCCCAGCACCATTTATTGGAGAGGCTGTCTTTGCCCCATTGTATATTCTTGCCTCCTTTGTCAAAAATAAGGCACCCATAGGTGCATGCGTTTGTTTCTGGGTTTCCTATCTTGGTCCATTGGTCTATATTTCTGTTTTTGTGCCAGTACCATACTTTCTTGGTGACTATAGCTTTGTAGTATAGTCTGAAGTCAGGAAGGTTGATTCCTCCAGCTTCATTCTTCTTTCTCAAGACTGCTTTGGCTATTCAGAGGCTTTTGTGTTTCCATATGAATTGTGAATTCTTTTGTTCTAGTTCTGTGAAAAATGCCATTGGTAATTTGATAGGGATCACATTGAATCTGTTTGTGTTTGGTAGTACAGTCATTTTCACAATATTGATTCTTCCTACCCAGGAACATGGAATATCTCTCCATCTGTTTATGTCATCTTTTATTTCTTTCATTTGTGACTTATAGTTTTCTGTGTACAGGTCTTTTCTCTCCTTAAGTAAGCTTATTCCTGGATATTTTATTCTTTTTGTTGCAATGGTGAATGGGATTGATTCCTTAATTTCTCTTTCTGATTTTTCATTATTAGTATACAGAAATGCAAATGACTTCTCTGTATTGATTTTGTATCCTGCAACTTTGCTAAATTCACTGATTAGCTCTAGGAATTTTCTGATACCATCTTTAGGGTTTTCTATGTACAGCATCATGTCATCTGAAAACAGTGAAAGCTTTACTTTTCTGATCTGGATTCCTTTTACTTCTTTTACTTCTTTTACTTCTCTGATTGCTGTAGCTAGGACTTCCAAGACTATGTTGAATAATAGTGGTGAAAGTGGATGCCCTTGTCGTGTTCCTGATTTTAGGTAGAATGCTTTCTGTTTTTCACCATTAAGAATAATGTTTGCTGTAGGCTTATAATATACAGCCTTTACTATGTTGAGGTAGATTCCTTAACAATTATGATCCTGATTGGAAACTTTACACTTCTGCCAGCCATGCATAAGGATTTCCATAGCTCCACATCATCTTAAGGTGATGAACTTATTATTTCTTAGTTTTTACAAATCAAATAGGTATGTTTTTACATGCTTTTTTTTTTTACAAATCAAATTTTTTATAGATTGCACAAATCAAACATCACACTTTGCCTATAATTACAGCTTCTTGATTGCCAATGAAGCTGATTATATCCTTTTTCTGCAAGGAGTTTTTCAAATATTTTACTCATTCTTTGGGGTTGTTTATCTTTTTAGTATTGGTTTGCAAGTTCTATATGTATTCTAGATATTAATGCTTTAAATTAAATTTGTTTTAAAAAATCTCTTACTTTGATTTGTTTTTTGCTTTTTTTGAATGTTTTAGTTTTAATGTAATTGCATTTATCAGACTTCTCCTTGATAACTTTATTGTTTCTTGCTTGAGAATCTTTGTTCTGCAACACTAAAGATTCTCATAGATTGTCTTATAAAAGTATTATAAAATTCTCTAATTCACCTATAATTTATTTGTGTGTTTGTGGTTGCAATTTTCCAAAATGGCTTCCAACAGTCCCTTCCTGCATTACTCTTACCCTTGTATATTATCCCCTTACAGTGAACAAAGCTAGCCTGTGTAATAAATAGTATATGTGGAAATAGTGATTTTTGATCTCTGAGTCTAGATAATAAAAGGCATTGCAGTTTTTGCTCTGTTCTCTCTTGAGTCACTAGCTATGGGAGAAAACAGCTGCCATGTTGTGAGGGTGCTCAAGCAGCCCTGTGGAGTATTCTGGGTAGACAGGGGCTGAACCCACTTAGCTAAGAGTCAGGAAGAAGCAGGTTAACAACAGCCATATAAGTCATCTTTGAAGTCGATTCTCCTGTCTCAGTCTTGCCTTCAAAAGACTGAAGCATCTACTCCAAGAAAGAACAATCAAATAAGCTGAACTTGTACTTCTAATTTGCAGAAATTATATGAAGCGCATATGTACTGTTAGCGCTAAGTTTGGGGCCAATACAAAGCACAGTGCAGAAAATTAACACATTCGATACATAAGATAGCACTTAGATTTCATTTTTTTTTCACTTGCATAAATCAGTTTTTCCAGCATAATTTATTTTAAAATTCCTTTTGTCTACAGCTATCTGCAAGAGTAGTTCTGCCATAAATGAAGTTTCTACTTAAATGTGGATCTGACTCTGGATTTTACTGATCAATTTGTTTATTCTTGAGTTAATTCTTCATTAGTTACTAAGCTATATAATTCTTCATATTTTGATAGCAACTACAGTCACCATTCACCAACACACATTAACTTTCTGTAAATATTTTAAAATCTTTTTATTGCAGGATAATTGCTTTATAGTGTTCTGTTGGTTTCTGCCATACAACAACGTAAACCAGCAGTAAGTATACATATGTCCTCTCCCTCATACCCTAATTTTTTTATATTTGATAAAGTATGTTTCCAATATTCTACAAGAAAGTCTTACCTATTTTCAACTCTTTGATCTTTTATGTGTATACTGAGAATCATCTTATCATTCCTACAAGAAAACCTATTGAGTCTTTCAGTATTTTAGCATTTTGAATATTTTAGTCTGTGTGTATACATTTGGAGTTATCTTTCAGCAACTATAATGTTGTTCACAAAGAGCACATAAATTTTTTATTTGATTTATATCTAAGCATTTCAGTTTTATAAACCATCATGGAGTATTATAAAATGGAACATCAAAGATGATACAATTTAAAATAGCACAAAATGCAACAAATTGCTCATACTATATGCCAGAAACTGACATAGTATGCACTCCATAATATTTTAAAGGTTTATGAATGGATAAATGGTAAATAACTGAATGGATGACCATCTACCATTTATCTTTGAAGTGACCAGTGTGCCTACCTCTAGCTTATCTATTTCAAATACCATTTTACTTAGGTACACAGTATTATTAGGGGATTTTCCCCCAGAGTAAGAAACTCCGATGTTTCTAGTTCTCACCTCAGTATGGCACCAATTCAGTGATACAGGATCTAAAGGAATAGTTTCATATGGGCATAAGACAGCATATTATATCAATTTGCATTTTCTTTTTCCATGATGCCCTTTTCTTCTTTATAACTTTTGACTTGTGTTCTTCTGAGCAGCTCTTCTGCTCAGTATCTTGTGTTACTGATTGGAAACTTTACACTTGTATAAACTTTACATGTAAAGTAAATAAGTTATTTACTTATTAAAGTAAATAAGTATTTACTTTATTACTTTAATAATTATTATTACTTTAATAATTACTTATTAAAGTAAATAAGTATTACTTATTAAAGTAAAAAGTTATTTACTTATTAAAGTAAATAAGTATCTATTTTACACTTAAGGTAAATAAGTTAGTTTTTGTTGTTTTATTTTGTTTACTATAAAAATTGCTCTCTTATTCAATGGAAAAGTTTTCAAAATTATATCATCATTATTATTCTCATTAGTTCCACTATATGTGAAATTTCTGAAAATTTCCAAATGTACAACCCTGGACATCTTTCAGTGATATTTTTTAAGTCTCTTAGCTATTCAGCAATTTAATAACTTTTTTGTTGTTTTTTTTTTTTCCAAAATCTGAGGAAAAATTGCATATTGGAGTTGAGCCAACAATATGTGTTTCTCTCTGTGAATAAGCAAAATTTCATAAGAACTAAGATGATTCAAGCAGATGTTCATGATGTAACTGCCAGAAAAAGCACTGGGAGTCACAAAGACAAATTCAAATTCAGTGCTTGGAAATTTCCCAACCTTGCCCAAGCATCTTTTGAAGTAGTTATTTAATTGCTTATAGGTACTTTTAAAAACCTTCTATAATTTCATTTAAAAATCACCTCTGAAATTTGGACTGCTACTCTTGGGAAAATGTCTTAGATGGATTTAGATGGAAATTAGGGAGAAGATGTGAGTCTTTATCTTGTCTTTTAGTGGCTCATTCATCTATAAATATATGCGGCTCTCCATGATTAAGTCACAGCTTATTTCTTGCCACTTCTTATTTTCAAATCCTCTTCCAATTATATGGAAGTTACAGCATCTCATAAAGCATGTTATACTATTTCACACCTCTGTGACTTTGCTCACTTTGTTGTCTTTCCTTAGAATGCTCTCCTCTAACCCCCACTGCCATTACCCTCCAGACAAACACATACTATGTTTTCAGATTCAGTCCAACATCACCTGTTTTAGGAAACATCCTCTGACTTCCATTCATCTCTTAGAGCAAATTAACCACTTTATCTTTATACTCTCTCTTTCTCCACTTTAGGCTTTTCTATCATGGTACCTATATTATTGTTTTGGCTTATTTGAACTTGTGGCTGTCCCTGGGCAACCATCAATTATTTGGAGGTGAACATTTTATTGTCCACTTTTGAATTACAGTGGCTCAGGCAATAAAGTATCCGCCTGCAATACAGGAGACCCAGGTTCAATCTCTGGGTTGGGAAGATCCCCCTAGAGAAGTGAATGGCAACCCACTCCAGTATTCTTGCCTGGATAATCCCATGGACAGAGGAGCCTGGCTGACTACAACCGATGGTTCACATAGTCAGACACAACTGAGCAACTATGCATGCAGTAATATCTGATTTGGAGTATGAATTCAATAAATTCACCTTAAAGAAATGAATGAATGAATGTCTCTGTTTCCATCAGTGATTTAATACTTAACTAGTAAAGATTTTAAATTTTATTCTCCCACATTAAAAATTCTGACTTGTATTTAATAGAATCACAGGCATTCATTAGACATTACTTTGTCCTTTTCATTTGTCCCTAGCACATAGTAGATGAATAATCTCCACAAATGTTAAGAGAACATATTTTAATGTGCTGTAGCATAGAAAAGGCATATATAAAACATCACAGTGCAGGCACTTTATTCCAATGTTTGACAGAATTCTGGACTAAAACTTAAAGTATCTTGAAAAGCAGGCATGCCTAAATAAGGATACCATTATAATGTAGATTTATATGCTTAGAACTGTAGTGTATTCCTTTAATAAGTTACTTCTTTTCACATATACAACTAATATATAGGATTTATGACTGTTTTCCTCATAGCAGATAAGGAAACTGAGTCTCAGAGATTAATTAAATCCCCCAAGGTCACACAAACTGACTTTGTCTCTGGTATTTCTAAACTGAAAGCCCATGAATTTTGCTTTCTTTTTTTTTTTCTCCTTTTCTTTTTTATTGTGGTAAGAACACAACATGAGATCATCCCTCAATACATTTTTAAGTGTACAATACAGTATTGTTACTAAGGACACGATGTTATACAGCAAAACTTTGGAACTAAATCACCTTGAGTAACTGGAACTTTATACCAGTTGATTAGCAACTCTGCATTGCCACCTAGTCTCTCACAACACCATCACACTCTCTACTTCTATGCATCTATTTTATTTATTTTTAATTGAAGTATAGCTGCTGTACAATATTATGTAAGTTACAGGTGTACGATATAGTGATTCACTATTTTTAAAAGTTATACTCCATTTTGGGCTTCCCAAGTAGCTCAGATGGTAAGTAATCTACCCACAGCGCAGGAGACCTAGGTTTGATTCCTGGATCAGAAAGATCTCCTGGAGAAGGGAATGGCAACCCACTCCCATTCTCGCCTAGAGAATTCCATGGACAGAGGAGCCTGACTGGCTACAGTCCATGGGTCACAAAGAGTCAGACACGCCTGAGAGACTAACACATACATGTAATCCGTTTATAGTTATAATATTTGCCACAATCTCCGTGTTGTACAATATATCTTTGTAGGTTATTTTATGCCTAATAGTCTGTATCTCTTAATCTTCTACCTCTATAGCCTCTCCCCATTTCCTCTCCCCACTGGTAATGTCTAGTTTCCTCTCTGTATCTATGAGTATGTTTATTTTTTGTTATGTTCACTGATTTGTTGCATTTTTCAGATTTCACATATAAGTGATATCTTACAGTATTTGTCTTTCTCTGACCTATTTCACTTAGCATAATGCCTTCCATGTTCATCCATGTTGCTACAAATGGCAAAATTTTATTATTTCTTATGACTGAGTAGTGTTCCTTTCTGGAATGAAATATATATATTACATCTTCCTTATCCATTCATCTGTTGATGGACACCTAGGTTGCTTCCATATATGGGAAACTGTAAATAATGTTGCTTTGAACAGTGCAGCACATATATGTTTTGGTGAATTCATGGTTTTGTTTTTCCTCTGAGGCATATCTAGGAATGGAATCACTGGGTCATATGGTAGTACTAATTTTAGATTTTTGAGAAAACTCTATATGGTTTTCCACAGTGACTGTACCAACTTGCATTAACCCTCCAACAGTGTACAAATGTTCCTTTTCCTCCACATACTCACCAATAATTTGTTGTTTGTGTTTTTTTAGTTGATAGCCATTCTGACAGGTGTGAGTTGATATCTCATTGTGGTTTTGACTTGCATTTCCCTGATGATTAGTGATATTGACCATCTTTTCATGTGCCTGTTGGCCATCTGCATTTCATCTTTGGGAAAAAACTATACTCAGTTTCATGCCCATTTTTAAGTTAGCGTGTTTGTTTTCTTGATGTTCAGTTATATGAGCTATTTACATATGTTGCATGTTAAACCTTACCAGCCGTATCATTTGCAAATATCTTCTCTCACTCAATAGGTTGTCCTTTGGTTTTGTGCATGGTTTCCTTTGAGGTTAAAAATCTTTTAATTTTAGTTACGTCCTATGTCTTTCTTTTGCTTTTATTTCTTCTACGTAGAAGAGAGATCAAAAAACATTGCTGTGATTTATGTCAGTTTTCTGCCTATATTTTCCTACATGAGTTATATAGTATCCAGGTCTTTAATCCATTTTGAATTTTTATATAGTGTTAGAGAATGTTTTAATTATTAGAGGTCATCAATGAACTCAGTAAATTTTCAGGATACAAAATTAATATACAGAAATCTGTTGCATTTATATACACTAAAAAGGAAATATCAGGAAGAGAAATTAAGGAAACAACCCCACGTATCATTGCATCACGAAGGACAAAATACCTGGAATAAATAAAACTAAGGAGGGAAAAGACATGTACTCAGAAACCTATAAAACAGTGATGAAAGAAATTGAAGGTGTCTCTAAAGAAGAGATTATTGCAAAATACCCCTCTCTTGCAAAGCTTGGAGTCAATATCTCTTCCTTTAGAATATCAAGTAACAATTGGAAATTCTCAAACCAGAGTACTCAAAGGATCATCTTGCTTTCACATTGGTAAACACCAAGTAACTGTTCAGAAAAAGCATACCTGGATTCAACTGCAAGGCTTCCAATTCTTTTCTTTTTTCCTTGTGGGTTAGTGGAAAATGTAACCTTTGATTTTCATACTGATCTTTAGCTTAATTTCCCCTAATGTTGCAGAACCATCCTGCTTCACACCAACAGCCCCCTATGATTCTATGTATTTGGTGTGTGTTACCATTTAACATGGAGAAGGCAATGGCACCTCACTCCAGTACTCTTGCCTGGAAAATCCCATGGACGGAGGAGCCTGGTAGGCTGCAGTCCATGGGTCTCGAAGAGTCGGACACAACTGAGTGACTTCACTTTCACTTTTCACTTTCACGCATTGGAGAAGGAAATGGCAACCCACTCCAGTGTTCTTGCCTGGAGAATCCCAGGGACGGGGGAGCCTGGTGGGCTGCCGTCTATGGGGTCACACAGAGTCGGACACGACTGACGTGACTTAGCAGCAGCAGCAGCAGCAGCATTTATTGAACAGAATGTGAAATAATCTCAAGAATTCTCCACCAAATGGAACTGATTATGCAATGAAAGCAAACTTGAGGAAAGTTCTGAGACATCATGTAAAGTATTTTACTATGTTTCAGTAAGGCTCTTTGCATGTAGAAAGCAAGTATGTTTTTTAAATTAAAATGGTCTCAAAAAAACAAAAGAAATTGAAGGTGACACAAACAGATGGAAAGATACACTGAGTTCATGGACTGGAAAAATTAATATTGTTAAAATAAACTTACTACTCAGGTCAATCTACATTTTAAATGCAATCTCAATCAAAATATCAATTGCATTTTTTACAGAACTAAAACAAATAATTTTAAAATTTGTATAGAAAAAAAAATCATTAATAGTCAAAATAATCATGAGAAAGAAGTACAGGCTTGAAGAATCATTCTCCTTGACTTTAGATGATACAACAAAGTTACAGTAATTAAAAAAAAACAAACTTGTATGATTCTGTCACAAAAACAGACACATAGGTCAATGGAACAGTATAGAGAGCCCAGAAATAAACCTGTGCAATTAGTCCATCAATTCAGAACAAAGGAAGCAAGAATATACAATGAGAAAAAGACAATCTCTTCAAAAAGTGATGCTGAGAACACAGGACAACTACATGTAAAGGAATAAAAGTATTTTTCTACTTTAGAGTCATCATATAAGTTAAATCATGCAGTATTTGTCTTTCTGAAAGTCTGTGTTTTAATTTATTAGTTACTGTATGTAACATGTTAACATTTGTGAACAATGACTATATTTGTTATTGAAGTGTAACTGATTTACAATATTGTGTTAGTTTCTGGTGTAGAGAAAAGTGATTCCAATATCTATTTTTATATATTTTATATATTTTTTCTGAATCATTTCCATTATAGGAAAAAATATTACAAGATATTGAATCATGCAGTATTTGTCCTTTTGAAAGCCTATGTGATATAAGTAGGACCTTGCTGTTAATTTTATATTTATTAGTGAACCTCTGTTAATCTAAAACTCCTAATTGATTCCTCCTCTCCCCTTTCCCTATTGGTAACCATAGGCTTCTTTTCTATGGCTATGAATCTCTTTCTGTTTTGTAAATATTTAAGTATAAAGAAGGCTGAGCAACAAAGAATTGTGGTATTGGAGAAGACTCTTGAGAGTCCCTTGGACTTCATGGAGATCAAATTAGTTAATCCTAAAGGAAATCAACCCTGAATATTTATTAGAAGGACTGATGCTGAAGCTGAAGCTCCAATACTTTGGCCACCTGTTGTGAAGAGCTGACTCATTGGAAAAGACCCTGATGCTGGGAAAAATTGAGGGCAAGAGAAGAAGGGAGGCAACAGAGGTTGAGATGGTTGGATGGCATTACTGACTCAATGGACATGAGTCTGAGCAGACTCAAGGAGATGGTGATGAACAGAGAAGCCTTGCATGCTGCGGTTCATGGGGTCGCAAAGAGTCAGGCACAACTTAGTGACTGAACAACAGAAAAAGTTCATTTTTTTCATATTTTAAGTTCCATATGTAAGTGATATCATATGATATCTGTCTTTCTCTGACTTACTTCAAATGATGATTTTTAGGTACTTCCATTTTTGTTGCAAATGACATTATTTTATTCTTTTTTATGGCTGAGTAGGATTCCATTTTACATATTAATATAAAACCACATCTTCTCTATCCATTCATTTGTTAATGAACATTTAGGGTGCTGCCATGTACTGGCTATTGTAAATAGTGTTGCTATGAACATTAGAGTGACTATATCTTTTCAAATTACAATTTCTTCTGGATATATACCCAGGTGTAGGATTGCTAGATCATAATGCAATTCTACTGTTAGTCTTCCGAGGAACATACACACTGTTTTGCATAGTGGCTGCACCGACTTACATTTCCACCAACAGTGTAAGAGAGTTCCCTTTTCTCCACACCCTCTCCAGCATTTGTAGACTTCTAAATGATGGTCATTCTGACTGGTGTCAGGTGGTATCTCATTGTAGTTTTGGTTTGCATTTCTTTAATATTAACTGATGTTGCACATCTTTTCATGTGCCTGCTAGCCAATTGTACGTATTTTTGAAGAAATGTCTATTTAAGTCTTCTACCCAATTTCATGTTGCATTGTTTGGTTTCTTGTTGCTTAGTTGTATTAGTTGTTTGTATATTTTGGAGGTTAAGTCTTTGTCCCATCATTTGAAAATATTTTCTTCCATTTCATTTGTTGTCTTTTTTTATGGTTTCCTTTCCTGTTAAAAGTTTGTAAATTTGATTGGGTCCCATTTGTTTATTTTTGTTTTTATTTCTATTGCCTTCAGAGACTGACCTAAGAAAACACTGGTACAATTTATGTCAGAGAATGCTTCACCTGTGCTCTCTTCTAGGAGTTTTATGGTGTCATGTCTTATGTTTAAGACTTTAAGTCATTTTGAGTTTATTTTTGTGCATGGTGTGAGGATGTAGTATAACTTCACTGATTCACATGCAAATGTCCAACTTTTCCAGCTCCATTTGCTGAAGAGACTGTCTTTTTCCCATTTTATATTCTTGCCTCCTTTGTCAAAGATTAGTTGACCGTAGGTATATGGGTTTATTTCTGGGCTGTCTGTTCTGTTCCATTGATCCATATATCTGCTTTTGTGCCAATTCCACAGTGTTTTGATTACTATAGCTTGTAGTCTTGTCTGAAGTCTGGGAGAGTTATATCTCCTGTTTTGTTTGTTTTCCCTCAGGATTGCTTTGACAATTATGCATCTTTTATCATTCTATATAAATTTTAGGATTGTTTGTTGTACTTCTGTGGAAAATGTCTTGGGAATTTTGATAGGGGTGACTTTAAATCTATAGATTGCTTTGGGTAGTATTGCCACTTTAACAGTATTAATTCTTCTAACACAAGAGCATGGGATATCTTTCCATTTCTTTGAAACCTCTTTACTTTCCTTTTTTAATGGTTTATAGTTTTCAGTGCAAAAAATATTTCATCTCCTTGGTCAGGTCTATTCCCAAGTATTTTTTGGTGCTATTTTAAAAGACATTGTTTTTTTATATTTACTTTCTCATATTTCATTGCTAGCAAAATAAATGCAACCAGTTTTTGAATGTTAATCTTCTTTCCTGTTATTTGCTGAATTTATTTATTAGATTTAGTCAGTTTCATTTGGAGTCCTTAGGGTTTTCTATATATAGTATTGTGCCATCTTCATATAAAGGCAACTTTACCTTTTCCCCTGCCAAATCAATTTCTCTTTATTTCTTTTCTTTTTCTTTCTTTCTTTCTTTTTTTTTTTTTTTTTTTTGTCTGATTGCTGTGACTAGGACTTCCAATGCTATGTTGAGTAGAAGTGATGAGAGTGGACATCCTTCTCTTATTCAGATTTTAGCTTTTTACCACAATTACATAGACTGTGGATTTGTCACAAATGGCTTTTATTATGTTGAGATATGTCCCCCTTAATCCTACTTTGGCAAGACTTTTTATCATGAGTGAATGTTGAATTTTGTCAATGCCTTTTCTATGTCTATTGAGATGATCATGTGGCTTTTGACTGTTCTTTCATTAAAGTGGTATATTACACTGATTGATTTGCAAATGTTGAACCATCTTTGTGAACTTGGGATGAATCCCACTTGGTCATGGTGTATAGGCTTTTATATGTGTGCTGTATTTGGTTTGCTACTGATAATATTTTGTTGAGAATTTTTGCATCCATATTTATCAAAGATATTGGCTTGTTATTTTCTTTCTTGGTGATGTCTTTGTCTAGTTTTGGTATCAGGGTGACTGTGGCTATGTAGAATGTCTTTGGAAGTGTTCTCTCCCATCTTTTGGAAGAGTTTGAGATGAATCAGTATAAGTTCTTTGTGTGTTTGGTAGAATTCATCTGTGAAGTCATGTGATCCTGGACTTTGTTTGTAGGGAGAGTTTTAAATTACAAATTCTATTTCACTTCTAGTAATTGGTCTGTTCACATCATCTATTTCTTCTTGATTCAGTTTTGGTGGGCTGTGGAAATTTGTCCATTCCTTCTAGGTTGTCAACTTTGTTGGCATATAATTGCTCACCTTATTCTCTTATGATTTTTTGCATTTCTGTGGTATCAATTGAGATTTTCCCATTTTTATTTCTTATGTTGTTTATATGGGTTCTCTCTTTTCTCCTTGATGAGCCTGACCAGATGCTTGTCAATTTTAGCCTTTCAAAAAAGAACTTTACTGATATTTTATATTTGTTTTAATCTGCATTTTATTTATTTCCTCCCTGATCTTTATTATTTCCTTCCTTTTGTTGACTTTAGGTTTTGTTTGTTCTTCTTCTAATTCTTTTAGATAGTATGCTAAATTCTTGGCTTGAAATTTTTCTTGTTTTTTGAGAAAGGCCTTTAGTTATGAATTTCCCTCTAAGAACTGCTTTTGCTGCAACTCATGTTTTTTTTTTTTTTAAACTGTGTCTTCATTGTCGTTTATACCAAGGTACTTTTAATTTCCTTTTTGATTTCTTCATTGAATCATTGAGCTTTAGTAGCATGTTTTTTAGTCTCCACTTAGTCATGTTTTCCTCATTTCTTTCCCTGTGGTTCATTTCCAGTTTCATGCCACTGAAGTCAGAAAAGATACTTGAAATAATTTCTATCCTATTAAATTTGTTGAAGTTTGTTTCCTGTCCTAGTATATGGTCTATCCTAGAAAATGCTCCCTATGACCTTGAAAAGCATCTGTATTCTGATTTTTTTTTTTTTTGCTGTAATGTCCTGAAAATATCAATTAAATCTAGCAGTTCTGTTGTTTCATTTAGAATCTCTCCTGCTTTACTGATTTTCTGTCTGGAAGATCTGTCCATTGATGTAAGTGAGGGGTTAATGTCTCCTATTATTATATTCTCATTAATTTCTACCTTTATGTCTGTTAGTACTTGTTTTATGTATTCAAGTGCTCCTGTATTGGGTGCACATATGTTAATGAGTCTAATATTCTCTTCTTCTATTGATCCTTATATCATTATACCAGAGCTTCCCTGGTGGTTCAGACAGTAAAGAATCCACCTGCAATGCAGGAAACCTGGATTTGATCCCTGGGTTGGGAAGATACCCTGGAAGAGAGCATGGCAACCCACTCCAGTATTCTTACCTGAGGAAAGCCCATGGACAGAGGAACCTGGTGGGCTACAGTCTATGGGGTCACAAAGAATCAGACATGACTAAGTGACTAAGCACAGCACACAGTGTCCTTCTATGTCTTTCTTTATGGCCTTTGTTTTAAAGTCTTTTTTATCTCATATAAGCATGGCTACCATCATGTTCCTATCATTTCTGTTTGCATGAAATATCTTCATTCTAAAGTGGGTCACTGGTACGCAGCATGTTGTAGGCTGTTGTTTCATTATGCAATCTGCCATTATAGGTCTTTTGACAAGAGCATTTAGCCCATTGATAGTTAAGGTAATTTTTTATAAGTACGCATTTATTGCCATTTAAAACATCTTTTCCTGTTGCTTTTGTATTTCTTCTTTGTTCCTTTCTTTTCCTGCTTCTTTTCCCTTTTGTGGCTTATGGTATTCTTTTAAGTTGTGCTTGAGTTCTCTTCTTTTTGGTTTTTCTGAATCTGTTGCATATATTTTATTTGTGATCACCCTGATTTTTAAGCATGTTAATCCATTACTCTATCTACTTGCTTTAAACTGAGAGTCAAATAAATTCAAACACATTCCAAAAATAAAAAAAACCTACATTTTCTTCCTCCCTTTCCCAACATTTTATGATTTTTATGTCCTATTTTACATTTTCATATTTATTCTTTGGCTATTTATTGTAGTTATAACTGCTTTCACAAATTTGGATTTTTTCCCCTTATTCTGTGTACTGGTGTGATCTACAATCCTTTCATATATTTGCTTTTCCTATTGTGATTTTCTTTTCCCTATATATTCTTGCTTCTTTTCTATGTAAAGAAGACCTGTCAACATGTATTTTATGATAGATTTAGTATTTCTAAATTCTTTTAGTTTTTTCCTACCTGAGAATTTCTTTATTTCTCCTATTCTAGATGATAATCTTTCTGGGTAGAGTATCCTAGTTGGCAATTTTTTTTTCCTTTCAGGATTTTGAATATACTTTGCAAAGTGTCTTTAGAGAAATCAGCTGATTGCCTTATGGGGGTTCCTTTATAACTAAGTCTTTGTTTTTCTTTTATTTCCTTTACAACCCTCTCTTTATTTTTAACATTTGCCACTTTAATTATAACATGTCTTGGTATAAATCAGTTTGCATTCCTCTTGTTTGGGATCCTCTGTGCTTCCTGTATCTAAATACAGATTTCCTTCTTTAGGTTTGGGCAGTTTTCAGCCATAATTTTTTCAAATACATATTTCATCCCCTTCTCTCTCTCTTCTCCTTTAGAAACCCCTATTATGTGTAGATTGGATTATATCATTTTATCCCACTGTTGTTGTTCAGTCACACCATCACATCCAGTTCTTTGTGACCCTGTAGATTGCAGCACACCAGACTTCCCTATCCTTCACTATTTCTACATTTTTTTTCATTTGTCTTTCTGCTGCTGTTCTGATCGAATAATTTCCATTATCCTATCTTCTAGATCACTTATTCACTCTTCTGCATTATTTAGTTTGCCATTTGCCACTTTTAGCTCAGTTTTCATCTCAACAATTGAGTTGTCTGATTTTGATTGGCTCCTCTTTATAGTTTCTAGTTCCTTGTTCAGTGAATGATCTACCTTTCTTAATTTCCCATCATTTTTATCATCCCCTTTTTGAACTGGGGGCCTACTAGACTGGAGGAGTTTGTTCCATTATTTTTTCTTTGAGGAGACTTCTCTTGTTCTTTCAACTTGGAGTGATTCCTCTGCTTTTTCATTTTACTTCTTTTTCTCTGATTCTATGAATTTATGAGAAACAGTTATCCACTGTGTTCTTGAAGATGTGGGAGCATCTCTGTGTAGCCTGTATGAGTGAAACAGTTTTGGTGTGAGGGTTGCTTTTAGTATGAATACCCTGCACATCTTTCCTCTGGATGTGCTGGACATTATCCTCTTTATTGGAGTTGTGATTGGTGTTGTGCTGACCAGAGCCTGTTTTGGATATTGGTCAGCACCTCTTCTTTGCTCTGTGGCTGTTAGCCCTCTTAGGAGCAGAGCCTGCTCCCCAGTTGTAGTAGAAACCCCTAGATCCAGTTCTAAGCTGCAATGTGAAGTAGGTTGGGCCAGACGGTTGCCTCAGGGAAAGAAGCCACTGAGTATTCTTCTGTAAGAACTGTCCACTGGAAAGTGCACACTGTGATGTCACCTGTCACCTGTTGTGTGAACTCACAAAATACATTGTCCTTGGTACCACCTTGGGCCCCATCTCATGGGAATGCTGGCAATTTTCTCAGATCTCCCTCAGGTACCGTGCCCACAATGCTGCTAGCAAAATCTACTTAAGTCCAAGACTTGAACCTGCCATAGTTGTACCCCATACCCACTGTGTGGGTTCCAAGAATCAACCCAGAATCCAGCCTGCCTCCACATGTGCCCACCCACAAAGCCCACCTCTGCTGATGCTGGACGCTCTCCCTTGAAAGTGCCAGTAATCCTCCTGCATGTCTGGATGTTCTGTAGGTGCTGCAGTCACAAAGCCATCAGGGGGGTAAATCTGCCATTATCACTCCACCAGCAGGAATTGGTTCAGAATTCAGCTCCACCTCCATGTGTTGGCAACCTGCCTGCTCCTATTTGCTCCCAGAGCTTGTAGCAGCAGATTCAGCTCACTATGAGCATGCTGAGAATGAGAACCCAGGCTCCATTCTGCAGACACTCTGAGTTGTGACCCAGAGCACACTGCATGTCCTTTAGGCTGTCTCTGAACAGCCAAACTGAGTCCTCTCCTTGGGTCTGTCTGCTGAGGCCTGAGTTTCAGCACCCAGCTGCTGCACACGAGTAGGTGTCCATCTGGAGCTGGGGAGTGCAGCAAGGTGGCCAAGACCTTCTGTGCTGGTCTCTGTCTATTTTGCTGCTGCAAGTTGGCTGCTGCGCACTCCTTTGAGCCACTGAAGCTCTTTATCTGTCCTGGTTGATATCCCAGCTAGTAAGGGGAGTTCTCAGGGTGAGGAAACCTTTATTCTTTCATGACTCCCTCTCAGGATTGCAGGTTTCATCCAAATTGCTTTTGTTGTTGTTGTTTGGTCCTATCTGGTTATGTGGTGATCTTTCTTCAGCTTTGGTTGTATGAGACTTGCCAGTGTTCAATAGGCATTTTGTGAAAATCTTTCCATGTATAGATATATTTTTAGTGTTTTTGTAGGAAGAGGTGGGTGCATGTTTTTATGTTTCACCATCTTGATCTCCACTGAATTGCTATATTTTTAAAAAAAAATTAGGAGAGCAACATAGTTTTACACATCACCACCAATCTCCTTAAAATGTTTGAACTATGGAGAAGCACTGACTTCATGTTGACAGATACACATTTTCCAAAATTTAATACTTTCTCTAAAATTCAAAGTTTATCATTGGCAACAAATACATTGGCAACAAATGTCAGTTGTTTCCCCTGAAGTAGCAAACTGGCTTTGTGCATTTTCAAAAAAAATATTTGCCCAATACTCAAGTCTGAATAGATATAGTTTGTCAGCATTCCTTTAATGATGTTCTGTTCAAGATTTTGTAAAAGTCTGTTTAATTTGCAACTCACTTGCACAAATGCTTTTCTTCAAGACAACTATTATACTTCACAGACAGCAGAAGAGCTTTATGTGTGTTTCTCATTTCATCACACAGAATTGTTTATTAACCAGACATGTTCTCAAAGGTTGAGATTTGTTAACGCTAATTTCTACTGCTTCATCAGGGATACAAAACTTTAATTGATGGCGAGTTGTGGTTGCAGAGAATACTATGACTTTTAGTAGAGTTTGGTGCCACTATCTTGGCTCATGTTAAGGTGACAGCAGTGTTACTCATCATTGCTTTTGCACCATCAGTGCATATGTCAACAAGTGAAAAAGGCAAATAACATCTTACTTATCATGAAAGTAGCTTTGACTTCATGGATTCATGACAGGATCTCGGTATTTTCCTGGTGTTCCTTGGACCACACATTGAGAACTATGCAACAAGACAATTGTCACAGCTTCCTATTAGCCCTTCTTTATCTTTTCTCCCCCTAACATTTTAAATTAGATCATGTTATCCTCTGTACAAAACTACATAAACTCATTTCATGCAGAGAAATGTGGTGTGCTCCAATTTTTCTAATCTCATTTCTTACTACTTTCTCAGTAACTCACCTTCTCAAATCTAGTGGCCTTCTTAGTCTTGGATATTTCACATAAGCTCCTTCTCAGTAGGTCTTTACATTCTCTTTCTGCACAGAGCGTTTTTTTCTTGGAGACTTCCATAAGTCATTTTCTCCTTTCATTCAGGTCTTTATTTCAATATCACCTGATGGAAAGGATCTCCTTTGACCACAATTTCAACTGTACCTCTGTCATTCTTTAGACCCTTGGCTTGCTTTACTTTCCATTTTGCTGCTTATATCTCACTGTCTAACTTCCTCCATGATAGAATATTAGCTCCATAAAATCAGAAATTTGATTCTGTCCACTGCAATACAAAGTTTTTTTAATGAATTAATTAAAATCACATTCCAATAGGCTCATCAAAGTGAATTCACAGGAATATGTTTGCCTTATGGAAGCATAAAATAGTGTTTCTTAAGTGCAAGTTCACAAGCAGGCTGCACCAAATTAACTCAGGATATTTTTTAAAATAAAGAATCTAGGCTCTTTCCCCCAAATTCTGATTCAGCCAGTAGAAAATAAAAAGAGTCAATTGTATATTTTTAAAAATCCCCCAGTTATTTCTGAAGAAATAACTTGGGAAACCCTTTTGCTAATTCAACATGCTACTTTCCAATGTAAAGCATTAGTAGATGTTGGATTTATATGAAAGTCAGTTGGGCAACCTGCTAAACCATCATTCAGATTTCTAAGGAGCATAATAATACATGATCATAAATCATGTATTTCCATTTAAAATGGTCTCAAAAAGAATAAAATGCTTAGAAATAAATTTAAAGAAAGAAATGGAGGACTTGTACATATTGAACACTGGAAAGCATAAATAAATAGGAGGACATCCCAAGTTCATGGTTCAGAAGACTTAATATTGTTCAGATGAGAGTAGTTTTCAAACTAATGTACAGATTCAATCCACTTCCTCTCAAAAATCCTATCTGGCTTTTTTGCAGAAATTGACAAGTTGATCTCAAAAATTATATAGAAATTTAAAGAACTCAGAAGAGACGAAATAATATTGAAAAGTAAGATCTATGCTTGAAAGAATAGTCTTTTCAACAAATGATACCAGGACAGTTGAGTATCTATATACCAAAACAAACAAACAAACACCACACATATACAAGAATAATTCAAAATAAAACAT
Source organism: Odocoileus virginianus (assembly GCF_023699985.2). Classification (NCBI taxonomy): domain Eukaryota; kingdom Metazoa; phylum Chordata; class Mammalia; order Artiodactyla; family Cervidae; genus Odocoileus; species Odocoileus virginianus. The sequence continues at coordinate 37,615,094 of NC_069697.1, forward strand.
AGGCGTAGATTCATGAGCTAAAAGTATAAGACACTTAGAAGAAAATATAAAAGCAAATTTTACAACCTTGGGTTATGCAGAATGTTCTGAAATGTGACAGAATTTATCTATCTATAAATAAACAATTATTAAAATGCAATAAGACAACCCAGGGACTTACCTGTTCCCCAGTGGTTAAGACTCCTTGCTCCCAATGTAGGGAGCCCAGTTTCGACCCCTGGTCAGGGAACTAGATGGAGATGCAGAAGCTCTATACAGTCAGCAAAAACAAGACCTGGAGCTGATAGGCTCAGATCATGAAGTCCTCATTGCAAAATTCAGATTTAATTAAGGAAAGGAAGGAAAACCACTAGGCCATTCAGGTGTAACCTAAATAAAATCCCTTATGATTATACAGTGAAAGTGGCAAATAGATTCAAGAGATTAGATCTGATAGAGTACCTGAAGAACTATGGATGGAGGTTCATAACATTGTATGGGAGGCAGTGATCAAAACCATCCGAAAGGAGAAAAAAATGCAAAAACACAAAATGTTGTCTGAGGAGGCCTTAGAAATAGCTGAGAAAAGAAGAGAAGTGAAAGGCAAAGGAGAAAAGGAAAGATATATCCATCTGAATGCAAAGTTCCAAAGGATAGCAAGGAGAGATAAGAAAGCCTTCTTAAGTGAACAATGTGAAGAAATAGAGGAAAACAATAGAACAGGAAAGACTAGAGATCTCTTCAATAAAATTAGAGATACCAAAGAACGTTTCATGCAAAGATGGGTGCATTTAAGAACAGGAATGGATGGACATAACAAAAGCAGAAGATATTAAGAAGAGGTGGGAAGAACATACAGAGCAGAAGAACTATACAAAAAAGATCTTAATGACCCAGATAACCATGATGGTGTAATCACTCACTGAGAGCCAGACATCCTGGAATGCAAAGTCAAGTGGGCCTTAGGAAGCATCACTACAAACATAACTAGTTGAGGTGATAGAATTCAAGCTGAGCTATTTCAAATCCTAAAAGAAGATGCTGTGAAAGTCCTGCACCCAATATGCCAGCAAATTTGGAAAACAGCAGTGGACACAGGACTGGAACATGTCAGTTTTCATTCAAATCCCAAAGAAGGGCAATGCCAAAGAATGTTCAATCTAGCATACAATTGTACTCATTTCACATGCTATCAAAGTAATGCTCAAAATTCTTCAAGCTAGGCTTCAACAGTACATGAACCAAGGACTTCCAGATGTTCAACCTGGATTTAGAAAAAGCAGACGAACCAGAGATCAAGTTGCCATCTGATGGATCATAAAAAAAAAGAGAAAGAATTCTAGAATTGCAGAAGGGTTCAAAAGTGGCAAAGGAGTATGTTAAGGCTGTATATTGTCACCCTGCTTATTTACATATATTATATGATAGCATTTGTACAAAACATCCAGAAAATATCTATAAAAACAGAAAGTAAATCAATGATTATCCCTGCTGAGAGATGGAGCTTGTAGGAAATATAGTGAATACTAATGAGTCTGTAGTTATGTAGTTTCTTAGGCTTGTTATATTAGCCATAGTAAGACAAATCTCATAGCTCAAATATATGATTTGCAAATCCTAAGTATGTCAATGTGTATTCTTGCTACCCAGGTTACCTTCCAGGACAAACAAGGGCGGAAAGTGTCCAAGAAAATGGATGGAGTGAGTCTCTTGTTAACTCCTGTGCTTCCTTTCATAACCCCCTTGATTAACTTGTGAAAAACTACATTCTTTTAAAGTTATAGTCCTTATTTCAGCTACAGGAGTTTTTAGCAAGATCTTAAAAATTATTTTCTTACAGTATACCACCAGAGAATAATGGAAGTAGGTAGGGACATTTATTTTTCTCTGACCTTTCCTTTCTCTAGTGCACTTAAATACTATTTAACACTCAAATGCCCTTTCATTTCAACATCGAAGTATCTAATTCACTGTTTATATTTTATTTTCACAATAAAAAAAATTGTCCAACATAAAGAGTACTAAAATTATTCTCATTTTTTTAGTTTAGTGAAACATACATAGCATAAATTTACCATTTTAACCAACTTTAAATGTACCACACGGTGAGCAGTAAGTGTATTCACATCATTGTGAAATCATGTGTGTGTGCACACGCGTGCATGCTCAGTCACTCAGTCGTGTCTGACTCTTTGTAATTCCATGGACTGTAGCCTTCTAGGCTCCTCTGTCTATGGAATTTTCCAGAAAAGAATACTGGAGAGAGTTGCCATTTCCTACTCTGGGGAATCTTCCTGACCCAGGGATTGAATCCTCATTCCTTACATCTCCTGCGTTAGCAGGAGATTCTTTACAACTGTGCTACCTGGGAACACCCCCAAAACCATCATAGCAAGTAACTTTTATATAAATAATTCAATAGAAAATAAAATATATAATCAAACTTACAAAGTACTATTTTGGAGTTTTTATTTTCATTTTTAAAAATTTGTTTAAATTTAAAAATTGGAGGATAATTGCTGTACAATACTGTGTTGGTTTCTGCTATACATCAATATACAAAATACTTTTAATTATTAAAGTAAAACCACAATTCTAATAAAGAATGTTATCATAAATCTTCAGATAAACAAGCAATCTTATTGATAAATTCATGATATTACTATTTATGGAATTATATTTAAAATACATTTACATTTGTAATCTTCTTTTTCAACCCAAAGATTTTCATCTAGATTTCATATTAAAAATAAAGTCAGTGATGCATCATGAGACAGATTGCATATTAAATATATTAAATGTCAAGCTTTTTATTCAAGTTTCACTTGAAAAATAAACTTCCATAAGGCATGGACAGATGTTGATAAGATAATAGCAGCTGTGCTGAGAATACATTTAAGGAAAAATGACAGTGTTTATTGTTAAGATTATGAATAGCTCTTTCAAAGTATTAGACAGAACCTGTTATAAGATATTTTAAAATAATCAATAACCCTTGCACTGTGTTTTTCATTTTGGTACCAGCTGCTACTTTTTCTTCTCTCTTGACAAGACATCAAACTCCAAGGCCATGTCTCCCTTGCTATATCAGACAGGCTCAAAGTGTAGCTACCTACTTGACTAAGAGAAATATCCAATTAAGCTGAAATTTCCAGTTTTTCCTCTTTTTTCATGTTCTTCCTTCTTTATGCTTGAATCTTTTATCTATACCCTCTTCATTCTTAGGGACTTGCTATCATGCAGTTTTTCTTCTTTGCCTTTATCTTCAAAGTTTATAGGTTCTTTCCCATATTCAGTTCAGTTCAGTTCAATTACTCATTCATGTCCGACTCTTTGTGACCCCATGGACCGCAGCATGCCAGGCCTCCCTGTCCATCACCAGCTCCCGGAGTTTACTCAAACTCATGTCCATCGAGTAGGTGATGCCATCCAACCATCTCATCCTCTGTCTCCCCTTCTCCTCCCACCCTCAATCTTTCCCAGCATCAGGGTCTTTTCAAATGAGTCAGCTCTTCACATCATGTGGCCAAAGGATTGGAGTTTCAGCTCCAGCATCAGTCCTTCCAATGAACACACAGGACTGATCTCCTTTAGCATGGACTGGTTGCATCTCCTTGCAGCCCAAGGGACTCTCAAGAGTCTTCTCCAACACCACAGTTCAAAAGCATCAATTCTTCTGTGCTCAGCTTTCTTTTTAGTCCGACTCTCACATCCATACATGACTACTGATTCTTTCCCCCATAAAGAACCCCTATAAGTTATTTCTAGATTTTCCACACTTTGTAAAGAGAAAAAAAATCCTTTTTCTTTTCCCTCTTATTCCCAATTACCTGATATTTAAGATCTCTATTGCACTTTATAACCAAATTTCTTTAAAAAGAAATTGGCATCTCCCCTCTTTCTCACCATCATTCCCTCTTTAATCTACTGGAACTTGCTTCTACTGAAATTGCCATTCTAGGACCACTAAGGCCAATGGGTACACTTGTGTCTTCTTACTTGACCTCTCTCTGTATTTAATAGTTTCATGGATTTTTACTCTTGAAACTCTTTTGTGTTGGCCTGTGTAACACTAACTCTCACAGTTAGTCAGTTCAGTCACTCAGTCGTGTCCAACTCTGTGCAACCCTATGGACTGCAGCATGCCAGTGCCCATCACCAACACCCAGAGCTTACTCAAACTCATGTCCATCAAGTGGGTGATGCCATTCAACCATCTCATCTTCTATCATCCCCTTCTCCTCCTGCCTTCAATCTTTCTCAGCATCAGGGTCTTCTTCCAAAGAGTCAGTTCTTCACAACAGGTGGCCAAAGTATTGGAGCTTCAGCTTCAGCATCAGTCCTTCCAACGAATAGTCAGGACTTATTTCCTTTCAGATTGGCTGGTTGGATCTCCTTGAAGTTCAAGGGACTCTCAAGAGTCTTCTCCAACACCACAGCTCAAAAGCATCAGTCCTTCGGCACTCAGCTTACTTTATGGTCAAATCTCACATCCATATATGACTACTGGAAAAACCACTGCTTTGACTAGATGAAACTTCATTGGCAAAGTAATGTCTCTGCTTTTTAATATGCTTTCTAGGTTTGTCATAACTTTTCTTCCAAGAAGCAAACATCTTTTAATTTCATGGCTGTAGTCACCATCTGCAGTAATTTTGAAGCCCAAGAAAATGAAGTCTGTCACTACCTCTCACAGTTCTCCATATTTCTCACTCCTTCACAGTTTCTCTTGTGGACTTTTCCTTCTCTGTCCTCTTAAGTATTGATGTTTTCCACATATCCAAACATCTATAATAGGACAGCACATTTCAAACCCAATGACAAAATTCATTTCTCAAATGAATTTTGATGGAGGAGTAGGTGAACATGGAGTGCACCTCTTTCCACAGATACATCAGGAATACACCTTCATACCCAGAAGTGCATGTAGAACACCAGCAGAGAATGGTCAGGAGTACCTGACCAGTGGAAAAAAATATACAGAGCCATGCAAAAGTCGAGATCAAGCCCTGAACATTTGGAGTGGGAGCACTGGCTCCAAGACCCTAGATTACCAGAGAACTAATCCTGCTGCTGCTGAGTCACTTCGGTCGTGTCCGGCTCTGTGTGATCCCATAGTTGGCAGCCCACTGGGCTCCCCCATCCCTGGGATTCTCCAGGCAAGAACACTGGAGTGGGTTGCCATTTCCTTCTCCAATGTGTGAAAGTGAAAAGTGAAAGTGAAGTCGCTCTGTCGTGTCCGACTCTTAGCGACCCCATGAACCGCAGCCCACCAGGCTCCTCCATCCATGGGATTTTCCAGACAAGAGGACTGGAGTGGGGTGCCATTGCCTTCAGGGCTATCAAATACTGAGAACTCACACAAAGGAAACCACTTGAGTACAAGACCCAGCATCACCCAACCACCAATAGCACCCTGTGCAGGACACCTCATTTAAACACAAAACAAAAATACAAACCCAATCATCAGCAGATAGGATTACCACCTCACTCAGCCTTGCCCATCAGGGTCAAACAAACAAAAAAGTCAGCAGAAATTTCACCCTCTATGAAGCTTACACAAACCACTGGACCAAACTTAGAAAGGCAGAAACCAAAAGGAAGAAAGAATTCAACCTTGAAACCTGGGAAAAGGAGACCTCAAACACAATAAGTTTAAAAAAAAATTAATGAAAAGGCAGAGAAATACTACACAAATGAAGGAACAAACTAGAAACACAGAAGTCCAGACAAGAAGAGGAAATAGGCAAACTACCTGAAAACGAATTCAGAATAATGACAGTAAAGATGACCAAAAACCTTGAAATCAAAATGGAGAGAATGCAAGAATCAATTAACAAAGACCTAGAAGAATTAAAGAATAAACATACAAACAAAACAATTACTGATTAAAAATACTCTGGAAGGAATCAACAGCAGAGTATCTGAAGCAGAAGAACGAATTAGTGAGCTGGAAGATAAAATGATGCAAATAACTTTTGAAGAGCAAAATAACGTAAAAAGAATGAATAGAACTGAGGATATTCTCAGAGACCTCTTGTAAAATATCAAAGTCACCAAAATTTGAATTATAGGGGTCCCATAAGCAGAAGAGAAAAAGAAAGGGCATGAGAAAATTTTGAAGACATTACAGATGAAAATTTCCCCAACATGGAAAAGAAAATAGTCAATTAAGTCCAAGAGGAACAAAGAGTGCCATATAGGATAAACCCAAGGAGAAACACACCAAGACACATACTAATCAAACTAACAAAGAATAAGCACAAAGAATGAATATTAAAAGCAGCAAGGGAGTATTATACTGTCTTGATGACTGTGGCTTTGTAGTATAGTCTGAAGTCAGGCAGGTTGATTCCTCCAGTTCCATTCTTCTTTCATAAGATTACTTTGGCTATTCGAGGTTTTTGTATTTCCATACAAATTGTGAAATTATTTGTTCTAGTTCTGTGAAAAATACCGTTGGTAGCTTGATAGGGATTGCATTGAATCTATAGATTGCTTTGGGTAGTATAGTCATTTTGACAATATTGATTCTTCCAATCCATGAACACGGTATGTTTCGCCATCTGTTTGTGTCCTCTTTGATTTCTTTCATCAGTGTTTTATAGTATTCTACGTATAGGTCTTTTGTTTCTTTAGGTCGATATACTCCTAAGTATTTTATTCTTTTTGTTGCAATGGTGAATGGTATTGTTTCCTTAATTTCTCTTTCTGTTTTCTCATTGTTAGTGTATAGGAATGCAAGGGATTTCTGTGTGTTAATTTTATATCCTGCAACTTTACTATATTCGTTGATTAGCTCTAGTAATTTTCTGGTAGAGTCTTTAGGGTTTTCTATGTAGAGGATCATGTCATCCACAAACAGCGAGAGTTTCACTTCTTCTTTTCCTATCTGGATTCCTTTTACTTCTTTTCCTGCTCTGATTGCTCTGGCCAAAACTTCCAAAACTATGTTGGATAGTAGTGGTGAGAGTGGGCACCCTTGTTTTGTTCCTGATTTTAGGGGAAATGCTTTCAATTTTTCACCATTGAGGGTAATGCTTGCTGTGGGTTTGTCATATATAGCTTTTATTATGTTGAGGTATGTTCCTTCTATTCCTGCCTTCTGGAGAGTTTTAATCATAAATGGGTGTTGAATTTTGTCAAAGGCTTTTTTTGTAAAAGGCTATTGAGATAATCAGATGGTTTTTATCTTTCAATTTGTTAATGCGGTGTATTACGTTGATTCATTTGTGGATATTAAAGAATCCTTGCATTCCTGGGATAAAGCCCACTTGGTCATGATGTATGATTTTTTAAATTTGTTGTTGAATTCTGTTTGCTAGAATTTTGTTAAGGATTTTTGCACCTGTGTTCATCAGTGATATTGGCTTGTAGTTTTCTTTTTTTGTGGCATCTTTCTCTGGTTTTGGAATTAGGGTGATGGTGGCCTCATAGAATGGATTTGGAAGTTTACCTTCTGCAATTTTCTGGAAGAGTTTGAGTAAGATAGGTGTTAGCTCTTCTCTAAATTTTTGGTAGAATTCAGCTGTGAAGCCATCTGGTTCTGGGCTTTTGTTTGCTGGAAGATTTCTGATGACAGTTTCGATTTCCTTGCTTGTGATGGGTCTGTTAAGATCTTCTATTTCTTTCTGGTTCAATTTTGGAAAGTTATGCTTTTCTAAGAATTTGTCCATTTCTTACAAGTTGTCCATTTTATTGGCAAGAGCTGCTGGTAGTAATCTCTTATGATCCTTTGTATTTCAGTGCTGTCTGTTGTGATCTCTCCATTTTCATTTCTAATTTTGTTAATTTGGTTCTTATCCCTTTGTTTCTTAATGAGTCTTGCTAACAGTTTTTCAATTTTGTTTATTTTTTTAAAAAACCAGCTTTTAGCTTTGTTGATTTTTGCTATGGTCTCTTTAGTTTCTTAAGCATTTATTTCTGCCCTAATTTTTAAGATTTCTTTCCTTCTACTAACCCTGGGGTTCTTCATTTCTTCCTTTTCTAGTTGCTTTAGGTGTAGACTTAGGTTATTTATTTGGTTTTTTTCTTGTTTCTTGAGGTAAGCATATGATGCTATGAACCTTCCCCTTAGCACTGCTTTTAAAGTGTCCCATAGGTTTTGGGTTGTTGTGTTTTCATTTTCATTTGTTTCTATGTATATTTTGATTTCTTTTTTTATTTCTTCTATGATTTGTTGGTTATTCAGAAGTGTGTTATTTAGCCTCCATATGTTTGAATTTTTAATAATTTTTTCCTGTAATTGAGATCTAATCTTACTGCACTATGGTCAGAAAAGATGACTGGAATGATTTCAAATTTTTTTAATTTCCCAAGTGTAGATTTATGGCCCAGGATGTGGTCTATTCTGGAGAAGGTCCCGTGTGCACTTGAGAAAAAGGTGAAATTGATTGTTTTGGGGTGAAATGTCCTATAGATATCAATTAGGTCTAGCTGGTCCATTGTGTCATTTAAAGTTTGTGTTTCCTTGTTAATTTTCTGTTTAGTTGATCTATCCCTAGTTGTGAGTGGGGTTTTAAAGTCTCCCACTATTATTGTGTTACTGTTAATTTCCCCTTTCATACTCGTTAGCATTTGTCTTACATATTGCGGTGCTCCTATGCTGGGTGCATATCAATCGAACAGAATAGAAAGCCCAGAGATAAATCCACCAACCTATGGACACCTTATCTTCGACAAAGGAGGCAATGATATACAATGGAAAAAAGACAACCTCTTTAACAAGTGGTGCTGGGAAAACTGGTCAACCACTTGTAAAAGAATGAAACTAGAACACTTTCTAACACCATACACAAAAATAAACTCAAAATAGATTAAAGATCTAAATGTAAGATCAGAAACTATAAAACTCTTAGAGGAAAACAAAGGCAGGGCACTTAATGACATAAATCAAAGCAAGATCCTCTATGACCCACCTCCTAGAGTAATGGAAATAAAAACAAAAGTAAACAAGTGGGTCCTGATTAAACTTAAATGCTTTTGCACAGCAAAGGAAAAACTAAGCAAGGTGAAAAGACAACCCTCTGAATGGGAGAAAAATAATTGCAAATGAAACAACTGACAAAGGATTAATTTCCAAAATATACAAGCAGCTCATACAACTCAATACCAGAAAAACCAACAACTCAATCAAAAAGTGGGGAAAAGACCTAAAGAGACATTTCTCCAAGGATGACATACAGATCACTTAGCAAAAATGAAAAGATGCTCAACATCACTCATTATTAGAGAAATGCAAATCAAAACTATAATAAGATATCACCTCACACCAGTCAGAATGGCCATTATAAAAAATTCTACAAACAATAAATGCTGGAGAGGGTGTGGAGAAAGGGGAACTCTCTTGCACTTTTGGTGGAAATTTGAATTGATACAGCCACTATGGAAGATGGTATGGAGATTCCTTTAACAACTAGGAATAAAGCCACCATATGACCCAGCAATTCCACTCCTAGGCATATACCCTGAGAAAATCAAAAATTGTAAAAGACATATGTATCCCATTGTTCATTCCAACACTATTTACAATAGCTAAAACATGGAAGCAACATAGATGTCCATCAACAATTGAGTGGATAAAGAAGTTGTGGTACACATCCACAATGGAATATTACTCAGCCGTTAAAAGAAATGCCAGTTCTACTGGTGCATGAGACAAGTGCTCGGGCCTGGTGCACTGGGAAGACCCAGAGGGATCGGGTGGAGAGGGAGGTGGGAGGGGGGACTGGGATGGGGAGTACATGTAAACCCATGGCTAATTCATATCAATGTATAACAAAAACTACTGTAATGATGTAAAGTAATTAGCCTCCAACTAATAAAAATTTAAAAAAAAAAAAAAAAAAGAAATGCCAGTTCTAATGAGGTGAATGAACCTAGAACTTACTATACAGAGTGATGCAAGTCAGAAAGAGAAAAATAAATATTATATTCTAATGCATATATGTGGAATCTAGAAAAGTGGTACTGAATAATTTACTTACAGGGCAGCGGTGGAGAAATGGACATGGAGAGTAGACTTGGGGAGAAGGGAGAAGAGGGTGAGATGTATGGAAAGAGTAACATGGAAATTTATATTACCATGTGTAGAAAAGATGTCCGATGGTAATTGGCTGTATGGCTAAGGAAACTCAAACAGGGGCTCTACATCAACCTGGAGGGGTAGGATGGGGAGGGAGATGAAAGGGAAGTTCAGGAGGGAGGGGAAGTATGTGTACCTATGGCTGATTCATGTTGAGGTTTGACAGAGAACAGCAAAATTCTATAAAGCAATTATCTTTCAATAAAACATAAATAAATTTTTTTAAAATTCAGTTCTTTTTTTCCCCTCAATTTTTCCCTCTTTAGATGCTTTCTCTCTCAGAGAAGGGTGCCACCATTCACCCAGTTACTCAAGTCTAAGCACCACACTTGGCTTCTTCTCCTTCCTCTTTCCCCATGGTCTGTTACCAGGTCCTGCCAAATTCTCTGCTACCCAGTTCATAACCATTCTCTCTCAGTATTCTGAATTCACACTCAGAACTGGCTTCTGACCAGTTGCTTTATCATTCAGTTTGATTCTCCATGATGCTTCACAGTGTGTTTCAAGAAACAATGCTGTTTCACATTCACAGTATTTAAATCTGATCATATCATTCCTTTGCTTAAATATCCATCAGTGCTTCTACATGAGAAAATAAAGTTTAAACTTGCCTACAGTTTCTAACAACTACCTGCTTCCTCCCACTTTTCACTATATCCTCCCACTCCCATTGTTCCAAATAATCAAACTTCACATCAGCCAAAGGGAATTTATTAGATTTTTTACAATGTATAATGTAGTTTTCCTTTTCTTGAAATACTTTTCTCACTTTTTGCTTGGTCTTCCCAAGTGGCGCTGTGGTAAAGAATCTGCCTGCCAATGAAGGAGACACAAGAGATGTGGATTCAATCCCTAAGTCAGAAAGATCCCCTGGAGATGGGAATGGCTACCCACTCCAGTATTCTTGCCTGGAAAATTCCATGGACAGAGGAGCCTGGAGGGCTACAGTCCATGAGGTCACAAAGAGTCAGACATGACTGAGCACACACACACACCCGCAGGCATGCACTTTTCCCTTATCCATTAAAGATAATCTAGAGTATCACTATGTCCACGAGGTCCTCACCCACCTCCTCAGGCACAACCTACGTTTAGTTCAGTTCAGTTGCTCAATCATGTCTGACTCTTTCTGGCCTATGAACTACAGCATGCCAGGCCTCCCTGTCCATCATCAACTCCTAAAGTATACTCAGACTCATGTCCATTGAGTCACTGATGCCATCCAACCATCTCATCCTCTGTCATCCCCTTCTCCTCCTGCCTTCAATCTTTCCCAGCATCAGGGTCTTTTGAAATGAGTCAGCTCTTTGCATCAGGTAGCCAAATTATTGGAATTTCAGCTTCAGCATAAGTCCTTCCAAAGAATATTCAGGATTGATTTTCTTAAGAATGTACTGGTTGGATCTCCTTGCAGCCCAAGGGACTCTCAAGAGTCTTCTCCAACACCACAGTTCTCAAAAGCATCTATTCTTTGGCACTCAGCTTTCTTTATAGTCCAACTCTCACATCCATACATGACTGCTGGAAAAACCATAGCTTTGACTAGCCAAACCTTTGTTGGCAAAGTAATGTCTCTGCTTTTTAATATGCTATCTAGGTTAGTCATAACTTTTCTTCCAAGGAGCAAGCATCTTTTAATTTCATGGCTGCAGTCATCATCTGCAGTGATTTTGGAGCCCCAAAACATAGTCTGTCACTGCTTCCACTGTTCCCCCGTCTATTTGCCATGAAGTGATGGGACCAGATGCCATGATCTTAGTTTTCTGAAGGTTGAGTTTTAAGCCAACTTTTTCACTCTCCTCTTTCACTTTCATTAAGAGGCTCTTCAGTTCTTCCTCACTTTCTGCCATAAGGGTGGTGTCATCTGCATATCTGAGGTTATTGATATTTCTCCTGGCAATCTTAATTCCAGCTTGTGCTTACTCCAACCGAGTATTTCTCATGATGTACTCTGCATATAAGTTAAATAAGCAGGGTGACAATATACAGCCTTGACGTACTCATTTCCCAGTTTAGAACCAGTCTGTTGTTCCATGCCCAGTTCTAACTGTTGCTTCCTGACCTGCATACAGGTTTCTCAAGAGGCAGGTCAGGTGGTCTGGTATTCACATCTCTTGAAGAATTTTCCAGAGTTTGTTGTGATCCGCACAGTCAAAGGCTTTGGCATAGTCAAAAAAGCAGTAGTAGATGCTTTTCCAGAACTCTGTTGCTTTTTTGATGATCCAACAGATGTTGGCAGTTTGATCTCTGGTTCCTCTGCCTTTTCTAAATCCAGCTTGAACATGTAGAAGTACACGGTTCACACACTGTTGAAGCCTGGCTTGGAGAATTTTGAGCATAACCTCAGGCTGACTGTAATTCTACTATTACCATCGCTCCCACCACCACCAACAGCTTTGCTCAGCTAAAGCTGCCTCTACAACTCTCTTTCTAACTTGGCTCATATTAGGAAAAACTGTAATCCTAGATTTCCTTTTATTTCGTCTATTAAACTGTTGACCCTGAGGGAAAGGAATTTGCTTCACTTGCCTCTATAGTCCTAGAACTAAGTAAAGTGGCTATAGCATTGACAATAAAATTTTGTTGAATTAATAAATATCAGAATAAATTTAATCGACTAAACTGGTTTTGACTTAAATGTATGAACAACCATACTGTAACACAAGAACCCAGAATTATTATCCTGCTAGTCAAAATTCCTTTAATTGAATCTACAAATAAATGGGTTTCAGTTTGGTTGGTTCTTTTACAAGAAGGCTTAGTATACTGAAGAAGTCATTTAATTAAATTTTGTAGTTTATTTTTCATTTTTGCAATTGTCACATATGTATACTCTAGAGGATAAAATATTTGAGCTTGACTTAACATTCAGTTGGTAGACATTTGTGTGGATGTGAATATAAAAAAATCTCTGACCACAGAATATTCTGATCCAAATAATGAAACAAAGGGACAAGAGACTTCCAGAAACATTGATTACAGTTATGATGACAGGGAGGTCCTGTCAGCGACTCTCAGGCAAGATCCAAAAGCTATGCTTGGTTTACCTGTTTGCTTATTTTTTCCTTGCCTTCAATGCCTGACAATGCTAAGTACACAGTAAAACTGAGTAATAACTTTACATGGCACTTTACATTTTAAAGTGATTTCAAGTTAATTTTCTCCTGCGAAACATGTGTTGGTATGTCTATTTTATTTAATCCTCCTGAATTCTCAATGGTTCTAACAAGAAACAGAACTGTGTGTCTGCATTTTACTGTACCTAAAAATCAAAATCCTATTTTGTTTGAATATTTTTTAAATGTTTTAATTGTGTTTCAGTTTTGTTTTCAGTTTTAAAAATGGTCTGTCTTGGGCTTTATAATACATCCAAATGAGTTTTAAGTTAATGCTTCTTAAAATACAAGGGTACCATTCAGGGAAATATATAGCTGTAATGCTTCAGATTAGAAAATTAGATCTGAAGCATTCCAATCACTTCTATGGATGATCTTCAGCTCTAAACTGCTTCTATGAAGTATTTTACCTAGTTGCTAAATGTCGTCACAACTTATTTTGAAGTTACTCCTTATCCTTACACCATTGCAATGCCCTTAATCTTTTCTTTAATGGAAAAAAGCAGTAATTATTATTTCTAGGCTTTAGAAATAACTGTGTATCCTGTCTTAACCTTCAATCTAAATCTTTGAAACCTACTTTACTTATTCTTACATGCTATCTATAATTTAATTCCCAGAAGGTATACCAAGAATTCATACAAAATTTATGTTTTGAATTGTCTATATGTCTATATATCTTCAGTTGTTCATATATGGAGACTGTGTGATAAGCATAAATCATTAGATAGTTAGAAACTAGTTTTTCATTCATCCTGTGGTCAGGTACTGTTATAAGCTCTGGTAAGTAGTACTACTGTTGATACATTACAATCATGCAGAATGACTAATTGTGCTTTACATGAAGCATCTTGGTTACCATCATTCTGTTCAGAGTGACACCTTAAATTTTATAACTTTTCCTACCTTAGTATTCCTTTTGCCCTGACTTCTTTAATACATTATTTTTAAATTGTTTATGTGTATGTAGGTGTGTATAACACCTCAAATCATTATGGAGTGAGGTATGATATGAATAACCAAATACAACTCCATGTAGAAACACATTTTCAGCATAGACACAATAAAGAATTCACTCCTCCAAGTGAATAGGAAATGAACTTTCTTTTGCCACAGCAGATTGGAGAATGCAAAGCACTCAAGTCAGAAATCAGAAAAGTCAGCACAAGGAAACAGAGATAGAAACTATTTCCAGATCATCAGTAACACATATTTTGCAGAGAAATTTTTTAGAAATAATACTTATATTTTTAAATAAGGGATGATAGTTAAACCGAACCTTGAGGAAACGATCAGTCAAAACCAGAATGTGGGAAATTCTACAGAACAAATGACCCAATTTTTCTATAAATAAATAAATGGAAGAGATAAAAGAGAGAAAGAAAGGGAGGAAGGAAAGAAAGAAAAAGAACTGCTATAGATTGAGAGTTGTATGACCTTGTTATAAACTTGACTGCAATAAATTGATGGCAAAAAAGACATTTATTAGACAATTAAGGAAAAGTAAACACATACTAGGCATTAGATAATATAAAAGAAATATTGTCAATTTTAGAGATGTGATAATGGGATTGTAGTTACATTTTTAAAGACCTTATATGTTAAAGATACATACAAATATATTTATAGATGAAATAATGTCAGATATTTGCTTTCAATAGTCTAAATTTATTCATTTTATCTGCAAATAAAAAAATTTATAAGTTTAAGAAAAATAAAGCATATCTGAATCACAGTAAGTCTCTAATATGATTTAAATAAATACAAGTTATTGAGATGGCCAACATATACAAACTTTTTGGTCATTCCAAAATATTCTTGTCTCGGTCCAGGTTTTCTCAAAAGTAGCAACTGAGGTAAAGCATATTTAAGAGTATAGTCTGCCCTTCATATCCACAGTTTTTTGCATCTGCAGATTTAACCAACAGTGGATCAAAAATATGTTTTAGAATTCCAGGAAGTTCCAAAATAGCAAAATTTGAACTTGCCATGAACTGGCAACTATTTACATAGCCTTTACATTGTATTAAGCATTAAAAGTAAGCTAGAAATGGTTTAAGGTATCGGTGAGGATGTAAGTAGATTATATGCAAATAGTACATCATTTTACATAAAGGACTTACCATTCATGGATCTTGTTGCCCTCAAGAGTCCTTGCACCAATCCACAATGGATAACAAGTGACAGCTGTAGTGTTTGGGGAATGTGATTCCAGGGAACAGCACTGAGAGTCAGAAAGCATAAAAATGGAGAAGAGAAAGGCAACAGAGGAATGTACACTGAGCTGGCTATCAATTGAATGACAAGGAGCTTAATCCTGCACAAGCCAAATGCATCTCAGAACCATTCACTGCGTAAAGAGAAAGCATTTATCAGCCAGTTTCCCTGGTGCCTCAGAATCTGCCTGCAATGCAAGAGACACAGATTCAATCCTTGGATCCGGAAGATCCCCTGGAGAAGGAAATGGCAACCCACTCCTGCATTCTTGCCTGGAGAATTTCATGGAAAGAGGAGCCTGGTAGGCTACCGTCATTGGGATCACAAAGTTGGACACAACTGAGTGACAAACGCTTTCACTCTCCCTTCTCCATTGATGAAGGCTAAGCCACAGGGCGTTAACATCTCTAGATTTCTTAGTTACTTGAGCATGAATATTGAGAGGACTCTGTGATATCTAATGACTTGCCTAATAGAAGCCTCCCAACAGAAAGTAAGAGGTGCTCAGTGTCGGCCTGAGGCAATGTGCTATAAGGTTACACTGGAAATAATCTGGCTGACGTCTTCAGGAGAACTAGGCTTCACAACTGAGATCAGAATAAAAGTATTAATAGAGGCACACAAGAGTTGTTACAATAGTCTATTCTCTGTGCCTACAAATCACATTTCCAGCTTCCTTCTATGAAGTCCAGTCAGTTACAGAATTCCTTTCAATATGGAGGCCAGCTGGCATCTCTGCCAAGACTGAATGTAAGAAAGTAGGTGAAACAAGCCGCCATCCCCAAGGCTGCACCTGATTCCAAGGCCATAACAGACATTATTTATCTCCCTCTTCCATTACCAAATTTAGAATTTTCTCAGCTTACACATGCAACATGGCTGATTTATGTTGTTTTCCTTCTGGAGTATGCCTGATTTCTACCAACAACGAGTCTGTGCCCTTGATATCCTTGCACTTGGCAGTCTCATTGCTACAATCTTCTATCCACAGTTTTCATTGGGCATGGTAGCACCAAGAGACATTCAGTGGGCATCTCTTAGACACTCTGAAGGCCACTACTATGTATCTCCATTTTGTAGCCAGAACCCTAGCTTCTCATGGTAAAAATCAAAATTAATTAACACTGCAAATACAAAATGCCTTTCTTTGCCTTTACTTATATTTCAGTACTACAAGTTTTCAAACATAACAATGTAAAGGTTACCAATAATACACTCAGAATATAACATTGAATATGGTAACCGGACATTTATCAAAGTAAAAAATAATATAATTAGCAGCAGCATGTGACATGTTTTACTTTGGTAAATCTGACCTCAAACCATCACCTTAAAATACAAAAAACAAAACAGGTGGCTGAACAGGTCTCAGAATACAAGGTTATGCTGAATAAAAATTTCTGCCTGTGAACCATTTTAGAAAACTCTAATTTCTGTGATTGTTTTTTATTCTATTTTAAATAATTGATATTTTTTTAATTCAGTAAGAATTTGAAAGAAATATGTGGGATTAATAATTTTTGCCAAGTGTGGGCAGAAATGTAAGAAGTCTTATTTAACAGAAAAGTGGAGTCTTATCTATCGTATCAGTTATGCCTATTCTGGATACATTTACTTATTCAATAATAATATAAAATGCCTCCATTTATTTCATACATGTGTTGCAAACAGCTCTTATATGAATTTGCCTTAATCCCCACAACAATCCTGCAAGGTGGAAAACTGAAGGGTTATAGGAAACACCTGACACAAAATCAAACAGTTACTATAACACCTAAGCCAGAATTCCAGCGCTGTTACCTTCAAGTCATCATCTGGAATAGCAAAAGAAATCATTCATTTTATAGGTGTAAATATTGTTGGAAATCTATTTAGTTTTGAATCTATTGTATTGTCTTTCTTTGATTCCAAGTCAAGAGCAGAGATGTTATGCAGAACTGAGAGATAATTCACAAACTGTTATTTTCAAACAGCTGGTTTTTGTATTATTCCATCATAGGTAGAAGCAGAAATTCACTTTGTGAGCTGCAAGTCAAGGTGCCCTGATTTATTATAGTCAAGGAGTCATCATTTGACTTGTCACATTTTCTCTCCTGAGATTTTGATAAGTGAATGAAGTGACATGACATAAAAAGGTAGATGAAGCATTTTTACTCCAGGGGCCACATTCTTACAACACAACCAAGCAATTCTGGCAGTTTAGTCTTTGGAATTGGTCATTTTGTGGGTAGTTCTTTAGTCTTTCTGTAGGTTTTACAATATCATGATATCTTTCCAATTAAAATTTTTCCTTACATTAGGCAGTCAGTTTCTATGGCTAGCCATCAAAGAACCCTAAATTATATACAACTGCCACCAAAAGTGGTCATTTCTTTCTCTAAAAAGTCTATTGAGTTGACAGTTCACACCACACAATTCAGCATCAATGTTCTCTAATTCCACCATGAATGTTGCCTTCCTAGTTCAAGTGTGAACTACTTGGTCATTCCTATCATTATTATTTGGCTTCTATTTAACATAGCAAAAAACTATGTACTAATTGATGGATAGACTTCAAAAACATGCTTTAAAAACATGCTAAGATGGATACAGGGCTTCCCAGGTGGCTCAGTGGTAAAGAATTCACTGGCAATATAAGAGACATGAATTCAGTCTCTGGGTTGGGAAGATCCCCTAGAGAAGGAAATGACAACCTTCTCCAGGATTCTTGGCTGGGAAATCCCAAGGACAGTGGAGCCTGGTGGACTACAGTCCATGGAGTCACAAAAGAGATAGACATGAGTTAGCAAATAACAACAACAACAACAAGATGGAAACAAGGGTAAGGGATAAGAAGTCAGATAAGTCAGGGGTGGGAAATGAACATAAAGATCAGGGAGTGGAAAAACAGAAAGTCAAAGCCTCTCCTTAGATCCTGGCTCAACCCATCCATGACTGTGACAAAAACACAGTTCTCTACCAGACAGCTATTCAGACTGATAATAGGTATATAAAAAACAATCATGCTGGTCATGTCAGCTTGTGTTTACTCACATGCCCTCTCTTCTAAATGAGGAAAAGATACAGGATTATTGGATTCCCATGACTCATGAGTGAGTCATGAACACAAATTTGCACAAATATTTTTAAAGTTACATACATCATTTTTACCAGCACTGATGATTATTGAAAATATTAAGAAAATTGGGAGGAAGAAATTACAATCTCTTATTAGATACTGTAAATGTATTGCTTTGAAGAGTTTCTGAAGTTGGAGTATAATGACCTCTTTTCCTAGGCTTATAGAGTATAAACAATTTATTTAACCCATGCAAGAAAACCTCAATGGGAAAAGGTGATTACTTTTAGTATATTGAATTGTTGAGGGAGTACTTATCATCCCACTAAGTCATTCTGAAATATGTATTAAGAGTATTTTTTGGTGGTTCACAAGGCATAGTTGTTCTCAGCCTGAATGTTGAGAAAACTAAAAGGAAGAAAACCCTGTCAGGAAAAATGTTTAGATTTTTAGAAAATACTTAACGCTTCTGGTTGAATACTGTAAAGGCTAATGTTTCATCCTAGCTTTTAGTCATATAAATGCATGCCTTTTAACAATCGCAAAAGGTGATTCCACCTCAGATTGGTCCCATTTACCTTGAGGCGAATTAAATAAACATTACCTCTTTATGCCTACTACTCTCCTTCCTTCCTATAATTTTCTTTGAAATTCTTTTAAAAACATGTTATTATGGTAAAGTATACACATGGAAAACTAAATTAAATATGTCCTTGAAACTTTTACATAAAGAATATTTTCTGCAGCTAGTAATAGTCTGTGAAGTCATTCAATTTTGAAGGACATTCACAAACTCTACTCCCTACAAAACTATGTAAAAAATTACTTGAGGCATTAATCCAGGCAGTGTAAACAAACACAAAAAATGGAAAGCAGGAATATAAGAAACAGGTCAGCTAAGTCTTATCCAGAAGTTAAGAAAAAATTTGAAAAAAAAAAAAAAGAATATCATAAGTCAAGATGCTTGGAAGATTTCCCTTAGAATAGGAGAATTTAACAGTACAAGGTTGCATGTATTTCTGTAGGCATCCAAACATATTACTTAATTCAACACAAAATACAATTTATATAGTAATACTGTATTACTGTTGATTGGGTTCGGGAATAAATCTACAAAAGATTAAAGACATAATTTTAGTGACTGTCATAAACCTTACCTATCAATAGAATACCAAAAAATACACTATAAAAATCAGAAGGTAAATGGGGGAAAGAAAAAGAAAATTGATAGATGAGGTAGGTACACTAAATGTCCTTATGCTTCTGAGTAGGTAATCTACATATACTGTATAATGCTCTTGGTAAATCTAAAAATGGCAACCAGGAACCTATTGGCCTTGAAACTAATGAAACATGAGCTTAAGGAATGCTCACCTGCAAGGATTTTCTGAAACGCATTGAGGGAGCCCTAGCAATTTTGGTTTTGTATATGTATGTTCAGTCAATGAATCATGTCAACTCTCTGTGAAACCATGGACTGCAGCACGTTAGGCTTCCCTGTCCTTCACAATCTCCCACAGTTTGCTCAAATTCATGTCCATTGACTTGGTGATGCCATCCAACCATCTCGCCGACCCCTTCTCCTTCTGCCCTCTCAATCTCTCCTGGCATCAGGGTATTTTCCAGTGAGTTAGCTCTTCATTTCAGGTGGGCAAAGTATGGAGCTTCAGCTTCAGCATTAGTCCTTCAATGAATGTTCAGGGTTGATTGATTAGTTTGATCTCCTTGCCATTCAAGGGACTCTCAAGAGACTTCTCCAACATAGCAGTTTAAAAACATCAACTCTTCGACTGTCAGCCTTCTTTATGGTCTAACTATCACATCTGTATATAACTACTGGAAAAACCATAGCTTTGACTACACAGATTTTTGTCAAGAAAGTGATGTCTCAGCTTTCTAACACATTGTCTTTGTTCGTCATAGCTTTTCTTCCAAGGAGCAAGTGTCTTTGAATTTCATGACTGCAGCCACTGTGCCAAGTGATTTTGGAGTCCAAGAAAATAAAGTCTGCCACTGTTTCCATTTTTCTATTTTTTCTATTTGCCATGAAGTGATGGGACTGGTTGCCATGATCTTAGCTTTTTTGAACGCTGAGTTTAAGCCAGCATTTTCACTATACTCTTTCACCTTCATCAAGAGGCTCTTTACCTCCTCTCCACTTTCTGCCACTAGGGTGGTGTCATCTGCATATCTGAGTTTATTGACATTTCTCCTGGAAATCTTGATTCCAGCTTGGGCTTCATCTAGCCTGGCATTTTGCATGATGTACTCTGAATATGTTAAATAGGGTGACAATAGACAGGCTTGATGTATTCCTTTCCCAATTTTGAACCAGTCCATTGTTTCATGTCCAGTTCTAACTGTTGCTTCCTGACCTGCATACAGGTTTCTCAGGAGGCAGATAATGTGGTCTGGTATCCATGTCTTTTAAAGAATTTCCACAGTTGTTAAGATCCAAACAGTCAAAGGCTTTAACGTAGTCAATGAAGCAGAAATATATGGCTTTCCCAGAATTCTCTTACTTTTCCTATGATCCAACAGATGTTGGTAATTTGACCTCTGGTTCCTCTGCCTTTTCTAAATCCAAATTATACATCTGGAAGTTCTTGGTTCATGTACTGTTGAAGCCTGACTTGAAGGATTTTGAGTATGACCTTACTAACATGTGAAATGAGTGCAATTGTATGGTAGTTTGAACATCTTTGGCATTGCCCTTCTTTGAGAATGGAATGAAAGCTGACATTTTCCAGTCCTGTGGCCATTGCTGAGTTTTCCAAATTGGCATATTGAGTGCAGCACTTTTACAGCATCATCTTTTAGGATTTGAAATAGCTCAGCTGGGATTCCGTCATTTTCATTAGCTGTGTTTGTAGCAATTCTTCCCTAAGGCCCACTTGACTTCACACTCCAGGATGTCTGGCACTAGGTGAGTGACCACACCACCATGATTATCCAGGTCATTAAAACTTTTTCATATAGTTCTTCTGTGTAGTCTTGCTATCTCTTCTTAATCTTTTTTGCTTCTGTTAGGTCTTTGCCATTTCTGTCCTTTATTGTGCTCATCTTTGCATGAAATGGTCCCTTGGTATCTCTAATTTTCTTGAAGAGATCTCTAATCTTTTCCATTCTGTTGTTTTCCTCTATTTCTTTGCATTGTTCACTTAAGAAGGCTTTATTATTTCTCCTTGCTATTCATTGGAACTCTGCATTCAGATGATTATATCTTTCCTTTATTCTTTGCCTTCCATTTCTCTTCTTTTCTCAGCTATTTGTAAGGCCCCCTCAGGTAACCATTTTGCCTTTTTCATTTGTTTTCCTTGGGGATGGTTTTGATCACCACCTCCTTACAATGTTACAAACCTCTGTCCATATTTCTTCTGACACTCTATCAGATCTAATCCCTTGAATCTATTTGTCACTTCCACTGTATAATCATAAGAGATTTGATTTAGGTCATACCTGATGGCCTGGTTCTTTTCCCTACTTTCTTCCATTTAAGTCTGAATGGAAGTACTTTGGCAATAAGGAGTTCATGATCTGAGCCACAGTTAGCTCTCTATTTTTTTTTTTTTTTTTTTTTGCTGACTGTATAGAGCTTCTCCATCCTCAGCTGCATTAGTATAATCAATATGATTTTAGTATTGACCATTTGGTAACGTCCATGTGCAGAGAATCTCTTGTGTTGTTGGGAGAGGGTGTTTGCTGTGACCAGTGCGTCCTCTTGGCAAAACTCTGTTAGCTTTTGTTGCTTCATTTTGTACTCCAAGACCAAACTTGCCTGTTGCTCCAGGTATCTCTTGACTATCTGCTTTTGCATTCTAATCCCTTATGATGAAAAGGACATCTTTTTTGGTATTAGATCTAGAAGGTCTTGTAGGTCCTCATAGAACTGTTCAACTTCAGCTTTTTAGGCATTAGTGGTTGGGACATAAACCTGGATTAATGTGATATTGAATGGTTTGCCTTGGAAATGAACCAGATCTTCCTGTCACTTTTGAGTTTGCACCCAAGTACTTCATTTTGGACTCTTCTGTTGATCATGAGAGCTACTCTATTTCTTCTAAGGGATTCTTGCCCTCAGTAGTAGATATAATGGTCATAAATTCACCCATTCCCATCCATTTTAGTTCACAGATTCCTAAAATGTCAATGTTTACTCTTGCCATTTCCTGGTTAACCACTTCCAATTTGCCTTGTTTCGTGGACCTAACATTCCAGGTTCCTATGAAACTGCTTTTCACAGCATCAGACTTTACTTGCACCACCAGACGGATCCTGAGCTCGGGTTGTTTCCGCTTTGGCTCAGCCTCTTCCTTCCTCCTGGAGCTACTTCCCTGCCCTTCTCCAGTAGGGTATTGGCCTCCTACTGATCTCGGCGTTCATCTTTCAGTGTCATATCTTTTTGCCTTTCCTGCTGTTCATCAGTTTCTCAAGGCAAGAATGCTGAAGTGGTTTGCCATTCCCTTCTCCAGTAGATCATGTTATGTCAGGATTCTCTACCATGACCCTTCCATCTTGGGTGGCCCTACATGGCTTGGCTCATAGTTTCATTTGTATCTGTAACTTTGTATGAACACCTTCTTAAAGATATATCTTCCCAAATGTATGCCTTTAGGCCTCACATAATCTGGATCCACTTCTGGGCCATTCCCAGAACGCTGGGAGAGACACGCACTCAGAGGACTCTGAAACTTAAAATTTCTTTAGCTGCAGTAAATTCAACCTTGATGGCAACCATCAAAATAACTAAAAGTAGAAATCACTGACATTCTTTCCATCTACAGGATGGCCTTGGTATAACTAGGAATGGTGGGGGAGAAAGAAGAGGGACATTAATACTTCTTATTTTATAGCCACTGGTATGATTTTATTTATTTATTTACTGGTAGATATATTTCTAATAGTAATTTATTAATCAACATGCACTTTCCTCTTTCACATGTACAAAAACTGTATTGTAGCCGCAATGTATATATGTATATTTTATTGACAATTGTAGTAACAATCTTTATTTTCCCCTTACACACAGATTTACCTTGGGTTTGGTACTATCTTTCAAGTTAATAAATTCCATTTGTGAAAGCAGCAGTGCCTAAGATAGTAAGAAATAAAAATATCTGGCATTAAATTCTTGTTCTTAGGAAAAACAGCTGCAGAAAATGTCAGAGAGTGTATTTTTTTTTACCAAATACATAGTTTTATTGACAGAACGCTTAAAATACAGTATTTTATTTGTATAAAGAGTTTCCTCATGAATGAATTTTGTTCTTTCCCTAGATAGTTTAAAATAGAAATTCATGATTTTCATCATAAAATCTTTGTAATATTACAACAAGGGTATTTTTCTCTTATAAATAGCTTGTAATATTATTTGAGGCAGAGATATTTAGAACTTGTGGTAGAGTAAGAAAACAACTGATTTATAGAGATATTTCGAAGTCTAATGAACTGCTTTGCCAAGATAAAGTGTTGCTTTTTTAAAGATAATTAGACTGTTCTTTAACTGCCGTGAAGGAAGGCAGACACTAACTCCATGGTAACATGCAGATCAGCATTTTCCTTTTCAATACCTGGGAAACTTCATTTCTCTGAATATCTGCTCACATTTCTTTTCCTCAGTAACAGATGAGACAACTTGTAGCAAAGAAAATGTTTAAACATTTTTAAACCTGAAAACATTATTTGGTCATTCAACTACTTAAACAAATGAAGGGGAGCAAAAGAAAAAGATATATGTAGATTTCTTTCCAGGCTTGAGGTAAGGGAAATTTGCCTGGAGGATCCTCACTGCTTTCTTTTGCTTATCTCCTGGACAGCTTTGTGAAGAATGTCCGAGTATAAAATTAGAATCTAGTTTAATTATGCAGTGTAATTATTTGTCTTTTGATTTATTTTTCATATTGCTTATTTCTATTTGAATGGTTAATAATATCTATAACATGTCTATTATTATATGAATATGAATGTAAGATTTATATAAAAGACCTGCAAATGACAAATTTGTTTACCTGGGAATTTGGGGATAATTAATCCTGTGTATTTACTGTTTTATAATGTGTGTTTAATATCTTGTTTTAACTTCTGCTCAGAAAGCCTACATGGATATTTCTGATGCCAACTGACCTCTGTAAAGTATTGTGAAAAGTTAGGCCATTTAAAACAGAGAGATGTTAAGGAATTAAAGATTTACATATGAGATTGTTAAACATTGGATAATGAATGATATATTTAAAATAGATTATTGGTAAAATAAAGATGGGAAACTAAAGAATCTCTGAAGTCTACTCAAGTCTGTGTTTCTTTGAATAACATGAAGAAATTTAGAGGCAGAAATAAAGCACTGAATTTTTAAAAATTCTTACGTACTTTTGGAAAAAACAACTATGATGGTGTAGTCGGCTACTGTTGGCATGAGAGATAATTGGTGGTGAAAATAATGGTCTGTTTGCAGGAGTGAGCAGAAAATATATGCCTTGAGGAAGCTGTGGAACAGGAAAAAATGTAAGAATGTGTAGGCAAAAATACCTATGTGTGAACTGTCATGAGAGGAATCTAGAAGACATTTAAAAGCCCCAGAGAAGATGGTGACAGCAGAATTAACAATAAAAATTTAAGTTGCATGAGTTATTTTAAAGTAGAGAAAATGAATATTTGTAATTACTGTACAATAACACAGTACTATCAGGAGCAGAATACCATGCAAGAATATTAAAGATTACATAAATGATCTGGCATCTTATTCTAGCATTCAAAATATCAGAGGGAGAGAGGAAAACATTAACAAAGAAAAGCAGAACATTATTGAAAGTTTATCAGTAGAGAATGTTCATTCCACAAAATCTTATATATCTTGTCCCTGTTATTTCTCCAAAATCATCTTATTCCCTGTCACCTTCCCCCATCATACCCTGTATTCTGGCTGTATGATCTTTATTTTATGTGAACATGACAAACTCTACTTAAACTCAGATCCCCTGTTCATGCTATTTCTTTTGCTATAAATGGTCTTCCTTCTGTTCTTCTTGACCAGTTCTTTCTCATCCTTTAGTCTTAGTTTGGCCCTTGATGATCCCTAGTAAAGACCCTTATTAAATAAAGATCAAAGCAGCTTATGACTACTGATTGCCACTATCTCCCATGTCAGCTATCCTTACATTTGTTTTCTGCAAAGTGCATTTCAAAAATTATTAATATTTTAAAGGCTAAAAATTCATTTCAGAAACAGAAATTAAGCTCAATAGAGGAAAGGACTGTGTCTTTTCTTTTTACTATTGTAAGCCTAAGACCTAGGATGGTGTTTGGCATACAGTAGGCACAAAATAAAGTATGATTGAATGAATGACTTGTTTAATAAATTAATAAGCAACACATGTAAGTAATAAAATTGGATAAATAATAATTGCAAATTGTGATTACTTGCAATTATAAATAATACAATGGGATAGGTAAATAAACATCTGTTCTAAGGTTCAGTTCAGTTCAGTTCAGTCACTCAGTTGTGTCCAACTCTTTGTGACCCCATGAATTGCAGCACACCAGGCCTCCCTGTCCATCACCAACTCCCGGAGTTTACTCAAACTCATGTCCATTGGGTCAGTGATGCCATCCAGCCATCTCATCTTCTGTCATCCCCTTCTCCTCCTGCCCCTGATCCCTGCCAGCATCAGGGTCTTTTCCAATGAGTCAGCTCTTCCAATCATGTGGCCAAAGGATTGGAGTTTCAACTTCAGCATCAGTCCTTCCAATGAACACCCAGGGCTGATCTCCTTTAGGATGGACTGATTGGATCTCCTTACAGTCCAACGGACTCTCAAGAGTCTTCTCCAACATCACAGTTCAAAAGCATCAGTTCTTTGGTGCTCAGTTTTCTTCACAGTCCAACTCTCACATCCATGCATGACCACTGGAAAAACCATAGCCTTGACCAGACAGACCCTTGTTGGCAAAGTAATGTCTCTGCTTTTTAATATGCTATCTAGGTTGGTCAAAACTTTCCTTCCAAGGAGTAAGTGTCTTTTAATTTCATGGCTGCAATCACCATCTGCAGTGATTTTGGAGCCCCCAAAAATTCTAAGGTTGCCTTTGGCAAACATGCTATGTTTTCCCAAGCTGATTGGAAATCCTATCTTAGCTTAGACCACACAAATCCATGGTATAGGTGTCAGCAGTCTGGCCTTTTTCATTACTATAGTTAGAGGCCTCCACTAAGACTAGTAGAGTAGCAGATTTTCCAAACATCAAAAGAAGAAATCAGATGCTAAGCAGTCAAAAGACTTCCAAGAAATGTTTGCAAGAGTCAAGGGGCCTCATACTGGAACTGACTGAGTGAGTGAAAGTCACTCAGTCATGTCTGACTCTTTGTAACTCTTTGTAATTCTTTGTAACTGTAGCCTGCTAGGCTACTCTGTCCATGGTATGCCCAGACAAGAATACTGGAGTGGGTTGCCATTTACTTCTCCAGGGGATCATCCCCTCCCAGGAATCAAACCCAGGTATCCTGCATTATAGGTAGATTCTTTACCATCTGAGCCACTGGGAAAGCCCCACGGTGGGATTAATTGTGTACAAATGCTGAGCAAGAGCTTTAGTAAACAAAAACAAAAGAGTTTGTTCAACAGTTAATTCAGTTCAGTTCAGTTGCTCAGTCATGTCCAACTCTTTATTACCCCATGGACTGCAGCACATCAGGCTTCCCTGTCCATCACCAACTCCTGGAGCTTTCTCAAACTCACGTCCATTGAGTCAGTGATGCCATTCACCATCTCATCCTCTGTCATCCCCTTCTCCTCCTGCCTTCAATCTTTCCCAGCATCAGGGTCTTTTCCAATGAGTCAGTTCTTTGCATCAAAAGGCCAAAGTTATCAGAGTTTCAGCTTCAGCATCAGTCCTTCCAACAGTTATTACTGAACTCCTATTGAGTAACTATTAAGAATCAATTGAGTGCCAACCTTGCTACTAAGTCCACAGAAGACAAAGAATAAGAAGCAGTTCTTGTTTCACAAAATTCAGAACCTAGTAGAAGAAACACATGTATACATATAGGACAGTTTCCTACAATTTTGAGACTTAACGTTCTTGAAAACTCTGTGAGTAGGTATTTTGTGAACTAAAAATCTAAGAATTTAAGAGGCAGTGGGAACATGGGACAAAATTCAGAAAAAAAAATACCAGGGATATCTTATTAAATATGAGGTTTGTATACCCTTAAAAACAATTTTTCAGTGCAAAAGAGATCATCCAAAAATTTCTTTTGGTATTAAAATTTGAAATTCAATTTAGCAAGGTTATTCTTTCAAGTTTTATTAATAAGTTGAATATACAAATGTATTTTCAAGTTCAGCAGTTTCTGAATAAAGTTTGATCTGTCCCATTTAATATTTTAAAATATTTTAAACTACACTTATAAAACAAAATATTCAATTCCCTCCTTAAGTCCTTTATGACTTAAAATCTTCTGAAGTATAAAATTAATTCTTATAAAGATATTAAGCTTCTGCATAGTTTGTTCTTAAGTTCACTTAAATGTTTCAATGTATGCATTTAATAAAGAATCAGTTTAAAACCAAAAGTTTAAATCAATCACTAAATTACTCATTTTAAGTTGAATTGAATGCTTGACATATGTTGCTCTAAAAGTTCAACTCCCATTTTTTCATTAGAAGGACATTGCCAATACCCTCAGATTCTGTTACATAAAGATTTAATATGATGCTTTTGATTCTTTTTAACTTTTCTATGCTTAGTTCTAAATATTTTAATAGTTGAGAGATGCTTTTTTGATAAGGAAATAATTATGCCATCCCAGTTGAATGTCTGCACAACTTCTGCTTGGTTTCACAATCAGAGCTTTTGACTTTGATGCTGACTGGATTGCTATTAGAGATTGATGGGACAGGTTTAGCATTACCTGTATCAATATGACTTATAGTAAATCATATCATTGGGTTCCATTTATAGGTATCTGATCCTTTTGCCTACTGATAGAAATGTCATAGCCCTACCTGGGTTATTTATATCACATGATTGGGCTTCATACTTCGTAAACACTTAAAAGCTGTACATATATTTTCTGGGGACCTTTGATCTGGAAGGAGTCCTACATTTAAAATATAGTTTTCCTAATTTTCAGGACACAAGACTCTAATCAATAACGATTAGCAATTCAATTTAACGTTTTAATGGCTTAGTGTGACTATTCAGGTACAATGTCTTAGAATTTGAATTAAACTGCCTATAACAATAAGAAAATTTTAAGATTGGCAGTTTTTAAAAATTTGTTGCTTTTAATTTTTTCATGTATGAGGAACACATGGCTGGAGAGACAATAACTGATATGGTAGCTTTGTGATGACATCTGACACCCAAGCCCTTTCCATCTTTCTCTTAATATCTCCAACTTTGGGTACAAACTATTTAACATGCTTAAAAAATAATAATAAAGTCAGCATATAAAATAAAAAAATATTTTTAACAAGATATACATTTTTAAATATAACTTTTAAAAAATAGGTGTATTAAGATGTACAATTAACTGCACGTATTTAAAGTGCAAAATTTGGTAAGTCTGACATATGCATACACCTAAAAAACCATCACCACAGTCAAGGTAGTGAACATAACCATCCACTGCCGCTGCGTCTACCAGCCCCTGCGAAATCTCCTCTGATAGTTCTTCTGCTCCCAATGCTGTTCTCAGACAACCAATATTCACTTTCTTTTACTATAGATTAGTATGTATTTAATATAACTTCATATATATGAAATTTTACAGTGTATATTATTTTGTCTTGTGTGTTTCACTCAGCACAATTACTTTGAGATTCATCTATGCTGTTATATGTATCAATAGTTAATTACTTTTCATTTCTGATTACTTTTCCATGTATAGATATACCACAGCTTGCTAATAATCTGTGATAGAGATTTGAATTGTTTTCATTTACTGTTTACTACAAATAAAGCTTTATAAATGCTAACAAAATGTTGTATATACATATGCTTTCATCTTTCATCTCTACTTAGGAATGGAATGACTGGATCATATACTGGATGTAATTTTAACCTTTTAAAGAAAATGCCACACTATTTTCAATAGTTGTATCATTATACAATTCCACCTGCAGATGAATGTTCCAATTGTTCCACATCTTTGTCTGCATTTAAATCTGTAAGTTTATTTTTAGCCATTCTATTATGTATGTAGTAGTACTTTATCAAGGTTTAAATTTACATTTCCCTAATGAACAGTGAGTGTTAAGTGTCATTTCATATGCATATTTGCTACCTATACATATAGTCTTTGGTGAATGTTTTTCCAATTATTTTGTCCATGTTTTAGTTGAGTTGTTTATTATGTAATTTCAAGAGTCTTTTATCTGAGTCTTTTATCAGATTGTTACTGTTGTTCAGTCACTTGGTTGTGTCCAATTCTTTGCAACCCCATGGACTACAGTGCAGCAGGCTTCCCTTTCCTTCTCTATCTCCCAGAGTTTGCTCAAACTCATGTCCATTGAGTTGGTGATCCATCCAACTGTTTCATTCTCTGCCACCCCCTTCTCCTCCTGCACTCAATCTTTCCCAGCATCAGGATCTTTCCAAATGAGTCAGATCTTCACATCAGGTGGCCAAAGTACTTTTTTCAGCTTCAGCATCAGTCTTTCCAATGAATATTCAGGACTGACTTCCCTTAGGACTGACTGGTTGATCTTGCTATCCAAGGGACTCTCAAGAGTCTTCTCCAGCACCACAGTTCAAAAGTATCAATTCTACAATGCCGTTTTCTTTATGGTCTAACCCTCACATCTGTATATGACTACTGGAAACACTATAGCTTTGACTATACAGACTTTTGTCTGTGAAGTGATGTCTCTGCTTTTTAATATGCTGCCTATATTTGTCATAGCTTTTCTTCCAAGGAGCAAGTGTCTTTTAATTTCATGGCTGCAGTCACCATCTGCATGGTTTCTGGAGACAAAAAATTGCAAATATTTTCTATCAGTCTGTAACTTATCTTCTTATATATTTAAAAGCCTATTATTAAAATTAATTTATTTATTTTAATTGGAGGCTAATTACTTTGCAATATTGTAGTGGTTTTTGCCATACATTGACATGAATCATAAAAGAACATCTAAAACTAGTAACTTCAACAAAGTTACAAGATACAAAATAAACATACAAAAAATCAATTATTTTTCTATATACTAGTTACAAAAATGCGGATGCCAAAATTATAAATACATATCATTTACCATCACTCAATATAGATGAAGTACTTGGATGTAAATCTAGTAAAACATGTACAGGACTTGTATGCCAAAATCCTCAGAATTCTGAGTGAAGAAAACAAACTTAAATAAATGGAAAGACAAATTGTTTCTGGATATGAAGGCTCAACATAGTCAACATTGTAAAGACATCAATTCTCCCCAAACTGATGTAAGAGTTTAATACAGCTCTTCTCAAAATCCAAGAATTTTTTGTAGGTATATATAAGATTGTCCTAAAATTTAAATGGAAAGGAACTAGAAGAGCTAAAACAATTTCAAGAAAGAAACATAAATTGGGAAGAATCTGTTTACCCAGTTTTGACACATTAGATAGTGTCAATAGTTAAGACTGTGTAGTACTGGGGAAGGGTAGACAATGAAACAAAATAGAGAACCCAGAAACAGAGACCATAACAGTCCAATTAATATTTGACAAAAGTGCAAAAGTAATTCAATGGAATAAATATGGCCTTTGTCAACAAGATGATGCTGAAGTAGGTTGACATCCATGAGCAAAAAATCAATATTGACCTAAGTTATACGCCATACACACACGTTAACTTAAAATGGGTCACTGGATAAAATGTGAAGTTTTACATTTTATTTCATAACACTTTCAGAAAACAATAGGAAAAAATTGCTGAGGCCTAGGGCCAGGAAAAGAATTCTTAGACTCAAAACCAAATATATGATCTTTAGAAGAAAAAAATAAATCCTTTAGATTTTATCAAAACTGAAAACATATGCTTGCCAAACTCCCTGTTAAAAGGATAAAAAATCAAACTACAGACGTGGAGAAAATATTTGCTATCCACATATCCAACAACAGAACAGACTATTATCTAAAAGATACAAAGAATTCTCAAAACTAAAAGTAATAATCCATTAGAAAACGGGCAAAGAACATGAAGAGATATTTCACTGAAGATGATATAGAGATGGCAAATTAGGACACAAAAATATGGTGAATATCAATAGCCTTTATGAAAATGCTAATTTTCCTAATGTGAGAAGAGGGCTGGTGGTGGCACTTGCTGAGGCTGGGTGACGGCTGCCAGTGAGAGCTTTGGTCTGAGGAGGAAGAGCACCAAGCCGGGGCTCCGGTGGTGATGCTTCAGTCAGACCGCCAGCCTCGGCCTCGCTGACATCTGGCAGACACGTCACCTCAAGAGCTTCTACAGAGCTAAGAAGTCCATGTAGTGTCTACTCCATTGACCCTTCTTTTTCACCTCAATTATTTGGTATTTCCTCCACTCAACACTCTATCTACCAGTATCCAAGGGGACAAATGAAAAAAAGGGGATAAATCCCACGCTTCCTGGCAACAAAGCTTTCAGATCAGCTGCTTGTTAATAGTGGTCCTCAAGGACGCAGGACACTGGTCCAAGTTTTCAAAAATCTGTCTTAGGGTTCGTGAGGAATTGGAACAAACTCAGGACTAACTTTTGCTTCTCTCACACCCATTGAATTCCCTCCATCCTATCACAGAATGAGCAAATGTTAAAATATCCTCTTCTACTCCTTTGACTTCTCCTCTTCCGTTTATGCCCCCTCACTGCTCCCCGGTCAGCCCTGGGCTTATTCCATGGTACTGGGAAGGAAGAGAAGGGGCAAGTCTTGACTACAGGAGACTTACGTGTTTCTCAATTTACTAGAACTATTTTTTGATAAATTACCTATTTCCCTTCCTAGTTGAAGTGTTTTTCCTGTATGTGGCTACATGAAAATGCCAATGTAGTCACTTTTGACTTCTGTTTATCCACACATTTGATAACTACCATGGCGGTCTCAGGAGTTCAGAGTCCGTGGGCCAGAAAGCAGAGGTCATAGTTGCCCTCAAGGCTTACCAGAGAACCCAACAGGAGGAATTCACTGATGCTTCAGTGGTTCAAACTCTGCATTTTCACTGCCAAGGGTATGGGTTCAATTCCTGTCTAGCCCTGCAAGCTGCATGGTGTGAACAAAAAATTTTAAAAATACTAAAAAAAGAGAGAGAGCCTAATAGAGAATTCCCTTCAGCATGTGTAAATGCCAACACACAGGGTCTCAGAGTAAGAACTAAAGTCGTGACAGAGCTGGGCTTCCCTGGTAGCTCAGTGGTAAAGAATCCATCTGCCAATGCAGGAGACACGAGTTCAACCCCTGGGCTGGGAAGATCACCTGGAGAAGGAAATGGCGAACTCACTCCAGGATTCTTGTCTGAGAAATCACAGGGACAGAGGAGCTGGCAGGCTACAGTCCATGGCATCACAAAGAGTTGGATATGACTTCAGGACTAAACAACATTAGTGACAGAGCTAGCCCAACACATACACTCTCACCTCACCCCTTCCCCCATTCCCTTCACCTTTACTTAAGCTGTGGTGGATGTTTTCTTCACAGGAACAAGATAGGATTCTTCACACAGATTTTTTCCAGTGAAATGAAACATGCCACAGTTTTTTTGTTTTTTTTTTTTGTTTGTTTTTTTAATGAAGGGGCGCAGGGGTCGGGGTGCGTGGAGTCAGAGGAGGATGAAGAGAGGAAGAAAAAAAAGAAAGTGCGCATTGAAATCACAATTAGTTATCACTACACACCTATAAGAATGGCTAAAAGGAACAAAATAACAAGAGGAAATGTTGATGAGGATCTGGAGAATTTGGATCTGGAAAATTAATATATTGCTGGTGGGAATGCAAAATGGTACAATCACTAGAAATCATTGTAGTTTCTTGAAAGACTAAACATGCTAATACCATGTAACCTAGCAATTACACTCTAGGCCATTTATCATAAGAGTTGAAAATTTATGTTCACACAAAAACCTGGACACGTGTTAATAGTAGCTTTATTTATCACAGGCCCAAATTGGAAACAACACAGGTGTTGTTCAGTGAGTGAATGATATAACACAGTAAGAAGCAGGGAGGAAAGACTGATATATGCAACAACCCGGATGAATATTCAGAGATTATGCGGAATAAAAAAAACCCAAAACAACAATATCAAGAGTTTACATCCTGTGTCCTTTCATTTAAATAACAGTGTTATTTATTTAAATAACACTGAAATGACAAGATTACAGAATGGAGAACAGATTAGTGATCTTCAAGGTTAAGGAGAGGACAGAGGAGCATGGTGGGCTATAAGTCATGGGGTCACAAAGAGTTGCACATTGCTAAAGTGACTTAGCATGCAACCTGAGGACTAGAGGAAAGTCCATATGGCTCTAAAAGGGCAACAAAAGAGATTCTCGTATGGGAAACATTCTATATTTCTGCTGTTATCAGCAGCAATATCCTGGTTGTGATTCATTTCAATGGCAAACTAACAATATCACAGTAATCCAAGTCTATGCCCCAACCACTAATGTCAAAGAAGCTAAAGTCAAAGGTTCTATGAAGACCTACAAGACCTTCTAGAACTAACAGCAAAAAGGGATGGTCTTTTCATCATAGGGGATTAGAATGTAAAATTAGGAAGTCAGAGATACCTGGAGTAACAGGCAAGTTTGGCCTTGGTGTACAACATAAAGCAGGGCAAAAACTAATAGAGTTTTGACATGAGAATACACTGGTCATAGCAAACACCCTCCTCCAACAACACAAGAGACAACTCTACACATGGACCTCACCAGATGGTCAATATGGAAATCAGATTGATTATACTCTTTGCAGCCAAAGATGGAGAAGCTTCTCCATCTTCATACAGTCAGCAAAAACAAGACCAGGCACTGACTATGGCTCAGATCATGAATTCTTTATTGTCAAATTCAGATTAAAATTGAAGAAAGTAGGGAAAACCTCTAAGCCATTCAGGTATGACCTAAATCAAACCCCTTACAATGATATGGTGGAAGTGGCAAACATATTCAAAGGATTAGATCTGATGGAGAGAGAACTATGGAGTGAGGCTTGTGACATTAAACAAGAGGCAGTGACAAAACCATCCCCAAGAAAAAGAAATGCAAGAAGGCAAAACAGTTGTCTGAGGAAGGCTTACACAGAGTTTTAAAGTATAGCAAGAAATAAGAAAGCCTTCTTAAGTGAACACTGCAAAGAAGTAGAGGAAAACAGTAGAATTGGAAAGACCAGAGATCTCTTCAAGAAAATGAGAGCTACCAAGGGAATATTTCATTCAAAGATGGGCACGAAAAAGGACAGAAATGGTAGGGACCTAAGAGAAGCAGAGCAGACTAAGAAGAGGTGGTAAGAATATACAGAAGGGCCATACAAAAAGGTCTCAATGCCCTGGATAGTGGTTACTATAGTGTGCTCACTCACCTAGAGCCAGACATCCTGGAGTGTGAAGTCAAGTGGGCCTTAGGAGGCATTAGTGCAAACAAGGCTAATGAAAATGACGGAATCCCAGCTGAGCTATTTCAAATCCTAAAAGATGATGCTGTAAAAGTGCTGCACTCAATATGCCAGTAAATTTGGAAACCTCAACAGTGGCCACAGGACTGGAAAATGTCAGTTTTCATTTCAATCCCAAAGAAGGGCAGTGCCAAAGAATGTTCAAACTACAGTAAAATTGCACTCAATTCACATGCTAACAAGGTAATGCTCAAAATCCTTCAAGCTAGACTTGAGCAGTGCATGAACCGAGAACTTCCAGATGTATGATCTGGATTTAGAAAAGGCAGAGGAACCAGAGGTCAAATTGCCAACATCTGTTGGATCATAGAAAAAACAAGAGAATTCTGTAAGACCATCTACTTCTGTTTCATTGACTATGCTAAAGCCTCTGACTGTGTGGATCACAGCAAACTGTGGGAAATGCTTAAAGAGATGTTAGTACCAGACCGTCTAACCTGCCTCCTAAGAAATCTGTATGCAGGACAAGAAGTAACAGTTAGAAATGGACATGGAACAATGGACTGTTTCCAAATTGGGAAAGGAGTACATCAAAGCTGTATATTGTCACCCTGTTTATTTAATGTAAATGCATAGTACATCACATGAAATGCCAGGCTGGATGAATAAAAAGCTGGAAACAAGATTGCTAGGAAAAATGTCTAGATCTTCAGATGTGCAAACTCCAGGAGATATTGAAGGACAGGAAAGTCTGGCTTGCTGCAGTCCATGGGATTGCAAAGAGAGGGACAGGACTAAGCAACTGAACAAGGAAAAACAACAGATATGCAGAAGATACCACCCTAAAGGCAGAAAGCGAGGAACTAAAGAGCATCTTGATGAAGGTGAAAAAGGAAAGTGGAAAAACTGATTTACAACTACATTCAAAAAACCTAAGATCATGACATCCAGTCCCATCACTTCATGGCAAACAGATGGGGAAATAAGAGAAACAGTGACACACTTCATTTTCTTGGGCTCCAAGAAAGTCTGGACAGTGACTTCAGACGTGAAATTCAAAGACAATTGTTCATTGGAAGAAAAGCTATGACAAACCTAGATAGTATATTGAAAAGCAGAGACATCACTTTGCCAACAAAGGTCCCTATAGTCAGAGCTATGGTTTTTCCAGTAACTCATGTGTAGGTGTAGAGTTGGACCATAAGGAAGACTGAACATTACGGAGTGATGCTTTCAAACTGTGGTGCTGGAGAAGATTCTTGACAGTCCTTTGGACAGCAAGGAGATCAAACCAGTCAATCATAAAGGAAATCTACCCTCAATATTCATTGGAAGGACTGATGCTGAAGCTGTAACTCCAATCCTATGGCCACCTGATGTGAAAAGCCAACTCACTGGAAAAAAAAAAAACAAAAACCTTGATGCTGGGAAAGACTAAAGGCAGGAAGAGAAGGGGACGACAGAGGATGAGATGGTTGGACTGATCACTGACTCAGTGGACATGAATTTGAGCAAACTCCAGGAGATAATGAAGTACAGGGTAGCCTGCCATGCTGCAGTCCATGGGGTCACAAAGAGTTAGGCAAGACTTAGCAACTGAGCAACAAAAGCAATGATAGTTGTGAAAAATGTTACCTTTGGGGGAGGCTGATTGGAGGATACATAGGATCTCTGGGCTATCTCAAATAGCAAGTTTAGTTAAAAAGTAACTTTTCAGCAGGGGAAGGAGAGGGTGGGTCAAAGTGAGAGAGTTGCATTGAAACATGTACTTTAACATATATAAAAGAGATAGCTAGTTAAAAGTTGCTAATAACATAGGGAGCTCAATCTCTGTGACAACTTAGAGGGGTGGAACGGGAAAAGAGTGGGAGGGAGATTCAAGAGGAAGGAGACATATGTAAGTATACTTATTGCTGCTGATTCACAAATTTGTTGTAGGCAGAAACCTACACAACATTGTAAAGCAATTATCCTCCAATTAAAAAATAAATACATTTTAAAAAGAAAGGAACAAAATTTTCCTTCTATCTACTTTTCAGTTTACTATGTATTAATATTCTGGTATGAAGTTACTTTGGTAGACTTATAGTGGTTATGTATGTCTCAATTATATGTAAAATAACCACAAAATTTTAAGTTAATAAAAATATATGCATTGCTTAAATTTTTTTATAAAAAGTAAACTTGACATGCAGAATGTTTCAATTTTGATGAAAACTAATTTATCAATTTGTTCTTTTATACATTATGTTTTTGATGGTGTATTTAAGAACTCTTTGCCTAACTTAAGGCAGCAAAAATTTTCCCCTCTGTTTTCTTCTAGAAAATTTTTATTAGTTTTAGATTATTACATTTGCATTTAACTAACATTTACCTTAGGATATATCCCAGGTGTTGCTAGTGGTAAAGAATTTGCCCACCAGAGACATAAGAGATGTGGATTCAGTCCCTGGATTGGGAAGATCCCCTGGAGGAGGGCATGGCAACCCACTCCATTATGCCCGGAGAAACCCATGGACAGAGGAGCCTGGCAGTCTACAGTCCACGGGGTCATGAAGAGTTAGACACGACTGAAGTGACTTAGCACACACATGTTGAAAACCAGTTTTGCATACATCTGTGGATCTATTTCTGTCCTATTACACTGCTCTATTTGTCTGTCATTACATCAGTGCCACACTACCTTGATTACTATAACTTTATATTACAGCTTGAAATCAAGTAGTTTTTTTATTTTGACTGACCAACTAAAGCATGTTTGTTAGTCTTCCAACTTTCTTTTTCATTTTAAAGTTGCTTTGGGTATTTTATCTCTTTTTTCTTTTCATATAAAATTTTAAATCAGTCTGTAAATTTCTTCATGAAAAGCCTATTGGAATTTTGAATGGGATTGTGTTTAACCTATGTATCATTTTGGGGGAGAGTTAATATCTTAATGCGTCTTTCAACCCATGAAGGTGGCACATATCCATCTCCATTTGTTTAGGTCTTTAATTCATTCTAGCAGTGTTTTATAGCTTTTTCACTGTATAACTTTTTTACATCTTTTGTAAGATTCATCCTGAATTATCTCACATTTTTATGTCACTACAAATAGTATTTTTATTTCAATTTTTGATTGTTTCTAGTATTTAGAAATACAATTGTTCATTTATGATAATATATCTCATAACCTTGCTAATCTGACTTATCGGTTCTAAGTAGCTCTTTTGTAGATATCTTTGGATTTTCTAGAGGCCAATATGTCATTTGTATATTAAGACAGTTTGATTATGTATATTTTTACAATCTGGGTGAACTTTGTTTTATTATAGTAAGTCCTCTACATACTAACCTTGAGGTTGTGCACATTCAAAAACGCAAGGATGTGTGTGTTCTCATGTCGTCACGGAGTTCACGTGTCTGGCATACATTGTCACATGCGTGCATCCTCTACAAGTGGTTACACTTTTGTGTACTTTACTTACAGTACTGTATAGGGTACAGTAGTACAATATCTTTATTTCAAGCTCAGGATGTCAGGGAGAAACATAAAAGCAACAGTGACATAGCTGGTGCTGCTGAGAAGCCCCTGGAATTGAAGGCCCAGAGAAAGGACAAAAGACAAGAAGAAGTAACTGAAGAACCAAAGAGAGTCACAATGCAGGAAATGGCAAGGGAATTTTCTGTATTTGAGGAGGCACTGTTGGTTTCTGACGTACAGGCCATGAGTGTAGAATGGTACACGAAGGTTGGAGCAGTCATTTAGAAGGAACCAGAACATTTGCCATCAGGTATGAGTGAAATTGCAGCTTGCTCTCCATCTCCTACTGCTGAAGATGCTTCAGCTCTACCATCTCCCATTTTCTTTCCCTCTTCCAGTCAGTAACTCTTCTTGCTTGCTCACTTGATGCCAGCTTCTGTATGCCAGATGTATTGTACGACTGTATTTTGTAACATACTGTATTGTAAGATTAATATTCATTGGAAGGTCTGGTGCTGAAGTTGAAGCTCCAATACTTTGGTCACCTGATGTGAAGAGCTGACTCATTGGAAAAGACCCTCATGCTAGGAAAGGTTGAAGGCAGGAGGAGAAGGGGGCAACAGAAGATGAGATGGTTCCAGGCATCACTGACTCCATGGACATGAGTTTGAGTAAACTCCAGGAGTTGGTGATGGACAGGGAGGCCTTGCATGCTGCAGTCCAAGGGGTAGCAAAGAGTTGGACATGACTGAGTGACTGAACTGAACTGAAGAAGACAATTTTAAAAAGAAAAAACTTAAAAGGCATAAATTTTTATCTTATTTATTTATTTATTGGCTAAGCTGGGTCTTTGTTGTTGCATTCAGACTTTCTAGTTTCAGAGAGTGTGCACAGTTTCTAGTTTCAGTGGGGTGCGCAATCTTCTCTGTGAGGTGGATTCTCTTGTTTTGGGGCTCAAGCTCTAGGCACCTGGGCTTCAGTAGTTGTTGCACACAAGTTTAGTTGCTTTGTGGCATGTAGCATTTTCCTGGACTAGGGATTGAACCTATGTCCCCTGCATCGGCAGGCAGATTCTTAACCACTGGACCACCAGGGAAGTTCACGAGTTTTTAGAAATAAGAGACACAAAGCAATTTTTCTTCATACTAAGCAATAATAGATATCTGAAATAGTTTTTAAAGTCAACAAGGACTTTAAAATTATGAGTATATATAGTTGGCTGCTTTCCCCCCTTATTATTCACACTGTGAGTTTCTCATCCATTGGGATGATAATTTAAAGCTGTCTTCA
Source organism: Odocoileus virginianus (assembly GCF_023699985.2). NCBI lineage: Eukaryota > Metazoa > Chordata > Mammalia > Artiodactyla > Cervidae > Odocoileus > Odocoileus virginianus. The sequence continues at coordinate 37,654,865 of NC_069697.1, forward strand.
CTTAGCTTGTAGGTCTATGAAAAATAGCTATGAATACCTCAGGGTTCCTGCATGAAAATTTCATGGCAATTTCACAAAACAAAGATCATATGGAAGAAACTGACTTTGCTTTTCTTGTCAGTGCACTATTGCATTCTTCTTTTCTTACCAAATCACTCCCTGGTGAATATCTGTCATCATTAGCCAGTGGCAATAACATATTTACTGAATATTTCTATACTCAACCAAACATTTCTTACAACAATTCAATGATTTAGAAAAAATAATGAAATTATCTTAGCTCCTCAGATGACAATTTTTCTTTTGTATTGCAAACTAAGGAATGCTTTTTCACACTTGGAAGGTTTATTTTTCTTTTTGATATTGGGAAGAGCTGCTAAAGTGGTTCCATCTCTTTCTTGTTCTCCACAGAGTTCAGAGTAATTTTTCAAGATGATGATTGATAAGTATATTGACTTAGATTTCAGCTTGAAAATTGTCAAAATTTTCTTTTAAAAGATTTATGAAGTATGTATTCCTGTTCTGTGATTTGGAACTTATGCCATATTTCTTCTATTTGGCAAATTTTCATTTAAATAATATGCAAAACCACATAGTGATAAGCAGGGTGATCCTGTCTGGTTAGTAGCGAGGTAAGATGTCTATTAATTAAGAAGTAGAATACAGAGATTGTGCTTTGCCACTTGTAACCTAGGGTTCCCCAAATTAATGTTTAAACATACTATGATCACTCACAGGCCAGAAAAATGTAAAAACAGTGCAGATTGTAAAACCCAAGCAAATGGAGTTATTTACTCTGTAGTTTAATCAGTTGACATTTCATCAACAATTTTGGTACCAATTAGGAATAAGAATTCCTAACTGTGAACTGAACTGTGGTGTTGGAGAAGACTCTTGAGAGTCTCTTGGACTGCAAGGAGATAAAACCAGTCTATCCTAAAGGAAATCAGTCCTAAATATTCACTGGAAGGACTGATGATGAAAGCTGAAGCTCCAATATTTTGGCCACCTGATGCAAAGAATAGACTCATTGGAAAAGACCCTGCTGCTGGGAAAGATTGAAGGCGGGAGGAGAAGGGGATGAAGAGGATTAAATGGTTGGATGGCATCACCAACTCGATGGACATGAGTTTGAGCAACCTCCAGGAGTTGGTGATAGACAGAGATGACTGGTGTGCTGCAGTCCATGCGGTTGCAAAGAGTTGGACATGACTGAGCGACTGAACTGACTGAGGAATAAGAATATTTTATTGTAACAACTTTGTTGTCTTGTGTTATAGCTTTGAACTGGAGAAAATAAGTACCATTTTGTGTTTTAAAATTTTAATTTCAGTCCATTGGTCCCTTTCCTCTTAACCTTTTAAGAAAAATTTGACTCTTTCAATAATTTGGTACATAATAATTTGTACAATCACCTATTTTTGCATATGGGTCTGCAGTGTTTTCCTATTGGGAATGAGGGCAATTGAGAGTGATGCAAAATAAAGTGCTTTTCATAAAATTAAATGCCCAATAAATAGTGTATTTATTTCTATTAACATCTATTGGCTATGTTATGTATTTCTTAAGAAAAAATGTACTTGTTTGACCAGTTAAAATCTGACACTACTTGAGTTATATTTAGGATTGAGGTCAGGTGGCATCTTATACTTTGCATTATCTCAATTTGTTGTTATTTCACCACATTATGCACAGATATGGAAAGTGAAGACTTACGACCTGAGTCAAACAAATTCCAGGTGCATTGATTTCCCTCATTAATTCATTCAAAAAGTATTTATTGAGTCCCTATAAGTGCCAACCACTCACGGCATAGAATGGTGAACAGAACAAACACAGGCCCTGCTCTCATTTGCTAAGGACAATTTTCCTTGACTTTGGGCTTTTGTGCCTGTATGCTGAGTCATTTCAGCCATGTCTGACTCTTTGCAACCCTCTGAACTGTAGCCCTCTGGCCTCCTCTGTCCATGGGATTCTCCAGGCAAGACTACTGGAGTGGATAGCCATTTCCTTCTCCAGGGGATCTTCCCGCCCCAAGGATCGAACTTGCGTTTCTTCTGTCTCCTGCACCGGTAGGCGGGTTCTTTACCACTAATGCCACCTGAGAAGCTAGTAGTAAAGCGCAGACACCCTGTTACCATGCTCACAACTTCAGATAGAATCACTGCTGCAAATGAGTTTAGAAGTTTGTTTACAAACTACAAACATATTGAATTTTTAAAAACAAAATGATTAGTGAGGAGCTCATGATGTTACAAGAAACATTTGAAAAGTATTTTCCATTACTAGTCAAACCACTGATGCTGGCTGAAGAACCAGTGTCAGACCAAATTAACAGTTTCTCAGTAGCAACTTCTTACTAGTTTCATTAGTGATTCCATTTTGAAACAAATACTTCCCACTGCTCTCATTTCAGATTTCTGCATCCTGTTAATTAAGGGACTTCTTGCAACTTCGAGTCTTTTTTAAAACAATCTTTCTGGTTTTTTTAACCAGTTATTTGCAGCTACTTATTTGTTTCAATAAAGACTATTTCGATACTCTTCTATCAAAGTGGAGCTCCGCTAGAATTTTGTTTCTAGCACCAATTTGGTACACTATGCTTTGTATTATTGTGTGTATGCTCAGTCGCTCAGACATGTCTGACTCTTGGTGACTCTATGGACTGTAGCCTATCAGGCTCCCCTGTTCATGGGATTTTCTAGGCAAGAATACTGGAGCGGGTTGCCGTTTCCTACTCGAGGGGATCTTTTTGATCTGGTGACCAACCCTGTGTCCCCAGCACCCCCTGCACTGGCAGCAAATTCTTTGGTACTGAGCCACCCCTCGGAAGCTCTCTTTCTGTTAAGTGTCTGCAAACCGGCGGCTCAGATGGTAAAGAATCTGCCTGCAATGCAGAAAACCCTGGTCTGATTCCTAGGTCAGGAAGATCCCTTGGAGAAAGGCAAGGCAACCTGCTCCAGTATTCTTGTCTGGAGAATTCTATGGATTTGAGTAGCCTGGTGGGCTACAGTCCATAGGGTCACAAAGAGTCGACACTACTGAGCAACTAACACTTTCACTTTCAAACACAGCCATGTTGGTCTTTTACTACTTGGGATATACTGCATTTGAGAATAGGAACTAGGTACTATACTTTTCTGTATATATTAGAAAATTGATACCTGGAAATGTTAGAAGTTCTTACCACTTTGGAAGAAGACAGCAGAAGGCAAAACTAACACAATAAGAATAACAGAGTGGAGAATAGGATAGAATCTGGATCTTTGATACTGTTTTTCAAAGACTAATCATACCATATCTGATGCTGCCACCTCTGGACATTCAGACTTACGTAATAACACACTTCTGTAGTGTATAAGCAGTTTGAGTATAGATTTCCTGTTACTCAGATTCACGCCATCTAACTACTGATGTACTATTATTATCCTCCTTTTACAGAAGAGAAATCTGAAGCTTAGAGAAAATAGGTAGGTGGTCATATAATCAAGTAAGTAGCAGATTGAAGATATGAACCCAGGTGATCCGGCTAGCAAAATCTAGGTTCACTCCATCCCTGACTCCCTATTATCTACTTCATGCAAAGCTTTCTTTTTTATTTTTAAAACGTTTGTTAGTAATTATACTATTACTTATGTAATTAATAAGTTAATAAAAGTCCTCGGGCCAACAACAGTGCCCAGAATTGAGTGCTATTAGTATAGACACTTGCTAGTCCCTCAATTAAGAACTACAAAAGTCAATACTATATTTTTGTTATTAATGCCATGTTCCTCTTATATATATATATATATATACATATATATATATATTTTTTTTTTTTTTCCTTGCCTTTTCTCTTAGAGGAAGAAGTGTTCCTCCTCTCCCCTATGGCTAGGTTAGCCTCTCCTTTAGCCATCTTGCTCTTTCCCTCCCTGCCTTCTTTGAGACTGTTCCACCACTCATGCAGGATCTTGAATTATCAGTTTATTCTTTTCACTTCAGTGTGTGTGTAGTCAGTCATGTCTGATTCTTTGTGACCCCCGTGAACTGTAGCCCTGTAGGTTCCTCTATCCATGGAATTTTCTAGGCGAGAGTACCGGAGTGGGTTGCCATTTCCTTACCCAAGGGATCTTCCTTACCCAGGGATGGAACCTGCATGTCCTGTGGCTCCTGCATTGGCAGGCAGATTCTTTACTACTAGTGCCAACTACTTCTGTATATGAATAAATTCAAACCATGCCTAACTCCTCTACCCTTTCTCTTGGTCCTTATAACTCTTTATTCTCACCTTCATCATGTTTACCAAGAGACTTCTAGAAAATGTAGCCAAGTTTGTAGTTTCCACTAATTTCCTGTTAATCGAAATTTCTCTCCTAAAAGTCACTGAGAAATAAGAGGTGCTATAACCTCCCCACCCAAAAGAGGAGGAAGTGATAATATGTTGTGTTACAAGTTCTATTCCTGTTTGGGCATGTTTACTGGTGCGTGAAGTCAACATGTATTAAAATATCATCCATACTTCCATGCTTTCTTGTATTTCCTGTTTCACATTTCCATGTAGTGAGCAAATCTAGATTGGGCATTGTCTGTTGGGCATGCTGACCATCCTTTCTTTTTACCTTCCATTCCTGCCTCCCTTATTCCATCTCTTCTTAGAATAAGTCAAAGAAGTGCAAGATTTTGGGGGAAGTGCATCTATGATACCTCAAAATTAGCCTTGGGACCCACTTCTTTGTACCTATTAACAGTATATTTATTTTGATGCTACCATTGTATATTAGATGTGTAGGAAGGAAGAATGAGTAATAAGGCAGGATTCTGACATTACTACTGGGTTTCTGAACATATTACCAGCAAAATACTATCAAAACAATATTCTGATTCTCAGCAGGCACCATTGACTTTTTTCTCTTTCCCCCTACCCCCACAGCTTTATTGTAGTATGACTGACAAATAAAAAATGTATATTGTTAAGGTACACGGTATGTTTTGATATATACATACACTGTGAAATTATTACCATAATCAAATCATATATTACCATTTTCTGTGGTTAGAACATTTAAGATACATTCAACTAGCAAGTTTCAAGCATGCATGTGCTAAGTTGCTTCAGTCATGTCCAACTCTTTGTGATCCTACGGACTATAGCCCGCCGAACTCCTCTTTCCGTGGGATTCACCAGGCAAGAATACTGGAGTGGGTTGCCATGCCCTCCTCCAGGGGATCTTCCCAACCCAGGGGTTGAACCCATGTCTCTTAAGTTTCCCTCACTGGTAGGTGAGTTCTTTACCACTAGCGCCACCAAGGAAGCCCAAATTTCCAGTATATGATATATTAACTATAGTCATCATGCTGTATATTAGGTCTTCATCATTGACTTTCTAATAATTAACCAGTGATTTCATAAGAGCTTTTATTCTCTTTGATCTCTGGGCAATATATTTGATACTATTAGCCAGTCCCTCCTTCCTGAAACACTTTATTTGGCTTTTATGCCATGTTACTTTACTGGTTGCTTCCCAGATGCCTCAGCAGTAAAGAATCCGCCTGCCGATATAGGAGCCGCAGGAGATGTGGGTTTGATCCCTTGGTTGGGAAGATCCCTTGGAAAAGGAGATGGCACCCCACTCCAGTGTTCTTGCCTAGAAAAATCCCATGGACAGAGAAGCCAGACAGGTTACAGTCCATGTGGTCCCAAGAATCAGACAGAGCTGAGCCACTGAGCACTTTACTAGTTACTTTCACAACTCAAGTCTGTTGTTTTTATTGCCCAGGATTTGTCTGTCTTCTGGCAAAAAAAGACTCCAGATTTATTATGGGAGTATCATCCCCCCTCCAATCTAAGCGCATATGATTTACTTCCATTAATAGCTCAAGCTGTGGGCACTAACTGGCCTTCAGATACGAGTAGAATAGGAAATAGATCTTGGAGCCTGCTGTAGTCACTTGGTTGCCACATGGAATTTGAGAGTGGAGCCTGCACAGAAGGAAGTGTAGTGAGACGGAGTTCTTGGTGACATCTTCGTTTTTGAGTCCCATATTCAGTTATATTTGAAATCAGTCTATTATAAACTTCTCAAAGACAAGAGACAATAAATCCTCCCTCTCCATAATTTTGGCCTAAACCAGTTTGATGTGTGTTTTTCTTTGTGATCTGAACAATATCAAAACTGTGTTTACCTGTGTACATAAAAATGCATACGTATAAATGCAGAGAGAATGTTTTGGAAATATACATTTCAAACTGATAGGCGTGGTTATCTCTGGGGGAAGGGGACTATTACGGTGGGAGAGATGAATGGAAAGGGATCTGCAGCAGTAAAGTTAAAACCATTCTCTGACTTATTTCCCTTTTCTATCTGGTCCTTAGCATTTCTTGAGGTTATAAAGCAAGTGTACCTAAAACTTGGGTTTTCAAATTCACCTTGCAAACAATAATGATGCTTATAATTATTATTTACTCTAATAGGAATTAGGTCTATTTTAAAATTCCTTTTCATTTCTAGTAAACAAGTCATTGCTGTACCATTATCTGCTCTGCAAATAAGAAAACATGCATAGACGAATTTAATTGCTTGTCAAAAGTGTACAGCAAAACAGTGATAGTGATGGGACTGATGTCTTGATTCTTGGCCAATGGGTTTTCCATTTCACCATAATCTGCGATTGTGGCAGGCTTCAGGAAACTATATTTTACTCATGCTATGGTACTAAAACGAACTTGGCACTCTTCAAGAGCTGGGAAGAACTCTGTTTAACTCTCTTATCCCTTTTTTCATGTCATATTTCTTTTAGGATGTAACCTGTTTTTAGGTATTTAGGTGACCTGATGATATAGAATGGAACCACTTTAAGTAGTTTAGTGTTCTGTAACACAAAATTTGAATTTCCATCAAGGGACGGTCAGGAGACAAGGTGTCCCTGCTAGGAGTAAATGAAAGTTTGTTTCATCTCAACGAGAGGGAACTGGCAACAATACAAGTCGATTCTTCTCTGTTAGAAAAGCCCAGCTCTTCAAAAACGACGGAATGGCTCACCACCAGATGGCGCAGTTTTATACCAGCAGGCCTGGGAAAGGGCGTGCTCTTACCTGAATCTTTTACAGAAGCGTGAGTATTATTAAAGAGTTCATTGGTCTAGAACTAAAAGCGCTCTCTGTTTAACTGATCTCTGGGAATTATGAGAGAAACTTACTTAAAAGTCACACAATAAGTTTAAACAGTTAAGCCCTCTGAGTCCATTAAATCATTTTTCCTAGTAGCGGGAAAGGAAAGTGTTGTATCATGGAGATAATCATGACTGGTAATCCAAAGAAAAGCAATTTTGACAAATTATAATGTAACTTTTTATTGAAACAAGACAACAAAACCCTTTTCTTTAAAAGGAAAAAGTTCTAGCCTGCAAGGAAAAATAGATTTCAAACTAAGAATTCTTTTACTAAAATAAGGAAAATAAAGCTGGTGGCTCAGCAGTAAAGATGGTAAAAGAAGCTGCTCACAATGCAGGAGACCCAGGTTTGATCCCTTGGTTGGGAGGATCCCCTGGAGAAGGGAATGGGTACCCTCTCTAGTATTCTTGCCTGGAGAATCCCATGGAGAAGGAACCTGGCAGGCTACAGTCCATGGGGTCGCAAAAGAGTCAGACACAACTCAGCAACTAACACTGAAATGATAAAGAATAGAATTATATAATGCTTTCCCTCCTGCCCTGAGTCTGAAGAATGAAAGCAAATCAGAGGGACATAGTTTCTCTTCTAAAGTGAAGCTGTATAGAATGATTTACTAATGACAAGTCAAAGTGGGGGGGGGGGACCCACAAACTAATAACCCACAATTAACAGTTTAAAAAACTGGTGGCAAGTAATGTCATCTTTGCATTGTTTCAGGAAGATGAGGCAGGCTTACCCAGTGGTCCAGCAGTAAGGAATCCACCTGCAATGCAGGAGACACAGGAGACCAGAGTTGGATTCCTGGAGGAGGAAATGGCAACCCACTCCAATATGCTTGCCTGGAGAATCCCAAGGACAAAGGAGCCTAGCGGGCTACATTCCATAGGGTTGCAAAGAGTCAGACACGCCTGAAGGGACTCAGCACAACACAGCATACAAACAAATGAGACAGTTAAAACTGCCCCCTGCAAATGGAGGACAACAGTGTAGATTTCTCCAGGGAGAAGACATCCTTCCTTTTAGTGAGTGTGTTGGTGGAGATTGCCTATCAAGCCTCAAATCAGATGAAATATTGGGTTTACTTTGTACCAGTAGGAGCTATTAATACTTGGTGACATAAGAGTGGAACGTATCAACGTGAATTTTCTTTTACACATCAGGGATCCACGGAACAAGTTTTGTGATTCACCTGGGGAGATAGGTTACCTCTGTCCTCAAAGAAATAAGATGTATCGTTCCTTTAAAATAAACATAAAGTGAGGAGGGACTGGCGAAACTGAATTGCTCCGGAACAGATTCATTTATATCATAGTATTATAAAAGGAAGGAAGGGTACTTGCTATATGCCATAAAAGGATGTTTTTTCCTAGGCCCTTCCAGCCTTGGCCATCCTCAGGCTTTTCTAAGTGGTTCTCTCCTCGCCTTTCGAAACCGTGCAATCATCGTAAGCTGTTTCTCCGGATCTGGAAGCCTAGTACCGGGCTGGCAAACACCTCAGCTGCAACCCCCAAACCAAGGGACTCGGAGCAGTTAAGAAACTGAGAGCCACGTTAGAAGGAGCCTAGGTCACAGGTCGCGCTCGATCGGGAGGTGGGGTTTGGGGGTCCGGGGTGGGCTGAGGCTGGCACCGCCCGGGCAGGGGCGGGGCGTCTCGGGCCGGCCCCGCCGGCTGGGGCTGCACGTGACCCGCGGCCCCACCTCCCGCCTGCTCCGCAGCGCCAGCTCGGCAGGCGCGGGGCGTGAGTCTGGAGTGAGACCCGCCAGGCTCCAACTCCGCAGAGCCGGGGCCGGCGGGCAGCAACTTTCTCCCCGGAGTGGCCGCGGCGGCGGCTGCTACCGTGGCAAGCGGAGCGGGAGCCGGGAGGAGGAAGGCGGCGGTTCCTTGTGCCCGCTCGGGCTGTCCAGCCCTCCGAGACCGCCAGCCCGCGGAGCCTCGTTTTCCCGGGCAGCCCCGGGCCCCTGCCTTATGTCCCGCAAGGCGAGCGAGAATGTGGAGTACACTCTGCGGAGCTTGAGCAGCCTCATGGGCGAGCGCCGCAGGAAGCAGCAGGAGCCGGACGCGGCGAGCACGGCCGGGGAGCGCAGCCTTCTGGCGGCCGCGGAGTCGAGCGCCAGCCTGCAGGGCGCGGGCGCGGGCGGCGGCGGCGTCGGGGACCTGGAGCGCGCAGCGCGGCGGCAGTTCCAGCAGGACGAGACCCCCGCCTTCGTGTACGTGGTGGCAGTCTTCTCGGCGCTGGGCGGCTTCCTGTTCGGCTATGACACCGGGGTGGTGTCGGGGGCCATGCTGCTGCTCAAGCGGCAGCTCAGCCTGGACGCGATGTGGCAGGAGCTGCTCGTGTCCAGCACGGTGGGGGCGGCCGCCGTCTCGGCGCTGGCCGGCGGGGCCCTCAACGGCGTCTTCGGCCGCCGCGCCGCCATCCTGCTGGCCAGTGCCCTCTTCACCGCCGGCTCCGCGGTGCTGGCCGCGGCGAACAACAAGGAGACGCTGCTCGCCGGCCGCCTGGTTGTGGGGCTCGGCATCGGTGAGTTCCGGCTTCGCCAAGAGCGCCTGCGGGGCCCCCGGCGACTCCGCCCTTGCCCCTGGTCGCTGCGTTCCTGTCCCCCTTTCAGGGTCCCCGTCGAGTGTGGCCAGCTCCCGAGGATACTTCGCTGCTCTTGCGCCCGTTCCGAGAGCCCATCTGTTTGTTAGTCCGGCCTCGCAGTCTGCCCCCGGGGCGGGGGTGGGGGTGGGGGAGCGCCGTGGTCTCCCCGAGCCCACGTGGACTCTGTCGCCCACGGGCAAGTGAATCCGCGTGATCGTTGCCTCTCTAAGCCCTTCCCGGAACCCGGCTCCTCACCAGCGGTTTCCTTGATTCAGCCCTACCTGATGTCTATCTAAGAGCTTAGGAGGCAGGATATCTTTACTCTCCAACCTTGTCTCATTTTTTCCTCCCTTGCTGGATCTAGACTCTTGCCTTTTCTAGGATTCCCAACTCCGAATCCAATCAGTCTAAAAAGACACAGTAAGAGAATTTTTAAAGTTCCTCAAGTCATCTGGACTCTCTTTGCTGCTCCTCACTTTCCTTCTCGAGTCATTTATCTTTAGGGTAGAGTATTATTTTATTCTCTTCTTTTGAATTTACTTTTTGTATTGCCTTTTGCTTTCCTCCCCCCCCCCCCCCATAAATTCTTGACTTTTCTGTTTTTCTGACCTTTTCCTTTAAATCTGTGTTCACCCATTCTCCTTTTTGTTTTGTCTCTCCTGCTTTCCCTTGGGTCTTGTTCACCTCTTAAATTCACTTTGAAACTATTCGGCCTGTGGATAAATGCCCAGCAAGGTAGATGTTAGCAGTTTTCTGCCAAAATGAAGGCATTGAGGTTCCCTTGGGATTGGTTTTTCACCCTGGCTGCTGAGCAGCGGAGGTGCAGTTGGTAAGTTCTTGGCAGATGGAAGCTGTTTGGAATGTGCGCAGTATTATTAGAAAGCACTTTTGAGACAAAAGTGGGGGTTGAGACTTAAACCTCACTAGTAATTTTTGTAAGGCATGCCGCTGATGCTTTTTTATTGTTTCCTTTCATGATTCAGTTTCTTGTTTCCTTTAGGGTGCTGTTGAAGTGTTTCTTCCCTGTGGCTGGGGATTGATGAAAGAGCCCTTTAAACTAGGGCTCCTGGTGATCTGTCCATTCACCACTTGTTTGACGTTTATGCTTTTCACCTTTTCTCTGTAGACTCTATGGGGGAGAGAACCCTATTTATACAACTCCACATGTAGGAACCATAACCCGAAACCCAGCTCACTGCACTTTATATCCAGAATTGGTTATTACTGATTTCCCTTTCGTTTGTTGATTGCACTGTTAATTAGTGAAGCAGGGTAAGGCACTCAGTTAAATGTTAAGTTGGCTTATTAAAGCCTAAAATGACCAAAAGGTACAATAGAAATGAAACCTCTCTGTAAGAAGTACCTAGTGCCTTCAGGATCCTCCTCTCAGCATTCTCTGCATGGGACAACAGATTACCTTTTTTTGTTTCTTCTGATATTGAAATAATGTAATTTTAGGTAGCAAGATTTGTTCAGTAAGACTGAGTCTTTTTTTGTGATTTTGGAATTCAATACTGTTTTGCAGAGATCTCTCAGTGAAGTTTCCTAGTGTTTAGCTATGGCAAGTATTGTATATTTGGGTATTATGTTTAGTCTTTTATCTGATAGGAAAATCAAGCCCCTGTTGTGTGTTTAAGGGCCCTTTCCAGATGAGCAGAACAGTGAGGAACATTTATGCTTCAGTAAGAGTGGCTGGTTAGGGTTAGAGCAAGGTAGAACTAGCTAAGCTCTGTAAGAAAGGCTCACAGAGAGGGTTGTTAATTAAAAGAGGGTACAGTTACCCCAAGAGAGAAAAGCCTAAGCTCTTCCAGATGGAAATGGTATGTTGATAAGTAGTATTTTGACAGTAGAGATAAGGAAAGGACTTTCTAGGCCAAACCTGGGAATGAGCAAAGAAAGGAAACCATAGGCCATACTTGAGGAACAAGGTGGATGCAGCAAAGAGGATGAACCAAGAGATAAGGTTGGAGAAAGGCTGGTGTGCAAGAGCAGCATCTGTGTCTCTGGCACCAGGGTGCTTGCCTGATATTGCAGCTAGTTCATTTAGTGCTGGTATTGGCCTGTCTTAGAGAAGGAGATGGCAACCCACTCCAGTACTCTTGCCTGGAAAATCCCATGGACGGAGGAGCCAGGTAGGCTGCGGTCCATGGGGTCACTAAGAGTCGGACACGACTGAGCGACTTCACTTTCACTTTTCACTTTCATGCACTGGAGAAGGAAATGGCAATCCACTCCAGTGTTCTTGCCTGGAGAATCCCAGGGACGGGGGAGCCTGGTGGGCTGCCGTCTATGGGGTCGCACAGAGTCGGACATGACTGAAGCGACTCAGCAGCAGCAGCAGCAGAGCCTGTCTTACTTGCGGAGGAACACCGCTTAGACTGGAAGCCCCCATATAAAGTTGCGTGAAAAGCTCTCCTCACTTATAAATTGAAGAATGTTTTAAGGTTATAAACAGATTTTCAAAGAGGCCACGTTACACATCACCACCTTTCAAATTAGGATCTATGCGATGCTTGTAATTGTATTTGTAAAATTCTTAAAACTCACAAAGACTAGTAACCATTCAAAAAAGAAGTTACAAATACTTTTAGCTACAAGGAAATGAATCCTTAGGATGAGCTTTTTTTTTTTAGGGATACAAAATTAGTTTTACTTGTTTACTACACTGAATCTGAATTTATATCATACTTTTTAAAGTAGTTAGATTTTGTGTGTCAGGAGGTTTTTGATTTTTATTATCTTTTTGATATTTAGTAAATATTGAAGAATAACTTTGTGTCTTCCGGTATATTTGTCATGGAAATTTCTTTCTTCTACAGATTTACCTGTGGTAAACATAAAGCCCATAAGGACAGGGTTTTTTGTTCATTTTGTTCACCAGTGTACAGTACTCTCAGCCTGCAGGAGGCACTTCTACTTGATGAGTAAATGAGTGTATGGTAAGCAGAAGCATTAAAAAATTACATTGCTGATAGGGTATCAAAGTATGTAAGGACTGTTTTTTTTTTTAGGGTACTGTGGAATGCTTGAAAGACTCTATAAGGGTTTTAGTTTGTTCATTTCAGTTCAGCCGCTCAATTGTTTCCTACTCTTTGCAACCCCATGGACTGCAGCACATCAGGCTTCCCTGTCCATCACCAACTCCTGGAGCTTACTTAAACTCATGTCCATTGAGTCACTGATGCCATCAAACCATCTCATCCTCTCTCGTCCCCTTCTCCTCCCGCCTTCAATCTTTCCCAGCATCAGAGTCTTTTCCAATGAGTTAGTCCTTCACATCAGGTGGCCCAAGTACTGGAGCTTCAGCTTCAGCATCAGTTCTTCCAATGAATATTCAGGACTGATTTTCTTTATGACTGACTGGTTGGATCTCCTTGCAGTCCAAGGAACTCTAGAGAGTCTTCTCCAACACCACAGTTCAAAAACATCAATTCTTCGGTGCTCAGCTTTCTTTATGGTCCATCCATACATGACTATTGGAAAAACCACAGCTTTGACTAGACGGACCTTTGTCGGCAGAGTAATGTCTCTGCTTTTTAATATGCTATCTAGGTTGGTCATAGCTTTTCTTCCAAGGAGCAAGCATCTTTTAATTTCATGGCTGCAGTCACCATCGGCAGTGACTTTGGAGCCCAAGAAGATAGTCTGTCCTTGTTTCTCCATCTATTTACCTTGGAGTGATGGCATATAGATGGAGAGCATCATGATGAACCAAGCTAGTGGAGGTGATGGAATTTAGTTTGTAATAGTATAATGAAATCATTTACTTGTTTAATAAATGCTAATTAAGTTTCATTATTGATTCTTTAACTTTTGGAGTAGGCAGTAGTTAGATAAAAATTCCACCCTGGAGGTATTCATTCTCTAATGGAACAGAAAGGCCATCAACAAGCATTTAATACAGTAGAGGGTTTTGTAACTCCCATGGGAAACAGAAGACTAAGCAATTGCATTTTTGGGGAGGAAGAAAATAGAACAAATAATTAAGGAGGTTTTATGGAGATATATTTAAATTGGGGTTTGGAGGGTGAGTAGGAGTTTAACAGATTTACAGAGATCCATGAAAGAAGCTATTATTTTTTACTGCTTTAGTATGGGATAGGTACCCTGCTGTTTTTACACATGTTATCTCTTTTAATCCTTTTAGCTCTAGAAACAGGTCCCCTTTTGCTGGATGCATACCTCATAGATAGTGTGGGTTCCGACCACAGCTATAAGCTTACACAAGTATTTCTTAAATAAGACTTGAAAGTCGAAATTACCCCTTGATCCATGTTAGCAGGATGTTATGTTAGCAGGCATTAAAGCAACATCAATCTTGTACATCGTCAGAACTCTTGGGTAACCAGGTGCATTGTCAGTGAGCAGTAATATTTTGCAGGGAATCTTTTCTGAGCAGTAGGTCTCTATAGAGGGCTTGAAATATTCAGGAAACCGTGTTGTAAACAGATGTGCTATCATCCAGGCTTTGTTCCATTTGTAGAGCATAGGCAGGGTAGATGTAGCCTAATTCTTAAGGGCCCTGGGAGTTTTAGAATGGTAAATGAGCATCGGCTTTGACTTAAAGTCACCAGCTGCATTAGCCCTTGACAAGAGGGCCAGCCTGTCCTTTGAAACCCTGGAGCCAGCCATTGACTTCTCTTATAGAAGTCCTCGAAGGAATCTTCTTTTAATATAAGGCAGTTTCGTGTATGCTGAAAATCTGTTGTTTAGTGTAGCCACCTTCATTACTTATCCTAACTGTGTCTTCTGGGTTCCTTGCTGCAACTTCTCTATCAGTTCTTGCTGCTTCACCTTGTGCTTTTGTATTTTGGAGAGGGTTTCTTTCCTTGGGCTTAATGAATCAACCTCTGCTAGCTTCACACTTCCGCATCCTTCTCACTTCTCTTAACCTTCATATAATTGAAGAGAGGCCCTTCTTGGTCTTCCCTTGTAGCTCAGATGGTAAAGAATCTGCCTTCAATGTGGGAGTCCTGGGTCGATTCCTGGGTCGTGAAGATCCCCGGAACCCACTCCAGTATTCTTGCCTGGAGGATTCCATGGACAGAGGAGCCTGGCGGGCTACAGCCCATGGGGTCACGAAGAGTTGGACGTGACTGAGCAACTGAGCGCACACACAGGCCCTTCTCTGGATTAGGCTTTGGCTTAAGGAAATATTTTAGCTGGGTTGATCATCTGTCAGACCACTACAGCTTTCTCTGAATTAGCAATAGGGCTGTTTTGCTTTCTTATTGTTCTTGTATTCACCAGAGTTCAGTTCAGTTCAGTTCAACCACTCAGTTGTGTCCAACTCTTCGCGACCCCATGGACTGCAATACACCAGGCCTCGCTGTCCATCACCAACTCCCGGAGTTTACTCAAACTCATGTCTGTCAAGTCAGTGATGCCATCAAACCATCTCATCCTCTGTTGTCCCCTTCTCTTCCCGCCTTCAATCTTTCCCAGCACCAGGGTCTTTTCCAGTGAGTCAGTTCTTCACATCAGGTGGCCAAAGTATTGGAGCTTCAGCTTCAGCATCAGTTCTTCCAATGAATATTCAAGACTGATTTCATTTATGACTGACTGTTTGGATCTCCTTGCAGCCCAAGGGACTCCCAAGAGTCTTCTCCAACACCACAGTTCAAAAACATCAATTCTTCCGTGCTCAGCTTTCTTTATAGTCCAACTCTCACATCCATACATGACTATTGGAAAAACCATAGCTTTGATTAGACGGACCTTTGTTAGACAAAGGTAATTAGACATTACCTTCGCAAAGTAATGTCTCTGCTTTTTAATATGCTGTCTAGGTTGGTCATAGCTTTTCTTCCAAGCAGCAAGCGTCTTTTAAAATTTCATGGCTTCAGTCACCATCCACAGTGATTTTGGAACCCCCCAAAATAAAGTCTCTCACTGTTTCCATTGTTTCTCCATCTATTTGCCATGGAGTAATGGGACCAGATGCCATGATCTTAGTTTTTTGAATGTTGAGTTTTAAACCAGCTTTTTCACTCTCTTTCACTTTCATCAAGAGGCTCTTTAATTCCTTTTCACTTTCTGCCATAAGGGTGGTGTCATCTGTGTATCTGAGGTTATTGGTATTTCTCCTGGCACTCTTGAGTCCAGCTTGTGCTTCATCCAGCCCGGTATTTCGCATGATGTACTCTGAATATAAGTTAAATAAGCAGGGTGACAATATACAGCCTTGACATACTCCTTTCCCTATTTGGAACCGGTCTGTTGTTCCATGTCCAGTTCTAACTGTTGCTTCTTGACCTGCATACAGATTTCTCAGGAGGCAGGTCAGGTGGTCTGGTATTCCCATCTCTGTAAGAATTTTCCACAGTTTGTTGTGATCTACACAGTCAAAGTCTTTGGCGTAATCAATAATTCAGAAGTAGATTTTTTTCTGGAATTCTGTTTGCTTTTTCTGTGATCCAGTGGATGTTGGCAGTGTGATCTCTGGTTCCTCTGCCTTTTCTAAATCCAGCTTGAACATCTGGAAGTTCATGGTTCGTGTACTGTTGAAGCCTGGCTTGGAGAGTTTTATTCACTGGAGTAGTACTTGTAATGTCCTTCTACTTTGCCTTTGCAGTTTGGCTCACTGGTGCAAGAGGCTTAGCCTGTGGCGTGTCTTGGCTTGAGTCATGCCTTCCTCACTGAGTTTAGTCATTTCTAGCTTTCACTTAAAGTAAGAGACCTGTGATTCTTCTCTTCACTCTCACACTTAGAAACTGTTAAACACAGGGATGTTAATTGGACTAATTTAAATATTGTGTGTCTCTGGGAAACAGGGAGGCCTGGGAGATGGGAGAGAGGCTGGGGAGCCAGTGATTCCTGTCCAATCAGAACAGACACAGAGTTCCCATCTTCTGTGGTCTGGTTTGTGGTGCCACAAAACAATTGCTTTAGCAACATCAAAGATCGCTGATTGTCGTTCATCGTAACAATTATAATCATAACGAAAGAGTTGGAAATATTGTGAGAATTACCAGAATGTGACCCAGAGACTTGAAGTGAGCAAGTACTGCTGGAAAAATAGTGCCAATAGACTTGTTCCATCAAGGGTTGCCACAGACCTTCATTTTGTAAAACATTTAGTGTCTTTAAAGCCCAATAAAGCAAGGTATGCAATAAAACAAGATATAGCAGTTAAGTGATGAGGACACTAATGCAAAATCAGAATTAAAAAAACAGAACCTTAGAGTCTTTTGCTCTTTTCAATTAGTGAGCGTTTAAGCTCGAGTAAACAGTGAGTGTAAAGACACCAAAAAATCCAAGCAGTATATGAAGCAAAAAGTGACTGAAGGGTGGTGATGGGTCAGTCATGACACTGGGATGATTTTTGTGGGAGGATTAGGCTGAATAGGGTTTAGTTGGTGTTGGCTATGCAGGGAGCGTCTTTGGGGATTTTCAGTTGTAAATGATACCAGATTAATATCCGTTGAATCTTTTTTTTTATTTTAAACCATTCTGCTTTTAAACTTTTACTTTCTTCTTCAAACTTCTGTCAACCCCCCCAAATGCAGGAGGCTGCAAATAAGAAAAAAAAGTTAATTTAGGGTCTTAAGAGCTGTGATTCGGTACATACAGAATCTGGTAACCCTGAAAGAGTGTTCCAAGGAAGAGAAAGAGTTAAGTAAAGGCAAAAGATCATGAGGTTGCTAAAAGCTGCCTGGTAAGATTTGTGATTGTCTCCATTCAAGGTGGAAAGTATCGATCCTTAGGGAATCAGTAGAATTAGAGTGCCTGCATGCTCAGTGGCTGATTTGCGCCTGATTCTTTCTGACCCCACGGACTGTAGCCCGCCAGGTTCCTCTGTCCATGAGATTTCTCGGACAGGGATACTGGAGTGGGTTGCGATTTCCTTCTCCAGGGCATCTTCCCGACCCAGGGATTGAACTGCATTTCCTGCATTGACAGGTGGGTTCTTTACCACCAAGGCACCAGGGAAGCCCTTAGAATTAGAGTAAGGGTCCATGAAGTGTCTTGAGTTCCTGGCTGGTGTTCTGTGTGACTTTACCAGGTCAAAGGTCAGATTCTGTCCAGGCTGAGAAATGCATTTTCTTAATGGCTGCCAGCTCTATTTAAAAGCGCTCTCTTAACAGTACTGACTCAATTTTGATTCTCCTTTGACACCTCTTGCTTCTTTGAATTTTGTAGTATTAGAAGTCCTTTGCTGAGACAGTTACTACTGGGTGGCTAAAACATGCAGTCATGAATTACTGAAATAGGAGGAGTCACAGGACCCTTCAACAGAAATCTTTGAAATACATAAAAGATACCAAGTTGTAGAGCATAATTGTTCAATCTATAATTAGAATGTATAAATATATTGGGAATCAATGATTCATGTAAAAGAAGCAGCAGAAATCAGAGGTTTCTGATTTGTTTTATGGGTTCATTTTCCTTGACTAGTTACAACAAAATTAGCTTATCACATACCCATTCTGAAAATGGTATTGTTTACATTTTGGTTTCATCAGAGGTTCTTTTGGTTCCTCTGGTCTCATCCCTGTCTTCAGTCAGGACCAGGCTTTTGCCAATATTCCTGCTCTACTACTTAACACCAGACTTTTTTAACTTGAAGACTCAAATTTCAAATAGACACAGATTTGCAAACTCAAGAGTTTATTGGATTTCTCCACTGTAATCTTATTTTTATATCCTTCATACAGTTATTGGTTTCTATCCTTGGGTTAGGAAGATCTCTTGGGGTAGGGAAAGGCTACCCACTCCAGTATTCTGGCCTGGAGAATTCCATATGTATATATATGGAGTATAGTCCATGGGGTCTCAGAGAGTCGGGCATGACTGAGTGACTTTCACGTTCACTTATGCAGTTATATTTTTTATGAGTTTATTTAGCAAAGTTGTACCTACAATCAGAGTTTTCAGGTATGGCTAGGTACAAAAGGATTGAGAGTGTGAGTTTGCACGTTTTGCTTCATTTGATTGTTGTCTGTGATCTTATATCTCCCATGCATAACACACAGACAGGGATGCTGTGAAGAAGCAGAGTATAAGAATGTAATACTGTTAACCATTGTTACCATGTCCATAGCCAAAAAGCACAGAATGTAATTTCGCCCTTTTCCTATGGCGTTGGCATTTACTGCTAATTGTAAGTGATGATTTAGCATCTGTGTGGGGCATATCAAAGAGTGTCTCGATTCAGACATTTACTGGTGTTCAAAACCTTTACCGAGAATGGATTTGTTAATCTATACAGCACCGGGTTTGCTGAATTCATCTTAAATTTACACCAGTTTCTTCTCTGTCGCCCTCTGTGCCAGTACTGCCTTTACTGGACCACCGTTTGTAGCTGCTTTGCAGCTTTTAATGAGTATATTATGGCCTATTGAGTAATACTTTTCAAAAATATCAGTCTTCTTTCAAAGAGTACTTTGAACTTGTGTCCTTTAATGCAAAGCAAATTTAAAATCTTGTTTGATTAAAAAGTCATGCAATGCTAAGACTAATATCAATGAAAAACTTATTTAAGGTAAATAAAGTTAGAATCAGACAGATTTTTAGATAATCAGCTAGTGCTGTTTTTTTTTGTAACCACCTTTGTTCCCTTCCCCAGCCCCCACAATTTGTTTCAGTTTTATGTTCTTTTAAAGCAGAATTTCTGTATTGGATTTATGCTCTCTACTGGTATGCAACTGACAGGTCAAGTAAAGCTTCATTTGACCTCTGTTTCCTTGTTTCATAAACATTATGTGCAGTGCCCCACCCCTCTTTAACTCCACATTTTATGTCTGCTGGAGTTGACAGTATAGAGTTACTGTTAGACTTATGACCTAATTATGTTTGCCTAGTAGTATTGCATGACCTTCCTTGTGTGAGCTGTCAGTGAGATGACGTGAGTGTTAATGTGAGTTCTGTGATGTTGTTCACATGACTTCTGTCTTAAACATTTTTCTTTTTCATCCATCCATACTTCCCTCTTCTGTATTTTAAGCTCACAGTAAGAACATAGTCTGAGTCACACTAATGTCTTTGGGTTTAATACCTCTGGTGATGTAGAACCTGCTGGTAAATCTCACATAGCAAGCAGTCTTCACCATCTTTACTCAGAAGCACATAATACTGGTTTTCTTTTTCTTCCTGATAGAACTTGGTTCCTTTATGCCTCCTTCCTGTATGCACCTCTTTTCATGTCCTTGCTTTTCTTTTTCTTTGACTTCATAGTGAAGAGGAAGCAACACTTCTATAGAGGAAACTTTCATGGAAGGAAAATCTGTACTCAGCAGAAAACCCCGAAACATTTTCCACATATGAAATTTAACTTCCCTGGATGTATAGAGAAACAAAACAGCCAAATGTCACAGATAAGTCTAAACTCAGGTGGGGACTACAGCATGATTCACACCGAGGTCTTTTATTAAATATTGGCGCCATTGTTTAGAATGGTGTGTTCTGGAATACGTATCTAAATCCACACAGCCGAAGCCTCGTTTCACAACAGGCTGAGCAGAGTGCTGGGACCCCAGGGCCACAGTGCCCAGCATCATGGTGGCAGCAGCATCCTTCTCTACTGATTTTAGTATCTCCCTAGTCATTTCAAGGCAGAACATGACTTGGAAATTGATTTAGCTGCCAACATCCTGGAAGTGATATCTTAGCTTTCATGTACTGCTTACTCTGTGCCAGATACTCTTCTAAATGTTTTACTTATATTCACATAATTTTCATAATAACCTAGTGAGATAACACTATTACCAGCACACTTCATTGTGCTTTACAGATCATTGTGCTTTTTACAGAGTGAAGTTTTGTGGCATTCCCGCACTGAGTTCATCAGTGTCATTTCACCAGTGTATTTGCTCACTTTGTGTCCATGTGTCACATTTTGGTAATTGTTGCAATATTTCAAGCTTTTTCATTTTTATTATATTTGTTATGATGACTTGTGATCAGTGATCTTTTGTTACCTTTGGAAAAGATTAGAACTTGGTGGAGGCTCAGATAATGATTAATGTTTTTCAGCAATAAAGTTTTTAAAAAATATATATATATATATTATTGAAGTATACTTGACTTACAATGTTTCAGGTGCAAGCAAGGCGATTCAGTTATACAAATAGAAAAAACCATATATTATTTTTGAAATTATTTTCCATCATAGGTTATAACAAGATATTG
Source organism: Odocoileus virginianus (assembly GCF_023699985.2). Taxonomy (NCBI): domain Eukaryota; kingdom Metazoa; phylum Chordata; class Mammalia; order Artiodactyla; family Cervidae; genus Odocoileus; species Odocoileus virginianus. Next base: position 37,675,730 of record NC_069697.1, read on the forward strand.
ACTATAGCTCCCTATGCTATACAGTAAACCTTTGTTGGTTATTACATATCTATTTTTAAATCAAATCTATCATTCTGTTCATAGTGTGTCAAGCAAGTGGAATCAAAATGTCATATTTTTTTTTTTTTTTAATTTTTATTAGTTGGAGGCTAATTACTTTACATCATTACAGTAGTTTTTGTTATACATTGATATGAATTAGCCATGGATTTACATGTACTCCCCATCCCAGTCCCCCCTCCCACCTCCCTCTCCACCCGATCCCTCTGGGTCTTCCCAGTGCACCAGGCCCGAGCACTTGTCTCATGCACCCAACCTAGGCTGGTGATCTGTTTCACCCTAGATAATATACATGTTTCAATGCTGTTCTCCTGAAACATCCCACCCTCGCCTTCTCCCAGAGTCCACAAGTCTGTTCCATACATCTGAGTCTCTTTTTCTGTTTTGCATATAGGGTTATCGTTACCATCTTTCTAAAGTCCATATATATGTGTTAGTATACTGTAATGGTCTTTATCTTTCTGGCTTACTTCTGGGCATACACACCAAGGAAACCAGATCTGAAAGAAACACATGCACCCCAATGTTCATCGCAGCACTGTTTATAATAGCCAGGACATGGAAGCAACCCAGATGCCCATCAGCAGACGAATGGATGAGGAAGCTGTGGTACATATACACCATGGAATATTACTCAGCCATTAAAAAGAATTCATTTGAATCAGTTCTAATGAGATGGATGAAACTGGAGCCCATTATACAGAGCGAAGTAAGCCAGAAAAATGTCATATTTTTTAGGCAAAAAATCATAAGTTTTCTAAAACATATATATTATACATATTTATATTTATACACAAAAGCTTTTCTGCTACAGTTGATAAGGCTTGAGAAGGAACATCCAAAAGAAAAAGAGAAATTGGAGAACATAAACTAAATGAAATGGGAGCACTGAATATGAAATAGAAAAAGTGAAACAAACTAGATAAAAGTAAAAATCATCATAGAGTCCAGTTGTTTTTTAAACATGACTGCTCATTAGCAACATCTGGAGCCCTGGAGAAAAAAATTAACACCTGAGCATTTGTAGTTTTCAAAAAATTTCAAGATAATCTTGACATGCATCTGAATTTTAAAAAGTCATTACAGGTTTTTCTATTAGATCCTAATTCTGGTGATAGAGAGTTCTATTATTTTTCTGTTGCCCAATCATGATGCAGTGGTATTAAGTGAGTAATAGTTACATAATCACAATAGTAAAAGATGTTCATCAGTTTTCACAATCAATAGCCAGACAAAAAATAAAAGATAATTACAATTGCAGGCCATAATGGGAACATGATTAACTTTAACAATATAAAATAAATACATATGATTGGGGGGGGGATGGTAGGTCAAGCAGAATGATGTGGTAAGTGGAAGTGCATACATGCACGTGTTTTAATCAACCCAGCCAGAGTATGTCTTTTGGTTGGTGCATTTAATCCATTTACATTTAGGGTAATTATCAATATCTATGATCCTGTTATCATTTTCTTAATTGTTTTGGGTTTATTTTCAGTAGGTCTTTTCCTTCTTTTGTGTTTGCTGCCTAGAGAAGTTCCTTTAGCCTTTGTTGTAAAGCTGATTGGGTGGTGCCGAATTCTCTTTAACTTTTGCTTGTCTGTAAAGCTTTTGATTTCTCCATCAAATCTGAATAAAGTCTTGCTGAGTAGATTATTCTTGGTTATAGGCTCTTCCCTTTCGTCACTTTGAATATATCATGCCATTTCCTTTTGGCCTGTAGAGTTTCTGTTGAGAAATCAGCTGAGAGCCTGATGGGAGTTCCCTTGTATGCTATTTGTTATTTTTCCCTTGTTGCTTTTAATGTTTTCTCTCTGTCTTTAATTTTTGTCGGTTTGATTACTGTGTGTCTTGGTGTGTTCCTCCGTGGGTTTATCCTGCCTGGGCTCTCTGTTCTTCCTGGACTTGGTTGACTATTTCCTTTCCCATGTGAGGGAAGTTTTCAGCTATTATATCTTCAAATATTTTCTCAGGTCCTTTCTTTCTCTCTTCTTCTGGACCCCTAAAATGCGAATGTTGATGTGCTTATTGTTGTCCCAGGGGGTTCTTAGGCTATCTTCATTCCTTTTCTTTTTTTTTTTTTTTCCTATATTCTGTTCTGTGGCAGTGATTTCCACCATTCTGTCCTCCAGGTCATTTATCCGTTCTTCTGCCTCAGTTATTCCGCTGTTGATTCCTTCCAGTGTGTTGTTCATTTCTGTTGTTTGTTCTTTGGTTCTTTTCTAGGTGTTTGGTAAATATTTCTTACATCTTCTCAGTCTTTGCCTCCATTGTTTTCGCAAGATCCTAGATCATCTTCACTATCATTATTCTGTATTCTTTTTTCTGGAAGGTTGCCTCTCTGCACTTCATTTAGTTGTTTCTCTGCATTTAGTTTCATTTAATTTCTCTTCATTTAGTTGTTTCCCTTCATCTGGGACAAAACTTTATGCTTTTTCATCGTGATTGACTTTCTGTACTATGGTTTTTGTTTTAGGTACTGTGACTGCTGCTTCTTGTTTCTTCTGCCTGCCCTCTGATCAGAGGCTTGTGTAAGCTTCCTGATCAGAGGCACTGTAATGAGAAAAACTGGGTCTTGCTCTGGTGGGCAGGCTCTGCTCAGTTCAGTTCAGTTGCTTAGTCGTGTCTGACTCTTTGCGACCCCATGACTGCAGCACGCCAGGGCTTCCTGTCCATCAACAACTCCCGGAGTTTACTCAAATTCATGTCCATTGAGTCGGTGATGCCATCCAACCATCTCATCCTCTGTTGTCCCCTTCCCCTCCCGCCTTCAATCTTTCCCAGCATCTGGGTCTTTTCCAGTGAGTCAGCTCTTTGCATCAGGTGGCCAAAGTAGTGGAGTTTCAGCTTCAGCATCAGTCCTTCCAATGAACACCCAGGACTGATCTCCTTTAGGATGAACTGGTTGGATCTCCGTGCAGTCCAAGGGACTCTCAAGAGTCTTCTTCAGCATCACAGTTCAAAAGCATCAATTCTTCGGTGCTCAGCTTTTTTTATATTCCAACTCTCACAGCCATACATGGCTACTGGAAAAACCATAGCTTTGACTAGATGGACCTTTGTTGTCAGAATAATGTCTCTGCTTCTTAATATGCTGTCTATGTTGGTCATAGCTTTTCTTCCAAGGAGCAAGCATCTTTTAAAATTTCATGACTGCAGTCACCATCTGCAGTGATTTTGGAGCCCAGAAGAATAAAGTCTGTCATGTTTCCATTGTTGCCCCATCTATTTCCCATGAAGTGATGGGACCAGATGCCATGGTCTTAGTTTTCTAAAGGTTGAGTTTTAAGCCAACTTTTTCACTTTCCTCTTTCACTTTCATCAAGAGGCTCTTCAGTTCTTCCTCACTTTCTGCCATAAGGGTGGTGTCATCTGCATATCTGAGACTATTGATGATTCTCCTGGCAGTCTTGATTCCAGCTTGTGCTTTATCCAGCCCAGCATTTCTCATGATGTACTCTGCATATAAGTTAAATAAGCAGGGTGACAATTTATAGCCTTGATGTACTCCTTTCCCTGTTTGGAACCAGTCTGTTGTGCCATGTCCAGTTCTAACTGTTGCTTCCTGACATACAGATTTCTCAAGAGGCAGGTCAGGTGGAGTGGTATTCCCATCTCTTTCAGAATTTTCCACAGTTTCTTGTGATCCACACAGTCAAAGGCTTTGGCGTAGTCAATAAAGCAGAAATAGATGTTTTTCTGGAACTCTCTTGCTTTTCCAGTGATCCAGAAGATGTTGGCAATGTGATGTCTGGTTCCTCTGCCTTTTCTGAATCCAACTTGAACATATGGAAGTTCATGGTTCATGTACTGCTGAAACCTAGCCTGGAGAATTTTGAGCATTACTTTACTAGTGAGTGAGATGAGTGCAATTGTGTGGTAGTTTGAGCATTCTTTGGCATTGCCTTTCTTTGGGATTGCAATGAAAACTGATCTGATCTTTTCCTGTCCTGTGGCCACTGCTGAGTTTTCCAAATTTGCTGGCATATTGAGTGCAGCACTTTCACAGCATCATTTTTTAGGATTTGAAATAGGTCAACTAGAATTCCATCACCTCCACTAGCTTTGTTCATAGTGATGCTTCCTAAGGCCTACTTGACTTGGCATTCCAGGATGTCTGGCTCTAGGTGAGTGATCATACCATTGAGATTATCTGGGTTGTGAAGATCTCTTTTGTACAGTTCTTCTCTGTATTCTTGCCACCTCTTCTCAATATCTTCTGTTTCTGTTAGGTCAGTACCATTTCTGTCCCTTATTGTGCCCGTCGTTGCAAGAAGTGTTCCCTTGGTATCTCTAATTTTCTTGACGAGATCTCTAGTCTTTCCCATTCTGTTGTTTTCATCTATTTCTTTGCACTGATCACTGAGGAAGGCTTTTGTATCTCTCCTTTCTATTCTTTGGAACTCTGCATTCAGATTGGGTATGTCTTTCCTTTTCTTTTTTGCCTTTTGCTTCTCTTTTCACAGCTATTTGTAAGGCCTCCACAGACAACCATTCTTGCCGGGGTCCAGCCTCGGCAGGATCCAGGGGGTACTCTCAGGATGAACGGCGTCGGCGAGAGAGAGAGAGAAGACACATGAGACTAGCCTTGATAGGGCCAAGTCTGCAAGGGAGAGGGAGAGAGAGAGAGAGAGAGAGTCAAGTCTTGTGTTTTAGTTTCCTCTCCTGTAAAATGGTGATAAGACCTACCTCCTAGGGTAGTTACAAGGATTAAATGAATTTATTTTTATAAACGTGCTTTTAAAGTTTTTGGCAAAGTTAAGGTGTCAGTGTTTGTTAAACATTCACCCATAAGATGTGTAACCTTGGGCATTTTCTACTGTGTTCCTTGGTTTCCATGTGTCTAAAATGAGTGTTATGATAGTACGTAGAAAATAGGGTTGTTGTAGTAATTAAGTGAGCTAATCCATGTAAAATATGTGTCAATTAATGGTAATTCTTGGTATCAGCTGTACCATCCTGATCATGGCCTTAACATCTTTTGTAATCAATGGAAATTAAATAATCCTTGTATTTCTTTATCATAACCAGTAACAGATGGGTAAAAATTCCATAATATAAATTGAATAGTGAAACTTGAAAGGCAGAGTGAATAGTTTAAAAGTGTGGCAGTACGCTTTCTTTCCTGCAATGCACAAGACCTGGTTTCGATCCCTGGGTCAGGAAGATCCCCTGGAGAAGAGAATGGCTACTCACTCCAGTACTTTTGCCTGGAGAATTTCATGGACAAGAGGCAGGCTACAGACCATGTGGTTACAAGAGTTGGACATGAATGAGTGATTAACACACAACACTCCTCCTCTCAAGTGTTCATGTTATGTAAAATTTATTCTCCAGCAAAACAGATGAAATTTTGAACTGGATATTGAAGAAATGTCACAGTCATTTCTAGAGAGAGAAGGGTGGAATGATAAATGTAAAGTATTGAGGAACGTAGGCAGTTTACCTTGGCTAGGTGGAGAAGTTGAACAACGAAGTAAAAAATGTGAACCTGTTTGTTAGAGCTAGTAGTAAACAACCAGTTGAGGCTGTGATGTTAGATCTGCCTTTGTAATGTAATATTTCATATATCTACTTACAGACAAAATAGTTCAGTTATCAGTGGGAAAAATATATATGCCTTTTAAGAGATAAAGAATGAACAGTGTTAGTAAAATCTGAAAAATTGTAGTTTTGGAATAAAAAAAATTTTAATAATGGAGGCTTTCATATAAAATTTCATTATCATGTTTTGGGGCCAAATCTAGTTTATGACTCCATGTCAGGAACTCATTCTTTACAATGTAGCAAGAAAATTGGAAACTGAAATCCTGTGTGTGTTTCAGGGATTAAACATTAACCATTTAATATTTGCTTAGTTCCTCAGAGGTAAAGCATCTGCCTGCAAGGTGGGAAACCAAGGTTCGATCCCCAGGTCGGGGAGATGCCCTGGAGAAGGAAATGGCAAGCCACTCCAGTACTCTTGCCTGGAAAATTCCACGGACAGAGGAGCCTGGTAAGGACGGTCCATGAGATTGTAGAGTCGCACACGACTGGGCAGCTTCACTAGCAGCTGCTTATAGTTTTGAAAGAAAAATACAATGACTGAAAACAGGTTGTAAACACGCGTAACAATAGATTTAGATTTTTGAGATATACTCATTATTAGAAATTAACATCAGCATAAAATGTGAACCAGTTACTGTTCTACCTAATTCTAATATTTACTGTAAAATTATAAAGAAAATAGCTTCTAGAACCCCTGCCTCCATTATTTTTGGGTGGACAAGTTTATTCAGTGTACTGTGGCCCTCTGTGATTCTGTAGGTGAGTATAGTCAGGGTACCGTGGCCCTCTGTGATTTTGTAGGTGGGAGAGCATGTGTATCTGGACTGTCTCAGAGGCCATGCAGGGCCCCTCTGCCCACCTGGCAGTGAAGTTGGTGAGGCTGGAAAACATAAAAAAATGCACAAAACCCCAAGCTGTTTAAGTTCTTGGTCACGTATCTTGAAAGCAAGCTTCTTGGTAACTCTTATGAAATCTTTCATTATATTTATTCCAATGTTAGGGAAATATTTAGAATTTTTAGGACTTTACTCTTCCTTCCTTTGCTTGGCTTTTGTTTTTAAATGATTTTCAAAGGTAAGATTCATCCAGTACTGCAAATAACAGAATTCTAACAGTGTATCTTTTTTTTTCTTGAATATTCTCTTTATCTCTGAAAATAATAATCTTCATTGCCTGGGATATAATGCTTACTTAGTGGTAGTTTAGTAGAAATATTGTAAAATGTCAAAATATGGTAGATCCTAAAACAAAGGCTATTCTTTATGCCTAAGTGTATGTGTATTTTATGTGCATTCACTCATTAACTAATGTTAGAGCTTTCCTTAGATTGAGAGTGAATTAAGAGAAATGCCTAGAGTTTAGATAAATTAATACTGTTAATGACAGTGCTGAGATTCAAATCCAGGTTTCTGATCAAGGACCATGTGTGCCCTACCTGTCCACCATGTGATAAGTGAAGTTTTTGATTGTGAAAGCTAAGTGCAGTTATAATGATATCTCCTAAGTTAGTATGTATAGGTATATATATATATATGTATGTATAAAATATATAATATATTTTATGTGGTATAGTAGTATATTACTAAAAGCAGAAAAGATGAACTGAATAAAAACTTCAGTAGATCCAACTATTTGTAAGAGTTTCATATTAAATCAGATAAGATAATAGGGAAAAGAAAGAATTATTAAAAATAACTGAGAAAATCAAGTGATATGAAGAAAAATATTGTAGATGAATTTTGACCTCATATTCTCATTAATACCATATTGGTTTAAGAAACTAATTTTAAAATAGAAACATTAACAAACTAGAGAATAAAAATCAGTTGATTATCTCAGTAGAATGCAAAAAAAGCTTTTGACAAATTTCAGCATTCATTTATGATTAAAAAAAAACTCCACAAACTCAGTATAGAGGGAACATACTTCTAAATAATAAAGGCCATATATTACAAGCCTGACGTAGCATCGTGCTCAACAGTGAAAAGCTGAAAGCATTTCTTCTAAGATTGAGAATGAGACAAGGATGCCTGCTCTCACCACTTGTATTCTATACAGTATTGGAACTCATAACCACAGCAGTCAGACAATAAAGAAATAAAAGAAATCTAAACTGAGAAAGAAAGGATGCTATCACTGCAGAGGATATGTTACTACACAAAGAAAATCCTAAAGATGACCCCCCCCCCCAAAAAAAAAACTACTAATGGCTTGTCAGTGAATTCAGTAAAGTTGCAGGATACAAGATTAATATACAAAAATCTATTGCTTTTCTGTACACTAATAGTGAACTACCAGAAAGAGAAATCACTTACCGTCACTTCAAAAAGAAGAAAATACCTAGGAAATCTAAGGAGGTAAAAGACCTGAACTCAGAAAACTAAAAGACACCGATGAAAGAAATTTAAGATGACACAAACAGATGGAAAGATATAACATTTCAGAAGAATTAATGTTGTTCAAATGACCATGCTGTCCAAGGTGATCTATAGATTCATTGTAATCCCTATCAAAATACCAATGGTATTTTTCATAGAACTAGAAAAATAATTTTAAAATGTGTATATAAACACAAAAGACTCTGAATAGTTGATGCAATCTTGAGAAGAGAACACAGCTGAAAGTATCATGCTTCCTGACCTCAGACTATACTGAAAAGCTGCAGTCATCAAAGCAGGCTGGTTCTGGCACAAAAACAGGCACGGAGATCAATGGAACAGGATAAAGAGCCAAGAAATAAAACCGTACACTCGTGTTCATTTAATCTGTGACAAAGGAGGCAAAAAAATCTCTTGGGAAAAGACAATCTCTTCAATAAGTGGTGCTGAGAAAAATGGACAACTACATGTAAAAGAAAGAAAGAAAGAACATTTTTTCACAGTGTACAAAAATAAACTCAAAATGGATTAAAGGCCTAAATGTAAGACCAGAAACTATAAATCTAGAAGAAAAGTTAGACCCCTCTTTGACATAAATTGTGTTAGTATTTTTTTGGATCTGACTCCAAAGACAAAGGAAAGCAAGCAAAAATAAACATATGGAACCTAATTAAACTTAAAACTTTTGAACAGCAAAGGAAACCATCAGCAAGGTAAAAAAAAAAAAAAAACAACCTATGGAATGGGAGAAATTATTTGCAGTTGATATGACTGATACAAGGTTAATGTTTCAAAATATAAAAATAGCTCCTACAACTCAATAATGGAAAAAAAATTAGGCTAAAGACCTGAATAGACCTTTTCCAAAGAAGACAAAGATGAGCAACAGGACGATGGAAAGATCCTCAGCACTGCTAATCATCAAAGAAATGCAAATCAAAACCACAATGAGATATCACCCACATTTGTCAGAATGGTTATCATTGAAAAGACCACAAATTACAAAAATTGATGAGGATGTAGAGAAAAGGGAACCCTTGTGTACTGTTGGTGCGAATATAAATCCATGCAGTCACTATGGGAAGCAGTACGAGATTCATTTGAAAACTAAACATCGTAGAGCTTTCATATGATCCAGCAGTTTCACTCCTATGTGGTTTACCCATGGGGGGAGAGAGAGACGAGTGGCAAAATAGGGGATTAAGGGGTTCAAATTACTATGTATAAAATAAACTACAAGGATATATTGTACATTACAGGGAATGTAGCCAGTATTTCATAATAACTTTAAATGGAGTATAATGTATAATAACTTTGAATCACTAAGTTGTACACCTGACAATAATAAATCTCAACTAAACCTCGATAAAAATGTAGTGTCAAATGTCATCAAAGTAAAAAAAATAGAAATGGAGTGATTTCTTTATATTGTAATTTTAAAAATCTTCAATCATAGATTTTAAAAGCAAAGACAGAATGGAGGAATATTGTGATGCATATATTTACCTAAAGCTAAATATATTTGTGCTCAAAGCATATGAAGTAGGTTGGTGGCAGCAGGAGAGAATGCAGTTAGTGAATAAACTCTTGGGAAAGTGTTAAACCTTGGTAAAATTTAGAAGTGAAATTAAGGTAACTTTGTACTAAGGAAATTAGCAAATTAGAGAAAGCTCAGGGTTATACTTTAGGAAGAGGTTTTTTGATTTGGGTTATATTATATCCCAAATATATTGGAATTCCAGCAGTGCAGGATGGTAGAGTAGAAGGACATGTATTCATCTCCTCCTGCGAGAGCACCAAAATTGCAACTAGCTGTTGGACAGCCATTGACAGGAGGACGCTGGAACCCACCAAAAAGAGATACCCCGTGTCCAAAGACAAGAAGCTTGCAATGAGATGGTGGGAGGGTGCAAGTACGATACAGTCAAATCCAATACCCACCGAGTAGGTGACCCACAACCTGGAGAATGATAATACCAACGAGATTCTCCCGCTGTTGTGAAGGTTTTGAGACCCACATGAGGCTTCGCGGTCTGTGTATCCAACAAAGGGACTAGGAAGTCCCAGGGAATCTGACTTCGAAGACTGGCGGGACTTGATTATAGGACTTCCACAGGACTGGGGGAGACAGATGGCACTCTTGGAGGGCACAGACAAAATCTTGCACGCACCGGGACCCAGGGGAAAGGAGCAGTGACCAGACTTACCTGCTGTTGGTGGAGGGTCTCCTCTGTACGTGCCAGTCAGCAGTGGCTTGCCACAGGGATGGGGCACTGCAGCAGTCTCGGAGAGGCCCCTTGGCTTAAGTCCTCCTGCCACCTAAGTTGCCACTGCCTCTGCATTGAGCCCATGCACCCCAGGACTGTGTCACCTCAGGCTACGCAACTAACAGGGAGGGAGCACAACCCCACCCATCCGCAAGCTCGCACAAGCCTTAGCCTCCTCCATCAGAGGGCAGACAGAAGCAGCAGCAAGAACCACAATCCCATAGTAGCTAGAACAAAAACCGCATTACAGAAAGCTAATCAGGATGAAAAAGCAGTTGTGTCCCACATGAAGGAACAAGATAAATCCCTAGAAAAACAACTAAATGAAGTGGAGAGAGGCAACTTCCAGGAAAAGAATACAGAATAATGATAGTGAAGATAAACTATGATCTTGGGAAAACAATGGAGAAGATGCAAAATGTTTACCAAAGACCTAGATGAACTGAAAAACAAATAAACAGAGATGAACAATACACCAGAAGGAATCAATGGCAGAATAACTGAGGCAGAAAAATGGGTAAATGGCCTGGAGGATAGAATGGTGGAAATCACTGCTGCAGAACAAAATATAGAAAAAGGAATAAAAAAAAAATGAAGAAAGCATAAGAGACCTCTGGACAACATTAAACACACCAACATTTGCATCATAGCGGTCCTGGAAGGAGGAGAGAGAAAGGACCTGAGAAAATATTTGAAAAGATAATAGCTGGAAACCTCCCTAACGTGGGGAAAGGAAATAATCAACCAAGTCCAGGAAGCAGAGAGTCCCAGGCAGGATAAACCCAAGGAGGAACACAAGAGAAGCAGACACACAGTAATAAAACTGACAAAAATTAAAGACAGATAAAATGTTAAAAGCAAGGGAAAATGACTAATAGCTTACAAGGGATAAGATTACCAGCTGATTTCTCACCAGAAATTCTACAAGCCAGAAGGGAATGGCATGATATATTCAAAGTGATAAAAGAGAAGAATCTACAACCAAGAATTCTCTATTCAGCAAGATTCCTCTTCAGATTTGATGGAGAAATCAAAAGCTTTACAGACAAGCTTAAGAGAATTTAGCAGCACCAAACCAGCATTACAACAAATGCTAAAGGAACTTCTCTAGGCAGAAAACACAGAGAAGGCTAAGATCTACACAAAATAAACCCAAACAATTAGGAAAATAGTAATAGGATCATACATATTGATAATTAAATGTAAATAGATAATTAAATGTAAAAAGATTAAATGCACCAACCAAAAAACAGACTGGCTGGGCAGATGAAAACGTGTGCAAGTATGCACTTCCACTTTCCACGTTCCTCTCCTTAACCCCCTAAATAGTATGTAACTATTTTATGTTGTTAGATTAATCATATTCCCATTATGGCTTGCAATTATAATGATCTTTTATTTTTTGTCTGGCTACTGATTGTGAATACTGATAAACATCTTCTACTGTTGTGATTTTTGCTTAATGTATCATTGGTCAACAGAAAATAATAGAGTTCTATATCACTAAAACTGCTATTTAATATAAAAACCAGTATCACTTTTTAAAATCCAGATGCATATCAAAATTATCTCAGAATATTTTGCAAAATGCAAATGTCCAGGTATTGCTTTTTTTTTCTTCTGCAAAACTCCGGATATGTTTCTAATGAGCAATCATGTTTAAAAACAACTGGACTATATGAGATGATCTTTTACTTCTATCTAGTTTGTTTCACTTTTTCTATTTCATATTCAGTACTCCTATTTCATTTAGTTTGTTTTCCTATTTCTCTCTCTCTCTTTTTTTTTTCTTTGATCTTTCTCAAACCTTTATGAAGCATATCGGAAAAGCTTTTGTATACATATATATAAATAGTATGTATGATATATATGTAGTTTAGAAAACATGAATTTTTACCTAGCTAAAAATTTTATGACATTTTGATTCCACTTTTTTGACAGTATGAATAGAATGCTAGATTTCTAATTTATATTCACTCAGAATTTTGATACAATTCCATGTGTTTTGGCATCTAGTATTACTGCTAAAAGTCTAGAAAATTTATTATCTTAGTGATTAAATAAAATTGTGAGGCTTGAAACTTCTAATCCAATTCTGAGAATATAAAGAAATATGCTGTAAAAAGGAAATAGGAAATTAATGTGATACATGTTATTAACTAAAAGTACAGATTTTGTTCAAATCTCACATAATTTTATGCTAGTGTCCATTATTTGTTTTCTTACCTTATTCAAGCCTCCACATTGTATTTAATTGTATTGAGCAGCTCCAACTGCATGCCACAAATTCTGATAAATTCTCTTGTCATTTTTATTCTAAACCTTTTCTAATTTTCTGTATTATGTCTTCTTATGTATACCCCTCATTTAAAAGTGGACATTTAATTTCCAAATACATGGAATTTTTAAAGTATCTTTGATATTAATTTTCTCATTTAAATGCTTTCTCATCTGCAGTCACCCTCTGTTTTTTCAGTCTTCTAACTAGTGAGGCTTTCAATGGCTAAGTCAAAGATCTCTTTTGGTAAATGTCACATTGCACTGGAAAATATGTGGGTTATTTTCAAGTATCTTTTGATAATGATTTCTAACATAATTCCACAGTGATTAGAAAACAGACTGTGTATGATTTCAATACCTTTAGACCATGACATTTCTGCACCTGGTCTTATGTCTCTGGATATGTTTCAGTGTCTCCTAGTGTATAGTCTGTGGGAATTTGAATAAAATTTGTATCCTGCTGTTCTGTGAAAGTTGTATAAATCTTAATTATGTCAGTTTGGTTCATAATGCTTTTCAGGTGTACTATATTCTTCTACTTTTCTGTACATTCATTCTATTAATTTCTGAGAGTTTGATATTGAAACTCCAACTAAAAATCTTAATTTATCTACTTAAACAATTGTAATAGATGGTTTAACTATATGTAACTTTGTTCTATATTTTCTAAGTCTCCTGTAAATGTTTTATCATAGATTTGTAATTTTAAAAATAAAGAAAAATAAAATATACTGGAATAATTTTCTTTAGAGAATTAGATAATAGCCAGGCATATTTAACATGTTTCATGCATTAGTCCTTTGTTCATGAGTTCAACAAACCTAGTTTGAATTACTTATATATTAGATTCCAAAGTGAATACTTGGAATGTGGAAGCTAATACAGTAAAGTCTATGTTCTTGGAGTTCACTTTGATCTGAAATTCTTTGATCTAGAAATTTTGCTTGAGGGATTTTAAAATTGATATAAAGAAAATAAAAACTCATTTTGCAAAAATATATACTATGTTTACATAGATACTATGTAATTTTTTAGAAATCTTGGAAGAAACCTCCAAGTGCCTAGCAATTGAGAATTGGATTATATGGAGGAACATTATATTGCTGTTAGAGTGAATACATGGACCTGAGATATGTATAAATCCACAAATAATAAATCCAAAGAATAGAACCTAGGTGTATGGATAGACTGATTATAGTTATCTAAAAAGTTATGGCTGGGCATAAAGTTTGGAAGAAGGCATAAAATTGTACATATATTTACACATCACAAAATGGACTGTATATTTCATTTTTTACTATTTCCTTTATGTTCATCATTATAACTTTACTTGGATTTCTGATTTTTGTTTTAAAATACACAGAGACGAACCAGCAGTAGAATTATTTCACAAATGAAATTTTCCCTCATATTTTGTGGAATGACCTTTTTAAGAAGTGATGACCAAAGATAAAAAATGATGACCAAAATGTTATAAAGACTCTAATCACATGAGAGTTACATGGTTGTATTTCTTTCTCCTAAACTTTAAGTCATTGAATGTGTAGCAAGCCTTCATGATGTATCATGAACATTTTTTTGATCTTTTAAAAAGAAAATGAATCCCAGGCAAGAATCTTGCTTGCTTAATCATGCAGAAAGATAGAAATAATCAGACTGATGGTGTCCATCCACAAATTCCCTCATCTCCTTCGTGTTTCCTCAGGTGTTGCTGCCTGCACTGCCCAGAAGTGTGTTTTCTGCTCTATTTGCTCCTGGACAAGGCCAGCCTCTCTGCTTGTGTCTGAGAGTTCATCCCTTCTCTCCTATTTAAAGCTGTAGTTCCCCCCATTTCCCCCATTCTTTTATAAATTTCTCTTTCTTCTGGATCATTCCCGTAAGCCTATACACATGCTGTGATTTTTGCCATATGGAAAAATCAAAAAAATTTTGACTTCATCTTTCAGTTATTACCCCAATTATCTTCTTTTTTTTTTTAATTATTAGCAACACAGTTGCCAATAGCATTCCTTCTCTTCCTTTTCTCTTTCCATTTTTTGTGAGCCTCCCCTTTCAGATGGATTTTGCCTTTACCATTCCACCAGCATTGCCCTTGTCAAGATTTTATATCCTCTGTGTTGCTTCATCCAAGGACAGTTTTCAGGTCTCACCCTGTTTGACCTGTCAAAGGCACTTGATACAGGAAATCGACTTTGTGAAGCACTTTCCCTGGCTTCTCTGACACCACACTGTCCTAGGTCTTCCTTGGTCTCTTCTTTCTCAATGGCCTTTGCAGGTTTTCCTCTTCTCTAACGCCTCTCTAACTTTGGCAGGCCCCAGGGATCACTCCTTGGAGCTTCCTCCCCTGTGTTTTGAATCCATACTGTGTGCGTGATTTCAGCCCTCCTCATCTGTTGGCTTCTGTGTGCTGACAACTCCCATATCTAGACCTCCCTCCAGGCCTCCAGGCTTCTGTCCACAGTTTCTCACCCCGCTTCCTGCTTTGCCCGCCGTCTTCCACATACCAGGGAAGGGCATCCTTCCTGGTGTTTGGGGCAAAATCTTTGGAGTTGCCTTTGACTTTTTCTTATGCCACACATTCAGTCTGCCAGGAAATCCTCTGAATCTGCATTCCTATAGATTATATAATGGTAATTAGCTTCTATTATTATCTAGACTATTTTTCATCACTTCCACTGTTATTCACTAACATTTCTGCTAACACTTCACTCTGTCTTTTTCTTGATATTTTGCTGCCTTTTCTCCACATGACAGTCAGAATGATTCTTACATAAATTAGATTATGGCAGTCCACTACTACTCATAGTGGTGCCCTCTTCAGCTTCCCACCTCCTCAGAGTGGAAGCCTGTTGCTTGCACTGCTGTAGAAGTTTTGCCCTTTCTCTCTTCTCTTGGGATCTTGCTTCCTCCCACTTCTCCCTACCCCTGCTCCTGACCTCTAGGGATAAACTAGTCATCATCGCAGGCTTTTGCAAAGGCTGTTTGCTCTCCTAAGAAACCACTCCCCAGATATCCACTTCAGTGTTGGTGGTGGCTTATCTCTAAGTCGTATCCGAATCTTGTGACCCCGTGGACTGTAACCTGCCAGGCTCCTTTGTCCATGGGATTCTTCAGGCAGGAATACGGGAGTGGGTTGCCATTTACTTCTCTAAGGGATCTTCCTGACCCAGGAATCCAGCCCAGGTCTCCTGCATTGCAGGCAGATTCTTTACCAATTGAGCTACAAGGACCCCCTAAGACTTCAGTCTTACATCTTTACATTTCCTCACGTGTGTCTTAGTGATTTCTTCCTTAATCTCTGTTTAAGTTGTGGCCCTTACCACTGGCGTTCTCTGTTCTCATTTTTGAAATTGTATTTTTTTACTCTTATGTTTTCTCCCTGTTTTACTTTTCTCTTTGATACTTTTCACTGTCTGATATTTATATTTTTTCCCTCCACTAGAATTTATTCTCCATTCTTTTTATTTTTCTGTTTTGTTTACCCCTGTTCCACGAGTGGGTAATATAGTATCTGGCTAATAGCAGACACTCTGTGAATACTTAATGAGTAGATAAAAAGTAAAACTGTGTAGCCCTGGTGAGTAATATTTAAGCTGAAATTGGATTATCTATGCATCAGGGATGTTGTAGGAAGAGTTTGCAGTGGGTGGATGTAATGTTCTCTAGGGTTCTGACTCAAGTCTCTGGTTTCAAATTTTTTAAAGTAGTTGGGGAAAAAACAGATTAAGTTCAACTAGAGATTTAAAAGTTTCACATTGTTCTCAGTTCCTGGGACAAAAGCGGATCTCTTCCTCACTCTTGCAAGTCCAAGAAAATAGAAGTTGTTATGTGTGTGAGAAATGGCGTACTCTCAGGGATCTCTGGGATGAATTGGGCTTCCCAGGTGGCGATAGTGGTAAAGAACCCTCCTGCTAGTGCAGAGACTCGGGTTTAATCCCTCAGTCAGGAAGATCTCCTGAAGGAGGAAATGGCAGCCCACCCCAGCATTCTTGCCTGGAGAATCCCCCGGGCGGAGCAGCGTGGTGGGCTACAGTCCATGGCTGCAAAGGCTCAGACCTGACTGAAGCCACTTAGCAAGGATGAACTTGCAGAAACTGCTTTGACAATACTGGCTTCCCCCTGGGCTGCAGGATATGAGTTAGATCCCTGGGTTAGGAAGATGCCCTGGAGAAGGTAATGGCAACCACTTAAGTATTCTTGCCTGGAGAGTCCCATGGTATAGTCACAAGGAGCTGAACACGACTGAAGCACTTTGCACGCACACTTTGACATGCAGTGATGGAATCAGTTCGCCTGCAAACTCACTACGTGGTGCATGTCCTTTTCAGATGCTATTAATCTCTATTGGCCCTGCTCGTTCCTTGCAGAGAGATTTGTGTGAAGAAAGATTATGATTCCAATAGCCGCATCTTTGTAGTTGAACCTGAAGTAAAATAAGATGGGAGAGGGTGTTGGAGAGTAATAGTTCATTAAGACTATAAAAGAGGCTTGTTTTATATCCCTGACCTTCAGTCATCTTTGTGATGAGGTTCTACTTTTTAACCTTGTAAACCACTCAAACCCTTAATAACTGTGAAGACATCCTTGCATCCCAGACATCGTTTCTTATGTCTTTCTCTGTACCTCTTCTGTTCACATATGTGATATTCGTATCTCACTGACCTTGATGGTCATGGTAGTATAGTAGCACAGATAAAATTGATCTGGAGGAAGCAAGTCAGGGTCACAAAGAGTTTATTTCAGAGAGTTTCTGTGTTGGCCAGTTGATAAAATACTTTCTGTTAAAAGATTAGCATAGTTGCTGGCACTCAGTAAATTCTCAATAAAATTTAACTGATAATCTTGTTGTTGTAATTGTGTTTTTACATGGCTATTTTTTTTTTTACCATATTGTAAATTTGAAAAGTGTAGAGACCATGTCTTTTGCTCACCTCCAAGCCATTTTTAAATCCCTGTGGTCTAGCTGAGTGCTGGCACCTGTGCATGATTGATTGATCTGAATTTTTCTTGCCATTTTTTTTTCTGTTGCAGACAGGACATCAATAACTATTGGCTCAGTGAGCAGAACTAGATTATGCTGATTAAGTTTTCCTGCCATGTTGCTAATGAAAATCTTTTGTAGAACTATAGTTTTCATATTAGTACAAGTAGACCACTTACCTAGTTTCACATCCATAATTTGTAGTGAAATGGGGAGAAAAAATTTGAAATTTTATTTGAATCAAACTTCAGGACTGGATGAAAAGAAATGGAATTTACTGCATTAATATGTGAAATGTCATTACTCTTTGTTGTGAGTAGTTGGCTTTTATTGAAGTCTTGGCTATTATGGTTTACAAAAACACGACAGAAGATTCTAATAATATGGGGCTTTTTTTAGATCCAGTTTTCTTCTTATCCTGTGAAATAAACAGGAATAAATAAATGACACTTTAGTAACAGATGAATGAATTTATTGTCAATATTTAACTCACTGTGCAAAGTATGATACATAAAATAGAATTTATAGATCTTATTTTATGTAACAAAGTATCTACATGTGTACATCTTTATTAAGAATCTCTTACTGAAGATTCTGTGGCAGTAACTTCATTTTCTTTTTCATAAGGCAATACATCAATAAAGTAACCACAAATATAAAGGACATTATTGACTGTGAATGAGCAGATATTGAGATCCAGGAAGTAGTAACTCATTTTGAAAAAATGAGTTTCTTAACTTGATTAAAAAATATGAAAACATGAATGTTGGAAAAGATGCACATCATTTTGTGATACTCAATCATTTATTTAATCTTCATCTGTGCAAGAGATTTTGTTTCAGAGCGTTTTCAAAATTCAGTTCAGTTCAGTCGCTCAGTTGTGTCCGACTCTGACCCCATGGACTGCAGCACGCCAGGCTTCCCTGTCTATCACCAACTCCTGGAGCTTGCTCAAACTCATGTTCATCGAGTCGGTGATACCATCCAACCATCTCATCCTCTGTCGTCCCCTTCTCTTCCTGCCTTCAATCTTTCCCAGCATCAGGATCTTTTCTGTTGAGTCAGTTCTTCGCATCAGGTGGCCAAAGTATTGGAGTTTCAGTTTCAGTTTCAGCATCAGTCCTTTCAATGAATATTCAGGACTGATTTCCTTTAGGATTGACTTGGATCTCCTTGCAGTCCAAGGGACTCTCAAGAGTCTTCTCCAACATCACAGTTCAAAAGCATATTTTGAAAATTATATATATTTTTAAATTTAACACCATTTTCAAATATAATTTATATTTATTAAGATTCAGAATTCTAGTTATTGATATGCATTAAAGATTTGCATAGGGATAGCCACTGCTGGCGGAGAAGGCAATGGCCCCCCACCCCAGTATTCTTGCCTGGAAAATCCCACGGACAGAGGAGCCTGGTAGGCTGCAGTCCATGGGGTCTTGAAGAGTCGGACATGGCTGAGCGACTTCACTCTCACTTTTCAATTTTATGCACTGGAGGAGGAAATGGCAATCCACTACAGTGTTCTTGCCTGGAGAATCCCAGGGACGGGGTTGCACAGAGTCAGACACGACTGAAGTGACTTAGCAGTAGCATTAGCCACTGCTGTGGTTAATAGTTTATCTTTTATTTGGTCTAGGTGAACAGCTACTGGACTTAATCCAACTTGGATTAAAAGAATTTGTAAAAAAAAAAAAGTAAAAAAAAAGAGAATTTGTAGATGTGAACTCAAAGCCACTGACAGTAAATTTTTTTTGTTTTTATTTTCAAGAAGTCATGAAGATGAGGTATCCAGAGATAAGACAGAGAGGCACATAGTGCCTTACTGGTTCAAAGGGAATGAGTTCTAGGAATTATAGATCAATGAACATGACATTAATTTCTAGAAAAATTATAAAATATTACAGTGAGGATTTGGAAGCATTTAGAAAACAATCTGGTGTATGTAGTATGTATTGTTAAGCTAACTTTTTTTCTTTGAAAGCATTGCTGGATTGGTAGATTGGGAAATTCTACAAGTAAAGAATTTGACGTACACCTTTCATTTAACAAATTTGTAGAACGGTTACTTTGTACTGGGTGGTGAACAAAATAAACTTTATTAAACCTGTGGATAATAATGATAGCAAGTAATCTCTGAAATTTAGTAGTTAGAAAAGATGAGGCTTCAGTTCAGTTCAGTTCAGTCACTCAGTTGTGTCTGACTCTTTGTGACCCCATGAATTGTAGCACGCCAGGCCTCCCTGCCCATCACCAACTCCCAGAGTTTACTCAAACTCATGCCCATCGAGTCGGTGATGCCATCCAGCCATCTCATCCTCTGTCATCCCCTCCTCCTCCTGCCCCCAATCCCTCCAAGCATCAGGGTCTTTTCCAATGAGTCAACTCTTTGCATGAGGTGGCCAAAGTACTGGAGTTTCAGCTTCAGCATCAGTCCTTCCATTGAACACCCAGGACTGATCTCCTTTAGGATGGACTGGTTGGATCTCCTTGCAGTCCAAAGGACTCTCAAGAGTCTTCTCCAACACCATAGTTCAAAAGCATCAATTTTTCGGTGCTCAGCTTTCTTCACAGTCCAACTCTCACATCCATACATGACGACTGGAAAAACCATTGCCTTGACCAGACTGACCTTAGTTGGCAAAGTAATGTCTCTGCTTTTTAATATGCTATGTAGGTTGGTCATAACTTTCCTTCCAAGGAGTAAGCGTCTTTTAATTTCATGGCTGCAGTCACCATCTGCAGTGATTTTGGAGCCCCAAAAAATAAAGTCTGACACTGTTTCCACTGTCTCCCCATCTATTTCCCATGAGGTGATGGGACCAGGTGCCATGATCTTAGTTTTCTGAATGTTAAGCTTTAAGCCAGCTTTTTCACTCTCCTCTTTCACTTTCATCAAGAGGCTCTTTAGTTCCTCTTAACTTTCTGCCGTTAGGGTGGTGTCATCTGCATATCTGAGGTTATTGATATTTCTCCCAGAAATCTTGATTCCAGCTTGTGCTTCTTTCAGCCCAGCATTTCTCATGATGTACTCTGCATATAAGTTAAATAAGCAGGGTGACAATATACAGCCTTGACGTACTCCTTTTCCTATTTGGATCCAGTCTGTTGTTCCATGTCCAGTTCTAACTGTTGCTTCCTGACCTGCATACAGGTTTCTCAAGAGGCAGGTCAAGTGGTCTGGTATGCCCATCTCTTTCAGAATTTTCCAGTTTATTGTGATCCACACAGTCGAAGGCTTTGGCGTAGTCAATAAAGCAGAAATAGATGTTTTTCTGGAACTCTCTTGCTTTTTCGATGATCCAGCGGATATTGGCAATTTGATCTCTGGTTCCTCTGCGTTTTCTAAAACCAGCTTGAACATCTGGAAGTTCTCGGTTCACGTATTGGTGAAGCCTGGCTTGGAGAATTTTGAGCATTACTTTACTAGTGTCTGAGATGAGTGCAATTGTGTGGTAGTTTGAGCATTCTTTGGGATTGCCTTTCTTAGGGATTGAAATGAAAACTGACATTTTTCAGTCCTGTGGCCACTGCTGAGTTTTCCAAATTTGCTGGCATATTGAGTGCAGCACTTTCACAGCATCATCTTTCAGGATTTGAAATAGCTCAACTGGAATTCCATCACCTCCACTAGCTTTGTTCGTAGTGATGCTTTCTAAGGCCCACTTGACTTCATATTCCAAGATGCCTGGCTCTAGGTCAGTGATCACATCATTGTGATTATCTGCTTCATGAAGATCTTTTTTGTATAGTTCTTCTGTGTATTCTTGCCACCTCTTCTTAATATCTTCTGCTTCTGTTAGGTCCCTACCATTTCTGTCCTTTATCGAACCCATCTTTGCCTGAAATGTTCCCTTGATATCTCTAATTTTCTTGAAGAAATCTCTAGTCTTTCGTATTCTGTTGTTTTCCTCTATTTCTTTGCATTGATTACTGAGGTAGGCTTTCTTATCTCTTCTGGCTATTCTTTGGAACTCTGCATTCAAATCAGAATATCTTTGCTTTTCTCCTTTGCTTTTCGCTTTTTTGCTTTTCACCGCTATTTGTAAGGCCTCCTCAGATGAAGCTTAGTTGGATACTTTGTTAGGGCTGAAGAGTAGGCTCAGATTGAGGTCACTAACGGTACGACCCGAAGCTCCATCCTTCACGCTCCATGCGGATCAAATCTAAGAAGCCCAGAGCAAGCTAAATCAGTGTCGTGGTGGTTTAGTTGCTAAGTTGTATGTGACTCTTGAGACCCCATGGACTATAGCCTGCCAGGCTCCTTTGTCCGTGAGCTATCCCAGGCAAGAATACTGGAGTGGTTTGCCATTTCCTTCTCCAGGGGATCTTCCCGATCCAGGGATTAAACCCACATCTTCTGCATTGCAAGTAGTTTCTTTAACAATAACAGAGTTAATATTTCAAAATATTTTTGAGACAATGGATGCTCATTAAGAAAAATTTAAAGTCACAGCTAATATATTTCTAATATCTTTATACTGCCTTTCACATTTCAAATAGCAGTTCTTTTGACTGACACTTAGACCTGGTCATCAGTGAGACAGACTCCACCAGTGTATGTCCAGTAGTGAATCTGTAGGAGTCCATACAAGTAGGCACCCAGCTTTTGGGACTGAGAGACCTCTTTAAAAGGTGAAGGAGAAATCTACATTGTATTTGTAGCCTGACTGGAGCTTTGTATTCCAACCTGATTATACAATTCTAAGGACTTCTCTGATGATTACAATGGACAAGTGTGTGTGCTTTAGTTGTTCAGTTGTGTCCACCTCTTTGTGACCCTATAGACTGTAGCCCGCCAGGCTCATCTGTCCATGGGGATTCTCCAGGCAAGAATACTGGAGTGGATTGCCGTGCCCTCCTCCAGGGGATCTTCCCAACCCAGGGATCGAACCCAGATCTCTTGCATTGCAGGCGGATTCTTTACCGTCTGAGCCACCAGAAGTGGTTTTTGTCAAATCTCCAAGGGGACTTTTTCTCTGAAATGGAATAAATCAGCTAAGTTTGCATACTGCCTACAAAAGGAAACACTGTCCCCTTTTTGTAACTTCCTACTGAGTTCATTTCAGTCACTCAGTTGTGTCAGACTCTTTGCAACCCCTTGGATTGTAGCCCGCCAGGCTCCTCTGTCCAAGGGATTCCCCAGGCAAGAATACTGGAGTGTGTTGCCATTTCCTTCCCAGGAGATCTTCTCAACCCAGGGACTGAACCCAGGTCTCCTGCATTGCAGGCAGATTCTTTACCTTTTGAGCCACCAAGGAACCCCTTTATTAGTGTTGATTTAGGCTAAAGGAAAAGAAAAAGAGGATGAGATTGAGATTGTTGGATGACATCACTGTCTTAATGGACATGAACTTGAGCAAACTCTGGGAGGTAGTGGAGATCAGAGAAGCCTGGCATGCTGCAGTCCATGGGCTCTTAAAGAGTCAGACATGACTTAGCAACTGAATAACAATGACAATTAGTGCTTAGTACAATAAATGTGGTGTGACTCATTAACAACACCTGAGTCATTTAATTTTATTACTTTTGACTCCTGTCTTTTGATTTACCAAATTCCCTTTTCTTAAATATAGTTTGAATCTGTTTTTATGAAATCACAAACTTTATTTGCTATTGTTTTTTTTTTAATAAAGAGAGTTGGTAAAATATGAAGATGGCAACTCTGAAAGCCGTTTGTATGCCCTCTGTGGAACTCTCTTATTCTCTCTTGATTCTAAATGATTCATTCTGCCGCTTGATGATTCCTGTCAAGAAAATCAATTATTTAGTGTTTTGGAGGTGATTGGCTTGCAGATAATCTTGTAATTTTGAGTACTTTTTGACCAGTTTCTGAAAACTGTAAATTATTTCAACACTTGCTGGAGTTGTAGTTGAGTTACTTAGATATTCAAAGATTAATAGACTATCAAAATTAGTAGGTATGGGCTCCATACTACACATTCATCTTCAGTTTTGTTGTTAAAAAATATTTCACCAAAGAAATTCTTATCTTGTACAGATGAAAGCCAGTTGTTTTCTTATGTGCCTTTCCTGGAGCTTAGGTCCCCACTGCTCCCTATCTCCTTATTTTCTTCTTCCCTCCCCCACGAACATTACACTTCGGTGTTTTAACTCTTTGATGAGAAGTTCGGTGTTTCTTAGTCTTAGGTAGAGTGTGAATAAAAGCATCTTAAGAATTGCTTTGTTTATTGATATGTAATATGCCACATACATAGTATACTTGCAATATTTCAAGACAAGGCAAGGCTCCTGGCTCTTCACCCTGGTTAACATCCCTGCAAATTACATCCATATAAAACTTACAGATCTGTGATAGCTGTTCAGGTAATATTTGCCCATCATTAAAAGGCAGCCACTGTTGATTACTGAGTTCAAAAGTATTTTGAAGAATCTATGATTTTACTCTATAAACAGTTTTATGGCTAGTCAGATGCAGTTTCATGTAACTTGTAATTCCTTGTTATGTATTTTTGAGATCAGTTTGAAAGATAGCAGTTTTAAAATAAAGTGGTCTAATAAGTAAAATCAGTGTTTAAATGTCTTCTTTTCCACTTTAGATATTGGTAAAATACTCAAGTTCTACCAAGAAGTTGTTTTTTTTTTTTTGTAAGAATGGCCTGTACTATGGTACTTATTATCTTTAACTCTTCCTCTTTTGAGCTTCATGTCCTAAAAGAAATTTTATGCCACTGTTTCATTTTACTTAATTCCTAATATTTAATTACTTCTACTTTAAACACATTTTCAGGCCATTAAAAAAATGAGGATCTCTCTTCCTCCCTCCCATCCTTCCTTCCTAGAAAAATTTAGCAAAGTACGGTGGAAAGAAAAACATGGAAGATTAGGAGGTGGCTGTAATACTCTTTCTGTCTGTAGTTTTTTATTTTAAAAGATTTTATTCTGATAAAAACAGTTAAGATATCTGCTCTTAAATCTTTAAGTGTATGGTAAAAGTATTGATAACTATGGTACAATGTTGTACAGCCAAACTATAGAACTTATTCATTGTGCTTAACTGAAACTTGATGCCCACTGGTTAGCAGCTCCTCATTTCCCCCTCCCCACAGCCCCTGGAAATCACTAATTTGCTCTGTTCCTCTATGTGTTTGACTGTTTTAGCTATCTGATTTTAAGTGGGATCATGTAGTTTTCCAGTTCATTCAGCCTGAGCTGTTTCCTCTTCCTGAAATTTATTTTCTCCCCCTCGGCATTGTTCAAAGTATGCTAATGTATTAACTCATTTACTATTTACCCACACAATAATGTTATTTCTCATTTTATACAAATAGGACCTCAGACATGTGAGAATGAATAACTTTCTGAAGGACATGCATTTAGTAAGTTGTGGAGGTGTCATTGGAACCCAGTGGTTTAGACCCAAAATTTGATCTCTTAAACACTGCACCATGCTTCTTTAAGCCAATGATAAGAATACCTGTCTACAGAGTTGGCCTGAGAAGTAAATGGGACAGACTGTACAAAGGTCTTAGGACAGTGCCTGCCTGGCATATAGTTAAATATAGAGTCAGTGTTAGCTACTAGTATTAAACTTTGATTTTAATAAGTCTAGCATATATCTTTCTCAGTAGTATAGTGCAAATAATATTTATAGATTGTAATGTAGGTTGTTTCATGAACTTATATATTTTATCAACCCCTTCTAAGTCCTAGGTTTCTTAGCTTTAGTTATACTGTACCTATAGTATACGTACATTAGCTGTAATATGCACTTCATAGTGGTTTTGTGAGTATTAAATTAGGTAGCATTATAGAAGAGTAACTTGGTACATTTAAATACCTAGTAGTGTTGGCTTACTCTGCTCCCT
The DNA here is from genome assembly GCF_023699985.2 of Odocoileus virginianus. Classification (NCBI taxonomy): domain Eukaryota; kingdom Metazoa; phylum Chordata; class Mammalia; order Artiodactyla; family Cervidae; genus Odocoileus; species Odocoileus virginianus. Next base: position 37,701,072 of record NC_069697.1, read on the forward strand.
TCTAAGATGTGAATTCCTTAAAGACAAGATCAGTGTTTTATTATTTTTGCATTCAAATAAGGGTATATCACAGCTCCTGGTGCATAGTAGGTATTTTGTAAATGCTTGTAGAATAAATGAATGAATTCTTTGAAAGGAGAAAGAACAGAAGGAAGGATATATGTATGGACATTTTTCTCCTGGAAGTAATTTTCTTCTAGAGAAAAAAGATCATTTGAAAGCCACTTGAATTTAAAAACTTAGATTTTAACTTTAAAATTAAAGGTTAAACTGTTCTGATATTTAATTCTCAAGTATTAGGCAGCCAAACCTGGCCACTTGAGGACTGAAGAATGGAAGAGAAAGTGGAGAGGCAAAGAAAGAATAAGAGACTTAGTAAGTACTATAGCTTCTCATAGCAAAATTCAGGCTTAAACTAAAGAAATCAGGGAAAACCACTAGGCCAGCCAGATATGACTTAAATCAAATCCCCTATGAATATGCAGTGGAGGTAATGAATAGATTCAAGGGATATTAAATCTGGTAAATGGTGTGCCTGAAGAATTATGGACGGAGGTCCATAATAGTGTACAGGAAGCAGAGAAGAAAACCATCCCACAGAAAAAGAAAAGCAGGAAGGCACAGTGGTTCTGAGGAGGCTTTACAAATAGCTAAAGGCAGAAGAGAAGCAAAAAGCAAGGGAGAAAGGGAAAGGTATATCCAACTAAATGCAGAGTTCCAAAGAATAGCAAGGAGAGACAGGAAGGCCTTCTTCAATGAACAGTGCATAAAACTAGAAGAAAACATCAGAAGGGAAAATACTAGATATCTCTTCTGGAAAATTGGAAATAATCAAGGGATCATTTTGCACAAAGATGGGCACAATAAAGAACAGAAATGGTAGAGACCTAGTAGATGCTGAAGAGATCAAGAAAAAATACATGGAGAACTGTACAGAAAAGATCTTAATAAACTGGATAACTAAAATGGTGTGGTCAGCCACCCAGAGCCAGACATTCTGGAGTGTGAAGTCAAGTGGGCCTTAAGAAGCACTCCTGTTAGTAAAGCTAGTGGATGTGATGGAATTCCAGGAGAGCTATTCAGAACCCTAAAGGATAATGCTGTCAAGGTGTTGGATTCAGTATGTCAGCAAATTCGGAGACCCAGCAGTGGCCACAGGACTATAAAATGTCAATCCTCATCCCCACTCCCGAGCAGGGTAGTGCTAATGAATGTCCTAACCATTGGACAGTTGCACTCCTCTCTCATGCTAGTAAGGTCATCGTAAAATCTTGCATGCTATGTTTTAGCATTATGTGAACCAAGAACTTCCCAGACGTCCAACCTGGGTATAGAAAAGGTAGTGGAACCAGAGATCAAATTGCCAGCATTTGCTGGGTCATAGGGAAAGCAAGGGAATTCCAGGAAAAACATCTACTTCTGTTTCAGCAACAATGCTGAAGCCTTTGACCATGTGAATCATAAAAAACTGTGGGAAGCTCTTAAAGAGAGGGGATTACCAGACTATCTTACCTGTCTCATGAGAAACCTGGATGTGAGTCAAGAAGCAAAAGTTAGAACCCTGTAATGGAACAACTGATTGGTTCAGGATCGAGAAAGAAGTATGACAAGGCTGCCTGCTGTCACTGTTTGTTTAACCTCCACTCTGAGCACATCATGAGAAATACTGGGCTGATTGAGTTACAAGCTGGAATCAAGATAGGCAGAAGCATCAACAACCTCAGATATGTGAATGATACCACTCTAATGGCAGAAAGTGAAGAGGAACTAAAGAGCCTCTTGATGAGGGTGAAGGAGGTGAGTGAAAGTGAAATATTAAAAAAAACTAAGATTATGGCATCTGGCCCCATTACTTCATGGCAAATGGTGGGGGTGGGGGGATGGTGGAAGTAGGGATAGATTTCATCTTCTTGGGCTCTAAAGTCTCTGTGGATGGTGACTGCAGCCATGAAATCAGAAGATATTGCTTCTTGGCAGGAAAGTGATGACAAACCTAGACAGTGTGTTGAAAAGCAGAGACATCACTCTGCCAACAAAGATTTGTATATGGTGTTCCCAGTGGTCATGTACAGTTGTGAGAGCTGGACCATAAAGAAAGCAGAGCACCAAAGAATTTATGCCTTTGAACTGTGATGCTGGAGAAGACTCCTGAGAGACCCTTAGACAGCAAGAAGATCAAGCTAGTCAATCTTAAGGGAAATCAACCCTGAATACTCATTGGTAGAACTGATGCTGAAACTGAAGCTCCAGTATTTTGGTCATCTGATTCGAACAGTCTTTTCATTGGAAAAGACCCTGATGCCGGGAAAGATTGAGGGTAGAAGGAGGAGAGGGCATTAGAGGATGAGATGGCTGGACGGCATCACTGATCTAATGGACAGGAACTTGGGCAAACTCTGGGAGATGATGAGGGAGAGGGGGGCCTGGTGTGCTGCAGTCCATGGGATCGCAAAGAGTAGGACATGACTGGGTAACTGGACAAAGTACTATAGGGATGTTACACTCTAAAACCCTAGATAACACTCTTTAGTAGTAGCTTCAGAGTCTTAGTACCATTGATCAGGGGTTTTGGAAATAGAATTAGATGATTAGCCTTTATTTTCAAAAAAAATAACTTGCACTTTGCTTGTGTGTCTTTGATAAATCCTTTTTGAATGGAACTGTAGCCAAAGGTGGTAGCGAGGGGCATGGAACGTTATTGATGTGTGTGTGTCTGTGTGTATGTGTGTGTGTGGTTGTATCACCAGTCGAGCAAACAACCTGGTATCTGATGAAATTAATCTGAGGACATATTCTCTGCATCCACCATCAGAGCTAAAGCAGCAGTTCAGAGTGAAGATAATGCGTTTTTAGGGTTGTTGTGATGTTCTATCTCAAGGCCTCACAATATTTCTTGGGATGCAGTAGTGAAACTTATTTCCTGAGACTGACTTTTAATAACTATGTAAGGGAAGTCTAGCTTGACAGGCCAGTCCCTTAACTTGGAGATATCCCCAGAAACACGGTGCAGTATTGAGTCAAGGGGACAAACTGGGATCCATCCATGGCTTTAGAGGCACAGCTGATCACACTGCCCATCAGTTGTGTCTGGGCAGTTATGTGTTCCTTGATCTCTCTGCTTGTGGACAAGAGGTAGCAGTGACTCCATTGTTTTTTCCTCTTAGTTTCTGTTTCGCTTTTAAGATTGAATTGTCTGGAATACCTTCTGCTATTGGAGTAAGGAAAAGCGAGTGGTATTGTTTGCCAGTGGGAAAAATGAAGTATTTCTTACCCATAGGAATGACACATGAGACCAGACATGTAACTTATTTGTGAGCCTCTCTTGTTTCTCAGTTCAGGTTGTTTCTGTCACGTTATTGATGACCACAGGTTAAGAAAATACGTGGCATCAAAGGAGACCACACTTTCTTTTATCATGGAAATGTTTACTTTTATTTATTTTTATGAATAGATAAAATCAGAAGTCTTTAAATTAAACTGTTTTTCAGAAAGATGTTAGCAGTTAGGAACAGGGAAATTAAGGAAAATATCACCTTTCTAGGCGACTTGCATTTTGACTGCCAATGTATCTGCTATTGGTGCCCGGGTGCCACTACTTCAGAAGTTTCCCAGTTTTTTGCCCTTGCTTGGAAGGCAGTGAAGGCAGCATGGAGTGGTGGAGTGGAGGGAACTTGGCATACGGAATTGTAAATCTTCTGCTATGGTCTTGTTTTTGTCTTTTGTTCGAATATGGGATTTTAACCACTCTGCGGTTGCTTTCTCCTTTGTAAAGTAAGAGTTTCATTAGGTTCTGGGTAGAGTTTCTTTTCGGAGAAGGCCATGGCACCCCACTCCAGTACTCTTGCCTGGAAAAGCCCATGGATGGAGGAGCCTGGTAGGCTGCAGTCCATGGGGTCTCTAGGAGTCGGACACGACTGAAGTGACTTAGCAGGAGCAGTAGCAGAGTTTCTTTTAACATAGGCACTTCATTGACCAGATGAGAGGAAGGAAAAAGGGGTACTGAGATGATCTGCCACCTATCAGGCCCCTTTCTCAGTGTGAAATGGACACAAAAACAGAGTGGTCAGGCCTTAGCAAGAGAGAGAGCTCAATTCTACTCTCATAAAATTACAAGTTGCCACATAGATAAATTCGTTATGAAAATGAGGCTTTAAGTCCAACCCTGTCCTGTGATACCTTTTTTTTCTTTTTCAGTCATCCTAAATCATTTTAATTTTTAACAAATTGCTGTTTCCCTTCACTGAGAATTGGTACTCAGTTCTTGATAGCTCTTCAATTGAATGAGCTCATTTATCTTGAGTTCTGTTATTTGAGTGAGCATTGTGAGAAACTTGCTTTGCTGGCTATTTGTGTATTTCTTATTAAGGCATCTTGTTGAAGCTGAAGAGTATGCTCTTTGAAAGTGTTTTTTCATGAAAAACTGTTGCATTGAAAAGTGGCTTTGTGTTTTCATAGACCGTACAAATCTAAGTCAACAGACATGGTTTCAAAGTAGTTATTGGTGGATAGAATGCACAGGTAAGTACTTGAGAGCCCAGTGCTTATAGTTTGAAGTGTTTTTAAGGATTAAAGATGGAGAAGAAAGCATGACCCATGTCTGGAGTTTCCCATTTGATTATTTTTTATGGTATCAGTATAAACTGAAGTTTTGCCATTATCTTGCCAGATGTGAACTTCTTCCTTAATTAGATACATTTAAATATATCAGTTAAAAGCACTTGGTCTAATGTTCACTATTCTTTATACTTGTTACTGATATTGTTGGAATGCTTTTTACTGCCTCTCAAATCCATATTTGTATATACTTTAAAGGAAAACAGCTGCATTTTAAAATATGATGAGTGATATCTAGTGCTGGTTAAAATGGAGCAATTAATCCTCTACATCCTGTCACTCCACTGATTATAGCTAAGAAGTCTGGAAATGATGCAAAACACAGTTGAGGACTGAAAAGTAAATGATAGTGGGCAAATGGAGGGGTGGAGGGTGGCTGTCAAAATTTTGAAGCCTAACTGGTATGGCAGTGAATTTACTGTTTGTTTTTTCCTCCTTAATCTGTGGCTTTCATCTGTGGGTGGGCTTTTTTCCCTCCTTTTCCTCTCCTGACCCTGCCTTCAGGCCAGCCTCAGTCACAGGCTGGGTTGCTGCTGTGGCGGCAGCGATGGTGTCGGCACCAGATGCGGAGAGAGAGCCCACGTTCTGCCTGGAGGAATCGGGAAAGGGGTCTTTGGACTCCAGAGAGTCTGTGAGCAAATTGCTGTTGCTTTTCTCTCTAGTTTCTCTTGCTACTTTGCCCAAGGGCTGTTCTAAATATGTGGAACGTTATGTTAGTATAAAAGAGTAAACTTCTGAGAGAAATCTTGAACTTCTAGACTGTATATTGTGAAGAAGGGACCCTGGGAGCAAGAGAGTGTTACGTAAATTTTGGAGAAGACAGACCTGAAAAGGGGAGCTCGTTCTTTGTGTGTAAATCAATACAAGTCCCAAGTTCACCCCTAAACTGCATATGCATGGATCAGTTATGCCCAAAGGGGCATGACAAAGGTTACTGAACTTTGGCGTAAACTACCATTCAAGTCCCAGACTATTCACTAAATAATCCCAATAACATCAGCTGTTGAAAACTGATTTAACATTGAACCATTTCCTGCAGAAGGCAGGACAGAATTTGTATTGACTACTTCCCTGGTAGCTCAGAAGTTAAAGAGTCTGCCTGCAATGCAGGAGACCCGGGTTCGATTCCTGAGTCAAGAAGATCCCCTGGAGAAGGAAATGGCAACCTACTCCAGTACTCTTGCCTGGAGAATCCCATGGAGGGAGGAGCCTGGTGGACTACAGTCCATGGGGTCTCAAAGAGTCTGACAGGACTGAAAGACTTCACTTCACTTCACTCAGACAAACAAACAAAGTGATCAGCATTTGCAAAAGGATTTTATCAGTATCCAGACTTGCAACATACTATTCAGTATATCTGGAGTATAATCCAAAATTACTCTCAAAGAAACCTGGGAGCTTTGACCAATTCTCAAAGGAAAAATTAACAGATGCTGATTGCAAGATAATCCAGAAAATGGGTTTGATCAGGCAAAGAATTTAAAACAGCATTTATAACCATAATCCAAGAGATAAACATGAATACTCTTAAATGGAAAGATAGATGTTCTCAGCAAAAACAAATGAAAACTCTAAAAAGAACCACATGAATATTTTATAACTGAAAGTTAACACTATCTGAAATTTAAAAAAGCAAAAAAAAAAAAAAACCTTTGCATAGATGTTTTAGCAGAAGGGAGAAAATAGATCTGTAGAAATTACTCAAATAATAGACATTATCCAAAAAAGAAAAAAAAAAAAAAGGATTTTAACTAATCCTAAGAGACCTACGGGACAATATTAGAGGTTCTAAAATTTATGACATCAAAATCCCAGAAGGAGAGGAAAAAAAGTTGGGTTCAGTAAAAAAGGAAAAGGTAATAGCTGAAAGCTTCTTAGAGTTGATAAAAGGGATAAACTTCTAGCTCTTCATGGATCATTACCTTGTCATGGCAAAGGAGCTTGTATAACTCAGTGAAGCAGGGCCCCCCAAGACAGACAGGTCATAGTGAAAAGTTCTGACAAAATGTGGTCTGATGGAAGAGAGAATGGCAAACTGCTCCAGTATTCTGGCTGTGATAACCCCATGAACTGTATAAAAAGCAAAAAGATATGACACCAAAGATGAGCCCCCCAGGTTAGAAAGTGTCCAGTAAGCTACTGGGGAAAAGCAGAAGACAGTTACTAATAGCTCCAGAAGGAATGGAGTGGCTGATCCAAAGCTGAAACGATGCTCAGTTGTGGATGTGTCTGCTGATGAAAGTAAAATCTGATGCTGTGAAGAACAGTATTGCATAGGAACCTGGATTGATAGGTCCATGAATCAAGGTAAATTGAATATGGTCAAGCAGGAGATGGCAAGAGTGAACATCAACATCTTAGGAATCAGTGAACTAAAATGGACAGGAATGGGCAATTTTAATTCAGATGACCATTGTATCTACTGCTGTGGACAAGAATCCCTTAGAAAACATGGAGTGCCCTTCATAATCAACAAGAGAGTCCAAAATGCAGTACTTGGGGGCAGTCTCAAAAATGACAGAATGATCTCTGTTCAATGCCAAGGCAAACCATTCAGTATCACAGTAATCCAAGTCTATGCCCCAAACACTAATGCCTAAGAAACTGAAGTTGAATGGTTCTTTGAAGACCTACAAGACCTTCTAGAACTAACACCTAAAAAAGATGTCCTGTTCATCATAGGGGGTTGGGATGCAAAAGTAGGAAGTCAAGAGATACCTGGAGTAACAGGCAAGTTTGGCCTTGGAGTACAAAATGAAGCAGGGCAAAGAGCACAGAATTCTGCCGAGAAAATGCACTGGTCATAGCAAACACCCTTTCTCAACAACACAAGGGACAACTTTACACATGGATATCGACCATTTATTTCACCAATGGTCAATACTGAAATCAGATTGAAGTACTCATATATGCATGACCATAACATGTTTGAATCTCAAATCTATTAAGGGGATAAATCAGACTCAAAGACTACATATTGGATAATAACATTTATATGACATTGTAGAGAAGGTAAAATTATAGGGATGTCAAACCCTAAGTCACTAGGTGTGGGGCTGCTGTTCAACTGCAAATAGACAGCACAAAGGAAAGCTTTATGACGGTGGAAATCCTCATCTTAACGGTGGTGGTGGTTACATTGCTGTATATTTATCAAAATTCAAAGAACTGTATACTAAATGGGGCAAATGTTATATAAATTTAAAAGTAGTTTTTATTCTCTTTTATACAAATGAGGGAATTGAAACTTAGAGATGTTAAAGAAAGTTTTAAACTAATAATAAGTGGTAGCTGCTGCTGCTGCTGCTAAGTCGCTTCAGTCGTGTCCGACTCTGTGACCCCATAGACGGCAGCCCACCAGGCTCCGCCGTCCCTGGGATTCTCCAGGCAAGAACACTGGAGTGGGTTGCCATTGCCTTCTCCAATAAGTGGTAGAGAGAGCCCTTATTTCTTTTCTCCTAACTATGGATTTTTTTAGTCTCGGCAGTATGATTTATTAGACTGGATAGTTCTTTGTTGTAAGGAGCTATCTTGAGCATCACTATCTGTGACTTATACATATATGTAACTAGAAGGTGGTCTGTATTATAGTTGGTGATATTTAAATATTCATTTTCCATTTATTTCCAGTCTGGAGGGAAATCTAAGTCAAGTACTCTTTCACTTGAATACTTGATTGAGAAGATTGACATTTAAGGAGAGATACAGAATCACTGTTCAATAGGGCCTCATTGGATGGTTTAACTTTACTGGGGTGACTAATGTCCAGGTGATGGCTCTCAATTTTCAAGTCTATAAATTTGATTTTTCTCCCAGTTCTTATTGGGAGTTTGAAAGCAACAATTCTTCATTGCTTGGTCTTCTTTATGGTCCAACCTTCATGTCTCTACATAACCACTGGAAAAACCATGGCTTGAAAGTGATGTCTTTGCTTTTTAATGTGCTATCTAGGTTTGTTATAGCTTTCCTTCCAAGGAGCAAGTGTCTTAATTTCATGGCTGCAGTCACTGTCTGCTGAGATTTCAGAGCCCAAGGAAAGAAAGTATGTCACTGCTTCCACTTTTCCCCCTACTATTTGCCATGAAGTGATGGGACCAGATGCCTTGATCTCAGTTTTTTGGATGTTGAGTTTTAAGCCAACTTTTTCACTCTCCTCTTTCATCCTCATCAAGAAGAGGCTTTTTAGTTCCTCTTCACTTTCTGCCATTAGAGCGGGGTCATCTGCATATCTGAGGTTGTTGATATTTCTCCCGCAGTCTTGATTCCAACTTGTGATTGATCCAGACTGGCATTTTGCATGATGTACTCTGAATATAAGTTAAATAAACAAGGCGACAGTATACAGCCTTGATATACTCCTTTCCCAATTTGGAACCAGTTCATTGTTCCATGTCCAGTTCTAACTGTTGCTTCTTGACCTGCATATAGGTTTTTTAGGAGACAGGTAAGGTGGTCTGGTATTATAGTTGGTGATATTTAAATATTCATTTTCCATTTACTTCCAATCTGGAGGGAGATCTACCAAGTCAAGTACTCTTCCACTGCTGTTTTTTTCAGGGAATTCTTTAACCTTTCAATGCCGAAAGCATATGGACAAGTCTTCCACTTTGGCATCTTTTGTTCATCCTAGGTTTCATGCAGACCAATTGGCATTCTGTTAATATACTTGTTGTTCAAACTAATAATAATACGACTGATTAGTTTACATCAGATTCCATTCATGCCTTTCTGAGGGCACCTTATCGCCTTGATTTATAATAGCTTTGGTGTTAGAAAACCTTCAATAAAGAATGTGTTTATAAACCTTGTCTTAGAGAAGGAAGCCATAATAATAATAGCTCTTGTATAATGATTACAAATGGCTCTCTTAAACTGATTACATTTAAGTAATAATGAGCTTTATAAAATTAGTGGTGCACAATAATGATTTAATATGAAACTGTTGATGAAATTCAAGACTTAAAAAGTTATAGCAAGTAAAGAACATGTGAGTGATGCCTTCTTTGAAAAAAAAAGTTTAAATGGCAAATGATTAGGAGATTTGAAAACATGAGCTGTTTGCTAAGTGGTTAAGAAACTATTGAAAGAAACTACTTTCTGTGGAAGATAGGCATCATTCTTTCCTCTTCTCACCACAGTTCATGTATAATTATTATATTCTACATTTCCATTGTAGCAATATAGCATCTCCAGACACTTTTTAAAAAAAATTGAAGTATTGTTGATATACAGTGTTGTGTTTTAGGTGTATAGCAAAGTGATTCAGTTATTCATATATGTGTATGTATGTGTACATTTTTATATATGTATGTATGTGTATATATATCTTTTTCAGATTCTTTTCCCTTGTAGATTATTATAAATATTGAGTATAGTTCTCTGTGCTGTATGGTAACTCCTTGTTGGTTATTTATTTCATATATAGTAGTGTGTATATGTTAATCTCAAAGTCCTAATTTGTTCCTCCTCACCCGCTAACTTTCACCTTGGGTAACCATAAACTTGTGTTCTCTGTCTTGTAAAGAAGCTCAATTGTATCACTTTTTAAAAAGATTCCACACATAAGTGCTATCATATGATATTTGTCTTTATGTGTCTGGCTTACTTCACTTAGTATGATAATCTCTAGATTAATCTATGTTACTACAAATGGCATTATTTCATTTTTTTTATGGCCGAGCAATATTCCATTGTTTATTTATACCATATCTTCATTATCCATTCATCTGTAGATGGCAATTTAGATTGCTTCCAAGTCTTGGCTATTGTAAATAGTGCTACAGTGAACACTGGGGTGAATGTATCTTCAAATTGTAATTTTTTCCAGATGTATGCTCAGAAGTGGGATCCACAGATCATATAGTAACTCTATTTTTAGTTTTTTAAGGAACCTCCATATTGTTCTCTAAAGTGGCTGTACCAATTTACATTTCTACCAGTAGTGTAGGAGGGTTCCTTTTTCTCCACACCCTCTCCAGCATGCACTGTTTGTAGATTATTTGGTGACGGCCGTTCTGATCATATGAGATGATATCTTGTAGTTTGGCCTTTCTCTAATAATCAGAAATATTGAGCAATTTTCGTTGTGTGCTTGTTGGCCATCTGTATCTCATTTTTGAATAAATTTCTATTTAGATCTTCTCCCCATTTTTTTTTTAGTTTTGAAATAATATTGAGCTGTATGAGCTGTTTATATTTTAGAAATTAATTCATTGTTGATAGCATTTTTTACAAATATATTCTCCAAGTTCCTGGGTTGTCTTTTCTTCTTTTTTTTTAAATGGTTTCCTTTGCTGTGCAAAAGCTTTTGAATTTAATTTGGTCCCATTTGTTTATTGTTGTTTCTATCTTCATTACTCTGGGAGGTGGTACCCAAAAGGTAGTGCTGCTATTTAGGTCAGAGAATGTTCTTTAATCCATATTGAGTTTATTTTTGTATATGGTGTTAGAGAATATTCTACTTTCATTTTTTTATATCTAGCTCTCCTGTTTTCCCAGCATCACTTATTGAAGAGACTATCTTTTTTTCTGTTATCTATTTTTGCCTCTTTTGTCATAGCTTAATTGGCCATAGGTTTGTGGGTTTATTTCTGGGCTTTCTATCCTGTTCCATTGATCTGTATTTCTGTTTTTATGCCAGGGCCATAATATTTTGATTTCTGTAGCTTTGTAGTGTAGCCTGAAGTCAGGAAGCATGATTCCTCCAGCTTTATTTTTCTTCCTGGAGATTGCTTTTGCTATTCGGAGTCTTTTGTGTTTCCATACAAATTTTAAGATTACTTGTTCTAGTTCTGTGAAAAATGCTGTTGATAATTTAATAGTGATGGATATTGACTCTGTAGATTACCTTGGGTAGTATAGTCACTTTAACAGTATCAATTCTTGAAGCCCAAGACCACGATATATCTTTACATCTGTTTGTGTCATCTTCATTTCCCATGATCAGTATCTTATAGTTTTTGGAGTATAGGTCTTTTTCCTCCTTCAGTTCAGTTGCTCAGTCATGTCTGACTCTTTGCACCCCCATGAACCACAGCACGCCAGGCCTCCCTGTCCATCACCAACTCTTGGAGTTTACCCAAACTCATGTCCATTGAGTCGGTGATGCCATCCAACCATCGTATCCTCTGTCATCTCCTTCTCGTCCTGCCCTCAATCTTTCCCAGCATCAGGGTCTTTTCCAATGAGTCAACTCTTTGCATCAGGTGGCCAAAGTAGTGGAGTTTCAGCTTCAACATCAGTCCTTCCAATGAACATCCAAGACTGGTCTCCTTTAGGATAGACTGGTTAGATATCCTTGTAGTTCAAGGGACTCTCAAGAGTCTTCACCAACACCACAGTTCAAAAGCATCAGTTCTTTGGCGCTCAGCTTTCTTTATAGTCCAACTCTCACACCTGTACATGACTACTGGAAAAACCATAGCTTTGACTAGATGGACCTTTGTTGACAAAGTAATGTCTCTGCTTTTTAATATGCTGTCTAGGTTGGTCATCACTTTCCTTCCAAGGAGTAAGCGTCTTTTAATTTCATGGCTGCAATCACCATCTGCAGTGATTTTGGAGCCCCCCAAAATAAAGTCAGCCATTGTTTCCACTGTTTCTCCATCTATTTGCCATGAAGTGATGGGACCGGATGCCATGATCCTAGTTTTCTGAATGTTGAGCTTTAAGCCAACTTTTTCACTCTCCTCTTTCACATTCATCAAGAGGCTTTTTAGTTCTCCTTTGCCTCCTTAGGCAGATTTTATTTGTAGGGATTAAAAAAACAATTGTGATACAATGGTTAGTGGGATTGTTTCCTTAATTTTTCTTTCTAATATTTTCTTATTAATGTATAGAAAAATTTCTGCATACTAATTTTGTATCCTGCAACCTTACTGAATTCATTGATGAGCTCACTTTTTGGTAGCCTCTTTAGGATTTTTTATGTATAGTATCATATCACCTGCACACAGAATTTTGCATCTTCTTTTTCCAATTTTGATTTCTTTTTTCTCTGACTTGTTTCTTCATATTGCTTAAGATATATATATATATGTGCAAAATCTATATCATTGACAAAATTAATAGTTCATCTTATTGAAGGTTTATAAAAGAGAATTAACTTTATTACTAAATACCATAAAAATTATTCAGAAACATTAAATGAATAATATATAATTTCTTTTGTTAATTTGTATATACTTTTCTGAATATAATATTTCTGTTAGTGGATACCATAAAGACTTGGAGATCGTAGATAAACCTATTTTTCTCTGTTTCCTGTCTCTCTCTTCCTTTCAGCAGATTAGTACTGTGCTGTGCTATGCTTAGTCCTTCAGTCTTTTCTGACTCTGTGCGACCCCATGGACGGTAGTCTGCCAGACTCCTCTGTCCATGGGAATTCTTCAGGCAACAATTCTGGAGTGGGGTGCTATTTTCTACTTCAGGGGATCTTCCCAACCCAATGATCAAACCCACGTCTCTTGCATCTTCCATATTGACAAGTGAATTCTTTACCATTGTGCCACCTGGGAAGCCAGTGGTCACATATGGATGAGGTGTAAGTGGCAGAGGTGTAAATTGAATATTGTCTGTTAGGGAAATCCATATACTTTGCTCTCTCCATATACGACTATGTGATTTGCTTAATAGCTAAGTTGAATTAATTTCCATAGGAATATTAAAATTAAGTCTTAAGGATTGTTAAGTCTCATGATTCTAGAAGAAAAGAAGCTTTTTAAAATTCAACTTAAGGAGTTAGCTTTTCATAATTATGCAGTTGTGATATAATCGTTCATTAAGATGTAATAATTTTCTTTACATTAGGTTACCTCTTTTTTACTTCAAGCCTAGAAGTTTGATGAAAATGCCTGGCAAATCCAGTAATCTTTGCCTCCTATGAATTTAAGAGTGTTTCTTATTGTTAGTATTCATTTCACACCTACTATTATGCATTATTATTAATTGTATGTTTTGTATCTCAAGCTATATTACAGTTCTCTTTATTTAGGCATCTTATAGTATGTATTTGATATTTTCTGAATGAGTGATTATTATTGCTCACTAATATCTTACTTTTGTTTTGAAAACATGCGGGTCACCTTCTCACAGTGAATGTTTATTAGGTAGAGTTTGAAGGAGCTGAGAGCCTTTTCTATTCTGTCATTTCCTAAAAGAGTGCATGTTATTTCCTTGACTGGATCTCATATAGTATTCACTTTTCCATTACAGTAGTTATATTGGAGTTAAGCGAGATTGGAAGAAACGTCAGTGGATTTGTTTTATGGCTGACTTTGGAGCCATTACCTGAATGTTATACTCAGTACAGGTTGTTTTTCCAGTCACTGCTTTAAATATTATGATGCACAGGCCTAAAACTTTCTGGCCAGGCCTCTTTACCTGGAGGCTTATTCAAAGGACTCAAAATTATTTAATAAATAATCTTAAATGTCTGCATTTAGTTACATCCATTAGATGGCTCCTTTTAATTTGTGTGTATGTGTGTACATGTGTGTGCTATCTTAAATTGTTTTCAATGTGTAAATTTCTTAAAACATTTTGAAAAGTGGAGCAAATGTAAATATTTTTAGACACACTGTTGGGCTACATGAGCATGAATATTCAGATCAGATGGTCTTGCCATTTACTGGCTGTGTGACCTTGGGTGTTTTGTTTACTTCATTCAGGCTTCTGATTCCTTAGTTAGTTCTGTTATAGAGCTAACAATGCTTATTCCAGAGTACAGTTGTGAGAATTAAAATGAAAGCATATATATAAAACCAGGCTCATAGTAGATGTTCAAGAAATCATTATTAATCATCTCCTGATTTACGTCACCTTCACTGTGGTTAAATTTTGTAATATACTATCACAATTAAATATTCCTATCCTCTTAAAATAATTTGGCTGTTTAGGTCACTTCAGATTGCAATGGAGAAGTTAGAAGGTGTCTATGCCATATAGAATTTTAGGGAGCTTCCCTGGTAGCTCAGATGGTAAAGCATCTGCCTGCAATGTGGGAGACCTGGGTTCAATCCCTGAGTCAGGAAGATCCCCTGGAGAAGGAAATGGCAACCCATCTCTAGTACTCTTACCTGGAAAATTCCATGGATGGAGGAGCCTGGTAGGCTGCAGTCCATGGGATCGCAGAGTCAGACACAACTGAGCAACTTCACATCTTCAGTAGATAGTTAGCAGTATTTTTTAAATAATCAGGTTTTGAGTAGTAGCAGAGAGATCTAACTGTGTTAATAAAATAGCCAGAAGAATCTATAGTTATTGTATAACCTCAGCACTTTATTTTCATGATGATAATCCTGTTTATGTTGCCTACTATGGGCTACGGTTCCTTTCATTTTTTCTTTCTGGTCTCACTTAAATATTAGTTCTCCACTTACTCGTTTTTTTGAGCTAGACTTTATACTTTTAAAGATTGAGTGTTATGATATCATGGTATCATCAGTGATGGTATACACTGAAAACAAACCACTGAGCTTTGTAAAATAGTATTACATTGCACATAAAAAAGAGGGGATTGTTTTGTCATTTAATTATAAAGATGTCAGTGTTTAAGTTTTTAGGGAAAAAGTATTTTTCTTTGAAATAATTTTTACATTCAAGTTTCATGAATTTTGATTTACTAAATTAACCATCAAAGTACAGATTTTTGAAGGGTTTCTGATAATATGACAGTGATTCATCATGATTTCTCCTATTGCTTCTCACTGCTAACACTTTAGTATTTTACAATAGCATCAAATAGCATCTTGATAGAATGTTAATAGTCTCGATTAAATATTCTGTTGTATTTGTTGTGATGGAAACAGTATACTGATACACTGTTATGAGATATAATAAACTTGTAATGGATTCCATTTTGGTAATTTTAATAAGCAGAAAGCTGTAGGACACTTAATTGGATTGAGATTCTCTTGATCATGAAAAGAAATTCTTTGTGCTGTGGGAGTCTGTTAGCTTTTTTTAGAACCATTGTCATATATATTCTTTCCTTCCTTCTTTTATCAATAAACAGTTACTTCACCCTAGATATTTTCATTTAAGTTGAAATGGGAGAAAATTGCATTTATTATTTGTTTTTTAAACGTTAAAAATTTAAGACCACTCAATTATAAGAAATGGACTTGATATTAAATTATATTTATAACAGATATTGAAGGTTTTTTTCAAACAAAGACCACAAGAGTAAAATAACCCAGTGTTTGACATGCGTTGCATAAATACTCAATGCTTGGTTTTATCAAAAGGAATAAAAAACAGTTCATGAAATTAGAGTCATTATTTTTATAAGTTAAGTTGAATAAAACAAGATGAAGTTAAGTCAATAACATTTTTGGAGTTACACACCTTATTTAATCTATCCTCTTTGATTTTCTGATTGGAATCATTTCTCCAGTTGTAAATAGCCCAGGCTTAGTAGTCCAAGTGAATGTGTGTGCCTATTGTCATGTCTTAGCTTTGGCATTTCTACAATTAGTATGGAAGTTGCTGGCAAGCGTCTGGGTGAATGTTTTGATGTACTGACTTAGAAGTGGAAGAATAAAAACCCTTTTCACAGCTGCTGTGTGATTCTGAACCGAGACATAGAAGCTGGTTTTTTTTTTTTTTTTCCCAGTTTTATACTAATTTAGGTATATAGACATCATGCTTCAAATGAATTGTTGGCCAGGATAATTCCTTTTTCTATTGTTTATCTAAGGGAGAGCAAATTTGGGTTTCAAGTAAATATTGGGACGGTTTGCTTGTGAAAGTTCCAGAGAGTACTCCTGGAACTGAATTTTCTCTCTTTTGGCTTTTGGCTTTAAAAATTGAAATGTTACAAATTGTGGAACGATCTATAATCTACAAAATTAACTGAGAGTTTTTTAGTGATTGAAATGTATAGATTTATCTCATTCATTGAGATAAAATAAGTTATTTAGAGAGATTGATGAAAGGAGGTCTATATAAAAATTGTTAAATAGATACTGGAAAATGGTAATTTTATCTGCATTTAACTAGCTGACTATTGACTTTTTCAGTAAATATCACTTTAAAAATGAAGAACAGTGAGTTTTTACTCTTGCATCAATCACCAAGTTCTCATAAAGATAGATAAAGCAAGATACATATATAATTCAAGTTTTCAAATGGAAGACTTTTCTCTAACTTTAGTGTCTAATTAGTATAGTGTTACACACAGAGATTTTAGGAAACTTTTCTTACTCAAAATGAATTTGAATGTTTATCTTAAACTCTTTAAATTTTGTTTCCTAAGCTTACTACTTCTTGAAAACATGAAATCCAAAGACATACAGATGGCTAACAAACACATGAAAAGATGCTCAACAGCACTCATTATCAGAGAAACACAAATCAAAACCACAATGAGGTACCATTACACGCCAGTCAGGATGGCTGCTATCCCAAAAGTCTACAAGTAATAAATGCTGGAGAGGGTGTGGAGAAAAGGGAACCCTCTTACACTGTTGGTGGGAATGCAAACTAGTACAGCCACTATGGAGAACAGTGTGGAGATTCCTTACGAAACTGGAAATAAAACTTCCATATGACCCAGCAATCCCACTCCTGGGCATACACACCGAAGAAACCAGATCTGAAAGAGACATGTGCACCCCAATGTTCATCGCAGCACTGTTTATAATAGCTAGGACATAGAAGCAACCTAGATGTCCAATGGCAGGCAAATGGATAAGAAAGATGTGGTACATAATACACAGTGGAGTATTACTCAGCTATTAACAAGAATACATTTGAATCAGTTCTAATGAGGTGGATGAAACTGGAGCCTGTTATACAGAGGGAAGTAAACCAGAAAGAAAAACACCAATACAGTATACTAATGCATATATATGGAATTTGGAGAGATGGTAATGATAACCCTATATGTGAGACAGAAAAAGAGACACAGATATATAGAACAGTCTTTTGGACTCTGTGGGAGAAGGCGAGGGTGGGATGATTTGAAAGAATAGCATTGAAACATGTATATTATCATATGTGAAACAGATCACCAGCCCAGGTTGGATGCATGAGACAAATGCTCAGGGCTGGGGCACTGGGAAGACCCAGAGGGATGGGATGGGGAGGGAGGCGGGAGGCGGGAGGGGGGCCCAGGATGGGGAACACATGTACACTCATGGCTGATTCATGTCAATATATGGCAAAAACCACTACAATATTGTAAAGTAATTAGCCTCCAAATAAAATAAATTATATAAAAAGAAAACATGGAAACCCAGTGTAATTTTTTCCTAGGAATATGAAAGATTATAGTAAAGTTTAGGTTCAGTTTAACCATTAGTTTTTATTCTAAACTTACTCCTAAAGTAGTTTAGAGCTAACTTTTTAATTTTGTTTTTATTTACAAATACATTTTCCTCATTTTTCCTGAAAAATCTTCAAATATGTAAAATAAAGCATGCTTTTTCCTTTCTGTTTTTTGTACCAATATTCAGTATTTTTTTCTTTATATGATCACTGTATTTATAAACTATGGATCTTTTGCTTTCTCTTTTGATACTACAAAAGTAAGAAACCAAATTTAGTGTTTTGTTTGTGGATCTGATGGATCTTTAGTAATCTCAATTTCTGGTCAGGGTGCTGCCTTCTTTTATTAGTTGGCTAAGTTAAACTGAAAATTTGAAGGTCTCATTACAAAACAGTAGCCTCGTTATAAACTTTATAGGTTTGCTCTTTGGAATGTATTTCTTTAACTCAGCTCGTATTGATACAGTGAAAGGTAGGGGTTCAGTTTCACATTTTAACATGAGGATGGCCAGTTATGTCACCATGATTTGGTCAAAGGTCCATCTTTTCCCCTTGACTTACAGTACCTCTGATTTACAGTAAGTCCCCTGCACACGAACCTACATACCTGTGTGTTGCATGTGCACACGAATCTACATACGTGTGTTTGCATGTCCAATCATGTAAGTTAGTTCACGTGCCTGGTGTACATTGTCAGATGTGTGCATCCTCTACAAGGAGATGGGCTTTTGTGTACCTTACTGTATAGTAAAGTAGTACAGTATAGTAATGTATTATACTATGTTAGTATATAGTATACTGTATTGGTTACTAATTGCTGTATTCTCTCAGCATACTGAAAATACCATTTTACTGTCTTTTAGTTTCCATTGTTGCTGGCAAGAAGTCAGCTGTCATTTAACAAAGAAGTTCTGATGTTAATTAGAAGATTGGAGATGGCCAAATACTGTCATATTTTTTCTTTCAACTTTGCATTTCCAAAGAAACTAGTTATACATGAGAATTTCCCTTCTCATGTCTCTGATCCCCTCCCAGAAGTATGAAGAAAAACACAGGCTTAAAGTTGAGACATAACTGAAGAAAAGAAACTTCAGGACTTGGGGGATCTTTTCCAAGACAAATGTTAATAAAAGGAAGTTTTTAAATTCTTTTTCATTTAAAGTTACTTATATAAAAGTTTCCATCAAATTGAAATTAGTCATTTGAAACTGGATTTAAATGATATGTAGCTATATGTCTCTTTTTTGGTCATCTACTCAGTCATCCTTCTACATCTGTCCCTTGTCTCTCTCTATCATATGTCTTTCTACCTACTCTGCCTTCTCTTGAAGGGGATAAGTAAATATTAGCCCACTGAAATATGGTATTGACATGTTTATAGATAAGGGATTTTGCAAAATGCAATTCAAAAAGGCTAAGAATGAGCTAGGTATTTTTATTATTAAATTATTCAAGTAAAATGTGAGTAGCATCAGGGGTAAAAGTCATCTTACCTTATCTTTTGATTTTTTGTCAAGGAGTTCGAGGTCACCACTTCTTTTCTGGCTGTGTCAGTGTCACAAAACTGCTAGAATAGAAATAAGACAATTTCAGAGTTGACGCCACATAACTTGTATCAAACTGTGTTTGACTACTGAGTCAGAGCTGCCATTAGTTGTTCAAGTAGAGTGAAAAGATGTTTATAAGCCGTGGAACGTAATATGGGATTAACTTAAATGAACCTTTTTCTAAAGCTAGCTATTTTCATAGTCTTCTAGCTTGTCATTATTTCTCATATCACTTGGAGTCTAACAGTGTTAGTCTGGTGTCTTGCTTATCGCCTTTTATAAATGTTAAGGATTCATCTACTCTCTTTAGACCCTACAAGAAAAAAAAGCACTGCAAAACATTGATATATGTTTCACAGTGACTGGCTCCTACAATTTCAAAGAAACAGCCTAATGATACTAGAGTTATGTGTATATTCCTTATATACTAAAGAACAAAACATGGAGTTGGTTATAAAAATAATCTTGACTCTATGCCAGACAGAACGTAAGGATCTTCCCTCTCCTTCACTCCATTTTCGTTTATCATTAGTGAGATTTAGCTTCCTTATAAAATGATACAGAACTTGAGCTCCTAAACGCAGACTCTGTTTAATGTTAGTGCGGCTCTAATTCTTATCATTGCTCTTTAACAAACTTCCATTTTCTATTTCTTGGACAATAACTGCAAAAAATGTACATGTAGTAGATAATTCCCTATTTTATAGTATTGAAATAACAGGGAGTGAAAGCAAAGTTGGCTATGTTACCCATCAAAATTTAGAAATTTAAAATAGAAACTCCCATGATTATCATGGATTATCATTGAAGAGTCTGAGGAAGTAAGTGTATGTCATTGGAGAGCTTAAAAAAATGTGCTCCTTTCCTGTGCACTTTTATTTGGTTAAGATTTTACCACTCACATTAATTTTTGAATATAAACAGCATAGGGATTGGAGAAGGCAATGGCAACCCACTCCAGTGTTCTTGCCTGGAGAATCCCAGGGACAGGGGAGCCTGAATGGGCTGCCGTCTATGGGGTCGCACAGTCAGACCCGACTGAAGCGACTTGGCAGCAGCAGCAGAGGGATATACATATGATCTAGATAGATAATATTAGAAGAGGTTGGGAAAGATAATATCTCTTGGTGGGTGGCTTATGTGATTTTTACTACTTAAAAAAATTTTTTTTTCCATTTATTTTTATTAGTCCATTCAGCCTACTTTTTAGAGACACAGGAAATCATTAATAGAGATCGTGGGTAATAAAGATGGACATTATGTTGCTCTATGAATCTATGCCTGATTGAACTTTTTTTTTTTAAAGCAGAAATTTTAGTTTAATAATTATTCAAGCTTAGTGTTCTAACCAGATAAAATGTTCAGCAGTTGTTACCAAGTTCTGGCACAGGAAAAGGACAGTTAATGCTTTGAAGTGGTTATCAGACAAACTCCATAAATCTTTCTATGTAGCTGAATAAACGTGTTGCTTAGAACTGGTGACAGAGCTGAGTCATAGAATAGTTAAGTGAGCACTCAGCGGCATCCTTTTTCAGGTGTATTTCTGTAGCCAAGCTAAGTGAGGGTCAGATTTCCTGAGCTTCCATTGTGGTTGTTGTTGAGTTGCTAAGTTATGTCCGACTCTTTATGACCCCAGGGACTGCGGCATGCCAGGCTTCCCTGTCCTTCACTGTCTGCCAGGGTTTGCTCAAATTCATGTCCATTGAGTTGGTGATGCCATCTAACCATCTCATCCTCTGCCTCCCTCTTCTCGTTTTGCCTTCAGTCTTCCCAGCATTAGAGTCTTTTCTAATGAGCTGGCGCTTCGCATCAGGTGGCCAAAGAATTGGAGCTTCAGCTTCAGTCCTTCCAAGAATATTCAAGGTTGATTTCCTTTATAATTGACTAGTTTGATCTCCCTGTAGTCCAAGGGACTCTCAAGGGACTTCTCTAGTACCACAATTCAAAAGCATCATTTCTTTGGCTCTCAGCCTTCTTTATGGTCCAGCTCTCACATCCGTTCATGACTACTGGAAAAACTGTAGCTTTGACTATATGGACCTTTGCTGGCAAAATTGTATCTCTGCTTTTTAATATGCTGTTTAGGTTTGTCATAGCTTTCCTTCCAGGGAGCAAGTATCTTGGAATTTCATGGTTTCAGTCACCATCAGCAGTGATTTGGAAACTCAAGAAAATAAAATATGTCACTGCTTCCACTCCCCCCCCCCCCGCCCCGCCCCTGCTATTTGCCATGAAGTGACGGGACAGATCTTAGTTTTCTGAATGTTGAGTTTTAAGCCAGCTTTTTCACTCTCCTCTTTCACCCTTACTGACGCTCTTTCAGTTCCTCTTCATTTTCTGCCGTTAGAGTGATATTGTCTTCATTTCTGAGGTTGTTGATATTTCTCTCTGCAGTCTTGATTCCAGCCTATGATTCATCCAGCCCAGCATTTTGCATAATGTACTCTGCATATAAGTTAAATAGGCAGAGTGACAATATACAGCCTTGTCTTACTCCTTTCCCAGTTTTGAACCAGTCAGTTGTTCCATATAAGGTTCTAGTTGTCGCTTCTTGACCTGCATACACGTGTCTCAGGAGACAGGTAAAGTGGTCTGGTATTTCCATCTCTAAAGGTTTTGCTGTTGTTAATTTCGGAGATAGTTTAGAAATTGTTTCAAAATTAGTAAATTGATGACTTATTTTCTGAAATAGTTCTTGTTCGACAATGTCTTTCACATGCTTACTCCTGAAAGACTAGCCAGAATACACTTTGATCATAACATTTTCTCCTTAAATTTTGCACTTGTTTCTATATGGTATTTTATGTTTTATATTTTATTATTTTGTCTGTAAGCTTTTTTTTTTTTCCTTCTGCTTCTCCGTAAGAAAGGACTCCCCTGGTGGCTCAACGGTAAAAGAATCCACTTGCATTGTGGGAGATACAGGTTCAACCTTTGGGTTGGGAAGATAGCCTGGAGAAAGAAATGTCAAGCTACTCCAGTATTCTTGCTGGGAAATCCCATGGATGGAGGAGCCTGGCGGGCTACAGTCTGTGGGGCCATGAAGGAGTCAGGCGAGACTTAGTGACCAAACACCAACAATAGATCCATAAGAAAAGTCATCAATTTTAGTTAATCTTGCAAATCAGAGCATAGGTGACTGTTATTACCTACCCCTTTGCTGATTTAGTTTTTTATAATTGTTTCTTTTTCAGAAATATCTTTTATCATTTTAATTTCCTTTTAAATGGAGTTATATAATTGACTTTATAACTCAGGTACAATTAATATCAAGAGTACAACATAATTATTTTATGTTTATAGATACTGCAACATGATCACCACAATAAGTTTAATTAACATCCATTACCACACATAGACACAAAATTGTTTCCCCTTGTGATGAGAACTTTTAATATTCAGTATGTAAGCAACTTTCAATTATATGATAAGATGTTGTCTAGTCACCATGCTGTCCATTATTTTCCCATGACTTATTTATTTTCTGGAAGTTCTGCAAGTTTGTACCTTTTGATTCCGTTTATCCATTTCTCCCACTCCCAACAGTTGACCCTGGCAATCACGAATCTATTCTCTGTATCTATGAGCTTGGTGGTGTTTTTTTTTATAACTCCACATATAAGTGAGATTATATGGTATTTGTTTTAATCTGTTTTAGTATAATGCCGTCAAAGTCCATTCATCTTGTCCATTTCATTCTTTTTATAGTTGAATAGTATTTCATTTATAAACACGCCACATTTTTTTTTTTCAACTGTCCATGGATACTTACTGTTGTTTCTGTTTCTTGCCTACTGTAAATAATCCTGCAGTGAACTTGTGAAAGTGAAAGTCGCTCAGTTGTGTCTGACTCTTTGTGACCCCATGGACTGTAGCCCACCAGGCTCCTTTCTCTGTGGAATTCTCCAGGACAGAATATCGGAGTGGGTAGCCATTCCCTTCTCCAGAGGCTCTTTCAACCCAGGGTTCGAACCCAGGTCCCTGGCATTGCAGGCAGATTCTTTACCTTCTGAGTTGCAAGTGAACATGGGGATGCATATATCTTTTCCAGTTAGTGTTTTTGGATAAATACCCGGAAGTGGGATTGCCAGATTATACTATAGTTTTATTTCAATATTTTGAAGAACATTCATACTGTATTCCATAGTAGCTGCACCAATTTACATTCTTACCAACAGTGCATTCTTCCCTTTTGTCTGTGTACTCACCTCTAGTTGTTTTCTCTTGTCTTTTTTATATTAATAATTTTACTATGCCAACTAGTTTGAGGTGATAGCTCACTGTGGTTTTGATTTGCATTTCCCTGATTCTTTTTCATATTCCTGTTGGCCTTTTGTATGATAATTTGAATAGGCCAATCACTGGAAGTGAAATAGAGTCTATAACAAAATCTCCCTGCAAATAAAATTCCAGGACTAGACAGCTTCAGTGGGAAATCCTGTAAAACATATAAGGAACTTATTCGTATCCTATTCAAACTACTCAAAAAGATTGAAGAAGAGAGAATACCCCCAAATTCACCTGGTGAAGCCATTAACCTGATCCATTACAAAAAAGAAAAGACTGATATCACCTTAGGTACCACAGTCAAGTTGGGTTCATTCCTGTGCTAAAAGGATGGTTCAACAGATGGAAATAAATCCATGTGATATAGCACATAGATTGATTATATGATCATTTCAATAGACACATAAAGAGCATTTGGTGAAATTCAACATCCATTCCTGATACATTTCACCAAAGTAGGTATAGTGCGAACATATCTCAACATATTAAAAGCTATTTATGACAAGCCCATAGGCAACATTAATACTTAGTGGTGAAAAGCTGAAAGCCTCCTGATAAATTTAGGAAAAGACAAAGATGCACACTT
The DNA here is from genome assembly GCF_023699985.2 of Odocoileus virginianus. Lineage (NCBI taxonomy): Eukaryota > Metazoa > Chordata > Mammalia > Artiodactyla > Cervidae > Odocoileus > Odocoileus virginianus. Next base: position 37,725,375 of record NC_069697.1, read on the forward strand.
TCCACTTCTATTTATAGTAGAATTGGAAGTCCTAGCTACAGCAATCAGCCCCCGCCCCAGGAAAAGAAAGAAATATAAGATACTCAGTTTGGATGGGAAGAGGTGAAACCGTGACTATTTCCACATGATATGCTCTGCATGTAGAGAACCATAAAGACTCCATACAAAAACTGTTTGAAGTAACAAATTAAAAGGTAGCAGGATACGATTCATATTTAGAATTCTGTTCATTCCTTTATACTAGCAATACAATATCAGAATGAGTCAGTAAATTAATCCTGTTTAAAATCCCAACAGAAAATATCTAGGAATTTGCTTAACCGAGGAGTTGAAGATCTATATGCTGAAAATTATAAAACATTGTTAAAGGAAATTGAAGATGATTCAAAGAAATAAAAAGATATTTTTGATTGGAGGAATTAATATTGTTAAAATAACCATGCTATCCAAAGCAATCTACTGTTTTAATGTGATCCCTCTGAAAATACACATAACATTTTTCTCAGAGCTGAACAAATAATCCTAAAATTTACATGTAACCACAAATATCCAGAATTGCCAAAGCAGTCCCCAGGAAAAGTACAAAGCTGGGGACATAACCAAGGCTACAGTAATCAAAACAGCATGGTATTGGCACGAAAACAGACATAGAGATCAGTGAAACAGAATACAGATCACAGAAATAAACCCACACACATATGGTCAATCTACAACAAAGAAGGCAAGAATATACAATGGAGAAAAGACAGTGTCTTTAGCAAGTGGTGTTGGGAAAGCTGGACAGCTGAGTGAATTAATGAAATTAGAATAGTCACACCATATTCAAAAGTAACTCAAAATTGTTCAAAACCCTAAATACAAGACATGCATGTATGCTAAGTCTCTTCAGTTATATCTGACTCATTGTGACCCCCACGGACTGTAGCCTGCCAGGCTCCTCCGTCCTTGGGATTCCCCAGGCAAGAATACTGGAGTGGGCCATGCCCTCCTCCACAACATCTTCCCGACCCAGGGAATGAACTGTGTCTCTTAACGTCTCCTGTATTGGCGGGTGGGTTCTTTGCCACTAGCACCACCAGGGAAGCCTGTAAATATCATAGATGACACCATAAAACTCCAAAAAGAAAACAGAAACAAAACATTCTGGCAGATAAATCATAGCAGTATTTTCTTGGGCCAGTCTCTGAAAGCAAAAGAAATAAAGCAAAATAAATGGGAACTAATTAAATGAAAAGCTTTTTTTTGCACAGTGTAGAAAACAATAAGACAAAAAGACAAACTATGATATTGGAGAAAATATTTGCAAATGATGTGACTGACAAGTGGTTAATATCTAAAATAAATAGCTTCTGCAACTCAATATCAAAAAAGAAACAATCCAATGAATAAATGTGCAGAGGATCTCAATAATAATTTTTTCCAAAGCAGACATACAAATGGCCAATAGGCACGTGAAAAGATTGTTAGCATTGCTAATTATTAGAGAAAGTAAAATCAAAACCACAGTGAGGTATCACCTCACACTGGTCAGAAAGGCTACCATCAAAATGTCTACAAATAATAAATGCTGGAGATGATGCTGAAAAAAAAAGGAACCTTTCTACACAGTTGTTGGAATGTAATTTGGTACAGCCATTATGGAGAGCAGTGTGAAGTTTCCTTGAAAAAGTAAAAATAGAGTTACTATATTATCCTGTAATCTCACTCCTGGGCATTTGTCATAGCTTTTCTTCCAAGGAGCAAGCGTCTTTTAATTTCATGACTGCAGTCACTGTCCACAGTGACTTTTGGAGACCAAGAAAATGAAGTCTCTCACTGTTTCCATTTTTTCCCATCTATTTGCCATGAAGTGATGGGATTGGATGTCATGATCTTAGTTTTTTGAATGTTGAGTTTTAAGCCAGCTTTTTCACTCCTTTTTCACCTTCATCAACAGGCTCTTTATTTCCTCTTCACTTTCTGTCATTAGGGTGGTGCCATCTGCATATCTGAGGTAACTGATATTTCTCCTGGCAATCTTGGTTCCAGAGGACTGGGGAAACAAAACTTCCACAGGACTGGGGAAATAAACTCTTGGAGACACAAACAAAACTTTGCACACCAGGACCCGGGAGAACGGAGCAGTGACCCTACAAGAGTCTGAGCCAGACTTGCCTGAGTGTCCGAGTCTCCAGCAGGGGCCTGGGTTGACAGTGGCCTGCCATGGGGTCAGGGCCACTGGATACAACAGTCCTGGGAGCTGGGACCTGCTGGCGTAGTCCTTCTGAAGGAGGTCACCATTACCACCATTCCCCCTACCATAGTTTGGCCTCAGGCCAAACAGGGTAGGGAACACAACCCCACCCATCAACAGAAAATTGGATTAAAGATTTACTGAGTATGGCCCTGTCCATCAGACCAAGACCCAAATTTCCCCACAGTCAGTCTCTCCCATTAGGAAGCTTCCATGAGACTCTTAGCCTTTCTCATCAGAGGAAAGACAGTATGAAAACCACAATCACAGAAAACTAAGAAACTGATCACATGGATCACAGCCTTGTCTAATTCAAGGAACTGTGAGCCATGCTGTATAGGTCATCCAAGAAGGATGGTTTATAGTGAAGCATTCTGACAAAATGTGGTCCAGTGGATAAGGGAATGGCAAACCACTTCAGTTTTTTTGCTTTGAGAACCCATTAACAGTATGAAAAGGCAAAAAGATATGACACTGAAAGATGAACTCCATGTCGATAGGTACCCAGTATGCTACTAGAGAGCAGTGGAGAAATAGGTCTAGAAAGAATGAAGAGGCTGAGCCAGGTGAACATAAAGCCCAGTTGAGGATGTGACTGGTGATGGAAGTAACATACGATTCTGTAAAGAACATTATCGCATCGGAACCTGGAATGTTATGTCCATGAATCAAGGTAAATTTGAAGTGGTCAAGCAGGAGATGGCAAGAGTGAACACTGTCTTAGGAATCAGTGAACTAAGATGGGCCGGAATGGGTGAATTTAATTCAGATGACCATTATGTCTACATTGTGGACAAGAATCCCTTAGAAGAAATGGAGTAGCTCTCATAGTCAACAAAAGAGTCTGAAATACAGTACTTGGGTGCAGTCTCAAAAGTGACAGAATAGTCTCTGTTCATTTCCAAGGCAAACCATCCAATATCACAGCAATCCAAGTCTGTGCCCCAACTACCAATGCTGAAGAAGCTGAAGTTGAATGGATCTATAAAGACCTTCTTGACCTTCTAGAGCAAAGAACAAAAAAAGATGCCCTTTTCATCATAGGGACTGGAATGCAAGAGTATGAAGTCAAGAGAAACCTGGAGTAATAGGCAAGTTTGGCTTTGGAGTACAAAATGAAGTAGGGCAAAGGCTATAATAGAGTTTTGCCAAGAGAACGCACTGGTCATAGCAAACATCCTCTTCCAACACACAAGAGATGACTCTACACATGGACGTCATGAGATGGTCAATACCGAAATCAGGTTTATTATATTCTTTGCAGCTGAAGTTGGAGAATTTCTGTACAGTCAGCAAGAACAAGACCTGGATCTGACTGTGGCTCAGATCATGAGCTCCTTATTGCAAAATTCAGACTTAGATAGAAGAAAGTAGGGGAAACTAGTAGACCATTCAGGTATGACCTAAATCAAATCTCTTATGATTAAACAGTGGAAGTGACACATAGTTTCAAGGGATTAGCTCAGATAGAGTGCCTGAAGAACTTTGGATGGAGGTTGTAACATTGTACAGGAAGCGATGATCAAAACCATCCTCAAGGAAAAGAAAAAGGCAACATGGTTGCTTGAAGAGGCCTTACAAATAGCTGAGAAAAGAAGAGAAGCAAAAGGCAAAAGAGAAAAAGTAGGGTATATCCATGTGAATGCAGAGTTCCAAAGAATAGCAAGGAGAGATAAGAAAGCCTTCCTAAGTGATCAATGCAAAGAAATAGAGGAAAATAATAGACTGGGAAAGACTAGAGATCTATTCAAGAAAATTACAGATACCAAGGGGACATTTCATGCAAAGATGGGCACAATTAAAGACAGAAATGGTATGGAGCTAATAGAAGCAGAAGATATTAAGAAGAGGTGGCAGGAACACACAGAGGGACTATACAAAAAAGATCTTAATGACCCAGATAGCCATAGTGGTGTGATCACTCACCTAGAGCCAGGCATCCTGGAGTGCACAGTCAAATGGGCCTTAGGAAGCATCACTACAAAGAAGGCTAGTGGAGGTGATAGAATTCCAGCTGAGCTATTTCAAATCCTAAAAGGTGATGCTTTGAAAGTGCTGTACTCAATATGGCAGCAAATTTGGAAAACTTAATAGTGGCCAGAGAACTGGTTCCTATTTGGGAAAGGAGTATGTCAAGTCTGTATATTGTCACCCTGACTATTTAACTTATATGCAGAATAAATCATGCAAAATGCCAGGCTGGATGAAGCACAGGCTGGAATTAAGATTGCCAGAATTAATATCAATAGCCTCAGATATGAAGATGACACCACCCTTATGGCAGAAAGTGAAGAAGAACTAAAAATCTTCTTGAAAGTGAAAAATGAGAGTGAAAAGTCTGACTTAAAGCTCAACATTCAGAAACCTAAGATCATGGCATCTGGTCACATCACTTCATAGCAAATAGATGGAGAAACAATGAAAACAGTGACAGACTTTATTTTCTTGGGCTTCGAATTCATGGCAGATGGTGACTCTAGCCATGAAACTAAAAGACACTTGCTCCTTGGAAGAAAAACTATGACCAACTTAGATAGCATATTAAAAAGCAGAGACATTATTTTGCCAACAAAGGTCCGTCTAGTCAAAACTATGGTTTTTCCAGTAGTCATCTATGGATGTGAAAGTTAGCCATAAAGAAGGCTGAGTGCCAAAGAATTGATGCTTTTGAATTGTGGTGTTGAAGACTCTTGAGAGTCCCTTGGGCTGCAAGGAGATCAAACCAGTCAATACTAAAGGAAATCAAGCCTGAATATTCATTGGAAGGACTGATGCTGAAGCTGAAGCTGCAATACTTTGGCCAGCTGATGCGAAGACCTGACTCTTAGAGAAGACCCTGATGCTGGGAAAGATTGATGGCAGGAGGAGAGGGGGATGACTGAGGATGAAATGGTTGGATGGCATCCTGGACTTGATGGACATGCGTTTGAACAAGCTCTGGCAGTTGTTGATAGACAGGGAAGCCTGGTGTGCTGCCATGCGTGGGGTCTCAAAGAGTTGGGACCCTAACTCTAATAGTTGACCGAGGTACTGAACTGAGCTGAACTGAATCTTGGGTCCAGCTGGTACTTCATCCAGAGTACAGTATGATGTACCCTGCACCTACGTTAAATAATCAAAGTGACAATTTATTGCCTTGACATACTCTTTTCCCAGTTTTGAAATGGTCCCTTGTTCGATGTATGTTTCTAACTGTTGCCTCTTGCCCTGTAGAGCTTTCTCAGGGGGCAAATATGGTGGTCTTGTATTCCTGTCTCTCAGAATTTTCAGCTGTTTTTTTGTGATATTGTCATCCACACAATCAAAGTCTTTAGTGCACTCAATGAAGCAAAGATAGATGGTTTTCTGGAATTCCCTTGCTTTTTCTGTGATTCAAGGGATATTGGCAATTTGATATCTGGTTCCTCTGACTTTCCTAAATCCAACATGTACATCTGGAAGTTCTCGGTTCATGTCCTGTTGAAGTCTAGATTGAAGGATTTTTAACATTGCCTTGCTAGCATGTGAAATGAGCCCAGTTGTGTGGTAGTCTGAGCGTTCTTTGGCATTGCCCTTTGGGATTGAAATGAAAACTGACCTTTTCCAATCCTGTGGCCACTGCTGCTGAGGTTTCCTAATTTGCTGGCCTATTGAGTACATCACTTTAACAGCATCATCTTTTAGGATTTTAAATAGCTGGAATTGTGTCACCTCCACTAGCTTTTTTCCTAATAATGTTTAATTTATGGTTACACAAGAACAAAGGGAAGTAGGCAGACAAATTAGCAGCACAGGATTATCAGATAGAAACTAATTTATGTAAAATCGATGAGCAGCACATATTTACTGTATAGCATAGGGAACTGTGTTCAGTTTCTTGTAGTAATGTATAATTGTAAGTAATCTGAAAAAATACATATATATCTGAATCACTCTGTGGTACACCTGAAACTTACACATATTATAAATCAACTATACTTCACTAAAAACATATTCATTCTTCTAGTCCATGAACATAGAATATCTTTCCATTTATTTATGTCTTCTTCATTTCATTTTATCAGATTTTATTTTTATCACTGTAGAGCTTTTCATCTCCCTTATTTATTCTTAAATGTTCTTTTTGATTTAATTTTAAATGAGATTGTTTTCTAAATTCTCTTTGTAATAGTTTATTACTATGTGTAGAATTATTCTTAGATTTTTTTTTGATGCAATTTTTAATGAGATTGTTTTCTAAATTCTCTAATAATTGATTACTATGTGTAGAAATGCAACAGTTTTCTGCATATTGATTTTGTGTCTCTAGTTTTACTGAATTCATTTGTTAGTTCACAGTTTTTCTTTTTGGAGGAGATTTTAAGGATTTTCTACATGTAGTACCGTCATTTACAAATAGTGACTGTTTTCCTTGTCTGTTTGCAATTTAAATGCTTTCTGTTTTTATTATTTATTTGTTATGCCTGTCTAATTGCTGTGACTAGAAATCCCAATAATATTTTGAATGAAATTGGAGAGAGGAATCATGCTTGCGTTATTTGTGACTTAGATTTTTTTTATTACTGGATCCCATGGCTTGTAGCATGTCAATTTCCCAACCATCGATTGAACCCTGGTCCTAGCAGTGAAAGCCTAGAATCCTAAGCAATAGACTAGCAGAGAACTCCTCCTCATCTTACATTAAAAGCTTTTAGCTTTTTATCACTGGTTATGCATTTTGTGGGCTTTCATATATGGTCTTATTATCTTGAGGTATGTTTCCTCTGTATTCAGTTTGGAGAGAATTTTTTATCATAATCGCTGTTGAATTTTATCAAAAGCTTTTCCTGCACATATTGAGATGATTATATGATTTGTATCCTTCATTTTGTGAATATGGTTTGTTATATTGCTTGATTTGTGGCTGTTGAGCCATCCTTGCATCCCTGGGAGAAATCTCATTTGATCCTTTTCATGTATTGTTTATCCTTTTTATATATTGTTGCATTTGGCCTGCTAATATTTTGTGAAAGTTTTTACCTCTATGTTTTTCAGGTGCATTATCCTCTGATTTTAGTATACATATATATTATGCTAATACATATTTATTATATAATGTACTTAATTTGCATATGACATATTGTGTGTGTGTGTATATATTTTTTCTTTTGTAGTATTTTTACATGGTTTTGGTAGGGTAATACTGGACTTGTAAAATGAGTTCAAAGTGTTTCTTCTTCTTCTGTTTTTTTTAAAGCATTTGGGAAGGGCAGGTATTAATTCTTTTTTAATATTTGGTAGAATCACCAGTGAAGTCATGGTTATGGTCTTTGTAGGGAGGTTTTAAATTATTGATTCTATCTCATTGCTAGAGATGTATGTTTACATTTTCTATTTCTCACTCCAATCTTAGAAGATTGTATGATTCTAAGAATTTACCAGTTTCTTCTCTGGTGTCCAGTTTATTGCCATATTATGTATTATGTGGTTTCTTATAATCTTTTTCATTTCTGTGGTAACAGTTGAAAGATTTCTTCTTTTATTTCTGATTATGCTTGTTTGAAACACTTTTTTTCTTGCTTAGTCTAACTGAAGATTTGCCAATTTTGTTGATGTTTTTGTAGAATGAACTAGTTAGTTTCATTGATATGTTTTTCCTGTGTCTTTTTAGTTTCTGTTTTTTCTATGATCTTTGTCACTTCCTTCTTTCTACTCTTTTTAGGCTGTGTTTATTTATTTTTTTAGTTCCTTTATGTGTAAGTCTAGTTTGTTCATTTGAAATTTAAAGATTTTCGTTTTTGAAGTAGGCATTTATTACTCTGAAATTGCCTTAGAAATGCTTTTGCTGCACCTCATAAGTTTTGGTATATTTTTATTTTTATTTCTTATAGACATTTTTTAAATTTCATTTTTTATTTTTTTGTTAATCCACTGGTTGTTTAGTAGTATGTTGTGTAGTCTTCATATATCTGTGATGCTTTCACTTCTGTGTATTTGGATAGAAGGTTTGTACCAGTGTGGTTTTTAGTCTCTGTAAATTTGGGCCTTACATATGATCTGTCCTTGGTGAAAGTTTCATTTGCACTTGAGAAAAATGTAAATGCCTTTTTATGAAATGTTCTATATATATATATGTTCAAAGAAGGCCATAGTTCAAGATATCCTTTAAGGCATATATATTTTTTATTTTCTTTCTGAATGTAAGAAATCTCCCCAGTAGATTTGTGTTACTATCTATTGCTTCCTTTAGGTGTGTGAATATTGCTTTATATATTTAGTTTCTCCTTCTTGGGGTGCATAAATACTTGCCAATGTGATATCCTCTTGATGAATTGACCATTTATCAGTATGTAATATCCTTGAGCTCAGAAGAATTGATGCTTTTGAACTGTGGTGTTGAGAAGACTTTGAGAGTGCCTTGGACTGCAAGGAGATCCAACCAGTCCATCCTAAAGGAGATCAGTCCTGGGTGTTCATCGGAAGGACTGATGCTGAAGCTGAAACTCCAGTACTTGGGCTACCTGATGTGGAGAGCTGACTCATTTGAAAAAACTCTGATGCTGGGAAAGATTAAGGGCAGGAGGAGAAGGGGACGACAGAGGATGAGATGGTTGGATGGCATCACCGACTTGATGGACATGAGTTTGAGTAAACTCCGGGAGTTGGTGATGGATAGGGAGGCCTGGCGTGCTGCGGTTCATGGGGTTGCAAAGAGTCAGACATGACTGAGTGACTGAACTGAACTGAATATCTTTCTTTATCTTTTATTACAGTCTTTGTTTTAAAATCTTTTTTTGCCTGAAATAAATATACTTACTGCAGCTTTCTTTTGGTTTTCATTTTTCATGGAATATCTTTTATCATCCTTTCAATTATCTTCTAAAAATGTCTTACCTTACATATTAAGTGAAACTCCTGTAGGCAGTATTTGTATGGGTCTTTTTATTTACCTGTTTATTTGTCCATCACTCACTCTATGTCTTTTAAGTGTAACTTGTAGTTCATTTCCATTTAAAGTGATTGTTGGTAGATATATTTATTTCTATTTTCTTAATTGTTTTGGTTGTTTTGTACTCAATAGTTCCTCTGTTTCTTTTTCTTTTGTTCTTTCTTTGTGGTTTGATGACTTTCCTTAGGGATATGCTTAGATTCCTTTCTTGTTATCTTTTGTGTAGCCACTACAGGTTTTTACTTGGTGGTTACCATGAATCTTACATATAACAATTTATATTTAGAACAGTCTATGTTAAGTAAATAATAACTTAAATTTTAATGCATTATGAAGCTCTATATTTTTAATTTCCCCTACACATTTTATTTTTGATACCAAATTTTACATCTCTTTGTATTGTAATTCTCTTAATAATTATTGTAGTTATAGTAATTTTTGCTACATTTTATTTTGAAAACCTTTATATTAATTTCATAGGTGATATATGTGTTACCTTTATATTTGCCTTCACTAGTGAAACTCATACTTTCATATTCTTGTTACTAATTAGCACCCTTTCTTTATTCAGCTTTAAAAAGTCATTATAAAATGTCTTATAAGGCCAGTTTAGAAGTGCTGAACATTTTTAGCTTTTGCCTATTTGAAAAACTCCTTTTTCTCTTTAAATTTTGAGTAATAACTTTGCTAGTTTGAGAATTCTTGGTTGAAAGTTTTTGTCTTTCATCACTTTGAATATATCACGCCATTCCCTTCTGGTCTGCAAAGTTTCTGCTGAAAAATCTGCTGAGAGTCTTGTGGAGTTTCCTTTGCACTCAACAAGGTGTTTTTCTCTTGCTGCTTCTAGATTCTCTCTTTGTCTTTAACTTTTAACATTTAAGTTATGTTAGTAATATCCGCTGTTTTGTGTTTGTTTGGATTTATCTTATTTGGTAGTCTCTGAGCTTTCTGAATCTGGCTTTTTTTTCCCACTGAAGTTCAGAAAGTTTTCAAGCATTATTTGTTCAAATAAGTTTTCTGCTTCTTTCTTCTCCTTTTGGGACTCCTATATTGTGAATGTTAGTTCACTTGATGTTGTCTTTGAAGTCCTTCAATTTCATTTAAAAATTTTTTCTCATTTCGTTGCTGTCTGGGTGAGTCCCATTGCTTTATTTTCCGACTCACTGATCCATTCTTTTAACCTCTCTGCTGTTGAACCTCTCTTTTGTTCGTTACTTTTTTATGTTCTCTGTCTTTGTTGAAGTTCTCACTGTGTTTATCCATTGTTCTCCCAAGTTTTAGGTGAGCAATTTTGTGATTATTATGTTTTAAATTATTTGTTGTTGTTGTTTGGTCACTCAGTTGTGTCCAACTCTTTGTGACCTCATGGACTGCAGAGCACAAGGCTTCCCTTAATTATCTCCCAGAGTTTTTAACTATTTATCAGGTCAGTTACTTTTCTCTATTTCGTTAAGTGGTTATCTGAGGAGGCCTTACAAATAGCTAAAGAAAGAAGAGAAACCGAAAGCAAGGGAGAAAGGGAAAGGTATATCCAACTAAACGTAGATTTCCAAAGAACATCACAGAGAGACAAGAAGGCCTTTTTCAATGAACAGTGTATAAGACTAGAAGAAAACAACAGAAAGGGAAAGAGCAGAGATATCTTCAGGAAAATTGGAGATACCAAGGGAACATTTTGCCCAAAGATGGGCACAATAAAGGACATAAACAGTAGAGATGTAGTAGATGCTGAAGAGATCAAAAAGAGATGGAAAGACTACATGGAAGAACTGTACAGAAAAGGTCCAGATGAACCGGATTACTCTGATAGTGTGGTCAACCACCCAGAGCCAGACTTTCTGGAGAGCAAAGTTAAGTGGGCCTTAGGAAGCACTGCTATTAATAAAGCTAGTGGTTGTGATCGGAGAAGGCAAAGACACCCCTCTCCAGTACTCTTGCCTGGAAAATCCCATGGATGGAGGAGCCTGGTAGGCTGCAGTCCATGGGGTCGCTAAAAGTCAGACACAACTGAGCGACTTCACTTTCACTTTTCACGCATTGGAGAAGGAAATGGCAACCCACTCCAGTGTTCTTGCCTGGAGAATCCCAGGGATGGGGGAGCCTGGTGGGCTGCCATTTACGGGGTCGCACAGAGTCGGACACGACTGAAGTGACTTAGCAGCAGCAGCAGTTGTGATGGAATTCCAGTAGAACTATTCAAAACCCAAAGGATGATGCAATCAATATGTTGGATTCAATATTTCAGCAAATCTGGAAGACCCGGCAGTGGCCATAGGTCTAGAAAAGGTCGATCCTCATTCCAGTTCCTCAAAAGGGTAGTACTAAAGAATGTGCTAACCATCGGACAGTTGCATGTAAGGTTATACTTAAAATCTTGCATGCTAGGCTTCAGCATTATGTGAACGACAAACTTGCAGATGTCCAAGATGGGTTTAGAAAAGGAAGAGGAGCCAGAGATCAACAAATTACCAACATCAAATTACCAACATTTGCTGGATCATAGAGAAAGCTAGGGAATTTCAGAAAAACATCTACCTCTGTTTCATTGACTACACCATTAACTTTGACTTTGCAGATCATAATAAACTGTAAAAGCTCTTAAAGAGATGGGAATACCAGTCTGTCTTACCTGTCTCCTGAGAAACCTGTATGCAGGTCAGGAAGCAACAGTTAGAGCCCTGTACAGAACCACTGATTGGCTCAAGATTGAGAAAGGAATATGACAGGGCTGTCTGTTGTCACCCTGTTCATTTAATCTATGCACTGCATGCATCATGAGAAATGCCGGGTTGGATGAATTACAAGCTGGGATCAAAATAGGTGGGAGAAACATCAACAACCTCAGATATGTGGATGATACCACTCTCATGGCAGAAAGCAAAGAGGAACTAAAGAGTCTCTGCATGAGTGTGAAGGAAGAGAGTGAAAGAGCTGGCTTAAAACTAAACATTAAAAAAATGAAGATTGCAGCATCTGGCCCCATTACTCCATGGCAAACAGAGAGGGAAAAAGTAGTAGTGACAGATTTCCTTCTTGGACTCTAAAATCACTGCAGATGGTGACTAGAGCCATGAAATCAGAAGATGTTTGCTCCTTGGCAGGAAAGCTATGACAAACCTAGACAGTGTGTTGAAAAGCAGAGACATTACTCTGCCGACAAAGGTCCGTGTAGTCAAGGCTGTGGTGTTCCCAGGTCACATGTGGTTGTGAGAGCTGAACCACGAAGAAGGTGGAGTGCCTAAGAATTGATGCCTTTGAACTGTGGTGCTGGAGAAGACTCCTGAGAGTTCCTTGGACAGGACGGAGATCAAACCAGTCAATCTTCAGGGAAATCAACCGTGAATACTTATTGGAAGGACCGATGCTGAAGCTGAAACTCCAGTATTTTGGTCATCTGATTTGAACAGCTGATTCATTGGAAAAGTCCCTAATGCTGGGAAAGATTGAGGACAGAAGGAGAAGAGGGCGTCAGAGGATGAGATGGCTGTATGGCATCGCCAATGCAAGGGACATGAACTTAAGCAAACTTCGGAAGATGGTAAAGGACAGAGAGGCCTGGTGTGCTACAGTCCATGGGGTCGCAAAGAGTTGGACACGGCTGGCCCAGCTGAACAACAATTTCATTATGTTGTTATTTTTTTCCCCATGAGGTTTTATGTTGTTTTTTCATTTAAAATATATTTGTCTTTTTTTTATTATGTGCATATTTGTATTTTTATTAATTTATTTTAATTGGCGGATAATTGATTTAACATATTGTGTTGGTTCCTGCCATTCATCAGCATAAATGCACCATATATATGTTCCTTCCCTCTTTACCTCCCTCCCACTTCCCACGCCACCCATCCCTCTAGGTTGTCACAAAGTACCTGGTTTGAGCCCACTTTATCATATAGCAAATTCCCACTGGCTGTCTATTCTTCATATGGTAATGTATGTTTTCATGCTACTTCCTCAATTCATCCCACCTTCTCCTACCACCCCCCCCCCACCCCCTGTTCTCTATGTCTGTTTCTCACTGCTGCCCTGCAGATAGGTTTACCAGTACCATATTTCTAGATTCCATATATATGCATTAATATATGATATTTATTTTCTTTCTGACTTAACTCTGTGTATGCATGCATACTAAGTCACTTCAGTCATGTCCGACTCTTTGCGACCCCATGAACCATAGCCCACTAGGCCCCTCTGTCCATGAGATTCTCCAGGCAAGAATACTGGTATGGGTTGCCATGCCCTCCTCCAGGGAATCTTCCCAAACCAGGGATCAAAGTGGCATCTGTTATGTCATCTGCATTGGCAGGCAGGTTTTTTACCAATAGCACTACCTGGGAAACCCTCACTCTGTATAATAGGTTCTGAGTTCATTCACCTCATTAGAACTGACTCAGATGCATCCCTTTTTATTGCTGAGTAATATTCCATTGTATATATGTACCACGACTTCTTTATCTATTCATCTGTTGATGGACATCTAGGTTGCTTCCATGTAGTAGCTATTGTAAGCAGTGCCGTAGTCAACATTGGGGTACATGTGTCTTTTTTAATTATGATTTCCCCAGGGTGCATGCCCAGTAGTGGGATTGTTGGAGCGTATGGTTGTTTTATTCCTGGTTTTTAAGGAGTCTCCATACTGTTCTCCTTAGTGGCTGTATCACTTTACATTCCCACCAGCAGGGCAAGAGGGTTTCTTCTCTTTTTTTTTTAATTCAATTTTTGTGTTGTTTTCTGTGTATTAAATGAAGCAACCACCTCTCTCAGTCTTGACCACTGTCCTTGTATAGGAGATGAACCTTACTAATCAACTCTGCCCTAGCTCTTGATTGGTTTTCAAACCATTGTGATTGTCCAGGCAGCATATTTTAAGTAGTGCCTGGTAATTGAGGGATGGGAAGACCAGTTAGTGTCCCAAAGGGGAAGATATTAATCAGCATCTAGATTCAGGTTGGTTGGGAGGCAAATGCTCAGGCAATGAATTTTAAAGAATGCAAATATATAGTCACATGCTGGTTTAAGCCCTGAGGACTCTCTGAGATAGGAGTCTGACAGTGTCACCTGGGTAGCAATCACAAAAATCAGGGCTTCCGACAAGTGTACTAGCCCCTTTCTGGGAGATACTGATGAGCTTAGTGAGGCAGAGATGGGATGCAAAACTTTGGTTCCCCATTCTAGTATTCCTGAGCACACCTCCGTAGCCTCTAGCTGTGTGCCAAGGCTGAAGCCTGCCCCTATGGCTGAACCTCCACAGCTAGCAAGGAGTCTTCTTTCACAGAAAGACTTGGAGTGTATTTCAGTCTGCTATCTCTGTTGTGCTCTGGAAGTGGTTACCTGCTAAGCACTGTCTTTTTTGATTGTTTCAGTCCTGTTGGACCTAGGAACGTAAGCTCCCTGGCCACTAGAGCCGGGTGATCAAGGGATATCTCAGGCAACAGCCATAGAAACTAGGGCACCAGTCATAAAAACAGGGCAGATTCTGGTGCTCTGGAGTGTTGTAGAGGTAGAATGTGAAGTTAATAACCTCCCTCCAAGGTCTCAGGATAGATTTATCATCAGACCTTAGATGTGTGTTCTATTAGAATCCTGCCCCTCGAGTTGCTGCCATGATGGCACAGTAATAGGCCTCTTTCACAGAAAGATTGAACTCCTGAGTCTGTTGCCTCTTCCTGTGCCCTGGGAGTGGTAGCTGTCTAAGGATTCTTTCTCTGTTGATCACAGTCCTGTGGGACCTGTGAGCCAAACCACACTGGCCACCAGAGCCAGGTGACAATAAATGTGTTTTTTCCATGGCTGAAACCACAAATATAAAAGTATTGGAGCATGAGCTCCTTTCTATAAGATACCAGTTAGCTAGAGTGAGAGAGAGGTAGATTGCAAAGATTGCATCCACCTGCCTTTATTCACTGATAGCCCCTCTATAGGCCTTCCAAGCGCACCAAACCAGAAGCCAACCCCTCAGGCAAAATCTCCTGGACAAGCAGATAGGCTAATTTCTAAGAAAGACTAGGATGTATTTTAGCCTGCTTTCTCTGCAGGGATCTGAGAGTGGCAGTCTGCCAAGAGCTGTCTTTCCAATTGTTCTCCTAGCAAGGGCACTCAAGGACCAAGCCTCCAGAGTCAGGGACTTCAGGACATCAAATGCATCCTTTGGGTGGTAGCTGCAAAAATCAAATCATGGGTAAAAGTCAGACTCCAGCTATGTGTAGAAGATACATGGAAGGTATGTGTAGAAGTATCTCTGGAAGATGTTGCAGCTCTAAAGCGTGGCAGAGGGGGAGTACAAAGATGCCCAGAAAAGGTAAAAAGAAAATAAAAGAAACAAACAAAAAGAGAAAAATAGGTGAAGAAAAAGAGATGGTGCCAACTGGCTTTTGCAAGGCAGAGGACAGTGTGCAAATGGCAGTCATTAGTTGGAGCATAAAGATGACGCTAGTGGGAAAGGGAGAATAGAAAAGAGTTGTGGTCGGGAGATGGTGCCAGGCTTAGCAAGGCAGAGAGAGCAGGACAGTGGCACCCACCAGCCTGCCTACCCACAGAATATCCCAGAAGGCTCCTGCCCCTCAGACCAATATTTTATTTAAAAGTAGAAAGCGAGTCTGTTTCATATAAAGTCCGGTCACTTTTCAAAGTGCTGTTTCTCCACTGGACCCTGGGGCAGATGAGTCTGTGCACTGGCCCTTTAAGAGCCATTCCTCAATTCATTCCAGCCCCACTGGTCTACATGGATATGAGTCCTGTAGGTCTTCAAAGCTAGATGTTTTGGGGGCTCATCTCTCAGGTACCCAACTTAAATGCTGAGATGCCCGATGTTATTTCTTCTCAGTTGCCTGATATGAAGGGGTTGCTCTGCCAGTTTTTAGTCTTTTTCCAGAGGAAATTATTCCATATATAGCTAGCTGCAGATTTGGTGTGTCTTTGGGAAAAAGTGAGTTCAGAATCTTCTTAGGTCACCATCTTGAACTGGAACTTCTGCTTTCCATTCTTGTAGAACATCTCAAATTGATGTTTCACACTAGTTCAAATTTCATACACCTTCATCTTTGTTATATACTGTCTCCAATATGGTATTTACTTCTATAATTATTTATATATCTTGCTATTAAATTTTTGGTATTTCTTGTGATCCTTCTGTACCCTACCCACTTCCCTGTTTAATTCTGTTCTGTTGTATTTTAATTTAAACCAATTCCTTCCTCCTGGCTTTCTGTTCCTGATTTTTAGGTAAGGTCCCATAAGGTCCAACTGTATATTGAAGAACAATCCAAACAGTTTTTGGAGGGTGTTCATTTGTTGTTTTGCTATTTTAATATTTTCTTTAAGAGTTCCTTCTATTTTATTCCTCAAACCTTTTTATTGATTGAATGACTATTTCTATAGCAACTTCTAGCCCTGAGCTTATCTTATTATGTATATATTTTAAAGTATTTTATCTATACCTATTAAATTAAAATCTATATTCAGGTGATTCACAGACTTTTAGCTCATGTTTAGGTCCATATTGTTGTCCTTAGAACTTTTACCTCTAGATGTCACATAGAGCTAAGGCAAAGCACTACTTTTACTTCTGTCTGCTAAATTCACTGCCTTGAGGAAAATGTATTGATTTCTTATTAACCTTTGTGCATTCCACTTGTCAGATGTAAAAGCATACTGCTTCTGCTTTTGTAGCATTTGACACAGCTGTCTTTCTTTTATAACCTTGAAACTCTATTGTAAAAGTATCTTACACATTTAATAATATATTTGCTGTCTTTCCCCATAAATAATTTTTTTTTGTTCTCTGTTCTTTTCCTACCTTGCTACATCTCTGTGTTCAGCAATATTTTTTTCTCCTTATCTGAATGCTGAAATGTTATACTGTTACTTAAAATGATTTTCTGCTATAATAGTGCTAAAATAGTATCAAGATTATTGTATATGGCTACATAGCAATGTATTTTGTTTGACTGTTTTCTTTGGTGTAAAGAATTTTTTGTTCCTGAGTTGTGTAGGCAGCTTTATACATTATGTCTTATGCTCAGTCAGTTTCTATATTTATGGTACCTGCCTAACTTATGTAAGAAGTTTGAGACCCCTTCATGGAAATAATAATATTTGCAATATAATGAGTTAAAGCTACTTTTAAAGACTTATGGAAAAAATACTGCAAGTTATAGCCAAATTTTAATAATGGTTACCTGTGGGTGGTATGATTAGAGAGGATTTTTAATTACCTTACTTCTTATTTGTAGTTTTTGAATTTTCCCTAGTGAATAGCATCTATTAACACAAGGTTGAAAGGATATGGTTTTGTTTATTCACCCCATAGTACTAAGGAACGACTGTAAGCCCAGGTCTGTGCTTAACACATAGGCAATGGCAACATGAGATATGAACATTTCATTAAAGGGCTTGTAGTCCTGCTTTGAGAAATAATGTGATACAGGCTCTGCTGAGCTGTTAGCAGTTAAAAAGGACAGGAGCAGATCAATAGAATATTCTCAAGTAGTGTAACGGAAGAGGCCATTTAGGCTGTGAGAGGCTTAACTGAGTTGAAATGATGGTGATATGTTTGTGATGCTTTCTTAGGAGCTTTTCAATGCTGTAGAACATAAACTCTGCTAGTTATCCTTATAGATAGAATCTTTCTCATTACCCAGCTCTTCCATTTTAAGCACTATGTGTTGTATATATTTTAATCACTTTGGGGTTTATTGCTTTTTGAAGCTGCCTAGCAGGTTTTTTTTTTCTTTTTCTTTTTTTTTTTTTTTTACTTAATAGGAATTTATTATCTCACTGCTCTGGAGGTCAGAAGTCCAAAATCAAGGTATCACATGTCTTATTATTCAGGAAAGAAACAGAAACAAAAACTGAATTCTAAGGTGTTAATAACCTGGTAAATGTAGATACTTGATATTTAGAAGAATACAGACATACCGTTCCTGGGCAGGAGAGCAAAACTGAGACAGTTACAGTGAGAGATACCGTTTGTTTGGACAAATTCTTGCTATTAAAATTTTTTCTTTAGAGATCATAGAGCAATAATTTACAAAATGAAATTAGGACATCATAATCATTCTTGTTCAAGAAGCATTATTATTAAAAGCTAGCTTCATGTGCTTCTAAGAAGCTAATTAGTTTCTGCTTGGCTTATTGTGCTGAGAGGCTGTTGTGATTCATGGGTATTTGCCCATCGCAACAGGATTTTCTGATGCTATTTGGTTATGAAATTATTTACATTTCTGACTCAAGGCTTTAAAAGGACTTCCAGCAGTGTTTGAAAGCCAGCTTCTGAGCTTATGAGCATATTGTGCCATTTATGGTGAATCAGCTTGGCAGTATTAGAATGTGTGAACTGGGTTGTACTACAGTGGCTGAGGTGCAGTCTTCTGGTGAGACTCCTCAAGCTAAACATGATAATGAGTTTTCTTTGATATAGACCTTTTTATTTTGTAAGGGATCAGACTTTCAAAAAATATTCGGAAATAATACCAACATAGGTGTTTGTGGTTGTATTTACTCTAGTAAGGTATTAATAACAACTTGTACTACTATACTCTGTATGTCAATTTTAATTCATGAGTTTCTGTGTTCAGTCACTTCAGTTGTCTCTGACTCTTTGCAAATCTAAGGACCATAACCCACCAGGCTCCTCTGTCCATGGGATTCTCCAGGCAAGAATACTGGAGTGGGTTGCCATTTCCTCCTCCAGGGGATCCTCCTGACCCAGGGATCAAACCAGGGTTTCTTATGTCTTCTGCATTGGCAGGCTGGTTTTTTATTGCTAGTGACACCTGGGAAGTCTGTTTAATGTGTATAATAAATAATTTGTTTTTTCTTTATGAGATATTTATTTTGAAATAGGGCAGAAATCAAAAGCTCTTTCTAGAATACTCCTAAACTTCAGTATCATTAATTACATCTGTTTATGAAGCACTTTGGAGACAAGAATGGCAGTCCACTCCAGTATTCTTTTTTTCACTCCAGTATTCTTGACTGGAGAATCCCATGGACAGAGAAACCTGGCAGGCTACAGTCTGTGGGGTCGCAAAGAGTCGGACACGACCGAGCGACTAACACACTCATGAAGCACTTAGACTGTCCTTCATAAGAATAGTGAACTTTATTGTTTCTCCATAGTGGAAAGGAGATTTTGAGGTGACATACCTTCATGTTAGAGGTTTTTCCAGAGTAGGCATTATGTTTAAAAATCCACAAATTATGGCTTCCCTGGGTGTGGCACAGTGGTAAAGAATCTGTCTGACAATGCAGGAGATGCAAGAAATGTGGGTTCGCTCCCTCATCCAGGAAGATCCCCTGGAGAAGGAAATGGCAACCCACTCCAGTATTCTTGCCTGGGAAATTCTGTGGACAGAGGAACCTAATGGGCTACGGTTCTTGGGGTCACAGAGTCGGACATGACTGAGCACACCTCCATGTGTGTTGTTTTATTAACAGCAAAGTGAATGAACAGGGCCCATGCTTAACATAGCATATTGGAGAGATGTGAGTATAGTGAACCTGAAGTCTACTGCTCTTCCTGGTCATTGGCGTTCTTTTACAGATCTCCATTTTCATAAAGCAGTTCTATAAAAGGAGACTTTAAACTTGTCTAGCATGAAATTATATAGTTAATCACATTCAGTTCTCATTTTTGTTACTTAACACGACACCTGCTGGCAGTGAGTCACATAGCAGGTACTAGAAGCAGAGAAGAGATCAGGCCCTCCTGCCGCCTGAAGTTCATGTGTGCTTGCTAAGGTCAGTTCAGTTCAGTTCTGTTGCTCAGTCGTGTCCGACTCTTTGTGACCCCATGGACCTCAGAACGCTAGGCCTCCCTGTCCATCACCAACTCCTGGAGTTTACCCAAACCCATGTCCATTGAGTCAGTGATGCCATCCAGCCATCTCATCCTCTGTCGTCTCCTTCTCCTCCTGCCCTCAATCCCTCCCAGCATCAGGGTCTTTTCAAATGAGTCAGCTCTTCACGTCAGGTGGCCAAGGTATTGGAGTTTCAGCTTCAACATCAGTCCTTCCAGTGAATATTTAGGACTGATTTCCTTTGGGATGGACTGGTTGGATCTCCTTGCAGTCCAAGGGACTCTCAAGAGTCTTCTCCAACACCACAGTTCAAAAGCATCAATTCTTTGGCGCTCAGCTTTCTTTATAGTCCAACTCTCACATCCATTCAGGACTACTGAAAAAATCATTGCCTTGACAAGACTGACCTTTGTTGGCAAAGTAATGCTAAAGTAGTAGGGCCAAAAATAAAGTGTTCCTGACAAATTTCCAAAGGGTCATATCTGAAACAGAGACACAGCCATCAGTCTTCTAGTGACACACGACAAAGACTAGGGGACCTGAGTCTGTGAGATCTTTGACGTTAACTTGGCTATGCGACTTTCTGAAAACCTCTTATTGTCTCTGAGACTGGGGTTCTTTATCTTTCCTACGGGAGCAGTGAAAGATACCTGTCCCACCTACTTTTTAAAGGATGACCTTACATGAAATGCAAAATGGTAACATAAAAAGATTGTAGAAAGTAACATAGTATTCAAGGGTAAGGTAATTGCATGCTGGTCACTTTGTTTTTTTCTTCTTTCTGAAATATTGGACTTTTTCAGGACTCAGTTCTAGGCATTCTTCTCGTGTTCCATGTTTAGGAAATCTCATACATTCCCATAGTTTCAGTTATATATACCTTTCACACAGAACCATCTTTTGAATTCCAAGTATTTGCGTAGCTCCCAAACTCTACTGGGCCCAGTCTCAGTTTGACATTGCATTTAAAGAAATACTGTCCAGCAACTAAAAGTAGTTAAATAGTAATACTACTTTTTACTCAAGTCTCCAAGAACATAATAGCATGGAGGGTATAATTCAGCAATATTTCAAAAAATCTTTTATCCACCCCCACCCCTACCCCCAGTCAAACCTCAATTAGTCCCTGTGTTATGTGCTCCCAATTTTCCATATTGACCCTGAGACTCACTTACAACTCCCTGCAGACTTTTTCTCATTTGATCTTCTTACAAACCATGTTTGGCCCATGTTTTCTTCTCTATCCTTTTTTGCCTATTATGATAACTGCCCAGGAACTTGGCTGGCAAAGACCAAATTCTCCCTTGAAGATGAGAGAGGAAGGAAAGATTAGTTTGGCAAAGACTCTTATTTGAATAGGCAAAAAGAGGAGGCTGGGAACATTTACATGTAAATAACCTGTATTTCCAGCACACTTACAGAATGTTTTACTTGTTCTTTACTTGTTTATTTCACAGAACACCTCTGATTCAGACTATCTAAAACTTGACCTTATCATCCATACAAATTTGCGTCTCCTCTAATACCCTTATCTTCATATTAAGTGTCCATCATGCTCTTAGTTGCTTATTTTGAACATATGAAGGTCATTCTCAAATTCTTCCTCTCCTCACCCTTCACAGTTCCATTCACATTCCCTTCATCCTAGATACTGAATATATCCTTCTAGAATCTCTCCATTTACCCAATCTCTACTTCTGCCACTGAACTCCTTGTTTCCCTGCAATCTGTTTTCCATATTCCAACCAGAAAGATCATTTTAAAACATGCATCTGGTTATGCCTTTTCCTCCGTTACACTTTTCAAAGGCTTTTGAGTACCAAGCCTTTAATATGGTCTCTGCTTCCTAGGTGGCTCAGTGGTAAAGAATCCACCTATAATGCAGGAGACTCGGGTTTGATTTCGGGGTCAGGAAGATCCCCTGGAGGAAGAGATGGCAAACCTCTCCAGTATTCTTGCCTGGGAAATCCCATTGACAGAGGAGCCTGGCAGACTACAGATCATGGGGTTGTGAAAGACTAAACAACAATACGGCCTCTCAGATCCCATATACTCTGGCTGGTTTCTGCTTATGTCTCTAAAAGTAGTCCCCTTCTTAACAGGATGCATCTCTTCCTGCCTCAAGGCCTTTATCTAAGCTGGGTCTGGATGTCTCAAGTATCTTTCACCCTCCTTACCCTCTACCCCACCCACCAACCTCCTCATCCAAGATTTTTCTGACTCCTCAGACAGGACCCAATCCCTTTGCTATAGACTCTTGTTCCACTCAGATTTGATCTCTGGATCTGGAAGAGCTTCTGGAATAGAAAATGGCAACCTATTCCAGTATTCTTGCCTGGAAAATTCCATGGACAGAGGAGCCCAGCTTGCTATAGTCCATGGGTTGCAAAGGATTGGACATGACTGAGCACAGACACACACACTTGTTCCCCATATTTTTCCTGTGATGAGACCCATTGCACTTGAAATCTATATGCTTGTTCTAACACATTTTTCCCAATAAACCTTAGCATGAAGTCAGAAGGCATGTCTCTCTCCTGTAGCACTTCTTCCACTGTGCTTACCATAGTACGCAGCTCAGATCGAGTATTCATTGTACATGTGTTGATTAAAGGATATTTCTTCCATGATTTGGGCCTTGTCTGCCTCTCATCTCTACATATTGTGCTTCACACTCTGTTTACCCCTGAGAAAACCTCATGTGATTTCACAGTTTTTAGGCTCATGCTCTTCTCTCTCAAATGTTTCCTCTTTCTAAGTTAGATGAAAGCCAATTTAGAGTAGTCTGTGCTATTAAATTGATTAGCAGTCAGATGGAAACTTTCAGCAGTTTAGGTGATGATTTAATTATAAAAGCTATTCTTACTTTGTCTGCTAATATATACTTATTATTTTGTGGAACTCATAAAATCGTATGATTCTTTTCAGTGTTGCTGTATATTGGCACATGCTCCAGAAGCAAATAACACTGGTTGAAACTACAGATATATAGTTCTGAGACTTAATGTTCTGACTTGTGTGCAAATTCAATAAATATTTACCAGTAGTTTTCAGCAATACGGTGAATATTCCAGAAGTAGATATATGTACTATTTAAATAAGTCTTGTTGATATGTTTATTATTCTACCTTTGAACAAAGCAAATAAATATATAGCAAAAAATATTTAAAATAGATAAGATTGGAGATGATTGTGGTGTTGGGAAGGAATTTAACTCACAAAATAAATAGGCATGAAGTCCAAAACACTTGGTGAAGTGAGCCTCACTGACTTCCTACGTGAAAGGGGAGATAAAAGACGGCTATGTGATTTATAATGCTCATAAGGAAACACAAATCACTTATTGAGAAGCATAACTGTTGCAACTATTGAAACCAGAGAGAAATGTCTCCTGTTGTCAGAATGTGGTAAATAGCACCTTTTCAGCCCTTGTGCAGAAAGCATGTGAGTGCGTGCTCAGGCACTTAGTCATGTCCAGCTCTTTCCCATTCCATGGACTGTAGCCCGGCAGTCTTTGTCCACAAAAGGCATGGCAACAGGTTTATTAGCACTGCTACCTTCAATTGCAGCAGGCTATTTTTTGGCATTACAAAGATCAATTCATTAAAAACAATTCTACATGGGTCTACTATGCAACCCATTGATATTATGAAGTCATCTGGTCATTGATTTATATTGTCCACAGTATAAAGAGATTAAATTATGTTAGATAATCCTGCTTAATTGTTTTCACTATGCTTTTGGTGAGTATTGATTAGATGTTAGATTTTGGTTAAATAACCAGACATATCTGGAAACTGGAAGTGCCCCTGGGAAGCGAGCTAGATATGGCCAGCAGGACCAAGATTTATTTTAAGAGATAATTTGGGATTGGTTTAAAATTGTATGCCATAGAACTGTAGTTTTTAAAACATGTGGTGAGCATCAGGGTCATCTGGAGGATTTTTAAAAGACAGGCTCATCTCCCACCTCTGTAGTTTTCTACTTAATAGGTTTAGGGTGGTTGAGGTGAACAGATCCTTATTTTTTTAAAGAAAGCCACACCATTGATTCTAGTGCAGTTTGAGAATTGCTGCCATAGATTATACTGTATTAGTTTTATATAGAAAAAAATTTAAAGCAGATATAACCAAGTACATGTTATCCCCAAATCATCTATTTTATGGTTAAGATCATCTGTTTTTGAAGACTGTAAATTCCCAAATTATTGTCCATTGCAAGCTCTTTCTGAAATGTACATCTAGCCAATTGAGTAAGGTGATCTAATGTATGGGCATCTAATTAGGAAACAAATTAAGAGTTTTGTTGTGTCTATAACTTTGAATAGTTAATGTGTATTTGGGGATAATTTTTTGTTCTCACCATTGCCTGATTACATTTCCATATGGACTAACAATATTTCAATGATTATATTCTATCTGGAGAGCATTTTCCTATTTTTGGTCTTCATAAAGTTTTAAAGGATACTTAAACATGCTTTCAAAGTTATCTGAGATCTCTAGGATTACTTTCATTTGTGGGTTTTCAAGTGATAATATGAAAAATGATATTTATAGATTGATATTTAACATGTCTTAACTTATAGTCAGTAGTTACTAGTTATAAACAAAATCTTAAATATGTGGTAAACCTTTGTTTAAAATAGAAAACTAAGCCCCCATATGTGTGTGTGTATATGTCTTAGTCTATCTTAATATCTGTGACAGCAGAAATCTTGAATGAAAGTCTGATGCTTACTTTTCATTCTTTCTTTACAGGCATTGCTTCTATGACGGTGCCAGTGTACATTGCTGAGGTCTCACCCCCCAATTTAAGAGGTCGATTAGTCACCATTAATACCCTCTTCATCACAGGAGGACAGTTCTTTGCAAGTGTTGTTGATGGAGCCTTCAGTTATCTTCAGAAAGATGGATGGAGGTCTGTAATCATTCTTACATTTAATTTTCAAATAAATTATGACTTTAGGGGATAGAAGAAAAATTGAGAAATGATGGAAAAGAAAAAATATGACTAGGTATTTTGAATCATTACAGCTAATTCATACATGATGGTATTCAGCAAAATTGAAAGTGGACCAGAAGCTGATATTTATTTTAATAGTAGACAAGGAACCTATCATTAAGAATTGATATTTACAGGATTTTTTAGCATTTGGGTGACATTTCTCACACTGTGTATGGTATTTTGCAATATTTGTTTAAAATGAATGTAACAATAAATATGCATGGAGTTTTTGAATTTTATCAGTGATTGTTAAGCTATTTATGGACTGCAGATATAACTAATGTCCTTTTTGGATTTAGGAAGCTACATTCTGATCTGAAAGAGAATTCAGTCTTCTTTTTTTGTAAAACAGACAATCTCATGTTAAAACTTAAGATATTATGGGCTTGAGATTTTGATATACTTCATGGTATTCAAAAAACAGATTCATGTAATTCTTCCAGGGGTTTAATTTTTAATAAAATTTCCCTATACTCTGTATAGGTGCTGGAGATAAAATATTCCACAAGACAGACTCTGGTGCATATTTTCATCATGCTTAAAGTATTGAAATTAGTTCTTAACAGCTGAAGAAAAAGATTACTGCTGTGTGGATATAGGGAATTAAACTTATGTATGTAAGTGGCACAATAAATCGGAGTCATTAAAGACTTAGACTGATGAAGTTTCATTAAAAGTTATGTGAGGAAACTCACAGAAGTCAGTAAGTGCCTATGTTTGTCAGAAACCATTAAAGAGAGGACACATTTCTTTAAAGCATTAACTCTGTCTGCAGATGCTGAGAAACCACTTTCTACCTCTAAAGGAATGAATCTCTGACAAAGTGAGAGATTGCTGAAAATTGAAGCATGAAATTCCTCTTTCTTTTCTTCCCTGTAGAAGAACAGAAAGAGGGAGATGATAACTTGTTACAATCATCAGTTCAATTGGTTTCAGTCGGTCAGTCATGTCCAACTCATCGCGACCCCATGAACTACAGCACTCCAGGCTTCCCTGTCCTTCACCAATTCCCGGAGCTTGCTCAAACTTATGTCCATTGAATTGGTGATGCCATCCAATCATCTCATCCCCTGTCATCCCCTTGTCCTCCTGCCTTCAATCTTTCCCAGCATCTGGGTCTTTTCTAATCAGTTGGCTGTTTGCATCAGGTGGCCAAAGTATTGGAGCTTCAGCTTCAGCATTAGTCCTTCCAGTGAATAGTCAGGACTGATTTCCTTTAGGATTGACTGGTTTGGTCTCCTCGCTGTCCAAGGGACTCTGAAGAATCTTCTCCAGCACCACAGTTTAAAAACGTCAATTCCAACTTTCACATCCATACAGGACTACTGGAAAAACCATAGCTATGACTACCTGGACTTTGTTGGTAAAGTGATGTATTTGCTTTTTAATACCTGTCTAGGTTTGTCATAACTTTCCTTCCAAGGAGCAAGTGTCATTTAATTTCTTTTAATCACAGTCAATGTCCGCTGTGATTTTGGAGTCCAAGAAAAGAAAATCTGCCACTGTTTATACTTTTTTCTCTTTCTATTTGTCATGAAGTGATGGTACTGGATGCCATGATCTGAAATTTTTTTAATGTTGAGTTTCAAGTCAGCATTTTCACTATCGTCTTTCACCTTCATCAAGAGGCTCTTGAGTTCCTCTTCACTTTCTCCTATTAGAGTGGTATCATCTGCATATCTGAGGCTGTTATTTCTCCCAGCAATCTAGATTCTAGCTCATGTTTCATCCAGCCAAATCCAGTGAAATCCAGTGCATTGCACATGATGCACTCTTCATAAAACTTAAATAAGCCGGGTGACTATATAGCCGTGTCATACTCCTTTTCCAATTTCAAACCAGTCTCTTGTTCTGTGTCTGGTTCTGTTACTTCTTGATCCACATCCAGGTTTCTCAGGAGACAGGTAAGGTGGTACTTACCTGGTACTTCTGTTTCTTTAAGAATTTTCCAGTTTGTTGTGATGCATACAGTGAAAGTGGTGGTACTTACCAGGTACCACCTGGTAAGTTTTTAGCTTACTCAATGAAGCAGAAAGGTTTTAGCTTACTCAATGAAGCAGAAGTAGATGTTTTTCTGGAATTCTCTTGCATTCTCCATCATCCAACTAATGTTGCCAATTTGATCTGTGGTTCCTCTGCCTCTTCGAAACCCAGCTTGTACATCTGGAAGTTCTCCATTCACATACTGTTGAAGTCTAGCTTAAAGGATTTTGAGTACAGCCTTGCTAGCATGTGAAATGAGCACAGTTTTTCAGTAGTTTGAACATTCTTTGGCATTGCCCTTCTTTGGGATTGGAATGAAAATTGACCTTTTTCAGTCCTGTGGCCATTGCTGAGTTTTCCCAAATTTGTTGGCCTGTTGAGTTGCAGCACTTTAAGAGCATCATCTTTTAGGATTTGAAATAGCTCAACTGAAATTCTATCACCTCCGTTAATTTTGTTTTTAATAATGCTTCCTAAGACCTCTTGAATTTATACTCCAAGATGTCTGGTTCTAGATGAGTGACCACGCCATTGTGGTTATCCAGATCATTAAGACCTTTTTTGTATAGTTCTGTGAATTCTTGCTTCCTCTTCTTAATCTCTTCTACTTCTGTTAGGTCGTTACCATTTCTGTCCTTTTTCATGCCCATCCTGCATGAAACATTCCCTTGATAGCTCTAGTTTTCTTGAAGAGATCTCTAGTCTTACCAGTTTTTTTGTTTCCCTCTATTTTTTTCACATTGTTCAATTTAAAAGCCTTCTTATCTCTCTTTGCTATTCTCTAGACCTCTACCTTTAGTTGGGTGTATCTTTCCCTTTCTCCCTTACCTTTTGCTTATATTATTTCCTCAACTTATATGTATAGCCTCCTTAGACATCCTCTTTGCCTTCTTGCATTTCTTTTTCTTTATTTGGGATGGTTTTGTTCACTGCCTCCTGTGCAATGTTTGAAACCTCTGTTCCTAGTTCTGCATGTAATTTATCTCCCAGATCTAATCCCTTGAATCTATTTGTCACCTCCACTGTATAATCATAAGAAATTTGATTTAGGTCATACCTGAATGGCCTAGTGGTTTTCCCTACTTTCTTTAACTTGGCCTGAATTTTCCAGTAAGGAGCTGATGATTTGAAGCACAGTCAGCTCCCGGTCTTGTTTTTGCAGACTACGTAGAGCTTTTCCATCTTGGGCTTGCAAAGAACATAATCAATCTGATTTTGGTATTGACCATCCAAAATCAAAGTCCATGTGTAGAGTCCCATTTGGTGTTGACTCTACACGTGGACATATGTGGTAATGTCCATGTGTAGAATCATCTCTTGGTTTGTTGGAAAAGGCTGTTCATTGTGACCAACATGTTTTCTTGACAAAGCTCTCTTATCCTTTTCACTGCTTCATTTTGTAGTCCATGGCAAAAATTGCCTGTTATTTTGATATCCCTTAACTTTGTACTTTTGCATTCCAGTCCCCTGTGATGGGAAGGACATCTTTTTCTTAGTTCTAGAAGGTGTTTTAGGTCATCATAGAACTTGTCAGCTTCAACTTCATCAGCATCAGTGCTTGGGGTACAGACTTGAATTACTGTGATGTTGCATGGTTTACCCTGGAAACGACCCTTGATTATTCTGTTGTTTTTGAGATTGCAGTCTTAGGATGGCCAAGAGGCTTGTGTAACTCAGTAAAACTATGATTCATGTCATGCATGTCCACCTAAGACAGATGAATCATAGGGAAGAGTTCTGACAAAACATGGTCTGCTGAAGAAGGAAATGGCAACTCACTTCAGTATTTTTGCCTGAAGAGGTCCATCGACAGTATGAAAAGCCAAAAAGAAAAGATACTAGAAGATGAGCCCTCCAGGTCGGAAGGTGTCCAGTATGTAATTGGAGAAGGACCATTATTAACAGTAACAACTCCATAAAAAATGAAGTGTTTGGGCCAACATGGAAACGATGCTCAGCTGTGGATGTTTCTGGTGGTGAAAGTAAAGTCTGATGCTGTAAAGAACAATATTCTATTGGAACCTGGAATGTTAAGTCTGTGGATCAAGGTAAATTGAATGTGTCAAGGAGGAGATGGTAGAAGTGGATATCAATATCTTAGGAGTCAGTGAACTAAAATGGATGGGAATGAGCAAGTTTAATTCAGATGGCCATTATATCTACTACTGTAGGCAGGTATCCCTTAGAAGAAATGGAGTAGACCTCATAGTCAACAAAAGTGTCTGAAGTGCTGTACTTGGGTGCAGTGTTGAAAATGACAGAACGATCTCGGTTTGTTTCCAAGCAAACCATTCAACATGGTTATTAGATGACATAAATTAGAGCCTGTTCTTTTCACTTGATAACTACCCACCTTTTCCCTCATTCAGCTTCTGAGAGTTTATTAGCTAAAATGTGATTACTGATCATCTTTATGATAAGAATCAAATTAAGATATGCAGAAGTTGAAACTGACTGAGAAACTTCTCAGAAGTTTTTGTTGAAAAACTAAAATAAATCACCATATTTTGCCTGATGGGTCAGTGCTTCCATTCTCTTATTGTTTAGATGTAAATTGTTTTCTGCTGAACTGCTGGAGAATGAACTTGTCTGGAATTGCCAATAGAAGATTGACCAGTAGAAGACTGATATTTTTCTAGCCAGTAGAATTTTCAGCAGCAGAAGATTGATATTTTTCTAACACTGTAGTGTCATCATACATTCTATACTGGGAAGAATACTGCACCCTCATTGGGTTCCATGAGGAAAGGGGAAATAGGTTTTTGAAAGTATCAATAAAGATTCAGTCTTTTAAGATAGATTTATTGAAATATAATTGATAAACCATTCAGTTCACCTGGAAAATCCCATGGACAGAGGAATCTGGCGGGCTGCAGTCCGTGGGTCTCAAAAGGTTGGACAGGACTTTGTGACTAAACAACAATAACAATGGGATATATCACATATTAGATAGCCGTTCATTTGTTGATGGACATTTGAGTGATTTCTACTTTTTGGCTATTAAAAATAATGCTGCTATGAATATCTGTGTACAGGTTTCAGGATGGAGATACATTTTCGGTTCTCTCAAGTGTATACCTAGGAGTAGACTTGCTAGGTCATATGGTAACTATGTTTACCTTTGGCGGGACTGTAAGACTGTCCTCCACACGGTCTACTCTATTTCACATTCCCATTTAGCAGTGTGTGAGAGTTCCAGTTTTTCCATGTCCTAATAAATGTTTATTATCTCTCTTTTTCCATTCTAGTCATCTCAGTGTGTATGAAGTGGCATCTTGTTGTGATTTTGATTTGCATTTCCCTGTAGACTAATCATTTTGTGAAAGATTTAATTTTTATCTGATATAGTACTTATAAAGATGACAGAGTTATTTTGGTAGTTAACACCTATGATAGGAAGTTTTATCACTGTTTGCCCCTTTCTGTGCTAATATTTTTAAATTGTGCTTATTGAGCATGGTGAGATGTAGTCACTACCCTCAGGCAAAGAAAGGTTTTCCATTTTAATTGTTGACTTAAAGTTTGGCACTCTATAAACATATAGTAAAGTGAACTTTCCACCACCAGAATTGGTCTAAAATACTTATCTGGATGTGCCATTGCTTCAGAGATTCCCCATTTCCTACAGAAAGAAATCAGTCTATCACAGCTTGTAGTGTTTTTTGTTATCCAATCAATGTCTGTTTTCCTAGATCGTTTAGTTTATTGCTATCTCCTTTCCTCCTTCTTTATACAACATAGGTTTATGCCTGTAAACTCTATACACCAGTCACATCTTGTTTTTCGTGTTTGTTTTTTCTTCTGCTCACTTTGCCTTGATTAGTCTTTCTACCCTGTCCTGCTTTACTGGTTCAATTCTTATTCCTCCTTTAAATCTTTGTTTCTACGTCATGTGAATCTGTTTTTGTCCCTTTCTCCTTTCATAATGCTTTGTATGTGGCTTCACTTTTATACTGATTGTACAATTTTGAACCATTTGCTTATTCTGTTTATTTCACTTTGGAGCTTTTTAATATCATTGACCTTGTACTGAGTTTTAGGTCTAAAAAAGGGCCTGGAACATAGTAATTGCTCAGTAAGTGTTTATTGAACTAAGGTAGAATTGACTGGGCTCCAGGGAAGAGACTGTTAACCAAACTAAAGAGATATTGATTATAAAGCAAAGTGCCAATTCATTAATTTCTGCTGGGGAATGGATACCTTTTGCAGATAGCTGAAAAGCAAGATTGTTAATTGTAAGCATTTCTTATTGACCATAAAAATAAGAGAAAGAGAAGTGGTTTCTGAGTCTCTGAGACTTCACCTCCCTCACAATAATATACCTCTCTGCATTCCAGAACATTCTTTGTTCTTCTCTCTTGGACAGAGTTGATTTTCAAATTAGTGTTTCTCTATTTACAAATACATAAATCATCATGTGATTTATATTAAAAATAATGGTATATATAGAGAAGGGCTAAATTCTTCTCCTTTATATTGGCTTTTACTGATTCTCCAATTTATTTATTTTTATATTACAGTTATCTTATTTCACCTCAGTAGACTATATACAACTATTTGCAGAGTATCCAAATGTGCTGGGTATTTTTGTATGTTTCATCATTCATGTGATGTTCTTTTATTTTCCTTTTTTCAGCTGTAGAAGGAAAATTTGAGGTCATAAAGGTGATGAATGAAAGCACAAAGTATTAGTGCTAGTTACATCTATATTAGATTTTTTTCTGGAGAATGACAAGGCTGATTCATGGACAACGTGAGACTTACGCTGAGCTTTGAAGAATTGGTAGGATTCATGGGGACTGAAGAAAATGAAATGGAGAAGGAAATGGCACCCCACTCCAGTACTCTTGCCTGGCAAATCCTGTGGATGGAGAAGCCTGGTAGGCTACAGTCCATGGGGTCGAGGTGGACATGACGGAGTGACTTCACTTTATGGGGACTGAGGTGAAAATGGTGGCAGAATGTAGGATGGATGAAGGCAGGATCAGGAGGCTTTAAGTTGAAGTGACAATGTACGCAGTAGGTTGGAGCCAGACCGTAGAGGTCGTGAATTCTGGGCTGGAGGTTTTGTGTTTGTGTGTGTGTTGTTGTGTCTGACTCTTTGTGACCCCATGGACCGCTGCCCACCAGAGTCCTCTGTCCATGGAATTTTCCAAGCAAGAATCCCGGAGGAGGTTGCCTCCCCTTACAAGCAAAGGGAAGCTAATACTTTTTAAGCAAATCATGGCATAATGTGAGTCAATGACTAAGATAACAATCATGTCCAGAATTTATGGAGCTCTTGGCTCGTGGATGGGTTTAGGGAACCTGTTGAATACTGCCAGAATATTGATGTGAAGTATTGACATGATACTCTTGGAGACGTCGGTTAGTATGAAAATCATTCAGTCATTCAAAAAAAACTTTGGTACCTATTATATACTTCAATTGTACTTGGCACTAGATGTGGAAAGATCAATAAGAAATGTACCTGCTCTAGTTAGGAAGTTTGGGATGGTCATGAACACAATACTGTATTTACAATGAACAACCAACAAGGACCTATTTTATAGCACATGGAATTCTGCTTAGTGTTATGTGGCAGCCTGGATGGGAGGGGGTTTTGGGAGAGAATGGATACATGTGTATGTATGTCTGAGTCCCTTTGCTCTTCCCCTGAAACTCTCACAACACTGTTACCCAGTACAAAATAAAAAGTTAAAAAAAAAACAAAACAGAAATGTACCTGCTCTTAATCAATCAAGCACCTCACACACTAGTGAAGGAGAGACTTTTCATTGACATGTTAAGTAAATCATAGTGTTATGGGAACTCTCAAGGGGAGAGAATAACTAACCTTAACAGTAGAATGTTATATGAGCTGAGTCTTTTATGAATAGAAGAGTACCAGACAGAATGAGGGAGAAGGAGACTCTGGGTAAAATATAATTTCTAAAGGCCCTGTGGTATGAAAGAGCCAATCTTGTTTGGGCATTTCAGAGTGGCTAGTGGGAGGGCCATGGTTACTATCTGGGTGTTTGAAAGTGAAGTGGGAAGGCTAGTTTTCCCACTTTCCCACTTCTAAATATGAATAGAACTTTGAATCCATTGTGCTCTCTTTAACAGTAACGTTGTTCACATTTGTTTGAGTTCACTTTGATTATTGACAGTCTTAAAAAATAATTTTTTAAAAACTAGCATTACTTTAGATGAAAAAAATTTATGAAGTTCTCTCCCTCATAATATTTTATAATTTAAAAACCTGTCCATAAGATGATTTTCAGAATCATATTTAAAAGAGGATTATATTTCTAAGCACATATATTGGAGAGAGAACTCTTGGCCATTTTAAGATAGATGAATTTGGTTAACAGCCTGTTTACAAGTAAATATGTTAAAGATGTTTGTAATTATATTATTGACAGAATTCAGATAGAAGATGTATGACTGTTTATCATAAAGGTAGCATAGTATAGACTTGAGACTTGATTTAACAGTACATGGATTGCTTCATCTAAGCACTTATATCCTCATTTAGCGAATGCTTCAGCAGTTGTTCAGTGTTATTGTGAGAATCAAATGAATTAATAGCTCTTAAATGTTCTTAAGTTTTGTTTGCTGTTGTCTCTCCCAAAAATCTTAGACTGAGTCCCTATCTTGCATAAAGCTAGCAGTAAAAATCACCTCACATTCAACTATCTGAAATTTCCGGGTAAAAAGTTAATATAGTTTGCTAATGAGACTAATTTGCATAACACTAACCTCCACTGAAGAAAACCATTATAAATAAGTCAGAGACAGAATTAAAAAAAAAAACATTTAAAACACTGGAGAGCTCTAGCACCAAGGAACTGAAGGGGCATTTGGTCCTTGTAGGGAACAGTTCATGGTGAGGTATACACCTATGACTTTTTATCTGAGTGAAAGTGTTAGTTGCTCAGTCCTGTCCAACTGTTTGTGAGCCCATAGACTGAAGCCTACCAGGCTCCTCTGTCCATGGGGTTCTCCAGGCAAGAATACTGGAGTCGGTTGCCATTTCTTTCTCCATGGGATCTTCCCAACCTAGGGATGCAACCTGGGTCTTCCTCATTGCAGGTAGATTCTTTACCGTTTGAGCTACCAACTCTCAATTCATGATACTGGGTAGTGAGAACTTAACTAGAAAGCAGCAGTTTTATTGTCCTACAGTGGCTAGAGTTTGGGGTGGCCAGAGCAGGTGAAATTTGAGGGGGAAATCCAGGAAGAAAATGACCCATATAGGAGAAGCCTCCAAATATGAGTATTAATTTGCTACAAATATTTTATAGATCCCTGAACTATGAATATTATAAGGGAGATTCCATGGAGCCTACAGAAAACAATAGTTAAAAGGTGGTGAAAGATGAGAGAGATTTTATTTCCTGCCCATAGGAAGAAGGACATATTTGGAATTTGAAACCTACCAGGTTAGAGGGGCCAACACCTTGAGTTTTCCATTGAAATCTTAGAAGCATACCTTAGGCATAAAGCCTTGTATGCTTAAGGAATTTCTCCTAAGAACAAGTCAAAACTGAAATCAGATTTACACTAAACAAGTGTATAACCAAGCTTCCACAGATAGAAGGTGCCTGATAAAAAATGTCAGTATTCTTCAGAAGAGAACAAAATCTAGAGTCTTCAGAGATTATCATTTTCAGAACACATTAAAAATTATTAGACATGCAGATAAACAGAAAGTGTGACCCATAATTGAAAAAAAATTGATCAAGGTAGACAAACCCCAAGATTATGCTTATAAACATTTTCAGATAATCTAAAATTAGGAAGATCTGTTCACACTAGACCTCCTGCATTGTAAGAAATGCTAAGTAAATTTTTCAGAGAAGGGAAATGACGTTAGGTGAAACTCCCCTATAGGAGGGAGATAGAATAGTGACTATCATAAGAGGCCAAAAACCTTATTGTTTTCATCTCTCAAATTCTTTGAAAGATACGATTGTTTATATGTATTGTACAATTTGTAATGTATGTAAATTATAAAGTATATGGTGACAATAGCAAAATATTTGGGCCCAGTAAACGGAATTATGCATGTTTGTAAAGAGTTACAATTTTATCTCTAGGTAGAATGATAAGATGCATGTTTCATCCTGAAAACAACCACTGGAATAGATTACAAAAAGTACAGCTAAGGAGTCATTATAAGCATTAAAATAAAATTATTTAAAATATTTGTATAATCTGAACAAAGGCAAGAAAAGATTACATAGCTGAGGGGACGAATAGAAAGCAGATAGCAAAATGGTAGACTTAAAATCCAATTACAGCACCAGTTACATTAAATGTAAAAAAATTATCATTTTGCATAAAAAGCATGACACAGGTTTATGTTGTCCAAAAGACATACACTTTAAATAAAATGGCGTAGAGAGGTTAAAAATGAAAAGACAGACTGTGCAAACAGCAAGTATAAGAAGGCTCATGTGGCTATGTTAAGCACACAAAGTAGACTTCGAGTGTGGTATTACCAGAGATGATTTAGATTTCATAATGCTAAAAGAGTCAGTTCATCAGAATTAAAAATGACAAAGAACATATAATTTACTTCAAAATCCATAAACGAAAATTAGCAGATGATCTTACAACATTGTGAATGTACTCAATGCTACGGATCTGTACACTTAAGTGTGATTAAAATGGGAAATTTTATTTTGCATATTTGATCACATTTTAAGAACTTCCCTAGTGTCTCAGTGGTAAAGAATCTGCCTGCCAATGTAGGAGACATGGGTTTGATCCCTGGATCTGGAAGATCCCCTGGAGAAGGAAATGGCAACCCACTGCAGTGTTCTTGCCTGGGAAATCCCATGGACAAAAGGAGTCTAGCGGGCTATGGCCCATGGGGTCACAAAAGAGTCGGACATGACTGAGCGATGACAACAACAAACAATTTAAATATTATAGAACTAAAGAAAGAAGTAGACAAATTCAGGCTCTCATTTGGAGAATTTTTAACTCTTTTAGCAACTGATAAGACAACTAGACAAAAATTAAGTTTATAAAAAAACTAGAAAACACTCTTAACTGCCTAGCCATAGTTGACATTTTGGCCATACCCGACAGCTTCTATGTATACTTTCTTTTTCAAGTTTATATCAGACATTCTCTGAAACTGACCATATGTTGAATCATAAAATAGAAGTTAATCAATTTTTAAAAGTGACTCTTAGAGTGTTCTCTAACTATAGCAGAATTAAATTAGACATCAATAAAATAACCAGAAAAGCTTCAAATATTTGGAAATTAAAGCAACATGTTCTGAGTAACTCAGGAGACAGGAGAAGGAAAATGAGAAAATAATTTTGAGTTCAAAAGAAATAAAATATCAAAATTTGTTGAATACAGCTTCAATTGTGCTTACAGCATAATATATATAGCTAGAGTGATTTTATTAGAGAAATGGAGAAGTCAAATGATCTAAGTTTCATGTTAAGCTAGAAAAATATGAGCACACTAAAACTGAATAAAACAGAAAGGATTAAATAATAAATAGTAGAAGCCAAGGTGCAGAGCAGGGGAACAATAGAAAAAATAAACAATGTTGGTTCTTTGGAATTATTAATAAAATTGGTAAACTGGTTATGACTGACTTAAAAAGATAAAGTACAAGTTACCATTTTCAGGAGTAAAGGCACATCATTTCTATTGATACAAAGATAGTTGAGGGAACACTTTGAACAATTTTGTGTCAATAAGGATGGGATGGGCATATTGCTTGCAAATCACAACTCTACTAAAAACCAACATAAGGTAAAGTGGAAAATCTGAGTATTACTATGTTTATTAAGTTGAATCATTAGTAGTAACCTACCTGAAAAGCTAACTCCAAGCCCATATGGTTTCACTGGTGAATTCTATAAAACATTTAAGAAAGAAATATTCCAAGCTTAAACAAAAGTTTTTAAAAGATAGAAATATAAGGAATACTCCCCAGCTGGGTTTTGAGGCCAGCATGACTAATATTGTGGACTTTTTAATGAAATTAGTCCTGCCTCAGTTGTCCAGTTTTTTATTTTTTATTTCTGGTACATTTAACAGTGACACATATTGGATACTCAATAGTTATACATACATGTTAAATATTAAAGTGTATCATAATAGGTGCCAATAAATTTTATGTTAAGAGATTATACATAAGGGCTGCCTGCTGCTGAAACATTGAACTTCTTCTGGATGGGCTGCACCTTTGGTAGTAATGAAGATTTCCATTCATTTGGAAAAACAGTGGTTCGAATTCATAGCTTGCTAGGTCTGGGAGTGGCTTAAGTTACTACAAGGAGAGTAAATTCTAGACACGGATTGAAAGTATACTTAAAATATTAGTAAAATCAAACCGATGATACATAAAAGAATAGTAAATCTTTTATATAAACTGACGGAGACAGTTTTCCCAGGAAAGTCAAGTTTGTTTACCACATGAAAAGTAATTTGTAGAAGTCACCATATTGAATTGTTTAAAGAAGGAAAACCTAAGTGATCAATCTCAGTATATGCAGGAAAACATTTGACAGAATAACATTTGTTTATGATAGAACCTTTTCTGCAAACTAGAAAGGAAGAGACTTCTTGAATTCAGTGAAGGACATCTATGAAGAAATGTGCAGCCAACTTTATATTCAATGGGGAAAGCTTAAATGCTTTCCCTTATGATGTAATTCAAGATTATGATGCCTACCATCACCACTTACATTCATTTGAATGCATTGAAATGGATAATTGATTTTAAAATTTTTACAGAAAAGTAAAGGACCTAAAATTGCCAAAAACCATCTTGAAGAACAAGTTCGAGAATTCACTGTCTGATTTCAAGACAGTATAAAGTGAAAATAATCAACGAGAGACTGGTAAGGATTAGAAAGGATGAATGTATCTCAAAAACATGATTGAAAGAAGCTAGACACGAAAGAGTATGGTCTGTATGATTCCATATAAAATTCATTAGCATTCAAAATTAACTGTTGCCATACTCTCCTCCAGGGGATCTTCCCAACCTAGGGATCAAACCCAGGTCTCCCACACTGCAGGCAGATTCTTTACTGACTGAACCACTAGGGAAGTCCCAAAATTAACTATGGGGACAGAAATTCAACCAGTGATGATCTAAGGCAATGGGGATTGACTGGAAGGGGGTAGGGTTTGAGGGAACCTTCTTGGATGATGGAAATGTTATATTTCTTCACTAAGATGGTAATTACAAGGAGACATGTATGCACATAGATATATAAACTCATAGAATGGTAACCCTTGGATCGTCTCATTCTATTGTATGCAAATTTTACCAAAAAGTTAATTTGAATATTTTAATTTTACCTATTTATATTTATTTATTTATTTTGGCTGCGCTGGGTCTTTGTTGTTTTGCAAGCTTTCCTTAGTTGTGGCGAGCTATGGATTCTTTTGGTTGAGCTGTGTAGGCTTCGCCTTATAGTGGCCTCTTGTTACAGAGCATAGGCTCTAGGTATGGCGGCTTCAGTAGTTGATGCACGTGGGCTTGGTAGTTGTAGCTTGTAGGCTTTAGAGCACAGGCTCAGTGGTTGTGGATCATGGGCTTAGTCGCTCTGTGATGTTTGGAATCTTCCTGGACCAGGGATCGAACCCATGTTCCTTGCTTTGGCAGGCAGATTCTGATCCACTGAGCCACCAGGAAAGTCTTTAATTTGAATCTTATATTGGCTCCTTGCATTATATTCCTTTTCTGCAATGGTCAGTGGTAATTTAAATGTTGTTTTTACCATGACACTTTTTCTAATATCCTCTGTTGAAATAATTTTTCCCCTTATTTTTACACAGTGACTAAATCTCAATCATAGCAATTATATAATACTATTTCATTCCACAATTACTAGGTATAAGTTCCTTGAAGCAAGGAAATGTCTCTTGATCATTTGTGTATCTCCATAATCTCAAACATAGAGCTTTGCATATGGATATTCAGAGTTTGAAAAAAGAGGGTATATATATATATATATATGTATGGCTGTGTGCACATTATTTTCTGCACTCTTACTGTGAATTTTGTACAAGTCTTGATGCATTTTGCCATGTTGTTTAGAACTATCTAATATCTCTGCCAAATACCACATTCATTTATTTAAATAGCATCTAATCTTATTCTATCAAAGCTAGTGTATCTTGCTGATCCTACTGTGACTACAACACTAAATAACCTCAGCCAAGCCACATGCCTTGAAAAATGCCAGGCTGGGTGAAGGACAAGCTGGAATCAAGATTGCCAGGAGAAAAGTCAATAACCTCAGATAGGCAGATGATACCACCCATATGGCAGAAAGTGAGGAGGAGCTGAAGAGCCTCTTGATGAAAGTGAAAGAGGAGAGTGACAAAGCTGGCTTAAAACTCAATATTCAGAAAACAAAGGTCATGGCATCTGGTCCCATCACTTCATGGGAAATAGATGGGGAAACAATGGAAACAGTGACAGAAAATAAAAGACTTTATTTTCTTGGTCTCCAAAATCATTGCAGATGGTGACTGCAGCCATGAAATTTTCTTCCTTGGAAGAAAAGCTATGACCAACCTAGACAGCATATTAAAAAGCAGAAATATTACTTTGACGACAAAGGTTCGTCTAGGTAAACCTATGGTTTTTCCCAGTAGTCATGTATAGTTGTGAGAGTTGGACCATAAGGAAAGCTGAGCGCTGAAGAATTGATGCTTTTCAGCTGTGGTGTTGGAGAAGGCTCTTGAGAGTCCCTCGGACAGCAAAGATCAAACCAGTCAATCCTAAAGGAGGTCAGTCCTGAACATTCATTGGAAGGACTGACGCTGAAGCTCTAGTACTTTGGCCACCTGATGAGAACTGACTCATTGGAAAAGACCCAGATGCTGGGAAAGATAGAAGGCAGGAGGAGAAGGGGATGACAGATGATGAGATGGTTGGGTGACATCACTGACTCAATAGATATGAGTTTGAGTGAACTCCAGGAGTTGGTGATGGACAGGGAGGCCTGGTGTGGTGCAGTCCATGGGGTCTCAGAGTTGGACACGACTGAGCAAATGAACTGAACTGAAGCCACTTGCCTTGTGTATTGACCTCAGATTTCTTTCAGAGACTTTTTTTCCCTAAATTTGTAGATAGAGTTAATATTTTCTTTGGCTTATGTCTATGTTTATACCTATGGCTATGATTTTTTTTTACATAGACGCATTTACTAGGTAACACAAAAATGGCTCATTTGCTGCTGATGTATCATTTTTTTTTACTGGAGAGAATACAACTTGACACACTTTTTTTTTTTAATTATTTACCCCCAGCTGTGTGTCTTTTGTATGTTCTGTCTTCCTTCAGATTTTCAAGTGTATTACTCATTGACAATATGAATGATCATTGATGAATACAGAATATAGCCCTTAATGGCAGAAGCCTGAGGTTTTAATTAGGCAGTATTTTTTTTCTTTTTAAAAATTTGTTATTGAGATATAATTGATTTACAATGTTGTGTTAGTTTCAGGTAAACTTGAAAGTGAATCTTTTATACAAGTGCATATATCTATTCTTTTTAAATTCTTTTCCCATATAGACCATTATAGAATATTGAATAGAGATCCCTGTCCTAGGTCCTTGTTAGTTATCTATTTTATATATGGTAGTGTATATGTGTCAATATCAGTCTCCCAATTTATTCCTCTCCCCCCCTTACCTGCTGGAAGCCATAAATTTATTACCTATGTCTGTAACTCTATTTTGGTTTTGTAGATAAATTCATTTGCAGCCTTCTTAAGGCAGTATAATTCTTAATTTAATTTTTTCTGAGTGATGAACAAAACTTAAAAAATATATTATGAAGTAAGTTGTTATAACTGTAGCAGATAGTAAAATTCAGTACTGTGTTCTTGCATTTAAAACTTTTGCATTAAGTAGGAACACATATAAATCGTAACTTATGTTTGATGACTATTGAGTAAATATTTTGTTATTAATATTTAAAGGTGGGCTGTTTCTTTTGTAAATCCAAGAATAGAAATTTTGGAGTAAATGTATTACTCATGTATTATTACTTAAAGTATATGAGAAATATATGAAAAAACTCAAAAT
This sequence comes from Odocoileus virginianus, assembly GCF_023699985.2. Classification (NCBI taxonomy): domain Eukaryota; kingdom Metazoa; phylum Chordata; class Mammalia; order Artiodactyla; family Cervidae; genus Odocoileus; species Odocoileus virginianus. The sequence continues at coordinate 37,766,372 of NC_069697.1, forward strand.
CCACAGGACTCTTAAACATCAAAGTTGAGTAGCTCAAGATACAGGGCTGAAGGACTGTGTTCTTGGATGTGGTTTGAAGGAATTGGCTTATGCCTTTTTAAGGGGAAATTCTTACCAGTCTAAATAGAGTATAACGATCAATATATTGGAAAGTTGCAGCTTGGGGAGATGTTTTTGGATTTACACAATACAGTACTCTGATTAAGTTTATTCATGATGCTCAACTTCGTAGAGTTTGGCACTTAACTTACATTCAGATGTTTGAAGTTCAGCCTTAGAATTCTAAGTGAGCATGCTGCTGCTGCTAAGTCGCTTCAGTCGTGTCCGACTCTGTGCGACCCCATAGACGGCAGCCCACCAGGCTCCCCCGTCCCTGGGATTCTCCAGGCAAGAACACTGGAGTGGGTTGCCATTTCCTTCTCCAATGCATGAAAGTGAAAAGTGAGAGTGAAGTCGCTTAGTCGTGTCAGACTCTTAGCGAGCCCATGGACTGCAGCCTACCAGGCTCCTCCGTCCATGGGATTTTCCAGGCAAGAGAACTGGAGTGGGGTGCCATTGCCTTCTCCACTAAATAAGCATAAAGTAACATAAATCTTTATAAAGTAACATTTTCAAAGAATTTACTGATTCTAACTGCTGACTTGTTCTGATATTCAGTGAAACGTTTCAGGAAAAAAAGATTTAAAGTTTATTTCAAAATTACATGTGAAAGGACGCCAGTTTTAAATTGTAGAGTTTTAAAGAATAAAGCATATAGGGTTATCGTTACCATCTTTCTAAAGTCCATATATATGTGTTAGTATATTGTAATGGTCTTTATCTTTCTGGCTTACTTCGCTCTGTATAATGGGCTCCAGTTTCATCCATCTCATTAGAATTGATTCAAATGAATTCTTTTTAATGGCTGAGTAGTATTCCATGGTGTATATGTACCACAGCTTCCTCATCCATTCGTCTGCTGATGGGCATCTGGGTTGCTTCCATGTCCTGGCTATTATAAACAGTGCTGCGATGAACATTGGGGTGCATGTGTCTCTTTCAGATCTGGTTTCCTTGGTGTGTATGCCCAGAAGTGGGATTGCTGGGTCATACGGCAGTTCTATTTCCAGCTTTTTAAGAAATCTCCACACTGTTTTCCATAGTGGCTGTACTAATTTGCATTCCCACCAACAGTGTAAGAGGGTTCCCTTTTCTCCACACCGTCTCCAGCAGAGGAATCGGGTGGAGAAGGAGGTGGGAGGGGGGACTGGGATGGGGAATACATGTAAATCCAGGGCTAATTCATATCAATGTATAACAAAAACTACTGTAATGATGTAAAGTAATTAGCCTCCAACTAATAAAAATTAAAAAAAAAATAAAAAAAAAAAAAAAGAATAAAGCACAGCATCTTAGTATTTATGATACAGTATTCCTCTAATATATTTGTGTTCTTAGAAATGAGTTAACATACTAGCCCATAGAAATGGGCTAGCATAACATTCTTATTTCTAAATTAATAGAAAATAGATATAAATGTAAACTAGAAGATAAAGAATGGAGGTAAAACTGTTAGAATAACAAACACATTTTTTCCAGTTTATTATAAGATGGTGTTCTATATTATTAGAAGATATTGCTAAAAACCCTCCCTGTACCCAAGACAGTTTCAGAGATTGTGTTTTGAAAAATATCAAGATTCTCTATGACTAGAAAAATGTAATGTGATGATTTGGCTTAAAAATGTAAATTTTTAACAACCTGAGGTCTAGAGACAGGTAAGGAAGTGATTATTGAGCTGTACCTTAATGCTCTCAAGGCTCTTGAGAAGGATAATTGGCTAAATGACTGCAGTGTCCAAAAAAGTCTTTGCTGGGCTTTTCCACATGAAAATGTCTTCTGTTAGTAGAATCCAGCGCCTCAAGGGCCATGAAAATAATTTTGTGTAGTTTGTTTTAAATATAACACTTTGTAATACAATTCCCCTAGCTGTGATAGTCTTTCTGTTATAGCTTGACTTATAATTAAGACCATAAATCGTATGTATGGCTCTTACATTACAAGACCCTAGTAACCTTTTTTCCTGTCATTTGAGAATTTGAGGAAGAAAAAGAATAGAGGGGAGAAAAGAAGTAAAAAAGAATATGATGCAGGGTAACAGTTACTCTCTCCAGCACAGTTCCTTTTGGGGAAGCCTCTGGGAGGCAGACATTGGAAAACAAAATGTAGAGAAAAGCAACTTTAGATCTATTAATATCACATATGTCACATAAAGAGACTTCCCAGGTGGCTCTAGTGGTAAAGAACTTGCCTGCCCATGCAGACAATGTAAGAGACGTGGGTTCGATTCCTGGGTTGGGAAGATCCCCTGGAGGAGGAAATGGCAATCCACTCCAGTATTCTTGCTTGGAAAATTCCATGAACATAGGGGCTTGGCAGGTTACAGTCCATGGGGTCACAAAGAGTCAGACACAACTGAAGTGACTTAGCACAGCCTAGCCCAGCTTGTCATATAAAACATTTTAAGAGGATCAACTCTCAAGTCAAAATTTTGTTGCTCCAATCTTCTTCTAAATTATCTGTTGTCTTATTGTCTAGATTTTTCCTGTATGAAAAATTTACCTGTATAGATTAAAGAAAAATGACATCAAAATTCAGTTTGGCATAGGGAACAGTAGACGTTTACCCTTACAAATTATATTTTCTTTTAACTAATAGTCAGCTGTTCTCATAGAAACACTCTGGTGTTGAGAGGATAAAAAGATATTTGGTTTGCCACTAGCAGGTCAGCGTTGTTAAGTCCAGTTTGCAGATCCTTAGCCCAGTGGGTGCCTAGGTCAGTGCTGTGTTTGGCAAGACTGGGAGGACAGCACCCAGACTCTTTCTCCTTCTGTTGCTGCTGGGCTTTACTGAGATGTGTTAACAACACTGAGAGATGTGTAAACAACAAACTTCTGAAGCGATCCTTCAAAGTATTTAAATATGAGACTAATGTAAATGTATGCCCCCTCTTATGAATTTTATCAAGTAATTGTTAAACATTTATTGTAGCTTAACTTAAAAGAAACATTTATTATAGGAAGCCTGGGTTTTTAATCCTAATTCCACTGCATGCTAGTTCTTTATCTTCTTTGTGCCTTGTTTCCTTGTCTTTAAAATGGTAATAATAATGGTACATATGTCCTAGGGTTGTTTAGAGATAAGTAAGTTAGGATATTTTAATTCCTTTGAGCAGTGCTTGGCACACAGTAACTAGTGCTAATGCTATGCGTTATCTATTACTTTCGCTGTTACTGTGAAATGATCATATGTCCAAGCTAAATTTATACCTTCAAGTAGATGTTCATGAATTTGGAACATAATTAACATCACTGTGGAAATACTAGAGATAAATAATATGTTTATCTGTTGACTGTGTTATCAGATAACCATTTTGTCATCAGTTCAGAGAAGGGCAGTTATGAACTGCAAAATACTGTGTCTCAAATGTCCATCTGTTTGAGGACACTTGTCTTTCATTTCATAGGTGAGAGCAATGTGATTCCTTTAAGACAAGATTGATTGTAAATGTTCAGTTCAATGAAGGACTTGTTTGGTTTTGTGTGAGGATCAGGCCACCTGATAGCAGCAGCTTAGCAGGTCTGCTCAGCCGTAGTGTCGAAGGTTGACACCTAGGAAGGAAGGATGTTTGGTTTACAGAGTTTCAGTTCCTGACACTGGGAAGGCTTACTCAGAGATGAAACCAGGCTTGTCTCCTTTGTTGATAGCTGGCCCAAACACACAATTTGAAAGTATTGCTTAGTGTTTGAGGTTCCTGTCTTAGCTGTCTGGTATGTAGGTCCGGGTACTGCTAGTTGTTCCAGAGAATAGCTCATTTGTTAACTTCAGCTTAGCAGGTTTTAAAAGGTATCTTTCTATGAGTGATCTTGATATTAAAGAAAATGCTTAAGATTTTAGAATTCATGAAGGCTTGGCACTTTTTCTTGAGTCAAGCTCCTTTCCCATTCTTTCAGCTTGATGTGCTGTCTGGCCTCTAGAAGGTAAATGGCATTTGGTTAAAATGTGGACCTTGAGAACTTATTGTTCACTTTAACCCTGGGCTTTTAAAATACTTAGATCAGTGGTTTTCAGCCAGGAAGACACATTAGTACCACCTTGGGAACTTTTAAGAAAATAGAATTCCCTGGTCTTAAAGCCCAAACCAGTTAGTCAGAATTTCTGGGGTGGTTGGGACCTGGATGCTGGTATGTTTTAAAAGCCTCTTGGGTGATTCTAATGTGTATGTAGGCAGGGTTTAGAACCCTTGATTTGAATTATAATAAGGAGATATCCCACATCAGGGGGCTACTTGTCTGTTTGGGAATTGCCTGCCTGGTTTATTAGTGTACTCTTGTCATTCATTTGGTTTCCTTAGATTTAGAGGACTCTTGGTGAGTCTGTAGCAGTGCTTTAACTAGCCTAGATTGTATGCAGGTCAAGAAGCAACAGTTAGAACTGGACATGGAACAACAGACTGGTTCCAAATTGGGAAAGGAGTATGTCAAGGCTGTATATTGTCACCCTGTTTATTTAACTTACATGCAGAGTACATTGTGCGAAATGCTGGGCTGGATGAATCACAAGCTGGAATCACATTGCTGGGAGAGATATCAATAACCTCAGATATGCAGATGATGCCACTCTTATGGCAGAACATGAAGAACTAAAGAGCCTCTTGATGAAAGTGAAAGAGGAGAATGAAAAAGCTGGCTTAAAATTCAACATTCAAAAAATGAAGATCATGGCATCTGGTGCCATCACGGATGCAAAGATGGGGAAGTAGATGCAAATAGATGGGGAAACAATGGAAAGAGTGACCAATTTTACTTTGTTGGGCTCCAAAAATCACTGCAGATGGTGACTGCAGTCATGAAATTAAAAGACGCTTGCTCCTTGGAAGAAAAACTATGACCAACCTGGACAGCATATTAAAAAGCAGAGACAAAAAAAAAAGCAGAGACATTATTTGCTGACTATGGATGTGAGAGTTGGACCATAAAGAAAGCTGAGTGCTGAAGAATTAATGCTTTTGAAATGTGGTGTTGGAGAAGACTCTTGAGAGTCCCTTGGACTGCACGGAGATAAAACCATTCAATGCTAAAGGAAATAAGTCCTGAATATTCATTGGAAGGACTGATGCTGAAGCTGAAGCTCCAATACTTTGGCCACCTGATATGAAGAACTGACTCTTTGGGAAAGACCCTGATGCTGGGAAAGATTCAAGGCCGGAGGAGAATGGGCCGACAGAGGATGAGATGGGTTGTATGTCATCCCCAACTCGATGGACATGAGTTTGAGCAAGCTCTGGGTGTTGGTGATGGACAGGGGAGCCTGCTGTGCTGCATTCCATGGGGTCACAAAGAGTCAGACACGACTGAGCGACCGAGCTGAACTGAGAATAAGCTTCTTTGTTTTACTTTTAAAAGAGAAATCTTAGGATGTAAATGTATAAAACATGTTTATCTTGACCAGTCTCTGAAAATAGGCTTTAATTTCCTTACAATTTGGCAATAGAATGTGAGTTTCTTTTTCTTATCCTGGTATTAAGTCATTGAATTGTAAATGTCAGATCTAGACTCTTTGCATTTAGAAATTTCAGGACTGGAGGGCTGAAGTATTCTGTCTCCTACAGCTGGCTTAGAAAACAAGCTAATATGTATGTTTGTGTTTTTCTTTTCCCTTTTCTCCTCTTCTTTTTTCTTTTAATTTTTAAAAAAGCTTATGTTCTTAATGAACATAATGAAATGAACATAATGAGCATAATGAAGTGTACCAGAGAAGCCTACAATAGTGCAAAGTATTACGTGAGCATCTTTGGGTCTAAAAATGATTCAGTTTCTATATTCATTTCAGTGCTTCTTTGAAGTATTTAGTGTATCCCTTTAATCTTAATTCATCACTAAAGGGGGTTTGGAGAACAGAATAAAAGATCGAGAAAGGTATAAAGAAATGAACATAAAGGGTTTCACCGTTAGTATTTTTCTTATTTATTTCCTAATTCAACATATTTGCTTTCTATCTTTTTATTTGTTCTTGTTCAGTTGCTGACTTGTGTCTGATTCTTTGTGACCCCATTAGCTGCAGCACTCCAGGCTTCCCTGTCCTTCACTGTCTCCTTGAGTTTGCTCAAACTCGTGTGCGTTGAGTCAGTGATGCCATCCAACCATCTCATCTTTTGTTGCCCTCTTCTCGTCTTGCCATCAATCTTTCCCAGCATCAGGGTCTTCCAATGAGTAAACTCTTCAAGTCATCTTTTTATTGCTTTTCTTTTAAGTAATTGGCAGTGTAGGATAATCTTTTCTCTTAAATTTTTAAAGAGAGAACACAACTTAATAGAAATTTCATTCATTTACAGCATTAAATCATACATCTAAGTAACAGATTTGGTTCTACAAATTAACATTGTAAAGGAAAGAGGCCAGAAATATGCTTTTGGGTGAGCTAATCTTTTTAGTTCTCATCGATTGAGTCTTCTTCAGAAGAAAAGTTTTGGTTATATCTTGAATTACAAAAATCTAGTTTCTTGGAAAGAATTACTCTGTAACTTTGCAGACCTAAATGACCCAGTAGGGTTTTGCATAAAATGTTATTATAGAAATGTGAAATAGTTATTTTCTGTTTAGATTTTATAGACAGTTTATATTATACAGCTGTTTTGTATCATTTCACAAAACATTTACTAAATACCCACTGTGCAAGATACTTTATAACGTCCTTTGCTGAATACATGGTTAAATATGCAATCAAGTGAAATACGCAAATAATTTATTATAATATAAGGTATTATATGCCAGCAAATTTGGAAAACTCAGCAGTGCTCACGGGACTGAAAAAGGTCAGTTTTCATTCCAATCCCTAAGAAAGACAATCGCAAAGAATGCTCAAACTACCACACAATTGCACTCATCTCACACGCTAGTAAAGTAATGCTCAAAATTCTCCAAGCCAGGCTTCAGCAATACGTGAACTGTGAACTTCCAGATGTTCAAGCTGGTTTTAGAAAAGGTAGAGGAACCAGAGATCAAATTGCCAACATCCGCTGGACCATCGAAAAAGCAAGAGAGTTCCAGAAAAACATCTATTTCTGCTTTATTGACTATGCCAAAGCCTTCAACTGTGTGGATCACAATAAACTCTGGAAAATTCTGAAAGAGATGGGCATACCAGACCACCTGGCCTGCCTCTTGAGAAACCTGTATGCAGTTCAGGAAGCAACAGTGAGAACTGGACATGGAACAACAGACTGGTTCCAAATAGGAAAAGGAGTACGTCAAGGCTGTATATTGTCACCCTAACTTATATGCAGAGTACATCGTGAGATATGCTGGGCTGGAATAAGCACAAGCTGGAATCAAGATTGCCGGGAGAAATATCAATAACCTCAGATATGCAGATGACACCAACCTATGGCAGTAAGTGAAGAGCAACTAAAAAGCCTCTTGATGAAAGTGAAAGAGGAGAGTGAAAAAGTTGGCATAAAGCTCAACGTTCAGAAAACTAAGATCATGGCATCTGGTCCCATCACCTCATGGGAAATAGATGGGGAGACAGTGGAAACAGTGTCAGACTTTATTTTTTGGGCTCCAAAATCACTGCAGATGGTGATTGCAGCCATGAAATTAAAAGACGCTTACTCCTGGGAAGGAAAGTTATGACCAACCTAGACAGCATATTAAAAAGCAGAGACATTACTTTGCCAACAAAGGTCCGTCTGGTCAAGGCTATGGTTTTTCCAGTGGTCATGTATGGATGTGAGAGTTGGACTGTGAGAAAAGCTGAGCACTGAAGAATTGATGCTTTTGAACTATGGTTTTGGAGAAGACTCTTGAGAGTCCCTTGGACTGCAAGGAGATCCAACCAGTCCATCCTGAAGGAGATCAGTCCTGGGTGTTCATTGGAAGGACTGATGCTGAAGCTGAAACTCCAGTACTTTGGCCACCTGATGTGAAGAGCTGACTCATTGGAAAAGACCCTGATGGTTGGAGGGATTGGGGGCAGGAGGAGAAGGGGGCGACAGAGGATGATATGGCTGGATGGCATCACTGACTCGATGGGCATGAGTTTGAGTGAAATCCAGGAGTTGGTGATGGACAGGGAGGCCTGGCATGCTGCAATTCATGGAGTCACAAAGATTCGGACATGACTGAGTGACTGAACTGAACTGAACTGAAGGTATAATAACATAAATTGAGGTTAAAAATGTTTTGTAGGTGAGCTGAGGAAGGAATGGATCAGTATTGGTGTAATCATCAAAATTAATGGATTAAAGTATGAAACATGTCTAATAAGATCTTTTAATATTGTAGGTCAAGTGATTTATTTAGTCAGTCATTCATAAACACTTTGTTTACTTTCTGTATCTTAGTTAATTTTTCTGAGTGTATTTGTTGCTACAGTTTGTCATAATAGATACTCTGAACACTTATGTAGCAGTTGTATTTTGCTTTTCTACTCTCTTTGGAATTAAAATGAAATTGCCTGGAAAATAATAGAATTGTTCACAAAACATGTGTATGGAATCTTCAGGTTTGCTGTACTTTTGGTTTGGCATAGCTTAACACCTGATGTGAAGAACTGACTCATTGGAAAAGACTCTGATGCTGGGCAAGATTCAAGGCAGGAGGAGAAGGGGATGACTGAGGCTGAGATGGTTGGATGGCATCACCAACTCAATGGACATGAGTTTGAGCAAGCTCCAGGAGTTGGTGATGGACAGGGAAGCCTGGCGTGCTGCAGTCCATGGGGTCGTAGAGATTCAGACATGCCTGAGCGACTGAACTGAACTGAAATGTTACAATAGCTTTGAAAAGTGTATTTAGTCAGGTGGATTCTCATTAATTTATGGATAATTATGTAATCAGGACTGGCCTTCTGAGCTCTACCACCATATATCTACCATGGAAAATATTCTGGGAACTTGGATCAGTAGGAAACATCCAAGTGTCCTAGATTGATTTTTTTTTTTTAAGTTGCTCAGTTGTGTCTGATTCTTCCTAGATTCATAGAACCCATCAGTTTAAAGAGGCCTTGAAGTTTATGTAATATAACTCAGTTTAAAAGAATTGAGGCCTGGAGATGTTAGGAGATTAGTCCAGTGGTCAGAATACTTTGAAGAGATCTTTGATATTGATATATTCATATTGGTATTTTTGTTATTTCTCTGGTGGATTTAAAGTGGTGTGCTTATTTGCTATTTAGAATTTTGCCAGTCATTAAGAATAGACACTTATGTTGATGTGTGGCAAAAACCATCCCAATATTGTAATTATCCTACAATTAAAAATAAGAACAGACGTCTGAAGAAGAGGACAACTGAAACAACATAAGCAGCTTTTTCATATTCCTAAACATTTTAATAATCATTATTTGCATCTAACTATATTTTTTCTGCTATCGGCTGCTATATGCTTTCTAACTCTCTGTCCTTCCCCATCTCCTTGTCTTTTTTAAAAAACAAAGTAAAGTGCTTTTGGCCTGAAAACATATGGCTGCTTGATGGCAAAATGAAATCATAACTGGTTATTTACAGAGAAGAAATAACTGTAAAGAAATCTGAGCATATATTTTAATGAACAGTATATCTTCTAACCAGATATTAGAGGATTTTGTCTTAACTCCATGTTTATGTTGTAAATTGCAAAATTATAGTAGTGTTAGATAGGAATGGTGATTATGGTGTTTTGCATGTTGTGTTTGGTTCAGAATGTATATCTGTGATGAATGTGACTTTTGTCCATTCCTTGTCATTGTAATTTGTGGGAGAGATAAAGAAGAATCAGATTTCTTATTTTTCAATTTCCTGCTACAGTAAAAAAATGTTGTTATTTTTGATGACACACACACACACACATATATATATATATATGATGAAAAGAAAATCAAATTTTACCATTATATGTTATTCCTAATGTGGTAAATGCAAACATATTCATACTCAGCATTTATAAGGCCACATTTTACAGCAATATATTGATTTCTTATTGCAGGTACATGCTGGGACTTGCAGCAATTCCAGCAGTTATACAGTTTTTTGGCTTTCTCTTTTTACCTGAAAGCCCTCGATGGCTTATTCAGAAAGGACAGACTCAAAAGGCCCGTAGAATTTTATCTCAGATGCGTGGTAACCAGACCATTGATGAGGAGTATGATAGTATCAAAAACAACATTGAAGAAGAGGAAAAAGAGGTTGGCTCAGGTATGTGACTTTTATATGTATATTAATTTTAAGACTCCATAATAATTTTACTTATAAATCATACTCTTTTAGTTTTATTTAATATATCTAAATGATGAAGTGGTTCTTTATGTATAACTAAGCCAAAATAAATGTATTTTAATTTCAAAAGCAAATAATTGTGTTATAAAAGAATGAAGAAAAAAATGCCCAGAATGCCACTGTCCTCACATAATTTTTATTTTCGTGATTTCTTTTAAGTCAGATATACTTGATATAGGTGTCATTTTGTATAGGGGAACATTTTTTTAGTATATTTTACATGTAAATATATAATATATAAAGATAAACCTGCATTATTGACCTTCTGTCTTAAATAAAAAGTCAGCGTGAACTATTGTCAAAATAAAACACTTAAGTAAAATTAAACACCTTGTTTACATGTGTTACATTAATTTCCATACTAACTAAGCATATATCTTCATATACTAGTTATGGAATAGTTTTGCATTTCCCTGTTTTCATTAAAATGTTGATTGTCTAATTACAATTCTACTATGTCAGAAACCAAAAAAAAAAGCAAGTTTCTGGTTAATTTATGTTGATGAATATAATTTCAGAGAAGAAATCATATAGGGATTTAAAAATTCTCAGACAGGATCTATAATCTTGACAGCCTGATTTGAGTCAGCAATTTGCCAGAGTTTTATGATGGGAAGAAAATAGATATTTTACAATGCCCGTTGGATTCACATTCCCCAAAATTGTTTCACTTTCTCTCAACTTTCCTTCTGCCTCTATAGTAATTGGTTGTTCAGTGGAGATGCTTAACTTATATTAGTAAAATGGTTATTCACACCTGAAAAAATACCAAACACAAACACAGCCCTTTATTGATATATGTCTTACACAAGTCTTGGAAGGTCTGTTCACTCCCCTCTGTTACTGTTCTTTGGTAGAGCTGAAGGAACAGTGGAATGGATGCTTTTCAGAAACTGCTCACTCTGGTAGACACACGTGTGTGCATTTGTGCTTATTTGCTCAGTTGTGTCTGACTCTTTGCGACCCCGTGGACTGTAGCCTGTCAGGCTCCTCTGTTCATGGGATTTTCCAGGCAAGAATACTGGAGTGGGTAGCTGTGCCCTCCTCCAGGGGATCATCCCTGCCCAGGGATCGAACCCAGGTCTCCCGCATTGCAAGCGGATTCTTTATCGACTGAGCCAGCAGGGGAGCCCAGCGTGACTTGACTTAGATATACACAGCACAGCACTGTGATCTTATTACTGCCTTGCTAAGACCAGAGCCTTTAGCTAATTGTGAGCCCAATCTAGGTGAAGGTCACTTTTACCAAAAAGTTTCTCAGTACATACACCATGTGCCTGGCGTTGGCAGCATTTCCAGTACTCTGCGCACACCTGTGCCCGTGTGTGCAGTCACTTTAGTCGTGTCCGACTCTCTGCAGTGCCGTGGATTGCAGCCTGCCAGGCTCCTCTGTCCATGGTATTTTCCAGTCTAGAATACTGGAGTGGGTTGTCATGCCTTCCTCCGGGGGATCTTCCCAACCCAGAGACTGAACCCACGTCTCTAATAACTCCTGCATTGGCAGGCAGATTCTTTACTTTAGTGCTAACCTGGGAAGCCCAAGTACCCTGCACGTTAGTGTAAACATTAAAGAGAATTTTGCTTCAACAAAATAATTCATTTTTATGAGTTCAGGATTGTATTAGGTTTTAAAATATAATTTCACATGTTAATTTAAATTACAAATAGCTTATTTTATGCTTCTGACTAAATTCCTTTCATCAATTACTTGAATTATATATGAGGTTGTTTTTGTAGTAATCAGTACTCTTGAAACCCATATGCTAATAATGTGTGAGTGGAAATATTTGTTGAGTATTAGGTTACACTAAATACTACTTAGAACATAAGTTTTTATTAATTTATGTGAGGGATAGGACAACAATTTAATTAAAAAAACATGTTCTTGTTGTGGAGTGGGTATACCACAGAGTTTCCTCCACAGCTTTGAACATGTAGCTTCATTTTGACTACCTAAGAATTTGACTGGTCTAGCCATGCAGTTGTCGACAATGCACATTGCCTCTCATGACTATTTGGAATGTATAATCAAATGGGTTTTTATATTTATAGGTACACAGGATTGCAGTTATCTGCATCTGCTTTGGTGGTGGTTGTGGTGTTTAGTTGCTAAGTCATGTCTGACTCTTGTGACCCCACGGACAGTAGCCTGCTAGGCTCCTTTGTCCATGGGATTCTCCAGGCAAGAATACTGGAGTGGGTTGCCATTTCCTTCTCCAGAGATTGAACCCAGGGCTCCTGCATTGCAGGCAGATTCTTTACCAACTGAGCTACAAGGGAAGCCATACTTTAATTTTTATCAGAAGTTTTTGGGAACTACTTACTATGTTTAAGCTATTTAAATATTAGCTATTTAATCATTTCCATTTAGCTATTTAATCATTTCCTCATTAAAACATTGCTTTATATGCACATTTGGCACAAATTTTCATTTAAAATTATATACATAAAATGTATTTGCTATACATTACACATTCATTGAAAATTAAAAGAAAAGGCAGCCATCATTTCAAAGACAAAGTGGCAAAAATCTTAATACTGTGTTATTCACTGAATCTCAGTATGTCTTATGCTTGATTAAATATTACAAACTTTATAACTAATAGGATTAATAATTTATCCATTTCTGAATTTGTATTATTTGAATGCTGTCATCTTGCTTAATTTTAAAGCTAATCCATTGTTCTTTTATAAAGGTAAAGAATTAATAGCATTGTGGCATGAATGCACACAGTTTTGCCCATGTCACATGACACCAGTAACTTGGGGCTTCATTTTTGTTATTGAGGAATCTGACCACAATAAAACATGTTTTGTACAGTATCAATTTTATTGCATCATTTTCATGTCCATGAGCAAAACTGTGTCAGTTCAGTTGGTAAATAGCAGTGCTAGAATTTGCCTTAACAACCAGGATGTCTTGCCCTCAGTCACTTTACATTTGAAGATAGGCTACATGGACTATTACACATGAAGAAACAGCTAACTTTGAAATAAAAAATGTTCTGGCTCAGAGAAGATTCAACCACTGTGTTGGAGGATTAGAGAGTGACATATGTCAGTCAGTCCGTGGATTCTGTTGAGGTGAATTTCAAGCCATGGCTTGGAGCCCAGAAACTCCAAGCGGTGGAGGACAGTTGTTTGGAGGGAAGAGACTTGACCTAGACACCGTATATACCCTGATATTCCAGGAGGGTAGAAAGTAGTTGTTTAATAAGACCACTGTTTCTTTTAGGCAGAAATATTGTATCATCTGACCTTGTGGCTTAGTTTCCTGCTACCTGTGAGCGTGCTAAATCTGGTTCCAAATCAGCAAACCGCGTCCTTCTCTCAGAGTTCCCAGTGGATTTGTGACTTGTGACTTCTGTGCTACTTCGTGAAGTGAACGTCGCTCAGTCATGTCTGACACTGTGTGACCCTGTGGAATTCTCCAGGCTGGAATACTGGAGTGGGAAGCCCTTCCCTTCTCTAGGGGATCTTCCCAACCCTGGGACTGAACCCAGGTCTCCTGCATTGCAGGTGTACCTTCTCTTTTTGTGAATTTTTTTTTCCCTTGGTCACTTGAATTTAAATTTGACCTCTTTGAGGAAAACAGGGATAGTGGCTGAATTATGTATTAATTTTTTTTGATGTGTGAAATGTTAGTTTATATCAGGCTGAATTACTTCTGGGTTCAAAACACAATTTATGACTTTAGGCAGTGAATATTGTGGCTTCTGCTCTGTGTCCCTGAGCATGTGACATTTTGGTTGCACTCTGGGTGGAGTCTCTGTCTTCCACAGCTCTCCTGAGTGTAAGGCCTACTGACCTTCAAAACCAGATATTCTAGGGGCTGGTCTTCCCAGTGAAGGGCTCCCTGCATTTCTAATTTTCCTCTCATGTGGGTCACCCACCTAGAGGCATGGGTCTTGTCTCCACCTCTGCTTCTCCTACCTATATCATTGTGGTTTCTTCTTTATATCTTTAGCTATGTATTTTTTTCTGATAGATTCTGGTCTTTCTCATCAATATTGCTCTGTAGATGGTTGTAATTTTTTTGTGTGCCCACGAGAGGAGGGGAGCTGAGGGTCTTTCTACTCCAACAGTATGGCCAAGCTTTCTTCATTTTCATATTTTTAAAATTAAGATATAATAATTGACATATAACTTTCTATTAGTTTCAAGTGTACATCATAATGATGTGATATATGTTCATACTGTGAAGTGATCACCACACACAATAAAAACCATTTTTTTCTTAACTTTTTCAATTTTTTATCCTACACTAGAGAATGACAAGTATATTCATTGGGTGGTTTCATAGGAGAGTTGAAGGCTGTTACTGACATGCTTCTCAGAAGAAGCCAGTTAGACAGGACTCGGGGAAAGTCTGACATTAGGCACGCTTTCTGCCACTCCCTTCTACACTCTTCACTGCAGGATTAAAGCAGGATCGTTGGAGGGAAAATGTGCACAAAGAAAATTTTCTCTCCCTGGAGAAATATACAGATGTTGATGCTTGAACCCTTACAAAAAGACCAGGGAAAGTGTTTTGGGATCATCAAGGCAACTTCGGTGCTCCAACAGGTTGATAACGGGAGCCAGGCAAGGGGGAGACTGAATACAGACCTGAGGTGGCAGGGGCAGCCTCCTGCAAATATGTCCATCTGTTTATAGCACATGGGCAATCTGAGGAATTTGAAAATGTAAACGGACTTTTTTTTTTTTTTAGCAAAGAACTTCTTTGTATGTCCTGTCTTTATATATGTATGTCTTTTTACAGTTAATATTGCCTTAGTACCGTTCATTTCAGTTGCTCAGTTGTGTCTGACTCTTTGCGACCCCGTGGGCTGTGGCACTCCAAGCCTCCCTGTCCATCACCAGCTTCCAGAATTTACACAAACTCATGTCCATTGAGTCGGTGATGCCATCCAACCATCTCATCCTCTGTCGTCCCCTTCTCCTCCTGCCCCCAATCCCTCCCAGCATCAGGGTCTTTTCCAATGAGTCAGCTCTTCCCATCAGGTGGCCAAAGTATTGCAGTTTCAGCTTCAGCATCAGTCCTTCCAATGAACACCCAGGACTGATCTCCTTTAGGATGGACTGGTTGGATCTCCTTGGAGTCCAAGGGACTCTCAAGAGTCTTCTTCAACACCACAGTTCAAAAACATCAATTCTTCGGCACTCAGCTTTCTTTATAGTCTAACTCTCACATCCATACATGACTGCTGGAAAAACCATAGCCTTGACTAGATGGACCTTTGTTGGCAAAATAATGTCTCCGCTTTTTAATATGCGATCTAGATTGGTCATAACTTCCTCCAAGGTGTAAGTGTTTTTTTATTTCATGGCTGCAGTCACCATCTGCAGAGATTTTGGAGCCCAAAAAAGTAAAATCTGCCACTGTTTCCACTGTTTCCCCATCTATTTCCCATGAAGTGATGGGACAGGATGCCATGATCTTAAATTTCTGAATGTTGAGCTTTAAGCCAACTCTTTCACTCTCCTCGTTTACTTTTGTCAAGATGCTCTTTAGTTCTTCTTCACTTTCTGCCATAAAGGTGGTATCATCTACATATCTGAGATTATTGATATTGCCTAGGTTTACCTAAAACACAGATACTTCCAAAATTGACTTATTTCATGTAAGAATGTCACCGAGAAATTGCCCTACCCTTTGGGCACTGAAATCTTTATAATTGGGTGTATGTGAGAACAGCAGCCCAGAGGTACTAGTTAATGCTTTAAACTGAAATTTAGATCCAGGCCTGCTGGTTGCTAGTCACTTTTGTGGTGCATTCAGGTTATCTCTGCAGTGTGTAATCTTTGCAGAAACATTTATGTCAAGATTTGCATTGTTTAATTGTATCAACAAATCAACTCAGTAATCTGCAAGAATGTTGACTCTGCGTTTTGCCTTCATTGGATAGTTTAATCTCCAGCCTGGAAAGGAAGAATGTTGTAGGATGGAAAATTTATTCAAGACCCTCCTGTGAGTTCATTTTTTAAAGCCTGGTATGACTTACCTCTAGCTGTTGGAGGTCATACCTATGGTGTACAGGAAAGAATAGCTGCGTCTCTCTCTTCTCTTTCTTCCAGTAATTTTTCAGTCAGATCATCAAGATTCATATACTTATAAATCAGTTTCCTTTTTTTTATGAATTGATATTGTGTGGCCATTTCAACAAATCATATTCTGCAGAAAGGTCCAAAAGGGTAGATATATATCATCTGTTTTAATAGAAATCCTTCCAAATGTTTCTGTAGATATCTAATTCCAGCCTAATGACATTTCAGTGGAATGCTCGTTGCAGTTGACATCTATTGCCCTTAGCTCGAAGTGTCATTTTTCCAAATGTTTCTGGTAGTTTTGCTTATATTTTCTTTGTGTGGTAGTAGTGTTTCCTGACTGAAAGTAATGCGTATATGCTATTTACTGGGTGATTTGAACTAGATATTAACAAATTGTTTCTCAGCAAGATGGACAACCAATTTTTCATATGTAGGGAAAGAAAATGTTTCTATATCTAATATTCTTGAAGTTGTTGCAAAATTGTCCAGATTGTCAACTGTGAGGTTGTTATATGTATCTCCTATGGTAAATGGTAGAATAAAATAAAAGGTTAAATGAAAAGCTACTTTAATTCTCTTTGTGTTAACAAGCTGTAAGCTGAATGATTGTTAAAAGAATATATAATTCTATTCAGTTTTTAGTTAAACTTATTTTCTTAGCCATCATGACTTATTTAAAAGAATTGCTATTTAGTTCAACGTGGCTTTAAATAAAAGTTTCTTTGACCTCAGAGAACTTTTAAAATCATAAGCAAAATTGAAATAGTTCTTAGGTTTTACATTAAAATGTCATTGACTCTCCTCTTACGAAGAGATAAGAACAACATTGAGAAAATTTTCTATTCTGTAAATCACTGAAAAAGGAAGTACTGTTAAGATTACCTATAGCCTTTCAAGCCATTTTTACTGGTTTATATTGAAAATTCAGATTGTTTCAGAAAGTTGATAGTTGATGGTTCATCTTTCTGCTTTCTTGCTAAGATGTAGAAAATCTCATAGAAAAAGCCATGCCTAAGACGTTTTGCTTGTGTCAAATTTTTCTTTTTTATTCCAACATATGATAAAGTTTTTTTCTGCATTTAATACAGATAGGAGGAGAAAACCCAACAAAGTACATTTCAAAAGGCATGTAATTCTTGAGTTGCT
This sequence comes from Odocoileus virginianus, assembly GCF_023699985.2. Taxonomy (NCBI): domain Eukaryota; kingdom Metazoa; phylum Chordata; class Mammalia; order Artiodactyla; family Cervidae; genus Odocoileus; species Odocoileus virginianus. The sequence goes on from NC_069697.1 coordinate 37,783,863, forward strand.
GCTTCAGGGAAGTTCATTTCCAACTTAACACTAAATCCATCATTCAGCACAAATGATAGTCTGCTTTGTAAATAAAACCATGGTCAGGAGGTTTCTTTCCTTGAGAAAAGACAAACTGTTTTGCCCTTTAAAGGTTACCTGGTGTTTGGAGAAGGTTAGAGGAATATCCTGAAGAAAACGCAGTTTTCTTCATCTGAAAAGGAAAGGCACATGAGCCACTTTTGAATGTTGGGACTTTTTAGTGATAACAGGCCAGTTCCATTGATGGGTTGTTGAATCAATCACAATATTAATAACCATGTTGTATGCTCTCTGAAGAAACTTGCCTATTTACAAATGTCAGAGGAGATCATCTCAAATGTTTCTCAAAGATCCAAGGAATTACTCTTAAATTTTTCTAACATTTTAAATTCAGTTTGCACCGGCAGATAGAGTGGTTATACAGTGTTAATTTTCTCCTTCTCTTACCACTTTATATCAAACCTTATAAATACTCATGAGAGTGATTTTTAATCTGTTAAATTTAACAAATTTAAAATTTTTAATTTAACAAACCATTTAATTTTTAGTCTTAGTGAACACTTACCGTAGATATATACATTTCGGTTAACTTACTTATCTGCATTTAAATTATTTGAAATGTGTTCAGTAAGGAGACATGTGCTTGGCAGGATAGACTGAGGAGAAAAATACTGCATTTATGAAGCTAGACCACGAATAAATTGCTGTACAGTTGTCTTCACACTTTTGAGTATACTGTTTTCCTCCCTGATTTTTTTCAAGATATTTCCTTGAAAATGATTCTACTGTGTGTCTTAAATAAAATAAATCTTCAAAATGCCTTTTTAAAAAAGTAGAATCTAATAAATTCTCTTTCTAGGGGATGAAGGAGACCTAGAGACTTCTAAAACCAGATTTGTATAAAAGCAAAGATGACTTTTAGTGCTCTCTGATTCATTATTCATATGTAAACAATAATAGTGTGAAGATGACAGAAACAGTAAGTATTTACTGAATGCTTAGTTCTGTAAATGTTTCATGCATCTGATTTTAAAACAACCTACAGTTTAGACATTGTCATCCACATAGTATTGAGAAAATGGATCGCTGTCGCAGTCAAAGAGCTGGGAAGCGAACGAGGCAGGATCTGAATCTTACCTCACCACCTCTCAAGCCTCTCCTTATTCCACTTGGCAAATTGTTCATCTCCTGCCACCTCTGCACTATGCAGTGTGGATGCATGTGCTGAAAAAAGAGATTAGGCCTTGTCCTTGCTCCTAAGAAGCTAAGTTTTATAACTTCCTTAAGTTTGTCTTCTTTTCTAAAGGGAAAAACAGAAAACAACCTCAAAAATAGGAGTAAGACAACCCTCAAAGTCAGTTGGCAAATAATTTACTTGAGTTGCTTTCACTTTGAGAGCGTATTTTCCTTCGGTTCCCTCATTTCCATCCTTGATGTCATTGGCTGAGTGGGTTTCTGCTGTTCATCTCTGGGTATCAGCTAACAGTGGTTTCTGCTGGTCTTCTTGCTTCTGGCATTCACTTTCATTTACTTTCTTCATTCACCCTCTTCATTTACTTTCTCAGAGGCCTCCAAGGGTTATCATCCCAACACATACACAACATCATATCCCTCTCCTCAGAAACAAATTCCATGATATGTTAATAAACTTTCTTTAAAATCTGGTTTTAGTTTATCTTTCCAGTTTTTTCACTAGAACCAAGGCTTTGTCATCATTAAAAGGAAGATGCCACCTTCATTGACTGAGTGGAGCCTCCTGACTCTCAGGGTGGGGAGCTGATGACTAGAGATGGGGAGATGGTCTGGGTGGAGTTCCCAAGCTTCACTCTTTGATCCAGCCAGTGCTTCCTGCAAAGAAAATGTAAATATTGCCTCACACTAAAAAGTATATTACATTTGAAAACTAGTAGCATGGTGAAGATTTTCTATGCTAAGAAGGCCTTAACATGATCCATCATCATTTACATTTGGAAAGTTGTTGAGAAAGACTGAAATAGAAGTACTTAGGTATTTCTTTCTGCATAGTCTGGTAGATGCTGATACTGTTTTTATTGAGTTGTACAAGTGTAGAAAGTCTACAAATTAGATAAAATCATGTTTCATCTGAAAGAAATACATTTAAAAAGGTAGTATAGGGATATTTTAATGTGTTTAAGATGATAGGCTTGGCACTGTTCTTATTGGTGGTAGTTAAAGGCTGTTGCTGAATCACGCAAAGACGCTGGGGTTCTTGGCCTCCGTAGGAGACGAATTCAGTCCGGGGCCAGAGACGAGGCTGGATCGCTCAGAGCTTTTGTGTAATGAAGTTTTATTAAAGTATAAAGGAGATAGAGAAAACTTCTGACATAGACATCAGAAGGGGCTAGAAAGAGTACCCCCCTTGCTAGGCTTAGCACTGGAATTATATACTCTCAAATTAGTTATTACAGTGAATCAAAAGAATGTCTGGAGGTTGTAAAGACCTCACCAGACCTACTCCCATAATTTACATTTTGAGATAACAGAATTAGCCAGAAGGTTTTTTCCAGAGACTGTCCTCAAGCAGGATACATTATTGTTATATAATCCTAAGGAATGTAGCCGGGGGGGGGGGGGGGGGGGGGGGGGGGGGGGGGGGGAACACGACGGACTTTGTCCTTTCTTCCTCCTTGAGAATTCCAGACCACTCTCTCCATGGGGACCGCTAGACTTCTTATCAACCTGCCTAGGAATTGACTCTCTCATTCGAATAACTTTTATTTTGATGCCTTATTATGGGAGTCCCGAACTTTCTCTGTAAGGGCCAGATGGTAAATACTTGGCTTTGTGGCCACATCATTTCTGTCAGAACTACTCAACCTGCTATTGCAACATGAATGCAACATGAATGTCTTCACAGAGACAAACTGTGAAGGAATGAGTGTGGCTTGTGCAATAAAACTCAAAAGCTTATTATTTTGTACCTGTTTTATTTTATTTTACAAAAATAAGGAGCTGCCCTAATTTGGCCTGTGGGTTATAGTTTTCTGACCCCCTCTTAATCAGTCATTAAAATTTTTTATAAAAATAAGAAAAGTGCTTATTTTCATGCTTTGAGATTTGCTTTTAAAAATATTTGTTGAAAAAAAAATAAAAGTATTGGTTATATTATAATTTTATACACAGTGTATTTGTTTATAAAGAAACACAGGCTATTCAATTTCATTGACACTTTTTCTTGAAGTGTAATGTATTATCACACCATTTTAGTAGTTGGAACTGAACAAAATGAAACTGTTTTCTCTTAAAATGAGTTCCCAAAGCTAATTGTTCAGATTTTTTCTGGTCATTTTTTTAAGGTAACAGTTGATTAACCTTTATTTGTTGTCTATCAACTATAATAGAAGTGTTAGTTGCTCATTTGTGTATGACTCTTTGCAATCCCATGGACTGTAGTCCACCAGGCTCCTCTGTCCATGAAATTCTCCAGGCAAGAATGCTGAAGTGGGCTGTCGTTTCCTTCAGAAATAATACAAGAGAGGTAGTTAAAAAGTCAAGAGTTTGGGGCTTCCCTGGTGACCCAGTGGTTAAGAAATTGCCTTGCAGTGCAAGGGACACGGGTTTGATCCCTAGTCTGGGAACATCCCACCTGCCTCAGAGCAGCAAAGCCCACAACTACTGATGTTCTCACGTCTAAGGCCTGTGCTCCTCAACAAAAGAGAAGACACGACGATGAGGAGCCTGGGGACTGCAGTGAAGAGTAGACCCTGTTTGCCACAGCTAGAGAAAGCTTGCATGCAGTAACAAAGACCCACCACAACCAAGAGAAAAAGGAAGAAAAGAAGAACTGAGAGTTTTATGAGGCTACAATAATTTTTTTATCCACAAGCATTGTTTGACTACTTATCATGTGTCAGGCTGTGCTAGATGCCAGTTTATGGGCTTTTATAATAATGATGGCTAACATTTCTTGAGCACTTTCTATGTGCCAATCATTATAAGTCCATTATGTATCTAACCAGTATAGTTATCATAGCAACCAAGGTAAATGCCAGTAGGATCTCCATTTCACAGATGAAGAAACAGACTCAGTGGGATTAAGTAATTTCCTGAAGATCACAGGAAAGCCAAGAATGTTCTAAGTAATCGTCTCTCTTAGCAGCCATACTGAATAAAATAGACAAGGTCCCTATTGTGATGGACCTTATTTAGAACTAAAAAAAAACAATCACTTACAAAATAAGTAAAGAAGAAACTGCCGCCTATTGTCAATAATATTGAAATGTTCTGTAGAGGAATGGGGGACTATTCCAAAGAGAATCACAAAAATACTCATAGAGATGGGGGCGATGACTCGATGACTGTGGGATTGCTTGAACACAGTAGTACACGGGAGAATCAGGTAAAATTCTTTTAAATCATATAAACCTTTCAGTAATCTCTTCTGTTAATATTACACTTATGTAGCCCAATGTAGTAAATGCATTGATTCAGAAGGCAGTTTGCATGGTTTTCAGTTATACCAGTGAGGGTAGTCTCTCTTGGGATATATTTTTGTTGTGTCTTTTAGTGATCCTTTAAACAATGGAGAATATTTAGTCAACAAATCAAAAGGCTTTAAGTAAGTAAGAAAGGATGGTTTCTTTATTACATTTCATTATTCAAAATCTATTGTGTCCTTTGAAAACTTGAGAGAGGGGAGTTTAGGACATACATTGATTTTCCAAAAGGAAGTACAGGTCCACAAATAGACAACAATTATCTCACAAATCCAGTTTACTAAAATATATATCATGTTAAATTTCTGATGAACATCTATAAAGAAGTGGTGAATCTTTCATACTTACTTTGCTTGTTGCTGTTATTTAATCACTAAGTGTGTCTAACTCTTGTGACCCCAGGGACTATAGCCCACCAGGCTCATCTGTCCATGGGGGTCTGTCCATGCTCTTTCCTTCTCTAGGGGATCTTCCGAACCCAGGGATCGAACTGTGTCTCGTCATTGGCAGGCAGATTCTTTACCGCTGAGCCGCCAGGGGAGCACACTTAACTTTGCTATTTCCCTGTATTTTAAAGTTTGAAGATATGGTAAATTTAGAACAGGACCTATAGTAAGTGGCAAACTTGCATATCCCTTGGCAGCAGAACTTTCATTACACTCATTAATGTGTTCATTTAACGAGAATTGGGCACCTGCCAAACGCCATACTCTGTTCTGACAGCTAAGATTATGGCAGTCACCACAGCACAGACTGCCTTCATGGATCAACATTCTGGTGAAGGAATGCAGACAGTAAAAAGTATATAATATACTATGGAGGGGTGACTGTGGTATGGAAATGTAAACTCTATGGAGGAGACAGTGTTGGCAGCCTGTGGGTTAGAAAGGGGAAGAGGGGCCTCTTTGACGAGGTGCCCTCTGAACAGGGTCCTGAAGAAGTGAGACAGCCAGCCATACACTTGTCTCCAGAAAGAGCGGTCTGGGAGAGAGACCTGCTGGTCTTTGATCATTAAGAACATCCCTGGGGAGGGGTGGGATTTGGTAAGTTTAAGGAAGTCGGTGCTGATGGTGTGGAGTGGGAGAATAGTAGGAAATGAGTTTTGAAGGTGGTTGAGGGACAGATCATAGAAGTGGTCTTAAATCATTATTCACTGTATTATTTATAGAACTTAGGAAAAGTGCCTGCAGCTCAGTGATTATTTGAATGAGCATTTAATTTTAGGAGGATACATTAATCAGGACACTTTTGGATTATGTTTTGGAAACACAGCTCAAAGTAGCTTAAAGTTATAAAGGAGGAGTAATATAACTTAATGCAGCTTAGGTTTAACTTCCCTCTTGTGTATGTGCATTAATAATACATTGGCTCTATTCCCAGCTCTGCTCTCCCCACATGCTGGCAAAAATGGCCATTACAGATTTTAGTTTTGACCTTAAATGTTACTACTTAGCAACACTAATGTTCTCCTCCCCAAGGCCTCCCACAAAAATTTCAGAGATGGCTCTTATTGCCCTGTCCTCTTCACGTGTCCACCCCTGAACTAGTCACTGTGATTAGGATTTGTGGTGACTCACTAGACATACTCATTCCAAACAACATGTCATGAGAACCAAGGAGGAGTGATTCTCCAAATAGGCATTGAAAGGTAAAAAAAATATGTGCCTGTAAAAGAATAAGAAATAGAATGCTAAATTATATGGAAACAAGAAATATGATTGCTATTAGTTTTATTCTAAGGACAAATTGGTAATAAGCAGCTCTACCTGTCAAGTGAAATAGTAAGCTGCCTAGGAACACTAGCCAGAGATCTCATTATTAAGATCTTGGTGTTAATGACTTGCTCTGAGAAGGGACTCCGTTAGATAGGAGGATCTAAAGTTGCAATCTTAGCAGTGAGGATAGAGTTTGACATTTGCTGGTACCCGATTTTGTTACATGAATGAGTATATAATTTTACAACAGAGCTAGAAACAACTTTTAAACATCACCATCACCTCTGTTACTAAGAAAAAGGAAGGCAAAGAATGTAAGCCACATGAGGACAGCTTTCTTTCATTTTCTTCTAATAGCTTAGTGCTATAAATGAGGTGCCAAGATTATTCAAGGGGGAAGGAACATTCTTTTCAACAAATGGTACAGTTACAACTGTGTATCTACAGACAAAAGAATGAAGTTGAACAGTTACTTTATACTGTGTACAAAAATGAGCTAAAAAAGAGATCAAAGACCTTAACTTAAGAGCAAAATGTAAGATTTTTTAGAAGAAAACCCAAGAAAATCTAATCTTCAAGATACTGTGTGGAGCAATGATGTCTTAAATAAGATACCACAAATACAGGTGGCAAAAAAAAAAAAAATAGATGAATTAAGCATCACCAAAATTTAAAACATTTATGTGTCAGAGGACACTATTTAAAAAATAAAAAGACAATCTACAGAAGAGAGAAAACATTTGCAAATTATATATCTGGTAAGGCTCTGGTATCTAGAATGCCTAATGAATTGTTATTCAGTTGCTAAGTCGTGTCTGACTCTTTGCAACCACATTCACTGTAGCATGCTAGGCCCCTCTGTCCTCCACTCTCTCCCAGAGTTTGCTCAGGTTCATGTCCATTGAGTCATTGATGCTATCTGTCTTATCCTCTGCCATCCCCTTCTCCATTTGCCTTCAATCTTTCCCAGCATCAAGTATTTTTCTAGTGAGTTGACTCTGCATCAAGGGGCCAAAGTACTAGAGCTTCAGCTTCAGCATCTGTCCTCCCAATGAATGAATATTCAAGGTTGATTTCCTTTAGAAGTGACTGGTTTGATCTCCTTGAGGTCCAAGGGACTCGAAAAAGTCTTCTCCAGCAGCACACTTTGAAAGCATCAGTTCTTTAGCGCTCATTCTTCTTTATGGATCAACTCTTACATCTGTATGTGACTACTGGAAAAACTATAACTGACTATATGCACCTTTGTAGGCAATGTGATATCTCTGCTTTTTAATAGGATATTTAGGTTCGTCATAGTTTTTTTTTTTTTTTTTTTTTTAAGGAGCAAGTGTCTCTTAATTTCATTGCTACAGTCATGGTCCACAGTGATTTTGGAGCCCAAGAAAATAAAACCTGTCACTGTTCCCACATTTTCCCCTTCTCTTTGATGTGGAGTGATGGGACTGGATGCCATGATCTTAGTTTTTTTAATGTTGAGTTTCAAGCTAGCTATTTCACTCTCCTCTTTCACCCTTATCAAGAGACTCTTGAGTTGCTTTTCACTTTCTGCCATTAGAATGGAATCATCTGCATATCTGAGGTTGTAGATATTCCTCCTAGCAATCTTGATTCCAGCTTGTGGTTCATCCAATCTGGCATTTCCCATGATGTACCCTGCATAGAAGTTAAATAAGGAAGGTGACACCATACAGCTTTGTTGTACTCCTTTCCCAATTTTCAGCCAGTCAGTTGTTCCATGTCCAGTTCTTTGTGTGTGTGTGTGTGTGTGTGTGTGTGTGTGTGTTAAACCATAGTATTTTTTTTTCTCTGCTTTTTATTTATTTATTTTTTTTCCATTTATTTTTATTAGTTGGAGGCTAATTACTTTACATCACTACAGTAGTTTTTGTCATACATTGAAATGAATTAGCCATGGATTTACATGTATTCCCCATCCCGGTCCCCCCTCCCACCTCCCTCTCCACCCAATCCCTCTGGGTCTTCCCAGTGCACCAGGCCCGAGCATTTGTCTCATGCACCCAACCTGGGCTGGTGATCTGTTTCACCCTAGATAATATACATGTTTCAATGCTGTTCTCTTGAAACATCCTACCCTCGCCTTCTCCCAGAGTCCACAAGTCTGTTCTATACATCTGAGTCTCTTTTTCTGTTTTGCATATAGGATTATCGTTACCATCTTTCTAAATTCCATATATATGTGTTAGTATACTGTAATGGTCTTTATCTTTCAAAGCCAGAAAGATAAAGACCATGTCCAGTTCTAACTGTTGCTTCTTGACCCTCATATAGGTTTCTTAGGAGACAGATAAGGTGATCTGGTACTCCCATCTCTAAGAATTTCCCAGTTTGTTGTCATCCACACTGACAAAGGCTTTAGCATAGTCAATGAAACAGATGTTTTTCTGAAAGTCCCTTGCTTTTTCCATGATCCAGTGAATGTTGGCAATTTGATCTCTGGTTCTTCTGCCTCTTTGAAACCCAGATCGTACATCTGAAAGTTCTTGGTTCGCATACTGCCGAGGCCTAGCTTGAAGGATTTTGAGCATAACCTTGCTGTCATGTAAAATGAATACAATTGTACATAGTTTGAACATTCTTTGGCATTGCTTTTCTTTGGGATTGGAATGAAAATTTACCATTTACAATCCTGTAGCCACTGCTGAGTTTTCCAGTTTGCTGACATACTGAGTTCAGCACTTTAATAGCATCATCTTTTAGGATTTGAAGTAACTCAGCTGGAATTCCATCATCTCCACTAACTTTGTTGGTAATAATGCTTCCTAAGGCTCACTTTACTTCACATTGCAGGATGTCTGGCTTTAGGTGAATAACCACACCATCACAGTTATCTGGGTCATTAAGACCTTTTTTGTATAGTTCTTCTTTGTATTCTTGCCACCTCTTAATCTCTTCTGCTTCTCTTAGGTCCTTACCTTTTCTGTACTTTGTTATATGCATTCTTGCATAAACTGTTCCTTGATATCTCCAGTTTTCTTGAAGGGATCTCTAGTCTTTCCCATTCTATGATTTCCTCTACTTCTTTGCATTGTTCGTTTAAGAAGGCTCTCTATCTCTTCTTGCTGTTCTCTTTAACCCTGCATTCAGCTGGGTATATCTTTCCCTTTGTCCCTTGACTTTCACTTCTCTTCTTTCCTCAGCTATTTGTAAAGCCTCCTCAGACAACCACTGTGCCTTCTTGCATTTCTTTTTCTTGAGGGTGGTTTTGTTCACCGCCTCCTGCACAATGTTATCAACCTCCGTCCATAGTTGTTCAGGCACTCTGCCTACCAGATCTGCAACTTTACAAAATAATCAAAAGGGATTTGATTTAGGTCGTACCTGAATGGCCTAGTGGTTTTCCCTACTTTCTTCAATTTAAGCCTGAATTTTGTAATAAGGAGCTGATAATCTGAGGTACAGTCAGCTCCATGTCTTGTTTTTGCTGACTGTATAGAACTTTTCCATCTTTCGCTGCAAAGAACATAATCAGTCTGATTTCAGTATTGATCATCTGGTGATGTCCATATGTAGAATCATCTCTTGTATTGTTGGAAAAGGATATTTACTATGGCCAGCATGTTGTCTTGACAAAACTTAGCCTTTTCCCCTCCTTCTTTTTGAACTCCCAAGGCCAAACTTGCCTGTTTTTCCCAGTATCTCTTGATTTCCTACTTTTATATCCTAGTCCCCTGTGATGAAAATGACGTCTTTTTTGATGATAATTATAGAAGCTGCTGTAGGCCTTCATAGAACCAGTCAGTTTCAGCTTCAGTGGTTGGGGCATAGAGTTGGATTACTGTGAAGTTGAATGGTTTGCCTTGGAAATGAACCACTATCATTCTGTCTTTTTTGAGACTGCACCTAAGTACTGCATTTCTAACTCTTTTGTTGGCTATGGGAGCTACCCCATTTCTTCTAAGGGGTTCTTGCCCACAGTAGTAAATAAAATGGGCATCCAAGTTAAATATGCCCATTCCTGTCCATTTTAGTTTACTGATTCTTAAGATGTCAATATTCAATCAAAACCAGTGTGACATACCGACATACCTACACCACCAGGATAGCCATGATTTAAAAGACGAAAAATAGGAGTGTTGATGAGGTTGTAGGGGAAATGGAACCCCATACACTGCTGTGCTACGCTAAGTTGCTCAGTCATGTCCAACTCTTTGCAATGTAGCCTGCAAAATTCCTCTGTCCATGGAGATTCTTCAGGCAAGCATACTGGAGTGGGTTGCCATGCCCTACTCCAGGGCATCTTCCCAACCCAGGGATCAAACCCAGGTCTCCCGCATTGCAGGCGGATTCTTTACCCTCCTTCCAAACTCCAGATATATACCCAAGAGAATTAAGAACATGTGTTCATACAAAAACTTGTACACAAAATGTTCATAGCAGCATAGTACAAGAAATGAAAATAAACCAAATGTTCATCAGCTGATGATTGGATAAATTAACTGTGGTATATCAATGCAGTCGATTATTTTTCAGTCCTGAAAAAGTTATGTGGTATGTGGTTCAACAGATCACTTATGAACTGTGAAAAGGTTGTATTTAGTGGAAACAAGGCATATAACATCTGCATGTTGTATGATACCCTTTAGATAAATGTCCAGAATAGGCAAATCAGTAGATTTGTGATTGACCAGGGCTTTAATGGGGAGTGATAACTAATGGGTATGGTATTTGTTTTATGGATAATGAAAATATTCTGGAGTTAGTGCTGATTTTGCGGAAGAGACTAAACCCACGGAATTGGATACTTTCTAATGGCAAATATTATGGTATGTGAACTATATCTTAGTAATTTTACAAAGTATTCTAATTCACTTGCATGGATTAAGAGATAAAAAGATAAGCATATTGAGGTCTAAGAGACAAAATTCGACTAGGTCAATATAGCTTATGTTTTGTATAGGAAGGTGATAATTTAAGAATCTCTTTGTAAACTGGATGAGTGTAATTAACACTTTACCTCTGAGCCAGACATGCATCCTCATTCCTTATGTGACACATGTTGGTCAGTTTCCTACTTGCGGGTTGTAGTAGTAAGTGCAGTGTGTTATGGAAAGTTTTTAAAAACAAAAGCTCCTGTTTCCAGGAGCTTTTATAATCTACTAGGTAAAATTAAACATCTAAACATGGATGCAGGAATTATATAGTATTTGAGTATAGATCGCTTCTAGACATATATCAACATTTATGTCTCTATAGACTGTATTTTTTTATTTCTTCTGAAATTTTATGATTTTGTTTAAATATAAACCTGACCAATTGCTGTTTGTGTAAACATGTGCAAGATACTTAATTTCCTTTCTAAGTATTGAATCTCTTTGGCTTTAAAATCAGGTGAAGTCTGCACAACACCATTGTTGTGAGGTGTAACTAGGGCAGAGTATGGACAGGGCCTTCTGTTGCAGGGTTGAAGACAGAAGAGCTCATTGGAAGTGGATTCCTCATTCTTTGTTTTATACTTTAGTGAATGAATGTGAAAATATCTCAGTCTTGTCCAACTCTTGGCAACCCTGGGAACCATGGAATTCTCCAGGCCAGAATACTGGAATGGGCAACCTTTCCTTTCTCCAGAGGATTTTCCCACCCCAGGGATTGAACCCAGGTCTTTAGCATTGCAGGCGGATTCTTAACCAGCTGAGCCACAGGGAGCCCAGTACATTAGTGAAGTAAACCCCAAAATAACATGCCCACAGTCAAATTATAATGTACTTATTTTCATCATACAAAATATATATGTAAAGATGTATTAGTGGCTTATCTTCTGTAATGAATTCTTACATAGTGGGATCAACTTTGTTAAAAGGAAGACTTGAGTACCTTCAAGGTCTAGGTGTGATGTTTCTGACTTGGGTAGGTTACTTTACATCTCCAAACTCAATTTTCTTAACTTTAAAATGGAGATAATGCTACCAAAGGAGTAGCAAGATATAAAGATTTCTGACAACTTTTTGAAATTATTCATTGTGCAATGAGCAGCTTTATCTATTATAATCTTCCGGTCAGTCTCTTTAGACCCATACTTGGCCATAGTTTCATGAATCTACAAGTTTTCTAACATTGGTATTTGTCATACATTCAGTGTTTTATGTATGGAGAGCTGCTTTCTTTATAGTCTCTGGAAATCAGTAGTGGCTCTATGGGTAGCAGTTATAAAGAGATAAATTTGCAGAAGACATAGCTACTCACTGGTTTTCTTAATTTTATAAGGGTTAAGCATAAAAATGAAGACATTTCCTTTAATCATATTTCCATATAATATTCTCTTTTGTTATGCATCCTGAACTTTTAAGCCTAGTTGGGCTGAGAGGGAGTAGACACCAACTCGGAGCCCCTGCTGATCTCATCTGATGTACATCTTGGACAGTACCAGAGGCTTCTGGAGTTGCCTCAGTGTTTGTTTACAGTGGTTCCTTTCAGAGAGTAAACTGCAATTCACAAGGGCCTCTGGATTAGAACTGAGAATAAAATATACACATTTGTGCTATACTTCATTTCAGAGAGTTTGGGAAAATCTATTTAAAAGATAGATTAAAAGAAGCAAAGGAAGTCATCAGTTCAGTTCAATTCAGTCGCTCAGTCTTGTCCGACTCTTTGCGACCCCATGAATCGCAGCATGCCAGGCCTCCCTGTCCATCATCAACTCCCGGAGTTTACTCAAACTCATGCCCATCGAGTCGGTGATGCCATCCAGCCATCTCATCCTCTGTTGTCCCCTTCTCCTCCTGCCCCCAATCCCTCCCTTATTGGTCTTTTCCAATAAGTCAACTCTTCGCATGAGGTGGCCACAGTACTGTCATAGACCATAGTAAAAAACAAAAACTTCAGCTCCACACCTACACTGAAAAAAAAAACCAACATAAAATTTGGTAACTTTTTATATTTCATTAGCAACATAAAGCTTAATTTTTCCCTAACTTTGTAAAATAATGATATAGTTACTCTGAGTAAGATAGGAAAGTAATGCTTTTCATCAGACTGTTTTGTAGTGTAGAATTCTTTATACTTCTGTAGTAAAAAGGTTAAGAATATGGACTCTAGAAGTAGAACACCTGGGTCTTAATTGCAACTATGCAACATTAGGCAATTTAGTTGTCCTCTTTGTGCTTCAGTTTCCTCTTTTGTATTGTGTTGATAGTTATAATTATTTTGAATATTGGTTGTTTAATATATAAAGTTATAATGATAGTGCTTGATATATTATAAATTCTGTAAAATAATAATTATTATTGAAGTTAGCATACCAACAAAGTACCCAGAGGTGTGCTAAAAAGTATTATGTTTGTACACCTCTTGCATTTCTAAAAGTAGGTTTCATACAGGGAATGAAAGTCAGAATCTAATCCAGTAAATGCCAATTTTTTCTATTGTCTTTATTGAAAAGCATCTGTCTTATTTCTGTCATCATTGGAGGTGACAACTGATTGATTTGGCAATTTTTTTTTTTTTGAGTGCCTCCAGCATTCTAGGAATGGAGAAGAAGGTGATAAACAAGGTTCTCTGCTCTTAACATTAATCTTTCCCTTTGCTACTCTGTCATTAGTTTTAGAGCTCATTCAGCCTTTGTAGAAAATAGTTCATTTCTGCTCATTTTTTTCTCTCATCATTTAGAACTTGGTGATTTGTTCTACCCTCTGAGTAAATAAAACTTCATATTTTGAGAAAAGACAAGAAAAAATTAAACATACATTTTTTTCTTTGCCCATTTTTGCCTCCTCCCTGCCTGTTAGAGCACATTGTGCATCTGCAGTATGCCTTAACCAGGCCTCCTCAACAGCAAAAATACCTGCTGAAGCATAAAGGTCAGTATTTCTTCTTCTGGAGGCAGCTGTGTAACTGCTCAGAAGATAGCATTCCTTTCTCAATCATATAAAAGGTCATGATGACCCACCACTCACCTTGTACATGCAGAAATCTTTGGTGAACTTTATGTCCAATGCCAATATGTAATTCCCTTAAAGATAGTGATTAATGCAGAACAGATTGTTCAGGCGGCTTGGAGAGATACTGTGCTGGACCTAATGGAAATTCCTAGTTTTAATACTTGCTTGTGACCTATTCTTGTTCCAAGCTATATTATTTATATTCTTATTTTATAAGATTGTTGTTTCTTATATTACCAAATGTATGACTGAGTCTCAGATAAAATTAGTGATGGTTGTGTATGCTAAGTCACTAAAGTTGTGTCTGACTCTTTGTGACCCCATGGACTGCAGTCCTCCAGGCTCCTCTGTCCATGGAATTCTCCAGGCCAGAATACTGAAATGGGTTGCCATGCCCTCCTCCAGGGGATCTTCCGGATCCAGAGGTCGAACCTGTGTCTCTTACATCTCCTTCATTGGTGGGCAGGTTCTTTATCACCATCACCACCTGGGAAGCTCTTAATGATGCTTAGGTGATTTGAAATGATTGATCAAATAAATAGTTCTATAAGAACTATAAATGTAATTGTGTAACTCTTGGAAAGGGAAGAAGCAATGAAAGGAAACCGTTCCCTGGACCATAACAGATTAGTAAAGCAGGTGCTCCAGAGGCTTTTGGTTACGGATAACAGAGTCTATTCCACTAATAGCATGTTGAGTGGCCTATCAGTGTAATCATTGATCTAGGCATAAGAATTCCTAGCTGTGAGACAAGTTGGTCATAAAATGCCTCCCAAACCTTGGTCAAAATTAAGACTGGAAAAAAAAAAATCAGGACAGAAAGGGAAGGGATTGTTGACTACCAACTGGATTGTTGACTACCATCCAGTTCTACAAGAATCAAGTCATTAATCACTGCAGTGGCTGACCTACAATATAACCTTCAAGGAGTTCCAGGCAAAGATCAGAATGAGGCAAAAATGATAAAACTGCCCCACAGATGTTTTCAGGAGCGTTGTCATTCAGACAACGTCTGGTTTCAGAGGTGCACTGTCTCTGGCTGGAGTGTGACTTCCTATGTCACTTTCTGTTCAGAAATGGTAAAATATGATTTTATTCACTTGTTCAAAAGACTATGATTTGTTGTTTTGAACGTTAGTGGAGCAGTGTACTAACGAGTTTCAGAAGCCACCTTATCCGTGGCAAAAGTACCTATGCCTTGCTTACATTAGGAAGAATGTTTGATTGAACCCGATTCCTGTGTCACCCATACCTATAAAAGCACCCAGACCATTAACTTAGATGTCTGTTCCTAGTGACTGGCAACGACCTTCTACGGAGATGCGTGCTTGGTTGTACCTCCTTCACCAGAATCACATGTACCCTGCCTCCCCCCTTGCCTCTTCAAAACGGTTCCCAGAGCTCTCTGAGAGACTGTCTTTTCAGATTATAATTCTCAGTTTGGCTCAAATAAAAATTTCCATTTCTTGATTAGATTGGTTGTTGATTAATTTTTTCATTAACACATTTTTTAGAATAGTTTCTTAATGTCATATATGTGTATATATATGTATCTTTTGATTATACAAATTTTTAAAACTTTTTTTTTCGGTAGCCACCACTATATATATATATATTTTAGTGTCTCCTTATGTCTGAAGAATCATAGAAATATCTTTAGATAGAGGACATTTTTTTCCCCAACATCCTTGAACTTAGAAACTGGAAAGCACAGATTTAGATTTAGATGTTCTGCAGATGTTCCCTAGCACTTGATTTTAACAGCATTGTCAGTCAGTCCTGGTTTCAGAAGTACACTATCTCTGGCAGCTGAAATGTGACTTTCTATATCACTTTCTATTCAGGAAAGATTAGATAAAGATTTGGTAAAATTTGATTTCATTCACATGTTTGAGAGATTACAATTTGTTGTTTGAACATTAGGGAACCAATGTACTCACCTGTGTTTCAAAAGCCACCTTATCCATGGCAGAAATATCTTTGTCTTGTTTGTTTACATTTGGAAACAAATGTAAAAGGAAAGGAAGGAAAGACAAAGAAAAGACAAGGAAAGAAAAAGGTAGCGTCAAGTATGTCCTAAAGTAAGGCCAAACTGATGATATTAAAGCTGGACTTTTAGGTTCATTGTGGTCATGCATATGCAATAGAAAAAACATAAACATCACATCTTTCATTAACATGTGTTCAGACATTTTATAGTAAGTGGTTATATCTCCCTTGATTATACTGGAAACAACCTTATTTCCACACTTGGAGTCAAAACACTAATCACTTAATTTAAAGAATGAATCCATTGCCAAAGATAAATTTTGAAGAAAGAGTGTCTGTTCCCAAATGGCAAAAGAACATCATTAATATTTTCTCTAGTTTTCAAAGTCAGGAGACAGATGCTACTGATAAAATATTGTGAGCTCCTCATGGTTGTTTCCAACAAAACACAAATGGTTTCATGGTCCTATAATTTGAACTGTCAATCTCATTGAGTATATTTGTGTTAAAACATCTGATTCCTAAAAATTTTGAGAGAAGAAGTGAATTTGCTATTATATTCAATGTATTTGTGAAATGTGGGAAACATTAATGAAAAACGTGATAAAAGGACTTTAGATTCCTGAAATATCAAAACTCATTGAGATATAATAGGTCTTAATATGACTCTGTTTAGTAAGTAGAGCACCAGGAATCCCAGGTCATTGCTCCTACCCTGCCTAGGACTAAGTGCCATCAGCAGGGCTAACTTCCTGGATGTGCTCCTGCTGCAGCTGCCTGGGGCCCTGTACTCAGATGGTACCGGTGCTTCGATTAATGGTTTGCTTATTCATTACTGCCTTGAAATTCTTAATAATTTTTGAACGAGAGACTCAGGTTTTCATTTTGCCTTTGACCTTACGAACAGCTGATCCCGGCTATTGCCAAGTTACTTCTCTGAATTTCAGAAAGGGCAACAAAGATCCTCAGTGTGGAGTTCAGAGTCCCAACAAAGTTGAAACTGAAAGCTCCGCATTCACCCTGACCTCGGTGATTCTCAACCAGGACAAGTTTGCCCCCTAGTGGACTTCAGCAATGTCTGAAGACAGTGTCAGTTGTCTCAGCTGGGGAAGATGCTCCTGGCATCTACTCAAAGTAGGGTGTTTAGTCTTCCAAATGCACGGGACAATCCCACAACAAAAAATTTGGGGGCCCAAAATTGAGGTTGAAAAACACTGTGTAATTCATTATTCGTATCTCTAACAGGTGGTACTGCCCCAGGGAGGTTACTCGGTGGTGGGTCACCAGTCACTAAGTTGGGTCTGACTCTGCAACCCCATGGACTGCAACACGCCAGGCTTCCCTGTCCTTCGCCATCTCCCAGAGCTTGCTCAAACTCATGTCCTTTGAGCCAGTGAGGCCATCCAACCATTTCATCCTCTGCTGCTCCCTTCTCCTTCTGCCCTCAATCTTTCCCAGCATCAGGTTCTTCTCCGAGTCTGTTCTTCACGTCAGGTGGCCAAAGTATTGGAGCTTCAGCATCAGTCCTTCCAATGAATATTCAGGGTTGATTTCCTTTAGAATTGACTGGTTTGATCTCCTTGTAGTCCATGGGACTCTCAAGATTCTCCTCTAGCACTCTTGAGCAAGAGAGAATAGCCTGGGTCTTAGGGCTTCCCTAGTGGTTCAGATGGTAAAGAATCCCTCTGCAATGCAGGAGACGCAGGTTCAATCCCTGGGTTGGGAAGATCCCTTGGAAAAGGGAATGGTTACCCACTCCAGTATTCTTGCCTAGATAATTCCCTGGACAGAAGAACCTGGCAGGCTATAGTCCACGGGGTCGCAAAGAGATAGACATGACTGAGTACTAACACACCACAGTAGGTTATTGTATTCTTTCCCATTACAGACTGAAGAGTGAATCTGGTGATTATTAAATGTGATCTAACATTTCCACAAGGTGTAGTACAGAGATACTATCTCCTAAACCATTTCCACTTCTCACACTTACCCAGTTAACTGGCAGGCTCCTGACCACTTTAGCCCTCTGAATCACACTACACTGACAGTCAGTGAATGACTTTCTAGCATGCCTTTTATTTCTGCTGCCACCTGTTGGGCTGTCAGTTTACCAAGTCCTTGGGTTTGTTCCCAAACCAATTTACGCCATTGTGCTGATTGCTGTCATTGTGCAATGTAATCAACTAATATATAAATTTCAGGAAAGAAAAATATTAAAAAAGGGGAGAGATTTCAGTGAAAATCTGAGTTGACGCTTTCCCACTGTGGTGCTGGATAAGCCTCTTGAGAGTTCCTTGGTCTACAGGGAAATCAAACCAGTCAATCCTAAAGGTAATCAACTCTGAATATTCATTGTAACTACTGATGTTGAAGCTGACACTCCAATACTTTGGCCAGTTAATATGAAGAACCGACATGTTGGAAAAGCACCTGATGCTGGGAAAGACTTAAGGCAAAGGAGAAGAGGGTGGCATAGGATGAGATGGTTAGATAGCATCACCAGAGTTGCTCTCTACGGATTGCAATGGACATGAATTGGAGCGAACTCTGGGAGATAGTAGAGAACAGAGGAGCCCGGCATGCTGCAGTCCATGGGATCACAAAGAGTCAGACGAGACTTAGCCACTGAACAACAAGATGGATCTAAAAGATTTGGGAAAGAATCATTAAAATCAGATTCTATAACCAACTTAAGTTTCCACTGTTCTTTATGGAAACTGTAGACAACTACATCTGTGGTTTTGCAAGACTAGCTAACTGACACATGCTCAGAGAAAGGCCTGACCCACATCACAAGATTGCAGAATGACATTTATATGTTTTGTGATGATATGAATTGTTTTATTTAGGAATGTAATTTATGATGATTTTCCTAATAATCAGTGTATCAGACAGCATGGTTTCTACTGTATTTTCTGGTAGAAATAAAGAATATAGTTAGGTACTCTACTTCTCTCACTTATAGTCACAAACTTCCCAGATGATTCAGTGGTAAAGAATCTGCCTGCAAGGTAGGAGACGCGGATTTGATCCCTGGGTCAGGAAGATCCCTGGAGAGGAAATGGCAACCCACTCCAGTATTCTTGCCTTGGGAAATTCCATGGACAGAGGAGCCTGGTGGGCTACATCCATGGGGTGTCAAAGAATTGGACGTGACTTAGTGACTAAAAAGCAGCAGCAGCAATAGACTCAAACAACTCTCAGCTCAGTAAAGTCTATGAATTGTTTTCCTTACTTCTTTTTGTTCAGTCACCCAGTCATGTCTGATTCTTTGCGACCCCGTGGACTGCAGCATGCCAGGCCTTGCTGTCCCACACCATCTCCCGGAATTTGCCCAAGTTCATGTTCATTGCATCGGTGATGCTATCCAGCCATCTCATCCTCTTATGCCCTCTTCTCCTCCTGCCCTCAATCTTTCCCAGCCTCATTTCCTTACTTAGCACCACCTTGTATCTTAAGAAGATATTCCTTTAGTTTTTAATTCCATAAACACCAACGTAAGGTCTGTCTCTTGCCAGATTCAATACTGATGTGCTCAAGAGCTTCTTCCTTCCTTTTTCAGTTCATGTATTCTATTTCTTGAACTTTCCACATGCCTGAATAGAGTGGAGGAAATGTATCACATTCTTTTAGTATAGACAAGTATAAATAATATGAACAAAAGTGTAGTCAAATCAGTTAATTTCAAAATACCGTTTGAGTTGAGGTGAGAGACAATTTATTTGTCAGTCAATGTGATTTTTCAGGATGCCTTTTAACTTGGTTTTATTTTGATAGGACTCATTTCCCTAACTTGGAACAGAGTTCATGTCTCTAACTTGCGACAGAGTTCTGGGTTTCCTAATTCTGAACTTGTTGAAAGAAAATAGTGGACAACCTCTTTAATAAATCAGTCCTTGGTACATTTTGTTATATTCCCTATTACACATGCTTGTTACGCAACATAACATTATATCTACCATCAGTTGTCACAATTTTGCAGATATTGTTCAATAGTTTAGTCATAAACATCTTATTTGGCTAGTGAAACAAAGGACTTAACAGTTATGATCAAAGACATCACAAACTACTTTTTAAAAAAGTAGTTTAATTTAAGAAGTAATATACAGATACTGCCTCCTTTTAAAAGTTTAGAATTTTAGATACAAAGCTGAATTCTTCTTTGCGCATCTAATACATACTTGAAATGTATCCTTCCAGACAAGGACACAATTCCATGCTGTCATCTCCCCACAACCATACAGGTTTTTTTTTTTTTAGAGCTGTGGTATTATACTGTATGCATTGATTAGTTACTTGACTCCTTTCTTTAGTCAAACTCAATTTGGTCATTTCTGATATAAATCTTGTTCATTCCTTTTGAGTGCTATATGATATCCCAGGTATGATTATACCTCATTTTATTTTTGTTTCTTTGTTACTGGACATTATATGTGTGATAATGAACATCTTTTACATATTTTTTTTAGCACATGTATGTATATTTCCCTAAAGTAAATCCCAGAAAGTAGATCTGTGGACCGTCTATATCAGAGCATATATAGTGTTGTCTTGATTCATTTGTTTCAGGGAAGGATTCTTTCTTAGCTTTGTAGTATATAGGACTAAAGTCATAGAATCTAGCCTTTTAGAAATCTAACACATCTTGGGTATCACCATATGATGTAATGAATTAGTTATTTATCCCTACTCTTTACATTGTTTTTACCCTGGAGCTTCCTTCTACTCCCCCTGCTTTTGATGCATTAGTAAAATCCTTTTGGCTCTTCTGCCCTTTCTCCTTTTACTAACACAAGTTTCAGTCGACAAAATACATCACTGTAAGGAATCACTTTAGCAGACATTTCATTATATTCAGTCTAAAATTTCAAAACATAGTGCAATACTTTCTTGAAATGTTTTGAGTGACTGATCCTTTCAGAATCATACCTACATTGGTTTGACACTTGGGAATCTTCAGATATTGTGGAGTCACCTCAGAAGTGGAAAATGCTTAGATTTAAAATCTAGTTTTTCCTTTAAAACACATCATTGTATGTTATAAATGTGCCATAAATAAGGCACACATGTATAGCATGAAAACATGGGGCTGATGGCCTCCTATCTTGTTTGAATGATGTTTCTTTACCTGAATGATTATACCACTACCCAGTGTTTAATGCCTTCACACGTGAGGTATTGTCTGTGTTTTCCCTCTGTTCTTACAGCAAGCCTAGAAACATGACATATTGTTCTTATTTTATAGTTATAAAAATTGAGAAAGAAGTAACATTCCCAAGAGTGACCTACCCTAGTAAGAAATAGTGACGCTAAGAATTCAGGACAAAGCTTGTCTCATTAGAACCATATTCACTTTTCGGTGTCTATGTAGGGCTGCTCCGTGTACACCATCATTTAAAGTCATGAGAGTCCAGTTTTAGCGTTTTGCTTAATTTTAAAATACTAATGATTAAAAAAAAATCTTTCAGTTGCTTTCAAGGATAATTGTAGATAAAATAATTGTAGATAAAACAATCACAGTTAATTTTGTCTGCTTTTATTTTTTTTCAAGTCTAAAAGAAAAAACTTACCAAGGTTTAGAACATTTATATTGTTACTTTCATTTATTTATAAGCTATTTATTGACTTTCTGTTATAGATTAGGCCCTATGCTTAAATTTTTCACGTGTTGAAAAATAAGGCAGACATACGGAAAATTTGAAAAAATCCTGAACTATTAAAAAAATTAAAATTATTGGTAGTTCCATCAGCTCTATTTCTAACATCAAAAAGAACAAATGACTGTTACCCGCTAAGCATGTGCCTGTGTGTTTACACAATGATTGCTTCTCAGGCACAGGGTGGGATGGGTGTGATTCAGTACTTTCAAGGAATTCTAATACTGAGTCAAGTGTAGTGAAAAAGAAAGTAAATGAATAATTGTATACATGTGTTTGCTGATTAGAATATCTGACCCATTTTTTGTTATAAGTAAGAACTAATTAATGGCTCACTGCAGCAAGCTGGAAAAATCAGCAGTAAATGTTCATCTGCCAGCATTATAGATACTCAAATGGGATTTCCTTTTCATTATTAGTGGTTAACTTAATAAAGAAATTAAGGATATCATCTTAGCATTCACGAGAATAAGAGCTCGTTATCCATATTAGAACATTGTCTAGCACAACTGCAGGCATGCATTTTATGACTCTTGTGAAGCACTTTTCCTAGAGAGACCTGAGTAAAGAGCTGGTTGTTTCCATTGACAGGAAGTAAGGAAGTTGAGTGCAATGTCCACAGCTGTCCTTGCTGCCTCCACATAAGATAGGGAGAGCTCCCCTATGGATTTAGTATCCTTGTTGTTCTAGTACTTTTTTCTTAGCTTAGAATAGCACAGAGATGTTTTACCAGAGTCTTAGAACTTACTCATTGTTTTGCTGCTATAGTTTCACTTTAGTAAGATTTTCTTCTTACTTGTAAGCCTACACTTAGGGTAAATATGTTAACTATTATGCTAAGTGCTTTACATGCTTTATTTGTTTGTTCCTCACAACCTTGCTTTGATATATATTGACTGTTTTACAGTGGAAGAGAAGTGGAATCATAGGAAAGAAAAATAAAATTAATCAAAATGTTACAGATGGATGACAGAGCCAAAAACTTTTACCTGGCACTTAAAGTCATCTTTGATGGTAAGGTAACACAGTGTAGTTGGAAACTGGCTCTCAACCATTGCACATCTAAATCACATGCATTGAATCTATAGATTACTTTGGGTAGTATAGCCATTTTGACAATATTGATTCTTCCAATCCATGAACACGGTATATTTCTCCATCTGCTTGTGTCCTCTTTGATTTCTTTCATCAGTGTTTTATAGTTTTCTATGTATAGGTCTTTTGTTTCTTTAGGTAGATATACTCCTAAGTATTTTATTCTTTTTGTTGCAATGGTGAATGGTATTGTTTCCTTAATTTCTCTTTCTGTTTTCTCATTGTTAGTGTATAGGAATGCAAGAGATTTCTGTGTGTTAATTTTATATCCTGCGACTTGACTGTATTCGTTGATTAGCTCTAGTAATTTTCTGGTAGAGTCTTTAGGGTTTTCTATGTAGAGGATCATGTCATCTGCAAACAGCGAGAGTTTCACTTCTTCTTTTCCTATCTGGATTCCTTTTACTTCTTTTTCTGCCCTGATTGCTGTGGCCAAAACTTCCAAAACTATGTTGAATAGTAGTGGTGAGAGTGGGCACCCTTGTCTTGTTCCTGATTTCAGGGGAAATGCTTTCAATTTTTCACCATTGAGGGTGATGCTTGCTGTGGGTTTGTCATATATAGCTTTTATTATGTTGAGGTATGTTCCTTCTATTCCTGCTTTCTGGAGAGTTTTAATCATAAATGGATGTTGAATTTTGTCAGAGGCTTTTTCTGCATCTATTGAGATAATCATATGGTTTTTATCTTTCAATTTGTTAATGTGGTGTATTACATTGATTGATTTGTGGATATTAAAGAATCCTTGCATTCCTGGGATAAAGCCCACTTGGTCATGATGAATGATTTTTTTAATATGTTGTTGGATTCTGTTTGCTAGAATTTTGTTAAGGATTTTTGCATCTATGTTCATCAGTGATATTGGCCTGTAGTTTTCTTTTTTTGTGGCGTCTTTGTCTGGTTTTGGAATTAGGGTGATGGTGGCCTCATAGAATGAGTTTGGAAGTCTACCTTCTTCTGCAATTTTCTGGAAGAGTTTGAGTAAGATAGGTGTTAGCTCTTCTCTAAATTTTTGGTAGAATTCAGCTGTGAAGCCATCTGGTCCTGGGCTTTTGTTTGCTGGAAGATTTCTGATTACAAAATGGCTATACTACCCAAAGTAATCTATAGATTCAATGCAATCCCTATCAAACTACCAACAGTATTTTTCACAGAACTAGAACAAATAATTTCACAATTTGTATGGAAATACAAAAAACCTCGAATAGCCAAAGTAATCCTGAGAAAGAAGAATGGAACTGGAGGAATCAATCTGCCTGACTTCAGACTCTACTACAAAGCCACAGTCATCAAGACAGTATGGTACTGGCACAAAGACAGAAATATAGATCAATGGAACAGAAGAGAAAGCCCAGAGATAAGTCCACGAACCTGTGGTCACCTTATCTTCGACAAAGGAGGCAAGGATATACAATGGAAAAAAGATAACCTCTTTAACAAGTGGTGCTGGGAAAACTGGTCAACCACCTGTAAAAGAATGAAACTAGAACACTTTCTAACATCATACACAAAAATAAACTCAAAATGGATTAAAGATCTAAATGTAAGACCAGAAACTATCAAACTCCTAGAGGAGAACATAGGCAAAACACTCTCCGACATAAATCACAGCAGGATCCTCTATGACCCACATCCCAGAATTTTAGAAATAAAAGCAAAAATAAACAAATGGGACCTAATGAAACTTAAAAGCTTTTGCACAACAAAGGAAACTATAAGCAAGGTGAAAAGACAGCCCTCAGATTGGGAGAAAATAATAGCAAATGAAGCAACAGACAAAGGATTAATCTCAAAAATATACAAGCAACTCCTCCAGCTCAACTCCAGAAAAATAATTGACCCAATCAAAAAATGGGCCAAAGAACTCAACAGACATTTCTCCAAGGAAGACATACAGATGGCTAACAAACACATGAAAAGATGCTCAACATCACTCATTATCAGAGAAATGCAAATCAAAACCACAATGAGGTACCATTATACGCCAGTCAGGATGGCTGCTATCCAAAAGTCTACAAGCAATAAATGCTGGAGAGGGTGTGGAGAAAAGGGAACCCTCTTACACTGTTGGTGGGAATGCAAATTAGTACAGCCACTATGGAAAACAGTGTGGAGATTTCTTAAAAAGCTGGAAATAGAACTGCCGTATGACCCAGCAATCCCACTTCTGGGCATACACACCAAGGAAACCAGATCTGAAAGAGACACATGCACCCCAATGTTCATCGCAGCACTGTTTATAATAGCCAGGACATGGAAGCAACCCAGATGCCCATCAGCAGACGAATGGATGAGGAAGCTGTGGTACATATACACCATGGAATATTACTCAGCCATTAAAAAGAATTCATTTGAATCAGTTCTAATGAGATGGATGAAACTGGAGCCCATTATACAGAGCGAAGTAAGCCAGAAAGATAAAGACCATTACAGTATACTAACACATATATATGGACTTTAGAAAGATGGTAACGATATCCCTATATGCAAAACAGAAAAAGAGACTCAGATGTATGGAACAGACTTGTGGACTCTGGGAGAAGGCGAGGGTGGGATGTTTCAGGAGAAGAGCATTGAAACATGTATTTTATCTAGGGTGAAACGGATAACCAGCTCAGGTTGGGTACATGAGACAAGTGCTCGGGCCTGGTGCACTGGGAAGACCCAGAGGGATCGGGTGGAGAGGGAGGTGGGAGGGGGGACTGGGATGGGGAGTACATGTAAATCCATGGCTAATTCATATCAATGTATAACAAAAACTACTGTAATGATGTAAAGTAATTAGCCTCCAACTAATAAAAATTTAAAAAAAAGAAAAAAAAAAAAAATCACATGCAGATTGCCCAGCAGTCTGAGTCAGTAAGTCTGCCCTGAGTTTTCGGGGGATGCTAATCTTGCTCTTCTGTGCTGTCAACTTGAGAACCACTGCAGGTCTAAGTATTGCTCTTTGAGGCAGATAGGGTTTCACTTTCTGATTTGTCCTTTTAGGCTACCATACACACCTTCTGGCTACATACCACACTGCCTTTGCAAGCTATCATTCAGAATTACGGGGCGCTCCCATATGCCCTCTACGACCAGTAAAGTGCAATCCTATAGCTACATGAGGGATTTAGTATCCACCTCAAGTGGATTTAGTTTTTCCTTCACCTTATTCTGTGACCTGTAAAGTTGTCAGGTTGCTTCAATTTAGAGATCTCTTCATACCATAGCTATAGGCTTTCTTTTTTTCTCTTTACTTCTTCAGTGATTTTAAAAATCCCAAAAGGTGAACATTTTCCATCCTGATTTCCTTTTGCTAATTTGTTGAAAAATGCACATTTTCCCAGAAACAATGGTAAATGATTATGGATAAATTAGGGTTAGTCAATATTTACCAAGGGCTTCTCGGGTGGTGCAGTGGTAAAGAATCTGCCTGCAATGCGGGAGATGCAGGAGGCCACAGGTTTGATCCCTGGGTTGGGAAGATGCCCTGGAGTAGGAAATGGAAACTCACTCCAGTATTCTTAGCTGGAAAATTCCATGTATAGAGGAGCCTGGAAAATTTCAGCCCATGGGGTCACAAAGAGTCAGACATGATTGGTAACTAAGCGCGCGTGCGCACGCGTGCACACACACACACACACACACACACACACACACACAATTAACCAAAGAATCATTTAACTTAGAAAGTTGGAATAAAATTTTTTTGTGGTTAAATGCACACAATATAGTATTTACCATCTTATTAATTTTTGTTACATTTTAGTAGTTTTAAGTACATTCATAGTACTGTTGCTACTTATCACCACTGTTCATCTACATAACTTTTCATGTTGTATGTCTGGGGGGGGGAAGCAGTGACAGATTTTGCAAGGATAGTTGTGAAAAACCTAGACAAACTATTAAAAAGCAAAGGCATCACTTTGCTGACAAAGGTCCGTATAATCAAAGCTATGGTTTCTCCAGCAGTCATGTACTGATGTGAGAGTTGGACCATAAAGAAGGCTGAGCACCGGAGAATTGATGCTTTTGAACTGTGGTGTTGGAGAAGACTCTTGAGAGTCCCTTGGACAGCAAGGAGTTCAAATCAGTCAATCCTAAAGGAAATCAACCCTGAATATTCATTGGAAGGACTGATGCTGAAGCTGAAGCTCTAATACTTTGTCCACCTGATGCGAAGAGCCGACTCACTGAAAAAGACCCTGATGCTGGGAAAGATTGAAGGTCAAAGAAGAGCCCGGCAGAGGATGAGATGGTTAGATAGCATTGCCAACTCAATGGGCATGAATTTGAGCAAACTGGGAGAAAATAAAGGACAGGGAAGCCTGGTGCGCTACAGCCCATGACACAACTTAGGAGCTAAACAACAAATGTCTGAAACCCTGTACCCATTAACTTATTCCTTCCTTCCCACTCCTTGTCTCTGAATTTGACTACCCTGGGTATTTCATTTAAGTGAAATCAGGCAGTATTTATTGTTTTTGTCTGGCTTATTTCACTTAGCATAATGTTCTTTTAGGCTCATGCATGTGTGGCATGTGTTATGATTTACTTCCTTTTTAAGGTTGAATATTACTCCATTATATATATTTGGTAACCTAATTATGTATAGTGTAACTAATATACTATTGTATATACATGTATACATAGACATACATAGACACACACACCACATTTTGCTTATCCTTTCATCTGTTGGGCACTTGGGGTGCTTCCACCTTTTGGCTATTGTGGATAATGCTGCTTTGAACATGAGTGTACAAATATCTGTTTGAGTCCCTACTTCCAGTTCTTTTGAGTATATACTCAGGATTGGAATTCTGAGTCATGTGATAAGTCTATACTTA
The DNA here is from genome assembly GCF_023699985.2 of Odocoileus virginianus. NCBI lineage: Eukaryota > Metazoa > Chordata > Mammalia > Artiodactyla > Cervidae > Odocoileus > Odocoileus virginianus. The sequence goes on from NC_069697.1 coordinate 37,811,527, forward strand.
ATTTTTTGATGAATTGCAGGACTGTTTTCCATAGTAACTATCATTTTACATTGCAATGGACAGTGCATGGCTGTTTCAAATTTTCCATTTTCTCACTAAACTCTGGGGCCTTTCTATTTTTATGATAATAGCCATCCTAATGGGTGTGAAGTAGAAAATAAATTGGCATTTGAATAAAAATGGAGGAGAAAAGAACAGATAAAACCTTGCTATTCATCTATAAAGTTGCCAGTTATAAATTTGGGTGGAGAGAATTTACATTTTCAATTAAAATTATTAATGCCAAACTCAGTCTCTTGTTTAATAAAATTAGCTATTTAATATTTTCTTTGAGAGAAGGTAATTTAGAATACTCAAACTACCCTACAATTGCACTCATCTCATGCACTAGCAAAGTAATGCTTGAAATTCTCCAAGCCAGGCTTCAACAGTATGTGAACCATGAACTTCCAGATGGTCAAGCTGGATTTAGAAAAGGCAGAGGAACCAGAGATCAAATTGCCAACACCCACTGGATCATTGAAAAAGCAATAGAGCTCCAGAAAAACATCTACTTCTGCTTTATTGACTATGCCAAAGCCTTTGATTGTGTGGACCACAACAGACTCTGGAAAATTCTTAAAGAGATGGCCACCATACCTGCCTCTTGAGAAATCTTTATGCAGGTCAGGAAGCAACAGTTAGAACTGGACACGGAACAACAGACTGGTTCCAAATCAGGAAAGGAGTACGTCAAGGCTGTATATTGCCACCCTGCTTATTTAACTTATGTGCAGAATACATCATGAGAAACGCTGGGCTGGATGAAGCACAAGCTGGAATCAAGATTGCTGGGAGAAGTATCAATAACCTCAGATATACAGAGGACACCACCCTTATGGCAGAGAGTGAAGAACTAATGAGCCTCTTGATGAAAGTGAGAAGACAGTGAAAATGTTGGCTTAAAACTCAGCATTCAGAAAACTAAGATAATGGCATCTGGTCCCATCACCTCATGGCAAATAGATGGGGAAATAATGGAAACAGTAAGAGACTTTATTTTGTGGGGCTCCAGAATCACTGCAGATGGTGATTGCAGCCGTGAAATTAAAAGACACTTGTTCCTTGGAAGAAAAGTCATGACCAACCTAGACAGCATATTAAAAAGCAGAGACATTACTTTGCCAACAAAGGTCCACTTAGTCAAAGCTATGGTTTCTCCAGTAGTCATGTACTGATGTGAGAGTTGTACCATAAAGAAGACTGAGCACCGGAGAATTGATGCTTTCGAACTATGGTGTTGGAGAAGACTCTTGAGAGTCCCTTGGACTGCAAGGAGATCCAACCAGTCCATCCCTAAAGGCAATCAGTCCTGAATATTCATTGGAAGGACTGATGCTGAAGCTGAAACTGCAATATTTTGGCCACCAGATGTGAAGAACCGACTCATTGGAAAAGACCCTGATGCTGGGAAAGATTGAAAGCATGATGAGAGGGGGACGACAGAGGATGAGATGGTTGGATGGCATCACCGACTCAATGGACATGAGTTTGAGTAAACTCCGGGAGTTGGCTTTGGACAGGGAAGCCTGGCGTGCTACAGTCCTTGGGGTCACAAATATTCGGACACAACTGAGTGACTGAACTGAACTGAACTGAATTTAGAAACACACTATTTGATTACACATATTTCTGGAAGAATTGAAATATATCTATAAAGGATGTCAAAAATATCACCTTTATGCCTTTTTGGATGGTCCTAGATATCAGTTACTTTATCAGTAAATTCTGTGTGTTGAAGAAGGGAAAGTATGGGCGAAGTTTTGTTAAAAGTAACAGATCTCTTTTCAGGAAGAAAATCTTTGATTTAAAAGTTTTACAGTGGTATATAGTTATAACAATTCCTGTTTTCTATATCACAGTGATTCTATTCTATTTTAACCATATAGAAACATTAAGGATAAAGCGAAGCACATGGATTAAACTCACACAGCCTAGTTTCCAATTCTGATTCTCTACTTAAAAGCTAATAATTTGATTTCTTTGTACGGTATGTCAATTTTCTTAATCAATATTATTTTAAAAGTTAATCTTACTTTGAAAATATTGAAGCAATAGATACCCAAAGAGTTTTAGAAATCGAATTATCCTGAAGATTTATAATGCACAAAAAGCCTACAGTATTCAGCCTATGTTACCTCTCATCATCTTTCTCCACAGAATAAACTCTTTACTCTCTTAGGAGATGTTCACCTTCAAATATAAGTAAATATGCTTATACTTTCATTTGACTCATCATTTGGGGAGTGTGGCCACTTTGACAGTGTCAGTTCTTCCAGTCCAAGGTATCTTTTCATTTTTTTGTATCATCTTCAGTTTTATTCATAAGTGTTTTAAAGTTTTCAGAGTATAGGTCTTTCACCTGCTTGGTTTAGTTGATTCCTAGGTGTATTACTCTTTTAGGTGCATTTTTGAATGGGATTTTTTTTTAAAACTTTTCTCTTTTTGCTTGTTCATTATTATTTGTATAGAATGACAACCGATTTCTGTATATTAATCTTGTATCCTGTTGCTTTGCTGAATTCATTTCTTGGTTCTAATTTTTGAGTGGAGACTTCAGGGTTTTCTCTATATACGTGTCATCTGCAAATAGTAACAGTCTTGTCTGTTTCCTTTCAATTTGATATCTTTTACATCTTTTTCTTGTCTGATTGCTGTGGGTAGGGCTTCCAATGCTGTGTTAAATAAAAGTGGAGAGAGTTGGTATTCTTGATTTGTTCCTAAATTTAGCAGGAAGACTTTCAGCTTTTCACCATTGAGTATTATATTGACTGTGTATTTGTCATAAATTACCTAAATTATGTTAGATATGTTTTCTCTGTACTCATTTTGATGAGTTTTTTTTTTTAATATATCATGAGACAATGTTGAAATTTGTCAGATGCTTTTCTTGTGTCTATTGAGGTGATCATGTGATTTTTTTATCCTTTGGTTTGCTAATTTGCTGTGTAACACATTGATTGATTTGCACATGATGAACCATCCTTGTGACCCTGCAATAAATCCAACTTGATCATGGTATATGATTCTTTTTATATATTCTTGAATTCAGTTTGTTAATGTTTTGTTGAGGAATTTTGCATCTATATTCATTAAAGATATAGGTCTATAATTTTGTTTTCTTGTAGTGTCTTTGTCTGGTTTTGATATCAGGTTAATCGTGGTCTTGAAGAATGAATTTGGGATTCTTTTATTTTCTTCAAGTTTTTGGAATAGTTTGAGAAGGATAAGTATTAGTTTGGTAGACTTCCCCTGTGAAGCTGTCTAGTCTTGGATTTCGTTTGCTGGGTGCTTTTATTGTTATTATTATTATGAATTTAGTTTCACTTCTAGTGATCAGTCTGTTCAAATTATGTTTCTTCTTGACTCAGTCTTGGCAGGCTGTACGTTTCTAGAAATTTGTCCATTTCTTCTATGTTATCCAATTTGTGTATAACCGCTCATAGTATTTTCTTAATGATTTTTTGTATATGTGTGGTATTTGTTGTTATGCTCCTTTTTTATTTCTTATTTTGTTTATTAGGTCCTCTCTTTTTATACTTTCCGTGTTTGGCTACAAGGTTTATCGATTTTCGTTATCTTTTAAAAAATCAGATCTTGGTTTTATTGATCTTATTGTTTTTTATTTCTGTTTTATTTATTCCTCTCTGATCTTTATTATTTCCTTCTTTCTGCTGACTTTTAGTTTGTTTTTCTTCTTTGTGATTCTTTTAGTTGGTAGATTATATTGTTTATTTGAGGTATTTCCTGTTTCTTGAGGAAGGCCTGTATCACTATGAACTTTCCTATTAGAATTGTTTTTGCTGAATCCCATAGATTTTGGAAAGTTATGTTTCCATTTTCATTTATATCAAAGTATTTTCTGATTTCCCCTGTAACTTCATCATCAGTACCTACAGTTTAGTGTACATGTGTTTTTTTCCTTTCCCTGTAGTTCTTTCTGTAATTGATTTATAGTTTCATACTGCTGTGGTAGGGGAAAAAAAATGAATGGTATAATTTCTCTCTGTATAAATATGTTTAGGCTTGTTTTATGGCCTCAATACAAGTACTGGATCTAATATAAGTATTGCTACCCCTGTTTTCTTGTTTCTACTTGCATGAAATGTCTTTTTCCATCCCCTTTACTTTCACTCTGTTTGTCTTTACCCTGAAGTGAGTCTCCTGTAGGCAACATTTTGAAGGGTTTTTTATTTTTTTGATTTTAAAATCAAATCAGCTGCCTTATGTCCTTTGATCAGACCATTTAGTCCATTGACAATTTAAAGTGATTGTTGATAGGTATGCACTTTTTGCTGGGCTTTCCTGGTGGCTCAGATGGTGAAGAATCCTCCTGCATTGCAGGAGACCTGGGTTTGATCCCTGGGTTGAGAAGATCCCCTGGGGAAGGGAATGGCTACCCACTCCAGTATTCTCACCTGGAGAATGCCATGAACAGAGGAGCCTGGTGGGCTGCATACAGTCCATGGGGTCATAAAAAGTAGGACACAGCTGAGCAACTGAACAACAACAACAATCATCCTTACTATATATTGACTTTCTTCTTGGAATTACCCCTTTTCTATACGTTCTTACCACTTTCCATCTAGAGAAGGTCCTTCAACATTTCTTTTATGGTTAAGTTTAGTTGAATCCTTTCAGTTTTTCGTCATTGGATAGGTTATCTCCTTCTATTTTAAATGATAATCTTGCTGTGTAGAATATCCTAGGTTGCAGCTTTTTTCATTATTTTGAATATATTATAACATGCCCTTATGGTCTGAAAAGTATTTGCAGAGAATTCAGCTGATAACCTTTTGTGGATTCCATTACTTATGACTCTCTGTTTTTTTCTTATTCCTTTTAGAATTCTACCTTTAACTTTTGACATTTTAATTATGATATGTCTTTGTGTGTGTTTGTTTGGGTTCACCTTGTTTGGGACCCTCTGTGCTTCCTTTACATGGATAATTTCTTCTTTAGGTTTGGAAAGTTTCCAGCCATAATTTCTTCAAATACATTTTTGATACCCTTCTTTCTTCTCCTTCTGGAACTCCTATCATGTGTCTGTTCGCACATTTGATGTTACCCCCCAGTCTCATATGTTGCATTTGTTTTTTTCCTTTGTCTTTCTGTCTGCTTTTCTGATGGGGTGATTTCTGTTATTCTGTCTTCCATATCGGCTGTGTGTTCTTCTGTGTCATTTAGTCTGCTGTTGTTTGCTTTTTAGAGTTTTCCTATTTCAGATAGTGAATTATCTGTTTTTGATTGGATCTTTTTATGGCTTTTAGTCACTTGTTGAAATGATCTGTGTTTAAAACAATTCTGTTCCCTAATTCATTTAGCATTTTTTATTACCAATGTGTTTGAATTCTTCATGTGGTAAATTGTTTCTGTTCCATAACTTATGTCCTTAGGAATTTTCTCTTACCTTTTATTTGAGACCAATTTCTTTGTTAGTTTTTTTTTTTAAACTTAAGTTTCTCTGTCTCTCTGATTTTATTTGAAACAGTTACCTATCGTGGCCTTGAAGGGGTGTTCATATGTGGGGGCATCCCTATCAGACTGTATGTACTCACTGGCTTTGGTGAGGGACTGCATTTGATGTGGGCACAGTCATGTCTTTCCTCGGGGTATGCTGGCGGCTTTCACCTTGGTAGGTGGTGAGGCTGGAGATAGGGGAGCTAGATCTGCTCAGGCATGAGGCAGGACTTCCTATCTGCTCAGTGGCCATCACAGCCCTGTCAGGGGTGAGACTTGTCCCTAAATTGCTGGAGCGGCAGCCCTGAATGTCAGACTCAAGCCGCTGTTTTACCTTTAATTGTGTGTTTTTCCTTCTCCTACCCTGGGACTTTTGCCTCGAAGAGAGGGAGTGCTGAAGCCATTGGCATTTATGTTCTTCCAGAGGTCCGATTTCTGCCAGAGTAGAAGTCTGGTTTCATTCAGATGCTGCCCACGATCGTGTCTTTCCCCCTGTTGTGGCTGCCCCAGATCTAGTGCTAGCCTATGGCTTGGAGTGGGTGGAGTTGGAGCATTCCCTAGGCTCAGATGGGGGAGCATAGTGGGATGGCAGCAATTTGAACAGATGCCCTGCCTGGGGGCTAGCCAGCACTCCTCACAAGTGGAGTGTCGCCTTCCCCAGCCTTTCTATCTGTCCCAGCAGTTTTCCAAGCTGTCAAGGGATGTTTGAGAGCATGTCCCTAACTTCACCACTCTGGGAGCTGAGGAATTATAGGCTTGGGGAGTTTCTTAATGTAAAATCCCAATACATATTGAAGATTTCGTCTCTTTTGGGAAGATTCACTTTTTTATATTAAGTGTTGAGGCATATCAGGGGTTTAGAATGTTGTTTAACCCCTTCAAAATTCATCTTAGTGGGAGTCTTAGAATTAGCTACCCTGCTGTGCAGTGTCCACAAGGCTTAGACTAATGATTCAATAACCCTTGTAAGTATTTGCTGACTTTCAAGTTTGGTTCTTGCTGTCAGCTCCCATTCATTATTTGGTTAAATGTTTTTATCTCTTCCCTTCCTTGGTCCTAGAAGGTATCCATTACTTTCTTAGGAAGTTGGCATTGCACTGAAAATCATATGTGTTAAAATTCATCTAATGTTCTAGTTGTTAAATAGAGTGATTTGTATACTCGTCTGCTTGAAGCAGAAGTTAATTTATAAGCTTCCTCTTTAGTAGGTATTGCTTTTTAGAAACTCAGTTTTATTCCTAATTATATAACTTCTAATTTACAAAGTTTTAAATGATGAACTATGTGTAAGTTTTCATTTCTAGGTTAGTGGTTTTCACACATTTTTCTCTGTTGCACACCCGTTTTGAGTCCACCGTTCTTTACTGGAGAAGAGGATGAAGGTGGGGCATGGAGCAGGGCACTGAGCCTGTGACTGACATGCCCATTTAGCTAGTGTCCCCTTCTCACCTACAAATCACAGATATAAATTATTGACCAATAGTTTGTGTAATGAATAATCATATTTTACACTGGAGATTGGAATCTCATATGTTATATTTTTTGCTCTGCTGAATTCCAGTTCAGAGGAATGACTTTTTTCCTCTGTTAAATCTTTGTATGGGTTAATAAATGTTCACATGGTATGTTAGCACAGTTCTGATTGATCTGGTTTATGTTAGGCTTGCAGTTTCTGGAATAAGAGTCCTTTTTTTTTTCAAGGTTCTTTTTTATTTTATCCTTGATGACTACAGCCTTCAGTGTCTTAAGAATTAGACAAATATTGATATGAGAAATTGAAGAATGAATGAAAATTGATTCTAACTTGTATCAAGTCATGTGACCGTCTTTGAAGCTCAATTTCCAAATGTCTGTAATATGAGATGTACAAGACAGAAATATCTATAGCCACAATACCCACCTTACAGAAAGCCATTTTATCTGATGATGTAACTGATTTTTGTTTTGATAGCCTGAAATTGTTCATTATAAAGTAGTCTTCTGAGATGATTTTTAGGTACAGTTACTTGTGTTTTCACCAAGAGAAGAGTCTAAAAGATTGTCCTCTGGGAATTGTAATTCATTAGTAATGGCTCATTTTATGTTACTAAAGGGTTACTATTAGTAAATAATAACATAGCATTTTAATAAAATCTTATTAGAATTGTCTGTTAGACTGATAGAAAAAGGTATTATTAATAGCATTCAGAATTTAGAGTTCTTTGAGTTAGTATCAATGATTCACTCATTAAAAAAAGCAGTAGAGTTTCAGTTTACGTTTGAACAACATGAGTTTGAACTGAGCAGATGGACTAATATGAGGATATTTTTCAGTGTTCTGATTCATGGTTCTGCATGATTCATGGTTCGTCGAATCCATGTATACAAAGGAACCGAGGATTCATTGAGTTTGCTATTAATTTTATGCAGATTAACTCCAGTGTTGTTCAAGTATCAGTTGTATTTATTTTAAAAATATAATGCCTCCTTTGGGCAATCTTCAGATAAAATACTCTGATGTATAAAATGGTAAAAGAGCAGATACTTAATGTTATTTGTAAGTCGCAAATAAGTCCATTGAGTCAGTGATGCCATCCAACCATTTCATCCTCTGTTGCCCCCTTCTTCTCTTGCCCTCAGTCTTTCCCAGCATCAGGGTCTTGTCCAGTGAATCAGCTGTGAGCACCAGGTGGCTCAAGTATTGGAGCTTCAGCTTCAGTAACAGTCCTTCTGATGACTATTCAGGGTTGATTTCCTTTAGGATTGACTGGTTTGATCTCTTTGCAGTCCAAGGGACTCTCAAGAATCTTCTCCAGCACCACAGTTCAAAAACACCAGTTCTTCAGCGCTCAGTCTTCTTTATGGTCCAACACTCACATGCGTACATGACTACTGGACAAACCATAGCTTTGACTATACAGACCTTTGTTGGCAAAGTGCGGTCTCTGCTTTTTATTTGGCATAGTGAAATAAATTCTCAACGAAAATGCTGCTTCTAAAATCTAAGATGATTGATATCTTTAAAATGTTTTATTTGTTGAAAAAGTGCTCAAAATTATCTTTATTTCAGACTGAATTTGTTTTGTGATTAGGTGCAAAATCTCAGCAAATCTAATTTTATTTATAGACTCTTACAGCCCAGTGATGCTAAATAAAGTGAAATTTGCAAGATTGTAATTTTACTGCCCTGAATGTCATTAAGTCCCAAGAATAAAGAGTGCTAACTTAGAAGTCAGAAGACCAGCATTTTTGTTCTGATTCCTTTGGCTATTAGTTTGTGACCTTGGGCAGTCCTTTAATGTCACTCAATTTCATTATCCTCATCTTTTCCTGTCTTCTTTCCTCACAGAGTCTTTATGAGAGTGAAATGAGAAAATATTAGGGGATGGTAAATACTATAGAAAGATGAGGTGTTTATTGTATAAGGCCATGTTCTGTGATGTTAATTTTTAGACAGGATTAGTGCATAGGTTAAAACAGTGAAAATGTGTTTGTTATCTGACTTTTTATTCCAAAGAAATTTTCAAAATATTCATGAATTGTTTTTAATGATTTTTTTATGGCTCCCTTTGAAAGAAAACTTGCAGAGTCATCATATAATGGCTTGTCATTTGTGTTCCCGCCCCAGTGTTGACTGCCAGTTTGGATTTTAGCAGTGCGATACTTTCGAATACTTTCAGTAGAAGGCCCAGCCTAAGTAAACGCCAAAGTCGGCAGATAGGGTTTAGGAAAGTTTCTGCAAACAGTTGAACATACCAGTGTTAATCCGTACAGTTTGTGAGCCCGAGAGGCTTCTGGTTCCTCAGCCTTGCTGACATTTATGTATGTTAACATAATTTCTCCTGAATGGCCATGCCCTCGTTGTTTTCCTTCTTGATAAGGACTGGGAGCTTTGGGACAACAGGAAATGTTTTACAGCCTCTGTCTGGAGTTGGTCATCTGTTTAGTATTTCTTAGTGTTTAGCGTTCCACTGAGATCAAGTAGAAGTGGAATGTTATGGATTAAATCTGTGCCTCCCCAAAATTTATGACATCCTAACCCCTAGTACCTTAGAAAGTGACTGTACTTTGGCAAAGGGCCTTTACAGAGATAAGTAAGATTAAATGAGGTCACATTAGTGGGTCTTTATTCATTGTGGTGTCCTTAAAAGAAAGGAAGAGACACCAGGGGTACATGGGCAGGGAGGAAAGATCACGTAAGGACACAGTGAGAAGGCAGCATCTCCAGGCCAAGAAGAGAAGACTTCCAGAGAAACCAGACATGCTCAGGCCTTGATCTTGGATTTCCAGCCTCCAGAACTATGGGGAAATAATTTCTCTTTTTAGTGCTATGCAGTCTCTGCTGTTTTGTTGTCACTGACTTGGCAAACCATACAGAGTCTCGCAGATCCCAGGTGCTGAAATTCCCCATGTATATGTTGACCATGGGATTATAAAAAACACCCTGAAAAGAGTGCGTAACCCACAGTAAATGCAGTTTCAATTTGAATTAGTAGAGGGTCATAAACTCTACAGCTTGTATGGTCATTCCCTTGAAGTTAGAAATGATGGCAAAGTTACTTTTAGCATGGAAAAGGCAAAGAGGACATTATTTTAGATAGTCAATTCATTTTAATGAAAGCTTACTTTTACATCTTTCACAGCTTGATATACTTTTCTACTTTGAAATTATGGAGGAATTAATGCAAATGATGTAAAACCTTTTTAGAGACATGCCTAAGGTAAATTCTTTCTTGTGTTTAAGTCACTGTTTTCCCATATTAGTAAATCACACCAATTGTTTTGATGTTAATATTCATGAAACAGTCTAATTTATGTGTGAAGTTTTGGAACAACAGCTATACTTCATCCATTAGTGATTTTTAATTGGCTTAATTTTGATTTTCAAATACTGGGTCCCATTCACATGCCTATTTACTGAATTGGCTGTTTTATAAACAGTAATAACTCCCTTTTCATGTATGGTGCTGTACAATTTTAAAGTGCTTGCCAGTGCATCATTTCATCTCATCCTCCCTGAAACCTACTGAGACTGGCATTCCTCTCTTAGTTTTCTGGGAAGTGATCTCTCAGAGAAGTTAAGACACTTTTTCAGAGTTACATACTGAATTAATGGATCTCATTTCCCAATTTACCATTCAAAGCTCTTTTATTTTTCGTTAGACCCAGGTAAACCAAGCCCCAAGGACTGAGAAATGCTTTTGATGTCTGTATGTGACGATGTGTGTGAGGTATACACATGTGTTTTTCCTTAAGTTTTTTCTCCCTTTTCTCCTTGGTTATTTTCGGCCAGGTATTTTATTGTGGGAGTGGTGATATGTGTGTTTTTTTCCTTTTCTTTTTCCTTTCTTGTGTGTTGTGTGTGCACACACAGTTGAATGTCCATACACATATATACGGTGTATATATGTATCAGTGTAGCAGTATCAAAATACAGTGAAGCAGTGAAGAGATCAGTTCTTATCATCTGTAAGTTTGGATAGCAGGGTGGGGGCAACTTCTGGCTGAAGAAAGTATTTTAAGATATCTACAGCTGTTACTTTTTTTTTCAGTAGTTACTAGAATCTGTTTAAAATAGTTAAAGGGTAGGACTCAAAATCTGTTTCTCTCTAAAAACATCACTTGTAATCTTTAGTTTCCTAAGGTTATGCCATAGTTAATGAAAGTTATATGTTAGTGTATGGATACTATTAAGCTAGGTCATTGTTCCCCAGACCTAATACTGAATCCCTCCTTGACGTTTCCTAGCAACTGACTTGTGGAGGATGCAGAAGGAAAGACATCAGGGACTTTCTCTGCATTTCTCAAACAGCAGCTGAGAAATGATACCCAGATTATATTGTTTGTCTTCATGGTTCCTGCTAAAAGCATGCCTCTCACATTGATTAGCTTCTAAAATGGATAGTCATAGAAGATGAGCATAAAAAATTAAGTAGTGATGATAAAACATCAGAGTCAAGTCACTGAAAAGTTTCATCAGTAGTAATGTGTTTTAATAGTCATTGCTATTTATGTAATCTTGAATTGATAGTTACTGGCATAAGGAGATAAAATCAATTCTGTTTTATACTTGAAAATTAGAATCTTTTTTGTTATAAGGATGCCTCCTCTTAGATGCCTAATTACTTGTTTATATTTTTAAAATAAGATGTATTCATCAGTTTTTTTTCCTTGAAAGAAAGAACAATGTGCTGTAAATATACATGTATGTATATATATGTAACTGTTATACACACATCTGTGGATTTTAAACCTTTAAGTTGGCAATTTGAAAACTGCTTTGCGAGCTAAGTGATGTTTTATCACTCTTAAGCAAAGAAAAATAACACCTGGAAAATTGGCCCAGTTTCTATTTTTGAGAAACTGATAGAAATTTGATATTGTCAGCTTTCACACATGTTTAGAATAGAAAATATGAATTTGAACTTTTATATATTTTATTGTCATTTAATCTTATTTAATTTTTGTGGTCTAAAATACAGTTTTAATAATAAGACATCTCTATTAGAAAAGAAGAGCTTTAAGATGAAAACAGTCTGGATTAATGTGTCTTCCTTTTTTAACTGTCACTCTGCCATTTGCTGGGGCTTCCCTACAGGCTGAGCAGTAAAGAATTCTGCAGTGCAGGAGATACAGGTTTGATTCCTGGGTTGGCAAGATCCCTTGGAGAAGGAAACGGCAAACTACTCCAGTATTTTTGCCTGGGAAATTCCACGAACAGAGGAGCCTGACGGGCTACAGTCCATGGGGTTACAAAAAAGTCGGATGTGACTTCTTAGCACAGTCCGTGGGCTTACAAAAGAATCAGATGTGACTTAGCGACTAAACAACAACTGCCGTTTGTTATAATTGACAATAACTACAAAAGGAGATGAAAAGTGTGATGCTGAAGATGGGAAAAGAGAGTAAGAGGAAAATGGAAGTAAAGCTAAAGCATGAGAAAAAAAAAAAAGACTGCAGCCAATGAGAGATGGTGAGGTGGAATTCACATCTTTTTCCCTACTGTCTGTAATAAAATAATACCCTGTTATTCCCCTGCCCAGTATTGAGTGTGCTAAAATCAGCTAGCCCCTACCAGGGAGAACTGGTGTTATCCACAACGTATTCAGAGTGAAGAAAGGTCAAGTGTAGTCACCTGGGTCCTTAAATGTGAGCTGAGTGCCATTTTCCTCATTCTTAGATTAGAGCAAGTCTTGGCCAAACACTACACTGTGGGTCTTATTGATCCAAAGAGAGCTTTTCCTTGCTTTGCAGCTAACTTAGAAAGCTAAGTATTTTACATCAGGTTCATTATACAGTCTTAACTTCAGAGATTTCTAACATAAAAATATTTCATTTTTCTTTTCTCACTGAGCCCAGCTTTTTTTTTTCTAAAACTGCCTTTTCTCATAGGTAAGAAGAATTCTCAAATTCTTTCCACCTTTTCTATGTCTATTGGATTTAAAACTTCAGTTTCCTATCTCAGTTAAAGCCTTGCCCTTTATCTCAGATGGGCTCTAAATATCACTGTTGTTCTGTCAGATGATAGTTGTTCAGGCTACTCCATTGTACTGCCCTCCTCTCTTTGCCCACCTGTTACTCCTGTTGCCGTTAATCTGCAAATCTCCCTCCTCCTTCTCAAACAGACACGGGAGGCAGATCAGCAAAGATACCTCATAAACAAATGTCCAGCTGGCAGTGAGATACTGTCTCTCCCGTTCACACAGGTACTTCCTGTTTTTATGGATAATTTTCTTGATCCCTTATCTGTTGGATTGGGAGACAAAGACAGCCCATCTCTTCTCATATGGGAGTCCTTTTTAGAATATGGGTTACTTAATTGCCCTTGGTCTACCACAGCTTTCGACACTATTCACACATCAGTTCAGGGCAATTAAAATATATCCCACTTACCATGCTATAATTTTTTCATATGTCTTTGCATAAGGTTGCCTAAGGATTTTTTCTTTGGAAGTACTTCAGTTCAGTTCAGTCACTCAGTCATGTCCAATTCTTTGCGACCCCATGGACCGCAGCACTCCAGTCTCCCCTGTCCATCACCAACTCCTGGAGCTTGCTCAAACTTAGGTCATCAAGTTGGTGATGCCATCCAACCATCTCATTCTCTGTTTTCCCGTTCTCCTCCTGCCTTCAATCTTTCCCAGCATCAGAGTCTTTCAAATGAGTCAGGAGGCCAATGTATTAGAGTTTCAGCTTCAACATCAGTCCTTCTGATGAATATTCAGGATTTATCTCCTTTTGGATTGACTGGTTGGATCTTCTTTGCAGTCCAAGGACGCTCAGGAGTCTTCTTCAACACCACAGTTCAAAAGCATCAATTCTTTGGTGCTCAGCTTTCTATATGGTCCAGCTGTCACATCCATACATGACTACTGGAAAAACTATAGCTTTCACTAGACAGACATTTATTGGCAAAGTCTTGTCTCTGCTTTTTAATATACTCTCTAGGTTTGTCATAGCTTTTCTTCCAAGGAGCACGTGTCCCTTAATTTCATGGCGCATTCACCACCTACAGTGACTTTGGAGCCCAGAAGAATAAAGTCTCGCGCTGTTTCCATGGTTTCCTCACCAATTTGCCATGAAGTGATGGGACCAGATGCCATGATCTTAGTTTTCTGAATGTTGAGTTTTAACCCAACATTTTCACTCTCTTCTTTCACTGTCATCAAGAGGCTCTTTACTTCATCTTTGCTTTCTGCCATAGGGTGGTGTTATCTGCATATCTGAGATTACTGATGTTTCTCCCTGCAATCTTGATTCCAGCTTGTGCTTCTTCCAGCCCAGCGTTTCTCATGATGTACTCTGCATATAAGTTAAATAAGCAGGGTGACATACTCCTTTCCTGATTTGGAACCAGTCTGTTGTTCCATGTCCAGTTCTAACTGTTGCTTCTTGACTTGCATACAGATTTCTCAAGGGGCAGCTCATGTGGTCTGGTATTCCCATCTCTTTAAGAAATTTCCATAGTTTTTTGTGATCCACACTGTCAAAGGCTTTGACATGGTCAATAAAGCAGAAGTAGATGTTTTTATGGAACTCTCTTGCTTTTTCAATGATCCAATGGATATTGGCAATTTGATCTCTGGTTCCTCTGCCTTTTCTAAATCCATGTTGAACTTCTGGAAGTTCATGATTCACATATTATTGAAGCCTGGCTTGGAGAATTTTGACCATTACTTTGCTAGCATGTAAAATGAGTGCAGTTGTGCCGTAGTTTAAGCATTCTTTGGCCTTGCCTTTCTTAGGGATTGGAATGAAAACTGACCTTTTCCAGTCCTGTGGCCACTTTGAATTTTCCAAATTTGCAGGAATATTGAGTGCAGCACTTTCACAGCATTATCTTTTAGAATTTGAACTAGCTCAACTGGAATTCCATCACCTCACTAGCTTTGTTCATAGTGATTGAAGTGTATGTGTAGCAATATACTGAAGTGTCTCAAGCACAGCTTCCTCAGGAGAGCAACAGAAAATCCCAAGTGTCGCTTTTGTGAAGCAGAGATGCCTAGTTGCAACCCTGAAACCAGAGTTGCAAGAATCCCTTTGCCTTCTTTAGCCCTGTTTATCTAAGCAGTGTATCATCAGAGCAACCATTTCCCAGACTATCCTTCGCTGATAGGTGCTGAGATATTTCCAGAGGTGGTAAAGCCAGAAATGCAAGTGTGGACATAATTCTACTTGTACTTTTGATAATGTCATTAGGTTTAGAACTCTTACTCAGGAGAAGATGTACTGCTAAAATACATGGTGGCACTTAAAGTCTTAACTCCCTGTGTGACATGTCATTTATTTATTATTTGAATTTTATTTATTAATTCATTGGACATTTATTGATTGCTCTGTGTACTCAGCTCTTATCAGACCCTAGGGTACTGGGGGAAAGATAAGACAAGTCCTTTCTCTGTTAGAAGGTATTTACTTTCTAATGAGAAGGTAGGAAATAACTAAGAGTAAATAAATATGTGTAAGACAATTTCAGATAGTAAAATGAGGTCATATTTCAAGTAATATTTGAGAAATATGATTCCAGAGGGCATGGCCATAAGTGTCACTAGAATAGATTTTCCACAGAACCCTGAAGTTACTACATATTGAATATTTTTTTCTTCTCCTTTGGTTTCCTTTGTTAAAATCAGAGCTGTAGTACCATTATGTAGGGAAAATTCCCAGAGAATAAAATTGAAATCTTACAGGAAAAAAAAAAAGGGGGTGATTCAATAATAACCAGATTACTGGGAGTATGTTTATATTATTCAGGAGCTTAATTTATTTTATAGTAATTTCTTATCTGTAAAATTTCATGAGAATGGTGGTAATTTTCTTATTGTTAATCTGTACTCTGATTATTTTCTGGATCATGGGGATTAATTTCTTTCCTGGGAGTTTTCTTAGCTAGAAAGTCAATATTCTTTCCTACAATATATTCTTAAGCTTCAAGATTTTGTGGAAAATATTGCACATATGATAATGATATTTTTAGCCATTTCTGAATCAGGGAAGCTTGAATCTTTCAGGACTTAGTTTCAGTGTGATCTAGTTTGGATAAATGTGTCCCTGATATTCCCCATGAACAACTGGGTCAGGATATCCAACCTTGATTATTCATTGTTTCAGAAAATATTTCTTGAATGACTTACATACCAGGTATAGTCATGGACACTGAAGATTTAGCAATGAACAAAAGAAAAAAGTTTTCTTTCTAGTGGGGAGAGGTGACCAATGAACATGTAAACATATGTATGACAGATGTTGAACAATGATGATAAAAATTAATGAGCATGTAAAGGCTGGTAAAGTGCTCAGTCATGTCCAGCTCTTTTGCTACATCATGGACTATACTGTACTAGGCTCCTCTTTCCATGGGATTTTCCATGCAAGATTACTGGCGTGGATTGCCACTCCTTTCTCCAGGGCATCTTCCTGACCCAGGGATTGAACCTGGGTCTCCTGCATTGGAGGCAGACTCTTTACCATCTGAGCGACCAGGGAAGCCTAGTAAAGGCTGGTAGATACTGGGGCAATGTGGTTGCACTATAGGTTGTTCCAGGAAGGTCAGAAAGGTCACATGTGTTCAAAAGACTAAAATAAGTGATCAGAGTGAGCCATTCAGATATCTGGGCCAGCATGGCTAAAGCAGAAAGATATGGAAAGTTTTAGGAGGTAAGGTCAGAAAGAAGAGCAGATTATGTAGGGACTAAAGGGCTTTAGGCTTTTTCCCCACTGCGAAGGAAACCCGCTGGAAGGTTATGAGCAGAGAATTAATGAAAATGACTTGTGTTTAGAAAGGTTCATCTGGCTCATGTGCTCAAAATAGACAGTGGTGAGACAGTGGTTGAATCAGATGCCTTAAATTGGAGACTACTGGAATATTCTGGAATAAGCTGGAATCAAGACTGTGGGGAGAAATTAAAATAACTTCAGATATGCAGATGACACCACCCTTATGAGAGAAAGCAAAGAGAAACTGAAGAGCCTCTTGATGAAGGTGAAAGAGGAGAGTGAAAAAGCTCAAAGTTAAAACATTCAAAAAACAAACATCATGATATCTGGTCCCATCACTTCATGGGAAATAGATGGGGAAAGAATGGAAACAATGACAGACTTCATTTTTGGGGGCTCCAAAATCACTGCAGTTGGTGACTGCAGGCCATGAAATTAAAAGATGCTTGCTCCTTGGAAGAAAAGCTATGACCAACCTAGACAGCTTATTAAAAAGCAGAGACATTACTTTGCCAACAAAGGTCCGTCTACTCAAGGCCATGTTTTTTCCAGCAGTCATGTATGGATGTGAGAGTTGGACCGTAAAGAAGGCTGAGCACTGAAGAATTGATGATTTTGAACTGTCGTGTTGGAGAATATTCTTGAGAGTCACTTGGACTTCAGGAAGACCAAACCAATCAACCCAAAAGAAAATAAGTCCTGAATATTCATTGGAAGGACTGATGCTAAAGCTGAAGCAACAATAATTTGGCCTCCTGATGCGAAGAGCCAACTCACTGGAAAGGACTCTGATGCTGGGAAAAATTGAAGGCAGGAGGAGAAGGGGATGACAGGATGACATGGTTGGATGGCATCAGTGTCTCAATGGACATGAGTTTGAGAAAGCTCTAGGAGTTGGTGAAGGACAGGGAAGCCTGGTGTGCTGCAGTCCATGGGGTTGAAAACAGCTGGACAGACTGAGTGAATGGCAACAAAATTACCTGGAAACAAGAGGTCTGGGTGATTGCTATGAGGGGTGAGAAGTGGTGGACTGTGGAATTGACGATATTTGCTGATGTACTGGAAATACGTTATAAGAGAAACAGGAATTAAGAAGACCTAAATTTTTTTGACTTGAGCATTTTAAAAGATCAGGTACCCATTAATTAAGAGAACTGTGAAAGAAGCAAGTTATTATTATTATTTGGGAGAGGGGAATTAGGAATTTGTGTTGAACACACTTAGTTTGAAATGCCTTTAGACATCCAAAGAAGAAATTTAGCAGACAGCTAGATGAGTGAATTTTTGGTTAAGGATATTGGACACATTTGGGGATGTGAATTTGGGAATCATTGGTGTATAGCTAGTATTGAGACCATGATCTTTATAATGTCTCAATTGTAGCACTTATTTCATTATTTTGTCATTGTTTTTTTAACATATCAGTCTATCTAGGTAGTTAATATCTTTGTCTACGGAGGCTGCATCTTTTTGACATTTAAGTATTTTTTTTATAGAAGTCTGATGTGGTGTGAAGCTGTAGGTTTCTGTAAGTGGTAGCTTTAACCAAGACCAGGGCCTTAAAGGCCCTGAAGGAAATAAACTTAATGTAAATTTTGCCCTGTAACATGTTGGCAAGCACCATATATTTTCCTAAGGTTTATGCTCTTTGAAGTTGGTCAGATTTATGAATGTAACCTAAATTGAGGCCCATAAACTGGTGCCTGTCTTTAATTCCCCACCCTCTTTTTTAATCTGTTATTGGTTACATACAGAAATTGAGAATAAGCATTTAGAAACTTTTATAGCATTAGAGTAATTTTATGTCTATTGAATCTAATAAAATTGTTTATATTTTGTGTGTCTTTTTAAAATTTCATTTTCCTAGTAATTCATTTTTTAATTTATTTAACAAAATGTCAGCCTACAGCAAATTGAAAAATTTTTTTAATTTGGTCCATCACAGATTGAGAAGCAATATTCATTATGTAGAAGGCACTTCATTAACTGAAGACTCAGCTGAATCAGTAGTTCTCACTGGAAAAAAGGTAGATGGAAATGTAACCAATAAGCATGGTCAGTATCTCTAGAGAATACATGTACATTGAAAAATTCTTTATATTTCATGCAGTGATATTGATGCAGGGAGGTATGATACGGTAGCATGAAAAGTGGCAAAAGAACCACTCATCTGCAAGGAAACTAGAAGACTGAGGGATTTGTTTAATTTTTTGTTAGTCAAGTTGCTTATAATCTTAAGTCTGACATTTTGGTGAGTGGCTTATAGAACCACTGCTGGGTTTGTAAACCATTCCTTTTAGCACCCAAACTTTAGATGTTTCTTCACATGTTTCTTCACAGTGTGTTGTTTTGTGGTTTCCTAACAGTAATCTTCTGGTCTACAGTGCATCTGTGCATCAACCTTGTCTCTTAGCTACTGGAACACTTTTACCCTTTTCATTCATCTTTTTGACATTTTAAAGGGAAGTTATCAGAAGACACACGGTGAATTAATAATCATTTTGGTCAGATCTTAAATATTTTCCTTAATTAACATTAACCATTATTACCTCCCATCAATACTTTTGTATCATTTTTATTGATAAGCAATGTTAATATGCCTTGCAGAATGCAATTAACAACTAACTTGGTAATTTCAGAAAAAAGAAATAAGCAGATGTGATTTCAGGTGAGGCAGCAGTAAGTGACAACTTATGACAAGCAGAAGTGAGCAGTAGCTGGAAGTAAGATCTTAGTTCCCAGACTGGGAGTCCTAAACACGGTACAACAGGGGCCAGCAGTTAGGGCCTGAGTCCTTAGTTCTTGCCTACCATTTCAAGAAAGAATTCAAGCAAGGAGGCAGAAGGTAAAGAGAGTAAAAAATTCATTGCAAAAGAAAAGAACATGTGGAAAGACACACAGGCGAACTCAGAGAGAGAATCACATCTTTGGGAAGTTTAAATCCTTTATAAGGGAGCAGTCTTCCAGGTGTTTGTCTTCTTTTTGGCCAGTTGTACTGTTTTGACCTCATGGCTAATTTACACTCCCCTGGATGTGCACGCCCCCCTCAATTAGTATGGATCCCACTGCAAAGGCCTCTGGAAGGGGAGAGTCAGACTAACTGTGGTCTGGGATTTCTTGTCTTTTTGACCCCATGAAGGCTTTCATGCATGCATAGTGTGTCCCTTGCCCCAAGGATGGGAAGTGTGTGACTCTTGATCTTTTAACAGGGTTTAGTCCTGCTCTGTCTCTATCATTAAAATGCTAGTTCAGTTCAGTTCAGTTGCTCAGTTGTGTCCAACTCTTTCAATCCCATGGACTGCAGCATGCCAGGCCTCCCTGTCCATCACCAACTCCCAGAGTTTACTGAAACTCATGTCCGTTGAGTCGGTGATGCCATCCAACCATTTCATTCTCTGTTGTCCCCTTCTCCTCCCACCTTCTATCTTTCCCAACATCAGGGTCTTTTCAAATGAGTCAGCTCTTCAAATCAGGTGGCCAAAGTATTGAAATTTCACCTTCAACATCAGTCCTTCCAATGAATATTCAAGACTTATCTCCTTTAGGATGGACTGGTTGGACCTCCTTGCAGTCCAAGGGACTCTCAAGAGTCTTCTCCAACACCACAGTTCAAAAGCATCAATTCTTCGGCGCTCAGCTTTGTTTATAGTCCAGATTTCACATCCATACATGACTACTAGAAAAACCATAACCTTGACTAGATGGATTTTTGTTGGCAAAGTAATGTCTCTGCTTTTTAATAAGCTGTCTAGGTTGGTCATAGCTTTTCTCACAAGGAGTAAGCATCTTTTAATTTCATGGCTGCAGTCACCATCTGCGCTGATTTTGGAGCCCCAAAAAATAAAGTCTGCTACTGTTTCCACTGTTTCTCCATCTATTTGTCATGAAGTGATGGGACCAGATGCCATGATCTTAGTTTTCTGAATGTTGAGTTTTAAGCCAAATTTTTCACTTTCCTCTTTCACTTTCATCAAGAGGCTCTTTAGTTCTTCTTCCCTTTCTGCCATAAGGGTGGTGTCATCTGCACATCTGAGGTTATTGATATTTCTCCCAGCAATCTTGATTCCAGCCTGTGCTTCATTCAGCCCAGCATTTCTCATGATGTACTCTGCATGTAAATTAAATAAACAGGGTGACAGTATACAGCCTTGATGTACTCTTTTTCCTATTTGGAACAGTCTGTTATTCCATGTCCAGTTCTAACTGTTGCTTCCTGACCTGCATACAGATTTCTCAAGAGGCAGGTCAGGTGGTCTGGTATTCCCATCTGTTTTAGAATTTTCCAGAGTTTATTGTGATCCACACAGTCAAAGGCTTTGACATAGTCAATAAAGCAGAAGTAGATGTTTTTCTGGAACTCTCTTGCTTTTTTGATGATCCAACAGATGTTGGCAATTTGATCTCTGGTTCCTCTGCCTTTTCTCAATCCAGCTTGAAAACCTGGAAGTTCACGGTTCATGTATTGTTGAAGCCTGACTTGGAGAATTTTGAATATTACTTTACTAGCATGTGAGAAAACAGTAGAAATGAGCACTATATAAAGTACAGCAGAAGAGAAGCATGACTATATAAGAGTGGTTTCTTCTAGATTATAGTTCTGGAGATTTTCTCCCCTGTTTCTCATTTTTGGGAATCTTCCATGTTATTGACTTATTATTATAAAATTATTTCCATACAGCCCTCTCCAAAACATATAAGTAACGTACCTTATATGTAGGTAGGTTAGCTTACATCTATGTAGGTAGGTAGGTAAGCTACCTACACATGTAACTACTTATATGTAGGTAGGCAACCTACCTTACCTGCCTCCTGAGAAACCTATATGCAGATCAAGAAGCAACAGTTGGAACCAGACATGGAACAATGAACTGGTTCAAAATTGGGGAAGGAATACATCAAGGCTGTATGTTGTCACCCTGCTTGTTTAACTTCTATGCGGGGTACATCATGTGAAATGCTGGGCTGGATGAAGCACAATCTGGAATCAAGATTGCCGGGAGAAATATCAGGAACTTCGGATATGCAGATGACATCACCCTTATGGCCGAAAGTGAAGAAGAACTAAAGAGTTTCTTGATGAGGGTGAAAAAGGAGAGTGAAAAAGTTGGCTTAAAACTCAACATTCAAAAAACAAAGATCACTGCATCTGATCCCATTACTTTATGACAAATAGATGGGGAAACAGTGGAAACAGTGACAGGCTTTATTTTGGGACATTCCAAAAATCACTGGAGATGGTAACTGCAGCCATGAAATTAAAAGATGCTTGTTCCTTTGAAGAAAAGCTATGACACACCTAAACAGCATATTAAAAAGCAGAGACATCACTTTGTCGACAAAGGTCCATATCGTCAAAGCTACGGTTTTTCCAGTAGTCATGTATGGATGTGAGGATTGGACCATAAAGAAGGCTGATGATCGAAGGATTGATACTTTTCAACTGTGTTGCTGGAGAAGACTCTTGCGAGTTCCTTGGACATCAAGGAGATCAAACCTGTCTATCCTAAAGGAAATCAGTCCTGAATATTCATTGGAGGAAGTTCCAGTACTTTGGTCCCCTGAGGTGAAGAGCCAACTCACTGGAAAAGACCCTGATGGTGGAAAAGATTGAGTGCAGGAGGAGAAGGGGGTGGCAGAGGATGACATGGTTGGATGGCGTCATGGACTCAATGACATGAGTTTGAGCAATTTCCTGGAGGTAGTGAAGGACAGGGAAGCCTGGCGTGCTGCAGTCCATGAGGTCTCAAATAGTCAGATGTAACTGAGTGACTGAAAACAACTGTAGGTTGAAGAGGCAATTTAATGGATTTGGCATTCCTATTTTGATGTTCTTGTTTTGAAGAGCTTAAAAATTATGTTAAACTTATTCGTTATTTTCCAAGTTACATTCTATAGATTACTTCTTCCATCTTTGCAAAGTTATATGACACCAGACCTCTGGCAGTTAATGAGCAGCTTGTGAAAAGCTATTTGTCTATGAGCTGTTTGTTTCGTTGCTTTCAAAGCCATAAACATGTTAAACATCATTAATCCATAGAGAATACTCTCACTCTTTAGTCAACAAGGACATTGTACACTTGAAAAATGATCTGAAGGAAACTATGGCTACTTTTTATTAAACATTATTAAAGAAATAAATGGTTTTGATTTTTAAATAAATACCTTAAAAATAGTAAGTGGAATTATTTACTGGATGTTAATTACCTAGAATTTCTGCATTAAACCTTTATAATCAGTGATAGTAATGATTTTCTAGTAATTTACTGTATGCATACATATATATACTATAGCATATTGATTCACATTTTCTGTACCAGAAATTTATGTTTATATTGAGTATAAACAAAAATTAAATCAAAAAACTATCCCTGTATCCTTTTTCTTCATTGAACCCTCTTGTTTATCAAATATTACATTTATTGTTGCTTTATTTTGCTACTTTGTGAAGTTTATTCAAGACAGCCTGTGACTCTAATTTTTAATCAAGAAGAATTTGCCTGTTCTCTCATTTTGAGGGAGAACTGTATTTTAATGATGCTGCCATTTGTTGCTCAGAAGACTTCTACTTTTATTAGAATTATCTTGAAAGCCAGTTCTTGAGTCACAAAACAGTATGTTCCATTCACTCACTCATCAAACATTTACTGTATTCTTACTTTCAGTTCTCTTTAGGTTTCAGATATACTATGGTGACAAAACCACGTGGTTAGCTCAAAAGCTTATAATGGAGTAGAGGAGACAGCATTAATAATAAGTACACACATTAAATGCTTTAAAAGTAGTACTGAGCTTTCTATTCTGTTCCATTGATCTATATTTCTGTCTTTGTGCCAGTACCATACTGTCTTGATGACTGTGGCTTTGTAGTAGAGCCTGAAGTCAGGCAGGAGAACTGTTAATATAAAGAAAAGAAACATGCTCATAAAGATAATTTAGATATAAGGGGATGGGTTTTAAAGCAGGCAAAGATTATGGAATAACTTGGCATAGCTCGTTAATTTATTGGCACTTCTTTTCCATCTCAAATGCTTTTTACTCAACTAAACAAGTCATCTTGATTATAAATAAGGCCTGCCTTTGGGTGACTCCACTCAAAAGCAAAATCCTTTTGCAAATGATGAAACCTTGTGACACTAAAGATATCCAAAGTGTACCACTGGTGCTGAAGATGATTCTAAAAGATTTTCAGAAATACTTTGAGCTGTTTTATCATCAGTGAAATGACTGTGTATCTTCCTTCCCAAGGTGCCTTTGAAGGAAAAAAATTTGAAGTTCTAATATGTTTCTTCAAAAATCATGCACATTACTTCATAACCATTTTTAATGTAATACAAATAGAAAAAAACTGTACTTCTTTTTGAGAGCCTAGTCCACTGCTTTTTCTTTTAGGGAAAATGAAGATTGAGGGGGGAAAAAAATCTCTATAATCATAAATGGAAAAAAAAAATCTGTAATAATGAATGTTCTGTTTGGCTCAGTTGCTTGTTGAATGTCTGAAAGAAATTAGAGAAACAGTTTGCCATATGGAAAGATTATGGTTTTTTTTTCTTTTTTTTTTTTTGGACTTTGAAGTCAGATAGGCATTGGCTTTTTCATTTACTAGAGCGACTTCACTTTCGCTTTTCACTCTCCTGCTTGGAGAAGGAAAATGCACCCCACTCCAGTGTTCTTCCCTGGAGAATCCCAGGGACAGTGGAGCCAGATGGGCTGCCCTCTATGGGGTCGCACAGAGTCGGACACGACTGAAGCGACTTAGCAGGAGCAGCAGCTGTTTAATATTGAAAAAGTTGCTTTGTCTCTCTGAGCCTTATTTTGCTAATCTGTCAAATGAGATCATATTACAACTATCTTAAGTAGCAGTGCAGGTTCATTTGCATGGAGCTTAAATCTGGTAGAAATTGAATAAATATTAGCCCACACCAACCTTCATCTCTCTTATCCCTTCAGTCCCCTCTTTTACTGTAGATATCAAACCTAACAAAATCCAGTCATTAGCTTAAAATACATATGTTACTTTTGTGTTTTCCTTTCTGATTTTTTTTAAATTTAATTTTTTGGTAAAACATGTTAGTGTATTATATAGATCCCAATGGTAGGATTAGGGGTAGAGAAATAAATGTTTCTCTAAATAACGTTTATGAAAGTTACCAATTGTAACTTGAATCATGAAACTAGTAAATAATCACTAGAAAATAATCAATGGAGTTATGTATGTGTTCATTTATAGTCAACTTCAGTTAGAGTAGCTCTCTTCTGTTCTCAACTCTCAGGTCATTCATTCACCTTCTGTGGCTCTTACCACATCCCACTGTGATCAATGCCACCTCAAGTGTAAATTTCTTGAGGGCAAGGAACATATTTAATTTATCTTTGAGCCTAGCAGTTATTACAGTCCTGATGATGTTGATAGATTGCATTTGATGGTGACTAGAAACAACTTACTTTGGTGTGGTCATAATGGGTACCTGAAACTATATTTTCAAGGGAGCTGTTATTTCAAGATCTGTTTTCTGTCCTGTTAGAAGACAGGAAGATGAACTCCTGAGCAAGTGACACCTGTGACAATTGCATGTCCTATGTGATTCATGTTTCTGAATGGTGTCATTGTTCCAATGATGCATGAGTTGTTATATTTGGATATTTAACCTAGAAGGGAGCATTCCTAGTCTGCTGTTAGTATATATAATTATTTAGAATGCTCAAATTTAAGAACATGGTTTGATGTTTATTTATGACTCAGGATTTCTAAGACATATACATTGTTGAAAATGTGTATACTTTGCCTCTTTAGGATTGCTATATCCATTTGTGATGCTTGTTAGTAGAAAATGAAATAAAAACATTGTGCTTAAAGAGCTACATCTGTTCTGTGCATAGGTTGTTTGAAGTTTGGAAAGCTGCTCTGATCATATAAGTAAATCTTGAGACATGTGGCTTACTTAAATACTTATAACTTATTTTCAGATTCCTCCTGGGAAATCTTACATTTGGCTACAATCTCCAAACTGTTTTATCTGCCAAGGATAAGCAGGGAATGGGAAGCTTCAATTAAAATTAATGGAATCTTAAATGGAGAAATTTAGAAAAAATTTCACTACCTTTTAGTGGCACAGATATAGTAAAAATATAGGCACTCTCCAAGTAAGTTACTTGAATAAAGCATATAACAAGGACTTATTTTAGTATGTGAATTCAAAATGCAGACAGGATGTGTGTAGTTAAAATTACTGTGTTGGTTTAATGCTGTTGTCGTTAAGTCATGTCCACCTCTTTGCAACCCCATGGACTGCAGCCCACCAGTCTCCTCTGTCCATGGAATTTTCCAGACAGGAAGACAAGAGTGGGTTGCCATTTCCTTCTCCAGGGTTTCTTCCCGACCCAGGAGTCGAACCCAGGTTTCCTGTATCACAGACAGATTCTTTATCATTTGAGCCACCGTAGAAGGGAGTACAAAGCTTTCTTGGTCTGCTCCTTGGGGCATTATTTTCTTCCTATTCCGTAGCAAATTAACAAGGTGTAAGCCAGGGCTTTCCCAGTGTCTAAGCAGTAAAGAATCCACCTGCAATGCAGGAGCTGCAGGAGATATGAGTTCGAACCCTGTGTCAGGAAGATCCCGGAGGAGGGCGTGGCAGCCCACTCCAGTGTTCTCACCTAGAAAATCCCATGGACAGAGGAGCCTGGTGGGCTACAGTCTATAGGGTCAGGCACGACTGAAGCAACCTAGTGCACACACACACACACACAAGCCAGGCAGAGGGAGTAATTGTATTTCTCCTCTGCCTTAATTTTTAAACACTACTATTTAACAGAAAGCAAACAGTGTGCCTGGGGCTTCCCTGGTGGGTCAGATGGTAAAGAATCTGCCTGCAAAGCAGGAGGCCTGGGTTCGATCCCTAGGTCGGGAAGATCCCCTGGAGAAGGGAATGGCAACCTCTTCCAGTATTCTTGCCTGGAGAATTCTACAGACAGAGGAGCCTGGCCAGCTACAATCCATGGGTCACAAACAGTCAGACATGACTGAGCAACAAACATACACACATGCAGCATGCCTAAGCAAAATTTACTCTCCAAATCTGTCTGTTAAATGTGTGCCTAAACTGGAGATAATTATAAAAAGGATCACCATGGTGAGCGGCAATATAGCCCTTTTCAGGCATAGCAAAAGTATTTGTCATGTGATATAGGAGAAAAATTTTGGAGAGAAAGGATGTATGCTTTTTGATGTTACTATGAACTTTATAATTAAGAAAATTTTTTTTCCAAACTTTTTATTTTGTATTGGGATATAGCTGATAAACAATGTTGTGGTAGTTTCAGGTGAACAAGGAAGGAACTCAGCCATACATATACATGTATCCATTCTCCCCCAAAACCCCCTCCCATCCAAGTTGCCATAGAACATTGAGCAGAGTTCCACTTGGTATACAATAAGGCCTTGTTGATTATCTGTTTTAAATATAGCAGTGTGTGCATGACCTTCCCGAAGTCCCTAATTATCCCTTCACTCAGACAACCATGTTTGTTTTCTAAGTCTGTGAACTTTACAATTTCTTAATATCAGAGTAAAATTGAGCTATAATTTGGGTGTAACACATAAAACACTTGATCACTATAACATTTGAACACAGAATATTTGATTAATTTGAGATTTAGGAAATGTCAACAACAGTAACGAATTTTGCCTCCAAGTTTTCTTTGAAAAGTTATTTTAAAGTTCAAAAAGAAAATTTACAGTATAATTTATCAAAATTCATAATATGAAACTTCTCAGACGGTTTAAAGGAAATGATTTTTAGTGATAATTCATCCTTGTCCCATGCCATTTTTCTAAAATTGTACAAGTTGCTTTATAAATATGGTACTTTAATAAGTTTGAACATATCTTGTAAAATAATTTTGATTTAGATTCTCATTGAAGAAGTGCTTCAAAAATACTGGAAGTTTATCCAGGGACTAAAGAAAATTTTTGAAAAATAATGTGAAGCTTTTGAAAATGCAGTCTGGAACTGCAGAACTGAGGACAGATGGCTAGTGACTGTTTAGTGCTTGCTTTGTCCAGGCAATGTGAGTACATCATCTTGCTTTGTGTCATCATCACTCTAGTCTATAGATGAGGGTACTGATTATAGCAGCATGGTTAGTGTTGAGGTCAGATATGGCCTGAGTCCGCTCCGTATCATTCATAATTGTGTGGGAAGCCATGGCAATTTGTTAAGCTGCGGTTGTAGGAGAATATATTGATTAAGAGAAGGAGCTTTGGAATCAGATCCTCAGCTACATTCTGGGTATACTAGTTAGGATTTCTGTGATTCGAGAAGCAGAAATGAAAACACTTAACTCGTATATTTGTTGTTAGAATTAAATGATGTGTGTAAAGAAGTTCACAAAGTTTGTGGAATATAGTAAGTGTTGAGTAAATGGTGCCAGTGACAAAGTGGGGGTAGTGTAGTAGAGTCTGCTCATAGAAACTCAGGCATAGCTATAATTCCAGAACACATGCTTTTTCCCCACTGACTCTGATACTAGAAAGATCAGGCAGGGTGGTACGGAAATGTGCCTTGAATCAAAAACAGTTGCAGTTTTTGAAGCAAAAGAATTCTCTCAACAAATACGCAAGGCATGAACTGTTTGGGGGATAGGCATTAGAGTTGAGGGCTCTACCCACATAGAAACTTGTCTGGTGAGAGAGAGAAACAGTACACTAGAAAACAAATATGCTGTGATATGGAGAACACTGCCAGGTGTGAGAGATAGATGCCTCTAATTGTTTAAGCAGCTAGGTGAATGGAGGTTTTATTTTGTGGAAAGGGGAATGCTGAAGAAGTGAATTGCTGGGAATGAGGAGTACTGTTTTAGCTAGTATCATTTGAGGTTATGATTATATATTCAAATGCAGGTATGGAGTAAAAAGTTGTATGTGTGAGTCTGGAACAATGAATTTGGCGTGGCACTGTTAATTTGAGAGTTATGAGAGTGGAGGAGATCCATGGAGAATGCATATCTGGAGAGAAAATCAGGGATCTGGGCCAAAGTGTGGATCTAGTGAAGGGGACTGAGTAGACTCATCCAGGCGACAGAGGAATAAATTCGGAAGAAAGTGGTTTCTGGAAATTAGTGACGGAAGTGTTTCAGCTGTTTTCTACATTCATAGTTTTAGATTTGATCACTGAATTTACAAAGTGGAGGTAATAGGAGACCTTTATAAGAACAATTTCAGTGGATTGGTGAGCATGAAAGCCTGTTGAGAATGGGGTTGAGAAGAGAAGAGGAGGGAAGGAAGTGGGGATATGACTCGAGATTTGCAGTAAACTTGGATAGAAAAATTAGATATGAACTGAAGGATGATGTGGATTTTCTGAAAGTTGATTTTTCAGTTTTGTTTCACTATGAATGTTACTATATCAAGATTATATTTTAGTGGAAAGGATCCAGTAGACAAGGAAAATTGATGTTTGCATAAAGGGAAGATAATTATTAAAGGAGCAGCGTTCTCTGTGGACTCAGAGAGATAGGATTCAGATCTAAAGTAGCAAGGTTAGCCTTGTACTGAGGACATGGCCCAATATACATACGGGTAAAGATATAGGAAGATCGCCTTTGTGGTGGTGAGAAGATGAATTAGTTCTCCTTTAATTGTTCCTCTTTCTCAGTAAAATAACAGTCAAGGTCATTAGTAAGTGCAGTAATTATAATGGATGAATCATGTTCATTAACCAATATCTGCATAAATTACATTCTTGGGTAGCAGGATCCTGGGAGACATGTTTCCCAACAGAAGGGATTTGGACTTTATGGACTGTGTTCTCTGTCCTACTTTTTCTTTGTTTCTGCCATGTGATTCTTAGAGCTTTCTGTTGACCAACTGAATGCTAAGGTCCTAAACAACATATTTTATACCTTAAGTTTTTCACTGAGTCTTTATGAAATGATTTCCTAAGAAGTACAACATCACAAGAGAAGTCTCTATACATGGACATCACCAGATGGTCAACACCAAAATCAGATTAATTATATTATTTGCAGCCAAAGATGGAGAAGCTCTATACAGTCAGCAAAAACAAGACTGAGTGCTGACTGTGACTCAGATCATGAACCCTTTATTGCCAAATTCGGATGTAATTGAAGAAAGTAAGGAAAACCACTGGACCATCCAGATATGACCTAAATCAAATCCCTTACGATTCTACAGTGGAAGTGGTAAATAGATTCAAGGGATTAGATCTGATAGAGTGCCTGAAGAACTATGGACAGAGGTTCATGACATTGTACAAGAGGCAGAGAGCAAGACCATCCCCAAGAAAAAGAAATGCAAAAAGTCAAAATGGTTGTCTGAGGAGGCCTTAGAAATAGCTGAGAAAACAAGAGAAGCTAAAGGCAAAGGAGAAAAGGAAAGATATACCCGTTTGAATGCAGAGTTCCAAAGAATAGCAAGGAGAGATAGAACACCTTCCTTAGTGATCAATGCAAGGAAATAGAGGAAACTAATAGAATGGGAAAGATTAGAGATCTCTTCAAGAAAATTAGAGATACCAGGGGAACACATCATGCAAAGATTGGCACAATAAAGGACAGAAATGTTATGGACCTAACAGAAGCAGAAGATATTGAGAAGAGGTGGCATTAATGTGCAGAAGAACTATACAAAAATGATATTCATGACCCAGATAATTACAATGGTGTGATCACTCACATAGAGCCAGACATCCTGGAATGAAGAATTAAGTGGGCCTTAGGAAGCATCACAATGAACAAAGCTAATGGAGGTGGTGAAATTCCAGTTGAGCTCTTTCATATCCTAACAGTTGATGCAGTGAAAGTGCTGCACTCAATATGCCAGCAAATTTAGAAAACTCAGCAGTGGCCACAGGACTGGAAAAGGTCAGTTTTCATTCCAATCCCAAGGAAAGGCAATGCCAAAGAATGCTCAAACTGCTGCACAATTTTACTCATCTCACATGCTAGCAAAGTAATGCTCAAAATTCTCCAAGCCAGGCTTCAAAAGTATGTGAACTGTGAACTTCCAGGTGTTCAAGCTAGATTTAGAAAAGGCAGAGGAACCAGAGATCAAATTGCCAACATCCACTGGATCATCGAGAAAGCAAGAGAGTTCCACAAAAACATCTATTTCTGCTTTATTGACTATGCCAAAGCCTTTGACTCTGTGAATCACAATAAACTGTGGAAAATTCTGAAAGAGATGGGAATACCAAACCACCTGACCTGCCTCCTGAGAAGTCTGTATGTCTAGAAGTCTAACTATCTAGAAGCAACAGTTAGAACTGGACATGGAACAACAGACGGGTTCCAAATCAACAAAGGAGTATGTCAAGGCTGTATATTGTCATCCTGCCTATTTAACTTATATGCAGAGTACATCATGCGAAATGCTGGGCTGGATGAAGCACAAACTGGAATCAAGATTGCAGGGAGAAATATCAGTAATATCAGATATGCAGATGACACCACCCTATGGCAGAAAGCGAAGAACTAAGGTACCTCTTGATGAAAATGGACACTGCTGCTGCTGCTGCTGCTAAGTCCCTTCAGTCGTGTCCGACTCTGTGCGACCCCTTAGATGGCAGCCACTAGGCTCCCCCGTCCCTGGGATTCTTCAGACAAGAACACTGGAGTAGGTTGCCATTTCCTTCTCCAATGCATGAAAGTGAAAAATGAAAGTGATGTCGCTCAGTCGTGTCCAACTCTTAGTGACCCCATGGACCGCAGCCTACCAGGCTCCTCCGGCCATGGTATTCTCCAGGCAAGAGTACTGGAATGGGTTGTAGTGCCTTTTCTGGAAAATGGAAGAGGAGAGTGAAAAAGTTGGCTTAAAACTCAGCATTTGGGAAAACTAAGATCTTGGCTTCTGGTCTCATCACTTCATGGCAAATAGATGGGGAAACAGTGGAAACAGTGAGAGGCTTTATTTTGGGGGCTCCAGAATCACTGCAGATGGTGACTGCAGCCATGAAATTAAAAGACTCTTGCTCCTTGGAAGAAAAGCTATGACCAATCTAGACAGCTTATTAAAAACCAAGGACTTTGCTGACAAAGGTCCATCTAGTCAATGCTATGATTTTTCCAGTAGTCATGTCTGGATGTGAGATTTGGACCATAAAGAAAGCTGAGTGCCAAAGAATTGATGCTTTTCAACTATGGTGTTGGAGGGGATTCTTGCAAGCCCCTTGGATTACAAGGAGATCCAACCAGTCCATCCTAAAGGAAATTAGTCTGAATATTCATTGGTGAGAATAATACTGAAGCTGAAACTCCAATATCTTGGCCACTTCCATGGTGCGAAGAACTGACTCATTTGGAAAGACCCTGATGCTGGGAAAGATTCAAGGTGGGAGGAGAAGAGGACAACAGAGGATGAGATGGCGGATGCCATTATCTACTCTACTCGATGGACACGAGTTTGAGTAAGCTTCGGGAGATATTGATGGACAAGGAAGTCTGGTGGTCTGAAGTCCATGGGGTCACAAAGAGTTGGACACGACTGAGCGACTGAACTGAATGGAAACAACCTGAGGGCATCACAGTCAGTCTTACACATATTAACTGTCTTTACTTTTCATTGTTGACATATATATTGCTCCAACTCCTAAAGTAAATTATAAGTATAATTTATATATAGTATATTTTAGGCTTCCCAGGCAGCGCTAGTGGTAAGGAACCCACCTGCCAATGCAGGAAATATAAGAAATGTGGTTCGACCCCTGGGTCAGGAAATCTTTGAGGAGAGCATGGCCATCCACTCCAATATTCTTGCCTGAAGAATCCCATGGGCAGAAGAGCCTGGCAGGTTACAATCCATAGGGTCACAAAGAATCAGAGAGAACTGAAGTGACTTAACACACATACACACACACACACACACACACACACACACACACAATATTTTTAGTGAGTCATAAGGTAATGAGAGGAACCACATATTTATTTACTTATTGCCATAAAGAATCTATAACACAGAGATTTTCATCCATCCAGAGATATTGACATGATGAAAGCCAATTTTGAAATGATGGGAAAGCTTATGATTAATAAACTTCTTATACCTTTTGACATTTAAAATTATGTGTTACTGTTAGGCCTTAAAAATAAGTGTTTATTAGATGAATATCATTTAAAGGAAATATTTTATATAAGCCATTTTCTTTTCAGTAATTCAGTTCAGTAATCTCTCAATGAGTACTTACTATAAGCCACACTGAGAGACAAATATATCTATAACACATGGACTAAGCTGTCAAGGGCTTAAACACCTATTGACAGGTAAAGAAATGCATAAAAATGGTCACTGTATAAATAAAAATATAAGTGATATGAGAGGAGTATGAAAAATAGAAGCAAGCAAGTAATTCTCACAGTTGAGTCAGATTAGACAAGGTCCCCTCGGATAAGATACTATTTGAGCTGAACCTTGAGGGCTGGGTAGGATTTGGGATGAGGAAATTTGGCACTGGTTTAAGCACTCTGGAAACATGAAGAACTTGGAATAAGGCATAGAGAGATGTCAGTGTATGTGTAACTAGGTGATGACAAGTTCAGTGTGGTTATATTATGGGAGTTAGATTTGAAACTAGACTATTTTGAGCTCCATACTAAAGTATCTGCAAGTGTTGGGGAAACAATGAAATTATATCTTAAAGAAGAGAATGAAATGACTATGGCTGCAGTTTGATAATTGGTCACAAAGTATGAAATGGAAGTAGGGGATAGTTTGAAGACATTGGAGAAGCATATTTGTTGATCAACCCAAAGTAGTATATTAGAAGCAGAGAAACTGAAATGAGGTGATATTTCTAGAAAGACTTTTTTCCCCTAACTTTTACTGCCCCCCCCAAAGGGACACAGCAAGGATATAATATTTGTTTTTGTGTGTATGACTGTAAGTGTACAAATTTGATTTTGAATTTGAGTACCTACTGTTCTTTTTATTTGTTTCCTTATTTTGTTATGTCTTATTTCCTAAATGATTTTGGGAAACTTAAGGAGGAACTTTGAGAAAATCAATGAAGCTAAAATAAAAATAAAAACATAATAATATGGGAAACTGAAAAGTAGAAGAGAAAGTCGATACCGGGGGACAATTTACTGTGTAGATATGTACTATCGACCATAAAGGCATAAACAGTAATGATTGGTTCCATACTTGATTCTAAGCCTCCTATCGGCCTGAATAAGAATAATACTATCAGTTACATGTTTCTCACTGACCATGAGGAAGAAACATGGAATAATACTTTCACTGGTATTTACATAGTTCCTTTTTTTTTTTTTTTACATAATTTCTTACCGGAGGCTTTGTATAGGGGTTAGTGTGAGTAGGGGAAAATATTCTTCAGGAGCATAAATGCAGTAATGTTGTTTATATAAAGTTAGTTCTTAAAACATCGACCATTTGTTATATATTACTTTGGTGATCAAAAAGTACAGAGTTATAAGTAAGATATTTTGTGTGTGTGCATTTTTTTCAATTAAAATACGAAGTTTTAGAAGTAAAAAATATTGGCTACAGTAGTGTTTTAAGGACTTGGGGTAAAACCTTGGAGAATACCTACATGGATATGGAGGATAAAAGAAGACCAGGATCCAGCAAGGGTCGATGAAATAGAGCAAAGAAATGTTAGAGGAGAAACAAAATTCTGTACTATCAGAGAAAGCAAAGGAAAGGAGAGTTTTACAAAAGAATTGGACATAACATGAAATGTAAGGAGATCAAAGAGAATGACTACTTAATTATTAGTATTAGTAAATAGAATACCATTAATGACCTTTTGAGAGAGTTGTTTCACTAGAATGGTGGAGGATGAGTTTGGGGGAGTCAGAGTGGCAAGAATTGAGAAATTATGTGTAGATATTTTTTCAGAAATGGTAAGATCGTAGTTTGGCATAATTGGGATAGAGGAATTGATTGAACGGGAAGAAAGGGGAATAATGAATGTCCAAGATCCAAGAGGAAGAAGGAGACAGGACCATATGTATGGAGGCTCGGGGATTATTTTCACTGAACTGGAAGGGGAAGAGAAACAGGTAATGATACTGAGGAACTTTATATTGGAAGGAGCTAAGTAAGTTACAGGAATTTCCATCACAGGGCTCCTGTATTGCTTGATTTGAAGTAATTTGCAAAGTGAGTTGAAAGTATGTGTAGATGGGTATTCTATTTAAGTCATGACTTGCTTAAGTCAAAATATCATTTTAGAAGATATTTTTGAGATTATGAAAATGCCGTTTCCTCGTTAAATATGTCATTTTAAAAAATCAGGAATAATTTAGTTTGCTTTTTCTCTTTACAACCATTCAATTCCCACACAAATGTATTACTTTTTCCTTAAAAGACCAAATGGCTTTATAACAGTAAAGTGAAAGCTTTATACTAATAGGCTAAATAGAATATTTATGAGGAGTACTTTTTAGGAAAGTGCTGGAAAAATGACTTTTCACTGTTTTCCTAAAACATTTATAGTAACTTGATGAATAATGTTTTCCTAAAACATTTATAGTAGCTTGATGAATAATGAATGGGAATAATTTATAATAGCTACAGACCTCACTCAAATGCAACATTTGTTTATACTCCTACACAACAATTACATCATGGCTATGTTTCACATAAAAATTCATGTATTTTTAACATTAATGTTGGCTAAAATAGGTTCATTTAACAGTATTAGAATCTTTTTGTTTTAAGGAATCTCAGAGGACAGGATGTTCTAGAACATCCCTGAAAAGCATTCAACCACACATTGCTTCACTTCTATTTAAATTTTGTATTCAAAGGATCATGAGCCATATCAGGATGTAGTCTAAGTAAGCCATGAACAAGTTGAGTAGCAAGATTAGAAACATTTCCACATCGCTGACAATGAAATAATGCTATGCTTTTTATATATGCATAACTGAGAAATGTATAGAAACTAGTTTTATTTTGTAATTGAATTTTGTGGTACAGTGAGCAGGTTGCATTTTTAAAACACTAAGTTTCAGCATTCAGAAGAAGAAAAATCAAAGCATGTCTAAGTAGAAAATCAAATTTCCGTCAGTATTTTAAATAGACACATCCTGACTCCCTTCACAGACTGCTGTTGACCATATGGTAACTACAGACATGCCTCAAAATAAAATGGCCATATGTAGACTTTCAAATACTGACCTCATCCCTCGAGGGCCATATTTATTTAGAAGAGTATCTTAAACCATATCAAGTAAAATTAGGGTTGTGTCATGTTAAAAGATTAGAAGAATCTGTCTAATGAAAAATAATCATAAGTTAAAAATACCAAGGAAATAAGGAAAGAGACCCACAGACATCTAAAAGCAAGGGCGCCTGAAGAAATGTCTTTTGAATTCTCTTTGCCCAATCATTATACAGAGTAGCTTAACTATAAAAGCAGAATTAAAAGCTGTCTTATGCTATGGTCATCAAAATGGATTTAGTGAAAATGCTGAAGGGTTGATCAGCAGAATGTTCACCATGTGTATCTGTTCTCAGGTTAGCGGGCACTGGATGCAGATTATTTGCTGCTGCTGCTAAGTCGCTGTGGTTGTGTCCGACTCTCTGCGACCCCATAGACGGATGCTAGCTGTACAGTTTTTTTTTGTCTGATTCTTACCATACTGTTTCTAGAGTAGGATATGTGGAACTCACTTCTACCATTTCCTGCTGCCAATTGTTCTCTGTTGAAATTCTGCTGTAGTCTTGTGGGCATGTGCCTATGAATTAAACAAAAGCATGGAAGAAGGAACAGAATTGTAGCAATTTGAAAAAAAATTATTTCTATCTTTAATGATATCTCATTTTCCTCATCTAAGTAAGAGTGAAGAAGTGGTCAAAAAAGGGGATCAGGAACTAAATTTCTGCAAAGATTCTGTAATGGTGATCATTGTAACTACAAAACCTTTCTCTCTCTATGTGTGTGTGTGTATGTAAATAAATAATACACACACATATATACATATACACATATTTATATTCAAACATACATATGTGTGTGTATGTATGAGGAAAAAAGGAAGAGTTTAACAGTTGTAACACCCTTGTAGTGTACACGAAAGCCCCGTTTCCCATAGGCGCTGTATTGTCTAGCATACCTCTCATGTCCAAGATTTGATTTAAACAAAACTCCTGGTGAGCATCCCTTCAGCATTTTCACTAAATCCATTTTGATAACCATAGCGCAGGATAGCTTTTCATGTTGATTTTATGCATTATACTGCTGTGTATAACAACTGGGCGAAGAAAATTTTAAAGACATTTTTCCAGATGCCTAAGCAGCCCTTAGTACTCAGGGATTTGCCTCAAGTTAATAAACTAAATTTTATTTGAGAGCTTTAGTTTTCCTTTGCTTTCCTTTGGATGTGGTACTATTTTATCGGATTTCACTGAGTGGTGAGTTGTAGTTCGGCTAGTATATATCATAGATTTATCTTAAAATTATGATCTTGAAGGAAATCACCCTTATAGACCATGAATTCTGAAAATTGCATGCTGCTAAAAAAGGTCACTGAGATTTCTGAACCTAATACATGAAGAAACCTAAGCCATGCCTTTACTAAGCTGAGCCCCTTCATTTAGATAGATAGATGGATGGATAGATGGATAGATAGGTAGGGATATATATCACTGTATTTATAAATATAAGTTTGTGAAAATTTATTTTTGAATTTTTTTTTGTTTTTTGTTCATTTAGTTTACTTCATTTTAAAAGTATTTTGAACTCACCCAGATTTATTAATTTCTCCCACCTTTTGTAGTTATCTCAGTGTTCTTTCAGCTTTGCTTAAAGTAGCAAGATGAGTCGTTAGCACAGAAACAATAAACATATGCAATTAAAAGAGCAATTCCTCACACAAATCCAATAGCTTTTTAAAAGTAAAACTAATATACCAGCTTGTTAATATTCATTTTCCTTAAGTATTGATCGCATGAGCAGGGGATGTTTAGTTGATTCCTCTAGGTCGCAAAATATTTTTTGGAAAAGAAAGTTAAAGTGATTATTGTGGTACTATATTGTTCTTAGTGTATCTTTCTGGAATAAATGAAGCTGTATTTATGCCAGTTAGCTGGTTTTATTGTTGTTTAAGTTGTGTCAGACCTGGGAAATACAATTTGTTCATTTGTATGGAACATTTTATTGGTGATTGTTTTCTTCTGAAATTTTGTAAACTGAGATGACTAAATATATCCTCTGCCCCTTTCTCTCACTTTCTCCTTCTGAGACCCCTGTGATATGAATATTAGTACATTTGATGCTACCACTGAGGTCTGTTAAACTGTTTTCATTTTCTGTTTTTTTGTTTTTTTCTTTTATCTTTTTTTTCTGTTTAGCTTCATAGATTTGCAGAGCTCTGTCTTCTAGCTCACTGGTCTGTTCCTCTGTATCATCTAATCCACTGTAAATTCCTTCTAGTATATTTTTTATTTCAGTTATTATAGTCTCCATCAGTTTTTAGTTCTTAGTATTTTCTAAATCTGTTAAAAACTTCTACCCTCTTACTCTGTTCATCTATTTTTCTCCTAAGTTCTTGGAACATCTTTATCATCATGACTGTAAACTCTTTATTATGTAGATTTCTTGTTTTCACTTAGTTTTTCTTTTGGGGTTTTATTTTGCTCATTCGTTTGGAATGTATTTCACTGTCACTTCATTTTGCCTAATTTCCTATCTTTATTTTTATGTATTTAGTAAGGTGATTCTGTTTCACAGCCTTGGAGAAGTACCCTTTTGTAGGAGACATCCTGTGTGTCCCAGCAGCCTACTTCACTCTGACTGCTAGAACTACATACTCTGTGGGTGCCCGCCTCGAGGGCTGTGTGGGTTGTTCTGTTACAACAAGCTTACTGCTGTAGGTATTCTGTTAAGTATTTATGGCTTCTGGCTTGGTTAGTTGCCATGCCCAGCCTTGTGTGGAAACTGGCCGGAGGGGTCTCAGAGTTGTTGTTGGCATGCTGGTGGGCGGGGTAGGGCTTGAGTTCCCTGCACTAGTGCCAGCCTGCTGGTTTGTGGGTTGGGTACTGACACAGCCTGTGGGCCTCTGGTGATCCTGAGGCTCTTGTTCATCCCCTGGTGGGTGGGATCAGAGCACAGGGGACTCTGCAGCTGGTGCATACCCACTGGTTGGTGACACCTTGACCTGGGACGTGTGCTGGGTTAGACAAAGCTCATCCTGGGGTCTCTGGTGCTAGGGCCCTGGGGGTCCCAGAATTTATGGGACTGCTGGTGGGTGGGTCCTGGGTCTCTAGTATACTGGGGCTGGTGCCTACCCACTGGTGAAAGCTGGTCCCATGTCTGGTACAGACCCATGGGCTGAACTGCATCCCGGGATCTCTGACCACAGGACCCTGTGGTTCCCAGGCCTAGTGTGTTGTCTGATGTGTAGGGCTGTGTCCTGGCCCCTCTGGTGGACAAAGCCATGTCCCAGGAAATCTGTGGGCTCAAGGGGTCTTAAGGCATCAGGCCTGTTGGTGGTTGGGGCTGTGTCCTTGTCTGGGTAGATGCTTGGCTGATGCATCCCAGTTCAGGTAATAACAGACCGGTAGGCAGCACCAGGTCCTGGATCTAATAAGCTGAGGGAGGATTCCAAAGTGGTCCTTGTCTGCAGTAGCGACCTCGTGTTAGAACAAGCTCCAGAAATGGCTGCTGCCAGGGTCTGGGTCCCGAGTGAGCTCCGGTAGCCTCCTCCCTCTCTGGAATGCTCTCCAGGATTAGCAAATGGATCTGGCTCAGGCTTCTATCAAATTATTGTTTCTGCCCTGGGCACCCAGAGCATGTGAGACTTTGTGTGTGCCCTTTAAGAGTGGAGTCTCAATTTCCCACAACCCTCTGGCTCTCCCAAATTTAAACCCTGCTGGCCTTCAAAGTCAAACGTTTTAGGGGTTCACCTTCTGAGTGTAGGACTTGCTAGCTGCAGAGCCCAATGAGGACCTCAGACTCCTCCCTCCTTGGGGAGAACCTCTGTAATTGTAGTGATTCTCCCATTTGTGGGGTGTTCACCTTGGGGTATGGATCTTAACTACACCATGTCTTTGCCCCTCTTACCATCTTACTGTAGTTTCTTCTTCATATCTTTAATTGTAAACATCTTTTCTTTTTTTTCCTTCTGTTTTTCCAGACTTTCTCATCAGTAGTTGCTCTGTATGTAGTTGTAATTTTGGTGTCCCCAGAGGAGGAGGGATTTCAGGGTTTACCTACTTAGCGACCTTGGCCACACCTCAGAACATCTTTATTTCTTACTCCATATTTAATAATTATCACATATTTTTTAACACAGGAAGGATACAATTATTTTTTCTTTATCTTTTTTCTTTTATAAGAGGTAATTGAAAGTAGGAAAAGAGAGTTGTGACAGGAAAACTGCTTTGGAATTAGAAAATAAGTACATTTACAACCTTAAAGATATGGCTCTTTTGTTTCTTGTTCCTGGATATTTTTGGAATAAATATGATTTTCTGAGAGTCATACTAACAGAAAACACTGTCTCTTTCCTTTAAAATGTTATATTTCAAGGTCCCACATATGTTAGCAGCAGTCATACTTCCAGAATCTGGTGGAACAGTCATGATTTTAGATATTCTGCCCCACTGTAAAATCATGGGCCCTTTAATTTGGCCTGATTTTTATTTTTTTGGTATCTTTATTCATGGTAACTCTCACATATATAAGGCTAAATATAGCAAAAAAGAACAGTATGAAATTTATGAATCATGTTTTAGATTTTCATCTTTATTCTCAATAGTACTTATTTGTTGAAAGCTTGAATCTAAAAAAAGATGTTAATAGAGATCTTTAAATATATAGAGGATTCAAATATCCATATGAACACATTTTTAATCAAGCAAGTAATTAATGTTTAGAACCATAGTTCATCTATCTTAAAATGTTTAATAGTAATGTAGAAATATGTAGATTATAGAAAGGGTACCTGTGATTTAAAATGAAAGCAGGGAAATAGGATTATTCCACTTTATCTGTGTTTGAATAGATAAATTCAATAGTTTGGCAGTGTATATAATTGAGAAAAATGTCATTTATTACAGGAACCTGTGATATAATTTTTATTGATTTATCACCTTGTGTTTATCAATAATCTGTGTAGATGTGTACTGTTAATTATAGAAGATATAGAAATTATAAGTATAGAATTCACCTATTTTTTATGTTAATGAAATTCTTTGAATTATTTTATGGAATCTTAAAAATGAAGTCTCTTTGTTTGCCCTATGCAATTTACTGACAATATTTTATTTAAAACTTTCCAATTGTATTCAATTATGGATAAATTCTATAGAGCTGATGGATGAAATCATAGCATCATTAGTTGAGTTTTGGTGCAATATACTCCACATGTATTATCACCTTTAATTATCAGAGCACAGTTGTAAAGTAGATGTTATCTCATATGAGGAATGTGAGACTCAGAAAGTGTAAAGAACCTGCCCAAGGTCACATAATTTCTATAGAACTGAGCTGGATTTGAATCTGGCTTTCCTTATATTTGGAGACTCTTACTGTTGATACTGTTTGCGAATTGCTTGTTTAGGGGATCTATGCTTTGATTGCCTTTGTTTATATAGATACCTCTGATGAAGGAAATACTTTTAGAACTTAAAAATTCTTGGTAGTAACAAGAGTAGATTTTTGAAAAACAGTATTTTAGTAGCATTAAGTCCTATCTTAGAAAACAGTGTTTACTTTAGCAACTCAGAATAATAATGACTAGATTATTCAGTCTATGCATACAGGCCATAATGTACCATGATCAGCTCACGAGCATATATCTAAAGACAATTAGCAGAACACAGCAAATTGGCAAATTGATTCTTTAGAAGAATTTCAGGATGTATTGGCATAATTGCCAGACTGTGAAGCAATGATTGAACCACATGGGATTGAATTTATCAATAGCAGCAATCCATTCTTCCAAATAGAATATATGCCAAGCACCACCTTGTAATCACAAACATCATCTGCTGCACCCTGGAGGAAAAAACAGCATGGCTATACTTAGGATCTTAGTTGTTGTTGTTCAGTTGCTCAGTCATGTCCAACTCTTTGCGACCCAATGGACTGCAGCACACCAGGCTTCCCTGTCCTTCACCATCTCCTGGAGCTTGTTCAGACTCATGTTCATTGAGTCAGTGTTGCCATTCAACCATCTCGTCCTCTGCCGTCCCCTTCTCCTCCTGCCTTCAAGCTTTCCCAGCTCAGGGTCTTTTCTAATGAGTGGGCTCTTTGCATCAGGAGGCCAAAGTATTGGAGCTTCAGCTTCAGCATCAGTTCTTCCAGTGAATATTCAGGACTGATTTCCTTTAGGATTGTATGGTTTTATCTCCTTGCAGTCCAAGGGACTCTCAAGAGTCTTCTCCAACACCACAGTCCAGAAGCATCAGTTCTTTGGCGCTCAGGCTTCTTTGTGATCCAAATCTCACATCCATACATAACTACTGAAAATATCAGAGCTTTGACTATGTGGACCTTTGTCGGCAAAATAATATCTCTGTTTTTTAATATGCTGTCTGGGTTGGTCATAGCTTTTCTTCCAAGGAGTGAACGTCATTTAATTTCATGGCTGCAGTCACCATCTGCAAAGGTTTTTGGAGCCCAAGAAAAGAAAGTCTGTCACTGTTCCCATTGTTTCCCTGTCTGTTTGCCATGAAGTGATGGGGTCAGATGCCATATCTTTGTTTTTTTGAATGTTCATTTTTAAGCCAGTGTTTCACTCTCTTCTTCCACTTTCATCACGAGGCTCTTTAGTTCTTCTTTGCTTTTGCCATAAGGATGGTGTCATCTGCACATCTGAGATTATTGATATTTCTCCTAGCAATCTTGAGTCCAGCTTGTGCAGCCCACTCCAGTATGCTTGCCTGAAGAATCCCATGCACAGAGTAGCCTGGTAGGCTGCAGTCCACGGGGTCACAAAGAGTTGGACACGACTGAAGTGACTTAGCATGCATGCACGAACCCACATTGAGGAGGGCGATCTGCTTTACCCAGTCTACCAATTCAAATGTTAATCCTGTGTAGACACACCTTCATAGGCATATCCAGAAAAAAACATTTAATCAAATATCTGGGTACTCTGTAACCCAGTCAAGGTGACATGTAAATTAACCATAACACATAGTGTATGCCATGAAGCTAACTATCTCTAATCTTCATACCTGTAAGTT
Organism: Odocoileus virginianus; assembly: GCF_023699985.2. Taxonomy (NCBI): domain Eukaryota; kingdom Metazoa; phylum Chordata; class Mammalia; order Artiodactyla; family Cervidae; genus Odocoileus; species Odocoileus virginianus. The sequence continues at coordinate 37,854,398 of NC_069697.1, forward strand.
CTACTACTGTGTCCACTTAACTGAGGAGAAGATAAAGGCTTAGCAAAATTGAATAACGTGTGGAAGACCTCACCAGCAGCTGAGCAGTGGAGCTGGAATTTCCATGGCGACCTGTGCAAGTGCTGTCCACTGCCATGCGGTCTCACCAAGGACACAGATAGGTGCCAAGCAGGACGGTGGAGAGCTGGGGAGGCAGAGAGGGCACAGAAGCAAAAGCAAGAATTTTCTTGATATTTTGTGGGAACGACTCAGGTGTATATTCATTAATTTCATTAGAATTTGGCAGCTCACTGGATATGGGAAGTTGGAAGAGGGAATGATAGCCAAATGACACTTTTTTTTTTATATCCTGTATTAATATGAAATTAGGTAACATAGGGTCTGGAGAGAGAAGAGACGACTTCTCTTTACATGTCCTTAAGCTTGCACAGCCTTTCTGGATTCTTCCCTATTCCTCAGTTTCATAATACTTTACATGTTCCTCTGTTAGCGCCCTTAAACTGGTGTGCAGTGGCTTGTTTCATTTCTGTGTGTGACCCCCTCCCCACCCCAATATTATGAAGTCTTCCAGGGCAGAGCCTCTTTCTGTTTCTGTACCTAGCAAAGAGTAGGCTCATGGTTGGTGCTTCAGGTGTGATAAGTGGACTAGGGAATATTTGGTCTGAGAGGCTGCAGAGACTAACAGAGTTCCAAGGAGGCAGAGTATTTGAAATAGATGTTGTGGGAATGTAATTGAAAGCCAACTCAAGATGAATGGATATCCTCTGGCCAGCATGGAGGGCCTGACTCATAGAAATGCTTAATTTGGCGTGAACAGGATGGCCTGTTTTCCTAATTATTTGTAAACGATGCTCAACTCCCTAGATATAGAAATGGAGAAAAACAGATTGAAATGAATAATTTGAAATAGATAACTTGAGAATTAAGGCTGGGGATAATGGAAGTTCAGTTCAGTTCAGTTGCTCAGTCGTGTCCAATTCTTTGCAACCCCATGAGCTGCAGCACCCCAGGCCTCCCTGTCCATCACCAACTCCCGGAGTCTACCCAAACCCATGTCCATTGAGTTGGTGATGCCATCCAGTCGTCTCATCCTCTGTCATCCCCTTCTCCTCCTGCCCTCAATCTTTCCCAGCACCAGGGTATTTTCCAATGAGTCAGCTCTTCACATCAGGTGGCCAAAGTATTGGAGTTTCAGCTTCAACATAAGTCCTTCCAATGAATACCCAAGACTGATCTCCTTTAGGATGGACTGGTTGGATCTCCTTGCAGTCCAAAGGACTCTCAAGAGTCTTCTCCAACACCACAGTTCAAAAGCATCAATTCTTCTGCACTCAGCTTTATAGTCCAACTCTCACATCCATACATGACCACTGGAAAAACCATAGCCTTGACTAGATGGACCTTTGTTGGCAAAGTAATGTCTCTGCTTCTTAATATGCTATCTAGGTTGGTCATAACTTTCCTTCTAAGGAGTAAGCGTCTTTTAATTTCATGGCTGCAGGCAAGTAAGGCCATTAAAAAGGTGAAAGAAAAAGAAGAGACTGAGGAATTGAAGTCTCATAAACACCAAGTATGTATATTCCTGTATCTTGAAAGTGCTTTAGTTTTGTGTTTTGTTACTCATCATGTTCATATTTGTTAGTTTTTTATGCCAAGGACAATCAGCTCATTTAAGTATACATATAAAGTTTCTTGACGTTTATGGCATGAACAGAAGTTAGATCAATTCTCAGCCCTACATACCATACTTATTAGTTTGTGAACTTTGGATAGTTGCCTAAACTCTATGTGCTTCTTTCCTCATTCATAGTACATGTTCTTTCTTATTGGTAAGACTCTTTTGATGATGAAAAATGATTCATAAGGCATGAAGAGCTGTTGAAATACTAGGAGATTCCCTGAGATTTGAACAGGTGCCTAATACTGTTTACAGACTGAATGTTTGTGTCACCCCAAAATTTATATATTGAAGCTCTAAATGCCTGATGGGACGGTATTTGAAGATGGGACCTTTGGAGGTAATTAGTTTAGTTGAGGTCATGAGAGTAGGACCTTCTCTCATGAAGAAAGCAAACACCTCTCTGTCTCTCTTTCTCTCCCCCTCTCCCCACCCCACCTCCCGCCTTCTTGCATGCCTCCCTCCTTGCCTCCCTTCCTTTTTCTCTCTGCACATGTACTGGTGAAAGGCCATGGGAGCATACAGTGTAAAGATGGCCCTCTGCAAGCCAGGAAAAGAGCTCTCTCCGGGAACTGAGTCTGCCAGCACCTTGACCTTCGGGTTCCTGGCCTTGGGAACTATGAAAAATAAATGTCTGCTGTTTAAGGCACACAGTCTATGGTATTTCATTCTAGCAGCTCAAGCTGATAGAGATACTTGGTGATTGATAAAATAATTAAATATGACTGCCCCAAACATGCACTGGTAGTAGCTAGATATCAGACTGTCAAGCTTTTTTGCCTGGTTAGGGAGAAGACTTGGAAATGGTCATGGAGCTTTGGGGTCACTGTGGCCAGCACACTTTCTGCCTCCTGAAAGCTTGCAGGGCATGAGAATGACCTTCTCTAGCTGCCTTCAGAAGAAGATGTGGTGTTGCATCCCTAACTGTGCTTGATTGTAGCCCAGTTGGTAGGGTCTCAGACTGAGGAGCAGAGAGAGTAATATTTGAAGCTGAGCGTTGATTATCTTGTCCCTACTGAAGGCCCTACTTTCTCCACAGAGGCATCCTTCCCTATAACAACTTAGTCTCTGAAGACTGTTAGCAGTGAGGAAGCCTCTCACAGATTGCATCTGCAATTTATCAGACATACGTTCTACTTGTTCTTCCTTAAGTTTTCTTTAGTACATGATAAAATACATACATATATATATAAAACAGCAGAAAGAGGTTAGTAAGAGCAAGGAAAACCTTGAAGAACTTCTAAGGATCCTGCATCCTTGGCAGTTCTCACTTGGTTATCTCACAATTGACTTCAGTGGTCCAGTTTAAACAAATTCTTCTAATTAATAACTCCTCTGTGACCTTATTTTAGTGATGGTCATGGACTTTGAATATCTGAATTTTCTCCTTACCATCCATTTCATCATTTCAGTCCTCTGGACATCTAAAGTCTCTTTATTTGTGAAGTTATGAGGTCTTTAGCAGCTCTACTGAGGTATAATTTACATACAATAACTGGCCCATAGATAAGGCTTGTAATTTGAGAAATTTTGATACATGTATATATATACTGTGAAACCCTCACTACAATCAAAATAGTGAACACATACCCATGCCTCTCAAAGACTTTGCTTTGTCCCCCTATGTAACTCTTCCCTCCATATGGAACCACTGGTCTACTTCCTGTCAAACCACTTCCAATTAGCAGAAAGTTCAGAGTACTATGAATTCAGTATTTTAAATAGCTTATAAGGCTATATGTAGTCAAGCTGTGTCTTGAGATAGCTTTGGAAGATTCTCTTTTAGGTTATTTGTCTGTTATATCCAAGATGTTGAATATAATGCCATAAAGTTGTTCATAATGCTCTTTTATTATTCTTTAAATATCTGTAGATATCTGTATTGATTTTAGTTCGTTCATTTATGATGTTGGTGATTTGTGTCTTTTCTCTTTTTTTCCCCTGATCTTTTCCTATGGGTGTTGTAACAGATTGCCACAAACTTGGTAACGTAAAACAATAGAAATTTGTTCTCACGGTCTGGTTCAAAATAAGTTTTACTAGGTTGAAATCAAAGTATCTGCAGGGCCATGCACCCACTAAAGACTCCAGAGGGAAATCTGTTTCTTGCTTTAAAAAAATATTTATATATTAACCAGCATTCCTTGGCTTAGGGCTACATCAATTCAACATATACACTCATGGTCACATTGCATTCTCCTATTCTGTCTGAATCTCTTTTGCCTCCCTCTTATAGAGTTACATGTGATAACTTTTAGGCCCAACTGGAATAATCCAGGATAATCTTCCCATATGCAAAATCCTTACTCACATCCACAAACACTATTTTTTGACATCTGAGGTAACATTAACAAGCTCTAGGAATTAGAGGATATATATCTTTTGAGGGGCCATTATTCAGCCTTCCACAATCTGGCTCAAAGTTTATCAATTTTATTGATATTTTCAGCGAGCCAGATTTGGGTTTCATTTGATTGATTTTTTTCTCAGTTGTCTCCTTATCTATTTCATGGATTTCCATTCTGATCTTTATTATTATTTTATCTTGTGCTTTTGGGGGGTTTCTTTTGTCCCTCTTTTGATTTTGTAAGGTGGAAGCCGAGGTCATTGCTATAAATTTTCCCGTATTCTACTTTAGCTCCATTCCACAAATTTTTGTATGATGCATTTTCATATTATTTTAGTTCAGAATACTTTCTAATTTCCCATAATTTGTTTGATCCATGGAAATTTGTTATTCAGGTTCTGATCTGGGGGGAATTTTCCAATTGTCTTTCCATTTATTGATTTGTATGTTAATTTTATTATAATCAGAGAACATTCTCTGTATGACTTGAATCCTTTTAAATTAATTGAGACCAGTTTTAGAGCTCAGAATATAATCTATCTCAATAAATGTTCTAAGACATTTAAAATGCATTTACTGTTGAGCATTTGGTCTATAGGATGTCTGAATGTTAGGTCAAGTTTGTTTATAGTACTGTTGATGTCTTCTGTATCTTTGCTGGTTATCTTTGCTTAGCCTACTTTTGCTATTACTCAGAAAGAGATAATGAAATATCTAAGTATAACTTTGGGTTCTTCTGTTTTCCCTTGCAGTTGTGTTTTTTGCTTCATATAATTTGAAGCTTTTATTAGGTGCAAAGACGTTTAGGGTTGTTATGTCCTTTTGCTAAATTAAACTGTTTATCATTACAAGTTGTACTTTCCCACCTTTTTGCATGCCTGGTAATTTTTTATGGTATGCCAGATTTATTAAATTTTATCTTACTGTTGGACTTGGTTCTGGGATGCTACTCACTTACTTGGAAGCATTTGAGTCTTTAATTTAAAACTGTTTTAGATAGTGTCCAAGCAATGTTTAATCTTGGACTAAATATATATATTACTGAGATAAAACTCTTCTGAATATTCTTCCTTATGCTAGTCTTCTGCAAATTCCTGGTGTTCATTTACCGTAGTTCTTTCCTGCCACTCTTTCCCCTGCCTGGAGTGGTTTCTTCACAAAGCGTTTACTGATCAGTCCTCAACGGAAAATTCAGAGTCCTGCATGTCTCCAGCGTCCTCTCTGCGACCTTCTCCTCTCTCCAGCCCTCTGCCCCGTGAACTCTAGTCACCTGGGTCCCGAGCGGCATTGTTTCAACTCAAGGTGGCCGTCAGCTTGCCTGGCTTCCCCTCCGCGTCCTGCAGCCTCCTGTATTACTGCCTGAATGGTTTACTCCAGATTTTACCTGGGGCATTTGTAGGGTTCATCTCATTTACTTCCTGAATCTCATGAGTTGTATTCTTTGCTTCCTCATCATGTGAAGTATTGTTTCATGCATTTTTGCATGGCTTTTTAATGGTTGCATATTGGAGGTAAATCTGATAACTGTTACTTCATCTTGTCTGAAAGTGGAAGTCAGGACCTGGAATTTTATACAAAGTGTGGTCTAGTGCATTTTTTAATCATACCCGGAGAAACTTCTGTAGGCACAGCTTCTTCATAGTCAGCCTGTCCACAGGAATGGCCACAATTTTCAGACTGTCCCTTACAGCCCCTGCCACAACTGGATGACCATTGTGAAAGTTACTGATACTTAATATGAGGTGTTCAGAATGATGGCAAAGATGAACCCATTTGGAGTTTTTGCCTGTATTATTTATTATGCATTATTTTTTATATTCTGCATTTCCATTTTGCTTTAGTTATCTAGAGGTTTTAGTTTTTATTGTGTGGGAATTTCTGTTTTTCAAAGACAAATATTTTGTTAACAATAAACTGTGAAATGTTTGTGTACATAAATGTTTTTAATTACAAAACTCAAAAGAAATTTTATAAGTAGAACATGACAGTTTAAATTTTCACATTCTACCAATTAATATATTTGAATATTTCTTGCCTCATAGCTTGCATGAAATGAAGATTAATGGTTTGCATTCATGAAGTTAGTTTTACTGCCTGATAAAGCTCGGTTTATAATTTTATGAAAGAAAATTCTTTAAATCTGTTTAGGCATAATCAGATGTATAGCTGCTATGACCAAAATTTATCTTTAAAAAATATTTCAGTATAATAAAGGAACTACCATCGTTTATTATTATCAGGAATTACAGACCAAAAGAAAGTCTAAAACCCAGATGTAACCCTATGTTTTAGCTGTAACATTGTTTTTCATTTTTATTGGAGTATAGTTGATTTAAAGTATTGTGTTAGTTTTGGCTGTTCAGCAAAGTGAATCAGGTATACATATACATATATCTACTCTTTATTAGATTCTTTTCCCATATAGGTCATTACAGAGTTTTGAGAACCTATATACAGTAGGTCCTTATTAGTTATCTATCTTATATATAGTAGTGTGCATATGTTAATCCCTGTCTCCCAATTTATCCCTCCCCCTGTTTCCCCCTGGTAACCATAATCTTGTTCTCTATATCTGTGATTCTGTTTTGTAAATAAGTTCATTTTGTAACATTTTTTTTTTAGGTTCTACATGTAAACAAAGTCAGATGATTTTTGTATTTCTCTGTCTGACTTAAATTAATTCAGTGTGACACTCTCTAGGTCCATCCATGTTGCTGGAGAAGACATTATTTCATTTTACTTCGTGGCTTAGTAATATTCCATTGTGTGTGTGTGTGTGTGTGTGTGTGTGTGTGTGTGTGTGTGTGTATCAGATCTTTTTTATGCATTCCTCTGTTGATGAACATTTAGATGGCTTCCATGTCCTGGCTATGGTAAATAGTGCTGTAATGAACATTAGGTGCATGTACCTTTTCAAATTATGATTTTCTTCAGATGACAGGATCACATGGTAGCTCTACTTTTAGTTTTTTAAGGATCCTTCATACTTTTCTCCATATGTACCAATCTACATTCCTACCAACAGTATAGGAAGGTTCTTTTCTCCACATCCTCTCCAGCATTGATTGTTTATAGATTTTTTTGATAGTGGCCATTCTGACCTATTTGAAGTTGATACCTCTTTGTAGTTTGATTTGCATTTCTCCAATAATTAGTGATCTTTCTGCATGTGTTTTGGCCATCCATATGTCCTTTTTGGAGAAATATGATCTTTCATCCATTTCTTGATTGGATTGTTTGTTGTTTTTAATTTTTTTATATTCAGCTGCATGAGCTATTTGTATATTAGAGAGATTAATCCCTTGTCAGCTGCTTTGTTTGCAAATATTTTCTCTCATTATATGGTTGTCTATTCATTTTATTTACAGTTTATTTGCTGTGCAAAAGCTTTTAAGTTTAATTAGGCCCCATTTATCTTTTTTTTTCAAAATAAAATAAAGAGATATATCAAAACAGATCTTGATGCAATTTATGTCAGAAAGTGTTCTGCCTGCGTTCTATTCTAAGATTTCTATAGTATCTAGCCTTCACTTAGGTCTTTAATTAATTTTGAGTTTATTTTTTTGTGTGTGGTGCTAGGGAGTGTTCTAACTTTATTCTTTTACATGTAGCTGTCTAGTTCTCCTAGCACCACTTACTGAAGAAACTTTCAGTTCAGTTCAGTCACTCAGCCATGTCTGACTGTTTGCAACCCCACTGACTGCAGCCCTCCGGGCTTCCCTGTCCATCACCAACTCCCAGAGATTGCTCAAACTCATGTCTATCGAGTTGATGATGCCATCCAACCATCTCGTTCTCTGTCATCCCCTTCTCCTCCTGCCTTCAATCTTTCCAAGCATCAGGGTCTTCTCCAGTGAGTCAGTTCTTCACATCAGGTGGCCAAAGTATTGGAGTTTCAGCTTCAGCAACAGTCCTTTCAATGAACATTCAGGACTGATTTCCTTTAGGACTGACTGGTTTGATCATGCAGTCCAAAAAGTCTCTGCTTTTAATGAGCTGTCTATGTTGGTCCTAGCTCTTCTTCCAAGGAGCAAATGTCTTTTTTTCATGGCTGCAGTCACCATCTGCAGTGATTTTAGAGCCCAAGAAAATAAAGCCTGTCACTGTTTGCATTGTTTCCCATCTATTTTCCATCAAGTGATGGAACCAGATGGAATGGGAAAGACTAGAGGTCACTTTAAGAAAATTAGAGCTATCAAGGGAACTTTTCATGCAAAGATGGGCACAATAAAGGAAAGAAAATGTATGGACCTAACAGAAGCAGAAGATATTAAGAAGAGGTGGCAAGAATAAACAGAAGAACTATAAAAAAAAGATCTTCAAGACCCAGATATTCATGATGCTGTGATCACTCACCTAGAACCAGACATCATGGATGGGAAGTCAAGTGAACCTTAGGAAGCATCACTACGAGCAAAGCTAGTGGAGGTTATGGAATCCCAGTTGAGCTGTTTCAAATCCTAAAAGATGATACTGTGAAAGTGCTACACTCAATATGCCAGCAAATTTGGAAAACTCAACAGTAGCCACAGGACTGGAAAAGGTCAGTTTTCATTCCAATTCCAAAGAAAGGCAATCCCAAAGAATGCTCAAACTACCACACAATTGCACTCATCTCACACACTAGCAAAGTAATGCTCAAAATCTCCAGGCCAGGTTTCAACAGTCTGTGAACCGTGAACTTCCAGATAGATGTTCAAGCTGGATTTAGAAAAGGCAGAGGAACCAGTGAGCAAATTGCCAACGTCTGTTGGATCATTGAAAAAGCAAGAGAGTTCCAGAAAAACATCTCCTGCTCTATTGACTATGCCAAAGCCTTTGACTGTGTGGATCACAATAAACTGTGGAAAATTCTTAAAGAGATGGGAATTCCAGACCACCTGATGTGTCTCTTGAGAAATCTGTATGCAAGTCAGGAAGCAACAGTTAGATCTGTACATGGAACAATAGACTGGTTCCAAATCAGGGAGGGAGGAAGTCAAGGCTGTATATAGTCACCCTGCTTATTTAACTTATATGTAGAGTACATCATGAGAAATGCTGGACTGGATGAAGCCCAAGCTGGCATCAAGATTGTGGGGAGAAATATCAATAACTTCAGATATGCAGATGATACCACCCTTATGGCAGAAAGTGAAGAAGAACTAAAGAGCCTCTTGATGAAAGTGAAAGAAGAGAGTGAAAAAGTTGGCTTAAAACTCAACATTCAGAAAGCTAAGATCATGGCATCCAGTCTGATCACTTCATGGCAAATACATGGGGAAATGGTGGAAACAGTAGCAGACTTTATTTTCTTGGGCTACTAAATCACTGCAGATGGTGACTACAGCCGTGAAGTTAAAAGATGTTTGCTCCTTGGAAGAAAACTTATGACCAACCTAGACAGCTTATTAAAAAGCAGAGACATTGCTTTGCCAACAAAGGACCATCTAGTCAAAGCTATTGTTTTTCCAGTAGTCGTGTATGGATGTGAGAGTTGGACTATAAAGAAAGCTGAGTGCGGAAGAATTGATGCTTTTGAACTGTGGTGTTGGAGAAGACTTTTGAGAGTCCCTTGTACTGCAAGGAGATCCAGCCAGTCCATCCTAAAGGAGATCAGTCCTGGTTGTTCATTGGAAGGACTGATGCTGAAGCTGAAACTCCAATACTTTGGCACTCCAATACCTGATGCAAAGAGCTGACTCACTGGAAAAGACCATGATGCTGGGAAAGATTAAAGGAGGAGAAGGGAACAACAGGGGATGAGATGGTTGGATGGCATCACCGACTCAATGGACATGAGTTTGAGTAAACTCTGGGAGTTGGTGATGGACAGGGAGGCCTGGTGTGCTGCAGTCCATTGGGTCGCAGAGAGTTGGACAGGAATGAGCAATTGAAATGAATGAATGAATGAATGAATGATGCAACCAGATACCATGATTTTCGTTTTTTGAATGTTGACTTTTAAGCCAGCATTTCACTGTCCTCTTTCACTTTCCTCAAGAGGCTCTTCAGTTCCTCTTCACTTTGTGCCATAAAGGTGATATCATCTGCATATCTGAGGTTATTGATATTTTTCCTGGCAATCTTCATTCCAACTTGTGTTTCATCCAGCCCAGCATTTGCCATGATGTCCTCTGCATAAAAGGTAGTTAAGCAAGGTGACAATATACACCCTTGACATACTCCTTTCCCAATTTGGAACCAGTCTGTTGTTCCATGTCCATTTCTCGCCTCCTTTATCATAGATTAGGTGACTGTAGATGCTTGTGTTTATCTCTGGACTTTCTTTTATGTTCCATTGCTCTATATTTCTGATTTTGTGCCAGTACCATGCTGTTTTGATTCCCGTAGCTTTGGAGTGTAGTTTAAAGTCACGGACCCTAGTTACTCCAGCTTTGTTTTTCAAAACCCAGATTTTTTTTAAAGAAAACTAGGAAATAAACATGTGATGTTGTGTGATAATTTATCTCTTGATATTTTGGCAAATAAAACTTTAACCCTAATTTGTCCTCATTTTCTCTTTATTTTTCTGCCCTCCCAAATCAGTATTGCTTAAACTGTCTATCAAGTCATGAAACAGGTTAATAGAGAAAATAGATACATCTGTCCAAAGATTATGATAGATTTCTTGCAGAAGACCAGTTTCTCATCTGTGGAGTTTCCTAAAAGCTGAAAAGGGGGTTTGGGTTTTTGTTGTTGTTGTTCTGTTTGTCACAACATCATAGTTGTTGTCTTTAAATTTTTTCATGTTATATAAAGTAAATTATAATATATTTCCTTTCTTGAATCACATTCTTGTCGTGGCGAAAGGGCTTGCGTAACTCAATGAAGCTTTGAGCCATGCTATACCAGGCCACCCAAGGCAGATGTGTCATAGTGAAGAGTTCTGACAAAACATGGTCCACTGGAGGAGGAAATGGCACCCCATTCTGTTATCCTTGCTGCAAGAACTCCATTAACAGTATGAAAAGGCACAAATATATCACACTGGAAGATGAGCCCCCCAGGTGGGAAGGTGTCCAGTATGCTACTGGGGATGGATGGAAGGCAATCACTAAACACTCCCGAAAGAGTTAAGTAATGGACCAAAGCGTAAGCAGTGCTCAACTATGGATGTGTCTGGTGGTGAAAGTAAAGTCCGATTCTGTAAAGACATAGGATCCTAGGTGCTACAGTCCATGGGATAACAAACAATCAGCTACAACTTAGCCACTGAATAATCTTTTATTTGAATTTTTTGATTTATGGAAATAGGTAGATATTTATGTGATGGTATGCACAGTCCTTATTTTGTGGCTCATTCATAGATTTCTAAGTTTGCAGATGAGCCTGCTTTTCAGAGAACTGATCCAGATACATTTCTATTTGTCATAAAATTTACCTATTTGAAACAACCTTCTTAAAACTTTACTTAAATATAAAACAACTTGACATTTTTAATACTCTTAGCCTGCTTTCTAAATGGGTATGTACAGTCTTACCATCTAGAGATAAAATTGTTGGAAGTCAATCAAGTCTTCATGTGATTATAATCATTCCTATGTAGAGATGCATATCTTCACCCAGTAATGCTCAATACTAATTAATGCCCTGTCTTGACATTCTGTATTAACTTTTATTGCTGAGACAATAGCACATTCTATTCTATTTCTATGAACTGGAATATTAGATTTCCAGAAGATTCCAAAATAGTGAAATTTTCTCAGATTTTTACCTGATTTGGTTTCATTATCAGCATCCATTCAGTCGCTTAGTCCTGTCCAACTCTTTGTGACCCCATAAACCACAGCATGCCAGGCCTCCCTGTCCATCACAAATTGTTGGAGTCTACCCAACGTATGTCCATTGAGTCGGTGATGCCATCAAATGATGTCATCCTCTGTCGTCCCTTTCTCCTGCCCTCAATCTTTCGCAGCATCAGGGTCTTTTCAAATGAGTCAGCTCTTCTCATCAGGTGGCCAAAATATTGGAGTTTCAGCTTCAACATCAGTCCTTCCCATGACTTGGTTTAGGGTTTACTTAAAAAAAAAAAAAGTAGCCTCCAGGAAAAATTCCTCCAATGAAGCAATTAACATCCTAGTGTCACAGGCTATTTCTTATAGAGCAGGAATACCAAAGGTCCTTTTAGTGAACTCTGGCACCATAATGACACTCTACAGCATGCCTCTGTGAAGTTGTAACAAGCACTTCTGGGAATAGAAGGGGCACTTTTGGTAGTTATGTCCAAGTGATAGGCCTCAATTGGTTTGTTACCTTACTGAAGGCCTAAGGGTTCATATCTAGAGCTTTTCAGAATTGGTCTAGATTCTGATATAGAGACACCCATTTTGAAAGCTCATTTATATTTTGAAATTATCATTGAATACCATTAGGAAACTATTAAAAAATCTAGAAATATCATACATATACCTATATAAAATAGATTTAAAATTTTATCTTTATTATCTTTTAGGTATTTTTATTAATAATATTCATTTCAGTCATAACTCAGTCTGATATCACAGTCAGATTCCTTAACTTTTTAGTTATATACATTGGAACGAATTTTGTTATTTAGTCAGATAAATTGTAATAAATTCTGTTCCTTGTTTAATTGTTTTTTAATGAATGCCATTCTTTCAGTTGATTAAAGCAATTTTTCCAGTGACTTTGTAAATTGTCCTACATTGAGTGGATTTTAAATAGTAATTAATTGCCTAGGAAGCAGAAGAACAGAGTGGTTATTATGGCTCAAAGGAATTTAAGGAAAAAGAATTTCTAACCATTACAGTTATGTAGATCTTCCCCCTAGTATTCACAAAATGTTTTAACTTGAATTCTCTCTCTTTGATTTTATAGTTTCAACTTAAATATAAACTGTTTTCAAAAGTATATTAGCCCCTATTTCTATAAAAGTATACACGTTCTATTTTTAAATGCCAAGTTGTGTTGATTCCATAGAGATTTGGGGAAATTTATCCTAATGGGAATAATTACTGTGGAAGCTAAAAATAATAGATGTGTCTTTCTTTTTCCTTCTTTTTTTTTTAAAAAAGCTGGACCTGTGATCTGCAGAATGCTGAGTTATCCCCCAACTCGCCGAGCGTTAATTGTGGGTTGTGGTCTACAAATGTTCCAACAGCTCTCAGGCATTAACACCATCATGTATGTATTTCTCTCTGACTTTTTATTGAAAAGATTGTGAAGAATTATTTTATATGGAAAACAAATAGTAGGACTCTTGGTGATTTGTTTTTATTAAATGTATAGAATTCTCCTTTGGGGAGATACTTAACTGTACAGTGTTTAACAATCTTACCAAATTTTAACTAGAAGAGTGACTTACTTATTCTGTTCATTGTAATTATTGGCTTTATTTGATTTCTTACAATTTCTGTTTTATGCCATCAATTTCTTTTATTTTTAGCTACTAAATGTCATTTTTCATAAGCTATTTCTTGATTCTCATTAAAAAGTAAACCAAAGGGTAAACCTGGCATTTATTAGAGATCAGTGGACACACAACTAGTTTATTTCCTTTTAGGGCAGTCAGTTACAATGCAGTGTAATAAGAACATTAATAGAAGTATGTCTTTTACAACTAGAGTACAGTGGACCAGGGATGGACTGGGAGCAAAGAAGTAGGGAATATACCAAAGTTCCATGTTTTCTAGTTTTCACAGTAATTCTCAAAGTTATATGTGTGTTGTGGGTGAAGCAGAGTGAATAGTGGGGGTTCTACCGTATTTCATTCATTCGATGTTAAACCCATTTTTGGTGGTTGATTTTGTACTAGATACATAGCAGTGAATACAGGAGACATAGTTCTTGGCCTAATAGTATATACAGGCTGGTGGAGGAAATAACACATTAAATAAATTGACAATTTAATACAGAATTTCATATTGTCATAAGAACTACATAAGATTGTTCCAAGAGGAGACTTTTAAGATCCTAGGTGACAGAATATGGGTTAGAGAAAAGCCATGATTTTTGCTGAGAATCTGGTTATTGGCGAAAAGCTCCTATGTTCTCAGAAGCTTTCCCCTATACATACTGGTTAAAATTATTCATTAGAAAAATACAAATTATGTAAAATTGGATTTTACCTAGTGAACCATTTGTTTTGGGGACTTTTGATTTTTTTTAAATTACTTGGGTTATAATGAATTATTCAGTGGTAATTTCAGAAGTGAGAATTAGTTAAAGTAGTAACTAGGGCCCAAGGACCCATTAGATTAAGTTGGAATTGATTAAGAAACTTCAACTTGACTATATCCATACCCTTTGTGAATTTGACTTTAATGGTAATCCTTGTTAGCCATCAGCTTTCTGAGCTACATTTTAATATTGGTTCTCTCCTCCCCTCTAACATTTACTTTCATTTTTTCCTCACCATCATCATATCTATTAAGCTTATCTGTCAGTATAGCACCTAACATTTTTGTTCCTGGACGTGGCATACCATGACTTTTCTGAGGCATGTCCACTGTCCTTAGTGTGGTAATGTTATGGAATTGTAACAAGGCTAGCACCAATCTTTCAAACAATGCAATTCAGTAATAATCCTATGTACAAATCTAGTTCATCAACCTAATTTAACATCTGTCCTATTTCTGAAAATCTTTTGTTTGTTCTACTCTTTTCTAGGCATTTAAATTTGACAAGTTTAAAGCGTAGAAAGTGAATTTTTGTTGTGCTTTTTTGTAGTCCTATAAAACAAGGATCACAGACAGAGCCAATCTAATTGGTGGGTGAGGTGAAGCCAGTGGTGCGTTCCTAGTTGAAATGATTGTTATATCACAAGTCCACTTGTGATATCTAATGTAAAGTGTGCTGATTCAGGTTTTCAAATTTTATTTATTTATTTTCCATTTATTTTTATTAGTTGAAGGCTAATTACTTTACATCATTGCAGTGGTTTTTGTCATACATTGAAATGAATTAGCCATGGATTTACATGTATTCCCCATCCCGGTCCCCCCTCCCACCTCCCTCTCCACCCGATCCCTCTGGGTCTTCCCAGTGCACCAGGCCCGAGCACTTGTCTCATGCACCCAACCTGGGCTGGTGATCTGTTTCACCCTAGATAATATACATGTTTCGATGCTGTTCTCTTGAAACATCCCACCCTCGCCTTCTCCCAGAGTCCACAAGTCTGTTCTATACATCTGAGTCTCTTTTTCTGTTTTGCATATAGGGTTATCGTTACCGTCTTTCTAAATTCCATATATATGTGTTCTCCAAATTCTCAGTCTTTTCGCAGTGAGATCAAGTGATATGACTATAAGGATCCTGATATTCCATAAGGTATATGATAGTCATTAATGTACTTTGATACTAATAGGTAATGTCTTCAATACAGCTGTTGCTTATAGTTGAGTATTAATCCTGGAAAGTAAGAATAATAAAATAAGGTAAATTATGGTTAATTTTATACTGTGTCTGCATGATGCAGAATAGCTGGCAACTCCCTGCAGACTTTAATATAACCTTAGTATTGGAGGTTAGAAGACTAGACACTTACATGATGTTACCTATGCTAAGTAACTGTTGGTTTTTCATAGTACATAACTTCAGACATTCATATTTTAAGCTCATAAAACTGTAAACCAATTTCTTTAAAATAGACCATACTATTTTTATTATTTGGATGGAAAATGCCTAATTTAGGATTCTCATATAATGTGTTTTCTTCTACTTTATCTAGTCTGTATTCATGTGTTTGCATGTCTATGTGTTTCTTTTCCATTTTCCCCCATTATCCATAAGATACAGTAAATACTACCATAATTTTTATTCCTTATAGTTTAAAATAATCTCTTAATGCAGCTTAATAGCTTACTTTTTGTTGCCTTTACTAGAAAATATCTATTACTTTTTTCATTTTAAAATGTTATTTAATTCAGAATTCTGTTTTTATGAATATTATGTATATTACTCTCTATTCTTTTTTTGCTTCTCTTTCAAGTGGAAAATGAAGTAGGCAGTGCTCCTTTATATTTCCAACCCAAACTTAATAATCTGTAGAAGTTGAAATGTTTTTTATAAAATCCATTTTCCACCCCAAGTTTGAATTCTGTTTTTTACCCAGAACAGTTGATAAAAGATCATATGAAAAAATATTGAAACATAAATCATCCTTACAATTGTATTATATAATCTTACCATGTTTAGTTTTCTCTGGTCTCCCTCATAGGATCTTTATTTCTATATCCATGAATTAATGTTCTATATCAGTTAAGGAAATAGATTTATTTCTTAGAATATTTGTTCTCTTCTATGACTATATATATATCTATACGCACACACACACACACACACACACACACATATATATATATATCTGTTGTGAGTGTATCCAAGTATCTTATATTTGTATAAGTCGTGTTTATATCCTAACCCATACATTATCATCCTCCTGTTATATCGAGCATAGGACTTCTAAGGTCTTAGAACTGTTACATACTTCGGACAGTACATTTAACTTTTAGAAGAGGCAATTTTCTATTATGACTCTAATTTCAAACATGCTGCTGAATAGCTTATTATCTATTCACAAGAGAGAAGAACGAGCAAATAGAGTTCTGTTATCCTGATATATTCCTGCTATATTATTGCACTACCTCACAGACCAATAAAATATTTCCACATGTCAAAATAATTGGAAGAGTAGTGATCTATGAAGAATATGATGACTAATGTGAAAACAACTCACTTAAAGTAATTCTCATGTGATCTATTCTAAACTCTGGTTATAATGTCAATAATGTTCCAATTTCTAGCTAAAAGTTTCTATTTTATTAATAAAGGGGTCGTTCCCACATTATTATTTCCACAACCAAAATGTGTATAGGTGAGTAATTAGGTGGTAGTGAGGGAGAGAGAGGAAAAAGAGAAAAAGTAAAAGAAAGGAAACACTTGGCTACATTTGGGTTTGTTAGCATCTTGCTTCTTTTGAGGAACTTAAAATAAGCTATATTTTGATATGTCTTGATAAACATAAAATTAGTCCATCTTGGACAGATGGAAGGTAGCAGAGTTTTACCTGGGAAAACCAGGTGTTTAAATGGATCATTTTAAGGTTACATGGAAAATTTGCAGGAAAGAGGAGAAGGAAATCCAGAATTTGAAGCTTTTATGTCAGCTTCAGGTAAAAGGGATTATGGGTGTATAAACTTATTTTGGACACTCTAAATAGTCTGCTATTTTTAAACTGCTCTGATTTTAGATTAATGCTCCCAGATTCATCTCTTCTTTCTCTTTTTTACTAACTTAAAGTAGGGGTAGGAGATAGGCAGTTACATAGGATGGGCAGATCATTCCCAGCTGCATAACTGCTTTACTTTAATCTCCGGTGGATCACTACTTCTTTGTGTTTACTAGAGATAATAGAAGGCTTTGGAAAAAATGACCTTGCAATACTAATCTTAATAGCTATCATTTGCTAAGCATTAATATGGGCTTCCCTGGTGGCGCAGAGGTTAAAGCATCTGTCTGCGATGCAGGAGACCTGGGTTTGATCCCTGGAGGAAGATCCCCTGGAGAAGGAAGTGGCAACCCCCTCCAGTATTCTTGCCTGGAAAATCCCATGGACAGAGGAGTCTGGTGGGCTACAGTCCACGGGGTCGCAAAGAGTCAGACACGACTGAGTGACTTCACTTCACTTTACTTCACTATGGGGTTGGTGCAAAAGTAATTGTGGTTTTTGCCTTATTGAACTTTGTTATTTGATAATGAAATACATTTGTAAATAAATGGGTTATGTTATACATCATTTTCATATGCACTTCTCCATTTTTTTTTTTTGCTAATGCCTTATTAGTTGCTGTTTATTTTATATTTATTTTAGTCTAGGGAAATGATATTAAGCAAAAAAGCATATTCAAGCAATTTTCTTATTTGAAGTCAAAATGGGCCATAAAGCAGTGGAGATAACTCACAACATCAGCAACGCATTTGGCCCAGGGATTGCTTACAACTTTACAGTGCAGTGGTGGTGAGCAAACAGCTAACAGATTCACAGTACAGAGGATCGTTGACGCTGATCCTCTTACAGCTGCACGAGAAGTTGCTGAAGAACTCAACATCAACCATTCTATGGTCATTTGGCATTTGAAGCAAATTGGAAAGGTGAAAAAGCTGCATAAGTCAGTGGCTCATGAGCTGACCACATATCAAAAGCATCATCATTAAAGTGTCATCTTCTCTTATTCTTCGCAATAACAATGAAGCATTTCCCAATTGGATTGTGATGTGTGATGAAAAGTGAGTTTTATATGACAACTAGCAACAACCAGCTCAGTGGTTGGACTGAGAAGAAGCTCCAAAGCACTTCCCAAAGCCAAACTTGCACAAAAGAAGGGCATGTTCACTGTTCGATGATTGGCTACAAGTCTGATCCACTACACCTTTCTGAATCCTGACAAAACCATTATATCTGAGAAAGTATGCTGAGCAAATTGATGCGATGCCCTGAAAACTGCAACACCTGCAGCCGGCGTTGATCAACAGAATGGGCCCAATTCTTCTCCATGACAACGCCTGACTGCATGTCATACAACCAATGCTTCAAAAGTTGAATGAATTGGGCCACAAAGTTTTGCCTCATCTGCCATATTCTCCTCACCTCTGGCCAACTGACTATGACTTCTTCAAGCATCTTGACAATTTTTGCAGGGAAAACACTTCCACATCCAGCAGTAGGCAGAAAATGCTTTCCAAGAGTTTGTCAAAACCCAAAGCACGAGTTTTTATGCTACAGGAATAGACAGATTTATTTCTCATTTGCAAAAATGTGTTGATTGTAATGGTTAATATTTTGTTTAATAAAAATGTTTTTGAGTCTAGTTATAATGATTTAAAGTTCACTGTCCAAAACCAGAATTACATTTACGCCAACCTAATACCTGGTACTACTCTAGCATGTAAAATAGATATTAACAGAAAAGGAAAAATAGGACAACACTTTTAGCCTCTTCAGTGATATAATTATTTATTAATGTAGTGGTAAAATCAAACATGTTTACTGTTTTTTATATATAACACTATAAAAATTTTCATAGACGTGATCTCTTGTTCTTTATAGATATCCTGTTGAGTCAGCAAGGCAGTTCTTCTGTTTATTCTCAAACTAAGGAAGCAAAGGCTTAAAGAGTTAAAGTGATTTGTCTACTGTAACACAAGTTTTAGAACCGAGGGTGGTTGTTGTTCAATTGCTAAGTCGTGTCTGACTCTTTCTGACTCCATGGACTGCAGCAAGCCAGGCCACCTTATTCCTCACTATCTCTCAGAGTATGCCAAAGTTCATGTTCATTGAATTGGTGATGCTATCCAACCATCTCATCCTCTGCAACCCTCTTCTCCTTTTGCCTTCAGTCTTTGCCAGCATCAGGGTCTTTTCCAGTGAGTCAGCAGTTCACATCAGGTGGCCAGAGTACTGGAGCTTCAGCATCACTCCTTCCAGTGAGTATTCAGAGTTGATTTTCTTTAGAATTGACTGGTTTGATCTCCTTGCTGACCAAAGGACTCTCAAGATTCTTCTCCAGCACCACCATTTGAAAACATCAATTCTTTGGTGCTCAGCTTTCTTTATGATCCAAGTCGCACATCCCTACATGACTACTGGAAAAACCAGGGATTTGACAATACAGACCTTTGTGGTGTCTCTTCTTTTTAATATACTGTCTAGGTTTGTCATAGCCTTCCTTCCAGGGAGCAAGCATCTTCTAATTTCATGGCTGCAGTCACCATCTGCAGTGATTTTGGGGACCAAGAAGAGAAAATCTGTCACTGCTTTCACTTTTTCCCCTTGACGTGAAGTGATGGGATGGCATGCCATGATCTTCGCTATTTGAATGTTGAGTTTTAAGCCAGCCTTTTCACTCTCCTCTTTCACCCTCATCAGTTCCTCTTCACTTTTTGGTATTAGGGTGGTATCAGCTGCATGTCTGACATTGTTGATATTTCTACTGGCAGTCTTGATTTCAGCTTGTAACTCATCCATCCCAGCATTTTGCCTGATGAACTCTGCATATAAGTTAAATAAACAGAGTGACAGTATACAACCTCATCGTACTCCTTTCCCAATTTTGAACCAGTCAGTTGTTCCATGTAAGGTCCTAACTGTCGCTTCTTGACCCACATACGTCTTTCTCAAGAGACAGATAAAATAGTCTGATATTACCATCTCTGAGAATTTTCCACAGTTGGTTGTGATCTACATAGTCAAAGACTTTAACATAGTCAATGAAGCAGAAGTAGATGTTTTTCTGAAATTCCCTTGCTTTCTCTGTGATGAAGTGAATGTTGGCAATTTGATCTCTGGTTTCTCCGCCTTTTCTAAACCCAGCTTGTACATCAGGAAGTCCTCAATTCAAGAAGCTGAACTGAGCTTCTACTGAATAGGCTTCTACTGCTGAAGCCTAGCTTGAAGGGTTTTAAACATAGCCTTACTAGCATGGGGAATGAGCACAATTGTGTGGTAGTCTGAACATTCTTGAACACTGTCCTTCTTTGGGATTGGGGTGAAAACTGACTGAGGATAGAACCTGATTTTCTTACTCTGGGTCATCTGGGCTACCCTTCAGTGGTAGAACACTAAGTGCCTAGGGCTGTCACTTTAAAATTTGTTTGGGAGTGATATGTAAACAAACCAAAGTTAGTGAAATTCAGTACCACCCAAGGATAAAAGTCCAAAATGACTATGAGCTAATAAAGTTGCATCCAGCTCAAGAATTATAAAATGCATCAGACTAAACCACTAGTACCCAGGTGAGGCCTTTGCTTTATATGCTGATCTAGAGTTTGTGGACAGGCCAGCCTGATGGTATTATACTTGTTAATCATATTTAATAATTTAATTTCATAAGTGCAGTAGTTTTGAATTTATTCCATTATCATATTTTATCCCCAACAAAGTTTCCTAGTGTGAAAAATTACCATGCAAAGGAAACATAGTACAACAAGCCAGCCAGATGGTGGTAAATATAGAAAAAAAAAAGGTGACAGGAAATAAGAAAAGAATAAGGGTTTGCTCTCTCATATTGTAAGTCTGAACCAAATGTGATGTTTTACTCTCTCTGAGGTTCTCAGCAGGTAGTATGAATGGAACAAAACGCTTAGAAAATACCAGATCATTTGTGAAAAGCAGAGGCATTGCATAGTTAACTTCTCCTCTTTGGCCCAAATCCATCCATCAGTCCAGCATTTGAAGCATCCTCTGTAAATACAAAATTGTTATCATACCCTTTTTTTTTTATCCTTGTCTCTGATTTTCAAAATATAGGAAAAGGGAAAGTAGTATTTTTTTTCTAACTAATAAATGTGGTAGGAGTGTTATCTGCTTCAGTGTTAGATACATTCTTTTCCTCTTATGTTTAGTCAGGGAGAAAAGACCTCAGTGATGTTTTTAAAGTTAACTTTTGTTAAGTATAGTTGCTTTACATTGTTGTGTTAGCCTCTACCATACAGCAAAGTAAATCAGCTATATGTGTACATATATCTGCTCTTTTTTGGATTCCCGTCCGGTTTAGGTCACCACAGAGCACTGACTAGAGTTTCCAGTGCTATACAGTAGATATTTACATTAGTTTTCTTCTTTCTACATAGTAGGGTATATATGTCAATCCCAATTCATCCAGCCTCCCCCTTAACATCTTTGGCAACCATAAGTTTGTTCTCTACATCTGTTATTCTATTTCTGCTTTGCAAATAAGTTCATTTCAACCATTTTTCTAGATTCCACACATAAGCGAACCAGAAAAGACTTCAGTGACCTTTAAACAATAAGAACAAACAATGCCTCCCTGGGAAGTGTGGGAGCTGTGACTAAGTATACCCCGGGGGGCCTGACTTGTGATTTACGTCAAAAGATAGTCAAGTCCTTTCTGCGTGTTTTCTGAGTCAAGTGTGAATTTAAAATTTTGTGATTAATGGAAATTTATTTCCCCCCACCAGTTTCTGAAGCACCCTTAGATTTGTGTTCCCTAGGACGTCTTTGGCGATATGATGATGTGGTTTCCTTGACTGACCTTTCTGTCACTCATATGTCTTGCTGAAAGGTAAGCAGAAGAAATGGAGATGGTGTCACTGAATTGAAATAATAGGAGAAAAATCCAGGGGTGTGCTCTAGGAAATAGGCCTGCCCTGTTTCTGAAGTAGAACCTTGCTCCCCAAATCATATGTGAGTTTGAGAGTAACCAGTCCAGTTAGTTCCAGGGGCGTGTGTGCTGAGTCGCTTCGGTTGTATCCGACTCTGTAAGACCCTGTGGACTGCAGCCTGGCAGTCTCCTCTGTCCATGGGATTCTCCAGGCAACAGTACTGGAGTGGGTTGCCATGTCCTCCTCCAGGGATCCTCCCAAACCAGGGAGCAAACCTGTGCCTTTTACATCTACCTGCATTGTCAAGCAGGTTCTCTACCACTAGCACCACCTACAAAATTGTAGAAATGTTCATTCTTTAAACAAATAAGGGGAAGGCACTCCTCCAGGGACTAGATATACAGAACATAATATAGCCCATCCCCAGGGAACCTTGGTCTTTTCCTCTCATATTTAAAAAGATGTAGTGCCACCTGTCTTGAAAGGTTGTTTTGAGGATGAAATGACTTAAGGAAATGTCTGCCTTACAGAAAGAAGGTCCTCAGATGTCGGGGAGTTTGGTTCTCCTCTTCCCAAACTCACATTTGTTATCCTCTCAATAATTCAGCTATCTGGGCTGTCCTCACTTGGTCAGCATCCTTCTTAAGAAATTTCCCTTATTGGCACAGCCCCGCATTTCATCTTGAGTCTCCTTCATGACGTTTTCTGCTCAGTTTACACTTTAATGCTAGTGCTCCCCAGGCCTTGGCCGCAGTTGTAACTCTGCTGGGAGATTTTTTGTTCCCTTCCATAGTTTCAGTGACCATCTACCTGTTAGAAATGGCCTAGCATACATTTCCAGATCAGAACTGCTCTGAGATGCATAGTCATATCCAACTGCTGGGCATTTTTATTTGGATATCCTACTCTCACCAACTTCTACATGCACAAGATGGTCTGTTGTTTCTCACCAATTCTGCCCTTCTTCCTCTTGTGAAGGATTTGACCAGTGGGAACCCAGGACTGTGGTTGGGGAACCAAGATGTCCAAATTCAGCTAGTTGCAATTCCCTTCACTTTTACTCCCTTATCATCTGTTACTGAGCTTTGAGTGGCTCAGTGGTAAAGAATCTGCCTGCCAAAGGACCAGCCACAGGAGACGCGGCTTTGATATCTGGGTCAGGAAGATCCCCTGCAGGAGGAAATGGCAACCCACTCCAGTGTTTCCACCTAGAGAATCCCATGGACAGAAGAGCCTGGAGGGCTACAGTCCATGGAATTGCAAAGAGTCAGACATGGCTGAGTGAGCACAAACGCACATCTCTTATATTCTTCCTATTATCTTCATTTTCATTATCTGTCCAAGGTTAGGCCATGCTTTAGTTAGAGTTCATTGTATTTGCAAGTAACAGAATTTACTCAAACCTAACTTAAAAAAAAAAGAGTGGTTTGCAATAAGGGCAATGGGTCGACGTCTAGAAATAAAGCTGAACCTGCCAAGGGGCTTGTGAAAAAATATTAATCAATAGTCAATCTAAGAAAGAAATGGAACATTTTATTTGGGCCAACCTGAAAATAACCTAAAGACAGTCTCTCAGAGAGCTCTGAGAACTGTTTTGAAGAGCAAAGGGGGAGGGCAGTGCACATATGATTTTGGTGAAGAGGGTATGTGCGACTGAACACACATCTCTTGTAGATGGTTGCTGCTAGTCACTAGGAATAGACATCTAAGGTAATGGTTTTAGTGTTTTCATAGGTATGGGGAGACAAAAGAATCAGGTTCATAAAAATTTCTCCTGAAAATATCTCTTTCTGGGGAGCAGTTCTGGCAATTTTGCCTCATTTTGATCTTTACCCAGAATTCCTTTCAGGCTGTGTTGTTGATCAGCAACTGCAGCGATTAATAACTTGATTCTTATAGAACTGGATGGTTGGCAACATTCTTTATTGTACAGTCCCTTCCCTTTCTATCTTAATTTTTTTTTTGGTCTTAATTTTGACCAAGGTTTGGGAGACATTTCATGACCAACTTGTTTCATAGCATTAGCAATGCTCATGCCGAGATCAGGCAGGGATTTCCTTGATAGGCCACTCAATGTGCTATTACTGGACTAGGCTCTGTTAACAGTAGCCAGAAGCCTCTGGACCGCCATAACACCTAATCTGTTATGGTCCAGGAAATGGTTCTCTCATTGCTTCTTCCCATACCTACAGTTACGCTATTTCAGTCATTGATTTTATAGAACTATTTATTTGATCAGTGGTTTCAAATCAACCTAATCATGAATAATTTTATCTGAGGCTCCATCATACATTTGGTAATAAAGGAAACAACAACCTTATAAAATAGAAAGAATATAAGTAATATAGCTGGTAGGTTATAAGTAGGTAGTTAAGCTAAGAACTTCTATTAGGTTTGACTCGGTATATTCCTCGGTTGTTTGATCAGTCTGTTTTGCATCAATTGCTATCTTTAAGGGGAATGATAAATAAGCATTGGACATACATAAAGTTCACTAAAGATGTCTGCACCTATAAGGCAAATAGTGGGTCGTTAAAACCACTTACATAGTTGAGAAAGCAATATTATCTTCTTAGGAGCTACATTGCTAATGCCAGAAGGAGAAAAATTGATGTATATGGTTCAGTAGATCTGGTTAAGGCATGATGCAGTTGCACACTAGAAGGAATGATGGAGGCCAATATGGGCAGAGGAAAATATTACATTTTAATTTTTTTATGTCTTGCCTTAAAATATGAATTTTTATTTCATCAGAGCTGAGAGCAGAAACTGGAGAGTCATGTGCTCAGCCTCTGTGTCCATGTGACATTGTGGTCTTGTTTTTTCTGGCTGTATGCATTCTCTTCCTTCTTTCTCTTTGAGATCTTTCTGTGGTTTTTCTCATCTGTGATCACACTCTGCCACCATAACCTTGGATGTACTTATAAATTCAAGCATCCACAGAAGATTAACTGGAATTGTACCAATTCCTAAGTTCTTCTGACAGCCTTTGTTTTAAAGTCTGTTTTGTCCAATATGAGTATTGTTAGCTTCCCTGGTGGCTCAGAGGGCAAAGCGTCTGCCTGTAATGTGGGAGACCCGGGTGTGATCCCTGAGTGGGGAAGATCCCCTGGAGAAGGAAATGGTGACCCACTCCAGTACTCTTGCCTGGAAAATCCCATGGATGGAGAAACCTGGTGTAGGCTACCGTCCATGGGGTAGCAGAGAGCCGAAAACGGCTCCACTGTCAGTTTCACTTTCGTTCCATCTTTCTCATTATTTCCATTTGTGGGAAGTCCGAGCTCCTGTCCTCTGACTGTCAGTCTGTAAATGTCTGTAGGTCTGTGATGGGTCTTTTGTAGACAGCATATATATAGGTCTTGTCTTGTACCCATCCAGCCAGTCTACATCTTTTGGTTGGTGCATTTAATCCATTTACATTTGAGGTAATTATTGATATGTATGCTCCTATTACCATTTTGTTAATTGTTTTGGGTTTATTTTTTGTAGATCTTTTCCTTCTCTTGTGTTTCCTGCCCAGACAAGTTCCTTTAGCATTTGTTGTAAAGCTGATTTGGTAATGCTAAATTCTCTTAACTTTTGCATATGTGGAAAGCTTTTGATTTCTCCATTAAAATCTGAATGAGAGTCTTGCTGGGTAGAGTATTCTTGGTTGTAGTTTCTTGCCTTTCATCACTTGGAATATATCATGACATTCCTTCTGGTTTGTAGAGTTTCTATTGAGAAATCAGCTGATAAATCTTTCAGGATTTCCCTTGTATGTTGTTTTGCTTTTTTCCCTTGTTGCTTTTAATATTTTATGTCTTTAATTTTATGTCTTTAATTTTTGTCAATTTGATTACTGTGTGTCTTGGTGTGTTCCTCCTTGGGTTTATCCTGCCTGGGACACTCTATACTTCCTGGACTTTGCTGACTTTTTCCTTTCCCATGTTGGGGAAAGGGAAGTTTTTAGCTTTTGTCTCTTCAAATATTTTCTCAGGTCCTTTCTCTCTTCTCCTTCTGGCACCCCTTTAATGTGAATGTCAGTGCATTTGATATTGTCCCAGAAGTCTCAGGCTGTTTTCATTTCTTTTCGTTTTTTTTTTTCTATATTCTATTTTGCAACAATGATTTCCATCGTTCTGTCTTCTCATTCATTCATCTGCCTCAGTTATTCTGTTATTGATTCCTTATACTGTATTGATCATCTCTGTTTGTTTGTTCTTTAGTTCTTCTAGATCTTTGGTAAGCATTTCTTTCATCTTCTCCATTCTTTTTCCAAGCTACTGACTGGATCATCTTCACGATCATTATTCTGAATTCTTTTTCTGGAAGGTTGCCTATCTTTTCTTCATTTAGTTATTTTTCTGGGGATTTGTCTTCTTCATTCATGTGAGAAATAACTCTATTTCTTTTAATTTTGATTATTTTTCTGTGGTGGTTTTTTAAGTTCTGGAGGCTGCTTGGATTGTAATTCTAGTTTCTTCTGTCTGCCCTCTGGTGGATGAGGATAAGAGGCTTGTGCCAGCTTCCTGATGGGAGGGACTGGCTGTGGGGAAAACTGGGTCTTGCTCTGGTGGGCAGGGCTGTGCTCAGTAAAACTTTAATCCAGTTGTCTGCTGATGGGTTCAGCTGTACTCCCTCCTGTTTATTTGTTTGGCCTGAGATGACTCAGTCCTAAAGTCTGTGGGCTCTATTGCTAGGGCTAATGGTAAACTCCAAGAGGACTTAGGCCGAGGTGCATCTCCCAAGACTGCTGCGCCAGTGCCCCGTCCCTGCAGTGGGCCGCTGCCCACCCACGCCTCTGCAGAGACCCTCAGGCTCTCATAGGTAGGTCTGGCCCGTTCTCCTGTGGGGTCACGGTTCCCTTCCCTAGGGTTTTGGTATGTGCAAGGTTTTGTTTGTGCCCTCCCATAGTGGAATCTCTGTTTCCCCCAGTCCAGTGGAAGTCCTGTAATCAAGCCCTACTAGCCTTCAACGTCAAATTCCCAGGAGATTTCCAGTCTCTTTGGCAGATCCCCAGGCTACAGAGCCTGATGTGGCATCTAGAACCTTCACAACAGTGGGAGAACTTCTTTTATATTATTGTTCTTCGGTTTGTGAGTTCCCCACCCAGTGAGTATAGGATTTGACTTTATCATGATTGTGCCCCTCCTACCGTCTCGTTGCAGCTTCTCCTTTGTCCTTGGATGAGGGATATCTTTTTTATGGTGGGTTCCAGTGTTCTCCTGTTGGTGGTGGTTTAACAACTAGTTGCAAATTTTGGTGCTATCACAGGGGAAGATAAGCATAGGTCCTTCTACTCCACTGTCTTGAACCAGTCCCCTGAAAAATGTTAATCCTTTAATCACATAGGTGGCTTCCAAATTCCTAACAGAGAAAATCAAAGTGAACCTCTCTTTGTGAAGGAGGATGTGAGGCCTAGATGACTGGGCAACACTAGGAGATGCGCAGAGAATTTTTCAGCCTTAAATTTCTCCTCCAAGAGTTTATCCTTCTTATATCTGTCTGTGAACTTTCTGAAACAAGGTCAAGTCTTACCATCTTGACTTAAAGTTATTTAATGGTAACCACAGTGAAAGTCTAGAACCATTTGTGGCATTACTTTTAGCCATCTCTTTCCTGTCCTCTTTCGAACCACTTCACCCATGCTCTGCCTCCTGCTCTGTGCAGTATTCTCTGCTTCTGATGATTAATCGAAGCCTCAGGGCCTTTGTGTCTTTTTATACAGTTCATGAGGTTCATGGCAAATATCCTGGCTTAGTTTGCCATTCCCTCCTCCAGTGGATCACATTCTCTCAGAGCTCTTCACGATGACCTGTCCATCTTGGGTGGCCCTACACGGCATGGTTCATAACTTCATCGAGTCACTCAGCCCCTTTGCCACAATAGGGCAGTGATCCATGAAGGGGTCAGAAGGGATGAGGCATCAGAGAATGAAATGGCTGGATGGCATCACCGATGCAATAGACATGAACTTGGGCAAACTCCGGGAGATGGTGAGGGATGGGGGACCTGGCATGCTGCGGTCCATGGGGTCACAAAAAGTTGGACACAAGTGGGCAATTGAACAACAGCAGGACCTCTGCATATCATTCTCCCACTTGGACTAGATATCTGTCATAATAGTATTGTGCTTTGTTTGTGCTTCATTTAACATTTCTGCTTTATAAAACTGTAGACATTTTTTTCCCCTAGAAAGATTATACAAATAATAAAATTGTCCCCCCCCCCCCCAAAGTACTGCTCAGAGTGAGCCAGCTGTATTTTTGTTTCTATTGGATTTGGCTTTGTCTGTGTGAGTGTCTTCCTTAGCTAGTTTGCAGTTATGACCTCAGGAAAACAAAAGCCATGGCATTCAAGATTTGAGAATAGGATTTTTCAAAACCACTGCCAAGTGAATTCTTATCTTTAGAATTAGTGACAAGCTACAGTGACATTTCTAATAACTTTAAATATTAGTTATATACTCTAAGTTTAGTTTGGGTTTCAACATTGAAGGTCCCATGACAAAAATTCTAAAGACAAATCTCTTGGTTCCTTCTTTCTCAGGCAACTGGAGAGCTAAGGTAGTGACTTCTGTCCACGTTTGTGATAGTACTTCCTATGACTGATAGAATTGCAGGATTTCAAATGCTATTAAGCTGCTAGATGCAGAGACAAATAGTCTAATGACATGTTATTCTTGGCAGGAAGAAAAATGAACCGTGTTCCCTGCTGGAACATCTTCATGTATTTTGATAATATTGTTTTTATTGGGCAGATTAAAATATACAAAACTAAATATAAGGTGCTCCTGTTTCCATTTCAATAAAAACACATAGTATTGGAAAATAGAAAATGTATAAAGTATATGATTTTAGCTTTAGTTTACTGCATTAAATTAACAGTCTTCTCCTCAATTCTTCTGATGATCTTCAGCTTCCTTAAGGTTCTCCCCTCAGTCTCTTATCATAATTTTGTTTGAGAAATTTAATCTGTATTTTAGCTTTTTTGCAAGGACTAAATTTAGCCCTGAGATATATTTTCTTTGAAAAATTCAGATTTTTTGCCGTCGTTAAATTTCATGCCGAAGTCTTGATTTCAAGGAATTGCATTGCCTCTTGGAGCCTTTGTGTTGCCTTTGGTCTCCCATAATCCCTGCTACTTTCCTTGGGTGGGCACAGTCAAGATGGTTGAGGTTATGCCACCCGCCCTAAGGAATACACATTCAATTAAAACTCTGCTTAGAACTTTCCCCATGTATGTCCTGTATGACATACAGATTGCAGACAATCAGATTGCTCTGATTTTAGGAATAGAAATATAGTCTAATCATTACAGCAAAGCTGTGGACATTTTTAAGATGTTCAGTTTCATGTTTTACTTTTAAGACTTTTATTTCACTTAAAAAAAACTTTTTTGAGGCTAAGTGGATGAGACTACCATTTGTCAACATTTTGAAAGTGAAAGTCACACAGTCGTGCCAGCTCTTTGTGATCCCATGGACTGTAGCCTGCCAACCTCCTCTGTCTATGAAATTCTCCAGGCAAAAGTACTGGAGTGGGTTGCCCTGTCCTTACAATTGCTTTTATCAACTGAGAGAGGATGTGCTGTAGCTGACTTTGGAATCAGACAGATCTGTCTAATAATGTTGTTAGAATTAAATGAGGTGACATATTAAATATACTCTTAAGGTGACTAACGTAGCCACTCATTATTTATTGCATTATAAATAAATAATAATAAATAATAATATTTATTTTTAATATTGATAATATATAATTTATATTAATAAATTATAATATATAAAATAATAAATAATATATCATTTATAAATAAAAAATAATGTTTGGCATCAGACAGGAATTGGAGACAAATCTTACGTTTCCTAATCAGTTATGCTACTTTGAATGACTTACGCAGCCACTCTAAGTCTCAGCTTTCTTACTTGTAAATGGGATATAATCTACCTCCCAGGGTGGTTGTGTTTTCTCTCATCCTAACCCATCTCAGTGAGTGGTGCTCCCACCTGTCTGTTTGCTCAGGCCCAAAACCCAGGAGTCATTGTTGTTATGATTTTCTTTTCCTTTTACTCCCCAATCCAGTTCTCCAGTAAGTCTTAGCCCCCAAACCATGATTTTCAAGCTGTGCGGAGGGCATAAGAAACTCCTTACGAGGTAGCTCAGGGATATTTAAATATGCAAGGGAAACAGAACAAGCTCAGATTATCCCTATTAAGTAGTTTAATAAACAGAACCATTAGGTATTTCTTTTAAAAAATTACTCATATACAAAGGGCTCCTTGCGGAGAAGGCAATGGCACCCCACTCCAGGACTCTTGCCTGGAAAATCCCATGGACGGAGGAGCCTGGTGGGCTGCAGTCCATGGGATCACTGAGAGTCGGACATGACTGAGCGACTTCACTTTCACGTTTCACTTTCCTGCATTGGAGAAGGAAATGGCAGCCCACTCCAGTGTTCTTGCCTGGAGAATCCCAGGGACGGCGGAGCCTGGTGGGCTGCCGTCTATGGGGTCGCACAGAGTCAGACACGACTGAAGCGACTTAGCAAGCCACCAAGCAAAGGGCTCCTTGAAGCCAAGAAGTTAGGGACATTTAGCTCTATGGTGTAGTGCATATCCTTTTCCTATCTTCATCTCCATTACTACCAGCCACACTAGCCTCTATCATCTGGTTTGTTGTAACCATCAGTCTCCTCACTGGTCTTCCTGTTTCCATGTTTACCTTCCATAAACCATTCTTTTTTCCTTTTGTTTTTTCTCAAACTCTCTTAAGTTTGTTCCCACAGTGGAGACTTTGCAGTTGGTTTTCTTTCTGCCCAGGAAGATCTTCCTCTAGATCTTCACTGTGGCTGATTCCTTGTCACTTGGGTCTAAATTTAAATGTCAACACCTCAGATAGGCCTTGACCCTGTTCCATTTCCTCCCTTCACTGTTACATCTGTCCATTTATTTTCTTCATGGTATTTGTCACTGCATAAGTTATCCTCTTTGGTTGCATGCATGCTAAGTGTCCGACTCTTTGCGACCCTATGGACTGTAGCCCACCAGGGTCCCCTGTCCATCAGATTCTCCAGGCAAGAATACTGGAGTAGGTTGCCATGCCCTCTTTCAGGGGATCATCCCAACCCATGGATCTAACCTATGTCTCTTAGGTCTCCTGCGTTGGCAGGTGAGTTCTTTACCACAAGCACCACCTGAGAAGCCCATCCTCTTTCTTTACTTGTTTGTTAATAAGCTCATGAGAGTAGAGCCCTTATCTGTATTGTTCACCTTTAAATTTTGCTCAGCATACAATAGACACTCAGAGAATATTGGTGGCATTGGAAAATGTGAACAAATGCTTGCTCTATTTCCTTTCTTCAGAACTAAATGATGTCATTGATGATCATGTGCCCTTTGCTGTTTCTTTATAGAAAGGTCGTGCTGAAATTATGAAATATGGGAAACTAAGTGTCTCGAGGGGTCAGATGTTAGATTATTTATTTATTCTGCTTTAATAGCACTCTACCTTTATTTGAAGTGCCTGACTTTTCCAAATCCTTAGTAAATTAGTTAAACAATTAATTAAACAACTGAGAAATAATTCCTTTTTCTATTTTTCTCATTACCCAAATATCCCTGAATTGGCAAACCTCAGTTGAAGAAGTACTGGAGTAATATATTGTAAAATCAAAATCACTCTTGTATATTCCTCATTCCATTGAAACATAGAACCATAAACAGCATGGAGGAAAGGTATCTATGTAGCCTTTTGGTTTATCCCAAATGAATGAAATGGATGCCAGATTGTATTGCACAGCGTCAGTTTGCAGTTCAGTGAGATGAATATTTGCAATAATCATTAAAGAATAACTTCATGAGTAACAAAATGAAGATTCCATGATTGACCTCAATAAAGCTATAATACAGAATTATATATAATAAATTAAATTTGTAGTAATATTTTATCGTTAGCACAAAATGTAAACAAGTAAATTTGGATAATTACATACAGTTATAGGTATTTATATTCTGGCTATTTGTTTTCTTTACAGAGTGTACCTCAAACTTATTTTTCAGTCACTAAGTCGTTTCCAGCACTTTGAGATACCATGAACTGTAGCCTGCCAGGCTCCTCTGTCCATGGAATTCTCCAGGCAAAAATACTGGAGTAGGTTGCCATTTCCTCCTCCAGGGGATCTTCCTGACCCATGGATGGAACCCATTTCTCCTCCACTGAGAGAGGTGATTCTTTACCACTGAGCCACTAGGGAAACTTATGAATTTTTTCTAAGGATTTAAAATTCAGTTGGAAATTCCTGGTGGTAGCAATCTGGCTATGTTAAACTGGTACACAAAATCTCCTATGCCTTCTCATATCTGAAGTACTGGAACAATCAAGTCAGTACTGTTTAGGATAGCTTATAATTTACAGCTCAAGATTCCAAGTGTATTTTCCTCCAGCCCTAGAATTCCTACAGTACCAGTTCCAGATGGAAGTAGAATGAGAACACAGATGTTCAGGAGGCCCGGGTATAGGCGTGGGTATAGGGTGGCAGACTCTCAGCAGGAGGATGGGTGTGCAGGAGAGGGAGTGGCAATTGCAAAGGCATTGGCAGGGTCAGCTTGTTGTAATGATGAATACTCCGGTTATCACAGGGTGTTTGTCTTGCCCCTGGTAAGGGAGGAAGGAAGTAGGTGATGCTTATAGTTGTTCTGACAGTGTTAAAAGTGAAAGGGGCACAAGATCCTTCCTATGTATCAATTGTTTTAGTAAGTTTTATGTTTGTACATAAATGGTTATCTCTAATATGGTTATGTTAGTTGATAATTCAGATGACTTCTAAAACCAAAAAAGCAGAAATGACTATGGCTTCCCAGCATGAATTGTATTGCCACATAGTGTTTGCTTCCACATGTTAGAAAGTCAATTCAGGAATTAAATTTGTTATTACAATTATACTAGTACCTTAGATTGCATGCATATGATGCATTTTTCATCAACTAGGTGAAAAATATTGGTTAGCTGATTATTTTGATAGTAGAATATGAATCAGATGATGATCTATTAAAGTACATTAAGTTTTCCTGTTTTGCTGACTTTAAAGTTTTTTTAGTAAACAGTATTGTTGGATCATTTATGTAGTGTATTAAAAAAAGTCACAGACTTGTTTTAACATTATCGATATTTTACATTTTCAGTTTAATTTTTATTGTAGTATTACAGATATAAATCAAAGTAGTGTAAGATTTACTATGAAAAGCCCTCATAGTCCCTCATCCCCTCATCCCCTGCCTCAAGTTCTACTCTTCAAGGACAATTACTTTCACTTCTTTTAAATATTTATTTCCATATTAACACCCTATATATTTCCAAGTAAATAATATTTATGTCATTTTATTGATTTCAGTGTTTGACATTCTGCATTGACTTTGTATTACATCAGATACTTCTTCCAGCCATCACCATTCACATTCACACAATTCCTCCCACCTTTATATCTCAAGTTTTGGGGTTAAGGAATGTTCACTGTTTTCATCCTTGTGATGAAACAAAACAAAGCATTGTTTCCAACTGGACAGCTCAGTGCACTGTGACTATGTGTACTTCTCTTGTGCTGTACACCTTCTGTTTGCTACTCAGGTGAGGCCTCTGTCCTTCTCCACCTTACTCTGCGTGAAGCCTGGCCTGAGGAACTGATTGATACTTGTGCATCAACATTTTTTCCTCCCCTGTTGTAAATAACTGCCTCCTCCTTTAATTTGGGCTTCTCTTGTGGCTCAGCTGATAAAGAATCAGCCTGCAATACAGGAGACCTCAGTTCCATCCTTGGGTTGGGAAGATCCCCTGGAGAAGGGAAAGGCTACCCACTCCAGTATTCTGGCCTAGAGAATTCCATGGACTGTATAGTCCATAGGGTCACAAACAGTCAAGCAGGACTAAGTGGCTTTCACTTTCACTTCCTTTAATTTGCTCAGTGTTCCCTATAACTCTCATTAATCCTTTCTGCATACTCCTCAGTAACCTAATGACAAACATCAGGAAATCCATCCGTGTACTTCTGCTTCCCCACCTCTTGCCTTCCTTGCTCACCCTCCTCCTGGAGCCTCCATTATTCTGCTCGCTCCCTCCCCCCATCAGGATGCTGTCCAGGTGCAGATGCATAAATTCTCTTTACTTCTCTTCTGGTTGACTTCCCTGCTTCCTGGATCCCATTTCCTCTCTTTAGGCTTATACCTTCCTTTTGGTGGTTCTTATTCTGCAGTAGTTGCCTGTGAAAAGCTCAGGGGAAGATTAAAAAAAAAAGAGAGAGAGAGAGACCATGAAAATCTTTATTCTGCCCCCAGACTTAATTACTGTTCTCCCTCTGGATTTTCAAGTGATAGACTTTCATTTTCAGACCATGCCTTCCAGCTCTGCTTCATTGTGCTTGCTTTCCTCCAGTCTGAAAGTTTGGCTGCTCACTGTCTCTAGACAGTAAACCTCTTTCTCCTCCTGAGTGCGGGTAGGGTGAAAGATCTGGCAGGGAGACCAGGGGCAAAAACTGATAGTTATAATTGTTATAACTGATGTTATAAAGATTCTCAGTTAGTCCTCTTGTTCTCAACCTGAAATATCTGGCATCTCCAATCCTTGGACTTTTCCCAACTTCTGTTATGTAACACATCCCTTGCTCCTCCACCCTCATGTGTTCTGATATTTTAAGCAAGTCACCACATATATAATCTCTTATCAGTCTTATGTTCTTTATCATCACATAGTTTTTAAAAACTTAACTTCTTTTATAGTAATTTTAGTAAAGAAGGTGAGAAAATAAAGGTGCTGAGTTTAACTGGGCAAAAGTATTTTAAAATACTAAGGCAAATTACAATCAAGTTCATAATTGAAATGCTTCTGTGAAGTAAGATACATGTTATTTTAAAATATTACTTCTCTCATAGATCAGGTGACCACAGTTACATAGATTTATCTCTGAACTTTTTATCCTGTCTGTTGATCTATATTTCTGCTTTTGTGCCAGTACCATGCTGTTTTGATTACTGTAGCTTTGTAGTATAGTCTGAAGTCAAGGAGTCTGATTCCCCCAGCTCTGTTTTTCTTTCTCAGGATTGCTTTGCCTATTTGAGGTCTTTTATGTTTCTAAACAAATTTTTAAAAAATTTCATTCTAGTTCTGTGAAAAATGCCATTGGTAATTTGATAGGAATTGTATTGGATGATATGGTCATTTTGACAGTCTTGATTCTTCCAATCCAAGAACATGCTATATCTTTTCATCTGTTCGTCAGCTTCTATTTCATTTGTTAACCTTTTATAGTTTTTGGAGTACAGATCTTTTGCCTCCTTAGGTGGGTTTATTCCTATATTTAAAAAATTCCTTTTTATGCAGTGGTAAATGAGATTGTTCCCTAAATTTCTCTTTCTGATCTTTCATTGTTAGTGTACAGAAATGCAACAAATTTCTGTGTGTTTATTTCATATCCTGCAACTTTACCAGACTTATTAATGAGCTCTGATAGTTTTCTGGTGGCAACTTTAGGATTTTCTGTATGTAGTATTGTGTCACCTACAAACAGTGAGATTTTTGCTTCTTCTTTTTCAATATATATCCCTTTTATTTCCTTTTTGTCTCTGATTATCACTCTGTGGGCTTCCAAAATTATGTTGAATAAAAGTGGCAATAGTAGACATCCTTGTGTTGTTCCTGATCTCAATTAATATGTGCCAAAAGAGGCAAAAATACACATTGGAGAAAAGGCAGTCTGTGGTGCTAGAAAAACTGGACAGCTTCATATGAAAGAATGGAAATTAAATAAATAAAAAAATCAGACCTAGTTAAATTTAAGAGCTTTTGCTGCAAAGCAAAGGAAACAATGAAAATACACAAAATGGGAGAGAAAATATTTGCAAACAGTGCAACCAACAAGGGGTTAATCTCCAAAATATAGCAGCAGTTTATATGGCTCAAGTCAAAAAACAAACAACCCAATCAAAAAAACGGGAGGAAGATCTAAATAAATGTTTCTCCAAAGAAAACGTACAGATGGCTAAAAGGCACTTGAAAATATGATCAGCATTGCTAATTATCAAAGAAATGCAAATCAAAACTACAATAAGGTGTGTCCTCACACTGGTCAGAATAGCTACCATCAAAATATTTACAGACAATAGGTGCTGGAGAAAGTGTGGAAAAAAGAGAGCCCTCCTACATTTTTGATGGGGACGTAAATTGATACAGCCACTATGGGAAACAGTAGGGAAGTTCCTTAAAAGACTACAAATAGAGCTACCATATACTATAATCATACTCCTTGGCATTTATGTAGAGAAAACCATAATTCAAAAACATGTGCACCCCAGTGTTCAGTTCAGTTTAGTTGCTCAGTCGTGTCCGACTCTGCGACCCCATGAACCCCAGTGTTCACTGTGTCACTATTTACAGTAGCCAAGACATGGAAGTAACCTACTAATAAGTGTCCATTTATAAAATGAATTGATAAAGAAGATGTGATATATTTGTGCAGTGGAATACTACTCATCCATAAAAAAGGATGAAATAATGACATATGCAGCATCACGGATGGATCTAGAGATTATCATACTAAGTGAAGTAACTTAGAGAAATAATTTATATCATACAGTGTGGAATTTAAAAAAGAGAGGACTTCCACATAGGTCCAGTGGTTGAGAATCTGTCTTCCAATGAAAGGAATATAGGTTTGATCCATGGTCAGAGATGTAAAGTCCCACATGCTATGGAGCAACTAAGGCTGCATGCTACAACTAGAGAGGCCCATGCATCACAATTACTGAGTCCGCATACTCTGTAGCCCATGCTCCACAACAGGAGAAGCCTGCATGGCACACCAAAGAACTAGCATAGCCAAAATCAAAGTAAAAATAAAAATTAAAACGTTAAAAAGATACAAAGAAACTTATTTCCAAAACAGAAAGAGACTCACCAAGGTCAAGCAGATTTATGATTATCAAAGCGGGAAGGAGAACAAGAGAAGGAATAATTGGGAGGTTAGGATTAAAATATAGACACTCCTATTTATAACATAGACCTACTGTATAGCACAGGAAACTACACTTAACATTTTGTAATAACTTGGAAGAGAATATGAAGAAGAAAATATATATATATGGCTTCCCAAATGGCTCAGTGGTAAAGAATCTGCCTGCCAAGGCAGGAAACACGGTTTTGATCCCTAGGTCAGGAAGAACCACAGGAGAAAGAAATGGCAACCCACTCCAGCTTTCTTGCCTGGGAAATCCCATGGACAAAGAAGCCTGGAAGGCTATAGTTCATGGGGTTGAAAAAGGGTCAGGCGCAACTTAGTGACTAAACAAAAACAACAACAAATACAAGTATGCAGATATAAGTATGTATGTACTTATATACAGATGTAAGTATGTATGTATAACTTAATCCCTGTCCTGTATATCTGAAACTAAGGCAGTATTGTAAACAACTATACTTCAATTTAAAAAGGAAAGTTATGTAAAACAAAAAGGTAGTGACTATTTCACTGTAAAAGTTAGTTCTGTATGTAATCTTCAAGCTTTTTAAGATTTAAAACTTTTAATCCTCATTTTCTGTATAGTAGAAAATCTAGCATTTTGGCTCTATTTTATGTATTGCTTATTTATTAGAGGGAGTAATCTTGGTCCCACCCCTCACATAGAAAGTACAGTCAGAGCCTTAATGATGAATTGTCAGGCTCTGAAATTAAATCAGTAAACTTAGGTATTGGAAACAGGAGGCATTGTAAATCAGCTGTACTTCAATATAAAAGAAAGAAATAGCATAGATTTATGTTATAGGCCTTTTCAGTCTGAGTAAGATTTTTCTGTAGAATTAGTAAGCAAAAACTGAGCAAAAGCATATAAAAAATTAGTGCTCTTTGAAGTTCATTTTCTGATCTATGAAATATCTGTTATTGTTTGATCTTTGAAATAAATGTTATTGTGATACAACATTTTTTACCTTTTAGAAATAATATTTCTATAGGTAAGTATTGAAATGATATAGAAATAAATTCTTAAATATATACTAGGCTCTTGTTACTGGAAAATTAATTCATTTTTCATCAATTTATGCATTTGAT
Organism: Odocoileus virginianus; assembly: GCF_023699985.2. Lineage (NCBI taxonomy): Eukaryota > Metazoa > Chordata > Mammalia > Artiodactyla > Cervidae > Odocoileus > Odocoileus virginianus. The sequence continues at coordinate 37,892,560 of NC_069697.1, forward strand.
ACTAAAGTTACAATTACGCATGTTTTAAATTTATACTTTAATGTTTTTGTGTCCAATTGACTTGTTTATTTATTTCAGTGACTTCAAGAGCATATATTTTGTATCCCACACTTCCATAAGAACTCAATAAATGTTGAAACAAAATAGTCATGTTTTGTGTCAGCAAGGAAATGGCTACCCATTCCAGTATTCTGGAGAATTCCACAGACGAGCCTGGCAGGCTACAGTCCATGTGGTCACAAAGAGTCGGACACGACTGAGCAAGTAACACACACACACACACACAGCTTAGAACATACTGAATCTGAATAAATTAATCAAAGCATATCCTTTGGCTTTCCTGAATATTTCTTAAAATAGAAGTTTCTGAATATGCAACAAAATTTAGCCAACTTTCTATAGCATTGCATAGGGATTTTGAAAAGCAACTTTGAGGTTAACAATAGAAAATACAATATTCTTTTCTTGTTTGATGTTTTATTCTTTTAGAAAAGACACATTCCAATTAGATGTGGCCACATGTAATGAATATGCTTTTTTTGAAATATAAAATATTGATTAACTTTAATAGACCCTGGGATCTTGAACTAGCTTGTTATATTTTTAAGGTTTTATGTTTTAAATAACATTTGTGGGAAAAAAAGAAAAAGATATGATTAGTATGTTTATGGTCTTTCCAGGAAGCATTATAGTTCATATGACTCACCAATTTTTAGTTGGTTTACTGTGTACATTGATCATTATTCTATACCTAGTAGAAAATATTAAACTCTCCAAGTGTTTTGGTATCAGGTATCAAAGGTAGAAGTACACTTGTGAAGTTCAAGATTATTAAAAATTGTATAAAATGCACAAAGTATAATGGAGTGTTTTCATAAAGAAGAGAGAGAAACCTTATTACTAGACTCAGAAGGACCAAGGCATTTGATTTTGGTACATGAACTATAGATTTTTGGCTGACAAGAATCTTATTTTTTTTAAATGCTTAGTGCACAATCTACTACTGTTTCATCTGTAAGTGAACAAACTGAATGTGTTGGTTCTAAGGTACTATTAATTATGTGTTGACACCTTGATAGATTTATCTATCCATTCTGCAGCTTTTCTCAATAAAATGGCATCAGGAAGAGATTTTTCTCTATCAGTGAATCCTATAAAAATTGTTCACATTCAAAGTTAGAACTGTATTGTTTATAAAATTATAAACATTCATTATCTATTGAAAGGATGATACAACTGTTAAAATACCAGAGAAAGATATGTCAAAATACTAAAAAGCAGTTTACAAAACAATGTTACATGTCTCACCCATTTATTACAGAATGCTGTCTGTGCAATTTGTCTCTCTGTTCCTACTCATAAATATCAGAACCATATAAATATGAAATTTTTAAAATTCCTCATAAGAAAAGTATAATGTTTCCTGAGAGCATTCATTATAACATATGTCTTTGAAACTTCTCAGGCCTCTAAACCTAAGATTTCCATATTCTTGATATTCTTGAAAACTGGGATATTCTTAAAAACTGACTAAAAGGATATTATTTCCTCAAAAAGGTTATCAGTCACTATTTAATAAAATATTCCTTGTCTCTTAGTGTAAGAATTACTTAAACCAAAAGGATTGCTACTCTTCACGTATTTTAATGATTAAGGATGAGTGTATTGTATTTTGAGGGACATTTTCTTTCTCACTGCTTTCATGTTCTGAACTTTATTTGAATTTTTTTCAATAAGTTCCAGACAACCTTTATTTCAATATTATAAATATTTAACCAATCAAATAAAGAAGTGCATCAGATCCATGCACAGATGAAGCAATAGGCTTCATTTTTATTTTGGAATCTATCCCTTTCTGGAAGGATTCGATAGGATATTGTAACAACTAGGTGAGAAAAAGAAATTAGTATGGTTAGCTTAGATAATTTAGGAAAATTATTTTTAATAGAATTATACTGCTGTGAAAGGTTGGTAAATATTGATAAGTGACTTAAATGTGCTATCATTTGATTTGATTTTAAATAGTTTGGCATCTTTAATATTCTATTTGGTTTATCATGCATCCTCCCATGTAATAAAACTAAAGCATCTTATGAAGGAAGGAGATAGGCATTTTATTTTATTAAATTATTGAATCCTCCATGATAAGGATATAATTAAAATTCAGCCTTTCCAAAGTAGTTAGTTTTGTTCTCATTAATTAACATTTCGTAGGCAACCCTTGAATTACCCAGGTGTTGGAGTCATTAGATAACAATTTTAAAGCATTTTTATAGCTGTGGTCAAAGAGGTGTAAAATGGGATGTATGTAATGAATGAAAAGATAGGAGATCTCAGGGAACGATGAAGAATAACCAAATGCAGATTTTACAGCTGAAAAATAAAGGATCAGGAGTAAAACGTTCACTTTGTGTGATGTGCTCAGTCAGTGATATCTGACTCTTCACAACCTCCTGGACTACATGTAGCCCGCCAGGCTCCTCTGTCCATGGAATTTTCCAGGCAAGATTACTGGAGTAGGTTACCTTCCTACTCCAGAGGATCTTCCCGACCCAGGGATCGAACTTGTATCTCCTTCATTGGCAGGTCAATTCTTTACCACTGCTCCACCTGGGAAACTGAGTTTGCTAGATGACCTTAATATCAGAATGAAGACAATAAAAATCTGAAGAGAGAAAGAAAAAAAAATTTTTTTGATAGCCTCAGATGATATGAGGCAATTTCAGAAGATAAATGGGGTCCTGGAAGGAGAAGAGTGAGGTAATAGAGAAGAAAAAAGAAATTGAAAAATCCTGGGGACTTCCCTGGTAGTCCAGAGGTTAAACATCTGCCTGCCAGTGCAGGGGACATGGGTTCAGTCTTTAGTCTGGGAAGATTGCACATGCCTTGGAGCAGCTAAGCCACAACTACCGAGCCCACGCTCTAGCACCCACAAGCCACAGGTACTGTGCTACATAGCAAGGGAAACCACCGAAATCAGAAGCCTGTGAGCCACAATGGAGAGTGGCCCTGCTCACCCAGACTGGAGAAAACCCCCACGGCAATGAAGATCCAGTGCAGCCAAAAATTAGGTAAATAAGTAAATAAAAGTTTAAAAAACAGTGATTGCAGAAATCCTTTGGAATTTGGTAGGAGATATAAATTTACATATTTGTGAACTCAGCAATCTGTTTTTCATTGTTTAAAGAGTATTCTATATATTGTGGATATTTTGATAGCCTCAGATTATGTGAGGCAGTTTCAGGAGTAAATGGGGTCTTAGAAGAAGAGTGAGATAATGGAGCAGAAAAAGAAATTGAAAAATACTGGGGACTCTCTTACAGGATATGTTCTCAGATGCTCAGTCATATCCAACTCTTTGCAACCCCCATGGACTATAGTCTGCCAGGCTCTTCTGTCCATGAGATTCTCCCAGCAAGAATATTGGAGCGGGGTACCATTTTCTCCTGCAGGAGATCTTCCTGACCCAGGCATTGAACCTGCTTGTCTTATGTCTCCTGCTTTGGCAGATGAGCTCTTTACCACTAGCGCCACCTGGGAAGCCCTTGTATGGTATATGATTTGCCAATTTTTCTTCCATTCTGTGGACTACAGTTTTACCCTATTGATATTGTCTTTCAGTGCATATAAATATTGTCTTAGTTCTAAGAGTTTTATTATCATTTTAGGACTTACATTTAGGTTTTTGACTATATTAATTTTTAATGTGTTGTGTGGTAAGGATCCAATTCTGTTCGTTGCATTTAGATACCCAGTTTTCCCAGCACCATTTGTTAAAAAGACTCTCAAGATTCCATGTGAATTTTCTATACCTATTTCTGAAAAAAAAAATCACTGAGACTTTTGTAGGAACTGCATTGAATCTGTAGGTCACTTTGGGTAGTATTGACATCTTAACAATATTGTCTTCCAATCTAAGAACATGGGATGTAGTTCCATGTAGTTGTCTTTCTTAATTTCTTTTAGAGAAAATTGTACTTTTCATTGTACAAGTTATTCAAACCCTTGTGTAAGTTAATTTCATATCCTTGTGTAAGTTAATTTCCAAGTATTTTATTCTTTTTGATGCTGTTGTACATGAAATTATTTTCTTAATTTCCTTTTTAAATTGCTCATTGTCATTTTATAGAATTGCAACTGATTTTTGTGTGTTGGCTTTATATCATGCTACTTTGCTGAATTTGTTCATCACTTCTGGCAGAATTTTTAAGGAAAGTTTGGGGGGTTTGGCATAAAAGATGATATCATCTGCAAACAGAGATAATTTTACTTCTCCTTTTCCAATTTGGATATCTTTCATTTATTTTTCTTGCCTAATTGCTCTGGCTAGAACTTCAGGAGCTATGCTGAATCAAAAGGGAAAGTGGGTATCCTTGTTTTGTTCCTGATCTTGTAGGAAAAGCTTTCAATCTTTCACCATTGAGTATAATGTTTACTATGGATTTTTCTTCTGTTGCTTTTATTATGTTGAGATAGTTTTCTTCTGTTCATGGTTTGTTAAGTGGCTTCATTACAAAAGGGTGTTGAATTTTGTCTCGTGCTTTTTGTGCATCAAGTAAGACATGATTATGTATTTATCTTGTTGATAGAATGTATTGCATTAATTAATCTTCATATATTGAACAATGCTTACATTCCCATAATAAATCCCACTTGTTTATGCTATATAAACCTTTTAATATACTGCTAAATTCAGTTTGCTAGTTTGTTCATAAAGAATGTTGGTCTTTAATTTTATAGTGTCTGTCTGGTTTTGGTATCTCGGTAATACTGGCCTCACTGAATAAGTTAGAGTATATGTCTGTTAGGTCTAACTGTGTTAAGTTCTTAATTTCCTTACTTATCTTCTATCTGGCTGTTCAGTTATTAAAAGGAAGCTATTGAAGTCTTCTGATTGGAGTGTAGCATAGTTTCTGAAGGTTCTTCTTGAGGAAGATGAAAATCAGTGATCATGTTGATGGTTCAGGTATTGCAGTACTTGCATTCATGCAACACTTATTTTGCTTGATAAAAGCTCCATAGCACAAGAGAAGTGATGCCAGAAATTTGGGTAGACCAAAAAATAATTGAAAATCACTTCTTTTAAGTGGAAAGGTGAAAGTTCTTGACTTAATAAGAAAAGAATCATTTGCTAAGATTTATGATAAGAATGTAACTTCTCTCAATGAAATCACAAGGAGACAAAAGTAAATTTATGCTAGTTTTGCTTTCACACCTTGTTGGTTTTTGGTTGCTAAGTAGTGTCTGACTCTTTGTGATCCCATGGATTGCAGCATGCTAGGCCTCCCTGTCCTTCACTGTCTCCCAGAATTTGCTCAAATTCATGTCCACTGAGTCAACAATGCTATCTAAACTGCAGAAATTATGGCCGCTGTGTGTTGAGTGCTTATTTAAGATGAAATGGTACTAAATTTGTACAGTGAGATATTCTGACAGAAAGAAAGAGACCACATTCACATAACTTTTATTATAGTATATATTATAATTGTGAAAGTGTTAGTCATTCAGTAATGTCCAACTCTTTGCCACCCCATGTACTGTGGCCCACCAGCCTCCTCTGTCCATGGAATTCTCCAGGCAAAAATAAGAGTGGGTAGCATTCTCTTCTCCAGGGGTTCTTCCTGACCCAGGGATTGAACCTGGATCTCCTATACTGAAGGCAGATTCTTTACCATCTGAGCATCAGGCTATTTTATTTTTAGTTACTGTTGCTAATCTCTTACTGTGACAACTTGTAAATTAAACTTCACCATAGGTATGTTTGTATAGGAAAAAAACATAGTATGTGTAGCAATTGGTACCACTTGTGGTTTCAGGCACCTAATGAGGATCTTGGATCATATCCCCCATAGATAAGGGGGAACTATTTCAGCAGTGTTGGGAGTATAGGAATATGAGCACAGTATTTGTGTGGTTGGTAGTAGGAGTAGTAGCTGGTCGCTAAATCCTGCAACAGGGAATAATTAGTAGATAGGAACTGATAAAACTTTATGGAAAAAACACCAACATACAGACAAATACACAAGTAAATACCAACTGAAAGTAATGTGGCAATGACCTCAGAAAAGAGTTAGAAGTAATGTAAGGAACAAGTATTATTAGATACCTGTGTGACTTTTTAGTAAAAATCAGAATAGTTTAACAGTAAATAAATCATGAAAAATTTTAAAGTTTATGAGCCATAACTTGTAGGCTTTTGACTATTTCATTACCCTCAATTCAAAAATACGTCTTTAATTTTCTTAAAATATGCATATAATAAGTATTAATATATTGTTGTTCTGTTTGCTCAGCTGGTATAAGTAAATGCAGTCTTTGACATGTGTTTCTATGGCTACTTTTTCTTTAAAGATTGACATTCAGTAGTAAAAGATAAATGACAGAAGTTGATAGCTTGAATTAAAATACATGTATTCAGCTCACCTTTTTTCTGACTTGTTTTAGGTTGATACTGCAAATGCAAATCATATATCTGTATATATGGAGAAGCTAACATTTTCTTTCATGGGGTATATTACATATCATACTTCCTAATATGTATGAAGTGAAGTGAAGTGAAGTCGCTCAGTCGTGTCCAACTCTTTGTGACCCCATGGACTGTAGCCTACCAGGCTCCTCCGTTCATGGGATTTTCCAGGCAAGGGTACTGGAGTGGGTTGCCATTTCCTTCTCCAAGTGAAGTGAAGTGAAAGTCACTCAGTCATGTCCAACTCTTTGCGACCCAATGGAATATACAGTCCATGGAATTCTCCAGACCAGAATACTGGAGTGGGTAGCCTTTCCCTTCTCCAGGAGATCTTCCCAAACCAGGGATCGAACCCAGGTCTCCCACATTGCGGGCAGATGCTTTACCAGCTGAGCCACAAAGGAAGCCTTGATATTAATAAATGTTGAAGAGTGGTTTTAAAGGAATAGTTCTTGGCAGATTATCTGCAGTGTATTAACATAGACAAACAAAGAAACTTGTCCTTCATAATTAGTATCTCTGTGGAGTCAGGAAAAGGTAAAGGCCTTCAAGTTGCTAAATGACTAATTCAACTTCCTGCATAACTTAATGAAATCAAAATGAAAACCTGCATATCTCTTATGCTTGAATATTTGGTAAAGGTCTTCGTTTTAACAAGTTTAAGCCTTGTGTTTTAAAGAATGTTTTAGGTTTTCAAATAGTCAAAAACTGTAGGATGTTTTATGAAACATCAATTATTATTTGCCTAAGAGTTTCCATTATTAATGTGTTTAGAAGAGAAAGTCATTTTAACTAATACTCTTTCATTCTATTTTGTTTTTGTTGTTTACCTTTTATTCACTATATTCAAGACACATAATTTTGGAAGCTTAAGTATAAAAATACTTCACAAAACATAGAATCATTATAGCATTAGTGGGGAAATGAAAATAATAGCATGTTTTTGGTTTTAATTATTCTCCCAGTTTGTATACTTTACATATACTTGTGTCTTTACAAAAAAAGATGTGGATACGATAATTTTGCCTCCTAAACAGGTAAAATTTGCTTTGAGGGAGACAACAGATATTGAGGTGCTAAGAGATTTGTATTTTTTATTTTGTAGTGTTTCTATTTTGCTTCTTTTTTTATGGTAAAGTATAGCAAAATTTGCCATCTTTACCATTTTTAAATATACAATTCAGTGGCATTAATTACATTGGCAAGTTGTACAACCACTTTCACCACTATCTACTACCAGCAGTTTTCATAACCCCAAACAGAAAGTATATACTTGTTAAGCAGTAATTCCCCTTTCTGGTTTTCCCTCAGCCTTTATTCATTTATTTCTAAAACATGGTATAAATAAAATATATTTATAAAGAATATAATATGTTGTAAATAATATTTATTGTTATGTATAGGTTAAGTCACTTTAACTTATTGAAAAGTTGGTCTTAATAATACTTTATCTGTTAGTTGAATTAGTCTATTGGCACATCAAATGCATTCTAATTATGATGTAGTAATTTAAAGTAATTTTCCCTTCCCTTAGTGAGAATGTTTAAGACCATACAAGGATTATTATCATATCCAATGTGCTCAGTCTGGGTTTCTTCAATGTAGGGTTGTACATACAACTCAATGCTTCGACTTGAAAATTACACCTTTTGCAGTTCTTATACAGGCAATCCTGTTATCACTGTAATCACTGCCGCATGCACAGTGAAGCCGAGCAAGAGGAGACCTTGGAATTTAGAACAGAGAAAAATTTAAGATCATGCAAGGTGTCCAATTACTTATGCCCCCCTAAACCCTGAACTCTCCAATAGTTTTCAGGGAAAAATTTTTATAGGCAAAATTTGGGATGAGAGCTGCAGGGTTTGTGACTTCCTTTGATTGTGATGAGTTAACAGGACAGAGTTCTGGAATCTTCTGCTGCCTTGTCGTTACCTCCTTCACCTGGGTGGGAACCTTAGTTTCTGCAGAATATCCCAAAGATTAAACATTTTCCATCGGGGGAACTAGTGCCATGCCCTGAGGTTGTGTGGTGTTTCTTGCCCAGCCTTCCTTGTTTTCATGCCCACCCTTGCTTGTTTTCTTGCATTACCTCCCACCTTCCTTAATTAGCAGCTGTTTGGATCTTGCACGTTGTAACTCGGGGAAGGTCAAGGAGTCTGAGCATACTCTCAGTTCAGTTCAGTAACTCAGTCCTGTCTGACCCCATGGACTGCAGCACACCAGGCCTCCCTGTCTATCACCAACTCCTGGAGTTTACTCAAAGTCATGTCCATAGAGTCGGTGATGCCATCCAACCATCTCATCCTCTGTCATCCCCTTCTCCCTGCCTTCAATCTTTCCCAGCATCAGGATCTTTTCAAATGAGTCATGTCTTCACATCAGGTAGCCCAAAGTATTGGAGTTTCAGCTTCAGCATCAGTCCTTCCAGTGAACACCCAGGACTGGTCTCCTTTAGGATGGACTGGTTGGATCTCCTTGCAGTCCAAGGGACTCTCAAGAGTCTTCTCCAACACCACAGTTCAGAAGCATCACTTCTTTGGCACTCAGCTTTCTTTATAGTCCAACTCTCACGTCCATACATGACTACTGGGCAAACCAAAACTTTGACTAGTGGACCTTTGTCAGCAAAGTAATGTATCTGCTCTTTAATAAGCTGCCTAGGCTTGTCCTAACTTTTCTTCAAAAGAGCAAGAGTCTTTTAATTTCATGGCTGCACTCACCATCTGCAGTGATTTGGGAGCCCAAGAAAGTAAAGTCTCTCACTGTTTCTGTTGTTTCCCCATCTATTTGCCATGAAGTGATGGGACAAGATACTATGATCTTAGTTTTCTGAATGTTGAGTTTTAAGCCAACTTTTTCACTCTCCTCTTTCACTTTCATCAAGAGGCTCTTTAGTTCTTCTTTGCTTTCTGCCCTAAGTGTAGTGTCATCTGCATTTATCTGTTGTAAATAGTGCTGCAAGAAACATCGGGATATGTGTGTGTTTTTCAATTATGGTTTTCTCAGAACATGAGCCCAGTAGTGGGATTGCTGGGTCATATGGTGACCATGTTTCTTAATCCTAAGGGCTTTGCATAATAGGTGCTCAGTGAGTATTTAATTAATACTTTTATGCACATTCTCATCATCAACTAAGGGATTTTGTATGCTTAAGCTACTTTTTTCATCTTCAAAATAATTGAAATGGGAAACTGAGAGTAGGGAAGAAAGTGAATTAAAATAAGCTGAATAATAGAGAAGAAGGGAAAGGAAGAGGAAAAGGCTGCTTTGCTTTCTAGCCCAATGGGCATTTGGGTTGTCAGAACCTTTGCCCATACTGTGTCTTCTGAATAAATAGACTTTCTTTACCTTTTTTTTTTTTCCCTGAGCTCATTCTTAAGAACTATTTAATCATCCCTTCATCAGGAAAGGCTTTTGACCACTTGGTTTAAGTCTTATTCTCAAACATCCATATGCTTCTCTGAAGTCATTATTGCATTCTAGCTTTAGATTTATTTGTACAAAGTTGATTGATATTTGTACCCTACCCTAAGCTGGAACCTCTGGGAAGAGAGGGAACATGTTTATAGTTTTTGCTACCAGCATAGGGGATGGCCTGTAGCAGTTGTTTGATAATTATTTGTTGATGAGTATGTGAAATGTGACATACTTTACTTGTGTAATTAAGAAGAGGATTCTTGAAATCTCATGACATCATCAAGGGTGGAGAATGAATAAAGCAGTGTTTTCTCTGTCCTGTATGTTAGGGAAGAAGATGGAATTACTAGTACCTGTGTACACCCCCTGAAAAGAAGTGTCTCTGTTTTCCACCTTGATTATTTAAATTATACTCCTTCCCCAGAACATGTTTACAGAATTAGGAGACAAGAGATACTACTTTCATTAATAATGATACTACGTTCATTAATTATGTAAACACATGAACTTAAAATTCTTACAGAAGTCAAGTTAATGCTGTACTCTTGATAGATGGTTTTAATATATAATGAATGTAACGATGGGGTGAGCCAAAGTTGACCCAGCTGCCTGATGAGGTCTGTGTTCCAAGGGAAGATTTGTGAAAAACATGATTAATTTTAAAAGTGTTTTTCTCCTTACATGAAAAAGAAAATAATTAACCTTTGTGGTTATTACCATTTAGTTTTAGTATGTCAATGTGTGTGATATTGGGATACAAATAGTATATACAATTAAACTAGCAGCCGAGATTTCCATTTTTTGAATTAAGGTTTTAGCAGTAGCAGGAAGAAATTAGTTTTGACACTCACTTTCAGTTTCCTTGGCAGCAAACAGGGAGATCTCTGGGTTTTTTTGTTTGTTTGTTTGTTTTAATTTTCATAAAGGGAACCACTGCTGGCCTGAATTTCTCAGAAAATTTCCTCCCGACAACTGAGAGCATAAGAAAATGTGTGTATATTCTGACACCTGAGTATGTTCAGTTATCTTCTCTCTTATGTACTGCCTGCCTTAGAGGTATCTGCCATGTTCTGTGTGTGCAAAGGCACTCAGCCGTGTCTGATTCTTTGCAGTCCTTTGGGATGTAGCCCACCAGGCTCCTCTGTCCCTGGGGATTCTCCAGGCAAGAATACTGGAGTGGGTTGCCATGCCCTCCTCCAGGGGATCTTCCAACCCTGGGATCGAACTCAAGTCTACCAAATTGCAGGCTGATTCTTTACTGTCTGAGCCAGCAGGGAAGCCCATCTGTGCCATAATGGAACTTAGAAAATCATACATAATTTATACTTCTTACATTAATTCCCAGAGGTAGTAGATCTTGTCCTCTGAGGATGGTTAGATTGTCGGAAATAGGCAGTAGTAAAAGGCATTTAGAAGATACTGTATGTCTTCTGAATTAAGGTATGTGATTGAGTCTTCTTGATTTTTTTTTAAAGTTTTCTTTAGAAAATGTTCTGTGAATCATAGTTGTCATGATGGAGTCCATCTTTGAGCTCTTTATGTCACATATACTCTTCAGCTTCAAAATTTCTTCATGATGACTGTGATTAATGTTTGGACATTTTGTATTCTGCAGTTATTTTTAAGTGCACAATGTCCTCAGTTGTCAGGTTGTCATTTTGATGAACCAACTTGATCTTGATATTTTTAACTCTAGAATTGTGTGCTTTCTTTATACATATTACTCAAAAGCTCTGTTTCATCACTGGCTATTTTTAAGTTCCCTGTGAAAGATGACAATAAATGTTAAATCTTTTACTCACTGAAAATTGATGGGCTAGTTTCTTTCAAAACTGCTTCTGTGTTGAACTTTTCTTTCAGAAGGGATCCATATTCTTTTAACTCCCCAGCCATAATTTGTCTTTCTGACTGAATCAGATATATGCCCTTCCCCTATGAGTATTTTACTTCCTCCTGGGAGTGTTTGCACAACTGCCTTATGCATCACTGTTGTTGTCTGTCGGTTACAACATTGCTCTTGATTTTTCTTTGGTCATCGTTAATTCATTTGTCAATATGATTATCTTTACTGAAGGTTTTATATGAGATCTTACTGGCTGTTACGCCAGTGTAAAACATGACCAAGGCCCTGTCTTAGTTTCTTTTTTGTTTTTTGATAATTATTCATTTGTATTTGGCTGAGCTGGCTCTTTGTGGCTGCGCGCAGGTTTTCTCTAGTTGCAGCAAGTGAGGGATGCTATTTATTGTGGTGCGCAGGCCTCTCTTTGTGTTGGTTCTCTTGTTTCTGAGCACAGGCTCTTCGTGTGCAGGCTTCAGTAGTTGCTGCGTGCGGACTCAGTAGCTGTGGCTCATGGGCTCTCGAGAGCAGGCTCAGTAGGTATGGCGCACGGACTCAGGTGCCTCACAGCATCTGGAAGCCGCCCTGACCAGGCCTGAACCTGTGTACCCTGCACCGGCACGTGGATCCCTAAACACTAGGCCACCAGGGTAGTTTGCTGACCTTGTTTATTAATTTTTGCAGGTTATCATTGCCATTCTTCTTTTTTTTATTATTATTATTTCCTCCCCATCTTTCTTTCTCCATAGGAATTCGATGTAGATATTTAATACTCAGTGAATTTATATATATACATATATTGCTAGAAATCTTGTTCTCCTAATTTCCCCCCATATTATTAGGTTGCTATATGCAGTTTTAATACTTCAACCTCTCTATTTTATCCTAACCAAGAAAACTTCTGTTTTCTATTTCTTTTTCTTTTTTAGTGTTTCAGAATAGATCTATTTCATTTAGATGTTCAAGTCATTTGCTTATAGTTGTTCATAATATTCTTCATCTATTTTGTGCTTAATCTGTATAACAGTTCATGATAGTAGTTAGCCATATTTCATTGTACGGTTAATATATATTTTCTCTCTAGTCTTTTTGATCTGTCTTGCCAGACATTTGTCTATCTCTTAAACCTTTTCAAAGAATCAATCTTTGGTTTTGCTAATCATTCCACTTAGAGGGAGGCTAGTCAACTCTAGTGAGATATGTTTCATGTAAAATAAAAATTATCCTTTTAAATGAATAAGTGTATGAGTTTTGACAAATGTATACCATCACAATAAAGAATAGTTATGTTCCCCCAAATGCTATCTCATGATACTTTGGAGTCCATTTGTCCTCCTGTCCCTGGCGGTTGACAGTTACTCCATTGATTTTATAACTGTAGGCTTGCCTTTTCTAAGGTTTCATAGAAACAGAATCGTATAATATGGAGTCTTTTGTGTCTGGTTCATTCAGCTAGTGTAAGACTTTTGAGACTGACTTATGTTGTATATATCGGTCATTCTTTCCTTATTATTACTAGATAATATTCCATCATAGATATGCTTTTAAGATTATTCATTTGTTAATGAATATTTGAATTGATTCTAGTTTCTGCCATTACAAATAAGGTCATTAGTGTATATACAAATCATTGAGTAGACATGTATTTTACTTTTCTTGGGTAAATAGTTAGAAATGCACCTGTTCGGCCATACATGTAATTTTAACATTTTAAGAAATTGCCAAATTGTTTTCCAAAGTGACTGCAAAATTTTACATTTCCATGAGAGTTTAGTTCTTCCATATCCTGCCAATATTTGGTATAGTCAGTCTTGGTAATTTTAGCCATACTAGTGGAGGTGAACTGAAATCTTACTGTGGTTTTCATTTGCATTTTCATAATGGCTAAATGTTGGGTACTCCTTTTTTTATTTATTTGCTATCCATATATCTTTTTTCAACTTTATACAAGTATAATTGGGAAAGTTGTAATGTATTTCAGGAATCTGACTTTAGGATTTGATATATGTATACATTGTGAAAGAGCTTTTCCCCCATCAAGCAACACATTGATCACAGCACATATTTATTCTTTTCTAAGAACACTTACGTTCTGTTCTTTTAGTAAATTTCAATTATACAATACAATATTATCAACTGTAGTCACCATATCCTCAGGCCCTCTTTATCTTAAACCTGAATATTTGTGTGCTTTCTCCAACCTCTATTTCTCACACTCCCAACTCCTGGTAACCACATCTTACTCTCTATTTCTATGACTGACTTTTTTTAAATTGTATGTATAAACTATACTGTGTATTTGTCTTTCTCTAACTAATTTCACTTAGCATAATACCTTCCAGGTTCCAGGTGACAAGGTTTTCTGCTTTTTTAAGGCTGGATAATATTATATTGTGTGTATATATCATATTTTCTTTATCTTTACATCCATAACTAGATACTCAAATTGTTTTCATGTATTGGCTATTCCAAATAATTCTTCATTCAACTTGGGAGTACAGATATCTCTTCGAGATAGAGATTTGTTTCCTTCCTTTATATATCCAGAAATAGAATCACTTTATCACATGGTAGTTCTGCTTTTTATTCTTGAGACATGGCCTCAATACCCAGACAGGAATGCTGTTTTCCATAGTGTCTGTACAAGTTTACATTCCTAAAACTGTACAGGGACTCTTTTTTTTCCCACATCCTCCCTGAATTTGTTCTTATTTTTTTGATAATAGCCATCCTAACAGGTGTGAAGTAACATCTCATTGTGATTTTGATCTGCATTTCCCTGAGAATTATTGATGTTGAGCATTTTTCATGTCCTGGTTGGTCAATTGTAAGTCTTCTTAGAAAAACTGTCTGTTCAGTTCCTTTGTTCATTTTTTAATTGGGTTGCTTTTTGCCACAGCATTTTATCTTGCATATTTAGGAAATTACAAGCAGGATGTGTGGTTTGCAAAGATTTCTTTCTGTTCATAGGTTGCCATTTCATTTTGTTGATTCTTTCTTTTGCTGTGAAGAAACTTCACTGCCCAGGCCTCAAGTTCTCTTGTTCTTTTTTTTGCTTGCCTTAGTTTGTTGTTGAAACCCTTACTTTTTCAGTTTAGGTATTGTGTTCTTACAAAGTGGGGTTCCCTCATAGCTCATTGGATTAAGGATCTGCCTACAATGCAGGAGACCCGGTTTTCATCCCTGGATTGGGAAGATCCCCTGGAGAAGAAAATGGCAACCCACTCCAGTATTCTTGCCTGGAGAATTCCATGGACAGAGGAGGCTGGCGGGCTACAGTCCATGGGGTCGCAAGAGTTGGACACGACTTAGCGACTAAACTACTACTACCACTACTATTGTGTTCTTAGGCTCTTTGATTCCTGTTTGGTATTTATATTTTCTGTGATTTAGTTTAAATTCTGACTTTGTTCATGCATTGCTCCTCTGACCTCAGTTAGCATCTGTATGACTATTATTTTGAATTCTCTATTCAACAAATCAAGGACCCCCAACCCCCAGTCCACGTACCAACCTTTGCTTGCTAGGAACTGTGCTGCATAGCAGGTGGTGAGCAATGGGCAAGCAAGTGAAGTTTCATCTGTATTTACAGCTGCTCCTCATCACTCATGTTATCACCTGAGCTCCACCTCCTATCATATTAGTGTCTGCATTAGATTTTTATAGGAGTGCAAAACCTACTGTGAACTATACATGTGAAGGATTGAGATTGCATGTCCAAGCCACTGTCATCGTTCTTAGTGTCTCCCAGTAGTAGAGGGTGTGCTGAGACCCATCAGTGGCCCAAAGTGAACCTAGATGCAGGCTCTTTGGGGAGCAGATAGTAAAGTATGTGGTCAGACCTCTTCCAGGCAAAGTCTTCTCAGTTGGGCTTTTTTGGCTGTTCCCTTTTTGCTGAGCTCCAGGGGGATAGCCACAGCAGTGTTCATGCACCCAGTAACAACTGACTCTTTGTTTGCTATAGCCCTGTGGGACTTGTGATTGCACACCCCTCTGAACTTTCAGAGCTTCATCATTTGGGGGTCAGTCACTTGGGTCATAACCTTAAAAGTTGGAGCACTGGATGTGTAGTCTATACCCTTCACTTACCAGGGAGAAGCTGAGATTTCAGGGTTTCCTCTTGATTATGGTGTGATGCCAATGGTGGGTTGTATCTCAGCCTTTCCTATGAATTTTGATGTGGGTATTTTCTGCCACCTGATGTGTAGGGGTCATTCAGCTAGTTTCCGGATTTCTCTCAGAGGGAGTAACTCCATTTGTTAGTTGTACATTTGATGTTTTCATGGGAGGAGGAAAATTCAGAACCCTCCTGTCTCACAGATAGTGAGGTCTAGTTCCTGGACTATGATATTCTTTCCCCAGGGTGTTGGTTCTGCCATCTATAAATCTTTTAGTTGAAACATTTGGTCACATTGCATACCCTTATTTTACTGAGTTGTCTTATTATAACTGAGTTCTAAGAGTTTATATATATTCTTTATCAGCTGTAAGGCCATTTCTCTGCATGCCATTTGCAGTAAACAGCCTTGAGAAAAAGATAATATCTCTCATCAGAGAAAGACCAAACTTACTCCCACTTGCTTTAAAAGTGGCACATTTCCCCAAGGTCTGTGTTTATCGCCTATAATTTAAGCTGTGTATGCTGTGTTTGCTACCAAGGAACTTCCCAGTCAAGGAAGAACCATTGCAAGTAGTATGATACTCATGCTGCTTGCTCTTCTGTGTGTGATGAAATCCTTTGTCTTTGATCTAGTAGTCTGTGTCTTGTAGCATCTATGAAACAAGAGCAAGTTTACTTTTAGCTTACAAATAGGGTAAAATAGACCCTCTACTGTTTCTGATAGTAAGATGTAGTTCAGTTACTTGTAAATCACATGGTCCTTTCAAGTCTTGCTTTTAAGCATTGTTGGCAAAGTTCCAGAACTAATTTCAGTAAATGGCATGGTAAAGACTTCACTCAATGCCCTGTATGAGTATTGGGCTAGTATCCATTCTGGCTGGTGTGTACACAGATTATTCCTGACCCGTGTGAGCTCTGGAGGATTTTTTCCCTACCTGTTCATTTGTAGTCCTTCGCATGTCGTTCGTCCACACACGTGCACTGAGCATCACTTACCAGAGGCTTTGGAGAGCTGACGGCAGGCCTCTGGAGTACTGAGCATCACTTATCAGAGGCTTTGGAGAGCTGACGGCAGGCCTCTGGAGTTCTCTTTTGCTCTGTGCAACCCTCCTCTCCACTGCTGAGTTCCCGTGTGCTACAAGCTGGAAGCTAGCTATGGCATTTGTAGAGTTCACCTCATCTTCCCTTCTCTCAGTGTTCCTGTCCTGTGCTGACTACTTTCCAAAGTCTCAAAACTCTAGTTTCTTAGAGTTCACTTGATTTTCTGATTGCTTTGTGTAGTATGGTAACTTCAGGACCTGTTATTCCACCATGTTGTAAGCAGACATTCCATTTCTTAATTTCCCAATTTTTCAACTAGAATGCATAGCTTTGATGTTTCCACTCTTTTACTTTATGTGAAAAACTATTTAATTTCATCCTAGTGTTTTAGATGCATCTCACACAGCCTTTGACATGGTGAACTTTCTCAGTCATTTAGCTTTTATGGGTTGTATAATTTGTCATCTTACTTGCATGTCATTTAACATGAGTTGAATTAACTATTTGGTTTCTTGACCTTTTTATATTAGCTTCCTTTAATTATTTAAAGTTTCATTGAGATTTATATAGAAATCAAGATGCATGCATTGATTATTTTTGGCATTTGGGCTCAGTGGAACATCAGGGGAGTCCATTTTGAAGCAACCAGAATCTCTGCATCACCATTACTTTTTCTGAGAAGCTGCTATATCCTTTAGAAAATAAAAAGGTAGAAGAATTAGGTTACAATTGGTACTAACTCTGATCCTGGTTTATATAGAGTCAACACTTGGCCTGTTTGTAAAAATGGAACAAACCTAATTAGAAGTTGTTAAAAGAGTGACAATACATAAAACATTCATATATTCTTTAAAAAATAAGCATTTAGCTTGTTGGGTAAAGTTTATATTTTGATATCAGGCTTGTTAATGATGTAATTCATGTTAACTCTGCATTTGCTTCTTTTTTTCTACATAATCTATGCATTTCTAAGAAAGTTGTATTAAAATTTCCAGTGAAAAATTATACCTCTTACATCTTAGTGGTTACATTTCAATTGGATATATATATATTTATTTGTATTGTGTTTTATTAATATACTACATTTATGAGTTTTATGTCTTATTAATAAACTATATTTATGACCAAAGTATGTTTCTTTTCTTTTTAAATTGTCTGCTCAAATATTTAATTTGCTATTTAATCTTTCATTTGGTTAATATTTACCTTATATAATTCTTTCCTTCTTTAATTTGGTTAATATTTATCTTACGTATTTCTTTCCTTCTTCTTTATCAATGCTTCTTTGTCTTTTGTGGACAGTTTATTACTAGATTTTTTATAAATCTGATCTGAGTCTTTTGATCACTGAATTTGAGAAACTTGGTCTTGTCTTTTTATTGTATAGAGATTTTATTTCTTTAATCTAATTTTGTGTTTTTATCATGTTTTCTTTTTTGTCCTTTTCTACCTTCCATTATGTTGACAGCTCAGACTTAATTTTTTTGTTTGAAAGTTAAAAATTGTATTTTTCTTTTGTTATCTCTCATTATTTTTATTCATCATACTTTTTTTTCCTTCTAATGTGTAAAATTTGTATCTCAGTCTTCTACCTCAACAAGAATCCTAGCAGTCCTCCAACAGACTTCACTACTATGACCTTCCTTCCTTTCATGTTGGAACAATTTGGAGTTTTTGTTCTATATTTTTTATACTTATTCTGTTAGCAGTAAATTTACTAAGTTATTCCTTGCCATTGATTCCCTTATCTCTTTGCTTTGTCTAAAATTCATTTTTCTTGTTATAGCACATCCTCTAAGATGGTTAGGGGATCTGTAACTATTGTAACTGTAACTATCTGTACCTGTGTGATACATTTTATGAGGCCAGTACCTCTTGCTAGACTATGTATCTATGGTCACATCTCAGACCACTCTTGTTTTTTCCCCTACTCATTCAGCAGCTATTTAGTGGTTATTTGTTTTGTAACATGTATCATCCTAGGTCTGAGGAAGGAAACAAAGCTATTAAAAATATCTGCCCTGTGGAGTTTACACAAGGTAGGCAGGGAGGGATAGAGAGCAGGAGGGGCCTGGTCAGCCGCCCGTCCCTGGTTAAAGCTCTGGACTTCAGCAGAGCCCCAGAGCGGCCTTGATGTTGACCTGCTGTTTCTGGGTGACACCGAGCTGGAGGTGCCCCTTCCCTGTCACATCGACACGACTGGGCATGTGACACTTTAACCAGGGAATTCCAGGAAGTGAAAAGGGGCCGGTTAGAGAGCTGTTCCCAGTCCAAACCTGTGGCTTTTGACTCTTCATCTTTAGATTGTATCTTTCCCCGCCTGGGTTGGGAAGATCTCCTGGAGGAAGGCCTGGCAACCCACTCCAGTATTCTTGCCTGGAGAAGCCCCGCAGATAGAGGAGACTGGTGGGCTACAGTCCATGAGGTCACAAAGAGTCAGACATGACTGCGCGACTGAGCACAGATCACCATGGTAGAACAGCCTCTTCCTGTTCCCTAGGGTTTCCTGTTGTAGTTCTTTTCATTGTTACAGTTGGGGTTTTATTTCCTAAGTAAGGTTCTGGAAACCACAAAGACTTGATATTACCTGTGATAGCTCTGGGATTTGGCTGGGACAGAAATTCATCAGCCTGATAGCTTACGGTGAACAATGTTGGATTTGTGATCTTCAAAAACGAAGATGTAGCTTTGGGGCCAGGGACCAGGCTTGATCACTCAGAGCTTTTGTGTAGCAGAAGTTTTATTACAGTGAAAAAGGACAGAGAAAGCTTCTGAAATAGACATCAGAAGCCGGTGGAGAGTGCCGCACTGCTAGTTTTATCAAGGCCTTATATACTTTTTCCAGACCCACTTCCACACTATACATCTTAAATTAACAAGATCAGAACTAACAATAGAAAGATCTTCCCAGACCCACTGCCACAACATTAGATTAGTCAGAAGGTTCTTGTTAAGAAGGAGAAACATGTCTTCAGGCAAGATACATTGTTGTTATATAATCATTAATACAGAGCTTAGGAAGAAACATACCCTTGAGCAAGATGAGGTGTTTTGCTGTGTAATCATTAGCTCTGGGCTTAACGAAAGTTAGTCTTAAAGATTGTTGTCATAACAACTCAGAGTTTAAGAAAAAAACATCTTATGGGACTAAAACAAAGGAATGTAGAAAAAAAGTTTGTCCTGTACTTGTCCTTGAGGGCCCTAGACCCGTTTCTCCCCCTGGAGATGGAGCGAGGGGCCTGAACACACCTTATCAACCACCTAAGAATTAACTCTGTCAAGCCTATGGTAGTTCATCTTGCCCATATTTGGTAGTCCTAGTAGAATTTATTATCACTTTTTATTATTATTACTATTTCAAATCCAAAAAGATGATGATGTTAAAGGGCTGCACTCAATATGCCAGCAAATTTGAATACTCAGCAGTGGCCACAGGACTGGAAAAAGTCAGTTTTCATTCCAGTCACAAAGAAAGGCAATGCCAAAGAATGTTCAGACTGTCACACACTTGCATTCATTTCACATGCTAGCAAAGTAATGCTCAAAATTCTCCAAGCTGGTCTTCAACAGTATGTGAACTGAGAATTTCCAGATGTAGAAACTGGATTTTTAAAAGGTAAAGGAACCAGAGGTCAAATTGCCAACATCTGTTGGATCACAGAAAAGGCAAGAGGATTCCAGAAAAACGTCTACTTCTTCATTGACTACACTGAAGCCTTTGACTGTGTAGATCACACCAAATTGTGGAAAACTCTTAAAGAGATGGGAATACCAGACCACCTTGCCTTCCTCCTGAGAACCCTGTATGCAGGAAGCGCTCTTAAAGAGCAGCAATATTGCCTATCTTCCATTATCCTGCCTGGCAGTGTGTCTTGCCTACCTTTGATTCTACACCATTCCCTACTTCTGTCTATGTAGTCCTGATTTTTGGATACATCCCCCACTGTCCTTGCCTTTTTTAAATTTCCAGGTAAAGGACTTTGATATTGGATTTTGTCTTAATTTGCACCTCAGTAATTTGCTTGGTACTCAGAAGCTTCTCAGACCCTATCTCAGGGAAGGGTGCCAACACTGCAGAAGGCAGTGGAAATGAAATTTATCTAGTAGTAACAGGGAAAAAAAAAAGGGAGGGAGGAGACTGTGAGTTTGGGCTGCTCTTCTTACATTGAAACATAGTATAAATTGGAGGCTGAAAAAAATACCAAGAAAGAGTAAGGGCCATATTAAATGCCCTATTTGACAAGTCCTCTTGTTCTTTTTTCCTTTTATTCCCTAATTTCTATTAAACCTATTTATCACAAGGGAGGCAACAGATTGAGGTAACAAGGTCTTAAAACAACAACAAAACAGGTTATATATCTAAAGAGATATTTATATTAAATGACCAAGCAGCAAAATAGGTGTCTTTAAAATAGTGTCAGTAAATGAAAGAATCAGAACAACAGTGATGTTCTTAAGACAAGTCTGTAAATAAAAAGCAGACGAATAAAAATCCAAATTCTGTTGTTGTTTTAAGCTAAATTTAATCATATTTTTGCCAAGGCCAAAGTTTGAACATGTCACCCTGCCATGTGCGCTGAGTGTCTAGTAAGAACCTGATAGAGAATATTGTTACCTTAAATACGTGAAAGACCAATGACATACGGATTCGTATTAAAATGAATAAGATTCGACATGTTGTTTCTCTTCCTTTAGCCAAACCTGCGAATCAAACCACTCACACACAACCGTGCTCACACACACACAGCCCCACCAGGGTGTAGTAATTTTTTTAGGTCAGGAAGTCTTAGAGAATGACAATTTGTTAAACGAAAGATTTGAGCCCTGCAGCTGCTAGATGTGTTCTTTGGGTTCCCGAGGTTATTGATTTCCTCTGCTCTAACAGATGGAGTGCAAAAGAACAAAAGAGAATATCTATCTTACAGGAGGCAGGCTGTTAGTATTCCAAATGTATTTTTGTATTCATGTCAGTCAGTAATTATATCTGAAAATATTATCTCAGACTTATAAAAATATCACCTATAACACATGGGTGTCTTGATAATGGTTATATCCTTTAAAAAAAATCATGACATTTCTTCAAGTATTAACTATGCTATATGGGTGGTTAGAGCATAAATACATACTTTCTCTTCACCTCAAAGAAATGGTTAAATTTTTAAAATATAGATGCCACTGCTGCTTAGTCGCTCAGTCGTGTCCAACTCCATGCAACCCCATGGACTGTAGCCCACCAGGCTCCTCTGTCCATGGGATTCTCCAGGCAAGAATACTTGAGGGGTTCCTTCTCCACGGGATCTTCCCAACCCAGGGATTGAAGCCGTCTCCTGCATTGCAGGCAGATTCTCTACACGGAGCCACCAGAGAAGACCCTGAATATAGATATGTTTATTTAAATATAGCATTTATTAAAATTGAATTACCCATGTAATAAATATCAGTTTCCAGAATTGCTAATGTGTTTGTGCATTAATTATTCAAGAAGGAAATGTATTTTTATATGACACAGTAGACAGTACCACACAGGGAGGCGGGTCTGGTTTTTCTTCTTCTAAGAGCTCTTGAGAAAGCCATTTGACTGTCGTGGATCTAAGGGCCATTCTTAAAAGAGGGGAAATTGTAGTCCCCTGATTACCCCAGATAGAATAGTAGGCCAGAGCTCTTGTCCTACTCTTGAATTTTGTGTATGTGTGGTAGAATACCAGAGCTCCTTTTAATTTGCCTTTTATTTCAAACATCCATGGGCTTCCCTCATAGCTTAGTTGGTAAAGAGTCTGCCTGCAATGCAGGAGACCTGGCTTCCATTCCTGGGTCGGGAAGATCCCCTGGAGAAGGAAATGGCAATCCACTCCAATATTCTTGCCTGGAAAATCCCATGGACAGAGGAGCCTTGCGGGCTACAGTCCATGGGGTTGCAAGAGTCAGACACGACTTAGCGACTAAACTACCACCATTGGGTAAATTTGTTAGTCCTATTGTAAATGCCATTCCTCTCATTCTGTAAAGCTAATTTCAGAAAAGAAAAGCATATTTAAAGTATAATTTAGAAATAAGAAGTGGCTTATAAAGGAATTATATGATTGAGAAATATTGTACATTTAGACCTCACAGCAGTGTTTGATAGAAAAATCTTATTATAATCCTTTTATCTTTATTTGGAAATTGAGTAGTCAAAATATTAATTTTCTTCCTGTTATTCATCTCTATCCTAGAGGTTTCCAAACATGGAAAAATGTATGTATTTCAGTAGATGTAAGCATTACTTGTCTCTACCCTCATGGATTACTCCCTTTTCAATATAATAATTTTTTTTAAAAACCTCTTAATACTTATTAATTTTCATGTCTTATTTTAATATAATCTATCTCTGAGTTGTCTGTATTTTTCACTTATAAATAAGCGTTCAGGCCCTGTTGTCAGCTACATACCTGTTCTGAATTGCTACGTACGGTTATATTCCATCTTCTTCATACATACAAAGTCCGTTTTTCTGGTCCTCCCTGGTAACA
This sequence comes from Odocoileus virginianus, assembly GCF_023699985.2. Taxonomy (NCBI): domain Eukaryota; kingdom Metazoa; phylum Chordata; class Mammalia; order Artiodactyla; family Cervidae; genus Odocoileus; species Odocoileus virginianus. The sequence goes on from NC_069697.1 coordinate 37,915,950, forward strand.
AACCCTATTTGCTTTTTGCCTTACCCCTGCAGTCAAGGCCTGTCAGCAGTTGTGGTCCAAGGAGAAGTACTTATCTAGATGTTAGGATAAAAGTGAAGTCAAAGAAGGGCTTCCCAGGGGGCGCTAGTGGTAAAGACCCCGTCTGCCAGCGCAGGAGACAGAAAAGATGCGGGTTCAGTCCCTGTGTGGAGAAGATCCCCTGGAGGAGGAAATGGCAACCCCCTCCAGTATTCTTGCCTGGAGAATCCCATGGACAAAGCAGCCTGGCAAGTTACAGTCCTTGGAGGTGCAGAGGCAAACACGACTGAAGTGACTTAACATGCACGTACGAAGTCAAGGAAACACTTCCTCACTCCCTTAAAACTCAGCCCTAGCACCACCATCCCAAATGTTTATATCCCCAGTATCTCCCCCCTAACCTTCATCCTGTTCTCCTCAGCCACACCCTGGTTTTCTTTCCCTTCCCTCCCTCTTCTTTCTCCATTTCTCTTTTCTCCCCCATTAACACAGTCTGTTGTGTCAAATCTAGGTTTCTCTTCCTCCTTGAGTTTTGAGGAAAGGAAGGCAGCCACATGGTTCTCCTTTTACCTATAATCCGAAGGCAAGGATGTAAGTCTTTGGTTGTCTTTGGGAGATGAGGCCAGAGGGGGCATTTACTTTTAGAGTATCCAACAATGGGTAGGAATAACAAGAGAATATTTCAGGTTTCACCATTAGAATTTATATACCCTTCACCTTCATGCAACTTTATTCTGTTTTCCTCAATGTTGTTGGAATAAACTGAGAAAAGAAATTTAAGAAAAATGATACCCCTCAGTCCCCTTCTTGTGATTCATAAAATTTGAAGTTCCTCCTTGCTTCCTTTGTGGTTCTCATGTAGCTCTCACCATGGTTCCAATACACCAGAACTTCTGAAGGTGTGGTTGTAAAGGTAGAATGATCAGGGAAAGAGAATGGGTAGACTACGAGTGTAGAGTCGAAGGTTGCATTTTCTTTCTCTTAGGGAAGGAGAGAGAGCACTTGAGTTAAAGTAGAGTTAGAATCAGTGGGTAAATAATCAAGTAGGCAAATACATGTAAAAGAGAACGTACTTCCAGAATAAGAATCTAGTGGACCTTTAGAGCTTTCTGTTTCATAAGCAGAGAGTTTTCTACACAAGAGTAGTAAGATTCTATTTCCAAGATAATGTGTAGGGGATAGGTAGTTTTAGCACTCAAAACTGGATCATTAAATACACCATCCCACCCACTAAAATATCACTGTATATTATGGATTGGTCCTATATTCTATTGGTATTTTATATCCGGTACATTATGGATTTAATAGGGTTTTGTGAGAGACCAGGGCCTCTAACTCCCTTTTATGAGAAAACTCATCCTGAGGGCCACATAAATAGATTTTTGAAATCTTGTAAGCTGGGGATTGGCTTGTAAACTGATTGAACAAATGACTTGTTTCTTAATTTAGAAAATTAAATAAGGAAATCAGCATAGTCAATTAAAATTTTTCACTAGGTTTAAAAGTAATACAAATATGTTCTTTCATCATTTTATATCTTGATGAATTTTATGAATATGTAGATATTTTAATGACTTAAATGCATACCCCTACTTGTTACAGCCAATAAAATAGAATGTCTTTCCTGTTTATATGGTTCATATATTATTTTAATTACAAAGAAAATTGTAAAGGGTTACTAAAATGGAATAGCAACAACTAAATTAAGCATTAGTATGATGGCATATAAATATTGTAAGACTTCCATTTGTTTACTTTGACTTGTGTGTTATTAATAATTTACTTAGTTTCTGCTTATGAGTAGTTCAGTATATACAATGGAAGAAATCAAAGAGACAAAAAAGCAAACCACTTGGCTTTTTTATTTATAGAAAGAACCAAGTAAATATACATTTTCTCTTTCTAACAGACACTGCAAAATGAATTTTATCTTACCTACTTTGTCTTCCCTCATAATGATTTTACCTAATTTCGTGCTTCAAGGAAAGGGGAAAAAACATTAATGCAATCATCTCCACTTTATCAACTTTTAATTCAAAATAGTCACAGAAGACATATGAGCCCACTGTGTTTAAGTAGCTCTCACTTTAATGTGAATTTTAGTAATTGATTTAATATTTATTTGGCCTGAATAATGCAACTGACATCCTCTCTTCTACCACTTCATCCTCATCCTCTTGGTTGCCCAGCAACATAGAACAGTGCAGAGACCAAGTAGAACAAAAACAGGTTTAACAATCACAGAAACTGATGAAATTAACTGTTTTTTCCAGATTAGATAAAACTGGGGAAAATTATCTCACGATTTATATATCTAATATGTATGAGTATGCATGTATGCACATGTAAATTTAATCCTTGTAAATAGTAGGAGTTAACAGTTAACCCCTGTAGAAATTTGGTTAACAAGCTTGCTTTTGTTATTTAAATAGTGTTTCAGGTAATAATTTACCCACAGCCTCAATTTTTTGCTTAAGATAAAAAAGAAGAATTGGAGTTATTGCCCTCAGAGCTAGTGTATAAAAGCCAGTAGGAAGCTGTGCCTTCTAAAATGGTCTCCACTGAAAGCAAACCACAGTTCTTTATATGCCCGAATTAGAGCTTATCTAACTAACATGAATTTTATCCCAAACAGGTTGGTCTGTAGCAGAAAAGTTGAGGTGTTTTTAGGACTTTGGATATTTTTCAGGTTATAAAAATCTTTTAAATCAGCTGTTTTATTTTACTTGAGAAGTAAAATTATAAATATGTTAAAGTCAAGTCAAATATAATTCACCTAACAACAATTATTATTCACCACAGCCAGAGACGTTTTGATAAAAAATTTCAGTGACGATTTCATCTATGAGGGATAATGGAATGGGTTACCCATGGAGGTACAGAAATTTTAGGGGGAGTATTTTAGTATAATAAAAGACTTGTGCTGTATCAGCATCTGTTTGAATTTGGAAGAGGACTTTCCTCTTTAAGTTAGGTCTGTAATTCTGCAGTGTACTTTACAATATTAATATTTATAGACATTGGATGTCTTAAAGATACCACTCTAAACTAAAATCAGCAACATTTGTAAGACTTAAACTGAGGAAAATTCACTCTTACGTGTTTACTGTACTTTGATTCAAAATGCCTTATTTACCTAGAGATAGTATTGTAAATAAGAAAGGAGTAGAAATGCCACAAATTGAAGCAACTCTTCTCTAAGCTTAATTAAAATCATGATGATACATTCAGCCTGGAATTTAGTTTTATTTTCAGCTAGTCATCTGCAGCCATGATTCCTACCGAGGGAGGCTGCCAGTCTCACAGCGCCCTGTGCAGCTTGGATGAGCAGTATTACAGGCTGCTGATGAGCATGTTACATCTGGGGTCTGTGGAGAGCAGCCAGAGCAGCAAGACCGCAATGCTGAATGCAGGGCATTTATTTTCTGGGTAGATTTCCTAGCCACCAAATGCTCACCCTGTTTCTTCAGTACAGTGTTCAGAATATTGTAAAAAAATAAAATATATTTCCAATTCAGTTGTTGTTCCTGATAAGAGCAGCGTTATTCTGATTTTAAAATTCTCATTTTAAAATTGTTCCTATGAACTTAAGTCCTTGTCTATAGGCATAATTGTGTTCTTCGAGTTAATGTAATGACTTCTGAGCTGAAGTGGTAAGCTAGTTTTAGCTCCAGCAACTGAAGCGGCCATTCTACTGCTGATGCCTGGTTAGTTTGCCTATACTCTGTGTCTGTGTCAGAAAGTGCATGCCTTTTATGTGTACATACATGTATGTATGTACACATATATGTGTACATACATACATGCATGAACATGTGTACATACATCTAAAGGACAGCTTCACAACAAAAAGGCAGTATGGAGGGTTCTTTAGGCCAGGGGCATGGCAGGTTTACATCTTGGGATGTAGATACTCATCTAAAAATATCTATTAAAGAAGTATGAGGGATTAAGAAGTCTGGATACAAAAATAAATAGAGCATTGTCCTGACCCCCAGTGGTTTGTAGTCTGGTTTACTTGGCTGCAGTAGAGCAGGTCATAGAAAGAAAGGCTGGAGCTTGAAATGAGGTCATTCCTTCTATCAGAAGAGGGCAAATGGTAGGACTTTGAATTCTTCTGCAATGCCTATAATGTCCAGTGTGGCAAACAAGAATAAGTCTCCACAGCATGTTGAAGGAGAGATTTTTCAACTTAAAGTCTTGAGGTATCCCAAAAGAAAGACAGCATGGGACTTTCCTGATGATCCAGTGGTTACAAATCCACCTGCCAATGCAGGAGACACAGGTTCCATCCCTGATTCAGGAAGATGCAGCATGCCCTGGGGCAACTAACCCCTGGGCTCTAGAACCTGCAAGTTGCAACTGGTTGGCCCATGCACCACAGCTGCTGAAGCCCACATTTCCTAGAGCCTGTGCTCACGATGAGAGAAACCACCACAAGAAGCCCTTGCATCACAACTAGAGAGCAGCCCCCACTCGCTGCAACTAGAGAAAGCGCTCACAGCAACCAAGACCCAGCACAGCCAAATAAATAAATAATTAAAAAAATAGTGTTCAGGAAAGAGTTAACTAGCAGGTCTAAGACTACTATCCTTAGGAACATTGGCTCTTATGTTGGCCTCTGGCTGGTGTTTGAGAACGTGAATGATAAACAGTTTCCTATAGTGATTTAAAACCTTCTCGAAATGGCAGGAGTGGCTCACTGTGTATATGTCTAAAACATTTTTCTAAACAGTGTGTATTATACTGAATATCTGTTTTGCTTCAGACAGGCTTGAAACAGCTTCAGACATGCTACAAAAACATTTTTAAGCAAATAACTATTTCTATCACTCATTTTTTAAAGAACGAAGGAAATACAGAAAATATAAAAACACAAATAGCTGCAATTCAGGGAGTAAATGAAGAACTGACACAGCCCTTAAATCCAGAGCTATATCTGCTCCACCAGTGAGAGGACTCTCTTACTGGATCTTCTAAGATCCTCTAGCCCGTAAGACTAGCCCCCATTATATACCATGGGCACTGATTTCTTTAATGAACTTCCTGGGGTAGACATTTCACAGGTGCTGTGACAGCTCCTTACTGAAGAAATTAAGCATGTCATGTGTAACTAAACTGGTAGACTCTTGGAAGCTTGCACCTGTTTCCTAAAGATTTCACTCTAATAGGCTTTTTCCCTTGTTGATTTTTACTTTGAATCTTTTTGCTGTAATACATCATAATCATCATCAAGACTGAGAATGGTTGTAGGGACCCTCAACAAAGGCAGAATCTGAATTTCAAGCTAATATGTAGCAGCAGGAGGTCTGATGGACAGCAGTATTTTATTTATTGTCCATAAATCCAAATATGAAACTCCAAAAGACTCTGGTCCAGTTCGAAATGCTTTTCTTCACTTCTTCTGACACTGTAAGAGGCGTTTGGTCTAACCTGTTTTCCCCACCTCCATAGTTTTGAGTGATGGAAAACTTAAATTGGAATTTACTGATTCTCATAACTGAACAATTCTGAGACAGAACTTGTTTCAGTTTGATAGTCAAATCTCAATGATGCCTCCATTTCTGGGTTCTGCTGTGTCCCTTCTCCAACAAGGTCTTCCCTTATTGTCACAAGCTGGTGGTTGTAGCCCCAAGATTCATCCCTCCATCAGTGAAAAGCCAAAATTGAATATCAGAGCTCATGAGTTTGGTTTTTCATATGCCAACATGAACCATATTGTGAATACCCTTCCTCTGCCCCTTGAAAAAGGTATGAGCCTACCATTCCCCTAAAAACATCAAGACTAAGAGTGGTATTTTCCAAAAGTGTAGTGAAGAAATATTAGGAGGCTAAAATCATACCCAGTTTTTACTATCCTCACCACCCCCACCATTTAAGAATCACCGATACCTCAATAGATGCAAAATATTGTTTGACAAAACTCAACACTGTTGATAAAAACAAACCCTGCAACAAGAAGATGTATAAGGAATGTACTCCAAAATAATATAGGCCATATATGACAAGCCCACAGCTAACGAAGTATTCAGTGGTGAGAGGATAAAAGCTTTCCTCTAAGATCAAGGACAAGACAAAATATGCCCACTTTCATCACTCTTATTTGACATTACTGGAAATCTTAGCCAGCACAATCAGGCAAATAAAAAGAAACAAAAGCTATTCAAATTGAAAAGGAAAAAGGAAAACTGTTCCTGTTTGCAGATGACATAACATTACATGTATTGTAAAAAACTCAAAAAGTCCAAACAGAAGTGCTAGAACTAATAGATAAATTCAATAAAATTGCAGGACACAGAGTAAACATAGAAAAATCAGTTGCATTTCTATACGCTAGCAATTTATTCTCTGAAAAATAAAGTAGGAAAGAAAGAAAACATTTCTATTTACAATAGTATCAAAAAGAATTAAATATTTAGAAATAAATTTAATCAAGGAGGTGAAAGAAATACTGAAATCTCTGAGTTTACTGAAAACTCTTTAAAACACAGGTGAAAGATATTGAAAAAGACATAAATAGAGCCTGTGTTCATAAATTGGAAGAATTAATATATTATTAAAATATTCATACTACTCATAGGCCTATAAGGACTCTATTTATTCCCTATCAAGATTCCAGTGGCAATTTTTTGCAGAATTAGATAACCATAAAATTTGTATGAAACAACAAATGACCCTGAATAGTCAAAGCAAACTTGAGAAAAAAGAACAAAGCTGAAGGCATCACACTTCCTGATCTCAAATTATATTGCAAACTATTGTATTCAAAACAGTGTGGTACTGGCATAAAAACAATAGGCCTAGAACAATGGAGCATTATAGAGATTCCAGGAACAAACCCCTGCAAATACAATCAACTAATTCTTGACAAGGGAACCAAGAATACTTACTGAAGAAGAGATAATCTCCTCAATACACACTGCTGGAAAAACTGGGTATTTATATGCCAAATAATGAAAGGATGCCTGACACCACTCAAATTAGCTCAAAATATGTTAAAAACTTACATGTAAGACCTGAAACCATAAAAATCCTAGACAAAAACGTGAGAAAATGTCTCTTGACATTGGTGTTGGCAATAATTTTATGGATGTGACTCCAAAAGCACAAGCAATAAAAGCAAAATAAACAAGAGTGATTACATCAAATTGAAAGCCTTTTGCAAAGTAAAAGAAATGATCCTCAAAATGAAAAGGCAATATATGGAACAGGAGAAGAAAATATTTGCAAACTCTGCATCTGATAAGCCGTGAATATCCAAAATGTATAAGGAACTCATACAACTCAATAGCAAAAATACAATAATAATAATCTGATTAAAAAGTAGACAGAGGAGTTGGATAGACATTTTCCAAAAAAGATTTAGAAATGGCCTACAGGTACATGAAAAGACACTCAATATCTCTTGTCATGAAGGGAATCCAAATCAAAACCACCATGAGATATCACATTACATTGTTAGGATGGCTATTATTAAAAACACAAGAGATAACAATTGTTGGCAAGGATGTGGGAAAAAAGGGAACCCTTGTACAATGTTGATGGGAATGTAAGTTTGTACGGCCACTGTGGAAAACAGTATGGCATTACCTCAAGACATTAAATATAGAGCCAGCATATAATCTAGTGTTTTCACTTTGAACTATATTTCCAAGGGAAATGAAATATCCCAGCATTATTTGCAACAGCCAAGACATGGAACAACCTAAGTGTCAGTAAACAGACGAGATGGTTAAAGAAAGTTACATATATGTGTGTGTATGTGTGTATATACATGTATTTACATATGCATATACAGTAGGATATTATTCAGCCTTAAAAGAGAAATCCTGTCATTTGCAACAGCTGGATGAACCTTGAAGGCATTATCCTAAGTGAAATAAATCAGACTGAGAAAGACAAATACTACATGATCTCACGTATATATGGAATCTAAAAGAAAATCTCACAGAAACAGAGAGCAGATTGATGGTTGCCAGAGGTGAAAGATGTGGGAATGGCGAAGGTGGTTAAAGATGGCAGACTTCCAGTTTTACGTATGTTCTGGGGATGTTATATACAACAAGGTGACCATGCTTAACCATACTCAAAGTTGCCAAGAGAATAGGTCTTGAAATTTCTCACCACACACATATAAAATTATAACCATTTAAGGTGATGGATATGTTAAATAACCTTATTTAACTATATATTCATATATTAAATTTTAAAAATCACTGATATACATGATAAATTTTACTGGTGTGTCTTCAGTATTTTTGTGTCTTTTGGAAGAATTTTGCCCAAAATAGCTAATGTATCAAATAGAGTATTCTGATTAAAGGACTGATCACATAGATTAGTGCCCACTTCTGAAACACTCTTTTTGTATTCCAGTTAAGTTCTATACCCAAATTAATGGGATGAATGCCATATTTAGCTTCAGAATATTATTCAGACTTTCTGTAATTGAGCCTAGGCCTATCACATCAATTTAGATTTTTAGCCTTATTTTTCCATCTATATTGGCTAATTGGATTCAAATTAAGTTAATTACTGGATTCCTATGGCCTTTTAATTTTGTCTCTTCCCCTTATTACTTGTCTCCTAAGCACAGTAATTTAACTTTCCATCGCCTTGAAGAAAGGAAATGAGCTTTTTATGAACAAATGTTTCCTGGAATGTGGTCAGTGCAACTCAATAGGGGGAAAGATGCAGAATAAAACATTGAATTCTTAAAGGAATTCATTGTCCAATTGCTTATTTCTTTTAAGTTTGAACATGAAATTGCTGTGCCAGTCATCGCAGTCACAGGAGATAACTAAAATTATGTCAATTATGTAATTGTAAAATTATGCAAACCCCACTATATCCTATTCTTTCTATTAGCCTATAAGGTAAATGAAGATGACTCTATGGGGTACATGAATTACAAGGCAAAGCAAGAAAATGCTAACCTCTGACTCTGAAACGCTAAGACTACTTTAGTCACACCTTCTTCTAGGGTTCATTTTGATAAGAAAAAAAAAAAAAATTCCTCTTATTTGTGGTTTTAATTTAAGTACATCTAGCAGAACTTAAAAACAACATGAGATCTTCTGTGGTGTGGACCAGGGATGTGCTACTGTTTAACTCATTACAAGCAGGGTGAATAGAGCATTGAAATAATACTGCCCACCTGAAGGAGAAGGGGACACATTTCAGGTTTTAAAATAGTTCTCCCTCATGTGCATACACACTTTTTTTCCCCACTCATTTCTTTTATCTTCCTTATCACCTTCCTTTTCCTGCCATCTTTCGCTTTATACACAAAGAGGAAGAATGTGTTAACTCGCCTATGCAGCAAAGTTCCATCATTTATAAAGTTAACTTGTTCATGCTGGAAGAGAATAATCCAGGAGATATAAATTGTGTGGGTGACTGTGGATCCAGTCCATAAACATATGCTCCAGATTTAGCAGTAAAATGGGGAAGTACAATTTACTATTTTCTCATGATGTCTCAATTCCCTTTATGTCTTGTAACATGAATGTAATGCTGAGTTGAGTATGAATTCTTAAAGATATGTATGCTTCATATAAAATATACCTAAAGATAAATCCGCCACTTTGCTGGGGGCCTAGTTAAGGACAGTAGTCTGTTCAGTGATAGAGAGAAAAAACTTGAATACAACATGGAATTCTTGAGTGGAAGAATATGGTATGTCAGTCTTCAAAAAGACATACAAATATTGTTTACTGTAATTTACAGTAAAGTAAAGGATTTTCAAAGATACTTATGAGAACTTAAGAGCCTCATCATCTCCACTGTATCATTTTCACTGTCACTTCTTGACCCTAATGATACAGGTATAGGGGTTTGTAAGCCTTATCTAAGGTATTCAAAAAAGAGTTTTATAAGAACAAAAATAGGAAAAAAAGCATAACCTTTCAACAATGATGGAATATTTAATAACTCCACCTCAATATAATGATGCACTTTTAGTCAAAAATAATGGATGATGTCTAGAAATTATTTACTGTGTGCTAGGCACATTACACATATTAATGTAGTATAATTCTTAATATCCATTGTATTTCATCTAAAATATTATATTTATATATATTTAGTTTAACTACTCATGGATATATTTTGTGATTTAGGAATATATCCAGTAGAAGAAAATTTTAGAAGACAGTAACAAAAGTGTATGTAACAATATAAGTGAAATGTTAGAATGATTTCTTTTATTTTTAATTTAGAAAATTATATTAATTTCAGGTATACACCATGGTGACTCAGTATTTTTACAGATTATACTCCCTTAAAGGTTATTACAGGCTAGTGGATATAATCCCCTGTGCTATACAATATATCCATGTTGCTTATCTGTTTTATACATATTACTTTATACCTTTCAATCCCATACTGCTAGTTGGTCTGCCCCCCTTCCCTCTCCTATTTGTTAACCAACAGTTTGTTTTCTGTATCTGTGAATCAGTTTTTATTTACACTCATGTTCACTTGTATTTATACTCAGACGTTTTACACTGGTAATCACTCGTATTATTTTTTTAAGATTCCACAGACATGTAAATGGTAACACACTATTTGTCTTTCTCTACCTGACTTATTTCACGTGTAATATTTTCTATGTCCATCTACTTTGCTGAAAATGTCATAATTTCACTCTTTTTATGCCTAAGACCCATTGTATGTATATATGCCACATCTTTATCCACGCAGGGCACTTATGTCATATCCATGTTTTGGCTATTATAAATAACGCTACTGTGAACGCTGGGGTACAGGTATCTTTTTGACTTAGAGTTTTTGTTTTTTCTGGTTATATGCCCATGGATAAGATTGCTTATCTCATATGATAATGTACTTTTAGTTTTTGAGGACCCTCCATAGTTTTCGCAGTGGCTTCCGCAGTTTACATTCCCACCAGCAGTGTACAAGTTCACTTCTCTTCACCTCTTAACATTTGTTCTCTGTAGAATTTCTGATGATAGCCATTCTGAGAGGTGTGAGGTGATACTTCATTATTGTTTTGATTTACATTTCTCTAATAACTGGCAATGTTGAACATCTTTTCATATATCTGTTATCCATCTGTATATCTTTGAAAAAATGTCTATTCAGGTCTTCTACCCATTTTTTTATATAGTTGTATGAGAGGTGTCTGTTTATTCTGGTTATTAACTTCTTATTGCTCATGTCATTTGCAAATATTTTCTCTCATTCCATAGGCCAACTTTCATTTTGTCTATGGTTTCCAGTGCTAGGCAAAAGCTTTTTAAGTTTAATTCAGTCCTATTTATTTATTTTTGCTTTTGTTTCATTTGCCTTAGGAGACAAATCCAAAAATATATTCCTACAATTTATATCAAAGAGTGTTCTGCCTGTGTTCTCTTTTAAGAATTTTATGGTGTCATATCTTACATTTATGTTTTTAATCCATTCCAAATTTATTTTTATATATGGTGTGAGGAAGTGTTCTAATCTCATTCTTTTATATGTAGCTGTCCAGTTTTCCCAGCACCACTTGTTGAAGAGACTGTGCTTCCTCCATTGTACGTTCTTGCCTACTTCATCAAAGATTTATTGACCATAGGTGTGTGGGTTTATTTCTGAGCTCTTTATTTCATTCCATTCATCTATGGATCTGATTTTGCACCAGTACCTCACTATATTTTTTTCATGAAGTTACCGTTGATGTACAATATTATATAAGTTTTGGTGTACAACATAGTGTTTCATTGTTTTTAAAGGATATACTGTATTTATAGTTACTATAAAATATTGGCTCTATTCATTGTTTTAAAATATATCCTTGTAGTTTATTTATTTTATACATAGTACATTGTACCTCTTAATTCCCTACGCCTGTGTTGCCCCTCCTCACTTCCATCTCCCCCAGGTATCCCCTAGTTTGTCCTCTGTATCTGTGAGTCTGTTTCTCTTTTGTTATATTCACTATTTTTTCTAAATTAATTAGATTTCATTTGTAAGTGATCATGTATGGTATTTGTCTGTCTCTATCTGTCTTACTTTCTTAACTATAATACCCTCCAAGACCATCTGTGTTATTTCACATGGCAAAATTTCATACTTTTATGACTAATATTCCATTGTATGTATAAAATTCCATACGCACACGGCTTACTGAAGGGACTGTCTATTCTTCATTGTATATTCTTGCCTTTGTCATAGATTAATTGGCAATAAGTATGTAGGTTTAATTCTGGGCTCTCTCTTCTGTTCCATTGGTTCATGTATTTGTTTTTGTGCCAGTATGATATTTTAATTACCAAGCTTGCAGTATGGTCTGAAGTCTGGGAGCATGATACCTCCAGCTTTATTCTTTCTTCTCAAGATTCTTTTGACAGTTCAGGATCTTTTGTGGTTTTATATGAATTTTAGGATTACTTTTCTAGTTCTGTGAAAAATGTCATGGGTATTTTGATAAGGAGTCCTTTAAACCTGCATATTGTTTTAAGTAGTATGGACATTTTAAAGTGTTACTTCTTACAATCCAATAGCACAGGATATCTTTCCATTTCTTTGCATCATCTTCATCTCCTTTATCAGTGTTTTATAGTTTTCAGTGTATTAAGCATTTTACCTCCTAGCCTAAGTTTATTCTTTGGTATTGATAAATTTTTACACTGGATTTTTTTTCACTCTCTTTCTGATATTTCATTATTAGAGTCTAGAAAAGTAACATATTTTTGGGTGTATCCCTTTCAGTTCAGTTCAGTCGTGTCCGACTCTTTGTGACCCCATGGACTGCAGCACACCAGGCTTGCCTGTTCATCACCAACTCTCAGGGCTTGCCCAAACTCATGTCCAGTGAGTCCGTGATGCCATCCAACCATCTCATCCTCTGTCGTCCCATTCTCCTCCCACCTTCAACCTTTCCCAGCATCAGGGTCTTTTCCAATGAGTCGATTCTTCACTTCAGGTGGCTAAGGTATTGGAGTTTCAGCTTCAGCATCAGTCCTTCTAATAAATATTCAGGACTGATTTCCTTTAGGATGGACTGGTTGGATCTCCATGCAGTCCAAGAGACTCTCAGGAGTCTTCTTCAATACCACAGTTCAGAAGCATCAATTCTTTGGCTGTCAGCTTTCTTTAGGGTCCAACTCTCACATCCATACATTACTACTGGAAAAACCATAGCTTTGACTAGACAGACTTTTGTTGGCAAAGTAATGTCTCTGCTTTTTAATATGCTGTCTAAGTTTGTCATAGCTTTTTTTCCAAGGAGCAAGCTTCTTTTAATTTCATGGCTGTAGGCACCATCTGCATCTGATTTTGGAGCCCAAGGAAATAAAGTCTGTCTGTTTCTACTTTTTCTCCATCTGTGCCTTGAAGTGATAGGATAGGATGCCATGATTTTGGTTTTTTGAATGTTGAATTTTAGGTGTATTCCTCTAGTATCATTAAACTTTGCTGAATTCATTTATTAATTCTAATAGTTTTGCAATCAAAACTTCATAGCCTTCCTTATAAAATCATCCCATCATCAGATAATGATAGTTTTACTTCTCTTCCAATTTGGATGCCTTTAATTTCTTTTTCTTGTCTGATTTCTGTGGCTAGTACTTCCAATACTATCTTAAATTAAAGTGATTAGACTGGGCATTCTTATCTTATTCCTGAATTTAAAGGAAAGACTTTCAGCTTCTTACAGTTGAGCATGATGTTAGCTGTAACTTTGACATAAATGGTCTTAATTATGTTGCAATATGTTCCCTCTGTACTCACTTTGATGAGAATTTTTGGCATGAATGGATGCTGATTTTGTTAAATACTTTTTCTCCATCTATTGAGGTGGTCATGTCAATATTATTCTTCCTTTTGTAAATGTGGTGTTTCACACGTTGATTTACTTAAAGATATTGAACCATCCTTGTGACCCTGGAATAAACTGACTTGAGCATAGCATATTATTCTTTTTATGTGTTGTCTGTTCATTCCGCTTATATTTTGCTGAGTATTTTTACATGTATATTCATTAAAGGTATTGACCTGTAGTTTTCTTTTTCTTTTTTTCCTATTTTTTCTTGTTGTTGTTGTCTTTATCTGGTTTTGTTATCAGGATAATGGTGGCCTCATGGGATGAATTTGAGAGTGTTCCCTATTCTTCAGGTTTTTGGAAAAGATTGAGAAGGATTGGTATTAGTTCTTTTTATGTTTGATAGAATTTCCCTGTAAAGCCACCTGGTCCTGGATTTCTGTTTGCTGGGAGGTTTTCTCACTTTTTTATTTTATTTTTTCTTTTTTTTCCTTCTTTTTAATTAAAGTATAGTGTTTTTACAGTGTTACATTAGTTTCAGGTATATAACAAAATGATTCAGTTTTCAGATTCTTTTCCATTTGGATTATTACAAGATATTGAATATGTTCAATATATTTTCAGGTAATTTTCCAGTATAAGTTATGACAAGATGTTGCATACAGTTATCTATGCTATATAGTAGGTCCTTGTTATTTATTTCTTATAAAGTAGTGTATATCTGTTAATCCCAAAATCCTAATTTATGCTTCCTCCACTGCTTGCTTTCCTCTTTGATAACTGTTAATTTTTTTTCTTTCCTATGAGTCTGTTTGTTTTATAAATAAGTTTATTTAACTCTCATTTTTTGGATTACACATATAAATAATTATATGATTTTTCTCTTTCTGACTTAATTCACTTTGTATGATAATCTCTAGGTCCATCAATGGTATTATTTTATTCTTTTTTATGACATATCCCATTTTTTTTACTGATATATATACGTACATACATACATACATACATATACTAGGAGTTTTTTTATTAGAAACATAATTTTACTGCTAGTGATGTTTCTAATCATATTGTGTATTTCTCTTGATTCAGTCTTGACAGGTTGTATTTTTCTAGAAATTCATCCATTTCTTCTAGGTTGTCCAACTTGTAAGCATTTATTCATATTTTCTTAGGATTTTTTCATCTCTGTGGTATTGGTTGTGATTCCTCCTCTTTCATTACTTATTTAGTTTGTTTGGGTCCTCTCTATTTTCTTCTTTGTGAATCTGGGTAAGTGTTGATCAAAAACCAACTCTTGGTTTTATTGATCTTTTTCTATTTTTAAAATCTCTATTCTATTCATTTCCTCTCTGATCATTCTTATTTCCTTTGTTCTGCAGACTTTGGACTTTATTTCTTCTTTTCTGATTCCTTTAGGTGCTGATTTAGGTAGTTTGAGATTTTTCTTATTTCTTGAGGAAGGAATGTGTGGCTATAAACTTCCTTCTTAGAACTGCTTTTGCTGCATCCTGTAGATTTGAAAGTGTGTGTTTCATTTTCTTGAGGTATTTTCTGATTTCCTCTTTGATTATGTGATTGGCCTGTTGGTTTTTTAGTAGCATATTTTCCAATTTATTCATGTTTTTTCTTCTCCCACTTTGTTTTCTTAATTGACTTTTAGCTTCATACTGTGTGTTGGCTACTCAGTTGTGTCCAACTCATTGCAAGACTATAGTCCTCCAGTCTCCTCCATCCATGGGATTTTCTAGGCAAGAATACTGGAGTGTGTTGCCATTTCCTTCTCCTGGAGATCTTCCCAGCCTGGGGATTGAACTCAGGTCTCCCACATTGCAGGCAGACTCATTACTCTCTGAGTCACTAGGGAAGCTAGTTTCATGTTATTTTGGTTAGAAAAAATACTTAATATAATTTCTATTCCCTTTTATTTTTTGAAAGGTTTTTGTGGCCTAGCATGTGATCTATCCTGGAGAATAATTCAGGTACACTTGAAAAGAATGTGCCTTCTGCTATTTGTAGGTTTAAGCCCAGCTGGTCTCTTGTGTCATTTGTAAACACTGTTGTATTATTTATTTTTGTCTGGATGATTGGTCCATTGATGTCACTGTGCTGTTTAAGTCCCCTACTATTATAGTGTTAATATTATTGTTAGCTTCTCCCCTTCTGTCAGTTAGTATTGTTTATAATATTTAGGTGCTCTTGTAGGAGTGAAAATATATTAACAAATGTAATATTCTCTTCTTGTCTTGATCCCTTTATCATTATATAAAGCCCTTCTTTGTCTTATGCCTTTGTGTTAGCCTTTGTATTAGTTTATTTTTACTTAAGAGTTTTCTACCCCGATCTTTCTTCCTTCCATTTGTGTGAATTGTCATTTTTCCATCCTCTCACTTTCAGTCTGTGTGTGTTTTTAGTCCTGAATTGAGTCTTTTATAGGCAGCATATTGAGGTCTTGTTATTTTATCCAATCAGCTATCCAGTGTCTTTTGATCAGAGTATTTAGTCCATTGACATATAAAGTAATTATTGGTAGGTATATACTTATCATTATCAATGGCTTCCCAAGTTGCTCAGTGGAAGAGTCCACCTGCCAAGCAGATGCAGGTTTGATCCCTGATTTAGGAAGGAAATGGCAACCCACTGTAGTGCCCTTGTCTGAGAAATTCCATGGATAGAGGAGCCTAGTCCATGGGGCCACAGAGAGTCAGACCCAACTTAGTGGCTACAACAACAACGATGTACTCATCAGCATGAGTTACTTTTCCAGTTGCTTTTATTGCTCTCTGTTCATTTCTGTTTCTTTTTTTTTTTTTTTTTCATTTCTGTTTCTTTCTCCCTCTTCCCTTGGGATCTGAATGATGATTTTCTCTAGTAGTATGCTTATGTTAATTTCTTTTTGTGTTTGGTGTATCTATTTTAGATTTGTTAACTTGTGTTACCATGGGATTCATATACATTGACCTATAATTATATCTACTTGTTTTAAACTCAGCCATTTATCAAAGACTTTCTAAAAGATCTACATTTTTTACTTCCTTCCCCACCTTTTGTGTTTTTATTTGTCATATTTTACATCTTCATGCTTATCTCTTAACTGTTTATTCTAGTTATTTTTGTCTTTCAATCTATGCCTTGGATTATTTAATTGGTTGACCCTGAATTCTTACTACATACTTGCCTTTCTCTGTGAAATTTTCCTTTTCTGACAGATTTTTCTATTTAAAGAAGACTCTTCTGCATTTATTTTAGGGTAGGTTTAATATTGATGTATTCCTTTAGATTTTCCTTGTCTGAGAAGTTCCTTATCTCCCTCTTGTTCTAAATGATAATCTTGCTTTGTAGTGTATCCTAGGTTGCAGAATTTTTGCTTTCAGTACATTGAAAAGTTTGGCTTAAAAAGTCAGCATTCAAAAAAGAAAGATCATGAGATCCAGTCCCATCACTTAGATGGGCAAACAGTGTAAATAGTGATAGACTTTATTTTTGGGGCTCCAAAATCGCTACAGATGGTGACTGCAGCCATGAAATTTAGACGCTTGCTCCTTGGAAGAAAAGCTGTGACCAACCTAGACAGCATATTAAAAAGCAGAGACATTACTTTGCCAACAAAGGTCCATCTAGTCAAAACTATGGACTTTCCAGTAGTCATGTATGGATGTGGCCGTTGGACTATATAGAAAGCTGAGCACCGAAGAATTGATGCTTTTGAACTGTAGTGTTGGAGAAAACTCTGGAGAGTCCTTGGATTGCAAGGAGATCCAACCAGTTCATCCTAAAGGAAATCAGTCCTGAATATTCATTGGACGGACTGATACTGAAGCTGAAACTCCATTACTTTGGCCACCTGATGTGAAGAACTGACTCCTTTGAAAAGACCCTGATGCTGGGAAAGATTGAAAGCAGGAGGAGAAGGGGACAACAGAGGATGAGATGGTTGGATGGCATCACCGACTCGATGGATGTGAGTTTGAGCAAGCTCTGGGAGCTGGTGATGGACAAGGAGACCTGGCATGCTGCAGTCCATGGGGTCGCAAGAGTTGGACACAGTGACTAAATTGAGCTGAACTGAACTTTGAATATATTATGCCATTACTTTCTTGCCTGAAAAGTTTCTGCAAAGAAATTAACTGATGGCTTCATAGGGATTCCTGTGTATGAGTCTTTGTTTTTTTTCTCCTGCTACCTTTAGAATTCTCTCTTTATATTTAACTTTTGCTATTTTAATTCTGATACATCTTGGTGTGGGTCTGAGTGCATTAGTTTGGTACACTCTGTGCTTCCTGTACCTGGACATCTGTTTCCTTCTTCAGAGTTAGAAAGTTATCAAGCCTGATTTCCTCAAATGCATTTTCTTATCCCCTACCCTTTTTCTTCTCCTTCTGGAACTCTTAAAATATGAATATTGGGATGCTTAATGTTATTTGAGTGATCTCTTACATTGCTTTCATTTTTATAAGTTTCTTTTTCTTTCTGCTTTCTGATTGGGAGATTTCCATTGTTCTATTTTCTAGGTCCTTATTCATTCTTCTATATTGTTTAGTCTGCTATTCATTCCTCTTACTGTGTTCCTTAGCTATTTAATTACCCATTTCTGATTTTTTTTTAAATTTACTGACTCCTTATTAACATAATCAGTGTTTAGATCAATTCTTTTCCTTAATTCAGTTAACATTTATATTACCAGTTTTTGAATTTTTCATCTGGTAAATTGTTGATTTCTGTTTCATTTTTTTAAAATGATTTTTCTCTTGCTCTTTCAATGGAGAGTAGTTTCTCTACATGTTCATGTTGCTTTGACTTTATCTGTCTCTATGAATTTAGGTGAAACAGTTACCTATTACAACCTTAAAGGGTATTCTTGTGTGGCAGTGTTCCTATACAGACTACATGTGCCCCGTGCCTTTAATGGGAGGGCTGGGTTTAACATGGTTGCACTCACATCTTTCCTCCCAGTGTGCTGACAGCAGTCACCCAGGAGGCTGTAGATGGATGCGCTAGAGCAGGCTGCAGATATGAGGTGAGACTTCTCTGCTCAGCACTCAGTCGGGAGTGGGGTCTGATTCCAAATTGCTGGAATAGAAGTCCTCAGGTTCAGACGTTAGTTGGTCCTGTTCCATTTAAGTGTATGTTTTCAGTCTCTCTACACTGGGATCTTTGCCCAAGAGAAGGGGACTGCTGAAATAAGTGGGAAATAATTACCAACAGAGATCCATTGAGCTGCCAGTGTAGGCAGCTATGCTCTGCTCAAATGCAACCTTGCATGTCTCTCATAGTTCATGCCCCCAGCCCTCACTGCTTACTCCCTGTTGTGGAACCATTCTTCAAGCCATGTAGAGACCAATGTGGATTCTCAATGTGTGTCTGGAATTCTTAACTATGGTAAAGCAGCTGCTATTAGAGATCTGGGCTGCTTCTGAGGCTATGTCTAAGTAAGAACCAACAATGGCCACCACTCCCCATGCCTGCCCCCCGCCCCAGGCTCTGCCCTGGGGGTTCAGTCTTCTTCCTGGTCCTCACAGCCCCAGATCCAGTGCACTCTGTGGTGTGGAGTGAGCAGGGCTGGAGTGTTTGCTCAGGCTGGGGTGCACAGTGAATCTGTCGTGAGAAAGCTGGCATCTTCTAGAGCAGACCTCTCTGCATCCTGCCTTGGGCTCATCAGCGCACTGCTCATGAGCACAGTCCAGGCTTCTCCAGTCTTTCTGTCTGACTCAGTAGTCCTCCAAACAGCCAAGGGGTCCTGTCTCCTCCTTGTAGGGCTCCAGGACTGGAACACACAGTCTGGATCTCACCCTGCTCACTCCCATGGCAGGCATCTACTCCTGTGTTCTCCCTCTTCCTCTCAGTCCCCTCCCAGGGACAGAGTTCCTAACCTAATCACTGTTCTTCACTTCTTACCTAAGTACATTGTGTATCCTTCTTAGAGCTTGGTGGCATAGGAATCCTGCCAGTTTCCAATTATTTTTCAGTAAGGATAGTTCCATATGTAGTTGTATTTTTCATGTGTTTGTGGGGGATGATGAGTTCCATATCCTCTTACTTGCCATCTTGATTGCCCTCCATGGAATGATTTTTTTTTTTAATGTTGTATTTTCTAATTTTTATAAACTGGAGGTATTGCTTCATTTGGGCCTTTAATTAATAGATTCTCTAACTGTGTGCTGTCATTAGAATAGCCAGCAGCCACATGCATTTTACTTAAAATTAATTGAAATTAAGTAAAATTTTAAATTCACTTCCTTAATAGCACTTGTCACATTTCCAGTAGTCAATAATCACAGGTGGTTTGTGTCTCTTTCATATTGGACTGAACAAATATGAAACATCTTCATCATCACACAATGTTCTATTGGACCGTTGCTGCCTAACTCTTGTATTAAAGGTTGTAGTCCAACAGTAGTTCCCTGTAGAAACAGTAAAACGTCTCCATTCTGCTAGTCATAGCAGTGGAATTGTTATATCTCTTCCTGCATGCTTGTGGTAGGCAGTTAAGATTCTGAAATGGGTACCCCTCTTTGGGCATAGCTTAAAGTCTGTCTGTCAAGACTGACTGAAGTTTAACCGTGTTCTTTCCAAGTACTTGATTACCTCACACCTGTCAGAATGGCTGTTGTCAAAAAGACCACAAATAGCAAATGTTTACAAGGATGTATAGAGAAGGGAACCCTTGTATACTGTTGGTAGGGATGTAAACTGGAGAAAACAGCATGGAGGTTCCTCAAAAACCTGAAAATACAACTACCATATGAACCATATGAATCAGCAGTTCTACTCCTGGATGTATATCCAGAAAAACCCAAAAACACTAATTTGAAAAGATACATGCACCCCAATGTTCATAGCAACACTATTTAGAATAGCCAACATATGGGAGCAACCTAAATGTCCATCAATAGAAAATTATATTAAGAAGATGTGGTATATATATACAGTGAAATACTCAGTTCAGTTCATTAGCTTAGTCGTGTCTGACTGTTTGCAACCCCATGGACTGCAGCATGCCAGGCCTCCCTGTCCGTCACTAACTCCCGGAGTTTACTCAAACTCACGTCCATTGAGTCGGTGATGCCATCCAACCATCTCATCCTCTGTCATCCCCTTCTCCCGCCTTCAATCTTTCCCAGCATCAGGGTCTTTTCAAATGAGTCAGTTCTTCGCATCAGGTGGCCAAAGTACGAACAGTATGAAAAGTGAAATATTACTCAGCCTTTAAACAAGAATGAAATACTGCCATTTGCTGCAACATGGATGGACCTAGACGATATTACCCTTTAGTGAAATTACTTAGAGAAAAACAAATCCTATGTAATATCAAACTTATATATGGAATCTGAAAAATAATTTAAAAAAATGAATGTGCATTCAAAACAGAAACAAACTCATAGGTATAGACAATAATATTATGGTTAGCAAAGGAAAGAGGGAAGAGTAGGGATTGGACAGTTAAG
The DNA here is from genome assembly GCF_023699985.2 of Odocoileus virginianus. NCBI lineage: Eukaryota > Metazoa > Chordata > Mammalia > Artiodactyla > Cervidae > Odocoileus > Odocoileus virginianus. Next base: position 37,937,175 of record NC_069697.1, read on the forward strand.
GATATGGTATTAATAGATACAAACTAATGTATTTAAAATAGATAGGCAACAGGATAGATTGTATCACACGGAATTATATTCAGTATCTTATATTAACCTGACCTGCCTCTTGAGAAACCTGTATGCAGTCCAGGAAGCAACAGCTAGAACTGGACATGGAACAACAGACTGGTTCCAAATAGGAGAAGGAGTATGTCAAGGCTATATATTGCCTCCCTGCTTATTATTTAACTTATATGCAGAGTACATCATGAGAAACGCTGTGCTGGGTGAAGCACAAGCTGGAATCAAGGTTGCTAGGAGAAATATTAATAACCTCAGATATGCAGATGACACCACCCTTATGGCAGAAAGTGAAGAACTAAAAAGCCTCTTGATGAAAGTGAAAGAGGAGAGTGACAAAGTTGGCTTAAAGCTCAACATTCAGAAAACTAAGATCATGGCATCCGGTCCCATCACTTCATGGCAAATAGACGGGGAAACAGTGGAAACAGTGGCTGACTATTTTCCTGGGCTTCAAAATCACATAGATGGTGATTGCAGCAATGAAATTAAAAGATGCTTACTCCTTGGAAGAAAAGTTATGACCAACCTAGACAGCATATTAAAAAGCAGAGACATTATTTTGCCGACAAAAGTCCATCTAGTAAAGGCTATTGTTTTTCCAGTAGTCGTTAATGGATATGAGAGTTGGACTATAAAGAAAGCTGGGTGAAGAAGAATTGATGCTTTTGAACTGTGGTGTTGGAGAAGACTCTTGAGAGTCCCTTGGACTGCAAGGAGATCCAACCAGTCCATCCTAGGGGAGATCTGTCCTGGGTGTTCATTGGAAGGACTGATGTTGAAGCTGAAATTCCAACACTTTGGCCACCTGATGTGAGGAGCTGACTCATTTGACAAGACCCTGATGCTGGGAAAGATTGAGGGCAGGAGAAGAAGGGGACGACAGAGGATGAGATGGCTGGATGGCATCACCAACTCAATGGACATGAGTTTGGGTAAACTCCAGAAGTTGGTGATGGACAGGGAGGCCTGGCGTGCTATGGTTCATGGGGTCGCAAAGAGTCGGACACGACTGAGCCACTCAACTGAACTGAATTAACCTGTGGAGTTTAATCTGCATGAGAGTACTGAGTCACTGTGCTATACACCTGAAACTAACACAGTATTACACATCAATTCTACTTCCATTCTTTTAAAATAAAAATAATAAAGTATTTGAACTAGTCTCTTTGTTTTAAATTTGTGCAGTTCATGGGGTCACAAAGAGTCATATACAACTTAGGAACCGAACAACGACAACATTATACAGATAAAACTGTCACCATCCTATTCTTTTAATGGATGGAAAGTTGGGTCCCAGAAAGACTACCCAAAAGGCATAGTCTATTCCAGAGGACTCTTTATTCACAGGAATATTCGTACAGAAATAGCAATATCAATTGCTTGCTCTCATGAAAATAAGCATTGAACTAAGGGCTGGAAATTGTTGTCTATTCTTCAGTTTTTTTTTCTTTTTCTTTTACTACCCCATCTTTGTGGTTAAGATAAATGAAGATGTACATTACATATCCACTTCACCATATAGCAAGCTGAAATTCCAATAAAAAAACAAACAAAAACATGAGTATTTTTCCCGCATATAACTTGATTATAACAATTATAAAAGCTGTTATAATATTTTAAAGTCACTATTGGCAAGATAATGTTTCTCGATAAAAGTGTATGTAACTTTATAAGCTTTTGATTATATGAAAATCTAGTAAATATGAAGTGCCAGCTGTTTTCCTGGGATATACTGAGTAGTACCTGGAGTCTTTTCTCCAGGTACTTTGAGTGTACTTAATTCTGTTGAGCACTATTATTTTCTTCTGGAAATCACACTTTGGAAAATACATGTAACTTTAGCAGTTTAGTCACATGCTGAGGTATATCCAGGAGGGGCATATCCACCACCACCTATCACTTAGTGTTCTGCTGACGATGATTGCAATTCCTTCTGTTTCCTTCGGGTTTAGTGGTTTTTAAGCACAGGTGTAGTAGGGTTTGCTCACCAGTTTTCCTTATAGCAGTAGTTTGGATAATCCTTATTAGAAGTGTGTGGTTTCATCTGTTTTTTGTTGTTGTTTTTTCCTTGCTTCTCTTTCCGTCTCTTTCCCTTTTGCTTGCTTTTGTCTATCTTTATCTTTGTCATATATCCCTGCCTTCTTCCCTAATCTTTACATATGTTTTACTTTTATTTTTTTTTTATTGCCAATTAAGGCCAGTATTTTCCCATAAGCCTAGCTAGTCCTTTGGACTGACCTTGAACTTAATGATTGTTGATGTCTGCTTTAGTTGTTTGCTCTGACTCTAAAATTATACCTTTACAGTAGAAAAGAAAAAAAAAGTCAATTTAATTTTATTTTGTTCTTTTATCATTTCAGTGTTAGAAATTTTAATCTGTCTCAAGTATGGTCTAGGTTTATGATTCCAATATCTAAGCTAAGTCAATTCAGCAGGACAAATTATTTTTGTAGACCTGAAGGCTAGTTTTATCTCTTCTTGACATTCTTTTCTTACATCAAGCAAATCTTTTCCTTAAGGGTTTTAGTAACTTATGTGTCTGGATGTTGATTATGGCTTGGAAAAAATTTCTACAAAAAATATTTTTGTTATCTACTTTTATTCATCATGTTCTGAATGTTCTGTTAATCAAAGTGAAAATGTGTATAACTAGTATTTGATAAATTAGAATTAAGCAATGTCAAGCAAAATAAAATTTTAACTCAAAAGCTGTGATGGTCATATTTTTACTGATAACAAATTGAAGACATTTCAAGCCTTTCAGAGTCCTTCATTTTCATATTAGTTAATATTGCTGCTACTGTATGCATAGACTTAGTGAAATGGTACTGTAGCTTGTACCATCCTGGTATGATCATGCTTACTAAATGTTGGCAAAAGCATTTATTAAAATGTCTTAAGCATTTACCAAGTGCTTGCCAAGTTATGTTCTTGTTGTTGTTCAGTCGCTCAGTCATGTTCCCATCTTTGCAACCCCAAGGAGTGCAGAACACCAGGCTTTTTTGTCCTTCACCACCTCCCAGAGCTTGCTCAAACTCATGTCTATTGAGTCAGTTATGCCATCCAACCATCTCGTCCTGTCATTCACTTCTCCTTCTGCCTTCAATCTTTCCCAGCTTCAGAGTCTTTTTTAACGAGTCGTCTCTTCCCATCAGGTGGCCAAAGTACTGGAGCTTCAGTTTAAGCATCAGACATTCTAATGAAAATTTAGGATTTATTTCCTTTAGGATTGACTGGTTTGACCTCCCAGCTGTCGAAGGGACTCTCAAGAGTCTTCTCCATCACCACAGTTCAAAAGTATCAATTCTTCGGCACTCAGTTTTCTTTATGGTCCAGCTCTCACATGCATACCTGACTACTGGAAAAACCATAGCTTTGACTAGATGGACCTTTGTTGGAAAAGTTATGTCTCTGCATTTTAATATGCTCTCTAGGTTTGTAGTAGCTTTTCTTCCAAGGAGCAAGTGTCTTTTAATTTCATGGCTGCAATCACCATCTGCAGTGCTTTTGGAACCCATTAAATTAGTCTGTCACTGTTTCCATTGTTTCCCCATCTATTTGCCATGAAGTGATGGGACTGGATGCCATGATCGTTGTTTCATGAGTGTTGAGTTTTAAGCCCACTTTTTCACTCTCCCCTTTTCACTTTCATCGAGAGACTCTTCAGTTCCTCTTCACTTTCTGCCAGAAGGGTGCTGTCATCTACACATCTGAGGTGATCGATTTTCTCCCGGAAGTCTTGATTCGCACTTGTGCTTCATCCAGCCCAGCATTTCGCAGGATGTACTCTGCATAATGAAAGTGATAGTCACTCAGTCATGTCTGACTCTTTGCAACCCCATAGACTATATAGTCCATGGAATTCTCCAGGTCAGAATACTGGAGTGGGTAGCTGTTCCCTTCTCAGGGGATCTTCCCAACTCAGGGACTAAACCTGGGTCTCCCACATTGCAGTCAGTCTTTACCAGCTGAACTAGAAGTAAATTAAGCAGGGTGACAGTTTACAGTCTTGACATACTCCTTTCCTGATTTGGAGACATTGTTTTATGTCCATTGTTCCATATCCAGTTCTAACAGTTGCTTCTTGACCTGCATACAGGTTTCTCAGGAGGCAGGAAAGGTGCGCCAGTGTTCCCATTTCTATAAGAATTTTCTACAGTTTGCTGTGATTGTTTTCCCTAATTTCTTCAATTTAAGTATGAGTTTTAGGATAAGGAGTGTTACCATTTTTTCAATATTTTTGTTACTCCTTATAATATTAACATCTGAATGTGTCAGTTGTAAAAATAACTTACCTTTTTCCAAAAAGAGTGGATTGACTATGTTTTCAGTTATTAGCATTTTGAAGATATTATTTTGTGGGCTTAAAGTAAATTGCAGGAAATTTGTTTCTTTTAAATTTAGTTAAATAACATGAAGACTTTAAAACCAGGCCCAGCTCTCCTCCCATAAATAAAATCTTTCACCATCCCCCCAAAAGCACATAATATTTAATATTCAAAAGATTAGTCTAATTAGAATATGACTTTTTACTTTTAAATTGACCCTAAATTTTATTTTTATTATAACTCTATATTTTCAAATAAATAATTTATTTTTATAAAATAGATATAGATAAAATTTATTATAAAAAAAAATCTACTTAAAATGCCATAAAGCATTTGGCCAGCCTAACTTAAATAACTTAATATGGTTTTGCTTTCTTATCCTATATAACTCTCATTGGTTTCTCTTATTTAATATCACGGACTGTCTTTCTCAGTAGAGAATATGCAAAATGTACATTAATGTGGTTTTAATTTTGATGATATGGTAATTGAATTCAATTAATTAAATTTAGAGTAACTTAGATTGTAATATCAAAATTAGAATCTAGTAAAAATTTTTAATTATATTTTTTTATTATAAAATTTGGCAAAGTATCAGTATAATGTCAGAATTTGCATTCTTTTTCTTTGCAAACTTGATGATGCCCTACATCTTTCAGTTCAGTCCCTCAGTCATGTCTGACTCTTTGTGACCCCATGGACTGCAGCTCAGCAGGCTTCCCTGTCCATCACCAACTCCCAGAGCTTGGTTAAACTCATGTGCATCAATTCAGAGATGCCATCCAAACACCTCATCCTGTGTCATCCCCGTCTTCTCCTGCTCTGTCTTTCCCAGCACCAGAGTCTTTTCCAGTGAGTCAGTTCTTTGCATCAGGTGGCCAAAGTATTGGAATTTCAGCATCAGCATAAGTCCTTCCAGTGAATGTTCAGGACTGATTTCCTTTAGGATTGACTGGTTTAATTTCCTTGCAGTCCCAGGGACTCTCAAGAGTCTTCTCCAACATCACAGTTCAAAATCATCAGTTCAACAGTGCTCAGCTTTCTTTATGGTCCAACTCTCACATCTATGCATCCATATATGACCACAGGAAAAACCATTGCTTTGACTAGATGAACCTTCCTCAGAAAAGTAATGTCTCTGTTCTTTAATTGCTGTCTAGGTTGGTCATGACTTTTCTTCCAAGGAGCAAGTATCTTTTAATTTAATGGCTGCAGTCACTATCTGCAGTGATTTTGGAGCCCCAAAAAATAAAGTCTGTCCCTTTTTCCATTGTTTCCCCATATATTTGCCATGAATTGATGGAACCAGAGGCCACGGTCTTCATTTTTTGAATGTTGAGCTCTAAGCCAACTTTTTCACTCTTCACTCTCCTCTTTCATTTTCATCAAGAGGCTCTTTAGTTCTTCCTCCTTTTCTGCCATAAGGGTGATGTCATCTATGTATCTAACATTATTGATATTTCTCCCGGCAATCGGGATACCAACTTGTGCTTCCTCCAGCCCAGCATTTCACATCATGTACCCTGCATATAAGTTAAATAAGCAGGGTGACAATATACAGCCTTGACATACTCCTTTCCCAATTTGGAACCAGTCTGTTGTTCTATGTCCAGTTCTAACTGTTTCTTCTTGATCTGCAGACAGATTTCTCAGGAAGAAGATAAGGTGGGCTGGTACTCCCATCTCTTGACAAATTTTCCACAGTTTGTTGTGATCCACACAGTTAAAGGCTTTGGCATAGTCAATATAGCAAAAGTAGATGTTTTTCTGGAACTCTCCTGCTTTTTTGATGATCCAACGGATGTTGGCATTTGGATCTGCCATTCCTCTGCCTATCTAAATCCACATTGAACATTTGGAATTTCACGGTTCACATACTGTTGAAGTCTGACTTGGAGAATTTTGAGCTTATCTTTGCTAGCGTGTGAGACAGGTGCAATTGTGCAGTAGTTTGAACATTCTTTGGCATTGCCTTTCTTTGGGATTGGATTGAAAACTGACTTTTTGCAGTCCTCTGGCCACTGCTGAATTTTCCAAATTTGCTGGCATATTGAGTGCAGCACTTTCACAGCATCATCTTTTAGGATTTCAAATAGTTCAGCCAGAATTCCGTCACCTCCACTAGCTTTGTTCATCTTGATGCTTCCTAAGGTCCACGTGACTTCACATTACAGGATTTCTGGCTCTAGGTGAGTGATCACACCATCCTGGTTATCAGAGTTATTAAGATCTGTTTTGTATAGTTTTTCTGTATATTTTTGCCACCTCTTCTTTATATCTTCTGCTTCTGTTAGGTCCATACCATTTCTGTCCTTTATTGTGCCCATCTTTCCCCTGGTATCTCTCATTTTCTTGCAGAGATGTCTAGTCTTTCACATTCTAGTGTTTTCCTCTATTTCTTTGCATTGGTCAATGATAAAGGCTTTCTTATCTGTCCATGCTATTCTTTGGATCTCTGCGTACAAATGGGTATATCTTTCCTTCTCTTTGTCTTTAGCTTATCTTACTTTCTCAGCTATTTGTAAGGCCTCCTCAGACAGCCATTTTGCCTTTATGCATTTTTTAATTGAGAATGGTCTTAATCAGTGCCTCTTGTACAATGTCACAAACTTCTATCCATTGTTCTTTAGGCACTCTGTCTATCTGATCTAATCCCTTGAGTCTATTTATCACTTCTACTGTATAATCATAAGGAATTTGATTTAGGTAATAACTTAATTGCCTAGTAGTTTTCACTACTTTCTTCAGTTTATGAATTTGGTAATAAGTATTTTTTTTTATTTATTTTTATTAGTTGGAGGCTAATTACTTTACAATATTGTAGTGGTTTTTGCCATACATTGACATGAATCAGCCATGGATTTACATGTGTTCCCCATCCTGAATCCCCCTCCCACTTCCCTCCCCATCTCATCCCTCTGGTTCATCCCAGTGCACCAGCCCCGAGCCCTTGTCTCATGCATCCAACCTGGACTGGCGATCTGTTTCATACTTGATAATATGTATGTTTCAATGCTATTCTCTCAGATCATCCCACCCTAGCCTTCTCCCATAGAGTCCAAAAGTCTGTTCTATACATCTGTGTCTCTTTTTCTGTCTTGTGTATAGGGTTATCATTTCCATCTTTCCAAATTCCATATATATGCATTAGTATACTGTATTGGTGTTTATCTCTCTGGCTTACTTCAGTCTGTATAATGGGCTCCAGTTTCATCCATCTCATTAGAACTGATTCAAATGAATTCTTTTTAATGGCTGAGTAATATTCAATGGTGTATATGTACCACAGCTTCCTTATTCATTCATCTGCTGATGGACATCTAGGTTGCTTCCATGTCCTGGCTATTATAAACAGTGCTGCGATGAACATTGGGGTGCACGTGTCTCTTTCAGATCTGGTTTCTTCAGTGTGTATGCCCAGGAGTGGGATTGCTGGGTCATATGGCAGTTCTATTTCCAGTTTTTTAAGGAATCTCCACACTGTTCTCCATAAGGGCTGTACTAGTTTGCATTCCCACCAACAGTGTAAGAGGGTTCCCTTTTCTTCACACCCTCTCCAGCATTTATTGCTTGTAGACTTTTGGATAGCAGCCATTCTGATTAGTGTGTAATGGTACTTCATTGTGGTATGAATTTGCTAATAAGTATTTCATGATCTGAGTCACAGTCGGCTCCTGGTCTTGTTTCTGCTGACTATATAGAGCTTCTCCATCTTTGGTTGCAAAGAATATAATCAATCTCATTTTGGTATTGACCATCTGGTGATGTTCATGTGTAGAATCTTCCATTCTGTTGATGGAAAGGGATGTTTGCTATGACCAGTGCATTGTCTTGGCAAAACTCTGTTAGCCTTTGCCCTGCTTCATTTTGTATTCCAAAGCCAAATTTACCTGTTATTCCAGGTATTTCTTGACTTCCTACTTTTGCATTCCAGTCCCCTATGATGAAAAGGACATCTTTTTGGTTGCTAGATCTAGAAGGTCTTGTAGGTCTTCATGTAAGACCGTTCAACTTAAGCTTCTTTAGCATTACTGGTCAGGGCATAGACTTGTATTGAATGGTTTGCCATGGAAATGAACAGAGATCATTCTGTCATTTCTGAGATTGCACCCAACTACTGCATTTTGGACTCTTCTGTTGACTCTGAGGGTTATTCTATTTCTTCTAAGGGATTCTTGCCCAACAGTAGTAGATATAATGCTCATCTGAACTAAATTCGCCCATTCCAGTACATTTTAGTTCACTGATTCCTAAAATGTCAGTGTTCGCTCTTGCCATCTCCTGTTTGCCCACTTCCAATTTGCCTTGATTCATGGACCTTACAGTCCAGGTTCTTATGCAATATTATTCTTTGTAGCATCAAACTTTACTTCTATCACTAATCACATCCACAACTGGATTTCCGCACTTCCACGACCGGTCACTTCCACTTCCAGTCATTTTCACAACCAGTCATATCTACAACTTTAGTTTTTATAAAAGGCAGAAAATCTAGTACAACTTTGGCTGATTTGACCTCTCTGCTTTTAATCTTACGTTTGTACTCATTTTAGGGACACATTTTTATCTCATCTGTTACAAAGAGCTTTTCTATCACCGCCGCCGCCGCCAAGTCACTTCTATCACCAGTTTGGAACAAATGTGATACTTATGGTTTGTTTTTAAAAAAATCTAAATTTATTGGCCAGGCCACCATTGGTTTTCTTTAATTGCTGTCTTCTATGATTGAGATGAAAGCCAGATTCATGGGAATCTATTGAAAGAAATAGGTTTATTATTTAATGCACTCAGTTTATCAGTAAAGAAGAAGAAAGCAATGAAGACCAAAATGAGAATAGCAATATTCTTTTTAAGTGTGTTCCTCTTAAGTAAAGTTTAAGCCTCAAGACAGTTCCACAGACCAAGGCACAATGATAGAATCATAAGCAATCTAGGGCTCATTTAGTGAAATCTGTTATAGTATAGCGCCAATATTGGTCCTGTGGCTGGGCCAATCAGTATCATGAATCTCCTCAGGGAGACGTAAAGACAGGCACTAGACGGCATATCTGTCCTGTGACCCAGTCAGTGAAAAGGTAAGAAATTGTGTCCCCACCAACCTGTTCCTTCCAAACTATTCTTGGGCTTCCCTTGTGGCTCAGCTGGTAAAGAATCCGCCTGCAATGTCGGAGACCTAAGTTTGATCCCTGGGTTGGGAAGATCCCCTGAAGAAGGGAAAGGCTACCCACTTAAGTATTCTGGCCTAGAGAATTCTATGGACTGAATAGTCCATGGGGTCGCAAAGAATCGTATATGATTGAGCGACTTTCACTCACTCACCAACCTGTTTCTATATTTAAAATGGACAACGAACAAGGACCTACTGTATAGCACTGGGAACTCTTCTCAATATTATGTGGCAGCCTGGATGGGAGAGGAATTTGGGCTAGAATGGATACCTGTATATGTATGACAGAGTTCCTTTACTGTCCACCTTAAACTATCACAACATTGTTAATCAGCTATACTCCAATGTAAAATTTTAAAAGTTAAAAAAAAAAAAAGGGAATAAGGTCAGAATATAGGGAGAACTTAAAAAGTAGGGGAAAAAAGATATGCAGATTAACGAGATAGATGGAATGAGAAAAGGCCTTGATATTACAGAAATGTAATGATGGCTTTCTCTCAGCTCAAGCTCCTTTTATTATTTACAATATAAATAGTATACTATGTGGAGCAGAAGTGGAAATGTAAAGTACAAGAAACACATGCTCTTTGGTGGTTTACAAACTTCTGAGAACAGAAGTTAGGTTGCCTCTTCTCCACTGGATATAATTGAGGTTTGATTAAACCTACTTACAAAACTATATCCATTATTGAGATAAACATATTTCCCAAGATAAGGATTATTTACACCTACGATATCTTTACAAACCTATTTTTTTAAAAAAATCAGAACTCTAGGCACCTAATTATGATGATCAAACCATTTAATAAAAATAGTGGTTTCACAGTGAAGGAGACAGATTGTCTCATCTGAGTGTCTAGGAAAGGCTGTAGATAAATGTTGAGCCCATATAGGTTTAAGCAGTAGTGTGATGTAGGGGAATGAGTCCTGATCTGAGCCCATCCGTGCCATAGACCAGGCAAGTTCCTAACCTCTCTAAGCTTCCAGGTTTCTAATATGCAGAATTGCAAACTTTAAGGGTTGTTGGCAGTAAAATAGGCCTGCAGGAAATGATATCCATTATTTTCAAATTCTTTTCTTGGTCTTCACTATAGAACTCATGATGTAACATACTTTCATTGCTCCTATAATTCATTAATTGAAGAAGCAGTAGGGTTTTATAAATATATCAGGGATTTTCTTAAATAAGTTATAAACCTCCTATCTTCTCTGGCCTAATCTGTTAACAATGTTACTCATGAGCCAAGCTCTGTTAATGGATAGGAATATGTAGTCATGAGCAAAATAGAGTGCCTTCCTTAAGATTATTGAGAGTTTAGTGGAGGAGTCACAAAAATAAAGAAGCAGTTATCTTACAATGCAGAGATGATATGTTAATAACAATCACAGCACATAGGTGGGAGCTCAGTGCTCAATAGAAAAGGTGAAAGGGATTGGGAATGGTTGGCAGTGGTTTCCCAGAGGAGTAATTTCTTATGTGCTGTGCTGTGCTTAGTCGTTCATGCATGTCCGAGTCTTTGTGACCCTGTGGACTGTAGCCCACCAGGCTCCTCTGTCATGGGGATTCTCTAGGCAAGAATACTGGAGTGGGTTGCCATGCCCTCCTCCAGGGGATCTTCCCAACCCAGGGAGCGAACCCAGGTCTCCTGCATTGCAGGTGCATTCTTTACCATCTGAGCCACAAGGGAAGCCCAAGAATAATGCAGTGAGTAGGCTATCCCTTCTCCATGGGAACTTCCCAACCCAGGAATCAAACAAGAGTTTTCTTCATTGCAGGTGGATTCTTTTCCAGATGAGCTTCCCAGGAAGCCCCAAAGCTTCTCATTTGTTGCTGTTAGTCGCTCAGTCACGTCCGGACATGGACTGCAGTATGCCAGGCTTCCCTATCTTTCACCATCTCCCAGAGCTTGCTCAAATTCATGTCCATTGAATTGGTGGCACCATCCAACCATCTCATCCTCTGTCATCCTCTTCTCCTCCTGCCTTCAGTCTTTCCCAGCATCCGTGTCTTTTCTAATGAGTCGGCTCTTCCCATCAGGTGGTCAAAGTATTGGAGCTTCAGCTTCAACATCAGTCCTTCTAATGAATATTCAGGATTAATTTCCATAAGGATTGGCAGGTTTGATCTCCTTCCTGTCTGAGAGAATCTCAAGAGTCTTCTCTTGAGAAGTCCAAAAAGTATCAATCTTTGGCACTCAGCCTTCTTTATGGTTCAACTCTCATGTCCATACATGGCTACTGGAAAAACCATAGCTTTGACTATGCAGACCTTTATTGGTAAAATAATGTCTCTGTTTTTTAATACATTGTCTAAGTTTGTCATAGCTTTTCTTCCACAGAGCAGGCATCTTTTAATTTCATGGCTGCAGTGACCATCTGATGTGATTTTGGAGCCCGGAAAAATAGTCTGACACTGTTTACATTGTTTCCCCATGTGTGCTATGAAGTGATGGGACTAGAGGCCATGATCTTTGTTTTTTGAATGCTGAGCTTTAAGCCAACTTTTCCACTCTCCTCTTCCACCTTCATCAAGAAGCTCTTTAGGTCTTCTTCACTTTCTGCCATAAGGGTGATATCATGTGCATATTTGAGGTTATTGATATTTCTTCTGGCAATCTTGATTCAAACTTGTTTTTTATCCAGCCCGGCATTTCTCATGATGTACTCTACATGTAAATTAAATAAGCAGAGTGACAATATACAGCCTTGACGTACTCCTTTCCCACTTTGGAACCAGTCCTTTGTTCCATATCTGGTTCTGACTATTGCTTCTTGACTTGTATACAGGTTTCTCAGAAGGCAGATAAGGTGGACTGGTATTCCTGTCTCTTTAATAATTTCAACAGTTTGTTGTGATCCACACAGTAAAAGGCTTTAGCATAGTCATTGAAGCAGAAGTAGATGTTTTTCTGAAATTCTCTTGCTTTTTCTATAATCCAAGAGATGTTGCCAGTATGATCTCTGGTTCCTCTGCCTTTATTAAATCAATTTGAACATCTGGAAGTTCTCGGTTCACACTGTTGAAGCCTGGCTTGAGAATTTTTAGCATTATTTTGCTCGCGTGTGAGATGAGTGCAATTGTGTGGTAGTTTGAACATCCTTTGGCATTCTCTTCTTTGGGATTAGATTGAAAACTGACCTTTTCCAGTCCTGTGACCCCTGCTGAGTTTTCCAAATTTGCTGGCATATTGAATGCAGCGCTTTCACAGCATCATCTTTTAGGATTTGGAATACCTCAACTGGAATTCCATCACCTCCACTAGTTTTGTTCTTAGTGATGCTTTCTAAGGCCCACTTGACTTCGCGCTCCAAGATGTCTGGCTCTAGGTTGGTAATCACACCATTGTGGTTATCTGGGTCATTGTGATCTTTTTTGTATAGTTTTTCTGTGTATTCTTGTCATCTCTTCTTAATATCTGCTTCTGTTAGGTCCATACTGTTTCTGTCCTTACTTGTGCCCATCTTTGCATGAAATATTCCCTCAGTTTCTCTAATTTTCTTGAAGAGATGTCTAGTTTCTTCCATTCTCTTTTTTCCCTTTATTTCTTTGCATTCATGTAGAAACGCTCTCCTTAAGATATCTCTCCTTGCTATTCTTTGGAGCTTTGCATTCAGGTGGTATATCTTTGCTTTTCTCCTTTGCCTTTCACTTTTCTTCTTTTCTCAGCTATTTGTAAGGCTTACTCAGATAGCCATTTTGCCTTTTTGCATTTTTTTTCCTTAGGGATGGTTTTGATCACCACCTCATGTATAGTGTAATACATAGTTGTTCAGGCACTTAGTCTGTCAGATCTAATCCTTTGGTTTTATTTGTCACTTCCACTGTACACTTTTAAGGGATTTGATTTAGGTCATAGCTTAATGGCCTAGTAGTTTTCCCTACTTTCTTCAGTTTATGATGAAAGCATAAGGATTTGGCAATAAGCAGTTCATGATCTGAGTCACAGTCAACTCCTGGTCTTGTTTTTGCTGACTGTATAGAGCTTCTCCATATTCGACTGTAAAGAATATAATCAATCTGATTTCAGTATTGACCAAAACTAGCCATGTGTAGAGTCACCTCTTCTGTTGTTAGAGGAGTCATCCCTTGTTTTGTTGAAGCTTGTTTTATGCATCTTCAAAATTAGATCTGATAAAGTGCTTTTGAAATTTTGAGACTCTTAGTAATTTAGTTGACCAATATTTTTCTGTTACCATTTGTTTTTAAGAATATGTATGTAATAAAATATATCATTAACATGAAAAAATAAAAAAATAAATTTAGATTATTCATAATCCCATTTTTCAGAGATGACATTTCACTTTTTATGTTTTGTGTATATAATTTAACTTATAGAGTTAACATCATGTCATATATATGCATTTGTAAGTTTTTTACTTAGTAGTAGAAGTGTTACCATTTTCCATTTTATTACTTATCATTTTAATGTTTTTAATAGTTTTATAGAATTATTTTGTGTGACTATGCTATAGTTTGTTTAACCAGTCTCATAATGTGGAGTATCAATGTTATAGTTTTCTGGTGCTTCTGTAGAAATACCATAGATTTACTGACAGAAAAATACCACAAATATATTATCTTAAATCCTCTATGTCAGAAATCTGACAGAGGTCTCATTGGGCTAAGATGAAGATGTCAACAACACTGCATTCCATTCTGGAATGTGTAGGGAAGAATTCATTTACTTGCCTGTTCAGCTTCTAAAGGCAATCCCTGATTCATGCACCCTCCCATCTAACACCCAGAAATCCATCTTCCAAACCAAGAGTGGAGAGTTGGGTCCTCACATGACATCCACTTGACCTCCTTTTTAGTCACAACTCTCTCTGACTCTTTTCTGCCTCCCTGTTTCACTTTCAAATGCTTGTGATTATGTTGGACCCACCTTAATAATCCACTAGCATTTCCCACCCAGTCTCAGGGTCAACTGATTAGTAACCTTAATTACATCTGCAACCTTAATTTTCCTTTACCATGTAAAGTAACATTTTCACAGATTCTGGTCATTAGGAGGTAGGCATCTTTGGAAGGCCATTACTCTGCCAGCCACGGTGTGGTTTTAATTTTTTTTCAGTTTTATAAATAATGTATTATATTTTATTGTTGTTTAGTCACTAAGTTATAATATTTTGTTGTTGTTTAGTTCCTAAGTCGCATTTCTCTTTTGTAACCCCATGGACTATAGCCTGCCAGGCTCCTCTATCCATAGGATTTTCCAGGCAAGAAGACTGGAGCGAGTTGCCATTTCCTTCTCCCAGAGATCTTCCCCACCCAGGGATTGAACCCATGCCTCCTACATTGGCAGGCAGATTCTTTAACCACTGAGCCACCTGGAAATAATAATGATGCTTTAGTGAACTTCATGAATTTTCAATTACATCTCTTTTTTAAAGGTAAATGGATAGCCAACATTTTTCTGTAAATTGAATCAGCTTCTCCTTACTTGTTCTTTACATATGACTCAATATTTTCTATACTATTAATTGCTTGATTTGGTACTAAAAAAATGATACAGACATATATTACTTAATACTGGTGACTGGGGTTATTTTATACAGTGTAGAGTTTCTATTCACATGTAGCAATTTTAATTAACTTAATAATGAACTATAAAGTATTATTGGCCAGAGACAAGTTGGAAATGTAAGCAAATAAATATATGAATAATTATTTATTTTTAGTTGAAATAATTATATGGGATAATAAAAACAACAAACAAGGGTTTAGAACTTAAACTAATATATTTTCACTACTAAAGCATAAACTCTGCCTGTACTCACTTGAAGTGTATAATAGTGTATGAGTACCCTACATACATTCACACTAATAATTATAGAATCACTTGTTAGAGAGGAAGCATATAATTCTATTAATGCATGCTAAAATTTCTCATTTAATATAAAATGTATAACAATTTATCAGTACCTTAAACCTTGAGAGAATCTCAAGATAGCAATCTGAGAAAATATGATAATAATTTAGAAATACATAATGAAAAATTTAGCAACAAAATGAGATTGATGGTAAATTAGGGGATTTAAATTGGTGATAAATAAGCAGTCAGATGTGTATGATCTACAAAATTATATGCCTAATAAACTTTAAAATGAATAGAATGATATGACAACATTAATCAACTCTAGTTTGCTTGTATCAATTTTAAAAATAAGAGCAATCCGTTCATCTAATTTGAAATATTTCTAAAATCACAGTATGACAGGTAACATTTTAAGTTATATTGTTCAATATAGGGAAAGTTTTCATTTGTGCTTTTGAAAAGTAAACACTTTGAACTATTCAGAGAGAAATAGTTCAGTGTTTATGTTATTTGAAATCCTGGAATAATTTTAGTTGTTTTTATTCAGATATAAGAGGTCATAACTGAATGAGTCAGATTAGAGCTATATGAGTCAGCATATAAAGCTAGTCCCACCACTGGTATTATAAAGTTTTGATTACTTTTTAAGTATTCCATATAGAAGAAAATACTGTCTGTATTCAAAGGGTCCTCTGTATTGAACTTCTTTGCCTGTTACACCTCTGTAGACGTCATATTAAAATAGTGATCATGAAAAGTTAGTTCAGTACCCTCTTGCAATTCTGTTTTGTGTGATAAAGGAAAAGTGAAAGTGAAGTTGCTCAGTCGTATCCGACTCTTTGCAACCCCATGGACTGTAGCCTACCAGGTTCCTCCATCCATGGAGGAAAAAGAATTCAGAATAATGATAGTAAAAATTATCCAAAATCTTGAAAATAAAATGGAGTTACAGATAAATAGCCTGGGGGCAAGAATTGAGAAGATGCAAGAAATGTTTAACAAGGACGTAGAAGAAATAAAAAAGAGTCAATCAATAATGAATAATGAATAATGCAATAACTGAGATCAAAAGCACTCTGGAGGGAAACAACAGTAGAATAACTGATGTAGAAAATAGGATAAGTGAGGTGGAAGATAGAATGGTGGAAATAAATGAAGCAAAGAGGGAAAAAGAAAAAAGAATTAAAAGAAATGAGGACAACCTCAGAGACCTCTGGGACAATGTCAAACACCCCAACATTCAAATCATAGGAGTCCCAGAAGAAGAAGACAAAAGAAAGGCCATGAGAAAATACTTGAGGAGGGAGAAGTTGAAAACTTGCCTAAGATGGGGAAGGAAACAGTCACCCAAGTCCGAGAAACCCAGAGAGTTCCAAACAGGATAAATCCAAGGCAAAACACCCCAAGACACATATTAATCAAATTAACGAAGATCAAACACAAAGAACAAATATTAAAAGCAGCAAGGGAAAACAACAAATAACACACAAGGGGATCCCCATAAGGATAACAGCTGATCTTTCGATAGAAACTCTTCAGGCCAGAAGGGAATGGCAGGACATACTTAAAGTGATGAAAGAGAAAAACCTACAACCAGATTACTGTACCCAGCAAGGATCTCATTCAGATAGGAAGGAGAACTGAAAAGCTTTACAGACAAGCAAAAGCTGAGAGAATTCAGCACCAACAAACCAGCTCTTCAACAAATGCTAAAGGATCTTCTCTAAACAGGTGTATAAACTTGAACCCAAAATGACAATGTAAATGGCAATGGGATCATACTTATCAATAATTACCTTAAATGTAAATGGCTCGAATGCTCCAACCAAAAGACAAAGACTTGCTGAATGGATATAAAAGCAAGACCCCTATATATGCTGTCTACAAGAGACCCACCTCAAAACAAGGGACACATACAGACTGAAAGTGAAGGGTTGGAAAAAGATATTTCACACAAATGGGGACCAAAAGAAAGCAGGAATAGCAATACTCATATCAGATAAAATAGACTTTGAAATAAAGGCCGTGAAAAGAGACAAAGAAGGACTCTACATAATAATCAAAGGATCAATCTAAGAAGAAGATATAACAATTATATATGTACCCAACATAGGAGCACCACAATATGTAAGGCAAATGCTAACAAGTTTGAAAGGGGAAGTTAACAGTAACACAGTAATAGTGGGAGACTTTAATACCCCACTCACACCTATGGATAGATCAACTAAGCAGAAAATTAGCAAGGAAACACAAACCTGAAATGATACAATGGACCAGTTAGACCTAATTGATATCTATAGGACATTTCACCCCAAAACAATGAATTTCACCTTTTTCTCAAGTGCACATGGAACCTTCTCCAGGATAGATCACATCCTGGGCCATAAATCTAGCCTTGGTAAATTAAAAAAAAAAAAATCATTTCAAGCATCTTTTCTGATCACAATGTGGTAAGATTAGATGTCAACTACAGGAAAAAAAAACCTATTAAAAATTCCAACATGTGGAGGCTAAACAACACGCTTCTGAATAACCAACAAATCAGAGAAGAAATTAAAAAAAAAAAAAGAAAATACACATAGAAGTGAATGAAAATGAAAACACAACAACCCAAAACCTATGGGACTCAGTAAAAGCACTGCTAAGGGGAATGTTCCTAGCAATACAAGCTTACCTCAAGAAACAAGAGAGAAGTCAAATAAATAACCTAACCTAACTCTACACTTAAAGAAACTAGAAAAAGAAGAAAGAAAAACCACAGGGTTAGTAGAAGGAAAGAAATAATAAAAATTAGGGCAGAATAAATGAAAAAGAAATAAAGACCATAGCAAAAATCAACAAAGTGGAAAGCTGGTTCTTTGAAAAGATAAATAAAACAGACAAACCATTGGCCATACTCATCAAGAAAAAAAGGAGCAGAATTAAATCAACAAAATTAGAAATGAAAATGGAGAAATCACAACAGACAACACAGAAATACGAAGGATCATAAGAGACTACTATCAGCAACTATATGCAAGTAAAATGGACAACTTGGAAGAAATGGACAAATTCTTAGGAAAGTATAACTTTCCAAAACTGAACCAGGAAGAAATAGAAAATCTTAACAGACCCATCACAAGCATGGAAATAGAAACTGTAATCAGAAATCTTCCAGCAAACAAAAGCCCAGGACCAAATGGCTTCACAGCTGAAGTCTACCAAAATTTTAGAGAAGAGCTAACACCTATCCTACTCAAACTCTTCCAGAAAATTTCAGAGGAAGTTAACTTCCTAACTCATTATCAGGCCACCATCACCCTAATACCAAAACCAGCAAAGATGCCACAAAAAAAGAATACTACAGGCCAATATCACTTATGAATATAGATGCAAAAATCCTTAACAAAATTCTGGCAAACAGAATCCAACAACATATTAAAAAGATCATATATCATGACCAAGTGGGCTTTATCCCAGGGATGCAAGGATTCTTTAATATATGCAAATCAATCAATGTGATACATGACATTAACAAATTGAAAGATAAAAACCATGTGATTATCTCAATAGATGCAGCGAGAGCCTTTGACAAAATTCAACATCCATTTATGATAAAAACCCTCCAGAAAGCAGGCATAGAAAGGAACATACCTCAATATAATAAAAGCCATATATGATAACCCCACAGCAAACATTATCCTTAATGGTGAAAAATTGAAAGCATTTTCCCTAAAGTCAGGAACAAGACAAGGGTGCCCACTCTCACCACTACTATTCAAGATAGTTTTGGAAGTTTTCGCCACAGCAGTCAGAGAAGAAAAAAGAAATAAAAGGAATCCAGATTGGAAAAAAAGAAGTAAAACTCTCACTGTTTGCAAATGACATGATCCTCTACATAGAAAACCCTAAAGACTCCACCAGAAAATTTCTAGAGCTAATCAGTGAATGTAGTAAAGTTGCAGGATATAAAATTAACACACAGAAATCCCTTGCATTCCTATACACTAACAATGAGAAAACATTCTCATTGAAAGAGAAATTAAGGAAATAATTCCATTCACCATTGCAACGAAAATAATAAAATACTTAGGAATAAATCTACCTAAAGAAACAAGACCTGTATATTGAAAACTATAAAACACTGATGAAAGAAACCAAAGATGACACAAATCGATGGAGAAATATACCATGTCCATGGACTGGAAGAATCAGTACAGTGGAAATAAGAATGCCATGGCTGTCATGGAGCCTTCCGTGGACATGGACAGGGGCTTCACCAAGAAGTGAGCTTGCACCAGGCCTTGGGAGGCTGCTGGGCCGGCACTGGTGAGCGGGGTATTCGTGCCTCATCCCCTGCCCTGCCCCCACCCTTCCCCTGCCTCCCTGTTGCTCCACCTGCCCTGGGTCTTCCGGTACAGGCTGGGTGGGAGGGAGCATCTAGAAGCCCTTGGCCCCTGGGTTCTGAGGCCCCGGGTCATTGGGGCACCTCAGCTCTCTTAAGATTGCTATGATGAGGACAGGGGCGCTGTGCCCACCCTTTGTTCAGAACTCTGTAGCCCTGGCCCACCTAGAGCTAAGGGGACTTTTAAAAACAGCTCTGTCTGAGCTCCTGCCTGGTCTCTTGACTGTCACTCCTGGCATGGGGAGGGAGATGTGGGCCCCTTCCACCAATCTGTGAGCCGAGCTTGCCCTGGCCTTTGGACCCAGGCAAAGGCTTCTGAGCCCCTGGGCAGGGGTGGGGGATACCACAGAATGCTTCTTTCCGCAAGGCCTGCCCATCTGTCCGTCCCTTCCTCCCTCCCTTGTTTTCCTTTAGCTCCGCTGGTTCTGTTTGCTCATTGGCCACTGTGTTCATGCCAGGGGTTTCCCCCAAAAGTGGGGGGGGAGGGGGTTTCTCCTTCAATCTGCTGGGGCACCGGGTGAAAATGAGTATGCTACCCAAAGCAATCCAATCTGTAGATTCAATGCAATCCCTATCAAGCTACCAACGGTATTTTTCAGAGAACTAGAAGTAATTTCACAATTTGTATGGAAATAACAAAAAAACCTCGAATAGCCAAAGCAATCTTGAGAAAGAAGAATGGAACTGGAGGAATCAACCTGCCTGACTTCAGACTCTACTACAAAGCCACAGTCATCAAGACAGTATGGTACTGGCACAAAGACAGAAATATAGATCAATGGAACAAAATAGAAAGCCCAGAAAACTAATAAAAATAAATGAAAAAAAAAAAAGAAAAGAAAGCCCCGAGATAAATCCACGCACCTATGGACACCTTATCTTTGACAAAGGAGGCAAGGATAAGCAATGGAGAAAAGACAATCTCTTTAACAAGTGGTGCTGGAAAACCTGGTCATCCACTTATAAAAGAATGAAACTAGAACACTTTCTAGCACCATACACAAAAATAAACTCAAAATGGATTAAAGATCTAAACGTAAACCAGAAACTATAAAACTCCTAGCAGAAAACATAGGCAAAACACATTCTGACATAAATCACAGCAGGATCCTCTGTGACCCACCTCCCAGAGTAATGGAAATGAAAGCAAAAATAAACAAATGGGACCTAATTAAACTTAAAAGCGTATACACAATGAAGGAAACTGTAAGCAAGGTAAAAAGACGGCTTTCAGAATGGGAGAAAATAATAGCAAATGAAGCAACTGACAAAGAATTAATCTCAAAAATGTAAAAGCAACTCCTGCAGCTCAATTCCATAAAAATAAATGACCCAATCAAAAAATGGGCCAAAGAACTAAACAGACATTTCTCCAAAGAAGACATACAGATGGCTAACATACACCTGAAAAGATGCTCAGCATCACTCATTATCATAGAAATGCAAATCAAAACCACAATGAGGTATCATCTCACACTGGTCAGAATGGCTGCTATCAAAAAGTCTACAAGCAATAAATGCTGGAGAGGGTGTGAAGAAAAGGGAACCCTCTTACACTGTTGTTGGGAATGCAAACTGGTTCCGCCACTATGGAGAACAGTATGGAGATTCCTTAAAAAACTGGAAATAGAACTGCCATCTGACCCAGTAATCCCGCTGCTGGGCATGCACACTGAGAAAACCAAAATTGAAAGAGACACGTGTACCCCATTGTTCATCGCAGCACTGTTTACAATAGTCAGGACATGGAAGCAACCTAGATATCCATCAGCAGATGAATGGGTAAAAAAGCTGTAGTACATATACACAATGGAATATTACTCAGCTATTAAAAAGAAATCATTTGAATCAGTTTTAATGAGGTGTATGAAACTGGAGCCTATTATACAAAGTGAAGTAAATCAGAAAGAAAAACAGCAATACAGTATATTAACGTATATATATATATGTGTGTGTGTGTGTATGTGTGTGTGTATGGAATTTAGAAAGATGGTAATGATGACCCTATATGCGAGACAGCAAAAGAGACACAGATGTAAAAAACAGACCTTTGGCCTCTGTGAGAAAAGACAAGGGTGGGATGATCTGAGAGAATAGCACTGAAACATGTATATTATCATACGTGAAACAGATCACCAGTCCAGGTTCGATGCATGAGACAAGTGCTCGGGGCTGGTGCACTGGGATGACCCAGAGGGATGGGATGGGGAGGGGCGTGGGAGGCGGGTTCAGGATGGGGAACACATGTACACCCATGGCTGATTCATGTGAATGTATGAAAGAAGCCCCTACAATATTGTAAAGTAATTAGCCTCCAATTAAAATAAATAAATTTTTAAAAATAGATTAAATTAAAATATATAAAATATAATAAATATAGTTAAATATAAATATAGCCATAAAATATTATCTTCACAACAGAATAATAGGTTACTTTCTCATGGACCTGGAATAAATAAATAATGAGCTACTGTTCCTGGAGAAGGGAATAGCTGCCTTCAGTATGGCTTAAGTATTCTTGCCTGGAGAATTACATGAACAGAGGAGCATGGTGGGCTATAGTCCATGGGGTTCCAAAAAGTCAGACAGGACTGAAAGACTGTCACTTTCACTAAGCTACTGTTAAGTCATTAGAATAGAAGCAATTAGAAGAAGGAAGTCTACCCTCTGGTATTTGGCGGGGGTGGGGGAAGAACCCTCCCTTTCAATATTTAATAGTTCTTTGTGTCACTGTCACCCTAATACAGGGTGTGAGGAAATACTTCTTTTTCCCCAACATTTGTAAAGATGCTCTTTTTGTTATTTCTTTTCCCCTGTAAGTCTGCTCTTTAAGTTTATTTTAATTGATTCTAGAGCTCCCAGTGGAGAGGAGATTTTAGCTGGCTTTGGGCCTCTGGGACAAGCTAATGCTCTATATACCCCGTAGGGGGCAGCGTATTTCTGGGACATCTCTTAAAAGAAGCTGGCTGCACATCCATTGGCCCATCTCTGATGGTTTCCAACTAAGTATAGTTTTATGATTTTTATATTTTATGAAGTTCACCATTATCGACATTTTATTTTAACAATACAAGAGACTTTAGCTATAGAAATGAAAATAGTTTTTATGCAGAAAAAAATATAAAGTGGTAAATGTGCATGAGAGTTTATGTTTTGGCCTGTGCATAGAGTGGTAAACTGAGTAAGAATTTCCATAACAGTTTCTTTGGGACCCTGAGTATGTATGAGAATGGAGAGCTCTTATGTTAATTACACCTTAAAAATGTTTATCATCTACTCTTACCGAGTTTGTATGATCATAAAGTGTTTGTGATGCTTGAATAATATAATATGAGCAAACCACATCTGGCTACTATTTGGCATATGGGAAGTGTTCAATAGATGTTATTTCTCCTTTTCTACTTTTATCAGATGATACATTCTGCCATGAGTTCCAACTCTAAAATTGAGTATTATAGACTCAAAAATTGCTGATAAACATTAGCCATTATTCTTACTGTTTTACTCATCTGTGCTTCTTATGAAGCAGTTTAGGTTTTCAACATAAAAAACAAAATGAAAAAGGCATTTATAGAACCAGTTCTACATGTTTAAAGGAAAATAGAGAATTAAGACAATCCAGTCAATTCAGACTCACAGATATCTAACTCAAAGTATTTTCCTAATTTTCCTGGGTTTTTTTTTTTTTTTTTTCAGAATTAGTAAGATAATTCAATGCTTTTCAGTAGTATTTTAAAATTAATATGAATGTCTTTCATGATGTACCCCCTCAAAGATGTACACTGACTCACCGGTAATTGCTTTTCCTCTTTAGGTCAGACTTCGTACGTACGCATAGGTATAATTGTTTCTGTCATTTTTAAAAGGTCCTGCACTTCACTAATAATTAAACAAGCATAGCCTGGTACTGGCTGCATGCACTTGAAATGAACTAAGTGCAGTTTTAGGTCATTCTTTGAACATCAAAGGGCACAGTGTTGTCAACATGCCTGTATGAAGTCAGCCTAATTTACCGTTTAATTATGCATTGGTGTGGGAGCACTCTCTTTGCAGTGTTTTCTGCCCAGGGCTGTTAGAGCTCAACTTGTTTCTCTGCTGTTAAAAAATTGATCAGTTTCCTTTCCATCAATATTTGGAAATGGAAAAGTAAGATTTATGCATACTAATTCAGAAGTCTTTATTCATTTCAATCCTTCCTTATTCCGGAAGAAGCTTAAGAGAACTTAATTAAACATATAGAGAGGCAATAGGTACAATAAACTTTAAAGATAGTGATTTAGCAAAGAGGACAAAGTAGGACAAGATAAGGTGATTTCTGTACAAGAAACTTACTGTAGAGTAGTGTCTATACAAACTAGTTCAGAAAGCCTGTCTTTTTCAAAGTGCCCTTGGAACCTCTTAAGTTAGAATCTCTGAAAATGAATCAGTTCTGGGCAGAGGTGAGAGGGTGGGGAAGAGCAAAGAGGATGAACAAATTGGAGTCTTGTTTTTGTTACAATCTCCAGATTGATTTTTATTCACATTGAAGTTTGAGAATCATGTTGCTGTAAATGTTTTAGCAGCCAATACAATATATGCATGTTTCACAGTGTTCCTACTGTGAAAATAAATCAATTATCAGAGAAACATAAGAACTCCTACTTACTAAAATCAGAGAAAATTTTCTCTCTGGGTGTCTTGTGGTAGCTGTAGTGTCCATTAATCTTTTCATGGAAAGTTTAATTATCTAAACTTAGAGGTATTGGTTTTTATTTCTTGAACAGTTAAGTCACGCTATGCAATTCCTTCATCCGTAGTATAGCAGGAACTAGGGAATAAAGAGAATTATCTCTACACTTTTTATATGTTAAATGATGGAATTCTCTGGCACCTAGTTCACAGAATTGCATTCTGCTTCCCCTACCTGCTGTTCTGCAAGCCCATTCTTCCTTAGGATTTGAGCCCAGCATTTTGGAGGGTTTAAGAGTGAGCATGTTAGGGAATTTCAAGTACATCCAGTTGATGTGTTATTTTTACTTTTTGAGAACTGAGCAATCCTGTTGACCTTTATAGCATCCTTTCACTCCCATAAGCCTCTCCCTCACTCAGCTCAACTCTGAGCACCAGTGGATGGAGCTCCTTCTTCATTTATGATGGATTCCCTGAATCAAAGGCACACCTTAAATGTAGATCACATTTGGATCTTTGCCACCTCCTATGATATCAAAATCAAGAATTTCCTTCATGGCTCTAACATCCATCTATGCCACTGCAGTTTTTCTAGTCACCTAACCCAATAGGTATTTGTCATTATAATTATGATTTATATTCTCTTGAGTCCTTTCTGGTTCTATCTGTGCATGACTCTTGCTTGAGCTAGTTTCAAATGCTCTCCCAGACTAAGTCTTGTAGTAACTATCATCCTAAATTCCTTGACCTTTTGTATTTTTTCAATCTTGGACCATGAGAAGTGGTCATTAGAATCACTAGTGAACAATTTGGACTGTTGGGTAGAGTTAATCACTGGCCTTATGTTCAAATAGCACTGTAATCATACTGTCCCCATAAAACATGGCCCATTGGGATATAATTTTTATGTGTATGGTAGTTTCCCTGCCCTCCAAAAACAATCCCAGATATTACATGTCTTTATATCTCCCACTGTCTCTAGCACATAGTAGGTGTTGAATAAATATATTTTAATTTCATGTAATTGAGACATTCAACCATTATATAATTTTTCACTAAAACATCTATTACTATTACCATGTAAAGATTTGTTAAATTAAATAGAAAGCTTACCGTTTTATCACAGTGTCTATTTTGTGGTGTTTTGGGAACTAAAAAAAATGTATCATCTCATCTAATAATAAATTTAGCAAAGAAAAGGTAAGTTGTAAGTGGCTTTAGCTGAAGAAAAACAGATATATTAGTTCCTCACGATTATTATACATTTGTTTTACTAAAAGTAATGTTGGGTTTCCTTTTCTCCTTGGTCTTTCACTTCTCTTCTTTTCTCAGCTGTTTGTAAGGCTTGCTCAGACAACGATTTTGCCTTTTTGCATTCATTTCCTTGGGGATGGTTTTGATCACCACCTACTGTACAGTGTTAACAAAACTCCATCCATAGTTCTTCAGGAACTCTGCCTATCATATCTAATTGCTTGAGTCTATTTGTCAAGAAAATTAGAGATATCAAGGGAACCCTTCATGCAGAGATGAGCACAATTAAGGACAGAAACAGTATGGACCTAATACAAGCAGAAGATATTAAGAAAGGGTGACAAGAATACACAGAAGAACTATACAGAAAAGATCTAATGAGCCAGGTAGACACGATGGTGTGTTCACTTACCAGCAGCCAGACATCCTGGACTGCAAAGTCAAGTGGGCCTTAGAAAGCATCACTGTGAACAAAGCTGGTGGAGGTGATAGAAGTCCAGCTGAACTATTTCAAATGCTCAGAGATGATGCTGTGAAAGTGCTGCACTCAATATGCCAGCACGTGGAAAACTCAGCAATGGCCACAGGACTGCAAAAGGTCAGTTTTCATTCCAGTCCCAAAGAAAGGCAATGCCAAAGAATGTTCAAAATACCACACAATTGCACTCATCTCACACACTAGCAAAGCAGTGCTGAAAATTCTCCAAGTCAAAATTCAACATTGTGAACCAAGAACTTCCAGATGTTCACGCTGAATTTAGAAATGGCAGAGGAACCAGAAATCAAATTGGCAACATCCATTGGATCATAGAAAAAGTAAGAGAATTCCATAAATACATCTACTTATGCTTCATTGGCTGGGCTAAAGCCTTTGACTGTGTGGATCACAACAAACTGTAGAAAATTCTTTAAGAGATTAGAATCACAGCCCACCTTTACCTGCCTCCTGAGAAATCTGTATACATTCAGGAAGTAACAGTTAGAACTGGACATGGAAAACGGACTGGTTCCAAATTGAGAAAGGAGTACGTCAAGGCTCTATATTGTCACCCTCGTTATTTAGCTTATATGCAGAGTACATCATGCGAAAACTGAGCTGGATAACGCACAAACTGGAATCAAGATTGCCAGGAGAAATATCAATAACCTCAAATATGCAGATAACACCACCCTTATGGCAGAAAGCAAAGAGGAACTAAAGAACCTCTTGAAGGTGAAAGAGGAGAGTGAAAAAGTTGGCTTAAAACTCAACATTCAAAAAAGGTCATGGCATCTGGTCCCATCACTTCCTGGCAGTGATTTGGAGTCCAAGAATATTCCTGGACTCCAAATCACTGCAGATGGTGACTGTAGCCATGAAATTAAAAGACGCTTGCTCCTTGGAAGAAAAGCTATGACCAACCTAGACAGTGTGTTAAAAAGCAGACATCACTTTGCCCACAAAGGTCCATGTAGTCAAGGCTATGGTTTTTCTAATAGTCATGTATGAAAGTGAGAGTTGGACCATAAAAAAAGCTGAACACCAGAAAATCAATACTTTTGAACTGTGGTGATGGAGAAGACTCTTGAGAGCCCCTTGGACTTCAAGAAGATCAAACGAGTCCTCCTAAAGGAAATCAATCTTGAATATTCATTGAAAAGTCTGATGCTGAAGCTGAAGCTCCAACACTTTGGCCACCTGATATGAAGAGCCCACTCATTGTAAAAGACCCTGATGCTGGGAACGATTGAAAGCAGGAGGAGAAGGGGAGGACAGAGAATGAGATGGTTAGATGGCATCACTAACTCAATAGACGTGAGTTTGAGCAAGCTCTGGGAGATGGTAAAGGATAGGGAAGCCTGGTGTGCTGCAATCCATGGGGTAGTAAAGAGTCGGACATGACTTAGCAACTGAACAATAACAACAAAGAAAAAAATGATTATAATAATGGTTTGGGGAGTAAGTTTTCAAAGCAGTGTCAGCATCACCTGGAAAATTCTTAGAAATTCAAATTCTTAGTCTTAGACCTACTGCATCAGAACTTCAGAGTAGGGCCCAGCAATTTGTGTTTTAATGGGTCGTTCAGGTCATTCTGTAATACACCAATAAATAAGAATTAATCATTTAGGAAATCTATACTACTTAAGACTGTAAGTACAGTTATAAGAAAGGTGGAAAAATGGGTGATGATGGACAACCGAAAAGAGATAAAGTATATGATTTAAAGTCTCCACAAGAG
This sequence comes from Odocoileus virginianus, assembly GCF_023699985.2. Classification (NCBI taxonomy): domain Eukaryota; kingdom Metazoa; phylum Chordata; class Mammalia; order Artiodactyla; family Cervidae; genus Odocoileus; species Odocoileus virginianus. Next base: position 37,965,080 of record NC_069697.1, read on the forward strand.
TGAATGATTGTGTGAGTGGAGGAATTCAAGTAAGCAAGTTGTGACCAGGTGGTGCACGTCAGCAACTAGGATATCTTAAGGATTTTAGAAGTGAATCAGCAGAGACTAGGTATTTTATGGGTGGACCATGTTGATGCCAAAGATGGAGAAGATCTATCCAGTCAGCAAAAATAAGACCCAGAGCAGAATGTGGCTCAGATCATCAGCCCCTTATTGCAGAATTCTAGTTTTAGTTGAAAAAGTAGGGAAAATCACTAGGCCATTCAGGTGAGACCTAAATTAAATCCCTTATGATTATACAGTGGAGGTGACTAATAGATTCAAGGGATTAGATCTGGTAGACAGAGTGCCCAAAGAACTAGGGACAGAAGTTTGTAACATTGTACAGGAGGCCATGATCTAAACCATCCCCAAGAAAAAGAAATGCAAGAATGCAGAGTGGTTATCTGAGGCTGCTGCTGCTAAGTCGCTTCAGTGGTGTCCGACTCTGTGTGACCCCATAGACGGCAGTCCAATTCCCCAGGCAAAAACACTGTAGTGGGTTGCCATTTCCTTCTCCAGGTTATCTGAGGAGGCTTTACAGACAGCAGAGGAAAGAAGAGAAGCAAAAGGCAAGGTTGAAAGGGAAAGCCATAACAAACTGAATGCAGAGTGTCAGAGAATGGCAAGGAGAGAAAAGAAGGCCTTCTTAAATGAACAATGCAATAAAGTAGAAGAAAACAAAAGAATGGGAAAGACTAGAGATCTCTTCAAGAAAGTTGAAACTATCAAAGGAACATTTCATGCAAGGATGGGCACAATAAAGGACAGAAACAGTATGGACCTAACAGAAGAAGAAGAAATGAAGAAGAGGTGGCAAAAATACACAGAAGAACTGTACAAACAATGTCTTGATGACCAAGATAATCACAACGGTGTGCTCACTCACCTAGAACCAGACATCCTGGAGTGTGAAGTCAAGTGGGCCTTAGGAGGCATTACTGCAAACAAACCTATTGCAGGTAATGGAATTCCAGCTGAGCTATTTCAAATTATACAAGGTGATGCTGTTAAAGTGCTGCACTCAATATGCCAGCAAATTTGGAAAACTCAGCAATGGCCACAGGACTGGAAGAAATCAGTTTTCTTTCCAATCCCAAAGAAGGGCAGTGCCACAGAATGTTTATACTGCCATACAGCTGCCCTCATTTCATGTGCTAGTGAGATTATGCTCAAAATCCTTCAAGCTCGGCTTCAGCAGTATGAGAACTCTGGATATACAGGCTGGATCTAAAAGTGGCAGAGAACTAGAGATCAAATTGGCTCCATTTATTGGATCATAGAGAAAGCAATGGGGTTCCAGAAAAACACCTGCTTCATTGGCTATGTGAAAGCCTTTGACTGTGTAGATCACAACACTGGAAAATTCTTAAAAGAGATGGGAATTCCAAACCACCTTACCTGTCTCCTGAGGTAAGGTGTATGTTGGTCAAGAAGCAACAGTTAGCAACAGACATGAAACGACAGACTGGTTCAAAATTGGGAAAGGAGTACATCGAGTGTGTATATTGTCACTCTGTTTTTTTAACTTATATGCAAAAATGCCAGGATGGATGAATCACAAGCTGGAATCAAAATAGTTGGGAGAAATAGCAACAATCTCAGATATGCAGATTATACCACTTTAATGGGAGAAACTGAAGAGGAACTTAAGAGCCTCTTGATGAAGATGAAAGAGGAGAGTGAAAAAACTGACTTAAAAGTTAACCTTCATAAAACTAAGATCATGGCAATTGGCCCCTTCCCTTCATGGCAAATAGAAGGAGAAAAATTGGAAGCAAGGACAGATTTTATTTTCTTGGTCTCTAAAATCACTGCCGACAGTGACTACAGCCATGAAATTAAAAGACGCTTGCTCCTTGGAAGGAAAGCTATGACAAACCCTAGACAGTGTATTAAAAAGCCAAGACATCACTTTTATGACAATGGTCCATGAAGTCAAAGCTATGATTTTCCAGTAGTCTTGTCATATGTGAGAGCTGGACCATAAAGCAGGCTAAGTGCCGAGAAATTGAGGCTTTTAAATTGTGGTATTGGAGAGGAGTCATGACAGTCCCTTGGACAGCAAGGATATCAAACCAGTCAATCCTAAAAGAAATCAATCCTGAGTATTCATTGGAACGTCTGATACTGAAGCCGAGGCTTCTATACTTTGGCCCGGAGATGCGAACAGCCAGCTCATTGGAAAAGACCCTGATGCTGGGAATGATTGAAGGTGAAAAGAGAAGAGGGCAGCAGAGGATGAGATGGTTGAATAGCATCACCATCTGGAAGGACATGAATTTGATGAATCTGAGCAAACTCTGAGAGGTAATGAAGGACAGAGAAGCCGGGTGTGCTGCAGTCTTGGGGTCACTAGAGTTGGACCCGACTTAGTGACCGAAGGACAACATATTGACCCTACTCTCACCGAGAATCGTGACACAGATGTAAGAGCAGAGAAGAAATTGTGAGGAAATCACTGAAACTGCCATTGAATGAGAAGTGAGCAGAAAGTAGACCAAGAATTTAAAAAGGAGACTTAAGGATGCTTTAGTTCATTTATTTCCCTCACCATCCTCTGCCCATCCTCAGGTCTGAGGAAAAGACAGCCTGGACTCTAGATCCAAGGTATTAGAAGGCGGTACTCTTGTGACTAGCTTAGTTAACAAGGCACAGGGAAAGAGTGTGAGAGGGCTGGGCTGACAGGAAGATTGAGGCAAATTATTAATCTACAGTTTAACATGAAAGTAAATGAGCAAGTATATAGGTAACCTAGAAGTCTTGGATTCCTGCTTGTCACGAAATAAGTAAGGTTGTGAGATACGGTGAGGAAAGGTGGAAGCCCTCTTAACTGACATGATGAAGATTGGCTCTTGTTTAGTTAACTGAAAAAGACAGTTATGAGGAAATAATGCATACATATCTCAACATTTTTTAGTTGTTCATTAATTCATCACATCTACTGCTTGTACTTCCACATTGTTTTTCTTGCATAAACCACTCAATATTGTCATCTATGAATTCTAGACTTAGTTTCTCAAATAGAACAAGAACTGAAAGACACTTGAGAAGAATCCTAAGGGCAGAATCTTTTTAGAATTTTACATTGTATCCCCCATTTTTTTTATGGTTCTGTTGCCCACATTTTTTTTAAAGTACTTTGCCTTTATTGACTTTTTAAAACTATAAATTTTAATATAATGCATCTTCTATTTTATTGATTTAGGTATTATTTAATTAAATTATATAAGTAAAATGATAGGCATAAACAGGTTGGAACAAACACATCAGATTTAATTCAACAGTTGAATTGTATGGGCTTCCCTGATAGCTCAGATGGTAAAGAATCCACCTATAATGCTTGATGCCTGGGTCTGGAAGATCCCCTGGAGAAGAAAATGGCAACCCCCCAGTATTCTTGCCTGCAGAATCCCATGAACAGACCATGGGGTCATCTAGAGTTGGAAACGACTGAGCAACTAACACTTGCTTACAATTCAACGAATGGGGAATATGAGCCTGCATGAAGTCCTGAATGTTCAGTCTCCTGTGAGCATATATTTTGTAGAGAGAATTAATAGGTTAATCTGGCAAATTGAGAACCCACTTCTTGCTTTTAAATTAGCTATACTTGCAATAGTGAAAGTGACGGGTTATGGCTTTTAGAAGCTGAAAAAAAAAAACTTTTTCAGAAATTCCTAAGAAATGCTTTGTTCAATAAAAGCATAATATGCATGTTTTTTTCAGCATATGAGGTGCTCATGTTCATGCTTTTATTGCTAGTTAAAAGTCATTATTAGGTTGGGTTGCCATTACCAAAGCCTACATGTTTTCTAGAGCTATTTTGTTTTTTCAAATTTAAAATTTAAGACTGAAAGCGACCTCTCACATAATCTCTAAGATAATGATATATATATATAATCTGGCTGTTACTGTACTTTGACATCTAAGAGATTTGTGAAGCTGGTCTGTGAGAACACACTGCTTTCAGTCCTTTCATTTCCACTCTGGGGAAGAGATGGTGTGTGTGAGAAAACCAAAGGTTGACCAGGAAATCTTTGAAGAAGATGGTAACTTGTCAGGTAGATATTATAAAGTGATTTTGAAAAGAGAAGGCATCCCTTCTTTGAATCTAAAAAGGAAAGAAAGCTGTTTTCGGCTCATATTCTCTTATAAAGAAAACTGTTACGCTTTGTGAAAATTTAAACTACTACATAAAGGCTCAGACTAAGTATCAGTTCAGCTCAGTTGCTCAGTCATGTCTGACTCTTTGTGACCCCATGGACTGCACCGTGCCAGGCTTCCCTGTCCATCAACAACTCCTGGAGCCTACTCAAACTCATACCCATCACATCAGTGGTGCCATCCAACCATCTCATCCTCTGTTGTCCTCTTCTCCTCCCGCCTTCAGTCTTTCCCAGCATCAGGGTCCTTTCCAATGAGTTGCTTCTTTGCATCAGGTGGCCAAGGTATTGTTTCAGCTTCAGCATCAGTCCCTTTCAATGAATATTCAGGACTGATTTCCTTTAGGATGGACAGATTGGGTATCCTTGCAGTCAGTCCAAGGGACTCTCAAGAGTCTTTTCCAGTACCACAGTTCAAAAGCATCATTTCTTTAGCACTCAGCTTTCTTTATAGTCCAATTTTCACATACATACTAAGTATAGTGGTAGCCTATTACATAAATGGTTGACTGATAGCATCAGTTATAAAAACACTGGAATTCACACATTTTAAAATGTAAATTAAATGTGTCATTTCATCAATACATGATCTGACTTTTGAAAACTAGGTTCGTAAATTATTCTGACCTAGGTATGTCATCCCCTGCCCTTGAAAGAGTCCTGTGAAAAGAAATATTGCTATTATATGAATTCTTTTGGAACTGATTATCCTTTAAGTAAATATTCTTACCTTTATTCCTCACCTTCTCATTCTAACTGTTGGCCTTTTCCTTATTTTACTGTTCATTAACTCATTTATGTAATAGAGTAATAGAGTAATCCCCTCCAAACATGCACATGTCATAAACAACCTGTGAATATTTCTCATTAATCGGCAAAGGGAAATTAAGGTAGTAGATCAAATTAAATCTGTTAATCAGTTTCTCTTAAGGTAAGGAGATTACCCTATTTATCTGGACTGATCTAGTGTAATTAGAGAGGTCTTTATATGCAGGGAAAGGAGAAAGGAGTCTCAGAGTGAAGGGACCTGAAAGGCACTGCATGGACCCACCTTTGTGGGCTTTGAATCTTGAGGAAATGGGGTCCTCAAGCCACAGCATGTGGAAGACATTAAAAGCAAAAAACAGCAAAGAAATCTATTTCCCCTGGAGATTCTAGAAAGGAATACCCAGCTGACACCTTTGATTCTTGACACCCAATAAAATCTGTGTCAGATTTCTGACCTATAAGCCTGTTAGGCAATAAATTTATGTTGATTTAAGCCAGTGTGATTGTAGTAATTTGTTATGGCAGCAATAAAATCTAATACATCTACCAGGGTTTGAGTAAGAAAAATGAGGATGAAAACTCAAGACAGTCCATCCAAAGAAAGATTTAGTGTGGGTTAAAGTTGCAAGGCTTGCTGACAGGAAGATAAAAGACCGTCACTGAATTTCAGCCTTTACTCTCAGGGTTTCACATTAACATGGAAAATCTACAGGGTACTCTATCTAATGTAATGACCTGAAAAATACTTCAAACTATTTACCCTTGCTTAGTTCTGCATCTAGCCTGTACACTTTACTGTAGTTAGAGTGATCTTTTCACAAAACAAACTTAATTATTTATTGTTTCTCTTCACAGTCCATGTCATGGTTCTCCATTCCCTGCAGAATAAAATCCAAACATGTAGCATGGCTCTCAAGGCCCCTCTATAACAAAAGGTTCTACCGAAGCCTTCTGTCATACTTCTCTTTCCTTTGAACCTTCTTATGTTCAGCCACGGTAACATACTTTTCATGTATGAATCCAGCATGGTATTTTGTACATTTTCCCTTCCTACATATCATTTCCTTTACCACCAGTGTCCTTCTAGATCATTGCATGTGCTGGAAACCCCCTGGGAATTCTTCAAAACTTAACTCAAGCATTAAATTTCCTGGAAAATCAAGGAACTTTATAAAGGGAAATAATTTGGTCTGTCCTTTAATGCTACATTGTGATTTATATACCTTGCAATATCAAAATTATTTCTGTGTCATTCTTTTATGGGAGCTTCTTTAGGGCAGAAGCTGGATCTAATAATACATCTGTGGGAATTCAGTAACTCACATATATTAATAGTATGTCCTCAATACGTAAATACTAACTGAACAGTGTGTTATCTGATCTGGCCAGCACACTACAGAGGTGTCTTTTTTTTTTTAATGTGTTTATTTTTATTTGAAGGATAATTGCTTTACAGTATTGTGTTGGTTTCTACCAAACATCAACATGAATCAGCCATATCTTTAAAAATAATGGTTTATGATTCCCAGGCCAGGTTTTACTTATATTCTGCCTCTATAAATTTAAGTAACATAAAAAATTATTTTACACACCTAGGACACATTTTGCATTTTAAATAAAATTCTGATACTAACTTACTTTGTTTGATGCTACTCCTATTTGTAGCCATTAATTTAACACATGCAATTTCATGATTTTATTGTGTCAAAAATGAAAACAATGAAATACAGTTGTCCCTCCCTCAGTTTTCCATAGGAGATTCAGGGACCCCCACAGATACTCAAATCAGCGGATCTTCATGTCCCTCACATCCCATGAACATACATATCAATAATTATCTTAAATAGACATGGATTAAATGCACCAAACAAAAGACATAGATTGGCTGAATGAATACAAAATCAAGACCCATATATATACTGTCTATAAGAGAACCACTTCAGATCAAGGGACACATAAAGACTGAAAGTTAGGGGAGGGCAAAAAGTATTCCATGCAAATGGAAGCCAAAAGAAAGCTGGAATAGTGCTACTCATATCAGACAAAATAGACTTTAAAATACAGACTATTCTAAGAGATAAGAAAGGATACTGCATAATGACCAAAGGATGGATCCAAAAAGATCCATCCATCCATATATATGTACAATATAACAGTTGTAAATAAGTTGTTTCTTCTTGATGTTCAGTCATTAAGCCATGTACCACTCTTGGCGATCCCATGGACTACAGCTTGCCAGGCTCCCCTGTCCTCCACTATCTCCCAGAGTTTGCTCAAATCCATGTCCATTCAGTTGGTGATACTGTCTAACCATCTCATCCTCTGCCACCTGCTTCTCCTTTTAGCCTTCAATCATTCCTAGCATCAGGATCTTTTCCAAGAGTCAACTCTTCACATCAGGTAACCAAAGGATTGGAGCTTCAGCTTTAGCAACAGTCCTTCCAGTGAATATTTAGGATTGATTGATTTGATCTCCTTGCAATCCACGGGACTCTCAAGAGTCTTCACTATCACCACTATTTGAAAGCATACCTTTTGACTATATGGACCTTTGTTGGTAAAGTGATGTCTGCTTTTTAATACTCTGTCTGGGTTTGTCATAGCTTTCCTTCCAAGGAGCAAAGTGTCTTTTGATTTCTTGGAAAGGTTCATTCACCATCTAGAGTGATTTTTGAAGCCCAGGAAAAGAAAGTCTTGTCAGTGCTTCCAATCTTTCTCTTCTATTTAGGGACCAGATGCCATAGTCTTCATTTTTTGAGTGTTGAGTTTCAAACTAGCTTTTTGACTCACCTCTTTCACTTTCATCAAGAGGCTCTTTAGTTCCTCTTTGCTTTCTGCCTGCCATTAGAGTGATATCATGTGCATGTCTCAGGTTGTTGCTATTTCTCCCAGCCATCTTGATTCCAGCTTGTGATTCATCCAGCCTACAGTCCATAGCGTTGCAAAGAGTCAGACACAACTGAGTGACTAAGCACAGCACATGAAAACATTGACTACCATCCAGAAACTTTAGACTGTAACTATGGAAATATTTTGGTTTATTGAATACATTGCTTAGATGCCCACTGTTGGATTTGGGTAAAGCTAACTTGTTTTGGAATGGCTTGAAAGCCAGTAAAAGGTGTGTTTCAGAATGTATCTTCAGAATTTGAATTCTGTCACATTTCATAGATTATTTGCCAGGAATATTTTTGCTTCTTTTGTATTAAGGGCCAATTCAAAGTAATCTAGTATAGCTACTGATATTTTTCCCAAAAAAGAAATGTCCTGTGAGAAACCTATCATCTTAAACATACCAGATGTATCTCCCATTGTGCATCAACAAGTTGGCATTATGATTTATAGAGCCAATCTCCAGTGTATGGGCTTCCTTGGTGGCTCACATGGTAAAGCGTCTGCCTGCAATGCAGGAGACCCGGGTTTGATCCCTGGGTCGTGGAGATCCCCGGGAGAAGGAAATGGCAACCCACTCCAGTCCTCTTGCCTGGAAAATTCCGTGGATGGAGCGGCCTGGTAAGCTACAGTCCATGGGGTTGCAAAGAGTCAGACACCATTGAGCAAGTTTACTTTCTTTCTCTTTCTCTAGTTTATTCATTTAGAACAAAATGAGTCTATAGGACCTAATCATGCAGATTGTGCTAGAGACTTACCAAAGAGCATCCCTTTTTAGGAACCAGAAAGGCATTCTTTTTTGTATATATCATGTCAGTTTCTCATCTCCTTAGTATACCAATCAGCCATGTGCTCAATCATGTCTCACTCTTTGCAAACCCATGGACGTAGCCTGCTGGGCTCCTCTGTCCACGGGATTTCCCAGGCAAGAATACTGGAGTGGGGTGCCAGTTCCTACTTTAGGGGCTCTTCCCAACGCAGGGATCAAGCCTGCATCTCTCCTGTCTCCTGCCTTGCAGGCAGATTCTTTACCACTTACTGGATGCCAGATAACTTGATATATTCTTTCTTCTTGTGTCTTTCACGAAATTCTTGTACCAGATTTTTACTTTCTTTAAGATTAAGATATGTAGCAGTTCTCTTTGCTCTGTTAAGTACATGCATTTGCAGTGTATTGTGACTGCTGACTGATTACATGTATTGGGAGCTTCTTCTTGATAGTTTCAGTGAAACTACAGCTGTCACTGTCCCGAGGTATGGAGTGCATGTAACTTTTAAAGGTTTTAGCCCTCTATTCACTTGCTTGAGTATCTCTTCTTAATGATACAAAGTTATAAATTTCATCTGGACATAGTCACTGTATTGTGATCCTTTAAATGGCTTGCATGATTTCCATGTTAACGTGATATCATTTTTCATTTCTTCCAGGTATGTTTTAGTCAGATAGATACTTTTCTATATGAATAACTATGTTTCTTTGAATGACTAACAGCAACAACTGTTTTATTCTTGCCTCACAGGTACTACAGTGCAACCATTCTGCAGATGTCTGGTGTTGAAGATGATAGACTGGCAATATGGCTGGCTTCCGTTACAGCCTTCACAAATTTCATTTTCACACTCGTGGGTGTCTGGCTTGTTGAGAAAGTGGGCCGCAGGAAACTCACATTTGGTAGTTTAGCAGGTGGGTCTTGAAGAATTCAGTTATAAACTTCTCTAATGATGACAAATTAATCTTTTAAAATACAATACCATTACCACTTCTGATATAATTTTTGTAGCCATATGATAGAGTTTTTCTTTTCATATAATTGAGTTATAATAGAGGTCAAGAAGCAATAGTTAGAACTGGACATGGAACAACAGACTGGTTCCTAATCAGGAAAGGAGTACGTCAAGGCTGTATATTGTCACCCTGCTTATTTAACTTATATGCAGAGTACATCATGCAAAATGCCAGGTTGGATGAAGCACAAGCTGGAATCAAGATTGTCAGGAGAAATATCAATAACCTCAGGTATGCAGACAACATGACACAGCAGAAAGCAAAGAACTAAAGAGCCTGTTGATGAAAGTGAAAGAGGAGAGTGAAAAAGTTGGCTTAAACCTCAACATTCAAAAAAAAAAAAACTCAACATTGAGAAAACTAAGATCATGACATCCGGTCCCATCACTTCATGGGAAATAGATGGGGAACAATGGAAACAGTGACAGACTTTATTTTTGGGGGCTCCAAAACCACTGCAGATGGTGACTGCAGCCACGATATTAAAAGATGCTTGCTCCTTGGAAGAAAAGTTATGACAAACCTGGACAGCATATTAAAAAGCTGTATTAAAGAAACATTACTTTGCCAACAAAGGTCCGTCTAGTCAAAGCTAGATGTGTGGTAGTAGTCACGTGTGGATGTGAGAGTTGGACTATAAAGAAAGCTGAGCACTGAAGAATTGAGGCTTTTGAACTGTGGTGTTAGAGAAAGCTTTTGAGAGTCTCTTGGACTGCAAGGAGATCCAGCCAGTCCATCCTAAAGGAAATCAGTCAGAATGTTCATTGGAAGGACTGATGCTGAAGCTGAAACTCCAATACTTTGGCCACCTGATGCAAAGAACTAACTCATTTGAAAAGCCCCTGATGGTGGAAAAGATTGAAGGTGGGAGGAGAAGGGGACGACAGAGGATGAGATGGTTGGATGGCATCGCTGACTCAATGGACCTGAGTTTGAGTAGGCTGCAGGAGTTGGTGATGGACAGGGAAGCCTGGGGTGCTGCATGGAGTCAAAGAGTCGGACACGACTAGGTGACTGAACTGAGCTGAGTAGAGTTTTTCTGAAAAAATTTTTTAAATAAAAACTTATGATATGTAACTAAAATTAGAATTGTAGTAACAATTAGAGCCTACTGTGGGTAGCATTTTGCTGTTATTTTAAGTTTTACTCAAAGGTACAAAATAAAAAGCAAAGTTCTAACATATATATTTTTTTTTTTAAGTTTGGGGTAATATGGAAATAAATTTGGGGCATTTTTTTTTTTTCAAAGTTCTTTCAACAGTGGAACATTGGAACCATGTAATTTCTTCACAAAGTTGGGAGAGACTCTCTTTGTGTTTGAACAAGGCCTAAATCCTAGGGCAAATTCTGATTGATTTGGTATGTTTTCTGAGATAACTTAATAAGAAAAACCCTTCTCACTTTAAAGTATCTTTTGTTTTAAATCTTGTCCGTTTTATTTATTATTTCTCTAATGCAAGGGCTTTTTCACTTGCCAAAATGACACCCTTCTCTGACACTGTCTTCACATGTTTGTATCAAAGAATTTTATAATCTTTTTAAAAATACAAGCAGATTTCTACTTATCAGTTAGCTATTTTCTAATTATTTCTTTGTAAGTTTAGTTTGAGTAAGAATACATTTTTCCATTAAAATATAAAGTTTCCAGGCCAGCATTAATTAAATTCTATTTTAACTAAATATAACTAAAGCATTCATCCAGTAGAACTGCTTCAAGTCACTTGTCCCAAATTTTGATGAGAAAATGCATTTAGGGTTTCATACTCAGTTATGAAGAATACATACTGCCTCTCACCCTTAACTCCAGAAGGAAGAGTAGAATGCATCCACCCTCTGTGTTTGCCTTGAGTGGAAGCTTTGAGCTGAATAATGTAAGTTGAACTACAGTATCAGAACTGAGGGGAAGGCAGGGGGAAGATTGATTAAAAGGCAAAGGTAATTGCAACAGCCAGTGTATACAGGAAGGGCACAATGAAGCAGGAGGATAAGTGAGGAAAGGTGAGGGACAGGGGAAGGTTAAAAGCCGTATATTTACAACCTATTCAAGGAACCAGAATTGTCCAGGCCTGGAGAAAAAGACCTCAGAGACCCCAAATAGATCCCTTATTCTTATAGATGGTAGATGTTATGAGGACATAGATTTTTTACTTAATATAAGAAAAATATTCCTAATAATCAGACCTATGCAACAATAAATTGGGCTGCCTCATGAGGGTCGTAAGCTCTCAACAAAAGGATAGATGGCCATCAGGCAGTGATGTGCTAAAGACAGATTCCTGCAGTGGGTTGAAAATTGGATTTGCTGACTCCTGAGGTTCAGGTAAACTCTAAGAAGTGGTAATAGCTGCTTTAAAAATTTTTTTAGCAGGCACACTTTCTTTTTGACAGGGCCTTAGTATACTGCTCCCTCAAGAGGTCTATTTTTTAAATAGAATTTTGGGTCTTAAGTTTGGGATTTGGCTTTTGAGATTTTGAGAAAAATGCTGATTTTGAGAAAAATGCTGATTTTGAAATGGGGAAAATAGTTTTTCTAGCTGCCTCTGTCCCTTCATTTGTTGTATTCCAGGATTTTGAGTCATTATAGATGCAAAGCCAGGCTGGGTTTGAATTTTGTGACATTGAACAAGGTTCTATTTTCTCATCTATGAACAGGGATTAATTATAGTCCTTACTTCATAGGTTTATAGTAAAGACTAAACACATTTACACATGTATAGATAGCATTTCAAACAGTACCTGACACAGACAGTAAAATGCTCAAAGAAGTTTGCTATCACAGTATTGTTACTGCCAGAGAGTGATTATTTGTGGTTTGAACCATAATCCAGGAGCATTCCTGAACTCCTCTTCTGGATGTCGTGTTTCACCCCTCCATGTAAGTCCTCTTCCCCGGGGATTGCCAGAGCCCATCGCTGACTATTATGAGAAAGTGAAGTGAAGTGAAAGTCGCTCAGTCATGTCCAGCTCTTTGCGACCCCATGGACTAGACAGCCCATGGAGTTCTCCAGGCCAGAATATTGGAGTGGGTAGCTTTTCCCTTCTCCAGGGGATCTTCCCGACCCAGGAATCTAACCATGGTCTCAGGATTCTTTACCAACTGAACTATCAGGGAATTGAGAAAAAAAAAAAAAATGACCTGGGGGGAAAGACTAATAAGAGTTTCCAGGCACTGCTTTTATGAGCAACCTGGAGGCAGTTTTCTTTTCTGCCAAATGAAGAGATTGTCATTAAATTTGTAGTATTACAAGAAAGATCTGTTCTCTTAGCAAGCTTTGAAAATATTAAAAGTCAGGACACCACAGAATGTGCTACCTTTAAATTATTCATAGGTTATATATTTTGGATTTCTTTGTATAAAGAGTTTCTTTGGGTCTAGCTAAATACAGTTTATTTGTAGTACTTTTTAAAGACTGAGCACCTAAAATATTTTTGAGAATTTATTTATTTAGCTTTTTTTTTCTTTTTATGTAGCACCCTACTCACTGCTGTGTGGTTACCTAAGTGGGAAGGAAATCCAAAAAAGAGGGGACATATGTATACATATGGCTGACTCGCTTTGTGGGACAGCAGAAACTAATGTTACAGGATTGTAAAGCAACTATTGTTGTTGTTTAGTCACTAAGTCATGTCCAACCCTTTGTGACCCTGTGGATTGTAGCCCACCGGGTCCCTCTTTGCATGGGATTTCCCAGTCCAGAGTACTGGAATCATTTGCCATTTCCTTCTCCAGGGGATCTTGCCAACCCAGAGACTGAACGCATGTCTCCCGCATCAACAGGCAGATTCTTTCCATCTGAGCCACCAGGGGAGCCACAAAGCAACTGTACTCCAATCAAAATTTATAAGTAAATAAAGAAATAATAACATTCTTAAAGAAATTATTTTTTTTCACCATTTTTCACCTAATAAAATAAATCCTAAGATATTTAATATTCTACCAGTGCTAGTGTTAGAACACTGTTCTATTTAAAATTTCTTAAATTAGCCTGGAATTTTTAAATCTTTCATTCAGTTTTATTCCCTATTTTGTGTTTTATTGATTTTTTTTATATTGAGTGAAATTTAGTTAAAAAAATCAAAATAACCTTTTGAATAGGTACTTGTTCTTTAAAAATTACTATAAACAAACTGTATTCAGCTAGACCAGGACAAAGAAACTCTTTATACAAAGAAATATAAAATATATAGTCCATGAATAATTTTAAATGTAGGACATTTTGTGGTATTCTGACTTAATATTTTCAAAACTTGCTAAGAGAACTGGTCTTTCTTGTAAATATTACTAAGTTAATGACAGCCTCTTGATCCTTTTAATAGAGGAAGGCTTAGAAAGCCAGAAACACTGTGTTATTTTATGCCAGATATTTTGGTAGTGGAGTATTCCCTAAAATATCATTCTGATGAAGGTCGTCTTCATCAGAATTACCAAGGATACTTTAAATTGTGAATTCTTGGGGGCCCAACCCCCACTCTGCTAAATTGGAATCTCGAGATGAAGTCTGGAGCATGTGTAGGTGATATTTAAGCACAAAAAGTGTGTTCTGTTTGAGTTGTGGGTAAGGAAGTTTTGTTTTGTTTTTCTTTATTTACTAATAATATAGGCCCTTGTATCAGATAGTTAAGGTAACTTACTTCATCAGGTATTAAGGATTCTATTTATCCAGCACACTACGTCCTATGGAGAACATTTTTATTAGGAAAATGATATCAGAATTCCAAAATGCAACAGTATAGTTGGCTAAGGAGGGACTCTTTTCTTATAATATGAAGAATGTGCCCAAACTGCCCATTATATTGGAGATCCTTTCATACAAGGCCTTCCTGCATTGGACTCAATGAACCATTGAGTCCATTGACAACCATTGAACCATTGAAAACTGTAACAACTTTAAAAATGCCATTGAGTCACTGATAAAGCAGCTGTGATTTGTTAAGGGAAAGGAAATAGGTAGTTCAGGTAGTTTTAAGCCTTAAAGAGCCATGAACATATAATAGGACGAGGTGACCATTTTAAAATTTACTCCATAAATTAAGTCATGTAAGACACCATTCCCTTCCCTTAAGGAGTTTATCATCTCATAAGAGTTTTTACTCTGTTGTTGGCTATCACAATCACCTATGAAATCATATTATCTGATCCCCATTTTATGGAGACTGATTCAGAGGTTGAGGTACATTTTAAACAGTTGCATTTTCAATAGGAAGCCAGGATTGAGAAACAAGACTATAATAAAAGTATGATACTGACTTTTAAAATATTTCCATCCATAGTAGGTCAAAATAGATTTGTGTTTAAGAAATGTAAACCTTCAACTAGGAATTTTGTATATCCAAAATGGTCTTTTCCCCAAATTTTGCAAGTTGGTTGGACTTTTTAGAGATGGATCCAAGAGATATAATATCGATACTGCAGAACTCTCATCTGGGATATTTCTCCCATACTAACCCATGACCTCAATTGAATAGTCATAATATGTTTTGCTATTTTCTTAGAAAATAGTCAGCATTGCAAAAATCTTTAGTACTGTGAGATCTGCTCTATACCAGGCACTAGACTTGAATATATGTTAATATGCACTAGGTATACTACCTTAAAGTTTGCAGTTTATCAGAGAGACCAGTTATTTTAAGTCGTGCTATGAAAGTGCCATGTTTCCTTCCCATCCTAAAATATCAACATTTCCTGATTGAAGCACATCTTACCTGTGCCATGACAATATTCTGTGGAGGTAATTTTGGAAGATACTTAGGGCCCAACTTCTTTGATAGACAGATTAACAGTAAAATTTGTGGCTTATTTTGCTTTGTTTGAGGAGAGAGGGATGACTTTTATTTATATGCCCAGTATATCTTTTCTCTTTTTGAGAGAGAGACTTGTTTTTTGTTTCCCAATTCAGGAATTGGTAGTCTTTTGAGAAAATAATACCTCAAACTAGTTCTAGTTCTAGTTTGAATTTTAAGCCAACAAGGGGAAAATGAACTGTGATTGTATACTCATGACTCTTCAGCCTGGTGTGGTAAAATAGGCTTCTGATCTTTTCTTCAAGCCATCTCCCTCCTTCTCAACTTTCTTCTAGATTTGGAAAGTATACTGCTGCTGCTGTATTTAATAATTATAGTACAATAGTTAACATTTTTAGCTTTCGAAAAATCTTTCAGATGTATTATGATATTTAAAATTCACTGCAATTCTGCAAGATGAATATTATCACCAAGCCCCATTTTATAGCAGACAGAATTGAATGTTGGAAAGGTTATGTGCATTGTCCAAGATCATGGAGTCAAGAAACAGCAGGGTGAGAACTTAACCACAGTATCTAACTTGACATAATCACCTCTATAATAAACACAAACACTTCAACTATTATGTAATCCAGTTCCACTTTAACAGTGCTTCCCAAAGTTGTTTTTTTATCCATTTGAAAAATACATTTCATCATTCTTAAATAACTTTCTCATTTATCTAATAGAAACTTTACTGCTACATAAATGACTACCCTGAGTTCCATATTTTAAACATATTGCCTCATTCAAGTAAATTATACAAACAAGTGCATCCATATTTTCTTCTTTCTTCCCATGACCTGTTTTTTTTATCCTCACAATGGCTGGAACAATTGTCAGAAATTTGAAAACTTTCTTGTTTCCTGTCAGTATTTCTATAAAGGACTCAAAAATGAGCTTTTTAAGTGATATATATGTGTGTGTGTATATATATATATATCCGTTAGTGATTTTATATATATATATGTTATATCTTTTTAATTCATTGTATATAAAATCACATTCTGTACCCTAAAATCAAAGACAAATATTCCACTTCCAAATGCCAACAGGAAAAAGAATTGAATGTATGTGTTATGTCATTTCTGGGATTTTTAAGTCTTTACACAATGTTACTCGTTTTTATGAGAAATTCTCTTTCACCTGTTTTTGAAATATTTAATTTGTTACTTTTTAGTTTATTATTTGGATCGTACTTTGCCGACATTACTTTGCAACAAAAGTCTGTCTAGTCAAAGATATGGTGGTTTTTCCAATTGTTATTTATGGATGTGAGAGTTGTACCATAAAGAAAGCTATGTACCGAAGAACTGATGCTTTTTAACTATGGTGTTGGAGAAGACTCTTGAGAGTCCCTTGGACTGCAAGGAGATCCAGCCAATCAATCCTAAAGGAAATCAGCCCTGAATATTCATTGAAAGGTCTGATGCTGAAGTTCCAATACTTTGGTCACCTGATGCAAAGAACTGACTCACTGGAAAAGCCCCTGACACTGAGAAAGATTGAGGGCAGGAGGAGAAGGGGACGACAGAGGATGAGATGGCTGGATGGCATCACTGAGATGATGGACATGAGTTTGAGCAAGCTCAGGGAATTGGTAATGGACAGGAAGGCCTGGCTTGTTGCAGTCCATGGGGTCGCAAAGAGTAGGACATGATGGAGTGACTGAACTATTACTACCATTTGGGTCCTAGATGATCGAATAACATTAGAACAATTTTCTTGGTAATGAAAGGAGCACTTGATATAAATCTGTTGCCTTTTATACTTCCTGACGTGTTAGGCACTCAATAATGTCAGTTAATATTAATTCTTTTTGAGACTGTCAGCAATCCAAAATAGTGTTTGTTTAGAAAGTTATTACCAGTGCTTGGCTCACAAATGTATTTGATTTGAATTTCACTCTTGTCATTTCTCACAGTGAACGTGCTAGTGAGTTTTTAATGACAATACTTATGCATGACAATACTTATGTATGAGGATCTTTTTTTTAATCCAATGAAGATAGATCAAGGTATTTTTTTCAGAGAGATAACTTGCTAAACCCAGTCTGCTTTGAAAGAATGTTGTCAACTTTTCTCTGATGTAAAACTTTTTTTTTTTTTAGGTACCACTGTAGCCCTCATTATTCTTGCTTTGGGATTTCTGCTATCAGCCCAGGTTTCTCCACCCATCACTTTTAAGCCAATATCTCCTTTAGGTCAGAACACTACTTGCACAAGATACAGGTGAGATTTTATAATGGTACCCTTCCTTAACCTAATTCTGGTAACTTCTTTGTTTACTTATAACTTTCCTAAAATATGAGAGATGAGTAAGAGCTTGCTAGGCATCCAGACTTAATGGTGGAAATGCATGCTTCAGGAAAAGTGAGTTATTAGACACAATTTTGATGATACTTCTCTGGAAATTGGAAGCATATATTGATACAGAATCTAAGCAGGAATACTGAGAAGCTATTTTATATCATATATGACTCAGTGACATCTACATTCTAAGTGAAATGAACTTTCATCAGTAATTAAGCTTTTCCATGATGTACATATCTGATACACCTATTATCTGGATATTCTATCAGTTTCCATGATGTACATGTCTGATATAGTTTATTATCATTTGGATAGTCTATCAATTAATCTTCACCATGTTCCACAAGTATCTCCTCATTCATTTAAGCAGAAAATAATTTTTCCTCTCACTAGTAGGGTTCTTGAAGAGCAATAGAAAGTGAGAAAAGGTGCTGGAAGAGTGTTTTAATCGTCAGCTTCAGGTTTAATAACTTGTTAAGTTTAGCCGTATACACCCTATGTGATAGATTAATAGATAGAGAAATGGATGAATGGATACATCAGCTATCCATGGACTGAAGAATGCACAATCGAATTAATTAAAAATTGAATGACTGGACAGGTCAATTAATAAATTTATCAGTAGAGTTCCACATTCCTTCGTGGTTGTGATTCCCTTTTAGGGCTTCTCAGGTGGCTCAGTGGTAAAGAACATGCCAGCCAATGCAGGAGACGTGAGTTCAATCCCTGGGTCGGGAAGATCCCCTGAAGAGGGAAATGGCAACCATATCCAGTATTCTTGTCTGAGAAATCCCATGGATAGGGGAGCCTGGCAGGCTATCGGCCACGGGGTCACAAAAGAGTCAGACATGACTTAGTGACTAAACAACAACAAACAACAAAGTGTTTCAAATTTTTTTTACTTCATTTTAGTGGCTGGAAAGGCTAGCGACCCCTTTAAAATATATTGATCAAATAGCTTTAAAAACAAAAAATGATATTCCTTCAGCCTCAACTAAACAGATATAAGTCTCAAATCAAAGGGTAAATCATTTATTAAGTCAGGTACTCCTATATGAAATTAAAACATTACATTGATACACTTAATTCCACTTGGGATCACTTGGAGTTTCTCATTTAACAGAATTTATGGTTCCTTCTTATTACAACAGTGAGGAAGACATATGTAATTATGTCTTTCTGGTTGCAAATTGTGATATTCACTTGCCTTTGGAAATGAATGTTTTATGTGTTTATCACTTTACTATTTTTTAACAGTCTTTATGTTCTAAGGAAGATTTAAAGGTGTCTTAAAAGAAGTTAACCTTGACATAGACTCTTTCTGCATATAGAGATTTTTATTTTCTTTGGATATCTGACCTCAACTGCTAGAAAGATGGTAGCCCTTTGCTAGAATTCTGCATGCTCTACTTTTGTTTCTCTTGAAAGATATTTTAAGTACAGTGTTTTTAGCTCAGTTACCTCTAACAAATTATTAAAAAACTACTATTGTTTTAGAAACATAGAATACTTTTTAGATTTGATGTCTGATTTAGATGCAGCAATTTAGATTGAGAATAAGATTGATACACTGTCAGATCACCTAAAGGCAGAAATTCAGCCAGAGAATATGAATAAAAAAATTTTATGAAGTTCTGATACAGAAAAGAAGTAACTAAGTTTTTAATGATTTGCATAATTAAATAGCTTTCCTGATATCAACTTTTAAAATTTCAATAAAAATATTTACTGTTGTAGTATATTTCATTGCATGGCAATTTGTGGTCATCAATCTATTAATCCTACCGATCCATCTAAATTATTATCATCCACCTATCAATATAGGTAGGTGACAATAAAACATTTTCTTTCACCTACCAATTTAAGATAAAACTGTAGTGGAGTGAGAGAAGTGTACAACCTAATATTGTTCATATCACAAAGTGATAAGTTTTTAAAAACAGAACCAAATTTTATATGTCTTCTAGAAGTCACTGAATATGCAAAGCAATTATTTCTCATGTAGTTTATTTAAGAGAAACATATTAGGTTTTGTGAGCAGTTGAAAGTAGTTATAGTATGTATGTATAGTCTGAATGATTTTATAAAATATATCTGCAGACCCCTTACTGATTTTGTTGTGTTAAAAGTATCTACATACATTTCCCATTTCTTTACAATAAATATGAAAAATGCAGTATACAACATACATGAAAGTTATTAAGAGAGTAAATCCTGAGTTCTCATTACAAAAAATGATTTGTTTCTTTAATTTTATATATATAAGAGATGATGGATGTTCACTAAACATTGTGGTAATCATTTCATGATGTATATAAGTCAAATAATACTGTAAACCTTAAACTATGCTAATCTTTATGCCAATTGCCTCAATAAGACTGGGGAAAAAATAAAAAGAAGATAAAAATGAAACAGCATGTTTGCATGACTTTAGAATGAGTAATTCTCATGCAGTAAATAAATACAGGTGGTATACTTTCCTCTTGGAATGATCTGTATAGGAAAACTGAGCAAAGAAAACAGATTTAAAGGGAGAGATGGCTTAATCTTAAGAACACTGTATATTATTGGTGGGAGTGTAAATTTTTCTTCATTTTGAAAATTGATATACTTTTGCCCAGTAAAGGTTAAATGCATAGACCACTCGACTCAACACTTCCACTTGAAGAAATCTATTATGATGGGTATGTAATGCCCTCTGACTTGACTCTACTAGACTAGAGTAGAAGATTTATGGAAGTGAATGGTTCAAGAACAATGGTTATTCTTTATTTTAATTCAAAAAGTGTTGATTGTGTGGCATCACTAAGTAGGTTATAACCACAAACATCATAGATTGGGATGCACTGATGGCTTTGGACCCAAGACATTGACCACCTTAAATAATTTCTAATAAGAACTTATGCTTTTTAGGATTTTTAATTGATGATATTCTTTCCAAGTCCTGGTTTGATTTTCTGAACCAAATGTATTAAACAACATCTTTCAGATCTACTTTCTGCAGTTAAAATTGCGTACAGTCACAGAGTGCCAACTAAGGCTTAGGAGAAATAACTCCAGTTGGGGGTATCATGTTAATCATTTATCTATATAAGAATATACATGCTTACACCAAATATGGCTTTTAGTTCCATGCTCTTAAATTACTAGTAAGCATATTTTCTTATAAGAGCTATCCAAGTTTGAGGATTCAGACCTTTCCTGCGTAACACTTCCCTGAAATCTTTGACTTTTTATTATTTATAAGTATGATCTCAGTAGGGGCTTCCCCCAGTGGCTCAGAGATAAAGAACCTGGCTGCCAATGCAGGAGACCCGGTTTTGATCCCAGGATCGGGAAGATCCCCTGGAGGAGGGCATGGCAACCCTCCAGTATTCTTGCCTGGGGAGCCCCATGGACAGAGGAACCTGGCGGGCCACAGTCCATTGGGTCGCATAGAGTCAGACAGGACTGAAGCCGCTGAGCGCAGCACACAGCACATGATCTCAGTGTATTCAAATCACTGTCAAAAAACCCTCGAAGTAAACAGATATTTCTTAAAGTATACAGCTGTAGAATTGCAGATACTCTCACCCTGGGACTTTCATTCACATTGCCACTCATGCATGCATGCATGCATTTAAAAAATATTTTGGAGCACATAGTCATAGGATTATATAAGGATGAGTTAATATAGAGAAAGCACCTAAAGCAGTTCTCAGCACATAATAAGCACCCAATAAATATAGCCATTGTTATCATTAATAAAACCTATAATAAAATATGAGATTATGATGATGAGTAGAAGTCTTTCCCATCTTTTGAAGAAGAGTTTTAAGCAGGGTAGTGACTTGACCAAATTTTCTATTCTCAACTTTGTCTCTGGGGCACAGAGGGCACATGTTGATATGAGGAGACTGATTATTAAAATTGCCTATGAGAGAGATTAGTAGTTGCCTGGACTATGGTGGTGACGCTCAGAACTAACAGGTAAACAGATTCTAGATAAAGCTAAGAGAAAAATCAACAGGAGTCAAAAATAGGAAATTGATTAACATCAGCAACAGGATAGAATCGATCATAGAAGTCAGTTGGGGTACTTAAATGAGAAATTCACAAGAAGGACTGTGCTTCTCATCCGCGGCTCTTTTTCCTGTCAGTATTTTTCAACTGAGACTCTTACCTCGAACTATCTGTTGTTGTTGTTCACTCGCTCAGTCGTGACCAACTCTCTGCGACCCCATGGACTGCAGCGCACCAGGCTTCCTTGTCCTTCATCATCTCCCAGAGCTTGTCAAACTCATATCCATTGAGTCAGTGATGCCATCTAACCATCTCATCCTTAGTCCTCCCCTTCTCCTCCGGCCTTCAATCTTTCCTAGCCTCGGGGTCTTTTTTTAATGAGTCGGCTCTTATCAGGTGGCCAAAGTATTGGAGCTTCAGCTTCAGCATCAGTCCTTCCAATGAATATTCAGGGTCGATTTCCTTTAGGATTCACTGGTTTGATCTCCTTGCAAGCAAAGGAACTCACAAGAGTCTTGTCCAACACAATAGCTCAAAAGCATCAATTATTCAGCACTCAGCCTTCTTTATAGTCCAACTCTCACATCTATACATGACTACTGGAAAAACCTTAGCTTTGATTAGATGGACCTTTGTCAGCAAAGTAATGTCTCTGCTTTTTAATATGCTCTCTAGGTTGGTCATAGCTTTTATTCCAAGGAGCAAGTGTCTTTTTAATTTCATGGCTGCAGTCACCATCTGCAGTGATTTTGGAGCCCCCAAAAATAAAGTCTCTCACTGTTTCCATTGTTTCCCCATCTATTTGCCATGAAGTGATGGGAATGGATTCCATTATCTTTGTCTTTTGAAAGTTGAGTTTTAAGACAGCTTTTTCACTCTCCTCTTTCACCTTCATCAAGAGGCTCTTTAGTTCCTCTTCACTTTCTGCCATAAGGGTGGTGTCATCTGCATATCTGAGGTTATTGATATTTTTCCCAGCAATCTAGATTCAGCTTCTGCTTCATCCAGCCTAGCACTTTGCATGATATACTCTGCATGTAAGTTAAATAAGCAGGGTGACAACATACTGCCTTGCCATACTCCTTTCCCAATTTTGAACCAGTCCATTGTTTCATGTTCAGTTCTATCTGAGAAGGTATATTCCTCACCCCCACAGATCTGCCTCACCAGGACAGTGGAGAGTAAGTGATTTAAGTACATCTTCCATAAGAACCACTTCAGTTTCTTTTTTTTTTAACTGCTTAACTGCCAGCTTTCTTTCATTCCTTTTTTTCCTTCTTGAACATTATTAAACGGAGTACAAAAATAATGTGGCTCTTTTTCTGTAGGGTAACATTTTCATGTTTCTCTCTCTAAATGAAGTTTCCAGACATCTAAGTTGACATAGTATTCCTTCATCTATAGATCTCCCTATGTTTGTGACACTAGTTTTGATAAACTGTATTATGCCTAACTAACTATAATTGGTTTGGCATAATAATTACTAATAATAATTAATGTCTTCAAAGTTCATTTACAATAAAAATAATTTTGCATTCACATCATTTTTTTTCTCCATTAGCCAACCTTGAGTGATTGAGCACATGTCATTGGCATTAGCACTGAGACTGTTAGATTCAATCATAAAACTTTCATGTGACCTTAGAGATGTATAGAAACCCTAATAGCCCCTATTTTTTTCAGCATTTGGCATATTGCTGAGTGATAATGGGTTTGTTTTCAGTAATTTTTAGCAACTTGACAATGAATATAGTGTTATACTGTGAATGAGACTTATTGTTTGTTGACTTTTATTTTCTAAAATCTACTGATTTCCTTTAAAATTTGCATATTTTAATTTTTTGGTCTGATGATATAGCTTAATAGGCCTTGAGGTTAATATTAAATAAAGCTACAGTAGAAAATATGCTATATATGTTGAATAATATCCACAGACTTATTTCAGATAAAGATAATTGTAATTAAATTGGTAGAAAAGGAAAATGAGATTTGAAACAAAAAGCCAATAGAACCTTATCATATATCTGTATCTCCAAATAATTGCACTTGTCTTTTGCTAGCACTTAAATACCCAATACGAAATTTGACATCTGGATAGAAGGATGACGGAATAGATTCTTGGAGGAAGTTAACCACTTATGGAACAGAGTCATTGAATTCTTTATGACCTTTTTACCTTGAAGCCTGTGTTTTTTGGTCAAGGCCGAAAATTGTGCCAAAGCTGCCACAATGGCAAGATCCCCTACTTAAATCTTATTTGTTTACCACAAGCATGAATCATGCTTCTTGGGAAGCCTTAAAGACAAAAAAACAAGGCTTTTTTATTTTAGATTGCAAAGACTGGGAGAAGAGCATTCCAGGAAGAGGGAACATATGTGTACAGGCCCTAAGCAAGGAGTATGGCTTCTTCAAGGAACTTACCCATGAGCAAGAGAACAGTACAAAAATAGACTGGATGGCAGGTCAGTGACAGATCATACTGGGACCCTCGAAAGCCATGAGAATTTTAGACATCACTTTAGAATACTGAGTAGCCTTTAAAGATTGAATAGAATGACTTAATCAGGCTTGTGTTTCTAAAAGATCACTCTTGCTGCTTAGGAGAATTGATTAGGGAAGGACATAGGGTGATGAGTGGAGATCAGATGAAAGAAATCGGAAGCCTAGGCAAGAAATAATGCAACCTTGACAGTGGAAGTGGAGACTCAAGAGATTTTGGGGCTGTGGGCCCCAAACAGTGTAACAGTGTAACAGGCTGGATAATCAGATGGATGACATACAAGAACAAATACTCTGCACATGGTTAGGATAGTACTCAGGGAACAGGAGTCTAGGTCTATAAAATCTCGCTGTAGCTCACTTCTTAGAACACAGTTTCAAGGATGCAAATCAGAAGAGCCTTTCCCTTGCTTTCCAGTTAAGTTCAGCAGTCCTGTAAAAAGAACAGTATTTACTGTCACTTACACTTTTATTTGAAATGTCATTTTTCCTCCTTCTTGAACTTAAAAGACTTTTGAGAAAAGCTCTTTTACATTTATCCATTTAAGTCTGAAGTAAAAGGGAAAACTGGGTCTCAGACTTACAAGGATTTTTATTCTTATTCTAGAGCTCTGATCATTACAATGAATAAATAAAATCAACCTGGAAGTCTGTTCACATTTCAAGTCAGTCCACTCTAGAATATTATCCCAATTTTGTCCTATATTTTAAAAGAGAATACGTTATCTAGTATTGTGACAGTAGTAGACCATAGTCATAACCTCTGATATATTTCCTTATAATAAAGACCAAGAAAACTACAAATAAGTACTAGATATGATTTATAAAAAACTTAACTGTTCTCTAAATAATAAGCTCAAAATCACCTTCTTGTAAATCATGATACTGAAAAATGATGAAAACAGTTTAGGTATTAACACTTAAATATTAAATGCTATATTTAATATTTGTTGAATGGAGTTATTTTTCCATCATGTTGTGAAAGCATTTTACATAGCTTCTAATGTTTTTCCTCTCTGAGGTTGAAAAATGCCTATTGCTCTGAACCAACCTTTTAATTTAATTTAATTTTTTTAAACCAAGTATAGCAACCTGATTAATTCAATCTCATCAGTGAGTGTAACTTTGGAAACTATTATTGTAGGTGACTGGGTGGCTAGGTGAGTGAATGCGTGGATAGATGGTTTCAAAAGAAGGTAGATGATACTGACTAAAGGAAGATTTTTAGTATAATTTTTATTATAGAATTTGGATATATGTGCTAGAAATTTTGGCAATACTTTGTTGGTACTAGAGCGTTGATAATTTAGGAAATTTCCTTCCAAATGCATCACCTTTATTTCTGCAGTGTGATCAGTAGTACCTCTTGCAACTATGCTAGCAGACACACAGCATAGACATGAAGATCTGGAGGCATACAGCAAGTCTTTGTTCAGATAATGTGTCCATGAAGTTTTTAGATTGTTACGTGGTTGTAGTACCAAGAGAAGGTTTTCCTAATATAAGTAACTCAGTTACAAAATAAGACAGTATGACACATGCCTCTAGGACTATTAACATCTGCGTTATATGGTGAATAGGGCTACCCACTCAGGTATTCTTGCCTGGAAAATTCCATGGACAGAGAGAAACCAGGTGGGCTATACAGTCCAGGGGGTCACAAAGAGTCGGGCCTGGGGGTGTCGCAAAGAGCAGCTAACACTATATGGTGAATAAATTAGAAGACTAGAGAAAATGATATCATGTGTTCTAAACAAACTGGTTTTAGAAGCAGAGAAACAGAAATTTTTTCTTGTATAATTCTATACAGTTTAGCAAATCAAGGAATAACAGCACTTTAGGACAATATGTGTACACATTTGTAATAAGTTTATTCATTTAAGAAACATTTTTGAGATCAGTAGGTCAGGGAATATTAAGATTAAAGGGAAAAAAAGAAACCTTTCTCCACATGGAGCTTACAGCAAGGAAGGAGAAAGATACCAATAAATAATTGCAAAACAATATGATAAAAGTTGATATAGGTATCAGCATGCCTGGTTGTGACATCACCTCTCCCAGAGCTGTCACAGAAGGCTTCACACATGAGAGCTCTTAACCATACATTATTCTGGATCCCTTCTTAGAGTCATGCTGTTAACTACATAAAATAAATTACATACCAGTTCAAAGAAAATCAGTAATAATATGTGTGCCAAGTTATTTTCCAAATAAACATTATATAGTAATCCATGTACTTCTTTATTAATACATTAAATAACAAATCTAATGCAGAGCTAATGCCACTGTTTCAAAATCATGGCGAATGCAAATTTTGAAATTTCTGCAAATACTGTAGTAGGATATAAAAATGTATGTGATTTCTATTGTTCTCAGTGGTTTACTGCCTAATTTCATAATTGGAGGAAATGCTAAATTTCAGTTAAAGGTTAATGAATTACAGATATAGTTTTTTTTTTTCTTATCTGCATTTTAAAGCTCTATATTAAGAACCCCTCATGTAGGAGTGAGCTTGATCTAATTTTTCAAGGATGAGTAGGAGTGAGTAGGAGTATCTCAGACCAGTAAAAGTGGAGAAGCCTCCAAGGGCATGAGAGCAAAGACACAGATGTGAAATAGATTTGCTTTTCAGGAATTTTTATAAAGTTTGATACCACTGGGGAAAGGAGTACCAGTCACAAGATGAGGCAGAAGTAAAGGCAGACCCTTATATCCAGGACAGAGAGAATAATATGTGTGCAGAAACGGGGGGAAGCTTACTATTGTCTACCAGCTACAAGTATAGTTATCTTCTGGTTTCAGATACTCTGATTTCAGATACTTCTGGTTTCACAGAATTCACATTTTCCGCTTTGATGAACTGTGTGCCTCATACGCTAGTTTTTTGGAGATGCTCTGAGGAGTGATAGTATTAATTTCTGGTGTGAGGGTTCTAGCAATAAGAGAAGCGGCTTAACCCACGGAGGCGGGGTGGTTCCTGAGGGTTCTTAAAAGCGCTTATGTTGGGCTTGGCAGGGCTGCATCAGTCCTCCAACTCAGACGGTATCCAACTCTCTTCTGTCCCTTTCCCTTTCTTTTCCAAGCATGGGACTCACTTGCCAGTCAAGATGAGCATCACCAGTGAGTGTCAGCTCCCAGGGCCTGGCCCGGTCGCCCTCCCATCCCCTGCTGTTATTAGACAGCTAGGCATGTGGAGAGCTCTACCAGAAGTCACCTGAGTTTGTAGAAGAGAACAGCCAAGACCCGGCCCATGGTAATCTCTGCGGTGGAGACAGGAGCACAGAGACTCCCCAGCCCCCACCAGCCTTGCCAGTGCCTGCGCAAGGTGTCTGTCCCAGACTAATTCAGAGCTTCGAAGAGCTGGGGCTTTCCAAGCATCTGTGGCAGCGGGCGTTCCCCAGGGAAGGCTCTGTGGTGGTAGTTCTCTCACAGATACCTCTCATGCTTTCAGCTGTTGAATTTCAGAGAAATGTTCAGAAATGGGGTGCTGCCTGTAATTCCACTCAGAATTTAAATTACAAGAAGTCGTATGTAGAGGTCATAAAGATTTTGGACGCTCTCATTTGTTAAAAAAAAATTATGTGACCTTATTAAGAATATTGTTATCAGATTTGTGTTCTACAGAGATCACCCTGGGCAATAAGGTGGACGTGTATAAGAGCACACTTTGGGGCCTAAATTGAGACCTGAAATGAAGGGGAAGGCTCTTGTCAGGTACTGGTGACTGGAATGACTTGTAATGTTATTTACAAGTTAATGTTGCTCAACTAACTGCCCAGCTTTTGTGGCTTGTCTTCCTAAATGGAAATTTGTTACTTGGAAGGAGGAATTATATTTTATGATTTTAGTGCGGTTTTTTTTTTCCACTTTTTTTGCTTTGCTCTGTTTTTTTTTATTTCCTCTCTACTTTTTTCTCTATACATCTAGCAACCATCATGTCTTATACAATGTATTTGCTTAGTGATTTAACAAAACCCTGAAACTGATGTGTGCATGACTATGGTGTTGATTTACATTTTTCCTACGTAACTGCAATAATTACATAAACTGATTTGAAATTCAGTAAAAAAATTTCTCTGTCAATGTGATGCCTAACTCAGCTAATTCAAGGTTTTCCAAAAAAATCCCCTGTAGTACTTTGTAAACCGCTCTTCAGGCCTGCTGAGTTCAGTCAGTTCAGTTCAGTTCAGTCACGTCCGACTCTTTGTGACCCCATGGACTGCAGCACGCCAGGCCTCCCTGTCCATCGCTAACTCCCAGAGTTTACTCAAACTCCTTTCCATTGAGTCAGTGATGCCATCCAGCCATCTCATCCTCTGTCTTCCCCTTCTCCTCCTACCTTCAGTCTTTCCCAGCATGAGGGTCTTTTCCGGTGAGTCAGTTCTTCCCATCAGGTGGCCAAAGTATTGGAGTTTCAGCTTCAGCATCAGTCCTTCCAATGAACGCCCAGGACTGATCTCCTTTAGAACAGACTGGTTGGATCTCCTTGCAGTCCAAGGGACTCTCAAGAGCCTTCTCCGACACCACAGTTGAAAAGCATCTCTTCTTCAGCACTCGGCTTTCTTTATAGTCCAACTCTCACATCCATTCGTGACTACTGGAAAAACCATAGCATTGACTAGATGGACATTTGTTGACAAAGTAATGTCTCTGCTTTTTAATATGCTGTCTAGGTTGGTCATAACTTTTTTTCCAAGGAGCAAGCATCTTTTAATTTTATGGCTGCAGTAACGACCTGCAGTGATTTTGGAGCCCCAAGAAATAAAGTCTTTGTCTCCCCATCTATTTGCCATGAAGTAATGGGACCAGATCTATGATCTTAGTTTTCTGAATGTTAAGTTTTAAGTCAACCTTTTCACTCTCTTCTTTCACTTTCATCAAGAGGCTCTTCGGTTTTTCTTCATTTTCTGCCATAAGTGTAGTGTCATCTGTATATCTGAGGTTATTGATATTTCTCCCAATATTGGTATTTCTTGATTCCAGCTTGTGCTTCATCCAGCCCAGCATCTCTCATGATGTACTCTGCACATAAGTTAAATAAGCAGGGTGACAATATACAGCCTTGACGTACTCCTTTCCCTATTTAGAACCAGTCTGTTATTCCATGTCCAGTACTAACTGTTGCTTCCTGACCTGCATACAGATTCTCAAGAGGCAGGTCAGGTGGTCTGGTATTCCCATCTCTTTCAGAATTTTCCACAGTTTGTCGTGCTCCACACAGTCAAAGGCTTTGGCATAGTCAGTAAAGCAGAAGTAGATGTTTTTCTGAAACTCTCTTGCTTTTTCAATGATCCAGTGGGTGTTGGCAATTTGATATCTGGTTCCTCTGCCTTTTCTAAAACCAGCTTGGACAACTGGAAGTTCATGGTTCACATACTGTTGAAGCCTGGCTTGAAGAATATTGAGCATTACTTTACTAGCATGTGAGATGAGTGCAATTGTGCTGTAGTTTGAGCATTCTTTGGCACTGTCTTTCTTTGGGATTGGAATGAAAACTGACCTTTTCTAGTCCTGTGGCCACTGCTGAGTTTTCCAAATTTGCTGGCATATTGACTGCAGCACTTTCACAGCATCATCTTTTAGGATTTGCAATAGCTCAACTGGAATTCCATCACCTCCACTAGCTTTATCCATAGTGATGCTTCCTAAGGCCCACTTGACTTCATATTCCAGGGTGTCTGGCTCTAGGTAGGTGATCACACCATCGTGGTTATCTGAGTCATGAAGGTCTTTTTTGTATAGTTCTTCTGTGCATTCTTGCCACCTCTTCTTAATATCTTCTGCTTGTGTTAGGTCCCTACCATTTCTGTCCTTTATTGAGCCCATCTTTGCATGAAATGTTCCTTTGGTATGTCTAATTTTCTTGAAGAGATCTCTAGACTTCCCCATTCTGTTGTTTTCCTCTATTTCTTTGCCTTGATCTCTGAGGAAGGCTTTCTTATCTCTCCTTGCTATTCTTTGGAACTCTGCATTCAAATGGGTAACACAGAGATTAAAATGTAACACAGATATTCAAATGAATAACACCGATAATGTTTCATTTCCGTTTGATTCGATTCTTCCACTGAGATTTTAGCACTTGTTTGTTTAGTCAGGATAAAATGAGTTTGAACTGAGTTATCAAGGAAAATGGAAACACAAGAATCTAACCATTTTGAATGAAAGAGCCTAAAGTGAATTTATATATATCAACTATCATATCTGAATGAATTATATATATGAATAACAAAACAGGAGAAAAATGCTCTTTTGAGAGAATATTTTTTAATGTAATTAGAAATTTGAAATCTAACCAGGAAAGAGAAAAAGCTTATGGCCATATAATTCTGGAAATAATTTAGGATCTGCAAGATCTTTGAAGACTAAAGTATTAAAAGATAAAGGCAGCAAATTGAACATACACTGGAAAATGGTAAGAAATTTACCTGTAAGTGAAACTCAAATAAATGAATCTTGAGGCTTCAAGAGAGATACACATGGTAATTATTCTGTCAGAGAGAAATTGGAGCAACAAAAATTTTAGCACTAAAAAAAGAAGCTTAATTGCTCTATTACCCTATAAGGAAGAGTCACAAAAGAATAATTAGCCATCTCCATCAGAGAAGTGCTGAGGTAAAATATATGTGCTCATGAACATCTCAAAAAAATGGGATCACAAAGCAAAATAACCAGGATAAGCTGGAGCCCTCAAAACTCATCGAACCCTAGTCTTACAGATAAGAGGCCAGCCATGGAGGCTCAGTCATTCTGGGGTGAGTGTTATTAACTGAGAGAAGCACTAGCTCTTTGAGACATTTAGGTTACCTTTCATGTTATTTTCAAGTTACTTTCAAGTTATTTAAATAACTTGAGGGAACCAGCAGGCCCTATTCAACACTGGACATTGACAGCATCACCAAGGAGACCCAGAATTACAAATTTGCAATCATAGGTACACAGAGGCACTACTAGGGATTTTTTTCCCCACTTGTTCCATCTGGTCTCTATTACTGCCACTTACCAAGTGTTACGCCAGCTGTTAAGAGGGAAAAAAAGCATAAGATATAGGCCCTTGTCAGGAATTGGCAATATCTTGAAATGCCTTTTATTTTATTTACATTTTGAATCCATTTTACAGTTTCATATCTTCAGAGAGACTTGGGTAGAAACTGATATTTCAGAATATGTATGGAACTTAGCAAAAATATGTTTTAAGCATTTGAATAAATTTCTATCAATTAAAAATTGTGTTTGGCTGTGGATAACAGAAGAACCCAAAATAACTGTCTTAAACAAGAAAAGAGCTTTTCTCTTGCTCAAGTAAGATAAACTCAGAAGTAGGGAGTTTGTCATCAGGGATCCAGGCACCTATCTTTTTGCTGTATCCCTGTAAGTATTCTTCACAAGTTCGTGAACAAGGTCCACTGCAGTCACGTCTGTAACACAGGCCAGAAGAAGGAAATGTGGACGCAGCAGTGCTTCCTGGCTGAATCAGCTTGCTTTGAACTGAAGTCTTCCTGGAATCCCATACAGTACTTCTCACAGATCAGAGTCAGTCCCATGAAACTATCATAGCTAGTTTCAGCAAAGACTGGGAAATTCCATTCAGTGGTTTGGGAGAGGAAGGGGTAGGGGGCACAGTGTTCCAGTTAAAAATCAGAATTCTCTTACAAAGGAGAAAGCAAAGAAGGAATCTAGGGATAGAACACTAGCTATCTTTGATACAACAATACTAGAGTTAACTTTATGGGACATGTATAAGTGGTGTTGCTTGACAGCAGGGGGAATGAATTAATTGATTACACAGGGCTGTACCTACTTACTTTTTTTATTTAGTTCTCTTTATACTGACTAGAAGTGTAAGGTCAGCTTTGCAGGTAGCAAGAAATATGGCCATCTTAGATAATGTACCTCCAGCTTTGCAAGGGAGAAAGAATCAGTACAGTTTCTTCACTGATTATCATTCTTTTGGCTTTGTAAATCAGTAAAATAGCTTCTCTTTGTTATGTTTATTCAAAATAAGTGATTTGAATAAATGAGTGGTTTGCTCACTTATTAAAAGGAATATCACGGCAGCTACCATTTATCATATAGTCACTATGCCAGCTGCTGTGCCAAGACGCTTACATGGATTCTCTTTTATCCTTCAGCAAAACTGGGGTAGATGCTGTTGGCAGCTTCAAAAGTACACAATGTGAGAGTCGTGAGTCAAGATTTATTTGGGGCAAAATGAGGACTATAGGCCAGGAGACAGCATTTCAGATAGCTCTGAGAAACTGCTCCAGAGAAGTAGGGCAGAAGGTCAGTGTACATGTGATTTGATGAAGGTGGAGTACATGTACATCACGCACATGTGTTTTTGCAGAAGGTTTCTGCTAGTCACGAGGAGCAGTCATCCCCATGAAGGATTCTGGTGCCTTTCTAAATATGAGAAGGTACAAGAACTGGACTCATAAAATTGTCTCCCAATTTTATAGAAAATGTCTAACTATCTGAAGACCTGTTCTGCCAGTTTTTCCTCTGAGCACAGAGTGCCCTATTTCTGCTCTCAACCCTGAACTCCTTTCAGGGGACTGTTGAAAGTCAGCAGCTGTTACAGCATATGGCTTAATCCTTGTAGAGGTAGGTGACAAGTGCCAGTGGCATGGGAAGTGCCAATTTATAGTTGACATTATTATTTCCCCCATTACACCAGTGACACTGAGGTTTAAATAAGTTAAGTGAAGACGTTTTTGGCTTAGCAGACAGTAAAACTAGCTTTAACTAAGAACCCAGCTCTTAATCACTGCACTCTTCATTCAGAAGTTCACCAGTTAAACGGCGAGGTGCTTGTACTGCCCAGACAGGTGATACACACTCTTTGGGACGTGAACAGTAATTCCTGATGATCAAAAGCCAGTAAGTCTAAAAATACCTATGTTGGTGTATTTTCACTCATACAGTATAATTAAGATACTTACTCTCAGAAACCAGTTTTGTGAGTGGTAGTCTATTTGGGACTTACAGAATATTTATTTTTATCTTGTTCATCTAATTTCATTTACATGTATTTGCTCAACTCAGAGAATTCTTTTTCTGCTTTTCGAAGGATCATCATAGAATATCTTTGATATAAAAGCAAGTACTTAAGTCAAAGTAAAATTATTCTAAAGTGTTTTAAATGATTCACCACCTTTGATTTCCTTACGGCAGAGTGGTCTTAACCACACAGTTTTTAATGTGAGTATCTGATGCAAGTTTAATTATAGTTTTTATTTTGTCTTGTTGGTTTGGGGAACATGTTGTTTGTTTAGACCTCTGTTACACAGATAAATAAATGAAAAAAAAAAAAGAAGTGAAGAGATGAGATGCGTTCAAAAAGAAATGCCCTTTGGGCAAATTGGACTATACCTATACACTTAGATGAGAGGGGAAAAAAAGACCATGAGAGCTATTCTCTTTTTATTTTCTTTAGTTATGGAAATGTATGATATGTGTGAATCTGGATATTTGCCTTAGAGAAGAATCACTGTGTGTTGGTATTAGTATTTTGACTCACCCCTGACATCACTTTACTGATTCCTGTTGGTTTCATCCACTTTGACTTCTTTGTATTTTATAAAATGCTGTCAGTGAGGCATGGTCTAGTTTGAAGAGCACGTGATCACAGAAGAGTTGCAGGCTTCACAGGACATACTGATGCCCAGGGAGATGACTTCCAGGCCACCTCATTTCATCTTCATCAAGCAGTGCAGCTTCCAAATCAAGCATTGTTCTGGGGCTCCAGGGTTGATTGTTTCTCTCACTCTCCAAGTAAAACTCACTTTGTCCCTCACTTTCAAACATACCTATTTCCTATGAAAATCAAAAAGTCTTCCAAACCACCTTGGAAGAGCTAGTGATAGTTCAGTCACTCAACCGTGTCCGACTCTTTGCGACCCCATGAATCACAGCATGCCAGGCTTCCCCGTCCATCACCAATTCCCGGAGTTTACTCAAACTCATGTCCATCGAGTTGGTGATGCTATCCAACCATCTCTTCCTCTGTCGTCCCTTTCTCCCGCCTTCAATCTTTCTCAGCATCGGGGTCTTTTCCAAGGAGTCAGTTCTTTGTATCAGGGGGCCAAAGTATAAGCAAAGCCACATAAGCCAGAATGTATTGGCCTCAGTTTTATTTTCTCTGTGTGAAGCACTTCCAGTGTGATAAGCTTAGTGCCAGGTGTTGTAGGGTTTGATGAAAAATGTAACACTTAGTCACCAAGTTTTTTTCTTGCTGCATAAGGAATCACTTGGGTAATATGTAAAATAGAGTTGTCAATTATCAAAGCAAATGAACAGACAAAAATGAGTCCCCCAAACAGATGAAGTTTTAAGAAGTGTTTGCACAGATGGGTAAAAAAAAATGATCATTTTAAAACAATGTATTTTTTTGTGTTAACCTAAGGAAAATATGCAGCTTCCCTGGTGGCTCAGCAGTAAAGAATCTGCCTGCAATCCAGGAGACGTGGGTTTGATCCCTGTGTTGGGAACATCCCCTGGAGAAGGAAATGACAACCAAGTCCAGTTTTCTTGCTTGGGAAATCCCATGGACAGAGGAGCCTGGGGTCACAAGAGTTGGACACAACTTAGAGACTTAACCACCACCAAAGAAAATATATGAAAGTCAGTAAAACTGTCCATTCATAAAGAATTCAGGTACTATGTACTCAAATTTCAAATTGTATACTGCAAACAGTAAAAGATAATTAGCTCAGAATAAGAATTGATTCCCGTTTCCAAATTCTTAATCTAGAAATTATTTATAACCATTTTTAGGTGCGTTGATTTAATTCTTCTTTTTGTTTTTAAAAGTTATGAATGTATGTAAGTATATATTAAAAACCAGCATATTCTTTTCAATTCAGTTATTCCGAGAAGGAGCATTTCTAAGACATATTTTGTGGAGATAGACTTACAACAATTCAAGGAAGAATTAACTAATTTAGAAAATAAGTAAAAATTTCCCTGCTATTTTCTTAACCTTCATTTTATCCTGTAAAGTGAGGAAAGAATGTAATTTCCCAAGTCCGTGAAAGACTCAGACCCAGAATTGACTTTACACTTCATTTGCCTCTCTCAGTCGAAAGCTGGGGGTATGACTGAGGGTCCAAATGTGTTTACAAGTGCTTGGTCGTCTTCTATAGACTGAATGCAAGATACTTCAGTAACAGATACCTTGTTTTTTAAATTACTTATGTATATTTTGTATGTTAAACAGATGAATGTTATCTCTTCTAAACAGGATATGCTGTACTGCTTTTCAGCTTTTATTTTCTAATTCTGAAAATTTTCAGAATGGGATGTTTGTGGCTGTGGTTTCTCTATGTTGAAATATACTTATGAGCTGCTCACGATTAAGAATTTTGCTGTTACATTTAAAAATAGTACAACACTAATCAAACAAATTGTCCTTCAGTGAACTGGAGGACTTAGTTAAACTCTGATTGCATAGTTATCACCCTGATCCAAACTGTGACGTTAGCAAGGGACTCTACCTACCCTCAACCTTAGAACATTGGAAGCTTCTCAATAAGTAGAAGAGCTAGTGTTAGGAACACTATGCAGAAATCAGCATCTTGTATCTGGTGGTGTGATTTGTTAAATGCATATTGCATACACGCATGCTAAGTCCCCTCAGTCATGTCCGACTCTTTTTGACCCTACGGACTCTAACCCACCAGGCTCCTCTGTCCATGGGATTCTCCAGGCAGGAATACTGGAGTGGGTTGACACGCTCTCCTCCAGGGGATCTTCTCGATACAGGGATTGAACCCACGTCTCTTGTGTCTCCTACACTGGCAGGCAGGTTCTTTACCACTAGCACCAGGGGTGTGTATACAGCTTTTTAGGGACAGTGTTTAAACAAATGCAATCACAATGACATAAAATAATACTTATGTAAAAGAGTCTTCAAATGGTGATGATGAAACCCAAACAAAACTTGTTCTTACATTTTTATTTATTATTATTTTGGTAAAACTTTGTGACCTACTTATAAAGTGTCAATGAGATAGTGATCAATTTGTAATTCTTCAATAAAAATGTGTCAGTAATCATGTTACTGTAGCTAGTAACCAGAATGATACAGAAACAAATCAAGTTGGTAGGTAGGTCAGAATAGGAAAGGCATTACTAATATGACAAGAACACACACACAAAAACAAAAACACCAACGAATATTAGTGCTTTAAAGCAACAAAGACTCTGCTTATGTCTCAAGAACCTAGACAGGAAGTTCCAACATCTTCATGCCACCTCTTACCTCAAGGCTTCAAGACTCATCACAGAGGTGAATAGTGACCTATCACAATTACTTCCACTCACATTTTATGATCACAGCTATTCACTTGGCTGCTCCTAACTTCAACAGGGTATGGAATTACAATCCTCCATAAACCTTGAAATGGAGGGCAACTGGAAATTAGTGATCATTACCTTCCTACTGACTCAATGGACATGGATTTGAGCAAACTCCGGAAGACAATGGAGGACAAAGGAGCCTAGCATGCTGCAGTCTGTGGGGTCACAAAGAGTCAGACACAACTTGCAAAGGGCCAACAACAATTTATTTGCTGTTTTTTATTGGCCCAAGTTTTCTTTCTGCAAAGGGGCATACAGAATTTTCATTCTGTTGTGTCCTAGCATTGTTGTCTTGAAAACATATTCTTTTTTAGTGATACCCATTAAAAATGATGAAATCCTTCAGTTGACCACTGCTTCGGAAAAATTGAAAATTATACCTGTACCAATACAGTTGGTTGAAGATCAAATGTGAAAACATGAAACATGTTTGACATGCATGAAATGGTTTGTCACTTCTTATTTAATATTCAAAATAGTTACCTACTGTAGGACCCAACATACTCCAAGACATAAACTCAAAAGAATTTTTTAAAATTTTCACCCAAAATATTGTACACAAGTGTTCTTAACAGCATTATTCATAATAGACAAAAAGTAGAAATAACCCCATTGTTCCATAAATTAATAAATGAATAAATAAAATATTAACATGATGTATACACCTAAAGGAATATTACACATTTATAGAAAAGAATGAAGTACTAAAACTTGAATGAACTTTGAAAAAATCAAATGAAAAAAGGCAGAAAGAGAAGACCACATATTATATGAATCCATTTATATACAGAAACCTGTTGCGACATGCAGTAGATTAGTGATTGCCAAGAAATGGTGAGAGGTGAAATTGGGAGATATAGGATTTATTTGAAGGTATTGGAAATTTTCTATAATTGGATAGTGGTGATGGTTGCACAACTCTGAATATATTAAAAATTACTTATAAGCTCTGAAATGAATAAAATAGTAAATTTTATAGTATGTGATTTTATTGAGATATAATTATCTCAATAAAAATTTTAATTAAAAGTTTGTGCTATAATGATCACCACTTTCCCAAATTTTGTTGACCTCTCTGCCTTCATTTTCCTGGGAGTATAGCCACTGCTTCATATGCTGTCTACACAAGAAAACAGAAGATTCCAAATCATTTGTGCTCAATAAATATTTATTTTATCTAATCAGAATGTCAGTATCTTCAATATGCTAATTAATTTTCCACAAGCATAACTTTAAATTTCAACAAACCAAAGGCTAAGGAGATAAAAATTGTCCTTGGAGTCAGAAAACCTGCAATAAAGATATGAACAAGTCTTGTTTATCTGAACTTTGGTTTTCTCATCTCTAAAACAGGAATTCTAATACATGCTGCACCAACTTGTTGAGAAAACCAGATGGCACAGTGTATGTGAAAGTGCTCTGTAAATTTTACATGGCTATAGAAGCTGTAGTTATTCTTTTCTTTCCAATTTTAATTTTAGCATATTTCCTTTAAAACTTTTAGGCTATTTCCCTTTAAATAAACTTAAAATCTGGGCATTTGGAGTGAATACATTTAGGTCTGAATTTCAGCTCTGCCACATTTTAGCTATGTGACCTAGATAGTTCTGTCTCTCTAACTCAAGTTTCTCATCTAGAAAAAACGAAAGGAAAGCCTCTCTCATAAAGCCATTGTAGGATTAAATAAGCAAATGTAATTGTCTAGTACAGCGTTCTGCATGTGGTGAACTCTCCAAAGTGTCACAGAAAGAAAAATTCACCTGCCACAGTTCTCTTCAAATCTACAAATGCTAATCGACTTGGTTGGCTGGCAGACCTAAAGTTCCAATCTCTTACTGTTTCTTCTAATATATTTCTGTCTGTTCAAAAATGAATAATGTATACCGTCAACAGAGAAGTTTAATGAAATGTTTTTTCCCTTTGAAGGTGGCATGTTGCACACTAATTAGATTGTATTTGGATGCCTATACATTCATTACCAAATTATTTTGTAAAACCTAATTTTACTCTCAATTTTTAAATTGAAAAGTTTTATATTTAAATGTGTGTGCATATATGTACATACATATTTACTTACATAAATATACTTATGTACATATATAAGTTCAGTTCAATCTCTCAGTCGTATCCAACTCTTTGTGACCCCATGGACTGCAGCACGCCAGGCTTCCCTGTCCATCATCAACTCCCAGAGCTTATGTCCATAGATCGGTGATGCCATCCAAACATCTCATCCTCTGTCATCCCCAGATCCGCCTGCCTTCAATCTTTACCTGTGTCAGGGTTCCAGTGAGTCAGTGCTTTGCATCAGGTGGCCAAAGTGTATTGGAGCTTCAGCTTCAGCATCAATCCTTCCAATTAATATTCAGGACTGATTTCCTTTAGAATTGACTGGTTGGATCTCCTTGCTGTCCAAGGGGCTCTCAGGAGTCTTCTCCAGCACCACAGTTCAAAAGCATCAGTTCTTCAGCACTCAGCTTTCTTTATGGTCCAACTCTCACGTCTGTACATGACTACTGAAAAAGCCATACCTTTACCTAGACATATCTTTGTTGGCAAAGTAACGTCTCTCTTTTTTAATGTGCTGTCTGGTTTGGTCATCACTTTTCTTCCAAGGAACAAGCATCTTTTAATTTCATGGCTGCAGTCACCATCTGCAGTGATTCTGGAGCCCAAGAAAATAAAGTCTGTCACTGTTTCCATTGTTTCCCCATCTATTTGCCATGAAGTGGTGGGACAGGATGCCATGATCTTTGTTTTTTGTATGTTGAGTTTTAAGTCAGCTTTTTCAGTCTCCTCTTTCACTTTCGTCAAGAGGGTCTTTACTTTCTTTTCCCTTTCTGCCATTACATTGGTATCATCTGCATATCTGAGGTTGTTAATATTTTTCCTGGCAATCTTGATTCCAGCTTGTGCTTCCAGTCTGGCATTTCTCATGATGTACTCTGAATATAAGTTAAATAAGCAGGGTGACAATATACAGCCTTGATGTACCCTTTCCCAGTTTTGAACCAGTCCTTTGTTCCTTGTCCTCTTCTAACTGTTGCTTCTTGACCTGCATACACATTTCTCAGGAGGCAGGTCAGGTGGTCTGGTATTCCCATCTCTAAGAATTTTCCACAATTTGTTGTGATCCACACAAAGGTTTTAACATAGTCAGTGGAGTAGAAATAGATGTTTTTCTGTAATTCTCTTGCTTTTTCTATGATCCAACAGATGTTGGGAATTTGATCTCTGGTTCCTCTGCCTTTTCTAAATACAGCATGAACATCTTGAAGTTCTAAGTTCATGTACTATTGAATCCTAGCTTGCAGAACTTTGAGCATTACTTTGCTAGCATGTGAGATGAGTGCAACTGTGCAAAAGTTTGAACATTCTTTGGCATTGCCTTTCTTTGGGATTGGATTGAAAACTGACCTTTTCCAGTCCTGTGACCACTGCTGAATTTTCCAAATTTGCTGGCATATTGAGTGCAGCACTTTCACAGCATAATCTTATTGGATTTGAAATAGCTCAGCTGGAATTCCATCACTTCCTCTAGCTTTGTTCTTAGTGATACTTCCTAAGGACCACTTGCCTTCACACTCCAGGATGTCTGGCTTTAAGTGAGTGGCACACCGTTGTGGTTATATGGCTCATTAAGATCTTTTTTATATAGTTCTGTGTACCCTCTGTGTATAGTTCTCTTGCCCTCTCTTTTTAATATCTTCTCCTCCTGTAGGTCCATGTTTCTATCCTTTATTGAGCCATTCTTTGCATGAAATATTCCTTTGATATCTCTAATTTTCTTGAAGAGATGTCTAGGCTTTCCCATTCTGCTATTTTCATCTGTTTCTTTTCATTGATCACTGAGGAAGGCTATCATACCTTCCCTTGCTATTGTTTGGAACTCTGCATTCAGATGGGTATATCTTTCCTTTTCTTTGCCTTTCACGTCTCTTCTTTTCTTTGCTATTTGTAAACACTCCCCAGACAATCATTTTACCTTTTTGCATTTATTTTTCTTGGGGATGGTTTTTTTTTGTTGTTGTTGTTTGTTTGTTTTTAATTTTTTTTTCCATTTATTTTTATTAGTTGGAGGCTAATTACTTTACAATATTGTAGTGGTTTTTGCCATACATAAACCACCTCCTGTACAAAGTTACAAACCTCCGTCCATAGTTCTCCATGCACTTTGACAAAACATGCTCCACAGGAAAAAGGAATGGCAAACTCCTTCAGTATTCTTGCCTTGAGAACCCCATGAACAGTATGAAATGGCAAAAAGATAAGACACTGAAATGTTAACTCCCCAGGTTAGTAGATTCCCAGTGTGCTACTAGACAAGCATGAAGAAATAGTTTCAGAAAGAGTTAAGAGGCTGAGCCAAAGCAAAAATAATGCCCAGTTGTGGATGTGACTGGTGATGTGAGTAAAAACTCATGCTATAAAGAACAATATTACATAGGAACCTGGAATGTTAGGGCCATGAATCAAGGTAAATTTTCAGTGATCAAATAGGTGATAGCAAGAATGAATATCAACATTTTAGGAATCAGTGAACTAAAATGGACTAGAATGGGTGAATTTAATTGAGATGACCATTATATCTACTACTGTGGGCAAGAATCCTGTGCAAGAAATGGACTAGCCCTCATAGTCAATGAAAGAATCCAAAGTCAGTACTTGGATACAATCTCAAAAACAACAGAATGATCTCTGTTCATTTCCAAGGCAAACCATTCAATATCACAGTAATCCAAGTCTATGCCCCAACCACTAATGCTGAAGAAGCTGAAGTTTAACAATTCTGTGATGACCTGCAAGACCTTCTAGAACTAACACCAAAAAATAAATATGTCCTTTTCATCTTAGGGAACTGGAATTCAACAGTAGGAAATCAAGAGATACCTGGAATAACAAGCAAGTTTGGCCTTGGAGTACAAAATGAAGAAGGGCAAAGGTTAACAGAATTTTGCCAAGAGAATGCACAGGTCATAACAAGCAACCTCTTCCAACAACACAAAAGATGACTCTATGCATGGACATCAACAGATGGTCAATACTGAAATCAGATTGATTATATTCTTTGCAGCAGAACATGGAGAGGTTCTATACAGTTAGCAAAAGCAAGACCTTTAGCTGACTGTGGCTCCGATCATGAACTCCTTATTGCAAAAATTCAAACTTAAATTGAAGAAAGTAGGCAAAATACTTTACCATTCAGGTATGACCTAAATCAAATCCCTTACAATTATACAGTGAAAGTGACAGATAGATCCAAGGGATTAGATCTGATGTACATATACATGTCATTTTATATTTGCAAAGTTGGAATTGAGGTTTTTGTTTTTAACAACATAGACCAAAGGTTCATATAGTATCATAGGAAACATTTAGCCCTATTGAAGGTGATGAGCTTGACAGATAGAACTCTCTTCTTCTACCTCCTTCCCCTTTAAAGAGTTTCTTAGTGTATTTTTCTGAGATATAATGGGAGAACCAATCCAAGAATTCATAAAAGAAGGTTAGATAATCAGTGACTCAAAATTAAATTTATTAGTAAATCTTTTAAAAAAACACACACTGACAAATAAGTTAAACTTTCCCTATTTAATAGCACCAAAGAAAAAGAACCTATACTTGCTTTTCATCAGCAAGCCTCACTGCTGTGAATAATTTTTTGTCTGTAGTTCTGGAATCCAGTACATTCTCAGCCTCAGTTTCTAAAGGGAAGTGATGAGAAATGTGTTCCAGAAGGTTGCCACCAATTATATGTGGATTTGATCTGAACGCCATGAATTGTGAGGAACAATTCACCCGTTGATTTCAGGCTTCAGTCTTATGATCTCATGGACCAAGTATGATGAATGAGATGTAACTTCTCTAATGCAACTGCAGGGAAAACTACCAAATCTGCTGTCAATATAAATGGCATTCATTTATCTCTTTATTTATACAACAGGTTTTTATTGAACAGGCTTCCCTGGTGGCTCAGTGGTAAAGAATCCTCCCGCAGTTCAAGAGACACAGGTTCGATCCCTGGGTCAGGAAGATCCCCTGGAGAAGGAGATGGCAACCCACTCCAGTAGTCGTGCCTGAGAAATCCCATGGGACAGAGGAGCCTGGCGGGCTTCAGTTCACGGGGTCACAAAAGAGTTAGCCACTACTAGGCGACTAAACAACAGTTTATTAATCACTTATCTGTCAGGTAACATGGAAATCACTAGGAATAAAAGGTGTACAAGACAACAGCCTCTACCTTGAGAAGGTCCCAGCGCAGTAAGGGAAGGCAAGCATACCACAAACCCTTAGAGAAACGATGGGATGGGCAGTAATAATAGTAGATGTTTTTGATCTGCTGGTAGCATAATGATATGTCTAGTTCTGCTGGGAACTGAGTTTCACAAAGGAGATGATGCCAAACATGAGTTTTTAGGCAACTGTGTAGGAAAGTAAAGGTGGAAAGTAATAGTCCAGGCAGAGGAAAAAAATGCAGAAAATCATAAGAACATGTTATATTCTGAATCCTGCAGTTTGTATGACAGCCATGGCATCTGTGGAGAAACAGCACAAATGATTGACAAGAAGCTAAATCATGCCGTAATAGAACCATATTCATCCTATAGGCAATAGAAAGCTTTTATAGGATTTAAACAGGAGTGAGTTCTGATCAGGTTAGATTTATGACAGTGCAGGAAATGGAGTGGAAGGAGTCTAGAAGTAGAAAGGCTCAGTGTAAGACTATTGGAAGGGTTCAGGTAAGAGGTGACAAATTCAAATCAAAGTCCAAATGAGGGATTATAAGAATGGAGAGCAGAGGAATTAAATTTGCCTTGGAGATAGATATGATGGATGTAGCTATTTATATGTATGTGGTCTCAAACCATGCTCAGGTTATTAAATTGTGAGACATAAAAACAAGAGAAACAGGTCATGGAATCTCTGTGTATCACTGGTAATAATGGTTATGTACCACTGATGTTTCCCAGCAAAATTTATACAGAGTATTGAAAGCAGATTGCCAAGAACAGAACTAGGGAGTTAGAAAAGATGCATCGGTGTGAGAGGCGGAAGGAAAAAACAGCATAGTGTCAAGGAATGAGAAAATTTTAGGAAAGAGGGAAGTTATTTAGGAAATCTTACCATAGCATGATAAGTTTAGAAAGAAAAGCACTCAAAGTTAACAATGAGAAGATCATCAGCAATCTCAGAGCATTTTTTATGGAGTGGCGAGGCATGACTTGCTCTATAAAATAAGCACCAGTAGTCCCTATCATTTTAAATTAATTTCCAACCATTTAAAGTCCCCCAGAATTTCTTTCTTTTTTTTTTTTTTTTTTTTTTAAAGAATTCTCCCAAGTTCCCTACTTTCACAGTCAAAATTGAGAGAGGGAGTTCCCTGACATCCACACTTAGGCTGAGGAAGAAGGCAGATGTCCTGGAGTTCTCTCGCAATACTCATGTAGAAATCTGGTCTTGCAGAGGGCTGCAAACAAGGCAAGCTGCTCCTCCAGTAAGACTAAATTGGGCTCCAAGTTGCCTACGTGAAGGCACTGGGACCAGTTAGGAGTGAGGAGGGCATAGTAAGGAGTAGAGAAAATTTAGAATAGCTGTTTGGGGAAAGAGTGATATAATTACAAAAAGAGGTGTTAAATTCATGCATGAGGAATGAATGAGTAAGCAGTTACCCACAGAGAATGAAAGTTGACCTATGGCAACAGATTATCCTAGCATTTGCATTTACCATGACTGATTTTTTTTTTTTTTTTTAATTTAGGCCTTGCCAAGACAGGCATTTTAAGGCCACTGTTCTAAATGTTCTATTTCACTGGATTTAATGAGATTAAGTTCAGTCACTC
This sequence comes from Odocoileus virginianus, assembly GCF_023699985.2. Classification (NCBI taxonomy): domain Eukaryota; kingdom Metazoa; phylum Chordata; class Mammalia; order Artiodactyla; family Cervidae; genus Odocoileus; species Odocoileus virginianus. The sequence goes on from NC_069697.1 coordinate 38,009,523, forward strand.
AGTCGTGTCCGACTCTTTGCAACCCCATGGACTGCAGCACGCCAGGCCTCCCTGTCCATCACCAACTCCCAGAGTTTACCCAAACTCATGTCCCTTGAGTCAGTGATGCCATCCAATCATCTCATTCTCTGTCGTCCCCTTCTCCTCCTGTGCTCAATCTTTCCCAGGATCAGGGTCTTTTCAAATGAGTCAGCTCTTTATATCAGGTGGCCAAAGTATTGGAGTTTCAGCTTCAACATCAGTCTTTCCAATGAACACCCAGGACTGATCTCCTTTAGGATGGACTGGATGGATCTCCTAACAGTCCAAGGGACTCTCAGGGTCTTCAACACCACAGTTCAAAAGCATCAATTCTTCTGCACTCAGCTTTCTTTATAGTCCAACTCACATCCATATATGACTACCAGAAAAACCATAGCTTTGACTAGACAGACATTTGTTGACAAGGTAATGTCTCTATTTTTTAATATGCTGTCTAGGTTGGTCACAACTTTTCTTCCAAAGAGTAAGCGTCTTTTAATTTTATGGTTTCAGTCGCCATCTGCAGTGATTTTGGAGCCCCCAAAATAAAGTCTCTGTTTCCCCATCTATTTGCCATGAAGTGATGGGACCAGATGCCATGATCTTAGTTTTCTGAATGTTGAGCTTTAAGCCACCTTTTTCATGCTCCTCTTTAACTTTCATCCAGAGGCTCTTTAATTCTTCTTCACTCTCTGCCATAAGGGTAGTGTCATCTGCATATCTGAAGTTATTGATATTTCTGCCGACAATCTTGATTACAGCTTCTGCTTCCTCCAGCCCAGCATTTCTCATGATGTACTCTGCATATAAGGTAAATAAGCAGGGTGACAGTATACAGCCTTGACATACTCCTTTTCCTATTTGGAACCAGTCTGTTGTTCCATGTCCAGTTCTAACTGTTGCTTCCTGATCTGCATACAGGTTTCTCAAGAGGCAGGTCAGGTGGTCTGGTATTCCCATCTCTTTCAGAATTTTCCACAGTTTATTGTGATCCACACAGTCAAAGGCTTTGGCATAGTCAATAAAGCAGAAATAGATGTTTTTGTGAAACTCTCTTGCTTTTTTGATCATCCAGCAGATGTTGGCAATTTGATCCCTGGTTCCTTGCCTCTTCTAAAACCAGCTTGAACATCTTGAAGTTAACAGTTCATGTATTGCTAAAGCCTGGCTTGGAGTATTTTGAGCATTACTTTGCAAGCGTGTGAGATGAGTGCAATTGTGTGCAATTTGAGCATTCTTTGGCATTGCCTTTCTTTGAGATTTTCTATAGCTTAACTGGAATTCCATCACCTCCACTACCTTTGTTTGTAGTGATGCTTCCTAAGGCCCACTTGACTTCACATTCTAGGATATCTGGCTCTAGGTGAGTGATCACACCATCATGATTATCTGGGTCATGAAGATCTTTTTTGTACAGTTCTGTATATTTTGGCCACCTCTTCTTAATATCTTCTGCTTCTGTTAGGTCCATACCATTTCTGTCCTTTATTGACCCCATCTTTGCATGAAATCTTCCCTTGGTATGTCTGATTTTCTTGAAGCGATCTCTAGTCTTTCCCATTCTATTATTTTCCTCTATTTCTTTGCATTGATAACTGAGGAAGGTTTTATTATCTCTCCTGGCTATTCTTTGAGACTCTGCATTCAAATGGGTACATCTTTCCTTTTCTCCTTTGCTTTTCACTTCTCTTTGTTTTCGCAGCTATTTGTAAGGCCTCCTCAGACAGCCATTTTACTTTTTTGCATTTCTTTTTGTTGGGTATGGTCTTGCTCCCTATCTCCTGTACGATGTCAAGAACCTCTGTCCATAATTCATCAGGCACTGTCTATCAGATCTAGTCCCTTAAATCTATTTCTTCCTTCCACTGTATAATCATAAGGGATTTAATTTAGGTCAACCTGAATGTCTAGTGGTTTTTCCCACTTTCTTCAATTTAAGTCTGAATTTGGCAATAAGGAGTTCATGATCTGAGCCACAGTCAGCTCCCGGTCTTAAAAACAAATGAACTGTTTTCTCTAGGGCCAAGTTCATACTTGACTTCACAGAGTAGAAACTTAAAATGTTCTAAATTAACCTGAATCAATCATTAAAAGATTGTCTCAGGTGAGAGAAGAAGGCATATTTGGTTAAGAGCCTGAGTGCCATGTGAAACATGTAAACGACTGGTTAAATGAAAATAGGACATTATTTCTCTTGCTTAGACAGTAAGCTGCCTTTTATTCTGCCTTTTTTAAAATTTTTAATTAAAAGTATCTTAAATTTTTAGAACCTGTTTTTTTTTCTAAATATGTGCACACTTATTTTTCTCCCTTTCAAAAAAAAGGTCAGAGTAACAAGTTAAACCCTTCCTTGAAACTAACAAGAAAAGAACTTTTTGGTTCTAATTGTAGTTATTGTCTGGATTATATATTTTCCAATCTCCTAGTATGCTTTGCTAGTTTCCCCAGCAGTTTCATCCTGTAGTAGAACATTGTCTGTTGTATAATCTCCCCAACTAAAAGTGTCCACAGTCAAAAACAATAGCATGCATTCTGAGCACAATTACCTACTGCTATTTCTCTCTAAATATCATGATGTTCTTTTTCTATGAAATTTTGTAGGCTCTGATGTAAAAGAGAGCTCTCTTTTTGTGTGGCTGTCTTCTTGGGGCTTCAAGGCAATTGGCCCTTGCAGCTTCTATTTCTGCAAGTGAGTTATCAAAATTGCTAACCAGTTCCATTTGGGTTGTGGATTAAATGTTTGCAAATAGCAGCTTTAGCCTCAGGCAATTTAAAAGCAGGGCTTATCTTGAAGCACCATTTGACAATTGATTTTACTTTCTTTTACTTTTCATTACCAAAATATCTCAGATATTCACTCCTACTGACCCACCCTCCAAAATAATTTTTCATTAATGATAAAAAATTGATTAATGAACCTACAGTGTGCCTTGATTTAAAGAGCTATCATCATTTGATTCTTTCTATAAACATGCATTGGGTGTCTAGGCTACAATGAGATTCTGAAGTGGCAGAGTTGGTAAGCATGGTCTTTTCCCTTGGGTCCTTGCAAGCCAGTCAAGGAAGAACATTGTAAGTTCTATAGCAGAGGTGTACACAGAGCAAAGAGGAAGGTCTTCACTATCATCTGTACTACTATTGACTAGAAGGAGATTTAAAATATTTTGTATTAAAAGAGAGGAATCTCCATTTTATGTAATTTAGCAATTCCTTTTAAAAATCAATTTCTTAAAGTAAGACACACTTACAATCTCTGTCCTTGAAATAAATATGTAAGAGTAAATGTTTGTGAGATGTTATAGCATCCTAATATGTTTTACACTGTTAAAGTTTGTGTGAATTTAGAATGACAGTATATACATTTCTGACTTTTTCTTTCATGTAGAGTCTTGCAACCAGGTGGGTTCTGAGAGATCATGTGCTCTTGGGATGGAAAACTTGAAGTCCAGAATTTAGGACTCACTCCAGGTCATACTGTGAAAGGGGACAAATAGGGCCTAAGATATAAGTTTGTTTTTTGCAAAAAAAATTTAATCTCTACTTAGAATATTTTTATGAGCACTGATTTTGTAACAACATATTTGAATTCTAAGCTTTTATATTTAGGAAATTTCATTTAAATTTATCAGGTCATATTCAAGAAAGCATTAAAGAGCAAATCATGAATAAAAATAGCCACTTCTAGAAATTGTCCCTTTTTTTCAATCCTATTTGTTAAAGTCACAGTTATGATATATGCTCTCTGTAAAAGGTCAATTAGCAGATTCCCCAGAATATTTAAAGTTTTATGTTATCTTCCAAATGTCAAGTCTAAGTTAGAAATGTTACATTTGGGAGAATTTTGCCATAAGATAGTCCATATGATGAAAAATATATATTCCAGGTCAAGGATAAGGGGGTGATAGGAAATCATACTCTGCCTCCGGGAGTCTGAGAGACCGTACAGTCCAGAACAGTCAGCGACCTCAGTTCCCAAACAGTGGCCCACTCCTGAGATGGTGATGAAATTGAACATTGATTGATGAAATTGACTGACCTCTATGAACTTCTGTGAAGTAGTACAGAAAGATAGTTTTCATGCTTTTTTAACATGGGAAAGCCTCAACCTGGATATAAACTATGGGGTAAGTTCTAGGAGAGGACTGAATGTATAAAGAGAAGAAAATAACCAATGGGCTAAAGCGTTGGTCCCAGTAAAGGCCAAGGAGAGTAATATTAAAAGTTCTAGTAGAATGCTGACCTTCGAACAATTCTTTTTCAGAGCCCAGAGGAAAAGAAGTGAGGATAGCTGTGGCTGTAGTTATCTTTGTTCAGTCTGAATTTAAAGTTGAAAAAGTTCATTCCTAATCCTTACAGTTCTTACTGGGAAGCAAGAAAGACCTAAATCTAAAAGATTTGTAAGAGGGAATAAGGATTAGGATTGGAGGAAAGTTGTGGGCATTTGGGATATCAGTTCTGGGATTGCGAGCAGGTAGACGTTTCTGTGCAGCACTGAAGATCCAGCTTCGGCTGAATACTGTGCATTGTAGCTCAGTCGGTAAAGAATCTCCCTGCAGTTCAGGAGACCTGGGTTCGATCCCTGGGTTGGGAAGATCCCCTGGAGAAGAAAATGGCAACCCACTCCAGTATCCTTGCCTGGAAAATCTCATGGACAGAGGAGCCTGGTGGGCTGAAGTCCATGGGGTCGCAAAGAGTCGGGCACGACTGAGCGACTAACACTTAACTTATGGTGTTACCAGTATTGCTGGTTATGTTAATTCTCCACCAGCGCAGAGCAGTTTAGATATAGAAAGTAAGAACAAAGATGGTTAGAAAGAACCAGACCTAAAAGTTTATAGGCAAGAGAACCTAAATACAAAAACATTCAGGGTCTGGTGGTTAACATGGTTTAACATGAAAGTCTGACAGAGAAGGACTCAAAGCTGTGAAGTCAGTGAAGCGTCAGGAAGAAAGGAATGTGGGAGATCTCTGGGACAAAGAACAGTTATTCTAGGAATAAGAAAGAGATTTTGAAGGAAAGGAATGAAAAATCTATATGTGTGTTTTAGATCAGGGATCAGCAAACTTCCTGTAAAGGGTAAGATAGTAAATATCTGTGGCTTTGCAGGCCATATAGATTCTGTTATACTTCTCAGCTCTGCCCTTTAAGTTGTAGGCATTCATAGATAAGTAAACAAATGGGCATGGCTATGTTTCAATAAAACTCTATTTTTAAAATGGGCTGATTTATATTTGTCTCAAGGGCCATAGTTTGCTGACTCCTGTTCTAGATAACGACCATTTCCAGAATGTGGGTGAAGTTAAGTGGTTAGAAACCAATGGGTTACAATGTTATAAGATTAGTATATTGACTATAAACCATCTAAATCTAACAGACACTGAGCAAACACTTCACCCAAGAACAGAATAATACATTCTTCATAAGTGTACAAGAAGCATTCTCCAAGATAGGTCATATGCTAGGCTGCAAAATGAGCCTAGGTAAATTTTAAAAGCATTAAAATCATACAGAATATATTCTCTGATCACAGTTGGGTGAAATTAGAAATCACAGCAGCAGCAACAGAAATCATAGATAACTCAAAAAGAAATCTAGGAAATTCACAAGCATGTGAAAATTAAATAACACACTCCTCAATTGCCAGTGGATCAAAGAAGAAATTGCAAGGAAAATTACTAAGTAATTTGAGATGGGTGAAAATGAAGACATACCCCACCAAATATGGGATGCAGCTAAAGCATTGCTTAGGGAGAAATTTATAGCTATAAATGCCTACATTTAAAAGGAGAAAGATACCAAAATCAAAAACCTAATCCTCTGTTTTAAGAGACGGAAGGGACAATAATCAGGTCTGAGATGCCCTGAGGAGATAGAATGAGATGAAAGCCCAGATAAGAGAGGTTGACTGTAGCCAAGGACAGCTTCTCTTTGTAACTGGAGTGTGTTCTAAGCCTTCTAAGTCGCTTCAGTTGTGTCTGACTCTTTGCAACCCTATGGACTATAACCCACCAGGCTCCTCTGTCCAAGGGATTCTACAGACGGGAATATTGGAGTGGGTTGCCATGCTATCCTCCAGGGGATCTTTTGACCCAGCAATCAAACCTGAGTCTCATGCATCTCCTGCATTGGCAGATGGGTTCTTTACAAATAGGAAAGTATTTATAGAATGGTTTATATGTTTGCTGTAAGATTATAAATTCCCCATTTTTACCACTTTCATCTGTTTTCTCTGTAAAACTTGAGTTGAGCTCCTTTGCAGAGAGTAAAGAGAAATGAAGCATTGGAAATCTGAGAAATAGTTTTTGTGCTGAATGGTTGAAATAGTTCTCCCATGGAGTTGACTAGGAAAAACTATTAAGAATTTTAGGCTGTTGAGGATCCTTTTGAGGCTGGTAGTAGTATGCCATAGAGGAACTGCTGATCTGCCCTACTGTGTAATTCCTTCAGTTGCATTGGGTATGCGGGTAAAGGCACAGAAAAGGCGAATGCTGACATTTACATATTAGCTAGATGGGTGAGATAAGAAGATAAATAGGCAGGGAAATTTAGGATATTGAAATGATGAGTCATGGGCAATAAGCTAGTTAAGGACAGAACTAAAGGAAAAAATGCTTGTTTCCAGTTCAAGATGGTGGAGTAGAAAGATGTGCATTTATCTCCTCCTGAGAGAGTACCAAAATTGCAACTAACTGTTGAATAACCATTGACAAGAGGACTCTGGAACCCACCGAAAAAAGATACCTCATATCCAAAGACAAAGAAGAAGCCACAGCAAGATGGTGGGAGGGACACAATCGCGATAAAATCAAATCTCATACCTGCAGTGTGGGTAACCCACAAACTGGAGAACAATAATACCAAAGAAGTTCTTCCTTCTTAGGAAGGTTCCAAACCCCACACCAGGGTTCCCAGCCTGGGGATCCAACAATGGGATTTGGAATCCCCAGCAAATCTGACCTTGAAGACCAGTGGGAATTGACTATAGGACTTCCACAGGACTGGGGGAAACAGACTCCTGTCTTGGACGGTACAAACAAAATCTTGTGTGCACCAAGACCCAGAGGAAAGGAGCAGTGATCCCATAGGAGACTGAACCAAAACTACTTGCAAGTGTTGGAGGGTCTCCTGTGGAGTTCTGGGTTGGCAAGACCTCACCACAGCGACAGGGCCACTGGCAGCAACAGGCCAGGAAGGTCTCCCTTGGTGTAAACCCTCTTGGAGTTTGCTGTTAACCCTACCATAGAGTCCACAGACCCCAGAACTGGGTCCCCTAAAGCCAAACAAGTACCAGAAGGGAATGTAACCCCAGCCATCAACATATAATTGGATTAAAGTTTTACTGAGCAATGCCCTGCCCACTAGAACAAGACCTAGTTTTTCCCTTTGCAAGTCCAACCCATCAGGAGGCTTACCCAAGCCTCTTAGCTTCCTCCACCAGAGGACAGACCAAAGAAGCAAGAAGAACCACAGTCCCACAGCAGCTGGAACAAAAAAGACGTTACAGAAAGTAAATCAGGATGAAAAAGCAGAAAGTTATGTCCCAGATGAAGGGAAAAGATAAAACCCTAGAAAAACAGCTAAATGAAATGGAGATAGGCAACCTTCTAAATAAAGAATTCAGAATAATGATAGTGAAGGTGATCTAGGATCTTGAGAAACAAAGGAGAAAGTGCAAGAAATGTTTACCAAAGACCTACAAGAACTACAGAACAAGCAAAGAGAAGTGAATAATGCATGAGACGGAATCAATAGCAGAGTAACTGAGGCAGAAGTACAGATAAACGACCTGAAGGTCAGAATGGTGGAAATTACTGCCACAGAATAGAATGTAGATAAAGGATACATAGTAATCAAACTGACAAAAATTAAAGACAAGGATAAAATATTAAAAGTAACAAGGGAAAAATGACAACATAAAAGGGAATTTTCATCAGGCTACCAGCTGATTTCTCAACAAAAACTGTATAAGCCAGAAGGGAATGGCACAATATGTTTAATGTGATGAAAGGGAAGAACCTACAATCAAGAATACTCTACCCAACAAGACTCTCATTCAGATTTGATGGAGCAATCAAAAGCTTTCCAAACAAGCAAAAGTTAAGAGAATTCAGCACCATCAAACCAGCTTTACAACAAATGCTAAACGAATTTCTCTAGACAGGAAACACAAGAGAAGGAAAATACCAACAGAAAATAAACCCAAAACAATTAGGAAAGTGGTAATAAGGTCATAACTATTGATAATTTCCTGAAGTTTAAATGGATTAAATGTACCAACCGAAAGACATAGATTGGTTGGGCAGATGAAAACATGTGTGTATGTATTTCCACTTACCATATCACTCTGTTTGACCCCCCCAAACTGTATGTAATTATTTTATATTGTTACGGTAATCATGTTAATCATGTTAATTAACATGTTAAACATGTTAATCATGTTAATCATTATGGCTGGCAATTGTAATTATCTTTTATTTTTACTCTGGCTATTGATTGTGAAAACTGTTAAATATCTTTTACTTTTTAAAAAAATGGTATACACATAGAAAACTATAAAACACTGATGAAAGAAATCAAAGAGGACACAAACAGATGGAGAAATATACCGTGTTCATGGATTGGAAGAATCAATATTGTCAAAATGGCTATACTACCCAAAGCAATCTATAGATTCAATGCAATCCCTATCAAGCTACCAACGGTATTTTTCACAGAACTAGAACAAATAATCTCACAATTTGTATGGAAATACAAGAAACCTCGAATAGCCAAAGTAACCTTGAGAAAGAAGAATGGAACTGGAGGAATCAATCTGCCTGACTTCAGACTATACTACAAAGCCACAGTCATCAAGACAGTATGGTACTGGCACAAAGACAGAAGTATAGATCAATGGAACAGAATAGAAAGCCCAGAGATAAATCCACGAACCTATGGTCACCTTATCTTCGACAAAGGAGGCAAGGATATACAATGGAAAAAAGACAACCTCTTTAACAAGTGGTGCTGGGAAAACTGGTCAACCACCTGTAAAAGAATGAAACTAGAACACTGTCTAACACCATACACAAAAATAAACTCAAAATGGATTGAAGATCTAAATGTAAGACCAGAAACTATAAAACTCCTAGAGGAGAACATAGGCAAAACACTCTCTGACATAAATCCCAGCAGGATCCTCTATGACCCACATCCCAGAATTTTAGAAACAAAAGCAAAAATAAACAAATGGGACCTAATGAAACTTAAAAGTTTTTGTACAACAAAGGAAACTATAAGCAAGGTGAAAAGACAGCCCTCAGATTGGGAGAAAATAATAGCAAATGAAGCAACAGACAAAGGATTAATTTCAAAAATATACAAGCAACTCCTCCAGCTCAACTCCAGAAAAATAAATGACCCAATCAAAAAATGGGCCAAAGAACTAAACAGACATTTCTCCAAGGAAGACATACAGATGGCAAAAAAACACATGAAAAGATGCTCAACATCACTCATTATCAGAGAAATGCAAATCAAAACCACAATGAGGTACCATTACACGCCAGTCAGGATGGCTGCTATCCAAAAGTCTACAAGCAATAAATGCTGGAGAGGGTGTGGAGAAAAGGGAACCCTCTTACACTGTTGGTGGGAATGCAAACTAGTACAGCCGCTATGGAAAACAGTGTGGAGATTTCTTAAAAAACTGGAAATAGAACTGCCATATGACCCAGCAATATCACTTCTAGGCATATACACCAAGGAAACCAGATCTGAAAGAGACACGTGCACCCCAATGTTCATCGCAGCACTGTTTATAATTGCCAGGACATGGAAGCAACCTAGATGCCCATCAGCAGATGAATGGATGAGGAAGCTGTGGTACATATACACAATGGAATATTACTCAGCCGTTAAAAAGAATTCATTTGAATCAGTTCTAATGAGATGGGTGAAACTGGAGCCCATTATACAGAGCGAAGTAAGCCAGAAAGATAAAGACCATTACAGTATACTAACACATATATATGGAATTTAGAAAGATGGTAACGATAACCCTATATGCAAAAAAAGAAAAAGAGACTCAGATGTATAGAACAGACTTGTGAACTCTATGGGAGAACCCGGGGGTAGGATGTTTCAAGAGAACAGCATCGAAACATGTATATCTAGGGTGAAACAGATCACCAGCCCAGGTTGGATGCATGAGACAAGTGCTCAGGCCTGGTGCACTGGGAGGACCCAGAGGGATGGGGTGGAGAGGGAGGTGGGAGGGGGGACCGGGATGGGGAATACATGTAAATCCATGGCTAATTCAATGTATGACAAAAACCACTGCAATGCTGTAAAGTAATTAGCCTCCAACTAATAAAAATAAATGGGAAAAAAAAAATGGTATACATGTGAAAAAAAATTTTTTTTAATAAAATAAAAATCACCCCTCTCATAAAGGAAAAAGGGATAAATTGGGAGATTAGAGTTAACATATGCACACTACCATATATAAAATAGATATTTAATAAAGGCCAACTTACAGCACAACAAACTCTATTGAATATTCTGTAATGGCCTATAGAATATATATGTATGTATAACTGAGTCATTTTGCTGAACACAGGAAACTCACACAAATTTTAAATCAACTACACACCAGTAAAGTTTTTTTAAAAAATCAAAAAGAGAAAGAAAGGAAAAAGCTAATGAACAGGGAGCAAATCAATTAACTGGAGGTTGTCATGAGGTCTAATATACAAATCAACATCATTTTTGTTCACTAACAAGTCCCAGCTCCTGGAATAGTGCCTGGCACAGAGTAAGTGTAATATATTTGTATTTGTTAAATGAATGATCATGTCAGAGCAGAAATCATTTAGTAAGGAAGATAGAATAGGAGGTTGTGGTCAGAGTTGATATTTGAACAGGTGATGGAAGAGGTGAAGCATTATGGATAATGCCTCATATGTCTGACATGCACATGTAGTAGGTAACTGGTTTCTGGCCTTTTATAGGAAATAAGTATTTTTCAAAAAATTTAAATAGTCATTTATCTACAAATGGGTGAATTGACATTCCCCAAATAATTATCATTTAAAGCCACTGAAACCATCAGGGTTTTTAACTACCTCATATGAGCAGAATAAATGAACAAAATACTAGCAGGAATGATCTTCCCTTCCAAATTAACCTAGTCTAATTCTTAAAGCCAGAAGCTCAGAGTACTTCTCATGATTTCTATTTTATTTTGTTTATCACAGGTGTGGACAGTTTTAGGTTCACAATACTGTATCACCTTTCTAAAGTATATTGATCTTTTGGTAGGCTTTGAAAGACCCCTTTTTTTGCTTTTAGTGTACGGCTAAAGTCTCATTAAAAATAGACTACTTGTAAAGTAAAGATTTACAGAGAGAATGACAGTGGTCTTAATTTTTAAACAATGCCAGTCTTTTCCATTTAGCTAAATGCATCAAAGAAGTATTTTGATTTTGATGATTCATGTCTTTTTCAGATAGCTTGTATTAGTTCTTTATTTCTCTCCCACACGCCACTGTGTAATTACTTGTACAAAGTAGATATTTAATAAGTCTGTACTGACTTATCTTTAATTATGTAATAAGTTGTTCCCTGAAATGCTCTTCTCTCTACTTTTTTCCCTGGTAAATTTCTCTTATGATCCATCTCAAATATCATCTCTGAAATTATCCCCCATTCTTACAGGCAAATAATCAGGTCTCTGTCCTTAGAGTATTTCTGTGTTCTTTCATATCATCATCATTAACAGGTATAGCTATTTCTTATCCTTTCCTTTTATCTACCAAGGAGCAGAGCAGGGACTTTAACTTATTCATCTTAGGGTCTCCATACCTTGTATGTGACTACTGTGTAGAACGTCTTCCAGGTTTGTCTGGAAAATAGTATGACAGTGAGAAAGCTCATTCTGCAAGCACACTGTTGGCTTATGTTGGAAAATCCTGCCCTCTAAAGGATTTTGCCTCCTTAAAATTTTCCTGAAGTTAGGATATTGCTATTAGGTGAGCAGTGATTGGTTGGTAATGGGTCTGGAATCCAACCAGTGGATGAGAAAAGTTAGCCTTTTCCCCTTTACCAACCTTTCTTCTTTTCTCTTTTTCAGAAAAATTTATGCAGTTTTTAAAGGTTACGACTTCTTTTAATTAAGCATACAACATAGTTGATTTTCAATATATATTTATTAAAAGTACAAGTATCCCCCAGGATGTTAACTCTGGCCATTCTTAGGGTGGTGGTATTTTTATTTTTTAACTTTTTCCTCTAGATGTAATTTTTTTTTCATTCTTTGAATTTTCTATTTCATGAACTATATTAGGAAAAAATTCCATTTTTTTTTTTAAAGATATGGTACATGATGGAAACATTTAAGAGAAGTAAATGCTTTGGTACAGTTTGGAACCAGGTAGCTGGTTCAAAATGAAGCAATCTGTGCTCTGGTAACACATCTCAGTGGCTTAGGAAAGCAAACTATATTTGCTGCTGGCAGACTGGAGTTCTTCTACATCCAATACTGCACATCCAGTCCACCTCCATTTCAAAGTGGTTTCCAAAGTTGCTGCATCCAGAGTAGGTAGAGATGGAAGAAATCAGCCATTTCTCACCTCCCTTATCACAAGTTATTTGCCAGAGCCAAACCGAGTCACATGGCCCCGAGCTTTACCAGAGCAGAGTGGAAAATGCAGGGGAGCACATAGAATACAGCGTGTGCTGAGCATCAGCTGTCTCTGTTAACATAACTACAACTCGTTTCATTTTACAGTTACTGTAACGAATGTATGTTGGATCCAGACTGCGGGTTCTGTTATCAGATGAATAAATCAACCGTCATTGACTCCTCCTGTGTTCCAGTTAATAAAGCATCCACAAATGAGGCATCCTGGGGCAGGTATGTTGCGCATTAAATACCATAAAAATATACAATAAAATTTCAGCTTGAGACTTATTTTTAAACTTACAGAATGACTGCACTTATACACTCTACTTCTTTTAAATTGGTCTTCTTTTAAAGAATCTTTGTTCTTTATAACTACATTACTTTGCAACATATTCTGGTGAGAGTGGGTGGAAATATTGCAACTGTATGCTTCACAAACTTAGCATATAAACTCAAGCCTAGACTTCAGGAAATCCAAATTCCATACCCAGCTCTGTTCTAATAAGCTACAGGAGTCTGGACCTTGAGGCAGTCTCACTAAATATTACCACGGTAGTTTCTCCCACTGGGTATTTTTTAATTATACCAATAATTTCCAAACTCCAAAACTTAAGTGAAAGACAGAAAATTGTGAAGTCACAATGAATACGATCATTTTAAATTCTTTAATTCATATTGTACGTTTCTGGAAGTCAGAGAAATTAAACAAAATAAGGATAAAGTTGGTAATTACGTGTGTGTATGAGAAACTGTGACGACCTTTCTCTTTTTGACAGATCCCATTGGTTTAGAGTGGGCACATAAATGAAACGTTTGTGTAGAACAAATATCCCATATTTATGAACTAACACTCATATTCATGAACACAGAAACATGTAAATATTATTTGACATGGCTTTTGCGTTTTAAATTCTCAGAAAAAGATTACTATGCTTTCATGCTGTCTGCCTCCTAATACTGGGGAAGGCAATGAAATCTGTAATAAAGTGCTTGTATCTCCTAGGAGCCAGAAAGTATAATGTATCATCATTAATACTTATGCTGTTGTCATTAATCATTTTATTATGGAATTATTCTAAAGTAGTAGTAGTAAATTATATGATATTGAGTGAAAATTCAGATCACATTTTAAATACACTGATTAAAAAGAAATATGTAAAAGAAATAGAGTTATTACTTAAAATGAAAGCGTGAAAGAGCTTCTTTTAAAACCACCTAATGTATCTTTTCATTAGTCAAGCTTTATTAGGAAGTTAATTGATTAATTATTTCTGAATGTAATACTTTACAGTTTTAATCCTTTTGATTTTTTTCAATAGAAGAAGCCTGAAAGTTTCTAATCAAGAATTATGAACAATTTGAAATCTGTGTATGTAGCTTCCTATACTTCATAGAATTAATTTAAAAACTTATGGGGACACTAAAATTATGTTTATCTCTTTCTCATAGGAAGGTCTATAGGTCGGTAGTCTCAAAATAAGAGTTTTATTCTTTTTGCAGCTAACAAATTTTACAACTTTTTAATAGAAATGCGTATTACTTCTTTTATTTACACCTATTTTAGAGTTTATTTATATTTTTGTACCATTATTCCTGGGCTACACCCACTACTAGAGAAAAGTGAAAATAGCTAAGACCCAAGTAGGAAAAATACAAAGAACTAAACAAAATATACAAGAAACTTTTATGCTTGTGGAATATTCTTATTAATAGAATAATAACCTAAAACTCTTTACCTCCCACCTTGGAAAGAAAACAGATTTTCTCACTCTTCTCTCTGCTGAGCAGCAATCTTCCTCTTAGCTTGGTCACCATGCTGGGTTGCCTCAATCTATCCTACAAAGAAAACAAAAAATGCAGGATGTATTTACCATGAAACATTTACTGCAACAGATTCTCCAATTGTAGGTAAAATAACATTCATTATATTTTTGTTTATTTTGTTGATAGGTTTTATGCAATTACCTAGAATGAATTTTCAGGGGAAAATCTACCTTTACCTTGGATTCCTATTCAAGATATACTATTTATAGATGTTTTAGGGTCAAGTATTGAGGCAATTCAGTGACATAATCACAGATCTCTGTTGTTCAGTTGCCAAGTCATGTCTGATGCTTTGCGACCCCATGGACTGCAGCACGCCAGGCTTCCCTGTCCTTCACTATCTTTCAGAGTTTGCTCAGACTCATGTCCATTGTGGTGATGATGCCATCGAACCATCTCATCTTCTGCTGCCCTCTTCGCCTGTTGTCTTCTATCTTTCCCAGCATCAGGCTCTTTTCCAGTGAGTCGGCTCTTCACATCAGGTGACCAAAGTATTGGAGTTCTCCGTTCACGTACTTCAAGACTTCACATACTTCAAGACTAGCTTGAAGGATTTTGAGCATTACCTTGCTAGCATGTGAAATGAACACAACTTTATAGTAATTTGAGCATTCTTTGGCATTGCCCTTCTTTGGGGATGGAATGAAAACTGGCTTTTTCCAGTCCAATGGCCACTGCTGATTTCCAAATTTGCTGGCATATTGAGTGGAGCACTTTAATAGCATCGTCTTTTAGGATTTGAAATAGCTTAAGTGAAATACCATCACCTCCACTAGCTTTGTTCGTAGTAATCCTTATAAGGCCCACTTGACTTCACACTCCAGGTAGTCTGGCTAAGTGAGTAACCAAACCATCATGGTTATCTGAGTCATTAAGACCTTTTTTGAACAGTTCTTTTGTGTATTCTTGCCACCTCTTCTTAATCGTTTCTGCTTCTGTTAGATCCTTGCCTTTTCTGTCCTTTATTGTGCCCATCCTTGCAAGAAATATTCCCTTGTTATCTTCAATTTTCTTGAAGAGATCTCTTCTTTCCCATTCTGTTGTTTTCCTCTATTTCTTTGCAGTGTTCACATAAGAAGGCTTCTTGCATATTTTTTTCATGGGGATGGTTTTGGCCACTGCCTTCTGTACAATGTTACAAACCTCCATCCATAGTTTTTCAGGCATTCTGTCTAACAGATCTAATCCCTGGAATCTATGCATCATCTCCACTGTATAATCATAAGGGATTTGATTTATGTCATACTTGAATTGCCTAATGGTTTTCCCTACTTCCCTCAGTTTAAGCCTGAATTTTGCAATAAGAGCTGATCATCTGAGCCACAGTCAGCTCCAGGTTTTGTTTTTGCTGAGTGTATAGAGCTTCTCCGTCTTCAGCTGCAAAGAATCTCTAGTTGTAGCTGTTTCCTGAAAAACACCAGGTAGAAGGGTAATACTATTCATGATGAAGGTAGTAAGCTGATTTTTATCTCAACAGAATGAAAAACATTTGTCCATATAATTAACTACAATTAATTTGAAATAAAACTTTGTCAATCATTATGCTTTTCTATGTGAGCTTATGTGCTCAGTTGCTTCAATCTTGTCCAAGTCTTTGCGACCCTATGGACTGTATGTAGCCTGCCAGGTTCCTCTTTGCATGAGATTCTCTAAGCAAGAATATTGGTGTGAGTTGCCAGACCCTCCTCTAGGGGATCTTCCCAACTCAGGGATTGAACCCACGTCTCCTGCATCTCCTCGTTGCAAATGGATTCTTTATCACTGAACCACCGGGAAAGCCTTTTATATTTCAATCAAAAAGTTTTCTGTTTATCCTCGTTCTCCAGAAAAGATACGCAATAGACAAAGCTCATGAAAAACTGTCCAGCAGCGCTAATTATTAGGGAAATGCAAGTCAAAACTACAATGAGGTATTACCTCAGACGCCTTAGGATAAAAAACAAATAATAAAAATAAAACAATAATTGTTGTGGAAGATGTGGAAAAATTGGAAACTATATGCACTGTAGATAGGAATATAAAATGGTGTAGCCACTATGGAAAACAGTGTGGCAGTTTTTACATAATTTTAAGATAGAATTATATGTCATCTAATAACTCCACTTTGGGTATACATCCAAAAGCATAAGGTCTTGAATAAGGTCTTGAAGTTTTATTTGAATACCGTATTCATAGCAGCATTGTTCACAATATCCAGAAGCTAGAAGTGACTCAAATGCTACTTGACAGACAAATGGATAAGCAAACTGTATGTACATACAATTATACATATTTAAAGAAGAGAAATTCTGGCTACTATACGAGATGACGAATGAAATGAGCAAATACCGAATGATTCCATTAACGTGAGGTACCCAGAGTACTCAGGTTTATAGAAGAAGAATGAAGAATAGTAGCTGCCACAAGCAGAGGGTAGAAGGAAATAGGGAGATGTTGTTTAATGGTTATGGGGTTTCAGGTTTGGAAAATGAAATGAGTTTTGGAGATTGCTTACCGAATAAGGTGAATATACTTACTGCTGAACTATACAGTTTAAAATGATTAAAAATTTAAATGGCTAATTAAGATAGTAAATTTTGTGTAATGTGTATTTTACAATTAAAAAATTTTAAAAAGGAAAACCCGTGTTAAAATCATTTAACATAGTTCTAGAAAATTCAGTACACTGCACTAATAGAAAATCTTTCCTCCTGCCCATCATCCTCTGCATCTCCCACACGCATCCCACACAGAGGCAAATATAGGTTTAATTCACAGCTGAACTTGAGAGAAATGCCCAAATGCTACCAGTGAGCGTGAGAGCAGCAAAAGCCCATGTGGAAGCCCAACAGCACACAGAGCATCAGAACAGAAGCCAGTCAAAAGGGCGAGAAGCTAGTGCTTTAGGTGCTAAGAAGACAAAACTCCAGGTCTTGCCTCTAGAACTGTGATGGGCCACCTAGGCTCTGAAACAGAGACAAGAAAATCTGTTGGGCCGTGCTGGGCAAAATTCTCTATGACCCACCTGGGAGCTTGAGTTGAAACAGTGTCACACATGAGGAAGCAAAACCAGAAGCCTTTTCTATAGGGAAATATGGATTCTAATTTCATACTGCCCTTGTGAAGGGAACCATCAGTTGAGAAACATGAATAGTAAAAAATCAAAATGTGGGTCTCAAACTAGAGACATCCATAAAGCTAACTCAGCAAACCTGCAGTTATCAGAACCCAGGACGCATGAGACTTCCATCAAAAGCAAATATGAGATAGCAGTAAAAAATGTTAAACTATATCAATTTATGGAAGAAAGCTACTACGTGTGACAGACAGAAGAATGAACCCAAAAAGAACCTTAAATTATCAAAAAATTTAAGAGACTTTAAAATAATGTTTAAAAGAAAAAAAGGAAATAGTATAATTTTTTCAATTATACTGAAAGTTGCACACTTATAATTTGGACAGTGTATATGTATTTGTGTATGTATGTATCTGTAGGAGAAGGGAATGGCACCCCACTCCAGTACTATTGCCTGGAAAATCCCATGGACGGAGGAGCTGGTAGGCTATAGTCCATGGGGTTGCTCAGAGTCAGACACGACCGAGCAACTTCAATTTCACGTTTCACTTTCATGCATTGGAGAAGGAAATGGCAACCCACTCCAGTGTTCTTGCCTGGAGAATCCCAAGGACGGCGGAGCCTGGTGGGCTGCCGTCTATGGGGTCGCACAGAATCGGACACGACTGAAGCGATTTAGCAGCAGCAGCAGCAGCATGTATGTGTCTGTATATTTATACATATTTATGTGCAAAGACACACACACACATATATATAACACATGTTATACTTAGGTGAATTTTGTAAAAAAAAAAAAAAACTTGGAAAGTAGTATGGGAACTTTGGGGGAGAAGCCGTCTTCATTCTTTTGTTTCCAGAAAGAAAGGGAGATTATAATTAGTTTTGCAACATGTCAAATATAGGTATTAAAAATATAAGTGTAATCTCTTAACGATATATATAAGCACAGAGTAAAAACCAAGAAAATCAAACTAATAAAAACAAGAAAAGGGGGAAATTACAGAACAAATAAACATAGTTAAGAGAAAAACACACAGAAAAAAAGCAGCAAAATTAGTTACATATAAATGTACCTGTTATTACAGTAAAAATAACTCAGTTAAACATGCCTATTGGGTTTCCTTAATAGCTCAGTCAGTAAAGTATCTGCCAGCAATGCAGGAGACCAGGTTCGATTCCTGGGTCAGGAAGATCTCCTAGAGAAGGAAATGGCAATCCACTGCAGTATTCTTGCCTGGAAAATCCCATGGACAGAGGAGCCTGGCAGGCTACAGTCCATGGGGTCACAAGAGTCGGACACTACTTAGCGACTAAACCACCACCAAACATACCTATTAAAGACAAAGGCTTCCCTGCTAGCTCAGTTGGTAAAGAGTCCACCTGCAATGCAGGAGACCCCAGTTCAATTCCTGGGTCGGGAAGCTCCCCTGGGGAAGGGATAGGCTACCCACTCCAATATTCTTGGGCTTCCCTTGTGACTCAGCTGGCAAAGAATTGCTTGCAATGTGGGAGACCTGGGTTCAATCCCTAGGTTGGGAAGATCCCCTGGAGAACGGAAAGGCTACCTACTCCAGTATTCTGGCCTGGAGAATTCCATGGACTGTTTAGTCCATGGGGTCACAAAGAGTTGGACACGACTAAGCAACTTTCACTTTCATTAAAGACAAAGCTCCTCACATTGGATTTTTTTTTAATACAGTTATATGCTGTTTACAAGAGGCAGTCACAGAAAGGTGGAAATAAAGGAGTAGAAAAAAATTAGGTAAGTGGACAATCAAGATGACAAAAAAATAGAGATTATAGAATTTAGAAAGCTTAATATTAACAAGTTTGACTTAAGAGTTAAATAATGAACCTAACACATAGAGAATTTCATTCTTTTCAAGCAAACATAGAGTACTTATGAAAATTTACCATTTTCAAACACAAAGAATAAATTTATGTAAATGTGAATTCCAATAAATTCTAAGTAAATCCAGATAATCAGTATTGTGCAAAATGACTTTTCTAACCAAAATGCACTGGTAATACTGCAAAGCAATAGAAAGATATTTATCACCCCTTCTAATTTAATCTGAAAACTTTAAAAATAAACTTCAAATTAATGAATGGGTTAAGAAGAAATCATAATGGAAACGAAGACATTGAAATCAGTAACTGACAAGACCCTTAAGAAGTAAGAGCTAGAATACAAAGTGAACTGGTAAAGTAAGCAGAGGATAGAAATTAAAAGATGATAAAGTAATGCAAAGCAAAACAACACTAGAGAGGATCAAAAGTTGCTTCTTAGAGAAGACAAATTTAGTGGTGAAACCTCTGGCAATACGGGTTAAGAACAGAGAGAAGGCACAGATAAAATTAAAATGAGAAAAAAGGGCATTATAAAATAATAAAGATTTAAAAATCTTAAGAGACTATTATCAATAATGTCTAGTACATTTGAAAACAGATAAAATAGACAGTTTTCTGGGGGAAAAAATGTACATTTCCAGGACCAACTCGATACCTCTATGAAGTGTGATTTTTGTTCCTGCTCAGTGAGGCACTCAGTGAGGCTTAGAGGGTCTGAATTACTTTCTCAAAATCAAAAAGACAGAAAGTCCATTGGTTTAAGGGGAGCAGTAACTGGGTAGGAGAAAGATGCACGTTTTTTTAGTCAGTCATATATGAGCTTTTATCATTTACCTCATAAGTGGCACTGGAACAACCTGGGCCTTTCTGAGCCCCAGTCTTCATCTGTAAAATGGAAATAATATTATTGCTTTGTTGAACAATATGGTGTTTGTTTGTTTTCATCAAAGTATAGTTGATTTACAACACTGTATTCTTTCAAGATGTATAGCATAGTGATAGTTATTTTTTCAGATAATATTCCATTGTAGATTATTTAAGATATTGAATATTATTCACTGTGCTATACAGTAAATCCTTGTTGTCAGTCTATTTTATGTATAGTAGTTTGTGTCTGTTAATTCCAATATATAGTATAACATAATATTCCATTGTATATATACATATGTGTCCATAAATATATAAAATACTTCTCTATCCATTCATCTGTTAATGGACATTTGGTTACTTCTGTGTCTTTTAACTATTATAAATAGTTCTGCTTTGAACACTAGGGTACATATATCTTTTTGAATTAGAGTTTTCATTCTTTCTGGATATATACCCAGGAATGGGACTGCTGGGTCATATGGTAATTCTATTTTTACTTTTTTTGAGACACCTCCATACAGTTTTCCATAGTGCCTGCACCAATTTATACATCCAACAACAGTGTTCGAGAGTTTTCTTTTTCCACAACAGTATGGTTTTTATGAACTTTAAATGAGAATTTCTAAAGAAACTTGTAAAAATGTATGTTCCGCACACATGTAAGTAGTAAATATCCTGCACTCATTTTATTTTTTCTTATATTTGTCAATGCCACATTTTCTAGATTAGCTTAAGCACTTCCTAACAGATAAGTACATTACAGTACTTTCTATTTATTTATCTATGTCTATTCATCCACCTCCTTTTCTCCTGGCTTTCTATACACAAAAATATAAATAATCTATTCTGGAACTTCAAACATCCTGATTCTTTAAAACTATTGCTATTTAGGGATACTTTCTTAATGTGCTGATTCAGTGTTTGTTTCCTATAATATAACATGTTCACTCTGTAATTAGATACATCAAAATAGCTAGATAAGTCCTTATTTGGCAATTCATTGTTCGAATTTACGCTGATTCCTGGTTTATTGTATTCATTCTGCAGATATTTTTCTCAAAGCTGCACTCTGATACAACACCCAGTCTGTTTTCCCAATCATATTTTCTCTCTTCCATATAGAATTCTAGTCAGTCAAAACCCCCTCCTATCACCCTAATATCCATTATGATTTCCCATTTCTTTGCCTTTCCTCATTCTGTGCTTTCTGCCTAGGATTTATCCTCCTCTCTCTTGAATCTCTGCCTCTGACTTCTATGAATGAATTTTTGCCTAGATCAGATATCACTTTTTTCCTTGCAGTCTCTTTGATTAGCCCCTGAGAACAATGCCTATTATATTCCCTGTTTTCCTCTAGCACTTAACAGTCTAACATATGATATTGTGTTACACGATAGTGGTTTGAGTTTGGATGTATCTTTTCTGTTAGATTATAAATTCCATTGTTCATATCCTGCCCTATTTTAAATCCCTCAGTGCCTTACCAGACAATTCAGTCAATAATTATTAAAAAAAAAAAAAAAAGGAAAAGACTGCCATCACCAGAAATTATATAAGGGTTTGAAAGTACCAAAGTTGTAAATAAGAGGATACAGTGTTCCCATCATTTTATTTTAGTGATATTGTCTACATTCTTACTTATTTCCAAGAAAGGAAACCTCTAAAGGAAAAATGGGAGTGATATGGTTTTAATAAACAATGTTAAATGTTTACCTGGTACTCATTAAAACACTCAGACAGTTGTAAAAAATAAAAATCATGTACTGCTGATATGCATACTACGCATTACTTGTAGTCATACTACATGAAAAAGTACCTTTTTTTGAATTGGAAGCTAATTGCTTTACAGAGTTGTGTTCATTTCTGCCATGCAGCAGCGCGAATCAGCTGCACATAATCAGCTATACATATATCCGCTCCATCTTCTGCCTTCCTCCCACCCTCACATCTCACCCTCTAAGTCATCACAGAGCACCAGGCTGAACTCACTGCATTATATAGAAACTTCCCATAAGCTGTTTTACGCATAGTAATGTATGTGTTTGATAATTATTGGAAGAAATAGTCAGCACATTTCCTTGAAACATTCATTGGTATACTAGGGAAGCAATATTTCTATGGTGACAGTATATAATATTATGGAAGTAGACCAAATAGCAAAAGGAAGTTTCCCCATTATCACCTTTTGTGTTTTAATTTGTAAAGACATTTATCAGTTTTGCCTTTAGAAACAGGAATTTATTTTATCATTAACAAAATATGCTGTTGTTGTTTACTCACTAAGTCAGGTCCAACTCATTGTGACCCCATGGACACACCAGGCTCTCCTATCCTCCACCATCTCCTGGAGTTCGTCCAAATTCATGTCCATTAAGTCAGTGATGTTATCTGACCAACTGCTACCCCCTTCTCATTTTGCCTCCAGTCTTTCCAAGCCTCAGGGTCTTTTCCAATGAGTTGGCTGTTCGCATCAGTTGGCTAAAGTATTGGAGCTTCACCTTCAGCATCAGTCCTTCCATTGAATATTCAGGGTTGATTTCCTTTGAATTGACTTGTTTGATCTCCTTGCTGTCCAAGGGACTCTCAAGAGTCTTCTCCAGCACCACAGTTCAAAAGCATCAATTGTTTTGCACTCAGCCTTCTTTATGGTCCAGTTCTCACAATCATACATGACCACTGGAAAAATTATAGCTTTGGATATACATACCTTTGTGAGCAAAATGATATCTCTGCTTTTTAATATGGTGTCTAGGTTTATCATAGTTTTCCTTCCAAGGAGCAAGTATCTTTTAATTTCATGGCTGTGGGCACTGTCTGCAGGGATTTTGGAGCCCAAGAAAAGAAAATCTGTCACTGCTTCTGCTTTCCCCCCTTTTGTTTGCCATAAAGTGATAGGACTGGATACCCTGACCTTGGTTTTTTAATGCTGAGTTTCAAGTCATTCTTTTCACTCTTCTCTTTTACCCTCATCAAGAGGCTCTTCAGTTCCTCTTCACTTTCTGCCAGCAGAGTGATATCATCTGCATTTCTGACACTGTTGATATTTCTAGATTCCAGCTTGTGATTCATCCAGCCTGGCATTTCACATGATGTACTCTGCAAAGAAGTTAAATAAGTAGGGTGCCAATATGCAGCTTTGACGTACTCCTTTCCAATTTGGAACCAGTCCATTGTTCCATGTTCAGTACTAACTGTTGCTTCTTGACCCACATACAGGTTTCTCAGGAAACAAGTAAGGTGGTCTGGTCCTCCCATCTCTTAAAGAGTTTTCCACAATTCGTTGTGATCCACACAGTCAAAGATTTCTGTGTAGTCAATGAAGCAGAAGTAGATGTTTTTCCTGGAATTCCCTTTATCTGTCTGATCCAACAGATGTTGGCAATTTGATCTCTCTTTCTCTGCCTTTTCTAAACTCAACTATACATCTGGAAGTTCTCAGTTCACATATTGCTAAAGCCTGGCTTAAAGGATTTTGAGCCTTACTGAACTGGCATGTGAAATGAGCACAATTGTGTGGTAGTTTGAAAATTCTTTGGCATTCCCCATTTTTGGGATTGGAATGAAAACTGACTTTTTCAGTCCTGTGGCCACTGCTGAGTTTTCCAAATATGCTGGCATATTGAGTGCAGCACTTTAACAGCTTCATATTTTAGGATTTTAAATAGCTCAGCTGGAATGCCACCACTTCCAATACCTTTGTTCACAGTAATGCTTACCAAGGCCCTCTTGACTTCATACTTCAGAATGTTCATTCTAGGTAAATGAACATATCATCATGGTTATTTGGGTCATTAAAACCTTTTTGAATAGTCTTCTGTGTATTCTTGCCGCTTCTTAATTTCTTCTGCTTCTGTTAGATCCTTACTCTTTTTGTACTTTATAGGAAAAAACAATAGAATAGGAAGGACTAGAGGTCCCTTCAAGAAAACTGGAGATATCAGGGGAATATTTCATACAAGGATGGGCCCAAAAAAGGACAGAAACAAGCTATACAGTATCTCATGTACAAGATTGATATTTGTATTAGTTATTCATATTAAGGATTTAAAATATTCATGCTGTGCTTCTAAACTAATAACAATATAGTTCAATATTAATTTTTCCTAACATTTATTTTGTATCAAGAGAAGTGACAAGGAATCTAATATAGAATTCTTTAGTCAATTTTTGTTTTTATAATTTTTAATTTTTTTATTGATTTATAATCTTTAAGGTGTAGAGCAAAGTGACTCAATTATGTATATATATATATATATATATACACACACACATATATTATTTTTCAGATTCTTTCCATTTTAAGTTATTGCAAAATACAGAATATGTTCCCTGTGAGGTCTTGTTGTTTATCTGTTTTATATATAGTAGTCTGTATCTGTTAATCTCAGATTCCATATTTATCTCTCCAACTCCTTTCCCCTTTGGTAGCCATAGTTTGTTTTCTGCATATGCACGTCTCTTTCTGTTTTTTATGTAAACTTTTTATTCTGTATTGAGGTATAGCTGATTAACAAACAATGTGATATTTTCAGATGAACAGCAAAGGGACTCAGCTATATATGTACATGTGTCCATTCTCCCCCAAGCTCTCGTTCTATCCAACTCTGCCACATTGAGCAGAGTTCCATATGCTATACAGTAGGTCATTTTGGTTATCTGTTTTAAATAGAATAGTGTGAACATGTCCATCCCAAACTCCCTTGCTATCTCTTATCCCCATCAAAAGTTCATTCTCTAAGTCTGTGAGTCTGTTTCTGTTTTGTAAATAAGTTCATTTGTATCACTTTTTTAGATTTCACCTAAAAGTGATATTGTATGTTATTTGTCTTTGTCTGACATAGTTCATTTAGTATGGTAGTCTCTGGGGCCACCCATATTGCTGCAAATGGAATTATTTCATTCTTTTTTCATGGCTGAGTAGCATTCCATTGTGTATATACACCACATCTTCTTTATCCATTCATCTCTTAGTGGCCATTTAGGTTGCTTCTAGTATTGGCTATTGTGACTAGTGCTGCTATGAACATTGAGGTGCACTTATCTTCTTGAATTTGAATTTTCTGCAGATGTATGCCCAGGAGTGGGAGTATTGTATTATATGTTAACTCTATTTTTAGTTTTTTAAACAACCTCTGTACTGTTCTCCATAATGTTTGCACCAATTTATATTCCCACCAACAGTGTAGGAAGGTTACCTTTTCTCCACACCCTCACCAACATTTATTGTTTGTAGATTTTTAATGATGGCTATTCTAACTAGTGTGAGGTGATACCTCATTGTGGTTTGGTTTGCATTTCTCAAATAATTAGAAATGTTGAGCATGTTTTCATGTGCCTGTTACCCATCTGTATGTCTTCTTTGGAGAAATGTCTGTTTAAGTCTTCTGCCCATTTTTTGTTTGGGTTGCTTGTTTTTGTGTTATGGAGCTATATGAGCTGTTTATATATTTTTTAAATTAATCCTTCATCAGTTGCATCATTTGCAAATATTTTCTCCCACTACATAGATTATCTTTTTGTTTTATTTGTGGTTTCCTTTACTGTGCAAAAGTTTTTAGGTTTAATTAGATCCCATTTGTTTATTTTTGTTTATTGTTTTTCCTTTACTCTAGGAGACAGAGCCAAAGAAAATATTCCTGCAGTTTATGTCAAACAGTGTCCTGCCTTTGTTTTCCTCTAGGAGTTTAAAAGTATCTGGTCTTACATTTAGGTCTTTAATCTATTTTGAGTTTATTTTGGTGTACAGTGTTAGAGAATGTTCTAATTTTATTCTTTAAACGTAGCTGTCCATTGTTCCCAGTACCACTTATTGATGAGACTTTCTTTTCTCCAGTGTGTGTTCTTGCCTCATTTGTTGTATATTAATTGACCTTAAGTGCATGGATTTATATCTATGCTTTCTATACTGTTCCATTGATTTTTATGTCTGTTTTTGTGCCAGTACCATGCTATTTTGAGGATTGTAGCTTTGTAGTATAGTCTGAAGTCAGAGAGCTTGATTCATCCAGCTCCTTTCTTCTTTCTTAAGATTGCCTTAACTTTAATATCTTTTGTGTTTCCATACAAATTAAAAACATTTTTCTCCTTGTCTGTGAAAAATGCCATTGATGATTTAGTTTGGATTGCACTGGATCTCTAGATTGCCTTGGGCGGTATGGCTATTTTAACAATATTCATTCATCCAATCCAAGAATAGAAATATGCCTGCTCAGTCACTCCAGTCATGTCTGACTCTTTACAACCCTGTGGACTGCAGCCCACCAGGCTCCTCGGTCCACAGGATTCTTCAGGCAAGAATACTGGAGTGGCTTGCCATGCTATCCTCTGGGGGATCTTCCCAACCCAGGGATTGAATGCAAATCTCCTGTATCTCCTGCATTGGCTGGAGGATTCTTTACCTACTAGGCCACCTGGGAAGCCCCAGAAATACATATAGAAATATACATATAGAAATACATAATATATAGAAATGTGCCATATTGTATATTAATTTTGTACCCTAAAATTTTATCTAATTCATTGATGAGCTCTGGTAGTTTTATGCTGCCACCTTTAGAAATTTCTATGTATAATATGTATAAAATCATGTATCAGTTCAGTTCAGTTCAGTCACTCAGTCATGTCCAACTCTTTGTGACCCCATGAATTGCAGCATGCCAGGCCTCCCTGTCCATCACCAACTCCCGGAGTTTACTCAAACTCATGTCCATCAAGTCAGTGATGCCATCCAGCCATCTCATCCTCTGTCGTCTTCTTCTCCTCCTGCCCCCAATCCCTCCCAGCATCAGGGTCTTTTCCAATGAGTCAACTTTTCGCATGAGGTGGCCAGATCATGTATAATCTATCTATAATATCATGTCATCTGCAGATAGTTACAGTTTTACATCTCCCTTTTCAATTTGAATTCCTTTTATTTAGTTTTTTCTTCTCTGATTGCTATGCCTAGGAGTTCTAAAACTATGTGAGAGTTGACATCTTTGTCTTGTTCCTGTCCTTAGAGTGAATGCTTTCACCTCTGTGGATTTATTATACATGGCCTTTATTATGTTGAGATATAGTCCCTATATTTTATGCCCAGTTCCTAGAGAGTTTTTGCCATCAAGGGATGTTGAATTTTATGAAAATCTTTTTCTGCATATAGTAAAATGATTATATGGTTTTTATTCATTTTATTACTGTGGTGTATCACATTGACTGATTTGTGGATATTGAAAAGTGCTTTAATCCCTGGGATAAATCCCACTTGATCATGGTATATAATCCTTTTAATATGTTGCTACCTTATGGCTTCCCTGGTAGCTCAGCTGGTAAAGAATCTGCCTGCAATGCAGGAGACCCAGGTTCAATTCCTGGGTCAGGGAGATCCACTAGAGAAGGGATAGGCTACCCACTCCAGTATTCTTGGGCTTCCCTTGTGGCTCAGCTGGTAAAGAATCCTCCTGCAATGAGGGGGACCTGGGTTCAATTCCTGGGTTTGGAAGATCCCCTGGAGAAGGGAATGGCTGCCCACACTAGCATTCTGGCTGGGAGAATTCCATGGACTATATAGTCCATGGGGTTGCAAAGAGTCAGATACAACTGAGTAACTTTCACTTTCATGTTAGGTTTGTTAGCATTTTGTTGAGGATTTTTGCATCTAGGTTCATATGTGATATTGGCCTATAATTGTGTGTGTGTGTGATATCTTTGTCTGGTTTTGTTATCAGAGTGGTGACACCCTCACAGTTTTCCTCTTTAAGCTACATTTTTTAATGCTTTTTCTTGAATAATAGTCATTATGCTAGATTAATCCCTTTAAGATCTGTAGTTGTATACTATATGTTTCTAAGTTTTATCTATCCATAAATCATTTCAGATATTGTATTCCTCTTGGCTCTTCTTTTTTCATGTCCGGAAGCTAAGACTCTCCTGGATTTAGTGACTATCTATATTACAGATTCTGATGCTATTTATGTTGCAAAGTGTGCAAATCAGAAAAAAGCCTCGACTTGCTTGATGGATCTCGAGACAGTCCCCAAGAACACTGTCACAAGTCTAGAGGGACCCTGAGGTCACCCAGCAACGCGAAGCAGCTCCATGTACCCCAAATCAACTCGAGATGAGGCCCGATTCCCCTGCATTGACTCCAGAGCCATCTCCCGTTCCCCATCAAACACGACCAGTGGCTTGACGTCCTTTAGGCAACTCCAGAGATTCCCCGAGAACACCGTCCCAAGTCTAGAGGAACACCAAGTTCAGCACAGCAACTCGAGGAATGCTCCGTGTACCCCAAATCGTCTCGAGATGAGAGCTGATTCCCTGGCTTAGACTCAAGACATATGCCAACTTTCCACAAGCACCTCAAGAGGAGGCTTCTCTCAGCAATAGGATATGTGGGAGGGACCCTGAGTTTGCTGCCTCAAGTGGAATATACACCGAGAAGCCCTGACTCGAAAGGAGGCTGGATTTCCTTGCAGTGGCTTGAATACAGGCTCGTCTTTCATCTCACAAGATGAAGGGATGTCTGAATCCCCTGTGGAGACCCTAGAGAAAGCCCTAGGTCCCCGCCTCATTTCGACGGAATGCCTCACATCCCTTTGACACCTCGAGAGGCACGCGGAGTTCACTGCTTCAAAAGGTGACGATGCCTGACTCCTCTTGAACATTGATAGGAATCCCAATATCCCTGTGGCTACTGGAAAGGACCCTGGGTCTCCCGCCTCACCTCGAGAAGCGTCCCTTTTGCCCTGCCAAGCCTCGAAGAGATTCCTGAGGTGTCCCTCGTAACTAGACAGGAGTCCTGACGTCGCTGAAGAAATACGAGTTTTGATTTGCATTTCTCTGATATGAGTGATGTTGAGCATCTTTTCATGTGTTTGTTAGCCATCTGTATGTCTTCCTTGGAGAAATGTCTGTTTAGTTCTTTGGCCCATTTTTTGACTGGGTCATTTGTTGTTCTGGAGTTGAGCTGGAGGAGTTGCTTGTATATTTTTGAGATTAATCCTTTGTCTGTGGCTTCGTTTGCTATTATTTTCTCCCAATCTGAGGGCTGTCTTTTCACCTTGCTTATAGTTTCCTTTGTTGTGCAAAAGCTTTTAAGTTCCATTACACGCCAGTCAGGATGGCTGCTATCCAAAAGTCTACAAGCAATAAATGCTGGAGAGGGTGTGGAGAAAAGGGAACCCTCTTACACTGTTGGTGGGAATGCAAACTAGTACAGCCACTATGGAAAACAGTGTGGAGATTTCTTAAAAAGCTGGAAATAGAACTGCCATATGACCCAGCAATCCCACTTCTGGGCATACACACCAAGGAAACCACATCTGAAAGAGACACGTGCACCCCAATGTTCATCGAAGCACTGTTTATAATAGCCAGGACATGGAAGCAACCTACATGCCCATCAGCAGATGAATGGATGAGGAAGCTGTGGTACATATACACCATGGAATATTACTCAGCCATTAAAAAGAATTCATTTGAATCAGTTCTAATGAGATGGATGAAACTGGAGCCCATTATACAGAGTGAAGTAAGCCAGAAAGATAAAGACCATTACAGTATACTAACACATATATATGGAATTTAGAAAGATGGTAACGATAACCCTATATGCAAAACAGAAAAAGAGACTCAGATGTATAGAACAGACTTGTGGACTCTGGGAGAAAATGGCAGTTCTAAGTCCGTATCTATTGGTAATCACCCTAAATGTAAACAGACTGAATTCACCAGTCACAATATACATTATGGCTGGATAGATTAAAAGCAATATCTGACTATATGTTCCCCCCAGGAGACTCAGCTCAGCTCTAAGGACAAACACAGGCTAGAAATGAAGTGATACTTTGAGCAGCCAAAAGAAACCAGGTGTAACCATACTCATATCAGAAAAGAAAGACTTTATGCTAAAGAAGGTATTAAGAGACAAGGATGGATATTAAGTCATGATATTTATTAACATATATGCACTTAACATAGGAGCATCAA
The DNA here is from genome assembly GCF_023699985.2 of Odocoileus virginianus. Classification (NCBI taxonomy): domain Eukaryota; kingdom Metazoa; phylum Chordata; class Mammalia; order Artiodactyla; family Cervidae; genus Odocoileus; species Odocoileus virginianus. The sequence goes on from NC_069697.1 coordinate 38,039,778, forward strand.
AATAAATAAAGCAATTATTAACACATCTAGGGTAAAAGCTGGCAGCAGTACAATAATCATAGGGACATTTAATACCCCATTACATCAATGGAAAGGATTCCCTGGTGGCTCAGATGGTAAAGAGTCTGCCTATAATGCAGGACACCTGGGTTCTATCCCTGAGTTGGGAAGATCTCCTGGAGAAGGAAATGGCAACCCACTCCAATATTCTTGCCTGGAAAATCTCATGGACAGAGGAACCTAGACTACAGTCCATGAGGTCACAAAGAGTCAGACATGACTGAGCATCTTCACTTTCACTTTCTTTTCACTTACATCAATGGATAGATAATCCAGAGAGAAAGTCAGCAAAGAATATCAGCCTTAATGAAAAATTATTAGGGCAGGTGGACTTAATACATGTATACAGTACATTCCATCCAAGAGCAGCAGAATATACATTCACAAGTACACATGGAACTGTCTCCAGAATAGATCACATGTTAGGCCACAAAACAAGTCTCAGTAAATTCAAGAAGTTTGAAATCATATTAAACGTCTTTTCTGACCACAACAGTAAAAAATCTAGAAATCAGCAATAAGAAGAAATGAATATTTCTCAACACAAATGAAAAAAAATGATATACCAAAATCTGTGAGAAGCAGCAAAAGTGGTATTTTTATAGCAATATAGGCCTACCACAAGCAATGAGAGAAATGTCAAATACACAATCTTAGCTTACACCTAATGGAACTAGAAAAAGAAGAAATGAAGCCCAAAATCAGTAGAAAAGAAATAATAAAAATCAAACTGGAAATAAATGAGATGAAGACTGAAAAACCAAAACTCTTAGTTTCAAACTGATAAAATTGACATGCATTAGCTCTACTGACAAAGAAAGAAGCCTCAAATAAAATTAGAAATGAAAGAAGCTGCAATGGATTCCACAGGGGCAAAAAAAAAAGGTGGGGGAGGTTTATAAGACACTACTATGAACATATTGAACAATATGGAAGAAATGGATTCATTCTTAGAATCATACAACTTTCCAAGATAGAATCATCGAGAAAGAGAAAATCTGAAGAGAAAACTCATTAGTAAGAAGATTGAAACAGTAATCAAAAAGTTTCTGGAACTTCCTTGGTGGTGCACTGGCTAAGACTCCATCCTCTCAATGGTCAGGGGTCTAAGGGGCTTACCTTGTGGCTCAACTGGTAAAGAATCCACTGGCAATGCAGGAGATCTGGTTCAATCCCTGAGTTGGGAAGATCCCCTGGAGAAGGGAAAGGCTACCCACTCCAATATTCTGGCATTGAGAATTCCTTGAACTGTATAGTTGGATATTGTCTTTTAATTCCATGGGGTCGCGGAGTTGGAAGCGACTGAGTGACTTTCACTTTCACTTTCAGGGGCCTAAGATTCCCCATGCTGTGGCAACAAAGAGCCAACATTCTGCAACTAAGACCCAGCACATCCTACATAAATAATATTTTTTAAAATAATTATGAAAAACATTAATTTTTTTAAACTCCCAAAATAGAAAAGTCCAGGTCCAAAAGCATGTACTGATGAATTCTACCAAAAAAATTCAAGAAATTTTTAATACCTGTCCTTCTCAAACTCTTCCGAAAAACTGAAGGGGAAGCAGTACTTCCTAAATCATTCTATAAGGTATGTATTACCCTAATACCAAAACAACACTAGAAACCCCCCCCAAAAAGAAATTAGAAGGTAATATATCTTGAACATAGAAGCAAAAACACTCAACAAAATATTGGTAATCAAATAAACATACATTAAGAGGATCATACATGATGATCAAGTAGAATTTATTCCATAGGTGCAAGGATGGTTTAACATCTACCAATTACTTGATGTGATCGACCATATTAACAAACTGAAGGGTAAAAATTATATGATGTGATTATCTCAAAAGATGCAGAAAAAACATTAAATAAGATTCAATTTTCATTTATAATAAAAACTTCCAATAAAATGGGTATCAAAGGAATATACCTCAAAATAATAAAGACCATACATGACAGACCCACAGCTAACATATTCAATGATGAAGAACTAGAACCTGTCCCTCTCAGATCAGAAACAAGAATACACATTCTTTCACTTTTATTCAACATAATGTTGAAAGTTCTAGCCAAAGCATTTAGTCAAGGAAAAAAAAAAAAAACACATGGTGTCCAAATTAGGAAGGAATAAGTAAAATTGTCACTAGATGATTTCAAATGTAGAAAATCCTAGACAACCATAAAAAATTAGAAATAATATATGAAGTAAAGTTTCAGAGTACAAAATATAAAAAATTATTTATTGTGTTTCTATACAATAAGAATAAACTAGCAGAAAGGAAAATTAAGGAAATATCCCATTTTCATTCACAGCAAAAGAAATACCTAGGAACAAATTTAATCAAAGAGATTAAAAACTTATATACTGAAATCTGTAGCCCATTGTTGAAAGACATTGAAGACACAAAGATATGTAAAGATATTTCATGCTTATGAATTGGAAGAATTAACATTGTTAAAATGTCCATATTACTTAATGCAAGCTACATATTCAAAGCAATGTCTATCAAAACCCCAATTACATTTTTCACAAATAATAGAATTAAAAAAACAAAGTTTGCAACCTCAAAAGACCCTGAATAGCCAAAGCAATCCTGAGAACAAATCTGGATGTATCATGCTTCCTGATTTTAAGGTATAATAAATAGCTGTAGTTTTCAGAATAGCATGATAATGTCAGAAAAACAGACATACAGATCAATAGTAAAGTCGGAGCCTAGAAATAAACCCACAAATATACAGACAACTAATTTACAAATTAGTTTCTTTGGGTTGTCTGAGGAGGCTTTACAAATAGCTGTGAAAAGAAGGGAAGTGAAAAGCAAAGGAGAAAAGGAAAGATATACCCATTTGAATGCAAAGTTCCAGAGAATAGCCAGGAGAGATAATAAAGCCTTCTTCAGTGATCAATGCAAAGAAATAGAGGAAAACAATAGAATGGGAAAGACTAGAGATCTCTTCAAGAAAATTAGAGATATCAAGGGAACATTTCATGCAAAGGATAGAAATGGTATAGACCTAACAGAAGCAGAAGATATTAAGAGGTGGCAAGAATACACAGAAGAACTGTACAAAAAAGATCTTCATGACCCAGATAATCATGATGGTGTGATCACTCACCTAGAGCCAGACATCCTGGAATGCGAAGTCAAGTGGGCTTTAGGAAGCATCACAATGAACAAAGCTAGTGGAAGTGATAGAATTCCAGTTGAGCTATTTCAAATCCTGAAAGAAGATGCTGTGAAAGTGCTGCACTCAGTATGCCAGCAAATCTGGAAAACTCAGCAGTGGCCACAGGACTGGAAAAGGTCGGTTTTCATTCCAATCCCAAAGAAAGGAAATGCCAAAGAATGCTCAAACTACCGCACAATTGCACTCATCTCACATGCTAGTAAAGTAATGCTTAAAATTCTCCAAGCCAGGCTTCAGCAATATGTGAACTGTGAACTTCCAGATATTCAAGCTGGTTTTAGAAAAGGCAGAGGAACCAGGGATCAAATTGCCAACATCTGCTGGATCATCAAAAAAGCAAGAGAGTTCCAGAAAAACATCTACTTTTGACTATGCCAAAGCCTTTGACTGTGTGGATCACAATAAACTGTGGAAAATTCTGAAAGAGATGGGAATACCAGACCACCTGACCTGCCTCTTGAGAAACCTATATGCAGGTCAGGAAGCAACAGTTAGAACTGAACATGGAACAACAGACTGGTTCTATATAGGAAAAAGAGTACATCAAGGTTGTATATTGTCACCCTGCTTATTTAACTTATATGCAGAGTACGTCATGAGAAACGCTGGGCTGGAGGAAGCACAAGCTGGAATCAAGATTATCAGAAGAAATATCAATAACCTCAGATATGCAGATGACACCACCCTTATGGCAGAAAGTGAAGAAGAACTAAAGAGCCTCTGGATGAAAGTGAAAGAGGAGAGTGAAAAAGTTGGCTTAAAGCTCAACATTCAGAAAGCCAAGATCATGGCATCCGGTCCCATCACTTCATGGGAAATAGATGGGGAAACAGTGGTTGACCTTTTTTCTGGGCTCCAAAATCACTGCAGATGGTGACTGCAGCCATGAAATTAAAAGACGCTTACTCCTTGAAAGGACAGTTATGACCAATCTAGACAGCATATTAAAAAGCAGAGACATTACTTTGTCAACAAAGGTCCGTCTAGTCAAGGCTGTGGTTTTTCCAGTGGTCATGTATGGATGTGAAAGTTGGACTATAAAGAAAGCTGAGTGCCGAAGAATTGATGCTTTTGAACTGTGGTGTTGGAGAAGACTCTTGAGAATCCCTTGGACTGCAAGGAGATCCAACCAGTCCATCCTAAAGGAGATAAGTCCTGGGTGTTCTTTGGTAGGGCTGATATTGAAGCTGAAACTCCAATACTTTGGCCACCTAATGATTTACTTGAAAAGACCCTGATGCTGGGAATGATTGAGGGCAGGAGGAGAAGGGGACGACAGAGGATGAGATGGTTGGATGGCATCACCCACTCAATGGACATGGGTTTGGGTGGACTCCAGGAGTTGGTGATGGACATGGAGGCCTGGTGTTCTGCGGTTCATGAGGTCACAAAGAGTCAGACACGACTGAGCAACTGAACTGAAATGTACTGAATTTACAAAAATAACGACCCAAAATGTACACTGGAGAAAGAAAAACCTCTTTAATAAATGATGTTGGGGATTCTGGACAGTCACAAATAATAATGAAAATCGATCACTGCCATGTACCAATTGATAAAACTGGATCAAATTGATTGAATGCATGCATACTAAGTCGCTTCAGTCATGTCTGATTCTTTCAGACCCTCTGGACTGTAGCCCACCAGGCTCCTCAATCCATGGAGATTCTCCAGGCAAGAATAGTGGAGTGGGCTGCGATGCTCTCCTCCAGGGGATCTTCCCGACTCAGGGATTGAACCCGTGTCTCCTGTATCTCCTGCATTGCAGGTGGATTCTTTATCGCTGAGCCACCAGGGAATGGGTTGGATACTTGAATGTATGACCTGAAACCATAAAACTCTTAGAAGAAAACATATGTAGTACACTTTTACATTGATCTTAATAGTGTCTTTTTGGATACTAGCAAGATAAAAAATTGAAAAAGTGAAAATAAATTAATGAGACTGCCATCAAACTGAAAAAGTTTCTGTACAGTAAAGGATCCCATCTCCAAAATTAGTGGAATGGAATATAATCATCAGCCCTTTAGTACTGAGCACACTGTAGTCTATACAAAATTCAAATTATAATGTTCACATAAATATTAGATAATGTTGTAAGCCAATTTTACCTCAATTAAGAAAAAAAAAGCTGAAAAAGATCCCATGTCCTCCTTACCCAGTTTCTCGTGATAATAACATTTTGCATACCCATACTACAATATCACAGCTTGGCTATTGACATTATTGCAATCCACCAATCTTATTCAGGTTTCCCAGTTTTATTTGTATATGTCTGTATCTTTTATGTCACAGTGGTACACCTGTGTATCCACTAGCACAGAGAAGATACAGTTCCATCACAAGGATCCCTGACATTGCTGTGGTAATCACAAACACTTTCCTCCACCCTCCCCACTCAAATCTCCATCCCTTCCCTTAACCGCTGACAAACATTATGTTTTCCACTTCAATAATTTCATCATTTAAGAATGTGACCTTCTTTACAACCTTTTTTAAAGGTTACATACTTAAAGGTCTTAAATAACCTTTAAGTATGTAACCTTCAGAGACAAGCTTTTTTAATCAGCATAATTCTCTGGAGATTTGTATTGATATATCAATAGTTTGTTCCTTTTTATTGCTGGCTAGTATTGCATAATACTGGCTGTTCCACTTTTTAACCATTCACTGATTGAAGGACATCTAAGCTATTTCCAGTTTTAAATTCTGAAAAGTTATTTTGAAATATTTTAATTTCATTATTACAGGACAAAACTAAATTGTTTTCTACATGTAATTTAAACACAAGAGAATTTTCAAATATTACAATGCTAACCGTTTGTATACTGTCTAAAGTACCTTTAAGATCTTTTTCCTGAGTTGAACTATAAGGAAATTTACTTGAATTTTATAATATGCAGATAAATGATAAATCCAGTAATCATCCTGTGTCACTGCTAATTGGAGCTTAGGAGAAATATGTCTAGTAGTATTTAGGGGAAAGGGATTTTGTTCTAGAAAAAGGTAATTTGTCAGGCATCTAGGGTCAGTTATATATTTCCCTTAAGATTAATTTACAATTTGTTGGGCAATGGAATGGTTCCAACATATCCTTCCTTTCATTTTCAAAATGATTGAGAGCTTTTGGCCTGATATTTCAACTTCAGAGGTTTCAGGAAAGATCAGGGAAATCAACTCTAAAATACAAATTTCACAACAGTTAACATTTTTTGTTTTTGTTTTTGAAACTACATTCTCCAGAGCCCTTGTAAAATTGATTTGCATATTCAAATACAAATGGTCTTGTCATTTTAAATAATCTGTTCTGCTTTAGCTAAGATTTTGTTATTCTAAGCTTTCTCAGACAGCAGTCAGTATCAGAAAAAAGGCTGTAAAAATTTCAGGGAACTTGCTATAGCTAAGAAAGTGTTTAATGAATAACTAGCCATTAATTGTCTCTTGCTGGTTTATTTAATTACCCATCAGTCCCCAACCTTTTTGACACCAGTGACTGGTTTCATGGAAGACAATTTTTTCCCAGAGAGAGGGGTGGAGTGGTTCAGGTGATAATATGAGCAGTTAGGGAGATAATGCAGGCCACAGTGAAATTGATGGGGAGCAGAAGATGAAGCTTCACTCACTTGCCTGCCACTTACCACCTGCTATGCAGCCCAGCTCCTAGCAGGGGTTCGGGGACCCCTACAGTTACCCATGAAACTAGATGAATTCTCCCCACAGCTTTCTGCTCTCTGCCTGTGTTTCTAAAATTTCCATTCAGCTATCTTTTCGTTTTTTTCCATTCAGCAAACAAAAGTGAAGAAAAGGCCAGGTAACACCCCTTTCTCTGTCATTTGTCAAAGATCTTGACTGAACTGCCCACTCAGATCCAGTTTCCAAGGTACCTGACTTACTGAGGAAGTGTCACCCCCGACTCCTCTCACATCCCTTTGCCTTTTAATGAACAGGTTATTTATACAGAATAGATTTTTATTCAGGTAGAGTTGATTTACAATATTATATAATTTTTAGGTGTGCAACATAGTGATTCACAGTTTTTAAAAATTGTACTCCATTTATAGTTATTATAAAATATTGGCTGTTTTCCCTGTGCTATACAGTATATCATTGTAGTTCATTTATTTTATATATAGTTGTTTGCACCTCTTAATTCCCTACCTCATTTTGCCTCTCCCCCTTCTCTCTTCCCATTTGTAACAACCAGTTTGTTCTCTATTATATTTGTCAGTATGTTTCTTTCTTGTTGTATTCACTGGCTTGTGTTATTTTTCAGATTTCACACATAAGTCATATCATACAGTATTTGACTTTCTCTACCTGACTTATTTCTAAGCATAATGCCATCCAAATTCATCTATGTTGTAGCAGACAGCAAATTTTCATTCTTTGTTATGGCTGACTTGTGTCCAGGAGTAGAATTGTTGGATCATATGGTTGTTCTATTTTTAGGTTTTTGAGGAATTTCCACAGTGCCAATTTACATTCACACCAGCAGTGTGGAAGGGTTGCGTTTTCTCCACGTCATTCCCCACATTTGTTTTTTGTGGTCTTTTTGATGATGGCATTCTGACAGGTATGCAGTAATATGTCACTGTGTTTTTTATTTGTGTTTCCCTGATTATTAGTGATATATATGTATCCCCTCCGTCTAGAGCCTCTCCCCTCCCTCCTCAACTCACCCCTCTAGGTCGTCACAGAACACCAGGCTGGGCTCCCTATGTTATATAGTAGCTTCCTGCTAGCTACCTATTTTACACATAATAGTGTATATTTGTCAACGCTACTTTCTCATTTTGTCCTAACCTCTCTTTCTCCCACTGTGTCCTCAAATGCAAAAGCTTTTAAGTTTAATTAGGTCTCATTTGGGTTTCTCTGGTAGCTCAGGGGTAAAGAATCTGCCTGCCAATGCAGGATATGCAGCCTCAATCCCTAGGTCAGGAAGATCCCCTGAAGAAGGAAATGGCAATCCACTCCAGTGTTCCTGCCTGGGAAGGCCCATTGATAGAGGAGCCTGGAGGGCTAAAATACATCGGGTCACAAAAGAGTCAGACATGACTTTGCAACTAAACAACAATGACAAAGTCTCATTTGTCTGTTTTTGCTTTTGTTTCCTTTGCCTTAGGAGACAAATCAAAACAAACAAAAAAAAAACTACTGTGATTTATGTCAAAGCGTTTTGCCTTGGTTTTCTTCTATAAGTTTTATGGTTTCTGGTCTTACATTTATTTAGGTTTTTAACCCATTTTGAGTTTGCTTTTGTATGTGGTGTGAAGAAGTGTTCTAATCTCATTCTCTTGTGTGTAGCTTTCCTGTTTTCCCAGCGCCACTGATTGAAGAGACTGTCTTTTGTCCATTGTATATTCTTGCCTCTTTGTCATAGGTTAACTGGTCATAAAAGTGGGGTTTTTTCTGGGCTCTCTGTTGTGTTCCATTGATCCGTGTGTCTGTTTTTCTGCCAGTATCATACTGTTTAGATTACTATATCTCTGTAGTATAGTCTGAAGTCAGGGAGGGTGATGCCACTAGTCCTACTCTTTTATTCTCAAGGTGTTTTTGCTTTTCAGAGAGTTTTGTGTTTCCATACAAATGGATTACTACAAACAACTGTATGCCAGTAAAATGGATAATCTATAAGAAACAAATTCCTAGAAATGTACAATCTTCTAGGACTGAACCAAGCAGAAACAGAAAATATGAATAGACCCGTTATAGTACTAAAATTGAACCAGTAATAAAAAGTCCAAACTTTGCTTCACAGGTGAATTCTACCAAATATTTAGAGAATGAACACCTATCCTTCTCAAACTATTAGGAAAAAATAGCAGAGGAAGTAATACTTCTGAATGCATTCTAAGGGGCCAGAACCTCTCTGCTACCAAAACCAGAGAAAGATATCACACAAAAAAATTATAGGTCAGTATCACTGATGAACATAGATACAGAAATCTTCAATAAAATATTAGCAAACTGAATCCAACAATACAGTAAAAATACCATACACCATGGTCAAGTGAGATTTATCTCATGTATGCAAGGATGGTTCAGTATCCACAAATCAGTCAATGTGATATATCACATTAACAGTTTAAAGCCTAAAAGCCATGTGATCATGCCAATGGATCCAGAAAAAGCTTTTGACAAAATTCAACACCCCTCACTGACTCAATGGACATGAGTTAGAGCAAACTCCAAGAGATGGTGAAGGACAGGGAAGCCTGGCATGCTGCAGTCCATGGGGTCGAAGAGTCAGACACAGCTTAGCAACTGGACAGTAATAATAACATCCATTTATGATAAAAAAAAACTCTTCAGCAGGTTGGTATATAGGGAGCATGTGTGCATGCTCAGTCACTTAGTCATGTCCAACTCTTTGCAACCCTGTGAACTGTAGCCTGCCAGGCCCCTGTGTCCATGGGATTGTCCTGGCAAGTGTACTGGAATAGGTTGCCATTCCTCTTCCAGGGAGTGTTCCTGATTCAGACATCAAACCAGTGCTCCTGCATTAAAGGCAGATTCTTTACCACTGCGCCACCAGGAAAGTCATAGAGGGAACATAATTCAGTATAATAAAGGCCATATATGATAAGCCCATGGCTAACATGACACTCCATGGTGAAAAGTTAAAACATTTCCTCTAAACAAGACAAGCATGCCCACTCTTGCCACTTTTATTCAGTGTGTGTGTGTGTGTGTGTGCGTGTGTGCGTGCTCAATCACTCAATTGTGTCCAGCTCTTTGTGACCCCCAAGGACTATATAGCCTGCCAGATTTCTGTCCATGGAATTTCCCAAGCAAGAATACTCCAGTGGCTTGCCATTTCCTTCTCCAGGGGATCTTCCCTACCCAGGGATCAAACCCAGTCTCCTGCATTGGCAGGCAGATTCTTTACCACTGAGCCACCTGGGAAGCCCTTTATACAACATATTAGCCACTTTAGGTAATCAGACAAGAACAGCAAAAGGAATCCAGGTTGCAAAAGGAGAAATAAAACTGTCACTGTTTGCAGGTGACATGATTATACTATATACAGAAAATTCTAAAGATGATACCAAACAACTACTAGAGCTCATCAATGGATTTGGTAAAGTTTCAAGATACAAGAGCAATATACAGAAATTTGTAGCATTGCTATATAGTAATAATGAGTTATCAGAAAGGGAATTTGAGGGAATACCATTTAGCACTGCATCAAAAAGAATAAACTATCTAGGAATAGACTTACCTAAGGAGGTAAAAGACCTGTACTCAGAAAACTACAAGTCCACTGATGAAGGAAACTGAAGACAACAGAAACAGGAGGATTAGAAGAATTAATATTGTTGAAAGGACCATACTACCAGAGGCAATATCAGAGTCACTACAATCCCTATCAAAATACCAGAAGCATTTTTCGAAGAATAGATCTTTCAGTGAGAGCTGTCAGCAGTATTTACAACTTCTTCAAAGCTTTTTTTTTTTTAAATACATGTGTCAATAGATCAGTTTTAAGTATGGTTTTTACATGCCAATAGCCTATGGGAGTAAGGACTGTGAAAAGAAAAAAAAAATCAGAGGCACTAAGAACCTAAAAGAAAGAGTATAATGTGGGTGGCTGCTGCTGCCTGGAAAAACTCATCATCTATCCTGTGGCCCTCTTCACAACAGATGCAGAATCCTTCTTCCCTCCCCTTCTACTGCCCTTGTTTCCAACTCCTGGCCTCTCTTCCCTGGATTGCTTCAGAAACCTTTTAAACTCATCTCCCTACTTTAGCCCTGGCCCCCCGCTACTGTGTCCTCCACAAAAGTCCCACAGCAACCCTTTACAACTGGAAGCCAGACCACACTGCTCTTCTATTCAGGACTCTCTCATGGCTCCCCATGAATAAAAACTTGGAATAAAAACCACCCCTACAAAGTCCTATACACTCTGCTCATGTGAAACACACTTCTCTGACCTCGCGTTCCAATACTGTCTTCCTTGCTCACTTTACTGCAGCTCCTGTTCTTGCAGATACTGAGCAGGCTTCCCTCTTGGGCTTCCACACTTGCCTGGAAAGCTCTCTCTTCAGATACCTCCTGGCAGTCTTGCTTCAATCATCGCTTTACATTAGAGTCCTTACCTGAGATCCCTATTAAAAAAAAAAAATAAAACTATCCCTCCTGGACTCATTGCACTTTTAACTCTCTTTTGTTTTTCTTTTTAGCAATAATGATACTGTGTTTATATTTATAAATATAAACATATTTGTATGTTTATCTGTTTTTTTTCTGTGTGGCCACTTAAAATGTAAGCTCCATGAGACCAGAGATCTTTTCTGTTTTAGTGCTGTGACACCACAGACTAGAAAACTTGAGCCTGGGAATCATGTGGTAAATATTGTTGCATCAAGTCACCAATCTGTGCCCCGTTTGTGGGGTACTGCAGTTAGCAAAAGTGGCGGAGCAACCTAAGGGCAGAGGAACCAGGGAACACTAGAGGAAGCATAAGTATGCAACATGAGAATAGTAAGTAAATTGGTTTTGACAGGTAATAATAATTATGAGCTTAGCAGTTTGGGGAGTGAATGTTAAACTCTATCCTCATGATTGTGAAGTTGTCAGTTTTATTTGAAAACTGTGTTGCTCTACATAGTGTTGCTCTCGTGTCGCTCTGCAAAGCTTGAAGTATATTTAATCAGGTGTTTACAAGATTAGAACTATTATATTTTTCCAATGAAATGAACCTTTTATTATTATGAGTCATTTATGCTTGATGACTAATTTTGCCTTAAAATCTGTTATGTCTTCTATTGTGTGGTTTCACCAGTTTTCTTTTCGTTAATTTTGTTTGTCACATCTTTTCATTATTATTTCAGCTATCTGCATCCATATACTTAGGCATGTCTTCTGAATAGCATGTGTAGTAATTTCCCCCTCCATTCTAACCAGTGCCTGTTCATCAAATTACATCTTGTTTACATTTATCCACATGCAAAACAATTTTCTGTTCATAATTTCTTTCTCTTTTTTTTGAAAAATAATTGATATACATTTTTATGTTAGTTTCAGGTGTGTACATGATCTGACATTTGCATGCATTATGAAATGATCACCATAGTCATCTGCCCCATACAAAGTTATTAAGAATCTGCTGCTGCTAAGTCACTTCAGTCGTGTCCGACTCTGTGCAACCCCATCCCTGGGATTCTCCAGGCAAGAACACTGGAGTGGGTTGCCATTTCCTTTTCCAATGCATAAAAGTGAAAAGTGAAAGTGAAGTCGCTCAGTCATGTCCGACTCTTCGTGACCCCATGGACTGCAGCCTACCAGGCTCCTCCGTTCATGGGATTTTCCAGGCAAGAGTACTGGAGTGGGGTGCCATTGCCTTCTCCGATATTACATCGTCATGGCTTATTTATTTTATAACTGGAGGTTTGTACCTCTTAATTCCCTTACCTGTTTTTCCCAACAATTCCTACCTGCCTTTCTTCGGACAACCACCTGTTTGTTTTCTATACCTATAAGTCTGTCTTTGTTCTGTTTTCTTTGTTTTAGATTTCACATATAAGTGAGTTCACATAGTATTTGTCTTTGACTCATTCAATTAGCATAGTACCCTCCAAGTCCATCCGTGTTGTTGCAGAAAGCAAGATTTCAACTTTTTATGAATGAGTAACATTCCAGTGTGTGTGTGTGTGTGTGTGTGTAACATTTGTTTTATCCATTCATCTATCCATGGGCATTCATCTATCCAAGGTTGTTTCCATATCTAGGCTGTTATAAATAATGTTACAGTGGGCATAAGGGTACATTTATCTTTTTGAATTAATGGTTTTTTCCTTTGGGTAAATACCCAGAAGTGAAATTGATGGATAATATGGTAGGTCTATTCTATTATGAATTTTTTGAGGAACCTCCATATAGTTTTCCACAGTGGCAGCAACAGGTTGCATTCCCACCAACAGTACACAGGTTTCCCATTTCTTTACATCCTTGCCAATGCTTGTTATTTAAGGTCCTTGTAATAATAGTCTTTCTGACAGGTGTGAAGTGATATCTCATTGCAGCTTTGATTTGCATTTCCTTGATGGTTAGTGATGTCAAACCTCTTTTGTGTGCCTGCTGCCCATCTCTCTGTCTTCTTTGGAAAAATATCTGTGAGGATCATCTGGTCATATTTAGTTGTGTGGGTTTTTTATGTTGGGTTGTAAAAATTCTTTATATGTTTTTGGTATTAATCCATTATTGGGTATATTATTTGCATAAATCTCCTCCCATTCTGTATATGACTTTTTCATTTGGTTGATAGTTTTCTTCATTGTCCAAAAGCCTTTTAGTAAGATATAATCCCATTTATGTATTTTTGCTTTTGTTTCCTATGCCTTGAGGAGACAAGTTCAAAAAAATTACCCCTAAGACTGAGGTCAAAGAACCCACTGCCTATGTTTTCTTCTACGAGTTTAATTGTTTCAGTTCCAAATTTCAATTCTTTTATCTGTTTTGAGTTTATTTTTGTACATTATCTGATAAAGTAATTTGGTTTGATTCTTTTGCATGTAGATGTCCAGTTTTCTCAACACTGTTTATTGAAGAGTGCCTTTTCCCCTGTATATAATCTTATATTCTTTGTTGTTGATTAATTGACCATATACGTGTGGATTTATTTCTGTGTTCTCAGTTCTTTTCTTTGATGTATATGTTTTCTTTGATGATATGTGCTCGTATCACAGTGTTTTGATTATTATAGCTTTTTAGTATAGTTAGAAATCAGGGAGCATGTTACCTCTTTGTTCTTCCTCAAGATTTGTTTGGATATTGAGTCTTTGTGTTTCCATAAAAAACTTTGTAATTATTTGTTCTAGATCTGTGAAAAAAATGTACTTGGTATTTTGATCAGCATTGCATTGAATCTGTAGATTTTACTGAGGTAGTATGGACATTTTAACAATTTTATTCTTCCAATTCATGAGCATGATTTATATATAGTCATTTATTTATGTCTATTAACTTCTTTCATTAATGTAATATAGTTTTCAGAGTACAAGTATTTAATATTGTATCCTGTAACATCACTAAATTTACTTATTATTTCTAATAGTTTTTGATAGTGTCTTTTGAATTTTCTATGTAGTATATCATGTCATTTGCAAACAACAATGGTTTTATTTCTCCCTTTCTGATTTGGATTCCTTTTATTTATTTATTTTTGTACTCTTTTCTGATTGCTGTGGCTAGGAATCCCAATACTATGATGAATAATAGTGGCCAGAATGGACATGCTTATCATCACTTTGATCTTAGAGGAAATGCTTTCAGCTTTTCGCTGTTGAATATGAAGTTGGCTGTGGGTTTGTCATATTTATCCTTTATTATGTTTTGAGGTATGTTCCCTCTATACCACCTTTGTTAAAAGTTTGTATTATAGATAAATTTTGAATTTTTCCAAAAGCCTTTTTTGCATCTATTGAAATGACTTTTTTTTTTTTTTTGCTTTTTGCTAAGGTGGGGGTTTCATATTGATGTATTTGCAGATATTGAACCATCCTTTCTTCCCTAGGATTAATCCCACTTAATCATGGTGCATAATCCTTTCAACATATTGTTGAATTAGGTTTCCTAATATTTTGTTGAGGATTTTAACATCTATTTTCATCAGTGATGTTGGCCTATAATCTTATTTTTTTTGTAGTGCCTTGGTCTGGTATCATCAAGATGATACTGGTCTTGTATAGAGTTCAGAACTGTTCCATCCTCTTTATTTTTTTGGAATAGTTTAAGAAAGATAGACGTTAGCTATCTTCACCTCTGAAGTCATGTGGCTTGAACTTTTGTTTGTTGTGAGTAGTTTTGATTATTGATTCAATTTATTTGCTGCTAACTAGTCTGTTTATATTTTTTTATTTCTTCCTAAGTCAGTCTTGGGGGATTGTAGATTTCTAGACATTTAGGCATTTCCTCTCAATTGTCCATTACATTGGCATATAATTATTCATATTAACCTTTTATGATCCTTTGTAATTCTGTTCTGTTGGTTATAACTTCTCCTCTTTCATTCATGATTTTATTAATTTGAGCCCTTTTTTTCCTTGATGTATCTAGCTGAAGTTTTATCAATCTTGTTTATCTTTCCCAAAGACCAGCTCTTAGTTTCATTTGTCTCTTCTATTATGTTTTTTAGTCTCTATTTTATTTCTGCTCAGATCTTTCTTATTTCTTTCTTTCCATTAATATTAATATTGGATTTTTTTGTTTTTCTTTTTCTTCTAGCCCTTTTGGTGAAAGATTAGATCATTTATTTGTGATTTTTCTCATTTCCTGTGGTAGGTTTTTATCACTCTAAACTTAGAACTGCTTTTGCTGCATGTTGTATATTTCAGTGTGCTTTTTTATCCACTTTTACTTGTTTCTGCATCTTTTTTTTACATTTCTTCTTTGATTTTGTCAGTGACCCATTGGTTGTTTAGTATTGTTTACAGTCCACATTTGTGCTTTTTGTAGGGTGTCTTTTTCTTTTTGTTGATTCATAATCTAATACATTTGTGGTCAGAAAACCACATAATAATTAATTATGTGGTTTATAATAAATAATATATAAAAATATTATTTATAATTAATGTAATTATATATTTTATATATGTTATATAATATATATTATAATTATATTAAATATATAATTAATTATATTTTTATTATTATTATGGTTAATAATTAACCACACCAATAATTAATGTAATTTTAATATTCTTAAATTTTGACTGTTTTCTATCCTGGAGAAAATTCCATATGCATTTTTTTAAAATGTGTGTTTTGCCTGTTTTGCATGGAATATTTTCTGTATATCTACTAAATCATATGATCTAATGTGCTGTTTATTGCCAATGTTTCTTTATTGATTTTTGTTTGTATTGTTTTTCCATTGATTTATGTGATATGTTAGTCCCCCCAATAGTATTGTCTTACTGCCAATTTTTTCCCTTTATGTTCGTTTCTATTCAATTTATGTATTTAGGTGTTGCAGCATTGAGGGAATGTATATTTGCAATTGTTCTGTCTTCTTCTTGGATTGATCCTTTTGTCATCATGCAGTGTTCTTTGTCTCTTGTTACTGTCTTTGTTTTAAAATCTATTTTGTCTGATAGAAGTGTTGATGCTTCAGATTTCTTTTGATTTACATTTCATGCAGCATCTTTTTCCATCTTTTCCATTTCAGTCTGTGTGTGCCTTTAGATCTGAAGTCAGTCTCTTGTAAGCAGCATATATGCAGATTTTGCTTTCGTATCTGTTCATCCAGTCTATGCATTTGGATAAGAGCATATTGTTGATTTAAAGTTAATATCATGTACTTATTGCCATTTTGTTCATTTTTTTTCTGGTTATTTTGTAGTTTGGGGTTTTTTGTCTGTTTTGGGGGTTCCTTTTGCTTGTTCTCTCTTCCTCTGTGATTTGACTAGCTTTGTGTTATGCTTGAGCTCCATTCTTTTTTGTGTTTATCTGTTATAAGTTTTTGATTTGTTATTACTATGAAGTTCATATTTAACTATATATATATATATGTGTGTGTGTCTGTGTAATACACATATATAAATATATGATTATTTTAAGCTGATAATCTGTTAAATTCAAACACATTCTAACCACCTTACATTTTAATACCCCCAAGGTTTAATGTTTTTGGCATCATCTTTTACATCTTTTTGTTTTGTGTATCTCTTAAATTTTTATTGTGAATATAGATGATATCGATACTTTTGTCTTCCAGCTTAATGAGGTTTTGTTTTGCTACCTTTAGTGTTATTATCTTTTACCAGTGAGATTTTCCCTTTTATGATTTTTATATTTGTAGTTGCACCCTTCTTCTTTTCCACTTAGAGAAGTCTCTTCAACATTTCTTAGAAAGCTGGTTTAGTGGTACTTAATTCTTTTAGCTTTTGCTAGTCTGCAAAACTCTTCTTCAAATCGAGTGATAACCTAGCCAGATAAAGTATTGTTTTTGGAGATTTTTTTCCTTTCATTTCTTTGAATGTATCATGCCACTCTCTTCTAGTTTCTGCTGTAAAGTCAGATAGCAGTCTTTTTAGAGTTTCCTTCTATATAGTTGCTTTTCTCTTGCTGTTTTCTTAATATTCTCTATCTTTAATTTTTGCCTTTTTATTTATTGTGTCTTTGTGTAGACCTCTTTGGATTAAGCTTGTTTGGGACTATCTTTGCTTCCAGGACCTAGATGTCTATTTCCTTGCCAGGTTAGGGAAAATTTAAGTTCTTCTTTCTTCAAATAATTTCTCTACTTCTTTCTCCCACTGTTCTCCTGTGGGATCCTTATAATATGAATTTAGGTATGACACTTATTGTCTCTGAGTCTCTTAAACTTACCTTCATTTTTTTTATTTTTATTTTTTTTTTTCTGTTCGGCTTGGATGATTTCCACTACTCTGTCTTCTCTAGGTCATATATCTGTTTCTCTGTAATATCTAATCTACAGTGATTCTTTCTAATGCACGTTTTAATTTCAGCTATTGTATTTTTTAGCTATTTGGTTCTTCATATCTTGTAACTCTGTTGAAATTCTCACTGTGGTCACCCATTCTCGTTAGTTCACTGAGCACCTTTATGATGATTACCTTGAATACTTTATCAGATAGATCGCTTATCTCCACTTTGTGTAGTTAATTGTCTGAGTTTGTTTCTTGTTCCTTCATTTGCAATATATTTCTTGGTCTCCTCATTTTGCTCAATTCTCTGTGTTTATTTCTTGGTTAGGTCGGTCATTACATTTCCCCAGTCTTGAAGAACTGACCTTATATAGAAGATCTCCTCTCCTATGTGTCTGGGCAATACAGTCCCCCTATTCACTAGAACTACATGCTCTAGGGGTATCTTTTAAATGGGCTGTATATGCTCTTCTGATGTGGGGAGACTGACTGCCTTGGGCATGCGTAGGCTGGACTGGTTCCCAACCCAGGTGGCTCACATATGCTGTTATATGGGGCCAAGTCCCTCCCAGTCTTTCTGCACTAGCACCTCAGGGTTGGTGCTAACCCTGGGGCAGGTTCCCACCACTACTAAGCTACGGGAAAGATTCCAAAATAGCACTTACCAGAACCAGTGTTCAGCTCAGTTCAGTCGCTCAGCCGTGTCCACCTCTTTGCAACCCCATGGACTGCAGCACACCAGGCCTCCCTGTCCATCACCAACTCCCGGGGTTTACTCAAACTCGTGTCCATTGAGTCACTGATGCAATCCGATCATCTCATCCTCTCTTGTCCCCTTCTTCTCCCGCCTTCAATCTTTCCCAGCATCAGAGTCTTCATAAATGAGTCAGCTTTTCACATCAGGTGGCCAAAGTATTGGAGCCAGTGTTATCACAGTATAATTAGCTCTCCAAGCTTGCTGTTGCCAGTATCTCCTTCCCACTGGAATTCCAGTTGCCTCCTACTTCTCCAGGTAGCTCTCCAAGATCAGCAAGTGGGCCTGACACAAACCCCTCTGTGCTGGGAAGTCAGAGCGTATAAGATTTTGCATATGCCCTTGATAATGGAGTCTCTGTCTTGAAGTTCTTCAAGCTCTTCTGAATGTAAGCCCCACTGGTTTTTAGAGCCAGACCTTCTGGGAGTTCGTCTTCCTGGTGTAGGATCCCCAGGCTGGGGATCCCAATGTGGGGCTCAGACCTATCACTCTCTGAGGAGGATCTCTATGATTGTGATATTCCTCCCACTTGTGGGTCACCAACCTGGTAGTCCTGATTATACCCCATCTTTGGCCCTACTACCCATCTCATTGTGGTTCCTTATTTATGTTTTTAGTTATGCAAAGTCTTCCCTGGTAGTCTTCAGGTTGTTCTTATAGATAATTATAATTATCTATAAGTAGTTATAATTTTGATGTGTCCATGAGAGGAGGTCCAACCAGTCCATCCTAAAGGAAGTCAGTCCAGAACATTCATTGGAAGGACTGATGCTGAAGCTGAAACTCCAATACTTTGGCCACCTGATGTGAAGAACTGACTCAGTGGAAAAGACCCTGATACTGGGAATGATTGAAGGTGGGAGGAGAAGGGGACAACAGAGGATGAGATGATTGTATGGCATCACTGACTCAATGGACATGAGTTTAGTAAGCTTGGGGAGTTGGTGATGGACAGGGAGGCCTGGTGTGCTGCAGTCCATGGAGTTGCAAAGAATTGGACAGAACTGAACAACTGAACTGAACTGATGAGAGGAGATTATTTCAGGGTCTTCCTCCTCTACTATTTTGGCCATCCCCTCATAATTTCTTGTTCCATATTTTTCCTTCTGTTTTTTTCTAAAGTTACATTCATAAATATATGACTATATATAAGAAGAAGTATGTGTGTGCTTAGTCACTCAGTCATGTCCGACTCTTTGTGACCTGATGGACTGTAGCCCGCCAGGCTCCTCTGTCCATGGGATTCTCCAGGCAAGAATACTGGAGTGGGTTGCCATTCCCTCCTCCAGGGGATCTTCCTGACCCAGGAATTGAACTGGGGTCTTCTGCATTGCAGGCAGATTCTTTACTAGCTGAGCTACCAGGAAAGTCCAAGAAGAAATATATATATATTTATATTTATTTATATATTAAGAAATATATACATATATAAATAAATATAAATATATATGTATATATTTCTTCTTTCTACTGTATCCTTCAGAAGCCTTTTCTACAAGAGTATTTATACACAGCTCTCCCAAGAGTTGTCTGAAATTTTGCTTATTTTTGCATCACTGTTTATTGATAATAATCTGGTCACAGAAATCTAGATCTACAATTTTTTCTCATAGTACTTTGAAAATGTCATTTCATAGTCTTCTGAACAGCCAGATGCCAGGCTAGTTTTCATTTATTTTAAAGTATTCTTTGCTTTCTTTGGATGCTTTAATACCTGTTCTTTGTGTTTAGTATTCTGTAGTTCCCATAATGTACGTTGATATGAACTTAATTTTACTTATCCTGCTAGTGATCATTGTTCTTCATAAATATGAAGTCTTGTTTTTCATCAATTACCAAAAATTCTCAGTATCCTGTATCTCAACATATTGTCCCTCTTCCCAATTTCTCTCCTCTGTCCTTCTGGAATTTCAGTGAGATGCATGTTGGCCATCACATTCTGCCTTCTCTGTCTCTATTTCATGCCTTTTTAAGCGCCATGTTCTGAGAAATTATGTCAGATCATTCTCCAGTCTTTAATTTTCTTCACTGGGGTCTAATCTGATGGTTAGCACATCTATTGAAGGGTTTCTTTCCTATGACTATTTGAGTCATATTTGATTCTTTTTCAAATCTGATTATTTATAGTCTTTTATTCATATCTTAGCTATCTTCTTTAAATCATTTAACTATTATTATTATTATTATTTTTTTTTTTTTTTTGCTTCTAGGTTTTGCTGCTATTCCTTTTCATAGAATGTCCTACTATTGTCACAAGATCTAGCGCCTACCTGCCATTCAGATCTCACTTCTCTGCAAGACCAGGGACATTAAAAACTTCAAGAGCATTAAACAACAGAGCATTAAACCAGCTCTTCTAAGCTTGGGCCTGTGCAATAGCATATGTCACACATTCATGAAGCTGGCCCCTTTTTCCCTGACTAGTCAATCGAATGTCCATTTCCAGTTAGTTTTTCTTTATGTTTTTCACTCTGGTATTTCTTTCTTCATGACAGTTACCATTATCTGAACTTATTTATTTGCTAGCCTGTCTCCAGCAGCTAGAATATAAAATCTGTGCATAAAGAAACGTCTATATTGTTCACTGCTGTAGCACCTGGAATGGTGCATGGCTCAATAAATATTTTGTTTTATGAGTGAATAACTTAGTTCATTATTTTTAGGGTTACAAAAACAATTTACTTTTAGGTCAAAGATATTCCAGAATGACTTGCCCTATCCCTAAAGCCAGAAAATCTCAAATATCATATGTATGCATTTAATAGATATAAAAGTAACCCACAATCAGAATTTTAAAGGATTAGCTTAGAAGCAAGAAAAATATTCTTCCCATTCAGATGCTCAAAGATGGCTTCTGGGACCAAAAGACATTAAATGACTGATGTTTTTGTTTATATAATACAAAATGATGTTTGATGATGATGCTTATTATGGAAAAAAAAGATTAATATTATCAAAGCCGCCAAGAACATATGAAGGCAGATTTTACCTTTTTTTTTAGTAATTATTTTATTCTTTTCAGAGTTCCAGTAAAGTTCAAAACTATCGTATGTACTAACTAGGTTTTATTATCTGGAAAATTTCAGTCATGTTGAAATTCATCATTAGTATATTATCTTGCTACTAGATTTTACTATAACCTTGATCCAAGGACAGTTAATCCTCTATGGTCAGATAACTGAGTACCAAGCTTCACAAGAGGAAATGAATTTGAATTTGTTAACTTCTGTCATTTCCCTATACTTATATGATTTTACAACTTTATCAGAATACACTTTAAAATATTTTTATGAATGTGTAAGTTATTCTAGACTAAAAATCACTCTACAAAATTTATAGTTTGTTGTTTGATCAACGTATATTTTAACTAAGTTTTTGTTAATGCACAATAATGGATAAATAGGTTAATGATCTCCCCAATAACAGCAGCAAAACCATGGATTAAAATGTGACAGTCAATTGCCAGATCTATTTCTTACTGCATTTTCTTTTAATTTAGGTGGTAAAGCCTACAGTGGTTTTTTAAATGGTGCTGTAGTTATTTAGTTTTACAATGGTATGACAGGTAAAGTATAAGGCATTTTAATGAAGTGCTGGATATTATACCTGATAGGCATAATATTGCCTCAGGTCTAAGAAATGAATGACCATGTTCTGATCATGATGTTAGGTTTTTATCTATGCAACCTAATACCTACCATTGAGTTTACTATTCATTTTTAATGGTTGCTTTAAAATGCTCATGATCTTTTCAAATTAAGTCTTTAACAATAAAGAATTTTCCATCTGTTCGATACTTAGCTCTTTATATTTCCTAAATATGTATTTTTGATGAAATGATCTATCATGGGCTTTCTGATTCAGTTCAGTTCAGTTCAGTTGCTCAGTCGTGTCCGACTCTTTGCAACCCCATGAATCACAGCACACCAGGCCTCCCTGTCCATCACCAACTCCCGGAGTTTACTCAAACTCATGCCCATCGAGTCGGTGATGCCATCCAGCCATCTCATCCTCTGTCGTCCCCTTCTCCTCCTGCCCCCAATCCCTCCCAGCATCAGGGTCTTTTCCAATGAGTCAACTTTTCTCATGAGGTGGCCCAAGTATCGGAGTTTCGGCTTCAGCATCAGTCCTTCCAATGAACACCCAGAACTTATCTCCTTCAGGATGGACTGGTTGGATCTCCTTGAAGTCCAGGAACTCTAAAGAATCTTCTCCAGCACCACAGTTCAAAAGCATCAATTTTTCGGCACTCACCTTTCTTCACAGTCCAACTCTCACATCCATACATGACCACTGGAAAAACCATAGCCTTGACCAGACGGACCTTTATCGGCAAAGTAATATCTGCTTTTTAATATGCTGTCTAGGTTGATCATAACTTTCCTTCCAAGGAGTAAGCGTCTTTTAATTTCATGGCTGCAGTCACCAACTGCAGTGATTTTAGATCCCAAAAAAATAAAGTCTGACAGTGTTTCCACTGTCTCCCCATCCATTTCCCATGAGGTGATGATGGGACCAGATGCCATGATCTTAGTTTTCTGAATGTTAAGCTTTAAGCCAACTTTTTCACTCTCTTCTTTCACTTTCATCAAGAGGCTTTTTAGTTCCTCTTCACTTTCTACCATAAGGATGGTGTCATCTGCATATCTGAGGCTATTGATATTTCTCCCGGCAATCTTGATTCCAGCTTGTGCTTCTTCCAGCCCAGCATTTCTCATGATGTACTCTGCATATAAGATAAATAAGCAGCTGACAATATACAGCCTTGACGTACTCCTTTTCCTATTTGGAACCAGTCTGTTGTTCCATGTCCAGTTATAACTGTTGCTTCCTGACCTGCATACAGGTTTCTCAAGAAGCAGGTCAGGTAGTCTGGTATTCCCATCTCCTTCAGAATTTTCCACAGTTTATTGTGATCCACACAGTCGAAGGCTTTGGCATAGTCAATAAAGCAGAAATAGATGTTTTTCTGGAAGTCTCTTGCTTTTTCAATGATCCAGATCAAATGATCAATGATCAATGATCAAATTGGCAATTTAATCTCTGGTTCCTCTGCCTTTTCTAAAACTAGCTTGAACATCTGGGAGTTCTTGGTTAGTTATATTCAATGAATAGTGATAGACGCTTATAGTTGTAAGTGCTCTTAAAAATGATTGAGTCCAACGGTAGTGATGTGCCCTTATCCAGCCATTTCTTCACCATGTCTTACCCTGGCACACATTACTATTTGGCTACAGTCTCCTTTCCTAACGAGGTCCAAGCAGCCTGGGAATCTTCCTCAACACAATATTGACTGTCCCCCAACTAATAATTCCTAGATCCTAGTTCTTTCATTTTATAGATGAGGAAACTGAATTTCAGTCATTTTAAATAATTTGTTAAGACTGACAAAGCCAACTAATTAATGGCCAAGCTAGAACAAGAAGGTAAGTCAGCTGAATCCCAATTAAATCCTGTTTTTCTCAGCACTAGTACCTTCAGTGAATATTCCTACTCTAGTAATCTTTTTATTCAACTACCGGGCTTGGGGGAAAAAAAAACAGAAATTTAATAATATATATACCTCCTTGCTGCATGGAAGACACCCAGGAAAACTGAGTAACTTCTTAAAATGGTCCAACCCCTCACCTAAGTAACATCTTCAGCTTCAGCTAAAGACAAAAGAAGATATTGGGGAGGGAGGGGAGTCAATTATGGGATCAACTATCTGACTTTTAAAATAATCTCATAGTGTAATACTACCAATTTTGTATCTTATCTTTGTGCCAAAGGAAATTAGGCTATGCCAAAAGGTCAGCCTCTCAAGTAGATTGTTATCATCTCTAAGGGAATTTCTCTGTTTCTCTGCTCCCCATAGAGCCTCCTTTGGGAATGGACCTGCCAAATCTTACTGATAATAAGTTGTTTTTCTGTTTATATTATTTTCAGACAAGACTTTACCTATCAATTTTCCTCTAGTTACAATTCTCATTCAGAACATGTCAGTATCAGTTACCTCTCTGCACAAATGCCAAGAATTTGAAGTTGTATAACTGGTGTGGGAAGCTCAGAGGCAGTTTTAGAATTTCCCTGATTTCTCTGTGTACTAAGAAGATTGGAATACTTCCAACTAAATATCATGATAAGTATTGTGTATAAGTTTTCTTTGCAAGAATCTGTTTCTTGTGGAATTGAAGAAAAAACTGGCATCTATCTTCATTACGTATTTTGTATGTAACAGCTTCTTTGGTACAGATAAGGAACAAATTCTTACTCTAAAGATTCAGACAGGTTACAAGCTATGCTGTTATAAATTTGATTCTCTCTGGACCAGCGAACTGAAAGGTCTACCAATTTTCTTTCTGGGTAATGTGAACTCATGGCTCAACAAATGCTCCTCAATAGTCAGACTTTAGTAGTGGGAAGATATTATATTCCTCTTTGTCTCTCTGCATTTTTTTTTTATGATAGGCCTTTAAGTGCACTTAGTTATTGCATGTCACTGACATCCATCTCCACCTTTCAAATTGCTGTTAGTTGTACAGACCAATTTATGTCCTTGATTTGTTCAATCTTTTTGACCCATGAACTCATTGTATCTCAAGATTTTTCTCTTTTTTTTGAGCTGTTATACTTGTTTCCTTTATTTGCCTTGCTCGGCCAGTAGCAGTGAAAATGAAACTTATTTTTACTCTAATCTTGGAAATTACTCTGCATAGTTCTCTGAAAAAATATACATTGGGTGTGCTAATGTTCAAAATTAAGATAATTCTCCAGATGGTTGTACATTTCCTGAGGTGGGAATGGGGGGTAAGGGTGATATAATTTAAAGACAGTTTGTTTTATAACCTCAATTTATTTGGGGTACCATTTATAGAGTATTTGAACTTAATTTAGTATAAAGAGGTGTAAGAGATTTTTATGTTTATACAAAGGTACCATAGGAAATGTTCTAAAAGCTTAGGAAAACCTTGAGTAGAGGTGATGTGTCCCATAAGTCTCTCTGCTACCTTAGCACTAGCGTAGGGTATTCCTTGGAAGTATATGCATGTACCTTGTAAAGAGGCTGAACTCAGAAGGCAAGGCTAGAGGACCTACGTAGGAGCGAAGCACTGGCTCTACAGTTTGAAAAAATTAACGGGCTCTTATACATAATCAGTTCAGTTCAGTTCATTCGCTGTCGTGTCCGACTCTTTGCAACCCCATGAATCGCAGCACGCCAGGCCTCCCTGTCCATCACCAACTCCCAGAGTTTACTCAAACTCATGTCCATCGAGTCAGTGATGCCATCCAGCCATCTCATCCTCTGTCGTCCCTTTCTCCTCCTGCCCCCAATTCCTCCCAGCATCAGGGTCTTTTCCAGTGAGTCAACTCTTCGCATTATGTGGCCAAAGTACTGGAGTTTCAGCTTCAGCATCAGTCCTTCCAGTGCACACCCAGGACTTATACATAATAGTATGTTGTAAATTTTTGATGAATTTAAAGTTACATGGGAATATAGGTTTTAATTTACTGTAAAGGTTTCTTCTTTTGTCTTTCAATTTCTTATTCAGATTAATTGATCTTCATTCTATATTTGAAAGCCCCTTGGAAATATAGATTTTAATTTACTGTAAAGGTTTCTTCTTTTGTCTTTCAATTTCTTATTCAGATTCATTGATCTTCATTTTATATTTGAAAGCCCCTTGGAAATATAGATTTTAATTTACTGTAAAAGTTTCTTCTTTTGCCTTTCAATTTCTTACTAAGATTAATTGATCTTCACTTTATACTCAAGAGCCCCTATATTAGTAATCTATTTCTATATTATAAAACCCCCAAACTTAGCAGCATCACACAATAAACATTTATGGTGCCATATAGTTTATATGTGTAAGAATCCAGAAATAGCTTGAGAGATTCTAGCTCAGTGTTGTTCATAGACTGCTGTCATTTGAAGTCTTAACTGGAGCTGAAGAATTCACTTCCAAGGTGATTCACTCATATGTATGGCAAGTTAATTCTGGTTGTTGTCATTCATGCCTTAGTTTCTCTTCGTATGTAGCTCCCCTTCAGGCTGCTTGAGTGTTCCCATGACATGGCATCTGGCTCCCCCAGAACAAGTGATCCAAGAGACAGAAAGGCAGGAGTCAGAATATCTTTCATGAACGAGCTTCACAAATTATACTCTATTATTCCACAATATTGTAATTGAAAGTCGCTCAGTTGGGTCCAACTCTGCAACCCCACGGACTATAGCCAGCCAGGCTCCTCTGTCCATGGAATTCTCCAGGCAAGAATACTGGAGTGGGTAGCCTATCCCTTCTAGAGGGAATCTTCCCAACCCAGGAATCGAACCAGGGTCTCCTGCATTGCAGGTGAATTCTTTACCATCTGAGCTACCAGGGAAGCCCATTAGTTACACATGTTAACCCTATTCAGTGAAACTACACTGGGGCATGTGTACTGGGAAGTGGAATCACTGGGGAACATCTTGCAGGCTGCTCCCCACAACTCCAAATAAAAATCATGTGTGAAGTAGATTTTAATCAAAAACAATAGCTTTTATATTTGTACAGACAGAATGTATACTTTTTAATATGTGTCTGTGTATGCCTATATCTGCCATAGTTAGCATATAACATGTATCCATTAACTTTTTTATTTTAGAGCACAGTTGTACTGGGAGTATGATTAAATTATCTTTTGTATGTTTATCATTCTCACAGAATAAAAGTTACCAATATGAGACAACAAAAATTAGGCAATTGGCCTCATCATCTATGTAAAACAAATTGAAGTATTTAGCTATAAGAGGAGATGGGTTATTGGACTGGTTCCTCATTTTGTGTCAAATCACCACTTATATATTTTTTACATATTACTGTTGTTTATGAAAACAGAAAATCATTTTCTGCTACAGAACCATAATATAAATGAGAAAATATTGAGCTGAAATGGGAAAATAACATTATAATTATAGCTCAGGAAATGCAAGTCAGAAATCCAAAATAAGTTCAGTGTATGCTGAAAATGTTGTCATTTTTTAATGTACTTAAAGATAATTATATTGCAAACATAATACAATTTTACCATTGTTTCCCAGTTGAAAGGCTTAAGGATGCTTGCATGCTTACTTTAAATTCCTTGAAGAAGTGTATGTTGTTTTTTTAGCATCAGAACTTATACAGATAATAAAAATGAATAGTTTTCACTATTCATTAGTTAGTTATATTTACCCTAAGTGAGGTATCAAATAAAATTTTTAGGTAATTTTTTAAGTTTTAAAGAATGATCAAAAAGCAATCTACTGCACTGTCAAGAGTAAAACAAACCATCTTTCTAAATGGAAATTTGTCAATACTTATCAAGAGATTTAATAATGTTGTCAACCTATGATTAGCAACCCCATTTCTAGAAATGTGTTATGAGGAAATAATTGGAGAAGAAGTCAAGGTTCACGGCAGCATTATTATTATTTAAAATATCATAATAATATCTAGTGAACAGGTGATAAAATAAAAGATGCTACATACTAATTATGTTATTTAGTGTACAGACTACACTGTTGTAGCCAAATGATCTATCTAAATAAAGTTTATTTCAGTCAATTTCAGTGTTCCAGAGGTTCTAAATCTTGTAACTCTGCACCACAGTGTGGTCAAGGGACATAGGTCTCTACTCTCTTTCTCTGTTAATTTGAAGAATAATACCTTCTACACAGTTTCAGCCAACTCACCATTACCATCACTTTGTTCCAGCCCATGGGAATGGGGAAAAAAGAACAGAGAGCAAGCAGCTGTCTTTTAAGAAAATAACCTGGAAGTCATATACCTTATTTCTGCTCACATTCCAATGGCTAAAACTTAATAACTTTGTCACACTCAGATAAAGTTAGAATGTTAAGGTCTATACCCTGCATTGTGAGAGTGGATGAAATATGAGAGCTGCCATGCATAACCTTGAAAACATTATTTTAAGTGAAAGAAGTCAGTTATAAAAGGTCACATACTATATGATTCCATGAAGTGTCCATAATGGGCAAATCTCTAGAGCCAGAAAGTAGATTTATGGTTGTCAGTGGCTAGAAGGAGGAAGGATTGAGGAGACTGCTAACGAGAGTGGGGTCATAAAAATTCTTTTGGGGGTATTCCAGAATTAGAGAGCGATGATAGTGGCACAACTCTGAATATACTTTAAAAAAAAAATGCTGAATTGTATACTTGAAAATGATGAATTTTATGGCATGTGAATTATATTTCAATAAGGCTGTTATAAAAGAAAAAACTGTTCCCGTGCAGAAAAATACACGGCAACTTTCCTTTCTCAACCCTTAGGTGGGTAAAAGAGAAACCACTCCACCGCAAGAACCAGAAGTCAGCCCTTCATGTGGCTTCAGCCTGAATTCATGCTTCCTATGTCTGTAAAACCTCCAGCTAAGGTCTTAATCTAAAGTGGGTCCCGTTTTACAGCAGCCCCCTTGGGTCTAGCAGAAGCAAATGTGAATTCTCTTTGGAAATATCAGCCTCAATCAAAACTTCAAATCATTCACATAGGTAAAATTCCAAGGAAAACAAACTGTTCACAGACCAAATCATAAAACATCTAAGGTCACTAACCACCTCAATGGGAATCAAAGAAACACAGGACAGCAGCAATTACCTGCAGAGGTTTTAGGTATTAGGTTTGTTATATATATATATACACACATATATATAATCACAGTTTTAAAAATAAAAGAATTGAAAATATGAGCAAGGAATAGACAGATTTAAAAAATAATTCTAACATTCTAGAATAGAAATATGATACATTAAGTTAAATTTTTGGTTATAAATTTATTAACAGATTTGACTTAATGGAATTGATGAACTGGAATACAGATATTAAAATGTATCCTTAACGAAGTCCAAAGAAACAAAAAGAGGAAAAAAGATGAGAAAGAGATCAGGATATAAGATGGATTAAGATAAGAAATTTGATAAATTTCAAAGTGGAGTTCTAGAAGGAGAAAAATAGAGGGATTGTGGAAGAGACAGTATTTGAAAATATAACTGAGAATATTCCAGAATATTTGAATCCACAGATTTAAGAAAGTATCCCTAGCAGTGTAAGTAAGATGCTATCCACACTAAAACATCTTAGTGTGAAACTGCTAAACAACAGAGGGAAAAAAATCTTAAAAACAGCTAATGAAGGTAGAAAAAGAAATCATTTTTCAAGGCAAGAACAATTAGATTAACAGCTTATTTTTCAACAGAATCCAGAAGAGAATTGAATTGTATTGTCAATGTGCTGAGAGAAAATAGACATCAACTTTGTTCATTGAAAATAAGTTTCAAGAGTCATAGTAAAGGGCTGTCAGTTTCTCAGAAATTCTTTGACTCTCAAAACGTGACAGAAAAGGTACTTTATTCAAGCAGTTGCCACAGGGAGAACAGCCAATGGAAGTTTCTCTCTGAAAATGAAGGTGAAGATTTTATACAGGAAAGAGATAAAAGCAGCCATGTGCCAGCTGCAGGTTGATGGGTGTTGGTCAGGCAGGTGTCTTACAGAAAGGAGATGTCTTCCTTGCAATTTGACCATCACAAGCCATTATGTCCTCTTTCTAGGAATTGTTGGCTCAAAAGAGGGACATGGAGGGAGAGGGTTAGTTTCTCAGTACCAGAGAACAAGAAGGTAGTGTAAATCAGAGCAGAAAATGTTGACAGTTCCCCAAAGCCCGTCCCCTTAAATACACGGAGGACAGAGTCTAGCATCTGCCAGCCTTAATGGGCCTGTTGAGATGAAAGTTATTAGAATGGAGGTCAATTTAAGGGTTAAAGTTTCCTTTTGCTTCTGTTCTGAGATGATGTTCTGGGATCATTTGTTTTGAAAGGATGTTACTGCTTAGCTAAATGACCCTAGAAATTATACATTTAATGAGAAGAGCAGATGAATGAACAGCATTTGGAGGACTGTTCAAAGCTGAATTTCTGACAGAAATGTCCGAGATGCCCAGGCCCATTTACCCAAGGCAGAGTTCATCCCAGAGATCAGAACAAAGTTGCCTATACAGAGAACAAGTTGTATGGCTTCATATCAAAAATGTTCTGAGGGATTTACAAATATATATCATCTCCAAAGACTGTACCAGAACCCCACTCTGGAGATTAAGATGGAGGCAAAGATGACTTGGCAATTCCATATGAATGTTAGAATCAGCTTATTTATTACAAGAAGCCTGCTAAGATTTTAATTGAGTTTTGTGTTGACTCTTACAGATCAATTTGGGGGAAACTGCTATCTTTAATAGTGGACAGAGTATATCTCTGCGTTTATTTAGTCTTTAATTTTTTGCAGTGTTTTGTAGTTGTTAGTATATACACCTTACACATTTCTGTCAAATTTATTCTTAAATATTTCATATTTTGGATGCTGTCATTAATGGAATTGCTCTTAATTTCCAATGGTTTGTTTTTGTATGTATACATATAATAGAATTTTATATGTTAATCTTAAAAAGATAACCTTGCTAAATACACATATTCTAGTAACTTTTTTTTTTGTTAATTCCATTGGATTTTCTATATATATAGTCAGATTCTTTGCAAACTTTAAAACTTTCAATAGAAAATATAGTTACATATCTTTATGACCCAGGAAACATGAAGGATTTTTTTAAAGCAGTTCTAGAAAATACAGACCATAATGGAGATTATAGATGTATTTCCGAACTTTGCTTCATAAAAGAATACCTTAAAGAAAGTGAAAATAGAAGCCCTACAGTGATAGAAAATATGTACAATATATATACTTGGCAAAGTCTTAGTATTTAGAATTGTGCTACCTGATAGGGTAGCCACAAGCCACTGTGGCTTTGAAATGTGTGTTGTCTTAACTGAGATGTGCTGTAAATGTAAAATGCAAACCAAATTTCAAAGACTTAACCCCCAAAAAAGAAGTATAATATCTTATTAATAATTTTATATTGAATACACGTTGAAGCGAAAATATTTTCAGTTCAGTTCAGTTGTTCAGTCGTGTCCAACTCCTTGCGACCCCATGGACTGCAACACGCCAGGCTTCCCTGTCTATCACCAACTCCCAGAGCTTGCTCAAACTCATGTTCATGGAGTCGGTGATACTATCCAACAATCTCATCCTCTGATAAGATGAAAATATTTTAGATATATTCAGTTAAATAAAATATATTACTAAAATTTATTGCATGTGTTTCCTTTTGCTTTTTAAATGTGGCTACTAGAAAATTTTTGGTTATATATGTGGCTCACATTATGTTTCCTTTGGGTAGCCCTAATCTACAATATACCTAGATGTTTCTGTGAACCAATTGGAAAAATAAAAATAAGAAAAATGGGGAAGAACAGACCCTTTACAAAAGTAGATACTCGAATGGCCAATAAAGTGTGGAAAAAGTGCTCCAGATTTTAAATAAATTCAAATTAAAACTATAACGGATTACCACTTTCATCTACCACAGAAGCAGATAATCATCTGCTTCTGCACTGGTTAGGTTCAGTGCAGAGTTATCCCTTGTCTGCAGCTGGGGAGAATCTAAATTTGGTGCAACTCCTTAGGAGTTATCCATGAAGTTGACTGTGCATGTATCTATCATCCAACAATTTTACTTCCTCTAGTAGAGAAATTCTTAGACACATGCACCAGGGAACATGTTAAGAATATGTTCATAGCAACATTATATGCAGTTTTTTAAAACTGGAGGGAAAATGGATAAACCGGTATATTCATACAAGTATATACTATAGACTGCTGAAAATGAACTGTAAGCTGAAGTAATCAACATGGATGACTCTCAAAAGCTTAGTATGAAAGAATGAAGCAAGTCATAAAAGAAAACATGTGGTATCCCATTATATAAAATTCAAAATCATGTACAACCAAGCTATTTATTTTTTAAGAATGCATATATAGATACTGTTATTATACAGAGAGATAGCATGATTATCACAGAATTAATGATAGTCACTATCTGTGGGCCAAGGGAGGGGATGCAATCAGAAAGTAGTCAACAGACATCTTCTAAAGTCTACTCCTGAAGTAGTTCTTAACCTGGTTGATGAGTATATCAGTGATATCTTATTATTGTTTTTTAAAGTATACATAAATATTTTATAAGTTATTTGTATGTATGATAGATTTTAATACATTATGACAGGCTATAGGACAGTTATAGCACTGAAACTAACTTTATTTGTGCGCACACACACACACACACGCACACACACACACAAACTAGATTTTTAAATATATATGGGAAAAGAAGGGCTTCCCAGGTGGCGCTAGTGGTAAAGAATCTGCCTGCCAATGTAGGAGACCTAAGAGATGTGGGTTCGATCCCTGGGCCTGGAAGACCCCCTGGAGAAGGAAATGGCAACACTCCAGTATTCTTGCTGGAGAACCCCATGAACAGAGGAACCTTGGAGGGCTATAGTCCATGGGATCACATGGGGTCATGCATGATGACATGTGGTCATACACAATGGGAAAAGAACTCTAAGGAAGTAAACCAAAATATTTATTTAATGATGAGGATGCATGTAGATGAGTAATTTGAGGAAAAGTTTGACTATTTAGGCTGTAGGACAGCTTTGATTGTTGAGCTGCTTTGTAATAGAATCAGCATTCTGCTAATTGTGCTTATTAAAAACATAGGCAGCATTATATCACTACAGACCTAAACAGGCAAGCTTGAATATTTTTAGGAAAGTTCTAGATGCTTCCTAATTGTTTTGCACATATGCATTTATGACTAGTTCATTTGAATGTACATATGTCTCCAAAAAGTAGAATACTTTTTATGAATATGTTTCAGCAAGAATGTATAATAGAATGTTCTTTTGATTACCATGTAGTTGTTCTTAGGATATATACTCATATTTTGGTCAAATTTCTATGATGAATGAACCCTATTACATGTAACAGTATCACATATTATCTTACCAGTAAAACTTGTACATTTAGTAAATAATAATACTTCTCCTCACTTGGTGGACTCATGGCTAGCAAATGTCAGTTTTGCATCAATAAATTTGGTGAATTTGTACTTTTTTTATTTTTAGATGAAGGAAATATAAGCTAAATTTCTCAACTATTTCCATTCACTCTGCAGCATGATTCATTTATTTATTCACAGGCCACCTTCTCTTGTCTCTTACCCTTGCTATTTTTTCATTTTCATCCTCGAATTTATGATAGTGGTCTTAAAGACAATGCTTACATTACTGTATAGAAATACCAATAAGTTCATTCATGATTACATGGAGGGGAAGCTTGTTTCAATAAGGACTAAAGAGAAAGCTAAGGAAGTATAACAATTTACTAACAGATTAATAAAAAGATTGTGACTGAGATAAATAAATAAAATGAGCTGAAGGAAAAAATAATGCCCTGGGAATCCAGATGATGTTACTTCCTTCTCCTTTAGGAAGCCTATCATATCCACAAGGAAATAGTGCAATGTATAGAATTTTCTAGAAGGAAAAAAATATTCTTTTTTGTCTTTGGACCCTAGCCTGCCAAATACGTGCACTTTATTATAGCAAGAATGATTACTGTTATTTTTATAAAAGTAATAATTTTACTGCCTGACTTTAAAGGAAGGTAGCAAGCCCCAGGTTAAATAACTTGCTAAATGTCATTAGAAGCCAGTAAGTAGTTAAGCTAGAATTCAAGCCTAGGTCTGTCCTGTTGCACAGTTCACCCTGTTAACCTCTGTACAAAACTGGCTGTATGCCCAAATCCATCTTCATTTCCTCTGTAGCTTTTAACCAGGTCAAGTCATTCCTGATATATAGATCAGAGATTTATCTTAATGTCTAGGTTGATAATATTGTTTTAGTACATTACAAGACCCTAATTTTAACTTTTTTAGAAGAAAAAATTTACAGAATAATTGTGGCTATGACTTGACTCCTATAAAAATTCCTGCTATTAGAAGTACTAAGGCAAGAGCAAAGCCAGCTGGGACCAAAAAGAAGCCCAGAGTAGCCTCTTTACTGCAATCTCAAATTTAAGAAGCACTCACTTTCTAAAGAGAATAGTCTTTTACCTTGTATAGGAGAGAAAGGATTTAGATACTGTGTTTAACCTCTTCAGCTACCTCCCACATTCCACAAGGGATATGTGAGGATAG
Source organism: Odocoileus virginianus (assembly GCF_023699985.2). NCBI lineage: Eukaryota > Metazoa > Chordata > Mammalia > Artiodactyla > Cervidae > Odocoileus > Odocoileus virginianus. The sequence continues at coordinate 38,074,291 of NC_069697.1, forward strand.
TACAAAATGATTCAGTCAACAAAGCTGAGCCTATATTCTCTGTCTAAAGTTTCCCCAACTCCTAAAACTTGGTGATATTTGGTTCTCTACGTTGTTATCAGGCAGCCACACTAATCTAACCATCCCTGAGGACACACCTCTGAATTCTGTGTTCTCTCTGTATATGCCAATGTATGTTTAGAATGTATTTCAGATGCTTTGGAACCTCCCTTACCTTAAGGGATAGAACTTTGAGACCTGCTATCAGCCACAAGGGTCCTTTTGGAAAAACTTCTACCCAAGGTTAACGCAAGCTTTTCTCAATAGAAAACTACCTTCTACTTTTTAATAAAAGCATAGCAAGCCTTCCTTTTTTAAGTATGTTCTTCTCACCCTAAAATTTGTCTTTATCTAATAGACAAGAGTTTGAGTAAACTCCGGGAGTTGGTGATGGACAGGGAGACCTGGCGTGCTGCAGTCCATGGGGTCACAAAGAGTTGGACACGACTGAGCGACTGAGCTGAACTAAAACTTTGGCCTTATTTCTAGGCATACTTCCGTGACCGTGGTTATCCTAACTCCACAGAGTACAGGTTTACCGAGGATCCAAGATGGAACCCAGACATTTAGTAATTCCCAGGTCACATGTTCATGTGACACCCATAATCTCAGACTGTCCATTGCTTCTGCATTTGCCCAGAATAGTCCCCATCACCAGGCACTAGAGATGATTTCCTAAACAACTCTGCAAATACAGACAAATATGCCAAAGTCTCCTCGTTCAAGATATGTCAGAGTCCTACCCAAACCCACCCTCCACTTTCGTCCATCGCTACTAGACCCTTTTCTCTTTGTAAAGAAAAATACCACAGATTTCCACAAATATCTCTTCTGTGGTGATAGAGGGGCGGGGGCAGGTAGGGAGCAATGTAAAATCTCCCGTCTCAGTTCACTTGCCAAGTTTTTTTATTTTGGCTCTGTTTCTAATGATTTCAGTTGGCACCTAGCTTGTAGTAAATGTTTGTTGAATGAGGGAATGATATAACATTTAATTTCATCTATTCTAATGCTTATGCTCATGCCTAGAACCCATGAGCATTTATTTGTTGAAATGCTAAATTAATCACATGAGTAATTACTTGGAGTTAAAATATGTGGCTTTAAATATATGAAAATTCATACAAAGATTAAAAGGTATATTAAGTTGCTAATTCATTCTATCCTTAACATAAAATTGCTTTGGACGTAATTTCAAAATTGTAAGACAGTGTTTTGTTGTTAAACTGTCAAGTGATGAAAGTAATTTGTTCTTTTGAAAATATTTTGTGAACCCTCACTGGGTGCCTGCCTCTCGAGTGGGCCTGGAGGCACAAGGGTGATGCTAGTGAGTGAAGTGTTGGAGGTGCCAGGCCAGGCTCTGCAGGGGCCTCCCCCTAGTGTGAACCACATCTATTTTTAGGAAGATGAATGTGATGGTGAGTCTGACACAATTTTCTTTGCTCCAGTGCCAGGAACAGATCAGAAGGAAGAATTTGGTGGATTTCAGTGGATCTCTTTAGCTTAATATTCACCCATATGGTAGAAAAACCATCTTTTACTAAGAGGGATTAAGATACATCTTTTCTGTTTTATAGTTCCGTCTAATCACTAATGAAAAGGTGTTTCAGAAGTTTCTGTACAAATCAGGACGTGCGAAAACAGGAAACTGTAGTTATAATGCTTCATTTGTGAAGCTATTATGTTTTCACTTTAGCAGTAATATGAGGTAAAGTAATGTGAAACTGCCTTACAGTTTATAATTTTATGATAATGATTTCCGTCTCATTGTTTATAAAATGTTTATGTCAATTACAAATGGCACTATTTCTTTTTAAGTAATTGCTGAGATATTACATGTGTATTTTCATCATACTCCAAGCAACTTCTAGGAATACTTTTAATTCCTTATAACTGCATCAGACAGTTGTTAGGTAATTTCATGTTTTAGAATATGTATTATTTAAAGATTGTTACATTGCCATCTTGGGGCTTCCCAGGGCTCTCTAGTGGTAAAGAACATGCCTGCCATTTCAGGAGACATAAGAGATATGGGTTCGATCCCTGGCTTGGGAAGATCCCCTGGAGAAGGAAATGGCAACCCACTCCAGTACTCTTGCCTGGAGAATCCCATGGACGGAGGATCCTGGTGGGCGACAGTCCATAGAGTGGCAGAGTCAGACACAACTGAAGAACAGCACCTCACGGCACAGTCCCATCTTATTACATTAAAACACCTGTTCTCCTCGTCATTCATTTGAACTGTTAACATCACTGTCCTCAAATAAGTCAGCTGTTGAGTTTTTTATGTGATATTTTAGTGTCCAGTTCATATAAGCATTCTTCTTATTCTAATTATTGTTTTGTGCTTTGGAGAAAAATGGGTAACCGAATCAAAAAAGAATGTCCAAGACACAGAGGCCCAGGTCAGCCATGATGCTGCTTATTTTAATTCCTAATGCTCTTTAGGAAGCATTTTGTTCTACTCACTTTAGAAAGAGATTTAAGTGACTGGCTTTACTACCAGCATTAAGGAAGAACACTGACTTAGAGAAGATTTCAAGCTCTTGCATCTCATCCATTTTCCACTTAAATTCCATAAAAAGTAAGTACCCCAAGAAAGAGAGGTTTTCATGTATATGTTAACTGGTGGGATGATATTGTTGAAGGTGAAGGAAACAGAGAACACTGAATTTTAAGTGTAATTTCAATTACACAGCAGAGGAAATCTTGGAAAAAGCACTTAAAAGATTTATATGAAAAATGGGAAGAATGATGCTATTGCTTTGGATTATTAGGAGAATGAAATGAGTTAATGTATATGAAGGTGTTTTGTTATGCTAGTAAAGTAATGCTCAAAATTCTCCAAGCCAGGCTTCAGGAATACGTGAACCTTGAGCTTCCAGATGTTCAAGCTGGTTTTAGAAAAGGCAGAGGAACCAGAGATCAAATTGCCAACATCCGCTGGATTATCAAAAAAGCAAGAGACTTCCAGAAAAACATCTATTTCTGCTTTATTGACTACGCCAAAACCTTTGAATGTGTGGATCACAATAAACTGTGGAAAATCTGAAGGAGATGGGAACACCAGACCATCTGACCTGTCTTTTGAGAAACCTATATGCAGGTCAGGAAGCAACAGTTAGAACTGGACATGGAACAACAGACTGGTTCCAAATAGGAAAAGGAGTACGCCAAGGCTGTATATTGTCACCCTTCTTATTTAACTTATATGCAGAGTACATCCTGAGAAACACTGGGCTGGAAGAAGCACAAGCTGGAATCAAGATTGCCGGGAGAAATATCAATAACCTCAGATATGCAGATGACACCATCCTTATGGCAGAAAGTGAAGAAGAACTGAAAAGCCTCTTGATGAAAGTCAAAAAGGAGAGTGAAAAACTTGGCTTAAAGCTCAACATTCAGAAAATTAAGATCATGGCATCTGGTCCCATCACTTCATGGCAAGTAGATGGGGAAACAGTGGAAACAGTGTCAGACTTTATTTTGGGGGGCTCCAAAATCACTGCAGATGGTGATTGCAGCCATGAAATTAAAAGACACTTACTCCTTGGAAGGAAAGTTATGACCAACCTGGAGAGCATATTAAAAAGCAGAGACAATACTTTGCCAACAAAGGTCCGTCTGGTCAAGGCTATGGTTTTTCCAGTGGTCATGTATGGATGTGAGAGTTGGACTGTAAGACAGCTGAGCGCCGAAAAACTGATGCTTTTGAACTGTGGTGTTGGAGAAGACTCTTGAGAGTCCCTTGGACTGCAAGGAGATCCAACCAGTCCATCCTAAAGGAGATCAGTCCTGGGTGTTCATTGGAAGGACTGATGCTGAAGCTGAAACTCCAGTACATTGGCCACCTCATGCTAAGTTGACTCACTGGAAAAGACCCTGATGCTGGGAGGGATTGAGGGCAGAAGGAGAAGGGGACGACAGAGGATGAGATGGCTGGATGGCATCACCGACTCACTCGACGTGAATCTGAGTAAACTCCGGGAGTTGGTGATGGACAGGGAGGCCTGGTGTGCTGCAATTCATGGGGTCGCAAGGAGTCGGACACGACTGAGGACTGAACTGAACTGAACTGAACTGAAGGTGTTTTGTATAAAGTGAAACTTTATACAAATATTAGCCAATTTCATTAAAGGGAGATTTACAGTCATTCAAAGATATTTCTGTTGGGTGCACAATTTTCATAATGAAGCCATAGAACTAACACTTGATGGAAGGCAGCTGTAGAATGGATTGAAAAGAACCCAGAAACAAATTACACCATTGTTTGTATTAAGATAGCCTACAGCAGTAAATCAGCTATATTCATTCCCATGCACCTGCAAATAAAAACAAGAGAGGGATCCTGGGAGGCACTCTTGCAGTGGAAAGAAAATCGGATCAGAGTCTTGATGTTGTTTGAAATTCTTAAAGTTAGAAAAGATACAGATGGTGCCTATGGTATGGAAACGTACTACCACAGGCAATAACTTTTTAAATTAAATAGAGATAGTCTTCTTAGAATTAAAATATTTTTAATGATAAATATATCTGTCTTCTCTAATGTTTACAATATAATGGAGAAATTGGGGTCAGATGATCAACAACCAATTTAATGGGAACTGATTAAAGTATTTTATTTTTTTCTTTAACATTTATTGAGCATTGCTTATGTGTAAAATGTTGTGCTAAGTACTAGCCTATGAAGCCCAGGGAAGGAAGAAGGAAGATAGAAGTACTGTGTGCTCACTGGAGAAGGGTCCCCAAGTAAAACAGAGGCTGTAAAAGAAGTCAGGTAGGTTGGAGTAGGAAATAGCAATCTACTCCAGTATTCCTGCCCAGAAGATTCCATGGCCAGAGGAGACTGGTGAGCTACAGTCCATAGGGTTGCAGAGAGTTGGACACAGCTGAGCGCATACACACAGGGAACTAAGATCCTATACACTTCGGAGCAGCTAAGACCACACACATAACTGCTGAACACACACCCCACACTTCAGTGCAGTGAAGGACGCCACGTGACACAAAGAAAAGATCCTGCAAGCGGCAACCAAACCCTGACACAGGAAAATAAATGAATAAATAGATTTTTTTTTTTTTAAGTCAGGTAGGAGAAAGACTCTTTCAGTGTGGAAAAACCTCATGTCTCTGGATTGAAACTTGAGAGGGATGGTATAACTCCCCATCATGGAATCTTTGTCGCAGCATAGTCACATGAAGGCCAATCCTAACCCTTTATATAATTGTGTTACCAATTTTACTTGCTTTAGTATTATTATTTTTTATTTGTTTTTCATTATTATAAGATTATTGAGTTATTAAGTCGTAACTAGCAGAATAACTCTACTGAATACATTAAGCCTTTTCATTCATTCATTTGACAAGTAAATGTCTACATTGTGCCACATACCAGACATCATTTCAGATAGCACAACAAGTGGCTATCAGTGATGGAGCAGTGTGGCTGCAGCAAACCCCATCTAGCGTCATCCCTCTCATTTCTTGTCTTCCCCAGTGGGTCAGTGGTAAAGAACCTGCCTGCCAATGCAGGAGACATGGCTTCAGTCCCTGGATCAGGAACATCCCTTGGAGAAGGAAATGGCAACTTACTCCAGTATTCTTGCCTGGGAAATGCCATGAATAGAGGAGCCTGGCAGGCTACAATCCATGGGGTCACAAAAGTCAAAAATGACTTAGCATGAAACAACAATCCCATTACTCACTGTCCTAGAGCCCATAACACACAAATGAACTTTTTCTCTGGGTTTGCTGCTGCTGTTTCCATTACACTGTTTCCCTGATTCCATTCCATTTGGTTCAGTCTCTCCTTTCCACCCAGTACTTCAGAGTTCCTCATATGAGTGCCTCATAATGGCAAGAAATAAAAGAAAGAAGAAAGGGAAGGAAAGGAAGAAAGCCTCAAATTGAAAAAAAAAATAATAATAACATTTATTTTCTTGACAAAGAAAGTGTTAGTTGCTAAGTCATGTCCAACTCTTTGCAACCCCATAGACTGTAGCTGGTCAGGTTCCACTGTCCAGTGAATTCTCCAGACAAAAATACTGGAGTGGGTTGCCAGTCCCTTCTCCAGGGGGTCTTCCCAACCCAGAGATCGAACCCAGGTCTCCCACATTGTAGGCAGATTCTTTACATCTGAGCCACCAGGGAAGCCGGAAAGGAATTCTAGAAAATAGTTAGTACAGAATAATTGGAATAAGTATAGTATCTCCCACAGTGACTACATAGGGAATATTTTTCTTTTTATTCCATATTTCAAATTTGAAAAAACCTTTTTGCAGGAATGGATCTGTGTGGCCATCTTGATAGACCCTGTGCACTCTTTTGTGGACCTGTAAAATTTGAATTAGAATCACTCTCTGTACTCTATCATAGAATTTAGCCTTTATCTTGTTAGAATTTCTCATGTTGAGAAGAACAGAGACCACTTTGTATCCTCAGTTACTGGAAGCTTTATGGTAAAGGTGCATAGAAAAGTAAGTGGGGAAATGAGAAAAAGACTCAACGTCTATGCAGCCCTGCTTCGTGGGGATCTAGGATACTAATCATCAGACTGGTGGCTGTCTGCTCTTGGTCTGTCTCTCCTGCACTTCCCCCATCACTGTCAACTACATAACTCTTCTTGTGACCTCTGTCTGTGCTTCTCTCTCTGAGTCTTTCCACTTCTGTATTGCTCTATCCTCCAGATATTTCATATTCTGCTTTCCTGAGAGAGGACGAATATAGATTGTTTCTCAACATTCTCTGGTATAAAGCATCCACCCTATACCAAGGCTGTTGATGCCTTGGTGTCAAACATAGTTATATCCAGGCAGGCAGTTTATGGGACACAATATTACTATTTGCATATGAGAGACCTCTCCCCCACTCCCCCAAGCTGTGGGTAGAGACAGGCCTTGTGAGATTCCTGAGAAGGGAAACAGTGTTAGCAATGACTATGGTGTATAAATATGCCAACCAAAGCTTTTGAAGCCTTTTGCAAAACATGAAGGAACAGCATGATGGAGAACATATGTAATTCAAAGCCAAGATTTCGCTTCCTTTCACTGCCAGTCGAAGCAGGAGAATGGCTAATAACTTTAATGTCTGCCTTTACTATGGGAAAAATTTTAGAGTGAAAAAAAATTGGAAAAAGAATCCCAGGATTAGTTGTCCTCAGTTCAGTTCAGTTGCTCAGTCGTGTCCAACTCTTTGCGACGCCATGAATTGCAGCAGGCCAGGCTTCCCTATCCATCACCAACTGCCAGAGTCTACCCAAACCCATGTCCATTGAGTCAGTGATGACATACAACCATCTCATCCTCTGTCATCCCCTTCTCCCCCTGCCCTCAATCTTTCACAGCATCAGTGTCTTTTCAAATGAGTCAGCTTTTCTCATCAGGTGGCCAAAGTATTGGAGCTTCGGCTTCAACATCAGTCCTTCCAATGAACACCCAGGACTGATCTCCTTTAGGATGGACTGGTTGGATCTCCTTGCAGTCCAAGGAACTCTTAAGAATCTTCTCCAACACCACAGTTCAAAAGCATAAATTCTTCGGCACTCAACTTTCTTTATAGTCCAACTCTCACATCCATACATCTACTGGAAAAACCATAGCCTTGACCAGACGGACCTCTGTTGGCAAAGTAATGTCTCTGCTTTTTATTTTTTTTTTCCATTTATTTTTATTAGTTGGAGGCTAATTACTGTCTCTGCTTTTTAATATGCTCTCCAGGTTGGTCATAACTTTCCTTCCAAGGAGTAAGTGTCTTTTAATTTAATGGCTGCAGTCACCATCTGCAGTGATTTTGGAGCCCAAAAAAATAAAGTCTGACACTGTTTCCACTGTTCCCCCATCTATTTGCCATGAAGTAATGGGACCAGATGCCATGATCTTAGTTTTCTGAATGTTGAGTTTTAAGCCAATTTTTTCACTCTCCTCTTTCACTTTCATCAAGAGGCTCTTAGTTCTTCTTCACTTTCTGCCATAAGGGTGGTGTCATCTGCATATCTAAGGTTATTGATATTTCTCCCAGCAATCTTGATTCCAGCTTGTGCTTCCTCCAGCCCACCATTTCTCATGATGTACTCTGCATATAAGTTAAGTAAGCAGGGTGACAAAATATAGCATTGACGTACTCCTTTTCCTATTTGGAACCAGTCTGTTGTTCCATGTCCAGTTCTAACTGTTGCTTCCTGACCTGCATACACATTTCTCAAGAGGCAGGTCAGGTGGTCTGGTATTCCAATCTCCTTCAGAATTTCCATAGTTTATTGTGATCCACACAGTCAAAGGTTTTGGCGTAGTCAATAAAGCAGAAATAGATGTTTTTCTGAAACTCTTGCTTTTTCTATGATCCAGAGGATGTTGGCGATTTGATCTCTGGTTTCTCGGCCTTTTCTAAATCCAGCTTGAACATCTAGAAGTTCACAGTTCACATGTTGCTGAAGCCTGGCTTGGAGAATTTTGAGCATTACTTTACTAGCATGTGAGATGAGTGCAATTGTGAGGTACTTTGAGCATTCTTTGGCATTGCCTTTCTTTGGGATTGGAACTGACCTTTTCCAGTCCTGTGACCACTGCTGAGTTTTCCAACTTTGCTGACATAGTGAGCGCAGCACTTTCACAGCATCATCTGTTAGGATTTGAAATAGCTCAACTGGAATTTCATCACCTCCACTAGCTTTGTTTCTAGTGATGCTTCCTAAGACCCACTTGACTTCACATTCCAGGACATCTGGCTCTAGGTCAGTGTGAGTGATCACACCATCGTGATTATCTGTGTTGTGAAGATCTTTTTTGTATAGTTCTTCTGTGTATTCTTGCCATCTCTTCTTAATATCTTCTGCTTCTGTTAGGTCCCTTCCTTTTCTGTCCTTTATTGAGCCCATCTTTGCATGAAATCTTCCCTTGGTATCTCTAATTTTCTTGAAGAGATCTCTAGTCTTTCCCATTCTGTTGTTTTCCTCTATTTCTTTGCATTGATCACTGAGGAAGTCTTTCTTATCTCTCCTTTCTATTCTTTGGGACTCTGCATTCAAATGGATATATCTTTCCTTTTCTCCTTTGGTTTTCACTTCTTTTCACAGCTATTTGTAAGGCCTCCTCAGACAACCATTTTGCTTTTTTGCATTTCTTTTTCTTGGCAATGTTCTTGATTCCTGTCTCCTGTACAGTGTCACAAACATCCATCCATAGTTCGTCAGACACTCTATCAGATCTAGTCCCTTAAATCTATTTCTCACTTCCACTGTATAGTTCTAATGGATTTGCTTTAGATCATACCTGAATGGTCTAGTGGTTTTCCCCACTTTCTTCAATTTAAGTCTGAATTTGACAATAAGGAGTTCATGATCTCAGCCACAGTCAGCTCCCAGTCTTGTTTTTGCTGACTATATAGAGCTTCTCCATCTTTGGCTGCAAAGAATATAATCAGTCTGATTTCAGTGTTGACCATCTGGTGATGTCCATGTGTAGAGTCTTCTCTTGTGTTGTTGGAAGAGGGTGTTTGCTATGACCAGTGCATTCTCTTGGCAGAACCATATTAGCCTTTGCCCTGCTTCATTCTGTAGTCTAAGGCCAAATTTGCCTGTTACTCCAAGTGTTTCTTGACTTCCTACTTTTGCATTTCAGTCCCTAAAATGAAAAGGACATCTTTTGTGGGTGTTAGTTCTAGAAGGTCTTGTAGGTCTTCATAGAACTGTTCAACTTCAGCTTCTTCAGCATTACTGTCAGGGCATAGACTTGGATTACCGTGATATTGAATGGTTTGCCTTGGAAACAAACAGAGATCATTCTGTTGTTTTTGAGATCACATCCAAGTACTGCATTTCAGACTCTTTTGTGACTATGATGGCTACTCCATTTCTTCTAAGGAATTCCTGCCCACGGTAGTAGATATAATGGTCATCTGAGTTAAATTCACCCGTTCCAGTCCATCTTAGTTCACTGACTCCTGGAATGTCGATTGTTCACTCTTGCCATCTCCTGTTTGACCACTTCCAATTTGCCCTGATTCATGGACCTAACATTCCAGGTTCCTATGCAATATTGCTCTTTACAGCATCGGACCTTGCTTCTATCCCCAGTCCCATCCACAGCTGGCTGTTGTTGTTGCTTTGGCTCCATCCCTTCGTTCTTTCTGGAGTTATTTCTCCACTGATCTCCAGGAGCACATTGGGCACCTACCAACCTGCGGCATTCATCTTTCAGTGTCCTTTTTGCCTTTTATACTGTTCATGGTGCTCTCAAGGCAAGAGTACTGAAGTGGTTTGCCATTCCCTTCTCCAGTGGACCACATTCTGTCAGACCTCTTCACGATGACCCGTGCGTCTTGGGTGGCCCCACACGACATGGCTTAGTTTCATTGAGTTAAACAAGGCTGTGGTCCGTGTGATCAGATTGGCTAGTTGTCTGTGACTGTGGTTTCAGTCTGTCTGCCCTCTGATGCCCTCTTTCAGCGCCTACCGTCTTACTTGGGTTTCTGTTACCTTGGACGTGGGGTATCTCTTCACAGCTGTCCAGCAAAGCCCAGCTGCCGCTCCTTACCTTGGAGGTGGGGTAGCATCTCTCGCCGCCGCCCCTGACCCCGGACCTGGGGTAGCTCTTCTCGGCTGCCGCTCCTGCACTGTCAGAGCTGCAGCTCTTAGTTGTCCTATGTGTCACTGAACCTTTGAACTATAAATTCAAAAGTGAAAACAATCATCATCTTAGTAGATGTACCTTCCCCTCAATTTTCCATCCTTCCATTTAGTGTTACCCATGTAACCTTATATTCTAGATAATATTTTGAGTTTGATATCCCCACACTGCCAACCTCATGGCATTTTCCATGTTTCCAGGTAATCTTTACAAAGTAGATCACAACAAGGCTGGCTGTAGGTGTGATGATGCAGTAAGAAAAAGAATGATAAAGTATTTTCTTATTAAGTAATACGGTGAAAAAATTTTCTTACGTGAAATGGAGCTGAACCTTGAATGCTGATGAGAGCTCTTTCTCCAAGGCAGAGTTCAGGGCTCCTCTGACTTGGAGATTCTTTACAGTCACTACAGAACTTCAGAGACACGTCTGGGAGGAACCAGAGAGGCAACCAAGGACCATGTCCTCTTATTTGTGTCCATAATTGTACTATCCATTGTACTATATGCCAGTTTGATACCAAAATGAAAGTAACTGAAGTTAAATATAAGACATTTTGAGCAGTGTTCAAACCCAGACCATCCTCTGTATCTTGCCCCAGCTTATTTTATAACTATTATTTCAATGGCTCCTTTATTCTATTCAGCTGTGGTACTCTTAATTCACTTAACTATCCTCCATTGTAGTATATCTTCATTATTTCTAATTATTTAACTGTTTTATGCCTGTCATAAATAAAACTACAGTGACAGTATATCTTTCAGCATACAGTATTTTTCCGTTTAGATGATTCCCTAAGGATACATTTTAGGAATGGGACTTTGGCTCAGAAATAATTAGGTTTATTAATTCTTATGTAAAACTACCAGATTTCATTCCAAAAGGAAGTCTAAGTGAAGTGAAGTGAAGTCGCTCAGTTGTATCCGACTCTTCGTGACGCCATAGACAGTAGCCTACCAGGTTCCTCCGTTCATGGGATTTTCCAGGCAAGAACATTGGAGTGGGTTGCCATTTCCTTCTGCAGAAGATCTTCCTGACCCTGGGATTGAACCCGGGTCTCCCGCATTGTAGGCAGACGCTTTACCATCTGAGCCAGCAGGGAAACCAAAAGGAAGTTATACTAACTTAAACTCTTACCAAAATTAAAGACTATACCAATATCACTGTATCCCCATCAGCTTTAAGTATTGCTGTTATTTTCACCTGCTTGCCTACTCATATTCTGTCCATCTTTTCCCCATACTAGGGCATATAAGCTAGCCAACATACTGGTATATGGCTTAGATTCAGTGTTGTTATTCAGTCACTCAGTCATGTCCAACTCCCTGCAGCCCCACGGTCTGCAGCACCCCAGGCCTCCCTGTCCCTCACCATCTCCCAGAGTTTGCCCAAGTTCATGTTCACTCCATCGGTGATGCTGTCCAGCCATCTCATCTCATCCTCTGACACCCTCTTCTCCTTCTTCCCTCGATCTTTCCTAGCATTAAGACTTTCCCAGTGAGTTATCTGTTTGCATCAGATGACCTAAATACTGGAGCTTCAGCTTTAGCATCAGTCCTTCCAGTGACTATTCAGGGTTGATCTCCCTTAAGATTGCCTGCTTTGATCTCCTAGCAGCCCAAGGGAATTTCAGGAGTCTTCTCCAGCACCACAGTTCAAAGGCATCAATTCTTTGGTGTTCTTCATTCTTTATGGTCCAGCTCTCACAACTGTACAGTGATTTATATATAAATAAAACTCTATTGATTCATTTTTAGAAACGGCTTTAGCTCCAAATTTCTAGTGCTTTTGAAATTTACCCATGTCCATGTTTAATCATCTCAATAATTCTAGAGGTTTTATTTTTAAAAGAAAGCAACAGAAATTACCAAAAGATAATAGATGATTTTTTTTTCAACTTGGCTTTATGTAGCAAAAATGTGAAACATGAAAACAGGGAGAAAAGGCTTGGCTATAGAGAATAATCCAAGACCAAGATGTTCACCATGGTCTGCATACTACATGCTCGGGAGCTATACTTTTCTAAATTTGTTGAACTCCACATATTTACAGTTTAAACGCTGTGTTCCCAGACTTGGCCGAAGTTTGTTTCATGTTAGTCTATTATGTAGAAGTTATACTAGTAAGTAGAAGTTACACTGTCTGAGGAGTAATGATTCAAGTTTGTTAAAGTAATTTTTTCTGATTGGATGCCCCAAAATCAAAATTTCTCATGGCTAAGGGTACTTGTAAATTTATATCATCCTAGTCTTCTGATTGATTGACACTGTGTTTCTTTATTTCTTCTCAGACAAAAGTGAAAATGCCCTTTCCTGGGGAGGTACTCTGTCCTTTTCTAGATACCTCTCTACCACCACCATTAGACTATAAACATGTGTAATCAGACCATAAATTCCTATAAAGAGCTATGAGATTTAACCCTTGGCAGTATCCATTTGGTTTTGAGGTGATAGCTTAATGATCTTGTTTAAAGAAATCACAGTTCTGCATCAGGAATTGGAGATGAAATCTTGCTTCCCTAACACTTCTCAGTAAAGAATTGACAAGTGAAGTCTGTGTGGTAAGCCAGTAAAAAGTAGCTGTGTCACAAAATTGTAGTAAACTATTCCTTCCTTTCTCCAAAACCCCATCTTTTCTTAAAATTTATTTATTTTTTAATTGAAGGATAATTGCTTTACAGAATTTTGTTGTTTTCTGTCAAACTTCAACATGAATCAGCCATAGGCACACAAATATCCTTTCCCTTTTGAACCTCCCTCCCATCTCCCTCTCCATCCCACCCATCTAGGTTGATACAGAGCCCTGTTTGAGTTTCCTGAGCCACACAGCAAATCCAAAACCCCAAGTTTTTCATAAACTCCTCTGGGAAGGTGGCAAAGTTCTGCAAGTTTCTCAGTGATTAATATTGGAAAGATAAAATGTGAAGTTTTGTGCTACAAAAGCAAGTCATATTTTCTTCCATCCCCCATACATGAACGTGAAGCACATAAATAATTTCATCATACTGAATAAAGGAACAATACAAAAAGTTTATACTGTGTAGGAAGTAAGGAATAAGTTATGTATGGTTAATTGTGGTAAGAGCAAATTGCACCACTTAGTTTCTTTGGTTATTTCTTTGATTTAAAACTGTTTAGAGATGTGATGGAGAAATAACCCCCAAAAATAGGCAGAAATAGCTCTATGTATGAACTGATTTTGGAGTAGGTGTTGAGTAGGCAAGGGGGAATTGTTCTACCTTCAAAGAAAGCTGTTAATTTCTAGATGCATTATTAAGGGAAGCACTGTGGACTTCATGGCTGCAACAGGGAACTAATCTTTTTTGTTTTTTTGATCTACGTATCAAGTTTTAGTCTGCTAGTAAAGAGTAGTTCTCTCACTCCACCAAAATGAGACTTATTTTGCTTGCTTGCATATGATTCTTTTTTGTTCACTGCAGCACTCTCTTAGCTGCTATTATTACAATTATTTTCTGTTTTTGCTCTAGGATGTGGTGAGAAGGTGCCTCATCAGAGAGCATGACTCTTTCTAATCCCAACCCACACACTTATGTCAAAGTACTTTTGTTCTTTCCCCAGAACACTGTGTTCTTCCACCAGCAGTCACTAAGCCAGGAAAGCATGAGGGCATTTTGCAATAACACTTGAAAGATGCACTTTTATTTTTTACTTGAAATTTCTAGTGTTTATATTTTGAAGGTCACGTGTGATGTCACATTCTTAGTCATTAGCTGTCTATGTATTGCTGGGTAAGTAACTCTGCCAGGTCCATGCCTGCAGCGGAAATGGGAAAACAAAAAAAAAAAATCAGCATAAGATTGAAGAGGAGTTAGCCTTTTATGTGTATAAATGTATGTGTCCAAATGGTTGAAAGCTACATCACAGCAAGCAGAGTCTACCTGGAAAGATCCTGCTTCCCATTGTTCAGCAAACAATCATACAAGGAACTTTGATAATAATGAGTCGTAAATAGTGAATAGAATTTTTTCAGTGAATTTTAGTGATCTGATTATTTGTAAGCATTTCTGTCCTCAGCAATCTGTCTTTTCCCTTTCCTTCTCCTCCTTCCCTTTCTCCCATCATTCTCCTCCCCCTCCCACTTTCTATCCTATTCTCTTATTTTAAGATCTTCATAAGCCAAAATATTATTTGACTGGTGGGAAGTGAAAGTGGAGGATTGCTAGGGGATTGCTAATGCTGTTTACTACTCATCATTAAACAAATGTTAAGGCTTCATCATTCAATGACCATTGTTCTCTATACAGAGTTCTAGTATAGACTAGTGGTTGAGATTTTTAAAAGGGAAGGGAATACAAAAATGACTATTCTTTGGCAAACAGATAAATTGCTTTCTCTGTCAATTAATTTGAGCAATCAATCTTTGTAACGAGTCTATTGTTAAGGACTCTTACTTTACAGATGGGCTTCCCAGATGATGCTAGATGTAAAGAACCCGCCTGCCAATGCAGGAGACATAAGACTCAGGTTAGATCCCTGGGTTGGGAAGATCCCCTGGAGGAGGGCATGTCAACCCTCTCCAGTATCTTTGGCCTGGAGAATCCCATGGACAGAAGAGCCTGGTGGGCTAAAGACTCAGACACAACTGAGTGACTTGGCACACACATATACATTTTACAGATTATAAAACCAAGGCAACTTTCCCAAAGTTAAACAGTGGGTAAGTGGCAGAACTGAGATACTGAACCATGCGGCCTGATGCTAGAACCTGTGCCCTTAACTTTTGTGCTGTGCTGCCTGGGATGACAGCTCAGGATGGTAGAAGAGGGAGTACATTCAGATAGCATAATACAAAGCACTAGGTGATAAAAATATAGATGAGGAAAATGTAAAGACATTGAGAGGAGGAAGTATATTTCAGACAGGTGAATGGTGGCATCTGTACTAGCCTTGAGGGTCAGATAGATTCTGATAGTAGAAATCAGGAGTGAGAATTTGCTTTCAGTTAGAAGAAATGGCATGAGTACAAGATGCTGAGTCTGGACGGTAGATTCGGAAAATTAGTAGTCTAGTTTAGCTGGAGAAAAGGATTGTGTACACAGTACAGAATAAACGAAGGGAAGGGAGTCACCAGCTTCCCTGAGGTCATACTCTCCTCCTCTAGTCATTCATCCCTCAAGATTTGGTGGTGGTGGTGGTGGTGATTTAGTTGCTAAGTCATGTCTGACTCTTGCTACCCCAGGGACTGTAGCCTACCAGGCTCCTCTGTCCATGGGATTTCCCAGGCAAGAATACTGGAGTAGGTAGCCATTCCCTTCTTCAGGGGATCTTCCTGATCCAGCAATCAAACCCTAGTCTGCATCATAGGCAGATTCTTTACCACTCAGCCATCAAGGAAGCCCTCACAGGATAAGGTAGGCTACAGCCAAGTCTTGCAGGCCCCATTTCATGGGCATTTGGAATAAGGAGGATGTTGTGTTTTGAGCTGTGAGGTGGCATGAACAATACTCTAAAGAGCTCAGCTTGGTGGATTAGCAGTGTGAAGAAAGTAATATGAGAAGCAGGAAAAATAATTGAGAGTGTATTTGTTTCCTATTGCTGAAAAACAGTCTTACCACAATATTAGGTTAGAAGCTTAAAGCAACCCACATATATGATACCAGTTTCTATGGATCAGGAGTCTAGGCATAGCTTAGCTAGGTCATCTGCTTAGGGTCTCCCAAGGTTACAATCAACGTTGGCTAGTTTCATCTGAGGCTCAGTTAGGAAAGGATTGGCTCTTGTTAGCAGAATTCTGTAGCTTTTGTACTAATGACTCTGTCTTTTGCGAGCTGTTAACCTAAGGCTACCCTCAACTTCTAAAGATTTCTCTCAGCTCCTGCCATGAGCATTTAATACTGGCATTCCGTAACATGGCAGCTTGCTTTTTCAAAGCCAACAAGGAAATGAGAGACTTATAGCACTATAATCTTTATCGCATGTGTCCTGTCACTTTTACCACATTCTGTTGGTTTTTAGCCAACAAATCAAAGGTCACACCCACACTTAAGGGGAGAGGATGACCTATGAGCATGAATACCAGGAAACACACAGATAGAGACTCATAAAGGCCCTATGCTGAGGTCTGCCACAGACAGATACAGTTGGTGAAACAAACACTCCAGAGTCTGAATTAAGTTGGTATGAATGAAAATAGAAAGGAAGAGTCAAATTCAAAAAATTATGTCTAGGAAAGGTAATTATGATTTCTTGCAAAATTCATTGCATATATTAACTCACACATGCCTCAAAATATCTCTGACATAGCTACCAGGAAATTCCGTATTTCACAGGTGAGGACACAGACTTTTAGAAGTTGAGTGCCTAGATTGCAACATATGAGCTTCAAATCTGAGTGTCCTAATATAGATTTTGAAAGTAGGATGTCAGTCCCAGAGTTCATTCTCTTCGCCACCCTTCTTTACGTGGGCTTCCTGGTGTCTCAGCTAGTGAAAAATCTGCCTGCAATGCAAGAGAGATGGATAAGGAAGACTGATGATTTTAACTAATTTCAACTCTGTTTCAACTCAGAGAAATGTCATGAGAGGCACTATTAAAATAATACACATTGTGCATTTACTACATGCCAGGTGGTGTGGTTGGCTCTCAGTATGCAGCATCACATTTAATGTTGCCAACAGCCTATTATACTAGGCTTTTCTCCTGTTTTACAGATTGGAAAACATGACTGTGCCTGTACTCACTAAACTCTAGTTTCCACAAATACAAAAGGTTGTTATTTTGTTCATAATTATGTCTTTAATATCTGACCCATAAAAAAGTGTTCACTATATAAATTTTTGAATGAATGAGCATAGCTTATAAGTGGTAGAGTTATGATATGAACTCAGAATAGCCTCACTGTACCTCCTGTAGAAGATAATGCATTCCACTGTAGTCTTGGCAGGAAATCTAGACATGAATGTTCAGCATATGTCAATTCTATTAATGGAGCTTGAGGAAAAGGTCAAGGCTAGGTTCCCTGAAAGGGAGCATCTATGTGGATATCAAAATCCCTAAAATTAGATGAAATGATTAAGGGAGAGGGTATAAGCCCCAAACCAGAACCTGAGAGAACATCTGTATTTAGAGGCTGAGGGGAGGAAGAAGCATTTTTTAAAAAGGCAATGAAGACAAATACATCAGAGAGTTGAGATGGATATACTGATATAAAAGTAAAGGGGAAAGAGAAGGGAGGAGGGTTTTCAGCAGTATCAACTACCACAGGGTAATCAAAGACCCTCAATTAAGGCAAGATAATTATATTTGAGGACTAGGAGGCCATCAGTTTGGGGTGAATAATTCAGAGAAAATAGGGCATGGGTAAGAATCGGGGAGTGTCTGAGTGGGTGTGGATGAGGACCTCACTACTGTAAACTGCTTTGTAATTTCAGATGAGCTAGTAGTAGTAATATGAAAGGGATGAAAGATTTTAATAGGAGTAATTTTTTTGTGTTGTAAATAGAAGGGTAGGCTCAAGCAGGAAGAAACTAAAGATGGCATAAAGAGAATTGACTACTGATGGAACATAGCATAGAGGAAACAGAAGCAAATGTGGAACCACTAATAGGAAGGACTGTCCTTAGAACAGGCAAGAAACATGTTACCATTCAAAGTAGAAGAATCTGAAATAAAATAAAAGTAAAGGTCCAATAGAGAAAAATTGAGGGAATTCAAATGGAAAGTCTTCAATTTTTATGAAAATGGAGGCAAGTTCTTCATACCCAGGAAAGGTGGGAAAGATTTCAGGACTAGAGGATAGTAAGAAATATTTTAATTAATCGAGGCAACAGTTGACCGAAAGTTTATTCAATGTTTACTCTAAAATAAGCAGAAAATTCAACAGAGAAGACAGTAAAGAATAATAATAATCATTATTAGGAACCCAACTGAGGAGAAATAGCATGAACTTTTAATAGATGTCATCAGCATGGTTTCATAATTTTACCCAGCTTCTGAAAAGTGCTTATTAAAGGAAGTTAATGGTCCTGCACAGAGTTGGGAACTGAAACTATGAGAATGACAGGCAAGCATGGAAGAATGAAAAATGGATTCTAGACATCAGTAGAGACAATATTGGCATGGTCTGAATTGAACAATGATGTGACTGAAAACTGAGGGGAATTGAGACTCTAAAGATGTGGTTTGGGTACTAGAAATAAATAACATGCTTATAATCAAAAGGAATGAGGTATGTTTGAGACCCTGAAGTAAAATAGTCAAGCTAATTTCAATCCCTTTCCGCAGTTTCAAAGGTTAAGTAAGGAACTATGAAGCCAAGGTGTCAGATGGGCCAGAAATAAACGTAAATAAATATGGCAGAGGATGAGAGGGGTGGAGAAAATAACTGACTAGGCATCAAGACAGTTAGGATGTTATGATGGAAGTCATAAACACAGCAATAAGGACAGAGCTTAGAGGTCAAGGTTCAAAAATAGAGGTTGATAGAGAGAGAACAATAGCAGAAGAAATAACAGTAGAAGAATGCTTTTCAGGTTGATCATGTCTTCAGATGCAAAGTCAGCAGAGAAGGAAGTACATGTAGCAGGAAGGTAAAGGGTTAGTTTAAATAAGATATAAGCATTGCTCCCTGCCCATACTACATTATCACCCTTTTAATCCTTCTAATCCTTAAAATTACCTGTAAGGCATTTTCCCCCATTTTACAAATGAAATATTCTGGTTCTGGAATTTCAATTTTTGCCCTTACTTCAAAATCTAAAGCTTTACAACATACTGACTTTCAGTGGTTTTTAAACTGTTACTGCAGTCTTCAAAGACTAACTAGAAATCATGTCTGATATTTGAAATGGATATTAAACACAATGGTCTTTTTTAAGGTATAGTTTACATATATAACATTATATTAGTTTCAGGAGTACAATATAATGATTCAACATTAGGGTATACTGGGAACTGATCACCACAATAAGTCTAGATAACATTCATCTCTACCCATATTCATAATTTTTTTCTTAAGAACTTTTAAGATCTACTCTATGCAATATAGTATTACTAACTGTGGCTACCATGCCACACTTTGTCCACCTGATACAAAGAAGCAAATCATTGGAAAAGACCTTGATGCTGGGAAAGATGGAGGGCAAGAGGAGAAGGGGGCAACAGAGGATGAGATGGTTGGATAGCATCACTGACTGAGTAGACACAAGTTTGAGGAAACTCAAGGAGATAGTGAAGGATGGGGAAGCCTGGCATGCTGCCATCCTTGGAGTTACAGAGTCAGACATGACTTAATGACTGAACAACAACTACTACCATGCCACACACTACATCCTCAGGACTTTTTAGTTTATAACTAGAAGTTGTGTGTTTTGGCCCATTTCACCCCACACTACTCCCCACTCCTGATGACCACTGATCTGTTTTCTGTATCTATGAGCTCCTTATTTTTTTTTAAGATTACATATACAAATGAGATCATATGGTATTGGTCTTTTTCTGGTTTATTTCAGTAAGCATAATGTTCTCAAGGTCTGTCCATGTTGTCCTGAATGGAATGGAAGACTGAGTATCACTTCATGGCAGACAGATGGGGAGCAATGGAAACAGTGACAGACTTTATCTTCTTGGGCTCCAAAATCACTGTGGATGGTGACTGCAGCCATGAAATTAAAAGACGCTCCCTCCTTGGAAGAGAATCTGTGACCAACCTAGACAGCATATTAAAAAGCAGAGACATTACTTTTCTGACAAAGGTCCATCTATTCAAAGCTATGGTTTTTCCAGTAGTCATGTATGGATGTGTGAGTTGGCCTATAAAGAAAGCTGAGAACCAAAGAATTGATGCTTTTGAACTGTGGTGGTGGAGAAGACTCTTGAGAGTCTGTTGGACAGCAAGGAGATCAAACTAGTCAATCCTAAAGGAAATCGACACCGAATATTCACTGGAAGGACTGATGCTGAAGCTGAAACTCTTTGGCCACCTGATGCGAAGAACTGATTCATTTAAAAGACCCTGATACTGGGAAAGATTGAAGGCAGGAGGAGAAGGGGAAGATGGAGGATGAGGTACATGGATGGCATCACCGACTTGATGGACACGAGTTTGAACAAGCTCTAGGAGTTGGTGATGGACAGGGAAGCCTGGCATACAACAGCCCGTGGGAATGCAAAGAGCTGGACACAACTGAGCAACTGAACTGACAATATATATGTATACACTATGTGTATGTGTGTGTGTGTCTCTGTGCATGTGTGTGTACACACACACCACATTTTTCTTTATCCATTCATCTATTGACAAACACTTAGGTTGTTTCCACATCTTGGCTATTGAAAAACTACTCTAAAGATGTAAAGTAATTAGCCTCCAACTAATAAAAATAAATGGAAAAAGAAAAAAAGAAAATAATGCTGAGGTGAACACGATGGAGCAGATATTTTTTTCAAGTTGGTGTTTTTGTTTGCTCTGGATAAATACCCAGAAGTAGAATTGCTGGGTTGTATGGTAGTTTCATTTTTAAGTTTTTGAAGAATCTTGATACTGTTACAATAGTGCTGCACAAATTTATATACACACCAACAAAGTGCAAGGGTTCTCTCTTGCCAACACTTTCTATTTCTTGTCTTATTGATGATAGTTATTCTGCCAAATATGAGGCAGTATCTCACTGTGGTTTTGATTCGCATATCCCAGATAAATAGTGATGCTGTGCATCTTTTCATGTACTTGTTGCCCATCTGTACCAAAATTGGATTGATTATATTCTTTGCAGCCAAAGACGAAGCAGCTCTATATAGTCAGCAAAAACAAGACCAGGAGCTGATTGTGGCTCAGATCATGAACACCTTATTGCAAAATTTAGGCTTAAATTGAAGAAAGTAGGGAAAACCTGTAGAATATTCAGGTATGACCTAAATCAAATCCCTTAGGATTATACAGTGGGAGTGACAAATAGATTCAAGGGATTATATCTGATAGACAGAGTGCCTGAAGAACTATGGACAGAGGTTCATATCGTTGTACAGGAGGTGATAATCAAAATTATCCCCAAGAAGAAGAAATGCAAAAAGGCAAAATGTTTGTCTGAGGAGGCCTTACAAATAGCTGAGAAAAGAAGAGAAGTGAAAGGCAAGAGAAAAGGAAAGATATACCCATCTGAATGCAGAGTTCCAAAGAATAGCAAGGAGAGATAAGAAAGCCTTCCTCGGTGATTAATCCAAGAAATAGAAGAAAACAACAGAATGGGAAAGACTAGAGATCTCTTCAAGAAAATGAGAGATACCAAGGGAACATTTCATGCAAAGATGTGCACAATAAAGGACAGAAACAGTAGACATAACAGAAGCAGAAGATATTAAGAAGAGGTGACAAGCATGTACAGAAGAACTACACAAAAATGATTTTATTGATCCAGATAACCATGGTGGTGTGATCACATAGAGTCAGACATCCTGGAATGTGAAGTCAAGTGGGCCTTAGGAAGCATCACTATGAACAAAGCTAGTAGATGTGATGGAATTCCAATTGAGCTATTTCAAATCGTAAAAGATGATGCTGTGAAAGTGCTGCACTCAGTATGCCAGCAAATTTGAAAAACTCAGCAGTGGCCACAGGACTGGAAAAGGTCAGTTTTCATTCCAATTCCAAGGAAAGGCAATGCCAAAGAATGTTCAAACTACTGCACACACTAGTAAAATAATGCTCAAATTCTCCAAGCCAGGCTTCAGCATCACATGAACCTTGAACTTCCAGATGTTCAAGCTGAATTTAGGAAAGGCAGAAGAACCAGAGATATCTGTTGAATCATAGAAAGAGCAAGAGAATTCCAGAAAAACATTGACTTCATTGACTTCACTAAAGTCTTTGACGGTGTGAATCACAACAAACTGGAAAGTTGATAAAGAGATGGGAATACTAGACCACCTTACTTGCCTCCTGAGAAATCTGTATGCAGGTCAAGGAGCAACAGTTGAACCAGACATGGAACAATGGGCTGGTTCCAAATTGGGAAAGGAGTACGTCAAGGCTGTATAGTGTCACCTTGCTTATTTAACTTATATTCAGACTACATCATGTGAAGTGCTGGGCTGGATGAAGCACAAGCTGGAATCAAGATTGCAGGGAGAAATGTCAATAATCTCAGATATGCAGATTATACCACCGTTATGGCTGAAAGTGAAGAGGAACCGAAGAGCCTCTTGATAAAGGTGAAAAAGAGAGTGAAAAGGCTGGCTTAAAACTCAAATATTCAAAAAACAAAGATCATAGCATCCGGTCCCATCACTTCATGGCAAATAGATGGAGAAACAATGGAAACAGTGATAGACTTTATCTTCTTCGGTTCCAAAATCACTGCAGATGGTGACTGCAGCCATGAAATTAAAAGACACGTGCTCTTTGGAAGAAAAGTTATGACCAACCTAGACAGTATATTAAAAAGCAGAGACATTACTTTGCCAACAAAGGTCCATCTAGTCAAGGCTATGGTTTTTCCAGTGGTCATGTATGGATGTGAGAGTTGGACCATAAAGAAAGCTGAGCACTGAAGAATTGATGATTTTGAACTGTGGTGTTGGAGAAGACTCTTGAGAGTCCCTTGGACAGCAAGGAGATCCAACCAGTCCATCCTGAAGGAAACCAGTCCTGAATATTTATTGGAAGGGCTGTTGTTGAAGCTGAAACTCCAATATTTTGGCCACCTGATGCGAAGAACTGACTCATTAAAAAGACCCTGATACTGGGAAAGATTGAAGGCAGGAGGTTGAGATGAATGGATGGCATCACCGACTTGTTGGACATGAGTTTGAACAAGCTCCGGGAATTGGTGATGGACAGGGAAGCCTGGCATGCTTCTGGCCATGGGTTGCAAAAAGTCGGCTAAACTAACCTGAGTGGCTAAACTAACAAACTGACTGACCATCTGTTTGTCTTCTTTTGAAAAATGTCTCTTCCAATCCTCTACACATTTTTCATTCAGATTATTTTTTTGTTACTGAGTTGTATGTACAATGTATTGTTCTTGAATTATATTCAGCTCTAAAAAGTTTCATGTGAGCTTACATATATAATCCTCCTTTTTAAATTTTTTTCAAGAGAAACATCTTGGATTCTTTTCCTTAATGAAACTAAGGAACTTACAAATGCATTCTAGATAATACATTGAATTTATGCAACTATAAACTAAAACCCTAAGTTAATATTTATCTTGCCTTACTTTTCAGGTGTGAAAATGAAACCAAATTCAAAACAGAAGAAGTATTTTGGGCTTACAATTTCTGCCCTACTCCATACTCCTGGACTGCACTTTTGGGCCTTATTTTATATCTTATTTTCTTCGCACCTGGTAAACAAAGACTCTGTTGTTTTTATTGTTATTTTAATTAAATTGTCTGTATTTAGAGAAGATAAGCTACTCTTTTAAATTCCTTACATGCTACTTTACTGAAATTCTTCATTTTGTACTTCTCAGGAATGGGACCAATGCCTTGGACTGTGAATTCTGAAATATATCCCCTTTGGGCAAGAAGCACAGGAAATGCATGTTCGTCTGGAATAAATTGGATTTTCAATGTTCTGGTTTCATTGACATTTTTACACACAGCAGAGTATCTTACATACTATGGTAAGAGAATATAGTTTCATTTTTATTTTCTACTCTGTTTTTAGATTTGCTGTCATTTGTGATTGAAAAACTAAATGGTTATATTTTTGCTATTACAAGTATCTCTGTAAGGCTGTCTTATTCCCCAGAGCCCTTGGAAATGTTTCTGGGAAAAGATAAGAGGAACGGTCCTTTCCTAAGCAGTATTGCTTCTTTTCCCTCAGTGCTTTACAGCTTTACCCACCCACCTACACTTCAAACCCAAACATCTCCCAGCTATCCCTCAGTTGGAAGTCTTCACAAGACCTTTAGTTTAGTGGAAAAAACAAACAACAGAAAATTGTAGAAAGATCCTAGAGTCTAGGGGTAATGCCTGAAAATGTCTCTTTAACAGGGATGGGGTTGTAGCCAAGAGTAGAATAAAAGTAGGGTCACAGTAGCTCCCCCAGATGTTGTGCTGTGTGTTCTGCCTTCCACCCTATCATATCTGCTGCTCAGACCAAAGTATTTCAGGATCCACTGAGACCCGCACTTCCCACTGCTGAAACTCTATAAGTTTAGCAGCGGTGTTCATGTGAAAAATGTAGAGAGACCATAACTCGAAGAAACCAATCTTGAGAAATGACTGAGTTAGGAAAAAACTTTGGGAAGCTACTTCAGGTTTATCTTTACTGGAAGAAAAGTGTCTTTTTAGCAAGATAATTTCTTTATTGTCTGTATGAGTTTATAGGTTGTGATTGGATTCTAAATGATGAAATAGGGATTTTCATGCTAATCTCCTGAGCCTCTGTGATTATATACTGAATGTCTATCTATTGCTTATACCTCCCCCCCCGTTCACCCCCCACTTCATGGATCACATATCCTGGGGAAGGGGCTTGCATGACTCAATGAAGGTATGAGCCATGATGTACAGGGCCACCCAAGATGGACAGTTCATGGTGAAGAGTTCTTAGAAAATGTGGTCCATTAGAGGAGGAGATGGCAAACCACTCCAGCAACCTCGCCTGGAGAACCCCATGTACAATATGAAAAGGCAAAAAGATATGACACCAGAAGAGCCTGCCAGATCAGGTGTCCAATATTCTACTGGGGAAGAGCTGAGGACAATTACGAATACCTCCAGAAAGAATGAAGAGGATGGGCCAAAGTGGAAACACTCAGTTGTAAATGTGTCTAGGGTGAAAGTAAAGTTTGATGCTGTAAAGAACAATATTGCATAGGAACCTGGAATGTTAGGTCCATGAATCAAGGAGAACTGAACATGATCCAGAAGAAGATAGCAAGGTTGAACATCAAAATCTTAGGAATCAGGGAACTAAAAGAGAAGAGAATGGGTGAATTTAACTCAGATGAGCATTATATCTATTACTGTGGGCAAGAATCCCATAGAAGAAACGGAGTGGTCCTCGTATTCAACAAAAGAGTCTGAAATGCAGTACTTGTGTGCAGGCTCAAAAAACAACAGAATAATCTTGGTTTCTTTCCAAGGCAAACCATTGAACCTCAGAGTAATCCAAGTCCGTGTGCCAACCACCGATGCCAAAGAAGCTGAAGTTGGTGCTAGTGGTAAAGAACCTGCCTGCCAATGCAAGAGACATAAGAGACTTGGGTTTGATCCCTGGGTCAAGAAGATCCCCTAGAGGAGGAAATGGTAACCCACTCCAGTATTCTTGCCTGGAAAATCCCATGGATAGAGGAGCCTGGCAGGCTATAGTTCATGCGGTTGTAAAGAGTTAGACATGACGGAAGCAACATAGCATGCACACATGCTTGCCCCAACCACTGATGCTGAAGAAGCTGATGTTGATAGGTTCTGTGAAGACTTACAACACCTTCTAGAACTAACACCAAAAAATGATGTCCTTTTCATCTTAGGGAATTGTAATTTAAAAATAGCAAATCAATAGATACCTGGAATAACAGGCAAATTTTTCCCTGGAGTACAAAATGAAGCAGGACAAAGGCTAATAGATATCTGTTAAGAGAACATGCTGATTATATATACCGAACACCCTTTTCCAACAACACAAGAGACAACTCTACACATGGACATCACCAGATGGTCAGTACCTAAATCAGATTGATTATGTTCTTTGCAGCCAAAGATGGAGATGCTATATACAGTCAACAAAAACAAGGCTGGGAGCTGACTGTGGCTCAGATCATGAACCCCTTATTGCCAAATCCATACTTAAATTGAAGAAAGTAGGGGAAACCAATAGACCATTCTGGTTTGACCTAAATCAAATCCCTTATGATTTATACACTGGAAGTGATGAATATTTTTAGTGGACTAGATCTGGTAGAAGAACTATGGACAGGGGTCCGTAACATTGTACAGGAGGTGTTGACCAAAACCATCCAAAAGATAAAGTAATACAAGAAGGCAAAGTGGCTGTCTAAGGAGGCTTTACAAATAGATAAGTAAAGAAGAGAAGTGAAAGGCAAAGGAGAAAAGGAAAGATATACTCAACTGAATGCAGAGTTCCAGAGAATAGCAAGGAGAGATAAGAAGGCCTCAAATGAACAATGCAAGGAGATAGAGGAAATCAATAGAATGGGAAAGACTAGAGATTCTCATCAAGAAAATTGGAGATATCAAGGGAACATTTCATGAAAGAATGGGCACGATAAAGGACAGGAACATTAAGGACTTAACAGAAGCAGAAGATATTAAGAAGAGGTGGCAGAAGTACAAAGAACTATACAAAAAAGTCTTAATGACCAGGATAAACTCTATGACTGGTCGCTCAACTAGAGCGAGACAACCTGGAGTGTGAGAAAGCAAGAGGGCCTAAGGAAACATTACGAGGAACAAAGCTAGTGGAGGTGATGGAATTCCAGCTGAGCAATTTAAAATCATAAAGATGATGCTGTTAAAGTGCTGCACTCAGTATGTCAGCAAATTTGGGAAACTTAGCAGTAGCCACAGGACTGGAAAGGTCAGTTTTCACTCCAGTCCCAAAGAAGTGCAATGCAAAAGAATGTTCAAACTACCATACAGTTGTGCTCCTTTTACATGCTAGCAAGGTAATGCTCAAAATCCTTTGAGATAGGCTTCAGCAAATCATTAATTGAGAACTTCCAGATGTACAAACTGGATTTCAAAGAGGCAGAGGAACCAGAGATCAAATTGCCAGCATTTGTTGGATCATGGAGAAAGCAAAGGAAGTTCCAGAAAAACATCTACTTCTGCTTCATTGACTACACTAAAGTCTATGACTATGTGGCTGACAACAAACTGTGAAAAATTCTTAGAGATGGGAATACCAGCCCACCTTACCTGTCTCTGAGAAAGAAGTCAAGAAGCAATAATTAGAACTGGATTTAGAACCACAGACTGGTTCAAATTTTTTGAAAAGAGTATTGCAAGGCTGAATACTGTCACCCTGCTTATTTAACTTGTATGCAGAGTACACCATGCAAAATGTACGTGAATGAACATTGGGCTGGATGAAGCACAAGCTGGAGTCAAGATTGCCAGGAGAAATATCAACAACCTCAGATATGCAGATAATACTACCCTTATGGCAGAAAGCAAAGAGGAACTAAAGAGCCTCTTGATGAAGGTGAAAAAGGAGAGTGAAAAGACTGACTTGAAACTCAACATTCAAAAACCTAAGATCATAGCATCCAGTCCCATCACTTCATGGCAAATAGAAGGGGGAAAAGTGGAAGCAGTGACAGATTTTACTTTCTTGGCTCCAAAATCACTGGGGATGGTGAATGCAGTCATGAAATTCAAAGACACTTGACCCTGGAAGGAAAGCTATGATGAACCTAGACAGCATATTAGAGACTTCAGTTTGCCAACAAAGGTCCATATAGTCAAAGCCATTTTTTCCAGTAGTCATGTACGGATATGAGAGTTGGACCATAAAGAAGACTGAGTGCTGAAAAATTGATGCTTTTGAATTGTGATGATGGGAAAGAGTCTTGAGAGTCCCTTGGACTTCAAGAGATCAAACCAGTCAATGCTAAAAGAAATCAACCCTGAATATTCATTGGAAGGACTGATGCTAAAGCTCCAGTACCTTGGCCACCTGATGCACAGAGCCAGCTCATTGAAAAAGATGCTGATGTGGGGAAAGATTGAAGGCAAATGGAGAAGGGTGCAGCAGAGCATGAGATGGTTAGATAGCATCACTGACTCAGTGGACATGAATTCATGCAAACTATGGGAGATATTGGAGAACCAAGGAGCCTGATGTGTTACAGTCCCCGAGGTCCCTAAGTCGGACAGGAGTTAGCAACTGAACAACAAGTGCTTAGAACATTCTCAGATCCCCTCCCCCATTCCTCACTGCCACTCACCTCATCTCACCTCATCCCATATTCTGGCTACTTATAATTTCTTTTTGTAAGAACAAATTTATTTGTCAGTTCCTCTATCTACCCTCTCACCTCTGGACCTTGAACTTAGGCCAGGATTATACTTTGTTCACCAATATATTCCCCATGCCTTCCAGGGCATCCTACTAAGCACTCAGAAGTGTTTGTCAAATGAATACATAGTTGAACTTTGAAATGAATGATGAATATGTGGAAACATCATATGTCTGTTCCTCCTCTCTTATGAACCTTCTGATTTGGTGTTTAGTTTTATTTAAAACTGTTTATCTAATGCTTTTTTTTCTAATCTTTATGAAACTCCTCTCTCTCCCAATCACGATTGAAACATTTAGAAATATTTGTTTTCTTGGAAAGGAAAGGCACTGGCATTTTAAACTGGATGTATATATTTAGTATGTTCAGCTTTATCCCATTTGGCAATTAGAATGTTGTACATAAATTTGTAAGCTTATCTTCCTAACAGCATAAATATAAACACAATAAATATTTACCTATATTTTCTGATCCTTGAGAATACTTAAATATTTAAATATGGACATTTCTTGAGAAAGCATTTTTTAATGGAAAGTCATAGACCAAATAGTAAAAGTCTACATGGTAAGACTTTTGATAGCAAATCTCCTCTTCTTGAATCAGTTCTCTCAGGAAAATATGAGGCCACGGAAGTAAAATTTAAATAGGACATATCCAGGCTTCTTTCAAAAATATCTCAGTAGAATAAGTTTTTTGTTTCACATTAAGCCAGACTTCTTTCTTGTCAGCACACTGTCCATTAGGTTTTCACTAGTGAAACAGTACCTTAGCTCAGGTTAGATTTTTTCCTATTTATTGATCAATAGTTTAACCTAGAGGTTACTAATTGATGTAACTTTTATGTTTATATTCCTGATAAAAAATAGGCACCATAATGATGTATTTCTCTGGAAATATTCATGTCTTCTTTTACTTCCTTTTTTATTGTTTCATAAGACCTCAAGTCTTGATTCCTTCCTAAACTATACTGCCTAAAAGGGCCTGGGCCCCATTCAGTAATGTTTATTACTAAAAATTATCATTAAAATGTCACCAGTATGTCACTTTATTTATAGCACATGTGACTAAATAGATCCCTTGGTGAGCATTATCAAAGTGTCCGTGTTGAATCTTTAATTCTTAATTTTGTATAATTCAGTTAAATATCTGTTTTAATCTGAAACTTAATATAAGGAGTCTAATAAGATTTATTTCCTTTAGAATAAAATTGCACTAACAATCCTAACAGATTTGCTACAGACATTTTTTTCATTTTCATCCTAAAGGGGCATAATTAAGAAAATGAGTTACATAATTGATTTGCCCATTTCATGAAGCAGATCACAGCCTCCCAGGCCTGCCTACACTTCTGTTGACTTAACCACTGGTCGCACCAGTGAAGCCTACATACACAGTTGTAGCATTTGCCATCTTTAGATTATTCAGATTTTTATAGAAGTATCTTGTTTTTTAATAGAATTTCCTTTATGTTATTTAGCTTTGGAAATCTGGTTCACACACACAAGAAACTGTATGGCCTTTAAGAATGTCAGTAATCCATCTAATTTGCTTTTAACTGTAGGAGTTTAGTATGAAGAGATTTGATTTGTTACTTCCAATCATGCCATTGTACTTAAACTGTGAAAGATGATGAGTATTTTCTCAATATTGTATTTTATAAAGCCAGACTATATTTACTCCATTAGATATTTCAGAGTTTAGCATCCCAGTTTAGTCTAAAATGTTTTATCTTCTGCACCTATTGTTTTCTTACCTGCACAATTTTGCTTATCTGTATTTAGAATTCAAGACTTCACCTTCTATCATTTTTTTTCCTCAAAATTCCACATCCTCCAACAGCCAGCTTGTCATAGCACCCCTTAGATGAAAACATTCTTGATTTATTAGTCATGCTGATCTTACTACCCATTATTTTTCCCTAGTCATTTACAATGATTTTTAATCATGTCTATCACTTTTCTGGGCAACTAACATCCAAAATTCTTTCTATTCTTTTCTATCCCTTAGCAAGGGAGGATTGATTTTCCCTGTCAGATCAGGAAACTAAAATCAAGACAATTCAAGAAACTGCACAAGGATTCAGCCTGTATAACTTTTTGACTTTCAGACCCACAGTGTCTACAGAGCCTTCCTCTCACTGTAACTCTCAGATATGCATGCCAGATGACCTATTATTATTTTTTATCAAGTGTGATATAAAAATATATAAACTTGTATTATAATGTAGACCAAACTGAAATGAAATAAAGGAGCCTTGAATTTGTAAATGAAATTTTATTTTTATTAAAGAAAAAATTTGATTTATACATCCAGCTCCTTAAGAATTATATAGCTTCTGATGATTTAAGCTAACAAACTATGTCTTGATTTAGTCAATCCTTTTATATATATGTTTTATATGTCATAGTTTACCTCTGTTTCACTTTTATTTTCTCATGGCTGCTCATTCAATGGAGCAGATTCTTTGGGGTAGCCAGTTCAGCAGCATTTTTCTTCTGTAGTTTTACTTCAGTCTTCCCAAGAAGTGTTCCTATGGATAGTACTGAAATGGTTACTTCTAGGCCTGTCTGTAAGAAAGTAGTCTTAATAATATCTTTCCACATTCTGTAATGACAACGAACTGTGAAATATTTTTCAGTTCTTAAACTGCTGTACTTTTCATCTTCAAGCTTGACTTTTAAATATATAGTCATGTTGTCTTATTTAGGCCTTTATTTCAAATCTGCTACCCAGTGTATTCCATCTGGCAGTCAGCAAGAGAATATTCATTCTCTAAACTCTCCAATCATGGCGTTTGGTCCCATCACTTCATGGGAAATAGATGGGGAAACAGTGGAAACACTGTCAGACTTTATTTTTGGGGGCTCCAAAATCACTGCAGATGGTGATTGCAGCCATGAAATTAAAAGATGCTTACTCCTTGGAAGGAAAGTTATGACCAACCTAGATACCATATTAAAAAGCAGAAACATCACTTTGCCAACAAAGGTTCGCCCAGTCAAGTCTGTGGTTTTTCCAGTGGTCATGTATGGATGTGAGAGTTGGACTGTGAAGAAAGCTGAGTGCTGAAAAATGGATGCTTTTGAACTGTGGTGTTGGAGAAGACTCTTGAGAATCCCTTGGACTGCAAGGAGATCCAACCAGTCCATCCTAAAGGAGATCAGTCCTGGGTGTTCACTGGAAGGACTGATGCTGAAGCTGAAACTCCAATATTTTGGCCACCTCATGTGAAGAGTTAACTCACTGGAAAAGACCCTGATGCCGGGAGGGATTGGGGGCAGAAGGAGAAGGGGACGACAGAGGATGAGATGGCTGGATGGCATCACCAACTCGTTAGACATGAGTTTGTGTAAACTCCAGGAGTTTGTGATGGACAGGGAGGCCTGGCATGCTGTGATTCATGGGGTCGCAGTCAGACACGACTGAGTGACTGAACTGAACTGAAACTCTCCAATGAATCAGCACTGTACTAGGAACCCAGAGACAAGCCATAGACTCTGGCCTTGAGGAGACCACTTTTGCTGGTCTCCTCCTCAAGCATACCATTACCACCTCTCCTATACCTAGTCCTACTGGGTTGTAAAACTTACAGAATTACAGTTTAAACCATAGATTTAAATAGGAACTGAGAAATCATCTTATTTTACGTAAAGAGGAAACTGAGGTCCAAGGAGGAGGTTAAATGACTATCTAGAAGGCACATGTTGTTTTTGTTGTTCAGTTGCTCAGTCATGTCTGACTCTTGGTGACCCCGTGGACTGCAGCACGCCAGGCTTCCCTGTTCATCACCAATTCCCAGAGCATGTTCAAACTCATGCCCATTAAGTAGGTGATGCCATCCAACCATCTCATCCTCTGTCCCTTCTTCTCCTGCCTTCAATCTTTCCCAGCATCAGGGTCTTTTCTAATGAGTCAGCTCTTTGCATCAGGTTGTCAAACCATTGGAGTTACAGCTTCAGCATTAGTCCTTCCAGTGAATATTCAGGGTTAATTGACTTTAGGATTGATCTCAAGAGTTTCTCCAGCACCACAGTTCAAAAGCATCAATTCTTTGGCACTCAGCCTTCTTTATGGTCCAACTCTCACATCCATACATGACTACTGGAAAAACCATAGCTTTGACTAGACGGAGCTTTGTCAACAAATTAGTGTCTCTGCTTTTTAATATGCTGTCTAGGTTTGTCATAGCTTTTCTTCCAAGGAGCAAGCATGTTTTAATTTCATCACTTCAGTCACCACCTGCAGTGATTTTGGAGCCCAAGAAAATAAAGTCTATCACTGTTTCCATTGTTTCCCCATCTATTTGCCATGAAGTGATGGGACCAGATGCCATGATCTTAGTTTTTTGAATGTTAAGTTTTAAGCTAGCTTTTTCACTCTCCTCTTTCACCTTCATCAAGAAGGTGTTAGTCCTAGAAGGTCTTGTATATCTACACAGAACCATTCAACTTCAGCTCCTTCAGCATTAGTGGTTGGGGCATAGACTTGGATTAATGTGATATTGAATGGTTTGCCTTGGAAAGGAACTGTGATCATTTTGTCATTTTGAGATTGCACCCAAGTACTGTATTTTGGACTCTTTTGTTGACTATGAGGGCTACTCCATTTCTTCTAAAGGATTCTTGCCCTCAGTAGTAGATGTCATGGTCATCTGAAATAAATCCACCCATTTCTGTCCATTTTAGTTCACTGATTCCTAAAATGTCAATGTTTACTCTTGCCATCTGCTGTTTCTCCACTTCCAATTTGCCTTGATTCACGGACCTAACATTCCAGGTTCCTATGCAACATTGCTGTTTACAGCATCAGAATTTACTTTCACCACCTGACACATCCACAACTGGGTGTTGTTTCCCCTTTGGTTCAGCCTCTTTATTTCTTCTGGAGCTATTTCTCAGTTTTCTCCAGTAGCATAGTGGACACCTACTGAGCTGGGAGGTTCATCTTTCTTTGTCATACCTTTGGCCTTTTCATGCTGTTCATGGGGTTCTCTAAGGCAAGACTGCTGAAGTGGTTTGCAGTTCCCTTCTCCAGTGGACCATGTTTTGTCAGAACTCTCCACCATGACCCATTCATCTTGGGTGGCCCTATACAGCATGGTACCTAGTTTCATTGAGTTAGAATGTAGCCCACCAGGTTCCTCTGTCCATGGAATTTTCCTCGCAAGAATACTTTAGCAATGGGTCATTTCCTCCTCCAGAGAATCTTCCTGACCCAGGGATTGAACCCACATCTTGCTTCTCCTCCATTGGCAGGAGGATGCTTTACCGCTGAGAAGCCCCAAGTGCTATGGACACACACACAAAAAATGGACTGTAGGAGCCTCAGAGAAGGAATGGGACACTAGTTAGGAGACTCTTAAGAGTACTGCAGGTAAAGAGGAAGGCTTTTAAACCAGAGATGTCCAGAAATGGCAAAAAATGGTCATCTTTGGATTGTATGTGAAGGTAGATCCAACAGGATTTTCTAAGAGTGGATATTGGGTGGGAGAGTAAGAGAAAATTCTGTTGACTCCTAGACTTTGAGCTTTGATTCAAGAAATCAGCAGTGTCATCACTGAATGTGGTTCTGGAAACACTACACTCAAGATAAATGAGAAGAAAATTTCTTCCTGAAAGTGCCTCCAGTCTAGTGGCTAACACAAATATATTCACATAATTATAATGCTACTTTGTTGTTATAAACCACTTTGCCTCAGCAAAGTGTTGTGAAAGCACAACCCTAACCAGGGAAGTGAGGAAAGACTTCAAAGCAGAAGTTATCCTGAGCCTGGGCTATCATTCTTCTTGAGTTTGGTATTACATAACTTGAGTCTAGAAAAACAAACTATTATATTCACATGTTTAAAACAATTAGAGGAAATGAAATAAACCAAGCTAGAAGCAAATTTTTGGTCCATTTCAGACCACAGTCATGCATTATTGACCAGAAACAGAAGTTAAAATTAAGTCCCCTTTCCAATGTAAAGCTTTACATATATAGTATTTTTCTTTTTTTTTATTTTTTTTTCCATTTATTTTTATTAGTTGGAGGCTAATTACTTTACAGTATTGTAGTGGTTTTTGTCATACATTGACATGAATCAGCCATGGATTTACATGTATTCCCCGACAAAGGAGGCAAGAATATACAATGGAAAAAAGACAACCTCTTTAACAAGTGGTGCTGGGAAAACTGGTCAACCACTTGTAAAAGAATGAAACTAGAACACTTTCTAACACCATACACAAAAATAAACTCAAAATGGATTAAATATCTAAATGTAAGACCAGAGACTATAAAACTCCTAGAGGAGAACATAGGCAAAACACTCTCCGACATAAATCACAGCAGGATCCTCTATGACCCACCTCCCAGAATATTGGAAATAAAAGCAAAAATAAACATATATAGTATTTTTCATTGCAGGAGCCTTCTTCCTTTATGCTGGATTCGCTTCGGTGGGTCTCCTTTTCATCTACGGCTGTCTTCCTGAGACCAAAGGGAAAAAATTAGAGGAAATTGAATCACTCTTCGACAACAGGCTATGTACATGTGGTGCTTCAGATTCTGATGAAGGGAGATATATTGAATATATTCGGGTAAAGGGAAGTAACTACCATCTTTCTGACAATGATGCTTCTGATGTGGAATAATTATCAGCTGCTTATATATTCAGTCATTTAAAGAAACTTGGGAGAGAAGAACAGCAATTGGTGACCTCACTGCCCTGCTTTTAATCTGGTTCTTTCCACAGTCTAGTTTGAACAACTTCATATCCTAGAATATTTGATTCCAAGGAAGATACCATCACAGTGACATTTTTTTCACACACAGAGATGTAAAAAAATTTACGGAGATTTTAAACTAATAATTATTGAACAAATGTGTGTAATTCCTTCCTGAGATAGTTTGAAATGAATATTGTACCCAGTGAATTCAGTGATATCCTTTTTTCCTAAGACTATATATAATTATTAGTGGCAGTTGAGTCAGTGCTAATCCAGCCAAATCATATATGTATGATATACTTATGACAAAGGATGCTAAAATATGGTCCAAAGGTATTTTCTGTCAAAGCATGGTCTGTTGGCCCTAATTTTTCCTAAGGATGAGGCACTTATCTGTGATCAGCTATTAGAAAAAAATTCCATTTAAGTTTTCAACAAATTCAAAAGTGTCTCCTACAAGGGCACAGCTATCCTTTGTATTCTACATTTTCATTTCTCTCTCCAATTCAAATCTTGAAAATTCTTCAGCAGCTGACTCTGTACAGAATCTTTGGAACATTATAAAAAGCAGGTCTTTTAAGGTTTATTTTCCTACATATTTTTTGCATCAGTTGAGAAGTATACATTTGCACAGATTAGCTAGCAAGTTTTGATAAGTATATTTTATTGCTAGAAAGAAAGAAAAGATTTTTATGGACCTTAAAGATTTTTAACCCTGAGTTAGTCACTTAAGTGTGCAGCTGTAAACACAAAATAGCACTAGATCTTCAACTGTATTTCAGGGTCAGTTTTTGTTCAAGCCAAAATCCCCTGTATTCACAACTTCACTCATCAACTCTGGATTCCTACTATTTGTGCCTTCATTTGTGTTACATAAATAGCTTCTAGCAGACTATTTTCCCCCCTCTTTTAATCAAATAATTTCTGAAACAAGAAAGGAAGGAAGAAAATCAGCAGCAGAAATAACCTTGCTGTTATTTATGTTTGTTTAATTAAGCAGTGAGACTTCTATTTTTCTTAACTTTTTATTAACTCTTCTTAGGGGAATTGTCACATTTTATTACGTAATGATACTTGTCTTTTTTTTTCTTTTTAATTCTAAGAGTATAAACTGGTTTTTATTTTGCACATTTTCTCTGACAT
The DNA here is from genome assembly GCF_023699985.2 of Odocoileus virginianus. Classification (NCBI taxonomy): domain Eukaryota; kingdom Metazoa; phylum Chordata; class Mammalia; order Artiodactyla; family Cervidae; genus Odocoileus; species Odocoileus virginianus. The sequence goes on from NC_069697.1 coordinate 38,110,750, forward strand.
TCTCTTAAAAATAGATACATAGATTTGTCTTTGAGTGTATCCTTTTTCTCATGCTTGACTTGGATTTTTTTCCTTCTTGTCTAAAAACTGGGATTTTCCATTGGAACAGATTAATGGTTCTCATATGTGTCTTTAAGAAATGTTGACTTACTATATTTCTGCAGTATTTTTTCAAAGTATTCATTGGTTTCTATGCTCATTCTTCAGTGAATTCCAATTTTTGCTCATATATTAAGAACTACATAGTACGTACAAAATCACTCACAGAGTACTTAGTTCCAGTGAAAATATGAATGAGTCTTCTGAGGTCAGTTAAGAGTGCAAACATTTGATACATTTTAACATGTCTCTAAACATCTATTAAATTATTCTTTGAAGTGAAAGAGTGACTCCAAATTCAGTATATTTCTGCCAGTCTCCAAGATGGTTTGGTCTCTCTCAAAGTCTGGCTTTAAGAATGTCATAAGAACATTATGACAATTATGACAGCTGAGAATGTAGCCAAAGAGTTCCATTCTCTAAAGCTAAAAATCCTTCCACCAAAAAAGAGTTTTCTCCCTTTGATCATTTCACGTAATTAAAAATGTATATATTTTTGAGAGCTTTTTTCCTTGAATTAGGTGCTCTGACAATTGATTTCTAAGGGGATATTAATTTTGATTTTCCCCAGAAAAGCAGATGTGCTTTAACACAGAAAGTTATTATTCTATTGATATTTCTTATCCCATAAGAAATTTCTTATTTGTATAATATTTCACACAGGTAAAATGAAATGGAAAATGAACTATTGTATGATAAAATCAGAATATAATGTGGAGAAAAAGTATTTAAACCCATAAAGTGATCTCTTTAGAAATTTGTTTTCCTGATTTATCTAACTAATTCCCACAATTCTTCTGTTTATTGTGTACATGGCCTTAACTATATGCTTATACGCAGCTGAGCTGAATGCACAGTAACTTTATTAAAGGAGCAACTGGGCTCTTTATAGCAGAACATGGCCTGTTCTCCCTGGCATAAGTAAATGGTGTTTTCAACTTTATATCCATAAATGCACATAATAACAGGGAAAAATAGCCACAGTTCTTGTCTTCTATTCTCAATTCCTTCTATAAAGGACTACTTGTTATTTATATAGTGATAAAAATAATATTCCATATCTTTGAAGTACAAGACAGAGAGACACAGTATAAGAATTATTTATAATTTTTTAATGACAACTACTTGAAAAGGAACCTTATAAAATTAGGGTATTTTTTTTAGATTCAGTGAACATTTATAGTATATTAAAAATTAAGTATTTGAATTTGAAGGTTTTTTAATATTATGCACCTTCTAAGTTATCAGCATCTTTGGCTACCACTGTCAACTTGAAAACATTCCATTTGAAATATCATCAAATATATATTTTATAGGAAAATTTATATATGCTATGATTTGATCTATCATATTAAAACACATTAAGCATCACACTTTTAGCTGAAATATGTTCCCTTATAAACATGCTATAAAATTAATAGAAGTATATTGTGATTTAGGAAAATATAGGGAAGATGGTCATAGCCTCTACTGAGGCCTAGCTGGATGGCTGGTAAGATATGCACTAGACTTAAGAGAGTATAACATTTCATTTGCATCTGAACACATAGGGCCGAATGTTAAAATCAGATAGATTTTAGAGATTAGGTATTAATATTTTTCTTAAATGTAAAATTCCTGATAATTTTGATTGTTGCACCTTAGTCAATAATTACCCAAAACATGATTTTAATGTATATATAAAAGATCTAAACTAAAATTAGATTAAAAGGTATTATTTCCACTTGAAATTTTATCACCAGTAATATGCAGTAGTTAGTTCCCAGATGGAAAATGCTGAGAGTAATGTTATCAAGTACTTTTCATATTTTTATTTTACCACTGAACCATTTTAGTGTGTAAGAGTCTTAATATTGTTTCTTAAGTTATTCACTCTAAAATGGAAAATCTGCTAAAGTAGAGAATTTAGAAACTGTTTACTATAATTTCAAAATCAGTTATCCAGAGGAAGAATTAACAGAGAAAAATATGTTGATAACTTATCCTTTTGCCTTTATATCAGAAAGTAGAATTGAAATGCATTATAATAATCCACAGATCTTGGAGGAAGGGTATTCTAGAAAATTTTCTTCATGGCATCTAAGAAAATCTCACTAGTCTCATTAGCTTAATGACACTAATATATTTTATAAATGCTGTAATACAGTAAGAGAGGTGGGAGCATTCTTTTGACTTTCTTTCATCAGTAATTAAGAACAATAAAATTAATAACGTGTTTTATTATAATTATTTTACTATTCTCCTAGTTATGAAATCACAAATTACACTAAGCACCTAGCAACTAACATTTATACAGTTGTTGTGTCAGTTTTAAGTTGCCACATTCAGACATTTTCAGTAACTACAAATAAAAAATGACATACCATGCCAGAGGCAGAGAATTCATAATATGTACTTTATACCAAAATGTATTGAGTTTTGGATAAATTGTACAACTTGTGTGTGGCTTCTGCCTATTAAAAGACTCAGAATTGTTCTCTGGATTAATTTTAGCATCCTGTTTTCTGTTGCTTTCTGTTTTCTTAGCCTCATGTACAATAATGTTAACCTAATTTGATGAAGTGATCCAGGTTGTAGCAGCATATCAATTTCAGTATCTTCAGTCCTTCCGGGTGAGCAATATTGCTGCTATTTTCTAGAAATAGCAATCATTTTAAAATGCCAACAGCTAACTGCTCCCAACTCTCTTAAAGATCATCTCTTAGAGAAGGAGATTTTTGTGTGCCAGTAATCATCAGAGAGAGATTTCGTAAGTGTTAATGATGTTCAGAAATACATGAAAAAATTTTATATCATAATTTGCTTGTGAGTGTAAAACAATACAATTCTCATAAGTCTTTACTTTTTATGTATAAAACAGAGTTTGTTACACTTGAGTGATTTGGTCTGTGGAATGTTAAGTATCTATTTTCATTTAGCAGTAATATTCAGCTTTTGATTTTAGACAGTTAAGACTGTGCATTTGATTTTATCATATCAATATAATGAGAAAAAGAAACATAGCTTACAAGTACTAAAAATTAAAAACCACAAATATTTTGTAAAATTTTAGCAAATTTACCATTATTCCATCTCATTTGAAGGTTAAAAAATGAGACTCAACTCTCGCCAAAGTAGAAATTTATGTTCTACATGTCCAAACTGGTTCCTAACAGCTTTTGGACTATATTTCACTTGATGTTATAGTATCTTTTATTTGTACAAACTGTTCAAATTTCTATTTAAAAGCTTTGATATACATCTAGATTAAATGGAAACACAGTTTTGTGCTTTAAAATATGTTTTCAAAATGTATATTTTAATTTCCAAGAGTGCATGTCATATAGTGTTTAATTTCATGTCTTAACAAATCCAATATAAATATTTATTCCTACATGTGACGAGATATCTCTTAAAAGTTTGAATATGTATCATTTCCTTCAAAGTCATTCTAGCTATAGTTGTATCAAAGTATTGTATATTTTATGGAGATTTAATGATGTATATGTAAATGTTTTTTAAGTTATTTTATTGAAGTTCAATCTTTACATAAAATTAAATCTTTTTTTTAAAGTGTCAGTGCCAGAACTGTAAATGAAAATAATCAAATAAAAGTTAAGACAATTCACTACTCATTTATCTTCCTTGTAGGTTTATATTTTAACCAATTATCTTCTTTGGATTTTAGAATCTAGGTTACATAGTAAAAGCATTTACAAAGATTACCTATATCTGTATATTTATGCAATGCTATTCATTTTAATGATATTTTAACTTTAAAAATACTTTAATACCTAAATATTATTGCAAGGAATTATTCTGAATAGCAAATATAAATCTCTAAAATGAAGTACTCAGAAATCCTTGAAGAAATTTCTTACTGTTGTCAGAACCAGACGTTGACATGAAACATTGTGTCAGATTGACAAAAATTATTTGAGGTTGTTGCTTTGTAAATGAAAAAATACCTACTGGATGACCAGTTGACAGTTCTTTTTGGAATTATGTATGCCATTCTCCATTACCATTCTCCCCCTCTGTAGCTTTTATTAGTAAGCATTATATTATTGTTTGACCTGTGTAGCCATTAGACTTACCTCTCCGTAGTCAGGATGTGCCATCTTGAGTCCAACTGTAGACATTTTTGAGGAGATCCTCTGGAGACACTAGATCCACTGTCTCTCAATGGCTTACAGTGGAGTTGCAACTTAAGCAAGGATTCTGATGTCAACAGGAGGTAAGACAAAACTCCTACAGTTAAAATGACCCTTGAAAAGCCCCTAAGTTATGCATAAAGTGTCCACACATCTTAACACCTGAATAGTGCATTTCATATCTGTATCAGTGATCAGCAAAGTCTTCATTTAATTGCCCAGTCTTATTGGAATGCTGTTATCCTTTTATGGGTACTAACACAAGTTCAGAACATTTTGGTGAGTTGCCTAAAATCACACACTAGGAAGTATGTACAAAATTTTTCTGTGCAGTGATTACAGTCTTTCTTTCTTGGTCCTCATTTGGAATGTCTTCTTGTCAGATCAAGGCAGAAAGACTGAAAAACAGACATTGTGTTTTTCCTGTATTAGAATTGAAAGGATGTGAAGGAAAAGAATCAGATACCTCATTTTTAACCCAGACTGTAGACACAAATCTTGAAAACTTGATCTGGGGATTCTTTTCCAAATATGAAGCAGTATTTGGTCCCTAAGCTAAAGAGGTTAAAGTTAATTTTTCAACTATAAGATGATGTGAAAATGATTCATATCAAGTAAAAATTGTACTTTGAATTTTTAATTTTGATATTTTCCTGAACTAACCAGATCTGGTACTATAGTCTCTCCTGTGATTCTAGACAGGACATCAGCCAGAGCTCCCAATCAGCCATGAAATCACCAGGGTAGAAAACTGATACACTTATAACCATCACATAACCACAGAGCCATTCTGTTTTCACTTTCAAAATGGTATTCAATAAATTACATGAGATAATACTTTATTATAATAATAGGCTTTGTGTTAAATGATTGTGCCCAACTATAGGCTAAAGAGCCTAATTCTGAACACATTTCAGGTAGGCTGGGCTAAGCTACAGTTATTACTGACACTAGGTTAGTATTAAGTACATTTTCAGCTTAGAATCGGTTTGTCAGGGTGTAACCCCATCAGAAGTTGAGGAATATCTATATAGTACATTGTTTAAGAGGTCAGGCTGATGCAAATTGCCTATGTTTGGATCCCAGCTTTTCCACTTACTGCCTGGTAACCTAAATTACTGAGTTACTCTATGTTTCACTTTCCTATATATATATAAGTGATGTTACTAACTCCCTCAATATATGTGGCAAGGAGGAGTCACATCAGTTAATCATGTAAAGCACTTAGAGGAGTGGGACATTCCTTAGGGATTGGCTGTTTTTAGTATCATCATCCTTATGCTATCCCTAATGCTGCTAAGACCATGATATGCATATAAATTCCCTTCCTTGGGAATAATTACTAGGGGCAGGAGTACATGGGCTTCTTTGACATGTATCATGCAGGCTGTGTGAGTGCAGCAACCAGAATTCTGCTGACCAGAATGGTTTAAGCTGACTTTGCTGACTAGCCTGATACCCCTCTTCCTTTCTCTATCTCTTCTGTGAGTGTCCACATAAATGGCACAGTGGATGAGAAGTACAGCCTTCTCATATTCTTCAGATTAACAGGATGCAACATGCAGTTGCTATTGATGTGATCTCCCAGCCATGAAAAAAATTTTAACCTCTCAGTTAATTATCATTTAAATTCCTTTCTGCATTTAAAATATAATTTTTAAATTTTAAATTTAAAATTTCAATTTAAAAATTTTTTAATTTAAAACAATTTTAAAACTTAAAATATAATTTTAAAATTTTGAAATCTTCTCCAACTGACAATAGACACTAACCCTTCACCAATAGGCTATATTGAAATTAAGCTCATACTATTACTGATGCTATCAATTTAATATGGAACATTGAAGGTATTTTTACCTCTAATGTTTTATGTACTTTTCCCCTAAAGTTACAAAAATTAATTCCAGATGGTCACCATGCAGAGGAAGTAATTTTTTTACGTGAAAGAAAATATTGGCATGCTTTATTTTATCAAATAAATGTTAAAAGATAGATTTTATAGAGCAGCATCTCTCAAATTGTTGTCCCCAGGCTAGTCGTGCAGGCATCACCAGTGAATTTATTTAAAATGCAAATCTGTGGGCCTCACCCAACCTACTGAACCAGAATCTCTGAAGATGTAGCCCAGGAAACTTTTAAAATATAATTGACATATATAACACTGTGTAAGTTTAAGGTATACAAGGTATTGATTTGATACATTTATACATTGCTATAGAATTACTACCATAGCATTATCTAGTACGTCTATTATATCGCATAACTATCATTTCTTTTTTTGTTGTGAAACAAGATCCAGTCTCTTAGCAACTTTGAATTTATAATACAGCACTGTTATCTGGAAAGCTCACCAGGACTTGTTTCTTTGTACCAAGTTTGTACCCTTAATCATCTCCCCAGTTCCTCCAACCCCCAGCCTGCTAAGCACTATTCTACTCTCTATTTTTACAAGTTCAGCTCTTTTAGACAAGGAAACTATATTTTAACAAACTCTCCAGGCAGTTCTTAAGAAGTGATATGGGAACCACTGAATTAGAATTTTGAAATTGTCACTTTAAAAAGGAGTCGGAAGTATGTTCTTTCAAATAGTAAGCTCATCTACTGAAAATTGAACTGATTGAGTGGACTTATCTTCAAGTTACTTAGGAATTCATAAAGCTGTCACTTCCACCTCAGGGGTGTTGCACATGGTGTTACCTTTGCCTGGTCACCCTATTTGTGCACCTGTTTCTTTCTTGTTATTCAAATATCAGCTCAGAGTCATCTCTGTGGCCTACCTTGATTATGCAACTTAATTACTCCCTTCCTCCCCCAGTATATTACCAGGTAACCTTGTTTTATTTTCTTTTTAGTACTATCACTACTTGAAAATTATTTTTATTTCTTGTCTGTTTATTCCACTAGAATATATACAACATGAGAGCAGAGAATTTTTATTATTTACTGCTGACTCTCCAGCACCTCATATAATGCCTACCATATAGTATGTGCTCAATAAATATTTGAAGAATAAGTGGATGCATGCATCACAGGTGCTTCTGTGGTCCATGAAAGAAGAGAGGAAACTTTTTATAGGCTAGAAAAATGATTAAAATGACACCATGACACCAGGCCAATATCAAAAAGCATGCTTTGAAGACTAACTTTTGTATGGGAAAGTTATTTTAACCAAACAGCAAGTTCCATGTGGTATATGAATATATGTGTATTCACATAAACACATTTGTATGATAAATTTTGTTATAATTCCTATTTAAAAAGGATAACTAATAACAAAAGTTATTAAATATTAGGATAGTAAGCTTGGAGTGTTATTTGCATGATTTATAGTAAATTAATCTACTTATACATTTTGTTTATAGATAACAACTCACTATATGCCAGATACTTTATAAATAACATCATTTTATTCTATCTTCACAGAAGTCCTATACAAAAAGGACTATTATTACCACTACTTTATAGATGAGGAAATAGTTGAGTTACAGGAAGTATAGTAACATATTCAGTAGCATAACTTGTAGAGTCTGTACTTAGACCCAGGTCAATTTCTGTCACTATTGTGTTTTGTTTTTTACAATGAGCTTTATCATGGAAAAATTGAAACCTGTCACTAAATGAAAATTTTTGTACTATTTTCTTCCTACAGGGTACTAGTTATGGATTTAGAAACTAAACCATAACCAAAGGGTAAAGCTTAACAGTGTAATTTAGAGTCAGATGTGAAAGGATTCCCTGGTGGCGCACTGGTAAAGAATCTACCAGCAGGGAAAGACTACCCACTCCAGTATTCTTGCCTGGATAATTCCATGGACAGAGGAGCCTGGCAGGCTAAGTCCATGGGGTTGCAAAGAGTTGGAAACGACTGAGCAACTTTCACTTTAACTTAAGTAAAAAATGGTCAGTAACTTCTGAAAACATGCCTGAATTTATATTTATAAATTAACCCTGAGAATCCTAGTAAGTTTCCTTGCTATAAAGTCTTCTCTGTCTGAAATGAATATAGCTACTCCAGCATTTTAATTAGTGTTTTAGCTTGTTATATCTTGCTCTGTCCCTTTGCTTTTAATGTATATGTTTTATATTTAAAGTAGGTTTCTTGAAGGCAATGCATAGTTGGGTATTGTTTTTTGGTTTTTTTTGGGGGGGGTATTGTTTTATGATCCATTGTGACAATCCATTTTTTAATTGATGTATTTAAACCATTAACATTTAAAGCGATGTAGTATCTATCATATTTCCTACTATTTTCTATTTGTTGCCCTTGTTCTGTATTTCTATGTTTTCCACTTTTTATGCCCTTTGTGATTTTAATTGAACATATTATATATATGACTCCTTTCCTCTTTATACAATCATATCAATTATATTTTTTTTCTCATCCTTTAGAGTGATTTCCCTAGAGTTTCCAATATGTATATGCAACTTATGTATGTAAGTTATGTATTACATGTGTATATGTAATACAAGTCCACTTCAAATAACACTATACTCCTTCACAAGTAATACAAGTACCATATAGTAACAAAATATTCCTAATTTCTCACTTCTGTTCCTTTTATCTCTGCTCTCATTCATTTCATTTCTACATAAGCTATTTATTGAATGCGATGTTTCCATTACTATTCTGAATAAACTATTTACACAATTATGGATACGAAAAATAAAGGTTTTTAATTTACCTTCACTTGTCCCTTTTGTGTTGCTGTTCTCCTCGTACAGACCCAAGATTCTGACGTACATAATATTCTTTCTCTCTGAAGAACTTCTTTTAACATTTCTTGCAAGCTAGATCATATAGCAACAAATTCCCTCAATTTTTATCTGAGAAAGTCTATTTCTTTTTCACTCTTAAAGGATAATTTTACAAGACGTAGAATTCAAGGTTGGTTGTTTTTTTTTTTTTCTCTCAATGCTTTAAACATTACCACTCCACTCTCTTCCTGCTTATCTGGTTTCTAAGCTATCAGATGTAATTCTAATATTTTCTCCTCTATAAATAAGGTTTTTTTTTTTCCTTCTGGTTTTCTTAAAGATTTTTTCTTTATTTTTGATTTTCTGCAGTTTGAATATACCTGCCTAAGTGTAGGATTTTCTGGCATTTATCTGAGCTTCCTAGATCATTGATCTGTTATCCAGTATAAATTTAAGGAAATTTTCAGTCATTATTGCTTCAAATATTTCTTCTGTTTCTTTCTTCTACTTCTGATATTTCCATTACATGAATGTTACACCTTTTGGAATTGTTCCACCATTTTTGAAATTCCCACATAGCTCAGTGATAAAGAATCCACCAATGGAGGAGATGCACAATTCTTGGATATTCTGTTCATTTTGTAAGCCCTTTTCCCCCTTTAATTTAGTTTTGAAAGTTCCTATTGACATAATCTGAAGTTCAAGGATTTTTTTCCTGAGTAGTGTGCAGTCCAGTAGTGAACCCATCAAAGTCAGTCTTCGTTTCTGTTAAAATGTTTTTGGTCTTTAGTGTTTCCTTTAAATTCTTTCTTAGAACTCCCTGCTTAACATTACTCCTCCATTCTTGCATGTTGTCTGCTTTTCCCATTAGAGCCTTTAGCGTATTAATTATAGTCAAATTCTCACTTTGATAATTTCAACATCCTTGGCATATTTGAATCTGATTCAGATGCTTGTTCTGTCTCTTCACACTGTGCTTTTTGCCTTGTAATATGCCTTGTAATTTTTTTTGTTGAAAGCTGGTTATGCTGTACTAGATAAAAGGAACTCCAGTAAATGAGCCGTTAGTGATACAGTAATAGGGTGTGGGTAGAAAGAAAGTTCTATAGTCCAATGATCAGGTCTCAGTATTTAGTGAACCTGTGTCCCTGGGCTATGAATTCTTCACAATTCTCAGTTTTTTTCTTCCCTTAGGTGAAACAAAATATCTATAGGGAATTAGCGAGGGTTATTTCCCTTCCTCCAGATCAGTTAGACTCCAGTAAAGTCCCAGCAGGTAGTAATTTTCTATTGACCTTGTTAAGAACAGAATGCTCTGGTCTATTTCAAAATGATTCCTTTTTCTTCCTCCTGTCAGAAGCCTGAGAGAATGTTTCCCAATCTCCACTGTCAGAACTTGTTAGTACCCTTAGAAATAAAGCTCAAAAAATTGTACGGGAGCCTCAGTATGACTGTGACCTCCTGTAATTTTTAAGTCTTGAACTTTTCCACACTGAGCTTCCATAAATTACAATTTAGTTTTGTCACCCTGGCACTGGTTTCCATAGAGTTTCTGTCTTGAGTAAGTTGTGATTCTCTGTGTCCTCCTGTCTCCAGCTTTGCTGATTTTCAGTTGTCCAGTCACGTCTGACTCTTTGTGACCCCATGGCCTGCAGCATACCAGGCCTCCCTGTCCCTCACCTGTCTCCACTTCATGGGGCAGCAGTTTGTCCTGTGGCTTCCCTGATGGCTCGGTGGGTAAAGAACCCACCTACAGTGCAGGAGACACAGGTTTGATCCCTGGGTCAGGAAGATCCCTGAGGTAGGAAATGGCAACCCACTCCAATATTCTTGCCTGAAAAATCCCATGGACAGAGGAGGCTGGTGGGCAACAGTCCATGGGGTCATAAAGAGCTGGACACGACTGAGTTCTCATGCTGCTGCTGCTGCTAAGTCATTTCAGTTGTGTCTCACTCTGGGCGACCCCCATAGACGGCAGCCCACCAGGCTCCCCCATCCCTGGGATTCTCCAGGCAAGAACACTGGAGTGGGTTGCCATTTCCTTCTCCAATGAATGTATACATGCTAAGTTGCTTCAGTCGTGTCCAACTCTGTGCTACCCTATGGACAGCAGCCCACCAGGCTCCTCTGTCCATAGGAATCTCTAGGCAAGAATATTGGAGTGGGTTGCCATTTCCTTCTCCAGGAGATCTTCCTGACCCAGGGATTGAACCCAGATCTCCCGCATTGTAGACAGACACTTTACTGTCTGAGCCACCAGGAAAGTCCTTACATGCCAGACTATGAGCCTAATAAGCTTTCTCAGCCCTATAATATACAATTAGAAAAACTCCAGCTGACTTAGACATAATACCTTTTTATACACTTTAAGAGACCTGTTTTATACAAGGAGAAACCACTGGACAAGTGAGTGACCAGAAGATACTGAAGCCTCCTCAGGGGTGGTCACAGGCAGCGAGCTCCCTGAACTCCCAGACAGCTATAATTTTAGAAACCAAAAATAAATATATTAACTCTATTTTTGAGATTTAATCAGAAACCTCAGGTACCCTGAAGGTGTCAACAGAGAAGACCTCAAATTACTAGATGATGGAACTCATTTATGAATGCACTTTATAAACATAGTATAGATATAACTTCCAGTTATGTGACCTCTTTATCTGTATTTAAAAAAAATCTCTAATTGTGGGAAGAAATCCAAGAAAGTGGCCTCTTATGAAAAAGCATCCAGCTAAACAAGAAAAGGAAACATTAACAGTCACTGTACTATATACCATCTCTCCATACCCCAAGAGCTACGAAATGAATCGTGACAAAATTCCTCTGTCCTCAGTGATACTGATTCTCCTCAGCAAAATGAAGATATAACATTCTAATCATATTTCACAATAAGATGGTGATTAAACTGATTGAATTCTATTCAAATGATTATATGTCTCCAGGATTATAGTAGGTCCTGTGTAAGCTATTCTTATAAAGGAGAGGATGTGACCCATGAGAAACTTAAGGTCAAGTTGGAATGACAGAAAAGGAGACATGTAAATCCAATGAAAATTATAAAGGCATAAGAAAAAATTTTCCAGGGAGAACTATAGAAATTAATTCTAATTAAATTAAGAAAACTTGAAGAGCTTTCTATAAATTACAGATGTTTTAAAATGTAAAGGAACATGCTAACAACTATTAAAGGGGAAATTGATGGTAACACAATGATAGTGGGGGGACTTTAATACCCCACTCACACAATGGACAAATCATCCAGAAAGAAAATTAACAAGGAAAAGAACTTTATATGATACATTGGACTAGTTAGACCTAATTGATATCTACAGGGCATTTCACTCAAAAATGATGGATCTCACCTTTTTTCAAGTGCATATGGAACATTCTCCAGGATACATCACATCCTGGGCCACAAATCAAGCCTTGGTAAATTGTAAAAAATTGAAATCATTTCAAGCAACTTTTCTAATCACAATGCAGTAAGATTAGATATCAACTACAGGAAAAAAATTATAAAAAACACAAACATATGGAGGCTAAACAACATGCATGCCTCTGAATAACCAACAGATCACTGAAGAAATCAAAAAGGAAATCAAAATATGCATAGAAATGAATGATAATGAAAACATGACAATCCTTGGAATTGAGTAAAAGTAATGCTAAGAGGGAAGTTCATAGCAATATAAGCCTACCTCAAGAAATGAGAAAAACATCAACAACCTAAACTTACACCTAAAGCAACTAGGAAAACAAGAACAAGAAAACAAAAAGTTAGTAGAAGGAAATGAATCATAAAAATCAAAGCAGAAATAAGTGAAAAACAAATGAAGGGGATGATAGCAAAGATCCACAAAACTAAAAGCTGGTTATTTGAGAAGGTAAATAAAACAGAAAAACTCTTAGCCTAACTCACCAAGGGAAAAAAAGGAGATGATTCAAATCAATAAAATTAGAAATGAAAATGGAGAAATTAGAACAGATAACAGAAATACAAACAATCATAAGAGACTACTATGAGCAATGATATGCCAATAAAATGGACAACTTGGAAGAAATGGACAAGTTCTTAGAAAAGTATAACCTTCCAAAACTGAACCAGGAAGAAATAGAAAATTTGAACGGACCAATCATAAGCATGGAAATCAAAACTGTAGTCAAAAATCTTCCAACAAACAAAATCCCAAGAGATGGCTTCACAGGTGAATTCTACAAAAAATTTAGAGAAGAGCTAGTACCTATCCTACTTAACTCTCAGAAAACTTCAGAGGAGGGAAAACTTCCAAATTCATTCTATGAGGCCACCATCACCCTGATACAAAAACCAGACAAAGATGCCACAAAAAAGAGAAACTACAAGCCATTATCACTGATGAACATAGATGCAAAAATTCTAAACAAAATTCTAGCAAAAGGAATCCAACAACATATTAAAAAGATCAAACATCATGATCAAGTGGGCTTTATTCCAGAGATGCAAGGATCCTTCAATATTCGCAAATCAATCAGTATGCTCAAACCCGGGTCTACTGAATTGCAGGCAGATTCTTTACCAACTGAGCTACTAGGGAAGCCAGCTTAATCAATGTGATACACCATGTTAACAAACTGAAAGATAAAAACCATATGATTATTTCAATAGATGCAGAGAAAGCCTTTGACAAAATTCAACTCCAATTTATGGTAAACACTCTCCAGAAAGTTGGCATAGAAGGAACATACCTCAACATAATAAAAGCCATATATGACAAACTCAAAGCAAACATTATCCTCAATGAAGAAAAATTGAAAGCATTTCCTCTAATATTCAGTTCAGTTCCGTTCAGTTCAGTCGCTCAGTCGTGTCTGACTCTTTGCGACCCCATGAATTGCTGCATGCCAGGCCTCCCTGTCCATCACCAACTCCCGGGGTTTACTCAAACTCATGCCCATCGAGTCGGTGACGTCATCCAGCCATCTCATCCTCTGTCGTCCCCATCTCCTTCTGCCCCCCAATCCCTCCCAGCATAAGGGTGTTTTCCAATGAGTCAACTCTTCACATGAGGTGGCCAAAGTTTTGGAGTTTCAGCCTCAGCATCAGTCCTTCCAGTGAACACCCGGGACTAATCTCCTTTAGGATGGACTGGTTGGATCTCCTTGCAGTCCAAGGGACTCTCAAGAGTGTTCAACACCACAGTTCAAAAGCATCAATTTTTCGGCGCTCAGCTTTCTTCATAGTCCAACCCTCACATCCATACATGACCACTGGAAAAACCATAGCCTTGACTAGATGGACCTTTGTTGGCAAAGTAATGTCTCTGCTTTTTAATATGCTATCTAGGTTGGTCATAACTTTTCTTCCAAGGAGTAAGCGTCTTTTAATTTCATGGCTGCAATCACCTAGGAAGTGCTAATTTTGAAGGTGCCCACTCTCACCACTACTATTGAGCATAGTTTTGGAAGTCCTAGCCACAGCAATAAGAGTAGAAAAAACGAAAAAGAAATCCAGATTGGAAAAGAAGAAGTAAAACTCACTGATTGAAGATGTCTGATCCTCTACCTACAAAACGCTAAAGATGCCACCAGAAAATTACTAATCAATGAATGTAGTAAAGTCACAGGATATAAAATTAACAAACAGAAATCCCTTTCATTCCAATATTCTAACAAGGAAAAATCAGAAAGAGAAATTAAGGAAGCAATCCCATTCACTATTGCAATGAAAAAAATAAAATACTTAGGAATAAACTTACCTAAAGAAACAAAAGACCTGTATACAGAAAACTATAAAACACTGATGAAAGAAATCAAAGATGACACAGATAGATGGAGAAATATACCATGTTCTTGGATTGGAAGAATCAATATAATGAAAATGAGCATACAACCAAAGCAATCTTTATATTCAATGCAAGTCCTATCAAACTACCAATGGTATTTTTCACAGAAGGAGAACAAATAATTTCACAATTTGGATGGAAACACAAAAGACCCTGAATAGCCAAAGAATCTTGAGAAAGAAGAATAGAACTGGAGGAATCAACCTTCCCTACTTCAGACTATACCACAAGGGTTTAGTCATCAAGACAGTATGATACTGCTACAAGGAAATATAGATCAATGGAACAAAATAGAAAGCCCAGAGATAAATTCACACACCTATGGATACTGTAACTTTTACAAAGGAGGCAAAAATATACAATGGAGATAAGAAAGTTTCTTAAACAAGTGGTGCTGGAAAATTTGTCAACTACATGCCAAAGAATGAAACTAGAACATTTTATAACACCATACACAAAAATAAACTCAAATTGGAATAAAGACCTTAATCGTAAGACCAGAAAATATAAGACTCTTAGAAGAAGACATAGGCAGAACACTCTCCAACATAAAGCACAGCAAGATCCTCTATGACCCAAATCCCAGAGTAGTGGAAATGAAAACAAAAATAAACAAATGGGACTTAGTTAAAATTATAAGATTTTGCACAAAAAAGGAAACCATAAACAAGGTGAAAAGACAGCCCTCAGAATGGGAGAAAATAACAGCAAACAAAACAACTGACAAAGAATTAATCTCCAAAATATGCAAACAGTTCATGCACCTCAATACCAGAAAAATGAACAAACCAAGTGGGCAAAAGACATAAACAGACATTTCTCCAAAGAAGACATACAGATGACTAAAAAACACAGGAAAATATGCTCAGCATCACTCATTATTAGAGAAATGCATATCAAAACCACAATGAGGTATCATCTCACACCAGCCAGAATGGCCACCAACAAGAAGTCTACAAAGAATAAGTGCTGGAGAGTGTGTGGAGAAAATGGAACCCTCTTACACTATTGGTGGGAATGCAAACTGGCACAGTCACTATGGAAAACAGTGTGGAAATTCCTTAAAAACTGGTAATAGAACTGCCATATGACCCAAAAATACCACTGCTGAGCATATAATCTGAGGAAACCAGAACTGAAAGAGATACATGAACCAATGCTCATTGTAGCACTATTTACAATAATTAGAACATGGAAACAACCTAGATGTATATCAGCATATGAATGAATAAAGAAGTTTTGGTACATATACACAATAGAAGATTACTCAGCTATAAAAAGGAATGCAATTTGAGTCAGTTCTAATGAAGTGGATGAACCTAGAACCTATTATACAGAGTGAGGTAAGTCAGAAAGAGAAAGACAAATATTGTATATCAATGCATATATATGGAATTTAGAAAGATAGTACAGCTATCCTTCATGCAGGGCAGCAACAAAGACACAGACTGAAGAACAGACTTTTGGACTCAGTGGGAGAAGGTGAGGGTGGGGTGATCTGAGAGAATAGCATTGAAACATATACATTACTGTATGTGAAATAGATTACTGGCATGAGTTCGATGCATGAAGCAGGGCACCCAAAGACAATGCTCTGGACAACCTAGGGGGACAGGGTGCAGAGGGAGGTGGGAGAGGGGTTCAGAATGCAAGGGACAGTGTATACTTATGGGCAATTCATGTTGATGTAAGGCAAAAATCATCACAATATTGTAATTATCCTCCAATTAAAATAAATTAATTTTTTCAAAAAAATGTAAAGGGGCACTTTTCTTCATGAAATAACTACTCATGTTACATTAAGATTTTAGCTCATTCAGACAACATAAACCAGATTTTTTTAACACGGCTTTAATTTTATTACAAAAGAATCAGTGAATAGTGAATTTTGACCATTATCACTTAGCTTGAAGGAAGAAAAAAAAATTTTTTTTTTTTTTTGCGAACATAAAATATTACCTTTTAAAAAACCAAGAAAATTTGGGGGGGGGGACAGTCATAAGATGGCAGAGGAATAGGACAGGGATACCAATTTCTCCCATACAAATCCACTGAAAGATCATATGAAGGCTGAGAAAATTCCACAAAACAACTTCTGAACACTGAAGATAGGATAAGTGAGGTGGAAGATAGAATGGTGGAAATAAATGAAGCAGAGAGGAAAATGAAAAAAGAATTAAAAGAAATGAGGACAACCTCAGAGACCTCTGGGACAATGTCAAATGCCCCAACATTCAAATCATAGGCATCTCACAAGAAGACAAAAAGAAAGTCCATGAGAAAATACTTGAGGAGATAATAGTTGAAAAAGTCCCTAAAATGGGGAAGGAAATAGCCACTCAGGTCCAAGAAACCCATAGACTCCCAAACAGGATAAACCCAAGGCAAAACACCCCAAGACACATATTAATCAAATTAATGAATATCAAAGACAAAGAACAAATATTAAAAGCAGCAAGGGAAAAACAACAAACACACAAGGAGATTCCCATGAGGATAACAGCTGATCTTACAATAGAAACTCTTCAGGCCAGAAGGGAATGGCAGGACATACTTAGTGATGAAAGAGAAAAACCTACAACCCAGATTACTGTACCCAACAAGGATCTCATTCAAATATGAAGGAGAAATCAAAAGCTTTACAGACAAGAAAAAGCTGAGAGAATTCAGCACCAACAAACCAGCTTTTCATCAGATGCTAAAGGATCTTCTCTAGACAGGAAACACAGAAAAGGTATATAAACTCGAACCCAAAATGACAAAATAAATGGTAACAGGATCATACTTATCAATAATTACCTTAAATGTAAATGGCTTGAATGCTCCAACCAAAAGACAAAGACTCGCTGAATGGATACAAAAACAAGACCCCTATATATGCTGTCTACAAGAGACCCACCTCAAAACAAGGGACACATACAAACTGAAAATGAAGGGCTGGAAAAAGATATTTCATGCAAATGGAGACCAAAAGAAAGCAGGAGTAGCATTACTTATATCAGATAAAATAGACTTTGAAATAAAAGCTCTGAAAAGAGACAAAGAAGGACACTACATAATGATCAAAGGATCAATCCAAGAAGAAGATATAACAATTATAAATATATATGCACCCAACATACGAACACTGCAATATGTAAGGCAAATGCTAACAAGTATGAAACGGGAAATTAACAGTAACACAATAATAGTGGGAGACTTTAATATCTCACTCACACCTATGGCTAGATCAACTAAACAGAAAATTAGCAAGGAAACACAAACCTTATATGATACAGTGGACCAGTTAGACCTAATTGATCTCTATAGGACATTTCACCCCATAACAATGAATTTCACCTTTTTCTCAAGTGCACATGAAACCTTCTCCAGGATAGATCACATCCTAGGGCATAAATCTAGCCTTAGTAAATTCAAAAAAATTGAAGTCATTCCAAGCGTCTTTTCTGATTACAATGTGGTAAGATTAGATGTCAACTACAGGAAGAAAACTATTAAAAATACAAACATATGGAGGCTAAATAACATGCTTCTGAATAACCAACAAATCACAGAAGAAATCAAAAAGAAATCAAAATATATATAAAAATGAATGAAAACACATCAACCCAAAACCTATGAGATTCAGTAAAAGCAGTGATAAGAAGAAGGTTCATAGCAATACAATCCTACCTCAAAAAACAAGAGAAAAATCAAATAAATAACCTAACTCTACACCTAATGCAACTAGAAAAAGAAGAAATGAAGAACCCCAGGGTTAGTAGAAAGAAAGAAATCATAAAAATTAGGGCAGAAACAAATTAAAAAGGAACAAAGGAGACCATAGCAAAAATCAACAAAGTGAAAAGCTGGTTCTTCAAAAGATAAATAAAACAAACCATTAGCCAGACTCATCAAGAAAAAAAAAAAGAATCAAGTCAACAAAATTAGAAACAAAAATGGAGAAATCACAACAGAAAACACAGAAATACAAAGGATCATAAGAGACTACTGTCAGCAACTATATGCCAATAAAATGGACAAATTGGAAGAAATGGACAAATTCTTAGGAAAGTATAACTTTCCAAACTGAACCAGGAAGAAATAGAAAATCTTAACAGACTCACAACAAGCATGGAAATCGAAACTGTAATCAGAAATCTTCCAGCAAACAAAAGCCCGGGACCAGATGGCTTCACAGCTGAATTCTACCAAAAATTCAGAGAAGACCTAACACCTATTCTTCAAGATTGCTGGGAGAAAAATCAATAACTTGATATGCAGATGACACCACCCTTATGGCAGAAAGTGAAGAGGAACTAAAAAGCCTCTTGATGAAAGTGAAAGATGAGAGTGAAAAGTTGGCTTAAAGCTTAACATTCAGAAAACTAAGATCATGGCATCTGGTCCCACCACCTCATGGGAAATAGATGGGGAGACAGTGGAAACAGTGTCAGTCTTTATTTTGGGGGGCTCCAAAATCACTGCAGATGGTGACTGCAGCAATGAAATAAAAAGATGCTTACTCCTTGAAAGGAAAGTTATGACCAACCTAGATAGCATATTATAAAGCAGAGACATTACTTTGCCAACAAAGGTCCGTCTGGTCAAGGCTATGGTTTTTCCAATGGTCATGTATGGTTGTGAGAGTTGGACTGTGAAGAAAGCTGAGTGCCGAAGAATTGATACTTTTGAACTGTGGTGTTGGAGAAGACTCTTGAGAGTCCCTTGGGCTGCAGGGAGATCCAACCAGTACATCCTAAAGGATCAGCCCTGGGTGTTCATTGGAAGGACTGATGCTGAAGGTGAAACTCCAATACTTTGGCCACATAATGTGAAGAGTTGACTCATTGCAAAAGACCCTGATTCTGGGAGGGATTGGGGGCAGGAGGAGAAGGGGACGACAGTGGATGAGATGGTTGGGTGACATCACTGACTCAATGTGCATGGGTTTGGGTGGACTCCGGGAGTTGGTGATGGGCAGGAAGACCTGGCGTGCTGTGATTCATGGGGTCGCAGAGAGTTGGACACAACTGAGTAACTGAACTGAACTGAACTGAACACCTATCCTACTCAAACTCTTCCAGAAAGTTGCAGAGGAAGGTAAGCTTCCTTACTCATTCTATGAGGCCACCATCACCCTGATACAAAAACCAGACAAAGATACCACAAAAAAAGAGAACTACAGGCCAATATCACTGATGAACATATATGCAAAAATCCGTAACAAAATTCTAGCAAACAGAATCCAACAGCATATTTAAAAAAAGATCATACATCATGACCATGTGGGCTTTATCCCAGGGATGCAAGGATTCTTCAATCTTCACAAATCAATCAGTGTGAAAGACCACATTAACAAATTGAAAGGTAAAACCATATGATTATCTCAATAGATGCAGAGAAAGCCTTTGAGAAAATTCAACATCCATTTATGATAAAAACCCTCCAGAAAGCAGGCATAGAAAGAACATACCTCAATACAATAAAAGCCATACATGATAAATCCACAGCAAACATTATCCTCAATGGTGAAAAATTGAAAGCATTTCCCCTTAAATCAGGAACAAGACAAGGGTTCCCACTCTCACCACTACTATTCAACATAGTTTTGGAAATTTTAGCCACAGCAATCAGAGAAAAAAGGAAATACAAGGAATCCAGATTGGAAAAGAAGTAAAACTGTCACTGTTTGCAGATGACATGATCCGCTACATAGAAAACCCTAAAGAGTCCACCAGATAATTACTACAGCTAAAGCCTCAAGTAGCCAAAGCAATCTTGAGAAAGAAGAAAGGAACTGAAGGAATCAACCTGCCTGACTTCAGACTATACTACAAAGCTACAATCATCAAGACAGTATGGTACTGGCACAAAGACAGAAATATAGATCAATGGAACAAAATAGAAAACCCAGAGATAAATCCATGCACCTATGGACACCTTATCTTTGACAAAGGAGGCAAGAATATGCAATGGAGAAAAGACAATCTCTTTAACAAGTGGTGCTGGGAAAACTGGTCAGCCACTTGTAAAAGAATGAAACTAGAACACTTTCTAACACCATACACAAAAATAAACTCAAAATGGATTAAAGATCTAAATGTAAGACCAAAACCTATAAACTCCTAGCAGAAAACATAAGCAAAACACTCTCTGACATAAATCACAGTAGGATCCTCTATGACCCACCTCCCAGAGTAATGAAAATAAAAGCAAAAATAAACAAATGGGCCCTAATTAAACGTAAAAGCCTATGCACAACGAAGGAAATTATAAATAAGGTGAAAAGACAGCCTTCAGAATGGAGAAAACAATAGCAAACAAAGCAACTAACAAAGAATTAATCTCAAAAATATACAAGCAGCTCCTGCAGCTCAATTCCAGAAAAATAAATGACCCAATCAAAAAATGGGCCAAAGAACTAAACAGATATTTCCCCAAAGAAGACTTATAGATGGCTAACAAACACATGAAAAGATGCTCAGCATCACTCATTATCAGGGAAATGCAAATCAAAACCACAGTGAGGTACCATCTCACACCAGTCAGAATGGCTGCTATGAAAAAGTCTACAAGAATAAATACTGAAGAGGATGCAGAGAAAAGGGAACCCTCTTACACTGTGTGAATGCAAACTAGTACAACCACTATGGAGAACAGCATGGAGTTTCCTTAAAAAACTCGAAATAGAACTGCCATATGACCCAGCAATCCCACTGCTGGGCATACACACCAAGGAAACCAGAATTGAAAGAGATACGTGTACTCCAACGTTCATCACAGCATGCTTATACGTGTACTCCAACGTTCATCACAGCACTGCTTACAATAGCCAGGACATGGAAACAACCTAGATGTCCATCAGCAGATGAATGGATAAGAAAGCTGTGGTACATAAACACAATGGAATATTACTCGGCCATTAAAAATACATTTGAATCACTTCTAATGAGGTGGGTGAAACTAGAGCCTATTATACAGTGAAGTAAGTCATAAAGAAAAACACCAATACAGTATACTAACACATATATATGGAATTTAGGAAGATGGAAATGATGACCCTATATGCAAGAGAGCAAAAGAGACACAGATGTGCAGAACAGAATTTTGGACTCTGTGTAAGAAGGCAAGGGTGCAATGATTTGACAGAATAGCACTGAAACATGTATATTATCATATGTGAAACAGATTGCCAGCTCAGGTTACATGCATGAGACAGGGTGCTCAGGGCTGGTGCAGTGGGATGACCCTGAGGGATGGGATAGGGAGGGAAGAGGGAGGGATGTTCAGGATGGGGAACAAATGTACACCCATGGCTGATTCACATCAATGTATGGCAAAAACCACTATAATACTGTAAAGTAATTAGCCTCCAATTAAAATGAATAAATTAAAAAAAAAACAAGAAAATTGTATTTTCTTATCAGATATAGCTATTTCCACTCCAAATCTCATATTTTTTTTCTTTTTTACTATAGCATTTCTACAGGAAAGCAAGAGCCTCACTGATTCTATCTGGGAATTTTTATTTCTGACCACAAGTTATCTTTGCATGTGAACCCATTATGCAAACTTAAGGAAACCTTAATATTTTCACTTTTGCTTGACAAAATGACCCTCCCCAAAATAAAAATAAAACTAACAGACCAAAAAAGCCATTAAAAATTGCAACACACTGTTTCAGTGAAAGATGAATACCTATCTCCTATTAATTTGATACATTTTGAAAAACTATAGTTCACCTATATTCTCATTCCTATTTCCAATTTCACCATAGGACATCTACCATAGGAATTCACTATAGGAAATTAAATTGGCAGAAAAATTATTTAAAGCAATTTTGGCTGAAAACACTCCTAATCTGTGAAAGTGAAAAGATATCTAGGTCCAGGAAGCAAACAAAATTTCAAACAAGATGAAACAAATGAGATCCACACCTAAAAACGTAATTAAAATGTTGAATATTAAAGCTAAAGGAAAAAAATCTAAGCATAGCAAGAGGAAAAAACAACCAGTTGTACAAGGGAACCGCTGAGTTTTCTTCAGCAGGAACTTCACAGGACAAAAGACAGAAAGGAAAAAGCTTCAACCAAGAATACTCTATAAAGCTAGGTTATCACACAGAGTTGAATGAAAGACAGAGTTTCCCGGACAAGCAAAACCGAGAGGAGTTCATTACTACTAAACCAGACTTAAAAGAAATGTTAAAGGGACTTCTGTAAGCTGCAACAAAAGGCTATAACTAGTAATAAGAAATTCTATGGATAAAAAAACTGTAAACAGTAAACACAAATATACTAAATGTAGTGAATTAATACGTCAAAAATTATTCCACATATTGCAGTGAAATTCAATAAAACCTTCTCAGTTCAGTTCAGTCGCTTACTCATGTCCAACTCTTTGTGGCCACATGGACTGCAGCACACCAGGCTTCCCTGTCCATCACCAACACCCAGAGCTTGCTCAAAATCATGTCCATCAAGTCCGTGATGCCATCCAACCATCTCATCTTCTGTCGCCCCCTTCTCCTCCTGCTGTCAATCTGTCCCAGCATTAGGGTTGTTCCCAATGAGTCAGCTTGCATCAGGTGGCCAAAGTATTGGAGTTTCAGCTTCAGCATCAGTCCTTGCAATGAATATTCAGGACTGATTTACCTTAGGATTGACTGGTTTGATCTTGCAGTCCAAGGGACTCTCAAGAGTCTTCTCCAACACCACCATTCAAAAGCATCAATTCTTTGATGCTCAGCTTTCTTTATGATCCAACTCTCACATGCATATGTGCCTACTGGAAAAACCTTAGCTTTGACTATATGGACCTTTGTCGGCAAAATAATGTCTCTGATTTTTAATATGCTGTCTAGGCTTATCATAGCTTTTCTTCCAAGAAGCAAGCATCTTTTAATTTCATGGCTTCAGTCACCATCTGCAGTGATTTTGGAGCCCAAGAAAATAGTCTCTCACTGTTTCCACTGTTTCCCCATCTATTTGCCATGAAGCGGTGGGACTGGATGTCATGATCTTTGTTTTTTGAATGTTAAGTTTTAAGCCAGCTTTTTACTATCTTCTTTCACTTTCATCTGAGTCTCTTTAGTTCCTCTTCACCTTCTGCCATAAGGGTGGTGTCATCTGCATATCTTAGATTATTGATATTTCTCCCGGAAGTCTTGATTCCAGCTTGTGTGTCATCCAGCCCAGCATCTTGCATGAAGTACTCAGCATATAAGTTAAATAAACAAGGTGATGATATACAGCCTTGACATACTGCATTCCTAATTGGGAACCAGTCTGTTGTTCCATATCTGGTTCTAACTGTTGCTTCTTGACCTGCATACAGATTTCTCAGGAGGCAGGTAAGGTCATCCGCTTTTCCCATCTCCTTAAGAATTTTCCACAGTTTGTTGTGATCCACACAGTCAAAGGTTTTAGCAAAATCAATGAAGCAGAAATAGATGTTTTTCTGGAATTTTCTTGCTTTTTCTATGAACCAACAGATGTTGGCAATTTGATCTCTGGTTCCTCTACATTTTCTAAATTCACCTTGAACTTCTGGATGTTCTCACTTCATGGACTGTTGAAGCCTCACTTGGAGAATTTTGAGTATTACTTTGCTAGTGCATGAGATGAGTGCAATTGTGCAGTAGTTTGAACATTCTTTGGCATTGGCTTTCTTTGGGATTGGAATGAAAGTGGACCTTTTCCAGTCTATGGCCACTGCTGAGTTTTCCAAACTTGCTGGCATAGTGAGTGCAGCACTTTCACACCATCATCTTTTAGGATTTGAAAGAGGTCAGCTGGAATTCCATTATCTCCGCTAGCTTTGCCTTTGGCCCACTTGATTGCACATTCCAGGATGTCTGGCTATTACTGAGTGATCACACCATCATGGTTATCTGGGTCATCAGACCTTTTTGTACTCTGTGTATGCTTGCCACCTGTTCTCAATATCTTCTGCTTCTGTTAGATCCATACCATTTCAGTCCTTTATTGTGCCCATCTTTGCATGAAATGTTCCCTTGGTATGTCTAATTTTCTTGAAGAGATCTCTAGTCTTTCCCATTCTATTGTCTTCAGACAACCATTTTGCCTTTTTGCATTTCTTCTTCTTGGGGATGGTTTTGACTACCACCTCCTATACAATGTTACAAAATTCTGTTCATGGTTCTTCAGGCACTCTATCTATCAGATCTAATCCCTTGAATCTATTTGTAACTTCCATTGTATAATTGTAAGGGATTTTATTTAGGTCATACCTGAATGGTCTAATGGTTTTCCCGACTTTCTTCAATTTAAGTCTGAATTTGTCAACAAGGAGTTCATGATCTGAGCCACCATCAGCTCCTGGTCTTGTTTTTACTGACTGTATAGAGCTTCTCCATCTTCAGCAGCAAAGAATATGATCAATCTGATTTTGGTATTGGCCATCTAGTGATGTCCTTCTCTAGAGTATTCTCTTGTGTTGTTGGAAGAGGGTGTTTGCTATGACCTGTAATTTTTTTTTTTTTTTTTTGGCAAAACTCTGTTAGACTTTGCCCTGCTTCATTTTGTACTCCAAAGTCAAACTTGCCTGTTACCCTAGGTATCTCTTGACTTCAAACTTTTGCATACCAGTCCCATATGATGAAAAGGATATCTTTTTTTTGTTTTGGGGGCTCTTTTTTCTTGGTGTTAGTTCTAGAAGGTCTTATAGGTATTGAACAATAAATCATTACTCAAAGATCTTATGAAATAATTTAGGAAATATCACTTAATTTTCTGTGGGCATCACTTTCTGTGAAGTCAGATGAATTAATTTCAAGTAAAAGCAGCTCAGGAAAATAATAATGCTTGGATCTGATCTTACCTAAAATGAAGTAGTTCCCTATTATCAATTATTAAAGATAGATTAGAATTGGCTAATATGAAACATAATGAAGTTTCAGTATAATTAAGTTATGATAAGAAAGTGAGAGAGTCAATTCTCTCACTTTGGCAGGTTGATAAGAAGTCTGGGGGTCCCCAAGGAGAGACAGGTCTGGAATTCTCAAGGAGGAAGAAAGGACAAACTTTTTTTCCCCCTCTACATTCCTTAGGATTATATAACAACAATGTATCCTGCTTGAGGACAGTCTCTGGAAAAAACCTTCTGGCTAATTCTGTTATCTCAAAGTGTAAATTATGGGTGTAGGTCTGGTGAGGTCTTGACAACTTCCAGACATTCTTTTGATTCACTGTAATAACTAATTTGAGAGTATATAATTTCAGTGCTAAGACTAGCAAGGGGGGTACTCTTTCTAGCCCCTTCTGATGTCTATGTCAGAAGCTTTCTCTATCTCCTTTATACTTTAATAAAACTTCATTACACAAAAGCTCTGAGCGATCCAGCCTCGTCTCTGGCCCTAGATTGAATTCTTCTCCTCCAGAGGCCAAGAACCCTAGCATCTTTGTGTGATTCAGCAACAACTTTTCAAAAGGAACTTTTTTTGTTTTTTTGCACTTCTTTTCTGGTCTACATTCTTACCTCATCTCAATTTTTAACACTTGCTTTCTCTTGAACTCATAAATAACGTGTCATTAAAAGTACTTAATACAACAGATGAGTCGAAAATATTGTTCACACTGAACATGTTCAGAGAAACCAGAAGTATTACTGAGGACCAAATGACCAATAGCAACTCAAATAATTAGCTATTATGGTGACATCTAGCAACAACAACAATGAAAAATAGTCTTTTAATGTGAGCATGAGTGCACCTTAATAGAAAAACTAGCATTTACTAGCATATTAATAAAACTTAAAATGTAAAAAACTGTGAAATATAATATCAGAAAGAATTTATGCAACTTTTCTCCATTTTCTTTTTTAAATTAATTTTTATTGGATATAGTTGATTTACAATGTTGTGTTAGTTTCTGTTGTATAGCAAAGCAAAGCAGTGATACATAAACATACATCTACTCTTTTTAAGATTCTTTTTCCATATAGGTCATCACAGTATTTTGAGATCCCTGTGCTATACAGTAAGCCCTTATTACTTATCAATTTTATATATAGCAGTGTGTGTATGTCAATCCCAATCTGCCAATTCATCCCTCTTCCTCCTTTCCACCTCGATAACGATGGATTTGTTTTTCTACGTTTATGACTCTGTTTTTGATTTGTAAATAAATTCATTTGTACCTTTTTTTTTTAGATTCACATATAAATGATACCCTATATCTTTCTCTGTCTGACTTACTTTACTCTGTATGACCATCTCTAGGTCCATCTATGTCTCTGCAGGTGGCATTATCTTTAGGGATGATGGAACCTGGACCAGAATGATGTCTCGGGCATAACACAGGATGTGATGAATAGCGGATGAGGTTGAGGGAGGAAGGAGGACTCCTTATGAAACTATACCCAACATAGAAGTTAATCTTGGAAGTATATAAATTGGATTGTGTACTGACTTCATTTTGGGGGGCTCCAAAATCACTGCAGCCATGAAATTAAGAGCTGGTGCACTGGGATGACCCAGAGGGATGGAATGGGGAGGGAGGTGGGAGGGGGGATCGGGATGGGGAACACATGTAAATCCATGGCTGATTCATGTCAAAGTATGGCAAAAACCACTACAATATTGTAAAGTAATTAGCCTCCAACTAATAAAAATAATTGGGAGAAAAAAATAAAATAAATAAATAAATAAATAAAAGACACTCCTTGGAAGGAAAGTTATGACTAACCTAGACAGCTTATTAAAAAGCAGAGACATTACTTTGCCAACAAAGGTCCATCTGGTCAAGGCTATGGTTTTTCCAGTGGTCATGTATGGATGTGAGAGTTGGACTATAAAGAAAACTGAGCACCAAAGAACTGATGCTTTTGAACTGTGGTGTTGGAGAAGACTCTTGAGAGTCCCTTGGACTGCAAGGAGATCCAACCAGTCCATCCTAAAGGAGATCAGTCCTGGGTGTTCATTGGAAGGACTGATGCTGAAGCTGAAACTCCAATACTTTGGCCACCTGATGCTCAGAGCTGACTCATTTGAAAAGAAAAAGACCCCGATGCTGGGAGGGATTGGGGGCAGGAGGAGAAGGGGACGACAGAGGATGAGATGGCTGGATGGCATTGCTGACTCAATGTACGTGGATTTGGGTAGAGTCTGGGAGTTGGTGATGGACAGGGAGGCCTGGCGTGCTGCAGTTCATGGGGTCACAAAGTCAGGCACTTCTGAGTGACTGAACTGGAACTGGAACTGAACACCTAGAGGCTTCAGTTGTTTCCCTCTGAAGGTAGAAGGAACCCCTCCCTGACCATCTGGCCTTGGGGCTGCCACTCTTGCTATGGAGTCTCCCACCGTCAAAGTCAAATCTATGGTTTTTCATAGTCAAAGCTATGGTTTTTCCAGTAGTCATGTATGGATGTGAGAGTTGGACTACAAAGAGAGTTGGACTATAAAGAAACCTGAGTGCTGAAGAATTGATGCTTTTGAACTGTGGTGTTGGAGAAGACTCTTGAGAGTCCCTTGAACAGCAAGGAGATCCAACCAGTCTGTCCTAAGGGAAATGAGTCCTGAATATTCATTGGAAGGACTGATGCTGAAGCTGAAACTGCAATACTTTGGCCACCTGACTCATTGGAAAAGACCCTAATTCTGGGAAAGATTGAAGGCAAGAGGAGAAGGGGACAACAGCAGGAGAAGAGGATGAGATGGTTGGATGGCATCACGGACTCGATAGACCTGAGTTTGAGCAAGCTCTGGGTGTTGGTGATGGACAGGGAAGCCTGGCGTGCTGCAGTCCATGTGGTTGCAAAGACTCAGACACGACTGAGCAACTGAACTGAACTAAACTGAAAGCAGAGTCATAAGGGACGTAGGCTTTCAAGTTAGATCTTGGATTTGAATTCTGTCTCCACTGTTGACTATACTACCTTGGAGAAGTCGCTTCACCAATTTAAACTTAAATTTCCTTATTTATAAATTAAGGACAATAATCCTCATAATGTTGTTGCAAGGATTAAAACAGTGGTATATATAAATTACTCTTCTGTCCGTTTCACATAGTTGAGGTCAATCGACACATGATTACTGATTTGTATTATGCACTATGCATAGTATAGTGTCTTCCATGGACACAGTGGCTCTTTACTTGTAAAACTTGCAGGGAATATGCTATGCACAGTCCTGTACTATAATTAACAGGGCTTCTTTGAAAAATAAGAATGACTTTCTCATCACCCGCAGGCAAAAGGCTGGGAGCACTAAAAAGTACATCGAGGAAAAACATCTTGAAAACAAGATGTTGAAGTACTGATGTGACTGATGGGAAACCGTCAGTGATTGTTCTCATAACCAGAGCCCTGAAGGAGTTGCTGAGAAAGGTCGTCACTAGCTGAAGGGCTCAGAGAAGGAAATGGCAACCCACTCCAGTGTTCTTGCCTGGAGAATCCCAGGGACAGAGGAGCCTGGTGGGCTGCCATCTATGGGGTCGCACAGAGTCCGACACGACTGAAATGACTTAGCCGCAGCAGCAGCAGCTGAAGGGCTAAACAGTCATGAAAGGCCTGAAGGTTTGACATTGAGGACTGTGCATTATATTTCTTTATTCCTGATCTGAGATTGTAAAAAACAGTTATCTCTAGAGCACGTACAAGGAAGTAGATGTTAACAATAAAAAAGGATTAGTATCTGGGCTTTTGCCTGCAAACGGCATCAGTCCCCTGATCCCCATCTTATTTCTGAGCCTTGTTTTTCTTTATTCTTTTGGGGCACCACTCCCTCAGGTCAGTTCATTTTTGGGCTGATTCCAACAAAACTTACATATAACTCAATGTATTTTAAGAGTTATCATAAACATCAGGCCATGAGGAGTTAGGGATGAAGTAAAAGAGATATCAGAGTTATGAACTGGAGCCAAAGTCAGAAAAGAACTAAGGTAAACAAACAGATAAACAAGATCAAAATTTCAAAAGGGAAATGTGAAGTAATAAAACTGTATTGTTAAATGAAGCTGCTTTATACTAACACATATATATGGGATTTAGAAAGATGGTAACGATAACCCTATATGCAAAACAGAAAAAGTGACACAGATGTACAAAATAGACTTTTGGACTCTGTGGGAGAAGGCAAGTGTGGGATGTTTTGAGAGAACAGCATCGAAACATGTATATTATCTATAGTGAAACAGATCACCAGCCCAGGTTGGATGCATGAGACAAGTGCTCGGGCCTGGTGCACTGGGAAGACCCAGAGGGATTGGGTAGAGAGGGAGGTGGGAGGGGGGATCGGGATGGGGAAGACATGTAAATCCATGGCTGATCCATGTCAATGTATGACAAAACCCACTACAATATTGTAAAGTAATTAGCCTCCAACTAATAAAAATAAATTTTTAAAAAACCCTTATATTTGTAAAAAAAAAAAAAAAAAAACCAAAACCCCAAAATCACAATATCTGCAAAGCGCAATAAAATGAGGTACGTCTGTATATCATTTTACTCTGGTAAAATAAAATTTAAAAAAAAATGAAGCTTCTTTAAAAGAGCCAAGTGCATGTAGTCTGTGTTATGCTTCAATCCATTTAAGAATATCAAGTAGATTTACTGAGTACCTACTGTGTGAAGAGAACTATTTTGGGTTATAAACATTAAAAAAAATAGTGCAAAATGGTGTTATAACTCACAATATTAAATGTAACGGTGAGAAGAATAAGACATGTAAACATAAATTGTTCTAGTAATCTAATGTGTAACAAATCACCTCAAAACCTAACACATTTAGATCACATTCAGTCTTAGCAGGGCTAGCAGGGACAGCTTACTTCTACGCATCTTTGTCTGGGGCTTCTTGAAAACAGGGGTATAGCGCCTGGGTTGAGAAACCTGGAAAGCTGGGAGTGAGAAAACTGGGGCTCCTCATGTATCTTACTTATCTCTACATGGTCATTCAAAGTGGTCTCTCCAACATGGAGGTATGGTAGCCAGACTTCTTAAATGGCAGCTCAGGGCAACAAAGGCATGTGTTCTGAAAAATGCAAAGAGAGAGAGTACTAGCTGGAAATATCAGTTTATATGACTCTTGGAAGTCCTGCGACATCACTTCTGCCACATTATATTTGCTAGAAACAAGTCACTAAGTCTCACCCATATCAAGGGAAGGGTAATTAGACTCCACTTTTTGTGGAAGGAGAGTCAAAGAAATTACAAGCATACCTTTGCCTCAAACTATATTCCTTCTGCATGCAAAATATACTCTCCACTTTCTAAGGTGCAGAAGTGTCATCTTTTATGGCATCATGCATAGGTTCAAAGTCTAGAATCTCATCTAAATGTGTATTAAACTTTTCAGATGTTACATATCAAGTGCAGCTCCTCAGGTTTAGCTCATCTCAATCTGTATATCTGGTGAACTAAAAGGACAAGTTGTAGGTCTTGCACATGCCAACATATCATAGTGAAAGAGGCATAAGAAAATTAATGTAGACTTTTGCATTAAAATCTAGGGGTGGGGAATAAAAAATGGCAAACAGCAGTCATTAGTCTATACATAATTCTGAATACCAGCCAGGAACATACTGATGGTTCGTTGACTCAGGCCTGTTGCCTGGGTATACAGAACAATAAGTCTATAGGTCTTAGCTCTATTCTCCAGGCTTATGGTTCTACTCCCTTATTCATCCTTAACCATAAAAATATTCTGTTGTTTACAGATTAGTGTTATCAGCTTGTTTCTTCCCAGTGGAAACTTCAAAAGTCCAAAGGTCTATTTTCATGTTGTACTGTCTCTGCCCCTTGGTAGTGTTCTTGCAACAATATTTCTCTTAAAACTGTGGATTTCTTTTGAATTGTAGTAGTGTTCACCCTAATAGTCAAGACCTAAAAGCACAAATTTCACCATAATACTTTCGTTATCCTTGGCTGCTTTAAGGAAAATCTTTAGTATTCTTAAAAGCCCTATTGTTGAACAGAAACAATTTGCAATACATGCTTTTTAAACTCCTTAGAGATATTCATCTGTTTGAGATACCACCTTAAATTTTTCTTAAGTATTTGCAAGGAGTTGTAGTGTAACACCCTTGATATCATCTTTATTATCTATTTTCCTGAGAGTGTCCTAGAATGATTTTTGTCCAAAAGCCTTTTCATAATTTCAGCATCATTTGCCATCTGAAGAAACTGAGATGAAAAACAGCTTTATTTTTTATTTCTGTAACTCCTGGGTCCATTATATATAAGGATTTCTTTCTCTTAATATTCACATCTTGCATTTTACTACCAGTAGCTAGAAGAAGCCAGATGGCATCTTCAACACTCTCCTTTGAAATCTCAGTTAATTTTCTACTTCTACTTTGTTCTATTTTCCACATTACTTCAGTTCATAGTGTTGCTTAATTTTCTGCCACCACATAATAAATGTACCTGTCCTTCCAACTTTCAGTAACATTATCCTCAATTTCTTTTCTACTCACCAATAAACGACCAAAAGTTTCTTCAAGGGCCATTAGACTTTAATAATATTCTCAGGATCCTTCCAGCTTCAGCCTGCCACTCAATCCCAGAGCCACATTTTCAGTTTGTTATGGCAGTACCTCACTTCCAGGCACTAAAGTGTACTTCAATGATCAATTACTGGAAAACAAACCCCACAAATGTACTGGCTAAAAACATTTATTTTGTTCATGAAGCTGCAGTCTAGGCAAAACCTTGGTATAAGAAATTAAAGAAAACCTAATTAAACAGACAGATATACCCAATGACTATAAAACTCACTGTTATGAAGATGTCAGTTCCCCCAAATTACTATAGAGATTCAGCACAATGCATATCAAAATTGAACTAAATTTTTTCTCATAGAAATTGACAAGCTGAGGCCAAAATTCAAATGGAAATATACACAAAGCCAAAATAATTGTTTAAAAACAGGTTGTAACACTACATGAATTTTTCCAAATTTGCTATAACCCTGCATTAATCAAGAGAGTGTGTTATTTCTATAAAAAGATATGAATATATAGATCAATGGAATGTAATAAAGGATTCAAACCCACACTTCATGATCAACTAATTTTTGACAGGGGTACAAGGTTAATTCAACAAGGGAAATTTGTCTTTCAAAAAAGACTACTGAATCAATTGAATATCTACATAAAAACAACAACAAACTCTTACAACATTTTTGTTGTTGTTCAGTCACTCAGTCATATCTGACTCTTTGTGAGCCCACAGACTGTAGCATGCCAGGCTTCCCAGTCCACCATCTCCCTGAGTTTGCTCAAACTCATGTCCATTTAGTCAGTGATGCCATCCAACCATCTCATCCTCTGTCTCCCCCTTCTCCCCCTGCCTTCAATCTTTCCTAGCATCAGGGTCTTTTCCAATGAGTTGCATCAGGTGGGCAAAGTATTGGAGCTCCAGTTTCAACATCAGTCCTGCCAATGATGGTAAAGAATCTGCCTGCAATGCTAGATACCTGGGTCGAAAAGATCCCCTGGAGAAGGGAATGGCAACCCACTTCAGTATTCTTGCCCGGAGAATTCCATGGAGAGAGAAGCCTGGCAGGCAGTCTGTGGGGTGGCAAAGAGTCAGACACAACAGAGACTTTAACTTTACATTATACCAAAAAGTTTAGCTAGAAATGAATTATAAACCTAAATATAAGAACTTAAAATATAAAAGTTCTAGAAAGAAACAAAATTTTAGTGACCATGATTTTTCAAAAAAGGTAAATTAGATTTTATTAAAATTTAAAACTTTTGCTCTCCAAAAGACATCAAGAAAATAAAAAGACACTACAGTCTGGGGAAAATAGAGTCAGTTTTGCTAAAACAATTATTTTGGGAATGTTGCCACATGATATATAAAGGAACATTTTGAGAATGACATACATTTCTTTTTTTTTTTATTCCAGTTTTATTGAGATGTAACTGACATAGATCACTGCATATGATATGACTTACAGGCTTCATGAAACAATTATCACAATAAGTTTAGTGAACATCCATCGTCTTATATAGATACAAACCTATAGAAAGAAAAAATTTTCCTTGTCATGAAATCTCTTAGAATTTACTCTGTTAACTTTCATATGTAACATACAGCAGTGATAATTATGTTTATCACATTGTATATTAGATCCCTAGTAGTTTTTAATCTTATAATAGCAAGTTTGTACCATTAAACTGTCTTCATCCAAGTCCTCCTCACCTGACCCCAGACTCTGATAACCATTAAGCTAATGTCTTTTCTATGAACTTGTTTTTGACACTATGTTAGTTCTTATTATACAACATAATGATTTAATATTTCTATATATTTCAAGATGATCATCATAATAAATCAAATTACATTAGGTCACCATATAAAGATACTACATACTTATTGACTATCTTCTCCATCTTTACAGTTTATACATATGACTCATATTTTGCACCTGGAAATTTGTATCTCTTGATCTCCAACACCTGTTTCTCTCCTCTTTGCACCCACTTCCCCTCTGACAGTCACAAGTTTGTTCTTTGCTGTTTTGTTACATTTGTTCATTTGTTTTTTAGATGCCACACATAAGTGAAATAATGCAGTATTTGCCTTTCTCTATTTTCATTTAGCATAATACTGTCTAGGTCCATTTATGCTGTTGCAAAGAGTGAGATTACATTATTTTTTATGGCTGATAATATTCCATAGTACATACTATGTCTTCTATGTTGATCGATCTATTGATTTGTACCAAGTTTGCTTGTATATGCTGACTATTATAAGTAATATCATAAAGAAAAAAGGCCTACATCTATCTTTTATAATTATTATCCTCACTCTCTTTAGTTAAATACCCAGGAGTGGAGTGGCTGGATTACATGGTAGATCTATTTTTAACTTTCTGAGGAAGTGGCTGCACAATTTACATTCCCTTTAACAATGCACTAGTGTTCCCTTTTTGACACATTTTTGCCAACCTTGCTATTTATCTTTTGTAATAATCATTATGACATAATTGAGGAGATAACTCATTGTGGTCTTGATTTGCATTTCCAGGATGATTAGTGATATCAAGCATCTTTAAAAAAAATTATTTTGTTGAAGTATATGTGTTAATTTCTACTGTACATCAAAGTGATTGAGTTATACATACATATATATGTATACATATTCTTTTTTGTATTCTTTTCTATTACAGTTTATCATAGAATATTGAATCTAGTTCCTTGTGCTATATAGTAGGACCTTGTTTTTTATCCATTATCTATTTAATAGTCTACATCTGCTAATCCCAAACTCCCAGTCCACCCATTCTGTACCTCGCCATCCACTTAGCAACCACAAATCTGTTCTCTATGTCTGCAAGTCTGTTTCTGCTTCATAAGTAAGTTAATTTGCATCATAATTTAGATGCATGTAGCATCTAAGTGATATTATCTGGTGTTTGTCTTCCTCTTTTTGACTTACTTCACCTAGTATGATCATCTCTAGGTCCATTCATGTCATGGAAAATGGCATTATTTCATTCTTTTTATGCTGAGTAATATTCCATTATATACATATATATAATTTTTTCTTTATCCATTCATCTCTCTATGGATATTTAGATGGTTTTAATATTTTGGCTATTGTAAATACTGTTGCAATGAACATTGGTGTGCATGAATATTTTTAAACTATAATTTTCTTGAGATATATACCCAGGAGTGGGATTGCTGGGTCATAGGGGAACTCTATTTTTAGTTTTTTGAAGAATCTCCGTACTGTTTTCTACAGTAGCTGCACCAATTTACATTCCCACCAATTTACATTCCCTCCAGTGTAGGGGGGTTCCCTTTCCTCCACATCCTCTCCAATATTTGCATTTGTGAACTTTTCAATGATGGCCATTCTGGTTGTCAAGTATCTTTTAATGTGCATGTTGGCCATCCATATGTTTTCTTTGAAAAAAATTTCTAACAGATCCTTTGTCCATTTTAAAATTATTTTTTCAAATAACTGGTAGGCAAATGCCAGTTTAAATTTCATTTTCTTATTGAGGTATAAATGATTTACTGCATTATATAAGTTTCAAGTGTACAACATAGCTTATACTACACTCATAGTCATTATAAAGTATTGGCTATATTCCATGTTCTATACAATATACCCTCCCTTGTAGCTATTTTATACATGAGAGTTTGTACCTCTTAATCCCCTGTCTCTTCTTGATTCTCCCTTCTTCCCTCTCCTACTGGCAACCACTAATTTGCTCTCTATATCTAGGAGTCTGTTTCTTTTTTGTTATATTCACTAGTTTTACTTTTTATATTTTACATATAAAATATGTACAGTATTCGTCTTTTTTTCTGACTTATTTCACTAAATAATACCCTCCAGGCCCATCCATGTTGCAAATGGCAAATTTTCATTCTTTCTTATGTCTGAATAGTATTCCATTGTATTAGGATATATATATATATGTGTGTGTGTGTGTGTGTGTGTGTATATACACACACATATACAGGATGTCATACATATATATTCACACACACACAAATGTTTGTGTTCAGTTGCTAAGCTGCATCTGACTCTTTGCAACCCCATGAACTGCAGCACTCCAGGCTTCTCTGTCCTTCACTATCTCCTGGAGTTTGCTCAAATTCATGTCTATTGAGTCAGTGATGCTAATCTACTCATCTCATCTTCTGCCACCCCCTTCTCCTTTTGCCTTCAACCTTTCCCACCATCAGAGTCTTTTCTAATGAGTCGGCTCTTGGCGACACATGGCCAAAGTATTGGAGCTTCAGCTTCAGCGTCAGTCCTTCCAATGAATATTCGGGACTGATTTCCTTTAGGATTGACTGGTTTGATTCCCTAGCTGTCCAAGGGACTCTCAAGAGTCTTCTCCAGCACCACAGTTCAAAAGCATGAATTCTTCAGCATCAGACTTCTTTGTGGTCCAACTCTCACATCCATACACGACTACTGGAAAAATCATAGCTTTGAGTATATGGACCTCAAGTTATGCTTTTTAACACACTGTCTAGGTTTGCCATAGCTTTCCTTCCAAGAAGCGAGTGTCTTTTAATTGTGTAGCTGCAATCACCGTCTGCAGCTCTTGGAGCCCAAGAAAATAAAATCTGTCACTGCTTCCATTTTTCCCCTTCTTTTTGCCATGAAAGTGATGGGACCAGACGCCATGATCTTAAGTTTTTGAATGCTGAGATATATATGTCATTCACATCCTCTGTATCCATTCATCTGTTGATGGATACTTAAGTTGCTTCCCTATCTTTGTTGCTATAAATAATGATTATATTAAAATTGTGGTGCATGTACCTTTTCAAACTAGTGTTTTCATTTTCTTCACATATATACCCAGGAATGATCACATAGATCATAGGGTAGTTCTGTTTTTAGTTTCTGAGGAACCTCCCTACTATTTTTCCACAGTGACTGCACCAAATTTACTGTCCCACCTATAGCGTATAAGGGTTCCCTTTTTTCTGCATTCTCTCCAACCTTTGTTATTTGTAGACTCTATGGACTGTCTTTCTGACAGATGTGAGGTGATACTTCACTGTGGCTTTGGTTTGCATTTCTCAGATTATTAGCAATGTTGAGCATGTTTTCACTTGCCTATTGAGTATCTGTATGTCTTCTTTGCAAAAATGTTTGTTTAGGTCTTCTTCCCATTTTTTTTGATATGGTTGTGGTTTTTTTTTTTTTCTAATTCTTTTTTTTTTCCATTTATTTTTATTAGTTGGAGGCTAATTACTTTACATCATTACAGTAGTTTTTGTCATACATTGAAATGAATTAGCCATGGATTTACATGTATTCCCCATCCCAGTCCCCCCTCCCACCTCCCTCTCCACCCGATCCCTCTGGGTCTTCCCAGTGCACCAGGCCCGAGCACTTGTCTCATGCACCCAACCTGGGCTGGTGATCTGTTTCACCCTAGATAATATACATGTTTCAATGCTGTTCTCTTGAAACAGCCTACCCTCGCCTTCTCCCAGAGTCCACAAGTCTGTTCTATACATCTGAGTCTCTTTTTCTGTTTTGCATATAGGGTTATCGTTACCATCTTTCTAAAGTCCATATATATGTGTTAGTATACTGTAATGCTCTTTATCTTTCTGGCTTACTTCACTCTGTATAATGGGCTCCAGTTTCATCCATCTCATTAGAACTGATTCAAATGAATTCTTTTTAATGGCTGAGTAATATTCCATGGTGTATATGTACCACAGCTTCCTCATGCATTCGTCTGCTGATGGGCATCTGGGTTGCTTCCATGTCCTGGCTATTATAAACAGTGCTGCGATGAACATTGGGGTGCACGTGTCTCTTTCAGATCTGGTTTCCTCGGTGTGTATGCCCAGAAGTGGGATTGCTGGGTCATATGGCAGTTCTATTTCCAGCTTTTTAAGGAATCTCCACACTGTTTTCCATAGTGGCTGTACTAGTTTGCATTCCCACCAACAGTGTAAGAGGGTTCCCTTTTCTCCACACCCTCTCCAGCATTTATGGTTGTTATTTTGATATTGAATTGTATAAACTATTTTTATATTTTGGATATTAATGACTTGTCATCACATCATCTGCAAATATTACTCCCCATTCCATAGATTGTCCTTTTGTTTTGTTTACAGTTTACTTTGCTGTTTAAAAGCATTTGTGTTTGATTAGGTCTCATTTATTTATGTTTGCTTTTACTTCTTTTGCCATGGAAGACTGATCTAAGAAAATATTGTTACAATTTATGTCAGAGAATATTTTGCCTGTGTTCTCTTCTAGGAGTTTTATGGTGTCATGTCTCAACTTTAGGTCTTTAAGTCACATTGAGCTTATTTATACATAATGGTGTGAGGGAGTTTTCTAATTTCATTGATTGACATGTAGCTTTTCAACTTTCTGAGCACCACTTGCTAAAGAAACTGTTTTTTCCATCATATATTCTTGCCTAGTTGATCTAGATTAATTGACTATAGGTGTATGGATTTATTTCTTATGCTCTCTATTCTGCTCCATTAATCCATACATCAGTTTTCATGCCAATACCATGCTATAGTGATTATGGTAGCTTTGTAATGTTGTCTGAAGGCTGTGAGGGTTATGCCTCCAGCTTTGTTCTTTTTCTCAGGATTGCTTTGGCAATTCGGGGTCTTTTGTGATTCCATATAAATTTTATTTATTCTAGTTCTTTGAAAAATGTCATGGATACTTTCACAGGGATAACATCAAATCTGTAGATTGCTTTGGGTAGTATGGTCATTTTAATGTTATTAATTCTTACAAGTCAAAAAAAATAGGCTATCTTTCCATTTATTTGAATCATCTTCAGTTTTCTTTATCAAT
This sequence comes from Odocoileus virginianus, assembly GCF_023699985.2. Lineage (NCBI taxonomy): Eukaryota > Metazoa > Chordata > Mammalia > Artiodactyla > Cervidae > Odocoileus > Odocoileus virginianus. Next base: position 38,149,769 of record NC_069697.1, read on the forward strand.
GTTATATAGTGTTCAGTGTAGAGGACTTTCACCTCCTTGGTTAAGTTACTCCCAGGTATTTTTTTTAAGTGGGATTTTAAATTGAATTATTTTTTACTTTTTTCTGATATTTCATTGTTAGTAAGGAGAAATGGAAGAGATTTCTTTTATTAATATCTTGAATTGATCTATCACTTTTTATGTGGAGACTTTAAGGTTCTCTATATAGAGAATATGGAGAAGGTAATGGCAACCCACTCCAGTACTCTTGCCTGGAAAATTCCATGGATGGAGGAGCCTGGTGGGCTGCAGTCCATGGGGTCACTGCATTGGACAGGACTGAGCGACTTCACTTTCACTTTTCACTTTCAGACACTGGAGAAGGAAATGGCAATCCACTCCAGTATTCTTGCCTGGAGAATCCCAGGGATGGGGGAGTCTGGTGGGCTGCCCTCTATGGGGTCACACATAGTCAGATATGACTGAAGCGACTTAGCAGCAGCAGCAGCATCATACAGAGAATAATGCCAGCTGCAAATAGTGACAGACTTACCCCTTCCCTTCCAATTTGGATACGTTTATTTCTCTTTCTTGTTTGAATGGTGTGAACTGGACTTGCAATACTATGTTGAATAGAAATGGTAAGAGTGGGCATTCTAATCTTGTTCCTGAATTTAGCAGTAAGGCTATCAATAGCTTTCCAACATTGAGTATAAGTTGACTGTGGTTGGCTGTAAATAGCTTTTCTTATGTTGAGATATGTCATCTCCATACTTTTTTAGTGAGAGTTTTTTATCATAAATGGATGTTGAATTTTGTCAACTGTGTTTTCTGAGTCCATTGAAATGACCATGTTTTCGTTAATGTGGTGTGTATCACATTGATTGATTTCTTTATGTGGAACCATTCTTGTGACCCTGGAATGAATTCAACTTGGTGATGCTTTATGATCTTTTCCCAAGTATTGCCAGATTTGGTTTGCCAATATTTTGTTGAGGACTTTTGAATCTGTATTCATCAAATGTATTGGGATATAATTTTTTGGTAGGGTCTTTTTCTGGTTTTGTTATCAGGGTGATGGTGGTTTCATAAAATGAATTTGAGACTGTTTTCTCCTCTTCATTTTTTTTGTAACTGTTTGAGCAAAACAGGTATAAATTATTTGCATGCTTGGTATAACTCCCTAGCTCTTAGCTTCATTGATCTTTTCGATGAATCAATGATCTTTCAGTCTGTGTTTTGTTTATTTCTGCTCTGATATTTATGATTTCTTTCCTTCTACTAATTTTAGGTTTCCTTTGTTCTTTTTCTAGTCCCTTTGGGTATATGGTTAGGTTTTCTATTTGAGATTTTTCTGTTTCTTGAGGTAGGCTTGTATCACTGTTTATAAACTTTCCTCTTAGAACCACTTTACTGGTGTCCCATAGATTTTGGACCACTGTGTTTTCATTTTCATATGTCTCCAATATTCTTTTATCTCTTCTTTTATTTCTTCAGCAATCCATTGGTATAGTATAGCTTTCATGTGTTTATGTTTTTGCAGACTTTTTCTTGTAGTTGATTTCTAGTCTTATAGTTTTGTGGGTAGAAAAGTTGCTTGATATTGTCTCAATTTTCTTAAATTTAGTGAGACTTGTTCTGTGACCTCTCATGTAATATATCCTGGAGAATTCTCAATGTCCACATGAAAAGAATGTGCAATCTGCATGCTTTTGGATGGAGTATTCTATATATACATATACTAAATTCACCTGGCCTTAAAATGCCATTTAAGGCCAGTGTTTCCTTGTTGATTTTCTGTCTGATGATCTGTCCATTGATGTAAGTGAGGCTTAAAGCCCCCTATTATTACCAAGAAACACCTGGAGTAACAAGCAAATTTGGCCTTGGAGTACAGAATGTGGCAGAGCAAAGGCTAATAGAGTTTTTCCAAGAGAATGCAATGGTCATAGCAAACATCCTCTTCCAACAACACAAGAGAAGACTACACATGGACATCACCAGATGGCCAAAACCAAAATCAGATTGATTATATTCTTTTCAGTCAAAGATGGAGAAGCTCTACACAGTCAGCATAAACAAGACTGGGAGCTGACTGTGGCTCAGATCATGAACTTCTCATTGCCAAATTCAGACTTAAATTGAAGAAAGTAGGGAAAACCACTAGACCATTCAGGTATGACCTAAATCAAATCCCTTATGATTATACAGTGGAAGTGAGAAATAGATTTAAGGGACTAGATCTGATAGACAGAGAGCCTGATGAACTATGGATGGAAGTTTGTGACACTGTACAGGAGACAGGGACCAAGACTATCCTCAAGAAAAAGAAATGCAAAAAAGCAAAATGGCTGTCTGAGGAGGCCTTACAAATAGCTGTGAAAGAAGAGAATCGAAAAGCAAAGGAGAAAAGGAAAGATACTTATTTGAATGCAGAATTCCAAAGAATAGCAAGGAAAGATAAGAAAGCCTTCCTCAGCAATCAAGGCAAAGAAATAGAGGAAAACAAAATGGGAAAGACTAGAGATCTCTTCAAGAAAATTAGAGATACCAAGGGAATATTTCATGCAAAGATGGGCACAATAAGGGACAAGAGTGGTATGGACCTAACAGAAGCAGAAGATATTAAGAAGAGGTGGCAAGAATACACAGAAGAACTGTACAGAAAAGATCTTCAAGATGCAGATAATCATGATGGTGTGATCACTCACCTAGAGCCAGACATCCTGGAATGTGAAGTCAAGTGGGCCTTGGGAAGCATCACTACCAACAAAGTTAGTGGAGATGATGGAATTTCAGTTGAGCTATTTCAAATCCTAAGAGATGACGCTTTGAAAGTGCTGCACTCAATATGTCAGCAAAGTTGGAAAACTCAGCAGTGGCCACAGGACTGGAAAATGTCAGTTTTCATCCCAATCCCAAAGAAAGGCAATGTCAAAGAATGCTCAAACTACTGCACAATTGCACTCATCTCACATGCTAGTAAAGTCTCAAAATTCTCCAAGCTAGGCTTCAGCAATATGTGAACCATGAACTTCCACATGTTCAACCTGCTTTTAGAAAAGGCAGAGGAACCAGAGATCATATTGCCAATATCCGCTGGATCATCGAAAAAGCAAGAGACTTCCAGAAAAACATCTTTTTCTGCTTTATTGACTATGCCAAAGCCTTTGACTGTGTGGATCACAATAAACTCTGGAAAATTCTGAAAGAGATGGGAATAACAGACCATGTGACTTGTCTCTTGAGAAACCTGTATGCAGGTCAGGAAGCAACAGTTAGAACTGAACATGGACCAACAGACTGGTTCCAAATAGGAAATGGAGTGTGTCAAGGCTGTATATTGTCACCCTGCTTATTTAACTTATATGCAGAGTACATCATGAGAAACACTGGGCTGGAAGAAGCACACGCTGGAATCAAGATTGCTGGGAGAAATATCAATAACCTCAGATATGCAGAAGACACCACCCTTATGGCAGAAAGTGAGGAAGAACTAAAGAGCCTCTTGATGAAAGTGAAAGAGGAGAGTGAAAAGTTGGCCTAAAGCTCAACTTTTAGAAAACTAAGATCATAGCATCTGGTCCTGTCACTTCATGGGAAATAGATGGGGAAACAGTGGCTGACTTTATTTTGGGGGGCTCCAAAATCACTGCAGATGGTGATTGCAGTCATGAAATTAAAAGATGCTTATTCCTTGGAAGGAAAGCTATGACCAACCTAGATCACATATTAAAAAGCAGAGACATTACTTTGCCAACAAAGGTCCATCTAGTCAAGGCTATGGTTTTCCCAGTAGTCATGTATGGATGTGAGAGTTGGACTATAAGGAAAGCTGAGCGCTGAAGAATTGATGCTTTTGAACTGTGGTGTTAGAGAAGACTCTTGAGAGTCCCTTGGACTGCAAGGAGATCCAACCAGTCCATCCTATAGGAGATCAGTCCTGGGTGTTCATTGGAAGGACTGATATTGAAGCCAATACTTTGGCCAACTGATGTGAAAGGCTGACTCATGGGAAAAGACCCTGTTGCTGTGAAAGATTGAGGAGAAGGGGACGACAGAGGATGAGATGGTTGGATGGCATCACTGACTCAATGGACATGAGTTTGACTAAACTCCGGAAGTTGGTGATGGACAAGGAGGCCTGGCGTGCTGCAATTCATGGGGTCACGAAGAGTCGGATACCACTGAGCAACTGAACTGTAGTGTTGTCTTAGGTATTGAGGTTGTCCTATGTTGGGTAAATATATATTTGCAATAGTTTTATCTTCTTATTGGATTGATTCCTTTATCATTATGCAATATCCTTCTTTGTTGCTTTCTGTAGTCTTTGTGTCAAAGTCTATTTTATCTGATATAAGTATTGATACACCAGCTTTCTTTTCAGTTCCATTTACATGAACTATCTTTTCCCATTCTTTCAATTTCAGCCTGTGTATAGCTGTGTATAGCTTTAGATCAAAGTCAGTCTCTTACGAGCAGATATATATGAATCTTATTTTTGCATCCATGCAGTCAGTCTATATCTTTGGACTGGAGCATACTGTCCATGTAACTTTATAATAATATTGATATGTGTGTACATATGGCCATCTTATTAATTGTTTGGGGGATGTTTTTGTAGTTCTTTTTTGTTCTTTTGCCACTTCCTCAGTGATTAGATTATCTTAGTGTTGTCACTGGATTCCTTTCTTCTTTGTGTGTGTTTATATATTACAGATTTTTGGTTTGTGATGTCACATATAATTAAATTGATTATCTCTCAAGTTCAAATGGATTTTAACAAACTTGTATTCTATCCTCCCACAACATTTTATTGTTTTTAACATCATATTTAACATCTTTTTAATGTATACCTTAGCTGAATATTGTGGATATATATTTGATTGACTGCTTTCATCTTTTAACCTTCTTACTAACTTATATGGGCTTCCCTAGTGGCTCAATGGTAAAGAGTCCACCTGTCATGCTGGAGCCACAGGAAACATGCGTTTGTTTCTTGGGTTGGGAAGAGGAGGGCATGGGAACCCACTTCAAGTATTCTTGCCTGGAGAATCCCATGGACTGGTGATCTAGAGTCCACAGAGTTGGACACGACTAAAGCAACTTAGCACATATGCACACACTAGCTAATATGTGGTTGATTTACACTTTTTATACCTATTACCTTTACCAATGAGATTTCATTCTTTTGTAATTTTCCTGTTTCTAGTTATGGCATTTTCCTTTTTTTCTTTATATATATAATTGAATTATAATTTCTTAATTATATTATTATAATTAAAATCATATATATTATATATACAAATTCTTTATATATACATATATAATTGACTTACAATGCTTCAGGTTCACAGCAGGTGATTCAGTTATACATATACACATATATTATTTTTCAGGTTATTTTCCATTATAGGTTATTACAAAATATCGGTTTTAGTTCCCTGTGTTAAATGGTAAATTTTTGATGCTTGCTATCTATTTTTTAATTAGAAGTCTAGCATTCTACTCATACTAAGTCAAAGAAGTGAAATCAAAATGTCAAACATTTTTTAGTTTTGCAAAAGTTCATAAGCTTTCTAAAATATATATATAGTATGCATATTTATATATATGTAAACAAAAGCTTTTCCAAATGCTTGATAAAGGCTTGAGAAGGAACATTAAAAAAAAAAAAAAAGAAGAGATGGAGAAATTGGAAAACATAAACTGAATGAAGTGAAAGAACTGTATATGAAATAGAAAAAGTGAAACAAACTAGATAAAAGATCATCACAGAGTCCAGTTGTTTTTAAACATGACCGCTCACTAGAAACCTATCAGGAGCTCTGGAAGGAAAAAAAGCAATACCTGAGTATTTTTATTTTTTAAAACCTTCAAAGATAATTCTGATATGCATCTGGATTTTAGAAAATGATTACAGGGTTTTTTTCTTAAATCCTAGTTTTGGTCATACAGAGTTGTATTATTTTTCTGTTGACCATTCACTATACAATGGTATTAAGTGAGTAATAGCTACATAATCACAAGAGTAAAAGGTGTCTATCAGTTTTCACAATCAATATCCAGACAAAAAGCATAAGATAATTACAATTGAAGCCATAATGGGAACATGATTAATAATATAAAATAATTACATACAATTTAGGGGGTCAAGTACCCACTCCAGTGTTCTTGCCTGGAGAACCCCAGGGACGGCAGAGCCTGGTGGGCGGCCATCTAGGAGGTCGCACAGAGTCGGACACGACTGAAGGGACTCAGCAGCAGCAGCCGCCGCAGGGGGTCAGGTAGAGTGATGTGGTAAGTGGAAGTGCATACATGCGCATGTTCTCATCCACCAGCCAGTCTGTGTCTTTTGGTTGGTGCAGTTAGTCCTTTTACATTTAAGGTAATTATTGATATGTATGATCCAATTACCATTTTCTTAATTGTTTTGGGTTTATTTTCTGTAGGTCTTTTTTTCTTCTCTTTTGTTTCCTGCCTAGAGAAGTTCCTTTAGCATTCATTGGTGGTGATGCATTGCCTTAATTTAGCTTATCCGGCAAGCTTTTCATTTCTCCATCAAATCTGAATGAGAGTCTTGCTGGGTAGTGTATTCTTGGTAGTGGGTTCTTTCCTTTCATCACTTCAAATATATCACTTTTGATATATCCATAATAAAGCCAGTCTCTTGTGGCTTGTAGAGCTTCTGTTGAGAAATCAGCTGATAGCCTGATGGGAGTTCCCTTATATATGTTATTTGTCATTTTTCCCTAGTCACTTTCATTATTTTTGTCTTTTAGCTTTGTCAGTTTGACAGCATTTATTGTAAAGCTGTTCTTCCTAGACTTTGTTGACTATTGTCTTTCCCATGTTTAAGGAAGTTTTCAGCTATTTTCTCTTCAGATCCTTTCTGTCTCTCTTCTTGTTCTGGGAACCCTATAATGCAAATGTTTGTGCATTTAATGTTGTCCCAGAGGTCTCATAGGCTGTCTTTATTTCTTTTCATTCTTTTTTCTATATTATGTTCTAAGACAGTGATTTCAATGATTCTGTCCTCCAGATCATTTATCTGTTTTTCTGCCTCAGTTATTCTATTCAGGCTTACCTGGTGGCTCAGCTAATAAAGAATCTACCTCCAATGCAGAGACCCTGGTTCAATTCCTGGGTGGGCAGATCCCCTGGAGAAGGGATCGGACACACTCCAGTATTCTTGGGCTTCCTTGGTGGCGCAGATGGTAAAGAATCTGCCTGCAATGAACCCTGGGTTCAATCCCTGGGTTGGGAAGATAAGATCTCCTGGAAGAGGACATGGCAACCCACTCCAGCATTTTGCCTGGAGAACCCCAGGAACAGAAGAGCCTGCCTGGCTACAGTCCATGGGGTCACAAAGAGTCTGACATGACCGAGCAGCTGAGCGCAACTCAGCACAGTGTATTATTCATCTTTGTTTGTTCTTTTTTCTTCGAGGTCTTTATTAAGTATTTCTTGTATCTTCTCTAATGCTTTTCTGAGATCCTAGATTATCTTCACTATCATTATTCTGAATTCTTTTTTTCTGGAAAGTTGCCTATCTCCACTTCATTTAGTTATTTTTCTTAGGTTTTCTCTTGTACCTTCATCTGAGACATAACTTTCTGCACTTTCATCCTGATTGACTTTCTGTAATGTGGTTTTTGTTTTAGCTGCTGTGGGACTGTTGGTCTTCTTGCTTCTTCTGTCTGCTCTCTGATGAATGAGGCTAAGAGGCAAGCTTCCTGATGGGAGGGACTGGCAGTGGGAAAAACTGGTTCTTGCTCTGGTGGGCAAGGTCTTGCTCAGTAAAGGTTTAATCCAATTCTCTGCTGATGGGAGGGGTTGGGCTCCCTCCCTGGTAGTTGTTTGGGCTGAGGCATCCCAGCCCTGGGGTCTACAGTGTCTCTGGCACAGTTAGTGGCAACCTCTAAGAGGGCCAAAGGGTACCTTCCCAGATGCTGCCAGGGCGCTTATCCCTGTGGTGAACCCACACAAGAGACCCTCCAACACTAGCAGGTAGTTTTGGTTCAGTCCCCTGTGGAGTTACTGCTCCTTTCCTCTGGGTGTTGGTGTGCAAAGATTTTGTTTGTGCCCTCTAAGACTGGAGTCTATGTTTCCCCTACTCATGTGGAAGTGCTATAATAAAATCCACTGGACTTCATGGTCAGATTCTCTGGGGATTCCCAGTCCCTTTGTTGGATCCCCAGGCTAGGAAGCCTGACTTGAGGTTCAAACCTTCACAGCAGTTGGAGAACTTCTTTGGTATTATTTTTCTACAGTTTGTGGGTTGCCCACCTGGTGGGTACGAAATTTTATTTTATCATGATTGCAGCCCCTACCATCTCACTGTGGCTTCTTCTTTGTCTTTGGACATAGGATTTTTTTTTTTTTTTTTTTTGGGGGGGGGTGGGTGGGTTCTAGTGTCGTCCTGTTAATGGCTGTTCAACAGCTAGTTGAGATTTTAGTGCTCTTGCAGGAGGAGATGAGTGCATATCGTTCTATTCTGTCATCTCGAACCAGAAGCTATGGCTTTTTCTTTTTCTCTTAGAGAAGTCCCTTTAACATTTGTTGTAAAACTGGTTTGGTGGTGCTGAACTCTTTTAGTTTGTGCTTGCCCATAAAACTCATTTTGGTGGACAATGAGTTTGAAGAAATCTGAATGAAAGCCTTGGTGGATGCGTGCTGTAGCTTGGTTGTAGCTTTCTGCCTTTCATGTCATTAAGTATCTAGTGCCATTCCCTTCTCACCTGCATAACTTCTGCTTAAAAGTCAACAGATAACCTTATGGGAATTTCCTTTCATGCAACTTATTGCTTCTCCCTGCTGCTTTTTAGTTCTCTCTCTTTTTTGTAATATTTATTTGGCTGAGTCAAGTTCCAGTTGTGGCACTCTGGATCTTCATTGCATCATGTGGGGTCTTTCATTGTGGTGCTATTTGTGGCATGTGGGTGGGTTTAGTTGCCCTGTGGCATATGGGATCCTAGCTCCCCAGTCAGGGATCAAACCCATATCCTCTGAACTGTAAAGCAGACTCTCAACCTTTGGACCACCAGGGAAGTCCCAATCCCTCTTTAATTTTTGAAATTTTAACTACAATGTGTCTTGCTCTGTTACTCTTTTGGTTGATCTTTCTTGGGACATGGTTTTCCCTTAATCTGGATGTTTGCTTCCTCTTCCATCTTAGAGACATTTCCATCTTTTATGTCTTCAAATATGTTCTCTGCCCCTACTTTGTGCCTTCTTCTGGGACCCTTCCCGTATAATGTGAATGACAGTAAATAATCCTCATTTCTTTTTATTCATTCTTTTTTTGGGTCAGCTTCAGTCATTTCCACTATTCTGTCTTCCAGCTCACTGATGCTTCTCTGTATCATCCAATCAAATATTGATTCCTTCTAGTGTATTTTAAAATTGCAGTTATTGTTTTCTTCATCTCTGGCTCTTCTCTGCATTTTCTCTTTGTTGAAGACTTACAACTATTCTTCCAATATTCTCCTGAGTTTTGGCACATCTTTACAGTCATTACTTTGAACTGTTTATTGGGTAGATTGCTTATCTCCACTATATTTAGTTTCTCCTCTGGGGTTTTATCTTGTTACTTTTTTGGGGGAGGCAGGGGACTAATTCCTCTGTCATCTTATTTGCTTTTTTTTTTTTCCCCCAATATATTTAGTAGGTTGGTTACATTTGCCAATCTTGGAGAAGTGACATTTTGTAGGAGATATCCTATGCTTCCCAGCAGTGCTCTCCCATCTGGTATCCAGAGCTATATGCTCTAGGGGTGTCCCTCCCCTATGTGGGCTGTATGTGTCCTATTGTTGTGGGCTGACTACTGCGAACCATCTAGCACTTGTGGCTGGCTCCAAGTCCATATGGTGGCCAGAATCTACCTTGTGCGGAGTCTGCTTGCCACTGGTGAGTGGAGCCAGGTCATGAGGTGACTGGCTCTGGAGCCTAAGGGGGTCCCAGGGAAAGCATTGGGCTAATGGTAGATGGGTGGGTAGCTAGGTAGCTAGGCTCTGGGGGTGGGTGGTTGTGAGTCTGGGGTTCCTGAATCTAGTATCAATCTGCTAGTAGGCAGGACTGGTTCCTGACATGGCTTACTTCAAAGTCCAGGGAATCCTAAAGTTGGTGTCAGTCCACTTGTAAGTGGGCCTGGATCCTGGTATGGATTTTGAGTGGTCCAATATGTCTTGGAGCTGGTGTCAATTTGCTGGTAGGCAGGCCAGGGCCCAGGAGGTCCTGAAGGTTGTGCTGGCCTATTGGCAGGTGGGCCCAAGACCCAGATCCAGGGGAGCATCATGTAACTTTCTAACTGACTGATGTTCAATTGCATCCACAAGAAACACTAGGTGAATGCAAAAAACTGTACCCATTTGACTTGAGTCACATATGTATACACAAAATGAACATACATCCGTCAAAAACCCAGCAGTTGCCTCAATTCACTGTATTATATTTTAAGTTGTCACATTTGTGGATATCTATATAAATAGATATGTAGATATCAACATTCAAAACCTATCTAAGTATCTTGATTCAAAAAGGTCAAGCCGTACATGTCAAAGCTGTCATTGTTCAGTCGCTCAGTCATGTCTGACTCTTTGCGACCCCAAGGACTGCAGCATGCCAGGCTTTCCTGTCTTTCACAATCTCGAGGAGCTTGCTTAAACTCATATCCATTGAGTCGGTGATGCCATCCAACCATCTCAAACTCTTTAGTCCCCTTCTCCTCCTGCCTTCAATCTTTCCCAGCATCAGGGTCTTTTCTAATGAGTCAGCTCTTGCCATCAGGTGCCAAAGTACTGGAGCTTCAGCGTCAGTCCTTCCAATGAATACTCAGGATTGATTTCCTTTAGGACTGACTGGTTTGATCTCCACACAGTTCAAGGAACTCTCAATAGTCTTCTCAAACACCAGTTCAAAAGCATCAATTCTTTGGCACTCAGCCTTCTTTATGGTTCAACTTTCACATCCATATATGACTACTGGAAAAACCACAGCTTTGACTATGTGGACCTTTGTTGGCAAAGTGATGTCTCTGCTTTTTAATATGCTGTCTAGGATGGTCATAGCTTTTCTTCCAAGGAGCAAGCATCTTTTAATTTCATGGCTGCAGTCACTGTAGTGATTTTGAAAAAATGAAGTCTGTCACTGTTTCCATTTTTTCCCATCTTTTTGGCATGAAGTGATGGAAATGGATTCTATGAACTTAGTTTTTTGAATGTTAAGTTTTAAGTCAGCTTTTTCACTCTCTTCTTTCACCTTCATCAAGAAGCTCTTTAGTTCTTCTTCACTTTCTGCCGTAAGGGTGGTGTGATCTGCACATCTGAGGTTATCATCATCTCTCCCAGCAATTTAGATTCCAACTGTGCTTCAAATAGTCTGGCAGGCTTTTCACATGATATATTCTGCATATAAGTTAAATTTATATTAAAGAGAATTTTAATACTACTAATAAAGTAATTTTAAAGAAATGAGAGAATGTGATATCTCCTTAGCAACAAGCATAAGGGAATATACATCACAGACCATCAGAGACAGCACTGAAAAAAAAATAAAGTCCTTCACTGGGACAACTTCAAGTGCTGCAAAGTTAATAAAAAGAGCGCCTAAAAAAACAGAAGCAGTGGGAAAACTGAGCATAGATGTTAAAGACCAAACAGTGAAAAAATCAGAAACTTTCTCCACTAAGAGAAAGCACTACTCTGTATATTCAAAAAGCTTAAATAAAAATTGCCATAGCCTGTAAGTTTGGGTCCTTCATCCTAGTATTGGCTACTTTGTTGTTGTTTTGTCACTATGATGTGTCAAACTCTTTTGTGACCCAATGGACTCTGTCCATGGGATTTCCCAGGCAAGAATATTGGGAGTGGGGTTGCCATTTCCTTCTCCAGGGGGTCTTCCTGACAAGGGATTCAACCCATGTCTCTTGTATTTCAGTCAAATTTTTTACCACTGAGTCCTGGTATCAAATAATGCCAGTTCTGTAGGGGTAGAAACACAATTCTAGAGTGACTATTATTTTCCTATCAGGATTTGGACGGTATTTTTACATTGTCTTTTGGCATTCATTATTGCTTTTTAAGATAACAGTACTGAAGTGCGCTCAGCGGCCCCGCGGATCTGTGTCTCGCTTCAACAGTGCTTAGACGGAACAGACCCAGGGATGCCCCTTGCTCCAGCCTCCGACTACCCTCCAACCTTTTTTCCAGTCGCAACCTCCGGAGTCAGCCACTCAGCTGTCCACGATCACTGGGACCAGCCACCATTTTTTAACTCATTACCGACCAATCATGAGCTCCCAGATTTGTCAGAATTATTCTACCGAGGTGGAGGCTGCTGTCAACCGCCTGGTTAACATGCAACTGGGGGCCTCCTACACCTACCTCTCTCTGGGCTTCTATTTCGACCGCGACAATGTGGCTCTGGAGGGTGTGGGTCACTTTTTTCGCGAATTGGCCAAGGAGAAGTGTGAGGGCGCGGAGCGTCTCTTGAAACTGCAAAACCAGCGTGGCGGCTGCGCCCTCTTCCTGGACGTGCAGAAGCCATCTCAAGATGAGTGGGGTAAAACCCAGGATGCTATGGAAGCCGTCCTTCTCGTAGAGAAGAACCTGAATCAAGCCCTGTTGGATCTGCATGGCCTGGCTTCTGCCCGCGGAGACCCCCACATCTGTGATTTCCTGGAGAACCACTTCCTAGATGAGGAAGTGAAACTCATCAAGAAGATGGGTGACCACCTGACCAACCTCCGCAGGCTGGTTGGTCCCCAGGCTGGGTTGGGCAAGTATCTCTTCGAGAGGCTCACCCTCAAGCACGACTAGGAGCTTCTGGAGACCAGTGGCCTTTGAAGAACCCATCTGACATCAGGGCTGCCTGAAGCCCCTCTCTGCAGCTACTAGGCAGCTTTTTAACATCTTCGAGCCCTCTCTCAAGCCTTGGACCAAATGGAAACAATAAAGCTTTTTGCAGCAATAAAATAACAGTATTGTCTTCCTTCTAGGAAGCCAGTCTTTTTCTCCCCAATTGCTTTCAAGATCTTCTGTGTCTTTGAGACTTCACCATTTCACTATGCTGAGTCTAGACATGGGTTTCATATTATTTATACTACTTGGAAATCATTGGCCTTCTTAAATTTGTGGATTAGTATCATTGACGAATTCTGAAAAATTCTCAGTCATTATCTCTTCAAATTGTGCCTCTATCCCATTTCTCTCCTCTACTACTGATATTTCAATTAAACATATGTTGGAGTGTCTCATTATATCCTTGTTATTGTTTAACTTTCTTACATGTTTTCTTTCTCTTCTGCATTTGGATAACATTATTATGAGTATTTTGTTTCACTAATTCTCTCTTCACTTGTCTATATGCTCCTAGTCCCATTTATTGAGTTTTCAGCAGGTGGTAGAAATTAAGAACTAGTACAAGAGAACTGTAAAACCAGAAAGCTAGCAATGTTAACATTTGAGTGACACCAATAAAGACAATTCATTTAGTCATTTGTCATGTCCCTTTATATAACTTCTCAGTATATAACTCCTCTTCCCTGCTGGCTCGTGCAGTAAAGAATCCTCCAGCAAAGCAGAGGATCTGGGTTTGATCCCTGGGTTGGGAAGATCCCCTGGAGAAGGGAACAGCTACTCACTCCAGTATTCTGACATGGAGAATTCCATTAACAGAGGAGCCTGGCAGGCTACAGTCAGTCCATGGGGTTGCAAAAGTTGGACATGACTTAGCAACTTTCACTTTTCTTTTTCATGGATTACCTCAGAAGCAAAGCACAAGCCAAGAATTTAAGTGCATGTAATATGTTTGGGGTGTGATCTCAAAAACACTGTTATGGAATTGAAGAAGTGAGAAAGGAAAGGAAGCATGCTCATAAAGAGCTTACTATTAATATCAAGTAAGTTACAATTGAAAGCAACTAAAGCTTAATACTTCTGAGGAGCTCTGGAAGAACAGTGTTTCTACAACTTCAGAATGTATAAACATCATCTATTTTTTTCATTAAATTATTTCACCAAGAGAAAATCTAAACTAGAATTGTCTTTTGAGAAGTAGTTATATATGTCCTTTTTATTACATAAATCTGTACTTACTTTCTTATCCAAATATATTTATCTCCTTAAAGAGTTAGTAACTTTGTTGCAATGTTAGGGAACAGACCATAAAACTTCAGGGGTTCCAAGAGCACCCTCATATTTGATAGTTTGCTGGTAGGACTCAGAACTCACTGAAAGCTGGTATATTCACAGTTACAGTTTATTATAGGGAAAAGCGATATTAAAATCAGCCCAGGTAAAAAGCACATAGGACAGAGTCTAAGAAAGTAATACAGAGCTTCCAGTCTTCTACAAGTCACGGGGAGTGTTAATTTCCTGATACCAATATGTGACAACACAAAGTACTGCCAACTGCAGGTGCTCACATGAGCCTTGGTGTCCAGAGTCTTTCTTTGGTTCCATCACAGTGGCATGATTGATTGCCCACATGGCTGACTTCAGTGTGATCTTAAATCACACAATCTGGCTTGGCTCAAGGTCCCCAGGCAAACAAAGATACTACTATCAGGCATAACATTCCATGAGCTTAGAGAAAACCTTATAAAGCCAAAGGCAAAAAACCCAGATCTCTTATGAGGCAAGTTTAAATCCTTTACTCTACGGCATCTTACTTCCCTTTTACTGTGTGTAGTCATTACCCTATATTCTTCTTTACTTCACTAAGCTTAACTGCTACATTATGGTATTGATAAAAACGCAACTAAGCATGGACTTTTGTAATGAATGTGCTTTTAATAACTGGTAGACTTTTATTTGTATTGGAAAAAATCAATTTATTTGATATTTGAAACCAATCTGATTCAAAGTTCAATCTTACCCTAATGTCACCAGTATAGTCTTCTTTTCCATATATAGCTCTTCCTTACTACAGTATATCATATTTTGCAAAATAATCCTCAGGATAATCAATCCACTATGAAATACCTTTAATTGAGTATCAGGATACTCAATATCCTGGCCTTTTGAAAATCTGGCCGTTTGAAAACTGTCAATGTAGATCAGATAATTATATTCCCCTTTCATGAGAGGATTACTATCCTTAAAATTACTTAGGAGTTCATTGTGTTCTTTGAGGCCACAAAGAGAACTTCCTAAAACTAGCTAAAACCCTGAAGACTGCTACTGTTTAAATATTAGTTTAGTGTTTCTAAATTGTTTTGTTTCAGATCATCTCTGCAAAACTGTGGAGTGATATGTATATGTATACAGGTAAAAATGCATTATCTAATCACTTTAACAGAAATCCCTATTTTTGCTAGATATCAGAATGCCCCTTGTTAGTCACTTTGTAACATACAGATGTCCATTTTCTAAAGTGACTAGTGTCAACATTTAAAACCTTGACAACAAAAATAAGTGTTATGTTGGAAATAAAGCTGATACTTTACAAATGAGAGATTCTAATGTAGTATTTATGAAAATCTTAAGTAATATTAAAATTAGTAAACATAAATAATTTTCCAATGTTGAATAATTCTTTTACAAAAACGTTGAAACATTTTTTTTTTACTCTTGAAGAGAAAAAACATTCCTTTGAATTAATATAAGCACTAACAAAAAATTTTTCTCCAGATTAGAAAAATATTTTATCTAAAAATTAATGCCAGAATTTTTAACAACAGTATAGTGTTTAAGATAAGTAGCTAAGGAAATCTTATAATTAGGCTATAAAACTTATTTAATATTATTTAGTATTATTTTCTGTCTTAAATTCTTGGAAGAAAATATTTTTGCAAAAGGTACAACTGAACTAAATTTTAAAATAAATGTAACAAAGCATTGTCAACTAAAAAGTACAGCCACAGCCTGAAAGTAGACTGATATTTTATTTGGTGGGAATGTTTAGGACTCTGAGCCCGGGAGACAGCAAGCGTCTCAGTAGCTCTGAGAAAACTGCTCCCAAAAGGGCAAGAGAGGAAGTCAGTGCAACAAAGGGAGCAGGCAGGCTGAACATCAAAGGTCAGTATCAAGTTAAGGAATTTAGCATTCTATGTATGGGAAGATGCAAGTCTCTGGAATCACTGAATTCATTCCTTTCATATGCACCTCAGCTACCTGGGGCCAATCCTGTTGCTATGTTCATTTTGTTTCTTGCATTGTGTAGCTCCTCGGCAGTCACCACGGGGAGTGGCAGCATACACTGGATCCCAGTTTGGGGAGCCTTCATTCACATTTGGAGGCCAGAAAATGCTGATGACTGTGACATTTCTTGTTTATTAACATGGCAAGAGATATTTTCATTTCACAGAAGTAATAGTTAAACATTTTAAATCCATAAACGGCAGCATTTCATAATATAATAAATAATCAGCATAAGAATAATAGTAAATTTACATATATATTATTTTCTAAAAACTTTTAAGACATACTAAAGCTATTAAAAACACCTATGGGAAATTAAAGCATAAATTAGTAATACTAAAAAACAAATATATTTTCTGAATACTTTCATCTAGTTGCTTAGCTACAAAAATATTCTCATTCTTTATTATGTTAGTGAAATTCTAAACATTAAAACAAATGCAAAATCTCAGGTTAAGGATTTAGAATATTAGTTGTTTTTAAGGATTTCCTGCCCTCCAGTGGTATCTGCTTTAACATTTTCATTGTACCTTTCAACATCACAAAAAGAAGACACATCACTTCTACATTTACATTTTGAAATTATATCACATTGTATGGCAGCATCTAATTTTTCCTCCATTATAAGTTCACTCTCCGTTTGTACCCATGCATCGCACCTTGCAACCTGTAGAATGCAGTTATTACTGGTTTTGCTTTGCAATATGTGTGCTGAATTACACTGAGACTCTGGAAACTGATGTATATTATTATTCACTGAGAACTGGTTAAAATTCTCATTTTGTTTATGAAATTTGGCATTGTTATTAATAACCTTATCACATGGAAATTTTTTCATGCTTTCTAAATTAAAATTATTAGTTGTTTCTTTGGTTTTGATGGATCTCCTAGTTGAATCTTCAGTTTGATCTTCATCTTCAGATGGCTAAAAGAAATTAGCAATTTTGCTGTAAATGATGCTTATATTAAAAAAAAATTATTCAATCACTTCAAAGCAGACATTCTTAAAATTTACATTATAGAAACTTTCAAAAAAAGAAAATATTTTGACAGGTGGCAAATCAACCTAGATTTTTTTTTAAATCAAGGTTATAGATATTAAAATAGCATGACACAATATTAAGAATCCTTATATTAAAGGGCTTCCCTGGTAGCTCAGCTGGTAAAGAATCTGACTGCAATGCAGGAGACCTGGGTTCTATTCTTGGGTTGGGAAGATCCCTTGGAGAAGAGATAGGCTACCCACTCTAGTATTCTTGGGTTTCCCTGGAGTCTCAGCTGGTAGAGAATCTACCTGCAATGTGGGAGATCTGGGTTCAATCAGGTGGGAAAATCAGGTGGCAGAATCAAGACCTGGGTTCAATCAATGTGGGAAAAGGGATAGGCTACCCGCTCTAGTATTCTTGGTCTTTCCTGGGAGCTCAGCTGGTAAAGAATCCACCTGAAATGTGGGAGACCTGGGTTCAATCCCTGACTTGGGAAGATTCCCTGGAGAAGGGAACACTACCCACTCCAGTATCCTGGCCTGGAGTCTGTGGGGTTGCAAAGAGTTGGACACAACTGAACAACTTTCACTTTTTCACTTATATTAAAGATGGAAAAGCACTAAAAAGAGAAGACCTTTGTCCCTTACTAGTCCCCATAACCATAGGTGACATTATCCTGCCTTTTCACAGAGATGAAATTATATAGGACATATACTCTTCAACTACTTCAAGACTGGAGTAGAAATATAACTCTGAATTAAAAAGCTAACACATACAATTTAGTATTCACTCCTTGACTCTTTAAGTCAAAAAATATCTATATTGTATCTTTCATGGACTCAGTCTCAAAAAGACTCATTAAGAATAGCATCAGCTAACAGGAAATCAAATATACAAAAGAAAAGTTAAATAGTAATAAATATAACAATCACTATATAAAAAGTCAAATGTTAAGAATTTTTAATAGGCCTAGATTTCAATTTAGCAACTTTAATTTTTCAACTTCAAGAAAAATTTATCTTTTAATTACTAAACAAAATATTCTTTTTAATAAAAAAATCCTATATAAAATATTATTTTAACTAAAAATAAAAAGCAAAGTTAACATTAAAAAGCCTAAAATGAAATATAAGCCTCAGCTGATTGGCACTAAAATAGGAAAAGTAAGCCCAATAAATAGTATTAAAACAGGCTGGGCACAAATTAGAGAAAATAAAGATCAATACACTTATTCGAGAAACAAAAATTCAATTGCATCTGCGATATGAGTGAAGCAGACACGATTGCTGCCCTCTACATCACGCACATCAACAGAAGAATGTTGGATCCCACCAAAAAAAGACACCCCACACCCAGGGACAGAGGAGAAGCCACAGCAAGACGGTAGGAGGGGCAAAATCACATTTAGAATCACACCCCATACCCACCAGAGACATCAGCGGGCTCAAACAAACTTTGTGTGCACCAGGACCCGGAGCCCCCACAGAGACCGAGCCAGGACTGTGTTTGAGTGTCTCCTGCGGAGTTGTGGGTCAGCCATAGACTGCTGGAGGTGCAGGGGCTCTTTGTGCAGCAGACCTGGATACGGCATAAGCCTTCTTGGAGGAGGTCGCCATTAACCCCACTGTAGACCCACTAGAACTTACAGAGGAGTGGGAAACACAGTCTTGGAGGGCACAAACAAAAGCTTGTGCACACCAGGACCCATGAGAAAGGAGCAGTGACCCCGCAAGAGACTGACCCAGACTTGGCCGTGAGTGTCCAGGAGGCTCTAGTGGAGGCAGGGGTCAGCGGTGGCCTGCTGCAGGGCTGGGGGCACTGAGTGCAGCAGTGCCTGCATGGGACCTTTTGGAGGAGGTCGCCATTATCTTCATCACCTCCACCATAGTTTGGACTCAGGGCAAACAACAGGGAACACAGTCCCGTTCATCAACAGAAAATTGGATTAAAGATTTACTGAGCATAGCCCAACCCTTCAGAACAAGACCCAGTTTCCCTCTCAGTCAGTCTCTCCCATCAGGAAGCTTCCATAAGCCTCTTATCCTTCTCCATCAGAGGGCAGACAGACTGAACACCACAATCACAGAAAACTAACCAATCTGATCACATGGACTGCAGCCTTGTTTGACTCAATGAAACTATGAGCCATGCTGTGTAGGGTCACCCAAGACAGATGGGTCATGGTAGAGAGTTCTGACAAAACGTGGTTCACTGGAGAAGGGAATGGCAAACTTCAGTATTCTTGCCTTGAGACCCATGAATAGTGTGAAAAGGCAAAAAGATAGGAAACTGAAAGATGAACTCCCCAGGTCAATAGGTACTGAATATGCTACTGGAGATCAGTGGACAAATAAATCTAGAAAGAATGAAGAGACGAAGCCAAAACAAAAACACCACCAGCTGTGGATATGACTGGTGATAGAAGCAAGGTCCAATGCTGTAAAGGGCAATATTGCATAGGAACCTGGAATGTTAGGTCAATGAATCAAGGCAAATTGGGAGTGGTCAAACAAGAAATTGCAAGAATGAACATCAAGGTTTTAGGAATCAGCAAACTAAAATGGACTGGAATGGGTGAATTTAACTCAGATGACCATTATATCTATTACTGTGGGCAAGAATCTTTTAGAAGAAATCAAGTAGCCATCATAGTCAACAAACGAATCTGAAATGCAGTACTTGGATGCAATCTCAAAAACAACAGAATGATCTCTGTTCATTTTCAAGGCAAACCATTCAATATCACATTAATCTAAGTCTATGCCCTAACAAGTAATGTTGAAGAAGTTGAAGTTGAACAGTTCTATGAAGACCTACAAGACCTTCTAGAATTAACATACACAAAAGATTCCTTTTCATTATAGGGGAACTGGAATGCAAAAGTATGAGGGCAAGAGATACCTGAAGTAAGAGGCAAATTTGGCCTGGGAGTACAAAATGAAGCAGGGCAAAGGCTAACAGAGTTTTGCCAAGAGAATGAAATGGTCATAGCAAAAACCCTCTTCCAACAACACAAGAGAAACTCTACACACGGACATCACCAGATGGTCATTACTGAAATCAGAGTGATTATATTCTTCGCAGCCAAAGATGGAGAAGCTCTATACTGTCAGCAAAAACAAGACCAGGAGCTGACTGTGGCTCAGATCATGAACTCCTTATTGCAAAATTCAGACTTAAATTGAAGAAAGTAGGAAAAACCACTAGACCATTCAGGTATGATCTAAATAAAATCCCTTACAGTGGAAGTGACAAATAGATTTAAGGGATTAGATCTGATAGACAGAGTGCCTGAAGAACTATGGACCGAAGGTTTGTGACATTGTACAGGAGGCAGTGATCAAAACCATCCCCAAGAAAAAGAAATGCAAAAAAGCAAATGGTTGTCTGAGGAGGCCTTACAATAGCTGAGAAAAGAGGAGATGTGAAAGGCAAAGGAGAAAAGGAAAGATATACCCATTTGAATGCAGAATTCCAAAGAATATCAAGGAGAGATAAGAAAGGCTTCCTCAGCAATCAATGCAAAGACAAAGAAGAAAACAATAGAATGGGAAAGATTAGAGATCTCTTCAGGAACATTAGAGATACCAAGGGAACATTTCATGCAATGATGGGCACAATAAAGGACAGAAATGGCATGGACCTAACAGAAGCAGAAGATACTAAGAAGAGGTGGCAAGAATACACAGAAGAACTATACAAGAAAGATCTTCATGACCCAGAAAACCATGATGGTGTTCTTTTGGCAAAACTCTGTTAGCCTTTGACGTGCTTCATTTTGTACTCCAAGGCCAAACTTGCGTATACCTCCAGGTAGCTCTTGACTTCATACTTTTGTGTTCTAGTCCCCTGTGATGAAAAGGACATCTTTTTTTTTTGTTGTTAGTCCTCGAAGAAGAGCAAAGAGAGATAAGAAAGCTTTCCTAAGTGATCAGTGCAAAGAAATAGAGGACAATAATAGAATGGGAAAAATTAGAGATCACTCCAAGAAAATTAGAGATACCAAGGGAACATTTCATGCAAAGATGGGCACAATGAAGGACAGAAATGGTATGGACCTAACATAAACAGAAGCTATTAAGAAGAGGTGGCAAGAATACACAGAAGAACTATACAAAAATGATCTGAATGACCCAGATAACCACAATGGTGTGATCACTCACCTAGAGCTACACATCCTGGAATGTGAAGTCAAGTGGGCCTTAGGAAGCCTCACTATGAACAAAGCTAGTGGAGGTGATGGAATTCCTGTGGAGCTATTTCAAATTCTAAAAGATGATGCTGTGAAAGTGCTGCACTCAATATGCCAGCAAATGTGGAAAACTCAGCAGTGGCCATAGGACTGGAAAAGGTCAGTTTTCATTCCGATCCCAAAGAAAGGCAGTGTCAAAGAATGCTCAAACTGATGCACAACTGCACGCATCTCACACGCTAGCAAAGTAATGCTCAAAATTCTCCAAGCCAGGCTTCAGCAGTACATGAACCGCGAACTTCCACAAGTTCAACCTGGATTTAGAAAAGGCAGATGAACCAGAGATTAAATTGCCAATATCCGCTGGATCATCGAAAAAGCAAGAGTTCCAGAAAAACATCTACTTCTGCTTTATTGATTACGCCAAAGCCTTTGACTGTGTGAATCACAACAAACTGTGGAAAATTCTTCAAGAGGTGGGAATACCAGACCACCTGACCTGCCTTCTGAGAAATCTGTATGCAGGTCAAGAGGCAACAGTTAGAACTGGACATGGAACAACAGTCTGGTTCCAAATCAGGAAAGGAGTATGTCAAGGCTGTATATTGTCACCCTGTTTATTTAACTTATATGCAGAGTACATCATGTGAAATGCTGGGCTGGATTAAGCACAAGCTGGAATCAAGATTTCTGGGTCAAATATCAATAACCTCAGATATGCAGATGACACCACCCTTACAGCAGAAAGTGAAGAAAAGCTAAAGAGCCTCTTGATGAAAGTGAAAGAGGAGAGTGAAAAAGTTGGCTTAAAACTCAACATTCAGAGAACTAAGATCATGCATCCAGTCCCATCACTTCATGGCAAAAAGATGGGGAAACAATGGAAACACTGAGAGACTTTTCTTGGGCTCCAAAATCATGGCAGATGGTGACTGCAGCCATGAAATTAAAAGACACTTGCTCCTTGGAAGAAAAGCCCTGACCAACCTAGACAGCATATTAAAAAGCAGAGACGTTATTTTGTTGGCAAATGTCCGTCTAGTCAAAGCTAAGGTTTTTCCAGTAGTCATGTATGGATGTGAGAGTTGGACTATAAAAAACGCTGACACTTTTGAACTGTGGTGGTATTGGAGAAGACTCTTGAGAGTCCCTTGGACTGTAAGGAGATCCAAGCAATCCATCCTAAAGGAAATCAGTCTTTAATATCCAGGGGAAGGACTGATGCTGAAGCTGAAACTCCAATCCTCTGTCCACCTGATGCAAAGAACTGACTCATTGGAAAAGACCCTGATGCTGAGAAAGATTGAAGGCAGGAGGAGAATGGGATGACTGAGGACGAAATGGTTGGCATCACTGACTTGATGCACATGAGTTTGAGTAAGCTCTGGGAGTTGGTGACGGACAGGGAACTCTGGCGTGCTGCAGTCCACGGGGTCACAAATAGTGGACACAACTGAGCGAATTAACTGACTGACAGCACACACTCTTATATGTGGAAAGGATGTTAATCACATAATTACAAGTTGAAAAAAGCATATGAAAAGCATATGAAATATAGGAGCATATCTAAGGGGCCTGATTTAGACTGACAAGTCAAGGAGAGGCTTCAAAAGCACTGACATGTTTAAGCTGATGACTAACAGAATATATTAATATAAATGTCCTGAAACAGAAAATAGACCAGTCACCTAAGGAAGTGGCATGTCAATATGTGGTGAGAGAGGAACACTAGAAACTGGAAATGTAGTCAACCTAGATCACACAGGGCCTGAGGCCACTGTAAGTAGTTTAGATTCTAAAGCAAAAGAGGAATCCACTGAATACTCAAACACAGGAATAACATCATTCAATTTAAGCTTTCAAAAGATCACAATTATTGCTAACCTGAAAAAAAGTGGGGCAAGAGTAGGAGCAGATCTCTCGGGCAACAACCATGATCATTTAAGAACAAGATGATGACACCTTAGACTAGTGTACTGACACTTAGCAGGTGAGAGAAGTAGATAAATATGCAATTTATTTTGGAGGTAGAATTGATTGGATGAAGTGATGAAATGAATATGGTTATGAAGGCATGTGAGACTGAAATGCCAAACTAGAGTTTCTGGCAACAACTGTGTGGGTAGAAAACTACCCACTACTAATCTACTAATATGAAAACTGTCAGGAAAACTGATATAAGGAGATCAGGGGGTGTTCACCTTTTTGTGAAATATCTAAGAAGATATCCAATAAGAAACTGGACACTTAATTAAGGATCTCAGCTGAATTCATAAAGTTGAGAATTATCATTAACAAGGCAATAGTATAAAAAGTCACTGGAATATATAACATCATCTAGAGTTTGGAGTGTAGGTTAAGAGAAGAGAAGGGTCCTGAAGCAAACCCTAAACATTACAACACTTATATGCAGGGAAAGGTGGAAGAGAAGTGGGCAGAGGCATAAAGTAGCATACAGAGAGGTATGAAGGAAACTAAGATAGTGTGCATCACAAAAGCAAATAGAAGAAAATGTTTAAAGAAAAGAAAATAATTATTTCTATTAATATTGCTAGAAATTCTTGTAAAATAAAAACTCAAAACTGCCCAATGAATTTGGCACCATTAGAGGTCACTGGTGTCCTTCCTTAGCAAGAGCTGTTTGGATAGCAAGCTAGAGACAAAAGATAGATGAAAGGAAGAAGGAAAAATTAATGGAGAACTCCATTTAAACATGTGATTTGTGAGAAATGCACTCAGAATATGATGCAACTCCAATTATTCAGATTATAGTTTCCACTCAGCATTAAACATGTCACTCCCATTATTCAGATTATATTTTATAGTTTTCTTTACTAAGCCTTGAGACTTTGTATGTATTATTGGTTGTTTAACGTTTTCAATTATTGTGATTGGGTTCTTCTAAAAACTCCTTTAAAAGGAACACGCATTTACCATATATATACACACAACTTAATATGAGTGTGTTTTGTAAATAACAATGAACATGTTATAAACATGAATGAATGAATGATGCTTCATAAACATGAATGAATGATGCTCACATTTTAATTTACATTCTTAAATTTTCACATTTTCATTTACATTTATTTTCAGTATTATCTCAACTTTTTTTTTCAGAATGAAAAGGTAAACCATGAGAAATACAAATTATTCTAAATCAGCACAGCATATGTTAACCAGCAAAAAAAGAACATAACTTACCATCTCTGTACTAGAACTGAAACAACTATCCGTTGGCCTTGGAGAGTAACTGGAACACTGACTACTCTGTGAAGAATCAAGATCTGAAAATAAAGATTTAATTTGCCAAGTTTATTAAAGTACCACACACTTGCTAATTTGTGAAGACTAGTATGTATTAATATATACACAAGCAGAAAATAGCTGCTGGTAAATAAGTTCAGTTAACATACTATAGAACATTTTAAAAGTTAAAATTTTGGATATGTGGCAGCTTGCATTTTTGACAGGGTATTTTGGATTTATTCTCCATGTATCTGCCTGCCAATGCAAGACATGCAGGTTCTATCATTGAGTCAGGAAGATCCTCTAGAGAAGGAATGACAACCCACTCCAGTATTCTTGTTCGGGACATCCTATGGACAAAGGAACCTGGCGGGCTATTGTCCATGGGGTCACAAGAGAGTTGGACACTACTTAGTGACTAAAACAACAACATAAAACATGTGTATTTACAAGTAAAACAAGGGGAGGAAACATAAGGGAAGAAACGAGAACAGAGAAATTGAACTGATTTTTTCCAAAATAATGAATCTTTATGAACAAACAAAATGTCAGTCCAAAGGAAGAACAACAAGCCAAGGTATCAGACATTTGCTAATTTAGTAAATGAAGCTTCATCATACAATTGAAACAATATTTAACCTATAATATGATTTCATAACTGTAAATTTTAAAGCTATTCATGAATTCAAAATTAATATAAAAATATATCTTTTGACATTTGATGACTGCAACACTGTTAAATTTATTTTTTAAAAAAACTGTATTTCAAAAATTAACTCAAAGAACCTGGTATGTTATTCATTATCTGCTTAATATGTTCTCTTATGATTCCAAGAAAAGTTTAAAAATGGGCCTCATAAGTAGGTCATGACTCCCTAGAACGCATAAATACAATACTATATATAGATGAACAGTAGGTTCAACCATTCCTCTTCTTGCTTGTAAACGTGATTTTGCTATTAAAAAAAAGCAAAAGGTAATGGAATGTGGTGCAACAACATAAATAAATCACACGCCTTCCAATATACAGCAGACCATGACTACTATTCATACTTCAGATTGGATTTGGCACCTTCTGTAACAGAACCTGTCAGTCAGCTGAGAGGCAGAGAGAACTTAGGTAAATTCAGTTACCCTCAGTTCATCATTCTAGAAGGAATGTATATCCTCACAAAGGTTCCTCTTAACAGTGGAAAGCAGAGAGCAGAATGAATGGTAGGATTTTACTAACAACATGAACTAAGGGCATTCCCCCACAATAAGGTCCATTCAATTCATAAGTACAGTAAACCCACAGTTATTAGTAGAGAAGATAAATGTCTGTTAAATGAATGTAGATTAAAATGTAAATTTAAGACTTGAGTTATTACCTTATCTAAGGCACTGTAATAGTTTTTAGGAATACATGGCCATAATGCTCAAAGGATTCAGCATTTTGAGATGAGGAAAAACACATACAGTTTTTAAAAATAGTCAAAAAGTTAGGTGCAACAGTAAAAGTGATAGAAGATACGAAAGCAGTAGAGACCTAAGTGTGATGAGTTCTAGGGAAAGAGATTTGGTGAATAGTAATAAAGAAAGCACAAGATAAAGAGTAGGTTTTATAAGATGAATAAGCAAGTTCCCAAAAGACAAGATGAAAAATAGTGTATGTGATGGGGGAAAAGAGATTGTAGAGGTGCACTTTAATACTCAGGAAATTTTAGACTGCCTACCAAGGCATCTAACTGGGGATTAATTAAAGAAGGGTAAAATGTATGAAAACATAGATCATTGGGAGATTAACTCAACAATCAAGTTATGAGGTGATGAAGATCTACAATGAAACAGTGAGATTTGATTGAAGAGGCAAGTGATTCAAATTTCAAGACAGTTTTTAAACACCCTCAATTTTTATTATAAACTTAAAAAAATTCTGGCAATCTGATAGAACATTAATTCCAAAATGTGAGAAAGATTACACATGCACACACACACACATATTTTATACAGGCCAATCTCACCAACAGCATCAATGCAAAAATTGTATATGAGTTAAAATTTTAAAAATATAAAATTAAAAAAATAAGAGCAAACTTAATCATAAATCATCATGATTTGGTGGGATTTATTTTAGGAATGCTAAAATGGGACGGAGAAGGCAATGGCACCCCACTCCAGTACTCTTGCCTGGAAAATCCCATGGATGGAGAAGCCTGGTAGGCTGTAGTCCATGGGGTCACTTAGAGTCAGACACGACTGAGCGACTTCACTTTCACTTTTCACTTTCTTGCATTGGAGAAGGAAATGGCAACCCACTCCAGTGTTCTTGCCTGGAGAATCCCAGGGACGGGGGAGCCTGGTGGGCTGCCGTCTATGGGGTTGCACAGAGTCGGACACGACTGAGGTGACTTAGCAGTAGCAGAATGGTCCATATCACAAAATCCTTAGGCAAAATTCACTATTTTAAAAGACCTACACCACAATTATATATCACCTCACACTCATTAAAATGGCCACTTATTGAAAAAAATGATAATAATAAGCGGTACAGATTTCAAGAAATTGGAGCCCTGGTGCATTATTACTGGGAGTGCACAATGGTATAGCTGATATGGAAAACAGTATGAACATTCTTCAAAAATTTTAAAATAGGGACTTTCCTGGTGGTCTAGTGAAGAATCCATCTGCCAGTCTAGGATTGAACTCCTGTCTGAGAAGATTCCACAAGCTGTGGAGCAACTAAGCCTGTGTACCACAAGAACTGAAGCTCCCATACCTAGAGACTATACTCTACAACAAGAGAAGCCGTCACAATGAGAAGCCCACACACTGCAACTAGAGAAGCTCCCACTTGTCACAACTAGAGAAAGCCCACACACAGCAGTGAAGACCAAGTGCAGCCAAACAAATAAATAAAATTTTAAAGTAGAACTTCCATGTGATCCAGCAATTCCATCTCTTGGGATACATTCAAAAGAACTGAAAATGGAATCTTGAAGAAATATTTGCACACCTATGTTCACTGCAATATTACAATAACCAAGAGGTCAAAGCAACCTAAATGTCTATTAACAAATGAATGGATACACAAAATGTGGTTTATACATGCAATGGAATATTTTTCAGTATTATAAAAGAAGGAAATCCTGTTGTATGCTACAACCTGGATGAACCTTAAAGACTTTATACTAAGCGAAATAAATCACAAAAAGATAAATATTATATGATCACACTTATATAAGATATATAAAATATTCAAACTCACAGAAACAGAATTGTGGCTACCAAAGGCTGAAGGGAAGATAGGTATACCTTACTCTTTGAAACTGTTGAAAGGGCGAATTTTATGGTATGTGTTTTGGGGTATAAAAAAAGATATATGAGGGAAAAATAATAATCATTTCCACAGATGCCAATACTCTTTCCCAAGTTACTAACTGACTCAAAATCACCTCCTAAAAAGTCCTTTCAGTAAAATAACACATATGTGCTTGTGTCCAAAATCCAGATTCAATGCAGAAACATGGGATGTACATTCAGACTAAAGCAGCAACAAAAACAATAAAAGTACCTACAGCTGAATCTAAGAGACATTCAGAATCTACTTGAAAAAAACTTTAAAGTGCATAAAGGAATTTTAAACAGCTATTATAGATACAAAATTAGACTGAATTAATAAAAAAAAATCCTTCTTCTTAGATAGTACTAGTCAACATCATTAGGATGACAATTCACACTTAATTAATGTATACTCTTAGCTGTCAGCAAATTTGGAAAACCCAGCAGTACCCACAGGACTGGAAAACGTCATCCTCATCTCAATCCCAAAGAATAGCAGTACTAAAGAATGTTCAAACTACTGGACAACTGTGCTCATCTCCCATGCTGGTAAGGTTATGCTCAAAACCCTCCAAGCTAGGCTGTGTGGATCATAACAAAACAAAGAAAACTCTTAAAGAGATGGTGAGACCAGACCACCTTACCTGTCTCCTGAGAAAACTGAATGTGGGTCAAGAAGCAACAGTTAGAAGCCTCTATGGAAAAACTGACTGGCTCAGGATTGAGAAAGGAGCATGACAGGGCTGTTTACTGTCACCCTGTTTAACTTATATACAAAGCATATCATGCAAAATGCTGGGCTGGATGAGTTACAAGCTGGAATCAAGACTGCTGGGAGAAATACAAACAACCTCAGATATGCAGATGATACCACTCCAATGGCAGAAAATGAGAGGAACTAAAGAGTCTCTTGATGAGGGTGAAGGGGAAGAGTGAAAAAGCTGGCTTAAAACTCAGTATTAAAAAAAAAAAGCTAAGATCATGGCATATGGAAAAGGTAGAAGCAGTGACAGAGTTCCTCTTCTTGAGCTCTAAAATCACTGCAGATGGGGACAGCAGCCATGAAATTAGAAGACAATTGCTTGTTGGCAGGAAAGCTATAACAAACCTAGATAAGTATGTTAAGCAAAGACAACAATTTGCTGACAAAGGTCCATATATTCAAAGCTATGGTTTTTCCAGTAGTCATGTATGAATGTGAGAGGTGAACCATTAAAAAAGCTGAGCACTGAAGAACTGATGCTTTTGAACTGTAGTGCTGGAGAAGGCTCTTGAAAGTCCTTTGGAAAACAAAGAGATCAAACCAGTCAATCTTAAAGGAGATCAACCCTGAATACTTTTTGGAAGGACCGATGCTGAAGCTGAAGCTCCAACACTTTGGCCAGCTGACTCACTGGAAAAGACTCTGATGCTGGGAAAGATTGGAGGTAGAAGGAGAAGAGGGTGACAGAGATGAGATGGTTGGATGGCATCACCAATTTAACAGACATGAACTTGGGGCAAACTCCAGGAGTTGGTGAGGGACAGGGAAGTCTGGTGTGCTGCAGTCCATGGGGTCACAAAGAGTAGACAAAGTGACTGAATGAATAAAAATGAACACATTTTCTTGGCAGGATTTCCTTGGTGGTCCAGCAGTTAAGACTCCATGCTTCCACTTCCACTGTAGAGGGCACAGGTTCAGTCCCTGGTTGGGGAATTAAGATCCCACTTGCCACATGGTCTCTTTTCTCCCCAAAAAACCCTTTTCTTTGGAGTTACACAGTTGATTTTAAAGTTATATATAAAAATAATTAAAACTAATCAGAAAAATCTTTAAAAAGCGCAAAGGGAGGTGTAACTCTTAGAAATTAAACATTGTTGTGGCTGTTTAATTGCTAAGTTGTATCTGATTCTTTTGGAACCCCATGAACTGTAGCCTGCTAGGCTCCTCTGTCCACGGGATTTCCCAGCAAGAATACTGGAGTGGGTTGCCATTTCCTTCATAGTATAAAGTAATTATAACAAAAATAATGTGATATTAGCACATGTGAAATAGGAAAGCTCAATGGAATGGTAAAGAAAGCCCCAGAACAGACTAAAGTATATGTAGAAAATTGACACAAGAAGGTAGTATTACAAATATCTAGGGGAAAGATGCATTTTTAAAAACTTGAATCAGGATAAACTCCTAAATCAGGATAAATTCTCAGTGCAAAAAAATACAAAATCATACCAATACTAGAAGAAAATATAAGTGAATTCATTTGTAACCAGGGAGTGTAATGAATCTTTCTAATTAAATCCAAAAGTATAAAAGATAAGATTGATAATATTAACTACATAAAACATGTTCAGCCTTTTGCAAAGCAGGAAATACCACAAGCAAAGTAAAAACAAACAAATCAAAAATTAATAATAAACTAGGTGAAAATATTTGTGACACATCACAAAGACCTAAATGTCTTTAATATATAAAGAACTCTTAAATATCAAGAAAAACGTGTAAAAACTCAATGCTCCTAAGGATGCAAATGAAGTTCACAGGAAAAAAAAAATCACAAATAACCATTACACATTTTTAAAAGATACTCAACTTCACTCAAGAAAAGGAAATACAAACTGAAACTTCCATCTCTCTATTTTTATAAGATTCACAAAAATTCCTAAGTTGGACTACAATCACTATTAGTGAGGCTGTGGAATAAAAATCACATTTATGATAGGATTGCAAAATGATGCAATGGGGAATTCAACAATCTCTATCAAAAACAGATTTTGGCAATAACTATCAAAAAACAAAACAAAACCCACAAAAACTCCACAGTGTATCTCCTCTTTCATTCAGCAATCCCATTTCTAGAAATTATTCTGAAAGTGCACCTCTACAATTAAGAAATATGTGCTCAAAGTTGTTCACTGAACATTGTAAAAATGAGATACCAGAAACAATTCAAATGCCCAACAACAGGGCACTGTCTGAGTAAACTATAGATCATCCACATAATGGATTACTAAATGGGCATAAATAAAGGATTAATAAATGCCTAATACTAACATAAGGACAGGGAGGCCTGGCATGCTGCAATTCATGGGGTTGCAAAGAGTTGGACACGACTGAGCGACTGAACTGAACTGAACATAAGGAAACCTACAGAAAACTTATTAAATAAATCCATTTAATTTATGTATAAAATACACTGTATTAAGATATCCTACATTACATTTAGAGTGAGAAGGGCAGGGAAACAAGACACACATATATGTGCATTTATACACTTTCAGGCTTTATTGTGGGCTTCCCTGGTAGCTCAGCTGGTAAAGAATCCACCTGCAAAGCAGGAGACCCTGGTTCAATTCCTGGGTCAGAAGATCCCATTGAGAAGGGATACGTTACCCACTCGTATTCCTGGGCTTCCCCGGTGGCTCAGACAGTAGAGAATCCCCCTGCAACGTGGGAGACCTGGGTTCAATCCTGGGTTGGGGAGATCCCCTGGAGGAGGCATGGCAACCCACTCCAGTGTTCTTGCCTGGAGAATCCCCATGGACATAAGAGCCTGGCATGCTACAGTCCATGGGACTGCAGACAGCTGGACATGACTGAGTGACTAAGCACAGCACGGAAGAGTACATTTCATATTGACTAGCCAATTCTACTTCTAGAAATAAATCCTAGAAGAATTTTTTATACATGTGTGCCAGGAGAAGTGTCAAGATTTGCTAAAGTAGCATTGTTTATCATAGCAAAATATTCAAAACAACTTAAATAATCATCACCAAAAGATGTACAAATTGTGTTACATTCATACAATAGAAGGCTGTATAGCAGAAAATAAATGATGAAATGTATTAGAGTCACAAGTGTCAGCGTAATTGAATCTCAAAACATATTTCTAGGTGAACACACAC
The DNA here is from genome assembly GCF_023699985.2 of Odocoileus virginianus. Taxonomy (NCBI): domain Eukaryota; kingdom Metazoa; phylum Chordata; class Mammalia; order Artiodactyla; family Cervidae; genus Odocoileus; species Odocoileus virginianus. The sequence goes on from NC_069697.1 coordinate 38,181,523, forward strand.
ACACAAAAGTAAGTTACAGAAAAACCTAGAGATCTTGCCTCAATTTGTCGTGGAAAGCTCAAAACCAAGCATTTGGAGAAGTCTCCATGTGCTATCACAAAAACGAAATTCAGGATAAGAGTTACCTCTAGAGGGCAGGATAGGAAATACAAGAGAGAAGGTATTCAAAAGTATTGATTATGTATTACTTCTTAAACTACAAACAAGGGGATAAAAGGTATCTTTTTTTTTTTAATCATTCACTAAGCAGTACATATATATTATATATACTCATCTTTTATAACATTTTATAAAAGATGAAGTTAATTTCAAGGGGCCAATTATGCAATATATTCTAAGATACTTATAAAATACATTTGCTGGCAAAACTCTAAGAAAAAAACAAAACTTAAAATTTAACTGATTTCTGGGGATTTCTCCCTGGTGGTCCGGTGACTGAGTCCAGACTCATAGTGCAGGGGGTCTGGGTTTGGTCAGGGAACTAGATCCCACCTGCCACACTAAAAGCAGCACTAAAAATAGCACTAATTCCTGTGTGCTGGAATTAATTCTGGAACATCCAAATTTAAAAAAAAAAAAGAAAAAAAGATTCAAATTTAACTGATTTCTGTTGAAATGTTATTTTAAAGGAATAAAATTCACTTATAGTTACACTGACAGGTTTTCTTAGTAGATGTTGTCCCGCCTTTGAAAGAACACAGTCCTCTTTCTATCAGAATCTAGAAGAAAAACAAAATTTTAACAGCTCCCAAGTAAATACCATAATATTTACTTATACCTACCTTTTAACCACACCAATTCAACTTATAGCACTCGTCTTTCATATTACTTTAATTGAACAAAGATGATTATAAAACTGCAAAGAAAAATTTACCTCTGATGAACAGTAATTGAAACAAAATTTAAATTGGTTTAGAACCAGAAAGCAACAGAACATACATTTGCCAGGAAATAAATTAGTGACAAAAAGGAGAGACTTTGGGTAATCTTAGTAAATGCAGTTGAAAAAAGACAAAGTTATTAAAGCAATTTGGATATCTATTCCATTATTCTCTTTTTAATTTCTAAAGTTGGATATCAGTTCATTTAATTTCAGATTTTTTTTTTTAATAATAAAAGCTCTTAAAGGTATAAATTTTCTGTAGAATACACCACTGGTTTTGATTTTCATCAGTTTCAATGTAATTTGCATTTTTTTTCTTTTTCTTTGTTAAACCCTCAATATTTCTTAATTTCCAACAAGGTAAGGGAGGTTAGGGCTTCCCTGATGGCTCAGTGGTAAAAAATTCACCTTCAAGGCAGGAGACAAGGGTTCAATCCCTGGGTCAAGAAGATCCTCTGGAGAAGGAAATGGCAACCCACTCTAGTATTCTTGCCTGGGAAATCCCATGGACAGAGGAGCCTGGCGGGCTACAGTCCATGGGGTCGCTAAAGAGTTGGACATGACTTAGTAACTGAAAAGCAACAACAAGAAGGGAAGTTAAGCACCTTTTGTTGCTGCTGTTCATCTCTACTTAAATGAATTTTTATTAGAGAATGTGGCTATGAATCTTTTCAAAGATGAGGATCTTACAGCTTTTTATGGCTTACTATATGAATTATGTTTGTAAATGTACCATGGACTTATAGAAAATAAATATTCTCTGTTGGTAGGATATAGTTTTTTAGATAGATAGGTAGTATAAAAGAGTAACTGTCTAGCTGCTCACTGAATCTGTTTCTCTTAGGCATACAGCTAAACTTCATTTCTTAGTCTTCCTTGGAGTTGATTAGAATGAGGTATTTAAGTTCTGGTCATGGGCAAAAGTGGTGCACACCACTACCAGTCTTGACTATAAAATTTTTCTCCATAATCCTCCATTCTCTTTCCCCTCTGCTATCAACATACAGTGCAAACATGGAAGCCTACCAGTTAAAGACAGCAGAGTCCCTACCAGCTCAGGGTCCTGAATAACTTTATAGAGCACAGCCTCTTCTCTAACCCTATTATTCAACCATTTAAAAAAGTCTTGTATATTCAGTTCTTAACCCATTCCAGCTCCAAATGTGCACCAGAAACCCACAAGCTGCAAAAGCTATACTCCTATACAAATTTCAGATCTGCTGATAGAGAATAATAGAAAAAGAAGACCAAATAGAAAAAAAAAAAAACTTAATAATTCAAGGAATTTCCCCCATCCTCCAGTTCAGCAAGTGTTCACAATTGGTATGGATCAATAAGTTTCTGTCTCCTCTTCTCTTTTCTAAATGGGCATTTTAGTGCATTTATACTGTGCTTGCCCTACTACAATTTCCTTCATATATATATGTATCTTTTCCTGTCTTTATTTTCAACCTTTATTATGATTGTTCTACATGTTTCCTGAAAAATATGTAGATTTTTTTATCAATTTGATATTCCTTGAATATTCCTTTTTATAAAATTTAATATATTAATTGCTAAGCAGGATTCATTCCTTACTTTTTATGTTTACTGTTTATGTAGAAGTGTTATTTCACTTTTTCCCCATCTTGTTCTGTGATATCCCCACTCTTTTTTATTCTGATGTTCTTCCATCTGTCTCCATTTCTCCAGTAATTAGCTTCTCATTTTAAACAAACATATTTAAACTGTATTTCTCCACTATTTCAAAATTCCATAGGCTGCACTTAAAGATGGCAATGCAGGAGGATTCTGAACGCACTTCCTTCCACGGACACATTGAATCTAAGCTACATACAGAGCCATTTCTTCCAGCCCCACCCCCTCACTCCCCCACGCCCCAAAGAAACAACTACTTCAGTTCAGTTGCTTAGTTGTATTTGACTCTCTGCAACTCCACGGACTGCAGCACACCAGTCTTCCCTGTCCATCACCAACTCCCAGAGCTTACTCATGTCCATCAAATTGGTAATGCCATCCAGCCATCTCATCTTCTGTTATCCCCTTCTCTTCCTGCCTTCAATCTTTCCCAGCACTAGGGTCTTTTCCAATGAAGCAGTTCTTCGCATCAAGTGGCCTCCAGGTATTGGAGTTTCCACTTCAGCGTCTGTCATTCCAATGAATATTCAGGACTGATTTCCTTTAGGATTGACTGGTTTGATCTCCATACAGTCCAAGGGACGCTCAAGAGTCTTCTCCAACAGGACAGTTCAAAAGCATCAATTTTTTGGCACTCAGCTTTCCTTATAGTCCAACTCTCACATCCATACATGACTACCAGAAAATCCATAGCTTTGAATATATGGACCTTTGTCAGCAAAGTGAGTGAATGAGTGAAAGTCATTCAATCGTGTCCGACTCTTTGCAGCCCCATGGACTATAGAGTCCATGGAATTCTCCAGGCCAGAATACTGGAATGGGTAGCCTTTCCCTTCTCCAGGGGACCTTTCTAATCCAGGGATTGAACCCAGGTATCCCACATTGAAGGCAGATTCTTTACCATCTGAGCCACAAGGGAAGCCCAAGAATACTGAAGTGGGTAGCCTATCCCTTCTCCAGTGGATCTTCCAGACCCAGGAATTGAACCAGGGTCTCCTGCATTGCAGGCGGATTCTTTACCAACTGAGCTATCAAGGATGTCCTGGCAAAGTGATGTCTCTGAATTTTATTTTCTTGGGCTCCAAAATCACTGCAGATGATGACTGGAGCTGTGAAATTAAAAGATGCTTGCTCCTTGAGTGAATAGCTATGACCAATCTAGACAGCATATTTTTATACAAGGAGCAAGCATCTTTTAATTTCACAACTGCAGTCATCATCTGCAGTGATTTTGGAGCCCAAGAAAATAAAATCTCACACTATTTCCATTGTTACCCCATCTTTTTGCTATGAAGTGATGGGACTGGATGCAATGATCTTTGTTTTTTGAATGTTGCATTTTAAGCCAACATTTTCATTTTCCTCTTTCACTTTCATTAAGAGGCTCTTTAGCTTTTCTTTGCTTTCTGCCATAAGAGTGGTGTCATCTGCGTACCTGAGGTTACTGATATTCCTCCTGGAAATCTTCATTTCATCTTGTGCTTCATTCAGCCCAGCATTTCACATGATGTTATCTGCATATAAGTTAAATAATCAGAGTGACAATATACAACCTGGATGTATTCCTTTCCCAATTTGGAAACAGTCCATTGTTCCATGCCCGGTTCTGTTGCCTCTTGACCTGCATACAGATTTCTCAGGAAGCAGGTTAGGGGGTCTGGTATTCCCATTTCTTGAAGAATTTTCCACAGTTTGTTGTGATCCACACAGTCAAAGACTTTGGCATAGTCAATAAAGCAGAAGTATATGTTTTTCTGGAACTCGTTTGCTTTTTCAGTGATCCAGTGGATATTGGCAATTTGATCTCTGGTTCCTCTGCCTTTTCTAAAACCATCTTGAGCATCTGGAAGTTCCCAGTTCACATATTGTTGAAACCAGGCTTGGAAAAATTTGAGCATTACTTTGTTAGTGTCTGAGAAGAGTGCAGTTGTGTGGTAGTTTGAGCATTTTTTGGCATTGCCTTTCTTTGGGATTGGAATGAAAACTGACCTTTTCCAGTCCTATGGCCACTGCTGAGTTTTCCAACTTTGCTGGCATATTGAGTGCAGCATTTTCACAGCATCATCTTTCAGGATTTGAAATAGCTCCACAGGAATTCCATCACCTCCACTAGCTTTGTTCATAGTGAGGCTTCCTAAGGCCCACTTGACTTCACATTCCAGGATGTGTAGTTCTAGGTGAGTGATCACACCATCGTGGTTATCTGGGTCATTCAGATCATTTTTGTATAGTTCTTCTGTGTATTCTTGCCACCTCTTCTTAATAGCTTCTGTTTATGTTAGGTCCATACCATCTCTGTCCTTCATTGTGCCCATCTTTGCATGAAATGTTCCCTTGGTATCTCTAATTTTCTTGGAGTGATCTCTAATTTTTCCCATTCTACTGTTTTCCTCTTTTTCTTTGCATTGATCACTTAGGAAGGCTTTCTTATCTCTCCTTGCTATTCTTCTAGAACAAACACCAAAAAAAGATGTCCTTTTCATCATTGGGACTAGAATACAAAAGTAGGAAGTCAAGAGCCTGGAGGTACAGGCAAGTTTGACCTTGGAGTACAAAATGATGCATGCCAAAGGCTAACAAGAGTTTTGCCAAAACAACGTACGGGTCATAGCAAACACCCTGTTACAACAACACAAGAGATGACTCTACACATGGACATCACCAAATGGTGAAAACCAAAATCCAATTGACGATATTCTTTGCTGCTAAACATGGAGAAGCTCTATACAGTCAGGAAACAAGACCAAGAGTTAATTGTGGCTCAGATCATAAACTCCTTTATTGCAAAATTCAGACTAAAATGAAGAAAGTAGGGAAAACCACTAGACCATTAATGTATGAACTTAATCAAATCCTTTATGATTATACATTGAAAGTGACAGATTCAAGGGATTAGATCTGGTAGACCAAGTGCCTGAAGAAATATGGATGGAGGTTCGTGACTTTGTACAGGAGGCAGTGATCAAGTCCATCCCCAAGAAAAAGAAGTGCAAAAATGCAAAATGGTTGTCTGAGTATGCCTTACAAATAGCTGAGAAAAGAGAAGCAAAAGGAAAAGGAGAAAAGGAAAGATATACCCATCTGAAAGAAACAACTAGCTAAGAGCCAAATTGAGGAAATGTAAACGTATTTGCTAAATGAGGAAAAAAACACAAACCACCACCACCTCACACTGAGGCAGGTAGGACAGGCTGAGATCAATCTTAGATTACTCTGAGACGCCACAAACCTCACCCCAGGTGCAGCAACCCACAATCAGGAAGGAACCTACAACTGAAAGTGTCTTCATTAAGAGCTAATGGTTTAAACCTTATATTTGATTCCTGAACTTCTAAGACCTATATCTGAGAGATGAGCCTCCCAAATATCAAGCTTTGAAAGCCAGTAAAGTCTGTGTCCATGAGATCCGGTTCTCAAAGGGGTTACACAAGCTCCGTGTGACTACTCTCTAGGGCTTAGGGTACAGGCAGCCCACTGACACACTCAATCTTTCTGTGAAAGAAGCCTATTAGCTTATCTTCATAAATGTGGCCTTAACGGAAGGCTTCTGATTAAATTCACATCTAAGGGCAGGCTGTAATTCTCTCCAGGGACCTCAGGATCTAGGCATTATCTTCATGCTCCTTCTGCTTTGATCTAGGTCACCAGTATCTCCCAGAGATGAGATTATACACACAGCTGGTACCCTAGCTTTTGTGGTTTCCATCCTCTGTCTGCCTGGCTCTGGCAGCCAACGCATCTTATACTCAGAGGTCCTGTAGCACTATGACAAGTGGGGAAATAGTTCTCAGACAGTCATTCCCCTCAGAGCACAGCACAGAGGCAGCAGACTGAAACATATCCTCAATCTTTCTGTGAAAGAGGCCTACTTTATCTTACGTCTTCAGCCTCAGGGACAGGATTCTTACTTGACACACTTTTAGAGGCATACTGAAATCCTTTTCGAAGACCACAGAACTCAGCAGGTGCCATCTTTGCCCTTTCCTTCTGCCAGATTCTAAGCTGTCACAAAGAATGTTACCTGCCATATCAGTAAACAAAGGATGTTGCAGCCATCAAGACATCAGCTAGTGCAGCCTCCTCTGCCCCCTCCACCTATGGGTGCACCCTGATGGGATTCAGGATGAGAGAAAACAGGATACTGGACTTAGATAGTTAAGGTATATATCAAAGAAATTATTTCTAGAAGCCCAGCACTTGCTTTTTCTCACACATGGACGAGTACTATGCTTATTAACTTGAGATGTCTGGTTTTTAATTCACAGTAATCCTCTGATGCTCAGACTGTTTGCTGCCTTTGTAAAAACACCTGTATATCCTGGCTCCTCCCTTACCTTGAAGGAACAGTTCCTTGGAGCTATCTCAGAGACTGTCCCCTGGGCAAAAGACCCTAGTATGCCTGCTCAAACACCACCCCCCAAAAAACCCCACATAATTCTCAACTTTCAGGATGTGATTTTTTGTTGTTGTTGTTGACATGGTATCTCCCAGAAAAGAGCTTGTGTACACATCTGGTACCCTGATTTTTGAGGCTGCTGCCCAAAGGACATGTCCCTTGATATCCTGGCTCTGGTGGCCAGTATGGCTTGTGTTCACAGGTTTAACAGGTCGTTGGTGGTGGTGTAGTCGCTAAGTCATGTCCGACTCTTGCGACCCCATGGACCATAGCCTGCTAGCCTCCTCTGTCCATGAGATTCTCCAGGCAAGAATACTGCAGTGGGTTGCCATTTCCTTCCCCGGGGTTCAACAGGGTGTTTGAGAATTGTTTCTTTGCTCAACAGGGTGGCAGCAAATAAAGAAAAACTCTCAACTGGTTATCACACCAGGTCTCAGTATAGAGGGGGCAGGCAGAAATCCACATCTCAAAGTCTTCTCATGAAAGAGGTATATTTACATACCTTATAAGCTATTGGCTGAGGGTCCAGCTTCAAATCAGACTAAACCTATATTTTGACTGGCAGGTTTTGGCACATCCACAACTAGGAGCCACTTAAAGTAAACTAAGATGCTTGGACAACCACAAAGATCTGAGAGACAACCAAGACCTAGGGCAAGGCTGAAACATAGTGATCATCACTTACATGAAGCCACTCCTTCAAGCCTATGAGAGGCAACTTTCTTATCTAATGCATGAAAGCCAACAGAATGTTAGGAAAATGAAGACACAGAAGAATATTTTCCAGATGAAAGAAAAAGATAAAACCTTAGAAAAAGACCTTAATGAAATGGAGGTAATTGATTTACCTTATACCTTACAAAATAACAGACAAAATAATTGATCACTGAGGTCAGGAGATCAACACATGAACAAAGCGAGAATTTCAACAAAGAAACATAAATAAAAGAAAATACCAAACAGAAATCAGAGCTTAAGAATACAATAACTGGACCTAAAAATACAATAGAAAGCTTCAACAGAAGACCAGAGTAAGGTGAAGAAATGATCAGAAGACTGAAAATAGGGAAAGGAACCTATCCAATCAGAGTAGCAAAAAAAGATAAAGGAATGAAAAAGAGTGAAAATATGAAAATACAGTAAAGGACTTATGGGACATTACCAAGTGGACCAATATTCGCATTACAGGAGCCCAAAAAAGAATAGGAAAATTAAAAAGGGCAGAAAAATGACTTGGAAAAAAAATAGCCAATAACTTCCCTAACATGGGAATGGAAACAGCCTTCCAAACAGAAAACTATACAGTTCCCAGTAAGATGAATCCAAAGAGACTCATAAAGACATTAACTTATCAAAAGTTAAAAACAAGGAGAGAATCTTAGAAGCAGCAAGAGAAAAACAACTTGTTACATACAAGGGAACCCTCATTGAGACCAGCAGCAGGTTTTTCACCATAAATTTTTCAGTCTGGTTCAGTGCTATGATCTGTTTTCTGAATGTTGAGTTTTAAGCCAACTTTTTCACTCTCCTCTTTCACTTTCATCAAGAGGCTCTTTAGTTCTTCTTCGCCTTCTACCATAAGGGTGGTGTCATCTGCATATCTGAGGTTATTGATATTTCCCCCGGCAATCTTAATTCCAGCTTGTGCTTCATCCAGCCTGGCATTTCACATGATGTACTCTGCATATTAGTTAAATTAAGCAGGGTGACAATGTACAGCCTTGATGTACTCTTTTCCAATTTGGAACCAGTCCGTTTTTCCAAGTCTGGCTCTAATTTTGCTTCTTGACCTGCATACAGGTTTCCCAGGAGACAGATAAAATGGTCTGATATTCCCATCCCTTTAAAAATTCTCCACAGTTGATTGTGAACTACAGTCAAGGGCTTTAGTGTACTCAAGGAAGCAGAAGTAGATGTTTTTCTGGAATTTCCTTGCCTTCTACGTGATCTAGCGAATGTTGGCAATTTGATCTCTGGTTCCTTTGCCTTTTCTAAATCCAGCTTGTACAACTTGAAGTTCTAAGTTCACATACTGCTGAAGCCTAGCTTGAAGGATTTAGAGGATTACTTTGCTAGCATGTGACATGAATGCAACTGTATGGTAGTTTGAACATTCTTTTAGGTGGTAGGTTGGGGTTTTTTTTGAGATTTTTCTTGCTTCCTGATGAAGTCCTGTATTGCGGTAAACTTCCCTCTCAGAACTGACACTTTAGTTATATGTCTTACTGTGAGTCTGTTTGAATTCATCTTATTTGGAACCCTCTTCACTTCCTGTCCCTGAACATCTATTTCCTTCTTTAGTTCTGGGAATTTTTCAGCCATAGTATCTTCAAATCCATTTTCATTAGCCTCCTCTCTCTCCTCTTCTGGCAGCCCTGTGATGTGAACGTTGACACCCTTAACGTCATACTAGAGATCTCATAGATTGCATTCATTTTTTTCTTCATTTGTTTTTCTGTTGCTCTGATTTAGTGATTTCCATTATACTAAATTCCAGATCATTTATGCATTCTCCATCATTTAGTCTGCTATTCATTCCTTCTAGTTTTCTTTTTTATCTTAGATACTGAATTATCTCTTTTTTATTGAATTTTTAAATATTTTCTAGATCCTTGTTAAAATGACCAATATTTAGGTGAATTATTTTTCCTAATTCAGTTAAGTTTTATTACTGGTGTTTTGAATTATTTATCTGTTAAATTGTTTACTTGTTTCATTATTTTTTCAGAGCCTTTCTCTTGCTCTTTCAATTGAGAGTCGTTTCTCTGCCTTTGTATTTCATTTAACTTTCTATGCCTCTATGAATTTAGGTGAAATATTTGCCTACTGTGGTCTTGAAGGGGTATTTCTTATGTGGGAGCATCCGTATGCAGACTGCATGTGCCCAATGTCTTTGGTGGGATGACTGGATTGGATGTGGATGCTAGGCATGTCTTTCTTCAGGTTGTGCTGGAAGTGATCACCTTGGAAGGGGGTGGTGCTAAGGACAGAGGCACTAGAGCCTGCTCAGGGTTCCAGGGCCTGGACTTCCTCTCTGAAGCAGGACTTCCTCTCAGCTCAGCGGCCATCACTGCCATGTCAGGGGCAGGGTCTGATCCCAAGCTGCTACAGTAGAAGCTCTGGGGGTTATTTTTTCATTGTCATTTATGTCAAGCTAATTTCTTATTTTCTTTTTTATTTCACCATCAGCTCATTGGTTCTTTAGTAGCACATTTTAAAAAATTTTTAATTGAAGGATAATTGCTTTATAATCTTATGTTAATTTCTTTAATGCAACCATGTAAATCAGCCATAAATAAATATATATATATATATATATATATATATATATATATATATATATATGCCCCCCCGCCACCAGAGGTTTCCTCCCACTCCCTCATCCCAGCCCTCTAGGTCATCACAGAGCACCAGGCTGGACTCCCTGTTTTATATACAGCACATGTTTCAGTCTAAACATAATCATTTTTTCTCATCATTCTTTATGTGATTTCTCAATTAGTAATGTTGTATACTGAAAAGATGTTTGAAATATTAATAATTACTATCCTGTTACATTTATTGAGGCTGGTTTCATGTCTTAGTATATGGTCCATCCTAGAGAATGTTCCATGCACTCTTAAATAGAACGTGTATTCTTTTGTGAATGAATGATTCATACACCCTTTTAATGAGCAGGTATTATGACTTAAGTAACCAATGTTTATATAAGTTTCAGTATTCTTAAATATATAACTATATTCACCTTTAGCACAATTAAACCTGTAAAGAAATTTATCTTGGGATAAATTTTATAGAATTTACAGAAAGAACTTTAAATGCATCTATATTGGTTTCAAATAAGGCACATTACAGTTTCTAAAATGTTGTTAATTTTATTTCTAGATGTAAGCCATAATTTTCCCAAAGTAAAAAAGAAAATGTAAAAAGGTTATCCCAAACAGAAATTTTTCAGAAAGAGCTAACCAAAATTAATTTCAAATACTAAGATATGACATGATAATACAACTCACTTAATTGGAAAGAAAATGTAAGATTATACTTTACCTCACCAGCTCCAAAGTCCCATGATTGCTCAGAATGCACTTCTTCCAAAGGGATATTACCACTAAGGGTTATAAATAAGACAGTATTAGAATGTGCTTTAATCCCTCTGAAATTATTGTTCTAAATTATGACTCCCAAAGTTGATTAAAGGTCAGAATTATAAGGGAAAGTGAAGTCACTTAGTCGTGTCCAACTCTTTGTGACTCCATGGACTGTAGACTGCTAGGCTGCTCTGTCCATGGGATTCTCCAGGCAAGAATACTGGAGTGGGTTGCCATTTCCTTCTCCAGATTATAAGGGAAGTTTTTAAAAATAAGGATTCACAAGCTCTATCTTAGGGAGTCTATATGTAGGTCAAACTTGATATTTCCTATTTTAAAAACACCCTCAAGTGATAAGTATCTGCACACAGGGTTGGGAGCCATATTCTAAATCATTTTCATAAAGTATATTTTAAAATTCAAGTTTTAACATTCTATTTTTCATTCACGAGACTGAATATTTGGAAGTTTTTACAATGAAGAACCTAAGTTGATTTTATTAAATGGTGAATCTCTTTTTTAATTAATTTGTGCCAGTCCCATAAAAATGGCATCTAATATTCTTTGTATTAATAGATATTTTACATATTTCTTAAGAAAGTATTCTCAAAATAAAAGTCTATTCTAATTCATGATTTTTAATTATCAAGGCTGAAAATAAATAATAAATAAATAAATCATAACTATTACCAAGAAAGTTAAGCTTATTCTGAACCAAGTTTTCTTTAATTATCTATAATATCAGTCCTATAAATTGTTGATATGCTTGCTTATGCTATTAACCTTTGACTTCTATTACTCCCTCATATGAGTCTATATTAACCAAGCAAATTTCCCATGGAGAGCTGCCAAAATGTAGAAAATATGCTTATCATGCCAGTCAGCATTCCTATATATGTCATCCTTCTATTTCTTATTATAAATTAATAAACTGACATTCTGGAGGGTAAATAAACTTGCTGAACACATAAATCAGTTTTTTCAAATTAACTAACGCTATAAGGAGTTAACTAACACAACTAACACTAGAAGAAGATCCAACCAGTCCATCCTAAAGGAGATCAGTCCTGAATATTCATTGCAAGGACTGATGCTGAAGCTGAAACTCCAATACTTCGGCCACCTGATGTGAAGAACTGACTCACTAGAAAAGACCCTGATGCTGGTAAAGATTGAAGGCAGGAGGAGAAGGGGATGACGGAGGATGAGATGGTGGGATGGCATCACTGACTCAATGGACATGAGTTTGAGTAAGCTCCGGGAGTTGGTGATGGACAGGGAAGCCTGGCATGCTACAGTCCATGGGGTTGCAAAGAGTCGGGACACGATTGAATGACTGAACTGAACTGAACACCACGACTTAGATATTTTTGCACTGATTAATATGAGGACCAAATTATCAACTAGGGTGATATTACCAAGGTTCTGACAACTGATTTTTTAAAAATATTTATTTATTTGGCTGCACCAGGTCTTTAGTTGCAGCAAGCAAACTCTTTGTTGTTGTATGTGGGATCTAGTCCCCTGAGGAGGAATTGAATCCGGACCCCTGCATTGGGAGCATTGAATCTTAGCCACTGGACCACCAGGGAAGTCCCTGCCAATTGATTTCTAAGTCCAGTCTGCCCACCCTAAGACAGCAATATGTCTACTTCACTTTGTATCCTTCAAAATGCATTATTTTAGACCCCAGTTTGCATTGCTCAGATTCATCTAAAAACTTACATATGGTTCACTGAATATTTCTGTATTTTTTCCTGGTATATCTTCTTTTGGTAATCACTTTCAAATTTTCCTTTAAAAATAAAATTATGCATTGAAATAAAACTTAAGCATGACCCATATAAAGGGATGCCACTGGTCTACAATGTCATATAATGTCATCCTATTTTTAATTTCATATTCCTCCAAACACACACACACACACACACACACACACACACACACACATGCATTAAAACTAAAAACAAAAATAATCCAACAGATAATTAAATTTTTCATATATAACACCAACCTTTTTTATTAGAGCTGACTGAATAAAAATCTTTCTCAAAAGATGTACTAAAATTATTTCTTTCATTATTCTTGTACACTTTCTGGCAAATCTTGTTTGGCTGACACTTTTCTGAACGACTTGATATTTTAAAAGTAGAATTACTAAAACCCAACTCTAGATCTGTAAAGATACTTTTAATGTGGTTACCAGTGAAACGGTTTTTATGAGAATCAATGACCACACACGTATCTCGTGTATTATCATAGCCATACTTGTCAAAGGTTTTCTTTATCTTCTGTTGGTCTATGTTTAATAAATTGATCATATTTTCACTAATACAAGAGTCACAATTATCTGATAGAAGGGCGGAGGTTTGTTGGCTCATATCTTCATTTGAAAACTTCTTTTTATTTTCTTTCCAAATATGTCGTAATGAGTTCTTTTCAGTAATGAAGTCTGTCTGTCTTCTCTCATCCATGCTTCTACAATCTTCACCTACAACTACAGTAGGTGTCCTTGTAAGGAAGTTTCTAGTTCCTGGACTTTAGGATAAATAAATAAAATATTTAGCAAGAAAAGAACAGGGCATTCTCATTCAGAAACACCTGAAGCTAAACTCTTACATAATATATTGAGTAGCTATTAACATTTAAGCAGACCGTGTTTACATTTTTAAAATTTAAATAAATGATATTGCCTTGAGTGGAAATTTGTTTAATATGCTATCCTAGTATCTTAGTGAGTATAAAAATAATCTACACTTAATTTTGTACTTCAACATGAAATACTAGTATTTAGTTCAACTTATATTAACAAAACAAAGGATGACTAATCCCATAATAATGTCTATGGAATAACCTAGACAAACTCTGAACATAAATGCTGCTTCATTTAAATAAAGAAAGATATTTTGAAGACTATGCAGGGAAGACAATTATCCCTAGTGTTAAAATGTCAAATAAAATTGTTATAAGAACACTCTATCAGATATTTCTCAATCTAACAAGGACCTCAACCTAACAAAATCTCTCTCAAGTTCCCAAGGAAGACCAATATACATACAAATGTATACGTAAGTATTGATAATAAATCCAAGAGAAAAGATTAATCAGAAAAAAGGGTCTAAGTACCTTGCAAATTCCCATCTAATGCAGAAATCATAATTCTAAACTATATCCAATTTATATAAAAGAATCAAAACTATCGTGGAAACTAACTGGAAATCAAGATATTCTGAATTTTGTTGCCTTTGAGTATCTACAAATTTACATAGGATTGGCTTTTTTCCAGAGATTAGAGATACCAACTAAAACTATGCTTGAGTTCCAATTTTATTTTTAATTAACATACTACTCTATTCTAGGCAGTGAGTGCATCATGTATTGCAGACAGAGAGATAAAATATTTCAGTATTAAGGTATTAAGGAGAGAGAGATGTTTTGTCCATGAATGCTCATAGGTCATGATCCTACATTATTTCTCAATATGGGTCTTACTGGTATTTGGGGTAGAATAATGTTACTCTCTTATACCAAAAGACATAACCTATGGTATGCAATAATGTAATATCAACACCAAAGAAAATTCTGTTATTCTAAATGAGAAAATAAATTTAAAAGCACTGCATAAGTTAGAAAGCATACTACAAATGCAAATCATCATTCTAAACATTTGCAAAAATGTGCCAGAACTGAAAGAGACACGTGTACCCCAATGTTCATCGCAGCACTGTTTATAATAGCCAGGACATAGAAGCAACCTAGATGTCCACCAGCAGATGAATGGATAAGAAAGCTGTGGTACATATACACAATGGAATATTACCCAGCCATTAAAAAGAACACATTTGAATCAGTTCTAATGAGGTGGATGAAACTGGAGCCCATTATACAGAGTGAAGTAAGCCAGAAAGAAAAACACCAATACAGTATACTAATGCATATATATGGAATTTAGAAAGATGGTAACAATAACGCTATATGCAAGACAGAAAAAGAGACACAGATGTACAGAACAGACTTTTAGACTCTGTGGGAGAAGGCGAGGGTGGGATGTTCTGAGAGAACAGCATTGAAATAAGTATACTATCAAGGGTGAAACAGATCACCAGCCCAGGTTGGATGCATGAGACAAGTGCTCAGGGCTGGTGCACTGGGAAGACCCAGAGGGATGGGATGGAGAGGGAGGCGGGAGGGGGGATCGGGATGGGGAACACATGTAAATTCTTGGCTGATTCATGTCAATCTATGGCAAAAACCACTACAATACTGTAAAATAATTAGCCTCCAACTAATAAAAATAAATGGAAAAAATAAAATATAAAAATTAAAAAAAAAAAGAAAGAAAGAGTTACAGATGTATAGAACAGATTTTTGAACTCTGTGGGAGAAGGCCAGGGTGGGATGATCTGAGAGAATAGCATTGAAACATGTATATTATCAACTGTGAAACAGATCGCCAGTCCAGGTTTGTTGCATGAGACAAGTGCTTAGGGCTTGTGCATTAGGATGACCCAGAGGGATGGAATGGGGAGGGAGGTGGGAGGGGGTTCAGGATGGGGAACACATGTAAATCCATGGCTGATTCATATCATTGTATGGCAAAAACCACTACAATATTGTAAAGTAATTAGCCTCCAACTAATATAAATAAATGAAAAAAAAATCTACCTGTGAATAATTTTGGAAGCCTTCCATAAAAATTTTTAAAAAATTATTAGCAGCTGATTTAGTGCATTTATGGGGACATGGGCGATTTCAATATATCATCACATTGATTTTTCCATATAACCATGAAGGAAAAATGCTATTGCTAGTCTAGATGAGGTAGACGAAATGTCAAAAGATATAAATAAGTTAGCTACAGTCTCATGACTAATAAATAAGAGATCTACTTTTCAAAATAAGTTTGACACTAAGATATAATATCTGTATTTTTAACAATTTATTTTAAAACCTATATTTGCAAACAAAACACATCTCTGCTAAACTGTCTCTAGTTGAGTGAGTCAGATGAAGGGGATTCATCGCCTTGTCAGTTCTGTCTCCTTTATTGTCAAAACTTCTCTTAAATATTGACCAGGAATGCACTTTTTAACATTTCTCTAATTTCTCCAGAGTTATCTATAGAAGAACCCTGGACAAAACTGATCTTATGCCTCTTTTGCATCCAGTTTTTGGGGATGATTTAGACTAAACTTCAGTCATTATCATTTAGACTAAAATTTAAAACACCCAGTTCTGAATAATTTCTTCTTACATGAGGAGGTTTCTAGGCTCTTTCAATTCCCTAGCCACTGTCAGTTCAGTTCAGTCACTCAGCTGTGTCCGATTCTTTGCAACCCCATAGACTGCAGCACGCCAAGCTTCCCTGTCCATCACCAAATCCCAGAGCTTATTCAAACTCATGTCCATTGAGTTGGTGATGCCATCCAACCATTTCATCCTCTGTGATCCCCTTCTCCTCCTGATTCAATCTTTACCAGCATCAGGGTCTTTTCAAATGAGTCCATTCTTCACATCAGGTGGCCAAAGTACTGGAGTTTCAGCTTCAGCATCAGTCCTTCCAATGAATATTCAGGATTGATTTCCTTTAGCATCAACTGGTTGGATCTCCTTGCAGTCCACGGGACTCTCAAGAGTCTTCTTCAATACCACAGTTCAAAAGCATCAATTCTTCAACACAGCTTTCTTCATAGTCCAACTCTCACATCCGTACATGATTACTGGAAAAACCATAGCTTTACTAGACAGACCTTTGTTGGCAAAGTAATGCCTCTGCTTTTTAGGTCCATGAATCAAGGTAAACTGGAAGTGGTCAAACAGGAAATGCAAAGAGCGAACATCAACATTTTAGGAATCAGGGAACTAAAATGGACTGGAATGGGTGAATTTAACTCAGATGACCATTATATCTATTACTGTGGGCAAGAAGAAATGGAGCAGCCCTCATAGTCCACAAAAGAGTCCAAAATGCAGTACTTAGGTGCAATCTAAAAAATGACAGAATGATCTCTCGTTTCCAAGGCAAACCATTCAATATTACAGTAATCCAAGTCTATGCCCTAACCAGTAATGCTGAAGAAACTAAGTTGAACCATTCTATGAAGACCTATTGCCAGGAGTCAGCACACGAGAGCCCACCCATGACAAGGTCATGAGGAGAAGACCTGACAAGCAAGGCAGATCAGGACCTCAGGGATTTCAAAAAGCTGCCCCGGCGCTCACCTTAAAGATGATCTCTGTCTTTCTGATGCTTGCTGTATTAGACCACTCCCTAATTTCTGTGACACGGGTAGAAGGCCCTCCCCGATCTCTCTCCAAACAGAATCAACTTAGAGCTTTAATCAATATGTCCCCCTGATGGCGGTATCATATAAGATTATCCAGGATGAAAGGAGTGTTTCAATTTAGACCCCTTTGCTGGCATTCTAGCCTGCTTGGCAAATGCATATTAATGCACATGACCGCTCACAACACCTTAATCATAAATAGCACAAAGAACCTGATCACACAAAAGGCCCTAATAGGCACAGAGCCCTTCGGGGGTGGGGAAGCCCTATTAGATAACATAAAAATATTATTCTAAAAGTGGTTATAGTTAAAGATTTAGAAAAATAAGAGTTTAGAATTGTTAATTTTAACCAGGAATGCTAAACAGGGGCTGCCTCACCTGAGCTGCAGTCTTTGTGTGGTAAACCTTTTAGATAAATTTAACTGATAACTTCTGCAAAATGACTGACCTTTGTGTTCATTAAAGAATAGATTAGGAAAACAGTTTTGCATCCACCTAGGTCATAAAATGTCAATAGGCCCCAAGGTCAGAAGGTAATGTACAATACTCTCACAAAGAAGTATGCAGAAAATACCCTGGTTTCGTGAAGGACAAGCTGATGTAATGTTAAACTATCTTCCCCTTAGAAATGTACTAATTTAGGATATAAAAGCTATGGTAAAAAATAAAGATTTGCCAAACTCTGCTGCACACCCCCAGTCTGGTCTCTCTCTCTCTCTCGCTGACGCCATTCATCCTGAGGGTACCCCTGGATCCCGCCGAGGCTGAACCCCGGCAATCTATAAGACTTCTAAAACTTACACCCAAAAGATGTCTTTTTCATTATAGGGGACTGGAATGCAAAAGTAGGAAGGCAAGAGATACCTAGAATAATAGGCAAATTTTGGCTTGGAGTACAAATGAAGCAGGGCAAAGGCTAACAGTTTTGCCAAGAAAATGCACTGTTTGCCAACAAAGAGCAAACACCCTCTTCCAACAACACAAGAGATGACTCCACACAAGGCCATCACCAGATGGTCAATACCGAAATCAGATTGATTATATTCTTTGCAGCCAAAGATGGAGAAGCTCTATACAGCCAGCTAAAACAAGACCAGGAGCTGACTGTGGTTCAGATCATGAACTTCTTATTGCAAAATTTAGACTGAAATGGAAGAAAGTATGGAAAACCACTAGAACATTCAGGTATGACCTAACTCAAATCCCTTATGATTATACAGTGGAAGTGACAAATAGATTAAGAGATTAGATCTGATAAGAGTGCCTGAAGAACTATGGATGGAAGTTCATGACAGTGTACAGTAGGTGGTGATCAAAACCAACCCCAAGAAAAAGAAATGCAAAAGGGCAAAATGGTTGTCTGAGAAGGCCTTACAAATAGCTGAGAAAAGAGAAGCAAAAGGCAAAAGAAAAAAAGGAAAGATATTCCCATTTGAATGCAGAGTTCCAAAGAATAGCAAGGAGAGATAAGAAAGCCCTCCTCAGTGATCAATGCAAAGAAATAGAGGAAAATAATAGAATGGGAAATATTAGAGATCTCATCAAGAAAATTACAGATACCTAGAGAACATTTCATGCAAAGATGGGCACAATAAAGGACAGCAATGGTATGGACCTAATAGAAGCAGAGGATATTAAGAAGAGGTGGCAAGAATACACAGAAGAACCATACAAAAGAGATCTTCATGACCCAGATAATCACGATGGTGTGATCACTTACCTACAACCAGACATTGTAGAACACAAAGCCAAATGGGCCTTAGAAAGAAGCATCACTACGAACAAAGCTAGTGGAGGTGATAGAATTCCAGTTGATCTATTTCAAGTCCTAAAAGGTGATGGTGTGAAAGTGCTGCACTCAATATGCCAGCAAATGTGGAAAACTCAGCAGTGGCCATAGGACTGGAAAAGGTCAGTTTTCATTCCAATCCCAAAGAAAGACCTTGCCAAAGAATGCTCAAATTAGTCACTGTAACAAGAGCAATAATAGAAGCTCTATTTATACATTTTTAAGGCTTCCCAGGTGGCACTGGAAAAAAAAAGATCTGCTTCACTGACTGCAGTAAAGCCTTTGACTGTGTGGATCACAACAAACTGTGGAAAATTAATAAAGTGATAGGAATACCAGACAGCACCTAACCTGACTCCTGAGAAACCTGTATGCAGGACAGAAAGCAACAATTAAAACTGCACATGGAAAAATGAACTGGTTGAAAACTGGGAAGGAGTATGTCAAGGCTGTATATTGTCACCCTGCTTATTTAACTTACATGCATAGTAGTATATCACATGAAATGCAGGACTGGGGGACTCATAAGCTGGAGTCAAGATTGCCTGGAGAAGTATCAACAATCTCAGATATGCAGATTAAACCACTTTAATGGCAGAAAATGAAGAGGAACTAAAGAGCCTCTTGACAAAGGTGAAAATGTAAGTGGAAATGCTGGCTTAAACATCAACATTCAAACATGAAGATCATGGCATCCAGTCCTATCACTTCATGGCAAATAGATATGGAAAAAGTAGAAACAGTGTCAGATTTCATTTTCCTGGGCTTCAAAATCAATGTGGCTAGTGACTGCAGCCACAGAATTAGAAGATGCTTGCTCCTTGGAAAAAAACCTATGACAAATCTAGACAGTATATTAAAAACCAGAGACATCACTTTGCCAAGAAAGGTCAGTCTAGTGAAAGTCATGGTTTTTCCAGTAGTCACATATGAATGCGAGAATTGGACCATAAAGAAAGCTGAGTGCCAAAGAATTGATGCTTTCAAACTGTGGTGCTAGAGAGGACTCTTGAGAGTCCTCTGGTCTGTAAGGAGATTAAACCAGTCAGTTCTAAAGGAAATCAACCCTGAATATTTATTGGAAAGACTGGTGCTTAAGCTGATGGTCCAATACTTTGGCCACCTGATGCAAGGAGCCAACTCATTGGAAAAGACCCTGATGTTGGGAAAGACTGAGGGCAAGAGGAAAAGGGGACGGCAGAGAATGAGTGGATTTGATGGCATTACTGACTCAATGGATATGAGTCTGAGCAAACTCTGGGAGACAGTGAAGGACAAGGAAGCCTAGGGTGCTACAGTTCATGAGGTCACAAACAATTGGACATGACTTGGCAACTGAACAACAACAACAAGGTGGCGCTAGTGGTAAAGAATCCCCCGGCCAGCATAGGAGACATGAGAAATGGGGGTTCGGTCCCTGGGTGGGGAAGATCCCCTAGAGGAGGAAATGGCACCCCACTCCAGTACTTTTACTGGAAGAATACCATGAACAGAGGAGCCTGGCAGGCTACAGTCCATTGGGTCACAAAAGTCAGATGTGACTAAGTATCTGCGCAAACATCAGGGCAGATATCAGTGGAATAGAAAGCAAACAAAAACAATAATAGAGAAAATTGATAAAACTGAAAATTTAGGAAATAAAATTAGCAAAAATTTAGGTACACTAATCAAGGAAAAAAAGTAGAAAAGACACATATCTGGAATTAAAGAAGGGATATCAACACTTTTACAGAAATTAAAGTGACTACAGGAATAGCGTAAACAACTATATAATAACAATTAATATAACTTAGATGAAATGGATGAAATCCTATAAAAACACACATTATGACAAAGAAATTAAAAGGAAATCTAAAAATCTGAGTAAATCTGTAACAAGCAAAAAACAAAAAAGAATTATTAGTTAAAAGTTTTCTAAGAAAAGCCCAGGTGCAGAAACATTTAAAGAAAAAATAACCACACCCCAGTGGCTCAGTGGTAAATAATCTGCCTGCAATTCAGAGATGCAGGAGACCTGGGTTGATCCCTTGGTTGGGAAGATTCCCTGGAGGAGGACATGGCAACCCACTCCAGTATTCTTGCCTGGAGAATACCATGGACAGAGGAGCCTGGCGGGCCACAGTCCATAGGTCACAAAGAGTCGAACACGGCTAAAGTGGCTTAGCATGCACACAACCAGCCTCCACAAATTAATCCATTAAATAGAGGCAGAAACATTTTCCAACTTGTGCTATGAAGCCAGTATCATTACTCTGATACCAAAGCCAGACAAAGACATTATAAGTAAAGAAAAATTCAGACCAATATTCCCCATGAAAACAGACGCACGCAGAACTGACATGTATATACGATCATGTGTAAAACAGAGAGCTAGTAGGAAGCTGCTGCATGGCACAGGGAGCTCAGCTCGGTGATCTGTGATAACCTAGGGGACTGGGACGGTGGGGATGGGAAGGAGGCTACAGAGGGAGGAGACACATGTATGCATAGAGCTGATTCATGCTGTTGTACAGGAGAAACTAACACAACACTGCAGAACAAATACTCTCCAGTTCAAAAAATATCCTATGATAAACCATGATAGAAATGAATATGAAAAAACAGATTCAATATATATGTATAACTGAGTTACTGTGCTGTTCAGCAGAGTTAACTATAATAAAATGTCTCTCTACATGTTTTTAAAAGTCATCAACAAAATATTACCAAAAAAAAAAAATCCAGCACTTTATGAAATGGGTTATAGAATCACTAAGCAGCCTTTATGCCAGGAAGGCAAGGTAGTTTAACATTTGAAAGTAAGGTAATGTATACATTAATAGAATAAAAACAAACTACGAGATAATCTCAAAGGACATAGAATGAGCATTTGACCAAATCAATGATAAAAACCTTCAATAAACTAGGAATAGAAGTGCAGCCCAATAAAAGGCACCTACAAAAACCTAAAGCTAACATCATACTTGGCCTTCCCAGCTAGCACAGTAGGAAAGAATCTTCCTGCCAAGCAGGAGATATGGATCTGATCCCTGGGCTTGGAAGATCCCCTGGAGAAGAATATGCAAACCCACTCCACTATTCTTACCTGAGGAAATGACATGGACAAAAGAGTAATTAAATGTGACATTGTATTTGTTGTTTAGTCATTAAGATGTGTTCAATTTTTTTGAGACCCCATGGACTGTAGCCTGCCAGGCTATCCAAAAATTGCAGGCAGATTCTTTACCAGGTGAGCCACAAGGGAAGCCCACCCAAAAATAAAACTAGGAAAATAACTGCAGGTCAAACAAGTGGAACCGAAATGTCATAAATTTTTAAGTTAGGCAAAAATTCTTGTTTTCTAAAATATATATATTATACATATTATAACATTTTGATTCCACTTGTTTGACTTAGTATGGATTAGTTCAGTTCAGTCACTCAGTCATATCTGACTGTTTGAGATCCCATGGACTGGAGCACACCAAGCTTTCCTGTCCATCACCAATTCCCAGAGCTTACTCAAACTCATGGCCATTGACTTGGTGATGCCATCCAACCATCTCATCCTCTGTCATCCCATTCTCCTCCTGCCTTTCAACCTTTCCCAGCATCAGGGTCTTTTCAAATGAGTCAGTTCTTCCCATCAGGTGGCCAAAGGATTGGAGTTTCAGCTTCAGCATCAGTCCTTCCAGTGACTATTCAGGACTGATTTCCTTTAGGATGGACTGGTTGGATCTCTTTGCAGTGCAAGTGACTCTCAAGAGTCTTCTCCAACACCACAGTTCAAAAGCATCAATTCTTCAGTGCTCAGCTTTCTTTATAGTCCAACTCTCACAGCCATACATGACTACTGGAAAAACCATAGTTTGAATAGATGAACCTCTTTTGGCAAAATAACATCTTTGCTTTTTCATATGTGTCTAGGTTGGTCATAGCTTTTCTTCCAAGGAGCAAGTGTCTTTTAATTTCAAGGCTGCCGTCACCATTTGCAGTGATTTTGGAGCTCAAGAAAATAAAGTCTCTCACTGTCTCCATTGTTTCCCCATCTATTTGCCATGAAGTGAGGGGACCAGATGCCATGATCTTTGTTTCCAGAGTGTTGAGTTTTAAGCCAATTTTTTCATTCTTCTCTTTCACTTTCATCAAGAGGCTCCTTAGTTCTTCTTCACTTTCTGCCATACGGGTGGTGTCATCTGCGTATTTGAGGTTATTGATATTTCTCCTGGCAATCTTGACTCCAGCTTGTGCTTCATCCAGTCTGACATTTAGCATGAAGTACTCTGAATAGGAATTAAATAAGCAGGGTGACAATATATACCCTTGACACTCCTTTCCAGATTTGGAACCAGTCTGTTGTTCCAAGTCCAGTTCTAACTGTTGCCTCTTGACCTGCATACATATTTCTCTGGAGGCAGGTCAGGTGGTCCGGTATTCCCATCTCTTTAAGAGTTTTCCAGAGTTTGTTGTGATCCACACAGTTAAAGGGTTTGGCATAGTCAATAAAGCAGAAGTAGATGTTTTTCTGGAACTCTATTGCTTTTTTGATGATCCAATGGATGCTGGCAGTTTAATCTCTGGTTCCTCTGTCTTTCCTAAATCCAGCTTGAACATCTGTAAGTTCCCAGTTCACATACTGTTGAAACCTGGCTTGGAGTATTTTGAGCATTACTTTGATAGTGTGTAATGTGCAATTAGTGTGATGAGTGCAACTGTGTGGTAGTTTGAGCATTCTTTGGCATTGCCTTTCTTTAGGATTGGAATGAAAACTGACCTTTTCCAGTCTCTTTTAATATTTGTGAAGAAACAGCTCGGATTTTATTTTTTTCATAAACATGTCTCAATCAGGATCCTTTTCAATAAAACAAAACAATTTTAAGAAAATAAAATAATTGCAAGGATGTTGGCCTGTAATTCTTTCTTGGTGGTATCTTTGTCTGGTTTTGGTATCAGACTGATGGGTGGCCTCACAGAATGTCTTTGGGAGTATTCCTTTTTCTTCAATTTTTTGGAAGAGTTAGAAAAGAATTGGTATAATTTTCTCTTTGTATGTTTGGCAGAATTCACCTGTGGAGGCATCTGGTCCCAGACTTATGTTTGTAGGGGCGTTTATTATTATTATTACAGATTCTATTTTATTTCTAGCAATTGACCAGTTAAATTTATCTATTTTTTCTTGACTCAGTTTTGGCAAGCTGTATGCTTCTAGAAAATTGTCCATTTCTTTTAGATTATCAACCTTGTTCACAAATAATTATTCACAGTAATTTCTTAATTTTTTTTTAAATTTCTGCAGTATCAATTATGATTTCTCCTCTTTCATTTCTTACTTTCCTTTTTTGGGGTCTTCTTTCTTTTCTTCCTTATGAGCCTGGCCAAAGTTTTGTTAATTTTGTTTACCTTTTCAACAAAGTAACTCAGTTATATTGAGTTTTTCTACTGTTTTTAATCTCTATTTTATTTCCTCTGATCTTTATTATCTGCTTCCTTTGGCTGTTTTGTTTGTTCTTTGTCTAATTCTTTTTAGGTGGTGGGTTGTGTTGTTTAAGATTTTTCTTGTTTCTTAAAGAAGGCCTGTATTGCTATGAACTTCCCTCTAAGAATACCTTTTGCTGTATCCCATAAATTTTGTAAGGTTGTGTTTTCATTATCATTTGCCTCAAGGTATTTTTTAATTAATTAATTAATTAATTAATTAATTTATGTTTGGTTGTGCTGGGTCTTCATTGCTGTGCAGGCTTTTCCCTAGTTGTGGCGAGCCAGAGCTACTCTTCATTGCAGTGTATGGGCTTCTCATTGTGGTGGTTTCTCTTGTGGAGCACAGGCTCTAGGGCGTGCAGGCTTCAGTATTGAGTCCATATTGAAGCACACAGGCTCAATAGTTGCAGTTCCTGGCCTCTAGGGCATAGGTTCAGTAGTTGTGGCACATGGGCTTAGCTACTCCATGGCATGTGGGATCTTCCCGGACAAGGGATCAAACCTGTGCCTCCTGCATTGACAAGCAGATTATTTAACACTGAGCCACCAGAGAACCCAACTTCAAGGTATTTTCCAAATTTTTTCTTTTATTTCATTACTGACCCACTGTTTTTTCAGTAAGAAGAAAATTACAGGTCAATATCTTTGATGAACATAGATGTAGAAATTCTCAACAAAACATTAGGAAATCAAATACAACAACACATAAAAAAGATCATACACCAATACCAACTTGGAGTCATCCCACAGTTACAAGAATAGTTCAACATACACAAATCAATATGATACATCAACAAAAGAAAAGATAAAACCACATGATACAGAAAAAAAATTTGATAAAATTCAACATCAATTCATGACAGAAACCCTTAGGAAAGGGTAGAGAGGGAATATACTTCAACATAATACAAACTGTTTATGTCAGATTCATATCTATACTCAATGGTAAAAGGCTAAAATCCTTTCTGCTAAAATCTGGAACCAAACAAGGATACCCACTCTCATCACTTCACGTCAACACTGTATTGGGAGCCCCAGCAACAGCAATCAGAAAAGAAAAAGAAAGAAAAGGTATTTGAACTGGTAGGGAAGTAGCAAAATTGTCAATTTACCACTTGATGGTAAGATGACATGATATTATATACAGAAATCACTAAAGACTCCATACAAAAATTATTATAACTAATAAATTCAGCAAATTAGCAGGATACAAGATTAACATACAGAAGTTGGTTCCATTTCTTTACATTAACAATAAAATAAGAGAAAGGGAACATGAAAAAAATTAGTATCTTTCAAAACTGCATCAAAAAATGCTTGGGAATAAACCTCACTTAGGAGGTGAAACACATATCTGAAAACTACAAAACACTAACAGTACAAATTGAAGATAATTCAAAGAAATGGAAAGATATCCCATGCTCTTGGGTTGGAAGAATCCATGCTGTTACAATGGCCATACTATCCAAAGCAATCTTCAGAATTAATGTGACCCCTATTAAATTACCCATGACGTTTTTTCACAGAACTAGAATGAATAATCCTAAAACTTATATGGAACTATAGAAGACCCAGAATTGCCAAAGTAATCCTGAGGAAAAGAACAGAGCAGGAGTCATAACTCTCCTAGACTTCAGATAATAATACACAGCTGTAGTAATCAAAGCAGCATGTGATTGGCACAAAAACAGACATGTGGATCAATACACCAGAGTAGACAGCCCAGAAATAAACCCATGCAACTACAGACAGTTAATCTTTGACAAAGGAGGTAAGAATACACAATGGGGAAAGGGTAGTTTCTTCAGCAAGTAGTACTGGAAAAGTTGGACAGCTATACAGAAATCAATGAAGTTAAGAGCACACCCTTCCAATTTACACAAAAATAAACTCAAAAGGGCCTAAAGACTTAAATATAAGACAAGATACTGTAAAATGTCTAGTAGAGAACACAGGCAAAACATTGACATAAATTGTACCCAGTATTTTCTTAGGTCAGTCTCCCAAGGCAACAGAAATAAAAGCAAAGATAAACAAATGGGATCCAATCAAACTCGCAAGCTTTTGCACAGCAAAAGAAACCATAAGCAAAATGAAAAGACAACCTATAGACTGAGAGGAAATATTTGCAAATGATACAACTGACAAGGGATTAACCTCCCAAATAGAAAAACAGCTCTTACAATTCAGTAACAAAGAAATAAATAACCCAATTGAAAAAGACCTAAAAAGACCAATTGAAGACCTAAATAGACAATTCTCCAAAGAAGACATATGTATGGCCAATAGGTGCATGAAAAGATTCTCTAACTATTAGAGAAATGCAAATCAAAACTTCTGACCTCACAGCAGTCAGAATGGCCACCATTAAAATGTCTACAAACAAATGCTGGAAAGGGTGTGGAGTAAAAGGAACCCTCCTTTGCTACTGGCAGGAATGTAATTTGGTGCAGCACTGTGGAAAACAGTATGGACAGGCTCCTTAAAAAGCTAAAAATAGAACCACCATACGATCCAGCAATCTCGTTTCTGGGCATATACCCAGATAAAACTATAATTCAAAAGATACATGCACCTCTATATTTGTAGCAGTACTCTTTACAATAGCCAAGATATGGACATAACCTAAATGTCCACTGACAGAGGAATGGATAAAAAGATATATATTAAATATATATGATGGAATATTACTCAGTCATAAAAAGAATGAAATAATGCCATCTGCAGCAACATGGATGGACCTAGAGGTTATCACACTAAGCAAAGTCAGTCAGAAAGAGGAAGACAAATACCATATGATATCATTTATATGTAGAATCTAAAATATGACACAAACATACCTATCTGTGAAACAGACTCATGGACACAGAGACCAGACTTGTGGTTGCCAAGTGGGGCTTGGGGGAGAGGAGGATTAGGAGTTTGGGATTAGTAGATGCAAGCTAATATATATAGGGTGAATAAACAACAAGGTCCTACTGTATAGCACAGGAAACTATATTCAATAACCTGTAATAAACCATAGCGGAAAAGAAGATAAAAAAGAAATATATATTTTAACTGTGTCATTTTGCTATACAGCAGAAATTAACAAGTGTAAATCAACTATACCTCAAAAAAAGTTTTAAAAAATAAAAATAATTCCATTCATAACAGCATAAAAAGAATAAAATACTTATTTAACAATGTAAGCATGAGGCTTATTGACAGCTACTGTAATTAATTTCATTACATGGAATGCTATTGTAATTACTGAGAAAAAATGAAAGGATGTTAAATAAGATGGAATATTATTCATCCCTAAAAATAAAAATTCTTCTATTTATGACAACATGAATGAACAGGGAGGATATTACGCTACGTGAAATAACCAGACAGAGAAAAATACTCTAAGATCTCACTTAAATGTAGAATCCCAAATTAAAACATGCAGAGGGTAGTATCATGGGTGCTAGGGACTGAGAAAGTGGGGGAAATGGAGAGATATTGGTCCAAGTGTACAAATTTCCAGTCACAAGATGAATAAGCTCTAGGGATCTAATGTACAACATGGTGACTATAGTTCTTAACGCTACATTTACTCTTGACATTTGTTAACAGAATAGATCTTAAATGGTCTCACCATACATATAATAATGGTAACTATGTGAGGTGACTGATGTGTCAATTAGCTTGATTATGGTAATCATTCGAATATGTGTATGCCTATTAAATGATCAGAGCAGACAAATACATACAATTTTTACTCATCAGATTATAGGTCAATAAAGCTGAAGAGAAAGAAAAGGTCACTTCAAGTACACTGGAAAGTTCTCTCATGCCCTCTAAGTTCATACCTCCAAAAAGTAACCACTATTCTGCTTGTTGTCTGAAAGTCATGTAAATTAAATTATACAGTGATTATCTTTTTGTATTGAGATTTATGCATATTCTTGCTTGCTATGACATATATTAGAAGCTCACTTTTTTAATTTCTGTGTACTATTCCATTATATGAATATTATATAACATTCTTAATGGACATCTGGGTTAGTTCAAGTTTGGGACTATTAAGAATAAAGCTCTTATGACATACATATGACAAAAATTGACTAGGAGAAACATTTCATATTCATGGATTAGAAATGCCACTATTGTTAAAATGTTAAAATTTTCCCAAAATTGGTCTATAGATTCAAAACAATCCCTATAAAAATCAAATTAAACTTCCTTTTCCTCAGAAATGGACAGGCTGCTCCTAAAATTCATATGAAAATGCAAAGGACTAAGGCAAGCTAAAACATTTTTGAAAAAGAATAAATTGGAGGACTAATACAATTCCCAATTTCAAAACTTACAGTAAAGCTTTAGTAGTTGAAACAGTGTGACAGACATAAAAACAGACATGATTTTTTGTGACAGACATAAAAACAGACATGATTTTTCAATAGAACAGAAATGAGATTACAGGGGAAAATAATTTATACTTTTGTCAATTAATTTTCAACATCTCAAAGCACTCAGTGGGGTAAAGATATTCTTTTCTTTCCATAAATGCAAATGATGAGAATAGTTCCTTATTTCATCACACCATATCCTTATGATCCTCACACCATACATAAAAAATTAACTCAAAGTGGAAAATGTCATATTGACAACCACAAGACAGAAGTAAACATATGAGAAAATCTTCATAACCTTGCCTCAGGCAAAGACTTGTTAGCTTTGACACCATATGCATGATTCATAAATAAAAAATTAACCAACTGCATTTCATCAAAATTAAAACCTCTGTTTAAAAAAAAAAGGTTAATGTCAAGAAGACACCATTAAGAAAATGAAAAGGCTAAGCATTTCACCAAACATACATAAATGATTAGTAAGCACATGAAAAGATGCCAACATCATTAAAACCCCAATATGATACCATTACATGTTGACTAAAGTAGCATAAATTTTAAAAGACTAACCATACCAAGTGTTGTCAAGGATGTACTGCAAGTCGAACTCTCATTCTTTGCTGATAGGAATGTAGAAATGACACAAATCACTTGGGAAACATGTCTGCCAGTTTCTTAAAATGTTAAACATACACCAGCAATTCCACATGTAGGTATTTGGTGGTGGTTTAGTCGCTAAGTTGTGTCTGACTCTTGGGCGACCCCATGGACTGTAGCCTGCCAGGCTCTTCGGTCCATGGGATTCTCCAGGCAAGAATATGGAGTTGGTTGTCATTTCCTTCTCCACGGAATCTTCCCAACCCAGGAATCAAACCCGGGTCTCCTGCATTGCAGGAAGATTCTTTACCAACTGAGCTATGAGGGAAGCCCCGTAGATACTTACCCAACAGAATGAAAGCATATGTTCAAACAAGATTTCAACAGCAATGTTCATAGTAGCTTTATTTTGGAATAGCCAAAACTGGGAGAAAAAAACCCAACTGTCCATCAACAGATGAATAAATTTTGCTATATTAATACAATGGAAAACTACTCAGAAATAAAGAGAAATAGACTTACTGATACACACAATAAACAACAAAGATGAATCTCAAAGCAATTATGCTGAGTGAAAAAAGATAAACCAAAGATGGGAAAACATACTGTATAATGCCACTTACAGACTAATCAATAGTAACAGATATCAGATCAACAGTTGCCTTGGGATGGGAGTAAGCAATGTGAAATGACCAGAAGAATTGATTTACGAAGGTGCCCAAGAAACTACAGGAGACGATGAATAAGTTCATTATTTTTAAAATATGCCAAAACTTACCAAAGTGCACATTTTAGGTAAGTTCAGTTTGTTATATGTTGATTATACATTAATAAAGTTGTTAAAAAAAAATCTCAGAACAAAGAGAAAAAAGAAGTGTTTTGTGGCTTTTACAATTCTCCAGGCAAGAAGCAGTGTTTGCTTAGAGTGGGATGGAACCCTTAGAGACGAAAACATAAGTAAATAATATTAAGGTTTCTTAGAATGCAGAAATGACAATACTTTGCTGGTAAAATGTATATTGAGAGATGAAGAAAAGGAAGAAATCAAGGACAACTTTTATTTTGGCTTAAGCAACTGAGTGAATAGTGGTGCTATCTACTAATATGAAGACTTGGATAAGATTACAGAGTCAAGGTTTCTCATCACAATTAACAAGAAATAATTCAAACTGGTTTGACAAGTTCAGTGGATTTTTTAAAAAAGAACTAGGGTTTATATACAGACGTCTATAAAATAAAAACAGGGCACTGATCAATTACCAGATATGAAAAAGAAGTTAATACAATATGACACAGTAAAGGAAACTAGTAATTCATGGAAATTATAAAACAGGTGCAAAACACCTTGGCCCCAAATATTTTTAAAAATAAATCAGTTAAAGGTCAATTCGACAATAATTACTTAAAAGTGATTTAATTAAATACTATATTTTATTGATAGTGTTTTTTTTCTAGCAGTAATATTTAGGTCTGTTTACATCTCTAACTAAAAATAGTGTCTGTTAAAAGCAAATTAATAATTTAAGAAATAAATGCTACAGGTTCTTTATTACCTTCGACATCTTTGCTTACCTGTTTAATCTTTCAAATAATGGTCCAGATTGTGCTGTTTCACATGATGGATTGAAAGTATCTTGATTGTCATTTAATTTAGAAACCAAGGAATGAGAATAATTAACATTACTGAGCTGAAAAAGAAAGGAAGAGCTGCCAAAATGGTAATGTACAGATAAACAATTTAAATTATTTACCATAAGATGCCATTTAAGTTAATACACATATATTCAAAAAATGTATTATTTTAATCTAAAAGAGAATAACTGCATCCTAGTTGAAAATAAAATAGTTTCTAACAATGAAAGCATATCAGTATTTGAGTGATTATTAAAATAATACGGTTGATACTATGGTAAGCTAAATATTTTTTCACTGGTTAAAAAATACCCAGAACACCGGGATTGTGAGTAAATAAAAGTTAAATTTCTCTCATAGAAATCACATAACCTCTCCCAAGAAAAAAGCTGTACTTAACTCAGTTTTTCCATCTACTGAGTAAAATTTTAGACTGCTACTTTAATATTTCTGAATATCAATATCATTGAGTGCAAAATGCAGAAAGGATTGGAAGACTATTGAGAAAAGCAATTGAAATAATCCATTTATTAATGTGTAAAGTATCATAAGCTATTTTATTGGCTCAACATTAATCTATCCAGCAGTAATAATTTACATCTGCAGTATATATTTATTTATCTGTAAACCATGAAACATAGAGATAAGTCCATAGAAAATCAATGACAGAAACAGATAAAAAAAGAGAGGGAGACAAAAAGAGATACTGAAAGGCTTCAAAAAAA
This sequence comes from Odocoileus virginianus, assembly GCF_023699985.2. Taxonomy (NCBI): domain Eukaryota; kingdom Metazoa; phylum Chordata; class Mammalia; order Artiodactyla; family Cervidae; genus Odocoileus; species Odocoileus virginianus. Next base: position 38,213,396 of record NC_069697.1, read on the forward strand.
TATAAAGGTGTAAAGTAAGGGAAAGCCGAAGATAAAGTCTGATAATACCTTGCACATCTCAGTCTCAGAGAGAGCGACAGAGGCACAAAGACAAATTCGTCCCTGAGAGCGAGTGACACACAAACACATCGAAAGAGAGGGATATTGTATACTGGCTCAAATAGTAACTTCTCCAGGGCAGTGAGCAGTGAGTCCCAGATCAGATTTTTTCTAACTTTTTTTTCAATTAACTTTCCTTTGTATCTTATAATTTCATTTCAGTTCTTCTCACTTTTCTTCAAATCCCTCCAAATAAACTATTAAATACTTCACTAAAACTTCACAATGTGACAATATGCCTTGGACAGGTACAAAAGACTCTTGTTGCTGTCTTCTGCTCTATTAAGTATAGCATTATTTATCCTTCTGCAGATAATCACTAATCTATAATCTATAAGTAGGAGATTATATTTAGATTACAGAGCATTTCATTCTCTAGCCTATAAATTATTTAAAAAAATAAGCATGAGTTTTAAGCAGATCTAGGATGCAAGTTTTAGTCTTGTAAAATACAAACCGAAAGGATAATTGAATATTTTTCACTGCATCCTTCAAAAATTACTAGGTTCTTAAATTAATAAGGCTAACACATATCAATGAAACATAGTATCAGTATTTCAATTTTTCTTTTCTGAAAAACAGAAAACATACTTTAATAAAAGTGAATCATGATATATATTACATAGCTATAAAATAGCATAACTATAATAAATTTATAATTATAAATTAATTTATAAAACACAAATATGGCATAAACCACTACATGCTAAAATTGGGAGGAGTTCAAAATAAATATTCCTGCTAATAAGACACAGCATTTATATAACCATTTTCCTCACTATCATTATATATTAATACAATAACCCCTGATGGCTCAGCAGGTAAAGAATCTGCCAGGAATGCAGGAGACACAAGAGACACAGGTTCAATCTCTGGTCAGGAAGATCCCCTAGAGGATGAAATGGCAACCCATTTCAGTATTCTTGCCTGGAAAATACCATGGGCAATCAGCAGACGAATGGATAAGGAAGCTGTGGTACATATATACCATGGAATATTACTCAGATGTTAAAAAGAATTCATTTGAATCAGTTCTAATGAGATGGATGAAACTGGAGCCCATTATACAGAGTGAAGTAAGCCAGAAAGATAAAGAACATTACAGCATACTAACACATGTATATGGAATTTAGAAAGATGGTAATGATAACCCTATATGCAAAACAGAAAAAGAGACACAGATGTACAGAAGAGACTTTTGGACTCTGTGGGAGAAGGCGAGGGTGGGATGTTTCGAGAGAACAGCATGTATATTATCTATAGTGAAACAGTTCACCAGCCCAGGTGGGATGCATGAGACAAGTGCTCGTGCCTGGTGCACTGGGAAGACCCAGAGGAATTGGGTGGAGAGGGAGGTGGAAGGGGGGATCAGGATGGGGAATACATGTAACTCCATGGCTGATTCATGTCAATGTATGACAAAACCCACTGCAATGTTGTGAAATAATTAGCCGCCAACTAATAAAAATAAATGAAAAAAAAAAAAAATACCATGGGCAGAGAAGCCTGGCGGGCTACAGTCCATGGGGTCACGAAAAGTAAGACACGACTGACTGACTAAGCACAAGCACACACACAGTAATCTTAATAATTTCATTTTAAAAATCTATGTAAATTTAATAGAAAATCACTTCTTGGCATTTTCTATGGAAGATATATTTCAGAATTTTAAATTTTGAATTTTTAGTGTTCTTAACCTTAGCACATAAAATAATTAAACATTTTGGCATTACACATCTCTACATATTTGTGTAATTATAATTGAAATGCATATACCAGTTGGCATCTGTTAAATCATGGAAAGAATCAAGTCATCACAATTCATACTTAATAGGCTACTATGATATCACTGAGGTTATATATCACTATTCACAGGATCCTTTCTATAACACATTTACTGGGCCACCATGACATCACCAACTATTTATTTACTGTGATTATAATCATCATACTATTATGCAACACACTGAACGGTTTTCAGTTTCACTATCAATTTTACTAAAAAAATGATTTTTTTCAAAGATTTTTAAACATTTCAGTTTTTGAATTCATAATCTCCTATAGGGCAGAAAATTAAGTTTTTGACCTAAGAGGAACTTTATACCTAATTTATATCCTATTGTGACTATATCTACAGCAAGTTACAACTAATATTTTAAAATCTATAAATAAAAAAAGAACATATCATAAAATATAATGGTATCAAAATGCTAAGAACCTTCAATTCAAAGACACTTATTCATCCTGCCTCTTTTTATATGCAACTTTTTGAAGACTAGGTACTATTCTGGGAACGAAATTTTGTTTTGTACTATTTCCACTGGAAGATACTTCTGCTGAAAAAGATAGTGGAGTGAAAATGCAGTTTTCTATTCTGTTGAACTGAGGTTAAAACAATCTATATGAGCCCATGACTTGTGATAAATACAGGAAAGACACAATCACTTGATTTGCCAAAATGTATAAACGAGAGATGAGAAGAGTGAAAAATAAGAAGCAAAAAATGTTCTGAAATGCAGAAAAAGTTCCAAGGAAAGAAAGGCAAGTCAATCAGCAACTGACAAGACTCAAGACCAGAGAGTTTATCAGCTAAGATTATACTGAAAAGTTCCTTTTCACTGGACTTTATCATCCTTGGTCCTCTCCACCCTCAAGTTCCCTACTACATGACATCTAAAAATGGAAAGCCTCAGTTTCATTAATACACAGCACAGTTGATAAGATTTTCAAGAGATTTTATATCACTGTTTTTACCTTTCTGTCGTTAACTTCAGCAATTTAAAGAAAAGAAAGGATAAACATTACTATAGCCTTAGATCTTAGTATTTCAAACTTTAATCACAATCTGTTCATTTTCTAATTGAAAACAATTTTATTTGCTAAAAGTAGCTCTAAGAGGGAAGCTTACAGTGATATAAGTTTACATCATGAAACAAGGAAAATCTCAAACGAACAATCTAATCTTATACCTAAAGCAACTCGAGAGAGAAGAATAAACAAAATCCAAAATTAGTAGAAGAATTCGTAAGTCTCAGAGAAGAAAATAAATGAAGTAGACACTAAAAAACAACAGAAAATCAAAAAATTAAAAGTTAGTTATTTGAAAAGATAAACAAAATTGATAAACCTTACTCAGAGTCATCAAGAAAAAAGCAAAAGGGTCCAAATCAATACAGTGAAAGTGTTAGTCACTCAGCTGTGTTTGACTCTGTGACCTCATGGACTGTAGCTCGTCAGACTACTCTGTCCATAGAATTCTCCAGGCAAGTGTACTGGAGAGGCTAGCCACTTCCTTCTCCAGGGGATCTTCCTGATCCAGGAATCGAACCAGGGTCTGCAGACAGATTCTTTACTGTCTGAGCCAGCAGGGAAGCCCCAAATCAGTAAAACTAGCAAATGAGAAAGAAGTTACAACCAACACCACCGAAATACAGACCACAAGAGACGGCTGGGTTTTCCTGCTGGCTCAGACGGTAAAGAATCAGCCTACAAGGCAGGAGACCCAGGTTTACAAATTCTTAAAAAGGTACACTTGCTCAAGAATGAACAAGGAAGAAATAGAAAATATGACAGGCCAATCTTAGGTACTGAAATTGAACCTGTAACTTTAAAACTTTCAACAAACAAAAGTCCAGGACCAGATAACTTAACACATGAATTTTACCAAACATTGGGAGAAAAGTTAACATCTATCCTTCTGAAACTATTTTAAAAACTGCAGAAAAAGGTACACTTCCAAACTCATGGTATGAAGCCACCATCACCCTAATACAGAAAACAGACAAAGGTACTCCCCCAAAGAAAATTACAGGCCAATATCACTGATGAAAATTCCTCAACAGAATATTAGCAAACTGAACCCAACAATTCATTAAAAGGATCATATACCAGTAGTCATGTATGGATGTGAGAGCTGGACCATAAAGAAGGCTGAGTGCTGAAGAATTGATGCTTTTGAATTGTGGTCCTGGAGAAGACTCTTGAGAGTCCCTTGGATTGCAAGATCAAACCAGTCAATCCTAAAGGAAATGAACCCTGACTATTCATTGGAAGGACTGATGCTGAAGCTGAAGCTTCAATATGTTAGCCACCTGATGCAAAGAACTGACTGAAAAGACTCTGATGCTGGGGAAGATTGAAGGCGGGAGGAGAAGGGGGTGACAGGGGATGAGATGGTTGGATGGCATCACAGTCTCAGTGGACATGAGTCTGAGCAAACTCCGGGAGATAGTGAAGGACAGGGAAGCGTGGCATGATGCAATTCATGGGATGCAGAGTAAAACACGACTTAGTGACTGAACAACAAATGCCATGATCAAGTATTATTTACCCCAGGGATACAAAGATTTTTCAATATCCACAAATTAATCAGTGTAAAATACCACATTCACAAACTGAAGAATAAAAGTCACATGACTATCTCAATAAATGCAGAAAAAGTTTTTGATAAAATTCAATATCCATTTATGATAAAAACTCTCCAGAAAGTGGGAATAGAGGGAACATATCTCAACATAAAACAGGCCATATATGACAAACCCACAATAAACATCATACTCAACACATTTCCTCTAAGATCAGGAATAAGACAAGGATGTCCACACTTTTACTAGTGTAGTTTTGGAAGTCCTGGCCATAACAGTCAAAAAAGAAAGAGAAATTAAAAAAAAATCCAAATTGGAAAAGAAGAGGTAAAACTGTCACCATTTGCAGATGACATGACACTATATTTGCTTCCCTGGTGGCTCAGCTGGTAAAAAAATTCACCCACAATGTGGGCGATCCCACATTGGGTTTGATCCCTGGGTTGGGAAAATCCCCTGGAGAAGGGAACAGCTACCCACTCCAGTATTCCGCCAGGAGAATTCCATGGACTGTATAGTCCATGGGGTCGCAAAGAGTCGGACATGACTGAGAGATTTTCACTTTCATACATAGAAAGACCTAAAGATGCTACCAGAAAACTTCTAGAGCACATCAGTGAATGTGGTAAAGTTGCAGGATACAAAATTAACACAGAGAAATCTATTGCATTTCTATACACTCACAATGGATGATCAGAAAGAGAAATTACAGAAACAATTTCACTTACCATCACATCACAAAGATGAAAATATCTAGAAAGAGACCTGTCTAAGGAGGCAAAAGATCTATACTCTGAAAATGGTAAGACACCGATGAAAGAAACTGAAGATGACACAAATGGATGGAAAGATATACCATGTTCCTGAACCGGAAGAATTAATGTTGTTAAAATGATTCCTTACCCAAGGCAATTTACAGATTCACTTTGGAGTATAGTATGAATGTTCCTTAAAAACTAAAAATAGAGCTATCATATGCTCCTGAAATCCCACTCCTGGATATATATCTGAAGAAAACCATAATTTGAAAAGATACATGCATCCCAATGTTCATCACAGCACTACTTACAACCGTCAAGACATGGAAGCAACCTAAATGTCCACGAACAGATGAATGGATAAAGAATATGTGATATATATATATATATATATATATATATATATATATATATATTTACTCAGTTATAAAAAAGAACAAAATAATGCCATTTGCAGCAACATGGATAGATCTAGAGATAACCATATTAAGAAAAGTAATCCAGACAGAGAAAGACAAATATCACAGGATATCACTTATAAATGGAATCTAAAAAAACAGATACAAATGAACTTATCTACAAAAGAGAAATAGACCCACAGACATAGAAAACAAACTTACAGTTACCAAAGTCTAAAGTGGGGAGTGGTAAATTAGGAAGTTGGGATTAACATATACACACTACTATATGCTTCCCAAGTGGCTCAGTGGTAAAGATTCTAGCTTCTAATGCAGGAGCCACAGGAAACATGGGTTCGATCCCTGGGTCGGAAAGATCCCTTGGAGGAGGAAATGGCAACCCACTCCAGTATTCTTGCCTGGAAAATTCTATGGACAGAGAAGCCTGGTGGGCTACAGTCCATGTGGGTCACAAAGAATCAGACGGACATGACTGAGTGACTGAGCACCCAGGCACTACTATATACAAAGTGAATAACCAAAAAGAACCTACTGGATAGCCCAGAGAATTATACTCAATACTTTGCAATAACTGAAACTTCCTTGGTGGTCCAGGGGTTAAGAATCCACCTTGCAATGCAGGAGATATGGATCTGATCCTTGGTCCAGGAACTAAGGTCACATAAGCTGTGGAGCAACTAAGCCTGCATGCTGCTACTAGAGTGCATGTGCTCCAGAGCCCGTATGAAGAACACACATGCCACAACTTGAGTCCACGGCCTCAACAAGAGATCCCACACGACTCAGTGAAGATTCTGTGTGCTGCAAGTAAGAGCTGATGCTTCCAAATAAATATATAAACAAATACTTTAAAATATATATTTTGTAATAACCTATAAAGAAAAACATTCAAAAAACTAATGCCATCACTTCATGCCAAATAGATGGGAAAAAAATTGGAAACAGTGACGGACTTCCTTTTCTTGAGCTCTAAAATCACCGTAGACAGTGACTGCAGCCATGAAATTAAAAGATGCTTGGTTGGATGGCACTACTGACACAATGGACAACAGTTTGAGCAAACTCTGGGAGAGAGTGAAGGAGAGGGAAGCCTGGTGTGCTGCAGTCCATGGGATCACAAAGAGTTGGAGACGACTGAGCTACTGAACAACAATAATAAAGGAAAAAATTTAAATATATATATAATTAAGCCACTATACTGTATACCTGAAACAAACACAACATTGTAAATCAGCTATACTTCAATTAAAAAATAAGTAAATAAAATTTTTAAAAATTAGAATTTGCTAAAAAAATTAATCATTTGCAATACTTTGAAAAATAATCCTAGGATCAACAAGACTATAGAAAATAATAGTTTCATATGAAATCAAACAATCTGATCACTGTGTGAAGAGATGAATTACTAATGATCACATGAACCAAAAACAGGAATCTCCAAATGAACTATCCTTTACAGCTTGTCAGTAACAAGCAGAAGCAAACGTTACACACACAGGCCTCATCTACCTTATCAGAACTCCAAAATGTTTCTCATGAGCAATTGGTTAAAACATTAAGGTGCAGGTTCCTTATATTAAAAACTTTGAAAAGAATAATTATAAATAGTAAGTTTTTCCAGTATTTGAAAAATTTATGTCATTTGTTGGCATATCACAACTATCAAAATAATAAAATTTAATTTAAAAAACCTCACCTGAACTGGCTCAAGTTCTTCCTTGGTGTCTAGTGTTTGACAGTATACACTAACAAAAATAAAATTTTAAGATTAAAAATATAGCTGGCAATAAAATTGACCATCTTTATATATCTATTTAAAATTCACACTGTTATATACAAATACATGAAAACATATGGAACTCTAAGTAACTCTATTTATTCCAGATCATAATATTGAGTTTTCTAAAAATTATATTGTTATAAGAGAGATATTTTATGAAAACGAAAGTCAAACTATGTGTACAAAAAAACTTAGTATGGACATTTGGTCATTTGATAAATGTCTTAATAGTTTAATGATATTATAACAGCTGAACAAACAAAAACTGGAGCTATTATAGAAGAATAAATCTTCTGTATACCTTCCAGCAAATAAAATGGTAAAACAATAATGACCATTTAAATAATATATAATAATATATGATGCTATATTATATGTTACTGGTAACATATACATCAGATAGATACATTAATATAACCTAGCTAAAACCTACTTGTTTTCTATATCATCAATGCAGAGGTTAGATGGCACACAGTTAGGTGACATTGGAAGTTCTATATCATGCTTTCTTAGAGGCATTTTTATGTCTTTATTCATATTCACGTGCATTGGTTTTCTCACAGTTTCTAGAATAAAAAAAATATAACTATAAAAAATTGTAAGAAAAATAAAATCTTTTTAAAGCATCATTTGATATACTATGTTCATTAAATAAATGCACATTTTAGAAATTTACTGAAACCACCTGTATTCTATATATGCTAGACGTCATTACAATACTATCTCAGATATTTTGAATCATTCTTTTTACTTTATCATCTTATATACTCCTCTTGAAAGGGGTTCTACTAAATCTCTTCTACTTCTTTCTTCCTCTAATACTTCCTTGACACCCAGACCATATCAGATGTTGTCTTACACATTCTCATAGCATTATATAGGTTCTCTATTATAACACTTACCATCCTTTGTTGTTCTTGATTAACTCTATTTCCCTCACTAGATTTTTAAAATTTATAGAAGCAGAATCTGTCTCTCTTTATAGAAGAAGTCTCTGTTTTGTCTGTTCAGTACTTGTAACAACTTTTCTTTTCTGGGAAATGCTTTTTACACATGCATCAACTATACAGTTCTAGTGGAGACTTTCCACCATTTTATAAAACCCTGCCTTTCGGTAAAAATAATTGGTGAAGGGGTACACGTCTAACCCAAGAAGAATTAAGAACTGTTCCCTCTGGTTAGGAGTAATTGTTCCAGTGCTAAGACCTGGGGTAAGGCAAAATCCTTCAGTGGAATTTTCAAAAGTTCAGGACCAGTGAAACATCTCTCAGTATTTCTCTAATGGCAAAACTAGGAAAGATAAGCAATGTTAGTTTTTTTAAGGTAATGTTTTAAGCCCCAATGATGAAGGCAGTCTGAGAGAATGAAGCTAATATCTGAAGTGAGCTAGAATCTTGATTGAATTCAAAGCCTCTGATTCAAGCAGTTTCTGAAGCCCAGCTGCACCATTGACCTTCCTTTTAGTTAAGTACCTTGGTCCTTTCAAGGCTGCTGTAACTGGATGCCATAGACTGGGTGGATTATGAACAGAAATTTATTTCCCGGTCTGGAGGCCGGGATGTCCAAGATCAAGGTGCTGGCAAATTTGGTGTCTGTTGAGCACCTGCTTCCTGTTTCTCAGACAACCATCTTCTCACTGTGCTCTCAGATGGTAGAAAGGGAGGAAGAGCTCTCTGGGATTTCGTTGTTGTTGTTGTTCAGTCACTAAACTGTGTTCATCTCTTTGCAACCCCATGGATTGCAGCATGCCAAGCTTCTCTGTCCTTCACTATCTCAGACTTTGCTCAGATTCATGTCCATTAAGTTGGTGATGCTATCTAACCATCTCATCCTCTGTTGCCTTTTTCTCCTTTTGCCCTCAATCCTTCCCAGCATCAGTGTCTTTTCCAATGACTTGGTTCATCCCAAAGTATTGGAGCTTCAGCTTCAACATCAGTCCTTCCAATGAATATTCAGGATTGACTTCCTTTAGGATTGACTTATTTGAATGTATCAGTTCTCTGGCACTCAGCACTCTTTACATCCAGCTCTCACATCAGCACATGACTACTGAAAAAACCATAGCTTTGACTATATACATACCTTTGTCGGCAAAGTGACACCTCTGATTTTTAATATGCTGTCTAGGCGTCTCATAGCTTTCCTTCCAAGGAGCAAGTGTCTTTTAATTTCATGGCTGCAGTCACTGTCCACAGTGATTTCAAAGTCCAAGAAAAGAAAATCTGTCACTACATCTACTTTCTGCCCTTCTATTCACAATGCAGTGATAAAACTGGATGCCATGATCTTCATTTTTAGAATGGTGAGGTTTAAGCCAGCTTTTACACTCTCCTCTCTCACCCTCATCAAGAGAATCTTTAGTTCTTCTTCACTTTCTACCATTAGAGTGGTATCATCTGCAAATCTGAGGTTGTTGGTATTTCTTTAATAAGGGTACAATTGTATTCATGAGAGTTCCACCCTCATGACCTAATGGGCTCCTAAAAGTCCCTCCTGAACCGTTACAAGTTGGAATTTCAATACATGAACTTGAATGGGGCGGTGGGGGCGGGGGTGGGGGGGGACACAAACGTTCAGTTCGTAACATTATTTGAATGTCTGTTAGTTGAGCCTTACTTATAAAGTCTTGTTTTAAAGGAGAGTAAAAATACCTCTATCCTCTACCCTTCTAAACTCCCAACTGGGGCTCCTGTGACAAAAGATAGATTAACAAGAGGAAAGCATATAAACTTATATAATGAGTTTTACATAGAAAACTTCATAAGAAAATGAAGACCCAAGGAAGTGTTTAAACCTGAGTATTTTTACGTTAGGTCTGATGAAGAATGGAAAAGTTATGGAAAATGTGATGGGACAAAAAAGGAGTATGAGCACAGTGTATAGTAAATTGGGGAAAAGAGCAGTCCTGTTCATTTAGATTCCTCTCAGTGTCCCTCTGTCTTTGAGATAATGATGTTCCCTGGTTGAGGAACTAAGATCCTGCATGCTGCACATGGTCCAGGGAAAAAAAAGTAAAAACCGTATGACTCAAAATTATAGAACTCTTAAAAGAAAATATAGCAAACATAAAGGGTAAGCTCTTTGTCCTCCATTTTGGTCATTTTTTGCATTTGACATCAAAACAAAGGCAACTAAAGCAAAAATAAACAAGTGAGACTACATTAAACTAAAAAGCTACTGCAAAACAGAAGAAACCATTAACAAAATGAAAAGACAACCTAAGGAACAGGAGAAAGTATTTGCAAATCACATATCTGATAAGGGATTAATATCCACAATATATAAAGAATTCACATAACTCATTAGCAAAAAAAAAAACTAATTTAAATATGGGCAGAGGACTTGAATAGAAATTTTTCCAAAAAAGATATACAAATGGCAAGGGATACTCAATATCACTAATCATCAGGAAAATGCAAAGCAAAACCACAATAAGACATCTTCTCAAACCTGTCAGAAGGAATCATCAAAAAGACAAGAGATAACAAGTGCTGACAAGAATGTGGAGAAAAGGAAACACTTGTGCACTGTTGGTGGAAATGTAAACTGGTTCAGCCACTATGGAGAACAGAATGGTGGTTCCTCAAAAAATTAAAAGTAGACTAACACAAGATTCAGCAATACCCCTTCTGGATATATATCCAAAAGAAACGAAAAAGGATCTTGAAGACAAATCTGCACTCTCATGTTCACTGAAGTATTATTCATAATAACCAAGATATGGAAACAACCTAAGTGTGTGTTAATGGATGAATGGAAAACAAAGATGTGGGGTATACACAAAATAGTCTTTAGCCTTGAGAAGGAAGAAAATCCTGCCAATTATGACAACATGGATGGACCCTGAAAATATTATGCTAAGTGAAATAAGCCAGACAGAAAAAGACAAATACAGCATGGTATCACTTACATGAGGAACCTCTACCTCTTAAAAAAAAAAAAAGTCAAACTCATAGAAACACAGAGTAGAAAAGTGGTTTCCAGGGGCTGAGGATGAGAGAGAAGGGGAAATAGGCAGAGGCTGTCAAAAGGGCACAAACTTTGAGCTGTATGATGATTAAAATCTGAAGATCTAATGTAAAATGTGAGTATAGTTGATAACAGTATTATATAAGCGAAGAAAGTAAAATCAGATTTACAACAAAAACTTTTATTCCTAAAGTCCATGAATTATGTATTTACTTTTACTACAGTAAAAGTTTTTTACTTGTGTAAACAGCTCTGTGGAGGGAGAAACAAAAAATGACAGAGAAAGGAAAAGAGGGGATACTAAGAATACTATAATCAATTTCTATCTATCATTTATGAACTCTTTTAAGCTCTCATTTTAGCACTTGTTTTAAAAATTAAGTATCAGACGTCCCTTGAGATAGGAAAAAAAATAGTCTGATTAACCTTTTCTAGTTACTTAAAGAATCAAAGTGCAAGCCAAAATGAACTTTATTTTGAAGTATTAAGACTACTACAATTAACACCCCAAGAATGCCTGAGAAATTATTTAAGTTGTGAGATAGGAAACTAATCATTGAGACAAAAAATCTTTTCAGCTCTTCCTTTTTAAACAGATTCTCTAAATAGTATAAGATAACAAATACATTTATTTCCTGCTCTTTAGCTGAACTTTGGTAACTAACTGCCAAGACAGAATAATGTAATAACTGAAACAGCTGCACTGTAATAAGTCTAACCATGCCTTATAAAATTAATTTTATATAACATTTATACAAACTAAAAATAAAAATAAATGGATTAAAGAATAAGAGATTTTAAGCAAAAATTAACAAATCTTATTTAAGCAGGCAACTCAGTTTTAAAAGTTTCCCTTCCACATCCTTTTGAGTTCTAAAATTACACTTATTAGAAAACTAAATCTTATAATCACAATGAAATTTAAAAAATGGTATTAGAAAAATTTACTTACCAGATGTTTTCTTCTGGCAAGATATCTGATTTACCATATACAGGTTAAGGAGGTCTAAACTGACAGTAGAATTATTGACAGGGGATAAAACTCCCAGTAATTTCATTTTTGATTTTAACCTTTTCTTTTCAAAATATTCCTAAAATAATTATAAATAGAAAGTTATTGCAGCAATTATATGATTTCAGGCAGAATCATAAATAATTAAAAGCAATAATGCAACCAAATAAATGACAATATTTTTATATTCTTGTGACATACTTTATATGTTTACACATGAATTAAAGTCAACCATGAAACTAGCAGTTTGCCCAAAGAGTCTAAATTTCACAGCCTCCTATACTACTGGTGGTAGAAATGTGAGATAATTCTCATCTGATAGCTTCTACTTCTTTTGAAATATGAGACAAGGTCATCTAATTAGTATGAAGGAAAAAAGAACAGGGTTGGGGAAGAGAGGCTTGAAGAGACAAAGGACGGTATGAAATTTTCAAAGAGTAAGAAAGTGACATGACTAGAGGTTAATCCTTTAGGAAAGTGTCATGAGTCTTTTCTTATAAATGTTCAAAAGAATGATGCAAATAGTTTTAACATTAATTTTTAAAAAAATAGTCTGGAGACAGACTACATTCATAGATTATTTAGTATCAAGTGCCTATGTTACACACAATTCTAGACATAGGAGATACAGAATGATTAAAAGTGGTAAGATCCCTCTTTTATGAATATATATTAATAGTGGTGTGAGAAGAGAACAGAATCAATAAATTTATAAGAAAATACCAGACTTCGAAAAGAGTGATAAATAAAAGGGAATACTGAAGAAAGAGTAACTGGAGGGTGGGGAGCTATTTAGATGCAGTGATCAGAGAAAGGCAATCTAACAGATACTTTAGCTGAGACCCAAATATTGACAAGCCAGACACAAAATATCTCAAGGGAGACTATACCAGAGAAAGGGAAGAAGAGTGGCAGAAAGAAAGTCATTGTGGTTGAAATACAATGAACAACATGGCGAGTAGTAAAACATGAGGTCAGAGAAGCAGACAGAATGCAGATCCTTTAGGTCCTCTGAGGCTATAGTTGCATGCGTGCTGCTCAATCATGTCTGACTCTGTGGCCCCACGTGTGGCCCACCTGGCTCCTCTGTCCATGCAAGGACAAGAAAAAATTTCTCAGGTAAGAATAATGGTCACGTGAGTTGCCATTTCCTACTCCAGGGGCTCTTCCCACCCCAGGGATTGAATCCACATCTCCTGCATTGGCAGGCGGATTCTTTACCACTATACCACCTGGGATTGTCAAGCTATGGTTAAATCAGATTTATTCTAAAAGTAATGAAAAGCTATTGAGGTTGTTAAGGAAATGATAGATTCTGGCTTGTGTTTTTCTAAAAAAAGAAAATCATGCTAACAATTGCGTGAAGAAGAGAATACAAAAGAATAAAACAAAGAGCAGAAAAAATTTTTGATAAATTCAATGGCATTAAAAGTGAGAACTTTCCTTCAAAGACATCATTCAGAAAGTAAAAATAAAAGCTGAGTACACATATAACTGACAAAGAATTCCTAGATATACAAAAATACAGTAAGAAAAGACAAATAACCCAAATAAAAAAGAAATATCTGGAAATGTATCTCATGAAGCAGAAAATCTGAATGAAAAGATAGTCAGCCTCAGTAGTAATAATTTTTTAAAAAAAGGTTAAATTTACAATAAGGCATCATTTCACTAGGTAATAAATATCCTACTTTCATCACAATCACTCCCTTAACTTTTCTTTAAATTTTACTACCTCTGAGACTTCACTGGTAGCTCAGTTGGTAAAGAATCCACCTGCAATGCAGGAGACCCCAGTTCAATTCCTGGCTCAGAAAGATCCGCTGGAGGAAGGGACAGGCTTCCCACTCCAGTATTCTTGGGTTTCCCTGGTGACTCAGCTGGTAAAGAATCCATCTGCAATGCGGGAGACCTGGGTTCGATCCCTGGGTTGGGAAGATCCCCTGGAGAAGGCAAGGGCTACCCACTCCAGCATTCTGGCCTGGAGAATTCCAAGGACTATATAGTCCATGGGCTTGCAAAGAGTCAGACACTACTGAGTGACTTTCACTTGCACCTCTGAACATATTTTTACTGTTTTAGGACATTTTGTAAATGAAATCTCACTGCTTGTATTTTTCTGTGAGTTTCTTCATTTGCTCAACATTCTGTTTTTGAGATTTATCTACAATAATTACATGCAGATGATACATTTTCACTGCTATACCTTGGGTATACCACAAGTTGCTTAACCATTCTACTGCTCCTGGACATTTATTTGGTGCTCCCTTCTCTCTCCCCTGTACCCTGTCCTTCTTCTTCCTGTCTTTCTTCTTCTCTCTTTGTTTGCTATTCAACAACAACAAAGATCCAAAGAAACATGCACATATCTCAAGCTGCACATATGGAAGTTTCCTTGGGATATATATCACTTTTTGCAAGATACATGCTCAACTTTACTATGTTATACAATCAATGTAATTATTTTTAAAAAACACTATTTTTAAAAAGTAGGAGATAGGTTATAAGGTTATTATAGTACCCTGAGCAACAAATGATAATGATGTGGATAAGGGGGCTAATAGTACTAACTGTAAGAAGTGATCAGACTTGGGATATATTGAAAGTAGATGACAACAAGAATCAACAATATTCCATAATTCTGTGCCTGAGAAAAATAGGTAGCTAATTAAGCTATCTATAAGAATGAAGAAACTAAGATGGTCTTCCAGTTTCACTCAGGTGAATTTATTAACCTTAACCTTGGAAAAATGCTCCAAAATATCACTGTTCTTGTAACACTATGAGACACAATAAAAATATTTTTTCTTTACCTTCTGCTTTCTCCTTTCCTGCTTGATCAGAACCCTGGTCCTGAAAAGGG
Source organism: Odocoileus virginianus (assembly GCF_023699985.2). Lineage (NCBI taxonomy): Eukaryota > Metazoa > Chordata > Mammalia > Artiodactyla > Cervidae > Odocoileus > Odocoileus virginianus. The sequence continues at coordinate 38,228,660 of NC_069697.1, forward strand.
AAGTAGGATTGTTTTATAATGATTAAGTAAATGGTCTCTAAAACAACTGCCATTTTATCTGAATTGAAGATTTGGAATTAAAATCTAAAAGTAGCAATAATTATTCTCTGAGAAGAAACTATAAAAATGTTCTCAAATTATTTATAAAATATATACTGTTTTACAAAATTTTCCTGGATAAAAAATCCAAGAACTAATAAAACAGACTCTAGACCTATGGTGAATAATTAACAATGAAATAAATCAGTTATAAAAATCAAGATAAGCAGAGAAATCAGTGCATTGGAAAGAATGTATCACTGAAACACTCTTATCTGATAGCAATATTCTAGGTCAACACTGCTATTTTCTTTGCCTTTCCTTGTAATTCAATATTCTACTAAAATTAACACAGAATAGAGAGAAGATAAAAATCTATATAGGATCTAACGAAATGTTAAGTTTATTATTAGAGCAACTTCAGTTACATTAGCTACGTGTATCTGAAACCTCAGAACTTCTTTAAAACACTGCTAGTCATTATGGATGTGCTTCAGACCACATAATCTTCGTGCCAAAAACTGCACTGAATCCCAATGATAATGCAGCATTTAAGAGTTATAAAATATTTGCTCTATTAATAATAGTGAAATGCTATAAAACATTTATTGATAATAAAAGCAAATATGCACAATGTATCTTTTGGACATACATGAATTATGGTCTCAAATTCAATATTTAAAAATTATAAATAAAATAACAAAATGTATTCTAGTTATATATTATGCAATAACATGAAAATAAAATTGCTAATAATGAGTACCATATATCTTGCATCATTCTAGATACTTCAGAGTCTTTACATGTAAAAACTCATTTAATCTTCATAGCAACTCTATAAGGTAAGTTCTATTTTTACTCCCATTTTACTGATGAAGAAACTAGACATAGAGAGGTTAATTAATCTGTCCAAGGTCACACTGCTAATAAGTGATAGAGCCAGGATTCAAATTCAAGAATTCTAGCTTTGAAATTTTAAATCAGGGCATTCTACTTCCTTCTAAGCATGCTAACTGTGAATAAACAGAGCTATTCATTTTTCCAAATGATTTTCATAAACTACATGAAGGACAGTTCTGAATATCCCTAGACTCTGCTGCTTATTGAACTTATTATTTAACATATTTCCCAACAGAGGTCTTAAATTGATCACTTTGAGGTCACTGAAAAATAAATCCAATCTATCATGCTCCATGCTACTTCATAAGTATACTGTTGGCATTCAAACTTTAGGAAAAAAAGGAAATAAATTACATTTCATTAACTCATCAAATGCTAAGGCTAGAAAGGACCTTTGAGATTAGTTTACTCTCCATCATTTCAAAAGTTAAAAAACTATGACACAGAAAACAAAGTGACTTTTCAAAGTTCAGAAATATAAGAAGATGCTGTAATAAAACTTCACAATCCAGATTATAAAGAGAAAATAGAAACATCAATTTTATAAGTAGTTCTACATTGTAAAGATCAATATAATTAGGGATAAGTCAAAAACTAAATATAGTCTTCTTATGTACAAAACAAATGAACTTATTCCAGGCTGATTTTCCATTATCCAGGACATTATCTTATGGCTTTTACCAAATTCTATGTACTAGATAATCCCCATTTCTATTTGCCTAAGAAAAAATTAATTAGGAATTCAAGACCAATTGCTCTATCAGCCTACTATCACTAAACCACAACGAAAGTAAAAATGGATCCTGATGTATAAGTCAAAGGTAATTTCTTAAACTAAACATTTTAGACTATTATTAAGGCAACAATGTTACTCTAAGCAGTACTCTATGTCTAAATGTTTTACTGAATACACTCACTTTCAACTACTTACATTAAGAAAGAATACCAGTTAGGATTCATAGTTACAAGAAAGGAAAGCATCTTTGGTTAATTTAAATAGAAAATAAGTTAAAAGGAAGTTGGATAACCGGTAGATCTGCCAAAGGGCTGAGGAGGCAGGTTTGGCAACTGGCAGGAACAAGGAAGACTAAGCAGCTGCGGTGTCACAGTCAAAACCGCACCAGATTCGTCTCAAAGGGACACCGCTGCCAGCACCTGTGACCACTGAGCCCCACTGGCTGCAGCGTCTCTGCTCCTGAACAATGCACAACCAACTCTTCTGGCATCTTCTAGTGTTACTAACCCTGAAATTCAATCCTGCTGCAGCTCCTGCAGCTGCCTACAACTAGAATAGGCACCCTGCAGGCCTTATTTCTTTGGGTTACTAACTTGATTCAAGGTAAAAGATAAATGCATCAGTCTCAGCTTAGATCATATGCCAATTCACTATTAGCAAAACAGGCTGAAACAGGTGTGTTTGTTTTTTTTCTCTTCTAGATTCTACAGAGGTAGGTAGGCTGTGCTGTGTGTGCATGCTAAGTCATTTCAGTTGGGTCTGACTCTTTGTGACCCTATGGACCATAGCCTGTCAGATTACTCTGTTCTGGGGATTCCCCAGGCAAGAATACTGAGGTGGGCTGTGCCTATTATCAAAATTCATATGGTGAGAAACACTTCAGAATAGACAAGCTCAGATACTGGGCTGTCAAAGAGTGTAAATGTCCATTAAAGAGGGAAAAAAAGTGAAAAGTGAAAGTGGCTCCATGTGTCGGATCTTTGTGATCCCATGGACTATACCGTCCATGGGATTCTCCAGGCCAGAATACTGGAGTGGGTGGAGCCGTCCTTTTTCAGGGGATCTTCCCAACCCAGGGACTGAACCCAGATCTTCCACATTGCAGGTGGATTCTTTACCAGCTGAGCCACTAAGGAAGCCAAGAATACTGGAGTGGGAAGCCTATCCCTTCTCCAGCAGATCTTCTCGATCCAGGAATTGAACCAGGGTCTCCTGCATTGCAAGTAGATTCTTTACCAGCTGAGCTACCATGGAAGTCCCATTAAAGAGATGTACAGTTAAAATAGCTAACAATTCAAAAGTGATGTTTTTAATTTGGCTGTGTCAGGTATGTATTTGTACATATGTACTTATATGTGTGCATGTTGGGAGGGCTCTCCTTCTCTCTTTACATATATACATATTTCTAACAGCTGCTTCTAATGGTTTCACTTAGATTAACATTAAAATAAGACAACAAAGTTGTTTATTTCTCCCAAGGGTTAACCAAGATTGTGTCAGACAGAAAAAAATTTTCATCTGCCCTTCTAGGTTCTTCTGACTGGTCTAAGAATTAAGTTGTCATGAGACACATTAACAGGAGAAAGCCAAGCTAAAGTTAAACAACATGTATGCATGAAAGTGGTGGTTTAGTCACACAGTCGTGTCTGACTCTTTGCAACCCCGTGGATTGTAGCCTGCCAGACTACTCTGTCCACGGGGATTTTCCAGGCAAGAATACTGGAGTGGGTTGCCATTTCCTTCTCCAGGGGAACTTCCTGACCTAGGGATCGAACCCTGGTCTCCTATACTGCAGGCAGTCTCCTGCATTGCAGGCGGATTCCTTACTGACTAAGCCACCAGGGACACTGGCAAGCCCCTCCAAGTTAGTTGCTCAGTCATGTCTGACTCTTTGCGACCCTATGGACTATAACCCACCAGGCTCCTCTGTCCATGGAATTTTTCTGGCAACAATACTGGAGTGGGTTGCCATTTCCTTCTCCATACATGAAAGAGACCATGGAAGACTGAGTAATTAACCAAAATAGCTAAAGTCCTCACCTTAAATACCATCTTCACCTGAAGACAAAAAAGGATATTGGGAATAGTGGTTTGGGACTTCACAGGGGAGAAAGGCAATTCATATGGTCATGGAAAAGCAAATGTTTGGTACATAAATGTTTGGTGGGCCATGCAGACAATGGGACACAGATTGGAATCTGACCTGTAGGCCCTGCCGGGTTTCCCACACCACACCCAGTCCACATTTGCAGATACCTCTGATGATGAAATATTTGCAAATTTTATATCTGACAAGGAATCAATATCTAAAATATGTAAGGAACTAGGAACTCATATTACTCCATAACAAAAATGCAAGTAACCCAATTTAAAAACTGGCAAAGGACCCAAATAGACACTTTTCCAAAAAAAGACATACAAATGGCCAAGAGGTGCATGAAAACGTGCTCAACATAACTATCAAGAAAATGCAGATTAAAACCACAATGATCTATCATCACACACCAGTTAGGATTACTTTTATCAAAAAGAAAAAAAGATAAATGCTAGGAGTACTTCCCTGGTGGTCTGGTGGCTAAGACTCCTATTCCCAATGCAGGGACCCTGGGTTCAATCTCTGGTCAGGTAAACAGATCCCACACGCACCAACTAAGAGTTTGCATGCTGCAGTGAAGATCAAAGATCCTGAGTGCTGCAACTAAGGCAGGGTACAGCCAAATAAATAAATATATAAATAAATGTCTTTTTAAAAAGAAAGAAATGCTGGGAAGTGGAAAAGAGGGAACCCCTGTAAACTGCTGCTAGCAATGTAAATTGGTGCTGTCACTATGGAAAACTGAAGAAGCCAACGGCAACCCACACCAGTACTCTTGCCTGGAAAATCCCATGGACAGAGGAGCCTGGTGGGCTGCAGTCCATGGGGTTGCGAAGAGTCAGACACGACTGAGCAAGTTCACTTTCACTTTTCACTTTCATGCTTTGGAGAAGGCAATGGCAACCCACTCCAGTGTTCTTGCCTGGAGAATCCCAGGGACGGGGGAGCCTGGTGGGCTGCCATCTATGGGGTCGCACAGAGTCGGACACGACTGAAGCGACTCAGCAGCAGCAGCTACGGAAAACAGTATGGAATTTCCTCAAGAAATTAAAAACAGAGCTACCACATACATGATTCAGCAATCCCACTTCTGGGTATGTATCCAAGAGAAATCAATATCTCAAAGAGACAGCTCTAGTCACGTGTTCATTATTCCACAGCCAAGATATAAAAACAATCTAAGTGTTCATCAACCATAGTTAGAGATGAATAGATCAAGAAAATGCAGTATATATATACACAATGGAATGTCAATGAGCTTTTTAAAATGAATGAAATCAGGGACTTTCTTGGCAATCCAGTGGTTAAGATTATGTGCTTCCAGTGCAAATGCTGGAGAACTAAGATCCCACATGTGGTGTGATGTGGCCAAAAAAATTTTTAAAAAAGGTACTGAACAAAATGAAATTATGTCATTTGCAATAATATGGATGAACTTGGAGGGCATTATCATAAGCAAAATAATCCAGGCAGAGAACAACAAATACTACATGGTAACAGTTATATGTGGAATCTGAAAAGAAAAAAACATCAAACTCAGATTTGGAGAATAGAAAAATGTTTCCTGAAGGGTGGGGAAATAGGGAGGGAAGGCTCTGTAAAAAAGGATACAAATTTTCAGTTACAAAATGACTAAGGTCTGACGATCTAATGTATACCATGGTAACTACAGTAGATAATGTTGTATTGTATAATTGAAATTTGCTAAGAAAGGAGAACTTAAATGTTCTCACCAAAAAGTAAATCTGTGAGGTGATGGATATAGTAATTAGCTTGATGAGAGGAATACTATCACAATATACACATATATCAAATCATCATGTTGTATACTTTAAATGCCTTGTATTTTTATTTGTCAATTAAAGCTCAATAAAGCTTGAGAGAAATAAAGTAAGATAGCAATCTTACTGTGTTTTCTAGTACCCCTAAATAATAGGGGAAATAATGGATTTCATATCTGACAAAGAAAGATGTCCACAAAATTAAAACAGCTTGCCATTTTAAAAATATGAATCCCCAGAAGTCATCTGCTTAGTTTTGCTGTTGTCCAGTCGGTAAACCATGTCTGACTCTTTGCGACCCCATGGACGTCAGTGCACCAGGCTTCTCTGTCCTTCACTATCTCCTGGAGTTTGTGCAAATGCATGTCAATTGAGCCGCTGATGCCATCCAACCATCTCATTCTCTGTTGTCCTCTTCTCCTGCTGCCCTCAGTCTTTTCCAGCATCAGCATCATTTCCAGTAAGTTGGCTCTTTGCATCAGGTGACCAAAGTACTGGGGCTTCAGCTTCAGCATCAATCCTTCCAGTGAATATTCAGGGTTGATTTCCTTTAGGGTTGACTGGTTTGATCTCCTTGCAGTCTGAATGACTCTCAAGAGTCTTCTCCAGTACCACATATCGAAAGCATCAATTCTTCAGCACTCAACCTTCTTTATGGTCCAACTCAGACATCTGCGTGACTTCTGGAAAAACCATAGCTTTGACTAAATGGACCTTTGCTGGCAAAGTGATAGCACTGTTTTTTAATATGCTGTCTAGGTTTGTCATAGTTTTCCTTCCAAGGAGCAAGTATCTTCTAATTTCATGGCTGCAGTCACCATCTGCAATGATTTTGGAGCCCTAAAGAATAAAAATATGTCACTGTTTTCACTTTTTTCATTTCTATTTTCCATGAAGTGATGGGACCAGATGCCATGATCTTAATTTTTTGAATGTTGAATTTTAAGTGAGTTTTTACACTCTCCTCTTTCATGCTAACCAAGAGGCTCTTTAGTTCCTCTTTGTTTTCTGCCATTAGGGTGGTATCATTTGCATATCCAAGGTTGTGGATACTGCTCCCAGAAATTTTGATTCCAGCTTGAAATTCATCCAGTACAGCATTTAGCATGATGTACTCTATATAGAAGTTAAATAAGCAGGGTGACAATATACAGCCTTGACTTACCCCTTTCCAAATTTTGAACCAGTCCATTAATCCACATCTGGTTCTAACTGTTGTTTCTTGACCTGCATACTAGTTTCATAGGAAACAGGTAAGGGAATTCTGGTATTCCCATCTCTTGTAAGAATTTTCCATAGTTTGCTGTGATCCACACAAAGGCTTTTTCATAGTCAATGAAGCAGAAGTAGATGTTGTCCTGGATCTTCTTTGCTATCTCTATAATTTAATGAATGTTGGCAATTTGATCCCTGGCTCCTCTGTGTTTTCTAAACCCAGCTTGTACATCTAAAATTTCTCAGTTCACATACTGCCTAGTTTGACTTACTGTGATATTAAATATGTAACTAACAGCCATGATTATATTTTAAAGTCTCCTCAAGTTTATGTAAATATTCTCCAATATATTTTACTACAAAGTACACTAAAACACAGCACTGATTCTTAGGAATATTTAGGAGCATGACTTCCACAGCCTGTCCATCATTCAGATTTCAATCTTGTTTTCCATTCCTTCACTTCATATATTCTAACATCCAACTAAATTAAAATATATGTTTCTCTTTTTCATATATAGATACTTCTCTCACCATATTTTTGTATTCAAAACTCTTAATACTTTATGGCTTCACTCAAGTGATAGTTCTGTCATGAAATTTATATGTACTTTACATAAAATAATTTTAAGAGTACTTCTAATATCATCTTGAAATTTTAACTACCAGAGAACTGGCAGTGGTAAAGTGGAAATGAGGCTCATTCTTTTAATGATTATTATGCTATTCAGGAAAATGGATTTTTAAAAGCACATACTGCAACTATATCTCTCAATAAAAGTTTGAATGAACACTATTAGTTGCCATTATAGCACATAATAAAAAGAAAATCAGTAGGTCATAATGTCTTCATAAAACACTACAAGTTATCAATTCTAATAAGCAGGAATATAGATATTTGTTACTTTTTTTTTAAAGAAAAAAGTAGAACAGGTGTAAAGAGGTTAACAGAGGGAAAGTGGGGAAAGAAGGGAATAAAAGTAAGAGAGCAAGTGAGGGAGGGGCAGAGAGAGACAGAAAGAAAAACTGCTGAGCACAGAAATGTATCAGGGCATTCTGCTCCTTGCTAGTCTTTCTAATAGGAAAATATTTAAAGCAAAATGTTAAAGAAATATTTTATTTAGGGAAAAAAAGACACAAAGGCAATAAAGTTGTCTTAGAAATATAAAACACAATACTAATATACATTTTACATAGATATGCAGGAGATACTGAAACAACTGGGTTGGCCAAAATGTTCCTTCTTTGTTAACCCACTGAACTTACTGGCCAACCCAATACATCAGGGGTTTAAAATTATAGGTGTCATATGCCTTAATTATCAGTTAGTCTTGAATTATTCTTTTTTGTTTCTTTTTTTAAAATTTGCCATGCAAAAGAAACTGTTTCCAGTTTGTTAAAATCATATCATAATACCTTATGTGTGATTAAAAGTGAAAAATATAAATAAAATTAATAGAGTAATAACTAACAAATGAAAGATAGTATTTTATGGCTCATGTTAGAAATTAATATTAACTTAAAACATCAAAATCTAGCACTGTTAGCTAGCAGACTTATTAAGATTCAGGGCAGTAGCTAGCCTAGAAAAAGTACTTACGTTGGCTTTCCATAAAACTAAAGCCGGTCTACCTGATGTGTTAGGAATACTAATGATATATTTTAGAACATAATTTTAAATAAATTCTTCTCTTATAATACCAGAAGAAAGTTTTTAGATGTGTATATACTATAAAAGGCAAAGTACTGTAAAAAATTTGGCAAATCAATATAGCAGAAACACATCTATTAATGATACTCAGAATACAGAGCCTCATTAAAATAAGTTCTTAGATACTTAATTCTTAAGAGTAGTTTCACACAGAAAACCATTTTTATAGTTACAGGCTGTAATGATAAACATGAGCAGCCATCTCTTGAATAACATAGTGCAAGAGATTTTAGAATGTGAATGATACCCCCAAATAGGTGTATATTTCAGGATATTCACAATGAGTTTTTAAAACATTATTTTCAGTCATTACAATTCACTAAAACATTCAACAGCTGACATTTTTTCATTCCATTCAGGGAATATTTTCAGTAAAGATTTCCAACAGTTTTTGTCATCAAAATTTAGAGGACATGCTTACAAAAATGTTCAATAACAATGCAGGACAAACAGACTGGTTCATAAAGCAATTCTTTTTGGCTGTTCAGTCACTCACGTGTGTCTGACTCTTTGCGACCCCATGGACCACAGCATGCCTGGCTTTCCTGTCACTCACCATCTCTTGGAGCTTGCTCAGATTCATGTCCATTGAGTCCGTGATGCCATCCGACCACACCATAAGGACTTAAATGCTTGTAAAATTCAATTAATGAAAGGCGGCAAAGACAGCTTATAATGACAAGTGGAAGTATTTCTTTGTATTCAACATTAGTATTGTCTCAAAAACTTTGTAATTCAGATATATTAACTGTGTATCTATAAAATTATTTGCAATTTTGATAACTTCAGTTTTTCTGTTTGATAAAATATCAAGACTCTTTGGATGGAACTATGAAATATCTGTAAACTACAAGCAATTCCATGTATATCTTGGTTATATAGGGTACATAATTCAGTAAGAATCCTGTTTTATATAATGGATCATAATGCCATGGTCCACCAAATCTGTGTTCATATTATCTTTGTAGAAATAATTTTATCTTTAATGTTCTGCAGTTCCATGTATCAAATTATTGTCTGAAACTATAATCTCCTTAAAATAACTAACTACTAAATCTGAAAGAAAATGCTATGCTTTTTCAGTAGATTTGTGTCTTCGGATTGTTATGTGGTCAATCATAAAGCCATGAGAGGTGATAAATGCTGGCACACACCATGTACACAAGTTACAGATTCATATCAACTTTAATGAGAAACAAAATATCAGAACTTAATTTATCATTAAGCATTAGTTTTTCTTTATTTGAGCTCCATGCTGCCAAAAAGTTCACAAGTTTTACCCAAAAATATAACAAAAGAAAGTAATTGTTGACAGAAGCACTATAGCAACAACATTTCAACTCCCCTTTGTACGTTCTCTGACAGGTCTGACGAGCCTCTATTCCTTGTAGATATTTCACTGACACCTGATCTAAAATCTTCCACGTTTCTTATTGGTCCCAACTCCAGGCATGGTGGCTGTACAAATCTCTCCAACCTTAGCATCAATGGGCAACCAGCTGTTAAAACAGCAGCCAGCAGGGATTGTTGTTGTATTAGTCACTAAGTTGTGTCCAACTCCTTTGCGACCCATGGACTGTAGCCCACCAGGGTGCTCTGTTCATGGGATTTCCCAGGTAAGAATACTGAAGTGGGTCATCATTTCCTTCTCCAAGGGAACTTCCTGAGCCGGGGATCAAACCCATGTCTCCTGCACTGGTAAACAGATTCTTTGCCACTGAGCCACCTTGCCCGCCAGCAAGTATAGCAGCATTAAATACCTCACCTACTCCAACAAGTTAGGTGTTGTGAGCCACTCATATCCCAGCACACTTTATTTAACAGCACATGCCGATAAAATAAATAAACAACAAAGTCCTACTGTACAGCACAGGGAATTATATTCAATATTCTTGTAATAAACCACAAAGAATATGAAAAATAGTATGTGTACATATATGTGTAACTGAATCACTTTGCTGCATACCAGAAATGAATCCAACATTGTAAAGCATCTATATTTCATTTAAAAACAAAAATAAAGGACTTCCCTGGTGGTCTAAGTGGTTAAGTATCCACCTGCCAATGCAGGGGACATGGGTTCGATCCCTGCTCCTAGAAGATTCCATATGCCATGGGGCAACTAAGCCTGTGTGCCGCCACTACTGAGACTGCACTCTAGAGCCTGTGAGCTACAACTACTGAAGCCTTCATGCCTAGAGCCCACGCTCCACAACAAGAGAAGCCACCGCAATGAGAAACCTATGCACCACAACTAGAGAACAGCTTCTGCTTTCTACAACTAGAGATTGAAAACTCAGTGCAATCAAAAATTAAATAAATGAATTTTATTTATTGGGTAAAACTTTACAAAAAGAACAAAAATAAAACCCCCCACACCCCAGAACTCCTCCAAGGCAATAGTGGAACTGGACTTGTTACTAGGACTACAAGCATAAACCATGACTGTCCCAAGCAACTGAGATGAAGTTCACTGCATGGCGGTGGTGTAGTCGCTAAGTCATGTCTGACTCTTGTGACCCCATGGACTGTAGCCCACCAGGAACCTCTGTCCATGGGATTTTTCAGGCAAGAATACTTAAGTGGGTTGCCATTTCTTTCTCCAGAGGATCTTTCTGATCCAAGGATCAAACCCTGGTCTCCTGAATTGCAAGTGGATTCTTTACCAACTGAGATACCAGGGAAGCCCTGTTCACTGTATATTTAAGTATTATCCCATTTAACAGATGAATAAAGAGATGTAGAGAGACAGAGGCTAATTTCCTGCAAAGAGAATTTACCATAAAGCTTAAGTTTCAGGGCATTTCACTTGAATATGCATGTCCCTTCCAAGTCCTATATATAATTTTGTAATCATAATTTTGAATTTTTTTACATAAAGTGGGCTCCTTACAACCTAGATCTGTCCTTGTACAGAGGTTTAATAATCAGCCCAAATTCACATAGCCTGCAATACCCAAAAGGAGTTAGCACTAGTACTGATTTCATTTAGAGACTATACAGTCATATCAGAAAATGAAAAAATAGTATTAGTTGTTTTTAGTTCTGCAAGCAGAATTCTAACTGATATATCTTGGGAGTCTTGCTGTATTCCAACCTACACACTACTAACACCACAAATTGTCATAAAATGCCACTTTCATTATATTACTTCTGAATTTGAATGAGTCCTCAATAGCTAACAGATCAAATTTCAACTTTTCAGTCTGTCTTTCACTTCACTATCAAGCAGACACCACACGCATTTTTAAATATTTAAATGTATAATGTTATTTCAAATTACTTATGCAGTATTTATTTTCTTGCTGTCTTTTTCCATATGAAGTTTCACTTTTGTTTCTACTTTGCCAAATCCTGTCTAAAACTATCCTATGTTTTACTATTATTCACAGTATCTATTTTTTAATTTACTTATTTTTGCCTCTGATCTTATACATTTGCAAGCTTAATGGCATGTAATATTCCCCCTCTCCCAATAAACTATTAACTATAGAGTCAAATCTATCATTGACTAAATTTCAATTATTTTGTACTCCACCTGGCAAAACACCTGATGCATAGTATAAAGCAAACATTTTGCACAGATGAAAGTTCTGAATAGTTCTCAAAATGTTCAACTGCAGAACAATCCTAACATCAGTGGAGAATAAATAAGTACTCCAGGATGGTCTAGTAAAATAATTAAAATGTCTATTCTATAGCAGCACCAATCAGCTGTTAGTGATTACTAAGCCTTGTCTGGGACTCTGAGGCCCTTTAGGGTCTCAAGATCAGACACCATGATCAACTAATCTTGTCGACAGTATTAATAGAAAGTGGAAATACTCATTGTTTCATTACCAATCTGGGTTTGACTCTAAGGAGCCCATTCACCCCTTCCACCCTCACCATGCACAAGAAATTTATTTTAAATTTGCATATTTTATCTTAAAATTTCACAAGAGTTTTGCAATTTGCTCTATAATGTATCCAAGATAGTTTACATTTTAAAATATTATTTTCCTCTTATCTCTGAATAAAACGGATGCTCCAAGGAGATGTGTCTGTCATGTTTTTTTCTGTGGTTTCTTAAGCACCCTGGTAACTAACAATTCTAAGTACAGTAATATCTCATTTTAAGAAACACAGTCTTTGACTACAAATTTCTTGTGGTATGCTCTAGTCAAATCCTCCCAATAGCAGCTCCCCAAATACTATTCCCCGAATAATCAGAAATTTGAGATATATGACAGAGTAAAAATAGCGCCAACATTTTCAGGCTTAAAATGTAATACATTTTTAAATGCTTCAGCATTTGTGAAATGACTTATTTAATAGTCACATTTTAAAGATATTATAATCAAGTTGTATGAAATTATAACCATACATCAAGTAAATCTTGCAAAGCCTGTGTGAGAATTTTCACTTTTCTTAAACTGTAAGTTTGATATTACAACTTACTTTCGAGCCAGAAATAATGAAGATAAATTTCCACAATAAAATGCTAACATATTCTTCAACAGGATAAATGCATCTACTAAAATTATTGGGCACAGTTACAATATTTGGTGAATGCAAAAGATGTCTTTCCTCTTACAAAATTCATTAGAATTTAAATGTGTTATATTACATCCATATACTACTCTCCTGGGTCTACTTGTAAAAAAGAAAAAATGTATTTAATGGCTCAGTTTCAATCAGAACAATTTTTTTTCCATCAAGGAATCTGATCAAATTAAATTCTAGGCCTACATAATTTCCATCCTGAGGACTTCAAGGTCAACAGCAATGAATAGGTTATATAAAACTAAATTCCCAAACTATTATGCTTTACTCCTAAATACAAAATACATTGTAAATTCTCTGTAAATGACTAAAGTTAAAAATTGTTTATTCTAACTTCCTTGGAAACAAACTATACTCGATTTTTACGGTTGATGCTGACTCTGCCTCCCATTAAAGGATTTAAGGGCAGCAACTTCCTCCATAACACTTTTCAAGTTCTTGCAAAGATTACATACTGACCCAAAGAAACCCCTCCCAAGAAAGAAGGGCAGGACAGAAAGAAGGCAGAAAAGGGATTAGGTGCCGAGAGGCCTCATTACAGCAGGACGCAGGACAGAGAGCAGGTACAGACATCATGGGAGGTGGCTCCACGTGTGAAGCCGTGGGAGACACAGCGGGAAGAAACTGGATTCCTTCCGGTCTAGGAATAGAGACTTCGCGCTATGCCGTCCCATGTTGGATAACGATTAAAACCTCACTCCTGGGAAATTCTTTCCAGTTAAGTCTGTGCACTGCCCTCCAGGGCCTAGGAAAGAGGCGCCATTATGGGAATGAACATCCAGGGACTCAAGTGCTACCATCTCAAGCGCCAGCAACAACTTACCGGGAACCTCCGACCCAATTCATCTCCGTAAAACCTCGGAGCAAGGAGACACTGGGGTCCTGACTGCCGGTGCTCCGGCGTCTTCGTTTTGTGCTGAGCGACAAGTTCCTGGGCCTCAGATGCTCCTTCCCGCCTCCGGGCAGTATGGCTCAGCCTCCCGACAGCCTTTGCGGCCTGGGGTAGGCGGCTTCCAGGCTCCGGGCAGCCTCTGTTGTTTCTGCAGGGAACCTATCCTGACAGAGCCGGAAGCGAAGATGTGGGAAGACAATTAACCCACGTCAAGGAGGAAGAACACAACAGTTTCAACCGCTCAAACAAGGGAAACCTAAGTAAATGAAATACCGGACTGTGGCCACAGGGTTAGTGTTTCAAACCACCTACACTGTAATTTTATTTAGTTCTCTATTGGTCTCAGCCTTTCTTCAGGTCAAAGACCAGCCTTGCTGAAGAAAAAGAAAGCGAGGACAAAGTTATAGATCCATAATCCTAAAAATAGTTCCATTCCCACTTACCGATTCTCCTAATCCTTTAAAGTCTTTCATTTTTAGTTTTAATATTCAGTAAACAGTTGTCTGTTAGAAACATTGCATTATAGTCATTGACACTCTGTATATTTTGTGATTTTTTGAGAATACCACATCAAAACTTGATTTAGCTATAAAAGCCCAAAGACTTTAAACTCTTTCCTGGAAAAAACTCAAAACAAAATTGAGTTTTACTGTTCATTTCAGTGTTATATTTGAATATCCTTACAAAAATGTATCTTACAAACTGTTCTATTATATTGTGATTAGAAACTAGAAATCTCTTGTTCCAAACAAATGCACAAACTACTTTCTTTCCCTCAAATGTCGTGGTCGTTTTTCACCTATTAACATGGAGAATATCTCATAATTTGAAATATAATACATTTTCTGTTAAGTCATTAGGAAATAGTACCTAAAATAGGATTATATCCCAGGGCAGGCATCTTGTATAATCATGGGCTAAGTTGCTACAGTTATGTCCGACTCTGTGCTACCCCATGGACTGTAGCTTGCCATGTCACCTGTTCATGGGATTCTCCAGGCAAGAACACTGGAGTGGATTGCCATTCCCTTCTCCATATATAATCATGTAGGCACTGATTTTTAAAACAAAGATTCAGTGAAGTACGTCTATCATTGGTTTGAATTAGACTAGATATTTGTAACAACTGAAATGTTGACCTAAGATTTCATTGTCAATGTTATTATGGCTCACATGAAAAAGGCTAGTACAACTGATAGGTAATGAGTAAAATATTGAGTTATTTTGGGCCAGAGGGTAATTAAGTAACCTCCTGGGTCAGCAAACAGTTCAAGAAAGAAATACAGCACTACTAAAATATTATTTAGCATTTGTTGAAAAAATCCATCCAAAATTCTTAAGTCTTAATTTATCATATTACTAAAAATTAATTACTTTCTGGAGACTTACTGTCTAAAAACACAAACATACATTATCTGCGTGATATATTTTTATTTAACTAGTATATGTATATCAGTTTATTATAAAAATTATTTCTGAAATTTTACAGTTTATAAATCATATACTTTTTCTAATATATGTATATATTCTGTATCATTTATAAAGTGTATTTAATTCTGCTCTTCAATGAACATTGGTAGTGTCCACTTTGACATGGACATTGAGAGTATCACACTTAAGAACAATTTAATAATTATTGCTTATTTTTAATTTTACTTACTTTCAATATCTTTTTCTAAGATTATTTCTCCCCTCTTAAGAAAATTTTACTTTCCACATAAAAACATGTAAACTCGACAAGCTATGTTTACTATAGTAAGCAGTGATTTTTTTTTCACCTCCCTTTTCTCTAGTTTCAAACACAAACTAAATTAACATTATTGTTGCTTTAATTGCATTATGAAAGAAAGACTTTGACATTCTTAGTTTCTTATTTAAATGGCATATGTTTCCAACTGGAATTACCTATCTGGTTTTCTACCATCTCCGGCTTTCCTGAAGGCCTGAGTCTAATCTCAGGTGCTCAAATCAATCCTAGCCTTTGGGAGCAGAGTTGGGTTATAGGGGGGTTGTGGAATTTCAGTGATGATAGTTAGGTCTGTACTCTAGTGGTTTTACAACAGGTTAAATCTTATATTGACCTTTTCCCAGTTCTAGTAACTGAACTTCAACTTTCCTTGTACCACATTTCTGGCAACCAAATTTCTATCTTGATTATTTTCTTTATACCCATTTCCTCATTCTAATAAGTCTCTCACTCTAGGCTTTAAAAGCTTTTCCTGTACCTGAGTTTCACTTTCAGTTGGTAAACTGACCTGCCTACGTATTTAGGTCTCTAAGTTTCTTAGCTTGTAGATTTCCCACTGCCCTGCTTCTTCCCTGATCTTGCCCTATGCCAGTGATGCAAGCCACTTCCCTTGACTGCCAACTGCTTTCTGATCCATGCATCCCTCTGTGTATCATGTTTTGCCAACTGAACATCCTCCTATCACCCCAAGTTCAGTTTATCCTGACCCTCCACATGTCCTGTCACAGTCAGGAGGTGTGACATAAATAATTCAATTTTATAAATGTAAGGCAGCCTCATTTTAACACTGGAAAATCATGGGATTAGGAACAAAAATTTTTTTGAAAATAAAAATGGCACTATGATCTCTATGTACAGACAGAAAGTCTTAATGGAATGATAGATTATGCTGCTAATATCGCCAACTATCAGAGTCTTGCATGAATTTGCCACTTATGTATTAGTAAATCTGCTGAATTGAATGCAAACAAATGAAGAGACCTATGATGATTCTTGGAAGTCATATAAGAATTTGGAAAAGGAGGAATGTTGAAAGTTAAAAATATGGTTACTTATAAAAGTGATGATAGTTCTTTAGTCACAGTCAACTGAATAGTGAAGATCATTCGACAATGAGAAAGGTTTAATATTCTAGCACAGGGACTGACAAACTTCCTTAGAGGACCAGGTAATGATTATTTTGAGCTCGATTTCATCTACCTAATTCTGTCTCTGAGCTCTATTTCATCTACCTAATTGTCTGTCTCTATTGTCACAGAGAATATGTAAATATATGGGTGTGGCTATGTTCCAATAAATCTTTATTTATGGACACAAAAGTTTCATATAATTTTCACGTCACAAAATATTATTCTTCTTTTGATGTATTTTCAGCCAGAGTTTACATTAAAAACTATTCCCAGGTGGCGCTAGTGGTAAAGAACCTGTCTGCCAGTGCAGGAGATGTGGGTTCAATCCCTGGGTTGGGAATATCCCCTAGAGGAGAGCACGGCAACCCACTCCAGTATGCTTGCTTGGAGAATCCCAAGGACAGAGGAGCCTGGCTGGCTGCAGTCCATAGGGTCACACAGAGCTGGACACAACTGAAGCTACTAAACACCCATTCTTAGCTCATAGGCTACATAAAAATTGGTGGGACAAATGTGGCCCACTGGTTGGATTGTAATTTGCCAATCTCTATTCTCATTAAATGGACATCTACCCAGGATTCCTGCTGACTAGAAATGTGTGTGTATGTTGTGTGTGGGACAGGGAGGCCAATGAGGGGTAGAGAAGCAAAAATGTTTTTGCATGTTTGAGAATAACTCATCTTTGCCTAAAAAACATGTCTTACATTTTTTAAAATATGCACAATTTTGCTTGTTTACAGTTTAGTCCTCCATTAGAGATGCTGAGAATATTTTTGAACACTTGAGTTTTATCAAATAATCAAAATGGAGATGGGAAGTAGGTTACCTTTAAACCTAAACAAAACAAACAAAACATAAGCTTACAAAAGACAAGGAACTCCTGAAAAATGAAGTAAGATGGTGGAGAAGGTATTTCTGTCATCTAATTCCCCTTCGACTCCCAAACGGTTAACTTTTGAATATAAAGGCACATACCTCCAAGTACCAACTCTCTAAAGGACACAGGGGTGGTAGAAATGAAACAGTGCTCTCATTTATTTAATTGTCACTTTGTAAATAATCACCAGTGTATCAGATCTCCATTGCTAAGAATAGCAGTTAAGGGACTTGAAGATTTTTATTATAAAGACAAGTAAACTTTGGAATGAAGTCATAGCAAAGAATTATTTTTTATTATACTGAAGACTTATCTCCCATTTATTTACAAAACAATAGCCTTATACAACTTGTTTGATAGGTTCTGGGATTTCATGTGAAATCACAGACACTAAAATTAAAAAAAAAAAAAAAAAAGGGGCGCGGGGAGCGTGCTGAAAAACAGATCCGAATATTTGACACTTTGTTTTATCCCAGTGCCCCTCCCATATGCTACTTTCTTCTCCCTTTCAGATTCATTCCATACCCTTTATCTGTTGATCCTCTCCTCCGTCATCTTCCCGGTTCCTTCTCCGTCACTGGAAATCTCCCTTTTTAGCTCTTGGAAATCTCCCTTTCTTTTTTGCTCTTCCTCTGTGGTATCTACTAAAACCTTAGAGAAGTGATGTATTTTCTGAAACTTCTGTGGGTTTCTAAGTGACGCTGAGCATGCTCAGTCGCCTAGGCAGATTTTGTCGCCAGCAGCTGCCCTGATTCGACCTCTCTAAAAATAGACATTTAACTCTCTGAACTGTTTAAGGATGTAATTCGTTTTGCTCTCTCTTTATTTTCAAGGTTCAAAGGAAAGCAGCGAGGATTCCAAGGGTCCCTTCGTCCTTACAGCCAATGAGGGACCCGAGAGGGAGGAGCTTGGGGCTGCTCCGTGCAGCTTGAGCTTCTGAGGGAATCATCCCCAGTAGATGCGGTGGAGCCTGGGCTCTGAAGCATCTGTCACAGAACAAAATTTTTAAAAATAAAAACAAAAACAGAAGAGGAGAAACGCTGCGAACTATGGAACGCTGTAAAACTTTCTGAAACATTTGCTGGGGATTCCTGTGGAGCATGTTATTTTAAAACCAATTCTTTTTGAAGCCGGTTTGGGTAACTGGGAAAATGATACATATGCTAAATGCAGCAGCTGACCGAGTGAAATGGACCAGATCAAGGGCTGCTAAAAGGGCTGCCTGTGTGGTAGCTGCAGCATATGCTCTGAAAACCCTCTATCCCATCATTGGCAAGCGTTTAAAGCAATCTGGCCACAGGAAGAAAAAAGGCGCTTACCCGGCTGCGGAGAACAGAGAAATACTGCATTGCACCGAGGCCACTTGTAAAAAACCTTCACCTGGAGTGAATGCAGATTTTTTCAAACAGCTACTAGAACTTCGGAAAATTCTCTTTCCAAAACTTGTGACCACTGAAACAGGATGGCTCTGCCTCCACTCGGTAGCACTAATTTCAAGAACCTTTCTGTCTATTTATGTAGCAGGTTTGGATGGAAAAATTGTGAAAAGCATTGTGGAAAAGAAGCCTCGGACTTTCATCATCAAGTTAATCAAGTGGCTTATGATTGCCATCCCTGCCACCTTTGTCAACAGTGCAATAAGGTACTTGGAGGGCAAATTGGCCTTGGCCTTCAGAACTCGCCTAGTAGACCATGCCTATGAGACCTATTTTGCAAATCAGACTTATTATAAGGTGATCAATATGGATGGAAGGCTGGCAAACCCTGACCAGTCTCTTACTGAGGATATTATGATGTTCGCGCAGTCGGTGGCTCACTTGTACTCCAATCTGACCAAACCTATTTTAGATGTAATCCTGACCTCCTATACACTTATCCAGACTGCTACATCCAGAGGAGCAAGCCCAATTGGGCCCACTGTTTTAGCAGGGCTTGTGGTATATGCCACTGCTAAAGTGTTAAAAGCCTGCTCTCCCAAATTTGGTAAATTGGTAGCTGAAGAAGCTCATAGAAAAGGCTATTTGCGGTACGTGCACTCCAGAATCATAGCCAATGTTGAAGAAATTGCCTTTTACAGAGGACATAAGGTAAGAAAGAAATTCAGATGATGGGTGAAATGTAAGATTGTTCAAACTGCCGCTGCAGTACTGGATACCATCTGTTGTATTGTTTTTGTGCTCATTTCTTTAGCATTTTGGATTCTTATGACATTTAAACCTGTATTAAAATACATGCTTCGTTACCCCTTTTAATCATAAGCTGTTAAAGAATTATATGCTAAGTGCAAACTTTTCTAAAGTTTCATGAGTATAACATTTTCACTACTCTAAAAAGTCTGTTTAGCCTCAGTTATCCAAACATGCTCAGAATTATCTCCAAAGAATTTTCTTAAAACTAAGATCCTAACTAAGTAGATGGTCCTAGAACACTGAAGAAAAATATATGTTTAGAAGCTAAGTAAACATGCTTCCACTGAGATGGAAAATTTACAATGGTATTGTTTGTTTATTTTTCAAGAGAAAAAAAAGTGCTTTCATATAAGAAGACAAGTGTGACAATTTTGCATGACTGGTCAATGATGGAGTTCCTTAGTTCTAAGAAGTATAGGAGAGTGACTTACAAATGGCATTTTCATTGCTCATCATATTTTGAGACAAATAAAAAAAGACAGTGAAATGAAATTTTGCCTGGCTTTGAAGGAAAAGTAAATATTAGAGACGGAGAAGGAAAAGGGAGCTTCAGAATATTTTTATATATTAAAGATTTTCAACATTTAGTAGGTCCCTAGAATAGTTAACCTAATTACATAAACTTGCAGTTCATTTAAGAATATTAATATGACAGGAATCTGTAAGGTAATGCATCTGAAATCTTAATACAAATGACTTGGCAGATGAAACAGTAAATTATTCTAAAGTTGAAATGGCATGATTATGAAGCAGAATTAATTTTCAAAACCATCAATTATTGTAAAAAATTTTATAGTAGTACCATTCTGAAGAAGCAAATTTAAAGCAGATTTAGGACTTATATTCCCACTTGAAAACTGGCCTCATACATTGTATAAATCATATTTATTTAGAATCATTGAACTCAGTGATATAAATTATAGCATGCTGTAGGTTTCTTGCATTTAGACAAAACATAGTAAATTGAGTGCTCAAAAGTGGAGTTAATTACAAGTATACATGTCATGTGTTTATTTTCACTTATTTTTGGTGTGATCAAGGACAAGGTTCTAACTGTTTATTCATGTTTTATGGATTATCATTTAGTGTTAACATCTTATACAGATAAGTTTGAAATCATAAGTATAAATCACTTATCTGTATTTATATTTAACATTATATATACTAAATATCAGATATTTAAAAAATAATTTAGATGTGATTACAACCGAAATAATGGCTAATTCTGACATAATCTGTATTTATTGGTGGTTAGAATCACAGATAAGAGTATACTAAGAAAGAGAAACCATGAAATTATCTTTAAAGGAAGTCCTCAAACATACATTATTTATTTTTATAGTTCATACTAGGTTAATTCTTATCTCTTTTTCTCTCCATAGGTAGAAATGAACCAACTCCAGAAAAGTTACAAAGCTTTAGCAAATCAGATGAACCTCATTTTATCCAAACGTTTGTGGTACATCATGATAGAGCAGTTCTTGATGAAGTATGTTTGGAGCAGCAGTGGACTAATTATGGTGGCTGTACCTATTATCACTGCAACTGGCTTTGCAGATGGTGGTAATGACATTTACACTTAATATCAAATATATGCTTCAGATTAATTCTTTTTAAAGTGTCACTGCTGGAGTTGTGTGAGTAAATTGTGTAGCCATCATTCTATAGTCCTTAATGGTCAGAAACAATGGGAAACTTTGAAACATCCGATAATAAGACCAACTGTTTAAAAGAAGTGACTCAAAAGATCTTTCCAGCTCTGCAGTATTTCAGAAACCTCTGATGTAGTGTTTTGGGGGGTTAATCTCGAGCAATTTCAGTTATACTGCCTAGTAAAGAATGATTCTCTAGTTTACATTTAAACTCAACACAAATTAATACCTTCAAAAAGAGTATAATAGTTCTCACCAAGTATTATAAATTTCAGTTCTGCACATAACATGCTTTTAGTCTATAAATATTCTATAACTGGATCTGCCCTGATTGTGATTTGAAGAGTTGGTTGACTGCCTTAAACAAGCAATAATACTGTTTCAGGGAGTGCTTCATTCCATGGAACAGGGTTTCTTCTACTTGTAGGTAGTATATTAGGTAACTTCCTCTTTGGTGGTATTGAGGGGATAAGGGTTGTAAAGTTGCACGTGTCTAATTCTATCTTATCACTGTTTCAGTGGGGTTTTTCTCTTTTTTTGAACATTTTACATCCTTTGGGACAACTAAGAAATGTAAGGACAAGAAGGACAATATTAAAAAGTTATGTAATATTTGAGATGGGAGTTTGGGTCTTAATTGGCAGGACAGATGTTATGAATTAAAAAAGAATTTTCCTCTGTCTCTCCAAAGTAAAACATTCACCTTCCTCTTTAAAAACCATTTGACCAAACTTGGTGTTAGTATTGAAGCAGCTAGACAAAAACATTGACTTTGTGGTGAGACAGAGCTTTGCTCAATTCTGCCTTTCCTCTTTTTGCTTGTGTCCTATTAGTCAAGTTACTTAAACTGTCTAAACCTCAGTTTCCTCATCTGTAAAATGAGTATCAGAAAAACTACTTCAGAGTACTGTTGTGAGGATTTAAGACAATAATGTATCAAGAACATCAGTGTTCTTAATACATGGTGATAATTATTGCCCAGAAAACAAATGGCAACACTAAGAAAAATGTAACAGAATTCACACTATTTACAGTTATTTTTGGTATAGAATTAAGTATTAGTAGTTGTTTGTTTGAAGTCATCCAATAAAAACAAAAAATATTACCATGTGCTTTAACATTTTAAAACAGTGCTTTAATGCTTTACCAATTCTTACAAAAACACTTGTTAAATTTGAGTCATTCTCAACTAAACTTATTCATTTTGGTAAAGTAGAATTTGTCAGTCCCTTGTGTTAAGTAATACATATACCAAGTGTACTCTATAGCTCAGCTGTCTAATAGACAATATATTTAGACCATGAGGAAAACTGAATTTTACTTGTTCATTTAATGCTTTCAAAATTTGTTTTAATCATTTTAAAAAGTTTATATTGAAAAAGGCATTGTTAGCATTTTAATCTTTTCATAATGAAATAAAATAAATTGCTTTTTCAAAAGAGTATTAGAGAAGAAAAGACACAAAACTGTATGGTCTTAACATTAGTTCTACTAAGAAATTTAGCAAAATTGTCAAATATTTATAGTGAATATGTACAAGTTTATGGACATTTTAAAGGTTTTGTGTATAATATATATTAGAAACTACCCCAATAACAAAATTATGGTGTTGTTCTGTTAGTCTTTGGAAGAACTGATCTTATTAGAAAACCTTGGAGTATTCAACATAGAGCAGAGAAAATGTAGCTATTAATGGTGACAAATTAACACCACAGAGACCAGTAAGAAGTAAACAATGTATGCAAAAAATCTAACAGTCTTACTTCTGTAGGTGATGTAATAAGATATTTAAAAATAAATACTATGAATCTAGAAAATATCAAGGTAACTTAGAAAACAGCATTAAAATTTTAGATTGAAATTGTGATGATAATCCCGTTGATGCAAGTGAGATAAAATAATTCTTAAAACTTCTTTTCAAAAGAAAGCTTTATGAAAAGAAAAGCAATATAATAATTTCATAGAAGAATAAAATGAATTCATATGATGATATTATTATGAAAGTATGCTTGATTACTCTATATATCCTTGTAATATTTGTATGTATATATTTACTAAATATATTTGACTTATAATGATATAATACATGAAAATATTAAGTTATCATTTACTCAGACAAAATAATTAATTTTTTTAGATAATGACATTATTTTTGAGACTTTGGGTCTTGGAATGAAATACTATCTATTCTAATCTAGTCTTCAATCTTAATTTATGCTTAGGCCCTGAGTTGTCTTTTACATTAGAGATAAATGAAGTGCATTAAACTATATATTTTAATGCAAAATATATGGGGAAAATGGTTGAATAAAAGAACAATAGCAAAGAGAAAAAGGAGAAAAAGTAGAAAAGAGGAAAGAAAGAGAATAAAGGAAGAAACAGGCTTCTGTTCAAATCTTGATTGCTATTTTATTCATCCTTGAGAAAGTTACAGAAACTTTATATGCCTAAATTTTCCTTTCTTAACTGTAAGAATAATAATGTATTTTAAAAACTGTTAAGATATTATATATAATATATTTAATGTGCCTTGACACAATCCATGGCAAATAGTAAGAATTTAGGTGGAAGCAATGGTTAATGTTTATTATATTCTTACTCTGTAGGCTCTGGTATCCGATTGCCTGGGTTCAAATCTGGATTTTTCATTTATTAGGTTGTAACATAGGACAACTCATTTAATCTTTTTGTGCTTCAGTTTCCCCATTCTAAACTGGGGGAAATTATAGCAGAGTTGTTATCAAGATTAAAGACGATCACATGTGTAAAATTTAGAACAGTGCCTGCATCATAGGAATTGTTCAATAGATGTTTGCTAGTCTGATTATTATTGTTAAAGGGGGAAGACATTTGAAAGTGATTAGAAAGTTTGTGGTAAATATGAAGATAGGAGGAATAGTCTACATAATTTTGGCGGGAGGAGAAAAGAAAAATAGTTATGTAGTAGATTTATTATACTATATAGCTACAACTTTTAAAATCTTGTGGTAAGCACAAGATTATACTTATTAATATATTGAGGTTCACATTGCAAAATTGCATATGTTATCATGTCATTTTCACATCAGAAGAGGAGTTTATAAGTGATCTAGTCAGGAGCCCCAAATCTGTCTAAGGTCACACAAATGGTTAGTGAAAGCACTAAGGATAGAAGACTTTATATAATTCCTTGTGCAATGCTTTTTTCTCCTTCACTGTGCTGTCTTTATATTAGCTATATTGGAACTTACTCTATAAGGGACTTACTTGGACCAAGTAATCGTGGGAGCAAATCATTGAAAAAGAGGAATTGATTATTAATTATATGTAGTCTCTGTTATTTTTATAGAAGACAGTACTCCTTTATTTGCTTCTCATTAAGAGAAAGACTGAAATTATGTGAAGGAAATAGTCACCTGGGGGCTATAATCTCAATTGTTTTAATGTTATTGATGACTTCTATTCATATCAAGAGCAATTCTGGAAAAGGCTAGGAAAAACTACTTGTAAGTCTCTCCTGCCAGACCTTATTACAGGCACCTAACAAGCAAGAAAGAGAGCAACTAAGCCACTGGTGCTGCCAATGTTGGTAATCTGATAGTGTAAGATACACATTAGAAGTAGCAACTGAGAGGTACTGCTCGTAGGAATAGAACTAAATTCTCCCCATCACACTAGTAACATGGGTGATGTTTTTCTCAAAAGTGTACCTGCAACAAGATTATATCTAGGCTTCTGCTACATTAGTATGTTTCATATTCTAATGTCAAATCATTGAAATAAAATGTTATATTGTAGGTCAATTTAGATATGATAGGTGGCAAGAATACAAAGAAGAGTTATACAAAAAAGATCTTCATGACCCAGATAACCATGATGGTGTGATCACTCACCTAGAGCCAGACATCCTCGAATGTGAAGTCAAGTGGGCCTTAGGAAGCATCACTTTGAACAAAGCAAGTGGAGGTGATGAAATTCCAGCTGAGCTATTTAAATCCTGAAAGATGATGCTATGAAAGTGCTGTACTCATTTTGCCAGCACATTTGGGAAACTCAGCAGTGGTCACAGGACTGGAAAAGGTCACTTTTCATCGCAATCCCAAAGAAAGACAATGCCAAAGAATGTGCAAACTACCACATAATTGCACTCATCTCATATGCTAGCAAAGTAATACTCAAAATTCTCCAAGTGAGGCTTCAATAGTACGTGAACTGAGAACTTCCAGATGTTCAAGCTGGATTTAGAAAATGCAGAGGAACCAGAGATCAAATTGCCAACATCCGTTGGATCATAGAAAAAGCAAGAGAGTTCCAGAAAAAGCATCTACTTCTTTATTAACTATGCCAAAGCCTTTGACTGTGTGGATATAAACAAGCTATGGAAAATGCTTCAAGAGATGGGAACATCAGACCTCCTTACCTGTCTCCTGAGAAATCTATATGCAGGTCAAGAAGCAACAGTTAGAACCGGAGGTGGAACAGACTGGTTCCAAGTTGGAAAAGGATTACATCAAGGCTACGTATTGTCACCCTGCTTATTTACGTTATATGCAGAGTATATCATGAGAAATGCCAGGCTAGATGAAGCACAAGCTGGAATCAAGATTGCCAGGAGAAATATCAGTAACCTCAGATATGCAGATGATACCACCTTTATGGCAGAAAATGAAAAGAAACTGAAGAGCCTCATGATGAAAGTGAAAGAGGCGAGGGAAAAGTCTGGCTTAAAACTCAACATTCAAAGAATGAAGATCGTGACATCCTGTCCCATCAATTCATGGCAAATAGATAGGGAAACAATTGAAACAGTGACAGATTTTATTTTCTTGGGCTTCAAATTCACTGCAGATAGTGATCACAGCCATGAAATTAAAAGATGCTTGCTCCTTGGAAGAAAAGGTATGATCAACCTAGACAGCATGTTAAAAAGGAGAGACATTACTTTGCCAACAAATGTCTGTCTAGTCAAAGCTATGGTTTTTCCAATAGTCATGTATGGATGTGAGAGTCGGACCATAAAGGAAGCTGAGCACCGAAGAACTGATGCTTTTGAACTGTGGTGTTGGAGAAGAGAGTCTCTTGCACTGCAAGGAGATCCAACCCATCAATCTTAAAGGAAACCAGTTCTGAATATTCATTGGAAGGACTGATGCTGAGGGTGAAACTCCAATACTTTGGCCACCTGGTATAAAGAACCAACTCATTGGAAAAGACCCTGAAGCTGGGAAAGCTTAAGGGTGGGAGGAGAAGGGGACGATAGAGGATGAGATGGTTGGATAGCATCACCAACTTGATGCACATGAGTTTGAGCAAGCTCCAAGAGTTGGTGATGGACAGGAAAGCCTGGCGTGCTGCAGCCCATGGAGTCACACAGAGTCGGACACAGCTGAGTGACTGAATTGGACTGAACAGTCCTGTCAACCAGTTATCATAACAGCAATTATCAATATATATCAGACATACTTTTAGCTGCAAGTAGCTATGCATCTAAGCAGTTACACTTGTAAAGTATAATACATGTGTCAACAGGACATAGTCATTAGTGTACCACTCAATGACTTGTCACAAAGTTAATGCATATACATAATCACCACTCAGAAGAAATAGAAGCTTACCTTCATCCCAGAAGCCCTCATACCCTTTCCCAGTCCTATCCTCATCCTAAGCTCCCATCCCCATCCCTACTTACTCATGCCCCTGCCATGCCACATCAAAGGTAATTATCTTACTGACCATTTATTAGTAGTAGACCATTTATTTGCTGGTTTTGGAATCTTCCATAAATAACCTTGTGTGGTATGTATAAGCATTGTAGTTGTTCCATTCTTTGTCAATGTTTGATGTCAGTCTTTTTCACTCAGGTATTTTTCACTTTAGGCATATGGTAAGTTTGTAGTGATACTTCATTATAGTCTTTTCATTTCTTTGTTGACAAATGAGATTAAGCACTTTTTTTCATTTGTTGGCCCTTTGGATGGCCATTCTTATGAAGTGCTGATAATTTTTTTGATTAAGTTTAGATTGTTTTTAAATGTTTTTTCTCACTGATTTGTAAAAGCTGTTACGTATTCTGTAGTAAGTCTTTTGTCAGACACACACAAATGTCCAATATTTTTCCCAGTTGATTCTTCCTTTTTCAGTGTCTTAACAGCTTGTCTAAGAAGAAGTAATCATTTTAATATAACTAAATTTGTCAATTAATTCTTTGTGGTTAATGGCTTTATACTTATTTAAGAAATATTTGTCTAACCCCAGGTCATAAGATATTGTCTGATTTTATCTCTTAGATATTAATTGTTTTTCATTTCACATCAGTCTATTCAAAGTTGATATGTGATATGAGGTTGGAAAAGGCTGTAAGTTTTTGCTGAGATTTTTCAAGATGTCAAAGGTAAAATATAAATAAAAAGAAAGAAACTCAAATATAAATCAAAGGTTAAAAGTACAAAAGAAGAGCCTACTTTTTCAACTTTTAAAAAAATTAACAGACAATTTTCTTAGAACAGTTTTAGGTTTGTGGGAGAATTTACATTGTACCTACCAAAGTTTCCCCTCTTGTTTACATCTTGTGTTAGTGTTGTACATTCATTACAACTAATAAACCATTATTTATACATTGTTAACCAAAGTCCATAGTTTACATTAGGGTTCACTCTTTGCATCATACAGTTCTATAGGATTTGGGAAATTATGGCATAAACTTCATTTTAAAATCCTTTTTCATCTTTTCAGTGAAATAGCAACTGATGTGACCATGTTTCAATATACACTTACTATTATCAGGCCTAAAAAGTACTAATAAGATGAGAATATAATGCTAACTATTAAGCCCTTAAATGCAGGACTTTTGAAAAAAATATTAAAAATATTTGGTGAGGAAAATGAAATAGGTCTACCTAGCATACAAAATAGGTGAGGGCTTTAGGTTGTGAGTTTATATGTCTAAGAGACACTAAGAAATCTGACCTTGTCATAGAAGTCACATAGTTCCCTACTGTGTGTGTGATAAAAGACTCCTGCACTGCTCGTAAACCACCTGCTAAAGAACAGTTAGTAGAATAAAAGTGTCAAATGAGGTCTTTCCAGAGCTATTTGTAATTTTGTTACAAATTTGCAAGTTTAAAAGCTTGGAGAAAACCCAGTAGGTATTAGTCTGCCAAAGTAGGATAGAAAGTACCATCCTGAACCAAACAGCAGTCTGTCTGTTAGTGTTCCCTTTTTAATAGAAACTGTCCGTGAAAGCTGTTATTCAATCCCCTTTTAACCCAAATTGATAAAATCCCGTAATTATTTTAGCCAGATTCTCTGAGTCAAAACTATTCTCAGCACTTTAACTGATATAGCAATCACTATTTTGGTAGCTTGCTGAGAATCCTTTGTTAATTTTTTGTGGCTGTCTAAATTTTGTCACACATTTAAATGTTCTTAAGTATATGAAGATTCTGTTCCCAGTTTATCCAATCACATCTTTCTTTTCTTACTTATACTAACTCTTATAGCCTTTCTTTGTACAGCTAACTTCAAGGGAAATAAAATAATTCTCTAAAGCAGTGCCCAACAGCCAAACCAGGAGGGTCCCGTGAACTCATGGTTATTCTGATACTCAAAATAAAATCAGTGCTTGGCACCAACCAATACTGTAGTTTGAACAAGTTATTTATTCAATTGGCATTGCTTGAAATTTCTCTTCTCTGAGATATTGCTTATGCTGTACTTGTGATCTTTTAAAATTGTATGCAGTCTTCAAGTCCTCACTCACAATCTATTTCTCCATGAAGCGTTTCCTGTCTCTTGCAGCAAGAAATTATTTTTGTCTCTTTCAAATACATTACACTAACTCTCCTCATAGGTTGCCCTGCATTGCTATTTGGGAACTTGTCTTCTCTCCTACCAAACTGTAAGCTCCCTAAGGAAAGAGTTTGAAAAGCACATTTAATCCTTGCATGTCCTGTAGCACCTTGCCTAATTTCTTGTAAATCTTGCTGTTCAGTAAATATCTGCTGAATAAATTTTACCTTCTATTATACATGGATCCCTTTCAAACTCAGCTGAGCTGTCTATGAGCAAGTAAAGGTGGAAGTATCTGGTAATTATATCTGGGCACATGTTAAATATTTGCATTGTCAGAGAGAAAAAAAGCCCTTTTTAGCTGAGATAAATCCGGGTGAAATAAACATCAAAGTGGCTATGATATATGGCTATATTATTCTAATTTCTTCATTAATATATAGCTTTAATTTGGAATTTTGGTGATAGTCTGTAGAAAGACTGGATAGAGAATCAAATTGATGGCAAGATAAAAGTAATGACCTCGAGAAGAGCAATTTTGAAGAGCAAGACTAAACTGAGTAGATATAAAATAACAACACTTACAGAAAATAATAATGCCTAACATTTAAGAAATGGCAGCCCACTCTAGTATTCTTGCCTGGAAAATCCCATGGATTGAGGATCCTGGTAGGCTACAGTCCATGGAGTCGCAAAGAGTCGGACACGACTGAGCGACTTCACTTCACTTCAACATTTAAGAGCAATTATTATAAGCTACGGATTAGGCTAGTACAGAATACTATGGTCTAAACACTCTGGTGAGTACTAGCAAGAGTGAATGAAATACAGTTTTGCCCCTTAAATAACTTATAGTCCACTGGAAAATCCAGACAAGGATTTCCAGGGAAACCTGTATTAAAGAGTGAACTATTTAAGAAAGAGCTCAGCAAAAAGGAAAGTATATTAAAATCAGGAGAAATTATATATGCAAATACTAGAGAGTAAACAGAATTTTGCATAATTGGGTGTTGCTGAACTGTAGGGTGAAAGTTGACAGAAGTAGACAGAGGTAGATTTGATAGTCAGCTACTTTGCATTTCTTTTAAAAGAAATCACACTAGAAATACTTGCTGAGATTCCAGTTAGTGATTTTTTTATTGACTGAATCAGTAGCGTTATAGTACCTAGCACTAATAAGAGCAGACAGTTGAATTTGGTAAGGGTTAAAAGAATGCTAAATGAAAATTGTCTTAATACCTATGAATTTAATTCTTCTAACTATCCTGCTAGAAAAATAAGACAAAAGAAGATTTGAATAAATTCTGGTACAAATGCTATATTTGTAATAATTCATTAATTCCTAGGAAACCCTGATACTAATGAAAAGTTCACATATGATTGTTTGAGTCACAGCTTGAATCAAAACTCAGTATAAAATAAAACATTTAGTTACTTAAAAATTTCAATAGTTTTTAATTTGCTTTTAGATCTAGAGGATGGTCAGAAACAAGCTATGGTTAGTGAACGGACAGAAGCCTTTACCACTGCTCGAAATTTATTGGCTTCTGGAGCTGATGCTATTGAAAGGATTATGTCTTCATACAAAGAGGTACTTGCCTTTCTTATCAGTTTGATTTAAATAAGATGTATGAAAATCAAGCAAAAATGTAAATTACTACATATGTTTATTATTTTGGAAATATCTATTCTCTGGCAAAAACTGCTAAGAGTATAATCAAGACAAAGGACAAGTCCCAAGTGTATTATCTTTCAGTTTTTACACTCTCAATTGTCAACTCCTCTTTTTCTGTCTGTAGTATAACATATTTGTTTTTTAAAGTTTGCTAAGAGGCTTTTTGGTATGCATTCTGGAGTGAGAATGTCTAAATTTAAATTCTTGCTCCAGTGTTTGCAAATTATTTGAACTCAACCATTTGTGTCTGTTTCTTCATCTGTAAAATAGGGATAATGAAGGTGATGACTTTGTAAAATTATGATAGTAAGCACTCTAATAAATGTTACCCAATAATATTACTTATATACCTTGCAAACTTACTTATCCTTCAAGTCAACCACATGTAAGAAACCCTTTCGTGATTCCACTTTCTTTTGATTCCTGGATCTTCCTTCTCTGTGCTCAGTACATCTGGTGCTTTACCACATTATAATTGTTTATTTCCTGCTTGAGACCCTGAGTGGAAAGCAGGAACTATCTTATTCATCTTTACATTCTTAGTATCTATTTTAATGTTTGGAATATTATATAGGGTCAATAAATATTTCCTGAAAGAATGGTAGTAAGATATACAGATAGACCTACAGATATCACAGGGTTAAGATTAAAAGTCACTCTTTTCAATTCAGATATTAAATAATATTCCCATGGATAGTCATTCTGTTAATGACTCCTGTGGCTTTTATATCAATATAAATTGCCAAAGCATCCTTATAAATTTATCTGCCTATTAAATTATCCTGGAATAATTTAGATAAGATAGTTGCAAAGTTTGTGATTTGCTAACAGAACTTTTCAGTCTCTTTCAACAATTGATTTATTGAATTTTTTTTAAAAAAGATAAAACCGATTGTTTAGGGCAATAAAGAAAAACAGTTCAAAAATTTTTTTCAAATAGTAATTTTTATAATCTGGAGACATAACATTGAGGGTAGGTCTTTTGATCTAATAAATTACTTATTAAAATTAAATGACAAGTCAGAATTTTCTACAACTCACATTCAAATACTTTGCTGAGTCACAGAGAGAATATCAATTTGTTTTTCTAGATTGTCTCCAACACAAGAAATGATTGCGTTTTGTTTTATTTTGCCTGTATGTTCATTGAATCAGAATTTTCACTTCTAAAGAATTTTATTATTGTCGTGAAAGCACATGAAAGCATCATGGTTTTCTACTAGCTCTGAAGAGAACGAGATTTCTTTTTAGAGAAACCCCCTTTTCTTATATGTTGAAGTAATTTGTCAGCAATCACAATCTCATTTTTTTTTTTTAACACTCTCGGCCCATTCAACTCTTCATCCTGGTGTACTAACTCAATGCCTCCTGCCTTTTTTAACTGACCTCCAAATATGTTTAGATTTGTTTTACACAAATATATTTTCCTAGGTTTCTTTTGGATCCATATTTTGTTAATCCTTAGCCCTGTTTACCACTACTTGGGGACTAAAAAAATTCTTCTAGTAAATATTTTAGAAACTATCCTATATAATAAGTATAACATTGATATGCAGAAATGAAATACTCATCTAATAGATCTCTCACATGGTAGAGACAAGGGGCAGAAGGCTTTCAACAATAATACCTGTTCATTCCTTGCTTTAGTTTTGTACTCACAAAAATCTTATACAAATATCAGTATTATATCAGTCTACAGTTTACTGTTTAAGAGACATTTATTAGCGATATGCCTTTCTTATTGATACCAATATCCTACTAAACAATTCTATAAGGGAATGTTTTTTATTGCCTCCTTTATACTGAGAAAGATGGTCTTAACAGGACATGAATCACCTTTCACATGAGTCACCTTGATAACGAAGTGTTCTTTTATTAGAAAAGTAGCAGAGATTCAACCTAAATTGGACAAATGGCAGAATAGGAGCAAGACACCATTTTATTGAGTCTTTGAACTAAAACAAAGGTTTATCTCAGAATCTCATCTAGAAAAAAAGTCATATTTAATATTTCTCTTTGGGCATATACATCATGTTTGGCTTGAAAAGAAACTGAATCTTGGGATTTGGACTGAAAAGAATTTAAAGTTTTTCACTGAGCTGCCTCAATGTTGATATCTTCTAGCAGGGGTAAACAGGAATTTTGCACCTAATTTAGGAATTTTGATAATCACTTTGACTTAGAAACATTATTTCTTAACAAGAAAAAATGCATTTTTCTTCTTAAAATCTATTATAAATTGAAAAAACATATCAAAATGATTTCATTGAATGAATTTTAGCTTTACACAAAACTTCTAATTTCTGGAAATCAAGTATTCATGTAAATGGAGCCAGATCAAAAAATCAATTGAAAGATTTTTAAAGATTTTTAAGTCTCACTAATATTCTGAAATCTCTACATGTCACTCTGAATCCTGACTTGAATAAACAATTGTGATGAGTTTTATAATTCCAATCAAGCTCAAACTATCAACTTGCTATGCTGCTTCTTGCTAAGCTTTTTAGTGCTACTAGTTTTAGTTATCAGATATACTTACCTATTTTTCACATAATAAAATAAGACCTTTAACATTAAGTCAAGAATACTGTATGATTTCATATTTGTTTAAAAGTCTGTCTTGAGTATATTAACTATGTTATATCACTGCATTGGTTTTAGATAACTGAATTAGCAGGCTATACTGCTCGAGTATACAACATGTTTTGGGTTTTTGATGAAGTAAAAAGAGGCATTTATAAGAGAACTGCTGTCTTGCAAGAGTCTGAAAACCATAGCAAGTGTGGAACTAACATAGAATTACCCCTCAGTGAGACGTTGGAAATCAAAGGTATTAAACTCAAATGTTTTTGTACATCTTCTATATTTTAAGTATTTATCAACAGAACCAAAGTATTTTAGAAGATAGCTAAGGAACCAACATTTAGTTCTCTAAACAGTTATTCCTAAAGTTAGTGCTGTATTTTGAGGAGGAGTGACTAAAATTATCATAAAAAATACTATGCTACTTTTATTTAGGACAAAATGTCTAGAATAATTTCTGGAAACTGTACATATATGGCAGAATGATTTTTTTTTTGCTTTTAAAATTCAAATAATATAATTAGAGTTAATGTTATATTGTTCTCCTTTATTCTATCAGTTGGTTTGGTTATAATAGTTTTAAAGATTGTGTTTTTCTATGTCTTTGTTTCCTTTCTGCAGCATTGGTTTTTTTTCTGTAGGAAAGTTTAATTTAGAGAAATAAGTAGTTATAAACAATGTACCTGATACCAGAGAGAGTTTTATCTTTGCTCTCATTTTGATGTTAGCATCATATTATTGTAGAATAATATATTTCTGGGAAAGATAGTCCAAATAGATACATCAAAATGTGCAAGTTTACATGAGGCGTTGTTCTAGATATAGATATCTATATTTGCATTTATTTCTATGAGTTATTACTGTGAATTATCTTTATAGTAAATTTATCTGTTATGCTGCATTATACTTTAAGTTATTTAATTAGCAATAACACATGATACCTTTTGAAATGTAAACTGTTCCTTAACTTATAGGAAAAGTTATTGATGTGGAGCATGGAATTATTTGTGAAAATGTTCCCATAATTACACCAACGGGAGAAGTGGTGGTTTCCAGACTAAACTTCAAAGTAAGATGATATTCAAGAATCTTCTGATTTTTGCCAACACACTAATACAAAAGAACTCAGAATTCTTGTACCTTATATTAAATACTTGGAGGAAGCATATGGAAAGGAGGGGAAATCAAGAAAGGTAGGCATAGTGACTCAATTACAGAAGCAGTTACTTCCTCAGGAAGCAGAAAGAAAGAGAAATTTAATTTCTACTGCTTTATTTCTTGGTTGAAAATAAAAATTACAATACCCTGAGAGCCTAAACAAGGTAACTTTGGGGAGCAATAGGAAATTTCCTCAGAAATTAATATCTGGAATAAATTCTAATTTTATTTCCTTATGGGGATTACTCAAGTAATACAAGCCTATATTGTTACATATTTACTAAAATATGAGAGAAGAGGTAATCAGCAAGTTTACATTAAATTTATAAGTTTAACATTTTCAATAACTACATCTTCTATTAGGAAAAAATAATCAGAGGATTCACAAATTTGGATTTAGTTCTTAATTCTGTTGAGAATAATAGTTATTTGTTGTTTAATACTGTCTTGATTATAAAAACTAAGGTGTAAAAATAGCTAATAAATCTGAGACCCTGATTTAAAGCATTATAAAATTCAAATATGCATTTTGGAATTCAAATGCAAAATAATTGGCTGATAAGTAGAATGAAGTTATCTGCGCTTAGTTCAAACAATGACATGATTAGACCTATTAACAGAATTAGAAGCATGACCATATATGTACATTTAATGATTTTAATGTGGACCTTAGGCTAGGTTTAATTATTTAAAGATGTATTTGCAAATTCATTAGGCTGCTGGAAGAGGATGAGAAGTACTAAACAGAGGGAAGTTTTGTGTTAGTAAATGTGAGAGAAATTGTGTTTTAACTACAATTTGGTTGGGCTCTGTTTTTCAATTTATAGACCTTTAGAGCAGCATTAAGGGGCCTCCCCATGGCTCAGTGGTAAAGAAACCTCCTGCATTGCAGGAGATGCAGGAGATGGGGGTTCAATCCCTGGGTTGGGAAGATCCCCTGGAGTAAGGCAGGGCAACCTACTCCAGTATTCTTGCCTGGAGAATCCCATGGACAAGAGGAGCCTGGTGGGCTACAGTCCATAGGCTTGCAAAGAGTCGGACACAACCAAAGCGACGGAGTTCTGGAGCAGTGATGAGTGCTAATGATGCAGCAGTCTTAAATAGGTTTAAAATAAAGCCTTTAAAGAGTCCTACATTGCATATTTAACTGTTTATCAATACTTTAGCAGTTTATATTTTATGGCTTTTGCAGGGAGGTTTTCATCAGGTTAGGTTTCATAATATCAATTCTGGTTGTTCCACTTATTAAATAGAGGAAGAGTCTTGAATTCTGCCACCTACTAACTACATTATTGTGGACACATCACACTCTTTCTGTGAAAAAAATTCAGAACTCAGTATATTTTTATATAAAATTAAGTTTTAAATAATCTAGTGAAAGTGTCTTGAATTTGGAGATTGTGCAAAGGTATCTATTAGTATAGTATACTGTTATGATAATTGTTTATTTCTAAGTCAGGCGGTTTTATTTATAGTCTCAGGCGCTAAAGTATAATAGAAAATTCTGTTCCCTCTACGTGGATTAATAAATAAACAGGTTTCTAGAGGAAAATGTACTCTTTCTTATGTCTGCCTTTTGGAATTGAAAAACCATTTGGAGAAGAAAATTTTGGTAAATGTAGGAATTCTTTTGCCTAACACTCACAGTCTACTAAACATCAAAAAACTTATGCTAAAAATAATATGAATGTAGAAAATATTCTATTAGACTCAAAATGTGTTAAATTTCTGAGAATTCCCAGTAGAGAATGATTCTATTAAATATTTTGCTTATATATCTTTTGTCATGGCACATACCTTTAAAAATCATTTAAAAAGTATTTATGCTTCTACAAAGTTAAACTTTCTTAATCCTCTTTCTATTGAAAGAGCAGTGCAAATTACAAAAGCAATTCTTTCTGGGTTCTTTCCAGGATATTTTTTAAACTTTATTCTATCAAAATAGCATTTCAGTTTGGCTACAGTTTGGGAGAAAAAATATCTGC
Organism: Odocoileus virginianus; assembly: GCF_023699985.2. NCBI lineage: Eukaryota > Metazoa > Chordata > Mammalia > Artiodactyla > Cervidae > Odocoileus > Odocoileus virginianus. Next base: position 38,265,337 of record NC_069697.1, read on the forward strand.
AGTCAGATTTTATAGACTCAAGCTTGCTCCTGTCTTATGTCCTTGTGTTAGCTATCTTTATCGCCTGGAATACTCTTCTGCCAGATCTGACTGGTTGCTTGTTGTCACCAGGCTAAGCCAAAATGTTACCTCCTCAAAGAGGACTTCCCTGTAGCACCTAATCAGAAGAAGCCCCACCCCACCCCACCAGCTTCACAATGCCACTCTCTTTCCCTAATACATCATCCTTTTTTGCTATCACAATAGCATTTATAAGTAGTTAATTTTTTGTTCTTGTGTTTATTGTAATCTTTGAAACACATGTCAATATTTGCTAGGGAAATGTCTAATTACTTAGAATATGAATTTGAACCATTTTTGCTTTACATGTACTTATTACATACATTCTTAGTTATATTTTCTAACCTTCATATCAGACCTTTTTCTTTCCCTTCCTCCCTTCCTCTCCGCACTACCTTCTTTCAACAAAAAGATTTTAGTTTATGTTATACACAGCAAATAGGTAATAGATATATATGGAACTGGTTCCTTACACTGACATTATACAAGTAATGTGATGCTCTTTTCTCTTTGAGTATTAAACATGATATATTCTACATCATAGACACTTATATATTTGTATCTATACTGTATGAAGCTACATCTACAGGCATACTGTAAATTTCTGCCTCTTGTATATTCATGCTATATTCATTTTTAATTTATTTTTCTTAAAACATATTTTATTGAAGTATAGTTGACTTTCAGTGTTTCAGGTGCACGGCAATTATACATATAATTGTGATTATACATGTGATTCAGTTATACATATACACATATATTATTTTTGAAGTTATTTTCTATTTTAGGTTATTACAAGATATTGACTATAGTTCCCTCTGACTAGAAAGTGAGAGTCGCTCAGTCACATCTAATTCTTTGTGACCCCATGCACTGTACAGTCCATGGAATTCTCCAGGCCAGAATACTGGAGTGGGTAGCCTTTCCCTTCTCCAGGGGAATCTTCCCAACCCAGGGATCAAACCCAGGTCTCCTGCATTGCAGGTGGATTCTTTACCAGCTGAGCCCCAAGGGAAGCCCAAGAATACTGGAGTGGTAGCCTTCTCCCGCAGATCTTCCCAACCCAGGAATCTAACCAGGGTCTCCTGCATTGCAGTTGGATTCTTTACCAACTGAGCTATGAGAGTAGCCCATACTATATGCTATATGGTAAACCTTTGTTGCTTATTGCATATCTGTTTTTTAAATTAGAAATCTAGCATTCCATCCATACTAAGTCAAAGAAGTGGAATCAAAATGTTAGAAATTTTTTAGTTAGGCAAAAATTTGTAAGTTCTTAAAAATATGTATTTTATACATATTTTATATATATATATATATATATATATATACAAAAGCTTTTCTACTATGCTTAATAAAGGCTTGAGAAAAAACATCAAAGAAAAAAATAGACATGAAAAAGTGAAAAACATAAACTAAATGAAATGGGAGCACTGAATATGAAATAGAAAAAAGGAAACAAACTAGATAAAAGTAAAATATCATCATATAGTCCAGTTGGTTTTAAACATGACTGCTCATTAGAAACATATCTGGAGATCTGAATTAAAAAAAGCAATGCAGTACCTGGGCATTTGTAATTTTCAAAAGATTTTAAGATAATTATGATATGCATCTGGATTTTAAAAAGTGATTGCAGGTTTTTCTATTGAATCCTAATTTTGGTGATATAGAGTTCTATTAGTTTTCTGTTGACCAATCATGATACAATGGTATTAAGTGAGTAATGGTTACATAGTCACAATAATAAAAGATAATTATCAGTTTTCACAATCAATATGCAGACAAAAAATAAAAGATAATTACAACTGCAAGTCATAATGGGAACATGAATAACTTAACAATATAAAAAATTTTTTTTTCAAACTGGGGGGGTCAAGCAGAGTGAGTGATAATCAGAAGTGCATACATGCACGTGTTTTCATCTGCCCAACCACCAGTCTATGTCTTTTGGTTGGTAATTATTGATATGTGTGATCCTATTACCTTTTTATTGATTGTTTGGGTTTTTTTTTTTTTTTTCCTGTAGGTCTTTTCCTTCTCTTGTTTCCTGCCTAGAGAATTTCCTTTAGCATTCATTGTAAAGCTGGTTTCATGGTACTGAATTCTCTTAAATTTGCTTGTCTGGAAAGCTTTTGATTTCTCCATCAAATCTGAATGAGAGTCTTGCTGGGTAGAGTATTCTGGTCTGTAGGCTCTTCCCTTTCATCACTTTAAATATATCATGCCATTCCTTTCTAGTTTGTAGGGTTTTCATTGAGAAATCAGCTGATAGCATGATGGGAGTTCCTTTGTATGTTATTTGTTGTTTTTCCCTTGCTGATTTTAATATTTTATCTGTGTCTTTAATGCATTTTTGCCAGCTTGTTTACTGTATGTCTCAGTGTGTTCCTCCTTGGATTTATTCTACCTGGGATTCTCTGTGCTTCCTGGACTTGGTTAACTATTTCCTTTCCCATATTAGAGAAATTTTCAGCTATTATCTCTTCAAATATTTTCTCAGATCCTGTCTCTCTCTCTTCTTCTGGGACCCTTATAATGCAAATCTTGGTCTGTTTAATGTTGTCCCAGAGTCTCTTAGGCTGCCTTCATTTCTTCTCATTCTTTTTTCTATATTCTGTTCTGTGGCAATGATTTCTACCATTCTGTCCTCCAGGTCGTTTATCTGTTCTTCTGCCTATTTTTCTGCTGTTAATTCCTTCTAGTATTTTATTCATCTCTGTTTGTTTGTTCTTTAGTTCTTGCAGGTCTTTGGTAAATATTTCTTGCATCTTCACCATTGTTTTCCTGAGATCTTGGATCACCTTCCCTATCATTATTCTGAATTCTTTTTCTGAAAGTTTGCCTATCCTAACTTAATTTAGTTGGTTTTCTGGGGCTTTTATCTTGTCCCTTCATTTAGGATGTAACTTTCTGCTTTTTTCATCCTGATTAACTTTCTGTAAGGTAGTTTTTGTTTAGCTGCTGTGGGACTGCTTCTTCTTGCTTCTTCTGTCTGCCCTCTGATGGATGAGGCTAAGAGGCTTGTGTAAGCTTCCTGATGGGAGGGACTGGCAGTGGGAAAAACTGGGTCTTGCTCTGGTGGACAGGGCCTTGCTCAGCAAAGCTTTAGTCTAATTATCTGCTGATGGGAGGGGTTGGCCCCCCTCCCTGATAGTTGTTTGGCTCTAAGTGATCTAACCCTGGGGTCTATGGTCTCTCTGATAGGGTTAAACCCCAAGAGGGCTTACACCAAGGGAGACCTTCCTAGCCTGCTGCCGCCAGTGCCCTTGTCCTTGTAGTGAGTCCCTGCTGACCCAGGCCTCCAGAGAAGGCCCTCCAACTCTAGCAAGTAGTTTTGGTTCAGTCTCCTGTGGGGTCACTATTCCTTTCCTCTGGGTCTTGGTGTGCACAAGACTTTGTTTTTGCCCTCTATTACTGGAATCTTTGTTTCCTCAGTCCTGAAGAAGTCCTATAATCAAATTCTACTGGCCTTCAAGGCCAGATTCCCTGAGGATTCCCAGTCCCTTTGTCAGATCCCCAGGCTGGGAAGCCTGATGTAGTATTCAGAACCTTCTTAACAGTTGGAGAGCTTCCTTGGTATTATTATTCTCCAGTTTCTGGGTCACCAACCTGGCAGGTATGGGATTTGATTTTATCATGACTGAGCCCCCCTCCTACTGTCTTACTGTGGCTTCTTCTTTGTCTTTGGATGTGGGGTACCTTTCTTTGGTGAGTTCCAGCATCCTCCTCTCGATGGTTGTTCAACAGCTGGTTTCAATTTTGGTGCCCTCATAGGAGGAAATGAGCACATACCTTTCTACTCTGCCATTTTGAACCAGAAGCATATAGTCATTTTTAAATTGCTGATTATAAAATATCACTTATTCTAAAAAGCAAATCAAATTTTTGAATGATGTTCCTTTCTCTTGCTCTTCACAATACCTTTTAGATACCAGATTGATAACTTCTTGATTATATTGGGTGGAATGGGAGCTCATGAAATTTAACTGTTTAAATGATAAATAAGATGAAAGATTATAAGAAAAGTATCCAATCAATATGGATATATTGCTTTTTTATGTGTGTGTATATATATATTTGTTTTAATTCATCCATGGGCATTAGACTATATTACAGTCCTCGTGCTCATTTCTGTCTTAATTTGGTATACCTATTTTCTCTCTCTGTGAATAAAGAAAAATTAGGTTCATTTTATATCTCTCATTACGTTCTTTTACAATTTCTAGAACATTTCAGACTACTGAATTAAACAACCCAGCTAGCTCTTAGAATAACTAGTTTGTAGCTAGTTAACTTCAACTTACAAACATTACATTTTAATTAAAATAAATTTCATCAGATATTAATATTAAATAATTTAATCTATTCTAATTTAAATTAAATTTTTTCAGTTTCTTATTCCCACATGATAATGTTCCTTCATATCTGTGTATTGTGTGGTGACAAAACCTCAACAAAATTTTGGGAAGTGAGTGCTCATTTCAAGGAGATCCATTATCTTTGGAACTGGACTGTTTTATGATGCCTTTAGCTTTGAGCCAAATTTGATATTCTCAATCCTGATATATTTATCTTTGATTTCTTTTCCTAGGTTATCATGTATTTAAAAGTTTTTAAAAATCACTTTTATATGCTCCCAGATGGAATAATTTTTAAATATTGTAATTCCTAATTTTATTTTTTATCGTAGGTAGAAGAAGGAATGCATCTTTTGATAACTGGTCCCAATGGTTGTGGGAAAAGTTCTCTCTTCAGAATTTTAAGTGGGCTCTGGCCTGTATATGAAGGAGTCCTATATAAACCACCTCCACAACATATGTTCTATATTCCACAAAGGTGGGTAAAGTTTTTTATATCGCAAGGAAAATTTTTCTTTCGCTTTTGAATTATTTTGATTCCTTAAGCTCTTCTGCGTTTTTTTTGAGAGAAACTATTAAGGAAATAAATATTATCCTAAAAAGTTTTACTATTGCTTTGACTACAATAGTTTCCAGTAAAATACCAATTCTTTTCATTTTCACATCTCATTGTAATGAACACTCAAAAGACTATAGATATTAGCCTCAAGAAATAGTAGGCTAGTCCAAAAAATAATCATATTGCTTTAGATATAATCTCTATTATCTTTTCTCACAAAAATGAATAGTACTTGAATAGTATGCTAGTCTTTCATAAAGCTGCATATATATGTATGTTCTGAAATTGTTTACTTATATTTTAAGAGCCTCTGTATAGTAATCTTTATCACAGTTCTATGTAATTAATTAATGATTTAGAACCACCTTAATTAAAAATATTTTACTTTAAGAATGAATGTAAAAGTAAGCATAGAAATATTTAAAAGTAACATTGTTTCATCTGAAGTTTTTAGCTATCTTCATTCATAACAATATGCAGATGTGTAAACAGAAATTTATACTTGAAAATTTGGAATATTCATTGTGGATGAGACAGTTAAATTTAAAGGAGAAACAGGTCTCATGCTCATCTAGCCCAGTAATTTTTCCCACCTGTCATCTCCCTGAGTTAGGTTGACATCACAAAAGTACTTCTACCATGCTAGAGGACTATTCTGTGGGACCTAATCAAGTACCTATGCTGGAATTATAGTAACAAGAGCAAATATAAAAGTTCCATTAAATATGTGCCATCACGTCTCTTTCATTCCTTTTCCTTTGTCAGAAAGTGTTTGTACCATCCTGCCCACTGGACTAATTTTTAGACCTTATATTACAGCTATACAGATGAGTTTCTGTGGGACTTTTTTCCTAAAGTAAAACCTATCATAGTAGTATTAAGCTATCTGAAGTGTGGAATGATGAACTGTATTAGCAATAAGAAAATATTGGCTGTGAGCAGTGCTGTGAATACTTGTGTTTTAACACAAAATAGATAACATCTGTGACACCAGAATTATAGACTCTTTCTGTCTGTGCTTTGGATTTCTTTTGGGAAATCTTCTGGATCTGAAAAGTAAATAGTTGTGCCAAAGTTTAAGTTTCAGGTATTAATACATTAAGTAGACTGATTTTGATTTTCTGTTTATGTTATGAAGCATAAAATCATGAGGAAAATATTGTTATAGCATAGAATCAACTCCTTTAATGCAAATAGAATTATATACATAAATTTAATATTTTGAGCTATTTTAGATTTCATTTATAATGTAAAAACAGTTCTTGAATATAGCTATAACCTGAGCAATAAAAGACATTTTCAAAACTAAGAAAGTGCCTAACTAGCAAAGTCATCCTTCAGAAATGAAGGAAAAAGACTTTCCCAGACAAACAAAAGAGGAGGGAATTCATCTCCATTAGATCTGCCTTACAGGAAATGATAAAAGGAGTTTTTCAAATTGAAATGAAATTATACTAATTAGTAGCATGAAAACACATTAAAATATACAATATTAGTAAGTGTAAATATATACTCAAATTCATAGTACTCTAATACTGTGTTATGGTGGTGTGTTAACTATCTAACCTTAATATGAATGTTAAAGGATAAGAGTATTAAAATAACTATAGCTGGTATAATTTATTAATGAACACACAATATAAAAAGAGGCATATTGTGACATTATAAACATAAAAAGGGGAGAGTAAAAGGGTAGAGCTTTCATATGCAATTAAAGTAGTTAATATCATAAAACGTGTAAGATGTTCTATATGTGCCTCATAGGAACCACAAGGGTTTCCCCAGTGGCTCAGCAGGTAAAGAATCACTCTGCAGTGTAGGGAACACAGGAGACTGAGCTCAGCCCCTGGGTCTGGAAGATCCTCTGCAGGAAGAAATGGCAACCCACTCCAATATTCTTACCTGGAGAATCCCATGGACAGAGGAGCCTGGCAGAGTGCAATCCGTGGGGTTGCAGAGTCGGACATGAATGAGCATGCACAAATGCATAGGAACCACAAAGAACAGCATCGAAACATGTATGTTATCTAGGGTGAAACAGATCACCAGCCCAGGCTCGATGCAGGAGACAAGTGCTCGGGCCTGGTGCACTGGGAAGACCCAGAGGGATCGGGCGGAGAGGGAGGTGGGAGGGGGGATCAGGATGGGGAATACATGTAAATCCATGGCTGATTCATGTCAGTGTATGACAAAAACCACTACAATATTGTAAAGTAATTAGCCTCCAACTAATAAAAATAAATGGAAAATAAAAAAGCATTAGGGGGAAAAAAAAACCTAAAGGAGATTCACAATAGGTAAAGAGAAGGGAATTATAGTGTACCACTATAGAAATCACCAATTCACAAGGAAAGGCTACTTGAGAGGAAGAAAGGAACAAGGGATAAAGCAACCAGAAAGTAATAACATGGCATTAGTAAGTCCTTATCTGTCAATGATTAGTTTAAATGTAAATATACTGACTTATCCAACAAAAACACATAAATGGCTAGAAGATATACTTTACACTGGTTACAAGACAACCACTTCAGCTTTAAAGACACAGTTAGACTGAAAATGAAGGGATGGGAAAAAGGTACTCCATCTAAATGGAAACCAGAAGAGAACAAGGGTGGCTACACTTATATTAGAAAAATTAGATTTTAAGCCAAAAATGCTAAAAAGAGACAAAGAAGGTCATTATATAATGACAGTGGGGTCAATTCATCAAGAAGATATAACAGTTGTAATATATATGCACTCTATATCAGAACACCTTAATATATTAAGCAAATACCAACAGATCTGAAGAGAGATAGACAATACATTAATAGCTCAGAACATCAGTACCCCACTTTTGACAGTGAGTAAATCATCCAGACAGAAAATCAACAGGGAAATATTGGACTTGAACCATATTTTAGACCAAATGGATTTAGCAGACAGATATAGACATTCTATTCAACAGCAGCAGAATACACTTCTCAATCATGTGCGGAACATTCTCTAGCATATTTTATGACATGATACAAAATAAATCTTAGTCAATTTGAGAAGACTGAAGTCATACCAAATAATTTTCCCATCATAATGGTATGAAACAAAACCTATAAAAGGAGGAGGATTGAAATTTTTACAAATATGTGGAAATTAGCACACTCCTGAGCAACCAGTGAGTCAAAGAAGGAATCAAAAAAGAAATTAAGAAATATATTGAAAAAAATGAAAATGGAAATACAATATATGAAAGTCTATGGAATGTGGCAATAGCAGTTCTAAGAATTATGCTTATAGAAATAAATGCCTAAATTAAGAAAAAAAGAGATCTCAAGTAATCCTAACAACATTTCAAGGATCTAGAAGAAGGGTAACAAATAAAGTCCAAAGTTTGAAAGAAGAAGGAAATAACAAAAAGGGAAGAAATAAATGAAATAGAGACCAAAAAACAAAAAGGAAAATATCAATTTTAAAAAATCAATCAATAAATGAAATAGAGACCAGAAAGATCTGATCAGAAAGTTAGAAAAGATCAATTGAAACTAAGAAATAATTATTTGTAAAAGTAATATTGATGAAACTTTAGCTGAACTAACAAAGAGGCAAAAGAATAAATAAAATCAGAAAGAAAAGATGAGAGTATTACCACAGAAATACATAGGATCATTAGACTACTATGAACAATAATATGCCACAAACTAGAAACATAAAAGAAATGGATAAATGCTTACAAACATAAAATTTACCAAAACTGAATCATGAAGAATTAAAAAAATATCAGTAACAAGTCCGGAAATTGAATCAGTAATCTACAATCTCCTCAAAACAAAAACCAGTTGGTTTCTAATGGTTGTTGTTGTTCAGTTGTTAAGTTGTGTCCGACTCTTTGTGACCCCATGGACTGTAGCATGCCAGGCTTCCCTGCCCTTCACTATCTCCCAGAGTTTGCTGAAACTCATTTCCATTGAGTCAATGGTACCATCCAACCATCTCATCCTCTGTCACCACCTTCTCCTCTTGCCCTCAATCTTTCCCAGCGTGAGTGTCTCTTCCAGTGAGTCAGCTCTTGGCATCAGGTGGCCAAAGTGTAGGAGCTTCAGCTTCAGCATCAGTTCTTCCAGTAAATATTCAGGGTTGATTTCCTTTAGGATTGACTGGTTTGATCTTCTTGCAGTCCAAGGGACTCTCAAGAGTCTTCTCCAGCACCACAGATAGAAAGCCTCAATACTTCTGCACTCAGCATTCTTTATGTCCCAACTCTCACATTGGTACATGACTACTGGAGAAACCCTGGTTTTGACTATATGGATCTTTGTCAGCAAAATGATGCCTCTGCTTTTTAATATGCTATCTAGATTTGTCATAGCTTTTCTTCCAAGGAGCAAGCATCTTTTAATTTCATGGCTGAAGTCACCATCAGCAGTGATTTTGGAACCCAAGAAAATGAAATCTGCCACTGTTTCCATTTTTTTCTCCATTTATTTGCCATGAAGTATGGGGATAGGACTTCCTTGGTGGCTCAGATGGTAAAAGCGTCTGCCTACAATGCGGGAGACCTAGGTTCAATCCCTGGGTTGGGAAGATCTCCTAGAGAAGCGGATGGCAACCCACTCCAGTATTCTTGCCTGGAAAATCCCATGGATGGAGGAGCCTGGTAGGCTACAGTCCATGGGGTTTCAAGAGTTGGACATTACTGAGCGACTTCACTTTCGCTTTTCACTTTCATGGGGATAGATGCCATATTCTTAGTTTTTTTAATGTTGAGTTTTAAGTCAGGTTTTTCACTCTCCTCTTTCACCTCTATCAAGAGACTCTGGGTCCTCTTCACTTTCTCCCATTAGGGTGGTATCATTTGCATATCTGAGGTTGTTATTTCTCCCAGCCATCTTGATTCCAGCTTGTGATTCATCTATCCTGGCATTTTGCATGATATATTCTGCATATAGTTTAAATAAACAAGGTAACAATGTACAGCCTTGACATACTCCTCTCCAAATTTTGAACCAGTCCTTTGTTCCATGTCTGGTTATAACTGTTGTTTCTTGGCCTGCATGCAGGTTTCTCAGGAGACAAGTACGGTGGTCTGGTATTCCTATCTCTTTATGATTTTTCCACAGTTTGTTGTGATCCACACAATGAAAGGCTTTAGCATAGCCAGTTAAGTAGGAATATATGCTTTTCTGGAATTTTCTTGCTTTTGCTATGATACAGTGGGTATTGGCAATTTGAGATCTGGTTTCTCTGCCTTTCCTAAATCCAGCTTGTACATCTGGAAGATTTTGGTTCATGTACTGTTGAAGTCTAGTTTGTAGGGTTTTGAAATTACCTTACTAGCATGTGAAATGAGTGCAATTGTATGGTAGTTTGAACATTCTCTGGCTTTGTCCTTCTTTGGGATTGGACTGAAAACTTATTCTTTTCCAGTCCTGAGGCCACTGATGAGTTTTCCAAATTTACTGGCATATTGAGTGCAGCACTTTAACAGCATCATCTTTTAGGACTCTAAATAATTCAGCTGGAATTCTATCACCTCAACCAGTTTTGTTCATAGTAATGCTTCCTAAGGCCCACTTGACTTCATACTCCAGGATGCTGGCTCTAGGTGAGTAACCACACTGTCATGGTTATCTGGGTGATTAAGACCTTTTTTGTGTAGCTCTGTGTACTCTTGCCACCTCTTCTCAATCTCTTCTGCTTCTGTTATGTCCTTGCTTTTTCTCTCCTTTATTGTATCCATATTTGCATGAAATATTCCCTGGGTATCTCTAATTTTCTTGCAGAACTCTCTTGTCTTTCCCATTTTATTGTTTTCCTCTGTCTCTTTGAATTGTTCATTTAAGAAGGCTGTCTTATGTTTCCTTGCTATTCTTTGGAATGCTGCATTCAGTTGTGTATATCTTTCCTTTTCTCCTTTGCATTTCACTTCTCTTCTTTTCTCAGCTATTTGTAAGGCCTCCTCAGACAACCATTTTGCCTTCTTGCATTTCTTCTTCTTTGGGGTAGTTGTGGTCACTGCCTCCTGTTCAATGTTATGAACATCATCCATAGTTCATCAGGCACTCTGTCTATCAAATCTAATCCCTTGAATCTATTTGTCACTTCCACTGTGCAATCATAAAGGATTTGATTTAGGTCATACATGAATGGCATAGTAATTTTCCCTACTTTCTTCAATTTAAGCCTGAATTTTACAATAAGGAGGTCATGTTCTAAACCACTGTTAGCTCCAGGTCTTGTTTTTGCTGGCTGTATATAGCTTGTCCATCTTCAGTTGCAAAGAATACAATCAATCTCATTTTGATGTTGAGTATCTGGTGATGTTCATTTGTAGAGTCATCTTTTTTGTCATTGGAAGAGGGTGTTTACTATGACTAGTGTGTTCTATTGGCAAAACTCTGTTAGCCTTTGCCCTGCTTCATGTTGTACTCCAAGTCCAAACTTGCCTGTTACTCCAGATATTTCTCGAATTTCAGCTTTTTCATTCTAATCCTCTATGATGGTTTCACTGGTGAATTCTAACAAACATTTAAAGAGGAATTAATAATCTCCTCAAACTCTTCAAAAAATTGAAGAGAATGGAATACTCCCAAACTCATTTCATGAGGCCAGCATTACCTTGTTACCAAACCCAGTTAAGGACATTGCAGGATAAGAAAGCCACAGACCAATATCCATGATGAATACAGATGCAAAACTTCTCTGCAAAATATTAGAAAACTGAATTTAACAACCACTAAAAGGAACATACACTGTTCAACTGAGATTTATCCCTGGGATGCACAGGTGGTTCAACATTGCAGATAAAGAAATATGATACTAGAATGAAAGACAAATATCATACATTCATCTCAATAGAGGCAGAAAAAGCATTTGACAAAATTAATTCTTTCATAATAAGAACTCTCAACAAGCTGGGTATAGAAGGAACATACTTCAACATAATAAAGGCCACGTATGACAGACTTAATATGAAGAAAGCTAGTGAAGGTGATGGAATTCCTGTGGAGCTATTTCAAATCCTAAAAGATGATGCTGTGAAAGTGCTGCACTCAATATGCCAGCAAATCTGGAAAACTCAGCAGTGGCCACAGGACTGGAAAAGGTCATTTTTCATTCCAATCCCAAAGAAAGGCAATGACAAAGAATGCTCAAACTACCACACAGTTGCACTCATCTCACACATTAGTAAAGTAATGCTAAAAATTCTCCAAGCCAGGCTTCAGTAATATGTGAACCGTGAACTTCCAGATGTTCAAGTGGGTTTTAGAAAAGGCAGAGGAACCAGAGATCAAATTGCCAACATCTGTTGGGTCATCGAAAAAGCAAGAGAGTTCCAGAAAAACATCTATTTCTGCTTTATTGACTATGTCAAAGCCTTTGACTGTGTAGATCACAATATACTTTGGAAAATTCTGAAAGATACGGGAATACCAGACCACCTGACCCGTCTCTTGAGAAACCTGTATGCAGGTCAGGAAGCAACAGTTAGAACTGGAGATGGAACAACAGACTGGTTCCAAATAGGAAAACGAGTACATCAAGACTGTATATTGTCACCCTGCTTATTTAACTTATATGCAGAGTACATCATGAGAAACGCTGGGCTGGAAGAAGCACAACCTGGAATCAAGATTGCTGGGAGAAATATCAATAACCTCAGATATGCAGACGACACCACCTTTATGGCAGAAAGGGAAGAGGAACTAAAAAGCCTCTTGATAAAAGTGATGGAAGAGAGTGAAAAAGTTGGCTTAAAGCTCAACATTCAGAAAACTAAGATCATGGCATCTGGTCCCATCACCTCATGGGAAATAGATGGGGAGAGAGTGGAAACAGTGTCAGACTTTATTTTTTGGGGCTCCAAAATCACTGCAGATGGTGATTGCAGCCATGAAATTAAAAGACGCTTACTCCTTGGAAGGAAATTTATGACCAAACCAGATAACATATTGAAAAGCAGAGACATTACTTTGCCAACCAAGGTCCGTCTAGTCAAGGCTATGGTTTTTCCAGTAGTCATGTATGGACGTGAGAGTTGGACTGTGAAGAAAGCTGAGTGCCGAAAAATTGATGCTTTTGAACTGTGGTATTGGAGAAGACTCTTGAGAGTCCCTTGGACTGCAAGGAGATCCAACCAGTCCATCCTAAAGGAGATCAGTCCTAGGTGTTCATTGGAGGGACTGATGTTGAAGTTGAAACTCCAATACTTTGGCCACCTGATGCGAAGAGTTGACTCATTGGAAAAGACCCTGATGCTGGGAGGGATTGGGGGCGGGGGAGAAGGGGATGACAGAGGATGAGATGGCTGGATGGCATCACTGACTTGATGGACATGGGTTTGGGTAGACTCCGGGAGTTGGTGATGGACAGGGAGGCCTGGTGTGCTGCAATTCATGGGGTCGCAAAATGTCGGACACGGCTGAGTGACTGAGCTGAACTGATGACAGACTCAGAGATTATATCACATTCAATGGTGAAAGATTGAAAGCTTTCCCTCTAAGATCAGGAACCTGACTAGGGTGCCTACTGTCACCATTCTCATTCAACAAAGTATTGGAAGCATATAGTAATCAGGCAAGACAAAGAAAATGCATTCAAATCAGAAAGAAAAGGTAAAATTATCTTTGTTTGCAAATAATATGAATTTACAAATAGAAAGTCCTAAAGATTTCACCAGAAACATTTAGAACAAATCAATGAATTTAGTAAAAATTGAAGGATGCAAAATCAACATACAGAAATCAATTGTGTTTTTGTATGCTAGCAACAAACTATCTGAAAAAGAAAGAAAAACAATTCCAGTTACAGTAGCATCAATAGCAGTAACACTTTTAGGAATAAATTTTACTGAGGAAGTGAAAGATCTCCATACTGAAAACTATACAGAAACTAAAGAAAGCACAAACAAATGGAAAGATGTCCTGTGTTCATGAATTATTAAAATGTCCATACTGTACTAGGTCATCTATGGTTTCAGTGCGATTCCTATGGAAATTCCAATGGTATTTTCCACAGAAATAGGAAAAAGTATCCTAAAATTTTTGTGGGTGCATAAAAGACCCCAAATAGCCAAAGCAATCATGAGAAAGAAAAACATGGCTGGAAACCTAACACTTCCTGTTTTCAGATGCTGTTAGGAAGCTACAGTCAGGAAAACAGTATGGTACTAGTGCAAAAATAGGCATAGACCAATGAAACAGAATGAAGGGACCAGAAATAAATGCCTGCATATGGTCAATTATTATTTGTCAAGAGAGTAAAGACTATTCAAGGATAGTCTCTTCAATAAATGGTATTGGCAAAATTGGATAACTATATGCAGAAAATGAAATTGTACTTCTCCCTTACACCACTCACAAAAATGAACTTGAAATGGGTTAAATACCTAAATGTAAGGCCAATCATAAAACTCTTAGAAGAAAACATTGGAAAAATTCCTTGACATTGATCTGGCAATGATTTTTGAATATGACCGCAAAAGTGCAAGCAATAAAAGCAACAGTCAATAAGTGGAACTACATCAAATTAAAAATCTACACAGTGAAGAAAACCATCAACAAAATTAAAACCAACCTATAGAATAGGAGGAAATATTTGCAAATCATATCTGGTAATCTGTCAATATCCACAATATATAAGAAGCTCATACAACACAAAAAGGAAAAAAATTATAGTTTAAAAATGCACAGAGATTTTGAATAGACATTTTCCCAAGGAAGATACACAGTTTATCCAACAGGTACATGAAAATGTACTCAATCTTACTAATCATCAGAGAAATGCAAGTCAAAACCACAATGAGATATAACCTCACACCTGTCAGAATGGCTCATCTCAGAAGATAAGAAATAGCAAGTGTTGACAGGGTCATGGAGAAAAAGAAACCTCTATCCACTCCTAGTGAGAAAATAAGTTGGTGGAGCCACTATGGAGAACAGTATGGAGATTCTTCAGAAAATTAAAAATAGAGTTACTATGTGCACTCCCACATTCATTGAGACATTATTCACAATAGCCAAAACGTGAAAACCACCTAAGTGTCTATCAAGAGATGAATGGAAAGATGTGGTATATATTTATATACAATGGAATATCCTTAGGCCATGAAAAAGGAAATCCTGCCATTTGTGACAATGTAATGGCATAAGTCTGACAGAGAAAGATAACTACTA
The DNA here is from genome assembly GCF_023699985.2 of Odocoileus virginianus. Taxonomy (NCBI): domain Eukaryota; kingdom Metazoa; phylum Chordata; class Mammalia; order Artiodactyla; family Cervidae; genus Odocoileus; species Odocoileus virginianus. The sequence goes on from NC_069697.1 coordinate 38,280,465, forward strand.
TATTGATATCATCTATATATGGAATCTAAAATAGCTAAACTTGTAGAAGCAGAGTAGAATTGTGGTTACTAGGAGCTGGAGAGTTTGAGGGATGGGGAGATAATGGCTCAAATTACAGTTAGAAGTTGAATAAGTTCAGGAAATTTGACTCATATCATTGTAATTAGAGTTAATAGTAACAAATTATATACTGGAAGTTGTTAAACAGTAGGCCTTTAATATTCTCACCACAAAAAGAATTGGCAATTATGTGAGTAATAGATGTGTCAGGTAATGCTGCAGTGATAATTATTTTGCTATATGTTAAGTGTATGAAATTAACAGGTTTATAATTTGAACTTATATAAAGTTGTATGTCCATTCTGTCTTAGTAAACATGGAAAAATGCCAGAGCTGTATAATTAAAAATAGTTAATATGGTAAAATTTATTTTATGTGTATTTTATTGCAGTTTTTTACAGTGGAAAAAAAGAGAAAATAGTACTTAAATTCCAGTCTTTTCTCTCAGGATAACTAACTATGTTATTCTGCAACAAACACAAATCACTAAGAAACTTTTTCTTAGTTATGAAATTTACTGTTCCCTGGGCAAAAAATCAACTACAACTTAGTTAAGAACAAATGAGAATGAAAATCTATTTCTTAAGGTTAAAGTTTTCAAATAATTAATGTTAAGATTAGTTTTATTTTGATTATAGAGTTTCTAGAAATTTGAGAATTTGTATTTATGTTTAGAATTCTATAGGACCAATATCTTGCAAAAGAGCATAGAATTTATTTAAATGTATATTAAACTAAGAGGGCCTAAACGTAGTATTTACGTCTAGTATTCTAAAAGCTACTGATTTCTCAAAAAGGTTTCAAAATAATCTTATGAGTCTTTATGGTTTAAAAGAAAGGTGCTACAACCTATTTCAAAATATTTGTCAATAGATAATCTTTTCTTGTTAGGATATTCTCATTAATGAATATTATCTAGTATCTTATTGCATAGACACTGTAATTTATAGCAATAGAGTGTAGCTTAAGTACCAATTTGGCAGAAAAAAAACTGTAAATTAAACATAAAATTAAGTCTTATATACCTACAGAACATATTTCATAAGTCACAAACAGACCTTTGTAATAATCCCCCAGTTTTCACTTTTTGTGATTTAGATTTCTTGATAGAGGATCAGTCTCCTTATACAACGATCAAACATAAATTAGTTGTTATTTTCATGCAGAAAAAGAGTGGGTTTTGTTAAAGTGGATTTCTAATAATGCCATGTAATATACAGAAAAAAAAAACAGAGTAAAAATATTCTGAATAAGTATATTAGGACTGCTTATTTTTGTAATGAAATTTTCAGAGAATTTGAAGAGCTTCTGTGGGTCAGTTTACAAGTTGGGAGACATGAATTCCTAAGAAACTATGAAATCAACTCAATATTTTCCCAATTAATGTCTTCTGATACTTCAGCAATGTTAATAATGAGAGCCAGATAAAAGAAAATCAAGGCCTTGGGTTCAAGAATACAATAAAAAAAAATTATATTAGGTAAATTAGTTTCAAAGCAGTTTCCTCTCATCCCATAATCATCAATGATTGGATATGAAAACTGAGTATTTGATACATTTTAGCAAAGAACATTTCCTCTATAATGTAGATTTAGCCACTTTAAATCTGTGGAATGGTAGATAATAAAATGCTTAGTTTTGCTCAGATAGTACTTAAACTATTTTGGCAATTTTAGGCTGTTTGAGGGGTTTCTGGGTAGCTCAGCTGGTAAAGAATCCGCCTGCAATGCAGGAGACCCTAGATCAACTCCTGGGTCAGAAATTCCCCTGAAGAAGGGATAGTCTACCCACTCCAGTATTATTGGGCTTCCTGGTGGCGCAGATGGTAAAAAATCTGCCTGCAATTCAGGAGACTTGGATTTGATCCCTGGGTTGGGAAGATCCCCTGAAGGAGGGCATGGCAACCCACTCCAGTATTCTTGCCTGGAGAATCCCCATGGACAGAGGAGCCTGGCGGGCTACAGTCCATGGGTTGCAAAGAGTCGGACATGACTGAGCAACTAAGCAGAGCACAGGCTATTTGAGACTGAATTTCCTGAGCAGTGTGACTGTCCTCTTTAAACTGTTAGTTGAAACTCATTGTTCCCCACTGTATTAGCCATCTGACGCTCAGGAAAATTCTTACACTTGAGTACAGATCCTGAATTTCTTTGTCAATTCTTGAAGCATTTCTACTGTCTTCTCACCACTTAAAGGCCGATTTATCATCCCTTTACCAGCTGAGTTATCAGAGAAATTGTCAGAGCTTTCCTAGTGGCTCAGTTGGTAAAGAATCTGCCTGCAATGTAGGTAAGTTCGATCCCTGGGTTGGGAAGATCCCTTGGAGAAAGAAATGGCAACCCACTCCAGTACTCTTGCCTGGAGAATTCCATGGACAGAGGAGCGGGATAGGCTGCAGTCCATGGAATCCCAAAAAGTCGGACACGACTGCAACTAACTTTCACTTTTAAGATCTCTTGCTTTCACTAATCTACAGTTTTATGGCTTGTTAGTTACCTAGTAATTCCCTAGTATATCTCTGTTTTCAGCCATTAAAACTCTGAAGCCCAGCCTTCATTTGTTTAGTTCACTTGCTAACAAAATACTATTATATGCTAACACTTATAAAAATGGAAAATTAAACATTTGATGGGGGTTAGGGAAACGGTGAGTGAAGGAGAGGAAGGGAAGGAGGGAAGAAGGAAAGTAGGAAGACAGAGATGGGGGATGGAAGGGAGTGCAGAAAGCAAGACAAAAAATAATAGGTGTTTACTAACGAAAGGTAGGAAAGCCTTGGGTTCCTTTGTACTTTTTTTTTCTCTATTTCCTAGGGCATCAGTTGTATACATCACATATTTCTCCCCAGCAACAGTCTCCAGTTTGGCAACAACCCATCATGTAATTCTGTTCCCAAAGCTCCTGCTGTCACTACCCTTTCTTGTTAGAAGTATCCAGGGAGAGAAATGTTAACCATGATCTTCCTACTATTGTAAACTTTATGCTGAAATACACACTAAGGCAAACAGATTTAAAATAGATTCAGACTTCCCACAATTTTGCATGAAATTGTACAAATTTGTACAAATTTCTGCCCATACTTCACTTTGGAGTCTAAAAAGTAACAGGTTAAGAGAGTGAAAGGATTATAAGGATTGTATTAAATTTGACTAAACACTTTTTAAAATCAAAGAGAAAAAGAAAAAATGAGGGTGAAATAGTAGGAATATCGTACTTCATATCCTGGGAAAATTATTGTGCTATATTCCTTGTCAATGCTATACTCTTTTTTTTTTTTTAATCAGTATTTATTAAAGCCCTGCTGTAAGATGCTTTAGAGGTTAGTGAAAAAAGAAAGACACAGTCACTCTCAACATGTGCTTGTGCCTAATTTGGTTATAAGGTAAGACATGCAACTAACTCCTATCAAAGCCAGAATAAATGCCTCAAGAAAGGCAAGAAATGCTATAGCAATATTCAAAATGAGAAAAAAAATATTGTAGAACAGTATGTATTTTGACCTGGGTCTTCAAAGTTAGAATTTTATCAATTGTCATAAATTGGATATTTTGCAAATATCTAAGTAGATCAGGAATGCCACAGATTCAAATAGGCATGAGGGTTTTTTTTTGTTTGTTTCTTTAGTTTTTGCATACTTTCTAAGCAGAGCTGTCCTATCCACTGTCCTAATACACCAATCTGAAGAAAACAAATATTTATTAGACTCATCTCTATTAATATTATGTTATTGATACATACTGAAAATAAAGCATCTATCCCCTAGGTCCTTAACCATTGCTAAGATGTTCTTTCCATTGAAGTTCTTTGAATTACTTTTAAAAATTCTCTAGTGCTTTGGGTCTGCCATTTCCCTAATTTCCACCTAAGAAGATCATCTCCTCTTTTTTGAATAAATGACATAGTGCTAACATTAGGTTAAATTTTAGTCTTTTAGTGCTTCCTGAAAACAGAAAAAGAAGTACCTTGTTTCTATACAACTCTCATTTCTTTTTGTCAGAGATATTCTGAAATTATAAATAACATTATATATCCACTCAGTATTTGTTTACTAACTACTTCAATCACAATATAGTCTATTCAAGTTTCATGTTACTTAATCCTTTAAATGTAAATATGGCTTAATAAAGTAGTTATGAATCATAGTTTTAAAAGAAATACACATTAAAATCCTAAATTTGGTTGTTCACAGGAACAATAGCATGACTAATTAGATTAATTAGATTGTGCAGAGAATTAAATACAGATAATGTTGCTTCTATCTTTTAAGTATGAACAGTACCTATTGATCATGCTCTGCATAAATCATACTAAATAGAATATTTTAAATGATTAAAGTTCAAAGGGATTATAAACTTTAGTACTTAGGAGTTGCACAGCAGTTTAAAGCCAGAGTAAGAATTCACCAAATCTTTGGATACAAATCCGCTGTATTCACTGCCTCTTATTTAGGATTAATAAAACAGTCATATTAAAAACATCTACCTCTGATTGAAAAAGCAAAAACCTACTATTTGATCTTAAATATTTTCTCAGAGAAAATTAATTCATTTTCTCTTAATAAAATAAATAGGTTCTCTAGCACAGTCCCAAATTTATGGGGAATAAAAAAATATTATTCTTTTATAGTTTGCATTCACTTTAAAAAATTTATATATTCTTCAACTGTTTTTCTTAGAAGAGCTTGAGACATGAAATCTCATCTTTTAGAAGTGCCAACATTTAATTCATGTCTTATTTGATGGCATTTCCATTCATCCCTTTAATGATATAGTTTTTGTATTTTTAAAATAAAGCAAATTAATATTGATTTTTGATCATCTAATGATCTCCTGAGATAATTGGTGGATTCTAGGGCATCCTGAGTAAGGGCTGATCATCTCTAGGCTATGACTATTAACACAATCTATATATTAGTCACTGTTCTACACAGATTACATGTTTCTAATTTTTGTATATGACAACCCATAAGGTTGTTGTTAGTATCCCTATTTTATAGATGAGAAAATTTGAAGAGGTTGAAGTCATTCCATTGATAAATTTTGGAGCCAGCATTTGAACTTGGGCATGTCTGACTCTAAAGTCACTTTGTCCTGCTTATTGCCAGGAGCAGGAGGCATGTTTCTGAAAAATTGCTACTCTCCTGCTTGCCCTTGAAAGTGAGTATTGCCAGTTAAGATTGTTTGCTCAGTATGTTGAAACTGTACTAATATCAAGCTACTGTTTGGAAGCAGAAGTCCTTATAATGCTTGGAATACAGGGCAATCCAAGTTAATTTTAGCATAAAGGTTAGCACAGATACTTGGCTATCATTTATGTTAATGTGAAAGAATCTATACTCTTGTATAAAAGTGAAATTCATTTGAACTGTGTTCATATCACTTTCAAGATAGAATATGTTCTCTATTCTTTCCTATACTTCTAAAATCCATTTCTTTATAAAATATAAATTAATCTCTCAAAAATATGCTGTTAGTTTTAAATCAGACTTCTTGCAAAAGTATAAAATAAGCAAATCTTAATTTTCATGATGCATTATGATATAAAAATTATTATTTACCTTTTATTTTGTCAAAAGAGGAGATTATCTTATGCATCAGAGCAGACTGTGTTATGTTTTAGGAAACTCAGCAGAATGGACAAAATACTTAAATAATACCAGTAATCTAATATAATGATAAATAAAGCAAAGTTGACTTTTAAGAAGTTTGCATTCTTCTTCGTTTGGGAGTACTTTGATTATTACACTAACAGTATTCTTATTACTGCTTGGAAATAAACACTGTCCCCCCTCTTTAAAAGCTGTGCCCATGTCTCCTGTAGTGCCTAGAAGTATCTTTTCTTAGAAATGTAATTTCAGTTAAGTGTATCTTTTCATTTGAAGATTTCTTCTTTTTTGCTGCATATTTATTTTAAGAATATTGTGAATGACATGCATTGAGGACTCAAACCTGGTTCTTGCTGCTCAAGAAAAAAGTCTGACAATATGATTGGTCCCAAAATGTACATTTATATGAATTATTAATATCTAGATTTTATGGCTTTCAGATTGCTAACTTATTACTATGGCAACACAGAAGTACTTAGCTGTACCTTATTCTTAAACTTATCATACTTTAAATACATGAGTATTACTATAAAATTTTGATCAATATTTTTCACAATTAAATTCTAGATGGCTGTCCCTGGTGGCTGAGATGGTAAAGAATCTATCTCCAATGCAGGAGACCTGGGTTCGATCCCTGGGTCAGGAAGTTTCCTTGGCAAAGGGAATGATAACCCACTCCAGTAATCTTACCTGGAGAATTTCATGGACAGAGCAGCCTGGAGGGCTACATTCCATTGGGTCGCAGAGAATAGGACATGACCGAGCAACTAACACACCTGAAATATTTAACATTTTGGGTGATCATTCCAGAGATTTCAAGTTCAGAGCTAACATTTCTCAATCTTTCTTTTTTATTCTACTTTGTCTTCTTTAAAGAGCAAAATAGAGAATGGTATAAAAATAAAATGTGTATAAACCTTAATAAATGTCAATCAGTTCAATTCAGTCATTCAGTCATGTCTGACTCTTTGTGACCCCATGGACTGCAGCATGCCAAGCTTCCCTGTCCATCACCAACTCCCAGAGCTTGCTCAAACTCATGTCCATTGAGTCGGTGATGCTTACCAACCATCTCACCCTCTTTCATCCCCTTCTCTTCCTGCCTTCAATCTTTCCCAGCATCAGAGTCTTTTTCAAAGAGTCAGTATCCAAACAACTTCACCTTCAGAATCAGTCCTTCCAATGACTATTCAGGACTGCTTTCTTCAGTCCAAGGCTCTCAAGAGTCTTCGCCAACACCGCAGTTCAAAAGCATCACTTCTTCAGCACTCAGTCTTCTTTATGGTCCAACTCTCACATCCATACATGACTACTGGAAAAACCATAGCTTTGACTGGATGGATCCTTGTTGGCAAAGTAATGTCTCTGCCTTTTAATATGCTGTCTAGGTTGATCATAGCTTTTCTTTAAAGGAGCAGTTATCTTTTAATTTCATGGCTGCAGTTACAATCTGCAGTGATTTTGGAGCCCAAGAAAATAAAGTCTCTTATTGTTCCATTGTTTCCCTATCTATTTGCCATGAAGTGATGGAATCAGATGCCATGACCTTAGTTTTTTGAATGTTGAATTTTAAGTTAGCTTTTGATCAAGAGGCTCTTTATTTCCTCTTTGCTTTATGCCGTAAGGGTGGTGTCATCTGCATATATGAAGTTATTGGTATTTCTCCCGGCAATCTTGATTCCAGCTTGTGCTTTACCCAGCCCAGCATTTTGCATGATGTACTCTGCATATAGGTTAAATAAACAGGGTGACAATATACAGCCTTGATGTACTCCTTTCCCAATTTGGAATCAGTCTGTTGTTCCATGTCTGGTTTTAACTATTGCTTCTTGACTTGCATACAGATTTCTCAGGAAGCAGGTAAGGTAGTCTCATATTCCCACCTCTTGAAGAATTTCCCACAATTTGTTATGATCCATACAGTCAGAGGCTTTGGCATAGTCAATAAAGCAGAAGTAGATGCTTTTCTGGAATTCTTTTCCTTTTTCTATGATCCAACTGATGTTGGCAATTTGATCTCTGATTCCTCTACCATTTCTAAATCCAACTCGAACATCTGGAAGTTCATGGTTCATGTACTGTTGAAGTTTGCCTTGGAGAATTTTGAGCATTACTTTGCTAGTGTGTGAATAAATGTCAATACATTTCCCCAAAAGTCATATATTGTCAAATGTTTAATATAGGGAAGTAGAGAGTATAATACAAATTTTAAAAGTACACTGAAACATTTGGCATATAAAAAGCCATAATCCCTGGATGTTGGATTTGATCTCTAATAATTCTGCTTTTAATTTATTATTATAATTAACATTTTTAAATATAGATGCATTCCAAGTAATTTCAGATAACAAGGGAAATTTTAATAATTGTTTAATTCATGATAATAATTTAAATTATATTGGTAGTAGTACTCCTAGGTGGCACTAGTGGTACAGTACCTGCCTGCCAATACAGGAGACGTAAGAGACGTGGGTTCAATTCCTGGGTTGGGAAGATCCCCTGGAAGAGGACGTGGCAACCCACTCCAGTGCTCTTGCCTGGAGAATTCCATGGACAGAGCAGCCTAGCAGGCTATAATGGGGTCGCATAAAGTGGAACACGACTGTAGCAACTTAGCACAGCACAGAACAAGATACCTAAAAATTTATTCCAAAATCTTTCCCACGAGAAATAGTTAATTCTGGATTTTAGTTAGGGAAAGTAAATTGAAACTAGATAGTGTTTCCTTTTTGATATCTACTAATTATATCTATTTCTTTTGTTCTCTGTACAAGGTATATTGCATGATATACTTTCTGTTGGGCCAGAGCATGCAAGCTAATAACTTTCTGACATGGTAATTGACCTGCCTGAAATATTTAAAAGCTAGTCTGAATAAGTCTATATATCTAGAAAAGAAAGTTTAGTAAAGAGTACTGTAAGTGCTTATCAATTATGTATAATTGTCATAGAACTAGAGAAACTTGAGCTAGATTAAAATGTTAAATTCCAAGCCTTTGAAAAAAAAAAGGATCATACACAAACTAATCATACAGATAGTTGGATATACATTCAACATCATCCCAAGTGTCCTTGATATGCCTTTCCAGAGAATTCAGTTGTAACTTTAACTTTATAACAGTATTCTTCAATAATTATATTTATATAATTTATTAGTTCTTAGGTGCTGACTACCTCAATAAAAACATATAGAATATGTTATTTTTATCATTTTGTATGAGTATAAAACAACGATTGAGAGAAAATAGAACTTTAATATTTGTTGGGTCCTTAATGAACATATACTTTTATGAAATATTTTGTATAATTTCATCAACATTTCCTTCATATAAATTTTAAAAATAGCAATTTTGATATTTTATTAAAGCATTTTGATAAAAATAAATCAAATAACAAATTATTTTATTAAATTTCATCCTGATTGAATTTTTTAAATTTAGTAGAAAAATGTTTTCTCTTTTGTTTTGCTTTTACTTCTCTAAAGTTTTGAGAATGCATGTTCATCATATTGTTAGGCTTATAAATGCAATAAGAAATTAAACAGCAATAGAACTTAATTATCATTAGAAGTTCTTATGAGATAAATTTCCATATCTATTCATCAAAGAGAACTGACAGATTTCAGAAATCATAAATAATATTAAATTAGCCTTTAAAGAAGTTGCAAAATTTTGCTTCTCCAAATTTCTCCTATGAAGAAAGCAGTTGACAGCCTTATGCAACCTTTGTGTCTTTAGTCTCTCAATTCTGTCTGACTGTTTTGCAACCTCATAGACTGTTGCCCACCAGGCTCCTTTGTCCATGGGATTTCCCAGGCAAGAATGTGGGAGTGGGTTTCCTTCTCCATATGCAACCTTTGAGGTCCCATCTATTGCTACAATGAGCTCTTGGTTCTCCAGTTACTAAAAGAAATATTTATGGGTAAACTTGAGATACTTTCTTATATGTTTAACAGGATATACTCTCTAAAAATCTAGAGAATTAGATATTTATTATTTTTTAATGATGTTGAAAATTTTTAAAAATTACCTTTGGAACAAAACCACATAACTTTTTTTTTTTTTTTTGCTAATTACTTTACATCATTACAGTAGTTTTTGTTATACATTGAAATGAATTAGCCATGGATTTACATGTATTCCCCATCCCAGTCCCCCCTCCCACCTCCCTCTCCACCCGATCCCTCTGGGTCTTCCCAGTGCACCAGGCCCGAGCACTTGTCTCATGTACCCAACCTGGGCTGGTTATCTGTTTCACCCTAGATAATATACATGTTTCAATGCTGTTCTCTTGAAACATCCCACCCTCGCCTTCTCCCAGAGTCCACAAGTCTGTTCTATACATCTGTGTCTCTTTTTCTGTTTTGCATATAGGGTTATCATTACCATCTTTCTAAAGTCCATATATATGTGTTAGTATACTGTAATGGTCTTTATCTTTCTGGCTTACTTCGCTCTGTATAATGGGCTCCAGTTTCATCCATCTCATTAGAACTGATTCAAATGAATTCTTTTTAATGGCTGAGTAATATTCCATGGTGTATATGTACCACAGCTTCCTCATCCATTCGTCTGCTGATGAGCATCTGGGTTGCTTCCATGTCCTGGCTATTATAAGCAGTGCTGCGATGAATATTGGGGTGCACGTGTCTCTTTCAGATCTGGTTTCCTTGGTGTGTATGCCCAGAAGTGGGATTGCTGGGTCATATGGCAGTTCTATTTCCAGCTTTTTAAGAAATCTCCACACTGTTTTCCATAGTGGCTGTACTAATTTGCATTCCCACCAACAGTGTAAGAGGGTTCCCTTTTCTCCACACCCTCTCCAGCATTTATTGCTTGTAGACTTTTGGATAGCAGCCATCCTGACTGGCGTATAATGGTACCTCATTGTGGTTTTGATTTGCATTTCTCTGATAATGAGTGATGTTGAGCATCTTTTCATGTGTTTGTTAGCCATCTGTATGTCTTCCTTGGAGAAATGTCTGTTGAGTTCTTTGGCCCATTTTTTGATTGGGTCATTTATTGTTCTGGAGTTGAGCTGGAGGAGTTGCTTGTATATTTTTTGAGATTAATCCTTTGTCTGTTGCTTCGTTTGCTATTATTTTCTCCCAATCTGAGGGCTGTCTTTTCACCTTGCTTATAGTTTCCTTTGTTGTGCAAAAGCTTTTAAGTTTCATTAGGTCCCATTTGTTTATTTTTGCTTTTATTTCTGAAATTCTGGGATGTGGGTCATAGAGGATCCTGCTGTGATTTATGTCGGAGAGTGTTTTGCCTATGTTCTCCTCTAGGAGTTTGATAGTTTCTGGTCTTACATTTAGATCTTTAATCCATTTTGAGTTTATTTTTGCCTGACTTCAGACTCTACTACAAAGCCAGTCATCAAGACAGTATGGTACTGGCACAAAGACAGAAATATAGACCAATGGAACAGAATAGAAAGCCCAGAGATAAATCCACGAACCTATGGTCACCTTATCTTCGACAAAGGAGGCAAGGATATACAATGGAAGAAAGATAACCTCTTTAACAAGTGGTGCTGGGAAAACTGGTCAACCACCTGTAAAAGAATGAAACTAGAACACTTTCTAACACCATACACAAAACCACATAACTTTTAACTGGCTATATAGAAATTCTTTTGTATCTGTTTTCTTCTTCTTTTTTACATTGAAGTATAGTTGATTTACAGTGTTATGTTAGTTTCTGATTCAGTTACATATATGTATATTTGACGCATATATATATATATTTGATTCAGTTACATTTATATAAAGTGATTCAGTCACATACATATATTTTCATATTCTTTTATAAGTTGACATATAGTTAATTTACAATGTTAATACTACTGAACAATGAAGTATTCAGATATGTATATGTATTTTTTCTTTTTAATATTCTTTTCCATTATGGTTTATCATAGAATATTGAATATAGCTCCCTGTGCTATACAGTCTTGTTTGTTCAGTCGCTAAGTCATGTCTGACTCTTTGTGACCCAATGAACTGAATCACTCCAGGCTTCCCTGTCCTTTGCTATCTCTTGGAGTTTGCTCAAATTCGTGTCCATTGAGTCACTGATGCAATCCAACCATCTCATCCTCTGTCGTCCCCTTCTCCTCTTGCTGTCAATCTTTCCCAGCATCAGGGTCTTTTCCAATGAGTTGGTTCTTCATATCAGGTGGCCACAGTATTGGAGCTTCAGCTTCAATGTCAGTCCTTCCAATGAATGTTCAGGGTTGACTTCCTTTAGGGATTGATGGTCTGACCTCCTTACAGAACAAGGGAATCTCAAGAGTCTTCTCCAGCACCACAATTCAAAAGCATCAATTCTTCAGTGCTCAGCCTTCTTTATGGTTCAACTCTCACATCTATACATAACTACTGGGAAAACCATAGCTTTGACTGGATGGACTTTTGTTGGCAAAGTGATGTCTCTGCTTTTTAATATGCTGTCTATACTTGTCATGACTTCTTTTCCAAGAGCAAGCATCTTTAAATTCCGTGGCTGCTGTCACTGTCTGCAGTGATTTTGGAGCCCAAGAAAATAAAATCTGTCACTGTTTCCACTTTTCCCCTATCTATTTGCCATGAAGTTATGGACTGTATGCCATGATTTTCATTTTTTGAATGTTGAGTTTTAAGTGAGTTTTTCACACTCTTCTTTCACTCTTAACAAGAGGCTCTTTAGTTCCTCTTCACTTTCAGCCACTAGAGTGGTGTCATCTGCATATCTGAGGTTGTTCTCCTGGCAATCTTGATTCCAGCTTGTGAGTTATCCAGCCCAGCATTTCACATGATGTACTATGCATGTAAGTTAAATAAGCAGGGTAACAGTATACAGGTTTGATGTACTCCTTTTCCAATATTGACTCAGTTCATTGTTCCAACAGTCCAGTTCTCACTATTAGTTCTTGGCCTGCATACAGGTTTCTCAGGAGACCAGCTAAGTTGATTTGGTATTCCCGTATCTTAAAGAATTTTCCATAGTTTGTTATGATCCACACAGTCAAAGGCTGTTTATCCATTCTATATATAAAAGCTACATCTGCTAGCCCCAGCCTCGCACTCAATCCCTCCCCAAAACTCCTCCCTTGGCAACCTTAAGTCTCTTCTCCATATCCCTGAATCTGTTTCTGTATCATAAAGGGGTTCGTTTGTGTCATATTTTAGATTCCACATATAAATAACATCATATGGTGTTTGTTTCTGCTTTACTTCACTTAGTGTGATAATCTCTAGTTGCATCTATGTTGCTGCAATAGGCATTATTTCATTCTTTTTTATGGTTGAGTAGTACTCCATTGTATTGATATATATGTGCCATATCTTCATTATCCATTCATTTGTAGATGGACATTTATGTTGTGTCCTTGTCTTGGCCATTGTAAATAGTGCTGCTATGAACATAGGGTGTATGTTTCTTTTGTAATTGTAGTTTTGTCCAGATATATGCCCAGGAATGGGATTGCTGGATCATATGGTAATTCTATTTTTAGTTTCCTGAGGAACCTCCATACTGTTTTCCACAGTGATCATACCAATTTACATTCCTACAATCAGTTTAATAGAGTTCCCTTTTCTCCATATCCTTTCCAGCATTTTTTATTTATAGACTTCTTAATGACTGGTATAAGGTGGTACTTCATCATAATTTTGATTGTGTCCCTCTAATAATTACTGATCTTGAGCATCTTTTCATGTGCCTATTGGCCATCTATATATCTTCATTGGAGAAATGTCTATTTAGGTCCTCTGGCCATTTTTGGATGGATTTTGTTTTGTTTTGTTTTTGAGTTGAATGAGCACTAGGCCATTCATGTATGACCTAAATCAAATCCCTTAGGATTATAAAGTGAAAGTGATTAGATTCAAGTGATTAAATCTGATCAATCTGTGATTGAATCACTGTACATCATGTGAAATGCCAGGCTGGATAAAGCACAAGCTGGAATGAAGATTGCCGGGGGAAATATCAATAACCTCAGATATGCAGATGACACCACCCTTATGGCAGAAAGTGAAGAAGAACTAAAGAGCCTCTTGATGAAAGTGAAAGAGGAGAGTGAAAAAGTTGGCTTAAAGCTCAACATTCAAAAAACTATCATGGCATCTGGTCCTATCACTTCATGGCAAATAGATGGGAAAACATTGGAAACAGTGAGAAATTTTATTTTTTTCAGCTCCAAAGTCACTACATATGGTGACTGCAGCCATGAAATTAAAAGGTACTTGCTCCTTGGAAGAAAAGCTATGACCAAACTAGACAGAATATTAAAAAGCAGCATTACTTTGCCAACAAAGGCCTGTCTAGTCAAAGCTATGGCTTTTCCTGTAGTCATATATGGATGTGAGTGTTGGACTATAAAGAAAGCTGTGTGCTGAAGAATTGATGCTTTGAATTGTGGTGTTGGAGAAGACTCTTGAGAGTCCCTTGAACTGCAAGGAGATCAAACCAGTTAATCCTAAAAAGAATCAGTCCTGAATATTCATTGAAAGGACTGATGCTGAAGCTGAAACTCCAATACTTTGGCCACCTGATGTGAAGAACTGACTCATTGGAAAAGACCATGATGCTGGGAAAGTTTCAAGGCAGGAAGAGAAGGGGACGACAGAGGATGAGATGGTTGAATGGCATCACTGACTCTATGGACATGAGTTTGAGTAAACTCCAGGTGTTGGTGATGGACAGGAATGCCTAGTGTGCTGCAGTCCATGGGGTCACAAAGTGTTGGACACGACTGAGCGACTGAACTGTTTTATTTTGTTTTTGAGTTGAATGAGCAGTTTGTATATTTTGGAAATTAAGTCCTTGTCAGTTGCATCATTTGGAAATATATTCTCCCATTCTGTGGTTTGTTTTCTGTTTTGTTTATAGTTTCCTTTGCTGTGCAAAATCTTATAAGTTTGCCTAAGTACAATTTGTTTATTTTTGTGTTTATTTCTATTGCCTTGAGAAATTGACCTAAGAAGACATTAGTACAATTTATGTCACAGGGTGTTTTACCTCTGTTATCTTTTAGGAGTTTTCTGGTGTCATGTCTTATGTTTAAGCCTTTAAGCCATTTTGAGGGGTTTTTTTTTTTGTGTGTGTGTATAGTAAGAATGTCACTGTACTGTGTATAATAGTCTGTGTGTCCTATCTTCATTGATTTACCTGTGGCTGTCCAATTTTCCCAACACTACTTGCTAAGAAGATTGTCTTTTTTCACTGTTTGTTCTTGCCTCCTTTGTTGAAGATAAATTGATCATAGGTGTGTGGTGTATTCTTTTCCAGTAAAGATTGTGACAAGATATTTATCCCTGTGCTATCCTGCTTGTTTAATAGTTAAATAATATATAAACTGACTATTGATTTTATATGCAATAGATTTTATGTTCTAATTTCAAACTCCTAATGCACCCCTCCCCCTCCTCCTCCAGCATTGGTGACAATCAGTTTCTTTTCAAGTGAACTTTCAACTTTCAATTGAACTTTTCTGTTACAAAACAGAAACAGACTCAGACACAGAAAACAAACTTAAGTTCTTTTTTAAAATATTGTCTTCTTAATGAACTTTTTTTGGTCTCCATAATGGTTTATTGAGTGCCTACTATGTGTCTGTCATACTGGACTAAGTTGCTCCATGTGAAAGTGTTAATCACCCAATCCTGTCCAACTCTTAGTAGCATTGCACCAATATACTGTAGCCTGCTAGGCTTCTCTGTCCATGGAATTCTCCAGACAAAAATACTGGAGTAGGTAGCCACTCCTTTCTCCAGGGGGTCTTCCTGACCTAAGGATCAAACCCGGGTCTTCTGCATTGCAGGCAGTTTTTCACTGTCTGTCCTCTGGCAATATTGCTTTACAAAAACCCACTCCTTCATTTTATCCTCATAACAAATTCAATAAGTAAGTTACTTTACAAATGAGGTAACTGTAGCTAAGAATTTGGGTCACATTGCTAGTAAATGGCCAGATCAGGATTCTAGTCCAGAACTCTTTCTCCAAAACCCATTATCACATCCATATCTCTATACTGTCTTCCCTGAAATGTAGATATAAAATGGCATTTCATCAACGATTGCTGGTTAATCAGATCTTACAGTGGAATCCTGTAGAAAAACCTTTGAAAGGAATGTTCAGATGTATTTTAATCATTGTAGTCTCAGTTATGTATTTTCATGGCTGTTCTGTGGATTGAATTTATTTGGGTTTTATACTGAGGATATCTGTGCCTCTGATTTACATTAAATTGGAACAGACATTGCTTTGTAAGTTAGTAAAAGTACTGACTCTTAATATTTCCTTGTATTTCTTCTTAGTCTCAGGGTACCAACTAAAAAATTGTTCCCTGGCGCTGAGGGCCACTGTATATTTTATGCTACTGTTGTTATTATGAGAAAATATCACATTATATAAATGCTTTAAATGATGGAAATAAGTAACATTGTGTCCTAATTCTGTTTTTGTTGTTTTTTTTTTAATATGATTAAACTGGAGAGGGAAGATAAAGCAGAGACCAGAAAGAGAAGACATAGGGAATACAAAAAGTGAAAATGTTAGTCACTCAGTTGTGTCTAAATCTTTGCGACCCCATGGACTGTAGCCTGCCAGTCTCCTCTGTCCATGGAATTCTCCAGACCAGAATACTGGAGTGGGTAAGCCAAGGTAGAAAAAAAGTGACTAGAAATGATGCAGCCACTTGGGAACGACAATTAATCAGTTCCTCAAAAATTAAACAAAGTTAGCATATGTACCACTCCAAGTTGTATGCCCACTGTTCATAACAGCCAAGGAGTGAAAACAACTGAAATATCCAGATTAACAAGATGTAGTGTATCTATACAGTGGAATTTAATTCAGACATAGAAAAGAATGAAATTCTGCTTTCTGCTACAACATGGAATAACCTGAAGACTTTATGTTGAGAGAGAGAAGACTATGTATTGTATGATTCCATACATATGAAATCTCCAGAATAAACAAATCCACAGAGACAGAAAGTAGATTAGTGATTGCCAGGGAAGAAGGAAGAACCAGGAGTATCTGCTGAGTTTCTTTTTGGGATAAAGGAAATGTTCTAGACTTAGATAGTGGTAAAATTTATATGAGCTTGTAAATATACTAAAAATCATTGAATTTTATACTTTAACAGTACAAATTTTATAATGTGAATTATATCTCAATTTAAAAAATATGATTAGCGATTCCTTGTATTGCAAAGACTCCATTGAGAATCTTATTATATGAATGCATACATGTATAATTGAAATATAAGTTATTTTTATTTCCAAATATTAGTTAAATCTGTTATAACCTCATAGTATCTATCCTTCAACTAAGTCATTTTAATAGTATAGGAATATAGGTAGATAATTGATCTACAAAACACATTTTGTATTTCAAACCTTTAATTCTCTCTCTTTGTACACTAAAATCTTTCATTCTTTCCCTCTTTCTTTGTACACATACACGCATACACACATTATTATTATCTTAAGTAAGTTCCTGTAAATAAATCTTCATGCATAACTTCTTTAGTGTATGCAGTTGACCCTTGAGCAATACAGAAGTTAGAGGAGCTGACCCCCCGAGCATTTGAAAATCCGTGTATAATTTATAGTTATTTAACTACAGACAATGAAGTACTGTAATATTTCCTATAAAAATTTATATATTTTTAAAAGCTGATATAATATTACCTAAACATACTTTTATTGGTTTTTGTACTGTCCCTGATACACAGAGGACAAGAAGAGACCAGGGAAAGGCAGACCACTCTAGACTGCTGGGTGGCAGGTTTTATAAGCAAAGAAAGTTACATTTGAGGCTTGTGATGGACAGCCTCAAGATGAGTAGATCTCTAATTCCATCTATCAGAATCTTAAAAATTTATACAGAGACTTTAATGGAATTCAGTCGTGTGTACCATCCAGATGGTCTCAACACCACATTGCTCTCTCAGACGGTCTCCTTTTAAAATTCTTGGTGGCTGTGGGAACTGTGGGTTGAACATAGGCCAGGGAGAGGGTCAGGAGCATCAGGTTGCCTGAGTCCAACTCATTGGACAATTGACAGTGAAGTCCTCTTGATAACCTCCAACAACTTTCTACGCTGAAATGTTGCCAATCGATACAGTATTATTCTTTATAATAACTTATTTTTCTCAGTCAAGCATCATACATTGCATTTTAGTTGCCATGTTGCTCTAGTTTCTTTAAACCTGAATGAATTCCTCAGCACTTTTTTTATGACACTGATATTTGTGAATGAGTGCAGAACTATTGTTGGTTATTCAAAAAGTCCCACAGTTTGAGTTAATCAGATAGTTTCTTCATGATATTTTTGTTTAAAAAATGTGAATTCATGGTGATACTCTAAATCAAATTAAACACTACAGTTTTTAAAAAAATTTTCCTCCCACATTTCATATTTATATCTTCCTTCTCCCACAGTGAGAACCCTACCTTGTGATTTTATTAAAATTTACTTACTTGGTCTTTCCTACAACATAGTTTCAGAATTGTTACACCTGCAGCAATAAGAAACAGGAACAGTTAGTTTCAAAGTTGCTTTGTGGTTTTTTTGGTTTTCAACTGAAATTATGTAGCCAAATTTGAAAGTTGCTTGGACCAGTCTCTCTGAGACCACATTGAATCCTCATTGTGGTTATGTTATTCATTTGATACACTTACAGTTTGTATTCAGTTTTAGGGTTTCTTCCTTCATCTATATTAGTTAATTAAAATAATAACATTTAACATAAGTCTAAGAGTAAAAATACATAGGATATTTAGAGAGGTCTCTCCCTTCCCTATCTATTCTGCTTTGTTCCTCCCTTCCCCTATAGATAAGTGATTTCATTAGTTTCTGGTTTACTGTATTTCCTTTTGTAAATATCAGCAGATAAATTTATGTTGCTTTCATTTTACATGAAAGTAGTATATTGCACATTGGTGGATCTCTCAAATGGAGATGGTTTTGTCTCCTGGAGGATAATATTTGAAAACTTTTTAAAAAAAATCTCTGCCACAGTGGATGCCACTAACATCTAGTCATCTAGTGGGTAGAGACCAAATGTGCTGTTAAACATCCTATAATACGCAAAATGTACCTCAGTAACAAAGAATTATCTGGTTTAACATATCCGTAATACCACTGTTGAGAAATTCTGCTATACATCAACTTTGTACTTTGCTTTTCAACTTGATATATTATAGAAATCACTCTATATCAATTTGTAGAGATCTTCCACATCTGGTTTTATAGCTGCATGGTACAGGTACTATTGTTATTTAATCAGTCTCCTTTGTATGTGCATTTAGGTTTTCTCAATATTTTGCAATTTCAAATAATGCTGTAATGGATAACTTTACATACTTTTTTTGTTGGTGGTGGTACACTTTTGAAAGTATATTTTTAGAATAAAGTCCTAGAAGTGGATCAAACACCAGATGATATATTGGTTTGCCAAATCCTCTCCAAAGGGTTATACCATTTTTCATTTTCGTGATTGTAAGAAAGTCTTACAATCTGTCTCTCCATAGACTTGCCAATTGAGTGAATTGTCAAGTTTTTGAAGTTCTACCAATCTGATAAGTAAGAAACTAAGTATATTGTTAGTTGGCATTTCTCTTATTTTGAACGATACCTTTAAAAAGTTTTGTTTGTTCATATTGTCAAAGCCTCAAATTTTATAAATTTTAACCCAAATAGTTTTAGATGAAATACAGGAGCAACATTTATAAAATATAACAGAACACATGGAAACTTACAGTACCAAATGTAAAATAGATAGCCAATGGGAATTTGCTGTGTGACTCAGGGAGCTCAGACTGGGGCTCTGTGACCATCTAGAAAGGTGGGATGGGGAGGGAGATGGGGGGGGGAGGTTAGGGAGGAGGAGTTATGGGTGTACCTATGGCTGGTTCTTGTTGATGTTTGACAGAAAATAACAAAACTCTGTAAAGCAATTATCCTTCAATTAAAAAGTAAATAAACTGGCAAATGATAATAATATATAATAATAATATATTTTATAGTATTATCCTACAGATATGTCTTTATATGATATAGACATAAATCTTTTTTGGATGGAATAATCAAAATGTTCTGGGCAACTGTTACTCAAGTTTTTCACTGATTGAATCAGATCCCCTAAACAGAATCCTTGTCCTCTTGGAAAGGACTTGCCTTTTCTAAGTATTTTGAAGAGTTAAATTCAGAGTATAAAACTTAAAAAAAAAAAAAAAAACTAACAGAACAAGTATGTATTTCTGTGCTGAAAATATCCAAGTATTTCTTATAGAAACTTTTCTTGTGGCATGTCTCAATGTTTTTTTACATGAATATAACAGCGTATTATCCTTCCACATCTGAGAAAGAAATACTTATCACCAGGTAATAAATATAACCCTAGAAATAGACTATTTAAAGTCTCCTCTAGAGTTTTCAGGCTACTAGGATGTCACAGTAAGTAAACTAAACTGATGTTGTCTCGGATTCTTGTGTTTTACAGGCCATACATGTCTCTTGGAAGTCTTCGAGATCAAGTAATTTATCCAGATTCAGTGGATGACATGCATGATAAAGGCTATACAGACCATGATCTAGATTGTATTCTACACAGTGTTCATCTCTATCATATTGTTCAAAGAGAAGGAGGTAAAGTCTATAATTTATGGCTTTTTTCATGTATTTAACATAACTTTGAAAAAATTAAGTTGGGTTTAATTTTGATGCATGCTGTTGTTGGAACATAAGCACACAGGCAAAGATGGAGTTTATAGCTTTCGTTGCTTTTCCATTGTTAACTTGCTGTTTTCTGTCTCTGCTATATTTCATGCAGCGAAATGAGCTTTTTCCTAAGTCTGCAGCTAGTGTTTGAAGATTTTTTTTTTCAAATTTGAATGAACAGGTGTTCCTGAAGCCATAGTCTCTCTAAATGTATGTAAGGTTCATGACAGAAATATTCTCCTGTTAATCCCTCAGCTTACATTAAATATAATAATTTGAGAAGTAGGTATCACAGGACTTTTTTATTTTCAGACCAACCATCTTACCAATACATTTTTTTTCTCTACAGCAACATATAGAGAATTATATAAAATGTAGAAACTTCTGTTTGGTAGTTTTTCAGCATAAAACATACTTTGGAAAAGTGAGAATAATAGTTATACATATCAGCTCAAGAATTACTTTCAGAACACAGAATTATTTTCAAATAACTTGATAACATATAATTTGATAGCCTAGAAAAACTACTGAAATAGCAAGCTAGAATTATAGGTTTAATTTTGCATGTGTTTTATGTTTTATTTTTTAGCCCACTTACATGATCAAAAGAAGCAGGGTTGTCCAGTAATTAAGAATATAGGCTTTGAAATCAGAATTCTGGAATCAAATCTTTAATAACTCTGTTCTCTGTACCTTTGTATCTTCACCTGTAAAATGGAGATAAATACCTTATAAAGATGCTGTGAAGATTTAATAAGACTTTATTTAAAGTATTTAGAACAGTATACATAATAAATGCACAGTGCTGCTGCTGCTGCTAAGTCACTTCAGTCGTGTTTGACTCTGCGACCCCATAGACGGCAGCCCACCAGGCCCCTCCATCCCTGGGATTCTCCAGGCAAGAACACTGGAGTGGGTTTCCATTTCCTTCTCCAATGCATGAAAGTGAAAAGTGAAAGTGAGGTTCCTCAGTCGTGTCTGACTCTTTGAGACCCGATGGACCGTAGCATACCAGGCTCCTCCACCCATGGGATTTTCCAGGCAAGAGGACTGGAGTGGGTTGCCATTTCCTTCTCCAATAATTGGTTGCTAAAGGTAATAGAGCTAGATGTAATACTGATACAAAGATACTTTGTCTTTGTGTGGTGGTGCTTGATATTTTACATAGTTCACATCTATTATTTCATTTGATACTTACAATAAGAAAACAAGGTAGGCAAAAGAGGTAATATTATATTATTACATTTATATATGATATCTATATAATTTTATAATATAGTACATATTCATAAGTATCATATATTATATACATAGTCTTATAATTTATAAGTGCTATAAATATGGAAGGTTGTCTTTTTGTGTCATATGGTCAACTTCTTCCCAGTTTTAAAACAGTGTGGCAAAATAGCAACTGCCTATTAATTTGGGGTAAGTTATTTGGATGAGTTTGAAATCTAATAATCTGAATAGAAATTTATAATGATTTTTGACATATTCTATTCTTTTAGAAGTTATCAAGAAATTATAGAACTAGTTTAAGAATTTTTCAACCTTAAAAATATATGATAGTAATTGTTATGGTTTATTGAGTGCTTACTCTGCAGAATATAACGTTACTCAGTTTATACTGTCATCTTATTTAATATTTGTAGCTGCCCAATGATGTGGATTTTACTAACCCCCCTTTTACAGGTGAAATTCAGAAGTTTAGCAGTTTCCCCTGGGGCCCTCAGCAAGTGGTAGAACAGGGATTCCAACACAGATGAGACTTGAATGTCAATATTCTATATAAGATATGCCACTTTGCTATGCTACCTCAACATCTTAGATACTAGTAAGGCTTGTTATATCCTTATACATAAAAAAAATGCTAAGGAAATCCACTTTCCTTGCCTAGTCCTTAAAACATGAAACATATTTTTAAGCAAAGAAAGAAAACAAATTTGCAAGGATATCACTTACTCTGGAAGAAGCCTGCTGAAGTTCTAGTAAGACTAATTATTAATAATTTGAAGCAACACTAGTTCCAACACTTAAAGAAATTTGTTTAGAGAAATTCTTTACTTTAGTATAAGATAGATTTTAAAACTATGTCTTATTCCATTAAATGAATTACAAAATAGAAAGGTGTAGAATTGTTAACAGATAGATGTGAGCTAAAGCAGTTTATACATCTTCAGGAAGCAAGAACACTTCACTTCTTAGCTGACTTAGTCTCACTGTTTCAGCATCAGAAGAAGTATAATGACTCAGAGTTTTGATTTGTATGTTCTGATAAAGAAAGATTGCCTGTTAAAGCTTTTGGGTTTAGTGAAACAATGAACATAATTTATTTAAATACATAAAATTAAAGGATTCTTTGACCCAAAATGTTTTGTCTTGTACATTCTTATTTCAAGGGGGGAGCTATTAAGCCCAGAATATTTCTCCACTGTTTAGCAATCTAACCCTATTTTTTCAAATCCTCACTTATGTTTCATAAATGCTATAAAAGTCATAGAGGAAATTTTATTTCAACAGTTTTCACTTAGAAGCAAGAACTTTGAATCACATGGCATTTAGAGATTTTTTTTCCCCTAATGTAAAATTATGTTTTTAAATAGATAGAAAATTCCTGGAAGTTTGCCCAGGAATGAACACTGGTCCCTTTTGGGGAGTATCATTGGGAAATAAGGAAAGTCTTTTCAATCCAGTGCACAAGAAACAATGAAACTCTAGTTCTCATTTCCTTTCCCTTTGACCAAGTTTATTTAGAAATTTTAGTAAAGATGAATATTCAGTTGAGAAATAATAAAGAAAGCAAAGGGCCTGGATTTTTTCCAAATGGGAAAATTAACCCTGGACTACTTGGGATTTGGTAATGTCCTAAGTGTGTATGTGTGTTTGTGCATGTGCGTATTTATGTGTGTGCATTTTGATAGTCATTTTCCTCTTTGAAAATCAGGATTTGCTTAGTCCACTCTGTTTTCTGATATTCTCACTTCAGAAAAATATATGATATGGCTGCCTTCCTAAGAGACCCAATGATTTTGTTTCTAAGTGACTTTTTTTTCTTATTACAAAATTAAGACAGGCCATAAAAATAATATAAAGATAGTAATTTTTCAAATATTATAAAAATGTACATCTTAGAAAGTAAAGGCTTCATAATTCCATTCCCAGAGATGTATATGTTTATTTACAGAAATGCAATTATAATTTACAGGGCTTCCCAGGTGGCACTAGTGGTAAAGAATCCACCTGCCAATACTGGAGACATAAGAGACACAAGTTTGATCCCTGGGTTAGGAAGATCCCCTGGAGTGGAAAATGGCAACCCACTACAGTGCTCTTGTCTGGAAAATTCCATGGACTGAGGAGCCTGATGGGCTACAGTCCATGGGGTCGCAAAGAATCAGACACAACTGACAACTGAGTACAATTATAACTTATATATGTGTCCTTACCTCTAACAAAAACTGTTGCAAAACATTTTTCTCTGTGACTTAATTTTATAACATTTGTGAAACACTAATGAGGTTTTGAAAAATAGGTTCAGATTGCTACACAGTGGAGAAATGTTCTGGGCTTAAAAAAGTTTCCCCTTACTAACTGAGAAGGCAAAAGAGAAAAGTATTTGGGTCAAAGGCAGCTTTAATTTTACATATTTAAATAAACCATGTCCTTTTGTTCCACTGAACTCAAAAGTTTTAGCAAGCAATTGAAAATCTGCATAAAACTTATAGAAGGCCCTCATATCCATGGTTCTTCCATATCTGCTGTTCTGCAGTTGTGGTTTAAACCAACCACAAACTGTGTAGTACCACAGTATTTACTATTGAAAAAAAAATGTGTGTAAGTATTTCACTGTTCAAATTTATGTTCTTTAAGGGTGATCTGTATACAAACACACAATTTTGCAATTTAGTTTTCCATATAAAAAATATTCTAGGTACATTTTTATATCAGTATGTATTTTTTTAAAACTTTTATTGAAGTATAGTTGCTTTGGACATCACAAGTGGTGTGATTGTAAAGAACCTTCCTGCCAATCCAGGACACATAAGAGACACGGGTTTGATCCCTGGGTTGGGAAGATCCCATGGAGGAGAGCATGGCAATCCACTCCAGTATTATTTCCTAGAGAATCCCCTGGACAGAGGAGCCTGGTGGACTACAGTCCATAGCATTGGAAAGAGTTGGATACAACTGAAGCAACTTAGCACGCATGCACACATAGTTGCTTTACAATATTGTGTTTCTGCAAAGTGAATCATCTATATGTATACACATATCCCCCGCTTTTTTAGATTTCCTTCCCATACAGATCACCACAGAACACTGACCTGTGCTACACAGTAGATTCTCATTTTATACATAGTAATGCGCATATGTCAATCCCAGCCCCAATCTCCAACTCATCCCACCCCCCTTTCCCCTGCTGATATCCATAAGGTTGTTCTCTACATCTGTGTCCCTATTTCTGCTTCACAAATAAGTTTGTCTGTACCATTTTCCTAGATTCCACATATAAGTGATATTACACGATATGTATTTTTCTCTTTCCAGCTTACTTCATTCTATATGACAGTCTCTAGGTCTCTTCACATCTCTGCAAATGGCACTGCTTTATTCCTTTTGATGATTAATATCCCATTGTAAATATGTACCATGTCTTTATCCATTCCTCTGTTGATGGACATTTAGGTTCCTTCCATGTCTTGGCTATTGTAAATAGTGCTGCAATAAATACTGGGGTGCGTGTATCAATTTGAATTATGCTTTTCTCCCGATATATGACTGAAGTGAGATTTCTGGGTCGTATGGTAATTCTATTTTTAATTTTTAAAAAATCCTCCATGTTGTTCTCTATAGTAGTTGTACCAATTTACTTTCCCACCAGTAGTGTAGGAGGGTTTCCCTTTTCTCCACACCCTCTCCAGCATTTATTGTTTATAAATGTTTTCATGATGGTCTTTCTGACAAGTAATTTTGATTTTCATTTCTCTAATAATTAGTGATGTTGCACATCTTAGTATGTGCTTTTTGGCCATCTATATGTCTTCTTTGGAAAAATGTCTGTTTAGGTCTTTCATCCATTTTTTCATTGGGTTGTTTCTTCTATTATTGAGCTATATGAGCTGTTTGTATATTTTGGAGATTAATCCCTTGTTGCTTGGTTTGTTTGCAAATATTTTCTGCTATTCTGAGAGTTGTCTTTTTGTTTTATTTATTGTTTCATTTACTGTGCAAAAGTTTTAAGTTTAATTAGATCTCATTTTGTTATTTTTTTTTTTTATTTTCACTATTCTGGGAGATGGGTCCAAAAAGATCTTTCTGTAATTTATGTCAGAGAGTGTTCTGCTTATGATTTTCTCTAAGAGTTGTAAATGCCCAGCCTTACATCTAGGTCTTTAATCTATTTTGAGTTTATTTTTGTGTATGGTATTAGGAAGTGTTCTAATTTCATTCTTTTACAGATAGCTGCCCAGTTTTCCCAGCACCACTTATTGAAGAGACTGTCTTTTCTCCATTGTATATTCTTGCCTCCTTTGTCATAGATTAGGTGAACATAGGTGTATGGATTTATCTTTGGGCTTTCTATCCTGTTCCATTAATCCATATGTCTTTTTTTGCCCCAGTACCATACTGTCTTGATTACTCTAGCCTTGGAGTATAGTCTGAAGTCAGAGAGCCTGATTCCTCCAGCTCTGTTTTTATTTTTCAAGATTGTTTTGGCTATTTGGGGTCTTTTGTGTTTCCATACAAATTAAAAAATATTCTAATCTGATTCTGTGGAATAATGTCATTGGTAATTTGATGGGAAATGCATTGAACCTGTGTATTGCTTTGGGTAGTATAATTATTTTTACCATATTGATTCTTCCAATCCAAGAACATGGTATATCTCTCCATCCATTAGTTTTATCTTTGTTTTCTTTCATCAGTATCTTATAGTTTTCTGAATCATGATATTTTTCCTTTTTAGGTAGCTTTATCCCTAGATAGTTTCATCTTTGTGATGCAATGGTAAATGGAGGTGTTTTATTAATTTCTCTTTCTGATCTTCTATTAGTGTATCAGAATGAAAGAGATTCCTATGCATTAATTTTGCCTGGTTTTGGTATCAGGGTGCTAGTGGCCTCATAAAATTAGCTTAGGAGCGTCCCTCCCTCTGCAATTTTTGGAAGAATTTGAGAAAGACATGTTAGCTGGTCTTTAATGCTTTGTAGAATTCACCTGTGATGCCATCTAGTCCTGGACTTTTGTTTCTTGGAAGGTTTTAATTGCAGTTTCATTTCAATTTAATTACTCATGACTGGCCTGTTCATATTTTTGTTCAGTTAAAAAATTTTTTTAGATATATTTCTTTATTTATTTGGCTGTGTTGGGTTTTAGCTGTGGCATGTAGGTTCTTTGTAGTTCTTTGTAGTTCTTCTCTCTAGTTGTGGTGTGTGGGCTTAGTTCTTCTCTGGCTTGTGGGATCATAGTTCTCCAAGGATCAATCCTGTATCCCCTGCTCTGGGAGACAGATTTTTTAACCACTGGACCACCAGGGAAATTTCTGTTCATCTTTTCTATTTCTTCCTAGTTCAGTCTTAGAAAGTTATACCTTTCTAAGAATTTGTCCATTTCTTCCAGGTTGTCCATTTTATTGGCATACATTGAGTTGGCCAAAAAGTTCACTCAAATTTTTCCAGATGTTACAGAAAACCCAAACAACTTAGTAATTGGTCAACTTAGTAATTGCTTGTAGTAGTCTCTTATGATCTTTTATGTTTCTGTGGTGTCGGCTGTAACTTCTCCTTTTCCATTTCTAATTTTATTGATTTGAGTCCTCTCCTTTTTTTTTTTTCCTTAAGGAGTCTGGCTAATGGTTTTATAAATTTTGCTTATCTTCTCAAAGAACCAATTTTTAGGTTTCATTGGTCTTTGCTATTCTCTGTTTTATAATATTTCATTTATTTTTCTGTGATTTTTATGATTTCTTTCCTTCTACTACTTTTGATTTTGTTTGTTTTTATTTCTCTAGTTGCATTTGGTACAAGGTTGTGTTGTTTATTTGATATTTTTCTTGAGATGGATTGTATTGTTATAAACTTCCCTCGTAGAACTGTGCTGCTTTCCAGAGGTTTTGGGTCATCATGTTTAAGTTTTCAGTTGTTTCTAGATATTTTTTATTGCCTTTTTGATTTCTCCAATTATCCATAGGTCGTTTAGTAGCATATTGTTTAGCCTCCATGTGTTTGTGTTTTTGTAATTTTTTTTTACCCCCTGTATTTGCTTTCTAATCTCATAGCATTGTTTCAGAAAAGATACCTGATACAATATCAGTTTTCTTAACTTTACTGAAGCTTGATTTGTGACCCAAGATGTGATCTATCCTGGAGAATGTTCCATGTGTTCTTGAAAAGAAAGTATATTCTGCTGTTTTCTGATGCAATGTCCTATATATATCAATTAAGTCTATCTGGTCTAATGTTTCATTTAAGACTTGTGTTTTCTTGTTAATTTTTTGTCTAGATGATCCATCCATTGGTATAAATGGGGTATTAAAGTCCCCCATTATTAATCGTGTTCCTGTCAATTTCCCATTATATGGCTGTTAGCATTTGCTTTATGTATTGAGGTTCTCCTAGGTTGAGTGCATAAATATTTACAATTGCTATATATTCTTCTTGGGTTGATCCCTTGATTATTAGGTAGCATCTTTCCTTGTCTTGTTAACAGTCTTTGTTTTAAAGTCTATTTTGTCTGATGTGAGTATTACTGCTCCAGCTTTTTTTTTGCTTTCCATTTTTATGGAATATCTTTTTCCATCTCCTCACTTTCAGTCTGTATGTATCCCTAGGTCTGAAGTGGGTCTCTTATAGACAGCATATATATGGATCTTATTTTTTTTTATCCATTCAGCCAGTCTGTTTCGTCTGTTTCTTCTGGTTGGAACATTATTCCATTTACATTTCAGATAATTATCAATATATATGTTCCTATTGCCATTTTCTTAATTGCTTGTGGTGTGGTTTTCTTGGTATGTCTTTTTCCTCTTTCCCTTCCTTTTTTGTTCTCCTTTCTAGTGTTTTTTGCCTACAGAAGTTCCTTTAGCAGTTGTAAAGCTGGTTTGGTGGTGCTGAATGCTCTTAGCTTTTGTGTAGCTGTAAAGCTTTTGATGCTCTGTCAAATCTGAATGAAAGCCTCTCTGGTTAGAGTATTCTTGGTTATAGGCTTTTCCTTTTCATCATTTTAAATATATCCTGCTACTCACTTCTCACCTGCAGAGTTTCTGCTGAAAAATCAGCTGATGACCTTTTGGGGTTCCCCTTGTATGTTATTTGTGGCTTTCCCCTCATTGCTTTTAATATTTTTTTGTACATAATTTTTGTTAGTGTAATAATATGTGTTTCAGTGTGTTCCTCCTTGGGTTTATCCTTTATGCAACTCTCTTTGCTTTCTAGGCTTGGGTGACTATCTCATTTCCCATGTTAGAAAAATTTTTTACTGTGATATCTTGAAATATTTTCTCGGACCCTTTTTCTTCTTCTGGGACCTCTATAATTCAAATGTTCATGCATTTAATGTTGTTTCAGATGTCTCTGAGTTTATTCACATTTCTTTTCATTCTTTTTAAAATTATTATTCTGTTCGACAGCAGAGATTTCTACCACTCTGTCTTCCAGGTCACTTATCCATTCTTCTGCCTCAGTTATTCTGTTATTGATTTTTTCTAATGTATTTTTCATTTTCAGTTACTGTCTTATTCATTTCTGTTTTATTTGCATTTTAGTTCTTCTAGGTCTTTGCTAAACTTTTCTTATATCTTTTCAATCTGTGCCTCCAGTCTAAGATCTTGGATCATCTTTACTATCATACTCTGAATTCTCTTTCAGATAGATTGCTTATCTCCTCTTTATTTAATTGTTCTTGTAGGTTTTAATCTTGCTCCTTCATCTGCAACATACCTCTTTGTTACTGCCTTTTTTTCCTCTCAAACTTTTATGTTTGTGATCTGCTTTCCAGGCTGCAGGTGGCAGGCACATGAGGGTTAGCCCTGGGTAACCTTTCCAAGCAATCAGCCACAAGTGCACAGAGCCAGCCCTGTCGGGGGCTTTTCCTAGTTCCTAGCAGCAAGTGAGCTGGGGCCAGCCCTGGCAGGGGCTTTTCCTAGCATTTGGCCACAGGTAAAAAAGGATTAGCCCCAGCAGGAGCCTTTTCTGGTGCCTAGTGGCAGGCACAGACAGCTCGCCCTGCAGAAACCATTCTTACCACCTTGCGGGTATGAGTAGGGGCTGACAGCGTGGGGAGAGGCTGCAATGGAGCTCCACCCCCTGCACGTCACAATGACGCTCCACCCCCTGCACGTCACAATGGCGCTCCACCCCCTGCACGTCACAATGGCGCTCCACCCCCTGCACGTCACAATGTCGCTCCACCCCCTGCACGTCGCTCAGTAATGGCTCCGTGATTCTGTGGTGGACCAGGGTTCCTCCACAAGTATTCCCAGTTGTGAGTTTTCTCATTCCTATCCCTTCCGGCTGTCCTGGCTGCTCATAGCCAGCAGCAGTCCTCTCCTCAGCTTTTCTCTCCATTGCCTGTGTTCCAGCACCCAGGGCCCATGCACACTACAGACACAAGTCCCAGGCTCGGAGGTACAGGGCTGTGGCATAGACCATCTCTGTAGGTCTCCCTTTGTCCTGCCTGCTATAGACCAGCTGTCTCACTGCCCTCCAACAGGCCCAGAGGATTGCCTTCTGTCCCAGCCAATCTGCCCCTCCAGGAGGGGTGTTTCCCTGGGTGCGGGAACCTCTCAGCTTCTTCAGATCCCCCACCTAGAAGCAGATCCCATCCCACTTCCTGTCCTCTTCTTTTTCCCTTCTTTCGTCTTACATGGTTCCACATGGATCTACTTGTCCTTTCCAGTGTCCAAGGTCTTCTCCTAGTGTTCAGCCAGTGCTCTGTGTGAACTGTTCCATCTGTAGATGTATTTTTGATGCATCTGTGGGGAGAGATGAACTCCTTGTCCTCCTACTTCTCTGCCATCTTGCTTTTCCCTATACTAGTATGTATTGATCTAACTTTTATTTTTTATCTAACCTATTTTTTTTTTTAGAAAATAGACTTGTTTTTTGAATACATAACCAACAGAAAGTATTTACCATGTTGTCAGAGATGGATAGGTAAATTGTAAAACATGAAGATACACCTACTTATAAATCCTAGCTCTAACATATAGCTGTATAAATTTTGATATATCAATTTCTTCATGAATTTCAGTTTATCTACTTATAAAATAACACTAATAATAGACACCTTACAAGGTTGTGAAATATACAATTAGAAAACTCATGTAAAGTGCCAGGCAGATGGAAACCATTTAAATGAGCTCCTTTCATATCTTTTGTAGACTTTGTAATGTGCGTGTGCGCTCAGTCACTTCAGTTATATCCTACTCTTTGCGACCCTGTGGACTTTATCCTGCTAAGCTCTTCTGTCCATGGGATTCTCAGGCAAGAATACTGGAATAGGTTGCCATCCCCTCCTCCAGGGGATCTTCCAGACCCAGGGATGAAACCTTTGTCTCTTTCACTGCAGGCAGATTCTTTACCCACTGAGCCACCCAGGAAGCCCAGACTTTGTGATAGGCCTGTGCAAATTTGTTGGTCTTTTCTCCCACACCCCTGCAAAATAAGTCTAAGTATACCAAGTCTTTGGAGACATTAAAAAATAAACACCTTTTCAAAGTGTCAGTATTTAAAATTCTTAGAATATGTTCTGTCAATATAAGTAATTATTATCATTAAAAATATCAAATCTAAGACCAAGTGCTTAAACATAAGGCAGTCTGGTCTATCCAGGCATATGTTTTGTGAAATATCAGGTTCTTTGTGTAATAGCTTAAACTTGCTAGGAATCACTCGTCTAGGTAAAAACTGTAAAAGATGCTCTCTTTGGTTAAAAGAGGCTTTATAAAATATGTATTTTTATGTATTTTAAAGGATGGGATGCTATTATGGACTGGAAAGATGTCTTATCAGGAGGGGAAAAGCAAAGAATGGGCATGGCTCGCATGTTTTATCATAGGTAAGTGTGTTATATTCGTTACTATTGATACTATTTTATTGTAATCAAAAACGTTCGGATAGGATCCCTTGTCCTCATTTGGTTTGAAAATATATTTCTGAAAAACTAGTGCTTAGAATTTGTAGTATTTAAATTTCTTAGGTTATTTTTTAATGTGACAGAAATCTCCAAATGTTTGTCCTGTTTATTTTCTGTTGATTAATGTTAGATGACAAAATTAAATTTTTATGTGTCCTAATTTTGAAAGTGGGATTATTGCTAATTTTAAAATGTGAAGAATAGATAACCACTCTTATACTGTTGTGAACACAGTAGGTAGACCAGTCAGTGAAAGTGAAAGTTGCTCAGTTCTGTCTAACTCTTTGCAACCCCATGGACTGTAGCCCTCCAGGCTCCTCTGTCCATGGAATTCTCCAGGCCAGACTACTGGAGTGGGTAACTGTTCCCTTCTCCAGGGGATCTTCCCAACCCAGGGATCTGACCTAGATCTTCCACATTGCAGGCGGATTCTTTACCATCTGAGCCACCAAGAAAGCCCAGATATTCAGATACTTCTCAATTAAATTATTAAATTAAAACTAAATTAACTTTCTAATTAGTCAGTGGCCTATAAAGCTTAGTACTGTTATCCTTGAGAGGATGCATATCTAATGGTAAAAGGAAACAACCAGCATAAATCTTAATGGACTCAGAAATAAAGAAATGCAGGAAATAATTTCTCTTGATAAAACTTTTCTATTTCTAACCAGCTTCATAGCCTTTTGGCTCAAAGTGTCAAGCACAAGATACTGGAAAGAAGTATTGATGCTATTATGATTTGTTCCTTTTTTTTTTTTTTTATCCTATTCTGTGACAAATAAATTCCAATGTTAATGTTAGGCCTCTGGCAATGAGAACCTAAGTTGTTACTTTCAATACTTATATCTTGGGCAATAAAGTTATGTACATGGATGGCTGAGTGGACCATAAGCTGGGGCACATGTAATACTCTTGAAGAAGTGCAGTGGAAGCAATAAAACTTCTGTAGAAACTTTTGAAAGCTGATAAAAACTGCAAAAAAAAAAAAAAATCAAGTAAGCATCATCAAACACTTAGCAATAAGTGGGCTATCAATTTAAAAAAAATCTTTTATTATGGAAAAGCCATTAAAAGTTCATCAAAAAAGAGAATATTGTAAGATGAACCTTATATTCCCATCATACTGATTCAACAAGTCTAATATTTTACAGCACTGTATTTTTTTTTTTATATAAAGCGTTGTGAAGCAAATCCAAAATCATGGAATTTTTCATGAAATATTTTGACATCAATCTCTGAAATATTAGGATATTTTCTTATAGTATATACCATAATCATCATTAATACAATTGACAATAATCACTTAAAATTATTTCATACCTGGTTCATATGCAATTTCCCTGATTGTCTCAAAAATATCTTTTTATACTTGGTTTGTTCAAACCAAGATCCAAACAACTTTTATGTATTGAATTTTGTTGTTATATATCTCTTAATTATTTTTTAACTTAAAGAGTTGTTTCTTCTCTCTGCATCTGTGCCCCTCCCATCATTTATGCTATTGACTTGAAGAAACTAGGTCAGTTGTCCTTTAAGAATGTTGTCCTTTCAAGATTGATCTGATTGCTTTCTCTTGAGATCCCTTCACCTCTTTCCTCAATCTAATTTTTTTCTTATAAACTGGAAATTAGAGCTAAAAACTTGATTATATTTAGGTTCAGCCTTTTTGGTAAGAATATAACATGTAATATTTATCACTGAAAAAATCATGTATCATTTAAACAACTTTATTAAATATAATTAAGTGTTTATATTATAGAAGTAGAAAATTTAGGTGAGTAAAAAGAAGAAAAAATTCTTTTTTACTACTTGTAGCACATAAAATTTTAGTATAGTTTTTTCTCTATTTTAGTATACAAAAGTTGATTGTTATTTTTAAATTTTTAATACATAACTATTTTCATAAAGTATATTACAGTTTATATTCCTCTTTTTTTTCCCCATACCACATGGCTTGTGGAATCTTAGTTCCCTGACCAGGGATTGGATTCAGGCCCCAGCAGTGAAAGCACTGAGCCCTAACCACTGGGCTACAAGGGAATTCCCTGCATCCCTCTTTTTATCTTGTCTCCTATTATGTGTATTGCTATGTAATAGCTAGCCAAGGTTTGTTTATTATTATTATTATCATTATTATTATAACATTTATGTACCAATACATAAATGTATTTAAGTATTCAATTCAATGAATTTTGATAAATGCATATACAATATATAATCAATATCCCAATTAAGATAAAGAATGTTTCTATCACCCTAGGAAGTCCCTCATGCCCCTTCCAGTCAAATCTTTCCATAGATAATTTCTGTTTCCATTTCTAATGCATAAATTGGTTCTCCTATTCTACAACTTCATGTAAATTAACCATGTGTGTGTGTGTTTGTCGCAGAGTTATGTCCAACTCTGTGCGACCCCGTGGACTATAGCTCACTAGGCTCCTCTCTCCATGGAATTCTCCAGGAAAGAATGCTGGAGTGGGTTGCCATTCCATCCTTCAGGGAATCTTCCCAAGCCAGGGATCAAACCCAGGTCTCCCACACTGTGGGCAGATTCTTTACTGTCTGAACCCCAATGGGAAGCCCCAAAATTAAATCATACAGTATGTATTATTTTGTGTTATATCTGGAGTTTATAGATGAGAAAAATATTGTGTAATAACATGGTCTTTTAATAATATACATGGTTAGTTCAAGGATAAGGCAAACTAAAAAATATAAACCAAAATTTGCAAACTCTGAATTTTTATTGAAGTATATATTTTGCAGTGATTTTTTTGAGATAATGTGGTGAGATTCAAGAGTAAACTTTGTAGTATGAAATGTATGACTAGCTGTTAACCACTATTACCTTGAATCTGTTTGTGCCTTATCCATAAATATTCAGTAAAATGATCCCCTGTATAGTTGGTGAAATGTGATATGGTGGTGGTTTACTTGTTAAGTCATGTCCAACTCTTGCAATCCCATGAACTATAGCCTGCCAAGCTCCTCTGTCCCTGGGATGCTCCAGGCAAGAATACTGGATTGGGTTGCCATTTCCTTCTCCAGTTGAATCTTCCCAACCCAGGAATCAAATCCAAGTCTTCTGCATTGCAGGCATTTTCTTTACCAACTGTACTACAATTGAAGCCTGAAATATAAAATGATGGAATGTAATATGTGGCTGTAAATTTCTCATTATGTCAGTGTGTTAATAAGATAAAAACAAGTGGCATTAATAAAAGATGCTAACCTAAAGAGATTTTTAAGTGCCTATAACTTAAATACTGACACTCATGTATCTAAAATATTTTGGGTATAAAATGATACTGAATAAAAACAAAGTTCTAAGTGTATTTGTGGAAAAAATTTAGTGATCCATGGGAAGATGAGAAGGTTGAAAAGCAGAATCCATTTAGAAAAAGATAAAAGGACATAGAAATACTAAAGCCAGTGGAAGGACCTATATTGTTGGTGGAAATGTTAAGTTGGTGCAGCTACTGTGGAAAACAGCGTGCAGGTTCCTTAGAAAACTAAAACTAACATTACCATATGACCCAGCAATCCCACTCCTGGGCATATATCTGTACAAAACTATAATTCAAAAAGATACATGCACCTCAGTATTCATAGCAGTGCTATTCACAATAACTGAGACACGGAAGCAACCTAAATGTCCATCTACAGATGAAAGGATAAAGACGTGGTGCATATATATAATGGGATACTTCTCAGCCACAAAATAAGTGAAATAATGCCATTTGCAGCAACACAGATGCAACTAGAGGTTATCATACTAAGTGAAGTAAGTCAGAAAGACAAAGCAAATACCATATGAGGTCATTCATATGTGGAATCTAAAATATGACACAAATAAACCTATCTATGAAGCAGAAACATACTCATTAACAGAGAGAACGGATTAGTGCTTGCTAGGAGAGAGGATTTGTGGGGACGGACTGAGTAGAAGGTGGAGGTTAGCAGATGCGAGCTTTTATATATATAATGGGTAAACAGCAGGATCCTGCTGTATAGCAAAGGAACTATGTTCACTGTCCTATGATAAATCATAATGGAGAAGGATATAAAAAAGAATATATGTATTATGTTTTATTATAGTTGATTTACAAAGTTATATTAATTACTCCTGTAAAACAAAGTGATTCAGATATATATGTATATATACATATATATATATATATACATACCTGTATATGGAGAAGGAAATGGCAACCCACTCCAGTATTCTTGACTGGGAAATCCCATGGACAGAGGAGCCTGGTGGGCTACAGTCCATGGGGTCACAAAGAATCAGATATGACTAAGAAACTAAACACACACACATATAGGTATGTATATATGCATATATATATCTGAGTCACCTTGCTATATAGGAGTAATTAATGTAACATTGTAAATCAACTTTAAAAGAATTTTTAAAAACCCAGTAAAGGAAAAGTATGATAATGAGAAATTGCCTCCCCTCTTTCTCAAAGGATTAATAAGAAGATTTGAATTGTAATGAGAAAGACTTGAGCTAACAACTAAAGTGGAGAACTTTAGCAAGGAGAATTATGTGTCAAAATCTTGGTCTTTTGGAGAGGATTTTAATTTTAATGTTTAAAAATGATTGGAAAAGTCCCATCTTATAGGAAATAGATTAGATCCTTCTTAAGCCTCACTCTTCTGATGATGCACCAAAAGAAAAATCTGAGAAACAGTGTTATCTAATGTTTTACTTAGTTATATCAGTTTCAGCTTACAGTCACTGCTTAATATATTTGCATGCATGTATGCATGCATGTACACATGTGTGCATGTGTGTGTGCGCGTACACAAACACACACCACAAAACCAGTCCTACCAAGGAAACAAAATATCTTACATCTGCTAGGCTAGGAGTTGCTATGACAACAGTGTAAGAAATATATGTTTTTTTCTAATTCTAAAATAGCATCGTGTCTATTTACCTTAAAGCACTGTAAAAAATAAGACACAATGCAGTAACTTATTACTAAAAATAGAGTTGTACAAAAAAATAAAATTTTACCACAAACCTCTCAGATTTATACTTCCTTTTCTCCTCTATCATTTTCACTTAGAAAAATCATCCACAAACAGAAATAAACTCTGAGACAAATAATTCTTAATACTTTAACCTGAACAGTAACCAAAAGCTAACCAGTTAAACCACTTCTGTTGTCAAGGGAAACTGCAGTGATCTTTATTTCTTTGGGTAGAGAGCTGATATTAAAATCAAATATAGTTAAAGTTGGCTTTGACTCCTGTATCTGTTATCCTTACATTTAGTTGTTTTTGGCTATGCTGGGTCCCTGGTGCTGCAGGAGGGCTTTCCCTAGTTGTGGTGAGCAGGAGCCACCCTTTGTTGCGATGCATGGACTGCTCATTGTGATTGCTTCTCTTGTTGCAGGGCACAGGTTCTAGGCACGTGGGCTTCTGGAGTGCAGGCCCAGCACTTGTGGCCTATGGGCTTGCTGCTCCATGGCATGTGGGAGCCTTCTGGACCAGGGATCCAACCAGTGTCCCTTGCATTGCAAGGTGGACTGTTAACCACTGGGCCACCAGGGAAGCCCTCTATTATCCTTGACAGTGCCCCGTCCCAATAGGAAACAGGATCCTATTAATAAACAATCCATCAAGTTACTAGGAAAACTTTGCAGTGCCAAATATTTTTGCTGAATGGGAAATTACTACTGGTTTCAATTTTTATCTTTTCATTGTCATTTTATTGTATTCTTTTACAGTGTATTTTCTCCTGAAGCATAGTTGCTTTACAGTGTTGTATTAATTACTCCTGGACAGCAAAATGATTCAGTTATATATATGTGTGTGTCTGTGTACATATGTATATATTCTATTTTTAAAAATTCATTTCCATTTTATGGTTTATCATATGATACTGAATATAGTTCTCTTACTATACAGTAGAATCTTCTGTTTATCCTTTCCATTATAACAGGTTACATCCGCGTAACAACAATCTCTCACGCCTTTCCTCCCCCAATCCCTCCCCCTTGGCAACCATAGACATGCTCTCTATGTCCATGAGTCTGTGTTTCACAAATAGGTTCATGTTCATATAAAATATAATAGCATATGGTATTTGTGTTTCTCTGGCTGTCTTCACTTAGTATGATAATGTCTGGTTGCATCCATGTTGCTGAAAATAGCATTATTTCATTATTTTTTTTATGGCTAAGTACTATTTCATTTTGTGGAAGATACCAAATCTTCTTTATCCATTCATTTGTCCATATTCATTTAGGTTGCTTCCATGTCTTGGCTTTTGTAAATAGTGCTGCTTTGATCATAGGAGTGCATGTATCTTTTCAAATTATAGCTTTATCTAGGTATATGCCCAGGATTGGGATTGCTGGATCATATGTTCTTTCCTGGTTTCTCAGACCGTAAAAAATCTGCCTGCAGTATGGGAGACCCGAGTTTGATCCCTGGGTCAGGAAGATCCCCTGGAGAAGGGAATGGCAACTCACTCCAGTATTCTTGCCTGGAGAATTCCATGGACAGAGGAGCCTGGCAGGCTGCAGTCTATGAAATAGCAAAGAATCAAAAATGACTGAGCGACTAACACACACACACAGAAACTCGAATTTTAGCTTTCTGAGTAATCTTAATACTGTTTTCCATAGTCACTGTACCAATTCACATTCCTACCAACAGTATAAGTAAGACGTTTGCACTTTTCTTCACACCCTCTCCAGCATTTATTATTCGAAGACTTTTTCATGATAGCTGTTCTGACTGATGTGAGTTGGTACCTCATTGCAGTTTTGACTTGCATTCCTCTAATAATTAGAGGTAATGAGCCTCTTTCCATGTACCTATTGGCCATCAGTATGTCTTCTTTGGAGAATTATCTATTTATGTCTTCTGCCCATTTTTTGGCTGGGTTATTTTTTAT
Organism: Odocoileus virginianus; assembly: GCF_023699985.2. Taxonomy (NCBI): domain Eukaryota; kingdom Metazoa; phylum Chordata; class Mammalia; order Artiodactyla; family Cervidae; genus Odocoileus; species Odocoileus virginianus. The sequence goes on from NC_069697.1 coordinate 38,318,899, forward strand.
TGTTGTTATTGAATTATAGGAGTTGTTTGTGTGTTTTAGAAATTAAGCCCTTGTCAGTCGTATCATTTACAAAGACTTTTCTGCCAGTCCATAGATTGTTTTTTAATTTTGCTTATGGTTTCCTTTGCCGTGCAAAAGCTTACAAGTTTGATTAGGTTTCATTTGTTTGTTTTTGCTTTTATTTCTATTATTTTGGGAGACTGACTTAAGAAAACATTGATTTATGTCAGAGAATGTTTTGTCTGTGTTCTCTACCAGAAGTTTTAGGTGTCTTGTCTTGTATTTAACTCTTTAAGCCATTTTGAGTCTGTTTTTGCATGTGGTGTGAGAGTGTGTTCCAAATTCACTGATTTACATATGACTGTCCAACTTTCCCAATACCACTTGCTGAAGAGACTATATTTTTCCCATTGTGTATTCTTGGCTCCTTTATCAAAGATTAATTATCCATAGATAAGTGAGTTTATTTCTGGGCTCTATTCTGTTCCATTGACAGAAAGAAGACAGAGAAGGGGCAAAATGATAAAGAGCCAGAGGGTGAAAATGAAAGGAAGGGAGTAAACGGAAGTATATGGTGGCAAATGTCAGGCGCCTCTGATAGTAGACACTCGTTTCCAGAGAAAAAACTGAGCTAGTGAAAAAAAGTGTTGAGTGCAATCAGAAAAATATATATAGATTTTTCTTCCCAAAGAAAATAGTTGCAATGTTACCAGGTTAAATGCCAGCTCTAAGTTTGTCAGATTAGCCATACTTACTTCTGCAGAGTCTTGGATCAACAAAATTCTATCAATAGTGATTAGGTACTTACATTATTGATAAAATTCTCTCTTAATAAATGTTTGCAAACAGAATTGTGACATGATTGATAATTAGCTACTAAAATGTATTTTCCGTGTAATTAGAACCTTGTCACCAAGAGTGAACTGTCTTTTGCAGCAAGGTCCTTTCAGTGACCTGTCATCTTTCTTATGCCTCATAGTCATGATTTACCAATCTGCAATAAAGCTTATTGATTTATGAGCAGATATAAAAAAAAATCTATTTAAAATCTAAGAAGAATATGAAATTCTATTCCAAAGAAGGGAGAATGACTGCTTTTTTTGCTTTATCATTTGTCATCTTAAACATGTCATTATTCTTTTTTCTTCTTTAAAGTCGTTAACATTGCAGTTCATATTGCCAAATAAAGATTTATAATTCAAAATGAAAATTATTCATTTATTTGTGCTTATTTTTAAGACCAAAATATGCATTGCTAGATGAATGCACCAGTGCTGTCAGCATTGATGTTGAAGGAAAGATATTTCAGGCTGCAAAAGGAGCTGGAATTTCCTTACTTTCTATAACACACAGGCCTTCACTTTGGTAAGTGTTTCCAATGCTCATTTATGATAAATGATTTTTCTTTTTGTTTCTTAAAGAATGATTTTGCTAAACTTTTTACCATAGAGCATAATACATTTCAGTTATTTTCTACCTGCATTTTGGTTAAGGTTAAACTATGCCTAAGAGAGTGAAATCACTCTTAAGCTAAAAGTTGAAGTTCCTGTACTTGATAACATATGACAGAAATTAGAGATCTTTTCCATATGCTTTTAAAAATTGTATTTATTTGTTTTATTTTTGGCTGCACAAGGTCTTTGTTGTTGCACACGGGCTTTCCTTAGTTGCGGCAGGACCTGAGCAGGGGTTACTCTCTAGCTGTGGTGTGCGGACTTCTCATTACCGTGGCTTCTGTTGTTGCAGAGCGTGGGCTCCAAAGCGTGCAGACTTTAGTAGCTGCTGCTGATAAACTCAGCAGTGTGTGCGCCAGCTCTAGAGCACTGCCTCAGTAGTTTTGGCACACAGGTTTAATTGTTCCACAGCATGTGAAATCTTTCTGGATCAGGAATTGGACCAGTGTGCCCTGCATTAGCAGGTGGATTCTTAACCACTAGACAACCAAACAAGTCCCTTCATATACTTTTGAGTAACTCTTTTTAGGTTTTAATTTTTCCAAAACTTTGACCTCCCAATGGGTGGGACCTTACCAACATTAAATTGAAAACTGTGTCAAGGGAAAAATTGGAGTGTGCAAACAAAACTTCTTTTTCCTCCTTTGTTTTAAGAAAAAAATGAACAGACATTTTTTATAAATAATATAAATATTTTTTATAAATAATAGCATTTATTTATAAATAATTTTTATAAATAATATTTTATAAATAATAAATAAAACGTAGTGGATGTTTCTCTTTTTTAAAAAAAGATCACCATTTTTATGACCCCCTTATGTTTTTATTGATTCATCATCACCATAAGAGTCATTAATGCAGATCCAACACCTATTCTATTCCAAGCTTATTTTATTTAAGCCTAATAGCAACTTTATAGAGTATAAGTAGCCTAATTTTCCCCATTATACAGATGAAGAAACTGAGAGCTAGAAAATGAGGAACGTAATTTTCTATGATCATATTCTCTGTACCCTCCTCTATTGCACTACTTATTGTAAGGAACTCAAAAGGTATCTCATGCATGATTCATAAAAAACTTTAATTCTCACTACATTCTACTGTCCACGTTTGCATTTCTGTTTCATCAATCAAAATCTTTTCCTTTGACGTGTTAGTATATAGTGGACTCTAAATGCTATGGCTTCCTATTTCCCAAGGGATAGGCAGGATTCCTCCTCTCTCTCTGACTGGAGCATTCTGTAGCATGTGGCTGATCAGATTTGTACCAAAGCTGTCATTATGTACATGACTTCAAACCTAGGCTAAATAGCAAGCTTTGAATTAATACTTAAAGCATTTCCAGCCCTTTCCCTTATAGAGAATGTTTGCTTTAAGACTGTGAGTAAGTTGAGTGTTCAGTTCAGATCAGATTTTAATTGTTCAAAGTTCTTTGACTCTGAATTCTACTTTTGAGAGGATAACCTGCTTCACACTTTATTTAAACATTCAGATTTTTTATATTTTTCTTTCTCAAAGTTTACGTGAAAATAGAGATTTTCATGAAGTGATCTTTTGTATAGGATTTTGTAGTTTGTCTCTCTGTTGTTAAAAATATTAATCAGCATCTGGAGTGGTAGGACCCTGATTTGCCAGCCTCCCCAAAGGCAGTCTGGATCTAGTCCAGGATGAATTAGAATCCATGTTGATAAGTGATATCTATGACGTTCTCTTGGAGAGAACCAACAGGAACTGATTTAAGACAATTATGACATATGCCTGTGGAGCCAGACTTGTAGAACTCTTGAGTCCTTTCTAACGCAGTCCTGGTGTTTTTCTAACTTCTATCAATGAGTTTATTATGCATTCTTGTCATTTAGTTCCTATTCAAGTAGCCTAAAGTGGTGTTGGAAGCATGTTTAGCTGTCTTTTTTTTTTCCTTCATTTTAGAAAAAAGAGGTTTTTGTTGTTATTGCTTTTAAGACTTTTCTTTAAAAAAAAAGTTTTAAGTTCATAGAAAAATTAAACATACAGAAATATGTCCATACTCTGTCCCTATACATGTATAGCCTCCTCCATGATCAACATCCCCCTCCAGAGTGGTATAATTGTTACAATTGATGAGCCTATATTGACACATTCTTAGCATTCAAAGTCCATAATTTTCATCAGGATTCACTTACTGTTGTGCATTGTATAGGTTTGGACAGATTTATAATTACATGTGTCTACCATTATAGTCATACACAACTGAGCCTGCACACTTTCAGGCTTAGTTCAGTTCATTTTCAGTTCAGTTCAGTTCAGTCGCTCAGTCGTGTCCGACTCTTTGTAACCCCATGGATACAGCTGCATGCCAGATTTCTCTGTCCATCACCAACTCCCGGAGCTTACTCAAACTCATGTCCATCAGGTCAGTGGTGCAATCTAACCATCTCATCCTCTATCATCCCCTTTTCCTCCTGCCTTCATTCTTTCCCAGCATCAGGGTCTTTTCCAATGAGTCAGTTGTTTGTATCAGGAGGCCAAAGTATTGGAGTTTCAGCTTCAGCATCAGTTCAGTTCAGTTCAGTTTAGTCTCTCAGTCGTGTCTGACTCTGCGACCCCATGGACTACAGCACGCCAGGCCTCCCTGTCTATCACCAACTCATGGAGTTTACTCAGACTCGTGTCCAATGAGTTGGTGATGCCATCCAACTGTCTCATCCTCTGTCGTCCCGTTTTCCCACCTTCAATCTTTCCCAGCATCAGGGTCGTTTCAAATGAGTCAATTCTTTGCATCAGGCAGCCAAAGTTTGGAGTTTCAGCTTCAATATCAGTCCTTCCAATGAATATTCAGGATTGGTTTCCTTTAGGATGGACTTGTTGGATCTCCTTGCAGCTCAAGTGACTCGCAAGAATCTTCTTCAACCCCACAGTTCAAAAGCATCAATTTTTCAGTGTTCATCTTTCTTTATAGCCCAACTCACATCCATACATGACTATTGGAAAAACCATAGCTTTGGATACATGGACCTTTGTTGGAAAAATAATGACTCTGCTTTTTAATACAATGTCTAGGTTGGTCATAGTTTTGCTTCCAAGAAGCTAGCATCTCTTAATTTCATGGCTACAGTCACCATCTGCAGTGATTTCGGAGCTGAAAAGAATAAAGTCTCTCATTGTTTTCATTGTTTCCCACATTAATTTGCCATGGATGGATGGCACCAGATGCCATGATCTCCATTTCCTGAATGTTGAGTTTTAAGCCAGATTTTTCACTCTCCTCATTTACTTTCATCAAGAGGCTCTTTAGTTCTTCTTCACATTCTACCATAAGGGTGCTATCATCTGCATATCTGAGGTTATTGATATTTTCCTGGCAACCTTGATTCCAGCTTGTGCTTCATCCAGCCCAGTGTTTTGCATGATGTACTCTACATATAAGTTAAATAAGCAGGGTGACAATACACAGCCTTGACATGTGCTCTTCCAGATTTGTAACCAGTCTATTGTTCCATGTCTAGTTCTAACTGTTGCTTCCTGACCTGCATACAGATTTCTCAGGAGGCAGGTCAGGTGGTCTGGTATTCCCATCTCTTGAAGAATTTCCCACAGTTTGTTGTGACCCACAAGTAAAAGGCTTTGGGTAGTCAATAAAGCAGAAGTAGATGTTTTTCTGGAACTTTCTTGCTTTTTTGATGATCCAATGGATGTTGACAATTTGATCTCTGGTTCCTCTGCCTTTTCTAAATCCAACTTGAACATCTAGAATTTCACAGTTCAGGTAGTTTGAAGCTGGCTTGGAGAATTTTGACCATTACTTTGGTAGCATGTAAGATAAGTGCAATTGTGCATTAGACCTTCCAATGAATATTCAGGACTGATTTCCTTTAGAGTTGACAGGTTTGATCTCCTTGAAGTTCAAGGGACTCTCTAGAGTCATCTCCAACACCACAGTTTAAGAGCATCAATTCTTTGGTGCTCAGCTTTCTTTATAGTTCAGTACTCACATCCATATGTGACTACTGGAAAAACCACAGTTTTGATTAGTTGGACCTTTGTTGGGAAATTAATGTCTCTGCTTTTTAATACACTTTCTAAGTTGGTCATAGCTTTGTTTCCAAGAAGCTAGCATCTTTTAATTTCATGGCTACAGTCACCATCTGCAGTGATTTTGGAGCCAAAATAAATAATAAATTCTCTCACTGTTTCCATTGTTTTCCCATCTATTTGCCATGAATGGATGGCACCAGATGCCATGATCTCTGTTTTCTGAATGTTGAGTTTAAAGCCAGCTTTTTCACTCTCCTCATTCACTTTCATCAAGAGGCTCTTTAGTTCTTCTTTGCTTTCTGCCATAAGGGTGGTATCATCTGCATATCTGAGGTTATTGATATTTCTCCTGGCAATCTTGTTTCCAGCTTGTGCTTCCTCCAGCCCAGCATTTTGCTTGATCATTCTACATATAAGTTAAACGTAAGGGTGGCAATATGTAGCTTGATGTACCCCTTTCCCGATTTGTAACCAGTCTATTGTTCCATGTCCAGTTCTAACTGTTGCCTCTTGACCTGCATACAGATTTCTCAGGAGGCAAGTCAGGTGGTCTGGTATTCCCATCTCTTGAAGAATTTCCCACAGTTTGTTGTGATCCACACAGTCAAAGACTTTGGATAGTCAATAAAGCAGAAGTAGATGTTTTTCTGGAACTCTCTTGCTTTTTCTATGATCCAGCTGATGTTGGCAGTTTGATCTCTGGTTCCTCTGCCTTTTCTAAACCCAGCTTGAACATCTAGAAGTCACATTTCATATACTGTTGAAGCCTGGCTTGGAGAATTTTGAGCATTATTTTGCTAACATGTGAGATGAGTTCAATTGTGCGGTAGTTTGAGCATTCTTTGACATTGCCTTTCTTTGGGATTGGGATGAAAACTGACCTTTTCCATTCCTGTGGCCATTGCTGAGTTTTCCAAATTTGCTATCATATTGAGTGTAGCACTTTCACAGCATCACCTTTTAGCATTTGAAATAGCTCATAGGGGACTGGACTGCAAAAGTAGGAAGTCAAGAGATACTTGAGGTAGCAGTCCAGTTTGGCCTTGGAGTACAAAATGAAGCAGGGCAAAGGCTAACGTACCAAGAGAATGCACTGGTCATAGCAAACACCCTCTTCCAACAACACAAGAGAAGACTCTACACATGGACATCACCAGATGGTCAATACTGAAATCAGATTGATTATATTCTTTTCAGGCAAAGATGGAGAAGCTCTATACAGTCAGCAAAAACAAGACCGGGAGCTGACTGTGGCTCAGATCATGAACTTCTTGTTGTCAAATTCAGATGTAAATTGAAGAAAGTAGGGAAAACCACTAGACCAATCAGGTGTGACCTAAATCAAATCCCTTACAATTATACAATGGAAGTGAGAAATAGATTCAAGGGATTAGATCTGATAGACAGAGTGCCTGAAGAACTATGGAAGTTCAAGGTATTGTACAGAAGTCAGGGATCAAGACCATCCCCAAGAAAAAGTAATGCAAAAAGGCAAAATGGTTGTCAGAGAGGATCTTACAAATAGCTGAGAAAAGAAGAGAAGCTAAAGGCAAAGGAGAAAAGGAAAGATATACCCATTTCATTGCAGAGTTCCAAAGAATAGCAAGGAGAGATAAGAAAGCTTTCTTCAGTGATCAATGCAAAGAAAGAGAGGAAAACAATAGAATGGGAAAGACTAGAGGTCTCTCCAAGAAAATTAGAGATACCAAGGGAATATTTCATGCAAAGATGGGCACGATAAAAGACAGAAATGGTATGGACCTAACAGAAACCTAACAGAAGATATTAAGAAGACATGGCAAGAATACACAGATGAACTATACAGAAAAGATCTTAATGACCCAGATAATCATGATGGTGTGATCACTCGCCTAGATCCAAACATCCTAGAATGTGAAGTCAAGTGGGCCTTAGGAAGCATCACAATGAACAAAGCTAGTGGAGGTGATGACATTCCAGCTGACTGTTTTAAGTCCTAAAAGATGATGCTGTGAAAGTGCTGCATTCAATATGTCCTCAGATTTGGAAAATGCATCCTTATAGTATTATACAGAGTATTTGATTGCTCTAAAAATCCTCTGTGCTCTGCCATTTTATTCCTCTCCTCAACCCATGGATCATGAGTTCCAATCCCACAACTTCATGACAAATAGAAGGGGAAAAAGTGGAAGCAGAATAGATTTTATTTTCTTGGGCTCCAAATCACTGCAGACGGTGACTGCCACCATGAAATTAAAATACCTTTGCTCCTTGGAAGGAAAGCTATTACAAATCTAGACAGTGTATTAAAAATTAGAGATATCACTTTGCCAACAAAGGTCCATCTAGTCAAAGCTCTGGTTTTTCTAGTAGTTATGTATGGATGTGAGAGTTGGACCACAAAGAAGTCTGAGCACTGAAGAATTGATGCTTTGAATTGTGGTGCTGGAGAATTTTCTTGAGATCCCTTAGGCTGCAAAATGATCAAACCAGTCAATCCTGAAGGAAATCAACCCTGAATATTCATTGGAAGGACTGAAGCTGAAACTGAAATTCTAACATTTTATTCACCTGATGCGAGGAACCAACTCACTAGAAAAGACCCTGATGCTGGGAAAGATTGAGGACAGGAGGAGAAGGGGACCACAAAGAATGAGACGGTTGGATAGCATCACTGACTCAATGGTCATGGGTTGGAGCAAACTCTGGAGATAGTGTAGGACAGTGAAGCCCAGTGCACTGCAGTCCATGGGGTTGCAAAGAGTTGGACACAACTTAGAGACTGAACAACAATAACGTCAACCCCAGAAACCACTCATCTTTAATGTGTCCACGGTTTTTCCTTTCCCAAAATATCAGGTACCTGGAACCGTACAATATGTAGCCTTTTCAGATTGGTTTCTTTAACTTAGTGATAATCATTTGTTTCCTCCATGTCTTTTCACAGCTGATACCTCATTTCTTTTTAGTGTTAAATAATATTTCATTGTTTCCATGTACACAGTTTGTTTATCCATTCACCTACTGAAGATAGGCTTGGTTGCCTCCAAGTGTTAGCCATTATGAATAAAGATGTCATAAACATTCATATACAGGTTTTTGTGTGGATATGCATTTTCTCAAGTCCTTTAAGTAAATATCAAGAAGTGAAGTTACCGGATCGTACTGGTAAGAGTATGTTTAGTTTCGTTAGAAACTACAAAACTATTCCAAAACAGCTATACCATTTTTCATTTCCAGTAGCAATGAAAGCCCCTGGAGAAGGAAATGGCAACCCACTCCAGTGTCCTTGCCTGGAGAATCCCATGGACAAAGGAGCCTAGCAGGCTATAGTCCATGGGTTTGCAAGAGTTGGACACAACTTAGCAACTAAACCACCAAAAAACAATGAAAGAGAGTTCCTGTTGGTCCACAGCTTTATCAGCTTTTGAAGATGTCAGTGTTCTGAATTTTGGCCATTTCAAATGCTGTGTAGTAGACAAATTTTTAAATAAATAATAAAATCTAATTTCATATTTTCTAACCAAAAAACAAACAAACATGCTTTTAATTGTAGCTACCCATAGTGTATTTCCCTATAAACTAATAATCATGTTAGTTCTGATTTATGAACTGTTTAGTCATTTTAGGTTATAGAAATCTATCATTTCTGATTATCCTTTCTTCCTACATGAAATCCTTATTTTTCCTGAAAAGATTTCAGAAGAGGAAAAATATGTATTATATTTTCCTCCATACAACAAATGGGTAATTTGTTGATTGTAAAGAGTAAAATCAATACTGTATCTGAAGACACCAAAAATTATAGAAGCTTATTAAATTATGTGATTCCTGAATAAATTACAATTTTCTAATTACCACTATCCAATGCTTTATCTTATTTGTACAGAAAGTCTGCAGATTATTTCCAGTAAGCCTGTGTTAAAATAGTTTTTTTTTTTTTTTAATTTCCTCTGACTATTTCTTCCTGGTTCAGTTTTGGAAAGTTATACTTTTCTAAGAACTTGTCCATTTCTTCCAAGCTGTCCATTTTATTGGCATAGAGCTGCTGGTAGTAGTCTCTTATGATCCTTTGTATTTCAGTGTTGTCTGTTGTGATCTCTCCATTTTCATTTCTAATTTTGTTAATTTGGTTCTTCTCCCTTTGTTTCTTAATGAGTGTTGCTAATGGTTTGTCAATTTTGTTTATTTTTTAAAAATAAACCCTGAAACAGTATTTTAGCACAAATATAGAACATAGGTCATGAAACACCGACATAGTTTCTTCCCCCGGGTAGAAACCAAATAATGTTGTAGGACTGGAATGATGAGCCAAACCTTCAATCTACACTGAAAGTGGAAGTTGCTCAAGATCTGAACTACTGCATTCTGAAATTGCTCCTGGTTGAAGATTCACGATTAAGAAAGTCCAAGAGAAGTTGACAATGAAATAAACAAAATGATATTTTTTTCTATTAATTCTCTTTCCTGTATCACCATCCTTCTTTTGTTTTTCCATTACTTTTGTTTTAGCTCTCATATTTTAATAGGAATATTGTCATTTAAAAAAAATTTCCCTTGATGTAGGAACACATTGTTTTAAATTTAATTTTTGTAAGGTCCCACCTGTTGGGAGGTCAAATTTTTGGAAAAGTTGAAACCCTAAAGATAGTTACTGAAAAGTATATGGAAAAGATTAATGTCTGTCATATGATATCAAATATATGAACATAAGCCTTCAGCTTAAGAGTGATATTTACCCTTTAAGACATAGTTTAATTTAGTTTAGTTTCCCCCATCTTAATGATAAAACCATCCAATCAAAATGTAATAAAACCCAAATTTCTATTAATTGATAAATAGACAAAATGTATAATACCATACAATGGAATATTATTCAGCCATAAAAATGAAGTACTAATACTACACTTAGAACTTTTAGGTCATTTGTTGGGTGGAAGAAGTCAGTAACAAAAAGCCATGTTTTGTATGAATCTGTATGTATGAAATATCCAGAATAGACAAATCTGCAGAGAGGAGCTTGGTAGTAGGCAGGAACTGGGCAGCAGAAGAAATGGAGGTGGATTGCTAATGGGTATGAGGTTTCTTTTGGGAATGAAGAAAATATTCTGGAATTGGATAGTGCTGATGGTTGCATGAGGTTGTGACTATACCAAAAATCACTGAGTTTTACATTCTGAAAGAATGAATTTATAATATATGAATCATATTGCAATTTTAGAAAGGAGGGTAAAGGGACCTGATATATCCACACTGATCATAGCAACTAATAACAATGAGAACTTAAAAGAAATCAAGAAGTGAGAAAACATGTAAGGTAAAGCCATAAAAACTGAGAACAAATAAGAACATGTGCCACTTCAGCATAGTGACAAGATGCAGTGGCTCAGCCATGTGAGGCCAGATCTGCCAGGACTACCTCCTCTAAACATACACCCCACACTTCCCAAAGATTGGTAACCTTAACTTTCACTTAGGAAAAGGTTGTTTACCTCCTGTCTCATCAGTAAAAATCATCTCTATACCTCTCTAAAATACCTAGTTATGAACTTGAACCATGAGAAAAAGAGAGCAAATTATATGAAAGCATAAAACTGGCTTTAGAGGATTTCCATAAATTCATTTTTTTAAAAATTTTAAAACTTTGATTTTTGAGAAATTTTTATGTTGACTAACTCATTCCCAAAGGATAGTGTATTTCCTTTATTCTTCTTAGTTATTTTCTTAATAACCTTTAAAATTTTTACTTTCTTGCCTCTGCTTCCTGTACTTATTCCCATTCTAGTTCAGTTCAGTTTAGTCACTCAGTCATGTCCAACTCTTTGTGACCCCATGGACTGCAGCACGCCAGGCTTCCCTGTCCATCACCAAGTCCCAGAGTTTACTTAAACTCATGTGCATCAAGTTGGTGATGTCATCCAATCATCTCATCCTCTGTCGTTCCCTCCTCCTCCCACCTTCAATCTTTCCCAGCATCAGGGTCTTTTCCAATGAGTCTGTTCTTCACATCAGGTGGCCAAAGGATTGGAGTTTCAGCTTCAACATCAGTCCTTCCAATGAACAGCCAGGACTGATCTCCTTTAGGATGGACTGGCTGGATCCCCTTGCAGTCCAAGGGACTCTCAAGAATCTTTTCCAACACCACAGTTCAAAAGCATCAATTCTTCGGCACTCAGCTTTCTTTACAGTCCAACTCTCTTTGTAGTCCAACTCTCATATCCTTACATGACTTCTGGAAAAACCATAGCTTTGACTAGATGGACCTTTGTCAGCAAAGTAATATCTCTGTTTTTTAATGCACTGTCTAGATTGGTGATAACTTTTCTTCCAAGGGGCAAACATCTTTTAATATCATGGCTGCAGTCACCATCTGCAGTGATTTTGGCGCCCCCCAAAATAAAGTCTCACTGTTTCCATTGTTTCCCCGTCTATTTGCCATGTAGTGATGGGACTGGATGCCATGATCTTAGTTTTCTGAATGTTGAGTTTTAAGCCAACTTTTTTCACTCTCCTCTTTCACTTTCATCAAAAGGCTCTTTAGTTCTTCTTCACTTTCTAAGTATTTTATATTTATTCAGGAACTATACTAGGTTATGAATATAAATAATTGTAATAGTATGTCTTCCTTTGCAATTCACATATATTCAGAATATAAAATAAACAATACAAACAATAGAATTTCCTAGAGACTAATGATTTTGGGAGTGAAAACAATCATAATATTTTACCTCTTGAGGGATTCTTGAAAATCAAATGTAAAATAGACACCTTACTTAAAATTTGCCTTTGAATATCTATTAGAATGATAAATCTGTAAGTAAAATGGCTTTTTGTAATTATTGCTAATAATATGATTTCATTTTGATTACGCAGGAAATACCACACTCATTTATTACAGTTTGATGGTGAAGGAGGTTGGCGCTTTGAACAACTGGATAGTGCTATTCGTTTAACACTAAGTGAAGAAAAACAAAAGCTAGAATCTCAGCTAGCCGGAATTCCCAAAATGCAGCAGAGACTCAATGAACTATGTAAAATTTTGGGAGAAGACTCAGTGCTGAAAACAATAAAAAATGAAGATGAAACATCCTAATTTATTCTGATATGTTTTAAATGTTAATTTTTAGTTAAAGGCTCAGAGACATTGTTACAGTTCATGCATTGCATTAAGCTAAGCCCAGAGGGGAAAAAGGTAGCAAGAAATGTTTTATAAGATTTTAGCATCAAGGAAATATATGAGCTGACTTTTCAGAAGAAAATAAACAAATACATATGTAAGATTAGTCATTATGGCTTATACTAATTCCTAATGAAAGACTAATTCACATGTAAAACAGGATTTTCTAGGTGAGTTAGCAAATTTGCTGTGTGTATATGATGTGTCTGAAATTCTTAACATGAGACCTATCTTGAGGATGGACAACTTAAGAACAATATTTGGGTTGAAACCATGTGCATAAAATTAGAAGTTTGAGTAATATTTTTGTCCATTTATGGTTGTTAGATTTAACAGCTAAAATTTATGGTTCCTTTATTGATAGTGGTCAACTAAACCTGTGTACACAATAGTTTGATAATTTCAACATGAAAAAATTCTTTTAATGACAGTGGTTGAAAGAAAGAAGCATGGCTTTGCTTCTTTTATATGTAAAAAATATCCTGTTTTTAATTTTAAATTTTGAGCATCTCAATGTGGGCACGTAACAAGTTCATTTTAATGAGAATCTTATGTATTTGTTAATAAACTTTTTCATTTTAAAAAGAGAATTGCCACTATAGAAAAGGAGTATCCAAACAATGTTTGTCTCAGCCTATTACTTTACTTGAAAGGATTATTTATTGAAAATTCTGTCCAGAAATACTTAGCTTGTTTTTACATTCAAAGAGTCCACCACATTTTAAAAATAGCAGTGCTATAAGAATAGAGAGATTTTCAAAATCAGAGTCATAATATACATAGAAATAGTACTTTATAATTTGCAATTTATAATAATGTAATTTACAATCCTCATTTACATCATTTCATTTTAATCCTTATGGCAAACTTTTGAGGCAGATATTATTTTTCCTAGTTTGCTTTTGAGAAAATTGACACTCATATTTGCCCTAATCATGCAGATTTATTTAAGGGCAAATCCCAGGCTCAAATAAAGTTTTCCTATTTCCCTGGTTCAGTGCTATTTTCACTATTATCCTTGAAATTCAACTGGGATGTAATAGCAATAAAAGATGAGATGTTGTAAAAAGAATACATTTAGTAATGCTAGTATTGTCATTATTTGATTATTGTCTGTAAATTATGGAAATTAAGTATAAAATGGAAAGGTCGTTGGTCTGTGGCTTAAAATGGGGCAGGAATATCAGAAAAATCTTTCAACAACTATGCACTCTTATTCAATATTAATGTACCACTACACACAGCAACCAAAAGGGGAACTGTTATGTCAATTTAATGTTTTTTTAACATAATGAGAAATAATCTGTATGAAATAGTCTTATGAGGTAAATCTTACATATTCAATTGCCCTGAAGTTAATATGAAAACCAGGACTACCATTTTAATCTCTACTGCCTGTGTGGCCATTGATAGGCCAGGAAAAATGGAAATACTCAATTGTTAGTGGTTTAGGATTTCATTTGCTTAGTTAGACACAGCCATTATAGCTGCTAAATCAGTGACCCTCAGACTTTTTCAACTGGTAGAAGACCTGGATGTCATTCATGATGCCTGTAATAGAACGCCATAACATGTCACATTTTCAGTTCTTTGATGCTGACATTTTAAATGATCAATAAATGTAACCACCTTACTTGAAACAATGTAATATAAAAATCAAAACCAGTGCATCTGTTTTTCTGTTAGTATCCTTAACTACTCATTTATTCATTTGTCAGTGACTACTACTTCCTATTAGAAAAGCGAGGCAGGCATCAAAGGTTTTATAAAAAATGTATGGAACTAAAACTTGAGAAATATTATTCATTTATCTAAATTATGTATTAGTAGTCATCCAGTTTATACCACTGTAGGGAAAGTCTGGGGTGGTTATCTGAAGTTAATTTTTAATGGTAGAAGAAAATGAAAACTTCTTATTTGAAATATGTGCATAATTTTTATGCCTTAATTTTCTTAATTTGAAAATAAATCATTTAGGAAAACATATATTGTGTTTGAAATTTTGAAAAGAATGCCAAAGCAAATATTAGATTTTTAATTAGCCCTTATTTAATATATCCTACCAACTGGCTGAAGTAAAGAACTCATAATTTATAATGTACAGGATTCAAGGATTTTTAAAATTCTGTATTAAAAGCTGTACACATTGCAGTTTAAATGTTAAGAGTTCTAAAAGAAACATATTTTGCATGCACATTTTGTGTCCATTTATTTTCTGAATTTTCTTTCAGGACCAATATCCCCTAACTTGGAGGGGAAAAAACTATAATTTGAATTTCTATTTTTGTTTCATTTAAGTGTTTACAAAATGGTCCAATGAGTATACCATGTTTTACTATTCTTATAGTTAAATTTTGCATAAAATGTGAGTAGATTGATAAATAAAATAGCCACCTTTGAATATAGCATCCTTGAATATAGCCGTCTTTGAATTATAGGTGAGGAATGGAAAAAGAAGGATATTTCCATTTTCAAACGAATCTATTTGCCCAAATTATTTTGACATCTTTTTTATTTTGCTTTGATCAAAAAAACCCTGAGTTTATAGAGATTGATTTTTAAATGTGTTGTTTTTGGTTAACTTATAAACTTGGAAAGTAAGTTGCATTCTATGAAAATGTTGCATTATATTTCTACAGCATGTAATGTTACGCCAAGCATGAGTCTAAAATAGTATGTGTTCTTGTAAACAAGATCATGTGTGAAAATCTCTCTTCATTAATCTCAAGGAGAATAATATATCTTGAAATTCAATGGGAGTTTACATTTGTTTCTGATAGGAATGGTTTTCCCCTGATAATAGTTTAGTTTTTGTGTCAAATTTTGTCCTTCTAGTAAAGGTATAAATGACCATGTTAATTTTGTTTTGAGACTTTGATTCCAAGTATAATTTCATATTTGGCAATAGTCTTAGCCTATTTTAATAGTTTTTAATCTATTTGGAATAGTTTTTTGACTCAATAAGCCTAGAAAAGTTTGTTACATATTGGAACCCCTTTCCAGAGAATGCTACATATTTCTGAAATATGCATAAAGTGGTAATTGCTTTTATTAAAAGAGCTGTCTTTGATATAACTACTTTATGGAAAAATTATATTCATTTAGAAGTGTGAAATACTTTCACATAGCTCAGAGTATTTACAAGTCATATGATGTAGGTATGATTAAGAGGTATGATTTAGGTATAATTAAGAGTTATACTTGCAGCGTTTGCCACATGAGAGCTTTCAGATGGATGTAGAGAATATTTTCATTAAAAGCAAATTCCTTCTTCAGAATTGCTGATGCCTTTCCTGATTACCAAGTACAAAAGGCTTTGTAGTTTTTGTTGTGAAATTTTCAAAACCAATTATCAACACTTATAAGCAAGCATTGTATAGTAGGGGTTGTACTAATGAAAGCAAATGAGAAAAATTTCTTAATGGTAAAAATCACTATGTGGTTACTTAAAGCTACAATGTGGCTATGGTGTGAACACACTGTAATATAGTCTTCATTCCATACACAGTTATTTGAGCTCAACATTACTTGTGAGTTCCTAAATTATCATAGAAAATCTTGACTAATCAAAGGAATTACAGATCATTCCAGTAATAGAAAATATCCTATTTCTATATTGTAAATGACTCTGTTGAGTGTTTTCATACACTTCAGTTACAAGTTATATGATGCACCATGCACAATAGTCACCAAATAGCTGTTTAAATATTTATTTTCTTTATTAATTCAACATATTTATTTATTAAGTACCAACATATGCCAGACACTGTGCTAGGCTCTAGGAATAAATAAAATATGGTCCCTGTCCCAAGAAGCTTGCAGTCCATTGAAAATTAGGAAAATGAGAACCATCATTCAGAGAAGAATTCAATAGATACTATTTATATTATTTATCATGTAGACACAAGGGCTTCCCAGATGGCTCAGTGGTAAAGAATCTGTACGCCAATGCACAAGATACAGGAGATGAAGGTTCCACCGTTGGGTCAGGAAGATCCCGTGGAGAAGGAAATAGTAACCCACTCCAGTATTCTTGCCTGGGATAATCCCATGGACAGAAGAGCCTGGCAGGCTGCAGTCCATGGGGTCGCAGAGAGTCAGACATGACTGGGAACAAAGGCATTACATGTAGGCAGAGAACACTGCATATACATTGACTCATTAAATCTTTACAAAACTCTAATTTAATAAAAGAAGAAAGTGAGAACGGAAGTTAAGCGATTCATCCAACCAGATGCAGCTATTACACTGTAGAGCTGAAGTTTGAGCCTAGAAATAATCTGATTACCAAACCTTTGCAACTCCCCATTGCCTTCCTTTTAATTAGTTTAGGTCACTTTTCATTATTACAGTTTTTAACTCTAAAGTTGTTGTATATTTTTTAACTGGCTCAGGGTTTCTGGTTAAGCTAAAAGAAGCATTTGTTTTCCTCTAAAAAGGAAATTTGTCACACAAATTATATTTTTCCTTGTTTTTATTGTAAATGATAGATATATGGTCCTATGGAAGAAGGAGCACAAAAGGCAAGTTTTCAAATATTTTGAGGAAGAAATTCCAAACTGATGAACATTTATTAATTCAGTAAATGATGACACATTCAAGGTCAGTTACCATGCTAGGGATTCAGAAGTGAAGGAGGCAAACCTCATCCCAGCCCTCATGAAACCTATTAGTACATCAACACTAAACAACTTATCCTTCTTAGATGTGTTTCCATCTGAACAGTATGTTTGTTTTATAGAGTTTTCTTAAATTATTGTATTTCTTGCCTAAGTCCACTCTCTTGCAATATTTAAGCAATAAGCATTTTTTGGCAGCAGGATTCCCTTGATAATACACGTAAGGGCTTTATAACCCTCATACTAAATGACAAGGTCTGATAAAACCAGTCTGTAGGACTATATCATCTTTCACCAGTAGGTGCTCCCATACATTTAACTTGTCTTGAAACCTGAGAAATAGGAGCTTCTCAAGTTCAAATCATGTAAAGTGAGCCAGTTTTGCACAATGAAAAGCATCTCTCTTGTGTTAACACAAAACGCAGGTAACTATAGCAAAAAAGTTCTAAAAGGCAAAAAACAAAACAAAAACAACCAAAAAATTTCTGGTAATTATAAAAGCAAATAGAGAAGGATTCCAGAATGAAACACATCTGAAATTACATATGCTTTATCTCACTACTGAAGTCCTAATGCAGGTGATATAGTGATAAAGTATTTACTTTGTGTATTTTTATGTAATTTAACATCTGTAAAATAGAAAATACATCAAGAAACAAATGTTAAACACTCAATAATAATCACTTGGCTCTATCATTTAATTGTAATTTAATCTGTATAAAAGAGATAATCATATATCCAAAATATTATTTAATTTTACATATTAAATATATTGAACTGAATAATTAAAATATATTGGGTCTAGAGATTATGCAAATATATAAAGCAAGAAAAGTTACACTAGAAAAGTGTCCAAGAGCTCACACAAGGATGGGGCAAATGAGGTCCTATAATCAGATGGCATCTTACTGGGGAAGTAATGGGACCTTTAGTAACACACAAATATTGATAAAACAAGAGGAATAAAGACTGATGAAACAATAATCAACATCCCCTTGTTTAGGATAGCTTATTGATCAATATGGGAAAAATTTCCTAGATATATACAAGTGGGATTTAGATGAATAAGGTTAATGTAGATCCAAGCAGATATGTATATTTTCCTGCCATGTAATATGCACACACACACACGCCCATGCACACTCACACATACACACCCCTTAGAAGTTTAATACAAAAGTAGCATAACAACTTTGAATACTTAACTGAAGATTTTTTTTACTGTGATGAAAACATTTACTATCTTAGCCATTTTCAAATGTACTTCTCAGTAGCATTAACTACATTCACATTGCTGTTAAGTAGATTTCTAGGATTTTTTTCATGTTATCAGTATGACATTTTATATCCTTGAAACAATAGCTCCTCTTTCTCCCTCTCCCTAACTAACCCCTGGTAACTATCATTCTACTTTCATGAATTTGCCAGTGTTAAATACATCATTTAAGTAGAATCACACAGAATTTGTCTTTTTTAAATGGCTTATTTCATTTAGTATGACATCCTCATTCAGTGAAGGCTGAATAATATTCCATTGTATGTATATACCACACTTCATTCATCTTTTCATCTAATGAAAGAGTAGATTGCTTATTTCTCTTGGTTAGTACTGCTATGAACATGGGTGTGAAATATCTCTAGATCCTGCTTTCAAGTCTTTTGGATATATAGCCAGGAGTGAGACTGTTGTTTCATATGGTAGTTCTGTTTTTAACTTTTGAGAAACCTCCATCATATATTCCATAGTGGCTGTACCCATTTACATTCCCACCAACAATACAGGGTGTTCCCTTTTCTCCACATCCTAATCAACACTTGCTACCGCTTGTCGTTTTGGTAACAGTTATTCTTACAGATGTAAAGTTGGGTGTCATTTGTGATTTTGATTTGCATGTCTCTGATTATTAGTGATGCTGAGCATTTTCTCATATGCTTCTTGGTCATTTGTATATCTTCTTTGGAGAAATATCTATTCAAATACTTTGCCTGAAGAATTTTTAAATTAAAACTTGTTTCAAGACGTTGAAGACCACAGTCTGCTTCCTTTACTTCCAAGAAGCTGTCTCCCCTACCCCTTCTCCATTCTTCTGCACCTAATTCCCTTGGCTGAACATGGCAGGTGTTCCCTTTTATTTCTTCTCTTATTCATTTTCTTTTCTCAAACCTGAAATGTCTTTATTTCACCATCTTCATCTACCAAAACTCTAAGGATGCCTTAAATTCTTTCCAGGTATACATAATTCTTTTTTTAATACTTACAGAGCTCTCTATTTAAAATCCTGTCATCACATTTATTGCATGCTAACTTTTATTATCTATGTGTGTACCTTTCTTCTTTATTCATTCAATCACTTATTCATTTGTCTCATAATCTAAAACAACTCCCCAACCAGTTCCTCTCTATCACATCAGTCAGTTTTATTTATATAACTTGTTTCTCCATTTATTTGTCATTTGTTCCTCTCTGTCTACTACCTTTGCCCTCTTTAGACTGTAAATTGTGGGCCAGGAATCTTTGCTTGTATTATTTATTGCAATATTCATAGTGCCACAACTTGATGAACATGAGTTTGAGCAAACTCCAGGAGACAGTGAGAGACAGGGAAACCTGGTGCATTGCAGTCCTTGGGGTCACAAATACCTGGACACAACTGAGTGGCTGAACAACAGCGTAGTACCTATAACAATACATGGCATATGGAAGACATTTACAAAGTATTTGTTCGGTAGGTTCATAAATGGATGAGTAAACAAATGAATAAAAAATGTTGCAAAAGAACAAGTATATGCATGAAAGAATCAAATGAATTAATGAGAATGAGTGAAATCACTGAGAAAGATATGAAAAGAAGGGCACTCTCTCCTTCATATCCTTGTAAATGAAACCCAAACTGTTAGGTAAAAATATAATGTGTATTCTTGTTTTTCTCTGTTGAAAACAATTGAGCATCTTGAGACTTCACAATATTTACTTCACCCACCTTCTTTCCTTTTCTCTAGAGTAAGTTAAGAAGTAATAAACTGGTCTCAATCTTCCTACAGGATGCTGCATATAAAAGTTCTACAAACATTTCTTCTAATTCACTGATTCAGTAAAAGTTAGATATCACATTAACTGTCTAATTGGATCACCTAGCTCTATGGTTTCTTTCTTTCTGAGCTATCATAAATGTATATTCTTCCTCTTTCTACTTCTCTGGGTAGGTCTACCCCTCAAACAGGTAGAATAGACCCAGAAATTTGTAGATCCTATAGTCTCATTATTATCAATCCCAATGACCATGAGGTCTTTCTTCAAATCAGAGACATGAATTGACTTTTACTTTCTTCAATGTTTACATAAAATTCAGTGGCAACTGAACATTTTAATGACCACTAGACTCCTAATGGTAAGAACAAAAGGGTGAATTTATAGCAGAAAGCAGTTCAATTCCAATCCATAACAGAGTCTATTAGAATGTAGCACTTCTTATTGCCTCACCACAAACCTAAGGCATAGACTGTCTTGGGCAATGATGAGCAAAAGGAGCAAGACTCTATGGGGCCCAGTTCAGTTCAATCGCTCAATAGTGTCTGACTCTTTGCAACCCCATGGACTGCAGCACACCAGGCCTCCCTGTCCATCACCAACTCCCGGAGCTTGTTCAAACTCATGTCCAATAAGTTGGTGATACCATTCAATCATCTTGTCCTCTGCCATCCCCTTTTCCTCCCAGCTTCAATCTTACCAGCATCAGGGTCTTTTCCAATGAGTCAGTTCTTCGCATCAGGTGGCCAAAGTATTGGAGTTTCAGCTTCAGCATCAGTCCTTCCAATGGAATATTCAGGACTGATTTTCTTTAGGATGGACTGATTCGATCTCCTTGCAGTCCAAGGGACTCTCAAGAGTCTTCTCCAACACCACAGTTAAAAGCATCAATTCTTTGGTGCTCAGCTTTCTTTATATCCACTCTTACATCCATACATAACTACTGGAAAAACCATAGGTTTGACTAGACAGACCTTGGTTGGCAAAGTAATGTCTCTGCTTTTTAATATGCTATCTAGGTTGGTCATAACTTTTCTTCCAAGTAGCAAGCGGATTGAATTACATGGCTGCAGTCACTATCTCCAGTGATTTTGGAGCCCAAGAAAATAAAGTCTTTCACTGTTTCCATTGTTTCTCCATTTATTTGTCATGAAGTGGTGGGGCCAGATGCCATGATTGCCATTTTCTGAATGTTGAGTTTTAAGCCAACTTTTCCCACTCTGCTCTTTCACTTTCATCAAGAAGCTCTTTACCTTTCTTCGCTTTCTGCCATAAGGGTGGTGTCATCTGCATATCTGAGGTTATTGATATTTCTCCCACAATCTTGATTCCAGCTTATGCTTCATCCAGCCCAGTGTTTTGCATGATGTACTCTGCATATAGGTAAATAATCAAGGTGAAAATCTATAGCCTTGCCATAGCTCATCCTGATTTATAACCAGTCCAATTTGTTCCATGTCCAATTCTAACTGTTGCTTCCTGACCTGCATACTGATTTCTCAGCAGGCAGGTCAGGTGGTCTGGTATTCCCATCTTTTGTAGAATTTCCCACAGTTTGTTGTGATCCACATAGTCAAAGACTTTGGTATAGTCAATAAAGCAGAAGTAGATGTTTTTCTGGAACTCTCTTGCTTTTTTGATGCTTCAACGAATGTTGGCAATTTGATCTCAGGTTCCTCTGCCTTTTTAAAATACAGATTGAACATCTGGAAGTTCCCAGTTCACATACTTTTGAAGCCTGGCTTGGAGAATTTTGAGCATTACTTTGCTAGCATGTGAGATGAGTGCAATTGTTTGGTAGTTTGAACATTGTTTGACATCGTCTTTCTTTGGGATTGGATTAAAACTGACATTTTCCAGTCCTGTGGCCTCTGCTGTGTCTTCAAAATTTGCTGGCATATTGAGTGCAGCACTTTCACAGTATCATCTTTTAAGATTTGAAATGGCTCAACTGGAATTCCTTCACCTCCACTAGCTTTGTTCATAGTGATACTTCCTAAGGCCCACTTGACTTTGGATTCCAGATGTCTGGCTCTAGGTGAGTGATCACACCATTGTGATTATCTGGATCATGAAGATCTTTTTTGTACAGTTCTTCTGTGTATTCTTGCCACCTCTTCTTAGTATCTTCTGCTTCTGTTAGGCCCCTACCATTTCTGTCCTTTATTGTGCCCATCTTTGCATGAAATGTTCCCTTGGTATTTCTATTTTTTTTTTTTTGAAGTGATCTCTAGTCTTCCCCATTCTATTATTTTCCTCTGTTTCTTTGCATTGATCACTGAGGAAGCCTTTCTTATCACTCCTTGCTATTCTTTGGAACTCTGCTTTCAAATGGGTATATCTTTCCTTTTCTCCTTTGCCTTTCACTTCTCTTCTTTTCTCAGCTATATGTAAGTCCTCCTCTGACAATCATTTTGCCTTTTTGCATTTCTTTTCCTTGGGGATGGTCTTGATCCCTGCATCCTGTACAATGTCTCAGACCTCCATCCATGGTTCTTCAAGCACTTTGTCTATAAGATCTAATTCCTTGAATCTATATCTCACTTCCACTATATAATCATAAAGGATTTGATTTAGGTCATAGCTGAATGGTCTAGTGGTTTACTCTACTTTCTTCAATATAAGTCTGAATTTGGCAATATGGAATTCATGATCTGAGCCACAGTCAGCTCCCAATCTTGTTTTTTGCTGACTGTATAGTGCTTCTCCATCTTTACCTGCAAAGAATATAATCAATCTGATTTCAGTATTGATCATCTGGTGATGTCCATGTGTAGAGTCTTCTCTTGTGTTGTTGGAAAAGGGTGTTTGCTATGACCAGTGCGTTCTCCCGGTAAAACTCTATTAGCCTTTGTCCTGCTTCATTCTGTACTCCAAGGCCAAATTTGCCTGTTACTCCAGGGATCTCTTGACTTCCTACTTTTGCATTCCATCCCCTATAATGAAAAGAACTAGCATCTTTTTTTGGTGTTAGTTCTAGAAGGTCTTGTAGGTCTTCATAGAACCATTCAACTTCAGCTTCTTCAGCATTACTGGTTGGGGCATAGACTTGGATTACCGTGATTTTGAGTTGTTTACCTTGGAAACGAGCAGAGATCCTTCTGTCGTTTTTAAGATCGCATCCAAGACTGCATTTTGGACTCTTGTTGACTCTGATGCTTACTCGATTTCTTCTTAGTGGTTTTTGCCCACAGTAGTAGATATAACGGTCATCTGAGTTAAATTCACCCATTCCAGTCCATTTTAGTTTACTGATTCCTAAAATGTCAATATTCATTCTTGCCATCTCCTGTTTGACCACTTCCAATTTGCCTTGATTCATGGACCTAACATTCCAGGTTCCCATGAAATATTGCTCTTGACAGCATCAGACTTTACTTCCATCACCAGTCACATCCACAACTGGGTGTTGTTTTTGCTTTGGCTCCATCTCTTCATTCTTTCTGGAGTTATTTCTCCACTCTTCTCCAGTAGTGTATTGGGCACCTACTGACCTGAGGAGTCCATCTTTCAGTGTCCTCTCTTTTTGCCTTTTCATACTGTTCATGGAGTTCTCAAGGAAAGAATGCTGAAGTGGCTTGCCATTCCCTTCTCCAGTGGACCACGTTTTGTGGTGCCCTCCCAGATATAAATTCTTTCTGTGCCCCCCATTTCTTTTCTGTAGTATATTAGCTTTATTTGTCCTCCTTGACCTTCCCCCAATTCTCAAAGGGCAGATTCAAACAGTTACTTACCAGAAACCTGAGGGAACTCAGAATCAAAAGAGGAGCAGTCAAGAAACAACAGTGCAGCTGTGGGGCAGGACCCCGGTTCCTCCTCAAGGAATATACACAACAGAATTCCTTTGAATTCTTCTGTAGGAGCAAAGGCCCCACCCAGGTGGAAGATGATAATTTTAGGCTGAGCACAAGAGTCCTGGAACACTTCTCTCTTACCTCAGTTCAATTCAGTCGCTCAGCCGTGTCCGACTTTTGCAACCCCATGAGCTGCAGTATGACAGGCTTCCCCATCCATCACCAACTCCCAGAGCTTGCTCAAACTCATGTCCATCAAGTCAGTGATGCCATTCAGTTATCTCACCCTCTGTCTTCCCCTTCTCCTCCTGCCTTCAATCCTTCCCAACATCAGGGTCTTTTCCAATGAGTCAATTCTTTGTATCCGGTAGCCAAAGGATTGGAGCTCCAGCTTCAGCATCAGCCCTTCCAATGAATATTCAGGACTGACTTCTTTTAGAATTGACTGGTTTGATCTCCTTGCAGTCCAAGGGGCTCTCAAGAGTCTTCTCCAACACCACAGTTCAAAACCATCAATTCTTTGATGCTCAACTTTCTTTATGATTCAACTCTCACGTCCATACATGACTACTGGAAAATCCATAGCTTTGACTAGACGGACCTTTATCGGCAAAGTAATGTCTCTACTTTTTAATATACTGTCTAGGTTGGCCACAGCTTTTCTTCCCTATTATCTCACCACCAACCAATCAGAAGAAAGTCTGCACACACAGAAGATAGCAATGACTCTGACCCACTTCCCAGATGATTCTCCCTTTAAAAACTTTCATAGTCAAGCAGAATATTTGGAGTTGGTTTGGGAAATGAGTTTACCTTCTTCTAAGATTGCTGCCCCCTGAATAAAGCAACTTTTCCTTTCCAAGCAGCATTCATCTCTTGAGTATTGGCTTCCAAGTGGTGAGCAGCTGAACCTGGAGTTCAGCAGCATAAGGAAAACAGACTTTGGAGAAAGACTATTGTTCAGTCCTAACTCTGCCACCTTGCTGGTGAACATGTTAGTTAATCTCTCCACCCCTAGGGTTTCTCATTTTTAAAGTGGAGATAATAATAGTACTTATCTCATAGTGTGTTGTGAAAATAAAATGTATTCATACTTATAAAATTTTTAGGAGGGAATTTGGCATATGTTTATAGTTACTACCATATATATATATATATATATATATATATATAGGTATGAGTTATTTAAATACAAATCTAATTAACCTTCCTCAGGAAATGGTTGGTTTTTATTGCATCATAGAAAAGAGGGTTAATTTAGGAGAGAATGCAGGTCCTTTTGGATTATGAGACTCCCCAAGAATGGCTTGTTAGGACACAAATATCTTAGTGTCTGATGTATTATTATCATCAGTAGATATTTAATATGTTTGTGGAATAAATGACTGAGCAACTGAATGAATAAATTAACTATTAGCAAAAGAAAGAGAAAGGGAGATAGGTACATGACAAAAATAAAAATGCTTTCTTTTGCAATTCTGCCTAGTGCGCAGATGCTAGTTGACATATCACTGAAGTTGTGTAGACTTTGCATTGGTCTTTGCAATGAGTACCCTCGGTTACTAAAGCCAAAAATTATATTTAAACTGATGTGTCCAAAAATCTAAAACACTAATCTTCCTCTCAATTTGGTTTCTCCTTTCCCAAGTCTGTCAGGGGCCAAACATAATTTTTAGCAGGTACACTTCATTTATTTTTTCTATACAATCCCTTAAGGGGACTTGGAGAAAAAGAAAAAGATAAGAAGGAAAAATGGTAATTTGTGATTGTGATTGCAATGACAATGGAAAGTATATTTAGGAGTAGTGATTCTGAAGACCTATGACTTTTATCACCTATGGCTTCCTTCAGTTACCGTCTCAACTGAGTTTCCAGATTCCCAGGTGTTGCCAAAATCTCTGTGCACCGATACTGAGCAGAAATACAGAGACAGAGTTATGGAGGAGAAAGAAAGAGTGGCATTATTTCTTTGCCAGGCAAAGGGGGCACACAGTAGGCTAGCACCTCATGAACTGTGCCCCTGCCTCCCGGGGAATAAGAAGAGGTTATATAGTCAGGCAGGGGTTTGTGATAAAGAAAAATGCAGTAACAGTCTCTTCTTTCTTCTGCAGTTTCACAAGAGTGGGGTTGCTGACAAGATTAGGGTGTGTGCAGGGTCTTAAGTGGTCTCCTAATCTTGATTTTCTCTGGTGCCTTTAATCTTGTCAAGGTGGTTGTGTGGCTGCTCCTCCTTTGATTAGTAACTGTTCAAATTGCTTTTTGGAACTCAGGTCAATGAGGCTGAAGTGTTACCTACAAGAAATGGGTGACAGACAGGCCCCCATGCCCAGAAGCCCTACATGGTCCTGCTCATCATCACAGGAAACTCTTGAATAGGTGTCCATTGAGATCCCCTTTCATTATGATGAGGAAGGAAGGTTGAAATTTACCCCAACTCTTATTGATCTTTTTGACTTATCGTATTACCCCAAAACAATATTGATCACATCTGTCTGACAAAACTCCAAATATGTGTGATCCTAATCACTAGTTCTCTCTTGCCCAGACAAGAGTAGCTGAGTCTTGATTGAACAAGTCACTTTTCATGGTTCACTATAAATTCATGATGATCAACTTAAAACATTTTTTTCAGTGCCTTTCTGCAATCCTATTATATTTCTTTGGTTCATTCGCTCTCTCACTCTCCACAACTCTGTCTCTGTTCTCTGAACAAATGCAACACTCCCTCCTTCTCCTTTCCTCCATCTCCTCTGGTGGCTCAGAGAGTAAAAGCATCTGCCTAAAATGCGGGAGACCTGGGTTTGATTCCTGGATCAGGAAGATCCCCTGGAGAAGGAAATGGCAACCCACTCCAATACTCTTGCCTGGAAAAATCCCATGGATGGAGAAGCCTGGTGGGCTACAATCCATGGGGTTGCAAAGAGGTGGACACAACCGAGCGACTTTGCTTTCTTTCTTTTCTCCTTTCCTCACAGCTCAGTCATTCTACCCCTTATCCCTTCTCACAAATAGAGGAATGCTTCTTTTGTTTCCTAAATCAGTTGCTCCAAGGAACACTCTTTATTATTTCTTCATTCCTCATAGGCCATATCTGATTTGTCACCAGATTCTGTTCATTTTGCCTCATAAATAATAGCTGTAAAATAAGTCTTCTTTCCATATTAACTACAAGGTTTAAGGAGAAGTCATTTCTCCCACTTGAACTACGGCCATTGCTTCTCAACCAATCTCATAGAATCCATTCATGCATGCTGCATGCTAAGTCACTTCAGTCATCTGACTCTTTACAAATGTATGGACTATAGCCCACCAGGCTCTTCTGTCCATGGAATTCTCCAGGCAAGAATACTAGAGTGAGCCATTCCCTTCTCCAGGGGATCTTCCCAACCCAGGGATTGAACCCAGGTGTCCTGCATTGCTGGCAGATTCTTTACAATCTGAGGTACCAAGGAAGTCCCAGCATCCATTCAATAACACCTAATAATGCAATCTATTCTTTTAAAAATTTTAAAATGTTTTTCATTGTAATATCATATTACTGTATACTGAAAACTGCACGAAGAGTGAATATACAAGGAAATACATGATCACAAATCCAGTACCTCTTTAACCACCACCTAATAAATAGGATGTTGACAACACTGAAGCCCACTGAATGCTCCTTTACGTTTCCCTTCTTCCTCACTCGTAGTAAAACTACTATCCTAACATCTAACACCATACATTAGTCTTGCCTGCTTTAACTTTATACAAAGAGAATGATGCCTTATGTGTCTGTCTGGGTCTGGCTTATTTTATTTATTTAACATTATGCATTTGAAGTTCTTCCATGTAGTAGTGTCAGTCATAGCCTGTTCATTCTCCTTTTATTTAGAAACACATTGTATACTTAAGTGACAACTTAGTTATTCATTCTACTCTTGATGAACGTTTGGTCTGTTTCCACATTAGGGCCATTAAGAACAGTAAACTACTGTTTATGTCCCATGCTACACATGTACACAGTTTCTCTTGGGCCCTTCATTATAGTCGCAATAAAGTGAGTTTTCCTAATGCAGCTCTAATTCTATTGTTTTTCTCTCAATGACTTTCAATAACTTTTAATTTGGCCTACAAAATCTGGATTGCATAATCTGGATTCTCTCCTTCCAGAGCCTCTTCTTGAGTCATGCCTTCTTTGCTCCATGGTCCTTTTATTTTCTAAAATGGGAAGCATACCTTGCTGTCACAGGGTCTTTTACAGATCCTTCTTCTTGATCACAGAGGTACACTTCTGCCTTCTCCCCTAGCTTAGTCAGCTTTTGTTGTGATCTCAATTCTGTCTTCAGCCCTACAGGAAAGCTTTCTCTAACACCCATCTCCAATTAATTTTCATAGCATCACAATTTTCTTTTTTTTTTTTTGGCCTCACTGCATGGAATGCGGAATCTTAGTACCCCAACCAGAGGTCAAACTTCTGCCCTCTGAAGTAGAAGCATGAAGTCTTAACCACAGGACTACCAGGGAGGTCCTGAAACTCTCTTTCTTATCATTTTCTCACAACTGTACTTTAGTCCTCTTTGATTAATATCTATATTCCCCTCCCCAATACTAGATCATCAGTTTCAAGAGAACAAGAGCTGTGGAATTCGCTTCTGTTTGTTTGGGCTCTAGATTTTATCATAGCCTTCTGCTTGAACCATAATAACAGCTCACTCAATCACTCAATGAATCAAATTAAAATTGAGACCAAGTATCACAGAACCAGAGTTAGAGTCAACTAAATCAATTTCTGAGAGGCTTATCAAAACAAAGACAACAATAACATAGAACTCTCCTCTTCATTTTTCTAATTTCAAGAATCTGTCACCATGCTCATTATATCACTTAAAATCAGGATTGGTTTGTTTCATATACATAAATTTTTTTTATTGTGGTATAATTGACATATATTAGTTTCAAGTGTACAACATAATGATTGATATTTATATACACAGTGAAATAATAACCACAATGTGCAGCTAATATCTATTACCATATTATAAGATTGTTTTCTTGTGATGAGATCTTTTGAAATTTACTTTTAGCAACTTTCAAATATGCAGCACAATGCTATTGACTATAGTCACAACGATGTACATTATGTCCCCATGATTTATTATTTTGTAACAGGATGTTTGTACTTCTTGACTCACTTTACCCATTTCACTCAACAACACCCCTATCCCCCAACAACCTCCCCCTGGGAAACCAACAATCTGTTCTATATATGAGTGTTACTTTGTTTTGCTTGTTCATTTATATTAATTTTTAGACTTCTCATATAAGTGAAACCATATGGCATTTGTGTATCTTTGTCTATTTCATATAACATAACACCCTCAAGTTTCATCCATGTTATTGAAACTAAGATTATTCTTTTTTGTGGCTGAGCAGTATTCCATGTTATATAAAATCACATATTCTTTATCTATACATTTGTTGATGGACAGTTAGGTTATTTCCATATCCTAACTATTGCATATAAAATTGCAATGAACTTAAGGGTGCATATATCCTTTTGAATTAGTGTTTTTGTTTTCTTCAGATATGTAACCAGAAGTGAAATTGCTGGATCATGTGGTAGTTTTATTTTTAGTTTTTTTTAAGAAACACCACAATATTTTCCATAATGGCTGCACCCCAACAGGGCACAAAATTCCCTTTCTCTAATTCCTTGCTATTACTTTATATTTCTTATCTATTTGATAATGACAGTTCTGACAGGTGTGAGGTGATATTTTATTGTGGCTTTGATTTGCATTTCCTTAATTATTAGTGATATTAAGAATCTTTTCATGAGCCTGACAGTCATCTGTATATTTTCTTTAGAAATATGTCTATTCCTCTGCCCCTTTTAAATAGGATTGTTTTTTCATTGTTGAATAGGATGAATTTTTTATATGCTTTGGATGTTAACCTCTTCTCAGATACATAATTGCAAAATTTTTCTCCCTTTCTGCTTTTCTGTTTTGTTGATGGCTTTATTTCCTCCACAGAAACTAGCTTTATATAATCTCATTTGTTTACTTTTATTTTTGTTGCTTTTACATTTCGAGTCAGATTCCCCCCAGAAAACATTGCCAAGATTGATGTCAAGGAGCTTACCACTCATGTATTCCTCTAGGACTTTTACGGTTTCAGGGTTCATATTCAAGTCCTTAATCAACTTTGAGTGAACTTTTGTGTATTGTGTAAGACATGTATGCATGCATGCTCAATTGCTCAGTCATGTCCAACTCTATGCTATCCCATGGACTGTAGCCCGACAGGCTCCTCTATCCATAGTATTTTCCAGGCAAGAATATTGGAGTGGGTTGCAATTTCCTACACCAAGGTGTCTTTCCAACCCAGGGACTGAACCCACATTTCTTGCATTTCCTGCAATGGCAGATGGATTCTTTACCACTGCATCATGGTAAGACAGTAGTCTAATTTTATTCTTCATATGTAACAGTCCAGTTTTACCAACACCATTTAGTGAAAAGACTATCCTTTCCCCATTATACAATCCACACACATTTGTCATAAATTAATTGACCGTATATGCATGGGTTTCTTTCTGTGGATATTCATTGGTCTATAAATCTGTTTTTATGTCAATGCCATATTGTTTGATGACTATAGCTTTGTAATGTCATGAAATCAAGAAGTATAATGCCTCCATCTTTGTTCTTGCTCAATACTGCCTTGGCTATTCAGAGTCTTCTGCAATTTCATACAAATTTTAGGAGTGTTTTCTTGAATGGTTCTGTGAAAAAGACATTGGAATTTTGATAGGGTTTGCATTGAATATGCAGATTTCTTTGAAAACTGTGGTCCATTCAATGAAATCAGTTCTTCCAATCCATAAGCACAGAATACCTTTCCATTTATTTTTGTCTTCTTCAATTCCGTTCATCAATGTCTTATGAATTTTAGTGTACAAGTCTTTTATTTATTGGTTAAAATTTGGGGGTAAATTTTTATGCCATTATAATTATTTGTTTATGACGTCACTGAGTCCTTGTTGCTTTGTTCTGGCTTTCTCCAGTTGCTAAGAACTGGAGCTGCTCTTCACCAAGGTGCACCGGCTTCTCATCGTGGTGTCTTCTCTGGTTGTGGCGCAGGCTCTATGTGCGGGGGTTTCAGTAACTGCGCATGCAGGCTAGGTAGTTGCGGCTCACGGGCTTTACAGCGCAGGTTCAGTAGTGGTGCACAGGCTTTCTGCCCCGAGACATTTGGGATCTTCTCTGATCAGGGATCAAACCCATGTCCCCTGCCTTGGCAGGCAGATCCTTATCCACTGAGTCACCAGAAACGTCCATATGCAAATATAAATGCGATTGTTTTCTTCATTCTCTTTTTGCTGGTTTGCTGTTAGTGTTTAGAAATGCAACAAATTTTTGTGTATTGATTTTGTACTCTGAAATTTTACTGAGCTAGTTCATTAGTTCTAAATATTTTTTTGGTAGTATCTTTGTGTTTTCTATATATAAAACAATGTCATCTGCAAATCTGTCGGTGGGGTGTAAAAATCTGCTACTATTATTTTGTTGTCAATTTCTCCCTTTAAATTTGTTAATATTTGCTTTATTTATATCGGTGCTCTTGTATTGGGTACATAACTATTTACAAATGTGTCTTTCTGTCGTGATCAAGTTTTTTTTTATGTAATGCCCATCTTTGCCTCTCATTATAGTCTTTTATTTTAGTCTATTTTGTCTGTTCTAAGTACAATTACCCCAACTTTTTTTTTTTTTTTGGTTTCCATTTGTAAGAGACATCTTTTCCCCATCCCTTCACTTTCTATTTGTGTGTGGTCTTACATCTCAAGCAACTGTCTTGTAGACAGCATATAGATGGGTCTTCCCTGGTGGCTCAATGGCAGAGAATCTGCCTGCAATGCAGGAGACCTGGGTTCGATCCCTGGGTCGGGAAGATTCCCTGGAAAAGGAAATGGCAGCCTGCTCCAGTATTCTTGCCTGGAAATCCCATAGATAGAGGAGCCTGCGGGCTACAATCCACGGGGACGCAGAGTCGGACATGACTGAGTAACTAAGCAGCAGCATCCATTCTATGTCTTTTGATGGAAGAATTTATCACATTGATATTTAAAACAATTATTGATAGATATGTACTTACCACCATTTTACAACTGTTTAAAATGTTATTTAAATATTGCCAATTACACATGGTATTTTATGGGCAAATTTATGTGTTTTTTCTTAAAATATAACTTAAGCATGAGAATATATTTGTATACTTCCCTCTTGATGACATGATAATCTTGACGCCTCCAACTATTTGGTCCTCTCCAGTACACTTCTAAGGTAGAGACAGAATTCTCACTGCCAGCAGTTTTCCTGTGGTAAAACTGTGCAGGCCTTAGAGAGTCCTCAAATTATCAGAGCAATATTTTTATAGTGAGAGAATAATGAAAAAATAATGAACAGAAATATAAATTACCATTCCAGAAATAAGGCTCTAGTGTATGTGTGAAAAGTAGATGAATAAATAGGAAGTATATCTTCTAGGTTTGATATTTTACATGAATTTTTCATGTCTTTATTGTTTATATTTTTAGTTGATGTTTTTAATCATATAGGATATTTGTTGAAAGCAACTTTTTAGTTATAGCATCATAGCTTCTATCAGCTTCTAGATAAATATAACTATTTTTGCATATTTTGCATATGTTTTAGAATGAATGGATGTTCAAAATTAAGAAGTTACTTTTTTCTTGGGTTACTTAGATGCTTAAGTAGAGACTAATTTTAATTATTAAATGTTAAACAAAGTAAAAATTAAAACATAACTAAGATAAATCACATTTAGAAATTATATTTTTTAAATTTTAATTTATATTTTAATTTAATTTATATATATATATATATATATATATATATATATATATATATATATATATATATATACCAGATCTTCTTTTTAAACATTTCTCTGTTGATGGACGTTTAAATTGCTTCCATGTCCTGGCTATTGTAAATAGCACTGTAATAAACATTGGGGTGCATGTATTTTTGTTTTTAATTATGGTTTTCTCTGGGCATGTACCTAGAAGTGGGATTGCTGGTTCATATGGTAGTTGTATTTTTAGTTTTTAAGAACTCCACACTGTTCTCCCTAGTGGCTGTACCAATTTACATTCTCACAAAGTGTGGGAGGGTTCCCTTTTCTCCACACCCTCTTCAGCATTTATTCTTTGTAGATTTTTTTCATGATGGCCATTCTGATCAGTGTGAGGTAATAACTCATTGTAATTTTGATTTGCATTTCTCTAATAATTAGTGATGTTGAACACTTTTCACGTGCTTTTTGACCATCTATATATCTTTGCTGAAGAAATGTCTACTTAGATCTTCCAGTTTTTTATTCAGTTATTTGTTTTTTGATATTGAGTAACATGTACATTTTGGAGATTAATCTCTTGTCAGTTGCTTCATTTGCAATTTTTCTCATTCTGAGAGTTGTCTTTCTGTTTTATTTATGATTTCCTTTGCTGTGAAATAGAGATTACACATAATTGAATACATGGATTTATTTTGAACTTTAAATTATTTGAGTTAAACAATCTACAAACTGGCTTCGTTGCTAAAGGTTATTTTGCCCTCACATGTGACTTTTGTCTTTAATTTTTCCAGAAAATGGTTCAAAAGGAAGTTTTCAAGGAAAATAAAATTTATTTTTTAACTTCATATATTGTAGAGGTAATAATTTGAAAGATGTAAAGATTACCTGGATAACAGATAATCCATCATCTTTAATATTATTTGTTGTATTGGATATTTTCTAATATCTCTTTAACATTCTATACTTGATTCTTTTTTGATTTTTAGCCTCCGATCCTAATGAGATCAGGGTGAGTACAATTGTATCTTACTATATATCCCTCTGGAGGAGAGGATGGCATCCCACTCCAGTATTCTTGCCTGAAGAATCCCCCTGGAGAGAAGAACCGGGCGGGCTGCAGTCCATGGGGTTGCAAAGAGTTGGACATGACTTTGCAACCAAGCACGTATGTCCCTCTAGTGGCTAGAATTTAAAATGAGTGCAATATTAAGAAAGAAAAAGAATCACAATTGTTCCAAAGAAAGAATATGCCTTTAGGGAAGGAAAAGGACCAAGAAGAACAGAAAGAAGTGAACTAGCGAATGGGGGGGGCGGGGGGGGAATTAGATAAGAGGTCATGTAGGTAGAGTAGGTAAGATGAGAGGATCTAAGTATTCAGTCTTTTCCAAGCAGACATTGCACCAGGAATTTATCATGTATTTTCTCACTTAATGTTCACAAAAACTCCACAAAGAGGATACAGGCAAAAAAGCTGAATCTTAGAGGGTAAAATAACATAATCAAATCATACTGTTAGAATAAACATTGATGATTAAGTGGATGGAAGTTTTCCTTTATTCCGTATAAGGTGGCAATTTCCTGTTGATTCAACAACTGGATAAGCAGGAGTATGATAAATGAATGTGACAGGGCCACCACCCTAACACACACCTATCTACCTACTTATAGTTCTTGTAGAACTGGAAGTAAGGGGTGGAGTTCATTGATGACATCTAGGTTCTTTGCTCCAAACATGAAGCTTAAATAGGTGGAGGGAAAAAAAGAAACAAAAAAAACCCTACAACCCAGCAACACCATGACGATTTGGGCTAAAGAAATAGTTTATATATACCAGTTCTATAAAATGCAGTATTCACATGCGGGAATTCTTCATGATCTTGGATTAAAAGAGATAATAGGTTCATCTACCACATATGCCTGCTGTTTCTTATTTTTCTTTAGCTATTTTCATGACCTGTAATACTGTATCTATAGCCAAAGGCTAGGGATGGGCTGTTTAGTAAAACAGTACACTGGTTCCAGACAATATCTAGACACTGAAGAGTTTCAAAGACATGTCTTAGGCAATGAAATAAGACATGTGCTATGGAGTGCTTTTTAAATTCTGAAAACTGCTTGTCAAAATCTAGAGTTTATTGCTTTCTAAACTAATTTTTTTTTTTTTTAGTTTTTAAATGAGCACTTAATACACATTAAGAAAAAAATTTCCTGTAAGGTAGATCTTGCTAGGACATCTTTGCTAGTCTAACTGAATATCAAACTTAGGATTTTGAATAGGTTGATAGTTTTTCTTTAAAATACCATTAGGTATGATAAAAAATTTATGAAGTTCTTTCCTTAGACTATGTCCTCAATGGATAATTTATTGATCTTTCAAGGCCCATCAATTGCTCTGCTTCTTGGTACTATTTGTATACTTCTTTTATCCTCTTATAAGATTTTAATTTTTTTTGAAGAAATTGTTCTATTTATTATGATACTTTTATTTTTAAAAGTAAAAGTGGTACTGACAAGTCAAAAAAGTCAAAGTGTATAAGGAATACACTCTTAATCTCTATCTTCTCTCTTCAGTCCTGCCCCAAAATACAACCCACGTTATCAAATTGAAGGATGATCTCCAAACCTTTCTTTCTTTTCATACAAATATATACAGAATTTATTTCCTTTTTATTGGTTACTCCACATAGAATTCTGTAACTCAAAAAAAAAAAAAA
The DNA here is from genome assembly GCF_023699985.2 of Odocoileus virginianus. Taxonomy (NCBI): domain Eukaryota; kingdom Metazoa; phylum Chordata; class Mammalia; order Artiodactyla; family Cervidae; genus Odocoileus; species Odocoileus virginianus. The sequence continues at coordinate 38,354,546 of NC_069697.1, forward strand.
CCTTACTTATCATAGGTATCTGCCCATAAATCACTTATGTCTAACTTCTTCTTAGTAGGAGCATATTATTCCATACTTTGTTGCTGTTATTGTTGTCACTAAATCATGTCCAACTTTGCAGTCCTATGGGCTGCAACATGCCAGGCTTCTGGGTCCTTCACTGTCTCCCAGAATTCACTCAAATTCATGTCCTCTGAGATGATGATGCTATCTAACCATCTCATCCTCTGCCATCCCCTTCTCCTTTTGCCTTCAATATCTAACCATCTCATCCTCTGCCATCCCCTTCTCCTTTTGCCTTCAATATTTCCCAGATTCAGGGTCTTTTCCAATGAGTCAGATGTTTTCATCAGGTGGCCAAAGTATTGGAGCTTCAGCTTCAGCATCAGTCCTTCCAATGAATATTCCAGGGCTGATTTCCTTTAGGATTGACTGGTTTGATCTCCTTACAGTCCAGTGGATGCTCAAGAGTCTTCTCCAGCACCACAGTTTAAAAGCATCAATTCTTTGGTGCTCAGCCTTCTTTGTGGTCCAACTCTCATACCCATACATAGCTTAAAAAAACTATACCTTTGACTATGTGCACCTTTGTTGGCAAAGTGATGTCTCTGCTCTAATACTCTATCTAAGTTTGTCATAGCTTTCCTTCCAAGGAGCAAATGTCTTTTAATTTCATGGTTGCAGTCACAGTCCACAGTGATTTTGGAGACCAAGAAAAGAAAATCTGTCACTGCTTCCACTTTTCCCCGTCTATTTGCCGTGAAGTGATGGGACCGGATACCATGATCTTCTTTTTCATAATAGTGAGTTTTATGCTAGCTTTTTTACTCTCATTTTTCACCCTCATCAAGAGGCTCTTAAGTTCCTCTTTACTTTCTGCCATTATAGTGGTATCATCTGCATATCTGAGGTTTTTGATATTTCTCCCAGCAATCTTGATTCCAACTTATGATTCATCCAGTCTGGCATTTCACATGATGTACTCTACATAGAAATTAAATAAGCAGCCTTGTCTTACCCCTTTCCCATTTTGAATGAATCAATTATATGACACAAATAAATAGATATCCCATGTTCTTGAGTTGTAAGAATTAATACTGTTAAAGTGGCCATACTACCCAAAACAGACTACAGATTCAATCCAACATCTATCAAAATACTCATGACATTCTTCATAGAACTAGAACAAACAATCCCAGAGCTTGTAATAGAATCACCGAATATACAAAGCATCTTGAGAAAGAACAATAAGAAAGAGATACCACATTCCCTGACTTCAAATTATACTACAAAGTCACAGTCATCAAAACAATAGGGGGTCAGTGCATCTCGAGGCTGCAGCTGCAGAGGAAGCACCTGAAGAGGGGCTGCAGAGATGCTGTCTGTGCACATCGCCATGGCCATACCCACGCCCTCCCTCTGCGAGCTGGGCTGGTCTCCAAAAATGCTCTGGGATCATCCTTCATTGCTGCAAGAAACCTCCATGCCTCTAACTCTCGTCTTCAGAAGACCGGCATTGCTGAGGTGTCCTCTGTTCTCGAAGAGCGTATTCTTGGAGCTGATACCTCTGTTAACCTTGAAGAGACTGGGCATGTTTTAAATATTGGTGATTATATTGCCCAGGTACTTGGGGTAAGAAATGCTCAAGCAGAAGAAATGGTAGAATTTTGTTCAGGTTTAAAGGGCATGTCTCTGAACTTGGAGCCTGACAGTGTTGGAGTTGTCATGTTTGGAAATGATAAACTAATTAAGGAAGGAGATATTGTGAAGAGAACTGGGGCTATTGTAGATGTTCCAGTCAGTGAGAAGCTGCTGGGTCATGTAGTTGATGCCCTTGGTAATGCCATTGATGGAAAGTGTCCAATTGGTTCCAAGGCCTGAAGACAAGTTGGCTTGAAATCCCCTGGGATCATTCCTCGAATCTCTGTGTGGGAACCAATGCAAACTGGCATTAAGGCTGTGGATAGCTTGGTGACGATTGGTTGTGGTCAGTGTGATCTGGTTATTGGTGACCGACAGGTTGGCAAAACATCAATTGCCAGAAACGTCATTAACCAGAAATGATTCAATGATGGAACTGATGAAAAGAAGAAGCTGTACTGTATCCATGTTGCTATTTGTCCAAAGAGATCCACTGCTGCCCAGCTGGTGAAGAGATTTACAGATTTAGATGCCATGAAGTACACCATTGTCGTTTCAGCTACTGCTTCAGATGCTGCCCCACTTTAACAGCTGGCTCCTTACTCTGGGTGTTCAATGGGAGAATATTTTAGGGATAATGGCAAACATGCTTTGATCATTTATGATGACTTATCCACATAGGCAGTTGCTTATCGTCAGATACCTATGCTGCTCTGCCGACCCCCCAGTCGTGAGGCCTATCCTCGTGATGAGTTCTATCTTCACTCCCGTGTACTGGAGAGAGCAGCCAAAATGAATGATGTTTTTGATGGTGTCTTGTTAACTGCTTTACCAGTCATAGAAACACAAGCTGGTGATGTGTCTTCTTACATCCCAACAAATGTCATTTCCATCACTGACAGACAGATCTTCTTGGAAACAGAATTGTTCTACAAAGGTATCTGCCCTGCCGTTACTGTTGGTTTGTCTGTGTCCTGTGTCAGATCTGCTGCCCGAACCAGGGCCATGAAACAGGTGGCAGGTGCCATGAAACGAGTTGGCTCAGAATCGTGAGGATGCTGCTTTTGCCCAGTTCAATTCTGACCTTGATGCTGCCACTCAACAACTCTTGAGTCGTGGCGTGCGTTTGGCTGAGCTGCTGAAGCAAGGACAGTATTCTCCCATGGCTACTGAAGATAGATAGATAACGTGGCTGTTATCTATGCTGGTGTCAGGGGCTATCTTGACAAGCTGGAGCCCAGCAAGATCACAAAATTTGAGAATGCTTTTTTGCCTCATGTTATCAGCTAACATCAAGCCCTGTTGGGCAAAATCAGGACCGATGGAAAGATCTCAGAAGAGACAGATGCAAAGCTGAAAGAGATTGTAACAAACTTCTTGGCTGGATTTGAAGCTTAAACTCCTGTGGATTCACATCAAATGCCAGTTTGGTTTTGTCACTGTTTCTTCTCGTTCCACTTATAAAAGGATTACTCCAATACTGCAGATGTACAGTAATCACATTAAAATAAAGTTTTCATGGTAAAAAAAAAAAAAAGAAAGAAAATCAACAATTTGGTATTGACCCAAACAGACAGATGGCAAATGGAACGGAATAGAAAATCCAGAAATGAACCTATGCTCATATGATCAATTAATCTACATTGATGGAAACAATCATATACCATGAGGTAAAAACAGCCTGTTTAATACATGTTGTGAGATAACTGGACAGCTACATGCAAAGAATAAAAATAGACCACTTTATCATATCATATACAAACATAAACTAAAAATGAATTAAATATTTAAATGAGACCATAAATCTCCTAGAAGAAAATACAAGCAGTAACCTCTTTGACATCAATCCTAGCAACATTTTAAAAATTTGTCTCCTCATGCAAGGACAACAAAAAGCAAAAATAAACTAATAGGACTATATCAGGCTAAAGGCTTTTCACAGTTGAGGAAGTCACCAGCAAAATGAAAAGGTGACCCACAGAATGGAAGAAGTTATTTGTAAATTATATCTCTGATAAGAGATTGATATCCAAAAATACAAAGAAATACATAAACATAATATAAAGAAAACAATTAAAAATGGGCAGAGGATCTGAATAGTCACCAAAGAAGACATATAAGTGGTCATCAAGCACATGAAAAAGTGCTCAAGATCACTAGTCATCAGGGAAACACACATCAAAACTGCAATGAGATACCATCCCATAACCGTCAGAATGACTTTCATCAAAAAGGCATAAAACAACTGCTGAAGAGGTTTCAGAGAAAAGGAAATACTAGTATGTGCTAGTGCAATTATAAATTGATGCAAACCTTATGGAAACAGTATGAAGATTCCTCAAAAAACTTAAGATAGATTATATATGATCCAGCAATTCCACTTTGGGGAATTCACCTGAAGAAAACAAAAACTCCACTAATTTGAATATATATGCATTCAATATCATATATATTTAATATATATATATATATCCTTATAGTCACTGCCAAATTATTTATGATAATCAAAATACTGAAGTAACTTAAGTATCCATCAATGGATAAATTGATAAGGAAGGTGTGATAGCTATATATATATATACATATACCACAATGGTATATGTATATATGGACAATTATGTAATATGTCCATATTATGTAATATGGACAGTAGACAATTATTCCAGTATAAAACAGAATAAAATCTTGCCTTTGAGGCAAGAGAGATAGATCTGGGTACTAAGTAGTATACTAGAAAAACAGTGTATGGTTTCACTTATATGTGGTGTTTAAAAAAACAAACAAATGAATAAACAGAACAAAATGGGAAAAAAGACTGATATATACAGAGGATAAACTGGTGGTTGTCAGAGGAGAGAGGGATGGGTAAAATAGGTAAAGAGGATTAAGGGATACAAATTCCCATCTATAAAATAAAAGTCATGAAGATGTAATGTACATATAGGAATATAGTCTACTGTAACAACTTTGTATGATGATAGACTGTAACTGAACTTTATTGTGGCTATCATTTTATAATGTGTAAATAAATTGATCCTAAAGGAAATCAGTCCTAAATATTCATTGGAAGGACTGATGCTGAAGCTGAAGCTCCAATACTTCGGCCGACCTGATGCAAAGAACTGACTCATTGAAAAAGACCCTGATGCTGGGAGAGATTAAAGGCAGGAGGAGAAGGGGACGACAGAGGATAAGATGGTTGGATGGCATCACCAACTCAATGGACATGAGTTTAAACAAGCTCTATGTGTTGGTGATGGTCAGGGAAGTCTGGCGTAAAGCAGTCCATGGGGTCACAAAGAGTTGGACATGACTGAGTGATTGAACTGAACTGAAATAAATTGAATCTTTATGTTGCATACCCAAAAATAATATAATGTTTTATGTTAATTATAACTTAAAAAGCAGATTTTTAATAAGGTCCTACAGAGTAGCTTCTCAAAAATGGGATGGGTGAATTTTCTCAAAAATGGGATGGGAGAGATATATCTCTCAAAAGGATAATAGCATTCACTTCAGGAAAACATAAGAATATCTGTTTGTCTGTTTAGGCCCCTCTGCAAAACATCTTTTAATGTTTACCAAACTGATAAAACAAAAAAACCAGTACCCTCTCTCTTTTTCATATTTGAGTCCATGTCTTACAGGACACAGTACCATGCCTTGACTATATCTAAAATACCTGCCTTCTTATTTCTTTAACAATACAATATTCATTTCCCCTTTGGAAATTATCACAGTCTGTAATTATTTGCTTTATTTATATACAAATTCACTGCCTGAATCTTTTGATAGAATGTAAATTCCATGAGGAAAGGGACCATGCTTAAGCAGTTACCATTGTTTCTCCAGACAAAAAAGTATCTAATCAACAACTGCTTGTTTTTCCATAAATTCAGCCTCTAGATGGTCAGTGTTTTGATATTATGGAATATTGCACATTTAAATTCAGATTATTCTCTAATATTTAGTAAGTAAATGCTAGTTAAAACCATACATGAAGGGAGGAAGTGGTCAATATGATAGAATAGGAAGACATTAAATTCAGTTCCTCCCACAGACACACCAAAATTCCAAATACTTACTCCTTCCCACAAAACACCCAAAACAAAAACAAAAAACAAAGTTACATTACTTAATGGAGAACTAGCTATGACAGTAACTTGAGAGCAACTAGCTATAAGAGTAAACTTTTATTCCAGTAAAAGATTTTCTACAAATAAAGATATGGTGAAGGAAACAGATTAAGTAGGTGGGATAGAGGCACAGTATAATTAAGACCCATACCCCTGGGTAGGCAATGCACAAACAGAAGAATAATAAAAACTACAAAAACTCTCCACAAGAAGCAAGGAGTTCAAGTCAGATCTAGGAAGCAGAGAGTTCCAAACAAGATGAACCCAAAGAAGTGCACACCAAGACACATTATAACAAAAATGGAAAAAATTAAAAAAAAGAAAGTCTTAAAGGGAGCAAGGAAAAAGAATCTTAAAAGAAGCACAAAGGAACTCTCATAAGAACATCAGCTGGCTTTTCAGGTGAAACTGCAGACCAGAAGGATATAGTGTAATATACTGAAAGCAATGAAACAGAAAAACTCTATGATCAGGAATTCTCTACCAGGCATATTTAACATTCATATTGGAAGAGGAAAATAAGTTTCACAGACAGCCAAGATGTAAAAGAATTTATCACTTGTATACCAATTTTAAAAGAAATGTTAGAGGAACTTCTCTAAGCAGACAAAAAAAGATCACAATTACAAACATAAAAAGTATGAAGGGAAAAAATCACCTTGGTAAATAAAAATATATAGTTAACAGATCAGTCACATAAAACCAGTGGGAGGGTAATATAATCATCAATGTTTATGAAAAGTAGTTAAGGAATACACAAAACAGAAAGATATAAAAATGTAGAGTGATTCGAATGTATTCAAAATGAAGAGATCATAAATTTAAAATATATAACAAATATAAAAATAAAGAATAATCAACAAATTACAAGCATAGAAAGCAAAAGTAAAGAAGATGAATGGAACAAAAGAGAACTACAAAACCATAGTACATATGGCCATAGTACATAACCATCACTAATTAATTTAGATGTAAATGTATTAAATGCTCCAATCAGAAGATGTAGGGTAGCTGAATGGCTTTTTTAAAAAAGAGAATAATATATATATATATATATACACATACAAATAGCTGATCTAAAGACACACGCACACTGAAAGTGAGGAGATACAAAAATATGTTCCATGAAAATGGAAATGAAAAAGCTAAGACAGCAATACTTAGATAAAACAAACTTTATAACCCTGTATCAAGAGACAAAGAAAGGCATTACCTAATAATAAAGAGATCAAGTATAGCAGGAAGATGTAACAATTATAGATGTTCCCATCATAGACACACCTAAATACTTAAAACAAGTATCAACAAATATAAAGGGAGAAATTTACAGTAATACAATAAAGGACAGGTCACTCAGACAGAAAATCAGATAAGGAAACACTGACCTAAATAGCACATTAACCCATACAAAATTAATAGATTATATACAAAATATTTCACCAAAACCAGAAGAATATACTTTCAAGTGCACATGGGCTATTCTTCAGCATAGATCTCACCCTAGATCACAAAAGAAGTATCAATACATTTAAGAAGGTTGAAATCATATTAAAAATCATTTCCAACCACAAAGTATGAAATTAGAAATTACCTACATTAAAAAAAATCTATAAAAATCACAAATACTTGAAGGCTACTCAACTTCCTTCTATACAACCAAAATGGTCACTGAAGAAACTAAAGAGGAAATTTTAAAATACCCAAAGCTATGAAAATGGAAACACAATGTTCCAAAATCTATGGAATGCAGCAAAAGTGTTTCTAAGACAGAAGATCATGGCAATAAGCTTACATCAAGAAACAACACAATCTTAAAGAAACAATCTAAATCTTATAGGTAAATGAAGTGTAAAAAGACAAACAAACCTGAAGTTAGTAGAAGGAAACAAACAATGAATATCAAAGCAAGTATAAATAAAATAAAGACTAAAATTAAAGTAGAAAATATCAGTGAAACTAAGATGTCATTCTTTGGAAAGATAGCAAAATCGGTCAACTTTTAACCACTCTCATGAAGAAAAAAGGAAGGTACAAATTAAGAAAATCAGAAATGAAACTGACACCACTGAAATACAAAGGATCATAAGAGATTACTATGAAGAGTTATACACCAATAAAATGGAAAACTTGGAAGAAATGGATACATTTCTAGAAATGCAATCTCCCAAGACTGAATGAGTGAGAAATAGAAAATATGAACAGTCCAATTACTGATAATGTATTTGAGTCAGTAAAAAAAAAAAAAAAATCCCACCACACAAAAATCCAGGATGAGAAAAACTCACAAGTGAATTTTACTGAACTTTTAAAGAAGAGAAAACACTTGTTCTTCTCAAATGGTTTTAAAAAGTTGAAGGCAGAATTACCCTAATACCAAAACTAGACAAAGACTATTTGAAAAAGAAAATTATAAGCCAATATCACTAATGAGCTTAGATTCAAAAATCCTCAACAAAATATTAGCAAACCAATTAAACAGTAGTTTCAAAGAATCATATGACATGGGATTTATCCCAGGGATACAAGAATGGTTTAATATCTACAAATCAAACAATGTGACTCCCCACATTAACAACTTAATGAATAAAATATACCATCTCAATAGTTGCAGAAAAAGCTTTTGACAAAATTCAGCATTCATTTATGAGCTAGATAGTGGATATAGAAGGCTGTGACAAAGTCACAGCCCAAATCATATTTAGTGGTGAAAAATTGAAAGCATTTCCTTTAAGACTAAGAACAATGAAGTCCACTCTTGCCCCTTTTATGCAGCTGAGTATTGGAAGTCTAATTCACATCAGTCAAAAAAGAAAAAGAAATAGAAGGTATCTAAATTAGAAATAAAAAAAGGTAAAGGATCATTTTCTGCAGATGACATGATAATATATACGAAAATTCTAAAGATGCTACCAAAAACCTGTTAGAACCTATAAACGAAATCAGGGAAATTTCAAGATTCAAAATTAATATATAGAAATCTGTTGCACTGCTAACAAACTATTTAAAAAATTAAGAAAACAATCTCATTTACAACTGCATTAAAAAGAATAAATACCTAGGGATAAATCTAACTAAGTATGTTAGAGTTTAATTCTGAAAAGCATAAAACTTTGCTGAAAGAAATTGGAGATGACATAAACAAATAGCAGGACATACCATGGTCATGAATTAAGAGAAATTAACGTCATTAAAATAACCGTACTACTCAAAGTAATCTACAGATTCAGTGCAACTCCTATCAAAGTACCCATGGCATTTTCACAGAACTATAACAAATAATCCTAACATTTGTATGGAACCACAAAGGACCCCAGAGCAAAGCAATCTTGAGAAAGAACAAAACTAGAGATACCATGCTCTATGATTTCAAACTATATTACAAAGCTACAGTAATCATAGCAGCATAAAACTTGCATTAAAGAAAAGATACATAGATCAATGGAACAGAAATAGAGTATAAAAATATAGCCAAGTTTATATGGAAAGTTAATCCATAACTGAGGTGGCAAGATTATATACAATGGGGAAAAGACAGCATTTTCAATAAATGGTTTTGGAAAAAGTGGAAAGAATGTAAAAGAATGAAACCAGACTACTTTCTCACACTGTTTCCAACAACAACAAAGGCCACCTCAAAATGGATTAAAGACTTAACTGTAGTTGTTCAGTTGCTAAGTGGTGTCCGACTCTTTGTGACACCACAGACTGCTGCACATCAGGTTTCCTGTCCTTCACTATCTCCCAGAGTTTGCTCAGATTCATGTCCAGTGAGTTGGTGATGCTATCTAGCCATCTCATCCTCTGCTGCCTTCAATCTTTCCCACCATCAGAGTCTTTTCCAGTGAGTCAGCTCTTCACATCAGGTGGCCAAAGTATGGAGCCTCAGCTTCAACATCAGGCCTTCCAATGAATATTCAGGGTTGATTTCCTTTAGAGCTGACTGGTTTGATCTCCTTGCTGTCCAAGGAGCTCTCAAGAGAGTAACTATAAGACCTGATGCTCTAAACCTTCTAGAAGAAAATATAAACAGTATAGCCTTTGACATTGGTCTTACTAATACTTTTTGGATATGTCTTCTCAGGAAGACCTAAATCAAATGTTAAAATGACCCAAATCAAATCCCTTATATTAAACAGTGGGAGTGACTAAAGATTTAAAAGATTAGATCTGATAGAGTGCCTGAAGAACTATGGACAAAGATTTGTGACATTGTACAGGAGGCAGTGATTGAGACCATTCCCAAGAAAAAGGAATGCCAAAAGGCAAAATGGTTTTCTGACAGGGCCTTACAAATAGTTGAGAAAAGAAGAGAAGTGACAGGAAAAGGAGAAAAGGAAAGATATACCATTTGAATGCAGAGTTCCAAAGAATAGCAAGGAGAGATGAGAAAACCTTTTTCAGTGATCAATGCAAAGAAATAGAAGAAAACAATAGGATGAGAAAGACTAGAGATCTCTTCAATAAAATTAGAGATACCAAGGGAACATTTCATGCAAATATGGGCACAATAAAGGACAGAAATGATATGGACCTAACGGAAACGGAAGATATTAAGAAAAGGTGGCAAGAATAAACAGAAGAACTATATAAGAAAGATCTTAATGACCCAAATAACCACTATGGTTTGATCACTCACCTAGAGGCAGACATCCTGGAGTCTGAAGTCAAGTGGGCGTTAAGAAGCATCATTAAGAACAAAGCCGGTGGAGAGGATGGAATTCAAGCTGATCTATTTCAAACCCTAAAAAGTGATGCTGTGAAATTGCTGCACTCTATATGCCACCAAATCTGGAAAACTCAGCAGTGGCTACAGGACTGGAAAAGGTCAGTTTTTATTCCAATCCCTAAGAAAGGCAATGCCAAACTACCGCACAATTGCACCATCTTACATGCTAGCAAAGTAATAATCAAAATTCTCCAAGGGAGGCTTCAAAAGTATGTGAACTGAGAGCTTCCAGATGTTCAAGCTGGATTTAGAAAAAGCAGAGGAACCAGAGACCAAATTGCCAACATCAGTTGGATCATAAAAAAAGCAAGAGAATTCCAGAAAAACAACTACTTCTACTTTATTGACTATGCCAAAGCCTTTGACTGTGTGGACCACAACAAACTGGAAAATTCTTCAAGAGATGGGAATACCAGACCACCTGACCTGCCTCCTGAGAAATCTGTATGCAAGTTAAGAAGCAACAGTTAGCACCGGACATGGAACAATGGACTGGTTCCAAATTGGGAAAAGGGTATGTCAAGGCTGTATGTTGACACCCTGCTTATTTAATTTATATGCAGAGTGCACCATGAGAAATGCCAGGCTGAATGAAGCACAAGCTGAAATCAAGATTGCCAGGAGAAATATCAATAACCTCAGATACACAGATGACACCACCCTTATGTCAGAAAGTGAAGAGGAATTTGATGAAAGTGAAAGAGGTGAGTGAAAAAGTTGGCTTAAAACTCAACTTTCAGAAAATGGAGATCATGGCATCTATTCCCATCACTTCAAGGCAAATAAATGGGGAAACAATGCAGACAGTGAGAGAGACTTTATTTTCTCTGGCTTCAAAAACACTGCAAATGGTGATTGCAGCCATGAAATTTAAAGACACTTGTTCCTTGGAAGAAAAGCTATGATCAACTAGGCAGCATATTAAAGAGCAGAGACATTACTTTGCCACCAAAGTCCATCTAGTCGAAGTCATGGTTTTCCAGTAGTCATATATGGATGTAAGAGCGGATTATAAAGAAAGCTGAGCACCAAAGAATTGATGCTTTTAAACTGTGGTGTTGGATGGAGAAGACTCTTGTGATCCCTTGGACTGCAAGGAGATCAAACCAGTTAATCCTAAAGGAAATCAGTCCTGAATATTCATTGAAAAGACTGGTGCTGAAGCTGAAACTCCAATACTTTGGTTACCTGATGCGAAGTACTGATTCATTGAAGAAGACCCTGATGATGGGAAAGATTGAAGGCCGGAGAAGGGGATGATGGAAGATGAGATGGTTGGATGGCATCCCTGACTCAATGGCCATGAGTTTGAACAAGCTCTGGGAGTTGGTGATGGACAGGGAGGCCTGGAGTGCTGCTGTCCATGGGATCGCAAAGAGATGATGCAACTAAGTGACTAACCTGAACTCTCAGGATAGGTAAATAAAAGCAAAAATAAACAATGGAACTACATCAAACAAAATAGCTTTTGCACAGTGAAGGAAACCACAAACAGAATGAAAAAGCTGCCTAATGACTGGGAGAAAATATTAGTTACTAATTTATCAAAATATCCAAAGAATTCGTACTACTCAACATCAAGAAAAATATTGTATCTTTGCAAATGCTCTGTGGGAGGCAACGAATTTGAAAAGGAGCACAAGGAAAGAGGCCAACTACCTCTGTTCTGCTTACCACCACCTAAAGAAAGTAATTTGGAAAAAGCATGGCAAATTTTAACATTTATCATTTTTTGAGGCTTACTTTCTCTTTCTATGAAGTAGATAGTATTGTGACATGGTTAAGACCCAGTTTCCAGAGTCAAATGATCTGCATTCCAATCCCAGTTCTGCTCTTTATTACCTTCATAACCTTGAACTTTGCTTTCTTCACCTGTAAAATGAGGATAGCTGATATATTTGCCTCAAAGTATTACTGTGAAAATCTATTGATTCATTACATGTAACTAAACCTGGCACAGAGCCATTGATATGAGTATTCACTATTATTACTTTCTGAGTTTGAAATCTCTCACAATTTAAAAAATAAAAGGAAAGGGAAAGTTAAATTTTCTCTACTCATTCTGAAAATTGATTACAGAAGTTAAATTCTCTGAGAGTTTAAGCAAAGCATAGATTATTTTTAAAATTAAGGAGAATGATTTGTGTCTTGCATCTAGAAAATGCACACTTCTACTAGAGGCTTAAATACTATACAGCTAAATTGCATTCAAATTTAGCTGAAATAACAGCTCCTTCTAAAAAGTCAAGGGAACTGCAGTGATCGCTTACTATTTTCTAATCAACTGTCATAAGTATGATTTTGTACCCCTTTCAGTTTTGATTTACTTCATGCCATTTTACCAAACACTCTATAATCACTAATTAGATAATTAGTTTCATTCTACATATAACTAAAATGAATAGTCAAGGTGTTTTCCTAAACTTACATGGTGTACCTGGGCCTTAAATACTAGTTCTTTGAACTTCAAACCCCGTGCGCTTAAAATATATGCTGCTTTCTTTGGTGAGGTATCATAATCATAAAAGTTTGCTGGAGCTAAAGGAGTATGCCAACAATGGAATAATACCAGAACTTTTTGCTGTAGCGTTTACTTCAGGTTAAGGAAGCTGTTATTTCATACCTAGTTCATTTCTACAAGTATTTTTCTCATATCTCCCCTTCAGCTCCCAGTGATTTCCATTTAAAATGGTTATTAGTACATTCTGAGAGACTTTATGGATTACCCAGGTTATGTATATGTGTGTGTATGTGTGTTTTCAGCATCTAGCATAAGTGTACACACACATATTTGTATATGTATACATATCTTATAGTGTAAATCTCTTTTTTTCATTTATTTTTATTAGTTGGAGGCTAATTACTTTACAATATTATAGTGGTTTTTGCCATACATTGACATGAATCAGCCATGAATTTACATGTGTTCCCCATCCCGATCCCCCCTCCCACCTCCCTCCCCATCCGATCCCTCTGGGTCTTCCCAGTGCACCAGCCCTGGGTCTCTTCTTTATTCTTCTTCATACCTATCAGAGAAATAACACATGACTCTAGAATCATGACAGACAGCCTAATTAATATCTACTAAATTTTTTAAATTAGTCTTAAGAAGCAAGCTATAAATGTTTTATAAAAACATTTAACCAGAAATATAATTCTAAAACATAAAGATAATATTCATACTACTTTGTAGGGAAGATGTTTGAACTATCTAATTAGTGATTATACAGTATGATTATTATTGGATATGTTTCATTCATTGTAATTAATTCAGTGAGAATTTATTATTACCCTTTTAATTTTAGAATTTTATTCTTCATACAAGAAACTGCAATATGATTTCTGTGCTAAATATGGTAACTTTCTTTTCCTAACTATCTGTTGAGAAAGAAATGTTGAAACCAATACAATTTCTATGTGCACACAGAAGATACTATGAAACACTAAGAATTGTGATAAGAAGTTATCTCCTAGTTGAGAGTTCAATGAGTTTGTTCCTTGACTCAATTAGTAAAACCTCTGTAAAGGAACTGTCATACTTAATTTTAGACTCAACACTGAATATAAGCTAGCATTTCTCTACTACATATGAGTTGTTATCATATAAACTTTTTACAATGAAAATATTAGACTTGGAGTCATGAACATCATTTAGTCACTAAAACATTGAAACTAAAGATCCAATTCTAACAGTTAGTATCTGTATATTTGGTAAGTTAATTAATTCTTTAATGTTGCTCTTTTTTCTTTTCTTTTTGATTACAGAAATTAAACTAATTATTAAATCAAGGGTTTCTCAAAATTCAAAATATAACAGTATTTATTTGCAAAGCCTTTTCTAAATTATCAAGTGTTACACAAATGTTACATTACTGTTATTATTGCCTTGTCATTGATCATCAACAAAAAGTGCTGGCTGCTGAAGGGTCATTATTTATTTCCCTGTCCGTCTCCCAGAAGTCAAATTTATTCTTTCAAAATTGTGTTTTTCCCTGACTGGTAAGCATGAATGTATTGCCATAGATAATATTCCTATGTAGAATATCTCAGAACATGTGACTGACTTGAGTCCAGAGAATATGAATTATTCCAAAAGTATCTAAAATAAATGCATTGCATCAAGTCAAGACTGGAAGCAAATGCATGGACTTTGAGAAATCTTCACAGTCATTTTAAACAAATGAAGCAATTTCATTTGCTTTTATCGTCAAGTAAACATCCATTGATAACTCAGAGTTTAGTCTTTTTTCCCCCATCTTTATTAAGTAATAAACATATAATATTGTATAGGAAGTCCCCATGGCTCAGCAGATAAGGAATCTGCTGGCAATCCACAGGTTCAATCCCTGGGTCAGGGAGCTCCCATGGAGGAAGGCATGGCAACCCATTCCAGTAGTCTTGCCTGGAGAACACCATGGACATAGGAGCTGGTGGGCTACAGTTCATGGGTGGCAGAGTCAGACACGACTGAAGCGATTTACCACACACACACACACACACACACATGCACGCACGTCATAATTCTATTTTTAATTTTTGAAGAAACCTTCATACTGTTTTCCATAGTAGCAGCACAAATTTACATTCTCACCAACAATGACAAAGGTCCTTTTTCTCCACAACCTCACCAACACTTTTTATCCCCAGAGCTTGATCTTATCCACCAAGGATGCAGAGAAGTGCCCATGGGTCCATTTTATCCATCAGAGCAGAGAACTATAGGGTCAGAATTAAGGTTGCAGCCCCCTGGTGACAGTGAGCTCTCTGGAATAGTGCTAGAGGACAACTATCAGGAATACAAAGGAAAATAGGGTTTGTATTTAATCTATACAAATTAAATAAGAGACCAAATGGTGGATCTAGGATTCAAACCTGATCTGTCCAGCTCCAGAGTTCTTGCTCTTTAATGCCCCTGCAGACTCGACTCTGTGCAGAAGTGTGACTATTCAGCAGCCTGCTACCACCTTTCTTTTACTTCCATGTCCTCACTTAAGAAATATTAACAGCTTCTCCAAGGAATTTTGTAAACAGAAGACATTTGTTGAAAGCAATCTTTAAGATGCCTTCACCAAGAAAACTAACCAGAAAATCTTGAAAATAGATAGTTGTTGAATTGGCAAGATGTATTTTACTTTATTTCATTATTTTCACTGTCAGCCTACTCCAAGTCAGAATTTTCAAAGTACACATTTCCTCCATCTTTCCAAAGGCAATTAATTGTTACATTAATTTGATGTGTATCTAAAAAGTCTCAAGGTATACACAATGCTTTCATTCTGCATATTGCAATGTTGAAGCAAGAAAACCCAAAAAACAAAAAACATTTTTGTTTATAAATGACACCAAAACTCAGATTCTTTGCTGATGAGAGTTATAGTAGAAGTGGCTAATACTATAAAAACTTAAATTATCACAATCATGATTAAAATTCAAATATTAGTCTATGAAATTAACTAATCTGTTCTATTGGGCCTTAGAAGACTTAAACCTAATCTTAAAGACTCTTCCACTTAGCAAATTATAAGAAAAAGGTAATATGACAATTCCTAAAAGATTAGCTTTATTTTTCAGAATGAAAAATAAAAATACTTTTTAAAAAACTAGGCACATACACACTAACGCTTACAAAATAAATAAAGTTTTCCTTCCTGTATAACCTTTTAAGGATTTGAATGTTTGGTTTTCATTATGGTCCTCCAATATGTGAGATCAACAAAATTCTTGAAGCAGTGGTGCAGCAAGTTTAGCTGCTCTGTTTACAAGGCCTATGGAATTAATGAAAACTTCATGACTTTCAGTTCTCCTTATTAAGCCATTTATTCTTTTAGTTAAGAGTATTTCTTGATCTCTATATACCAAGCATTACATTAAATTATACTTTTGTATTATCTATCAAAATTAATTGGGTCAATACAAAAGTGAGAGCAACTTTGAAATTTTTATTTTGCCTTTACTGTTTAAAGGTTATAATGAATGAAAAAGGGTGTCATACTTTAATTTTAATCCACTTGTCCACATTTTAACTCTTACATTATTTCTTGTACACATGAACAGAATTCATTAATTAGTGTAAATTCAATAATACTATCTAATACTAATAGAACAAATGATGAAAAAAGTAATCATTCTAACAATGTCAAAAGGTAGAGTTGTCTTATGTGTCAAGGCTTTCATCCTAGTCTTCAGTAGTTCACCTTTAAGACCTCAAGCCAAAAATCACTTATACAAATAACAAAAAGTTAATCAGTGGTGGCCTGCTGCAGGGCGGAGGGGCACTGAGTGTAGCAGTGCCTGCATAGGACCTTCTGAAGGAGGTCGCCATTATCTTCATTACCCCCACCATAGTTTGGCCTCAGGTCAAAAACAGGGAGGGAACACAGCTCCACCCATCAACAGAAAATTGAATTAAAGATTTGCTGAACATGGACCCACCCATCAGAACAAGACCCAATTTCCACCTCAGTCAGTTTCTCCGATCAGGAAGCTTCCATCAGCCTTTTATCCTTATCCATCAGAGAGCAGAGAGAATGAAAACCACAATCACAGAAAACTAACCAAACTGGTCACATGGCCCACAGCCTTATCTAGCTCAATGAAACTATGAGCCATGCCCTGTAGGGCCACCCAAGATGGACGGGTCATAGCAGAGGGTTCTGACAAAATGTGGTCCAGTGGAGAAGGGAATGGCAAACCACTTCAGTATTCTTTCCTTGTGAACTCCATGAACAGTATGAAAAGGCAAAAAGGTATGACACTGAAAGATGAACTCCCCAGGTCAGTAGGTGCCCAATATGCTACTGGAGAAGAGTGGAGAAATAAGCCCAGAAAGAATGAAGAGATGGGGAAAAGCAAAAACAACACCCAGTTGTGGATGTGAAGGGGGATGAAAGTAAAGTCTGATGCTGTCAAAAGCAATATTTCATGGGAACCTGGAATGTTAGGTCCATGAACCAAGGCAAATTGGAAGTGGTCAAACAGGAGATGGCAAGAGTGAATGTCGACATTTTAGGAGTCAGTAAACTAAAATGGACTGGAATGGGTGAATTTAACTCAGATGACCGTTATATCTACTACTGTGGGCAGGAATCCCTTAGAAGAAATCAAATAGTCCTCATAGTCAACAAAAGAGTCCAAAATGCAGTACTTGGATGCAATCTCTGAATGATCTTTGCTCATTTCCAAGGTAAACCACTCAAAGTCACAGTAATCCAAGTCTATGCCCCAACCAGGAATACTGAAGAAGCTGAAGTTGAATGGTTCTATGAAGACCTACAAGACCTTCTAGAACTAACACCCAAAAAAGATGTCCTTTTCATTATAGGGGACTGGAATGCAAAAGTAGGGGTCAAGAGATACCTGGAGTAACAGGCAAGTTTGGCCTTGGAGTACAAAATGAAGCAGGTCAAGGCTAACAGAATTTTCCCAAAAGAATGCAGTGGTCATAGCAAACCCTCTTCCAACAGCACAAGAAAAGACTCTATACATGGACATCACCAGATGGTCAATACTGAAATCAGATTTATTATATTCTTTGCAGGTAAAGATGGAGAAGCACTATACAGTCAGCAAAAAAACAAGATTGGGAGCTGACTGAGGCTCAGATCATGAACTCCTTATTGGCAATTTCAGACTGAAATTGAAGAAAGTAAGGGAAGCCACAGCAGATGTTTTAACCTCTGAGCCACCAGGGAAGCCCCTTATGATTATACAGAGGAAGTGAAAAATAGGTTCAAGGGATTAGATCTGAGAGGCAGAGTGCCTGAAGAACTACGGATGGAGGTTCATGACATAGTACAAGAGGCAGTGATCAAGACCATCTCAAAGAAGAGAAATGCAAAAGGCAAAATGATTGTCTGATGAGGCCTTACAAATAGCTGTGAAAAGAAGAGAAGCAAAAAACAAAGGAGAAAAAGAAAGATATACCCATTTGAATGCAGAGTTCCAAAGAATAGCAAGGAGAGATAAGAAAGCCTTCCTTAGTGATCAATGCAAAGAAATAGAGGAAAACGATAGAGTGGGAAAGACTAGAGATCTCTTCAAGAACTTAGAGATACCAAGGGAACATTACATGCAAAAATGAGCACAATAAAGGACAGAAATGTTATCAACCTAACAGAAGCTGAAGATATTAAGAAGAGGTGGCAAGAATAAACTGAAGAACTATACAAAAAAGATCTTCATGACCCAGATATAACCTTGATGGGGTGATCACTCACCTACAGCCAGACATCATGGAATGTGAAGTCAAGTGGGCCTTAGGAAGCATCACTACGAACAAAGCTAGTGGAGGTGATGGGATTCCAGTAGTAGAGCTATTTCAAATCCTAAAAGATGATGCTATGAAAGTGCGGCACTTAATATGCCACCAAATCTGGAAAACTCGGCAGTGGCCACAGGACTGGAAAAGGTCAGTTTTCATCCCAATCCCAAAGAAAGCCAATGTCAAACAGTGTTCAAACTACCACACAATTGCACTCATCTCACACATCTAGCATTAATGCTCAAAATTGTCCAAGCCAGGCTTCAACAATACCTGAACCATCAACTTCCAGATGTTCAACTTGGTTTTAGAAAAGGCAGAGGAACCAGAGAACAAACTGCCAACATCTGTTGGTTAATCAAAAAAGCAAGAGAGTTCCAGAAAAACATCTATTTCTGCTTTATTGTCTGTGCCAAAGCCTTTGACTATGTGGATCACCACAAACTGTGGAAAATTCTTCAAGAGATGGGAATACGAGACCATCTTACCTGCCTCCTGAGAAATCTGTAGGCAGATCAAGAAGCAACAGTTAGAACTGAACATGGAACAACAGATTGGATCCAAATAGGAAAAGGAGTATGTCAAGGCTGTATATTGTCACCCTGCTTATTTTACTTATATGCAGAGTACCTCACACAAAATGCTTGACTGGATGAAGCACAAGCTGGAATCAAAATTGCTGGGAGAAATATCAATAACCTCAGATATGCAAATGAAACCCCCCTTTAGGCAGAAAGTGAAGAACTAAAGAGCCTCTTGAGGAAAGTGAAAGAGGAGTGAAAAATTTGGCTTAAAACTCAACATTCAGCAAATGGAGATCATGGCATGTGGTCCCATCACTTCATGGTAAATAGATGGGGAAACAATGGAAACAGTGAGAGACTATTTTCTTGGGCTCCAAAATCACTGCAGATGGTAACTGCAGCCATGAAATTAAAAGACACTTGCTCCTTGGAAGAAAAGCTATGACCAAACTAGACAGCATATTAAAAAGCAGAGACATTACTTTACCAACAGATGTCCGTCTAGTCAAAGCTGTGGATTTTCCAGTAGTCATGTATGGATGTAAGAGTTGGACTATAAAGAAAGCTGAGCGCTGAAGAATTGAACTGTGGTGTTGGAGAAGACTCTTGAGAGTCCCTTGTACTGCAAGGAGATCAAACCAGTCCATCCTAAAGGAAATCAATCCTGAATATTTATTGGAAGGACTGATGCTGAAGCTGAAACTCCAATACTTTGGCCACCTGGTATGAAGAACCAACTCATTGGAAAAGACCCTGTTGCTGGGAAAGATTGAAGGTGGGAGGAGAAGGGGACAACAGAGGATGAGATGATTTGATGGCATCACTGATGTGATGGAGATGAGTCTGAGTAAGTTCCAGGAGTTGGTGATGGACAGGGAAGCCTGGCATGCTGCAGTCCATGGGGACACCAAGAGCTGGACACAATTGAACTGAACTGATCATTTGAAGAGGCAACAGATAAAATCATGACAGCTTACTGTATTTTCCCCCAGATATCTTTTCTTTGATGAGAAGTTCTGAGCTGTATGGCTACAAAGAACATCTAAGAAAGGATGCAGATCCATGAATCTGTGCAGAATAAAACATCTGGAAAAATTTTGACTTCCCAAGTTGTTTGTAATCTTGAATTCAAGAGAGTAAAAACAAAGGCACTACCTTATGTTATTTGGAAGTAGATTATTGTATACTTATGTTATTTGGAAGAATATTATTCTTTTGAGCATTCAGCTACTACAAATTTTTTATTTATGCAGACTAGTACCACTTCTGATAGGGACAGGGTAGGATAATTGCACAGGTAGCTTTAGAAATCCCACTCGGGGATTATAGAGGGGGAACATTATAGAACTTTGGGAGACCATTATATATTGATGATTGCTTAAGAAAACTACCGGAACATCATGAAACAAAGCAGCTTTGCTTAACTATAAAGCTGTCAATAAAACCATGAGTAGGCTCCCAGGGCATTAAGTGAAAAAATGAGGCCTACATCTGCTGGCTGAGTCCAGCAAGACAATGATCCTCAGAACCAAGGACAGAAATATAAGGGAAGGGTGACATTCCAAAGTAGAATACCATCATTATACTAAAATCTGAGATGACTTGATATATTTTAGTGTATGTTACCACCCTTCTGCTGATTTGGATAAGTTCCATGACAGTTTTGAGCTTATAGGATCAAACCCTCTCCTGCCCAACACTGAGAAGGAGCTACTGATGTAAGCCTGATGTCTACTCAAAGAAGGAGGAAGAAGGTGGTCTTCTCCCCTTCCCCACTTTCTTTGATTATAAAAATATAGCTTGCTTAATTCTCTGGGCACCGCCCCCTTGCCTAGCAGCCTGTATCCCTCACAAGTGCCCTATATTAATAAATCTACATCTTGCCTATCATTTTGCCTCTTGCTGAATTCCATTTCCACTGAAACGAAGAACCTGAGCCTCAGTAAGTCCTGACACCAAGTGAGTGATTCTAATTAAAAGGCTGTGGGCTCATGTCCCAATCTGGATTTTGGCTGAGTTTGAGTTCCAGCATTTGGCTTCAAATCTCAACGTGAGGCGTATGGTTTCACTTTCATGCCACAGAGCAAGTATGAATGGCAGATACTAACAGATAGCAAGATCTTAGTGAGCTCTATGAGTTACATTGACCCCATACTTCTGTAACTATAAAAATTTTGTCCATTACAACTGCTGAATGAGGCTCTGTGCAATATTTTAGTTTCCTCAGGGGAGCCAAAGGGAGCTAAAGATAGCCATAGAATGAATTTTGCCCTTTGATACTCTCATCTCCCTTTCTGCCTTCTTAAAAGTTTATTCAGTGTCCTTTCACAAATATCTCCACCACAATAAAAAACACACTTTATGAGAAAATCTAGTCTATGTGTTCACACTATTACAGTGAACTTCAAACTGATTGACCATGTCCTTCCATGAAGAATACATTTTGGGGACTTCCCTTGTGGTCCAGTGGTTAAGAATCTGCCTTGCAATGTAGGGCACACTGGGTTGATCCCTGGTTGGGGAACTAAGACCCCAAATGCCATGGAGAAACAAGCCTGTGCACCGCAAAAAGCCCAAGCACTCTGGAGCCTGAGTGCCACAACTAGACATTGCAGGTGCTGCAACCAGATACCGTGTGCCACATCTAAGACCCAAAGCAGCCAAACAAATTAAATAAATACATAAATACTTAAAAAATGATTCCTGTGCATAATACAAGTGCTCGGGCCTGGTGCACTGGGAAGACCCAGAGGGAGCGGGTAGAGAGGGAGGTGGGAGGGGGGATCGGGATGGGGAATACATGTAAATCCATGGCTGATTCATGTCAATGTATGACAAAACCCACTACAATATTGTAAAGTAATTAGCCTCCAACTAATAAAAATAAATGGAAAAAAAAAAGATTCCTAAAAAAAGAATACATTTACCACAAGTCCCAATACACCCATAAATGACTGAAGTTAAAAAGTATCCTGAAATAATATCTTCCCATATTAGGAAGGATAAATTCAAATATTTTCTATTATATTCCATTTCATTTATTTTGTATTCAAGCTAAGATCTAACAAATTGATTTTATAGACATATCTTAAAAAGGTGGGCTCATCCATACAAATGCTTAGTGGAATTAATATTTTACCTTTTAGATATATTTTCAATATAGATATTGAAAGGTATCAAAAGATAGTAAGAACAAATTTAGTCTCTAAACTTAAACTTTAGACATAAATAAGCTTACTGCAAAGGCAATTTTAAGGACAAGGGAGAAATTTCATTAGTCTTGAATTCCCAACAAATAATTAGTCTCCTCATTTGCCTGTTCTATTTTTTAAAATTAATGCTTTAGTTACAAAATAATATATTTTCAAATCAGAAACCTAGGAAAATGCCAAAGAACCACAAAGTTATTAGGTAAAGTTTACTATAATCTTATCACCCAAATATAACCACTGCCATCATTTTACTTTTATCCTTTGATGTTTTGTATGTGCATATTTACATATTTAATAAAATAACTAAATAGCATGATTTTAAAAGAATATATGATAATCAGGTTTCATGTTAAATAATAATGTTAATATCCCTTTACAACTTGATTCTTAGTTGAAGTTAGTCAATTGTATGGATGTATCATAATTTACTTAACCAGTGTTTAATGTATAACATTGTTTCTTGTTTTTTTATAAATAATGAGGAATCAGTGTAAGAACATTTCTGAATATTTTCTTAGGTGGAATTCCTAGAAATGAAACTCAGCAGTAAAGAATTTGCACATTTAAAATACTCAGCCATAGGTATTGTCCTTACTCTGCGTGGTCAGTGACACAGAACTCTCTGCAGCAGATGGACCATCTTGAGTAGGATTCAGATTTCAGAACAAACAGTGCATTTGCTGATATTTAAAATGTGATTAATAAATGAATACTAAAGGCTGTTTTAAGAAGGGAAAGGGGAAAAAGTGAGAAGTCACTGATATGAGTGTGTGCAAAAGAGTGTGGTTGCTGAATAACCATCCACAATCCAGGGCTATTTGCAGGGGGTTAGGTTGAGGAAGATGTGAGTTGCCTTTGTGGTTGCATTTAGAAGCTCCCATCTATTTTAGCATCAGCTAGTATTACACCTCCTTCCTACTCTTCTTTCAGTTCTTTTCCTGAGTTCCAGTCTAGCTTCCCCAACTTTGAAATGGTGTGCCCCTTTTCAATGTTCAAGCCACAGATAATCTGTTAATAAAGGATGCTAGCTTTGCTTATAGATTGGAATTCTGATCATTTTCCCTAATAAGTATCAAATAATTCAATGGGCCATGCACTTATTTATCTTGATACATAAGATCAGCATCTTCTAACAGCCTTGCAGTTCCCTATAACGTTGGACCATAGGAGAAAAGTGATGGTTCCTTTTGAGGTAGAGATGAAGAAAGGAAACTGTAGGGAAAGAGAAAGGGAAAAATGATCACAGAAGAGAGAACTGGTCTTAGCTAATGTACAGTATCAATAGAATTATTTTTGTATGAGATTTGAGGTACATTCATTTCTTATTTATTCATTTATTGACACATCATTTATTAAATACCCATAAAACATCAGGCTTTAGATACTGGGAAGTCAAAGTTAAATACTTCATATTCTTTGTCCTTAGGGAACTTGCAGTCTGAAAGATGAGCATGCAATGTTTGAGTTGTATCTAAATTTTAAAGAAAGGAAAAGTGATATCTCTAGTTTCCATTGTAAAGATCTAGTTGGGACTGAAGAAGCAGCATGATCCAGAGCACAAGCTGGAGCTAAGTAACATTATGTGGTGCCGGTTGGGTGCTCTGGATACTGGATAATCTGGACTTGTGTATTGGAATTGTATTGGCGATGTACTCTTCATATGTGCTTACAGAGCTAGCACTTCATGGCCATCACAGATATGTCCCTTTAACTAAATGCTTATTTTTTAGTTCTTGAACTAAATGCTTCAAAGTGAGAATAATTATGCCTTGACTTCATGAAGTCTACATCTAAATTATTTAAGCACCTAAGGAAGAGGAAAGAAAGAAAGTGAAAGTCCCCCAGTCATGTCTGACTCTTTGAGACCCCATGGACTATACAGTCCATGGAATTCTCCAGGCCAGAATACTGGAGTGGGTAGCCTTTCTCTTCTCCAGGGGATCTTCCCAACCCAGGGATCAAACCCAGGTCTCCTGCATTGCAGGCAGATTCTTTACCAGCTGTGCCACAAGCAAAGCCAGAAGGTGTTTTGATGTTTGGCATATGAGTGTGAAGTAAAGCTGATATAAGATCATTTAAGAAAGGTTATCAGAATGGATTTGGCCCAGTTGGTTTATTCCAGAAACCATCAACCAGGGTCAAGAAGAAGAGCTACAAAAAACAGAGAGGCAATTAGATTAGCAGGTAATCTTCATCAAGTTTCTCAGTAGTTCCTCTGGAGAAGCTGTACCATCTCCTTTGAAAACAAGATATGTAATGTCAATACTGGAAAAAATAAATGTCAAATCAAGGGAAAATGCAACACTTGAAATTGCATTGCAAAATTATGAAAAGAAACAGATTACCTAAAGGAGACACTAAAGGAAAAAATTCTGGCATCAAGGAAGCTTGTGAATGAGTATAGCACAAAATTAAATTTTAAAAAATCTCAAATCCTATGCTTCTCTTTGGCAGTGATCCCACCCCCAATTTTGTGATAACCCAACTATCCCCAGCTATCTTAAAAGATGTCATAAAATTTTGTCAACAAATTAATTTACTAAGATAAATAGGAAATACACTCAACTACAACACGAAATACTTTCCTAGTTAGCCAGTAACAAGTGTGAATTTGCGGAGAAGGCAATGGCAACCCACTCCAGGACTCTTGCCTGGAAAATCCCATGGACGGAGGAGCCTGGTGGGTTGCAGTCCATGGGGTCGCAAAGAGTCGGACACGACTGAGCGACTTGACTTTCACTTTTCACTCTCATGCTTGGAGAAGGAAATGGCAACCCACTCCAGTGTTCTTGCCTACAGAATCCCAGGGACAGCGGAGCCTGGTGGGCTGCCGTCTATGGGGTCGCATAGAGTCGGACACGACTGAAGTGACTTAGCAGCAGCAGCAGTGTAAATTTGAGCAAAGGAATTCTCTAACTCTCTATTTCTTCAGTTTTGAGTTAGGAAATCTGATTGGTTTATACAGTACTACATAATGGTATAATTTTGTCCTTTTGTACATCTTATGCCCCATATATGTGTGGAGATAGCAGAGAATGGAGAATAGTATTAATTATTCAGAAATTAGTTTTCTACCTCTGTGAATCTGGGGATTCATTATTACATGCCAAAGAAACATACTTTCTTGGGACGAATGGGATGGAATATTGTCTTGGAGCTGGGAAGACCCATAGAATACTCAACAGAGCATACGGAGAGGGAAGAGTAACACCAGAGGGTTGAGTCTGGTAGTGAAGACAGGAAATGGGCCAAAGAAACAAACAATAGGAGATTTTCCTACATATTTTACTATCTAGTAGGAACCTCTGTTATGTTTTTATATTTCACACTAATGTCTGACTCAGGAAAGTGCCAGATTATTCCTTTCATGGAATCTTGTAATCCCTGAAGCCATGTCCCTAGTAGCTTTACTTTAGCCTTGGCAGAGTAGCAGGTACCCTACCCCTGGTTTTACATGGTTTACAGCTGAACAAAGTCTTTTGTTTTCCCTTGCTCAGTTCTTAACAGGAAAGAACAATTGCTTTTATGTGTTTTGATTTTCATTTGAAGGAATCATTCTGAGTTGTCGCTAACACCCATTCCAGGCATGTAGAGTCAAGTGTTTCATCCAGTCAACACCTCAATGGGTAGAGGAAGGTGACTTTTGGGTCAGGTATTAACCATGGAGAGGCATACAGATATTTTACCTACTGGATTTTTAAAGAATTACTTGTGATGAAATACTTAAATAGGAGACACTGTAGCAAGAAGTGTGTAAATGTTTAGACTGCCACCACTTCAAGTGGTTGCTCACAACACAACCGAGGTGTGGCGTTTGTACCATGCAGGTCTTATCTTGCTGATTCTTTATGGTAATTATAAGGAGGTAAGCACATAGAGCAAGCTGGAAAAAATAAAGACATCATGAGAGCTGAGGGGAGGGGAGAAGAGGAGAGGAGAGAGCAAGGGGTAGTGAATAAAAAGGGTAAGGTATATGTTCTGGTTCTGAAACCTTAATGTCTGTTAACCATGAGATAGACACAGATTGCTGAAGCTCTAAAACTGCTCGCAATCTTGTTTTAAGCTTTTATTCCAGCTAATGCTTTTACAAAACTCTCATTAAGTATGTATTAGACTTGTAAAGGAACTGTTCTCTAATTTAAAGCAAAATAAACTTGCCATTTCTCTAATCTGAATCTTGTGCTTATCAGACATGCTGGTGTATATGATAAAATCATTAGTTGATATTTAGACATTTTATTATTTTCCTCCTATGCTGCTGAGTAGTTTTTTCCATAGGCATCTAACATTTAAAAAGCATACATTTCAAAAAGTTTCTTATTTAGAAGATTTAAAAACCTTTTATTCACATTACTTTGATAAAAAAAAAAAGAACACTTTATATTCTGCTTGCTTATGACTTGTATTGGTATCTATACTTTAGGTATAGTGTTTACTTGGGAATTTATTAAACTGTCCAAGCTTCAGTCTTTTCAGTAATAAAGTGGGATTTGAATAATTCCTAAAGATTGCTGGAAGGATAAAATGAAATAATGTAGACAAATCATCTATCACAAACTCTGACAATTGATATTAAATTAATGATGTATATTGTTAGCATGATAAACAGTTGAATCTTCAAAATATTTATTGCATAGATATCAAATGGTCCAAAGGATAATTTTTAGATGTGAATTTGGAGACCTTGAGAATTACATTGTTCAAAATTCTGCATCTATTCTTATCATTTATTCCTGTGGTCAAGGAAGGCTTCCTAGTATACCTGTGTTGTAAATAAGATCTGTAGGATGTGTAGGAGCTAGGCAGCTTGGCAAAGGCAGGAGAGAATAAACAAAGTAGGGATAGAGATTGGCCAGGGAGAAGAAGAAAACATAAGCAAAGATTTGCAGAGGCTTGCAAACTTGAATGCACATTGGAATCATCTGTAAAGTTTTAAAAGATGGATTGATGGAACTTCCCTGGAAGTCTAGTGGTTAAAACTTTGCCTTCCAATGCAGGGGGTTGTGGGTTCAATCCCTAGTTGGGGAGCTAAGATCTCACATGCCTCGCAGCCAAAACACCAAAAGGTGAAACAGAAGCAATAATGTAACAAATTAGATGAAGACAAACAAAATGGTCACATTAAAAAAAAAAAAATCTTAAAAAAAAAAAAACCCAAAACATATTGATCCCTGGCTGTCACCCTCAGAGGTCCCTATTTACTTGGCCTGGATGACCTGGGTGGTAGGATTTTTTTTTTTAAGGCTTTCAAGGTGAGCTTTCTAATGTACAGTGAAGGATCAGAATCATTACTCTGGAGGCAAGAAATCGGGGAGCTAAAAGAAAATAGAGGGAAAAGGTAATAGGGAAAGAGAATAGAGGTAAGAAGGAAGAAGCTGGCAATTCATGGAATGCCTAGCTGACTGAGCAGTGCTACTCTTGAACTCCCAGGCTTTACTGTGAATAGGGAATAGCAAGAAAAGGTTATGATGTCATTTGCTACAGGGTTGAGAACTCATTCTAGAGAGCGTGACTGGGAGCACGAGATAAGCTAGACGCGCGAGCTGTCCACACTACAGAAAATGTAGCCTAAACTAGGCAGTGACAGTGGACTGGAAAAAGAGGGAGGAGTCATTGGAAAGGCCTTAAAGGAAGAACGGAGAGGAGCTGGGGCCTGATTGGAAAGCAGAGTAAGGGAGAGTTGTCTGGAGATGCTATTAATTGAAATAAGCCAGAACAAGTAGAAGTCTGTGAAAAGAAGATAAATTCAGTGTTGGAAATGCCGATTTAGAGTATCCACTACATGTCTAGATGAAGGTTTGGTAAGCAGTTGGACATGCAGATTGGGAGCTAGAAAAGGCAAGTTTGGTGGGGGCGGCAGGTGGGGGGCTCTACAGGTCTCATTCTGGCTTCCTTTCCCTTCTCTCGTTGCTGCTCCACAGGGCTGATCTACTCTGAACCTGAATTTCACATAAATAATCTTTGAATTTAGCATGTTGTATCAGTAAAACACTGAAGTAAAGGGGGAAGATCAAGGGAGAATAACTTATTATAGAGAGATACCTTGTCACAACTCTTTCTACGGAGATGGTAAAAAGCACTGGATAAGCACCAAATCAAATCAAATGAATAGGCTCTGTGTCTCACCTCAGGTATTGCTTGTTGGCAGCCATTTTTTTTTCCTAAGTGACCCGGACTTCTTTAACAAACCTCATTGGGCCAAATGTAGCACCTGACTTCAGCTAGATCAGCCCAATATTCTCCGATGAATTTGACCTGAGACATAATAATGACACAGCTCTGACTGTTGTTTGCTGTATGCTTGTCAGTCTTGTCTGACAGAGTTTGCAGGATGCTGTGTGACTTTATCTTGAATTTTGCATATGATAGTTCCAGTATAATGTCCATAAAATCTTGTTTAAAACTGTGAATATGCTATATGTCAAACTACATATTACAGCCATTACAAAATGAGGAATTTATCTAAATTACTTTTAAATAATGTCTTGGAAAGTTGTTCATTAAACTAAAAAAAATTGGAAGAGCGATTTTCGTGTGAAGAAAAAAAATTTTCTTGGAGGCAGATATAAAATTCGTGAATATCCAAAGCCACATTTTTTTTTGGGGGGGGGTTGCATTTGCTGCATGGTAGGACCTTTATAAGTTATCCCTAGCAGAGCCACCGTAGTTCACTTCTAGGCGCATATTGCCACATTTTTTTATTGAAATATAGTTGACTTGCAATGTTACCTTAATTTTAGGTGTAAAACACAGTAATTTGACATTAAACTACATTACTTAATGTTGCTGTTGCTCAGTTGTGTCTGACTCTTGGCAATCCTATGGACTGCAGCACGCCAGGCCTCCCTGTCCTTCACCATCTCCTGGGGTTTGCTCAGACTCATGTCCATTGAGTCAGTGATGTAATCCAACCATCTCATCCTCTGTTGTCTCCTCCTCCTGCCTTCAACCTTTCCCAGCATCAGGGTCTTTTTCAATGACTCATTTCTTTACATCAGGTATCCAAAATACTGGAGCTTCAGCTTCGGCATCAGTCCTTCCAATGAATATTCAGGGTTGATTTCCTTTAGGATTGACTGGTTTGATCTCCTTGAATAATGATGCCCATAATAAGTCTAGCAAACATCTGTTACCATAAAAAGTTATTAATCCCTGTGACATTATAACTAGAAGTTTTGTACCTCTTAATTCCCTTCACCTATTTTTCCCAAACCCCTAACACCCTTTCTTCTCTCTGGCAATCACCTATTTGTTCCTTGTCTTCATGAGTATGTTTCAGATTTGTTTGATTTGTTTTCTAGGTTCCACAAATAAGAGAAATAATATGGTATTTGTCTTTGACTTAGTTCAGTTCAGTTCAATTCAGTCGCTCAGTCGCGTCCAGCTCTTTGCAACCCCATGGACTGCAGCACGCCAGGCCTCCTTGTCCACCACCTACCCCCAGAGCTTACTCAAACTCATGTGCTTTGAGTTGGAGATGCCATCCAACCATCTCATCCTCTGTCGTCCCCTTCTCCTCTCGCCTTCCATCTTTCCCAGCATCAGGGTCTTTTCAAATGAGTCAGCTCTTCGCATCAGGTAGCCAAAGTATTGGAGTTTCAGCTTCAACATCAGTCCTTCCAATGAATATTCAGGTCTGATTTCCTTTAGGATGGACTGGTTGGATCTCCTTGCAGTCCAAGGGAGTCCTCTCCAACATCACAGTTCAAAAGCCTCAATTGTTTGGCACTCAGCTTTCTTTATAGACCAACTCTCACATCCAAACATGACTACTGAAAAAACCATAGCCTTGACTAGACAGACCTTTGTTGGCAAAGTAATGTCTCTGCTTTTTAATATACTGTCCAGGTTGTTCATAACTTTCTTTCCAAGGAGTAAGCATCTTTTAATTTCATTAACTTAGCATAATACTCTCTTGGTCCATCCAGGTTGCTGAAAATGACAAGAGTTCAAATTATTATGACTTAGGGATATTCCATTTTATATACACATATACATATCTTCTTTTTCCATTTATATATCAATAGACATGTAGGTTGCTCCCATATTTTGGTCTTTATAGATAGTGCTGCAATGAACACAATGGTACATTTATCCTTTCTATTTACTATTTTTGCTTTCTTCAGAAGCAGATTTTCTGGATCATATGATAGCATAGTTCTATTTTTCAGTTTTTGAGGAAACTCCACACTGATTTCCATCGTGGCTGTACCATTAACATTCCCACCAACAGTACTCAGTGGTTCCTTTTTCTCCATGTCTTCATATTCCTGTTATTTGTTATCTTTTTGATGACAGCCATTCTGACAGGGATGGGTGGTATCTCACTGTGGTTTTCACTTAAACTTCCTTGAAAATTAGTGATGCTGAGCTTCTTTTCCTGTGTCTGTTGTGCAACTGTATGTCTCCTGGAAAAGTGTCTACTCAGGCCTTTCACCTAGTTTTTAATTGAATTGCTTGTTTGATTGATTTTGAGTTGTATAAAGGTTTAAAATAAATTTTAGATATTATTCCTTAACAGATATATCATTTACAAATATCTTCTCCTATTTAATAGGATGTTTTTTTATTATGTTCATGGTTTCCTTCACTGTGTAAAAGCTTTTTAGCTTTTATCATAAATGGACATGAGTTTTGTAAATACTTCTGTATATCGAGATGATCATGCAATTTGTTATCTTTCATTTCAATGTGGTATATCACAGTGATTGATTTGCATATATTGAATCATCCTTGTGCCACTGGCAAAAATCCCACTTTACTATTGTGTATGCTATCTCTGAAATATTTTTGAGTTGGGTTTGCTATCATTTTCTTGAGAATTTTTGCATCTGTGTTCATCAAGGATATTGGCCTATAATTTTCCTTTTTCCTTTTGGATTTTGGATTCTGTGATATCTTTGTCTAGTTTAGATATTAGGGGATATTGGCCTCATGGTATTCCCTTATCTTTAACTTAAAAAAAACTTTTTATTTCACATTGGGGTATAGCTGATTAACAAAAAATATTGTGTACAGCAGGTGTACAGCAAAAGGATTCACTCATACATATACATGCATCCATTCTCCCCCAAACTCCCCTCTCATCCAAGACGCCACATAACACTGAGCAGAGTTCCATGCATTATGCAGTATATCCTTGTAGGCCACCCATTTTAAATATAGCAGCATGTATATGTCGATCCCAAACTCCATAACTATCCTTTCTCCTATCCTTCTCAGCAACCATAAACTCATTCTCTAAGTCTGTGAGTCTTTTTACTTTGTAAGTTCATTTGCATCATTTCCTTTGAATTATATATATAAGGGATGTCATATGATATTTCTTCTCTGTCTGACTTACTTCACACAGTATGACAATATCTAGGTCCATCCATGTCACTGCAAATGGAATTATTTCATTCTCTTTAATGGCTGAGTAATATTCCATTGTACATATGTACTGTTTTTTCTTTATCCATTCATTTGTCAGTGGACATTTAGGTTGCTTCTATGTCTTGGCTATTGTAAATAGTGCTGCAGTGAATGTTGGGTGTAGGTAACCTTTTGGATCATGCTTTTCTCCAAATATATGCCCAGGAGTTGGATTGCAGGATCATAAAATAACTCTATTTTTAGCTTTTTAAGGAGCCTCTATACTGTCCACCATAAAGGCTATAACAATTTACATTCCCACTAAGAGTGTTGAAGGGTTCTCTTCTCTCCACACCTTCTCCAGCATTTATTGATTGCGAATTCTATAATGATAGCCATTCTGGCTTGTGTGAAGTGATATCTAATTGCAGCTTTGGTTTGCATTTCGGTAATAATTAATGAATGGCCTAGTGGTTTTCCCTACTTTCTTCAATTTCAGTTTGAATTTTGCAATAAAGAGTTCATGATTTGAGCCACAGTCAGCTCCTGGTCTCTTGTTTTTGCTGACAGTATAGAGTTTCTCCATCTTCGGCTGCAAATAATATAATCAATCTGATTTTGTATTGACCATCTGGTAATGTCCCTGTGTAGAGTCATATCTTGTGTTGTTGGAAGAGGGTGTTTGCTATGATCAGTGCATTCTTTTGGCAAAACTTTGTTAGCCTTTGCCCTGTTTCATTTTGTACTCCAAGGCCAAATTTGACTGTTACTCCAGGTGTCTCTTGACTTCCCACTTTTGCATTCCAGTCCCCTATGATGAAAAGGACACCTTTTTTTGGTGTTAGTTCTAGAAGTTCTTGTAGGTCCTCATAGCATAGTTCAACTTCAGCTTCTTTGGTTGGGGCATAGACTTGGATTACTATGATATTGAATGATTTGCCTTGGAAACAAATGATAGAGATCATTCTATTATTTTTGAGATTGTACCCAAGTACTGCATTTTAGGCTCTTTTGTTGACTATGAGGGTTACTCCATTTCTTCTAAGGGGTTCTTGCCCACAGTAGTAGATATAATGGTCATCTGAGTTAAA
Organism: Odocoileus virginianus; assembly: GCF_023699985.2. Lineage (NCBI taxonomy): Eukaryota > Metazoa > Chordata > Mammalia > Artiodactyla > Cervidae > Odocoileus > Odocoileus virginianus. The sequence goes on from NC_069697.1 coordinate 38,387,490, forward strand.
TTCGCCCATTCCAGACCATTTTAGTTCATGGATTCCTAAAATGTCAATATTCACTCTTGCCATCACCTGTTTGACCACTTCCAACTTAGCTTGATTCATGGACCAAATATTCCAGGTTCCTATGCAATGTTTTTTACAACATCAGACTTTACTTCCATCACCAGTCACATCCACTCCTGGGTGTTGTTTTCGCTTTGGCTTTGTCTCTTAAATGTTTCTGGAGTTATTTCTCCACTCTTATCTAGTAGCATATCGGGCACCTATTGACCTGGGGAGTTCATCTTTCAGTGTCATATCTTTTTGCCTTTTCATACTGTTCTTGGGGTTCTCAAGGCAAGAATACTGAAGTGGTTTGCCATTTCCTTCTCCAGTGGAAGACATGTTGTCAGAACTCTCCACCATGCCACATCCATTTTGAGTGGTCCTACATGGCATAGCTCATAGTTTCATTGAGCTAGATAAGGCTGTGGTCCATGTGACCAGTTTGGTTAGTTTTCTGTGACTGTGTTTTTCATTCTGTCTGCCCTCTGATGAATAAGTATAAGAGGCTTATAGAAGCTTCCTGATGGGAGAGCCTGACTGAGGGGGGAATTGGCTCTTGTTCTGATGGGCGGGGCCATGTTCAGTAAATCTTTAATTCAATTTTCTGTTGATGGGTGGGGCTGTGTTTCCTCCCTGTTTTTTGACCTGAGGCCAAACTGTGGAGGCTCCTGGACACTCACTGGCAAGTCTGACTCAGCCTCTTATGGGGACAATGCTCCTTTCTTCTGGCTCCTGGTGCACACAAGGTTTTGTTTGTGACCTCCAAGAGTCTGTTTCCCCAGTCCTGTGGAAGTTCTGTAATCAAATCCCACTGGCCTCCAAAGTCAAATTCCCTGGAGGTTCTCAATCCCTTTGCTGGATCCCCTGATTGGGAACCCCAGTTGTGGGTCCTAGAACCTTCTTAACAGTGTGAGAACTTCTTTGGTATAATTTTTTTGCAGTTTGTGGGTCATCTGCTCAGTGGTCCTATGGTGGGTAATGCTCCATGACTGGGTATGTTGCAACCAGAGCCTATGTCCCTACAGCAGGCCACTGCTGACCCATGCCTCCACAGGAGACACTCAAACTCTCAAAGGCAGGTCTGTGTCAGTCTCTGTGGGGCCTCTGGGTCCTGGTAAGCACAAGGTTTTGATTGAGCCCTCCAAGCATCTCTGGTGGGTATGGGGCTGTTTTCTAAATGCCATTTAGAAAAAACCACTAGACAATTAGGGAAAACCTCTAGACCATTCCAGTATGACCTAAATCTAATCCCTTATGATTATACAGTGGAAGTGACAAATACATTCAAGGGAACGATCTGATAGACAGAGTGCCTAAAGAACTATGGACAGAGGTTGGTGACATTGTACACGAGGCAGTGATCAAGACCATTACCAAGAAAGAGAAATGAAAAAAGGCAAAACGGTTTTCTAAGGAGTCCTTACAAATAGTTGAGAGAAGAAGAGAAGCTAAAGACCAAGGAGAAAAGGAAGGATATACCCATCTGAATGCAGAGTTCCAAAGAACAGCAAGGAGAGATAAGAAATCCTTTCTTGGTGATCAATGCAAAGATTAGAGAAAAATACACAGATCTTTCTGACCCAGGAATAAAACCAGGGTCTCCTGCATTGCTGGTGGATTCTTGATCAACTGAGCTATTAGGGAAGCCCCAGAGGAAAACAGCAAATGGGAAAGACTAGAGATCTCTTCAAGAAGGTTATAGTTACCAAAGGAATATTTCATGCAAAGGTGGGCACAATAAATGACAGAAACAGTATGGATCTAACAGAAACAGAAGATATTAAGAAAAGGCGAGAATACACTGAAATATACAGAAAAGATCTTAATGACTCAGATAACATGAGGGTGTGATCACTTACCTAGAGCCAGACATCCTGAAGAGTGTGGGCTTTGTATGAAGTCAAGTGGGCCTTAGGAAGCATCACTATGAACAAAGCTAGTGGAGGTGATAGAATTCCAGATGAGTTATTTCAAGTCCTAAAAGATGATGCTGTTAAAATGCTGCACTCAATATGCCAGCAAATTTGGAAAAGTCAGCAGTGGCCACAAGACAGGAAAAGGCCAGTTTTCATTTCCAAAAACAGGCAATGCCAAAGAATTTTCCAACTGCTGCACAATGGCTGCTGAGCCTTCTAGGGGACCTACATCCCTGGCTGAGAAACGTTTGGCTGAGACAAGGGCTGTCTGATTTTCATTCCCTTTAAGCTGCCACAGTCAGCTGCTTCACTCTCAACCTTAAATGTTTTGCCTCTGACCCAAACAATTGCCCTGCCATGGGAATCGGACCCCTGCTTCAGTTCCCTCACCCACCGAGGGCAGGTCCAGTCCTACTAACACTCCTGTTTTTCCCCTACACCTGTTTTTCCTCTGCCCCATGGTTTCGTCTGGTTCTATATATTCTTTTCCCATGTTCAGGTACTCCTGCCAGCTGTCAGCTGGTACTATGCAAGCACTTCTGTGTCTGAAGGTGTACTCCTGATGTATCCATGGAGAGAGATGTACTCTACGTCCACCTACTCCTCTGCCATCTTGTCCAGCCACCCCATTTACTTTTAGATAGCAAGCCCCTTATCTTTAACTTTTTGAAATAGGTGGAGAAGATAAATAGTAAGTTTTACAAATGTTTGGTATATTTCACCTATCTAGCTGTCTGGTCCTGGACATTTTTGTTGTTGATAAATTTTAATTACTGATTCAATTTCATTACTAATGATTGGTCTGTTTGGATTTTTTATTTCTTCCTGATTCAGTCTTCAAAGATTGTATGCTTCTAGGAATTTACCCATTTCTTCTAAGTTGTCCAATTTGTTTACATTTGATTATTCATAGCAATCCCTCATTACCTGTTATATTTCTGTGCTTTCAGTTGCAACTTCTCTTTCTTTTCTGAATTTATTCATTTGAGCCCTCTTTTTTCTTAATGACCATAGCTAAAAGTTTCACAATATGGTTTATATTTTTAAAGAACCATGATCCTTTCTGTTTTATTGATCCTTTCTGTTGTTTTATCTTCCTTATTTCACACTTATCTTTAATAATTTCCTTTTTTCTACAAATGTTTAATTTTTTAAACATTCCTTTAGATCTAAGGTTATATTGTTATTGAAAATGTTTCCTATTTTGTAGGTTAGTCCTGTATTACACGAAGTTTCTTTCTAGAAAACTAGAGGTAATGCTTTTGTTACATCCATAGATTTTGGGACATTGTGTTTCCATTTTAATTTGTCTCAAAGTATTTTTTTATTTCCTTACTGATGTGTTTAGTGGTCTATTGGTTGTTACTAGCAAGTTGTTTATACTCCACATGATTGTATTTTAACTTTTTCCCCCTGTATTTGATTTCTAATCTCATACTGTAGTGGTCAGATAAGGTGATTGATATTATTTCAGTTTTTTCAAATGTATTAAGACTAGTTTTGTGATCTAACTTCTGATCTATTCTGAAGAAGGTTCCATATGCACTTGAAAAGAATGTGTATCCTTCTGCTTAGGGATAGAATGTTCTATACATTTAAATTAAATTCATATGCTCCAATGTGTCATAAAGGCCAATGTTACCTTTTTTATTTTCTGTCAGAATAACCTATCAATTGATGTAAGTAAGGTGTTAAAGTCTCCTACTATTATTTTATTACTGTCCATTTCTTCCTTTATGTCTGTTAGTATTTGCCTTATGTATTTAGGTGCTCTTAAGATGGGTGCATATGTATTTATAAGTATTATATCTTACCATTGAATTGATCCTTTTATCATTGGAGAGGGAAATGGCAACCCACTCCAGTATTCTTGCCTGGAGAATTCCATGAACGGAGGAGCCTGGCAGGCTGCAGTCCATGGGGTCACAAAGAGTCAGACAGGACTGAGTGACTTTCACTTATATCTTTCTATTGAATTGATCCTTTTATTATTATGTAATATCCTTCTTTGTCTTTTGTTACAGTCTTTGTATCAAAGTCTGTTTTATCTTAAATAAATATTATTAGTTGCCCCAGCTTTACTTTTATCATTTGAATGAAGCCTCTTTTTCCATCCCCTCACTCATAGTGTGTGTGTGTCTTTAGCTCTGATGTGAATCTCTTGTAAGCAGCAAACAGATGGATCTGTTTTATTAACCAATCAGCATATCTATGTCCTTCAACTGGAGCATTTAGTCCGTTACATTTAATTATTGAAAGATATGTATTGATTACCATTTTGCTACTTGATTTCTGGTAGTTTTTGTCATTCTTTGTTCTTTCCTTTTTTTTCTTGCCCTCTACTCTCTCAGTTTGATTCCTTTTGTTAGTGCTATGTTTGGATTCCTTCCTCTTTAAAATTTGCCTACCTAGTATTGATTTTTTGTTACCATGAAGTTCTTCTATAACAACCATGAACCTATATATTTTAAGTTCGTGGGGTTTGAGTGAATTTTAAAAGCACTATATTGTGACTCTTGCCATTATGTGTTACATTTTTTATTTTATATTTTGCATATCCCTTAACTAATTATTACAGATATAGATAATTGTACTAGTTTTGTACCTGTAACTATATAGGCATTTGACCAATTGTTTTACTACATGTTTGCTTTTATCGGTGAGACTTTTCTGTTTCAAATTTTTGTATATTTAGTTATGCCTTTTTCTTTTTCTTAAGAGAAAAAAAGGATTTTCATTCAAACAAAATTAAGGATTAAAACCCTGGAAGCAACTTAAAGCTCTGAGAACTGTTCTGTTAGAAGTCAAAAGCACAGTTTTTTGAGACAAAAGATAGTATATCGAAATGATGTACAGATAGTTTACCAAGGATACATTGTTCAGATAAGCAGTACAAAGCAAGCAGCAAATCACCACGATCCCCTACAGAGCTGGGAAAGAACATTATTCTTTTAAGAGGTTTCACTGCTTCATTGCTAGCATCAAAAGCAAGAAAAAAAATTGATCTTTATGGTTGAGCAGTCTCTCCCAAAGTTGAGGAGATCTGGTTAATGTGTAATACACCTTGTACATTAAAAGAGGGAGACCGCACAAACATACAGAGAGAATTTTATCTTTAATTTTTTTCTTATTCTGCCTTAAAATATAAATTTTATTTAATGTTCAATTTCTCATCATTAAGTATAATGTTATCTTTTTTAAAGAACGAAAAACATATTTATTGCATAATTTCCAAGTCAAAACTCAAGAATATTAAATTGGCAGACAGTTAAAGATGGCATTAAGATTCCAAAATTTGAAAGCAAAAATAGCCAAAATAAAAAATTCCAAATTGTTCTGAAGTGATGTAGCAGAGCTTTTTTCAAACAAACTTTAATTTTACTTTGTTTTTGTAACAAAGATGAATATTATTAATGACAAAAAGTACAATTCACAAAGAAGATAAACATCATAAACCATTAGACACCTAACAACGAAGAAACAGAGATATATAAAGCAAAAATCAGAAAAAATATAAGGGAAAATAAAAAATATATAACATAGTGAGACATATTAATATTTCTCTGAAAATATTTTATCAAATACAGAAAAAATAAGAACAGGAGCATCTTGAATGATGTCATTAATAATTTAAATATTATAGAGGGTTTCTATTTATATTAATCATATAGCCTATACAAATATACTTAAAATTTTGTATCTCATACATTGTTATCAGATATCTATAGGACATTTAGAAAAACTGGCAAAAAGATGAACATTACTAAATTTCAAAAAAGTAGAATTCTTTTTTGTGTGACTGTTATACATATGCATATATATTATTTTTGAAAAAATATTTTCCATTATAGGTCATTAAAAGATATTGACTATAGTTCCCTTTGCTATGCAGTAAATCTTTCTAGCTTGTTACATATCTATTTTTTTAATTAGAAATCTAGCATTCTATTCATACTAAATCAAGCATGTGGAATCAACTTTTTTTCTCATAATTTTTGTATATCTAGTTATGCTTTTTTCTTTTCAGTTTTAAGAAGTCCCTTTAACATTTCTTGTAGGTGGGGAGGGTTTGTGGTGATAAACTTTTTTAAGCTTCTGCTCATCTGGGAAACACTTTTCTGAATGATAACCTTGTTGGATAGAGTTTTCTCCTTTGTGATTTTTATTCAGCACTTTGAATATTCTGTGTTCTCTCTTCTGGTGTATAAAATTTTGCTTAAAATCAGCTGATAGTGTTTTGATAGCTTCTCTTTACATAATTATGTTTTTTTTTTCTTTTTAAGATATTCTATCATTAACTTCTGACATTTTAATTATATGTCTTGGTATGGATCTCTTTGAATTCACCTTGTTGGTGACTTCTGTGCTTCCTGATCTTGGATTTTTACTTCTTTCATCATGTTAGGAAAGTTTTCAGCCATTATTTCTCCCAACAGGTTTTCTCTCCTTTTATCTCTTCTTTTTTTGGGACCCCTATAATGTGAATGTTAGTTCACGTGATGTTGTCCTAGCAGTCCTTAAACTAGTTTATTTTTCAGAAGTCTATTTTCTTTGTGCCATTCCACTTGGGTAATTTCCATTACCGTGTCTTCCAGATTACTAACATGTTTTTCTTCACCATCTAATCTGCAGTTGATACCCTCTATTACATTTTTTAAATTTTAGTTATTGTATCCTTTAGCTGTCATTGATTCTTTTTTATATTTTCTATCCCTTTTTGAAGTTCTCACTGCTTTCCTCTATTCTCCTGAGTTCAGTCATTGAGTATCCTATGACCATTTTAAACTTTTTCTGGTAGGTTGCTTATTTTTGACTTGCTTATTTCTTTCTCTGAGGTTTTTAGCTTATTCTTTCTCTTGGAAATTATTTCTTTGTGTCCTGACTCTTCTTAACTCTTTTTGTGTTTTTTTTCTATATTAGGAGCTTGTCCCTCTGCTCAGATGCTCAATCATGTCTGACTCTTTGCAAGCCCACGACTGTACCTTGCCAGGCACCTCTGTCCATGGTATTCTCCTGGCAAGAATACCAAAGTGAGGTGTCATTTCTTCCTCCAGGAGATCTTCCTGACTCAGGGATCAAACCCTCATCTCTTACATCTCCTGCATTGGCTGACAGATTCTTTGCCACTAGCGCAATCAGCTAAGTCTCCCAGTGTGGAAGAAGGAGCTTTATGTGGGACCCAGTAGCTACTGTCCCTGGCCACTGGAGCCACCCACTCCAGATGTGTTCCCTGTTAATTCTTTTTGTGACTGGGCCACAAAAACTATACTTATGCTAGTGTTCATGGCTGGCGCCTCAGCATGTCTGGCTGTATGGCCCAACCACAACTGTTGCAGGACTTTTTATGTGTGGTCAAAAGCTCCCATGTCGGGTGGGAGACACACCTTCAAATTTTAATACTATTTACTTCTTATTTAAGCATTTAATATCTTTTTTCAAAGTTGGTGTTTTAAAATTTACTTTTCTCCTAATCTAGCTTGAATGGATTTTTCATGTGCAACGAAAAGAATCTTCACCTAACAGTTGAAGGCATGGAAATGCAAAAGATGAAGTATTAATAGCTTAATATTCATCAACTCATAGTGGAAAGTGGGGAGGAGCAAGGAATTAAGTTGGAGAGGTAGTTAGGCTCCAAATCTTGTTAGTTCTCATATATCTTTTTGTTCATCTCCTCATACATAGTAACCTCAGGTTATAGGAATGTATGTGTACATGCTAAACTGCTTCGGTTGGGTCCAACTCTTTGCAACTCTATGGACTGCAGCCCACCAGGTTCCTCTGTCCATGGGATTCTCCAGGCAAGAATACTGGAGTTGATTGCCATGCCCTCCTCCAGGGGATCTTCCCAACCAAAGATCAAACCTTTGTCTTTTAAGTCTCTTGCATTGTCAGGTGGGTTCTTTACCACTAGCGCCACCTGGAAAGCCCTTATAGGAATGTTGCTGCTGCTGCTGCTAAGTCGCTTCAGTCGTGTTCAACTCCGTGTGACCCCTTAGACAGCAACCCACCAGGCTCCCCCGTCCCTGGGATTCTCCAGGCAAGAGTACTGGAGCGGCTGCCATTTCCTTCTCCAATGCATGAAAGTGAAAAGTGAAAGTGAAGTCGCTCAGTCGTGTCCGACTCTTAGCGACCCCATGGACTGCAGCCCACCAGGCTCCTCCGTCCATCAGATTTTCTAGGCAAGAGTCCTGGAGTGGGGTGCCACTGGCTTATAGGAATAACTGGATGCAAATCATCTTTCCTGTTATATAATTGGGCTTCCCAGCTGGCACTAGTGGTAAAGGACCCACCTGCCAATATAGGAGACGTAAGAGTCCTGGCTTTGATTTCTGGATCAGGAAGATTCTCTGGAGGAGGGCATGGCAACCCACTCCAGTATTCTTGCCTGGAGAGTCCCATAGACAGAGGAGCCTGGTGGGCTACAAACCATAGGGTCACGAAGAGTCAGATTCAACGGAAAAAACTTGGCACACACACACACTGTACAATTATCTTAGGAAGAAGCCTCTATAACGTAAGAGGCTTACGTTATAGCACAAGAAATTGTTTTGAATATACGAAGTATTTTCAACTGAAAATTTTGAGTTTAATCTGGATTTAGTGGTAGTAGGAGAATTGTTGTGTTAACTTGTTCTTAATTAATGCTTCTATGATCAGTATCAATTTTTAAATTGATTAGTACCACAATTAATCTTTTATTTGACGTCTAAAAGAAAGTGACAGCAAGCTCAGTAGAGATATTTAAAACATTTAGAGACTTATAAAATAAAAATATGCCATCAAATTTATGTAAACCTCCAGGGAATAAGAAGAAATGTCTGTTTAGCATCACTGAATCAATGGACATGAGTTTAAGCAAACTCTGGGAGATGGTGAAGGACAGGGAGTCCTGGCATGCTGTAGTCCATGGAAACACAAAGAGTTGGACACAACTTAGCAACTGAACAAAAACAACGACCATAATCTACCGCCAACAATTTTTAAATGAAGGGTTTCTTCTCATCACTAAAAGATAACACTCTGTAAAATCTGTTCCCACATAGAATCCATGCAGTTATAAATAATCCCTCAGTGTTATCAGCTAAAACTTATTTTATATCTTCAAAGTAGCAGGCAGAGTCAACTAACTGTGACAGTGATTTTTAGCCCATTTTATTGCAAAATATAATGCTTTCAAGAGACTATAGACAATCACAGATGTTGCCACCACACAGGTTAGGAAATAGAAAAATGCTGGCAGCTTACAAGCCCACACACATATGCTTTACAGTACACTCTCTTCGCTCTGCCATAGACATAACCATTATTATGAGTTTATAATAATCACTTCCTTATTTTGCTATAGTTGTTTTTACCACCTATGTTTGCATCCCTCTTTCTGAACTTTATATAAAAGGTATCTTAAATCTTTTGTTCAATGTTACAATTATAAGTTTTATCCATATCTCCCTATTTGTGTGTACCTATAATTAATTCATTTTCATTGGTGGGTAATATTCCAGTGTAAAAACATCAGATTTTTTGTTTTTGTTCTATTTCTAATAGACAATCTTAAGACCTAAGAGAAAATAGAGCTGGTTGTGAATCTAATAATTTTTTCCAAAATTCTATTTGAAATTGTATTTTTATAAAATAAGAATCTCTCCAGGGCAATATGGTTCAATAGAACTTTCCATGATACTTGAAATGGCTGAAAAATCACTTCCTCTCTCTGCTTTCCTTTCAGTTTTCCTGTAAAAAATTTTTTTTTCATTCTATAAGATCTTTTATAAAGTTATCCTATCTTTGGAAATCAGCTACACTTTATTGCTTTCCACAAATTAAAGACAAAAGATAGGAAAGAATTTCTCACAGAAAATTCATTGAGGATATTGTTAGCCTGATTTTTTTGCATGTGAATTCTTATCACAGCCAAGTATTTGCGCCTCATGTTGAAGAAATAACTACTGAGCATACTCCCTGCATGCTTTGTCCCTGTTAGGCTGTCATCACAGCTGTGCAAAAGGTATAGAAACTTTTTTTTCTTTTTTAAAAGCAATTTCAAATAACCTTACTGTTCACCCAGTCAGTAGGTGGTCTTGAGCCTTAAATAAGGAACTGAGAAAATAGTCTTCTTGTCACAATTCTACTTATCAAGTAGGAATGATTACTTTCCAGAATGACAGAAATGGTTATAGCCAAATTATTTCTATCAATAATATATAGCCAAATTTTAGCTATTTTCTATCATTGCAGAGTTGACGCACATGATCTACTACTTGGCAAAGGTAAATGAATAAATGCGCAAAACATGGAAAATATTTGTGTAATGTGTTATTGAGAGCATTAATCAAACACTGGACCAGGAAAATGATACAAACTTAGCGGCAATAAAATAAAATGTGTTTGGTTACCTAAAAATGTTAAATCCCATATTAACATATGGTGAAAATATAACAATAAGCTACTCTCTAGCTTTTTATGTAAGGAGGAATTTTGTCATCAGTATATAAAAACACTAAATAATAAATGATCACAGAAAGCTCCCAAATTAGTGAATGCATCTACTAAACAAATACCTCCTTACACAAGATCCCTTTCCTGATTAAATTAGAACAATCTTGGGTGTATCTTGCTGTTATCCTGATTTGGTTCAATCACTACAACTAGAGGTGACTGAGTAGTAATTTCCAACTCCTACTACAAAAGGTGGACAGGGGAAATTTTCTACAGAAAAATATGGTACATTTACTAAAGGAAAGAGGTTAGAGTGCTGGGTGTACAAAGTACTTTATATAGCAAACTTTGAGAGTAAATAAAATTTACATCAATTACTTTGCTTATTAACAACAGATTATACAGAAAACAAGATGGGGAAAATGGGTTACTGACTAAAATATAACTTCCCAAACTTTGTGCCTCTACTGTGTGAATCTCCTATAACTATAAAATTTTGTTTCATCTTACTAGAAGAGAGTTCATGATTAATAGCATAAATTAAAATTTAAATTCAAAATCAAAAGTCTTTTGGTATGAAGATACAAAGTACGAAAAAAGTAAAAGAACACAGAACATAAAAATGAAGAGTATCAATTTATACAAGAGTGAAAACTTTTATATTTAGGTATCTAATGAGTCTTACATCCTAAGCTTCAATTGCACTGAAATATTTGGAAGTCATTCTCACTGAGCTAGCCAATTCCCCTTGTAGAGGATGAATAGAACCATCTCAGCTCTGATTGACTGGGCACAGTGATTTCCAAAACAGGAAACAATCCGCCTGGGACATAACAACCTCTGAAATAGCAATTTCCTTTTCTGAATGCAAGTATTTGTATTAAACTGGAAAACATTCTGAGCACGGCTTACAAGCTAGAAAACCATGCTCTTGGTAAAGTCTCACAAGTTGGATAGCATTAAATGAGAGCAAATGTAAGTTTTTCAAAACTCTATTTCAGAACAAACTTGTGGACACAGTGGGGGAAGGAGAAGGTGGGACAAACTAAAAAATTAGCATTGATATATATACACTATCATAAGTAAAATAGATAACTAGTGGGAAACTGCTATATAACACAGGGAACCCAGCCTGGTTAGAGGGGTAGGATGGGAGAGGCGAGGGAGCCTCTAGAGGCAGGGGATATACATGTAATTATGACCGCTGTACAGCAGAATCCAACACAACATTGCAAAGCAATTAAAAAGAAACTCTATCTCAACTTAATCCTTCTTTCTCACTCTCAATATTTACGAATACTCAAGAAAAATGTCTATAATACAGTCTATCTTAAATTCTATCACAAAGAATAAAGAGCCACAGGAACTCAGCATATTTGTTATTAAATATGTATCAATATATGTTCATTGGAAGGACTAATGTTGAAGATGAAACTCCAATACTTTGGCCACATGATGTAAACAGCTGACTCATTTGAAAAGACCCTGGTGCTGGGAGAGATTGAGGGCAGGAGGAGAAGGGGACAAGAGAGGATAAATAGTTGGATGGCATCACCGACTCAATGTGCATGGGTTTGGGTGGACTCCGGGAGTTGGTGATGGACAGGGAGGCCTGGAGTGCTGCGGTTCATGGCATCGCAAAGAGTCCGACACGACTGAGTGACTGAACAGAACTGAGTATTATGAACTGAAATTGATTCTCTATTAGAATAGGTAATTCAGAACCTCCAAATCACTGAGCATGATTTTGAACTGGGTTATTTTCAGATTAGATTTCCTTATTCCAAACCTGAAGATAAACATTTTAGAATGATTGACAAATCATATAAAGCAAAAGTGTTCATCAAGCTGAAGATTTGAGGTAATAAATAGTGATGGTTAAACAGTACAATCTTTGGTTAATTTTTATATTTATTTCCTCCATTAAAAAAAGTACATACTTAACAAAAACTGAGTTTATACTGGGATAGAAAATATTTGTAATTATTGAGGAGCCTAAAATCTGAACACCAAGAAAATGATTTGTCAGTATAGTGTCTTCATAAGCAGTCTATAACATAGGATTAAATTTTGCTTTAATTCAAAATTTACCTCAACAGTATACCTCAACAGTGTATTTTACATACACACACCTAGGTAATAATATATATATGTTATATGTTATATAATATAATATATAATAATATTATATAATAATTATTATATTATTATAATATATTATTATTATTATTATATATATTATATATTATTATATTAATAATATATAATAATTTATATATGTTATATAAATATTACACTTGATAGTTTTGATAATTTTTATCTATTCAAATAACTTCTTTATTACTCTGACTAAATACATTCAATTATTAAAACATTAAATTCATAATTTTATAGAGTGTTTATAAAGGATAATTCATTCTGGGCTTTGGCACAAAACTGTATTATAAAAGTGAATCATATAAGCAGTTATTAATTAAAGGGTAATTTTTTTCTTCCTTTCAATATTCATGAGGAAACAAAAAAAAATCACTAAGTACTGAAGATTATGGAGATATTTCCGTTTATATGCCAAGGGGAAATATATTGAAATTAGATCCAGATTATTTATTATGCTGATGATCTTGAAAATTAAACAAAATTAAGTTACCTAATAAAACTAAATTGGATTTGATACATATTAGATAGTTATTTCCAGGCAGAAAAACATACACCATAAATATTTGGTGGTTAACTAATATAGACAAAGTGCTGTTGCTATAGGAAAACTAGGAATAAGTGCAACTGTTCATTAGATTGACTTGCCTTTCTTAAGCAGAGTGCCTGGCTTCCTTTTTCTGCAGTTAAGGTCAATGCAGAATTGTCTGTGAGTGTGCAGATGCATCAGATCGAAGTACAGGAAGGTGCTCGTGTCTCTAGGCAGTTTCTCACTAAGGTATTGTGGAAACCCCACAGAAGAAGAAATCAGTCAATGCAAGTATTTTTTCAGTGTCACACAGACCTGGTACTCTAACTTGTTGGCATCCACATCCAGGTTTGCCGCAGATTTGCCACTAAAACAGCTCTCAATTGGGCAGTCTAAAATAAAAGCAGCTTTGGCACAGAAGTGGTATCAGGGTTTGTTTGTTTGTTTGTTTTTTAATTGAAATACAGTTGATTTGGGGCTTCCCAGGTGGCAGTGGTGGTAAAGAACCTGCCTGCCAATGCAGGAGACATAAGAGATCTGGGTTCGACCCTGGGTTGGGAAAATCTCCTGGAGGAGGGCATGGCAACCCACTCCAGTATTCTTGTCTGGAAAATCCCATGGATGGAGGAGCCTGGCAGGCCATAGTCCATGAGGTCACAAAGAGTTGGACATGACTGAAGTGACTTAGCAGCAACAGCAGGTAGTCTGCACCTCTTAATCCCCTTCACTTATTTCACCCAAAGTAAATGTACAGACTTCAGTTGCATTTTTATACAATAATAACTATGAGAAAAAGAAATTAAGAAAAAAATACACTTACAATTGTATCAAAAAGAGTAAAATACCTAGGGATAGATTTAGCCAAGAAGGTGAAAGACCCATATCTTGAAAACTATAAGACATGGACGAGAGAAATTGAAGATGATACAAATAAATGAAAAGATATCCTGTGTTCTTGGATTGTAAGAATTAATATTGGGTAGATAATTAACTTCTTAATTTTTCAAAGGAATTTACAGATTCAATGCAACTCCTATCAAAATACCCTTCAGCATTTTCTACAGAACTAGAATAAGCAATTATAAAATTTGTAATGGAACCACAAAAGACCTCAAAAGCAATCTTGAGAAAGAGAAAAAAGCTGGAGGTATCACACTCCCTGACTTCAAGCTATATCACAAAGCTATAGTCATCAGAATAGTATGGTGGTGGCACATAGACCAATGAAAAAGAATATAGAGCTCAGAAATAAACCCAAGCCCACATTGTCAATTAATTTATGACAAAGGAAGTAAGTTTAACTAATCTTCTGAAGAGGCTCCAAAATTCTTGGCTATGTGGCTGAGAAAATTACCTAGTTTAGGATTCTGGTCTTACAGAGAGAGAAAGCACTAGGCTAAAAGCTCTTACCATAATGAGCACATGTCAGAAATGGGATACCTAAGTTTACATACAGAAATTTTTAAAAAGATAAAGTAGCCTAGGAAAAAAAAACTGAGAAAATTGAAGAAAAAATAGTTGAGAAAATATGGCCACCTAATTATGGTCACATTAGTTTTGGTTATTTGAAATGTGAGGATCTTTAAGTGCTTCCCTGGTGTCTCAGATGGTGAAGAACCCACCTGCAGTGTGGGAGGCCTGAGTTCAATCCCTGGGTCGAGAAGATCTCCTGGAGAAGGGAATGGCTACCCACTCCATTCTCCTGGAGAAGTCCACGGACAGAGGAGCCTGGTGGCATATAGTCCATGGGGTCACAAAGAGTTGGACACAACTGAAGGACTAAACACTTAAGTACCTGAAGATTTAGAGGCAGTGATGACTTGTATAAAGGGCAATGATATAGGTAGTACCAGAACTAACTATATTTTAGACATTTTCTGGGGGCAGATAATACATATTACTTTATGTACATACACTATGAAAGGTAGGCATTATTGTCTTCCGAACACATAAGTAAACTGTGGCATTGCAAAATTCCTTAATTTTCTAACAGTGACACAGCTATTTTAAGTGACAGAGTCAACATTTAAACACAGGGCTGTTCTGACTCCAAACCCTAGAGTTATTACTCCAGGTTACAGGGGGTTGATATAGTCTGGGTCTTGATACTATTCTAAGGGGAGGACTTTTAGCATGTGACCCTCATGAATTTCATTCTATGAGAGTCACATGGAAAATATTTGACTCTATATAAACAATCTTAAGAATTTTAATGGCTAAGTCTTCACAGACCTGCATAAGAGAAATGAAATTATAATTTCAAATTATATTTGCATTGCTAGTATAGTCACTGGAAAAGAATGGGGTGTTAGTTTGCTACACAATCAAGTGGTTACCTGCGATGTTGTAAAAGCATAGATATTGATCCATGTGCATATGTTTTACGCCTATTGTTGTTGTTCAGTCCCTAAGTCACGTCCAGCTCTTTGTGACACCATGGACTGCAACACGCCAGGCTCCTCCGTCCTTCCCTATCTCCTGCTTGTTACTGTTCAGTCACTAAGCTGTGTCTGACTCTGTGACCCCATGAACTGCAGCATGCTGGGTTTCTCTGTCCATCACTATCTTCCTGAGTTTGCGCAAACTCCTATCCATTGAGTCAGTGATACCATCCAACCATCTCATCCTCTGTCGTCCCCTTCTCCCCTTGCCTTCATTCTTTCCCAGCATCAGGGTCTTTTTGCATGAATCAGCTTTTCACATCAGGTGGTCAAAGTATTGGAGTTTCAGCTTCAGTCCTTCTAATGAATATTCAGGATTGATTTCCTTTAGGATTTACTGATTTGATCCCCTTGCTGTCCAAGGGACTCTCAAGAGTCTTCTCCAGCCCCACAGCTAGAAAGCGGCAATTCACGCTGTTCAACCTCCTGAATGGCCCAGCTCTCACATCGGTATGTGACTGCTGTGACTATCCGGGCCTTGGCTGGCAAAGTGATGTCTCTGCTTTTCAAAACACTGTCTAGGTTTGACATAGCTATTCTTCCAAGAAGCAAATGTCTTTTAATTTCATTGCTGCAGTCACCTCCACAGTGATTTTGGAGCCTGAGTTTTATGTTTAAGTCTTGCTTTATTTTTTTGTTTTTGTTTTTTCTTAATAGTATTTTTTTTCATTTATTTTTATTAGTTGGAGTCTAATTACTTTACAATAATGTTAAGTCTTGCTTTAAAATTTGGGTCCTAGGCTTCATTCCCCCAATCAATAACTGACATTTCACTGAGTGGCACCAATTTGACTTTCTTTTTGTACTTAATAAATACGTAAATGTAATAAATTTTTATCAAATAACAACTTATCTGAAAGAGAAAAATTCTTATTTTTATGTATTTTTAAAACTGAACATACTATAACATCAGAATATAAATTTGAAATTGAACTTTTCATGTGAAAACAATTGCTTGAAAAATACATCTTTAATTACTTTACAGAAGGAAAAGAAGTTCCTTATTTATTTAAGGTAAATAAACTCACGTATTTTTACATTAAATAAATAAGAATCAGTATCAGTCCAGTTCTTCCACAAACTAGATCCTGGATAAGTTTCAAACACAAGATGGTTGGATTTGGTGATCTCAAATGTTTTGTACAGTTCAAAGAGTTGATGTATCTCAATTTCCTAAGACCAAGATGAGTAGTTTACAAAATATTTTCTCAGGTAAGAGTATAATCATTACTACTTGAGTCATTGAAACAAGCTACTCCTGGAGGTACTATCTGGGAATATTCTTTCTTGGCTCACAGTGTATAGCATGAGGTAATGTTTTAACAGGCCCCACCTTAGTCTGGTGGAATCACTTTATCAGTTGAGTTCCAGGTTGACAGCTCTAAGAGTGTACTCAAAGTGGACTATATATGAGATTTAAAATTCTTTCATTATGCTTCATAAGGAATTTGGGAAAATCAGTATTCCAATTGTACTGAGAAGTTTTAAAATATCACTATTCCCACTTATGACCCTGAGTTTGTGCTGTGTAATGCATACAATTGTGCAGCTAAAGGTTTATTTGGCAAGGAATTAACAATCAGTGAGTAGAGAAGAAGTTCTGATGAAGCTATAACTCTTATTATCATGCATTTACACAGTGAGTTTCTTTAAGGAAAGCTTCATGAAACTTCTTCCAAGTAATGTTGAAGGATTGGCATCTAGCCATGGTGAAAGAATCACCATGGGATAGTTTTCTAGGTGGATGGGGAAAGTTGCTTTGCTACAAGGACACCTAGAATATTCCTTCAGTGTAATAATAGGGTGAACTAAAATAAATAAAGACATTTCTCTGGCATTTCTTCCTCTCTTTTCCTGATCATCCCTTACTTTATCTGTATTACTTTTAAAATGAGAAAGAAAAACATATCATGGACATGCAAGTATCCTTGCTTGGCTTTTTCTCAAATTTAAGTTTTCTCACTTTGAAATTATAAGCCAATTTCCCCAGTTTTATAGAGCTTGGAATTTAACTTCTAGTTTAGAAATACAGATCAAGTAATAGGTTTCAATAGACCAAGTGTATTGTTTCCTCCCTACAGTCCCCTATCTAAGAGATCAGGAAAAATGAAGAGTATTTATTCTCTATGTTTCTTTCTGTAGATCATAGACACAGTTCAGTTCAATAAACATGTACCAAAAACTATGCTAGTATGAAGTTTAAAAAATAATGATTGTTTTTATCATGGAGTTTATAGTTAACTAGATATATAATTATAATAGTGGTAACAATAATCATACTGTCTAACATTTATTGAGTGGTTCTTATAGTGTCAAGTTAGACTAGATGTTTTAAATGAATTATCTCATCTATCACCCCTTATAGCCTTCTGGGATAGAAGTTACTGCTATCCCCATTTTATAGATGAGGAAGTTGAACATTGGGAGAGGTTTAGTAACATGCTCAAAGTCATGAGATGAATGAAAAGCTGCCTTCAAACTTTCTTCTATCAACTTTGGAACCTCATCCCCTTAATCAGTAGCTTAAAGCCCTCTAGGAGCACATCTAACAAGAAAGGGAAGAGAAGAAAAAACATTTCATGGAGGGACCCTGCAGTAATCCATGGCTCTGAAGTTGTTCAGTTAATTCTATAGAAGAGGTGGTGAAAGAAAGTTAAATGTAGTTTATGAATTCTAGGCCTTCCCACAGAATCAGACTGAGCTTTGACCAAAATATGATATGTTCTTCTCCTTCACTTTATTTTCTAATTTAGATATTTACAGAGCTCTGGATGAAATGCTAGAAATTCAACAGGGAAGAATATTTACCCCATCCCTCATAGATCTTAATTCTAGCAATTCATACATAATCCAGAAACTTCAGATTTCCAAAATTTGTAAAAGCAAAAACAAACCAACAAAATCCTGTAAATATCCAGGCAAAATAATCACTTTTTAGTGTTTACTTTCTTATTTGAGGTGTAATTGATTTATTGAGTTGGGGTTTTTTTCTGTATATCATTCATTATTATTATTGTTCTGTAACACTATTATTCATTTGGGTTTTTCTGTAACATCTTATATATATATTAATATCTTATATATCTTCTTCAGATTCTTTTCCATTACAGGTTATTACAAAATATTGAGTCTAGTTCCCTGTGCTATATATATAGTAATTCCTTGTTGGTTATCCATTTTATTCATGGAATAGTGTGTATATGTTAATCCTAATCCCTTAATTTATCCCTCTCTGCCTTTCTCTTTTGGTTTTTTATGCATGTGGATCTTTGTTTTCTATGTATATTGATCTAGCTCTGTTTTGTAAATAAGTTTACCTGTATTTTTATTAGATTCCATATATGTTATATCATATGAGATTTGTCTTTTTTTGACTTATTTCACTTAGCATGATGTCCATCCATGTTGCTGTAAATGGCATTATTTTTTTTTATGGTTGAATAATATTTCATTTTATATATATATATATTCTACATCTTCTTTATCCTTTCATCTGTTGATGTATACTTAGGTTGTTTCTATGTCTTGGCTATTGTAAATTGTGCTGCAATAAACATTGTGGTGTATATATCTTTTTGAATTATAATTTTCTCCAGATAGACACCTGGAGAATGGGATTGCAGGATCATATGGTAGCTCTATTTTTAGTTTTTGAAGGACCATCTATAATGTTCTCCATAATGGTTGTGCCAATGTATATTCCCACTAAGAGTGTAGGAAGATTTCTTTTTCACTACACCCTCTCCACTGTTTATTTGTAGACTTCTTGATTATGCCCATTCTGACCGGTGTGAGGTGATACCTCATTGTAGTTTTCCATTTCTCTAATACTTAGCAATGTTGAGTATTTTTTTCATGGAGTCATAATAGTTCTTGCTGCTATCTTTATTAGAGTGTTCAAGCTCTTTGGAGAAAACAAACAGAGAATGTGGCTATATAGTGAAATGAAGATGTGAATTGCTATGTCTCAGTACATCTTAACAGTTTCTATAGCACTTAAAAATAATATGTAATTAAGGTAGACCCATTGGAATTTAGCCAAAGAATACATATTTTCAAATTTTTTACAGATTATAATTTTAAAAAATCTACTTTCTACAAGATTTGCAAGATGTATCAACATTTTATTCAGAAGAATCTATTTTATGGGAAAAATTGACAGTGAGAAAGTGTATTTTTTTAGATGGGACACTAACAGGTGTGGTAATTCAAGGAAGGATATTTAAAGTCAAGAACCAAAAACAAAGAAAAGACCTATGAAAGTTTTTTTCATTATTGTTTGCAACAGAATAGTTTTATTTTTATGGTAATTCCAAGTTAATTAGTGTTTCATAAAGACTAGAGAAGAAAATTCAATTTTAACTATAGTTGTGAAGTTCACTAAAGTATTTAATATTTACTTCGAATTCAATTTGCTTTAATTTTTTATTATGCCCATAACCAAGTCTAACAGATCAACTGTTCTTTATTGTACACAGACCACCTTGGGATGTATAAACAGAATGCATATTCTTTTAAAATCTGTAAATAATGAGGTATGGCTATAAGGTTGATTTTTTAAAATGACTCTATCAAAACAGAAAAATTCTAGTATGTATTATTTTCTTTCATATGATCCCTGTATATTATCAAGATTGATTACTTGATCTATTGAGTTTGCTGTGACAAATAATTTTGAAATTCTTATTTGAAAACAGCCTTCCAATTCTGAATTGCATTTTTCAAAATTTATTATTTGTCAAACTTCACATTTTGAAGGTGGGTTTAATTTTGGAGTAAAGCTAAAGTCATTGAGCCATGTCTTATAAACAAGAAGGATTATTTGTAATCCAAAATGAGTTACATCTATCTTTAAAGTAATAAGACTAATTCTGATATGAGGCTATGGAACGTGGAGGAGTGATGATAGGAGAGGAATGTTGCAACAATGATTTGCTTGGTTAACAATGTTAAGTTGTTGATAAACTAGATTATCAACCAAGAGTATAAGAGATTTGAATAACATGTTCACGGTGAACTCAGCAGAACAAATAGAACACATAGTCAAGCTTTTATTTGAGGATATACTCACCTAGGTGGAGCAATCACTGCTTGTCTGGGCTGGACCAACCAAAATGACAAGTTTTATAGTGGAACAAAGAACAAAGAGAAGAGTAAGGGATTATGATAGTGAAGAGGAAGGTTCTTTGCATTTTTTATTAATGAATACAATGAATTTCATTGCTGAAAAGTATGAGACCAAAAGCTTTCTATTAAAATTGAAATAGACAATTTACTCAATTATATATGCTAAATGAGGAGAAGTAAAGGATGGCACTGTTCTTCCTCCTCCCTTTTTAACCTTGGCCATTATATTGAAAGTCACAAAATAGAAACTAAAACAATTGTTCCTAAGCATCATTCTTCTATTTCCCTCATCTTCCCTTTTGAAACTGGCATTTCTATCCAAAGTACTATTTACAGAGTCCTTGAGAAGAATTTTACAAAAATATATATTCACATTCATCAATTTAAAATACGTATTTGAGATATGTTTGGGGTGATAACACCTTGAGTTGGCATAGTCATTTTCCTAATTCTGTGGCATATTACCAGAAAAGGTGTATCAGTCAGGGTTCTCCAGAAAAACAGACTAATATAGGGTAGATGATAGATAAATTTTAAAGACTTGACTTACACAATTATGGGGACTGTCAAGCTTGAAATTTGTAGGACAGGCTTTTAATGTCTTGAGGTAAAATTCTTTCTTTTCAAGGAAACCTGGGTTTTCACTCTTAAGGCTTCAAATTTAAGATTGGATAAGGCCCACCCACATAAACAATGATAGCTCCTTTATTTAAAGACTATTAATTATAAATGCTGATCACATCTACAAAATACCCTCTTGGGCTTTTTACTCATTTGGTATGTGAGGAAACCAAGGTTTGGTAAAGTTAAGTAACCCAAGTAAATCATATACGTATTGAAAGAAGCCACATTAGATTTCATGTTCCACCCTCCAGGTAGGGTTTCACCACTCCACTCTACTCAGTTCAGTCACTCAGTCGCGTCTGACTCTTTGAGACCCCATGGACTGCAGCATGCCAGGCTTCCCTGTCCATCACCAACTCCCAGAGTTTACTCAAACTCATATCCTTTGAGTCAGTGATGCCATCCAACCATCTATCCTCTGTAGTCCCCTTCTCCTCCCACCTTCAATCTTTCCCAGCATCAAGGTCTTTTCAAATGAGTCAGTTCTTTGCATCAGGTGGACAAAGTATTGGAGTTTCACCTTCAGCATCAGTCCTTCCAATGAATATTCAGGACTGATTTCCTTTAGAATGGACTGGTTGGATCTCCTTGCAGTCCAAGGGGCACTCAAGAGTCTTCTCCAACACCACAGTTCAAAAGCATCAATTCTTTTTCAGCGCTCAGCTTTCTTTATATTCCAAATCTCACATCCATATATGACTACTGGTTTCCAGTGGTTATGTGTGGATGTGAGAGTTGGACTATAAAAAGGGCTGAGCACAGAAGAATTGATGACTACTGGAAACCAGTAGTCATATATGGATGTGAGATTTGGAATATAAAGAAAGCTGAGTGCTGAAAAAGAATTGATGCTTTTGAACTGTGGTGTTGGAGAAGACTCTTGAGAGTCCCTTGGACTGCAAGGAGATTCAACCAGTCCATCCTAAGGGAAACCGGTCCTGGGTATTCTTTGGAAAGACTGATGTAAAAGCTGAAACTCCAGTATTTTGGTCACCTCATGTGAAGAGCTGACTCATTTGAAAAGACCTTGATGTTGAGAAAGATTGAAGGCAGGAGGAGAAGGGGATAACAGAGGATGAGATGGTTAGATGGCAGCACCGATTCAATGGACACGAGTTTGGGTAAACTCCAGGAGTTGATGATGGACAGGGAGGCCTGGCATGCTGTGGTTCATGGGGTCACAAAGAGTAGGACATGACTGAGCTACTGAACTGAACTGAACTACTAGATGGACCTTTATTGGCAAAGTAATGTCTCTGCTTTTTAATATGCTGATAGGTTGGTCATAACTTTTCTTCCAGGGAGTAAGTGTCTTTTATTTTCATGGCTGTAGTCATCATCTGCAGGGATTTTGGAGCCCCCAGAAATAGTCTGTCACTGTTTCCACTGTTTTCCCCTCTATTTGCCATGAAGTGATAGGACCAGATGCCATGATCTTAGTTTTCTGAATGTTGAGTTTTAAGCCAAATTTTTCACTCTCCGCTTTCACTTTCATCAAGAGCTCTTTAGTTCTTCACTTTCTGCCATAAGGGTAGTGTCATCTGCATATCTGAGGTTATTGATATTTCTCCCAGGGAATCTTGATTCCATCATGTGCTTCATCCAGCCCAGTGTTTCTCATGGTGTACTCTGCATGTAAGTTATATAAGCAAGGTGACAATATACAGCCTTGACATACTCCTTTCCCTACTTGGAACCAGTCTGTTGTTCCTTGCCCATTTCTAATTGTTGCTTCTTGACCTGTATACAGATTTCTCAAGAGGCAGGTCAGGAGGTCTGGTAGTCCCATCTCTTGAAGAATTTTCCAGTTTGTTGTGGTCCACGCAGTCAAAGGCTTTGGCATAGTCAATAAAGCAGAAGTAGATTTTTTTTTGAACTCTTTCTTTTTTGATTATCCAATGGATGTTGCCAATTTGATCTCCAGTTCCTCTGCCTCTTCCAAATCCAGCTTGAACATCTGGAAGTTCATGATTCACCAACTGTTGAAGTCTGGCTTGGATAATTTTGCTAGCGAGTGAGACTTTATTTTTTTGGGCTCCAAAATCACTGCAGATGGTGACTGCAGCCATGAAATTAAAAGATGCTTACTCCTTGAAAGAAAAGTTATGACCAACCTACATAGCATATTAAAAAACAAAGACATTACTTTGACAACAAAGGTCCATCTGGTCAAGGCTATGGTTTTTCTAGTGGTCACATATGGATGTGAGAGTTGGACTATGAAGAAAGGTGAGTGCCGAAAAATTGATGTGAGTTGCATTATAAAGAAAGCTGAGTGCTGAAGAATTGATGCTTTTGAACTATGGTGTTGGAGAAGACTCTTGAGAGTCCCTGGGTTGCAAGGAGATCCAACCAGTCCATCCTGAAGGAGATCAGTCCTGGGTGTTCATTGAAAGGACTGATGCTGAAGCTGAAACTCCAATACTTTGGCCACCTCATGCGAAGAGTTGACTCATTGGAAAAGACCCTGATGCTGGGAGGAATTGGGGGCAGGAGGAGAAGGGGACGACAGAGGATGAGATGGCTGGATGGCATCACCAACTTGATGGGCATGAATTTGAGTAAACTCTGGGAGTTGGTGATGGACAGGGAGGCCTGGCGTGCTGCGATTCATGGGGTCTCAAAGAGTCGGACACGACTGAGCGACTGAACTGAGATGAGTTCAATAGTGCGGTAGTTTGAGCATTCTTTGGCATTGCCTTTCTTTGGGACTGGGGTGAAAACTGACATTTTCCCGTCCTGTGGCCCCTGCTGAGTTTTCCAAATTTGCTGGCTTATTGAGTGCAGCACTTTCACAGCATCATCTTTTAGGATTTGAAATAGATCAGCTTGAATTCCATCACCTCCGCTAGCTTTGTTCATAGTGATACTTCCTAAAACCCACTTGACTTTGCAATCCGGGATGTCTGGTTCTAGGTGAGTGGTCACACCATCATGATTATCTGGGTCATGAAGATCTTCTTTGTATAGTTCTTCTGTGTATTCTTGCTGCTGCTTCTTAATATCTTCTGCCTCTGTTAGGTCCATACCATTTCTGTCCTTTATGGTGCCCATTTTTGCATGAAATGTTCCCTTGGTATCTCTAATTGTCTTCAAAAGAACTCAAGTCTTTCTCATTCTATTGTTTTCCTCTATTTGCATTGATCCACTCTATCACCTCACTTGAATGCCTTCAGCAAAGCTCATATCTAGTATCTAGAAAGGAACTTACTTACTCAATCACGATGATTTTTTTTTAAGTGAAGTATAGTTGATTTTCAAGGTTGCATTCATTTCAGATGTACAATAAAGTGATTGTCATACATATTTTTTTCAGATTCTTTTCCCTTACAGGTTATTACAAAATATTGAATATAATTTTCTATGCCAAATAGAAAGTCCTTGTTCATTATTTGTTTTATATATAGTAGTGTATTTATGTTAATCTCAAACTCCTAAATTATCCCATTCCCCACTTCCACTTTGGTAATCATAAGTTTATTTTCTATGTCTGTGGGTCTACTTCTGTTTTTTATTTAAGTTCATTTGCATCAGTTTTTTTTAGATTCCCCATATAAGTGATATCATATGGTATTTGTCTTTCTGGCTTATTTCGCCTAGTATAGAAAATTTTAGGTCCATCATTTTGCTGTAATGGCATTATTTATTTCTTTTAGCTGAATAATATCTTCTTTATCTGTTCATCTGTTGATGGGCACTTAGGTTGCTTCCATGTCTTGGCTATTGTAAAAAAAAGTGCTGCAATAAACATGTATATATCTTTTTGAATTATGGCTTTCTCCAGTTATATTCTCAGGAATGGAATTGCAGAATCATTGTAGCTCTATATTTAGCTTTTGAAGGACCCTCCCTATTTTTCTCCATAGCAGTTGTACAAATGTGCATTCCCACCAATGTTTAGGAGGGTTCTTTTTCTCCACACCCTCGCCAGCATTCAATATTTGTAGACTTTTTGATGATGGCCATTCTGACTGGTGTGAGGTAATACCTCACTGTAGTTTTGATTTGCATTTTTCTGATAATTAGCAATTTTTAGCATCTTCTCATGCGCCGTTTGGCCATGTCTATATCCTCTTTGGAGAAACATCTATTTAGAACTACTACCCACTTTTTTATTGAGTTGTTTGAGTTTTTTGATATTGAGCTGTATAAGCTCTTCATATATTTTGGAGATTAACCCCTCGCCAGTTGCATCATCTGCAAATATTTTCTCCCATTGTGTAGGCTGTTTTTTCATTCAACTTATAGACCTTTTAACTGTACAAAGGCTTTTAAGTTAATTAGCTATCATTTGTTTACCTTTGTTTTTATTTCAATTACTCTAGGAGATGAATTTTTAAAGATATTGCTGGAATTTATGTCAGAGAGTTCTGCCTATCTTCTTCCAAGAGTTTTATAGTATCCAGTCATACATTTATGTCTTTAATCCATTTTATAAAGGTCATCTAAGAGAAATCCATAGTTAACATCATTCTGGATGATGAAAACCTGAAAGCATTTCCTCTAAGATCAGGAACAACATAAGGATGTTCACTCTCAACACTATTATCCAACACAGTTTTAGAAGGCTTCCCAGGTGGCTCAGTGGGTGAAGAATCTGCCCACAATGTGAGAGGCACTGGAGACATGGGTTCAACTCCTGGGTTGGGAAGATCCCCTGGAGAAGGGCATGGCAACCCACTCCAGTATTCTTGTCTGGAAAATCCCATGGACAGAGGAGGCTGGTAGGCTACAGTCCATAGGGTTACAAAGAGTTGGACACATCTGAGTGACTGAGTACATGCACGTACACAGCCACAGCAATCAGAAAAGTAAAAGAAATAAAAAGTGTCCAACTAGGAAAGAAAGAAGTAAAACTGTCACGGTTTGTAGGTCACATGATGCTATACATAGAAACATTCCAAAAATGCTACCTGAAAACAACTAGAACTCATCAATGAATTTGGTAAAGTTGCAGGATACAGAATTAATACACAGAATTCTGTTGCATTTCTATACTCTAACAATGGAAGATCAGAAAGAGAAATTAAGGAAACAATTCCATTTACCATTGTATGAAAAAGGAGAAAATATCTAGGAATAAACTTACTGAAGAAAATAAAAGACATATACACCAGAAACTTTAAGACAGTGATGAAAGAAGTCAAATATGACACAAATTGATGGAAAGATATCCTTCATTCTTAGGTTGATGAAATCAATATTGTCTAAATGACTGTGTTACCTAAGGCAGCTATAGATTCAATGCAATCCCCATCAAATTGCCAATGGCATTTATCACAGAATTGGAACAAAAAAGTTTTCTAATTTGTATGGAAACACAGAAGACCTCAAAGAGCAAAAGCAGTGTTGAGGGGAAAAAAGAAACAAGCTGGAGGAATCAAGCTTCCTGATTTCAGCCTATACTACAAAGCTATAGTAATCAAAACAGTATGGTGCTGGCACAAAAACAGAAATAAAGATTAATGGAACAGGGTAGAATGGTCAGAAATAAACCCACAATCTCTGACAAAGGAGGCAACAATTACAATGGAGAAAAGACAATCTCTTCAATAAGTAGTGCCAGGAAAATTGAACAGCTACACGTAAAAGAATGAAATTAGAACATTCCCTAACATAATAACACAGTGACTTTTATTTAAAGGTTTCATGAATATTTAGCTAACATGAATGTTTTTTCTTAATTGAAAAGATTATCTTATCTCATATATTTCCTCCTTTACTCACCCCACCTGAAAAATGTAGTCCCAAAGAATCCAGTAGAACCTACAATCTTATTTGTCACAGAGGAAATTGCTGTTGTTCAGTCAATAAAGTGAAAGTGAAAACCACTCAGTCATGCCCAACTCTTTGCATCCCCAAGGACTATACAGTCCATGGAGTTCTTCAGGCTAAAATACTGGAGTGGGTAGCCTTTACTTTCTCCAGGGGATCTTCCCAATCCAGGGATTGAACCCAGGTTTCCCACATTGCAGGTGGATTCTTTACCAGCTGAGCCACAAGGGAAGCCCCAATCAGTCACTAAGTCATGTCCAACTCTTTGTGACCTCATGGACTGCAACATGCCAGGCTTCCCTGTCCTTCACTATCTCGTGGAGTTCACTCAAATTCATGTCCATTTAGTTGGTGATGCCATCCAACCATCTCATCCTCTGATGCCCCATTCTCCTCCTGTCCTCAGTTTTCCCAGCATCAGAATATTTTCCAATGAGTTGGCTCTTCACATCAAGTGGCCAAAGTATTGGAGCTTCAGTTTCAGCATCAGTCCTTCCAATAAATATTCAGGGTTGATTTCCTTAAGGACTGACTGGTTTGATCTCCTAGCTGTCTGTCCAAGGGACCTCTCAAGAGTCTTGTCCAGCACCACAACCTGAAAGCATCATTTCTTTAGTGTTCATTCAACAGTATCCCCAAGTATACCACCAGACAAGCTATCTCAGTATTCAGAAAGGCCCCTGTGTCCCATGGAAGAGAAAGAGTCATAGAAAAAAATAAGTTCAAGATAAATTTAATTATATAATTTTAAAATACTAGTGTAAAACCAGATAAAAGAGATGGACTAGGTTAGCACACTTAGAAAATGTTACAAGGGGGAATACCACACTACATGAATCCCTTTTGCAAAGTTCTTATGTCTGCTCTCTCTCTCTTTTCTGCATCAGGTCTCCCAGCTTAAGATACAATTATGAGAATCATAGCTGAGGTTTGAATAAAGGGGCCCACAGATGAGAGATGTCTGGGGTAATAATACACACTTGCTGAATCAGAAAATGCAGGTCAATTAGCCTGATGAGTCACTACAGTTTTTATTTGTGCTTCTTGGGTTGAGAAGAAAAACTTGGGATCAGAATGGGACCATACTGTGTGTTATCATTGCCCAGAGCAGTCATGTTCACTAATTGGTTTTCACACTTATTTCTAAGTAACAATTTTCCCATCATCATATTCTCTATTGATTCTACCTATCTTTGGCATGATATAGATTATTAATTTACTCTTGCTAATTCATCTATATATGAGTTTGCTATATCAACATGCTATATTTAACATATCCTATACCACACTATCTGAATCTTTTACACAGTCCCTAGGCTCACATCATGTGAGCTTCAACTATATGCTGTAAACTAATAATTTATTTACTACCTATGCTTGACACTTTTCATGAATTTCACCATTTTTCTTATATTTTATAGAATGATTTCATGTTCTTAAATAGTTTGCACATTACAATATTAGGAGAAATAATCACAACTTTTATAAACCCAAAGATCACTGAGAGCCTTAAAAAATGTTTCTGTAAGAGTGGAGCTTTAATGCTCTCATCATGAAAACAGCAAAAAAATGGTAATTATGCAGGGTGAAGGATATGTTGGGCTTCCCTGGGGGCTCAGTGGTAAAGAACCCATCTATTAATATAGGAGATGTGGGTTCAGTCCCTGGGCTGGGAAGATGACCTGGAGAAGGAAATGGCAACCTACTCTAATGTTCTTGCTTGGGAAATCCCATGGACAGAGAAGACTCTCAGGCTATAGTCCATGAGGTTGCCATAGAGTAGGACTCTAAGTGACTAAACAACAACAACAAAGGATGTATTAACTAACCCTATTGTGGTAAACATTTCACAATATATATGTGATCAAATCATCACATTGTACACATCAAAGTTCTGATGATTCTAACACCCAGTTCCAATGTCTTGGAGGAGGGATCCCACACACCAAATAATTCTTAAACAGCTGGGTGTCCTACAATTTAATGAAACTCAAACACTGTATAGCATGATTCTATGGGTTAAGGGTGCAATCCTTCAACATCTATCATCTCCTCTTCAAGAATCAGTTGCAAGTCCAGGTTGTCACCTGTGCTTCTAACTAACTAGCTGTTAAGATCTGAGGTTCCAAAAACTCCCTCCTTTGGTTTGATTAATTTGTTAGACTGGTTCACAGAACTCAGAGGAACATTTCACTTAGCAGACCACCAGTTTATTATAAAAAAAGGTTGCAACCCAAGAACAGCTAGATGGGCGACATGCATAGGGCAAATTATGTGGGAAGAGGTTGTGCTACTTTCTCCAAACCTCCACATGTTCATCATCACAAAAGCTCTCCAAATACCATCCTTTCCAGTTCTTCTGGAGGTTTCATTACACAGGCATAATTGATTAAATCATCAGGCCATTGGCTATTGATTCAACTTCCAGTTCCTCTCCCCTCCCTGAAGTCGGTGGAGTGTGACTGAATGTTCCAGTCCTCTGATTGCAGAGTTGGTTTTCCTAACAATGAATCTCAATTTTTAACTGTGTTCTGAATTCACCTCATCAACATAACAAATGATGTTTTTATGTTCTTGTTGCTTAGATAGTTCCAAGGGTTTTATGAACTCAGGTAGAAACATAGACAGAGACCAAATATATATTTCTTATAACTCATAATGTCACAAATTCTTAAACTTATACAATGCTATATATAATTAAAACTCAATAAAATTTGAAGATAGAATAAATGCTATATTATAATTCCATTTTAGAATTTTGCCTTTAATATCACATCAAATTAGATTGTTATATTGAGGAGGGCTTGTACCAGTAGGCTAGCAGAAGACAGTCAGTCTTGCCTTTGTGACTTACCTTGGGAGAATCCAAGTTATAAATACAGCTTCTCATGAACTAATCCAATGTCTCAGATAGTTGGTTTTTTAAAGGGGGATATTATAACTACTAATACAGAGCTCTTTCTATCATATGACTTGGATCCAAAATCTATACAAATGCAGACATGAATATGATGTGGTCTCTGAGTTTGAGTAGCTCTAAGTAGATGGGGAGGAAGGTCCATAAAAAGTAACTACTGGGACTTCCAGGGCTTCCTGGGAAAAATAATCCACTTTGCAATGCAGGGGACACCAGTTCAATCCCTGGTCTGGGAAGATCCCACATGCCTCAGGGAAACTAAACCTGTGTACGAGGATACTGAGCCCATGCACCGCAGTCCATTAGTTGAAAATACTGAGCCCATGCGCCCAACTACTCAAGTCCACTTGCTTGGAACCTGTACTCTACAACAAGAGAAGCCACTGCATTGAGAAGCTCATGCACCGCAATGGAGAATAGCTTGTGCTCACCACAACTAGAGAAAGCCTGCGTGCAGCAAGAAGATCTAGGGTAGCCAAAAATAAATTTAGACATGTTTTAAAAAGCATTACTACCAGAATGAACACAGTCACAAAATAATGGAAGAGGAAATGCTATCATAAGAGCATAAACCTTCTAAGAGGAGCCATTAAAGTTGGATTTGATGAATAGAAGGTTGTAAAAATTGCCAAGATAAAAGCAGACATACAAACTATGCAGGAGAGACATGGAGGAATAAAAGAACATAGCACGGACAAGGTGTGGAGCAAATATGGAATGAATGGAGTGCAGGTTTTCTTAGTATTAGAAGATAAATATAGTAAGGTTACTTGTTTCCATAGTATGAAGGACCTCATAGGACTTTTTTATGAAGTTTGGAATTCATTATCAGACACAGAGGAGTTATAAAAGAAATTTAAACTTGGGTGTGAAATAATTGGATTTGTCTTCCCAGATACCATCCAATTTGGGTCAGACAGCTCAGATTCTGATTTTGGTTCTCACTTCAGGGCCTTGAGTAACCACTCTTTGCCTCTAGCCTCTATAGTTAGCCTCCATGACCTGCCAACACCTTCATGTAATCCCGTCAGCCTTCCTCCTCCAAACTCAGAAGCACACTTTGTATTTTTGGTTGTACATTGAACTGAAGCTTTCTCTTGTAGTTTTCCATGTGTGTAACTATCAAGTATCACTTTACCTGTCCTAAATTCTGTTTTTCTACAAACCCCTCTTTTCTTTTCTGTGCTGCCAGACCTGTAGGATCTTCCCTCACCAGGGATCAAGTCTGAACCCCCTGCAGTGGAAGCAGAGTCTTCCACTTGCCAGGGAAATCCCTATAAAATTCTCTTGAATTAAAAAAAAATTGTACAGCATCAGATTATATAAATCATTCAGTTCAACCTCCTCATTCCATTCTATACTGATTTACTATAAAATTTTTGAAACACTTTTGCCTTATTTAGCTCTTAGTTGTGTAACCCATTATTATGCACAGTTCCCTTATAGATTCATTTCCAAGCCTTGTTGCCATGAAGATTTTTTTTATAGCTATATGTCTTAAATACATTCATTTAATTTTAGAAGCAAAACTCTGAAAAATGGTATCACTAACTACCTATGGAGTTCAAAATGGTGTTATTCATAACCAAAATTTGAACTGTATTTTTGTAAGAGTAATTCCAGGGTTTTGGATATATGATCAAGAGTACAGAAAAAAATGGCTACTGTTATTTGTGACACAATTTTGCAGATATGAAAGTGAAAGTCGCTCAGTCATGTCCAACTCTTTGCGAACCCATGGACTATACAGTCCATGGAATTCTCCTGGCCAGAATCCTGGAGTGGGTAGCCATTCCCTTCTTCCCAACCCAAGGGTTGAACCCAGGTCTCCCACTTGGCAGGTGGATTCTTTACCAGCTGAGCCGCTAGGGAAGCCTGTTGTAACAAAAAACAGGAAAAAGACTTAGTAGAGTTCCGGTAACAGTTAAATTAATTGAACTCCACATTGAAGACACTTCTGTTCATTACGAAAAAGTTTCTCCAGGGACTTCCCTGGTGGTCCAGTGGCTAAGGCTCCATGCTCCCAATGCAGGGGGCCCGGGGTTCAATTCCCGGTCAGGGAAGTAGATCCCACATGCAGCAACTAAGACCCAACACAATCAAAGAAATAAATAAAAACAAATATTATTTTTTAAAAAATAAAAAGTTTCTCCAGTTAATCTCTTGACTGAACATATTGAAACTCCCTTTTGCTGTGAATGATATATATCCAGGTTTCACTCATTTTTGGGAAACACCCTTTTGACTGATGCCTAGGAAACCTTTGAGGACTTCTGGAACTAAAGAGTTCTCTCCAGATATGAAGGTTCAAATGTCTATTGCTAACTCAAAACTGAGTTAAAGCGCCAAAGAATTGGTGCTTTTGAACAGTGGTGTTGGAGAAGACCCTTGAGAGTCCCTTAGACTGCAAGGAAATCCAACCAGTCAATCCTAAAGGAAATCAGTCCTGAATATTCATTAGAAGGACTGAAGCTGAAGTTCCAATACTTTGACCACATGATGTGAAGAGTCGATTCATGCAAAAAGACTCTGATTCTGGGAAAGATTGAAGGCAGGAGGATAAGGGGATGACAGAGGATGAGATGGTTGGATGGCATCACTGACTCAATGGACATGAGTTTGAGCAAGCTCTGGGAGTTGGTGATGGACAGGGAAGCCTGGCATGCTGCAGTCAATGGGTTTGCAAAGAGTAGGACATGACTGAGCAACTGAACTAAAATGATGCATATATATATATATATATATATATATATATATATATATATATATCTCACTAGAGATAATTTGGTAGTACTTCTCGACATTTTAAGTGCAAACACTCTTTAAGCCAACACTGCTATAGTTAGAAATATATTGCATGTACACATATGTATATAATAATATACATATTTTAGGAATGTTTGTTCTAATAGCAATAAGTTGCAAAAAACTAAAAGTCCATCAACTGAAGAACTTGTTAATTACAGCCATAAAATGATAATCTGGAGTCATTAAAAATATACATTACAGATAGAGATGACAGGGAGGTAAAGAGATTTGAAAAGATGCCCAAGAATTATGGAGACATAATGAGTTGAAGAATTATGAGTGTACTATGGTTTTTCTTGTGTGTGTTTTTTAAAGATAGTGCAAGCAATGAAAGGAAAAATAGAGACACAGAACTGCATCAAAATGACAATTTTTTTTTTTTGTTTCGAAGCACATAGTAAAGAAAGTAAAAAGGCAACACATAGAATGGGAGAAAAGATGTGAAAACTATCTATGTAATAAGGGATTGGCATCCAAAATATATAAAGGACTCTTACATCAATAATAAAGGCAACCCAATTAAAAATGGGCAAAAGATCTGAACAGACATTTCTCCAAAGAAGATATACAAATGTCTAATTAGCAAATGAAAAGACATTCAACATCATTAGTCATCAGAGAAATGCAAATCAAAATCATAATGAGATACTATTTTGCCCCCAATAGAATGCCAAAAATAAAAGATGAACAACAAGTGTTTGGGAGAATGTGGAGAATTGGAATTCTCAAACACTGCTGATGAGGTTGTAAAATTATGCAGTCACATGAGTTGTTAAAAATAGTTTACCATACGTTACAGCAATTCCACTCTTAGGTACATACCAAAGAGTATTAAAAGTAGATGTTCACACAAACCTTACGAATTGTTGATCATAGTGGCATTATTCGTAATGGCCAAAAAGTGGAAACAGAAATGTCTATCAACAATAATTGTGTATGGTATAGCCATACAATGGTATACTATACAGCCAGAGAAAGGATAGAACATGATGCATATTCTATAACATAGGTGAACCTTGAAAACACCTTGCTAAGTAAAAGAAGCTAGACATACAAGGCCGCATATTGCATGATTCCATTTATATGAAATGTCCAGAATAGACATTTTCCATAGAAATAGAATTTTCTATAGAAATGGGAAATAGATTAGTGTTTGCCACAGGTGGAATTGATTATTTTATAATGCCTTTTTTGGGGGTGAGAAAATATTCTTGAATTAGATAATGATTATGACTTTACAACTTTGTGAATGTATTAAAAACTGATCTTTTTACATGTGAAAAATTGAATATTAAATTATGTGAATCTTATCTCAGTAAAGCTATTATTTTAATAGGTAATGGGATAGTGATTTATGTATTATCCAAATTTCTTAGTTTGTTGAACTTGGTAAACTGCAAGAAGGAAACAAATTTACTTATTCTCCCCACTAGACTTCAAACAAGCACTGCAAGATCTTCCAGTTTGGACAATATCTAAGACAGAGCCCCTTAATTTTTTCCTGTCATGAATTACCAAAAAGCCTCACCTGTAAGCATCATAAGGTCCAGGCCAATCTAATATGAAGAATAATCTTATCCAGTTCAAAGCTTCTCTCCTCTGCCTTCAATTATTTACTCTTCTGCCTTATGCGTCTACCCTTTCATCTCTTCTCTCTTTACTGCCTCTGCCACCTGCTTTTGTGATGCAGTTGTCTGGCAGAAGTTCAGATGCCGGCTTTTCTCTCAGGCTGTTTCTGTGAGTTCTCTGGACACCTCTCCCTATTCCCGCTGCCCGGCGGTCTCATTACAGTGTCTTCCCTCAGACAGGCCACAGCTTCTCAGCTGCTACCCACTCACCCTCTTTCTGTCGGGGTCCCCTCACCTTGCCTGGCTGTCCTCTTGGGTAGGGTTCTTTCAGGATAATTCGATCTTCTTTGGCACAGGCTTAACTCACAGAAAAGTTTTGGAAGTACAGATTTCTGCTTCACTTCAGGGATGCTCTGTTCAGGGTCAACTTCTCTCTTTTAACCTTTTTTAAAATTGAGAAGTATAACATACTGAGAAATACCATGTATAATGTATGTATAGTTCAGAGAACAGTAATAGTAATAATAAAATTGACAACCATATACACACCTCCCAGATGCTCCCTTAAGAAACAAAATATTGCTACAAGTTTTCACCACAAGGAAAAAAATTTCTTTTTTTTCCTTTTTTTGTATCTGTAAGAGATGATGTCTGTTAACCAAATTTATTGTGGTAATCATTTAAGTAGCATAAGTCAAGTGATTATATTGTATATGCTAAACATATTACACCATATATGTTAAACATATTAAACAGTGCTGTTATGTCAATTTTACCTCAATAAAACTAGAGGGGGAAAGGAAAGAGAATATTGACAATTTCCTTGAATCTCTTAATGTTTCATGTTAATCTTTCTTTTAACATTTTGAAATAGTTATATATATAGAGAGAGAGAGAAAGAGAGAGAGACATAATTGTATATATTGCACATATACAATACTCTATTTAGCTGTACCTGATTTTGAATTTTACATGAATGGAATGATACTCTAGACCCTGGAACCACATTGCCCATTCCCATGACTAGATATGTGACATTGAGTGGTTACTTAACCTTTCTATGCCTCAGTTTCAGCATCTGTATACTGAAGCCAACAATAAAGTTTATATTCTTGAACTGTTTAGAGGATTAAATGAATCAATAATCATAAAATGCCTAGTTTAGCATAGTAATTACATGTTAAAATGTTTGTTAAATAAAATAAAACTGTGTATATTCCACTATATTTAAAATTTTTTATTTGGCATCATTGCATTGAAACATTTACACTATATCCAAGGTAAATGCTAATTTTTAAATTTCCCTGTTTAACATCCTAGTGTACCACAATCTATCTATTGTACTCTTCATTGATATTTGAGAGGTTAACACTATTTCAGACATTCATATCTTTTGATCATCTTTATATTTACCATGTTCTGGCTTAATATGCCAGCAAATTTGGAAAACCCAGCAGTGGCTACAGGACTGGAAAGGTCAGTTTTCATTCCAAGCCCAAAGAAAGGCAATGCCAAAAATGCTCAAACTACTGCACAGTTGCACTCATTGCACACGCTAGTAAAGTGATGCTCAAAATTATCCAAGCCAGGCTTCAACAGTACGTGAACTATGAACTTCCAGATGCTCAAGTTGGATTTAGAAAAGGCAGAGGAACCAGAGATCAAATTGCTAACATCTGT
The DNA here is from genome assembly GCF_023699985.2 of Odocoileus virginianus. NCBI lineage: Eukaryota > Metazoa > Chordata > Mammalia > Artiodactyla > Cervidae > Odocoileus > Odocoileus virginianus. The sequence continues at coordinate 38,423,507 of NC_069697.1, forward strand.
TGGATCATCAAAAAAGCAAGAGAGTTTCAGAAAAACATCTAATCCCCTTTATTCTCTATTTCAAAGCCTTTGACTATGTGGATCACCACAAGCTATGGAAAATTCTTCAAGAGATGGGAATACCAGACCACCTTACTTGTCTCTTGAGAAATCTGTATTCAGGTCAAGAAGCAACAGTTAGAAATGGACATGGAACAACAGACCGGTCCCACATAGGGAAAGGAGTACGTCAAGGCTGTATATTGTCATCCTGCTTATTTAATGTATATACAGAGCACATCATGAGAAATGCTGGGCTGGATGAAGCACACGCTGGAATCAAGATTCCCCAGGAGAAATATCAAGAACCTCAGATATGCAGATGACACTACCCTTATAGCAGAAAGTGAAGAAGAACTAAAGAGCCTCTTGATAAAAGTGAAAGAGGAGAGTGAAAAAGTTGGCTTAAAGCTCAACATTCAGAAAACTAAGATCATGGCATCCGGTCCTATCACTTCATGGTAAATAGAGGGGAAAACAGTGGAAACAGTGACAGACTATTTTGGGGGGCTCCAAAAATCACTGCAAATGGTGACTGCAGCCATGAAATTAAAAGATGCTTATTCCTTGGAAGAAAAGTTATGACCAACCTAGACAGCGTATTAAAAAGCAGAGACATAACTTTGCCAACAAAGGTCCATCTAGTCAAGGCTATGGTTTTTCCAGTAGTCATGTATGAGTGTGAGAGTTGCATTATAAAGAAAGTTGAGTGCTGAAGAACTGATGCTTTTGAACTGTGGTGTTGGAGAAGACTCTTGAGTGCCCCTTGGACTGCAAGGAGATCCAACCAGTCCATCCTAAAGGAAATCAGTCCTGAATATTCATTGGAAGGACTGATGCTGAAGTTGAAACTGCAGTACTTTGGTGACCTGATGTGAAGAACTGACTCATTGGAAAAGACCCTGATGCTGGGAAAGATTGAAGGTGGGAAGACAAGGGGACTACAGAGGATAAGATGGTTGAATGGCATCACCGACTCAATGGACAGGTGTTTCAGTAAACTCCAGGAGTTGGTGAGGGACAGAGAAGCCTGGTGTGCTGCAGTCCATGGGGTCTCAAAGAGTCGGACACAACTGAGCAACCGAACTGAACTGAACCGAATAGGAATACTTTATGTATTCCTTCTGTTGGAATATGGCATCCTAATTCATTGTCAGCTTTATGTGAGCAAGTCACTTTTCCTAGGTTTTTCCTTATCTTTACATTTTTGATAATGTGTTTGAATTTAACTAGGCAATGTTTAAAAAAACATTTTATTTTGAGACAACTACAGATTTACCAATTCTGTGTTTTGAGAGAGAAGTTCTATTTTTAATATAGTCAAATTTATCAATATTTACCTTTGTAGTTAGTGTGTTTTTTAATTCTTATTTAAGAAATTCTTCCCTGAGATCCTAAATACTGTCTCCTACATAACTTCTAAACTGTTTATAAATTTGCCTCTTATATTTAGATCTTTACTGTGCCTAAATTTACCATGTTTTTTAGTACTTAAGCTGGAGCCCACTTTCCTATTTTTCTTATTCACATTTTTCCAAATGTCATTTATGAAAAAGTTATTCCTTTCTTCACTTTCCTCCAGTGCCATCTCTAGCACAGATTAAATGTCTATAAATTGTGGGATTTTCTCCAAGATTGGTAAGCAAATAATTCTTTCTCTTTAATAAAACTTTATCTGTTACTGGTATGTGGAGATGTGATTGACTTCTCAATGAAGAGTTCTAGCTGACAGTCATGTTAATACTAATAATTTGTCCAAAGATTATTTTGTTTTCAATAGTGACAATCATTTTCAAATAATAACAGTTTTATTTCCCTCCTGCCTACTTTGATGCCTTGTATTTATTTTTCTGGCCAGATTGCAGCTGCTAGGATCTTTAGGACAATGTTGAAAAGAAGAGTCATTGGAAAGAATGGCCAAGATGGTGGAGTGTGAAGACCCCTCCCATGGGCATACCAAAATTTCACCTCCAGAGCAACTACTGATGAGAAAAACTGAAATACTAGTAGAAAAGGCCTTCTGCAAGTAAATATTTTTAAAGGAACCACAACAAGATGGTAGGAGGTGTGGAGGCATGGTACGGTTAAGATGCATACACTCAAGTGGGCAACCCACAAATAGCAGGGTAATTACAACTGCGGAGATTCTCCCCAAAGAGTGAGGAGTCGAAGCCCCGCATTGGGCTCCCCAGCCCTGGAGTCCTGCATTGAGGAGATGAAAACCGAGAATGTTTGTCTTTTAAGGCCAGTGGGACTTATTTTTAGAAGAACCAGAGAGCTTTGGGAAATACTCAGCTTTTAAAGGACACACAAAATCTCACATAGTCCAGGACCCAGGGCAGAAGCAATTTGAAAGAAGTCTGGATCAGACCCAGCTGCTGATCTTGGAAAGACTTCTGGAGACCTAAGAGGCAAAGGATACTGGCAGCAGCCATTTGGGGGAGCTTGCTCTACCACATGAACATGGGTGCTGCCAAGTCCCACTTGAGGAATTGCTCTTTTAGTTTATTAGTGCCAGACCCTCTCACTAGCCTGTGGGGCACGAGTGCTGAGACACCTCATGCCCACCTACCAGACCTGGTACTTTTAAGAGCTGTATTGAGACCCAGCCCTGCGTACCAATGACCTGACACTAGCCCCAAGACCATACTCATCCACCTGTGACCTGGCACTAACCCTTAGACCCTTGGGACTCAGCTCCACCCACCAGTGGGTAAACACCAGTTCCAGGACCCACCAACTCTGGGACACCCGGGGACCCTCAGTCAGCCATGCCAGGATCCAGCCTTATCCATTGGTTGGCTGACACTAGCTCCAGACTCCCAGAGCCTTGCAGTAAGAGACCCAGGAACAGGGTTCCAATCACCAGTGGGCCTACATTGGCTCCAGGACCTGCCAGAACCCAGTCCCACCGAACAGCAGGCCAACACAAGGGTCAGGACCTTCTGGAGCTCCGGGCACCCACCAGCAGCCCAACCCCATCTCTGAGACACCCTGGGTTCTCAGCCCTACCCCAGTGTTCAATTTCAAAGGCCAACACCAGCTTTGGGACATAACAGACACCTTAACCAGTGGCCTCAGGAACTAGCCCTAAGCACAAGCAGGCAGACACTATATCTGGGACCCCCCCAGCATTGCAACCACTCACACCAGAACCTGGATCTGCACACCAATGCACCAGCAATAACCCTGGGACCCCGGAAACTTCTCAGCCAGCGGCCTTGGGATCCTGCCTAGCCCATCAGTAACCAGCAGCTTTTACACAAGGCAGGGCCTGGCAACCAAAGGGACAAAGGCCAGCCATACCTAATGAACTGCCTGCAGTAGTCAGCTTGCCATGACAGACTCATGCAGCCACAACAGGGAGTATCCTTAGAAGTTATAGCTCTGGTGACCAGAAGAGAGTATGCTGTCGGGACACACAGGATGCCTCCTACAAAAAGGCCACTTCTGCTAGGTCAGGAAACATAACCAACCTACCAAATATATAGGGGGAGAACCCAACAAATTAGACAGAAAGAGGTGACATGTCTCAAATGCAGGAACAAGATAAAACCCCAGAAAAAGAACTAATGACATGAAGTTAGGCAGTCTAGAGACCTTGATAGATCAAGGTGGTGATTGTGAAGATATTAAAAAAAAAAAAAATTGGCAGAAGATTAGAACAGAGTGAGAAATTAGAAACTTTTAACAAAGAGTAAAAAAATACAAAGAAGAACAAAACAGATAAAAACACAATAACTGAAGTGGAAAAACAGTAGAAGGAATCAACAGTAGATTAGATCAAACAGAGGATCAAATCAGCCCAGATGGAAGAGAGAGAAGTGAAAATCACTGAAGCTGAAAAGAGAAAAGAATAAACAAGGAATATCCCTCAAAAAATAAAAAATAGAACTATGTATGATCCAGCAATTCCATTCCCAGACACTTGTCCAGAGAAAACATAAACACACTAGTTTCAAAATATACGTGCATCATTGTGTTCATTGCAGCTCTATTTAGGATAGCCAATATGAAATCAACCAATGTGTTTATTTACAGATGAATGGATATAAAAGAGGTGGTATACATATATAAAACAGAACACTACTGAGCCCTAAGAAGAATGAATTTTTGCCATTTGTGATAACGTGAATGAACTAGAAGACATTACACTAAATGAACTAAATCAGACAGAAAGATAAATTCTGCATGTTCTCACTTACAAGTGGAGCCTAAAAAAATAAAACAAATGGACAAACATAACAAGACAGAAACAGAATTATAGACACAGAGAATGAAACAGGTGGTTGCCTAGGGAGAGCATGATAGGGGAGGAAAGAAATAGGCGAGAGAGTTTAAGAGGTACATACTTCCAGTTGCAAAATAAGTGAGTCACAGGTATGTAATGTACAGTGTGGAGAATATAGTCAATAACTTGTCATGTCTTTGTATGATAACATATCCTAACTAGACTTATTGTGGTGATTAATTTGAAATGTACAGAAATACCAAATCACTATGTTGTGTAACAGGAACTATCACAGTGTTTCAGGTCACTATTTAAAAAAATGAATGAACAAAGAAACAAACTGATGAGAAAAGTGATGAGATTTGTGGTTACCAGAGTTAGGAGGTGAGATCAGGGTGAATTGAATGAAGGCAGTCAAAAGGTATAAACTTCCAGTCATGAGATGAATAAGTATTAAGGATGTAATGAACAAAAACATAAATACAATTAACTCTGATATATGTCAGATGTGAAAGTTGAGAGTAAACCTTAAGAGTTCTCATCAAGAGAGAATTTTTTTTCTTTTTCGTTAATTTTGTAGCTATATCAGATGAAGGATTTCACTAAACTTATCGAATATGATACTTATATTATGATGTGTGTAAGTCAGATCATTATATTTTCAACTTAGTGCTGTATGTCAATTATATCTCAATAAAACTGGAAGAAAAAATAGAAAAAGGAACCCCTTCTTGCTTCTGAGGCATCACTGTTAAGTAGATACTTGCTACGTTTTGTGTGTTTGTGTGTGTGTGTGTAGATATCTTTCATAAAATTAAAGAAACTTATTTCTATTTTACCAGGAGCTTTTATCAAGAATTGTTGTTAAATATTATACAGTGCTTTCTTCTGCATCTATTACAATAATAGTTTTTCTACATCAAAATTTTAATACAGATGTTTAGATATTCTAATTCTGAACAAACTTTCTATTCCTCTAATTAAACCAATTTCAATTTGATATATTGCCTTAATAGTATGCTAGAGGGCTAATCTGCTGATATCTCAGAATTGATTCTTTAGTCAGGAGAGAGATTTCTACTATAATTATCTTTTTTTGTGTTCTTGTCTGAATTTAATATAAAGCTCCTTTCATTTTTATTAAAGAAGTTGGCATATGTTCCCCCTTTATAATTTCTGAAAATACATTAAATTCAAAATTATATGTTTCTTAAATTATTGGTGGGACTCATAAAACTATCTGGGCCTAGGGTTTTATTTATAGTACCATTTTGATCTAGTGGTTCAATTTCTTCTATTCCTAATGAGCATATAAATGTTCTATTTCTGCTTTATAATGATATAGATTTCTATTTTAGATTGATAATTCCTATTTTTCTAGAACTTTGTCTATTTTACATATATTTTAATCTTTTGTGAATATTTTGTGAATAATCTTTTTAGAATATTTTAAATATTTGCTGTTTTTATTATTCATTTATTCATTCCTATTATTTTTAAATTGTGACATTTTTTGTTTTTCATTAGAGTTTGTCAGTCATATTAATCACTCCAATCTTTTTATTATACTCTTTATTTTGCTTTCTATTTCCGTGTATGTCTGCTCTTTCCTATATTACATACTTCCTTTCACTTTGAGGTCATTGTGTTGTTCTTTTTCTAATTTGCTAAATAGAAATGCTTATTGAAATGCTTATTTCATCAATTTTCAACTTTATTTTAATAATTTAAGCTTGTAAGTTTACCTCCACAGATTCTGCAGGCAATATTTATATTATTTTTCTGTTTTAATTATATATCCACATTTTTATAGACCTGTCTTTTTCTCTTTCTAAAAGTTTGAAATTATTTTAATTACATTTTATCATTATTTTCAACATAATTGTATCATAATTAGAGAATGGTGCATAAGAATTTAGTTCTATATTTTATGAAATGCCAAAAGTTATTTGTTGTTGTTCAGTAACTCAGTTGTGTCCAACACTTTGTGACCCCATGGAGTGCAGCGCACCAGGCTTCCTTGTCCTTCATCTCCTAGAGATTGCTCAAATTCATGTCCATTGAGTCAGTGATGCCATCCAACCGACTCATCCTCTGTCGTCCCCTGCTCCTCCTGCCTTCAATCTTTCCCAACATCAGGGTCTTTTCGCACAAATCGACTCTTCACATCAGGTGGTCAAAGTATTGGAGTCTCAGGTTCAATCCTTCTAATGAATATTCAGGATTGATTTCCTTTAGGATTAACTGATTTGAACTCCTTGCTGTCCAAGGGACTCTGAGAGTCTTCTCCAACACCGCAGCACAAAGGCATCAATTTATTGGCATTCAACCGTCTTTATGGTCCAGCACTCACATTCAGACATGACTACTGGAAAAAATATAGCTTTGACCAAATGGACCTTTGCCAGCAGAGTAATGTCTCTGCTTTTTTTAATACACTGCCTAGGTTTGTCATAGTTTTTCCTCCAAGGATCAAGCATCTTTTAATTTTATGGTTGCAGTCGCCATCTGTAGTGATCTTGGAGCCCAAGAAAACTGTTTTCCATTGTTTCCGCATCTATTTGCCATGAAGTGATGGGACCAGGTGCCATGATCTTAGTTTTTCAAATGTTGAATTTTAAGCCAGCTTTTTCACTCTCCTCTTTCCCTTTTATGAAGAGGCTGTTTAGTTCCTCTTTGCTTTCTGCCATAAAGGGTGGTATCATCTGCATATCTCAGATTATTGATATTTCTCCAGGCAATATTGATTCCAGCTTGTGCTTCATCCAGCCTAGCATTTTGCATGATGTGCTCTGCATATAAGTTAAATAAACAAGGTGATAATATACAACCTTGTACTCCTTTCCCGCTTTTGAACCAGTCCATTGTTCCATATCTGGTTTCTAACTATTGCTTCTTGACCTGCATACAAGTTTCTCAGGAGGCCAGGTAAGGTGGTCTGATATTCCCATCTCTTTCAGGATTTTTTACAGTTTGTTGTGATCCACAATCAAAGGCTTTAGTGTAGTCAATGAAGCAGAAGGAGATGTTTTTCTGGAATTCTTTTGCTTTTTCTATAATACAACAGATGCTGCCAATTTGATCTCTGATTCCTTTGCTTTTTCTAAATCCAGCTTGAACATCTGGAAGTTCTAGGTTCATGTACTGTTGAAACCTAGCTTGGAGAATTTTAAGCATTACTTTGGTAGCATGTGAAATGAGTGAAATTTTGTGGTACTTTGAACATTCTCTGGCATTGTCTTTCTTTGGAATTGGAATGAAAACTGACCTTTTCCAGTCCTGTAGCCATGGCTGGGTTTCCCAAATGTGCTGGCATATTGAATGTTGCACTTTAGCAGCATCATCTTTTTGGATTTGAAATTGCTCAGCTGGAATTCCATCACTTCCATGAGCTTTTTTCATAGTGATACTTCCTAAGGTCCACTTGACTTTACACTCCAAGATGTATGGCTCTAGGTGAGTGATTACACCATCAAGGTTATCTGGGACATTAAGATCTTTTTTGTATAATTCTTCTGTGTATTCTTGCCACCTCTTCTTAATACCTTCTGCTTCTGTTAGGTCCATACGGTTTCTGTCCTTTATTGTGCTCATTTTTGCATGTAATGTTCCCTTGGTATCTCTGATTTTTTTGAAGGGATCTCTAGTCTTTCCCATTCTATTGTTTTCCTCTGTTTCTTTGCATTGATCACTGAGGAAGCTTTCTTATCTCTCCTTGCTATTCTTTGGAACTCTGCATTCAGATGGGTATATCTTTCCTTTTCTCCTTTGTCTTTAGCGTCTCTTCTTTTCTCAACTATTTGTAAGGCCTCCTTAGACAACCATTTTCCTTTTTGCATTTTTTTCCCCTTGGGGATGGTTTTATTTATGTCCTCCCATACAATGTCACAAACCTCTGTCCATAATTCTTCAGGCACTCTATCAAATCTAATTCCTTGAATCTATTTGTCACTTCCACTGCATAATCGTAAGGGATTTGATTTAGGTCATATGTCTATGGTTTAGTGGTTTTCCCTACTTTCTTCAATTTAAGTCTGAATTTTGCAACAAGGAGTTCGTGATCTGAGCCACAGTCAGCTCCTGGTCTTGTTTTTGCTGACTGTATAGAGCTTCTCCCTCTTTGGCTGCAAAGAGCATAATCAATCTGATTTTGCTATTGATCATCTGGTGATGTCCCTATGTAGAGTCGTCTCTTGTGTTGTTGGAAGAGGGTGTTTGCTATGACCAGTGTGGTCTCTTCACAAAACTGTTAGCCTTCGCCCTGCTTCCTTTTGTACTCCAAGGCCAAATTTTCCTGTTACTCCAGGTATCTCTTGACTGCCTACTTTTGCATTCCAGTCCCCTATAATGAAGAGGACATCTTTTTTTTTTTTTTTTTTTTTTTTGGTGTTATTTGTAGGAGGTCTTGTAGGTCTTCATAGAACCATTCAACTTCAGCTTCTTCAGCATTAGTGGTTGGGGCATAGACTTGAATTACTGGGATATTGAATGGCTTGTTTTGGAAATGAACAGAGATCATTCTGTCGTTTTTGAGATTGCATCCAAGTACTGCATTTTGGACTCTTTTGTTTACTATGCTGCTCCTGCTAAGTCACTTCAGTCGTGTCCGACTCTGTGCGACCCCATAGATGGCAGCCCACCAGGCTCCCCTGTCCCTGGGATTTTCCAGGCAAGAACACTGGAGTGGGTTGCCATTTCCTTCTCCAATGCATGAAAGTGAAAAGTGATGAAAGTGAATTCGCTCAGTCGTGTCCAACTCTTAGCAACCCCATGGACTGCAGCCTACCAGGCTTCCCCGTCCATGGGATTTTCCAGGCAAGAGTACTGGAGTGGGGTGCCATTGCCTTCTCCATCTGTTTACTATGAGGGCTACTCTATTTCTTCTATAAGATTCTTGTGTACAGTAATAGATAAAATGTTCATCTGAATTAAATTTACCTATTCTGGCCATTTTAGTTCACTGATTACTAAAATGTCGATGTTCACTCTTGCTATCTCCTGTTTGACCACTTCCAGTTTATCTTCACTCATGCACCTAACATTCCAAGTTCCTATGCAAGCTCTGGCTATGGAGGCATCTGCCAGGCCCCTCTGCAAGAGTGGGGTTCATAGCATCTCCTGCCCTATCTGCCAATGATTATTTGGTTCTTATGCCAATAATTATACATTTTATTATTTATTTAGCTTTAATTATATTTACTTTTTTCTTTGTTCATCATTCCTCTTGCATCTCTGGGCTTTCTGGTATTATTTTCCTCCCTCAAATTTCTTTACTGAGTTTCTGTAGAATATCAAACAGATGATATTAAAAGTACAGGAAAGAGAGGTGAGTATGGAAGTAACATCACAACTGCTGCCCAAGGAGAACCCCAAGTTCAGCTCAAGCTTGTATTGATTGGTGATGGTGGTACTGGAAGAACTACATTCATGAAACAGCATCAGACTGGTGAATTTGAGAAAGTGTATGCAATAGCTACCTGGGGTACTGAAGTTCATCTCCTTGTGTTCCATTCCAACAGAGGACCTATTAACTTCAATATATGGGTTACAACTGGTCAGGAGAAATTTGGTGAACTGAGAGATGGCTAATATATACAAGGTCAGTATTCCATTATAATGTTTGATGTAACACTGAGAGTTACTTGCAAGAATGTGCCTAATTAGCATAGTGATGTGATAAGACTATGTGCAAACATCCTTATTGTGTTCTTTGGAAGCAAAGTGGATATTAAGGATGGAAAGATAAAAGCAAAGTCAATTGTCTTCCACTGAAAGAAGAATTTTCAGTATTATGACATTTCTGCCAAAAGTAACCATGACTTCGAAGAGACCTTCCTCTGGCTTGCTAGAAAACTGATCAGAGACACTAACTTGAAGTTCATCTCCATGCATGCTCTTGCCCCACCAGAGATGGTCATGGCCCCAGTCTTGGCAGCACTTGAGCATGATGAAGATGATGACTTGTGAGAAAGTGAAACTGGAGCCCGTGCTCAGAAGTTTAGTTTTATGGGCAGTCCAGCATTTGCCACATTATTGTATAGCTAAATAGAACATGTGCTTTATTTTTGGTATGCTGAAGGAGATGAATGGGCTTCAAAGTGGCAGCTAAAATACCTTCATTTTTTAGACCTGCATATTGAGCTACTTTGGAACAGTTGTTTCCCGTTTGCTACAGTCACATCACAGTATTGAGTGGTGGAGTCTTGTTTGTTACTGCTATTCCCTTTCCTTTTCATTTAGAATAAAAATAAAGTTGTATTTCAAATATCTTTAAAAAATAAAGGAAAGAAAATTCAGCACACCTGCAAAGGTATAACCCATTAGATTGACAGCTGCCGCAAGAGCAATTCTAGTTATGAAAAAAATATTAAAATGACATTTTAAAAATGTTGAGAAGAAATAACCAGCAAATTAAAAATTCTCTAACTCAGTGAAACACTCTTTTAAAAGGAAGGAAAAATAGAAAAACATTTTAAGCAAATAAAAACTGAAAATATTTACCATCATCATACTGAAAGTTGCTCAGTCATGTCCGACTCTTTGTGACCCCATGGACTGCCAGGCTCTTCTGTCCATGGAATTCTCCAGGCAAAAATACTGGAGTGGGTAGCTGTCCCCTTCTCCAAGGGATCTTCCCAACCCAAGGATCAAACCCAGGTCTCCTTCATTGCAGGAGGATTCTTTATGAACTGAGCCACCAGGGAAGACCACCATCAACATAAACAATATTTTAAAAGATGAAAAACAATGTTTCGTGAATTATTGACAGTCATACATTATGAGATTCAGGAATCTGAAAGGTTATAAGCAAGATAAGTAAAAGTCAATCCATAACTTTCTCGTTCTCTTTGATCATTCTGGGCCTTAGAATGAAACATATAAAAGGTCTTTTCACTATATCCTTCATGTATTTTTAAGATCTCTTTAACTTTGTTTCATTTTTTGTCTTTCTGTGCTACATTTGTGTTCTTTTTTAGATTTAATTTCCAGGCCTACCCTTTTTTATTCAGGTAGGTATAATTTACTATTTGATTTATTTATTGAGTTTTCAATTTAAATTATTAATATTTACATTTCTAGAGCTTCTATTTGGCTCATTTTCAAATCTGATTAGCCAGTTTCTTGCTTTTTTCCTTATCTCTTATTTTCACGTCCATTTACTATGTCTTCAAGTATACCCTAGTTGTTGAAGTATGAATGCAGTTATTTTCTATTCTATTTCTCATAATTTCTGTACTGCAATCCTTATATATCTGATTTTATAAATTGTTGATTTGGATTTTTATGGGCCATACAGGTAGATCTCTGGCTTACAATTAGGAAATTTCAGGGTAGGTGTATTTTCTTCTCTTCTATCTAGATCCAGAAGCAAAACATGATCATATGGTCACAATCTCATGTTGTGTGGTAGTTTTCCCATTTACTCAGTGAGGTTATTACTCTTTGTAGATCTTGGTTTAATGAGAGTTTTCTTCTATCTGATATCTTGCTATACATACTCCTATTTTAGACTTTGTCTCTTGTTCCTGATCCACATGACTTATTATTAATAAAACTCAGATTCGATCCACATTGATAAGCAGATCAGTTCACACAATTTTGTCCAACTCTTTGCAACCCTATTGACTACAGCACACCAGGCTTCCCTGTTCATCACCAACTCCCAGCACTTGCTCAAACTCACGTCCATCGAGTCGGTGATGCCATCCAACCATCTCATCCTCTGTCGTCCCCTTCTCCTCCTGCCTTCAATCTTTCCCAGCATCAGGATCTTTTGGAATGAGGCAGCTCTTCGCATCAGGTAACCAAAATACTGGAAATTTAGTTTCAGAATCAGTTAAGCAGATAGTCCCAGGTCAAATGCTATCTCCAATTCTTTTTTACTGCTGTAGATTTATACCTCTTTGGTGTTTCTGGACTCAGCTCAATCATGCATTTAAATTTTTTATTTTATATATATTTTATTAAAAAATACTATTTTTAGAGGAATTTTATATTCACAAATAAATTAAGAGGAAAGTACAGAGATTTCTCATATGCTCCCTGCCTCCATATATGAATGGTCTCCCCAACCAGAATGGTGCATGTTACAGCTGATGAATTTATATATCATAATCTCCTAAGGCCCATGATTTACATTAGGGCTCACTCTTGGTGGTATACATTCTATGGGTTTGAACAAATGTATAAAGTAAAATATATAATGCATAACATGCAAAAAGTGTGGTGACATATACCTACCATTACCATGTAAAACAGGATATCTTCATTGCCCTAAATGTTCTCTATGTTCCTTCTTCTCCATCTTTCATTCCCTCGCCACACATACACTTAATCCCTGGCAACCACTGATCTTTTCATCATCTCCATACTTTTGCCATCTCCAGAAAGTCACATAGTTGGAATCATAGAGTATGTAGCCTTTTCAAATTGACTTCTTTTCTTTAGTTATATGCTTTTAAATTTCCTGCTTGTCTTTTCATGACTCACTTCTTTTTGCACTGAATAATATTCCATCATCTGGCTATACCATAGTTAATTATGCATATACCTACTGAAAAACATCTTGGTTGTTTCCAAGCTTTGGCAATTATGAATAAAGCTGCTATAAACACCTGTGTGCAAATATTTGTGTGCATATAAGTTTTCAATTCCGTTAGTTAAAAAGCCAGGAGCAAAACTGCTGGATTGCATAGTTAGAGTATATTTAGTTTTGTAACAAAACAAAACAAAACCTCAGACTGTCTTCCAAAGTGTCTGTTCCATTTTGCATTCCTACCAGCAATGTACAAGAATTCCTGGTGCTCCACATTCTCATTAGCATTTGGTGTTGCCAGTGTTCTGGATCTTGGCATTCTAAGAAGTATGTAGTGATATCTTACTGTTGTTTTAATTTGTATTTTTCTGATAACATTGATGTGAAGCATTTTTTCTTATGTTTATTTGCCACCTGTATATTTTCTTCGGTGATGTGTCTGCCAAAGATCTTGGCCTATTTTTTAATTTTTTTTTCTTATTGTTGAGTTTTAAGTGTCTTTTTTATATTTTGGATAACTGTTTTTATCAGATGTATCTTTTGCAAATAGTTTCTCCAGGTCTGTGGCTTATCTTATCCTTTTTATAGTGTCTTTTGCAGAACAGAAGTTTTTTAATTTTAAAGAATTCCAGCTTCTCAATAATTTACTTTCTGCATTATGTCTTTGGTATTGTATCTATCTGTTTTAATCCAGAATGTTTGATGTATTGTTTCACAAAGTTTTCACTGAATCTCGAGTATATCACACAGTTAGAAGCAGAAATCCTATTCATTGGATTATTCTAGGTAATAGTTAAGTACTTGCCTCGGTCTACATCAACTCCAGTGAATATCAGTCAGCTTCTCCTTTATTCTGTCACCAAGTTCCACTTCTGTCCTGCGATACTTGTTCAGCAAGTTTTTGCAGCTCAGTAAGCAGCTAGTCAAAGCTGACTGGGAAGGAAAAGGAAAAGAGACTCTATAACATGTAGGTCCCCTTCCTAGCAGGCACTCTTATTCTGAATAAATACATTTCTTGATGCTCTTATTTGGATTGTGATGAGGGAAAAGTATACACAGCAATAATGATCTTAAAGACTCAATTTCTCTAGGTTTATCATATAGTTGGAAATGGGAGATGGCTGTAGAACTATCTTAGCATAATCTGCATAGCACATCTCTTTGGATCAAAGGAGTCTTTACACTTTTCACCTATGGTTATCAGCTTTATCACCTTAGTCGAAACTAGAGATCTTATTTAACTTCTTGTTAAATATATATGTACTTACATATTAATATAAGCATATATACATAGCAAGTTTCTGAAAGACTAAGCATAAATCAGCTAATCTGGGAAATGGAAATCATGAGATGATGAGGAAGGAGTTATTTCCCTTTATATTGTTTTATATTTTTCCTTTTTTTTTTACCATGAAAATATATTCCAAATCTATTATTTCAAATATCTTGAGAAAGTCTTGGCTTTTCAAAATTAGTGTTTACAAAGAAGTGGATCAGTTTTATTCAGAATATATGAGAAATAAAGGATCAAAAGGAGATTTTCAGTACATATTTTACTCATAAAAGTTTACTTAGCAGACATCTGTTGTCTATTCACTAGCATATTAAGCACTGGCAAATGTAAAGATAAATAAACCCTTGAAGGACAACCTGTAATTTAGTAGGATAAATAGGCATGTACATAAAAAATTGAAGGGAGTCAACCAAGGCACTGAAAATGGAAAAAAATGTGTGTCTGAGAGTCTAAATTAGAAAAAAAAAATCTGTTCTGCACTAAAATTCTATTCCACTAGCAAACTTCCTGTATCATAAATATGTTGAATGACACTTTCCACAACAAAAGGAAAATCTCTCCACCAATGATATAGGTTTTCCATAACAAAATAAAATCATCAAGCCCTTCTCTCTCATATATGTGCCACACAGATATCAGTGTTTGCTTTGTATTCTGCACATAACTGATTTCATTCAATTATCCAAATCCATGTTCATTCAGGGCTTCTCTGGTGGCTCAGATAAGAAAGAATCAGCCTGTAATGAGGGAGATCTGGGTTTGATCCCTGGGTTTGGAAGATCCCCTGAAGAACCTACTTCAGTATTCTTGCCTGGAGAATCCCATGGACAGAGGAGCCTGGTGGGCTACTGCCCATGTTGCAGAATTGGACATGACTGAGTGTCTAAGCGCACATGGCACATGTTCATTCAACTATATAGCCTTTTCCTTTGTGATGCTATTGATGTTACGTGACATCTACCTCTGTTATTCATAAACTAATTTCCCAGTAGTTCAGTGTTTATTGTAGCTAATTTTAGGTTTCTCAGCCAAGGTGTGACATAAATATTTGTTTAAAAAAAAGGCAACTTTATGGAAGAGGCAAAACTATGAAAGCAGTTGTGAAAACTAGTCATTCCTATCGGTTTATAAAGGGGAAATATGAGTATGTGGAGCACAAGAGATTTTTGGGGCAGATAGAGTACTCTGTATGACATTATAATGGAGACACACATCGTTATACATTTATCAAAATGCATAGAATGTACAATACAGAGAAAGAATCTTAACATTGTATAAACTCTGGACTTAATAACAATGTATCAATACTGGCTTATTGATTTTAACAAATGTATTCCACTAATGCAAAATGTTATTAATACAGGAATCTGGGGAGGATTGAGGAGGTATGTGGGCACTCTGTACTTTCCACTCTATTTCCCTATAAACCTAAAAATGTTAAATAAATAACATCAGTTAATTTAAAAAAATGAAACTTAGAATTTAAGTTTCATCTGAAGTTCTGCTCAGTTCTTCACTTTCACTTTTAGATACAAATAAATGATAGACAGGGATGCCTGGGTGCTGTAGTTCATGTGGTCACAAACACTCGAACCCAGCTTAGGGACCGAACAACAACAACTTCAGTTTATTAATGGAAGGTGTCACTGTTGCCTTGTTTTCTGTAAAACATGATATATATATATTTTAATCAGAGAGGTTACTATCCTTTTTCATAAAGTGTGACAAATTATGTACATCTATTTTTTAATTAGAAATCTAGCATTCTATTCACACTAAGTCAAAGTAGTGGAATCAAGCTGTCATAAAAATTTTAGGCAAAAATTTATAAGTTTTCTAATATATATACATATTATACCTAGTATTTGCATATATGTATACAAAAACTTTTCTACTACACTTGATAAAGGCTTGAGAAAGAACATAAAAAAAAAAGAGACAGAGAAATTGGAGAATATAAAGTAAATGAAATGGAAGCAATGAATATAAAATAGAAAAAGTGAAAGAAACCAGATAAAAGTAAAAGATCATCATATAACTCAGTTGTTTTTAAAAATGGCTGCTTATTAGAAACATATCTGGAACTTTGGAGAAAGAAAACAATATCTAGACTTTTGCATTTTTCAGAAAATTCCAAGATAATTTTGCTATACATTTGGATTTTAAAAAGTGATTACAGGCTTTCCTATTAAAGCGTAGTTTTGGTGATATAGAATTCTATTGTTTTTCTGTTGACCAATCATATACAATTGTATTAAGTGAATAATCACAATAGTAAAAGATGTTTACCAGTTTTCACAATCAATAGTCAGACAAAAAGTAAAAATAATTATAATTGCAAGCCATAATGGGAATATGATTAACCTAAAAATACAAAATAATTACATACAGTTTGGGGGGAGGGGTCCAAGCAGAGTGATGTGGTAAGTGGGAGTGCATACATGCGCATGTTTTCATTTGCCTAGCCAGTCTATGTCTTTTGGTTGGTGCATTTAATCCATTTATATTTAAGGCAGTTATCCATATGTATGATCCTATTACCATTTTCTTAATTGTTTTGGGTTTATTTTCTGTAGGTCTTTTCCTTCCTAGTGAAGTTCCTTTAGCATGTGTGGTAAAGCTGGTTTGGTGGTGCTGAGTTCTCTTAACTTTTGCTTGTTGGGAAAGCTTTTGATTTCCTCATCAAAAAATGTCTCCTTGGTTGTAGGTTCTTCCCTTTCATCACTTTAAATATATTGTGCCATTCCCTTCAGCTGATGACCTTGCAGGAGTTCTTTTGTATGTTATTTGTCATCTTCCCTTGTTGCTTTTAATATTTTATCTTTGTCTTTAATTTTTGTCAGTTTGATTACTATGTGCTTGATTACTGTGTGTTCCTCCTTGGGTTTATCTGCTTGGGACTCTGTGCTTCCTGGACTTGACTATTTCCTTTCCCATGTTAGGAAAGTTTTCAACTGTTATTTCTTCAAATAATTTCTCAGGTCCCTTCTCTCTCTTCTACTTCTGGGACCCCCTATAATGCGAATCTTGGTGCATTTAATGTTGTCCCAGAAGTATCTTTGGCTTCTTTTTTTTCATTCTTTTTTCTATATTTTGTTCTACAGCAGTAATTTCCACATTCTATCCTCCAGATCATTTATCCATTCTTCTGCCTCAGTTATTCTTCTATTGATTCCTTCTTGTATGTTATTCATCTGTGTCCACTCGTTCTTTAGTTCTTCTAGGTCTTTGGTAAACACTTCTTGCATTTTCTTCATTGTTTTTCTGAGCTCCTGGATCATCTTCACTATCATTATTCTGAACTGCTTTTCTGAAAGGTCGCCTCTCTCCACTTCATTTAGTTGTTCTTCTGGCGTTTTGTCTTGTCCCTTCATCCGGGACATAACTCTCTGCTTTTTCATCCTGTCTAACTTTCTGCGATGTGGCTTTTGTTTTAACCACTGTGGGAGTGAGGTTCTTTTTGCTTCTCTGTCTGCCCTCTGATGGATGAGGCTAAGAGGAAGTAAGCTTCCTGAAGGGAGGGACTGGCACTGGGAAAAACTGGGTCTTGCTCTGGTGTGCAGGGCTTTGCTCAATAAAGCTTTAATCCAATTATCTGCTGATGGGTGGGTTGCACTCCCTGTAAGTCGTTCGGCCTGAGGTGACCCAGCCTTGGGGTCTACAGGCTCTCTGGTAGGGTTAATGGTGGCCTCCAAGAGGGCTAACACAAAGGGAGTCCTTCCAGGACTGCCGCTGCTGGTCGCTTTGCTGCTGTGGTGAGCCCCTGCTGACAGACGCTTCCACAGGAGACCCTCCCACACAATTAGGTTTATTTTGATTCATTCTCCTGTGGGGTCACTGCTCCTTTCCTCTGGGTTTTGGTGTGAGCAAGACTTTGTGTCCTCCAAGACCAGAGTCTCTGTCTATTCCAGTCCTATGGAAATCCTATAATCAAATCCTGCTGGCCGTCAAGGTTAAATTCCCTGTGGATTCCCAGTCCGTTCGCCAAATCCCCAGGCTGGGAAGCTTGATGTGAGGTTCAGAAGCATCACAACCGTGGGAGAACTTCTTTGGTACTATTGCTCTCCAGTTTGTGGGTCACCACCTGGTGGGTATGATTTGATTTTATGGTGACTGCACCCCTCCTACCATCTCACTGCAGCTTCTTCTTTGTCTTTGGACATGGGGTGTCTTTTTTTGTGGTGGATTCTAATGTTCTCCTGTTGATTGTTCAACAGGTAGTTGCAATTTTGGTGTTCTCACAGGAGGATATGAGAGCACGTCCTTCTATTCTGCCATCTTAAACCAGAAGCCTAAAGTGTGAGAAATTTTATAACAGCTTATGCACTGGAATCTAAATGTAAATGAATAGGTGGAACACTATAATTTTATTTTCTATATTATTCACCAAAATTCCAATTTTCACATTTAAATTTTGGCTGCTGATGCTGTCATCACATTCTCAGATTCATTTGTTCAGATTTATTGTAAATGAGAGAAGTATTTTGAAGAGTATAATTTTCACTTTTCTTTCTTAAAGCATATTTTAAGCACATTTCTTCTAGAACACCTTTTTTGAAAGCACATTTTACTGAATCCCTATTTGATTTTTCAAGACTGCTCATTCTTCTACTTTTATTTCTGACTACTCTTTGAAACTAGAATTAATAGCATAGACACTTACTTTATGCCAGGGACTGTGTATAATAAGCATTTTACTTATGTTAAATAATCTTCAAGATAACCCTTCCTTGTAGGTGGTGTGATTTCTATTTTAAGAAAATAAGAAAGCCAGATATGAATTAGGCCTTGTCTGACACCAAATAACCTTTTGCTTTCAAGAACTTTTCAATAATTTTGTCTTATTTTAATGTTAACTCTGTTACATGATGCTGTACTATTTTGTAAATGTTCATTCACAAAGGTGCATGTTCAGTAATCCTAAGGAAAAGACAAATTCTGAAGGGAAATCATTATGAGTCCTTTCTCTCTGTTTGCCACGTCTTGTCTCAAGTGAATTCTCATGTTAGTATTTAGTTTTGAATAAATAGTTATGATCAAGTCCAAAAACCTTTTTTTAATTAAAGAAGAAACTACAGGAATCATCAAATAGGGAAAAACTACTAGTTTTCCATGAAAATATTTTTATTCAGCAAACTCAGACACTCAAACACCAAGAAGAGATGCTTCCCTAAAGAACAAAAAATTGGTAAAATGATGAGAACATCTTACAACGCTTTCAGTTTGAAAAATGCTTTAATATACATTATGTACTTTAATTCTCACAACACACTTACATAAGGAAAGTTATATAACCATTTTAAAGATAAATATTCTGGGACTCAGATATGTAAACTGACTTGTTTAGTAATTAGTGGGGTTCAGATTCCAAGCTAAGTTAGAATTTAATTTAAGTTGGATTTTAATTTAATTCCAGACCCCAGACTACTCAAGACTCAACAGTTTGTCCATTTAAAAATTTTCATTACAGCCAAACTGCCATCCAGAGAAACCACTACTAACTTATAGGCAATCTAGTCTAATGGTTAAAAGTGTTGAATAGAGAGGTACTTACAAACTGTGAGATCTCGGTATATGTCACTAAAACATGTTCCATCAGGTAGATAGCATCACTGACTCAACGGACTTGAATTTGAGCAAACTCGGAGAGATAGGGGAGGACAGAGGAGTCTGGCATGCTACAGTCCATGAGGTCACAAAGAGTCAGACACAACTTAGCAACTGAAGAAGAACAACATATCCCTCAGTTCAACTGTAAAATGAAAATGATAATATGACATTTACCTACAGGGTTTTTATGAGAATTAAATGTGCTGATATATAAAATACTAGATAAATAAAATACTTTCTAGTAAAATACTAGGAAGAGGGAGTTTGGTACATTGTAAGAAGTCCGTAAGAGCACCAAACCTTTGCTGGCACTGGATATTTCACCAGAATGTCATTATGATTATTATTAACAAACTGAAGGATACAAAATGCTATTGACTTACCATTTTACTTTGCATTTTCCTAATTATTAGTAAGGGTATCTTCTTGAATGTGTTTTTTTGTTGCTGTTGTTGGTAGTATTGTTTTGTTTATTTGTATTTTGGTATTGTCTCATCTGATGGGTCAATTCATGTCCTTTGATCACTTTATAAAATTTCTGGCTGTTTTTATAATGATTTATAGGAGTTTTATAACAACCTGGATACGAATCCTTATAACATAGAGCAGTATTTTCCCTTAGCTTTTATTTATCTTTTAAATTTGCTCAAGTTGTCTTTTTGTTCTAGTTTAAAATTTTTATGTACTCAAGTTTGTCTAGATTTTTCCTTATGGCTTTTATGTCACATGTTTTACTTTTCATCTAATATATATATTTTGATTTTTATATGTGGGTATTTAATACCCTAGAAGTTTATTTTTCTGTATAGAATGAGAAATGGGTCTCCCTTTTTCTTCCCATAGGAATAGGAATCTTCACATGAATAATCTGGAATTTGGTCATCTATCCAGGTTTGAGCACTTGCACTTCACATCCCCTAAATTTGCCTCTTACCTATACTGTGGCCTCTTAAAAAATAACAGTAGATAATCTGATTAATTCTTCCTCAATCTTAGTTTTCTGCCCTGCATATGAAAGCTACTGTGGGGCAGTACATGGACATCCAGATAAGTACCATTGAGAGGCAGTGTGAGATGGAAGAGTGGTAATCCAGTAGGTAAGCAGGTCACTTTCTTATGAAAGTGGCTTAGCTGCCATAACAAAATTCCACGGACAGAGAGGCTGAAACAACAGCAATTTATTTCTCACATTTCTGAAGGCTGCAAAGTCCAAAATCAATGTGCTGGCTGGCTTACGTGCCTGGCGAGAACTCTTCCTGACTTTCTATGGCTGCCTTCTTGCTGCTTGCTCATATGATCTCTTCTTTGTGCACACTGGAAAAGAGATTTCTTTCTGGTGTCTCTTTTTAAAAGTCACTAGCTACAATACTTTGGCCACCTGATGTGGAGAGCTGACTCATTTGAAAAGACCCTGATGCTGGCAAAGATTGAGGGCAGGAGGAGAAGGGGATGACAGGATGAAACGGTTGGATGGCATCACCCGCTCAATGAACATGGGTTTGGGTAGACTGCAGGAGTTGGTGATGAACAGGGAGGCAGGTGTGCTGTGGTTCATGGGGTCGCAGAGTCGGACACGACTGAGCGACTGAAGTGACTGAACTGAATCTCATCATGGGGATCCCAACTTTGTGAGCTCATGTAAACCCTAACATCTTCTAAAGCCCCATCTCTGAATACTGACACAATGGGGTCTAGGACTTCAGTATATAAATTGGAGGGGGACACAATATTCATTCTATAACAGTCACTATTCCTGGGCATTAGGTCATATTTTCATCCTAAATAACCTTCAGGGCTGGGCTGACCACAGATGGTGTCATCATCTGCCACTCTGAGGTTTGTTGTTTAGTCGCTAAGTAGTATCTGGCCACTCTGAGGTTAGCCCACAATAAGGCAGAAGCTGTGCCACTTCAGTATGTTCAGCGGTTGGCCCAATGCAGGCAGGAGCAGCCCAGTGTATTGGGGCATACCACTTGCCTACCCTTTCTAGAAAGAACGATACATAGAATAGTGCCAATTATGGCTGAGATGACAAGGAGCCTTATAGCCATTGTCACTCAAAGTTATCAACTGGATTCTTCTCTCCAAGTCTATGTCCCTCAGCATCTGATGCACGCTGGATACCACAACTCTGGTGATGGCAGCAAGGACTTCATGCACACGGTCTTGGTACTTCTGTCCTGGCCTCAGTCTCACCTTAGGCTTGGAGTTCCACATGGGAAGTGCAGAGCCTGGGCTTGGAGGAACAAGACATTTTAAAAGCATTCCACCCACGAGGAAAAAACCAAATAAAATAATTTGGTATTTAGATTAACTAAGAAATTTAAATTATCTTAAATAATCAGATAATGTTATTATGTGTTACCAAATGAAAGCATCAAATATGTATTAATGAGGGGTGTAGGAAAATATGAGAAGCAACAAAAATTACTAATGCACGATGGTACACAGGTGAGTGCCTTTTTTCCTATGAAAACTCATAACATCTTATTTATATTTAGCATTTGGTTCTGAGTCCAAACTCTCAGCTCAGAATATGAGAGATATTTGACATAATAAAACTTCCCACATCTTTTTTTGTATGTTATCCTGAGCTGTTTTTCAAATTAAAAAATAGCAGGATCAAAATAAAACCCTTGGGCACATCTGCATACCCTGGACATGCAGTAAAGGTGCTACAACTTAATTGGTATACCTGTGCTCCACAAATAGCAGCTTTTCCTTAACTAAAGTTTGTGTTAGTTAATGTTTGGGCTTGAAGAAAGTGGTGTTCATTTATCCTTTTATTGAGTAAATATTTCTTGAACATCTACCTCGTGCTATTGCACCACAGTAGACATTGGATGCAAAGGAGTGAATAAGACACATGCTTTGCTGGAAATTACAGTCAAGTGGAAGAATACTGGAGTGGGTATCTGTTCCCTTCTCCAGGGTCTCTTCCCAACTCAGGGATTGAACTTGGGTCTCCTGCATTGCAAGCAGATTCTTTACTGTTTGAGCAACCAGGGAAGCCCCAAGTAGAGTTTTCACTCAGATAACAGAATACATCAAGAGGACAAAGATCTGATAGAGAACAAGTAATACAGATTCGATCAAGGTGGAAGTTTGAACAGCAGGCTTAAACTGTTAAGAGGATAGAGAACTCTGAAAATGGCCGGGAAATCTCAGGTATGGAGATAACAAATAATCTGTCTTTGAAACATACATATAAAACTATTTTTGATTTTATTTTCTTTATGCATAATTTTAGCTGATTGATTTATTTATATGCTTGCATCAGGGTTTACTTGCAAAATGAGGACTCTTTGCGGCATCATTTGACTCTTCTGTTCTGGTGCACAGACTCTCTCTTGTTGTGGCATGCAGGCTTAGTTGCTCCGAAGCATGTGGGATCTTAGTTCCCTGACCAGGGATAGAACCCTTGTCTCCTGTATTGCAAGGCAGATTCTTAACTGGACCATGAGGAAAGTCCCCCAGACTGTTCTTTGATCCTAATTTGGAAACCACAATATTTCATGGAATCTTTATCAAGTTCATAGAAATAGTAAAAAATGATTATTTTGGGAAGTATTCTTTTAGAAAAATGTATGTGTATATAGCACATTACATTATTAATTTTTTTATTTGCTATGTTAATTTTTTTTAACTAAACACTTAAATATTTCCAAAATCTTAATGACATAAATTAATTTGAAGGTAATTTGACAGCTGTTCTGGTGTTTCAACACTGATGTGTGGAATGAATTGCTTGGGGTTGATTTTGTAGATCTTTTTCCTTCTCTTGTATTTCTTGACTACATAAGTCCCTTTAACATTTGTTGTAAAGCTGGTCTGGTGGTACTGAATTCTGTTAACTTTTGCTTGTCTGAAAAGCTTTTTATTTCACCATCAATATTGAATGAGATCCTTGCTGGGTACAATAATCTTGGTTGTAGATTTTCCCCTTTCAGAACTTTAAATATATCCTGCCATTCCCTTCTGGCCTGCAGTTTCCACTGAAAGATCAGCTGTTAAATGTATGGGGTTTTCCCTTGTATGTTACTTCTTGCTTTTCCCTTGCTGCTTTTAGTATTCTTTCTTTGTGTTTAGTCTTTGTCAGTTTGATTAGTATGTGTCTTGGAGAGTTTCTCCTTGGGTTTATCCTGTATGGGAGTCTTTGTGCCTCTTGGACTTGATTGACTATTTCCTTTTCCAAGTTGGGGAAATTTTCAACTATAATCTCTTCAAAAATTTTCTCATAATCTTTCTTTTTCTCTTCTTCTTCTGGGATCCCTATAATTTGAATGTTGGTGCATATGATGTTGTCCCAGAGGTCTCTGAGACTATCCTCAGTTCTTTTCATTCTTTTTACTTTATTCTGCTCTTCAGAAGTTATTTTCACCATTTTATCTTCCAGCTCACTGATTTGTTCTGCTTCAGACATTCTGCAATTGATTCCTTCTAGAGTATTTTTAATTTCAGTAATTGTGTTGTTTGTCTCTGTATGTTTATTCTTTAATTCTTATATGTCTTTGTCAATTGATTCTTGCATTTTCTCCATTTTGTTTTCAAGGCTTTAGATCATCTTTGCTATCATTATTCTGAATTCTTTTTCAGGTAGGTTGCCTATATCCTCTTCATTTATTTGGACTTCTGTGTTTCCAATTTGTTCCTTCATTTGGGTAGTATTTCTCTGTCTTTTCTTTTTCTTTTTTTTTTTTAAACTTATTGTGTTTGAGGTCTTCTTTTCCTAGACTTCAAGGTTGAATTCTTACTTCCTTTTGGTTTCTGCCCTCCTAAGTTTGGTCCAGTGGTTTGTGCAAGCTTTTTGTGCAAGATTTATGCTGAGTTTTTGTTTGTTTGTTCATTTGTTTGTTTTTCTTTTGATGGGCAAGGCTGAGTGAGGTGGTGATCCTGTCTGCTGATGATTGGGTTTGTATTTCTGTTTTGTTTGTTGTTTAGTTGAGGCATCCTGCACAGGGTAATACTTGTGGTTGGGTGATGCTGGGTCTTGTATTCAAATGGTTTCCTTTGTGTGAGTTCTCACTATTTGATACTCCCTAGGGTTTGTTCTCTGGTAGTCTAGGGTCTTGGAGTTAGTGCTCCTACTCCAAAGGTTCAGGGCTTGATCTCTGGTCAGGAATGAAGATTCCACAAGTGGTTTGTTATGGCATTAAGTGAGATTAGAACAAGTACCCAAAAATGAGAAACCAAAGATGAACCCCAGACAAATGGCAGTTACAAAGTCAGGCAAACAATAATTAAAATAATGGAATATACACATATACATATATACCCATAAGCAAAGTCAAACAGTCCAACAAAAAGTACAGTAGACTGACCTGGAAAGGAAATAAAAAAATTATATTTACCAGTTAAGAATAAAACTAACTAAAGCACAAACTGGAAAACAAAACTAAAGCAAGGTGCCAATTGGGGGATAAATCAATGAAACAAAAACTAACAAATATGTTGAGAGGAAAGGAAAGAAAGAAAAGAAGAATAGATATGCAAAGTTAAACAGAGGTAGATGAAGAAGACTTATATACATTAAAGATTAACTGCAAGGGGAAAAGAAAAGGAAAGGTAAGCAAAGGAATAAATGTAGAAAAAACATAATAGGTTAAAAAATTAAAAATTAAAATTATAGAAAAGAGAAAAGAAATAAAAAAGGAAGAAGAAGGGAAAAAAGGAAAAAGAAAGGGAAAACTCCACAGAACTGCAAAAGCCCAAAATACAGGCAGAGGTTTATAACAACAATAAAAAGTGTGACCAAATATACACATATACATATACACCCATAAGCAAAATCAAAGCAGTCCAACAAAAATAAAGTACAATAGACTGACCTGGCTAACAAAGGATACCCAAAATTACATCCTCCAGTTAAGAACAAAACTAACTAAAGCACAAACTAGAAAACAAAATTAAAGCAAGGTGCCAATTGGGGAATAAGGCAATGAAAATAAAACTAACAAACATGTTGAGAGGAGAGGAGAGAAAGAAAAGAAAGAAGGAATAGATATGCAAAGTTAAATAGAGATAGGTAAAGAAGATTTACGTACATTAAAGACTAGTTGCAAGGGGAAAAAAAGAATAGTAGGAAAAGCAAACAAAGGAATAAGTGTAGAAAAATAATAATAGGTTTAAAAAATTAAAATAAAAAAGAGAGAGAGAGAAAAATAAGGAAAACTCCACAGTACTGCAAAAGCCCAGTGTAGAGGCAGAGGCTTTTGACAATACAATATGTGAGTGAAAAAGAAAAAAAAGCTCAAAAGCTTAATTAGATTTCATAGTGCCAATAAAATCGACAACTACAACGTGGGTGGGCGGGGGAAGGAAACATAAGAATAGTAAATATTTTTCTTGAGTCACTGTTGTCAGAGTCATTTCCCTCGCTGAAAGCCACAGTCCACCTCGCCTCCCTAGGATGCCCTTCGACACTGTGCTGACCTCTGGACCTGCTGTGGGGGGACCTCAGTTTCTAATCTGGTCCTACTCCTGTCTGTTCTTGCCTCCAATGTCCACAGCTATCAGAACTAGTGTGTTTTCTTTTGTGGGAGCTCTCAATGTCCTTTTATATAGTCCATAGACCCAGAATCTGCCTAGTTGATCGTGTGGATTTAATCTGCAGCTTGCATATCTGGTGGGAAGGTTGGGTCTTCTTCCTTAGCCACACTGCCCCTGGGTTTCAACTGTGGTTTTATTTCCGCCTTTGCATGTGGGGTTTGCACCTGAGGCTGCCCTGGAGGCCTTGGATCTGCCTCAGTGAGGGCCAGGTGTGGAGGTGGTGAAGTTGCTTGGGTTGCAGGGGTTCTGGCAGCACCAGACACTCAGGGGAGTTGGAGGCTAGGGCAGCAGGAAATATAGCTCTCTAGAAGGGTGTGGCAACCAGTATTGGCCACTGCACTCCAGTATTCTTGCCTGGAAAGCACCCCCCCCCCCACCCCCACCCCCGACAGAGAAGCCTGGCAGGCCACACTCTACAGGGTCCCGTAGAGTTGGACATGACGGAAGCGACCCTGCACATATAGACACAAGATTTTCTTTTTCTTTGTGCCTGTGGCAGCTCTGCCCCAGTGAGAGTTGAGCATGAAGGTGGTGTGGCTGCTTGGCTTGTGGGGACTCTGGCAGCGCAAAGTGCGCAAGGACACGGACTGCCTCTGCCCCAGGAGTTATGGCCCTACCTAAGTCTTTTTCTCAAGCCTCTGGCGATCAGATGGCCTCTTTGGCCAGTCTGTGTAGCTCCGCCCACTCAGGCGGAGCTCCCTTAGAAGGTTCCCTTGCCCGGGGTCCTTCTCTGTTGTTAGGTGCATCAGGCACACAGAGGCCCCCTCCCGCCCCCGACTGGGGTCCTACTCTGTAGATTGGCGCGTCAGGCACTTAATTGGGCACCCTGGGTGGGGTCCTACTCTAGTTCTGCGCATCAGTTACTTAAAGGAGCATCCTTGGTTGTGTCCTACCCTGTAGTTACCCGCGTCAGGAGTTGATGGGCCAGCCTCTCTATTGTTCAGCTGCCCATGCTGGTGTGCGGGGAGAGAGAGGATATGGTGATGGTTCTACCCTCTACGTGTGACTCAGCAGTATTACCTTGTGTCCACCGCTCCTCGGCTTTCCTCCACAGGCGTTTCACACCACAGTCTCCTCCCTCACATCCGCTCGATCTGTCTCTCCAGAGTCAACAGCAGCCCTCGCCCTGGGATTGCTCCACAATCCCTAAACTCCAGCTGCTCGCTGCTGTGCCTTCCAGAGGCCTTGCATCCCTGTTTGGGGTATATATGGCTGCAGCAAGGACTGTCTGATTCTCATTCCATTGAGGCTTACACAGATCACCTGTTTCACTCCCAGCCTGAAATGTCTCTCCTCTGACTCAGACAATTGCCCCAGTGTGAGGATTGGACCCCTGCTTCCGTCACCCACCCGCTGAGGGCAGGCCCAGTCCTACTAACACTCCTGTTTCCCCCCTAGTTCCTTCATCCTACTGAGTTTTGCGTGGTTCTACATATTCGTTTCCACTGGTCAGTTACTCCTGTCCATTCTCAGCTGGTGTTCTGTATGCACTTCTGTGTCTGAAGGTGTATTCCTGATGTATCCATGGAGAGAGATGTACTCCATGTTCACCGACTCCTCTGCCATCTTGTTCTCCCTAACTTATTTTAAAATGAGTATTTCCAGTATGTAATAATGTTGATACTCTGGTTTGATAATTACAGGATATTTATCAGTTCAGTCGCTCAGTCGTGTCCAACTCTTTGCAACCCCATGGACTGCAGCACGCCAGGCTTCTCTGTCTGTTACCAACTCCCAGAGTTTACTTAAACTCATGTCCATTGAGTCGGTGATGCCATCCAACCATCTCATTCTCTGTCGTCCCCTTCTCCTTCTCCTCCTTCTTCCCCTGATTTACAGGGATATTTATATATGTTATTGTACTAAGGGAGCTGGACATAAGGGAACTCTTTGTTCTACTTTTGCAACTCTTTTTAGGCCTAAAATTATTTCAAAATGAAAAACTATAAATGAAATACACATTCATCTGTGTGTGTGTGTGTGTGTGTGTGCGTGTGCGTGCGTGCGTGTGTATATGTGTATCTCCAGAATCTAACCAGTTCTCATTCCCTTTACTGGTACTGGTCAGATCATCTTCTGCTTAGATTACAGCGATAGCTGCCTAAACATCTCCCACATTCTATTGCTAGCTTCTCTCAGTTTATTTTCAACCCACTGTTCATAGTGACTCTATTAGAACATAGTGAGTTATGTCATCGTTTAGCTCAGTGTGATCCAAAGACATTCTATCCCACTCCTTGATTTCAGTGGCATACAAAATGTACCTTGCATGACAATTTGATGACACTTTGGCCTTTTCTACCTTGTACTATCACCATCCTCCACTTCCGTGATCGCATTTCCCATTCTTGTTCCTGGCTCGTCATATTGGCCATTTCATTGTTCCTTAAACAAACATCAGATGTGTTTTCACTTGCAGGCCTTTGCATTTACTGTTACCTCTACCAGGGATGTTATTCTAGTTTCCCCATGTCTCATCCTTTCACTTCTTTTCAGGTCTTTACTCAATGTCATCCTCTTATTGAGATTCTTCCTGATTATTTTCCTTAAAATACAAAACATTACCATCACCCATGCATTCTGTATACTCCTTTTTTTTTTGGTATAGCATTAATCATCATTAAACATGTATTATATTGTGTTTATATTGCTTATTGTCTTTCTCTCTCCTAAAAATGCAAGCTGCATGAAGGCAAAACTTTTTGCGCATTTTGTTTTCTGTTGTATTTCCAGTGCTTAAAACTGGTTTACACACTATAGATAATCAAAACATAGTTACTGAATAAATGGCTGCGTGAATGGGTAGTAATCACCATACAGATTGAATTTAAGCAATGGAATAAAGTATAAAAAGGAAAGAGAAAAGGGCCCTGGACCAAGACTTGCGAGTTTCAAACCTTACAAACTGGGAAGTGAAGGCCTGCAAAGAAGTCCAAAATACAGTCACCTGAATTACTGGTTTAAGTAGCAAGTATCTCAGGAATAAAAGAGCATAGTCAACTATTAATTGCTATTTGGAATTCAAGAACAATGAAGGAGGACTTTTAATCATCTATGAACATTTACTAAGTATCAAGTATGGGTTGTTTGGAGATATAGTGAGCTTACAATCTAGTGGAAGAAACACTGTTAAAAAGATAAGTTCAAAGAAAATTAATAACTTTAATAATGCCCATGTTCAATGTGAATATATAAAAGGGGTTTCTTTGATCTAATTTAAGTATGAGGGTATAAAGAAGGGCCTCAGAACACTTTCAAGATTGGGCAGAATTTGGCCAAAGACATAAGGGTTAAAATGGAGATAAGTTAATGAAAGTAGTTTTAAATATGATGTCACTTAAGCACTAAAACACTTTTTGAATTGATTTAATGACTTATAAGTAGAAATAAAATTTAGTTCAAATTCTTTTTTATCTTCATTACAAACTCCTCAAGGGTATAACTGCCCTCTTGCCTTCCTATCAACAATCCTTAGTTCCCTGGACACCTAGCTCTCCATTCCCCTGTCCTTCTAAAGCTACCCTCTATGTTTACAACTAGCCGTGTGGATCTGATAGATCCATTGATTGTTCCTCTCTTCTCTTTCCCTTTATATCTCCATTGCCTTTATGCTTGTATTCTACCCATCATTTGACATTGTCTCTACCTTTATTTTTGTCATATTTCTTCATCCCAAATCTTCTACTATTCACTTTTTCTTTCTGCTTTCTTCTACCAGATGAGCTCTCTCTTCCTTCCACCCAGTTATTAATAACACTGCAATTATTATCTCAGCTACCTAGGATGAAACAAAAGCTCAAATATTAAGGCCAGACAAGAAAAATTTAAACATAAAACATTTTCTTTATCTTTTGGCCTTTCCCTCTCTTCTAATGTGCATTGTGATTCTGTATTATGTGTTAACCAGGCCTCGCCAATGGCAGAAATACTTTCTCAACCATAAAGATCAATTTTTCTACTTCTGGTGCCAGCCATCTAATTCCTTAGAAGGTGATGTTCCTTTCTCAATCTTATAAAGGTAGGAGCCCGGCCGGTCACCCCATGGACACAGCGTGACCTGGTCCAGGAATAGAACATTGAGTGTCCCATCAATGAAATTCTGCCCTGATTTGAGAATGAGCATTCTTAGTGCCTTAGGACAAATTGCTTGTGAGATATCTCCTAAAGTTTGATCGAAATTAAGACAAAAAGGGAGGGGAATGTAAAATAAAGAATGTTGCCCACCATCCAGTTCTACAAGAATCCAGCCATTAGCCACTGCAGTTGCTGACCTACAATACATCTGGAAAGGAATTCGGAGTGAAGATCAGGATAAGACACTCTGTACTCTGTGAAAAATGACAGAACTGGCCCTCAGATAGATATTTTCCAGAGAAAATCTGTGATCGTGCCTCTTCCCAATATTTAGAAAAGCACTAAAACCATAAACTAACATGAATTTTCCTTTCAAATAACAGTGACCTTCTACCAAGATATGTGTTTGATTGCCCATTCAGTTCAGTTCAGTTCAGTCGCTCAGTCATGTCTGACTCTTTGTGACTCCATGATTGCACATATTCCCTTCACAAAAATCACATATACGCTGGTCTCTGCTTTACCTCTCCTGAACAATTCTTAGAGCTCTCTGCAAGACTGTCTCCTGATAATAATACTGAGGTTGGCTTAAATAAAATTTTCCATTTATTTCTAAGACTATTAATTTTTCATAGGTACCTGCATTTAGTGATATTTTAAAACTACTTTATAAATTCACAGTATTTGATTGAAGGACTCTCTTGTTTTTCAGGTGCTCAGTTGTGTTCGACTCTGTGACCCCATGGACTACAGCACGCCAGGTTTCCCTGTCCTTCACTGTCTCCTGGAGTTTGCTCAAACTCATGTCCATTAGGTCAATGATGCCATCCAACCATCTCATCCTCTGCATCCCCTTCTCCTCTTGCCTTCAATTTTTCCCAGCATCAGGGTCTTTTCCAATGAGTCAGCTCTTTGCATCAGGTGGCCAAAGTATTGGAGCTTCAACTTCAGCATCAGTCCTTCCAATGAATATTTGGGGTGGATTTCCTTTAGGATTCACTGGATTGATCTCCTTGATATCCAAGGGACTGTCAAGAGTCTTCTCCAGCACCATAGTTTGAAAGCATCAGTTCTTCGGTGCTCAGCCTTTTTTATTGTCCAGCTCTCACATCCGTACATGACTACTGAAAAATTGACATATCTCCCTTGTTCTCTCCAGTTGATGCATCTTTTTGGTGGTCTCTTTATCCAGTCTTTTTCTTGCTTATGCTTGATGTTTAATATCAAATCCCCTTTTATCCCTCAATATTGCTAATTCCTATTAATTCTTCTCTAAGGATGTCTTTCAATTCTAAGCCTACTTCTGCATTTTCACCATAGTTTATTAGGATGCCTAGTTTAGGCCATTACCATATCATAATTTATTTAGTAGGACATGGTTGCCTGAGTGAGCCTCCCAAATTCATCTCACAGACTTGGATTAGACTCATAATGCTTTTTAAAATTTTATTTGACATATTTTAAAATACTGCATCTGTCTTATCAGCGCAGTCAGTTCAGTTGCTCAGTCATGTCTGACTCTTCGCGACCACATGGACTGCAGCACATCAGGCTTCCCTATCCATCACCAACTCTCTGAGCTTGTGCAAACATTGAGTTGGTGATGCCATCCAACCATCTCATCCTCTGTCATCTCCTTCTCCTCCTGCCTTTCAATCTTTCCCATCATTAGGGTCTTTTCTGATGAGTCAGCTCTTCTCATCAGGTGGCCAAAGTATTGGAGTTTCAGCTTCAGCATCAGTCCTCCCAATGAATATTCAGGATTGATCTTTAGGATTGACTGGTTTGGTCACCTTGCAGTCCAAGGGACTCTCAAGAGTCTTTTCCAACACCACAGTTCAAAAGCATCAATTCTTCAGTGCTCAGCTTTCTTTATAGTCTGACTCTCACATTCATACATGACTACTGGATAAACCACAGCTGTGAATAGAAGAACCTTTGTCAGCAAAGTAATGTCTGCTTTTTAACATGCTGTCTAGGTTTCTCGTAGCTTTTCTTTCAAAGACCAAGCATCTGTTAATTTTATGGCTGCAGTCACCATCTGCAGTGATTTTGGAGCCCAAGAAAATAAAGCCTGTTACTTTCCATTGTTTCCCCTTCTATTTGCCATGAAGTGATGGGACCAGATGCCATGATCTTAGTTTTTTGGGTGCTGAGTTTTAAGCCAGCTTTTTCACTCTCCTCTTCACTTACATCAAGAGGTTCTTTAGTTCCTCTTTGCTTTCTGCCATAAGGGTGGTGTCATCTGCATATCTGAGGTTATTGATATTTCTCCTGGCAATCTTGATTCCAACTTGTGCTTTGTCCAGCCTGGCATTTTGCATGATGTACTCTGCATATAAATTAAATAAGCAGGGTGAAAATAAATTATGTTACTAAGTATATAATTATATTAAATCTTGTCATACAAATTTAAATGTCTTATATTCTACTTTCACCAGTCTAAACTCCTCTGCTTTCCAGATCCTACCCATGTTATTTCTCTTTGATATTGAAACACACCTTTTTATGGTGCATGCATAAGCAAATGTATTTAGGGGCTGCCATTAACTTGCTGCTAATTTACTGTCCATTGACATCTTACTGTGTACATATCTCTGTTGCCAATGTCAGAAGTAGAAAGAAGTCCTTTAAATTCTTATTTTTTGGCTAAAAAGAAAGTTTAACAACAATTTTCCTAACAGAAATAATTTTTCCCTTTTGCACTTCTGCAAAAATTGAAGAGGTGGCTTGGGCTCATAAAATAAATACAAATGTCACCAGTTTCTCCTGTCTGGGAGGCTTTTCTTGGCAGAGTCTACCGTGAAATAACTGACCAAATCAAGGAAGTAAAAACAGAGTTGATATTAATTTAGGTAAAGTTTCTTGACATTTAACTTGTGTGTTTTCCCTTAAAAAGCGCTGATTCTACCAAATGGATACTTTTATTGAGATAAATTTAAGTATATGTTTTTTGCAAAAGTTGATAAAATATTTACCATATAGCTATAAATTATAATTAACTTTAACTTCATATTTTTACTTGCTTTAGGTCTTTTAAAAATAGATTAAGGACAAAAACCCAGAACTTCATTAATCTTTTGGTTTCAGGGTATTCAGAACCATGAGAATTTGAAAAATACCCATATAGAGGTAACAAGAAAAGAAAATGTTTAGAAAAGAGAAAATAATCTACCAACAATAAATGCTGGAGAGGGTATGTAGAAAAAGGAACCTTCCTGCATTGTTGGGAATGTAGATTGATACAGCCATTTTGGAGAACAGTATTAGGGTTCCTTAAAAAAATAAAAATAGATTAATTAATTAAAAATAAATAAATTTTAAAAAAAAGGACTACCATATGACCCATGAAAATACCGTGAGAAAATGCTAACTCAAAAGACACACTGCATCATAATGTTCATTGCAGCACTATTTGCAATAGCCAGTGCGTGGAAAAAAAATCTAAACGTCCATTGACAGATGAATGGATAAAGAAGACGTGGTACCTATATGCAATGGAATATTACTCAGCTATAAAAAGAACAGAACTGGGTCATTTGTAGAGATATGGATGGCTCTATAGTCTGACATACGGACATATGGTATGAAGTAAGTGAGAAAAACAAGTATCATATATTAAAGTATGTATGTGGAGTCTAAAAAAATGATACAGGACCTGTTTGCAGGGAAGAAGGAGAGATGCAATCATAGAGAATAAACCTGTGGACAAGGGGGAAGGTGAGGGGGATGAACTGGGAGATTTGGGATTGATGTACGTGCCTGCCATGTGAAAAACAGAGCTAGTGGGAACCTGCTGTATTGTGCAGGGAATTCAGCTTGGTGCTCTGTGGCCACCTAGATGGATGGGATGGGGGTGGTGGAGGGAGATCCAAGAGGGAGGGAGTATGTGAATACATATAGCTGATTCACTTCATTATACAGCAGAAACTAACACAACATTGCAAAGCAACTGTACCCCAATAAAAATTAAATGAAGGCAGTAATTTCAATCAACAGATATGGGGTTGGTGGTATTGATGAATAAGTAAAAAAGGATGGGCTAGTAACAGTGAAATGTTTACAATTAAAAAAACTAATAAAATTATCTTTCAGTGATTGAGTTCTATATTTCCAAATTAAAAACACACGCACGCACACACACACACACAAAGAATGAGGTTTTAGTGAATGATAATCCAAATGGTTTATCAAGTTCTGTCCTGCACAGTTAGAAAAAACACACTCCTCTTACTAGCTTGGCACAAGATGTTGGCTCAAGACCAGCATGACTTAATAGCTGTAATTTGCATTTGAATGCAATTAACTGGGCCAGTACTTTGGGGTAATCAAGTTGCATGCAATACACATATGCTGAAAACTCAACAAAAGTCCAAGCCCTGGAGAGACTGGAGAGAAGAGTCTTTATTCTTTGAATTTCCATTAGATTTGGAATTCCCGTCCAAGACTTTACATGCAATTTTAGATTTCAAATTCTGATTTTAAGTGTAAGCAATGAAATATAACCTGTATCTAACTGTTTATTCTTAATAAAGAGTTTACCTACCTGCCATTTTTTTCTCTTAGAAGAATTTCACTGTTTCTGAAAAAGTGTTTATGTTATTTTTAAATTTTCAAGCAAGATACAAAGAAAGAAAA
The DNA here is from genome assembly GCF_023699985.2 of Odocoileus virginianus. Lineage (NCBI taxonomy): Eukaryota > Metazoa > Chordata > Mammalia > Artiodactyla > Cervidae > Odocoileus > Odocoileus virginianus. Next base: position 38,458,478 of record NC_069697.1, read on the forward strand.
GAATCACTCAAACCTTTGTTTTCCACCCAGAAATAATTCTCACCAATATTTAAAATAAACATAAATGAAAAAAGTGTATACAGATAAAAGTTTGATCTCTTAGTAATGTTATGAGTCATTTAAAATAAATTTGCAAGATGTTAAACTGCTTTTATCATGAGAGAAACTACTATGATAAGTATTTAAGCTCTCCTTGTGTCACTTTCCAATAATATATTCTTCATATGCAAACACTTGTAGTTTAGGCTGAGATTTTCTAAGTCTCCAAAATAAAATGTATAATGAAACCAAGAGTGAAGACCAAAGAATCCAGAATAGAGAGTTAAGATGCTTGGATTTTTATTTAGCTCTGTTAGTAATTTACTGTGTAATATGTGTTTGTATTGGGAACAGGCAGAACTGGTGTGGTGATGAATTCTCTCAGCAACTGTTTCCTTATCTGTAAAATGAAAGAGGTGAACTAGAATTGTAAAGTGTCCTCTGTTTCCAAAATCAACGAAATGTTGCTTACATTTTCTCGGCTCAGGTGCTCTGGTTTCCTTCCTGAGAGTTTGCATGTCAGTTTTAATCGACACTATGATCAGGACACAGTCTCTCTGAGGACCACTACCAATGGGCAGCAGGGGATCTGCAGTGAAAACTTGTTCTGTACTGAAAGCATACCATGTCTTTCTGGTAATCACTGATTTACACAAGGAAGCATTGGCTGCACTCTAGAATTTTCCACAAACTCCACCCATTAGGAATTTATGATTTAGTTGAGGAGTTAAAAAGTAATGATTACAACAACAACAAAGACATATATGAAGTACAAAGGAGATCTGGAAGAAGAAAAATAATATACATCTGGTCCAGAGGAGGAGTGAAATCAGGAAAAGTCTGAAGAAGGAGGTAATTTTTTGAGTTGGGCCTGACACATGGACAAGATTTTAATAGAGGCTTTTGGGGAGGCTTCTGTTTACTCATATGCAAAATGAGTAATATGCAAAAAGTGATAATTGTACCCATCTACTAGAATCATTGAATCAAGTGAAATAATGCATGTCAGTCACTTAACACATTGCACTAGCATGGTGGAAAAGCCTATACACGCTTAGTATTGTTATTAATAGGGACAGTGTATAAAAAGTCTAATCACTGAAGGAAAATTGATATTTCTGATTATGGTATTAAGGATTAGTCTTCTAAAGGGTTTTTTCAAAAAGATTTCTGAGGAGATATTTGTCTGGGCATGCTCTTCCAAAGCCAGCTGTTTTGTACATAGAGTTGTAATCAGTAGTATTTCTTTTAGTCTTTCTGCTAGAAGCAAAAAGGAAGAAGCAAATAACTTTTAATGACTGATTAGAATGTGGAAACCAAAATAAAACACACAGTAGATAGTCTAGAGGGAAAAAACTGGTGATGGTTGTTCTCGTGCATGTTGTAGCTTTCTTTTGGATGCTTGTTTAGGGTGTGATGGGCTTCGTTGACAGCTCAGCTGGTAAAGAATCTGCCGGCCGTGTAGGAGACCTGGGTTCAATCCCTGGGTCGGGAAGATCCTCTGGAGAGGTGAATGGCTACCACTCCAGTATTCTTGCCTGGAGAATTCCATGGACAGAGGAGCTTGGTGAGTTACAGGATACTGGAGTGGGTTACCATGCCCTGCTCCAGGGGATCTTCCTGACCCACAGTCTCCTGCGTCTCTTGCATTGGCAGGCAGATTCTTTACCACTGCGCCATCTGGTAAACTCGAAGGTACCTTTCGTCCAAATACACCTTAGGCGGGTGCAGCTAAAGCATCAGTACCTGCTTTGTAAAGCAATTTGTATTTATAAATATGTTTATATTGTGTATTAAATATGTATGTAGCTCTTTTTATAGCTAACTTTATTGTGCACTTATTGTGTCAGTGCTGTGATTAACATGTGATAAGCAAAGCTCTCAATCTACGAAACAACTTTATAAGGCCGAAAATACATACAAGAAGCATCTTACCCAAAGTCACATAGTCACTCAGCTAACATTTAATGACCTGTACTATATGTCAGACACTGTTTTAGCAGCTACAGATACATTAGTGAATAAAACAGAAAAGATCTCTGCCATCTTAGAGGAATTGTATAACTTATAATTCCAAAAATGAGTTAAGTGCTTTTCTATTCATACTTAAAAGTTGGCATTAAACAATATAAAGAATAGTAAATTTTGCCAATAATTAAAATTTTTAATTTTTCTTTATAGAAAATAACATTAAATACTAAGTTAAAAAAAAAGAAAAGGCATGACAAGTTGAGTGGGAAAACTCAGAAGAAAGGAAGAAACTTTTATTTTTTACTAACATTAATAACATTATTACATTAGTTTTATAATAAGACATTCTGCATTTTCACTTTGCACTGGACCATGCAAATCACGTGAGCTGGACTTGTGGGAGTGCTACTTTAGACTGAATTATCAGGAGAGGTCCCTCTGAGGAAACTGCATTTAAGCTGATATCTAAAAGACCAAAAGAAGCCAACCAAGGGAAGATTAGGGAAAAAACATTTCAGGTAGAGGGATCAGTTAGAGCAAACGTCCTAAGGCAAAGAAACTGTTTTCAAGAAAAAGAAAAAAGGCTAATTTCACCAAAAAGTAGTTTTTAAAATTTAGAGTGGCAAAAGATAAGCTCAGAGTTTGGAGAGGCCAGAGTGTGAAAAGCTTTGAATCTAGAAGAATTCATTCTATTTGTGTTAGTTAGCTATTGGAATGTTTCAGGCAGAGGAATAACATAGATGACTGATGCTTTAAGAGATCATTTTTTTTTTTTTTTTTGCAGTGCGGATGCAATAGTGGACTCAGGGAGATCATCCGGAGTAGTCTATACCTGAAGAAATCCTCATCCTTCCAGATGGAATTTATCATACTTTTCTCATAATTTCTTTTATTGCACTTACAGCTTTTAAAATTTGTCTTTCTGAACTAAACTGTTAGACAGTCTTAATTCTCTCCATATAACTAGCGCCCAGCATCACATGCATATTGCAGTCACTTATTAAATATTTATTGAGTAAATAATTGGGAAAGGAATTTTTACTCTTACGGTAGAAGCTCTTTCCTCAGAATCTTCTTCAACTTAAGGTAATTAGTCAGAAGATTCAAAAGGAAAGGGGTTATAGCAGACATAAGGAATCTGAAGCAAATAAAAAAATATAGTTGATTTAAAAATGTTGAAATTTGGGAGAAAAATACTGACTCAATCACAATAGGAATTTGAATTTTCATGTTACCTCTTCCTGAATCCATATGCAACATGTATCCAAAGACACAACTATTACTGGTGTTAATATTTTCACTACAAGTTCCAAACTGATGCGGGCTTCCCTGATTGCTCAGTTGGTAAAGAATCTGCCTGCAATGCAGGAGACCCTGGTTGGATTCCTGGCTTGGGAAGATCTGCTGGAGAAGGGATAGGCTACCCACTCCAGTATTCTTGGGCTTCCCTTGGGTTTAGCTGGTAAAGAATCCGCCTGCGAAGTGGGAGACCTGGGTTTGATTCCTGGGTTGAGGAGATCCCCTGGAGAAGCCAAAGGCTACCCACTCCAGTATCCTGGCCTGGAGAATTCTATGGACTATAGTGACTTTCACTTTCACTTTTCCAAACTGATGGCCTGGGATTAAGCTTGGCCCCAGACCTATTTTGATTGATTTGCATAGTATGCAAATATAGTGCTGAGTTAGTTATTGATGTTTAAAACTAAGGAATTTTCACATAAAAGTCTTACTTTTCTCTATCTCTTGAGAAGTAACAAACATATCAGCAAACAAAAGGCTTGGCAGCATTGGGTCTGCATTCCAGTTGACCAGAGTCAAGAAGGATCATTACTTTTGTAAGAAGCCTATGTTCTCTATTTTAGCACAGTTCTTACTCTGCTTGCTCCACTTACTTAAATTACTTGTCGAGCTTCTGGTGACACTTGTGTTTGTGATATGAATGTACTACTGCTATTTTAAATGAGATTTTTTTTTTTAATAAAAAGGTTTTAAATTATACATTTCTTTTCAGTTTTCTTGCTATATTTGTTTAGCTTTACTTGCCTACCTTGTAGCTTTTATCAATCAAAGAAGCAAGGTGGCCAGACCAGATCCACCCAAATGTAGGACTGCCAGGGAGGGAGAAAATCATGCTCTGATTTGTTGACAGACAAAACACTGAAGGGAAGGAGGCTCTCCAGAGGGCGGCCATTGGAGAGCTTTGCCACCAATTGGATCTGCACAAGATACTCACCATCTCTGCCCGCTTTACTTCCTACTTATATGCCTGTCAGGACTCAGAAGAGTATTGAGGTCAAGGGATGGAATAAATTTAAAACTTCTGTTATTACATATCACACAGGCCTTCACTTAAGATCACTCAACACTTATTGTATGTCCCTATGTGTGCCACTGCCCCTGACCCACGCTGCTGTATCTCTGATATGGATGATTACATGTGCCATTGTTGGTACTTGGGTCACTGTCTTTATTTGGGTGGAGCCATTTAATGTATTATACTGTTTCATATGAAGCCACACGCACGCGCGCGCACACACACACACACACACACGCGTATATATATGGGGCAACCCACAAAAGATAACTCTGTGGCAAAGTTAATAAAGGCTGTTTCCACAAAGCTATCTCAAGGCATGGGGAAGAACAATAGCCACAAGCAGAAATCACAGTGGGTCAATGTTGATATAATCACGGGATTGGGAGGTGCTGTTTGAAGGCCAGAAGGGAAAGAAAGTCAGTTGAGAAGGATGTACTACACAGCAGGTCTTGGTGGATACACAGTTCTGGGGACTCTTGGCAGTACCAGGGTGCAGTTCATTGACCAGGGTAGAAAGGATTTCACAGAAAGGCATTCAAGGGTCTCAAGAGTCAATCATTACCACATCCCACAGGCGATGGACTGCAGAACAACCCCGCTGCCCAGAGGCAGTGGCCAAACCAGGGAGCTGGGTTTAGTCTGAATGCCTGACTCCTGGGAAGAACGGCGTTCAGAGGGGGCTGGGATAAGGGTCAGAGTCCAGGCTTCAGAGAGGACAGTAAGCTAAGGGTGGAGACAAAGGCGAAGCAGAGCGGCAGCGGGCAGATCGCAAGCTTTGCTTTTCGAAGGCGCAGGCTGCAGCAGGGCGGGCACTAGCCGCGGCGTTCTCACAGCCGGCAAGGGCGCCGGGCTCGTCACCCCGGGCGTGGGCAACCCGCGGCCGGCATCCCTCCCCCGAGCGCCTCCCGGCAAGCAGCGCCTGGCAGTGCCCACCGAGGGCAGGGCGGGGCGCGGGCCGGCCAGCGCTATAGGTGGGGCCGGCGGCTCGGCCGCCGCTGACGCAGTGCGGGCCAGCAGCGGGAGAGTCCAGGCGGGCGTGGAGGGTTCAGCCCGGCCGCCCGCAGGCCGCGTTCCCATCGGAGGGGGCAGGGCGCACTCACCCCGCCAGCAGCAGGCCGCCGGCGGCCTGCTGGCTCCGCCGCCACCGCCGAGCTCGCCATTCAGCGCGCCTCGTCTCCGCCCCAGTCCTGGGGGCTGAGCTGGGGAGAAGGGGCGGGCGCCCGCGAGCAGTGAATCACCGCCTCCGCCTGCCTCCGAGCCGCCGCCACCTTTCCATTCAGTCGCCCAACATGGCTGGAGTGCGGCGGAGGTGAGCCGACCGCCCCCTGCAGCTCCAGCCTCCTGAGCGCGAGCGCCGCGGCTGCAGCGGCGCCTCCGTTCTGCGGTGCAGAGGCCCAGGGAGCCGGCTGTCGCTCGCCGCCGGCATGTGGGGCGCCCCGGACGAGAGCTCGGTGCGGGTGGCTGTCAGGTAAGGACGGACGCGGCGAAGGGAGGGCTCGGGCTCGCTGAGAGGGTCTGCCCTGACCCGGGATCCCGGCCGCCGCGCTGCGGAGACCTAAGGAGCCGCCCCGCGGGGACCCGGGGGCTCTGGAAACCGAGCCCGCGGGTCCCCGCCGGCCTGGCGCGCGAGGCCGGGTGCTGGCCGGAAAACCTAGCGCCCTCGGCCCCCTGGCGTTTGCAGGTGACGGGCGGCTGCGCGGCGCCGCGTCCCCAGGGGCCCCCTCCGGGTCGCGCACCCCAGGAACAGTTACCTCAGGTCTGGCCGCCTTGGGCGATCGCCTGTCGGGCTTTGCCCAGAGGAGCTGCCTCTCTCCGGGGTTGTGGTGCGCTTCTTGTGTTTGTAACGTGACTGTCTTCACGGGTACCTGCAACTCCGGCCTTCGCAGGCAGGAGACAAAGCCTCGGCACAGCGCTGCCAGCCGCGGGGGTCTAGATCTCTGTGCAAATAAATGGGCGTCTTGTTAAGCACCGGCGGGGACTAGATAGCACCAGGGTGTGGGTGTTGAAGACATTTCTGGCGTTGCAAGGGATATTACATTTAAGGCAAAATTCACTGGTGATCAGTCTGTAGAAGGAAGACTCTTCAGTAAGTGGAAGGGTTACATGAGGGAGTGGTGAAAAAGAAACATCCTGAGGTTCATCAGTGTGGTTACAATACAAAATTACACATTCCCGAGTGTGAGTTTTTAAATGCTGGATACATCAAAATTGTAATTTGGTCAAGGACAGATACATGAGAATCGAACGTAATTAGGATTATTTTGATACGTATCGAGAAGCGGAGCTCATGGAAAATTGCAACATCATCACTGAAATATTAATGAAGGCTTCATGATAGAATAAGTGCGTTTCTTTTATAGCTTTGATACTTTACTGTGAATTCATTTCTCTTTATGTACACATGATAGGATTATAAAAATAATGTTTTCTCTGAGAAATTATTTTTAAAAATTCTCCACCCTTGTAGTCTTTCTGAAAAGCTGTTCTTATCCTATCATATCAGCATTTCAATAGTTATTTTAGTGACAAATCTTGTTAGTTATAGAAATGGTAGTTTTATATATACTTTGCATTTTAATCAATCTAAAGAATAAGATGAATTTCAAAGATATTTCTCATCCCTTTTACAGACCAGAAGATAACCACCCATGGAGGTGACATTTTTATGACTGTTTAGAATCACCTGTTATAAAACTTTTGAAGTTTTAATTTGGCCTCTCTGGTTATTTTGGGGCTATTTATTCAGTTGTTGGATTAGTTGCTTCTCCTGTTTACTGTTGCTATCTCTCTTTTGGCCTTTTAACACTTACTAGTGACTCTACCACCACAGAGGAAGGGGAAGGAAAAAGAGAGGAAACTCAATAAGAAGCAGTTTTGTTAATTAGCAGGTCTGGTCAAAGAAGGTGAAGAAGGAGCATGAAATAGTAATGAAAATTAAAAAATTGGCTATCAGAGAAAAAGCTGTTACAGAGTTAATATTTTTATCTGTGAATTCTGTAGAATATCATAGGGTAGTTTATTAACCATGTTGTTAAAACTGATGCTGCTTGCAACAGAGATGAACAGAGTAATGAATCACCCCAAAGTGATATTGACAGATAAATAACATATATTTGCTTTTGATATGCATATCAGCTTTTTAAAAAGGAAATATGTGTAGGTCTGTTTGTTGGAGAAAGGCTTTACAAAAACACGTTGTGAAGTAAGCCATGTTTTGAGGGTCTATTTTATTTTTATTAAATACATTGAATAGATTCACTGGTTAAACTTACTTTGCATAGGATAAGAATAGCTTAGATAGCACTTCTGTATTTATAAAGTATATGGACATTTATTTCCATTTACAACAGATATTTATTGAAATTAAGTTCTATCTCTTCTATCCTAATCTCTGAGCTAAAAAGAGAAATAATTATTGGACACACAGTATGTGCCAGAATCAGTGCTGTGTGTTAAGATGTTTTATATGCTATGAAATTGCATTTATCTCTCATAACAATCTTTGACTTAGGTCTGTTATTATTATGGCCATTTTACAGGTGAGACATAGAAGGATTAGGTGATCTTCCCCACTGGTAAGTGGCAGAAATAGCATTCTAACTCTAGACAGCTTGACTCTAGAGCTCAAATTCTTAACCATTAAATCTATACAGGTGAGAGGCAAGAACATCCTTTGCAAACCTTTACTTAGCTTAAGGTCACTTGCCTCTTCCTGGTTCTGAACTAGTTTAATTAAAAATGAATGACTTTGACAAGATTTTTATGCCTTATATTTCTAGAAAAGATAGAGCTCAGAAAGGGGAAACCTGAACTTACTTACCTAAACTGTCTTCCCGATTTTTAAATCTTTGCAGTGACCTCCAGTCTTTCCAGTTTGTGATAGACTTTATCAGCAGGGTAAATAAATCAAGACATAGACACAAATGATCAGAACACTTGATTAACTTTTGCCCTTCAATGAATGTAATAACAAGTAATAGAAAGTTGGCTCTACTTGTGTAAATGCAGTGTCCTAGAGGTCTTTGTGTTTTATCAGATATGGAGATTTACCAATGTGTTAAAGTTGATGACTGTATTTTAGGTTTCTCAAAATAAGTGCATGGGTCATATTATATGACCTTTGGAAAAAGAAGTTAAATAGAAAATTTCTTATTTCGAGAGAACATTTTAAATTCAATTTCTGAAAAATGCCTTTGGATAGAGTATATCTGAGATGTTGGTGGCGCTGGTGATAAAGAGCCTGCCTGTCAGTGCAGGAGACCTAAGACATACAGGTTCAATCCTTGGGTCAGGAAGATCCTCTGGAGAAGGAAATGGCAACCCACTCTAGTATTCTTGCCTGGGAAATCCCATGGACAGAGGAGCCTGGCGGGCTAGAGTCGGATATGACTGGAGCAACTTAGCACGCAGCATGGAGGTGTTCTGTAGGGTATCTTTCTTTCGTTGTGTAGATGTGGATTTAGAACCCCCCTCTGCCACTATGCAACCCCATGTGGGTATTGAACACTCAAATTATGATTAATGCTGTAACCAAACCAAACTTGGTTTCACTCTCCCACCACACAGCAAAGCCAATCTATTGACACAAGGTTGTGGTGAAGTAGAGGATAACTTATTGAAGGGTACCCACTGCGGGGCCAAGCAAGGAGAATGGGCAGCTCATGCTCAAACGATGCAAATTCCCTGATGGCTTTCAGGGAAGGGTGTTTAAGGGCAAGGTGAGGGACAGGGTCATAGGGTGCCAGATCAGCTTTTGGGTATCTTTCTGACTGGTTGGTGGTGAGGTAACAGGAGTTAACATTTTGGTTTTTCAGGAGTTAACACCATCAACCTTCTGGTTCCAACTGGTGTGGAGTCTACCTGCTTGTGGTCAGCATGAGGTTAACTTCTTCCACTTGGTGGGGGTTTTAGTATCTGTAAAACCACTCAGAAATGTGGCTCATAATATTATCTATAGCCTTTCTGGAGGAACTAATGGCCTTTGACTTAGTTTTAATACAAATAGAACTGTTAGTACTTTGTCTTGCTTGACTGTTTTCCTTTCTGTCTGCATTACTCTGATTAAATATGCTCTTAAGAACTTGGGGACAGCTGAAACTTTTCTGCAAACAAGAGCCTGGTGACATAGGGTGGGGTATGTCTGCCCCCAGGAAGGCGCTGAAGGGTTGGTTGGTTTCAATGCTACTGAGAAGCTAAATTTTAAATTTTATTTAATGTTAATTAAATTTAAAAACTGTCCATTTAGTTTTTGGAAAGCTTGTAGGTATGCCTGGAACGATGTAGTTATATGGACCTATTTTTTAACTGTAAAGTTGATCAAATCTAAATACTTATAAAGTATTTCTGATGGAAATTTAGTCTCCACATTGACGTATTTTCTGTGTAATATATATATATATTATTTTAAAGACAGTATGAGAAAATGAATGTAAATATATCAATGATCTTTATATTGATTAAATATTAAAATGATAGTATTTTTATATGTTGAGTTACATAAAATATTAAAATTATAATAATTTCATCTACTTTTCCTTTTTTAAAACGTGGCTACCAGAAATTTTAAAATTAAATATAATGTTGTTGCCATGATATTGCTATTGAATAGTGCTGCTCTACAGGTTTTTAAAAATGTGAGAAAGAGTATAGGAAAAAAATTGCTCACAAATATTATTCAGCCATAAAACGGAATGAAACTGCGTCATTCGCAGAGACATAAATGGATTAGAGGCTGTCATACAGAGTGAAGTAAGTCAGAAAAGAGGAAAACAGGTATCATATATTAATGCATATATGTGAAATCCAGAAAAATGGTATAGATAATCTTATTTGTAAAGCAGAAATAGAGACACAGATGTAGAGAACAAGTATATGGATACCAAGGGGTAGTTAGGGGGTGGGATGAATTGGGAAATTGGGATTGACATATACACACTGCTGTGTATAAAATAGATAACTAATGAGAACCTACGCTATAGATGGGGAACTGTACTCAGCGCTCTGTGGTGACCTAATTAGGGAAGGAAATCCCCGAAAGAGGGGATTTATACGTATGGCTGATTCACTTTGTTGTATAGCAGAAACTGATACAGCAGTGTAACGCAACTGGGCTCCAATAAAAAAGTGAAAAACCAAAAAAACTGTTCACAACCACCACGTCATAGATCTGGAATTTTCTGTAGATTAAGAAGATACCAAAATATTGAATGTCTGTTTTTAGAGTAGTTGTATATAAACACACACACGTATATATCTATGCACGTATATCCATGTACGATTTGATTTAACAGTAACATTTTTTCCCTCTGGGTTGCATAGGTATAGAAAGTTCTGGCTAATAGGTTGATGGTAACTGACTTCCTAGAAAAGGTAGTAAGCTGATAGATGCCGTCTACAAAAATGAGCAATGAGGTTTAGTGTATATTCTATTCTTATTACCTAAGTAGTATACTGAACTGAACCATTCAGTTAACATTTTGAGCTCAAACATTTTGAAGTCTAAATCTGGAACTTTATGAAGTGATGTGAAGGAAAGTACAGTGTTTTCGGCAGAGCACCTACTGTGGGGCCAGGCAAGAAGACTGGGCAGTTCATACTTTCCATGTCTGATGCTGATATAATATTTGAAACTTTCCCCCCAAGAATTCTAGCTTTCAAAATACAAGAGGAACTGAAAGAAAACGGGAGACACAGACAGGACCATTGTGTTTTCACGTCATTGTCTATGCGGTTGTGAGCTAAGAATTTTTGCTTAGCTTTGGCAGAGAACAGGACATATCCTTGACAGCAAGTTTGGATTAGTGTGTAATGTTGTTTAATTTGCTGTGTTTTTTACCTTACTACAGCATTTTTAAGAAGTGACATCGCTCAGCTAGCTTAAGTGCTGATTGGATTGTAAATGCTGTTTTGAGTCCATCACTGGCGCTGATTTGCAATGTGACCTCCCGGGCTTTTCTTTTTCCTCATGTTGAGGTATTAAGGGTTGTAAGACCTTCCCACATGCAATATATTAAATTTATGTTTTTCTGTTGTTAACCAAACTGTTGGCACTCGTGCTACCTCTTTATTGATAGGAAGGAACTATTTTAACATTTTAAACTTGACTTTCCCACAATATATTTATTGTAGGTACTGCTGGTACTTAAGAGGAAACTTTTTGGCTTTTGTGGTCTCTTTGTCCAATTCTGGCTGTAATACAAATATGCAATATTTTATTTAATATACATTAGAACCGTATGAGGTGGGCTGGACAGATATTATCCCTATCTTACAGATGAAAAAATGAGTCTCAAAGATACTAGGTGACCTGTTCAAGGTTTCTCAGCCATTAAATATCAGAAATGGAACTCAAACTCAGGCTTCTGGTATCCGTTTCTTTGTTCTTAAAAATATTTCCAAATGTTTTCAAAATATTTCACATATTAATGCAATAAGGATCTTTCAAGCTAAAACAATTTGAAATAATTTAATGTCTAAAGAACATAGAGACAGATAAGCAAGGCCTTTAGAAATATTTTATGGAAACAGATGGTTGTCTGCTGTTTGATCATTTGTTTATTCCTCCCTTCATGCATCAAAAATTTATTATGTTACCTACTATGTGCAGAACACTTTCCTACTACTGAGGACACAGAACATACAAGACAGACATGGTTCCCACTTTCATGGAGCTTAGACCAGGCAATGTGAGGCTCTTTTAGTGCACAATCTATGTTGAATCTAACATAAAACATATCAGTAGCACAAACCAGAAATTAGTTTAGTTTTATCTGTCCCTTATTTTCTTCAATAGCATTTTTTTAGTTCATACTTTCCTGAAGGACAGTAATTTAAGAAACAGAAATTGTGCCCCGCTTACAAGCACATGTCATACAAAATTTGGACTCCAGAGCCTGTGCATTAGAAAGATATTTCTATTTTTGTATGTGTGATATGTGTACCCTACTTGTATGTCTTTGCATTTGGATCATAAAATAAAGGAAATGAAACAGAGGAGACTAAAGAGCTTGTGGATGATGTGAGCTTAAAGTCAGTGAAATTGTTTATTTAAATATGAGTTGATACTTTTTCTTCAGATAAGGTTTATTAAGTTTATAGTGTGGGAGGCCTGATTGTTATTTGGAACTCCACAGAAGTTCAGATTTCATGTCTAATTATTACTACCCCTTGAGCTCTTACCCTCTTACCTGCTAATTAGTTAATATTTTGATGCATAATTATGGGTTTGTAAATGATGCACTAGAAATTCCAGTTTAGTGAAGCCATGAAAGCAGAAATTATCTTGGTAGTTAATTACATAATGTACCCAGTCTTCCAGTTCTCATCCATTTCTCCTCAAAGAAATGAACTTGAAATGTCCATTGTTATGGATAGTTTTCTCCAAGACATGTTAGAGCTCACCTATATGACCTTGACTTATAAATTGTTATTTTCTGTCAACATTAGATATGAAACTAAGTTTCAGATTTAGGAAGGAAGACACATCAGCGAGAATGCATGCTAGATGGTATCATTTGTATTTGGTGTGCCATTAAAATGATTTTATTAAAAATAAAATGGATGTTTGTTATTTTTAATGCTTCTCTCTGGAGAGCGGATTTGTGAATTCTGTCTTTGAACTTGGTTTCCCAGTGGATTAACTATTTAATCTTCTCAGGGTGTTAAAATAGTTTTCTCGTGGCTCAGGCTTTATTTGAAGCAAATGACACAGCCAATAGGACCATTTTGAAGAAATTCTAAAATTATTATGAGATAGTTCTTAATGTTTAAGAATTATATTTGAGATTCCTTTGCTTTGAAATTATTAGACATTTATATATTGAACATAACTTTTAGTACCTCTGTAATTATTGGATTTGAAGTAGATTTTAAAACTGAAAAGGTACCATGAAGCAACTAGCTGAATGAAGCCCCTTCAAGATAATTGAGGTAACAGAGACCCAGAGCAATTGAGGGAATTGCTTGAGGTCCCACGGCTATCAGCTCAGGTCTTCTGTTGACTGTTGCTTTGGATTTTTTAGGATTTCATGTTTTGCTGACAAACATTCCAGAAATATAATCAATTTGTATTTTGTAAACTACAGTTTTAATCCCTCAAGTGCCCTTTTAAAAGTTTAAATTTAACATTTAAATGAGTGCCCCCCCATCTCAGTGCCTTTTATTTTGGCTTTATGATTGCCTTAATTCTAGAAACTAGACCAATGATTCTAAGAAGGACCTCTCAAGAGTCAGAGAGAGAGGGATCCCTGGAGTAGAAATCCAGGTTATATTTTATGGTTCCTATTATATTAAAGTGTGAAAAAATGCCAACACTAGGTTATAAAAATTGTTAAAACAGACTGATTTCAGCATATGCATGTACCACATTAATGCTTTAACAACCACAGAAATACAATATCTGGGTAGCCTAATTTGGAAATAGTATTAATCATGTAAATAGAATTTGGTGAATGCTAGGCCTGGGACATGTGGCCTTCTCCTTTTGCCATCACCTTGGTTCTTAAATTTTTTCCCCTACCTCAATAGATTTGGCGGTTAGAGCACGTTCCATTAATAGTGACAACCTCACTGTCGGGGGGATGACTGGAGAGTGGGGAAGGAAGGAGATAGAGTAGGGTCAGTGTGGTGTATTTACTGGGATCTGAAATTGGAGCTGAGGTAGACATTTGAGTGGTTTAAAAATAAAACACTTTGAGAATTACTTTGCTAGAAGGTGGTTCTTAAACTTTTAAATAACATCAGTCTCTTCTATCCTTACTTTAGAAGGAGATAAAGGATGCAACACATTTTGGCCATACATTTGGCCTTGCATCCAAAAAATACCCTAAATCCCACCTCTGCTTGAAGTCTTTCTAGACTTTATGCAGGGAAATTTCTGCCTTCTGGGGCCTTATTTATTTATTTATCTGATTCTTTCTCTAAAATTCCAGTGTGAGAGGTATACACAATATGAGGATTTTCACTGTTTGACTTGAAATGTCCCCCAACCTGAGAGAATATCTGACATTTTTTAAAAAAAGATGCTAATATACTGACAGCACTGTTAGAACATTTGAAGGACATTGGATTTACTGAATTGAAACAAGGTGGTATTTGCATGACCAGATTTTAAATGAAGGCCATTCAGGATTTAATCTTAGGATCAATGTACTTGGGTGCTATATACCTCTATCTACTTCAATAAGAGCAAGAAAACCAAGAAGTTGTTGAAACTTGGGTGTAGCGAGGTGGGCATCATGAGCCCACCCAGGGGCTAAATCAAGGATATTTAAAGTTTATTCCCTACTCTTTGGATCTCTTAGTGTGTAGTAAAATTTTAGTTTTTGAGATTGGACTTTATTCTCAATTTTGGAGAGCTATGTCTGTCACTTAGACATCACAATATCAGTTCTTCTGAGTAGGATGGATGAATTATATTTTTACAGTAGATATTCACATTATTTGTCATAGCTTCACAGAATAGAGACCTTTTCTTTCAGCAAACAGGAACAAGGAGCCTTGGAGAGGGTCAAGCTATAGTAACTGTTATGAAGTGGTATGTTGAGCACATGGTGTACTAATAAGGCATGGGGCACCTTTTCTCTCAGTTATATTCTTTATAATCTTATTTACTTTTTTTAGATCAAAATTCATTCATTTATTAGATAATTATTGAATGTCTATTGTGCACTAGAATCACATAAGGTAGATTCATTAAGGCTGTTGGAAGCAATATGATATAATAGAATGAACTTTGGATATTTAGAAAACTGTTTTGGTCTTAACCAATGATAAACTTGGCTTTGTGTATAGATATCCACTTACTTCAGTGGACTTGGGAAAAGATCAGCAGAGACAACCATGTGAAAGCATTTGGAAAATAGTTTTTATACAAACACAGGCAATAATATTATTAGTGATGTATTATTAGTTGGATGTATAACCAACAATGAGTATATTGGCTATATTCCAAACTCTAGCAACTAGATTAGTCATTCTCATATGTAATCCATAACTTGAATTTGTGAAGTACATTATAGGTGTATCTGTTCTTTTGCTTATGAATATAGCAGAAATGTATATAAATAGTTAAAAACCTTCCTTTACAACAGTCGCCTAGTTTTCATTTTGTTTTTAACATGGAAACCACATATTGTCCTTCTCTAGTTTACCAAATTCCTTTTTATATAGTTTAGCATAATCTACCATTTTTAATCTTTCTTTTCCCACACAAGACTTTCAGTTGGCATGGTGTTTAGTATTTGTAAAGTTACAATTAATACAATATGCTTTGTGAGATTAACAATAATATTGTTGTATTTGCTGTTAGTTGCTTAACCTGCTGTAAGACACTGATGACTAAATTGGTTAATAATAATGTGAATTTTCCTTCTGAACTGACTTGCACCAGATTTTTGAAAATGTTGCTAATGCTTATTTTGCTTTCTCTCATCAACCTTGGCAGCAATACACTAAACCAAGCTGTGGATTAAAGAGCATCTTAAGAAGTAAACTAAGTAAGAAGACCTGCACTAATAATAACATAGAATTTTGAAAATAAATGTAAATTTTCTATATTTTTTTTCTCGTACCTAGAACTGATGGCCAGTGCTCCTGCTGAGTTCATTGACAGATCTAAATGAAAATTTAGCTGAAAGCATTTAAAAAAAAGCTAATACTTAGAAGCAGAAAATAGATCTTGCAGGCATAGTCCAGCTTCAAAATCAGCTTTTAATTTCATAAGTTATTTTTGTTTGATTTCTTTTCCTGTTAGTGAAATAATGTAATCAAATTAGAAAAAAATACCTGAGAAAAGATGAGAGAAGCAGTCAATTATAGGTTACCACCCTGTTATAATTACTACTAGTACTTTGGTATATTTATTTTTAATCTGTTTTCTTATGTGTACTTATATATTTTTAAAAATTGCTGCAGTGTGTGCATACTTTATAGCTTGATATTTACCACTTTATAGAGTAAAACAAGAATTTTTCCACTCAAGTAAGTGAAATTAGTGAAAGCCTCCTTTCTGTGATCGGGAAATGACCATTTTTGTTTTCTAACTGTGGTGTCCTTTTGACTCATGTGGGCTGCTTAGAACTGGAAGTCTAATTTTGTACCAGATTGAGTCTAATTTTGTACATGTGCTGCCAGTGATCAAGCCTGGGTCACTCTGGACCTTACTTAATTTCCATGTCACCTAGGCCTCTGGCCAGGCTAGTTGTCCAACCTTCTTTCTCCCTTAATCGATGCCAGCCTGGAGGCCCCAGTATGTTTTGAAAAAGATTTTACCTGAAATCAACAAACTGTGATTTTGGTAAGGGATTGACATGAAACACATAAACACAGATATACACACCCCTGCCCCCCAAAAAGATAAAATCTACTAGAAGTTGATGAATCTGGCCAATATAGTATAAAATATATTTATGTTCATAAACAAAATAAATTGATATTTGTTTTTTAATCTCAGTTGATGGAAAAGATTCTCAACTTGTCTTTATGATATGTTGGTCAAAAATGATACATTGGGAATTGTTAGGAAACTGAAGTTTTGAGTCCTCATTTGTGGTTCTCTTGAGTGTCATTTTGAAATGGAAAATTTTAGTCACACCTGAACTGTACCTGCCTTCACATCAATATGAAAATGTTTCTTGGCTTCTGCTGTGGCCATGTAACACGTGCACTGATGGACTGGCATCTCAATTTGGGTAAAGCTGTCCATAGACTGTGTGCTGAGCGAGGCCAGGCCACTTGTATGCACTCTGCAATTGCTCAGTATGGGACTAGCAAATCTAGGCGAATTGGCCATTGCTTTTTTTCATAGCAGATTTCTTGTCAATGAGATAGGGTAGGCAAGAAGAATAATGTTGAAGGGATCAAAGACACTGATTCTTGAAATCAAATAGCCGTTCTGGCTTCTGACAGCCCTGCATTGTAGTTTAAAAGCATCATAGCTCTGCGACAGCAGTGCTCTGTCATCACGGTATCCATCAAAGAACTTCTAAAAGCTGGTTTATCTCCAGTCTTCCTTCTGGATTTGCATTCTTTATTACCCCTTTACTCCATCCTTACCTTAATTTTATTTTCCTTTACAGCATGGCTTATTGAAAAGAGTTTGGATTTTAGTCACAAAGATTGGAGTTCAAAATTTTAGGACAGCCTTATTAACCTTTATGACTCTTATTTTTTCATCTGTAAAATGGAGCTAATACCTTCTTGATAAGACTATTAAGATTATATGACTGTTATAAATACCTTGCATTTAGAAGCACTTGGGAGATGTTCGATTCTTTATTCCTTTTTTAGTTATTGCTTCTTTCTTCCCTTCCTGCTGCCTCTCATCTCTCTGTGTGTGTATACACACATACACACACACACACCCCCATATCTTTAAATCTCGCTTTTTCCTCTTATGGATAAGACTTACAGTGACCAACCACAATTTCATTCTAATCACCTCAAGATTTGGATAATTTCTTTGGTGAGCTCTTGTTCTCCTTAGTTTCTCTATGAAATGGAGAAATAAGAATACTAATCTCATAAGATAGTGAGAATTAATTTGCATATTTATAAAGCACTCAATAATGCTTGGCATATAGTCATTTTGTGTGTGTGCTCACTTGGGTCTGACTCTTTGCAACTCCATGGACTGTAGCCCACTAGGCTCCTCTATCCATGGAATTTTCCAGGCAAGAATACTGGAGTGGGTTGCCACTTCCTTCTCCAGTGGCATATAGTAGGCCTTGATAAATGTCAGTTGTAGTCATTAACTTGCAAAAATTTATTTCTTTAGCAGGGATTCTTTTGAGTCTTTACTTGAGGCCCCTTTTTACAATGTCTTATGTCTGTTTCTAAAGACAAAGCGAAGGGATAATGGGGTATGGAAGAAATAGGAAGAGATTGGTAAAAGGGCACAAACTGAGTTGTAAGAAGAATAAGTCTTGAGACCTTAATATATAACATGGCAACTATAGTTGTTAACATTGTGTTGCATAATTGAACTTTGCTTGGAGAACTTAAATGTTCTTTTTTAAAAAATGGCAAATATGTGAGGTAATGATTGTGTGAATCGAAGGGAAACCCTTTCACATGTTTATATCAGGATCATCATAATGTAAACTTTAACTATCTTATGGTTTTGCTAATTATATCTCACTAAGGGCTTCCCCATGGCTCAGTGGTAAAGAATGCACCTGCAACGCAGGAGAGACGGAAACTCGGGTTTGATTCCTCGGTTGCGAAGATCTCCAGAGTAGGAAATGGCAAACCACTCCAGTAATTTTTCCCAGAAAATCCCATGGACAGAGAAAACCTGGCTGGCTACGGTCCAAGGGGCCTCAAAAGAGTCAGACATGACTGAGTGACTAAATAAAAGCAACAAAATATCTCAATAAAACTGTAAGAAAGGATGGTAATTGTACATTTATATTAAATAATATATGACCTCCATGTTATCACCTGATGTTATCAGCATTGTATTTATATGGTAAAATGAATACCATTGTTTGTCTTTATGAATGTATTGAGTTGTGAAAGTCAAGGCAGATCATTATGCTTTCTTGACCAGGTTGAATAATATATTTTCTTAATAATCTTGGTTCTCTTTTATAAATAAAGAATTACATTTCTTTCTTGTTTATCTTTAAGGACATGGGAATACTAATTGATTTCCAATTGCTCACCTGGTAAGGTGAGCTGACTGACACCTTAATCCTTAAACTCTTAAGTGTATTACTTGCTATATTGTTAAGAGTACTTATGCCAACAGAAGTTTTACTAAGTCCCCAAAAGTGATCAGAAATACAATGTCCTCAGTTCACATGTACATAGGCATACATGCTCATACACATGGTCACATGCGTGACCATATACGTATACACACATACATACACACTCACTTTATAAATGATCTCTAGGAAAACGTCTCACTATTTCCATGCCTAATGTGAGGTAATTGAAAGATTTGGGATGACAGAGTTTCCTTGCTAACTTAAAAAGACATTGGCTTAATTTTAGCCTTCCATTTTTAGTAATTTATAAGATGTTATTTTGCAAATTTTTAGTTTAATTACTGTGATTAAAGAAGAAATAAAATCAATCTGTGACTTTTTTTCTAAGGACCTTATTCAAAAACCAGGTCTTCAATTTTTATATAATGCTAGCTGCTGAAACCTTTGACTAGATGGCTAGTTTGGTTTGCATTGAAAAACAGGTTTCTGAGTGATACAGAATCAACAAACCAAGTCAGAAATGTAAATGATCTTGAAAATAAGTTTCACTTTTAGAAATGAACCTATTTAGAAAACAAATTTGATTGAACTGGTAAAATAAATACCTTTTGTGTCCTTCACAAATTGGTTTACTGTGAAATAAAAGCTTCCCTAATAGCTCAGTTGGTAAAAAAGATAAAACAGTGTGATGACAAATTGAATTTTAAAAATATGCAATAGAAAGTTAAGTGAGTGCTCACTTCGGTAGCACATATACTAAAATTGGAATGATACAGAGAAGATTAGCATGGCCCCTGCGCAAGGATGACATGCAAATTCATGAAGCGTTCCATATTTTTATTGGAAATAAAAGCAAAAATAAACAAATGGAACCTAATGAAACTTAAAAGCTTTTGCACAACAAAGGAAGCTATAAGCAAGGTGAAAAGACAGACTTCAGAATGGGAGAAAATAATAGCAAATGAAGCAACAGACAAAGGATTAATCTCAAAAATATACAAGAAACTCTTGCAGCTCAATTGCAGAAAAATAAATGACCCAATCAAAAAGTGGGCCAAAGATCTAAACAGACATTTCTCCAAAGAAGACATACAGATGGCTAACAAACACATGAAAAGATGCTCAACATCACTCATTATCAGAGAAATGCAAATCAAAACCACAATGAGGTACCATTACACGCCAGTCAGGATGGCTGCTATCCAAAAGTCTACAAGAAATAAATGCTGGAGAGGGTGTGGAGAAAAGGGAACCCTCTTACACTGTTGGTGGGAATGCAAACTAGTACAGCCGCTATGGAGAACAGTGTGGAGATTCCTTAAAAAACTGGAAATAGAACTGCCGTATGACCCAGCAATCCCACTCCTGGGCATACACACCGAAGAAACCAGATCTGAAAGAGACACGTGTACCCCAATGTTCATCACAGCACTGTTTTAATAGCCAGGACATGGAAGCAACGTGGATGCCCATCAGCAGACGAATGGATGAGGAAGCTGTGGTACATATACACCATGGAATATTACTCAGCCATTAAAAAGAATACATTTGAATCAGTTCTAATGAGATGGATGAAACTGGAGCCCATTATACAGAGTGAAGTAAGCCAGAAAGATAAAGACCAATACAGTATACTAACACATATATATGGAATTTAGAAAGATGGTAACGATAACCCTATATGCAAGACAGAAAAAGAGACACAGATGTATAGAACAGACTTTTGGACTCTATGGGAGAAGGCGAGGGTGGGATGATCTGAGAGAATAGCATTGAAACATATATATTATCAAGTGTGAAACAGATCGCCAGCCCAGGTTGGATGCATGAGACAAGTGCTCAGGGCTGGTGTACTGGGAAGACCCAGAGGGATGGGATGGAGAGGGAGGTGGGAGGGGGAATCAGGATGGGGACACATGTAAATCCATGGCTGATTCATGTAGTGTATGGCAAAAACCACTGCAATATTGTAAAGTAATTAGCCTCCAACTAATAAAAATAAATAGAAAAAAAAAGTTAAGTGAACCATTGAAGATGACTTAAGACTGCCTTAGCACTTAAGACTAGTCCTATTTGCTGTGTTTGACAAGCAGAAAATACTCCAAATATAAATTATCAAAATAATAAACATAGCAGTAGGGATAATGTAACTGAGGTTGAGTATTCTGCAAAATCATCAGGTAGAGTCCCTGCCCTTGCTTATATGTTTGTTCTCTGTACATTCTGATAGGAACCTTGCTCTCTATTTTATGTGAAAAAAGAAATGCAGTAACAGGAACTTCTGTTCCTAAAAGTAGTCATCTTTGTGCCTTTTTTTGACTGTCAAATATGGTTATTTGCATATTTCATAATTTTGCTTTTATGATTGAATCTTTTAAAATGAACTTCGGTGAAGAAAGTAATGCTTTTGGAGTTTGAGTTCAGATCTCCTTTTTTCCACTGACTCACTTTTAGGTGGCAGTAATATAAAAGTAATCCTGTGGAAAAATAATATGATGTCTCTCTATGACTCAATTTCATCTATGTATAAAGTGGTTTATACTTCCACTATATACATTACAGCCTCTTTGTAAAGTATAGATAGTAAAAGCGTAAAAAGAAGGCTATTACTCTAAGCTCATTGTAAGTAGAACAGAAGTTACTTAAGTAAGTATATTTTTGTATCTAAAATGGAGGAATAAAAGTGTGTTTGTGAGGGTAATTAATAGTTCTCATTCCTGACCATTTTAATTCAATTTGACCAAGTAAATTCAATGTATCTCAGTTTAGTCCTATTCAATTTATTAGTTATTGCACCCCTATAATTAAGTACACTAAAAACACTTTGCTAGGCACTGGGAAATGCAAGATGAATCAGATGTGGAATTTGCCCTTGAGAAACTTAGTTCAGTTGGGTTATAGGATGATTTTCCCATGAAACGTGCCAACAATTAAGTTTAAACACTTTACATTCAAGTTATTAGAGTGGTACACCTCTATAGACATTGTGATCACATTAGCATACTTTCTAACTCAGAAAAATGACTCTTTATTTTCCAAAATAGCAACATAAAGTCTTAATAATCTGTCCCATGACATCTAATCGTTCTACTCTCCTAATCTTTAACATAGCCATGTTCATCTATTTGCTTATTTTCCCTCTGTTACTTATCCTTTCTCATCTTTCCTAATTTTCATGCTCATTCCATTAAAAAATCCCTTTCCATAAATTTCATCCTATTTTCATAGATATTAATTGCAAAAATTTATTGACAACAGCTCATTTGCACATAAAAAGACTTGAATACATGCACATCTGTTCACACTCACACATAAACACACATTTTTTTCGTGTATAATTAATAACTGATTCACTCAGAGTGGCTAGTTTGGATCTGAGTGAGGCAGGAAGCTGCTATGGAAAGTTTCCTAAAACATTTCACTTCTAAGGATAGTGTGAATAAAATTTAAAAATCCCTTCGTTAACTGTTAATCTTTTCACTTCATCAGTCCTAGTGTCCTGTGGGTGATAGGCTCTGTTTGTTTTTTTTTTTTCCAGGGAACTGATGATCTGTGTTATATTTCAAGACTCAAGGACTCAAGCCCTTTGGGAATTTAATATTGGTGGAGTTACAGACTTCCAGATGTCCCTGACAGATATTATAGTCTTACTTCTGGTAGATGTATCTTTCGTAGTAGCCAGCTCTTGTTATAAGGACCTGACCAAAGCAGGTTCCTATGAGGAGAATGGGCTTTGACATCAAGAGATGTGTTTGAACTTGACTTCTTTCCTGTTTTTTTTTAATTGATTAATTTATTTTAATTGGAGGCTAATTACTTTACAATATTGTAGTGGTAGTGTTGTCTTTCCTAGTTTTTAACTTTGGGTGAATTGTTTGAGCTGCCTGAACCTCAGTTTCCTCATCTGTAAAATATATATACTCATGTTAATAGAATTATTTTTCTCTAAGGATTCCTCTCTTGCTGATTTCTACTGTGTATACATATGTAAGTCTAACATATGGAACATGATAGTTTGCTTTGTAAATACAATTGATCCTTGAACAACACCAAGGTTGGAGGCACCAACCTTCCCCTCCATGCAGTCAGAAATCCTCATATAACTTTACAGTCAACCCTTCCATGTGTGATTCTGCATCCATGGATTCAACTGATCTTGCATTGTTTAGTACAGTAGTACATGTTTATTTAAAAAAAAATAAGTGAGTTGACAGGCGTAGTTAAAACCTTTGTTATTCAAGGGTCAAGTGTAGTATTTTAGTGATTTGGGTTCATAGCTCTTCTTCCTTAAATGGATCTTGAATTATTTAAAGCAGGGGTATTTTTTATTTCTATTTTTTTGTCCTTTTCTGTGAAATGCTTAACCCATCATTAGACATGTCAGTGCATGCTCAGTTGTTCAGTATTGCCCGACTTGTGACCACATGAACTACAGCCATCAGACTCCTCTGTCCATGGAATTTTCCAAGCCAGAATACTGGAGCAGGTTGCATTTCCTACTCCAGGGGACGTTCCTGACCCCAGGCATGTCAGACCTGGCCCTCAGTACCAGAGAAGAAAAATATAGTCTACTCCCGATTACTATGGAGACTTTAGTCAGTCTAGAAATATTTGACTGCCATTGATGTTCCAGAGGGAGAAGGCAATGGCACCCCACTCCAGTCCTCTTGCCTGGAAAATCCCATGGACGGAGGAGCCTGGTGAGCTGTGGTCCATGGGGTCGCTAAGAGTGGGACACAACTGAGAGTCTTCACTTTCACTTTTCACTTTAATGCGTTGGAGAAGGAAATGGCAACCCACTCCAGTGTTCTTGCCTGGAGAATCCCAGGGACGGCAGAGCCTGGTGGGCTGCCGTCTATGGGGTCTCACAGAGTCGGACACGACTGAAGCGACTTAGCAGCAGCAGCAGCAGCAGATGTTCCAGAAAGTGTGTTGGGTGTGGAGGATATAGATATAAGACAAGTGTTTCTACTTTCAAGAAGTTAACATTGGGTGAGGACAGAGACAATAAACATAAAAAAAAAAAAAATAACTTCAGATGTTGATAAGTGCTGTGGAGAAGATGAGACATGAAAAATAAGCTGATATGGTTAGTGGAATCGTAAGAAGAGCAGGATAGCCAGATACAGTAAATGAAAAAGAAGATGGAAATAATGACAGAGATATAGGCAGGAGCCAGACTGTTTAGGGCCTTGTAGTCTAGAATGGAAATTTTGGACTTAATTTTAGTGAGAAGGCTTTAGAAAGCTTTAAGTGGAGATATGACTTACATTTTAGAAAGATAACTTGTTATATAGAAGATGGACTGTGTTATAAGAGTTAAAAATAGAGGTGGAAGATCAGTGAGAATGCTGTTATTTTGTTCCAGGAGAAAGATGGAAGCAGCTTGGACTAAATAAGAGCAGTACAGGTGGTAAACAGTAGATCTGAGGTATATTTTGGAGATAGAACTGTTAGGGTTTGCTGATAAAGAGTGCAAGGGAAAGAGAAAAATCAAGTAAATTGTTTAGATGGGTGGTATAAGAAAAAGAGGAGATATTTGTAGGAGTGAAGCCCTTGGGAAGGAGACTAGGGATGAGATTAAGGAGAAAAAGTTGAGAGAGTGGCCTTAAATAGAAGCAGTGACACTTCTATTGTAACAGAAAAACCTCCCAGAATCTGTGGGTATAGATGAAATATAGTTTGGATCTGGAAGCATGAAGATGAAGATGGAGGAGGTCTCTTCTGACTGCATCATCTTCTTCTTCTTTTTTTTTTTTTTAACGAAAATGAAACTGGTTTTAAGGAGGCCAGAGAATTGTGAGATAAAATTGTTGGGTGTATTACCTAAGGGATTTGAGTTTGCTAAGAGTGCTGAAAGAAGTAGTGGTGATAGAAGTAGCTGATAGAGTGGCCCATAAGGAGATCAGTGGATGAGGCAGTGTGGCAAAGAGCAGCTTGTAGCTAGATCTGACTACAGGTGCTTCCGAGAAGATGGGATCTTTGGAAGAGGGACAATAGATTGGAAACTGCACTCAGGAGCAAGAAGAAGCCTCACCTCCAGGCAGTGTCTTACACATACATGACGTGAAAGAAAAAATAGCCTTACTTGGGAGCACTTCAGTAAGAGCCACTTCCTTGGGAGGAACATGTAAGGTTTAAGTTGAGAGTACAGGTGAGTTTTCTAATAAAAATAAATGAATTGTCAAACACTCATTATGTGGCAGAAGCAAATGTTCTAAACTCTAAATACACATTAACTCACATAAACCTAATGATAATCTTATAGGTACTATTATTAATTCCACTTTATGAATGAGGAAATTGAGAATTTAAGCAATTTGCCTGTGGTCACACAGCTGTAAGTGACAAGGCTGGTCAACTTGGTTTCAGCCAGTGAAAATGAAGTGAAAGTGACAGTGAAAGTCACTTTGTGGTGTCCAACTCTTTGCGAACCTGTGGACTGTACAGTCCATGGAATTCTCCAGGCCAGAATATAGAAGTGGGTAGCCTTTCTCTTCTCCAGGGATCTTCCAACCCAGGGATCAAACCCAGGTCTCCTGCATTGCAGGTGGGTTCTTTACCAGCTGAGCCCCAAGGGAAGCCCAAAAATACTGGAGTGGGTAGCCTATCTCTTCTCCAGCAGGTCTTCCTGACCCAGGAATTGAACCGGGATCTCTGCATTGCAGGCGGATTCTTTACCAGCTGAGCTATCAGGGAAGCCCTTGTTCCAGGCTTAATGACTGGTCTATACTGTTGCCAATGGATTGTAATTTCTAACATAGCATTTAGAAAGGAAGTGAGGGATAGATGGTGGAACCAAATTAGAAGCTATGCAAGGTAGTATTGAATGAGCATTTTTATACGAAGGATGGTTTGGAAAGCTTGGACTTCTGATGGCTAGTTTGGTGAACAGGGGTTTGATGAGCTTTTTCTATATTTTGGACCAAAGAGCAATTTGAAGATCTTAGATGGCTGGTGTTCCTGGGGGCTGGTAGAAAGTGAGTAATGAAAATTTTGAGTTAGCCGGTGACACCACTGAGAGGAGGTAGAAGGGCAATTGATTATATTCTGGTAGCAGTGGTCTGCCATGTTATTGTCTTGTGGAGAGCTCACTTGACAATGTTGGGTGAACACAATATGGACTAGTTTATCTTCCTGGCCCTGAACTTCAAGCTTTGCTATGTTTCTCATCATCTGATATTATTAAAGCAACTGCTTTTGGCTGCAAGATTCAGAACAGTACTAATGGCACTGAAAAGAAGATAGAAGTTGATTTTGACTGTAATAGTAAAAATGTTCACATTTTCCCACAAAGTTACTTGCAAGCAGTTTTAATAGTGTATTTTTTCTGATTATAGAAAGTATTTTCTGTTCATTTTAGAAAATTTATAAGTTTCACTATCCTGATGAGAACATATGTCTACTTATTATATTTTAGCATGTGCTGTGCTTAGTCGCTCAGCCGTGTCCGACTCTTTGCAGCTGCATGGACTGCAGCCCGCCAGGTTCCCCTGTCCATTGGAGTCTCCAGGCAAGAATACTGGAGGGTGTTGCCCTGCCCTCCTCCAGGGCATCTTCCCAACTTGGGCATCCAACCCAGGTCCCCGCATTGCAGGGAGCCACCCTTACCATCGGAGCCACCAGAAAACCCATATTTTAAAATATAGTCTCATATTATTTATATAAGATAAGAAAATTATATTTTATTGCATATATAGTTTTTCATCTTTTTTTTTTTTTCACTTCACAGTTTTCAATTTCCTGCTTGACCTTTTGAGGGATGCTCTATCTCCTTTTCTCTTCCATCCTCCTCATATACCTATAGCCTGTGACACTGAATGTCCATTTGCCTTGGTGATAGTCAACTTTCCTTGGCAGAATTCCTGTGAAAATGGCTTATTGTTTGGCTCCTCTTGTTTTTGTCCACTTGAGCAATGAGAAATATCACGTATCTGTAACTTGTTAAATAGCAGATGTGGAACATGTTTACTCAATTACTACCCTCCATTGTTTTTTTCTTTGACCTCCTATCTTCAGACTTTTCCAGGTATTTATATATAACAGTACCTAGATTCCAAATGACATACATTAGATTTTCCCAGGAATTCTCTCATCCCTCCTCTCTGAGTGCTCCTGGACACTCTGAGATGAGCCTGAACTTTGTGATATGGGCATTTTAGATGGGATACTCTGCATTCTGCAGAAGTGAAATGCTACAGTCCCCCTCTTATAGCTCTGTAAGTAAAGAAAACCTTGGACCACTCACTCACTTGTTTTGAGAGAGGAGAAAAATTTTGCCTTACTATACTTTGGAAAGGAAAAGAGAAAACGCTGTTCTCTATATCTGTGAATTCTCTTCAAAGTATCTCCACCATGGATCTTGAACCTTATCTTAAATAACCTGAAGATAAGAAGTTAGGACTGATAGTTGATGGGCTGGTTTGGTCAACTCTTCATAAATGCTGTAGGGATACGTCTAGAAACTTTTCTTGAGGCTTGTAGTTGAAATTATGAGACAACAAGAAAAATTCCATTCTTTGTTGTAACTGCTAGCATTTTGTTACATGAATTAGTGGAGTGATATAGTAAGTATTGCTGGTCAGTGTATCTCCTTCACAAAGGAGCTCCACTCAGCTCCCAAGGGAGTGGTGAAAAAGAGGAGCTGTTTATACTACAGGAATGAAAGTTAGAAGACCTAGGGCTCAACCCTGCTTCCCCAGTAACTAGATGAGTTACGTTAGGCAAAACACATATTTTTTTGTTACATTAGGCAAATCACATATTTTCTCTTGGTCTTATATTTAAAATGAACATTAGACTAGATTTCCTCCAAGATTCTGTCTGTCTTTAAAATTGATGAGTCAGTTTTCAAAACATTCCTACTACTATACCACTCTAGGAACTTGTCAACAGATTATCCATGGATGTGGGACTTTCAGAACAGAGCCATTACCATCCTATCCCAATATCATACCATCTCCAAGACATTTCATACCATCACCATATCATACCGTACCATCCAATTACCATAGCATGCCGTACCATAACATTGGATTACCTTATCGTTACCATAATGTGTGAAATACCAGGCTGGATGAATCACAAGCTGAAATCAAGATTGCTGGGAGAAATATCTGTAATATCAGATATTCAGATGACACCATCCTAATGGCAGAAAGTGAAGAGGAACTAAAGAGCCTCTTGATGAAGGTGATAGAGGAGAGTGAAAAAGTTGGCTTAAAACTCACCATTGAAAAAACTAAGATCATGGCATCCCATCCCATCACTTCATGGTAGAAAGATGGGGAAGCAATGGAAACAATGACAGACTTTGTTTTCTTGGGCTCCAAAGTCACTACCGATGGTGACTGCAGCCATGAAATTTAAAGCCATTTGCTCCTTGGAAGAAAAACTATGACAAACCTAGACAGTGTATTAAAAAGCAGAGACATCACTATGCCAACAAAGGTCTGTATCATTAAAGCTATGGTTTTGTACAGATGTGAGAGTTGGACCATAAAGGATAAGCACTGAAGAATTGATTCTTTCGAACTGTGGTGCTGGAGAAGACACTTGAGAGTCCCTTGGACTGCAAGATCAAACCAGTCAGCCCTAAAGGGAATCAACCCTGAATATTTATAGGAAGGACTGATGCTGAAGCTGAAGTTCCAATACTTTGGCCACTGGATGCAAAGAGCCGACTTATTGGAAAAGACCCTGATTCTGGGAAAGGTTTAGGGCAGGAGGAGAAGCGGGGCAGGGGAGGCGGGGCAGAGGATGAGATGGGTGGGTGGCATCAGCGATTCAATGGACATCAGTTTTAGCAAACTCTGGGAGCTGAAGGGCAAGCAAGCCAGGTGTGCTACAGTCCACGGGGTCACAGAGTCAGACACGACTGAGTGACTGAACAACCACCACACCATACTATGTCATACTGTACCATACCATAGCATGCTATATACCACACTGTCTCTATCACACCATATCATTACTGTTACCATATCTTACTATTCCTTTTCTTTCTTTCCCTTTTCATTAATTTATTTTGTAATTAATTGGTTCATTTAACAGATACTATTCTATTTACTCATATGAATCCATTCATTGCATTGATTTCACATACAAGGTAGATAATGTATCTTTTCTCTAAAGAGAGGAGAAAATAACCACAATTTAAAAGGGTAGTTGAGCAAATAGCAAATAAAGTAACAGAAATAGATTCTAAGTATGTTTCTGATACATAGTAGCTCCTTGAAAAGTATTAAGGGCAATTAAGCCAGTTGAACATGTCCTTAGTTCCACTGTTTGTACCATACTATTGCTAAATTCTTGGTGATTCCCAGGCATTCAAAGTGCTTTATTAATAAAATATACTTATGAAATATCATCATCATAGATACTAAGCAATTAGTTCTTATTTCAGAACCAGGCCTTTCTTTTACTTATTGCTTGTTAATTCTCACTGATGCTACTGTAAATACTTGTAAATACTCATCAGTCATTGAAGAACATTGGCTTTGGTTGAAGCCATTGAAGAATTAAATGGCTTTGGTTCATAATTTTTGTTGCTTCTGTAATTTTCCAGTATTTCCAAATGCCCTCATGTTTATGTGTTCAGGTCAGGTATTATAAGATAGGGTCAACAGACAATGAACTTAATAGAATATCCCCAGGAAACCGTATATTGTTTTTATGTATCAGATATCTAAGTTAAGAGAAGAAGCAATTGCACTGTTGGAGATTGATCAACTTTATATGCTATGCCTTTCATTACTTAATGTGTCACTTCGTGTATGTATGTTATCCCTAGAATTACTAACTAGGTGGTCCTCAAAACTATTACTAATCATCTTTATCCAGATATATATTAGACCTTACAAAGCCAGTGTTTTCTGGATGGTATTCTGTCTAGTTACACTTTGCTCATTCAAATGATAGAATTAGGCATTGCACAGAAGGGGCACCTAGTTGAATTCCCACCAGTGTAATCGAGGTGGTAGAACCCTTGTCATTCCATATTCGTGTTTAGATGTGTTGTTTTCATTGTCTTATATACACCATTTTTTTCCATCCCTTTGGCACCAACCTAGTGTTCAGGTTTTAAATTACATAATGGCTGTGTGATTACAGTGGTGTTTTGATTAATGATGTAGACCAGTATGATATAAGCATTCTGAAGAGCAGACCTTCCTTCCATGATGCTCTGACCATCAAATCTAGAGTTATTAAGGATTATTTTGTTGGCTGTAACCTTTCCAGAAGCAAACAGATGACAAGATGAAGGAAACAATACCTTTTTCTTGTTTCACTGCATTTGCAAAGTAATATGAAGAAGCATCACTGCAGCTTCCCTTTATAAGTTAAAAAACGACCAGCTGAGGAGGCTAACTAAGATGGTGGAGGAGTAGGAAGTCATGGACTTCATCTCTTTCCACAAATGCATCAAGAACACATTTACAGATGGAACAGTTCTCACAGAACACCAACTAAACACTAGCAGAAGATGTTGGACACTGGAAAGGACAAGAAAGATCCCCACATATCTGAGTAGGATGAAAGAAAGAAGGAAAAAAGAGGGAAGGAAATGAGATGGGATCTGTGTCCTGTTTAAATTATGTAATGATAGTATGATTACACTGGTGTGGACCAGTATGATATGACCATTCTGAAGAGCAGACCTTCCTTCCATGATGCTCTGACCATCAGGGAAGTTGAAGCAGAGGAGAGGTTCCTGCAGCTGGGGAAGCCTTCTCACCAGCAGAGGATTGGTTGGGACAGAAGGAGAGCATCTGAGGCTGTCAGAGGAGTGTGAAACAGCTGGTCTCTGGCAGATAGGACAGAGTGAGACTTGCACAGATGGTCTGTGCCTCAGCCCTGCCTGTCCCAGACTGGGACGTGTGTCTGCCAGTGTACATGGAGGCTGAGAGCTGGAATATGGGGATTGAATAGTAAGCCCGGGAAGAAGACTGCTGTTGGCTATGAGGAGATAGCCAGAGGGGATGGGAGGGAGGAAATCTGCAACTGGGAATGCTCGTGGAGGAAATCCAGACTGCCTCAGAAGCAGGGTGCTCCTGTTGAGTGGCACACAGGGATGGGGCCACCATTGTAGACTCTTTCTCCCCACTCACTGGACACCTGCCCTTCCAGGTGCTAAGAAAAACCCCAGCAAGCGCTGACCTCACTCCTGCTCCCAGGCACTAGGAAAGGCTCCCATTAGTGCTGGACCTCTCGTGCTTGTGGCCTGTGGCTTCCCTACACACCTGTCACCACCAGGCCCCTGTGACACAGGCGGGCTGTACCCTGTCCTCACAGGGGAGAGATGGGGTACAAATGCTCCAGGGCCGCCTTGGGAGGAGGCTCCTGTGGGTGGCCTGATATACAGAGGTGGGGCTAAAAATCACAACTGAGACCCAGGGTGGGGTGACTGAGGAAGAGGAACACAAATATTTCTGTGCAGCTGCACAAACCACTGATTAAATCCCTGCAATGGGCTTGGTAAGCCCTGCATCTATGGAATATCTGAATGGACAATCAGTGTTCTCACAAATGAAACTGGTATAGCTATAGCAGCGGTAGACTTGGGGGTCTAGTACCCATGGGTATTAGGCCAGGTCAGAGTCTGAGCTACCCACCACAGTGCACACAGAGGAACCAGAGAACTGCCTAGAAGTTTTAGAGAGCATTCTGGGGAGGTGGAGGTGACTCACAATGGAGAAAAGGATACTGGCAGCTGGGACCTTAGGAAAATATAATTATTACTTTTTGTTGTTGTTGTTCTGTTTTTGTTTTTCTCTTGTTTTTTTATTTTTATCTTTTGTGTTTTCATTAAAAATTTTTAATATATTTTTATTTTTTGTATTTCTGCTTCTACATTAATTTTTTGGTTCTGTGCTTTTCCCTTGTTTTTCTCCCTTTGTTCTGTGTTTTTACCTTTTTTCCTTTCTTTGATCTTTTCTTTTCCTCCCCCTTTTTCTGCAGAGCCGTGTGGTTTATTGGGTTTTGGTTATGAGGTCAGGGTAGGCCTGGACCTGTGCTGTGTGAGCTCTCAGTGCAGGATTCTGGAATGCCAGAGAATTTCCAGCTCTAGGGAATATTAATTGGCAAGAGCTCTCCCAGAGTTTGATCTCAGCTCCAAGACCTGACTCCACCCAACTGGCTGTAGGCTGCAGTGCTGAACATCCCACACCAAATACCAAGCAAGATAGGAACACAAAGCCATGCTGTTTGAAGATCACAGACACCCCAAAACACACCAGTTGACATTGCCTCTCCATCAAAAAGAAAAGAAATAGCTCAACCCACCAGGATGCAGGCACCAATCCCTCCCATGAGGATGCTTATACAAGTCATTGGACCAACCTCACCTACCTGGGGTAGACACCAGAAACAAGTAGAACTATGACCCTGCAGCCTATGGAAGGAAGACCTCAAGCACTGAAAGTTAGACAAAATGGGAAGACAAAGAAATGTGTTGCAGATGAACAAACAAAGTAAAAAGTCTCAAGACCAAATAAATGAAGAGGAAATAGGTAATATACCTGAAAAAGAATTCAGAGTAATGATAGTAAAGATGATTCAAAAACTCGGAAATAGAATGGAGGAAATACAAGAAACATTTAGCAATGACCTAGAAGAACTAAAGAACAAAGAGTGATGCACAATACAATAACTGAAATGAAAAATAACTAGAAAGAATCAATTGCAGAATAACAGGCAGAAAAATGGATAAGTGAGCCAGAAGCTAGAATTTGTGCAGAATAACTGCTCAGAACAGAATAAAGAACTAAAAGAATTCAAGACAGTCTTAAAAACCTTTGGGACAACATTAAACATTGATTATAGGAGTCCCAGAAGAAGAGAAAGAGAAGGGTCTGAGAAAATATTTGAAGAGATTGTAGTTGAAAACTTCCTTAACATGTGAAAAAAAAATAATTGGTCAAATCCAAGAAGTGCAGAGAGCCGCATATAGGATAAAGCCAAGGAGAAACATGCTGAGACACATATTAATCAAACTATCAAGATTAAGTACAAAGAAAAAATATTAAAAGCATCAAGCAAAAGCAACAGATAACATAGAGGGGAATCCCCATAAGGTTATCAGCTATCTTTCAGCAGAAACTCTGCAGGCTGGAAGGGAGTGGCAGGATATATTTAAAATGATGAAAGGGGAAAACCTACAACTAAGATTACTTTACGAGCATTTAGATTTGACAGAAAAGTTAAAAGTCTTACAGACATACAAAAACTTAAAGAATTCAGCACCACCAGACCAGATTTGCAAGAAATGCTAAAAGAACTTATCTAGGCAAGAAACACAACAGAAAAAAATGACCTACAAAAACAAATCAGAAACAATTAATAAAATGGTAACTGGAACATCCCTTTCATGGATCACAGCCTTGTCCTGGTGAGAGGGCTTACATAATTCAGCGAAACTATAAGCCATTCTCTGCAGGGCCACCCAAGATGGACGGGTCATAGAGAAGAGTTCTGACAAAATGTGGTCTGCTGGAAGAGGAAATGGCAAACCGCTCCAGTATTCTTGCCTGGAGACCCCCATGAACAATATGAAAAGGCAAAAAGATAAGACACTGGAGGACGAGGCCTCCAGTTGGAAGGGGTTCAATATGCTACTGGGGATTAGTGGAGAGCAATTTCTAATAGCTCCGGAAATAATGAAGCAGCTAGGTCAAAGTGGAAATGACACTCAGTTGTGGATGTGTCTGGTCTTGAAAGTAAAGTCCAGTGCTGTAAGAACAGTATTGCATAGGAATCTGTAATGTTGTTCCCTGAATCAAGGTAAATTGGACACGGTCAAGCAGAGGGTGAAAAGATTGAATGTTGACATCTTAGGAATCAGTAAACCTAAATGGATTGGAATTAATGTTCATCTAATTTAATTCAGATTAACATTACACCTACTACCATGGGCAAGAATCTCTTAGAGGAAATGGAATAGTCCTTATAGTCAATAAAGAGTCTGAAATGCAGTAAGGGGGTGCAACTTCAAAAACAACAGAATGATCTTGATTCGTTTCCAAGGCAAACTGTTCAACACCACAGTAATCCAACTCTGTGCCCTAACCACTGATGCCAGAGAAGCTGAAGTTGACTGGCTTGATGAAGACAAGAAGACATTTTAGAACTAACACACACAAAAAATGTCCTTTTCACCATAGAGGATTGTAATGCAAAAGTAAGAAGTCAAGATATACCTGGAACAACAGGCTAGTTTGGCCTTGGAGTGCAAAATGAAGCAGGGAAAAAGCTAATGGAGTTTTGTCAAGAGAACACGTTGATCATAGAAAACACCGTCTTCCAACAATACATAAGATAACTACAGATTGATATCACCAGATAATCAATACCAAAGTCAGATTGATGATACTTTTTGTAGCCAAGATGGAGAAGCTCTATACAGTAAGGAAAAACAAGATAGGGAGATGACTATGGCTCAGATCATGAGATCCTTATTGCAAAATTTAGGCTTATAATGAAGAAAGTAGGGAAAAACCACTAGACCATTCAGGTATGACCTAAATCAAATATTTTATGATTATGGAGTAGAGGTGAAGAATAGATTCAAGGGATTAAATCTGATAGACAGAATGCCTGAAGAACTATGGAAGGAGGAATGTAAAATTGTGCAGAAGGCAGTGACCAAAACCATCCCAAAGAAAAAGAAATGCAAAAAGACAGAGTGGTTGTCTGAGGAGCTTTACAAATAGCTGAGAAAGGAAGACCAATAAAAGGCAAGAAACAAATGGAAAGATATACTCAACTGAATGCAGAGTTCCAGAGAATAGTAAAGAGAGATAAGAAGGCCTTCTTAAATGAACAGTGCATTGAAATAGAGGAAAGCAATAGAATGGCAAAATATAGAGAGCTTATCAAGAAGATTGGAGATATCAAGGCAAAATTTCATGTAAGGATGGGCACGATGAAGGACAGAAATGGTAAGGACTTAATAGAAGCAGAAGAGATGTCAAGAATACACAGAAGAATATACTAAAAAGGGCTTAATGACCTAGATAACCACAGTGATATTGTCGCTCACCTAGATCCAGACATCTTGGAATGTGAAGTCAAGTGGAACTTAGGAAGCATTACTGTGAACAAAGCTAGTGGAGGTGACGAATTCCAATTGAGCTATTTAAAATCCTAAGAGTTTATGGTGTCAAAGTGCATCATTCAGTATTTCAGCAAATGGAAAAACTCCTCAGTGGCCACAGGACTGGAAAAGGTCAGTTTTCGTCCCAAACCCAAACAAGAACAATGCTAAGAAATGTTCAAACTGCCATACAGTGGTGCTGATTTCACATGCTAGCAAGGTTATGCTCAAAATCCTTCAAGCTAGTTTCAGCAGTACATGAACCAAGAACTTCCAGATGCACCAGCTGGGTTTCAGAGAGGCAGAGGAACCAGAGATCAAATTGCCAGCATTTGTTCAATCATAGATAAAGCAAGAGAGTTCCAGAAAAAACATGCTTCATGACTGAAGTCTTTGACTTTGTGGATCACAACAAATTGTGGAAAATCCGTAGAGAGATGGGAATACAAGACCACCTGACCATCTCCTGAGAAACCTGTATGTGAGTTAAGAAGCAACATTCAGAATCAGACGTGTAACAGCTGAGTGATTCAAAATTGGGAAAGAAGTAAGACAAAGGTGTACATGTTCACCATTCTTATTTAACTTCTAAGCATAGTATATCATGTAAAATGCAGGGCTGGAAGTCTCACAAGCTGGAATCAAGATTGCTGTGAGAAATATCATCAACTTCAGATATGCAGATGATAATGGCAGAATGTGAAGAGGAACTAAAGAGCCTCTTGATGAGGGTGAAAGAGAAGAGTGAAAAAGCTGGCTTAATACTCAGCATTTAAACAGAAGGGGAAAAGATGGAAGCAGTGACAGATTTTATTTTCTTGGGCTTCGACACTGGATGGTGACTGCAGCCATGAAATTAAAAGACACTTACTCCTTGGAAGGAAAGCTATGACAAGCCTAAATGGTGTATTAGTAAGCAGAGACATCACTTTGCTGACAAAGGTTCATATGATTAAAGCTATGGCTTTTCCAGTTGTCATGTGTGGATATGACAGTTGGACCATAAGGAAGGCTAAGTTCCTAATAACTGATGCTTTTGAGTTGTGGTGTTTGGGAAGACTCTCTTGAATCCCCTGCACTGTAAGGAGATCAAACTAGTCAATCCTAAAGGAAATAAACCCTGAATATTCACTGGAAGGACTGTTGCTGAAGCTGAAATTCCAATACTTTGGCTACCTGATGTGAAGAGCCTACTCATTGAAAATGACTCTTACGTTGGGAAAGATGAATGCAAAAAGGAGAAGTGGATGGCAGAGGATGAGATGGTTAGATGGTATTACCTACTCAATGTATATGAATTTGAGCAAACTTTGTGAGACAGTGGAGCACAGAAGAGCCTGGCATACTGCAGTCTATGGGGTTGCAAAGAGTTGGACATAACTTAGCAACTAAACAACAGCAACAAAATAGGAACATACATATCAATAATTACTTTAAACGTAAATTGATTAAATACTTTAACTAAAAGACCTGGAATGGATGAATGGATACAAAAACAAGACCCAAATATATATATTTTCTATGAGAGACCCAGTTCAGACCCAGGAACACCTACAGACTGAAAGTGAGTGGTTGGAAAAAGATATTCCATGCAAATGGAAATGAAAAGAATGATGGAATAGCAGTACTGGTATCAGTCAGAATAGTCTTTAAAGTAAAGATTGGTAGAAGGGGACAAGGTAGGCCACTACATAATGATTAAGGGATCAATCCAAGAAGAATATATAACAATGGTAAATATTTATGCACCCTACATAGGAACACCTCAATACATAAGGCAAATGCTAAAAGCCATAGAAAGGGAATTGACAGTAACACAATAATAGTGGGGTACTTTAACACTTCACTTACACCAATATCCAGATAGAAAATAAGAAGAAAGAAGCTTTAAATTATACACATTAGAACAGATAGACCTAATTGGTATTTATAGGAAATTCCACTGGAAAGTAGCAGAACACAGTTTCTTCTGAAGTACATGTGGAACACTCTCTAGGATAGATCACATCTTGGGTCACAAATAAAGCCTTGGTAAATTTAGGAAAACTGAAATCATTTCAAGCATCTTTTCTGACCCCAGTGCTATGAGATTAGAATCAATTACTGGGGAAGAAAGTGTAAAGAGCACAAATACATGGAGGCTAAACAGAAATAAGAAATAACTGCTAAATAAGAAATAACTGAAGAAATCAAAGAAGAAATTAAAAAAATACCTAGAAACAAAGGAAAGTGAAAACATGACACTCCAAAACCTACAAAAGGCAGCAAAAGCAGTTCTAAATGTGACATTTATAGCAATACAATCTTACTCAAGAAACAAGAAAAATCACATATAGACAACCTAACCTTACTCCTAAAGCAACTATAGAAAGAAGAACAAACAAAACCCAAAGTTGGCAGATGAAAAAGAATTATAATGATCATAGCAGAAATAAATGAAATAGAGATGAAGAAAATAATTGTGAACACCAGTGCAACTAAAGGCTGGTTCTTTGAGAAGATAAACACAGTTGATAACCCTTCAGCCAGAATCATCAAGAAAAAAAGGGAGAAGACTCAAGTTACTAAAATTAGAAATCAAACAGAAGTTACAACTAACACCATAGACATACAAAGGATCATAAAAGACTACTATCAGTAACTATATACCAATAAAATGGACAACCTATGATAAGTAATCTAATTCATAGAAAAATACAGCCTTCCAAGACTGAATCAGAAATAGAAAATATGAACAGACAAGTTACAAGCATTGTGATCAAAAGTCTTCCAATGAACAAAGGTTAAGAACTAGATGCTTTCACAGGTGAATTCTAGCAAACATTTAGAGAAGAGTTAACACTTACCCTTTTGAAACTCTTCCAAAAAACTTCAGAGAAAAGAACACTTTCATTCATTCTAGAAGGCCACCATCACCCTGATACCAAAACAGACAATGAAAACACACAAAAAAAGAAAATTTCAGGCCAGTATCACTAATGAACATAGGTGTTAAAATTCTCAACAAAATACTGCTAAACAGAATCTAACAACACATTAAAAGGATCATACACCATGACCAAATAGGATTTATCCCAAGGATGCAAGGATCAGTATCTGCCAACCAATCAGTGTGATTGTTGTTGTTCAGTCATGTCCAACTGTTTGTGACCCTGTGGACTGCAGCACGCCAGGCTTATACCACATCAACAGATTGAAAAATAAAAACCATATGGTCATCTCCATAGATGCAGGAAAATCTATGGACAAAATTCAGCACCCATTTATGATAAGAACTTTACAGAAGGTGGGCCCTGAGGGAACCTATCTCAACATAATAAAGGCCATATATGACAAACCTATAGCAAACACTAATCTCAATGTTGAAAAACTGAAAGTAGTTCCTGTAAAATCAAGAACAAGGCAAGGGTGGTTACTCTCATCACTATTATTCAACAGTTTTGGAAGTCCTAGCCATATCAACCAAAGATAAAGAAATAAAAGGAATACAGATTGGCAAAGAAGTAAAACTGTCACAGTTTGCAGAATGCCATGAAACTACACATAGAAAATCCTAAAGATGCCATCAAGAAAACTACTAAAGCTAATCAAGGAGTTTAGTAAAGTCACAGGATACAAAATTAAAACACAGAAATCTCTTGCATTCATTATACTAACAATGAAAGATCAATTAATGAAGGTGAAATTAAGGAAATAATCCCTTTTACCAATGCAAAAATAAAAATTACATACCTAGGAATAAATCTACGTAAGGAGATGAAAGACCAGTACACAGAAAACAATAAACTTATGCTGAAAGAAGTGAAAGACAACACAAAGAGATAGATATACCATGTTCTTGGAGTAGAAGAATCAATATTGTGTAAATGACAGTACTGCCCAAAGCAATGTACAGATTCAAGGTAATCCCTATGAAATGATCAATGGCATTTTTCACAGAACTACAACAAAAAAATTTAGTTAGTATGGAAACACAAGAGACCTTGAATATCAAGAGCAATCTTGAGGGGGAAAAAAAAATGGAGCTGGAAGAATCAGGCTTCCTGAAGTCAGAGTATACTACAGGGCTACCATAATCAATCCAATATGGTACTGTCACGAAAACAGAAATATAGACCAGTGGTACAATACAGAAAGCCCAGAGATAAACCTATGGTCACCTAATCTATGACAAAGGAGTCTAGAGTATACAATTGAGTAAAGATATCCTCTTCAATTAGTGGTGCTTGGAAACCGGACAGCTTTATGTAAAAGAATGAAATTTAAACACTCACTAACATCTGCATGAGAATAAAGTAAAAATGGATTAAAAGCCTAAATGTAAAGGTGGACACTAAAACTCTTAGAGGAAAACATACGCAGAACAGTCTTTGACACAAATTGCAGCAAGATCTTTTTTGATGCTAGAGTAATGAGAATAACTGCCCCCCCCCCAAAAAATAGGACCCTGTTAAACTTCAGAGCTTTTGCACAGCAAAGGAAATCATAAACAAGACAAAAAGACAAACCTCAGAAAGGGAGATGATATTTGCAAACAAAGCAACTGACAAAGGATTAGTCTCCAAAATACACAAAGAGCTCATGCAGCTCTCTCTCTATATATGTAAAAGTTAATCCAATCATAAAATGGGCGGAAGACCTAAATAGACATTTCTCCAAAGGAGACATACAAGATGGCCAAAAAACACATGCAAAGATGCTCAGCATCACTAGTCATTAGAGAAGTATAAATCAAAACTACAATGAGGTATCACCTCACACCTGTCAAAATGGCCATCATCAAAATCTATAAACAAATCCTGGGTAGGGTGTGGAGAAAAGGGAACCCTCTTACGTGGTTGGTGGTACAGCCACTATGGAGAACAGCATGGAGGTTGCTTAAAAGATGAAAAATATTTTTATATGAAATATGAAGTATGAAATATTTTATACAAAATTTGAAATTTTATATGAAATATGAAAAAATGAAAAAAGATGAAAAATATAAAAAAGATGATAAATAGAACTGCTATTTGACTCAGCCATCCTAGTATTGGGCATATACCCAGAGAAAACCATAATTCAGAAAGACACATGCACCTGTGTTCATTGCACCACTATTTATAATAGCCAGAATATGGAAAAACCATATGTGGAGTCACCTCTCCAAACCAGAATATGGAAACAGCAAGTCCATCAGCAGAGGAATGGATAAAGAAGATGTGATATGTTGTAGGATAGTACTCAGTCATAAAAAGAAACAGAATTGGGTCATCTTTGGAGGTGTGGATTGAAATAGAGTCTGTCATACAGAGGGAAGTAAGTCAGAATGAGAAAAACAACTAGCATACATTAACTCATATATGTGGATTTGGACAAATCGGTTTATACAGTCTTATTTACAAATCAGAAATAGAGACACAGACATGAAGAACAAACATGGATATCAAGGGGGAAGGGAGTTATGGGATGAGTTGTGAGGTTGGGATTAAGATAAATACACTATTGATACCATGAATAAAACAGGTAACTAATGAGAATCTACTGTATGGCAGAGGGAACTCTACTGAGTGCTCCGTGGTGACCTAAATAGGAAGGAAATCCAAAACCGAGGGGGTTTTGTGTACATATAGCTGATTCACTTTGCTGTACATTTGAATCTAACAACATTTTATACTTCAATAAAAATTTTAAAAAACCAGCTGATTCATTGATTGTTTCAACAAACATTCGCTGTTTGTTGTTTTGTAATACAATAAAAATAGGTCAAAATTTAGTAAGATTTGAAAAGCTACAGGTGCTAGTATCATGATACTATTACAATGTATAATAATGACTGAACAAAATTGTATCCATTTGAGAATTTTATGCCATCTTCACATGGTTTTGGGCTTCCCAGGTGAGGCTAGTGCTAAAGAACCAGCCTGCCAATGCTGGAGATGCTAGAGACCTGGAGGATGAAGTGGCAACTCACTCTAGTATTCTTGCCTGGGAAATCCTGTGGACAGAGGGGCCTGGTGGGCTACAGTCCATGGGGTCACAGAGAGTTGAACACGGCTGGGCAACTAAACACACACACATGGTTTTAGTATTATTAGATGTTATATTCATGTTTAATATTTTTCCAGAATTTAATACTGTAATAGTTTTTTATTACTCTGCCCACTGTCATCGTGTCTTCTGGTACTTATGTTTTTAAAATTTCTCTTCTTTT
Source organism: Odocoileus virginianus (assembly GCF_023699985.2). NCBI lineage: Eukaryota > Metazoa > Chordata > Mammalia > Artiodactyla > Cervidae > Odocoileus > Odocoileus virginianus. The sequence continues at coordinate 38,499,802 of NC_069697.1, forward strand.
CACCTACCTCTGGTTGTTGCCAAATCTTGCCACTTCTTTTTCATTGGTGTCTCTTATACTTTTCTCCTTGCCAGTTTAGTTCAGTTCAGTCACTCAGTCGCGTCCGTCTCTTTGTGACCCCATGAATAGCAGCACGCCAGGCCTCCCTGTCCATCACCAACACCTGGAGTTTACTGAAACTCATTCCCGTCGAGTCAGTGATGCCATCCAGCCATCTCATCCTCTGTCGTCCCCTTCTCCTCCTGCCCCCAATCCCTCCCAGCATCAGGGTCTTTTCCAACGAGTCAACTCTTTGCATGAGGTGGCCAAAGTATTGGAGTTTCAGCTTCAACATCAGTCCTTCCAATGAACACCCAGGACTGATCTCCTTCAGGATGGACTGGTTGGATCTCCTTGCAGTCCAAGGGACTCTCAAGAGTCTTCTCCACTCCACAGTTCAAAAGTATCAATTTTTCGGTGCTCAGCTTTCTTCACAGTTCAACTCTCACATCCATACATGACCACTGGAAAAACCATAGCCTTGACTAGACGGACCTTTGTTGGCAAAGTAATGTCTCTGCTTTTTAATATGCTATCTAGGTTGGTCATAACTTTCCTTGCAAGGAGTAAGCGTCTTTTAATTTCATGGCTTCAGTCACCATCTGCAGTGATTTTGGAGCCCCCAAAAATAAAGTCTGACACTGTTTCCACTGTCTCCCCATCTATTTCCCATGAGGTGATGGGACCAGATGCTGTAATTCACATTGTGATTGCTCTAGTTCTGGTCTTTACTGCTTAATGACTGACCTTTTGCTATGGCTTTTTTCTCTAGTGATTGTAGTAGCTAACATTTGTATGACTCTTTGCAGATTGAGAGTAAATCCTCATTGCTATACTGGTACTAAGCCACTTTAGTCATGTTCAACTCTTTGCGACCCTGTGGACTGGAGCTTGACAGATTCCTCTGTCCATGGGATTTTCCCGGCAAAGAATACTGAAGTGTGTTACTATGGCATCCTCCAGGGGATCTTCCCAACCCAAGGACTGAACCAATGTCTCTTCCATCTCCTGTACTGGCAGGCCGGTTCTTTACCACTAGTGCCACCCAGGAAGCTTGTTCTTTTTCCTGTTTTAAAAATGACAAAACAAAGACTCTGAAAGTATCAGAATAATAAAAGAATAGGGACTAGAGCCAGATTTCCTTAGTTCAATCACATGCTCTTCCTATTATGCCCTCTGCCTTATATTATGTCCCTCTCTAATCTGTTTCATTGCCATCAGATTATTCTTTCTTAAAGCACTACTTTGAACACATTTGTACTTATCTCTGTCTTCTTGCTCTTGTACATCTTGACTCATAGAAGTTGTCACTTAACATTTGCACATTACCATTACCTCAAACTCTAGGACAGATCTGTTCTTAAACACCAGGCCATACTGAGCTCCAGTGGCTCAGAAGGTCGGTTTTGTCTTATCTTTCTAATGTTTAATTTCTAATATTTAGTATAGACATACATTTTCTTGGTGGATGAATTGAACATTTAGTGCTAGGTTTTCAGTAGCTTGATTCCAGGAACTGAATGCTGCCTTGGTCACTGCTTCGGTATTTTGTACTCTATCTTGTTGACGATCCATATGTCTTAGTTATTGCCTTTGTTTACTGCTTAGTTCATCATTAAACTGTCTCTTGAACTAACGTTAACAAAAGCAGCACTTCTGTTTACAGAATGTTTAGCACAGACTCCTGTAAGCAGCTGTTTATGTTTTATTCATAACTGGATCACCAGTGTATAGGTGGTAGTGGGGGGGGGGCATGTTCTGTCGTGTCCGACTCTGTGACTCCACAGACTGTAGCTCCTCACGCTTTTTAGTCCATGGAGCAGTGATTAATTCGGAAGAGATATCCAGTATACATTTGTTGACTGACTGTATAACTTTTTCTTATAAAATACATGTTTGTGATTGAACCTCTGATTCCTGCCACCATACGTGGACTGTATCTGCTTAGACTTCTGCCTATTGCTTGCCCTTGTTCTTGCTGTTGTTCTCTGCCTCTTGCTAGGCTTACTTATGTATTTGCCTACATGCATGAATTTTTTTCCTGTTGTGTGGTGCTGCCGGCATCCCCTGATTATCAAATCTTCATGGATCTATTTTGGTCTTTAGGTCTTATGTTTAGATGTGTGTGTTAGTTGCTCAGTTGTGTTCAACTCTTGGTGACTCCATGGGTGGACTGTTGCCTGCCAGGCTCCTCTGTCCTTGGAATTCTCCAGGCAAGAATACTGGAGTGGGTTGCCATGCCCTTCTCCAGGAGACCTTCCCAACCCAGAGATCGAACCCAGGTCTCCCGCATTGCAGGCAGATTCTTTACCTTTTGAGCTACCTGGGAAGCCCTATGTTTAGCTGGATTAAATGGTTACCAAGCCTGTGTAGAATTCTTTAAGAGCTGTTTAAAAGCTCTTTAATTATTTTTTTAAAAGAGTGATTTTCTGTGTTTAGAACATACAGTTGTTAACCAAATATCAGCTAGATCTTTTGATAAGAAAGTCACCAGACAGTGTTGTAGTAGCAATTAATGGTCTCATAGGGATCATTTTTAGTCTGCATTCTGTACCACTGTACTTCTCTCATTGAACCAACATGGGGGAGAAGAGAATAAAAAGAACAGTTGAGTGAAACATAATCTTTATATTAGTGTCCCTAGCAATAGAAAGAATAATTATGTCTAAAACTTTAAGTAAAATGTCTTTAGTCTATAGAAAGATTTAGAATGTTTCTGCTATATGTAAAAAAAAAAGAAAATATCCATTCAAATATCCCTGCTTTTTATTTTAAAGGAGGTTGAGCCATCCAAACCAGGCCCCTAAAGTGCCAAATTTCAATTTACAGTGATACAAAAGGATAATCTTATAAATCTTAGTCAATCTGTTATATATACCATGTTTTTTTTTAAGGTTCTTATAGAGTAGATATTTAGTTACACTCGAGTACACCTGAGCCCTTTATAAAATCAAGCATACAATATATTTATGCCCAATTTGTGGGTGTTGATGCAATAGTTTTATTAACTTTAACAAATAGGTTTATTATTTTGTTGTGTGACATTTTGTTGATTTTATCTGTCAGGACAGTCAAATTTCTTCCTATGGGAAAATAATTTTATGAAATATTTACATTTTAATATAGCCTTAATTCTATATGTCACATTTAATGGCCTTAATTATTATTATAACAATAAAAAGGACATAGTCTGAATATATTTTTGTATTCTATGTTATGTATATGATTTTTTTAGTTTTACCACCAGTATTGAAGTAATCTGAATTAATTATTCCTTGTAGGACTTCAGAATTATGATCCATCAGAATTTACTTTTTTCTCTTAGATCAAAGAGAGGTATGACAGTGGGCATCTGTCTGGACATACTTCTTCCTTATCCCTGAATAACCTGCCTGGCCAAAGGGACTCCGGGATTAGATGTTGATGTTTTGTTTAAGTGAAATAGCATTGAATAGATAGGAGCAGGAAGGAAGGATTAAACAATTGTTTCCAAAATTGGAGCAAGAAACTGGGCGTGCAATATAAACTACCAATTTATCTGTTTAAAATGAAGGTTTTTAGATACTACAGTGTCAAGATAATGAAATTTTACTTATTCTTTGTGGTATATTCTCAGGTGCCATATTAATTTTTTTAAGAAGCTCAAAAAGGTCAAGACTGATGTTTTCCCTGCAAAATAGAGGAAGCATTCCTAAAAGATTTCCTGATCCTAAATTTATTGTGTGCTCTTTGTATGTTAAAGATGTAAAAGCATGCATATGTTTTTAGATCATTTTGAATTATATTTATTGAATTGCTTCTATATATAATTTTTTGTGATGGTTTAAAATGCCTGCAGTGTGGGAAACTCGGGTTCAGTCCCTGGGTCGGGAAGATCCCCTGGAGAAGGAAATGGCAACCACTCCAGTATTCTTGCCTGGAGAATCCCATGGACAGAGGAGCCTGGTGGGCTTCAGTCCATGGGGTGGCAAAGAGTTGGACATGACTGAGCGACTAACAACTAAACTAATAACTAACAAAACTGAGTAATTAAATTTCAGTTTCAGCTTTCAAAAAGAATGACTGTAAGGCATAGCATTTCAAATTTCAGCATTTCAGTCACTTGAGAGTTAGTTAAAATGCAGATTTTAATTTAATAGTGGCATGAGATCTGAGAATCTGCATTTTTAACAGGCTCTCCCAGCTGATGGTCATGTTGCTTGTGCATGAGTAGCAAGTCTGAAGGTATAGATTATATCATTAAATAACTGACATTGTTATTGAAAAATTAGTGTTTATACATGTGAAATATTTTTAAAGTACTTCAAGGTAAGAGGAAATTGAAGACTAAAGGAGACATGGACAATATTTAGTTTAAAAGTGAGGGAAAGTTGAGATCATTAGGAACCGCTTCATGGTAAAGACAAGGTTAAAAGCTGGGCCATGAAGGCAGACAGCAATTGGTAAAAAGGCAAAAGGGAAGGCTTTATATAGAACAGAGCAGTGTTAAGGACAAAGATGAGTCTGAATGAGGGCAGTGACATTTGAGCAAGGAGAATCATTCTCCCTCTCTTTCTCTGTCCTTTCAAGCTTCTGATATACAAGAACTTGGTGCAAGGGGAAGGGGGAGAGGGAGCTCTGTAATTTAATTTTCCATATTTAAGAGTTTTAGAGCTTTGTGTTGTTTATTTCCAGTTTAGTTCCACTGTGGTCAGAGAATATAATTTGCGTGATTTCAGTTCTTTGAAATTTGTAGAGACTTGCTTTAGGACCCAGCAGGTGGCCTGTTTTGGTAAATGTTGCATGCATGTATAACAAGTGTGTATTCAACAATATTTGCCTTTAGTATTTTATAAATATCAAATAAGTCAAGATAACTAACAGCATTGCTTAAATTTAATTCTTTGAGTGAGTGAGTGATAGTCACTGTCGTGTCCAACTCTTTGCAAACCGATGGACTGTAGCCTGCCAAGCTCCTCTGTCCATGGAATTCTCCAGGCAAGAATACTGGAGTGGGTTGCCATTTCCTTCTCCAGGGGATCTTCCTGACCCATGGATCGAACTCAGGCCTCCTGCATTGCAGGCAGATTCTTTAGCATCTGAGCCACCAGGGAAACCTCTCATTCTTTACTGTTTATAAAAAATGTGCTTGTTTTACTAGTTACTAAGAAATGTGAACTAAGAGTCTTCAACTGTGATAATGAATTTGTTGATTTTGCTTGTTCTGTCAATTTTTGCTTTTTATATTTAAGGTCATATTATTGGGTGGAGGCATTGAGGCTTATTTTATGTTCTTGTTTTATAGAGCCTTTTATTAGTTTTCTACTACTGCTGTAACAAGTTGCCACAAACTTAGCAGCTTAAAAGAATGCAAATTTATTATCTTCCTGTTCTTGGAAGTCCAAAATAAGTTTCACTGGGTAGAAACCTAGGAGCTCCAGAGGCACTAGAGGGGAATTCCTTTCCTTGTTTTTCCTAGCTTCTGCTGTTGTAATCCTTATATTCCTTGGCTCATTACCCTTTCTCCATCTCCAAAGCCAGCAGAATAGCATCTTTAGTCTCTGTTATCATCTTCACGTTGCCTTTTATCTTAAGACTCTTATGATTAGATTACGTCTACATGATGTCTGATTCCTGGTAATGCAGGGAAATCTTTCATCTCAAGATCCTTAGTTTATTCACATTTGCAAAGTCCTTTTTTGCCACATGAGGTAACACTTTCACAAATTCCAGAAATTAGGACATGGACATTTTGGGGGTGGGCATTGTTCTATCACACTCCTGTTAATTATTATGAAATGTTCTTCCATATCTTTCGTGCTATTTCTTGTGATAAATTATCCTTATTTGCTTAGGGCTCATTGAGTTCCTTAAATCTCTGAACTTATGTCTTTTAATAGTTTTGGAATTTTTTTGGCCATTGTCTTCTCCAGTATTTCTATGGTCTCATTTTCTTGCTCTTCTCCTCCTGGGACTCCAGTTACATTTATGTGATATATTGAGTGGGTTCCATATCTTCTTGATGCTCTGTTCTCTTCTCACTCTTTTTTCTTTCTGTGCTTCAGATTGTATATTTTCTATCGGTATGTTTTTGAGCTAGCCAAACATGACTTCTTTGTCTCAGTTCAGTTCAGTCGCTCAGTCATGTCCAACTCTTTGCGACCCCATGAACCGCATCACACCAGGCCTCCCTGTCCATCTCCAACTCCCTGAGTTTACCCAAACTCATGTCCATTGAGTCGGTGATGCCATCCAACCATCTCATCCTCTGCTATTAAACCTGTTTAATTAGTTTTTGATTTCAGATATTGTATTTTTTAGTTATAGATTATTCATCTATTTTTTAAAATTTGAATTCTCCCCTGAAATTCTCCTTTTTAATCTATTTGGTAAATCTTTTCTTTCCTCTTTAAAATATATAGTTATTTTAAGATCCTCCTAGCTAGCTCCAACATCTTGATCATCTGTTGATTTGTTTCCATTATCCACTTTTTCTCTTGACTATTGGCTACATTTTCCTTCTTCTGTTCATTTCTTGACATTATTGATTTCATGCTAGGTATCATGTGTAAAAGACTAGTAGAAGATTTTTCTTTGAAATGGGCATGGAATTAAGAAAGATTGAGAATCATTGTGAATAGTATAGTGTAGGGACACAAGGACACTGGCTTATTGCTTATGAAGGGACTGAGTAGGGAATATTTATTAAAATAAATATTAGAGACAAATTGTGGAATTTTGTCTAAGCTTGCTGAGAGATTGAGTAAACCGTGACATTGAGTTAGTTACTCAAATTCATGGTTCTTTGGTTTCTTCATTAAAATGACATAATTACATTATCTGTCCCACAGAGTTATTCTGAGGGTTAAATGAGCATGTCTGCAGGACAGGAAGTGTTCAATTTGTTGTTGTTCAGTCGCTAAGTCATGTCTGACTCTTTGCAACCCCATGAACTGCAGCATGCGAAGTTTTGCTGTCCTTCACCATCTCCCAGAATTTACTCAAACTTGTGTCTATTGAGTCAGTGATGCCATGCATCCATCTCATCCTCTGTTACCCCCTTCTCATTTTTCTTAGTCTTTCCCAGCATCAGGGTCTTTTCCAGTGAGTTGTCTCTTCACTTCAGGTAGCCAAGGTATTGGATCTTCAGCTTCAGGATCAGTCCTTCCAATGAATATTCAGTGTGGATTTCCTTTGGGATTGACTGGTTTAATCTCCTTGCTGTCCAAGGGACTCCTAAGAGTCTTCTCTAGCACCACAGTTTGAGAGCATCAATTCTTCATCACTCAGCCTTCTTTATGGTCCAGCTCTCACATCTGTACATGATTACCGGAAAAAGCATAGCTTTGACTATACAGACCTTTGTTGCAAAGTGTTATCTCTTGTTTTTTAATATGCGATCTAGGTTTGTCATAACTTTTCTTCCAAAGAGTAAGCATCTTAATTTCATGGCTATAGTCACCATCCACAGTGATTTTGGAGCCATCCCCCACCCCCTACCCAATAAAGTCTGTCATTGTTTCCATTTTTTCCATTATGTGTTGGCTATTATTTCCTTGAGACCTGAGGGTGGAGTACTGGATTTGGTTACATGGTAGTCATTAGTGTATTTGTCAAGTGAGTTTTCAGTGCATGATGGTGACAAATGCCTGAATGGAGGAGATTCAAGGGAGAATGAGGAATTAGAGACTAGGAATTGGCCACTGTTTTGAGATTGCTATAATGGGAATTAGAAAAATGTGGTAGGCATAGGAAGGCATGAAGGTAAGGGATGAATTTAAGATATGATAATCATAATCATAGTAATCTTCACAGCAACTCTATAAAATAGGTACTATTTTTACTCCCATTTAATCTGAGGCATAAAGATAAGCATGCAATTATAAAATGTTTGTATGCTGAAAGTGATCTAGTAGGGAGGGAAGAATGCAGGAGTTGAAGGGATATTTCCAGGAATAAAGTTTTCAAGTAGGTGAGAAATGATGGAATGCAGCCTGTATGTGGAGAAATTGACCTTTGATAGGAACAAGGAATGTGCATTCATTTTAACAGCGAAGTGTGTGTGTAGATTTGGGAATGGAAAAATACTTAAGACATATTCTGACAGCTTCTGTTTCTCATTGAAATAAGAAACAAGAGGATCAGCTAAGAGTAGGGTTGGATATGTTGGAGAAGAAATGGTTATTTTATACAGTAAGTGAGTGAATTAACTTGGGTATGAATGAGCATGCTGGTAGTGCTAAGGGCTCATTTGAAGGTTGTGATCATAATTTAAAGTGGGGATTGTGGATACTGGAGAGAAAAGGGAGATAAGGAACTCAGTATCTTTAAGAAGGAATAAAAGATGAATGAACCTGATAAAGCCAAGAAAAGAATAAGACAGTCTTTTCCCTTGAAAGCTTAAAGTCTACCTACCAAGTTAAGTGATCCATACCTAAAAGAATACATAAGCAAAAGATAAATGCCAGATGGATTACCTAGATCATAGGCTTTGTCCTTTCAAGGGAGGGAGTGAACACTTTGGACTACATGGGTAGCTTTAGTGGGAAGTGATCATAGGGCATTAAAGTGTGTGTTGATGCCAACAGGATAAACATTTAGCATTTCTGGTTTCATTGAAAGTGAAAGTTGCTCAGTCCTGTCTGACTCTTTGTGTCCCCATGGACTATACACAGTCCATGGAATTCTCCAGGCCAGAATACTGGAGTGGGTAGCCTTTCCCTTTTCCAGGGGATCTCCCAAATCCAGGGATCAAATCCAGGTCTCCCTCATTGCAGGCAGATTCTTTACCAACTGAGTCCCAAGGAAAGCCCAAGAATACTGGAGTGGGCAGCATATCCCTTCTCCAGCAGATCTTCCCGACCGAGAAATTGAACTGGGGCCTCCTGCGTTGCAGGCGGATTCTTTACCAACTAAGCTATTGGTTTCAGTACTGTGCTGAATTCACCAATCTTTGAATTCCTTGTCTGTGGATTGTACTTCCTGTATAGTTGGGTAGATAAAAACGTCGATTTGTACATTTCCTTCTGAAGAAAATACATTTCAGTCATGCTTAAAGGAAATATAATCATATTATAATGACACTGAATTATTTTCATGTTATATACCGAATATATTGCTTGGAAATTTGTTGAAATTAGAAAATATTTTTTAGTTTTTTTTTTTTTTTTTAGGAGGGCAGGATGATGTTAGGGAGTACAGGAAGAATTTTTTAAACAGGCTATGTTCTGTAACTTCAGGTTTCTGGTTAGAACTTTCAGGAGTGTTTTTTGAGTATTCTAAGCCTTCTTTGTCACTTGAACAAGAAGAGTGGCCAGGGAAGAAATATTTAGAAATGTACTTTATATATGAAATAAAGAAAATATATACAAAATGAAATATTAATTACAAAATTAAAATGATAAAGTTTGTACCTGTCTTGTTACTATTTTGTCCATTATTTGAGTAAATTTATTATTTTTCTAATTGCACATTTTTTCCCCCTTATGGCCTCCTTAAGAATGACCAGCTCCACGTTTTCAGTCATTTCAGTGAACAGGAGGCCCTCTGTTTCAAACAGAGAAACGTCTGTTAGTGAGAGACATGCAGAAGTAATATAGGGCCTTTCTTCATAGTTTGTTTTGGAACTTTATATACACTTTTATAAAGCAGCTGCAAGGAGAAGTGTGTATAGGTTTTTGTTTCTTATAAGTTAATGTAAGGAATATCTTAAGAACTGTATGAAGCTTTTTAGCAGTGCTTTTATTCAGCTATTTAAATTTTTCTGCATTTCAGTTTTATTAGATGGATACAATTTTACAAAAGATCTTACATAGTTTTACTATATAAATGTATGTTTTATACAGACATCCTTAAAAATGTTATACATGTTTTGGTAAAGATATATTTTTTGGACAACAAATTCTATATATTTTTCTAATTAATCTTTTCACTTTTAGAATAGCATTTAATATTAAGACAATTTAAAAAGTAAATTCACAACTATAATTTTATTACATAAATAGCTTTAATTTCTCTATTACATATTTGAATAGCATCCACTGTTTTTTGCTTAAAGAAGCATCTCTTGAAAAATTAGTTTACATAAGCAGGATTTCTTTAACATTACATTTGAAATTTGTGTTGGTTCAGTAAAGAATGTATAATATTTGGAATAGTGAGTTTTCAGTGCATGATGGTGACAAATGCCTGAATGGAGGAGGTTCAAGGGACAATGAGGAATTAGAGACTAGGAATTTGCCACTGTTTTGAGATTGCTATAATGGGAATTAGAAAAATGTGGTAGTCATAGGAAGTCATGGAAGGTAAGGGATGAATTTTAGATATGATAATCATGATCATAGTAATCTTCACAGCAACTCTATAAAATAGGTACTATTTTTACTGCATTAGCAGTAGGTATTACTAATTTTATATTGAATTTGCCAAGAAGAGCTTCTACAATTCCATTACTTTCTTTGTGTGTATTTATAGAAAATTCAATTTAGAAACATGTAAGAATTCTTATTTATCATTGAAATTATAGAAAGCATACTTGCAGAGCTATTGACTATATAATTTTATCTTGTCATCTATATTATGAACCATGATGGTAGTGTGACATTGCAAGGAGTTGGTAGCATTTATGCTAAATTGTTTTCTTTCAACAGAAAAAAAGACTTTATATTAATGGCCCAAAATGCTTATTGTATATTTCCCAATTGCTTTTTTATGTAGGTTTTATTTTTAGCACTATTTAAGTTGTGAAACTAATTTATTCTTAATGTTATTCTTACTTAAGCATATTATTTAACATTATTTTTTAAATAAAATATTTTTAAAGAAGCTGGAAAATGCAGCTGTGTTTCTATGTGATGTTTTATTTTCTAATCAAAACACTTTTTTTCTTAATCTTATTGGCTAGTAAAGGCAGAAGGATGAGGTGATCTTTTGCCATAGGTTAGTGGCTCTTATATTTAATGTGTGTAAATAATCTCCTGGGTACTGGATAAACTTGTAGATTCCCAAACTCAGCCCTCTAGAAATCAGATTTAGAAGTCAATATGTTTAACAGGCTCCTAAATGATTAGGATATATCTGCTTCTTTGAGAAACTTTGGCCAAGTGGTTGTTCTGTAGCATTAACTCAAATCTCATTACATCTTTAGCATTATTCTTCAGAGGAATTAAGACTTTGCTATTAAGCTGAGATTGCTTAAAAAACTTACATGATGGTATTTAGCAGTTTTAAAAGCTTTGGAAGGTGAAATAACAAGTTCACACATTTGCATTATAATACATTTTAAATTTGAATAGAGTTCTACAGTTTAATTTGTTGTTCTTGTTCAGTTGCTAAGTCATATGTGACTCTTTGTGACCCCATGGGCTGTAGCATGCCAGGCTCCTTTGTCCACCACTGTCTCCCAGAATTTGCTCAAATCCATTGAGTTGGTGATGATATTTAACCATCTCAACCTCTGCTGCCCCCTTCTCCTTTTGCCTTCAGTCTTTCCCAGCATCAGGATCTTTTCCAGTGAGTTGGCTTTTCACATCAGGTGGCCAAAGTATTGGATCTACAGCTTCAGGATCAGTCCTTCCAATGAATATTCGGAGTGGATTTCCTTTAGGATTGACTGGTTGGATCTCCTTACAGTCCAAGAGACTCTCAAGAGTCTTCTCCAGCACCACAGTTCAAAAGCATCATTCTTTGGCTCTCCGCCTTCTTGATGGTCCAGCTCTCACGTTTATACATGACTGTTGAAGAAAACAATAAAACTACAATTGAATATACACTGTTATTTTTTCCTATTTAATCTTCATAACAAGCCTGTGAAGTAGGTAAAACAAGTATAATTACTTTCATTTTATGTGTTGAGAAACAGGTTGGTAAAAGTTGTGACCTGCCCTAGGTCATGTAGCTAAGAAACAGTTGAGCTGACTAGAATGTAGGTCTTGACTCCTAGAGCAGGGCTCTTTTCATATCATACCATATAAGGTATCTAGAATTGAAGATTTTTTTTAAAAGCATATGTTAGTGTATGTGTGTGTGTGCACACACATGTATACATGCTTATATATGCGGGCATATAATTTTTATTGCACTTTGCTTTATTGCATCTCAGATATTGTATTTTTTATAAACTGAAGATCTGTGGCCAGCTTGCCTCAAGCAAGTCTATCAGCACCATTTTTCCAATAGCTCACTTTGTGTTCCTGTGTCACATTTTGGTAATTTTTGCAGTATTTCAAACTTTTTCATTATTATATTTGTAATGATAGTCTGCAATAAGCCTGTGATCTTTTATGTTACTACTATAATAGTGGATGGCTAGCATTTTTAGCACTAAAAGATTTTTTAATTGCAATATTTATATTTTTTAATCATAAATGCTATTGCAAACTTTAATAGACTGTAGTATAGTGTAAACATAACTTTTAGATGCACTAGGAAACAAAAAAAATGTGTGATGTGCTTTATTGACTTTATTGTGGTGGTCTGAAATGAAACCTTCAATATCTCTGAGGTATGCCTATATGTCTACTGCATATACACATACATATACATCATCAAACATGGTTGAAATTTTCTAATAATTAGAAAAGTTAACATTCTGATTAGATTTTAGCACAGTTTTAGACAGTACATAGGCTTTATCTTACAATCTCTAGACTGGGCAGTATAAGGACATGGATTGTATATATCTTTGTTTATATCTTTGTATTCTAATTGCTTACCTTACTCATTTGCAGAGAGAATCCAGGTGTTCAACAAGTGTTTGATAAATGAATGGATGGATAAATGAAAGACCTTCAGGCGTTTGTGTCAAGAGAGAGTGTTTGAAGAATTTTGGTGTATATTCTTGTCTTAAAATGGGAAAGGCTCACTATTGGGCTCTTGATTTTTAATTTCTGATGACACATATTCTTGAGTCATGAATACATATATTAAGCCAGTTCTCACAAGCAGATGCCAAATAGTGCTTAGTGAAGAAACACAGCAATCATATAATGGTTGGGATTTTATTTTGTAATTCTTCACAGAATGTTTTGTAGGTTTCAAGTCATATGCAAATTTTTTTCAGTAATACAGTGTGGGTTACCAGGGTAGAACTAAATTTTCTGTAGATATGAAAAAGATTCCATTTATTTAAAAAAAAATCTAGAACTCCTTAGAGAATATCTAAAGAAAATGTTTCAAAACCTAACAAGCTTTTAAATTACTATTATAACTTTCTCTTTGTCTTTCTTTCTAAAAAGAAATGACTGACTTCTTGCTCTATCCAAGTAGTTTTGGTAGTTCAGAAAGATTTCCAATATTCTGGTGTATGTCTACTAGAGATTCTTTTGTATTTTATAAAATAAAATGTATTTGGCATTCCTTCCTAAGTGTGTAAAATTTCCTGAGACATAATTACCTTTCTTTTCCTAGAATCAGATTATTCCTTATGTCAATTATTTAGAATGTCCCAATACACAGTTTTTTTGTGCCACTAGTTTTGTTTGATTTTGTTTTTGTCTTACCAATATACAAATAATTTTCTTTTTATAGCTCAAATATGCTTCCTATTTCTGTGCACATTTGTGTATTTGCAATTCATAACTAGTTTGGCAAGAAGGTGTATTGACTCAGATGTTTGGAAGATGTTTTGGATCAACTGTGACTGACCCAAATACATTGATTTTCATGTGTCTATAAAATTCACTTTGTATTACATATAAGTACATTCATTATTAATCCTGAAATTCCATTTCCAAAGGTGTCTCTCAAAATACTTTTTTTGAAAAAAATTGAGAAGAATTTAAGAAGAGGAAACACTTTATACACTTCTTGTGAAGACATGGTTTTGATTGATATTCTAGGCACTGATTTTGATTTAGTGTTTGACACTTAGACAAGTGTTCCTCCACCAAACACTCAAGTTCTCTGACTTGTCTTAGTATCTGTAGAATTATGGGAACTTGCCTTTTACTGTTGTTGATAAATTTTATTATGAGCATCCTTTTAATCCTTGGAATGCTAAATTTTCATCTGAAGCATTTTTTTCAGTGTGAAAGTGAAAGTGTTAGTCAGTTGCTCAGTTGTGTCCAACTCTTAGCGACCCATGGATTGTACCCTGCTAGGCTTCTCTGTCTATGGGATTCTCCAGGCAAGAATACTGGAGTGGGTAGCCACTCCCTTCTCCAGGGCATCTTCTTGACTCGGGGATCGAACCCACGTCTCCTGTGTTGCAGGCAGATACTTTACCATCTGTGCTCTGGCTATGGTGGTAGTGGTTTAGTCGCTAAGTTGTGTCTGACTCTTGTGACCCCATATGGACTGTAACCTGCCAGACTCTTCTGTCCATGGGATTCTCCAGGCAAGAATACTGGAGTGGGTTGTCATTTCCTCCTCCAGGGGATCTTCCTAACACAGGAATCAGATCAGGGTGTCCTGCATTGAAGGCAAGTTTTCTACCAGCTGAGCTACAAAGGAAGCTGTGCATTGCAGGCAGTTACTTTACAGTCTGTGCTCTGGCTGTATTGCTTTGTAAAAACTCACGGTTTCATTTTATCCTCATAACAAATGCAATAAGTAAGTTGCTTTATATATGAGGTAACTATAGTTCAGAATTTGGGTCACATTGCTAAATGTTTTTCAAATTTTATAAATAGAGCAACTTGGCAAAAAATTTGAAAAAAAAAATTTTTTTAAACACTCTACTATCTATTCTTATTTGTTTTGACCCAGAAACAAGTTTATTTTCCCATATTATTCTCAGATCTTTGGGCTGTTTTGAAAATTACAGCTTCATTACTGTAGGAAATATTCTTTAGAAATGTTCTATTTTTCCTTTTTACTGTACTGTAGTCTCTGACCTTTTTCTGATTCCCCCCCAACCCCGCCCCACCACTTCTATAGTTTCAAAAGTTTAGGTTTTTAAAAAGTATTTTTATTTATTTATTTTTTCATGAGATATAGTTGTTGTGCAATATTATATTAGTTTCAGCTATACAACATAGTGATTCAAAAATTTTGTAGATTATACTTCTTTTAAAGTTATTATAAAATATTGGCTCCTGATTTCCTTTTAACAGTAATTCCCCTTGATTCCTAGAACACATTTTTGATTCTCCTTTTCAGTACTTATTTTGTCTTTTTTTTTTTTTTTCAAAGGACTGTGTCTGTGTTTTCTGAGATGCATGCTCTTCTGTGAAAATGATCTCTTGTCTTACCAGTGTCAAATATTGGACTTTTCAAAATGTGGATGCTCAATAAATATTTATTCTCTTAGTTTAAATTAATCTTTTAGTTTGGTTTCTGTTAATATAATTCTATAAAGCCACTTGTTTCCATGAAACTTGATAAAACTAATACAAAAGATATTTTATTCCTTTGGTATAATTAACCATTTTCTCTTTAGATTATAATTGCTTCTGGTTTCTGATGTACCGTCTTTGTGCATATCTTTGGTGGTGCATTTCTCTTTTGTTTTCTTTTTTTTTTTTTTTTTTCTTTTGTTTTCTTTTAGAGAAAAGATATTCTTCAGAATGTTGGAGAATAATTATATTGCAGAGGCACTCCCACTGGAGTGAGAATTCTGAGCCCCACATCAGGCTCCCTTGCCCAAAGGTCTGGCATTGGGAAGAGGAGCCTCTAAAGCATTTGGCTTTGAAATGAGGCTTAATTGCAGGAGTTCCTCAGGACTGGGGAAAGCAGTGACTTTACTCTTAAAAGGTACACACAAAATATTACATGCCCTGGAACAAAGGGCAAAAGCAGTAACTTCATAGAAGCCTGGGTCAGACCTACCTGCTCATCTTGGAGGGTCTGCTGGGGAACCCTGGGTTTTGGGATACTGTGGCTCACCCTGGGGTCATAAAAACTACTGG
Organism: Odocoileus virginianus; assembly: GCF_023699985.2. Taxonomy (NCBI): domain Eukaryota; kingdom Metazoa; phylum Chordata; class Mammalia; order Artiodactyla; family Cervidae; genus Odocoileus; species Odocoileus virginianus. Next base: position 38,515,668 of record NC_069697.1, read on the forward strand.
TAGACATATTGGGGAAAATCTATCTGCGTGAATTCTCCCAGAGTTGGATATTTTGCTTGGCTTATTAGGACCAAGACGAGGCCCCGCCCAACAATTTGTAGGCTTTAGTGTTGGGGTTCCTCAGGACAGAAAACTAACCAGGCAGGAACCCAGCCCCCCCACCCATCAGTTGCCTAAAGACTTCCAGAGCCCACAGCCATCCCTGAACAAACCCCTAGCCGTGGCCTTATCTACCAGAGGGCCAGGGCCCAGCTCTACCCACCAGGGAGCAGACACCAAAGCAAGAAACCTTCAGTCCGACTGGCCTGACACTGTCCTAGGACCAGATAGTCCCTGACCCTCGTATAATTAGAGGGAGGTGTACTGCCAGGATGCATCACCTACAGAGGGCCACTTCTCCGGGTTGAGAAATGTAACTATCCCCAAAATACAAATAGAAATTTAGACAAAATGAAGTGTTAGATGAATATATTTCAGATGAAGTACAAGATAAAACCCCAGAAGAATGGTTTCATACTAAACCATCTTTTCTCTATTTCTATACCCAGTGATAGTATAGGACACAGCAATTGGCTATAGTTAGCAAGAAATTAGCAGCAGTTGAAGACCCTCCTGATCCAGTGTTTAAAAGATTCCCAGACTTTATTATCCTATTCCATTACCTAAAGTAGGTACTGAACATCCAGCACTGTAAAGGCAGTTGTGGATAGAGGAAAATCACAAGATTCAGGCTTAAATTGAAGAAAGTAGGGAAAACCAACTAGACCTTTCAGATATGACCTAAAACAAATCCCTTATGATTATACAGTGGAGGTGATGAATAGATTGAAGGGATTAGATTTAGTAGACAGAGAACCTGAAGAACTATGGTCAGAGGTTCATAACATTGTATAGGAAGTGGTAATCACAACCATCCCCAAGAAGAAGAAATGCAAAAAGGCAAAGTGGTTGTCTGAGGCCTTCCAAGTAGCTGAGAAAAGAGAAGTGAAAGGGAAAGATATACCCCACTGAATGCAGAGCTCCAGAGAATAGCAAGGAGAGATAACAAAGCCTTCTTAGGTGAACAATGCAAAGAAATAGAGGAAAACAATAGAATGGGGAAGACTAGAGATCTCTTCAAGAAAACTGGAGATAACAGGGAAGATTTCATGCAAAGATGGTTGCAATAAAGGACAGAAATGGCAAGGACCTGACAGAAGCAGAAGAGATTAAGAAGTGGTGGCAAGAATACACAAAAGAACTATGTATTAAGGTCTTAATGACCCAGATAATCATGATGATGTGGTCACTCACCTAGAACCAGACATCCTGGAGTGTTAAGTGAAGTGGACCTTAGAAAGCATTACTATGAACAAAGCTAGCGGAGGTGATGGGATTCTTGCTGAGCTATTTAAAATCATAGCAGATGTTGCTGTTAAGGTGCTGCACTCAATATACCAGCAAATTTGGAAAACTCAGCAGTGGCTACAAGACTGGAAAAGGTCAATTTTCATTCCAATCCCAAAGAAGGCAGTGCCAAAGAATGTTCAAATTCCCAGATAATTGCACTTATTTCACAGGCTAGCAAGGCAATGCTCAAAATCCTTCAGGCTAGTCTGCAGCAATATGTGAACCAAGAACTTCCAGATGTACAAGCTGGATTTAGAAAAGGCAGAGGACGAGGAACCAGAGATCAAATTGCCAACATCCACTGGATCCTAGAAAACAAGAAAATTCCAGAAAAAAACCAATCTGCTTCATTGACTATGCCTTTGACTTTGTGGATCACAACAAACCATGGAAAACTCTTAACGAGATGGGAATACCAGACTACCTTACATGCCTCCTGAAACCTGTGCAGGTCAAGAAGCAACAGTTAAAACTAGATATGTAGCAATGGACTGATTCAAAATTGGGAAAAGAATATGTCAATTGTATATTGTCACCCTGCTTATTTAACTTATACGCATAGAAGAGCATGCAAAATGCAGGGCTGGATGACACAAACTGGAATCAAGATTGCGGGAAGAAATATCAACAACCTCAGATATGCAGATGTCAAAACCCCTATGGCAGAAAGCAAAGGGGAGCTAAAGAGCCTCTTGATGAAGGTTAAAGTGGAGAGTGAAAAAGCTGACATAAAACTCAACATTCACAAAACAAAAATCATGGCATTCAGTCCCATCATTTCATGGCAAAGGGATGGGAAAAAAATGAAAACAGTGACAGATTTTATTTCTTGGGCTCCAAAATCACTGTGGATGGTGACTGCAGGCACGAAATTGAAAGACTCACTCCTTAGAAGAGAAGCTATTACAAACCTAGACAGCATCATCAAAGCAGACACATCACTTTAGTGACCAAGGTCCATGTAGTCAATGCTATGGTTTTTCCAGTAGTCATGTGTGGATGTGAGAGTTGGACCATAAGGGAGACGGAGTGCCAAAGAACTGATGCTTTTGAATTGTGATGGTGGAGAAGACTCTTGGGAGTCCCTTGGACAGCAAGGAGATCAACCCAGTTAATCCTAACGGATATCAACTCTGAACATTAATTGGAAGTACTGATGCTGAAGCTGAAGCTCCAATACTTTGGCCAGTTGATGCGAAGAGCCAACTCATTGGAAAAGGCTGATGCTGGGAAAGATTGAGTGCAAGAGAAGAGGGCAGCAGAGGATGAGATGGTTAGATAACATCATTGACTCAATTGACATGAGTTTTAGTAAACTCTGGGAGATAGTGAAGAACAGAGACACCTGGTGTGCCGCAGTCCATGGGTTTGCAAGGAGTCGGACATGACTTAGTGACAGAACAAGAAGAAGAAAGTCTAGGACCACATTTCCCTTAATCTTGAGATACACGGTTTTGTTATATTTTTTTCTCTATGCTTTAACTGCGAAGAGGACCAGGATTGAAGTGAGGGAGAGGCCCAGCCTTGGTAGTACTGGTACCATATGCTAGCTCTACAAGAGAGCCCCAGGGTCTAGTATGCCTGGCCTTAACTGTAGCTTGCCAATTAGATCGCTAAGCAGCTGTTTTCTTTGTATTTCTCAGACAAAGGACATGTGGAATAACCAAATTAAGGCCTTGTACATAAAGAATACCTCATGTCTTATGATTATTTAGTATTCATGTATACTGTGAATGGATCAGGATCACATTATATCTAGAGCGTCTTGAATATTTAGTGCCTCATGAATTTAGGTTTCTCTTGGTCCTTCTTACATTCCTATCTCTGTTTAGGGACGCATGCTTTACCTACTACTTCCATTTGTGTATTCTAGTTGTCTTATAAATTCTAGCTGTGTCTTACAAGCTATTTACTAATTACTTTTCTGTGCTTGGCACAGCTTTAAAGTTTACTTATGTCTTACAAATGATATACTTTATTCATCTTTATATAGTTTTGAAAGCAAGTGCTTATTAGAGGACCTTTACACTTGCTGTTCTCTTTTCTTTGTTAACACTCTTCCTCCTGATATCTACATGACTTCTCTTTCTTCAAGCCTTTGCTCAATTGTTATATCAAATATTATTTCACTAATCATGAGACCCTCTCTCATCACCATATATAAAAAGGTAACCTGCTTGCTTCCTCAGCCCTGATCCCCTACTCCCTTTTCTGCTTTAGATTTTTCCTTTTCACTTATCACCATTAGGTATTATATTTGCTGACTTCCTCCTAACTAGAATCTAAGCTACTTGCGGTTAGATACTTTAATCTGTTTTATTCAGTGTTCTTTTTCTAGTGGTTGGCACATAATAGTTATTTAATAACTGTAGTTATTTAATAAGTATTTGTTCAGTAAATAAATGAATATGGAGCCAAATGATTTTTGAAGCATTCACTTGAAAGTAGTGGGATTCTTTTTCTTCTTAAAAAAATCATATAAGCATAAGGAAAAGCTGTGGTTAGTAGCCATGAAGCTACTAACCTGGCTGTCAAGCAACATTTTACAATGTGAGAGAGTTAACATTGTAATAAATATTAACATTTAAATAATATACAATAACTTTCTTAAATTTATCTGATAGCATAAAGGTTATTAACTTTATCATTTTTGAACCTATGTTTACATGATAAATCAACTAAAGAATAATTTTTGCAATAGTTACCATGTATTTCAACAAGTGCTTATGGAATTTATGCTTTTTCCAAAACAAGTACAAATAGTGGGTTTGGAGATTAGAGATTTTATATTCTATATGGGAAAAATTTATCATTAAAGAAATAGCAAAGGACAGTGTATGACAAGATAGAATTTAGAATAAAATGAATTAGAGACCCAATAAATACATGATGTAGGAGTTCAGAGAAGGAAAAATTCAGTATGGGCTAGAATGCTAGGGTGGTCACTGTCTGGACTTTGGAGGATGGATTAGATTTGTAGAAAGGGAAAAACATGCTGAAGTTGTACATAGCATAATAAAGAGTTTGAATTGAAAGTTTTAAAATAAGGAGTAACATAGTCAGACAAATGTTTTAGAAATACAATAATGTCTGTTGTATGGGAATGTCTCTGAGGAGAGATGATGGCTCCAGCAAGAAAACAATTAAAGAAAATAGAGAAGGCTATTGTAGCAATTTAAGAGAGATAACAGTGTTTTGTACTCAAATAATGTGGGATATTTTTGTTACCTTTCATTAATAGTCTGTGAAATTTATAACTTTCTCTTTTTTAACCATGTTTATCATAACCTTCATATAGGTTTCTGTTATTCCCACATATTGCCAATGTTACAATAATTCATTGTCATGCTTCTTTCCTCTACTAGTTTATAGTCATCCTGTTCCCCATGCGTCTAACTCAGTGTTCAAAAAATGTAGAACAAATAAATGAGCTTAATGAATTTCTAAGCTGTTTGGTTAACATGGCATGTATCTAAGCTGGTTTCTTTCTGAAATTTATCTCTCAGGTTTTTTTCAGATTTCAGTCTTAAATTGAGGGATCATCAGTGGCTCAAATAAATATATTAAGATATTTCAGGTGACTGGCACAAAATAAAAACATTAGCATCTTAATAGTGTCTGAAAAGGCATATTCCCCACATTTCAATTCCCTTAAGCAAGTCTGTTCTCCTTCTTTCTCTTATAGTTTATTTATGCATGATTCCATTTCATTCATCTTGGTTGTCTTAATGAGATGAAAACATTCATATAGAGAGAGTGCTCAAATCTGCAAAACAAAAGATTTATTTTTTAACTATAATGGAATAAAGATAAACATCTTGCACTGAGAAAAAGACTTTTTAGTATTTTGTCTTAGAATTCTTATTCTACTAAAAATGTTTCTCTGATGGCACTGATATATGGAGAACCCTTAGGCCTAGTAGTTTGGTAAATGCTTAGCATTTCAGAGCAAAGATTAAAGTTCCTGTCTACAAGGAATCTGAGAGGAAGGATAAGAGAACAATGTAAAAAATGTATATTACAAGTATAAGGTATATACGTATTTCTTTGGTTCTTAAGTACCTTCTAATAATTTCACTTTAGTCACACTGCAATCTGAGTAGTAACCAGATTAGATAGTACTTATTTTTGTTTGACAGATGAGGACTTGTGGTATTGTCTTCTGTTAGAGGTCTGTTTTTCCTTATTTCTTTATATTTCTATGCATGGTCTCTTGTAAAAACTTATCCATGGGTTATCTTTTGATCTTAAAGATGGCCTGTTCTTGGCTTACAAGAATCAGTGACCCTTCCTCCTTAAGATGGTTTCTTTAAACATAGATTGTAAATGTCCCAGAGTCCTCTATAGTGCATGTTTTGAATAGTGTGTAAAGTATTGTTGGCACCATGGATAAATAAGAATCTATCAGTTACTTTGAGTTTACAGCTAAAATTCCAGTTAAAGAATCTTTTTTAGTTGTTAATTTGACTTGTGGCTAAATAAAAGCACCTTGGGATACAATTTAAAAATCTGTCTAATAGTATTATGTTAGATTTGTGTGGGTGGCTGCAGGCTGCAGTTGAGCCAGAACTTTATATGTTATACTGCAAAACTGAGGAATTTCCTCACTTCACCTAACGTTGTGTTCAGTCTATAAGCCCAGTCTACAGCTATTTATATCATTGTGGGCAGTGTTTGCATTAGATTATTTTTCCCACCACTCAAGTTGCTATGGCCATGAGTAAAGAGCTGTGCTGCCCATGGGCCAGTAGATCCCAAATGTTAATTTGCCTTTTTTTTTTTTTTTTTTTGAGAACTAGGGAAGATGTACACTTCAGGATGGTCTGCTTGGCAGATCTGCAGGAACCTAAATTTCATTTATTCAGCAAATATTTGACTATACTACAGATGGTCCCCAACTTACAGTGATTTGAATGATTTTTCTATTTTATGATGGGGGTGAAATCAATATGCAGTCAGCAGAAACTGTACTTTATTTTGATCTTTTCCTGGGCTAATAACATGCAGTAGTTGATCTGAGGCAGTGGCATTGCTGCATAGCTCCCAGTCAACCATTTAATCAGAGGAGGGAACAGTTGTTATACTTAGAACAATTCTTTTTTTTTTTTTTTACTTTCAGTATAGTATTCAATAATTTACATGAGCTTTTAAATAGTTTTATATGAAATAGGCTTTGTGTTAGATGCTTTTGCCCACTGTAGGCTAATATAAGGGCTTCCTAAGGTGGCTCAGTGGTAAAGAATCTGCTTGCCAGTACAGAAGATGCAAGATTCATGGATTTGATTCCTGGGTCAAAAAGATCCCCTGGAGTAGGAAATGGTACCCTACTCCAGTATCCTTGCCTGGGAAATCACATGGTCAGAGGAGCCTGGTGGTCTTTAGTCACTGGGGTCCCAAAGGAGTCAGACATGACTTAACGACCAAACAACACCATAGTATGTTAGAGATTATTAAGTGCTATGAAAAAGAGGTGGTTAAAGTGGATTAGCAGTGTTGTTGTTTATTTAGTTGCTAAATCGTGTCTGACTCTTTGTGACTCCACAGACTGTAGCTCACCCAGCTGTCCATGAGATTTTCTAGGCAAGAATACTGGAGTGGGTTGCCATTTCCTTCTCCAGGGGATCTTCTCAACCTAGGGATGAAACCCACATCTGCATTGATAGGTGGATTCTTTACCTCCAAGCCACCAGGGAAGCCTGTTCTGTCTCTATAGCTTTGCCTTTTCTAGAAATGTTTAATAAAATGAATCATATCATATTTAGTCTTTTGAGGCTGAGGTATTTTATTTGTAATATGTTTTTGAGTTTCATCCATTTCGTTGCATGTGTTAATTGTTCATTCCTTTTTATTACAGACTAATAATGTGTTTGCTGGCTATACTGAACTTTATCTCTTCACAATTTGGTTGGATATTTGGATTGTTCTTAAGTTTTAGGCTATCTTAAATAATCCTGCTGTGTATATTTGCATACATCTTTGTATGGACATATGTTTTCATTTTTGATGGGTAGTTATGTAGGAGTAGAATTACTGGGTCTATGATTAGTGTTTATTTAATTTTTAAAGGTATTTTCAGTTTTACAGAGTAGTTTTAATATTTACTATTTCTATGAGCAATATATGAGGATTCCAGTTTTTCTAAATCCTTGTCAACACTTGGTATCCTGTCTTACTTTTTTAATCACAACTCATCCTGTTGGATATGTAATGGTATCTGTTTGTGGCTTTAATTTATATTTCCCTAAGAACCAAGGAGATGAAGCATCTTTTCATGTGCTTATTGATCATTTATAGTTCTTTGGAGAAATATCTATTCAGATCCTTTGTCCATTTTCTTTGGGGTTATTTATTTTTGATGTGTAAGAGTTCTTTTTATATTCTGGATATTAGACCCTTATCTGATACATGATTTACAAATATTTTCTCCCATTCTTAAGGTTGTATTTTCACCTTCTTGGTAATTTTCTCTGAGGCAAAATATTATAAATTTTGATCAAGCCTACTTTATCAACTCTTTCTTTCACTACTTATACTTTTGGTGTTATATCTAGGACTACATTGTCAAATCTGAGGCTGTGTAGGTTTATCTCTATGTGTTTATTATTCATTCATATATATTCCCAATGATAAACTTCTAGCAAAGAAAAAAGTCAGATGACTAGTCTATATAAACAGTAGTTCCTACTTTTCAGTTATCTGATATCTCCAGTCTAGGATTGTCTTTCCTTGCCATTGCACCCCTCTATATCTTGAATTTGAATTGAAAAGTTTTCTCAGAACTCCTCTTAAATTTACTTCTTGCAGTTAACCAACTCTTAGGTTGATTTCAGTAGTTAAAATACATTGCAGTTAGATACTTCTCAGACAGCATGTTCTCAATTTTTCCACTGCTAGAATTTTTGTCTCTTTTGAAGACTCAGTTAACTTTCTATATAGATTGATTTATCTAATGAGGAGAGGTCTTATCCTGTGGTTCCTCTGCTCAGACTTTCCTGCCTCTGTATTTGCTGATATATATTTACAGATTATATATACAGACTGAAATTACTTAATATTCTTTTTCACTGATATTGTATCAGTAGAGTGTTTCCGTGGTGGCTCAGATGGAATCTGCCTGCAATACAGGTGAGCTGGGTTCGATCCCTGGGTTGGGAAGATCCCTTGGAGGAGGGCATGGCAACCCACTCCAGTATTCTTTCCTGGAGAATCCCATGGACAGAGGAGCCTGGCGGGCTATAGTCCACGGGATCGCAGAGTCAGACACGACTGAGTGACTGACCACAACACTGTCAGCAGGCAGACTTGATGTGGAGTCATATCATATCATATCATATGATATCATTTGTCACGTTTCCTTTCATGGTAAGCAGAATAATATCCAGCCACCTTCCCCAATCAAATGATTAAGCCTTAATCCCCAGAACTTGTGAATGTTGCATAGCATGGCAAAGGGGAATTAAGGCAGCAGATGGAATATTTAGGTTGCTAATCAGCTAATCTTAAAATGAGCAGGTTAAACTGTATTATTTGAATGCGCCCAGTGGGTCCTTAAATAGGGAAAAGAGAGACAGAAGTCAGATGGTGTGATAAGAAGAAATTAACCTCTGCTGCTGGCTTTGAGCATGGAGGAAGATGACAATGAATCAACGAATGTGAGTGGCCCTAAATTTAAAAAGGCCGAGGTAACAGATTCTCCCCTAGAGCCACCAGAATGTCCTGTCATTATTCTGAATTCTTATTCTGAAAGATTATCTATCTCCACTTCATTTAGTTGTTTTTCTGGGGTTTTATATTGTCCCTTCATCTGGGACATAATTCTCTGCTCTGTCATCCTGATTAACTTTCTGTAATGTAGTTTTTTTTCTAGCCACTGTGGAATTACTGTTCTTCTTACTTCTGTCTGCCCTCTGGAAGATGAGGCTAAATGGCTTGTATGAGCCTCCTAATGGGATGTGACTGCTGGTAGAAAAATCTGGGTCTTGTTCTGGTGGGCAGAGCTGTGCTCAGAAAACTTTAACCCAATTTTCCACTGAAGGGTTAGGTTGTGCTCCTTCCTATTAGTTAGTTGTTTGGCCTGAGTTGACCCAGCCCTGGAGACTACAGGTTCTATGGTAGCATTAATGATGACCTCCAAGAGGATTTATGCCAAGGGGCCCCTTCTAGGACTGATGCTACCAATGTCTCGATCCCCATGGTAAGCTGTTGCCAACCCACACCTCCATAGGAGAACCTCCAACACTAGTAGGTAGGTCTGGTTCATTCTCCTGTAGGGTCACTGCTCCTTTCCCCTGGGTCTTGGCACACTCAAGATTTTGTTTGTGCTGTCCAGGAGTATAGTCTCTATTCTCCCAGTCCTGTGTAAGCCCTGTAATCAAATCCCACTGGACTTCAAAGTCAGATTCCTTGGGGATTCCCAGTCCGTTTGTCACATCCCCAGGCTGGGAAGCCTGATGTGAGGTTCAGAACCTTCACAACTATGGGAGAATTTCTTTGGTAGTATTGTTCTCCAGATCATGGGTTGCCCACCCGCTGGGTATGTGATTTGATTTTATCATGTTTGTGCCTCTCCTTCCATCTTGTTGCAGCTTCTTCTTTGTCTTTGGACTTCGGGTATCTTTTTTTGGTGGGTTCCAGCAACCTGCTGTTAATGATTGTTCAACAGCTAGTTGCAATTTATTGCTCTTGCAGGAGAGGATGAGCAATAGTTCTATTTTTACTTTTTCTAGGAAATTCCCAAGTATATGAGAGTTGTACTTTTCATCGTAGGGGGCTGGAATGCCAAAGTAGGAAGTCAAGTGATACCTGGAGTAACAGGCAAATTTGGTCTTGGAGTGCAAAATGAAGCAGGGCAAAGGCTAATAGAGTTTTGCTAAGAGAACGCACTGGCCATAGCAAACATCCTCTTTCAACAACACAAGAGACGATTCTACACATGGATATCACCAGATGGTCAATACTGAAATCAGATTGATTATATTCTTTGCAAGCCAAAGGTGGAGAAGCAAAGGTACAATCAGCAAAAACAAGACCGGGAGCTGACTGTGGCTCAGATCATGAACTCCTTATTGCCAAATTCAGAGAAAGTAGGGAAACCCAAAGTAGCATTCAGGTGTGACCTAAATCAAATACTTTGTGATTATACAGTGGAAGTAACAAATAGATTCAAGGGATTAGGTCTGATAGACAGAGTGCCTGAAGAACTATGGACAGAGGTTCATAACATTGTATAGGAGGCTGTGATCAAAACCATCCCCAAGTAAAAGAAATGCAAAAAGGCAAAATGGTTGTCTGAGATGGCCTTACAAATAGCTGAGAAAAGAAGAGAAGCAAAAGGCAAAGGAGGAAAGGAAAGATATACCCATCTGAATGCAGAGTTCCAAAGAATTCCAAGGAGAGATAAGAAGGCCTTCATAAGTTAAAAATGCACAGAAATAGAGGAAAACAGTAGACTGGGAAAGACTAGAAATCTCTTCAAGAAAATTAGATACCAAGGGAACATTTCATGAGAAGATGAGCCCAATAAAGGACAGAAGTGGTATGGACCTAACAGAAGCAGAGGATATTAAAAAGAGATGGTAAGGATACACAGAGTGTGAAGTCACTCAGTCGTGTCTAACTCTTTGTGACCCCATGGACTGTAGCCTGCCAGGCTCCTCTGTCCATGGAAATTTTCCAGGCAAGGAAATGGAGTGGGTTGCCATTTCCTTCTCCAGTATACACAGAAGGACTGTAAAATAACAATCTTAGTGACCCAGATAACCATGATGGTGTGATCACTCACCTAGAGCTACACATCATGGAGTGTGAACTCAAGTGGGCCTTAGGAAGTATCCCTACAAAGTTAGTGGAGGTGATGGAATTCCAGCTGACCTATTTCAAATCCTAAAAGATGATGGTGTGAAAGTGCTGTAGTCAATATACCAGCAAATATGGAAAACTCAGCATTGGCCACAGGATTGGAAAAGGTCAGTTTTCATCCCAATCTCAAAGAAAGGCAATGCCAAACAATGTCCAAACTACCACACAATTGCATTCTTCTCACACTCTAGCAAAGTAATTCTCAAAATTCTTCAAGCTACGCTTCAGCAGTACATGAACCAAGAACTTCCAGGTGTTCAAGCTGGATTTAGAAAAGGCAGAGGAACCAGAGATCAAACTGCCAACATCCATTGGATCATAGAGAAAGCAAGAGACTTCCAGAAAAACATCTACTTCTGCTTCATTGCCTATGCTAACACCTCTCACTGTGTGGATCACAACAAACTTTGGAAAATTCTTAAAGAGATGTGAATACCAGGCCACCTTATCTGCTCCTGAGAAATCTGTATGCAGGTCAAGAAGCAACAGTTAGATCTGGACATGGAACAATGGAATGGTTCAAAATTGGGAAAAGAGTCTGTTAAGGCTGTATATTGTCACCCTGCCATTATTTAGCTTATATGCAGTGTGAAATGCCATGCTGGATGAAGCACAAGCTGGAATCATGACTGTTGGGAGAAACATCAGTAATCTCAGATATGCTGATGACAGCACCATTATGGCATAAAGTGAAGAGGAACTAAAGAGCTTCTTGATGAAGGGGAAAGAGGAGAGTGAAAAAGTTGGCTTAAAACTAAACATTCAAATCCCAAAGGTCATGGCATCCAGTCCAATCCCTTTGTGGAAATTAGATGGGAAACAATAGAAACAGTGAGGGATTTTATTTTTAAGGGCTCCAAAATCACTGCACATGGTGATTGCATCCATGAAATTAAATGACATTTGCTCCTTGGAAGAGAAGCTATGACAAACCTAAACAGCATGTTAAAAAGCGGAGACATTATTTTGCTAACAAAGGTCCATATATTCAAGGCTATTGTTTTTCAGTCATGTATGGATATGAGAGTTGTACCATAAAGAAGGCTGAGCACCAAATAATTGATGCTTTTTAGTGTTGCAGAAGATGCTTGAGAGTGCCTTGCATTGCAAGGAGATCAAACCAGTCAATCCCAAAGAAAATCAATCCTGAATACTCATTGGAAGGACTGATGCTGAAGCTGAAGCTCCAATATTTTGGCCACCTCATGCGAAGCACAGACTGATTAGAAAAGACCCTGATGCTGGGAAAGATTGAAGGTAGGAGGAGATGGATTGACAGAGGATGAAATGGTTGGATGGTATTACCAACTCAGTTAACATGAGTTTGAGCAAACTTAAAGAGACAGTGAGGGACATGGAAGCCTGGCATGCTGCAGTCCATGGGGTCGTGGAGTCAGACATGGCTGAGTGACTGAACAATAGCAAAGGAAATTCCACACTTTTTCCATAGTGGCTACATAATTTTACCTTCCCACCAACATCCTCTCCAGCACTTACTATTTGTAACTTTTTGATGATAGACCATTCTGACTGTTGTGAAGTAATTTGTGGTTCTGATTTACATTTATCTAGTAATAATGATACTGAGCATCTTTTCATATTCTTATTAGCCATCTGTATGTCTTCTTTTGTAATATACCTAGTCAAAAGTTCTTCCCATTTTTTATTTAATTGTTTGTTTTTGGTATTAGTTTTATAAGCTCTTTGAATGTTTTATACATTAACCACTTGTTTGTTCCATGATTTGCAAATATTTTATCCCATTACATAGGTTGACTGTTCATTATTTCCTTTGTTGTGTAAAAGTTTTTAAGTTTGATTAGGTCCCATTTGTTTATTTTGCTTTTGTTTATTTTGCCTTGTGAGACTGATGTAAGAAAATATTGCTACTGTTTATGTCAAAGATTGCTTTGCATATGTTCTCTTCTAAAATTAGGTCTTTAAACCATTTTGTATTTATTGTTGTATTTCATTATTTTATATATAGCTCTCTAAATTTCTCAGCATCACTTATGGAGGAGACATTTTCTCCATTGTATATTGTTGCTTCTTTTTTCATAGATTATTTGATCATAGGTATATGGACTTCTTTCTGGGCTCTTGTCTCTATTCTGTTGGGCTATGTGTCTGTTTTTGTGCCAGTACCACACTGTTTTGATTACTGTGGTTTTGTAGTATAATCTTGAGTTCTGGCAGTATTATATAGTCCAGCTTTGTTCTGTTGTTTCAGGGTTGCTTTGACAATTCTGGGTCTTTAGTTATTCCATACCAACTTTAGGATTATTTTTTTCTAGTTGTGTGGAAAATGTGTGTATTTTGATAGGAATTGCATTACATCTGTAGATTGCCTTGAATAGTATGGCCATTTTAACCATATTCCAGGCAAGGAGCATGGGATATATTTTCACTTTTTGTTATCATCTTCAATTTCTTTCATCAGTATAATTTAGAGCATATAGTTATTTTACCTCCTTTGGTAAATTTATTCCTAGTTATTTTAATTATTTATATTTTGCTGAAATTTTAAACTTTTTTTAACTTTCTGATATTTAATTGTTAATGTATAGAAACATTACAGATTTCTGTATATTAATCTTGCTATTTTGCTGAAGTCATTTATTCATTCTAATAGTTTTTGTGTATAGACTTTAAGGTTTTCTATATAAAGTGTCCTGTCATCTACAACTAGTCACAGATTTACTTCTTCTCTTTCAATTTGGATATATTTTATTTTTCTTGTCTGAGTACTGTGGTCATTCTAGTACTGTGTCAAATAGAAGTGGTTTGAGTGGCCATCCTTGTCTTGTTCCTGAATTTAATGTCAAGTCTTTCAGCTTTTCACCACTGAGAATAATGTTTGCTGTGTGTTCCTTATAAATGGTGTTTGTCGTGTTGAGATATGTTCCCCCATTCCTGTTTTGAGGAGACTTTTTATCATGAATGAGTACTGAGTTTTGTCAAATACAGTTTCTACATATATTGAGAAAATCATGTGGTATTTTTTTCTTTCCTTTTGTTAATGTGGTGTCTCACATGGGTTGATTCACATATTTAGAACCATCTTTTGTGACCCTGGAATAAATTCAGCATGATCATAGCGTGTAATGCTTTTTATGTATTTTTGGATAACTTTTGGTAATATTTTGTTGAGGGTTTTTGCATCTACAAACATCAAAGATATTGGTTTGTAATTTTCTCTTTTGTATTGTCTTGGTCTGTTGTTTACATCAGAATCATGCAGGCCTCATAAAACTAATTTGGGTGTGCTCCCTTATTTCATTCTCTGTGGTAGTTTGAAAAAGACAGCTTTATCCTTTTAAACGTGTTGAGGCTTGTGTTATGACCTAGGATGTAGTTTCTGCTAGAGAATGTTCTGTGTGAGCTTAAACAGTGTGTGTCTTCCTTTTGAGGGATGTAGTATCCTGTAGGTACCAAGTAAGTCCAGCTGGTCTGTTGTGTCATTTCATACCTCTGCTGCCTTATGGTTTTTCCGTCTGGATGATATGTCCATTGACGTCACTGGGATGGTAAAGTTTCCATTATTGTGTTATTGTCAATGTCTCATTATGTTAGTATTTGTTTTACATATTTAGGTGCTCCTGTATTGGATGTATATATGTTAATGAATACAACACCTACTTTTTGTATTGATTCCTTTATTATTATTATATAATGCCCTTCATTGTCTTTCTTTAGGACCTGTGTTTTAAAGTATATTTTATCTGATATAGGTATTGCTACCCCCACTTTCTTGTCAATGTCTATTTGCATGAAATATCTTTTTCCATCCCCTCACTTCCAGTGTTGTGTGTGTCTTTCACCTTGAGATGAGTCTCTTATAGGCAGCATATTACAGGATCTTTGATTTTTCCATCCAATTTGCCACCCTATGTCTTTTGATCAGAGCATTTAGTCTGTTGACATTAAAGTAATTATTGATAGATACGTACTTATTGCCATCATTCCCTTGTTTCCCGGTTGATTTTTGCAGTTCTCCTTTCTTCCTTTCTTCTTTTTGTTTTTCTTCTTGCAGTTTGATGATTTTCTTTTTAGTATATATGAGTTCCTTTCTTTTGGTTTTTGTAAGTCTGTTGTAGGTTTTATTTATGGTTACCATGAGGGTTCATGTATATTGGCCCATAACTATATCTACTTGCTTCAAACTGATAATCATTCAAGTTCAAACAAATTCTTTAAGAGATTCATTTCACCCCTCCCCCACATTTTGTGATTTTGATGTCTTGATTTACATCTTCATGCCTGTCTTTTTCCTGTCTATTGTAGTTGTAATTGCTTTTATATTTTTTTTGTTTTCTAATCTACATACTGACTTATGTGATCTTTAATCCTTGCTATATATTTGCCTTTCTTAATGAGATTTCCCATTTCCTATAGATTCTTGCTTCTTTTCTATTTAGAGAAAACGCTTCAACATTTCTTTTAGGGTAGGTTTAGTATTGCTGAATTCTTTTTGTTATTGCTTGTCTGAAAAATTCTTTATTTCTCTTATTCTAAATGATAATCCTGCTGGGTGGAATGTCCTAGATTGCATTTTTTCCTTTTCAGGATTTTGAATATATCATGCAACTGCCATGTGGCCTGCAAATTTTCTCCAGAGAAATCTGCTGTTAGCTTTATAGTGGTTCTTTTGTCAATGGTTCTTTGTTTTTTTTCTTGCTGCCTTTAGAATCTTCTCTTTAACTTTTGCCAGTTTAATTATGATAAGTTTTGGTGTGGGTTTGTTTGGGCTTATCTTGTTTAGGACCTTCTGTGGTTTGTACACCTAAATCTGTTTCCATGTTTGGTTTTGAGAAGTTTTCAGCTAAAATTTCTTCAAATTTATTTTTGTCTCCTTCTCTCCTTGAACCCTTATTATGTATTTATTGGGATTTTTATATTATCCCATAGATCTTGTATACTCATTTCATTTTTCTTCATTTGTCTTTCTGTCTGTGGCTCTGAAAAATTGCAAGCTAATAATTTATTTATATCTGATTGTTTGGAAATTGGTTTGCCAATAACAGTTATGGCGATTGCTTGGATAGAACCACAAGTTGTTCCTTTAAAGTGAAGTGAAGTCGCTCAATCAAGTCTGACTCTTTGCGACCCCATGGACTGTAACATACAAGGCTCCTCCATCCATGGGATTTTCCAGGCAAGGGTACTGGAGCAGGTTGCCATTTCCTTCTCCAAAGGATCTTCCCAACCCAGGGGTTGAACCCAGGTCTCCCACATTGCAGGCAGACGCTTTACTGTCTGAGCCACCAGGGAAGCCTTATTCCTTTAAGGACCTTGTTAGAGAAAATGAAGTTGAATTAGCTGAAGCTCAACAGATTCTGTCCTTAACAAATGCAGGTAGACAAAGACTGGGCATTTGGTCTGATGATGACATCTGTATTGCATGCTTTGCTGAATTTACAGAATTGATTTAGTAAAAGTGCTATTTGGCTAACTCTGAGCTTTTGGTAGGTGCCGAATATGCTGCTGGAGATCAGTGGAGAAATAACTCCAGAAAGAATGAGGGGATGGAGCCAAAGCAAAAACAATACCCAGGTGTGGATGTGACTGGTGATAGAAGCAAGGTCTGATGCTGTAAAGAGCAATATTGCATAGGAATGTTAGGTCCATGAATCAAGGCAAATTGGAAGTGGTCAAACAGGAGATGGCAAGAGTGAATGTCAACATTCTAGGAATCAGCAAACTAAAATGGGCTGGAATGGGTGAATTTAAGTCAGATGACCATTATATCTACTACTGTGGGCAGGAATCCCTTAGAAGAAATAGAGTAGCCATCATGGTCAACAAGAGAGTCTGAAATGCAGTATTTGGATGCAGTCTCAAAAATGACAAAATGATCTCTGTTCGTTTCCAAGGCAAACCATTCAATATCACGGTAATCCAAGCCTATGCCCCAACCAGTAACACTGAAGAAGCTGAAGTTGAACGGTTCTATGAAGACCTACAAGACCTTTTAGAACTAACACCCAAAACAGATGTTCGTTCTTTTCATTGTAGGGGACTGGAATGCAAAAGGAGGAAGTCAAGAAACACCTGGAGTAACAGGCAAATTTGGCCTTGGAGTACGGAATGAAGCAGGGCAATGGCTAATAGAGTTTTGCCAAGAGAACACACTGGTCATAGCAACACCTTCTTCCAACAACCCAAGAGAAGACTCTACACATGGACATCACCAGATGGTCAACATCAAATCAGATTGATTATATTCTTTGCAGCCAAAGATGGAGAAGCTCTATACAGTCAGCAAAAACAAGACCAGGAGCTGACTGTGGCTCAGATCATGAACTCCTTGTTGTCAAATTCAGACTTAAATTGAAGAAAGTAGGGAAAACCAATAGACCATTCAGGTATGACCTAAATCAAATCCCTTAACTATACAGTGAAAGTGAGAAATAGATTTAAGGGATTAGATCTGATAGAGTGCCTGATGAACTATGGACGGAGATTCGCAACATTGTACAGGAGACAGGGATCAAGACCATCCCCATGGAAATGAAATGCAAAAAGGCAAAATGGTTGTCTGATGAGGCCTTACAAATAGCTGTGAAAAGAAGAGAAGTGAAAAGCAAAGGAGAAAGGGAAAGATATTCCCATTTGAATGCAGAGTTCCAAAGAATAGCAAGGAGAGATAAGAAAGCCTTCCTCAGCAATCAATGCAAAGAAATAGAGGGAAACAACAGAATGGGAAAGACTAGAGATCTCTTCAAGAAAATTAGAGATACCAAGGGAACATTTCATGCAAAGATGGGCTCGATAAAGGACAGAAATGGTATGGACCTAACAGAAGCAGAAGATATTAAGAAGAATACACAGAAGAACTGTACAAAAAGATCCTCATGACCCAGATAATCACGATGGTGTGATCACTCACCTAGAGCCAGACATCCCGGAATGTGAAGTCAAGTGGGCCTTAGAAAGCATCACTACGAACAAAGCTAGTGGAGGTGATGGAATTCCAGTAGAGCTATTTCAAATCCTAAAAGATGATGCTGTGAAAGTGCTGCACTCAATATGCCAGCAAATTTGGAAAATTCAGCAGTGGCCACAGGACTGGAAAACGTCAGTTTTCATTCCAATTCCAAAGAAAGGCAAAGCCAAAGAATGCTCAAACTACCACACAATTGCACTCATCTCATACGCTAGTAAATTAATGCTCAAAATTCTCCAAGCCAGGCTTCAGCAATACGTGAACTATAAACTTCCAGATGTTCAAGCTGGTTTTAGAAAAGGCAGAGGAACCAGAGATCAAATTGCCAACATCTGCTGGATCATCGAAAAAGCAAGAGAGTTCCAGAAAAACATCTATTTCTGCTTTATTGACTATGCCAAAGCCTTTGACTGTGTAGATTACAATAAACTGTGGAAAATTCTGAAAGAGATGGGAATACCACACCACCTGACCTGCCTCTTGAGAAACCTATATGCAGGTCCTGAAGCAACAGTTAGAACTGGACATGGAACAACAGACTGGTTCCAAATAGGAAAATGAGTACGTCAAGGCTGTATATTGTCACCCTGCTTATTTAACTTGTATGCAGAGTATATCATGAGAAACGCTGGGCTGGAAGATGCACAAGCTGGAATCAAGATTGCCAGGAGAAATATTAATAACCTCAGATATGCAGATGACACCACCTTTATGGCAGAAAGTGAAGAGGAACTAAAGAGCCTCTTGATGAAAATGAAAGAGGAGAGTGAAAAAGTTGGCTTAAAGGTCAACATTCAGAAAGCTAAGATCATGGCATCGGGTCCCATCACTTCATGGGAAATAGATGGGGAAACAGTGGAAACAGTGTCAGACTTTATTCTTTGGGGCTCCAAAGTCACTGCAGATGGTGACTGCAGCCATGAAATTAAAAGACGCTTACTCCTTGGAAGGAGTTATGACCAACCTAGATAGCATATTGAAAAGCAGAGATATTACTTTGATAACAAAGATCCATCTTATCAAGATATTGGTTTTTCCAGTGGGCATGTATGAATGTGAGAGTTGGACTGTGAAGAAAGCTGAGCACCGAAGAATTGATGCTTTTGAACTGTGGTGTTGGAGAGGACTCTTGAGAGTCCCTTGGACTTCAAGATCCAACCAGTCCATCCTAAAGGAGATTAGTCCTGGGTGTTCATTGGAAGGAACACTGGAACTCCAATGCTTTGGCCACCTCTTGCGAAGAGACCTCTTGGAAAATTCGACCCTGATGCTGGGAGGGATTGGGGGCAGGAGGAGAAGGGGACAACAGAGGATGAGATGGCTGGATGGCATCACTGACTCAATGGACATGAGTTTAAGTAAACTCCGGGAGTTTGTGATAGACAGGGAGGCCTGGTGTGCTGCAATTCATGGGGTCGCAAAGAGTCAGACATGACTGAGTGACTGAACTGAACTGAGCTTTGATTAGCATCTGAATAGTGAAATGAAAATGATGAAACCACACCTTCAGTATGAGAGGAAAAAGAGGACTAAAGGATTTCCTGCAATTTGGTTTAGCATTGCAGATTTTCAACTTCTAGAGTACACCTGGACTCATCTGAACACTGAACAGTGTTAGTCGCTCAGTTCTGTCTGACTTTTGCAACCCCAGAACTGTAGCTTGCCAGGCTCTTCTATCCATGGAATTCTCCCTGCAAGAACACTGGAGTGGGTAGCCATTCCTTCTTCAGGGGATCTTCCAGCCCAGGGATCAAACCCTGGTCTCCTTCATTGCAGGTGGATTCTTTACCATCTGAGCCCCCAGAACAGCTGGCTGACTACTGTACTGAATCCAAGCTCTGATGTCTGTACTGCTGTGCTGAACTCAGTATTATATACACGCTAAAAGCTTAACCTCTTTTCTTATATTCCCTTGTTTTCCAGTGATAAAGTTACATGGTATTTGTGAGGATTAAATGAGATTATATGAAATAACTTTAAAATCCACTATAGTTTCAGGTATATTGTAAATGTTCAACCTGTATTAATTCTTTTTCTCCTTACTCCACTGTAGGTACAGTGGTAGTTAAAATGCTATTTCTTCCCTCTTGTTCCTTTGGGAAAAATATAAAAAAGATGCCTCAGTTAGTTTAATGCTGTTTATTTTACCCTGATTTCCTAGACAACAGAGCTGAGGCAAAGCCTAGTAGCATGCTGATGCTTTTGCCAGGAGTACAGTCTGAGGGTAAGAAAACTGAGGGAAAAATTAAGCAAAACTTTGAAAATGGGATAGCAAATATAAAGTATACATGTTGAATTGGAAACATAGGCGTGTGTTTAGAGATGTCTCTGGATAAGCTATGTGGAAACACTCACTTTACAGTAGTCTTTTGGGGTGAAGAAAGTGGAATAATTTGTCTGCCTCTTCTTCCTCTCACTTGTCATTTACTGATCAGTATTTGCCTCCTGTCCTACTGGGTTCTTCCTCTCAGCCCTTTGGGCAGCTGTTGGGAAGCCAGATCCTGCAACCTATGGAGCAGTAAATCTTTGGAGTCTCTAGCAGTGGTAGGGGCCAGGGCCTCTGAGTTTTGTCAGACCATGTCTGGTTCCATGCCACTGCAGTTCCAGGGCCGCACCAGGAGCCCAGCCCTCTTTCCAGGTAAGGCTGGGATAGGTAAAAGTATTAGGAGGTGATGCTAGTGCAGCTGAAAATCTGCAGAAGATCAAAAAGAGTTTAGTACACAGCAGTTTCTTTATTGCTATTTGTTTCTGAAACATTTTCTTTTGAAATGATGATCCTTGCATATATAACATCTAGTCTAGTTCCTTTATAGTATATAAAGGTGGTCTGAATTTTATTTTATGCTCTTTACCAGTGAGAACCAACCCAACAGATGGTGGTGCATTGTTCCTTGAATGTGAGTACACTGAACTGCAATTGGTTTCAGCTAATGAGAACACCAGCTGCCTCCTGGAGCTGAGGGAACTTTGCCAAGTGTCATGCACTTTACTTTGGCTGAACACTACCATTTATTTCAATATCTGACAAATACAAATGATTGATAAAAGGTGTATAAGTGCTGAGTTCTCCACAAAGAAACAATGGAATAACCGTTGGATTGGAATGCAAGTGTTCAGTGAGATTCTTCAAAGAAATGATGAGCAAAACTAGGGTAACCTTCTTTATGTACAATAAAATGTGCATCACTGCAAGCTGAGAGGACCAGCCAACAGTTGTATGAACAGAAACTGGGGGAAATGATGGTAGAGGCATGCTGTGGCTGCAGGCACAAAATATCACATGTAAAGTGACTGGCATATATAGTGAACACGATAAATATTATCTCCATCAATATTGTTAATCATCTCATTAAATGCTTACAAATGGTTTTCCCTTTCTTTAAGACAACCAGTCAGCTATTTATTGAGTAACTTTCATGAAAATGTAGGAGGAATTAACTGAATACTCATACTGTATAAAGGTTGTACCGTGGGTGGATTACACAGCTGGGAGAGAGCTCATTTTTTGCCATTTTGAATTGTTTCCATAGTCTTCCCTCTCCCACCTGTCTAAGAACCTGTGTGATAGAAAGCATAGTTCTAAAGGGGAGAAGAGAGATACAACAAGATAAGTGAGAGATATTATAGTTTTTAACATCCCCTAAAGCATAATTTGCCCTGGAGAAGAAAATGGCAACCCACTCCAGTATTACTGCCTGGGAAATCCTGTGGACCATGGAGTCTGGCTGGCTATAGTCCTTGGGGTTTCAGAGAATGGAACACAACTTAGCGATGAAACAGCAGCAGCAAAGCATATTTTGAGAAGTATAATTTGAGTGGAAATTTGTGTGGGATAAAAACAGATATACCACATGAAGGTAAGGTGTGTGGTGGGGGTAGATGGAATAAGGGAAGAAGAGAGTGTTAAGTCTTCAAATCCTAGGTTGCATGACATCCCACAAGATCTAGGAACAGAGGGATAGGCTGCATGGTGGAAACTGCTTATAAAAATCTTTACAACATGTAATCATCAATTGAAATGGAATTAAATTATTTAAGCTTCTGCGAATTTAAAATTTAAAGGCTTTTCATCTTTGTAAAGTAGATAGCTCAGAAAAAGTGCCTTGTACTTCAAGAAAGTAATGGTAAGGATGTGTCAGGAGTCATTTGCTCATAGAAGGAGGTTGGTCAGTCTCCCAGTACCCGCAGAATCTCGGCATGCCCTAAAGGCTAATGGAAGATACCCAATTATGGTAAATGTGTCTGCCCTAAAGTTCTTTCATAGTTTAAATGCTTATTGGCTTATTATTTGTCTTATAAGGGTTCTGTTCAGGGGCTATGGCAAGCAGATCCAGTGAAAATAGATATGTGGAGAGCATATATTTTAGTTGCCAATTAGGGCAGCCAGCTAGTGCACCATGAAACATAGTATCTGTCAATTTATATCACATGTTGCTCTTTTGAAAGCTGTGTTATAGATGATACAGTATTTTTTTATTGTTATATAACACTCAAATGCACAAATCAAATTTCTCTATTTAAAAGATACAAGAAAAGCATAATTTGTATTGTGACACATAAACACATATATGTAATTTTCCTATTTTTCTTTGTTTCTGGACTTTTAGGCAATGTGCATATGTATATAAGCTTTTTTTGAATACATATTAAGTGACTGTATATAAGTAACAATAAGCTAATATTAAATTTATATTACAGATATTTTCATTTTAAAGTAATTTTTTTAATTGAGGAGATGAACTGATGAAAAATTTCAGTTCCATTGACTCTAAAATATGTATGTACTAATACAGAAATTACATATTAAGAAATGTCACCTTGACAAATTATTTCCTAAATTTTATAATTCAGGGCATTCTTATTGTGCTTACCAATTTCTATTATAGAATGTATTTCATTTCAGTGAGATTTTAGTTTTAGTTTAGTTTGGTTTAGTTTTCTTAATTTTTTAAAGCAAATGGTAATTTATCACTGTATTTTAGTCACTGTTATTATTTTGTAGCAAATGGTTTTAGAAACTATAGAATTACCATGGTGATAACTTAAGGTGAAAAATGTCAGATTCTTCTTCTCTGAAGAAGAAGATTTAGCTTCAGAACCAGGGGCCAGGCTTGATCACTCAGAGCTTTTGTGCGGCAGAAGTTTCATTACAGTGAAAAAGGACAGAGAAAACTTCTGAAATAGACATCAGAAGGGGGACAGAGAGTGCCCCACTGCTAGTCTTATCAAGGCCTTATATACTTTTACCAGGCCCACTCCCACAACATACATCTTAAATCCTAAATTAGCAAGATTAGAACTAACAATAGAAAGGTCTTACTAGACACACTCCCACAATATACATCTTAATATAACAAGATTAGTCAGAAGTTTCTTGTTAAGAAGAGGAAACATGTCCTTGAGCAAGATACATTGTTGTTATATAATCATTAGTTCAGAGCTTAAGAAAAAACGTATGCTTGAGCAAGATGAGTTGTTTTGTTGAGTAATTGTTAGCTCTGGGCTTAAAGAAAGTTAGTTTTAAAGATTGTTGTCATAACAACTCAGAGTTTAAGAAAAAATGTCTAGTTACTAAGATAAAGCAATGTAGAAAAAAAGTTGGCCCTTTTCTCCTCCTTGAGGGCCCCGGACTTCTTATCAATCTATAGAGTTAACTCGATAATGAGTCATGATCTAAATTACCCAACAGTTAGCTGGAATAGGCTTTCAAATCTATTCTATGTGTCTCTGCGTGCATCTACACAATGGGTTGAAAAGTTTCATGGCATAGTTTTCTAAGCATGTATAAGGATACACGCTTGGCTGCTGTCACAGAGATCCAAAACCTCAGTTGTTTAGATACAATAGAAATTATTATGCTACTCCAAGATTAGCAAGGAATCTACAGTAGCAGTCCCCAACCTATTTGACACCAGAGACAGGTTTTGCGGAAGACAGTTTTTCCATGGACTGGGGAGGATGGGATGGTTTTGGGACGATTCAAGTGTATTACATTTATTGTGTACTTTATTTCTATTATTATTATATCAGTTCCTCCTCAGATCATTAGGCATTAACTCTCAGAGGTTGGAACCCCTGGAGAAGACCCAGTCACCTTCCGTAATTTCACTTTGCTGTCCCTTGGATGTTGGTCTTGTTTATGGATGGAGACCACCATGGTTACCTCCCATCAAGAAACTAAAAAGGGAGGACTTTATCCTTTCTTCAAAGGAATTGAGCTGGAAGTTGCACGCATCAGTTTTCTTGCATTGTATTAGGCAGAAATCAGTCATATCACCATGTGTAACAGCAAAGGGAGCTAGGCAGTGAAGGGTGCTACATACCTAGCTAAAATTCCCATTACTGTGAAAAAAGAACATGGATTTGGGGAGACATCTAATCGTTTCTGCTGTGTGCACTCATCTCCTCATCATGAAACTTACCTACTCCATCTCCAAGTCTCATTCTTCTCATAATTCATTATATCTGTGTAATGTGAGGGCTGTTCTTTTTCTCAATCCCTGATATTACTTCTTACGTTTGGCACATCTGATCTTAAAGTCAATTTATCTGCCATCTGCTCCCCCCTCCCCCCTCCCCCGAAATACACATCCAATATACAGTGATAAATACGAGGCAAGGTAACACATACCAAAGAGAGAGGTAGAAGAGAAGCAGAATAAGACACTCCCATTTGGAAAAGGGCAAGATGGGAAACCTAATAGTCCCTTGAAAAGTTAAGTTAGTTATGTTGCTCAGTCGTGTCCGACTCTATGTGACCCCATGGACTGTAGCCCACCAGGCTCCTCTGTCCATGGGACTCTCCAGGCAAGAATACTGGAGTGGGTTGCCATTTCTTTCTCCAGGGGATCTTCCCGACCCAGGGATCGAAACCAGGTCTCCCACACTGTAGGCAGATGCTTTAACCTCTGAGCCACCAGGGAAGGCCAGTGGTGAAATCCTGTGTGTAGGAATCATGAAGATTTTTATCCTTGTAATAGAAAAGTTTCTTTGTTAGTCCTCTTGGCAAGCTTGTCCCTCTGCCTTGGAGGGAAATAATTTTTCTCCATAGTTCCTGACCTTGTCCTTTATGAAATTCTTTAATGTCTGTTATTCTCCATGTGTAGATCTAAAGTGAAAGTGAAGTCGCTCAGTCATGTCCGACTCTTTGCGACCCCATGGACTGTAACCTACCAGGCTCCTCCGTCCATGGGATTCTCCAGGCAGGAATACTGGAGTAGGTTGCCATTTCCTTCTCCAGGAGATCTTCCCAACCCAGGGATTGAACCCGGGTCTCCCGCATTGTAGGCAGATAGATGCTTTACCATTTGAGCCACCAGGGAAGTCTGGTCTAAAGTGGGCCTTAAAAAAGTGTACCTTTTGTAGGGATGAGATGGGATTCAAAGTTGACTTTCTGCTACTGCAGGTAAGACAGCCTAAAAGGTTGTCTTTGTGTTGAACAACTATCAGCTTTTATAGTCTGTGTGTGTGTGTGTGTGTGTGTGCACTCAGTTGCTCAGTCATATCTTGACTCTTTGAGATCCCATGGACTTGAGACTACCATCTATCTCTGTCCGTGGGATTTCTCAGGCAAGAATACTGGAGTGGGTTGCCATGCCCTTTTCCAGAGCATCTTCCCAACCCAGGGATGGAACTCAACGTCTCCAGCATTGGCAGGTGGATTCTTTACCGTTGAGCCAGTGTGTGTAGTACATCCCCTCAAAACCCTTACTGCATTTTCTGCCTATTTATACTGATTAATTTCAAGTGCAAGTAAACATAGCCAAACATTAATCAATTCAATTTTGTTTCCTAGATAAATAACTGGATTTTAATTGTTGGCCTTTGTGTTCAGCAAATCCCTCCGTTTCTGAATAAGGTCAGTTATCTTCAGGCTGACATGAGAAGGAAGTTCTCTTAATATCTTTCTGATTGCTGGGCTGAATCCCACTCACTGTTGAACTCGGAATCTCAGGTTCATATCAGTTTAAGCAATACCTTCTGAACCTCTTGTTTTAACTACGTGTGACTAGAATATAGAAGAATTAGGTTTAGAACCCAGTGTAGCCACACACTCACTAGACACTCAGCCAATTTAGGTTTCAAACTACAGGGGGGATGAGCAGTTCTGAATTCTTTTCCATATCCGCTTAAGACTTCCTTATTTACGCTGAGTTTATATCTTTTAAAAGCTGTTGTTGGAAGAATCAAAAAGGTAGCCATGCATAGTACCATTCATACTTTTTCCATTCACTTTTTCTCAAGCTGGAGGCTTAGTTATTACTTTTGAAGTACTAACTTTCAAGATGACAGTTCTATTAAACATTTTGCTTTGGCATAGCAAGAGTCAGCAAACTTATCATCTTGCTTTCTGTTCATCATCACTTATTGTTCAATCTCCAAGTCAGTACCACATATTGTAGGTTCGGATAGCATGTGTGTGCATGTTCAGTTGTGTCTGACCTTTTGTGATCCTGTGGACTGTAGCCTACCAGGCTCCTCTGTCCATGGGATTCTCAGGCAAAAACACTAGAGTGGGTTGTCATTTCTTCCTTCTGGGGATCTCCTAGACCCAGGGCTCAAACCCACATTTCCTGCATTGGCAGGTGGTTCTTTACTGTTTAGCCACCTGGAAAGCCCAGGTTCCCATAGGGCAGCTATCAGATTCTGTGTTAGTTAGGAAATGGGTTCAGCTGCTCTAACAATGACCCTAAATGACAAAGGCTTAATCAAAATAGAACCTTCCACCTTACAGCCTAGGCATACACAGCCTAGAGCTATGTTCCATTGTATTGGAGATCCAGGATACTTCTGTTTTGTTGCCCCACCATCCTTTGAACGTTGCTCTTGTCCACATGAGTCAAGATGATGATACACCACCACCACTTCTGCATTTCAGGCACTGGGAAGAGGGAAGAGGCACTGGGAAGAAAAAAAAAAAAGAGAGAAGGCCATCTCTTCTATTTAACTGGTCACATTAACCCAAACTTAACCATATGGCCACATCTAGCTGCAAAGAGGCTTGAAATATGCAGGGTATTCAGATAAAAATTTTATTAATAGCAAAATGTTTTTAAAGAAAAATGAAAGAATAGACTTTGGACTATTGTTAAAAATTTATGCCACAAAACATAGGATATGCATTTGGATCTTCAAGAACAAAACCAAAACCAAAACCAATCAACCAGTGAACAAAAAGCCTTTAGTACAATGCCCAGCATGGAACAACAGACTGGATCTAAATCAGGAAAGGAGTGTGTCAGTGCTGTATATTGTCACCCTGCTTCAGTTCAGTTCAGTTCAGTCACTCAGTCGTGTCTGACTCTTTGCAACCCCATGGACTGCGGGACACCAGGCCTCCCTGTCCATCACCAACTCCTAAAGTTTACCCAAACTCATGTCCATTGAGTTGGTGATGCCATCCAACCATCTCATCCTCCTTCATCCCCTTCTCCTCTGCCCTCAATCTTTCCCAGCATCAAGGTCTTTTCCAATGAGTCAGCTCTTCGCATCAGGTGGCCAAAGTATTGGGGTTTCAGCTTCAACATGAGTCCTTCCAGTGAACACCCAGGACTGATCTCCTTTAGGATGGACTGGTTGAATCTCCTTGCAGTCCAAGGGACTCTCAAGAGTCTTCTCCAACACCACAGTTGAAAAACATCAGTTCTTCTGTGCTCAGCTTTCTTTACAGTCAAACTCTCACATCCATACATGACTACTGGAAAAACCATAGCCTCGACTAGACGGACCTTTGTTGGCAAAGTAATGTCTTTGCTTTTTAAGTTGTCACCCAGCTTATTTAACTTATATGCAGAATACATCAGGTGAAGTGCCAGGCTGGATGAAGCACAAGCTAGAGTCAAGATTGCTGGGAGAAATATATATCGATAACCTCAGATACCCAGATGACACCACCCTTATGGCAGAAAGCAAAGAACTAAAGAGCCTCTTGATGAAAGTGAAAGAGAATGAAAAAGCTGGCTTAAAACTCAGCATTCAGAAAACTAAGATCATGGCACCTGGTCCCATCACTTCATGGCAAATAGATGGGGAAACAATGGAAATAGTGAGAGACTTTATTTTCTTGGGTTCCAAAATCACTGCAGACAGTGACTACAGCCATGAAATTAAAAGACACTTGCTCCTTATAAGAAAAGCTGTGACCAAACTAGACAGCATATTAAAAAGCAGAAACATTACTTTACCAACAAAGGTCCATTTAGTCAAAGCTATGGTTTTTCCAGTAGCCATGTATGGAGTAAGTTGGACTATAAAGAAAGTTGAGTACTGAAGAATTGACGTTTTTGAACTGTGGTGTTGGAGAAGACTCTTGAGAATCCATGGACTGCAAGGAGATCCAACCAGTCCATCCTTAAGGAAATCAATCCTGAATATTAATTGGGAGGACTGATGCTGCAGCTGAAACTCCAATACTTTGGCCCCCTGATGTGAAGAACCAACTCATTGCAAAAGATCCTGATGCTGGGAAAGATTGAAGGCAGGAGGAGATGGGGATGACAGAGGATGAGATGGTTGGATGGCATTACCAACTCAATGGACATGAGTTTGAGTAAGCTCTGGGAGTTGGTGATGGACAGGGAACCTGGCATGCTGCAGTCCATGGGATCGCAAAGAGTCGGGCATGACTGAGAGACTGAACTGAACTGAACAATACCCTAGACTCCAGTGTGGGAGGACTGCATGATATATAAATTTAAATGTCTTTTTAACAATTTAGGCTGTAGCTTGCCCTGTAAAGACTGCAGTAAATATGCTCATGTCTATTACATTTGAGATTATGTGCTGAAAATTTTATATCTTAAGATTTGTTGTTTCCCCTCATTAATATTTAACAAGGTTTGAAGTAGAGACTAGAAGCAAAATAGCATTGGGTGTCAAGCATTTCCACCAAAGTTCCCCTAATTGCAGAGAGAGAAAATGTGTAATACCCTCTCAAATTGGAAATTTCTTGGTGGGAGGCCTCAAGTTTTATCTGAAAAATTAGATTGTACATCATTTCATATACTCATTCTATAAATATGTTTGTTTTTTAACAAGAGTACATTGCTTTTTTATAAAGTTGCCACTCCGGGAAGACATACATCATTTTTTCTGTGTCCCTCATCTTAATGTGTACCTCTTGGGGTGTGAAATTGTTGAGAACTTAGGTAGTTGGATTTATAAAACTCACACTGTATGTTTATTTGCATTCATTGGCACCAAGTGATGCAATGAAAATAAAACTAATATGGCTACTGGTAGGAATCATTTTCAGTTCTATCTCCTTTCTTATCCCATTTCCCCTTCCCTGTATTCCCAGTGGATGCTTCCTTAGCCCATTGCTTTCACAGAGTTGATTCCTCATTCTTAAAGTGTCTAATCAAATATCACATTTTCTGAGAAAGAATTTTCTTGACCGTGGCAGAGAAACTCTAAGGTGACATTCAGTGATCCTTGCCTGCATCATTGGATCAACACTAAAGGGATGGTGTTCATGCCGTTCTGAAATCTCCTCTGCTTCAGTGTGGGCAGTATCTGTGACTTGCTTCTAATCAGTAGAATTTGTCAAGAGTGATGAGAAGTCACTCCCCTAATTGCATTATGTTATATAAGACTCAGCTTCAGACTGGAGCAGGAACTTTTTCTTGGTAGTTTTGAAGCAATAAGAAAATCATGTTGTAAGAGGGCTATACAGCCAGAACCTGACAGTGTAATGTGGGAGTTGAGAGCTCCTCATGTGGCAGCAGGGAAAAAAGAACCTTAGTCTTACCACTGCAAGCAAATAAATTTTTTCATCAACTTGAATGCACTTGGAAGAGAATCCTGAAACTCTAAGAATGCTGCCCAGCTGATGGTTTGATTTAAGCCTGATAAGACTTTGACCAGAGGTCTCAGCCTGAATTTCTCATCTATAGAAAATGTGAGATAATATATCTGGATTGTCTTAGGTGCTAAGTTAATAGAAATTTGATACATAGCAATAGAAAATGAATTTAGATATTAGGAATCCAGTGTTGTTTGAGGGGAAAAAAACCCCACATTCCACATCCTACCTTCCTTCCTCATGGTTGTGTCTGTCCATGTTTGGGGTAGCCTTGTCCAACAGTAGTGGAGTGGGGAATGCAATCCAAATTCAGGTTTATAAACTTCAACTTCTGTCAACTTGTGTTGAGCTTTCTTGTCTGAACTCATCCTGTGAACCACTGATTATACTGCTATAGTGTGAGGAAGCTTAACTGCAATGACTAGAGCCAAAGTTACTAGGAATGGCACTTTAGTAGAGTTCTGTCTAGTACATCTCTACATGTAATATAAGATTGCTATAAAATAATAGATCTAATAATCATTATTAGGCTTTATTTTAAATGAAAAACACTATTAGCTAAAAAGCAGGTTTCTGTTTTTGTATGTGAAGTATCGTTAGCTACATACAATATTGTATCGTTGGCATACAATAGTGTACTAGTTTCAGGTATAGAGCATACTGATTCAATATATGAATGCATTATAAAATGATCACTATGAGAAGCCTAGTTTGTTTGTCCTCAGACAAAGTTTTTATAGTTTGTTTGTCCTCAAACAAAGTTATTATAGTATTACTGACTTTTTTATGCTATATATCCTTGTGATTTATTTATTTTATAATTGTAAGTTTGTTCCTCTTAATACCCTTCATCTATTTTGCCCAGTCTCACTCTCCCTTCTGTCTGACAACTGCCAGTTTATTCCCTGTATCTGTGAATGTCTTTTCATTTTGTTTTCTTTGTTTAGATACCGCATGTATGTGAGATCATATGAAATTTATCCTTTTCTGTCCAATTTATTTCACTTAGCATAATGCCCTCTAGATCCATCCATGTTGTTGCAGATGGCAAGATTTTATTCTTCTTTATGAGTAAAGAAAAATTTTTTTTTCCTTTAGGTGATTTCTAGTCACATTCCATTGTGTCTGGAAAAGACACTTGATATGATTTCAGTCTTCTTAAATTTATTGAGACTTGTTTTGTGGCCTAGCGTGAGATCTATCCTGGATAATGCTCAATATGCTCTTGAAAATGTATTCTGCTGTTTTTGGATGAAATATTTTTTGTATATCTATTAATTCCCAGGCTAATCTAATGTGAAGTTTAAGGCCTATGTTTCCTTGTTGATTTTCTGTCTGGGTGAACTGTCCATTGATGTGAGTGGGGTGCTAAAGTCCCCTACTTTTATTGTGTTACTGTGAATTTCCACTTTATACTTGTTAACATTTGTTGTATGTATTTAGGTGCTCCTATATTGAGTGCATACGTATTTGTAATTGTTATATCTTCTAGTTGGATTGATACCTTTATTTTATAATATCTTTGCCTCTTAAAGTCTGATATCAGTATTGCTACCTTCACTTTCTTTTGATTTCCATTTGTATGGTATACCTTTCTCTATCCCCTTACTTTCAGTTTCTGTGTGCCTGTAGATCTGAAGTGAGTCTTTTGTAGGCAGCATATAATAGGTCTTTTTAAAAAAATCAAGTTAGCCATTCTGTCTCTTGATTGGAGCATTGAGTCCACTGACATATAAAGTAATTATTACTAGATATGTACTTATTGCCACTTTTAAACTTGTCTTCTGGTTATTTTTGTGTAATCCTCTGTTCATTTCCCCTTCTCTTGCTCTTTTCCCCTGTGATTTGATGGCTACCTTTAGAGTTTTATTTAGATTTTTTTCTCTTTATTTTTGTGTATCTTTATAGGTTTTTAATTTGTGGTTATCCTATATATTGCAACCTATGTATATAGTTGTCTATTTTAAGTTGATAATCTCTTAGTTTGACACATTATAACAGGTCTTCATTTTTACTATCCCCTACCCTTTTCAGCATTTTATGTTTTTGGCATTATATTTTATATCTTTTTGTTTTGTGAATCCCTTAACTACTGATTGTAGGCATTAATGGTTTTACTTTTAAAGGTAGTACTTTTTACTTCTTTTGTCTTTTAGCCTTCCTACTAGCTTTATGGTTGCCTTTACCATTAGATTTTTCCTTTCATAACTGCCTTATTTCTAGTTGTGACTTTTTCTACTTAGAGAAGTTTCTTTAATATTTCTTATGAAACCAGTTTATTGGTGACACAGGCTTACACTTTTGCTTGTCTGTAAAATCTTTATCTTCAATTTTGAATGATAATCTTGTTGGATAGAATAGTCTTATAATCTTGGTTGTATGTTTTTTTCTTTCATCACTTTGAATATATTGGGTCATTCTCTCCTGGCCTTCAAAATTTCTGCTGAAAATTCAAGTATCTTATAGGAGTTTCCTTGTTTATAATGACTTGCTTTTTCTTGTTGCCTTGCAGATTCTCTGTTTATCTTTAATTTTTGCCATTTACTTGTATCTTGGTGTGGACCTCTTTGGGTCCGTCTTGTTTAGGGCTCCATGCTTCCTGGACCTGAATGTATGTTTCTTTTCCCAAGTCAGGAAAGTTTTCACCTATTATTTCTTCAAATAGGTTCTCTACCCCTTTGTCTTTCTTCTCCTTCTGGGACCTTAATGATGAAAATGTTAGTATTCTTGATGTTGTCACAGAGGTTCCTTAAATTGTCACTCATTTTTTAAAGTCCCCTTCTTTACCCTTTCAGCTTGGCTGATTTTCACTACTTTGTCTTCAAGATTGCTAATCTAGTGTGTGTGTGTGTGTGTGTGTGTGTGTGTGTTTTAAGAATCAAATGGGAGACATTTCTTTCCCTACATTTTAATATTACATTTCAATATGTAATGTAATAGATTTAATAAGGAACCTCTAGCACAACCACACTTAATGACATTCTTAATCCAGTGATTTTCTTGAAAATAGGCAAATAATTTAAATGTTGACCAATTCGGAAACTACTTGGTATGCCAAGGTCATGTAACATGCTGTTGTTTCCCACTAGTGTATTTTTCACTTCAGTTATTATATTCATCAGCTCTGATTGCTTCTTTTTTATATTTTCTAACTCTTTGTTGAAATTCTCACTGTGATCATCTGTTTCACCTTTTCTTCTCTCTAATTCAGTGATCATCTTTATGATCATTATCTTGAACTCTTTCTCAGGTGAATTGCTTATCTCTATTTTGTTTAGTTCTTTTTCTGAGAACCTATCTTGTTCCTTCATTTTAACATATTCTTCTGCATTCTCACTTTTTTCTATTTTCTGTAAGTTTTTTCTGTGTATTAAGCAGGTTGGTTATGTTGCCTGAGCTAGGACAAGTATATGTGCTGTGCTTTAAGTATTTTAATTGCAAATCTATGTGTCTGAGCATATATTTGGGTGCTCCTAAGTAAGAAAAAAACTTGAGTCAGCTGGACCACAGAGAGATGAGGCAATAGGATACATAGCTAATCATACAGGTTAGGGTAAGATTTCTGAGCAATTTTAAAAAGTGATTCATCATTAATGTATTAAAAAGTATGTCCTTCTCACCATCTCTGTTATTCACAGAAGTGTATACTTCCTGATCCCTGGTACACACTGCTGTCCTTTATTGTTCCTAGGCTTTTTTCAAAATTAATCTCTTTAGTGGCATTACTGAGGTGTGCTTCTTTCATGAATGTCTTGAAGAAATATGCTTCTTCCCATCAGCCATCATTGTAATTAAAGATCCACTTAGGGGAAGATTGTTGTGGATTTATGTTACTTATGATTAAGGCAGTGCCTGTTCTTTTAGGAAAATAGATCATCAAGGCCACAAATGTTGTAAGTTCCTCTTGTGTGTCAGAATGTCTCTTCTAGAATAGATGGTAGAGGGTTAAAGTAATGAAAATTCTTGGTGGTGTCTACTAACTAGAATGAACTAGGAGAGAATCAAACAAGGGACAAAAAGTTCAGTCACTTAGTTGTGGTGACACAATGCCCTAACTTTTAAGAAATAGAACAGAGGAAATTAGTAGGATATAATTCACATTAAGATATCACATTGAACACTAATAAGTATTGTTCACTAATAATGATCATCTACTGACAAATTTAAAAAAGGCAAAAGATCTGTTCAGGGAACAGATTTATTGGTATCCTGTAAGAAGAACGAAGGTGTTCACAAGGTGCCAAGTGGGCTAGTTACAGAGAGCTGCAAGTAAAAGAACCACACACAATGGGTATCAGGTCAGATTATTGAGTAAACTAGACAACTACCAAAATCACATGGGGATGAGATCAGAATAACTCAAGCAGAAAAAGAAGAGACAGTGTATAAAGACATTTAGGTAACGGAAAATTTTGTCATGATTATGAAACAGTAGATTAGGGACTATGGCGTTTTCTAACAGGACAATAGATTAACAATGGCCGACGGCAAAAAGGATGACATTTTGTGTGTTATTCCTTTTCTATTTGTAGGGAAAAATGAGAATAACTTGACCCACTTGCTGCAACTAAGATCCAATGCTGCTGAATAAATAAAATAAAAATTTAAAAAAGACCTGTACAGAGTCTGGGATTTTATCCTATTTACAAGTAAACAAGCTAGTCTTTTCACTGCTTCATATGTCATGGCGGAAGACACAGGATTCCTGAGTTGGAGGCAAAGAATTTTTATTATTTCACAACACACTAAGCATCATAAGTTTCCTGGTGGTTGGAACTGATTCTGCATCCCTGAACCCCTAATCCAAAAGAGGCAATGCAGGTAGACCTATTACATGAATGCTGTGTAAACAGTGGGATATCAAGAAACAGCAACCTTCTCATCACAAGGAAAAAGCATATATTTTCTCTTTCTTTAATATCTGTATCTTTAGTACCTATATGAGATGATAAAAGTTCACAGAACTATTGTGGTAAGCATTTCATAATGTATGTAAGTCAAATCATTGTATTGTATACCTGAAATTTATATACAGTGTGTGTGTGTGTTCAGTTGTGTCCAACTCTTTGCAACTCCATGGACTGTAGCCCGCCAGGTTCCTCTGTCCATGGGCTTTTCCAGGAAAGGCTACTGGAGTGGGTTGCCATTTCCTCCTCTAGGGGATCTTTCCAACCTAGGGACTGAATTTGCATCTTTTGCGTCTTCTGCATTGACAGGCAGATTCTTTACCATTAGCACCACCTGGGAAACCCTCAAATACAATGCTGTATGTCAGTTATTCTGCTTCCCAGGTGGCACTAGTGGTAAAGAACCTGCCTACCAATTCAGGAGGCATAAGAGACACAGGTTCGATCCCTGGGTCCAAAAGATCCCCTGGAGAA
Organism: Odocoileus virginianus; assembly: GCF_023699985.2. Taxonomy (NCBI): domain Eukaryota; kingdom Metazoa; phylum Chordata; class Mammalia; order Artiodactyla; family Cervidae; genus Odocoileus; species Odocoileus virginianus. Next base: position 38,551,045 of record NC_069697.1, read on the forward strand.
GGGTATGGCAACTCCCTCTGGTATTCTTGCCTGGAGAATCCCATGGACAGAGGAGCTTGGCCGGCTGCAGTCCATAAGGTCACAAAGAGTTGAACATGACTGAAGCAACTTGCATGCACATACGTGTCAATTATATCTCACTGAAATAGGAAGGAAAAGAAACACTGAACTTGGGGATTCACTGTTTTTAATTTTTATTCATTGTTTCCATTGTTTCGCCAAAGCAAGCCAACTCTTTGTCAGGAGGAGGACATTATCCCTAAAGGTTGCTTGCTGCAAATGCAGCCTTGAGAAGTGATCCATGAGAAGAGCTGCCAGAATTTTGCATTCTTGGCATATTGAGCAAGAATTTGCAGGGATTCAAGAGGGAGGGGACATATGTATACTTACGACTGATTTATGTTGTTGTATGGCAGAAACCAGCACAACATTGTAAAGCATCTATCCTCCAATTAAAAATTAAAAAAAAAGAACGTGTAGGTATGCTAAGGTCTCATGGTAGGAGGCTTCTTCCAAGAATATGTGGCAGAATTAGACCTTAAATATTACTGGGCTTCCCTGGTGGCTTGGATGGTAAAGAATCTGCCTGCAACATGGGAGACCCAGGTTTGATCCCTGGGTCAGAAAGATCCCCTGGAGAAAGGAGAGGCTACCCACTCCTTTATTCTTGCCTGGAGAATTCCGTGGGCAGAGGAGCCTGGCAGGCTACAATCCACTTGGCCACAAAAAAATCAAATGTGACTGAGCACATTGTGTCCAATTCTGCCAAATATGCTTGTCCTATTTTTCTGTTTTATCTAGGACATCTTGAACTAGTCCTCTTAGCTTATTTGATAAATCCAGTTATGATTATTATTTAGGCAGAGAACAGAAAACAAGGCCCAATTTAAGGAAACTTAACTGGTCTTATTCTCAGATTCTCTTCAAGTCTTCACTAGATACTGTCACTGCAAAGAGCCATCATAATGTTTTTATGAAGGAAGTTCTTTGTCCCTATGGTCACAGTAGTAATTGCTATAAAAACTGGAGAGAATAATAGGAACTGTAAAGAATATGGAATGAGTAATGTGACTAATGGTGGATATAAGGTGTGGCAGAAGAAAAAGGTTGTTTGTTGATACCTTTTAAAGTCAGCATTTTGCTTTTCTTAAGGGAATAATTAAAATAGAACTTGAATTTAGAACTTTAGGAGTATTAAGTACAGGCTCCTATATTCATCTTATAGACTAGAAAATTAAGAAATAAATTTGTTAAATAATTGCTCAAGATCAAGTTTCTAGTAAGAGAGTAGAGTGATGGGGGAAAAGTTAAGTTACTGTGATAATCACATACCCAGTATTGGAATATTCCTCCCCCGTAACTAGAGCAGTTTGTAGGAGTCAGTCAATCAACATCTGTTGAATTAATTTAATTATTGAATAAGATATATTCTCAGTTCTCAAATAATTCATTTGCTAGTGATCAATAAGAATTCAGTTTGATACCTTTTATTCTAAAATCTTTTCCCAGTTGGCTCAGTGGTAAAGAACTCACCTGCCAACACAGAAGACACTGGGGATGCGGATTCAATCCCTGGGTTGGCAAGATGCCCTGGAGAAGAGAACAGCAGCCCACTCCAGTATTCTTGCCTGGAGAATCCCATGGACAGAGGAGCCTGGCAGGCTACAGCCCATAGGGTTGCAAAGAGTCGGAGACGACTGAAGCAACTTGTCACATTCTAAAATCTTGTATAAACTGAATAGATTAATCAAGTTTGGGAGGAAAGGGAAAACTTTATAAATGTACTGATATTTGAGTTAAGTCTTTAAGAATTGCAAAGAAGTTGCTATGCAGAGACATAGAGATCCAGCATTCTAGGTAGAGAGAAAAGCATGTAGGTTGGCACAGTGAATGAAAGTATGTAGTTAGTTGATCAAAAAATGATCAGCGATTTGATGTCGCTTAGTAATGTAACTAGATTTGAGAGTGGAATTGTGGGCAGAATTCAGATTAGGAAAATCTTAGAATAGATACCATGCTAAATAATTGGGACACTTTAGTGGCAGGGAAAACACTGATATTTTAAGGCAACTTGGTATATGAAATACAAGAGGAAAAGATAAGTTCAGAAAGAATGTCAACAAAGCCAACTGCTGAGAAATATAGTGTTTGTAGGGAGCAGAAAACGCCACCCTGTTATATGCCAATTTGACACAAGCATTGTTTTGGATTGAAGGCAATTAAAAGAAACAGATATTTGCCAAAAAGCAGGACATAGCTTTTAAAAGGTTTTCTCCCTCTGTTCTGCTCCAAGAAGGACAGAAGTTAATTATCAGAGACAGCACCAAAGGATCCTACATAATAAAGTTTACTTAATTAGCCTTTATCTTCCACTAGTTCCTACGCATATTTATATTCTGCCAGTTTACTGTTCAAGAAACTCAAAGTCCTTTTTCTTTTTGTTAAGATGCTATATAAATTCAAGTTGCAACTACTCTTTGATTTACTCATCACTGAATATTCCCATGTATATGCACAATACAAAAGTTAATAAACTTGTTTGTTTTTATTTTGTTAATCTGTCTTGTCAAAAGGGTCCTAGTCAGGAGAATCTAGAAGGGTAGAGGAAAAAAGATTTTTCTTCTACTGGTTGTGAATAGGATCAAATGTGTCAGGTAAAATGAAGACTAAAAAGGATCCATTGTATTTGGAAATAAAAAGGTCATTGGTGCCTTCTGTCTAAGCAGTTTAAATAAAGTGTGAGAACAGAAACTAAAAAGCTGCTATATGCTGATGGAGAGATTCAGAACATGGATACATTTGTTAATGTCCTTTTATCTTAAAACTGAATAATTGACAGCTTGTATCATATTTTGTTTCAAACCTTTAACCTTCAAAAACTAGTTATAACAAATTACATTTATTTCTGTATGGCTCTCCATGGATTTTCCCCTTTCACATCCCATCCTATTGGTCAATAGCCCACAAAGGATAAAAGGTTCCATACCTCATGCTAAGAAACAGAGCATATTCTCTAGTGAAACTGTCACTATTTTCCATAATGGCCCCACTTTGCCTATATTCATATCCACTGTAACATTTGAAAAAAATCCATCTCCATTAGCAAAGTACTGTTTTAGATAGAACCCACATTGTTGTTGGCTTTTTAAATATTGCTGTGTAGTATTAGAATATCTTAAATATTTATGACATAAGTTTTATGCATAATTGTTTTTCTTTAAGAAGCAGTTTCAAATATTAATATATCTAGCTGTTTGATTACAAACATTTAAAAAAGCCTGCAAGGGATCCTCTACGACCCACATCCCAGAATTTTAGAAACAAAAGCAAAAATAAACAAATGGGACCTAATGAAACTTAAAAGCTTTTGCACAACAATGGAAACTATAAGCAAGGTGAAAAGACAGCCCTCAGATTGGGAGAAAATAATAGCAAACGAAGCAACAGACAAAGGATTCATCTCAAAAATATACAAGCAACTCCTCCATCTCAACTCCAGAAAAATAAATGACCCAATCAAAAAATGGGCCAAAGAACTAAACAGACATTTCTCCAAGGAAGACATACAGATGGCAAAAAAACACATGAAAAGATGCTCACCATCACTCATTATCAGAGAAATGCAAATCAAAACCACAATGAGGTACCATTACACGCCAGTCAGGATGGCTGCTATCCAAAAGTCTACAAGCAATAAATGCTGGAGAGGGTGTGGAGAAAAGGGAACCCTCTTACACTGTTGGTGGGAATGCAAATTAGTACAGCCACTATGGAAAACAGTGTGGAGATTTCTTTAAAAGCTGGAAATAGAACTGCCATATGACCCAGCAATCCCACTTCTGGGCATACACACTGAAGAAACCAGATCTGAAAGAGCCACGTGCACCCCAATGTTCATCACAGCACTGTTTATAATAGCCAGGACATGGAAGCAACCTAGATGCCCATCAGCAGACGAATGGATGAGGAAGCTGTGGTACATATACACCATGGAATATTACTCAGCCATTAAAAAGAATTCATTTGAATCAGTTCTAATGAGATGGATGAAACTGGAGCCCATTATACAGAGTGAAGTAAGCCAGAAAGATAAAGACCATTACAGTATACTAACACATATATATGGACTTTAGAAAGATGGTAACGATAACCCTATATGCAAAACAGAAAAAGAGACTCAGATGTATGGAACAGACTTGTGGACTCTGGGAGAAGGCGAGGGTGGGATGATTCAGGAGAACAGCATTGAAACATGTATATTATCTAGGGTGAAACAGATCACCAGCCCAGGTTGGGTGCATGAGACAAGTGCTCGGGCCTGGTGCACTGGGAAGACCCAGAGGGATCGGGTGGAGAGGGAGGTGGGAGAGGGGACCGGGATGGGGAATACATGTAAATCCATGGCTAATTCATTTCAATGTATGACAAAAACCATTGCAATGATGTAATGTAATTAGCCTCCAACTAATAAAAATAAATGGAAAAAATAAATAAATAAAAAATAAAAGAAGAAAAAAAAAAAAAGCCTGGAAGGCTTTTTGTTATTTCTTAGTGTTGGGATTAGATGAGTATGTTTAATATTCTTATTTTTATATAAAAAAACAAAGAAAGAAGGTATTTCAAAATATGTAAAGTAATAAATATCAGATTTTAGTTTTAGTCTTATTTTTCCCAGAAGGGTGGTATATTTTATCTCTATATAACATCAAATTATAGTTTTTAAATGGAAGCTTATTGCTATGTAAATTTCAGACTCTACATTATTAAAGTAGGTTAATTGGTTTGGGTTAAGACTATCTGAGAATTCCTGACCTGAGTATAAATTTAGGGATTTGGAGCGTTTGTAATCTGAATTTTCAAAAGGGAATTGAGAAGGTGAATATATCTCTGAACTTTGAAGTGTAGTCAGCTTCCAATTATCTGCTTGTGCCAGAGACCATCCCCTCCTAGGTGGGAATTTCTCATACTGCTTGGAAGCTGCCGTTGCCTGTTTTGGGTAGAAAAGGGTTCCACCCATCTTTTTGGTTTTTAAAGCCACTCTCCCCACCCATGCAGATGGTATGATTGCATATCATCCATCTTTCAGATGCACTCCTCCTTTCTATTAGCAAGGATAATAAGCAGGTGAGTAGAGGTTAGGTAAATTCTGAGTGACACTGGCATTCTAAAATTGGCTGTAGTATCTACAATTCAAATAGTGCTTATTCTTTATGTTGAAACTAAATTAAAATTATTTTAATAGCCAAATAAGATGGCCTGTGGTTATAGTCATTTACTTAAAATTAATGAGGCACTGATTTCAAACAGTAGCCTAGTGCTCATTTTCATTTAGTTGTTTTTATGTTTATCTGTTTTATTACTTGGAGTTTATTAAATTTCACAGTGCAGCTATAAATCAGGGAGAGAGCAGAACTTTGGAATAAATGGGGTAGCTCTCAGGAGACACAGCCTTGGCTCAGATATGACTTTATGGTGGAATGCAGAATTAGGTGAGTGCTTCTGAGAGAAGTGAAATCTAAACAGAGATCGAAAACAAGATATTCAGGCTGGAAAAGGAGTTGGAAATTGAGAAGGAAGAATGTCCAGGAGAGAAAATCATATTTGAAAGCATAGATGCTAGAGAAAGCATAATTTGTTAGTGAAACCAGCTAAAAATAAACCATCACCACAACTACCGTCACTAACCAAAGTCCTTTGATGGGAAGATGAACCATGGCAAGAGGAGACTGCAGAATGATTTAAGGGTATACTAGAGAGTCTTTGGGCTTCCCAGATGGGGCTAGTGGTAAAAGAACCCACCTGCAAATGCAGGAGACATAAGAGATGGGGGTTCGATCCCTGGGTCTGGAAGATCCCCTGGAGGAGGACATGGCATGCCACTCCATTATTCTTGCCTGGAGAATCCCATGGACAGAGTAGCCTGGTGGGCTATAGTCCATAGCATTGCAAAAGTCAGACACAACTGAAGCAACTTAGCACACACACAAAGAGTTTTAGGCAAGGCAGTGATCAACCATATTTTACAAATATCATATCAACTTCATATTTTGCAAATATATCAACTTCATATTTTATAAATATCCATACCAATCTGGAACAGATTGATAGGGGGCAGAATTTGACACAGGCTCTCTGGTGAGAAGACTTTTTGCAATAATCCAAGTAAGAGATAATGGTGGCTTGATTAGGGTGATTTGATGAGGAAGGGAAGAAAATGGATGAGCTATTTCTGAGATAATTAATAGTCCTTAGAGATAGGTTAGATAGGTGGAGTAGGGAATAGGGAGTAATTGAAGTTGACTTTTCTAATGGGCCAACAGATAGGATGGTGAATCTTCCAAGGAGGATGGGGGATTTGTTTTTCTCCCTTTGACTCTCCTGAGGAGGATGGTATTTATCATTTTTATCCCCATGAATGAATGAAGTGAGACAGGAGAAGGGGAGTTTGGAAACAAGGGAATATTAACTTTGAGAAAGACAACTCATCAAGAAAATGTGGAACCAGAAAGCCAAAGCTGCTTACTACAATGGGCTGTCTTTATAGTCCATGGATATAGTTTCTTGTAAGAAACATTTGTTTTATTTCTTATAATAGTATATAAATATTATTCCTCAAGTTCTTCAGACAAATAGTGTTAGATCTGAAAGGAATCTTAGAAATGATAGTTTCTGTCAACTGGTGAGGAAATTGGAGCTCCAAGAGAAGACCACATGATACTTATAGAGTAAGAGAAGTGTTAGAATCCAAGTCTCCTAAAGACCACTTCATTACTCTTTCCATAGTACCTAGCCAGCTCCCCATTGATTATTGCATGCTATTAAAATAAATCATTGAAGTGGAAGACTTTATGGAAGAAAAATATCATTATTACAGAAGAAAGGAAAATTGCATAAATAAATAGCATTCTTTACTTAACATTTTTTTGCTAGTACAGAATTCTGTTTAAGGTAACCAGGGTTACAGAAATTCAGTCCCTTCTCAGTATTGCCAAGGATTAAAACTCAGGTGATCTGGACTTAGGCTTGGCTTTATTTGTAACAAATAGATGAACTCACTCCACTTCTATAGATCTCTATTTCTGTATCTCAGAAAATGAGATTTCTTTAAAATCCTTTCTATTTTCTGTCTGTATCATTTTATATTTTCTATTACTGGTTGTCTTTACTTTCTTCTTTAAATTGCTTCTTTTTCTCCATGGCAAATAGGAACCTCTTAAAAACCCAAGTAGAATAAATTAGTGACATGTATGTCCTGATGGTCCTGTTTATGGAGTGAATAAAACAGGGCCAGATTTTGTTTCTGTTAGTAACATATCTCCATATTTACTTTCCTTCTTTGACAAATAGGCCTTGAAATCAGGATGCTAATGCATAAGAGGAAGGTCCTAGAATCTGAAGTATGAGAGTTGGGTGTAGATCAAGTATAATGCTGTGATGTAAATGATGATTCAGTAGTTTTGGAGAGAAAATATTTAGAACATTTTTGTGTTTTTATTTTTAAATTCTTTCTTTTCAAAATTCTGCTTTTGTGTATATCATATGACAAATCAATATGGTACATGCATATATTTATAAGTGAATATACAATGTGGGATTATATATTCTGAAATTATGCTTAAATATGTTAAGCTAACAGAAGGTTATGGTCAAATAAGTTTTGGAACCATTAGTGAAGAGTTTGCAAAAAATGGTAAGTCACAGGTATCAAAATAAATGCTATGTTCTTAATTTCTCATTTTTGGATATCATCCTCTCTGGAAACAAAGAAAAGAAGTCTAAAATGAAGATAGCAATAAATAATGTTTTGGTAGTTGAACTTACTTAACTGAGTCTTCTTACTTCTTACAGAGTTGAGAAAAGATATTCTCTCACAAAAGTATTTAATTTTAAGATTAATTTTACTCTTAGCCATGATTTTTTTGGATTAAGTAACTCATATTGAAATTAGCTCAGTATTGTTTAACTTAAACTTTTCAGCTCAAGGTGTAAATACTAGATTGCCTTTGTGATTAAAAAAGATTTGGCTAGGATTTTCAAAATCCTACTTCTTCAGTTTTTTTTCCATTTATTGTATCTTATTTCTTCCTGTTTTTTCCCTCACAGAATAAGACCACAGCTTGCCAAAGAAAGGATTGAAGGATGCCATATTTGTACATCTGTAACGCCTGGAGAGCCTCAAGTCTTCCTAGGCAAGGATAAAGCTTTCACTTTTGATTATGTGTTTGACATTGACTCCCAGCAAGAGCAGATCTACACTCAGTGTATAGAAAAACTAATTGACGGCTGTTTTGAAGGATATAATGCTACAGTTTTTGCTTATGGACAAGTAAGTATCAAATTACTTTCATAGACACTGTAACTTTTCAGAAGTGTTGGTTCAGTTCCACTTTCATTTTTGTTGCTTGAGATTATGTTATGAAGATCAAGCATCCATTTTTCTCCATTCTTTTATTCAGACTGGAGCTGGCAAAACATACACAATGGGAACAGGATTTGATGTTAACATCATTGAGGAAGAACAGGGTATAATTTCTCGTGCTGTTAAACATCTTTTCAAGAGTATTGAAGAAAAAAAACACACTTCCATTAAAAACGGACTTCCTCCTCCAGATTTTAAAGTGAATGCCCAGTTCTTAGAGGTAATGGTTTAACTGTGTCATTAGTTTCCTTTAAGTCTTGTACTTAAGACCGTAGCCCTATGACTTTATAGTCCAGCTTCCATTTTAGTGCTTGGCATATGGTGTTCAATAAATGTTGTTTGAGTAAATTAACATAGGCACTAATAACAAGAGATAATAGGTAATAAGTATTCCTTACTTATTGGCATTTAAGATTATAGATGTTTGACCAGCATAACAATTAATATTGTTTATTTCAGAGTTTTTTTTCTTTTCTGAGAATTACTTTTGTAATGTAGTTAGGTTCACAAAGTGCTGGGAATTCAGTAACTAAGACCAAAAGGGAGGGAGAGAATATGAGGAATAATACAATTGATGCTGCAGCACTAGTCTGGCTGCAGAAGCTGGTATTACTACAAGGATATACAGGTACTTTAATGCAGTATCTAAAGATTAGGGCAGGTTTAGATTAATTTAGGGCAGTCTAGGCTGGTAGGAAGGTCATGCTAGTAAGAAGACATTTAAGATTTGAGCAGTATTGCAATTGGGTGGACAGTACCATTATAATTCTGTATGCTTGGTCCAACGAGCATTCTAGTCTAATTGTAGTCTAGATCACCTAAGCAAATCACTTTGATAATTGATGAAACATTTTATTCAGCATTATATAGCACAAAATAGAAAACAATTCAAATTAACATCAGTTATCTTCCTGCTAGTTTTAATGGACATTCCAATTTAATAAAAACCAAGAAGAATATAATTATGTGTTTCTACCAAAAGAAAGGTAACTAATGACGGAAAAAGAAAAGAAACTTTTTTTATCTTCCCTTTCACCCTGTAAGTGTTATTAGGCATTATGACTCTAAGCATATTGATAGAAAAATTGGTGTATACATCCTCTTATAAGGTGGTAGCACAATCTCATCAGAGTCTATTGATATATTGCTCATCTTGCAAAAATACTAAGTATTAATTTTTAGATATACTAAGAAGGGTTGTAGGGCCAAAGAAAACATACTTTTAGTTCAAACACTAAAAATTCTTAAAACCTTCCCTAAACTTTCAAGCTTAGGATTTGTCTACATTTGATACATATTTTTCTATAATTTACTTGTATTTATAAATATTTATCTCTTGCAGAGGGTTAGTGGATCATTTTAGCTAGTCCGTAACTCATTAATCATGATTAAGTCTTTTACTCTTCTTACCCTTGTAAAGAAATCTGGCATTTATTTTTATTTGTGGTCATTTTTTTGTGTTATTTTGAATAAATATGTCATTTAGAAGAATTTTTAAGGTATATTTCAAAGATAACATGCAATATGTGTTATTACAGCCGTGAGGTGATTATGACTAATGTTAAACTTCTTTTAATAGCTATATAATGAAGAGGTTCTTGACTTATTTGATACTACTCGTGATATTGATGCAAAAACTAAAAAATCAAATATAAGGATTCATGAAGATTCAGCTGGAGGAATTTATACTGTGGGCGTCACAACACGTACAGTGAATACCGAATCCGAGGTGACATTTATGTTATAGTTAAAATAGAGCATGTTTGGGGAATTCCCTGGTGGTGCAAGTGTTAGGGCTCTGTACTCCCAGTGCAGAAGGCACTTCCATCCTTGCAAGCTTCAAGGCATGGCCAAAGGAAAAAAATAGAGCGCATTTGGCTTTATTTAATAGCTTTGCTGCTCACAATATGAAATTTGTATCCTAAAGAGTAGCAGTGAGGTAAAATTTTATCTTCTTCGTCATTTTTTCCAGGATTTTATTATTAAAAATGTCATAATTGTGATAAAGTCAGTGCATTTATCATAACATCTAAAGAATGTAAAGCCTTGTGTGTATAGTTTTCTTTCACACCTAGAAAAAGAGGATTAGATAATTTAAAGTGAAGGATGAGACCACAGCCCTTTGCGCTTTTTGCTATAACACGTGGAGGCTGTGGGGCTTCCCTGGGGGCTCAGTGGTAAAGAATCTGCCTGCAATGCAAGAGACGCAGATTCAGTCCCTGGGAAATTCCATGGACAGAGGAGCAGCCTGGCAGGCTACAGTTCATGGTTGCAATAGAGTCAGACATGACAGTGACTAAACAGCAACATCGTGCAGTCCTGTATGTGGCTCCTAAAGAAAGACTGTTGAGAAAACTCACCCTGGGGAGTTCTGTGGCAGTCCAGTGCTTTGGATTCAGTGCTTTCAGTACCTGGGTCCTGAGTTCAATTCCCGGTGGGGGACAAAGATCTGCAAGTCACTTAGAGTGGTCCCCAAAAAAAGTTACAAATAAGAAAATACAGAAGAGCCTGAGTAATTCCAGTTATTGCTTAGTTTGTTCCAAAGTGTCCTACTGTAATAGTTTTGAAATAGAAGCTGCGGACATCAACAAATGACAAACAATGGAATCTCAGTGTTTTCTCCTATTTACAGAAACAAACACTATTATACTTTCTGGTCAAAAAGTGCCTGTAAATAAAATAATAAGACAATCTACCTCTTGTACATCTTTTAATACGATGAATTTTAACCAGTAGCTCAGACTTATGATTGTGTAGATTTAGTTTAAGCATTGTTCAAGTAAAACCCCTCTTTCTTTCCCTTTTCTAGATGATGCAGTGTTTGAAGCTGGGTGCTTTATCTCGGACAACTGCTAGTACCCAAATGAATGTTCAGAGCTCTCGTTCACATGCCATTTTTACCATTCACTTGTGTCAAACCAGAATGTGTCCTCAAATAGATGCTGTGAGTTAGTTCTAATGTCTTAAACTTTCAGATTTAATTTCTATAAAATCACATGAGTATCAAAGAGAATATTTGTGTCAAATTTAGTTTGTTTAATCATTCCTTTTCCTAATGAGATGTCCCTGGATTTATTTAAGCGAAAGCTGGCCAGCCATATAAAATTTTGAAATTAAAAATTGACTATATGTCTCTAGTAGCCAGAAAGTATGGTGATGGATTAATTACTTGAAACCCTTTGCTTTTGAGGGCTGTATGCTACAAATTTCTCTTCAATATAAGCAAAGCCTTAGTTGATAGCTTTCTTTGATCTAACTTTGTCTAAGGTTCTAGTTGCAACAGGCATTTTATGCTTATATTTATTTGACTACAGGCCTATACTTGTCTATGTGAAAAATGAAGGCAAGATGGGGTTGAAGGATAGATATTTAGTGTCACATTAATAAGGTATTTTCAATTATTTTCCTCAATTACAGGAAAGTGCAACTGATAATAAAGTGATTTCTGAATCATCACAGATGAATGAATTTGAAACTCTGACTGCAAAGTTCCATTTTGTTGATCTGGCAGGTTCAGAAAGACTGAAACGTACTGGAGCTACAGGCGAGAGAGCAAAAGAAGGCATTTCCATCAACTGTGGACTAGTAAGACTAAGACTTTGTGCTGGGAATATATCAGGGTTATTTTATTATCCTTTTCCATTTTATAATATATAATACCCAAGTAGAAATCCTTCATACACTGAGCTGAGAAATGAAAATTGCTGTAAACTTATGAGTAATGCATTGAATTTTGATGTCAGGCTGTCAACTTTTTTCTCCTTTTCACATTGTAAGTTTTCTTCAAGTGTAAAAAATTAGTTGGATTAAGTTTTATGATGTGTGCATAAGATATGTATATATATATAATAGAAATGATTTTTAAATTCTCAAATTTAAAAATATACTCTTAATATTAAATATTATATGGGATGACCTTTAAAGTAGTTTTATGCTAACATTTTTATGACAGACTTTATTTTGGAAATTATAATAACATGTTATTTAATAATGATTATTTCAAAATGATAACTTTTCTCATTTTAGGAATTAACTTTAATACCCTGCCATCTAGTGGTGTTTTTGATTGATTGGAAAGCATCTTGTGTTGGAGTTAGCCTAAAGTTCCTATTATCTGAAAGAAAATGTTCTGAACCAAATTTTTATGTAATAAATCTTTTTTTCTTATTGATTTCATTATAAAAGTGGTTCTTTGTTCCTGCTTAAAAGTAATGGCATTGTAAATTTCTGTGATGCTGACAGCACCAGGACAGGTGTCTTCTGCTTTGCCTTTCTCCCTTTCTTCCTAGAGCAGGGGATCCAAGCATATGGTCCTTTTTTTGGTCATTGCCTAATATTTGCTGTTACGTGATTATAACCCTTCTGTGGGGGAATTATCAATTGAGACTGATTAGAGAGATCCAGCCTTCCCAACCATGCATCCTGATGCTCCCACCATATGGTTGATTATTGTGGTCAGAGGAATGAGTGAGCAGGATCCTGGACTTTGTGTATTGTTTTGAATTTCTTGATATATAAAATCATGGTATGGTATTTACATTTGTGCTGTTTGGAAAAGACAAAAGCCATTGCTCAGTTTTCTTGTTCAAGCTATTGAAACGTGTTCAGACGTGTGGTAGAGGTTCAGTGTGACCAGTGGCTAAAATTGCAGACTCTAGAAAAGGGGGGCTGAGACACAGTGTGATGCTGATGCCCTCTCTGCAGCATCCATTGGTTCTAACAAAAACACGGTTATAGGCGAGTATGGCAAGCATTTAGGGAAAATACTTATGCTGTAGGTGCTAGTTCAGTGACTAGGAAAAGTAGAAGTAGATGGCAGGAGGAGGGACTAAAGAGTTCTACAGTTTGACTTAACTTCTTAAATATTGGATGCTTATTGCATAGATTCATTGAATTTCTAAGTGCTGCTGGACTTAATAATACTTTATTCAGAGATACCATACTGATATGTTTATTGTGGTTAAAAGAAATTTTTGTTTTCATTTAAGGAAGCTATAGTACAAGAAAGTTCCATGAAATTGTTAAACTAGCAATTTATTTCTTCATTGAGCTGAGGAGAAGAATTTGCAACATGAATTGGCAGTTTTGTGAGAGATACCTCATGATGCTCTGATAATTCTAAGAATGGTTTAGAAGTCATCAATCTTACAACATTCCAATTTCTAAAGAAAACCTCTTCATAGATGTTTTAGTATTTTTGAGTTATGGATATTTATATTGCACTAAATTTTGATTGGTGTCAGTTTCTTAGTAGTTATATAGAAAGCTTCAAGTTTACTTCATTTTTCAAAATAAAAATGTAAAGTAAAACCAAACAGAAGTGGTCTCAATTCTGCCATGTCTTCGTATTATTTTCTATAAGATTTCATCATTTAAAAATGTCATAATTAGTACATTTTTATCATTTTCCTCTCTCTCTTTCTACCTTTTAGTTGGCACTTGGCAATGTAATAAGTGCATTGGGAGATAAGAGCAAGAGGGCAACTCATGTTCCCTATAGAGATTCTAAGCTGACAAGACTGCTACAGGACTCTCTTGGGGGCAATAGGTATGCAGAAGTGTTTATCCTCCATACTCCTGGATTTCAGTTGTTCATTATTTTTAAAATGTTTGAAAAGTGATTTATAAGAATTGTTTATTATAAAATAAATTAATGAGGAACTAGTAGTTATTAAGTGCCTCAAGTGCATGAGTGCTTTTGCATGTCATTTCACATATTTCTTGTAACATCTCTTGAGATAGGTATTGTTATTCCTATTTTATAGATAAGAAAATTCAAATTCAGAGAGATTAAGTAATTTATTCAGTCACTTGGCATATGAAATCCTTGGCATACGTTCTCTCTACTATACAGAGTTTCAGTTTTGAGTGCTTGGCACATACTTGATGCCTAGTAAAATTTTGTTGAAAAATGCTGTCTTCTATGTAATTAAAAAAATAATTTAAATATTATTAATTTTTTAAAAATTATTTATTTATTTTACTTTACAACATTGTATTGGTTTTGCCATATATTGACTTGAATCCGCCACGGGTGTACATGTGTTCCCCATCCTGAACCCCCCTCCCACCTTCCTCCCCACCCCATCCCTCTGGCTAAATATTATTAATTTTTTTACAATTTTCCTAAAAGTTAAACATTTTTTTTAATTTTAGAAAACTTTAAAAATATTAATTGAATGAAATATAGGGTGTTTGCTGGTTATTAACTTTGCCAGAATCCCTGATATTCCTCCTCTTCTGTACTTTGCATCATCCTGATATGTTTCATTAGCTAAATGTATTCTTTTGGTAATGCATTCCTCTTTATAAACATCAGCATGTTGGCTTTAAAAGTGAAAACATTTTTGGCATTTAAATTCAGTCTTTGCGTAGTTCAACGTTACATACAAACTGATGCTATAAAACAATTCAGTAATTAAATTTGCCAATTTTCTCTTTGAACAACTATTATTCAAAGAATTTTGATAATGTTGAATTTATTTGGGCTGAGGTTGGATGGATTTGGAAATAACGTTTTGCTTTATAGAATTGAACAGTATCATTTTTATATTGCTTCTTTATATTTATATTCTTTATATTGGCATTGGCTTGACTCATCCCTCTTCTAGCATATCCTTTGTATTGCTTCCATTTGTCCATATTTCTTCTGTTCTATATTTTCATTTGACTTTAAATATCAATCTGAACCTTATTGTAACTACACAAAAATTTTTGTTTTTTAAACCAACTATAAATTATTAAAGTTTGCTAAATTGTAGCCTTTTCCAATATTTATTTCTTTACTTCATAGTATATCTTTGTTTTGTAACAAAGAAGAGATACTAAACCTCTTCCCCTTACCAGTGTCAATACTTTTGAATACTTCAGTACTTCTGAGAGTTTGCTTGCCCTGTAATAATCTAAGATATTTGCACTATGGATTTTGAATTCCTCTTGAGGTTTATCCAAGAGACAGCTAAAGAATCTCAGATGTTCCTCACCCATTACCCAAGTGGGTGGTAACTCCTTTCTTCTAATCCCATTCTCCTCTGTTCATGGAATTCTCCAGGCAAGAATACTGGAGTGGATAGCCATTCCCTTCTCTAGGGGATCTTCCCGACCCAGGGATTAAATCCAGGTCTCCTGTATTACAGGCAGATTCTTTACCATCTGACCATCAGGGAAGCCCAGTCCCATTTTCAGTCACACTCATAAAATTATGAGATTAGTCTCCTCTTTCAAAAGCATCGTACTTCGTATAAGCGTTGGAGAACAAAATGCCTTTATTTTGTGATGTTTATACAAATTACTCTTAAAGAAAAATTAGATCAAAGATAATTTGTGGAAACAAATTGCATAGATTTATATGAACGATTTGGTCACTTTTTAAAAAAACCAACCTGGCTTTTATATGTTTATAATGTTTAATACTTTAAGAATTTTATAGCAAAAACCCTGAAAAATATAAAATATGAATAAAAATTAATCATGTTTTCTACTACCTATAGGTAACTATTGTTAATATTGTGATACATTTCCTCCCTTATGAATAATATGATATAGTAACATATAAGATAAATAACTTTATTTGTTTATGCTGTACTGCATGGCTTATGGGATCTCAGTTCCCTGACAAAGGATTGAACCCAGGCCACATCAGTGAAAGCACTGAATCCTAACCATTAGACCACCAGGGAACTTCCTAATACTGGGTTGCCAAAAGGTTTGTTAATTTTTACATAAGATGGCTCTAGAAATGCTTGGTTGTCTTTACTTCATTCGAAATAATTTTGTTAGACTGTATCATCATAGCTGTCATATTAGCGTGCATTAAAAAAAACTTATCAAAATTAGTGAATTTTTGTGTAGTCATTTTAGTATTGAAGATGGAAGGAAAAAAGCAACATTATTAGCATATTATGCTTTATTATTTCAAGAAAGGTAAATATGCACCTGAAATGCAAAAAACAATTTGTTTCAGTGTATGGAAAAGGTACTGAAACCTATTGAATGTGTTGAAAATGACTTGATAAGTTTTGTGCTGGAGATTTCTCGGGACGATGCTCTACGGTCAGGTAGACTTGTTGAAGTTGATAGTGGTCAAATCAAGATATTAATTGAGAAAGATCCATGTTATACCATGCAGCAGATAGCTGACACTCACAATGTCAAAATCAAGCACCGAAAATCATTTGTATCATCTTGGTTATGTTAATTGCTTTGATGTTTGAGTTCCACATAAGTTATGTGAAAAAACCTTCTTAACCACATTTCTGCATGCAATTCTCTACCTAAACATAATCAAAGTGTTGTTTTAAAAACAAGTTGTAATGGGCAGTGAAAAGTGGATAGTGTTAAATGATGTGAAATGGAAGAGACCATGAGGCAAGTGAAATGAACCACCACTAACCACACCAAAGGCCAGTCTTCATTCAAAGAAGGTGATGTTGTGTATATAATGGGATTGGAAGGGCTCCTCTGGAAGACCAAGTGATTAATATCAACAAGTACTGCTCCCAACTGAAAGCAGCACTCAAAGAAAAGCATCTGTAATTAGACAACAGAAAATACATATTCTTCCACCAGGATAATGCAAGACCATATGTTTCTATGATGACCAGGCAAAAACTATTATTGCTTGTCTAGGAAGTTCTGGTTCATCCACTATATTCACTGTATATTAAATCTTCAGATCTCCATTTATTTCAATCTTTACAAAATTCTTTTAATGCAGAAAATTTCAGTTCCCTAGAAGGACTATACAACACCTGGAACTGTTCTTGGCTCAGGAAGATTAAACATTTTGGGAAGGTGGAATTATGAAGTTGCATGAAAAGTAGCAGAAGGTAGTGGAACAAAATGGTGAATATAAAGTTTTTGGTGAAAATGAAAAATGTGTCTTTTAATTTTTACTTAAAAACCAAAGAAACTTTCTGGCCAACCCGATATATTTAAGTTATATGACTTCCTTTAAAACAGTTATGATTTTATATAAAAATAAACCACTTTCCTTTAAAAAACATTTTTCATAAAATTGTTCTTGGAATTTGTGTGTTTTGGGTTTTATTTAATATGTGACCTTTTTCCTATGTGATAGACGTTAGCTCTTCTCATTCCTAATTTCACCATTCTTAAGCACTTAAACCCAGTACTTTTTGTAAAGGAGAGTTCTCTACTCTTCCCACTTCCCAATTGTGGTGGATTGATATTGTACATGACTGTATTCAGCTTATCCCATTATGTGAGTTTGAAAACACTTGAACTGCTATATACGCTATTCAATAAAATGAGTTCATTGATTACAGCAAGTTCAAATGTTGTAAAAGTTTCTAAAATGCTTACTCTCAATTTCTATACTTGTCATGAATTTCCCAGACTGGCACTGGACCAGAGACTACACTTTTGAGTAGCACTGACCTCTAATTAGTATCCATAACCATCACTCTCATTGAATTACCTTATCTTCTTCATCAACAGAGGTGCATGAATTATCTTCTCACTTCAAATAAATAAATATACACATGATATATGAACAATTATTAGGGACCTAATATGTTCCAAATCCTAATATGTTCCAAACAAATAACAATGACCTAATATGTTCCAAATAGATGGGCAAATACATGGGGAAACAATGGAAACAGTGACAGACTATTATTGGGGGGGCTCTAAAATCACTGCAGATGGTGACCGCAGCCATGAAATTAAAAGACACTTGCTCCTTGAAAGAAAAGCTATGACCAACCTAGGCAGCATATTAAAAAGCAGAGACATTACTTTGCCAACAAAGGTCCTAGTCTAGTCAAAGCTATGGTTTTTCCAGTAGTCATGTATGGATGAGAGAGCTGGACTATAAAGAAGGCTGAGCACCAAAGAATTGATACTTTTGAACTATGGTGTTGGAAAAGACTCTTGAGAGTCCCTTGGACTGCAAAGAGATCAAACCAGTCATTCCTCAAGGAAATCAGTCCTGAATATTCACTAGAAGGACTGATGCTGGAGCCGAAACTCCAATGCTTTGGCCACCTGATGCAAAGAACTGACTCATTTGAAAAGACCCCGATACTGGGAAAGATTGAAGGCAGGAGGAGAAGGGGACGACAGAGGATGAGAGGGCTGGATGGCATCACCGACTTGATGGACATGAGTTTGAGTAAGCTCTGGGAGTTGGTGATGGACAGGGAGGCCTGGCATCCAATAGTGCATGGGGTCTCAAGGAGTCAGACACAACTGAGCGACTGAACTGAACTGAATATGTTCCAAATATCTTGTATGAAGTAATCTGATGAATAAAAAATAGTTGATGATCCTTTTCCTTGGAGTTTAGTATCTAAGAGTTGGATCTATAAAATTTTAATACAGTCATAATCATAATCCATAAAGAAGAGGTATGCAGAGGGTATGAGGAAGCAGAGAAAAAAGTACAGCCAAGCTCAGGGTTTGGTTCTTAGACTAGAAGAGATCTAAGTTCAATCTTGAATAATAGTAAAACTAAGGGTAAGTAAGGATGACCAAGAGTTCACAAAGGAATAAAGACAGATGGAACGGGACCCTTTTTAAAAGGGTAACATTGGAGGGCTCTCTGCTAAGTGAAATAAGAGACAAATAGTGTATGATATCACTTATATGTGGAATCTAAAAACTACAACAAATTGGTGAATATAACAAAAAAGAAACAGACTTACAGAGAACAAACTAGTGGTTACCAGTTGTGTGTAGGCGGAGGCAGTAAAAAGATGGGGGAGTGGGAGGTACAAACTGTTGGGTATAAGATAGGCTCAAGGATGCAGTAACTGTAAATGGAAAGTAACCTTTAAAAATTGTGTAAACACTTTTACAAATTAGGAAAAAACAATGAGACCTTACTACATATTCTCTATAATGAGTAAAAACAAAGCTTGAAAAAAAAATAAAAGGGGTACTATGAATGCTTTGTTGAAATTTTCGGGAGAAGGCAGCAATGGAACAGGAGGGTAGACGGCCATAGATTAGAATTGATAGGTGTAAATTGCAGACCAGCCTGGGTAAGTTACATCCTTAGTTGTTAGTATATAAGTGCCTATTGGCACTGGCACCAGTCTTAGCAGAAGGCAATGGCACCCCACTGCAGTGTTCTTGCCTGGAGAATCCCAGGGACGGTGGAGCCTGGTGAGTTGCCGTCTATGGGGTCGCACAGAGTCGGACACGACTAAAGCGACTTAGCAGCAGCAGGAGCAGGTGCCTGTTAGAATTTCCATGTCTGATTCATTGACAGAAATTTCTTAGGCGTAATAAGGATTTTATTATCTTATTCTTTGGTTGATAAAGCAATTCATCATGACTGTAAAATAATGTTTCACATTTTTCCTGTGTAGTCTAACTAGAAATTCTGGAACTTTGACCACTCAATCACAAATGATATTACATATTGTGAAACATGAGTATACTTTTCTTCAGCAGGTGACAGAATTTTGTGTGAAATATTTTGCTAAGAAAAAGATCGGGATGCAAGTGATTAAAAAAAAGAAAACATTTAAATCCTGAAATATTAAGCAGACAATGAAAGCAATGGGTTTTGAATTTCAACATTTCATAGGCAGATTAAATTTTAGAATTATTCTGTGTATATTGCTTCAAAAATTTTTTGTAAAGAGATGAGAAATAAATGTATGCACTTTTGCTTTCTCAAGGTATTAGGTGTCAAAAAGGGACAATATAAAAAAATCTTTTTCCTTAAGGTAGCATTGAGGCTTTAATAATTGCTTTTATTTTTATGTTTGGTAACATCAATCTTTTGGTATCTTGAAGAGTAGATATTATTCAAAAGACAGATATTTAAAATGATTATTTCGGCATTTTATTTGCTTTTATCTGTAAACCTAGTTATTTTTTTTTAACTTTCAGCCAAACAATCATGATAGCATGTGTCAGCCCTTCAGACAGAGATTTTATGGAAACTTTAAATACCCTGAAATATGCCAATAGAGCTAGAAATATCAAGAACAAAGTGATGGTCAATCAAGACAGAGCTAGTCAGCAGATCAATGCACTCCGTAGTGAGATCACACGACTTCAGATGGAGCTTATGGAGTATAAAACAGTAAGTTAATGATTTTGATTTTGTATTTTGTGTCCAGAGTAATACCTTTTTGTGATGGCTTTCACATGTGTCTCTGGAGGCTCTTGTCATAATGGTGGCATCTTTCCTTTTAGGGGTGGAATTCTATAGTTTTCTTTGTGGGTAGCCTTTAATAATGTTCAGTCTAACAACTTGATCAGCCTCTTGTTTCAAAAGACTACTTTCTCAATCAACTTCTTTAGTGACATGCTCAATGAAGTGATGAAGTAGAGGAAAAAGGAAATCTTTTGCCTTGAGGCTGTTAAGGCAAAAGGGCTCTTGGTTGTAGAATTGCACAGTCCTGCAGTATCCTTTAACAGAACTCTTGTGTAGTTAGAACACCTCAACCAACAAGGAAATAAATTTTCTTTTCTAGGGCAAAAGAATAATTGATGAAGAGGGTGTGGAAAGCATCAATGACATGTTTCATGAGAATGCTATGCTACAGACGGAAAATAACAACCTGCGTGTGAGAATTAAAGCCATGCAAGAGACGGTCGATGCTCTGAGGACCAGAATCACACAGCTTGTTAGTGATCAGGCCAACCAAGTTCTTGTCAGAGCAGGTGTGTGTGTAGGCTGTGGAATGATGAGGGATTACTTCTGGAGCGCAGGAAATATTCTTCATGGAATAGTTGAAGTAAAAATGTCAGTTTCTGTGATTTTTAAGTTAATGTTTAATTTGTAAATAATACGTTCTTATAGAAATGAAATGTGTCTTTGCTTCATCATATTATCTTTCTGCTCATGGAATTAAGGGCAGGAAATTTGCTGCTTAAATTACATTTCAAAGCATTATTGTTTGTTTCCATAACCTTGTTTTTCTTTTACTCTTTTCTGTTGAATGTTAAAGGAAATTCTTTTTTTTAATTAACTTTTATTGGAGCATATAGTTGATTTACAATGTTGTGTTGGCTTCTGCTATACAGCAAAGTGAATGTTACACATATACATATATTCCCTCATTTTTAGATTTTTTTCCTGTATAGGGCATTACAGAGACCTGAGTAGAGTTCCTTGTGCTATACAGTAGGTTCTTATTATCTATTTTTAAATATAGCAATGTATGTATATATGTCAATGTCCATCTCCCAGTTTATTCTTTCCCCCTTTCCTTATTTTTTCTTGCAGGTGAAGGGAATGAGGAGATTAGTAATATGATTCATAATTACATTAAAGAAATTGAAGATCTCAGGTATAGTTTATATTCTGCAATATATAATGCACATATTTGGGCTTTGCAGTGAGGTATTATTGCTACTATTTATTTGTTGGGCTTATTTTGTGTAGGGCTTCCCAGGTGGTGCTGGTAATGACCCGCCTGCCACTGCAGGAGACGTGAGATGTGGGTTTGATCCCTGGATCGGGAAGACCCTTTGGAGGAGGGCACGGAAACCCACTCCAGTATTCTTGCCTGGGGAATCACATGGACAGAGGAGCCTGGCTGGCTACAGTCCATAGGGTTGTAACTATTCACAGTGATATTTCAGCTCTTTGGTCAGGTTAACTTGAGGGGAAGGTACTTGCCTATAATGAAACATATGGGAATATAATGTCACAAACTACTTTCTTCTCACATTATCTTCCGGTGTTCTTCTACTGATCTAGTTGTTATACCCTTAATTGGAAACTTACCAAACTTCATATAAGGATAGGCATAATCGATGTCAATGGAGTTGTCTCCTTGCGCTCCTCATCCTCCATCTGGGAATGCTTAATATCAATAAGTCATCCCTAATTTTTAAAATCTCCCATTACTCCTGTTCCTTTATACTTCCCCAGCAGTCTGAGTGAGTTATTGCGTCCCTATAATTTGCCTGCCCCTGGTACGTATAAAGCTCATTCATCACTCACATTTCACAAACATACAGCAAATACTCCCTGTAGGCCAGGCATCATGCCATGGATTGAACAAGTATGACATAAGCAAGGAGTTCACAGTCTAGGTGGGTCAACTTACATAAATAGTCACATGTAGTAAATGGGATGACCAGAATTGGTAAATGGAACACCCACACCTATTGTGGGAATGTGGAGGGGGCCACTGAGCACAGATTGTGAGAATAAAGGTCAGAAAGATGATCAAGAACACTAATTATTTCTGTAATATTTTCAGGTTCCATGATTTGCCCTGTTGGCTGAGCTGCTTTCTCTTGAAATAAAACTGCAGTCAGCTCCATCGGGAGCATCTAACTAACTCAGAACTCAGTTCTTCTATCCATATGCAGAAAATAACCATGTGAGAGATCGTCTCTCACAGCTACCCTAATAATTCTCTGTCTTGTGTTTGTGTTCTGTTTCCCTTTCTCTTCCTGTGGCTATTTTAGAGATACTTAAACAGAGATGAGTAGTTCTTCTACTGTTTCTGCCTCCATAAGGCACACCAGATCCCTTAAATGCTTCAAAAAGTAAAAGTTGATGAGAAAACATCTGATGTAACAATAAAGGTATTCAAATTGTTGTTGTTCACTCAGTTATGTCTGACTCTTTGCGACCCTGTGGAGTCCTTCACTATCTCTTGGAGTTTGCCCAAACTCATATTAAGGTGATGATGCCATCTCATCCTCTGTCCCCACCTTCTCCTCTTGCCCTCAATCTTCCCAGCATCAGGGTCCTTTGCAGTTCGTTGACTCTTCACATCAGTTGGCCAAAGTATTGGAGCTTCAGCATCAATCCTTCCAATGAATATTCAGCGTTGATTTCCTTTAGGATTGACTAGCTTGATCTCCTTGCTGTCCAAGGGACTCTCAAGAGTCTTCTCCAGCACCACAGTTGGAAAGCATCAGTTCTTTGATGCTCAGCCTTCAGACCTTCACATTGATACGTGACTACTAGAAAAACCATAACATTGATTATATGGACCTTTGTCAACAAAGTTATGTTTCTGCTAAATTTTATAACACCACCTCAGTTTGTCATAGCTTTTCTTCTAAGGAGCAAGTGTCTTTTAATTTCATGGTTGCAGTCACTGTCTGCAGTGATTTTGGAGCCCAAGAAAATAAAGTCTGTCACTGTTTCCTTTTTTCCCCCCATCCATTTGCCATGAAGTGATGGGACTAGATGCCATGATCTTAGTTTTTTGAATGTTGAGTTTGAATTTATTCTATTTGTATATTTCCAAACTTTACCTTTTTGATGGAGAACTTTGGGGCCTTAGGTTATAGTTCTGTTCAGCAACCCAACCTGGGCTTGTGATTTCCATCTTGCATTGGCAATGATCTTTCCTGCCCACTGCCAAACACTTGTTCTCTGACCAGTCTCCAGGCCTTCCTGACTCTTTAGAGTCCATCTTTACCATTCCTTCTGACAAAACTCATCTCTTTTAGTTCCTAAAGACTTTTCCTGCTCCTATGTGCTTCTCTTTATCTTTTTTTATTTTCTTGGCATTGGTCAGTTGTTAGACTGATCCATACTCTGGTTCTTGGGCTGCATTTCCTCTCTTCCATCCTGCTATTCTAAGACTGGATCTAAGCTTGATCTCACTATTTGATGAATGGCTTGATTAGTGTCACTATTTCCTAGAAAACTGACTAAATCATATATGTTCCTTCTAGTAGCTAACAGAAGCATCTTATATCTTTTTTTTCTTTAAGTTCTTGAGTTAAGACTATTCCCTAAGTCATCTAGAGAACAATGATGACTCAGGCCTTGAGTTCAGTTGGTGATCAAATCTTTTGTGATATGGGTTAAGAGTTTATTCCACTTTCCCAACTTTTATCTGATGGCTCTTTAATTCAGTTTGTCCCGCTTAGAAGGAGTATTCTTCTACAATCTCAGTACTGTAATTTGTCATGTAAGTGTAACTTACATATGGAATAAACTTAAATAAGCTTTGAATTTATTTATTTATTTTTTAAACATAAAATTATATGTAACTTTTTTGTTTTGTTTTTTCCATTTATTTTTATCAGTTGGAGGCTAATTACTTTACAATATTGTAGTGGTTTTTGTCATACATTGACCTGAATCAGCCATGGATTTACATGTGTTCCCCATCCCGTTCCCCCCTCCCACCATAAACTTTGAATTTAAATTGAGTTACCTGGATTGAATATTTTAAGCTTCTGTTTATTAAGTATATGAACTTGGACAAATTACCTAACATCTTTGATCTTTAGTGTTTGTCTGTAAAAATGAGATAATGCCCACTAGTGTCAAAGAATTTTTGTTGTTATTGTTGTTCAGTCACTAGGTCGTTTTCAACTCTTTTCAACCCCATCAACTACAGCTTTCCAGGCTTCCTTGTCCTTCACTGTCTCCCAGAAGTTGCTCAGATTCGTGTCCTTTGAATTGGTGATACTATCTAGCCGTCTCATGTTCTGTTGCCACCTTATCCTTTATCTTCAATCTTTCCCAGTATCAGAGGGTCTTTTCCAGTGAGTCGGCTCTTTGAATCAGATGGCCAAAGTATTGGAACTTCAATGTTAGCAGCAGTCCTTCTAGTGAATAATCAGGGTTGCTTTCCTTTGGGATTGATTGGTCTGACCTCCTTGCAGTCCAAGGGATGATCAAGGGTCTTCTCCAGCACCTTAATTCAAAGGCATCACTTCTTCAACTGTCAGCCCTCTTTATGGTCTAGCTTTCATATCCATACATGACTACTGGAAAGACTATAGCATTGACAATATGGAACTTTGCAACTTTGTTGGCAAAGTGATGTCTTTGCTTTTCAATATGCTGTCAAGATTTGTCATAGCTTTTCTTCTAAGGAGCAAGCATCTTTTAATTTCATGGCTGCAGTCACCATCTGCAGTCACTCTGGAGCCCAAGATAATAAAATCTGTCACTGCTTCCACTTTTTCTTCTTCTATTTGCCATGAAGTGATGGGACCAGATGCCATGATCTTAGTTTTTTGAATGTTGAGTTTTAAGCCAGCTTTTTCACCCTTTTCTTTCACTTTCATAAAGAGGCTCTTTAGTTCCTCTTTCCTTTCTGTCATTAGAGTGGTATCATCTCATCTGCATATCTGAGTTTATTGATATTTCTCTTGGCAGTCTTGACTCCAGCTTGTGATTCATCCAGCCAGGCACTCTGTGTAGTTCTTCTATGTATTCTTGCCACCTCTTTTTAATCTCTTCTGTTCTGTTAGGTCCTTGCCATTTTTATCTTTTGTTTACACATCTTTGTGTGAAATGTTCCCTTGTTATCTCCCATTTTCTTGAAGATGTATCTAGTCTTGCCCATTCTATTGTCTTCCTCCACTCCTTTACACTGTTCCATTAAGAAGGCATTCTTACGTCTCCTTGCCACGCTCAAACTCTACATTCAGCTGGGTGTATCTTTCTCCCTTGCTTTTTGCTTCTCTTCTTTCCTCAGCTATGTGTAAAGCTTCTGCAAACACTACTTTATTTTCTTGCATTTCTTTTTCTTTGGGATGGTTTTGGTTACCGCCTCCTGTCCAGTACTATGAGCGGTAGTTCTTTAGGCACTCAGTCTGCCAGATCTAATACCTTGAATCTATTCATCACTTCCACTGTGTAATCATAAGGGATTTGATTTAGGTCACACCTGAATGTCCTAGTGGTTTTCCCCACTTTCTTCAACTTAAGCCTGAATTTTGCAATAAGAGCTGATGATCTGAGCCACAGTCAGCTCCAGGCCTTGCTTTTGCTGACTATATAGAGCTTTTCCATCTTCACCTGCAAAGAATATTATCAGTCTGATTTCAGTATTGACCATTTGGTGATGTCCATGTGTAGAGTAGTCTCTTGTGTTGTTGGAAGAGGATGTTTGCTATGACTAGCATGTTATCTTAACAAAACTCTGTTAGCCTTTGCCCTGTTTCATTTTGTGCTCCAAGGCCAAACTTGCCTGTTACTTTAGGTACCTCTTGACTTCTTACATTTGCATCCCAATACTCTTCGATGGAAAGGACATCTCTTTTTTGTTTTAGTTATAGAAGTTCTAATAGGTCTTCATAGAACCATTCAACTGTTGCTTCTTCAGCATCAGTGGTTGGATCATAGACTTGGATTACTGTGATTTTGAATGATTTGCCTTGGAAATGAACTGAGATTATTCTGTCGTTTTTGAAACTGCACCCAAGTACTGCGTTTCAGATGCTTATGTTGACTATGAGGGGTACTCTGTTTCTTCTGAAGATTTCTTGCTCACAGTATAAAGATAATGGCCATCTGAATTAAATTCATCCATTCCCATCCATATTAGTTCACTGATTCCTAAGATATTGATGTTCACTCTTCCCATCTCCTGCTTGACCACATCCAATTTACCTTAATTCATAGACCTAACATTCCTGGTTCCTACGCAATATTGTTCTTTATAGCACTGGACTTTACTTTCACCACCAGACACATTCACAACTGTGCATCATTTCTACTTTGGCCCTGCCTCTTCATTCTTTGTGGAGCTATTAGTAATTGCCCTCTGCTCTTCCCCAGTAGCTCGCTGGCCTCCCTCTGACCTGGGAGGCTCATCTTCCAGTGTGATATCTTTTTGCCTTATCACACTGTTTGTGGAGTTCCTGTGGCAAGAATACTGGAGTGGTCTGCCATTCTCTGGAGGCTCAGTTGGTGGAGAATCTCCCTGCAGTTCACGAGACCCAGGTTTGATCCCTGGGTGGAGAAGACTCCTTGGAGAGGGAAATTGCAATCCACTCCAGTATTCTTTTTTTTATTTTTTTCCACTCCAGTATTCTTGACTGGAAAATCTGATGGACAGAGTGGCCTGGTGAGCTACAGTCAATGGGGTCCAAAAGAGTCAGACACAACTTAGTGGCTAAACCACCACTTGTTGTTCCCTTCTCCAGTTGACCACCTTGAGCCATGAACTATGAACCGTGCCTCTTGCGTGGCCCTGCACAGTAGGGCTCATTGCTTCATTGAGTTACACAAGCCCCTTTGCCATGAAAAAACTGTGATTCATGAAGATGAAAGAATAATTGTGGGGCTCCGATAAAAGAACAGGATGTATAAAATCTTAAACTGAAAAATGCTATAAAGGTCTAACATGTTATTATTATCTAGTTATAAGTTCTCACACTTGTGTTTTTATCTACCAAATTCTACTCTAATCCATATTTTAATCAATAATTTCTCTTAGGAAGGCATTCATTCACAGCTGCTTAATGCAAATTATGTCAATGTATTACCCCACATGGGAATGT
The DNA here is from genome assembly GCF_023699985.2 of Odocoileus virginianus. Taxonomy (NCBI): domain Eukaryota; kingdom Metazoa; phylum Chordata; class Mammalia; order Artiodactyla; family Cervidae; genus Odocoileus; species Odocoileus virginianus. Next base: position 38,578,670 of record NC_069697.1, read on the forward strand.
TTATATTTTAAGTCTTATCATTTTAATTATAAAATAGTAACTGGTTACCTTTTAACAAACTTATACATCACATTATTTGTTGTGAAATTATAATAGTCACTAATTAATCCTAGTTTTCTGAGGTTTAAAGTTTTTGTAGAAATTTCTGAAAATATAGGAAAGTATTTAAAAAGTTAAAATCATCCAGAGTCATCATTCTAAGAAATGATGTTAACATTTTTGTATATCACAAAAGAATATTTTTTTTTCAGTGAATGCTTTTGTAAACTTTTTATCACATTGTATATATTGCTTTGCTATCTATTCTTTGAAATATAATAATATACTAGGAGCATTTTAAAGTGCTATTAAATATTTTTTCTAACATGAATTTTGCAGGGCTCCATGAGTACTATCTCATGGTTGTAATTGATTTAACTAAACACCTATAATTAGATAATTATATTTTTTCAACTTTTCAATAATAGTTACTATTTGTTAAAATATTCCTAGATAAATTTTAAATTCATTGTGTATCATCCTCATAACTATGCTAGAGAAGTATATATTTTCATCTCTTTTATGGAAGAAAAAGTGGAAGCTTTAACAGCATCATCTTTTAGGGTTCAATGAGTGAAAAAGCTGAGATGAGACCGTCAGTTTTCCTCTGTACTTCTCCTTATGCCTCACTGACTGGTCTCCAATTTAATGAAATGCAGACAATAACAAATGTGTGGGTGGGTGAGTGGAAAGAGAGGACATTGCAAAGAGAGAGATGTTATCTCTATAGCCCTCAAAGAAAGCAAGAGTGTGGTGTGGGGTTAGTGGAGTTGGAGGTGAGCCCTAAGGGTTTCAGCCTTTATTAGCACCAGGACTGAAGCATTAAAAATATGCCCTTCCCAAATGCAAACTGTTAAAATCTGGTACTAATAAACAGATTATCTGATTATTATATAAATGAGCCAATTAAAAGCAGGTCATTATTGATACTTAATTTGTATTTTCAATCATTCTTAGCATTCATCATTTTGTACTCAGGCTCTAGCTAGATATTAAAAATATGAAAAAGTGTAAATTTTGACTTTGAGTTTTTATCATTAAGCTAATAATAATAAGCTTATCATTATTAATATTATTCTTATTGAAAGATAACAGCATTATATTCAGAATTTTCTTTAAACTGATTTTGAAATCATTTAACTTAGAAGTATGTACATTTAACAATTTTAAACGTTTAAATTTTCAACAATTTTAAACATTTAAATTTTAAGCTATTTAACATTTTTAAAACATTGTAGCTGTTGCAACACTGGATATAAAGTAAAATAATTTCATTAAACAATGTATAGGACACATAAAATATATTTACTGATTTGTGTATTCTTTCTCTAGCTGATTTCAGCGGTGTCAGGATTAATTTTGGTAGACAGTGAAAAAACACAGAGCTGACTGCGTCTTCTAGAGCTCAGTAGCTGCAAATAATCTAGCATCTTCCTCTGAAACATTTGAACTTATGCAAAAGTACATAGTCATATAGTTTTGAGACAGAGATGAGTGCATGCTAGTAGTAACAGGTAGTACTGCTGCTACTGCTAAGTCACTTCCGTCGTGTCCGACTCTGCGACCCCATCCCTGGGATTCTCCAGGCAAGAACACTGGAGTGGGTTGCCATTTCCTTCTCCAATGCATAAAAGTGAAAAGTAGTACTAGTGGGTAGCATTTTCTCCTTATAGCTCTGCCTCAATCACTCTTGGCCTTCCCAGGTAATGCTAGTGGTAAAGAACCTGCCTGGCAATGCAGGAGACATAAGAGATGTGGGTTCTATCCCTGGATTGGAAAGATCCCCTGGAGAAGGGCATGGCATCCACTCCAACATTCTTTCCTGAAGAATCCCCTGGACAGGGGAGCCTGATGGGCTGCAGTCCATAGGATTGCACAGAGTTGGACATGACCGAAGCAACTTAGCAAGCCCCCAGTCACCCTTGTGCCAAATTGACCTGGGAAATGTATTATATTGAGGTAGTTAATTGTGTTCATGATGGTTTAAATTAAAATGGACTTAAGGAACTGGCCTAGAGGAGTCTCTGAATCCCTTGTAGTCTCAAGAATCAAGGCTCTTTTAGGATCTCATCTTTCAGTGTTTTTGCATTTTACTAAAACAGCACATGCATTATTCTCCTGTCATTGTGAGGACCACTTGAGCAAACAAAAGAATGTTTTCAATTATCAGACTCAGGTTTCCTTGGTGATTTTGTCTTTTCCCTTACCATATTCAGGAACCAGATATCTTTCAGCCAGTTAGGGGTATGTTTGACTAACTCTTTGGACATGTTATTATAGCATGATGAATAAGGAATGGAAGGAAGGGAACCATGCTGCTTGTACATTTTGTTTAAATGATGGGTTTACAAAGCCAGAATGACAAGTGTCTATTGGCCAGAATGCAAGTGATCTAATTATCACTGGCACTTTTGAGCACAGATTGTTACTTCAAATTTATAACTATTTAATCAGGAAAATTTTAAAAATATCTCAAAGACTAATGTTTGTGAACATATTTGTTTAAAAAACTGTACTTTGTAGCAGTGTTGAAATAAGTTTTGGGAAATGTTTTAGCTTGCAAAACAGCTCATTTAATGTGTTCTCCATTTATTCCTAGAGTCGTCCAGTTTGCAAAGATAAAAGGTAGAATAGTAGTTTCTGGGGACTGGGAGGAGAGGGGAATGGGAAGTTATAGTGTATTTTATAAAATGGGTACAGAGTTTCAGTTGGAGAAGATGGAAAAGTTCTGAACGTAGATGGTAGCAGTGGTTATACAACAGTATGGATGTACTTTGTGTGGTAGAACTGTACATTTAAGAGACAGTTAGAGAGGTAAATTTTATTTTATGTATTATGTACCACAGTAATAACATGTTTACAACTGAAATGTATGTTTATTCACTAGGGCAAAATTATTAGAAAGTGAAGCAGTGAATGAGAATCTTCGAAAAAACTTGACAAGAGCCACATCAAGATCACCATATTTCAGCGGATCATCAGCTTTCTCCCCTACTATAATATCCTCAGATAAAGAGACCATTGAGATTATAGACCTAGCTAAGAAAGATTTAGAGAAGCTGAAAAGAAAAGAGAAGAAGAAGAAAAAAAGGTAGTGTTATAAAATCACTTTTATATGAATATCTATTATTCTCACTTTATGATATTTTAATTTGCAGTTGCAATGAGTATATATAACCTCATATTAAAAATGAAATGTCATTTAACAGGTTATAAGTATATACTTTTAAAGATTTACCTCTTCCTTATATGTAAAAAATTAATTTAATTACAATAATACATAATGAATTTTATTTAGACTATGGCAAGGTAAAATTACTATTAGAAATTATTTTATTATTTCTTCAAATAGCTGCCTTTACATTCCATTTATCTTTTCTGCAAAGCTGATTCTATCATTACTCAGTATTTTCATTTTTTTCCATTTTCTAATGCAGTTAAATAGTCTCATTGATAAATTCTGCTTCCTGTCTAGATTAGTTCAACTAAAGGCTAAATTAATTCATCAGGCTGTCATTTAATGTCATTTGGTCTCTTAAGTATTTTCAGCAGGACCTCTAATTTGGTTATGTCAGAGTTATTTATGTTATTTCAGACTTTCTGACTCTCCCAACAAGGAGTTACTCAGCTTTTCACCACTGTTCTAAGCTTCCTTTCCCTTGCATCCTGGTAGTATCTCCCTCTGAAATCAACTGGATGCAAAGAAGAGGAGGAAAATTAAAATATAACCACTTGTAATGTGTGAGTGGTTAAAACCTCATAAATTGTGTACATGTTTACATATTGATTCTATGGTGCAGTCAATTACTTACATAGAATATATTTTAAACATGCTGGTCAAATTAATTTTAAGCATTTTTGGCTAGATATTCCAAAGGGGAATAGGATGTCTTATTTGTTAAATAGCTTGTTATGGAAGTGCACTTTGTAGAATTATTATTGACATTTAATCTAGTGCTACTTTGCTCTGTTTATTTAGACATTTATTTTGGCAACCAGGCATATCTTCCTTGAATAGTCTGTTTACTAAAGTTGTTAAAGGTTCAAACTCTCAGAATTAATTCTGCTGTGTATCCTGGAATTAAGAAGGGATTATTAGAATAATTAAACCAGGAGTTGCACATCCATGGTCTTAGGAGCATTGTAATTGCAATTGCATCCTTGAGATCCTAATGTCTTAATAGGTATTGCTCATGAGTGGTTGATTATGGCAGCATTAGAAATATATAATGACTAGTTTTTATGTAGGGCACTTAAAACTGTAATAGTGTTCACAGAATTATCAAAACTGGTGTGACTCAACATACTGTGGAAATGCAAATGAAACCTTTGCATATAACTTATCATTTATTTGTAAACTTCAGTTGTGTAGTTGGTCAAAATGTGAAATGGTATGACTTGTTTTTAAAGGTGTAGGTAGTTTGGGTTCACGAATAGTAAGCAAGGATATATTTCTCAAGGTCATGAGTTGATTCTGCTCTTTCCTTTTGAGGTAAATTTAGAGATGTTACCATAGTCACCTGTTGGGTATGAATAATAATTAATAGGGATCCCATTAGAAACCTAGGCTCTTTTGACATTTTTATAGTGATCATAGGTACCATAAATTAATACCTCTGATGTAGGTTATTTTTGTAACAATGCAAAGTTGTAAGCTTTTTGATTGATAAATATTACTATTTTAGTCAGTTTGATAAAACATTTCATTTATGACCAATAACTTTGAGCTGTATGCATATGTAATATAAATTCTCATTTTAAAAATGTTAAATTTAGCTAAATGTTAAATTTAGCTAAAAATGTTAAATTTTAGCTAACAGGTCTTTTGTTACGGTTGAAACAAAAATAATAAACAAAGAGGTCCAGAAATGTTTAGAATGATAGCAGCTTTACTGAAGTTAGTGATTAGTCTCTGTAGGAACTCTTTGGAGGCAGTAGGTCCTGTTGAGATGTATTGATTCTGGTTGAGTTGTCTTACATGCTACATATTTATTTATCAAATAGAGCATTGCAAGATTTGGTGCTACCTCAACTTTGCATATACAGTGAGTTCCATTTAAAATTGTTTGCAATGTGGAACTAATTTTTCTCTAGAAATTGTTACAAATGTATAATGTCCAGATTTCCTAACTCATACACATGAAACAATATTTATTCATTTTATAGTATAATACGAGCAGTTCAAAAGGGAATAGGAAACAGAAAGTAGCAGAGGTAAAAAATGAGTTTCTGCCTTAGCCAGTCTCTCTTATTCCTACTTACTGACCTCCTGTGTCCCAATGGTGCCTTGATTCATTCCTCCCTTATGAGGTCAGTTCTCATGTAATTCTTCCCTAGCCCAAAGCACTCCCAATTTCAAAATCATCTACTTCTCTCATCTCCTTAAATTCAAAGTTGGAAACAAAGCCATCTGACTAAAGGAACTCATGCCAGTGGAAATGACTTATAACTAATGAGATTCCTCTAGGGAGATTCATAATTTTGAAAGAGAAAACATTAATCCAACTATTGAAAATGTGGGCAGCAATCTCATGAGGAAAAAAATATTAAATAGTGTAGGGAAGTTTTTTTTTTTTTTTCCACACCCCCTTTTGGCTGAGAGTTTCCAAAACCTATCTGGAGTTTGGCCTTTGGGTTCAGTTTTGCTCAGCTGTCCCAGTTCTCATAGCTGCTTTCGTTTCTCCCACTGAATCTGCAAATCTTTTAGAAGCTCCATGTCTTTTCATTTCCTTTGTCTTGTGTTGTTAGCATTTGGTTGTAGTTACTACAGGGCCTCTGACGCCGTAAGTGTTGGTTGGAAGAATGGTGACTATATCATTTTTAAGTCAGAAGCTATGTTTGTTTTCAAGGAGTATGCCCCAAATCATATTTTATGTGACTGTTTCACCCTCTTCTGCATCCAAGTTTTTATCTAAACTACAACCAATTGTTAATGTGTGTGGTTTAAAGGTTGGCTTTTCTGCCTTTCTGTGCTTATTTTCTGTTGAACTGTAAAATAATCCAAGTGCAGATAATAAGCAGGTAAGGAAGAATAATTGAATTGACAACATTGCCTGTTTTTATTTTTTAGTTATACAAATGTTAGAATGGTTAGCAAGATTTGTCACAGGCCCCCCACCCCATTTAACTTTGCAAGAAACATAATAATGGAACTAAATGAAATAAAGACCGTACTCCTTTAAACTATGGAGGATTATCAGATTGTTAGTTTATGTCTCTGCCCCTCTATTATTTTTGGAACTATTGATTGCAGTTTTTTTTTTTAAAGAAGCAACTGGGAAGGCATCTAAAGTTTACCTGTCTATTAGCTCACATCATCCATATGTTTTAATATAACTCTCTTGTGTAAGGTAAACAAAATTTCTTCATGCTGAAAATAGAAAATTAGAGCTGTTTGACAGGGAACCATATTCTTTGAGCCATTATAGTTCATTATGATCAGTATAAGCCTAAATTAGATTTTTTTTTGCTTTTTTTGGTGTATATGGATAAATAAAATTTGCCTTTCACACAGTAATCCCCATATTTTGGATATCTAGCTTTAAATGGTTTGCATTATATCAATAAAAAATTCACTCATTCATCAGACTGCATTATGTTTGTTTTTAGTGGTGTCAGGTTGAAACTCTAGAAACTCTAGAGATTTCTTAAGCAATGGCTTTTCTTTCCCTTTTTCAGCCATTATACTGGACATTTTGATCCCTGATGAATATCACTCTGCAATTTTTTTTTCTCAGAAAGATTGCTAGTCTCTTCTTGCAATAGCAGTTTATCAGTTGATTATAAAAACAATCACAGACCTGCAAATTAAAATCACATTATAAAATTAAAATGAGAAATGCCTGATGAAATGCATTACTAAGACTCCATCTATTTATTTAAAAATACTGATGATTCTGAAAAGTATTCTTGGAATTGCAGGCAGAAATATACTATGTAAAGATTGCTATATGCTTAATCAGAGCCTAGCACATCTATCTCTATCTTTTTGTCTATATGAGAGAGAATGGGTATTCAGTACATTCCGTTGAGTAAAGATTCCCAATTCTGTGTATTGAATTCTTTAAACTTCACACTTCTAAATACATATTTATAGTTTTTCTCATAGTTTTCTGGTTAAAAAATAATCTTACTAATGAAAAGTACTACATTTCCCATTTTATTGCTGCCTTTGCCTTAGATATAACCTTTTGATAGTCTAGTAATTAGTACAGTGATATTAATTTCAGTTAATAAAATTATAATTTTCCACTGATATCATAACCATATTCATTTGACCATAATACCATTTCATATATAATTCTGAAATAGAATTTTTAGTGATGTTCATGTGTAGTATATTAAAATATAAAACAAGTTTAAAAATTACTATCCTAGTATATAGTATTAATGGTATTTTCATATTATGGTATAAAGGCATTACTTTTTGAAGCTCCTTAAATGATGCCATAAAAAAGTATTTTGTAAAGGTTTAAAAAGAAGATGATATCATTGAAAGTGAGCTTTTTTTTTTTTTGGAAGCTGAGAACCTTGATCCATTTCAGGTTAAGAAAAGCAATGGCATCCAAATACTCGTACTATTTATCAGCTTCATAAATTGAGAATGTACATTTTATTGCTGAGTAATTTCAACTGATAGTCTATATATTCTTCTTAGATATAATGCTGCTTGTTTTTCTACTTACTTTTTCTTTATACAAAATGTATTGCCTTTTTACTGTGTATTGTCCTTTGATGATATCTTTTAAAATTTATTTTAAAGTCTTCAAGTTCATGTATCATTTTTACCTTCTTATCACTTTCGCTTTTTACTGTCTGGTTTGTCCTTCATTGGCTTGGCCTTCCAATACTGTGCCTCGTGATTTTGAAGGCTACAGAAACTTGAGGAAAGCAATCGAGAAGAAAGAAGGTTGGAATATTTCCCAGGTTTTTTATTAAAATGTCATTTAAATACTTAGTTGGCATTCACAAGGGTATGTGTTGTAGAATTATAGATTATTTCAGACTATATTAGCTTGGTGTTCCTAAAAATAATGATGATTTTATAAAATTAACAAAAACACTGAAAATATAAAAACTACTTTTTGAGAAAAAACCCACACCAGTTATATGAATTAAAATTCAGGCAATTTCATGTGAATTTAGTATAGACTATTATAATTTTTATGGCTAAAAATGACCCAAGAACCCCACCATTAAACTTTTAGAATATATCTTTTGGAAACTTGTGAATAGATAGAATTATTAATTTGGTGGGAACTAACATTTTGCTGCAGCACATGCTAAGTTATGGGTGGACTCTTTCTCTTCACTTCCTTATTTTATGGATCTTTGTTAGAAAAACAACATTAAAATGGCAACATGGCAAAAGGAAACTGTAGCCTTGCTACAGACAAGATTTATAAGACATATTTAAGGTTGAATAAGAAAAACAAGTTTTGCTATTTAAATGTATCTAAAGTGAACATCAAAAGCAGGATCTTTTCCTTTTTTTTCCATTTGATATTTGAGCAAAATTTAGAAGCTCACCTTTGAACTCTCAATATAATAAAAATTTGCAGTTTACTCATTTAGTACTATGATTATTTAACCATGTGTCAAGTACTATTTTACTTATTAGAAATTCTCTCTGTTGATTTTACTAAACATCTCCTAAATACATCATCAAAATGATTAACATAAACTGATTTCAAAATAATATTAAATATTTTAGAAGCACCACTTTATAAATTTTCTTACTTAAAACAAGCCTTTTGAGAAATTTTATTTTGGAACAATTAAACTAATCTCTTAATTTAAATAGCTAAAACCTTAAAATTATATTTTCTTTAAGTTATTTAATAATCTACATTCCACAATTATATTCTACATATTGTATTCTGTGAAACTCGCTCAGCTGTGTCCAACTCTTTGCGATCCCATGGGCTATACAGTCCGTGGAATTCTCCAGGCCAGAATAGAGGAGTGGCTAGCCTCTCCCTTCTCCAGGGGATCTTCCCAACCCAGGGATCAAACCCAGATCTCCTGCATTGCAGGCAGAATCTTTACTAGCTGAGCCACAAGGAAAGCTTATATTCTAAAGTTTCTATAATTTATTCTAGAAATTATTAGTATATTCTATAGCTAGAATATAATTCTATCTATAAGTCATTTTAGGACTCACCTAATTGATTTATGTTTAGGATATTATGTTTATTACTGGGATTAAATTAGGGCAATAAAATGTAAAAAATTTTCCATTTTGAAAGGTCAAAATAAAATGTGTAGTTAAAGTAGTGTAATAGAAACATTTTCCCACCTTCAAGTAGTTAAGTCCTTTAAATGTACTTAATGAACATGGTTTGCTTCTAATATTTATATGATTCCTAATGGATAACAGAAGCAGAGTTATTTGGTGTTTTAGGACAAGGCTTCTTAGACATGAATGTGCATGTAGATAACCTGTGGAGTTTGATAAAGTGAAGACTCTGACTCAGTAGAACTGGGGTGGAGCCTGAGATTCTGCATATCTTACAAGCTTCTGGATGATGCTGATGCTTCTCTCTCTGTGAACCGAACTTTGAGGCAATGTTCTCGAATACTGGCCTTGGAGTCATGACACCTGGTTTTAAGTCCCCTTGAGTTGATAAACTTCCCCAGGACAAAGTTTCTTTTTTTTGTTGTCAACAGAGATGTTGACGTTGGTTGTCAAGATGTCAAAGGTTTTAAGTCATTTGATCACTAGTCTTCCAGCTCAAAGGTTCTGATTCTATGTAGAGTACAAACTTACATATTTTTCATTGCTGCTTAGACAGTTATTTTAGATATAAAATTTCCCCAGTTTATTGAGGAACGCTTGAATATTTGCTGTATAATAATCATTAAGTATCAAATGGTACTCTAAAAGCTGAAGCTTTAAGTAATATAGGGTAAATTAATAACGTAAACTTACTGCTGATTTTTCTGCATCAGAATTGGCACAAACAGCTTATACTGTATGAATTAATTTCATATGTCAGTGGAAGTAACATTTGTTGAGCTGGACTCTGGTGTCTTGGAGGAAGTACGAGGGTGTGTTAGGTCAAGTATGTGGAACAAGGTGGCAGTATGGCTATAAACCTGAATAAAAGGAAATTTGTGCTGGAACCTGAAGTAAGGAAGGAACTGATAATAACAAAAATTGTATGTCACAACAGTTGCAGATGAGGAAGGGAAACTGCGTAGAAGAGGGAGTAAGAAATATCTCCATACACATGCTCTTTTCCTAGCTCCAAGACTTAGGTCTATCTCAAGTATAGCCCTGCTTGAGTACATGGCGCTGGCCTTTGAGTCAGATGACTGGATGAAGGGGAATTTCTTTCTAAATTTCCATCTTGAAATGCACGATGATGGAAAATCAACATCCTGAGTGATGTATGATAGGCATTCAAGTATGTTCAGCATTTTTCTCTAACAAGTGATTTAACAAACTCATGGAACCTTGTTGTAGCTTGCTTGATTCCTCTCCAGTTAATTGATATTCTTGCTAGTAGTTTCTACTCACTCTAGAGATGTGCTGTATTTCACGCATCTTTATGCATCTTTCAATTTGTACAACTTTACTCCAACATAATTAGTATGGGAGACTCAGCCAGAGGTGCCAAACAGAGATGCTCATGCACAGTCATAGGGATGAATATGTTTAATAAATCCTTCATGTATATTTATTATGCACATACCACAGGTACTGGGTATGTAATGCTGAGCCAAACAGATATGATCCCTATTCTCACGAGACTTACACGGTCTAGTAGGAGATAGAAATTAAAGAAATAGCTACCTAAATAAACATAAATTAAGAATTATGAAAATTTTTAAAATTAAGAATTTTCAAAGGAAAAGTATTTATACTCATCTTGTTCTGAGTTCAAAAATGTCTCTGAGAGTTGGGACCTAGAGTTAAACATTAGAGATTGATAATAATAGCAGGACCTACATAAGATTAATTTTTTAGCCTAGAAGCTAAAAATAAGTCCCTGTATTAGGGCACAGAATATCTGAAAGAAATGATAACTGTTATAAAGATATTCTGATAAAATTTTTTAACTATTTCTAAGGAAATTTTATTTCAAGAATATTGCTTGATTCAAGTATTCTTTTTATTCTTAATGATTTTAAAATACTAAAGCTCAAGAAGAAAATGTTCACATGTAGATTCATTTGAAATTCATTTTCTTAATATTATTTAGCTTGATAAAAATATATGAGTCTAATTAACAGAAGTATAACTTCTGTGCATAATTGATCATGGTTGCTAAACCAAGAAGGGTCAGAGTGATTTAACTATTTAAAATTTTTCTTGCTGTGGAGTCTTCTTTTTCTCATGGACACTAGGGCTCAAGTAGTTTAGCTATAACATTATTTGACGTCAGTATGCAGTTAGAGCTGTTATACTGAATCCCGAAAAGGAGACTTTTGTTTGGTTGGTGAATCTTGTGACAGATTCTGGAATTTCCTATTCAGTCAGCTGTCAGATTGAACTTCAGACAGTTTTGATGTGTGGAGATCCATTTCTGTGAGAACATTATGAAAAATAGCCCTGTGCTACAGGGATGACCTGGGAGAAAAGAGCTGGTGCTATTACCAGGGGAAATCTGAAGACAATGACAAATGCCCTCAGGGGAGACAAAACTACCGTGGGCAGATTGACCCTTAAGTGTATTAGGACATCAATAAAAATGAAGTTTCTGTATCTTTGTATTAAGATGAGAAGACATTTATATATTTAATTGAGAAAACAAAACTATTTTTAATTTCCATTGAAATTAGTTTGCCTGCATTCTAGCTTGTGGAATGTTACTGTGAGTAGTTCTTAGCTGTCCTATCAGGTGTCATGCTCCAGGGTATAATCTATCCTCAGTATTTCTAGAAAATAAGGTTTTCTCCAATTATATAAATTCACTACACTATGAGTTGAATGGCAGTTTCTATTTTCCTGTGAAGCATCAGACATGATAACTTTGCTCTTTGTTAAATGATGGACTCTTCTCATTTGTTTTCAGAAATAATTGATGGTTTTTAAAAATCTGCAAGGAGAAAAGTAAATAATTTTCCTCTTTAATACTATACATTTTTGTTTCTTTTTTTTGAAGTGTGGCTGGTAAAGAGGATAATACAGAAACTGACCAAGAGAAGAAAGAAGAGAAGAATATTTCAGAAAGAGAAAACATTGAATTAGAAGTTGTAAGTATGAAAGAATGAACCTGGAATTTTGAGTCCCTGGGTTAGGTTATTCTTGGTTGCTGATAACTGTGCTAACTTATATGTAGAAATTTTAAACTGTATCCTTGAGGACTTCTTCAGAAATGTGAGATATGAAATATTAGTAAATTATAGTCTTGTGCATTTTGAAAACATTTTCTATGGGATAATAGAGTACTAAGAGATAAAGTACTCTTTGATTTAAGACAAGGTTATTATAAAATAACCTTAAAATCGTGTGTTGATTTATTTTAACAGGAAGTGAAATTTTTATGCACTTATACTTTATAATCACACAGTTTCTCTTTTTTGTATTTATTCAGGGAGACTTTATTGCAGATTTTAATATGTGAAGTATCATAATAGAGACAGGGCAAAATTAAATCATACTGCTAGGCACACTCCAAAATGAGGGAAAAAGAAAAATTCTGATTTTTATTTTATTTTATTTTTTACTGAAATGTGGTTGCTTTACAATGTTGTTAATTTCTTCTGTACAGCAAAGTGAGTTAGTTATATGTATCCATATATACACTCTTCTTTAGATATCTTTCCTATTTAGGTTGTCATAGATCATTGAGTAGCCTTCCATTTGGTATACAGTAGGTTCTCATTAGTTATCTGTTTTATACACAGTAGTATATATATGTTTATCCTTATCGTCCAGATCAATCCCACCTCTCCTCACCTCCTTGGTAACCATACATTTGTTCTCTCCATCTGTGATTCCATTTCTGCTTTACAAATAAATTCATTTGTATTATTTTTCTAAATTCCATATAGATGTATTAATATACTACATTTTTTCTTTCTGACTTACTTCACTCCATATGACAATCTCTAGATCCACCCATATCTCTGCAAATGGTACGATTTTGTTCTTTTCTATGACTGAGTAATATTCCACTGTATATATGTACCACATTTTTTATCCATTCCTCTGTCAATGGACGTTTAGATTGTTTCCATGTCATGGCTATTAGATATAGTGTTACAATGAACAGGGAGCATGAATCTTTTTGAATTATGGTGTTCTCCAGATTTATCGTTAGGAGTGGGATTGGTGGGTCAGATGATAGCTCTACTGTTAGTTTTTTAAGGAACCTCCATACTGCTCTCCATAGTGCCTATACCAATTTACATTCCCACCACCAGAGTAAGAGAGTTCCCTTTCCTCCACACCTTCTCCAGCATTATTGTTTGTAGACTTTTTTCAAGATGGTCACTCAGACCAGTGTGAGATTTTGCATTTCTCTGATAATTAGTGATGTTGAGCATCTTTTCATGTGTTTGTTGACCTTCTGTATGTCATCTCTGGTGAAATTTCTATTTACGTCTTCCATCCATTTTTGATTGGTTTGTTTGTTTTTTGATATTAATATTTAGCTTCATGAGCTCTTTGTATATTTTAGAGATTAATCCTTTGTCAATTGCTTCATTTGCAAATATTTTCTCCCATTCTGAGGGCTGTCTTTTTGTTTATGGTTTCCTTTGTTGTGCAAAAGTCTTTAAGTTTAGTTAGGTTTCATTTGTTTATTTTCATTTCTGTTTTCATTAGTCTAGGCAGTTGATTGAAAAAGATCTTGTGATTTATGTCAAGGGTTGTTTTGCCTATATTTTCCTCTAAGTGTTTTATAGTATCTGGCCTTGCATTTAGGTTTTAATCCATTTTGAATTTATATTTGTGTAGAGTGACAGTGAGGGTTCTAATTTCATTCTTCTACATGCAGCAGTCCAGTTTGCCCAGCACCATTAATTGAAGAGACTGTCTTTTCCCCACTGTATATTCTTGTCTCCTTTGTCATAGATTAAGTGGCTGTAGGTGTGGGTTTATTTCTGAACTTGCGATCCTGTTCCATTGATCTACATGTTTGTTTCTATGCCAGTACCATACTGTTTTGATGACCATAACTCTATAGTCAGGAAGTCTGATTGCTCCAGCTCTGTTCTTTCTCAAGGTTACTTTGGGTATTTGAGGTCTTGTGTTTCCATACAAATTGTACAATTTTTTTCTTCTAATTCTGTTGTGTAGTCTCTCTTAATGAGGTAATCAGTTTACTTTGCCAATATTGTGCTATTAATGGGCACACATCACATTTTAGGAAGAAAGTCAAGAAGTGAGTGATCATGAAGATGAGGAAGAGGAAGAGGAGGAGGAAGAAGATGACATTGAAGGGGGTGAAAGCTCTGATGAATCAGATTCTGAATCAGATGAAAAAGGTATTTGTCCTTTGGTGCAAGGACAAAAATTTATTTTGGGAAATTGTTTAAAACATAACAGAAAACTCTTAGCACTCTCCATCTCATCCTTGTATGCCCTCCAAGACTCATGTTTATCTCTTACTGTAGTTAGTCATTATGTGACTTCCATTTTTATTTGGAACCAGTGGTATTTCTTGTCCTTGACCAATGTGAACACTCTTTATCTTGTTGCCAGTTTTTTAGTTTTTGATATATTCAGGATATTTTCCTTACAGCTGCCAAGTGAATACTTGAATGTAGAGATGATTTTCATGCTTTGATTATAGCCTATCCAGTATTTTTATTTTTTTCTTTTATACTAGCCAATTATCAAGCAGACCTAGCAAACATTACTTGTGAAATTGCAATCAAGCAAAAGCTGATTGATGAACTAGAAAATAGCCAGAAAAGACTGCAGACGCTGAAAAAACAGTATGAAGAGAAGCTAATGATGCTACAACATAAAATTCGGGACACACAGCTTGAAAGAGACCAAGTGCTTCAAAACTTAGGTAAGAATTATATTTAATTCAAATTAAAGTTCACATTAAACTATCACATTGGATTTTTATCTTTTCTTCCTTTATAGGAAAAAAATTATATTAGAAGTCACATTAAATGGTAATTTATCTTATTATGTTAAATATTACTATTCATTTTGTTTTTTTCGTTCCGATATCTGTCTAGGCTAATTTTTTTTTTCCCCAAAGTTGTGGCTAATTGTTTTAGTGCCTTGATTTATGCTGGGAACTTTCTTTAAATTAGAAAGATAAGCATTCAATAGCTGTTAAATAAGAATCAATATTAAAAGAGAGAATAATTAAGACCCCTTGGCCTCCTGAGGCTTGTATTTGGGAGATAGTTCTTCTCTAAGGTCATGAATAATATTTCTGTAAAATAAATATCTGTATCTCACAAAAACAAATACAAATATTGTTTGGTCATTTAGGCTCAGTGGAATCTTACTCAGAAGAAAAGGCAAAAAAAGTTAGGTCTGAATATGAAAAGAAACTACAAGCCATGAATAAAGAACTTCAGAGACTTCAGGCAGCTCAGAAAGAGCATGCAAGGTTGCTTAAAAATCAGTCCCAATATGAAAAACAATTGAAGAAATTACAGCAGGATGTGATGGAAATGAAGAAAACTAAGGTATTGATTATATTTTCAATTAATGTTTGATGGTAATACTTGTGTCATTTGGGACCAAAAAAATATTGTGGTTCTTTCTGTGTTCTGTATTCTTTCTGTGACCTAGAAATGATGCACTTCCTTTTGGCAGTTAGTGGTTGATTCCTATAGTCATCCATTATCAGAATCTTTCTTTGAAATGGCTGAAAATCATGTGGTCAGTAGGACTTCTCTGACTTTAATGGATATTTATCTTTATTTTCTTAAAACTCTTACACAGATTAGCAAAAGTGAAAATATTTCAAACATGAAAAATGCAGAGATAATAACAATGAATAATATATTCAGTATTTAGTTTAAGGTATTAAATATTACAGATATGTACAAAACCTCCTATATATCCCTTCCTGATCATGGTCTCATTTCCCTTAGAGGTAACAACTATCTTGAATTTGGTGGTTATCCTTCCATGCATAAAAGACTGCAAGTTTTCTTCCCTTGACCTAAGAGAGTATGTGAATTCTTATCTGTTATTGTTTTTGTTTTAGAATAGATTATTCTTAACATTTTGCCATGAAAATCAATATCAGTTCAGTTCAGTTCAGTCGCTCAGTCATATCCTACTCTGCGACCCCATGAATCACAGCACACCAGGCCTCCCTGTCCATCACCAACTCCCGGAGTTTACTCAAACCCGTGTCCATCGAGTTGGTGATGCCATCCAATGATCTCATCCTCTATCATCCCCTTCTCCTCCTGCCCTCAGTCTTTCCCAGCATCAGGGTCTTCAGTGAGTCAGCTTTTTGCATCAGGTGGCCAAAGTATTGGAGCTTCAGCTTCAACATCAGTCCTTCCAATGAACACCCAGGACTGATCTCCTTTAGGATGGACTGGTTGGAGCTCGTTGCAGTCCAAGGGACCCTCAAGAGTCTTCTCCAACACCACAGTTCAAAAGCATCAATTTTTCGGTGCTCAGCTTTCTTTATAGTCCAACTCTCACATCCAAACATGACCACTAGAAAAGCCATAGCCTTGACTAGATGGACCTTTGTTGACAAAATAATGTCTCTGATTTTTAATATGCTATCTAGGTTGGTCATAACTTTCCTTCCAAGGAGTAAGCATCTTTTAATTTCATGGCTGCAATCACCATCTGCGGTGATTTTGGAGCCCAGAAAATTAAAGTCAGCCACTGTCTCCCCATCTATATATCTGCCATGAAGTGATGGGACTGGATACCATGATCTTAGTTTTCTGAATGTTGAGCTTTAAGCAAACTTTTTCACTCTCCTCTTTCACTATCAAGAGGCTCTTTAGTTCCTCTTCACTTTCTGCCATAAGGGTGGTGTCATCTGCATATCTGAGGTTATTAATATTTCTCCTGGCAATCTTGATTCCAGCTTGTGCTTTCTCCAGCCCAGCGTTTCTCATGATGTACTCTGCATATAAGTTAAATAAGCAGGCTGACAATATACAGCCTTGACGTACTCCTTTTCCTATTTGGAACCAGTCTGTTATTCCATGTCCAGTTGTAACTGTTGCTTCATGACCTGCATACAGATTTCTCAGGAGGCAGGTTAAGTGGTCTGGTATTCCCATCTCTTTCAGAATTTTCCAGAGTTTATTGTGATCCATACAGTCAAAGGCTTTGGCATAGTGAATAAAGCAGAAATAGATGCTTTTCTGGAACTCTCTTGCTTTTTCGATAATCTGGCAGATGTTGGCAATTTGATATCTGGTTCCTCTGCCTTTTCTAAAACCACCTTGAACATCTGGATGTTCACGGTTCACATATTGCTGATGCCTGGCTTGGAGAATTTTGAGCATTACTTTACTAGTGTGTGAGATGAGTGCAATTGTGTGCTAGTTTGAGCATTTTTTGGCATTGCCTTGCTTTGGGATTGGAATGAAAACTGACCTTTTCCAGTCCTGTGGCCACTGCTGAGTTTTCCATATTTGCTGGCATATTGAATGCAGCACTTTCACAGCATCATCTTTCAGGATTTGAAATAGCTCAACTAGAATTCCATCACCTCCACTAGCTTTGTTCGTAGTGATGCTTCCTAAGGCCCACTTGAGTTCACATTCCAGGATGTCTGGCTGTAGGTGAGTGATCACACCATCTTGATTATCTGGGTCGTGAGGATCTTTTTTGTACAGTTCTTCTGTGTATTCTTGCCACCACTTCTTAATATCTTCTGCTTCTGTTAAGTCCCTACCATTTCTGTCCTCTATTGAGCCCATCTTTGCATGAAATGTTCGTTGGTATCTCTAATTTTCTTGAAGAGATCTCTAGTCTTTCCCATTCTATTGTTTTCGTCTATTAGATTATTCTTAACATTTTGCCATGAAAATCAATATAGTTTCCTTAAAATAGGTAGTGTGGAAATGATTGAAAAAGTAGTTAGGTTGTTATGTTGTATAGTTGCTGTTGCCAGCAACAATAGCTAAAATAACTTAAGTGCTTACTATGTGCCAGGCACTGTATAGGCACAGTGTTGGTATAAACTCATTGAATTCTTAAAGGAATCCAATCCCATAGAAATATTACCTCCATTTTATACATTAGAAAACCAAAGCCTGCAGTGGGTAAGTAACTAGTTCAAGGTCACACAGCTACTGATAATAAGTTAAATACCAAAAAATTATTCTAGTAATAAAACACCTGGACATTGAATATAAAAAGCTTAGAACAGTAAGTAATTTTATAGAAGTATTAATATGTTAAAAATGGCTTCCTTGGTAGCTCAGATAATAAAGTGGCTACGTGCAGTGTGAGAGACCTGGGTTCGATCCCTGGGTCAGGAAGATCCCCTGGAGAAGGAAATGGCAACCTACTCTAGTACTCTTGCCTGATAAATTCCGTGGATGGAGGAACCTAGTAGGCTACAGCCCATGGGATCCCAAAGAGTTGGACACAACTGAGCAACTTCATTGGTTCTCTGGATTAATATGTTAGAAGTGTATTCAAAATATAAATACATTAATCTTACAAATATAAGAACTGACCATTTAACGTGTTGCAAAATTCCACTTTTTTTCTTGCTCAGTATTCAGAATCCTAGGAGTATACGTCCATACATATGATTTATTTAATGAATATTGTAAAAGGATAATCACAGTAGATATATTTACCTCATATTTTAGGTTCGCTTGATGAAACAAATGAAGGAAGAACAAGAAAAAGCCCGATTGACAGAATCTAGAAGAAACAGAGAGATTGCTCAACTGAAAAAAGATCAACGTAAAAGAGATGTGAGTGGACTCAGTTATGTAAAAATACTGTATGTCAATAATATTGTTCAATAAAGGGAAGATATTTTTTGATAACTTTATTAAAATGAGGGACAATAAAGGATTTTTATACATGGCATTTATTATAGTATGTAGATCATAGTAATTCAATATAAAAATTTGTGAAAAACAGTATAATATTACTATAAGTTTTATTGGAGGCTTATTTCCTAGATGATCAGATGGAAGAAAATGGCATATAATAAGTGATTATTTCTAGGGAGACCAAGGAAGTAGTTGCAGTAAAATAGTGGTTTTTAAGGTGGTTCCCAAGACAGATTCTTATGAATGTTGCTTAATTAATAACCAGACTTCACTAGAAGAGACTTTACTAAGGGTTATACAAATTTTTGTATTCTTTGACCCAAGAATTATGTTTTCATGAACTCAGACTAAGAAAATAATTTAAACTAAGAAAAATTATATTACAGTATGTTGAAATCTTCACTTTTGGTTATTTGTAGTAATGAAAAATGTAAAACCAACTAAGATATGTGACGGTAGGGGTAACAGTTAAATAAATTATAATTCATTCCATTTAATGGGTATTTATTCATCTGTTAAAAATTAGGATTTGGAAACTGCATAGTAAAAGGAAAAATGACTATGATTTAACATTAACTGTAAAGTAACATTTTATATATGCATGCTTATTTACAATACAGAAAAATTTTTAAAATACATATCAATATGCTAAATGTCATTGTATTAAGATTATAGGTTATAGTTGATTGGCTTTTTTTCTTTCCAAATTTTTGACAATATAGTTATTTATGACAATTTTTTAAAAATAAAGAGCCATCACTTTCTTTACCACAGTATCAATTAGGTTCCAGCCTTTGTTCCATTTTTCTCACCCAACTTTTTCTAAATTCTCCCTGAATAAAACATGAATATACAGGATATTTTAGAAAATAGAAATCTGTTTTGTGAGCTAAAGATGAAATTAGGGAGCTAGAAAATGACTAATTAAATGGAAAAATAGATATGTTAGCAGATGAGTCCCATGTTTATAACTATATGTATTTATTAATTTTCCCAAGATATTAATGCATTTTAATTCTATTTTATGTATTTTAATGTATTTTAAGTCTATTTTATCATTTTTAATACCTGGTGATTTTAGATCTTGTTTATATTAGTACACTGTTACTGAAATCAGGTAGAAGCACACTCTAGCATATGGTCTGTTCTTTTTTTCCTGCTTTTAAAAAAATTGATAAAACTCATATGCCAAAAAATTCAGTTTTAAACTATACAATTCAAGTATGTAGTATGTTCACAGATTTGTACAACAATCACCACTCCATAACATTTTCATCACTCCGAAAAGAAACCCCAGACCAATTGGCAATTACTCCCATTTCTCTCTTTCCCTTACTCTTGACAGCAACTAATTTACTTCCTGCCTATGTATTTGCCTATTCTAGACATTTTATATACTTGGAATCATACCATATGCAGCCTTTTGTGTCTGGCTCTTTTCATTTAGTATGATATTTTGAAGGTTTATCCATGTTATAGCATATATCACTAGTACATTTTTTTTTTTAATGACTATATGTACAGAGCACATTTTGCTAATCCATTCTTCAATTGGGCATTTTGGTTGTTTTGACTTTTAGGCTATTTATTTCATTTTTAATGAAATTTTTGTATGACAAGCATGATTTCCTTGCAGTGTATGCTAACTACTTCTTTATTACTAAGTTAGACACAACGATTAAACAACAACATATGATGTATAGAGAGATCAATATTGAACAATTAATTCCCAGGACTGAACTTTTGAATTTTATCCACACATATGATGTCTCTCTTCTGGCTAATCACATAAAAAGCTACTATTTCAGACTTTTTCCTCCCTTTAATTTGTTGCTTTGTGTGCATATTCAACTCCTGTCTAAAGTGTTTCTTGTAATACTCAATTTGAACCCTTAGGGAACCAAATATGTTGTGTACATCATACAAAAATTATGAATGAGCTTGAGATTTGATTTTTAATACGAAGAAATTAAATTTAGTAACAAGCTTGAAACTATAGGTTAATTTTAGTTTTAGATAGTTCATTAATTTAAAAAGATTTATTAGCTTTTCTTCCATGTCTATTACTGTATAGGCAAGATGTGGCAGTGATAAGACAGAGTCCTTTTCTCAACGAATTCCTATCTGATAAGATAAGAATATGTATAAACTTGAGATGGATCCTCTGTTTGAATTTGGGATGCACAGCATAGAGAGTTATTTGTTACATCACAGAGTTAAAGTCCTAAAAGAGATGTTTGTGATCAAATCCAACTCCAAAGCTTTGCCCATGATCACAGAGTTAAATAAATGACAGAACCAGAACATGTTTTATTTTTAGTCCAAAATTATTTCCTAAATTTTATCCCTATAAAATGGCTAAGAGTAATTAATAATTTTCCGTATCATACAGACTACCTAGAAACAAATTGGTAGCCAGTTAATTTTATTGACCAACATAGTATTTCCAAAGTTATTATAAAGTGCTAATACAATTAATATATGTTCTCTCTATATTTAAACCAGAGTTTATAATTGTATACCTTGTAAGGTGCCTCTATTGAAAATATTCTAAGCTGTGTTTCTTCCTGTTCATGCCTCAGCCAGCCGCCAAAACAAAAATGAGATATTTGTGAAGTGTTTAGGAGGATACTTGCATATAGTAAGCCCTTTATTTATTGCTACAGTGTTGTGTTTAGTCGCTCAGTCATGTCCTACTCTTTGTGATCCCATGGACTGCAGCCCACCAGGCTCCTCTGTCCATGGGATTCTCCAGGCAAGAATACTGGAGTGGGTTGCCATGCCCTCTTCCAGGGCATCTTCCTGACCCAAGGATAGAACTTGTGTCTCTTTATGTCTTCTGCCGTGGGAGGTGGGTTCTTTAACTCTAGTGCCACCTGTGAAGTCCATAGTAATGAATGCAAGGTGATTATTAGCTCAGATGCTGCTGAGAATGCTTACGGTTCCCAGTGAAATGGGACAATGATAATGAAGAAGTAAAAAGTATTTTATCTTTCAGTTTACTATTTTAACTTATTTAATATTATTTTATAGCATCAACTTAGACTTCTGGAAGCCCAAAAAAGAAACCAAGAAGTGGTTCTTCGTCGCAAAACGGAAGAGGCAAGTTGACCGTTTGGAGGAAACATTCTGGCTTTGAAATAAATGATGTATTTCTATAGACTGAGAGAATGAGTCAGTCTCCATTGCTATTTCAGGTTACAGCTCTTCGCCGGCAAGTAAGGCCCATGTCAGATAAAGTGGCTGGGAAAGTCACTCGGAAGTTGAGCTCATCTGATACTCCTGTTCAGGACACAGGTTCCAGTGCAGCTGCTGTAGAAACAGATGCATTAAGAGCTGGAGCCCAGCAAAAAATGAGAATTCCTGTGGCAAGAGTCCAGGCCTTACCAACACCCACGGCAAATGGAACCAGGTAAGCATGTTCTTCTGTTCCTACTGATGTAATCTTTACATCACTGGATGTTGAAAAACAACTCATCATTTGGCATCATATAATCAAACAAGCACATAAGTAACTATGTTTGTATGTTTTTTATATGATTATAGAAAAAAATACCAAAGGAAAGGATTGACTGGCCGAGTGTTTACTTCTAAAACAGCTCGCATGAAGTGGCAGCTTCTTGAACGCAGGGTCACAGACATCATCATGCAGAAAATGACTATTTCCAATATGGAGGCTGATATGAATAGGCTGCTCAAGGTGTGAAAGTAGAAAGTAGATTTGCTGTCTCTTAGCTGTTAATTTCTGTTTTCTACATTTGTTTGCTGAGTAAATTGAATACTTACCAACCTGTGTTTTTTGGGGGGTGGTGATTGTGTTGTGTATGAATAGATGAACATCATTTTTTTTTAATTGTAGTAAGAACAGATGCCATGAGATCTACCCTCTTAATACATTTTAAAATGTATAGCACAGTGTTGACAGCTATAAGCACAGTGTTGTAAAGAATTCTATAACTTACTCATCTTATATAATTTAAACTTTATATTCACTGAACAACAACTCCCCATTTCCTCTTCCTCCCAATCCCTGGTAACCCCATTCTATTTACTGCTTCTATGAGTTTGACTATTTAGATGCTTCCTAGAAGTGGGATCCTGCAGTATTTACCCCTCCTGTAACTCACTTATTTCATTTGGCATAAAGTTCTCAAGGTCTAAGATGAACATAATTTCTTAAAGTCTACTCTGTTTTCTCAATAGCAACGGGAAGAACTCACAAAAAGACGAGAGAAACTTTCAAAGAGAAGGGAAAAGATAGTCAAAGAGACTGGAGAAGGAGATAAAAATGTGATTAACATCAATGAGGAGATGGAGTCATTAACTGCTAATATAGATTATATCAATGACAGTATTTCTGATTGTCAAGCTAATATCATGCAGATGGAAGAAGCAAAGGTTTGTAATTAAGAATAAATGTTTAATGAGAAGTATTTTTGTATTTTTGTCATTTAAAGCACTTTGAATTTTTATATGAAGGGATTTTTTAATCTATGATTTAATATCATTCTTAGGTTTTGCATGTATACCCTTCCTGCCTGCTTTCTAGATTTCTCTGCTGATTGTGTGATGTTATTTTTCATTGATAAAACATATATATCATTTGTTAATCCATCTTGAATTCATAACTGCTCAAATGTCTTATGTTTTAAACTAGACCATATGTTTCTTAGAGTAGGGATTTTTTTATGCTTTTCTGAGAAGTCTCATTAGCTAATCCAATAATATCAAATAAATGCATGAAGCAGTAGGGTTTGTCTTCTGTTAAATACATTCAGCTCAAGGTAATGATCCATCATATGCTGGTTTGATGCAGGAAGAAGGAGAAACATTGGATGTCACTGCAGTCATTAATGCTTGCACACTTACAGAAGCTCGATACCTTCTAGATCACTTCCTGTCAATGGGCATCAATAAGGTAAGATCTAACTACACCATTATTGAAAAACCTAAGCTTCCGTTAATTCATTACAGTTTTGTCTATCTTTTTCTAATGACCCTTTCCTTTGTAATAAGGAGGAAGATTCTTTTACAATGAAACGTGTTCCTTTTATCTTTCTTTAGAGTTAAGAAAAGTCAGCAGTATTTACATCAATTCCATTAGCTTCTCATCTATTGTGCTTGTGTATTAGAACAGGTAAACAAAGAATGATTTCTTTTTTGCTTCAACAAAGGAAAAGGTAAAAGGAAAATCTCTTAGTGTGCAAACAAATTCAGTGTTATAATTTTGATTTAATAATGATTCTTTACAACTCAAAAAGTCAGGAAAAAATACAGTTGCACTCTCCTTATCTTAAGTAATTTCTGCTTAAATGTTAAAGATGCTAATGATTTCTGACTCACCCTTTTTCTCGACACTGAGAGTGTGCTATACCTTTAGTTTTGTTCTCTTGCTTAATCGTTACAATGTGCATGAAATAAATATTATTTGTATTGTTTTGAATATGAGGAAACTGAGAATCAGGAAGACTCTGATACTAATCAGGAAGATTCCTCTGATACTAATAGCTAGCCAACACTTGCTCAGGGTCACTGAGTTTGCAAGCATAAGAGCTAGGATGAATCAAGGTCTATCGAATGTCAAAGTCTGTACATCATATGCATTTGCCATTTGATACAGATCTTCATGTAGTTGATTCTGTTTGTGTGATCTAAGATACACCTTTTTTTCTGGGGGGGAATGTTATAGGGTCTTCAGGCTGCCCAGAAAGAGGCTCAAATTAAAGTACTTGAAGGTCGGCTTAAACAAACTGAAATAACCAGTGCTACACAAAACCAGCTCTTATTCCATATGTTGAAAGAGAAAGCAGAATTAAATCCTGAGCTAGATGCTTTACTAGGCCATGCTTTACAAGGTAATTTGGATTAAATCTTAGTTAAATAAATTGCATGGTAACTTTGCTCTTTGAGTATGCTGTACTCTACCTCTTTCCTCTATAGCTTGACTGAATAGATGCTGTATTTACTTATGCTTTTTAATTATTCCTTTTTTAATTTGCATGTGTAAATTTGGGGGGATGTAATTATTGTCATTACAAGAAGTGATTAGTAACTTAAAAATCCTTACTTAGCATTATTAAACAAATAATTTTTATGAATTAAAAAAGATCAACAATGTTTCTGAGTTGGTTGTTTAAATTATTAACCAAATTTCATTACTTTATTCTGCATATCTAACTATCTTAAAAATAAATGTATAAGTGTTTGCTATGGCATCTATTCTACATATCTTATAAATGGTACATAATCTTGTTTTATGTGAGAGTTCTTAACATTGGATCTGTTTTGATTGGAGTATTGCTTTTTGTTTCCTTTTTGCTGTTATTTATACAGATCTAGATAGCGTACCATTAGGTAAGTATGTTTAGCTTTCTGTGTACCTACAGCTGCATGAATTACTAATTGTTCATGTACACTAATTGTGGTACATCTTATTTAAAACATTTTTATTGGCAGCCAGCTGGTTTTTGCATGATCTTTTTTGAAATGTATCTGTGACCACAAACATACTAAGTCTTTTGTCTTCACATTTCTTGATTTTTAGATTCTTAAATGTTTAAAGAAGTATAGTTTTCTATTTTATTATCTGAACTCCAGTTCTGGCTCTAGTTTCATCAGCCCCTCTTTCTGTTTCTTGCAGGAAAAAATGGGATATATATTCCTTTTTAGTTTTTAAATCTATTAATTTTGCATTTGTCATTTTACCCTCATAAATATCTTTCTGTGTTGTATATCTTTTATATATAATGTCTTTGGTTTATTTTTGATAGATTCTCAGCTATCCTTAAATTTTATAGAATTAAGTACATGTATTTTAATATTGTAAGTTGAAATAAAGCTATCCAAAGAGTTTTACATGAATGGATTGAAATAATATTTATGATTATAATATGTTCGAGTTAGAAAGAGCTTAAGAGATGTTTGAACATTGAGATTTTCGACTCCTTGCCTCTACAACATTCATGTGAACTATGTCCACCCATGAATAATATCTGAGATTCTCCTGGCAGTTATATATATATATGAAAGATCAGGAGTATCAGGGTAATTTTATTGCTTGCATTCTCCTGAAGATTATTTTTGAACAGTTTTTATTTAAAGTTATTTCAAAATCTGATCCTAACTTTTTTTCTTAATCATACAGCTGTCAAAAGTTTTCTAAAATATTTTTCTTGAAGGAGAGGAATGTAGCTGAAAGATTAATGTAATTACCTCTCTGGATCATTAAACAGCCTATGAATCTAAATTTATTTTAAGTGGTAGAAAGTTACACAAATAAAATACTTGCTCTGTTTGATATTATTAGATCTTTCTTAGTTTGCCCTGTGTGTTAAATCTCAAAATAATATTTCCTTGAGATCAACTCAGTAATATAGATGTGGACTTTTAACCTGCTCAAGCTATAACAAAGACATGTAGAAAAAAAATTTGATTATATTAAAGAACCGCATTAAGGCTGCCAAAATTCCTGAAATATAATGAGAATTTTTGCCATTCCTTGTGTTATTAAGCATATTTCCTCTCCTCTTCCTCTTCCCCCTCCTTTTTGTTCTTCCCACCCCCTCGTCTGCCTTTTCTTTGTTCTTCTTCATCTTAGTGGCTCAACTTGCAGTAATAAGTAAATTTTTATTTAAGTCCATTATCTCTTTTAACTTGGAAGAAAAAATGCAATGCCCTCTTTGATGTTGTTTTGTGCAGAAAATATTAAACTGTTAATTGTTGAGTATTGTTGCTTTTTCACAACTTTCAATTATCTATAGCTTAAAAAGGGGTCAAAACAGAGAAGAGGAACACAGTCAACTGATAACAACCTGTTACTCATGGCATAAATTTTCCCTAAGGCCATAATCTAGACC
The DNA here is from genome assembly GCF_023699985.2 of Odocoileus virginianus. Lineage (NCBI taxonomy): Eukaryota > Metazoa > Chordata > Mammalia > Artiodactyla > Cervidae > Odocoileus > Odocoileus virginianus. The sequence goes on from NC_069697.1 coordinate 38,605,492, forward strand.
CAGAAGTGCTTGGAAGAAAAGCATGGAAGGCGAAAAACATGGAAGTAAATCCACACAAACTAGATGGTCATATGTACATTGCTTTAAAAAAAAAACATATTTGTTTAATTTCAATTTATCTCGAGCTTTGGGCTGGGTGCTGGGATTCAAAGATAAGTAGGATACAGAATCTTGCTCTCATGGACTATGCCTTACTGAGGGTGACAGGGAAGAGACTTGGGATATGTATGGAGAGTTATGGGACCACAGAATGGGGCTACCTAACAGAAATGGAGGAGTTGATGCAGGCTTTCTGGAGCCAGTAAAATTTGAGCTGAAACATAAAGGAAGAAAAAGATTTAGCCAGGCAAGAGACACGGTAGAAGAGGGCTAGACAGAAGAGTCACTCTTGGCAGCGAGTAAGGTAAAGCATGAACATTAGCCACAACATTATATGCATGAAGACTTCAAGCTGGTTGGTGCCCTAGAGTAACAAGTATGTGACTTGGGATGATGAACATAAGGTTAGAGGCCAGTACTCCATGCTAGTAGGTGTGTGTTGTTGTAGCCACTGAAGGACATCTTTATTTTCCCCTTCTTATTCCTCTACCTGTGTTTATGTTATTGTACCTAGGATCTTTCCCTACCTTTAGGGATTTGCTAGAAGATTCAAGGGGCTCAGCATACAATTGTATTCATGGCAGTACTATAAAGGAAAAGATGCAGATGGAGTAAGGAAGAATCCTTATCCAGGCTTTCTTATGCTCTTTTCCTTCCAGGAAACATCACACAGAGTATACATTTCTCTCTGGAATGAAAATGCAGCAAGCTGAGTGCATTGTTCATGTCCAGGGAATTCCATTAGACACTCAGCATCTGAGATTTTTACTGGATACTAGTCACATACATTCCTTTTATATAGTAGTACCAGAATTCCAGATTCTGGAAGGAAAGCAGGAATTCTCAGCATAAGCCATATTGTTTGCACAAATATTCTAGGTGTAATGAACTATATTAGTTAACTGGTGACTAGAGAAATTCTGAGAGCTAAGTTTCCATATAACAAAGTCCAACTTTGCAAGAACGCCTTTCTAAGGATAGTAGTCTGGGGCTGCTATTGCTACCCAGTCCAGACTCCCTCTGATTGCTGCACAACAGACCAGTTAACTAAGAGGTGAGATGTTGAGGCAAGGAATACGACTTTACTCGGAAATCTGGCTGACTGAGAAGATGGCAGACTAATGTCTCAAAATAATCATCTTATCAGGATCTGTATGCCAGGTTCTTTTATAGAACAGAGGTGAGGAGAGGTGAGGAGATAAAGTGAAAAGACCATTAACCTTGCAAACGTCACCTGGAATGGCCAGTCTTGGGGAGGGGATATGTTAATTTCTTGCTTTCTATAGTCATCCACAGGTGGACAGGATCCTGAATAAAGGCATTTGGGTTTAACATTCAAGCAGAGGGGCGGGGTTCCCTGAGGCAGGCCATTATGTATGGACAGTATCCTTTTAGTGAACAAAGTTAACAGTAAGCAAAGGTTAAGATAAAAGAAACAGATCTAATGTGGAGTCATAGCTGACTCTTCCCTGTAACACATCAACTCTTCTCCATATGTATTTATATTAATATGAATATCAACTTATTAAATATTGGTTAGCTTCTAGTGACATGAGATTATGCAACTATGTGCTGATGTGGATGACTTTAAGACATTTTGCAGTTTTAAATCTCACTGCTTTTAGCTTTAATGCTTAGTGATGAGAAAAGAAGCTGATACCGGGCTGGAATTATGTTCTAAAGAGTTGGAAGTAGAGCAGTGAGATGATGGCATATCCTGCTGCCCAGATGGCTATAGTGCCAAAGACAAAGCTCAGTCCTGAAGAGGTGTGTGATTTGGTGAAGTCTCGGTGAAGGGCTCTATCTTCTGGCTAGGTTAGTTATGCCAAACTGTAATCATCTGTAGATAAAGCATACATGCATATGCAGGAGCTAAGTAGTTTTTACTAAGCACTTACATGATTGATGTTCTAACTGGTTTCATCATTCCCTACAAGAAAATTACTAGTCAATCTTAGCCTGCTTTTATATATGGGAAAATAAAGACTAGACTTGTCATTTCTTTCCATTTTCTATGTTATTAACTGATTCAGTTATACTAGCGCTCATTATCCTGTCTGTGAAGCGCATCCTCCAGCCTCTACATATGGGCTTTGAGATACACATTGCCCTCAAGACCACCATTTTCCTCATTTCAGAAAGTAAACTCCCTTTTTGTGGGTCCTATTAGATGGACTCCATTTTAGATAATGCTATCATTTATTACTGAATTTCTATCCAGTTGTCTGCTAAACAGTGAGGAAGAAAGGGAGCATCTGAGAAAGGAATTAAGAATATGATTTATGAGCATAATACACCTGTATGATATCAAAGTGAAAGTCAAAAGGAGATTAATCCTGCATATTTTAATTAGCATATATTATTGAAAATATTGCCTTTAGTTTTGTGCTGTGGCTTTATAATGAATTGTATAATGTGCCCCTGTGTTAGGAGCTCACTGACATTTTAAATAATTTAAGTGGATGTTTTATTTACTGACTTCCTTCTAGTTTTATATGTTTGCCTTTTCCTCTCTTTTCATCAGTGTGCTACTGTTCTGAAATAGCAGTGGTTTGTTTGTATTTATTTATAAAACTATTGCATGGAAACCTATAGTTCTAGTCTTTTATGTACGTGTGAATGAGCTGCATGCTGATGTGTAACTTCTGAATACCTTCACACACACATACTATCTTTCTGCTTGAAAACAAAAATAAAAATAGAAGAAAATCTATAAGTACATTGGAATACTGATAAAATACAACAAATATATTTACACTTATGTATTTTTTGATGTTGCCTCATTAAAGGGAGCTTGTGCAGCATTTACTTCAATTTTTCATGTTTTACTCAGTGGTTTTTCATACATGGAATAAATGGATGGTGTGGGATAAATATGTTCTCTGAAATTATATTTAAATAATTACACATACTCAGATAAATACATGATCTCATTTCCATCCTGTGAATGCAGTTCTTCTATACTTTATCATTCAACTCATGGCTTTCCTATCTTGAGCACATTTTTCTCATCCTAGGACATATAATCAAAAGAGTTTCTTAGAATTTTAGTTTTACATTTCTATTTTGACTGAGTTACTAAAACCAAAGTGCCCATGTTGAGAAACCTCAGGCTGATGTTTATTATAGCATAGGCATTACAGTCATTCAAAGTGTGACATGGATAATACTTACATTTTGGACTATTTTTTTTTTTTAGAAAATGTAGAGGAGAGCACTGATGAGGATGTACCTTTAAACAGTCCAGGATCAGAAGGAAGGTAAGAGAACCTTTAGAAACTTAATGAGTTGACTTGTTTCTGTAATATTTGTAATACTTTTATATTGTTGAATCAATTAACATAAAACAAATAATTTTAGATTTTATGGCTAAGTGAAGAACAGTAGAAATAGTAATATGGAAGCCAAACTAAGTAATGCTTAACCATCAAGAATTTAAAAATAAAATACTGAGATATTTAAGGAAAGAAATGAACTATTTTGATTAGCTTATTTTTATTTCAATATTGTCCTTCTGTATTTTCCATAGGCTTATAAATTTTTTTCCAAACTTAAACTGATTAGAGGTCATATAGTTTTATATATTGTTTCCTTTTATTCATATGATTAATTATTTATGTGCACACAGCTCACTGTCTTCAGACCTTATGAAGCTTTGTGGTGAAGTGAAACCAAAAAGCAAGGTAAGAATAGCAAATACCAGTTAAACATTTTTTCTGATGTTCTTTATTATCACTATTAAATGCATATCATATGATAGAAATTTAGTTCTTTATCATATTCTCCCTTGAAAAAAATTTATATTGACAAATTTCTCCTCTGTGGAACTTGTTATTTACTGTATTCTTGTGCTTTCTCCTCTAGGTAAGATATGATTATGGAGAACAATGCTTAAAATAATTTAGAATGACAGGAGATTTTTGAAATTTTAACATTCTAATATGTTCCTAAGTCTCTGATTTATTTTAACATATCTTGAGATGGTTTGAATAGGTCAACTCTTAGTCATCATATTGTATTAAAATTTGAGACTATAATGCATATTTGTAAAGCTTAAAAAAAATAAAGTATACATGCTGTTACATGTGTGAGAAATAGCATGGTATATTTCAGATTGCATGTTGGTAGCATTTGATACTAGATGAGTTAACTATCCATTTTAAGATGTTTGAAAACAGAGAATTCTTGCAGTGCTTAGTAAATATTTGGTGGATGAATGGATGAAATCAAGACCTGAAAGAATAGTACTGTGCTAATGCACAGGATGGATACAAGGCCCACAGTGGTTAGCCAGGTAATATAGATAAATAGTTTGACTAGATATAAGATAATTAACAGGAATCATTATGATTACCTGAAGTGGACATGGCCCATCTAAAGCAAATAGGCATCACTAACTAATGCTTATTTTTGCTATCATGGAATATGGGCCTAAGACTACCAGATCCTCAACTCTTTAAAGAGTAGCTTTAAATATGGATTTTAATGGAGAATTTCTTTCTCTTTAAAATACTGAGCTAGCCAATTGAAAAACATCTCCAGGCTTTATGTATGGTCCTTGAGCTACCAGTTTGGTGACATGTGGTTTGAGTTTGATTATTCTAAGTGACCAGAGATTATCCAGTCTCAAAGAAAACATTCTAGTATAGTTTGGATTGAGTCTTAACATGTAGGCAAAAATCTCTTAAGGTAACTTGGTCTTTCAGACCCTGTGAAGTTCAGAGAGAGATGTGAAGTGGTACCCTGAAGGTCATCTCCTTAAAAAACCATTGTGATTAGGAATTCCCATGAAAATGATTCAGTTGGCAATAGGGAAAACTGATACGGTGAAAAGCTGGCCTGCAGGGCTTCCTTTTTCCAAAAGTTTTCCGGTAATACCTGTCATTCCTTTGGTACTGCATGGATGCCTGTTAGTTGCTCAGTCATGTCTGATTTTGTGATCCCATGGACTATAGCCTTCCAGGCTTCTCTGTCCACGAAATTCTCCCAGCAAGAACACTGGAGTGTGTAGCCATTTCTTTCTCCAGAGGATCTTCCTGACCCAGGGATCAAACCCCGGTCTACTGCGCTGCAGGCAGATTCTTTACTGCCTGAGCCCCCAGGGAAGCCCATAGATGCCTAAAAGGATCGAATATTATTTATTTTTCACTCACTGAAGAAATGAAATTGATTATATATCTTAAATAGACTGGTACCAGCACTACATTAAATGTAAGACATATAAAGTTGAATAAAACAGGATGTCTACCATTTAGAGGTTTATAATCTGGTAAACATTTTGATTGTCTTTTAATATATTAGTGATAATAGCCAGCTCTAAGTATTAACAACAAGGTAGTCTCTTTGTTTTTTTAGGAGTATGGAAGGGAGTGCTTAAATAAATAAAATAACCTTCACCTGCCTTACCATGCTGCCAAAAACTGGTATGGATTGGTGTTGGATATCCATCAGGGAGATTAAACAGCCAGTTAGGGCATCAGGCGAGCAGGGTCATAAAAATGGAGAAACAGATGTAAACATTGATATGTAAAATTTAAATTTATATATTACATAATATATATTAAAATGTATATTAAATAAGTCATCTAAGCCTGGGATAGATAAGAATTTAGTTGAATGCCATTGCACCTATCTTTTGGTTTAATTTCTTTATTCCTTTTTTCTTTTTTCCTAAAATGATATATCGAGAAAGCTGGCCATTAGTATCAGGATAGCATAATAATATTGGAGGCAGATTGTCTGGTTTTGAATCTGACTTTGCCACTTAATAGCTGTTTGACTTTGGGCTGTTAGCTATCCTGTGCTTTAGTTCTCTCATTTTGGGAATTGGGATAATAATAGTATATACTAATATAGTAAATTATTTAGAATTTCTGGCATAAAATAAGTATAATACAAACATTGGCTATTATTATGACCTCTAAAGTTCTCAGCTGGCTGTATCTCTGGCTTGTCACTACCTTACATATGTTCGACACACTTGCTAGGAAAGACACGCTGAATGTTTTACCTATTTCAAACTAATATTAAGTCTCTATTGCCTAATCATCTTCTCTGCAGAAGTTTGCATATGATTGCTTTTCCTTCCATTCTCTGACTAGGCCCGAAGGAGAACCACCACTCAAATGGAATTGCTGTATGCAGATAGCAGTGAAGTAGCCTCAGACACTAATACAGGAGATGCCTCCTTGCCTGGCCCTCTTACACCTGTTGCAGAAGGGCAAGAGATTGGAATGAGTACAGAGACAAGTACCTCTGCTAGGGAAAAAGAGCTCCCTCCCCCATCTGGCTTCCCTTCTAAGATAGGCAGCATGTAAGTCTGGCCCAGCTACACTAACTTCCTTTCTTTTGGCTTTTCTTTTTAAAAATAAAAATATATATGCATGTTACTAATTTCTTATTTCTATTTTTAAAAATTTATGTAAATAAGGTCTCTAGTTTTCAAAGTAATTTCTGTTAGGTGTTGTATCCCCTAATTTTTGCACATTCAAAATAATTTAAATGAGATGTTCTTTGTTGAATCGCTGTGTCTGATATTTAACTTTTAGAGTCTTTCTTAAAGATTATAATTTTTATAAAGGCTGAGTTATAAATTACAGGCAAAATTTATTTAGAAACACCTAAATTAAAGTTATAACTATAAAACCACTATATAAACAGCTTTAAAAGACTCTTAAATTTGCTCTTAATTATGTTAAACCCTAGTTCTAAGAGCCTGGTCAGGATAATAAACCTTGGCTGAAACTCTTAAAGAAAAAACAAGTACCGGTTAAAAACAATACATTTTGAAGTTTCCTAATTCTTTACCTTGAAGTACATTGCATGTCTGGGATGAGTGTATACACAAAGTGTAAATATATTATTAAAGATGCGAAAGAGGGACTGTTTCCTCCCTCCTCTATGATAATCTTAACAAAAAAATTCCTTTCAAAACAAATCTTATTTAGAAATTTTTCATTATTATCTTGAGAACAAAGATTTCCCTGCACAGGCCAGCATGCGTTTGTGTGTATGTCTTTTCTTAGTTATATTAAAATTATATCAATCGCTTACTGCTAAAGATTTTTAATGCCTTATTTCAAACTAATTCTTACACATGGTCTTGCAAATGATCTATTGGATGAACGCATCACTGCATTGAGAAATATTGCCAAAAAGTGGTACCCACTATATGACTCTGTAAATAATAAAATGTAACATACTCCCCACCCCAACCTGAATATCTATCTGTTTCCCATAACTTTCTTCATCCTATGAAGATATTTTCATTGTCTTACATTCAGTAAGCCCATCGCTACCTTTAGTTCCAAAATTAATGATGACAGAACTATGCTGCATGTGCTTGAGGTGACTTATGTAATTAATAATTGGATTTGCTATTAGAGATTGCTAACCAGTATAGCTTATGGCTTCAGTGCTTTTTTGATAACAGTAGAAAAAAATGCTTTTGGTGAAGGTAATGATATAGAACTGAGGACAGATTTTAGAGACTCCTATGAGTTCAGCATTTAGTCTATCAGATGAATAGAGACTTTTGGAACTTCAACACTAAATCTATGACCTGGATTCCAGAATGCAGGTAATTCCTCCTTGTTGCCTTTTTTTTTTTCCCCATTTTAAAAATGTATCATTCATGACAGGTTGTAGAAAATATCTTTTAGACACCATCTCTTCACATGATTTATTATCAAGTTTTCATAAGTTAAGATGCTTGTATAGTTCTATACAAATTTAACAGTTGGTCATATGCTTGGTACAACTCTTATAACTCAGTACGTGACTTCCATTGCATGAAGTAAAATGATTTACTCAAGTGGGCCTTATGATTTAAATAATGCAAGACTTCTAAAATATGTTTTCCTCTAATTAAAAAAATCAGAAACATAAAGTTTAATTATATTTAATTTTCACTTTCAAATCAGAATTGTTGTAAGCCCATTTTAGGAATCCCACTTGCTCATTCCTTAGGTTTTTTTTTTTTTCCTTACTAGTATAACTAGTCAAAGATAGCAAAAGTTCATTTTTTCAATTAAAATTCCTTACCACTATGCACAGAAATCGTAGTCTTAAATTTTTAATAACATAGCCACTGCTCAACATTTAAAGTCTATAATAAAACAAAAGTATTTTTAGTACTAAAATTTATATAGCTAATGCTTAAATACTAGTTAACTAAAATAATTGTGGGTTCTTTGTGATTACCTGCAGTATTCTTTTGTGATTGTGTAAATATTAATTCATTAAATCTCATTGTTTCTCATACTCTGACATTCTAATATTTTTGTTCTTGCAAAACTGTAAAGACAATCTTCCCTCAACTGAAGCAAATCTAATCAAACTTATACACTTATGTTTTTTAACACTTGTATTTAAAGTAGAAAATATTATTTTAGCTATTTGGCAATATAGCGTTGATGTTTGCATTCGAAGATAATGGTCATGTATATTTGACAAGATTACCAATTTAAAAATTAAAATATACAGTTGTCAAGATCCCATTAATTAAAAATAATTCGTGATATTTTCCTATCCTAGTTCTGTTTCATTTCCAAATAATCTTTCTCAAATTCCAGGTGTTGATCTGTTAAAAATTGAATATCTGCCAAAATTGTGTGTATTTAAAATTAGGTAATTGAAGAATCTTCTTCTGTCTTAGTTCCAGGCAGTCATCCATGTCAGAAAAAAAGCTACCAGAGCCTTCCCCTGTAACAAGGAGAAAGGCATATGAGAAAGCAGAAAAATCAAAGGCAAAGGAACAAAAACAGTAAGCTATTCATGCTCTTTATCTAGTAGATTGTGTGAAATGTCTGATGCCCTTAGATGCTAAGGGGCAATGGTGAAATTGTTTTCCATATTCAGGCTGACTCTGGGATTGTGACTTGGTCTTATAGAAAGTTTTGAAATTAATTTTGACTGTTATCTGATAAAACTGACATTCATTTCACCACTTTAAAGTGATTAACAAAAATCTAGTATTAGAAGATATCTGCCATTGTGCCATTTTATTTCTGTTCTTTTATGTTTAAATTGATACTATCCTCAATTTTTTTGTTAAACTATTTTAATAGCTATTTGTATGTTTTATAAGGGTTAGCTTACTTAACAGTACACAATATAAACTGATGATCCACTTACCTGGACATTTGTAAATCACAATAACACAACAGACAGAAAGATTTAAATGGGTTAGAACCACTATCACCTTTCTACTCTATGGCATAGTGAGATCTCCCTTAGGCCACCTCAGGAGCTACATATGGCAAGTAGATCTCTGACATGGTCTTGAGTAGGAATATCAGTGTGAATCTATATTTAAGTATTGGTAAAGCAAATTTCTTTAACATAAAAATAATTATAAAAAGAAGCTCTCATATATTTTTTGTACCTGCAAAGATGATATCTTATACCTTCTTCCTCTCTTGTACCAACATGCACACTCTCTACTTTGACCACTGGTTTAGCTGACTTGAATATCATGGAAATTACTCTTCTAATTAACCTTCTTCCTGTATTTAGAGGTGGAATTTACCTGTTTCTACTCAGTTGAATGTCGCAATTATAAGCTGGAGGTAGGGGATGGGACAAATATGTAATTTAAAAATAAATGAATAAATCAGCTGAATAGACAAATTCTTCTTAAACTCTCAGGGTCTGTTTCCTCATCTGTAAAGTGAACAACTTGGTTTCAACTCTCAAATTGTATAATTTTAAATTTGGTTTGCTTTATTTGTACTGACTTTAGATTTTAGCAGACATTTTCTTTAGTGCCATCTTGTGGCCAATGTGACAAAATTCAGTGGAAAAAATTTCAGTGAAATTTTATCTCATATAAAAGGAAGAGAGGATGAAAGGAAGGAATTCTATAATGAAAAGCTTTTTTAAAAAATAAAAGCATGTTTCTTATAACATTTCTAACAAATTAAAGCCAATTAAAGCCACCTATGTAATGTTCTTTTTTCTTGTAGCTCAGATTCTGGAACCTCAGAGGCTAGTCTTTCACCTCCTCCTTCCCCACCAAGCCGGCCCCGTAATGAACTGAATGTTTTTAATCGTCTTACTGTTTCTCAGGGAAACACATCAGTTCAGCAGGATAAGTAAGTCATTATGTAAAAGAGCCCCAATTATTCATTATAATATTCTGAACCTTTCAGTATAGTCTGTAGAAAACATTTAGCCTCCCTCTGTGTGGGAGATGGAGTCTGACTTGTGAACCCTTCCCATATTTCATGTATTTTTCCAATGGAAAATGAATCATTTAGACAAAATTAGAGACATTTATTTTCCTGCTGAACATTATTCCCTGCTATGGATTTGCATTGCTGTACTTCCACACTTGTGTTGCCTTTTTTTTTTTTTAACAAGTAAATTAGAATTGAAAATCTTTGAGATCACTTGAAGTTTAAATTTCTTGTGATTCTTCAGCTTTATTGAGCCCATAAAAGCCTCTAAGCCAGATAGCCTGCACTGAAAAGAGGCAAATTATTTTACTTTTGGTGCATGTATCATTTTCTAAAACCATTGTCGTATGTGTATGGGTAAAAGAGTACTTTCATGGGTGGACGACATAGAACTCTGGGTTGTTGGGGAAGAGAAGCTGGAAGGGGATGGAAAATATAATTTTAATTAAATTTGAAGTGAAAAAATATTCCCACATTGAGCCAGAATCTCTTTTGCAAGAATTTCTTACTAACAGTGTTGCCATAAGGTATTTATTAACTGACTTCTCTGCTTTGAGTTTCAATGTTAACATTGAGGATAAGATAAGTACTTGATATTCAGTATCCCATGCCAGTTCTTTGTTTTTTATGCTATAATCTCCCTGTATATATCAATTTCTGAAACTTATAAGGTATTGTTTGAGATCCGTCTGGCATGTTTAGATCATGCTAAATGGCTCTGTATACATAGGCACATCATCATTTTGAAAGATTGTTTAATCTACTTAGTTTATGGATACATTTTTTATTAGATTTTAATATAGTTTTAGCGTTAGATACAGACATGTCCTTTAAAATGATCTAGATAGGTTTTTTAAAAAAATATTTAAAAGAGAACATTGTTAAATCCTATCTCTTATCTAATTGAGAAAGAGGAGAACATTAAGAATGTCTTTAGGAAATCCATTTTCACTAGCATTATGAAGAATTACTAAGTTTTGTCTCCCTTGCATTCACAGTATTAAAATTTTTGTGTCAGTCTTTTGATAATCTTGACGATCTAATCATAGTTCCATATTTTTTCTGAAATTGTTTATGAGTTACCAATCATTTGACTCTGTTGTCATCTCTATAAAGAAAAATTTAGAATAACTGACTTACACTTTCAAAAATCTCACCTAACTTATGAATCACTTTCTTTGGGCTCCTTTTTGAGACTAGTATATTTTACCAGATAGAAGTAGGTCCTACACATTGTTTCTGATTACATAATATGCCAGCACTCACTTTATCCCCATTCTTCCCGAGTATTAGAATGACCAAAAAGTTTGTTTGCAAATTTTTCATAAGACGTTATGGGAAAGCCCAAATCAACTTGTTGGTCAACCCAAGATATTATACAATAATACAAGCTAAATAGATTTTCATAGTAACTAGACTTATTGTCAGTCCTGGAGGTTTCAGGTTAAGGCTGATGAGAGTACCTCGCCTATTTTTAAAATTCCAGTAAAACTTCCTAACCATTACTAAGGGACTGCCTAGTCAGAAGAACTCCATGTTTTTGAGATGAATTAAAATCCAAGGTTATTAAATTTTGAATGATTTGCTTTCCATGTATACATATGATGTATTTGTGCAACTTCCGCATGAAGTCTAAATATAAAGTAATTATCAAGAGGAATAAAATTCATTAATGACTATTGAGACAGAAAAAGTTTTCTAGTACTAGTCAAATTAGAGTCTTGAAGTGATGTATTTCATTAGCTTGATGCTGTTCCTCTTCAGGGCCTGTATTTTAGAAAGTGAGAGTAGATTAGGGTCTGTGGATCAGTAATAGAAAGTACCCCCCCACCCCAAATTTTGGAAGAAAACATAAGCACAAAATTTTAACTAATTTGGCTATCAATGAATTTGCTGATATTCTGTGCAAATAGGAAAGGAATGCGCTATAAAGGAAATGTTTGCTGTATTTCTGTTATTCATAGTACTGAATCCGTTCAGTCTCAGTGGCTTTACCTGTTGACATCTGTTTTCTTTTTCCTCATAATTCTAACTCTTTCACTGTAGGTCTGATGAAAGTGATTCCTCTCTGTCGGAGGTACACAGGTACTTTCTATCTTTCCTACGTTCTGGCATTTCATTGATGTTCTAAAATGCCTTCCAAGAAACTTTAAACAAGTCTCATTTTTGTTGCACTCATAACTTGTAAGCCATATAAATGCACTAATATTTTTAAACATTAATTTTAATATACTTTTGTGAGGTCATAGCTTTCAAGGTAATGGCAAACTTATAATAGTATAAAAACTTGTGCCATTTGTATTCTGTCTATAATCTAAAACTTTTAAATAAAAGAAATTAAGTTTTATGAAAATTAATGTCAAGGTTTGCTCTTCATCAGACATTTTTTCCACCTCAAAGTGTAGGAAGTGAATAAGGTATTTTTTCATGTTGATTTATTGATTTTAAATAAAACTTTAAGGCAGGCTCTGTGATTTTAAAACAAAAGGTATGCTAGGGGAAAAAAGTATACTGTGGTACATAAAATATAGAAAGTAAAGAATTTTTGAAACATAATATTTTAAGCATTTTAGATGCTGTTTTTAAAATAATGTTGCGTTTCTTCATGTTATGGATTTTTTGGACCCTAATTTCTCTTTTTTTCCTTTCATTTCCTGTCCTTACTAATCAATTTGTCTCCTTCTTTCTCTTTGCACTACTTTCCCATGTTTCATGACCATTTTCCTGATCATCAGTAGATCCTCCAGAAGGTAGGCAGGGGAAGGGAGAGGAAATTAATATCATTCACAGTATTACAAGACTTTATTGGTTTTTCATGGACCAAAAAGCATTTTTTCCCCTTTCACATCAGATCTGTTGTATAAGTTTACAATATTAAAGTTGAGTTATATATTTCAGAATGTGAATAGATTTTTAATAGAGAAAGAAATACCTGACTTATGTTTCCAACTTCTGTATTTTTTCTATTAATATTATCTTTTGTATCAGGTAATAGCTATAAAATATTAACCCCAATATTCTGAATATTTGAGAGTATAGTTCAGTATCTAATGAATATAATATTATATTTAATGTTGAAATTATTTTCTTCAGAAGTCTGAGTAAATAAATCACATAAGAATGAAAAAGAGACATCCTGGTGTCTAAGGCGTGCCATACATAAGTTATTGGAACCTTTGTAATTTTACAACCTTTCACATGGCAGAATTGTGTTGAACGTTATGTCATCAAGGGAACATTTAGATTCTTAGGATAAAGATAGTAATTTGAAGGAAGGAAATCTTTGGAGACATAGTATTAAATAACCAAGGGTACTGTTTTAACTTTTTTCTTAGGATGATTTGTGTCATTTAATCTGCATTCGTGCAGATCAAAGCAGCTCTAAGCTTGTTAAAATGAATTCCTTTCTTTATAATCAGCTTGTTAAAATATACATACATATATATGTAGTGTTTTAGAAGTAAGTATTATAGCAATAGACTATGCATTAGATCATAACTTTTCAACATCTGAAGCAGCAGTTAAAAATTTGATGGCCTCAGTTCATTACTGTAAACTCCACATAATAGGATTTCAAAATGGCAATTTTAGACTTTTGAGGAGGTTTTGCTACCATTTCTGTTTCAATCTGATTAAATTTTTAGACAACTCACAAATTATTGAGCATTAATTTCAAGGATCTCAAATTAATGTGTATATACAAATAATACTTTGGATTTTGTAGTTATGAATCCATGTGATGGATGATCCATGTGATCCATCCATGTGCCTGGTCTTATTTCTGCTGATGAGGAGCTCCCTTTGCTTTTTGAAATCATTATAACTAAGTCCTAAAAATAAATATTTCTTTATCCTGAGCCTAATTTATTACCTCTTTAAATATTTGTTCATTGGTCTGTCCTCAGCCCTCTTGAGCTATACTAGCAATGATCCAGTACATCTTTTTTGCATGCATATGACAGCTCTTTAGATATTTAGTACTTTTGTATGGTCTGTCCAATGAAGGTTCTTTTATCAGCTCAATAGATTTAGATTAATCTGTTTCTAATGTGATATAGTCTGCAGATCCTTCTTTTTGCTTCTACTGTTTTGGAAAATCTCCAGGTTTCAAAAGCACAATGAGGTGCCATTTCAAAGCTCTATGTAGCCTCTAGAATTCTACTTCATTCCAGACGTAGCCTTGGCAGAGTATAGTAGTTCTATTGCTTTCTTTCTCCCGAAATATTTACTTATATTGCAGAAGTTATTGAAAATAGTGTTAGAGGAATCATACATTGTTGATCCATTGATCTTGCATTCAATAAATAAATTTCTCTAGCTTTTAAAATCTAATTAAGCCCCTTTCCTACTTGGAGCATTATGTTCTATCTTCAACTTAAATTATATGCTTAAGTTTTATCCAGTGAATATTTTAGTGCTAAGAACATACTTAAACAGACTTTGGGAATAATTTTCTAGACAGTATAGCTCTTTAATATGTCAATTTAGTAAGCTTGCCATATCTGTCTTAAGTTCACTAGAAAGACTAACTAGATATTGAAGACCTTTTTCCAGATTGAGAGGAACACTGATTCTAGGGGTAACTTTTCAGCCACTGATGGAACTACCTTACTACAAGAATTTCAAACTTACCCACCATGTATATAGGGATATCATTTGAAACGCTTTTTGTATGGACTTTATTGGAGTCAATATACATTATGAGTTCGACATTACCCTAGTTTGCTGCCTATTAATTTTACCAAAAAAACTCCCCATGAGCTGTTATCACTTATTCATGAGCAGTTAGGTGTTTGTAATTTTTGTAATTATTTATTTAATAGTTCCCTCTATGAAACTCAACAAGTTTTACCCATCGGTAATTTCTGAAATCCACTTTTTCTTTCTCCTTTCTGGAATGTTGGATCTACATATTTTATCCCCTTTATTGATTCTTTTAGAATACCAACAATGATTTTGCCTCCACAATGGTATATACTTTCAAAATCTTATGATATAATGATTTAAAAATAGAAATACTTGAACTCATTGAATGTCTTCATGTCAGTTCTAACTTAAGTTGGGCTCACATTTCTACTGAATTATTTCTGTCCCTGGCATCTTAAAGGTTGTTCTCATTCATCAGTAATGTGGATACAGACAGCTTTATCTCAGAATCTGTCCTGATATTAGGCCATCTGTCTTATATAATGGACACACGTGCATGTGTGCCAAGTCACTTCAGTCATGTCTGACTCTTTGTGACCTTATGGACTGTACCCTTCCAGGCTCCTCTGTCCGTGGCATTATCCAGGCAAGAATACTGGAGTGGGTTGTCTTGCCCTCCTCCAGAGGATCTTCCTGACCCAAGGATTGAACTCGCATCTCTCATGTATCCCCATTGGCAGCCTGGTTCTTTACTGCTGGTGCCTCCTGGGAAGCCCATAAAATGGACATATTTCAACATAACTTTTCTTCCTGCTCTGAGCAAAGATACATCTAACTTATATATATATATCATATATATATATATAAGTCATATATATGATATATATATATATATGTCACATATATATGATATATATGATAAATATCATTCTTAATTCATTCTCATTTTTAGTGTTCCCAATACAATGATTTCAATTCAGATTCTGTCTTAAACTTCTTTAAGATAGGGACAGTGTCTTGATAAACTTTACATTTCCACAGTTCATAGTCCAGTGGCATAAAGCAGAAATTCAAAAAACATTAAAGTTAGGAGAAAGGTCCAAAGAGCATCACTATTCTTTTAGTATCTTATTCTTTTTTTAAAAAAAATCTTCTTTGAAATTGTTAGAATTTTAAAAGCTTTTGTTATTTTTGAGCCATTCTCCCTTTAGATATCTATTTATGCAATCATTCTTGTATTTCTTCAAATTTGTTTGAAATTTGCTTTCTTAGTATTTTAGGTAGTATGTATTATACCATCTTTAAAATGTCTTTTTTTGACATAGAATTCCAGTCTGATAGTTACATCTTCCAGTTTTCCATCATTAATACTTCTTATTTTTCATAATTTACTATATTTGAATAGCTCCCAATATTACTTTATTAAATTGAAGAGATAAAATTGTTAGTGAGAAAATTCAAATGTATTGTTGACTTTGCTCTTTGCAGAATACAGCTGCTAGCTGATTCCTAAATAGTTGATGCACTTCATCACTACTAATTTCACACTTTGTCCCTTTACTTTAAAAAAAGATAAGGAACAATCTGGTTTTTCAGTCACTCAGTCGTGTCCAACTCTGGTGTTTCTATAGTACCAATTATTTAGAACAACTTCTTAAAGTCAGAGAAATAAAAAGTAGTTTCATGATATAGCTGCTGAAGTAAATCTTATTTTTCTCCCCATCTCAGGGGCATAATCAATCCGTTTCCAGCTTCAAAAGGAATCAGAACTTCTCCACTTCAGTGCGTTCATATAGCTGAAGGGCATACAAAAGCTGTGCTCTGTGTGGATTCTACTGATGATCTTCTTTTCACTGGATCAAAAGGTGCTAATAGTTGTGTCATGTGAATATTTAACAGATCTTTTTAATGATTACATTTTAACAGGTTTTGAAAAATGTCAAACTGCTTAAGACTCATAAGAATCTGAAAGATAATGTTGTTCAACTGCTGAACTATATAAAATATAAAATAATTGCATAGTTGAGAAGAAAGTAAAATCTCTGTTGATGTTACGTGAATAGAATGATGAAGGAATACATCTCAGTTTGCTAATTGAGCACCTAATGTATGCGAAGCCCTGAGCTTAGTAACACAGGCTATGTAAAAATCCATAAAAGGCCATTACAATGTACAGTGTGGTAAAAGAATAAGATGGGTAGCAACCACCATTTCTTGAGCCCTTAATAAGTGTCTGAAACTATACTAGCCACTATGAAAATTTTACCTCATTTAATTCTCACAACAACGCCAATGTTGCATCCTCATTTTATAGATCAAGAAGCTGAAGATTCCAGGAATTAAATGATTTTTCCAGATAAGCTTAACTAGTAAGTGGAAGAGCCAGGATGAAAAACTTAGGTCTGCGCATCATCAAACCTGCACTTGGAGGCAACTAGAAATTAACTATAAATGATTTGAAGAGTTATACATGAATATTTGGGGTTTCAGAAGAGAAAGAGATTTTGCTAAAATGTGAAAAATAAGGAAGGCTTTGATGAGGAGGCACTTAGGATGAACCTTACTGGATTGTTTGGATATTGGCAAATAAAAATTGGCAACCAAGATTAGAGAGCAGTGTAAGCAGAGACATGAAGGTAGAAGTGGTTTTGGAAACTAAATCCAGTTGGCTTGAAAAGTAGAATATATGTAGAAGTGGTGGATAATGAGACTGGAAAGATGAGAAGGAAGCGTGTGTAGGAATTTGGGAAGCTAGTTAAAGTCTTTTAGCATTTAAGGATATTAAAAGATAAAGGGAAGAATCTTGCCAGCACTTGTAAATTTTACAATAGCAAGCAATTCCCCAATTAAAAAAAAATTTGCTCTGTAAAAGTATTAATTTTCTAGTAAATTAAATTTATTTCTCCAGGATAATTAGATACTTATATCAGAAAGGCAAAGTATTGAATAGAATAGTTTTATGATCAAGTTTATGATTATGTTAATGAAGTCAATTAGTGACCTCTGGAAAAGAAATGTGTATGTAGTTCTGCATGTGGAGTGTTGTGAGTAGGTAAGCAATTATCAAAACCAAATGTTTTGAAGAGGCTGGTTTGGGATGGCCATTTTAAATTCAGGGGCAATTTGAAATAAGACTATCAATATGTCTATTTTAAAATTTTGTATAATTATTCTTTAATACCACTTGATACATACACCAGATATCCTAGCTTTCATCTAATCCTTTATACCTACTTTGCCCTTGAACCTGCTGCAAAGTGTCAAGGATAGAGTTAGGATGCTATTGTAAGTTAATTAAATAATTACCATTTTCTTATCTCATTTTTTCTCATAGGAGAGAAATTGTTATTGCTAAGAGAATCTAATTTAGTTCTTATTGACAATATTTCCTCTTTTTTATTTGCTTTTAGATCGTACATGTAAAGTATGGAATCTGGTGACTGGGCAGGAGATAATGTCACTGGGAGGTCATCCCAACAATGTAGTATCTGTAAAATATTGTAATTACACAAGCTTGGTCTTCACTGTGTCAACATCTTATATTAAGGTGTGGGATATCAGAGATTCAGCAAAGTGTGTTCGAACGCTAACGTAAGTAACTTAGAGACAAGTAGCATAAGGGGCAAATAGTTCTTCTTTACAAGATATAAGAAAAGATAGGTCTATATATGCATTTTTGTTTATTTATACCTGTCCACTTGCAAAAAATATTAAAATGTTTACAATAAGAATGTATATAACATAAGGTAAAAAAATACTGAGAAAATAAAATACAATAGGTCAATATTAAACAGAAAAGGAGAATTCATATTTAATCTACAATTCAATACACATTTCATAGTTCCTTCCTCCCCAAAACTAAGGAGTTGAATTTTCATTATTACTTGATGTAGTAAAATGATTTACTTACTTGCTTCAAATGAATGCCTCTCCTTGGAAAATGGCTGAAATCACCATCATAGACCATTAAGAAGTATTTGCAAAATTCAGTTAGCATCTATTGAATAACTGAATAATTGAGGAATGTTTTTCTTAAGACTTACACTGCTTTGATATTAACCTGTGTTTCATAACTGTAGATTGGACAACTGGAGAATGAATTTGTTTCCTGCATCTGTTATTATATATGTCTTTAAAACATAGAACAAATAATGATTCCTTTTCCCATAAGATTGATGAACTGTTTCACATAATTACAATTTTAATTAAAAGATGAATTCTATTGGTTTAATTAAGAGAAAGGAGCATAAAGGTGGTTAATTTTTACTAATTTGTAGAGTGAAGATTATTAACACTTAAGTGCTATTTTATATGTTGAGACTACTAATTATTTACTGTGCTGAATACAGGTCTCTTGAGGGAAATTTTATAGGAAAAAACACTATCTTAGAAATTTACCAATCCGGTTGACTCATTAAAATCATTTGAAAATGTTGATTGTAACTTAATTTTTTTGGAAGTTAGCTAATAAAATGATTCAAAATTGAAAAATATATTTGCTATTTAGAATTTAACTGAGGAAATAAATCATGTTTAAGTCTTTTCCACATAGTAAGCAATCCATATATGATTGGGTTAAAATATACAAAAACCTTTACTCAAAGGGTCATATCTTATATATGGAGAAACATTGGTTTGTTCTTCAGTGGATTTCTGCAAGCTGCAGGAAAATGAGTTAGCTTTGTGGCACTGTCTCATCTGTTGAGCCTGGCGGGCTACAATCTGTGGGGTCACAGAGTCAGACACAACTGAACGACTGAGCACATGCACACATCATTTGTTGAGTTTTGTTATCTTTGTCATCTAGTCTTTTCTGAATCACATTTAAGTCATCTCTAATGGGGCCCAAAGCCTGGGTACCCACGTGGCTTTGTGGTAAAGAGCCTGCCTTTCAGTGCAGGAGATGCAGGAGACATGGGTTCAATCCCTGGGTTGGGGAAGATCCCCTGGAGTAGGAAATGGCAACCCTCTCCAATATTCTTGCCTGGAAAATTCCCTGGACAGAGGAACCTGGCGAGCTACTGTCCATGGGGTAGCAAAGAGTCAGACATGCCTGAACATGGCCCAGTGACTAATAGAGCCCCAAACTCCTAGTGTTATGACTTGCAAAGTAAGAGTCTTAAGCCATGCCATCTTATTTTCTTCATTCGTTTTTTCATTTATCTGTGAAAGTATTCATTTATTAGTGTCACCTATGTGCCTGTGAAGTTCTGTGCTAGGTGTAGTGCAGACAGTGACCAAACAATACAGATATTGCCTACAGCCAGTCTCCTGAAAATTTAAGGAATTCTATGACTAACTCTTGTCCAGAATTGTGACTTACTTTGTTTTGTCTCTGTTAAGGTCTTCAGGTCAGGTTACTCTTGGAGATGCTTGTTCTGCAAGTACTAGCCGAACAGTTGCTATTCCTTCGGGGGAAAACCAGATCAATCAAATTTCACTAAACCCAACTGGGACTTTCCTCTATGCAGCCTCTGGAAATGCTGTCAGAATGTGGGATCTTAAAAGGTAAAATTTTAAAGAAAATGTACTTCCTGTATATGGCAAATGTAATTTTCACACATTAATATTAGTGCCAGTGCAATCTAATTTATATAACCCCAGAAGTTAATATAAAATCCTAGATTTTTCTGTTTGATTCAGCACCCCTAAATGTCTTGTCTATCCTCATTAGCCCACTAAAAATTTTCCTTTCTTTTAATCTCCATTGCTGGGGAAAAAAGTATATGAGAGAAAATAGACTTTATTAATACTTGTCTATAAGTTGTATTGTTTACTAGGAAGACTATAAAGACTGGGTTGTATTGTTTACAACTCATGCTAGTTGCATCAGTACCTTTGAAAGAATTATTTTTTGGTAACATCACTTATGCATTTTATATTTCAAAATTTTCAGTTTATAAACCTTATAAGTTTGATCATAAGTCTTCACAGGATTTTTATGAATATAAAATTGTATATGTATATATGATGAAGTATTAAGAAGATGAAGTAAGTAAAAAGAGAATATCATGCATTACATCTTTGATTTGATTTTTATTTGCCATGAAGTAGGAGTTTTCATCCTTCATTTGAGTGTTTATTTTAGATTCTTTTCTAGTTCTTAAAATGTTGGCAGCAAGGGAATATTTATTTATTAGTTAACAAATATTTACTCAGCATCAACTGTGGCAGGCATTATACCAACACTATGGTAGGTATTGGAGATATAGATTATGCAAGACAAATTTGATGTCCACCTTCTTAGAACTCATCTTATAATGGAGAGTAAAAGCCACAAAATAGGCAATTACAAGATTCTGAGTAAAGTTGGTAATTCAGGTAATAATCCCATGTAGAAGGGTTTTGTCAGTGATAAATCAAAGGGAAATTTATTTTAGAAATTTTGAGGGTAACTATTTATTACTTGTAACTTTGGCCACCTGATGCGAAAAGCTGACTCATTTGAAAAGACCCTGATGCTGGGAAAGATTGAGGGCAGGAGGAGAAGGGGACAAAAGAGGATGAGATGGTTGGATGGCATCACCGACTCAATGGACATGGGTTTGGGTGGACTCCAGGAGTTAGTGATGGACAGGGAGGCCTGGTGTGCTGCAGTTTATGGGCTCACAAAGAGGTGGACACGACTGAGCAACTGAAATGAACTGAACTGAACATTTTAATGGTTGGCTGAAAAAGTATAATAAGCATAACTTATAGATAAATAAATGAGAACAGAAAGAAGAAACACAGTCATGAGTACCATTTTAGAAATAAGAAGTAGAAAGTTGAAAACAGTGTTTGTTTAAGAAAATTTGGAATGTGATGAGAACTGGGCTTACTCTTTAAGATATTAAACTTGACTTGTATTCAGAGTACCATGGAGGATGATACTCAACATCATGACATGAGGCAGAAAAGATACCAGCTTCTAAAAATTTTTACACTTTCTTATCTGCTGAAAAGTTAGATCCTTTGAAACTTGCTTGATTTCAGCAACATAATTAAATGCAGATTCATCTTAATAAATTAACTGTAAAAAAGAGTTACAAGAAATAGTAATATTCTAGAAGCCAAATATATCTCTGTATTCCAGCAGCTTGATTTGAGGTAGGATTATGAAGCAAAGGTTTATTGCCACCTCCTGACAATGGACATCACATATTTTTCTACCAGTCGTATATATTCCTGGCCATTTTTATATCTTTGTAATAACTGATGAAATGGACTATATTTTCTGATGTACACATATGTGCATATGTGTATGTATATAATGCATGTGTACATATATGTGTATATATGAAAATATGTGTGTGTAATAAAATAATCTTACTTTCTCCAAATTTTTATTTTCTAATTATATCAGTGACATAGTTGTTTTGGTCAAATTTAAAACTGACCCTAATAAATCAATCATATGTCTATAATAGGTTGAGACATTTAACAGATTAAGGTTTATCTGGACTTAGGTTGGAGTTAAAATTAGCCCTAGGCAAGTTTTTGGACTTTTGATGCTTTTTTGCTATCTGAATGACATCAGTCACTTTGGAATAACTTATTTAGGATTCCTAAACTTCCATCAGAGAATCAATTAATTTGGCTATTTTTTTACTCTTAATTTGAGGAGAGTTGCATAGAGGTGGAGTTAAATCAAAAAAGAACAGTTTTAGCAAAGACTGTTATTTTTGTTGAGACTTAGCCTCAGCATACTAAGAAATATTTTCAAACAAAATTGTTTTTCTTTCTTTTTAAAGGTTTCAGTCCACAGGAAAGTTGACAGGACATCTAGGCCCTGTTATGTGTCTTACTGTGGATCAGATTTCTAATGGACAAGATCTAATCATCACTGGCTCCAAGGATCATTACATCAAAGTGTGTATAATAAAGCTATTGAATTCTATTCTCCTATTAAATAAGTTTGAAGTATTCAGATGTACCTAGGATGCTTTTCTCTTAATCAGTTCTTTTTTCTCGTTTCTAGCCTGTTACTTTTTTTCCTGATCTTTTCCTCACTCAGTTCCTGATTTTGTTGTCTTATTTGAAAATATATTCTCACTTTTTCATAGAGGATATGTTGGGAGGGATTTTAAAGACTTTTTTACCTCAGTCATCCAACTAATGCTTACATTTCATCATCACCATCTTTTATACTGGGCATGTTTGTTTCTTCATATTTGTATATTACATGTTTGTATACATAAAGTATACTTCATGTTTGTTTTACACAAGTAGCAGATAAGATGAGGAGAGATGAAAAGTTTGATTCTGGAGATGTTAAATTTGAAATACTAATAGAGGACCTCTTCATGTAAGCCAATATGACATTTGAAAGGCAAGTACAAAGTCCAAGATAAGTTATGACTAGACATATATGTTTCAGAACCATTAATATAGAAGCAGATGTTTAAGGAGTAGTTGATATGGCCAAAGGAGAGAGGTTGATATGACTTAGCCTTGGGGAATCCTGTAAGGACCAAAAGGAACAAAAAGAGAATATAGTAATAAAGAGAGACAGAGTGTAAGTAGTCTTTTTTTTAGAAACTTTTGTTAGGAGATGAGAAGTGGGTTCGACTTGAAAATAGAATGGTTAATGCAAGAGGATTTTTGTATTGGTAGACTTGAGCCTGTTTATATGGTTAGAAAATGGGCTTAGTGGAGAGGGAAGGTGTGAAGAGTGAAGTAGTAGCAATTGGTGAATCAGATCAAAAAAAGAATCTGATCAGATCGAAGATGTGAACCTTGAGAAAAAGTAAGTACACTTTAGTATCTTGGAAAGAAGGGAAGGGTAAGAGAATGTTTGAGAATAAAAGGGAACTTTTGTAACTGAGGGGAAAGGGTGGTCCAGAAAGTCTATTTTTGGTTATACTAGACTTTTTAGGAACTCACAAGTTCAGTAGTTAAGAGAAATGAGGGCAACTGAGGGGACTGAAATTGAGTAGCAGCTTTGGAGAATTTGTGATGACCACCAGGATTGCAGAGCTGCCTGATTGTGTTTAAATAACAAGCATATCATTATATGTAACTTTTTTATTATTTAACATATCATTTGTACACTTATACATGAAAAAATTGCTTGTCTTTCTTATGAGCTTACAAACATGTAAGCATGTAACATGTGAAATTAGGACTCAGGTTTATCCTGAGTCACTTTAAGCAAGTTATTTTTGTTAATATTTTTGTTAGTAAAATATCGTAACAAAACAAGTCACATTTGGTTAATATACGTGTGTACATGTTTCTATGAATGAATACCTAAGGTGCTTATTTGTACGTTAAATAGGATGACTACTTTAATTTTGCTTTTATTTAGATGTTTGATGTAACTGAAGGGGCCCTTGGAACTGTGAGTCCCACCCACAATTTTGAGCCCCCTCATTATGATGGCATTGAAGCATTAACCATACATGGGGATAACCTATTTAGTGGGTCCAGAGATAATGGAATCAAGAAATGGGATTTAGCTCAAAAAGATCTTCTACAGGTAATTCAAAACCTTTTCATGGGATGGAGTGGGTACTTCAAAGTCATCAGTATTCTAATAAGAACACGAAGAGTCTCTATGTAGATTTTCATCCTTTAAGGATGGTATCAATCAGGGCTTTCTCTTAAAGAGTGTCTCATTATTACCTACCAGAGTTAGTAATTATGAAAAGGGCAACATTAGACATTTAATGATATCTCATAGATAAGAGAGGATAGACTCTGATAAAAATTGGAAGCTCTGGGATTGCCCTGTGCATGTGTTTACTAAATACAGGTGGAGTGAAGAAGTCAGTTTCTCATTTTGTTTTGTTTTTATGTACACATATTCCAAGGGTTTTCCTGGTGGCTCAGATGGTAAAGAATCTGCCTGCAATGCAGGAGACCCAAGTTTGATCCCTGAATTGTGAAGATCCCTTGGAGAAGGGACTGACAACCCACACCAGTATTCTTGCCTGGAGAATTCCACGGACGGAGGAGCCTGATGGGCTACTGTCCATGGGATAGCGAAGAGTCAGACATGACTGAGCAACTAATACTTTGAATACTTCCACACATATTCCACATAGTATCAAGTTTTGCTAGGGTCAAAGCAGTCTAAATGATTCTTCATCTCATTTTCATACATCCAAGAATGGTGGTTCTCTCATTTCCTATAGAATGATAGCTGGGTTGAAGTGTTTTGTCAGTATAATCAAATATCAGTAGCTTTTCCTAATTCCCAGAGGAATTGTTCTCAATTTCAGGCTTTTTCTTATAAATGTATGAGTGTGTATGTATGTATCGCAATTGCTCACACTTTTCTGCTTACAATCAGGCGGAAAAAAAAAAAATGAACAAGTAGCATGAATGTTAATAAAAAAAACTGGCAACAGGCACATATATTGCACTCAAAAGCTTTTCTTTTATAGATATACATTCTAGGATGTCTTTTATATTATATATATGAATATATATATGCATAAAATGTGGTCATATAGTCTGAGCTTATAATTATTGTTTGTTGTTGTTTAATCACTAAATTGTGTCTGACTCTTTTGCGACCCCATGGACTGTAGCCTGCCAGGCTCCTCTGTTCATGGGATTTCCCAGGCAAGAATACTGGAGTGGGTTGCCATTTCCTTCTCCAGAGGATCTCCCTAACCCAGGAATCAAACCTGAGTCTCCTGGATTGGCCTGTGGATTCTTTACCATTGAACCACAAGGGAAGCCCCTAAGTATTGTTTACTCATTGTGAAACATGTAGGTTAGCTCCAGCCTTCTTCAGAAAGCTATAGGCCGCTATGTTCTCTTCCAAAATTTAAGGCAGTGATTTTAGGAGACAGTCCTTATAGTCTACATACCAGGTTGTCGTTTTCAAACTTGTTGTGTGAGATACATTTTCTAGAAAGGTGAGATATTTACTCCTTTGAAGAGGAAGTGATGTTTGAAAAATTCAGTATACTTTCCATGTGTTTTAGATTCTATAGATTTTTTTTAACATTGTAGGCCTTCAGTACTGATAACACTGATGATAACTAGTGAATTAAATTGAGGGGCAAATTACAGATTTATCTGTTTAAATCACTAAGAGTGACTCCATAGGAAATAATTTTTATGGTTTCCAGACCAATTCAGTGTTCCAAGATTTGAATTTGTCAATAAAAACTTCGGTAACTTATTTTGGTGTGGAAATGTCAGTTTGAAAGGCTTCCCTTAAGCTGCTAATTTTTCTTTCTTCTCTCAGCAAGTTCCAAATGCGCATAAGGATTGGGTCTGTGCCCTGGAAGTGGTGCCAGGCCACCCACTTTTGCTCAGTGGCTGCAGAGGGGGCATTCTGAAGCTCTGGAACATCGATACCTTTGTGCCAGCTGGCGAGATGAGAGGTCATGAGAGTCCTATCAATGCCATCTGTGCTAATTCCACCCACATTTTTACTGCAGCGGAGTAAGTTTCTCCTGTTGGGTACTTGTGTTCAGATTCAATAAAGACTATAGGTTGTAAATATTTGGAAATGTAGAACATATGAAATCTTTCTTTTATTACAGCTATTCCAATGTCTTATTAGTGGTGTCTTATTTATATTTTCTGAGATGCACTGTGGTCACCGAGTTTGGGCTCCCCAGGTTATATGATAATAGCGTTACTGCTGTATCAGCTCTCTGCTTCGACTAGGAAGTCCGCTACCAGATCTTCCTGTAGCAGTTTTAATTTTTAAAAAATCTTTCAGAAGCGATTCATTTCTAAATTGTCTTCCCAGAAAAGGCAGCAAACTTGCCTCATTCTTCACATTCAGACCAAATCATAAAAAAAAAAAAACTCTTTTATGCCTCTTCCACCTCCTTTAAGGTCTAAGTACATAGTAATAATGTATACTCCCTCCCTCTTAGAATGGCTGAATTGATTAATTTATTTGCTCATTTGCTTATTCATTATGAATCTCCTGTGTGCCAGGCACTGTTCCAGAATCTTAGGAATAGAGAATAGAACAAAACAGATATAAATCCTAATTTCATTGTAAGGAGAAGAAAAGAAAATGAATAAGTAAAATATGTTACATGGTAAGAGATCTATGTAGAAAAAGAAAGCAGGGAAGGGAGATGAGAGTGTCACTGGGGAACAGGGG
Organism: Odocoileus virginianus; assembly: GCF_023699985.2. Classification (NCBI taxonomy): domain Eukaryota; kingdom Metazoa; phylum Chordata; class Mammalia; order Artiodactyla; family Cervidae; genus Odocoileus; species Odocoileus virginianus. The sequence goes on from NC_069697.1 coordinate 38,632,480, forward strand.
TTCCAATAGAGTGGACAGTGAAGATCTTACTTTCTCAGTGACATATAGGAAGATGCTTGAAGAAGGTGTAGAGATGTGACTATAAAAATGACATCATATGTATTATATCATAATACATTATGCATAAGTACTTTTGGAAAGGAAATCATGTGCTATAATATATATATATAATGTGAGGTGTTCATCTCATTCAAATAAAATGCAATTTTTCATGAAAATCTCCTTATGTCATTTGTGTACCGATTATGTTACTTTATTTATTGAGCCATTTCTTGATTCATCTGTCCTAAATACACAATTATCCTGATTTTATTTTGAAACTTCTGCTAAATTTCTGTGGTGTCTCTTTTTATTTGTGCTGTTTCCCCTGAATCCCTTGTCTCATTTAAATTTACTTTATCTCATCTCTAAAATATATCAGAGCAGATTTCTTTTGTGTTTTTCTAAGATGCTTACCTTAAATGCTTCATTGATGCTATTTCTGAGATACATTACTTTCTTAAGTTTCATCACTTTTATTTATTCCCTTAAAAGCTTGTTTTGTCCTTGACAATTCGTGGGAAATAATACCCCTCATAGCTGTGGGACACTATAAAATTGTTATGACTTACTGAGGTCTGATCACTGAGGTATGATGTAATATTTTTCTTCCATGATACAGTTTTATTTTTGAGAAACTAAAAATGTCCTCACTTTACCCATGGTGCATCAGATGCAGATGTATTTATTTACCATGTAACATAAAATCAGGAAAATAACCAATAAAATTAGAAGGCCTATTTTCAAATTAGTTCTATTTATTCATTACCTAACAAACCTTTATATAGGACTTAGTATCTACCAGACATTGTTCTAAGTGTTTTCAGGCATTAACTCACTTAATCTTCATAAGAACTCTAGAAAATGAGTATTATTGTAATCCCTATTTTATAGGTGGGAAAACTGAGGTACTTTATAATTCACAGTCCTTGTATAAGTGATTCTGTCATATATGATTTCTGGATCTGTTGCATTGATTGATTTTTCTTATGATTATAGGTCTTATTTTTTCTGTTTTTTTTTTTCCATTTATTTTTATTAGTTGGAGGCTAATTACTTTACATCATTACAGTAGTTTTTGTCATACATTGAAATGAATTAGCCATGGATTTTCATGTATTCCCCATCCCGGTCCCCCCTCCCACCTCCCTCTCCACCCGATCCCTCTGGGTCTTCCCAGTGCACCAGGCCCGAGCACTTGTCTCATGCACCCAACCTGGGCTGGTGATCTGTTTCACCCTAGATAATATACATGTTTCAATGCTGTTCTCTTGAAACATCCCACCCTCGCCTTCTCCCAGAGTCCACAAGTCTGTTCTATACATCTGAGTCTCTTTTTCTGTTTTGCATATAGGGTTATCGTTACCATCTTTCTAAATTCCATATATATGTGTTAGTATACTGTAATGGTCTTTATCTTTCTGGCTTACTTCGCTCTGTATAATGGGCTCCAGTTTCATCCATCTCATTAGAACTGATTAAAACAGTGTGGAGATTTCTTAAAAAGCTGGAAATAGAACTGCCATATGACCCAGCAATCCCACTTCTGGGCATACACACCAAGGAAACCAGATCTGAAAGAGACACATGCACCCCAATGTTCATCGCAGCACTGTTTATAATAGCCAGGACATGGAAGCAACCCAGATGCCCATCAGCAGACGAATGGATGAGGAAGCTGTGGTACATATACACCATGGAATATTACTCAGCCATTTTTTCTGATTTTATGTCATGTAATATTTTATTGAATCTTGAACATTGTAGTGTTGTGTTTTGAGTATCTGGATTTTGTTTTATTCCTTTAAAGACAGTTAGGTTTTATTTAAAGTTATGTGAGTTACTTGTGGTTCAGCTCATCTTTTTGAGACTTCAACTCTGGGGTTTTTACTGAATGTCTTGAATGTTTGATGCTATTCTCTACTTTACTGGTCAGAACTTGACTCACAGCTGTGTTTTGGTCTGGCTGTAGAGTCTGACTTGACTCCTGTGCAGCTTAACCTTCAGTCAAAGACCTTAGGGGACCCCTTTGTATGTAGATCGATGGAATGTTTTTCCCTGTAACTCCATAGTCCTTTTTGCATAGCTCTCCCCTCTTCTCTGTTTGGTTTTACAAATTACAGCTATTTCACACTTCCTAGATTTTTATTTCTTTTCAACTCTAATTCTGAGGTCTTCTGTTTATTTCCCCTCTTCCTTGCTTAGTGGCAGCAAGTGCTTCCAAACCGAAAGCCAGGGCTGTCACAGAGCTCACCTTCTCTTGTTTCCCTTTTCTCAGGAATTATAGGCCTAAAGTACCCATCCCCCAGTTTCTGAAAATGGTTGTTCCATGTATTTCGTCAAGTTTTCACTTTGTGTTAACTCACAGGAGCATTAACCTGGCACAAGTTACTCTAACATGACTAGTAGTGGAAGTTTGCTCATCTTAGATTTTGTATGTCCAAAGCTGAACTCCCAGCCTTCCTAAGAAAGCTGCTCATCCTATGCCCTTCTCCATGTCAGCTGATCGCGTCTCTTTTTTTTTTCTGTTGCTCAGTTCATTCCTCCCTTTCTTTCATACATATCCAATTCATAAGCAAACTATGTTGGTATTCTACCTTTACATTGCATCTAGAATCTGACTACTTCTCACCCTGCCTTTTGTTACCTCACTGACCCTAGATGTGCTCTTGGATTATTACTACAATAGCCTCCTAAACAGGGTCCCTTGCCCGTATGTAGCCTATTCTCAAACAGATACCAGAGTAATTTTTTTAAATTTTTAAAAATTATGATCATCTTGTTCTTTCTCTGCTCAAAACTTGTGTTGGTCATCCATTTTACCTAAAGTAGAGGCTGTACCTGATATAAACCCTTTGAGCATTTGTTCTCTCTCGTCTTAACCTTCTAATACCCTCTAGCATGCGCCTTTTCTTATAGCACTGATAATATCTTTGCTGGTCTTGAACATAGCAGGCTTACTCCAGCCTTAAGACATTTGCCCGAAGTGCCTTCAGAGATCATGATCTTCTAACATCTTTCTTTCTCAGTAAGAATAACCCTGTGATTTTATTTAAAATTGTAATCTTTCTTATCACCTACCACTCCTGATCCTGATCCCCTTTGCCATACTCTAATTTTTCTGACACATTTATTACTTTCCAATAAAGTATATAATTTTTTTCATGTTTTATTGTCTGTCTCTTTTTGCTTGAATATATGATCTACAAAGGCATAGGATTCTGCTATTCATTTATTTTTAATTGATCCCAAACCCATAGAATAATGCCTGGGACACTGCAAGTTCCCAATAAACATTTGTTGAGTGGATGGTTGAATGAATAAATGGAATGGATAAATGGGTAGACAAGTGAACATAACCCCTTGCTGTTTTCAATTATCTGTGCTGTGTGGGCTGGTGAAAGATTATTATATTCCCCCAGTTTTATTGAGATATAATTGACATAATAACACAGTTTAAGTTTAAGGTATAACAGTATAATAACTTGATTTACACATATAATGAAATGATTACTGTGGTAAGCTTAGTTAATATCATTATTTCATGTAAATTTAAAAAATAGAAAAAATGTGATTTTTCCCCCCCATGTGGTAAGAATTAGGGATGAGAAAATTATTGATTACAAACTAGAAAGCCTGGATTCTAGGCTCAACTCTGTCTTCTGCAATACTACAATGACAAGTCACTAAACCTTCTACATCCTCAAAATATGCTACATAATCTTTGAAATGCTTTTAAACTCTACAGTTTTGTGGCAACTCTTTCTTTTGGCTTTGGGCTTATTAAAAAATTGGAGAAAAGCAACACTGTCTTTCTAGAGCTAGGAGAAATATAACTGTCTAATGACTAGTACCCAGAAGCCACATGTTAGGTGAATAAAAGTTAAGTCTTCTCAGAAATGCATTGAATCATCTATGTTCTATGATAAGTAGAGTGTTTGCCTAATTCCTAGTAGCTTATGCTGATTTCACCTGAACGTGATTCTTCCTGAATATTGACAGATTCACCAACCCTCTGGAATCCCTGCCCTGGCCTCCTCACTGTGCTCTTACTCTGGGCTCTTCTGCCTGAGACCTCTGACCATGTATACTGACTGGATCAATGTAGCTTCAATGTAGCCTCTGCGGGTTTCAGATCCTGACGCTTTCACTTACTTTGTGATCTTGGGCAGATTTTTATTTTTTTGGCTGCACTGCGCAGCATACATAGCGGAAGGGTGAAGTCTTAACTACTGGACCCCCAGGGAAGCTTGATCTCAGGCAAATTAGTTAACTTCTTTGGACCCCAATTTGCTCATCATAAATAGGGTATAATGGCATTATCTGTATCTTATGGTAGGTAAAGAGAATAAAATGAGTTAATGTGTGTGAGGGGAACATAGTAACAACACCTGGCACATAGTAACCCTTTGATAATATAAACTTTTTAATTTCATTATTATGGGTACCTATTTGATATACCTATGGGAAAATGTATTTTTATCTATATCTATTAAATACCTTTTCTGTAAATGTTTCTTGGTAAGTATTTCTAAGAACTGTGTCTTTCCATCTGTTTTCACATGTTCATTTTTAATTTATTATTTTGTAGTGATCGAACTGTGAGAATTTGGAAGACTCGAAATTTGCAAGATGGTCAAATCTCTGACACAGGAGATTTGGGGGAAGATATTGCCAGTAACTAAACATGAATGAAGATAGTCAGAAACTGAATACTGTGATAATACTTTATCGTCTTTATGGAAAATGTTGTCCTGCATTTATTAGGCAAAAACTTGTGAATGGAGTTAACTGGAAAATATATATGAATCCAACTACTGAATATAAATGGTATTCTAAAAAAATTGTGTACTCTATGTGCTAAATTTTAATATCTACCAATGCATATATAACCTATAATTGATACACTGCTTGATTCACACTTTTATTGTGGCTGGATTTTTGTGCCTATCTATAAAGAACATCTTCAAATTATCTGAAATGCAAAATGTCTGCTTTTGTGACAGAAAATACACTTAGAATACAATGCCACCCACTGTTATCTCATTCATATAGTCTGTTCAGCTGATTTACATATTTGAAGCATAAGGGAATGTTAGTCAAACATTGGTTTGTCTGGTATTTATGTCAGTCTACAGAGGGTTCCCAAATTTAAAAGCTCTTTTAATGTAACGAAAAAGATGTGAGAATATTATTGATGGTGATTTTTCATAAAATGGATTTGACTTTAATCTACTAACAAAGAATGTTAAACAGATTGTGTTAGATGTTGACATTTACTTGTATTGACCAAAGTTTTGCAGTGCTATTTTGTGTGCTCAGGACTAAAATGCTGTTAAATTATTTTATTAGTGCTGTGCATACATTCTGTGATGGGAAACATTTTTGATGTCCTAACAGAAATATATTTCGATCTATTTTCCTATGGAGTTGTTTCTATTATCCACCTTTCCGTTTCATTTTTATTTAATAGTAGTATTTCTTTCCCTTTTAATCTAATTTTTATATGCTGCTAAATATATTTTAATTATACTGTGTTTGCAAACCTTGGTAGCTATGATGAGAACCTTATCATCTGCAGTGGGAAAAGCTATGTAAATAGGTAGACTGTAAAGAGAGAATGTCTTATGTTGTAACTATGAATTTTAAATGCTGTAGATTGGATTTTACAAAAGGATGTATAATTTATGCCTGCTCAGAATATTAATTTGTAAATTCTGCAAGTTTAATTTTTATGTGAGTGACATGACACTTGAAAATATTGTCCTGTGATCTTTTCCCCAAAAAATATTTGCTTGTAAATGAAAGCTTTGCTAGGGCTTAAATAAACATGTTGCTATGAATAATTTTTATTCTTTTGTTCTTTTCCTAATAGCATGAAAATGGGCAGTGTTTATAAAAGTTTATTTTATCTGTGTGATTTAAGGAAAGGCATCTTTTTGCTATCCAGCATTAACATACATTCCTTTTTTGTTGCTGTTGTTCACTATTAAAGAATCCGCCTGAAGTGCAGGAGACCCAGGTTTGATCCTTGGGTCAGGAAGATCCCCTGGAGAAGGGAATGGTTACCCGCTCCAGTGTTCTTGCCTGGAGAATTCCATGGACAGAGGAGCCTCGTGGGCTACAGTCCATGCGGTCACAAAGTGTCAGACATGACTGAATGACTAACACACACAAGACGTGAAATATTCTCGAAAAGTGTAAACCATAACCTAATCTGGAGGAACCAAGGAAACTGACTGTTTAAAGGAATTAAACTATATAGTTCAGAGACTTGAACATAGATGATTAAACAAATAAAAAATATCCCGATAATGATTAGGATAATAGCAACCTTGGTTACTTGGAGAGGAAATGCAAGGCAGGTATTGCGGGAGGTGAGCTGGGAGTGCAGAAGGATATGATGGTGGTGGTTGTTCAGTTGTTAAATTATGTCCAACTATTTAATGGGGAGCTACCCTCTACCAGTCACTGCCTCTCTTACTTTTTAGTCATAGAAGTCGGGATTTTGGCTGAACACGTGGCTGTGCAGCCAGATTACATTTCCCCCTAACCTTGTAGTTCACCATGGCAATATGCTAGGTTTCTGGCCATGTGATTCAATGGGGTGTGATACATGAAACGTCTGGTCTTAGTTTTAAAAAAAGAAGTGCTTGACATTTACTTTAACTGTACCCTTTGCAATGACTAGGATGTGGAAATTGTGGTAATGTACTAACCTTGACCATACAGATGAAGATGATATCCTGGGTGAGGGGTAGTAGAGCAATATGATAGAATAAATCTGAGTCCATGAGTGACCTTGTGGCACAGAGTTTCTTTCTTGTCTTGGAGCATCCGACAGCCTTTATGCTAGGGGTCAGCAAATTTTTTTCATTTCAGGTTTTGTAGGCCATATATTTCTCCTTTCATACATTTGATTTTTTGTTTATTATTTGTTTCCTTACCAGCCATTTAAATATGTAAAATTCTTAACTTGAGGACCATGCAAAAAGAGGTTGGGCACCAAATTTGGCTCATAGGCTATAATTTGCTAAACTGTTATATGAGAGAAAGATAACTTGTATCTTTTTTGAGTTACTGAATTTTAAGATCCTTTGTTAAAGCAGTCCAACCAATAAGGCATATAGCTACATATACATGTAGCTACACATATAGCTACATAGAGCTTAAAAAAAATAGGCTCTAGAAAAGGTTTTTTGCACAGAGGGAGTGTCTCAGGGCTACCAAACAGAGTTGCACAGATTGTGCACTGTACAACTAAAGAGATACCATTCACTTTTAGACATGATCAATTTATACATTTGTTAAAAGTTTAGAGTAGATGACATTAAGTCATTTGTTCTTAAAAGTAAAATAATACAATGATAATTTCAGCATATGGAAGAAAAACTATGTTACGAAAGGCATCTTTTTCTAATTTGAACAAGGGGTGCCTATGGCCTAGTGCACTTTAACGTCCACTCCTTGTTATGTAAGGCCACTAAAAAATAATGATTTTCTTTCCGTAAAAATTACTAGTAGCTCAGGAAACTCTGGCTTCATGTAATTTTTCATTAAAAATTCAAAATTTTAAGTACCACAATATTTTCTTTCACATATTTTCTTTAAAAATGTGATAAAAATAGCTGTTTGAATGGAAAGATTTGGGTGAGATTGCATGTTAATAGTTTATCTATGACTAGTAACCAATTGTTCTGTGAACAATTGAATTTTTTTATGAGAATTTTATCTAATACCGATTTTATGTTGTCTCTGGATCCCACGTGGCGGCATGGCAGCCACTGGGCAGGGCACTCTTGCTTCACTTGCTTTCTCTCGCCTCCACTAAGATGCTAAAAAGTCCGCACATGTGCACTTGGACACTGTATAACTTTTGTACTTGCTTGGCTCCTCCATGGATACCTAAAGGCCAAAAGGAAAGTGAAAACTGAGTATAAACACATAAAAGATCCTAAGCCTGGATCTAGTAGTTACCACTCTTTTTTTATTGCAGTTTAATTGAGATATAATTAACATTTAGCACTGTTTAAGTTTAAGATGTACAGCATAATGATTTGAGTTTTATATATCATGGAGTGGTTATGACAGTAAATTTAATGAACATATAATCTCTTATAGATACAAAATTAAACAAAAAAATTTTTTTCCTTGTGATGAGAACTTTTAGGATTTGCTGTCTTAACAATTTTCATACATAGCATATAACAGTTTTAACTATCTGTTGTATATTACATTCCTAGTCCTTATTTATAAGTGGAAGTTTGTATATTTTGTACAAACTTTATCCAATTCCCCCTCTCCCTAGCCTCACCTCTAATAATCACAAGTCTGATCTCTTTTCTATTGTTTGTTTCATGGGGAATATAGTTGACCTACAACACTATGGGTATGCGCGTGCTAAGTTGAGTCAGTCGTGTCCAGCTCTTTGTGACCCCATGGACTGGAGAGTCTATCAGACCCCTCTGTCCATGGAATTCTCCAGGCAAGAATATTGGAGTGGGTTGCCATGCCCTCCTCCAGGATATCTTCTAGACCCAGGGATCAAACCTGAGTCTCCTAAATATCCTGCATTGACAAGTGGATTTTTTACCACTAACACCAGCAGGAAAGCCCGTACAATATTGTACTAGTTCCTATTACACAGTATAGTGATTTCATATTTCTATACACTTCAGAATGATCACCATGATATGTCTAGTTGCGCTCTGTCATACCAAGATATTACATAATTATTGACTATATCCCCGTTATTATTTGAAATTTTAATTTCAAATTAATTTGAAATGTTAATTGTTAGTATTATTTGAAATTGATTTGAGATTGGAAGATTATACCCCTTATATCTCCATCACTTATTTCTTTCCTCCCTGATCCACCTGCCCTCTGGCAACTGCATTTTTGCTCTATATATCTGCAACTGTTTCTGATTTGTTTTGCTTGTTCATTTGTTTTGTTTTTTTAGGTCTCCCATATAAGCAAAATCATACAGTACTTGTTTTTCTCTGTTTGACTTATTTCTCTTAGCATAATACCTTCTAGGTCCACCGAAGTTCTTTCAAATGGCAAGATTTCATTCTTTAATATGGCAAGTGTATATATACACACACACACACATATCATGTCTTCTTTACTCATTCATTTATCAATGGGCACTATGGTTGCTTTCATATCTTGGTTACTGTATATAGTGCTGCAATGAACACCAGTGAGCATGTATATTTTCCAATTAATATTTTCATTATCTAGATACATACCCAGTGGAATTTGGCATGATATGGAAGTCTTATTTTTAATTTTTTGAGCCCCTTCCATACTATTTTCCATCGTGCCTATGTCAATTTACATTAGGACCAAGCGTTCCCTTTTTGCCACATCCTCACCAACCAAAACTTTCTACTTGTTATCTTTTTGATAATAGCCATTCTGACAGGTGTGAGATATCATATTGCAGATTTTACTTTACATTTATTTGATGATTATTGACGCTGAGCATCTTTTCATGTGCCTGTTGTCCATCTGTATTTCTTCTTTGCAAAAATGTCTATTAGATCCTCTACCCATTTATTAATCAGGTTATTTGTTTTTGTGATATTGAATGGTATGAAATTTTTGTATTTTTTGGATATCAACTCTTTATCAGATATTTTGTTGGTAAATATCTACTCCCATTCAGTAAGAGGACTTTTCATTTTGTTTATAGTTCCCTTTGCTATGAAAAACATTTTTTGTTTGATATATTCCCATTGTTTTATTTTAGTTTTTGCTTCCCTTGTCTGAGGAAACATCCAAGATTTATTTCAAAAAGATACTTCCTGTTTTCTTCTAGAAGTTTTATAGTTTCAGGCCTTACATTTAAGTCTCATTTCATTCTGAATTCATTTTTGTGCATGGTGTGAGAGAGTAGTCCAGTTTGATTCCTTTGCATGTAGCAGTTCAGTTTTCCCAGCACCACTTATTGAAGAGACATTTCCCCATTGCCAGCCAGCCCCACCAGTGGTGCTAGTGGTGAAGAATCTGCCTGCCAGGGCAGGAGACATAAGAGACACTGGTTCCATCCCTGGGTAGGGAAGGTCCCCTGGAGAAGGAAATGGCAACCCACTCCAGTATTCTTGCCTGGAGAATCCCATGGACTGCGGATGCCAGAGGCTACAGTCCAGAGGGTCACAAAGAGTTGGACATTACTGAAGCAAATTAGCATGCATGCATTTCCCTATTGCACATTCCTGTCCTCTTTGTCATATATGAATTGCCTGCATAAGTGTGGGTTCATTTCTGAGTTCTCCATTCTCTTCCATTGATCTATCTGCCAGTTGTAGTTCAGTCGCTGAGTCACGTCTGACTCTTTGCCACACGGTAGATTGCAGCACCATATTCTGTTTTGTTTTTCTTGCTGTATCTTTGCAGTATAGTTTCAATTCAAGGAGTATTCTGCCTCCAGCTTTGTCCTTTCTCAAGATTGTTTTGGCTATTTGGGGATCCTTTGTGTTTTTATACAGTTTAGAATTACTTCTAGTCCTGTAAAAAAATGCTACCTGCGTTTTGGTAGGGATTGCATTGAATCTGTATCTTGCCTTGGGTAGTATGGTCGTTTTAACAATATTCTTCCAGCTGATGAATATAGTGTATCTTTTCATCTGTTTGGGTCTTCTTCAATTTGTTTCATAGTTTTCCAAGTACAGGTCTTTTACCTCCTTAGAATTATTCCTAGGTATTTTATTTTCAATGTGGTTATGAATGGGGTTGTTTTCTTAATTTCTTTCTGATATTTTGTTGCTAGTGTATAGAAATGCAGCAGATTTTTGTATATTACTTTTGTACCCCGGACCTTTACCAAATTCATTGGCAATTTCAAGTAGTTATTTGATAGCATCTTTAAGATTTTCTATGTGAACTACTATGTCATCTAAAAACAGTGACTGTTTTACTTTTTCCTTTCTAATTTGGATTCCTTTATTTCTTTTCCTTGTCTGTTTTGGCTAGAACTTCCAATACTATGTTAAATAAAAATGACAAGAGTGAATGTGCTTGCCTTGTTCCTGATCTTAAAGGAAATACATTCAGCTTTTCACTGTTGAGTATGATATTCACTATAGGCTTGTCTTATACAGCTTTATTATGTCAAGGTGTGTTCCTGCTATACCGATTTTACGGGGAGTTCTTAATCATAAATGAGTTTTGTCAAAAGCTTTTACTGCATGTAGTAACATGAGCATATGGTTTTTATTCTTTGATTTATAAATGTCATATATCGCATTGAATGATATATGGACTTTGACTATTCTTGCATCCTTGGAGATAATCTTACTTGATAATGGTGTGTGATCCTTTCAATGTATTTTTAAAATGTATTATTATTTCTTATTGGAAAACAGTTGCTTTACAATGTTTAGTTTTTGCTGCATCATGAAGTGAACCAGCTATATGCATTCATATATCCTCTGCTACTTGGACCTCCCTCCCACCCCATCTAAATCCAACCCCTCTAGCTCATCACAGATCACCAAACTGAGCTTTCTGTGCTTCATAGCAGCTTCCCTGTCTATTTTACACATGGAGATATATATGTGTCAATCCCAATCTACCAAGTCATCCTACCTTCCTTGAACTCACTTTGCTAATATTCTTTTGTGGAATTGTTGCATCTATGCTCATCTGGGAGATTGCCTGTCATTTTTTTTGTGTTATCTTTGTCTTGTTTTGGTATCCAGGTGATGCTAGCTTGTAGAAAGAGTTTCAAATCATTCATCCATCTGCAATTTTTTGGAATAATTAGAGAATGAAAGATATTAACTGTTCTCTGAATATTTGTTAGAACTCAGTTGTAAATCTATCTGATCATTGCCCTTAATTCATTGGGAGCTGTTTTTTTACTGATTCAATTTCATTTACTGGTAATCTGTTCACATTTTCTATTTCCTCCAGGTTTAGTCTTGGGAGATTATACATTTCTGGGAATTTTTCCATTTCTTCTATTTTGTCCATTTTATTGGAGTATAGTTGTTCATAGCAATCTGTTATGATCCTTTATATCTGATGTGTTGGTTAAAATTCCTCTTTTTTATGATTTTATTTATTTTGTCCTTGTCTCTTTTTCTCTTGATGAATCTGGCTAAAAGTTTATCAGTTTTGTTGATCTTTCAAAGAACCAGCTCTTAGGGTCATTGATCTTTTCTATAGTGCCTAGTTTATTATTTCTGCTCCTATCTTTATTGCTTTCCTTTCATTAATTTAAGTTTTGACTATTCTTCTCATTCTAATTTATTTAGCTGCTAGATTCAATTCTTATTTGAAGTTTCTCTTGCCTCCCAAGTTAAGTTTGTATCACTATAAAAATCCCCTCTTAGACCTGTTTTTGCTGCCTCCCATGGATTTTGGATAATTGTTTTTCATTTTTCTCCATTTTGCATTTTTCATTTTGTTTTTTTCATTTGCTTTTCATTTTGCTTCTTCTTTATATTTTCTAATTCTTTATTATAAACTTTAACACCACACTGTTCATCCAATCTTCTCCCTAGTTCTTTGAACATCCATGATTATTACCTTGAACACTTTATTGGGTTGATCACTTATCTCCCCTTCACTTTGTTATTCTGAGGTTTTATCTTTTTCCTTCATTTGGAACCTATTTTTCTCTTTACTCAATTTGCTTAATTTGTTGTTTTTATTTCTATGTATTTGGCAGTATTGATTGTGTTTCTTGACCTTGGAGAAGCCGTCCTAAAAAAAGAAGTATTTTTTAAGAGGAGGAGACTTTCTATGTGCCGGCAGCACATTCCCCTCAGGTCACCAGAGCTATATGTTCTCTGCGCGCTCCTTCTGTGGGCTGGGTGGGTCCATCTCTTTTGCGGGCTAACTGCTGTTGACCTTCTGGTAGGCACTGCTTGTTTACAGTCTGAAACCTCCAATCTGGTTGTTTGCCAGGCCCTGCTTTGTACAGAGGCTTCTGGCCACTGGTTGGCAAGGCTTGGTCATAAGGCAGCTTTCTGTAGAGCCATAGAAGGTCCTGGTCTAGGACTACCACCATGACCACCACTTGGCCATGTGGTGTCTGAAAACATGGTCTGGGGCGATTGGTTGCAGGCCTGAGTGTCCTGGGTCAATGTCAGCCTGCTAGTGAGTGAGACCAGTTTCCAACTTACTGTGTGTAGAGTCTGGGGTATCTAATTGCTAGTTTTGGCTTGCTGGTGGGTGGGGCTGGATCCTGGGGCACCTGCTAAAGAGTCCATGGTGTTTCAGAACTGGTGTTGGCCTGCTGGTGGGTGGGGTCAAGGCCTGGATGGGGTCTTGTCAGTTGATGTTGACACAGTGGTGGGAAGAGTCAGATCCTCGGAGAGCTGGCAGCAGGGCCTGTGGTCCTAGAGCTGGTGTAGGCCTCCTGGTGGATGGGATGGATTCTGACATGGCAGCTGCAGGACTGCAGGGGTCCTGAGGGCTGGAGTTTGCCTCTGGTGGGCAGGGTGAGGGCTTCGGGATTCATACGGCTGGTGCCTGCCCACTGGTGGGTAAAGCCAATCCAGGAGGCATTTCTGGACTCACTAGTGAGATAAGCTATGTCCCAGGGCCTCTGTAAGCAATGCCCTGTGGGTTCTGAAGTTGGTTTCAGGATGTTGGTGGGTGGGGCCAAGTCTTAGGTCCTCTGAAGACAAGGTTGTGTCCATGGGTCCATGGCTGTGAGCTTGGGAGGTCTCAAGGCAGCTGCCCTGTTGGTGAGTGGAGCTGTGTCCCTGTCTACCCACTGGGTCTGAGGCCTTTAAGTACTGGTGCTGAGAGTCTGGAAGGCACAACTGGGTCCCAGCGTTAATAAGATAGAGAAGGATTCCAAAATGGTGCTTACCGGTGCCAACACCTACATGGTAGAACAAGCTCCCACAAATGACTGCTACCTATGTGTTTGTCCCCAGAGTGAGCTCCAGTTGCCTCCTGCCTCTCTGGAAGGCTCTTCAAAATCAGCAGGTAGGTCTGAATCAGGCTTTTATCAAGTTACTGCTTTTGCCCTGGGCCCTGGAGTGTGAGAATTTCTGTGTGTCCTGTAAGAGTCTCTGGCCCTCCTGAAAGTATATCCTGCTGGCTTTCAAAGCCAAATGTTCTGGGGCCTCTTATTTCTGGCTCATAGATGAGTGCAATTGTGCAGTAGTTTGAGCATTCTTTGGCATTGCCTCTTTTGGGGTTGGAATGAAAACTGACCTTTTCCGGTCCTGTGACCACTGCTGAGTTTTGCAAATTTGCTGGCATATTGAGTGCAGCACTTTCACAGCATCATCTTTTAGGATTTGAAATAGCCCTACTGGAATTCCATCAACCTCCACTAGCTTTGTTCATAGTGATGCTTCCTAAGGCCCACTTGACTTCACATTCCAGGATGTCTGGCTCTAGGTGAGTGATTAACACCACCATGGTTATCTGGGTCGTGAAGATCTTAATTGTATATTTCTTCTGTGTATTCTTGTCACCTCTTCTTAATATATTCTGCTTCTGTTAGGTCCATACCATTTTGGTCTTTTATTGTGCCCATCTTTGCTTGAAATATTCCCTTGGAATCTCTAATTTTCTTGAAGAGATCTCTTGCCTTTTCCATTCTATTGTTTCCTCTATTTCTTTGCATTGATCATTGAGGAAGGCTTTCTTATCTCTCCTTGTTATTTTTTGGAACTCTGCATTCATATGGGTATATCTTTCCTTTTCTTCTTTGCCTTTTGCTTCTCTTATTTCACAGCTATTTGTAAGGCCTCCTCAGATAACCATTTTGCCTTTTTGCATTTCTTTTCCTTGGGGATGGTCTTGATCCCTGCCTCCTATACAGTGTCATGAACCTCCATCCACAGTTCTTCATGCACTCTGTCTAAATGATCTAATCAGTTGAGTCTATTTCTCACTTCCACCGTATAATTGTAAGGGATTTGATTTAGGTCATACCTGAATGGTCTAGTGGTTTTCCCTACTTTCTTCAATTTCAGTCTGAATTTGGCAATAAGGAGTTCATGGTCTGTGCCACAGTCAGCTCCCAGTCTTGTTTTTGCTGACTGTATAGAGCTTCTCCATCTTTGGCTGCGAAGAATGTAATCAATCTGATTTCGGTATTGACCCTCTGGTGATGTCCATGTGTAGAGTCTTCTCTTGTTTTGTTGTAAGAGGGTGTTTGCTATGACCAATGTTGTTTCTTGGCAAAACTTTATTAGCCTTTGCCCTGCTTAATTCTGTACTTCAAGGCCGAATTTGCCTGTTATTCCAGGTATTTCTTGGGTTCCTACTTTTGCATTCCAGTCCTCTAAAATGAACAGGACATCTTTTTTGGGTGTTAGTTCTAGAAGGTCTTGTAGGTGTTCATAGAGCCAGTCAACTTCAGCTTCTTCAGCCTAGAAGAAGAAGGGGGCATAGCCTTGGATTACTGTGATATTGAATGATTTGCCTTGGAAACAAACAGAGATGATTCTGTCATTTTTGAGATTGCATCCAAGTACTGCATTTCGGGCTCTTTTGTTGACCATGATGGCTACTCCATTTCTTCTAAGGGATTCCTGCCCACAGTAGTAGATATAATGGTCATCTGAGTTAAATTCAGCCATTCCAGTCCATTTTAGTTCACTGATTCCTAAAATGCCAATGTTCACTCTTGCCATCTCCTGTATGACCTCTTCCAATTTGCCTTGACTCATGGACCTAACATTCCAGGTTCCTATGCAGTATTGCTCTTTACAGCATCGGACCTTACTTCCATCACCAGTTCCATCCACAACTGGGTGTTGTTTTTGCTTTGGCTCTGTCTCTTCATTCTTTCTGGAGTTATTTCTCCACTGATCTCCAGTAACATATTGGTACCTACCAAACTGGGGAGTTCATCTTTCAGTGTCTATCTTTTTCCCTTTTCATACTGTTCCTGGGGTTCTCAAGGCAAGAATACTGAAGTAGTTTGCCATTCCTTTCTCCAGTGGACCATGTTTTGTCACAATTCTCCACCATGATCCGTCTGTCTTGGGTGGCCCTACAGGGCATGGCTCATAGTTTCACTGAGTTAGACAAGGCTGTGGTTCATATGATCAGATTGGTTACTTTCCTGTGATTGTGATTTTCAGTCTGTCTTCCCTCTGATGGAGAAGGGTGAGGCTTGTGGAAGCTTCCTGATGGGAGAGATTGACTGAGGGGGAAATTGGGTCTTGTTCTGATGGCCATGTTCAGTTAATCTTTAATCTAATTTTCTGTTGATGGGTGGGGCTGTGTTCCTTCCTTTGTTATTCACCCTTCACTTTAATATGATTGATTTCCTTTCTTTGCAACTTAAGGAAAAAACTCATTTAAAATTTCAAATATCTGAAAAATAGTTGCCATATAATAAGGTTATAATGTAAATTTTAAATTCTCAAAGATTGAAAAGATTAATTTTAGTATCAAAGTCTGAATGAGGTGTTTTTTAAAAAATATTCCTTGGAGAGCTCTGTTCCTCCCATGTTCAATAGAAACTAAGGTTATGTTTTTCTAACAGTGGGTTCCAATACTTAGTGTGTTCTGAAATAAGTTCAGTGGCTTGAAGCCAGTTTACTATTTTTTAATGGATAACAAATAGTATAGAAAACATGAGAACATCTTTATTGGTAAGGGTAATATTTTTGTGAAGTACATATTTGACTTTTGCCTCTGAGTCGAGATGACATGTTAAAGGTGTTTCTTACAGTGGGTCATGATCAAAATTTTTGTCAAACTTTGAGCAGAGGATAGTATGAATAGAACTAAGACAGAGATCAAACTACTTGGGACAAGAGGAAACCTAATCAGAGAAATAACTGATGATACATCTGATGAAATTAAGTTTCTTAGCTGTCTGGCTTAGAGAGTTAGGATCCCTAGTCAAGGGTCACTTCCATATCTGTGCAGTAGAGTTGAGGCTTCCTTCTCTTATAGGATTTTCCTACGATAATCTGCACCAATGATGATACAAGCACAAAGTCATATAATATCTGTGCCACTGGGCAGTAAGGAAAACACTCTGATTAAACCAAAAACTTTAAGTAATTTGTTAATTTACAATATTGTGGTGTACAACAAGAAGCCCATTCAGAATTGAAAACAATAAAACTTTGATTCATGAAGTCTTCAAAATATTAAAATGTCACCATGAAAGGAAATTATCAATGTCATACTCTATTAATGTTGCCTAGATAACACTTGACATTCACCTGTGAATTTTGATACTCTTGACAGTTGTCTGGCACAGAAAAGAATATATATTCCTATCAATTTGTCATTTTATCGAAACCAAATAGCTCCATAGGAAAAGATACCAGTTACATCTATTTTTTTGTTATTTAACACAAGAAAGAATGCTGGTGTTTTGCTGCTGAATAAAGATTATGACACAAGATAACTAGAGTGATACAATGGCACCTTTGTATAGAGGACAATCACTATTATTAATTTTGGTTTTGTGTATTCTCTTATTTATGTTATTATTTGAGAATACCCAGTATTTGCTTATTAAATTCTGCTGCTAAGATAATTTAGACATTGTACTATTGTATCTGTGGGAACTATGACAAGGCACATTTATCAGAGCTAGTTAATCTATTTGAGGCATCTTTTCCCTTTTGTAGCCTTGCTACTTATATCAGATGATAACCTTAACTGTAACTGTAAACATATTAGGAGAACCCTATGACACTGATGGGAAACTGAGACCAAATACAGATCTGACCTTTGTGTGGAGAGGTCTCTTGCTGGGTTAGAGTCAGGTGAGGAAATACATGAAATGTGAGCAGGGTTTCAACTCATTCATTATATGGAGAATTCTAAGCCAGTGTTGTCTGATAGAAACATGATGTGAGCAACATATATAATTTAAAAATTTTTAGCAGCCACGTTAAAATAAAAAGGATAAGTGAAATTAATTAAAAAAACAAATTTATTTATTTATTTGGCTCTGGGTTTTAGTTGCAGCATGCAGGATCTTCATTTTGTCATGCAGGATCTTCATTTTGTCATGCAGGATCTTTCATTGTGGCACGCCATCCCTCACACTGCAAGGCAGAGTCTTAACCACTGGATCACCAGGGAAGTCTTGGTAAAATTGTTTTTAATAATATATTTCATTTAGCACAATCTATCCAAAATATTATCTAAGCATATAACCAATATAAAAAATTGATGAGATATTTTACATTCTTTTTTCACTGTTTTTGTAAACCTAGGATAGCACATCTCAATTTAGACACTAAGTTTTCATTTTCAGACACTAAATTTTCTTTTAAGGTTCTTATTGTAGAGACCATTTGAAGATGAATTAATTAAGGTGACTGAGGCTAAATCAAGATAGATACAATGTATGATTCTCCAGGCAAGAATACCTGGAGTGGGTTGCCATGCCCTCCTCCAAGGGATCTTCCCAATGCAGGGTTGGAACCCAGGTCATTCACATTGCGAGCGGATTCTTTACTGTCTGAGCCACATGGAAAGCCCAAGAATACTGGAGTGGTAGCCTATCCCTACTCCAGGATATCTTCCGAACCCAGGAATCGAACCAGGGTCTCCTGAGGAACTTGAGGGGCTGCAGTCTATGGGGCTGCAAAGAGTTGGACATGACTGAGTGACAACGCACAGCACAGAGGCTCAATCAGTGGTTGAGAGGTTAGCGAGGGGGAAAAAAGAAATTGAATAAAAGTGACTAAGCTCCTATGACCTTTTTCACTTGGAGGTTTCTAAAGGGTTAGTTTTTTCTCCCTGTTGAACTTGCAGAGTTTCTGTCCTTAGATTTTGATCTTTATACGTCTCAGAAACAATTTTTAATTTTTCCACCAGGGGGCAGTGATGTCCTCTACAATTCGGTGATTATGGGTGAAGAGCAGTATTTATTTATTTCTGACTTGAAGTTGGTGTGAGTGGGAAAAACTGATTAATTCTCACTGCCCATGAACATTAGAGTGGATTTGGAACTGAATTCCAACAGAAGATAAGAGTGAGGAAGGTTAAATTGTGCCAACTACAAATTGGCACTTGCCGTCTACCTCTGGGCATGTGCATGCTAAAGTCGCTTCAGTCATGTCCAACTCTGTGTGACGCCATGCACTGTAGCCCACCAGACTCCACTGTCCTTGGGATTCTCCAGGCAAGAATGCTGGGGTGGGCTGCCATGCCCTTATCCAAGGCATCTTCCCTACCCAGGGACTGAATTCGTGTCTCTGTCTCCTGCATTGGCAGGTGGGTTCTTTACCACTAGCGCCACCTGGAAAGCCATCTATCTCATGCGCAGCTGCAGCTGCTGACCTTCAATACACCCTGAAGGGAGTCTAGGGGAGAGATGAGGAATGAGTTACACTGTGCTCTGGAAAGCCAGCAGAACGGGTCTTCAGATAGTTAAGTATTTTCAGGAGCTGATTTTATTAGATCAATTCTTGCTTGCCTCATATCTAAAAGAGCACTAAATTCCTTCGTGGTGACATCTGCTCCTTCAGACTAGCAGAAACCTGCAAAGATATATGCTTAATTGCATGAACTCCCCCCTTCAAAATCACATATGTATTGACCTCCCCCCCAGTCCCCCACTTCTTTGGAGCAGTTTCTGAGCTATCCGAGGCACTGTCTCCTGGCCTGCACTCTTCATTTTGCCCCAAATAAAACTTAACTCACAACTCTCATGTTGTGTGTTTTTTTTTTTTTTAAGTTGACAATAACATTGGTGGAACTAGAGTCTTTTAAAATAGAATTACTACTTGATTAAATCAGTTGCCATGGTTAAATTGAGTAGCCATCTTAAGACAGAAAATTCATTATTTTTGAAGTTCCTATCTAGCAGCCATAGGAAATTTGAGGAGTTTGATTTGTCAAGAATTATGTACCCTCATGTCCTGGGCAGCCAGTGGCAGCAGTGAGACTGCAGTGCCCTCCCACTCATGGGCATCCTCAACATTGGATCCAGACTTTCCAGGACCCCCTTCCCGGAAACTCCAGCAGGACCTCTAACTTGGCCCCAGAGAGGACCAGCTGTGGGCCAACCAGGGCACTGGGCTTGTCATTCAGCTTAGTGGAGAGACTGACGGATATGTCCCTGCTAGTCAGGGTCTGACAAAATGCGGTCTACTGGAGATGGAATTATCAAACCACTCCAGTATCTTTACTTTTAGAAACCCATGAACATTATGAAAAGGCAAAAAGATATGACATGGAAGATGACCTTCCAGGACAGGAGGTGTCCAATATACTACTGAGGAAGAGTGGAGAAATAGCTCCAGAAAGAATGAAGAGGCTGAACCAAAGCAGGAATGACACCCAGTTGTGGATATGTCTGGTGGCTTCCCTGGTAGCTCAGACAGTAAAGAGTCTGCCTGCAATGTGGGAGGCCTGGGTTCAATCCCTGGGTCAGGAAGATCCTCTGGAGAAGGAAATGGCAACCCACTCCAGTACTTTTGCCTGGAAAATTCCATGGGTGGAAGAAGCTGATAGGCTACAGTCCATGGGATTGCAAAGAGTCGGACATGACTAAGCAACTCACTGGTTCACTGGTGGTGAAAGTAAAGTCATATAAAACTGTAAACAGCAGTACTGCAAACAAACCTGAAATGTTAGGTCCATGAATCAAGGTAAATTGGAAGTGGTCAAACAGGATATTGCAAGAGTGAACATTGACATTTTAGGAATTAGTGAACTAAAATGCATGGGAATAAACTAATTTAATTTAAATGACTATCATATCTACTACTGTTTGCAAGAATCCCTTAGAAGGAATGGAGTAACCCTCATAGTCAACAAAGACTCCAAAATGCAGTACTTGGGTGCAATCTCAAAAATGACAGAATGATCTCCGTTTGTTTCCAAGGCAAACCATTCAACATCACAGTAATCCATGTCTATGCCCCAACCACTGATGCCAAAGAAGCTGAAGTTGAAGGATTCTGTGAAGACCTACAAGACCTCCTAGAACTAACACCAAAAAAATACGTCCTTTTCATCATAGGGGACTGGAATGCAAAAGTAGGAAGTCAAGAGATACTTGGAGTAACAGGGAGGGTTTGCCTTGAAGACAATGAAGCTGGACCAAGGTTAGCAGAGTTTTGCCAAGAGAACACACTGGTCATAGCAAACACCCTCTTCCAACATCACAAGAGATGACTCTACACATGGACATCATCAGATGGTCAATACCAAAATCAGATTGATTATAATCTTTGTAGCCAAAGATGGAGAAGCTCTATACAGTCACCAAAAACAAGACCAGGAGCTGACTGTGGCTCAGATTATCAGCTCCTTGCTGCAAAATTCAGCTCAAATTGAAGAAAGTAGGGAAAACCACTAGACCATTCAGATATGACCTAAATCAAACCCCTTATGATTATACAGTGGAGGTGACAAATAGATTCAAGGGGCTAGATCTGGTAGAGAGAGTGCCTGAAGAAATATTGATGGAGGTTCATGCCTTTGTACAGGAGGTGATGACTAAAACCAGCCCCATGGAAAAGATGTGCAAGAACGAAAAGTAGCTGTCTGAGGGGGCCTTACAAATAGCTGAGAAAAGAAGAGAAGGGGAAGGCGAAGGAGAAAAGGAAAGATACACCCAACTGAATGCAGAGTTCCAGAGGATCAAGGAGAGATAAGAAAGCATTCCTCAGTGATCAATGCAAAAAAAAAATAGAGGAAAACAATAGAATGGGAAAGACTAGATAAAGACCACTTCAAGAAAATTAAAGATACCAAGGGGACATTTCATGCAAAGATGGGCACAATAAAGGACAGAAATGGCAAGGACCTGACAGAAGCAGAAGTGATTAAGAAGAGGTGGCAAGAATACACAGAAAAACTGTACAAAAAAGGTCTTAATGAGCCACATAACCACAATGTTGTGGTCACTCACCTAGAGCCAGACATCCTGGAATGTGCAGTCAAGTGGGCCTTAGAAAGCATTACTAGGAACAAAGCTAATGGAGGTGATGGAATTCCAGCTGAGCTATTTAAAATCCTGAAAGATGATTCTGTTAAGTGTTGTACTCAATACGCCAGCATATTTGGAAAACTCAGCAGTGGCCACAGGACTAGAAAAGGCCAGTTTTCATTCAAGTTTCAAAGAAGAGCAATGCCAAAGAATGTTCAAACTATCTCACAATTGTGCTCATTTCACACGCTAGCCAGGTAATGCTCAAAAGCCTTCAAACTAGGCTTCAAGAGTCAGTGAAATAAAAACTTCCAGATGTATAAGCTGGATTTTGAAAAGGTAGAAGAACCAGACACCAAATTGTCAACATCTGTTGGATCATAGAAAAAGCTAGGGAACTCAAAAAACACATCTACTTCTACTTCATTGACTAAGCTAAAGCCTTTGACTGTATAGATCACAATAAATTGTGGAAAATTTTGAAAGAGGTGGGAACACCAGACCACCCTACTTGCCTCCTGAGAATCCTGTATGCAAGTCAAGAAGTAATAGTTAGGACCTTACATGGAACAACAGAAAACAGACTGCCTCAAAATTGGGAAAGGAGTACATCAATCTGTATATCGTCACCCTGCTTATTTAACTTATATGGAGAAATCATGCAAAAATGTCAGACTGGATGAAGCACAAGCTGGAACAAAGATTGCTAGGAGAAATATTAACAACCTCAGATATGCAGATGATACCACCCTAATGTCAAAATGCAAAGAGGAACTAAAGAACCTCTTGATGAAGTTGAAAAGAGGAGAGTGAAAAAGCTGGCTTAAAACTCTACATTCAGAAAACGAAGATCATGGCATCTGGTCTCATCACTTCATGGCAAACAGATGGGAAAAAATTGGAAATAGTGACAGATATCATTTTCTCAGTCTCCAGAATCATTGAGAACGGTGACTGAAGTCACAAAATTAAAAGAATGTTGCTCCATGAAAGGAAAGCTACAACAAACATAGTGTGTTAAAAAGTAGACATCACTTTACCAACAAAGGTCTGTATAGTCAAAGCTATGGTTTTTTCCAGTAGTCATGTACAGATATATGGATTGGACCATAAAGAAGGCTGAGTGCTGATGAACTGATGTTTTTGAACTGTGGTGTTGGAGAAGACTCTTAAGGATTCCTTGGACAGCAAGGAGATCAAACCAGTCAGTCCTAAAGGAAATCAACCCTGAATATTCTTTGGAGGGACTGCTGCTGAAGCAGAAGCTCCAATACTTTGGCCACCTGATGAGAAGCTGACTCTTTGGAAAAGATCCTGATGTTGGGAAAGATTGAGGGCAAAAGAAAGAAGGTGCTGACAGAGGATGAGATGGTTGGATGGCATCACTGACTCAATGGACATGACTTTGGGGAGACAGTGAAGGACATGAAACCCTGGCACACTGCAGTTCATGAGGTCACAAAGAGTTGGACATGACTTAGAGACTTAACAACAACAGCATGTTCCACTAAACCCTAAGGAGCAAAATTTGTAGGCTAGATGGCAAGGGAGAATTACTTCTGAACTCGGTGAATTCAGCCTGCATCTTGTCACTAATTCCATCTTAGCTAGTTAGGGTGTTACTGAACACAAGTTCATGTGTCTGACATACAGTGAGGCTAAACAAAGGGGAACATTAGAGTTTGGAGCAGAGAAAGATTTGTTGCAGGGCTAATTAAAGCAACAGGTGGCCTGTGCTCAAAATACCTGCACTCCCAAGTGGTTTTGGGGGGATGGAGTGTTATAGACAAAATTTGGGGTGAGGACTGCCTGCTGTGTGACTTTCTTCTGAGTGATTGGTGGTGAGGTAACAGCGCAGTGCCCCTGGAATCTTGTGCTCAGCCTGAAGTTGCCATCCTCCTTCTGGGTGGGAGCCTTAGTTCCAGCTGAACACAAAGGTATTGTTACATACATATCCCTTGGAGAGGAACTAAGATACTGCTTTAATCACTGCACTATTGTTTCTTGATTGCTCCTTTTTTGATTCTGCCTTTCCTTACTTCCTTGATGAGCAACTGTTTAAACCTGCCCTTTGGTATTCAGGGAAGGTTGAGGAGTCTGAAGCTTTTTTTCCTGCAAACAAAGTAAGGGGTATGGAGAGGATTTGTTCTCAAAAGGCCTCACAAGGTCCTGCTTGCTTTCAAGGAGATGTTTGGTTGCTGGAAGAATAAGATAGGTTTCTACTCAGGTGGGTTTAATTGGCAGGGCCCTTAGCAAGACTGTAGCCATGAAGATGTTATGGTAGAAAAAGGAGCAGACTCAGAGTCAGAGGAAGATATTTAAATTCGGGTGTAGCCCTTTTAATGACAGAGAACCATCACTTAACTATAATGGGTGTGGAGTAGGATCCCACAATCTGAGCTTTTTTCCTGGCTCTGCCACTAACTGTCATCTTGACTAAGTCGTTTGGGCCCTCGGCTCTTTTACGGCTCTTATCTGCAAAGTGAGTCACTTGGTTCAAGTGAGCTTCTGGATTCATCACAATCATAAAATCCTTAACTATATGAAAACACAAATCATTCACATTGTATGAATTAACTATCAGCTTATCAGCTCAGAGTAGCTCTGGAAGAAGAGGTTCTTCAGCATGATATGGAGGATGAGTCCAACTAATTTTATCTGGCAACACAGAATTTGAACTCGATTATAGAAGAAGAAGGCTCCTTCTTGAGTTCAGTGGGCTGAGAGCTCAGAGAAATGGATCATATAAAGTTTCATTTAGAAAGCTTTTGTACGTTTATTTCTTCCCCATTACTTTACAGATGAGGAAGAGAAGTCATGACAAGATTCTTCAAGATTCATTCATGCAGATGCGGTTGTTAATGGAGATAGAGAAGTAGACAAAGGACCTATACAGTCCCTGATCTCTTGAGTTGAAGTCTCTTCTGGAGAACTCCCTGTATAGCGCTGTGGAGGATGGGAAATGGGAAAGTTAAAAGTAGAGTAAGGAGGAAAGGGAATGCCAGGTTTCCAATTCATTTATGTTGTCCAGGAAGGCCTCTCAATACCTTTGAACAGAGCCTTGGGAATATGGGCTTCCCTGGTGGCTCAGATAGTAAAGAATCTGCCTGCCAATGCAGGACACGTGGGTTCAATCCCTGGGTCAGGAAGATCCCCTGGAGAAGGGAAAGACAGCCCACTCCATTACTCCTGCCTGAAGAATCTCATGGACAGAGGAACCTGGTGGGCTACAGTCCATAGGATCACGGAGTCAGACATGACCGAGCAACTGACCCTTAGTTACTCATTAGGGAATACATCTGGGGAAAGATTGTTTCAGGTAGAGAGGAAGTGGAGTGCAAAGGATTGGTGGCAACCCAACAGTAATAAGCAGAGCCAGGATTTGCCTATTCACTTGTCCATTCATTTCAGTGCCTATTTTGGACTGTGCACTGTTTCAGCTCCAAGTCTGGAAACTTGTTTAATTCTAAAGCATTTGTATTCAACTACTTCAAATGTTGCCTGTCTGCAGAGTACCCTTTTTCTGAGCACCCACACTTTGCTAGGTACTTTTTAGATGTCTTATTGAAGGTAACTTTTTTTAACAACTCCATAAGCTTATATCATAAAGAATAAAAAGAAAAATACCAAGAAATGAAACCTAATGCCATTGATTTTGAGAAACGAGATAGCTGGGCCCCCGACCAAGCAGTTGGAATTTGTAGACACTTTAAGACAAAGATAAGGCAGGAGCAGACAGGAGCTGGACTCTGTTTCAGTATAAGGAGGCCACATAATTATCATCCTTGGGGTCAAGGTGACCTCTCAGATCATACATGCACAGAAAGAATCTTGAGGGGTCAGAGAATGGACGGGATGCCAGCCCATATTATGTCCTGCCACCCTTCCAGAAACCCTAGTGCTGGAATCCATCTTGGCTACAAGACACACATGCGCATCAGGGAAGGCCCTGAGTAAGATCAAATATGGACATGAGCCAGATAAATGGTCAGAGATAATCTGGAAAACTGTCCCCCTTATAAATGATTTTAACTACCCCATTGACTGTAGCCTGCCAGGCTCCTCTGTCCATGGTATTACCCAAGCAAGAACACTGGAGTGAGTTGCCGTTTCCTCCTCCAGGGATTCTTCCCAACACAGGAATTGAACCCAGGTCTCTTGCATCTCCTGCATTGCAGGTGGATTCTTTACCACTGAGCCATCAAGGAAGCCTCTTTGCTGAATTCTTTCTCAAGGAAGACAAGAACAGAGGTTCTGCTTCAAGTCTGCTGACCCTTGTGGTCCAGTGGATAGGATTCAGTGCTTTCACCATCCCAGCTGGGATTTGAATGCCAGTCGGGGAACAAATTTCTGCTTCAAGATGCTGTACCTGCAGGCACTCCCAGATCAATTTCAGTTATTAATAACTTAGATGGAAAGACTCACTGCTTATCTTGTGAATAACTACTGTATTGTTATCTGAGTGACGCCATTGATGTTCAGTAAATTCGCATGAACATTTATTGAATTTCTGTTTTGTGCCTAGAGTAGTATTATAAAGCTGTATAAAGTATGAAGTCACAAAAAGAGTTACATTGGAATTGATAAATCTTCTAAGTGTTAGGGTGAACTCTAAGAGAATGAGCAAAGTGCCATTGATCTCAGTAAAGATCTGTGTCTTCCTGGGGAAGTTGGGAAAAGCTTTATAAACTAAGATTTGGGCAGGAAATTCAAGTTGTTGTGCCAAGGGATCATGAACACACACCATGATCACTGCATGGAGCAGATATTTTAAAGGGAAATATTGGGAGGAATCTTAACAAGCAGAACATTAGTGGAAAACATGCAAACTGCTGATTTCTCACTGACCCACAGTTCAGGCCAAAGCTTGGCTGCATATGTGATGGTGAACATTCCAAATGAAAGAGGTTCTCCCCTCTAACTATGTATTTATAGGGTCTGAGGAGTAGCCTGCCACTATATAACAATTTGTAACCTTGTTAGAAAGGCAGAACCTCTGAAGGTTAGCTTCTGGTATCATCTGAGAGTGTTTTATTTTGCTAATTCAGACCTACTGACTCAACTCTTTGCTAATCTAACCAAGGCACAAGACATGAGCCTGCCAGCCCATCAGGACCTGTCTCTTCTTGGATGGATGAGTAGGAGTTTCAAGGTGCTCAAAGGCATTCCAGATAGAGGGAACAACATGTGGAGCTGGAGGGAAACCAGAGATAATGGTGTGTTTGGAGAACTGCATACATTTTGTCATGATATGTAGTATGAAGTCAGTTGGAGATGGGCATCAGAAGGTGAGGGGGCCATCTGTAAGAGGATGATTCCAGAAAGGTTGCCCTGAAGATGCATAACTGTTAGATGACTTCGTGTGCCATGTTAAAGTATTCAAATTTTGCTTTTTATAAAAAGTAAAATAACCAGTTATATAACCTAAGTGAGTGACATGGGCTGGGGCTGGAGCTCAGGACATTCCCAGTCTACAGGAAGTAGGTGATGTTCAGTTCCACGTGGTGGCTATGTGGAAATTTGTGTCCAGTGTTTCACCTCAGTTCAGTTCGTTTGCTCAGTCGTGCCTAACTCTGCGACCCCATGAACCGCAGCACACCAGGCCTCCCTGTCCGCCCGGGGTGTTACCAGACTTGAATTTTTCAAGTGGAGTCATAACTTTTGTACACCAAATATTCTCATTTTAAATGTTGAAAACAGTTTCAAATTTACTTAGCAAATGTACGGGGCTGATTAAACATCGACTGAATTGATCTTTCGTTTCTGATCGATCCAATGGGAAGTGAAAGGGCATGCAAAACTTTAGAAGGCATGTTAATGTTATCAGATTTGCTTAGTGGAAGGATTATTCTGAATATGATGAGCAGAATAAATTGAAGGAGGCTAGAATAGAATCAAGAAGAGTAATTACGATCCTTTTGAAATAAAAATTGAGAAGCTGAACTAAAGCACAGTAGCAGGGATAAAGCTCAGATATATTTAGAATTGGCAAGATAGGTAACCAGTGGGCTATGGGTAGTGAAAGAATTGAATGCAAGATGACTTTTAGATTTATGATCTGGATGGCTAAGTAAATGACCATTCCAGTTATTTCACAGGAAATGAGGGGCAGTGTTGTTTCACAAAGCAATATTAATAGTTCTTTTTGTGTATATTGGGTTTGAGGAATCTGCAGTACATCTAAATGAAAATCTCATAGCCATTATGGTAACTCCGGAAGCTTAGGAAAGAAAGAAAATTGGGATAACATACTAGGGAGTCATCAGTGAATGGTTGATATTCATTCTTTCAACAAATACAAATATTTTATCATCATCTGACATTTTATTATCATCATTCACTGAAACCTACTTCATCTGAGTCTTCTCCATCTCAGCAAATGACTCCATTCTTCCGATTGCTTAGGCTAAAAAGCAGTAAACACTGTCAGTTCTACCTAAAAAGTACATCCAGAATCTAATTACTTCTTATCACCTCACTGCTACCACCTTGATTGAAAACTACTAATATTTATCATCTGGAATATGGCAATCCAAACTGATCTTCCTTCAACCCATGAACTCCTTCATTCTATTCTAAAAGAGCAGCTACAATTATCCTGTTAAAATATGTCTATGTCACTTCTCTGCTAAAATCCCCCAAAGAGTTCTTGCCTCAGTTGGAGTAAAAGAGAGTTAGTCATGTCTGACTCTTTGTGACACAATGGACTATACAGTCCATGGAATTCTCTAGGCTAGAATACTGGAGTGGCTATCTTACCAACCCAGGGATTGAACCCAGGTCTCCCACATTGCAGGCAGATTCTTTACCAACTCAGCTATCAGGGAAACCCTCCAGTGATCATAAAAGGCTTTATATAGTCTGTTCCCAAATACCTCTCTTCATTCAATTTCTATTTCTCTGCCCTGTATTTGCTTGGTACCAATCACACTGGTCTTGAAGTCCTTCTGATATACCCCAGACATTGCTGCCTCAGGGCTTTGAAATTATGTTTTCTCTGCCTGGATTGATCTTCCCCCAGAAATCTACATGGTTTACTCCCTAACTTCTTTCAGGTTTTTAGTCAGTATCAAATATCACATTTTCTGGCTACTTTCTTTAAAATTACAACTCCACACTGCTTGAACTCTTTATCCCAATTCCCCAATTTTATTTTTCTTATTTTAGCAGTTCTCATTTTATAGTAGACTAAGTATTTTACTTATTTCTCTATGTCCTTCTTTATAATGCAAATACCATGAGATTAAGCATTGACTGTTTAATTTACTATGGTATTCACAGAATTTGCAAGTGTCTGGCACATAATAGGATCTCAATAATTATTTTTCAAATGAAATAACACAGAGTTAAGGATCCAGCAAAAGAGAAACCCTTTCAAGGAAAACTCAACTTCAAGAAAAGAGTGGATAATAATCCCCAAAGTACAGAAACCATAAGAACTGAAAGATAGACTATATATTTGGCCAGTGAGAGGCCACTAGTAACTTTAGTGAGAAAGAATAGAGAAAGTAGAGGTTGTTAGAGTACTACAAAGAACCAAACCAGAAAGAGTGATGAGGAAGTGGCAGCAAGGCACGCAGACCTTGCTCAAGAATCAGGCTGGAAAATTAGGGCAATAGCTAGAGAGTTGTTGAATAGAACAGGAGGACAAAGAGACCTGAGGTCTTAGTATTTCTTTATAGGAGTGAGATGTAGACTCTCAGATTTGATTGTGCGAGACTTTGTAATTTCCCATGTTCTCCAAATTTTTACCTGTGGTAAAATGAGGTGGGGTGAAATTGCTAAGTGCTTTCAAGGGCCCATCTCACTATTATCTCTTCTTGACTATTTCAGAAACAGTTTCAAATGTCCCAGGTATTTTGAGGCTTGTTTGTGTTCTATTAGTATTTAATCTTTGATTATCTTCCAATTTTGTCAACTACAAGTATCTTTCAATAATATTATTAGCCATTTATGTTATTTTGGTGTTTTCCCTAGTCAAAGCTTATGTGAATTGCCACTAGACTTTGTTGATTTGGAGGACCTGACTTGGTTTGATTAAAAACCTAATTAAAAAAAATAAAATCCATTATTTACTGACAATTGTTTTTTAATCTCTTGTGCCAGAGTATACTTTCTTCACTCTAGATAAATCATTAGAAGTCACTTCCTAAGCTTTGATGTATTAAGATACATACAAAAATAAGATGACTATTTTTATAGTCTATATTATTTTGTCAGAAAATATTATAAAATATTTTATATTATAAATACTATAAGTATTTATATTACATTATAAATATTATAAAATATATTGGAAAATATTTTCTGTCAGAAATGTCAGAATTTAACTGACTTTTATCTTTTTGGGGGGCTTCTCTGGTGGCTCAGAAAATAAAGTGTCTGCCTGCAATGCAGGAGATACGGGTTTGACGTCTGGGTCAGGAAAATCCCCTGGAGAAGGAAATGGCAAACCACTCCAATATTCTTGCCTGGAAAATCCCAAGGACAGAGGAGCCTCGTAGGCTATACTCCATGGGGCCGCAAGGAGTCGGACATGACTGCGCGACTTCATTTCACTTTTTTTTTTTTTTTGCTTTCTCCTTTATTATTTTGTATGTTTAAGACCCTATCAGTGGGAGTTGTGCTATACTGCTTATTAATGTGGCTCAAGATAACAGAAACCCATTACATTCCTCAAAAAAGAGAAAGAAAAAAAAAGCTTCTTTCTAAGGAGTAGAGGTGAACCCAAGTAGAAATTCAATTTCTGACTAAGAGTCAGTGTGTATTTTTTTAAGGAAGAAGAAGAAAAGAAAAAGATAGGAAATTAGACCTCAGAATTGCAATTTCATGCTGCTGTATAAAATGAAACCCTTATGGTAGAAGACAGGTTGTCAATAATTCTATGGAACAGTTGAAGTTGTTCTTTCAAGTGACAAAAGAACCTACATCTTTATTCCCAAAATAACATGAAGTGGAAGAAAACAAGATTTATTTTGATCATCAATTTCCATCTCACTGATATTTTTTAAGAAACCACTAGGAATCAGCAGGAAACTTAAAGAAATTAGCATTAAAACACAGAATTGTTGCATCATCCATTTTATAGGAAACAGTGATATTTTTTAAAGTGCATTTATTCTTGGTTTGCTTTTTATTTCCTCAATTCATTTACATTTTCTTTTCTCATTTTCACTAATTTACAATTTTAAATTGAATTCCATAAACAATGAAAGGCAATAAACTCTTGTTTACCCCTACCTTTTCTTCAAATACATACTTTAGAGGTAAACTCTTTGATAATTTCTGTTTTTGCCTTTTGGTGATTACTTCAGTGAACCAGAAAATATGACTATCTTTCTATTTTTACTTCACCAATAAATAATTATCAATTTAGATATGTGTAAAATAGATAACATTGATGGAAGTTCTGTTGTGAAAGATGAGGCTTTGGTTTCACTGACTCCTGTTTCCTTCTACTTCTTCCCGTCTATGTCTAAAGGTTATATTACTCTTATATTACTAAGTTACTTAACTTGGTAATTTTAAATAGAAACTGTGATTCTCTGTTTCTTACTTTCTTTATTTCCATGAGGTGTTTTCACATCCCATTGTGTAAGATATATGTATATATTGGCATCTTTCTCCTTTTGTCTGATCTTCCTCCCTTCTATATCATCTACTATAAGGTAGATTTTACAGCAAAATCAATTAAGATTTTGCTTTATGTTATATAGGTTATTAGGAGAAGGAAATGGCAAACTATTCCAGTACTCTTGTCTGGAAAATTCCATGGACAGAGGAGCCTGGTGGACTAAAGTCCCTGGGGTTGCAAAAAGTAGGCCATCACTGGGAGGCTGAGCACATTAAAGGTTATTAAAATTTGTTTTCTGTTCAGAAACCACACCCAAATCTTCCAAGTTTTTTCCATATGTTAAATCAAATGCTGGACGATGGTACAGAAAATGATATTACTATAACAAAAGGCATAAAATGTTATTTGTGACCACAGGATACACTGATTACAATTCTTCTCTTCTATTGCAAAGATATGGTTCCAATTATTTAAAATAATGCTGCATTTAATTTTGTTTTATATTTGGACCTTGATTTTCTGTAGTGCCTTTTTTGTTCCCCTTTGTTCTCTATTTTAAGGACTTTCTTTAATTGGTGTACAGAACTTATTGCCAAATCCTGGATCTTTTTTCTTCATATTATCCATCACTCCTTTTTTGCCACGTATTTTTGAAAATTTATTGGACTCTTTTGCAGTTTTTTAAAAAAAATTTTAAATTTACTTTGTACAATTTGTGGTAAACAGGATTCATAATCATATGGATGTCTAAGAAGATATGAGACTAGAGACCACACTCTCATTCTTCTCCCTTCCCAAAGGGAGCTATGTAAGTCCTCCCAAAACTAGAAGCCATTTTGGGAAACAGGTGTATGAGGGATATACTTTGAGAGAAAAGACAAAAATCTTGTGAGAAATTTTAAACTTTGACAGTTTTTAGCATTTATTCAGAAGAGAAAGCATCCTCCCCCACTCATAGACATTATTTAAAGCCAGAGGAAACAGAAATAACTTTGTCAAGTTAATTTTTCCGTAGAAATTAGGCTCTAAACAAAATGAAATCAAGTTTAGAAACAAACATAACTACTTGATTTTGCACATCTGAGACTCATGAATAAATTTGACTCCTATGTTATAATTGCTTTGAGGATTCAGTTCAGTTCAGTTCAATCGTTCAGTCATGTCTGATTCTTCACGACCCCATGGACCACAGCACACCAGGCCTCCCTGTCCATCACCAACTCCTGGAGTTTACTCAAGCTCATCTCCATTGAGTAGGTAATACCATCCAAACTTCTCATCCTCTGTCGTCTCCTTCTCCTCCTGCCCTCAATCTTTCCCAGCCCCAGGGTCTTTTCAAATGAGTCAGCTCTTCACATCAAGTGGCCAAAATATTGGAGTTTCAGCTTCAACATCAGTCCAATGAACACTCAGGACTTATATCTAGGATTGACTGGTTGGATCTCCTTGCAGTCCAAGGGACTCTCAAGAGTCTTCTCCAACACCAAATTCAAAAGCATCAATTCTTCAGCTCTCAGCTTTTTTTATAGTCCAAATCTCACATCCATACATGACCACTGGAAAAACCATAGCCTGGACTAGATGGACCTTTGTTGGCAAAGTAATGTCTCTGTTTTTTAATACGCTCTCTAGGTTGGTCATAACTTTCCTTCCAAGGAGTAAGCGTCTTTTAATTTCATGGCTGCAATCACCATCTGCAGTGATTTTGGAGCCCCCAAAATAAAGTCTGTCACTATTTCCCTATCTATTTCCCATGAAGTGATGGGACCAGATGCCATGATCTTAGTTTTCTAAATATTGAGCTTTAAACCAACTTTTTCACTCTCCTCTTTCACTTTCATCAAGAGACTTTTTAGTTGCTCTTAACTTTCTGCCATAAGGGTGGTGTCATCTACATATCTGAGGTTATTGATATTTCTCCCCGCAATCTTGATTCCAGCTTGTGCTTCTTCAGCCCAGCGTTTCTCATGATGTACTCTGCATATAAGTTAAATAAGCAGGGTGACAATATACAGCCTTGGCGTACTCCTTTTCCTATTTGGAAACAGTCTGTTGTTCCATGTCCAGTTCTAACTGTTGCTTCCTGACCTGCATACAGGTTTTTCAAGAGGCAGGTCAGAACAAACGTTAACTCTTCTTTAAATGTTTGGTAGAATTCCCCTGTGAAAATATCTGGTCCGGAACTTTTGTTTCTTGGGGAGTTTTTTATTCTAATGTAATTTCATTGCTGGATATATTTTTTATTGCTTCAGAATTCATTCTTGGGAAATTGTATGTTTATAGTAATTTATCCACATTTTAGATTGTTCTTTTTATTGTTGTACAGTTGTTCATAGCAATCTCCTATGAGTCTTTGTATTTCTATGATTTCAGTTGTAAGGCCCCCTGTTCTATCTATTTGGGCCCTTCTCTCTTCTCTTCACGAGTCTGATTCAAAATTTATCAATTTTGTTTATCTTTTCAAAGAACTCAGCTCTTGGTTTTATTGATTTTTCTATTGCTTTATTCTCCATTTATTTCATTTGTAATTTTGTTATTTTCTTTCTTCTACTATTGATCAGTTTTGTTTATTCTTTTTCTAGCTCCTTTTGGTTTAGATCATTTATTTGAGATTTTCTTAATTCCTGTATCAAAAGACTGGTATCAATATCCAATTCTTTCTTAGTTCTAATTTTTCTACGTTGTGTAGATTTTCTGTTTTTGTGTTATCATTTCACATCTCCAGGTGTTTTGTTTGGTTTCCATGTGTTTGTCGGTTTTTTTCTTATTGGTGGTATCTAGTCTCAAACTGTTTTCTTTGAAAATGATGCTTAATGTGATTTCAGTATTAAATTTATTGATACTTGTTGCCTAGCTTGTGGTCTCTCCTGAGAATGTACTTTTACTTTTGGTCATACTGTGCAGTATGTGGGGTCTTAGTTCACCAACCAACAATTAAACCCATGCTTCCTGCTGAGGAAGTGTGGATTCTTAACTACCAGACTGTCAGGGAAGTCTCATTTTTCATGTATTTTAAAGAATGTGTATTCTGTTGCTTTTGGATGCAGTGTTTTATATAAAGCTATGAAGTTCATCTGGTCTAATGTGTCACTGGAGACCAGTGTAAGTGGAGTGTTAAAATTTGCTACTCTTATCGAAAGTGTGAAACTGTTAGTCACTCAGTCATGCATCATACTTTGCAGTCCCATGGATTATAACCTGACAGGCTCCTCTGTCCATGGTATTTTCCAGGCAAGAATATTGGATTGGGTTACCCTTCCCTTCTCCAGGGTATTTTCCCAACCCAGGGGTTGATCCTGCATCTCCTGCACTGAAGGCATATTCTTTACCATCTGAACCACTAGGGAAAGCCCTGCTATTATTGGATTACTGTAAATTTCTCCCTTTATTTATGCTAATATTTGCTGTATGTATTCAGGGGATCTTATGTTGGGTACACATATATTTACAATTATTATATATTTTTGTTGGATTGTTTCCTTGATCTTTATATAATGTCCTTCTTAGTCTCTTTTTCCAGTCTTTATTTTAAAGCTTATTTTTCCTGAAAAATATTGTTACCTTGGCTTTTTTTTTTTCACCTTTTCGATGAAACACCTTTTTCTGTACCCTCACTTTCAGTCTGTGTGTGTTTTTGGATCTGAAGTGAGTCTTGTAGGCAGTATGCAGATGAGTCTTATTTTTTAGTTTTTCCAGCACATCTTTTTTATTAAGATTTTTTTTATTAGTGATAAAATTGAAATCTTAAACTTGTGGAGCAATAATGTCATATAAACATTTTCCAAAGCCTCAGCACTATCTCCATTGACCTTTTCTCTTTTTTTTAACCACATACTACAAAAACTTCCTTATTGGCTGACTGGTATTTCTACTTTTATCACTATACCATCATCACCACTTTATGCCTTTAATGGAAGCATTTAGTCCATTTGCATTTAAAGTGATTATTCATATGTATATTCTTATTGCTTCATTGACTATGCTAAAGCCTTTGACTTTGTGGATCACAACAAACTGTGGAAAATTCGTAGAGATGGGAATACCAGACCACCTTACCTGCCTCCTAAGAAACCTTTATGCAGGTCAGGAAGGAACAGTTAGAATTGGAGATGGGACAACAGACTGATTCCAGATTGGGAAAGGAATATGTCAAGGCTTTATATCATCACCCTGATTATTTAACTTACATGTAGAGTACATCACGTGAAATGCTGTACTGGATAAAGCACATGCTGGAATCAAGATTGTCAGGAGAAATATAAATAACCTGAGCTATGCAGATGACACCACCTTTATGGCAGAAAGTTAAGAGGGACTAAAGAGCCTCTTTTGAAGGTGAAAGAGGAGAGTGGAAAACCTGGCCTAAAACCCAACATTCAAAAAATGAAGATCATGACATCTCATCCCATCACTTCATGGCAAATAGATGGGGAAACAATGGAAATAGTGACAGACTTCATCTTCTTGGGCTCCAAAATCACTGCAGATGGTGACTGAAGCCATGAAATTAAAAGACACTTGCTTTGGAAGAAAAGCTATCACCCACCTAGACAGCACATTAAAAAGCAGAAGCATTACTTTGCCCACAAAGGTCTGTATAATCAAAACTATGGTTTTTCCAGTAGTCCTGTATGGATGTGAGAGTTCGACCATAAAGAAGGCTGAGTGCTGAAGAACTGATGCTTTTGAACTATGGTGTTGGAGAAGACTCTTGAGTCCCTTGGACTGCAAGGAGATGAAACCAGTCAATCCTAAAGGCAATCAATCCTGAATATTCTTTGGAAGGGCTGATGCTGAAGCCGAAGCTCCAATATTTTGGCCACCTGATGCGAAGAGCCAACTCATTAGAAAAGCCCCTGATAGTGGGAAAGATGAAGGCAGGAGGAGAAGGGGATGGCAGAGGTTGAGATGGTTGGATGGCATCACTGATTCAAAAGACATGAGTTTGAGAAAACCCTGTGAGATGGTGAAAGAAAATGAAGCCTGGCATGCTGCTGTCCATGGGGTTGCACGCTATTGGACTTGACCGAGCAACTGAACAATTCTTATTGCTGTTTTGTTACTTGTTTTCCAGTTGCTTTTATAGTTTGTTTCCTATCTTTTTCTTTCCTTGTAATTGAATGACTATCTTTAGTGTTATGTTTGGATTTTTTTTTTCTATTTTGCTGTATTATGTATGTTATAGGTTTTTGGATTATGGCTATCATAGTTCATATAATATATGTGTGTATATATATTATACACACACACACACACACATATATATAATGTTTGATTATTTTAAGTTGGTGATCTCTTAAGTTCTAATACCTTCTAACAACACTTCATTTTTACTCCCCCACTCCCATGTTTAATGTTTTTCATATTATTATTTTTCTTTTTGGCTTTGTGCATCCCTTTTCTAACTGTTGTCATTCACTTTACTACTTTTTATATAGCTCCTTTTACTACCTTTGTCTTTTATTCTTCCTACTAGCTGTGTAAGTGGTTGATCTGTTATCTTTACTGTATGCTTGCCTAACCATGATAGCTTTTTTATAATTTTCATATTCCTAGTTCTGATTTTTTATTTTTCATTTAAAGAGTTTCTTTAATATTTCTTTTAAATCTGACTTAGTGGTGCTGAAAACTATTTTAGCTTTTGCTTATCTGTAAAACTCTTTAACTTTCCTTCAAGTCTGAGTTATAGACTTTCTGAATAGAATATTCTTAGCTATGGGCTTGTTTCTTTCAGCACTTAGAATATATTGTGCCACTCTCTCTGGCCTGCAAGTTTTCTGCTGAAAAGTCAGCTGATAGTTTAATGGGAGTTCCCTTGTCTGTAATTAGTTGCTCTTCTCTTGCTGCTTTTTAAGGTTCTCTCTTTAATTTTTAATTTTTCCTCTATTAACTGTAATTTTTTTGGTGTGGATCTCTTTGGATTTATCTTGTTTTTGGACTCTCTGTGTTTTCTGAATCTGCTTGTAGATTTCTTTTCCCAGATTAGGAAAGTTTTTGTTATTATTATTATATTAAATATATAATATTAAATGTATTATGATATATAACATAATAAATATAATATTAATATTGTTATTGTTTTATTATTATTTCTTCAAATAAGTTCTCTGTCTCTTTCTTTCTCTCTTCTTCTTCAAGCTTTATCATGTGAATGTTAGTCTCTTCAACCTTTTTCACTTCAAATTTTTTTTCCTCTTCAGCTCGAGTGATTTTCACTACTCTGCCTTCTAAATCACTGACCCATTCCCTTACATCATCTCTTCATCTATTGTACTTTTTATTTAGTTATTTTATTCTTCAGCTCCAATTGGTTTTTTTTCAACTTCTCACTATGTTCACCCATTCTTCTCCTGATTTTGTTGTGCAGCTTTATGATCATTATCTTGAAACCATAATTGTTTAGATTATGTTTTTTCTTTTTTGGCTACACTTTGGGGCATGCAGTATATTAGTTCCCTGACTAGGGGTTGAACCAGTGTCCCTTGCAGTGGAAGTATGTTTTCTTAACCACTAGCTCTCCAGGAAAGTCCCTTGATTATTTATCTTTACTTCACTTAGTTCTTCTGTGATTTATCTTGTTCTTTTCTTCTGTCTCTTCATCTTGACAAATTCTCTGTGCTTATTTTCATGTATTAGATAGGTTGGTTATATCCTTGATCTTGAAACGTGGCCTCATTAGGAGACATTCAATAGGTCCATTAGCACCACCAGAGCTATATGCTCCATGATAGCACTTTTGTGGGCTATGTGGACCCTTCTTTTGTAGTGGAGCCAACTATAGTAGGCATACAGGTAGGTGTGGCTGACCCTGGCCTCATTGGTTGTCAAGCCTTGCCTCATCTGGTGGCTAGTTGACCTGCTGATAGGTGGGGCCAGGTCCTGTGGCAGCTGTGTGCTCAGCCTAAGGAGTCCCCGGACCTGTGCTAGCTCACTGATGGCCTGTAAGTCTTTGGCACTAACAGTATAGAGGAAGGATTTCCAAGTGGCACTTGTCAGCCTTCATGTCATCATAGGAAAACATGCTTCTAAAATTGACTGTGAGTGTTCCTAGGGGGAGCCCATGCTCTCTTCTGCCTCTCTGGGATGTTCTCCAAGATCAGTAAGTCTAACCCTGGCTTCTTTTAAAGACTCAGAGCCTGTGAGATTTTTTGCAAGTGCCTTTTAAAGTGGAGTCTTTATTTTCTACAGTCCTCTGGCTTTTCTGTTCACAAACTGTGCTGGCCTTCAAAGCCAGATTTCAGGGGACTCATCTTCCCAGTATAGGATCCCTAGCTGAGAATCTTAATGTGGGCCTCAGATGCCTTGCTCTTTAGGGGAACCTTTGCAATTGTGATTCTGTTCTCACTGATGGTTACCTATACATGAGTGTGGGTCTACACTCTACCACAACTCTGCCTCTTGTACATATCTCATTGTAGTCCATTATTTATATTGTTAGCTGTGAAAAATCTTTTCTGCTAGTCTTTAGGTTGTTATCACTGATAGTTGCTCTTATATAGTTGTAAATTGGCTGTGTCTATGGGAGGAAGTGAGCTTGGGATCTTTCTACTCTGCCATCGTGGTCACACTTCCCTCTTCATAATCTTGATATAATTTTCTTTGGCTTTATATTCACAACTGGCATGGCTGTAACATATGGTAATTCTATTTTTAATTTTTTGAGGAAACTTCTTAATATTTTGCATAGTGGCTGTGAAAATGTCCATCTTACTAATAGTGCTGCAGGATTCCCTTTTTCTTTACAATTTCTTCAGTATTAGGTGATATTGCATTGTGGTTTTGATTTGCATTTCCCTGATGATTAATGATGTGAACAACTTTTCATGTACCTATTGGCC
Source organism: Odocoileus virginianus (assembly GCF_023699985.2). Classification (NCBI taxonomy): domain Eukaryota; kingdom Metazoa; phylum Chordata; class Mammalia; order Artiodactyla; family Cervidae; genus Odocoileus; species Odocoileus virginianus. Next base: position 38,671,781 of record NC_069697.1, read on the forward strand.
ATCTGCATGTTTTCTATGAAAAATAAGTGTTTAGATCTATTCAGGGCTTTTGCCATTTAAAAATTAGATTACTTCTAAAAAAAAAATTAGATTACTTCTTTCATGTTCTTGAGTTGTATGAGTTTCCTACATATTTTGAATATTACCTCTTATTTTCTCCCATCCCATGGGTTTCTTTTTCATTTTATTCTTTACTATGTATAAGCTTTTTAGTTTGATGTCATCTCATGAGTTTATTTATTTATTTTTTGCTTCCAGTATTTTTTCTAGAAAAATCCTTGCCAAGATAAATGTCAATGAGCATTTTCTCTATGCCTACTTCTAGGTATTTGCATTTTCTCTGTGTTTTCTTCTAGGAATTTTACAGTTCTAAGTTTTGCATTTAAATTTTTAATCCACTTCCAATTTTTAGAAGCAGATTCTCAGGATCTAATGAATCACAAACTCTATAGATAAGCCCACCATTCTGTTTTAACTAGCAGTCCAGGTGATGCTGAGGCAACTAAATTTGAAAATCATGTGACAGAATAATCTATGGCTCTTATAGTTGTAGATTTTTGATAATTCATTGGAAATGAAAGTGTAGAGTTCTGGAATAAGCCTTGGCTGGGAGATTTTGGACAGACTAGCACATGGTTTGTAGCTGAAGCCATAGAGGTATATGAGAATGTCTACAGATACATAGAGTTATGTTTAGGATGAAAAGAGTTTGATACCAAGATACCAATACCAGATACCAAGTACCACTCTACAACAACAACAGTTAAGGGGAGATGAAGGTGAGATTAGTTTTAGATGTATCTCTACCAGTGTTGAACAGCAACATCCAAACTCTCTATCTGGTTTCATTTGGAGTTTAGCTCCCCTGATTTGATTGGAGCCTCACCTCCTGTCCTATAGAATCTAGAAAACTAAAAATACAGTAGTAACAAAGGGAACATATCTGTATGAAGTTTTTTCCATTATGGAAAATTAGGCATGAGAAGTATGTGGTGTTGGTATGGGGAGAAGGAAAACTTCTAGATGTTCATTTCATTGGCTTTTGCCCACATGATAAACAGCTTATTTCATGTTGGGTATACTTTTCAACATTTCATGCAAAGATAGGCACAAGAAAGGACAGAAGTGGTAGGACCTAACAGAAGCAGAAGATATTAAGAAGAGGTGGCAAGAATACACAGAAGAACAATACAAAAAAGATCTTCATGACACAGATAACCATGGTGGTATGATCATTCACCTAGAGCCAGACATCCTGCAATGTGAAGTCAAGTGCATCACTATGAACAAAGCTAGTGGAGATGATGGAATTCCAGTTGAGTTATTTCAAATCCTAAAAGATGGTGCTGTGAAAGTGTTGCACTCAATATGCCAGCAATTTTGGAAATCTCAGTAGTAGCCACAGGAGTGGAAAAGGTCAGTATTCATTCCAATCACAAAGAAAGGCAATGCCAAACAATGTTCAAACTACTGCACATTTGTACTCATCTCATACACTAGCAAAGTAATGCTCAAAATTCTCCAAGCCATGCTTCAACAGTACCTGAACTGTGAACTTCCAGATGTTCAAGCTGGATTTAGGAAAGACGGAAGAACCAGAGATCAAATTGCCAACATCCATTGGATCATAGAAAAAAGCAAGAAAATTCCAGAAAAACATCTGCTTCTCATTTACTGACTATGTCAAAGCCTTTGACTGTGTGGGTCACAACAAACTGTAGAAAATTCTTAAAAAGATGGGAATACCAGACCACCTTACCTGCCTCCTAAGAAACCTTTATGCAGGTCAGGAAGGAACAGCTAGAATTGGACATGGGACAACAGACTGATTCCAAATTGGGAAAGGAATATGTCAAGGCTTTATATCATCACCCTGATTATTTAACTTACATGTAGAGTACATCATGTGAAATGCTGTGCTGGATAAAGCACATGCTGGAATCAAGATTGTCAGGAGAAATATCAAAAACCTCAGATACACAGATGACATTATCCTTACAGCAGAAAGCAAAGAAGAACTAAAGAGGAGAGTGAAAAAACTGGCCTAAAACTCAACATTCAAAAAACGAAGATCTCGGCATCCAGTCCCATCACTTCATGGCAAATAGATGGGGAAACAATGGAAACAGTGACAGACTATTTTTTGGGGGCTCCAAAATCACTGCAGATGGTGACTGCAGCTATGAAATTAAAAGATGCTTTCTTCTTGGAAGAAAAGCTATCACCAACCTAGACAGCATATTAAAAAGCAGAGACAATACTTTACCAACAGAACTAGTTGGTAAAGTCAAAGCTATCTAGTCAAAGCTATGGTTTTTCTAGTAGTCATTTATAGGTGTGAGAGTTGGACTATAAATAAAACTGACAATGAAGAACTGATGCTTTTGAACTGTGGTGTTGGAGAAGACTCTTGAGAGTCCCTTGAGCTGCAAGGAGATATGACCGGTCAATCCTAAGGGAAATCAGTCCTGAATATTCATTGAAAGGACTGATGCTGAGTCTGAAGTTCCAACACTTTGGCTACCTGATGTGAAAAACTGACTCACTGGAAAAGATCCGGATGCTGGGAAAGACTGAAGGCAAGAGGAGAAGGGGATATCAGAGGTGAGGTGGTTGGATGGCATCATTGACTTGACGGACGTGAGTTTGAGCAAGCTCTGAGAGTTGGTGATGGATAGGGAAGACTGGCGTGCTGCAGTCCATGGGGTCACAAAGAGTTGGACAAGACTGAGCAACTGAAGTGAACTGTTGCTTTTCAAGCCCAGTTTTGATGGTTTGTTTTGCCTTTATGGTAGTATTCGACAGCCTCCTGAAGCTAAACTATTATTTATTACTTTTCTGAAACTGCTAAGCAAGCAAATAGACTAAGTAGAGAATAAGACAACTGTGAAAACATCTGCTAATTATCTCTTAATCATTTACTACTCCTCTTGTGTTTAATCTCTAATTATGAGATATGCATATTACACTTCAGTAGCTTTTTCTAGTCATGTAGAAATATATTTTAGGTTAAAAAATAAATTTATAAGTTTCTATAATTGTATACAATGTAAATATTTTAGATTATTTAAAGTGAGATCACTGAGCATGTTCTATTGTTATTTACATCAGTTCTTCTCAACCCTTAATTTTCATAGGAATCATCTCAGAATCTTATTAAAATGCAGATTCTGCATTTCTAACAAATTTCCAGGTGTTACTGATGTCGCTAGCTCCTGGAGTGCACTTTGAGTAGCACAGATTCAGGTAAAATAGACTAAATTGAAATGCATCAATTCAATAGAAATGCATCAATTCAAAAAATATCCTATTTTGGGGTTATTTAAAATAATGAGGTTAAAAATGGAGAAATCTGAAGGGTGTACTGTTTAAATGAAAAAAAAATAAGGTGAAGAACTCTGTGATTTTTTCCTGTCTAAATATTTATAAGTTCATTGGTTTCACAAAATTTATTTTTATTCTTAGCACAATTCTAGGAGTTAGACCCTCTGATAATCACGTTTATCAGAATTAAAATTTCATCAACTGTAACATGCATCTTTATTTTTATGTACCATTAATGGCAAAACAAATGTGCCAATTAAACAATGCCTTCTTATTTATTAGAACTAGCACTTTGTACTTATTGAAATTATATTTTCTAGGCTTATTTAGACTTTTTTTGTCATACATTTTGTTGTGCAACAGAAATGGAAAACATGAATGACATAAATTGGTATTCCTAAAGCTTTTTCACAGTTAGAGTCCATTTCCTCTGAATCATTGGCCTAATTGCTTAGCACGAGAGGCCCTAACCTTCCATTCTAGGTCCTATGCAAACAAATTACTGCTGTAATTTAGAGTGGTGTAACTCTAATCTCGAAGTTATAGCCATTATTTGCTAATTTTTCAAGAAAAAAATTCCAAATGCTCTATTTGTACTTCATTTGGTTTATTCATGGTGGGCATGCCCCAATACATATCTTTCAGCTAAGGAATTATTTTATTTTTAGAGAGGTGAATAAGACAAGGCCAACCAAAGCCTAGTCCAGAACCGTAAACCTTTACTAATATTTCCAATGAATTCTAAAAATCTACACCTGGATGAGCCACAGACTATTCTCTCACAGTGATTTTCAAATTTTGGGTGCTTCAGCATTATGTGTATTGCTTGTCATTAAAAACACAGAATGATAGGCTCATCTTCAGAGTTTCTGATTCAGCAAGTCCTGAGAATCTGCTTCTAAGAGGATAGAGGATATATTACAGATAACTCCGAGATTATTAAGCATTCTTGATTAGCTATTAGGCCTCTTAAGCTTCTTATTTCTCCAAATTTTGCTTTTTTTTTTTACAACTAATCAAATTCAATGATAGTTACTGTAATATATAAAAAGCTGTGATCATCAAATAGAATAATAAGCATTTTTATGCAAATAAAGGTTTCTCCTTGTGAAATTGTTTTTCACTATTTCTTTTGATTGATTATAGCTTTTTGCTTACATTTCCTAAACAATTACAGAAATTCACAAGAGCTGTGATTCAGTCCCCACTGAATCATGATAAAAAGGAAAGCAAAACTGAAATAACAAAACTAAAATTCTTAAAAATGTTACCATATTTCTCTCAGGCTTTTGGAGATAAATGGATATTCCTCTCTCCTCATCAGGTGATACAAAGAAACAGGAAATGGGATATGAAAGCTACCCTGTGCTTTCCTCAATAGAGTACTGAGCACAGGAAGTGAGGACCAAGAGAGCTGGAAGTCGGCTTAGCCATCTAAAGCAATGTGCTTAAAGCTACTGGGAGCTGGGAGCTGAAGAAGATTCACCAGACCACTCACCAGTGATCTCCAATCATTCTTCTAAGTGGGAACTTCTAGTAAGAGGGTGGAAAGCAGGCTCTTGATGCCATCAAGATGATATTTAACTGGACATGGAACAACAGAGTGGTTCCAAGTAGGAAAAAAAGTACGTCAAGGCTGTATATTGTCACCCTGCTTATTTAACTTATATGCAGAGTACATCATGAGAAACGCTGGGCTTGAAGAAGCACAACCTGGAATCAAGATTGCGGGGAGAAATATCAATAACCTCAGATATGCAGATGACACCATCCTTATGGCAGAAAGAGAAGAGGAACTAAAAAGCCCCTTGATGAAAGTGAAAGAGGAGAGTGAAAAAGTTGGCCTAAAGCTCAACATTCAGAAAACTAAGATCATGGCATCTGAACCAATCACTTCATGGGAAATAGATGGGGAAAGAGTGGAAACAGTGTCAGACTTCATTTTGGGGGCTCCCAAATCACTGCAGATGGTGATTGCAGCCATGAAATTAAAAGACACTTACTCCTTGGAAGGAAAGTTATGACCAACCTAGATAGCATAATAAAAAGCAGAGACATTACTTTGCCAACAAAGGTCTGTCTAGTCAAGGCTATGGTTTTTCCAGTGGTCATGTATGGATGTGAGAGTTGGACTGTGAAGAAAGCTGAGTGCCAAAAAATTGATGCTTTTGAACTGTGGTGTTGGAGAAGACTCTTGAGAGTCCCCTGGACTGCAAGGAGATCCAACCAGTCCATCCTAAAGGAGATCAGTCCTGGGTGTAAATTGGAAGGACTCATGCTGAAGCTGAAACTCCAATACTTTGGCCACCTTATGTGAAGAGTTGACTCATTGGAAAAGACCCTGAGGCTGGGAGGGATTGGGGGTAGGAGGAGAAGGGGACGACAGAGGATGAGATGGCTGGATGGCATCACCGACTCGATGGGCATGGGTTTGAGTAAACTCCGGGAGTTGGTGATGGACAGGGAGGCCTGGAGTAGCAAAGGGTTGAACATGACTGAGTGACTTAACTGAACTGAACTGAATGTGGAATAAGGAAAAAGCACAGGTTTTGGAGACAAGCATACTTGGATTGGGTTTTTGTCTCAGTCACTTGTCAGGTTTTTAAGGCAGAATACACTTTTCAAAAGGCTTTTCACGCTGACATGCTGAGAATAAAAACTCAGGGAAACAATAGAAGTTTTCCAGATTCTCATGCTATTTTTCACTGTCACAAAAATGACAAGGCCAATTAAATTTTTTTTGCAGGGGGTAGAACATAAATACAAAATGTCCAGATTACTCTGCCATTATTTTCCATTTCTATGCACATCTTTCAAGTGGTTTTAACTTGAGTTGAAGACTTCATGACCAGATGAAAATTTTAGTCAAGAAGATATACATGGTAATGTGTTAAAGAGCTGTTTAATACATAAAATTTTAATCATTTCATTTTTTTTTTTTTTTTGAGAGGACAATTTTGAAAACTAACTGACAATAGGTCAAAGTTAAATTTTTCAGAATTAACTTCTAAAAATCTTAGAGTAACTCATTTTCTTCATAAATAATCGAGTAGAATTAATGTTTTTTTTTTTCACTTTATTCCTGCTTTCCTAAGTAGTTCAGAACAATTTTGCATAAATGGGATGATTTGCCTTCAAAATTTACTTAGACTACACCTAGGGAAATGCCATCATTATCTCAAGTTTGAATATATATAATAAAAGAGAGAAAATTTACCCTGGCAGCAGATTCTAGACTAGACTTAGATGCCATAGATCTCTCTAGTTATATTGCCCTCCTGCCAGTGAAGGCTATTGGTACAACTAAAAATGAGATTTTTTTCCCCTGAAAGATATTAACCACCTTGATTCTGCAAGATGGCCAAAATGGTAAATTAAGTAATTAAAAAAAATAAACAAATTTTTCCTATGTGGCAGGAATTATAAATGATATTGGGATAAAATGAAGAGTAGCAAAACAACATGCTTCTCATCCTCATGAAATCTATAGTCTAGCAGGACAAAAGAGATGTCAACTAATTTTAGATCAGGAGATTAAAGGCAAGGCTGGACCAAAGATCTAATTTTGGACTCAGTATAAACAGTAATTGAAGCTCTAGGTATGAATGAGATTGGCTGGATGAGTATTCCTCAACACTTAATTGCACATTAGAGTAACTTAGGGAGTTTAAAAAAATTCTGAAGCTTAGATCCTCTCCTAGACCAATTAACTCAGGCCATCTCCTGGGTTTACACTCTCATACTGGTATTTTAAAAGTTTCCCAGGTAATTGCTAGTATGCAGCCAGAATTGAAACCACTTGTTTAGAGAGGACAAAAGAGACAGATAAAAAAGAACCTGTGGGAATGCATAAATTCCAGTTACTAATTAGATTCTTAAAAAAAATCTATTTTAAAGAGGAGTTGGCATATCAAGTTCCTAAGTGCTGAGGAAAATGATTTGATCTGCATATGTGTGTAATTTGGAAATTTGATGACTTTCCTAAAGCATCAGCATGATAAACCAGTCTCACAGCTTCCCAGAATCAGCATCATTTTGATAGCTGTGGAATTGGCACTGGGTGTGAACTTTGATCAATGAAAGAGTCAAAATAAACCTGGAAATAACATTTCTGTGCTTGACCATTCCTGTTCTTCTACTACATAAAGATTTCTGGACTTATATGTGTCTGATTATAATACATTATCTTCCCTGGTGTGTTTCCTCTTACTTCACAATTCAGATTTTATAAGTAAGTAAGTAGATAAGTAAAGTCACTCAGTCATGTCTGACTGTTTGGGACCCCATGGACTGTAGCCTACCAGGCTCCTCTGTCCATGGGATTTTCCAGGCAAGAGTAGTGGAGTGGGTTGCCATTTCCTTCTCCATACCCATCCACAAAAGGCTTTGGTAGGTTTTTATTTCAGGATTAGTAGGTATTATTATCTATGTACAATATCCACAGTGAAACATAATTCATGTCTGAATTTAAATAACTCCATGTTCAACTTGGTAAGTATCTTTTATTTTGAGTGTTTGCCACTGTAATAAGTTCAGGAAGTGGAAAGGGAAAGAAGGGGCATCTGACTCTGCATTCTCAAGGAGCTTATCAAAATGATTAAACAGCAAATAAGTGCCACATGTTATAATAAATGTGTTAGAAGAGTTATAATGTATATGAAGAAAGTATTTTTCCCTGTGCTGTGGTAACAACTCTATTAAGAGAAGGGCAGAGATGGCATGTCTATCTTTTCCTTTGGGCTTGACGGAGGGCTTAAAACATTTCATCTCAAAAAGGAGAAAAAATTCATCTTAAAACGGTATGACTTCTTTTCTTCTGCTATGTGCCCATTTTGCTTTATCCAATTACAAAGAACTCTGACTATTGCCATCTAGGGTCCCATCATTTTGATAAAGTGTTTCTTCAAATTATTCCTTCAAAAACAAAATGATTCCCTAACTTGGGATTCCACCTCACGGAAATACCAGCACACCGTGTAGTTTATCTGTTTTTCTAAATTGCTTCTCTCTCAATAGTAGGTCTTGACATTTTTCTATCTAAATGCAATCACCACCTTTGCTTTGAGATGTGAGTGAGCATCCAGGGTGTCAGGCAAACTGAAGGACAAAGCCAGAGCCCTAATAGATGTCTGAGCCTGGCATTCATAGTATAAATTGGGCAGGAAAATCCATCTCTTTGTCGACCTTACCGGTCATCATGCTCAGTGCTTTATATTTATTGTACCATCAAACACTCTCATTATTCATATTGAAAAGGCCCTCTTAACTCCATCTTAAGCATGAGAAGTAAAATATAAAGAATAAGGCCCCATAAATTCTTCATGGTAAAGCTTAGATTTAAATCCAAGTCTGAGTCCAGAGTACATCATACATCCTATAGTCAAAATATGTGCCAACTCAGTATCTTGAACTCTAAGAGGGGAGAGGAGACAGGATCCATAGCTGGAATTTGTGTTGTACTCTCAGCAAAATGTGGGTGTTGTAAAACCCAACAGATATGGGCAGACAACTCTATACAATTAGAGTATGCCTATTTTCTATTTAACACACAAATATATTTTCCCCCGACAAATGAAAAACTTCTTTTTAATATTATCCTTCCACTCAAATATTTCAGAAAAAATAAATGACAGACACATTTATCCTAGTCATATAACACATCTTAAGCATGGTGCACTTGGCCTAGTACTAGGCATAATATAACTTCAGGCACAGAAAAGAGAAATTTTCAAAAAAATAATGACACATCTCTAAAGTTGAATGAGGAATGATAAAAAGTTTTCCTAAATAATTATTTTTGTGGTAACTCAAGAAGCCAACTTATAGGAAGATTGTCTTTATAGTAATCAGTCAGTATTTTACTACTCTTCAGACCTTGAGCATTTCAGTGACTATTTTAGCTTTGTGTCAAACATTAAATCATATATTGGTACTTTCCATGGTGGTGACTAGAGTATATACCGTCATCAATAAACACAGCCTAGATAAGTTGCAAAATTCTGGGACCTATTAGGTCTAATGTAGACAGAATGATTTTGGTTATATCAGCCTTCATCATCATGTCCTTGTTAGTGAGGAATGCATTGAGGTCTATGTGAATATTCTTTAGACTATGTGTGTTAGTTGCTTAGTCATATCCAACTTTTTGTAAACCCATGGACTGTGGTCTGCCAGGCTTCTGTCCATGGAATTCTCCAGGCAAGAATACCATTTGTATTTGTAGGTTGCCATTCCCTTCTCCAGGGGATCTTCCCCATCTAGGGATCGAACCTGGGTCTCCTGCATTGCAGGCAGGTTCTTTACCATCTGAGCCACAAGGGAAGCCCAGAGTAGGATTTTATTTAAGAATAAGAAAATCTATAGTAAAAAAAAAAAAAAAAAAACCCTCTGAAACTGACTAGTATAGATTATACTGATACTTCCTCAGATCATGACAGTATTTCATTGTAGTATTTCATATAGTATTTAATAGTCATATAGCATTTCATGTGTCACTTATATGCATGATGTACTCTGCATAAAAGTTAAAAAGGAAGGTGACATTATACAGCCTTGACATATTCTTTTCCCAATTTGGAAACAGCCTGTAGTTCCATGTCCGGTTCTCTAAGTGTTGTTTCTTGACTTGCATGCAGATTTCTCAGGAGACAGGTAAGGTGATCTGGTATTCCATCTCTTTAAGAATTTTCCACAGTTTGTTGTGATCCACACAGTCAAAGACTTAACATAGTCAATGAAGCAGAAGTAGATACTTTTCTGGAATTCTCTTGCTTTTTATATGAGCCAATGGATGTTGGCAATTTGATCCCTGGTTCTTCTGCCTTTTCTAAAATCTGGCTTGAACATCTGGAAATTCTCGGTTCACATATTGCTGAAGCCTAGCTTGGAGAATTTTGAGCATTATTTTGCTAGTGTGTGAGATGAGTGCAATTGTGCGGTAGTTTGAACATTCTTTGGCATTGCCTTTCTTTAGGATTGAATGAAAACTGATCTTTTCCAGTCCTGTGGCCTCTGCTAAGTTTTTCAAATTTTCTGGCATATTGATTGCAGCACTTTCACAGCATCATCTTTTAGGATTTGAAATAGCTCAGCTGGAATTCCATCACCTCCATTGGCTTTCTTCATAGTGATGCTTCCTTAGGCCCACTTGGCTTCACACTCCAGAATGTCTGGCTCTAGTTGAGTGATCACACCATCACGGTTATCTGGGTCATTAAGATCTTTTTTGTATAGTTCTGTGTATTCTTGTCACCTCTTCTTAATATCTTCTCCTTCTGTTAGGTCCAAACTATTTCTGTCCTTTATTGTGCTCATTTTTGCATGAAATATTCCCTTGGTATCTCTAATTTTCTTGAAGAGATCTCTAGTTTTTCCATTCGATTGTTTTCCTCTATTTCTTTGCAATGACGACTTAGGAAGTCTTTCTTATCTCTCCTAGGTATTCTTTGGAACTCTGTATTCAGATTGGTATATCTTTCCTTTTCTCCTTTGCCTTTTGCTTCTCTTCGTTTCTCAGTTCTTTGTAAGGCTTCCTCAGAGAACCATTTTTTCCTTTTTTACCTTTCTTCTTCTTGGGGATGATGGTTTTGATGACTGCCTCCTGTACAATGTTATAAACCTCCATCCATATTTCTTCAGGCACTCTATCTATCCTTTAGGTTCCCTTTTCTCCTTAAAAGCAAAGTTCCAGAAAGTACAATGAAAGATCTATGATCTACAAATGGGCTTCATTGCAGGATGGTCAAGCAACTTGCCAACCTTGGGGAACTAAAACTGTCAACTAAAAAATAGTCATAACCTGAGAGTAAATAGTATTTTATTTGGTGGGAATTCTTAGAACTTCAAGCCCAGGAGGCATCATCTCAGGTAAAACTGCTCCGAGGAGGCAGAGGAAGAAGTCAGAACATATAGAAGTTGGCAATAAAGCTGTCAGGCAGTCTGAATGTTGCATGGAGGAATACAATTCGGACTCCATGTTGGAAACTCTTTCTTTGACTTGCTTTTACTATTATAATCATACTTGCCTTGAGGACCCTGCCCTCTGCTTGATTGTAAACTAAAGTGCCTTTGTTCAGCTCATGGAGAGATAGTTTGTACCTGCTCACCTGTGGATACAAGAGATGAACACACCGCTTCTGAAAGCTGGACATTCCCTTGGAGATGTTTTACAAGACTGATGACCCTTTCACTTTACTTCCCCACTGCATCTCCCTCTCTATTCAGCCTTTTGACTTTAGTTCCTCATCGCTTCTTTCTCTCTGATCTATAAAAGAAACTGACATCCGGGCCCCAATAAGACGGTTATTTTGAGGTGCTAACCTGCCATCTTCTCGGCCTGCCAGCTCCCCTATTAAAGTCTCTTCCTTGCCTCGGCACTTCATTTCTTGGATTCATTGCCCTATCATGCGGCGAGCGGAGAGAGCTTGGACTTGGTAACAGTTTGGTAACAGGAGCCTTGCTACCTGTGGCTAACCGGCCCCAATCAGGGAATATTGGGGCCAGACCTTAGCAGCTGCTGGGACCATTTGTTGTCCTGAGGTTCATTCCTTCAAGATTCCCTGAAGTGGCACCTGCTGCCCCCAGTGCTTGGCTGTTGAGACAAGGAACCGACAAACTTCCACAGTTGATGAACTCAGTTTTGTTTGTCGGGTAAGTCTACCCAATTAGACAGCTGGTTCAGCCAGTTCACTTGTTTTGCATGTCCTTTTGCGTTAAGAGCTGATGGGCTTCATTTTGGAGGGTAAGTCGTTCGGGTGTGCACAGCAGGAGTGTGTTTTCCCCTCAGTCTGAGCTTTTCCTCCACAGGATTAGCCAGTTTGGTTAGGTACCCATTTGCAGAGGGGAGGTGTTGTTGGACTCTACCCTGGTTCATTGGGAACTAGTCCTCATGGAGTGAGCTCACCCTAATTAGAATTAGCTCATTTGTAAGGTAAATTTATTTACCTGATTTGGGAACTGGTACAGTTGAAACCAGTTCATTTGGGAGCAAGTTCTTTTGAGGGTGGGTAGTCTAGTTGAAATTAGTTCATTTGTTTTATACAGTAAATTTATTTACCCCATCTGGGAATTGGTTTGTCTGGATGCATCAATGCTGGAATCTGTACAGTTTGTGTAGGAATTTGCCTGCGTCTTTTGTGTTTGGTGTTATACAGCTTATAAAAGTTGGAAATATTTCATCTATTCTTAAGGAAAGATCTTCGGGGAACACAACAGACATGTTAAGATGAGAAGAACAATGGCCGCTGAATGGCTGACAATGAAACACTGGCAGTCAAGGGTGCATTACAAAGCGCCGCTAACAAACTTGCCCAGGGGGGCTCCCTTGGACTTGAGACTTCCAATTCTAATTTTCCCTACAGGAGCCCCAGGTAATTTTGACAGTGAGAACAAGCTGACTGTCTCTCTAATAGACACTACTCTCCTTTGTAAATTAAATGCTCAAATAATCTTTTGCCCAGAATAGCCTGACATCAGGGTCCCACCGTGGCCTGTTTGACCTTGTCTGACTTAGGGAGCTTTGGCTCCCATCTGGGCTGCTTTGGCTCCAATTTGGGGTGTTCTCCCTGTGAAGGTAAACTCCCTTTATAAGGCACTTTGGAGAAAGGTCAACAGTCTAATGGGACTGGGAACCCATGTTAATGAGACTTTCCAGCTGATTGGGGTTTGGTTTATTCTGATCACCTTGGTGATGTGCAGACATGTGGTACTGCTTCCTCTAAGGCTTTCTCTATGGTTTTCTCCTTGTTTCTTTCTCCTCAAACCCTCTGGGAACAGGTCAGTGACTGGAAACAACTGAGGAATTCTGGCCAGAATTGTTAGGGGAAGCACACTGATTGAAACCACCCACCCTGGCCAGGTACCATAGTAACCATTTGCATGAGTTGTTTTATGACAGGAGATCCTGGTAAGGAATACAGAACTAATAAGCCACCACCAGCCAGAAAAGTTCGGGAAAGGTCGAAAGGAGACACCGCATGTCTGTTCACTTCCCAGAATCCCTCTCGCTAGCATCCATCTTGGCTGAGCGATGTGTGCGCCACCAGGAAAGACTCTGAATTAGAATGATTGGCCAAAGACTACCCGGAAACTAATCCCATCACCATAAAACCCAAGACTGCAAGCCACGCGGCAGAGCAGTTTTCCTGGGTTCCCTTACCTACTGCTTTCCACCCAGGTGCCCTTTCCCAATAAAATCGCTTGCTTTGTCAGCATGTGTCTCCTCGGACAATTCATTTCCGAGTGTTAGACAAGAGCCCAGTTTTGGGCCCTGGAAGGGGTCCCCCTTCCTGCAACAGAATCACCCTCTGGCATATTCCAAAGGCCCCAAAGCTCACTGGGCCCCAGCAGCTACTGCCCAAATTTGTGAGGGTCTATCCTTTTGACTCTTTTCTGAGGACTAGGCCAGCGAATCACAGGGCAGATTCCTGAGTCTTCCCTATCTTTCCTGTTACACTTGCCTCTTTTTTGTGGGAGGCTGGGTGTTGCCTCTGGGCTGGATCCAGAGAGGCCTTCTCCCTTAGGCTACGGGAAGAGAGGCTAAGCTTTCCAACATGGATAGATAGATGTGTCAGTCCTTGTTGGGGCAGCCACCCAATTCTTTTGGGAAAGGAAAATAAAAGTGTCCTTGGCTTACAAATGTAGCCTTTTCAGAACCAGAAGGGTGGTTCCAAAAATTCTTTCACCACTCCCAAAACCTCTGTTCATCTTTTGAAGCTTGTAAATTCTAAGCAAAGGGGAAACAAAGCCATCCTAGGAAAAACTTGCCTGTATTTTGAGATGAAAATATCCTCTCTGGTCATTCTTGGACCTTATCTCTGCTGTCTTTTTGAAATGCAAATTTTAGAGAGAGGGTAAAGTAATTTAGAAATCAGCTTGTCCAAGGTAATCAGAATTGCTTTTTCTGCAAAGAGAATATTCAGCCATCTATCCAAGTGAGCCTGACTTTTTTCATCTGTGAGAACCCCAATTTTAATCCAACCTCTTTTATAAACAGATGGGTTTGCTGTACCTGAGTCAGAACTGAAATCTTGAAGAACTGAGGTCTCACCATTTGTGCATGTGTTTGTGTGTCTCTGTGTGTACATATATATATATATTTCAATAACACTGCCTTGGTTGACTTGTAAAAAGAGCTCTATTTAATTGGCTTATATAACAATAATAAACACTTACAAACCAAACAATTCTAAATACAAAAAAAATTAAGTGAGCTTCAGGTTCACATGAACTGGGAAATATTTAATTCTAAATTAGTACCTGGTATTAATGTTTAGGTTTGTTGATCTAATTATAACAGTAAAGACTTATTTTGAGTTATCAACATATCAAATATAATATTAAGTATAATACTTCCATTGTGCCTAAGTTTTACATAAATAGGTTATTACATATTTTACAAATTTGCCAGCAAGAAATGTACTTCCTTGTGGAAAAATCTTTCAGGAAACTAAGATGTGCTTTTAGTAGATAAAGATGTGAAGAAAAAGAAATACTGAAAATAGTTATGCATGATCACGATTTCCTAAGACTTGGATTTGGCTTTTTCTCTGTTGAGAGAAAAGTTTTTTTTTTTTTTAAGTGATTTATATTTGTTTTTGAGATCTCTTGTTACTTTGATTAAAGAATAAGTATTGTCCAAATGTCTTTATCAATTTATTAAATGTTTTGCCATGACTTATAAGTTTTTTGTCATTTGTAGATACTTTTGCACTGTCATGCTATTACAGAAAGGGCTTCACTATCAAGGAAATTTACGGGAAGGCTATGAAAGCAATTTCAGCAATTCCACATCAAAATCATGGCTATGTGAGCCAAGATAGTGCAGTGGTCGACTTCCAGTAGACCTTGAGCCTCAGCATATGCTCTTTGTAACACTGAAGGAGGAAACAGAACAGGCTCTCTCTTGAGGGCGGGACTCCATCTCGGGCCAGACTGTGGACTTTGAGCTATATGCCCAGTATCTATGGAAATGACATACCAACTGGAAAATCAGTCCCCCAAAGGAAGAGTCCCAGCGCTCACCATCGCCCAAAAGAATACCCTAATTATCTGTGTAACCAAATAGAATCATACATTTCAATTATGCTTATTGGGGTATGACCACAGGCCTATTGATAACTGTCCACTGTTAACTACCTAGGCTTAAGGCATATGATCTCGGGTTAACTTTGATTGTATCTTTCTTTTTCCTTTGTTCAGACTAATTTCAGGAAACTTTATACATTTAGGGTATATAAGGTTTTCACAAAAACTGGTTGAGGTCCTTGGCTAAGAGGAGACTCTGCCTTGGGCCCAACCGATGTAGTAAACGGCACTCCACTATCTGCATTGTCCTTCCAAGTGACTTTGTTTCCTGGAACACGTGGCTACAACATTTGGTGCATTGACCAGGAAACTCCTCACTTTGAGGTGACAAGTCCCATTTGGGACTACTCTGAGGCCTTGCAGCTTGAATCTTCTAGATGGGGGAAGGCACCTCACCCTTCTGTAAGTATTGTGCTTCTCAACTCCCAGACCTTTCACATTAGCAGGTAATGGACAGCAGCAGGGAAACTGAGTGCTCAGGTGAGGAGGAACCCACCCAGCAGGGTGGAAGAGGGGGCCTGATCACCCCCTGGGAGGGACTAGAAAGGGCATGGACCCCCAGGAGCCTGGAATAGGCAGGCGGCAGTGATTGCTTGGTACACAGGTCAACGAGGGTGTTAGGGCTTAGGAAGGAAATTTGTGAAGGTCATTTAGGATCTGTGTTCAAGCCCTCTTGGGAAAAATTACTAAGCAATCACCAGGGGATTTTAGAATAGGCAGGTGGTGGTGATTGCTTGGTACACAGGTCGACGAGGGTGTTAGGGCTTAGGAAGGAAATTTGTGAGGGTCATTTAGGAGGTGTGCCCATGCCATCTTGGCGAAAATTATTACCAAATAATCACCAGGGGATTTCTAGGAAACTTGGTCCTCGTGTGTTCGTATTCTACCCTCCCCTAGGAGGTGTCCCATCTGCTGTGAAATTCTTGACCCCCTTGGAATTGTCAGGCTAGAAGGAGGGGGATACATAAGTAGGTATGAACTGGCTTTTCCAGAGATGGCCTGGGACGTGGAATATTTAACCCATCTGTGTTTTCATCCGCACCTGATCAAGGCCACCATGGCAGAACGGACTTTAAGGGAGAAACTGTCTTGGACCACGTGGTGTTCTGATTCGGCTGTACTGACCCGCAGGTGAAGCCACGACGATTCCCCTTCTCCCTCTGGGATCAGACAAGGATTTGGACAAGAATGACCTGCCCCTCCCCCATACTAGATGATGATGCACCCGCCGCCCAGTGCTCCACCAGGACCCTGCCTTAATGCCCGATCCAGGGCCAGGTGAAGTTCCTGCAGAAGCCGCTGCTCCTCAGCCAGCTCTCCCGGAGGTAGTGGGGCCGCCGCTTCAGCAGGCTCCGATCCCAGTGGCAGAAGCCTCTGGCCAACACTTCCAGGATCTGGCTCCAGCTGAACCGCCCAAGCTATACCCGCCTCTCCCAGTGAGTACTAAGGGGAAAGGAGACACCAGAATCAAACAGAGGCTGCGCTCCACTAAGGAGCCAGAGAAATGGGTCCCACTACAAATGCCCCTCAGAGTTACAGCAGCCTCAGGTTCAGGAGGCAGATGTCCACTAGCATTAGCGTCCTCCCCGCCACCGTAGCGTATTATTACCAGATTAGGCTAATGGAGACTAGTTTTCGAACCCACTGCCCTACATGGGATGACATAATCCAACTTCTAGTCTCCCTCTTCAGCACTGAGGGCAGAAAATGGTTAAGAGAAATGGCACCTGAGGGTACCGCAAACCTGAGCGGTGGGCAGAACCAGCCACCCCCGATGAGAGACCCAGCTGGGACTGTAACTGGAAGGGGCCGCCTGGAGAGATATCGGGCAGCTGTTTTACAAGGTCTCAAGAGCGGGCCCGGAAAACCTATAAGTAGGGCAAAACCCTCCGAAGTGATTCAAAGGGAAAGCGAATCACTCTCTGAGTTCTACAAAAGACTGTGCGAAGCCTGTATACTTTATACACCAATAGATCCAGAGGCTGCTGGGTCTCAGATGGTGATAAATGCAGCCTTTGTGTTTCAAAATGTCAGATGGGGGGACACCAAGTAACTCATGAATTCTTATACATCCCTGAATGCCCAGTACCTTTGTTGGGAAGACACTTGCTGTCTAAATTGGGGGCACAAGTGACCTTTCCCCCTATGAAAGACCACTGTTTGAGTGGGCTCGGCCACTTATTTACTCTTCCTCTCAGTAACCCCTCAAGATGAGGAGGTTGCACAATCTCCCGGAAGGGAAACCGGACAGGCTAAACAGTAGAGAGAGAAAAAGAGAGCGAGAGAATTAGTTCAACAATCCCCTGAGGTCTGGGCGGAAGACAACCCTCCCAGGCTTGCAAAACAAGTCCCAGCGGTAATAGAACTCAAACCCGGTACAATTATGTCAGCACCCGCCTTGGGCCTGCCAGACCTTGCTAAACTGTTTACTCTTTACATGACTGAAAAGGATAATGTGGCTATGGGAGTGTTGTTCCAGACTATGGGGACATGGGACAGACTGGTGACTTATTTCCCGAAATGGCTGGACAGTGTTGCCACTGGGTGGCCGGGATGCTTATGGGCAGTTGCTGTGATTACCTTACTGGACTGAGAGGCAAGCAAGCTGACTTTGGGCCAAGATTTGATCATAAAAGTCCTGCATGAGGTCAACACTCTCCTGCAAGAGGACCTCCATAAATGGCTGTCAACATCCCAGATTACTCAGTACTAAGGACTGTTATGTGAGAACCCCCATGTTACTATTGAGCCTTGTCAGGCCCTGAATCCAGCCACTCTTCTTCCTGAGGGAGAAGGTGGGTCCTCACATGATTGCAAGGAAATCCTAGAAGAAGTTTATGCCAGCAGACCTGACTTGAGAGACCAGCCAATCCCAGACCCAGACTGGGTCCCGTACACCAATGGCACCAGACTGGTGAAAGAAGGACAACGACTGTCGGGATATACAGTAGTCATGGAAGAAACCATGGTTGAAGCTAGCTCTCTGCCATCACACTGGTCTGCTCAACAGGTCAAACTATACGCTCTAATCCGGGCCCTCCTGCTGTCAAAATGTAAGAAGACAAACATTTACACAGACTCCAGGTATGCTTTTGCTACTTTACATGTACATGGGGCTTATAAAGAGAGAGGTCTTCTAACAGTCAACAGAAAGGACATTAAAAATAAAGAAGAAATTCTGACTCTATTAGATGCTGTCTGGGAACCAGAAAGAGTTGCAATCATACACTGCCAAGGACATAAAAAAAAAGGATATTCCCCAGGCTTGGGGAAACAGACTGGCAGATAGACTGCTAAACAAGCAGCTGAGGGCTTTGGGGTGACAAGTGAAGCCCCTATTAAAGCTCTCATTTTGGCAGAGCTGCCTGAGCTAACGCTGGAGTCTCCAAAATACACTGAAGCCCAAAACCAACTAACCAAAGTGGAAGGGGGCATCAAGACTAAAAAAGGATGGTGGGAATTGCCAAGTGGCAAATTATTGGTACTGGAGGAGCTGGCACCCACTCTGGTAAGCCAAACACACCAAGCGACCACCTAGGCCATGATAACCTGGAAGAGCTAATTTGAAAATATTTCTTAGTTCCCCGCCTCCCTTCCCTATGCAGGACAGAATCTCAGAACTGCACTACCTGCTAACAGGTTAATGCTGCCTCTCAGCACAGACAAAAGCCTCCGGGGATTCAGCTGAAAGGCATGCTGCACTTTAAACACCTGGAAGTGGACTTCACTGAAATGAAACCTCACCGACACTACTGTTTAAACATCAAATGAAACTGCATGTTGCATATAGGCCCCAGAGTTCTGGGATGGTTGAACAAACCAACAAGACACTTAGAGAGACTCTCTCCAAGAGGCTCATAGAGACTGACTGCTCCTGGGTGGACTTGCTTCCAACAGCTCTGCTCAGACTCAGGATGACCCCACGGTCCCAAGGCTATTCTCCATACGAAATTGTGCATGGGAGGCCCCCTCCCATAATAAAACAGGTGTCAACAAATTTGCCTCAGGAAAGGGGAGATAGGATTTCGCAGCAGATGGAACTGGGTAAGGTAATAAATCAGGTAACTAAGTTTGTACAAGAAAGGGTGCCATTCTCCCTTGGGGATCAGATTAATGAGTTTACGCCTGGTGACCAAGTATGGGTCAAAGATTGGAAACATGATTCACTAGCCCCTCAGTGGAAGGGCCCTTATACTGTTATTCTAACTACCCCTACTGCAGTTAAAGTTGCAGGTATTGCCCCTTAGATCCATCATATGAGGGTGAAGAGAGCATACCACGCAGACCCAGAAAACGCTGAGTGGACTGCACAGAGGGACCCCACTGACCACCGAGAGACTAAGGTCATCCTTAAGAAGAAGGAAAAGAAGATCCCGGACGAGGCCCTTCAGGATGAAGCCGCATAATCAACTCCTGCTGTTTAACCTCATCAACATGCACATTCTTATGCCAACTTCCACAACACCTCCAACTGTTGGGTACCTGGGGCTGTGCCTCTGCCTGTGATGGATGGACTTTCCTGGCCAGTGTCACCGCTCTGCCAAGGAGATTTTTAAACCACTCTGCTCTTTTCTGGAACAACAAAAAGAGACTTTTCCTTTCTCTTGTCAATCATAATCTCTCCCTGCTCTCTTGGTGTAAGCCAGACCTACAGTCAATAGACTCAGGTCATGGGGTTACATATTATGTAAACACCAGTTTCATAGAAGTAACAAAAGTAGTAATCCATAATAGAATGGCTTTGGACATACAGCTGCTCAAGGAGGGACCTGTAATTAAGGTTGAATGTTGTATATATATTCCTGATTTATCTGACAATGTATCAGCTGCTTTAGATGTCATGAAAAACCAGGTAAAAGCAATGTCAAATGAAAACATTCCTTTCTGGAGTTGGGTACTAGCTTGGGTGGAGGGTGATTGGTGGAAAACTATATTTACCATTGTTATAGTTGCCTTGATAGTTCTGTTCTGTGGACCCTGCATTTTGCAATATATTATGAACTTTGTAACCCAAAGGTTGGTGTCGTTCTGCCAAACTGCCAGTCGGAGAGCCAGGGTGCAATATATCCTTATGAATGATGCTCATAGTATGAGTCAAGAGCATCAAGATGGGGAATGAAGGAGGAAACAGAACAGGCTCTCTCTTGAGGGTGGGACACCATCTTGGGTCTGACCGTGGACTTTGAGCTATACGCCCAGTGTCTATGGAAATGACATACCAACTGGAAAACCAAACCCCAGAAGGAAGAGCCCTGGGCTCTCCATCGCCTAAAAGAATACCCTAATTAGCTGTGTAACCAAATAGAATCATACATTCAATTATCTTATTGGGGTATGACCACAGGCCTATTGATAATTGTCCACTGTTAACTACCTAGGCTTAAGGCATATGATCTCGGGTTATTTTGATTGTATCTTTCTTTTTTCTTTGTTCAGACTAGTTTCAGGGAACCTTATACACTTAGGGTATATAAGGTTTCCACAAAAACTTGTCGGGGTCTTTGGCTAAGAGGAGACTCTGCCTTGGGCCCGCCGGTGTAATAAACTGCACTCCACCATCTGCACTGCCCTTCTGAGTGGGTTTGTTTCCCGGAACGCGGGGCTACAACAACACAACAGCAAGCTAAGTGATGCACCCACAAGTAGATGCTGTCCCAGTTCAACGCAAAGAAACTTCTCCAGATATTCTACAGCCTGATAGTTAAAATTGTGCTGAAATAAGTTGTGCCGAAAGGTTTGTGGAAAATGGACCACCAAAAGGATTTTGTACATGATTGGTCAGGATTTACTAAGACTAAAATAAGTTTCAACTAGATTACAACTAGTTATACTAATCATTGTGTAAATTTGTTCTTTGTTTTCAAATTGGGCTTTGTGTCTCCCTGCTGCAGTCTGTCATTGTCTGCATCACTTATATCCTGTTTAATTTATAAATAAGATTTTGGTCTCTTGAATAGCTAATGTGTTATCAGGCCTCCAACAAAACTTCTATTGCTAAATGTTTTGAGAAAACTCCATTTGTAACATAAAATAATTGTGGTAGTGTGATTCTAAGTATGCGAAGAGCAACAAGGGAAAATGTCTTCTGGATTTTAGTTAAAATACAGAGAATTTTAATTATTGAGGGGGTCTGGTCCAAAACTTAACACTTGGAATGCCATGTCAAGAATGTTTGGCTGAAATGGGATGAGCCTTCCAGCACTGCTGACAAAAGCTGATCATGAAATGTTCCCCAGATAATGGCCATTCATAGCCAAAAAGGGAAGACCTGAGGAATGGAATCAGTGATTGCAGCCCTTCAATGTCAGCCCCGAGGAAGGGGAATACCTGCCACCTGGCAGTCATCCCACTCCAGCCACTCGCTATGGTGAACCCTGAGGAAACTCAGAATGCAGGATTACAGGCCCCAGATGGCTGGGGTTCATACCAAGGAAATTAAATTTTAGTGAACTCTGACTCTTGCATCTTCCCATAGGTAGAAAAGTGCTAAATTTCTTAGCTTGAGATCTTGTCTCATGGATTTGGAGTTCAGTGTTCCTAAGTCTACAGGTGTAAACTGGACACTTTCCAAAGGAGGAACAAAAAGAAGACAAATCTCAATGCTTGAAACACTGGCAAAGATGGTGGACTGCCGGGGTCCAGCCTCGGCAGGATTCGGGGGTACCCTCAGGATGAATGGTGTCAGAGAGAGAGAGAGAGAGAGAGAGAGACAGAGAGACCAGACTGGGGGTGTGCAGCAGAGTCTGGCTATGCTTTATTTTTTACCGTAGCTTTTATACCCTCAGTTAGTACATTTCTAAGGGGAAGATAGTTTAACATTACATCGCTTGTCCTTCATGAAACCAGGGTGTTTCCTGCATACTTCTTTGTTTATGAGGGTCTTGTACATTATCTTCTGGCCTTGGGGCCTATTAACATTTCATGCAAGTCAGGTGAATGTAAACCTATTTTCTGTTTCTGTGCTGATCTTAACAGAAAAGTTACAGTCTCATAGGGCAACAGTACAGCATGTCACAGCATAGTAGAAGTATAACCTTGTTAACATAAAAGTCAGTTCTTCTGCAGAAGTTGTCAGTTGAATTTAAGAGGTTTACCCCACACAGACTGCAGCTTCAGTGAGGCAGCCTCTGCCTAGCACTCCTGGCTAACAGTTAACAACTGTCTCATTTTACCACACTAGGGCTAAGCTCTTATTTTTCTAGATCTATAACTATATTAACAATGGTTTCCACTGCACAACCTTAGCACATTAAGAGTAAAAACACAGCAAGCAAATGTTAACCCAATGGTTACTTTTAGAATAATTTTTCTTGTGTTTTCTAATAGGGCTTCCTCACTCCCCGAAGGGCTCTATGTCTGTTAGGGCCTTTATATGATCAGGTTCTTGTCTGTAAAGCTTTTGAGTTCTCCTTCTTATCTGAATGAGATCCTTGCTGGGTAGAGTAATCTAGGTTGTAGGTTATTCTCTTTCATTACTTTAAGTATGTCCTGCCATTCCCTTCTGGCCCAGCTGTTATCCTTATGGGAATCCCTTTGTGTGTTATTTGTTGTTTCTCCCTTGCTGCTTTTAATATTTGTTCTTTGTGTTTGACCTTTGTTAATTTGATTAATATGTGTCTTAGTGTGTTTTGCCTTGGGTTTATCCTGTTTGGGACTCACTGGGTTTCTTGGACTTGGGTGGCTACTTCCTTCCCCATTTTAGGGAAGTTTTCAGCTATTATCTCCTCGAGTATCTTCTCATGGCCTTTCTTTTTGTCTTCTTCTTCTGAGACTCCTATGATTCAAATGTTGGGGCGTTTCACATTGTCCCAGAGGTCCCTGAGGTTGTCCTCATTTCTTTTGATTCTTTTTTCTTTTTTCCTCTCTGCTTCATTTATTTCCACCATTTTAACTTCTAACTCACTTATCCTATCTTCTGTCTCTGTTATTCTACTCATGGTTCCCTCCAGAGTGTTTTTGATCTCCTTTATTTCATTATTAATTTTTAATTGACTTTTTTTTATTTCTTCTAGGTCCTTGTTAAACCTTTCTTGCATCTTCTCAATCTTTGTCTCCAGGCTGTTTATTTGTAACTCCATTTTGTTTTCAAGATTTTGGATCATTTTTATTATCATTATTCTAAATTCTTTTTCAGGTAGATTCCCTATTTCCTCCTCTTTTGTTTGACTTGGTGGGCTTTTTTCATGTTCCTTTACCTGTTGGGTATTTCTCTGCCTTTTCATCTTGTTTAGATTGCTGTGTCTGGAGTGGGCTTTCTATATTCTTGTGGTCTGTGGTTCCTTTTTATTGTGGAGGTTTCACCCAGTGGGTGGGGTTGGACGATTGGTTTGTCAAGTTTTCCTGGTTAGGGAAGCTTGTGTCAGAGTTCTGGTGCGTGGAATTGGAGTTCTTCTCTCTGGAGTGCAGTGGAGTGTCCAGTAATGAGTTTTGCGATGGGTCTTTGTGTTAGGTGTGACTTTGGACAGCCTGTATGTTGACACTCAGGTCTATGTTCCTGTGTTGCTAAAGAATTTGCGTGGTATGTCTTGTACTGGAGCTTATTGGCTCGTGGGTGGTGATTGGTTTTAGTGTAGGTATGGAGGCTTTTGGATGGTCTCTTATTCCTTAATGTTCCATGTAGTCAGGAGTTTTCTGGTTTTCTCAGGTTTTGGGCTTAAGTCTCCTGCCTCTGGATTTCAGTTTTATTCTTCCAATAGTCTCAAGACTTCTCCAACTATACAGCACTGATAATAAAACTTCTAGGTTAATGGTGAAAAGATTCTCCACTGTGAGAGACAACCAGAGAGATTCACAGAGTTACATGAAGACTAGGAGAGGGAGGAAGGAGATAGAGGTGAGCAGGAGGAGAAAAAGGGGACTCAAGAGGAGAGAGACAGATCTACACAGTTATCTGTTCACAAAGTGTTCTCTGTTGCCCAGACACCCACAAAGATCACAGAATTGGATTGGGAAGAGAAGGGGAAAGGAGGAAATAGAGGTGTTCTGAGGTAGAAAACAGAGAGTCAAAAGTGGGAGAGTAATCACCACACTCCTGAATAGAAATGGGAACTGAATATTGGATTCTTAAATGTCCAAAATTTATATCACATACTGAAAAACAAAGATTAAAAATCTAGTGTAGAGGTTAGACTCTTTGAAATACAATATTTAAAAACAAAAACAAAAACACACAAAAAAATTAGAAATGTATATGAAGTTTGGTTTAAAAATAGGGTTTCTCTCTCTCTCTCTCTTTTTTTTGGCAAGGTTATAGTGAAATGAAAATGAAAATTAAGGAATAATAGAGGAGTATTAGAGGACTTTAACAGGAAATAGAAGAGAAAAACAAGAAAAAGAAAAAAAAATTTTTTTCCCTAATTAAAAAAATCGTAAAAATATATGAAAACGAAAGTTGAGGAGTAATGGGGGAGTAATAGGGAATTTTAAAAGAAAATAAAAGAGAAAAAATAAAAAATAAAAAAAAAGGGAAGGAAAAAAAAATTTTCTTTCTCTCCTAATTAAAAAATTCGTATAAATATATGAAAATGAAAGTTGAGGAGTAATGGGGGAGTAATAGGGAATATTAAAAGAAAATAAAAGAGAAAAAATAAAAAATTTAAAAAAAGGAAAGAAAAAAAAATTTTTTTTTTTTATAAATTAAAAAAAAAAAATACATATATACCTAGGAATTCCTCTGGAGTTGTTGCGGTCAGTGTAGGTTCAGTTCAATTTCAGACAGCTCCTCTTTCCAGCTTACACTTCTAGATATCTGTAGGCCCCTTCCAGTGTAGTCGGTGTTACCTTCAGGGATTTTAATCTGTTGCACCGGTCCTTTCTGAAGCGGTTCCCTTTGTTTATTTTGGCTTCTCTTCGGTGTCTAATTTCCGCCCTGACACAGGCGGGCAGAGGTGATCTCTTATTTAGGTTCGCT
This sequence comes from Odocoileus virginianus, assembly GCF_023699985.2. NCBI lineage: Eukaryota > Metazoa > Chordata > Mammalia > Artiodactyla > Cervidae > Odocoileus > Odocoileus virginianus. The sequence goes on from NC_069697.1 coordinate 38,697,099, forward strand.
AGTTCAGTTTAGTCCTGCTACGGGGAGGGCGGGGCGCTGCATACAGATACCAATCCGTGTGGCTAGCACTCACCGGCCACACTGGGTTTGCCCCGCTCACGGGTGTCAGTGCTTTCCCAGTCTACACTGCTCAGGCTCCCGGCTGCTCTATATGGAGCGGGCCCTGCGTTGAGTGCGGTTCCAGTTTTCTGGTACTCCACAAAAGCGCGTTTTCGGTTGCGCCTGCGTTTTGTGCCTTTCCTGGCCTGAGCGGCCCAGGCAGCCAGAGGCTTGGGCGCACTCTCCCCGGGTACGGCGCACTTTTCCCCTCCGCGACCCCAGCGCGTGCCGCCAGTCGGGTCTCAGGAAGTCTTTAGATAGGAACCGGGGGCCTGTTTGCAATGTGGGAGGGGTTGGCTTCTCACGGGCTGAGTTTGCCCTTTTCCCCTTCCCCCTGCCTCCTACCTCCAGCGGGGACGGGCCGGCTCTTTTCTGGACTTTCTCAGTCCCTTTGTTTTGTGAACCGCAGGTAGTGTGTTCCAGCCGGTTAATTTTGTCCCACCGTTTAAAAAAAGCTCCCTCCGATTGCTCTCAGGGTCTTCAGGCCGGTCCTTACCCTAAGCAATGCCGCCTGCTCCTCTCCGTTCAGCCCCCGCTTGTTGCTGGCGGGTGCGGGCGTCTGGGGTACTTTTCTGCTGGGAGTTGCTTTTAGGCACGTAATCTGTGGGCCTTATTTAATTTTTCCTCCCAGTTAGATTGCCGAAATCTTCCCCCAGTCCCGCCAGTGAGAGGGTTTCCTGGTGATTGGAAACTTCCTCTATTAAGACTCCCTTCCCGGGATGGGTCACCGTCCGTAGCTCTTTTGTCTCCCTTTTTATCTTTTATATTTTGTCCTACCTCCCTTCGAAGACAATGGGCTGCTTTTCTGGGTGCCTGATGTCCTCTCCTAGCGATCAGAAGTTGTTTTGTGAAATTTGCTCAGCGTTCAAATGTTCTTTCGATGAATTTGTAGGGGAGAAGGTGGTCTCCCCGTCCTATTCCTCCGCCATCTTGGCTCCTCCCTGTGTATGATCAGGTTCTTTATGCTGTTTTATGATTAGGATATTATAAGCAGTCATGCATATTAGTACCAAGGGCATAGACTCATTTGCCAAGCAAACTAAAATACCAGCAAAGGAGTTTAAATTAAAACACTCCTTTCACCCTGGATAATCTCATAAAATACCACCACCCGGGAAACTTATTGATTAAAGTTCTAAACTGATCCTTATTTGGAAAGAGATCAGGGAAGGCCTTCTACCTGTGTCACAGAAATTAGGGAGTAGTCTATTAAAGCAAGCATCAGAAAGACAGATATCATCTTTAAGGTGAGCGCTGGGGACAGCTTTTTGGAATCCCTGAAAACCTGATCCACCTTGCCTGTCAGGTTTTCTCCTCATGACCTTGTCATGGGTGGGATCTCGTGAGCTGGCCTTTTTGAAATCACTGAAAACCTGATCCGCCTTGCCTGTCAGGTTTTCTCCCTCATGACCTTGTCATGGGTAGGATCTCATGTGTTGGCTCCTGGCAGTGGACACTCCCAAAAAGATCCATCTGACTAAGCAGAAAGGTCATCACTCCCTTATCCCACAAGATTGTGAAATGGACTTTGACAGTGGAGAATTGTTGCAGGGTGGAAGTCAATTCTGACTCTACATTGGAAACTGTTTCTTTGACTTGTTTTTATTATTGTAATCATACTCAATGGCTTGCCTGGAGGACCCTGCCCTCTGCTTGACTGTAAACTGAAGTGTCTTTGTTCAGCTCCTGGAGAGATAGTTTTGTCCCTGCTCACCTGTGAATTGAATAAAAGAAAACAATCCTTCTGAAGGCTGGACATGCCCTTGGAGACGTTTTACAAGACGGAAGACCCTTTCACTTTACTTCCCCACTGCATCTACCTCTCTATACAGTCTTTTGAATTTAGTTCCTCGTTGCTTCTTTCTCTCTGATCTATTAAAGAACCTTGCATCCAGACCCTAACAAGATGGCTATTTGAGGTGCCTGCCTGCCATCTTCTCTGTCTGCCAGCTCCTGATTAAAGTCTCTTTCTCGCCTCAACACCTTGTCTCTCAGATTCATTGGCCTATTGTGTGGTGAGTAGTGAGCTTGGACTCAGTAACATGAGCATCAGATTATTATTAATTAAGAAAAATCAGATATCTCAAGGGATTTAGTGCTCTTCTATGTATAGGAAGATGCAAGCATCTGGACTGACTGAATTCATTCCTTTTATGTGCATCTCAGCTGTCTGGGGCCATGTCCTGCTTTACATCTTTAATTCCTCATTTATTATAGGGAGTGTTGGATGTGGTGGATGACTGCCTCTTGTGCTTTCTTGCATGCCTCTGAGCTCCTCACCTGGGGAGCACTTACTGGGAAAGTGACTGATGGCTTCTGGATAGCCATTATTATTTTCTTGGCCCAGAAATTTGCATTTAAAAGGCTGGAATCCCTGATGACATCCTTGTGATATCTGTGTTTACTAATATGGCAGGAAATATTTCATTTTACACCAGACTGATAAGTTGATGTTCTTAAAATATTTTTCTGGAAGAACCACTGAATAACATACATTCAGCTCATTGCTGTAAGTGTGTCCTGGGGTTTGTTATAACTTTGTTAAATTAACATTTGTTAAGTGGAACACAGGATGCCAGATGGTGAACCATGGCTCAACAACTGACAATAGAAACTCAAATAGAGAAATTTATTACTCATGGGTCCTGGAGGACATACACAGCATGCCTGGAGGGCATCAGCTTCTCAGTATAGTGTGAAATGGGATATTTCCTGCCATATTTGTAAGCACGGAGGTCACAAGGATGTCACCAGGGATTCCAGCAGCCATCAGCCACTTCCCCAGTTAGTGCTGCCCAGGGGAGTGCTGAGGAGCTCAGAAGCATGCAAGAAAGCACAGGAGGGTACAGAGAGAGAATACAGAGAGACCCAGGACCTGGAGCCTTTCCTTTATCACAGGGAGACTGCTTCAGTGTTCCTGGGCGATGGTTGAACTGATCTATTAAAACTAAAATAACAAGGCTTTGATAAACCCGGAGGTCTTATCTAAGGAGAGCACAAGGTGTACAGGTGCTGGGAGGCAGGGGAGACTGTAACCATAAGGGCTGTTGTGGAAATCACATTGTTAGAGCAGGCATGTAGCTCAGTATGAGCAGAGAAGTAGGGGCAAGCCCAGATGTTTGTATCTTCAAAACTATATTTTTTCCATGTAAGAAGTTTACCTTTTAACAGCAGTCTTTTAATAGCCAAATTACCTGCTTCTCTTTGCAAAACTTGTATAGAGCCTAGCTTCTCCCCTGCCTCCTTGGAATCAGCTCTCTCAGGGTTGCCAGAGATGCTGCCTCCTGGGCTCACATCCTAACATTTGCAACAAATGAAACCTAACTCTCAGCTTTTAGGTTGTGCATATTTTATCCAGCCAACAATTTGGTGACTACTAAGGGACCCAGAGCATACTTCCTTTTTTTCACCTGAACTCTGGAGGAGCTGGAGCCCTGCTACCAGTAGAGACCTCTTGCACCTCTCTCCTCCCTAGTTGGGATGAATTGAATAAGTCTTTCCTGGTCTTTGGATCTTTGAATCTAAGCTAGGTAAGCCGAACAACCATACTGGTATTGTAGGGGGTCACCTGGTGGGAAGACACCAGGAAATACCCACCTGGGATCTAGATTCCGGGTGGGGCTCAGTTGGAAGATACTGAGGGGAATTCCCACCAAAATGAAAGACACTAGTAGGGGCAGGGAGTCAGTTAATGACACCCAGCGTTCAGTTGGAAGAAACCGAGGACACTCGATGCAGAACACTGAGTGGTCTGTGATAGATAGTTAGATAAGAGTCTCATCTGACTCTTCCTTAATTCAGCTGCATTAATAGAAATTGTTGGGATAAAAGTGAAGCTACAAATATTTATGAGAGTCTTGCTTTGAAGAAAATGTACAAAATTACTCCCAGCCATAAAGCATTACATATAAGAACTGGCCATTCAGTGATCTGAATACCCACAGCCGTCTTAGACTGCTGGAGGGAGAATCTGATGTACCTAAGATAAGAAGAAATGATTCTGGGGTGACTCCTGGTGGAGTTAAGCTCACAAGAGGTCCATCACATGACTTACTAGTAAATTTTATTCCTGACAAATTCAACTTAAGATGGGAAACAGTTCAGTTCACTTCAATCACTCATTTGTGTCTGACTCTTTGAGACCTCATGGACTGCATCACACCAGGCCTCCCAGTCCATCACCAGCTCCTGGATCTTACCCAAACTCATATCGTTTGAGTCGGTGATGCCATCCAACCATCTCATCCTCTGTTATCCCCTCTCCTACCTTCAATCTTTACCAGCATCAGGGTCTTTTCCAATGAGTCGGTTCTTTGCATCAGGTAGCCAAAGTATTAGAGTTTCAGCTTCAACATCAGTCCTTCCAATGAACACTCAGAACTGATCTCTTTAGGATGGACTGGTTGGATCTCCTTGCAAGGGATTCTCAAGAGTCTTCCCCAACACCACAGTTCAAAAGCATTAATTCTTCGGTGCTCAGCTTTCTTTATGGTCCAACTCTCACATCCATACATGGCTACTGGAAAAACCACAGACTTGATTAGACTCATGATAAAGATAATGCAAAAAGGGAAAAATTGATAGACCTAGTCCCCCCAAATTTATAGGCATGTGATTCTACTGACATAGGGAGAATATATTCTGTATTAAAATTACCATAGACCAAAATAAACTCCTGCCCAATATTCACCAATTTCCATTAGGGCAGAAAGCTATAGAGGGAATAAAACCCCTGATATTAGCATACATTAATAAAGGGCTTATCATACCATGTACTAGCCCTTGTAGCACTCCCATTCTACTAGTTAAAAAACCTAATGGCAAGGGTTGGAGATTTGTACAAGATCTGAGATCTATAAATGCCATTGTATTCCTCACTACTCAGTGGTACCCAACCCCACACCTTACTGTCCTATATCCCTGAAAATAGTGACTTCTTTTCAGTGACAGATATCTGCAGTGCATTCTTTAGTATCCTTGTACATCCTGATGACCAACGTCTTTCTGCCTTCACTTGGAACAAACAGTTATATACATGGGCTGTGATGTCACAGGGCTACACTGGCTAGCACCGAGAGGAATTCAATGGCTTTGTAGGTCCAATTTATGGCCCTGGCTTCTGCCAGGATGACTTGGGGAGTGTAAGTTAGGTTTCCCTTGGGCTCAAGGTCACTTTCATGCAAGCTTAGATGTGACTCCAACAAATTTACCATCAATTCAAGCCTGATGGACCAAGAGATCTGTATTTCATTGGTATGATCACTTAGCAGCTATTTTTGTGCCTTCAGTAGGATTGGAAAGTGTTATTTCTCACACTGAAACTTTAACAAAATTCACTCAAAAGGCCTTAAATGATAGCAACCAGGCTCTCAGCCTACTAAATTCTGAAGTCTTTATGGTGAGAAAAACTGTCTTACAATATCATATGGTCCTTAATATCCTTACAATATCTCAACGGGCACCTGTGCCATGATTCAAACTAAAGATTGTATTTACATACCAGATGAATCCTTTAATATAACACATTTAATAACTCACATGAAAAATCAGACCGTTGCCTTAGATGAGCCACTAACTAGCCTTGGTGATCTTTCAGGAAGTTGGTTTTGTTCTGGAAGTTCATGGCTTAAATCTCTACTTGTAACTTTAACAACATTATTAGATGTATTATTTGTAATCTGTTTATTTTATAAGATTGTTGTCTTCTGCATTACCAGGCCTCTGGCCAAATTAATGATAGCTAAACATCTTAAAGAAATAGATTGTATTTATAACATAGAATAATTGTGCTAGTGTGATTCCAGGTATGGGAAGAAGCAACAAGGGGAATATCTCCTTGATCCTATGAGGTTAGAAGATAGAAGATGCAGAAAATCTTTTATTATATACCAATGGGCCTAATCTGGAAATTAACACCTGTAGTGACATATCAACAAAAAGCTTTCACCTGATCTGGGATGAGCCTCCCAGCAACTTGAGACAAAAGGAAATAGTGGTCATAAAATGTCTCCCAATATGGTTGAATTTCCCAAGGGAAGGGACTGTAAGATGAAATATTTTCTGCTCTACTTTTTACCAGGAAACAAGTCTCTCCCAAATGAAAATATCTGAGCCCAGGTGAAACAAAGCCAGCTATTTGGAAGCCATCAACTACTTCCGCCCTGGGGCACTGAGGAAAGTGAAAGTCGCTCAGTCGTGTCCGACTCTGTCTGACTCAATGGACTATACAGTCTGTGGAATTCTCCAGGCCAGAATACTAGAGTGGGTAGCCTTTCCCTTCTCCAGGGGATCTTCCCAACCCAGGGTTTGAACCCAGGTCTCCTGCATTGCAGGCATATTCTTTACCAGCTGAGCCACAAGGGAAGCCCAAGAATACTGGCATGGATAGCCTATCCCTTTTCCAGCAGATCTTCCTGACCCAGGATTGAACTGGGGTCTCCTGAATTGCAGGTGGATTCTTTACCAATTGAGCTATCAGGGAAGACCCAGGACCTTTGCCGACAAAGATCTGTCTAGTCAAAGCTATGGTTTTTCCAGTAGTCATGTATGGATGTGAGAGTTGGACCATGAAGAAAGCTGAGTGTTGAAGAATTGATGCTTTTGAACTGTGGTGTTGGAGAAGATTCTTGAGAGTCCCTTGGACTGCAAGGAAATCCGACCGGTCAATACTAAAGGAAATCAGTCCTGAATATTCATTGGAAGGACTTATGCTGAAGTTGAAGCTCCAATAGTTTGATCACCTGATGCAAAGAACTGATTCATTGGAAAAGACCCTGATGCTGGGAAAGATTGAAGGCAGGAGGAGAAGGGTATGACAGAGGATGAGACGGTTGGATGGCATCACTGACTTGATGGACATGAGTTTGAGCAAGCTCTGGAAGTTAGTGATGGACAGGGAAGCCTGGTGTGCTGCAGTCCATGGGGTCGCAAAGAGCTGGACATGACTGAGCGACTGAACTGAACTGAACTGACCACTGAAGAGCTGGGGTGATGTGAGAGATGGACATCCATCATATCCAGCATTCCTTACAGTAAATAAGGAATTAGGAATTTAACAATAAGGGAAGCAGAATTGGCCCCAGATAACTAGATGCATATGAAAAAATAAATGATTTCAACAAGCCCAGGCGCTTGCATCTTCAGATACATAGAAGATCACTGTGTCTTTCCATGTGAGAAATTTAGCTTTTAACAGCAGCCTTTTAATATTCAGATTACCTGCCCCTCTTTACAAAACTTGTATATAGCCCAGGTCCTCCCCTACCTCTTGGGAGTCAGCTCTCTCATGATCGCCAGAGACGCTGCCTTCTGGGCGCCAGTCCTAACATTCTCACCAAAGAAAACCTAACTCTCAGCTTTTATGTTGTGCGTATTTTTTCCATTTGACACCCTCATAACTGGCTTTCCAAAGAAACCCTGTGTGACAGTTCCTCACCTGCCTGCCCCCTCTCCCTTTGAGGGCAAATCGTTGCTAAATAAACTTCTGCTTTACTTTCTCAACCTCTCTGCTTTGCCTCTGAATCCTTTCGCGATGTCAACTACAGGTTGGCACTTGCCAAAGGCATTTGCCATCTGCCTCTGTGGAGACTGAATCCTGGGCTGCTGCAGCTGGTGACCTCCAATGTACTCTGAAAGGAGTTTGAGGTGAAGAACGAGGTGCTCTGTACTCCAGGGAGACTGGTGGAACAGGTCTTTAGATAGACATTTTCAGGACTGATTTCATGAGTCCAATTCTTGCATCTCCTCATATCTAGAAAAGCACTAAATCCCTTAATGGTGACACTAGCTCCTCATGACTAGCAGAAAACTCATTGTAAAATAAATGCTTGGTTTCACTGAACTCCCCCTTCACCAAAATCATATATATTGACTTTCCCCAATGCCTTCTTTGCAGCAGGTTCTCAGAGCTATCTGAGAAGCAGTTACAGAATCAGAGTGCTTCCCCTTTCCAAAGGACAGCCACATTTTCCTGAAAGAAAAAGAGGGGAATGAAAGAGTTAAAGCTTAGGCAGGCAGGCCAAAGGCCTTTAAAAAGGAGGTGAACATTCTTGCTCATGCTTTCCTTAAGCCATGTGTAACAATGTATCTTGCTGGAGAACTGGCCTTTCTTTAGGTCCCAACTAATGACTATACAGCACAACCTATTACTCATGGAAGTGCTTTTCTTAGGCTCTATGTTAATGATTATAATTGCGACAAATCTTGCCTGGGAACCTGTTTCTCAAGACTTGTATCCCTGATTACACAGCAACAGTATATCTTGCCCAGAGACTGTTGCCCAGAACCCATTCTCCCTGGCTATTCTTGTGCCATAGTTATCTGAGGATATGTGCCTTGGGAAAGGATCTGGTGGAACTTTTACAAACCTTGAGGCATTCGTATCTATTCTCAGCCACCAGTTGAGAAGTATATTACTTAACTAGTGAGGGTGGGTACTGCCCTGTCCCCTTCTGATGTCTAGGTCAGTTTTTCTGCCACTTTCACTTTAAATAAGATGGCAAGGTGAGCTGTGAAGACAAAAATAAACGGAGATGTATTAGAAGTTCTTTGAAGTCAGTAAATGACAGTTGAATGTGTTTTGGGAAAGTAATCCAAATTAGATGTATAAGATGATAGACTCTTAAGAAATGAGGTTTTGTGCTTTGAAGATTTCATTCCAGTTGAGCTACAGGTCAGCGTGGTTCCCAGAACAGAGATAGAGCAAAGCGGGGAATGATACCACAGTTTCTCCCCTGTGAAATGTCTACCAGGGAATGTGAAAGCTTTTCGATTAAATGAGGGCAAAGGGAGTGGGTAAAGAGACAGGATGGAGAGATGGCTGAGTTGGATCACATAAGCACTTGAAAATCTCGTTAAGATGTTTGGGCTCCATTCTAAGATAACTAGAAGATAAGAAATTGTTTTATTAAACTTTTAAAAAATTTAAAAAAATCTACACAAAGCTCTGAGTGACTGAAACTGTCTTTGGTCCTCGAATTAAATCTTCTCCTTCAGAGACCACAAATCTTGCAGCACCATTCACCATATGCTTAAGTATCATCAGTATATTTTGCTGCGTATATTTCTGTCCCCAGCTTCCCTCCCTAAATGTAGGCACAGTTATTAAGGAATAAGGGCACTAGACTAGCAATAGCCACAAAGTATAGTTGGCCTATTAATAATTGGTTCACTTATGTATCAAACATATATTGAGAGCCTATTATGTAACAAGAAGTTTTCTGGATCCTGGAGATAGAACAGGAAACAAAACAGACCCAAGTTGGCTCTCAAGGCTTTCATGTTATTATGTAGAACACTCATGCTTGTGGGTTAAAAAAATGAAAAAATCAAATATCAGAAATTTCGTATGATCTAATTTTCTAACAACTATGCAAGCTCCTGGAGTTGGTGATGGACAGGGAAGCCTGGCATGCTTCAGTCCATGAGGTCGCAAAGGACAAACATGACTGAGCCACTGAACTGATTGACTGGTGTAAGCATTACTTACTATGTATAAATAATTATTTGATGTTGATGCTTCTTTTTAGTAGAGCCTAGAAGGCATTTTAGTTTATAAAGTAGACTCTTGTGATGAGTGCTTGATTGCATTGGGTATATAGACAGACTTGTTCAAACTAGTTTAAATAGAAGATTTGTTGTTTTTAAAAAATCACATGGACAAAAGGAATCACAGCAGCCCATGAAGATTGGTGATAGAAGATAGTTTTGAATTCAAGCTAGCTACAAATAATTCAATGGCAATAATTTTTGAATCTTTATTCTAATTTTTTCTGTTAACTTTTCTGGTCTATATATTATGGCTTTACTTCTATTAGTATTTTCCTATGAGCTGGATGTCGATGACTTTGTTTTATTATAGTCTCTTTGATCTGCATTCTTCCTATTGGCATGTTTTCCTTCACCATTTCTTTAATATCTTAATGAAAATAATCTAGGATATGCAAGTGCTCATTTTTTTTGTAATGGATTTCTTAAATGCCTCTTTTAATCATTGCTATAGCAAGGAACTTTGAGTAATTATTTCTTTAAACTTTTCTCTTTTAAATGGTTTGTCCCTCATTTGATGGAAAAAAGCATGTGTGTGTGTGTGTGTGTGTGTGTGTGTGTGTGTGTATACTAAGTAAGCTCTTAGATATCATAACAACACATATGCAATTTACACAAAATTTTATTATTTTCAAAGAACTTTGTTAACATTGCTTCATTTTCTCTTGAAAAGAATTTCAGGAGGCAGAAAGATGTTACTTATTTTTTCTAGTTGGAACTGCAACTAAGAAAATTTAAATGATGTAAATATGTTATATGACTGGTGGTTGAGAGTAGTAAAGAATCCTTTTCATTTCCAGGCTGGTGCCTACTTTACTACTCAAGGACCTCTTATAAACAAAGAGTTTAGTTATTTTAAAGACAGATCTTCTTTGGAAAATTTGCATTGAAAGTTTGTGTTTACATATATGTGCATTAGACACCAAGTAAGATAAAAGAGAGGGAATTTGATAAGCCATACAGGAAAAAAATACCTTTGAATTTTTGAAAAAAGTATTTTCAAAGAAATACATTTAATGGGAATATTCTGATTTTCCAAAGCTTAATATTATACTGCACATACAAGTGTTAGACTGTGTGTATCGTGCAAACATATGGATAAGAATTTTCTGATGGATAATATCTGATGGTAGTAATATAAGTTAAATATTTTTTGAGATTAAACTTTGTTCAAGGCTATGTTATATTTGTGAATTTATTTTCTCACTTTTCTTTTTTAGATTAGAAAGTGGTCAGAAATATTTTGGACTTGTGTACCTGTTTTTCAGAAGCAGACAACTACTCTTGAAAAAAGCTGTTTAGAACAAATCAGTGCAGAAACACGTTCACAGTTGTGAGCTAAAATTTTTATGTATACTTAAGTATTCATCTTAATTCTGTCTTTTATTCATTACTCATATTCTCTTGCATTGTAACTTTTTAAAGGGTTTGTTGGGAGGAGATGGGCCAAAAGCTCCATTCTTTGAGGCTGATGCCTGTGAAAGGATTCTGATAGTGAATTCTATTATATTTTTTTCTTTATGAAGTCACTCTAAGAGTCTACTCCATGAATGCTGTAGTCTTTTAAGAGTAAATTAAGTTCTGGTTAATCAGAAACCTTTTAAAATCAATCAATGAGGAGTCAACCTCAGATAAATATATAGCTTAAAAGTTTATCTTTACATCAGAATAGTTGTTTTTCTTTTTAAGTTGAAGGCACATCTGTGATTTTAATTATATATTCTCTGAATTTTAAAAAATAAATACTTACACATTATAAAAATCAATTAATTCAAAAATCTTATGGTTATAAGTTACAATTTCTTGACCACTCCTCATGTCCATTCCAATTCCACAGTGAACATTTCAAAAAGACCTCCATTTTTTAAAATTTCTAATGACTACTTTCTTTACTATATGTACTTCTTTTTTTTTTTTTTTTTTTTTTTAATTTTAGACAATGTTTGACTCCTCCACTGGAAAAAAAAAATAAAGTAGTAGATTACTTATATTGTATCTTTATTTACTCTTCCTCAGTATTTGGAGATTAGCTCATTTTTAGTGGAGGTGTCAAACATTGTCTAAAACATTTAACATTTACATTGTGTTTGCTACTCGAGATGCCTTGTCAATTGATTGACTTGAAAATTTGACATCTTGCAAATGCCTTTTTCATTATTAAGGATTATGTAAATATCATTCACTGTCCTAAGCAGTGTGTCAGTGCTATACTTCCTTTACTGCTGGCCTAATTTCTAACAACTCAAATAGATTCTTCCTTCTTATACTTTTCCCATGCATAAAATGATACTTTTGTTTGCCTTGTTCTTGAACCAGTTTTCTCATGACTGTTCAGCATGTTCCTGATGGTGAAATTTCTAATTGCCTATTATCTAATTAATAAGGTCTCCATGTCTGCAATCATTTTTATTCTGTAAATTGTATGATGTACTACACTTAATTTTTTGCCTGAAAACACCCTTTGTAAGTAATTTATCATTTCATACCAATCTTAATCAGTGGCCCCGCTATGCCTGCTACATTGCTATCTTAGAATTCAGGATGAATTTCCAGAATTTCCGGAACTGAGTCCTAGCTTCTTTTAAAAAGATCCCTGCTGAAAATATTTCTTTGTATTTCTTTTATAAGAATAGAATTGAAATTTTTTTATTAATTTATTTTCATTGGAGAATAATTGCTTTATAATGTTGTGGTGGTCTCTACTGTACAACATAATGAAACAGTCATAACAGTTTCATAACTGTTTCACCCTCCCTCTTAGAGCCTCACTCCCATCCCCACCACATCCCATCCCTCAAGGTCATCAAAGAGCACCAGGCTGGGCTCCCTGTGTTATATAGCAGCTTCCCACTAGCTATTTAGTTTACACATTGTAGTGTATGTATGTAATGCTGATTTCTCAATAAGTCTGACTGTCTCCTTCCCACACTGTCTCCACAAGTCCATTCTTTACAGCTCTGTTTCCATTTCTTCCATGCAAATAGATTAATCAGTATCATTTATTCAATTCCATGTATATGCTTTAATATACTATATATATATATATATATATTCTCTTTCTGACTTACTTCACTCTATGTAACATGCTTTATGTTCCTCCACCTTACTACAACTGGCTCAAATTTATTTCTTTTCATGGTTGAGTAATATCCTATTGTATATATGTACCACAAATTCTTTATATATTTATCTGTCAATGGACATCTAGGTTGCTTCTATATTCTGGCTACGTGTCTTTTCGGTTTGTCATTTTTCTCAGTGTATATGCCCAGTAGTGGGATTGCTGGGTCATATCCCAGCTGGGTAGTTTCATTCCTAGTTGGTTTTTTTTTTTTTTTTTTTTTTTTTAAGGAATCTCCATACTGTGCTCCAGAGAGTCTGTATCAATTTATTTTCCCAGCAAGAGTGCAGGAGAGTGGGAATATATTCCCTTTTCTCTACTTCTTTTCCAGGATTTATTGTTTCTAGATCTTTTTGATAATGGCCATTCTGACTGGTGTGCTGCTGCTGCTGCTGCTGAAGTCACTTCAGTCGTGTCCGACTCTGTGTGACCCACTAGGCTCCGCCGTCCCTGGGATTCTCCAGGCAAGAACACTGGTGTGACGTGATACTCATTACAGCTTTGATTTACATTTCTCTAATAATAAGCAATGTTGGGCATCTTTTCATCTGTTTATTTGCCATCTGTATGTCTTCTTTGGTGAAGTGTCTGTTTAGGTCACCTTCCCATTTTTTTTTTTTTTTGTTTGATTGTTGGATTATCTGATATTGAGGTATATGAACTGCTTATTTATTTTGGAGATTAATCCTTTGTCAGTTGCTTTGTTTGCAATTATTTTCTCCCATTCCTGGTGTTGTCCTTTCATCTTGTTTATAGTTTCTTTGCTATTCAAAATCATTTAAGTTCAGTTCAGTCAAATTTGTTTATTTTTGTGTATATTTCCATTATTTTAGGAGGTGGGTCAAAGAGGATCTTGCTGTGATTTACGTCAAAGAGTTTTCTGCTGTTTTCCCCTCTGAGCTTTGTAGATTCTGGTCTTACATTTAGGTCTTTAGTCCATTTTGAGTTTATCTTTGTGTATGGTGTTATGAAGTGCTCTAGTTTCATTCTTTTACATGAAATTGTCCAGTTTTCCCAGAACCACCTATTGAAGAGGCTGTCTTTTCTCCATTGTATATTCTTGCCTTTTTTTTTTTTTTTTGTCAAAGATAAGGTACCCATAGGAGCATGGATTTACCTCTGGGCTTTCTATCTTGTTCCATTGGTCTATATTTCTGTTTTTGTGCCAGTACCACACTGTCTTAATGACTGTAGCTTTATAGTGTAGTCTGAAGTCAGAAAGGTTGATTTCTCCAGTTCCCTTTCTCTTTCTCATGATTGCTAGTTATTCTGGGTCTTTTGTTTTTCCATACACATTGTAAAATTTTTGTTCTAATTCTGTGAAAAAATACTATTTCTAGTTAAAGAGGGATTTCACTGAATCTGTAGAATGCTTAGGGTAGTATAGTCATTTTTGAAATATTGATTTTTCCAATCCAAGAACATGATATATAATTCTCCACCTGTTTGTGTCATCTTTGATTTCTCCCATTAGTGTCTTATAGTTTTATGTGCATGGGTTTTTGTCTCTTTAGGTAGGTTTATTCCTACATATTTTATTCTTTTTGTTGCAGTAGTGAATGGGATTGTTTCCTTAATTTCTCTTTCTGATTTTTCACTGTTAGTGTATAGGAATGCAAGGGATTTCTTGTGTAAATTTTTTATCCTGCAACTTTACTAAAGTCACTGATTAGCTCTAGTAATTTTCTGTTGGCATATTTAGGGTTTTCTATGTACAGAATCATGTCATCTGCAGGCTAGGACTTCTGAAACTATATGGAATAATAGTGGCAAAAGTGGGTACCCTTGTCTTATTCCTGATCTTAGAGGAAATGATTTCATTTTTCACCATTGAGAATAATGTGTGCTGAGGGTTTGTCATATATAGTCATTATTATGTTGAGGCAAACAAAACCATCACAAAGAAAAAGAAAAGCAAGAAGGCAAAGTGGTTATCTGAGGAGGTTTTACGAATAGCAGAAGAATGAAGAGAAGAGAAAAGCAAGGAATAGAGGGAAAGGTACACCCAATTAAATGCAGAGTTTCAAAGAATAGCTAGGAGAGACAAAAAGGCCTTATTTAATGAACAATGTTTGAAGGGGAAAGACTAGAAATTGCTTCAGGAAAATCTGAATAAGGAATTTTCCACTCAAAGATGGGAACAATAAAGGATAAAAATGGTATAAACCTAGTAGATGCTGAAGAGATCAAGATGAGATGGAAAGAATACATGGAAGAACTGTATAAAAAAGATCTTAATGAAACAATTACTACAGTGGTGTGGTTAGTCATGCAGAGCCAGACATTCTGGAATGTGAAGTCAAGTGGGCCTAAAGAAGTACTGCTGTCAATAAAGTTAGTGGATGCATTGAAATTGCAGCAGAACTATTCAAATCCCTGTAGGAGGATGCCGTCAAGGTTTTGCGTTCATTATGTCAGCAAATCTGGAAGACCCAGCAGTGGCCACAGGACTGAAAAGGGTCAATCTTCATCCCAATTCCCAAGAAGGGTAGTACCAAAGAATATCCTAATCATCAGACAATTGCACTCATCTCACATGTTGGTGAGGTCATGCCTAAAATCTTGCATGCGAGGCTTCAGCATTATGTGACCCAAGAAATTCCAGAACTCCAACCCGGTATTAGAAAAGGAAGAGGAACTAGAGATCAAATTGCCAACATTGGCTGGATTATAGAAAAAGCAAGGGAATTTCAGAAAAACCTATATCTCTTTTTCATTGACTACACTAAACTGTTGACGGTGTAGATCATGACAAACTACGGAAAGCTCTTAGAGAGATGGGAAAATCAGATCATCTTAATGTCTCCTGAGAAACCTGTATGCGGGTCAAGAAGCAACAGTTAGAACCCTTTACGAAAGAACTGATTGGTTCAAGATCGAGAAAGGAGTATGACAGGGCTGTCTGCTGTCACCCTGTTTGTTTAAACTATACACTGAGCACATCATGAAAAATACCGGGGTGAATGAGTTACAAGCTAGAATCAAGGTAAGTGGGAGAAACATCAGCAACCTCTAATGGCAGAATGGCAGAAAGTGAAGAGGAACAAAAGAACCTCTTGATGAGGGTAAAGGAGGAGAATGAGAGATCTGGTTTAAAACTAAATATTAAAAAATAAACTAAGATCATGGCATCTGGTTCCATCACTTCATGGCAAATAAAGGGGGAAAGGTGGAAGTAGTGACAGGTTTCCACTTCTTTGGCTCTAAAATCACTGCAGATGGTGACTTCAGCCATGAAATCAGAAGACGATTTCTTCTTGGAGGGAAGCTATGACAAACCTAGACAGTTATGTTGAAAAGCAGAGACATTACTCTGCTGACAAATGTCCACATTCAAGGCTATGGTCTTCCCAGTGGTCATGTATGGTTGTGACAGCTCGACCATAAAGAAGACAGAGCACCAAGAATTGATGTTATCTGACTCTTTGAAACCCCATGGACCGAAGCATGCCAGGCTTCCCTCTCCTTCACTATCTCTGGGAGTTTGTTCAAATTCAAGTCCACTGAGTGGGTGATGCTATCTAACCATCTCATCCCCTGCTGTCCCTTCTTTTTCCTACAATCTTTCCAAGCATCACAGTCTTTTCCAGTGAGTTGGCTCTTCTGCGTCTAGTGGTCAAAGTATTGAAGCTTCAGCTTCAACATCAGTTCTTCCAAAGAATATTCAGGGTTGATTTCCTTTAGAATTGACTGATTTGATCTCCTTGCAGTCCATGGGGCTGGAATTAAGATAGGTGGGAGAAACATCTATGACCTCAGATATACGGATGATATCATTCTGATGGCAGAAAGTGAAGAGGAACAAAAGAGCCTCTTGATGGGGGTGAAGGAGGAGAGTGAAAGAGCAGGCTTAAGGCTAAATATTTTAAAAAGTTAAGACCATAGCATCTGGCCCCATTACTGCATGGCAAATAAAAGGGGAAAAGTTGGAAGGTCACAACAAATGTCCTTAGCAGCAGGCAGGATCAACTTTTTATCAATAGTAAAGGACTTTTTAGCTTTAGCAATGCAGTTAGCTACTAAGAATGATACTGTTAATGCAGACATATTTAGTAAAGTGGTGACCTTCAGTAATTGCTTCTGTTGTTCATGTTTATTACTTTTTTTCTTTTGAAAAACTCCAAAGACTTGTCTTTTAATGTTGGGGGCTTGGTTCCTATGTGGAAAAGCAGTTTTGAAGGTTTTGTGGCTTTGTTGGATAGCCAGTTGCCACATATTATACAAGCCAGGCTTGGAGAATGTCAATCACCTGTTCCAATAAACTCATAATGTTTATTGGGTTTATTTAAGGGACTCAGCATTTTCGTTCAAATGCAGCTTTCTTTTTGCTTGCAGTATAATAGAGCCTTCTGTCATCTCATCATTGCATCTTTTCCCCTTTTCCAAGAAGCTCTCCAGTGATGTTTGTTTTTTAGTCTTTTTGGCTAGTATTAACCGTGGGCTTGCCAAAACTCTGACTAAGACAAGTGCACAGTGTGGGAAAGAGGCACAGATAGAACTGGTAAATAAAATAATGGGCAGATCATATATAGACAAAAATAATGTCTATTTTTTAAACCTGCCACAACATGCAGCTGTACAATTGAAGTACATTAACTCACTTGCCACTATAAAGCCTGCGACCAGATGCAACTCCTAATTTGCCACTCACTGATAGGGCTTTGATATGAGCCTGCAAGCAATCGATTTAGTATAGTCTCTGTACAGTCAAACTTCTTGACTATTGATAATCTGTATTTTCAGTAACTCCCCAGTGGTAGCATCACTGCCTCAGCTCCACCTCAGATCATCAGGCATGAGATTCTCATAAGGAACTTGCAACCTAGATCCCTCGCATGTGCAGTTCACAGTAAAGTTTGCACTCCTATAAGAATCTAATGTTGCCACTGATATGACTGAAGGCAAAGCTCAGGTGGTAATGCAAGTGATGGGGAGTGGTTGTAAATAGAGACGAAGCTTCACTTACTCGTCCATCACTCACCTCCTGCAGTGTGGCCCAGTTCCTAACAGGCTGTGGACTGGTCCATGTCTATGGCCTAGGTTTGGGGACCCCTGTTCTAGACCAGTGACTAGAAATATGGAAAGTAAATATATGTACTGGCTCCACACTTGGAAGAAAAATGAAAAAAAAAAAAAAAAGATTATTGAAGGTTACTCAAAGTGTAGACTGCCTTCCCCTTTAATGGCTGCTAGCACTTACCTTATATATTGAGGTACTCCTATGTCAGGTGCACTATATTTACAATCGTTATGTCTTCCTCTTGGATTGATCATTACTTCATTCTTTTTATGGTTGAGTAATATCCTATGTCCAATATATATGTATATACATCTATATAGACATATACATCTATTCCTCCATTGATGGACATTTAGATTGCTTCCATGTCCTGTCAACTGTAAATAGTGTTCTTTTTTTTTGTAAATAGTGTTTTAATGAACACTAGGGTATATATATTCTTATTTATATATTTGCCATTTCCTTCTCCAACAGACAGTATGAAACACTTGTAAAATATCATCATCTATTGAATTTCAAGAGCTTCTAGCTGTTTTAATAATTTCAATGAAGCTTACTGAAATCCAGATTGCTTCTAGGATTGAATTATTTGAACCAACGATGTACATATCACAGTGTAGAGAAAGCTCAGTATTCAAATTTCTTATTGTGCTTTGAACCCAGTACTCTTTTTATTTTTTTTCCATTTATTTTTATTAGTTGGAGGTGAATTACTTTACAACATTCCAGTGGTTTTTGTCATACATCGAAATGAATTAGCCATGGATTTACATGTATTCCCCATCCCGGTCCTCCCTCCCACCTCCCTCTCCACCCGATCCCTCTGGGTCTTCCCAGTGCACCAGGCCCGAGCACTTGTCTCATGCATCCAACCTGGGCTGGTGATCTGTTTCACCCTAGATAATATACATGTTTCGATGCTGTTCTCTTGAAACATCCCACCCTCGCCTTCTCCCAGAATCCACAAGTCTGTTCTATACATCTGAGTCTCTTTTTCTGTTTTGCATATCGGGTTATCGTTACCATCTTTCTAAATTCCATATATATGTGTTAGTATACTGTAATGGTCTTTATCTTTCTGGCTGACTTCGCTCTGTATAATGGGCTCCAGTTTCATCCATCTCATTAGAACTGATTCAAATGAATTCTTTTTAATGGCTGAGTAATATTCCATGGTGTATATGTACCACAGCTTCCTCATCCATTCATCTGCGGATGGGCATCTAGGTTGCTTCCATGTCCTGGCTATTATAAACAGTGCTGCAATGAACATTGGGGTGCACATGTCTCTTTCAGATCTGGTTTCCTCGGTGTGTATGCCCAGAAGTGGGATTGCTGGGTCATATGGCAGTTCTATTTCCAGCTTTTTAAGAAATCTCCACACTGTTTTCCATAGTGGCTGTACTAATTTGCATTCCCACCAACAGTGTAAGAGGGTTCCCTTTTCTCCACACCCTCTCCAGCATTTATTGCTTGTAGACTTTTGGATAGCAGCCATCCTGACTGGCGTGTAATGGTACCTCATTGTGGTTTTGATTTGCATTTCTCTGATAATGAGTGATGTTGAGCATCTTTTCATGTGTTTGTTAGCCATCTGTATGTCTTCTTTGGAGAAATGTCTGTTTAGATCTTTGGCCCACTTTTTGATTGGGTCATTTATTTTTCTGCAATTGAGCTGCAGGAGTTTCTTGTACATTTTTGAGATTAATCCTTTGTCTATTGCTTTGTTTGCTATTATTTTCTCCCAATCTGAGGGCTGTCTTTTCACCTTGCTTATAGTTTCCTTTGTTGTGCAAAAGCTTTTAAGTTTCATTAGGTCCCATTTGTTTATTTTTGCTTTTGTTTCTAAAATTCTGGGAGGTGGGTCATAGAGGATCCTGCTGTGATTTATGTCGGAGAGTGTTTTGCCTATGTTCTCCTCTAGGAGTTTTATAGTTTCTGGTCTTACATTTAGATCTTTAATGCATTTTGAGTTTATTTTTGTGTATGGTGTTAGACAGTGTTCTAGTTTCATTCTTTTACAGGTGGTTGACCAGTTTTCCCAGCACCACTTGTTAAAGAGGTTGTCCTTTTTCCATTGTATATCCTTGCCTCCTTTGTCGAAGATAAGGTGACCATAGGTTCGTGGACTTATCTCTGGGCTTTGTATTCTGTTCCATTGATCTATATTTCTGTCTTTGTGCCAGTACCATACTGTCTTGATGACTGTGGCTTTGTAGTATAGTCTGAAGTCAGGCAGGTTGATTCCTCCAGTTCCATTCTTCTTTCTCAAGGTTACTTTGGATATTCGAGGTTTTTTGTATTTCCACACAAATTGTGAAATAATTTGTTCTAGTTCTGTGAAAAATACCATTGGTAGTTTGATAGGGATTGCATTGAATCTATAGATTGCTTTGGGTAGTATAGCCATTTTGACAATATTGATTCTTCCAATCCATGAACACGGTATATTTCTCCATCTGTTTGTGTCCTCTTTGATTTCTTTCATCAGTGTTTTATAGTTTTCTATGTATAGGTCTTTTGTTTCTTTAGGTAGATATACTCCTAAGTATTTTATTCTTTTTGTTGCAATGGTGAATGGTGTTGTTTCCTTAATTTCTCTGTCTGTTTTCTCATTGTTAGTGTATAGGAATGCAAGAGATTTCTGTGTGTTAATTTTATATCCTGCAACTTTACTGTATTCGTTGATTAGCTCTAGTAATTTTCTGATAGAGTCTTTAGGGTTTTCTATGTAGAGGATCATGTCATCTGCAAACAGAGAGAGTTTCACTTCTTCTTTTCCTATCTGGATTCCTCTTACTTCTTTTTCTGCCCTGATTGCTGTGGGCAAAACTTCCAAAACTATGTTGAATAGTAGTGGTGAGAGTGGGCACCCTTGTCTTGTTCCTGATTTCAGGGGAAATGCTTTCAATTTTTCACCATTGAGCGTGGTGGTTGCTGTGGGTTGTCATATATAGCTTTTATTATGTTGAGGTATGTTCCTTCTATTCTTGCTTTCTGGAGAGTTTTAATCATAAATGGATGTTGAATTTTGTCAAAGGCTTTTTCTGCATCTATTGAGATAATCATATGGTTTTAATCTTTCAATTTGTTAATGTGGTGTATTACATTGATTGATTTGCAGATATTAAAGAATCCTTGCATTCCTGGGATAAAGCCCACTTGGTCAGGGTGTATGATTTTTTTAATATGTTGTTGGATTCTGTTTGCTAGAATTTTGTTAAGGATTTTTGCATCTATGTTCATCAGTGATATTGGCCTGTAGTTTTCTTTTTTTGTGACATCTTTGTCTGGTTTTGGAATTAGGGTGATGGTGGCCTGATAGAATGAGTTTGGAAGTTTACCTTCTTCTGCAATTTTCTGGAAGAGTTTGAGTAAGATAGGTGTTAGCTCTTCTCTAAATTTTTGGTAGAATTCAGCTGTGAAGCCATCTGGTCCTGGGCTTTTGTTTGCTGGAAGATTTCTGATTACAATTTCGATTTCCTTGCTTGTGATGGGTTTGTTAAGATCTTCTCTTTCTTCCTGGTTCAGTTTTGGAAAGTTATACTTCTCTAAGAACTTGTCCATTTCTTCCAAGTTGTCCATTTTATTGGCATAGCGCTGCTGGTAGTAGTCTCTTATGATCCTTTGTATTTCAGTGTTGTCTGTTGTGATCTCTCCAATTTCGTTTCTAATTTTGTTAATTTGGTTCTTCTCCCTTTGTTTCTTAATGAGTCTTGCTAATGGTTTGTCAATTTTGTTTATTTTTTCAAAAAAACAGCTTTTAGCTTTGTTGATTTTTGCTATGGTCTCTTTAGTTTCTTTTGCATTTATTTCTGCCCTAATTTTTAAGATTTCTTTCCTTCTACTAACCTTGGGGTTCTTCATTTCTTCCTTCTCTAGTTACTTTAGGTGTAGAGTTAGGTTATTTATTTGACTTTTTTCTTGTTTCTTGAGGTAGGCCTGTAATGCTATGAATCTTCCCCTTAGCACTGCTTTTACAGTGTCCCATAGGTTTGGGGTTGTTGTGTTTTCATTTTCATTCATTTCTATGCATATTTTGATTTCTTTTTTGATTTCTTCTATGATTTGTTGGTTATTCAGAAGCGTGTTGTTTAGCCTCCATATGTTTGAATTTTTAATAATTTTTTTCCTGTAATTGAGATCTAATCTTACTGCACTGTGGTCAGAAAAGATGACTGGAATGATTTCAATCTTTTTGAATTTACCAAGACTAGATTTATGGCCCAGGATGTGATCTATTCTGGAGAAGGTTCCGTGTGCACTTGAGAAAAAGGTGAAGTTGATTGTTTTGGGGTGAAACGTCCTATAGATGTCAATTAGGTCTAGCTGGTCCATTGTGTCCTTTAAAGTTTGTGTTTCCTTGTTCATTTTCTGTTTAGTTAATCTATCCATAGTTGTGAGTGGGGTATTAAAGTCTCCTACTATTATTGTGTTACTATTAATTTCCTCTTTCATACTCGTTAGCATTTGCCTTACATATTGCGGTGCTGCTATGTTGGGTGCATATATATTTATAATTGTTATATCTTCTTCTTGGATTGATCCTTTGATCATTATGTAGTATCCATCTTTGTCTCTTTTCACAGCTTTTATTTGAAAGCCTATTTTATCTGATATGAGTATTGTGACTCCTGCTTTCTTTTGGTCTCCATTTGCGTGGAACATTTTTTCCAGCCCTTCACTTTTAGTCTGTATGTGTCCCTTGTTTTGAGGTGGGTCTCTTGTAGACAGCATATATAGGAGTCTTGCTTTTGTATCTATTCAGCCAGCCTTTGTCTTTTGGTTGGGGCATTCAACCCATTTACATTTAAGGTAATTATTGATAGGTATGGTCCCGTTGCCATTTATTTTGTTGTTTGGGGTTCACGTTTATACCACCTTTCTGTGTTTCCTATCTAGAGAAGATCCTTTAGCATTTGTTGAAGAGCTGGTTTGGTGGTGCTGAATTCTCTCAGCTTTTGCTTGTCTGTAAAGCTTTTGAGTTCTCCTTCATATCTGAATGAGATCCTTGCTGGGTAGAGTAATCTAGGTTGTAGGTTATTCTCTTTCATTACTCTAAGTATGTCCTGCCATTCTCTTCTGGCCTGAGGGTTTCTATTGATAGATCAGCTGTTATCCTTATGGGAATCCCTTTGTGTGTTATTTGTTGTTTCTCCCTTGCTGCTTTTAATATTTGTTCTTTGTGTTTGATCTTTGTTAATTTGATTAATATGTGTCTTGGGGTGTTTCGCCTTGGGTTTATTCTGTTTGGGACTCTCTGGGTTTCTTGGACTTGGGTGGCTATTTCCTTCCCCATTTTAGGGAAGTTTTCAGCTATTATCTCCTCGAGTATCTTCTCATGGCCTTTCTGTCTTCTTCTTCTGGGACTCCTATGATTCGAATGTTGGGGCGTTTCACATTGTCCCAGAGGTCCCTGAGGTTGTCCTCATTTCTTTTGATTCTTTTTTCTTTTTTCCTCTCTGCTTCATTTATTTCCACCATTTTATCTTCTAACTCACTTATCCTATCTTCTGTCTCCGTTATTCTACTCATGGTTCCCTCCAGAGTGTTTTTGATCTCATTTATTTCATTATTAATTTTTAATTGACTTTTTAAAATTTCTTCTAGGTCCTTGTTAAACATTTCTTGTATCTTCTCAATCTTTGTCTCTAGGCTATTTATTTGTAACTCCATTTTGTTTTCAAGATTTTGGATCATTTTTATTATCATTATTCTAAATTCTTTTTCAGGTAGATTCCCTATTTCCTCCTCTTTTGTTTGACTTGGTGGACTTTTTTCATGTTCCTTCACCTGTTGGGTATTTCTCTGCCTTTTCATCTTGTTTAGATTGTGTCTGGAGAGGGCTTTCTGTATTCTTGTGGTCTGTGGTTCCTTTTTATTGTGTAGGTTTCACCCAGTGGGTGGGGTTGGATGATTGGTTTCTCAAGGTTTCCTGGTTAGGGAAGCTTGTGTCAGCGTTCTGGTGCATGGAATTGGATTTCTTCTCTCTGGAGTGCAATGGAGTGTCCAGTAATGACTTTTGCAATGGGTCTATGTGTTAGGTGTGACTTTGGACAGCCTGTATGTTGACAGGTCTATGTTCCTGTGTTGCTAAAGAATTTGCATGGTATGTCTTGTACTGGAGCTTATTGGCTCGTGGGTGGTGGTTGGTTTTGGTGTAGGTATGGAGGCTTTTGGATGGTCTCTTATTCCTTAATGTTCCGTGTAGTCAGGAGTTTTCTGGTTTTCTCAGGTTTTGGGCTTAAGTCTCCTGCCTCTGGATTTCAGTTTTATTCTTGCAATAGTCTCAAGACTTCTCCAACTATACAGCACTGATAGTAAAACTTCTAGGTTAATGGTGAAAAGATTCTCCACTGTGAGAGACAACCAGAGAGGTTCACAGAGTTACATGAAGACTAGGAGAGGGAGGAAGGAGATAGAGGTGAGCAGGAGGAGAAAAAGGGGACTCAAGAGGAGAGAGACAGATCTACACAGTTATCTGTTCCCAAAGTGTTCTCCGTAGCCCAGACTCCCACAAAGATTCACAGAATTGGATTGGGAAGAGAAGGGGAAAGGAGGAAACAGAGGTGTTCTGAGGCAGAAAACAAAGAGTCAAAAGTGGGAGAGTAATCACCACACTCCTGAATAGAAATGGGAACTGAATATTGGATTCTTAAATGTCCAAAATTTATATCACATACTGAAAAACAAAGATTAAAAATCTAGTGTAGAGGTTAGACTCTTTGAAATACAATATTTAAAAACAAAAACAAAAACAAAAAAAAATTAGAAATGTATATGAAGTTCGGTTTAAAAATAGGGTTTCTCTCTTTCTCTCTTTTTTTTTTTTTTGGCAAGGTTATAGTGAAATGAAAATGAAAATTAAGGAATAATAGAGGAGTATTAGAGGACTCTAAAAGGAAATAGGAGAGGAAAACAAGAAAAAGAAAAAAATTTTTTTTTCCCTAATTAAAAAAATCATAAAAATATATGAAAATGAAAGTTGAGGAGTAATGGGGGAGTAATAGGGAATTTTAAAAGAAAATAAAAGAGAAAAAATAAAAAATTTTAAAAAAAGAAAGAAAAAAAATTTTTTTAAATTAAAAAATATATATACATATATACATATATATCAAGGAATTTCTCTGGAGTTGTTGCAGTCAGTGTAGGTTCAGTTCAATTTCAGATAGCTCCTCTTTCCAGCTTCCACTTCTCGATATCTGTAGGTCCCTTCCGGTGTAGTCAGGGATTTTAATCTGTTGCACCGGTCCTTTCTGAAGCAGTTCCCTTTGTTTATTTGGCTTCTGTTTGCCGTCTCTTCGGTGTCTAATTTCCGCCCTGACACAGGCGGGCAGAGGTGATCTCTTATTTAGGTTCTCTAGTTCAGTTCAGTCCTGCTACGGGGAGGGCAGGGCGCTGCAGACAGATACTGCTCTGTGTGGATAGCACTCACCGTGTTCCGGTCACACTGGGTTTGCCCCGCTCACGGGTGTTAGTGCTTTCGCCGTCTACACTGCTCAGGCTCCTGGCTGCTCTAAATGGAGCGGGCCTTGCATTGAGTGCGGTTCCAGTGTTCGGGTACTCCACAAAAGCGCAGATTCGGTTGCGCCTGCGTTTTGTGCCTTCCCCGGCCTGAGCGGTTCAGGCAGCCAGAGGCTTGGGCGCACTCTCCCTGGGTGCAGCGCGCCTTTTCCCTCCGCGTCGAGTGGCCCAGGCCTCCAGAGGCTTGGGCGCACTCTCTCCGGATGCGGCGCGCCTTTTCCCTCCGTGGCGAGCGGCCCAGGCAGCCAGAGGCTTGGGCGTACTCTCCTCAGGTACGGCGCACTTTTTCCCTCCGCGGCCCCAGCGCGCGCCGCCAGTCGGGTCTCAGGAAGTCTTTAGCTAGAACCCAGAGGCCTGTTTGCAGTGTGGGAGGGGTGGCTTCTCAGGGGCTGAGTTTGCCCCTTTCCCCTGCCCCCTGCCTCCTACCTCCAGCGGGGATGGGCTGGCTCTTCTCTGGAG
The DNA here is from genome assembly GCF_023699985.2 of Odocoileus virginianus. Taxonomy (NCBI): domain Eukaryota; kingdom Metazoa; phylum Chordata; class Mammalia; order Artiodactyla; family Cervidae; genus Odocoileus; species Odocoileus virginianus. The sequence continues at coordinate 38,722,868 of NC_069697.1, forward strand.
TTTCTCAGTCCCTTTGTTTTGCGAACCGCCAGCAGTGTGTTCGGGCCGGTTAATTTTGACCCTTGCTATCCCACAGTTTAAAAAAGCTCCCTCCGATTGCTCTCAGGGTCTTCGGACTGGTCCTTACCCTAAGCAATGCCGCCCGCTCCTCTCCGTTCCGCCCCCCACTTGTTGCTGGCGGGTACAGGCGTCTGGGGTACTTTTCTGCTGGGAGTTGCTTCTAGGCACGTAATCTGTGGGCCTTGTTTAATTTTTCCTCCCAGTTAGAATGCTGAAAACTTCCCCTTGCCAGTGCGAGGGTTTCCTGGTGATTGGAAACTTCCTCTATTAAGACTCCCTTCCCGGGACGGGTCTCCGTCCGTAGGTCCTTTGACTCCCTTATTATCGTTTATATTTTGTCCTACCTCCCTTCGAAGACAATGGGCTGCTTTTCTGGGCGCATGATGTCCTCTGCTAGCGATCAGAAGTTGTTTTGTGAAATTTGCTCAGCGTTCAAATGTTCTTTCGATGAATTTGTAGGGGAGAAAGTGGTCTCCCCGTCCTATTCCTCCGCCATCTTGGCTCCTCCCAGAAGAATTCTAAATGTTCTTCTCCATAGGCCTCGTGTCAGCGCTGCTACCCAGTCCGGGGCGTTTTGCAGTGGGGACCGACCCAGTCTCCCACTTCCCTTCCCTCAGGACCGGTCCTGGGAGCTCTGGCGTCCCTGGGCCTCCGCCCTCGCACTTATCTGAACCCAGTACTCTTATTGCATAGGCTATGGTATGGTTTCACTGCAGTTAATCAGGGAGAAAAGGGCAAAACAAACGATAATATTTTAAACTTCTCAAGAAGGTGATCAGGTTTTTCAGATAAATAACCCTATCTAAAGTTTTCTGTCCGTAATTTATTCTACAAAATAAATTATGATCCTTCTCTTTCCATCTCGATATGTCCATCTCTTACTTTAAGTAGCACAGGAGATAATTCCTAGAGCCAATGATGAATAAACACACCTCTCTTTACTCAAGAATATATAAAATATTCCTAAAATTTGAAGATACAATTGTAATCAAGCTATGATTTTATCCTTTGAGAGCTTTGGTTCAGTTGTTTAAGTGAAATAAAGCAGAAAAAATAGAGAAGACTGAATGCTTTGTGTCAAAGACAAAGAATCTTTTATAACTTCTCAGATGCAAAGCCTGATTCTAAGTGAAGTTTTTAAGTTCCTGAAAGGTTAAATCATTCATCTCAAAGATACAGCCATACAAGTGCTTCCTGAAACTTTAGAAAATCACTTTGTACTGGAGAACATTTATGACTAATGTTAAGGAAAATGAATTTGTGAGGATGTGTTCCAAGTTCCAAGGGGAAAAGAAGGTATAAAAAGACATCTTCATAGTGGCAGTCTTGCTAGCTTATAAATAGCACAAACTAGTTCCAATCCCAAAGAAAGGCAACACCAAAGAATGTTAAAACTATCACATAATTGCACTCATTTCACATGCTAGCAAAGCAATGCTCAAAATTCTCCAAGCTAGGCCCCAACAATATGTGAACTGAGAACTTCCAGACGTGCAAGCTGGATTTAGAAAAGGCAGAGGGACATGAGATCAAATTGCCAACCTCCATTGGATCATAGAAAAAACAAGAGAGTTCCAGGAAAACATCTACTTCTCATTTATCAACTATGCCAAAATCTTTGACTGTGTGGATCACAATAAACTGTGGAATATTCTTAAAGATATGGGAATACCAGAGCACCTTACCTGCCTCCTGAGTAACCTGTATACAGGTCAAGAAACAACAGTTAGAACCGGACATGAAACAACGGACTGGTTCCACATTGGGAAAGAAGTATGTTAAGGCTGTATATTGTCACCCTGTTTATAAAGCCTATATGCAGAGTACATCTTGAGAAATGCCAGGCTGGATGAAGCACAAGCTGGAATCAAGATTGCCAGGAGAAATATCGGTAACCTCAGATAATCAGATGACACCACACTTATGGCAGAAAGCTAAGAGGAACCAAAGAGCTTCTTGATGAAAGTGAAAGAAGAGAGTGAAAAACTTGGTCTAAAACTCAACATTCAAAAAAAAAAAAAAAAAATCATGGCATCCAGTCCCATCACTTCAAGGCAAATAGATGGGGAAACAATGGAACAGTGACATACTTTTATTTTCTTGGGCTCCAAAATGACTGCAGATGGTGACTGCAGTCATGAAATTAAAAGACGCTTCCTCCTTGGAAGAAAAACTATGACAAACCTAGACAGCATGTTAAAAAACAGAGACATTACTTTGCCGGCAAATGTCCCTTTAGTCACAGTTATGGTTTTTCCAGTAGTCATGTATGGGTGTGAGAGTTGGGCCATAAAGAAAGTTGAGTGCCAAAGAATTGATGCTTTTGAACTTTAGTGTTGGAGAAGACTCTTGAGAGTCCCTTGGACTGCAAGGAGATCCAACACGTCAATTCTAAAGGAAATCAGTCCTGAATATTCATTGGAAGAACTGATGCTGAAGCTGAAGCTCCAATACTTTGGCCACCTGATGTGAAGAGCTGACTCACTGGAAAAGACCTTGATGCTTGGGAAGATTGAAGGTGGGAGGAGAAGGGGACAACAGAGGATGAGATGGTTGGATGGAATGACTGACTCGATGGATGTGAGTCTGAGAAGGCTCCGGGAATTGGGTCTGGACAGGGAGACTTGGTGTGCTGTAGTCCACAGGGTCGCAGAGTCAGACATGACTGAGGGACTGAACGGAACTGATTTAATTTGAAAATAATTGATACCAAGAGCAAGGGCACATCTAGAGCAGTGCAGTATACACTCTTTCATTAGAAATCACTGAAGTCCAAATCAAATTAGTTTTAGCAAAAGTAGAAAATGTGTTAGAATACTGAGATTTCTTATAAAGTTGAAGGAAGAATCACTGGAACATGACAATAGTGAAAACCTCAGGATTTTGACATCAGAGTTGGCCTCCAGGATTCGCCATATTTTGTCCTCCATTTGTGCCATTTCATCGATGGGATTATTATAGCCAGGATATATCACATCTGAATCCCTACTATTTCCACATAGAAAAAAGCCGTAGGTTATCTCCAACTTGACCAAATTGTTAGCAACATGCTTGAGCCAATCACTACTGTTAAAAAAAAGAGATGGAACATTTAACCTCAACGCATGCATGTTCACTTATGCAAGAGATGTGTGTGTGTCAGTTGCTCACCCGTGTCTGACTCTATGTGACTCCATGGATTGTAGCCCATCAGGAGGGTTCTATTACAATCTGTTTTATTCAAGCTATTAATAAACGTAATCTAAGAATAGACATCCGCAATTTAAATAGGACTACTCTGCCAATTGAAGCGTCTCAGGTGACTCAGTGGGAAAGAATCTGCCTGCTAATGCAGGAGATGCAGATTCAACCCCTGGGTCGGGGAGATCCCCTGGAGAAGGAAATGGCAATTGCATTGGGTAGACAATACCATAATTGGCAGACTGTTGTTATTTAGTTGCTAAGTTGTGTCCGACTCTTTTGTAACCCATGGACTGTAGACTACCAGGCTGCTCTATCCATGGGATTTCCCAGGCAAGAATACTGAAGTGGATTGCCATTTCCTTCTCCAGGGGATCTTCCTGACCCAGGGGTTGAATCTACATCTTCTGCATTAGCAGGCAGATTCTTTCCCACTGAGTCACCTGAGATGCTTCAATTGGCAGAGTAGTCCTATTTAAATTGAGGATATCTATTCTTAGATTATGTTTATTAATAGCTTGAATAAAACTATTTTTAAATATGATGACTAATTTTTTGTTGAAAATGTGGAGGTTTAATTTTTAATGGGGTACATGTAGCTTTTCTCCTTTGCATTCAAAACTGGGAAAGTTGGTATAAGCTTTTTTATAATGTATGTCGAAATGATCATTGTCAAATCACAATATCCTTATTTGCCTTTTTGGCTCCATCTCTTTTTGCAAAGAGAATCTTGTTCATGTTAAGATAGATCGCTTCTTGAGGCTCTAATTATGTACAAAAGAACACACAGCTGTGAATTCATCATTGTTATTGAAACTTCCATGTATTACTTTATAAGTGCACACTTACAGGGTTAGCTGCCTCACAGACAAAATAATTGTCAGTAATCTTGAATTCGATTATGTTTGCCACTGGCAAGGATAAATTTGTAGGTGACTTAGAGATATGTAGATATAGATAAATTTAAGTTCATTTGTGAATGATGGTGATAATTCCAGAGTCTTATACATACATCATTGATCAGAAGAAACCCTTGGTAACAGATTTAGCTTAGGAATGCCCATGAAGATTTTATAAGGAATTCAAAGTATAAAAAAATAATGCTGAAGAATTAAGCAAAAGAAAAAAATGTTTATCTGGAAATAATGTACTTTATTTTTCTTTTAAAAGATAATTAATAATTTCAAATTTCCCACAACTGAAATTCATTTCATATGGACAGAATTTGGAAGACTTTTCACTGCTCTATACAAATTATCATAAAAAAAATATGGTCTCTGCTTTTTAAAAAAAATTCATAACATTACTTTAAATAATAGTTGCAATTATTAAATAAATCAATTAAGGGAGAAAAGGTAAATAAATCAATGTTATTTAACAGTTCCTATATGCCACGCATTCTGTCAGATACTTAGATTTCTTATTTTAACCTCTCATGTGTCTGAAAAGTATATAATCATTTCCCTTTAAAGAACATAGGAATTAAGATTCCAGAGATTAAGCAATTAATTGAAGGAATACACCTATTAATAACCAATATTCAAATCTTATCTGCAAATTCTCTGTTCATTTATTGAACCAATATTTACTGAGTATCAATAAGAGATAGAAGTACAACAGGAAAATCAACAAAAGACTGAACCACTTCCTAGTGGAGTTTAACTGATAATGCCATGAATAGGGCCTTAGCTGTGATGTCTGTCCAGTGTGGACACACACCACCCAGTGTGTCTGGTCCTTTATAGATTAGCCTCTTGATTTTCTTTGGATTTTTTCTGAAATGGAGAAAGCCTATTCCTATGTCTTATCCTGCAGTTCTATCTCACTTTATTGATCTCTGCCCTAAGCCCCAGTAAGAAGTGAGAATGAAAATCATCAACCACCTATTTGGTCAAACCAAATTATATTCCTGTTTAGTATCTGATTCTTGATTTTGTTTTGTTTGTTTGGTTTTTTTTTTTTTTTTTGGTCCTAATCACTATTTCAGTGAATTCTATTAGAGTAATTTTAGCTATGATGAGTATATAAATCATGTTTAATTTCATAGATTAAACCTAAGAGGCATTTAATCTATTTTAAGAAGAGGCTGACCTTTCCTAAGGCAAACTGTGAGAAGAGGCCCTTTTAATTCTAGTGTAGAGTTTTCCCTTAATTTTAATGAAATCATACAGATGTGACCAAACCTCTGAACAGAAAATGGATGTGGATGAAATCTGAGATTGTTGGCCAATTCTGCCTTGGGGAGGAGGAAATCTTTCCTAGTGACAAATCTTAATGACTGAGCAGGTTTCTGACCACGGAGAGGGGTTAAGGGCATTCAGGTCCAGATGCTGAGGAGAGCCAGAGGCTCTGAACACTGAGGCTCAGAGTGGGGCCGGGGCGGGGGGTGCCAAATTGACTGATTTGAGGAACTAAATTTAGAGAGGTTAAATTCACTTGTTATAACCCAGTTTTTTATTGAAATTTAATGTTTTTTTTCTAATAAAGCTTTCCTTCTTATGTTTTAAAAAGTATTTTAATGTATTCTATTCAATAGTGCCGTATTTTAATAGAAATATAGTGCTTTTATTACCTGTTACCTGTCTCAGGTACCTTCCCGAGAAACATGTATGTCTCCTGAGAAACCACTATGAGGGTCAACAAGCAGCAGTTAGAACTGAACATGAACAGTGGACTGGTTCAAAACTGGAAAAGGAGTCCATCAAGGCTGTATATTGTCACCATGCTTACTTAACTTTTATGTAGAGTACAGAATGCAAAATGCCATGTTAAATGAATCCAAGCTGAAAAAGTGAAGAGGAGCTCAAGAGCCTCTTGATAAGGGTGAAAGATGAGAATGAAAAAGCTGGCTTAAAATTCAACATTCAAAAATCTAAGATCATAGCATCTGACGCCATCATTTACAGCAATTAGAAGGGGAAAAAGTGGAAGCAGTGACAGATTTTGTATTTTTGGGCTCCAAAATCATTGTGGTGGTGACAGCGGCCATGACATTAAAAGATGCTTGCTGCTTGGAAGGAAAGGTGTGACAATCTAGACAGCACATTAAAAAGCAGAGACATCACTTTGCCGACAAAAGTCCGTACAGTCAAAGCTGTGGTTTTTCCATTAGTCATGTACCGATGTGAGTGTTAGACAATAGAGAAGGCTGAGTGCTGAAGAATTGTTGCTTTCAAATTGTGGCGATGCAAAAGACTCTTGAGAGTTGCTTGGACAGCAAGGAGATCAAATCAGTCAATCCTAAAGGAAATCAACCCTGAATATTCATTGGAAGGACAAGTACTGAAGCTGAAATTCCAATCCTTTGACCATTTGATGTGAAGAACTGACTCATTGGAAAAGACCCCAATGTTGGAAAGATTGAGGGAAAGAGGCGAGCAGACAACAGAGGATAAGGTGGTTAGATAGCATCACTGACTCAACAGACATGAGCTTTTAAAAATTATTATTTTAATTGGAGGATAATTGCTTTATAATATTGTGATGGTTTTTGCCATACATAGACATGAATCAGCCACAGGTAAACTTGGGTCCCCCCATTCTGAACTCCCTCCCACCTCCCTCCTCACCATATCCCTCTGGGCTGTCCCACAGCACTGGCTTTAGCTGGAATACTTCATGCATCAAACTTGCATTAGTCATCTATTTTACATATGGTGATATACATGTTTTAATGCTATTCTCTAAAATCATCCCACCTTTGCTTTCTCTCACAGAATCCAAAAGTCTGTTCTTTACATCTGTGTCTCTTTTGCTGCCCTGCATATAAGATCGTCATTACTGTCATTCTAAGTCGCATATATGTGTTAATATATAGTATTTGTGTTTCTGACTTACTTCACTCTGTGTAATAGGCTCCAGTTTCATCCACCTCTTTAGAACTAACTCAAATGTGCTTCTTTTTATAGCTGAATAATATGCCATTGTGTATATGTACCACAACTTCCTTATCCATTCATCTGCTGATGGACATCTAGTTGTCTTCCATGTCCTAGCTTTTGTAAATAGCCCTGCAATGGACATTGGGGTCATGTGTCTCTTTAAATTCTGGTTTCCTCAGGGTGTATGCATAGCAATGGTATTGCTGGGTTGTATGGCTGTTCTAGTCCCAATTTTTCAAGGAATCTCCACACTCTTTTCCATAGTGGCTGTACTAGCTTGCACTCCCACCAACAGTGTAAGAGGGCTCCCTTTTCTTCACACCCTCTCCAACATTATTGTTTGTAGACTATTTGGTGACGGCCATTCTGACCAGCATGAGAAGATACCTCATTGTGGTTTTGATTCGCATTTCTCTAGTAATGAGTGGTATTGAATATCTTTTCATGTGTTTATTAGCCATCTGTATGTCTTCTTTGGAGAAATGTCTGTTTAGTCCTTTTGCCCACTTTTTGATGGGGTTGTTCATTTTTCTGGTATTGAGCTCTATGTGCTGCTTGTATATTTTGGAGATTAATCCTTTTCAGTTGTTTCACTTGTTATTATTTTCTCCTATTCTGAAGGTTGTCTTTTCACCTTGTTTATCGTTTCCTTCATTGTGAAGAATTATTTAAGTTTAATTATGTCCCTTTTGTTTATTTTTGTTTTTAGTCCCATTACTCTAGGAGGTGGGTCATAGAGGATCTTGCCATGATTTATGTAGGAGAGTGTTTTGCCTATGTTTTCCTCGAAGAGTTTTATAGCTTCTGGTCTTACATTTAGATCTTTAATCCATTTTGAGTTTATTTTTGTGTATGATGTTAGAAAGTGTTCTAATTTCATTCTTTTGTGTGTGGTTGATCAGTTTTCTCAGCATCACTTGTTGAAGAGACTGTCTTTTCTCCATTGTATATTTTTGCCTCCTTTGTCAAAGATAATGTGCATGGACATAAATTTGAGCAAAGTCTGGGAGATAGTGGAGGATAGCTGAGCCTGTTGTATTGCAGTCCACGGTATCACAAAGAGTTGGACATGACTTAGTGACTGAACAACAGCAACAACAAATGCTTTTATTTGGCTTCTTTAATGAGTTTGTTTTGAAACAATTCTGTATGGTACCAGATTTGATGATTATTGATCCCATTTCTTTGGGTAACTCTGCCAACAAGGGACAAGTTCCATTTTATTCCAATTTGTGTTGCTGTATATATTCATAGAGCAACCTGGAGAGTGGGTGTGTGCTCGGTCACTCAGTTGTATCGACTCAGTGACCCTTTGGATTGTAGCTTACCAGGCTCTTCTGTTCACGGGATTTTTCAGGCAAGAATACTGGAGCAGTTTGCCATTTCCTCCTCCAGGTAATCTTTCTGACCCAGGGATCACCAGCTAATATGGCATTATCATATTTGTCACGAGAATCAGCTGCACCCTCTGGTGTCTCTGCTGTGTCATTATTTGCTGAATACTTTAAACTTGAAGATGACTTCCTGTGCTTTTTGTCAAAGGAAATATCAAGAAGTTGAAGATGGAGCTGCAACAACTGTAGGTGGTTTTGTGCAACACTTTTTCAGGTAAACGTGCCTATATTTTTAAAAATTGTAATAAACACATAATGAAATCTACCCTCTTAACAATATTATTAACTATAATCACAGTGTCATACAGCAGAGCTTTAGAACTTTTTCAGTTTGAATGACTGAAACTCTATGTCCACAGAATAGCAACTTGTCAGCCCTCAAGCAACCACTTGAAATGTAATTCTATTTTCTTCTGTGGGTTCCACCATTTTACAAACTTTATGTAAGTGGACTCATGACACTATCCTTGCCTATTTTTAATCAGGTTATTTTTTAACTTTTAAAATTATTTTATTGAAGTATTGTTGATGCACAATATTATTTAAGTTACAGATATGTAATATAGTAATTCACAATTTTAAAATGTTGTACTCAATTTATAGTTATTATAAAATATTGGCTATATTTCCTGTGTTTTATAATATATCCTTGTATATATCTTTTGTCCCCTTCTCTTGTGATTTGATGATTATCTTCAGTGTTATGTTTGGTTTACTTTGGGCATGTGCGTGTGTATCTATTATAGATTTTTGGTTTATGGTTACCTTGAGGTTTCTATACAGCAATATATGTCTATTTCTCTATATCTATTTATCTACATGATAGTTTTAAGTTGCTGATCTCTTCATTTCAAATGCATTTTAAAAACCCTGCATTTGTACTCTCCTCTCCTCATGATTACTGCTTTCATTATCATATTTTACATCTAATTGTTCTGTATACCCTTTAACTGATTATTGTAGATAGAGAATGCTTTTTACTACTTTTTTTCTGGAACATATTTTTCTGCTACCTCATTTTGCCTTAATTTTTATTTATATTTTTATGTATGTAGTAGGTTAGTCATGTTTCTCAACCTTGAAGGCTTTATGTAGCAGACCTCTATGCATCTCAGCAGTACAGTCTCCTCTCATGACCTAAGCTATAAGCTCTAATGGTACCCCCTAATAAGGTTGTGTGGATCCTTCTGTTGTGACAGGCATACTGTGTGGGCAGCCTGCTAGACTTCATTGGCCCCTAGCCTGTTCATTTCCAAACCCTCCTTGGGTGGCTGCTAGTTAGTGGGGCCTGGTGTCGAGATGGCTAACTGCGGAACCCCAGGGGTCCCTGTCTCAATGGTGAGTGGAGTCAGGATCCAGAAGATGCTGAAGATGTTGCCCACCCACCGGTAGGTGAAGCCAAGTTTTGTGGGTAGTGCTTGAATACTGGCAGGCAGAGCTGGGTCTTAGAGTCTGATTGTTGGGCCTAGGGATCCAAAAACTGATGTCAGATTGCTGGTGGGGGAAGGCAGTTTTTTACATAGTTGGGTATGGAGTTTGGAGTGTTCTGAAGATTATGTTGGGCTGCTAAGGGGGCAGTTCTGGGGCCCACTAGTCCCAGGGTAGGGTCAGGCCTGCTTATAGGTGGGCTGGGTCCACAGACTTTGAAACTGTGATTTTCTTGCATTGAGTACCTGGACTGTGGCTGGGGAGATTGGTCTAGAGGCTGTGCAGGCTTCCTGGAAGGCAAGGCTAGTCCCTGCCTACTAGCAGGTGGAGCTGGGTCCTGGCCCTCTGCTGGGCAGGGCCATGTCTAGAGGCAGCTGTGGGCTCAGGAAATCTTTAGGTAACCTGTCTGCTGATGGGTGAGGCTGTATCTTTGCCCAGTTAGTTGATTGGCTTGAGGTGTCATAGTACTGGTGCCTATAGTTTTGGGTAAGGTCAAGCCTTAATGACAGTGAGCTTGAGGAATGGCCCCATGATGGCATCTGCCCATGGAAGAGCTCATTCAGGAGAAAGCTCCCAAATATAGCTGCCGCCAGTCTCCACGTCCCTAGAGGGAGTTGCAGCTGCTTCTGCCTTTCCTGGAGAAGCACCAAGACCAGCAGGTAGGTAAGGCCCAGGCTCCTATTGAATTACTGCTTTTGCTGGGTCCTGGTCCTCATGAGATTTTGTGTGTGTCCTTTAAGAGTGAAGTTTGCACTTCACCCAGTCCTTTGGAATTCCCCAAATTAAGCCTAGCTGGCCTTCAAAGTCAGATGCTTTTGAGGTTTATCTTCTCTGGGCAGGACCCCCAGGCTGAGGAGACTGACATGAGGCTCAGAACTGTCCGGTGGCAGAACCTCTGCAATATAATTACTCTCTAGTTTGTGGGTCACCCACTGGGGGGTATGGGAGTTGATTATATTACTAGTCTGTCCCTCCTACCTCTATTGAGAGTTGTATTTCCTTTTTTATGTCTTTATTTGTAGATCTTTACTGAAGATAGATGGTTTACAATAATTTTCTCCCATCCCATAGGTTGCTTTCTACTCTGTTGATTTTTCCTTTGCTGTGTACAAGCATTTAATTTGGTATTCTCCCGCTTATGTATTTTTGCTTTTGTTTCCAGTGCTTTTGGTGGTATCCAAGAAATTGTTGCCCGGATATAGATCTTTCAGTATTTTTCTTCTCCTAGTCTTACAGTTTCAGGTCTTGTGTTTAAGCCTTTAATCTATCTTGAGTAGTATAAGACAGGGGTCCAATTTCGTTCTTTTGCCTATGGATGTCTAGTTTTCTGAGTATCATTTATTGAAGAGAATATTATTTCTTCATTGTATAGCTCTTCTGGCTATAGCAAGCTACCCCCATCTCATGTTAGTTCTCAATGGCCCCAAGGTTTCCAAACTATGCTAGGTGTACCAGTGCTCTGAATATGCTGCTAGTGCTATGGAGGTGGAAAGAAACAAGTCCCTTAGGTAGCCTGTCAAAAAGCTAAAATATTGGATGCAAGTTCCTCCTTTATTTTCCCCTCTGAATAAGAAGTGGGGAGAATCCTCTCCTGGTGCTAAGCTATGGTAAGTTTGGGAAAGGTCTGTATGGGAAGAGAGGAAATTAGCCAAGATAGTGTGTTCAGGCTCTCTTGCTCCACATTTTGTAAATAATGACCATGTAACAGCTGAGCTCATTTATAGCACTGCACATGCGCATCACAAGGTTCTCTCTTGATCACAGGTTTGTGTGTGGTACACTTGTATAAATGGGCTTCCACGGTGGCTCAGCAGTAGAGTCCGCTTGCAATGCAAGAGACGTGGGAGATGTGGGTTCGATCCCTGGGTGGGGAAGATCCCCTGAAGGAAGAAATGGCAACCCACTCCAGTATTCTGGCATGGAAATGCTCATGGACACAAGAGGCTGGTGGGCTACAGTCCATGGGGTCTTAGAGTAGAAGAAGACTGGGCAACTGAGCACAACACACCCGTGTCAGCTTCACCCGGAGAAGCCCTGAAGGGATGTATGCGATTATGTTGTGTTATGTTTTGTCTGCTGCAACTGCCATGCCAGCCATGAGAGAATAAATGTGTCTGCAGTTCCTATGGCTCCTCCCAACTTCTTCCAGCCTCTCAGCTCAAGCCTTGCCTACTCTGGGTTCAGTGACCAGCGCACACAGTGAGATATAGTGAGACAATTGGCGTCACAAACAGGATCAGCAATATAATTGGCATAATCGGCAGGGTACCCAGCAGGTAGAAAAGCCTGAGGCTCCATTGGATGGAGAAAGTCAGTGGCCACCATACAGCATGGTGGTAACATGTGGCCACGGTCCTCTCAGGGTGGACTCCAGTGGAAGGCTGGAAGGCAGTGGACAGGTCACCAGATAGCATTGAAAAACTGTTATAGGTGGTGAGTTCCCATTTGCTGAACAAGGTGGCATAGACTGCTGCTGGCACCATGGGGTGGATTTTCCTGACTGCCCTGAAGGCAAATATGGCTAGTGCTCTCCGTGATGCCACACCAGCGTGTAATGTGCAGAGGCGCTTGGAAGAACTAGAGCAATGAATATTGACATTAGAGCAAGAACCCCATGGCCCTGAAGAAGCCGGCATCTCTGACACTGAGGTGGTAAGTGACAGTGAACATGAACATTATGAGACTGTGTCTACCTGCTTGGCAGCAAGGCCCATCGTACAGAAGAAAGTGAAAAATGAGCAGCCTATGGCAGAGGTGGGGGCATCCTCAAGGAGCCCCCAATGTGACTGAGTTCATGGTGTATCAACCATATACTCAGGAGGAGTTGGTTGACTTGAGTAGGCAGTTTCAGCCAATGCAAGGGGAAACTTTGGCAGCTTGGCTTTTGTGACTCTGGGACACAGTGTTGGGCCCAGCATCTGTGGGGGTTTTGCAGGTCCTTACTGAGAGAAGCAGACGGATGGCACGTGAGACACCACTTTGAAAGTATGAAGACCCCAAAGGGGACCTAAGCTGGCAGGGGTCCCATCCAGGTTATGCAGATGCAAATACGGGCTGATTTGTGTGAAGGTATTCTGCAAAGACTGTGTCCTATATTGAACATAGTACTGTAAGGCTGTGTTCTGTGATATAGATTTAATAGAACAGTGTACCGTAAAGGCTGTGTCCTGTTACATAGGCTTAGAACAATATACTATAAAGGCTCTGTCCTGTGATGTAGGTTTAGTAGAACAGCATATAAAGGCTGTGTCTTATGATGTGCTACTAACCTCTGATTCTCTTGCAGATTTAGAACAGTGTGAAAGCATTTGGAATCTTGTGAGTGGGCTGCAAATGCCACAAAAATCCCCTCCTTGGAGGGGTGAGCCCGGCACCTGTGGGGGGGTTTGCAAGATTCTTAATGAAAAACTCCACGGAGGAGGAGTTGCCTCTCTGGCCTTCCTGCAATTTCACAAGGACAGATGGTCGACTGGGCTTGACCATCGAAGATAAAGGTACTCCACGTGCAGTGGGTGGCTCTTCTAGCCCCATAAGGGCAAGGAGTACAACATGAGTTTCAGGTGATACCTGGCATTGGGTTTTGCTGTGTTTTGGGATTATAACTGCTGTTGTAGCTACTGCTGTTGCAAAACATAAATCCAAGGATCAGTGCTACTTGCCAAGGGAACATTGTAGAAGATGGACTATGCAGAATGTGAGGTGAGAGACCATGAAGGGGTGGAGTGTGGGGAGAGAGGAAATTAGCCAAGACAGTGTGTTCAGGCTCTCTTGCTCCACGTTTTGTAAATAATGACTATGTAACAGTTGAAAGCATTCATAGCAGTGTGCATGAACATCACGTATGTGCTTGATCATAGGTTTGTGTGTGGTAGACCTGTATAAGCTTCACCTGGAAAAGCCCTGAGGGTTGTGTGCAGTGATGTTGTGTTATGTTATGTCTGCTGCTACGCTGTTGCACCAGCAAGGAGAGAATAAATGTGTCTGCAGTTCCTATGGCTCCTTGCATCTTCTTCTAGCCTTTTAGCTGGAGCCTTGCCTACCCTGGGTTCGGTGAACAATGCGGACAGTGTGAACAGCAAGACAATTGGAGCTCTGAGCAGGATGAACAGCGAGAAAGTTGGTGTCACGAACAGGATCAGCAACATAGGCTGGTATCGGTGAGGTGCAATTCCTCTTCTTACCTGTTTCAATCGGAGTGTTCTAGATTTTTGCTCCTGTGGGATATTACAACTTCTTAACTGGATTCTAGAGATCTCATAAGATGTTTTGGCAGGTCTATCTTTGGTAAATCAGTCGTTTCAGGAGGAAACAAAGGTTGAGACTTTCTATTCTCCTGTCTTGCTGATATCTGTTTTTAAGTTTATATTACCTAGGAAATTCTATTACAATGTTAAACAGGGTTTTACTTCATGTGGCCATTAAGTTACTATCAAATAACTGCCAACCTCTTTAAAATATTTCTGAATAGACTATTTAAAATTTAGTTAATAAGATATTTAGACTTCCAGTATTAATGTAAGATAGGAAGTCTTTCTTATCAAGTGTACTGAATAAGTACAGGACTGTGAAACAAACTATCTGAATTTGAATCTTAGCTTTTCAAATCTGGACTAGTTTCTTAACCTGTTTCCTAGAGTTTACTTGTAAAATGAGGATGGTGAAACTACTTACCTTATATGGTCTTAGGGATATTCCATACATATACAATATCAATATATGTAAAAATTTATAGTACATAGTATATAATAAATGCTATGAGTTCATTATGGTTATTATCAGAATTTTATTAAATAAATTTTAATAAAAGATGTCATTATCTTCTGTTTTGAGGCAACAAAGTCAGTTCGGAATCTCACATGTTTTGTTAGAGAAAATCTTTCTATAATTTATGAAAATATTTAAATAAATTTACATGAACAAATGAAACATAATAAAAGAAGTGCAAGATAATAGTGAGGCAGTTTTAAAAGATGAAAACCTTAATCATTTGGAGATAGAAAATTATAATTGACATTTAACAAAATTCAGTTTGTTTGATAAATCAGCAATGAAGACTACAGAAAGAAAGCAATAATCACTGGTTTAGAAGCATGGATAAAGATTTGTTAGACTCTGTAGTTTTTTGAATGTTGAGTTTTAATCCTCTTCTTTCACTCTCTGATCTATATTTCACCACCCACCCTCCTAGATTTTATGAGGACAAGGGGATGACAGAAGATGAGATGGTTGGATGGCATCACAGACTTGATGGACATGAGTTTGAACGAGCTTGAGAGCTGGTGATGGGAAGGGAAACCTAGCTTGCTGCAGTTCCTGGTGTCTCAAAGAGTCAGACGGGACTGAGGAACTGAACTGAACTGAACTGAACTGAGATTAGAAATGAAGTAAAACTCTCGTTGTTTGTAGACGATATATTACTATACATAGAAAACCCTGAAGATTCCTCCAGGACTACTAGAGTTAATCAATGAATTTAATAAAGATGCAGGATATAAAATTAACACACAGAAATCTCTTGCATTCCTATACACTAACAATGAAAAATCAGAAAGAGAAGTTAAGGAAACAATCCCATTTACCACTGCAGTAAAAATGATAAAATACCTAGGCATCCCCCTAAATAAAGGGACAAAAGATCTGCATGCTGAAAACTATAAGACACTGATGAAAGAAATCAAAGATGATAAAAATAGATGGAGAGATATACATGTTCTTGAATTTGGAGAATCAATATTGTGGGGAAAAAAAGCATATTACCCAAAGTAGTCTACAGATTCAGTGCAATCCCTATCAAACTACCAATGGTATTTTTTTCAGTACTAGGCCAAAATTTTTTGCAATTTCTGTGGAAAAAACCCAGAATAGCCAAAGTAATTTTGAGAATGGAAAAATTTTACTGACTTCAGACTATACAACAAAGCTACAGTCCTCAAGACGGTGTGGTACTGACACAAAAAAAGAAATATAGACCAATGGAACAAGATAGAAAGCCCAGAGATAAATCCACATACTTATGAATACCTTCTCTTTGACAAAGGAGGCAAGAATAAAATACAATGGAGAAAAGACAGGGTCTTCAACATGGGATGCTGAGAAAACTGGGCAACTACATTTAAAAGCATGGAACTAGAACACTTCCTAACACCATACACAAAAATAAGCTCAAAGTGGATTAAAGACCTAAATGTAAGTTTGGAAACTATGAACCTCTTAGCAGAAAACATAAGCAGTACACTCTTTGACATACATCACAGCAAGATTCTCTTTGACCCTTCTCCTAGAGTAATGGAAATGAAAACAAAAATAAACCAATGGGATTTAATTAAACTTAATTGCACAGTAAAGGAAACAATAAACAAGATTAAAAAGAACCCTCAGAATGGGAGAAAATACTAGTAAATAAAACAAATGACAAAGGATTGTTCGCCTTTGTCCTTTGAAAAACAAATAGCCCATTAAAAAGTGAGCAGAAGACTTAAATAGAAATTACTACAAAGATGACAAACAGATGGATAATAAACATGAAAAGATGTTCGACATCATTCATTGTTTGTTGTTGTTGTTCAGTCGCTCACTCGGGTCTGACTCTGTGCTTCCCTGTCCTTCACCATCTCCCGGAGCTTGCTCTTGTCCATTGAGTTGCTGATGCCACCCAGCCATCTCATCTTCTGTAGTCCCCTTTTCCTCCTGCCTTCAATCTTTCCCAGAATCAGGGTCTTTTCCAAGGAGTCAGCTCTTCGAATCAGGTGGCCAAAGTATTGGAGTTTCAGCTTCAGCATCAGTCTTTTCAATGAATAATCAGGACTGATCTCCTTTAAGATGGACTGGTTGGATCTCCTTGCAGTCCAAGGGACTCTCAAGAGTCTTCTCCAACACCACAGCTCAAAAGCACCAATTCTTCAGTACTCAGTTTTCTTTATGGTCCAACTCTCACATCTATACATGACTACTGGAAAAACCATAGCTTTGACTAGATGGACCTTTGTTAGCAAAGTAATGTCTCTGCTTTTTAAAATGTTGTCTAGGTTTGTCATAGCTTTTCTTCTAAGGAGCAATTGTCTTTTAATTTCATGGCTGCAGTCACCATCTGCAGTGATTTGGACAAGCAAACCAAAGCTTAGCTTTCTACCAACTGGATCTATTAATTAGCCTGCTTTTTAAATTTGCCTTTCAAAGCAGATTTTAAGTAAAAATATTTTTTAAAGTAGTGCCCCTACCCTGAAATGCTAAAGTGGGAGCCCCAAATAGACATTATTGAATAGATTAGCAGCAAAGTGCCAGTGACATTTTATAATCAGAGTTTGCCAGTGTTTTTGAAATTCAAAGTGGGAGAAGAGGGAAGGATTAGAAAACTCTAATTTAGCAACACGCCTTTGCCCATCTCTAATAAGCTGCTTCCTTTCTTGCCTGGGAGTTTTCTAGGAAATAAGCTGCCTGTGTCACAGTCAGGGCAACTTCAGTGGCTTTATTTTTTTGTCTCCTGCTTCAGTGAACAGGCCGTACACAAACCTGTGAAGCTAATCAATAATTTAATTTTGTTATCTAGACTGGGAAGTTTACCCCGTGAAACTAAACTAAATCCTTTAAAATGATCATATCATTAATCAGATCCAGACACTGCAGAACAACCAAGTGTATGGCCATGGGAAAATCAGGCTTAGAGAACATTCAGGGCTAAAGCAGGAAGAATACCTCTTGTTTCAATTTTTACAGGTGAGTTGCCAGGGAGGTGATTTAATAGTGTCTTCTTGCCCAGCTGTTGGAAGATATATTTTTATTTTTCTTTCTCTGAACCAAAGAGTTTCCCTGGTGACTCAGACAGTAAAGAATCCACCCCACAATGCAAGAGACCTGGGTTCCATCCCTGGGTTGGGATGATCCCCTGGAGAACAGAATGACTACCCATTCCAGTATTCTTGCCTGGAGAATTCCTTGGTCAGTGGAGTCTGGCAGGCTATAGTCCATGGGGTTGCAAAGATATATTTTTACTATTCTTTCTCTGAACAAAAGTTACCACTGGGTTTAACAGTGCAGCATCACATACTATATATAGTAATACCTTTTGTGAATGGATGGGAAAATGATGCTACCCAAAGTGGAGAGAGCCATCCAGAAGGACTTCGTATTTTTGGTCACTATTTAATCATTTTCTAAAATTAAGCAAGATAATTAAAACTTAGATATGATTAATCATTCAGTCCATACAAAGACATAAAGTAAGATTCCTATATGAGTGGATGTTAAAAGATATATTTTCATCAAATCACTCTGGGGAATTTACTCAGAGGGAATGGGCTGGGGTCCCACCTCTGCCTTTTACTGGTAGCAGGAACTTGGCTCTGTCTCTTAATCCTTGTTGGGTTTAGACTTCCCATATGCAGACAGGGATAATGATACCAGGCCTGCCTAGTGACAACTTTCTGTGAGCAACTCCTAAGAAAATAAATTTAAAAATCTTCTGGAAAGCACTGGGATACCACTGAGACAATATGAGACAATAGTACTAATAATTTTATACTTTTGCCTTAAAACTTGACAGCTAAAAGTGTGTTAATTCTGTTTCAGATAAGCTGTTTTCCTTTGCAGTGTAAGCTGGTTGATCTGCTAGTTACTTTAGCTGAAACTGAACATAGATGTTTGTAAGAAATTGATTCTCTAATCCAAATGTCTTCCATCATTTGTCAGTTGATTTCATAAGCTTCACAGAGTTGGGGAATATTTAATAATAAAATTCTGATATTGGTAGGGGTTGAGTTCTTTGGTTACATCATATTTTAGTTGGAAAAATCTTGATTATTTGCATATGATATTTTTTACAGACAATTTTCTGGCTCAGAGGAAATTGCAAACTTATTTTTTATCTTCTACCCGAATTCTGGTCCTCTTTTGGTTTGACTCTAGCAGTTTGAACTTGTGATGCTATAGTTTACATTATATGGTGAGAAAGCAATCAGCCTTGTGTTATCTGCTCTGTCCAGTTCTAACAAATGTGTAGTGTTGCATCAAGCTTCTCTATAATTTTGGTTTCCTGTGACTAACCAAAACCATTACTGTAGCTAATTTTAAAACATTTCTCCTAATTAGCTTTTTATAGCTCCCTCCTACATTTGTTACTAAGAAAAAATTTAGGCGAATATCATAACAGCAGCTTCCCGGATAGCACTAGTGGTAAAGAACTTGCCAGCCAATACAGGAGATATAAGAGAGGCAGGTTCAATCCCTGGATCAGGAAGATCCTCTGAAGGAGGAAATAGCAATCCACTGCAGTACTATTGCCTGCAGAATCCCATGGACAGAGGAGCCTGAGGAGATATAGTCTATAGGGTTGCAAAGAATTGGACCCAACTGAAGTGACTTAGCACGCATCATAACATCTTGAGTCGTGAGTTATGCAACTCATTTGAAGTCCTTGAATTTCAAAGGAAACTTCAGAGTAAATGCATACGTACAATCCTTCCTGAAGCTTATCAGGCTAAACAAGTGAAAACCACTTACTCAGCTTTTGAGCTTTGCATTTCTTTTCCAAAGTCTATACACAGTTGGTACGAGGCTCTCTGTAGCCAATCATAGAGGAAAGAAGAGACTCCTATTCAGCCCCTTTACTGACTAAATGAGAGGTTGGAGCTCTGGAGAGATAATCTGGCTTGCTGTAAGTTACACAGCTGGCCCTGAGTACGGAGCTGGAGTCGGTATGCAGGTCTTCAGTACAGAGAAATGCCTTTTCCACTGCTCCACTACTTCATGGGGTCTATCTAAATTCTTTACTGCTTCATGTGCCTTTCTACAAGAAAGCTAAGAAATGCAAGAATTTTGCCTGTTTGAATACTTTATTTCCTGACAATGTCTATTTGACTACTATGGGAATGTTGATCAGTGGAGATGCAACTGAATTTTACAGCTTCCCGCTGTAAAATATAGGCTTTCTTTGAAGTACAAACACAAATGGGAAAAGACAATCAAAACTTTTAAATTGTTATCAAATCAAATTATAGGAAAAGAAACTTTCCCACCTCAATGAACAACTATTCAGAGAAGCATCAACTTGAAAATACATTTGTTGATATATGAAAAGCAAATTAATTCTTCCTGCTTCTCAGAACTGATTTCTTTAACCTCTATAAGTACATCTAATTGACTTTGGGTAAAATCAATAATCTGATTATTTGTTTATTTATTTATTTATTATTACTAATTACAGTCTGTACTGTTGTGATAGCACATATCAAAATAATATTACCTAAGTCCAATTTCAACCCCAGAACATGTTATCACACGGGATGAGGAAGATGGAGGCTGAATCACAAAGCCTAATTCACATATTGATTATGAATCAAATTTCTTTATTTGCTAGCAAAACAGAGCTCTCTGCTTGTTTTCCTCAGTGAATTTACACAGAAGGCAAACTCCCTCTGCTTTTCCACACCAAGGAAAACAAATGATACTGCAATTGGAAGGAAATTGGTACCAATTAAGACAATTGTGCAGCTGTGAAAGAGGGCATGTTTGTGCGTAGACTACTGCCAAGATGGTATGCTTAATAATGGCAAGTCTGACAATATGATGTATAAATCAGGCGTATAATTTCCCACAAAGTTTTAACTTATTTACCAAATGGTACTATTTTTATTCTGGCTCACAAATTGAAACAGATTTGTGTAAATTATTTAAAACACATGATGTGTTCATGGTGTTGTCATATTTTTCCACTTTTATTCTCCATTCTGTCATTTTTTTTTCCTCAGAGAATTCTGTACATGTTAAAATAGATCACTTGTTGAGTTGTTAATTATGTATAAGAAAAGACCCAACTGTGAATAGATTGGCATCATCAAGGGTTTTACAGTTTTAGTCTTTAATGTTTTCTTATATGTGGTAGTATTCAGAGCTAAGTGGACACAAAATAATATCAGTCGCACATCCTGCATTTTCAGATATTTTGTAGATGGATTTGTGGGCAACTTCCAGACATACAAGAGAAAGGATTCCAAATATAGAACATATATGTATATAATTAAATGTTTCTGTTGTTTAGTTGCTCAGTTGTGTTAGACTGTTTGCAACCCCATGGGCTGCAGCACACCAGGTCTCCCTGTCCTTTACCATCTCCCAGAGCCTGCTCCAACTGAAGTATTTCTGATTAAATAGTCATATATATATATGTATATATACATATATATATGTATAATTAAATACATTTATATGATTAAATACTCATATTGCATAGAAGCATAGTACAAGCTAGTTTTTTTTAAGTAAGCATGATGGCATTAAGATAAAGTAACTGTCTTCTCTGATTGTTAACATTTTTGTACATGAGAAAGAATTCAGGCTTCAAATGAATTTTTAAAAGTGATCTTACTGGACCTAAGGAAGGAAATTGGGAGGATCATAAAGTATAAGACAGAAAGCACTTTCAAAGTAGAAAATGTTTCAAAGTTTTCTAAAAGGATGGAAAGTAGCTTACAATGTCACCTTTGAGAAGTTCATTTTAAGTCAGATTACAATTGCGCTGAAGGCATTCCTCTCTGTTGAAAGTGAAATAAAAATAAGACTGTGTGCTTTCGGACATAAGTGGCTTTACTCTCCCATCTTTAATAACTGAAAAAAAACAAAATATATGAAACATTTTGCAGGCAGTGGAAAGCAGGCAGTTCAGGACAGTAATCCTTGAGACAGGAAACAAAGGAGGTAAGTTTTAGGAGTACTCCAGAATTGACTTAAAAAATGCACAACTTGAAAGTTGTGAGTTAAGTTTTATTTGGGGCAAAATGGGAACTGTAGCCTGGGAGGTAACAATTCAGATAGTTCTGAGAAACTGCTCTAAAGAGATGGGGGGGAGGACATCTGTGTGATTTTGATGAAGGAAGAATACATGCAATCACAGCGCATATTCCAGAAGGTTTCTACTAGTTTCATGAAACTTTCTTCTAGTCACAAGGAGCAGTTGTCACCATAGAGGATATAAAAAGATACAAGAGTTGGACTCATAACATCCTCTCTTGAAAATATGTAACTATCTGAAGACCTGTCCTGAGGTTTTCCTCCAAGCACAGAGTGCCTCATTCTGCTCTTCACCTTGAACTCCTTTCAAGGAGTGTTGAAAATGAGCAGCTGCAGCAGTACTTGTTTTAATCCTTGTAGAGGTATATGGCAAGTGCCAGTGGTGAATACCAGTTTGTAGTTAACATCAGCTCCTGCCAGGGCAGAGTTTCCAGGCCACGGCTCACAGAAGGACCTCAGACACAGCACAGCTGACTGCCCAACTCAGGAGACAGAGTTTGG
Organism: Odocoileus virginianus; assembly: GCF_023699985.2. NCBI lineage: Eukaryota > Metazoa > Chordata > Mammalia > Artiodactyla > Cervidae > Odocoileus > Odocoileus virginianus. Next base: position 38,745,093 of record NC_069697.1, read on the forward strand.
AACCCAGATGCCAAGGCAGCTAGAATTTGTAGGGCAGATAACCAGAGGAGAGAGCTGCTTTATACTTCCATGAAAGGAGCCTAAGATTGTCAAATAAATCAAATATCATTTTTTAAATTGAGTTCTAACCTATTAATCTAAAAATCTAATACACTAATGAGAGTGAAACAGTCCTGGCATAAGTCCTTTTGAAGGACCTACTATAATTTGATCTCAGGCCAACCTACAGGCAGGGAACACAGCCCCACCAACCAACAGAAAATTAGATTAAAGATTGACTGAGCATGGCCTCTCCCATGAGAGCAAGACCCATATTCCCCCACACCCAATCCCTCCCATCAGGGAGTTTCCACAAGCCTCTTATCCTTATCCCTCAGAGGGCAGACAGAATGAAAACCACAGTCACAGAAAACTAACCAAATTGATCACATGGATCACAGCCTTGCCTAACTCAATGAAATTATGAGCCATGCTGTGTAGGGCCACCCAATAAGGATGGTCATGGTGGAGAGTTCTGACAGCATGTGGTCCACTTGAGAAGGGAATGGGAAACCACTTCAATATTCTTGCCTTGAGAATCCCATGAAAAATATGAAAAGGCAAAAATACGTGACACTGAAAGATAAACTCTCCAGGTCAGTAGGTGCCCAATATGCTATTGGAGAATGGAGGAGAAATAACTCCAGAAAGAATAAAGAGATGAAGCCAAAGTGAAAAAAAACACATGTAAAGTCCAATGCTGTAAAGAACAATATTGCATAGGAACCTGGAATGTAGGTCCATGAATCAAGGTAAATTGGAAGTGGTTAAACAGGAGATGGCAAGAGTGAACATTGACATTTTCAGAATCAGTGAACTAAAAAGGACCAGAATGGGTGCATTTAATTCAGATGACCATTACATGTACTACTGTGAGAAAGAGTCCCTTAGAAGAAATGGAGTAGCCCTCACAGTCAACAAAAGAGCTTGAAATGCAGTACTTGGATGCTACCTCAAAAATGACAGAATGATCTCTGTTCATTTCCAAGCAAACCATTCAATATTCCTGTAATCCGAGTCTATGCCCCAACCTCTAATGCCAAAGAAGCTGAAGTCAAATTGTTCTATAATACCTTACAAGACCTTCTAGAACTAGCACCAAAAAAAAAAAAAATGTCCTTTTCATCATAGGGGACTGGAATGCAAAAGTAGGAAGTCAAGAAACACCTGGAGAAACAGGCAAGTTTGGCCTTGTAGTAGAAAATGAAGCAGGGCAAAGGATAACAGAGTTTTGCCAAGAGGATGCACTGGTCATAGCAAACACCCTCTTCCAACAACACAAGAGACTACTCTACACATGGACATCACCAGATGGTCAATACTGAAATCAAATTGATTATATTCATTGCAACCAAAGATGGAAAGTTCTACAGAGTCAGCAAAACAGGACCAGGAGCTGACTATGGCTCAGATCATGAACTCCTTATTGCCAAATTCAGACTTAAATTGAAGAAAGTAGGGAAACCCACTAGATATTCAGGTATGACCTATCAAATCCATTACAGTGGAAGTGACAAAGAGTTCAAGGGATTATATCTGATATATAGAGTGTCTGAATAATTATGGATGGAGGTTCATGACATTGTACAGGAGGCAGTGATCAAGATCATCCTCAAGAAAAAGAAATGTAAAAAGGAAAAATGGTTGCCTGAGGAGGCCTTTTAAAAGTTGAGAAAAGAGAAGCAAAAGGCAAAGGGGAAAATGAAGGATATATCCATCTGAGTGAAGAATTCCAAAAAATAGCAAGGAGAGATGGAAAGCCTTCCTAAGTGATCAAGGCAAAGAAATAGAGGAAAACAATAGAATGAGAAAGACTAGAGATCTCTTCAAGAAAAATAGAGATACCAAGGAAACATTTCATGCAAAAATGGGCACAGTAAAGGACAGAAACTGTATGTACCTAACAGAAGCAGAAGATATTAAGAGGAGGTGGCAAGAATACACAGAAGAGCTATACAAAAAAGATCTTAATGACCCAGATAACCACAATGGTGTGATCACTCACCTAGACCCAGATATCCTGGAATGTGAAGTCACGCGGGCCTTAGAAAGCATCACTACAAACAAAGCTTGTGAAGGTGATGGAATTCCAGTTGAGCTATTTCAAATCCTAAAAGATGATGCTGTGAAAGTGTTGCACGCAATATGTCAGCAAATTTGATAAACTCAACAGTGGCCACAGGGCTGGAAAAATTCAGCTTTCATCCCAATCTCAAAGAAAGGCAATATCAAAGAATGCTCAAACTACCACACAATTGCACTCATCTCACACGCTAGCAAAGTAATGCTCAAAATTCCTCAAGCCATCCTTCAACAGTACATGATCCATGAATTTCCAGATGTTCAAGCTGGATTTAGAAAAGGCAGAGGAATCAGAGATTAAATTGCCAACATGCATCAGATCATAGAAAAAGCAAGGGATCCAGAAAAAACGTTTACTTCTGCTTTATTGACTATGCCAAAGCCGTTGACTGTGTGGATCACAAGAAACTGTGGAAAATTTTTCAAGAGATGGGAATACCAGACCACCTGTCCTGCCTCCTGAGAAATCTGTATGATGGTCAAAATGCAATAGTTAGAACTGGACATGGAGCAACAGACTGGTTCCAAATTTGGAAAGGAGGATGTGAAGGCTGTAATTGTCACCTTGCTTATTTAACTTATATGCAGAGTACATCATGTGAAATGCCAGGCTGGATGAAGCACAAGCTGGAATCAAGATGATGGGAGGAATATCAATAGCCTCAAATATGCAATGACACCACCCTTATGGCAGAAAGCAAAGAGGAACTAAAGAGCCTCTTGATGAAAGTGAAAGAAAAGAGTGAAAAAGCTGGCTTAAAACTCAACTTTCAAAAAACCAGTATTATGGCATCCCGTCCCATCATTTCATGGCAAATAGATAGGGAAACAATGGACACAGGGACAGACTTTATTTGCTTGGGCTCCAAACTCACTGCAGATGGTGACTACAGCCATGAAATTAAAAGATGCTTGTTCCTTGGAAGAAACGCTATGACAAACCTAGACAGCTTATTAAAAAGCAGAGACATTACTTTACCGACAAAGCTCTATATAGTCAAAGTTGTGGTTTTTCCAGTAGTCATGTATGAATGTGAAAGTTGGACCATGAAGAAAACTGAGCACTGAAGAATTGATGCTTTTGAACTGTGCTGTTGGGAAAGACTTTTGAGAGTCCCATGGACATCAAGGAGTTCAGCCCATTCAATCTTAAAGGCAATCAATCCTGAATATTCATTGGAAGGATTGATGCTGAAGCTGAAGCTCCAATACCTTGGCCACCTGATCAGAAGAACTGACTCATTGGAAAAGACCATGAAGCTGGGAAGGATTGAATGCAGGATGAGAAGAGGATGACAGAGGATGAAAAGGTTGGATGGCAATCCCGACTTGCTGGACATGAGTTAGAAAAAGTTTCGGGAGTTGGTGATGGAAAGGGACACATTCTGCAGTCCATGGGGTCTCAAACGGTGGGACATGACTGAGCAACTGAATTGAACCAAATTCTAAAATACCCACATCTTTCAAATGCTCTTAAATGGTACAATTTCCAATCCATAATAGTTTATCCTAAAATCCAATTGCATCATAATCTTCAGCTGAACAGGGGTTATAATTTGTTGAATTCTTCACTCTCTTCTTCAACTCTTCAAACTTCAGCAAGAGGCAAGAGTGATCCTGGCTTTTGCTCTCCTGTTCCCTCCCTCCCCTCTCCTGTCACCCACCCCTCTAGATTTTCCTTACCCTTTCTCCATATTTTACAGTACAAAATCCCAACAGTTAGTATCTCTTAAAATTCTCTTTTGATGGAGGGGAAGATAAGTGGGCTAAGACAGATCTGAGCGGTACTGATAGAGCAGAGAGAGGGTAGGAAACATTTGCAGGTGAACAATTTCTTGTCCCTCTCCTACAAAGATAAACTGTCATATATATTTCTTATCCTTTTTTTTTTTTTTTTGCATTTAAATAAATGACCTTTTCAATGGGAGCAGTTGATAATATTTAAGACTGAATACTGTGGTTAAGCAATTAATCACATATCTCCATAGTCTTTCTTGGGATCAAATTGGTGGGAAGGAATTTTGGGGCAATTTTTGGGCTTCCCTTGTGGCTCAGCTGGTAAAGAATCTGCCTGCAATGAAGGAGACCTGGGTTTGATCCTTGGGTTTGGAAGATCGCCTGGAGAAGGGAAAGGCTACTCACTCCAGTATTCTGGCCTGGAGAATTCCATGGACTATATAGTCCACGGGGTCGCAAAGAGTCAGACACTACTGAGCGACTTTCACTTCTTGCAAAACCTAATGATATTGAATCTATTTGAGGGAAACAAATTTACAAGTTGGAGCAAAATTGCAAGGTCATGTTTTTCCTTGAATAATAGGTCATTTATATAAACCAGATTCCACACATATATACAAAAATGCCAGATGTCCTAGGCCTTATATAAAGATTCTTATCTGTACTGGGAAAAGTCATGAGACATTTAGGGGGAGAGGAAATCAATTGGAGCTAAATAGAGACAGGAGAAGAGAGATGCCAGCATAATCAGGAGTCACCATGTAGGAACTATTATCAGAATTCTCTGGTAATATTCCCAAATGAAAAGAAGAAAAAGAAAGGTGTGGCCCCATGTTGTAACCCCTCTGCCATAGACCCAATGCCATTTTTATGGTACAATAAATTCCTCCTCATTTTCATATCACATAATTATATTCCAATACTGAAGAATCCTTACAAGCCTGGGATAAAACCAATTTGATCATGGTGTGTGATCTTTTCAATGTTTTGTTGGCTTCTGTTTGCTAGAATTTTGTTGGGAATCTTTGCATTTATGTTCATCATGATATTGGCCTGTAACTTTCTTTTTATTAATTTTTTGTGTGTGATACCTTTATCTGGTTTTGGTAACAAGGTGTTAATGGCATGGTAGAATGAGTTTGGAAGTCTTCCTTCCCCTGTGAACTTTTGGAAGAGTTTCAGAAGGATATACATTAATTCTTCTCTAAATATTTGATAGAATTCAACTTTGAGGTCATCTGGCCCTGGGCTTCTGTTTTTTGACTTTTTTTTATTACAGTTTTGATTTCAGTGCTTATGAATGACTTGTTCATAGTTTCTATTTCTTCCTTTTTCAGTCTTGGAAGGTTAAACTTTACTAAGAATCTGTCCATTTGTTCCAGGTTGTCCATTTTATTGGCATATAACTGCTCATAATAGTCTCTTATGATCCTTTGTATTTCTGCATTGTCTGTTGTAACCACTCCTTTTTCATTCCTCATTTTGTTGATTTGATTCTTCTCCCTTTTTTCTTGATGAGTCTGGCTAATGGTTTGTCAATTTGTTCATCTTCTCAAAGAACCACCTTTCAATTTAATTAATCAATATTGTTTTCTTCATTTCTTTTTTCATTTATTTATTCTCTGATCTTTATGATTTCTTTCCTTCTTACTAATTTTAGTTTTTTTTGTTCTTTTTCCAGTTGTTTTAGGTGTAAAGTTAGGTTGCCTATTTGATGTTTTTTTGGTTTCACAAGGTAGGATTGTATTGCTATAAATTTCCCTCTTAAAACAGCTTTGTTGCATCCCCTATGTTTTGGGTCATCATATTTTCATTTTTTCCTAGGAATTCTTTGATTTCCCTTTTTATTTCTTCAGTAACCTGCTTGTTATTTAGAACTATATTGTTTAATCACCATGTGTTTTTGGTTTTTACAGTTTTTCTTTTCCTGTAACTGATACATAATCTCATAGTTGTGGTCAGAAAATATGATTATCAATTTTCTTAAATTACTGAGGCTTGATTTGTGACCCAAGATGTCTCTCTTGGAGAATGTTCCATGTGCACTTTAAGAGAAAGTGTATTCTTTTGCATTTGGATCAAATGTCCTAATGATATCAATTAGGTTCATCTGGTCTATTGTGTCATTTAAAGCTTGTGTTTCCTTATTAATCTTCTGTTTTGATGATCTGTCCATTAGGATAAATGGGGTGTTAAAGTTCCCTACTATTATTGTGTTACTCTCTATTTCTCCTTTTATGTATGTTTGTGTTTGCCTTATGTATTGAGATGCTCCCATATTGGGTGCATAAATATTTACATTTGTTATGTTTTCATCCCAGAAGTCTCCAAACTTACCTTTTTAAAATTCTTTTTTGTTACTGTTGTTCAGTTGGTGATTTTCACTACTCTATCTTACAGTTCACGGATATATTTCTCTACATCATGTAATCTACTGTTGATTCCTCTCCAGGTGTTTTTTTTTTTTTTTTTCTTTATATTTTCTAACTCTGTTAAACTTCTCCTTGGGCCCATCATTCTGCTCCAAATTTTGTTGTTGTTGAGTATCTTTGTGATCATTACCTTGAACTCTTTATCCAGTAGATTGTTTATCTCCATTTTGCTTAGTCTTTTTTTTCTGAAATTTCGTCTTATTCTTTCATTTGGATCATATTTGTTGTCTCTTCATTTTGCCTAATTATCTGTGTTTATTTCTATGTAATTGTTAGGTCAGTTATGTTTATAGGTCTTGGAGAAGTAATCTGATGTAGGAGGTGTCCTATGAAGCCAGCAGCTATATAACTACATAGCTCTAGTCACCAGAGCTATATGCTCTAGAGCTGCCCCCTCCATGGGGGTACATGGGCCTTTCTGTTGTGGTGAGATGATTGCTGGTAGGTGGGGAAGGCTCCTAACACAATTGGCTACCAGGACTTGCTTTGTGAAGTAGCTGCTAGTCCATTAGCATTTGGGGACCAGGTCCTAGCATGGCTGGCTGTATAATCAGGGGGCAATGGGGCTGGTGCCCACCTGGTGGTAGAGGCTAGATCCCAGTGTGTCTGACCTTGGGACCTAGTGATTCCCAGGCCTGGTGCCAGCCTGCTGGTGGAAAAATAAAGACTTGGTCTAAATGGCTACATAGTGGACTCCTATGTGGTACTTGCCAGTTTCAATGTTTTCCTGGTGAAATAAATTCCCCAAAATAAATGCTGCCAGCATCTGGGTCCTAGGGAAGAGTCCCAGTTTCCACCTAACTCTCTAGGAATCTCCCTAAAATATGCAAATGGTTATGACTCAGACTCTTGTCAAGTCATTGCCCCTGGGCTGGGACTAGGAATGTATAAAATTTTGTGAGCATCTTTAAAAAGCAGAGCGTATGTTTTGTACAGTCATCAGTTTTCTGGTATGCAAGCCCTACCATCTTTCAAAGTCGGACTTCCTAGGAGGTCCCCTTCCAGACACAGGATCCCAGTGCTGAGGAACCCAATGTGGAGTTGAGCCCCTTGGTCCTTCATGAGAACCACTGCAATTGTGATTATCCTCCTTTTTATAGGTCTTCTACCCAGAGGTGTGAGTTTTGATTTATCATATCTCTGCTCCTCCTACCCATCTTTTTCTGGTTTCTTTGTATCATTACTTGTGGAAAATATTTTCTGCTAGCCTTCATGCAATTCTAATGAGTTTTCACTGTAAGTAGTCATAATTTTGATGTTCCTATGAGAGAAGTTGAGCTCAGCAACTTCCCATTCTACCATCTTGGTCATACTCCTGCTTTGTCTATTTTTGTACCACAGTTTTGTAATATCACCCAACACACAGAAAAAAAATGCGATATGAATCACTATACTTAATAGTATACTTAATAATACTTCCTCTTCTTTATCTCTGATGTCCATTTTCAATATATCACCATCTCTTCATCTAATATTCTCAATACCCCTTAACTCAATCCACTTCATGTAAGGCATCACTTTTGTCAAAGTCATTTTTAACCCTTGCTTGAACTTCTTCAAAAACTTCTATCTAGCCCTCCAAAATCTTGTACCACAAATAAAACAGTCCAATTGTTGAGGCCACAGTGATATTTTTTTTAATCATCAAGTCTGATCAGGCTACTTTTTTGGTTAAACATTTTCAAACAGTTGTTCTTGGGATAAATTTTGTAGGATGACCTACAAATAGTGGGACTACATAGCTAATAAGTGTTTAAAATGGGACACTTTTGAAATTGAAAGGGAGAACTAGTAATAGATATCTTAGAACAGCTTACCTAAACCTGGAATAATCAGTGATAACTAGGCTATATAGCCAGACAGTATAATATCTGACTGACTCAGTTGCTCTCAGATTACTCAGTCTCATCTCATATTCCATATCCATTATTTTAAAATACTCCAGTCACCATCACATGATTCCTCTTTGCTGATCTAAGGCTTTTGTCCAGTGTTTTTATGCTCACTGGAATACATTTCTTTCTGTTCCTTACCATATTATCTTTTCAACACGTCATCCATCCTTCAACTCAGACTTTATTTTCCCCTCCCATTTACAGGAAACTTTTGAAAAGAAATGCTTATTTTTCCTCATTTTCCACTCATTGTACAAACGGTGCCAGTTCAGCTTCTCTCTTATCCAGGAAAACAGTTTCTGATTCTCTAGAATCAGTCCAGGTCAAGTTCCCCTATTATATATGTTTTTACAGTATCATGTGTGGCTCTGTTGTTATTTGATTGTTTTACTTTCTAGATTATTAATTTTTGCTTATTTTATGTAAATATCCTGTAAATATCTATCATAGTAGTATATACCCAATACATTTTGGTGGGTAAATTACTGAATAAATAAATTAAAATTTAAAGCAAAGGTGAAAAGAGAGTAATCATACTTGTCACTCTGTTCTGACAAATGGTAGATCTGACTCTGTCTATGTGTTAATTACAACATAATTTAATTGGAAAAATATTAGTTTTTTTTTAAACTAGTATATCCTGAATATTTTTTATTGATTTTGGAAAATCTATAACTTTGCCCTATTCTTCATTGAAGCCACACTGAAATAGATACAGTTGTAGAATTTTTCTTCCTTTTATCTACTTGCATTTATTGTTGTGATTGATACACATGGCATGAAGGGATGTAAGAACAAACACACACATGTGTAATATAGAAATTACCTGTGCATCTTTCTTCCATACAGGACAGAATATACCTGTCTTCTCTCCTACTACCACCACTCCACCAGCCGATTAGTTTGGAGATAAGGCGTAAAATTCCTTATACCTAAATAAATGCAAAAAAATTTTTTTCTAAGAAGAAAAATAACTGTGTATGGAGGAATACAGTGGGAGTGGGATAAAAATATTTTTGGCATTATAATGAGATGGATGAAGCTCTTTGGGTTCATCTTGGCTCTACTATTCACACATCTGAGTCATAGATGTTTCCTTGGTTTTAATTTAGAGACTAGTACTAAGCCTGTCAACCTATGAGGATAAAATTTACAACATAAAAGCTTAAACTCTTTTCAAGACTGCACATCTCTAAGAGTCTAGGCAGTTTAATCTGAATGGTGACCCAAATCACAAGGCAGACAACAAGAAATTATGAAGCTCCTAATAGCAGCAAATAATCATGTATTGAATATTTTTTCCAAGCAATTGAATTTGAGTCTCTTCAAGCCTTTGGATCTAACCATCAATGTATCAGAAATAAAGGAATCAGAGAAGCTTGATAACTGATATGACAGATACACAATCAATAAAATAATATGTAAGCTGTGATAAACACACTGTATAGGGTACAGGAATCAAAACTATCCCCAAGAAAAAGAAATGCAAAAAAGCAAAATGGCTGTCTGAGGAGGCCTTACAAATAGCTGTGAAAAGAAGAGAAGCAAAAACCAAATGAGAAAAGGAAAGATATACCAATTTGAATGCAGAGTTCCAAAGAATGGCAAGGAGAGATTAAAAAGCCTTTCCCAGTGATCAATGCAAGGAAATAGAGGAAAAGAGTATAATGGGAAAGAAAATCAGAGATACCAAGGGAACATTTCATGCAAAAATGGGCTCAATAAAGGACAGAAATGGTATGGACCTAACAGAAGCAGAAGATATTAAGAAAAGGTGGCAAGAATATACAGAAAAACTGTACAAAAAAGATCTTCCTGACCCAGATAATCATGATGGTATGATCACTCACACTCACCTATAGCCATACATCTTGGAAAGTGAAGTCAAGTGGGCCTTAGGAAGCATCACTACAAACAAAGCTAGTGGAGGTGATGGCTTCCAGTTGAGCTATTTCAAATCCTGAAAGATGATGCTGTGAAAGTGCTCCACTCAATATGTCAGCAAATTTGGAAAACTCAGCAGTGGCCACAGGACTGGAAAAGGTGTTTCCATTCCAATCCCAAAGAAAGGCAATCCCAAAGAATGCTCAAACTACTACACAAGTGCACTCATTTCACATGCTAGCAAAGTAATGCTCAAAATTCTCCAAGTCAAGCTTCAGCAATACATGAACTGTGAACTTCCAGATGTTCAAGCTGATTTTAGAAAAGGCAGAAGAACCAGAAATCAAAGTTCCAACATCCACTGGATCATCAAAAAAGCAAGAGAGTTCCAGAAAAACATATACTCTGCTTTATTGACTATGCCAAAGCCTTTGACTGTGTGGATCACAATAAACAGTGGAAAATTCTGAAACAGATGGGAATACCAGACCACCTGACCTGCCTCTTGAGAAACCTGTATGCAGGTCAGGAAGCAACATTTAGAACTGGACATGGAACAACAGACTGATTCCAAATAGGAAACAGAGTACATCAATGCTGTATATTGTCACCCTGCTTATTTAACTTACATGCAGAGTACATCATGAGAAAAACACTGGGCTGGAGGAAGCACAAGCTGGAATCAAGATTGCAGGGAGAAATATCAATAACCTCAGATATGCAGATGACACCACCCTTATGGCAGAAAGTGAAGAAGAACAAAAGGGCTTCTTGATGAAAGTCAAAGGGGAGAGTGAAAAAGTTGTCTTTAAAGCTCAACATTCAGAAAACTAAGGTCATGGCATCTGGACCCATCACTTCACAGCAAATAGATGGGGAAACAGTGGTTCACTTTATTTTGGGGGGCTCCAAAATCACTGCAGATGGTGATTGCAGCCATGAAATTAAAAAATGCTTACTCCTTGGAAGGAAAGTTATGACCAACCTAGACAGCATATTAAAAAGCAGAGACATTACTTTGCCAACAAAGGTCCATCTAGTCAAGGCTATGGTTTTTCCAGGGGTCATGTATGGATGTGAGAGTTGGACTGTGAAGAAGGCTGAGCAGCAAAGAATTGATCTTTTGAACTGTGGTATTGGAGAAGGCTCTTGAGAGTCCCTTGGACTGCAAGGAGATCCAACCAGTCCATCCTAAAGGAGATCAGTCCTGGGTGTTCATTGGAAGGACTGATGTTGAAGCTGAAACTCCAATACTTTGGCCACCCCATGTGAAGAGCTGAGTCACTGGGAAAGACCCTGATGCTGGGAAAGATTGAGGGCAGGAGGAAAAGGGGATGATAGAGGATGAAATGGTTGGATGGCATCACCCACTCAATGGATGTGGGTTTGGGTGGACTCTGGGAGTTGGTGATGGACAGGGAGGCCTGATGTGCTGTGGTTCATGGGGTCGCAAAGAGTTGGACAGGCTGAGAGACTGAATTGAACTGAACTGAAACTTACAAGACAGCAGAGTTTCTACCATAAATAAATTTCAAAGGTGGGAGGAGAATGATTGGGGGGAGGAAATCCCATATTAAAGCAAATTTGATGCATATACCAAAAATGTGTAGTCTTTATTTTTATCTGATTCAATCAAATAACATAAAAATGTGAAAAACATATTTGTCAGGGAAATATGAATTCTGATTGGATATTTAATAATAATGAGGAGCTGTGATTAACTTTTCATGTAATATGTTGGTTTTATGATTATATTTTAAGACTTGAATCCTTATCATTTAAAACTACATGTGAAGTATTTAAAGATGCAGTGATATGATGTCTAGAATCTGCTTCAAAATAATTTAGAGGAAGGGTGGGAAGGAATTAGATAAAAATGAAACAAAATTGGCTTTGAGTAGGTAAATACATAAAACAGATAGGGTACATGAGGTTTTATTATACTATCCTTTATGTATTTTTATATTTTAAAATTTCATAATAAAGTCAAAAAGTCTCTAAGGAAAAAAAGCAATTCTTTTTCTTCTTCCTCTCCTTTTCCCACCTCTCCCTCCTCCTGCTTCTCTTCCTTTTATCTCCCTTCCAGTCTTTGTTTCTCTTACTATTGAGAAAATGGAAGGTAGGAGAAATTGAGTAACTTTTCTAAGTCATAGTAACTTCCAAAATGTCTTAACAATTTGTAAAATGGAGATCATTAAACTCATATCCCTACAAGAAATATTTGTGTGTGTCTGTCCTTTTGTATTTTTCTCCCTGAAAGGGAGGGAGATCTTTTCCTTTCTTTGGACTCTCAAAAGAATCTGATATAGATGCAGATCTCTTTGAGAGTAAATATGAGTGCAGTGTGCAGAATTTTAGGAGATCATAGAACTTAGACCTCATGTATTTTACTTTTTAATTTTCAGTAAATAATTAATTTTGTGCATTCAGATAAATATAGTTTGATTAACTATAAAACATAAAGAATAGACCTTCTTCTACCTTTAGTCCTGACCAAACTGAAACTATAAAATAATTAAAAACTTCATATGAAAACAATTTTACCATGAAGAAATAAGTTTCTTTTTCTCCTGATTACTCAAGATGCATATTACATGTGGGGGAAAAAAACCCCAAAACTCAGTAAGTATAAATAACTAAAGAAGAAATCCTACTGCTCTACAAAATATTCTTCTTGGAAGTATCTACTTTATACAGTTTAGTGTGTATCCATTCAATTTTTTCTATGGGTTTATATCTATATGTCTATTAGAACAAATATACATTTAAAAATACTTAATTGGAAACATTGTATATATTTTTCCTGTGATTTGCTCTTTCTCCTTAACAATAATCATTAGGATATAATTCTGGGCAAGCCGGTATAGATCTCCTTGTTTTACTTAACGACTTTTAAAAATAAATAGTATGAATGCACTATGATGCTAGTCCCTTACTGTTAGATACTAAGTTGTCTCCAGTGTCCATTATTACAAACAGTATTGTGGTACATATGCTGTACTTATAATTTTTATGAAGTTGCATGAAGGATACTTGTTTATATTGGTAGGATTAATTGTGAAATTACTCAGTCAGTAATTTTCTTTAAAGTTGCATTCAGCACCCATAAGTTTCCCTTGAAAGGCTATACAAATTACTTTCTCATGAGCAGGGATTTTCAGGGCTATTTCCCCATATCCATGATAATAATAGTTATTATCAACTCACTGAATTTAATTCATCTATAAAAGTAGTAACTCATTTATATTTCTAACTCCTAAACAGTTTACATATCGTTTACAGATTTATGGGCCATATCTATTTTTAAAGTAATTTTTTCTCTCTGATTTTTGTGTTTAAAAGAAAAAAATGTGTGGACACTCTTTCTATACAACTGTTATTATTTTCTCTATATATCAATTTCAGATATTAACTTTCAGCTCTTTGTCTTTAATTTTGATTATACAATCCATTGACATAGAGAAGTTTTGATTTTTGTGTAACTTTCTAGAAAATATAATATTGTTTCTTGCTAGGAAAGCCCTCCCTGAACATCAACATTCAAAAAATATAGTTGTATATGTTGATTTTTAAAATGTATTCTTCAGTAGTGTTACAAGCTTGTACTATAAATTTTGACTTATAATCCACTGGATTTTTTTTGAATGGGGAGTGAGGTAGGGATTATTTTTTCCAACTTTATTGCTAATTCCCTTAGTGGGATTTAATAGATAAATTAAATAAATTATGCTTTTGGTAGCTCAGACAGTAAAGAATCTACCTGCAATGCTGGAGGCCCTGGTTTGATTCCTAAGTTAGGAAGATCCCGTGGAGAAGGGAATGGCAACCCACTCAGGGTGGGTTGCTAGAGAATTCCACCGACGGACCATGAAGTCACAAAGAGTCAGACATGACTGAGCAGTTAACATTTTCACTTTCACGCTTTTCCCATTTATTTGAATTGTCAGTTTTATCACATTTCCATTAAAACATTTTTTCTTTTTATCAATTCTTCTCTCAAAACAGTGATATTTTTATTTGTTTTAATTAGCAGAGATGTCTATGTATTTTGGCATAAATGACAACCACTTCAGTATTCATGCCTAGAGAATTCCAAGGACGGAGGAGCCTTTCAAGCTACAGTCCATGGGGTCTCAAAGAGTCTGACACAACTGACTGACTATCAATCACTTACTCTATGTATTTTAACATATACTAATGGTGCATATTGAGGTTTCCCTGGTGGTTCAGATGGTAAGAAATCTGTCCACACTGCAGAAGACCCAGGTTCAACCCCTTGGTCAGGAAGAGCTCCTGGAGAAGGGAACAACAATTACAGTATTCTTGCCTAGAGAACTCCATGGACAGAGGAGTCCGGTGAACTACGGTCCATGGGGTTGCAAAGCATCAGACAGGACTGAGAGACTAACACTTTCACTTTTCACACTTTAGTACTTATCTAATGAACATAATTTGTAATATATGATACATTCATGTGAATAGTACACAGTTTATAAACAATTTTCAAAAGATTTTACTCTTAATACACATTTCCTGTTCTCTTAAAATTTCAGTTCAGTTCAGTCACTCAGTCGTGTCCAACTCTTTGTGACTGCATAGACTGCAGCGTGCCAGGCTTCCCTGTCCACCACCAACTCCCAGGGCTTGCTCAAACTCATGTCCATTGAGTCAGTGATGCCATCCAACAGTCTCATCCTCTGTCGGCCCCTTCTCCCACTGCCTTCAATCTTTCCCAGCATCAGGGTCTTTTCCAATGAGTCAGTTCTTTGCATTAGGTGGCCAAAATATTGGAGCTTCAGCTTCAGCATCAGTCCTTCCAATGAGTATTCAGGACTATTTTCTTTAGGATTGACTGGTTTGATCTCCGTGCAGACCAAGGGACTCTGAAGAGTCTTCTCCAATACCACAGTTCAAAAGCATCAATTCTTCATGCTCAGCTTTCTTTATAGTCCAACTTTCACATCCATACATGACTACTGGAAAGACCACAGCTTTGACTAGATGGACCTTTGTTGGCAAAGTAATGTCTCGGTTTTTTAATATGATGTCTAAGTTGGTCATAGCTTTTCTTCCAAGGAGCAAGTGTCTTTTAGTTTCATGGCTGCAGTCACCATCTGCAGTGAATTTGGAGCCCCCCAAAATAAAGTCTGTCACTGTTTCCATTGTTTCCCCATCTACTTGCCATGAAGTGATGGAACTGGATGACATGATCTTAGTTTTCTGAATGTTGAGCTTTAAGTCAACTTTTCCACTCTCCTCTTGCACTTTCAACCAGAGACTCTTCAGTTCTTTGCTCTCTGCTATAAGGGTGGTGTCATCTGAGTTTATTGTATCTGAGTTTATTGATATTTCTCCCGGCAATCTCGATTCCAAATTCTGCTTCATACAGCCAGGCATTTCTCATGATGTACTCTGCGTGTAAGTTAAATAAGCAGGGTGATAATATACAGCCTTGATGTACTCCTTTCCCAGTTTGGAGCCAGGCTGTTATCCATATCCGGTTCTAACTGCTGCTTCTTAACCTTCATACAGATTTCTCAGGAGGCAGGTCACGTGGTCTGATATTTCCATCTCTTGAAGAATTTCCCACAATTTGTGATCCACACAGTCAAAGGCTTTGGCATAGTCAATAAAGCAGAAGTAAATGTTTTTCTGGAACTCTCTTGCTTTTTCGATGATCCAATGAATGCTGGCAATTTGATCTCTGGTTCCTTTGCCTTTTCTCAATCCAGCTTGAACATCTGGAAGTTTGTGATTCACGTACTGTTGAAGTGTGGCTTGGAGAATTTTGAGCATTACTTTGCTAGCATGTGAGATGAGTGCAATTGTGCAGTAGTTTGAGCGTCCTTTGGCATTGCCTTTCTTTGGGATTGGGATGAAAACTGACCTTTTCCAGTCCTGTGGCCACTGCTGAGTTTTCCAAATTTGCTGACGTATTGAGTGGAGCACTTTAACAACATCATCTTTTAGGATTTGAAATAGCTCAACTGGAATTCAATCTTAAACTTTAGCATCCCAAATTCCTGCTGCTATATTACCATAATTGCATTGAATTATACAGTAATTTCATAAATTTTGCTTTAATTTATTGACAAAAGTAAAATACATCTATTTAGTTGAAGCTTCTTTTATACTATTCAATCCAATTCAATAGTTATATTCCCAGAGCTTTTAGATAATTTTCATGCTTATTCTAGCTCTGGAACAAGGAAATGTAGAAGATGAACATAAATCTTATCTTTTCATACCACCAAGCAAGAAGCTATCAAAGAGTCATGTCAAAAAAGAGGTGACTCATTGGAAAAGACCCTAATGCTGGGAGGGATTGGGGATAGGAGGAGAAGGGGACGACAGAGGATGAGATGGCTGGATGGCATCACTGACTCGATGGACATGAGTGTGAGTAGACTCCAGGAGTTGGTGATGGACAGGGAGGCCTGGCGTGCTGCGATTCATGGGGTCGCATAGAGTCAGAAACGACTGAGTGACTGAACTGAACTGAAGGGAGTAAAGCTTAGAACTTAGTAAACATGTTGAAAGGGAAGACTCCAAAGCCCCAGTATAGACCTTCTGATTGAGAATTTAAGTGATAACTTGAATCTTTCACAAGTGACTAAGATAAAATTTAACCTGTACCATAAACTTTGATAGTCGCTGATCTGAAATATGGCTTTAAGACATTCAAATTACTAGAAGAAAGAATGCATGTGTTGACTTTAAAAAATAGTCAAAACCTGAAAGTTGAGAGATATGTTTTATTTGGTGAGAATTTTCAGGACTACAAGCCCGGAGACAGCATGTAAACTGACCCCGAGAGAAGTGTTCTGAGGAGGTGGGGAAAGAAATCAAGTTATATAGAAGTCTGCAGCAAGGTGCAGGTCATCTGAACATCAAAAGAGTATTGTTAATTAAGGAAAACCATATATCCCAAGTTAAGGACTTTAGTGCTTTTCTATGCAGAAGCACTCATAGAGGGAAGAGTCTGTGCTTGTTGAAATCATCACTGTCATATGCATCTCAGCTTTCTGGGGCCAGTTCTCACCATGAGGAGTGGCTAAGGGTGCTGCCTGAGCTTTTTCACATCCCTGATGGCTGTTGGATATTCAGTATTGCTCTTCCTGGGCACAGAAATTCACATTACAGGGCCAGAATTGCTGATTGCTGTGACATCCTTATTTACTGATTTAGCAGGAAATACTTCATTTCACACATGATAATTATGAGAGATATAAAAATAAAATGGTAGAAGAGCTGTTGACTTAAAAAAATAGTCACAACCTAAAAGTTGAGAGTTACGTTTTATTCTGCGGAAATTTTTAGGACTTAAGTCCGGGTGGCAGCATCTCAAGTAGCCCTGAGAGAACTGTTCCAAGGAGGCAAGGGAAGGAGCCAGGTTACCTCGAAGTCTTACAGCAAAGGGCAGGTAGTCAGAACATCAAAAGATTATTGTTAATTAAGGAAAACCAGATATCCTGAGTAAAGGAATTTAGTGCTTTTCTATGTACAGAAATATGCAAGAGTGTGGATTCACTGAAATCATTCCTTTTGCATGCATCTCAACTATCCTGGAGCCAGTATCTTGTGTTTTTCACATCCTGAGTTTCTTGGGTTCAGTAGAGGGAGTGGCTGCAATCTGATGGCTGTTAGATAGTGGGTATTTTTCTCATTCCTGAGTGCCCCAGAGAGCTGGAATTGTTGATGACAGTAACATCCTTGTTTACTGACATGGCAGGAAATACTTCATGTCTCAGAGCTGAGTGTACATTTCTAAGATGTTTTGTGTTTAGTTCTGGTTTCGACACTGGGGAAGATGTGGAGGTGGTTGTATTTGAGATGGGAGAGAAAACCGTCAGGCCAGTGTAATCTCCTTGGTTCTGTCTCATCACAACAAAGATTTGAAGCCTCAGACATTAGAGCCCTTGGTGCCTCACAGCTCTTGGACAGACCGTGTCATAGCTCTTAGATCAGTGTTACAGCTCCGTGTTACAGCTCAGTTTTATTTTAAAAATAGCAGGAAAATACATCCTCGGGGTGTGAGGGAATGCCAACCCAAAGATACAAAGAGAAGACAGAGCCCCGGCCCTTTGGCTCCTCTTTTTATATGTTTTCTCCTCCCCCTGGTCCTGCCCTATGTAAACTTGGCTAGCCAGGAGCGCTGTTTGTTCTACCTGAGGTTCTCACTCTGGTCCTCGGACCTTCCTTTGTTCTATTTTCACGGCTTTTCCCTTCCTTGTCTTTTAGCCACCGCCATTTTGGACTCCTGTTTCCTATTCTAACTACCTAGCAAAACTATGATAAATTTTGATAGATGAACATAGGCAATTCAGGTGAAGAAAATGATATGAGCCAAAGCACAGCAGGCAGCTCAGATGGTGAAGGATCACCTGCAGTGCAGGAGACCAGGGTTCAATTCCCGGATCGGGAAGATCCCCTGGAGAAGGGCATGGCTACCCACTGCAGCTTCTTCCCTGGAGAATTCCATGGACAGAGGAATCTGGCGGGCTACAGTCAATTGGTTCACAAACAGTGGGACATGACTGAGCAACTAACACTTTGACTTTCGCTTTCATTTTCAAAGGAAAGTAGAGGTAGATATTGAACTTGCACCAAAGGCAATCTAATAGCTAATCTTTGTAAATTGCTTACAAATTTTAAGTTGAAGATTCTTAAGTATAGCTCTCCAACTTTGATTTCTCTCCCTATATTATAGCAGGGTGGTAGCTAGGTATGGGGAGAAAAATGGGGGCAGGGGCCAGATGGCAGGAAATTACACACCTTGCTGGGGCCCATAGGCAGACAAAGGAAAGCAGGAACCTCCACATTGACAGGAAGCCACACATTTTGGGTGATAAGGGTCTAGGTAGCAGACAGAGAAAGATGGCAAAGGGTGGGCATCTGCTGCATCCAAATGTAACTTGTTGATCACTGTTAGGGTCCGTAAGTGGCTCATGGTGTATTGTTTAAAAATGGCCCGTTGTGGTGACCTGAGAAGCAAGGGATGAAGTGGCATGGCCCTGGTGGCATTCTGTTTCTTCCTTAAGGCGACATCTTGTTTTTCCCTGCTGGTGCCAGTTTCTCAAGACGACGTGACCACCCAACTATGAGACCCCTCTGACTACGTGATCAAAGACCCCAGCTGTGGGCTAAAGATAAACTAAGGCCCCCTTCCCTTCGGGGCACAGTTTCCCGTCAATAGGGCATAAGAAGTGTGTCTGTAAAGGGAGAGCATTGGTTCACTAAAGCCAGTCACTTCCTCTCTTCCTATAATAAACCCTTCTCTGCCTGACTGCCCCGCTTGCTCTTTTTCTCTCCTTTATGATGTTCTCATTACAGCAGAAATATCCTTACAGATAAGTACCCATCATGCACCGACATCACGACACTTTCTGATCTAAGCTAAATAAGGACAAAAATCCCTCCTTCCCTCAGGAAATTGGAGTTGGGATGAGAATCCTGGGAAGATGACCCCCAAACTCCTCCTTCCTTAGTGAATGTTCTGCCCCTTCATTTATACTTCCCTCATAACGAGCTTGCCAGAGAAACCTAGAGCAGCAGCTTCTTACCTGTCGGCCTGCTCTCCCTCAGAGAGCACACAGCATATCCTCGCTTAAGTAAATTTTACTTTACTTTCTTAACTTCTCTGTTTCTTCTCTGAATTCTTTCATGATGAAGAACCTTAAATTCACTGGCAACATCAACATCCTGTTGCAAAGACAAAGGTTAGAGTTTCTGGTTTCATGCAGATATTTTAATTTACCTATAATACCTTAGAAATACCTTTTGAAATTGATAATTTCATAATTAAAGAAGTAATAATGTTCTGATAATATTGTAGACTGATTTTTATTATGAATTTATAATGCTGTAACAGCAAGACTTAAATTTATTACTTGTTTAGATTTTTTCCATAAACGGATGGATTACTAATCCTTCTTGCTATGACAATTGTTAAATTTTCCTAGCCCTTCAACTAAATAACAGTTTTTAGAACTCTCCTTAGATTCTGAGTCATGAAAGATCTCCAAGATGTGTTAATTAATGACTTCCAATGGAAACAAAGAAGGAGATTGTGGAGGAGTGATTGATATTTACATCCTGTGGTACTTCAGTTCAATTATACCATTGAAACCTAGGACAATGCAATACTTTAAAGACCAGTTTTTTGCATTCTTGTGTTCTATGCCTACTTATTCTGGAGAATTGTAGGTTATTTACAGGCTCTAGGGGGGAAGGTCTTTGTGTTTTAAGCTAGGTGAGAACTCATTATTTGGTGTCTATTATTTTTTATGACACCTCATCATCAACGACTACTGCTATGGCATTTACACAACATTACTCTAACTCCTGTTTCGTGTGTTACTATAGAAACACATGTTCATGTAAAAATATCTCTTTTGACTTAAAAATTAAGTTTTAGCTCAATTTCCTACTCACTTGTTACATTCCTTGGGTCAAATGCATGGAATCCTTTGGAACAAGTGTCATAATGTGAAATATAATAGGAAATATATTTTTCTAAAGATGAATTCTCCATGTAAATTTTTTTGTGTTAATGTTTCCTACCTTTCATCTAGAGAAAATGACTTGTGTTATTTCCTACAATTATTGGTAGGAACTGTATAAAAGCACACAATGAATAAAACTTTTCAAGTCACCATCTCACAAGAAAAGCAAATCTTGGAACAAATCAAATTTTAAGTATAGTAACACAGTGCTATTTAATAACAAAAATCAAAGTAGGAAGTAAGGAAAACATGAAATAAGTGGTCCCTGATGTCAGCATTTATGGGTCACTTGGGTAACATTTCAGGATACAAGTCTTGTGGTATTAGCTTTTTCTGCCAAGTGGCACATAGGGTTGCATTTTCTGGTCTAAATTGCAGACTTAGAATGAGTAGCTTAGAAACTGAGGAGAAAGGGTGCCTGGTAACTTCTAGTTTAATTTTAGAAATGTGAAATTTAATTTAATTTTGGAATTATGAAAGTGAAGTCACTCAGTTGTGTCCGACTCTTTGTGACACCGTGGACTGTAGCCTACCAGGCTCCTCCTTGCATGGAATTCTCCAGGCAAGAATACTGGAGTGGGTTGCCATTTCCTTCTCCAGGGGATCTTCCCAACCCAGGGATCGAACCCGGATCTCCTGCATTGCAGGCAGACGCTTTAACCTCTGAGCCACCAGGGAAGCAGTCAGCTTAATTTTTACTATGGGTATGCATATAAAATAATGGAGGAAATGGATCAGTTCATTACTGTTGACATTGCACAACTAACAGAATCAATCTGCTAATGTGTTTCTTCCTTAATTTATTTACTCAATCATTAAGCACTTTTGAGTATTTATTTCTATGCTAAGATTACTATCAAAGTTGCTGAGAAAAAAGTAGAGACATGAATAAGACATGGCTCCTGGCTTCCAGAAATCAGTACAGGCTAGTGAGAGTTTAATATTGCCCTTGCATGTATGGGGGGATTTTAAATTGTTGATCATTTAAATTAAAATTTGGCATTTGCAACTGACTAAAAATAGAAGAGCATAATTGAAGGAAGTTTATTAAGAAGATACCATGCTAAATCTCTAATGTGGAGAAAGAACAGATTTCTCATTCTATGAGACTCATATCCCCTCAAACTGAGGTTACTCACAATCTTAAGTCCCTATTCTAATCAGTAGTGGAAGCCTGTTCTTGAGTTTACTCTTTAGGTAAGCTCAATCAGTGTTTGGTATTCTCCTGTCCTCTCTCCCTTGGTAAGCATTTAATTTTCTTGAAGCTCACATAGCATCATGAGAGTATAAGGTAGAGATACAAAAGTTTGAATCCCCTCATGCTTGATTCCTGTCCCTGTGTTCTGGCTTCTACTTCATAATAATGGAGGTACATTCCTTGGATAGAAGTATGCTATATGGCACGCCATGACAGTGTTAACATTTGGCTGTATGATCACTTAATGCAGAATGCTTTCAACTAGTCCACACAGTAATGATTCTGTTGAATTAGAGCTCTGTCTAACAGCTGGGAAGATGATTATTATCTTGCTTTTTGAGGTTATTCAGTCAATCTGTATTCATGAGATACATATTTGTGGTACAGTGAGCTGATTTGCATGGGTTTCTCTGGGTTTACCATATGCCCTAACATTGAGAGGGTTTCCCTGGTAGCTCAGCTGGTAAAGAATGTGCCTGCAATGCAGGAGACCCTGGTTCAATTCCTGGGTAGGGAAGATCCCCTGGAGAAGGAATAGGCTTCCGACTCCAGTATTCTTGGGCTTCCCTGGTGGCTCAGCTGGTAGAGAATCTGCTTGCAAGGCGGGAGACTTGGGTTCGATCCCTGAGTTGGGAAGATCTCCTGGAGAAGGCTAGCCACTCCTGTATTTTGGCTTGGAGAATTCCATGGACTGTATATTCCATGGGGTCACAAAAAGTCAGGCACAACTGAACAAGTTTCACTTTCACTACCACTGAGAAGCAGTTTGTCTTATAAAAGAGTAGAAAACTCAGAAACAGTTAGGAGTCAAATTCCTGTGAGGTTGTGAAGCATTAGTCACTCTGCTCAGATGTGTCCTCTCTGTGATCCCATGGACTGAGGCTCACCAGGCTCGTCTGTCCATGGGATTCCCCAGGCAAGAACACTGGATTGATTGCCATTTTCTTCTCCACTGGGCTCTTCCCCACTCAAGGATAGAACCCATGTCACTTGTGACTCCTGCATTGGCAGGTGAATTCTGTACCACTAATGCAACCTGGGAAGCTCCACTTTAAAGATTATTGAGACAAAATTATGTTGGAATAAAAAAAACCATGAGCATCCTCTAGAGAGGATCTTGAAACAGGTTATAGTAACTAATATAACTTTGTAACTTTGTGGTGGTAAATTTCAAAAAATTGAAATCCTTCCAGTCATCTTTTCTGACCACAATGCAGTAAGATTAAATCTCAATTGCAGGAAAAAAATTATTAAAAATTCAAACATATGGAAGCTAAATAACATGCTTCTGAATAACCAACAAATCATAGAAGAAATCAAAAAAGAAATCAAAATATGCATAGAAATGAATGAAAATGAAAACACAACAACCCCAAACCTATGGGACACTGTAAAAGCAGTGCTAAAGGGAAGATTCATAGCATTACAGGCTTACCTCAAGAAACAAGAAAAAAATCAAATAAATAACCTAACTCTACACCTAAAGCAACTAGAAAAGGAAGAAATTAAGAACCCCAGGGTTAGTAGAAGGAAAGAAATCTTAAAAATTAGGGCAGAAATAAGTGCAAAAAAAAAAAAAAAAAAGCCCCAAAAGAGACCATAGCAAAAATCAACATAGCTAAAATCTGGTTTCTTGAAGAGGTAAATAAAATTGACAAACTGTTAGCCAGACTCATCAAGAAACAAAGGGAGAAGAACCAAATTAACAAAATTATAAATGAAAATGGAGAGATCCCAACAGACAACACTGAAATCAAAGGATCATAAGAGACTACTACCAGCAGCTATATGCTAACAAAATGAACAACTTGGAAGAAATGGACAAATTCTTAGAAAAGTGTAACTTTCCAAAACTGAACCAGGAAGAAATAGAAGATCTTGACAGATGCATCACAAGCACAGAAATTGAAACTGTAATCAGAAATCTTCCAGCAAACAAAAGCCCAGGACCTGATGGCTTCACAGCTGAATTCTACCAAAAATTTAGAGAAGAGCTAACACCTATCTTACTCAAACTCTTCCAGAAAATTGCAGAAGAAGGTAAAGTACTGAACTCATTTTATGAGGCCACCATCACCCTAATACCAAAACCAGACAAAGATGCCATTGTGTCATTTAAAGTTTATGTTTCCTTGTTAATTTTCTGTTTATCTATCCATAGCTGTGAGTGGGGTATTAAAGTCTCCCACTATTATTGTGTTATTGTTAATTTCCCCTTTCATACTTGTTAGCATCTGCCTTTCATATTGTGGTGCTCCTATGTTGGGTGCATATATAGTTATAATTTTTATATCTTCTTGGATTGATCCTTTGATCATTATGTAGTGCCCTTCTTTGTCTCTTTTCAGAGCCTTTATTTTAAAGCCTATTTTATCTGACATGAGTATTGCTACTCCTGCTTTTTTTTTTTTTTTTTTTTGGTCTCCATTTGCATGAAATATCTTTTTCCAGCCCTTCACTTTCAATCCGGATGTGTGTCTTGTTTTGAGGTGGGTTTCTTGTAGACAGTGTATATAGGGGTCTTGTTTTTGTATCCATTCAACCAGTCTTTGTCTTTTGGTTGGGGCATTCAACCCATTTACATTTAAGGTAATTATTGATAAGTATGATCACTTTGCCATTTACTTTATTGTTTTGGGTACACCCTTTCTGTGTTTCCTGTCTAAAGATCCTTTGGCATTTGCTGAAGAGCTGGTTTGGTGGTGCCGTAGTCTGAGCTTTTGCTTGTCTGTAAAGCTTTTGATTGTTCCTTCATATTTGAGTGAGATCCTTGTTGGGTATAGTAATCTGGGTTGTAGGTTTTTCTCTTTCATCACTTTAAGTATGTCCTTCCATTCCTCTCTGGCCTGAAGAGTTTCTGTTGAAAGATCAGTTGTTATCCTTACGGGAATCCCCTTGTGTGTTATTTGTTGTTTTTCCATTGGTGCTTTTAGTATTTGTTCGTGCTTGATCTTTGTTAATTTGATTAATATGTGTCTTGGGCTGTTTTGCCTTGGGTTTATCCTGTTTGGGACTCTCTGGGTTTCTTGGACTTGGGTGACTATTTCCTTCCCCATTTATAGGGAAGTTTTTGGGCTCCAAAATCACTGCAGATGGTGACTGCAGCCATGAAATTAAAAGATGCTTACTCCTTGGAAGGAAGGTTATGACCAACCTAGACAGCATATTAAAAAGCAGAGACATTACTTTGCCAACAATGGTCCATCTGGTCAAGGCTATGATCATTCCAGTGGTCATGTATGGGTGTGAGAGTTGGACTGTGAAGAAAGCTGAGCACCGAAAAATTGATGCTTTTGAACTGTGGTGTTGGAGAAGACTCTTGAGAGTCCCTTGAACTGAAAGGAGATCCAACCAGTCCATCCTGAAGGAGATAAGTCCTGGGTGTTCATTGGAAGGACTGATGTTGAAACTGAAACTCCAATACTTTGGCCACCTCATGCGAAGAGTTGACTCATTGGAAAGGACCCTGATGCTGGGAGGGATTGGGGGCAGGAGGAGAAGGGGACGACAGAGAATGAGATGGCTGGATGATATCACCGACTCGATGGGCATGAGTTTGAGTAGACTCCGGGAGTTTGGGGTGGACAGGGAGGCCTGGCGTGCTGCGATTCATGGGGTCGCAAAGAGTTGGACACGACTGAGCGACTGAACTGAACTTTCAACTATTATCTCTTCGAGTATCTTCTCATGGCCTTTCTTTTTGTCTTCTTCTTCTGGGATTCCGATGATTTGAATGGTGGGGCATTTCACATTGTCCCAGAGGTCCCTGAAGTTGTCCTTGTTTCTTTTAATTCTTTTTTCTCTTTTCCTCTCTGCTTCATTTATTTCTACCATTCTATCTTCTACCTCACTTATTCTATCTTCTGCCTCCATTATTCTACTGTTGGTTCCCTCCAGAGTGTTTTTTATCTCATTTATTGCATTATTCATTATTGACTGACTCTTTTTTATTTCTTCTAGGTCCTTGTTTAACATTTCTTGCATCTTCTCAATCCTTGTCTCCAGGCTATCTATCTGTAACTTCATTTTGTTTACAAGATTTTGGATCATTTTTAGTATCATTATTCTGAATTCTTTTTCAGGTAGACTCCCTATCTCCTCCTCTTTTGTTTGGTTTGGTGGGCATTTACCATGTTCCTTTACCTGCTGAGTATTTCTCTGCCTTTTCATCTTGTTTGGATTGCTGTGTTTGGAGTGGCCTTTCTGTATTATTGCAGTTTGTGGTTCTTCTTTATTGCAGAAATTCCTCCCTGTGGGTGGGGTTGGACGAGTGGCTTGTCAGGGTTTCCTGGTTAGGGAAGCTTGTGTCAGTGTTCTGGTGGGTGGAGCTGGAGTTCTTCTCTCTGGAGTGCCATGAAGTGTCCAATAGTGAATTTTGAGATGTCTATGGATTTGGCGTGACTTTGGGCAGCCTGTATATTGAAGCTCAGGGCTATATTCCTGTGTTGCTGGAGAATTTGCATGGTATGTCTTGCTCTAGAGCTTGTTGGCTCTTGGGTGGTGCTTGGTTTCAGTGTAGGTATGGAGGTTTTTGGATGATCTCTTATTGATTAATATTCCCTGGAGTCAGGAGTTGTCTGGTGTTCTCAGGTTTTGGGCTTAAGCCTCCTGCCTCTGGTTTTCAGTCTTGTTCTTACAGTAGCCTCAAGACTTCTCCATATACACAGCACTGATGATAAAACTTCTAGGTTAATGGTGAAAAGATTCTCCACAGTGAGGGACACCCAGAGAGGTTCACAGAGTTACATGGTGAAGAGAAGAGGAAGGAGGGAGATAGAGGTGACGAGGATGAGAAGAGGGGGAATCAAAAGGTGAGAGAGCAAGCTAGCCAGTAATCAATTCCCTATGTGCTCTGCACAGTCTGGATCCCTCAGAGAGGTTCACAGAGTTACACAGAGAAGAGAAAAGGGAGGAAGGAGACTGAGGTGAGCAGGAGGATAGAAGGGGGAATCAAAAGGAAAGAGATAGATCTAGGCAGTGCTCTGTTCCCTAAGGGTTCTCAACAGCCTGGAACACACACAGAGATTCACAGAGTTAGGCAGAGAAGAGAGGGGAGATGGAGGAGATACAGGTGACCTGGGGGAGAAAGGAGAGTCAAAAGAGGGATAGAGTAATCAAGCCAGTAATCACACTCCTAAATAAAAATGGGTACTGAAGATTGGATTCTTAAAGATACAAAATTGGTTACAAATACCAAAAAGCAAAGATTAAAAATCTAGAGTAGAGGTTAGACTCTCAAAAATACAATATTAAAGAAAACCAAACAAAGTCACAAAATGTATACGAAATATATATGAAGTTTGCTTTAAAAATAGGGTATTTTTTAAAGTCACAAAATGTATAAGAAATATATATGAAGTTTGCTTTAAAAATAGGGTCTTTTTTGGCAAGTTAATAGTAGGTTATAAAAATGAAAATTAAAGGAGTAATAAAGGACTTAAAAAAAGAAAAAATAAATGATAATAGTAAAGATACATCTAGGAATTTCTCTGGAGTTGTTGCGGGCAGTGTTGGGTCAGTTCAGATTCAGAGAGTTCCTTGTTCCAGCTTATACTTCTCAAGATCTATAGGCCCTTTCCAATGTAGTCAGTGTTAACGACACGGATTTTAATCTGTTGCACCTGTCACTTCCAAAGCCGTTCCCTCTATTTGGCTTCTGTTTGCAGGTCTCTTCGGTGTCTAATTTCCACCCTGACACAAGGGGGTGGAGGTGGTCTCTTGTTTAGGCTCACTCGTTCAGTCGTGCTGCGGGGAGGGAGGGGAGCTGCAGACAAATGTCACTGGCGTGCGTGGGGAGCGCTCACAGTGTTCCGGCCACACTGGCTTTGCCCCCGCTCACGGCGTGTGTGCTTTCCCCGTCCACACTGCTCAGGCTCCAGGTTGCTCTGCAGGGAGCGGGCCCTGCGTTGCGTGCACTTCCCAGGTCTAAGCCACTCAGGTTCCGGTTCTTGGGTAGTCCACAAAGGCGCAGACTCAGATGGGCCTGCATTTTTGTGCCCTTCCCAGGTCCGAGCAGCTCAGGCGACCAGGTGCTAGGCAAGTGCAGTCCTCTCAGGCAGCCAGTGCATCTTTTCACCCCCCTGGTCTCGGCCTCTTGGCTCCCCGGGTGGCAGCAGGCAGGCCCATCTCCCGTGCGCCGTGTGTCTCTTCTGGGGAGCTGATCTCTGGCGGTGACCCTCCCACTGGATGTCAACCGTCCAGAATCCCAGGAAGTCTTGGTTGGAAACCGGAAGCCTGTTTGCAGTTTGGTAGGGATGCCGTCTCTGGGGCCGAGTTTGCCCCTTTCCGGCTCTGGTTGGCCCCTGCCTGCCCCCTGCCTCCGGCGGGAGATGGGCCGGTCCACAGCCTGCTAGCTGTCCTCTGGTATTCGCTCAGTCCTTTGTTCTGTGAGCGGCCCGGCAGTGCCTTAGGTCAGGGCTTTTCCCAGGATAGTTCTCTCTCTGTTTTTCTCTCTCTCTGGCTATCCCACAGTTTAGGCTGCTATCTCACATTAGCTCCCCCCTATTGCCCTCAGGGCATTCAGGCCTGGCCCTGACACTAAGCAATGCAGCCTGCTCCTCCCAGTTCAGGCCCCGCTTGCTGGTGGTGGATGCGAGCGTCTGGGGTACTTCTCTGCTGGGAGGTGCCATTAGGCACGGAATCTGTGGGGTTTATTTATTTATTTATTTTTCCTCCCAGTTATGTTGCCCTCTGAGATTCCAAAACTCCCCACAGACCTTCCGGTGAGAGGGTTTCCTGGTGTTTGGAAACTTCTCCTCTTTTAAGACTCCCTCCCTGGGATGGATGTCTGTCTCTAGCTCTTTTGTCTCTCTTTTTATCTTTTATATTTTGTCCTCCCTCCTTTCAAAGACAATGGGCTGCTTTTCTGGGTGCCTGATGTCCTCTGCCAGCGTTCAGAAGTTGTTTTGTGGAATTTGCTCAGCGTTCAAATGTTCCTTTGATGAATTTGTGGGGGGAGAAAGTGGTCTCCCCATCCTATTCATCTGGCATCTTAGGACCGCCCCCCCCCCCCCGCCGCGCCCCCCCCCCCCCTCCCCAGGATTCTTGCCTGGAGAATCCCCATGAAGAAAGGAGCCTGGAGGGCTATGAATGGTCCATGTAGTTGCAGAGTCAGACACGACTGAGCTACTAAACACAGCACAGAGATAGATAAGACTTTGTAATCCTATACATACAAGATAGACTAAATAAGAATCTTAGAGTCACTACTCCCATCTTATGGAAAGCTACTACAAATAACAGTATCTCATGGGCTGTTTAAATTCCTGTAGTATAATATGACACTAATAATTTATGAAAAGGAAACAGAAGGTGGCATAAAGGCAGGAATGGCTAGATGGGAAGTTAGAGAACACACACCTTCAAGCAACTTGCTTTTGTGGTCAGTGGAGTTGGAAAGGAGGTCAGCCAAGAGTGCAAAATCAATAATAGTTGGTACAGTCGAACTGGCTGAATATTTCCCCAAAGATCTAAGAAATATTTAGTAATTTTTAAAGAGGTGAAAGTTTCAGCTAACTGTGTATATCATAACATAGATATGGGATGAAAAGTTGTCTTCCTTTAATTGACTGTGGTCTAATGATAGTCATTATACTTAAAGGTTGGAGGATATAATTATCTGATGCCATGAAATATTCCTCCGCTTAAGAGGCCTAAACTTTCCTGTTATCTCTCTGTTATTGATGATGTCATTTGTTCTCTTGGGTCTACTAGTACTTTATTTAGCTAAAGTCTATCTACATGATGAAAGTGAAAGAGGAGAGTGAAAAAGTTGGCTTAAAGCTCAAAAATCAGAAAACTAAGATCATGGCATCTGGTCCCATCACTTCATGGCAAAGAGATGGGAGACAGAGGAAACAGTGGCAGACTTATTTTGGGGGGTTCCAAAATCTCTGCAGATGGTGACTGCAGCCCTGCAATGAAAAGACACTTACTCCTTGGAAGAAAAGTTATGACCAAACTAGATAGCATATTAAAAAGCAGAGACATTATTTTGCCAACAAAGGTCTGTCTAGTCAAGGCTATGGTTTTTCCAGTAGTCATGTATGGATGTGAGAGTTGGACTATAAAGAAGGCTGAGCACCGAAGAATTGATGCTTTTGAACTGTGGTGTTGGAGAAGACCCTTGAGGGTCCCTTGGACTGCAAGGAGATCCAACCAGTCCATCCTAAAGGAGATCAGTCCTGAGTGTTCATTGGAAGGACTGATGTTGAAGCTGAAACTCCAATACTTTGGCCACCTGATGCAAAGAGCTGACTCATTTGACAAGAGCCTGATGCTGGGAAAGATTGAGGGCAAGAGGAGAAGGGGCCGACAGAGGATGAGATGGTTGGATGGCATCACCAGCTCCATGGAGATGAATTTGAGTAGATTCCGGGAGTTGGTGATGGACAGGGGAACCTAGCGTGCTGTGGACCATGGGGTTGTGACGAGTCAGACACAACTGGGTGACTGAAATGAGCTGATGTACATCAAAAAATTTGCTTACTCAAGTGAAAGTGTGCAGGAAAAGTATTTCAAAGAATTTTTAAAGAAATGCTAATCAAAGTTCTGCTAATATTGAGTCTTTGCATTTTAATAATGGTATGCAATAAAACAGACATAAAATAATTTCAAAGGGGATAAAGTGTAATGACTTGGCTAGGCATTATACCAAAGTGGCTTAAAAAAAAAAGAGCAAAATTCAATGAAAGCCCAGAGGGTATATGGTAAATAGTCTATCTCATGTTTTTGTCTCCAAATCATCTACATTCAGGGCAGATGTAGATGGGGACAAATGATTAGTATCAATTTTATGTGGACCATTCCATAGATGTTTTTAAAACATAAATACATGTATGCATGCATGCATGGTAAGTCCTTCAGTCATGCTCTACTCTGTGCGACCCCATGGACAACAGCCCACCAGGCTGCTCAATCCACGGAATTCTCCAGGCAAGACTACTGGAGTGGGCTGCCATTTCCTTCTCCAAATACATGTATATGTACTTGCAAATATATTTTTAACTTTTTAAATACAAAGGTTAGCATAATATACACACTGTTCTGCATCTGTTTTCTATTACTTGATATATTAGAGATTATTCTATACTAGGGACTTCCCTGGTGGTTTTGGGGCTTTCTTTCCCAAAGAAAGGCAATGCCAAAGAATGCTCAAACTACCGCACAATTGCACTCATCTCACATGCTAGTAAAGCAATGACCAAAATTCTCCAAGCCAGGCTTCAGCAATACATGAACCGTGAACTTCCAGAGGTTCAAGCTGGTTTTAGAAAAGGCAGAGGAACCAGAGATCAAATTGCCAAGATCCACTGGATCATCAAAAAAGCAAGAGAGTTTCAGAAAAACATCTATTTCTGCTTTATGGACTATGCCAAAGCCTTTGACTGTGTGGATCACAAAAAACTGTGAAAATTCTTCAAGAGATGGGAATACCAGACCACCTGACCTGCCTCTTGAGAAATCTGTATGTAGGTCAGGAAGCAACAGTTAGAACTGGACATGGAACAACAGGCTGATTCTGAATCGGGGAAAAGAGTACATCGAGGCTCTATATTGTTACCCTGCTTATTTAACTTATATGCAGAGTACATCATGAGAAGCGCTGGGCTGGAGGAAGCACAAGCTGGAATCAAGATTGCTGGGAGAAATATCAATAACCTCAGATATGCAGGTGACACCACCCTTATGAAAGAAAGTGAAGAAGAACTAAAGATCCTCTTGATGAAAGTGAAAGAGGAGAATGAAAAAGTTGGCTTAAAACTCAACATTCAGAAAACTAAGGCATCCAGTCCCATCACTTCATGGGACCAGGCAAATAGCTGAGGAAACAGTGGAAACAGTGGCTGACTATTTTGGTGGGCTCCAAAATCACTGCAGATGGTGACTGCAGCCATGAAATTAAAAGACGCATACTCCTTGAAGGAAAGTTATGACCCACCTATACAGCATATTAAAAAGCAGAGACATTATTTTGCCAAGAAAGGTCCATCTAGTCAAGGCTATGGTTTTTCTAGCAGTTGGACATGAGATGTGATGTGAGAGTTGGACTATAAAAAAAGCCGAGTGCCAAAGAATTGATGCTTTTGAACTGTGGTGTTGGAGAAGATTCTTGAGAGCCCCTTGGTCAGCAAGGAGGTCCAACCAGTCCATCCTAAAGGAGATCAGTCCTGAGTATTCATTGGAAGGACACTTGATGCAAGGAGATGACTCATTTGACAAGACCCTGATGCTGGGAAAGATTGACGGCAGGAGGAGAAGGGGACTGAGGATGAGATGGTTGGATGGCATCACCAACTCAATGGACATGAGTTTGGCTAAACTCCGGGAGTTGATGGACAGGGAGACCTGAGGTGCTGTGGTCCACGGGGTCGCAGAGTCAGACACGACTGAGTGACTGAACTGAACTGAACTGATTTTATACTAGCAGACAATGAACTTATTCTTTATTATGCCTACCTAATATTCAGTTATGATTTATTTATCAAGATCCTTACTGGTGAACATTTCACTTGTTTACATTCTTTTGGTATTATTAACTATGGTATAATAATTTAACATGGGAAAATATAATTTTCACACACTTGTAAATACCAATATTTTTGTAGAACAGTTTTCTGAATTGCAGTTTCAAGGTCAAATGGTATATACATTTTAAAAGCAGCTTTATTGAGGTTTTATTGACATATAATAGACTATACATGATTAAAGTGTTCAATTTAATAAATTTTGATGTATATATATAACCACAAAGCCATGATCATAATCAAGATTATGAACATATCCATCTCCTGCCAAAATATATTCACGCCCTTTTGTATTCTGTCCTAGTCTGTCCTTTTGCCCAACACCTTCTGGTTCTTAGGCAACCAGTGATCAGCTATATTTCACTGTGGGCTAGTTTACATTTTATAAAATTTTATGCAATCAGAATTATGCAGTATGTAATCTTTTGTTTGGAGTCCTTTCATTGGAATAATTATTTTGAAATTTATTTGAGTTGTTGCCTCTATCAATAATCATTGTTTTTATTATGTGTCTGTCAGCAAATCTGGAAGATCTAGCACTGGCACAGGACTGGACAAGATCAATCCTCTTTCCAGTTCCCAAGAAGGGTAGTCCTAAAGACTGTTCAAACCATCAGACAATTGCACTCATCTCCCATGCTAGTAAGATCACACTTAAAATCTTACATGCTAAGCTTCAACATTGTTCAAACCAAAAACTTCCAGACACCCACGCTGAGTTTAGGAAAGGCAAAGGAACCAGAGATCAAATTACCAACATTCACTGGATCGTAAGAAAGCAAGAGAATTCCAGAAAAACATCTACCTGTGTTTCATCTACTAAGCTAAAGCCTTTGACTGTGTGGATCATAACAAACTATGGAAAGCTCTTACAGAAATGAGAATATCAGACCATCTTACCTGTCTCCTGAAAAACCTGTATGTGGGTCAAGAAGCAACATTTAGAACCCTGTATGAAACATCTGACTAGTTCAGGGTTGAGCAAGGAGTACAACAGGGCAGTCTGCTGTCACCCTGTTTGTTAACCTACATGCTGAGCACATCATAAGAAATGCTGGGGTGAATGAGTTACAAACTAGAATCAAGATAGGTGGGAGAAACATCAACAACCTCTAATGGCAGAATGGCAGAAAGTGAAGAGAAATGAAAAGCCTCTTGATGAGGGTGAAGAAGAAAAATGAGAGATCTGGCTTAAAAGTAAATATTAAAAAAAACTAAGATCATGGAATCTGGTCCCATCACTTCATGGCAAATAGAAGGAG
The DNA here is from genome assembly GCF_023699985.2 of Odocoileus virginianus. Lineage (NCBI taxonomy): Eukaryota > Metazoa > Chordata > Mammalia > Artiodactyla > Cervidae > Odocoileus > Odocoileus virginianus. The sequence goes on from NC_069697.1 coordinate 38,778,653, forward strand.
AAAAGGTGGAAGTAGTGACAGATTTTCTCTTCCTTGGTTCTAAAATCACTGCAGATGGTGACTTCAGCCATGAAATCAGGAGATGATTGCTTCTTGAAGGAAAGCTATGACAAACTTAGACAGTTGTGTTGAAAAGCAGAGACATTATTCTGCTGACAAAGGTCCATATAGTCAAGGCTATGGTCTTCCCAGTGATCATGTACAGTTGTGAGAGCTGGGCCATAAAGAAGGCAGAGGGCCAAGATTTGATGCCTTGTCTGACTCTTTGTGACCCCATGGACCGAAGCATGCCAGGCTTCCCTCTCCTTCACTATCTCCAGGAGTTTGTTCAAATTCAAGTCCATTGAGTGTTTGATGCTATCTAACCATCTCATCCTCTGCTGACCCTTCTTATTTTTCCTTCAGTCTTTCCAAGCATCAGTCTTTTCCAGTGAGTTGGCTCTTCACATCTAGTGGCCAAAGTTTTGAAGCTTCAGCTTCAACATCAGTCCTTCCAATGAATATTCGAGGTTGATTTCCATTTGGATGGACTGGTTTGATCTCCTTGAAGACTGTGGGACTCCAAGAGTCTTCTCTAGTATCACAATACAAAAGCATCAATTCTTGCCCAGCCTTCTTTATGGTCCAGACTACTGGGAAAAATATAACTTTGACAATACAGACTTTTGTCAGCAAAGTGATGATTCTGCTTTTTAATGTGTGTCTAGGTTTGTCATAGTTTCCCTTCCAAGAAGTAAATGTCTTTTAATTTCATGCTTGCAGTCAATATAAGCAGTGATTTTTTTAAATGTTTAACTTTTTAAAAATAGATGGTCAAATGATTTTGTCTGTATTTTGCTATCTTATTAATATATTTAAACTGAAACATAATTGATTCACATAATTATATTAGTTTCAGGTGTTCAGCATACTGATTAAATAATATAGATTATACTCCTCTTAAAATTATTGCAAGATAATGGCTATATTTCCCTGTGCTATACAGTGTATCCTTGTTGCTTATCTATTTTACAAACAATAGTCTGTATCTTTGAATCCCATGTCTCTGTCTTGTTCCTGCTTCCCATCCCCGCTGGCATCTACTAGTTTATTTTCTATATCTGTGAGTCTGTTTCTGTTTTGTTATATGCATTCATTTATTTTATTTTTTAGATTCCACACACAAGTGATAACATACAGTATTGTCTTTCTCTGACTTATCTCACTAAGCATAATAATATCTAGGTCCATCCACACTGTTGCAAATGGCAGGATTTCATGCTTTTTAAATGGCTAATTAACATTCCATTATGTGTGTGTATGTGTGACATTTTTCTTTATCTTTCGATGGGTATTTAGATTTCTTACATAACTTGGCTATTGTAACTAGTGCTGTTATGAGTATTTGGATGCACGCATCTTTTTGAAATAGCATTTTCATTTTCTTTGGATATGTTCCCAGCAGTGGAAATGTTAGATCATGTGGTAGATTTCCTTTAACTTATCTTCCTGTGTTCCATAGTGGCTGCAGTAATTTATAATCCCACCAACAGTGTACTAGGGTTCCATTTTGTCCACATTTTCACCAACATTAGTTATTTGTAGACTTCTTGGTGATAGCCATATGTATAGGTATGAAGTGATAACTCACTGTTTGTTTTTTTTTATCTGTGTATTTCTGATGATTAGTGATGTTTTACTTTTTTTTATGTACCTTTTAGCCATCTGTATATATTCTTTGAATAAATGTCTACTTATTTTTTAATGAGGTTCTTTATGTTTTTGATGTATGAGCTGTTAATATGTGTTGAATATTAACTACTTGGTTATATGATTTGCAAATAATTTCTCCCATTCAGTTGGTTGCCTTTTCATTTTATTAATGGTTTCCTTTGCCACACAAATTTTCTAAATTTAAGCTGGTTTCGTTTCACTTGTTCATTTTTGCTTTTGCTTATTTTGCCTTAGGAGATAGATCCAAAAAATATTGTAATGGTGGCCTTACAGAAAGAATGAGTGTTTCTGAATAGGTTGGCAATAGGTATTAGACCTTCTTTATATGTTCAGTTGAATTCCCATGTGAAGATATCTGGCATTGAACTTTTTTAAAAAACTTTTGTCTGCACTATGTTTTTACTGCAAAGCACAGGCTCTTTGTCGATGCACATGGGCTTTCTCTAGTTGTGGTACATGGGCTCTTGAGTGAATGGGCTCAGTGTTGAGATGTGTGGGCTTTGTTGCCCGATGGCATGTGGGATCTTAGTTCCCTGACCAGGGATCAAACTTGAATACTTAAAAACCATATGATTATCTCAATAGATGCAGAAAAAGCCTTTGACAAAATTCAACATCCATTTATGATTAAAACTCTCCAGAAAGCAGGAATAGAAGGAACATACCTCAACATAATAAAAGCTATATATGACAACCCACAGCAACCACTACGCTCAATGGTGAAAAATTGAAAGCATTTCCCCTGAAATCAGGAACAAGACAAGGGTGCCCACTCTCACCACTACTATTCAACATAGTTTTGGAAGTGTTGGCCACAGCAATCAGGGCAGAAAAAGAAGTAAGAGGAATCCAGATAGGAAAAGAAGAAGTGAAACTCTGTCTGTTTGCAGATGACATGATCCTCTACATAGAAAACCCTAAAGACTCTACCAGAAAATTACTAGAGCTAATCAACAAATACAGTCAAGTTGCAGGATATAAAATTAACACACAGAAATCTCTTGCATTCCTATACACTAACAATGAGAAAACAGACAGAGAAATTAAGGAAACAATACAATTCACCATTGCAACAAAAAGAATAAAATACTTAGGAGTATATCTACCTAAAGAAACAAAAGACCTATACATAGAAAACTATAAAACACTGATGAAAGAAATCAAAGAGGACACAAACAGATGGAGAAATATACCGTGTTCATGGATTGGAAGAATCAATATTGTCAAAATGGCTATACTACCCAAAGCAATCTATAGATTCAATGCAATCCCTATCAAACTACCAACGGTATTTTTCACAGAACTAGAACAAATAATTTCACAATTTGTATGGAAATACAAAAAACCTCGAATATCCAAAGTAACCTTGAGAAAGAAGAATGGAACTGGAGGAATCAACCTGCCTGACTTCAGACTATACTACAAAGCCACAGTCATCAAGACAGTATGGTACTGGCACAAAGACAGAAATATAGATCAATGGAACAGAATAGAAAGCCCAGAGATAAATTCACGAACCTATGGTCACCTTATCTTCGACAAAGGAGGCAAGGATATACAATGGAAAAAAGACAACCTCTTTAACAAGTGGTGCTGGGAAAACTGGTCAACCACCTGTAAAAGAATGAAACTAGAACACTTTCTAACACCATACACAAAAATAAACTCAAAATGCATTAGAGATCTAAATGTAAGACCAGAAACTATAAAACTCCTAGAGGAGAACATAGGCAAAACACTCTCCGACATAAATCCCAGCAGGATCCTCTATGACCCACATCCCAGAATTTTAGAAACAAAAGCACAAATAAACAAATGGGACCTAATGAAACTTAAAAGCTTTTGCACAACAGAGGAAACTATAAGCAAGGTGAAAAGACAGCCCTCAGATTGGGAGAAAATAATAGAAAACAAAGCAACAGACAAAGGATTAATCTCAAAAATATACAAGCAACTCCTCCATCTCAACTCCAGAAAAATAAATGACCCAATCAAAAAATGGGCCAAAGAACTAAACAGACATTTCTCCAAGGCAGATATACAGATGGCTAACAAACACATGAAAAGATGCTCAACATCACTCATTATCAGAGAAATGCAAATCAAAACCACAATGAGGTACCATTACACGCCAGTCAGGATGGCTGCTATCCAAAAGTCTACAAGCAATAAATGCTGGAGAGGGTGTGGAGAAAAGGGAACCCTCTTACACTGTTGATGGGAATGCAAATTAGTACAGCCACTATGGAAAACAGTGTGGAGATTTCTTAAAAAGCTGGAAATAGAACTGCCATATGACCCAGCAATCCCACTCCTGGGCATACACACTGAGGAAACCAGATCTGAAAGAGACACGTGCACCCCAATGTTCATCACAGCACTGTTTATAATAGCCAGGACATGGAAGCAACCTAGATGCCCATCAGCAGACGAATGGATGAGGAAGCTGTGGTACATATACACCATGGAATATTACTCAGCCATTAAAAAGAATTCATTTGAATCAGTTCTAATGAGATGGATGAAACTGGAGCCCATTATACAGAGCGAAGTAAGCCAGAAAGATAAAGACCATTACAGTATACTAACACATATATATGGACTTTAGAAATATGGTAATGATAACCCTATATGCAAAACAGAAAAAGAGACTCAGATGTATAGAACAGACTTGTGGACTCTGGGAGAAGGCGAGGGTGAGATGTTTCAAGAGAACAGCATCGAAACATGTATATTATCTAGGGTGAAACAGATCACCAGCCCAGGTTGGGTGCATGAGACAAGTGCTCGGGCCTGGTAGGAAGACCCAGAGGGATCGGTGGAGAGGGAGGTGGGAGGGGCGACCGGGATGGGGAATACATGTAAATCCATGGCTAATTCATTTCAGTGTATGACAAAAACCACTGCAATGATGTAAAGTAATTAGCCTCCAACTAATAAAAATAAATGGAAAAAACAAAAAACAAAAAACAAACTTGAATACTTGCATTGGAAGGCAGACTCTTAACCACTGTACCACTAGGGAAGTCTGTGGTTTTGAACTTTTGTTTGTAAGATTTTTGCTACAAATTCAATTCCACTACTAGTGATCAGTTTGTTCCAATTGTCTAATTCCTCCTGATTCAGCTCGAAAGGTTGTATGTTTCAAGAATCTGCCAGTTTCTTTTTGGTTGTACATTTTATTGGTATATAACTTTAAAAAATTCTTATTGCAAAAAAAATTATTGGCATAACTATGTTAAATCATAGTTCCCTTTCTTTCTTTCTTTTTTTAATCTCTATGGTATTGGCTGTGATTTCCCCTCTTTTGTTTCTTGTTTTATTTGTTCAGGTCCCCTCTCTTTTCTTCTTGATGAGCCTGGATATGGTTTATCAAATTTGTTTATATTTTCTAAGAAGAGCTCTCAGTTTCTTTGATATTTTCTGTTGTATTTTAGTTTCTATTTTATTTATTCCTCTCTGATCTTTATTTTTCCCCTTCTCTTGCTGACTTTGGGCTTTCATTGTTTTTCTTTTCCTAATTCCTTTAGTTGGAAGGTTAGGTTTGTATAGTGGATTTTTTCTTTTTTGAGGTAGGCCTGCAATCGCTATTCTAAAACTTCCCTTTTTGAACCACTTTTGCTGCATCCCATTTTCATTTGTCTTGTGGTATTTTATGATTTCCTCTTTGCTTCCTCATTGCCCTTTGGTTTTTTAGTGCTACAGTGTTTAGTCTAGGGCATTCGTACTCTTCCCATTTTCTTTCCTGTGATTGATGTCTGGTTTCACTCATTGTGGTCAGAAAAAAATGCTTGATACAATTTCTGTCCTCTCAAATTTGTTGAGATGTGTTTTGTGGGATAACATATGATCTATTCTGTAGAATGTTTGTTCCTTGTGCACTTGAAAAGAATATATATTCTGCTGGTTTGGATCAAATGTCTTATAGATATCTATTAATTCCACTGGTCTATTTTGTTATTTGTTATCTATTTTGTTATTTGCCTTATTGGTTTTCTGTCTGGGTGATATGTAGATTGAGCTAAGTGGGTCATTAAAGTGCCCTTCTCTTAATGTATTGCTGTCAATTTTTCCCTTAATGTCTGTCAATATTGCTTTATATATTTAGGTGCTCCTTATTGGGTCCATTTATATTAACCAGTGTAATATCCTATTTTGGTATTGATCCTTTCATCATAGCATAATACTCTTCTTTGTCTTTTGTTAAAGATTTTGTTTTAAAGTTTATGTTGCCTGTTATTAGTATTGCTGATCCCACTTTCTTGTTATTTCCATTTCCATCTAATGACTTTTTCCATCCTCTCACTCTCAGGCTCTGTGAATCTTTAGTTCTCAGGTGAGTCTCTTGTGAGCAATATATAGATGGATCTTGTTTTTCATTCAATCAGCCATCCTCTATCTTTTGCTTGGAGCATTTAGTCCATTGCCTTTTAAAGTAATTATTGATAGGTATGATCTCAATGCCCGCCATTTTGTTACTTATTTTCTGTTTGTTTTGTAGTTCTTCTCTGTTCATTTCTTCATCATTATGTTTCTTCCTTGTGGTTTGATGATTTTCTTTGGTTGTGTGCTTGTGCACCTTTCTTTTTCATTTTGCATTATCTATTGTAGGGTTTTGATTTGTGACTACTATGGGGTTCATTATGTGGATCTATAACTAGATCTATTTGTTTCAAACAGGTATTCCTTTAAATTCAAGCATATTCCAAAAAAGCTACATTTTTTTTTACCCCCTTCTCCTACATTTTGTGTTTGGATTTTACATTATCATGTTTATCCCTTTACTGATTATTGTAGATATACTTTATTTTGCATTTACCTTTAAACTTCATACTATCTTATTTAAGTGATCAATCTTCAGCCTTTATTATATATTTGCCTTTCATAGAGAAATTTTGCCTGTTCAATAGATATTTAACTCTTATTATAGTTTTTTATTTTCCACTTTGAGAATAGCACTTAATATTTCTTTTAGTGCTCTGTGCATGATGTCACTTCAGTCATATCCAACTCTTTATGACCCTATGAACCATAGCCTGCCAGGCTCCTCTGTCCATGGGATTTTCCAGACAAGAATACTGGAGTTGTTTCCCATGCCCTCCTCCAGAGGATCTTCCTGACCCAGGGATTGAATCCACATCTCCTAAGTCTCCTGCATTGCAGGTGGATTCTTTACCACTGACCACAGGGGGAGTCAATTTTAGGGTTAATTTAGTATTTATGAGCTCTTAGTTTTTCCTTGTTTGATAAGCTGTTTCTCTCTCCTTCAATTATAGCTGTCTTCCCTGGTGGCTCAGATGGTAAATAGTCTGCTTACAAGGCAGGAGACCCGGGTTTAATCCCTGGGTTGGGAAGATCCTCTGGAGAAGGAAATGGCAACCCACTCCAGCACTCTTGCCTGGAAAATCCCATGGATGGAGAAGCCTTGTAGGCTACGGTCCATGGGGTCACAGTAGAGTATCCTAAGCTGTAGATTTTTCTTTTGGCACTTTAAATATATTATGCCACTCACTTCTAGCCTTCAGATTTTCTGTGGAAAAGTCAGCTGATAGCCTCATGGGGACTCGCTTGGATACAACTCTCTGTTTTTCTCTTGCTGCCTGTAAAAATCTCTCTTTATATTTATCCTTTGCCATTTCAATTGTATGTATTAGCATGGGTCTGTCTCAGTTCATCTTATCTGGGACCCTCTGTGCTTCTTAAACCTGAATATTTCTTTCCTTCTTCAGGTTGAGAATTTTTCAGCCATAATTTCATTAAATTCATTTTCAACTCCCTTCTCTTTCTCTTGCCTTCTAGAACCACTATAATGAAAATGTTGGCTCGTTTCCTGTTATCTCAAACATCATTTAAACTGCTATCATTTTTTAAAGTTGCTTTTGTTAGTACTATTCTGATTGGGTGATTTCCATTATTCTAAATTTCAAATCATTTGTGTGTTGTTCTGTATCATCTACTCTGTTGTTTATTCCATCTACTCTGTTTTCCATTTTACTTACTGTATTCTTCAATTCTGACTCATTCTTTATATATTTGTTTAGCTCCTTGTTAAAATTCTCACTGTATTTATCTACTCTTTTCCAAAATTCAGTTAGCATTCCTGTTTTTGAGAGGGTTAACAGGTAGGGAAGGCCAGAGGTCGTCAAGTAGCAGGAGGAAATAAACTGCAAGTGGCAGACTTTTTCTTTTTTCCTTTTCTATTTGTTCAGAACATCTGGTTCTGTATGAACTTAACTTTTCTCAAACCTTGAGCTAACCAATAAATTTTTCTTATGAAAGCATTTTGCTTAAGCTATGTTAATGAACTATACAAAAAAAGATCTTCACAACCCAGATAATCATGATGGTATGATCACTCACTTAGAGCCAGAAATCCTGGAATGCGAAGTCAAGTGGGCCTTAGGATGCAGCACTACAAACAAAGCTAGTGGAGGTGATGGAATTCCAGTTGAGCTAGTTCAAATCCTAAAAGATGATGCTGTGAAAGTGCTGTACTCAACATGCCAGCAAATCTGGAAAACTCAGCAGTGGCCACAGGACTGGAAAAGGTCAATTTTCATTCCAGTCCCAAAGAAAGGCAATGCCAAAGAATGCTCAAACTACCACACAATTGTACTCATCTCACATGCTAGTAAAGTAATGCTCAAAATTCTCCAGGCCAGGCTTCAACAGTATGTGAACTGTGAACTTCCAGATGTTCAAGCTGGTTTTAGAAAAGGCAGAGGAGCCAGAGATCAAATTACCAACATCTCCTGAATTATTGAAAAAGCAAGAGAGTTCCAGAAAAATACCTACTTCTGCTTTATCGACTACTCCAAAACCTTTGACTGTGTGGAGCACAAGAAATTGTGGAAAGTGCTGAAAGAGATGGGAATGCCAGACCACTTAACCTGCCTCCTGAGAATTCTGTATGCAGGCCAGAAGCAACAGTTAGAACTGGACATGGAAAAACAGACTGGTTCCAAATTGGGAAAGGAGTATGTCAAGGCTGTATATTTTCACCCTGCTTATAGCTTATATGCAGAGTACATAATGAGAAATGTTGGACTGGATGAAGCATAAGCTGGAATAAAGATTGCCAGGAGAAGTATCTATAACCTCAGATATGTAGATGACACCACCCTTATGGCAGAAAGCCAAGAAGAACTAAAGAGCTCTTGATGAAAGTGAAAGAGGAGAGTGAAAAAGTTGGCTTAAAACTCAACAGTCAGAAAACTAAGATCATGGCAGCTGGTCCCATCACTTCATGGCAAATAGATGGGGAAGCACTGGAAACAGTGAGACTTTAGTTTTTTGGGCTCCAAAATCACTGCAGATGGTGACTGCAGCCAAGAAATTAAAAGACTTGCTCCTTGGAAGAAAAGTTATAAACAACGTAGACAACCTAGACAACAACATATTGGGAAGGAGAGACATTACTTTGCCAACAAAAGTCCATTTAGTCAAAGCTATGGTTTTTCCAGTGGTCATGTAAGGATGTGAGAGTTGGACTATAAAGAAGGCTGAATGCTGAGGAATTGATGCTTTTGAACTGCGGTGTTGGAGAAGACTCTTGAGAGTCCCCTGGACTGCAAGCAGATCCAACCAGTCCATCCGAAAGGAGATCCATCCTAAGTGTTCGTTGGAAGGACTGATGTTGAAGCTGAAACTCTGATACTTGGCCACCCGATGAGAAGGGCTGACTCATTAGAAAAGACCCTGATGCTGGAAAGGATTGAGGGCAGGAGGAGAAGGGGACGACAGAGGATGAGATGGTTGGATGGCATCACCGACTCAATGGATATGGGTTTGGATGGACTCTGGGAGTTGGTGATGGACAGGGAGGCCTGGTGTGCTCTGGTTCATGGGGTTGCAAAGAGTCGGACACGAGTGAGTGACTGAACTGAACTGAACAGACATAAAATGCCTTGCTCAAAGCTAGCAAGCAGGCATTCTTTCTGCCTCCTTCTGATGTCTATGTCAGAATCATTCTGTATCTCTTTTGTACTTTAATACAATTCTGTTACACAAAAAGTTCTGAGTGGTGAAGCCTGGTCTTTGGCCCCAGATGGAAATCCTCTCCTCCAGAGGTCACAAATCCCAGCATAGCACACAGCTTGCAACTGCAAACTTTCATCTCTAATGCTTTGAATTATTTATCTGGTAAATTCTCTACTTTTGTTTCATTCATTATTAATTTTCTTTTCTTTTTCTGGGATTTTCTCTTGCTTTTTCAATGGAGACCAGTTCTTCTCTGTCTTTTCATTTTACTCAAAGCTCTGTCTCTTTGAATATAAGTGAAACAGTTATCAATTGTGTTTTCTAAGCATGTACTTATATTTGAGTATCCTTATCAGTCACCGTGTACTCATATCTTTTTTATATGTGAGCCAGAGTTGATGTGAATAGGAGTCATGTCTTTCCTCAGGGTACATTTGCAGCTATCATCTTTGTAGGTGGTGGGCCTGGAAATGAAGGGCGTAGGTCTGGTCAGATGTAAGCCGAGGCTTCCAGTCTGTTCAGTGACCATTACCACCATTAAGGGCAGGTGTGGATTCCAAGTATCCTTGCACCAGAGGGTAGCAACGCTGCAGGAAGAGAGGTCCATGTGGGCTTCTGGCTTGTGATGGGGCATGAGCTGTGATGGGCTGGCCTCAGTCACAGCTTTGGTCTGCCTCTCTTGTGCAGTCTGTGCAACCACCAGCAATGTCAGACCCACTGTACCTGAGTCTCCTTTATATCTCACAGCAGTTGACCCCAGTTTCCACTGCTGCCACTCCTTTGGGGCACTGTCCTCTAGGGCATGCAGGGTCTGTGTGGGCTCTCAGAACATATGTGGTATGGGCCCTGGCTGTCTGGATGCTGTCAAAGTTTGGGATCGTCTATAAACTCCATCTGTGCAAGCAGCTGCAATGGCCACCTGCAGGGTGTTCAGATACTACCCCGGTCCAATTCCCCTCTGCGTCCCATAGTTGAACTCTCAGTTTAACTTTATGCACACACAGGGAAGTCACGGGAAACTAGGCAGTCGCTGGAACAGCCCTCATTCTGCTCTCTCTGCTCTGCCTCAGTGGCAAGCCAGGGCTCATATGCTCCTCGTGAGCAGAGTTCAGGATTCCCAAAGCCCTCCTGCTAGTCTAAGGCGCTTTCCAACAAACCACGGGGGCTCCTCATCCCTGTGTCTGGCTTCAGGGCTGGCACACCCAATATGTGGCTTATAGCTCACTCCCAAGGGCAGATCTCCACAAGTGTATTTTCCCCTTCACTCTGAGTCCTCTCCCAAGGGAAAAAGTCCCAACCTGATCACATTTATTCCCTTACTATTCAATTCTGTGTGGGTATTTCTTACACCTTTGGTTATAAAGGAGTCTTTCTGCCAGTTTCCAGTTAGTTTTCAGTGACATTTATTCTACACATAGATATATTTTTCATGTGTTTATGGAGGTAATTGAGTTCTATGTACTTCTACACTACCATCTTGATCAACTTCTCTATGTTGAACTTTTAAGGAACTACCAAACTGTTTTCCAAAGTTGTTATATCATTTTATGTTCCCACTAGCAGTATATGAGTGTTCCAGGTATTCTAGACCCTTGTCAATGTTATGTATGGTAAATCTCTAACTTCAACATTTTAACAAATGTGTAGTGGTATCTCATTGTGGTTTTAATTTATAGTTTTCTAATCAATAATGTTGAGCATTTTTTCATGTTCTTATTTGCTATTTGTAATCTTTGGTGAAGTTGTTAGTTCTTATAGATATTGAGTGTTCTTTATATATTCTGGGTGTATGTTATTGATCATATATACATTTTGTAGAATGTTCCCCCAGTGGGTGCTTTGTCTTTTTATTTTCTTCATAATATCTTTCAAAGAAAAGGAAAATTTAAATTTGAAGTTCATTGTAATAGTGTGTTCTTTTATGGATCAGGATTTTTGTATTATATCTATGAAATCTTTGTCTAACTCAAGCTTGTAAAATTTTTCTCATGTCTTTCTCTAGAAATTTTATAATATTAGGCTTTAAGTTGAGATATATGATACATTTTGGGTAATTTTTGTATATGGTATAAGTTATGGATTAAAGTTTATTATTGTATCAAATAGATATCCAACTAAACCATTTTTAACTTGGATAACTATTATCACATTGTTCTCTTTAAAGGTCATACAACTTAAACTTCTAACAAAAATGTATGAGGGTGTCTCTCCATCTGACAATACTTGTATACTAGAAAAGAGTAGTATCTTCATCTATTGTTGAATTGCCTTTTAAAATTGTGAGATTAAGTATCATTTTATATATTTTAGAGCTATTTTATTTCCTTTCTGTGAACTAATTATTTCTGTCCTCTGCTCATTATTTTCTATTGGGATGTTGGTCATTTTCTTTCTGTTTTAGGAAATTAATTTAAAATGTTGAATTCTATTTGATTGCTTTTATAAAAATAAAATAACTTTCAGAGTATAACACATGTACATGGAGTTTGTAAAAAGTATTTGAACTTTTAACACTCTAAAATAGTGTTTTTAAAGGGCATCTCAAACTGTTTCATTAGAAAACTATTGCTGAGTTAAATGTAGGACTTTGTAAGATTCAGATCTCTTCATTCACCAAGATAATTTTCAGTAACATGGACTGATCAGAGCAGCATTTGAAAAGTCCAAGGACACTGCGAGGTCATCTAAATAAGCTGCTTTGACTTAAATGGGCTATTGCTTTACTTTATTTTACTGTTTATATTTGCAAAACGAGCCCTCAAAATAAAAAAGCTTGACTCCAGTCAATAAGATGTGTGGGTCTCAGTGGACTGATTTCCTACTATGAATCTCTTTAACAGCATCAATATTATTTGGCAAATATATCTATGGGGCTTTGGTCCCTCAATATCCATAGGCAAAAACAGGAACACGTTACGATGTTAAAACGTTAAGATTCCTTGGACAGCTGTTGATGGATGAATTATAACTAAGGAGGAGCTTAAATGCCATAAATTATCTTTCATTAAAGCAGAAACTAAACCGCAACACATTTTCATAGAATAAATAACTCAGGTTCTTCTTTTTAAAACAAAATCATCATCCTCAGTGTCTATGTGAACTTTTCCTGAGCATCTAAAAATTGAAACCCATGTTTATTTCTATTAACTTACAACATTATAAGAGACTTACTTGAGAAACACAGTGATTTAATTATTTGAATTTGAATAGAAAATACCCCATTTACTGTGACAAATCATGGTAAATTTAACAGCAATTGTTAAGGTATGAAACAGTTTTGTGAATTACAGAATTTTGCCCAAATCTCTTGGGCACTTAGGGAAAGTTCCATTGAAATAACTATTTTAAAATAGATGAAAAAAAGTGCTAAGTGTTAATTTCACTAAATTATTAAATATCTAAGTTTTGTATACTTATCTTGTATGGTTCTCTAGTTTCCAATAAAGTTTTCATTTTAATGCACCTTCTAATTGTCCTAGCAGGTAAGAAACCAGAGTATACGCCAACCATATACTAATTAATGCTTATCTGCCCTGCTCTAAAAAAGGTCTAAATAAGGTTTGAAAATTAGGCATTAGTTTCTTACATATTATGGCCATAAAATGCCAGAGAGCTTGTTTCTGTGTGAGGTCCTCAGCAATGAGGTCCTTACTCGATACTTAGTTTTGGCACTAATGATTTCTGGAATAGGGTGGGCTTCATGCTCAAGGCAGTAAAATGGGGCTAGAGGTGAGCTTTCAGAAGCATTTCAGCAGAAGAATCTGAAAAATAGACCTAGAATAATAACGGAAAATATTTAGTATTCTGTAATATCGGTAAGTGTCCAAGTAAGAGAATGAGGAAAGTGCAGCATCAGAAAAAAACAAGGTAGTAATGTGATCTCTGCAGGATCTGCTATAATGATCCTGTTGGTCTTTTTCCCTCGAAAGCCTCTTCTTCCTTTTCCTTAGTACCTTTATCTTGTTTTCTTTTTTCTTTCCTATTTGTTCAAGTGCTTCTTCCCTATCCATTTCTTTGGTGGGATCCTTCTTTGTCTCTCGTCCAGGGCAGATACTCATCCTACTTGATTCTTATTTTTACATTTCATTCTCCTTTTTCCCTGGAGTGTTCATCCATATCCTTGGATTCAACTCTAACTCTAAGCCATTGACTCCAACCTCAGCAGTCCTATTTCTTCATCATAGCTTCAAAAGACTCTTGTACTTTCCACCTGAGTGTTCAGCTCTCACTTGAACTCAATGTATCAAAGTTTTGACACATTCAACAGTTGCTGGCCACACAGCACCTGAATCATATCTTCTTAACTCCATCATTCAGTTCAGTTCAGTCGCTCAGTCGTGTCCAACTCTTTGCGATCCCATGAACTGCAGCACACCAGGCCTCCCTGTCCATCACCAGCTCCTGGAGTTTACCCAAACTTAAGTCCATCGAGTCGGTGATGCCATCCAACCATCTCATCCTCTGTTGACCCCTTCTCCTCCTGCCCTCAATTTTCCCCAGCATCAGGGTCTTTTCAAATGAGTCAGCTCTTTGCATCAGGTGGCCAAAGTATTGGAGCTTCAGCTTCAGCATCGTCCTTCCAATGAATACCTAGAACTGATCTCTTTTAGGATGGACTGGTTGGATCTCCTTGCAATCCAAGGGACTCTCAAGAGTCTTCTCCAACACCACAGTTCAAAAGCATCAATTCTTCAGCATTCAGCTTTCTTTATAGTCCAACTCTCACATCCAAACATGACTACTGGAAAAACCATAGCCTTGACGAGACGAACCTTTGTTGGCAAAATAATGTCTCTGCTTTTTAACATGCTATCTAGGTTGGTCATAACTTTCCTTCCAAGGAGTAAGCATCTTTTAATTTCATGCTGCAGTCACCATCTGCAGTGATTTTGAAGCCCCCCAAAATAAAGTCTGCCACTGTTTCCACTGTTTCCCCATCTATTTGCCATGGAGTGATGGGACTGGGTGCCATGATCTTAGTTTTTTGAATGTTGAGCTTTAAGCCAACTTTTTCATACTCCTCTTTCACGTTCATCAAGAGGCTTTTTAGCTCCTCTTCACTTTCTGCCATAAGAGTAGTGTCATCTGCGTATCTGAGGTTATTTATTTCTCCCAGCAATCTTGATTCCAGCTTGTGCTTCCTCCAGCCCAGCATTTCTCATGATGTACTCTGCATATAAGTTAAATAATCACAGTAACAATATATAGCCTTGACATACTCCTTTCCCAATTTGGAACGAGTCTGTTTTTCTCTGTCCAGTTTTAACTGCTGCTTCTGGACCTGCTTACAGGTTTCTCAAGAAGCAGATCAGGTGGTCTGGCATTCCCATCTCTTTCAGAATTTTCCACAGTTTATTGTGATCCACACAGTAAAAGGTTTTGGTGTAATCAGTAAAGCAGAAGTAGATGTTTTTCTGGAACTCTCTTGCTTTTTCAGTGATTCAGTGGATGTTGGCAATTTGATCTCTGGTTCCTCTGCCTTTTCTAAAACCAGCTTGAACATCTGGAAGTTCACGGTTCATGTACTGTTGAAGTCTGGCTTGGAGAATTTTGAGCATTACTTTACTAGTGTGTGAGATGAGTGCAATTGTGCAGTAGTTTCAGCGTCCTTTGGCATTGCCTTTCTTTGGGACTGAAATGAAAATTCACCTTTTCCAGTCCTGTGGCCACTGATGAGTTTTCCAAATTTGCTGGCATATTGAGTGTACCACTTTCACAGCATCAGCTTTCAGGATTTGAACTAGCTCAACTGGAATTCCATGACCTCCACTAGCTTCATTCGTAGTGATGCTTCCTAAGGCCCCCTTGACTTCATAATCCAGAATGTCTGACTCTAGGTGAGTGATCACACCATCGTGATTATCTGGTTCATGAAGATCTTTTTTGTACAGTTCTTCCATGTATTCTTGCCACCTCTCCTTAATATCTTCTGCTTCTCTTAGGTCCATACCAATCCTGTCCTTTATTGAGCCCATCTTTGCATGAAATGTTCCCTTGGTATCTCTAATTTTCTTGAAGAGACCTCTAGTGTTTCCCATTCTATTATTTTCCTCTATTTCTTTGCACTGATCACTGAGGAAGGCTTTCTTATCTCTCCTTGCTATTCTTTGCAACTCTGCATTCAAATGGGTATATCTTTCCTTTTCTCCTTTGCCTTTCGTGTCTCTTCTTGTCACAGCTATTTGTAAGGCCCCCTCAGACAGCCATTTTGCTTTTTTGAATTTCTTTTTCTTGGGGATGGTCTTGATCCCTGTCTCCTGTACAATGTCACAAACCTCTACCCATAGTTCATCAGGCACTCTGTCTATCAGATCTAATCCCTTGAATCTATTTCTCACTTCCACTGTATAATCGTAAGGGATTTGATTTAGGTCATACCTGAATGGTCTAGTGGTTTTCCCCACTGTCTTCAATTTAAGTCCGAATTTGGCAATAAAGATTTCATGATCTGAGCAACAGTCAGCTCCTGGTCTTGTTTTTGCTGACTGTATAGAGCTTCTTGATCTTTGGCTGCATCATTACTTAGTCAAATTCCAATCATCCCTTATGGCCTATATGTGTCCAATAAATACCTTTGTATTGTTTTTAAATAACTAATGACAGGACAACTTTATGCATAGAGAAGAATCAAAGATGAAATTCTATGATTCTTTTATCTAACAAGAAAAATGACAGTTTACATTTCTTCTAGAATTATAGATGTTCATCTGAATACGATTATATAGTGATAACTAGCCAACTGTAAGAACTTTCACAGAATAAACCCTACATTTCTTGAAATACTTAAAATGTCTTTAAAAGATGCTTTTATTAAGAATTTTACAAGAACATATTTTCATGATTACTAAACACAGAATAGGCCTTACTTTTATTTCTTCAATAGGCTTCTATGAAAGTGAAAGTGAAGTCGCTCAGTCGTGTCTGACTCTTTGCGACCCCATGGACTGTAGCCCACCAGGCTTCTCCGTCCATGGGATTTTCCAGGTAAGAATACTGGAGTGGGTTACCGTTTCCTTCTCCAGGAGATCTTCCCGACCCAGGGATTGAACCCGGGTCTCCCGCATTGTAGGCAGATGTTTTACCGTCTGAGCCACCAGGGGAGTCTATAGAAGTACGGTTAGCTTAAAAAATACACTTAAGTCTCTTCCCCAAAATTAATTTTGGTTAGCATAATGGAAATGTCTAGACTTTTGGAGCATCTCCAAACAGGAAAAGGGAAGGAGGAACAGACAACTCTAAACTAAAGGGTGACAAGCGGTGGGGGGGAATAAGGAAAGGAAACCAAGAATGAAACGTGGGAAGAATTCTTGGCAGCATAAAGCCTCAAGACTGCACCCACACACCTTCATCTGCAACTCTATAGATTCTCTAGACAGGTGGCTCCCAGTTTATTAAAATATTACAACGTAGGGCAGATCCTCAACTACAAAAACGGTTTGCCCCCTGAGTCAGTCTTGCCAGCTGGCAACTCAGTTATTGGTGCTATAAACAAAGATGGGTATGTCCTCACTCATCGTTCCTCCTCCAGCCCTCGCCCTTTGCTTGTTTTTGCAATACTCCGAGTGCTGATCTCTGTCTCCCCCTGGTGGCAACCGTTTAGGGACAAGCAGGCGCCCTGGCAAGGCAGGAGGGAACACGCCTGTAATAAAGATCGCGGCCAAGGAGCGGGGCGGCGGGAACCTCCTCTGGCTTTTGCAGCTTCTGCATACTGTACAAGTCTGGCCTTCCCAGAAAACAGTTTCCCAAACGTGGCGCTCACTCCAGCTTAGTTCTGTTTTTCTCTGTCCAGCTTTATTCAGGTCTTACCGGTTGGGAGTCCTATTTTGTTGTGACTTTCAGGTTTTAGGGAGTAACTTCCACGCATTTGGAAGCGAGGAGGCGCAGGAGAGTCCAGACGGTAAAAGGATTGTAGACATCAGCAACCCCCTCCTCACCCCGCCCCCCACCCGCCGTTATTCTGAAGAAATGAGGGAAGAGGGAAACCAGACTGTTCCCTCAAGTCCCAAATATTTCTCCCCGTCCCCCGCTCCACCTTAGGTTTCCTCTGCTCTCGCCGTGTTTCATATATTGATCTGTTACTTTACCACTGCTTAGAGAAGGTTGCAGATCGTCCCGAAGTCCGTCTCACTGCCCCCAACCCTTAAGCGGCCGAGAGTGGGCAGTCCAGAAGCGAGGATTCGGCTCATCTGCTGTCGGGCATAGTGAAGGCGGGACCTCCGCGGACTCGGAGGGCGAGATGAGGATCAACGGTAAATGGGAAAGGGGTGGGCTCATGACGCGGGATTTAGGAACAGGCGTGGGTGTGAAGAGGCGGAGGTAAAACACAAACCGCTTGCCAAGCCGGCCAGCGGTTTGTTCTACTAGACGGTTGGGGTCTGTGTCTGATGCCCCCAAGCACGCTAGGCTGCCCAGCGGCTCCGCCGAGCCCGAAGCCGAGAGCGAGTGAAGGATCGCGGAGTGTCCTCAGCTCGGGCTGAGGGGGCAGGGAAGCCCAAAGCAGGGTGCGCCACTTCCTCAGCAGCCTCAGCTTTGCGGGCCTGTTCCCTCGCGGCTCCGCACTGAGATCCGCCTCTTCTCTGCCTCCCCCTTTCCGCGAACTGCCTCCGCCTCCTTCCTCTGCCTCCACCCTCAATCCCCAGCCCTGTTTGTCTAGAGCTGGGCTAGGTGCCCTGGGTCGGCCGGGGCTCTGGATGTGGGTGCCAGACGATTCCACGGCGCCTCTCAAGATGGACAGCCGCTACACCAGCTCCGCGGGCCTCGGGGATTTAAACCAGCTGAGCGCGGCCATCCCGGCCACGCGCGTGGAGGTGTCCGTGTCTTGCAGGTGAGAAGGCGCCCTTCCCCTCCGCCCTTTGTCCTCACACCTACTGGGTCGGTAGCGTTTGGCGAGGTTACGCCGAGGCTCCGCGAGGGTGAGAAGTTGCGCCCTGAGTGGGAAATAGCTCAGCTGTGGGTCTCGAGTCACCGCCGGGTCGAGTGGCAGAGCGAAGAGCCAGAACCAGGAGCGAGTGGTGGGCTCTGGGACTGAGACTTCATTTCTTTTAGGGGCAATGTTGTAAAAGTTGGCGGGGCTGTGACTCAGCGGCGGGAACCCCTGGCCGCCGCCCACTTGACGAGCCCTTTTTCACGTCCCAAACTCGAGCCGCGGGGTTGGATGATGACAGGAAGGGCACAGCATTGCCAAAAGCTTGTGACCAATGCGCGCAGCGGCCCGGGACTCCCTCCGCTAGGCTCTGCAAACCCGAGGTTGGCACAGTTGGCTCCGAACCAGGCAGCTTCCTCCGCACCCACTTCCCGGAGCCATCCAGCTTGCTTCCCCGCCTCCTCGCCCCCGCCGCCCCCGGGGGAGCCTTTTTGCCTTTGACCTACTACGTAGAGATTTCGACCGCAGCCTTACCTCAACTGTGGGAAGTCACGACTTTCTGCCTGCAAGTGGATACATTTGAGTGCCCGTAAAAACCTACACTCTTGCTGTACATTTCAAACTCCTTTGGCTGACGTTCTTTGGGTCACTTTCCTTGTAAATAAAGTAGCATAATTGCTATATCGCAGATGATTTTAAGATGATAACACTAACTGGTGCCCACTCCCATATTTGCAGACTTTGATCTTTCTCAGTGGAAAACTACTAACCTGTACACTTTCTTGTTTTTAAAGCCCTCAAATCCTTTCCTTCCTTTTTTTAAGGAAAAAAACAAAAAAACAGGAAGAAATCTTGACTATATCTAATAAACATGGTTAAGTCTCGATGTAAATAAGCCCCTAGGCTTAAAATACTATCAATCTAGTGATATTTAATTTTGCACTGTCACAAGACTACACCCGAAAGCCAGAAGAATGATTTAAGGCTGACTTCAGACCATTAAACACTAATGCTGATAGTAAATGATGCCTGAGATTTCTGTCTGTTGAACAAGTGAAACTGTATGGAAAATTCTTCTTAAACATTAATTTCTAGATCTTTTTCTCTTTTCTGAAGCTGGCTTTGGATGCTAGAGGGAGGTTATCAGTATTTAACAGGTAATGCATAGCCTGAAGTCCTACAATAACAGCCTTTTCTAAAGTTGTTATTTTCTCCTGAAATCCTGTAAATCTGAATGGCATGTGGCCTGTATGAGGAATGAAGATAAATGTTAGCTCTAAATTTCCCATAAACTTTTTAGGGGTTGTGGGGATATTAGCTAGTATTCCTGCCAATAAGGTCCATATTTAACCCGTCCCCCACCCCCACCCCCACCCCCCATGATTTTTTGCTGTGGGTGTGGTGCTGGGAATCCTGGTCAATTGGCTTTAATCCAGTTTCCTTCAACTTGCTACCTCTGAAACTGGAGATCCCCTTGTTTCACCCCCCCCCCCTTTTTTTTTTTATACCATTGATTTCATGTATTGTTTTTAATTTTTAATGTTCAAAAAGAACAGTTCTGAAAGAGAACCAAAGTACTGGTAGTACTTATATTGTTGATAATTGAATCCTGTGATGATAGATGATGGTGTCCCTGGGCCTTTGGCATAAGAGATCTGGTTATACATTCTGGCTTTATATATATTCTGATGTCTAAAATGAAGATAATTTTGGCATTTATCTTATATAGGGTATTATCAGAGTTTAATAAAATGATATCTGAAAAATACTGACACAATGTAGACATGAAAATGTTACAGTGTTAAAAATAGTAGCTATTATTATGATATTGGAAATAGTATTTATTGAATCAGTGTATTGCACATGGTTCAGCTATGGAATTCTGTAAATAGTCCTTCTCTTTTGAACTTCAATAAATTGGTTAAAGAAGACAGGGACAGAGGCAGAGCATATTTCCTAGATTGTCTGTGGGGATTTTATCTAGCAGCAAGGCACAACTGTAGGTCCTTTAGCCTTATTATAGGCAAGCAGAGCAAGGAATCACCTTGCTGTTTCATACTGAAGACTTCTGATGATTTGCTGATGACCGTTTTGATAACCTCCTTGCATTGTGACCAGTATAAGATTTTTTTAAAAGCTTTATGATGTTTGCATCTTCATTTTGAGTGAGGTGAGAAAATCAACAATTGAAGCTTGAAGTTAAATATAATTCATGGAAATCATTTAGTCTATTCACTAAGGAAGTGTTTGAGTGTCTTTTATGTTTAGCACTATGCCATGTTCCATGAGAAATGCATAAGTTCTCTAAAAAAGTAAAATCTTGTTGGGAGATAAATATAATATTGTATAACACATAATAACATAGGACTAAATCCAAAGATGAGGTTCATGAAGAAGAATGGAAGAGATCATTGTGGAACAGAGTACTTGGAATGTGCTACAAAGAGGAGATGGGGCATGAGCGGAGACAAGACAGATTGGCATGGTTAGTGTGAGACAAAGAGCGGTGGAGTTTCTGTAGTAGCTACAAAGTTGGTGTGTTAAAGTGACACGTTTTCTAGCTATATTTATGCAGAGATAAAGTTCTTACTCTTTGACTTACCTTCTACTCATTATTCAGCTCTTCTTGCATTCATTTAAAAAATTTGTTAATTTGTAAGTTTTAAGATTTTTAAATTATTGGGTTACCTAATTAAAATGTCTATAGATGAAATGACACAACCTTAGAGACATAAAATAACATTCCTGTTTTATTCTGAAAACAGATAATTATAAAATGAAGGTAAAAACAATGGGAGAAGTAATAGGCAGTAATTAACTGTTTTCCTGGAGACCTTGGTTTGTTGCACTGTTTCTCACACATTATTTTGATGATTTTGTTATTGGCATGTCATTTTGATGAGCCAATGAGAAACTGGCTTATCAAGTATAAAAGCAGGGATGCTGCCGCTGCTGCTGCTAAGTCACTTCAGTCATGTCTGACTCTGTGTGACCCCATAGACGGCAGCCCACTAGGCTCCTCTGTCCCTGGGATTCTCCAGGCAAGAATGCTGAAGTGGGTTGCCATTTCCTTCTCCAATGCATGAAAGTGAAAAGTGAAGGTGAAGTCGCTCAGTCGTGCCCAACTCTTAGCGACCCCATGGACTGCAGCCTACCAGGCTCCTCCGTCCATGGGATTTTCCAGGCAAGAGTACTGGAGTGGGGTGCCATCGCCTTCTCCAAAAGCAGGGATAGCAGTCTATATTTCTAGACTTTGTAGATTAGATATCACAAGTGAATCTTATTGAAGCAATAATCCTATAATGGTAATAAATTAATTTTAAAATCTAGTGTGGAAGGAAGAATACAAAGTGGAAAGTAATGAGTGCTTATTTTGTTCTAGGAGTTCTAAAAAGCACTTCCTGACCTGGCTTTACCTGTCTTGCCTACTCTCCCACTACTCCTCATATATAAGCTCTATGACTAAACACAGTGTCGACTTAAAAAATAGTCACAACGGGCAAGTTGAGAGTTATGTTTTATTTGGTAGGAATTTTTAGGACTTCAAGCCCAAGAGACAGCTTCTCAAGTGACTTTGAGAAAACTGATCCTCGGAGGCACAGGGAGGGGTCAGGTTATATGGAAGTTTGCACCAAGGGGAAGGTAGTCTGAACATCAAAAGATTATTGTTAATTTTGGAAAACCAGATATCTCAAGTTAAGGAATTTAGTGCTTTTCTGTGTATGGGAAGATGCAAGAGTCCAGACTTAGTGAAATTATTCCTTTCATATGCATCCCAGCTATCTGGGACAAGGTGCTCACCAGGGGGACTGGCTGATGGCTGCGGATTGTTTTTCTTGGGTACCCTCTGGGCTCAGAAATTCACATTTGGAGGGCCAGAATCACAGATTGCTGTGATATCCTTATTAGTTGATACAGCAGGAAATACTCCATTTCACAATAGCTTAACAATTATATGCTTAATATATGCAAAAGTTGGTGCCAGATAAAAGTTGACCACAGAACAGTACTAAGAGGTACAGTCTCAAAGCGTGTTCTGTTATCCTGTTGAAACAAACTTTCTTTGCATGTGTGGCTGTGCACATGATTTTCTCTGCCCTGAATGTCCCTTCCTCCATTCCCTTCTTTTCTTGATTAGCATTGTCTCCTTCTTCCAGACTTCAGATATAACATAATTTTCTATCATGATCCTCTCCCAAGCTGTATTTTGCTATATTCTCAGAGCAGCTGGAAATGGCAGCCTACTCCAGTATTCTTGCCTGGGAAATCTCGTGGGCAGAGGAGCCTGGCAGGTCTCTGTCTTCTTCTTGAGGGCAAGGTTTGTCTCCTTCATGTTTATGCATTCTGAACTTGGCACAGAATAAGTAGTCAATAAATGCTAGAAGCTGTAATTCTCTGAATGAGTCATCTGGCATGGGATAGAGGTTTGCTTGTTAAAATATAGACTCTTAGGTTCCAAATTAGATCTACTGAATGAAAATGTCTGGAACGAAGGCCCAGGAATCTGTACCTTTAGTATGTTTACCATGTGCTGGTTACACACAGTAAACTAAAAAAAAATATTGGTGGAATGAACAAATCTGTGAATAACTCAACACTGAACCTAGTAGTCAGAAATTTACATTTGCTTTGTATAGTGTCATTAGTGATTCATTCTCAACTTGTACACCCACTCCAGCAAGCTGACAAGATGTCAGGCTCTCTTGGCACTGCAGTCTTCTCAGACACCTCATTTATATATATATATACATACACACACACACACACACACACACACACACATATGTTTTAATTGGAGGATAATTGCTTTACAATGCTATGTTGGTTTCTGTTATACAACAGAGAGCATGGAATTTAGTTTCCTATATTATACAGCTGCTTCCCTCTAACGATTGTTTTACACACGGCAGTATATTTGTCAGTGCTATTCTCTCAGTTCGCCCCACTCTCTCCTTTCCCCACTGTGTCCACAAGTCTCTTCTTTACATCTGTGTTTCTATTCCTGCCATGCAGTAGGTTCATCAGTACCATTTTTCTAGATTCCACATATATGTGTTAATGTATATCTGTTTTTCTCTTCATGATTTACTTCACTCTGTACAACAGGCTGTAGTTTCATCCACCTCACTACCGCTGACTCAGATTTGTTCCTGTAATGGCTGTGTGATATTCCATTGTGTAGATGTACCACAACTTTTTTATCCATTCATCTGTTGA
Organism: Odocoileus virginianus; assembly: GCF_023699985.2. Taxonomy (NCBI): domain Eukaryota; kingdom Metazoa; phylum Chordata; class Mammalia; order Artiodactyla; family Cervidae; genus Odocoileus; species Odocoileus virginianus. The sequence goes on from NC_069697.1 coordinate 38,802,426, forward strand.
TGGATATATAGGTTGCTTCCATGTCCTGGCTATTGTAAATAGTGCTGCTATGAACATTGGGGTACATGTATCTTTTTGAATTATGGTTTTCTCTGGGAATATGCTCAGGAGTGGGATTGCTGGGTCATATGGTAGTTTTATTCCTAGTTTTTTAAGAAATCCTTATTGTATTCCATAGTGTTTGTATCAGTTTACCTTCCTACCAGCAGTGCAGAAGGATTCCCTTTTCTTCATCCTCTCCAGCGTTTACTGTTTGTAGATTTTTTGAGGATGGCCATTCTGACTGGTAAGAGGTGATATCTCATTGTAATTTTGATTTGCATTTCTCTAATATGTGATGTTGAGCATATTTTCATCTATTTGTTGGTCATCTGTATGTTTTCTTTGTCAGACACCTCATATTGCATAAGGCTTATGGAATATCTTTGGGAACTTTTTTACCAGACTTTTTTTTTTTTTTTTTACCATTTTTCTATACATCAGGAGTTTTAATTTACTAGTTTGATGAGTTTATGTCTCTGTGACTATTGTTACTTGGTTTGGATTAACAATACTGTCAATTAAAAAAAAAAGCACATGCAACCTAAAACTTGAGAGTCAGATTTTATTCGGTGAGAGTGCTAGGACTGGAAGGTATATCTCAGGTGACCCTGGGAGACACTGGCTCGGAGGAAACAGGGGAGGAGCCAAGTATATACATGTTTGCAGGAGAGGCAGGTAATCCGAACATTAAAACATTACTGCTGATTAAGAGAAAGTTAAATCTCTCAAGAGGTTTAGAGGTTAAATCTAAAGAGCTTTAGTGATATAAAGAGATAAAGTGATCTTCTATGTATGGGAAGAGATTTAGAGATCTTCTAAATAAAGAGATTTAGTGATCTTCTAAATATGGGAAGCTGCAAGCATCCAGGCTTGTGAAATCATTTCATTCATATGTATCTATCTCTCTAAGGGCCAATTCTGCTTTCTTTATTATTCACATACTAGTTCTTTGTATACTGTAAAAGATGGTGACTGTGGCAGATGGCCACCTACCTCTCACTTCCCTCTAGCTCCTCTGTGCTTACTGGGGCGGAAGTAGCTGATGGCTTTCAAATAACTGGCTTTCTTGCACCTGAGATCAGAAGTTTTCATTTGGAAAAGACTTGTTTACTGGTAGAGCATAGAGGAGAAAACATTTCATTTCATAGCCTCTCCCCATGGTTGGAAATTCGACCATATTGGGAGATATTTCATAATCATTGCTTCATTTTGTCACATGGTGCTGGGAGACTGATCCTAGGTCAGGTGGAAATTTTTTGTTGGTAAGTCATTCTGCCTGTTAATTTCTGGATTGGGCCCACTGATCGATAATAAAAAGCTTCTCTGAATCCTCTATCTTCTAACCTAATAGGATCCAGGAGATATTTCCCTTGTTGTTTCTTCCTACACCTAGGATCATGCTATTACAGTTATTCTACATAATAAATGTGATCTGTTTCTTCAAGTTGTTTAGCTGTCATTAATTTGCCTGGGGCCTGGTTATACATCATCTAATACAAGAGACAACAATCTTATGAAATAAACATTGCAAGCAATATAGCTAATAACTTGTTAAAGTTATAAGTAGGGATTCAAACCATGAGCTTCTGAAATGAAACTGTCTTCCTAAAAGATCACCAAGGCCAGGAAGTGGATCATCTAAGGCAGCAATATAATTCTTCCTGTGAGTCATTAAATGTGTTATATTATTCATTTGGTATGAAAACATAACATTTAGTTTGATTTATAGCACCATTGCCCCCTTGAGATGTGCTAAGGATATCAAGGGTCATATGATTTTGTAATACAGCTTTTCTCCACATGCTGCTAAGTCACTTCAGTTGTGTCCGACTCTGTGCGACCCCATAGACGGCAGCCCATCAGTCTCCCCTGTCTCTGGGATTCTCCAGGCAAGAACACTGGAGTGGGTTGCCATTTCCTTCTCCAGTGAGTTAAAGTGAAAAGTGAAAGAAGTCACTTGGTCATGTCCAACTCTTAGCAACCCCATCGACTGCAGCCTACCAGGCTCCTCCATCCACAGGATTTTCCAGGCAAGAGTACTGGAATGGGGTGCCATTGCCTTCTCCATTTCTTCACATAGAGACTCAGAATTTAGTATGCTAATAGCCTAGCTGCTATCATTTAAGGTCTTTTGAGTGAATTCTGTTCATGGGGTCCTCAAGGCAAGAATACTGAAGTGGTTTGCCATTCCCTTCTCCAGTGGACCACATTCTGTCAGACCTGTCCACCATAACTGGTCCGTCTTGGGTGGCTCCACACGGCATGGCTTAGTTTCATTGAGTTAGACACGACTGTGGTCCTGCGATCAGATGGGCTAGTTTTCTGTGATTATGGCTTTAGTGTGTCTGCCCTCTGATGCCCTCTCGCAACACCTACCATCTTACTTGGGTTTCTCTTACCTTGGACGTGGGGTATCTCTTCACGGTTGCTCCAGCAAAGCACAGCTGCTGCTTCTTACCTTGGAGGAGGGGTATCTCCTCATGGTTGCCCCTCCTGACCTTAAACGTGGAGTAGCTCCTCTCAGCCTTCCTGTACCTGCGCAGCAGCCGCTCCTTGGACGTGGGGTTGCTCCTCTTGGCCATGCTTCTGCGCGGTATCTACTACTGTGGGCAGGAATCCCTTAGAAGAAATGGAGTAGCCATCATGGTCAAAAGAGTCCGAAATGCAGTACTCGGATGCAATCTCAAAAATGACAGAAAGATCTCTGTTGGTCTCCAAGGCAAACCATTCAATATCACGGTAATCCAAGCCTATGCCCCAAGCAGTAATGCTAAAGAAGCTGAAGTTGAATGGGTTCTTTGAAGACCTAGAAGACCTTTTAGAACTAACACTCAAAAAAGATGTCCTTTTCATTATAGCGGACTGGAATGCAAAAGTAGGAAGTCAAGAAACACCAGGAGTAACAGACAAATTTGGCCTTGGAGTATGGAATGAAGCAGGGTAAAGGTTAATAGAGTTTTGCCAAGAGAACGCACTGGTCATAGCAAACACCCTCTTCCAACAACACAAGAGAAGCCTCTTCACGTGGACATCACCAGATGGACAACATTGAAATCAGATTGATTATATTCTGTGCAGCCAAAGATGGAGAAACTCTATACCATCTGCAAAAACAAGACTGGGAGCTGACTGTGGCTCAGATCATGAACTCCTTATTGCCAAATTCAGACTTAAATTGAAGAAAGTAGGGAAAACCACTAGATTATTCACATATGACCTAAATCAAATCCCTTATGACTGTACAGTGGAAGTGAGAATTAGATTTAAGGGACTAGATCTGATAGAGTGCCTGATGAACTATGGACAGAGTTTCGTGACATTGTACAGGAGACAGGGATCAAGACCATCCCCATGGGAAAGAAATGCAAAAAAGCAAAATGGTTGTCTGAGGAGGTCTTACAAATAGCTGTGAAAAGAAAAGAAGTGAAAAGCAAAGGAGAAAATGAAAGATATTCCCATTTGAATGGAGAATTGCCAAGAAAAACAAGGAGAGATAAGAAAGCCTTCCTCAGTGATCAATGCAAAGAAATAGAGGAAAACAACAGAATGGGAAAGACTAGAGATCTCTTCAAGAAAATTAGAGATACCAAGGGAACACTTCTTGCAAATATGGGCTCAATAAAGGACAGAAATGGTATGGACCTAACAGAAGCAGAAGATATTAAGAAGAGGTGGCAAGAATACACAGAAGAACTGTACAAAAAGATCTTCACGACCCAGATAATCACAATGGTGTGATCACTCACCTAGAGACAGACATCCTGGAATATGAAGTCAAGTGGACCTTAGAAAGCATCACTATGAACAAAGCTAGTGGAGGTGATGGAATTCCAGTTGAGCTATTTAAAATCCTGAAAGATAATGCTGTGAAAGTGTTGCACTCAACATGCCAGCAAATTTGGAAAATTCAGCAGTGGCCACAGGACTGGAAAAGGTTAGTTTTCATTCCAATCCCAAAGAAAGGCGATGCCAAAGATTTCTCAAACTACCACATAATTGCACTCATCTCACACACTAGCAAAGTAAGCTCAAAATTCTCCAAACCAGGCTTAATCAATACATGAACTGTGAACTTCCAGATGTTCAAGCTGGTTTTAGAAAAGGCAGAGGAACCAGAGATCAAATTGCAAACATCTGCTGGATCATCAAAAAAGCAAGAGAGTTCCAGAAAAACATCTATTTCTGCTTTATGGACTATGCCAAAGCCTTTGACTGGTGTGGATAACAGTAAACTGTGGAAAATTCTGAAAGAGATGGGAATACCAGACCACCTGGCCTGCCTCTTGAGAAAGCTATATGCAGGTCAGGAAGCAACAGTTAGAATTGGACATGGAACAGACTGGTTCCAGATAGGAAAATGAGTACGTCAAGGCTGTATATTGTCACCCTGCTTATTTAACTTGTATGCAGAGTACATCATCAGAAACGCTGGGCTGGAAGAAGCATAAGCTAGAATCAAGACTGCTGGGAGAAATATAAATACACACAGATATGCAGATGACACCACCCTTAGGGCAGAGAGTGAAGAAGAACTATAAAGCCTCTTGATGAAAGTGAAGGAGGAGCATGAAAAAGTTGGTTTAAAGTTCAACATTCAGAAAACTAAGATCATGGCATCTGGTCCCATCACTTCATGGCAAATTGATGGGAAACAGTGGAAACAGTGGCTGACTTTATTTTTCTGGGCTCCAAAATCATTGCAGAGGGTGATTGCAGCCATGAAATTAAAAGACTCCTTGGAAGGAAAGTTATGACCAACCTAGATAGCATATTAAAAAGCAGAGACATTATTTTGCCAACAAAGGTCTGTCTGGTCATGGCTGTGGCTTTTCCAGTGGTCATGTATGGATGTGACAGTTGGACTGTGAAGAAGGCTGAGCACCAAAGAATTGATGCTTTTGAATTGTTGTGTTGGAGAAGACTCTTGGCAGTCCCTTGGACTGCAAGGAGTTTCAATCAGTCCATCCTAAAGTAGATCAGCCCTGGGTGTTCATTGGAAGGACTGATGCTGAAACTGAAACTCCAATACTTTGGCCACCTCATGCGAAGAGTTGACTCATTGGAAAAGACCCTGATGTTGGGAGGGATTGGGGGCAGGAGGAAAAGGGAATGACAGAGGATGAGATGGCTGGATGGCATCACCGACTTGATGGGCATGAGTTTGAGTAAACTCTGGGAGTTGGTGATGGACAGGGAGGCCTGGTGTGCTGCGATTCATGAGTTGCAAAGAGTTGGACATGACTGAGCGACTGAACTGAACTGAGTGAATTCTGTTAAGGCTTCAATGTGAGAAATAATATTTTCTCACATTGTAAAGAAGGTGCAAAAGTAGCTGCTAAGTGATCATACCAGTGAAATACAGATCTCTTGGTTCTTCAGGCTCATATTGATGGTAAATTGCTAGAGTTAGAGTTTGTATGTAAATGGCCTTGAGCCTAAGGGAATCCTAAAGTATACCCTCCTAGCCCTGTTGGCAGAAGCCAGGGTCATAAATTTGACCCACAAAGCCATTGAATCCCATTAGTTGCCAGCCAGTTTATTACTAGTCTTCTAACCCAATCTGTTCCATATCAATCACTGTCTTGAAAGACATGGTACACTGGCAGTTTTCATAAGATACCCAGCCTAATTTTCTAGCTTTATTAAGTTGATTTTCTTTGGTAAGATTTAATTGTTCTAAGCATAGGGGGGCCTTTAGGCTTAGATGACCATAGCCTACTGATAGCAGATAAAGCCATCCCATAACTGAGGAAGGGTCCCTCCTAAAAGTCTAGAGTTTACTTTTTTTTTTTTTAAGTAGAATTTAGCCTGTTGTTCTGACTGAACTAGAATAACCTTAAGGGAAAATTCATATTTATGGCCAGGTTTAGAATAAGTGTGTTTGACTGGGAAAGTAAGTGATTCCCATCTAGTGATGGTAGCCCAAACAGAAAACTGTAATTCCTTTCTCCTAAAATAAACTTTCTAAGAGCCATCCAATCAGAACTTTGGTGGGGAGAAACCCACCGAGGTAAACCAGAGGTAGTGGATGCACTAATTGACCACAACCCAACAATTTGATTGATTTCTAAAATTTGCATAAGATTGTGCCAATGATAGAAAAAAAAAAAGCATTTGATTTATGTGCAAGAGTCCAAGAGAACAAGAAGAAAACATTATGAACAATCATACAGGTCAGGTTCAGGATCTCACTTCGGTTGTCTACTTCTGATGTCTTCTTCTCGTCCTGGCGTTGGTCTTTCCCTGTTAGCAGAGCACTGCTTTAAGGTGAGTTTGAAAGCCCGCAGTTCTGTTTATATGCCAGTCTCATGCAGGAGCCCTTTTTAGGTGAGAATTATGAAGTCAAGAGGCAATTCCCTGTCTCCCAGGCTCGAGTTCTAACATTCCCACTGAATAAAACTTAACTCTCAACTTTTAGGTTGCCCATATGTTTTTAGTTAGCAATACCTTCCTCAATAAAGTGTTAGAAATATACTTTTCAATGGCATGCTGCAACTGGCTTAAATGGGATTGAAATCGGAATTTATATGCTGCTAGTTAAACAAAATGACTGTAAAAATGTAAGTTATATAAGCATAAAGTTAAATAGATTACAGTAAAACAAAGTTAAGGCATACTCAAAAGTTATTACTTTCTATTTTAGTAACTACATTTTGTTAGACATCTAGACTCTTTGCTATCATCTATGCTCTATTTTTTAATCTGTGGGTTGAGAATATTATGCATTCATGTGCTTCTGCTCATCTCATTTCAACCCATGTTCAGTGACATCACATTTGGTAGCTTGAAATTGACCATAGTGGGAATATTTATATTAAGGAAAGTGACAAACACTGTAAATCAGAGTTTGATTTATTGTTTTGTTGTTGTCTACACATAAGACCTTCTGTGGGAATCAATTGGTTCTACAGAATTTATAAGAAAAGTATTATATGTATTATTATTTGTAAATTGTGTGCTCATCTACACATACTTTATATCAATAAAATTTATGTAAATTATGTACACACAGCACATACATGCATTTAGCTTTTTTGGGGAAAACCTGTGGTTAAAGATATTTGCACATCACTGTTTATAGGCCTTTTATAAAAGATACAGCATATAAAAGGGAAAATTATTGCTGTTGTTAGATTGTCACTATTAGAGATGGTGATATCAAGTTTGGCTCTGTCTCTGGTTTTACTCTTTACTATAAGTGGGGTTGTGTGGTCTTTTATAATCTATGAAAGTTTTGGCAGCATGCAAGTATATTGTGAGTGAAATAAGAAGATGATTGAAATTTTGTATACTTTTTCCTTTCTTCTCCTTTTCATGTGGTCCTTTCTTCTTTACTTTGAATCCTTATTCTTCTTTACTTTGAAGTTTTTGTTTCTCCATCTACTAGTGGAATGTACTTTGCAAATTTATGTGTTACAGTTCCAACTCATTTAGTGATTCATTGACCACTGGGGGAAGCAAGTTGAGATTTGAAGAGACAGAATTTGATTGGTCCAGTGAGAAATGGTCTAGTTTGAAACAGATACTGATACTGTTTTGAAATCTTTGGTGGAAGAGAATCAAAGTGCTCAAACACAATTGGCAACTCCACCCCAGTCCACATTGGTTTATTTCTTAGACACACTTTACCATTCTTTTGTCAGACAAAATGTTTGATGTTAGCATGTAAGTAGTGTTTCAAATGATGCTGATAAATTATAAAGTTACTGTGAGCTAGGAAATTAAGTCACAGTGTGGGAGTTGCCTAGGTATATCTTAGTAGAGAAAAACTTTGCTCATGTTCTATCAGTAGTTTGGTCCACCCTGCATGTATGTATGTATATATACACACACATATATATATATTTATATTAATGCTAATATATATATGCTAATATATATGCTATATATATAAAATATTATATATGTATAATATATATATTAGCATTAATATACAAACAGCCTTGTGATGTTGAGAATGTGCATCTAGAAGCAATTCACAAAGCAGGGCCCCATGAGAGAGGATGCCAAAGCTGTGCTTTTTTAGGTATGCTGTTTGTGGCATAGCAGTCAGAAACCTGAATTCCTTACTTGATTTTATTCAAGTCAGAGAAGAAAAACAGTTCCTCTCAAAGAGGTTTTATTCATTTGTTAGCCTATTTTATAACAAGAGCCAGTCTGCTCACTCTTGAGGAGATGGGTGTGGAACTAGACCACATCAGCCTCTTTGTTTCTCAATTTCTTCATTTGTAGAGTGGAGATAACAATAGTCCCTGCCTCTTATATTCGTTTTGAGGGTTACATAAGCTAATAAAGCTTCATGATTAAAATAATGTTTCTCATGTAATTTCAAATAGATATAAGAACAAAATAAAATCACCCAGTATTTCATCAAGCTATATCCGTTTAGTTCATTTCTCTCTGTTAGGAGGTGAAGATATTGAGTAATAGCCTCCGAACTGAGAAGAAATTTTGTCTATACGTTACTGTGGGTAACGTATAGACAGGAAAGATGGGGTGGACAGAAGATCCAGAGGAATTGACAATGCCCTCTGCACTGCCAAAAGGGATACAGGGGGTTATAAAGGGGCCAAAGGTAAAAATAGAATCTGACTACCAAATGAGAAGCATATCCACAGTCTAGACCTGGGGGCACCCACCCAGCTTAACCATCTCAGCAAAAGGCACTCTTCCAGCTTTCATTTTAAAATGAAGGCAAGGGTAAAAGGGAACTCAGTCTGGCTTGAGTGCATTAGTTTGTGAGTTAGGCTAAATCTCAGTCAGGTGGAAACGACTGCAGACCTAAAATGGGGCTGACAAGGGGGAGCCAGTATGGTTCAGCTACACACTCCACCCCCACCATCTATATGGCCCACACTATCTTAATCCACCATTCTTCCAAGAATACTCTATCTAGAGCCAGATAGGAGTTTACCTGCCGTCCCCACACATTGTCCCCATATTATAAGGTTGAAAGACAACGACCCCTGACATTACTTCAGCAAAGGACATTGGAAGCAATCTATACACCTGTAAGTCAGAGCAGTTGTGGATGTCAGCATAGGTGGTGGCCCTGGACAAGAATGTAATAGTGGAGGTATGTGGCACTAATCCTAGAAGGAAAACGCTAAAGATAATAAGTGTTTTAAAGCTTGTGCTTGCCTTAGTTGTTCAACCATGTCTGACTCTTTGCAACCCCACCAGGCTCCTTTATTCATGGGATTCTCCAGGCAAAAATACTGGAATAGATAGTCATTCCCCTCTTCAGGGGATCTTCCTGATCCAGAACCTGGGCCTTCTGCATTGCAGGCAGATTCTTTATTGTTTGAGCCGCTGGGGAAGTCCTTTTAAAGGTAGCAAGAAAGACAAATCTTCAGTCAGGAACTATTCTGTAGTTTGTTCTCCATGAGCCAGGATCAGCCTGGGCTTTGGCGCTTTTCCCACAGGACAATAGCAGACATTTTGTTCCTTTACATTAGAACCAGGCAGGGAGATATTATATGTGGGGGCTTTAGTAGGGGCCCATAAAAGAAGCCCTATTTCAGTCTCCCATTTGATTTCTGTGTGGGAGATCACCTTGGTTATTCTGGGCCTTCACTTAGATAGAAAGATTGACAAATTGCTGTGTCAGGGCCTAGCCTAGCCCTTGTCCCCAAGGTAAAAGGATGCCAAACCCCTGTGAGGGGTATACTATCACATCTCCAATCTAAAATAATCTCCCCAGGTAGGAGGTTCTGTGGCACTCCTAGGATAAAACCTGCATCCCCATGGATAGGTCTCATTCCTTCTTCTGACACTTGAAATTTTAAGGATCTAGTTGGTAGAATAAGTATAGTCAGCCTCTCAGAAGCAGACATGTGGCCTGCTGTTGTTCAGTGTTTAACAGCCAGATGGCCTCTAATAGTAGCCAAGATAGACTCTTAAAGACTCATCTGGAGAAAGCTTCTTCAGTGTCTCTTTCAGTTCTTTCTACCAGCCCGGCATCTTTTGGGTTATATGGCAGGTGGAAGGTCTATAAAACCTCATGGGCTTCAGCCCATTCCTTTACGTCATGCACAGTGATATGGGTCCCTTGGTTGCTATCTATATAAATGGGGACCCAGTACATACTTTCTAACTTGGTCAAGCCCCTAATAGTGGCTTTTTGATTTGCTCTTTTACTGGGAACCTCTTGTATCAGTCAGGTCTCTATATCTGCACAGATCAATCACACTTGCGTCCTTCTGATAAAGGCCAGGGATTGATATAGTCCACTTATCATCTGGTCACTGGGCTAGTGGCTAATCTGATGTGACCAGGAATATGTCTCAAGGGATGTCACCACAAGCTACAGTGGGGCAGTCCCTGTCAAATGCCTGCCCGTCAGTGTATTTGATGTACAGGTGTAACCTCTTGGCTATCTTCCAGGTGGTTTTGGGGCCTCAGTGTCTGTCGGTTTTCAGTGATGCACATGCCATATCCAAGGAAGTCTTTAAGTCTTCCAGGAGAACAGCTCCTGCCTTGGCTAAGGTGTCTGCCTTGTGGTTCCCAGGCAGTGGAGTTGGAGAATATACAGAGGTGTGTCTTGCCTTGATGGCAGCAGTGGGTTGTGTGCACACATCCCATATGTCCCTCCATAGGTCAGCTCCCCACAGGGGGCTGTCCCAAGACTGTCTAACTTTCCCGATGCGTTGTGGCATCCACATGGTCACCCCCTTCACACAGCCCACCTGTCTGTGGTTGGGTAGAAGGGCATAGTTTCATGAGTTACCGCAGTCCTTGCTACCCTCAGTTTAGCCCATTGACTGCTGTGCTTAATGTCTTCTTCAAACCAAGTGACACTGAAATCCAGAACTGCTGAAGTGGGCCACATGCGGGTATTACCTTGACTGCTGACACTGTGAAACATGTTTCAGGATGCAGGGAGTCCTAATTCTCTTTTTGACTTGACGGAGAAGAGGAGAGATGGGTGGAGAGAGATTGGAGGGGCCATATCAGGATGCATGTAAGACACTGGCCCAAAGACAGAATGTAATTCCATAGACGGCAGACTTGAAATGTGCACATTACCTTGTTGCAGGCACAGTTACTTTTCGGTTTAAGGAGCATGTTCTTGATCCATTTACTTACTGGCAGTAAAGTATGAACATACACTAGTAAGTCGATGGTGAAGCCTGTTTGCTGCAGAGCCAGGACAGCTATCAGGAGCTGTTTTCCAATAGCATTTTACTTCACTTGGGGTCCCTTCCACAACTGAGACTAAAATCCTAGTGGTATGCGTTTCCATTCCTGCCTTTCCCACTGACCCTAGCCAAAACCTTCTAGGTACAAGCTTACATCTAATTCTCAGGCAGCGTTCCATATACATATGCCCAGAGCTTGAACTTGTTTTACCACAATTTTGCCCTTTTCAAAGGCTTCCTGGTGGTGGATGCCCTGACCCCATTTTTGTTCCTTTCTAACCAGAGAGTACTATGTGAAGAGAATGCCGCTCAGTTGTGCCCAGCTATTTGCGACCCCATGGACTATACAACCCATGGAATTTTCCAGGCCAGAATACTGGAGTGGGTAGCCTTTCCTTTCTCCAGGGGATCTTCCCAAACCAGGGATCGAACCTAGGTCTCCTGCAATGCAAGTGGATTCTTTCTGAGCCACGAGGGAAGCCCAAGAATACTGGAGTGGGTAGCCTATCCCTACTCCAGTGGGTCTTCCTGACCCAGGAATTGAACCATAGTCTCCTGCACTGCAGGTGGATTCTTTACCAACTGAGCTATGAGGGAAGCCCAGAGAGCACTGTATGAGCCAAATTATTTGTGCCAAATACAGTATGAAAGGATCACATTCCAATGATCCCAGAAAGGATTGTAATTCCTTGACTGGCTGGTGTGGCTAAGGCTTGGATTTTATTGATAACCAAGGCTGGGATAACTTTTGTCTTACCTGACCAAATAACTCCCTAAAGCTTTACTTACTACCTGGGTCCCTGGATCTTGTCAGTATTTACTTCCCATCTTTGGTTCTGTAAATGTGTCTATAAAGAGGCAGCAGTTTGGGAGAGAAGAGACAAGTCATCACAGGTTAACATAGTGTCATCAATCTAATGAAATAATTCCAACTCAGGGTGGGACATTCACCACATTTCTAGGTCCTGACTGAGCAAACTATAACAAATGACATGACTGTAAATAACCCTGAGGCAATGCCTGAAAGGTTCATTGCCTCCCCTCCCAGATGAAGACAAATTGATCTTGAAAGCTAGCACCCAAAAGAATGTTGAAAAAAGGGATTACACAGGTCAAGCACACAACGGCAAGTTTTCAGTGCAGAAAAGAGCTGTTGTAAGACAGCAGCAGTATTGGAGACCTCCACATGAATGAAACAACACTGGTCAAGAATCAGCAGTTTGAACCCTGTATGGAACAGGGTTCAGGATTGAGAAAGGAGTACAACAAGGCTGTTTATTGTCACCCTGTTTATTTAACTTTTGTGCTGAATACATCATGTGAAATACCAGGCTGGAAGAGTTAGAAGCTGGAAATAAGATTGTCAGGAGAAATATCAGCAAGCTCAGGTATGCATCTGATACCACTCTAAGGCAGAAATCGAGGAGGAACTAAAGAGCCTCTTGTTGAGAGTGAAGGAGAAGAGTGAAAAAGCTGACTTAAAACTCAATATTAAACTAAGATCATGGCATCTGTTCCCATCACTTCATGGCAAATAAAAGGGGAAAAGATGGTGGCAGTGATAGATTTCCTCTCCTTGGGCTCTAAAATCACTGCAGGAGGTGACGGCAGCCATGAAATCAGATGATTAGTTCTTGGCTGGAAAGCTATGACAAACCAAGACAGTGTGTTAAAAAGCAGAGACATCACTTTGTTGACAAAGGTCCATATGGTCAAGGTTGTGGTCTTTCCAGTAGTCATGTACAGTTGTGAGAGCTGGACAATAAAGAAGGCAGAGCACTGAAGAACTGATGCTTTTGAACTGTGGTGCTAAAGAAGACTCTTCAGAGTCCTTTGGAGAGAGAAGAGATCAAATCAGTCAATCTTAAAGGAAATCAACTCTGAATAAACTTTGAAAGGACTGATGCTGAAGCTGAAACTCCAATACTTTGGCCATCTGATACAAAGAACTGTCTTATTGGAAAAGACCCTGGTGCTAGGAAAGATTGAGAGTAGGAGGAGAAGGGGATGACAGAGGATGAGGTGGTTGTATGGCATCACTGACTCGATGGACATGAGTTTGAGCAAGCTCTGGGAGTTGGTGATGGACAGTGAGGCCTGGCCTGCTGCAGTCCATGGGGTTGCAAAGAGTGGGACATGACTGAGTGACTGAACTGAACTGAACTGAAGGTATCCTCAGCTATGGTGTCTACTGCACTAAGGTTTTTTGTTTCTGCTCAGTAAATCAATCAATAATTAATCAATTCCACTTGGAGCCTCTAGTCACTTCCCACCACACAAAGTAGAGGGCAACATTGTCCCAAGTCCTGGTTACTCTGCAGGTAGGGAATCTGCTCTGGGGTTCTATATCCAGTGATGGGACTCTGGGACACATTGCCGCACATTCATGGTCAGTAGACACAGGAGTGAACTGTCTTTTGTTATGGCTTTCTTCAAAGATAACAGGACTGAATTATGTGGCTTATCAGTGTCTTCTTTGGAGTCCTTGCTACTAATAATCCTACCAAATTTGTTTCCATGTCAGCTGCATTGGTCCTTTCTCTGTTTTTTCTCCATCCTTTGCTTGTTTCACCTTTATTTCTTTGTTTGATTTTCTGTTTCCCTGGTGGTGGACTCTCTCTGTTTCACTGAAATCTGCTATAATTGCAGCTATCAGAGCTACTGCTTTACTAACCATTGGTGCTGATAATAAGGTGCCACACCAAACCCCAGGAGCAAGACTGTAAGATGCAATCCTTCATGTGTGTGTGCTTAGTCGCTCAGTCATGTCTGATTCTTTGCGACCCCGTGGACTGTAGCCCACCAGGCTCCGCTTACCATAGGGATTCTCCAGGCAAGAATACTGGAGTGAGTTTCCATGCCCTCCTCCAGGGGATCTTCCCAACCCAGGTATCAAACCCAGGTCTCTTACATTGCACGCAGATTCTTTATCATCTGAGCCACCAAGGAAGTCCAAGAATATTGGAATGGGTAGCCTATTCCTTCTCCAGGGGATCTTCCTGACCCAGGAATTGAACCAGGGTTTCCTGCATTGCTGGTGGATTCTTTACCAGCTGACCTACCAAAGAAGCCTGAAATCCTTCATACCTGCTATAGATAGCTATCTATCTGGCCCCTAAGGTTTTCTGCATATATAGCATGTCTCATTCCTGATTCTCTAATGAAGTCATAATTCTTCTATTGGGGTTTTACCTGAGTCCTAATTTAAGTAACCAATTCAGCTACCCATCCTCAGTTAGTCTCGTTCCTGCAGCATATGACCTTTATCTCAGGACTGGCTACTCTTTCACTGAGGCTATTTGGACATCTCTAGGTCATTTAGTATGATATTGTCTCCATCCTTGTCCCATAAGCAGTTGCCATGCAGCTACTCCTTGCCTGGTCTCTTTTTGAACCTAATGTCAACTCAGCTACTTCTGCAGAGGAGTATTTCCTCATAGTTATCTTTTGGCTAGTTATTATCTCTTCTTGATTCACAAGTTACCTTAGTCTTTGTTTAAATGAGGGAGTGAACCCGTAGGTCATTTTTTCTTCAACACTTTTATCTTCCTACTCAGAGGAATCATTATACCTTGGATCCACTGTTTGGGATTCTGGTCTTCCTGTGTTCACTTTCTTGGTAACAGGTGCTGTATATGTGCTTAGTTGCTCAGTGGTGTCCAACTCTTGGTGACCCCATGGACTGTAGCCTGCCAGGCTCCTCTGTCCATGGGATTCTCCAGGCAAGAATACTGGAGTGGGTAACCATTCCCTTCTCCAGGGGATCTTCCTGACCCAGGGGTTGAGTCTGGGTCTCCTGCATTTCAGGAGGATTCCTTACCATCTGAGCCACCAGGGAAGCCCAAATAGAGATGCTACCCTTGCATTTTTAGCACGGCTTCCAGGTGTTCTTGTTGTTATACCTTTTCGGCTAGTAGATCCCAACTAGACGAATAAGCCACTTGTAGATCTTATTCTCATGCCAGAGCTTCTTTAGATTTTTCTAGTTCCTATCTGAGCTGGAGCTCATTTTCTCTATCAGTCTCAGGACCCAAAGCAGAGGGCATAACATACCTACTTTCACACCTTAGTTTCTTTGTCCCTTTTGTTTTGGTTAGAATGTCTAGTAACTCTTTTGGTGTTTTCAGGGTGTCCTCAAACTCATGTGCCTATCTGGAGCATTCCAAACTTGGCAAGATCTCACTACATGGAAGAGGTTGGCCATCCTGGGATTTCCACCACTGACAATGGACTTTCCCTCGAAACAGTTTCTTTACCCATGCCTGTTTCATTTTTGGTCTCTGGCTGGCTTGCCAGTTGTTGGGAGGCTGAGATATTGAATAATATTTCCCAAAATGAGAAGAAACTTTGAGACCAAAAAACAAAGCAGGCAACTCCATAAAGTTCAGTGGATAGAAGGGAAGGGAGTAGGCCTAGGGGCTTAAGATGGAGCTGACAAAATGTAGCCAGTGTGGTTCAACCACATATTATCATTTATAGTATCACATTTCTACTCTCTCCCTCTCTATGTGTAATTATGTGTATGTTCACACACATTGTATAGTGGGATTATACTATAATTGTATATAATTTATCTTTTGCACTTTTCTATTAATTTTATGTCATGAAGATGTTATTAGTTTTTTTGCAAATACAACCGTCTATATATACCTGTGCTGTAGTCTGTTATTTGGGTATACTGTATTTATTTAACTTATCTCTTATTTTCCAAAAGTTACTGTTCAAAATATTCTTCAGATGAGCATTCTTAGTTATAAACACATGAGTACATTCTTTTTTTCTAGGGAATAATTTTCTAGAGCTGAAGCTATTGATACGCTATCTTCTCAGGGGGATTTTAATAGCTTATTTTGGTTATTTCTCCCTGTTCCTCTTTAAATAAAGAGAGCCAAGTATAAACTTCTTGCTGTACCCTTCTAAATGCTTTCATTCCCATGAGTAAGTTGCACTTAAAGATTAGTGAGAATTTGGGGCAGCAGAGTGAAACAGCAAGAAAATGGATTTAGGGGTCAGAAGGTGTCTTTAAATCTCATTTTTATCACTTTTTGTAATGTTATTTGGGATAACATTTCAACTTCTGAAATTTTATTTCCTGATCAGTAAAACTGAAATGCTTAAAAACCAAATTAGTAGGATTATTGGGGAAGTAAATGAAATAAAGTCTATAAAATGCCTAGCACTTTATAGTCACTAAAAGGAACTCAGTAACTGTTAGTCTTATCTCAGTTTCTTATCAGTATATTGCCATGTGGATACCGGCAATAGGGCTTCCCTAGTGGCTGAGACAGTAAAGAATCTGCCCGCAATGTGGGAGACCTGGGTTTAATCCCTGGGTCAGGAAGATGCCCCTGGAGAAGGGAATGGCAACCCACTCCAGTATTCTTGCCTGGAGAATTTCATTGACAGAGGAACCTGGCAAGCTACAGTCCATAGGGTCGCAAAGAGTCAGGCACAACTGAGTGACTTTCACTAGTGTATTTTTCATTTCAGTTATTGCATTCTTTATCTCTGGTTGGTTGTCTTTGTATTTTCTAATTCTTTGTTGAAAATCTCTAACTTCTTGCTCTATGCCTCTACTCTCGAGTTTTTCAAACATTTTTATGATCATTACTCTGAACTCTTTCTCAGGTAGATTGACTTATTTCCACTTCACTTAGTTATTATTCTAAAATTTTATCTTGTTTCTTCATCTGGACTTTTTCCCTCTGCTACCCATTTTGTCTAAGTTGTTATTTTTATTTTTTTGTCTGTGGTATGTTAGTTTTTTTCTTGACCCTGAAGAAGTGGCCCTCTCTAGGAGACATCCAATGTATCCCAGTGATCTACTCTTTTATTGCCCAAGTTATATGTTCTAGGGAGAATGCTGCATAAGTTCTTCTGTTATGGCAGGCTATTAGGGAAATTAGATGGAGGTGGTCTTGTTCAGGCTTCAAAAACAAAGAAAGCAAAGCAGGCCTCTGACCTTGCTTCTGACCTGCCTGGATACTGCCCTGACTTGAGTGCCTGCTGTGAGTACAAGCGACATGGCACCATAGAGAAGATAGGGGAAGGATCTTGAGATTGTTGAGACCCTGGAGGGGGTCTGGCCAAGCATTCAAGGCTTAACAACACTCCAAGATTTACAAAGCAAAGCAAACAGCATTAACATGAAACCAGAGCTGCAATTTGCTCACAAGTTAATGAGGATATCATTTTGAGGCCTGAGATTATAAATGAGAATCCTTAAACTGCAATTTTGAGGTCTCACCTGTGGAGTGGATGTGTTGCCCAGCACCTTTTCCCAATTAGAATTCCAGATTGCTGTGACACAGGGATTTCCCAGTGATATTTGAGTTCTAGGTGTTGGTCAGATAACTGCTTATACTCATACGGGTCCCAGTGCAAGTGAGATTTTGTGTTTGCCCTTTAAAAGTGAGATCTCTGTTCTCCCATTCCTATGGGACTAATGAAATAAAAGCCCTAGGACCTTCATAGACAAATGCACTGGGAGCTCATTTTCCTAGTTCTGGAGCCCCACACCAGGCGCTCAGAACTCTCACTCCTTTGCGAGATCCCCTGCATGTAATTATTCTCCAGTTTGTGGATTGTGCACCCATGGGGTACGGCATTTGATTATATCACAAGTCTGCCCCTCATACCTATCTCCCTGTAGTTCCTTCTTTATGTCTTTAGCTCTAGAAAATCTTTTCTGCTAGGCTCCAGTCTTTTTTTCTTCTTTTTTTAAATCAATGTCTGTTTTACAGATAGTTGTGATTTTGGTGTGCTTGTGAGAGATTGAACTCAGGGTCTTTCTACTTCACTGTCTTGGTCACTCTCCCCTTTGATTTTAGCTTGATTTTTCATTTAAAAAGTATGTCTATAGTATCTGTATTTTGGGATTTAAGGGTGGAGGTGCTTCCTATCAGAATTTAGGTGTTGGTGACTGAAGAGAAACCACAAAGCTGGGAGAAATCATTATAGCAGGTGATTATCAATACTAGCACAAAGGGGTGTATGGAATTCTTTTGTGTTTTTTCCATCATCTCTTGGTGAGACTATGGGGAGAACATTTCAAATGAGTGACAAATTTTGACAATTTGAGTTTTATTTTCCAAGTATTGAGTCTTACCGTTTTTCACTGCTGAGTTACCTAGTGGAAGATATGAGAAATTAGGTAAGGAGGGGACTATTTAACTAGAAACCAAAAGGCAGGGTGAGATGAAAGCTAAAGACTAGAGAAAGGTGATGGTGTGGGCAAATGAAAAGTGTAGGAATATTAATTGAATTATTCTTCAGAATTCAATGTAAATAAAATAATTACTTAGATTTTGAAAATGTCACTACATTATTATGACTGAGTTGTGACATGAGTTTGTAAAGTGAGTATTTTCTACTTTGCTAATTAGCAGCTCTCTTTCTTTGTGTCTATATATGTGTGTGTATATATATATACACACACATACACAATATATATATATTTATAATATTTGTGTAATAAGTACAGATTTTATTTTCTTGGGCTCAAAAATAACTTTGGATGGTGATTGCAGCCATAAAATTAAAAGATGCTTGCTCCTTGGAAGAAAAGCTATAAGAAACTTAGTGTGTTGGAAAGCAGAGACATCACTTTGCCAACAGAGGTCCGTCTGATCAAATCTATGATTTTTCCAGTTGTCATGTATGGATGTCAGAGTTGGACCCTAAAGAAGGCTGAGCGCCGAACTATTGGGTCATTCGTACTATGGCTCTGGAGAAGACCCTTTAGAGTCCTTTGGACCGCAAAGAGATAAAATCAGTCAATCCTAAAGGAAATCAGCCCTGAATATTTATTGGGAGCACTGATGATGAAGCCCCAATACTTTGTCCACCTGATGCATAGCCGACTCCTTGGAAAAGACCCTGATGCTGGGAAAGATTGAGGGCAGGAAGAGAAGGAGGCAACAGAGAATGAGATGGTTGGATGGCATCATTGACTTAATGGACATGAGTTTGAGCAAGCTCTGGGAGATAGTGAAGGACAGGGAAGTGTGGTGTGCTCCAGGCCATAGGATCACAAAGAGTCAGACACGACTGAAAGATTGAGCAACAACATATATAATAAATAACAAGTGATGAATTAGTTTTGTTAAGGTGGTGGTGGTGGTTTAGTTGCTCAGTCATATCCAACTCTTGTGACCCCATGGATGGTAGCCCGCCAGACTCCTCTGTCTATGGGATTTATCAGGCAAGAATACTGCATGGGTTTCCATTTTCTTCTCCAGTTTTATTAAGAATGATCTTAAATGTTATTAGAGAATGTAATGAGCCAGATATGTTTATAATTGTCATAACTGGTTAAAAACAATACATTTCTCAGCCTTAGCATAATAGTGATTTTAGAATCATTTTGAGAAATTTGCTCCTCAATGTGAGTTACTCTATGAGCATTCTTACAAACTTTTTTTTAATCTAAATGAACTCCCATAAAGGGAGTATCATATTATTTATGGTTTTCTGGGCAATTGAAAGCTCAATTGTTACTCTTTAATGTCTTCTGTCAGTTTTCACGTTTCTCTGCTATAAAGTAAAGAATATAAAAGCCAGAGAGAGCTAGTAGAGTGAGACCTACCGAGACTGATACTTCAGAATGGTATCAGAATAATACATTTATTTGCTAAGCACTTCTCAATGACCTACAGCTATTTTGTACGTAGCTTATTTTCTGACTTTCCTTGATATCTCAACTTTCAAATTAATCCTGAAAGCAGAAATATTAAGAAAATTGATTGCAATTGATTTTTATGCTGGTAGTTTCATCTAATGGGTTTTGGTAGGCATTGGGAGACAATACATCATCATTAAGTTATTAGTGAAAACTTTTCTTAATGGTAAGTTCAGTTAGTGAATTGAAAAATATATTTGGGAACTTTCTTTGACTTACCAGTGGTTAGGACTATGCCCTCTCAATGGAGTGGGCATTGGATCAACCCCTGGTCGAGGAGCTAAAATCCAGTAGACCTCACAGCATGGACAAAAATTAACTAAATAAAGTACAAAGTCACACAATATATTTTTAAAAATAAGAATATATTTGTAGTGAAGCTTGAAATATGCTTTTAGCTAAAAGATTGATTTTCAACTTGATATTTGCATCATGGGGTTCTCAAGGCAAGGATGCTGAAGTGGTTTACCATTCCCTTCTAATTGGGAAAGGAGTACATCAAGGCTGTATATTGTGACCCTGCTTATTTAGCTTGTATGCAGAATACATCATGCAAAATGCCAGACTGGATGAAGCACAAGCTGGAATCAAGACTGCTGGGAGAAACATCAATAACCTCAGATATACAGATGACATCATCCTTATGGCAGAAAGCAAAGAGGAACTAAAGAGCCTCTTGATGAAGGGGAAAGAGGAGAGTGAAAAAGCTGGCATAAAACTCAAGATTAAAAAAAAAAAAACAAGATCATGGCATCTGGTCCCATCACTTCATGGCAAATAGATGGGGAAACAATGGAAACAGTGAGAGACTTTATTTTCCTGGGCTCAAAAAATCACTGTGGATGGTGACTGCAGCCGTGAAATTAAGATGCTTGCTCCTTGGAAGAAAAGCTATGACCAACCTAGACAGCTTATTAAAAAGCAGAGACGTTAGTTTGCCAACAAACATCTGCCTAGTCAAAACTGTGGTTTTTCCAGTAGTCATGTATGAATGTGAGAGTTGGACCATAAATAAAGCTGAGTGCTGAACAACTGATGCTTTTGAATTGTGGTGTTGCAGAAGACTCTTGAGAGTCCCTTGGACTGCAAGGAGATCAAAGCAGTTGAATCAGTCAAAAATATTCACTAGGAGGACTGATGCTGAAGCTCCAATACTTTGACCACCTCATGTGAAGAGCTGACTCATTTTAAAGACCCTGATGCTGGGAAAGATTGAAGGAAGGAGGAGAAGGGGATGACAGAGGACAAGATAGTTTGATGGCGTCACTGACTCAATGGATATGAGTTTGAGCAAGCTCCAGGAGATGGTGAAGGACAAGGAAGCCTGGCATGCTGCAGTCCATGGGGTCACAAGTAGTTGGACACGACTAAATGACTGAACAACTTAACAGCAACCACAAAATTTGCCTCATAATTTAAATTAAATGGTTTCAGTTTATTTGTTTCACTTAAGTCATTTTGCCATTTTAATGTCCTTTATATGACTTTGTTTCCTCACAGAATATGTCAGCAAGTACAGTGGAAATTCGTGAGTTTTCATTATGTTTCTGACACTGGTTTTATGACCTTTGACAATCGCACCACTTCTTGGGCATTTGTTCCTATGGAAGGTTGAATTCTTTTTCTAGTTGATTTGATATGTCACCTGAAACTTAATAATTATTAATAATATCACATGCTTAATAATAATAGCATCTATGATTTTAGTTGTGGGACATGGTGTGTTTTAGTCACTCAGTTCTGTCTGACTCTTTGTGATCCCATGGACTGTAGCTCACCAGGCTACTCTGTCCATGGAATTCTCCAGGCCAGAATACTGGAGTGGGTAGCCTTTCACTCCTCCAAGGGATCTTCCCTATCCAGGGACTGAACCCAGGTCTCCTGCATTGCAGGAGGGTTCTTTACAGTGTAAGCCACCTGGGGGCATCAGCCAGAAGAGAACCTTGAAATCAAATGTAAACATGCTCTGTTTTAAGGAAATGTTGTGATCGTCAATGCACATTTGAAAACTTAGGCTCTAATAAAAATAAATGAAAAAAAAAAAATGAAAACAGGCTCTAATTCTAGTGTCTGAGTTTTTAGAGGAATGTTTTGGTAGATTTAGAATAATGTTAACTACTTTCTACTTCAGAGCCCTCGTTTTACTTAATATTCTCCCTCAGGGATGCCAAGTTCTGTTGTTGCTGTTCTAGTTTTTCCTCTCAATAGGGATCTCCAGCTAGCTTGCTTCATCCTGAAAATGAATGTTTGATATTAATAGATAGCTGTACCTTTTTGCAATTTGCTTTTGTAACATGTTACCATTTTCTCCCTCCCCTCACCATTTATAACTCTGTGGCAAATCTAGGGCTTATGGTGGAGAAGGCAAATGGATTCAGTGTTGTGTTAACTGGTTAGTTGTTAGTAAATGCTGGCTCCCTGAAGTTGCACCTAGAAGGGCTTTTGCGGGAGTATCTGGGCTTTGTGGTAAAAAATGCAGTAGTTGACATTTGAAGTAAAGTAAATGTGGCTTGTAAACTATTCCTTTATATTGTTAACTGATTTACTGACTGATCAGTCACTGAAACTTGTCTATTCAGCAGTTCAGAGTATCTGTTGCCTCCCTTTCTATTTCTGCTGCCACCATTCTTGTTCAGGAGGTTATCACCTTACCCCAGACTATTAAAATGTTTTCTGAATTATTCTCTGTGACAGCAGAATTCATGTCTTTGATCTGTTTTTCACATGTTGTGTAGTTAGCTTCTCAAGCAAACATTGGATTGTGTGATTTTTCTTTACAGAAACTTTCGAGTGTTTCCCCTTTGCTTACAGAATGGAATCCAAGCACCTTAACATGCTGTCCAAAATCTTTCCTCATCCTGACCACATATCCCCTTCCAGTCATGTCTCAGACATGAGGTCTAGCAAAAGTGGAGTATTTGCTAAATGTCAAATCTCTTGTGTGTTCTCTCCCTTCCCACTACTGTTGGTACTTTCCTTTGGAATGAGACTTCACCTTCTCCCTGGAAATTTCTGTACCTATCTTTGCTTATCAAGGTTAACTCATGATGTTTTACTGGATTTCTGAAACTGGAAATAATTTTCTTTCTTTGAGTTCTCACACTACATTTCCTAAGAGTTCAGTTCAGTCACTCAGTTGTATCCGACTATTTGAGACCCCATGGACTGCAGCAAGCCACAGTTCCCTGTCCGTTACCAACTCTCAGAGCCCAGTCAAACTCATGTCCATTGCATCAGTGATGCTGTTGAACCATCTCATCCTCTGTCGTCATCTTCTCCTCCTGCCTTCAATCTTTCACAGCATCAGGGTCTTTTCCAATGAGACAGTTCTTTGCATCAGGTGATGCTTCAGCATCAGTCCTTCCAATGAATATTCAGGACTGATTTCCTTTAGGATTCACTGGTTGGGGCTTGCAGTCCAAGGGATTCTCAAGAGTCCTCTAACACCACAGTTCAAAAGCATCAATTCTTCGGTGCTCAGCTTTCTTTACAGTCCAACTCTCACATCCATACATGACTACTGGAAAAACCATAGCTTTGACTAGAGAGACCTTTGTTCCTCTAGTAATATCTAGCAAAGTAATATCTGGCAAAGTAATATCTCTGCTTTTTAATACCCTGTCTAGGTTGGTCATAGCTTTTCTTCCAAGAATAGGCATCTTTTTATTTCATGGCTGCAGGCACCATCTGCAGTGACTTGGGAACCCAAGAAAATAAAGTCTCTCACTGTTTCCACTGTTTCCCTATCTGTTTGCCATGAAATGATGGGACCAGATGCCATAATCTTAGTTTTCTGAATGTTGAGCTTTAAGCCAACTTTTTCACTCTCCTTCACTTTCATCAAGAGGCTTTTTAGTTCCTCTTCACTTTCTGCCCTAAGGGTGGTGTCATCTGCATATCTGAGGTTATTGACATTTCTCCCGGCAATCTTGATTCCAGCTTGTGCTTCATCCAGCCCAGCGTTTCTCATGATGTACTCTGCATGTAAGTTAAATAAGCAGGGTGACAATATACAGCCTTGACATACTCCTTCCCCTATTTGGAACCAGTCTGTCGTTCCATGTCCAGGTCTAACTGTTGCTTCCTGACCTGCATACAGGTTTCTCAAGAGGCAGGTCAGGTGGTCTGGTATTCCCATCTCTTTCAGAATTTTCCACAGTTTGTGGTGATCCACCCAAAGGGACTCAGGCATACATATGCATATATTCATTCTCTCCCAAATCCCCTGCCCATCCAGGCTAGCACATAAATTTGAGCAGAGTTCTATGTCCTATACTGTAGGTCTTTGTTGTTTATCTGTTTGTATATAGCAGTGTGTATTGACCTTCCCGAAGTCCCTAACTATCCCTTTCCCCCAGGCAACCATACATTTGTTTTCTAAGTCTGTGAGTCACTTTCCCTTTTGTAAGTAAGTTCATTTGTATCATTTTCTTTTTCCTCATATAAGGGATGTCATATGATATTTTGCCTCTGTCTGATTTACTTCACTCAGTATGACACTCTGTAGGCCCATCCATGTTGCTGCAAATACATTATTTCGTTTATTTTAATGGCTGAGTAATGTTCCATTGTAATTATAAACCACATTTTCTGTTGATGTACATCTATGTTGCTTCCATGTTTTGGCTTTTGTAAACAGTGCTGAAATGAACACTGGGGTGCATGTATATTTTGGGCCATGTTTTTCTATCGATATATGCCCAGAAGTGGGATTGCAGGGTTATAAGGTACCTATATATTTAGTTTTTTAAGGAATTTACATACTTTTTTCCATAGTGGCTGTACCAGTTTACATTCCCACCAACAGTGCAAGAGAGTTCCCGTCCATCCACATCCTCTATAGCATTTGTTATTTGTGGATTTTTTGATGATGACCATTTTCACCAATGTGAGTTTAAAATCATTGTAGTTTTTACTTACATTTCTGTAAAAACTAGTGGTGTTAAACATCTTTTCATGTGCCTGTTGGCCATCTGTTTGTCCTTGTTGGAGAAATGTTTATTCTGGTCTTCTGCCCAATTTTTGAGTGGGTTGTTTGTTTTGATGCTATCATCATAAGTTGTTTGTAAATTTTGGAGACTAATCCCTTATCGGTCACATCATTTTCAAATATTTTGTCCCAATCTATGGGTTGTCATTTCCTTTCGTTTATTGTTTCCTTTGCTGTGCAAAAGTTTTTGAGTTTAAGTAGATCCTTTTTTTAAAATTTTTGCTTTTATTCCCATTATTATGGGAGATGGATCAAAAAAGATATTGTTGTGATTTATGTCAGAGATTGTTCTGCCTCTGTTTTCCTCTTGGAAGTTTGTAGTGTTCAGTGTCACATTTAGGTCTTTAGTCCATTTTGAGCTTATTTTTGTGTGTGGAGTTAAGGACTGATTTGATTTCATTTTTTTAACATGTGCACTATATGTGCACTATATTTTTTCCCCTGCACTATATGTTAAAGAGACTGTTTTTCCAACATTATCTTGCCTCCTTTGTCATAACTTAATTGACCATAGGTGCATGGCTTATTTCTGGGTTTTCTATCCTGTTCCATTGATCTATATTTCTTTTTTTGTGTCAGTATCATACTGTTGTGATGACTGTGGCTCTATAGTATAGTCTGAAGTCAGGAAGCCTGATTAGAACTGCTTTTACTGCATCCCATAAATTTTGGACTGTTGTGCTTTCATTTTCGTTTTTCTCTAGGTAATTTTTAAATTTCTTTTTCGATTTCTTCAGTGATTTAGTGGTTGTTTAGTATCATATTGTGTAGCTGCTACATGTTTGTGTTTCTTAGAGGTTTTTTCTTGTAATTTATTTCTAATCTCATAGAATTGTGATCAGAAAACATGCTTGATATGATTTTGATTTTTTAAAATTTACAAAAGCTTGCCCTGTGGCCCAGCTTGTGGTCAGTACTGGAGAATTCTCCATGATCACTTGAGAAGACTGTGTACCCTGCTGCTTTTGGCTGGAATGCTCTATAAATATCAGTTAAGTCCTGCTCATCTAGAGTGTCATTTAAGGCCTGTGTTTCCTTATTGATTTTCTTTCTGAATTATCTGTCCATTGACGAAAGTGGTAAAGTCTCCCACTATTATTGTGTTATTGTCAATTTTGTCCTTTATGTTTATTAGTATTTACCTTACATATTGAGGTGCTCCTATATTGGGTGAATTTGGATTTATAGTTGTTATATCTTCTTCTTAGATTGAACCCTTGATCATTATGTAATGTCCTTCTTTGTCTTTTATAACAGTCTTTGTTTTAAAGTATAGTTTGTCTGATATGAGTATTGTTACTCCAGCTTTCTTATGATTACCGTTTGAATGAAGTACCTTCTCCCATCCCCTTACTTTTAGTCTGTAAGTGTCCACAGGCCTGAGGTGGGTCTATTGTATACAATATATGTATGGGTCTTGTCTTTGTATCCACCCGTGCAGTCTATGACTTTTGGTTGGTACATTTAATCCATTTACATTTAAGATAATTATCGATATGTATGAACCTATTGCAATTCCGTTAATTGTTTTGGATTTGTTTTTGTAGATTTTTTTCCTTCTCTTGTGTTTCCTGACTATAGAAGTTCCTTTAGCATTTGTTGAAAAGCTGGTTTAGTGTGCTGAATTCTTTTAACTTTTGCTTGTCTTGAAAGTGTTTAATTTCTCCATGAAATCTGAACGAGAGTCTTATTAGGTAGAGAATTCTTAGTTGTAGGTTCTTCCCTTTCATCGCTTGGAGTGTATCGTGCCACCCGCTCCTGGCTTGTAGTTTCTGTTGAGAAATTGTCTGATTACCTTATGGCATTTCCTTTGTATGTTGTCTTTTTGTCTCTTGTTGGTTTTAATATTTTATGCTGTTCAGTTTGATTACTGTGTCTGGGTTTGTCCCTCCTTGATTTTATCCTGCTTTGAACTCTGTCTTCCTAGACTTAGTTGGCTATTTCCTTTCCTATACTGGGGAAGTGTTCAGCTATTATCTCTTCAAATATTTTCTCGGGTCCTTTCTCTCTTCTTCCTCTGGAACCTCTATATTTTGAATGTGCATTTAATGTCATCCCAGAGGTCTCTTAGGCTGTCTTCATTTCTTTTCACCTTTTTTTTTTCTATATTCAGTTTTGCAGCAGATGCTTCCATCATTCTGTCTTCTAAAGTCACTTAACCATTTTTTTGCCTCAGTTATTCTGCTATTGATTCCTTCTAGTGTATTGTTCATTTATGTTTGTATGTTCTTTAGTTCTACTAGATCTTTGGTAAACATTTCTGTAAACATTTTTGACATCTTCTCCATTCTGGATCATCTTCATTATCATTATTCTGACTTCTTTTTCTGGAAGGTTGCCTATCTCCACTTCATTTAATTGTTTTTCTGAGATTTTATCTTGTTTCTTCATCTGGAACAAAATCTTATTTCTTTTCATTTCTGTTAGGTTTCTGTGATTGTGTTATTGCTGCTGGAGGCTTCTTGGACTGTAGTTCTTGTTTCTTCTGCCATCTCTGGATGAGGATAAGTGGCTTGTGCAGGCTTCCTGATGGGAGGCACTTGCTGTGGGGAAACTTGTGGGCAGGGCTATGCTCGGTAAAACTTTAATCCAATTATCTGCTGATGGGTAGGGCTGTGTTTGCACTGAGGCAACCCAACCTGGAGTTGCTAAGTCCCAGAGGACTTAAGCCTGATAGGTACCTCCCAGGACTGTTGCTGCCAGTGCCCCCGTCTTCACGGTGGGTCACTGTCAACCATGCCTTTGCAGGAGACCTTCAAACACTCATAGTAGGTCTGGTTCAGTCTCTTGTGGGGTCACTGTTCCTTTCCCCTTGGTCCTAGTGCACATAAGATTTTGTTTGTGCCCTTCTAGATTGGAGTCTCTTTTTCCCCCAGTACTGAGGAAGTCATATAATCAAATCCCACTGGCCTTCAAAGTCAGATTCCTTGGGGATTCCCAGTCCATTGGCTGGATCCCTAGGCTGGGGAGCTTGATGTGGGGCCTAGAACCTTCACAACAGTGAAAGAACTTCTTTGGTATTATTGTTCTCCAGTTTGTTGGTCACCCATTTGGCAGGTATCGGATTTAATTTTATCATTTGTGTCCTTCCTACCATTTTGCTGTGGCTTCTCCTTTTTCCTTGATTTGGAATCTCTTTTTTTTTTTTCTTATGGGTTCCACTGTGCTGGGAGAAATATCATTAACCTCAGATATGCAGATGACACCAACCTTATGGCAGAAAATGAAGAAGAACTAAAGAGCCTCTTGATGAAAGTGAAAGAGGAGAGTGAAAAAGTTGGCTTAAAGCTCAACATTCAGAAAACTAAGATCATGGCATCTGGTCCCATCACTTCATGGCAAATAGATGGGGAAACAGTGGAAACAGTGGATGACTTTTTTTTGGGGGGGGGGGCCCTCCACAATCACTGCAGATGGTGATTGCAGCATGAAATTAAAAGACGCTTACTCTTTGGAAGGAAAGTTATGACCAACCTAGACAGCATATTAAAAAGCAAAGACATTACTTTGTCAACAAAGGTCTGTCTAGTCAAGGCTATGGTTTTTCCAGTGGTCATGTATGGATGTGAGAGTTGGACTATAAAGAAAGCTGAGCACTGAAGAACTGATGCTTTTGAGCTGTAGTGTTGGAGAAGACTCTTGAGTCCCTTGGACTGCAAGGAGATCCAACCAGTCCAACCATTCCATCCATCCTAAAGGAGATCAGTCCTGTGTGTTCATTGGAAGGACTGATGTTGAAGCCGAAACTCCAATACTTTGGCCACTTGATGCGAAGAACTGACTTATTTGAAAAGACCCTGATACTGAGAAAGATTGAGGGCAGGAGGAGAAGGGGATGACAGAGGATGAGATGGTTGGATGGCATCACCAACTCAGTGGATATGGGTTTGGGTGAACTCTGGGAGTTGGTGATGGACGGGGAGGCCTGGCGTGCTGCAGTCCACGGGGCCGCAAAGAATCAGACACGACTGAGTGACTGAACTGAGCTGCCTGCTTCCTGTTGATGGTTGTTCAACAG
Organism: Odocoileus virginianus; assembly: GCF_023699985.2. Lineage (NCBI taxonomy): Eukaryota > Metazoa > Chordata > Mammalia > Artiodactyla > Cervidae > Odocoileus > Odocoileus virginianus. Next base: position 38,831,297 of record NC_069697.1, read on the forward strand.
CTAGTTGTGATTTTGGTGCTCTGGCAGGAGAAGATGCCTAGCTGACTTTTATCTTGATGATCTCTCCATTGATGTCAGTAGGATGTTGAAGTCTCCTGCTTTTATTGTATTATTGTTGATTTCTCCCTTTATGTCTGTCAGTATTGGTTTATATATTTAGACACTCCTCTATTGGGTGTCGGAGAAGGCAATGGCACCCCACTCCCGTGCTCTCACCTAGAAAATCCTGTGGACGGAGGAGCCTGGTAGGCTGCAGTCCATGGGGTCGCTGAGAGTTGGACATGACAAAGCGACTTCACTTTCACTTTTCATTTTCCTGCATTGGAGAAGGAAATGGCAACCCACTCCAGTGTTCTTGCCTGCAGAATCCCAGGGACAGGGGAGCCTGGTGGGCTGCCATCTATGGCATCACACAGAGTCGGACATGACTGAAACAACTTAGCAGCAGCAGCAGCAATGAGAAATTTAAATTGCAAGGTTCAGGGACTAAGTTATGAAGAGTTTATGGAGTTTTTTTCTCCTATTATAAAGGATCTAAATTTTTTGTTTTTGACCTTACCACTATATGTTATGGATCCTAATGGCTAGAAGAAATAATGTTCAAATAAAGTCTATGATTAAGAATATTTATCTTTATTGTTGTTAGAAATCCATTATTTTCTGTTTGTCGTTAAAGATTGTATGGCTTTTTTTTTTTTAAGATAAGTAAGGTAGGTACTAGAATCACATCATTTTCATTTATATGTGTATAACACAGTTTTTGAGTTCCAAGCACACTGCAATATTTGTACGGTCTCTCCTTGATTTTTATGAACTCTGAAAGAAAGAGCTGAATTACGTTTTTAAAGGACACTTAATGAGCAAAACTAGACACAGGGAAAACTGAAAATTTCCACTTAAATGGAGCACTTCCTTTATAAATATATAACACAGTATATTCTCAAATGGAAATGTTTTAAAATTTTACTGGTTTTTCAATCATTGCTGGAGTCACAGTGTCTGCTTAAGGGACAAATGGATTATTTTTATTTGATTTCTGACTAGTAGTCTTTGACAGTCCCAAATATAAACATGTCTGATGGTTTCTTTTTTTGGGGGGGAATATTTGAAAATGTAGTCTGATTTTCTTTTTCTTTTTTTGGTGTGTGCTGTTCTGTTGACTATATTTGTATTTTCTCAGTGTATCATGATTCCATGGAAAGAGTAATTTTTAAGAACCTGAAATATGAAAATGTATCAGGTTGATATGAAAAAAAAGCATTTTAAATATTAAGCATGGTACTGATAAATGCACATGGATGGTACTCTTGGTAGAAAAATAAGACAGGGTAAACATGAGATTTTTATTGTAAGTATTAAATATAAAAATGCAATGTAGCTTTTATAAATTATTACCAGCTAGTGGAGGATGAATATGCAGCACAAATTTAAATTTTAGAACTTCTAAGTCATTATTAATTTAATTTATATATTACTTTACATTTATATGTTTATACATTTATATAGATATTTTGGTATTACATTTACCTAGCATTTCCTTTTTTCTTCAACAGAAATCTTCTTGACCGAGACACGTTTTCTAAATCTGATCCAAGTAAGTATTTACCTTGCTTTTTGAAATAGTCCATTCAGGAGGAGAGGAGGCAACAGAGATGCGATGGTGCAATGGCATCACTGACGCAATGGACATGAGTTTGAGCAAACTCTGGGTGATAGTGGAAAAAATGGGAAGCTTGGTGTGCTGTGGTTCATGGAGTCACAGAGAACTGGACATGACTTAGCAACTGAACAACAACAACAACTTATTTTACTTACTTGACTTTGTAGAAAGTTGTATGAAAATTATAATTTTTACTTAAATATTGTCTTAAAGACTAGAAAGCAAGGGGGAATACGGTCTCAGGCCCTGCATTCTTATCTACCTGGGCAGTACTCTGGCTAAAGAGAGGAAATTGCTTAGCATTTTGAGACTAAGAAGAAAATACAAATGACTCCAATGCAGGACAATTCATTTTGAAATTAAAACCTGACTGTAAAGCCATATGACAGAAATTATATTTGAAAGACAGCTGTAATGGGCCATAATTCTAAGTGATCAAGTCACAAAGTAACAAGTTTCCTTTTTTTGTGAATAAAGGAAGTATATAAAGTCATGTATAACCAAGTGAATTACATAGCATCTTGAATGAGCTGAATTTTTTGATTACTAATTATGTATATATTGAAAGCTGGAGATAAATTGTACAATGAAAGCCAATTTTAATTAGAAAACAATAGAAATAATATATAAATCAAAAAAAGAAGTTGATATCCAGTTGCTCTCCATCTCTTCAAATGTATGAAACTGTGTGGTTTAATGACGGGAGAGAGGTTTTTTCAGTTGATGAAAGAGTTCTTGAGATCGTCACTGGAGAAAAGGCATTGCAATTTGTGGGTATTAAAAGTTCCCAGGACTCATCAGTAAGTGAATGGGATATTTTTATCCCTTAATCTTTACTCTAGACTCTTAATCTACCTTTTTTGGACCTTCATTTGTGGTTGACAGGATTTCTTGTTTACAAACATTGAGGATAGGAGTTGCAGATATTAAATTTAACATTTGATTTGGTGCAGATTGTCCTTCCTATGATGCTTCTGAGGATTATAACTATCCTAGGAAGAGCATGACCTATGACTGGTAACAAACTGAAACACTTAAAAACTGCTTGTGTGTGTGTTAATTGCTCAGTTGTAGCTGACTCTTTGAGACCCAATGGACTATAGACTACCAGGCTCCTCCATCCATGGAATTTTCCAGGCCAGAGAACTGGAGTGGGTTGTCATTCCCTTCAATAGGGGATTTTCCTAACCTAGGAATTGAACCCTGGTCTCCTGCATTGCAGACAGATTCCTTACCAGCTGAGCCCCCAGAGAATTCACAAAACTATTTAACCTTAGTTAAAAAAAAAAATCATCTACATTTGTAGCATAATATAATTGTAGATGTTAGCAAATAACTATTGTATTTTTGTTCTAAGACCTATGCATGTTAAGGTCTAAAGACCTGTTATAGTTTTTTTGCTTATTTATAAAAATTTTAATCATGTGATAATTTATTAGCAATTTTCCTGCCAGAGTAAGGTGAGGTATTAAGAACAAATTTTAACATACCTTTTGGACAGCTGAAAAATAAATTGGGTTTGTTCACTTGATATTTATAAAAAATGTTTAGATATATTTATTTTTTTCATCTTTTTGTAGTTTGTGTCTTATATATACAAGGAGTTGGAAATAAAGAATGGAGAGAGGTAAGAATTGGAATTTTTAAAATATGATTTTTATGCTGCAAGACATGGTATAAGTTACAATGTAATCAAGATGATACTTTCCTGTTTTTAGTTATTTTAAGTCATCTTCAACCCAAAGATTTAATTTCTTTTTAATTTCATTTTAATTTGATGGAAGCAATTTTTGTGTTTTGTTTTTAACAGTCTTCAATGTTTAGCTCATTTATGATCTTTCTGTGAAATAACCTAGCCTTGATTTGTGTTTTCCTCAGTCTTACATAAGTTTAGTATTACCCAGTTCTTACACAGTTGAAGTGTGCGTTCAGTCTCACTTTTTGAAGTCAACTGCTGATTTTATAAAATATTGCTTTAGAGGATTTTAAGTGTGGTGATTGATATCAATTATCAATTATTGATATCAATAATAGGAAACTCAGTTTCCTATTATTAGGTTGGTGCAAAAGTAATTGCAGTTTTGTATTGTTGAAATTGGCCATTTGATATTGGAATACATTTAAAATATAGAAGGTTATGTCATACATCATTTTAATGGGCATTTCTCTCTTTATTTTTTTTTTTTGCTAATGACTTATTGCTTGGTATAATATTATTACTTGTTTATTTTATATTTATTTTAGACTACGTAAATGATGTTAGACAAATTGCAAATTCAGGTGGTTTTCTTATTTGAGTACAAAATGGGTTGTAAAGCAGCTCACAACATCAACAATGCATTTGGCCTGGGAATTGTTAACAAATGTACAGTGCAGTGGTGGTTCAAGAAGTTTTGCAAAGGAGGCAAGAGTCTTGAAGTTGAGAAGTGTAATCACTGGCCATTGGAAGTTGAGAACAACCAATTGAGAGCCATCATCGAAGCGGATCCTCTTACAACTAAATGAGAAGTTGCCCAAAAACTTATCATCAACCATTCTATGATCATTTGGCATTTGAAGCAAATTGGAAAGGTGAAAAAGCTTGATGCGTTTATCATGTCTCATGAGCTGACCAGAAATCAAAACAAGCATTTTTGAAGTGACGCCTTATTCTACACAATAATAATGAGGCATTTTTTAACTGGATTGTGATCTGTGACAAAAAGTGGATATTTTTATGACAACTGGCAATGACCAGCTCAGCTGTTGGACAGAGAAGAAGCTCTAAAGCACTTTCCAAAACCAAACTTATACCAAAAAGAGTTCATGGTCTGCTGCTGGTCTCATCCACTTCAGCTTTCCGAATCCCAGTGAAATCATTACATCTAAGAAGTATGCTCAGCAAACTGATGAAATGCATGAAAAACTATAACGCCTGAAACTGGCACTGGTCAACAGAAAAATCCAATTCTTCTCCATGGCAACACCTGAGGGCATGTTGCACAATCAAAGCTTCAAAAATTGAACAAATTAGGATACAAAGTTTTCCCTCATCCACCATATTCACCTGACTTCTCACCAACCACCACTTCTTCAAGCATCTCTATAACATTTTGCAGGGAAAACACTTCCACAACAAGCAGGATATGGAAAATTCTTTCCAAGAACTTGTCAAATCCCAAAACATGGATTTTTATGCTACAGGAATAAGCAAACTTATTTCTCATTGGCAAAAATGTGTTGATTGTAATGGTTCCTGTTTTGATTAATAAAGGTATGTTTGAGCCTAGTTAAATGATTTAAAATTCACAGCCTGAAAGCATAATTACATTTTCACCAACCTAAATACAAATACTTTGTTTAATGGAGTAAAAGCAAGGAGGCAGAATTATACTTTTTCATGGTTAATGATTTTATTATTTTTATTTCATTATAGTTGATGTGTGATATTATATAAGTTACAGGTGTATAATATACTGATTTGCCTATTTTAAAGGTTGTACTCCGTTTGTACTTATTTTAAAGTATTGACTAAATTCTCTGTGTTATACAGAATATCTTTACAGCTTGCTTCATACATAAAGGTTTTTACCTTCGTCCTTAGTCTTAAGGACCTTTAGCCTTAGTCTTGGTCCTCTACCCCTGAATTGCCCTCCCACTTTCTCTCTCTCCCCGTTGGTCACTGCTAGTTTCTTCTTTCTGTCTGTGAATCTTTTTCTTTTTGTTATATTCACTAGTTTGTTGTATTTTTTTTATATTCCACATATAAAGTAGCTTATTTCACTTAGCAAAATATTCTCCAAGTCCATTGATGTTGTTGCAAATGTAAAATTTCATCATTTTTATATGGTTAATATGCCATTATATGTATGATGTATGTGTGTGTGTGTATATATATATATATATATATAGAGAGAGAGAGATACAGATATAGATATATCTATATATATCTATATCATGTCTTCCAGTTCAAGAACATGGTGTATTTTTCAATCTGTTTCATCTTCAGTTTCTTTCATCAGCATCTTATAGTTTTCTGTGGATATATCATTTCAACTACAAACAGTGACAATCTTACTTCTTCCTTACCAATTTAGATTTTTTATTATTTTTTCCTGTTTAATTGCTGTGGTTAAGATTTCCAATACTGTGTTGAGCGAAACTGGTGAGAGTGGGTAACATTTTCTTGTCCCTGATCTTAGAGGTAATTATTTCAAATTTATACTGTTGAGTATGATATTAGCTGTTGGTTTTTCACATATGGCCTTTATTATGTTGTGGTATATTTCCTCTATGGTAACTTTCTAAAAAGTTCTTATAATTAATAGATATTGAATTTTGTCAAAAGCTCTTTTCTGCATTTATTGAGATGATCACATGGTTTTTAATCTTCAATTTATTAATGTGATGTATCACATGATTGATTTGTGGATAATGAAAAATCCTTGCATTCTTGTCATAAATATCATTGGTCATGGTGTATTGTCCTTTAATTCATCATTAGAGTCAGTTTGCTAGTATTCTGTTGAAGATTTTTTAATCTGTTTATCAGTGATATTGGCCTGTACTTTTCTTTCTTTCCTTTTTTTTTGTCTAATATTGGTATAAGGGTGATGCTAGGTTCATAGAATGATTTTAGAAATGTTCCTTTCTTTGGAATTTTTAGATATATTTTTAGAAGAATAGGTGTTAACTCTTCTGTAAATGTTTGGCAGAATACACCTCTGATGTCATGTTCCCTTGGACTTTTACTCACTGGGAGTGTTTTAATTACTGATTCAATTTCAGTATTGGTAATTCTTCTGCTCATATTTTCTATTTCTTCTTGATTCAGTCTTTGGAGATTATATGTTTTTAAGTATTTGTCTGTTTTTTCTAAGTTTCTATTTTATTGGAATTTAGCTGTTTGTAGTAGTCTTCTTGTGATATTTTTTAGTAACATTTCTCTGGTATCAGTTGTAACATCTCCTTTATTATATCTGATTGTAGTGATTTTATTTCTCTCCCCCCTTTTCTTTCCTTGTTAGGTCAGGCTGAAGGTTTACCAATTTTGTTCATTTTCCCAAAGAACAGACTTTTAGTTTAACTGATTTTTTTCTATGGTTTTTTATACTCTATGCCATTTATTTCTGCTTTGATCTATGCTTTCTCTCTTAATAATTTTGAGTTTTATTCGTTCTTACTCCAAGTTCTTTAGGTGCAAGTTTAAATTGTTTATTTGGACTTACTGTTAAATCCTGATGTAAGCTTGTATTGCTATAGACTTCTCTCTTAGAACTGCTTTTACTGTGTCCTATAGGTTTTGGATCATTGTGTTTTGTGTTCATTTGTCTCTAGGTGTTTTTTTTAATTTCCTCTTTGGCTACTTCAGTGATCTGTTGGTTGTTTAGTAGCATATTGTTTAGCATCCATGTGTTTGTGGTTTTTTTCCAGTTCTTTTCTTGTAGCTGATTTCTAGTCTCAATCATTGTGGTTGGAAAGATTTTTGATATTATTTCATAAGTTTTGCTTTGTGGCCTACTATGAGATCTGTCTGAGAGAATGCTCCATGTGCACTTAAAAAGGATGTATATTTTGTTGCTTTCAGGTGGAATATCATATATATAAATATGTGTGTGTGTATATATATATGTATATATATATATATATATATATATATATATATATATAATTCATCTGGTCTAATGTGTCATTTAAGGCAAGTGTTTCCTTATTGATTTTACATATGGATGATCTGTCCATTGATATAAATGGAGTTTAAAGTCCCTTTACTTCTGTGTTACTGCTGTCAACTTCCTCTTCTGTGTCTGTTAACATTTGCCTTATATAATTTATTAATAGGTTCAGCATATATACTTATTTGCTGTTATACCTATATACTTATTTGCTGTTATTTTCTGTTTATATATACTTAGAGTTGTTATATCCTCTTGGATCGATTGCTTCATCATTATGTAGTGTCTCTCTTTGTCTTTTGTACCAGTAATTATTTTATAGTCTATTTTACTAAGTATTACTAACTCTTTGTTGAAAGGTTCCAATTTCTCATTATTCTTCTGAATTCTGTGACCATCTTTACCATTACTACCTGAACTCTTTCTTGAGTAGATTGCATATCTCCATCTCACTTAGTTCTTTTGGAGTTTAGCTTTACTTTTGTTCCTTCATCTCATACATATTCCTCTATTGCCTCAGTTTTCCTAAGGAGCTATTTGTATTTTCATTTTCTTAAAGTTCTGTTATGTTTCCTGACCTTAGAGAAGAGGCCTTATGTTGCTGTTGTTGTTCAGTTGTTAAGTCGTGTCCAGCTCTTTGTGACCCCATGGAGTGCAGCACTCCAGGCTCCCCTGTCCTTCACTGTCTCCTGGAGTTTGCTCAAGCTCATGTCCATTGAGTCAGTGATGCTATCCAACCATCTCAACCTCCTGTCCTCCCTTCTCCTCCTGTCCTCAATCTTTACCAGCATCATGGACTTTTCCAATGAGTCAGCTGTTCGCATCAAGTGGCCTGAGTATTGGAGCTTCAGATTCAGCATCAGTTCTTGCAATGAATATTCAGGGTTGATTTCCTTTAAGACTGACTGGTTTGATCTCCTTGCTGTCCAAGGGGCTCTCAAGAGTCTTCTCCAGTACCACACTTTGAAAGTGTCAGTTCGTTGGCACTCTGTCTTTTTTATGGTCTAGCTCTGACATCCATACATAACTACTAGAAAAACCATAGGTTTGACTATATAGACCTTTGTCATCAAAGTCATGTCTCTGTTTTTTAATACACTGTCTAGGTTTGTCATAGCTTTTCTTCCAAGGAGCAAGCGTCCTTTAGTTTTGTGGCTGCAGTCACCATCTGCATTGATTTTGGAGCCCAAGAAAATAAAATCTGTCCCTGTTTCCACTTTTTCCACTTCTATTTCCCATGAAGTGATGGGACTAGAGGCCATGATCTTAGGTTTTGTAATGTTGAAATTTAAACCAGCTTTTTTCCTTACTCTTCTTGCACGTCATCAAGAGGCTTTTAGTTCCTCTTAAATTTCTGCCATTAGAGTGGTATCATCTGCATATCTTAGGTTGCTGATATTTCTCCCAGCAATCTTAATTCTGCCTTGGGATTCATCCAGCCCAGCATTTTACATGATGTACTCTGCATATAAGTTAAATAAGAGGGTGACAACATACAGCCTTTTTTTGTATTCCTTTCCCAGTTTTGAACCAGTCCATTGTTCAATGTCTGGCTTAACTCTTGCTTCTTGACTGCATACAGCTTGCTCAGGAGACAGGTAAGGAGGTCTACCATCTTGAAGGTCCTATCTTTTTAGGAGATTTTCAGTTTGTTGTGATCCACACAGTGAAAGTGTTTAATGTAGTCAATGAACAGAACTAGGTGTTTCTCTGGAACTGCTTAGCTTTCTCAATAATGCGCCAGATGTTAGCAGTTTGACCTCTGCTTCCTCTGCCTTTTCTAAACCCAGCTTGTATATCTGGAAATTCTTGGTTAATGTGTTGCTGAAGCTTACCTTGAAGGGTTTTGAGCATTACATTGCCAGCATGTGAAATGAGCACAATTGCACGGTAGTTTGAACATTCTTTGGCATTGCCCTTCTTTAGATTGGGATGAAAACACCCTTTCCAGTCCTGTGGCCACCACTGAGGTTTCTGAATTTGCTGACATATTCAATGTAATACTTTAACTGGATCATATTTTAGGCCTTAAGTAGCAGATGTCATCTTTGCCCTAGCAGCACATTCCTTTTTTTGTCACCCAACATGTTTGCTTTAGGGGTTTCCTTTAAGAGAGCTATGTGCCTCTTTTTTTGGTTAACTGACTATGTGTGACCCCATGGACTGCAGCACTCCAGGCTTCCCTATCCATCAACAATTCCTGGAGCTTGTTGAAACTCACATTCATCAAGTTGGTGATGCCATCAAAACAACTCACCCTCTGTCATCCCCTTAAATCCCCTTAAATCTTTCCCAGCATCAGGGTCTTTTCTAATGAGTCAGTTCTTTGCATCAGGTGGCCAAAGTACTGGAGATTCAGCTTCAGCATCAGTCATTCCAATAAATATTCAGGACTGTTTCCTTTAGGATTGACTGGTTGGATCTCCTTGTAGTCCAAGGGACTCTCAAGGGTCTTCTCTAACACGGCGTTTCAAAAGAATCAGTTCTCCAGCACTCAACTTTCTTTATGGTCCAACTCTGACATCCATACACAATTCCTGGAAAAAATATAACTATGACTAGATGGACCTTTGTTGGCAAAGTAATGTCTCTGCTTTTTAATAAGCTGTCTAGGTTGGTCATAGCTTTTCTTCCAAGGAGCAAGCATCTTTTACTTTCATGGCTGCAGTCACCATCTGCAGTGATTTTGGAGCCCAAGAAAATAAATTCTGTCACTGTTTCCCCATCTATTTGCCATGAAATGATTTTTCCAGTAGTCATGTTTGGATGTGAGAGTTGGACTATAAAGAATGTTGAGCTCCGAAGAATTGATGCTTTTGAACTGTGGTGTTGGAGAAGACTCTTGAGAGTTCCTTGGGCTGCAAGAAGATCCAACCAGTCCATCTTAAAGGAGATCAGTCTTGAGTATTCATTGGAAAGACTGATGCTGAAGCTGAAACTCCTATACTCTGGCCACCTGATGTGAAGAACTGACTCATTGGAAAAGACCCTGATGCTGGGAAAGATTGAAGGCAGGAGGAGAAGATCCCCTTCTCAGAGGATGAGATGGTTGGATGGCATTACCCACTCGATGGACATGAGTTTAAGTAAGCTCCAAGAGTTGGTGATGGACAGGGAAGCCTGATGTGCTGCAGTCCATGGGGTCGCGAAGAGTCGGACATGACTGAGCGACTGAACTGAACTGATGGAACAAGATGCCATGATCTTTGTTTTTGAATGTTGAGTTTTAAGCCAGCTCTTTCACTCTCTTCTTTCACTTTCAAGAGGCTCTTTAGTTCCTCTTCACTTCCTGTCATAAGGGTGATGTCACCTGCATTTGTGAGGTTATTGATTTTTCTCCTGGCAATCTTTATTCCAGCTTGTGCTTCATCCAGCCCAGCATTTCACATAATGAACTCTGCATATAAGTTAAATAAGCAGGGAGACAGTATACAGTCAAAGGCTTTGGCATAGTAAATAAAGTAGAAGTAGGTGTTTTTCTGGAGTTCTCTTCCTTTTTTTATGATCCAACAGATATTGGCAATTTGGTCTCTGGTTCCTTTGCCTTTTCTAAATCCATCTTGAACATCTGGAAGTTCCAGTTCACATACTGTTGAAGCCTAGCTTGCAGAATTTTGAGCATTACTTTGCTAGTGTGTCAGATGAATGCAGTTGTGTGGCACGTTGAACATTCTTTGGCGTTATCTTTCTTTTGGATTAGAATGAAGACTACCCTTTTCCAGTCTTTGGCCACTGCTGCATTTTCTAAATTTGCTGGCTTGTTGAGTGCAGCACTTCCACTGCATTATCTTTTGGAATTTGAACTAGCTCAGCTGGAATTCCATCACCTCCACTAGCTTTGTTTGTAGTGATGCTTTCAAATGCCCGCTTGATTTCACACTTCAGGTTTTCTGGATCTAGGTGAGTGATCGCACCATTGTGGTAATCTGGGTCATTAAGATCTTTTTTGTATATTTCTTCTGTGTATTCTTGCCACCTCTTCTTAATATCTTCTGCTTCTGTTAGGTCCATTAGATCTATACCATTCCTATCCACTATTATGCTTGTCTTTACATGAAATTTTTCCTTGGCATCTCTAATTTTCTTGAAGAGATCTCTAGTCTTTCCCATTCTGTTTTCCTTTATTTGTTTGCATTGATCACTTAGAAAGGCTTTCTTATCTCTCTTTGCTCTTCTTTGGAATTCTGCATTCAGATGGATATATCTTTCCTTTTCTCCTTTGCCTTTCACTTGTCTTCTTTTCTTAGCTATTTGCAAGGCCTCCTCTGACAACCATTTTGTCTTTTTGCATTTCTTCTCTTTGGGGATTGTTTTGATCATCACTTCCTGTACAATGTTACGAACCTCTCTCCATAGCTCCTCAGATACTCTATCAGATCTAATCCCTTGAATCTATTTGTCACTTCCACAGTATTATCAAATTGAATTTACTTATCTTCCACTTGCTATATGACTGACATATAGTAAGACACTATATGATTAAGGCTACAGTGGTTCTCTAAGAGATCAAAATACCTTTTTAAGAATAAAAAAACTGGTAAGTGGCTGGTAAGTAAACTGCTACATTATAATATTCTATAAAGTTTATTGCAGAAGACCAACTGTAGATGGGAAAATTACCAGTGGGATTTATTTGGCTTCAAACCTAATATGATGCTGTGGTATTACATAGCTATTAAAAAAGCTAATGGAATTGGAGAATTTATTGAGGAATATGCAATACTGACATTAAGGAAGATAATGCTGTTATGTTGAACTGTAGGAAGCTGTCATTATTGTAGCTCTAAAATTGTTGAGTGTTTGCAATTTAGTGTGATTTCAATTAAATACTCTTGTATTTTGCTCTGGTAGAAGCAAATCTGGAGTGTTTGTTTTCATTTCTCCATTTGAGATTATTGAATGCCAACTATATATTTGAGGAGGGCTACCATCTCGAATGAAGTGATAGATGCTATATCACATGAATGAATGTTTAACCTAAAAAATGAAAAGTCTCTGAATAGTCAAAATAACAGCAGTATTCTGGAGCTAGAACTATAGTGGGTGCCCTATGTTCAGTCTGGGGTTGGACTAACTCATCAGGAAAAAACAATTGAAATTGTTTAGTTTTATTTACTTGCAAGTCTGATATTATGATGCTATAGAAGTCATAATTTTGTATTCTTATTATCAGTTTTCTCATTATCTTTTAAGTATTGAACATTATTTTACAGAATAATAGCAAGAAGCATCCTTTTATGATCTTGTGTTTGTGCTAAGTCCCTTCAGTTAGTGTTCAACTCTTTGTGACCCTATGGACTGAAGACTGTCAGGCTCCTCTGTCCATGGGATTCTCCAGGCAAAAATACTGGAGTGGGTTGCCATGCCCTCCTCCAGGGGAATCTTCCCAACCTAGGGACTGAACCTGCATCTCTTGTCTCCTGCATTGGGAGGTTGGTTCCTTGCCACTAGTGCCTCTTGGGAAGTCCCATTTTGATCTTAAAACATTTATTTCTCTCATGAAGGAGTTATTTAAAACACAAAGTAAACAGCTAGAATTTAGAGGGGATGAAGTCGAACAAAGGATTGAAATAACTATAGATGTTCTACTTCAAAAATTTTCTGACATCTGAGCCAGAGGACTTTCTGCTTTCATCAGTGACTTCCTCCTTATATGTCACAGGAAGAGTTCAACATGTGTTACAAAATCCATTACATTTTAAGACCGTTTCCAATAGCTGCTACCATACATGAAGAAATCCATTTATTCAAGGTTACTTATGGAGAATCAATCACACAAAAAACCACTCTAATAATTCAGTTCAGTTCAGTCACTCAGTCATGTCTGACTCTTTGCAACTCCATGAACCGCAACACACCAGGCCTCCCTGTCCATCACCAACTCCCACAGGTCACTCAAACTCATGTCCATTGATTCAGTGATGCCATCCAACCATCTCATCCTCTGTCATCCCCTTCTCCTCCTGCCTTCAATCTTTCCCCAAATCAGGGTCTCTTCCAATGAGTCAGCTCTTTGCATCAGATGGCCAAAGTATTGGAGTTTCAGCTTCAACATCAGTCCTTCCAGTGAACACCCAGGACTGATCTCTTTTAGAATGGACAGGATGGATACCTTTGCAGTCCAAGGGACTCTCAAGTCTTCTCCAACACTACAGCTCAAAAGCATCAATTCTTTGCACTCAGCTTTCTTTATAGTCCAACTCTCACATCCATACATAACCCCTGGAAAAACCATAGCCTTGACTAGATGGATCTTTGTTGGCAAAGTAATGTCTCTGCTTTTTAATATGCTGTCTAGGTTGGTCATAACTTTCCATCCAAGTAGTAGCATCTTTTAATTTCATTGCTGCAATCAAAATCTGCAGGGATTTTTGGAGCCCAAGAAATAAAACCAGCCACCATTTCCACTGTTTGTCCATCTATTTGCCATGAAGTGATAGGACCAGATGCCATGATCTTAGTTTTCTGAATGTTGAGCTTTAAGCCAACTTTTTCACTCTCCTCTCTCACTTTCATCAAGAGGGAGGCTCTATAGTTCTTCTTCACTTTCTGCCATAAGGGGTTGTCATCTGCATATCTGAGGTTATTGATATTTCTCCCAGCAATCTTGATTCCAGCTTGTACTTCCTCCAGCCCAGCATTTCTCATGATGTACTCTACATATAAGTTAAATAAGTAGGGTGACAACATACGGCCTTGACGTACTCCTTTTCCTATTTGGAACCAGTCTGTTGTCCCATATCCAGTTCTAATTGTTGCTTCCCGACCTGCATACAGGTTTCTCAAGAGGCAGGTCAAGTGGTCTGGTAGTCCCATCACTTGAAGAATTTTCCACAGTTTATTGTGATCCACACAGTCAAAGGCTTTGTTATAGTCAATAAAGCAGAAATAGATGTTTTTTTGGAACTCTTGCTTTTTCCATAATCCAGCAGATGTTGGCAATTTGATCTCTGGTTCCTCTGCCTTTTCTAAAACCATCTTGAACACCTAGAAATTCATGGTTCCTGTATTGCTGAAGCCTGGCTTGGAGAATTTTAAGCATCACTTTACTAGCGTGTGAGATGAGTGTAATTGTGCAGTAGTTTGAGCATTCTTTGGCATTGCCTTTCTTTGGGATTGGAATGAAAACTGACCTTTTCCTGTCCTGTGGCCACTGCTGAGTTTTCCAAATTTGCTGGCATATTGAGTGCAGCACTTTCACAGCATCATCTTTTAAGATTTGAAATAGCTCAACTGGAATTCCATCACCTCCACTAGCTTTGTTTGTAGTGATGCTTCCTAAGGCCCACTTGACTTCACATTCCAAGATTTCTGGCTCTATGTGAGTGATCACACCATCGTGATTATCTGGGTCATGAAGATCTTTTTTGTAATAATTAATACTTATTATTACTCTAATAATTACTCAGTATATTTGAAATTAGACAAGTAAAATAATGTTATAGATACTTGGTTAAATAATTTAAAATATCCATTTATCAATTTGACTTGTTTCTATTTTGTGCCTATCATACAGCTGTTGTGTTGGAAAGAAATTTAAATAGATAGCATTTTTATCTCAAGAGCATATAGTATATTTGAAGAGCTTTACCAGCAATTTCAGTATGTCTATAGTATCCATTTGCTGATTTAGGTATCAATGTTGCTGCTGCTGCTAAGTCGTGTCCAACTCTGTGCGACCCCATAAACGGCAGCCCACCAGCCTCCCCCATCCCTGGGATTCTCCAGGCAAGAACAATGGAGTGGGTTGCCATTTCCTTCTCTATTGCATGAAAGTTAAAAGTGAAAATGAAGTCTCTCAGTCGTGTCTGACTCTTAGAAACCCCATGGACTGCAATCTACCAGGCTCCTCTTTCCAAGGGATTCTCCAGGCAAGAGTACTGGAGTGGGTTACTATTGCCTTCTCCATAGGTATCAATACTATGTCAGTAATATAGTGGTCATGTTTTTATTTGAATTTAGATGTATCCTGGAAAATTATGTATTAACTAGCCACATGATTTTATTTTCTTTGATAAATTACTTTTATAAAATAAGGAGAAAAAAACAAAAAATAATCTTAAAATATGTGGAGACAAATGCTCCAAATAAAGTTGTAAAATTACTTAAAATTAATCTGTAGTTGAAATCTGCAAATTAAAAATTATATCTTACACTATTGCAATTACCTGCATATCTTCAAAAAATTCTAATGATTATGAGTTATCAAAGTAATTGATCTTTTAAAACAAAAATGTTATTTCAGTGAATAATAATTTTGGAGCTAGAAATGATGAAGTGACATGGATTTTAAAAATATGGAAACTCTTAGTGGCAAATGGAAATAGCAAAATAATATCTCTAAAGATGCACACATATTTGGTTTTGAGAGTTTCTGAAAATGTTAGGATTAACTTCTTTGAGTTAAATTTGAGTCATCTAAAGGTCATGTATTTTGTGAATTCTTTTAAACATTTAAAATTATAGAGTTGGTTCCCAATTCCCTAGGTTAGTGTGTAATGAAGCAACGTGAAGTTGTTTATAACACACTTTGTGAGTGTACTTTAGAGGCAAATCTAATGCCAAATGCTGATTACTGAATTTTGACATTGCCTCTGTTCTGTATCATTCTATTGACATTGAGCTGTTTTAATATTTATTCATGTACATGCTGACTAATATATGTATAATATGTAAATGCACACATGTTCAGAAAGGATTAGAAACTTATTCATAGCTCACCTTAAATGTTACTTTACCCATTAGTCTTTTCTAACCTTCACAACTAGAATTTCATCCTTTCACCTTTATGAAATATCATAACTTAAATAACTTTCTTTTGGTCCTTGTCACCATCTACTTTATATCATTCAACAAATATCAAAGACTTTTTTTGAACTTATTTTCCCTTATGTCTTTACTTCACTTCTTAATTCAGTGCTGTTTAAAGGTCAAGCTTCTCTGCTACAGCATTTAGAATACGGCTTTTGTTCTTAGAAGATGCTCAGTTAAGATTTGTTAAAAGGATGAATTTGAGGATACCTTCAAATATGGGCTAACACTTAACAACTGTCCTTTCAGAAATTATGAGTTGCCAGAATCATCTGTAGATAATTTTGTACCAGTGTTACATTTGTCAGGTGAGAACATTTGTGTCACATGCTAAATATGTTATAAGAGCCCAGTGCTTATTCTGATGCTTTTTGTTATAACTACATATTTAGGAATTTGAATTATAGCATCTATTGAAAAACATGCTTTTTACACCTTAAAGCTTAGGCTTGAAACCTCATTTCATTCTACCTTTTTATTCTATGAAAATTATAGAGGGAAGCATCTGAAGTTATTGATACAGGAAAGAGGAAACTCCCCACAGTCTTTAGGCAATCATGTGTTGCTAAACTGTTGAGGGTCCTGCATTTTTAGTGACACTGTCTTCACTATTGGATTCATGCTGTAGAGCAACTGAATATTTTTGTTTTGTTTGCTTTTACTTTCTGATTCATAAAAGAGATTTTAATTACAATGTACTGCAGAGCATTCAGTCTATCGATACTATATTCCTGTAGTAGATATTTGAAGGTTCTTAATGTATGTATCATGTCTCCGTTACTGTGATTGAGGGAGTCTTAACAGAAGAGAATTGATGAGAAGTTGTGTGGCAAGTGGTTGAAAGAATTTCATAAAAACAATTTTCTATGGAAGGTATAGTCAGTTTTAAGGCATTACTATTTTAGCTTCTTTTTCCCCAAGAAGAGGAAATGCAAAAAGGCAAAACGGTTTTCTGAAAAGGCCTTACAAATAGCTGAGAAAATAAGAGAAGTGAAAGACAAAGGAGAAAAGGAAAGATGTACCCATCTGAATGTAGAGTTCCAAACAATAGCAAGGAGAGATGAAAAAGATTTTCCTAAGTGATCAATGCAAAGATATAGAGGAAAACAATAGAATGATAATGACTGGAGATCTCTTGAATAAAATTAGAAATATCAAGGGAACATTTCATGCAAAGATGGGTACAATAAAGGACAGAAATGGTATGGACCTTACAGAAGCAGAGAGATTAAGAAGAGGTTGAAAGAATGCACAGAAAAACTATGCAAAAAAGGTCATAATGACCCAGATAACCACAATGGTGTGATCATTCATCTAGAGTCAGACATCATAGATTGTGAAGTCAAGTGGGCCTTAAAAAGCACTATTAATGAACAAAGCTAGTGTAGGTGATAGACTTCCAGGTGAGCTGTTTCAAATCCTAAAAGATGTTGCTATTAAAGTGCTGCACTTAATATGCCAGCAAATTTGGCAAACTCAGCAGTGGCCACGGGACTGGAAAAGGTCAATTTTCATTCCAGTCCCAAAGAAGGGTATGCCAAAGAATGTTCAAACTACTGCACAACTGCACTCATTTCACATGTTAGCAAAGTAATGCTCAAAATCTGTCAAGCTTGGCATCAGTATTATGTGAACAAAGAACTTCTAGATGTACAAGCTGGATTTAGAAAAGGCAGAGGAACCTGTGATCAAATTGCTAACATCCATTGGATCATAGAAAAAGCAAGAGAATTTCAGAAAAACATCTGCTTCTGCTTTATTGACTAGGCTAAAGGCTTTGACTATGTGGATCACAACAAACTGGAAAATTCTTAAAGTGGTGGTCATACCAGACCACCTTACCTGCCTCCTTTGAAACCTGTGTGCTGATCAAGAAACAATAGTTAGAGTGAGCAATAGTTAGTCCGGTATAGAGCAACGGACTGGTTACAAATTGGGAAAGGAATATGTCAAGCCTGTATATTGTGACCCTGCATATTTAACTTATATGCAGAGCACATCATGTAAATGGTGGGCTGATTGAAGCACAGGCTGGAATCAAGATTACCAGGAGGCATATCAATAACCTCAGATATGCAGATGACACCACCCTAATGGCAAAAAGCGAAGAGAAACTAAAGATCGTCTTAATAAAAGGGAAAGAGGATAGTGAAAAGGCTGGCTTAACATTCAACATTCAAACAACTAAGTTCATGGCATCTGGCCCCATCACTTCATGGTAACCAGATGGGGAAAAAATGGGAACTGTGGCACGCTTTATTTTCTTCAGCTCCAAAATCACTGCAGATGGTGACTGCAGCTATACAGTCAAAAGATATTTGCTACTTGGAAGAAAAACTTTGAGAAACCTAGACAGTGTATTAAAAAGCAGAGACATTCCTTTGCTGACAATGGTCCATATAGTCAAAGCTATGGGCTTTCTAGTAGTCATGTACAGATGTCAGAGCTGGGCAGTGAAAAAGGATGAGTGCCAAATAATTGATGCCTTGGAACTGCAGTACTGGAGAAGACTCTTGAGAGTCCCTTGGACTGCAAGGAGATCAAACCAGTCAATCCTAAAGCAAACCAACTCTGAATAGTCATTGGAAGGGCTGACGCTGAAAGTGAAGCTCCAATACTTTAGCCACCTGATACCAAGAGCCAACTCATTGGAAAAGACCCTAATTCTGGGAGAGATTGAAGGGGACGGCAGAGGACAAGATGGTTGGGTGGCATCACTGACTCAATGGACATGAGTTAAACAAACTCTAGGAAATAGTGGACAGGAAGCCCGGCGTGCTGCAGTCCATGGGGTGACAAAGCAGTCGTACAAGACTGAGTGACGAACAACAGCAACAATTGTTTTAGCAATGTGTGTACCTAAAAAAAATACCATGTTATACTCCTTTGAATTCCTAACATCAGCCATACCAGTTTTGCAAACAGAAATGCAGATTAGTCTTGAAATTTTTCTGCTTTGAAAGGGACATAAAGTTGTTTTTACAAATATTTCTGGTTAGAAAGAATCAGAAGTTTCCTCTTAATGTAATTTTTTCATGTTTAGAAAACGAATTTGAAGTTTGTTAGCTCTATAAGTGGGCTTCCCTGGTAGATCAGCTGGTAAAAAATCCACCTGCAATACAGGAGACCCTGGTTTGCTGGGTCAGGAAGATCCCTGGGGAAGGGATAGACTACCCACTCCAGCATTCTTGGGCTTCCCTGGTGATGGCTCAGACGGTAAAGAATCTGCCTGCACTGGGGGAGACCTGGGTTCCATCTCTGGGCTGGGAATCTCCCTTGGAGGAGGGCATGGCAACCCACTCCAGTATTCTTGCCTGGAGGAGTCCCCATGGACAGAAGAGCCTGGTGGGCTGCAGTCCATGGGGACCCAAAGAATCAGACATGACTGAGTGACTAAGACAGCACAGCTCTATCAGTATTTTATATCCAACTGAACAAGAATCATGCTTTCAACTGAACTTTTCTGATTGTTAGCTGAAAATCAAATCCAGAATAATTTTCTTCTCTTGAGCAGTTTTTTTTAGATCAACTTTATTTTTTATCTTTCCAACTTTATTGAGAAGTAATTGATATAGAACAGTGTGTGTTTAAGGTGTAATGATTTTATATAAATGTGTATATATTCTTTTTTGTGTTTGATGAGAACTTAAAAAATCTACTCTCTTAGCAACTTTCAGAAATACAGTATGGTATTGTATAATCACTATGATGTATATTACGTCCCAGGAACTTATTTATATTTGTATTATAACTGGAAGATTTTACCCTTTGACGAGCTTCACTCATTTCTCCTACCTGCTGATCCCTGGTATCCATCAATCAGTTGTTTCTGTGACTTTGGTTTTCTTAGATTCCACATATAAGTGAGATCATACAATTTTTGCCTCTGTTTATCTTTTTTCACTGGCCTAATACCCTCAAGATTTATCCACATTGTTGCAAATAGCATAATTTCCTACTTTTTAATGGCTGTATTCCTGTTCTAATTTTAGTATATCTTAATTGAAATAAAACATCCAGATGAAGGGTATACATCATATAAATCAAAGTAAAAGTAAAATAGCTCAGTCGTGTCCGACTCTTTGTGACCCCACGGACTGTAGCCTACCAGGCTCCTCTGTCCATGGAATTTTCCAGGCAAGAGTACTGGAGTGGGTTACCATTTCCTTCTCCAGGATACATCATATAGCACACTGAATTTGTTAGATGCAAATACATCACTTAACCACCTTCATATGAAGAGTAGAATATCACTAGCATTCAGGAATTCTGACTGTGCCCTTCCTTCCTCCCAGATTAAACCTGAATCCTAACTTCTAGGACTGTAAAATAGTTTTGCATATTTTTAAGCCTCAAGTAAATAAAATCATATATTTATATATTTATTCATGTCTAGTTTGTGTCTCTCAGAATTATGTCTATGGAATCTATCCATGCATGTAGCAAAGTTTTTATATTTGTTGCTGTATAATTTTCTATTTTTTGAATATATCCCAATTTATTTATCCATTCTACTCTGGACAGATTTTTGGATTGTCACCAGTTGCTGAATATTATGATTATGATAATATTATATTATGATTATGATTGGAATATTCTAATACATGTGTTTTAGATCTTATAATTGTAATTTGGTATTGTCTGTACATGTAGGAATAAAATTTCTGAGCCACAGGGTATGTGTATTTTCATCTTCTGTAAATACTGATTAATTGTTTTCCAGAATTTTTCACACACCATTCTCACTGTAGTATGTCTTTGTCTGTACTTTGTATTGTTAATTTAAAAAATATATTTCCATTTGGATATTAACTTCCTGATAATTCTGAGCACATTTTGGTAGGCCTAATAGCCATTTGGTTATCCACTTATGATGTGTGTGTTCAGGTGTTTTCCTTATTTTCTTGCTTCTTTCCTTATTATGTCTTGCAAATATCTTTTACTCTGTAGTAGTGTGACTTTTTTACTCTTTGAACTATATATTTTGTTGAACAGAAGTTTGTAACTTTATGTGGTAATAGTAATTTATTCCTTTCTGATCTCTTTTGTTCTGTTTAAGGAATATTTGTTACTTGAAGCCCATGATGATGTTTCCAGTGTTATATTCTATAAGTTTTATTGTTTTAACTTTCATATTTAGATCTATGATTCCTCTGGGATTAATTTTTGTGTATGATTTGAGGTAAGATTTACTTTGATTCAGGGGCATTTGTTGAAGATATTTTCTTTCTTTATTGCACAAGTTTATGTCCTTTGACATTAATGAAGTGACTAAATATGTGAGGACATTGCTTAGGATTCTGTTTATGTTTATCCTATGCTATCTTAATAAGTAGTTTTATGTATTTTGTAGTTATTTTCTGTTTTGTTTTTTTCAAGATTTTCTAGGTCAGAGGTCAAGATATAAGGAACAAGATACAAATAGGGACCGGGGTAAATATTTTAGACTAGATTTCCCCTATGTTCTCTGGGGCTATTGTAGCATAAAAGCACCATAGACAATATATGAATGGTTAATTAAGGCTATGCCCCAATGAACCTTAATTTACAAATGGGTGGAAGGCCAGATTTGACTTAGAGGAAAATAGTTTTCTGAACACATAAGATATTCTTAGCTTTGTCCATCACCATGAAAGTTTTAGAATTTGTCAGTTTATACACGCACATGCATAAACGCATATAGAGACATGGGTGTACACACACACAAGCTTGAGATTTGAGTTCGTATTTATAGATTATTAATAATTTCAGAGAACTGAAGTATGTAAAATAGTATGCCTTGTAACTCATGAATATGGGTATTGCTCTATTTATTTAAATTTTCTTTAGTTTTTCTGAATAATATTTTATAGTTTCTGTGGGAGAGTCTTGTACATCTTTAATTGTATTTTTTCTAGTTATCAGATATTTTTGATGCTAAAGTAACTTGTCATTTCTTATTTTTGTTTATTATTGTGGCATGTAAAATATTATTTGATTTTTTGAATAATTGAGGTCACCTTGCTTAACTTGCTAATAGTAATTTGAGAATTAAAAAAAATTTTCTTCATACACTCTTGTAATCTGTACCTAATGTCTCATTTTTTTCCTTTCTAATCATGATGTTTATTGTACTAACAACTACCTCTGCACAGTGTTGAATTAAAGCGGAGGTAGGACGCATTCTTGTCTTGTTCCTGACACTAAGGGTAAAATTTTCATATATTTGCATCTATGAGATGTTCATATGATTTTTCTTTAGTTTGTAAAAGTAGTGAATTACATACTTCACTTTCAGTATTAAAACAAATATATTTCAGGAATAGTCCAACAGATTCATGATATATTGGAATGAAGACTAACATTTTCCAGTCCTGTGGCCACTGCTGAATTTCCCAAATTTGCTGACATATTGAGTGCACTTTAACAGCAGCATCTTCTAGAACTTGAAATAGCTCAGCTGGAATTCCATCACCTCCACTAGCTTCGTTTGTGGTGATGCTTCCTAAGGCCCACCTGACTTCAGACTTCAGGATGTCTGGCTCTAGATGAGTGAACGCAACATCATGGTTATCTGGGTCATTAAGTTCTTTTTTGTATAGTTCTTCTGTGTATCCTTGCCACATCTTCTTAATATCTTCTGCTTCTGTTAGGTTCATTCTGCTTTTGTCTTTTATGGTACACACCTTTGCATGAAATATTCCCTTGGTATCTCTAATTTTCTTGAAGAGATCTCTACTCTTTCCCATTCTATTTTTTTCCCTCTATTTCTTTGCATTGATCACTGAGGTAGGCTTTCTTACGTCTCCTTGCTATTCTTTGGAACTCTGCATTCAGATGGATATATCTTTCCTTTTCTCCTTTGTCTTTAGTGTCTAGTCTTTACTCAGCTATTTGTAAGACCTCCTCAGACAGCATTGGGTCTTAAGTTGTTCCAAATTTGCCCAGTGGGAACACCTTAAAGCTAGCTTTGGTGTCTGTTAAAAGTTACCCTGTCATTTTTTTAGCTTGCCCTTATTTCCTGAGAAAAGATGTTCAGGGTTTTTATTCTTTTCTGGAAATGCTTCTTGCCTTAAATTCTACTTTGCTTATTAAGTGAATAATTAAAACTGTTTGCATTTGTGTAATGTTTATATCATTTATCTTACCTCATGGATTTGCTTTTGACTTTCTCATGCTTTATATTTGGCATGTATCTCAAAAACAGTAGATAGTTTGGCTTAAATATAAATTTAAATTCATAATCTTTGTCATTTACTGGGAGTGTTTTGATCATTTATAATTATATCTGCTAAAACATCATTTTACTATTTCTTTTTATTTTATTCACGTATCTTAAATTCTTTATCTTTCTTTCCTCCTGTGGATTTGAATATTATATCATCTGTCCTTCTTTCTTCGTTTCTATCTATCTCTTTATATATTTTCTATTATTACCTTGTTAGTTTTACTTTCTTTAACTATTATCTCAATAGCTGCCCTAAAGATTTCAACATACATAATGGATATTTTAGAATCTGTTATAAACTAGTTTTGTAACAAATTCTCAGAAAGTTCTTGGTCCTCAAAGCATTTTAGCTCATTATCTCAACTCCTATTCTCTTATCATTGTTAGTTTTGTATATAATATGAACACACAAGGCATTTTAGTATTTTTTTTAATCATCAATAGATTTTAAGATTTTACATATATTTCCCTGTGTTTCCTATGAGGTACTCTTCATTTCTTCACTTATTTGTATGTTTTCTTCAAGGATCATTTTTCATCCTGTATGAAAAAATACCCTTAAAATATCTGTTTGTACAATTTTGCAGTTAGACTATCAGTGAATTTTCTTAATTGTTTTTAAGTGAGGAAATCATTATTTTGTATATTTTTTCTCTTTTTCATTGTTAAAAATAGAGAAAACAAGACAAAAAATAGAAAACACAATGGACTATCATAAGGCAAACATCTTTGTAACCATTAGCAAGGTCAAAATTGCACCTTTACCAGCCATCCAGAATTTCCTTCCATGTGCCCCTCTTAATCAGAGCACTCAGTTTTCAAAGGATAATGACACATGTGTTCTTGCATGCACCTTTATTGTTTTATCATCCAAGTGTGTACCCTTTGACATTATAATTTTGTTTTGCATGCTTAAAAGGAATTGGCATGCATTTTCTTTTTGTTTTAACCTATGGCTTTACTTCTATCCTTAAGTTTTCCTTGCAATTTTTCTCTTAGAGAGTTCAGACCATTTTACCTGTAGTATTATAGTCAGGATCTTACTGACCATATGCTTATGGTTTCAGTGCATCATGTTTTTCTGTTCTTTGTATATCTTCAATTTGACAAACTGACTCAAGAGGGCTATCAGACACAGGTTCATTTCTTCTAACAAATCTGTTGTTGGTGGTGTGAACGTTCATTAGGAGGCACTTGGTTTTGCTGTTAGTATCCTTTGATGTTTATTACCTAAATAATCAGGAATTTTCACTTGCTAGTTAGAATTATCCTATTTTATATCAACATTGTCAAATCATATTGCCATTGCATACTCTCATTTAGACCTGATTGAAGCTTAGTTCTGTAAGTAATTCTCAGCACTAATCCTACTTAGAATGATTTGACTTATGATTTTGTGATTTTTTACACCAGTGTTAATCTGTATCCAGTAGAAACTGTTACTTGAATTTTGAACTCTTCTTGAGCTGGAAATGCTGTCTTCTCATGCTGAGCATGAGATCAAAAGAAAGCAGGAGTAGCATATTCATATCAGACAAAATAGACTTTAAAATTTAAAGGCCATTACAAGAGACAAAGAAGAACATTAAATAATGATCAAGGGATCATTCCAAGAAGAAGACATAAAAATTATAAATATATATGCACTCAACATAGGAGCACCTCAATACATACAGCAAATACTAACAATTATAAAAGGTGAAATTGGCAGTGACGCAGTAATAGTGGGGGAATTTAACACCACTTTCACACCAAAGGACAAATCATGTGGACAGGAAGTTAACAAGTAAACAGTAGCCTGAAGTTACATATTGCGACAGATGTACCTAATTGATATCTATGGGGCATTCCATCCAAAAGCAGTGGGAATATACCTTTTTTTTCCCTCAAATGCACAGGGAAGATTCTCCAGGTTAAATCACATCTTGGATTATAAATTATATCTTGATAAATTTAAGAATACCAAAATTGTATCAAGTACCTTTTCTGACCACAGTGACATAAGATTAGATATCCACTACACAAAAGGAAACTGTACAAAACACACACAACTGCAGGCTAAACCATATGCTTCTAAATAACCAAGAAATTATAAAAAAAATCAAAGAGGAAATAAAAAAATACCTAGAAATGAATGACAGCAAAACACAACTCAAAACATGTGGGATGCAGTAAAAACAGTGCAAAGAGGGAAGGTTATGGCAATACAAGTCCACCTCAAAGAAATGAGAAAAATCTCAAACAAACAACCTAATCTTATACATAAAACAACTAAAAAAAGAAGAAGAAGAACAGCAACAAAAGACAAAGTTACTAGAAGGAAAGTTATCATAAAGATCAGAGCAGAAATAAATGGAAAAAAAATGAAGGAAACAATAGCAACAATCACTAAAACTAAAAACTAAAAGCTGGTTCTTTGTGAAGATAAAACTGAGAAACCATTATCCAGATTAATCAAGAAAAAAAGCAACTCATACAACTCAATATCAGAAAACAAACATCTCAATCAAAAAATGGGCATAAGACCTGAGCATACCTTTATCTAAAGAAGACATAGAAATGTCCAATAAACACATGAAAAGATGCTCAATATTGCTCATTACTAGAGAAATGCAGATCAAAACTATATTGAGGTCAGAATGGCCATCATCAAAAAATGTACAAAAAATAAATGCTGGAGAGGATATGGGAAAAAAAGGGATTCCCCTTGCACTGTTGGTGGGAACATAAATTCATGCAGTCACTATAGAGAACAGTATGGAGATTCTTTAAAATCTAGGAATAAATCTACCATATACCCCAACAATCCCACTACTATGCATATAACCTGAGAAAACCACAATTCAAAAAGACGTATATAGCCAATATTCAGAACAACTCTATTTTCAATAACCAGGACATTGAAGCAACCTAGATATCCATCAGCAGTTGAATGGATAAAGAAGATATTTTACATATATGCAAGGGAATACTTCTCAACCATAATAGGAATGAATTTGAGTCAGTTGCTAGTGAGGTGGATGAACCTAGAGCCTGCTATACAGAGTGAAGTAAGTGAGAAAGATAATAGAAAATATTGCATATTAACACATGTATATGGGATCTAGGAAAATGGTACTGATTTTGTTGAGAAAGAATGGAGACTCAGACAAAGAGAACAGGCTTATAGACACAGCAGGAGGAGTAGGTGGAATGAATTGAGAAAGTAGCATTGACATATATACACTGTTATGTGTATCATAGATATCTCGTAGGAAGCTGCTATGTAATACAGGGAGCCCAACCTGGTACCTGTGATGACCTAGAGGGAAGGGATTTGAGAGGGGAAGCTCAGGAAGGAGGGGATTTATATATAATTATGACTGATATGCATTGTCGTATGGCAGAAACCAACACAACATTTTCTTTTTTTACTTTTTTCATTTATTTTTATTAGTTGGAGGCTAATTACTTTATAATATAGTAGTGGGTTTTGTCATACATTGACATGAATCAGCCATGGATTTACATGTATTCCCCATCCCGATCCCCCCTTCCGCCTCCCTCTCCACCCGATCCCTCTGGGTCTTCCCAGTGCACCAGGCCCGAGCACTTCTCTCATACATCCAACCTGGGCTGGTGATCTGTTTCACTGTAGACAATGTACATGTTTCGATGCTGTTCTCTTGAAACATCCCACCCTTGCCTTCTCCCACAGAGTCCAAAAGTCTGTTCTGTACATCTGTGTCTCTTTTTCTGTTTTGCATATAGGGTTATCATTACCATCTTTCTAAATTCCATATATATGTGTTCGTATACTGTAATGTTCTTTATCTTTCTGACTTACTTCACTCTGTATGATGGGCTCCAGTTTCATCCATCTCATTAGAACTGATTCAAATGAATTCTTTTTAATGGCTGAGTAATATTCCATGGTGTATATGTACCACAGCTTCCTCATCCATTCGTCTGCTGATGGGCATCTAGGTTGCTTCCATGTCCTGGCTATTATAAACAGTGCTGTGATGAACATTGGGGTGCACGTGTCTCTTTCAGATCTGGTTTCCTTGGTGTGTATGCCCAGAAGTGGGATTGCTGGGTCATATGGCAGTTCTATTTCCAGTTTTTAAAGAAATCTCCACACTGTTTTCCATAGCAGCTGTACTAGTTTGCATTCCCACCAACAGTGTAAGAGGGTTCCCTTTTCTCCACACCCTCTCCAGCATTTATTGTTTGTGGACTTTTGGATAGCAGCCATCCTGACTGGCGTGTAATGGTACCTCATTGTGGTTTTGATTTGCATTTCTCTGATAATGAGTGATGTTGAGCATCTTTTCATGTGTTTGTTAGCCATCTGTATGTCTTCTTTGGAGAAATGACTGTTTAGTTCTTTGGCCCATTTTTTGATTGGGTCATTTATTGTTCTGGAATTAAGCTGCATGTGTTGCTTGTATATTTTTGATATTAATCCTTTGTCTATTGCTTCGTTTGCTATTATTTTCTCCCAATCTGAGGGCTGTCTTTTCACCTTGCTTATAGTTTCCTCTGTTGTGCAAAAGCTTTTAAGTTTCATTAGGTCCCATTTGTTTATTTTTGCTTTTATTTCCAGTATTCTGGGAGGTGTGTCATAGAGGATCCTGCTGTAATTTTGTCGGAGAGAGTTTTGCCTTTGTTCTCCTCTAGGAGTTTTATAGTTTCTGGTCTTACATTTAGATCTTTAATCCATTTTGAGTTTATTTTTGTGTGTGGTGTTAGAAAGGTTCTAGTTTCATTCTTTTACAAGTGGTTGACCAGTTTTCCCAGCACCACTTGTTAAAAAGGTTGTCTTTTTTCCATTGTATATCCTTGCCTCCTTTGTCAAAGATAAGGTGTCCATAGGTTCGTGGATTTATCTCTGGGCTTTCTATTCTGTTCCATTGATCTATATTTCTGTCTTTGCCAACACAACATTTTAAAGTGGTTTTTCTCCAGTTAAAAAGAAAGTTAATATTTGTCTCACATAAAGGAAAATGTCACGGATATCAACCCATATTTCCCAATAAAGTCTTCCTGAATAAATTTAGTCCGTTTTTAAAAATCTTCACATGATAAAACTTGTCACTAATCACAGAATTAATAGCCAGTAATGACATGGTTAAAGTAGTTCCTTAAATTATTGTTATTTTTGTAATTATGATTTAATAGTAAATGTTTTAATTAAGGTGTAAAATGACTGTAATCTAATTTTTAAAATTGTTGGAGTTTAGTCTTGTCTATATTTTATGTGTGTTAATTACAGAGATATAATCAAGGTGTTTTTTTTATGGTAATGGATTTATGTTCATCCTAAAAATAAAGGATCCCCCCTAAAATGAATGAAATCCCGTTATATGAAATACTGTCTTAACCAAGAATATTGGAAGTCAATTTACCTCTCTTTGTGGTGTGTGTGTTTGTGAGTACATCTATAACCATCTCATTCATATATAATGATATAAGATCTAGACAAAATCTTCAAATTTTCTATGTGTCTTATAATTAAGTGAATTTGAAATCATTGATTTGGAAAAAAAATAAGTCTTATATAATGAGTTATATGACAGTACTCTTATCTTTTACACTCAGATGAAAAGATCCATGGATTCTATGGTAATCCCATTGTTTAACTCCCAGTAGGAGTTGTTCACCAATGTAAACCTGTAATTTTGGTTGTGTGTGTGTGTGTGTGTGTGAGCATGTGCATGTGCGAGCCGATGCACTTGCCCAAACTTATGCTTCGCATCCTTTATGCAGGTTAAATATGTATCTTCCTAAACTGGGACTTTTTTTTAAACCTGTTTATCTTAATATTATGTCTGCAATATTCAGTTTATCTAATCTTCTTGTCTAATCTCTGGAGACTGTGCTCTGTGTATCACGGCTACTCAGGTTTAGTTCTAATTTAATAACTGATATAAAGAATGTGCTGAAGTCCACATGAGCTATTTTTCTCCATGGCTTTCATTTAGACAAATGAAATGATGTGAGACAGAATGATTGTTCTGCCTTCCACCACATAGTAAACCTTCATGAACATTTTTCTCATAACAGAGTTCATTTGCTTGGTGCAATCAGTAGATGAATGTTCTTTCCAGTATAGCTCTTGTGGAGCAGTTTAACAATTAGTTGATTTAAAAATCAGGACTATTTCCATTCTGTTATTTTCAGCAAGATTTGTTCCTACATGGAAAAAACAGGTATTTATCAAGTTAGCGCGAGTATAAAACAAAGGAAAACTTCCAATGACATGATTGTGAATTGTATTTTATTTTTTTGTGTAAAGTCTTTACAACAAATAGTGTTTTGTTTTCTAATAAAATTAACAGTTTACATACTTTTTCAAATAACTTAAAACTTTCACATTTGTGGAGGGAAAAAAACTTTTTTTCTAACAGTTTTCTATTTATGAGATAAGGAAATTTAATGCCTTATAGTTATGTTAAAACATTCTCCTGTCCATGTATTTATATATGTTCCTTGTGTCAGAGATTATTGTAATCAGGTGTGTAGGTACTTCTAAAAATTCAGTGTTGTTGATATTCAGAAAAAGATGTTTTAGGATACTGGTTGCAATTTTTTAAAAAGTAGTTGTTTCTGGGAATATACAATTAATAAATATTAATAATTCTCTTTCCTCAAAATTGTAACTCTTTGTGGCCTGCACAGAATAATATGCAACTGTGTATTTTCCAACGAATTAGAAAGATTTTATTTTGTGATTTAAAGTATCAGCTAAGATCTAAACTTGAGTTTGAGCAAACCTCAGGAGATAGTGATGGACAGGGAAGCCTGGTATGCTGCAGTCCATAGGGGTTGCAAAGAGTCAGACATGATTTAGCAACTAGACAAAAACAACAACAACACAAATTTTATTTAAGTCAAGAAGATTAATCACTTGGTTGATAGTTAATAATTCCACGCTCTGGGTAAAAATTAACATTTTTTCTGTGAGATGAACTGTCGTAGTTTATAAATTTCTTATTATGCCAGTTTGCACTGTGTGAGGAAGCTTCCACAAACCTCTTATCCTTATTCCTTAGAGGGCAGAGAGAATGAGAACCATAATCAGAGAAAACTAACCAAACTGATCGCATGGATCACAGTCTTGTCTAATTCAAATGAAATGATGAACTATGCCATGTAGGGCCACCCAAGATGGATGGGTCATGCTGGAGAGTTCTGACAAAATGTGGTCCACTTAAGAAGGGAATGGCAAGCCACTTCAGTATTCTTCCCTTGAGAACCCCATGAACAGTATGAAAAGGCAGAAAGATATCACCCTGAAACATGAACTCCCCAGGTTGGTAGGTGCCCAGTATATACTGGGAAAGAGTGGAGAAATAACTCCAGAAAGAATGAAGAGACAGAACCAAAGTGAAAACAATGCCCAGTTGTGGATGTGATTGGAGATGGAAGTAAAGTCCGATGTGGTAAAGAACAATAGTGCATAGGAAAATGGAATGTTAGGTCCATGAATCAAGGTAAATTGGAAGTGGTCAGACAGGAGATGGCAAGAGTGAACATTGACATTTTAGGAATCAATGCATTAAAATGGACTGGATTGGGTGAATTTAATTTGGATGACCATTACATCCACTACTGTGGGCAAGAATCACTTAGAAGAGAAGGAATAGCACTCATAGTAAACAAAAGAGTTCAAAATCCAGTACTTGGGTACAGTCTCAAAAATGACAGAATGATCTCTGTTTGTTTCCAAGGCAAACCATTCAATTTCACAGTAATCCAAGTCTATGCCCCAACCACTTATGCCAAAGAAGCTGAAGTCAAATGGTTCCATGATAACCTATAATATCTTCTAGATCTAACATCAAAAAAAAAAAAGTTCTTTTCATCATCAGACTGGAATGCAAAAGCAGGAAGTCAAAAGATACCTGGAGTAACAGGCAAATTTGGCAAATTTGGCCTTAGAGTATAGAATGAAGCAGGGCAAAGGCTAACAGAGTTTTGCCAAGAGAACACACTGGTCATAGCAAATCCTGTTTTCA
Organism: Odocoileus virginianus; assembly: GCF_023699985.2. Taxonomy (NCBI): domain Eukaryota; kingdom Metazoa; phylum Chordata; class Mammalia; order Artiodactyla; family Cervidae; genus Odocoileus; species Odocoileus virginianus. Next base: position 38,862,632 of record NC_069697.1, read on the forward strand.
AAAACATAAGAGAAGACTCCACACATGGACATCACCAGATGGTCAATATAAAATCAGATTGATTATATTCTTTGCAGCCAAAAATGGAAAAGCTTTGTACATTCAGCAAAAAAAAAGACCAGGATCTGACTGTGGTTCAGATCATGAACTCCTTATTGCCAAATTCAGACCTAAATTGAAGAAAACAGGGAAAATCACTAGGCCATTCAGGTATGACCTAAATCAAATCCCTTACAATTACAGAGTGAAAGTGACAAACAGATGCAAGGGATTAGATCTGGTAGACAGATTACCTGAAGAACTATGGACAGAAGTTCATGACATTGAACAGGAGGTGGTGATCAAAACCATCCCCAAGAAGAAAAAATGCAAAAAGGCAAAATGGTTGTCTGAGGAGGCCTTACAAATAGCTGAGAAAAGAAGAGAAGTGAAAGGCAAGGGAGAAAAGGAAAGATGTATACATCTGATGAGGAATTCTGAAGAATAGAAAGGAAAGTAAAGAAAGCCTTGCTAAGTGAACAATGAAAAGAAATAGAGGAAACAACAGAATGGGAAAGACTAGAGATCTCTTCAAGAAAATTAGACATACCAAGGAAAAATTTCATGCAAAGACAAGCACAATAAAGGATAGAAATGTTATGGACCTAACAGAAGCAGAAATTAATAAGAAGAGGTGGCAAGAATACACAGAACTATACAAAAAAGAACATAATGACCCAGATAACCATGATTGGGTGATCACTCAATTAGAGCCAGACATCCTGGAATGCGAGGTCAAGTGGGCCTTAGGAAGCACCACTACGAACAAATCTAGTGGAGGTGATGATATTCCACCTGAACTATTTCTAATCCCCAAAAAATATGCTCTGAGAGTGCTGCACTCAATATGCCAGCAAATGTGGAAAACTGCATTGGCCACAGGACTGTAAAAAGTCAGTTTTCATTCCAATCCCAAAGAATGTTCAAACTACCACACAATTGCACTCATCTCACACACTATCAAAGTAATGCTCAAAATTCTCTAAACTGACTTCAACAGTATGTGAACTGAGAACTTCCAGATGTTCAAGTTGGATTTAGAAAAGGCAGAGAAACCAGAGATCAAATTGCCAACATACGTTAGATCATAGAAAAAGCAAGAGAATTAAAAAAAAAAAATCTATTTCTGCTTTATTGACTACACGAAAGCCTCAGACTGTGCAGTCACAGCAAACTGGAAAATTCTTCAGTTCAGTTCAGTCACTCAGTCATGTCCGATTCTTTGTGACCCCTGTAGACTGAAGCATGCCAGCTTCCCTTCCATCATCAACTCCCGGAGCATGCTCATACTCATATCCATCGAGTCAGTAATGCCATCCAGCCATCTCTTTCTCTGTCATCCCCTTCCCCTCCCATCTGCAATCTCTCCCAGCATCAGGGTCTTTTCCAATGAGTCACTTCTTTGCATCAAGTGGCCAAAGTATTGGAGTTTCAGCCTTAGAATCAGTTCTTCCAATGAATATTGAGTACTGATTTCCTTTAGGGTGGACTGGTTGTATCTCCTTGCAGTCCAAGGAACTCTCAAGAGTCCTTTCCAACATAATAGTTCAAATGCATCAACCCTTTGGCACTCAGCTTTCTTTATAGTCCAACTATCCCATCCATGCATGACTACTGGAAAAACCATTGCCTTGACTAGATGGACTTTGTTGGTTAAGTAATGTCTTTGCTTCTTACTATCCTGTATAGATTGGTCATAACTTTTTTCCAATGAGCAATTGTCTTTTAATTTCATGGCTGCAGTCACCATTTGCAGTGATTATGGAGCCCCCCCAAATAAAGTCTGTCACTATTTCCACTATTTCCCCATCTATTTGCCATGAAGTGATGGGACCGGATGCCATGATCTTAGTTTTCTGAATGTTGAGTTTTAAGCCAATTTTTTCACTTTCCTCTTTCACTTTCATCACGCTCTTTAGCTCTTCTTAGCTTTTGCCATAAGGGTGGTGTCATAATTTTCCTCAGTTTTCGGTGATCCACACAGTCAAAGTCTTTGGCATACTCAATAAAGCAGAAGTAGATGTTTTCTTGGAACTCTTTTGCTTTTTTGATGATGCAACGGATATTGGCATTTTGGTATCTAGTTCCTCTCCTTTTTAAAATTCAGATTGAACATCTGGAAGTTCACGGTTCACAAACTGTTGAAGCCTGGCTTGAAGAATTTTAAGCATTACTGTGCTAGCATGTGAGATGAGTGCAATTGTGCAGTAGTTTGAGCGTTCTTTTGGCATTGCCTTTCTTTGGGATTGAAATGCCAAACATTCTTTGTGATTGGAATTCCAAACATTCTTTGTCATTGCCTTTCTTTGGGATTGTATTGGAAAATTCTTCAAGACATGGGAATACCAGACTACCTTTCTTCTTCCTGAGAAATCTGTATGTAGCTCAAGAAGCAACAGTTAGAATAGCACATAGAACAATGGACTGGTTCCAAATTAAGAAAGGAATATGTCAAGGCTGTGTATTGTCACCCTGCTTATTTAACTTATATGCAGAGTACATCATGCAAAATGCTGGGCTGGATGAAGCACAAGCTGGAATCAAGAATTCCAGGACCGGTAACCTAAGATATGCCAATGACACCACCCTATGTCAGAAAGCACTGGGATGGTAGCTGTGTTATAAAGTAAATATTTCAGTTTAAATGTTAATTGTGAGGACCCCATAAGAATACCACATGTATAAGTCAACAAGAGAGTTGTATGCGTGAGTCTTTGTTGTTGTTGTTCAGCCACCATGCCATGTCCGACTCTTTGTGACCCCGTGGACTGCAGCATGCCAGGCTTCCCTGTCCCTCACCACCTCCTGGAACTTGCCCAATTTCATGTCCCTTGAATCTGTGATTCCATCCAACCATCTCATCCTCTGTCACCCTCTTCTCTTTCTGCCTTCAATCTTTCCCAGCATCACAGTCTTTTCTAATGAGTCTGCTGTTCACATAAGGTGACCAAAGTATTGGAGCTTCAGCTTCAACATCAGTTCTAAGAAAGAGTATTCAGGGTTGCTTTCCTTTAGGATTAACTGGTTTGATCTCCTTGCTTTCCAAGGGATTCTCTTTTCCAGAATCACAGTTCGAAGGCATCAGTTCTTCAGTGTTTTGCCTTCTTTGGCTTCCCTGATAGTGCAGTTGGTAAAGAATCCACCTGCAGTGCAGGAGACCCCAGTTTGATTACTGGGTCGAGAAGATCCACTGGAGAAGGGATAGGGTACCCACTCCAGTATTCTTGTCCTTCCCCTGTGGCTCAGCTGTTAAAAAATCTGCCTGTACTGAGGGAAACCTGGGTTTGATCCCTGGGTTGGGAAGATGCCCTAGAGAAGGGAAAGGCTATCCACTCCAGTATTCTGGCCTGGAGAATTCCATGGACTATTATATCATACATGGGGTCACGAAGAGTCAGACACGCCTGAGTGACTTTCACTTCACTGCCTTCTTTATTTTCCAGCTGTCACATCTGTACATGACTATTGGAAAGACCATAGATTTGACTATATGGACCTTCATCAGCAAAGTGATGTCTCTGCTTTTAAACACAGTGTCTAGGTTTGTCTGCCAAGTTTTCCTGCCAAGAAGCAGTCTTCTAATTTCCTGGCTGCAAGCCACCATCCACATTGATTTTAGAGCCCAAGAAGAGGAAATTGATCACTGCTTCCACCTTTTCCACCTTCTATTTGCCATGAAGTGATGGAACCAGATGACATGATCTTAGTTTTTTTTTTTTTTTTAGTATTGAGTTTTAAGCCAGCTTTTTCACTCTTCTCCTTCACCTTTATAAAGAGGCTCTTTAGTTCCTCTTTGCTTTCTGCCATTAAAGTGGTATCATCTGCATGTCTGAGGTTGTTGATATTTCTCCCTGCAGTCTTGATTCCAGCTTCTGCTTCATCCAGCCTGGCATTTTTGTTTGACGTGCTCTGCATATAAGTTATATAAACAAAGTGACAATAAACAGCCTTGTCATACTCCTGTCTCAGTCCTGAGCTGGTCAGTTGTACCATACAGAGTTCTAACTGTTGCTTCTTTAATGGCATATAAATTTCTCAGGAAGAGAGGTAAGATTGACTGATATTCCCATCTCTAAAGAGTTCTCCACAGTTTGTTATGATCCACACGGTCAAAGGCTTTAGTATAGTCAGTGAAACAGAGGTAGATGTTTTTCTGGAATTCCCTTGCTTTGTATGATCCAGAAAATGTTAGCAATTTGCTCTCTAGTTTCTCTGCTTTTTCTAAACCCAGCTTGAACATCTGGAAGTTCTCTGTTCATGTAATGCTGAAGCCTAGCTTAGAGGATTTTGAGCATAACCTTAATAGCCTTGGAGATGAATACAATTGTCCAGTGGTTTGGACATTCCTTAGTACTGCCCTTCTCGGGAATTGGGATGACGATTGAACTTTTCCACTCCTGTGGCCACTGCTGGGTTTTCCAAATTTGCTAACATATTGAGTGCAGTGCTTTAACAGCATCATCTTTTAAGATTTTGAATAGCTCAGCTGGAGTTCCATCACCTCCACTAGCTTTATTGGCAGCAGTGCTTCCTCACACCCACTTGACTTCACACTCCAGAATGTCTGGCTCTGAGTGAGAGAGCACCATTGTGGTTATCCGGGTCATTAAGATCCTTTTTGTACAGTTCTCCTGTGTAACCTTTCCATCACTTCTTGATTTCTTCTGCTTCTATGAGGTCTTTACTGTTTCTATCTTTTATTGTGCCCATCTTTGCATGAAATATTCCTTTGATTTTTCCAATTTGCTCAAAGATATTACTAGTCTTACCCTTTCTTTAGTTTTTCTCTGTTTCTTTGCATAGTTCATTGAAGAAGGCATTGTCTCCCCTTGCTATTCTGTGGAACTCTGCGTTTAATGAGTGTACCTTTCCCTTTCTCCCTTGCTTTTTGCTTCTCTTCTTTCTTCCACTCTTTGTAAAGACAACTAGTTTGCCTTCTTTGTCAGACAACCACTTAGTCTTCTTGCATTTCTTTTTCTTTGGGATGGTGTTGTTCGCTGCCTCCTCTACAATATGATGGACCTCTGTCCTTAGTTCTTCAGGCACTCTGTTTACTAGATCTAATCCCTTGATTCTATTCATCATCTCCACTGTATATTTATGGGGGATTTTATTTAAGTCATATCTGACTGGCCTAGTGGTTTTCCCTGCTTTCTTTAGTTTAAGCCTGATTTTTGCTGTGATGATGATCTGACCGACAGCCAGCTCCAGGTCTTGTTTCTGCTGACTGTATAAAGCTTCTCCGTCTTTGTCTACAAAGAATGTAATCAATCTGATTTTGGTATGACCATTTGGTGAAATCCATGTGTAAAGTCATCTCTTGTATTGTTGAAAAACGATGTTTTCTATGACCAGCATCTTCTTGTGGCAGAATTCTGTTAGCTTTTGCCCCGCTTCATTTTGTACTTTGAGTCCAAACTTGCCTGTTACTCCAGGAATCTCTTGACTTCCTACTTTTGCCTTCCAATCCCATATGATGAATAGGACATGGTTTTTTTGCTATTAGTTCTAGGAGATCTTCTATGTCTTCATAGAACTTATCAACTTCAGCTTCTTCTAAATCCATGGTTGAAGCATAGAGTTGTATTACTGTGATGTTGAATGGGTGGCTCTGGAAACGAACTGAGATCATTCTGTCATTTTTAAGGTTGCATGCAAGTACTGCATTTCAGACTCTTTAGTTGATTATGAGGGCTACTCCATTTCTTCTAAGGGATTCTTACCCACAATAGAAGATATAATAGTCATCTGAATTAAATTCACCTATTCCCATCTATTTAGTTCACTGATTCCTAATATATTGATGTTTATTTACTCTTGCCATCTCCTGCTTAACCACGTCCAATTTACCTTGATTCATGATCCTAACATTCCAAGTTCCTATGGAATATTCTTCTTTTCAGCATTGGATTTTACTTTCATCACTAAGCACATCAACACCTGAGGGTCATTTCTGCTTTGGCCTTGCCACTTCATCTTTCTGGAACTATTAGTTGTTGTTCTCCACTCTTTCCCAGCAGCATATTGGAGACCTTCTAACCTGGGGGACTCATCTTTCAGTGTCATATCTTTTTGCCCTTTTATATAGTTCATGGGGTTCTCATGGTTAGTATACTGGAGTGGTTTGCCATTCCCTCCTCCAATGGATCACATTTTGTCAGAGCTCCCTGCTATGACCCATCCATCTTTACTTAGAGGCAAATCTGAGGTGATGATATACATTTGGAATTTATCATCATGTAGATGAGATTTAAAGCCAAAGAACAGATTAAATAATCTAATAGAAGAGTAAAGATAAACAGATGAAGAAAGAGATTGCATATCTGAGAATCTAAGAAGAAGAGAAAAGTGGGGAAATGTGGTGTCAAAAAATCAGAAGAGACTGCTTCAAAAAGGGGGAAATGGGCAATTCTGTTCAATGCTACTGAGTAGTCTGATATAATGAAAGCTGAAATGTGGCCACTTAATTTAGCAATATGAAGGTCACTGGTGACATTGTTAAAAGCAATTTCAGGGCTATGTGTCAGGAGGCATATTAGATGTTCATATTTAATAGATGCTTAGGTAAATTTTAATGGCTTCATGTTAGTCTTCTGTTGAGATAGCAGAGTATACTCAGGCACCCATACTGCTGAAAAGCCATTGTCCCTTAAGACAAACTTGTTTTAATGGCTCAGAGGCCCTTCTTCCAGATGTTCAAGCTGAATTTAGAAAAGGCACAGGAACCAGAGATCAAATTGCCAACATCCGTTGGATCATCGAAGAAAGCAAGAGAGTCCCAGGAAAATTTCTCCTTTATTGACTACGCCAAAGTTTTGACTGTGTGGATCACAACAAACTGTGGAAAATTCTGAAAGAGATGGGCATACCAGACCACCTTACCTGCCTCCTGAGAAATCTGTATGCACGTCAAGAGCAACAGTTAGAACCAGACATTGAGCAACAGACTGGTTCCAAATTGGGAAAGGACTATGTCAAGGCTGTATATTGTCACCCTGTTTATTTAACTTATATGCATAAACTTATATAAGTTTAACTTTATAACGTAACTTTCATCATGTGAAATGCTGGGCTGGATGAAGCACAAACTGGAATCAAGATTGCTGGGAGAAATATCAATAACCTCAGATATGCAGATGATACCACCCTTATGGCAGAAAGCAAAGAGAAACTGAAGAGCTCTTGATGAAAGTGAAAGAGGAGAGTGAAAAATTTGGCTTAAAACTGAACATTCGAAAACCTAAGATCATGGCATCTGTCCCATCACTTCGTGGCAAACAATGGGGAAACAATGGAAACAGTGACAGACTTTATTTTCTTGGGCTTCAAAATCACTGCAGAAGGTGACTGCAGCCATGAAATTAAAAGATGATTGCTCTGTGGAAGAAAAGCTATGATCAACTTAGACAGGATATTAAAAAGCAGAAGCAGAGACTTGACTTTGGCAACAAAAGTCTGTCTAGTCCAAACTATGGTTTTTCCAGTAGTCATGTATGGATGTGAGAGTTGGACCGTAAAGAAAGCTGAGCACTGAAGAATTGATGGTTTTGAACTATGGTGTTGAAGAAGACACGAGAATCCCTTGGACTGCAAGTAGATGAAAGCAGTCAATCCTAAAGGAAACCAGTTCTGAATATTCATTGGAAGGACTGATGCTGAAATTGAAGCTCCAATACTTTTGCCATCTGATGCGAAGAACTGTCTCATTGGAAAAGACCCTGATGCTGGGAAAGATTGAAGGCGGGAGGAGAAGGGGATGACAGAGGAAGAGATGGTTGGATGGTATTACCAACTTGATGGACATGAGTTTGAGTAAACTCTGGGAGTTGGTGATGGACAGAATAGCCTGGTGTGCTGTGGTCAATGGGTCAGAAAGAGTCAGGCACAACTGAGTGACTGAACTGAACTGAGGCCCTAGTTGCTGGCTTACATGCAACTCAGTAAACCTTACCATGAGAATTCCACTCTATCTTCTTCCTTCTGAGTGAGGGTTTGTGTTAAAATCCACAAGAGGGATTGGAGTGCTGAGGAATGTGGGCACTGGGCGAGTTTCTCTTTGAGAGTGTTTACATGTGCTCATTTGATACATTTTGCTTCCGTCTGAGAACTATTTTGCCTCCTGGCAGGACAAAGGCTGGGAGGGCTCTGATTCTCTCTGATTCAGATTTTTACTTCTTGACCTCTGCACTGCTTTTGTTGGGTGCGTGGGTTGCCCTGGGTTATTTGGTACATGTCCTTATTCCCATTTCTTTAAAATTAAAGACCAAGGATAGGCTTATTTTTGCATCTTCCCAGGGCCTAATATATTCTATGCTGAAATAGAGAAGAGTCCTAGAAAGAATGAAAGTAGATTTTGTAACCAAAGTGAGTTAGGTTGGGACACTATACATCAATTTTCTCATCTTTAAACAAGAATACTAATACCTACCTTGTGGAGTTATGATAAAAATTTAAAGTAATGCGTGAAAAGTGCTTAGAACAAAGTAAGTTATAGTGTTAGTCTCTCAACTGTGTCTGACTCTTTGTGACCCCATGGACCATAGTCTGTCAATGGGAATTCCAGGCAAGAAAACTGGAAGGGGTTGCTGTGGGGAGAGAGCAAATTAGCCCAGATGGCTGTTCAGGCTCACTCACCTCACCTTTTGTAAATACTATGTAAGAGCTGAGGTCGTTTGTAGCACTGCACATGGGCAACCTGAGGTACCGGCTTGGTCACAGGCTACTTTGTGCTGTAGGGATATATGAGCTCCAGCCAAAGAGCAGCGGGCACTACTGCCGCATCATCACAGCTGGTCCGTTGGGTCAGCCACGAGAAGAGAGGATATAGCGTGTGTAATGCTGCAGCTGCTGCCTCAGCCCGGAGTGGACACTGTCACGGCCTCCGCGCCAGCCAGGAGAGAGGTTGGCGTTGTGTTAGGTTATGCTATGGCTGCTGCTTTGCCTGCTGTGTCAGCCAGGAGAAAACAAATGTGTCTGCAGTTCCTACCTCTCCTCAAGGCCTCTTCCAGCCTTTTCCTTCATGCTTTGCCTGCCGTGGGCTCAGCAAACAGTATAGACAGTGTGAACCACAAGACAATTGGCACTGTGAGTAGCATTAGCAATACAGTTGCCATTCCAGTATCCAGGGGATCTTCCTAAGCCAGGGATCGAACCCATGTCCCTTACATCTCTCACCCTGGCAGGCAGATTACCGTCTGAGCTGCCAGGGAAGAACAGAGTAAAGTACTCAATAAATGATGACTGTTAATTACTATTATTGTTCAGATAAATGTTTAATATTTTTGAAATGTTGAATTAGTTACCTGGGTTATGATTTGCCTTTATGATTTTGGTCCAAGATATAAAACATTGCCCAATGCATAAGCTTCTGCAACCTAGTTCTTTTTTGGATAGTTAGTAATAGCCATAATGTGTCTTCATCATCAATATTTTCTATCATTTTTATCACAATTTATGTGATAAACTCATGACCTTTACTTTATGGTGGATTAATAATTTTCTTGCTGTTTAGCCACTAAGTTGTGCTGGACTCTTTTGTGATCGTATGGACTGTAGCCTACCAGGGTCTTCCATCCATGGGATTTCCCAGACAGTATTTTACTGGAGTGGGTTGCCATTTTCTTCTCCAGGGGATTGAACCTGGGATTCAGTCTTCTCCCTAATAAAAAGTTTTTCTTTGAACTTTAGTAAGTTGGTTCTCTGATAAGAGAGCATGCACAGTATTTTCATGGGGTTCTCAAGATGTGAATAAATGACTCATTGGGAAAGACCCTGATGCTGGGAAAGATTGAAGGCAGGAGAAGAAGGGGACGACAGAGGATGAGATGGTTGGATGGCATCACTGACTGGATGGATATGACTTTGAGCAAGCTTTGGGAATTGGTGATGGACAGGGAAGTCTCGTGTGCTGCAGTCCATGGGGTCGCAAAGTTTCAGACATGACTCAGCCACTTGACTGAACTGAAGTGAACTGCTAATATTGTTCAGAACTAAAGGTTAAGATTCCCTCTTTAGAGTCAGTAGAAGGGGAAGAAGGAAAGCCAAATACAAAATAAGAGATATGAGATTTGTATTTCTGATCATCTTTGAAAGCAGTACAGATGACCTTCCTTCACATTGCAAGGAAAAAGTACTAGATATGGAGTTTTGTTTATTGGTTTCCACTTCCCCTAAGATGGAAAAGCTTATTTTTTTAAGCAAAAATAATACAGTAGCTTAAAAACATGCAAGAGTCATAGGTCTCATTTTGACTCTCTAGATACTTTAAGAATTAAAAGAGAAGGAAACAAACAAAAAAAATGACTGAAGTGTGTAATATATTATAAGAAAGTTCTTCCCAGAACATAGCTAAGAAACTATTCTATGTAGAGGACAGGTTGATTATGAACTGAATATGAACACATATTCTTATAACTGTGCCCTCCAGTTATAAGAATATGCATTGGTTGGCTTAGTTATGCACTAGGTTAAGAAGAATATTTGTGATAAACTAAAGGTAGAAATAACTTCTTTTGAGTGGAAAAGGATATGGCTTTTAAGTGGGGAGAAAAGTGGAGGAAGTATTACAGCTGTTATGTGAATTTTCAGAAGCTGCTTTTCTAATAAATTTGTATGAACTCAGGGCTCATTTTCTGAATTCCCTGAGTGTTGAAGAAGGATGATTTGATCTTTAAAACCTTTTCTGAAGGGCTTTATCAAGCATTTGAATATTTATTGTGCTTTCAAGGAAATATATTAATAATAAGTTCTATACTGCAATAAGTAACCATGCAAAGCTTGATTTTAACCTCTCCCTTTTTTTTTTTTTCTCAACAGTTTGGAAGGACTGAAGTAATTGATAATACTTTAAATCCTGATTTTGTAAGAAAATTTATTCTGGACTACTTTTTTGAAGAAAGAGAGAATCTTCGTTTTGATTTGTAAGTTCCAGCAAAACTTGTATTTGAAAAAAAACAAGATTTTTAAAGACTACATTCATAATATGATGCTGGGTGCTATGGTTGTACTACATAGATATTAGCAGAAAATCAGATTAAATCTGTTTAGAGTGTGGCCTGAGCACTGTCCCCAGCACTGCTTTGCATATTATAGATTATTTGCTATTTATTAAAAATATATAAAGTAATTACTTTACCTTGTTGAAATGCTGGGTGGAGTATACAGGCATTCTTTCAAATCCTGCTGTGGAATAAGTGTCTTACAAATTCTGCATATACTCCAGGGGGATCCTCATATATTTCCATGGCTGACTTTCTCAGATCTTTAGATTTCTCTCCATTGTTTCTTTGTATAGTACAAAGTTGTTTCTTTGTATAGTTGTTTCTTTGTATGTGTGTGTACATTTGTGTGTGCATGCTCAGTCATGTCTTGACTATTTGCAACCCCATGAACTGTAGCCTGCCAGGCTCCTCTCTCCATCAGATTTCCCAGTCAGTAATACTGGAGCAGGTTGACATTTCCTCCTCCAGGGGGTCTTCCCAACCTAGAGATTGAACCCGCATCTCCTACATCTCCTGCATTGGCAGGTGGATTCTTTACAACTGAGCCACCTGGGAAACCCCATATTACATGGATCTTTACCTAACTATGGCTCCCTTTATTTGTTCATGGGCTCATATTTCTAAGTTTAGGCTGCCAAAGCTATAATTTTTAATATTCTTGTTATTTTGATACTGAATCAGGCATATTAAAATATTACCTTTAAATTCAACTCCCTACCACAGAGAATCTGAAGTCAGTCTATAACTGAGTTATTACACATTTGTTCCCCAGAGGTGAACTGTGGTGATTGTTGAAGGAAATCTATTGAAAGCGAAAATTATAACATGTATTATAGTATGTGCTTTCTATATAAAAATAACCAGAGACTTTATGAACATCACAAGTATTTAAAAGAAAAAGTATTTAAAGTATTATGAACATCACAAGTATTTAAAAAGAAAAATGTCTTAAGTAGCTGAAAATAATACAGTATACATGCTGTAACAGTTTATAGATATTTTTGATAACAAAAGCTATCAGTGTCTTATTTGAAAATGCTGTGATTTTCCTCCTAATGAAAAACAAAAGTTCTTTGCTGTTAGTAGTCTTTCTCATTTTCCTCTAAAATGTGTACAATAAAATAACCTGTAGTGTTTCTGTTTAAAAAAGAATCTTAAACCACTCCCTTTCCTCATGAGCTAAAGGAGTTCCAAGTATTTATTATTTTATCAAACAAAATTTATTATGCCCCATTTGGTTTTTATTTCCTTGAAACACTTTTCCAAATAATAAAAATGAGGTTCCTGGGAAAAAACTGAAAAGTAGAATGTAATGATACCCTGACCATGTTTATCATGGTGATTACATACAGTTTTACTATTTGAAAACAGACATATAAATCATACAGAATGTGGTTTCATTCTTCCATTGTTCAAGGCCTCCATAGGAATCGTTTTTAAGAAATTTCCCTCTTTCTCAGCATGGTACTCCCTTCATTTTTACCAGTTACTTTCAGATCTAACTTTATTATAAGTTAGTATTTCATGATTCTTTATTCTCATTCTTTATTTTCCTTTCTCTACTATTCTCTTTCTCAATTATCTGTATTGTTTTCTTGCATTTAAGAGAAATACATTATTATTATAAATTTTAAATAATACAGGCATTTATAAAGTGAAAGTTCCCTGTTAACCCAGTACCAAAACACACACATACGCATAAACAACCAAAACTGTAAATGCATTTGCAGATCCCTTTTCTTTAAATATATACCTGTATATGGAATCTCAATATTTTGAATATCTCAAATGCTATCTAGTTACTTGTATTATTTAGATATATTTCTATGTCATTAAATATATAGATATTCTTTCATTAATTTTAATGGTTGCATAATTTTAATTATTCAAAGAAATGCAGTTTACTTATCCAGACATTTACTGATGAACATTTTGGCTGGTTCTATTTTCACTATTACATGTAATCCTGCAGTATTTTTTACAGAAACATTTTGCTGTTTTCTTGCCTTTTCAGAATATATATTACTCAGTCATATTTTAAGATGAAATGATATGGCCAAGACTGCTTCTAACCTTTGAGACTATCTTAAAGATCATATGTGCTTTGTTGGTTCTTTAAACTCCTCGTCTAGATATTTGCTCTGATTTTTAGAATGATCCTTCTGTTTTCTTTTGGTTACTGTCTGTCATCAGGCCCCTGTTATCATCATGAGTAGCTGCGGCTAGGGGACTCTACTCACTCATTTTTCTACAGTGTCTCATTTTGCCCCTCCTTTTATTGGTTTCTTAAGTTTAAATCATTTGACATTCATAATTGTGGCTATATAGAATTGTACAAGTAGAATGAAAAGAAGGAAAATGGTCTCAAAAGGATGATAGCAATCAAATGCAAGTCAGTAACTAGAGAGCAAAATTTAAGAGCTGGGCAGGTCACTCTGGGAAGAAGTAGGTAAAGAATGATTTACCTGAAAACAGATGGTGATCACATGCTCATCTCTACTAAATGTGAGATGAAGGAAGCTAATGGATTTTAAGGAGTTTCCAGTAAGAAAATAAATTTCACTGAATTCAGTGTTGGTTGGTCATTTAAATATTATGTCTGTTTTGCTAAATATCATTTCAAGAGTTACTTTCACAAATCAATGACTCAAATGAGAATGTATTAGGTTTAGGAAGCACCATATACTTGTACCATGATTGTCAGGCCTACCTAGGTATCCTTAGCATGGACAGGGAAGTCTTAAAGGTAGGAAGGAAGTCAGGGCATTGGTAGAACTTAATATACATCTCTAGTATTTTGTCATAAATCAGTAATATTGTTTAACTCGACTGTACATGATTCAGGGAATTTTTAAAAAAAGAGAACAAAACTTCAACACACTCACTGATGGAAATATAGAAGAAAACAATGATTGGATGGATCAATATGTTTGTTACTAATATTTTCCAGTTATTTTTAAGCTAAAACAACTATAGAAACTCATGTAGTTTGAGGGTTAGTATGTAAGTTCTGTAAGTACCAGACAAAAAGATGTGGTGTGTGATAGTAATACTACTGATATTATTTACAGTTTGTAGTAGAATCATTAATATATGTAAATAGATTTAACCAATCCAATATATTTCTGAGGCAGTTATCCGATTGCTATAAAAGAGAATACCAAGGCCTGGATGGGGGTTTAACTTGACATGCTCAGGGGTCTGAGCTCTCCGATATAGAGTCAAATTTTGCATAAAAATAGTTAATATTTTTTTATCTTCTTTGTAAATTGGCCGAATCAACTGTCTTTCTTATTAACTTTTGGCTGTCCTGGGTCTTTTTTGCTGCGTGAGGGTTTTCGAGAGTTGTGGTGAGCTCTGGTGAGTTGTTGCCTGTAGGGTCCTCTCGTTGCGGCGGCTTCTCTTCCTGTCATGCTCTAGGCATGTGAGCTTGATAGCTGTGGGGCATGCAGGCCCGAGAGCACACACTCAGTAATTTTTGTGCACGGGCATAGTTGCTCCATGGCACGTGGGATCTTCTCCGATCAGGAGTCAAATTCATGTTCTCTGCATTGGCAGACGGATTCTTAACCATTGGACCACCAGCAAAGCCCATGCCTGAAATAGTTTATAATTTAACGGTACAAAACCTGAATTTCTCAAACTTTATGGAGAGTAAATAATGCCTGAACTATGTAATTTTAATTTTTCTCTTGGTTATCTAAAACTAATGAAAGTATTATGTTTGAAGTGTTCTACTTCACTCTGAATATAACAATTGAATATATTTAACCATGCAAAAGTAGGAATATGTAGGAAAGTAGTATGTTTGATTAGAATGGACACTATTGTATTATTTTATGATAGTGTAACAAGAAGAAAGTACCAAAGCAGTGTACATGATATATTTTAACTTCTTCAATTTTTTGTTTTTTCCTAAAAAAATAGTATTTCTCATAGAAATTTTATAATGTTTGAAATGTGAGAGCATGTTGTCAAATGTAATTAAATAAGCATCAGTTAGAGGAGGAAATGGCAACCCACTCCAGTATACTTGCCAGGGTGGGTTACAGTCCATGGAGTCACAAAAAGTTATACACAACTGAGTGACTCGACATGCAAGCATCATATAAACTTTTGAATGTAATTGGTTGATTTCAGAAATTTAAGTCAAGTAATATTATTTGAATTTTATATGATCTCTAAAACATTCAGAAAATTAGGACCTGATTAAGGGATACCTGGAGAAGATTGTCAAGAAAAGTAACAAATATATTTTCTTAGTTTATGCACTATTTTTGATATCACTTTAAGTTGGAAGGAAAGTTATGACCAACCTAGATGGCATATTAAAAACCAAAGACATTACTTTACCAACAAAGGTCCAACAAAGTCAAGGCTATGGTTTTTCCAGTAGTCATGTTTGGATGTGAGAGTTGGACTATAAAGAAGGCTGAGCGCTGAAGAATTGATGCTTTTGAACTGTGGTGTTAGAGCAGATTCTTGAGAGTCCCTTGGACTTTAAGGAGATCCAACCAGTCCATCCTAAAGGAAATCAGTCCTGGGTGTTCATTGGTAGGACTGATGTTGAAGCTGAAACTCCAATACTTTGGCCACCTGATGCAAAGAGCTGAATCATTTAAAAAAAAAAAAAAAAAAACCTGTTGCTGGGAAAGATTGAGGGGAGGAGGAGAAGGGGACGACAGAGAATGAGATGGTTGGATGGCATCACCGACTCAATGGATATGGGTTTGGGTGGACTCCAGGAGTTGGTCATGGACAGGGAGGCCTGGCTTGCTGCAGTCCATGGGTTCACAAAGAGTTGGACATGACTGAGCTACTGAACTGAACTGAACTAACAATTTCTTCTAATTATCCATTTATATAAGTATCTCATACAACCTGTGAGAGCAGACTTTCTTTTTTTTAACACTGTGATTTTTCTAGTGTATCTATCTAAATAAATGTGAAAAGTAGTGTAATCTTTCTCTAGTTATGAGTACCTATTTATCCATTGTTCCTAACTGATTAGTTTTTAAATTTTGTCTTAGCAGTTTGTTGCTTCTAGGAAAAAATATTCATTGCAGAAAATGTGGAAAATGAGAAAAGGATAAAGTAGTCAAGAAAATTACCTTTAATCCCAACCTGGGACTTCCCTGATGGCTCAGTGGTAAAGAATCCACCAGCTAATGCAGGAGATGGAGGGTCGATCCCTGGGTTGGGAAGATGCCCTGTAGAAGGAAATGGCAACCTACTCCCAGTATTCATGGACAGAGGACTCTAGTAGGCTACAATCCATGGTGTCACAAAGAGTCGGACATGACTTAGCAACTAAACAGCAACAGCAACAACAATCTCAACCTACGTCACTCAGAGTATTAATGGAAGTACCCTAACATACTTACAGTAGCATAGTCTTTTGAAGGAACAACATTGTTGAATAATACAGTTGTCTAAATTGGCCAACATAGATGTAAGTGGTTTTCAGAATTGTTTTTTATTTAGTTAACCTTTATATTAATTTTACAAATTTCTATTTTTTTAATTGAAAAGAAGCTTTTCGATTGCATATTATGGAAGGTTTGAAAATGGCTTTCAGGAGGTTTTTTTAGTTAACTTTCAATGCTGATGGAAAATTGTTATCAGAGAGAGAGAGAGAGAAAATGAATGGATATATATATTTCTGGCAGTACTGCCCCAAATTCCTGTAAGTTATGATTAATCCAAAATTATTATTATGGTCATTTGGTTGAGATATTTTAAGGTTAGTTTGTCAGTTATGAGTTGTAAAATTCTCCTGCCTGTTTGATTTGATGTATCATTCAAGAGACATGGTTTCTATTATTATGCTATGTTTTATCACAGTGCTATGCTTTATCACAGATATAATCATAAACTTTAGCATTCATTAATTTTGTTATAATTGTTACACATATAATAGTATAGATACTTTATCATTCTCTTTGTTGTCATAATTGAAAACTTTATTATTGGTAGAACAGTTGTCACTGAGCTAGAAGTGTGGGTAGCTGTTTCAGTATGTAGTATTTTCTGAAGAATATGAGAAATCATATATAACTACTTATGCTCTAATTTTTCCATTTGGGTACACCAACAAGGGAGTTACAGGTCTAAATTTGACTTAGGTGAAGTGAATGTGAAGTCGTGAAGTCGTGTCCTCCTCTTTGTGACCCCATGGACTGTAGCCTACCAGGCTCCTCCATCCATGGGATTTTCCAGGTAAGAGTACTGGAGTGGGTTGTCATTTCCTTCTCCAGGAGATCTTCCCAGCACTTCCCAGCATTGTCAGCTAACATTCTCTTCCACTAGCAGCCAAGAATGGACCTATTGTTGTTGTTCAATTGCTAAGTCATGTCCAACTCTTTGCAACTCCATGACAGAGGACTAGATGCTATTCTCCCCTTCACACAATCATCCTAGATTTTGGAGCTCCCCTTCACCTTGTTTTGGTGAGTGAAAAGTACCTTGTCCTACCCCTTCAGAGATAGTGAATAGCCTGTCACTTCATGAGTAAGCTTTCTAGAGAAGGGTTTGACCCTAATGAGTGACTTACTGGCAGCTCTGAGCTAAGCATAAGGAAGAATTTAGTATCTCTTGTTTTCAGCTTTGGGCCTTAGTTGGAATATCAGGGGAATGAAGGGGATTATGGCATTCATAAACCTAGACACACACACACACTCACAGTCTCCAGCCCCATGCACACAGATATATTTTTACCGTTTAGAATGTAGTGTTTATGTTCTGACTAATGAGAATTAAAGCCAGTGATACTTTTAGAAAGTTAGAAGGAAAACTCCCATAAAAGAAAAATCATGGTAATTTTGAAAGCATTATAATACATCATATTATTTAAAACCTTGGGAGGTTTATCTAAAGCCTTGGGAGGTTTTTTATTATCTAATGCTTTAGGAGGTTTGCTGTAAATTACCTATTTTTGAGATAATAGCATCAAAATGCTTTGTTAAAGACAATTAAGTAGGATTATATTTGAAGATACCTAAATTCCTTGTGATGAGAACACAAACACTTCATTTTTGCTTATTGAATTGAACTGAATATATCATGATCAGTTCTGTTCAGTTCAGTTGCTTAGATTGTCTCTTTTTCAGATTTACTTTTCCCTTTAGGTTCCCCACAGAGCATTGAATAGAGCTCCCTGGGATACACAGTATGTTCTTGTTCAGTACAGTCGCTCAGTCGTGTCCGACTCTTTAAGACCCCATGGACTGCAGCACGCCAGGCCTCCCTGTCCATCACCAACTCTCGAGTTTATTCAAACTCATGTCCATTGAGTTGGTGATGCCATCCAACCATCTCATCCTCTGTCGTCGTCCCCTTCTTCTCTCACCTTCAATCTTTCCCAGCATCAGGGTCTTTTCCAGTGAGTCAGTTCTTCTCATCAGATGGCCAAAGTATTGGAGTTTCAGCTTCAGCATCAGTCCTTCCAATGAATATTCAGTACTGATTTCCTTTAGGATGGACTGGTTGGATCTCCTTGCAGTCCAAGGGACTCTCAAGAGTCTTTTCTAACACCACAGTTCAAAAGCATCAATTTTTCGGCACTCAGCTTTCTTTATGGTCCAACTCTCACATCCATACATGACTACTGGAAAAACCATAACCTTGACTAGATGGTTTTTGTTGGCAAAGTAATGTCTCTGCTTTTTAATATGCTGTCTAGGTTGGTCATAACTTTTCTTCCAAGGAGTAAGCATCTTTTAATTTCATGGATGCAGTCACCATGTGCAGTGATTTTGGAGCCCCCCTAAATAAAGTCTCTCTCACTGTTTCCACTGTTTCCCCATCTATTTGCCATGAAGTAAATAGACCATATGCCATGATCTTAGTTTTCTGAATGTTGAGCTTTATGTCAACTTTTTCACTCCCCTCTTTCACTTTCATCAAGAGGCTCTTTAGTTCTTCTTTACTTTCTGCCATAAGGGAGTTGCCATCTGCATATCTGAGGTTATTGATATTTCTCCTGGCAATCTTGATTCCAGCGTGTGCTTCATCCAGCCCTGCATTTCTCATGATGTACTCTGCATAGAAGTTAAATAAGCGCAGTGACAGTGTACAACCTGCTCCTTTTCCTATTTGGAACCAGTCTATTCCATGTCCAGTTCCAACAGTTGCTTCCTGACCTGCATGCAGGTTTCTCAAGAGGCAGGTCAGGTGGTCTGGTATTCCCATCTCTTTCAGAATTTTCCACAGTTTGTGGTGATCCACACAGTCAAAGGGTTTGGCATAGTCAATATAACAGAAATAGATATTTTTATGGAACTCTTTTACTTTTTCGATGATCCAGTTGATGTAGGCAATTTGATCTCTGTTTCCTCTGCCTTTTCTAAAACCAGCTTGAACATCCGAAAGTTCACAGTTCATGTATTGTTGAAGCTGTTTGGAGAATATACCATGTTATCTCTCCCCAGCCCACACTACACCCTTTATAGAAAAGAGTTTCCAGGAATGACACTTGAGAAGGAGTCAGGAGAGTTATACTTTGGCTATGATATTTCTACAGTTGCTAATTTTAATCTTACCCTCAAAAATTGTCTTGAATACGAAATTTTTTTTTACTAATATTTGTGGCCTTTAGTAGATGTTGGCAATTTGCTGATTCAGAACTCTAGTTTACAGCTGTTGAGAGTGACCAAACTGCCCTGATAGGAAGGAGAGTAGTTTGTAACTCTTCTGAGATGGTCATTTGCATCACACAAATTTAAAGCCAGTTTGGGGCAAACATTCTTTACCTAGGCAGTAGGTGTACCTATGCCAAGAATCAGTATACACAGTGAACTCTGTTTCTATGCTTTTTTTGACTGAAATACTTTTCTTTCTCTGGGAAAACATTCTTGTTATGTGAGAGGGAAGATTTTAATGAGCCATTAGAAAAAAAAGTTATTTTTTCATAGGTAGCTATGCACAAGAATGTGAAAAGAATATGATTTGGGAGGAAGACTGGAGCCAGTACCAATATTTTACTCTTCAGAATTCAGCAAATTGAGGTTGTTTTAAATGTTAGCAACCAGTCTGCTTTTGAAAAAAAAAAATTAAAACAAGGGACTAAGTGATAGTGAGTGATATTTTCCCAGGATTTCTTCAAAAAATCATTTACTTCCAGTACCAACTGATCAAAAATAGGAATCTAGTAGTCCTATATAAACACATTTTCTTTCTATAAAATACAAGTTTTCCCTAAATTCTATGATTGGAGAAAATTACTCTCTCATTACTTTTGCCAATTTCAAAGTTAATAACTATTTATGATATTAAATAAGAATTATTATATATACAAATGACAGCCTGTTATCAGCACTTTTTTAAAAGAGATATTTCAGCTTTTAGGGAGGATTATTAATCTATTGATTCACAGAAAAGGGAAATTTTAAAGTTTTCTTATCAAGAAGAAGAGCTGATGACTGTGAAATTATTAAAATTAAGACTTATACTTAGGTGGTAGAAATAAAAGGACCCAGGGTTTATGAATCCTGCCTTTAGTATGTAGTATGTAGGAGTTTATGAGAAATTTCTAAATTTGCTGAGTTTTTCTCCCTGTCATATACTTTTGATTCATTTTTAATATCATTTGTATTTTGGGGGAAATACTAATGTTTTTCTCTAGCTTCACTTGTGGAAATAATTTAAAGTGTATATTTTAATTTTTTAGGTATGATGTTGATTCAAAGAGTCCCAACTTGTCCGAACATGTAAGTTCACATCTTTATGTTTTTTAAGATGGTTAAAAATTAAATTAGCGTATCATGATTTCACTGGTATTTTAATTAATTGATTCATATTAAAGTTGTATGTCCACAACTTACCTAATAATTACATTGAAAATAAATAACATTTTATTTACATTTAATTTTTTAAATTAGAGTGTAGTTACTTTACAGTATTGTGATGGTTTTTGCCATACATCAACATGAATCAGCATTAAATATGCATATATTCCCTCCTAATTCAACACCCCCTCCCACTTCTCTCCCCATTCCGTCCCTAAGGTCACAGAGCACTGGCTTTGGGTTCCCTCTCCCATACAATGAACTCTCATTGGCTATCTATTTTACATATGGTAATATATATATTTCAGTGCTATTCTCATATATCATGCCACCCTTTCCTTCCCTCGCTGTGTCCAAAATGTCTGTGTCTCCTTTGTGCTCAGCAGTAAGATTTTCAGTAGTTTTTCTAGATTCCTCATACATGTATTAATATATGATATTTGTCCTTCTTTTTCTAACTTACTTTTCTCTGTATAATAGCCTCTAGGTTCATTCACCTCATTAGAACTGACTTAAATGCATTCTTTTTATAGCTGTAAATATTGGAGTAATATTCCATTGTGTATATACCATAACTTCATTATCCATTCATCTGTCTATTGCACATCTAGCTTGCTTCCAAGTTCTAGTTATTGTAAATAGTGCTGCAATGAACATTGGGGTGCATGTGTCTTTTTCTTTTATGGTCTCCTCCAGATATATGCTGAGTAGTGAGATTGCTGGGTCATATGGTAGTTTTATTCCTATTTTTTTTTATGAAATATCTATGATATGCTACATAGTGGCCATATCAGTTCTTATTCCCACCAATGGCATAAGAGGATTCCCTTTTCTCCACAACCTCTCCAGCATTTATTATTTATAGACTTTTTGATGATGGCCATTGTGACCCATGTGAGATGTTTCCTCATTATAGCTTTGATTTGTATTTTTCTAATAATAAGCAATATTTAACATCTTTTCATGTGTTTATTAGCCATCTGCATGTCTCCTTTGGAGAAATATCTGTTTATGTCTTCTGTCCACTTTTTGATTAGGTTGTTTGTTTTTCTGTTATTGAGCTGCTGAACTGCTTTGTCATTTATTTTGTTTGTTATTTTCTCCCACTCAAGAGTTGTCTTTTCACTTTACGTATAGTTTAATTTGTTGTGCAAAAGCTCTTAGATTTAATTAGGTCCCATTTGTTTGTTTTTGTATTTATTTCCATTACTCTAAGAGGTGGATTATAGAAGGTCTTGTTGTGATTTATATCAGAGAGTGTTCTGCCTGTTTTCCTCCAAGTGTTTTATATTTTCTTGTCTTCTATTTGGGTCTTTAATGCATTTTGACTATATTTTTGTGTATGATCTTAGGAGGTGTTCTAATTTCACTCCTTTACAAGTAGTTGACTAGTTTTCCCAGCACCGCTTGCTGAAGAGAGTATGTTTTCTCCATTATACACTTTTTCCCTCCTTTTTTAAAGATAAAGTGTGCATAAGTGCATGGGTTTATCTCTGGGCTTTCTATCTTGCTCTATTGGTCTATATTTCTATTTTTGTGCCAGTACTATATTGTCTTGAGGACTGTAGCTTTGTAGTATAGTCTTAAGTCAGGAAGGTTGATTCCTCCAGTTTCATTCTTCTTTCTCAAGATTACTTTGGCTCTTCAGTATCTTTAGTGCTTTCATACAAATTGTGAAGTTATTTGTTCTAGTTTTCAAAAAATACCTTTGGTAGTTTGATAGGGATTGCATTGTATCTGCAGGTTGCTTTTGGAAGTATAGTTGTTTCCGCTATGTTGATTCCTCCAGTCTAAGAACATCTCCCTCTGTTTGTGACATTTCTGATTTCTTCCATCAGCAGCTTACAGTTTTTTGCATGCAGGTGTTTTGTATGTTTAAATAAATTTATACCTAAGTATTTTATCTTTTTGTTGCTGTGGTGAATAGGCTGGTTTTCTTAATTTCTCTTTCTGATTTTTCATTGTTAGTGTGTAGGATTTCTGTATATTAATATTATATACTGCAACTTTACTATATTCATTGATTAACTCTAGTATTTTTCTAGTGACATCTTTAGGATTTTCTTTGTAGACATTCATGTTTTCTGCAGAGTTTTACTTTTTCTTTTTTCAATCTTGATTCATTTTATTTCTTTTTCTTCTATGATTGTTATGGCTTGTACTTCCAAAACTATTTTGAATAATAGTGGCAAGAGTGGGCACCCTTGTCTTATTACTGATTTTAGAGGAAATGTTTTCAGTTTTTCACCATTGAGTATAATGTTTTCTGTGGGTTTGTTGTGTATGGCCTTTACTATGTTGAGGTATGTTTCTTCTTTGCCTACTTTCTGAATTGTTTTTATCATAAATGATACTGAATTTTGCCAAAGTTTTTCTCTGCATTTGTTGAGATGATCATATGGTTTTATCTTTGTTAGTATGGTGTATCACATTGATTGATTTGTGGATATTGAAGAATCCTTGTATCCCTGGTATAATGTCCACTTAATCATGATGTATGATCTTTTTAATGCATTGCTAGATTCTGTTTGCTAGAATTTTTTTGAGTATTTTTGCATCTATGTTCATCAGTGATATTAGCCTGTAATTTTCTTATTTTGTGGCATCTTTGTCTGGTTTTGGTATTATTATGATACCAGTGTATAGAATGAGTTCATGAGTTTTCCCTCGTCTGTGATTTCCTGGAAGAGTTTGACTAGGATAGGTGTTAACTTAGGATAGCTTTTGGTAGGATTTGCCTATGTAGTCATCTGCATGTGTGCCAAGTTGCTTCAGTCGTGTCCAACTCTGCAACCACGTGGACCCTGAAGCCTGCCAGGCTCCTCTGTCCATCGGATTCTCTAGGCTAGAATACTTGAGTGGGTCACCATGCTGTCCTCCAGGGGATCTTCCTGACCCAGGGATCAAACCCGTGTCTCTTATATCTTTACATCAGCAGGCAGATTCTTGAATACTAGTGCCACCTGGGAAGCCCATGTAGCCATCTAGCCCTGGGCTTTGTTTGTTGGAAGTTTTTTTTTATTATAGTTTTTATTTCTGTGCTTGTGATTGGTCTGTTCATATTTTCTATTTCTTCCTGGTTCAATTTTGAAAGATTATACATTTCTAAGAATTTGTCAATTTCTTCCAGGTTGTCCAATTTTATTGGCATATAGTTGCTCATGGTAGTCTCATGAGCCATTGTATTTTTGTGTTGCCTGTTGTAACTTCTTTTTCATTTGTAATTTTATTGGTTTGTGTCTCTTCTTCCTTTTTTCTTGATGAGTCTAGCTAACGGTTTTATATTTTTGTTTATCTTCTTGAAGAACCAACTTTTAGTTTTATTGATCTTTGCTACAGTCTTCTTCATTTCTTTTGCATTTATTTTGCTGTGATTTTTATTATTTCTTTCCTTCTACTAACTTCTGGTTTTTGTTGTTTTTGTGTTTGTTTTGTTGTTGTTCGTCTTCTTCTAGTTGCTTTAGGTTTAGTGTTACATATATTTGATGTCTTTTGCTTCTTGATGTAGAGTTGTATTGCTATAAACTTCCCACTACTTTTCATGCGTCCCATAGATTTTAAGTTGTCATGTCTTTGTTGTCATTTGTTTTTAGCCATATTTTGATTTCCTTTTTGATTCTTCAATGATCTGTTGGTTCTTTGTAAGTGCGTTGTTTAGCCTCCATGTGCTTGTGTTTTTCATAGGTTTTTTTTTTTCTATAGTTGCTATCTAATCTTACAAAGCTGTGATCAGAAAAGATGCTTGAAATTATTTCAATTTTTAGAAATTTACCGAGGCCTGATTTGTGGCCCAGGATGTGTCCTATCCTAGAGAATATTCCATGTGCATCTGAGAGAAAAGTGAAATCTATTTTGGGGGGGTTGAAATGCCAATAGATATCAATTAGGTCCAACTTGTCCTATGTATCATTTATAGCTTGTGTCTCTTTACTAATTTTCTGTCTGGATGATTTGTCCATTGATGTGACTGTGGTATTAAAGTCTCCCACTATTATTGTGTCACTGTCAATTTCCTCTTTAATAGTTGTTATCATATGCCTTACATATTGAGCTGCTCCTATGTTGGGTGCATGTATACTTATAATTTTTATGTCTTCTTGGAATGATCCCTTGATCATTATATAGTGTCCTTGTCTCTGTAACAATCTTTGTTTTAAAGTCTATTTTATCTAATATGAATATTGCTACTCCTGCTTTCTTTTGATCTCTGTTTGCATGGAGTATCTTTCCAGCTTCTCACTTTCAGGCTATATGTGTCCTTAGGTTTGAGGTGTTTCTCTTGAAGACAGCATATATAGGGATCTCCCTTTTGTACCATTCAGCCAATCTATGTCTTTGGGTTGGAGCATCTAGGCCATTTACATTTAAGGTAATCATTGATAAGTATGATCCTGTGATCATGCTTATTGTTATCAGTTTGTTTTTATAGGCCTTTTCTGTCTTTCTCGTCTAGAGACATTCCTTTAGCATTTGTTAAAGAGCTGGTATGGTAGTGTTGAGTTTTCTTAGATTTTGATTGTCTGTAAAACTTTTGATTTCTCTTCCAAATCTGAATGAGATCCTTACTCAATAGAGTAATCTTGGTTGTACTGTTTTTTCTTTCATCGCTTTAAATATATCCTGCCATTCCCTTCCTGCCTGCAGAATTTTTGTTGAAAGATCAGCTGTTAGCATTACGGAAATCCCCTTGTATGTCATTTGTTGTTTTCCCTTGTTACTTTTAAATATTTGTTCTTTGTGTTTAATTTTTGTTAGTTCAATTAATATGTTTTTTGGCATATTTCTTGGGATTATCATGGATGGGACTCTCTGGGCTTCCTGGATTTTAGTGGCTATTTCCCTCCCATTTTAGGGAAGTTTTCTACTATAATCCCCTCACATATTTTCTCATGCCCTTTCCTTTTGTCTTCTTTTTCTGGGACTCCTATGATTTGAATGTTGGAGCTCTTAATGTTGTCTCAGAGGCCTCTGAGGCTGTCCTCATTTCTTTAACATGTAAGATAAGATACTTCTGGATTTTATAATGATGCTGAAAATGAGCATTTGTACTGACCAAGAATGTAAAGCAGTTTGGAAAAGAAAATATATTATTTTATCCAGGTATTTATAGTATCTCCAGTACTATAATCTAGTGGCTAGTGGAAAGTTTTGAGTATATAGTAATATTCTTTAATTCCAGGAAAGTAGGGGAAGAGAGAGGAAGCATATTTTCATTAAACACTTACTATGTTCCAGGCATTTATTCTAATTGTTTTGAATATGTTATCTTAGATCTCCCAACAAATTTAATTTGTAAGTATTATTTAAAAGTTTATTTTATAGATTAGAATACTGAAGGTAAAGGCTTTAGTAAATCTTTCAGTCAAAATACAAACACAGGTGGGCTAGGTTTGTTCAATGTGGTTTATAGACATTTCAACAGACTTCAAAACTTAAGTTCTATCTGTATATTATTTAGACTGTAAAATAATGATGAATACATTCAACAGGTATTTGTTGACCTCCTGGTCAATTTTTCAAAAGCCCTGTAGTTAATATGATGAAATAATTTGATGCATTCTCAATTGCTAGCCACTCTAAAGTGGATTTGGTCTATGCATTTTTTAGAGTTCTAGTAAAGTACTTGAATTTATTACTGGAAATTCTATTATGATCTAATTATAGTGGCTCATCAACTGAAATGCAAAACTATAATAAGAAACAATAAAGCAGTTTCTATTTTAGCTAGTCTTTATTTCTCTATCTAAATACAGAGCAAATATCTAAAAA
Organism: Odocoileus virginianus; assembly: GCF_023699985.2. Lineage (NCBI taxonomy): Eukaryota > Metazoa > Chordata > Mammalia > Artiodactyla > Cervidae > Odocoileus > Odocoileus virginianus. The sequence goes on from NC_069697.1 coordinate 38,889,225, forward strand.
TATCCATTAAGGAACGCTAATGCACTACTACTTACTTAGAGCTCATTGTATCTACTACTGTGGGCAGGAACCCCTTAGAAGAAATGGAGTAGCCCTCAGGGTAACAAAAGGGTCTGAAATGCAGAACTTGGGTGCAGCCTCAAGAATGACAGAATGATCTCTGCTTCCAAGGCAAACTGTTCAATATCACAGTATCCCAAGTATATGCCCCAACCGCTAATGCTGAAGAAGTTGAAGTTGAAGAGTTATATGAAGACTTACAAGACCTTCTAGAACTTACACCCCAAAAAAGTTGTCCTTTTCATCATAGGGGACTGGAATGCAAAAGAAGGAAGTCAAGAGATGCCTGGAGTAACAGGCAAATTTGACCTTGGAGTACAAAATGAAGCAGGGCAAAGGCTAACAGAGTTTTACCAGGAGAACACACCAGTCATAGCAAAGATCCTCTTCCAATAACACAAGAAAAGACTCTACACATGGACATCACCAGATCATCAGTACCTAAATTAGACTGAATATTCTTGGCAGCCAAAGATGGAAAAGCTCTATACATTCAGCAAAAACAAGACCAGGATCTGACTGTAGTTAAGATCATGAACTCATTATCAAATTCAGACCTAAATTGAAGAAAACAGGGAAAACCACTAGGCCATTCAGGTATGACCTAAATCAAATCCCTTACAATTATACAGTGAAAGTGACAAACAGATGCAAGGGATTAGATCTGATAGACAGATTACCCGAAGAACTATGGACAGAAGTTCATGACATTGAACAGGAGGTGGTGATCAAAACCATTCCCAAGAAGAAAAAATGCAAAGAGGCAAAATGGTTGTCTGAGGAGGCCTTACAAATAGCTGAGAAAAGAAGAGAAGTGAAAGGCAAGGGAGAAAAGGAAAGATTTATACATCTGATGAGGAATTCTGAAGAATAGAAAGGAAAGTAAAGAAAGCTTTGCTAAGTGAACAATGAAAAGAAATAGAGGAAACAACAGAATGGGAAAGACTAGAGATCTCTTCAAGAAAATTAGACATACCAAGGGAACATTTCATGCAAAGATGAGCACAATAAAGGACAGAAATGGTATGGACCTAACAGAAGCAGAAAATATTAAGAAGAGGTGGCAAGAATACACAGAAGAAATATACAAAAAGATCTTATTGACCCAGATACCACAATGGTGTGATCACTCACCTAGAGCCAGACATCCCAGAATGCAAAGTCAAGTTGGAATTAGAAAGCATCACTAGGAAAAAGCTAGTGGAGGTGATGGAATTCCAGTTGAGCTATTTCAAATCCTAAATGATGATGCTGTAAAAGTGCTGCACTCAATATGCCAGCAAATTTGGAATATTCATCAGTGGCCACAGGACTGGAAAGGTCAGTTTTCATTCCAGTCTCAAAGAAGGGCAATGCCAAAGAATGTTCAAACTACCACACAATTGCATTCATCTCACATGCTAGCAAAATAATGCTCAAAATTCTCCAAGCCAGACTTCAGCAATATATGAACTTTGAACTTCCAGATGTTCAAGCTGGATTTAGAAAAGGCAGAGAAACCAGAGATCAAATTGCCAGCATCTGCTAGCTCATCAAAAAAGCAAGAGAGTTCCAGAAAAATATCTACTTCTGCTTTATTGACTGCACCAAAGCCTTTGACTATGTGGATCACAGAAAACTGTGGAAAACTTCAGGAGATGGGAATACCAGGCCACCTTACCTGCCTCCTGAGAAATCTGTATGCAGTTCAAGAAGCAATAGTTAGAACTGGATATGGAACAACAGACTGGTTTCAAATTGGGAAAGGAGTACGTCAAGGCTGTACATTTTCACCCTGTTTATTTAACTTACATGCAGATTACATCATGCAAATTGTGGGGCTATATGAATTACAGGCTGGAGTCAAGATGACCAGGAAAAGTATCAATAACCTCAGATATGTGATGACACCACCCTTATGGCAGAAAGCAAAGAAGAGCTAAAGAACCTCTTCATGAAAGTGAAAGAGGTGAGTGAAAAATTTTGCTTAAGATGAAACATTGAGAAATGAAGATCATGGCATCTGGTCCCATCACTTCATGACAAACAGATGAGAAAACAATGGAAACAGTGAGAGACTTTTTTTTTTTTTAACGTGGGGGGGGGGTTCCAAAATCACCTCAGATGGTGACTGCAGCCATGAAATTAAAAGACATTTGCTTCTTGTAAGAAAAGCTATAACCAACCAGAGAGCATATTAAAAAGCAGAGGCATTACTTTGCTGACAAAGGTCCATCTAGTCAAAGCTATGCTTTTTCCAGTAGCTATGTATGGATGTGATAATTGGACTATAAAGAAAGCTGAGTGTGTAATATTTGATGGTTCTGAACTGTAGTGTTGGTAAAGACTCTTACTGAGAGTTCCTTGGACTGCAAGGAGATCCAACCAGTCCATCCTAAAGGAAATCAGTCCTGAATATTCATTGGAAAGACAGATGCTGAAGTTGAAACTCCAATACTTTGGCCACCTGATGCGAAGAACTGACTCACTGGGAGAGACCCTGATGCTGGGAAAGATTGAAGCCGGGGGGGAAAAGGGGTCAACAGAGGATAAGATGGTTGGATGGCATCACCGATGCGATGAATATGAGTTTGAACAAGCTCTGGCTTTATTGATGGGGTTGCAAAGAGTCAGACACGACTGTGACACTAAACTGAACTGCCTGAATGAATTACTCGTATTGCGTAAAATGCATAGGAAGTGTAGACCATTGAGCTGAGTTGTTATGGTCTTTACAGACCAGGACCTGGGGACTGGAGTAAAGGAAAGGAAAGTGACGAAAAGAAGGATGCGGGGGACCCAAGTCTCAAGTGAAACGAAGGTGCTTTATTCATGGCAGCGTGTGCTTATATATTGTTATTCAAGGAAGCTTTAGGCAAAAAATAAGGTTGAGAAAAAACACCAAAACCAGACGCATAACTACAGTGACTAAGGGAATAACAATCGTCACAGGGCCATAACAGCAGTAACTAGGGGAATAACAATCGTCTCGGGGCCAGAAGACAATCCACATCTTGAGAAATAGGAACATGATTAAGTAGTTTTACAGAAAAGTAAAAAGTTACTGAAAGGAATCCATGTATGTGTTCCGTCTCATGACCCCAATCCTGAGAACCGCGTGCAGCTCTGCTCGTTCCCATTTTCCAGGAACTGATAAGGAACAGAAACAGAAAACAGCATACAGGACTCCTTAAAATTAAACATTCCCTGACACTGACTGAAAAACAGATTCAGTAGAGCTTCTCCAACACAAGGAGTAGTCAACAAATATTAAATATTATGTGCTGATTTTTGCATTATGAATAGCACATGGATTGTATGCACATCATGACTACACAAACATAGGCAAATGTAAAATAATTACATAAGTACCATAATATTTAGGGGCAGAGATTGCAGTAGCAATTGCTACTCTATTGCAGTAGCAATAAAATGTTTCAATGCACACTACATCTTTTTGATGCTCATTTTATTGATTTTATTATTTTTATTTCCTTTTAGTTCAGTTATGATGATAGGTGTGTGTTCTATGCTAATATATGTGGACTCTAATATGGAATGTTCAATATATCTGTTCTGCGTTCTTGAGTTATTACAGCAGTGAACAGCTTTTAGTGAGACTTGTTCTTTTATTGACCAAATCCATTTAATATGCAGAATGAGCAGCTGCCCATCAGTATTACTATCCTTAGAAAACAGTTCTAGAATCCCCATGTATATTTTGCTGCTGACTTAGAAGACCAATGACATATTTCAAATCTTTAGTATCAAACTCTCATGCCCAGTGTGACTTAGAAAAAGTTATGTTTTTTTTAAAAATCCATAGACACATTTGTAAAGTCTGTTATGAAGTTGGCAAAGACATGTTATTTTTAAGGATATTTCATTTAAATGTGTCAAGCCTTTACGTGAAGTACATTTTACTTACTTGAAAGCAAAATTTAAAATGATTTGCAGTTTAATGAAAGTGTTGCTGTTCTGTCAGCAATCAAGATCCAAATCCAGATTTATTTTCTTTCTCTCGCTCTCTTCATCGCCACACCCCCACTATGTGCAAGCATTGGTGTGCTAAGTCACTTGAGTCGTGTCTGACTCTTTGCAACCTGCTGGACTGTAGCCCTCCAGGCTCCTCTGTCCATGGGATTCTCCAGGCCAGAATACTGAAGTGGGTTCTCATTCCCTTCTCCAGGGAATCTTCCCAACCCAGGGGTCAAATCCACATTTTTTATATCTCACTGCCTTGGCGGGCAGGTTCTTTACCCCTGTTGCCACTTGAGAAGTCCATGTGCAATACAGTTTACACCAAATCCTGACACTTTTTGGCACACTTCCCAGTGTTTCCTACAACTTTAGCTTGAGACTTAACACTTTGCTTCTTATTAACTGCTGTAGCCTTTTAATTGATCTGACTTTCAGATTCTTCTTCACTCCTCAGTCCTTTCTGCAAATTGGTAGCTGAGTAATCTTGTGAATCCATTGTTCTAATGGTGTCCCTGCTTTGCTGAAAGGTTGCTGAAAGGCTGCCAGTTGCTTCTGATTCTGAGGCTTTTTTTTTTTTTCTTTTTGGCTTGGCCAAGGGGGCTCTCCAGTGTTGGTTCTTCATCTCTGTTTCTGCCCTTTATTTAAGGTCTGCTCTTTTTTTCATTGTACTCTTGTCTATTGTTCTGATTTATTCTCTAGGACTGCAATGCTTCAACTCTCTCCTATTTGTGGTCTGATTCCTACATGGATCTCAAGGCTTACGTACTTTGGAAAAATACTCCCTTGACTGTCCTAGTCTACAGTGGCCTTTTTTTCTCTCATGAGATTTAGGGCAGCTTCCTGAGAATAACACAGTTTTTACTTTTGTGGCTTGTTAGGTATTTAAATTTTTTATGTAGTAAAACTTAAAACTGCATTTTGTTTGCTATCATTCTTTCTTAGGAATTTTCCTGAGCCAGTTCACAGTACAGTTGAGACACATCTGCCACTTTCTCCTTTAAGACAGCTTGGGATCATACACAGGCTATGATGTGCCTCTCTCCCTGAACCACCTCTATGTTTTCTTGATGCACATTTCTGGATGGTGTAGGAACCCTAATTCTATTAACATGGGGAGTTGCATTGTATTTATGATATTTAAATCTTTAGGCAGTATTTCAATCTTGAATCAGAATATCTGGGTTAGTTTTATCTCTGCTATTCATTGCTTAAAACATGAAGGAAAACCTCTTAGATGAATTATCTCTTTATACGTGAAATTTATTAATAATGTTAGTAACAAACCTCTCATTTTGCAAGGTTATTCTGAGAATTGAAAATAAGACTTAATATTATACTTAACCCATTTGGGGGCACTTAGTAACTACAAATATTATCTCATGCAATAATAACTCTTAGTATCTACAAATATTATCTCATGCAATAATAACTCTCTCACAGTAGCTCTATAAGGGGGCAACTACATGTTTGAGGAGATTGGACAGCATAATAACTGCCATCTCATAAATGGTCAGTGGTTGTGCTGGCATACACATCTGGCAGTGTGACTCTGGATCCTAGCTGTGGCCGTGCCATCACACGGCTTTTCTGTAAGTAGCACTGTTATTGTTATCGTCCACTGCCCTATACATTTATGATTTGCCTTCTCAGACAAAAGTTTAGTAATTTCAGAAACCTCTCAAGTCAAATCAGTTGTGAATTCAAATCCTGGAACTTGTTTTCCATTTTTATTTTAATTTAAAAAAGAGAAAGAAAGCAAATACAATGTCTGAACAAACATAATAACAAACCACCTTAGTGATTAAAAGAACAGAAGGCTGTGCAAACTTAGGGGACAATCATATGCTAAAATTCATGCATTTTGAGTTTATTTTGTTTATTATTGGAAGTTAGAGAATTCAATATCTTAACAATGAATACAACGCAGATATGATGTACAAAATACGTAAAGACAGTTTGGGGATTTAAGAGCCTTAATCTTTTTATCTATTTTAGGACTTTCTGGGACAAGTGTTTTGTACATTGGGGGAGATTGTTGGTTCACAGGGAAGTCGCCTGGAAAAGTCCATAGTGTAAGTATTTTTTTTTTTTAATTTTAGACGATGAAATGTTAACTTTTCATTTTTTAATGTGTGTTTTAAAATCTTGAGTTTTTTACTTTCAACAAATCATTTTGACGTTTTTGTAAAGGATAATTTGTATTTCAGCTGTCATATACCATGCTACAAACTGTTCACAAAATGAAATGAGAAAATTTAAGCAAGAAAATATGTTGTCTTCTTTTTGGTTTTAATATTATTTCTTAGATACAGTACTTTTTGAAGAAGAGATTTTACTTGTTTGGGCCAGAGAATGTATGTAGTACTACCTTTTATGTTTAATAAATGCATGTTTAGTGATTGAGATTTTAATAATAATTTTTACTAAAAAAATTGTCTGAAAAGAAGGCAATGTACAAATGTTAAGAAAAAGTGTTCACTAAGAATTATATTTTTCATATTCACCTTCAGTTATGGAAATAATGTTTCATTTCCAGATTAATTGTATAGGCTGATCTCTAGTTCCATATAAGACAGTAAACAAACTATAGACATTCTCCCTAATCTTCCCCTCTCCTCTTCATCCTTCTTCTCCCATCCTTAAATTTTGATGTTTTGGATTCAGTTAGCTGTTTTTAAACATCAAAAGATCTAGGAAGATCTAAGGCAACTGCAGACTGAACCACAGTGTCTAAAGATTTGGGGAGTTTTGAAGTCTCTATTTTCACCAATCTTTTAAGAATCTCAAACTCATAATATAATGATGTCAACACCCCTCAAATCTATTCACCTTTGACATCAAAAATTTAAATGATTCAAGTGTCATTCTCACATTCCCTGTATATAATGAAACTTTATACTTAATGTGTTTTCCTTAGCTTAATAAGAAGTCTATAAATTCTAGCTTCTTTTATTTAACTTGATTTTCTTAGAAAATTATTGTGGACTATCAGTAGGAAAGTTTTTGCATACCAGCTGACTTTTAAACATTCTTTTCACATGTAATTTGTTTTTATATCATTGTAGGATTTGGAAGGATTATAGGATTTGGTTCAAATATGTTTATGCTCACTTAAATAAACCAAATGATAAATAATCTCTAAAGAAAATATAAATATTTTTATTAAACATATGTAATTCTTATTCATTGTCTAGGTTGGTGAGGTAGGCCCATAAGCATTCTTAGAAAATTACAAAACACCCTTTCTTTTGCTAAAAAAAATAATCAGCATTATCTATTCAATGCCACCTTAACTGCTCCTTTTATATTCTTTGAGAGAAAACAAAAGAAGTAAAAAATGTAGAAATTTTATTTCGGAGTAACAGAACAGGGATTTTTAAGGAAATTTCACTCATATTTTTAAATTGCTAATTTTATTAAACAGTTTAATTTCATTTTATTTTTTCCATAAAAGGAAATCATAACTCATTTCAGAAAACTCTTAAATACCATAGAATTTTTCCCAGTGGAAAATCAGCTTTATATTAGTCTTCAGTACAGTTCAGTTCAGTTGCTCAGTCATGTCCAACTCTTTGTGACCCCATGGACTGCAGCACGCCAGGCTTCCCTGTCCATCAACTCTCAGAGCTTGCTCAAACTCATCTTCATCGAGCTGGTGATGCCATCCAACCCTCTCATCCTCTGTCACCCCCTTTTCCTCTGCCTTCAATCTTTCCCAGCATCAGGGTCTTTTCCAGTGAGTCAGTTCTTCGCATCAGGTGGCCAATGTACTGGAGTTTCAGCTTCACCATCAATCCTTCCAATGAATACTCAGGCCTGATTTCCATTAGGATTGATTGGTTTGATTTCCTTGCAGTCCAAGGAACTCTCAAGAGTCTTCAACACCACAGTTCAAAAGCATCAATTCTTCGGCTCTCAACTTTCTTTATAATCCAACTCTCACATCCATACATGACTACTGGAACAACCATAGCTTTGACTAGATGGAAACATGCAAAATATTAGTCTTGAAAGATAAATAATTAAAAATATTAGTCTTGAAACATGCAAAAAGTTGTTATTATATTGACTGGGATATGTGTTAAATAGAATGTAGTGTAAGATGTGGTCCTTATTCAACTAATTCAGTAAGTTCTACTACACAAGACCAACAGAAGCAAATTCACGCTATGGAGTAAAGATTCCTAGAGTAATGATTGGCAGAATATGCCAATTTTAAGGATTATTTGCCCACAATTGAGTCATAATGATTTTAAATAATCAGAAAGGATAAAATGCTCTTTAGATTTTTCTAAGCTTCTGCTGAGGCTGGGGTAGCACAAATGAGGCAAAACCTTGGAAACCTTTTCAGACAACATGTATCATTATAACTACATGTTTTGTTTCATCTATCGGATATTTTATAATTTAGGCAAGTTTATCATAAGTGTTAATATTATGCCTTATTGAAAAATATATAATTCATTCATTTTTTAAGTATGTGTAACTAACCTTATATTCAAAGTCTCCCTTTGGCTTTTTTGGGCAACCTTACCAGATACATTCACTTTAAGGAAAGGGCTTAAAGGTGGGCTTACTGTTAAAATTGTGGAAGATGTTTTAATTTTCTAAGTAAGTGTAGCTAGGCAAGTGTTAGTACTAAATGGGTAATGAAGTGTTGAGTTTGAGTATAGCAAATAAATTGGCTACCAAAAGAACCAAAGAAGAAACTATAAGAATTGTAGAATGGTAGCCTATTACATGAAGGAATTAAATTAGATACTTGAGATAAAGAGAACAGAGGAAAGAGATGAGAGGGTTCTGAGGAGATTAATCAGAAGTAGGACAGTACAACAGTACAAATGAATGCATTTAGCTTGCTAGTAGAAGGATGTTTTGGACTTATTCATCAAAGCATCAGGTAACATGTTCTCTCACCTGAGCAGTTACTCCAACCGAGGTGGATACTGGATTAGATAAAACACACAAAAAATATTTTGTAGTCACCCACCCTCTTGCTTGAGAAAATACTGGCTTTTATTAAAAACTCTGTGTGTGTGTATCTGTGCTCAGTCATGTATGATTGTTTGTAACCCTATGGGGTATAACACACCAGGCTCCTCTGTCTGTGGAATTTTCCAGGCAAGAGTACTGGAGTAAGTTGCCATTTCCTACTTCAGGGGATCTTCCTGACAGGAATCAAACCCATGTCTCTTGGGGCTCCTGCATTGGCAGGTGGATTCTTTTCCACTGTGCCACCTGGGAAGCTTTAAAAACTCTGGCTATGAGAAAGGTATTTGTCTAGAGAAAGGGGAACATGTGAATTAAAGAACCCGGTCCACTGGCCAAGCGTTCTGTCTTGGGGTCTTGGAAATTCAAGTGCTTTGAGAAAAGATATAGCTTCTATTCAAATGGCATGCCACCTCTTTACCTCAACTTAAAATGAAAAGCAATCTAAACTATTCATAGTTTTTGTTTGAAGGAGCATGGTTTGGTTGAGGACAAAAGTGAAATATTGCTTGCGTGGAAGCTGTATTGCTCATAGTGTCTAAGTAAGGCTTCATAGCAGCTGGTGCACACCACGGATGTGTCCAGATTCCACACATTCCTGCTGTCTCCTGATCAGTGCCACCTTTTTTCCATGTGTTTGACTATTTTGAACAAATCTAATGGACAAATGGTAGGGAGAGATGGGAAGGTTGGAAGATATGGCATCTCAGTGGAGAAGGGAATGGCTTTGGAAGAAAGGATAGAGCCAGGTTGGGTACTGGAGTTGATGAAAAGTCAGGGAAGTGTTTTCCCTGACAACTTCTAAAGATTTCTTGTTTTATCACATGATACCTAAGAATAGTGGAATAAATGAAAGCCTGGTAGAAATGATGAAGTTCATATTGGACAAATAGTATAGTGTATATTTAACATGCAGATCTTACATCTACTTCTCATAGTCCATTTTGCTTTCTCCCATCTTTCACCTCCATTGTGAACAGCTCTAGCATGACTTAGCTATCTAGGGCAAAGATAATATTGTAGGATGGTCATTAAAGATGTTTTCATGGTCTATTTCTCATAGCTGAAGATAGAGAATTTGTAAACTCTCCTGCAGCTATTACCTTTGGCAATTTAGTTCAAGAGTTAGACAATTTTTTTCTGTGTGGTTAGGTATAGGCTCAAGAATAGTAGCACAGGACACCTCCTGAGGCAGATAATCTACCTGCAATTGATACAAATGGCTCCTTGTGAACTTTAAAAGTCTTGTGTCCCATATATTATTTATCTTAAGTAACATCATCCAAATTATTTAGTGTTTTAGATTAGAGTTGTGTTTTCCAAATAGTATCTCATTTATATTCTGTTATTGAAAATATTCCCTTGTTTTCTTCTCTATAAATGGCCTAGTTTAAATTATTTTTGGCTAAGATATTGAGAAGAATGTCTGTCGCTTCTTAGTTGCAATTGTGTTATAATATACCTTCAGAGATGGCCTTTTTGAAAATGATGTTAAATATGAAATCTGGAATTTTAGTATGACCAGTGCCAAAGGACTGGAATTTTAGTATGACCAGTGCCAAGGGACTGAAATTTAGTAGAGCAGACATCCTCTTCCAACAACACAAGAGAAGACTCTACACATGGACATCGCCAGAGGCTCAATGCTGAAATCAGATTGACTATACTCTTTGCAGCTGAAGATGGAGAAGCTCTATACAGTCAGCCAAAACAAGACCAGAAGCTGACTGTGGCTCAGATCATGAACTCCTTAAGGCAAAATTCACACTTAAATTGAATTCAGTAGGGAAAATCACTAGTCCAATCAGTATTACCTCAGTCAAATCCCTTATAATTATACAATGGAAGTAAAAAACAGATTCAAGGGATTAGATCTGGTAGAGTGCCTGAAGAAATATGGAGGGAGGTTCAGGGCATTTTACAGGAGGCAGTGGTCAAAACCATCCAGAAGAAAAAGAAATACAAAAAGGCAAAATGCATGTCTCAGGTGACCTTACAAATGGCTGAGAAAAGAAGTTAAAGGCAAATGAGAAAAGGAAAGATATACCCATCTGAATACAGAGTTCCAAAGAGTAGCAAGGAGAGATAAGAAAGCCTTCCTAAGGGAACAATGCAAAGAAATAGAGGAAAATAATAGAATGGGAAAGACTAGAGATCTTTTCAAGAGATACCAAGGGAACATTTCATGCAAAGATGGGCACGATAAAGGACAGAAACGGTTTGGACCTAACAGAAACAAGATATTAAGAAGAGGTGGCAAGAATACACAGAAAAACTATACAAAAAAGATCTTCATGACACAAATAACCACGATGGTGTGATCACTCAGAGCCAGACATCTTGGAGTGTGAAGTCAAGTGGGCCTTAGAAAGCATTACCATGAACAAAGGTAGTAGAGGTGATGGAATTCCAACTGACTTATTTCAAATCCGAAAAGATCGTGCTGTTAAAGTGCTGCACTCAATATGCCACAAATCTGGAAAACTCAGCAGTGGCCATAGGACTGGAAAACCTCAGTATTCATTCCAGTCCCAAAGAAGGGCAATGCCAAATAATGTTCAAACTACCACACAATTGCACTCATTTCACATGCTAGCAAAGTAATGCTCAAAATTCACGAAGCCAGGCTTCAAAACTACATGAATGAAGAACTTCCAGATGTTTAAGCTGGATTTAGAAAAGGCAGAGGAACCAGAATCAAATTGCCAATGTCTGTTGGATCATAGAAAAAGCAAGTGAATTCCAGAAGGACACATGCTGCTTCTTCATTGACTACTCCAAATTCTTTGACTGTGTGGATGACAACAAACTGTGGAAAATTCTTAAAGAGATGGGCATACCATACCACCTTACCTGCCTCCTGAGAAACCTGTATGCAGGTCAAGAAGCATCAGTTAGAACTGGACATGGAACAATGGACTGGTTCCAAATTGGAAAAGGAGTACGTCTAGGCTGTATATTGTTACCCTGCTTATTTAACTTATATGAAGACTACATCATGTGAAATGCCAGGCTTTATGAAGCACAAGCTGAAATCAGGGTTCCTGGGAGAAATACCAGTAACCTCAGATATGCAGATGACACCACCCTTATTGCAGAAAGTGAAGAGGAGCCAAAGAGCTTCTTGATGAATATGAAAGGAGAGTGAAAAAGCTGGCTTACAACTCAACATTCAAAAAATGAAGATCATGTTATCTTGTCCCATCACTTCATGTCAAATAGACAGGGAAACAATGAAAACAGTGACAGACTTTATTTTCTTGGGTTCCAAAATCACTGCAGTTGGTGGCTGCAGCCACAAAATTAAAAGATGCCTGCTCCTTGGAATAAAAGCTAAGACCAGCCTAGGCAGAATATTAAAAAGCAAAGACATCCGTTTGTTGACAAAGGTCCATATAGAGTTGGACCATAAAGAAGACTGAGTGCTGGAAAATTGATGCTTTTGACTGTCAGTTTTAGAGAAGACTCTTGAGAGTCCCTTGTACAACAAAGAGCTCAAACCAGTCAATCCTGATTATTCGTTAGAAGGACTAACACTGAAGGTGAAACTCCAGTACTTTGGCCACTGATGTGAAGAGCTGACTCATTAGAAAAGACCCTGATGCTGGGAAAGATTGAAGGCAGGACAAAAAGAGGTTGACAGAGGATGAGATGGTTGGATGGCATCATTGACTCAATGGACATGAGTTTTGAGCAAGCTCTGGGAGATGGCAAAGGACAGGAAAGCCTGGCATGCTGCAGTCCATGGCGTGGCTAAGAGTAAGACATGACTGAGTGACTGAACAATGCTAGAGCTTTAAATTATTTATTATTAATCAAGACTTTGAAAATTGTTATGTTGACTACAAAGGAAAAATGGTTTCTTGGACATAGCTTGATAACCTATTAAATAATCAGAATTTGAATATAAACTTATCTATTCATTTTCTGTGTTTTAGTTACTACTGCCACTTTTGAAAGTAGATTTTTCTCATTTTTAATGAGAATAGAATTAATTGTTAGCATTTTATAGGAAATTTTATGTGGAATTTTAAAAAATTGATGTTGAAGAATTCATAGTATCTCACAATTTTCATAATTCCCAACAGTGTTTTCTGTTGGATTCATGTCTGAGCAAACCCATTTTTTACCTTTTTTTATATTCCATCCTACACTTTAATCTTTTCTGTGAACTCCTGAAGTGAGTCTTGTGCTGCTTAATTTATCTGCAACATTTGCTCTGTCTTCCTATGACTCATCAACTTCTCTCTTTACGTCATCCCTTTATTATGTACCATTAAACCCACTCAGCAGTGTGTTTTCTCATGCTGTGAGATTATAGCCAGTTTTCTTTAGAGAAATCTGTCAGAGAATCTCTATCTTTAGATATCTCATTCATGGTACTGCAAAACCTTCCAAAATACTAGAATCAGCACCAGTTTGATAATGATTGCCATTGTCTCCTCTGGAAGGAAAGCATTTACTATATTCATGATGTAATATAGCTGTTTGTTCCTGTTACTCACATCCAGACTTGACTGATTCCAAATGAAAGAATCAAGTAAAAAGGTAGTGACGAGTTGTGGTTAGAAAGAAGATTCTTACTCTGGGGAAGACTGGAAATTCCAGGGGTTATGGAATCATCTTTTGGCTACAGGGAAAGGTTATGTTCTTTGTAAGTTGACTATAGCAGCTTGTGATCTGGCAATGAGTAGAAAATAAAGGAGGAATCCAAGAGGGCTTCATGAGTATACTAAGAGGTGTGAAGAGTACAGAGATAGGAAATTGAAGGTAGGTGATAATTGGCAGAGTAGCTTTTAGTCCTCTGATTGATAATGGAATCTCAGTTCTAACATAGAGTTCCAAGTTAGAGCCCATTGTATACTTAAGTTCAACAGGAGAAATCTGGGAAGAGGAATAAACCAGAAGGAGAGCTTGGAAGTAAGGCAGAAGATTCAAATAAAAGAATAGGGCTTGAGGGAGACCTCAGAACCTTAAAGCATTGACTTAGAGATCTGGCTCAAATGTAGCCTTGCCCTGAATGCTATGCTGAGGCCGTGAGTGTATGTAAAGATCAAGAATCAACATGAGGAAGAAGGGAAGCACATAGAAAGATAGAAGAATGGTTAGTCTTAAAGGTGAGCCACATACAAATTTACAATAAAGCAGTGCATGTCTTTTTTGTGCAACTTTTGCATGTGAAAATGTAGTCAACTTGGGATGAAATTTTGACTTTAAAAGTCTTCTTGACTTTATTAAGTTCTCTAAAAATTAGATTGATACAGTTACTCTGTTTGGCTTATTTTGTTGGGGCTGGGAATCAGATGATGTTTTAAGTCCCAACTCTGCTACTTTCTATGTAATATTACAAAATTGATACATCTGTGTTTTATATATGTGTGTGTACATATATATATGTATATATATATGCATATATATATATATATATATATATATATATGGAAAGTTATGACCAACCTAGATAGCATAATAAAAAGCAGAGACATTACTTTGCCAACAAAGGTCTGTCTGGTCAAGGCTTTGGTTTTTCCACTGGTCGTGTATGGATGTGAGAGTTGGACTGTGAAGAAAGCTGAGTGCCAAAGAATTGATGCTTTTGAACTGTGGTGTTGGAGAAAACTATTGAGAGTCCCTTCGACTGCAAGAGATCCAACCAGTCCATCCTAAAGGAGATCAGTCCTCGGTGTTCATTGGAAGGACTGATGCTGAAACTGAAACTCCAGTACTTTGGCCACCTCATGCGAAGAGTTGACTCGTTGGAAAAGACCCTGATGCTGGGAGGGATTGGTGGCAGGAGGAGAAGGGGACAACAGAGGATGAGATGGCTGGATGGCATCACCAACTCTATGGACATGAGTTTGAGTAAACTCCGGCAGTTGGTAATGAACAGGGAGGCCTGGTGTGCTGTGATTCATGGAGTAGCAAAGAGTCAGACATGACTGAGCAACTGAACTGAACTGAACTGAACTGAACTGATATATATATATATATATATGTCACATTTTTAATATGAAGAATTTAGTCTATAGGTAAGTAAATAGCCACCATAGTGAAGTCGATAATACATAAACTTTGAGGGCTATCAGACCTGAGTTTCATAATTTATTAGGTATATAATTTGAGCAAATTACTTACAATTCCTGAGCTCCAGTTTCCTCATCTGAAACATATGAATAACACACTTTCAAAAGGATTGTTGTAAGAAGTAGCAATACTTAATATTATACATTTGTCATGGAGAACACTGGAATTTAATAAACACTTAATAGTGTTTATTATTAATGTTTTTGTCATTATTAAATATAGACAATATCTTTTAAGAAAAGTCTCTTAAATTGACTCACTCAATAATCTTCCTTCCTTGCTCCCTCATGGAGTTTGCCATTTAGTCATTAAAGAATAATGACAAACAATATAATTATGTATTGATATAAACTATGAAATGGAGAAAGGCGTGGCAACCCATTCCAGTATTCTTGCCTGGAGAATTCCATGAACAGAGAAACCTGATGGGCTTTCAGTCTATGGGGTCACAAAGAGTGAGACATGACTGAAAGGCTATAGCATACACTTAAGCTATGAAAATTAGGGTACAGACTGAAAAATAGGCTGTTTTTAATAATTTGAATTTATCATAGATGCAGTTGAAAAATTCATGACTTTTATGCAAAGATGTTCATTCACTTCTTTGTGGAAAAAGATTGTGGGTGGTTAAGAAAATTATCAGCTATTTAATTATTGATGAAATAATATAGTTTGGAGGTGACAAGTACTTCAGACTAAGAAGATAAGGAGAAATGAACAGGTTAAAAACATACTTTGAAGGCTGATTTTTTTCTTTTTTGGTCATGCAGGTTGTTTTTTAGAATGGGCTCTGTTTCTCAGGGCTTCCCTGGTGGCTCAGAGGTTAAAGCGTCTGCCTGCAATGCAGGAGACCCGGGTTTGAACCCTGGGTTGGGAAGATCCCCTGGAGAAGGAAATGGCAACCAACTCCAGTATTCTTGCCTGGGAAATCCCACGGACAGAGGAGCCTGGTGGCCTACAGTCCATGGTGTAGCAAAGAGTCAGACACGACTTCACTTCCACTTTCACTTTCTGTTTCTGAAAAAATGATGGAAAGAACATCATGTATGAAAAGTTAAATATTGGAGATTTATCCATTCCAAAGAACATTTTTTGCAACTTTTTTTTTTTGTGGTGAAAAACTATTTTTCAAATTGTGAAAAATGAGCATGGCTTAAGACTTTTCCACAAAAGTAATTTGTGACTGTATTCTGACCAGGTCTGAGCTATTGTTTTCATAAGTGTTATCTTAGTTCTCCATTGATTACTCATTATATCATCATAGCCTTGATTGTTGATAAGTTGATAGTCTTGGTTGAAGAGGAAGATTTCAAGGATGACTTAAAGATTTCTTATACAAGTAACTGAGTGGATGGATGTGCCATATTCTTACAAAGAAAGGATCATCCATTTCCAGGCTGAGTGGATGGGTGTACCATATTCCGACAAAAAGAAAATCATTCATTTCCAGGCTTATCACTGATCAGTAAGCTTTAGGAGTGATGGGTCATTTCAGCCTTCTGTTGTAGATGCTTGTGTTCACCTAGAGTATCAGTTCAGTTCAGTCACTCAGTCGTGTCTGACTCTTTGCGACCCCATGAATCGCAGCACGCCAGGCCTCCCTGTCCATCACTAGCTCCCAGAGATTAATCAAACTCATGTCCATCGAGTCGGTGATGCCATCTAGCCATCTCATCCTGTCAACCCCTTCTCCTCCTGCCCCCAATCACTCCCAGCATCAGGGTCTTTTCCAATGAGTGAACTCTTCACATGAGGTGGCCAAAGTATTGGAGTTTCAGCTTCAGCATCAGTCCTTCCAATGAGTATTCACTACTGATTTCCTTTAGGATGGACTGGTTGGGTCTCTTGCAGTTGAAGGGACTCTCAAGAGTCTTCTCCAACACCATAGTTTAAAAGCATCAATTCTTTAGTGCTCAGCTTTCTTTATAGTCCAACTCTCACATCCATACATGACTACTGGAAAAACCATAGCCTTGACTAGACAGATCTTTGTTTGCAAAATAACGTCTCTGCTTTTTAATATGCTGTCTAGGTTGATCATAATTTTTCTTCCAAGGAGTAAGCATCTTTTAATTTCATGGCTGCAGTCACCATCTGCAGTGGTTTTGGAGCCCCAAAAATAAATTCTGCCACTGTTTCCACTGTTTCCCCGTCTATTTGCCGTGAAGTGATGGGACTGGATGCCATGATCTTAGTTTTCTGAGTGTTGAGCTTTAAGCCAACTTTTTCACTCTCCTCTTTCACTTTAATCAAGAGGCTCTTTAGTTCTTCTTCACTTTCTGCTATAAGGGTGGTGTCATCTGCATATCTGAGGTTATTTATATTTCTTCCAGAAATCTTGATTCCAGCGTGTGCTTCATCCATCCCAGTGATTCACATGATGTACTCTGCATATAATTTAAATAAGCATGGTGACAATATACAGCCTTGCGTACTCTTTTTCCTGTTTGGAACCAGTCTGTTGTTCCATATCCAGTTCTAACTGTTGCTTCCTGACCTGCACACAGGTTTCTCAAGAGGCAGTTCAGGTGGTCTGGTATTCCCATCTCTTTCAGAATTTTCCACAATTTATTGTGATCCACACAGTCAAAGGCTTTGGTGTAGTCAATAAAGCAGAAATAGATGATTTTCTGGAATTACCTTGCTTTTCTATGATCCAGAAGATGTTGGCAATGTGATCTCTGGTTGCTCTGCCTTTTCTAAATCCAGCTTGAACATCTGGAAGCTCATGGATCATGTATTGTTGAAGCCTGGCTGGAGAATTTTGAGCATTACTAGGGTGTTCATATTTCAGATCAGTTCAGTCACTCCGTCGTGTCTGACTCTTTGTGACCCCATGAACCGCAGCACACCAGGCCTCCCTGTCCATTACCAACTGCCAGAGTTTACTGAAACATGTCCATCGAGTCGGTGATGCCATCCAGCCATCTCATCCTTTGTCGTCCCCTTCTCCTCCTGCCCCCAATCCCTCCCAGCATCAGGTCTTTTCCAATGAGTCAACTCTTCACAGGAGGTGGCCAAAATATTGGAGTTTCAGCTTCAGTATCAGTCCTTCCAATGAACACTGAGTTTGATCACATTTAGGATGGACTGGTTGGATCTCCTTGCAGTCCAAGGGACTCTCAAGAGTCTTCTCCAACACCACAATTCAAAAGCATCAATTCTTTGGTGCTCAACTTTCTTCACAGTCCAACTCTCACATCCATACATGACCGCTGGAAAAACCATAGCCTTGACTATATGGACCTTTGTTAGTAAAGTAATGTCTCTAACAGAATGTGGTCCACTGGAGAAGGGAATGGCAAACTGCTTCAGTATTCTTGCCTTGAGAACCCCATGAACAGTATGAAAAGGCAAAATGATAGGATACTGAAAGAGGAACTCCCCAGGTCGGTAGGTGTTCAATATGCTACTGGAGATCAGTGGAAAAATAACTCCAGAAAGAATGAAGGGATGGAGCCGAAGCAAAGCAATACCCAGTTGTTGATGTGACTGGTTATAGAAGCAAGGTCCGGTGCTGTAAAGAGCAATACTGCATAGGAACCTGGAATGTTAGGTCAATGAATCAAGGCAAGTTGGAAGTGGTCAAACAGGAGATGGCAAGAGTGAACATTGACATTCTAGGAATTAGCAAACTAAAATGGACTGGAATGGGTGAATTTAACTCAGAATTATACCTACGACTGTGGGCAGGAATCCATTAGAAGAAATGGTGTAGCCATCATGGTCAACAAAAGAGTCCGAAATGCAATACTTGGATGCAATCTCAAAAATGCCAGAATGATCTCTGTTCGTTTCCAAGGCAAACCACTTATTATCACGGTAATCCAAGCCTATGCCCAACCAGTAACCCTGAAGAAGCTGGAGTTGAATGGTTCTATGAAGACCTACAAGACCTTTTAGAACTGACACCCAAAATAGATGTCCTTTTCGTTATAGGGGCTGTAATGCAAAAGTAGGAAGTCAAGAGATGCCTGGAGTAACAGGCAAATTTGACCTTGGAGTACGGAATGAATCAGGGAAAAGGCTAATGGAGTTTTGGCAAGAGAACGCACAGGTTATAGCAAACACCTTCATCCAATCATACAAGAGAAGACTCTACACATGGACATCACTAGATGGTCAACACCGAAATCAGATTGATTATATTCTTTGCAGCCAAAGATGGAGAAACTCTATACAGTCAGCAAAAACAAGACTGGGAGCTGACTGTGGCTCAGATCATGAACTCCTTATTGCCAAATTCTGACTTAAACTGAAGAGAGTAGGGGTAACCACTAGACCATTCAGGTATGACCTAAATCAAATCCATTATGATTATATGGTGGAAGTGACACAGATTCAAAGGATTAGATCTGATAGACAGAGTGCCTGAAGAACTATGGAGGTTCATTACATTGTACAGGAGACAGGGATCAAGACCATCCCCATGGAAAAGAAATGCAAAAAGGTAAAATGGCTGTCTGAGGAGGCCTTACAAATAGCTGTGAAAAGAAGAGAAGCGAAAAGCAAAGGAGAAAAGGAAAGATATTCCCATTTGAATGCAGAGTTGCAAAGAATAGCAAGGAGAGATAAGAAAGCCTTCCTCAGCAATCAGTGCAAAGAAATAGAGGAAAACAACAGAATGGGAAAGACTAGAGATCTCTTTCAAGAAAATTAGAGATACCAAGGGAACATTTCATGCAAAGATGGGCTCCATATAGGACAGAAATGGTTTGGACCTAAGAGAAGCAGAAGATATTAAGAAGAGGTGGCAAGAATACACAGAACTGTACAAAAAAGATCTTCACGACCCAGATAATCACAGTGGTGTGATCACTCACCTACAGCCAGACATCCTGGAATGTGAAGTCAAGTGGACCTTAGGAAAGCATCACTACAAACAAAGCTAGTAGAGGTGATGGAATTCCAGTTGAGCTATTTCAAATCCTGAAAGATGATGCTGTGAAAGTGCTGCACGCAATACACCAGCAAATTTGGAAAACTCAGCAGTGACCACAGGAGTGGAAAAGAGTGTTCTTATTTAGTTATTAGTTATTCTTCCAGCTTATGCATACAGTAATTTCTGTTATAGCACCATTATGAGGTTCATCAGAGGATGCACTGAAACAAGGACTCTGGTGAAACTAATATACAAATAAAGGTTGAATATACTCATCTGATATACCCATCTGAATGCAGATTTCCAAAAAATATAAGAAAGATATATATAAGGAGATATAAGAAAGCATTCCTAAGTAAACAAATCAAGGAAATACAGGAAAACAATAGAATGGAAAAGACAAGAGATCAAATTAGAGATACCAAGGAGATATTTCATACAAAGATGGGCACAATATAGAACAGAAACAGTATGGACCTAACAGAAGCAGAAGATACTAAGAACCATGATACATGCAGGTTCTTCAGCATGCTGGTGCAAAGCACCTGAACAACCTTCTACAATTCAATCAAGAGGCTGACTACTTCCGTCTCCCACCCCTTTCTTCATGTAACAGCTGTGAAAAGACTTTAAAATAAGCCACTGTACCCTCTGTATGGTAGAGATCTGTTGTATCTTGTAAATAAAAGAATTCAATAAATGTTGGACTGAATTTTCCAGACAAACAGTTACATTATTATGCTTCTTTTTTGTTAAGTTCACTAAATGTCTGTTTTGCACACTTCGAACTTTGCTTCTTAGGATTTAGAATTTTTAGATTATATTGTTTCTACATATGGTGTTTTACTGTATTACAAATGCAAAGTATACTTTTAGCAGTATTAGCAACATAATGGTTATATAGGTAGACGGATAGATCTAGTTTATCACAAGCAAATTTTTGAAAAAATTTTTGACAAACGTGATTTTTTAATTTTTTATTTATTTGAAAGTTTTTTTTTAATTGGAGTACAGTTGATTTACAATGTCTTAGAGGTTTCAGGTGTATAGCAACGTGAATCAGTTATACATGTACATATACCCATGCTTTTTAGATTCTTTTTCTGTGTTTGATATTAAGAGTTAGGATTGCACCATTGCAGTATAACTAAATAGTACTGTAGAAATAGAAGAAAACATAAAATGAATTTATTCAAAAGGAAGATGCTTTAAAAATGGAAATAGTGGGTTATGAAAAATAAAAATGGAAAGAATGATAACGAACAGCATGAGAACAATATTAAAAAGAAGAAAATAGAAAGTATCTCCTAGGATTTTTTATACACAGTATCATGTCATCTACAAAGAGCAACAGTTTTTATTGTTCCATCCCAATTTGGATTCCTTTATTTGTTTTCTTGTCTGATTATTTTTTTCCCTTCTATTATCTCTGGGTTTTGTTTGTTCTTTATTTTATAGTTGCTTTACACATAAAGTTACATTCTTTACTTAAGGTTTTTTTCTTGCTTTACAAGATAGGTTTGTATTAATATAAACTTCCTTCTTATAACTGCTTTTATTGTGCCAATAGATTTTGGAGTATTGTGTTTCCATTTATATTCATCTCCAGCTATTTTTTGATGAACTTTTTATTTCTTCAGTCAACCACTGGTTGTTTAGTCACATGTTTAGACTCCACGTGTTTGTTTCTTTCTTTCTTTTTGTAGTTGATTAACATCTTAGGAATCAGTGAACTAAAATGGACAGGAATTGGTGAGTTTAATTCAGATGACCATTATATCCACCACTGTGGGCAAGAATCCCTTAGTAGAAATGGAGTAACCCTCATAGTGAACAGAGGAGTCCAAAATGCAGCACTTCCATGCAGTCTCAATAACGATATAATGATCTTGGTTTGTATCCAAGGCAGTCCATTCAGCATCACAGTAGTCTAAGTCTATGCGCCAACCACTAATGCTGAACAAGCTGAGATTGACCAGTTATAGGAAGACCTACAAGACCTTCTAGAAGTATCATCAAAAAAAAAAGAAAAAGAATATGTTCTTTTCATTATAGGGGATTGGAATGCAAAAGTAGGTAGTCAGGTGATACCTGGAGTAACAGGGAAGCTTGGCCTTGGAGTAGAAAGTGATTTGTACTTGGATTTGCCATTGGAGTACAAAATAAATTTCTAAATTCAGTGAATAAACTATGTTCAACTTATCCATAGCATTAATATTTTCAGAGGTATCAATCAAAAGCCCTCTACTAACAATTCGTATTTAAATAGGATACCTACAAACCTGGCTGACCTGAAACCGGCTTGTAATAAGAAAAACAAGTAATTTTTCTCAGGCCTATAGGTGATCAAATTAAATGGTATAGAGTCCATTTATAAAACATGTATAATTAAAGGACAAGTTTTCATCTTTCACTTAGAACTCAAGACTTAACAGAAGCAGAAGAGATTAAGAAAAGGTGAAAAGAATACACAGAAGAACTATACAGAAAAGATCTTAATGACCTGGATAACCAGGCGTCCTGAAGTGTGAAGTCAACTGACACCTTAGGAAGATTACTTTAAGCAAAGATAGTTGCGGTGATGGAATTCCAGCTGAGCTATTTAAAATCCTAAGAGGTGGTGCTGCTAAAGTGCTGCCCTCAATATGTCAGCCAATTTGGAAAACTCAGCAGTGGCCACAGGACTGGAAAAGCTCAGTGTTCATTCTAGTCCCAAAGAAGGGCAATGCCAAAGATGTTCAAATTATCATTCAGTTACACTCATTTCATATGCTAGTAAGGCCATGCTCAAAGTTTTCCAAGCAAGGCTTTAGCATTACATGAACTGAGAACTTTGAGATGTACAAGCTGGCTTTAGAAGAGGTAGAGGAAGTGGAGATCAAATTGCCAGCGTTCGTCGTATCATAGAGAAACAAGGGAATTCTAGAAAATCATCTACTCTGCTTCATTGACTATGTTAAAGACTTTGACTGTGTGGATCACAAAATAGCTGTGAAAAATATTAAAGAAATGGGAATACCAGACCACCATACCTGTCTCCTGAGAAACCTGTACAAATCAGTTAGATCCGGACATGGAACAACTGACTAGTTTAAAACT
This sequence comes from Odocoileus virginianus, assembly GCF_023699985.2. Taxonomy (NCBI): domain Eukaryota; kingdom Metazoa; phylum Chordata; class Mammalia; order Artiodactyla; family Cervidae; genus Odocoileus; species Odocoileus virginianus. The sequence goes on from NC_069697.1 coordinate 38,912,299, forward strand.
GGGAAAGGAGAATGTCAAGGCTAATATATTGTCATTCTGGTTATTTAACTTCTATGCGGAGTACTTCATGTGAAATGCTGAGCTGGATATATCACATGCTGAAATCAAGATTTCTGGGAGAAATATCAACAACCTCAGATATGTAGATGAGGTTGCATTATAGTGGTATATGACACTATAATGGCACTATAATGGCAGAAAGTAAAGAGGAACTAAAGAGCCTCTTGATCAGGGTGAAAGAGGAGAGTGAAAAAGCTGGCTTAAAACTCAACATTAAGGAAAGTAAGATCATGGTATCTGATCCCATCACTTCATGGCAAATCGAAGGGGGGAAAGTGAAAACAGTGACCAATTTTATTTTCTTGGGCTCCAAAATCACTGCAGATAGTGTCTGCAGTCATGAAGTTAAAAGTCACTTGATCCTTGGAAAGAAAGCTATGACAAACCTAGACAGCTTATTAAAAAGCAGAGACATTTTTTTTGCTGACAAAATTCTGTTAAGTCAAAGCTATGGTTCAGTAGTCGTACAAATTTGAGAGTTGAACTGTAAAGAAGGCTAAGCATTGAAGAATAAATGCTTTCAAATTTTTGTGCTACAGAAGACTCTTGAGATTCCCTTGCACTGCAAGGAGATCACACCAGTCAATCCTAAAGGAAATCAACCCTGAATATTTATTGGAGTGACTGATGCTGAAGCTGAATTTCTGATTCTTTGGCCACCTGATATCAAGAGCCAACTCACTGGAAAAGACTCTGATGCTGGGAGAGATTGAAGGCAAAAGGAGAAGGGACCAGCAGAAGTTGAGATGTTTAGATAGCATCATCAACTCAACGGGCATGAATCTGAGGAAATTCTTGGAGATAGTGAAAGATAGGGAAGCCTAGTGGCTGCAGTCCATGGGGTCATAAAGAGTCAGACATGACTTAGTGACAGAACAGTGTTCTGATTGATGTGAGGTAATACCTCATTGTAATTTTGATTTGTGTTTATCTAATGATTAGTGGATAAGGAAATCTTATACTTAGTGGATAAAGAAATGGAGAAGGAAATGGCAACCCACTCCAGTGCTCTTGCCTGGAAAATCCCATCGATGGAGGGAAGAGCCTGGTAGCCTATGGGGTTGCAAAGAGTCAGACACGACTGAGCGACTTCACTTTCACTTTGAATAATTAGTGATGTTGAGCATCTTTTCATGTTATTTTTGACTGTCTCTGTGTTGGAGAAATATCTATTTAGATCCTTTGCCCTATTTTGTTTAGGTTGTTTACTTATTTGATACTGAGTTGTTTGAGCTATTTGTGTATTTTGGAGATTAATGCCTTGTCAGTCACTTTGTTTGCATATATTTTATTTTATTTTTTGATCTACCTCTAGAATAGTGATAATAAAAATTTAAAAATGGGACCTAATTAAGTTTAAAGGCTTTTGAACCTCAAAGGAAACAGCAAACAGAATGAATGTGCCTTTCTTATAAGCATGTTCTTTTATAGAATCATAGTTCAATAATCAAAATCAGGAAACTTTGCAAGAAAATAATGAAGTTATATACTCCACATTCTATATTCAAATTACACCAGTTGTCCCAATTTTTATAGCTATCATTCTCTAGTCTAGAATTTTAGTCAAAAATTGTACATTGAGTTTAGTTGTCCTAATTTTTGTCACTTTTAACCTAGAATACTCAGCCTGGTTTTCTTTTTATACGTTGCCTTGTTTTGAATAAGAATTTTAGCTTTACAAAAATGTTGAGAAAATTCTGCAGCGAATTTTGCATATTCCTCACCCACTTTCCTTTAATATTCATATTTTGCATTGTGTGTGTATGTTCTTAGCTTAGTCGTGCCCAATTCTTTGCAACCCCATAGACTTGTTACAAACCAGGCTCCTGTGTCCATGGAATTCTCCATGTGAGAATACTGGAGTGGGTAACCATTACCATCTCTGGGGGAATCTTCCTAATCTAGGAATCAAACCCAGGTCTCCTGCATTGCAGGCAATTTCTTTACCCTCTGAACCACCAGGGAACCCCATATTTTACATTACTGTGGTATGTTTGTCACAATATACCGATGTTGCTACACTTCCCTCATAGCTCAGTTGGTAAAGAATCTGCCTGCAATGCAGGAGACTGGGGTTCCATTCTTGGGTCAGGAACATCCTCTGGAGAAGGAAATGGCAACCCACTCCAGTATTTTTGCCTGGAGAGTCCCATGGACAGAGGAGCCTGGCAGTCTATAGTCCATGGGGTTGTAAGAGTCGGATGTGACTTAGCAACTAAACCAGCCTACAGACTTTATTAGAGTTTCACTTGTTTTTCCATGAATGTCATTTTTCTATATCAGAATTCACTTCAAGATTCCTTTTTCCATGTAGTCATCCTCTACTATTCTCTGTTATGTGACAATTTCTTAGTCTTTCCATGATTTGGGTATCTTTGGCAGTTTGAGGAGTATTAGTCAGGTATTTTGTAGAATGTTTTTCAAATTGGGATTGTCTAATATTTTCAATATGTCTAGATTGTGGTTATAAACTTGAAGGGCAAGATTACAGTGGTGTAATGCCCTTCTTATTGCATCATATCAGTGTTACATGATATCAATGTGGCTTATCACTGGTGATTGTCAGCACTGATCACTGACCAGTGTGGTGCATACCAGGGTAAAATTGCTCAACATAATGGTGTATCTGTCCTTTTGTTTGTACAGTCAGTTCTTAATGTATTTTGCATAGATGCATGTAATACTGAGATTATTGTATTTTCCTAATCAATTGAACCTTTTATTATTGTACAGTGATGACTTTCAGATATGTTTACCAATAATGTAGATACACTGGTTTGCATTAGTCATTTTTGTTTCCTTTAGTGTAACTTTCCATTTTTTGAATTTTCTAAATCTTTAAATTTTAATGTCTTCTAAATAGCTATGTATGAATTTTATTCTTTATACAGAATGACAGTTTGTTTTTAATCTGCAGAATTTAGTTCACCAGCTTCCCTGGTGGCTCAGTGGTAAAGAATCCACCTGCAATGCAGGAGTTGTGAGTTTGATACCTGTTGGGATCATCTTGTCAGGAAGATCCCGTGAAGAAGGAAATGGCAACTCACTCAAGTATTCCTGCCTGGGAAGTCCCATCAACAGAGGAGGCTGGCGGGCTACGGTCCTATGAACAGAGGAGCCTGGCAGTCACAAAAGAGTCAGACATGACTTAGCAGCTAAACAATAGCAGCGACAGCAACATTTATTTTATTAATGTGTATTTTTGTAACTGTTGCTCTGGATTTAACTTGATCACTTATTTAGTGCTTCTCACGTGCTCCACTATTTTTTCTTTAGTGTCTTTGGAATTGCTTATATTTTTAAAACATCATTCCACAATCTTCCTTATCTTTTAGATATAAAGTCCTTAAGAATTTTAGTTTCCTAGAAATTTGTAAATATTTTTATGTAACTTATCAAATTCTATTCACTTTAAAGCATCTTGTACTTTCTTCCTGAATAATAAAAGTACATCAGGGGACTTTAACCTAAATTCTCAGCTTCCTGATCAATGCTATCATCATTTGCATTTGTTATTTAAGTTTTTTAATATTACTATTATTGACTTATTGATAATATTAAGATATTAAGTAAATATTTATTAACTTTTTGCATATTTACAACTTCCCTTGTTATTTCTTCATTCATCTCATGTTTGGTTATTCTCCTTCATCTTTCAGAAATTCCTGAACAAAGGTGCTTGCCTATGTTTTTGTTGGTTTTTAGTTGCTAAGTCGTGTCTGACTCTATTGTGACCCCATGGACTATTGCCCTCCAGATTCCTCTGTCCGTGGGGTATCCTAGACAAGAGTTCTAGAGTGGGTTGCCATTTCCTTCTCCAAGGGATCTTCCCAACCTAGGGATTGAACTTAGATCTTCTGCATAGTGAGGCGGATTCTTTACCACTAAGCCACCACAGAAGCCCATTCTTGGCTATAAATTCACTGAATTCTATTTTGTTTAAAAATAGCTGAGGTTCATACTTGCTCTTAAAAGAGATATATACAGTCCTAGGGTAACAGTTATTTTCTTTTGAAACCATTCAAGAAACTTTTTCAATTGTCTTTTATCTTCCAATGCTTCTTCTCAGTAGTCAGCTCTAGTAGTCCTATTTTTTCTCCATATATTCTTGATTATTTTTATTGTTCTTTGCTAGTTCCTCATATTTCCCTTCTTCTCTTTATGTTTTAGGTATAGTATACATACTTACAAGCTTCCCAGGTGGTGCTAATGGTAAAGAACCTGCCTGCCAATGCAGGAGGCATAAGAGACCCAGGTTCCATCCCTGGGTTGGGAAGATCCTCTGGAGGAGGGCATGGCAACCCACTCCAGTATTCTTGCCTGGAGAATCCCATGAACAGAGGAGCCTGGCAGGCTACAGTCCATAGGGTCACAGGGTCTGACAGGACTGGATGTCATGTATATTATGCATAGTATTTTTAGCGATTAAGTCTGCTTTCTCTGGAGACTCTAGAATATGGAACATTTTTTCTTTAGGGTTTTGAGATATTTTTAAATGTGCTCACATGTATTTTTACACTTTAATGTGATAGTATTTTGAGATGTAGTTTGGATGCAAACCCTTCCACAGAGATTTTTCATTTACCAAGTAACTGTGATCACTTGAATTAAGCTGAATTCTCCGTTTGAAGTTTGTCACTACTCTAGTAGTGAAAATTAAGATAGCAAGCCTGATTGAGGTCTGAATTATTATTAGACATTTTTTCTATTTAATTAATCACTGCATTTTAAGGCATGGATTTATTTTGTAGATCCTGTCAAGGAGAATGTTTATGTCTAATTCATGCTACAATCAGGCAATATAGTTATTGTGATCCAAGCTTTATGCTGTGAAATTGTTTATTTATTGAATTTCCTACCTTGTGAGTCCTTCCTCACCTTTTGGCGGGGAGGAGGGTTCTCATTTTTATGCCCTAAGGAACCAAAAAAAACAAGCTTAAGAGTAAACACTCTAGGGTTTACTTCTGTTCATTTTTCTGGCTTTACGTCTTCAGTTTCTGTTTGGTCCTTACTTATTTTGATAGGTTTTCAGAGCATTTATAAATACTATTTGCAAATTTTATTCAGCATTTTAAATTATTTTCAGGTAGATGTTCAGTCAAGATGCTTTAGTTTGCCATAATATTGAAAGTATAAATCTTGTGATTCACAGAGAAAGGAATTTTTTTAAAAAACTTCAGTGGTATTACAAAAATTAACTGATTACTGATGATGGAAGGATACTAAAAATGATGTTTTTTTTACTCTAAGAAAAAATGTGCAAGGATAAAGTAACTTATCTTATAGTCATAAAGATCTGGAGAAAATGTCACATGCAAACTGGCATAGATTATTGGAGATGAATCATATTTTTTAAGACAAAAACACTCATTTTATTCTAATTCAATAACCTGTAGTTCCCTAGAAAAGCAGAAGAGTGTGGACTATGATTTGTGATAGGAAAAAAGAAGCATGAAGTATACCTTTAGATCATTAGGATTAGTCTTTGAAAGATTCCCTCAGGTAAAGCAGGGAACTATGAACATACCTTGCATTCTACTAGTACACTTTGCTTTTGGTGTCAGCAAGAAGTTTTTGAGCATAGATATTATATGCCATAGACATGTAGAGAGAAAATTGTGTGGAAGTGTTGCTTTGCATCATTTTGCTTATGTATTATATATTTTCCTAAAACAATGTTATTGTTTATCTGTTATTAACAGATATTTAAATCTGTTGGTTTACAAGGAATTTATAGGATGAATTTTGCTCTTATAGACTTTATAATCAACTTGAGGAAAGAGGGTTAAAAACATGGGGTTGTAATAATTTAGCAAAAATTAAATTGTAAACTTATAGAACTGGCTTTAAGTGCAATAGAAATGCAGAGAAGGCCAAGTTTTGTGTGAGGTTGACTGGGATAAAGTTTCCTGGAACAAGTAAAACTTCATCTGGAGATGTATGGAGTTTGAGGCAAAATAGGGAAGAGTTTATTCTTACCATCTTCTGCATGACCACATTCAATTTACTTTGATTCATGGACCTGACGTTCCAGGTCCCTATGCTATACTGTTCTTTGTAGCTTCAGATTTTACTTTCATCACTGAAGCAATAGACATGAACTTGGGCAAACTTCGGGAAATGGTGGGGGACAGGGAGGCCTGGCGTGTTGCAGTCCATGGGGTCACAAAGAGTCAGACATGACTAGATGACTGAACAACAGGGAAGAGTTTTAACACACTGCAGTATGCTAAGGTGTAGGAATTGGCACAAAGGAAAAATAAGCCCAAATAAATAACCATATTGAAAGAAGAAAGAAATATTGAAAACCAAATTAAGAATACATTGTAATCACATAATAGATATCTTAGAAGTCATGGGACAATATTTCTCATATTATAGATATTGCAATATATTGTATTAATTATCTATTATAAACAGTGTGAAGCTACTGGAGATTCTTGGACAAAGTACTGACATGTTGAAAAGATTTATTAGTAAGTGTGGATCTATTAGTAAGTGTGGATTTATTAGTAAGTAGGATAAACTCATGGAGAAGGCAATGGCAACCCACTCCAGTACTCTTGCCTGGAAAATCCCATGGACAGAGGAGTCTGGTAGGCTGCAGTCCATGGGGTCGCTAAGAGTCGGACACGACTGAGCGACTTCACTTTCACTTTTCACTTTCATGCATTGGAGAAGGAAATGGCAACCCACTCCAGAGTTCTTGCCTGGAGAATCCCAGGGACGGCGGAGCCTGGTGGGCTGCTGTCTATGGGGTCGCACAGAGTCAGACATGACTGAAGCGACTCAGCAGCAGCAGCAGCACCAGGATAAACTCAAGTTTGAAACTGGGGATATATTTTATTAGAGCACAGTTATTAGTAGCATGCTTTTTTTGGTTATATAAAAATAGCATGTATGTTTAAAATTAATTTATTTGCTATATAATATTAGTAGAAATATCATTGTGATTAAATCTGCTTTTTGTTGTTTTAGAGGAATTCCAGGGAAGAACTGTGGCACAATCATACTGACGGCAGAAGAATTAAACTGTTGCCGAGTAAGTAAATATTCCTTTGGATTAGACAGTACTTCCAAAACTTTGAATTGGTATTTCTCAAACTATATTTAAATGATTTTTCTTGAGTAATTTTAGCAAAAATATTTAAAACTAAATTATATACTTCTGTGATTCATAAAAATATTATTTTAGGTAGTTCTTTAGCTAGAGAGGCTACATTCTATAGTCCAGTTTTAACTGTCTTTTTAATGAATAGAAATTGTTAAGATAAAACCTAATATCATTTTGGGGTGGTGTTATTATGAGGAATTGTCAATTTCATTAGTTAAATTTTTGTAAAAATTTGAAGATTTTATATGTTATCCTGAAGAAATATTTCTAGTCACTTGTCTGTAACCATTTTGTGTAACATACTTGTTTTTCTGTATTTCTGACTGAATTAATTCAGTATTTACATATGGTGTTATATTTTCTTAGCTTGAGAAGCCCACATTTATAGAAATAGCCAGCTACCACTCCAACTGAGTGTAATGACATAGAGTGTATATTTATTAATCTTAGAAAATGACTAGTTTTAGCTGTGATTTGTGGACCTAATCAGCTTTCATACTTCTTGTCTCTGAATTTGTATATGTATATGATAATCTATGTTTATTTGATGGAGGATACATATTCTTTATTGTGACATTAAAATACTATTTTGACAAAATCTTAATATTATTTTGTATAAGTGTGCTAATGAACAAACTATTTTAAGTTCTGTTTTGAAATAGATGTAACATATCAAGGGCATAGATTGAGAGTATCGCCAGTCTGCATCTTAAACATATTTTGCTTTCAATTCTGTAGTTTAATTTGGAGGAACAGAAAATTATAAAGCTTCCATGCAAATGAAGTGGAATATGTTATTTAGTGATCTAGAGGCATTTTCACCACTGTTTATAAAAATAAAGCTTCTGAAATTTCCTTTTAATATATTTATTAATAATATTAATTATTCTTTACATATTTCCCATACTTAGAAATTATAGATCTAGAATTTTTAAATTTTTAGGAATCTTGACCAAACTTCTTGTATGCATCCTACATTCTGATTCTTAGCTAAAGACGTTGATAATTAGCATCATTGAAATAATATGGCTGTGCTAGTAGAGTAGAACAAGTGTGTTCAAAGCAGTGATGATAATTAACTTCAGAAGTGAGAATGTGTTTTATTTATTTTTTTAACTTTTTGTTTTATATTGAAGTATAGCCGATTAACAGTGTTGTGATAGTTTTAGTGGACAGCAAAGGGACTCAGCCACATGTGTAAAAGTCGGCATTCTCCTCCAGACTCCCCTGGCATTCATGCTGCCACATAACATTGAGCAGAGTTCCCTGTACTACATAGTCGGACCTTGTTGATTTTCTATTTTAAATATAGTAGTGGGTACCTATTGATCCCCAAATTCCCAAGTATCCCTCCCCCCCACCCATTCCCCTAACAACCATAAGTTAAGTCTGTGAGTCTGTTTCTATTTTGCAGATAGGTTCATTTGTATCATTTCCTTTTAGATTCCACATATAAGGGATGTCATAGAATGTTTCTCCATCTCTGTCTGACTTAGTTCACTCAGCATGACCATTTCTAAATTCATCCAAGTTTTAAGTGTGTATTTTTATGGTACTTTAAAAATATCAGGCATTATCACTTAGAATTTGTCATGAAATAATTTTATTTCATATCAGAAATTATCAAATTAACAAGTAGTTTCTTGAAAACACATTGCCAGTTGTTAGCTTGAGCATACAATGTAGAATCAGGACACCTAAATTTCAATATGTCTCTTTCACTATTTGGCTGAGTGAAAAGTTTTGGAGCTTTAATTTCTACATTTGTAAACTGCTAAAAGTCTTCATACAGGTGCACTTCAATTTATTGTGCTTCACTTTATTGCATAGTGCATATGTTGTATTTTTTTGCAAATTGAAGGCCTGTCATAGACCTGTGGGGAAAAAATCTTTGCCACCATTTTTCCAGTAGTATTGCTCACTCTAGTCTCTGTGTCACATTTTACTGGTTTTTTTCAAAATATCAAAATTTCTCATTATTATTGTGTTTGTTATAGTGATCTGTGATCAGTGGTCTTTGATGTTACTATTGTAATTGTTTTTGGGCACCAAGGAATTAATAAAAGTGTGTGTGCTGCCTACTCCATGAACTGGCCATTCCCCCATCTCTCTCCCTCTTGCCAGGCATCCTTATTCTTTGAGATACAACAATATACTAATTAGGACAGTAAATATCCCTATAATGGCTGCTAAGTGTTGAAGTGAAAGGGAGATTCACACATCTCTTATTTTAAATCAGAAGCTAGAAATGATTTAGCTTATTGAGGAATGGCTGTCTAAAGCCAAGCTGAGATAGGCTGAAAGCTAGTCTTTTGGGGCCAAATGACTCCAGGAAAAGTTCTTGAAGGCAATTTCATGGGCTACTCCAGTGAATATATGCGTGGTAAGAAAGCAGAACATTCTTACTGCTGATATGGAGAAAGTTGTAGTGGTCTGGATAGACGATCAAGCCAGCCACAACATTTCCTTAAAAGCCAAAGTCTAATCCAGAGGAAGGCCTAGTGCTCTTAAATTCTGTGAAGGCTAAGAGAGGTGAGAAATCTTCAGAAGAAAGGTTTGAAGCTAGCAGAGGTTGGTTCTTGGGGTTTAAGGAAAGAAACTCTATCCATAAGATAAAAGTACAGGTGAAGCTCAACAAAATATCCAGATGTTCTAGCTAGGATAATTAATGATGGTTGCTGCTGCTGCTGCTGCTGAGTCCCTTCAGTCGTGTCCGACTCTGTGCGACCCCATAGACGGCAGCCCACCAGGCTCCCCCGTCCCTGGGATTCTCCAGGCAAGAACACTGGAGTGGGTTGCCATTTCCTTCTCCAGTGCATGAAAGTGAAAAGTGAAAGGGAAGTCGCTCAGTCGTGTCCAACTCTTAGCGACCCCATGGACTGCAGCCTGCCAGGCTCCTCCGTCCGTGGGATTTTCCAGGCTAGAGTACAGGAGTGGGGTGCCATTGCCTTCTCCGAATGATGGTTGCCACACTAAATAAAAGATTTTCAGTGTAGATGAAACAACCTTACATTGGAAGAAGATGCAATTTAGGACTTTCATAGCTAGAGAAGAGGAATAGGTGCCTGGTTTCCAAGCTTCAGCGGACAGACTGGCTCTCTCGTCTTGCAGATGGTAACTATAGGGTGACTTCCATTTAGAAAGGTGCTTCTCGTGTGACTCAGTGGTAAAGAATCTGTCTGCCGGTGAAGGAGACAGAAGATGCAGGTTTGACCTCTGGGTCAGGAAGATCCCATGGAGGAGGAAGTGGCAACCCTCTCCAGTATTCTTGCCTGGAAAATCCTATGGACAGAGGAGCCTGGTGGACTATAGTCTGTGGGGTCGTAAAGAGTCGACTTAGCGACTTAGCGCACATGCAGCACGTCATTTAGACAATTCTTGGGCCCTTAAGAAATACATTCAATTTGCTCTGCTTATGCTCTATGAATGAGACAATAAGGCCTGACTGACAGCATATCTGTTTACAACGTGGTTTACTGAATCTTTTAAATTAGTTAATTAATTTTAATTGGAGGATAATTACTTTACAATATTATGACAGTTCCTGCCAAACATACCAGTTTCAGCCACGGGTATACATTTGTCTCCCCATCCTGAATCCCTCACCAACCTCTCCCCACCCCTATCCCTCTGGGTTGTCCCAGATCACTGGTTCTGGGTGCCCTGCTTCACGCATCAAGCTTGCACCGGTCATCTATTTTACATATGGTAATATAAATGTTTCAATGCTATTCTCTCAAATCATCCTACCCTCCCCTTTTCCCACAGAGTCCAAAAGCCTATTCTTTACATCTGTGTCTCTTTTGCCGCCCTGCATGTTGGGTCATCACTACCAAATTTCTAAGTTCCATATATATGTGCTAATATACAGTATTTGTCTTTTTCTTTCTGACTTTCTTCACTCTGTATAATAGACTCCAGTTTCATCCACCTCATTAGAACTAACTCAAATGCGTTCCTATTTATAGCTGGGTATTTAAGCCCATGAGCTTCCCAGGTGGTGCTAGTGATAAAGAACCCGCCTGACAATGCAGGAGACATAAGAGACCCAGGTTCGATCCCTGGGTTGGGAAGATCCCCTGGAGAAGTCCATGGCAACCCACTCCAGTATTCTTGCCTGGAGAATCCTGTGGACAGAGGAGCCTGGCAGGCTACAGTTCATTGGGTCACACAGAGTTGGACATGACTGAAGTGACTTAGCACAGCACAGCACATTTAAGCCCACTGTTGTGACCTATTGCAGAAAAAAAAGGTTCCTTTCAAAATAATACTGCTTATTTACAATGCACCTGGCCACACAAGAGTTCTGATGGAGATGTATGAGTTTGAAGTTATTTTCATACTTACTAACACACTAATTCTGCAAACCATGGCTCAAGGAGTAAGTTTGACTTTCAATTCCTATTACTTAAGAAATAATACATTTCATAAAGTCATAGTGATTGCTCTGATAGATCTGGGCAAAGTCAATTGAAAATCTTCTAAAAAGGATTCACCATTCTAGATGCCATTAAGAACATTCGTGATTCATGGGGAGAGGCCTAGATATCAACATTAACAGGAGTTTGGAAGAAGTTGATTCCAACCCTTACAGGAGGATCACTTTTAGAGGTTTAAACTTCGGTGGAGGAAGTAACTGATGATATTGTGAAAATGGCAAGAGAATTAGAATAGAAAGTAGAGCCTGTAATCTCATGATAAGACTTGAATGGATGACAAGTTGCATCTTATGGATAAACAATGAAATGGGTTCTTCAGATAGAATCTGTTGGTAAAGATGCTGTGAAGGTTATTGAAAGGACAACAAAGGTTGTCAAATATTATATGTACTTAGCTGACAAAGCAGCAGCATAATTTGTGCGGATTGACTTTGGTTTTGAAAGAAGTTCCAGCTATGGGGAAAATGCCAGCAAATAGCATTGCATGCTACAGAGAAATCAGTCCTGAAAAGAAGAGTCATTTGATGGGGCAAATTTCATTGTTGTCTTATTCTAAGAAATCACCACAGTCACCCCAAACTTCAACAACCATCACCCTGATCAGCCAGCATCTGTCAACATCAAGTCAAGGCCCTCCACCAGCAAAAAGATTATAACTTGCTAAAGACTCAGGTGATAGTTAGCATTTTTAGCAATTAAGTATTTTTAAATCAAGGTATGTACATTGTTTCCTTAGACATATGCTACTGAACACTTAGTAGACGAAGTAGTGTGAGCAATAACTTTTGTGTGCACTGGGAAACCAAAAAATTGATGTGACTTGCTTTATTGTGATAGTCACTTTATTGTGGTGGTCTGGAACAGAATCTACAATATCTTCGACATGTGTATGTATCTCCCCCAGGTGGTTCTTTACAGAATTAAAAAGGGGCTGTATTTCTTTCTTGAGAGAGGAAAAGAGCTGGAGGAATCAGATGCCCCCAACTTCAGACTGTGCTACAAAGCTGTAGTCATCAAAACAGTATGGTACTGGGACAGAAATAGACATATAGATCAAAGGATCAGGATAGAAAATGCAGAGCCAAACCCACACACCTGTGCCCAATTAATGTATGATAAAGGAGGCAAGACTATGCCATATTGGAAAGACAATCTCTTCAACAAATGGTGCTGGGAAAACTGGACACCTACATGTAAAAAAAAAATGAAATTAGATCATTCCATACACAAAAATAAGCTCAAAATGGGTCAAAGACCTAAATGTGAGACCAAACACTATAAAACTCCTAGAGAAAAACATAGGCAGAACACTCACTGACATAAATTGCAGCAGTATCTTTGTCTGTCTCCCAGAGTAATGGGGAAAAAACCAAAGATAAACAGATGGGACCTACTTACACTCAAAAGCTTTTACACAGCAAAAAAGACAGTAAACAAAATGAAAATATAATCCACAGATTGGGAGAAAATATTTGCAAATGAAATGACCCACAAGAGATTAGTCTCTAAGATTTACAAATAGCACATGAGGCTTGACATCATCTAAAAAAGAACCCAATTAAAAAATGCACAGGAGACCTAGATAGCCAATAGGCAAATGAACAGATGTTCAACCTTGCTAATTATTGGAGATATGTAACTCAAACCTAGAATCAAAATGGTTATCTTTAAAAAAATCCACCAACAGTAAGTGCTAGAGAGGGTGTTTCAAGAAGGGAACCCTCCTACACAGTTGGTGGAAATGTAAATTGCTACAGCCATTATGGATAACAGTATGCAGATTCCTTAAAAAACTAAATATAGAGCTACCATATAACCCTGCAATTCCATTCCTGGGCATATGTCCACAGAAAAACATGATCTGAAAAGGTACATACACTCCAATGTTCATCGCAAAATGTTTATAATAGCCAAGACAAGGAAGCAACCTAAATGGCCATCAATGAAGAAATGGATAGAAAAGATTTGGTACATATAAACAATGAAATATCATTCTGCCATTAATAAAAATGAACTAATGCCATTTACAGCAACATGGATGGATCTGGAGAGTGAAATACTGAGTGAAGTCAGTGAGACAGAGAAGGAGAAATATTGGATTACACCCCTTAGTTGTGGAATCTAAAAAGAAAATGATACTAATGAACTTCTTTACAAAACAGAAACAGACTCACAGACTTAGAGAACCAACTTATGGTTGCTAGGGGAGAAGGATGGAGGGAAGCAATAGGTAGAGAGTTGGAGATCAACATGTACACACTACTATATTAGAAATGGATAGCCAAAATGTCCTACTGTATTAAAAAGGGGGGGGCATATTAGAGAAATGGATAATTTATAAATTTGTACAAATGTTTATTTGAAGTGTGGTAATCCTAATTATCTCTTTAGTATTCCATAGTTTATTTCAAATGTAACTTTTGTGATATATCTTATCAAATTCTAGGATAGAAATTAATTTTGAAGTCATATTGGAAATGTTTCCTCATTCAGTATTTTTAAATAGCTTCAAATTGTCCACAAATAACATTTTTCATTCTGATTGATTTAACAATATTCACAAAATGTATAATGTGCTATTCCTTGGTAAGGAAACTTGGAATAGAATGGTGAGAAAAATAACAACAAGCAACCTCTGTCCTTTTATTCAATGCACATGTATTTTTTGAAAACAATATACATTAATCAGATGATTCTGTAGGCAAATATTGATTCTACCATGGAGAATCTCATTTCTATTGGTTGGAGGTAACCAGGACTCTTTGAAAAAATTCCTTTTTAGCTTAGCCCCAAGTAATGATTAAGATTTCCAGCAGGACACACAGCTTATATGGGGCCCAAAGAGGGAAAGCGTGTATCTGGTGTGTGTCAGCAAGGGGATGGGAGTTGGGGAATGACTGAAATAAAATTTTATCAGATGAATATGGAAAAGGTTGCTCAGAGTTTTTTTGGTGTTGAGCTTCTGTAGACTATATTAAAGATTCTGTGTTTATCCAAAGGAAAGGCTTGAATAATTTTAAGTTATGAACAAAGTTATTTATTTGATGTTTTAAGTCTATTACTCTCCCTGCTGAATGGAGAATTGATTGAATAGGTCCAAGGGCAGAAGAGGGAGAAGTGAACAAATGCCACTGTGCATATTCAGGTGATTGAAGATCTGATAACTGTTTTAGAGATAGCATCTTGCAACTTGGAGATGAACTAGGTAAGAGGTGAGGAAAGGGAATATTTAAGGACAACTTCCTTGAGCACTTTGGGTGGATGGCGAATCACTCATTGAATCTGTAAAAATTACAGAACAAGTTTGGTTTGATTTTCTTAGAACTTCTTAGAAATGTGAAACATTGAAGTGCACTTCTTCATTAGGAAGTGTGTTACATTAGTGTGGAGTATTAAAGAAAGTCTTAAAATTCTCTCAAGGTGCTTTAAGCATAAGAGTTTTAAAAATGTAATGATGTCCTTATATTTCTAAAAGTAAGTGAATGCTTGGACTTTCCCCAGAAATTAGATTTCTTTTGTGTTTGATATAGATGGAATCTCTCCTGTTATTATCCTGAGTAATTACAAAAATATTTTCCATAAGTTTATATAATTTGGTGCATTTAAATAATATTCTATTTTGAGTATTTCAAGCCTTATGAAATATAATTTGAAAAACTACAATTTGGTATTACATTTACCAATGATCAGGCTTCCCAGGTGGTGCTAGTGGTAAAGAACCCGCCTGCCAATGCAGGAGATATAAAAGACGTGGGTTGGATCCCTCGGTTGGGAAGATCACCTGGAGAAGGAAATGACAACCCACTCCAATATTCTTGCCTGGAGAATCCCATGGACAGAGGAGCCTCGTGGTCTACGGTCCATGGGGTTGCAAAGAGTTGGACATGACTGAAGTGACTTAACACACATGCACACATTAACAGTGATCATATGAAAATTCACTTTACTCTTTGAAGTGTAATTCACCATTCATTTGAAATATGCACAGTTCAGAATTCTACTGTGTATTTTAAGTGCATCAGAAGTTTTGTTTTTTAGTTTTTTTTTTTTGGTAATTTATGTTTTGTTTTAGGTGCTTTGGAAGAATGTCTTAGAGGAGTCATTTATTTCTGTGGCAAGACTAATGTCTTTGTCCCATGCTCTTGGAAAACCACTCTCTTCTAAGGGCATTTTAATATATGTGAAGATGAAAGGGAAAGAAAAGAAACAGAAAAGTTAACCCAGTCCTTCCTTTTCAATTTGCCTTAATTTTATTGTTTTATTTTCAGGGTGACTGTCACTACTTCCTTAAAAGAAATTTTTGATTTTTTAACCTCAAATTGATCACGGTTGCAAAGTTTGAGTTGATGGTGATATCCATATTTTTAGTTTCTCTGTTCTTTCAGTTTTCTTTAAAATATTTATTGTTATTATGCCAGCTTAGGCATGTATTTCCTGCTCTATTATGGGTGTTCAACTGGTAAAGTTTTGACTTCTATATGTTAAATAACAAAGTAAAATAATACCCCGGTAATGCTTTTGAAATCCAGAAATCTGGAGTTATAAACTTCTTGGAAACCATCTCTTCATTCCCAGATTCTAGCCTAAGTATTCCTTGAGAAATGTTGCTGAGTAAGTATATGAATGAAAAAAAAGACAGATAGCATCACCTCTTGAATGGAGTTCTGGAATTGCTGAAAGAAAATAAGAAGAATTAGGTGGATGCTTAGTAATTTTTGCTGAACTCTGCAAATTGAAGCAGTGAATGAGAGAGTGTCTTTTTAATCTTTGTCAGCATTTTCACCAAGCAGTAATTAAAAATGTGACCTCTTGAGTTAATATGAATTACTTTGACTCTTCTATCTTCAAAAATTAACATCTGCTTTCTGTTAAAGAAAAATAAATCCAGAATACCTATTTTAATTTTTAAATTACTGTATAATTTGTACCTTTTAAATATGTTTATCATCATTAAACTCCAAGAGTTGGTGATGGACAGGGAGGCCTGGCATGCTGCGATTCATGGGGTCGCAAAGAGTCGGACACTACTGAGCGACTGAACTGAACTGAACTGAACTGATCATCACTGAATAATGTTTAACTTCCTTGAATTATGATACTCATCTTGTTTAAGTTAGTTATGAGGAGTATGAGTGCTTCAGTATATAAATTGATAAAAAATACTTGGTTTGATATAATAATTAGCATACAAATAAGTGATTTAAATTGGGAGTGAAAATGACAGTGCTTCACTTCAAGCCCAATATAACACAAATTATTTTTAAATGTAGCTATTGAGAAATTGTGGTGCACTTTTGCTTAATTAAGAAGGAACCTTATCCCCCATTTAGATAGCTAACTATGTTGTCAGTCTGGATCTGTCTTATGCTTCATGTAATCATCTGATACATCTCAATATCTAATACATGGTAGATACATAGTAGATGCTTAACAAATATTTCCTGAGGAAATTAAAAAAAAACTCCTAAAAATGTGTACCTGAATAACTGAAGATGTGAATAGAGATCTTATAATATTGGCTACACAGAGTTATATAGCTTACTAGCAATTTTCCAGGACAGGAAAGGTTAAAGAGTTTTAATAAATAATAACTCTGTGACTAGAACAAGAACTTCCAAGAGTCAATTTTTTAGTCTCATAGTCCCTTAAAATGTAATTTGATGTTGTCTGGAATTTTCCCACAGTTGGCCATTTGTATGAAAATGGAAAAATTGTTTTCTTGTCAGGTCTTGCTTGTGATCTGCAGTTTCTAGTTACTTATAACCCAGGTTTTGAGCTTTTATATTAATTTTGTTTGTAGGATGCTGTGCTAATGCAATTTTGTGCAAATAAATTGGACAAGAAGGACTTCTTTGGAAAATCAGATCCTTTTCTTGTATTTTATCGAAGTAATGAAGATGGCAGGTAGATTTATCTTTTATGCATTTTAAGTCTATGATAAGTATGCTATTTAAATTATCATTTTTTCTAGAGAAGCTTGTTAAATAGATAAACAGTACAATATTTTGGTATTCACAAAATTGATAGCACTTTTTCATTTCAATACAATGTATAACTTTATAAGCATATTATATATTTTGTTTTATATTTATAATGAATGATTTTCAGCTTCATAGAAGTATTTCCTCTTCTATTGCATTAATAGTATGGAAGCTTTATTATTTTGTAGAAATCTGAAATGCTGAAACTAATGTATTTTGTTAATAGAACTGAACTCTTAAGCAGATTTCTTGGAGAGGAACATGGATTTTTATTGGTTACTTTTTATACTACATGGTTTTTTCAATAATATATGGCATCCAAGAAAATTTTTCATTATATTCTGGTAATTTGAATATTTTGCCAGATATGATTAGACTGGTTTCTATGTGATTTGAAAATATAATTTAATTTTTTATTGCAGTATTATTGATATGTAATATTATGTTACAGGTGTACAATATAATGATTCACAACTTTTAAAGGTTGCACTTCATTTATAATTATTATAAAATATTGGCTGTATTCCCTGCATTGTACAACATATCCTTGTAGCTTATTTTATGTGAAATAGTTTGTACCTGTTAATCCCTTCCAGTATTTCTCCTCCTATGTCCTATCTCCTGTCTCCTCACTGATAACCACTAGTGTGTTCTCTGTATCTGTGAGATATTTTGTATCTGTATCTGTGCTTCTTTTTATTATGTTCACTAGTTTGTTGTATTTTTTAAATTCCCCATATAAGTGACATCATATAGTATTTGTCTTTTTCTGTCTGACTTACTTCGCTTAGCATAATACCCTCCAAGTCTATCTATGTTGTTGCAAATGGCAGAGTTTTATTTCTTTTTTCATGACTGAGTAGTATTCTGTTTTATAGAGTATAATTTAATACATATGACTTTACCATGAAATACATTTTTATTAGTTTCTGTGATTCTTACTGTGTTTTCAATATTAATGAGAAAGTTTAATTGTTAAAATTATGAGCTAAAAAAGGTCCTACTGCCTAGGTGTAAACTGTGATCCTGCTGTTTAATAGTTATGGGACCATAGGCACATTTTAAATCTCATGTGGGACTCATTTTCCTCATGTGTAAAATGGGTTAATAATCATAGTTACCTCCCAGGGATGTTGAGAGTATTAAGTGCATTACTACCCAAAAATCATTTAGAGCTTACTTAACATAAGAATCATGTTAGCTGTTATTATTGTTTTATTATCTTATGATATAATGTTTCCTGTTTTCCTTAACTATGCATAATAAAGTAGTAGCTAAAAAGAAAATGTCATTGGGAGATTAAAATGAGAGGAATTGGCTGTTTTTTTTAAAAGGTAACCTTCTATACTTGTAAATGAAATAATACATGTTAGTGTTATAGAAAAGTATAACATAGTACATAAAAATAGAAAGTTTGCTATTTAAAGTGAATATACAGAAATATAAAATGATGCTTTACATAATGTAGAATTTTTGTTGATGCAGTCACTGGGCAACTATTGATTATTTTTGTTATAGGATCATGCTGTTAGATTTTGCATACTTCTTTTGTATTTCAGTGGTAAAAATGTTAGAGTAGCATTTACATCTGAACACTAATTTTACCCATGTGAAAAATACTGGACAGTGAAGAAAATAATCATATTTTTCAGTTTTTTGCAGAGTTAAAAATAAAAAACTAAAAAATCATTCAAAATTTCTTGAATAACAAAGTTCATGTTACTCCTGTCTGAACAACCTCTTTCCTGAATTTTCTCTTTTATTCTTACTTCTTTACTTACAAAGATTATTTGCACAATTATAGAGTTTCAGTCCACCACACACATAATGCCAGTGGTAAAAATATTACAAAATTTTATCATGCTTGTAAAAATGTCATTAACTTATTTATTAAATAAAATATGAATATTGAGTGCAACTAATCTAAAAATCTAAAATCATTTAAAAACAACTCAATGTATTTTAATACAGGTTATTCAATAACAATATTTTTCTTATAATGCTATTTGTAATAAATATATACACATACTTATATGTATATAGCAGTACTCCTGAATATTAGCACTGCAGCAGACTCTTGTCAGAGTTTTCACTAATGACACTAGTGCTAGAATTATTAGTGAGTTTTTGCTGTCTATATAGCATATCAGTTCAGTTCAGTTCAGTTGCTCAGTCAAGTCTGACTCCTTGCAACCCCATGAACCACAGCACGCCAGGCCTCCCTATCCATCACCAACTCCCGGAGTCCACCCAAACTCATGTCCATTGAGTCGGTGATGCCATCCAACCGTCTCGTCCTCTGTCTTCCCCTTCTCCTCCTCCCCTCAATCTTTCCCAGCATCAGGGTCTTTTCAAATGAGTCAACTCTTCGCGTCAGGTGGCCAAAATACTGGAGTTTCAGCTTCAACATCAGTCCTTCCAATGAACACCCAGGACTGATCTCCTTTAGGATGGACTGGTTGGATCTCCTTACAGTCCAAGGGACTCTCAAGAGTCTTCTCCAACACCACAGTCCAAAAGCATCAATACTTCAGCGCTCAGCTTTCTTTATAGTCTGACTCTCACATCCATACATGACTACTGGAAAATCCATAGTCTTGACTCGACAGACCTTTGTTGACAAAGTAATGTCTTTGCTTTTTAATATGCTGTCTAGGTTGGTCATAACTTTCCTTTCAGGGAGTAAGCATTTTTTAATTTCATGGCTGCAATCACCATCTGCAATCATTTTGGAGCCCCCCAAAATAAAGTCAGCCACTGTTTCCACTGTTTCCCCGTCTATTTACTATGAAGTGACTGGACCAGATGGCATGATCTTAGTTTTCTGAATGTTGAGCTTTAAGCCAATTTTTTCACTCTCCTCTTTCACTTTCATCAAGAGGTTCTTTGGTTCTTCTTCACTTTCTGTCATTAAGGGCTTTACAAATGAGAATGACAGGTGACTCCCTAGTTTTTAAGTAGCTCATGAAGAAGGTGAGTAGTTTATTAAGAGAAGTTTCGAAGTAATTTTGATTGATCTTTTAGAGTTTTCTCTATCATTTATGTTTTTCTTTTAATGCTTTTTGCCCTGGGTGATTCCTATATTGCTTTGGGTGATTCAACTTCTAGAGAACTTGACCACATTATACAAACACATATTCTCTTGAGCTCTGTCAATTTAGTAACATGAGTTTCTTTAGATAGGTGAGGCTACTACCAGGAAGAGTGTAGTGCTAAATGCCATAAATCTCAAAATGAATACATGACCCATTCATATTAAGTTTCTTTTTGATCTCTTAATGAAGAGAGACACTTTCTTGACTGTGAAGAGGAAAATGGACTCTGCCATTTCAAAATGGAATTATTTTCTTACAGGGTTTAGTTGCAATATGTTCACCATGGTGTAGTTATATAATACTCTCACATTCATGACTATAAGAGGGACCCCTGCATTTAGATCACTACATGATAAGGGTTTAGTGAAAGTGGAATTTAAGTATTGTTCTAACCAAGATCATTTAAAACATTTTATAGTTCATGAACTGCTGCATAAATTTGCATTAGGGAAAAAATATTACCAGGACCCGATTGATGTCCAGAGATTAAATGTCTTGATGGAAACAATACTGGAATTTGAATCAGAAAACTAGTTTAAGGTTTCATGGATTCTACCCCTTATTATATATTCTTTAATTGCTATCTTTCTTCCCTCTAATAATAATCAACAGCTTAGATAAAAAAAGAACCACATGTTGAATGATCTCTACTATAAATCCATTATGTTAATCTTAAATAAGCCTTTTCCTCAGAAATCATTCCTTTTTCTTAATCCATCAATGTTCCTCTCTCCCAGACACTTAGGCACTTTCCCCCTCTTTCTTATTTACTGTTTATCTTGTCTCCTATTTAATGAGACAATGGAAGCAAATGGAGAAATTCCTTAAGACCCCATCACAATATCTACCCCTGTGTTTGGCCTTCCCAAATGCTCTGCAAAATGACTATCCAAGTGCTTCTAAGGCCTACTACTCCATATTGATGCCCTCTATCCCATCCACTTCCATCTACTTCAGGACATCACTCTAGCCTTCTTCTCCTTTCTCTCATACATCACAATAGTCTTTTTTCTAATATATTTTTCCTTTAGCATACACGTTTGCTGTTCTTAATTTCGTCTTGAAAAAAAAATTAAAAAGTGACTAAAAACACACCTTTCACTTGACTAATCTTTCCCCTTTAAGTTATCCTCAAGTTCTCTTTTTTCTTATTATAGCTAAACTGCTCAAAAATATTTACACATTCTGCCTGTTTCTCTTCTCTTTCTTAGACTCATTCTAACCAGGTTTTTTGTGCCCAGCATTCCAACAAAACTTCTCAAAATTACTGATAAGCTTCATGTTTAGTGACTGATAGATACTTTTCACTGTAACAATATGTCATTGCAATTTTTATAGAGATTATTTAGAAGGCAGTTTTAGGATGTATAGAATGTTCAGGTCATTTTTAGTAAACTCGTTGCAAAATTACATTTTAAAAATCTTTTTGCATTCATTTAGTTTTGGCTGTGCAGGGTCTCTGTTGCTGCATTGAGGGCGTTCTCTAGTTGCGGAGACCAGGGGCTATTCTGCAGTTGTGGTGTACAGACTTCTCATTGCGGTGGCTTCTCTTGTGGCGCCCGGGCTCTCGGGCGTGCGGGCTTCAGTAGCTGCTGCACAAGGCCCCGTAGTCAATAGTTCACAGGCTCCGGAGTGCAGGCCAGTAGCTGTGATGCCTGGGCTGAGTTGGCGCATGGCCATATGGGGTCTTCGCAGACCAGGGATAGAACAGGGGTCCCCTTCACTGCAAGGCGGATTCTTAACCACTGGGCCACCAAGGAAGTCCCTCATTGCTTTATGTTATGATGCTGCTGCTGCTGCTAAGTCACTTCAGTCGTGTCTGACTCTGTGTGACCCCATAGATGGCAGCCCACCAGGCTGTCTGTCCCTGGGATTCTCCAGGCAAGAACACTGGAGTGGGTTGCCATATGTTACAATGAGCTAATCTTTAAAGTTTTGAAACAGAAAATCTCTTTTTATTGACTGGTATAATAGTAACAGAGGGACAGGCAACCTGTATTCTGCACAAAGTATAAAGAAAGAAATGATTACTAAGGCATATATTAGAACTAAATCATGAAAATAACTGGAAAACTTTTTTTTTTTTTTTTTTTACAGTTTTACAATCTGTCATAAAACAGAAGTTGTCAAAAACACTCTAAATCCTGTATGGCAAGCATTCAAGATCTCAGTAAGAGCTTTATGTAATGGCGATTATGACAGGTAAAATAAGTGTCAACTTGTCTGAGAGTTTTAAATACTCACTGTAGAGTTCATATCCAATAATCTAAGTTGAATTTTTAAAATTAAGATGGCTTCTTTGCCAACATAAATGTGTATTTACAAAAGCATAGTTGACTTATTAAGAATTTTTTAAGTAGCATTTTTTACCCACAATGATATGGGCAAGAGGAATAATTTGACTAATTAAAATTTGATTTAACTGAATTTTCAAAAAAAAAATGTGCAAAGTGCTAAAATATATTGAATATTTGTTTATTTTAGCATATGCAAAAGTATCCCATAATTTTTATAGCTTCAAGTTTTTCATTTGGTATTATTTTTCTAGAAAGGAATAAGTAAATATACAGAAGATGTAAAATTATGATTTTGTATGTTATCAACCCTGTTTACTCCTGAGAATCCTATTTGACATCATCTTTCTCATGGTCACTGAATTATAAAAGTTCTATAGATTTCTTATGAAGATGGATTGTTAGATTACTATATAAAAACCCCTTCTCACCCCAAAACATATTTTATCTTACTACTCATATACTAGAAAAATGAGAATTTATTCTATTAATTAAAACCATAGGAAAAACTATCCATTACCAATATAACATTAGATGTTCTTAAAATGTATTACGCTACTTGCCTGTCGCCTTATTCATTTAATAATGTCACAACTTTATTTAATTGGACTCATTCTTTCTAAGACCGTGATTTGTATAATACAGTTCTAACTATATTGCATAATATAGTTAGCAGCATCAGCATCACCTGATGAAACTTGCAAAAATTCAAGTTCTTGGGCCCACCTCGGAACTACTGAACCAAAAACACTTGGGCATAAGGTTGAGTAATTCACATTTTTACAAGCCTTCCATGTGATTCTGATCTATGCTGAATTTGAGAAATACAAACTCAATGTCAAAATACAAAGACAATGGTTTTGAAGAGTGGAAAAGTAGCTCTATGCTCCTCATTGAAGAGCTGTGTCAAACTATAAATGATTTTCTTGTATAATTTCCTACTCTGTTTAAAGAATTTAAAAATTATGTGATTTTAAAAACCTATTTTAAAGTAAAAATTGAAGACTAGTATTAAAATTAGAAAATCAACTTTATTTTGTAAAACTTGAAAGTATACAATATTTTATCCAAGAAAATCTGTAACTTATTTTTTAACTTTCAATCATATGTTAATTTGATCTTACTAAGTAACTTTACCCTGTGTGTATGTTTTCACCATGGACAGAACAGTTAAAGTAGAGGTGTATGACTGGAATCGAGATGGAAGGTAAGACATTGTTTTTTGTTTTTGCTTTTACAAGTTAATATGCTTTAAGAAGCAAATATACTAACATGACCACATTTTCACAGTTTAAATTTTGAATTGCGTATTTTTGTCTTATTTTTCTGTTACTAAAATGTTCACTAAAGATTTTAAGAATGAGTGTATTCAATTTGCAAAATAAAAGAGGTCTTCCTCTATTTTTAATAGTAATAAAAATAAAGTAATTTTAGAAACTACTAAAATTGCTAGTAATACAGTAGAGATTTTCAACTTGGACTTGATTTCTCATTGTGTACAATTTATAGACATCTAGTTTTATAGCTGTAGAGTTGTGATTCTCAAACTTCTGCATCTCATAATCTCTCTGAAGATTTCTATAACCTTTCTGCCCCACATCATCCATGGGAACACATTTGAGCTCCCCTTCCACAAAAAAGGAGCACATACCTCACAAACAAACAATAAAACAGAACTCTAGAATTATGTCTGCTAATTGCCAATAAAAATAGGTAAGCAGAGTTCTGAAATTATGGTTTCCCTCTGCATAGCGCAACATGTTAATAAGTAAAAGAGAGGAACACACTACTTTTTTACCTTTGGATATTTTCTCACTATTTATAATGTTTTAAGTAAGACTGATATTGAGGTTTTTTTTTAATTTATTTATTTTTAACTGAAGGATAATTGTTTTACAATATTGTATTGGTTTCTGCCAAATATCAATATGAATCAGCCATAGCTAAACCTATGTCCCCTCTCCGTTGAATCTTCCTCCCACCTCCCTCTCCATCCCACCTCTCTGTTACAAAGCCCTGGTTTCAGTTCCCTGAGTCATATAGCAAATTCCCCGTTGGCTATCTACTTTACATATAGTAATATGTATGTTTCCATGTTGCTGTCTCCTTACATCCCATCCTCTCCTTCCACACCCCAGCCCTGTGTCCATGAGTCTGTTCTCTATCTTTGGGCCTCCATTACTGCTCTGCACACAGGTTCATCAGTACTATCTTCCTAGATTCCATATATATTTGTTAATATACAATATTTGTTTTGTCTTTCTGACTTTTTCACTCTGTATGATAGGCTCGAGGTTCATCCACCTCATTAGAACTGACTCAAATGCGTTCCTTTTCAAATGCAGAGTATTTAAGCCCACAGGCTTCCCAGGTGGTGCTAGTGGTAACGAACCTGCCTGACAATGCAGGAGACATAAGAGATCCAGGTTCGATCCCTGGGTTGGGAAGATCCCCTGGAGAAGTCCATGGCAACCCCCAGTATTCTTGCCTGGAGAATCCCATGGACAGAGGAGCCTGGCAGGCTACAGTTCATAGGGTCACACAGAGTCAGACTTGACTGAAGTGACACAGCACACTTAAGCCCACTGTTGTGACCTATTGCTCAGAAAAAAA
The DNA here is from genome assembly GCF_023699985.2 of Odocoileus virginianus. Lineage (NCBI taxonomy): Eukaryota > Metazoa > Chordata > Mammalia > Artiodactyla > Cervidae > Odocoileus > Odocoileus virginianus. The sequence goes on from NC_069697.1 coordinate 38,937,895, forward strand.
AAAAAAAAAAAAGAGGGTTCCTTTCAAAATAATACTTCTTATTTACAGTGCACCTGGCCACACAAGAGTTCTGATGGAGATGTATGAGTTTGATGTTATTTTCATGCTTACTAATACACTAATTCTGCAAACCATGGCTCAAGGAGTAAGGTTGACTTTTGATTCCTGTTACTTAAGAAATAGTACATTTCATAAAGTCATAGCTTCCACATTCCGTAAAATTATATGGGATACAATAAACATTGGGTTGCATGTGTCTTTTTCAATTTTGGTTTCCTCAAGGTATATACCTAGGAGTGGTTTACTGGGTCACATGGTGGTTTTATTCCTAGTTTTTAAAGGAAACAGATCACCAGCCCAGGTTGGATGCATGAGACAAGTGCTCAGGCCTGGTGCACTGGGAAGACCCAGAGGGATTGGGTAGAGAGGGAGGTGGGAGGAGGGATTGGGATGGGGAATACATGTAAATCCATGGCTGATTCATGTCAATGTATGACAAAACCCACTACAGCATTGTAGAGTAATTAGCCTCCAACTAATAAAAATAAATGAAACAAAAAAAGAAAAGAAAGGAAAAAAAAAAAAGGAATACTCCATACCTCCATACTGTCTTTCATAGTGCCTGTATCAATTTGCATTCCCACCAACAGTGCAAGAGGGTTCCCTTTTCTCCACATCCTCTCTAGCATTTAGTGTTTGAGAATTTTTTGATGATGGCCATTCTGACCAGTGTGAGGGGATATCTCATTGTACTTTGGATTTGCATTTCTCTAATAATGAGCAATGTTGAGCATCTTTTCATGTGTTTATTAACTGTCTGTGTGTATTCAGAGAAATGTCTGTTTAGGTCTTTTTCCCAATTTTGATTAGGCTGTTTGTTTTTCTGGTATTGAGTTGTATGAGCTGCTTGTATGTTTGGAGATTAATCCTTTGTGAATTTTTCATTTCCTATTATTTTCTCAGACTATGAGAGTTGTCTTTTCATCTTGTTTATCATTTCCTTTGCTGTGCAAAAGCTTTTAAGTTTAATTAGTTTCTATTTGTTTATTTTTGTTTTTATTTCCATTACTTTAGGAGGTGGATCATAGAGGATCTTGCTGTGATTTATGTCACAAAATGTTTACCCTATGTTTTCCCCTAAGAGTTGTATAGTTTCTGGTCTTGCATTTAGGCCATTAATCCATTTTGAGTTTATCTTTGTGTATGGCATTAGGAAGTGTTCTAATTTATTCTTTTACACATAGCTGTTCACCCAGCAGCACTTATTGAAGAGACTATCTTTGCCCCATTTTATATTCTTACTCCTTTATTAAAAAGGGTACCCATAGTTGCATGGGGTTTTCTCTGGGTATTCTATCTTGTCCCATTAGCCAGTATTTCTCGTTTTGTGACAGTGCCATGCTATCTTGATGAGTGTAGCTTTGTATTATAGTCTGGATTGCTTTGGCTATTCAGGGTCTTCTGTGTTTCCATATGAATTGTGAGTTTTTTTTGTTCTAGTTCTGTGAAAAATGCCAATAGTAATTTGATAGGGATCACAATGAATCTGGAGATTTCATTTGGTTGTATAGTCGTTTTCACAATATTGGTTTTTCCAACTAAGGAACATGGACTGTCTCTCCATCTGTTTATGTTCTGTTTGATTTCTTTCATCAGTATCTTATAACTTTCTGTATACAGATAAAGAGGTTTAAATAGCAACCCCTCCCCAGAAAAAAAAAACAGGAAATGAAAGCAAGACAAATGGTAAAAGCAATGTCAACAAACAGAAACAAAAACAACAGAACTTACACACACAAACACATACGCACACACATACATACATACATATACTCAAAAAGAACCAAAATACAGCAAAGAAAACAGCACAGGAGTGTGACCCCAGAAACAATGAAACTGAAAATAAAACTAACTAATTAAAAACAAAACTATCTAAAACACAAAATAGAAAATAAAACCAGAGTGCCAGCTGGAGAATAAGGCAAAAAACCAAGCAAACAAAAATGTTAAAATATGTATATAAAAGCAAAGTTAAATAGAAGTATGTAAATAAAAATCCATATGTATTCAAGAAAAACAAGAAGAAAGCAGAACCAAAAAGAAAACAAAACAACAACAAAAAAAACCACAAAACAGCAAAAAGGAAAAGTGAAAGTAGAAATATATGGAAGAAACTAAAAGTATGATAAAAAAAATCTCATGTGCCTAAATAGAAATAATAACAACAACCACAACAACAATGAAATATGAAGAGAAACAAAATACTAAAAGGAAAGATAAAAAACATAAAAATAGATTCTCAGCTGTCAGCATTCTTGCCCCTGCGGTGAACCATGGCCCACCTCGGCCTCCCTGGGAGGTTCTCCAGTGGTGGGAAGGGCTGCTCTCTGGACCAGCTGTGGGGACAGCTCACACTGTGATTTGGCCTTACTGCCATGCGTGCTTGCCTCCATGTAGACAGCTGCCAGAGCTCGAGCATTTTCTTCTGTGGGAACACTCACTGTCCTTTTATATATTCCATAGACACAGAGTCTGCCTAGTTGAGCGTGTGGATTTATTCTGAAGCTTTGTGTAGCTGTTGCAAAAGTTTTCCATCATCTTCCTTAGTCTCTCTGCCCCTGGAGCTCAATTGCAATTTTATCCCTACCTAGGCTTGTGTGCCATTCACAAGAGTCTGCTCCTGAGGCTGCCTTGAGTACTTTGGACTGCCCTAGTGAGGATGGGGCATGGAGGCGATATGGCTTGTTGGATCATAGAGTCCCTTGCAGTGCCAGTTCTGTAGGAAAGCTGGTGGCCACAGGCACAGATATGGTTTTATTGGGAGTCTTTTCTAGCCTCTAGCTGCCGGAGTTCAAAGGGCCTCCCTGGCTGATCGTTCCTTATTGCTTGGTGCATCAGGTGTTCAGACAGCAGCCTTCACTGGAGTCCTTCTCTATTGCTCGACTGGCTGCCAGTGCTGATATTGGCAGGGAGAGAGGCTACACTCGTGGCTCCACCCCTTCATGTGACTCAGCAGTAGTACCCTGCCTCCATGGTCACCCAGTTTTCCTCCAAAGGCATTTCTTGCTGTGAATTCCACCCCACTTTCCCTCAGGCCATCTCCTCACAGTCAACTGCAGTCCATGACCCTGGATTGCTCTCTGATCCCCATGGTCCAGCTCCCAGCCACCCTGCTCACTGGTAGGACACTCGTCCTGTTCTGGGGTAGCTCGGGCTGAGGCACAGATTATCCGTGTGGTTCTCACTCCATTCAGGCTATTACAGATCACCTGCTTCACCGCAGACAGCCTCAAATGCTCCCCTTATGTTGCATCTGATTTCTTTGAATGTGGGAATTTCTCCCCTGCTTTCAGCTCCTCCACCCCTAGCTGCAGGTCCATTCCCGCTTGCTCTCCTCTTCCTTCTCCCTTCTTTCTTTCAGTTTACCCAGTTATGTGTGGGTCCATGTAATTCTTTCTGGTCAGTGACTCCTATTTGTCTTCAGCCAGTGTTCAGTGTTGGATCTGTAGATGTATTCCTGATGCATCAGTGGAGAGAGATGCATTCCACATCTCCGTGCTCCTCCCCCATCTTGCTAGGTATTCCCGTCATTTTTAATATTTGTCATAAATACTATATGTGTATCATTATTTAAATTGTGTATCTCAGTGTATATCTGAGTGCTTTTGATTCCTCTTTTTAAGGAAGAGTATTTGCTTGGTGGATTCAATCTTTTTTTTTTTTTTCCTTTTTGACAGCTCGACTTAGTTTTGATCACTAGAAATACAATGTTAATCACATATGTATTTCAGATTTTCTAGTCGCAGCATTATCAAGTGTCAGTGTAAAAAAAAATAGTTACAGTTTAGAAGTTGGGAGTTATGTTTTACTTGGTGGGAATTTTTAGGACTTCAAGCCTGAGAAACATCATCTCAAGTAACCCTGAGATAACTACTTCAAGAAGGTGGAGGGAGAGCAGTAAGTTTATATAGAAGCTTATGACAAGGGGCAGATAGTTTGAACATCAAGAGATTATTGTTAATTAAGGAAAACCAGACATCTCAAGGAACTTAGCACTTTTCTGTTTGGGAAGATGCAAGAGTCTAGGCTTACTGAAATCTTTCCTTTCATATGCATCTCAGCAGTCTGGGCCCAGTGCTCACCATGGGAGTTGGCTGATGGCTGCCAGATAGCAGGTATTGTTCTTCCTGGGCTCAGAAACTCACATTTGGAGGATGGCTGTGACATCCTTGTTTATTGATACAGCAGGAAATAACTCCCTTGCACAGAAGTAAAACTAAACCAATGAAACTGATGTACATATTAATTTTCTAGTGTCTGCATTAACAAGTAAAACTCAACCAGTGAAATTGATGTAATAATATATTTAATTTTATATATGCAAAATGTTTTTAATTATGCAATCAATATCAACTTCTTACAGAGAAAATTTTAAATTTTTATACTAAGTCTTTGAAATCTGATACATATTTCATGTTTATGGTACATCTCAACTGACACTGGCTACAGTTCAAGTGCCCTATAGCAACATCTGGTTGTCAGTTGTCATTCTGGATAGCACTCTGTAGAGTGTAATAAAATTATTGACCTGAAACAAATAAGCTGCCAAATATTCCTCGACCAAAGAAGGCTTTATCTATGATTAGTAGAGATTCTCAATTCAGAGGCTGTGACCAGGACAAGGCATGTGCAAGTCCCTGCAGGCAAGTGAAGGTGCTGATTTATAGAGAAAAGGGAGTTAAGAGGGCCATAACGAAGAGTCTGTGGCTTTTGATCATCTGAGTCCTTTCCCAGAAGGAAGAGGAAGTTTCTTCTGCTTTGCATTTGTGTGCATGCTCAGTTGCCTCATTCATGTCCAACTCTGCAACCCCAAGGGCTGTCGTCCGCCAGGTTCCTCTCTCCATGAGATTCTCCTGGCAAGAATACTGGAGTGGGTTGCTAGTTCCTCCTCCAGGGGACCTTCCTGACCAAGAGATCCAACCCGCATCTCCTACAACTCCTGCATTGGCAGGCAGGTTCTTTATCACTGAGCCACCTCACCTCTGAAGCTCTTATATTGTTGGGGCTCTTCTATTGTTGCAGGGTGGGAGAGCTCCCCCTGTTGTTCTCCTTGCTATATTTATTTGAGGTTTCTGGTTTTGTGAAGTTCATATACAGTGATATAACTAACTTTACGTCAGTTGGCTTATTCTTAAATCAGTTTAATTTTTATGCATTTGATACAAGTTGAGAGTTTTCCCCTTATAAAGTAGAGAAAAACTGGTCAGACATATGTATTATTTTATCAGTAAGTTTAACCATAGGAAGCGAATAGAGTAAGTAATTTGATGTTTCAATCCAGAGAGTATTTCAGTCAAAAATTGAAGTGAAAAATGTGTGATAGTGTTCCATGCTTATATTGTTATATTTGCTAAGGTACATTATATAATTGAAGTGTTAATAATATTCACTGATTGTTCTATATAGCATCAGACTTTACTTTCACCATGAGACACAACCACACCTGAACATCATTTCCTCTTTGGCCCAGCCTCTTCATTCTTTCTGGAGGTACTATCCTGCTCTTCCCCAGTAGCATATTGGACACCTACTAACCAGGGGAGCTCATCTTCCACTATCATAACTTTTACCTTTTCATAGTGTTCATAGGGTTCTTGAGGAAAGAATACTGGAATGATTTCCAGTTCCCTTCACCAGTGGACCACATTTTGTCAAAACTCTACACTATGACCCATCTGTCTTGAGTGATCCTGCAGGGCATGGCTCATAGTTACATTGATTTGCACAAGGCAGTGATCCATGAGATCATTTTGGTTACTTTCCTGTGATTGTGGTTTTCATTCTGAAGGCTATGGGATTGTAGTTCTTGCTTCTTCTGGAGATGACAAAGTAGAAGGACATGGACTCTTCTCCTTCCTGTGAGTGTTTGGAGGTCTCCTGCAGGGGCATGTATCAGCAATGTCTTGCAGCAGGGACAAGGGGACTGACAGCTGCAGTCCTGGGAGGTGCGTGTTGGCATAAGTCTCTTTAAAGATTGCTTTTAGACCTACCATAAAGCCTATAGACTCTAATATTGTGTAGGAACCTGGAAGGTTAGGTCCAGGAATCAAGGTAAATTGGACGTGGTCAAGCAGGAGATGGGAGGAGTGAACATCAACATCTTAGGAAGCAGTGAACTAAAATAGAAGGGGATGGGAAAATTTAATTAATTTGACCATTTTATCAACTACTGTAAGAATCCTTTAGAAGAAATGGAGTATCCCTCAGAGTCAACAAAAGAATCAAAAATGTGGTACTTGGGTGCAGTCTCAAAAACTACAGAATGATCTAGGTTCAATTCCAATGCAAGCCATTCAACATCAGAGTAATCCAAGTCTGTGCCCCAATCACTAACACCGAAGAAGCTGAAGTCAGACAGTTCTATGAAGACCTACAAGACCTTCTAGAACTTAAAAAAAAAAAAAAATGTCCTTTTCATCATAGGGGATTGGAATGCAGAAGTAGGAAGTCAAGAGAACCTGGAGTAACAGGCAAGGTTGATTTTGGAGTGCAAAATGAAGCAGAACAAAGGCTAACAAGTTTTGACAAGAGAACATACTGGACATAGCAAACATGCTCTTCCAAAAACACAAGAGATGACTCTACACATGGACATCATGAGATGGGTAGTACTGAAATCAGATTGATTATATCCTATGCAGCTGAAGATAGAGAAAGGAAAATACAGTCAGTAAAATCAAGACCTGGAGCTGACCGTTGCTCAGATCATGAGCTCCTTATTGCAAACTTCAGGCTTTCTTGAATAAAGTAGGTAAAACCACTAGGCCATTCGGATGTGACCTAAATAAAATCACTTATGATTATACAGTAGAGATGATGAATAGATTCAAGGTATTAGATCTGATGGAAAGGATTCCTGAAGAACTATGGATAGATGTTTGTAATATTCTACAGGAGGCTGTGATCAAAAGCATCCTAAAGAAAAAGAAATACAAGAAGGCAAAGTGGTTAACAGAGGAGGCCTTACTAATAGCTAGAAAAGAAGTAAAAGGCAAAGAGAAAGGGAAAGATATTCCCAACTGAACGCAGAGTTATGAAGAATAGAAAGGAGAGATAAGAAAGCCTTCTTATATGAATGATACAAAGAAATAGAGAAAAACAACAGAAAGGGCAAGACTAGAGTTCTCTTCAAGAAAATTGGTGATACCAAGGGAACATTTCATGCAAAGATGGCCAAAATAAAGAACAGAAACAAAGACTCACCAGAAGCAGAAGAGATTAAGAAGAGATGGCAAGAATACACATAAGAACTAGAGAAAAAAAAAAAAAAAGGCCTTAGTGGTCTGGATAACCACTCTGGTATGATCACTCACTTAGAGCCAGATATACTGGAATGTGAACTATAGTGGGCATTCAGTTCAGTTCAGTCACTCAGTCATGTCCAACTCTTTGTGACACCATGACTGCACCATGGCAGGCTTCCCTGTCCATCACCAACTCCCAGAGCCTACTCAAGCTCATGTCCATCACGTTGGTGATGCCATCCAACCATCTCATCCTCTGTTGTCCCCTTCTCCTCCTGCCTTCAATCTTTCCCAGCATCGGGGTCTTTTCTAATGAGTAAGTTCTTAGCATCAGGTGGCCAAAGTATTGGAGTTTCTGCTTCAGCATCATTCCTTCCAATGAATATTCAGGACTGATTTCCTTTAGGATTGACAGGTTGGATCTATTTGCAGTCCAAGTCTCACTCAAGAGTCTTTGCCAACACCACAGTTCAAAAGCATCAAGCCTTCGGCACTCAGCTTTCTTTATAGTCCAACTCTCACATCCATACATGACTACTGGAAAAACCATAGCCTTGACTAGACAGACCTTTGTTGGCAAAGTAATGCTCTGCTTTTTAATATGCTGTCTATGTTGGTCATAGCTTTTCTTCCAAGGAGCAAGCATCTTTTAATTTCATGGCTGCAGTCACCATCTGCCATGATTTTGGAGCCCCCCAAAATAACGTCTCTCACTGTTTCCATTGTTTCACCATCTATTTGCAATGACGTGATGGGACCGGATGCCATGATCTTAGTTTTGTGAATGTTGAGTTTTAAGTAGTGGGCATTATGAAGCATTACTATGAACAAAGCTAGTGGAAATGATGGAATTCCAGTAGAGCTATTTCAAATCCTAAAATATGATGCTGTTAAAGTGTTCCACTCAATATGCCAGCAAATTTGGAAAACTCAACAATGGCCACTGAACTGGGAAGTGTTAGTTTTCATTCCATTCGAAAAGAAATGCAATACCAAAGAATGTTCAAACTATACAGTACAGTTGTGTTCATTTCAATGCTAGGAAGGTAATACTCAAAAATTTTCAAGCTGAACTTCAACAGTATGTTAACTGAAAACTTCCAGATGTACAAACTGAATTTACTAAGGACAGCAGAAACAGAGATCAAATTGTCAACATCCATGGGATCATAGAAAAAGAAAGGGATTCCCAGAAAAGCATCAACATCTGCTTCACTGGTGCTATAGCCTTTGACTGCATGGGTCAAAATAAAGTGTGGAAAATTTTTAAAGAGATGAAAATACCAGACCAGCTTCCTGAAAAACCTGTATGCAGGTCAAGACAGCTAAAACCAAGCATGGAACAATGGACTGGTTCATAATTGGCAAAGGAGTAAGACAAGGCTGTATACTGTCACCATGTTTATTGAACTTGATGCAGAGTACATCATGAGAAGTGTCGGTCTGGATCAAGCACAAGCTGAAATCAAGACTGCTTGGTAGAAATATCAACAACCTCAGATATATAGATGATACCACTCTAATGACAGAAAGTGAAGAGGAACTAAAGAGCCTCTTGTGAAGGTGAAAGATCAGAGTGAAAATCCTGGCTTAAAACACATCAAAAACTAAGTTAATAGCATCCAGACCCATCACTTCTTGGCAAATAAATGGGGGGAAAGTGGCAGATTTCGTTATCTTGTGCTCCAAAATCACTGTGGATAGTGATGGCAGCCATGAAATTAAAATACACTTGCTCCTTGGAAGAAGAACTATGACACACTTAGACTGTGTATTAAAAATCAGAGACCTCACTTTGTCAACAAAGATCCTATTGTCAAAGCTTTTCCAGTAGTCATGGACAGATGTAAGAGTTGGACCATAAAGTAGGCTGAGCACTGAAGAAGTGATGCTTTCCAATTGTGATGCTGGAAAAGACTCCTGAAAATCCCTTTGACAGCAAGGAGATCAAACACGTCCATCCTGAAGGAAATCAACCCTGAATATTCATTGGAAGGACTGAGTCTGAGGCTGAAGATCCAATACTTTAGCTACCTGATGTGAAGAGCTGACTGGCTGGAAAAGACTGAGGGCAGGAGGTAAGGGAATGACAAAAGATGAGATGGTTGGATAGCATCACTGACTCAGTGGGTATGAATTTGAGCAATCTCTGGAGATGGTAAAGGACAGGGAAGCCTGACATGCTGCAGTCCATGGGATTGCAAAGAGTCAGACACAACTTGATGACTGATTAACAGCAACAATAATATTCACTGATTAGGAACTTCAGAAATTTGTGTGATCTTTAATTTAGAAATCTGATGCTGTGTTTGTCTGAAGACATATACTTGAAATTAATTCTGTAGCAAATATCTTGTACATCTATGAGGCATACAAAAATGTGATAATGCTGTTGAGCAAGCAGCCACCTGACATTAAAATGGGCATCCTGAGCTCCTTAAAATAAAAGAATTATAGTCATGTATACTGTTTTTTAAAGTGTGAACACATTAACAATGACCTGTGAATGAAGAGACATTGCATCACCTTGGTATGAATGATTATTTTAAGTGTACTTATGTACTTAATTTCAACAAGTTATACCATTTTTCTAAAATCATTCCCATAATTCCTACCATATCTTCAAGTCATGTGAGGGAAGAATATTTACGCCTCATTTTAACAATTGAAAAGCTGAAACGCTGAGAAACTGACTTGTCTAGGTTGCAGAGCAATCAGTGGTAGAATCCTTAAAATGATTCAAATTCTTCCAGTTGCTTCAGCTGAGTTAGTAGCTTAACTTAAAATTCAGGGTGTGTTAATGGAACAGCTCTGCCTTAAAACCATGTGGTTAAAATGTAGGACTGATTGTAAAAGGCCCACTGAGTAATTTGCTGTCTCCCAGAAAATGATTTGATGAAACAGCTGAATTTGTGAACTTCCAGTCATAAAATCCTGGCTTGTAGTGTCCTTTGAACAGAGAGCAAAAATTTCATTTTTATTACTGTGCATTTTATCAAATGTAGTCATTTTAAAAAGTTATAATGCTTATAAATAAATAAATCTGTAAAATGCTATCCAAATGCTATCATTCTCTTGTATGTCACTTTTGAAAATAATATTTGTCAAATGTAGTTGATGTTTTGTATTCATAATTATAGGTCATCATGGTATGAAATAACAGTGATTCCCGGTTCAGTGCTTCACTCAAGAATTTTAAGTTTTCTGAGTCATTATAACCCAATAAGTTTCCTGAGTCATTATGACTCATTTACAAGGAGCCTTTTATATATACCTTTATATTTTTCTGATTTATTTTAATCTCCTCACATATTCTGATTAGTCTTTTTCTAGCAATAGCTCTCCATTTGCCTGTAATTAATCTTTAGTGCCCTAAACACATATTTAATAATGGGATCAGTATCTTTTCTTATTCCATTACTTATCATTTATTTGAAACTTTTAAAAATGCTAATTGTTTTTATTTATTTATGATCCAGTTAATTATATTAATTTTAGAATAAACTATTATTGTGTGCCAAACAGCTTACCATGTGATTGATTTAACAAAACACTCCAGTCTTTATACAACAATATTTTAATTTTTCATATTTTCATATTCTTTCACTCACTTTGATTTTATATTCTCTCGGATGTGTATTTCAAGGGAAAACTGTTTTTTTTTTTAATTTTCAATAAGATTTTAAAGAAAATTATTTAAACATTTCACATTGGTGCTTAACTAAAAGGTATATGCAAGATAGATTTTGGGAAATATGATTCTAATAAAGACTGGTTCCAAATCAGGAAAGGAGTACATCAAGACTGTATGTTGTCACCCTGCTTATTTAACTTATATGCAGAGTACGTCATGAGAAATGCCAGGATGGATGAATCACAAGCTGGAATCAAGATTGCCAGGAGATGAATCACAAGCTGGAATCAAGATTGCCAGGAGAAATATCAATAACCTCAGATATGCAGATGACACCACCCTTACAGCAGAAAGCAAAGAACTAAAGAGCCTCTTGATGAAAGTGAAAGAGGAGAGTGAAAAAGCTGGCTTAAAACTCAGCATTCAAAAAACAAAGATCATGGCATCCAATCCCATCACTTCATGGCAAATAGACTGCAAAACAATGGAAACAGTGAGAAACTTTATTTTCTTGGGCTCCAAAATCACTGTGGATGGATTTGCAGCCATGAAATTAAAAAACACTTCCTCCTTGGATGAAAAGCTATGGCCAACCTAGACAGCATATTAAAAAGCAGAGACATTATTTTGCCAACAAAGGTCCATCTAGTTAAGGCTATGATTTTTCCAGTAGTTATGTATGGATGTGAGAGTTGGACTATAAATAAAGCTGAGCCCTGAAGAATTTATGCTTTTGAACTGTGGTGTTGAAGACTCTTGAGAATCCCCTGGACTGCAAGGAGATCCAAACAGTCAATCTTAAAGGAAATCAGTCCTGAATTGTCATTGGAAGCACTAATGCTGAAGCTGAAACTCCAATGCTTTGGCCACCTGAATCGAAGAGCTGATTCATTTGAAAAGTCCCTGATGCTGGGAAAGATTCAAGGCTGGAGGAGAAGGGGACAACAGAGGATGAGATGGTTAGATGGCATCACCAACTCAATGGATATGAGTTGAGCAAGTTCTGGGCATTGGTGATGGACAGGAAGGCCTGGCATGCTGCAGCCCATGGAGTTGCAAAGTTGGACACGACTGAGCAACTGAACTGAATTGAGCATTGAAAAATTGATGCTTTCAAACTGTGGTGCTGGAAAAGAGTCATGCGAGCCCATTGGACAGCAAGGCAACTGAACCAGTAAATCCTAAAGGAAATCAACCCTGAATATTCATTGGAAGGACTGAGTGAAGCTAAAGTTCCAATACTTTGGCCACCTGATGCAAAGAGCCAGCTCATTGGAAAAGATCCTGATGCTGTGAAAGACTGAAGGCAGGAGAAGGGGACAACAGAAGATGAGATGGTTGGATGGCATCACCAACTCAGTGGAATTGAGTTTGAACAAGCTCCAAGAGATGGGGAAGGACAGGGAAGCCTCCAATTGATACCACTGCCATAATGGTTCATAGTGTTTCTGGCACATTTTTTAGGTGCCACATGTTTGCATTTTTCCATCTTCTTTCCTTCCTGCCTTCCTCCCTCCCTGCCTTCCTTCCTCCCTCCTCTCTCTTGCTCCCTTTCTCCCTCTTCCTAGCTTCCTCCCTTCTTTCTGTCTTCCTTCCTTTCTTTCTTTCATGGTTGATTTCTAACCTCATTCTTTTGTGACTAGAAAAGATACTTGATATTATTATTATTGTCTTAAGTTTACTGAGATTTGTTTTGTGGTCTAGCATGTGATCTATGCTGAAGAACATTCCATGAGCTCTTGAAAAGAGCATATATTCTACTGCATTTATATGTAATGTTCAATTTGTATCTATTAGTCCATCTGCTCTAAAGTTCAGGGTATTCTCATAGTTTTTCTGCATCTGTCTGTCAATACAAGTGGAATGTAAATTCCTTTATTATTGTGTTACTCTCAACTGCTCCCATTATTTTTTTTTTCCAAACTTTATTTAGATATAATTTACATACAACATTGTGTATGTTTAAGGTGCACAACGTGATGATTTTTTTAATTAATTTATTTATTTTAATTGGAGGTTAATTTTTGTAAATATTTGCTTTATCTATTAGGAACTTGTCAACTGGGAGAATGTGTATTTACAATTGCTATATCTTCTTGTTGGATCAGCCCCTAAAATTATGTAATGTGCTTCTTTGTCTCATTTTATAATTTTGTTTTATTTTATTTTTTTATATATCTTTTGTTTGATATATGTATTGATACCCTAGCCTTTTTTGTGTGTCTTGTTTTTCTTCACGTAAAATACCACTTTCCATCCTATCAACTTTCAGATTGTCTCTTTAAATCTGAAATGAGTCTCTTGCAGGCCACATAACATATGAGTCTTGTAATTTAATTCATTGATCCACTCTATATCTTTTTAATTGAAGTTAGTTATCAGTTTGCATCTTTTTTGAGGTATAGTTGTTGTACAATATTATATAAGTTACAGATGTACAACAGAATAATTCATGATTTTTAAAGGTTATATTCTATTTACAGTTATAAAATACTGACTATACTTACTGTGTTGTAGACTATATCCTTTTAGCTTATTGATTTTATATGTCATTGTTTCTACCTCATAGTTCACTGCCTCTGTGCTGACCTCCCCCACTGATAACCACTAGTTTGATCTCTGGATCTGTGAGTCTGTTTCCTTTTTGTTGAATTCCCTACTTATTTTTTAAGATTCTACACATAAGTGATATCATACATTATTTGTCTTTCTTTGTCTGATTTATTTCACTTAGCATAATGCACTCTGAGTCCATCTATGTTGTCACAAATGGCAACATTTCATTGTTTTTTGTGGCTGTGCAGTATTGCATTATAGATAGATGTTACATTTTTTATCCATTCATCTATAGAAAGACACTCAGCTTGCTTCCATATCTTGGGAATTGTAAATAATACTGCTATGAACATTGGAGCTCATACATCTTTTCACATTAGCGATTTTGTTTTTTGTTATATATGCATGAGTGGAATTGCTGAATGATATAATAGTTCTATTTTTCCTTTTTGAGAACACCATACTATTTTTCACATGGTGTGCACCAGCTTACATTCTCACCAACAGTACAAGAGGATTCCTTTTTCTCAACATCGAACCACCAACATTTGTTATTTGTGCTCTTTTTCATGATACCCATTTTGACAGATGTGAAGTGGTATCTAACTCTGGTTTTAATTTGCATTTCTCTAATGAATAATGATATTGAGCATCTTTTCATGTACTTGTTGGCAATCTGTCTATATTCTTCAGAAAAAAATGTCTGTATAGTTCTTTGGTCCATTTTTTAATTGGTTGAGTCTTTTTGATGTTGATTTATATGAGCTCTTTATATATTTTGGATGTTAAGCCCTTATGTTAGAAAATATTTTCTCTAATATTTTGTCTTTTCATTTTGTCAATGGTTTTCTTTGCAAAATTTTTTAAGTCTAAGTCCCATTTGTTTATTTTTGCTTTTGTTTCCTTTCCTTTCAGAGACAAATCCAGAAAATATTGCTATGATTTTTGTTAACGGGTGTTCTGTCCATGTTTTCTTCTAGGAGATTTAAGGTTTTTTAGTCTTTCATGTCCTGTTGGTGAGAATGCAAACTAGTACAGCCACTATGGAGAACAGTGTGGAGATTCCTTAATAAACTGGAAATAGAACTGTCATTGACCCAGCAATCCCACTCCTGGGCATTACACACCAAGGAAACCAGATCTGAAAGAGACACGTGTACCCCAATGTTCATTGCAGCATTGTTTATAATAGCCAGGACATGGAAGCAACCTAGATGCCCATCAGCAGACGAATGGGTAAGAAAGCTGTGGTACATATACACCATGGAATATTACTCAGCCATTAAAAAGAATACATTTGAGCCAGTTCTAATGAGATGGATAAAACTGGAGCCCATTATACAGAGTGAAGTAAGCCAGAAAGATAAAGACCATTACAGTATACTAACACATATATATGGAATTTAGAAAGATGGTAACAATAACCCTATATGCAAGGCAGAAAAAGAGACAGATATATAGAACAGACTTTTGGACTCTATGGGAGAAGGCGAGGGTGGGATGATCTGAGAGAACAGCATCAAAACATGTATATTATGAAGTGTGAAACAGATTGCCAGTCCAGGTTGGATGCGTGAGACAAGTGCTCAGGGCTGGTGCACTGGGATGACCCAAAGGGGTGGGATGGAGAGGGAAGTGGGAGCGGGGTTCAGGATGGGGAACACATGTAAATCCATGGCTGATTCATGTCAATGTATGGCAAAACCCACTACAATATTGTAAAGTAATTAGCCTCCAACTAATAAAAATAATTGGGGGGAGAAAAAATAGTTGAATGTTATTCCTCCAAATCTACTCTTCTTTCACAAGATTTCACCAGATTTGCAGTCTTTTGTGTCTCCATACAAATTTTAAAATTACTTGTTCTACTTTGTGAAAAATACCTTTGGATTCACTTTAAATCTTTAGATTGCCTTTGGCATTATTGTCATTTAAACAATATTAATTCTTCCAAATCCTGAATGCAGTAAATCTTTCCATCTGCTGGTGTCATCTTAAGTTAGTTTCTTCAGTGTCTTATAGATTCCAAGTAGGAGTCTTTTGCCTCCTTAAGTATATTTATTCCTCTGTAGTTTATTCTTTCTCATGCCATTGGAAATGAGGTAGTTTCTTTAATTTCTCTTTTCGATAGTTTGTTGTTATTGTATAGAAAAGCAACAAATTTCTTTATATTAACTTTATATCCTGCAATGTTACCAAATTTGTTGCTGCACTCTGTTTTCTGATGGTATTTTACAATTTTTTATGCATAGTATATTATCTGCAAACAGTGAAACATGTACTTTATCATTTGCAATTAGGATTCATGTTATTCATGTTCTTGTCTGATTGCTGTGGCCAGGACTTACAAAACTATGTTGAATAAATGTGGTGACAGTGGGAATCCTTTTGTTTCTGATCAAAGAGGGAATGATTTCACCTTTTCATTGTGGAATATGATGTTAGCTGTGATTTCACCATATATTGCATTTAATATGAACAACTATATGCCAATAAAATGGACA
Source organism: Odocoileus virginianus (assembly GCF_023699985.2). Taxonomy (NCBI): domain Eukaryota; kingdom Metazoa; phylum Chordata; class Mammalia; order Artiodactyla; family Cervidae; genus Odocoileus; species Odocoileus virginianus. The sequence continues at coordinate 38,953,893 of NC_069697.1, forward strand.
ACCTAGAAGAAATAGACAACTTCTTAGAATCTGCTTTCTCCCAATATCGAACCAGGACAAAAGTGGAAAATATAAACAGACCATTGATCCCGACCAGTATGAAATTGGATCAGTAATCAAAACACTCCCAACAAACTAAGTCCAGGACCAGATTACTTCACAGCTGAATTCTAGCAAAAATTTTGAGAAAAATTAACACCTATCCTTCTCAAACTTTTCACAAAATTTCAGTGAATGGAATGCTTCTCAACTCTTCTGTGAGGTCAGTTTCACCCTGATACCAAATTTAGAAAAGATAACACAGAAAAAGAGAAAATAAAGGGCCTATATCAGGGATTAAAATAGGTATACATATCCTCAACAAAATATTAGCAGTCAAATCAAGCAATACATGAAAATGACCATAAAGCATGATTAATAGAATATATCCCATGGATTTTTCAATATCTGCCAAGCAATAAGTGTGGTACACCACATTAAAAAATTGAATAAAAGCCATATCCCTTTCTCAATAGGTGCAGAAAAACTTTTGCCATACTTAACTTCCATTTACAAAACAAACTCTCCAGAAAGTGGATAAAAAGGTATCATACAATGATGAAAACAGATTAATAAATATACCACAGTCTTCATTTGGAAGAATAAATATTGTGAAAATGAATATACTGCTCAAAGCAGATTCAGTGCAATCCCTATCAAATTACCAGTGGCATTCTTCCCAGAGCTAGAACAGCAAAAACAAAAAAGAAATTTGATTTGTTTGGAAACACAGAAGACCCCAAATAACCAAAGCAATCTTGAGAAAGAAAAACAGAACTGAAGAAATCATGCTCATTGACTTCAACCTACACTGCAAAGCAACAATAATCAAGACAGTATAGTATTGGCACAAAAACAGAAATATAGGTTAATGGTACAAGGATAGAAAGCGCAGAGATAAATGAATGCACCTATAGACACCTTATCTTTGACAAAGGAGGCAAGACTATACAATGGAGAAAAGACAGTCTCTTCAGCAAGTGGTGTTGGAAAAGTTGGACAGCCACATGTGAAAGAATGATATTAGAACTTTACCTAAGACCATACACAAGCATAAATTCAAAATGGATGAATTAGCTAAATGTAAGACCAGACACTATAAAACTCTTAGAGGAAAACATAAGAAAAACACTCGTTGACCTAAACCACATCAAGATATCTTTATACCTACCTTTTAGAGTAATGAAATTAAAAACAGAAATAAACAAATGTAACATAATTAAACTTAAAAGGTTTGTACAGGAAAGGAAACCATAAACAAGATGAAAAGACAACCCCAGGATAGGAGAAGATATTTGCAAATGAAGCAATGGACAAAAGATTAAACTTCAAAATACACAAATAGCTTGTGGAACTCAATATCAAAAAACCAAGCAATCCAATCTAAAACTGGAAAGAAGAACTAAATATCTCTCCAGAGAAGATATACAGATGCCAAAGAGGCACATGAAAACATACTCAGGCTCACTAATTATTAGAGAAATGCAAATAAAGTCTACAATGAAGTATCCCCTTACACTGGTGAGAAAGACCATCATCATAAAATCTACAAACAGTAAATGCTGGAGAGAATGTGGAGTAAAGAGTACCTTCTTGTACTGTTGGAAGGATTATAAATTGATATAGCCACTGTGGAGAACAATATGGAGTTCCCTTAAAAAGCTAAAAACTACCATATGACCTGGAAATCCCTCTACTGGACATACACCTGAGAAAAATATAATTCAAAAGGTCACATGCACCCCAGTGTTCATTGAAGCACAATTTACATTACCCAGGACATGGAAACAACCCAAATGTACAATGACAGATGAATGGAATAAAATGTTTGTGTGTGCTCACTCAGTCGTGTCCAGTTCTTTGCAAAACTTATAGAATGTAACCCACCAGGCTCATCTGTCCATGGGATTTTCAGGCAAGAATACTGGAGTTGCCATTTCCTCCACCAGGAGATTTTCCTGACCAGGGAATCAAGCCACATCTGTATCCCCTACATTGTCAGACAGATTCTTTACCACTGAGCCACGTAAGAAGCCCTAAAGATGTGGTACATGTATACAGTGAAATATTAGTCAGCCACCAAAAGGAATGACATAGGGTCCTTTGTAGAGATGTGGAATAAACCTAAAGTTTATCAGGTAGAGTGAGGTAAGTCAGAGAGAGAGAGGAACAAATATTGTATATTAACACATGTATGTGGAATCTAGAAAAATGATACAGATGAACATATTTCTAGGGCAGGAATAGAGATACAGATGTGGAGAATAGAAATGTGGATACAGAAATGAATGGGAAGGCAGAACAAATTGGGAGATTAGGATTTTCATGTATACAGTACCATTTGTATTAATAAAATCGGTAGCTAGTTGGAACCTGCTATAAAGCACAGAAAGCTCAGCTCGGGGTTCTGTGTTGACCTAGATGGGTGGGATGGGGCAAGGGAGGAGGAAGGACTAAGAGCCAGAGATACATGTACACATATAGCTGATTCACTTCATTGTACAGCAGGAACTAACAAAATATTATAAAACATTCAAATACCAATTTAAACAAAGTCAAAGAAAGCAAGCAAGCGAGAGAAAGAGGAAGTGAGGGAAGGACGAGAAAGAGAGAGAGAAAGAAAGGAAAGAAAAAATGGAAGAAAGAAAAAGTAAAATCACTTGTAGTTGTATTCTTACTGTCATTTTGTTCATTGTTCTCTATTTGGTTTTGTTCTTTTTTGTTTCTTTTATTTTGCTATCTTGTGATTTGATGACTGTGTTGTGTTATATTTGGATTCCTGTTTCTTTTTTTGTGTTTGTAATGATAATTTTTTAGTATGTGTATATTCATATGTAAATGATTATTTTTAAATGATAGTTTTAAGTTCAAATGCATTCTAACAACCACATACATTCATTTTACTCTTCCCCCTGCCTTGTTTAAGATCTTGACATCATACTTTATATCATTTTGTTTCATATTTGTCTCTTCAGTGCTTGTTTTGTGTATAGTTGATTTCATTACTTTTGTCTTTTAATCTTCCTAATGATTTTATTAGTGCTTGATCTAACTACCTTTAGTGTATATATACTGTTACCAGTGAAATTTTCCTTTCATAATTTTCATCTTTCTAGTTGTGGTCTTTTATTTTCCATTTAACATTTTTTTTTTGTAAAATCATTTTTGATGTGATAAATTTTTTTAGCTTCAATTGCCTGTAAAATTCTCTCCTTGAAATCTGAATTGATCCTTGCCAGACAGAATATATTTGATTGTTATTTTCTTCCTTTTATCACTTTATATATATCATTCCACTCCCTTCTGGTCTGCCAAGTTTCTGCTCAAGAGTTAATTGATATTTTTATGGAATTCCCTTGTATGCAACTAGCAGCTTTCCTTTTGATATTTCTAAGATTCTCTCCTTATCTTTAATTTTTTCTCATTAAAAAAATCATTTTGTATTGGTGTAGTGTTGATTAACAATGTTGTGTTAGTTTCAGTTGTATAGTAAAGTCACTATACATATACATGTATCTATTCTTTTTCAAATTCTTTTCCTATTTTATTACAGAATATCCCACAGAGTTCCCTATTACCTATTTTAAATATAGCAGTGTGTACTCGTCAATCCCAAACTCCCTATCTTTCTTTCTCTCCCTGACACCCTTCTCTTCTGGTAACCATATGTTCTTTCTCTAAGTCTGTGTTTCTGTTTTTTAAATAAGTTCCTTTTTAGGGCCATCTGTGACAGTACAGTGATTAAGGATTTGCTTTCCTATGCAGCAAGTACAGACTAGATCTCTGATTGAGGAATTAGGATTCCACATGTAACATGATTTGGCTGAAAAAAAAAAAGTATAGTAAATAAGTTTATTTGTATCTTTTTTTTTTTTCAGATTCCACATATAAGAGATATCATATGATATTTGTCTTTCTGTCTGACCTAGTTTGCTTAGTATGATAATCTCAAGGTTCATACCTATTGCTGCAGATGGCATTATTTCATTCTTTTTAATGGCTGAGTAATATTTTATTGTATTTATGTACCACATCTTCTTTATCCATTCATCTGTCTATGAACATTTAGATTGTTTCTATGTCTTGGCTATTGTAAACAGCACTTCAATGAACATTGGTGTGCATGTACCTTTAAAACCATGTTTTTTTGCTGGATATATGCCCAGCAGTGGAATTGCTAAATCACATGGTAGCTTTATTTCTATTTTTTGAGGAACCTGTATATTGTTCTCCATTGTAGCTGTACCTATTTATATCCCCAGCAACAATGTAAGATGGTTCCCTTTTCTTCATACCCACTCGGCCATTTGTTGTTGGTAGATTTTTTGATGATGGCCATTCTGACCAGTGTGAGGTAATATCTCATTGTAGATTTTCACTTCTCTAACAATTAGTGATTTCAAACATCTTCTTATATGCCTCTTAGCTATTGATGTCTTCTTTGGATAAATGTCTATTTAATTCTTCTGCCCGTTTTTTTTTGTTGTTGTTGTTGTTCTTTTTGGTTTTGTTTTATATTGACCTGCATGAACTGTATTTGTAAATTTTGGAGACTGATCCTTTGTCATTTACTTCATTTGCAAATATTTTCTCCCATACTAAGGCCTATCTTTTCATTTTCTCTATGGTTTTCTTAGCTGTGGAAAAACTTCTGAGTTTAATTATTTGCTTATTTTTGTTTCTAGTCTCATTACTGTAGGGGATGGATCCAAAAAGGTATTGCTATGATTTATATCAAAGAGTGTTCTATGTATGTTTTCCTCTTAACAGTTTCATAATATCCGATTTTATACATTTAGATCCTTAATCCATTTTGAGTGTATTTTTGTGTATGATATTGTGGTATGTTCTAGTTTCTTCTTTTTTACCTGTAGCTATATAGTTTTCCCTGGTGGCTTAGAGGGTAAAGTGCCTGCCCGCAATGCGGGAGACCCGGGTTCGATTCCTGGGTCGGGAAGATCCCCTGGAGAAGGAAATGGCAAGCCACTCCAGTACCCTTGCCTAGAAAATCCCATGAACGGAGGAGCCTGGTAGGCTACCGTCCATGGGGTCGTGAAGAGTTGGACACGACTGAGCAACTTCACTTTCACATATAGTTTTTCCAACATCACTGGTTGAAGAGAATTTCCTTCATTGTATAGCTTTGCCTTCTTTCTCATAGAATAATTCACCATAGGTGACTGAGTTTATTTCTGGGCTTTGTATCCTGTTCCATTAATATATATATTCTGTTTTTGTGCCATAGTGTTTTCATGACTGTAGCTTTATAATATATAGAGTGAAGTCATGGAACCTGATTCCTTCAACGCCGCTTTTCAAGATTGATTTTGCTATCCAAAATCTTTCGTGTATCCATACAAATTTTAAGATTTTTTTGTTCTCAGTTCAGTTCAGTCACTCAGTCATGTCCCACACTTTGCGACCCCATGAATCGCAGCACACCAGGCCTCCCTGTCCATCACCAACTCCCGGAGTTTACTCAAACTCATGTCCATCGAGTCGATGATGCCATCCAGCCATTTCATCCTTTGTCATCCCCTTCTCCTCCTGCCACCAATCCCTCCCAGCATCAGGGTCTTTTCCAATTAGTCAACTCTTCCCATGAGGTGGCCAGAGTACTGGAGTTTCAGCTTCAGCATCAGTCCTTCCAATGAACACCCAGGACTGATCTCCTTTAGGATGGACTGGTTGGAGCTCCTTGCTGTCCAAGGCAAACACTATTCTTCTTTAGTTCCATGGATAGTTCTTTGCTTTCCACTAAGAAATTCACAGATTTTTAGGATAGGTTCCAAGGACAAGGTTCCTACTGTGCTTATTGCTAAAGAAGAAGGGCTTCTATAAATGGCTAATATATGTGAGCATAAGTACACTTGGTACTTTTTATGCTGCTCAATATCTTAGACCTGTATCTCTTGAAAACCCAAATATTCTGATATTTTGCTTCATAGTCTTCTGGAGCCTTATATGGTTAAAAATATATTAACTTATTCAAGCATCTAGCCAAAGAATTTTTATGAGATATGTCATTTCCATATTTGAATATTTTGAAGATATTTACACTGTTAAAACCATTATCATAGAATGACACTGCTCCAAACATATAAAGAATTATTAAAGTCTCCTAAAATAGCTAGTTTGTTTCTCTGTAAGTCGTGTAAGAAAATAATATAGATATAAAAATAAGTACATGACTTTCTGAAGCTGAAACTCTTTCAAATGTGCAAGTTCTGAGCTGCCATATGAGATGGCAGTAAATTCTTGTCAGTTTGAAGTGTGAGATTTCATCAAACTGGGATGATAATTTTTAAAATTTATAACATGTACATTGTTTTTTGCTGACAATGCCTGACCTACACAGCACAAAATAAAAGTAAATTTTGTAAATTTCTTGGTTTTATTTGAGGTAAATATTCTAGGCAATTTGGATTACTACTTTCAGATTTGAGTTATCTGAATTATATATACATATTTATTAAAAACTGCATCAATAATTCATAGTTTTCTACTGATTAAACACTTTTTTTGGCTTATGTCTGTTAAATGTATGTGTGTGTGTGTATATATATATATATATATATATATAGTATTTATATCTTTTAAAAATTCTGTCTGTATTAGAAATGGATCAAGGAACAGGTGTGAATCAGACTGATAAAATTAGCCTATTTCTCCTGTAAATTGTTAACATTTGAGAGTAATTATATCACTTTCTTTCTTGGAGGCTCAGAAATGTAATCTACAGAGGGGAAAAGAAAATGTAAACTTTTTGAAATTACTTAAAATTTCAGTAAAAATAGAGATAAATGATAACTTCTACATTGAAAACATTCATTTATATGTTATATATGATAATTTCTACCAGTAAAAGCAAACCAGGGGAAAAAAATTAGTTTTTCAGAATGTGCTTACAATCTCTGTTTACTGGGGAAGTAAAGAACCATGATAGTTCTATAAATTTAAATTTAGACCAACTTATAGTTGAATAATATTTAAAAGCATATTTCTGGACTTTTTAAAGGAAACTAACTTTTCTGTCAGGACTTAAGGAAATTACAAGGATAAAAAAGACTTGATTTTATTGAAATTTTAAGACTAAAGGAAAGGTAGTGTTATGGCATGAATAAAAACATTCCTAAATGCTGAAAAGTTACATTAAAGTCAAAAGTTTTGTCTGGAAGAAAAGTAAAGAAATAAAAGCAAAATCAAGGGCAACTGGTACATTATTAGCTGGACTTTTGTGATGATCATGGGAAATCAAAATTCTCATGATACACTTTACCTACATTATGGAATTAATGCCTTGACTTCAGTCATCTCTGGAAAGAATAACACTGCTGCTCTTCTCCTACAGTAAAAATAATATAAATTATTCTTAAATATAGCTATTGAGAAATTGTGGTGCACTTTTGCTTAATTAACAAGGAAACTTATTAAAGAAAAAAGAAGGAAACTTATCCCCCATTTAGACAGCAAACATGTTTCCAGTCTGGATCTGTCTTATGCTTCATCTTATCATCTAATACATCTCAACATCTACTACATGGTAGATACATAGTAGATGCTTAATAAATATTTCCTGAGGAAATTTTAAAAAAAAAACACTCTTAAAAATGTGTACCTCAATAGCTGAAGATATAAATAGAGATCTTATAACACTGGCTTCCAAATATCAATTCATAAGCCTGTTACATCTTCAGATATTATTTTGATTAAAGCTTCTTTAAGACATAGGTATCTAGAGTCATATTACTTAAAAATCAGAAAAAAATGTTTTTAATAATGACTATATAGGAATTATATGCCTTTCACAGAAAAAATTCAAATGAATTATCTAGGTTTATTTTCAGAACAGTAAATAGGCATTGCTTCCAATTTTTAGATGAATACATAAAGTTCCCAAAGTGACTTACTCAAGACAACATGATGATAGAGAAAAGAATAATATAGATTCAGTATGTATTTGCTGTTTGTACATATATGCAATATTAATTTAATGATTGCAAGGAAAATAGGCATCATCCATTGTGCCTAAAGCAGGATGACCTTCAGGAAAACCATTGGAAATGCCTAGAAAAGGCAATATTCTGTCTCTTTTTGTATATCTTTTGTGTGATAATGTGGGTGCATTTTTATGGGAAAATAACAGTTATCAGCATTACCCTCAGAGAGAATTGTTTCAAAGGAGTAGAGTCGGAATGGCTAATATGCTCAACACTTGCCCCATTCTTTTGTACTAAAAGTAATTCATGTGAAGCAAAACTGTTAATATTACTGGTAAGGTAAGATTACAGCATGATTGTGACATTGACTTGAATATATTTGCAACATTCAGTTATGCCCATTGGTTACCAGGCACTGAAGTAGATGCTGAGAATAAGGAGATGAAATTAACATCTTTCTTTTCCTTTTTATTTATTTGGCTGTGTTGGGATCTTTGATCTTCATTGTGGCTTTTTGGATCTTTTTTTTAGTTGCAACATGTGGAATCTTTAGTTGTGACACTGGAATCTTTGTGGCATGTGTGATCTAGTTCCCCACCCAGGGATCAAGCCAGGGCCTCCTACACTGGGAACAGAAATTCTTAGCTACAAAACCACCAGGGAAAGTCACTCACTTTCTTAACTTTGAGTATGTCATAAAAACTAAAAGGGGAGATATATGAACAACAGCTATTATACAATGTAGGAAGTGTGATTATAGAATTGTTTTTAAAAACAAAGAGAAAGCACATAAAGGAGGAGAGATTTCTTAGGGGAGATCATAGTTAAGCAGTAGTGTAAAAGGTAAGTGAAAGAAGATGTCAAAAATGGGAAAGATGGGCACTTTGTTAAGTAGGAACTGTCTTACAGGTTTCAGACATAAATATAAATATGCAAAATACTCCTTTCCACTATTAATAGAATATAGAAATACTTATTCAAATTTTATTAAAAAATTAAATCAGTTTACTCTAGGCATTTTGAGAGCCGACTTACTACGTATAATATTAATCAATTTGTTCTCAATATCTGTTTATTTCTTCAGATTTTAAATAATATATTTCAATTATAAAAAATTTTGAAAAAAACTAGAAATGTAAATGGACACAAATCAGATCAACCGCCATGGAGGAAACTTTATTTTGTAAATGCAGAGAGCTTTGAGACTTATAACCCAGAATAATTATTTTAGTTAGTACCAAACTAACAAGAAATATCAAAGCAGTATTATCAAATCTCAAGGAAATTGTTGGTTGTAACTTATTGTCAGAGTACTTTTCATCATATTCCTCTGTGTAGTGAGAATTGTTTTAATATTTTTGTATTGACAACTGTGAACAGATAAAATATTAAATTACTTTCTTTTAATCTTAGTAAAATCTAGTAATAATTGATGATAGGGGAAAAGATAAGAATAAATCAGTGAAGAACATCTTCAATACTTTCTTTAAAGTACTTATTTATGATTTAATATACAGTATTTTAATTATAGAAGTTCACAAAGGAAACTAAATATTCTCATTCATTTCAAGAGATCTGTAACAAAACTGACCTGAGTATTATTCACTTATGCACCTAGATTCTTGAGATGTATTTTTGAGACAAAGCACCTTATGTCTAGGCCTGGCTATTATATTGCTATCGCCACTCACTGCCTTGTGTTTATGACTAGTGTGATGAGCTCTGGTATATGAAGCTTGTCCACACTTAACCAATATAAAAGTATTGTATTTGAAGTGCTTTAGTAGAACCTTTTCTTGGTGACCATTACTTAAGATATCAAAACACACATAGCAATGAAGAGAATAGATTCTAAGCAGAGTCTCAGAGATTTCTATAAATATATCATGGTTATAAGCTTGCACGTCTGAAAGTCAAAGAGATTTATTTTATTTATAAGAAATATGTAGCATGAAATTACAGTTTTGTAATTTCCCTCATATAAATTGAAAGAGCGAATGCTGGTGGTTTTGGATTCACAAATACAAATATATTTTAATTATGGCCTTCAATCCTCTTTTCATTTACTAATTTCATGTGTGTATATCTGCTTTTAAAACTTAACTGTAGAAAAGGTCAAGGTGATACTGGGATAAAGAGAAATGCCCTATATAGATTATTGTCATAAATGTACAAGATCTTTAAAATATGGGAGAACTGGGAAACTGGATATCTAAATGAGTTGTATCTTACATTTTAATTTTAAAAAAATATATTGCAAAAACACTACTTAATGACCACTAGTTTTTTTCTTTGAAATCCCAACTTTAGAAATCAATTGTGGTTGGCTAGCCACAATTTGCTTATTGCTTCTTACTGGTTATCAGATCTATGGATTTTAGTGACTCAGAGTTAAGCATAAACCTGCCTGGAGTTTTGGGGGAAATATGTTTTTATGGTAACACCTCATATTTGCAAGCAAATAGGCCAAGCTTAAATTCTATCATACAAATAACAACAGCAATACTCCTTTTTGTTATACTAATTCAGCTCCTGCAATCTTTGATCTTCCTCTTCTAATGTATTACTTTTCAGCATTGCACCAAATACCAGCATTTTATGTTTATGTCTCAGTGTGTGTTCTGTGTGTGTTCAACCTAGTTTTGACCATAAAATTAGTGTGTGTGTGTTAGTTGCTCAGTTGTGTCTGACTCTTTGCAACCTTACAAATCCTCTCTAATCTGCTGAATGCATAACACTTGTTTTACAGTTGCATAAATCAAGCTCAATAATTACATTGTTAAGTATTTTATAGTGAAAACAAACATATGCTTTCTCAATCTTTACTCTTCCATGTCTAAATTGAGAAGGTACTGTAGAAGTTTACTTTCTGAGAAGGCAGTGATGATTGCTTTATGGTAAAGTTCTGAATAACCATGTTTGGTGTTATCAATGTACTTTAGAATTATTAGTATAAGGCTTAGTGACTATTTCCTGTCGGGGGAGTGTGTAATTTCCTTGGTTCTGTTTCATCACAACAAAAACTTGAAGTGATGGACCAGTGTTACAGCTCAGTTTTATTTCAAAAGTAAAAGAAAATACATCCTCAAGGTATGAGGACAAGCTAACCCAAAAGATAAAAAAAGAAAAGAGGCGCCCAGCCTAATTTTGGCTCCTCTTTTTATATGTTTTTTCTTCTTCCCCTGGCCTGCCCTATGTAAATTGGGCCAGCCAGGAGTCCTGTTTGTTTTACCTGAGCTCCTCACTCTGGTCCTGGGACCTTCCCTTGTTCTATTTTCTCGGGCTATTCCCTTCCTTGTCTTTTAGCCACTGCCATTCTGGTCTCATTTTTCCTATTCTAACTACCTAACATTCCATGTCAACATGGGATTCCCTTTTAAAAATAGTGATCTATTACATACTGGTCATTGAAGGTTTGAAAATTTTGTATATTTGTGATTCTGATATGTATGGTAATAAATTTTGTGTGTCTTAAAATTTCATCCTAGTTAATAGTTAATCCTTAGGACAGCCTAGATGAAATACTTTTGAAATATGAGTTATTGACACTAATAAACCTATTTGAAATATTAACATTGGTGGGATAAATGAAATATTTTTGAATACCAACAAAACGTAATTGGGAGTATACATAACAAAGTGTCAATGTGTTTTAAATTATCATATTATTATTATTTTCATAGTAATATCAAAATTTTTTTCATGATAAGAATATATATTTAAAGTTTTAATATGTAATTAGCAAATGTCTGAAAGCTAATACTATATGTATTTTTCTCCTTAATTATAGTCATGATTTCATTGGAGAATTTACAACAAGCTATAGGGAACTTTCTAGAGGGCAATCACAGTTCAATGTATATGAGGTAAGAGGAATTTTACTCTATGTTTTTCTGGAATAAGTACATTTATGCTTTTAAAATATAGATTTTTACAAAAGATAATTGCCAAATGTTACCAATGTAAATAAGAATCTTTAAACTTATTGAGAAGATTGGTTTTTGAGATTAAATAATATTTCTCTTCAAATCATATGGTCATTTGAATCTACTTTGTTGATTTAAAATTCTTGCCTATGAAACATTTTCTTATTTAAAAAACATCCAATATGGATATAAGTTTATTTTTCCTTGAGCTTCTGCCTTTATGTTTTGCCTTCCTATTAACATTCTGCTCAATCCTTATTTTTAATTAATTTATTTTTTATTGAAAGATAATTGCTTTACAGAACTTTGTTGTTTTCTGTCAAACCTCAACATGAGTCAGCCATAGGTATACATGTATCCCCTCCGTTTTGAACCTCCCTCCCATCTCCCTCCCCACCCCACCCCTCTAGGTGGATACAGAGCTCCTGTTTGAGTTTCCTGAGCCATACAGCAAATTCCTGTTGGCTGACTATTTTGCATATGGTAATATAAGTTACCATGGTACTCTTTCCATACATCTCACCCTCTCCTCCCCTCTCCCCATGTCCATAAGTCTATTCTCTATGTCTCTTTCTCCATTGTTTCCCTGTAAATAAATTCTTCAGTACAATTTTTCTAGATTCCACATATATGCATTAGAACACAATATTTATCTTTCTATTTCTGACTTACTTCACTCTGTATAATAGGTTCTAGGTTCATCCACCTCATTAGAACTGACTCAAATGGGTTCCTTTTTATGGCTGAGTAATATTCCATTGTGTATGTGTACCACAGCTTCTTTATCCATTCATCTGTCGATGGATATCTAGGTTGCTTCCATGTTCTAGCTATTGTAAATAGTGCTGCAGTGAACAATGGGATACGTGTGTCTTCTTCAATTTTGGTTTCCTTAGAGTATATGCCTAAGAGTGGGATTGCTGGGTCCTATGGTAGTTTTGAGTTTGAGTAAACTCCGGGTGTTGGTGATGGACCGGGAGGCCTCGCGTGCTGTCATTCATGGGGTCGCAAAGAGTCGTACTCGACTGAGCGACTGAACTGAACTGAACTGAATGGTGGTTTTATTCCTAGCTTTTTAAGGAATCTCCATACTATCTTCCACAGTGGTTGTATCAATTTACATTCCCATAAGAGTGTTCCCTTTTCTCCACACCTTCTCCAGCATTTATTGTTTGAAGACTTTCTGATGATGGCCATTCTGACCAGTGGGAGGTGATATCTCATTGTAGTTTTGATTTGTATTTCTCTAATAATGAGCAATGTTGAGCATCTTAGGTCTGAAGTGAGTTTCCTGTAGACAGCATATATATGGGTCTTATTTTTGTATCATTCAGCCAGTCTGTGTCTTTTGGTTGAAACATTTAATCCATTTACATTTAAAGTAATTATTGATATGTATGTTCCTGTTGCCATTTTCTTAATTATTTGGGGTTGATTTTGTAGATCTTTTTCCTTCTCTTGTATTTCTTGACTATATATGTCCCTTTAACATTTCTTGTAAAGCTGGTTTGGTGGTACTGAATTCACTTAACTTTTGCTTGTCTGAAAAGCTTTTTATTTCTCCATCAGTTTTGAATAAGATCCTTGCCAGGTACAGTAACCTTGGCTGTAGATTTTTTCCTTTCAGTACTTTAAATATACCCTGCCATTCCCTTCTGGCCTGCAGAGTTTCTGCTGAAAGATAAGCTGTTAAGCATATAGGGTTTCCCTTGTATGTTACTTGTTGTTTCTCCCTTCCTGCTTTTACTATTCTTTCTTTGTGTTTAGTCTTTGTTTTTTTTTTATTATTGTGTGTCTTGGCATGCTTCTCCTTAGGTTTATAATATATGGGACTATTTGTGCCTCTTGGGCTTGATTGATTATTTCCTTTTCCATGTTGGGGAAATTTTCAACTATAATTTCTTCAAAAATTTTCTCATACCCATTCTTTTCCTCTTCTTCTTCTGGGACCCCTATAATTTGAATGTTGGTGCTTTTGATATTGTCCTAGAGGTCTCTGAGACTGTCCTCAGTTCTTTTCATTCTTTTTACTTTATTCTGCTCTTCAGAACTTATTTCCACTGTTTTCTCTTCCAGCTCACTGATTTGTTCTTCTGCTTCAGATATTCTGCTATTGATTCCTGGTTGATCGTGATTTAATCTGCAGTTTGTACATCTGGTGGGAAGGTTTTGGGTCTTCTTCCTTAACCACACTGCCCCTGGGTTTCATTTGTGGTTTTATTTCCACCTCTACATGTAGGTCATCCACTTGTATTTGCTCCTGAGGCTGCCCTGGAGGGCTTGGGTTTGCCCCTGTGAGGGCTAGGTGTGGAGCTGGTGCAGCTGCTTGGGTTTCAGGGGTTCTGGCAGCACCAGGTACTCAGGGGAGTTGGTGGCTAGGGCAGTAGGAAATATAGTGCTCTAGAAGGGTATGGCAACCAGTATTGACCAATACAATTCCAGGATTCTTGCCTGGAGAACCGCCTCCCTGATGGAGAAGGCTGGCAGGACACAGTCTACAGGGTTGCAAAGCATCAGATATGACCGAAGCAACCCTGTGTGCATAGACGCAAGACTTTTTTTCGCCTGTGGCAGCTCTGCCCCAGTGAGAGTTGAGCGTGAAGATCACACAGCTGCTTGGGTTGCAGGGACCCTGGTGGTGCCAAGTGTGCAGGGACATGGACTGCCTCTGCCGCAGGAGTCAGGCCCTATCAGAGTCTTTTTTTATGAGCCTCTTGTAGTTGGCCATTAGAAGGCCTCTTTGGCCAGTCTTTCTGCATAGCTCTGCCCATTCGGGCACTCAGAGGGCTCCCTTGCCTGGGGTCCGTCTCTGTTGTTGGGTGCATCAGGTACATAGAGGGACCCCCCCCCCCGACTGGGGTCCTACCCGGTAGATCGGCATGTCAGGCACTTAAAGGGCACCCTGGGTGGGATCCTACTCTGTAGTTTGCATATCAATCACTTAAAGGGGCACCCTGGGTGGGGTCGTAGGCTGTAGCTCAGTGCATCAGGCGTTTGATGGGCCAGCCTCTATCATTCAGCTGCTGATGCTGGAGTGTGGGGAGAGAGAGGCTATGGTGATGGCTCCACCCCCTACACATGACTTAGCAGTATCGCCTTGCTTCCATGGCTGTTGGCATTCCTCCACTGGCATTTCCCACCACAATCTCCTCCCTCACATCCCCTCACAGTCTCTCCACAGTCAACAGCTGACCTTGCACTGGGATTGCGCCACAATCCCTAAACTCCAGCTCCCAGCCGCTGCGCCTTCCAGGAGACCAGCGTCCCTGTCCGGGGTATGTATGGCTGTGGCAAGGACTGTCTGAGTCTCATCCCATTTAGGCTGCCACAGATCAGCTGTTTCACTCTCAGCCTTGAATGTTTCTCGTCTGACTCAGACAATTGCCTTGATGTGAGGATTGGACCCCTGCTTTAGTACTCCCACCCGCCGAGGACAGGTCCAGTTCTACTGACACTCCTTTTATTCCCCTAGTCTCTTCATCCTACTGAATTTTGCATGGTTCTATATATTCTTTTCCACTGGTCAGGTACTCCTGTCCCCTCTCAGCTGGTGTTCTGAATGCACTTCTGTGTCTGAAGGTGTATTCCTGATGCATCCACGGAGAGAGATGTACTCCACATCCACCTGCTCCTCCTCCATCTTGTTCTCAGTCTCCTCAACCCTTTTTTAATAAAAAGATAAAAATATGCATTTTAGTTGTGTCAGCATGGTGTTACATAATAAGTTGTTTTTTTGCTTAGTGTGTTTGAACATCTTAACTATTGTTTAGATGAAGACTGAAGGAAATGAAAAAGTATGATTCAGTCATTAAAGAAATCCAAGTTATCAAAGCAAACACATTAGTTATTTCTGACTTAAACCAACCTTGCCAGTTAACCACCACATATTTGTTGAGCATAAGATATGTTCTAGCACTATTAATCCTTGAGGTTTGTCATCTGTTACATTTTCTGTAATAATTTAAATTTAATATACATCAATAGTAAAGGAAAATATCTCAGTACTTAGTCAATAATGATAACTATTTTCCTCCAACCTGACACTAAACTAAAATTGACCTCCTTTAAGTGGAGAAATCTCCTCCTGTTGCCTTACTAGGCTAAAGCAGTTGTATGTCACACATTCATTCATTTATTAGTTTATGAATAAGATATTTATCACATGGCTTCTGTATTCTGCACTCTATATTAGACCCAAAGGATGGAGAGATAAATGAAAACTTCACTGTCTAACGGGAGAAACAAACACATAAAATATGTTTACATTACCTTGATAGGTGCTATATATAGCTAGCAGACAACGAGATATCTAGAGGGGAGTGCAGCAAATTTTTCCCAAGAAATCTTCCCAGGGAAAGACAAAGTTGGAGTAATGGAGCAATTTTTCTATCTGCATCTTTCAGAAACCCATATTAAGGCTTAAAATAGATAGTGAAATTAGTATGACAGGTTGTACTTATATAAATATCTGTTCTTTCTGCATACCCTTAAGGTTGAAGAGAAACAACGCAAGCATATTAGTCCTCTTGTACTTAGAACACAGGTACTGCCTGTGTTCAGTAATAATGCTCCAGAGATCAATTACATTGAATTTCCTTATCTTTAAAATGTGTTCTTCTCTTTGGATCTCTCTGATCCAACAAAGTTTGCTTAATGAGATTGGTGTCACATCTAATGACAAAGAAGCTTAGTAACAATTGTTCCTTATTAAATACCCTGCATGAATATTTGTTCCATAATTTCAGATAACAATGTGTTCTTATTCTTTATGTTATCAATAGAAGAGATTAGTCTGAAGAATATCTGGAAGAACTTTGTATGTTATATATAACATATATATAGATCTTGGTCCTATATACATTGGAAACTTCATTTTTTGCACACATGTAAGGAGATTCAGTTTTGTTGAGGCAACTAGGGAAATTTTCAATCATTATTCTCTCAAATATTCTTTTGCCCCTTTCTCTCTTTTCCTTCTGGTACTCCCAGTACTTTCTATCTATCTATGTATCTACCTATCTACATATGTTTTTATGTTTGATCATATCCCACACTTCTGATATGATTTGTTCTTATTTTTTATTTTTGTTTCTTGCACTAGAAAAATCTCAGTTGACTTCAAGATTACTCATTATTTCTTCTGCCAACTCAAATGTTCTATTAAGCCTCTCTAGCAAATTTTTCCTTTGTTACTATACTTTTAAAGTTGAGAATTTCTACTTGGTTCTTTTTAATAGTTTTGATTTTACTGATTTTTCTATATGGTGAAATGTTATTTCATAGTTTATTTCACACTTTATTTCTTCTTTATTTTGTAAATATATTAATAGTGACTGATTTGAAAAATTTATTAAATAAATTCCATATCTATAAGTTACCAAGGATATAGTCTATTGATTGCTTTTTTCTATGTATGGAGCATACTTTCTTGTTTCTTTGCATATCATAATTTTGGTTGTTGTTGAATGCTGGAAATTTTTAAAAATATAATATAGTTACACTGGAAATCAGATCCTCTGCTTTTTCCAGGGTTTGCTATTGTTGCTGTTTATGGGCTTAGTGACTTTCTTGAAATAATTCTGTAAAGGCTCTGTAAAGGCTCTTTTTCTTTTCTGTGTGGGTCACTGCAGTCTGTGCCTTGTTAACTAGTGGTCAGCACATAATTTAACCAAGATTTGTGTATGTTGGTGCACTTCTTATATGTTCCAAGTGTAATATTCTGCCTTGGCTTTCACTTGATGCTTAAACAAGACTCAGAGTCAGCCATAGATGATGAATTATGGTTTCCTCAAGGTCTTCCTTCTCCATTCACACAGTTCTACACAAGCTCGTGGCCTTCCAGATCCCCAGTAATATGCCTGAGCTTTTAAAAGCCCTCCTATTTGACACTGGATCAAGATGGTGGAAGAGTAGGATATGGAGCTCATTTTCTCCTATAAATACATAAATACACCCGCTCATAGAACATCTATTGAACATGAGCAGAACACCTCTGACTTCCAAAAAGGCAAGAAAATCTCTGGGCAGGGCAAAAGAAAAAAGTAAAAAAAAAAAAAAAGGAGAAGGGGAGAAAGGAATCAGGATGGGACCTGTGTCCTTGGGAGGGAGCTGTGAAAGGAAAATTTTTTGGCATGAAGGGAAGTCCCTTCACTGGCAGGCAGGCCCACAGGGACAGAGGGAGCTTTGGAGCCTCAGAGGAGAGAATAGTAACTGGTTCACTGAGGCCAAAGCAGAGAGACTTGCCCAGTCAGCACTGCCCAGCACTCCCAAGCTTGAGGTACTCATCACTGAGGTAGTGAGGGGATTGAGCTTTGGAGGTCAGACCCAAGGAAGAGGACTGGGGTTGGCTGCATGGAGATAGCCTGAGGGGCCTAGGGTGTGGTGTGAGAGGAGGCCTGGGCCCAGCAGGGAGGGAGGGCAGTATTGTTGGGCCGGGGTGGGAGGAGAGGGGTGGGCCCAGCACGGGAGCTTCTTTCTCTGCACTCACTCTGAGGTGGCAAGGCACCGCCAAAATAAGCTCCAGGGGTAGGTATGAGCCACTGCTATCATCTCAGACTCCAGGGGTAGGATCAGACTGCTGGTGAGGGTCTGTGACCAGGAGCCAACCACTGCTTCTCTCTTTCTGGGAGCCTGCTTGAGCTGTCTACCTGCACACCCCTTATCAAGGGGATAATGGCCAGCACATGCTAAGCAAAGACACAGCAAGCCTTCATACCAAAAAAATATTAAACCATTCAAGCTACACAGAGAAGCTTCTGCATATAAATAGCCTTTAAGACTACAGTAGATGATTGTTTCTTCTAAACTCACAAGAGAAATATAAGCAAAATGATAAAGTAGAGGAACCACTCTCAGTTAATAGACCAAGAGAATTCCCCCAAAGGAACAAACAGTGAAACAGACCATTTGAATCTGGTAGACACTTATTTCCAAATGGAGGTAATGAAAATACTGAAGAAATTAAGAAAGGATATGGACAGAAATGCAGATTACAGTAAAAATGACTAGAAACTATAAGGAGGGGCCAAGTCAGAAAATTCATTTGCTGAGGTGAAAACTGAACTGAAAGCAAAATAAATAATGCAGAAGAGAGGATAAGTGATATGAAAGATAGAATAATGGTCAGTAACCGATCAGAATAGCAGACAGAAAGCCAAATTGGGGGAAAAAAATTGAAAGCAATATAAGAGACCTATGGGAAAATATAAAGTGTGCCACTCTACACATTATCAGGGTTCTAGAAGGAGAAGAAAGAGAAAGGAGGACTGAAAATGTATTTGAAAAAATTGTGGCTGAAAACTTTACAAATGTAATCATGGAAACCTATATTCAGATACAGGAAGCACAGAGGGTTCTAAACAAGACGAACCCAAGCAGACCTATACCAAGACATGTTAAAATGGCAAACATTAAAGAGAGGATTCTAAGGGCAGCAAGAGAAGAACAAGGAGTTCATTACAAGGAAATTCCCAGAAGGCTATTAGCTGATTTCTCTACAGAAACACTGCAGACCAGAAGGGAGTGGCAGAATATATTTAAAGTCTTGAAACGGAAAATCTGCAACCTAGAATATTCTATCCAAAAGTTTGTCATTTAGAAAAGGCGGAGAAACAAAGAATTTCTCAGACAAGTAAAAGCTAAAAAAAAATGGCAACACTAAATCTATCCTACAATAAATATTGAAACATCTCCTCTAAGTGGAAAAGAAGCAAGAAGATATAGGAAGAAGAAAATCATAATTTGAAACTAAATCACTTAAATTAGCCAGTACACAGATCAGAGATAGAGGGGGGAAAAAATTTATTTTTGAAATCAATGATAAACACAAGGAACAGCAAAAGGATAAAGATGAAGGGGTAAAAAATGATATCAAAATCATAAAATATAAGGAAAGAGTAAGAAAATGCGGATTCTTTTTTTTTTTTTACAGTGTGTTTGAGCCTATATTGCTGTCAGATATAGGAAGTTGTTAACATACTTGAAAAATAGGGAAACCACAAATCAAAAACATACAATAGATTATTCACAAAAAATCAAGAGAACACAAGCATAAAATAAATCATCAAACCACAAAAAGAAAGAAACAAGGAAAAAATGAAGAATCAATCAGAAAACAAGGTTTAATATGTCAATAAATATTTGCTTATCAATAATTGCCCAAAGTAATATTATTATTGTTGTTGTTTAGTTACTAAGTCATGACGAACTCTTTGCCACCCCATAGACTGTAGCTTGCCACACTCCTCTGTCCATGTGGTTTCCCGGACAAAATTTTTTAATGGGTTGCCATGTCTTTCTCCAGGAGATGTTCTTAACCCAAGGATAGAAACCACATCTCCTGCATTGCAGACAGATTCTTTACCACTGAGTAGACTCCCTTCTTATTCACAGTCTTGATAAAATGTTTTATTTTTGTTAATATTTATTGGCATATCAGTTCAGTCTCTCAGTCCTGTCTGACTCTTTGTGACCCCATGGACTGTAGCAGGCTTCCTTGTTCATCACCAACTCCCAGAGCTTACTGAGACTCATGTCCATTGAGTCGGTGATGCCATCCAACCATAATTCCTTTCAAATGTTGTTAGTGTCTTGCTATAAAACAAAGTAAATCAATCATACAAATACATTTCTCCACTCTTTTAGATTTCCTTCTGATTTAAATCACAGCAGAACAATAAGTAGAGATCCCTGTGCTAAACAGGAAATTCTCATTAGTCTATTTTATACATAGTAGTGTAGATATTTCAGCCCCAGTTTCCCAATTCATCCATCCCCTTTTCTTCCCGTGATAACCATATCTTTGATCTCTACATCTATAACTCTATTTTTGCTTTGCAAATAAGTTCATCTCTACCATTTTTTCGAGATTCCACATATAAGCCATATCATGTGATATTTGTTTTTCTCTTTTGGCTTACTACCACTCTGTATGACAACCTCTAGCTGCATCCATGTCTCTGCAAAAGACACTCTTTCATTCCTTTTTATGTTTGAGTAATATCCCATTGTGGACTTCCCTGGTGGCTCAGCAATAAAGAATCTCCCTGCAAGGAAGGAGGGACAGTTCCAATCCTTGGGTCAGGAAGATCCTCTGGAGAAGAAAATGGCAACCCACTTGAGAATTCTTGCCTGGGCAATCCCATGGGCAGAGGAACCTGGTAAGCTACAGTGCATGAGGTCACAAAAGAGTCAGGCACAACGAGATTACAATATGCTGTCTATAAAAGACCCTCTTAAGGGAAAAAGACACACATAGATTGAAGGTGAGGGGATGGAATGCTTGTATATTTTGGAGGTTAATCACTTATCACTTGCTTCCTTTGCAGCTGTTTTCTCCCATTCTGAGGGTTGTCTTTCCATCTTCTGCATAATTTCCTTTGCTGTGCAAAAGCTTTTAAGTTTAATTATGATCTATTTGTTTACTTTTGTTTTCATTTCCATTACTCTAGGAAGTAGGTCAAGAAAGATCTTGCTGTGATTTATGTCATAGAGTGTTCTATCTATATTTTCCTCTAAAAGTTTCATAGTTTCTGGCCTTACATTTAGGTATTTATTCCACTTTGAGTTTCTTTTTATGTATGCTGTATCTTATTCTTATACGTGTAGCTGTCTAGTGTACCCAGCACCACTTATTGAAGAGGCTGTCTTTTCTCTATTGTATATTCTTGCCTCCTTTGTCAAAGATGCCAAGAGATGCACAGGTTTATCTTTGGACTTTCCATGTTTTTCCTTTTGTCTATATTTTTGTTTTTGTGCCAGTACCATACACTCTTGATGATAGCTTTGTAGTATAGTATGAAATCAGAAAGTTTGACTGATCCAGCTTCATTTTTCTTTCTCAAGAATTCTTTGTCAGTTCAGGGTCTTTTGTATTTCTGCACAAACTATATAATTTTTGTTCTAGTTCTGTGAAGAATGCTGTTGGTAATTTGATGAGGCTTGCATTGAATCTGTAGATTGCTTTGGGTAGTATAGTTATTTTCACAGTATTGATTCTTGTGATCCTAGAACAGGCTATATCTCTTCATCTATCTGTGTCATCTTTGATTTCTTTCATCGGCATCTTACAGTTTTTTGCAACAGATCTTTTCTCTCTTTAAGTAGGTTTATCCCTAGTTATTTTATTCTTTTTGTTGCAGTTTATGCAACTCAATTTCAGAAAAAAAAAAAAAAAAAACAATCAGAAAATGCACAGAAGACCTAAACAGGCATTTCTGCAAAGAAGACATACAGATGGCCACCAAACATATGAAAAGATGCTCAGTATTGCTCCTACTAGATAAATGCAAGTCAAAACTACAATGAGTTATCACTTCACACTGGTCAGAATGGCCATCATTTAAAAAATCTACAAACTATAAATGCTGAAGAAAGTGTGGAGAAAATGAAGTCTTCTTTCACTGTTGGTGAGAATGTACACTGATACAACCACTATGGAAAACAGCATGGAGATTCCTTCAAAAACTAGGAATAAAACTACTGTATGACCCAGCAATCCCACTTCTGGGCATATATCCTGAGAAAACCATAATTCAAGAAGACCAATATGCTCCAATGTTCATTTTTCACTGTTACAATCACCAGGATATAGAGGCAATCTAGATATCCATTGACAGATGAATTGATAAAGAAGTTGTGACACATATATACAATGGAATATTACTTAGCCATAAAAATAAATGAATTTGAGTCAGTTGAAGTGAGGTTGATGAACTTTGAGTCTGATATAGAGTGAAATAAGTCAGAAAGAGAAAACAGATATCATATGCTAATGCAACTGTATGGAATCTAGAAAAATGGTGCTGATGAACCTATTTGCAGGGCATTTCTAGAGACAAAGATGTAGAAGACAATCTTGTGGACACAGTGGGGGAAGGAGAGGGTGAGATGAATTGAGATAGTACCATTGACATGTACACACCACCATGTGTAGAACAAGTAATGGGAAGCTGCTCTGTAACTCTGTGGCAATCTAGAGGGATCAGATGAGGGGGTGAGAGGGAGGCTCAAGAGGGAGGGAATATATATACTCATGGCTAATTTGTGTTTTTGTACAACAGAAACCAACACAGCATTATAAAGCAGTTATCCTCCAATTAAAAGTAAAAAGTGAGGGGCTGGAAAAATATTTTATACAAATGGAAATGAAAAGAAAGTGGGAATTGCAATGCTTGTATCAGATAAAATAGACTGTAAAGCAAAGACTATATAAAGAAGGTAAAAATGTATATAGAAGAAGGTATAAATAGAAGATACTTAATGAAAAAAGAGTCAATACACAAAGAGGATTTTACAGTCATCAGCATATATGCATCTAACATAGAAGGACCCAAATACATAAAATAAATACCAACAAGCATAAATGGAGAAATCAACATGATTGTAGTAACAGTAGGAGACTTTAACACCCCGCTCACACCAATGGAAAGATCTTCTGGACAGTAAATCAATAAGCAACAGAGATCCTGAATGATGCAATAGAGTAGTTAGACTTAGTTGGTATTTTCAAGACATTACATAAAAAAATCATAATACACATTACTGTCAAGTGCACATCAAACATTCTCTAGGATGGACCACATACTGGGCACAACAAACCTCAACAAATTTAAGAGTATAAAAGTTATTTCAAGCATATTCTGTGACCACAACAGCATAAAACTAGAAATAAATCACAGGAAAAGACGTAAAAAAATAAAAATAATTACATGGAGACTAAAGGACAAGCTACTAAAAAAATGAATGGATCAAAGAGGAAATCAAAAGGAAATTTAAAAATACCTTGCAATAAAGGACAAAACACAGTCAACAAAATCTATGAGGCACTGCAAAAGCAATTCTTGAAGAGAAGCTCATAGCAATACAGGTCTTTATCAAAAATCAAGAAAAATCTAAAGCAACCTAACCTATCACCTAAAAGAATTAGAAAAAAAAAAGAACTAGCAAAACCTAAAGTCAGGAGAAGGAAGGGAATATTTAAGATCAGGGAGGAAATAAATAAAACAGACTAAAAAATAAAACAAAAATTCGATAAAACCAAGGTCTAGTACTTTGAAAGTATAAAGAAAATTGAATGCCTCTGGCCAGGCTCACCAAAAAGAAAAGTAAAAGAATCCAAATAAAATAAGAAATTTAAAAAGAGAGTATCAGAAATCTGATACTGCAGAAAACAAAAAAAAAATAAAAGGAATACTATGAACAATATATGCCAACAAATTTGACAACCTAGAAGAAATGAACAAGTTCCTATACCATGAGCAAGTGGGGTTCATTCGAAATTCACAAGGATGGTTTAACATGCACAAATTAATCAATGCAATACACCACATTGAAAAAGAAAAAAACCCACATGATCAACTCAATAGATGCAAAAAAAAAAAAGCATTTAAAAAAATTCAATATTCATTTATGATAAAAAAAAACTCTTACCAAAGTGAAAATAGAAGGAACATAGCTCAACATAATAAAAGCCATTTATGGCAAACTCACAGCCAAAATAATATTCACAGGTGAAAAGCTAAAAGCCTTCTCACTAATCTAGAACAAAACAAGGATGCCCACTGTCACCACTTCTAGTCAGCATAGTATTGAAAGTCCTAACCTGAGAAGTCAGACAAGAAAACGAAATAAAATATATCAAAATTGGAAAGGAAGAGGTAAAATTGTCACTGTGTGTAGATGACATGGTAGTGTATATAAAAGACTTCCCAACTGGCCCTGTGGTCAATAATTACCTGCCAACAGAGAAGACATAGGTTTGATCCCTGTGTCAGGAAGATCCTCTGGAGTAGGAGATGGCAACCTATTCCATGATTCTTGCCTGGTAAATTCCATGGACAGAGGAGCCTGGAGAGCTATAGTCCAGTGGGTTGCAAAGAGTCAGACACAACTGAGTGACTGAGAATATGGCACACAAGGACTCCATGCAAAAATTGCTAGATCTAAAACATGAATTCAGCAAAGTAGCATGATATAAGATTAACATCCAGTTGTTTTGGTGCTATTATTTTCTCCCAGTCTGAGAGCTGTCTTTTCACCTTGCTTATAGTTTCCATCATTGTGCAAAAGCTTTTAAGTTTAATTAGGTCACTTCTGTTTATTTTTTTATTTGCATTACTCTTGGAGATGGGTCATAGAGGATCTTGCTGTGATTTATTTGGAGAGTGTTCTGCCTATGTTTTCTTCTACAAGTTTTATGGTTTCTGGTCTTACATTTAGGTCTTTAATCCATTTTTGAGTTTATTTTTGTGTATGGTGTTATGAAGTGTTCTAGTTTCAGTCTTTTACACATAGTTGATCAGTTTTTCTCAGCACCACTTGTTGAAGAGACTGTCTTTTCTCCATTGCAAATTTTTGCCTCCCTTGTCAAAGATAAGGTGTCCATAGGTACATGGATTTATCTCTGAACTTTATTTTGTTCCCATGGTTTTGCACAACAAAGGAAACTGTAAGCAAGGTAAAAAGACAACAATCAGAATGGAAGAAAATAATGGTAAATGAAGCAACTGACAAAGAATTAATCTCCAAAATATACAAGCAATTCATGCAGCTCAATACCAGAAAAATGAACAGTCAAAAAGTGGGCAAAAGACCTAAACAGACTTTCTCCAAAGAGGACATACAGATGGTTAATAAACACTAGATAAGATGCTCAACATCACTCATTATTAAAGAAATGCAAATCAAAACCACAATGAGGTACCATCTCACACTGGTCAGAATGGCCATCATCAGAAAGCCTACAAACAATAAATGCTGGAGAGGGTATGGAGAAAAGGGAACCCTCTCACACTGTTGGTGGGAATGCAAACTGGTACAGCCACTATAGAGAACAGTGTGGAGATCCCTTAAAAAACTGGTAATAGAACTGTCATACTACCCACCTCTCCCACTGCTGGGCGTACACCCCAAGGAAACCAGAACTGAAAGAGATGCATGTACCCTGTTGTTGATTGAAGCACTATTAGCTAGGAAATGGAAGCAACCTAGATGTCCATCAGCAGGTGAATGGATAAAGAAGTTGAGGTACATATACATAATGGAATATTACTCAGCTATTAAAAGGAATGGGCTTCCCTTATAGCTCAGTTGGTAAAGAATCTGCCTGCAATGCAGGAGATCCTGTTTGATTCCTGGGTCAGGAAGATCCACTGGAGAAGGGAAAGGCTACCTACTCCAGTATTCTGGCCTGGAGAATTCCATGGACTGTATAGTCTATGGGGTTGCAAAAAGTCTGACACACCTGAGTGACTGTCACTAAAATGAAATGCATTTGAGTCAGTTCTAATGAGGTGGTTGAACCTGGAACCTGTTATACAGAGTGAAGTCAGAAACAGAAAGACCTATACTGTATATTAACGCACACACACATACACACACACACACACATATATATATGGAATTTAGAAAGATGTTACAGACGATCCTATGATGCGGCAGCAAGGGAGACACAGATGTACAGAACAGACTTTTGGACTCTATGGGAGAGGCAAGGGTGGGGTAATTTAAGAGAATAGCACTGAGACATGTTCATTACCATATGTAAAATAGATGACCAATGCAAGTTTGATACATGAACCAAGGTAACCAAAGCTGGTGCTTTGGGACAACCCAGAGGGATAGCATAAGGAGGGAGATGGGAGGGGTGTTCAGGATGCCGGGGACACATGTATACCTGTGGCCAGTTCATGTTGATGTATGGCACAAAATCATCACAACATTGTAAAACAACTATCCTCCAATTAAGATTAATTAATTAATTTAAAAGGGGAAAAAAAAACCTTATCTTGGAAGCAGCTGGAAAAAGCTGCCAATGTCACTCTGCCGTGCTTTTGGACCCACTGCTGTCTTGTACAAGTTCAACAGTCCAACTGTTTCTGGTCCACTTAAGTGGCTTTTTATTATTTGCCTGAAGCCTTCTAAAAGCCTCCACATGCTTCTAGGGCTTTTGATATAAGGATAGCAAGAGTCCAAATCTTCAAGGTGCTATTCCTTCCTCCCCCAACCCCCACCAACTGAATTGCAGACAGAAAAAAACCACCTTAGAAGCAGAGGCTTTTGAGCTGAACATGACCTGACTGATGGTCTCATTCAGCCATTTTTCAAACTAGTGTTTCAAGGAGGGTTTTGATAGTTTTGCATATGTTACCTAGTTTCAAATTCCATTTATAACTGTAATTTTAAATTACACATTGGATAGCAGTTTTTAAGGTGTTAGAGATAGCTAACATAGAATTCTTCTGCCATCTTCATTTAACTTAGAGGGGAGTGGAGCCCTTGAAAAAAAAAAAAATAGCTACTCTTCGCCACTATGTCTCTCTGAGACAGGGGTTTACCCAATGCAGAAATAAAATTTATCTGCAACTTCTGGCTTAAAATTCCTATGTCCATCTCAACAGCCTCAGTGAGAATCAGTTGCTTTGTATGTTAACACTAATTAGACCATAGGAAAAATTTTTACTGATAAAATGCTACTTGAAATTGCTGCTTTTAAAAAAAAATAATGAGATTAACTTCTAGAAATCAGTTGCATTTCTTTGCACTAACAATGTAATAACAGAAAGGTAGTGTTATATATCTATCTATCTATATATATATATAGATAACTTTCAAAATTGCATAAAAATAAAATACATACAAATAAACCTGACCAATGAGGTGAAAGACTTATATGCTGAGAACTATAAAGCATTAACTGAGGAAATTAAAGAAGATTCAAAGAAATGGAAAGATATCCCATGCTCTTGAATTAGAAGAATTAGTTAAAATGTTAAAACTACCCAAAGCAGTCTGCAGATTTAATGTGATCCCTATCAAACTGCCCATTACATTTTCATAAAACTAGACTAGATAACCCCAAAATAAACATGGAATAAAAAATATCTATGTGTATTATGTGTATTCAGTCGCTTAGTACTATCCAATTCTTTACGACCCCCATGGACTGTAGCCCACCAAGCTCCTCTATCCATGGGATTTTCTGCCAATAAACTAGAGTGGGTTGCCATTTCTTATTCCAGGGTATCTTCCCGACCCAGAGATTAAACCCAGGTCTCTTGTGTCTCCTGCATGAGCAGGCAGAATCTTTGCCACTGTGCCACCTGAGAAACCCAAAAGGAAGGAAATTTGAACACATGCTGTAACAGAGATGATGGCTCAGACGGTAAAGAATCTGCCTGCAATGAGGGGGACCTGGGTTTGATCCCTGGGTTAGAAAGATCCCTTAGAGAAGGGAATGGCAACCCCCTCCCGTATTCTTGCCTGGAGAATCCCATGGACATGGGAGCCTGGCGGGCTTCAGAGCAAAGAGCAGTTCTGAGAAACAAAAACAAAGCAGGAAGCGTAACCCTCCCAGACTTTGGACAGTACCACAAAGCTCCACTTACCAAAATTGTGATATCAGTTCAAAAGTAGATGTACAGATCAATGGAACAGAATAGGGAGTCCAGAAATAAATCTACACACCTATGATCAATAAATCTTTGGTAAAGGAGACAAGAATATAAAATGAGAAAAGGACAGTCTCTTCATCAAGTGGTGCAGGGAAAGTAGGACAGGTGCATGTAAATCAATGAAGTTAGCACACACCCTCACACCACGCACAAAACAAAACAAAATGACTTAAAGACTTTAACATAAGACAGGGCCCCATAAAACTCCTAGAAGAGAGTATAGGCAAAACATTCTCTGACATAAATCAAACAAATGTTTTCTTAGGTCAGTCTCCCAAAGCAATAGAAATAAAATAAAGTTGCACCTAATCAAACTTAACAAGCTTTTGCATAGTAAAGGAAACCATTAAAAAAAAAAAAAAATGAAAAGGCAACCTCCAGAAGGGGAGAAAATATTTGCAAATGATGCAACTGACAAGGGCTTAATCTCTGAAATATACAAACAGGTTGTATAATTCAACAACAAAAAAAAAACAAGCAACCCATTCAGAAAATGGGCAGAAGCCCTTAATAAACATTTCTTTAGAGACATCTGGCCAGTAAGCACATGAAAAGATGCTCAGCGTCACTAATTAGTAGGCAAATGCAAGTCAAAACTGTAATGAAGTAGCATTTCACACCAGTCAGAATGGTCATCATTAAAAAGTCCACAAATGACACATGCTGGATAGGGTATGGAGAAAAGGGAATCCTCCTATAGCACTGGTGGCAATGTAAGTTGGTGCAGTCACTATGGAAAACAGTATGGAGGTTCCTTAGAAAATTAAATATAAAATTACCATATGATCCAGCAACCCTATTCCTGGGCATATACCGAGATAAAACTGTAACTCAGAAGGTATACAGACACCTATGTTCATAACAGCACTGTTCACAGTAGTCAAAATATGGAAGCAACCTAAATGTCTATTGACAGATGAATGGATAAAGAATAGGTGCTACAAATATACAATGGGATACTACTCAGTCATAACAAAAATAATGCCATTTGCAGCATCATGGATGCAACTAGAGATTATTACACCAAGTGAAGTAAGTCAGAAAGAGAAAGACAAATACCATGTGATAACCACTTATATGTGGAATCTAAAATATGGCACAAGTGAACCTATCTACAAAATAGAAACAGACTCACAAACATAGAAATCAGACTTGTGGTTGCCAAGAGGAAGGGTGACTAGGATTTAGGGTTGGTAAATGCAAACTATACATTTAGAGTAGATACACAACAAGGTCCTACTGTTGAGCACAGGGAACTATATCCAATGTCCTGGGATAAACCATAATGGAGAAGAATATTTTAAAAGATTGTATTTATGTATGTATAAAACTGAGTCACTTTGCTGTCCAACAGAGAATGGCACTACATTGTAAATCAACTATATGTCAATAAAAAATATAAAAACTAAAAAGAAAAAATTTTAAATATAAAGCAAAACAAAATGTTAGAAAAAAATCAGAAACAACTCAAGCAGCAGGAGCATTAGGAACACATTCAAACAATTAGCAGCTCTACAAGCTGGCATTTAATCAGGTGTTTGGGTTGTTGTTTTTGACTCCAATCATGGTTAAAATCTTTTTCTACATTTATTCTTTTAAAGGCTGTGTAGGAAAAAAAACATAAATCACACAGATTCCTTTTCTCTTATATTCTTGTTAAGAGTCTATAACTACCAATAAGAAGATAAGACAAAGAGGAATAGGTCCCTATGGATGGCTTCTTATCTTGCCTACCTTGTAGGGTATGATTCTCAGCCAGGCAGAATTAAATGGGACAATGGAAAAGCCCATAGATCATATCATTTAAGACCCGACTGAGAACCAAATAAAATTCCTAAAATGAAAATAAATAAGTAAATAAATAAATGCTGCCTGCTGGTTTATAGACTTGTTTTGTCAGGTAAAGACCTTCTCCTGGTGGTTCTCCAGGCTTATGGGGCTACCTTCAAAACTGCAGTTGTGGTGGTTTAGACCTGGCATTGAAGCAATTGCTAGGTATACAGTAGGATCTACTGATGATATGCTTGTTACTAGGGGCTCAGGTGAGTGTGGGTTAGGTTTGCTGCTCGGTGGATGAGACTGGCTCCAGTACCTTTGTTCAGTAGGGTGGTCCTGGGCCAAGGTTCCTTTTCAGAGTGCACAGTTGAGACCTCAGTTGGGCAGCCTATTTCTAGGTTTGTGAATCCGTGTGACTCCCACCAGGACTCCAAACTTTTACACATTATTATGTGTCTGATGGAAATTACTATCATTATTAAGCAATAAGTAGAGCCCTTAAATGCCTTCCCAGGTGATGCTACGAGGGGCTTCCCTCCTAGCTCAGTTGGTAAAGAATCTGCCTGCAATGCAGGAGACCTGGTTTCGATCCCTGGGTCAGGAACATCCCCTGGAGGAGGAAATGGTAACCCACTCCAGTATTCTTGCCTGGAGAATTGCATGGACAGAGGAGCCTGGCAGGAGCCTGTGTCCATGGGGTCACAAGAGTTAGACACGACTTAACAACTATACCACCAACACCAACACCACCAGGTGATGCTAGTGGTAAAGAACCCGCCTGCCAATGCAGGAGGCATAAGAGACGTGAGTTTGATCCCTGGGTAGGGAAGATCCCCTGGAGGAAGGCATGGCAACCCACTCCAGTATTCTTGCCTGGAGAATTCCATGGACAAAGGAGTCTTGAGTGCTATGCTCCATGGGGTCAAAAAGAGTCTGACACGACTAAAGTGACTTAGCAGCAGCAGCAGTAGGCATGCACAGAGACCTTAAAGAGTCAAATATTTGAATGATTTGTCATTAGTGTATATAATCAAATTAGAACTGTTGTGTCTTAAATATATTTTGTTTATTTGAGAAATCTATAGCTTTTCTACAAATCAATCACTAACATTTGAGACCTCACAGTAGGAAGATGTATATGGGTACGTTGAGAAGAATATTACTGAAAAAAAAGATTTTTTTAAGGAAGATAATCACTAGTAATTTTGCAGAGATGTTTTGGCTGATAGACTATCAAGGAGTTGTACTAAAGACATTAGTAAGTAAATAAATCCATAAGATGTGAAGATACCAGGTTGCACTACACATTTTTTAAATATTTCAGTATAAATTCTAACATTGTAATTGTTTTATCTGCTCTTTAAGGTGATAAATCCCAAAAAGAAAGGAAAAAAGAAGAAATATACTAATTCAGGAACAGTAAGTCAAATTTTATGTTATTCATTAAGGATTCAAATAGGTGAGTTTAAAAAATGAAGCAACTAAAAACTGAACTCTTTCATTAGGGTTTTAATATAAAGGTATATAATAAAAAATTAACTTTCTATGGGAATGATTGTAATAGAGAACACCTCATAGGACATAGCAGCCCAGCTTCCTGCAAGTTGTAAAGCAGTTGAATTGTGTCTAAGGGAAGAAGTTTTATTATGAATTCTTCATTTAATGAAATCACACTAGAAAGTCAAGCAGACCTGAAAAAGTGAAGTAACCATGTGTCCTTGTAGATAACTTGCATGTTGTTCTTCAAAGTAAGTAAATTGGTCATAGAAAGGAGTTACTTAATTTTTAGCCCCTTTTCTTCTCATAATTTTAAATATAAGAACCATCAGTCCTAGCAGAGTTTAAATAGAATACCTTTATTGGTTTACAAAATGCTAGGAAATACAATTTTCTCTCTAACACTTAGAAAAAAGTCCCGTTGGGGTTGCAATTAGTACTGGTATATAATTCTCTTGTTTTTGTTTTCTTTTGTTTTCTTTCTTCAGGTCACCTTGCTGTCTTTCTTGGTAGAAACAGAAGTTTCATTCCTTGACTATATTAAGGGAGGGTAAGTCATTTTCTGAAATTGTTTCATTGCTTAAGCAATGCTGAGAGGCAAGTTTGAATGTGTTTAGAAATCACGACAACAGCGGTCGGGGACATCACTTCTGTAAACCTCTTCCAAATGATGATCAAGAGGGTTTTGTTGTTCTTTTTTGTTTGTTTTTGCCAATACTGATTTATTGCTAGAGTGTTGTCAAGCCAAAGAAGTGGAGCCAAAAGAACAAACACAGTTTCTCCCAAAACAGAGAGCTTAACCCCTATTGCTGTTTGTTAAGAAAACAAAACAAAAGCTATGCTAGCCCAAATGGGCAATCTTTGCTATAAATGGGCATCTTGAAACCTGCCACTTGGACACTGACTGAGACAACAGGGTGATTGTTTCAATAAAGTCAAAGGAAAACATACTAAGAAGGAAAAATATTTGCCAACTCTCCTTAGTATCCCAATATCTGAATATTTTTG
This sequence comes from Odocoileus virginianus, assembly GCF_023699985.2. Lineage (NCBI taxonomy): Eukaryota > Metazoa > Chordata > Mammalia > Artiodactyla > Cervidae > Odocoileus > Odocoileus virginianus. The sequence continues at coordinate 38,986,530 of NC_069697.1, forward strand.
TCTTTTGAAGATGGGAAAATAGAAAGTTGGATTTGTCAAAAAAAATATATTCCTATGTACATAAACTCCTTGGTAGCTGTAGGTAAAAAGATAGAAAAGATGAACTCTCTTAGCATGCTCTTTGTAAACTTTAAAAAAAAAAAAAAGCAGTTGATAGATCTGGCTATAATTTGCATGTTGAAATGATAATTTGAAGTTTTAAAATTAAAAATTCCTTTCAAGTTTGTTTTCTTGGCTTTGCTTTGTGAGTCTTTGAGTGGTGTGTGTGTGAGTGAGAAAGAAATACCCAATATGTATTTTCAGCAGTACAAATTTAGTAATATTTTCATGTGAATCTATTCTTAAAGATATTTTCAGAATCTGTTATGAATAAATCAATTTTATTGGGTATTCATATTCTCCTTCTGCTAGATTGTTGTTTTTCAGTAGTTACACTGTTTGACTCCTTGCAACCCTCTGGACTTTAGCATGGCAGGATCTTTTGTCTTCCATTATTACCTGGAGTTTGCACAAATTCACATTCATTGAATCTATTATGTCATCCAACCACCTCATCTTCTGCCACCCTCTGCTACTTTTGCCTTCAATCTTTCCCAACATCAGGTATTTTTCATCTCTTCGCATCAGGTGGCCAAAGTATTGGAGATCCAACTTCAACTATAGTCCTTCCAATGAATATTCAGAGTTGATTTCCTTTAGAATTGACTGGTTTGGTCTTCTCACAGTCCAAGAGTCTTCCAGCATCACAATTTGAGAGCATCAGTTCTTCGGCACTCAGCCTTCTTTATAGCCCAACACTCACATTAGTATATGACTACTGGAAAAGCCATAGCTTTGACTATGCAGACATTTGTTGACAAGGTGGTGTCTCTTGCTTTTAAATACAATGTCTAGGTTTGTCATAGTCTTCCTGCCAGGAAGCAATCGTCTTCTTAATTTCATGACTGCAGTCACCATATGCAGTGATTTTAAAGCCCAAGAGGAGGAAATCTGTCCCTGCTTTCACTTTTTCTCCTTCTGTTTACCATGAAGTGATCGGATCAGATGCCATGATCTTAGTATTTTTAATATTGAATTTTAAGGCGACTTTTTTCACTCTCCTCCTTCACTCTCATGAAGAGGCTCTTCGGTTCCTCTTCACTTTTTGCCATTAGAGTCGAATTATTTGCATATCCGAGTTTGTTGTTATTTCTCCCAACAATCTTGATTCCAGCTTGTAACTTACCCTTACTGAATAGCTTTACTACTTCTAAACTTTGCTAATTTAACAGATAAATATTATAAGTCACTGTCAGTTTTTAATCCTTGGAACCTCTTTTTAACCCGTTGTGATGTTCTTTGTAAAAGTCCATGTTTAACCAGCCATATCTTTGGAAACACAGGCTTCAAAACCTTTTGTTTTTGCTTTTCCTCTGCTCCATCTCTCCTAGTCCAACCAAAAGAGATTGAGGGTTTTCAGCTAAGGACTTAAGACCAAATTTAGCTAGGAGCTACATACTTCCCTGCAGCTAACACTTCAGCTAAACTTCCCCAAAACTCACATCTTAGTCTTTGACACCACTTCTCTTCCACACACATCTAAAGAGACTCTTCTTAATCTAGCCTTGCCTTTTGCCCTGTGATTACATTGAAGAAGAGCAATAAAATTAACTTCATTTTGGGTTGCAATCGATGAAGCGATCCAAAGGATTATTTTAGAGATTGAAGCTATTTGCAGATTTGTGGAGTCATCAAGGTTAGTTCTTCTGAACTATATTTCTGAATAAGTATGACATTTCAGAAGTGATTGGAATCAAGTGTTGAATTCCATTTTGTTTTTATAAAAAATTATAGTAACTACTTACTTTTAAAATATCAAGATATCAGCATTTGCTACTGGCATTTGTGGATTTTTTTGTTGCTAACTTAGGTAAGCATCATTATGCTAATTTGCTTGGCATCAATTCAGAAAATTACTCACCCTACTCTAGTTCAGGACAAACTATTGTTATGTTTTGCTTGTGCTAAATCTTGACAAATAAAACCAGAGGTCTTCAAAAAAGGTGAAAAATCATCATATAAAATATGAGTAACTACAATTAAATTGGTACTCTGACTAGCTGTGGCTTATTCAAAATAACATTAGTTTAGGTTTTCCTGTTTTCATTTTGTTCTCTATGTGAATTTAGTATAAACTATTTTCCTTACCCTGGACAACATGTAGGAGCATAAGAATAGACAAAGAGGGCAAAACAGGTGACTGGTGTGGAACATGTAGGACTAACAGATTGTGATAAAACACTCAGAAGGAAATTCTCGAATTGCACTTTAAAATGTAATCTCTGTTTTTCATCTCACAAAAAATAATTGAATAGAAAATTGTGAAAATGCTTTTTTTGCATGAATCCAGGTAGAAATTATGCATAATTAAGAAGGAACACATTTAAATATTAAACAAAATTGTTTTCATAATCCTTTAATGTCTTCCCCTTCAAAGGAACTCCTTTATAGGTCTAATTCTTAATATTGGATACTCTAGGTTTCCATTACTTTAGTAATTATTGATATAGATATGTACCTATAGATATAAATATCTATATATGTATAGATATAGATATTGATATAGATATAGATTGATTGTGAAATCATGTTGTTAGCATGTTACTTTTCATTCATTATCTCAGTTCCTAACACCCTTTGTTTACCTGCAGTAGACAGGTGTATGGTTGGAAGTATATAGTGAGCAGATGAGACAAATGCATTCTCAATTAGTCAAGTCCAATATTTATGGAAACATTATATGAAATAAAAACTTAATTTTTAGCCCATTTTTCCTTTAGCTTTTTGTTTGTTTGTTTCCTTTTTTTTTTTTCTAAGCAGCACCATACTTTCCCTGGAGCATAAGATACAATCAGATAGAATTCATGACTTGTGGTAGTAAAGAGTTTTATTTTCTAAATAGAATAATATCCACACAGGAGACCTTACTGTAGAGTAAAAAAAAAAAGAAAGAAAGAAAAATAATTGCCTCTTCTGGGTTGTTGACCTTGTGGTTATTATTTTTAATCATACTTTATGTTTTTCCCTGTGATTATTTTTTAATTATTTCTTATTAAAAATAATTTTAATTCCAAAAGTCTGGTATAATTGGCAACCAAAGATGTTTACTTAGTAATACTTAACATATGACACTGAATATTGCAATTATCATTGGTAAGGTCAGATTCATTTAAAATCAGAGACAGCTCTGAAATCTAAATACTCCTTTAAGGTAAAATCACCATTTTTGAAATAATAATTTTTATTTGTGAAGTGGGTTTATTGACCTCTACATACAATAGCTCACAATATAATTATCTGAAGACAGCATCATAAATTTCAACTTTGTTTTATCTGCCTTTCTGTCATCTGTGTCTCTCAGGTCTTCATGAGACTCCACTCTACCACTAACATGACCAAGGGAAAAATTACCTATAAAGTTTTTCACATTTCTTTGACAGGCAGATGAATGGGGAAAATAGATCTCAAGTTCTCATGCACACTGAGTTCTCCCAAGCAACCATCATGTCAATCTGAAACCCTAGTCCACATTTTTATCAGAAAATTCACTCAATTGGAATCTTGCAGGCCTACAGACTATCATTTACTTCCTCTGACTAAAGCCCAAAATGTCATCTACCTGGTCCCAAATGAACCTCACAATCGCTTCTATACAGTGGTTGCTAGTTTCTCTGAGTGTCGTTTTAGTTTTTCATTTGTATCACTTTTCTCCTCAAATGTCACTTAGTTGTGTCCAACTCTCTGTGACCCCATGGACTGTATTCAGCCAGGCTCCTCTATCCATGGGTTTCTCCAGGCAAAAATACTGGAGCAAGTTGCCATTCCTTTCTCCAGGGGATCTTATCAACCCAGGGATCCAACCGAGGCCTTCTGCATTGCAGTCAGATTCTTTACCATCTGAGCCACCAGGGAAGTCTTTTTTCCATAAAGAGACTGGCAATCTAAAAATATTTTTATAGAGCAGAACATACACTAGACTCTGATTAATACAGATTAATTAGAAGGCCACTTTAAGCCTGACTTCCCACTCTTTTCCCCAAATCTCTTAGCATAATGAAACATTAGAAACAAGCATGAACTTTAAGCAAAGAGTGTGACAATTTATTTTACTGGATTACAAACCTGCATGTCTGTCTAGTTCAGATTTTGTCATCTGTGACCTTCCTCTTTCTATAGCTTATATCACAAGCACCAAAAAACAAAACAGATAGACTAAACTTTCCAGGAGAAGAAAAAAAGTGCTTTTGTATTGCCTCTGCCAGAAATGATCTCAACTCTATATCTGGTTTTACTGATTTGGAAGAAGGCAAGATCAAGATTAGGAGCATGAACTGCTTATTTTCCTTACATACTAACTGAAAGGGGGCATCAGAGAAGGTAATAGGAGAGATACTAAGTGGGCAAATTCCAGGAAAGACAAAATAAGAGATGAATGTTTGGAAAAACATTAAGTCAATTAAATAAATGGTTGCTGATGGCAGTGCCAGATCACCTTACCTGCCTCCTGAAAAATCTGTATGCAGGTCAAGAACAACAGTTAGAACCAGACAAGGAACAATGGACTGGTTCCAGGTTGGGAAAGGAGTATGTCAAGGCTGTCTATTGTCACCCTGCTTATTTAACTTATATGTAGAGTACATCATGCGAAATGCCAGGCTGGATGAAGCACAAGCTGGAATCAAGATTGCCGCAAGAAATACCAACAACCTTAGATGTGCAGATGACACCACCCATATGGCAGAAAGAGGAACTAAATAGCCTCTTGATGAAAGTGAAAGAGGAGAGTGAAAAAGCTGGCTTAAAACTCAACATTCAAAAAACAAAAATCGTGGCATCTGGTCCCATCACTTCATGGCAAATAAATGGGGAAACAATGGAAACTGATAATAGTAACAGACTATTTTCTTGGGCTCCACAATCACTTCAGATGGTGACTGCAGCCATGAAATTAAAAGACGCTTGCTCCTTGGAAGAAAAGCTATGACCAATGTAAACAGCGTATTAAAAAGCAGAGACATCGCTTTGCCAACAAAGGTCCATCTAGTTAAAGCTGTGGTTTTTTCAGGAGTCATGTATTGATGTAAGAGTTGAACCTTAAAGAAAGCTGAAAATGAAAGTCGCTCAGTTGTGTCCTACACTTTGCAACCCAATGGACTATACAGTTCATGGAATTCTCCAGGCCAGAATACTAGAGTGAGTAGCTGTCCCCTTCTCCAGGGGATCTTCCCGACCCAGGAATCAAATTGGGGGTCTCCTGCATTGCAGGCAGATTCTTTACCAGCTGAGCTACCAAGGAAGCCCTAAAGAAAGCTGAGCACTGAAGAATTGATGCTTGGAACTGTAGTGTTGGAGAAGACTCTTGAGAGCCCCTTGGACTGGAAGAAGATCAAACCAGTCAATCCTAATGGAACTTGGTCCTGAATATTCATTGGAAGGACTGATGCTGAAGCTGAAGTTCCAATACTTTGGCCACCTGATGCAAAGAGCTGACTCATTGGAAAAGACCCTGATGCTGGGAAAGATTGAGGGCAGGAGGAGAAGAGGAAGACAGAGGATGAGACGTTCGGAGGGCATCACTGACTGGATGGATATTAGTTTGAGCAAACTCCAGGAGATAATGATGGACAAAGAAGGCTGGCGTGCTGTATTCCCTGGGGTCTCAAAGAGTCGGACATGACTGAGTGACTGAACTGAACCAAATTCTAAAATACTTGCATTTTTCAAATGCTCTTTAAAAAGTACAATTTCTAATCCATAATAGTTTATCCTAAAATCCAGTTCTGTCATATCCTTCAGCTGAACCGAGGTTATAATTTGTTGAATTCTGAATTTAACTGATGATAATGCATTATAATGACCAAGAATTTGGGTTCTGGTACTAACTGCCTGGTTCAAATCTTAGATCTTTCCTTGTTAGCAAAACCTGTTTATGTTTCTATGAAATAGGAACAAAACCAAAAATAACCTATCTCATAGGCTGATTTTGTGGCTTAAACGGCAAATAGCTATCATTTTTCTGAATAATATGAATTTATTTAAAGTTCTAATATGCCTTTACTCATTTGATCATCATAATATTGTTGGTGGCAACACTTTAACGGACACAATGGACCAGCTAGACCTAATTGACATCAATAGGACGTTTCACCCCAAAACAATCAACTTCACCTTTTTCTCAAGTGCACACGGAACCTTCTCCAGAATAGATCACATCCTGGGCCATAAATCTAGTCTTGGTAAATTCAAAAAGATTGAAATCATTCCAGTCATCTTTTCTGACCACAGTGCAGTAAGATTAGATCTCAATTACAGGAAAAAAATTATTAAAAATTCAAACATATGGAGGCTAAACAACACACTTCTGAATAACCAACAAATCATAGAAGAAGTCAAAAAAGAAATCAAAATATGCATAGAAATGAATGAAAATGAAAACACAACAACCCAAAACCTATGGGACACTGTAAAAGCAGTGCTAAGGGGAAGATTCATAGCATTACAGGCCTACCTCAAGAAACAAGAAAAAAGTCAAATAAATAACCTAACTCTACACCTAAAGCAACTAGAGAAGGAAGAAATGAAGAACCCCAGGGTTAGTAGAAGGAAAGAAATCTTAAAAATTAGGGCAGAAATAAGTGCAAAAGAAACTAAAGAGATCATAGCAAAAATTAACAAAGCTAAAAGCTGGTTTTTTGAAAAAATAAACAAAATTGACAAACCATTAGCAAGACTCATTAAGAAACAAAGGGAGAAGAACCAAATTAACAAAAAATGGAGAGATCACAACAGACAACACTGAAATACAAAGGATCATAAGAGACTACTACCAGCAGCTCTATGCCAATAAAATGGACAACTTGGAAGAAATGGACAAGTTCTTAGAGAAGTATAACTTTCCAAAACTGAACCAGGAAGAAATAGAAGATCTTAACAAAACGATCACAAGCAAGTAAATCGAAACTGTAATCAGAAATCTTCCAGCAAACAAAAGCCCAGGACCAGAAGGCTTCACAGCTGAATTCTACCAAAAATTTAGAGAAGAGCTAACACCTATCTTACTCAAACGCTTCCAGAAAATTGCAGAAGAAGGTAAACTTCCAAACTCATTCTATGAGGCCACCATCACCCTAATTCCAAAACCAGACAAAGATGCCACAAAAAAAGAAAACTACAGGCCAATATCACTGATGAACATAGATGCAAAAATCCTTAACAAAATTCTAGCAAACAGAATCCAACAACATATTAAAAAAATCATACATCATGACCAAGTGGGCTTTATCCCAGGAATGCAAGGATTCTTTAATATCCACAAGTCAATCAATGTAATACACCACATTAACAAATTGAAAGATAAAAACCATATGATTATCTCAATAGATGCAGAAAAAGCCTTTGACAAAATTCAACATCCATTTATGATTAAAACTCTCCAGAAAGCAGGAATAGAAGGAACATACCTCAACATAATAAAAGCTATATATGACAAACCCACAGCAAGCATCACCCTCAATGGTGAAAAATTGAAAGCATTTCCCCTGAAATCAGGAACAAGACAAGGGTGCCCACTCTCACCACTACTATTCAACATAGTTTTGGAAGTTTTGCCCACAGCAATCAGGGCAGAAAAAGAAGTAAGAAGAATCCAGATAGGAAAAGAAGAAGTGAAACTCTCTCTGTTTGCAGATGACATGATCCTCTACATAGAAAACCCTAAAGACTCTACCAGAAAATTACTAGAGCTAATCAATGAATACAGTAAAGTTGCAGGATATAAAATTAACACACAGAAATCTCTTGCATTCCTATACACTAACAATGAGAAAACAGAAAGAGAAATTAAGGAAACAATACCATTCACCATTGCAACAAAAAGAATAAAATACTTAGGAGTATATCTACCTAAAGAAACAAAAGACCTATACATAGAAAACTATAAAACACTGATGAAAGAAATCAAAGAGGACACAAACAGATGGAGAAATATACCGTGTTCATGGATTGGAAGAATCAATATTGTCAAAATGGCTATACTACCCAAAGCAATCTATAGATTCAATGCAATCCCTATCAAACTACCAACGGTATTCTTCACAGAACTAGAACAAATAATTTCACAATTTGTATGGAAATACAAAAAACCTCGAATAGCCAAAGTAATCCTGAGAAAGAAGAATGGAACTGGAGGAATCAATCTGCCTGACTTCAGACTATACTACAAAACCACAGTCATCAAGACAGTAGGGTACTGGCACAAAGACAGAAATATAGATCAATGGAACAGAATAGAAAGCCCAGAGATAAATCCACGAACCTATGGTCACCTTATCTTCGACAAAGGAGGCAAAGATATACAATGGAAAAAAGACAACCTCTTTAACAAGTGGTGCTGGGAAAACTGGTCAACCACCTGTAAAAGAATGAAACTAGAACACTTTCTAACACCATACACAAAAATAAACTCAAAATGGATTAAAGATCTAAATATAAGACCAGAAACTATCAAACTCCTAGAGGAGAACATAGGCAAAACACTCTCCGACATAAATCCCAGCAGGATCCTCTATGACCCACATCCCAGAATTTTAGAAATAAAAGCAAAAATAAACAAATGGGACCTAATGAAACTTAAAAGCTTTTGCACAACAAAGGAAACTATAAGCAAGGTGAAAAGACAGCCCTCAGATTGGGAGAAAATAATAGCAAACGAAGCAACAGACAAAGGATTAATCTCAAAAATATACAAGCAACTCCTGAAGCTCAACTCCAGAAAAATAAATGACCCAATCAAAAAATGGGCCAAAGAACTCAACAGACATTTCTCCAAGGAAGACATACAGATGGCCAACAAACACATGAAAGATGCTCAACATCACTCATTATCAGAGAAATGCAAATCAAAACCACAATGAGGTACCATTATACGCCAGTCAGGATGGCTGCTATCCAAAAGTCTACAAGCAATAAATGCTGGAGAGGGTGTGGAGAAAAGGGAACCCTCTTACACTGTTGGTGGGAATGCAAATTAGTACAGCCACTATGGAAAACAGTGTGGAGATTTCTTAAAAAGCTGGAAATAGAACTGCCATATGACCCAGCAATCCCACTTCTGGGCATACACACCAAGGAAACCAGATCTGAAAGAGACACGTGCACCCCAATGTTCATCACAGCACTGTTTATAATAGCCAGGACATGGAAGCAACCCAGATGCCCATCAGCAGACAAATGGATGAGGAAGCTGTGGTACATATACACCATGGAATATTACTCAGCCATTAAAAAGAATTCATTTGAATCAGTTCTAATGAGATGGATGAAACTGGAGCCCATTATACAGAGCGAAGTAAGCCAGAAAGATAAAGACCATTACAGTATACTAACACATATATATGGACTTTAGAAAGATGGTAATGATAACCCTATATGCAAAACAGAAAAAGAGACTCAGATATATAGAACAGACTTGTGTACTCTGGGAGAAGGCGAGGGTGGGATGTTTCAAAAGAACAGCACTGAAACATGTATATTATCTAGGGTGAAACAGATAACCTGCCCAGGTTGGGTACATGAGACAAGTGCTCGGACCTGGTGCACTAGGAAGACCCAGAGGGATCGGGTGGAGAGGGAGGTGGGAGGGGGGACTGGGATGGGGAATACATGTAAATCCATGGCTAATTCATTTCAATGTATAACAAAAACTACTGTAATGATGTAAAGTAATTAGCCTCCAACTAATAAAAATTAAAAAAAATAAAAAAATAAAATAAAATAGTCACAAGGAAACTGGCAAAACAGTAGCTAATACTGTTAAAATAACTACATAGTAATATGCAGCTCTTGTTGAGAGCTAAAACTATTCCTGGAAAATATATTTTTCATTCCGTATCCTTAGATTCAAAACCCTTTATAGTGGGATTTTATTTATTTATTTAAAATAGGTTAAGTGCATCATCAAATGTTTTGAATGTTTCATATAGATTAAATGATGTTTCTGAGTTTTGTTCTAAAAGAAGGTAAAAAGTCTATTTCACTGCAAAGAGTAACTAGAATAAAATATTCTCTTGAGAAGGTAAAAAAAAAGAAATAAAGGTAAATAGATGTATTTATGATGTAAAAAAAAAAAAAAGAAAAGAAAAAAAAAATATTGTTGGTGGCAAATGTCCTAATTATCAGAGACAGGGAGAGAAAACTTTATAGAGTCAGTAAAAGTCTTTTTTAAAGTTCAATTCTCTTTGAAGGATAGTGCCAGGTTATTCCTTCCATTGCAGTCAATCATCCAAACTCTTGACACTGAATCTAAAATTGGTCCAAATTTTACATAAAAGATTTATATTCCACTCTAATTAAAAAGTCTTAGAAGAAGAGTTAAAGCTACCTTTCTACCTATTATAAGCTCATTGTAGAGGCTCAAAGCTGGTTACTTAATATGCCAGTTTAAAGGTGAGTTGAATATCAGTAAGTGCCATTATTAACAAGCCCCATAAGGATTTTTTGAAAACTACTTGAAGCAAGTGCATGATGCTATAAAATATTTGTCTTAGTTTTACACAATTGGTAGCATTGTATTGGATATATTATCTCAGGTACTGCATCTTGCCAGAAGATGCAGCACTTTAAGTGTTTTTTTGAAAAATGAATATACATATCTAGAGTTTTTATAGTTCTTTACAGTGCTTCTTATGGCACCTAGGTGTTTTACATTCATCAATAAGAGCTAAACCCTGCAGTTCTGAATGGGGATAAATATAATAAAAAATAAAGCCATTCTGCCTTCTAGAAGTGCATTCACATAAAGCATTATCATATCCAAACTAAAATCATCTAAAACGCAATTTGGAAAAGAAACTTTTGTAAGTATTAAGATTCATAAGCAGTATTTTGGCTAATGCTCGATTCTAATTTTTGTATATACAAATGCAGGCTTGAGAGATGTCCAGTTATAGCCCTTAAGATTGCGATTTAATTGCCAACTTATGCTATTTTTTTCAAGTGATTCTTTTCAAAACTATAGATTTCAAAGTTAGAGAAAATTGCATGTATGTTTCATCATCAGAACCAATGCTAATTTAGCCAAAATATTGAAAATCTATTTTGTACTAAGAAGTTTCTTAGTTATGTTTCATTATCAGAGTGTGTACTTCTGGCCAAATTATGTCCAAAATAGTTTCTTTCTGGTGAGCAAATGAAACCTTGGGAGCCAGCAGAAAGGAAATCAGTAAAGGTGGCTTACCAAGGGCAGGCTGTGAAAGGGTGGTAAGTTATCGCTGACATTGCTTAGAACTGTTAAGAATATGGGCTTCCCAGGTGGTGCTATTGGTAAAGAACCTGCCTGTCAATGCAGGAGACCAGAAGTCACGGGTTTGATCCTTGGGTCGGGAAGATCTGGAGGAGGGCATGGCAACCCACTCCAGTATTCTTGCCTGGAAAATCCCATGGACAGAGGAGCCTGATGGGTTGTAGTCCATTGGGTTGTAAAGTGTTCAACACAACTGAAGCAACTTTTCATGCACATGCATGTTAAGAGTATGGTGATATGAAGATGTAGCTGTATATTAGTAGGTTACATTATTGTTTTTAAGTTATCTGCAGACTGTGTACCTCTTACTGCCTACACCCCTCGGGGTTCATTATACCAGTTGTGATACACCACTTACCACCTCTATAGGAAGAATTAATTGAAAAAGAAATACCTATATGTTAATGTAATGGGAGAACTGTCTCTTCTGACTTAACAGAGGAAAGGATTAATATGAATAAGGAAAGGATAACATGAATTGCTCAAGCGATTTGTCATCCAGTATGCAGAACATTTGTTATGTTCCAGTACTTCAGGATTTTATTTCTAATAACCAGATAACTTCTTCAGAGCAGCTGTTACCTGTCTATGATATGAGAAAATTGAAATTCAGAGATGTGGTAATTTTGCAAATGAGTTATAACTCCAGTCTGTAACATAAAAGTTCATAGGTTTTCTGGTAGGCATCATTCATCTCTTCAGCAACTACCTCATTTCAAATGAGATACTAGGGAATTCCTTGGTGTTCTAGTGGTTAGGATTCAGTGCTTTCACTGCTTGGGCCTGGATTCAATCGCTTTTGGGAAACTAAAAGTCTGCCAGCCACAGCATGACCACAAATAAAATAAAAATGGGATTCTATCGGATAGTGCTTCCATTTTTGGTTAGGTGTAATATGACTTATTTTGTTTGTTTTGATTATGTCGCTTATGAGATATTTTCTAAACTAGATTTGAGAAAAGCTTGGCCATCTTACATATCTTCTTTGATAAAGAATTCTTGAACTACAGGATTATGAGTTTATCTGCTTGCAAAGTTTATTTTGGAACACTTTATTTTTGTTAAAATTAACACTGAAATCAAGCTTCAAAGTCTGGAGAGTGTACAAAAGTTTGTTAATTTATGAAAGGTAAATTTAATAAGGACAAAAATATTAGCATAAATAGTTCAGGAATCATATCACTTGTCTCCAGTTTCTTTTTATTCTTACTTTTGACATTTCATTGATCCCACGGAAATCCAAAATTTTAGGAAGGAAAATAAAGTCATAATAAAAGCTTATAATTACTTCCTAGAGGGCAATTTTGTTTAAAGAAGTGCCCAGATGACATCTTCTAACAAAATTAGATCATTTTTAGCTCTGTTTTGGGTTGAGTAAATCAGGACCTTAGAAGCCAGTGTGAAGAAAAGGATATCTGACATGGGAGGATCAGGTTAAAAAAAACCTGAAATTCTGGTAGATCCAGAAATTTGATCAACTGCACACACTTCAGTTTTCAAAGAAATATGCTAAACTTGGATTCTAAAAAGCTAACTTCAATAAGGTGATAATAACCATAACAATTCTTAAGTGCCTGCTATAAAGGACAGATACTTTTCTTGTCCTTACAGCAACAATCCAAGAAAGATTTTGTTACAAAGACTTTTTGTTACAAAGATCTTATTACAAAGGAGGTGTAGGGAGGCTAAACAGCTTTTCTAAGATTGTATTTCAAGTAGGTGAAAGTATTTATATTTTAAGTTGCATTTTGTCTCTCAAAGCATGATCTTATTCTAGCAGATCTAACTTGTCGAGGGCAAATAATCCTGTCAGTATTTTAATGGGCCCAGGAAGCAGGAATTTTGAAAGTGAAAGTCACACAGTCGTGTCCGACTCTTTGCGACCCCATGGACTGTCCTTGGAATGAGGGTTGGGATGGGGAGGGAGGTGGGAGGGGGGTTCAGGATGGGGAACACATGTAAATCCATGGCTGATTCATGTCAATGTATGGCAAAAACCACTACAATATTGTAAAGTAATTAGCCTCCAACTAATAAATATAAATGAAATAAATAAACAAAAGCAGAAGAAAAAAAAAAGAGAGAGAATACTGGAGTGGGTAGCCTTTCCCTTCTCCAGGGAATTGTCCCAACCAGACAGCGCTATATTTGTTATTCAGATACTTGTCATTCAGGTAGTCAACCTGCTTTTAAAGAAAAGGGAAAAGATAAGACAGAAAAGTTCAAAGTTTAGGCCATGGTGAGCTAGGCACAAGAAGGGTTAGGCTGGATAATAGTTCCTGAGGAAGTGAACCTGAGCTCAGGGCAAGTCCCAGAACCCAAGAGTGAACTACAGTGCCTATCAATAAATCAAGGCAGAAGCATAGTCTTGGTACTGGCATGGCAAGAATGAAAATACTAGAGGTGTGTGGGTATCTCAACTTTATTTATGGGTTCTAGATTTCAACAGCTAGTTGGTATGCATCTGCCTTTGTCAAGATGATAAACTGCTGTGCTGTTTTGCTGCTGTTTTTAATTGTAGAAAGTTGAAGTGGAACTCTGAGTTCGAGGATAGTTGCTTTGCTCCCATTTTCTCTTTTTCACTTAGCACAGTCCTTGACAATCAGAAGATGCTGAATAAATAATTGTAGATTTTTGGATGGAAAAATCCACATGGCGTGATAATAAGTTAAGGATCATCCCAACTATGAAATGATTTATGAGCCATCATATTTTCCTTTCTGGTCAGAATACTGCTGATTCAAAACAATAAAGGAGTGAGATTCTTCCTGATACACAGGATGAGGCAAGGAAGTAATCGGATCTTGAAATCAACTAAACACCAAATGATTCTTTTTACTTGTTGACTTTCTCTGTGGCACCAGTACTATCAAATGGTCTTAGTTATCATTTAGTGCTAAATGCACTTATCTTTTATATTGTCTTGGATGCCCCGCCCTTCAAAGTTTCATAAGTGCTCTTGGTACAGCCTGGCTCCCCTTCTCCCCCCTTTTCCTCTTCCTTTCTTTTCTCCTTCCTTCCTCCCTCTCTCTCTCCCTTCCTCCCTCCTCCTCTCCCCTCCTTCTTTCTTTCTTTCCTTTCTTTTCATTTCTTTTTAAATTTTCTCTCCTTTTTTTTACATTTTTTGTTGTACCTAGTCTACTTGGTTTTATAATTTAGTTTGTTGACCTAGCTAAACTTTTCAGTAAATACTTTCCTCTCTTTTTTTCATCCTTATGTACAGTATAGTTCTTTAGTTAGTAGCCTGTCTTTTGTTTGAAGTTTATGAATATGGTCTTGGAGGTTACATGTGAATTTGCATTCCAGAGCTTGCATTTATAACTTACGTGGAAAGTTAAGTGTTATAATGATTAATTTCCTCATCTGTAAAAAGAAGAGACAGACAGACAGATAATATTTCATGTAGTTTTCCTGTCAGTCCTTGCTTTATTGTTACTTGCCAAGCACCTGCCCTCTGGGAGTTTTTAAACTTGGCTAATGTCAGCAACTGGGTTGTTGAAATTCAAACCCAGTTCATTCAGACTTGAAATCTAATAAACCCTTTCCAATACACCATACTATACTCTGTATTATAGTTACTTTCTCTGTAGCAGCAGAATGACAAAGCAATGTGCTGATGGTGACTCTTCTTTCCAATTCCTCAAAGGGATTTATTATCTAAAAATATTCTCCCAACTGTTTCACTGATTCTTTTTTAAATGTTTTATGTGCCTTAAACTGTTATGCTCCAAATTAGCCTATATTCTTAGCCTATAAACCTAATTTCTACTCTGAGAAAAAAATTACCATCTAGCTATAAAGAGGATCTATATTAGTTTTTGTTAATGTAAAGCACAAACTTATTTATTCCCTAGGGAGAAGAAGTGAACTTTTTTCAACAACTGAACAATACTAAGGATTTTTCAGGCTGAATTATTATAGAAAGAAATAGTATACTATACTTTATACTAATAAAACTACAAGGAACTCTATATTGTCACACCCGTCATCATCACCATCATCATTATCATCACCACCACCGTTTAAACAACAGCCCCAACTTTGATCTGTTAAATAAATTGTACAGTGTATCAAAAGTAACTTGCTGTTAAAGCACACAAACATAGACTACATACTCATATTTTCAAATTATTTCCTTTTAAATTAAAAGTTATTTTGTAAGTTATATTTGATAGCAGGTTTTCCCATATTATTGTCATTTATTTGTGCTTTATGCCTTCTTTGGTCAGAAGGAAGTGGAATTACATATAGGAAGAGTCAGAGGTATATCCAAAAAGGTGAATTTTTACTGTGAATGCCAGTTCCTTGGTTCTAATCCAGCAAAGTAATTTTGGGTAATTACCATGTACTGAAAATTTTAAGTATATATAACCAATCTCATCTATGTAGATATTTGTATAATCTATAAGTACACACATGAACACAAGAGAAGTGTGAGCACAGAGGAGTAGCTCAGTATTTGAAACACGAGTTATGAAAAAAGCAAAAGAAAATCCTGTTTTTCAGGACTGCTGGAAAGAATTAGTTTAAGGCAAAATATTATTAGACATGATTTTAGCAATGCCATACTTTTAAGGGTGTAATAATTTCACATTGACTAAAGAATAGTCTTGAAAGTAAATTAATAATAAATGTTGACATTGGATACTGGCAAATTATTGTTTAGTTTGACTTCATTATGAGCTCCTCACTTAATTATTGTGCTCTCAAACAGGATCTATATTTATTCCTGATGCTGTATTTTGTATGCTTTAGTTGCATGATTGTAAAAGTATTTTGCCAAGTTCTTAGCTTGTAAAACTGCCTATCATACTATTCAGTGTGTGCTGTAACATAGTTGTAATAATACTATTTAAGAAAATTAATGATATTAAAAATATAGCCAAAATAGAAATCAAACTCCTTTTTATGAGGTTATTCAATTATTAATGATTCTTATTTATTTATATTTTAGCACACAAATCAATTTCACAGTGGCTATTGATTTTACTGCATCAAATGGTGAGTATTATGACTATCTTATAATAAGAATTATCATCTATTACATTAAAAATAAATATTTTCATGAGGTTTAGATATTTTCTTTCCACATATATATACTTCTGAAGTGCTTCATAAAAAATTCAGATAATTTTTCTTTTTTTAATGTTATAAAATAGTTTAAGACTATAAGAAATACAACAAAAGTCCATAATAGTCCCATTCAAATTTATTAATTATTGAAATACTGTCTCTTTTGTTTTACACATTTTTAAAAGGAAAACTTTAAATTTAGTTAAACCCATTGTGTATCCTTCCCTTTTTCTCCATACATAGCTGTAATTCTGAAGCATGTCTAACTATAATCCTCATTTTTATAGTACTTTTTTGTACATTCATTTATATAAATGTAGTTCAAGTACATGAACCTTGCTTTTCTTTTATCCAACTGTTTTTAATAATTACTCATGCTAGCACATTTATATTGAATTGATTCAGAGGGATCATCAACTAAATCCCCTGCTAAGTGTAGAAAAGAAAGAGGTACTAGAGATCAAATTGCCAATATTCACCAGATTATAGAGAAAGCAAGGAGTTTCAGGAAAACATCTATCTCTGTTTCATTGACTATGCTAAAGCCTTTGACTGTGTAGATCATGACATATTGGAAAGTTCTTAGAGAGATGGGAATACCAGACCATCTTACCTGTCTCCTGAGAAACCTGTATGTGGGTCAAGAAGCAACAGTTAGAACCCCATATGGAAAAACTGATGGGTTCAAGATCAAGAAAGATGTACAATAGGGCTGTCTGCTGTCACCCTGTTTATTTAACCTATATGCTGAGCATATCATGAGAAATGTGGGCTGGATGAGTTACAAGCTGGAATCAAGATAGGCGGGAGAAACATCAACAACTTCAGACAAATGGATGACACCACTGTAATGGTAGAAAGTGAAGAGGAACTAAAGAGCTGCTTGATGAGGGTGAAGGAGGAGAGTGAAAGAACTGACTTAAGACTAAATAGTTTAAAAAGTAAGATCATAGCATCCACCCCCATTACTCCTTGGCAAACAGAAGGGCAAAAGGTAGAAGTAGTAACAGATTTCCTCTTCTTGGGTGCCAAAATCACTGCACATGGTTGACTGCAGCCACGAAATCAGATGATTGTTTCTCAGCAAGAAAGCGATAACAAGCCTACACAGTGTGTTGAAAAACAGAGACATTACTCTGCCAACAAAGGTCCATATAGTCAAGGCTATGGTCTTCCCAGTGGTCACTTACAGTTGTGAGAGCTGGACCACAAAGAAGGAAGAATGCCAAAGAATTGATGCCTTCAAAATATGGTGCTGGAGAAGACTCTTGAAAGTCTCTTTTACAGCAAGGAGATCAAACCAGTCAATCTTAAGGGAGATCAACTCTAAATATTCACTGGAAGGACTGATGCTGATGCTGAAGCTCCAGTATTTTGGTCATCTGATGGAAACAGAGGACTTGTTGGAAAAGTCCCCGATGCTGGGAAGATTGATGGCAGAAATAGAAGAGAGTGTCAGAGAATGAGATGGCTGGACAGCATCACTGATGAAATGAACATGAACTTGGGCAAACTCTGGGAGATGGTGAAGGACAGGGACACCTGGTGTGCTGCAGTCCATAGGGTCACAAAGGGTTGGACACGACTGGGTGACTGAACAACAACATGTATAATTTGTATATCAAACATTTTAAGAAGGAAAGACAGTGAGTGGACTTTCAGTCTTATTTCGAAGTGACTTTATTTCAACAGTTATTATGTATCATAAAAAAATAATATCATTATTTAACTTTTACCAAAAGTTGCCATCAGTTTTTATATTTATCTTGTTTTTTTCAAATTGGTTATTGTGCTGTAACTTTCACATTAAATTCCCTTTTCTTCACATTTCTCTCACATTCACTCACGTTTCACAAAATAATTGAATTTTTAAGCAAGAAAACATCTTAGAGGTCATTTACTACAGCCATCATTCTCTCAGGGCTTCTCTGGTGATTCATTCAGTAAAGAATCTGCCCCCAGTGCAAGAAAGCACCTGCAATGCAGGAGACCCAGGTTCTATCCCTGGGTTGGGAAGATCCCCTGGAGAAGGAAATGGCAACCCACTCCAGTACTCTTGCCTGGGAAACCCAATGGATGGAGGAGCCTGGCGGGCTGCAGTCCATGGGGTCTCAAGAGTTGGACATGACTTAATGACTGCTACCACCATCACCCTCATGTACAAAGGATATTCAGATCTAGAAAATCTTTTACTAATAAATTCTCTGCCTTTTTAGCAGAGGTGAGGAAACCAAACTCTAATATAGCCTTTGACTACATGGTAAATTTATTCTTCAACATTGTGGCTTCAAGTTGATAGTTTTTACACATGTGTTTTATTCAGTAAAATATGAAACATATATACCTAAAGTCCAACTGGATTAAAATGCTAGCTTTTGTTTACCAGTGAACATTAGCACAACAGCTAGAAGAACAAGACTGTATTCAATGGAGCAATACAAGCTACTGAAACTGTCTTAAGAAAATAGACAATCTGAAAAACCTATAACCAAGATTAAACTAGTAATTTAAAAACTATCCACAAAGTTTTTGTAGGCCCAGGTTTATATAGCTTCACTGATGAACTCTATTTCAAGAGGAATCCGTACAAATTCTTCAAAAATTCTCCTAAAAAATAGAAAAGGAAGGAGTATTCCTAACTCAAGCCAAGAGGCATTACCTTGATACCAAAACCAGATAAAAACATAAGAAATATAAAAAAACAATACCTTTTATGGATATAACAATTCTCAGCAATATACTAGCAAACTGAATCCAGCAGTATGTAAAAAGAATTATATATCATGACCAATTAAAATTTATCTCAGTAATGCAAGGTTGGCTTAATATTCAAAAGTCAAATAATGTAACACACCATACCAATCAAAGATAATGTAAGGTGCACATGGCCACCTCAAAGTTTGACATACTTTTATAATGTGTGTGTGTGCGTGGGTGTGTGTGTGTGTGTGCTCAGTTGCTCAGTCATGTCTGACTCTTTGCAACCCCATGGATGATAACCTGCAAGGCTCCTCTGTCCATGGAATTTTTCAGGCAAGAATACTGAGACTGGTTGCCATTTCCTGCTCCAGGGGATCTTCCCAACCTGGAGATTGAACCCATGTCTCTTGCATCTCCTGCATTGGCAAATGGATTCTTAAGTGCTGTGCCAAATAAAAACATATAAACTGGAATAGAAAGTGACTTATTAACCTTATGAAGGGAAAATATGAAAAATCTATAGCAAACGTCATTCTTAAGAGTGAAATCTGAATGCTTTCACCTTAAGATGAGGAAAAGAACAAGGATGTGAGCTCTCTCTTCTTCTATTTTACATTGTACTGGAGGCCAGGGCAATTAGACAAGAAAAAAATAAAAGATATCCAGATCAGAAAGGAAGAAGTAAAATTATTTTTATTTGCAGATGACATAATCTTGTATGTAACACATACAAAATCCTAAAGAATCCACTAAAAATCAATTAGAATAAATGAGTTTAGCAAGATTTAAGGATGAATGATCAATATAAAAAAATCCGTTCTTTTTCTATACACTACTAATGAACAATCTGAAAATGAAATTAAGAAAACAATTCCATTTTTTAATAATATCAAAAGGAATACAGTACTTAGAAATAAATTTAACAAAAGATTCTTTACCATCTGAGTTACCAGGATAGTGAGTGCAAAATTTATACCCTGAAATTATATGTTGAAAAACTTTGAAAGAAATTAAGCATGAAAATAAGCTGAAAAACATGCCGTGTTCATTGATTAGGAAATTCAACATTGTTAAGATGGCAATATTTTCCACAGAGATTATCAGATTCACTGTAATCTCTATCAGAATCTGAAAGATTCTTCAAATTTTTAAAAGAAGTGGATAACTGACCCACTGACCCACATATGGATAAATTCATATGGAATTTAAAGAGATTCAGAAGAACCAAAGCAGATTTGGAAGGAATACAAAAGAATAAAGCAGGAAGATTCATACTCCTCACTTTCAAAACTTACAATAGTAATTTCAAGGCAGTGTGGAGCTGGCATAAAAATACTAATAGATACATAGATCAATGAACTAGATTGAGATTCCAAAAATAAACCCATGCATATTAAGTTAACTGATTTTGAGAAGAGTACCAAGACAATTCAATGGGAGGAAGAATATTGTCTTCAGCAAATAGTACTGGCACAACTGAATGCCCATATGCAAAAAAAAAAAAAAAAAAAATGAGATTGGACCCTAGCATCATATACAACACTAATAGAAAATAGATCAAGAATCTAAATGTAAAGTTTAAAAATTTAAAGCTATTAAAAGAAAACATAGATATATTTTCATGATCTTGGATTTGACAGTTGATTCTTAGATATGACACCAAACACATGAGCAACAGAGAAAAAAATAAATAAATTAAGCTCCATCAAAGTTAAAACATTTTTATGCTCCATGAAGCATAATTAGCAAAATCAAAAGACAAACCCCAGAATGAAATAAAATGTTAGCAAATCAGATATCTCATAGAGGATTTGTATCTAGAAAATACAAAGAACTCTTATAAATAATAAAAGAAAAATAGTGTAATTAAAAATGATATTCCAGTTATTCAAAAGAGCTATATAAATGACCAGTAAGCCCATGAAATGGTACTTGACAACTTATGTATCAGGAAATGCAAATCAAAAGCATAATGAGATACAATTGGGTTGGCCAAAATGTTCACTCTTTTTTTTGTTTTGTTTTGTTTTTCCTGCTAGATGTCTCTAATAGAGTTTAGTTGTCTTTAACTTCATTTGAAACAATTTTGTTAGATTGAATTGTAACAGCTGTCATATCAGTGTGCATTTTAAAAAAATCAAGATTGGTGGATTTTTGTGTACCATTTGAACTGAAGATGGAAGAAAAAAGCAATATTTTCAGCATATTTTGCTTTATTATTAATGTTTCAAGAAAGGTAAAATGCAACTGAAACACAAAAATAAGACAGAGAGAGATTTGTACAATTTATAAAGAATGTGCTGTGATTGAACAAACATATCAAAAGCTGTTTGCAAAGTTTCATGCTGGAGATTTCTTACTGGACGATACTCCACAGTCTGGTAGACTAGTTGAAATTGATGACAATGACATCAAAACTTTAATTGAGAACAATCAATATTATACCACATTGAAGATAGCCAACATACTCAACATTTCCAAATCAAGCTTTGAAAATCATGTGTACCAGTTTGGTTATGTTCATCACTGCATGTGAATCTCTACTTAAATAACATGAAAGCATTCCACTTTTAGATGAAATTGTGACAGGTGATGAAAAGTGGACATGCTAGAATAATGTGAAATGGAAGAAATCATGGGAAAAGTTAAGTGAAGCACCATCAACCACATCAAAGGCTGGCCTTAATCCAAAGAAAGTAATGTTGTGTATATGGTGGGATATACCATAGGGAGCCTGCTATTATGAACATCTTCTGGAAAGCCAAATTAATTAACTCATTGGGTTAATTCTAAAGTATCTCTACCAATTAGAGCAACTGATAGCAGCACTTAATGAAAAGCATCCAGAATTAGTCAACAGAAAACACATACTCTTCCATCAGGATACTGCAAGACCACATGTCTCTTTGATGACCAGACAAAAACTGTTACAGTTTGGCTGGGAAGTGCTGATTCATCCCCCATATTCACCAGACATTTCACCTCCCATTATCCATTTATTTCAGTCTTTACAAAATTACCTTCATGGAAGAAATGTCAGTTTCCTGGAAGACTGTAAAAGGCACCTGAAACAGCTCTTTGCTTAAATGATAAAAAAAAAATTGGGAGAAGATGAAATTATGAAGTTGTCTGGAAAATGACATAAGGTCATGGAACAAAACAAGGAATATGTTTCTCAATAAAGTTCCTGGTGAAAATGAAAGATGTGTATTTTATTTTATTTTTGTGATTAATTTATTTTTTAGTTGAAGGATAATTGCTTTTCAGAATTTTGTTGTTTTCTGTGAAACCTCAACATGAATCAGCCATAGGTATACATACATTCCCTCCCTTTTGAACCTCTCTCCCATCTCCCTCCCCATCCCACCCCTCTAGGTTGATACAGAACCCCTGTTTGAGTTTCCTGAGCCTTGCAGCAAATTCCCATTGGCTGTCTATTTTACATATGGTAATATAAGTTTCCATGTTACTCTTTGTATTTTATTTTTACTTAGAAAAACTGAAGAAACTTTCTGGCCAACCTAATATTTCATACCCACTAGGATGACTACAATCCAAAAGTCAGAAAACAGCAAGTGTTGGCAAATATGTGAAGCAATCAGAACCTACCCTCACATACTGCTGATGAGAATGTAAAATAGTTCAGCCACTTTGGAAAACTCTGTGGCAGTTCTCCAAGTTGTTACACATAGTTACCATATGAACTAGCAATTCCACTCTTGTATATATATACAAATGAGATGAAAACATAAGTCCACACAAAAATTCATACATGAATGTTTCAGTCAGTCAGTTCAGTCACTCAGTCATGTCTGACTCTTTGCGACCCCATGAATCACAGCATGCCAGGCCTCTCTGTCCATCACCAACTCCCAGAGTCCACCCAAGCCCATGTCCATTGAGTCAGTGATGCCATCAAGCCATCTCATAGCCATCTCATCCTCTGTCGTCTCCTTCTCCTCCTGCCCCCAATCCCTCCCAGCATCAGGGTCTTTTCCAATGAGTCAACTCTTCGCATGAGGTGGCCAAGGTATTGGAGTTTCAGCTTCAACATCAGTCCTTCCAATGAACACCCAGGACTGATCTCCTTTAGGATGGATTGGTTGGATCTCCTTGCAGTCCGAGGGACTCTCAAGAGTCTTCTCCAACACCACAGTTCAAAAGCATCAATTCTTTGGCGCTCAGCTTTCTTCACAGTCCAGCTCTCACATCCATACGTGACTACTTGAAAAACCATAGCCTTGACTAGATGGACCTTTGTTGGCAAAGTAATATCTCTGCTTTTAAATATGCTATCTAGGGTTATAGCAGCATAATAGCCAAAATGTGGAAACAACCCAGATGTCCATAAACTGATAAATGAGTTTAAAAATGTGGTATATTCATACAATGGGATACTATTTAGCAATAAACAGGAAAGAAATATGGCACACTAAAACATGCTCCAACACAGATGAACCTTGAAATCACTGTACTAAGTGAAACCTAGCTGCAAAAGACCACATGGTATATGATTCTATTCATAGAAAATGTCCAGAATAGGTAAACTAAAGAGACAGAGAGTAGATTAGTCATTGCTTAATTCTGGGCTGGATAGAATAATAAGGTAATGATAGTAAATAGGTACATTTTTTTGAGGTGATGAACATGCTCTAAAATTGACTGTTGATGCTTGTGCATATTTGTAAATATACTTAAAATCATTGAATTGTGCATTCTAAATGGGTTAATTATAAGCTATATAAATTACATCTCAATAAATTTTTTAAAAGAGCTTGGTGGTGGTTTAGTCGCTAAGTCATGTCCGACTCTTGTCACCCCATGGACAGTAGCCTGCTAGGCTCCTCTGTCCATGGGATTCTCCAGGCAAGAATACTGGAGTGGTTTGCTATTTCCTTCTCCAGTTAATAGAGCTTATTCAAGTGTTATTTTTTTATGAAGGCATAGTGACCTTTAAAATAAAATCATATATGTTTGATAATATCCATGGTTTAAAATATTACAAAATTTTAAACAAAGAGTTATAACTAAGTAAGAGCTATGAAATATACCTAGATTCTTCTAGTTTGACCAATTATTACAGTGTAATTCAGGCAAGTTACTTAATCTGAAAGTTGTTTGATATGAAAAACAAGTGTAAAAGTCTTGTTGAAAAGGGAGTAAGTGAACCATGAAGTAAGTTCATACATGTTATAATAGCATGTATGTTATGTTCTATGCTATTCTTATTATTGTTATTAGCTGATAATTCAATGTTATTAACTTATTACAATTCCACATTTCTATGTGCATTGCTGCTGATATGGAGGTGGTACAACTATGGTCCCAGTTTCAAGAAGTTGGCAAATTCTGTGGTGCAGAACACAAAAGCATAAGAGTATCAGAGGAAAGACAATAAAGGCTAGAATAAATAAGGAAGGTCATCTCATGCATGTGAGACAAAAACTGTAGGAGGAGAAAGTGAATTTCAGGATTGGGTGGCAAACTGAGTGGTAGAGGTGGAAAGAAAGATAGTATCAGTGATATAGTGAAGAGATTGGTCTGGGTGCAGATGCTAGAAAGAGATAGGGAACATCTTTGAATGGGTACAGTTGGACTCTGCTAGGCATGATAGGCCAAAGTGTTTAGATATGCTGGGATACTAGCAGTGCTTTTAAGTTGTGGTTCTCTTAGAGAAATAGAATTAGTTGTGTATTGCAACTGTTGGGTAACAACTCTTATATTTGAGAGTTGGGTTAAATAATCCCTCAGGCAAGTAGAGGCATTATTTATCTGTGGTTCCAGTAGGTCTCTGAACAGGAAACAAAAATCTCTGCTTTAGAAAGAGCTGTCAGAGAAGGAGGTGGGAGTGGGGATTGGGATGGGGAATACATGTAAATCCATGGCTGATTCATGTCAATGTATGGCAAAAACCACTACAATATTGTAAAGTAATTAGCCTCCAACTAATAAAAATAAATGGAAAAAAATAAAATAAATAAAATAAAATCACTGAATAAAGCACTAAATCAATTTTAGTGCTCCTTCGTTTACTCATCTATTAAATGATGGAGTTCAACAACAACAACAACAAAATAGAAAGAGCTGTCAAAAATTGCACCAGGTAAGTTAAACAGACAAGGAAGACTGTTGAGGATTTTTGCAGTAGAGACCAAAGCTACAGCAGTGGAAGAAAGAAATTGAACTCTTCTCCTCCAAAACAAAAGATGAAAGAGTTTTTAAGTGCTGTTATGAGCTAGTGGAAAGGTATTGAGAGATACTGGAGGCGAAATTAGTCTGTATGATTAGGCCATCTGTGTTTACTGCATGCTCAGTCACAACCAGCTCTTTGCAACCGTTTGGACTGTAGTCTGCCAGGTTCTCTGTCCATGGGATTTTTCAGGCAAGAATTCTGGAATCGGTTGCCATATGCTCCTCCAGGGGATTTTTCTGACCCAAGGATCCAGGGGTCGAACCCCAGTCTCCTGGTTTCTTACGTTGCAGGCAGATTCCTTACCACTAAGCCATGGGGAAGCCTTCTGTGTTTATTCATTGGCAGCTATTGAAGTTAGGCTCCTACCATCCCATAGAGACTAAGCAACAGAGGTGATATTTTTCTTGATTATTACATTTCAAAGGAATGACTCCCAGGTCCCTGAGAAAGACATTCCTGAATTGTAGAAGATTTATACTTCAAAGAAACACAGAAAGAATTCACAATTCCAAGTTTTCTAAAGTAACTGCTCTAAGAAATAAGAGGTCAAGGGCCTATAATCAGGAGAAACCATCCTAAAGTTAGTCAAGCTGAAGGAAACATAGGGCCTGTCTTGATCATAACACCCTTTTTTAAAAAAATTTTATCATGGGGCCCTTGAATGCTGATAATCCTTGTAAATATATATGCATTTACACAATGTATTATCTTTAAACCAAAAATGTTCTGGGTATTGTTATATGCATTATAAACTAAAGGGAGATCTTTACTTTGTTTTCTCTGAAACCCAAGTATTTATTATTACTTTTTCCTTAACAAAAAAGAACTATGCTTTGCGGGTTTGCTTCTTTGGGCAATGTTTTAATGTAGAAGTGAGCTTTATTAACTGCTACAAGTCCTATTTAATTTCCATTTTCACTTAAGAAACTAAAGGAACCTTCAGGCTGACTTTGTGCTGGTAATTAGGGCAACTGAATCTGAATCTCTGTGTTTGAGTCGTGGTGCATATATTGCTTTCTTTGTCAAGTTCATCTTTATTCAAGTGAGACATCCTACATTTGTGAATGACTCAGACAGTAATAACAGCAGTAGTTAAATTTTACATTTCTATTTTTTAGTCACGAAGTCCTGTCTGACTCTTTGAGACCCCATGTGCTATAGCCCACCAGGCTTCTCTGTCTATGGAATTTTCCAGGCAAGAATCCTGGAATGGGTTGCCATTTCCTTCTCTTACATTTCTATGGTGCTTTATAATTTTTAATCACTTTCACACATAAAATCTTAGTTTGCCTTCTCAGTAAACACTGTAATAGGATTTCTAACAAGAATTTTATAGTTAGTTGTCCTACAGATGGAAAGACTTGACTTTGGGCCTTTTTACTCCTAACTTAATGTCTAGTTAGAAACCGAATAATTTTTCAGATTCAAATTTTCAGCATAAATTTGAAAATCACCATGTTCTTCTCTTTTCAAGTGATTAAATTGGGATAGGTCTCACATATTCAATTTATGTTTGTGATACAACTTTAAGGAGGCTCATAATTGTCGAAGCCTATTAATATCAGTTGGGTCCTTTGATTATAGGCATAAGGAGTCAAGCTAAAGCACATAGTTTGTTTGTTTTAAATAAAGATTACAGTAAAATATGATCAGCAAAATTATTTTTATGCTTCTGGGGCTAAAACTCAAGAATAGTCTATGGCGTTGACAATGAGAAATAATTTTTGAAAAAAGTCTGAATATCTTTGGGAAATTTTCTACATGTCTGATCTAATTTAATAAGTATCTCTATGTCATTGTGTGTCCAAAAGAAACTATTGGGTTAAAGGTCTGCTGGGATTTTTCCATAAAATGTTATGTAAAAACATGAATGAACTTTTTGGCCAACCCAATATTTAACACATTATGAATATAGGCAGAAAAACATATTATAGATATTTCAATCTGAAATAGATATCAAGAAAAATGTTTAAAAATTATGCCATTAGCTTGATCTCTCATGTTTTAATTTTTTTTCTGTCATCAGGCAACCCCGCCCAGCCCACTTCTCTCCACTACATGAATCCTTATCAACTGAATGCCTATGGTATGGCACTGAAGGCAGTGGGAGAAATCGTTCAAGATTATGACAGTGATAAAATGTTCCCCGCTTTAGGTTTTGGTGCAAAACTGCCTCCAGATGGAAGGATATCTCATGAGTTTGCTTTGGTAAGAATACATGGAAATAATTGATATTTTGAAAAATAAATAATATTTTGGATCTTTTCATAGGTTCCCTTCTTATGCTTTAATTACTCATGTAGCAACGTCTTATGACTAAACAATCAGCTCAGTTTTAGTGAATGATTGATTTAGAAGTATGATATTAATGGGAAAAGAGACAAATAGATTAGTAACAAATCTACCTAAAGTGCATATGATTTAAAACCTATTCTGGTTTTCTGTTGCTGCATAACACCTTCCATTATATTCATGATTTGTGGGTCAAGAATTTGAGCATGATACAAGGAGAATGGTACGTTTGTTCAAGATACCTGGGGCCACACCTGGGATGCCTTGATTGGCTACAGATGGCTGGAATTGTTCTACTGGAGCCATATATCTGTTCCATCCTGACTGTTGGTTGGATTCCTCAGTTTTCTTCATGTCATATCTCCTGGAGCTAGTACATCCACTGAGATGTCTCATTTGCTTATGACTAATGCTTACAACTAGGATGGCTGAAATACCTGGATTCTCTAGGCATCTTACCTTCTTTCTACATACAGTTTGTCCATGTGGTTTTGTGGGCTTCCATCACAGTGTAGTGGTCTCAAGATAGTCATATTTCTTACACAGCAATATTCTAAAAGGCTGGGGAAGAAATTTCAAGGATTTATAAGTCTCAGAAAGTTATTTCTCCCTCATCCTTTTTTGTCAAGCAAGTCAGTAAGTTCAGCACAGTTTCAAGATAGTGGAAGTAACCTTCACCTCTCAAGGGGAAGGGTATCAAAGAATGAGTAGCTATCCTTATTCTTCCATCTTCCAAAATGTCATTTCTTTTCAAATATAAAGGATCAGTTATTAGTAGAATTATTATTTTTCAAATGTAAAGCAATAATTATAGGTACAATGAATTATGGTTTCAATATAATGGAGTAGATGTGACTCAAATATTTATCTATTTAATGTTTAATTTACATAAATCCACTCCTGTTGTATGATTACAAATAAGCAATGTACTGTATTCTACCTTTAAATTAAACTTCACACAGATAGTGCTTATAGGCCAAATCAGCCTTATTCTCACTTGCATTTTTTGATAAAAATAATGGGGAAAACTATGTGGGAATGGTTAGATATCATTTTAGAAAAAAATTAAAATTTTCCTAATAGAAATGCCTCCCTGCTTTACCCTATATTTTTTGAAATTAAAGTCTTCTGTGCCCAATATTTTTGTAGGTATTTTTTGTTGTTTTTATTCTTGTCACAAAAATAACATGTGGGATTTTTTTTTTAGTTCTGCAAGAAGAATAGGCAAATAATTCAATTATTTACTAATTACTGAGTATCAAACCAGGTACTTTATGCTCATTTCTTGTACAATCTTCATAAAATTCTTGTCTGATAGGTATGTCATGAGATGAGTGACACATCACACTACTATCAAGAGCCACTCATATTAAATACAGTGAAAAGAGTACCCCCAGGAGTTGTATAATCTAGCCCAGAGTCACAGAATTTAATCAGGTTTCCAGAAGACAGGACTTGAACCCAGGTCAGTCTTATTATAGAATCTTTGTTCTTAACCACTACTAAACCACATTTTATAAAAGCGCCTATAATAATACCACCTCTTAGATATGTCCTTTATGAACCCCATTGTGTATACACACACACACGCACACACACAGACTTCCAGAAGCTCCTGTATGATTAAACTTTATCTTCTTTAATATATTTTAAGAGTTGGATTTTAATTTTTTTCCCATATGTATTCTTGATTTTTCTGTTCCATCATCCCCATTTTGGGAAAGGTTACTAGAGGTTTTAATTTTCTTCTGTAAAATAGCCCATATGCTACCACCCCCAATGTCATATAAAAATGAATATCTGTTGGGATTTTGTTGTGTCCTAGAGAATTAAATTTTCCCAGAAACTTATAAGACCACGAAAATCACTCATGTGATCCTATGTCTTGTGTGCCTCAGGAAGAAGGTCCTGACTCTTTTAAAGCTTAAGAAAGGAATAATAAAAAAAAAATTATGCTAAACTAAATGATATTAATTTTCCTTAATTAATTTTCCTTCCACAAGTTTTTCCTCACCTTTGTGCGTGATTTTTTCCATTTGTTCGCTAATTCTCTCCTTTTCTGCTTTTCCTGCCTCTATATTCATTCCTTACAACCAAACCTATGCAAAGGAGAGACTTTTTATTATTTGCATCTTAAATGATTCTTTGAACCAAACTCAAATATTTATAAAAGGTCGCACTCTAAATTTATGAAAAATAGTTTCTAAAATTGGTGAAAGTGATGATGATAATGCCTCGTCTTTAATTTTACTTAATAATTATATGACTTTAACTTTTTTCAAAGCACTTTTTTCTTGAATAAGACAGACAAAGGTTAAGTAAGTCTTCAGAGAGATAGTACTCCATTTAATTTTTGTGTTAACTTCTTCCTAAATAACTGCAATATATAACTGTAGATGCTGAAAATGGCAAATAGAAAAACTTCAGTCCATGTCAATCTGGCAATTAGTGTACTACCTAATGTTAACAAACCCTCATATTTCCATGGTAAAAATTTGTGATATATATATTAACAATCGTTAATATGTTTATCGCACTGAATTCAAGTAATCTTCAGATAGCAAGGGAGGTGTCTCACTATTCACACTGCTCACTGAACCCGGGGTAGGTAAGGTGCAAGTGAGGAACCTGGAAGAAGATTCAAGGAGGTGTAGAAACTGCAGCCATGATGTATTCTCTGATGGCTGACCCAGCAGACACAGCCATAACACAGCTGCACGGGCTTTTTAGGTGAAGCTTGTATAGCTCAAACTACTGCACAAGTGCACTCATCTCACACGCTAGTAAAGTAATGCTCAAAATTCTCCAAGCCAGGCTTCAGCAATACGTGAACCGAGAACTTCCAGATGTTCAAGCTGGTTTTAGAAAAGGCAGAGGAAACAGAGATCAAAATGCCAACATCTGCTGGATCATCGAAAAAGCAAGAGAGTTCCAGAAAAACATCTATTTCTGCTTTATTGACTATGCCAAAGCCTTCGACTGCGTGGATCACAACAAACTGTACAAAACTCTGAAAGAGATGGGAATACCAGACCACCTGACCTGCCTCTTGAGAAACCTGTGTGCAGGTCAGGAAGCAACAGTTAGAACTGGACATGGAACAACAGAATGGTTCCAGATAGGAAAAGGAGTACGCCAAGGCTGTATATTGTCACCCTGCTTATTTAACTTATATGCAGAGTACATCATGAGAAATGCTGGGCTGGATGAAGCACAAGCTGGAATCAAGATTGCTGGGAGAAATATCAATAACCTCAGATATGCAGATAACACCACCCTTATGGCAGAGAGTGAAGAGGAACTGAAAAGCCCCTTGATGAAAGTGAAAGAGGAGAGTGAAAAAGTTGGCTTAAAGCTTAACATTCAGAAAACTAAGATCATGACATCTGGTCCCATCACCTCATGGGAAATAGATGGAGAGACAGTGGAAACAGTGTCAGACTTTATTTTGGGGGGCTCCAAAATCACTGTGGATGGTGACTGCAGCCATGAAATTAAAAGACACTTACTCCTTGGAAGGAAAGTTATGACCAACCTAGATAGCATGTTAAAAAGCAGAGACATTACTTTGCCAACAAGGGTCCATCTAGTCAAGACTATGGTTTCTCCAGTGGTCATGTATGGATGTGAGAGTTGGACTGTGAAGAAAGCTGAGTGGGGAAAAATTGATGCTTTTGAACTGTGGTGTTGGGGAAGACTCTTGAGAGTCCCTTTGACTGCAAGGAGATCCAACCAGTCCATCCTAAAGGAGATCAGCCCTGGGTGTTCATTGGAAGGACTGATGTTGAAGCTGAAACTCCAATACTTTGGCCACCTCATGAGAAGAATTGACTCATTGGAAAAGACCCTGATGATGGGAGGGATTGGGGGCAGGAGGAGAAGGGGACAATAGAGGATGAGATGGCTGGATAGCATCACCGACTGGATGGGCATGAGTTTGAGTAAACTCTGGGAGTTGGTGATGGACAGGGAGGCCTGGCATTCTGCAATTCACGGGTTCGCAAAGAGTCGGAAATGACTGAGCGACTGAATTGAACTGAACTGATATAGTTTTACAGGGAAAAAAAAAGTGGCCCATGACCAAATGAGTACATAATGACACACAGGCACAGTGCTATAAATGATCTCAGATGTTACATAACCATGGAAAGTCATTGTTTATGAAACATGAAGCAAAAGCAAGAGGTCCTGGGGCAAGAGAACCTGACCATTGCCATCATGGCCAATTGCTCTTTCCCTACAAGAGCTCTTTAACAAAAATTTTAAATCCCTAATTGGTGAGTTTGAGGCTGGCACAAATGTTGAAGTTGAGTTTTAATCAAAAGGATCTAAGATAAATCCCAGCTTTTTATTTGAAATATGTGTAGGAATAGGTATTGTGGAAAAAGACAGGGAAAATATCCCCGTATTACCACTTTAGCAGTTTTGATTGTGGAATGTCATGGCTCACAGTGATACTTGATGACTCATTACACTGTACCTGAACACACAATTACTCATTAAACTGTACCTGAAGACACTGAAGTTTTCAACAGTATGTGAACCGGGAACATCCAGATGTTCATGCTGGATTTAGAAAAGGCAGAGGAACCAGAGATCAAATTGCCAACATCCGTGGATCATCGAAAAAGCAAGAGAGTTCCAGAAAAAACATCTACTTCTGCTTTATTGACTATGCCAAAGTCTTTGACTGTGTGGATCACAACAAACTGGAAAATTCTTAAAGAATGGGAATACCAGACCACCTGACCTGTCTCCTGAGAAACCTGTATGCAGGTCAAGAAGAAACAGTTAGAACTGGACATGGAACAACAGACTGGTTCCAAATCAGGAAAGGAGTACATGCGTGCTGTATATTGTCACCCTGCTTATTTAACTTATATGCAGAGTACATCATGAGAAACGCTGGGCTGGAGGAAGCACAAGCTAGAATCGAGATTGCTGGGAGAAATATCAATAACCTCAGATATGCAGATGATGCCACCCTTAAGGCAGAAAGCAAAGAACTAAAGAGCCTCTTGATGAAAGTGAAAGAGGAGAGTGAAAAAGTTGGTTTTAAGCTCAACATTCAGAAACTAAGATCATGGCATCTGGTTCCATCACTTCATGGCAAATAGATGGGGAACCAATAGAAACAGTGATCATTGAGACTTTGTTTTTTTGGGCTCCATAATCAGTGCAGATGGTGACTGCAATTAAAAGACGCTTACTCCTTGGAAGGAAAGCTATGACCAACCTAGACAGCATATTGAAAAGCAGAGACATTACTTTGCCAGCAAAGGTCCATCTAGTCAAAGCTATGGTTTTTCCAGTAGTCTTGTGTGGATGTGTGAGTTGGACTATAAAGAAATCTGAGTGCTGAAGAATTGATGCTTTTGAACTGTGGTGTTGAGAAGACTCTTGAGAGTCCCTTGGACTGCAAGGAGATCCAAGCAGTCAATTCTCGTCTTGAGTATTCATTGGAAGGACTGATGCCGAAGCTGAAACTCCTATCCTTTGGCCACCTGATGCAAAGAACTGACTCATTGGAAAAGACCCTGATGCTGGGAGGGATTGGGGGCAGAAGGAGAAGGGGACAACAGAGGATGAGATGGTTGGATGGCATCACCGACTCAATGGACATGAGTTTTAGTAAGTTCCTGGAGTTGATGAGGGACAGGAAAGCCTGGCATGCTGTAGTCCATGGGATCGCAGAGAGTCAGACAGGACTGAGTGACTGAACTGAACTTTAGATACAATAGTGTAAAGGAAATATTAGGAGGAAATATTTCTAATAAGCACATGGTAACAGACCTTAAAAGAAAATCTTCTGCCCTCTTCCTTAGTAAACAACAAAATTAAGTGTATTTATTTTCAAAAGCGATCTGCATTTTACTTTTGTGTTAAAGCCTCACATAAGCTTATTTCTATTTGTCTTAAGCAAAAAACAATTCCCCGTGTAATTATTTTAAGAAATAAATGTTTTAAAGATTTAGAAAATCATTCTATCAACATAAATAAAATGATGGGGAAAATGGTACCTTGTTATTTCCAGAGGAATAAAGGAAATACATAGTTTTATAGGAACATAAATCCCATCCCAGTTAAAATGTTCAAATGCTGATCAGAACTATCAGAACTATCCTGGTTTGTAATTGTACCCTTAAGGCAGATATATAATACATTTTATATGCCCAAAATCAGTAATGAGTTTTAATTTTAACTAGCTTTATACCTTATCAAGCAAAAGAACAACCTAAACTTATATTTAAAGGAAGATTAATTAAAGGTCAGCTCAGATTAACATCAAAACCAACCAATTACTATTTTGTGCTAAATATTATACTTTTATGTTTTAATTTCAATTTGTATAGTCAATTTTATAATATAAATAGTTATTTTATTACTTTTATGTTTTAAAAGTTACATGAGGGTTAATTAATAACTTTTGAAGGAGAAGACAAAATTTAAAGAATAAGGTGGATATAAATTATTCTTTCACAGGTGACAAAATTGAAGTCACTGGTAACATTTGGCTTAGTTCACTAAGATCCTCAGTCTTTCAAATGCTTAGGGTTTTGTAATATCGTTACATAGTGGTGGTTTCCTGGTGGCTCAGATGGTAAAAAAAAGTGCCTGCAGTGCAGGAAACCTGTGTTCAGCCCCACAGGTTTGGAAAGATGCTCTTGAGAAGGAAATGGCAACCCACTCCAGCATTCTTGCCTGGAGAATTCCATGGACAGAAGCTACAGTCCATGGGGTCGCAAAGAGTCAGATATGACTGAGCAGCTAACACTTTCACAGTTTGATTATTCGGATAAAAAATATACATGCTCATTATGTTTAAGCATAGTGATTATGTTTAGTTGGGCTTCCCTGATAGCTCAGTTGGTAAAGAATCCTGCAATGTGGGAGACCTGGGTTCAATACCTGGGTTGAAAAGATCCCCTAGAGAAGGGAAAGGTTATCCATGCCAGTATTCTGGTCTAGAGAATTCCATGGACTGTATATTCCATAGGGTCGCAAAGTGTCAGACATGACTGAGTGACTTTCACTTACATGCTTAAGCATGGTTACTGTCTCTAGTGTTTTAAAATCATAACTACAATTTTTTTATATATTACCCCCCCTTCCAGAGGTGGAGCCTAATTCCTCCTCTGTTGAATGTAGGCTACACTTAGTGACTCATTTCTAAAAAGTAGATGAAACTAAAAATGATGCTCTACATCTTATAAGATTAGTTTTGGGGCTTATTGGAGCTTCCTCCTTGCTCTCTCTCATTTTGGAGAAGTTAGCCACCATGTTGTTGGAATACTCAAGCAGCCCTATGCAAAGTTCCTTTAGCTTATTGCCAGAAAACCATACAGGTGAGCCTTCTTAGAGGCAGATTATCCAACTCTGGTCATGCTTTCAGATGACTGCAGCCAAGCTTAGCTTCTTGACCGTAAGTTCTTGAGAGATCCAGAGTAAAAATCACCTGGCTAAAAAATATATGGGATAATAAATGCCTGCTGTTTTAAGCCACTACCTTTTGGAATGGTTTGCTAAATAGCAGTAGATAACAATGCCTTATTTGTGTTATTTGTGGAATCTGGACTCAGAGAATTAAACCTTAATAACAGAGCATTCAGAGTATGAGAAAGCTGGACTAAGTCTCCAGTTACCCTTCTAGATTCTATCTGCCGAATAAGAACTCCTGTGCTGTGCTAAGTCACTTCAGTCATGTCCGACTCTTTGCAACCCCATGGACTGTAGCCTGCCAGGCTTCTATGTCTATGGGATTCTTCAGGCAAGAATACTGGAGTGGGTTGTCATGCCCTCCTCCAGGGGATCTTCCGGACCCAGAGATCAACCCGTGTCTCTTACATCTCCTGCATCGCAGAAGGATTCTTTACCACTGACCACCTAGGAAGCCCAAGAACTCCTGTGGCAAGCTCCAATTCCATTGAAAAATATGAACAAGTTTCTCTAATTCCTTTCACTTTACCTTGTCTTGATGCTACTCACACCAAATTACATTCCCTTTGATCCCTTCTTTATTTGGGGTTATCAATTTTGACCTGAAAATGTGAAAGTGGCAGATATTTTATATTTTTATTTCCATAATGCGAAGAGCTGACTCACTGGAAAAAACCCTGATGCTGGGAAAGATTGAAGGCAGAAGGGGACAACAGAGGATGAGATGGCTGGATGGCATCACTGACTCGATGGACATGGGTTTGGGTAGACTCCGGGAGTTGGTGATGGACAGGGAGGCCTGGCCATGCTGCAGTTCATGGGGTCGCAAAGTGTCAGACATGACTGAGCGACTGAACTGAACTGAACTTCCATAAAGTAAAACTATTTGAATTGATAGTATTTTTCCTGATTTTGATATATATAACTTCAGAAACCTTGGAAAATATAGAATAATCTAAACAATGAAATAAAAATTGACAATTATTTAACAACTCAGAGGTAGTCACTCTACTAATCTTCTTTTCAGATTTTTATACGTTCATCTCTATATGTTCATAGATCTGTGTATAAGACAGTATTAATCATAAAATGTTGTGATATTCAACTTCTCAAGATTATTTAGAATTTTCTTCTGCCTGTTAGTTGAAAAGTATCCATTTTTAATGATTGCACATTACTGCATATCACAATCTATTTAATATTATATATTATAATCTATTGTTGATTACTCAATTTATTATTATTATTTGCTATTATAAATATATAACTGAGTTTTCTTTAACAAAACCTTTATGGATATCAACATGTATTGTTCTCTTTTTTTAGTTTATTTTTATAGACATTATTCATTCTTTGCTGTTTTTGCTGTAACTTTCTACAGAATGGGAACCCCCAAAACCCCTACTGTGCTGGCATTGATGGTGTCATGGAAGCTTATTATAGGAGTCTGAAATCTGTGCAACTGTATGGGCCAACCAATTTTGCTCCTGTAATTAATCATGTAGCAAGGTAAGTGGGAGTAAATAATTTGTTTATTTTAGTGTGCCGGACCAGAATGAAATCATAATTTTATTGTTGGCATGGCTCCACAAAATGAAAGTTGTTTTCCTCCAAGAAAGTGAAGGAAAAGATATACAGCAAAAAGAATCTCCATTGAGCTATCATGATACTTCAATAAGAACTTTATATCAAAATATCAAATGAAAACTATACACTGGCTTATGTTAGGACCTATATTTGTTCAACCAAGGAAAAAAATTTTATTTTAATAAGCATCCATGAGAGAAATATCAATCACAATCTCAATTGTGAAATCATTCATATCTAAGATTATATTCCATAGCAACTTAGAAGTAATAAGAGATTGAATTCTATGAAGACAACTAAAGTGCTCGCTTCAGCAGCACATATGCTATGAAGACAACTAAAGCCTTTCAGTGATATATAGGACACACTACTTTAACCTCCCTGATATTAATATATAGTATATGATATTGAGATTAGAATATAATTGCTTATGATTCCAAATACATGTTCTGAAAATTTTTTAATATAAAATTTTATATACATTTACTTAGCATTTTTACTAATGCATTAGTAAAGTAGACACTACTTTTAAATCCCTAAAAAATTTTTACTGACACAGTTTTAAATCCTATGAAACCCTGCCTAATTTTTAGGTAATCAAAAAGAAACAACTCTCATGGCTTTCCCAATACGTAACCAAAACTAAAAAGTACTGCATTTGAATTACTGAAGTTCTCTATTTGAAGGTTCTGATACTTTACCAGCTCCCTGTTAGATATGGTCGGGCTTCCCTAGTGGTTCAGTGGTAAAAGAATCTGCCTGCCAATGCAGGAGATGCAGTTTCAACAACTGCATCAGTATAATCCCCTGGAGGAGGAAATGGCAACCTATTCCAGTATTCTTGCCTGAGAATCCCTTGGATAGAGGAGTCTCGGTGGGGTACAGTCCATAGGTTTGCAGAGTCAGACATGGCTGAGCACACACGAGTGCATTAATGGTCAGCAACTTAAATATGTTCTACTTTTCATTACCTGAGACATAGACAAGATAATCCAATATCCCTGCACCCAGGGCTGAACCCAGTGAATTCTCCTGTGGAATTCCATCTCAGGTTTACACTGATACATTGACATTTTTTCTGAGTGTGACCCTTTAGATCAGGTTTTTCAAGCACTTTCAGCTACAATTTGTATTCTTATCAATTTTATGGGCTTTCCTGGTTGTTCAGTGGTAAAGAATCTGCCTGCCAATGCAAGAGATGTGGGCTTGATCCCTGGGTCAGGAAGATCCCCTGGAGAAGGAAATAGCAACCCACTACAGTATTCTTGCCTGGGAAATCCCATCGACAGAGGAGCAAGGCAGGCTTACAGTCCATGGAGTCACAAAAAGTCCGACATGACTTAGCAACTGAACAACAACAATGAACTTTATATCGCAACTCTGAACACACATAATTAAAATAAAACTATGAAATAATACTTATCCTTAGCTCATATTTTCTCTTTTTTATTACTATGATTTCCTGTTCTTTTCTATTACTTTTTTAATGCAGATCTTGACCTGCGAAACTGATTTCAAAATTCACTGAGTCATTACTTGTAATTTGAAAAATACTTCCTAGCTCATTGTGTTGGCATAGATAAGTTATATTATCTATACTTTCTTTTCCTAAGTCTTTGATAACTATCAAATAAAGCAGAATGAAAAATTATATTAATGCAAGATAAATTATAGTTGATTCTCACTCTCTTACACACTATCATACCCTTCATTCTTTTATGAAAAGATAAGAAAAATGATAGAACCTCTTTTGTGTGAACTCATGCTATTTATTATAAATTGCATTTGTAATAACTTATTATCAGTGTTTACCAATTAATTTCATAGATTTTGTGCTGGTATATCTTTATTGTAAAACTTAAACTAGATATAAAATTCCTAGGTGCACTTTTATATACCACCTAAAACTACAGGCCCATGATATAATATTGCCATTTTTTCATATTTTGTCCAGCATTTAAAAAATTATCAAATTACAGAGGTAGTTGCCAGTTAATACTTTAAGAATCTTTGAAAATAATCTGGGATCTAATAATTCTTTATTGTTATTTTTATTAATAATAAAATAAGAAATATAAAAAGATATGACTTCCGGGGAATCATCTTTTCCTTACAATGCAATTTGAAATTGCATGTATCTATCTCTTGAAATGAAGTGAAGTGGCTCAGTCATGTCCGACTCTTTGCGACCCCATGAACTGTCACCTACCAGACTCCTCCATCCATGGAATTTTCCAGGCAAGCATACTGCAGTGGGGTGCCATTTCCTTCTCCAGGGGATCTTCCCAACCCAGGGATCAAACCCAGGTCTCCTGCATTGCAGGCAAACACTTTACCATCTGAGCCACCAGGGAAGCTATCAATCTCTTACTATCAATCTATCTAAGAAATACCTTTCTCCAGTTTTTCTTATCTTTGAGAGTTGTGTTTAATTTTATTTTTAATCTTTTATTAAGACAGACAATTTCTGTCCTAGCAAATTATCATCTAGAAAATTTGTCAACTAAAAGACAAACTACTTTCAAGAATAAATCACTTTAGAACAAATAGTTCAAGACAACTGTCTGTTTCTAAATCAGGAGATGGTGCCATTATGCCCATGTATATGGCCTTTATTTATTTAAAGTTCCTTGTGCTTTAAATTTTGTCACTCTTACATACAGTCCAAAGATGCTTCAACATGTACTCAACAGGTATCTAGAACTCTGGATATTTGTCTATGAAAATAATTTTTGTAAAGTCAAAAGTAAATATATACCCATATTTTTTCTATTTCCTTGAATTTTCCTCTTAAAACATATGTTTTTGATATTGGTAAAAGCATAGTTATTTGTTGTAGTCTTCTATAAATATTAAGAATGCTTATTATTATTCTTTTTAAGAATAATCATTTAAAGCACATGCTCATTTAACTAGTATCTATATGATAAGACTTTTGAAATAATATTGAGATTACTGATATTTTGAAATAGTCATGACCCAAAGCATCAACTTTGCAAAACTTGAAGTCTTTATATGCTGTTCTGAGGTTTTCCAACCCCTCACTCTAATTTCCTGTCTTCCCAGTTCTCATTTCATAGAGCTGTCCAGAGAACAGCCTTTCAAATGATGTAAAAATCCTGCTCAACAGCCATTCATGCCTTGTCACAAATTTAAGTTTCAACACTCTAGTTTGATATTCAAGAACTTCCAGTGTCCGGCTACCACCATCCATCCTATCTCAATTCCCTCCACATTCTTCAACGTGTACTGCACTTCAGTCATAGAGGATCACTACTTCTGGTCTGTGATGTCATTCCATACCTACTTTTATCACAGCACTGACTAATTTGATCCTGTTCCATTGTTACATGTAGATCTTTTCCGCACTGAAGAAAAGAATGTTTCACTGTTTTATTCACCTGATAATAATATTCATTGTTTCCCAGTAATTATTCATGTTTCTGATGCCTAACCAGTCACTTGTCTTGAGGCTGTTACACTTCAATTCTTAAGAAAGACATATATAAATTTCTATTAGCTGTGCATGCTTTAGTCACTCAATTGTGTCCAATTCTTTGCAACTCTTTGGACTGTAGCCCACCAGGCTCCTCTGTCCATGGAATTTTTCAGGCTCAAGAATACTGGAGTGAGTTGCCATTTTCCTCCTTCAGGGGATCCTTCCAACCCAGGGACTGAACCCTTGTCTCTACATTGCAGGCAGATTCTTTACCCACTAAGCCACTGGGAAAGCCTAACTGTTAGCTAGATTATTGTAGTTTTTTCTTTTCTTTTTTCGAGTGTTATTTCCAGGATCCAGATAAACAGCTAAAATTAGTTTTCACTTTTCAAGAAATAATATTTGTTTGGGAATTTTCATAACATTTTCAAATCACTCTAAAGAGTGTATTGTTTTATCTCTTTCATCCATATGATCAATAATAAAGTAATAAAATCAAAACAACCATTATTGAATTCATAATTCCTTTGAGGTAATATATTCAGTGCTATAATGTGGATTATTACACTTAGGAGGTGACAATAGCATCATTATTGATATTTTACTAATGACAAGAGAGATATGTACAGTGACCATACCATCAGTGAACATCACTCGGTTGTGTCCAACTCTTTGCAGCCCCATGGGTTGCAGCCCACCAGGCTTCTCTGCCCATGGGATTCCCCAGGCAAGATTACTGGAGTGGGTTGCCGTTTCCTTCTCCAGATAGAGTGGGTAGCCGTTCCCTTCTCCAGAGAATCTTCCCAACCCAGGGATTGAACCTAGGTCTCCCACATTGCAGGTGGATTATTAACCAACTATCAGGGAAGCCCTATTTGTGGTGGAGCTAAAATTTCATACAAAATAATCTGATTTGAATTCACTGTGTTATAGCTTGCATGCATTTTATCTCTGCTACAGAGGTAAAAACTCACAACAGAAAGTGCAACAAAGTGACCTATTATTGTGAATACTGTTGGTCTCTTCAGTACACTACCAAAAGTAGTTTGGGTAACAACTGAGAAACATAAAAATTGCTGTGTTACTTTGTATTGAAATATTTAAATTATGCCATTTTAAGAATTAATTCATAGTGTAGATCAAAATTTACTTAAAGAAAACATTTCTGAGTCAGTTTTTCTTTTCTTGTTGCCTTCTCTATTCCTA
This sequence comes from Odocoileus virginianus, assembly GCF_023699985.2. Lineage (NCBI taxonomy): Eukaryota > Metazoa > Chordata > Mammalia > Artiodactyla > Cervidae > Odocoileus > Odocoileus virginianus. The sequence goes on from NC_069697.1 coordinate 39,027,795, forward strand.
TAAGTTATTTAATACTGAGCTGAAAGAATATTAAAAAAATCTGAACCAACCATTTATGAACTTTCGTAAAAAATAATCCCAGAACGTGACCTGACAGAGACTCCACAGAAATGTGTTTGAATTCTGAAACCCTGGCAAAGTTGACCCCTCCCTAAAATTTTTCATAGTAATATTAAAATATAAATTATAGATTCCCTAATTTGAAAAAAAGATAGAAGAAGCAACTTTCTTTAACATCTTTAAAATATAATTTGATTCTGTAGGTCTATATATCAATGTTACCTCCTTGACGAACAATTATGATGTTGATCAGCCTTTATTTTCTATTTAATACATTTCAGTAGTTTAATTATTTTATCATAAATAAGCATATAACACTTTTTAAAAGGCTAAGTTAAAAGAAATCTTAGTACAAAATATTATTTTGTTTGAAATTTAGATTTCCCTGAAAAGTGCAAAAATATGTCAATGTACAGAGCAAATACCATAGAAATAAATGTATTAAAGGATTAATTTATGCTGCTGATGGTTTCAAGACTAAAATGGATTAATAGTTCTTAGGTATAATGTAGCTTATTTTCAAATTAGTGTACATAGCAGTAGTGAGAGCCACACAATCAACTTACTATTTTTTATGCAACATTGATTTTCCTCCAAGTTAAGACATACTGCATTAATACAGGTACATCGTTGTGATAAAGTAGACTGCAAAATTTCTATGAATTTTTAAGATAAAACAACAAACGATGCTATTTCAAGTTGTATACCTATTTTGGGCTCTATCTTTAACTGTCTTGATAGTATGACTATGTTCTTCCCTTCTCTTACATATATTTTATGTTGAATCAAAAAAAAATCAAAATATAAGTGGATTAAATTCACCAATGAGAAGATATAAAGTGTGTAGGTTGGTAAGATCCCCTGGAGAAGGGAATGCTACCCACTCCAGGATCCTGGCCTGGAGAATTCAATGGACTATATAGTTCATGGGGTTTCAAAGAGTCAGACATGACTGAGCAACTTTCACTCACTTGGTTATAGCTTTTCTTCCAAGGAATAAGCTTTTAATTTCATGGCTGCAAATCACCATTTGCAGTGATTTTGGAACCCAAGAAAGTAAAGTCTCTCACTGTTTCCATTGTTTTTCCATCTATTTGCCATGAAGTGATGGGACTGGATGCCATGATCTTCGTTTTCTGAATGTTGAGTTTTCTGCCAGCTTTTTCACTCTCCTCTTTCACCTTTATCAAGAGGCTCTTTAGTTCCTCTTCACTTTCTGCCACAAGGGTGGTGTTATCTGCATATGTGAGGTTATGGTATTTCTCCTGGCAATCTTGATTCCAGCTTGTGTTTTATTTAGCCTGGCATTTTGCATGACATACTAATACACATAGATAGTTACCTTAAATGTAAATGGATTAAATGCACCAACAAAAAGACATGGACTGGCTGGGTGGATGAAAACATATGCATGTATGCACTTCAGCTTACCACATCACTCTGCTTAACCCCCTCAAATTGTATGTAATTATTTTATATTGTTAAGTTAATCATGTTCCCATTATGGTTTGCAGTTGTAATTAGCTTTTCTTTTTTGTCTGGCTATTGATTGTGAAAACTGAGAAACATCTTTTACTATTGTGATTATGCAACTATTACTGACTTAATACCATTGTATCATGATTGGTCAACAGAAAAATAACATAGCTCTATATCACCAAAACTAGGGTTTAATAGAAAAACATGTAATCACATTAAAAAATCCAGATGCATATCAGAATTACCTTGAAATTTTTTGAAAAATGCAAATGCTCAGATATTACTTTTTTTTTCTAGAGGTCCAGATATGTTTCTAATGAGTAACTATGTTTAAAAACAACTGAACTGTATGATGATCATTTACTTTAATCTAGTTTGTTTCACTTTTTCTATTTCATATTCAGTGCTCCCATTTCATTTACTTTATGTTCTCCAATTTCTCCATCTCTTTTTTTTTTATGTTCTTTCTCAAGCCTTTATCAAGTGTAGTAGAAAAGCTTTTGTATACATATGTATAAATATGTATAATATATAGATTTTAGAAAACTTATGAATTTTTGCCTAATTAAAAAGATTGTGACATTTTGATTCCACTTGTTTGACTTGGCATGAATAGAATGCTAGATTTTTACATTTTATTTATTTTTTAGTTGAAGCATAATTGCTTTACAGAATTTTGTTGTTTTCTTTCAAACATCGACAAGAATCAGCCATAGGTGCCCCCGTGTCCCCTCCCTCCTGAATCTTCCTCCCATCTCCCTCCCCATCCCATCTTTCTAGATTGTTACAGAGCCCCTGATTTAGTTCCCTGAGTCATACAGAAAATTCCCATTGGCTATCTATTTTACGTATGGTTTGTAAGTTTCCATGTTACTATCTCTATACATCTCAACCTCTCCCTCCACCCCTCCACCCAAGTCCATAAGTCTGTTCTCAGTGTCTGATTTTCCATTGCTGTCCTGCAAATAAATTCATCAGTACCATCTTTCTAGATTCCATATATGTGTATTAGTATATGATAGTAATATGTCTCTTTCTGACTTACTTCACTCTGTATAATAGGCTCTAGATTCATCCACCTCATTAGAACTGACTCAAATGTGTTCCTTTTTATGGATGAGTAGTGTTCCATTATATATATGTACTGGGCTTCCCTGCTAGCCCAGTTGATAAATAATCTGCCTGAAGTGCAGAAGACCCAGATTCAATCCCTGGATCGGGAAGATCCCCTGGAGAAGGAAATGGCAAACCACTCCAGTATCCTTGCCTGGAAAATCCCATGGACAGGGGAGTTTGCTGGGCTACAGCCCATGGGGTCACAAAGAGTTGGGCACAACTGAACAACTAACACTTTTATATATGTACCACAGCCCCTTTATCCATTCATCTGTTGATGGACATCTAGGTTGCTTCCATGTTCTAGCTATTGTAAATAGTGCTGCAATAAATGTTGGGGTACATGTATCTTTTTCAGTTTTGATTTCCTGAGGGTGTATGTGTAGGGTTTGCTGGGTCATAGGGTGATTTTATTCCTAGTTTTTTAAGGAATCTCCATACCATCTTCCATAGTGGCTGTATCAGTTTACATTCCCACCAGCAATGCAAGAGAGTTCCCTTTTCTCCACACCCTTTCCAGCATTGATCATCTGTAGACTTTTTGATGATGGCCATTCTAACTAGAGTGAAGTGGCATCTGATTGTAGTTTTGATTTGCATTTCTCTAATAATGAGCAGTGTTGAACATCTTTTCATGTGTCTGTTAGCCATTTGCATGCCTTCTTTGGAGAAATGTCTCTTTGGATTTTATTCATACTTTTTGATTGGGTTCTTTGCTTTTCTGGTGTTGAGTCGTATGAGCTGCTTGTATATTTTGGAAATTAATTCTTTGTCAGTTATTTCCTTTGCTATTGTTTTCTCCCATTCTGGATATTGTCTTTTCACCTTGTTTGCAGTTTCCTTTGCTGTTCAAAAGCTTTTAAGTTTAATTAGGTCCCACTTGTTTATTTTTGTTTTTATTTCCATTACTCTAGGAGGTAGATCATAAAGGATCTTGCTTTGATTTATGTCAATTGTTCTGCCAGTGTTTTCCCCTAAAAGTTTTATAGCTTCCAGTCTTACATTTAGGTCTTTAGTCCATTTTGAGTTTATCTTGTGTATGGTGGTAAGAAGTGTTCTAATTTCATTCTTTTACATGTAGCTGTCCAGTTTTAACCTTACACATAAAACAACTAAAAAGGAAGAAAAACCAAAGCTTAAAGTTAGTAGAAGGAAAGAAATAATAAAGAACCAAAATAGAGGCAGAAGAAACAACAGCAAATATCAGTGAAACTAAAAACTGGTTCTTTGAAAAGATAAAATTTAATAAACTTCAGCCAGACTAATCAAGAAAAGAGGAAGAGAACTCAAATCAATACACTTAGAACTGAAAAACGAGTATAACCAATACCACAGAAATACAAAGAAATCATAGAAACTGCTACAAGCAACTATATGCCAATAAAATGGACAACATATAAGAAATGGACAAAGTTACAACCTTCCAAGACTAAACCAAGCAGAAACAGAAAATATAAACTTACCAGTCACAAATACTGAAAATGAAACTGTGCTTAGAAAACTTGCAACAAACACAAGTCTAGGAACAGATGGCTTCACAGTCAAATTCTATTAATAATTCATATTTGGAGAAGCATTAACACCTATCCTTCTCAATCTTTTCCCAAAAAATTGCAGAGGAAGGAACACTCCTAAGTTGTATAGTCACCATCTCCCTAATACCAAAACCAGACAAAGATATTACAAAAAAGAAAATTATAGGACAGTATCACTGATGAACATAGATGCAAAAATATTCAACAAAATACTAGCAAACCAAATCCAACAATACGTTAAAAGGATCATTCACCATGATCAAGTGGAATTTATCCAGAGATGCAAGAATTCTTCAATATGCACAAATCAATGTGATACACCACATGAACAAAATGAAGAATCAAATCCATATGATTATCTCAGTAGATACTCAGAAAAAACTTTTAACAAAATTCAACACTAGTTGTTTTTTTTTATAAAAACTCTCCAGAAAGTTAGCATACAGCGAACAAGTTTTCGCTGCTATTTAGTCACCCAGTCATGTCTGACTCTTTGCAACCTCGTGTGCTGCACCACACTAGGCCTCTCTGTCTCTCACCGTCTCCCAAAGTTTGCCCAAGTTCATGTCCACTTCATCAGTGCCATCCGGCCATCTCATCCTCTGACACCCTCTCGCCTTCTGCTCTCATCTTTCCCCACATCAGGAACTTTTCCTGTGAGCCAGCTGAGTTTCCAATGAGTTTGCATCAGATGACCAAAATACCAGCATTTCAGCTTCAGCATCAGTCCTTCCAACAAGTATTCAGGGTTGATTTCCCTTAAGACTGGCTGGTTTGATCTCCTTGCTGTCCAAGGGGCTCTCAGGAGTCTTCTCTGGCACCACAGTTCAAAGGCATCAGTTCTTTGGCACTCCAACTTCCTTATGCTCCTTCTGTCACAACTGTACGTGATCACTGGGAAAACCATAGGGAACATATCTCAACATAATAAAGGCCATGTATGAAAACCCACAACAAACATCATTCTCAACAGTGACAAATGGAAAGCATTTCCTCTAAGATCAGGAACAAGACAAGGATGTCCGTCTTGCCACTTTTATTAAACATAGTTTTGGAAGTCCTAGCCAAGACAATCATATAAGAAAAAGAAATAAAAGAAATCCAAATTGGAAAATAAGAATTAAAACTGTCACTGTTTGCAGATGACATGATACTATACATAGAAAATTCTAAAGATGCTATCAAAAAGCTATCAAAGCTCATCAATGAATTTGGTACAGTTGCAGGATACAGAATTTATACATGGAAATGCCTTGTATTTCTATATGCTAGCAATGAAAGATGGAGAAGGAAATGGCAACCCACTCCAGTATTCTTGCCTGGAGAATCCCAGGGACAGAGGAGCCTGGTGGGCTGCTGTCTATGGGGTCGAACGGGGTCGGACACAACTGAAGAGACGTAACAGCAGCAGCAGCAATGAAAGATCAGGAAGAGAAATTAAGGAAACAATCCTATTTATCATCACATCAAAAAGAATAAAATACCTCGGAATAAACCTACTGAAAGACCTGTGCTCAGAAAACTATAAAATACTGATGAAAGAAATTAAAAAGTGACACAAACAGATGGAGAGCTATACCACATACTTGGATTGGAAGAATCAGTGTTTTCAAAATGACTATATTACCCCAGAGTAATCTATAGATTCAATTCCTGCCAAATTACCAATAGCATTTTTCACAGGATTAGAACAAAAACATTTGCGATTGTTTGGGGACACAAAGTATCCCTAAAAGACAAAGCAATAGATGGAGCTGAAGGAATCAGGCTTCTTGACTTCAGATTAAACTAGAAAGCTACAATAATCAAGACATATGGTACTAGCACAAAAACAGAAATACAGATCAGTGAAACAGAATAGAAAGTCCATAGATAAACCCATCCACCTATGGTCAACTAATCTATGACAAAGGAGGCAAGAAAATACAATGGAGAAGACAGTCTCTTCAATAAGTGGTGCTGTCCAATGGAGAACTGGACAGCTACATGCAAAACAATGAAATTAGAACATTCTCTAACACTATATGAAAAAAGAAATTCAAACTGGATTAAAGACCTAAATATAAGACTAGATATTATAAAACTCTTAGAGGAAAACATAGGCAGAACACTCTTTGACATGTTGCAGAAAGATTTTTTGATCCACCTCCCAGAGTAATGAAAATAAAAACCAAAATAAACAAATAGGACCCAATTAAACTTAAAAGTTTTTGCACAACGAAGGAAATCTTAAGCAAAATGAAAAGACAACCTCACAGAATGGATTAAATATTTGCAAAAGAAAAAACTGACCAAGGATTAGTCTCCAAAATATATAAACAACTCATGCAGCTCAATTAAAAAAAAAAAATTTAAAATTGAGCAAAAGATCTAAATAGACATTTCTCCAAAGAAGTCCTACAGATGACCAAAAAGCACATGAAAAGATGTTCAACATCTGTAATTATTAGATAAATGCAAGTCAAACTACAATGAGGTATCACCTCACATCAGTCAGAATGTCATCATCAAAAACAAAAAATCTACAAACAATAAATGCTAAAGAGAGTGTGGAGAAAAGGGAACCCTCCTACCCTGTTGGTGGGAATGTATATAGCTACTATGGTATAGCTATAGTATATAGCTATATATACTATGCATATAGTATATATGCTACTGTGGTATAGCTACTATGCAGAACAGTATAGAGATTCCTCAAAAAACATGAAAATAGTCAGTTATCAGTTCTGTCACTCAGTCATATCTGGCTCTTTGTGACCCCATGGACTGCAGCCTGCCAGGCTTCCCTGTCCATCACCAATGTGATCCAGCAATCACACTCAAGAGCATATAATCCAAGAAAATGTTGAACTACAGTTCAAAAAAATAAATGCATCCCAGTGTTCATTGTAGCCAGGATGTGGTAGGAACCAAATATCCATTGATGCAGAAATGGATAAAGAAGATTTGGTACATATGTATAATGGGATATTAGTCATGAAAAAGAATGAAATAATACCATTTGCAGCAACATGTATGGACCTAGAGAAGGACACACAGAGAGAAGTAAGTCAGACAGAGAAAGACAAATATTGTATGAAGTTGCTTATATGTGGAATCTAGAAATAAAAAATGGTACAAGTGGACTTATTTTAGAAAAATAGAAATAGTCACAGATGTAGAAGACACATTTATGTTTGTCAAGGGGGAAAGGTGAGGGAGGAATAAATCGGGATATCTGGATTAATACCTACATCCTACTATATTAAGGTAGATAACTAATAATAACCTACTGTATAGCACAGGGAACTCTTCTCCATACTCTTCAGTGTCTTACATGGGGAAATAATTTACAAAATAGTGAATATATGTATAATATATATGTATATATGTATACATCTTGCTATACAGCAGAAAGAAACTAACACAACCTTGTAAATCAACTACACTCCAATGAAAATTAATTATCAAAAGGTAAACAATCCCCCCACCACCACCACCGAAGAGATCAATTAAGCCACCTAAAGTGATATTTATATTACATAATACTCAATTTTCTATTGGGTGGCTCCCTGGTGGCTCAGAGGTTAAAGCATCTGCCTGCAATGCGGGAGACCTGGGTCCGTTCCCTGGGTCGGGAAGATCCCCTGGAGGAGGAAATGGCAACCCACTCCAGCATTCTTGCCTGGAGAATCCCATGGATGGAGGAGCCTGGTGGGCTACAGGCCATGGGGTAGCAAAGAGTCGGAATCCATCTTGCCATTTTTAAAGCATAATTTGGTATGAAAATCATAAAAGCCATACTGTTGAACTCACAGAAGCTTTTCTAACTACCATTTATAGTTGCTACTGTTCCTCAGTCGCTAACTCATGTCCCACTTTTTGAGACTCCATAGACTGCAGGGCACCAGGCTTCCCTATCCTTCACTATCTCCCAGAGTTTGCTCAGACTTTGAGTCAGTAATGCTATCCAACCATCTCATCCTTTGACCCTCCTCCTCCTGCCAGCATCAGGGTGTTTTTCAGTGAGTCAGCTCTTAGCATTGAGTGGCCAAAGGATTGGAACTTCAGCTTCAGCATCAGTCCTTCTAATAAATATTCTGAGTTGATTTCCTTTAGGATTGACTGGTTTGATTTGCTTGCAGTCCAAGGGACTCTCAAGAGTCTTATCCAGCACCACAATTCAAAACTATCAATTTTCAGTGCTTGGCCTTCTTTATGGTCCAACTCTCATATCTGTACATGATTACTGGAAAACCCACACCTTTGACTATATGGACTTTTGTTGGCAATGATGTCTCTGTTTTTCAATACGTTGTCTAGGTTTGTGATAGCTTTTCTTCCAAGCAATATCTTTTAATTTCATGACTGCAGTCACTGCCCACGGTAATTTTGGAGCCCAAGAAAGGAAAATATGTCATTGTTTCCACTTTTTCCCCTTCTACTTACAATGAAGTAATGGGACCAGATGTTGTGATCTTTCTTTTTTGAATGTTGATTTTTAAGCCAGCTTTTTCATTTTCAATTTTCACTCATCAAGAGTCTCTTTAATTCTTTTTCACTTTCTGCATTAAAGTGGTATCATCTGCACATCTGAGATTGTTGATATTTCTCCCTGCAATCTTGATTCCAGCTTATCCGTCATCTAGCCCTGCATTTCTCATGATGTACACTGCATATAAGTTAAATAAGCAGGGTGACAACATACAGCTTTATTGTACTTCTTTTCTAATTTTAAATGAGTCCGTTGTTCCATGTTTGGTTCTGACTGTTGCTTCTTGACCTGTATACAGGTTTCTCAGGACACAGGTAGTGGTCTGGTATTCTCATCTGGTATTCTCATCTGGTATTCTCATCTCTTTAAGAATTTTCCGCAGTTTGTTGTGATCCACACAGTTGAAGGCTTTAGCACAGTCAACGAAGCAGAAGCAGATGTTTTTCTGAAATTCTCTTGGTTTCTTTATGATCCAGTGACAGTTGGCAATTTGATCTCTGTTTCCTCTGCCTTCCTCTAAGTCAAACTTGTACACCTGGAAGTTCTTGGTTCACATACTGTTGAAGCCTGCTTGAAAGATTTTGAGCATTACCTTGCTAGTATGTGAAATGAATACAATAGTATGATAGTTTGAACATTTTTTGTCATTGCCCTTCTTTGGAATTGGAATGAAAACTGACCTTTTCCAATCCTTTGGCCACTGCTGAGTTTTCCAATTTACTGACATATTGAGTGCAGCACTTTAACAGCATCACCTTTTAGGATTTGAAATAGTTCAGCTGGAATTCCATCATCTCCACTAGCTTTAATTGCAGTAATACTTCCTAAGGCCCACTTGACTTCACACTTCGGGATGTCTGGCTCTAGGTGAGTGACCACACCATCATGGTTATCTGGTGATAACCATGATATCACCAGATAATCATGATGACCTTAAAGGTCATTAAGACCTTTCTTGTGTAGTTCTGTGTATTCTTTCCACCTCTCCTTAATCTCTTCTGCTTCTGTTAGGTGATTATTGTTTCTGTCCTTTATCATGCCCATCCTTGCATGAAATATACCCTCAATATCACCAATTTTCTTGAAGAGATCTCTAGTCTTTCCCACTCTATTGTTTTCTTCTGTTTCTTTGCATTGTTCATGTCAGAAGGCTTTCTTATCTCTCCTTGCTATTCTCTGGAACTCTGCATTCAGTTGGGTATCTTTCCCTTTCTCACTTGCCTTTTTGCTTCTCTTCTTTTCTCAGATATTTGTAAAGCCTCCTCAGACAACCACTTTGCCTTCTTGCATTTTTTTTTTGTTTTCAATGCTTTTGGTCACCACCTCGTGTACAATGTTATGAACCTCTGTCCATAGTTCTTCAGGCTTCTCTCTACCAGATCTAATCCTTTGTATCTATTTGTCACCTCTACCGTATAATCATAAGGGATTTGAGTTAGGTCATTCCTGAATGGCCTAGTGGTTTTCCCTACTTTCTTCAATTTAAGCCTGGATTTTGCAGTAGTGAGCTCATGATCTGAGCCACAGTCAGCTCTGTCCTTGTTTTTGCTACTGTATAGAGCTTCCTCCTGTTAATCACATGAAATACAAACCTTATGTTTTTGAGGAATAGTCAGTAAAAAGTGCTTTTTAAAAATAATGAGTACTTAATTTTTTAAAATTAATTACTAAGGGACATTATCCTACTGCTTAAGAAAAAAAATTTTAATGTAAAATAGGATAGTAGGTTCATACTTTGGATTTTCCATTGCTTATGTTACTATCATATTAATACAAATGTCTTAGTGCCAAGATCAGTTGTTCAACATTATGGGAGCATTTTTGACTATATGTTGTAGAACTGGTTCCATAGTGTATGAAGCTGTCACTTAGACTGTATTCTCTTTATAAGTCTATAAAATTACCATACATTTTATTAACAGATGGGTAATTATTAGTTTCTCTTATCTGTGGCAAAGTTGTAATATTTCTTGTTCATATAGTTATTAATTCTGCTTTACAAGAAGTAAATTTTGCCCTGATCTATTAGGCCATTGGTTTGTCCACAACATATTCAAACTTTATTATTATAGATTTTCGTTGATAATCAATAGATATTTTCTTGAGATAATTTTTCTGTGATTTACTTGATGATTTTTTATAAACTGTTCTCTATGAGCACCATAATGCTTCCTCATTACTAGATATGACCATTATACTAGTTATGTACTGAAAGTCATAGAACATATTCTGTTGAGAATATCATCAAGATACTCAGAATGGTAGAACACAATGGAAAAAGGAGAGAAAACATGGTAATGAAATTCTCCTCTATACTTCTACTATTTGGTGAAAATTCTGCAGTAGAGTACAGAAGATAAGTACTAGAATATGTTCTCATTACATGCCTAAGTTTTGTCTTTGTTTTTTATATTTTCCTTCCCATTTTTCACCAATTTAACATGTATTAAAGACCTAGAATTTTATCTTTGTCAAAAAGTATTTCTTCCATTGCATTTTTTAAACTAAAATGAAATTCACATGACATAAAACCAACCATTTAAAAGTTTACAGTCCAATGACATTCAGCATTTTCACAATGTTATGCAATCATGACTGCTATCTAGTTCCAAAACAAGAATAATAATCATTTATAGAATTTAACATATGTAAAAATCTACCAGTGTATAATAGTATAAATATTTACTACCATACATGAAATTTCTTTATTAATAGAAAGTTGCATTATCTTGATTTTAAAGATAAGAAAACAAAGTTCAGATAGCTTATGTAATTTATGCAGAAGATCATACAAATATGTGTTGCTTAAACAAGATGTCTATTTCCAAAAGCAGTAGGCATCCCTCTGCGGTAACATATCTTCCAGCTCGCCTTTTATTAGTGAATGAATTTCTAAGGCTGCCCGGCATTTCTGTATGCCAGCGTGCAGTATGCTGTTATTCTAGTCTCATATCTTGTCTGCTGTTATTCTAGCAGCATGCTGTTATTCTAGTGTGCTGTTTCAGAGAAAAAAATTGTATATTTGAGAATTTGCACAATATAGGCTCCTAAGAAATGTTTAAATATTTTCTTGAGATTAACAGATGTGTTGACTATTCCTAATTATATTTAGCAGCTATCATGTGAGAGAAACTTTTATTTTGGGTACTGTTTACCTTTTATTTGCCTTTCAGATATGCTGCTTCCGTAAAGGATGGCTCCCAGTATTTTGTGCTCTTGATTGTGACAGATGGTGTTATATCAGATATGGCTCAAACTAAGGAGTCCATAGTTAACGTAAGTAGGAGTCATTCTGTCTTGGGCTGGCTAAATGAAAGCATAGTGCTTAGGTTAACTTAGGTTAACTAACTGAAGTCTTCTTAGTTGACTTAACAGTGAAACAAAATGCCCATACCTTCGTAGCCAGTGCATTATCTAGACAACGCACACACATTTGCACAATTCATCCATGAGGACTAAGCTAAGAAGTGTGAATAATTGTGTTTTAACAAAATTATTTCAAAAAATTTAAAATAAAAATAAATAATAGCATCAACTTCATGTACATAAGTGTGTTTATTAGTTTGATGTATATAATCTCACAATTTGTACAGAATATTTCTTAATATTTGCATTTCAGTTACAGGAGAACTGTGCTAATTTCTATGTTTATAGAACTAGATGGGGACTAGTTTCTAATTATGTGCTACATTTATGATTAATTGATTGTCTTCTTTATTAGACTATAATCTATAAAATCTATGCTTACTAGATTGCAATCTATAAAATTATATCTGGTTTTACTTACCTTTCTATATTCAGGTTGAGCAGTATTTGACACAAAGTAGACATTAGTAAAAATGGCTGTGTGAAAGATTATTTATCATATTTCACAATTATTAATGGAATATTAGTGACATAGTTATTAATAGCATATAATTAGCTGTTTGTGTGAGAAAAAGTTACATGTGGGAAAAAATCAAATATTTGTAGACATATTCTCAGCAAAACCAAACACAAAATGAAAGAGAGTAAAAGCTTGCACATTATGTGGCACATTATCTTGCATAGTATGTGGGAGCCTGGATGGAAGGGAAGTCTGGGAAAGAATGGATATATGTATATGTATGGCTGAGTCCCTTCACTGTTCAGCTGAAACTAGCCCATTGTTAATTGGCTATATTGGGCATCCCTGGTGGCTGAGATGGTAAAAAATCTACCCACAATGCAAGAGATCTTGATTTGATCCCTGGGTCAGGAAGATCCTCTGGAGAAGAGAATGGCAATCCACTCCAGTATTCTTGCCTGGAGAATCCCATGGACAGAAGAGCCTGGCGGTCTACAGTCCATGGGGTCGCAAAGAGTAAGACAAGACTGAGCAACTAACACTTTCACTTTCACTTCTGTACAAAATAAAAAGTTTAAAAAAAAAAAACTTGAAAGGTGTTTCTCCAAAGAAGATACACAAATGATCAACAAAACATCCTCAACATCACTAATATTTGGAAAATGCAAATCCAAACCACAGTTAGATATCACTTCACACGTGTTATGGTGGCCAATATTAAAATTAAAAAAAAAAAACTTAAAAAATAAACTAATCGGACATGTACTGAAAAACAGTTATTCATATTTCAATGACCTGATGATGTGGTTGCTATATTGTTCCACCTTTCTGTTGGTGGATCTCATAGTCTTACCATAAAATTATTTAATCATACTGATAATAACTTTCTATAATTATCATTTGTAGTCACACATTTACTATAAAAATTACTTTTCCAAACCATAACTATAAATGAAATAGAGTGCTACTTTTTCTTCCCAGGTGACCCTATTGGTAAAGAACCTGCATGCCAATGCAAGAGTGGCATGGGTTCGATCCCTGGGTTGGGAAGATCCCCTGGAGGAGGGCATGGCAACCCACTCCAGTATTCTTGCCTGGAAAATCCCATGGACAGAGGAGGCCGGCAGGCTACCATCCATAGGGTTGCACAGAGTCAAACACAACTGAAGCGACTTAGCATGCATGCACGTGCTACTTTTTCACAAATATGGTATCTTTTTTCACCTTTCAGCTAACAAAAAGATCTTCAAATAGAGAGAGAACATGAAAAAAGAGGCTAAAGATACCCAGAGTCAGCTTAGAAAGATTTTGTCTGAGAATAGCAAGTGTAAGCAAATGCTCAGTACTTTTTAAAAAAATGTATTATCCAAGACTGGTCATTCCTGAAGAAAATCCAAGTGAATTAGCATATGTACAGAGTTCAGAAAAGATAAGAGTGGAGTCAAGTATATTATTCTGTGTTAATATTAAATATGTCCAAAAGAATTTTTGTGAACTTCTGTGAAAAAGTGTCAGAAAACTTTAGAATTATTCTGTTAATATTAAATATGTCCAAAAGAATTTTAATGAACTTCTGTGAAAAAGTGTCAATACTTAGGATATTATTTTCTTCCTAATTCTTAGTTGTTTTCCTAATTCAGTTTCTTAATTGTGTACAAATTGTGTATTCTCTTTGAAGGCTTCAAAACTTCCAATGTCAATAATTATAGTAGGTGTTGGACCAGCAGAATTTGATGGTGAGTAATAAAATTTCAATAGCATTCATTGGGAATTTATTAACTGTAAGTCATCATGTACTTACATATCTATCACTCCTTTTTTTTGCATATAGGGATATGAGTGTGCATGTTGATTTGTATACTATGTCCATGTACATACAGACATAGATATCACATAATGTAGTCTACTGAAGTGAGCAAATGAAAAGAATGTCTTCTGAGTAGTTCATTATCTCTCTAGTATAGGTTAATTCAACATGTAGCTTTCTGTTTTATTAAAGATGAATTGTTCCTCAAAATATTTCTTAATATTGAGTGATAAACTGAGTTTTTGTTCCTAAGGCAAAACAGACTGTGGGTTCCCTAAAAACTTTTAAGGGTGAGTACTAAATTAATAAACCACTATGTTGTGAAGCATAATAATGGATTTTCAGACCCTGGCTAGTTGATAGGCATTATCTTTATAAATATTTATGTTCTGTCCTATGAGAGAGCAAAGTAAAATGAAAGTGGATCCGACCATCTGAAACTTAATAAGACTATATAATTATGCTAAATTCACTTATTGGGTAGTTTTCTGTTTCTGTTGGCTCAAGCCATCTTCAAATGCCAATTAGTGATGGGTGTTCATGTAACTAGTAATCTGGGTAAACTCTAAACTGAGTCTGCTTCTTGTTACCTGATGGATTCCTTTAAGAGAACTCTATGCTAGATAGCAACTGCATAACCACATAATATTCACCTGATTCATGTGATTTTACATTGACAATGAGAGTATTTAGCTTGGAACTTTAGAAATTAGAATAATTTTAAAATATTTGAAACAACTTTCGGTATGTTACAGGTTAATTTAGGCACATAGGTGGCTAATCATATATGATCATCACTAAGATGATTCTTGCTTAACCCCCACTGCCTCCTCAATACGGACAGTAAAGATCTGTCAGTCTCAGGTAAAACATCACAGCAGTTATATTGCTGATCTTGGAGATTCTTTCCTTTGATTCCATATTTGGCTGGTCACACTGCATCACTGAAATCTTCCAGTTTCTAAAGCAATATCAGTTTAGCCCTGCCTGCTGTTGCTGCTAATATTTTCTCTGTCTTTGAATATTTACATCTGTTTTCATTGTCCATCAGACATGAATCTGAGCTACCTCTCTGGAGTCAAGAAAACTAAGACACATCTTTCTTGTTAATACTTTGTGTACTTGATCATCTGCATTGAGCACTGATAGGCTACAATTCACAAACTTTACCAATTGCCGGGTTAAAGTAATTGATGATTTCCTTTTCAGTTACTAATTTGCTTTTGCCTCTCAAGTATGCACTTTTCATTGGGTACATCCCAGGTCTCCCAGAGTCTTATGGAAGGCCATTGTTAGGAGTAAGACCCCAGTCACTTGTTCCTCAACCTCCCACACATAATGTGTGAATACAGAGCAACTGACATTTCCTGGAGAATATTTCTGGTCATATATTTCTATTCAAAGCAGCAGGCGCAGCTATTTGGGTACTGCCCTCGTACAATAGCCACACTTATTTATTTTCTTCAATTCTTTTGTTCCCAATGAATTATTTATCAGAGTTTTGAGGTATGAAAATTCATTATTTCCCCCCTGACTTCTTGAACTAACTTAAAAAAGATATGCAAGAGTCACTCAAATAGAAATCAAAATGTAAGTTTAATTAATAGTAGTTCAGAATTGGAGAATCTGAGTTACCCTGTGCACAAACTCAGACTTCTTGTTTCTTTTCTGCCCCAAAATTAAATGACCTCACCTTTATCTCAAGGGCTCCTCTGGACAGGAGCAGAGCCTTGCCTATTTATCATGCCACAGGGAGAAATTGCCTTCAACCTGAGGATAGAGTACTCCAAAAAGAGATTCAAGGTCAGTTCCATTTCCCAATCTTAGTTATCCTATGAATCACTCTTCTCATGAGGAAGAGTGAGCAAAGATTATAGACATAGGGAAGTTGCCTTCCCATAGAATTCTTTCCTGGGAGTTAAAGTGAAATTTTCCTCTGGCAAGCCTATAAACAGGGAATTAGGGTCCTGAAACACCTGATTTTTGTTTTCACCCTGATGGAAGAAAATTTCTGAGTTATATTCAAGTTGGTACTATCTTATCAGAGGAGCCTTTTTCTAGGCACTTCCAAATCTACCATAAGTAAGTTTATGTAGTATGCATATAAATTAGTAGGAAAAGACTGAAGTAAAACTTGCATATTTTCTCAGTTAGCTACATGTATTTCAACCAAGAGGTTTACATAGGCAAGAAATACAACATATTGCCATCCATTCTTTGAAAGTAGAGGAAATATAAATTAACTGTTAGATTAATGAGTATTTAAATGTCTTATTTCTGAATTTCAATGAGAATAATTTAAACTTTCTGTATAATTTTTCAAAGAAATTCTTTATCCTTAAAATGCAACAAGTCAATGTAGTATCCATTTAATTGCCTTGATCCAAGTTTAGGAAAGCGGGGAAACTATAAGGGGTTCTAATATCATTTTGTCTCACAAGGCTAGAAATAAATACAGATCTGTTTCTTATACATCTTTTTTCCAGAGAGGGGATCAGGTGGGGAACTGGGGCTTAACAATTTCAGGCTTCTTGAGGACCAGATGATCTGAAAAATTGAAGGGTGTACATTTCCCTTTCACCACTTACATGCCATTTCTTTTCTTCTTGCTCTCAAATGTATAGTTTCCAATTCTGCTACCTGCAGCCTTTTAACACAAAGGACATACTGAAAAGTGGGTGATATTTTTATAGCATTTCATTCTAATACATTATTGCCTGAATAACTGCCATTTTCTTTAACTGAAATGAAACACTCACAAAGACCAATGGAGATTGTAGAGGACCATGGAAGGTGAGGCCCAGAACATTATCTAATTTTTGTTTTCTATTTTTGAGTGAGTATAGGGTAATCATTATGAGTTATTAGCAAATTAGATAATATAGGAGAAAATTCTCTGATCGCTGACATGTCACCATCAGTGTTCATTTACGTCTCAAAGTAATATGAAAATTTTGAAAACAAACCTAGAAGAAAAAAGAAATTAATTATTGAAAATATTTGAGTATATTGAATTTTCCTATTTAGATCCCTAATAAATAGGAGAGAAAAAATATTTCTTTTGTATTTTGAATAATTTAGTTGCCTAACATTGGAAATTTATATAATTCACTAAATATTGACATATGTATCTAAGCAGATTACTGGATGATGGTTCACTATCAATTATGTGTACTTGCAATGTTTCACCCCAGATATTTATTCCTGAAAATATGTAGAAAAGTAAAACTTAAAAAACATGTTATTTAAAAAAAAAATACTTAAGGATATAAAGAACAGTTCGATGGTTGCCAGAGGCTTGCCAGGGTTGGAGGTGTGTGAAATGGGTGAGGGAAGTCAAAAGGCACAAACTTCTAGTTATAAAATAAGTAAGTCATGGGGATGTAATGTACAATGTGGTGAGTATAATTAATATCATGTTGCATATATGAAGGTTGCCAAGAGAATAGACATTAAAGTTTTTATCAGAAGAAAAAAAGGAATTTGTAATCATGCATGGTCAATTAGACTCATTATGGTGATCATTTCACAGTATATACAAATAGTGAATCATTACATTTTACTCCTAAAAATAATATGTTATTTTTCAGTTATACCTCAATCAAAAAAAAAAAAAAAGGAAAAACAGTAAAATATCTTTAACTGAAATGCATTATCCAAGCACTGAAGAAAACAGTGAAAAGGTTAGGACTGTATTCTAGTGTTTTTTAGAGGGCAAAAAACAGACAATTGCAAATGGCTGTCTGGAATCTGATGAATATCATGTGTGTACAAAATGAGTTATTAGTAAGAGAATTATACTTTAAGTACAAATTAACATTCCTCATGTAATTAGTTATTTACAGAATTCTCACCAAAAAACATTTAACTCTGGAAAATGTTCTCAGTTGCAGCATAACACTACTGTATACCAGCAATCCTGTTATATTACAGCATTCCCAAATAACAGTTGACCTATGTAATGTCAAAATTATTTTTAACCAATGAAAAAAATCATACCTCAGAAAAATCATGATTTATCCAGTCACTAAAAGATGCCTTTTTGTTTTAAAATCTATTCACAAAAAGATTACAGACAATATGATTGCATAGTTTGTTGTAATTTCAAAGAGAATAAAGTTCAAATTGTTATTGGAAATTCTATGATGATTAGTACCAAGTTTCTTAAGTTAGAAAAAAAAAACATTAGAACTGAATGAATTCATCATGTAAGCATGTAGCCCAGATTTGAGAATTTTTAGGATGGGAGATGTACCTAAAGACTTCTACACTGTATAGGCTCTCCTCACTTTTCAAAGCATCACATGAGGTCTTCGCTTGCTTTCTTCATTTGTAAAATTAGCATTCAGTTAAGTTTTGTGGAAGAAATCACTGCGGAGATGAAAGGATCAGAAAGCTTTCTGCCTTTACACAGGACATATTGTTACTTCATGCATCTTGATTTCCTTATTGCCTGCATTGTTAAGAGTATATGGCTAAAATGCATTGGATAAATTATCCTATTTTATTTTCAAGCAATGGTTGAATTGGACGGAGATGATGTAAGAGTTTCCTCCAGAGGAAAATATGCTGAAAGAGACATTGTGCAGGTAAGAAATTTGATGAAAATTTTTTATTTTGTTCATTGTGAAGAGTCCATGTCAGTTCTGATTTGCAAGCGAACAGCTTAAATTGAAATCAAATCTCAGGTTCTGTTTTTTTTAGAAAGACGATTATGAGATGCATGTTAAGTAACAGGAATAAAATAAGCACCCAATTACTTTCCCCTGACTTCATGTTCACCACATATAAAGCAGAATTGTTCATAAGTATCTTTTCTTATGTTATTATTAACAGAAAATATCATTGAGGTAGGTCTTTAGTAAAATTAAAATTCAGAAACACAACAGACTTTTAATGATGCTTATTTATTTATTATTTAGTCCTCAATAAAAATTAAAAATATTTTAAGATAGCTGATACGTATTCAACATAACTAAACTTAGTAGAAACAAACCAAAAATGTAAATTTTTTTTATTTTTCTCATAGATTATTGCTAGAAAAGTAAAAAAATAGATCTTAGAATTATATATAAATATAAAAATTATATAAAGGGCATGTGTTATCATAGCAATATATAATAACATAATAATTTGTATAA
The DNA here is from genome assembly GCF_023699985.2 of Odocoileus virginianus. Lineage (NCBI taxonomy): Eukaryota > Metazoa > Chordata > Mammalia > Artiodactyla > Cervidae > Odocoileus > Odocoileus virginianus. The sequence goes on from NC_069697.1 coordinate 39,047,233, forward strand.
TATAATAAAATATAGCATAATAGTAGATTATATGTTTCTATATATAAATATATATATATACACATGATCATAATTCTGTTAGAATCAAGAAAAATACTTAACTAAAGTCTACTATTCTGGGAGGGAATAGAGAGAAAAGAATCAGTTTAACCAAATTTTAACCAATATAGTAAGTTTATGATTGAAGCAGTGGAGTTAAATCAATTAAATTTCTGCATACTTTAGAGTGTTTATATCTTTTAGGATGTCAGAAACAAAAAAGACTGTGAAGTACACCTTTTAAATAGGAAATGGAAGTCCCCGTTACAATTTAAGCACATGATTTAAAAGTTTTGAAAGTGCAAATAATGGAATTCAATATTATCTCCTAAATAATAACTTATATATTCACCCATAATCTAGTCATTAAGAGAATCTCTTTGGAATCTAACAGAATTTGGTTCAAATCCTGGATTGTCCTCTGTGATAACTTGGACGAGCTTTCTAAATTTCAGTGTTCTGGCATTGTTTTAAGGATTTAATCATTAACGTGTATAAAATAAATAACAATAAAATGCAACAAAAATAATTTTTAAAATTAGAGAGAAAAAAATAAAATTAGAGAGGGAAAATAATATAAAATAATTCATAACTATAACAAAAAAGATTAATCTTGACAAATACAAATGCATTGTTCTTTATCAGTCAGCAAAATTGTTTTAAGATAGAAACATCTTTATAACAATTTTTAAAGGAGACAATTAAATATGATTTAAACTTTTAACCCAATGTTCTTGGTAGAGTAAAAAGCACACACACATGAATAATTTGTTTAAAAGCATCTGACCAAGCGAACATGGTGATGTGGTCATCTATTTAAGAATCCCACAGTGTTTTGTTTTTATAATTAGACACTTTATTTACCTTAACCGAGTTAGCATAATTATAGATCCAGGTAATTGCACTTTTTTCTAAAAGTTTCTCCATAATATTTGGTTCACAATTTCCTTAAAATCAAATTACTGCAAGGAAGTATAAATTTGAAGTATAAATGTGTTATGTTGCTGTTTTAATGCATTTTTACAAAGTTAAAAGAGGCAACTTCATCTTTTATAGTATCATATAAATGAAGCTTAAAGGGAATTGGCATTACTCCCTCCCTTAGAAGGTAGCTGCTAAAGCATCTGCCACCAACACAGGAGACACAAGAGATGTAGGTTTGATCCCTGGGTGGGGACGATACCCTGGAGGAGGAAATGGCAACCCACTCCAGTATTCTTGCCTGGAAAATTCCATGGACAGAAGAGCCTGCAGGCTACAGTCCATGGGGTTGCAAAGAGTCAGACCCACCTGAGCACACACACGTTAGAGGGTGGTTAAGGCTGCTCATATCACTAAGGTTCCCTTTAGGATGACTAATATGTTACGTTAGCAACAACCAAGTTTTTTAGTTATTTTATTTATGAAACAAAAGTTCCCTTGATCATGAAAGTCTTTCATCTCTAATTGGATTTGCTACATTGGACAGAATATTGAGATAGGACTCAGGTCTATGAAATTATAATGTTGTCATTCTGATCTTGAACAAGTCAATAAATTTCCCTTAAGCCTTTCTTTCATTATCTACAGACTCCATCTGTAGATATAATGCATAAATGCATTACAACAGCAACATAACACATTTTTAAGGACTTTAAATATATATATATATATATTCTCATTAAAAGTCTGAATCTTGAGACTAATCTATCATCATAAAGCGACACTGAGGTCATCAAAGATTTTGAAGACCCCTGATGACATATAGCTAAAGACTCAAGGAATTGACACAAGCTATTCTACCATATAAAGCTGAACTGAAAAAGTCATGAGATGTTACAGATACTGAACAGGATCTTCCCAGAGAATTAGTAGCCTCCTGAATGAGAATGGAATATAGACTTATATGTCTATATTTATTTAAAGATATTTGATGAATCCTTTTCTAATCTCATGGAAAAGTTCCTAAATGCTGGTTGTCTTTTAAAAATAGTTTGCAGGGTAATCATTTACATATCACATTGTATTCAAGAAGAATTAGCATTTTTTCTCTCACCTTAATTAAGATCTGCACAATTGCAGGTTTCCTGGTTCTACCATTCACTAAAACATTTTTAAATGAGTTATTTTTAAGAATAGAAATATTCTTGAATATTTATAATATTGAGGTTGCAAAGACACACCAAGAATAGTATTGTCAATCTTCCTACCATCAAAAAATATCTAAGTCTTCATAATCAATGCTGTAAACACTGGTGGTTAAAATAATGTCAGAAAATAAGATCTATTTAGGCTGTCTTAACTTTTTGCTAATTTCGATTTCTTACACATTGCTATTCAAGTTAACACACTCCAAATGATGTCCCAAATTTCTTAAGTGGACAAACAAAAGCCTAACTGTCAATAGTAGAAGGTAGCTGAGTTCCACAGAAAGTTGGGAGTGGTAGATGGGATTTTTATTATTATGTCAAATATTAAGTGGCATCCAACTTCTCCATTGTTGTTGCTGTTCAGTCACTCAGTCTTGTCAGACTTTTTGTGACCCCATGGACTGCAGTACACCTGGCTTCCCTGTTCTTCACTATCTCCCAAAGACTGCTCAAACTCATGTCAGTCAAATGGATGATGCCATCCAACATCTCATCCTCTGTCATTGCCTTCTCCTTCTGCCTCCTATCTTTCTCAGCATCAGGGTCTTTTCCAGTGATTGACTCTTCAATTCAGGTGGCCAATGCATTGGAGCTTCAGCATAAGTCCTTGCAATGAATATTCAGGGTGGATTTCCTTTAAGATTGACTGATTTGATCTCCTTGCTATCCAAGGGTCTCAAGAGTCTTCCCTAGCACGACAGTTTGAAAGCATCAGTTCTTCGGCGCTCAGCCTTCTTTATGGTCCAACTCTGACATCCATACATGACTACTGGAAAAACCACAGCTTTGACTATATAGAACTTTGTTGGCAAAACATGTCTCTGCTTTTTTAATATACAGTCTTGATTTGTCATAACTTTTTTTCCAAGGACCAAGCGTCTTTAAATTTCATGGTTATAGTCACCATCCACAGTGATATTGGAGCCCAAGAAAATAAAATCAGTCACTGTCTCCACTTTTCCCCCATCTATTTGCCATGAAGCGATGGGACCAGATGCCATGATCTTAGTTTTCTGAATATTGAGTTTTAAGCCAGCTTTTTAACTCTCTTTCACCTTCATCAAGAGGCTCTTTTCATTCCTCTTCGCTTTCTGCCATAAGGGTGGTGTCATGTGCATATCTGAGGTTATTGATATTTCTCCCAGCAACCTTGATTCCAGCTTGTGATTTATCCAACTTGGCATTCTGTATGATGTACTCTGCATGTAAATTAAATAAGCAGGGTGACATTATACAACCTTGATGTATTCCTTTCCCAATTTGGAACCAGTCTGTTTGATGTCCGGTTCTAACTATTGCTTCTTGGCCTGCATACAGGTTTCTCAGGAGGCAGATAAGGTGGTCTAGTATTCCCAAATTTAAGAATTTTCCACAGTTTTTTGTGATCCACACAGTCAGAGGCTTTAGCAAAGTCAATGAAGCAGAAATAGATGTTTTTCTGGAATTCTCTTACTTATTCTATGATCCAGTAGATGTTGGCAATTCAATCTCTGGTTCCTCTGTCTTTTTTAAATTCAGCTTGTACATCTGGAAATTCTCAGTTCACATGCTGTTTGAAGCCTAGCTTGAAGGATTTTGAGCATTACCTTCCTACTATGAGAAATGAATGCAATTGTGTGGTAGTTGGAACATTTTTTTGCATTGCATTGCCCTTCTTTGCGATCAGAACAAAACCTGACTTTTTCCTTTATGTCAAATCTTAAGTGGCATCCATCTTCTTCATATAACAATAATACTTAATCATTTATTAAGTCCTTCATATGCTAGGCAGGCTAAGAGCTATAACGTTACTTCACCTTGACCTTATGAGACAAGTACTTTGATTACCATATTTTATAAAAGAAAAAATGAAGTTTTATCTCTGTTGTCCATACTCACATAACTAGTAAGAAGCAGTGAAATGAAAGTGTTAGTCGCTCAGTTGTGTCCAACTCTACAATGCCATTGACTCCAGGCCCCAGGCTCCTCTGTCCATGGAATTCTCCATGCAGGGATACTGGAGTGGGTAGCCATTCCCTTCTTCAGCAGATCTTCCCAACCCAGAGATCAAACAGAGTTCTCCTGCATCGTAGGCAAGTTTGTTACCATCTGAGCCACCTGGAAAGCCCAGTAAGAAGTAGAGTCACAGTGTAATCTTAAAATTTCTTATTCTAAAATATTAACAGGTATTTTGTATATCTTTGATTCTAAAACCTAAACATGGCATTTAAGAGAATACATGGCCTGACTCTAATCTTCCTTTTTAGCTATACACAAACACAAGCAAACACACATGCCCACTTTGCCCGGGCAAATACAACAATTAATTGTCTTTGCATCACCCATTTCTGTAGTTCTGCTCTTATTTTCTCTTGTCATTTTACCTGGAATACTCTTCCCCCTCATTGGGCTGATTAAAACCCTGCATTTTGAAATTTCCCAGTGTACACAGCCTTTTACAAAGCTCTCCCCCTGAACACTTGAATAAATTTCCCCATTCTTTCACTTTATTAACATATTACTTTATATCTTCCTCAAAGTACTGGCCACTTTGCCTTTTAATGTTTATAAAAAAGGACACTGAAGCCCAAGATGGAATGTTAACCAACTTGTGAGAAGTTATTTAGGTCACAAGTCTGTAGATCCAAAAAGCCAACAGAGTTCTGATTCCAAAATCTTTTCTGTTATAATGCATCCACTCTCCTAAAAGGCCAAATTATAATTAAGATTAGGAAGATCTATTCCCCTTTTCATATCACTGTAGTGGTTAATGTATAAGAGATCAATTTGAATTTAATTAATATCTCTGATACACACAGCTATCTGATCTTGGGGTAAGTTAATTAAACTTAAAGTTTTTATTTTCTTCTTTGTAAGTTCATAATATGCTTATAAAAACTAAATAGATACTGTACTAAATCACTCAGCAGAAAGCCTCCCAACTGCCAGTTGCTCAAAAAATTAATATCAGTATCAGTTATTATTGACAGCATATTAGCATAGTCCAGTGGGAAGGCATTTTTATATCATTGTTTCCTAGCAGCTGTACCTTGACATATGACATTGTAGTCAGTCTTACGTGTGATTATATTCATTGTCCCAAGATTCACTCTCATATGGCTATAATATAAACAGCATGCAGGATGAGATTCTATTGTTGTTATAAAACTTAAGTGAGTTATTTTCTAAATCAATATACATAAAGGTTTTCCATTTATTTGTTTACGTGGTTATGCTATGGATTGGCCATTGAGTATAATGCAGTATCATTTATCCTGGCTTCATTCAGCTGCTATCCAGCCTATCATTGCCTTAAAAAATATATTTAAATCATATCTTCCATTAAAAGGTGAATAATAACCTTGAAGGCTTAGACATGAAAAGCACTAATGGAGCTCTGCAAAGTAGGAACAAATAAATTGAACAGAACTGCAACTAAAAGCTCATTTGCCCAAACTGATTCAAACTTTTTTCACAAATAGGCAAAGCTAACTGTTAGAGCAACTCTGTAGAACATTTTCCTTATACTGGATATAAGTATAAAATAAAGATGCAGAGTGTCAAGGATATGATATCTTCCCACTGAATAGAATGCATTTATTGGTATTCTTCATATGAATGTGATAAATTAGTTCAAAGTAAAAATTGATTTGTTCCTCTAACCTGAACAGTTTAAGGGTCCAAGTTGATTTATGGTCCTAGTCAGTGACCAACATACATTCATAGATGTGTGGGTGTTATTTTGAACAGGCGGTCCCTAGGTTCAGTGATCAGAAATAAGTGATTAAAGGGGACAATAAACAGAAGGGTCTGATAAGTTGAGTGGAAAATTATTACTGTAGAAGGATATGAACAATAGTCCGAGAAGAAAAGAGTATAATTTTGTCATGAATAGTGTGAGGTGCAAAACAGAGTCACTTGTCGTTTTCATGTCTCACTTAGGGAAGTGCTTCTTGACTCACTGAAGAGTTGAGTGTCCTTTGGAAAAGATGAGATAATTTAGCTTAGTGAGTAGAACATTCTCAGCCATCTTTTTCTCCGCTTTCAACACACATATGGGATGAGGCATACTCCTGTTGATACTATCACAGGTACTGTTAACTCAGGTACTCTTAACTCAGGGGCAAGGTCCATACTCAAGGGACATATCAGAATCTGTGCCCACATTTAGTAAAAATAAATTAAATGAGATGTGTACCTCCCTGCTTGGTTGAAAACTAAGATTTCTTTCTTACCCATTATTTATTAACATGTTTTAAGAATAAGTAGAACTGTATGTATTGTGAGAACAATGATTTTGAATCTTAGTTTTGACATTCCCGAGTGTCATAACATTGTTAAAAATAAATTTATGTTTACTTCAATAAAAATTTAACACATCTTACAGCATTTGCTGGAAAAGTGGAAAAAACAGATGTTTTAAAATAACAAATAAGTCAGGAATTACATTTTTTAGATTATGGTACTAGTACCTAAATTTGAAAGAGATAAAAACTTGATAAAAAAATATTTCTTATAAAGTTTGATGTGAGTGTAAACAAAACACTAGTAAGAAAATAGTCCAATATTTATATTGCATATATAAATGTATAAATTAATGAACAGCAATAATAATGACTATCATACATGTTATGAGTTTAAATCTGTTTTAAACACTTATTTGTTGGTTTTTTAATATAATGACCAAATGAAGAATGTATTATTATTATTATCCTCATTTTATAGAAGAGGAAACTGAGTTACAATAGAAAATAACTTGTCCAAGATCACACAGCTGATAAGCAGCAGGACCAGCCTCTGAACCTGGAAAGTCTAATTCCAGAGTTTATGAGTTGAGAGAATAAACAGATAACTAAATTTAGCTTCCATGGTCTAGGAAAAAAGTCAAAACCAAAATAAAAGTAAATATAAGAGCAAAGTTGAGGTAAAGGAAAGACACAGCAGGTAAGGTCTCCCTCTTCCCTAAAGAAGTATCAACTATTTGCCAGAGTGTTGCCATTTCCCTGAAATACAGGGATTAGCTATAGATTGTTCAAAAGCTGATCTCCTATTATATATATATATATATATATATACATAAGAGACACAGGTTAGATCCCTAAGTCAAGAAGATGCCCTAGAAGAGGTCATAGAAATCCAGTCCAGTATTCTTGCCTGGAGAATCCCATGAGCAGAGAAGCCTGGTGGGCTACAGTCCATAGGATTGCAAAGGGTCAGACACAACTGAAATGACTTAGCATGCACACAGGCAACCAAACCATTACTAAATGTTTTTGTTTAAAATAATACGCCTTTTAAAATAAGAATGCAATAAACTATAGCAGAAATTAGAGAAATTAGGTATATTTTCTCATCAGTCCTTCACTGTGTTCACCTTATAGTGTCAGAGAGAAAATAAATCTAACTTTGTTTGCACCTCTTTGCTTTTTTGTTAAAAATGTCATCTTGTCCAAGTTATATAATAACTTTACAAACATTCATATATGCCTATTTCTTTTCTCCACTGAAGATTATATTCACTCTGTCAGTGTTTTTCTTATCTTTACTTAGCTACCTTTAAGATAAGAGAAAGATTTGTCACCTTCTATCACATTTTTTAAAGTTGTGCTCTTTTCCTCTTGGTATATCATAACAGGGTAAAATTATGATCATATAAGTATGCTTCTGTCTGCAGTATGCCTTATATTAAAAAGAAAGAAGTACTTTTCTTATCTTCCTTAAGAGATATTGCTTTCACCATATAAATGGTATTACATTTGCTATTTAATTTAACATTTTAACTTGCTTTATCTATCACAAGTATCTGGCTGGTTTAAAGTGCGCTTACTAATAACAGTTGTTTTCTGAAAGCACATCTTGAGTAACTGCTTAAATCAAAAGTAAATTTTTCAAACTAAACTTAAAGTAGTTATGCATAAGATGAAAGTGTGCTCACTCCATGATTCTCTGGGGAAAAAAAAAAGATTTAATTTAAAATTCAAAACATTATATTTAAAAGTTGTTCAACCTCCTGAAATGTCTTCACTGTGCCTTTTCTCCAAAACCTAAAATTACTGCATGCCCAAACTATCACGATACCAGTTCTCAAGTTGCTTTCAAGAATCATCATGTCTCTAAGGGGAAATTGAATTACTGCTCTCAAACAGCACATTGTTTTATTAAGTAACCTTTATAACAGAGAACAGAATCAAGCAATCTATTGTCAGAGTATTCAGTGATACAGATTCTCACATGATTGTTTATACAAAGATAGAGCAATCATTTTTATGTATTGTAAAAATAATATTGATATTTGATATTTGGTATAGTTCAATAAGAAGTATACCAAAATCTATGCTGAAGATTTCCAATTGTTTATTGTTTGCCTTTCCAAATAACATGTAAAAATCAAGCATATTTCAGGTTCATACTAATGTGAGCTGTATAAATTTTTTATTCATTGTCCATGTGATTTGATGGTCTGGTAATATAATTTAAAATATTTAATATGTGTTTAGGAATCTTTAGCAATGTACACTGTTTTTTAAGCCTGAATTGAGTGATATTTCTACACTGAAAGCTGAGTTAAGCATGCATTAACTTCATGTGAGAAGAAGCTGAACCCTGAAGAGGAGAGTGCTCCATTCAAACGGAGTCAGGTTAGGTGTAGAACGCAGAACTGTATAATGCATGTAGCAACATGATGGGGGCAGCAGGACCAGGAGACAAGAGTTATTGTGGGGAAAAAACATAAATAACAATTCCATCTCATTTTAGAAAAATTATGAGAAAGGTGTGGTCACTGTTAGAGCTATTTATAATGAATCAAATCTCTTTAAAATCATAGTAATTATTATGCCTCTTGCCATTACTCCAGTTTCTCTGATTCTCCTACAACCAAATGTTTATATATGTTGGTTTTGTCTATTTTTTTATTTATTTAAATAGCATGGTAAGCTCTGCTAAATAACTTACTTTCAACTCTGTTTTAGTTTGTGCCATTCAGAGATTATATTGACAGAAGTGGAAATCACATTCTGAGCATGGCTAGATTAGCTAAAGATGTCCTAGCAGAGATCCCGGAGCAGTTTCTCTCCTACATGAGGGCCAGAGGAATCAAGCCATCACCTGCGCCTCCCCCATACACCCCATCTACACATGTGTTACAGACTCAGATATAACTCTGCTCTGAAATGCTAACGTAGCTACACTTTGGTTAGAACTGCTGAGTCCATGCTTTTCTCCTGGTGCTCTATAATGAACCAGGGAATAAAATATTCATCTCAGTTTGGTTTCAGCAGAATTGGTTAGTATGCTGTTTTTTATCCAAAATTTATTATCTTCCTAAACCAAAACTGTAAATACATTTGTTGCATGAGCAACAGAAAAATTGTTTATATGCTTGATGCAAAATATGATGTCTTGTATGAATCTTTAAAAGTTTTTGGACAGAAACAGCTAATTTTCAGTGAATTGTTGGGGAAAAGCACAACCTATGTTTTTAACTCAGATATTGTCTTAGACTGCTATGTGTATAAGAAAGCAGTCTCTCTGTATCAATGTTTACATGTTACTACTTTTTAAATTACAATACTTTTATAACTATTCTTAAGAATACAAGTTTTGAATATTGAATCCTTTGTCTTCTAAATTGCAATAGCTATAATCACAAGAGCAATATCTCTTTGAATGACTGTCTGATCAAATGCAGTTGCAAAGAAGGGAAAGTAAAAATAAGTTCACATTTCTCAGTGAGTTGTCTTATGAAGCTGCATCTGTTTAGTAAACAATTTCTCTGTGCTATTTGTCAAGTATGGGAATTTACACTTAGCAGATGTGTATCCTGAAAGAACATGCACTTTTTTATCAAGTTTGGGTTCTAAATTTAAACTGCAGTTTGTTTATGTTTTATAATGATACAGTAGAAATAATAAAAAGTCAAACATTGTGTACTGTAAATGCACAGAATATACTTTGTGTAAAAAGTAACATCTTTATATTACAAAACTATGTATAAAGACTAAAATTCAGAATATTTAACTCTGTAACAGATGTTTTAAACACTTTTTTTCATTATACCTTGCTTAGATATTATTTTAATTCAAAGGGATACTGGCTCTTTTGATTTGGATTCCTTTCCAAGTTACCACACAGCATGTACAGGCGAGTTTTCTGTGAAATTCCCAATTAAATATATACAACTGTGTGACTTAATATTCAACACATTTGTGAAAAAAACCTGCTCCTATGTTCTGATCTGATAATCCACAATTAAAAATTGTAAAGAGTTTTGCATGTATAATTTTTATGAGGATTACAGTTTTGTGACAAAATGACAGTTGTATCTAAATTAAAGCATTTCTCTAGAACAAATGGCCTTAAATTCTTAAAGAATTCCTGGAAATGATTGTGAATTTCCTTCAAGTAATAGAAAAGTATGTTTTTTTTATTTTGTGTCAATAGTGTACCTGCTTTATAATATTTTCCTTACTTATATCCTATTTATTATTTCGTTTATATCTACTATGTGTTGTTCTCTTTGTCCCAAGTTGATTAAGGGTGACTTTTATAAGCATGAAATTATTTTACAGAAAAGAAATATATATATATATTCACACATCTAACTATCAATGTTATATAATTATGCAATCTTTAATTGTTCATTTTGGAGTATAAATTAAAATCTTTGAAAGGATAACTGTTTGCTCTCTAAATTTTATGTATAAATGACATAGAATCTGATGATTTCCTTTACTGGTCCTAAATGTTTATGCCAGCATAGTTTATTACACTGCAATTTTATTATTATTTGCCTTCATTCTTCAGTTCAAAAATAAAAATAAATAAAATCAATATTCTTTCCGTCTTGTAAAACATCAGTTGTTTTTTTTTTAATTGATCAGAAAAAAATGAAAGATGTGTGCTTCTTTGTCTAAATATTAGTGTACCCAAATCTTGAGGGGGCACAGGGTTAAGAAACAGCCTCAGTTACAAGCTTTATCCTTTGCATGGTTGAGAATAATAGTCAGAAATGTATGTGATTTTAGTAACAAATGGAAGATTAGAAAATACCTAGGCTTGTCTCTTTGTTGCATAAGTGAAGAAACCAGGACTGAAAGAGTTAGGTGATTTATCTAAAACTCTGTAAAAATAGAATGAGAAAGACTAGAGATCTCTTCAAGAAAATTAGAGATACCAAGGAAACATTTCATGCAAAGATGGGCAAAATAAAAAATAGAAACAGTATGGACCTAACAGAAGCAGAAGATATTAAGAAAATGTGGCAAGAATACACTGAAGAATTACACAAAAATATCTTAATGACCTGAATAACCACTGTGGTGTGATCACTCACCTAGAACCAGACGTCTTGGAGTGCAAAGTCAATTAGGCCTCAGCATCACTACAAACAAAGCTAGTGGAGGTGATGGAATTCCAGTTGAGCTATTTCAAATCCTAAAAGATGATGCTGTAAAAGTGCTGCACTCAGTATGCCAGCAAATATGGAAAACTCAACAGTGGCTACAGGACTGGAAAGGTCAGTTTTCATTTCAATCCCAAAGAAAGGCAATGCCAAAGAATGTTCAAACTATTGCACAATTGCATTCATTTCACATGCTGGCAAAGTAATGCTCAAAATTCTGCAAGCTAGACTTCTACAGTATGTGAAATAACAATATTCAAGATGTTCCAGATGTTCAAGCTGGATATAGGAAAGGCAGAGGAACCAGAGATCAAATTGCCAACATCCATTGGACCATAGAAAAAGCAAGAGAATTCAAGAAAAATATCTCCTTCTGCTTCATTGACTATGCAAAAACTTTTGACTATGTGGATCACAGCAAACTGTGGAAAATTCTGAGATAGGAATACCAGACACTTTACCTGACTCCTGAGAAACCTGTATGCAGATCAAGAAGCAACAGTTAGAACCAGACATGGGAAAATTGACTAGTTCCAAATTGGGAAAGGAGTACATCAAGGCTATATATGTCACCCTACTTATTTAACTTATATGCAGAGTACATCATGTGAAATGCTGGGCTGGATAAAGCACAGCTGGAATCAAGATTGCAGGGAGAAATATCAAGAACCTCAGATATGCAGATGACACCACCCTTATGGCAGAAAGCGAAGAGGAACTAAAGAGCCTCTTGATGAAGGTGAAAGAGGAGAGTGAAAAACCTGGCTTAAAACTCAACATTCAAAAAATAAAGATCATAGCATCCAGTCCCATCACTTCATGGCAAATAGATGGGGAAACAGTGGAAACAGTGACTATTTTCTTGTGCTCCAAAATCACTGTAGATGGTGACTGCCGTCATGAAATTAAAAGATGCTTGCTCCTTGAAAGAAAAACTATGACCAACCTAGACGTTGTATTAAAAAGTAGACACATTACTTTGCCAACAAAGGTCCATATAATCAAATCTATGATTTTCCCAGTAGTCATGTAAGGATGTGAGAGTTGGACAATAAAGAAGGCTGAGTACCAAAGAATAGATACTTTGATCTGTGGTGTTGGGGAAAACTCTAGTGAGTCTCTTGGACTGCAAGAAATCAAACCAGTCAATCCTAAAGGTAATCAATCCTGAATGTCATTGGAAGGACTGATACTGAAGCTGAAGCTCCAATACTTTGGTCACCTGATGCATAGAGCTGATTGATTAGAAAAGACCCTGATGGAGGGTGATCCCATAATGGCGAAGGAATAGGACAGGGAGACACTTTCTCCCCTACAAGTTCATCAAAAAATCATTTGAATTCAGAGCAACTTCCATAAAACAACTTCTGAACACTGTCAGAGGACACCAGGCACCCAGAAAGGCAGCCCAGTTGCCTCGAAAGGATGTGGGACAAAATATAGAAGATGAAAACAGAGACAAAGGATTTAGGGATAGAGGGCTTATCCTGGGGAGGGAGTTTATGGAGAAGTTTCCACGCAATAGGAAACCCTCTCACAGGCATGTCAGTGGGGAGATTTGGAATCTTAGAGGGCTACATAACAGGAAAAATAAAATAAAAAACCACAGAGTATGAGCCTAGCTGCAACCACCAGTGGAGAAGCAGCTCAGACACTCGCATCCACCAGCAGTGAGTGGGGGCTGGGCAGAGAGGCGCGGGCTGCATCACCGGTCTTTAGGGTAAGGATCAGGCTCGAATGCCCTGAAGACAATCTGATGGGACTAATGTGACATAACAACCCAAACCATAGGATCACCAGAGAGACAAAAAAAGAAAAAGGACCTTTCCGGCAAAAAGCTCTAACACCACATGGTGATCCCTGGCATGCTCAAAGAACAAAGACTTGTGTGCTAGCAAATTCCAAAGGAGAGCAAGCCAGCTACTATTCAGGGCCCTCTCTCCCGAGAGGCAGAGGTGCAGCACCCAGAGCCAGAAGGCAAGGGGCTGCTCCGATCTCAGCCCCAGAGACTGCATTTTCCACCAAACTGAGCAGGCTGCCAGTTACTAAGCACGTCTACCTGGGATCCTGGAAGGTTCACATCTGCCAAGAATATCACAACCTTAGATCAGCTCCTCAGAGACACATGGCACATCTGGGGCTGTGCCCCCATGGCACACCCCGAAAACTGAGCAGCCAGGAATGGGGAGGTGCATAAGACTCCACAGCCCACCTGGGACAGTGCGCTCACCAAGCACCCAGTTGCCTGAGCAGCTTGGACCTGGCAAGTACACACCACCTTGGGCTGTGGCAAACCCACTGTGGTCCATCCAGTGTGACCACCCCCCACACATACCAGCGGTATTTGTTTGCAGAGTCCATCTCCACAGCACAACTGAACAAGTGAGCCTAAATAAGTGGCCACTTTTGCCCTTTCTTGTCAGGGCAGAAATTAGATACTGAAGATACTTGCAAACAGAGGAATCCAAAATAAACAAAGAAGGGTGAACCGCCCTGGAAGTGACAGGTGAAACAGATTAAAACCCTGCAGTTAATGCTGAGACTATGCATTTAAGGGGCAACTATAGAACTTTAGAACAAGTACAAGCCAAAACAAGGGACTGTCTGCCGTTGTACCCACCCCACACTTCCCACAACAGCTCCAGAGAAATTCCCAGATATATTTCTACTATTGTCACTTTTTAATTTTTAAAAAATTTTAATGCTTTATCACTCCTTTAACTTTCATGTTTATAGCCTACTATTGCAAGGAGATACAACCAGTCTATCCTATAGGAAATCAGTCCTGAATATTCATTAAAAGGACTGATGCTGAAGCTGAAACTCCAATCCTTTGGCCACCTGATGTGAAGAACTGACTCATTTGAAAAGACCCTGATGCTGGGAAATATTGAAGGTGGGAAGCAGAAGGGGACAACAGAGGATGAGATGGTTGGATGGCATCACTGACTTGATGGACCTGAGTTTGAGTAAGCTCCAGGAGTTGGTGGTGGGCAGGGAAGCCTAGCATGCTGCAATCCATGAGGTCACAGAGTCGGACACAACTGAGTGACTGAATGGAACTGATTACCTTCCTTAAAAAATAAACTTTTTTTTTAAATTCCATATGTTTTTTATTAATCTTTGTGACCAATTTTGTTTTGTATTTTTATATTGTATTTTTGAGAGTCTAACCTCTATTCTAGGTTTCTAATCTTTGCTTTTTTATATTTGTTATCAATTTTGTACCTTTAAGAATCTAATCTTCAGTATCCATTTTCACAGGGATTTGATTACTGACTTGATTGTTCTCTTCCCTTTTGACACTCCGTTTTCTCTTCCTGGTCACTTCTGTCTCCCCTCTCCCTCTTCTCTTCTCTATGAATCTCTCTGGGTGATCCTGGCTGTGAAGAGTTCTTTCACCATTAACCCAGGGGCTTTATCTTCAGTGCTGTATGGATGGAGAAGTCTCGAGGCTACTGTAAGGGGAGGATCAAAGCCCAGAGGCAAGAGGCTCAACTCCAAAGCTTTAGAACATCAGAGAACTCCTGTCTCTAGGGAGCATTAATAGACAAGAGCCCACCCAAAAGTATCCATACCTACACTGAAACCAAGCTACTCCCAAGAGACAGCAAGTTCCAATGAAAGACACACCATACTAATTCTCCAATAAAACAGGCACACAACCCTTAACATTAAAAGACAGGCTGCCCAAAGCCATACCAAACCCATATACAACCAAAAGTCACTACTGGACACTTCACTGCACTCCAAGGAGAAGAGATCCAGCTCCACCCACAAGAACACAGGCACAAGTTCCCCCAACCAGGAAACCTTGAGAAGCCACTGGTCCAACCCCACCCACAAGAGGAAGACTCCACTATTAAGAGGAACCACAGCTTTCTAGCCTGCAGAAAGGACAATCCAAACAGCAATCTAATCAAAATGAAAAGGCAGAGAAATATCCAACAGTTGAAGGAACATGATAGTTCAGTTCATCAGTTGTTCAGTCATGTCCAACTCTATGCAACCCCATGAACTGCAGCACACTAGGCCTCCCTGTCCATCACCAACTCCTGGAGTTTATCCAAACTCATGTCCCTTGAGTCAGTGATACCATCTAACCATCTCATCCTATGTCATCCCCTTCTCCTGCCTTCAATCTTTCCCAACATCAGGGTCTTTTCAAATGAGTCAGCTCTTCGCATCAGGTGGCCAAAATACTGGAGTTTCAGCTTCAACATCAGTCCTTCCAATGAACACCCAGGACTGATTTCCTTTAGGATGGACTGGTTGGATCTTCTTGCAGTCCAAGGGAATCTCAAGAATCTTCTCCAACACCACAGTTCAAAAGCATCAATTCTTCAGTGCTCAGCTTTCTTTATAGTCCAACTCTCATATCCATACATGACTACTGGAAAAACCATACGCTTGACTAGATGGACCTTTGTTGACAAAATAATGTCTCTGCTTCTTAATATGCTGTCTAGGTTGGTCATAACTTTCCTTCCAAGGAGTAAGCATCTTTTAATTTCATGACTGCTATCACCATCTGCAGTGATTTTAGAACCTGGAAAAATAAAGTCAGCCACTGTTTCCACTGTTTCCTCATCTATTTGGCATGAAGTGATGGGACCGGATGCCATGATGTTAGTTTTCTGAATGTTGAAATTTAAGCCAACTTTTTCACTCTCCTCCTTCACTTTTATCAAGAGGCTCTTTAGTTCTTCTTCACTTTCTGCCATAAGGGTGGTGTCATCTGCATATCTGAGGTTATTGATATTTCTCCTGGCAATCTTGATTCTAGCTTATGCTTCTTCTAGCCCAGCATTTCTCATAATGTACTCTGCATATAAGTTAAATAAGCAGGGTGACAATATACAGCCTTGACATACTCCTTTTCCTATTTGGAACCAGTCTGTTGTTCCATGTCCAGTTCTAACTGTTGATTCCTGACCTGCATACAGGTTTCTCAAGAGGCAGGTCAAGTAGTCTGGTATGCCCATCTCTTTGAGAATTTTCCACAGTTCATTGTGGTCCACACAGTCAAAGGCTTTGGCATAGTCAATAAAGCAGAAATAGATGTTTTTCTGGAACTCTCTTGCTTTTTTGATGATCCAGCAGATGTTGGCAATTTGATCTCTGGTTCCTCTGCCTTTTCTAAAGCCAGCTTGAACATCTGGACGTTCACAGTTCAAACCCACCAAACCAAACAAAAGAGGAGGGGATAGGGAGTCCACCTGAAAAATAATTTAGAATTATGATAGTAAAGATGACCCAAAGTCCTGAAAATGAAATGGAGTTACAGATAAATAGACTAGAGACAAAGATTGAGAAGATGCAAGGACCTAGAAGAAGTAAAGAAGACTCAATCAATAATGAACAGTGAAATAACTGAGATTAAAAACACTCTGGAGGGAACCAACAGTAGAATAACTGAGGCAAAAGAGAGGATAAGTG
This sequence comes from Odocoileus virginianus, assembly GCF_023699985.2. Lineage (NCBI taxonomy): Eukaryota > Metazoa > Chordata > Mammalia > Artiodactyla > Cervidae > Odocoileus > Odocoileus virginianus. The sequence goes on from NC_069697.1 coordinate 39,064,222, forward strand.
AGGTGGGAGATAGAATGGTGGGAAAAAAGCAGAGAAGAAAAAAAAATAAAAGAAATGAAGACAATCTCACAGACCTCTGGGACAATTTTAAACGCCCCACCATTTGAAACATAGGTGTCCCGAAGAAAAAGAAGACAAATAGAAAGGGCATAAGAAAATACTGGAAAATGGGGAAGGAAATAGCTGAAAATGGGGAAGGAAATAGCCACCCAAGTCCAATAAACCGAGAGAGTCCCAAACAGGATAAACCCAAGGTGAAACACCCCAAGACACATATTAATCAAACTAACAAAAATTAAACACAAAGAGCAATTATTAAAAGCAACAAACGATGCACAAGGGGATCCCCATAAGGATAACAGCTGATCTTTCAACAGGAATTCTTCAAGCCAGAAGAGAATAGCAAGATATACATGAAGTGATGAAAGAGAAGAATCTAAAACCAAGATTACTGTAACTAGCAAGGATCTCATTCAGATATGAAGGAAAAATCAAAAGCTTTACAGACAAGCAAAAGCTGAGAGAATTCAGCACTACCAAACCAGCTCTTCAGCAAATGCTAAAGGATCTTCTTTAGACAGGAAACACAGAAAAGGGTTATAAAAATGAATCCAAAGCAACAAAGTAAATGGTAATGGGTTCATACTAATCAATAATTACCTTAAGTGTAAATGGGTTAAATGCTCTAACCAAAAGACAAATTCTGACCAAATGGATACAAAAAAAAGACCCCTATATATGCTCTCTACAAGTGATCCACCTCAAACCTAGGGACATTTACAGACTGAAAGACGGGGGCTGAAAAAGGATATTTCATGCAAATAGAGACAAAAAGTAAGCGGGAGTAGCAATATTCATATCAGATAAAATAGACTTTGAAATGACCATGATAAGAGACAAAGTAGGACACCACATAATAATCAAGGAATCAAAGAAGAACATGTAACAATTAACAATATATATGCACCCAACATAGGAGCACCTCAATATGTAGTGAAATGAAAGTGGCTTAGTCATGCCTGACTCTTTGTGACCCCGTGGACTATACAGTCAATGTAATTCTCTAGGCCAGAGTACTGGAGTAGGCAGCCTTTTCCTTCTCCAGAGGATCTTCCCAACCCAAGGGCTGAACCCAGGTCTCCCCTCATTGCAGGCAGCTTCTTTACCAGCTGAGCCAGAAGGGAAGCCCAAAATGTAACGCAAATGCTAACAAGTGTGAAAGGGGAAATTAACACAATAATAGTGGGGGACTTTAATACCACACTCACACCAATGGATTGATCAACCAAACAGAAAATTAGCAAAGAAACACAAGCTTTAATTAGTACAGTGGACCAGTTAGACCTAATTTATATCTACAGGGCATTTCAGCCAAAAACAATGGATTGCACCTTTTTCTCAAATGCATACAGAACATTCTCCAGGATAGATCCATCCTGGGCCACAAATCTAGCCCTAGTAAATTTAAAAAAAAATTTGAAATCATTTCAAGCATCTTTTCTGATCACAGTGCAGTAATATTAGATATCAACTACAGGGGAAAAACTGTAAAAAAAATCACATACATTTGGAGACTAAACAACATGCTGCTGAATAACCAACAGATCGCAGAAGAAATAAAAAAGGAAATAAAAATATGCATAGAAACAAGTGAAAGTGAAAACACTCTAACCCAAAACCTATGGGATTCAGTAAAAGCAATACTAAGAGAGAGCTTTATAGCAATACAAGCCTACCTCAAGAAACATTAAATGACCAACCCAACTTTACACCTAAAGCAACTAGAGAAGGAAGAACAGAAAAACCTCAAAGTTAGTAGAAGGAAAGAAACCATAAAAATCAGTGTAGAAATAAGTGAAAAAGAAACAAAGGAGACAAAAGAGAAAAGATCAACAAAACTAAAAGCTGCTTCTTTGAGAAGATAAATAAAATAGTTGATATCTAGTGGGAAAACCACTAGGCCATTCAGGCATGACCTAAATCAAACCACTTATGATTAAACACTGGAAATGACAAATACCTTCAAGGGATTAGATCTGATAGACAGAGTGTATAAACAACTATGGACAGAGATTCATGACATTGTACAGTAGGTGGTGATCAAGACCATCCCCAAGAAAAAGAAATGTAAAAATGTTGTCTGAGGAGGACTTACAAACAGCTATGAAAAGAAGACAAGTGAAAGGCAAAGGACAAAAAGAAAGATATACCTGTTTGAATGCAGAGTTCCAAAGAAAAAGAAGTGCAAAAGGGCAAAATGATTGTGATTGCCTGAGGAGACCTTACAAATAGCTGAGAAAAGAAGAGAAGGGAAAGTCAAAGAAGAAAAGGAAAGATACACTTATCTGAATGCAAAATTCCAAAGAATAACAAGGAGAGAAAAGAAAGCCTTCCTATGTGATCAATGCAAAGAAATAGAAGAAAACAATAGAATGGGAAAGACTAGAGATCTCTTCAAGAAAATTAGAGATATCAAGTGAACATTTCATGCAAAGATGGGCACAATAAAGGACAGAAATGGTATGGAGCTAACAGAAGCAGAAGGCATTAAAAAGAGGTGGCAAGAATACACAGAAGAACTAAACAAAAAAGATCTTCATGACCCAGATAACCACAATGGTGTGATCACTCACCTAGAGCCAGACATCCTAGGGGGTAAAGTCAAGTGGGTCTTAGGAAGCATCACTATGAACAAAGCTAGTGGAGGTGATGGAATTCCAGCTGAGCTATTTCAAATCCTAAAATATGATGCTGTGAAAGTGCTGCACTCAAAATGCCATCAAATTTTATCAGGGCCACACCCTTTTGACCTCATTTAACCTTGACTGTGTGCTCTGGGGCCATCTGCAGATGCAGCTGCACTGGGGGGTTGGGGTGCCAATAAACACACATGTTTCAGGGAGACAAACTGACATATACTTTCAGTCCACAGCAGCTTTATACATTTTATCACAAGGAGTGGTGTGTGCTACATGCTTTCCTGCACCAGACTTTTTTACCTACTGCATATTTCCTGGAGGCCAGGGCACTTCAGAAAGAACACAACTTCATCATCAAAAAGGCTACAGATAATAACTGCTGGAGCAGCATGGAGAAAAGACAGCCCTCCCACACTGATGGTGGAAATGTGAGCTGGTGCAACCATGGTGGAGAACGGGATGGAGGTGCCTTAAAAAACTAAACATGGAACTACCATAGGATCCTGAAGTCCCATTCCTGGGCATATATCTGGAAAAGATGAAAACACTCATTTGAAAAGATACATGGATCCCAATGTTCATACCAGTACTATTCACAATAGGCCAGTCATGGAAGCAACCTACATTCCATCAACAGAATGCAATGCGTAATGAATGGGTACTATGGATATATATATATAGTAGAATATTACTCAGCCATAAAAAGGATGAAGTATTTGCAGCAACATGGATGGGCCTAGAGATTTTATACTAAGTAAAATAAATCAGACAGAGAAATACAAGTATCATATGGAACTGCTTATGTGTGGAGTCTTTAAGAGATGATACAAATGAACTTTTACAGAAATAGGCTCACAGACACGGAGAACAAACTTTGTGGTTACCAAAAGGGAAAGGGGGGAGGGAGGAATAAATTAAGAGTTTAGAATTGACATAAACATACTACTACATAGCACAGGGAACTCTATTCAATACCTTATGATAAACCATAATGAGAAAGCATGAAAAAGAAAAAAAAAAAAGCCAAAGGGACATAATTAACCTTAGCAGCATTTTTACAGCAAAGGAAACCCTAAATGAAAGAAAAAAACACACAGAAAAGGAAAAAAAGTATTTCAAAACAAAGATCCCCGCAAAGAATTCATCTCCAAAAGTCACAAACAGCTCAATATCAAAAATAAAACAAAAATACCCACTAGGAAGTGGGCCAAAGATCCCAATGGACAGATCATGAAGAAGGCATACACATGGCCATTTAGCACTTAAAAAGATGCTTAACCTCACTAATTATTAGAGGAAGGTGAATCAAAAGTATAATGAGCTGTCACCTCGCACCAGTCATAATGGCCATCTCAGAGAATCTCCAACAATACCTGTTGCAGAGGATGCGGAGAGAAGGGATGTCCCCTGCACTCTTGGTGGGAATGTAAATTGGTTCATCCACCAGGCAAAGAGCATGAAATTTCTTTTAAAAACTAAACATAGAAGTGCCATAGGATCCAGCAACCCCACACTTGGGTGTAGATAGAGAGAAAACCAGAATTTTAAGATGCCTGCACCCCTGTGATCACAGCTACACTAGGACCATAAACAAGACGCAGAAGCAATCTAAGTGCAGAACACAGATGAATGGATAAGGAAGATGGGGTAGCTAGCCATAATACAGTATTGAAAGCGAAAGTGAAGTCGCTCAGTCGTGTCCGACTCTTTGCAACCCCGTGGACTCTAGCCTACCAGGCTCCTCCGTCCAAGGGTTTCTCCAGGCAAGAACACTGGAGTAGGTTGCCATTTCCTTCTCCAGGGGATCTTCCGGACCCAGGGATCAAATCCGGGTCTCCTGCATCAGAGGCAGACACTTTAACCTCTGAGCCACCAGGGAAGCCCTATTCAGCCATTAAAAAGGGTCAGATAATGACATTTCCAACCACAGGGAGTAAAGCAGAGGTGATCATTCTAAGAGCAGTAGGGGAGACAGAGCAAGATAAGAATCATATGGTATCACTTCTAGGTGGAATCTAAAAATGGAGACAGATGAACTTCTTTACAAAAGAGGAATGGCCTCACAGACTTATGGTTCCCAAGGAGGAAAAGAGGAGGGCAGGGAGAAATGAGCTGGTTCAGACTGACATACACACACTACTCTTTACAAAGTCCTCCACAAGGACCCACTGCATAGAACAAGGAACCCTCCTCAACACTCCATAATAACATATATGGGAACAGAGCCTGAAAAAGAACAGATATATGTCTACCTACACATGAATCAAGCACCTGGAAAGACACCCCCTCACTCATTACTGTGCTCAGTTGCTCAGTGGTGTCCAATTCTGCAACCCCCCGGTCTATAGCCTGCCAGTCTCCTCTGTCCATGGAATTTTCCAGGAAAGAATACTGGAGTGGTTTGCAATTTCCTTCTCCAGGGGATCTTCTCAACTCAGGAGTCGAACTTACATCTCTCACATCTTCTGCATTGCAGGAAGATTCTTTACTGCTGAGCCACACCAGGAAAGACCCACTCATTATTAAATCAATGTAAATCAAATTTACACTGGGGAATCCCCTCCTACCGGTCAGAATGGCCATCGTCAGAAAGATCTCCAAAGAATAAAAGGTGCAGAGGACGTGGGGAACATGGAATCCTCCTACACTCTGAGTGAGGATGCACAAGGGCACAGCCACGGTGGAAAACAGCATGGAGGTTCCTGAAAAAATAAACTCAGGGGAGCCATGGCATCGGGCAACCCCACTTCTGGGCTCAGACTTGGAGAACACCACAATTCCAAATGACACATGCACCCATTTTCAGGGAAGCACTATTTACAATAGCCAAGACATGGAGTCCACCAAAACATCAAGCAACGGGAACATGAAGTCTGAGTGGTCCATCTATACACTGGACGACTCCTCAGGCTCTGGGGGTGGAATCAGGATAGGAGAATGTGGGCCTCTGACCAGCAGCTGGTTGGAAGAAGGGAGACCAGTCCTGAGGGCAGGGGTTCCCTGAAGTCTGTGGGCCCCACTACCCTGATGGGCTGCATCCCCAGTGGGGACGTGGGCAGGGCCTGAGCCCCTTTGATAAAGCCACAGCAGCACTGAGCTCAGAAGTCTCCTGATGGCGTCTCAAAGTCTGACACAGTGTTTCACAAAAGAACAAGAGGATGAAGCTGTGCTCCTGAAGGCCAGTCCTTCCGGCTCCGAGTTGCTTCCAACAGGACCACCATCACCTGCATGGGGTTGATTGTGACCCTCCTACCCACCCACCCACCCTCACCCCCTGGCCTTTCGTCTTCTTCCCAGTGATGATTCCAGTGACAGTGTGGATCCCTTCCCCCGGCCAGAAGCAGCTGTCCATCCAGTGCCTCCCCATCTCACCTTGGGAGCTAAGAGGCCCCTCGGAGGACTGTGATCCTGTTGTTCCCCACGCCCAGGAGGCAGCCCCACCTTCCCCGGTTGCTGAGCTCAGACGCCTGGGGTAACCAAGCAGGAGCCTGTGGGGTCTTCCTAGGACAGACCCCGTCCTGTAGCTCCTCTCTGAAGTACTGAGGTAACAGTATATGATGCACACTCCTTGAGTTGCTTCACAGATGCCAAACCCCCAGCAAATGGAGGAAGTTAACTACTTGATGAGCATGAACACATAGCCCTCAGATGGGCATCTCTGACAGGTACTGGGTTTTGATGCTAAATGCGAGTTCACCCCTCCTACCATCTTGCTGGGGCTTCTCCTTTGCCCTTGGATGTGGAGTATCTTTTTTTGGTGGGATCCAACATTCTCCTGTTGATGGTTGTAGAGCAGCGCATTGCAATTTTGGAGCTCTTGAAGGAAAAGATAAGTGCACTCTACCATCTTGTTGTTGTTTGGCCTATTGTTTGCAAAGAGACTTGTTCTATTCTTCCAGGACAATAAATTCTTTTTTTTTTTTTAATATTTTGTTTGAAAAGAATCAGTGTTTCTAATACAAGGAAGGACAGGGAAAGCTGTCATGCTGCAGCCGGTGGGGTCACAAAGGGTCAGATGCAACTGAGTGACTAACAGCAATAACAAAAGATTATCTGCTTCCTTCATTCCTTCCTGCCTGCCTGCTGGCCATATATACACAGATAATCCACAGTGTTTATCTCCTTCCTTCCTTATATACTGAGAATCCAATAGTTTGGCCACCTGATGAGAAAAACCAACTTATTGGGAAAGACTGATGCTGAGAAAGATTGAAGGCAGGAGGAGGAGGGGAAGACAGAGGATGAGATGGTCGGATAGTATCAGTCGGTGATTGACATGAATTTGAGCATGCTCTGGGAGTTGGTGATGGACAGGGAGGCCTGGAATGCTGCAGTCCATGGGATTACAAAGACTCGGACATGACTGAGGGACTGAATTGAACTGAACTTCCTAATATACACAGAAAGCAGATGCTCAGCACTCTGATCGAAAATCTATGGCAAAAAAAAAGAGTAGAGATACCCCATAGATACGTAACACCCCAATTGTGTGGCTGTACTCAGACAATAATACTACATTGTATTTCAACTATACCGCATGATGTTAAAGAAAAGGAAAGATAAGCAGTGCCTACTTTATTATCGCTGATATTTCTGACTTTGGACTCTATCCCATGCCTGGAAGCTGAGCAGGTTCCCAATCCTGCTGGACTGGGGTGGGGTTGTCACAGCCTGGCACAGTGCCTTTCATTGACCCTTTTTAAAGGTCCACTGTCTGCTATGTTCTGGCTGCAACCAGAGTCCCATGTGACACCAAAGCCTGGAGGAATTTGAAGGCAAGATTCTTTAGCTTCGACCTCTACTGGTGCTGGGGTTCCCAGCTCAAGCCTCTTACCTGAGAGTGCAGCCTCCTAGCACCTAAGCACACTCATCAGGGTGCAGTGGATCTGGAAGGGATTAGTCTGGACAGGGTGTCTCTGTGATACTTTAGGGGGAAAAACTAGTGAGACTGAAGCCGTTAAGTGTTTGCTCAGGCACATTTCACTCTATTTCACAGCGATGGGAAGCATACTTTCCCTAAGGTTCTGGTTGCTTTAAGGCAACCTATGTGACAGAGTTTATTTTGGGGGCTCCAAAATCACAAAGCCATGACATTAAAAGACGCTTGCTCCTTGGAAGAAAAGTGATGACCAACCTAGACAGCATATTAAAAAGCGGAGACATTACTTTGCCAAAAAACGTTCATCTAGTCAAAACTATGATCTTTCCAGCTGTTATGTAGGGATGTGAGAGTTGGACCATAAAGAAAGCTGAGTGCCAAAAAGTTGATGCTTTTGAACTGTGGTGTTGGAGAAAACTCTTGAGAGTCCTTTGGACTGCAAGGAGATCCAACCAGTCCATCCTAAAGGAAATCAGTCTTGAATATTCATTGGAAGGACTGATACTGAAGCTGAAACTCCAATACTATGGCCACCTGATGCGAAGAACTGACTCTGGAAAAGACCCTGATGCTGGGAAAGATTGAAGGCGGGAGAAGAGGACGACACAGGATGAGATGGTTGGATGGCATCACCGACTCAATGGGCATGAGTTTGAGTTGGTGATGGACAAGGGGCCTGGCGTCCTGCAGATCGTGAGGTTGCAAAGACAGTACTCCGACTGAACTGAAGTGAACTGGTTGCCCCAGGAAAGAGATGGGCATAAAAATACTGCCTTCTTGTGGCCATTCTCTGTAACTACAACATGACCACCAGGGCTCACTGCCACCTCTAACTCACAATGCCTAGAATTCTGTTAACGAAGCTACTCTCAGGTAATGTCCTGGGATGGGAACTGCAGAAATATATTCCAAATACAACTGACTTTCAGGAAGCCAATTGCCAAAGGTAATATTTCTTCAAACCCTTTAAGGAAAAAAGAAAAACTCGAACATTCAGCACAGGACAAGATGCTCAGCACCCCTAATTGCTGTAGGAATGTCAACAAAATGACAATGAGATATCAAAACCCACCAGTCATAATGGACATACTCACAAGTCTACAAACAATATAAGTGAGAGAGGGCCCCTAAGCTGTCTGTGGCAACAGCCAGTGTAATGGACAGTCTCTGAATGCCTGAAAGAAAAAAAAAAAAAACTATCAAGTGAGGCGAAGCCTAGGATTTGCACTCCCACAGTGGGGCCTATATAAAACCATCAATGAAAAGGCACATGAACTCCAAGGAACACTACTACAACACTATATCCAATAGCCAAGACACACATCCAGCAAAATCTCCACCGAGAGATTAAAGCTCAAACAAGATGTGGTACATGTATACAGTGAGCTATTTCTCACTCATAAAAAGCTTCCACTGAAATTAGGTAATTATAACACTGGTAGCCACAGGGATGGATCTTGTAGGGATGACCACACCCCTTGTAGGGATGATAAGCATAGCAGTCAGGCAGATGAAGACTATAGTATGTGAGGTACCTTCCAGGCAAAGTAAAAATAGACATACAATCCAAAAAGAGATTCTGAAAACTCAAACTCAAACAAAGGGTTCCCCCCCCCAAAAAAAGTGAAGGGCCTAGAATAAATTAGGATCTCCAGGCTAACATAAACATAGAAACCTGTATCTCTAATAGATAACCCATAAAAATTATCTTCTTCCTTTCTTCCTTCCTTCTACATATGCACAAAAGTCTGTATTGCTACCTATACACAGAAATCTGTATCTCTAAGAGATAATCTACAATTGTTTTGTTCCTTTCTCCATTGTATACACAGAAAAGTGTATCTGAGATAAATAATTCACAAGGACCTGATGCTTAGCACTCTGTTCAACCTTCTATGGCAAAAAGTACAGAAAAAGGCTATCCCATGGATAATGATACCTGAATTGGGTGGCTGTACACTGTGCACAATATTGCAGATCAGTTATACTCCAACATAGCATCGGCATAATGTTAAGGACAGAAGAGCAGTCCCTACTCCATTATCTCCAGGCTCCCTGACGGGCTGCTATCCCATTCCTGGAGACTGGGCAGGCTTGGGTCACATGTCTGCACTTGGGGGATGTCAACATGTCAGGCTAGGTGCACTTAGCTGAGCTCCCTCTGAAACCTGTACTCTCTGATTACCTCTCTGGGATCAGAGTACCTGATGCACCCAGAGGATGGTGCCCCGACCCTCTGGCCTTAAGGACCTTGGGGGAAAGTCACCTATCCTGAGTTCCCAGCTCAAGCCTCCTTCCTGCCAGTGCATCCTCCTAGGCACCTGAGCACCCTCAGTTGGCTGCTGTGGCCCCGGTTGGAATGCGCCTGCAAATAAGGTGTGAACCTTCAAGGGGAGGAAATAGTAAGACACAGCCCAGGCACACTCCACTCTATTTCGCAACCAGGAAGCTGGCTTTCCCTAAGGTTCTGGTTGCCCCAGTAACCAAAGCTGGTCATGAAGAATTGCTGCCGACTTGTGGACATTTCCTGTAACTATAATTTAACCACCACCGCTTACTTCAGCTCAGTTTAGTCACTCAGTCACCCTTTGGGACCCCCACAGACTGCAGCATGCCAGGACATCCCCTGCAGTGGGCTGTGGGCCTTTAGAACACAGCAGAGAGTAACCTTGGCCAGGGTTCCTCAATTGTTTCTGTTGTGGCCAGGCATGGGTTGGAGAAGAATTTCCAGACATGAGACAGAATGAAAGATGAAAAAAGTTTATTAGAGTGGGAGACGCTATTAGAACAACAGGCCTGTTCAAGGGAGAACTGACGTTGAATAGTGGTCCTTAGTCCACTTTTATACCCAGGGTACAGGAGGGGGATAGGGATCTTGTGGGTGATTTGCTGATTGGATGAGACTTTTTTTTCTTGGGCTGCAAAATCACTGCAGATGGTGACTGCAGCCATGATACTAACAGACGCTTGCTCCTTGGAAGAAAAGCTATGACAAACCTCGACAGCATGTTAAAAGCAGAGACATTACTTTGCCAACAAAGGTCTGTCTAGTCAAATCTATGGTCTTCCCAGTAGTCATGTATGGATGTGAGAGTTGGGCCATAAAGAAAGCTGAGTGCTGAAGAACTGATGCTTTTGAACTGTAGTGTTGAAGACTCTTGAGAGTCCCTTGAACTGTAAGGAGATCAAGCCAGCCGTTCCTAAAGGAAATCAGTCCTGAATATTCATTGGAAGGACTGATGCTGAAGTTGAAGCTCCAATACTGTGGCCACCTGATGCAAAGGGTTAACTCATTAGAAAAGATCCTGATGCTGGTAAAGATTGAAGGCAGGAGGAGAAGGGGATGACAGAGGATGAGATGGTTGGATGGCATCACCCATTCAATAGATAGGAGTTTGAGCAAACTCTGGGAGATAGTGAAGGAAAGGGAAGCCTGGTGTGCGGGGGTACCATGGGGTTGCAAAGAGTCAGTCATGACTGATTGCACAGCAACAACAAAGTTAATGAGCCATGAAGTGAAGTGAAGTGAAGTCGCTCAGTCCTGTCCGACTCTTTGTGACCCCATGCACTGTAGCCTACCAGGCTTCTCCATTCATGGGATTTTCCAGGCAAGAATACTGGAGTGGGTTGCCATTTCCTTCTCCAGGGGATCTTCCTGACCCAGGGACCGAACCCAGGTCTCCCGCATTGTAGGGAAAAGCTTTACCCTCTGAGCCACCAAGGAAGACAATAAGCTGTTAGGGACCCCTACTGGCCTCTTCCCTGCTGGCTCAGAGGGTAAAGCGTCTGTCTAAAATGCCAGAGACCTGGGTTCCATCCCTGGGTTTGATCCCTGGGTTGGGAAGATTCCCTGGAGAAGGAAATGGCAACCCACTCCAGTACTCTTGCCTAGAAAATCCCATGGATGGAGGAGCCTGGCGTCCATGGGGTCACAAAGAGTCGGACACGACTAAGCTACTTCACTTCACTCACTCACTGGCCTCTACCATTAAAAGCTAAACAAATTTGTTTTATTTACCCCAGTTTCATCTATTTAAGGGACTAGAAAACTTTACACTGAGATATCTGGCCAATTATTTTGGGACAGTTAGGACAAAGGGCTTGACTTCCAGTTCTTTACCTGACTCTGGGGATAGGATATCCTTCTACATAAAAGTAGGTAAAATAGACAGGGAACAACAACGCAGCCTTCTAAACTCTCTCCTGTCTCCTATCTTCAATCAAAGCTTGTTGATTGGATCCTTATGAAAACTAAAGCTAAAGGTAAAGAATTTGGTGGAATTTAGATAGAAGTGTATAAATTGGTATATTTAAACAGGCTTTATATAAGGTGATTACAGCTCTTAATTAATTATATTTTGGGAAAGACAAGGCATATAGATTGCCACTAAGGAAATATTAACTAAAGGTGCTGAGGATACCAATAGTTCCCTGAGTCACACAGAATAAGTAAACTAGGAATTAACATGCAAGGGTTAATAAAAAAATATTGGTTTTGCTTTGGTTTAACTTATAAAAGCAGAAAAGTCTTTGCTAAATGCCTTATACAAACCTTTGAAGACATGATAAATTAAAACTTATGAAACAGAATTTCATAAATTAAATTTCACTTTTATTAAAAATCTTGCCACTGATTTTAATAACTTTAGGTGACAGAACTGTTCTTTGAAAAACTAAACTGTCTTTGTCTTGCAAGTATGTAAGCCAGAATATGAATACAAGCCTCTAGGAGCTGAGACTAAGCCAAATTAAGCAGGCAAGTCCTGGGAAACCAAGAAAAAAATGGCAGCTTTAAATCAAAACTGCTGAGAATGTTCCATCAGCCAAACCTTACAGACAGTAAGTCTTAACCATCTCAACAAGCAACTTGAAGGTATTTCAACTCTTTGTTAACTAGTAAGTTTATATCAATATTGCAATACCTGGTTCATATCTAAGCTTTTAGTAAGTCATGAGATCTCGTAAATCTCTGCAAATTGTAGCTCATGTAAATCATAGCTACCATATAAAGACCACAATGATGGGGGGAAACAACAGTAGGTAAGGTATTATTTTGGGGTTTCCCAGGTGGCGCAAGTGGTAAAGAACCCACCTGCCCAAACAGGAGACAAGAAATATGGTTTCAATCCCTGGGTCGTGAAGATTCCTGGATCCCGCTACTGAGCACACAGCACAGCATTTTGGTTTGTAACACTAGTAAAATCCTGTGTGAATTACACAAGTCTCCGAGCTTCCATCTCACCCTCTAGAAAATGTGATTAATAGTGTCTACATCATAGATAAGAAATTTGAAAGGGAGAACTACCCAGAAACCACACTGTGCTGTCTGGGAAGAGCATGTGCTCACTAATGCTAGTGCTAAGTTGCTTCAGTCATGCCCGACTCTGCAACCCTATGGGCTTAGGCCACCAGGCTCCTCTGTCCATGGAATTGTCCAGGCAAGAATACTGGAGTGGGTAGCCATTCCCTTCTCCAGGGAAGCTTCCTGACCCAGGGATTAAACTTGTGTTTCTTAAGTCTCTTGCATTGGCAGGCAGTTTCTTTACCACTATCACCACCTGGGAAGCCCCAGATGCCCACTAAGTCATAATATAATTTGGATTCTGCTTTTTTTTTTTTGGGGGGGAGCAAAAAAACATATTGAACCACTATTTCTAATAGATGTCTCACAAGTTCATTTTTAAAAACTTAAGGAAGTTCGAGAGGCTGCCTTTGTCATCATTTTTACTTTTCACTCAGAAATCATGTTATTTTGGACCAATGGGATCAATACAGTAGCAGTGCCATAACTAGAAGCACAGAGTGGATCGCCCCATTTCCACATTGGCCATATTGAGCCCCTATGCTCAGGGCCACCAGGAAAAGCATGCCAAAGAGGGTGGGGTGGGTTTCTTGGGCAGAAAGAACTCTGACTGAGACCTCCAGTCCGGTCTGGTTTATATTAGTATTCTTCAGACACATCACCATCTTCTGTAAGCCTCGTGTGGAAGAGGATGAAAGATGAGAATTTCCATTGCAATTCTGCCTTTGACCAGTGCATATTTGGAGAGAGAAGCCAGGATAGACTGATTATAAGGAATTGCCTCACACAGGTATGAAGGCTTAGAAGCACCATGATATGCCATCTGATTCTGGAGAGCCAGGGAACTATAGGAGCCGATGATGTAAATCCCAGTTTGAGAACAAAAGATGATGTGAGATGACCCAGCTCATCAGAGGCGGGAATCCTCCTTCTTCCATCTTGTTATAGCCAAGCCCTCAATTGATTGGACCATCCCCACCCACAAGGGGTGAGGGAGGTTCACCAAGTCTGCCAACTCAAACACCAATCTCCTCTGGAAGCACATCGAAATAATGTTCAATCTGGGTAACCCATGGCCTTCAGTTGCCCCATAAGATGAACCATTACAACTGCACATTGTTGATAGAAGTGTAAAATGGTACAATCACTCGGAACAGTTTGTCATAAGACAGGCTCAGCAGTCCTACTCTTAGATATGTCCTCAAGGCATGTGAGCCCATAAAAAGACTTGTAAGAGTTTTTGATTCATAACACTTCAAACTGTTCAAAACACTGCAAATAGTTCAAAACTGGGAACAATTCCAAGGCCATCAAACTGTGAGTGTATCCACAAAGTGTGATACAGTCACACAGTAAAACACTGTGTGTGTAACAAAAAGTAACTGTAACAAGAAGGAATAAACAGCACTCAGTAGCTGAGATGAACCTCCAAACCATTGCACTGCATGAAAAACAACAACAACAACAACAACCAGACCTGGAGCAAACTCTCTGCCCCAAACTGTGTGTCACTCTCTACGTAAATGACCACCAGAGTGTCTGCAGGTGCATCCCCTCAGCCCAAGGCCTGGACCAGAAAGGCTGGAGCTGGAAGGGTCCCAGCACCTGTGCCCTGATACACCATCTCCTCCATCACTGTCACACTCATCCTTCAAGGGCTTGCCTAAAGCATCTCTGCTTCCCACCCTGCCCCCACCCACACCCCCTGTGATGGCTGACATGCCAAGAGGACACTTTAGGGGGCGGGTGGGGGAAGCAAAACCAGGGAAGCAGTGAGGAGGCAGAAGAACCCAGGGAGATAAGTGAGGCGGGGTCACCCAGTGCTGGCAGTCACTGGAATCTGGAGGGGGAGAAGGAAGCATTGTTCCAGGCAGAAATTCCAGACTCTTGTTCCCAGAGAGCTTGCAACAAGGACCAAGCTGCTTTCTTGCTTTGCTCTGTCTTCAGTGAGGGGAGGTGAAGGGCAGGGCTCTGGGCAGGGCTCTGGGCAGGGAAGGCAGCTCCGATCAGCCTTGCAGAATTGGAGGTGCGGGGGAGCTGGGGCGGCGGGGAGCAGGGACTGGAGAAGGCCCTCCATCTCAATGCTTCAGGGTCACACGCAGGCTCCTAGGGGCCAGCAGGTGACACCCCGCGGTGTGAGGGCCCCTGGGGGGGGAGTCCTCTGTGAGCTTCCCTCCCTCCTTCCCCCTCCCCTCTCCTCCTCTAGCAGAACAGTTCAAAACTTGGGGATCTCGAACCGGGAAGGAAGGTCAAAGAAGAGACAGAGAAAGAAGGACGGGTGTTCCAGAAGTTTCTTTCTTGCTCTCCAAGTCCTGGTCCTGCCCAGAACAAGCTCTGATTCTTGGCAGGGCGGGTGCAGGGGTCATTGGTACCTAGCAGGTATGTAGTCTGGAAGGTGCCATGGCGTGAGGAGCCCCAAGAAACGACCAGCACCCTACTCCTGTGTGCAGGTACATCCCTTTTTCTGTCATTGTGGCCTGTGGGTCTCTGCTGGTGAGAAGCAGGCAACTGCAGCCCACAAGAACCATCGCCCTCCCCAATCCTGTAAGAGGCCAGCACACGTCACAACTGGGCAGTCAACACCTTCACCTTGTCATCCAGGGACCCACTAGGAAGATCCGGGTGGGGGTGGCAGGGAGGGTCGGGTCTGGGCTCTGGGATTTCTACGTTGGTCTCAGCAGTGGAGGAGAGGGAGGAGTCTGTAGTGGACAGAGGGGCTCAGACCAACCAGACCACGTTCCCTGCTTCAGCTCCCCTGCGGTTTCTGGAGCTGTGATCCCACACTCCCTCGCCAGGATATTTCCTTTGGGTCATTCCCACCCACTCAGGGAAGATCGCAACCCTGACCAATCCATTGGGCTATTCCGCCACCCCTGACCCCTGCCTTTCCCTCTCAGCAGGATGCTGACTCCCACCGTATCTAGAACTGTGGAAGTGGGGTGACCTCCCAGTGTCCACTTTCATCCCCACCAGAAGGACGTGAAGGCCTTCTGAAAGAAATAAAATAAAATAAAATAAAATACCTAGACTCTATTCCCATGTATGTGAAGTTCTTGAACAGGCAAAAATAATCTTCAGTGAAGCCTAGATGAGACACGAGGCCTGGGAGGAGCCCTGAAGTCATTTGGCTATTGGAGGTATTGGCTGGGCAGCCAGTAATAGCAGCATTTGTGTTTTTCTAAACTCACCTCACTGTGCATTTAAAAGGGGCCCATTCATTTGATAGTATGCATATTGTCCCTCAAGAGAGTTCCCCCTCCTCCCCCGAGGGAGTTGGATATCAAAGTAAAGAAGCAAAATTTGAAGTAAGTTTTGACGTGATCAAAAAATACTGTGAATGTTCAAGTCCAGCATTCCTTTGGGTTCTTTCAGACTCTCAAGGCTTTCCTTCTGTCTTCTTTAATTAAGCTTACTTGTGGGGGCAGCAACATTTAATATAAAATTTAAATAATTTCATGTTTAGTTCTGGTAGGTAGTTAAAATAAGGAAAAGGAGTCCAAAATGGCAGGGGGTAAAAAACCTGGAAGGGAAAAGCAGGTGAAAATAGAACAAAGGAAGGCCCAAGAACCAGAATGAGGACCTCAGGTAAAACAAACAGCACTCCTGGCTGGGCCAATTTACATAGGACAGGCCCAGGGAGAGAAAAACATATAAAAAGAGGAGCCAAAGCTCTCTCTCTCCCGCACATGCTGGGGCGCTCTTCTCTTTGTGTCTTTGGATCGGCATGCCCTCAGGCCTGGAGGATGAATTTACCTGTTATTATCTAAATAAAACAGAGCTGTAACACTGATTTGTCTAAGAGCTGTAACACAGTCTGTCCAAGACCCGAGAGCTGTGACACACCCAGGGCTTTAATGTCCGTCACTCCAAATCTTTGCTGTGATGAGACAGAACCAAGAATACACTCGCGTGACAGTTTTACTCTTTTCAATTATTTTCACTTTGGTTTCCTTGTGTGTATAGAAACAGTGTGTTTCATATTATAGTTCCAAATGCATGTTATAGCTTTGTTAGGTTTTGTGAGCTTGCCTGGGTAGAAGGCAACAATCAGAGCAATACTGTCACAGATATTAACTTCATCTAAGGCTCGGGATGTGAAGTTCTGTGTCAGGAGCCACTCTCAGGTTAGGGACACTCAGTCTATCAGATTCTCCCCCACAAGGTGCCAGTCCTCTGGGAAACACTCAGTAGCAATAGATTCAGTTTTCCTCCTACATCCAAAATCAGACCTTTAATTAGCTCTTATCATTTTTTACCTTTTTGGATTTTACTTAATTATCCCCAAATTTAATCTGACTGAATTATTCAACAAGCAGGCAACAAAGAATCCATTCTCAAAAACAAAGAACCCCGCCATTTCTAGCTCCTGGCCCCTAGTGGGTCAACTTCAGCCAAGATTTCAAAGCATTTGTGTAAAAGCTATGATTCAGTGTGTGCTCACTATATTGTTGTTTTCCTGTTTTCTTCCCAAATGAAACTTGGGACAAGACCACTGTGTTGAAGAAGATGAATAAAATAAACACACCACTTTCTAAACACTCTGAAATATTTCTTTCCTTTATTTGTACTATTTATTACTTGTATCACTGTTTATTGCTTGTAGCACTATTATTTTCACCCAGGACTTGCTGAGAGATTCCGTTTTGCCAGACACTGCAGCAAAGTGAAGCAGATTCCTATTTCAGTTCTGCTGAAACTGGCCTCCAGTCCACTTCTCCAGTCTGCTCCCTTCTCCCTCCATGAAGCCTCAGTTTCTAGAACGGTAGAGTCCTCCTCCCTAAATCCACACTTACGGAGTCTCTCTCCTATACAAGGTTCATCACTGTCCTTCTTGCAGTCCACCAAGTGGAAGTACAGGGCTTGGTGAGTGGAGCTCTTGGATTTCAGCTGCCACAAGTTCCTTGTATAGTCAACAATCTGCACATCCATACAGGCCAGACCTGTGCCCTCAGGGCTCCCATTTAACTCCAGACTTAAGTTTTATCTGCTTTGCAGCCCCCACAGCCTGGCGGTTTCTTCTTCCTCTAAACTACTTTGAGTCAGGTTGCTTACTTATGTGACATTCTAAAAAACATTTTAAAATTTGCTTGAGTTTTAAGGCCACTTTTGTTCCTGAGAGCCCTGCCTTCCCACATACATGCCCCGCCACGCCCTGCCATCCCTGTATCTACACCGCAATGTGCTGTGTTCCCATGTCCACAACCCCATGCCCACAACCCCATGCCCAGCGTTCCTGCATCCAAGCCCCCGACGCCCTGCATCCCCCGGGCCACGCCCCCGACGCCCTGCGTCCCCCGGGCCACGCCCCACACGCCCTGGGTTCTCACATCCACGCCCCCCCGCCCTGCGTTCCCACGTCCACACAGTCCTTGTCAGCTGTCAGCCATCTGTTTCCGGTCAGTCCTTGGGCTTGGCTGAGGTGTTTTGGAAGCTTGTCCTCCTTTCTTGTCGTCCAGCTGTGAATAGCCCCTTTCTGTGCTTCGCCTGTTTTGTTGCTTCACGAACAAAACTAACTTGGTGATTAATTTGGTGATGAATTTGGAAGCGGGCTGAGAAGGAGGGGGTACCGGGGACCTCGGCCGAGGACTTGGCCCCTCACAGGGACCGAGAGGCCTAGCCTGAGCCTTGGGTCTCTCTGCTCCAGGGCCGCCTCCCAGATCCCTACCTGGTACCCTGACCTCCTGTGCTCGTTTTTGTTTTGTGGCAGATAGGAGAAGAAGTTTTGGGGTTCAGGTAGGAAGACGTCTTCTGGGTGTGTAGCCTAGTTAAAGAGACGCTCCTGTGCCAAGTGGTCGGATGGTCCTGACAGGGGCGGGGGCTGGAGGCCGCATGGAGGGGTTTGTAGACAACTGGGGAAAGTCCGGCAGCTGAGGGGCTTCCGGGGTGGCTCAAGGGTAAAGAACACGTCTGCCCATGAAGAAGAGGCAAGAGGCCCAGGTTTGATCCCTGGGTCGGGAAGATTCCCCTGGAGAAGGAAACGGCAACTCACTCCAGTATCCTTGCCTGGAGACTCCCCATGGACAGAGGCCTGGCGGGCTATAGTCCACGGGGTTGCGAAGAGCCAGACATGACTGAACGAGCACACTGCTGCTGAGGCGCCTGGGCTGCAGGCCCAGGCACTGGTGTTTGGTCTCCTGTGTTCACGTCTATGTCTGATTGTCTTAACTTTGAGAATTGGCTGCTGGGTTATTGGTGATAAAAATTGGCCCCAGATACTGGTTCTGTGCAAGAAACAGTTATCCAAAATGGTTATAAACTGAATATGCCCCTCAACTCGGAAGGAGTTAAAGTTTAGGCAGTCCAAGGCCCTATAAGGCGGAGATGAACATTCTGGCTTATGCTTTCCTTAAGCCTTGTGTACCTATGGATCTTGCTGGAGAACTGGCTTTTCTTTATGAGCTAGTGATCACACAGCTCAATATCTTCCTCATGGAAATGCTTTTCTTAGGCTCTATATTAATAATTATAATTGTAACAAATCTTGCCTAAGAATATCTTTCTCAAGACTTGTATCCATGATTACACAACAGTATATCTTGCCCAGAGACATTGCCCAGAACCCGTTCTCCCTGGCTAATGTTGTGCCAGAGTTATCTCAGGATGTGTATCTTGGGAAAGGGTCTGGTGGAACTCTTACAGCCTTGAGGTATTCTTTTTATATATTCTCAGCAGCCAGTTGAGAAGTATATAATGCCCTGCTTAACTAGTGAGTGTGGATACTCTCCTACCCGCTTCTGATGTCTATGTCATAAGCTTTTTCTGTCACTTTCACTTTAAATAAAAATCCGCACAAAGCTCTGAGTGACTGAGACCAGACTTTGGTCCCGGAGTTAAACCTTCTCCTTCAAAGACCATGAATCTGGTGGCACCAAACACTTTAAGCCATCAAGTCTAAGAAAACTATACAAATTAAGAAAATATACTTTAATTTGGGTGAGGTTGTCTAGAGTATGAATGTGTGTAAGGATGTGGATGAAAGGGCTGATGTGGAGAATCTTTTTTTATATATATTTTTTCTTTTTTTTTCTTTGTATTTGTGGATAACTGTTGAAACTGAACAGTTGAAATAATACAGAGATCCTGTATGCCCTTTACCCAATTTCCCTCATAATAACACCCGTGAAAATCTGTAGTTAAACATAGTAACTAGCATATTTACCCTGATACAGTCACATGCTGTTGTTTCAGTCAGGTCTCACTCTTTGTGACCCCATGGACTGCAGTCTGCCAGGCTCCTCTGTCCATGGGGATCTCCAGGCAAGAATACTGGAGTGGGTTGCCATGCACTTCTGCAGATCTTCCTGACACAGGGATCGAACCTGTCTTTTGTGTCTCCCGCATTGGCAGGCAGGTTCTTTACCACTAGCGCTACCATACAGTCACAGACAGAACATTTCAGTGCCCGCAAATACCTTGTTTCTTGCCTGCCTTTTAACAGCTACACTTGCTTTCCTCCTGTCCCACATGCTACCTCATTTATCCTTATCTCCATTTCTGTAATTTCTGCATTTCACAGATGCTGTTTAAAGGCAATCATATGGTATGTAACCTTTGGCCTTTTTCACTAAGAATAATTCTTTGGAGATTCATACAGATTGAGGGCTTCATTAGTCTTTTCGTTTTCATGGCCAAGTAGTGTATCATTGTATGGATTTATTACAGTTTATTTACCTGAGGAGTGACATCTGCATTGTTTCCTGTTTTGTGTTATAATAAGTAAAGCTTCTGTAAGAAAAACAAGATTTGATATTGGGGACTGAGCTTCATGGTGACTACTGAAAGGACCCTTACATTTCATTGCTGTGACCACTGGAAACAAAGCTTTGCAAGGTTCCCCCTTGTGATTCCCTTACACACACACACACACACACACACACACACACACACACATACATCATCCTTTAGACTCTAACACACACACACACACCATCCTTTAGACTCCAACACACACACACACATACACACTATCCTTTAGACTCCAACACACACACACACAATCATCCTTTAGACTCCAACACACACACACACACCAAACTTAAGACTCCAACACACACACACACACACACACACACACACACCATCCTTTAGACTCCAACAGCCAGGAAATGGATTCTTAAGTTACAATACAACTTTTCAACTAGATTTATGTTATAAACGGGAAGGTGAAATGCTTTTTTACAGTCTCCTGTGTTATATCAAAACTGTGCCAAGACGTAAAGTCCCACAGGGAAGGAGAGAAACCTATTTTGCTTGGTCCTAATGAAAAAGAGAATGACTTGCTCTCAGTCAAATGCACCTGGGCACCCAACTGGGCCAGAAGGCTACCCAAACTCAGGTGGAGCAACATCTGTTAAAGGAGGTTCCTCTTGGGGGTGTGAATTTGAGGTGGATGGGATGCATCTGAGTCCACACTTCTGCACCTTTGTATTTATTTGGAAGAACAGTATGCCAACTTACAGAGATGACCCCAAGGGGATAGAAAACATTTTTTCAATCTTTTTTTTCCTCTTGCAACCTGCAACCTGAACTGGGCAGTTGTTCAAAGTGTATTAAACACCTTTCTCACTTCAGAAGAACGTAGAATAGTGCAAGATGAAGCTCAAAAGGAGGCAGATGGGCTTCTTACAGAAATGCCTGGTGACCCAGCTTAGGCTGCAGCAAGCATAGCTGTGTTAACAGCAGATCCCAGTTGGGATATGAATACCGGGGACAGCCTGAAATGTGAACATTATAGAGATTGCATTCTTGCAGGGCTGTGAGGAGGGGCAAAACAAAGAAGCCTTGATGAAGTACAGATGGTAAAACAGAAACCAAATGAGGAGCCTTCAGAATTTCTGGGCAGGGTCTGTAAAGCCTACTGGCAGTACAGATACGGACGATGAGGACCTAGAGAATTTTAAATGGTCCCTATGATTCTCATTTGGAGAAGGCAATGGCAACCCACTCCAGTACTCTTGCCTGGAAAATCCCATGAGCAGAGGAGCCTGGTGGGCTGCAGTCCATGGGGTCGCAAAGAGTCGGACGTGACTGAGCGACTTCACTTTCACTTTTCACTTTCATGCATTGGAGAAGGAAATGGCAGCCCACTCCAGTGTTCTTGCCTGGAGAACCCCAGGGACGGCGAAGCCTGGTGGGCTGCTGTCTATGGGGTCGCACAGAGTCGGATGACTGAAGCGACTTAGCAGTAGCAGTAGCAGCATGATTCTCATTGGTCAGAACAACTCTGACAAACAGAAGAAGCTGCGAAAGATGGGAGGAGCTTTAAGGATGTCGATGTCCCGACTTGTTGGAATGGCCGTAAGTTTGTAATTGCAGGGACCAGTTTCAGGAGAAAAGGACGGATGGTGGATGAAACAGGCGGTTGTGCTGGTGGCTGCCTGAACCCAGGGAAGAGTATACCAAATTGAGGCCCCGAGGGACTTGGCAAAAGGTAGGAAGCCTCAAACCCCAACTTGAATGGGGCACCCAATAGTGGAACCACACTAATGTGCATACTGCAAGCAGGAGGGACCCTGGAATTGTGTCTAACACTGAGACTCTTAAAGAAAGCAAGCAGGCAGCATATCCGGTGCCCCAGGTGACTGACAATGACAGTGACCAAGGGTGATACTACCTAGTCATCACTGCTTCCCACATGGAGCCCTGGGTGACTGGGCAGAGTCGGGGAACTTGATTTAAATACCCGGCTTTCTAAACTTTCTTTTGAGACTGTTAGTAGCAAGGGCTGTCAGAGGACCCCAGGGAAGAGCTTTTCTCCATTCGGGGAAGAGCCCTTGATGGCTTTCTCTCTGTGCCTGATGGCCTCACTTCCCCTCTGAGATGAGGCCGACTGAACTAAGTGCCAGGGTAGCCTCTGCACCTGGATGCTGGGTGGAGGCTAAAGCACCACCGGAGCAGTCCTGCGAGTTGCAGGCTCTACCGCAGCAGTTCTGGGAGAGAAACCCCAGACGGTGAGTCTGGGGGATGGGCAAATGGGAGTACTGGGCAGATGGGAAACGACCACAGCTGTACTGGTCAGGCTCTGCAGGGGACAGGCATCCAGATTTTATCCATGAAAAGGAGGAAGCAGAGCTGGGGGTGGACTCCTAACAGCCTTCCTTCGGTATGACCCATATGCTCCTGCTGTCACTTTGTGCTTGGCTGGTCCACAGCTGAGTGTTTGTACCTGACTGAAGAACACTCAAGAGGTTTCAAGAATACTTTGCTGTCCCTAACCAGTTCTCTGCTCACGACTTTGTCCAGGGACTCCTGTCGGGTGACTGTTTTGGACTTGAAGGAGGCCTTTTCTGCACACTCTTGCATTTTGAATCCCAAGTCTGCTTTCGAGTGGGAAGATGGAGATAAAGCAGTTAGACCACATTACTGCTGGACAGTGCTTCCTTGGGGACTTACACGTTCACTATACTTGAAGAAGTTCTGGCCAGACTCAGGAGACCTTGAACTAAACGGGGAGGCCCTGCTCCAGGACGCAGATGATGCTCTGATCACCAGTAAGACAGAGGACGCCTGAGACCAGGATACAAGTTTGACTTCAGACTTCATGGCTGAATGAGGCTATAAGGTGTCTAGGAAGAAGGCAGACTCTCAGCCCTTATTAAATATTTGGGGTTTTGAACTCAAGGACAGAGAGCTGCCCACTGACCGGGGAGGTGGAGCTCTAACCAGGATTGCAGTTGCCACCAGAAGACACTCTGGGGGTCCTGGGAGTGACCGGGCTCTACCACATCTGGACCCCCAACTTTGGACTCACAGAAAACCCTTCTAGTGATGCTTTTAAAGGAGGAGACAGGGAACCTCTAGGCTGGAATCTTGGAAGATGGACCATCCAGAAGACTGGCTCCATCCCAGCTGGGCCCTCAGGAGAACTGGAATGGGAAGCAGAAACCACGCTGCAGAAGGAGAACCTTGACCAAGGTCGCCCAGACCTTGCTGGTTCCAGCCCTGCCCCTGACATTGGCTGCTCCCAGGGCAGGGCAGCTCTGACAGATCTCTGGTTGCTTTTCAGAAGCTACAAGAGGGGAAAAAAAAAAAAAAGAAGCTGCAAGAAAGAAACTGAAGTGAGTGGGTTTGCTGCAGTGGTGCTTTGTTCAAGTCAGAGCCTTCAGACGGCAACATAATGACTTGCTAGGTTATGAGGAGGATGTGTTATTTTGGGAGTCCTTTGATTCTAACCTCCCGGACTTGGTCCTGCTTTGGTAGAAATAGGGAATGATGAGGATTTCTGCTACTTTGGTAGAAGAGGGTAATCTCTCTGGCAATGGTTCTGTCTTCTAAAACCTGTTTCTGGACCAGATTGTGGTGACCACTTGATTGTGCTGGTCAGCTTTCTGACCACAGCTAACCTGTAACCTATCAATTGATCTGTTCACCCGTTTCCTCCTTTCCCTGGATAAAACCCCTAAACATCCTGAACACTAGCCATGGCTGGCATTCTGTGTGCCCCTTGAGGGCATGTCTTTGCAGTTTCACTTACCAGCTTTGGGCCTGTGTCTTCCTTGACAGCTGGTGCACAGGAAGTATTTGTTTGTTGGGGTCAGTTTTAACATGAAACCAGAAGTAAGAAAATACACTCAGGAGAGTGCTGAGCATTTTGACTCTTCAAGTCCTTGTTGGGTCTACTCCCCTCACAGCAGAAAGTAGCCAGAGCTGTCCTCACCCTTCCCCCCCAGACTGAGGCATGATCAGGCAAGATGAGGGGGGAAGATTGAACCCATTCTGCCTGCCATCCCTAATCAAAGTTGTGAAGGCTTGCATGTCCTCCAAGCAGTTTGGAGTCTAATCAATAAGCTATTTACTGGAGTTGTCCTGTAGGAACTTGGTGGCGGCTCTGTGGAGTTTGGGCTGAGCTGGTTGAGATGGCATAGGACCACCAATGCCTCACCTGGATCTACATGTGTGCTGGTGACCTTATGAACATGCAGAGGCCTGGAGCCTAGTCATGCCTGTGCACGAGGATGGTTAGACACCTTTTTAATCATGGTGCCCATGGGGCCCTGTTCACTGTCCCATCAATACCCCAGCCCCGTGCCTCCTGGGAGGCAGACCTGAGATTTGTTCTCCAATCTCCTTGCTTGGCTGCCTCATGAATAAGCCCTCTTTGCTGGTGACCTTGGCACCTCAGCGTCTTGGCTGGCTGTGCCCCATGAAGAACACACCTAGTCTACTAACAGTGACAGTACTTCGCTTGTGATGTGTTGTCTCGGAGGGAGTCTGCATGCTCCATCCCCAGAAAGCCTCTGACGGGCAACCTGGTGCAGCTGGGCTCAGCATCCTCAGACACCAGGCCTTGCCAATCGGTCCTGAAGACCATGTAGCTCATTATCAGAAGTGGCTAGTCTTCCAGTTGTTCAGAACTTGGAGGCAGGTCTGTCTTCCCTCCTGACTGGAGCACTTCCTGAGTGGGGGTGGAAGGTCAGGGAAGCCCAAGGCAGCAAGAATTCTGTGTCCAGGATCCAGGGGGTGTGGACAGGCATCAGTAGTGCTGTTCCAGACCCAGCTGTGCAGAGATGGTGGGATCTGAACTTGAAGGACAAGGGCCAAGTCCTCTGACCACTGTGGGAAATGCCCACAGCATTTGAGGGGTTAAGGGGTGAAGGGTCATCCTGCAGTGAGAGTGGGTACTCCTCCGGGGACCCTGAGTCAAGGAGCAAATGTCCCTCCTGGGCAGCTGCTACCCACACATGGGGTTCCCACGGACATAGACACCACCTGCTCTGTGCTCTGCACATGCTGTTTCTTACTAAATGAAGGTTTGTGGCAAACCTGCATTGAGCAAATATGGGGCCAGTTTTCCAACAGCATTTGCTCACTTTGTCATATTTTAGTTATGTCTTGGGGTATTTCAGACTTTCATTGTTTGATTTGTGATCAGTGATCTTACTGTTCTGACCTGGAAAGCTTGGGTGCTGGTTAGCATTTTTTTAGCAGTGAGGTACTACATTGTGTACACTGTTCAGACAGAAGTCTACACACGTAACAGACTGAAATGTAGTGTCAGCAAGGTTATACTCACTGGACACAAACAAGGTCACATGACTCACATTGTGTGACCAAGTCCTGGTGATAGACATGAACCCAAGTTCTCCCCCATGTTTGCCTGTCACTTGCCTTCGGGGGAGCCTGTGGAGTTCTGTGAGCAGGACTAGAGGTTCAGGCATACTGTGGACCCCCTGCGCTGTGGAGAACAGACAGTCTGAGCCAGTGTGACAGTGACAAGTGAGCTGGGGCAGAGGAGGGTCACAGTCTCTCGTGGACCAGACTCTAGTCGGGCTCCTCTTGAGTGGCTCCCAGTGAGGTCCTGACTCCTCAGGCTTCGGGGTCTGTCTCTTTATTGTCCAATTTTAGCAAGATTCCTGTTGAGTCAGATTAGCCAGAGCTCCCCAGCCTCAACACTGACCACACTGCTCATCCACCTTCCCCCATTAATGAGGTCTGATCCCCTGACTGCCCTCAGCGTGAATCCTGTATGTCGGTTTAGTGCGGTCTTTCTGTTACAGTCTGAGGGTGTATCTCCCCAAACCTCAGGTTGAATCCAAATGCCCAGGGTGATGGTGTTGGCCTTGGGGGGAGGAGGGGAGTGATGAGGTCATGAGGGTGAAGCCCCCCATGAACGGGATCAGAGTGCCCCCAGCCCTTCGGCCACTTGTGGACACGGGAGACGGCACCATGAGTGAACTGGGAAGGGATCTCACCAGACATCGAGTCTGTGGCGCGTTGATCCTGGACGTCTGTCCTCCAGACTCTGAGGACTCAGCTCATGGTTCTGTTGTTACAGGATCCTGACAGACACCCCCACACCTGCTATTTCCTCTCATTGACTTCCTGTTGGTGGCCCCACCCTGCTCCTGGCTGTCACCCCCAGAGTGGGAGGTGAGCCTGACCTCACCCCCACGTCAAAGTCCACGGCAAGAGTGAGTCCCTCTTGCTTGGATCTTCTACTGTCCTGACAAGCATAGGAGGTTGGGCAAGAATGGGGTTCAAGGATGGAGGGGCAGCTTCCACACGTCCAGTTGGGCAGCATCCTCATGTGTCTGCGGTCAGACCAGTTGCCTCCTGACTTCACAAGAGGAGAGTATGGGGCTGAGATTTGCTGGGCTGTATCCATGCTTGTCTTGGTTTTCACTTGTAGTAACCATTAAAATATACTAAACCCATTATATTGTGGCATAACATTTCCTGTCTTAGGAGAACTGCTTTCTAAAACCAACTGTTCACTGATCCGTTCCTCTGCTTCAATCTGTTGATGCCCTCTACTGGATTGATTTCAGTTATATTCTTCACCTCTGGTGGGTTTTTAACATTTTCTAACTGTTTAAAACGTCTGTCTTCTTACTCAGTTAATCCATTCTTCTCCTTAGTTCTTCAGTCAGCTTTATGATCATCATCCTCAGGTAGATTCCCTGTCTTCACATCACTTCTCAGAAGAAGAAGAACTGATTTCATTTGGAACACATTCCTCTGTCTCCTCTTGTTGCCTAAATTGCTGCACTTGTGTCTGTGATGTTTGGTCCAGTTTCCCGAACTTGGACAAGTGGCCCGTGTATGAGACACCCTACATGTCCAAGAAGCACACTCCCCTCTTGTGGCCAGAGCTGTCTGCTCTAGGGTTCTCCCTGAGGGCTGCATTGGTCCTGTGCATAGTATTCACAGGCTGAATACTATGGGTGGTCTGGTAGCCGTGGCTGGCCCTCACATCCAATTGGTTGCCAAGCCCTGCCTTGCACAGAAGTTGCTAGATTCTGGTTGGAAGCGGAGGTCCTGAGAAAGTGGCTGCAGAATCACAGGGGGCCTCCGGGGCTAGTGCTGGCTCACAGGTGAGATGAGTCGGGTTCCAGGTGGTGACACCAGGTCCTGGGGCTTGTGCTGGCCCACTGGCAGAAAGGATCTAGCTGAGGGCCTGTGGGTCCAGTGGCTGGTGTCAGACTGCTAATGATCGAAGAACAGGGATCCTGAAGCTTGTGTTGGCCTGCTGGTGAGTGGGCTGGGTCACAGCTGGCTGTGGTTGTCCTGGGTTGGTGTCTGGTCCACTGTTGGTGAGGATGGATTCAAGGCTAGAGCAGGCTTGCTGATGGGCAGGACTTGGTCTGGGGTCTCTGGATACAGGGCCCTGGGTGTCTGTGGTCTAGGGACTGTGCACTGCATGTGTATGGGGCCAGGTCCTGGGGCCTGTGGTTGTCAGGGCCAGGGCCATCTGTGGGTGGGGGTCAGGGGGTAGAACTTAGAGCAGCCTGTCTGGTGGGTGGGGCTTGTCCCTGCTCAGTTGGTTGCAGAGCCTGAGGATACCAGTCATGGTGCCCACAGGCTGTTGGATAGGGGCAGGGTTGGGTCCTGAGGCTGACCAGCTAGAGGGAGGATCCCACAGTGGTGCTGGCTGGCATGCATCCACGTGGTACAGTGAGATCCCAAATAGCTACTGCCAGTGGCTGTAAATCCAGGGCAACCAGTCTCCTGTGCCAGGAGCCAACACAGGAGACCCTACCCATGACAAGGCCATAAGGGAGGAAACCCGACAGGCAAGGCGGATCAGGTTTTCAGGGATTTTGAAAAGCTGCCCCCAGCGCTCACCTTAAAGATGATATCTGTCTTTCTGATGCCTGCCTCAATGGACTACTCCCTAATTTCTGTGACACAGGCAGAAGGCCTTCCCCGATCTCTTCCCAAATAAGAATCAATTTGGAACTTTAATCAATAAGTTTCCCAGGTGGTGGTATATTATGAGATTATTCAGGGTGAAAGGAGAGTTTTAATTTAAACTCCTTTGCTGGTAGTTTGTTAGCCAAATGCATTTATGCGCTTGGTACTAATATACATGATTGCTTATAATATCCTAATCATAAAATAGCATAAAGAACCTGATTATATAAAAGCCCTAATAGATATAGAGCCTTTTTAAGGGGTAAAGGAGTCCTATTAGAAAACATAAGAAAAATTACTCTATAGGTGGTTATTGGGTTGTGATTTGCTTGCTGTGTTTATGCTTGCTGCATTTTTGCCTTTAATGTGCTAAGGTTGTGTTATAAAAACCATTGTTAATATAGTTAAAGATCTAGAGAAATAAGAACTTAGCCCTAGTGTGGTAACAATGAGATGGTTGTTAATTGTCAGCCAGGAGTGCTAGGCAGAAACTGCCTCACCAAAGTTGCAGAGTCCATACGGGGTAAACTTCTCAGATAAATGCAACTGACAACTTTTGCAGGATTAATTTTTGTATTAACAAGAATATAATTCTACTCTGTACCATTTCCCTATGAGACTGTTACCTTTCAGTTAAGGTCACCATAAAAACGGAAAATAGGTTTACATTCACCTGACCTGCATAAAATGTTAATAGCCCCAGGCCAGAAGATAATGTACAAGACCCTCATAAACAAAGAAGTATGCAGAAAACACCCTGGTTTCATGAAGGACAAGCTGACGTAATGTTAAACTATCTTCCCCTTAGAAATGTACTAACTTAGGGTATAAAAGCCATGGTAAAAAATAAAGCATTGCCAGACTCTTCCAGACTCTCTGCACCCCCGTCTGGTCATTCTCTCTCTCTCTTTCTCTCTCTCTCCCTCGCAGACTTGGCCCTATCAGGGCTGGTCTCACGTGTCTTCTCTCTCTCTCTCTCACCGACGCCGTTCATCCTGAGGGTACCCCTGGATCCTGCCGAGGCTGGACCCTGGAACTCCTGAAAGTAAGCCCCACTGGCCTTCAAAACCAAATTGTCTAGGGTCTTGTATTCCTGTTACAAGACCCCCATTTTGGGGAGACTGATGGGGACCCAGACCTCTTGCTCCTTGGGGAGAACCTCTGTAACTGTAACTATTCTCCCATGTGGGGTGACCCTCTCTGGGTTCAGTTCAGTAGCTCAGTAGTTCCTGTCTGTCTCTGCGCAACACTATAGACTGCAGCACACCAGTCACTGTCTCCCAGAGTTTGCTTAAACTCATATCTATTGAATGTGTGATGCCATCCAACCATCTCATTCTCTGTTGCCCTCTTCTCCTTCTGCTTTCAATCTTTCCCAGCATCAGGATCTTTTCTAATGAATTAGCCCTTTGCATCAGGTGGCCACAGCAATTGGAATTTCAACTTCAGCATCAGTCCATCCAATGAATATTTCAGACTGATTTCCTTTAAGATTTACTGATTTGATCTCCTTGCAATCCAAGGAACTCTCAAGAGTCTTCTCAAAAGCATCAATTCTTCAACGCTCAGCTTTATTTATGGTCCAACTCTCACATCCATACATGACTACTGGAAAAACCATAGCTTTGACTAGACAGACCTTTGTCAGTAAAATAATGTCTCTGCTTTTTAATATGCTATCTAGGTTTGTCATAGCTTTTCTTCCAAGGAGCAAGTGTCTGTTAGTACCGTGGCTGCAGTTACCATCTGCAGTGATTTTGGAGCCCAAGATAATAAAGTCTGTCACTGTTTCATTGTTTCCCCATCTATTTGCTGTGAAATGATGGGACTGGATGTCATGATCTTCATTTTTTGAATCTTGAGTTTTAAGCCAGCTTTTTCACTCTCCTCTTTCACTTTCATCAAAGGGTCTTTAGTTCTTCTTCACTTTCTGCCATAAGGGTGGTGTCATCTGCATATCTGAGGTTATTGATATTTCTCCCAGCAATGTTGATTCCAGCTTGTGCTTCATCCAGCCAAGCATTTCACATGATGTACTCTGCATAGAAGTTATTTAAGCAAGGTGTCAATATCGAGCCTTGACGTACTCCTTTCCCAATTTGGAACCAGTCCCTTGTTCTATATTTGGTTCTAACTGTTGCTTCTTGACCTATACAGATTTCTGAGGAGGCACTCCAGGTGGTCTGGTATCCCCATCTCTTTAAGAATTTTCCAGAGTTTGTTGTGATCCACACGGTCAAAGGCTTTAGCATAATCAATGAAGCAGAAGTAGATGCTTTCCTGGAATTTTCTTGCTTTTCCTATTATCCAGCACATGTTGGTAATTTGATCTCTGTTTCCTCTGCTTTTTCTAAATGCAGCTTGAACATCTGTAAGTTCTTGGTTCATGCACTGTTGAAACCTAGCTTGGAGAATTTTGAGCATTACTTTGCTAGCATGTGAGATGAGTGCACTTGTGTGGTAGTTTGAACATTCTTTGGCATTGCCTGTCTTTGAGACTGGAATGAAAACGGATGTTTTCCAGTCCAGTGGCCACTGCTGATTTTTCCAAATTTGCTGGCATACTGAGTGCAGCACTTTAGCAGCAGCACCTTTTAGGATTAGTAATAGCTCAGCTGGAATTCCATCACCTCCACTAGCTTTGTTCATAGTGATGCTTCCTAAAAGGCCCACTTGACTTCACACTCCAGGATATCTGGTTGTAGGTGAGTGATCACACCATCGTGGTTATCTGGGTCATGAAGATCTTTTTTGTATAGTTTTTCTGTGTATTCTTGTCACTGCTTCTTAATATCTTCTGCTTCTGTCAGGTTAGTACCATTTCTGTCCGTTGTTGTCCTCATTGCATGAAACATTCCCTTGGTATCTCTAATTTTCTTGAAGAGATCTCTAGTCTCCCATTTTATTGTTTTCCTCTGTTTCTTCACATTGATCACTTAGGAAGGCTTTTTTATCGCTCCTTGCTGTTCTTTGGGTTAGTGATACCATATAGTATTTGTCTTTGTCTGACTTGTTTCTCTAAGCCTAATATTCTCTAGATCCATCCACGTTGTTGCATGGCATTATTTCATTTTATTTTAGTCTTTTTTCCCATTGTGTGTATGTACCACATCTTCTTTACCCATTCTTATGTTAATGGACACTTAGGTGCCTTCCATATCTTGGCTATTGTAAATAGTGCAGCTATGGACATTGTGGTGCACATATATTTTCAGATTAGTGTTTGTGGTTTGTTTTTTTTTTAAATGAGCCCAGGAGTAGAAATGCTGAATCATGTGGTAGTTGCATTTTTGGCTTTTTAAGGAACCTCTGTGCTGTTTTACATAGTGGCTACACCATTTTATATTTTCATAAAAAAGAGTACAAGAGTTCCCTATTCTCTACATCTTCCCTAACATTTATTATGTGTACACTTTTTGATGGTGGCCATTCTGACTGATTTGGGATAATACCTCATTGTAGTTTTGATTTGCATTTCTCTGTTAATTACCAGCGGAGAAGGCAATGGCACCCCACTCCAGGACTCTTGCCTGGAAAATCCCATGGACGGAGGAGCCTGGTAGACTGCGGTCCATGGGGTCGAGAAGAGTCGGACAGGACTGAGCGACTTCACTTTCACTTTTCACTTTCATGCATTGGAGAAGGAAATGGCAACCTACTCCAGTGTTCTTGCCTGGAGAATCCCAGGGATGGGGTCGCACAGAGTCGGACACGACTGCAGTGACTTGGCAGCAGCAGCAGTTAATTACCAGTGCCGAGCCTCTCTGCGTGTGCCTCTTTGCCATCTGTGTGTCTTCTTTGGAAAAAGTGTGTATTGGAGTCATCTGCCCATTTTATGGATTGGATTTTATTTATTTTTTTGGTATGCAGTTGTACCAAAACTGTTGGTACATTTTAGATATAAACCTCTTGCTGGCAAATAGTGCCATTTGCAAATAGTACTTTCCTTTCAGTGTTTTCTCCTTGTTGTTGATGGCTTTCGTGCAAAAGCGTTTATGTGTAGTTTAGTCTCATTTTTTTATTCGTTTGTTTTAATTTCTTTTGCATTAGGCAAATGAATCAAGAAGTAGTGCCACCATTTACATCAGAAATTCCTATGTTCTCTTATATAAGCTCTACGGTTTTATATCTTACATTAGATTTTAAAATAATTTTGAGTTTAGAATGTTCTGTCACCTTACATAGTAGGATAATCTTTCTTTTACATGTGACTTTTCAGCTTTCCCAGCACCACTTGAAGAGATGGTCTTTTCTCCATTGTATAGTCTTGCCTCCTTTGTAGATTAATTGACTGTAGGTATGCCCATTTATTCCTGGGCTCTATACTCTGTGACATTGCTATATGTGTGTTTTCCTACCAATACAACACTGGTTTGATTACTGAGCTTCATAGTATAGATGGAAGTCTGAGAGTATCACAATTCCAGCTCTGCTCTCTTTAAGATTGCTTTGGGAATTTGGAGTGTTTTTTAGTTCTTTGTCAGGTTTTGGGTTTTTTTCTAGTTCTATGGATAATATTCTCACAGTTTGATAAGGACTGACATAAATGTATAGATTGATTTAGGTATTATGGCCATTTTAATATTCTTCCAATCCAAGAATGTGGGATATCTTTCCTTTTTTTTTTTTTTTGATTGTCTTCTGTATCTTTTAACGATGTTTTATATCGTTTTTAGCATATAGTCTTTTCACTGCCTTGGTTAAGTTTATTCATAGAGTATTTTTCTTAATGTGACTTTAAATGGGATTGGTGGTGATTGTTGTTGTTGTTGTTGTTGTTTTTAACTTTCCCATT
This sequence comes from Odocoileus virginianus, assembly GCF_023699985.2. Classification (NCBI taxonomy): domain Eukaryota; kingdom Metazoa; phylum Chordata; class Mammalia; order Artiodactyla; family Cervidae; genus Odocoileus; species Odocoileus virginianus. The sequence goes on from NC_069697.1 coordinate 39,097,530, forward strand.
CTGATATTTCATTATTAGTAGATAGGAATGCAACTTCTTTCTGTTTATTAGCAAGCTTGCTGAATTCATTAGTTCTCATAGTTTTTAGGTAGAGACTTTAGGGTTCTTGATACAGTGTCATCTGGACATTTGCACCTCTTTGCTTCCAGGTGGATACCATTTACTTCTTACTCTATCTGATTTGCTCTGGCTAGGGCTTCCAATACTGTGTTGAATAGAGCTGGTGACAGTAGGCATTCTTGTCTTGCTCCTGAATTTAGCAGAAAGGCTTTTAGCTTCTCATCATTGAGTATTATGTTGACTGTGGGTTTGCTTTAGTAACCTTTTTTATGTTGAGACATGTTCCTTCTATAAGCACTTTGCTGAGAAGTTTTAGCCTGGATGGATGGTGAATTTTATCAAAAGCTATTCTGTATCTATTGAAATGAAGATTAGGTTTCAGTCTTTCTTTTTGCTAGTATAGTTATCACACTGTGTTTTTGTTTTCATTTTGCATATGTTGAACCGTCCCTGAAACCCTCGAATGAATCCAGTTTGAGAGTGGTAATTGGTCCTTTTTGTGTATTACTGGCTTTGGTTTGCTAATATTTTTTTGAGAATTTTTGCATGTATGTTCGTCAAAGGTGTTGGCCTGTAATTTTTTATTTTATAGTGTCTTTGTCTGGTTTTGGTGTCAGGGTGATTGTGGCTTCATGGAATGAATTTGGGAGTATTCCCTCTTTAGTTACTTGGAAGAGTTTCAGAAGGATAGATAGAAGTCTTTTGTGTGCCTGCTAGAATTCCCTTGTGAACTAGACTAGGTTAGACTTTTCTTTGCTGGGAGATTTTTTTTTTTTAATTACAGATTCAGAGTCACTTCTAGTCATCAGGTCATATTGTCCAATTCTGCTTGACTCAGTTTTTGCATTTTTCAATTTTCTAAGTTGTCCGATTTGTTGATCTATTCAAAGAATACGATTTTTTTCTTTTCTTTTTTTTCTTTCGATTTTCATGGTACCTGTTATATATCCTTTCATTTCTCATTTTTGGGGGGTCCTTTCTCTTTTTTTGTGAGTCTAGCTAAAAATTTTTATCAGTTTTAGCTCTTAAAATACTGCATAGTTTCTTTGATCTTTTATTTTCTCTCTGATCTTCATTTCATTCCTCTGTTCATGTTGTGCTGTTTTGCTTTTGCTAATTCTTTTAATTGGTAGGTTAACTTGTTTTTTTGTTCCTTGAAGGTCTGTATTGCTATGAACTTCTCTCTTAGAACTAATTTGGCAGATTCCAGTAAATTATAGAGAGTTGTGTTTTCATCTTCATTTGTCTGAGGTATTTCAGTTCTTTTTTGATCTCACTGCTGACAAATTTATTCTTTTCAAAAGCATGTTTAGTCTCCATGTGTTTGTTCTTTTTTCAGTTTTTTTCTTCAGTTGATGTAACAGTCAGAAAAATGCTTGATATAAGTTCTATTCCCTTATATTTGTTGAGGCTAATTTCTTGACCTAGTAGATGATCTATCCTGGAAAATATTCCATGTGCACTTCAAAAAAATTGAAATTCTGCTTTTTTAGATGATATGACCTATGGATATCAAGTAAGACCAGCTGATCTATTGTATCATTTAAGACTATGATTGACTTACTAATTTTTTTTATTGTCTTATCTGTTTGTTTTTTATGTCACTAGGCTGTTGCTGCTGCTAAGTCGCTTCAGTCGTGTCCGACTCTGTGCGACCCCGTAGACGGCAGCCCACCAGGCTCCCTTGTCCCTGGGATTCTCTAGGCAAGAATACTGGAGTGGGTTGCCATTTCCTTCTCCAACTGGGCTTCTGTGCTAATTCATCATCAAGCTTGAGGGTAAAGGGCCTCTTGTGATACACAAGAGACAGTAGCTGTGACGCAGTGAGTTTTACATAATGTAGGCTCTGAAGTAATTCATACATGTGTCCCCCCTTTACAAAGGATACTCAACCTATAAATACAGTGTTAAATTTACTACTGTTTTTCAGATCAAATTGAGACAGAGTTTGTTCATTGAAGTTCAAGTCTGTATTTTTCAATTTTAACTGTAAATGGGAAACTCCAAAGAATGACAAATTTTTAAAAGAATTAACCATTAATGTCTGGGGCTTCCCAGGTGGCGCTGGTGGTAAAGAACCAACCTGCCATTGCAGGAGACATAAGGTACGTGGGTTCGATCCTGGGTCAGGAAGACCCCCTGGAGGAGAGCATGGCAATCCACTCCAGTGTTCTTGCCTAGAGAATCCCATGGACAGAGGAGCCTAGCAGGCTACAGTCCACGGGGTCGCAAAGAGTCGGACACAACTGAGGCAAGTTAGCATTAATGTCGAACTAGGAGAAATAATATTTATATTATGATAAAGGAAAAGGTTATGATTAATCCTTATTATTTTCTTCCTTTTCATGTGTATCAAGTATCATCCGGACTTGAAAGGAGAGGGTTTACTTTTCAAGGTGACATACGTGGAAAAGACTGGGAAATTCAAGCTGGAAAGGCATACTATGCTGTATTTACATGATTTTGCAAAGTTAATATCAGGTTGATCTGCAATGACTGAGCTGAGCGTGATGGAAAGGATATGACACGAAAGAAACAGAAACAAAAATATGAGAGAGACTCATGTACTTTACAAATGGCTGAAAAAAATCCCCTTCACTGGCAAGCAAAACAGAAAATATCAGCTGGCATAATGCAATAAATATGCCAGACACAGAATTAATATCCTTAATCTACAAAGAGATATTGTGAAAAACAGGGAAAAAAGCAAAGTGGAAACTCAAAGAATAAACTACATTACCCTAAGAATATCTTTAATTATAAGTAATTAAAAATGGGTCAATAAATTATGAAAAAAATCTTAACTCGAAAAATATGTATTATGACAACAAAGATCATTTTAAGCTATGAGAATATTGAAGTTTCTTAAAAATGATTTGGGTGGATTAGAAAAAGACACTTGAGTGTTCATTTTTGGTGAGTGTATGAGTAGATGTGTACAATTTGACAGTATTCTTTTATCAACAATTGTACCTCAAAAATGTTTAACCAGACAAGTGTGATCATTATTTTTTGTATATTCAGGTATGTGTATAACAGGACTGTTTTCAACAGTTGAAATTAGAATTAACCTGGGTATCTTACACATCTGTCATAAATGAATTGCTTCTTCTATCAATCTTATACACTGTTTTACATTAAATAGAAGACAGTTAATTCAGTGTATGTCATTAGAGAACAAAGATTACATAATGATGTAGAAAGGTCTTCATGACTTATACATGAGAAAGAAGTTTGTTCTACATAGAAGAGACAAATACGTCTGCCTGCCTTCTTTATGTCTTTCTCAAGTACTAGACAAGAAAAATGTTTGGGGAAAAAACACTAGGTGTGCTGTTTACCTCATCCACTTGCTAGTTTTGTGATCCAGGAGGAATCAAAACATTCTTGAGCCTATTTTTTCATCTGAAATTTCAGGAGAGAGTTCCTGGTTGCTGTGAAGGTGGAGAGTCAGTGTGAGGGTTTGCTTTATGCCGAAGCTTTTCTCACATATGTCTTTACTCGTGTTGGCTCTAACACAGATGAGAAGAGGCATTTCTCATGGAGGTGAGATAATGAGCACCACTTTTCATAACAAGACGACCATCACGTTCCTCCTGAATAGTATCAGCTACTTCCTACTTTACTTACAGAATACTACTAACATATTAACTGTGCACAGAGGAGTACTGCTATGTACGATTTGACACTGAACAGCCTTTCATGAGTGTGATACTTGGTGATGGTTGTCACTGATATACTCAGTTCATAATATCCTGAGGGATCCCAAAGGAAATATACACCAACCTGTATAATAATCACACTTGCAAAACAAAAAACTTGACCAAAAAGGATAATTAATCATAAAATATTCTAAAGCCACCTTTCCAAACTAAGATCTTTTACATAGAAGAGTTTTAAATTACAATGTCAGCCATGGCTGAGATGGTGCTTTCAATGGGGTTATATTATTTTGAGATAATGAAAACAGGCCAGATCTAATGTTGGTGAAGTTTTCTGTTGCTCTCAGCCAAATCCTGTGGTTATCTGCCCTCCTTTCTCCGAGGCACAGACTCTAGTAATTCCGTCTAAGGACACCCCAGCCAGCCTTGCACTGTACTCTCTGGACGTCAGAGTTTACTGATCCAGTCAGCCTGACTGCAACCATCACTTTTCTGTTGAGAATTTTCTTTGCACTGCCCCATTTCTTTTTAATCTAATGAAATAACAGCTTGCTTTAACAAGTAGTCTTTCTTCTCATGTGATAATGAGCTTACTGTCAGGGAAAACAATCTGCCTCACAAAATAATTTGAGTCACAAGCAAGTCTCCCATTCAGCTAAGGAGAAAAGGCTATGTGTAAGTAATGCTTCAACAACAGCCATTCATTTCTGAGTCATGGCTATACTCTGTTTTTATGGATATAAATAAACAACCTCTTAATTGTCTCCAGTCAGTAAATAAACTGTAAAAAAAAAAAAAAACACCACACAGTCAGTAGATAAATAGAAACTTTGTACTCTAGGTTCCCAGGCTGAAAGAGGGAAAATTTCCTATTTCAGGTCGGCAACTCTGCAGGCTGAAAGGTGAACATTGGTTCATTTCACATTATACTATTCCTGAAAACTGTACTTCTTCCAGGAAAATTTATGTACATATTCTCATCTAAGTCAAGGTTGTCAGAAACACAGAGAAAACTGCCACAGGAAATCACATTTAAGTTCCATCTAAAATAAGACATAAATGGACTTATCTATGAAACGGGAAGTGACTCACAAATCCAGAAACTAACAGATGCCTGTGGGGATTTAGTTGTGGGTGTTGAGAGGTTGAAGTAGAAATGAAGAAATGAAAATCACTGTGTATAATGTAAGAAAAATAATAGTGTACTGTATGCAGCAGAGAGAAATATAGCCATGATTTTGCAATATCTTTAAATGGTATCTATTGCATGAAAATACTGAATCACTCTGTGGTATCCCAAAGCAAATAGAGTCAGGTGAATCAACTGTAGCGCAACTGAAAAAGAAAGAGTGGGTGGATGGCTACAAACACAAGACATAATCAAGAAGGAAGGTTCGCAAAATAAAAACGGGAAAAGTTTAGGAATAGAAACTCCCACCAAGAAATTAATTTGGATGGGATTACTCAAACTCTCCTTTGGTTCATCCACTAGAAAGCACAATATGAAGGACCTTCAGAAAACGAAACGTGGAAAGGCCGGAGGAAGCAGTAATCACGTGCCTGGACATAGAGTCGGGGAAAAGAGAGATTTTTGAAGAAAAGGGTACCCATGCCGTCCCTGCCAGACCAGTTTCCAAACGAAGGACACTGCTGCGACCTAAGTGCACAGGAACACAGAAATGAATAAAGAAAATGGGGTCTATGTATACAATGGTAAATGAATCAGCCATAAGGAAGAGTGAAGCAATGCCATGTTCAGGCACAGGCAAGAAGGCAGAGATGATCACAGCCAGTGAAGTAAGAGAGAGAGGGAACGACAAGTAGAAATATGATGCCACTTGTAGGTGGAATCTAACGATGGTTACACAGGAGTTCTTGGAGCCAAGATAAACAGTTCACAGACTTAGAAGAAACTTGTCTCCCTTACCGTTAGCGGAGGAGAAAGGTGTTGGGCACATAGAAATGAGGTTCTTTGTAACATGTGTACACTAATATTTAGAAGATAAGCTCCAAGGACCTGCTGGGTAACACGAGGACCGATACTCCACTTTCTGTCATAATCTATACAGGAACAGTTCCTGAAATCCAGCATATACACATCAGTGTGTGAAGCAATCAAGTGACTGTGAATTTAAAAAAAAAATCCACTGCCTTGTAATTCACCTATATACTCAAGTTCAAATAACTGGGTGAGCACAGTAAATATAGAAACATATGCTGACTCTATTCCCCTCATCCCATCGTTACTTTGGCTATGATATCTCTGGAGATTGGGTGGGCTTGGGTCCCAAGGCTGGATTGTTTTTGGGCTCAGGGTCCCGGGAGGATGTGGCAGGCAGTGTGACCCCACGATGTTCCTGGGGTGCCTCTTGCCCTCTGCAGAAGCCTTCAATCTCTACATACAGGCAAAGTATATGAAGAGATTTGAATTAACGTAGACACACATACGTGTATGAAATAGATGATCCAAAACGACCTACTACTGAATAGCAGGTGAAAGTTTATTGAACAGTGTCATCACCTAGATGGGAACAAGAACTTGAAAGAGAATAAATGTTCATCCATGAATGTATCAACTTCCTGTACATGTGAAGCCCATATAAAGTCAGAAATCACTTCTAATCCAATATAAAATCACTCTGAAATGACAGGGCAGAGGTCGGGGGTGGGGGCAACTTGTGGGGCTGGGTAATGTTGCCGCCTTGTGGCCATTTTCTGTAACAACAGCTTGAAAAGCTGTGCTGATGGGCATTGAGTATTCTCAAGGCCAAAGGGTCTGCAAGTCAAAAACTGCTGATCTCCTAGGGTGTGAAGGAGTCCTTGGGCCTAGATAAGAAAACAATGTTCTCAAAGGCCCTTGCTGAATCATCTAACTTTGGAGAAAACAAAACTGAACTTTAAGTTCCGCCCTGATGCTCCCGGCCTGTCGCATCTACCTGGGACTTACCATCCCCTGCCCAGAAACCTCCAACCCCCTACATCTGCCCGGGACTTATCACCCCCTGCCCAGGGGGCTTATCACCTCTGCCCAAAACCTCCCACCCCCTGTTCAACTACAAATGCCATCTCAACTAAAGATTACCCAAAACATCCTGCCTGACTAACGCTTCCCTTATCGCTTCCACAAACCTCCCTTTAAATATGAAGCCTCCCTGATCCCTCTAGAGCTCAGCCTGGTTGTTAGGCCGACTGTGGTCCCTCCTTGCCTGAATAAAGGTAACATACCTCCGCTGAGGTCGTCTCTCCTCCTTTTCTGCCTCACCCGGAACTATACCTATACCTTATGGGGTGGTTATCAGAAAAGAATTTAAAACAGGGCCAAGTTACAGGAAGCTGCGTTGAGGTAACATGAATTCACCCTTGAAAAGAAAGCACAGGAAAAGAGGTCAATTTCGCTAAATAAGAGAAATGCAAATCGAAAGAAACCACAGGAAGGAATCATCTCGCAGCCCTCAGAATGGCCATTGTCAGAAACTTGACGAACACTAAAGAATGGAGAAGGTGTGGACAAAAGAGAATATTCCTCCCCTGATGCTGGCAACAGACATTGGTAACAGACACTATGAAGGATCGTGGGAGGCTAACTAAAACAAAGAAAACAAGAATGAGGTTAGAAGACTCTCTAACACCATACAAGAAATGAACTTCAAATCATAAATATCTAAAAGTTAGGAGAGAGTCTATGAAACTCTTAAGGAAAACATAGGCAGGACACATGAGCATATAAACTACAAGGTCTTTTGGGGTTTGGTTGATTTCATTGCAAGGTCTTTTGGAATCCATCTCCTAGAGCAATGAGAAATAAAACAAAACCAGGAAAATACGACCTACGTCGACTTCAAAGCAGGTGTCCCAAAGTGGAAACCTTTAGGAATGAAGAAGGCAATCTGGAACGCAAAGAAATATTTGCAAACCAAGATACCCACAAGCTTTTCATCTCCGAAACCAACAAAAAGCTCACAATGTCATAATATTTCAGTAAAGTGAGTTCTGTAAAGTATTGCTCCCTTCTGTTGTTTAGTTCAGTTCAGTCGCTCAGTCTTCTCTGACTCTTTGTGACCTCATGGACCACAGCACGCACTGCTTCCCTATCCATCACCATCTCCCGGAGCTTGCTCAAACTCATGTACATTGAGTCGGTGATGCCATCCAACCATCTCATGCTCTGTCGTCCCCTTCTCCTCTTGCCTTCAATTTTCCCCAGCATCAGGGTCTTTTCAAATGAGTCAGCTCTTAACATCAGGTGGCCAAAGTATTGGAGAGTCAGCATCAGTCCTTCCAATGAATATTCAGGGTTGATTGCCTTTAGGATTCATTGGTTTGATTTCCTTGCAGTTCAAGGGACTCTCAAGAGTCTTCTCCAACACCACACACAGTTCAAAAGCATCACTTCTTCGGTGTTCAGCTCTCTTTATGGTCCAACTCTCACATCCATACTTGACTGCTGGAAAAACCACAGCATTGACTAGATGGGCCATTATCAGCAAAGTAATATTTCTGCTTTATAATATGCTGTCTAGGTGGGTCATAGCTTTTCTTCCAATAAACAAGCATCTTTTAATTTCATGGCTGCAATCACCATCTGCAATGATTTGGAAGCCCAAGAAAATAAAGTCTCTCACTGTTTCCATTGTTTCCCAATGTATTTTCCATGAACCAATGGGACTGGATACCATGATCTTCGTTTTTTGAATGTTGAATTTTAAGCCAGCTTTTTCACTCTCCTCTTTCACTTTCATTAAGAGACTCTTTAGTTCCTGTTTGCTTTTTACCATAAGGGTGGTGTCATCTACATATCTGAGGTTATAGATATTTCTCCCAGCAATATTGATTCCAGCTTGTGCTTCATCCAGCCTGGCATTTTGCATTATGTACTCTGCATAGAAGTTAAATAAGCAGGGTGACAATATACGGTCTTGATGTACTCCTTTCCCAATTTGGAACCAGTCTATAGTTCCATGTCTGATTTTAACTATTGCTTTTTGATCTGCATACAGATTTCTCTGGAGCCAGGTAAGGTGGTATGGTATTCCCATCTCTTTAAGAATTTTCCAGTTTGTTGCGATTCCCTCAGTCAAAGGTTTTGGTGTAGGCAATAAAGCAGATGTTTTCCTGGAACTCTCTTGCTTTTTTTATGATGCAGCAGATGTTGGCAATTTGATCTCTGGTTCCTCTGCCTTTTCTCAATCCAGCTTGTACATCTGGAAGTTCTCGATTTATGTACTGTTGAAGCCTCACTTGGAGGATTTTGAATATTACTTTGCTAGCATGTGAGAGGAGTGCAATTGTGTGGTAGTTTGAACATTCTTTGGCATTGCCTTTCTTTGGGATTGAAATGAAAACTGACATTTTCCAGTCCTGTGGCCACTGCTGAGTTTTCCAAATTTGCTGGCATATTGAGTGCAACACTTGCGCAGCATCATCTTTAGGACTTGAAATAGGTCAGCTGAAATTTCATCACCTCCACTAGCTTTGTTCGTAGTGATGCTTCCTAAGGCCCACTTAACTTCAGACTCCAGAGTGTCTGATTCTAGGTGAGTGATCACATCCTTGTGGTTATCTGGGTCATTAGGATTTTTTTTTGTATAGTTCCTCTGTGTAGTCTTGCCACCTCCTCTTAATATCTTCTGCTTCCGTTAGGTTCAAAACATTTCTGTCCTTTATTGTGCCCATCTTTGCATGAAATGTTCCCTTGGTATCTCTAATTTTCTTGACAAGATCTCTAGTCTTTCCCATTCTATTGTTTTCTTCTATTTCTTTGCACTGATCACCGAGGAAGGCTTTCTTATCTCTCCTTGCTATTCTTTGGAACGTTGCTTTCAGAGAAAGTCTCTACTTTCCTTTACTCCTTTGCCTTTTACTTCTCTTCTTTTCTAAGCTGTTTGTAAGACCTCCTCAGACAATCATTTGCCTTTTTGCATTTCTTTTTCTTGGGGATGATTTTGATCACTGCCTCCTGTACAATGTCACAAACTTCCATCCATATTTCTTCAGGCACTCTGTCTATCAGATCTAGTCCCTTGGATCTGTTTGTCACTTCCACCATATAATCATTAGGGATTTGATTTAGGTCATACCTGAATGGTCTAGTGGCTTTCCCTACTTTCTTCAATCTATGTCTGAATTTGGCAATGAGGAATTTAGGTCTGAATTTGGCAATAAGGAGTTCATGATCTGAGCCACAGTCAGCTCCCAGTCTTGTTTTTGCTGACTGTATAGAACTTCTCCATCTTTGGCTGCAAAGAATATAATCAATCTGATTTCGATGTTGACCATCTGGTGATGTCCATGTATAGAATCATCTCTTGTGTTGTTGGAAGAGGGTGTTTGCTATGACCAGTGCATTCTCTTGGCAAAGCTCTGTCAGCCTTTGCCCTGCTTCATCTTGTTCTCCAAGGCCAAACCTCCCTGTTACTCCAATTATCTTCACTTCCTACTTTTGCATTCCAGTTCCCTAAGATGAAAAGGGCATTGTTTTGTGGTGTTAGTTCTAGAAGGTCTTGTAGGTCATCACAGAACTGTTCAAGTTCAGCTTCTTCAGCATTAGTGGTTGGGGCATAGACTTGGATTACTGTGATATTGAACGGTTTGCCTTGGAAATGAACAGAGATCATTCTGTCATTTTTGTGATTGCATCCAGGTACTGCATTTGGAACTTTTTTGTTGACTATGATGGCTACTCCATTTTTTCTAAGGGATTCTTGCCCACAGAGGTAGATATAATGGTCATCTGAATTAAATTAGCTCATTCCAGTCCATTTTAGTTCACTGATTCCTATAATGTCAATGTTCACTCTTGCCTTCTCCTTTTTGACCACTTCAAATTTATCTTGATTCATGGACCTAGCATTCCAGGTTCCTATGCAATATTGTTCTTTATAGATAGGACTTAACTCCCCTCACCAGTCACATCCGCAACTGTGTGTTGTTTTCGCCATGATAGTTTTTTTTTTTTAAATAATTAGTTTTAAGCCAGTTGTTTCACTCTCCTCCTTCACCCTCATCAAGAGGTTCTTTAGTTCCTCTTCACTTTCTGCCATTAGAGTGGTGTCATCCGCATATCTGAGGTTGTTGATGTTTCTCCTGTCTATCTTGATTCTAGCTAGTAACTCATCCAGCTGGCATTTTTAATGATGTGCTCAGAGCATAGATTAAACCAACAGGGCGACAGCAGACAGCCCCGCTGTATTCCTTTCTCAATCGTGAACAAATCAGTTGTTCCATACAGGTTTCTAACTGTTGCTTCTGGACCCACATACAGGTTTCTCAGGAGACATTCAAGATGGTCTGGTATTCCCATCTCTTTAAGAGCTTTTCACAGTTTATTATGGTCCACACAGTCAAAGGCTTTGATATAGTTGATGAAACAGAGGTAAATGTTTCCTGAAATTCCCTGGCTTTCTCTATAATCCAGTGAATGTTGGCAATTTCACCTCTGGTTCCTCTTCCTTGTCTAAGTCCAGCTTGGACATCTGGAAGTTCTTGGTTCACATAATGCTGAAGCCTAGCATGCAAGATTTTAAGCATAATCATCCTAGCATAAGAGATGAGTGCAATTGTCCAATGGTTAGCACATTCTTTAGTATTATCCTTTTTGGGAATTGGGATGAGGATTGATATTTTCCAGTCCTGTGGCCATTGCTGGGTCTTCCAGATTTGCTGACATATTGAATGCAGCACCTTGATGGCATCATTCTTTAGGGTTTTTAACAGTTCTACTGGAATTCCATCACATCCACTTGGTTTATTAACAGCATGTGCTTCCTAAGGCCCACTTGACTTCACTCTCCAGAATGTCTGGCTTTGTGTGGCTGACCACACCATGTGGTTCATTTGGACCTTTTATATGCAGTTCTATGTATTCTTTCCATCTATTCTTAATCTCTTCTGTGTCTACTAGGTCTTTACCATTTATGTCCTTTATTGTGCCCATCTTTGGGCAAAATGTTCCCTTGAGACCTCCGATTTTCCTGAAGATCTCTGGTCTTTCCACTTCTGTTGTTTTCTTCTAGTTTTATACACTGTTCATTGAAGAAGGCCTTCTTGTCTCTCTGTGCTGCCCTTTGGAAATCTGCCTTTAGTTGCATATACCTTTCCCTTTCTCTAAAAGGTATATGCAAGATAGATTTCGGGAAATATGATTCTAATAAAGACTGGTTCCAAATCGGGAAAGGAGTATATCAAGATTGTATATTGTCACCCTGCTTATTTAACTTAAATGCAGAGTACATCATGCGAAATGCCAGGCTGGATGAAGCACAAGCTGGAATCAAGATTGCTGGGAGAAATATCAATAACCTCAGATATGCAGATGACACCATCCTTGTGGCAGATAGCAAAGAGGAACTAAAGAGCCTCTTGATGAAAGTGAAAGAGGAGAGTGAAAATGTTGGCTTAAAACTCAACGCACAGAGTTGAACACACCTGAAGTGACTTAGCAGCAGCAGCAGCAGCAACATTCAGAAAACTAAGATCATGCATCTGGTCCCATCACTTCATGGCAAATAGATGGGGAAACAAGGGAAACAGTGAGAGACTTTATTTTCTTGGGCCCCCAAATCACTGCAGATGGTGACTGCAGCCATGAAATTAAAAGATTCTTCTTGGAAGAAAAGCTATGACAACCTAGACAGCACATTAAAAAACAGAGACATTACTTTGCCAAGAAAGGTCCATCTAGTCAAGGCTATGGTTTTTCCAGCAGTCATGTACGGATGTGAGAGTTGGACTATAAAGAAAGCTGAGTGCTGAAGAACTGATGCTTCTGAACTGTAGTGTTGGAGAAGACTCTTGAGAATCCCTTGGACTGCAAGGAGATCCAACCAGTCCATCCTAAAGGAGATCAATCCTGAATATTCACTGGAAGGACTGATGTTGAAGCTGAAACTCCAATATTTTGGCCACCTGATGCAAAGAACTGACTCATTTGAAAAGATTTTCTATATATACACAGAAAAGTATAACTGAGATAGATAATTCAGAAGGACCCTGATGTTCAGCACTCTTCTTAATCTTCTATGGCCAAAAAAAAAAAAAGAGATAAGCCATGCCATAAATACTTATGCCTGAGTCAGGAAGCTGTATGCTGACAACAACCACAAGATTTCAGATTCAGTGTACTGCACTGCAGCATCAACAAGATGGTAGGAAAAGAAGAGAAAAGCAATGCCTTCTCTCTTATCTCTGACCTCCCTGGCTTGGGATGCTATCACATCCCTGGAGCCTGGACAGGCTTGGGTCCCACGGCTAAACTGGAGGTGATTGACACAACCTGGCAGGGTGCCCCTTGGTTGACCCTTTTAAAGGTCTACTGTCTGCTACGTTCTGGCTGGGACCAGAGTCCTGCATCCCTCAAGGCCTCAAGGGATTTGAAAGCACATTTCAGCTAGCCTCGACCTCTCCTAATGCTGGGCATCCCAACTCAAGCCTTGTTCCTAAGAGTGCAGCCTCCTAGCACTAGCACCTAAGCACCATCAGCAGCATACTGTGGTCCTGGAGAGATTAGCCAGGGCAGGCTGTGTGATGCTTTAGGGGGAAAGATTACTGAGACTCAAGCCCTTTCAGGTTAGCTCATGCACACTCATCTCTATTTCATTGCCAAGAAGCAAACTTTCCCTAAGGTTTTGGTTACCCCAGGAACCAAAGGTAGGCCTGAATAATGCTGCTGCCTTGTAGACATTTTCTGTAACTACAACTTTTTCTCCAGTGTTCACTGGCAACTCAAATCATGAGGGTTGGATTCCTGTTGATGACAGAAATTAACATTACCTGCCTCAGGAAATGTCCTGGGGCATGTAATGGAGAAAGAAATTCCAAACACAACTGACTTTCAGTAACCCAATTGTCAAAGGCAAATTCTCCTTTTTTTAGGGGGAAAAAAAAGCCAAAACAAAATCAAACCTCCACAACAGGACAAGATACCAAGGATCCCTAATTGTTGGTGGAGTGCCATTCAAAATGACAATGGGAAATCAAATCCCACCAGTCACAGTGCATCATCACCAATCTACAACCAATAAATGTGGGACAAAGCCTGTAGGAAAAAGAATCCCCCTAAATTGTCTGGGAATATACACTGGCAACAGTCAGTATAAAGGACAGTTTCTGAATGCCTGAATAAAGACTCAGATTAAAACTAGGGTCTGATATTCCCATACCTTGGCCTATATCCTGAGAAAACCATTGATCAAATGGCATGGATACCCCAACAAAGCTTCAACACTGCTTCTGATAGCTGAGACACTACTAGCAATAAAACCTCCAATGAGGGATTAAAGCTGAAACAAGGTCTGGTACATATATACAGTAGCCTATTTCTCACTCATAAAAAACCATCCCTGAAATTAGGTAGTTATGACAGTAGTAGCCACAGGGATGGTCCTTGAAGGATCACACACTAAGGGAAGTCTGTCAGGCAGAGGAAGATCATGGTATATGAAGTACCTTCCAGGCAAAATAAAAGAAGACATACAAGGCAACAAGCTTACAACCCAAAATGAGACTCTGAGAATTCAAAGTCAAAGGAAGCGTTCTAGAGAAACATAAGTGACGGCCCGGGAATGAATTAGGATGTCCATGCCTGCATACACAAGAAATCTGTATTGTCATATGTAATCTACAGTGTCCCCTTCCATCCTTTCTATCTTCCATGTATAGACAGCAATCTGTATCTCTAAGGACAGAAATCTGTATCTCTAAGAGATAATCCACAAAAATTATCTCCTAAACTCCTTCCTTTACGTACACAGAAAAGTGTATCTGAGACATATAAATCACAAGGACCCGATGCTTGGCACTCCTCTCGACCTTCTATGGTAAAAAGTTCAAAAATGCAATAGAGATACACCTTGAATATGTTACACCTGAATCGGGGGGCTGTACACAGGACAAGCACAACACTGCAAATCGACTGTCCTCCAACACGGCATCCGCATGATGTGAAAGAAAAAGAAATGCAATTCCTGTTTTATTCCCTCCCATCTCCCTGACTTGGGGTGTGATCCATCCTGGAGTCTGCGCAGGCTTGGGTCCCCAGGCCAGACTGCTGTGTTTTTGATACAGCCTGCCAGGATGTTCGTTGAGCCCTTTTTAAGCCTATATTGTCCGCTGTGCTCTGGTTGGGACCAGAGGCCCGAGTGGGATCAAGTCCTCGGAGACCTAGGGGGCAATAGTCACCCCACCTCCCGGTCTCCTGAGGCTGGAGTTCCTAGCTCAAGCCTCCATCCTGAGAAGTGCAGACGCCTAGGCACTGAAGGACAGTCAGGAAGGTGCTGTGGCTCCGGCTGGGATTAGTCTGGAAGCCGTGTGTGTGTGTGTGTGTGTGTGTGTGTGATGCTTTAGGGGAAGTAAGTAGTGCGACACAAGCCCTTAAATGTTTCACAACCCTGGAAGCCGGCTTTCCCTAATGCGCTGTTTGCCCCAGGGACCAGAGTGAGCATCAAGAGTGCTGCCACCTTGTGGACATTTTCCGTAACTACAACTTGACCAAAGGCGTTTACAGGTACCTCCAATTCACAAGGGGGCGGGGGTGCAGTCAGTGACAGCTTGCCTCAAGAAAGGTCCCGAGGTAAATATTAGAGAAATAAATTGCAAACATGCCCAACGTGCAAGATACCAATAGAAACTTAAAATTTCCACACATACCTAACTCAAAAAAAAAAGAAGGAAAGAAAAAATACCCTAACCACCATAAGACAAGATGCTCAGCATCCCTGATTATTGCAGGAGGAATGCTCATCAAAATGACAACAAGAAATCAAGTCCCACCAGTCAGAATGGCCATTCTCACATGTCTACAGATGATATATGTGGGAGAGAGCAGAGAGGAACAGGAAAGCCCCACACGGTTGGGGGAAGGATCACTGGCAACAGCCACTAGAACTGACAGCTTCTGCACAGCAGGAAAAAAAATTTAAGAGAGCTGACCCCAGGATCTGACATTCCCACATCTCGGCCTATATCCTGAGAAAACCATTATTCAAAAATTCACATCACCCCAACATTCACTTCAGCACTACTTACAAGAGCCAAGACAAAGACCCAGCTAAATGTCCACCGATAGATTAAAGCTTAAGAAAGGCCTGGTACTTATAGACAATGGACGATTATTCAGCCACGAAAAACTGGCAATGAAATTATGAAATTACTCCACTTATAGCAATAGAAATGGATGCTGGAGGATCACATACTAACTAAAATCCGCCGGACAGAGGAAGATAAGAGCATATAATAATGTCCCTTCTAGGCAAAATTTAAAAAGAGATGAAAAGGAACTAAATTACAACACAAAAATTGACTCTGAGAATTCAAACACAAGAATTTTTAAAAAATAATAAAAGGAAAGCCAAGGAATTAACACATACACAGAAATTTGGGTCTATACTAAATACTCCACCAGGACCTGATGATCAGCACAGAGAACTATGCTGACCCTCTGCAAAAACCTCTATGGCGAAAGAGTAGAACAGATATGCTGAGTGTATATGCCATAAATGAATCAGGCAACAGTACACTGACAGCAAACAGAAAACCGCAAAATTAATATACTCCAACATAGCACAGGCATGAAATTAAAGAACATAAAAGCATCGCTCTGTTTATTCCCTCCAGCCTTCCTGTCTTGCACTGCTATTCCATCCCTGGAGCCTGGGTAGGCTTGGGTTCCATCGCTGGATTGGAGTGGAGTCGAGACAGCCGAGCAGTGAGCCCTTAATTGAGACCCCTGTTAAACCTCTTCTGTCTGGTTTTCCTGACTGAGACCAGAGTCCCTAATCCTCCCAAAAGATGGGGACCCAAACCTCTATCTTCCAGGACCTTGGAAATGTTACCTAGCCTCCCTAGCTCAAGCTTCCTTTTTGAGAGTGCAGCCTCCTAGGCCCCTCAGCAGGGTGCTGTGGCCCCGATTGGAATGAATCTGGAGGGGAGGGGTGAAGCTTTAGGGGAAAGAAGTGAGACACAATCCCTTAATTTGTTGCTCAGGCACATTCCACTCCAGTTCACAGCCCAAGAAGCCAAGTTGCCCTGACTCTGGTTGCCCGAGGACCCAGAGGTGGCCCGGGGAAAGTGCTGCCATCTTGTGGACACTTTCTGTAACTACAACTGCGCCTCCAGCGCTTACTGGCACCTCCATTTCTCAAGCTTTGGGGTCTGTTAAGGACACCTGTCCTCAGGACATGCCCTGGGGCAGGAATTGCAGAAATAAATTCCTAACACAACCGGCTTTCAGGAAGCCAACTGCCACAGGTAAATTTTCCTCACACCGTTCCCGGAGAAAAACAAAGACCCAAACCTCCAGCACAGGACAAGATGCTCAGCACCCCTAATTACTGCAGGAATGCCAATCAAAATGAAAACAAGAAATCAAGTCCCATCAGTCCTATCAGAGCATCCTTAGGAGGCTACAAACACTAAAGGCAGGAGAGCCGGAGGAAACGGAACGCCCCTACACGGTAGGTGGGGAGGCAGACTGACAACACCCAGTATAATGGACAGTCTCTGAATGCCTAAAAATACACTATCAATCTAGGGTGAAACAGATCACCAGCCCAGGTTGGGTGCATGAGACAAGTGCTCGGGCCTGGTGCACTGGGAAGACCCAGAGGGATCGGGTGGAGAGGGAGGTGGGAGGGGGGACTGGGAAGGGGAATACATGTAAATCCATGGCTAATTCATTTCAGTGTATGACAAAAACTACTGTAATGATGTAAAGTAATTAGCCTCCAACTAATAAAAATAAATGAAAAAAAAAAAAAAAGAGAGACTAGTTCTACGATCTGACATTCCCACGTCTGGGCCTAGAGCCCAAGAAATCCATCACTCAAAGAAGCATATGCACCCCAACTAGCACTGAAGTCCTACCCACAACAGTCCACACAGAGAGACAGCAAACTCTTTATCGACAGATTAAGCTTAAACAAGATGTGCTGCATATATACAATGGACTTATTAGCTATAAAAACCAAAACTGAAATAAGGAAATTATGTCACTGGTAGCCACAGGGATAGATCTAGAAGGATCATACCTTAAAAGAACTCAGCCAGACAAAGGAAGGCAATAACACAAAATGTATTTTCTCCATCTAGAAAGGTCTGCCTTCTCTTATCCCTGTATGGTATCTAAGAAATCTATCACGGTTATCCTTTCCTCAATAACATCAAGGATATGATTTTTGCTTCCTTCCTGAACTTCTGTATTCTCTGTACTTGTTGGTCACTTATCAAACACTGCCTTTCTTTGTTAGAAAATTAAACTGTTAGTCGCTCAGTCATGGCAGACTCTTTGCGACCCTATGGACTGTAGCCTGCCAGGTTTCTCTGCCCATGAGGTTTTCCAGGCAAGAACACTGGAGTAGCTTGCATTCACTTCTCCAGGAGATCTTACCAACCCAAGGATCAAACCTGGATCTCCCACACTGCAGGCAAATTCTTTACCAACTGAGACACCAAATGTAGTATAAAGCTGTGTGGCTCCAGATGAATTTTAAACCCTTTGCTGGAGATAGAAATCACACCTATTTTCCAATAATCTAACATAGCATAATTTAATTAACTAGTTACAAAGACTGATCAAGATTGAGCTAAGTTCTAATATATGAAACAAATCTTCAAATATTAAGAATAATATCTCTTGAAGATATAGTAAAAGTTAAAATTAACTTCCAAGTAATGGAAGTCACAAGGAAGTCTGGGGTTGAAGAACAAAAATAAAACCTATTCAAGGAACTCTGGGTTTAAAGAAAAAAATAAATAAAACCTATTCAAAACCAAAGGTCTTGTAGGTCTTCATAGAACCGTTGAACTTCAGCTTCTTTGGCATTTGTGGTTGGGGTATAAATAAAACTGCTTATAAACCTTCAGAGATGGTAGAATGCTAAAATATTGTGAAAAATCAAACCTACTCCATTTAGTTTCCGACATATTCCAAAAAGGCAAAGAGGAGATCCAATAGGTTTCATCAACCAGTCAGTTGCTAAGCAACTCATCACTCAGATGGATGTAAAGTGCCTTGATAATGATAATGGGCATCAGGGGATGTCCTTGCAGTAGTCCAGCAACTCAATCATAGGGAAATACAAAAATAAAGAAGGATAAAGCCAGGTAGGCCTCAGATGCTAACCTCAAACTACTGACCTTTGAAAAGGTCTTATGTCTTAGCACAAACGTTAAGTGCTGAACACTTGACCATTTCACAGCAGATATTCTTCATTACAGAAGCACTTCATAAGTCACAAGAGTACTACAAAAACAATCTAAGTAATGATGTGCTTAAAATAAAACAAAAATCTTCATTTCCATCTCCATTTTCCTATTTTCAATTTATGTTGTAAAGTAGTATGCTTAAAATTAAATCCCAAGTTCTCAAGTTATTATTACTGTCATTTCACTGCTGATGAGTAAAAACTTCATTTATGATTAAAAAAAAAAGTTCTAAAAAGTGTACTAGTTGCATGGGAAGGTTTTTGAAAATGCACCAGGTACCTTTTATTAACTAGTGGCAATTACATTTTTTATAATTATACAGTCATGCAGAGAAAGAAGAGCATACTGAAATTAAAGAGGATAATAAAATAGTAGAGATAAAATAAAGTCCTAATTGTTGAAAATCTCAAAAATGACAATATGATTTCTGTTCATTTCCAAGGCACACCATTCAATATCACAGTAATCCAAGTCTATGCCCCAACCAGTAATGCCAAAGAAGCTGAACTTGAACAGTTCTATGAAGACCTACAAGAACTTATAGAACTAACACCGAAAAAAGATGCCCTTTTCATTATAGGGACCTGGAAGGCCAAAGTAGGAAGTCAAGGGATACCTGGAGTAAGAGGCAAATTTGGCCTTGGAATACAAAACGAAGCAGGTCAAAGGCTAACAGAGTTTTGCCAAGAGAACACACTGTTCATAGCAAACACCCTCTTCCAACAACACAGGAGAAGACTCTACATATGAGCATCACCAGATGATTAATACTAAAATCACGTTGATTATATATTTTGCAGCCAAAGATGGAGAAGCTCTATACAGTCAGCAAAAACAAGACCGGAAGCTGACTGTGGCTCAGATCATGAACTCCTTATTGCCAAATTCAGACTTAAATTGAAGAAAGTAGGGAAAATCACTAAACCATTCAAGTTTGACCTAAATCAAATCCCTTATGATTATACAGTGGAAGTGACACAGATTCAAAGGATTAGATCTGATAGACAGAGTGCCTGAAGAACTATGGAGGTTCATTACATTGTACAGGAGATAGGGATCAAGACCATCCCCAAGAAAAAGAAATGCAAAAAGGCAAAATGGCTGTCTGAGGAGGCTTTACAAATAGCTGAGTAAAGAAAAGAAGCAAACAGCAAAGGAGAAAAGGAAAGATATACCCATCTGAATGCAGAGTTCCAAAGAATAGCAAAGAGAGATAAAAAAAAACCTTCCTCGGCTATCAATGCAAAGAAATAGAGGAAAACAACAGAATGGGAAAGACTAGAGATCTCTTCAAGAAAATTAGAGATACCAAGGGAATATTTCATGCAAAGATGGGCAAAATAAAGGACAGAAAAAGTATGGACCTAACAGAAGCAGAAGATATGAAGAGATGGCAAGAATACACCAAACAACTATACAAAAAAGATCTTCATGACCCAGATAATCATGATGGTGTGATCACTCACCTAGAGCCAGACACCCTGGAATGCAAAGTCAAGTGGGCCTTAGGGAGCATCACTACAAACAAAGCTAGTGGAGATGATGGATTCCAGTTGAACTATTTCAAATCCTAAAAGATGATGCTGTGAAAGTGTTGCACTCAATATGTCAGCAAATTTAGAAAACTCATCAGTGGCCCCAGGACTGGAAAAGCTCAGTTTTCATTCCAGTCCCAAGGAAAGGCAATGCCAAAGAATGTTCAAACTACTGCACAATTGCACTCATCTCACACGCTAGCAAAGTAATGCTCAAAATCCTCCAAGCCAGGCTTCAACAGCACATGAACCATGAACTTCCAGATGTTCAAGCTGGTTTTAGAAAAGGCAGAGGAACCAGAGATCAAATTGCCAACATCTATTGGATTATTGAGAAAACAAGAGAGTTCCAGAAAAACATCTACTTCTGTTTTATTGACTATGCCAACGCCTTTGACTGTGTGGATCACAACAAACTGTGGAAAATTCTTCAAGAGTTGGAATAACAGACCACCTGACCTGCCTCCTGAGAAATCTGTATGCAGGTCAAGAAGCAACAGTTAGAACTGGACATGGAACAACAGACTGGTTCCAAATTGAAAAGGAATAAGTCAACACTGTATATGGTCATGCTGCTTGTTTAATTTATATGCAGAGTACATCATGCAAAATGCCAGGCTGGATGAAGCACAAGCTGAAATCAAGATTGCTGGGAGAAATATAAAAAACCTCAGAAATGCAGATGACACCACCCTTATGGCAGAAAGCAAAGAAGAACTAAAGAGCCTCTTGATGAAAGTGAAAGAGGAGAGTGAAAAAGTTGGCTTAAAACTCAACATTCAGAACACTAAGATCATGGCATCCGGTCCCATCACTTAATGGCAAATTTGATGGGGAAACAATGGAAACAGTGAGAGACTTTATTTTCTTGGGCTCCCACATCACTGCAGATGGTGACTGCAGCCATGAAATTAAAAGATGCTTGCTTCTTGGAAGAAAAGTTATGACCAACCTAGACAGTGTATTAAAAGGCAGAGACATTACTTTGGCAACAAATGTCCATCTAGTCAAGGCTATAATTTTTCCAGTAGTCGTGTATGGATGTGAGAGTTGGACTATAAAGAAAGCTGAGTGCTGAAGAACTGATGCTTTTGAGCTGTGGTGTTGGAGAAGCCTCTTGAGAGTCCCTTGGACTGCATGGAGATCCAACCAGTCCATCCTAAGGGAAATTAGGCCTGAATATTCATTGGAAGGACTGATGCTGAAGTTGAAGCTCCAGTACTTTGGCACCTGTTGCGAAGAGCGGACTCATTTGAAAAGACCCTGATGCTGGGAAAGATTAAGGCAGGAAGAAAAGGGGATGACAGAGGATGAGATGGTTGGATGGCATCACTGACTTGATGGACTTGAGTTTCAGCAAGCTCCATGAGCTGTATGTGCCTTTCCCCTTGATCATAAATTCTCAGGAGATACAGATGGCGCCCCTCTACAAATTGACGACAGTAGATAATCTTGTGGTTTTCCTGTTGGTTCAGATGGTAAAGAATCTGCTGCAATGCAGGAGACCCAGGTTCGATCCCTGGGCTGGGACGATCCCGTGGAGCAGGGTATGGTAACTCACACCAGTAACCTTGCCTTGAGAATCCCATGAACAGAGGAGTCTACTGGGTTACAGTCCATAATCTGGTCGTGTGAGCACATGGCCATTAATGTCATGAGTTGTTTCTGCTTTCGGGTTCACCCCAGAGTGTTCTACATGTGAGTTTCTTATATATAACAGAGCAGACTTCAAAGGAAACTGAATGGTACACTTCAATTTTCTTCCCCTCAGGGTAATTTTAAAATTGTGTTCCCTCTGATTCATATATGTCCTCAAAGTAAGTTAAACCGTCTTACTACTGACAAGAGTTGCCAAGAGCTACACAAAACAAGGTCGAAAAAAGTTGGGACTAAAAGAAAGTGCAATATTTTTTGACAATAAATATGTAATCTTTCACGGAAAGTTTTCTAAAAGTTACATTTGTATCTCAATTTCTAAAGATAAATTTTTGTAATTTAACAAAAAACTAAATTAAAAGTGAAATGTCTTTGATAAATTAGCTATGCGAACCCTTGAATTGCATAAAAATGATAAGCTAGTTCATGGCGTTGATTGAATTCACATGTCAACTGTCAGCTGCCGTGTGAGTGCCTCTGAGCTGACAGCTCTCTGTTGTCGTTCAGTCGGGCAGTCGTGTCCGACTCTTTGTGACCCCGTGGACCGTTGCCCACCAGGGTCCTCTGTCTATGGGGTTCTCTAGGCAAGAATACTGAAGTGGGTTGCCATTCTCTTTTCCAGGGGGTCTTCCCGACCCAGGGATTAAACTCACATCTCCTACATTGGCAGGCAGGTTCTTTACCCCTGAGCTACCTGGGAAGCACCCCCCTGGCCCAAGGTTACTGGCCTGCTCCCTGTTTATTCTGTGGAAGCTGAAATAGAAACCACAGCCAGCTCCCTGCCCCTCCTCAGCGCAGAGCAAGTGGGGAGCTCACCCCTCCCCGCCATCACGCCTCACCAAACATCCACTGGAACCACTGGACAGACCATTTTCATATATTCTGCATAGATTAACTACAAAGAGCACTGTGTACCTTCATTAAAATAGAAATATAATTGTTCTCACCTTAACAAACATAAATCAAGTGTTATTATTAACCAATAAAAGACCAACACCTTTGGGAGTTGCCAAGGGTTTTCACAGATGTCTACCTTCAAAGAATCAGTTCTTTCGCCTTTTCCACTCCATTTAATCAATTAGAAAAGGCAAGTCTGCTAATTTTCAAAAGCCACATTTCCCAATAGGAAATCAAAAGCCCAGGAAACAACTATGGAAAATGGGGCAGAGCAAAATGTAGTAGCCATTCATGCTCTTTAAAGTTTTCCTGAACATCCGTTTTCCGTTGCTTCTTTCTCTCTTAAACGGGTTATACCTAATGCCCTCAAAAAGCTAGAGTTGGAATATGAAGAACTGTTTTGGCTAATATAGAAAGTACTTTCTTACAATATCAGAACTAAAGGTACAGAGTCTTAGCAGGTAAAAACATCCTTTCTCTTTCAGTCTACTAATTTCTTCAATCTGATGAAGAATGATCTGATTTCTTCATGCTGATTTGATCCAAATCAAAAAGAGCTAACATACATAGTTTTGAATTGGAAGTATTAATAAATCGGTTTAAACTCATAGTTACTGTTTTATGTATCTCACAAGAACTTTCACCAACTGACCTATAAACAGGGTGACTAAATAGAGTTTTGTAATGTATGTTTTTGAAAAAAAAAATCATCTTCTTCAGGTAATTGTTTTATGACATTATTTTAAGAAGTATTAGTTTAGATTATTTTAAATCAGGGCACAGTTGAGAAAGGCCGTTAATAATGCTTTTCAGAGAAGTAAGAACTACACATGCTGCTGTCTCTGCCCAGCACTGTGGCACGGGCCTCAGCACAAGAAAGAACACTGTGCTAAAAAACTAGATCTCATCTGTGCTCAGCATTAGCAAGAGCCCAAGGCAACAATGACGGTGCTGTCAAAGCATAGCTGAGAACCTGTTAGTGATTCTCAAGACGTGGTTGACGGCAGTTTTATAGTCATTACTTTGAAACTTGTAAGCCAGAGTTTTGGTAAGAGTGCACATTTTCTGCAGACGCATGAGGAAACGCTTTGTGCTGTGTGTGTCTAAAACCTGCTGAAATAACTGTGCGACTTGGCAAATGCACTCAACTGCATGTTTAGGTGTCACACACATCAGGGAACTAGATCCCACCTGCTGCAACGAAGACCTGGAACAGCGAAATAAGTAAATAGTTTTGGACTTCCTTTGTGGCTCAGACGGTAAAAGCGTCTGCCTACAATGCGGGAGACCTGGGTTCAATCCCTAGGTCGGGAAAATCACCCTGGAGAAGGAAATGGCAACCCACTCCAGTACTCATGCCTGGAAAATCCCATGGACGGACTGAGGAGCCTGGCAGGTTAGAGTCCATGGTGTCGCAAAGAGTTGGACACAAATGAGCAACTTCATTTTCACTTTCACAAATCAAACTGGTTACCTCAGTTTTTAAAAGTGAAATTTTCAGGGACTTTCCTGGTGGCCCAGTGGTTAAGAATCCACCTTGCAATGCAGGGGACTTGGGTTCAATCGCTGAGTGAACTAAAATCTCACATACCAAAGGGTAACTGAGCTTCCATGCCTAGCTACTGAGCCACAGAGCCACAACTAGAATTTGCACAGCTACTGAAAAGATCCCACATAGGGCAGCAAAGACCCCGTGTGCCCCAACTAAGACCTGATGCAGCCAAATAAACACACAATAAATAAATAATTTCTTTAAAAAGGTGAAAATTTTCAGTCGTTTGGAAGAATAATACATTTGAAATCTGTGTGAGTTAATACGTTTCTGAAAGAGCTGATCTCCTTGTACCACATGAGGGGGTTTTTAAAGCCCCAAGAGACTGAGAGTTATGGGAAATGTATGGGGTTAAAGAGAAGGCCACGGTGGCCAGGAGACACAGGGGGGAGGTGGCCGGACCAGACTGCAGAGAGGAGTGGCTGAGGATAGAAGCTCAGTTGTGAGGATGGTACCATCATCACCGTCTGCCTTGTGACAGAATTTAGAAGCTTAGGAAAGAGTTTTCTCACTCTCTCTTAATGAGACGCTTGGGGCAGGTTATCTGGGAGCTGGGCATCTGCAGGATGCAGGCGGAGTGTCATGAGCGCTGCTGGCATCGGAAGGCTTGGCTGGAGCTGGGGCATCTGCCTTTGTGTGGTCCAGCCACACAGGTGAGGGCAGGAGGGAGTCCCCACTTCCGGATCACCTGTGCCTTTCCAGAGCTGCTGTGTCCTCCCTCAAGTGACAGACACTTCCCCCCAAGGGCCCCAGAGGGAGGCGGAGGAAGCTTCCGATTCCATATCAGGAAAATATACAGCCTCAAGGCTGTATATTGTCATCCTGCTTATTTAACTTCTATGCAGAGTTCCTCAGCGAAATGCTGGGCTGGATGAAGCATAAGCTGGAATCCAGATAATAACCTCAGATAGGCAGATCACACCACCCTTATGGAAGAAAGTGAAGAGGAAGAAAGGAGCTCCTTGATAAGCGTGAAACAGGGGAGTGAAAAGCTGGCTTAAAACTCAACATTCAAAAAACCAAGATTATGACATCTGGTCCCATCACTTCATGGCAAATAGATGGGGAAATAATGGAAACAGTGAGAGACTTTACTTTCTTGGGCCCCAAAATCACTGCAGATGGTGACTGCAGCCATGAAATTAAAAGACACTTGCTCCTTGGAAGAAGAGCTATGACTACTTAGACAACATATTCAAAAGCAGAGACATTACTCTGCTGACAAAGATCTGTCTAATCAAAGCTATGGTTTTTCCAGTAGTCATGTATGGATGTGAGAGTTGGATCATAAAGAAGGCTGAGCACCAAAGAACTGATGCTTTTGAACTGTGGTTTGGAGAAGACTCTTGAGAGTCACCCGGACTGCAAGGAGATCCAACCAGTCCATCCTAAAGGAAATTAGGCCTGAATATTCATTAGAAGGATTGATGCTGGAAGCTGAAGCTCCAATCCTTTGGCCACCTGATGCGAATAGCAGACTCATTTGAAAAGACCCTGATGGTGGAAAAGATTGAGGGCAGGAGGCAGAGGGTGACAGAGGATGAGATGGTTGGATTGCATCACTGACTCAATGGACATGAACTTCAGCAAACTCTGGTAGATGATGAAGGACAGGGAAGCATGGTGTGCTGCAGTCCATGGGGTTGCAAAGAGTCAGACACAACCGAGCGACTAAACAACAAATCTACAAAAAACTGTACAAGTCCATATTCACTGTGAGCTGCTCTTATTAAATTAAATGCTCTTATCTAAATTAAAATGTTCCTACTGGGATAGCAAGACATTTTCACTTGTTCTGTTTTGGATGAAGAATAATGCCTGTCCACCGCCTCCCAATGATTTTGGCAAAGGTGAGCAATGAGCCGAGAAAAGAGAAAGAGGTGAAAAGGCAGGACTGGAAAGGAAAGAGAAGCGCCTGTAGTCGGTCGCTGGGCCAGAAATTCTTCACTGGCTGTGGGCTGTGGGCTGCTGTCACCATCAGTCAACAGGGAGGAGGTGCAAGGGGACAGATTCATTAAAATGAGGAGCTCAGAATCTGCCTGCAATGCAGGAGACCCCGGTTCAATTCCTGGGTCTGGAAGATTCCCTGCAGAAGGGACAGGCTCCCCACGCCATTATTCTTCAGCTTCCCTGGTATAGAATCCACCTGGAATGCGGGAGACCTGGGTTCCATCCCTGGCTTGGGAAGATCCCCTGGAGAAGGGAACCCACTTCAGTATTCCGTCCTGGAGAATTCCATGGACTGTATAGTCCGTGGAGTCGCAAAGAGTCGGACACGACTGAGTGGCTTTCAATTTCAAGGAGCCTAGGAAGTCACAGAGATTCAGAGTCAGCAGGCGAGAGAGAGATTCCTGTCACAGCTCCTGAAACCCTTGGTTTCTGGTTGATAGAAGATTGTGCTCATTGTGTAATCAGTGATCCTTCCATGCTTATGAGGTGTATTACGCGTCAGCAGCAGTGAGCTCAAGCCTCGCAGTTTATTGTGAGACAAATCACTTACCAGGCTGTCTTAGGACATCTGAGGTGTCTCTTTTTTTCCATTCTGTTTTATCAAACTGCCTGAGCCTAGGGGGCCTAGTGGGCAAAAGCACCCTGAGGTTTAGTTTCTCAGAGAAGAGTTCAAATTAAATGGAAAGAATGTTTCAAATACCTCTACTATTTTAATACAGAAATGCAAGATCGACCAAAGTTTGGGTTATTTCAAAATCATTCTTCAAAAAGAAAGACCTAACTACTTCCAAACACTTTGGAGCATGTTATTTCATAATCAGATTTCTAACTTTGGTGGTATTATTTTTGTTCTGCTAATGCAGATGAGGGGTTTCCCCAGTGGTTTAGACGGTAAATTAAAAAGAAACGGAAGTTATGTCTATAGGATTTAATCAGGGTACAACGGTGAGAACGCAGAAATAACATACCAGCAAAATAGAAAATACATTCCGTTCACCTGCCACCAACAACACGTTGGATATCAAAGCTACTATAATATGGAATAAAGGTTAATGTAAAAAAGAATACTCAGGAAAAACACAAAACTTTTGGGGGTTTGTTCAGGCACATTCAACTTTAAATTACAGCCCTGAATTAAAACTCTCAAAAGCTTTCATTTCCCAGGTAATTACAATTGGGCTTGGGAAAAGTCTGCCGCCTTGTGGCCATTCCCTGCAATAGCAACCATAAAAGTTTTGCTTGTGAGTCCTTGTTCAGTGGCTCAGTGGTGTCCGACGTCATGATACAAATTATTCAAGGCACATATAGCTCACTGTGGGGCTTCAGCGTAGTGGGTCGCCAGGCTGGGCCAGGCTCCAGGGCAGGGAAAGCAGGTCCAGAGTCCAGAAGAAGAAAGTCTTGCAGGGGAGGTGCTCAAGTGCACTCCCTGAATAGGATTCAATTTGGAAAAGTTAATACTACGGTTACCTCTTAGAGGATACTGGGAGTTTTCCAGGCAGTCAGAAAAGAGCAACGTGTGCAGAGGTGATGAACAGAAATAATCACAAATGACTCCGCGTACCTAAGATGGAGAAGTGTTTGGGTATAAGAGAAGGAGAGGGCAATTTACAAGGTTCAGACTGGGAGCACTTCTGTGTACCATTTCAGAGTCTTTGAATTTTGCACCGAGGAACTGAGGAAGCACTGAAACCTCAGAAGGGGAGGTTGGTGTTTGAAGGAAGGCCCCCTGAAGAGAGAAGGCTTCTCACGGGGCTGATCTAAATGGCCCCAATAAGACCTATTTTTTGTTTCTTAATTTTAAAAATTTATTTTCTTACTTTTCAGCTTTATTAAGAAATAATTGACATACATTATTGTATAAGTATTGTATGTCAGATGGCTGGATGGCATCACCGAGTCGATGGGCATGCGTTTGAGCAAACTCCGGGAGTTGGTGATGGACAGGGAGGCCTGGCGTGCTGCAGTTCATTGGGTTGCAAAGAGTCGGACACGACTGAGCAACTGAACTGACTGACTGTATAAGTTTAGGGAATACAACATGACAGTTTTGACTGATATGTATTATGAAATGATGGCCACAATAGGCTCAGTAATATCCATCTTCTCGTTCATCATTTTTCTTATTTCATGAATTATGCTTTGAGTACTTCATAAGGCTTTAGAAGATTCATATATCTCTAGCTGAGTTGTGCTCATTCTAATGCCTTCAAACAGAAATGTAACAGTCTCATTATTTTTCTTTACATTTTTTTATTGAAGTATAGTTAGTTACTTTACACTGTTGTGTTAATTTCTGCTGTACAGTGAAGTGAACCAGCCACATGTATATACAAACCCCTCTTTTCTGGGTTTCCTTCCCATTTAAGTCAGCACAGAGCACCGATTAGCGTTTCCTGTGCGGTATAGTGGGTTCTCATTAGTTATCTACTTTATACTTCACAGCCTTGTCCTGGCCAAGGGGCTTGCATGACTCAATGAAGATAGGAGCCATGCTGTGCAAGGTCACCTAAGACAGACAGGACAATAGTGAAGAGTTCTGACAAAATGTGGTCCACTGGAAAAGGAAATGGCAAACCCACTCCAATGTTCTTGCCTGGAAAACCCCATGAACAGTGTGAAAAGGAAGCAGTCCATGGGACCACAAAGAGTTGGACACAACTTAGCAACTGAACAACAGCAAAGTGAATATAGGACCCAATTTTTAAAAAAGCATTTCCTGTTATTTTTATAGAAGGACAATGGGAATATCTAGATTACTCATAGTTACTGTTTCTTAAGCAGTTTCATTGAAGTACTTCTTTATAGTCCAACTCTCACATTCATACATGACTACTGGAAAAACCATAGCTTTGACTAGATGGACCTTTGTCTTCTTTTTATCATAGCTTCCCTTCCAAGGAGCAAGTATCTTTTAATTTCATGGAATATTTCAATGGAATATTACTCAACACTAAATAGAAATGAGCTATCAATCCATGAAAACACATGGAGGAAACTTAAATGCATATTACAAAGTGAAAGAAACCAATCTGAAAAAAGCCATATACTATATGATTCCAACTATATGACATTCTGGAAAAGGCAGAACTATGGAGACAATGAAAAGATCCATGGATGCCTGAAGAGGGAAGGATGAACAGGTGGAGCACAGAGGATATTTAGGGAGTGAAACTACTTCGTGCGATACTATAACAGTGAATACATGCTGTCATAAATTTGTCCAAACCGATAAAATGTAAAGCACCGAGAGTGAACCCTAATATAAGCTGTGACTTTTAGGTGATCATGATATACCAATGTAAGATCATCAGCAGTAACAAATGCGCCACTCTGGAGAGAGTTGTTAATAAGCGGGAATCATCTATGACTGTGTGAGGGCAGGGAGTGTATGGAAATCTCTGTATTTGCCACTAAATTTTGGTGTGAGTTTAAAACTGCTCTAAAAACAAAGTCTATTAAAGAAGTCAATAACCTGGCCAACTTTCATTTTTCCCATCTGCTTTTTCAATGTCTTCTACATGGAAAACTTTATATACACCAATTACATTTAAAATCATGGAAGTAAAAAATGTCTATTACAGTTATTTCAGTGTACTTTTGCTTGAAGGATAGTTATTCAGATGGTGGTCAAAAAGTAAAGTGAAGTAGAGATTAACGGTCAAAGCTCTAAAGATTCCATTTTAATCAAATGATCTGGAAATTTTATTGTGCAAGTAAGTATAGACACTGAAATTTTAGATAAAGTAGATTTTAAATTTGAGGGTCCCATTCCCCTAGTTATAGCAACAATTAAAATTGTTTTCCCTAAAAAAACTTGCTAAGTTAATCTGAACTTTGCATGACCATATGGGCATTAGTTGAAAGGATCTCATTACATACCTGTGATCTATTTTGGTTAAAATAATCGTGAAAGTTTTCATATTTGCTAAGATCTTAAATTCTTTGGGGAATTCCAAGTCATATAGCATTTAATATCAAGTGTTGTTCAATGAAAAATGATCTAATGCCAAGGATACTTAGAAAGGCTTTCATAAATACATTAAAGTAGACTTGAGCTGTAAAACAGAAGTAAATGTATTATCAAAAGGGTAGAAAGAATAAATCACAAAAAATTTGGAAGGGAGATTACACAGGTAGCTTTTAAGTTGGTCTTCAAAAAAGAACCTGGATAACCAACAAGGACAGACTGTATAGCACACAGAACTCTGCTCAGTATTATGTGGCCTTGGGAAAAGAAGTTGAAAAAGAATAGATAGAAATGGAACTCACACAGTGTTGGTAATCAACTATGCCAACATAAGAAAAAAAAGTTTTTTGAAAAGGAATGTGATAGATCAGTTTACAATAAAGCTGCTAAGGGAATACTTGGATAAAAATGGAAAATGTACATATCAGTAACTCCAGATGACATGGTTTTGAGGATTAACTGATAGCCAAAGGAATAAAAACAATGGGTCAAATGACAAGCCAAGTGGATGTCTAATAATTGCTAATGCTTTAGAAGTCAAACAAAAACCAGGGGAAGTGGAAAACACAGGTTCAATAAAAGAATCAATGTGGCAAAATAGAAAACAAGGTTACAGTTACCAGAGAATGGGGAGGAGCAGACAGCGATAAATTGGGAGGTTGGGATGGCATATACACACTGCAATATGTAAAGTAGATAACTAATAAGGGCTTGTTGTATGACATAGGGAACTCTATGCAATACTCTGTAAAGGCCTCTATGCGAAAAAATGTTTTTTAAAAGATTGAGTATATGTATACATACAACTGATTCTTAAAACTAACACAACATTATAAATCAACTGTACTCCATTAAAAAAAATTTTTTTAAAGGAAATGTGTACTTTTGGAACGACTATTAAATGCCGCCCCCCCCCCCCACAAAAAAAAAACAAACGAGAAATCCTGATATACCTCTTTGAATAACTTGGAAAAGAAGCAAATAAGCAATAAAGGCTGAAAGGCCTTCAATATGTTCAGCTATGTAACTTGCAAATAAGGAATCTTACAGTTAATATTGTTCACATATTAAAGCACTTAATATAATGGACGACGTTGCTGATCTATCAATGTATATAATTATTGGCTGTTATTGGTCATATCAAAGTTTCTTGAAAAAATTGAAATATGACCTTTTTTCTTGAGGGAGAAAATAAATTTATAGATTTTTAATGTCTGGAGCCTCATGGGAAATAAACAAGATGCATGTTTAAAGAATGTCACTCCAGATAATTACCAATGCCTTTCTTTTTAAAAAAAATGATCTAACCATCATAAAATGATGATATAAAGCCTTTACTAATCGAGTATTGAATTCTATTGGAAATTAGGCAGCTCAGGTCACTTGCTGCTCATTATTATGCAAATTGTGCAAGTAACTTAACCTCGGTGAACCTCAATTTCCTCATCTATAAATGGGGATGGTAAAAGTATTCACTCCATAGTGTTGTGCCAGGGAACAGCACTGGCAGAATGCCTAGCTGGTGTCTAGTTAGCATGAAACACTGGGTAAAGACAAGCTTCACAGAGTTTGGTGTTGTGGTTTTAAAAGTTGGCTTAAATATTGAAATGAGACTATTATAACATCAACAGTTATCAGGAAAGTTATAGAATCTGACCCAAGATAATATGAAGAGTTCTTTTACCTAGTGGAAAGGTTAGGTTCAGCATAGGATAGTGGAGGGCAGCTACTAGAACAAAGAAATCTATTTCATCAGAAAACTTCAATGGACTTAAATTCTTCAGTCAACTCATTACAAGTCTGTTAATAAATGCCTTAAATAATAGCAACTTATCAACTTATTCAATACCCCAAAGAATAAGACTTTTGAAACATGAATACAATCTCATAGGAGAATAAAACAGGTGCCCTAGAGAAAACTTAAACTGTTCTTTAAAGAATACGTTCCGATTATATGTTTCTGTTGTTAAAAAAGAGATGCTTAATTTTTTCATCTAGAGCATTGCATAATGACAGATGGGCATTTTTTTCTGTAATTATTCTGATACAACATGAATAACCAACAGGTACAGAAATTAGTTTCACTCAAAGGGAAGAAATTTAAATTGTGGGAAGAAGAATGAAAATTTTGTTAATTTCCATTTTCTATTGAAAATAAGAACAAAAAAATGAAAGCATCAAAAAAATTGCCATTGTGTCTTCTGCCACCGAGATAATTCTTTGAAAATTCTGTCTTGATAGCATTTATTCAACAGCATTCTCAGAGCTTTGCATAGTGAATTCTCTGGAATACGGAGGCAAGGGAATGACAGTAATTTGCTGGACCATTATGTAAGACTCCCACTGTTAACAACTGCTTCTCTTCCCTTTCTTACTGGCAGAGAGTATATCATGAGTTTTACTCACAATCCCAGTAATGCTTAGCCCACACAACCCTATTTCTTTGTAAACTCTAAGGAATAAACACCCTACTGACCCCTCACATCAAGATTTCCTGCAAGAAAATCTAATGAAAAATAAACCATCGGTTATTCTTTTAGTGTTATGCCAGTATCTCTGGTTATCTGTTTACAAAGTACATTGGCTGGTGGATTATGTCTTTCAGACTGTTTTTCTGAATGGCTTAATGGTTCAATCTGGCCTCTTTGAAGTGGATTCAAATCAAAGAAAATGTGAATTCAGATTACCATCTTCGTCAGTTTTCACATTCGCCGGAAACCGATAGTGCTGATAGCATGTCTCATCGTAGGGCAATTTCATGCATTCAAAACAAATTCTCAAGTTTTGTCATAAAACTATGAAGGGTTATGTATAAAACAATTTAGCTTCGCTCAAGATCCTAAAGCTGGGATGAAACCATAATCAACCAGTCCTCAGAACTGATCTGAAAAAGGTAAGATCCTGATGGATAAATAATTTTGTTTATCTTCCAGGAATAAGAGATGGGGGAACCTTTGCCACCACAGGAGATTCTCAGTCTTAAGAAATCTAGATTTAGAAACATGGAACAAAATCTGGTATCTGGTATCCATTAGCAAGTGAAGCATTCTAGGATGAAGTCTAGCCTGGGTTAGGAACAGAATAAATACACATTAGTGATGCATGCATGCATGCTAAGTTGCTTCAGTTGTGTCCAACTCTGTGCGACCCTATGGACTGCAGCTTGCCAGGCTCCTCTGTCTATGGAATTCTCCAGACAAACAAACATACTGCAGTCAGTTGCCATGCCCTCCTCCAGGGGATCTTCCTGACCCAGAGGGCAAACCTGAATCCCTTAAATCTAACCTGCACTGGCAGGCAAATTCTTTACCACTAACACCACCTGGAAAACCCATGCATTAGTGAATGAGATAGCAATTCTACATGTTATACATAGATTACTTACACAGAGTAGCATGCATTCAGTTACTCATTCATTCAACAAATATTCATTGACTTTATATCAAATGCCTTTCTCTCTATGCTGCATTAGGGCAATGACAAGATATTCACCTTTGCACAATGCCTATACTTAAGAACTTAATAGTTGCGGAAAATAAAGACTCTGATGTACCTGAGTTTCCTGTATCATTAAGTGCTGAAAAAAGAGTTACACAAAAAGAACTCTGGGGTGAACCATCTTGTGGGTCTCCATTCATAATAGCAAGGGATTGAATCAGATAATCTCTTTTCTTTCAGCTCTCAAATTCCATGGTTTTGTTTTACATATACAAATAATCTGTAAGGCTGCAAACCCATTTTAAATCATAAAAATTCTTTGTTCCAGTTTGTTAATCATAGAATATACCTTGTTGTTTTTCAATGTCATAAAGATAATGCTTTGTAAAGCATTCCTCAGTATCTTGTTATAAAGTCTGTTTAAATTCTTAATTTTAGTTTACTGTTTTACATAAGACTGTTTATTTTTATTTTGATATCTGGCTGGTGTGACTTCCCTCATAACTCAGTTGGTAAAGAATCTGACTGCAATGCTGGGGACCCAGGTTCGATTCCTGGGTTGGGAAGATCCCCTGGAGAAGGAAATGGAAACCCACTCCAGTATTCTTGTCTGGAGAATTCCATGGACAGAAGAGCTAGTGATTGCATTGTTATCGCTTTTAAAACCGATTGGTCCATTTAAAAATGGAAACTGAGAAATGTGTAGATATCACCGATCTTCCACAATTTTGGTTGAGCTTCCAGAGGGTGGGATGGGGTAGGCAGGGTGGGGAGGCAGCATTGGAGGGCTCTTTCATTTCAGTTCATTTCAGAGAACATCTAGTCTGGGTACTATGATAGGACTTAATATACAGTGACAATCTGAAAGATAATTATTTCAAAGGGATAAGATACCTGTTTGGCTAGTTCAGTTCAGTTCAGTTCAGTCACTCAGTTGTGTCCAACTCTTTGCAACCCCATGAACCACAGCACGCCAGGCCTCCCTATCCATCACCAGCTGCCAGAGTCTACCCAAACCCATGTCCATTGAGTCGGTGATGCCATCCAACCATCCCATTCTCTGTCGTCCCCTTCTCCTCCTGCCCTCAATCTTTCCCAGCATCAGGGTCTTTTCAAATGAGTCAGCTCTTCACATCAGGTGGCCAAAGTATTGGAGCTTCACCTTCGATATCAGTCCTTCCAATGAACACCCAGGACTGATTTCCTTTAGGATGGACTGGTTGATATGGCTAGTAAGTCATTCTGAAAAATTGCCTGCCCTTAGAGATTCTTGGTTCTAGGTTGAATCATTGCCTATGGGCACATAGGTAAATAGACAAGAATCCGACTGCCAATGCAGGACACGCGGGAGATGTGGGTTTGATCCCTGGGTCGGGAAGATCCACTGGATTACGAAATGGCAACTCACTCCAGTGTTCTTTCCTGGAAAATTCCATGGACAGAGGAGCCTGGTGGGCTGCAGCCCTTGGCGTCATAAAGAGTTGGACACGACTGAGCATGCACATAGATAACAATCACACCTTCAATTGAGAACCTTCTGTGTGACAGATAATTTGTCTACTGTGGATCATCAGGCTATGTGTAAACAAACTGCCAAGAGTGCTGAAGCATCCCACCAGGGGTTTCTCAGCTTCCTCCAGAATTGATCCTGCTTGATACCAGTTTGCCTGTTCTATCCTTCGGCTATTTGCACTCATCTGTGTAGTTCTGCTTCCCATTTGGCCTTAGAGCTTGGCTTCTCATGATTGGCTCAAGATCTCCTGCTGCTTTTAGACAAATTTCTGGCTCAAAATTTGCTGGTCATTTCCTCTCAAAGATGATTCTGGCATTTGTTCTTGTGACCTAAGTATTTCGAGTCACGGATAAAAGACACTATTGACATCTGCTGTTGTGCCAGGAAACTGAGAGCCCTGGAGAAAGCCCCCCAGAAGGAGCTAGGCTCCAGACGTATTTGAATCACTTTTTTATACAAAGTGGGTCCCTGTTATCGTCCTACAGACATTCTCCTACTCAACACAGCATGTCCTGCAGTGAAACACTGATTGTCATCCTCTTCATCTCCTATCTACTCTTGTACTTCTGAGTCTTTGTATATTAAAATGTTTTCAATACTGTCTTCTCAGTCTAGGGGTTTGTACATGTCTTTCAAAGTCAGCTCAAGTGTCATTTCCTCTTGGACACATTCTGACTTCGCTACACCAGGTGGGAGGTGATCCTCAGTGGTGACCCCGCATCAGTTAAGTCCCTGTTCAGTAACTGTTTGGCTTCCCTGTCTGTTTTCCAAATATACTAAGAGTGATTTTTATGCAGCATCATGTTCACCTCTGAATCCTCAGTGCCCAGGACAGGGACTGGAACAAAATACATGCTTCATTAAGTGTGGGTTTGCGTGTGTGAATGCATTCTTAACAATGGCTCCTTGATTGCTAAATGTCACCTTCTTGGGATAGTATCACCTTGTGGGATAGTGTCAGGTTCAGAAATGTTTCATCTTTTCCACTTAAAATTAAATTATATTTTCCTGCTACTGCCTGCTTTTTTCAGGTTTTCATTAAGAATAAATAGCGAATATTTGGATTTTTCCCTCATGGTGCTTTGGGGATGTTTCTGTGTTATAAACACTTGTTTTGGCATTTGTCTCTTCTGGTGGATTACCAGCATTCATCCAGTCAGTACATTTTTATATGAGGAAAGTATTTTTCAAAGTATCCAAGGACTGTATCATGACTGTTACCCATTATTTTGACAATACCTTCTTTCTACCAACTAACTTTATCATATCTTCCACTGGAGTCCTTCAAACTCAATGTACTCCATTATTGCTGGAGATTTATAGTTTACTCTTAAAATCAGCCATCCTCATACATTAGCTTGGGGTTTCTCAATTTTGTTCAGGTGGCAAAACGCCTGGAAAAAATGACGCATGTTGATGTAATGAACTCTCACTTAAAGGAGAAGCACTTTTAGTTACAGAAAATGTGGGTATATTCTATGTACATGAGATAAAAGCTACAACACTGAATGCCCATATCCTTGGAAAAGAATGAGGTTGGTGAACTAGACATAATTATTGCAGTAATTTATTTTTTATTTCTTTCTTTCTTGTGAAAAAAAAAAATGCAAATATTCTACATTTTTCTATGTGAAGACTTAATACTTATGGCAGACCAGAATTTCTTCCTGGATGGAAGGTAGTTTGTATCTTTCAGGGTGTGTTAATTACTCTATATTTTATGAAATGCCTTTTAAAATTATTTTTCTATAAAACACATATTTCTCCACTAAATTGAGTATAGACTAGATGTATAGAATATATAGATATAAATATATATTTTTCTAATATTTTTTTTAATTTATAAATAAAGTTAATGAATATTATTTAGTCCATTTTTTGTTTTTCCCTCATTATTATTCTTTACTTAAAAATTTTTTTTTGTTGGAGTATAGTTGCTTTACAATGTTGTATTAGTTTTTTCTCTATAGCAAAGTGAATCAGCTATATATATACATATACCCCCTCTCTTTTAGATGTCCTTCTCATTTAGGCCATCACACAGCACTGTTTCCTGTGCTACACAGTAGGTTTTCATTAGTTGTCTATTTTATACATAGTATCAATAATGTATATATGGCAATCCCAATCTCCCAATTCATCCCACCTCCCATCCTTCCTTGGTGCCATATGCTTTTTCTCTACATTTGTGTATGCATTTTTGCTTTGTAAATAAAATCATCTGCACCAGTTTTTTTCAGATTGTGCAAATCCACTAATATGATTATTTGTTTTTTCTTTCTGACCTACTTCACCCTGTATGGCAGTTTCTAGGTCCATCTACATCTTTACAAATAACCCAATTTTGTTCCATTTTATGTATAAATATATATATCTTGATTACTCATTCCCTTATTGATGGAACTTTAGATTGTTTCCATGTCCTTCACATTTTGATTCTTTGATGTCACCTGCTAGTAAATGACAAAATGAACTTACAAGTAGTGAATCACTGTAAATTCAAACTCCATAATAATAATAACAATAATAATAATCATGCAACCACTCTTAATCATCTGTTCTATATAAACTAAGCTGCATATTGAATTTTATTTATATTCATTATATAACGTAGTTCTCCTACTAACAACAGAGAATTCCACTTTGCAGATGAGGAGACTGAGGTTATAGAGAATAAATAACTCATCTAATGCCTCTTGAAGTTTCTGCTTCTTCTTTATCGTTCTCTTGCCCTGAATTTCACATATTCTTTGGGAATTATATTGAAGTGAACAGAGGAGGATATTCTAATCAAATACTTTTATGATATTAGTGTGATGGAAAAAATTAACCCAGAATTTTAGGCAGTGTCTCATAAAGCTTTTATTTTGTTTCTGTTTTGATGGGGAGGGGCTCATTCTTACTTTTACAAGGTAGCAAGATATAAATTGAATACCTTTAACAACAGTCAGTTGCAACCAGGATTCTGTAACATTAGAAGGTTTTCTCTGTGAATTTTCATTTGACCTGCCTTATCTGAAACTCTGAATCCATCACTGGTGTGATGCTGACTTGAGTGGCTTTGTTCTAAGATACAAAGCCTGAATAAAAAGCAAATACATTCAGAAATATATAAATTGGAACTCAGTTCATGGAATAATATATTTTCCCCCTTTGAAGGAAAAATACAGTTCTCTGGATTTATAGCTACCAAAGAGTTTTATTGACACGTTAATTTCTGAACACCATTTAGATAAATCATGGAGTCTTGCCAGTCCCATCATATGATTTGTGATGCTTTCCAGAGTGTCTGGGTCCAGAAATCAATGACTGCCTTGTGCTTATCAACATATGCCATTCTTCATCTATGACAGACAGAGCATGGGAAATAGATTCCTGTTAATTTTTAATCAGATTCACAAATAACATCCCTTTGGGGGTACAGAAAAGAGTCAGCCGTGCAGAGGCTTTAAGATACATTAAAAACTCACATCAAATATACATCACGACAGAGTATTAAAGTCCTCACAGGTACAGTCAAAACAGCCATCCACAAGAGCATCAGTTTGCTTAGAATGTCTCAGGGAGAGCACTCCCATCACGGACAGCTTACCATCTGTGACTTTCCATGAACTCTGAGATGGCATGACCTCTTTGGTAAGTCTACCTCCACAGGCCTGCTCTGGGCTTTCCCACCATGACTGGGAAGGTTCACTTGTGAACAAATGCTCCTACTTCTTCTTCATTCTGTGATGGCTTTTGATTTAGTGCACCCTTAGTGAGTGAAAGTGCTGCACTCAATATGCCAGCAAATTTGGAAAACTCAGCAGTGGCCACAGGACTGGAAAAGGTCAGTTTTCATTTCAATCCCAAAGAAAGGCAATCCCAAAGAATGCTCAAACTATTGCACAATTGCACTCATCATTACACACGCTAGTAAAGTAATGCTCAAAATTTCCCAAGCCAGGCTTCAGCAATACGTGAACTGGGAACTTCCAGATATTCAAGCTGGTTTTAGAAAAGGCAGAGGAACCAGAGATCAAGTTGTCAACATCCACTGGATCATCGAAAAAGCAAGAGAGTTCCAGAAAAACATCTATTTCTGCTTTATTGACTATGCCAAAGCCTTTGACTGTGGGGATCACGATAAACTGTGGAAAAGTCTGAAAGAGATGGGAATACCAGACCACCTGACCTGCCTCTTGAGAAACCTGTATGCAGGCCAGGAAGCAACAGTTAGAACTGGGCATGGAACAACAGACTGGTTCCAAACAGGAAAAAGAGTACGTCAAGGCTGTATATTGTCACCCTGCTTGTTTAACTTATATGCAGAGTATATCATGAGAAACACTGGGCTGAAAGAAACACAAACTGGAATTAAGATTGCTGGGAGAAATATCAATAACCTCAGATATGCAGATGACACCACCCTTATGGCAAAAAGTGAAGAGGAACTAAAAAGCCTCTTGATGAAAGTGAAAGAGGAGAGTGGAAAAGTTGGCTTAAAGCTCAACCTTCAGAAAACTAAGATCATGGCTTCTGGTCCCATCACTTCATGGCAAATAGATGGGGGAAACAGTGGAAACAGTGTCAGACTTTATTTTTGGGGGCTCCAAACTCACTGCAGATGGTGACTGCAGCCATGAAATTAAAAGATGCTTACTCCTTGGAAGGAAAGTTATGACCAACCTAGGCAGCATATTAAAAAGCAGAGACGTTACTTTGCCAACAAAGGTCAGTCTAATCAAAGCTATGATTTTTCCAGTGGTCATGTATGGATGTGAGAGTTGGACTGTGAAGAAGGCTGAGCGCCGAAGAATTGATGCTTTTGAACTGTGGTGTTGGCGAAGACTCTTGAGAATCCCTTGAACTGCAAGGAGATCCAACCAGACCATCTTAAAGGAAATCACTCCTGGGTGTTCATTGGAAGGACTGATGTTGAAGCTGAAACTCCAATACTTTGGCCACCTCATGCGAAGAGTTGACTCATTGGAAAAGACCCTGATGCTGGGAGGGATTGGGGGCAGGAGGAGAAGGGGACAACAGAGGGTGAGATGGCTGGATGGCATCACTGACTCGATGGGCATGAGACTGAGTAATCTCCGGGAGTTGGTGATGGACAGGGAGGCCTGGCATGCTGCGATTCATAGGGTCGCAAAGAGTCAGACACGACTGAGCGGCTGAACTTACTGAACTGAACTAGTGACTTATGGACAGTCTCATTTTTATAAAGCTATTTATGAGAAATAGGAACTGTGTGATGGCAAGGTATAACAGGAAGTGAAAGTGAAAGTTTCTCAGTCATGTCTGACTCTTCGTGACCCCATGGACCATATAGTCCATGGAATTCTCCAGGCCAGAATACTGGAGTGGGTAGCCGTTCACTTCTCCAGGGGATCTTCCCAGCCCAGGACTTGAACCCAGGTCTCCCACATTGCAGGTGGATTCTTTGCCAGCTGAACCACAAGGGAAGCCCAAGAATACTGGAGTGGGCAGCCTATCCCTTATTCGGCAGACCTTCCTGACCCAGGAATCGAACTGGGGTCTCCTGCATTTCAGGAAGATTCTTTACCAACTGAGCTATGAGGGAATCCCAGGTATAACAGAGAAATATCACAAATACTCACACTGAGGAACAAAATCTTACTGCCTGTGATGTTGTTGTCATTGTTGTTTAGTCTCTACATCATGTCCAACCCCATGGAATGTGACTGACTGGTGATATTGGTTATCACTAATGATGCTGTCTAGGACTTGACATTCATCTTACATTCATGCCAGGTAATGTTTCCCTCATCAACTCTCT
The DNA here is from genome assembly GCF_023699985.2 of Odocoileus virginianus. NCBI lineage: Eukaryota > Metazoa > Chordata > Mammalia > Artiodactyla > Cervidae > Odocoileus > Odocoileus virginianus. The sequence goes on from NC_069697.1 coordinate 39,138,743, forward strand.
TTTCCTTAATATTGATGTTACTCAGACTTCATTGTCTTAACCCATTGCTTTTTGGCCTTCACATAATGTCCATCACGTTACTTGATTCAGTCTGATGTCTTTATCTTTTACCTGCATGCTTTCGCCTTCAGCTTTAGCCTCTTGCTTGTGATTCAGTCATAGAAGTCTAAATATAGGCTGTACGGCTGGCACTTGACAGGACCCATTATCTCTGCTCTCTCTACTCTTATTTTCCTGGTGGGTGCTCTGATCCTCTCCAGGAACACAGAAGTCATTTTTGACTCATCTCTCTCCTATATATTTGTCCTTCAATCCTTCATCAGGTGATACCAATTATATCTTCAGATGTTTCTAGAATGTACACCCCTTCTGTTCCACTGTATACCTACTTCCACTAACCAGGTAGAGGCTCTTATCATCTCTTCCTATACAATTTCAGCGGCTCCTGTTTTCTTTTACTCCAGTCGTGCTCCAACTCCTTAATCAATCCCTCTCACAACCGAAGTGATGTCCTTACAGTGTACACCTTAGCACATCACTCCAGCCCTCAAGACATTTACAAACTCTCCGTTGACTGTGGGGTGAAGTTTAAGTCCATTAGTACTACATGCTCAGTTGCTTGGTCATATTCAGCTCTTTGTGACCCCCACGGACTGTAACCTGCCAGGCAATTCCATGGACTGTAGCCCACCAGGCTCCTCTGTCCATGGGATTTTCCAGGCAAGAACAGTGGAGTGAGTTGCCATTTCCTCCTCCAGAGGATCTTCCTGACCCAGAGATTGAATCCAAGCCTTTTGTGTCTCCTGCACAGGCAGGCGGATTCTTTACCGCGGCACCATCTGGTTAGAGGGGCATGTAAATAATTTTATGTCTTGATACAATCTTCCTCTACATGCAGTTTCTTTTCACTTTTAAGCTCATATTTCAGACTCTAATTAAGAAACTTTATATTCCTTTAACATTTTGTGTGCTCATTTGCTTTGATCCATTTAAGAAGGAGGTCCATCTTTCTTTTCTTGGCTACTACTTACTCATCTTTCAAGGTCTTGTTTTCTTCTGGGAGTCATACATTAACCCAAGGTTGAAATAAGTGGTCTTCCATGCTCACAAAATATCAAGTATACATCTGTATTATCCTTAGTACTTATGACAATATTCTCCGTGTCGTCTTATCCTAATATAAGCTTCTTAGGAGCTACCTGCTTATTTTATTCTTTGGCTTCATTCTTCTAGCCAAGTGACTAGCATAGCTCCTGACAAGTGTTAAGAGCTCATTTTTTCCTGATGTGAACTGAGAAGTATTTTGAACATCATTATGGACACATGAATCAAGACTTAAATTCTGAGGCTTTGCACAATTATATGGCATTATCCAATTTTCAAAGTGTTTAGTGAATTTATTTCTGATATTTTTTTAGGGTAAGGATACAGGAGAAGGGTAAAGTATGGTTCTTAATCTGAAGGAACGTACTAGTGCGAACAGTGTACCAGGGGTATAAGATATTTTATAATCATTATTTAATTGCATATATTGCGTGTTTCACAAAATTCACATGTATACTTTATGAATTTGAATACATTACTATTATGTATAATGTATGCATTCAGAAGATAGGTATGATTGTTAACTGTATACCAGGCATTAGGACAGGCACTGAGAATTTTACAGCTATGAGACATGACCCTTACCCTCAAAGAATTTGCAGTCTAGTTTGGGGTTAAACTGAGGAGCGATCACAGATTCATAATGCAGTGTGATGAGTGCTTCATGTGTACCAGGAACATGCATGAGTAAAAGAGTGCATTTGCCCTTGATTTGAGGGGTTCACACAAGAACTAGTATAGTGAATGGTGTAGGCAGTTCAGGGGGGATCAAAAAGAATTAAGGAAGGAAGGGGTGAGTGTACGTTGAGAAGTGGGTAAAGATTTCATGCGTGATGTGGAAACTGAGTTGGACGTTAAGGGATTGGTTAGATGGTGACTATGATCTGACTCATCAGACACCATTAAAATTACTCAGTATAGATAGGATATAAGTGTAATCAAATTGTGATATATATTTTTCTTTCCTCTCTTATTTTGAGAAGGGAAAAGCTCAAATAATTTCTTGTATGCTATGCTTATCATTTGGTTATTTCCTTTCACTTACAGTCAAGTTTCATAAATGAAATTCAACTATGAAAATCATGCATGATATTTAAAGAATAGTTGGAACAATATTTCAAAGTTCATCATGGGGAAATACTGTAACCTGCCTCTGGCAAATTTTGTGCAGCAATCCATCTTATATATGAGAATTTCAGGAAGAGATTATCTTTATGATCCTTTGATAATAGGTGGGATAGGATGGGGAAATAAAGAAAATGCCCAACACATCAGCGATGGAACACCAGCGCCTACTTGTATGTCTATTTCTTGGTTAGACTTTTCCTGGGTTGTGCTTCTTCAGAACTTTGTAAAACATCACATCAGCAAATCTCAAAGAATCACAGGGCATGAGTTCATTTTCCATCTGATCAGTAACAATAGCATTTTAATCATGAAACTTACAAAGCATTGAGGATCTCCAGTTTCAAGAATTTCAAAAATCAGTCCTTAAAGCATTAATCCAAATATAAAAATGCTAAATGGTCCTTTTACTCATTTAACAAGTTTTTTAACCAAAACTCAGGATAAAACTTTCCTCAGAAAGCTTCCTCAAGTAATGTGTAATGTAACACCCAGCAAATGCCTACTTGTGAAGTGTTCCCAAATGACCAGTAGATTATTGCTTTACTCACTGAAGATCACAGTGGCTAAAAATGGTCAGGTGCATTAACCTCAAGGCCAGGCTCATGCTACTCTTTTTTCTTCCAGCTTTATTGAGATATAATTGACCTACAGCACAGTGTAATTTTAAGGTATATAGCATAATTACTAGACTTACATACATCATGAAATGATTATCACAATAAGTTGTTAAACATCCAACATCTCATATAGACACAAAAATTAAAAGAATAGAAAAAATTTCCTTATGATTAAAAACTCTTAGGATTTACTCTCTTAACACTTTCTTATATTAACACATAGCAGTATTAATCATATTGTACATTACCTCACTAGTACTTATTTATTTTATAACTGAAGGTTTGTACCATTTACCTGCCTTCATGCAATTCCCCCTCCTCCCTACTTCCCACAGGTGGAAACCACATATCAGATCTCATTTTTTGTCAGTTTGTTTATTTGTTTATGAAGTCCACTTGAACTACATCCCTATGTTAGCTTATGTTACACAACATACTGGTTCAATATTTCTATACATTTCAAAGTGATCACCATGATAAGTCTAATTACCACCTGTCAACATATAAAGATATTATATTAAATACATGTAACTACTGACTATAATCCCCACACTGTACATTTCATATATGTGACTCTTTATTTAACAACCAGAAGTTTGTATCTCTTTATCTGCCTTCTCTATTTCTTTTCTTCTCTTACTCTCTGCCCTTCTGATAAATACCTGTTTGTTCTCTGCATCTATAATTCTATTTCTGTTTTGTTATGTTTCTTCATTTTTTTGTTTTTAGATTCCACACATAAATGAAATTATGCACTTTTATTTTTCTCTGTCTGACTTATTTTACTTAGCCTAACAAGTCCATCCATGTTTTATCACAAATGACAAGATTTCATTCTTTTCCATGGCTGAATAATGTTCCATTATACATACCACACCTTTATCCATTCATCTCCTGATAGCTACTTAGATTGCTTCCATATCTTGGCTATTGTGAATGATGCTGCAGTGAACTCTGGGATGCATATATCTTTTTGGATTAGTGTTTTTGTTTTCTTTGTATAAATATCCAGGAATGGGATTGTTAAATCATATGGTACTGCTATTTTCTAACTTTTTGAGGAATCGCCATATGTTTTACATAACAGTGGTACCAAATTTGCATTTCTACCAACAGTTCATTAAGGCTCTCTTTCTTTTCTCCATACTTTCACCAACACTTTTTATTTGCTGTCTTCTTGATAATGGCCATTCTTACAGATGTGAGGTGATGTCTCACTGTGGTTTTGATTTGTGTATCTCTGATGATTAATGATGTTGAAAATCTTTTCATGTGCTTGTTGGCCATCTGTATGTCTTCTTTGGAATAATGTCTATTCAGGTCCTCTGCCCAAATTTTTAAATCCAATTTTTATTTATTTTGAGTTGTATGAATTCTTTGTATATTTTGGACATTAACTCCTTATTGGATATACTTTTTATGTAAGGTGATTACTCTGCTTTGAAAGGTTCTTCTCTTCTGAGAACAGAGTGACATTTTATTGATCCATGTCTTCTTGCTTATTTGGTCTCCCATTAACAAGAAACACACATATTTATGAAATAGCTGACAAAGGCAAATGATGTGTTTGTGGTGATAGAACAGACAGAAACAAGCTGGCAAGCACATATGGTGAGTAGGGCATCAGAAAATCAAGTCCTGATTCACCAAGAGCGAAATCAGCATTTTGGTACATTTTATAGACATAGAATTTCACTCTTTTTAATAAAACAAGAATGGTAAAATTATGGAAGAAATACACTTTAGTATTGAGCATTTCCATCCCCCAAATAAACATTCCCAGTTATTTGCTTTAGATTTTGAACAGGTCTTTGGCCTCTTTCAGACAAGCACACAAAACTATGATTGCGTGTGTGCTAAGTCGCTTCAGTCATGTCTGACTCTTTGCAACCCTATGCGCTGTAGCCCACCAGGCTCCCCTGTCCATGGGCTTCTCCAGGCAAGAATACTGGAGTGGGTTGCCACACCCTTCTCCCAGGAATCTTCCCTTCCCAGAGATCAAATCCATGAGGAGCCTTCTGCAGTGGCAGAAGACACTAGCGTCACCTAGGAAGCCCACTATGATTGCAGTTACAACTAATTTTTAGAAGCCATTTAAGGCCTACTACTTAAGCAGAAGGTAATGATTAACTGAATTCACTTTTATATGCTTGCTCAGTGTATTTAGAGTTGTTGAGGACAATTCAAGAAGAGAAACAGTTCCTGCTTCAGCTACCTAATACTGAGTGAACTGTGCTTGATTTCATGCTAGTGCTTATATAACAATGCACTGCTGATGATATGAACTAGTGGTAAACCATGGTGATTGCACTGAGCTGTACCTTATATGTTGCAGTTTTGTAAAACAGCATTTGGATAGAGGTAAAGATTTTTGTTTTAGAAGTTATAATCACAAACATCATCATTATTATATTTTCTACCAGGTTACAATGCCTATTATGACAAATATGCATGTATATATATTTATATATATATATATATGTATAGTGCTTCTGCTTTATAAGATATCTTTAAGATATCTGCTTTATAAGGTAGAAGACAAAGATCATGTTCTCATTCTGACAGAATGATTGATTAAACTAACTTCTTCCTAACCCTTCTGTTAGAAAATGCCTGGAAGTGATGAAAAAACTGTGACAAATAAATTTAAAGTACTGCCAAATTTAAAATAAAGAAAGAACTATCCCCAAAGAACAAAACTCAATGGGGAAATGGAAGTCAAGGTACTAAACACAACTTGACATTGGGAGAGAAGTTTGGAGTGATGGTGGATATGGTGGTACGGAGTCGGAGGAAGATTAGGAGAGTTATTATATTCTGCAGCTGGGCTTTAATTTCCAATATAGACAAATAATAAACCTTGAGTAAGACAATGAGTTGAAAAGTGAGAGATTTCTACACTTATTTAGAACCACTGAAGGACTGTCATAAATAAACAATGTAAAGATTCTGAGTTATGCTTCTGGTTTGATCCAGGTGTTACTGGACCACTGCTCTCACAGATACTATTAACAGTGAAAAAAGATGCAAAGGAAGATGAACTTACAGCACTGAAGAGAAGATAAAACCAGGTATATTGTGAAGGAGAGGTGACGTTTTGAAGAGAATGGCATAGACAGCATAAACTACTCATTTTTGTGGCAGTTAGCAAAGAGGGCATCATGAACTCCATTAAGAAACATGCAGTTCTTTTGGAACAAAGAACTAGTGAGTGGAGTTTGCTGCTATAAAATTACAGTATAAAAACAGATACAATCTAAAGAGCTGAGAGAAAAAAAATATGAGCAGAACTTCAGGGAAAGTGAAAGTCGCTCAGTTGTACCCAACTCTTTGCAACCCCGTGTACTAAACAGTCCATGGAATTCTCCAGGCCAGAATAATGGAGTAGGTAGCCGTTCCCTTCTCCAGGGGATCTTCCCAATCCAGGGATCGAGCCCAGGTCTCTGGCATTGCAGGAAGATTCTTTATCAGCTGATTCTGTATCAGATGGATTCTCTATCAGGGAAATGTGGGCAAAATCAAAAGTACTAATATTTGTATAATTGGAATCACAGAAAGAGAGAAAATGGCTGCAGAAAATGTGTGTTAAGAAATAAAAGCTAGATTTTCCCCAAATGTGGGCAAAATTATAAATTTATGGATTCAAGAAGCTCACTATCTCCAAATATTATAAACTAAAACAAAAGAAAAAACCTTTGCCAAGACACATCACTGCTGAAATTCAAAAGCAAAGAAAATAATCTTGAAAGCAAGGGAAAAAAACCCACATTAGTTAGAAGATTAACCATGTGCAGTTTTTTGTACACCAATGAAACATCAGTAAAGCAGGATAAATGGTATGTATCTGGGTAAATATAAAGGACTATATTTTTTTAAGATCTTTAAAACATGTATTACTGTTAAAAGCAAAAATTATCATGTTTATAATGGGTTTCAATGTATATAAGAGTAATATATATGAGAATTAGAAGGGCAGGTCCAAGGAACCTATATGGATATAAGTCTTCTTCTTTATTTAAAACAGCAGCAGAATAATTAAGTAGGTTGTGAATGGAAGGTATGTGCATTTTACTACTTAGAGCAACTATTGAAGAAATGATACAAAGAGAGTTAGCCAAAAGGCCAATGCTGTTGTTGAGTTGCTAAGTCATGTCCAACTCTTTGTGACCCTATGGACTGTAGTCTGCCAGCCTCCTCTGCCCATTCGATTTCCCAGATAAGAATACTGGAGTGGGTTGCCATTTCCTTCTCCAGGGGATCTTCTTGACCCATGGATTAAACCCATGTCTCCTGCATTGTAGATTCTTTAACACTGAGCCACCAGGAAAATTCTAAAAGGCCAATAGGTAAATTTAAAAAGGAATTAAAATTTTTTTTAATAGTTTAAATTTTTAAAAATTTAAATAGAATATTAAAAATAGTTCAGTAATCCAGAAGGAAGAAGGGAAAGAGGCTTAGAGAAACATTAAAAGAGGGGACAAACAAAAAATGAATAATAAAATTGTAGTGCTAACTGCCAAGAAAAGATGTTTTAAAAATGAGATATTATTTAATATGTATTGATTTGGTTTGGAAAGTATGACACTTATGTGTGGGTATAGCAAAATTGTGGCTATTGCAAAATTGATTCTCATAAATTGCTGTTGTGAATGCAAATTACTATCAACACTACATAGTGATAGCCTATACGTGAGCAATTTAACTTTTATGTGTGTGTCTTAGAGAAACTATGGTAAACATGCTTGAAAAACATGTGCAAAGATTTATTGAAACATTTTTTAAAACTAATTTTTAATAGAGGGAAAAATGCAAACAATTTAGCTTTATAGAATTTAATTCTGACAAAATATTCAATATAATTCTGACAGAGTATAGTTCTGACAAAATGTGATCCACTGGAGAAGGTAATGGCAAACCACTTCAGTATTCTTGCCTCAAGAACTCCATGAGCAGTATAGAATATAATGCCAGTTAGTTAACATTAAAATTTTAAAAATGCTGCATATAGTTTATGGATACTACAGTACGTTTAAAGCTCTGACTAGGAACTACAAAATCACGAGCATCATCTCATTTGTGCAGGAAGGTAATAAGCATGAGAAGGTAGCTATACTGTTAAGATTTTTAAAAGAAACCAGAAGCAAAAATAATATTTTTTAAAAGAAAGGAAATACAAAATTACTTATAGCTCCTATTTATACAATTCACTTTACAGGCCTTTTTACCCCATAGTGCTTTTTGTGATGATAATTTCAGTGTCAGCTGATTGAGTTATCCAGGGATAATGAAAAAAGGAACAAATACTGCTCAATCATCTCCTGCTTTATTCATCATTCTTAGGAAAGGCAGCAGTCTGATTGGATGTACACATTTCAATTCTTCCTAATTTGCTAGGGGTTGAGGTAGGACTCACAGTCTGTGATGTCCGATTCCTGACACCCGGTTTTGACACTTTATAATTTCCTTTTTTAGAATTTAGAATTTCCTGGGGCAGTGGCTTCACCAGTGCTAGAACTGCCATGGCTATGTTAAAAGTATTATAACTTTCAATCTCCTGTACATGTTTCCAAGTATTTTACAGGTTAAGCGAGTATCATTTCTTACTGTCTAAAGCAGCTCACAATAATTGAGGAAGAACTCTAAAAACTGAGAAGTCAAAAACGAAACGTCATAGTGCAATGCTATGCAACAATTAAAAATAATGACATGGTAATATGCTCCCAGAATACTATTAGGGAAAAAACAGTGTCCAAATCCATAGTTTGATGCTACTAAGGTAGAAATTTTGTTAAAGTTAGTAATAATTATAAACACATGGATGCATAAACTCATATTTCCCCAGGGTGGGAGTGGAAGGGAAGTCTTTGTACCAAAATGTTACCTCTGTTTATCACTACTTAATGGAATCCATGACTACACATTTTTCTTTCTTTCTGTATTGTCTATTGTTCCATGGATGCTTTTACTTTCATAATTTAGAATGTTCAACTCTTAAGACAATTAATTTAAACTTGATTTAAATTTAAATAAACTTCAAAATTTGGCAGTTTCAGAAATTTGGTAAATTTCAGAAATATGGCATCTGTTTTTGCCCACTTCCTACAAATAGTGTGTTAAAGTTACAGTGCTATCTAATTATAGCTAATTCAAAGATAAATTTAGTTTTATTTCCATATTTGTTTCTGAGGGCTTCCCAGGTGGCACCAGCAGAAAAGAATCCACCTGCGAATACAAGAGACAGAGGAGATGCAAGTTCAAACCCTGGGTCAGGAAGATCCTCTGGAGGAGGAAAGGGCACCCCATCCCAGTATTTTTGCTTGGAGAATCCCATTGACAGAGGAGACCGGCAGGGTACAGTCACGGGGTCTCAAAGAGTCGGACACAACTGAGCGCCTGATCACAGCACATCTGTTACTGAATTTGGTTTTGAAAGGAGTATACTTTTCAATCTTTGTGATTATCAATTTAGAACAGATCAAATATAAAATTTGGTTTAAATTCTGCAGTCAAAATCTAAGATAGAGTATTTACTTTCTTTTCTAAAGCAGAGTATTTCTAAGATCAGAGGATCCAGATGACTTCTTTCAAGAGAGTTTATTTATATATTTCTCCTTTTGTATTGACCACGAAGTAGTATTTGGATGAGCCCTTGTCATATGGACTTGAATGAAAAAAGTATTTTATTAAAATGTAAAGTGAGGTTACCTTCTATTCTATCCCCAAACAACAAAAAATCAAAATTAAGCTACTCTAAGAAACAGAACATTTGCAAAATCTTTATTCTCCAGCATTTGGATAGTATTTAGCTCAAGTATTTTGATACCATTTGCCAAGGAAGAAGCTGAGAACACAAAAATGCTTGCTAGGATATTTTTCTCTTTCTTTTTCTGCTTAGATTTCTCATCCATAATACATTGGATTGATTCTTTTGTTGGTAGTTTAATATAAGGGTAGTCCACAAATTTTTTTCTCTAAGTCAGTCTCTTAGGATAAATAAAGTATCAACATATGCACCCACATTTCTAATTAATAAGATGCTTATTTTACACTAATAGCATGAAATAAAGAGTGGAATTTCATATGATTACGTCCATTGGGTAGTTGCAGTCTCTTGAGTTTTTGTTATTTGAAGAGTTGTATTACTGTAATTTGAAATCAATGCAACTAGAATTAATTTAAAAATTTTTATGGAGAAATTTTCATTTAGTTTAATTTTGCATTTTTCTTACTGTATTTCTCTTTACATACATAGTACATTTATAGGCATGCTGGAAAATTTTTTTGACACAGTGTGGTTTTCCAGGTTGGTTAAGATATCTATGGAATTACAAGAGCCTTTCACTGGTCCCTCCTCCTGGAAAGTTCTTTAACCAGGTATCTGTTTGGATAACACTTTCACCAACTTCAAGTCTCTAATCTTTGCTCAGTTTCACCTTGTGGCTTATCTTGAATATCCTATTAATTTGGTAAACTCGTTTTACTCATTTTGACCCCACCCTCACTCTCCTAATTTCCCATACTTCAATCTACATTTTCCTTTCCCTGAAGCACTAATCAACTTTCACCATATTATATAATTTACTTCTTTCTTATATTTACTGTTAAATGTGTAATTCTTCCTCCTAGAATGCAAGCATCTTGAGGGCAGGAATCTTTGTCTTTGGGGCTTAATAATACATCCTAAGAACCAAAAACACCTGCTGGATCATCACAGGTTCTCAATGTGTGTTTTCTTTAAATTATTTGAAGTCAAATGAGGTATCAGTGAAATATCAGCAGGTTATTTCACTGTTTGGGAAATGAATGTGATGTAGCCTATCCCATTGTAAGTTGACTTCGAATACTGTTTCCTAATGGATTCACTGAGCAGTGATGCCAGTGTTGTCCTGGCACATTTGGATTCTGTTGAAGAAGTCAAATCATGGCCATGGACAGGTGACTGACTGCTTGGTTGTTTGAGGACGCTAATAGTCATATTAGAGTCATTTTTACTAAGCTTTCCTCTAATTCTCCCCTCCATGTGAGGAGGTGTAGGTTTTTTACAAAGGAATGTTTTAATCTAAAAATGCTTCTCAACACTAAATCTTAGACTGATGAATTACCATCTCTTCTGTAAGCATACAGCTGCAAGAATGAGGGGACTAAGGAACAATAGACAGAGAGAACCGTGGCTTTTCATTTCTAAGAGGGAGCAATCAATGAGAAAGACATGGAGGCCCATCTTTGGGAGATACTCTTTCATATCATCTTACGGTTATGGGAGAAAATGATTAACAGGAATGGAGTCAGATTAAATGATCTAACCAAGCCATAGCTACATTCCTTGAATCTTCTTAGTGTCTTGGGCTTTTGGGCGAATGAATTGTTCCAAAATGGCCTCATTCAAGGAAATCTTAAAGAATGATCAAACAATGTAGAAAATGTATTTGACTGGCCCCAAGTACCTGGTCTAAGCTGACACTGAGGGTTCTCACAGCCATGTGCTGCTCGGTATGATGGATGGGGTAAGTGCATCCTGATTAGTGTCTAGGGATGGACAGAGAGTTAATGCAGAGAGTCAGCAGTTTATAAATCTATTACTGACATCTTGGCTGAATCTGACCTTTGCAGTGCCAGAGTAGATGACAGCACAATACACTGGTACCAACGGCTAGCTCCCAGGAAAGCTTATACTTCATCTTGAATCAAATTTTAATGATGAACCAATAGCAGAATCTATCGATACTTACAGCATTTCTACTGTGATATTTTGTATTATACTGGAGTGAGTAGCCATTCCCTCCTCCAGGGGAATCTTCCCAACCCAGGGATCAAACTCAGGTCTCCCCATTGCAGGCAGATTCTTTACCAGCTGAGCCTCAAGGGTAGCCTAAATTATACTAAGACAGCTAAAGAAGACTATATATCTTATTTTGGGTCTCTAGTTTTTTCTTAGAATACATATTGCTGTCTTTATGTAATTGTATATGTGTGTGTATGTGTATCAAACACTTGAAATAGCTAAAACTCAAAAAAACTGGAGCTCTGTTAAGTTGTAAAATTTAATTGTCATTAATCCTCTTGATAAAGTCTGTTTCTTGAGATGTTCCCAACTCAGGGATCAAACCCAAGTCCCTGTATTACAAGCGGATTCTTTACCATCTGAGCCACCAGGGAAACCCCTTGAAAACACTACATTTTCCATTTAAGTCTTGAAGTTAATTCTTTCCATTAATCAGGGAATCAGTACAACAGAGTTGTTAAAGGCTGGTACTAGGGTCACCAGTCCTGAATTTTAATCCCAGCTTTAATATCACTTACTAGCTGGATGACCATGGGCAAATGACTAGTCTTATTGAGTTTTAGTTTCTTCTTTCCTCAAAAAGGAGAATAACACCTCCCAGAGCTCTTGTGAGAGTGTGAAAATATATATTTTGTAAATTTTAGTCATTTAGTCTTCATTCCTGGTGCCCTTTCTATCTCACTATTTTCTTCACTGTGTGCTTACACAGAAGGGTAGATTGTTCTGCTTTTTCATAGTTGGAAAACTATTTCTAAAAATTAATGGTGAAGCCACTCATCTGAATGTACCTTTGCCCCAAAATTTCTACTTTCTTCTCTCTGAGCCGTTCTACTCTGAATATAGATTAATTCACCTCCAGTCCTTTAATTTGTAGAAATAAATTATTACTCTTCTTTTCCCCTCTCATCTATAGATATCTCTCAGGCAAAGGAAACACACTTTGTGACTGACAAAATTACTATATAGCATGGGGCAGGGTAAACACATTACAGATCTCAATAACGTGTTGGTCATTGTCGCTTGTTGCTCCTGTGCACGTTCAGAAGTTTCTTGAATTCATTTCACTCTTTCATGTCTCTTTTCCCAGCTCACACAATCCCACAACCTCTCCACATAGAACAGTTAGAACTTATTTATCCAGTGAGACTCGGCTCATTTATTGTTTTCCACTAATAGTCTCTTGCCTGCTACACATCCCTGCCTCCACTTCCACCCTCCAAGGAGAGATAATCTCTCTCCTGCTCTACTGTACTGCAAGCATACTTCTTACAAGATCTTCTAAGCATGATGGTATGTGTTGTCTGTCTTTGTTCACTAGATGCTAGACCTTAGAGTCCGCTGCCACAGCATTGCCTCATCCTTTTGGAGACAATCTCCAATGGGTGTTTCTCGCTACAGAGCTTTACTGCCAGGGCTAGAATCTGTCTTCCGCTCTGGCCCTGATCTAATTCTAATGAGTTAACTACAACTGTCACTATTTACACTGATTATATGTGAAGTAGTATATTGTAGTGGTTTGGTAACAAATTATCTGATTGCACATCCTAACTCTACCAATTTGTCTTTTGGTTGGTTACCTACCACTTGAGTTTGGGCAAGCTGCTTCTCTGATGTTTGTCTATGTGAGCCCAGTCGTGCCTGATTCTTTGCAACCCCATGGACTGTAGCCCGCCAGGCTCCTCTGTCCATGGAATTTCCCAGGCAAGAATACTGGAGTGGGTTGCCATTTCCTACTGCAGGGGATCTTCCCAACCCAGGGGTCAAACCCATGTCTCCTGCATTGACAGGTGGGTTCTTTACCACTGAGCCACCAGTGAAGCCCTACCATCTCTTAATTGAGATGATGATAATACCTCCTTGTAGGGGTATTGTAAGGTTTAAGTGGGAAATCCATATGCTTAGAATGCAGCCTGGCACATAGAAACACTAATCAAGGTTAATGCTCATATTTAAATAATAATCATAATCTAAATAATTTAAAGAAGAAACTTTTACAGTCAGTAGATCCAATTTCTTTAAAGTGTCCTAAGGAAAGGCGGCTGGTATGAATAGTTTTCATCCATTTATAGACATGTTAATGTGGAGGCTCACAGTGGTTATATTCAGTTTGAGGGCATGTTCTGAAAGGCTTCTTTCCTGTATAAGTTCTTCCTGACTCTCACCTCATAGGAAACAGAGATGGTGCATTTTCTGGTGAAAAAATTTCATATGATAGTTATTTTCTGTTTCTCTTTCCAAATGTAAATGATTTCCTTTAGGACACAGCTCTGCAATCCAGTATTATTAATAATTTGCCTGGCTCTTGCATAGTAATTTCCAAACTTCTTTAAATTGAAGCTAATTTTCTGAAATGGTGTAGTTTACTAACAGAGGCTCTTCTCTAAAATACCAAATTGCCTTCACTGATGTTAGATCACCGAGTCAAGGGAAAGTGGCATCTGTGAACTCACAGAGACTCTGTCTCAAACAATTAAGGGGTTGACTTTTCATTGATCGGCTGATTCACTTATTATACTCTGACTTCACATGTCACGCATGGGATCAAATCTCTTGAGAGTATATTAGGTCAACTCACCAAGGAATATGAAATTTTTTCTCCTTTATCTTTTTCAAGTAAATTAATAATTACTGTCTAGTCACCAAAATTACATCTCACTTGAGGTTATTTTTACTGTACTGAACTATTCTAGTAGTATATCTTGAATTAGAAACTGGAAATTTTGCTGTGAAGGGAATTTTCATGCACAGTTTAATAATTCAGCTACCTCAACCCCTGGGCAAAATAAATAGCTAGCTGAATGCTTGTTGGCAAAGTCACAGCAAATTATATTATTTGAAACTCTAAATATCCCCCCCTCAAATAAATGTTGGAATTATCTGTGGGAAAGCAAGGGATTCAGGGCATTACAGTAACATTGCTTCTTTACCGTATGTGCATTGTCTTCTTGGAGATCTATGGAGTTTGGTAATTGTTTTTATTAGGAATAATAGAAGTACACCCATTGCACTTGGGCTGCAATTACTCCCCCTGACTCTCAGCCCTGCAGCAATTCTAGGACCTGATATTAGTTGAGAAGAGTTTCTCCTCTGATTTTTAAACATAGATAAATAAGTTATCTCAAATATCTAGTAAGAATTCCGAAGAGTTGGAACAACTGTCACTATTGAATTTTATCAACTAGTTGCTTTTAATTAATTTATTTTTGAGCGTTTATTTTGTGTGAGGCACTGTTAGAGTCAGTTGGCATACATTAGTGAATACAATTGTCAAAGATAACTGCCTTTGAAGAGGTTGGATTCCGTTGTGGGAAGGGGGTGGGGTTAAGGAAAGAGATAATGAATGATAGATGCCATTAGCAATTCTTATGGTATGTTAGAAACCGATACAGGCTATGGGGAAGGAGACTGGGGAAAAGTGAATCCGGAGTAAGGAAAGAGGTTGCAGCCTAGAGAGGTTCGGGGTGAAACAGTTGTGCCACAGAAATGGTACGTAACACACCCATGTGGGGAAGTGGTGGAGTGGGGAGAGTAAAGCCTCATAGAGCTCAATTTTCAGCACAGAAGTCCTGACAAGGTATCTAAAATACAGTTCATTCTCCGCCTTTTTGCAACTAGTGGAGTGCAGTTCCTGGCCTTGTCTCTCAGCGCTAGAGATGAAATAAATTATAAAGGAAATGATACTGCCCAGGCTCAGATCCTGTGACATCCTGTCTAATTGAAACTCTTGTGGGTAGCATGTTTCCCATTAGTTGTCCCAGTTCACAGGGGATGGAGGAAGAAAGCATTGAAGAGATAGGCAGTTCAATTCAACAAGCACTTATTCATATCTCTTATTTACCCAGAATGACTTTATTCAATTTCAGTGATACAAAGATGCAGACGTTCTTAAGGCCCCTCAGCTGCCTTGTAAGATGAACCAAAGATGAATGAATATAAATGAAAAATATGTGATGTTGCTAAGCAAAGGTTGTGTATACATTCACATGTAGAAGAGATATACTGTAATCTGGAGTTAGCCCAGGGCTTTCTGGAAAAATGAGATCGAGGTTAGATCTTTGCAAGCTTGAGTGTGGCAGTGAAGCAAGCGGGAATAATTCGGGAAGGGCCACAGTATCCCACCAAGACACAGAGGTAGAAAAGTCAGAGCTCCTGGGTTAATTAAGGGAGACAAATCTGGCCACGGGATTTCATGACCAGGAGTAATGAGCCCCTGGACTAACAGAAGGATTTCCACACTCAGTGTCCCGGATGAGGGGGATCAACACCTATATTAGACAGAGTGCTACAGCCTTCCTAGGGACTGGAACTTGGACAGGAGGAGCCCAGTTACAGGGGCGATTCCATTACATTTTACCTTAGTAAAATGGAGACAAAGGAGAATTGTCTCCAAAAAACAAAAAGATGTCTTCTTCCCTTCTGTTACATGGATATATCCTACTAGTCTCTAAGTATGGCCTGACTTAGGTCACTACGGTCATAGGCTTTGAGCTTGAGTCTGGAGAAAGTTTAAAAACAGGGACCCCGCTGAAGACACTGGAGAGCGGGGGTCGTGTTAGAAAGCAGGCACCCCCAGGATGAGTGTTCATTGCTTATACTCAGCAGGCTGCCCATGACCTCTCCCCCGGCAAGCCTGCTTAACGGAAGACACCTGTACTCTGTTCCTATGGGCAGACTGGAGAGGTTGGCCGAGAGAACGTCAGCTCCCATCTACGAGTTCTGTCCACGTGTAAACCAAGATTTGGGGAAGGGACAGGGTGAGTTGGGGGAGTGACACTTTCTTAGGCCGCCTCCTCTGGTTCCTCAGGTCGGGCCCTCATCTGGTCCCACTCCCAGGTTTTGGACAGATACTGGATCCCTGATGACAGCCTCCACATGCTTCCCGCACACCCCCGCCGCGCCGTGGAGCCGGCTCCCCCCGCAGCCGCCGCTAAGACCCGGAGGAGTGGAATTCCACTTTGAAACTCCGTGCGTGCGGCGCGAGGGCCAGCCCCGGGCATGCTCAGTGGCCGCGGCGCGGTGGGGCTGCTGCTCGCACGGCTCCGGCCGCGGGCTCCAGGGCTGGCTCCCCCCACCTCCGCCTCCCCCCCACGTCCCCCCCGCGGCTGCGGAGCTTCCAGAAGGCCGAGCGGCGGCGGCTCCCCGCGATCTCGGCCCCCGCCCAGCGCCGCCCGGCTTGCCGCCGCCTCCCACCCCTCTCTCTCCCCGCCTCTCTTAAGGTGGCGAAGCTGGGGCTCGCTTCTGTTCGCGCCACACACCGCTCTGCCAGCCCCAGCCCGGGACCTGCGAACGCCTCCCGGAGACCAGAGGATCTCGGCGGGGGCTCTTTCCAACACCACTTTGCCTGAAGTGGGGTCGCGGCGGAGTTGCTCCGCCGCCGCTCAATGCAAAGCGCTATGCGGAGCGCGGTCGGCTTCCCTGCGCTGTGCCTGCTTCTTAGTCTTCACGCTGCAGGTAAGGGGCTGCCCGGCAGAGCAGTGGATGTGCTGGGAGACTGCACATGCTCCAGGACTCTAGGGAAAGCTGGCTTCGCGAGGAAACCCTTAGAAAGGCAAAGCAGGACAGTGCCGACCCGGTAGGGGCGAGGGAGTCCTGCACCTGTTGGAAGACTGAGGCCGAAAACTTAAGCTAAAATCAGCCCTTGATTTTTCCTGACCTCGCATGAACATTTTCAATGCGAATACAGGTTTGCTTCCTCCACCCCTCCCCTCCATCTAGACTCCCAGGTTTTGTTTCTAAGCTCCGCACTTGACTGCCCGTTTTCCAGGAGGCAGACAAGACTCCCTACTGGATGTAATATTTTCTACTGCAGCGACTACTTCCGTAAGGTCTCTCGGTTTAGCGAGAGCTCACAGGGATCCATGGGCTGTATCCTGATAGACCACATCTCTGCCCCAAAGATCGAAATACACGGTTCCCATTAACGATGCCGCTCCAGGCTCCTTTGGCCCCAGCTCTTGTCAGTCGAATTTTCTAAACCAATAAGACGGACGAAAGCTTTAAAATAGGACCCTCTCGTCTCTTTCAGCATCATGGTCAGGTTCCGAGGGCACCAGACAGAAAACCAATCACAGTTTCAAAGCTGACAACCGCATGGTAGGCACTGTCCCCTGGGACGGGTTTGATGAGGTATAGAAAGGAATGACAGTGAGACTGGTTCCCAAATATAAATATAGTTGATATCAGAACCAGTATCAGGTTTCGTTTGGAAGCAAACCTTAAGAAGTACCTGGGGAATTTTACATAAAATGTCGCTTTAGACCCTGCTTTTTTGATACATGCAGCCTCGATCTGATGCAGGGACTTGCTGGACTGAATCCTTTATCATTTTCACACACACATGAACCAAAATAAAATATGGCAGAGAGATTTTAGGAGCCCTACTGCGACAGCAGTTGTCCATGCAGTATCCCTATAGCAATCAAAGACCAGGTATTTTCCCCGAGTTTGCCTGTCATCCAATCACACGTATTCATTCATTTTTCCAAGCAATATTTTATTGAGTATATACTACAGTCCACAGATAGTGCATAAAGATAATGGATGCAAAATTGCAATTTGGGGGTATCTTTTAAAAAGAGTGTGGGTGAGCCCTTTTCTGTGTAGGCAGTAGTGAGAGTGAAAGATGGTACTTTCTTATTTCTAGCTAATGCTATTTTAATGTATGGTGAATCTCTTGAACAAGTAATGTATAGGAACATTCAGGCTATAATTAAGTACCCATGTTAATTGTTATAACTATGATGTTATATTGTGGAATTTTCAGTAGTTCTTTGGCACTTTGAAAACTAGGATGTAGCTGTGACATGGTCATTAAATTATTTGCAAACAGCTGTAGTAAATCCTTTTATTACCGCATACAATTCTTTAAGGTTGAAATATGAGATGAAAACATACACATTGGGTTGAATTTTATCTACATTATTGTTTTATTATAGCCCTGAGACAAATAGCTATTACCAAAAAAATCCTCAGTTCCTATCAAGTTTAGGAATGATTTGAACTGATCTATGAAAAATATTAGTGTTGTTATTTTTAAAACTAATGTATAAGATTTATAAAGATAACATTTAATGTATCTTGAGTAATTATAGCTTAAAAGCTATAAATAACCTTAAAACTAAGCAGTTAGAAAACATTTATAAATTTGTTGTAGATGAACATTTAGGATAAGGAAATAGAGGACTTTTGTTCATCAAAAGAGAAACCTAGAAGTCTGTAGACCTAGATTATACCTGGAGCTCTGCCAAAGGGTGTATTACCAAGACAAACCAATCCAACTCTACTTTGACTTCTTAATTTGAAAAAAAAAAAAGGAAGATGATTAATCAATTGAATTTAGTCACAAGGCATTGAAGGCTATCTCCAGATTTCAGTTGCAATATGCCATATAGAAATTAATTACATTCATATTTTTAATGTAGTGCTTTTGATAGGTGTTTTTTTCACAGCAGATTGCAAGTTTAATATTGTGGTTGTCTTGCCAGTTTCGTTTTGAATGCATTTTAATTTAAACAGCAATTTGTGGGTCACAAGCTGTCATCAGATTAAAATTCATCACAGTTATCTAAATAACATTGTTAGGACTTTTCATTAGAACTGAGATGAATCAGCTTTCTTGATCTCAGCTCCTGTAGATTTGGGTAATAAAAAAGTGAGTGAGTGGAAGGACAAAGATCAAGAAGTCAGTGATAGTCTCCACTTGTTGAATGTCTCATTTGGCTTCTCTTACAGAAGGCTCTCCTCTCAGGAGGAAAGTGGGCTTTATAAAGAAGGAGAATGAATTCTATGTAGTCAAGCCTCTTTGGCTGAAAAGCTAATTGATCCCTTTTGGTTGTGCCCAGGGTACCAGCCACTACTTTATGCTGGCAGAACTGATGATAGGTTAGATCTCTTTCAGGATGGGAGAAATTGGCTGCCAGGATGTGAGTGCTCTTTGTAGCTATACTAGAAACTGTTAACTTCCATAGTCATTCTCCTAATAGTAAAGTAGCAAAATGTTTTCACCTTGAGTGCCCTCTCCAACTGTTTGGTCATGATCGCCTGAGTCACTATGCAAAAAAAAAAAAAAAAATTCTGACCAACTCTGAGTTCTGATGACTTAACAAGGAAAAGTATTGCAATCTGTTTGCAGTGTCTATGGGAGCAAAAAGAGGAAGAGGGGTATAATGCTGTGTAATTAACATCTCTAGTAAGATAACTGTAATGAATTACTGAGCATGGGGTTTGTCAGAGAATCTGGACTCAACTCTATCCATGGCAGCTGATGTTCATAGACCTTCTTAACATAAAAAGTGATAGTTATTGTTCATCCAGCTGCTTACTATACAGGTGAGAAAACTAATTCAGTAAAAAGTAGATATTATTACTTTAAAGTGCTGGTTAACAGTATAGTCAGGGTAAAAACCCCGTGTTTCCAGACCTGTGATTGCATTCTACTATACTCTTTGGGAGGCCACCATTGAGATAATGGTGCCAGATTCTTTTTCCCTAATTGTCCTCATTCCTTACGCCTCTGTGAAGCAACATAACGTATCAACTTCACTAAAAAAGACCACTTCAGGAATATCCAAGAAGGCAACTGCAAGCTACCCAATGATATGGATGGTAAAATAATCACATGGAAAAGCCACAGATAGCTTATTTTCTTCAGTGTTTCTTCTCTTTCCTTGTCCAAGGAACTATGGGAGATGATATTTATTGATAATATTTTAGTTACAAAGGAGTAAATGTCTTGGGGTATCTTGAAGATTCTCACGGGAAAGCTTTCTTTTTCCTAGTGAATGTCTTGCTTAAAAAACACAAGTTGATTTCGATTCACTACTCTCTCTTCAAGCTCTGGAAATGGTTCTTTCAAACTTCTGTATGGTTCTTGCTTTTTTTTTCTGTATGGTTACCTGCTTTTCTGGATGGCACAGAGACTGCCTTCCAAATATATTCTGACAATGCTTTTTCATTCTCAGAGAAGTGCCTAGTCAGTTTCTCTAGTCTTTGAGAAGTAAGAGTTCCTGTGATGGAACTAAGAGGATCAGGGAAGTCACTGGCAGAAACACCATCCTCAAAAGAAAGGGTAGGAACTTCCCTGGTGGTCCAGTGGTTAGGAATCTGCCTTGCAATACAGTGGACATGGGTTCGATCCCTGGTTGGGGAACTGAGATTCCACATGCAGTGAAGCAAATAAGCCAGGCACCCCAACTACTGAAGCCTGTGCACTCTAGAGCTTCCGTGCTGCAGCTGAGACCCAATGCAGCCAAAATAAATAAATAAAATAGTTTTTAAAAAGAATAGAGAGGAAAATGACATTTTAAGATATCTTTTCTCAACGAAGAGTCCCTTAGAGTCCCAGAATCAGTTTTTCACTCGACATAGTTCTTACACTGGCCAGGGGTCTGCTCTGTTCTCTCCCACATTATTTCTCTGATATCTCTCTGCTTTCCTCTTCTTTGTCTCTCTCCAGCTACAGTGGTCTCCTCCCTAATCCAAGAAGACACCAAGTTCTTGCCCATCCCCCTGAAAAGTTTTATTTATTTCTTTGCCCGAACTATCCTTTCTCCATATTTCCATGGCTTAATCCCTCAATTTTCGGTCTTTGTTCAAAGATTACTTTCTCAGTGAAGCCCTCATTGACTATCCTAATTAATATTTCATCACCCCTCAAATCTTCCAATACCTTTCCCTGATTTATTTTTATTATTAATTTTATTGAAGTATAGTTGATTTACAATGGTGTGTTATTTTCTGCTGTACGGCAAAGTTACTCAGTAACTCATATGGATATTCTTTTTCGTATTCTTTTCCTTTCTGGTTTATCACAGGATATTTAATATATATAGTTATAGTGCCCTGTGCTATATAGTAGGAACTTATTATTTCTCCATTCTATACATACTAGTTTGCATCTGCTAATTCTGAGCTCTCAATCCTTTCCCCCACATTCCCTCCCCCTTGGCAACCACAGATCTGTTCTCTATGTCTGTTTCTGTTTCCTAGATATGTTCGTTTGTGTCCTATTTTAGATTCCACATATAACCCCTGATAGCTCAGTTGGTAAAGAATCCACCTGCAATGCAAGAGACTCAGGTTCAATTCCTGGGTCAGGAAGATCCGCTGGAGAAGGGAAAGGCTACCTACTCCAGTATTCTGGCCTAGAGAATTCCATAGACTGTATAGTTCATGGGATCACAAAGAGTCGACACAACTGAGCAACTTTCACTTCGCTTTTCCTGAGTGCTATCAGATATTTGTCTGTTTTGTTTACTGCTATTTCTATAGCAGATCCTGCCCATCCTAGCACTGGGAGAGGCGCAGCGCCTGGCATAAAAGCTACTAAAGATTAGAAAAATACATTGAATAAATAAAAACAACACAGTAATATTTCTAGTCTCCTCTTTTTGCATTTAATTTCTTCTTGGCACTCATGCAAGGCACCTAGTAAGCTTAGTCACTTCCAGAATAGATTTCAGCAGAGCTTATTTACCCAAAAATTAAGTTGCTTCCCAGAAGTCTCACATACCCAGGGGACATACAATCTCAAGCAGACTTTGCTACTTTGGGAAATGAAGAGCAACTGGGGATGAGCTTTAACTATCGATGGACTCAGTGGCAAAGTCCTTCCAACTGATTGCCAGATGCTATAAGAGCCCAAACGCCTTGTTGGTTGGCTGTATTTTTAATTCTTTGTAAAGTGCTTTGTACCTGTGGGAATGACTATGGTAATGTCTGCATCTTTAGCATTTAAGTAGATGTATATATATTTGAGACCACACATTCCTAGCACCCTGAAGATTGCTTATTCTATTGGAAGTCACACCCTGACTAGCACCTTATGAAAATTCTGGGTTGTATTATCCACAACCCAAATAATGATGAATGTATTATCCATCATTCAGACTTCTCTGTTTCTCATCTACTTTTCTACCAACTCTAATCTTTTTTTCTTAATTTTAAATTTATTTATTTTTTGATTGAAGGATAATTGCTCTACAGGATTGTGTTGGTTTCAGCCAAACATCAACATGAATAAGTCATAGATAAATGTATGTCCCCTTCCTCCTTCTCATCTTCCCTATCCCACCTATCCTATCCTTCCCAACCTACCCCTCTAGGTTGTTACAGAGCCCCCGTTTGGGTTCCCTGTGTCATACAGCCAATTCCCCAAGTCTAATTATGGTTCAACCTAGTTAAGGTGGTCATTTATCTTTTCCTTATCAATGAATATTGAGATTAGATTAACTCTAATTTCGAAAAATTCTTCTCATTGATTCCCATGAATAGCCACTGGTTTCCTCAATAGCTTCTCTCTTATCTAACTAGTCATTTCTCAGTTGCACTTTTAGGTCTTTCTCTGAGCTTTCTTTCATAGGTTAGTGCTCTGTAGAATTTATGTGTCCTAGGTCTTTTTTCCTCTCTTATCCCGGTATACTTTCTCTGTGGAGAAAGTATATATTTTCTTTATATTCAGGCCTACATAGCAAAGTTGAAATCCATATTTCTATCTCAGATATTTCTCCTGCTCTCCAGTCCTATCCCTACAATTACCTAGGACTCATTGGCGATCCCACAAGTATCAGGAATCTGGCTGTTAATGCTCAGCACTTTGCATAACAACCGCTTTTATTTCTATATATTCTATCATTGTGAATAACATGCGAGTCCCCCACAGTCACCCAAGCCTGGAATTAATTGCTCATCTTGTACCCTACCTTTGCTGTTTTCAGCCAAAAAGTTACCAGGTCTTCTCACCACCTCTTCTCCACTTTTCATGCCCACATCACTGCCTTGGGATAGGTCCTTATTTCTCATATAGTATCTTACAGTAACCTACCATCAAATTCGTCCTTCATAATAATGTTGGAGGTAAAACTGGAAAAAAGCATACTCACTCACATTCTCACTTTGTACTCTCTAACACAGTCATTTCCTTTCCTCTTAGGGTAAACTCAAACTCATTAGCATGGGGAAGTCTTTTACTCTCAGGTATTTCCCAGCTCCATCCTTATTTCCTATCATCATGTTTTGCTTTGCCCACTGTTATCATACTAAAAGCAAATTTCATTGGTTTTCCAGGCCTCTCATCCTTTTCACATACTGTTCTGTTTATCTTAAGTATCCAACTCTGTTTTGTTTTCTAGATAATTTTTCTCCAACTTTAAATCGTAGTTGAGCATTGCCTCCTTTGAGAACCCTTCCTTGAACCCCATCTCATCCCAGTAGCTTTCCCAAGTTTTCCTTTGAGGCCTGTATATTTCACTATTAATGCCTTTAACCTGAGTTTTTGTTTTTGTTTTTTTTTTTTTTGAGGACAATGAGAGAATTGTAGCTTTTATCTCTGTATACTAATAACATATTAATAGAACTGTGCTTGTTATCCAGTATACCATCAGTAAATGTTGCATTCAATAAATATATTCAGGATGAATTTGGAAAAATAAATTTTGATTAATTTATATTTACAAAGAGATTATATCTCATTTTCATGATCATAATGAGTAGAATTGACTTTACTACTGCCCTTTCAATCCAATGTATATTTACTGGTTACAAAGCAGTGGAAATGGGACAGAATAGCTTTTATTTAAACATATTCTGTTTAAGATAAGTTTGTGTTCTGTGAGCATGATGCTTACTCTAGTGATGTGTGTTGAACTCCTCCTAGATGGATAGACATCCCTATATGATTTTCTCGTACTGCTTCAAGATGGGAGTGAGATGAATGTGTTTATTTTAAAGAGATACAAGAATTAGACAAGATACATAATATGATAGCTGTGCATTAAAGAATGGACCCAGAACCCCTAACTCTGATTACTGATCAGCTATCTTGAAATAACAAACATGAGCCACCTACACATTTAAAATCAGGTGGGAGTTTGAGGCAGTGGGTTCAATAAGCAGAAATAAAAAATAATCCAACCTTCCTGTACTCCCCCTACCAAAACCAAACTAACCATCACAGAACATTTCTGAGTATTTGGATGGTTTTATACAATTTTTCTCTTTTTTAAGTATAGATAAAGTCTTTATTACACCTTCATGGGAGCCATGATTTTACTCGAAGAGTGGAGAGTGGCTGATGAATAATAAAAAGTCACTTCTTCTGAGATGATGGGGTCACACATCAAAAACTCATTTATTGCCATTATTATTAGTGATAACATGGATGTTATGTTTCATGGTAAGTATATTGGTAAATCTCTTAAAAGCTGTTTGTAAAGTCTAGTTCAAAAGGTAGAGAAAGCCATTTTTACCTTTAAAGGCTGATTTTGAAAGATCCTACTTGGCCATAAGTGCATTCTTCAACTTCAAAGGACTTACAAATGCTGACATACTTAGAGTAGCTTTGGTATTTCTCAACACAAAGGATTTTAATAGCTTGAAACATTTTAATGGTAAAATATTATTTTAAGATCAGGTTTCCTAATGCCTGCTCACCAAATAATGTAGCTGTAAGTGTCTACTATTGAGATATTTGCCACAGAATGACAATTAGCAAATTTATGCTGCACATAGTAGCACTTTCCATTTAGATCATTTTCTACTTATAATAACAGTCTAGACTTTTCTCATAATCAAATCTCATTTGATTTCATTTTACTAAGATGTTGATATCCATGAATATTTCAGCCACAAGGACCAACAACAAAATAAAACTGCTTACCTGAAACAGCAGTCTATATCAATATGTCTAATTACACTGAAGTAGATGCTAAGTTCAGTAGGGGCATGAACTATTTTCTGTCTTGGTTTGGGCCTGAAGCAATGTCCATTTGCTGACTTAAATGTGCAGAAGGGCTTAAGACAGCCTAAACTACTGTTTCTTTGAAAAAGAGCAATGAATGAGCACAGGGTAAGAGTATCTCATAGTGATTTACTGCAACCTGTGCAGAGTAAGACTCTTCTGCTATTTCACTACAGTAGTGATTCAATTCCTGACGGAGACTGGAGGGGAAATGAAGCAATGCACATAACTACACAAAGTCAGCTCCCAGTACTGGGATACTTTCACTTACCTGGGGAAGAGGCTCAATACAAACTCTGCCACACATTATCTCATGATGAGTTAGTCTGCATGGCCATCAATGTATAAATATAAATTTATAGATTGTGGTTTTAAAGTAATTCACTTTGTTGGTCTCTTGTTGATTCAAGACAGTATTTTTATTCTCCCTGGAAGAAAATGAAATAGCTTAAGCAGAAAAGAGAAAACTGA
The DNA here is from genome assembly GCF_023699985.2 of Odocoileus virginianus. Taxonomy (NCBI): domain Eukaryota; kingdom Metazoa; phylum Chordata; class Mammalia; order Artiodactyla; family Cervidae; genus Odocoileus; species Odocoileus virginianus. The sequence continues at coordinate 39,164,580 of NC_069697.1, forward strand.
AATGAAGGAGAAAGTGCCGTATTTTTAGATAATGCTTAGCAGAGTACTATAGCAGTTAAGAGCATGAATATGGTGGTCAGTTTCAAATCCAGGCATGGTCACTTACTGTCTCTTTGGTGGTTCAGTCCCTAAATTGTGTCCGACTCTTGCGAGTCCATGGACTACAGTTCACAAGGCTCTATCCGTGAGATATCCCAGGCAAAAATACTGAAGTAGATTGCCATTTCCTTCTCCAGGGAGGATCTTCCCGACCCAGGAATTGAACCTGGGTCTCTTGCATTATAGGCAGATTCTTTACCAACTGAGCTATGAGGGAATCCCTACTATCTCTTTATAACTTGGAGTAAATTTCTTGATCTTCCCACATCTCAATTTCTTCTTTTAAAAATGGAGACCATGTATTATACAGTTGTTGTTGTGTGTTAAATAGGATGTGTAGTGTAAAATAGACTGTGCTGTCTTAGTAAGTGCCATGTAAGTGTTAGGTATTATTGGACTAGGGGTGGGAGCGGTCAGATGCTAAATGATCAACCAGTATCTTGGAGCAATTTCTCATTCTTTTTGTATTTGAGCCAATGCTAGAGAAGATACATGCCCAAGAAAGATTCTGGATTCCAGACCCTTTTTCAGTTGAATCTTATCTGCATAATTCCTCTCTCTTTGGTCTGAGCCTTACTAATGGGCAGGTTTGTGATGGATTTTGAAGCTTCAAAGCATCCACCTACTTCTTCTGGCCACTGAAAGGCTGAAGAGAGCCTGGCCAAGTCCAGGATGTCAGATCTCATTCTCCTAGTCCCTCTTCAACACCCCACACCAAACCCCTCAATAAAATAGTTTAACATGCTTCTCCTCCTCCAAATTCACCTCTCCCCTAAGTCTCTCTCCTAATGCCTTACCTGTAAGCATCTAAATGTATTATCTATCTATCGTGTCTTCAGCAAATCCTTATTTAAGTGAACATATTAGTAAAATGCAAATTTTTCTTGGGCTTACCCCATGGTAATTGAAAATAGATAGCCTTTTCACCTTTTCCTAAACACCATAAATCTGAAATATCTAGTTCTTATTGCACTGTGTTGCTTAGCAGATAGGCCAGACTTGTCCTAGGAGCTGCCTCCCTAACTAGTCTCACTAGGCACAGATGCAGAGTGAGTTCAGATGTGTGACCAAGGCTGCAACTCACAGCTCTAAGAACTTCTTTTAGCACTGCTGCTCTAGTAAGCCTTCTCCTCTACTGACTGACTGACACTCTCCTGCTTGCTATTTGTAGCCTATGGAACTTCTAGATCTTTGGGCTCCAGGTCCACATGGAAGGCTGCCCATGGTTCTGTGCGCACTGGAGAAGATAGGAGTGTTTGAACATAAAGAGAAAGCAAGGAGGGACATGGAGATGGGAAGACCTTTTATTGGGGATTGTCAATCACAACCTTAGCCTGTTCAAGGGACGACTCATCACTCCCTGACACCCAGCCCCACTTGATCTGAGGATTCTATCCTGCTGACTTTATCTCAGGTGACCTACCATATATAGCTCCAGTCTGGCTCCCTGAGAGAGCTGCAACCCATCAGAAAAATCAGAATTCAACTATGGAAACTTTTTCATGGTGCTAAACCTCCGATATGCAAAGTTATGTTCATGGTGGGTTGGCTGTTTCAGTGCCTCTGAATGCTCCATGGCAGTTAAGAAGCTCCCTAGGGGAATTCTCACAGGTGCTCACAGGTCTGGTCCAGTTGGGCAGGGCTCTTGGCATTCCTGGGTCCCTCTGCATTTCCAGAGCATCAAGATTCCCCATCAGGTGTCCACTGGTCCTTTCTGAGTGACTTATTTCCTCAAAATGGGAGTGCCTGATTCTTAGAGAGCTTGGATTATAACATTTACCAGCTGTTTGTAATTCCTAAATCTGAACATTAACTGAAGGTATGAAAATATAACAAAAGGGTCTCCTCTCTAGATAAACATTGAATTTATAGGGAAGAGACAAATAGATTTCATTACAAGAAAAGAAATAAAATACAAATGACTATTTCCTAAATCCCTGTGATGTGCTAAGTGTGAAAGTGTTGGCTGCTCAGTCATATCCGACTCTATGTGGCCTCATGGACTGTAGCCCAGCAGGCTCTTTTGTCTCTGGAATTCTCCAGGTAAGAATACTGGAGTGGGTAGCCATTCCCTTCTATTGAAACCAGGTCTCCTGAATTGAGGCAGATTCTTTACTGAGTTCACCAGGTCTATTTAATCCCTATGATGTACTAATCCTCTATCCCAAATGCTTTCTATAATATAGTCATCTCACCCTTTAGGATAGAAAGTTTGTTTGAAATGGTATGCTTGTACAACAGAAACAGCAAAAATATACTCTAACTCATGTAGCAGAGTAAAAATAAAAAAAATTAAGCTCTAGAATCTGACTTACTGGGCTTGAATCCCTTCTCTGCTATTTACTGTTTAAATTCTCTGTGCTTCCCTTTTCTTATCAGAATAAAAGGCTAACACCACGGTAACTACCTCGTAGGGTGTTTTAAGGATTTAAAGAGCTAATTCATAAGGCCTACAGTATGGGGCTGGAACACTGCTTATATTTAATGGCAATAATTGTGAGAATTATCATATTAGCATGTGAAAACTTTCATTGGTCCTATATTTCAGTTTCCATACTTGAAAAGGAAAAAGTGTGCACATTGACTATCGCCCATTAAAAAGGAATTCACTCTGAAGCCTTCTTTTGTGAAGCATCCCTGACCTGAAAATCTAATTGTTGTACCTCCATTAAAAAAAAAAATACTAGTAGAACTTTTGTCTTATGAATTAAAAAACTGCTTGTAATTAGTAAGCATGCATTGGAAGCAATGAGTGCTGTTTTCCAAACTGGAGAGCATAAGAGAAAAATAACTCCATAGTCACCAGAGGTGCTGCAATTATGGGTAACCTCCCTTCTGGTAAAGACCTTCAGTCTTAGATTTGGGGTAGAATTTGTAGTATCACCCCTGCTGTCTCACTCTGCAAACTATCTGAATTCACAACATCCAACAGGAGCCAAAATATCCCACTTCTAATGTTGAACCTTCTGCATGTCCACGGACACCTTGCAAACTCTGTGCATTGTACTCCATTGTGAGAGCCGTGTCCATATACCTTTAGGGTGTGTAACTGGGAGGGGGGGAGTGGGCTTCATGAGATCAGAGTTGCTATATATGCGTACTGTGGATCAGGCAACCAACCTGCCCTAGCGTTAAGTTTTGCTGAGTCAACCATAAATTCACCTTGGGTACAGAGTCCATGCTTCCAAACCAGTCCTGCCCTGAGCCTGAAACAAAAATGCCTTGGGTCTCCCATACGTCAGCCTAAGGCATCAGCCCCCGTTGCCAGCAGTCCCTTCGCCGCTCCCCCAACCCTGTCCTTGAAGTCTTGAAGTTCACTCTCTGGAGCTCTGTGCTCAGGCTGAATCTCAGCCTCCTGCCTTCTCCTTCCTCTGCACCCCAGTTACAGTGTGTTGTTCTTACTTCCCATTGCAAGAGAGATCTCTCCCCCTGCTAGAGCTATTTTAGGAAAGATGTGACACAGTGATCTACTCCTGATAAAAATAGCTGTTAACTGTATGGTCTTTCCCTAGCAAATGTTCATTGTTTTCAAAGAACAGTGGGAAAAAAAGCAGTGTCTTCTGAGAAAGCAGTGCCTTCGTCCAGTGGTGTTCATTTCAAGTGATGGATGAAGGGACCAGGGCAGGATGTAGTAGAGGTGTTGACCTGAAGGACCTACCAAGTGCCCTGTGCTCCTCAAACCCCTAAATACAGGCAGAGGAGACCAGGGCAAGATTTCATCAAGTGGCCACCATGGACGTCCTTCCTTACTCTCTGTAGGATCATAACTGGGGCTTCCCAGGTGTTGCTAGTGGTAAAGAACCTGCCAATGAAGGAGACTTAAGAGACACAGATTTGATTCCTGAGTCAGGAAGATCTCCTGGAGGAGGGCATGGCAACCCACTCCAGTATTCTTGCCTAGAGAATCCTATGGACAGAGGAGCCTGGTGGGCTATAAGTCAGTGGGGTCACAAAGAGTCAGACATGACTGAGTGAATCAGCACAGCACAGCATCATTACTATGAAAATATTTTAATTTTTTATATGTTCTAATATTCATTTTGCTATTTTTAATATAATTCCTAATCTATTATGAGAATTATTCTTAAAACAGATATTTTTCTTGCAATGGAAATACAGCTTTCAAGTCATTTGGAGAATTCTACTATAAAAAAGATGATAATAGTTTATAATATCTATGTTTATAAATACTAATATTTTAAATGCTTGCATAACAATGAGGCATAAAAATTTTAGATTTTATAAGTGTGCTTAGAGCTTTATCACTCCATAAATGCATATGGAGCTCAATTTCTATGATTTCTGCAGAGGCTAGTGTTACTTAGCTTTCTAGCTGTACAATCATTTTTCCCCACTTCTGCATTTCCCAAGAGGGCATATGTTGATGAAAATCTTCTCTTAACTGCTATGTAGAGTTGAAAAGATAGTAGCTTTCATTCTTGTCAACCTCTGCTCCAGGCATCTTTCAACTCAGTTCTTCAGGAACTGGGGAGCATCTGACTGCTTCTGTGGAGCCAACATAAATCTCACTTCTTCCAGCAGAGTCCGAGGCCATGGTCTTAATCTCACTTCTTTATGACTTCTGTCTAGTCACACTGCCCCAAAGGAAGTTGTCCTAATTGTATTAAATTTCACTCTGTAATACTAATTTATCAAATGAGACATATGGCTACTAAAGCTGGGCAAGAACTAGGAAACATGAAATCCTTTCATTATAATTTTACCACCAGCACATGGCACAGAGTGGATATTTTCTGAAATGACTGTCCACTTCTGTGGCTCCCAGATAGAGTTTTCTGTCTTGTAGCTCAGCTTCCGATAGAAGAGATAAATAGGAAGAAGGGAGGGACTCCCAGAGTAGTTACAGTGGGCTCTAAGTGGGAGTAGAAACCACGTTAGTTCTAACAGGATATTTGAGGAAATATGAAGGAGTATTTATATCAAAGAACATGCAGGAAAAGTTGACAAGATGCCTTAATAAAAATCTTTCCTTATTGTTTTAAGATTCAGGCTCTTTCCTACATAGAAAAAAATAGAAGCAGTTCAATAAAAATAAGGGTAGTTACTGTGGTGGTGTTTTTTAAATTTTTATTATTGATATACTAGACATATCACTGGTCAAACACTTGAAGCATCTAAATAATATTAGAAGAAGACATAGAGCTTCCTCATGGATTATGTGTTTATATCCTAGAAACTAAGGCATAGACTAGATTTTAGAAAAAAACATTTCTGGAAAGGAGTGTTCTTTTGGTAACAAGCTCTTTTACTGAAAGGGAGGGCCTTTCGATAAATCATGGTAATCATGGGAGAGCCCATGATTGTTTAAAATTTATATATGTATAATTCAATTAAAATTTATAATTGTTATCCTTTAGAAACAATGGCTCAGTGGTTAAAGAATCTGCCTGCAATGCAGGAGACTCAGTATATACAAGTCTCCATCCCTGAATCAGGAAAATCACCTGCAAAAGGAAATGGCAATTCACTCCAATATTCTCGCCTGGGAAATCCCATGGACAGAGGAGTCTGGAGGTCTCCTCCATGTGGCCACAAAGAGTCAGACACGACTAAGTAACTAAGGACGCACGCACACATTGTTTTACTTTTTATGATTCATTTACTGATCTGAAGATGAACTATTTTTTTATCAAATTGGTTATTTGATATCAGGATACAAAACCAGTGTGTACACATATAAATATATGCATACATAATATAACACGTGTTGTAAGAACATAATTAAGACACACAAACTGAATATTGCAAAGTTAGCTCTATGTTAATATATATAGACAGAGCCATAATGGAATTTTCAAAACACTAGTGTACCTTGCTAATAAGATTAGTACGAGTGAGTGTCTGTAATACCTGGAAGGTTATCCTAATACACCTCAGTTGCCGCATCTTGAGAAGGCTGTATTTATTCACCAGGAAGATTCAGTGTTGGGACTGTGGGTGCTTCTAATTCGAGATTAGTGTCATGGTGACCTCATGGGTTAGCATTAACAGTAGTAAGTAGTATTACAGAACAACTGGAAGAGTTGTTTTAATGTTAGACTCCTTACATCCAAGGATAGCACTTCTGAAAATCCTCCTTTGAGTTCCCAAAGAGTCCTATATTGTTCTTATGGAAAAGCTTATCTCTCTAGAAAAAAATCAGTGCCATGTGAAATCTAACTGAATTGAGGCTCTCTTTAGAGAATGTACTGTATTCTCTTGGGAAGTACATTTCTAATCTGGTTGTAGACCTGTAATACAAGAACACCTTCATTTTCTGGTGAGAAAACTGGGGCTCAGAGAAGTTGAGGACCCATAACTCAAGTTCTGATAGATGGGGTGTGGTAGTTAGGTATTAAAGATACAATCTAGGTCTCTTATTTCTAAAACCATTGGGTTTTTTTGTGTTTTTTTTTAAAGCATGTTTCTTTCCTTTCTCAGTTCTATTAATTGGCATTTTCTAAGTAAATTTTTACTGGTACTTATGTATTTTTAACTTTTCCTGAGAGGCATTTACAAAGCAAATGAGAACCTTGTCATATCTCATGTAGAAATTCCCGAGGGACTTCCTTGATGTTATCCATTTGCATCTCCTTTCTAGAGAAGAAAGTGCTGGCAATCCTTGAAAAACAATGATTGTCCTTTTACAAAATGATCAGAAAACAAAGTTGCCCTTTTTTGATTGTTCACTTTTTCAGGTCTCTTTGGTGACCACTGTTTCATCCTTTGTTCCTTTCCCAAGTCACTGACACTGGTTTAAACAGCTGCAATACGAGGATTTATTCTGAGAGGGTATATGTGAGCCCATTCTACCTTAGGCATCCAGAGTTACCGAAGTTGAGCGTGAAATAATGAGTCATAATGTACATAATCATAAAATCACACTGTGATTTTACATATTTTCTCTTTCCTTTGTTATGGATCTCTTCAGAGACTATCAGGGTCATATCCAGAATGAAATTTCAATTGTGGAATTTTATAACTGTCAAAATTGGTTATTGTCCTGTAAATGTTGTTCCTATGATAAACGTACTTTTATTTTAAATTCAGTTAAGTATCTTCACTATTCTGTAAGGGAGCTCTGTCCCTTAGAAATTGAAAAAATTGTCATTAAGCTCTCAATGAAGATGAGGAATCCTACTCCTTATCTCATTTCTACTTCCTTTTTCATTCCTTACAAGAAGTTTTTTCAGTCCTTCTCAATTCTCTCGGAATCTCCAATCTTTGCTCTCATCCTCTCTCTCTTATGAGATAGCTTCATCTCCTTCACGGAGAAAATAGAAGCTGTCAGAAGAAACTTGCTCAACTTCCACTGCCAAACCCACTAACATCCTTCATCTTCCTGCCTCTCCTGTATCCCCAGATTATAATGGAAGAAATACCTCCCTCCAATCCAGGGCTCATCCCCTTGATGATACTCTGGATCCCAGCTCCTCCAGGCTTCTGGGGAGGCTCAGTCTATTGATTATTTCATCTGTTTTTTCTTTCAGTGATATTTCCAACCACTCCTCCTCAACTAGCTCTTTCCTTTTAAAGATTAAAGGTACTCAGATCTCTCCTATAGTGAAAAAAAAAAGTCCCTCAATCCCACTTTCCCTTCCTGTTAATACACTGCTCTTGTCACATTGAAGTTTGTTGCAAGAGTTGTTTTTCATGTTATTTCTCATTTATCTCCCACTTGATCCTCAATCCAATTAAATCTAGCTTTGTTCCCCCACCCTCACTCTGAAATTACTTTCTGTACATTTATCAATCATTTGTTAATGAGATGGATAAGCATTTAGTGATGAGAAAAGATGTTCTGATACAGTATTGAGTGAAAAAGGTAGTTTACAAAGCATAATATAGCATAATCTATTGCCTTTATTTGGAGTGTAGTGCAATGAATTTTAACTTATCTATAGATTCATGTAATCACATTATATACAGAAAAGTTCAATCACTCCAAAGAACTCCTTCATGCTACTCCCCCTGCTTCTCAACTGATAACCTAATAATCATTGATCTAGTTTTTTCTTTTCAATATTGGTTTTTGCTTTTCAAGAATGTTCTATAAATGGAATTTCTGCAACTGTCTTCCTTTCCTCAGCCTAATGCCTTTGAGAGTGATCCAAATTGTTTTGCAGATCAATAATTCATTTTTTTAAAATTGATGAGTGATGTTCCATTGTATGGATGTATCAGTTTGCTTTCCATTCATCAATCGAAGGACATTTGAGTTATTTCCACTTTAGAGTAATTATGCATAGAGTTGCTGCAAAAGTTTGTTCACTATCTGAGTATTGTTAGTATTTTTCATTTTAGCAATTCTAAGAGGTATTATCTAAGTGTTATCAAATCAGAGTTTTAATATGCATTTCATTACTGGAGTAATATTCATGTGCCTCTTTGCCATTCATGTATCTTTGATTTTGTGCCTGTTCAAATCTTTAACCTAGTTTTAAATTGGTTTGTTTTGTTTTCCTGCTGTTAAATTTCTTGAGTTCTTTATTTTTTCTCATTACAAGTCCCTGATTGGATCTGTGATTTGCAATTATTTTTTTGCCACTCTTTAGCTTGCTGTTTCATTCTCTTAATGGTATCTTAAACAGAGCAAGAGTTTTTTTGTTTCAATCCAGTCTAATTGATCAATTCTGGTGACATCTCTAAGAATTTTCTGCCTAACCCTAGTTATAAAGATTTTCTCCTGTATTTTCTTCTAGAAGTTTTGTAGTTGTACATTTATATATTTGGATCTGTGATCTTTATTAAGTTCATTTCTATGAAGCTTGTATAGAGATTCATTTTGTTACAAATGGATGTCCGATTGTTCCAATATGATTTTGAAAAAACTATCCTTTATTGTTTTTACATCTTTATAAAAAAACCAAATGGTGACATTTTCCCTGGATCTGTTTTAATTAATTAATTATTTTAATTGGAGGCTAATTACTTTACACTATTGCGGTGGTTTTTGCCATGTATCAATCTGGTTTTGAACTCTGTTCTGTCTCATTGATTTATCTTTATCGTAAGTCCTAGAATTAGACAGTAGTATTCTGTCACCTTTAGTCTTCATTTAAAATTGTTTATTCTACTTTAGAATCAATCTATTATATGTGTAGAATTTTGCTTGAATATTTATTGTCGTTGGGGATAATTAAATCTTCATTATATAAAGCCTTCCAATTCATGAACACAGTATGTCTATTCAGTTCTTGTTTTACTTTCTCAGCATTTTATAGTCTTCTATATGTATATCCTGTACATATTTTGTTAGAATTATACCTAGGTATTTTATTCTTTGTAACTGTTGTAAATATTTTTTAAATTCAGTGTTTGGTTGTACATTCCTAGCTTATAGAAATGCCATTGATTTCATAGGTTAACACTACAGTCTATTAACTTGCTAAACTCACCTGTTCTACCAAAATTTTGATGAGTTCCTTAGGATTTTATACATAGACAATCATCCTTTCCACAAATAGAACAATTTTATTTTTTCTTCTCTTCTGTGTGTGCCTTTTACTTCTTTTCTTTGTTTACATCAATGAATAGGACTTTCATTCAGTATAGTATTGTATAGAAGTGATGAATGTCATTGTCTTGTTCTCTGTTCTTAAGAGAGGGAAGGTAAACCTATTGTTAACTGTGAGTTTTTGTGTAGTTGTCTTTTATAAGTTTGAAGAATTTCCCTTCTATTTCTGGTTTGCTTATTTTTTTTCACTGTGAGTTGATACGAATTTTGTCAAATGCTCTTTCTGCATCAGTTGGTATGATAATATGGTTTTCCTTCATTAGACTGTCAATATGATGGATTAGGTTGATTGCTTTTTAAATATTAAAGCAGCCTTACATTCCCAGGATAAGCCTTGCGTAGTTATATATTATCCTTTATATTTCTGCATTCAATTTGCTAATATGCTCTTGAGGATTTTTACATCTATATTCATGAGCAATATTTGGTCTTTAGTTTTCTTTTTTTAGTAGGGTCTTTTTCTGGTTTTGTTATCAGAGTAATTTTGGCCTCATAAAGTGCTTTGAGGAGTGTTCCTTTTTCTTCTCTTTTCTGGGAGAGGTTATGTATAAATGAAGTTAATTTTTTCTTTTAAGTGTTTCAATTTGCCAGTGAAACCATTTGATCCTGGAGATTTCTTTTTCAGAAGAAATTCAATTTCAGAAGGAATTCAATTTCTTTTATAATTTTAGGGCAATTTAGGTAACATATTTCATCTTGGGTGAGTTCCATTATTTTCTAGGGTTTGAACTGGTCATTTCATCTAAGTTATTAAATATAGATGCAAAGAGTTGTACACAGTTATTTTCTCATTATCCTTTTCATGTCTGCTAGGTATGTAGTGATTTTCTTTCTTTCATCTGGTGTTGGCAATCTGCGTCTTCTCTATTTGTTAATCTTGCTAGAGCTTTATCAATTTACTGATGTTTTCAAAGAATAAACTTTTGTTTCATTGATTTTCTTAACTTCTTTTCCTCTGCATACTTTACATTTATTTTACTCTTTTTTTTTTTTTGGTTTCATAAAGTAGAGGCTTAGATTATCGATTTGAGACCTCTCTTCTTTCCTAATACAAACATTTATGCTGTAAGCTTTCCTCTAAGCACTGCTTTGACTGAGTCTCACAAATTACGGTGTTGTATTTTCTCCTGGAGCTATCCTTGTCTATACTCTGGTGTACACTGTGGGTTGGCTAGAGAATCCTGGAGGCAGGGAGAGATGGTAAACTCACTGCTGGTGTTGTGCAATTTTGAATTCTGTTCTTCGTCCCTAATCACTCTGCTACTGATTACTTCTCAGAGTCCTCAAAAAGATGTTTTACGCATTTTGTTTAGATTTTATAGCTCTGTTTATTGTAGTTAACAAGGCAGAGTGTGTTTGCTCCATCTTACCCAGACTCAGAATCTGCCTTAACCTTTTAAGTCCTTAAAAATTCCTTTATTTTTGCTCAAAGACTCAACAGTGGAGGATGGTTAGCTTTGTATTTCTAATGTTGTACCCAGAGCTTTTCCATGTTGAGTCTGGTGCTCTGAATATCCAGGGTCAGCTGTCCATTGATGAATTTTAGGTCAGTAAATCCTATGCAAGTGTTCAGAGTTGTTTCAACTCTCAGACTGTCAGTGACACTGCTGCTGAGGCTGCTGCTAAATCGCTTCAGTCGTGTCTGAGTCTGTGCAACCCCAGAGACGGCAGCCTACCAGGCTCTGCCATCCCTGGGATTCTCCAGGCAAGAACACTCGAGTGGGTTGCCATTTCCTTCTCCAATGCATGAAAGTGAGAAGTGAAAGTGAAGTTGCTCAGTCATGTCTGACTCTTCACCACCCCATGGACTGCAGCCCACCAGGCTCCCACGTCCACGGGATTTTCCAGGCAAGAGTCCTGGAGTGGGGTGCCATCGCCTTCTCCAGTCAATGACACTGGACGCTGCCAATCACGGACTCCTTGGTATGCTCTTCCCACTGCTTCCATACTTCCACAATCTCTAATTTTTCTTCTTCTCCCACCAAACATTCCTTTAGTGTGGCCTCTTCTGGATCTTTGCTGTGGACTCATAGTTTTTCTCATTCCACAAGGCAATCTCATCATTCTGGCACTCACTTTTCCTTGAGTATGCTTATGGTTTTTCAGTATTTATCTTTAGTCCAACACTTTCTCCTGAGTTCCATATAAATGTAGTTTCTTTCTAGATGTTTCTGCTTCTATATATTGTAGGCACTACAGAATCACATTTCCCTGTCTCAATAAAAAGGACACTTCTATACGGTGAATTGCCAACTAGAAATAGAATTATTCTTGAATATCCACTGTTAGTTCCTTCCTACAACATTAACTCCATTACTGAATTTATTCCCTTTCATTTTTGCATCAATTCCTGTATCTTAAGGCTTCTTGAAGAATTATTCTTAGATATCCACTGTTAGTTCCTTCCTACAACATTAACTCCATTACTGAATTTATTCCCTTTCATTTTTGCATCAATTCCTGTATCTTAAGGCTTCTTGAAGAATTATTCTTAGATATCCACTGTTAGTTCCTTCCTACAACATTAACTCCAATACTGAATTTATTCCCTTTTATTTTTGCATCAATTCCTGTATCTTAAGGCTTCTGGAATTCACCTCTGCTTTGTCCTCCTACTGCCTGCCACCTTGTCTGGGTTATTTTCCTGTCGTCTAAAATATTTTACCCTATACATTTGCATTTACTTTTGCTTCCTCCCAGTCCATTTTATTGTACAGCCAGAGTGACCTCTGAGAAATATAAATTTTACATTATCACTTCCTTCTTTAAATTTTAAAAAATGTTCAATTTCCTAATGTTTCATTTCTTAAATGCTATTAAAGGTATTTTGCAATGTACCATGTTATTCTCAAAAAAAATCACTTAGTCTCTTGGCATTAGTTTCCTATCACTGCATAACAAATTGCTATAAGATTTAGCAAATTAAAACAATACATATTTAGTATTTCTCAGTTTCTGTGAGGCAGAAATTTGGCCATGGCTTACTGGAGACTTCTGCTTCAAAGTCTTTCATTAGGCTTCAGTTAAAGTGTTGGCCTGAGCTAAGCTCCTAGGTGAAGGCTCACCCGAGGACAGATTTGCTTCCAAGCTTATTTGCATGATTGCTGACAGGATTCAGTTCCTTAGTCGTTGTTGCAACTGAGAGCCTCAGTTCTTCCTTGGATTTTGGCTAGAAGCCTCCTTCTTCACGGGGACCTCTCCAACAACTCGCTTCATCAAAGTCAACAGGAGTCTCCCAGCAGCACAAAAGTCACCTTTTTTTAGCCAAATCACAGAAAGGACAATCCATCACAAGTGAGGTCTCACTCACTCTTAATGAGCATGAATGCCAGTAGGTATGGGTCTTAGAGTCCCAAAGGGACCTTCTTTTTCTTATTTCCTCTCTTAATTTCTCTGTGCTGCTTTCTGAATTATTACCTAAACTTTTCCAATTTACCAATTCTCTATTTAGTGGTGTCTAGTCTACTGTTTAATCCACGCATTGCATTTCTTCAATTATGATATTTTTCATTTCTATGATTTTCACTTGAATTGAAACATGCCAGTTCTCTTTCCCTCAAATCCCTTATTTTTATTTTCTCTTCTATTTGGATGTTTTAATTAACTTATTTTGAAGGCCCCTTCAATTTTCTCTTTCATTTGTTCTTTCTTAATTAAGAATCTACCCACTTCATCTTCTGACCATCTCCCATGGCAGGAATCCCCATGTGCTTTGTAATTTTTTTAAGACTATAAATATGTCTTCAGTGGGACTTACCTTACATGGAAACACATGGAAATTCCATTTATATTCAAGTTTCTAGAGACATCACTATAAGATTGATTCTTCAGTTGCTTCTAAGACCGTATAATACATGCAGGTTCTAAAACATTTTCTTCCTTAATCTGCTAAGAACTACTCTTCCTTGGTTTTCCTCCTCCTTTACTACTATTCCTTCTCATTTGTCACGTTGGCTCTATTTCATCCAGCTTCTTGACTCGAAATGTTGTAATTCTACCATGAGCTCTGTCCTGTTTACTCTTCTCTTCTCAAGGAATCTCCAGTCACTTGGCTTTAAATTTTATCCATGCTGGATGAGTCACAAATATGTCTCTCTCCAACCATGAAGCATACACTTATTAAATTTCTAATTAAATATCTCCACCGTGAAATTAAAAGATGCTTACTCCTTGGAAGGAAAGTTATGACCAACCTAGATAGCATATTAAAAAGCAGAGACATTACTTTGCCAATAAAGGTTTGTCTAGTCAAGGCTATGGTTTTTCCAGTGGTCATGTGTGGATGTGAGAGTTGGACAGTGAAGAAAGCTGAGTGCCAAAAAATTGATGTTTTTGAACTGTGGTGTTGGAGAAGACTCTTGAGAGTCCCTTGGACTACAAACAGATCCAACCAGTCCATCCTAAAGGAGATCAGTCCTGGGTGTTCATTGGAAGGACTGATGCTGAAGCTGAAACTCCAGTACTTTGGCCACCTCATGCGAAGAGTTGACTCATTGGAAAAGACCCTGATGCTGGGAGGGATTGGGGGCAGGAGAAGGGGATGACAGAGGATGAGATGGCTGGGTGGCATCACCGACTTGATGGACATGAGTTTGAGTAAACTCCGGGAGTTGGTGATGGACATGGAGGCCTGGCGTGCTGCGATTCATGGGGTCGCAAAGAGATGGACACGACTGAGCAACTGAACTGAACTGAACTTTGATCTTTAATAGGCATCTGAATCTTAAAATTTGCAAAATGTTTACCTGAATATATTCATAATGTTGAAATGAAAAAAGGTTAATATTTGAAGACAAGAAAATAAAACTTATCCCAAATACTAACTCAGTGGTCCTCAACTTCAGAGTTGGAATGTGAGAAAATTTTGATTAGAAATCTAGATTTATAAGCTACCTTTCCAGAGAGTCTGCTATGGTAGTTCTAGGCTAAGATATGGAGATCTGAATCTTAATATCCCAGGTAATTTTGATGCAGGGATCTAAGCACAACACTTTGAAAAACTTTTTCTTTCCTAATGTCTTTGGTGGGATTCCTAATTAATAGTGATGCCAACTTGGTTCTTATTACTCAGGGACAAGGCAGGGCTGAGTATTTTCACATATAAAACTGATAGGGTTGGGAGATTCTAGTTGTGTTTCAACTGCACTTAAAATTAGATTTTTTTTCATCTTTCTCTGTAGGCCTATTTTTGTACAAGAGACTTTATTAGTTGGACGCACCTATTCTATTTTTGGGGGATTGATATCATGTGTTTAGCCACTGAGTCGTGTCCAACTCTTTGCTACCCTTTAGACCATAAGCCTGCCAGGCTCCTCTGTCCATGGGATTTTTCAGGCAAGAATACTGGAGTGAATTGCCATTTCCTTCTCAGGATCGAACCTGCATCTCCTGTGTCTTGTGCATTGCAGGTGCATTCTTTACCACGGAGTCATCAGGGAAGCCTCATATCATATAAAAAGAAAGATTGAAGATCAATTTCTCAATTCTTCATTAAGTTTTCCCCTTCTCAAAAATCTGCGTTTTCTGATCTTCTGAGCTACTTCTTTTTCTTGGTGAAACTGTTCGCCATCCCCTACCATGTTTTTTTTTTTTTTCTTTTTTCTCTTCCCAAATCTTGCAAGGACTTCCAATCTTTTTTGCATGTTAATTTTTTAATTAACATGTCTATCTCTATGGCACTATCTTGTTGTATAGGGTTATAATCCCTCTTTTTGGTAGGAGAACCAACCCCCAGGTGAGAAACCTAAATTCATTCAAGTGTGCATTATGCCTTTTCTGAAACAAGGGATCATCTTTAAGTGAGGCATGTTTAAAAAGTCAGCTAAGGTAAAAATAGTATCTCCATTCTGTTTCTTAACCTTAAGGTGACCACTCCATTGTTGCTCTTTACAATGTCAGACTCAGTCCTCTAACAGGGGAGGGAGGAAACTGTTCACCTATAGTATAGAAAAACTGTAGGACAGTGGCCCCCAGCTTTTTTGGCATCAGGGATCAGTTTCGTGGAAGAGTTTTTCCATGGACAGGCCTGATGGGGGATGGTTTGGGGATGATTCAAGTACATTACATTTATTGTGTACTTTATTTCTGTTATTGTTACATCAGCTCTACTTTATATCATCAGGTATTAGATCCTGGAGGCTGGGGACCCCTACAGTATGACACTACAATATAATTTATTAAAGCACTTTGAGTAAAATTTAAACAAACATTTGTGGTCAGGAAGTTAATATATCTCTAAAACATTTTATCATCATTCTCCATTAATAAAACACAGCAAGAATTTTAACAGTGAAGGGCCATATTTATTTATATATGTTCCTAATGACAGTGTCATTTCCAAATCTGAGGAATTCCTACTTCATTCAGAGAAACAAAGTTTACAGTTATTTCAAGGTCATACTGTCTGATCATCATTGTTGGTGAATTAAATTAACTTGATTTCTTTTTCTAAAAAGTTAGTCTATTCAGCATACTGAGGATTGAAGACATGAGGACTAGTTTCTATTATTGTCTCAGAATTCACATGGAGTTTAATTGTGATTTGAATGATCTAAAAGCCTAAAGTCACTGGGACCCAATGGTTTCCAAACAATTACATCATGGTGAATGCAGCTGAGCTTACTGAAATAAAATAACCTGTCTTCTTATCCCTAAGTGAGAGTTGAGAGCATATTGGTAAAATAACATTACTGAAAGTACTCTAAATATATGCTGGTCACAGAGGCTTGGTGGGAGGAAAAGCTATAAAAACTAGCAATTTCTCTACTATAAATATTTGGTAAGAATTCAAGGCACCCCAGAATTCTTATAAAAAGAGGGAAGTCATCTTCTGGGGACAGCATTTTTATAGCTTATTGTTGCCATAGTCATCCTGAGGGAAAATCTGTGGTGCCTAGGTTGCTAGGCACAACGTGGATGGCATTACTATGTTGTGATCTGTTCAATCTGCTTGTCATCTTATATAGAAGATCTTAAGTTTGCTTTTCTAATTGGCATGTGACCTAGTGATATTCTTTTGACTTACATGTATATGTTATCCGTTTCCTTCTGTGGCCAATGATAAAAAGAATAAAAGAGCTATTCAAGTCAATGGATATTTACCTAACAGATGAAATAAAAGAGAATGTATATTTTATCTGGATGGCCATATTACTAAGTAAGAAGGGGAGAATGGTTATTATTATTCAACTGGGAGTTGCTACCACAATAAGTATACTCAGACTTCTGCCCTTAGTTAGCTTCAAATAGTCTACAAGTATTAAAAATTACACAGTTGATTATAAAATATCAGCAGGATAAAAGAAGTATGAAATAAAAATTGTATGAAATGCTATTGATTAAAGGGAGGGAAGCTTGAGTATGATATAAAGAGCTGTCATTTGAGAAATAGGTAGGGCATCCAGGAAGAGTTGCTCAGCAAGGTGTTAGAACCATGCATTTAGATAAAGGAGGAAATTTCTGACTAAAAGATGCATTAGAATATCTGAAATATAGGACTTTTTCAAACTATACCCACTTCTGTGCACCCAAACCTCCTACATGCCTCCATACCATCAAGTGTGTTCTCTTTATTGGGGATAATGGAGTAGGGATGAAAATGGAAAATAACTGATCTAAATCCTTCACAAGCCTTAAAGCTTTCTAAGAACAGGTAATTCTCTTTATCAGATAATCTATTCAGCTCAGTGAAGAGGGTCTTTGATTTTTGCTTCTGCTTCTTCCCCCTTTCAGGATGCCTTTCAAGAAATAATGATCACTTTTTGGCAATTCGTCAGAAGAAGAGTGGGACGCCAACATTCATTTATCACCACTCACAAGACATTGAGAAGAGCCTGGATATATCTCTACAAAAGACACACAAACATAACTACCATTCCTCTTCTGAAGCTCAAATAGGCAAACACCCCCAAATTGTTAATTCAGCATTTCCTAAACCTGCATATGACACATCTCTCAACCTGTTGGCCATGGCTGGTCAAGACCTTGAAGTGGAAAACCGCCCAGTCCCAGCAGCAAATGTGATTGTGGTGGTAAGTATTGCATTTAACTGATGATGCTGCTTTCCTCTGTGGTTGATGCTTTCAAACAAATGAAAACTAATGGTGACGAGTTATCATTGGATCTCAGTGACTATTTACCGTCGCATTTCTTAGTCTCTGGTGTTTCCTTTTTGTTAATCGATTATTATCTGTTGGTTCCTCTTGAATGTAGGCCCACAAAATAAGAAACTCTGTCTGTGTCTTCTCTGCACAGCCCAATGCAAGGTGCATAGTAGGTGCTTAATTATTTGAACAAAAAATTGTATTAGGAAGTCTTTACTTATGTTGGTTCATATCCTGCAGTTTTGGATCATATCCTGAACTAAGCCTCCTGCCTTCTGTGATAATTTGCTCTAAGTCTCAGTTTATATATATAAACTGTTGTTGTTGCTTAGTCGTTAAGTCATGTCTGGTTCTTTTGCGACCCCCTGGACTGTAGCCCACCAGGCTGCTCTGTCCATGGGACTTTCTAGGCAATACTGGAGTGCATTGCTATTTCCTTCTCCAGGGGGTCTTCCCAACTTAGGGATCAAGTCTGCATCTCATACATTGGCAGGTGGATTCTACCACTGAGCCAACAGGAAAGCCCATATATATATGTATTTATTAAAGATCGTCTGGTCACTTGACTCAAATGGTAAGAAATGAAGGGACCCTGAAAGGGAAGAAGTGATGTTGAAGGAGGGGAGTTTTCTAACTGAAGTAGATAAAATGGTTGGGAAGTAATTGATGGATTATATTCCTAATATCACTGAACAAGCATCACCTTTTATTAATCAAGGTGATGTAGTGGGTCCATTGTTTGCATTCTTAGGGTTTGTAGCCTAGACCAGAGGTTCCCAATTTCTGGAAGTATCATAAACTTATGCTAAGGTTGACAGAGCATTTGGACTCCAGTCCCTCTCAAGTTTAAAATTACAATAGGAGGATTCACATTAAAACTACAAAGCAGTAGCTAAATGAGTGTTGATTGCATTTCTGTCTCCAAACATAACCAAATATGTTAACTTTTAAGGCAAGACGATTCAATGAAACCATGTTTGTATTTTGGCAACCTCTCTATAAACCTAATGTAGGCTTAATTAATAAGCTTTTGTTCCTTTTCTTTACTTTTTTATCTACCACATTTATATGACAGCTTAGTATGGAGGATCAAAGATCCATTCATTGATGTTTTCAACTAGGATGCACTTAATATTTATTATGATCCAGCCATCATTTCGAGTATCTAGAAATACCCAGCATTTGGGGTATCTACAAGTGAAATGGAGTCTCTTGTTTCGGTTGGGAAATACCTGGGAGGAATGTTGGTAACCAAAAGAAAATCATAAACTGAGAACATAATATGAGCTTTTGTTAAGAAAAAAAAAAAGTAGGTCATTTTTCTGCTTGAAAAACTCAGACAAATTTTCTGCATTTATATGAGTAACAGATGTTCTGAAGGTAAAAGCTATGCACTGTGTCTATTGAGTGAAGACAAATGATGTTAATGATGTTGCTGTATCTCTATATGCCTGTGCTAATGCTCGGACTCAGGAGAGATATTTCCTCTAGTGACCATCATATACTCATTGTTATCAACTCTTAAAGTCACTATGAATTACAGATCAAGAGGTTTGTTCTATCTTCTGATGTCATGTACTGTCGAGTTAATTTAATATTATGGAGGATAAAAGGCATCAGTGAGGAATTCTGGCAGGTCATTTCACTTTTAGTCCATCTGTGGTTTAGAGATTCATGAAGAAGCTGTGCTTTTTCTTTGGGGTGATGATGACATGGAGGTAATAGGCAATTTTGCTGCATTCGCCTTCACTAACCTCTCTTGGTCTAGACTCTAACCATGCTGCGGCTCTGGTAACTGGCACAACAATTGCTAGTGCTAATGTTTCCTGTAATCCACTTACATTACTTATGCACATGATGATTTACTAGGAAAACCAGGGAAGTAGGGTTATTTTTAAATAAATCAATAATTTTCAGCTTGCTCAAAAAGCAGGGTCAACATTTAATCAACTATCAGCTGGTTTGAAGGTTCATTCTATACAGAAAGGAGAGTTAGGAATGGAACATATGTAGTGGAAGGGAGATATTTCAGCTGCTAAATGACTTTGGTGGAGTAATTGGTATGTGTTTGCACACACACACGTGTGTGTGTATATACATATATATAGGTATACATATATATATACATATATATGTATATATATATATTGCAGTGATACAAAAGAATTATTTTGTGGCTTAATTTATGCCAAAATGAGTAGTATCAATGAATATTCATTTCCTGAATTGGGGGAAATTATTGCAGTCTTTTTCAGCCAGGGTGAAAACCTACTCCCAACTTCCAAAATATACATGTAAATAACTTTTAAGACTTCCTAGCTCAGAGGAGAGATCACTTGTTTCTTTCTCTCTCACTTATTCCTGACATCTTTAAGACCGTGAATTTTAAAATAAAAAATTATCAAGGACTTGAAAGTTGCATGTATCCTTCTTATTTTCCTGATTCCCGGTTGTTGGCACAAAGCATTTCAGAAAACATTTGTCCCCAAATGATTTTTTTTCCTTTTTCTCTTTCTTTTATAATCAGGAAAATCTGTAGTTTATTTATTCCAGGGATAGAACAGCACAATTAGAATGTTTATCCTAAAGCATGCTAACTATGTTCCAGAAGCTCAATTAAGAAGTTCAGATTTTTGTACAAAGAGGAAATATGAATATCCTCAAGGTCAAGGCTGTGGTAGGAGTTAAAAAAAAAAAATGGCTCTAGCCAAACATGTGCTGAGCATTCCATCAATATACATCAGGTCGCAAGGCTACCACATTAAGAAAGAGGGAAGTCGGGTGTGAGGGAAAATGGAAGCGTAGAAGAAGATGCAGGCTTTTCCAGTTCAGCAAGTTCAATATAGATTGCTGAGGGAAGGTTTTAGCTTGGGCAAAGTTTGAGAAGACTGGGGAATAGGAAGGTTTTGGAATATAAAGGGTGGGGATTATATAGCAAGATTATGGCTTACTCCATAGATTGGATTTGAGGGAAGGAAGAGGGATAGGAGGAGGAGGAGGAGGAAGAGAAGGGGATGAAGAAAAGGGGAGGAGAGAGGACAGGAGAGGAAGGAACGGAGAGTAACAGGAAAGAAAGGAGGGGAACAAGTAGGGAAGGGAGGGAAAGGAGAAGGAGAAGAAAGGAGAAGATAGAGCGGCAGTTCTTGGGGCAGTGGGAAGACTTTTGTGAGCACATAAGATGATGGAGAGTCTCCAGGAGCCCAAGATGTTCTCTATGGGATTCCTAGAATCCTAAAGCTTCTTGTCTCACTTACCACTCACCCAGACCATTACCCAGACTATAGACTAAATTAAGTTACTTACTTACTTCATCCCTGAACAGTTTGTGGCCAGGTAATAAAATAAGGCACATTATCTCAAACTAAAACCATATATGCCTCACCCATAGAGCATCCCTAAAAACCCAACATCTGTTCACAAGAGGGGAGGTTACCTGAATAAAAATTGGGATACTATTAACAAGTAAGGGCAAAATAGATGTCAGATAGCAGCTAAATGTATGCGAAAGCAGAAGATCTGGACTTCAGTTTTTATTAAGACATGATTGTGCCTTCAAGAAATAATGAGGATATGACAGCTTACAACTTGTCCTCAAGAATATGTTTCTTGTACCAAAAATTATATGACTAAAGTCACACTGACAGTAGCCCAAACAAGCAGCAAATACACTCTGATATAGGATAAAATTAAATAAAGGGACTTGGGCTATGAACACTCAGACTTCTTGCCTATGAAGACTATGATTTAGTGCAATCTTTTAGACCCAGGATATTTTATCCCAACAAGGTTCTGAACTTATGAAAACCACTCTAGCCTGTATACTTCTTGATGCATGTATGCGTGCTCAGTCCCTAGTGGTGTCCAAGTCTTTTGCGACCCCATGAACTGTCGCCTGTCAGGCTCCTCTCTCCATGGAATTCTCCAGGCAAGAATACTGGAGCAGGTTGCCATTTCCCCCACCAGGGGATCTTCCCGACCCAGGGATCGAACCCATGTCTCTTGTGTCTCTTGGGTTGGCGGTTAGATTCCTTACCACTAGCGCCATCTGAGAAGCCCATACTTCTTGATGCTGCTGCTGCTAGTAAGTCACTTCAGTCGTGTCCGACTCTGTGCAACCCCATAGACGGCAGCCTGCCAGGCTCCTCCATCCTTGGGATTCTCCAGGCAAGAACACTGGAGTGGGTTGCCATTTCCTTCTCCTACTTCCTGATAGTGACTGCCTATATGGTGGGGACAAGATGGCTGGATTCATGCATAGGCTAAGTGATTGCAGACAGTGGAGTGATGGTCATAGTGGGCAGGCTCACAGAAGGTGGGAAGCAAATGCAGGCTTTGGGAAAATTATGCATTATTGTGTGTCAAGCATATTCAGGGTCTGATAGTAAGTACCAAGTCCAAAATATTAAATGGATGCAAGACGTAAGCCTAATGCAATGTAGTGTCTTCCAATGCAGTCCTGAGACACTAGTCCCAAGTTCCTAAAGAAAATGAATATAAAAAACCTCAAAGAAAAATCTCTACCATGTTTTTTTTTTGAATGCTGAGCTTTTTTAAACTTTATTTTTAATTGAAAGATAATTGCTTTGCAATATTATGTTGGTTTCTGCCATACATCAACATGAATCAGCCGTAGATATACATATGTCCCCTCTATCGTGGACCCCCCTCCCACCTCCCACCCCACCCCACTCCTCTAGTTTGCTACAGAGCCCTGGTTTAAGTTCCCTGAGTCATACAGAGTATTTTTACTGACTATCTATTTTATATATGGTGGTGCTCTGTTGTGCTGTGTGTGCTCAGTCATGTCCAGCTCTTTGCAACCCCATGGACTGTAGCTCACCAGGCTCCTTCGTCCATGGAATTTTCCAGGCAAGAATACTGGAGTGGGTTACTATTTCTTTCTCCAGGTGATCTTCCCAGACAAGGGATCGAACCCATGTCTCCTACATCTCCTGCATTGGCAGGCAGGTTCTTTACCAATGAGCCACTGGGAAGTCCAAAATGTAGTTAAATATGGTTAATATAGTATGTTTTGTATTATGTGACTTTTAATGAAATAAATTTTTTAAAAATTGGATTGCTAGGTCTTATCCATCTTTTCATGGAAGAAACTGCAGAGGGCTTGAATCACTGGGTCCTGTCCTGGAGCGTGGGTGCCACAATCTTCAAAGCAAAATTGGAAAATTTTATATTACGCTATTGCTTATTACGTACTTCTACCTGTAAACTTCTGGGAACATGACATATAAACTTCAGGAAAGGTAGCTCTGTGCTAAAACCATATTACTGCAGAAATTGCATCATATTATCATAAAAGGGGAAGATACTGTGTCAATAAAGAAACTTTGAGCCTTAAAAAAAGCCTTCATGATTGGTGGCAATTTACAGGCAAAAAAATCAAAACCCTAAATCAATGTTTCTCCAAGTTATACAATTAATTAAAGGTGCTAGAGGCAAAATTCAAATTTGTCTGACTTTAAAACTCAGACATTTTCATTTTTAACAGAAGATATTTGGTTTGCTTTGGGAAAGTACTGTAAATTTTCCTAATAGAGAATGTGACTTTATGAATTACATTTTATTTAAGCTAATGATAAGGTTAATTTTTATACTCTAAAAATACATTCATTGATAGCTAGATGTTCATGTTGGAGCCAGAGGTTAAAAGCTAAAAGATCCACTCCACAGATAATAATATAAAATGAATTATAATGTAACATTAGATTTTAAGAAAGTCTAGTAAAAGAAATTCTGCAGTCTACTTCAGATATTTAGTTAACTTTTTACTCTTTTCTGAAACAAAAGCCTTCATATTAAACTACAAGATCTTCTTACATAATCGCCTTTCTTTTAAAATCCCAAACATTTGCATTTTGGAAAGCTTTGTGCCTAGATTCTCCAGATATTATTGTACCCCTGCAAAATCATCTTGAAGTAGAAATTCCATTCTCGAGGTTGGCACCCTGACAGTCACAGCTGTCACCATCTGTTGCTTTTCTCCATTTCTAGCTACTAAAGCAGCAAGAAGAATGCTGGAACACATTTTATGTGTTGATAGAGGTCAAGCTTAGGCAACGTCTATGTGAAGTTTCAACACTGGGCCACTCAGTACAGCTGTTTGTTTTGGATCATTTGGACTCAACATTAGAATGATGGGAAGTCTCAAGAGAACTGACTTAATTATCATACTAATTGGACATTGGATATTTAGTAATGTTTTTAACTCCAGAAGTGATATATTTTCATAGCGTTTCGGAATATTTAGAAACATAGAGAAGGAAAAAAGAGGAAATAAAAATAATCCTTAGCAGATAACAGTGTTGTCTTGATATATGTATCTATCTATATGATCTTTTCAATATATATGTATATAAATTTTTTTTACCAAATATGCAATCAGAATATGTAAGATTTTGTCTTTTTTATTTTTTGCTTAGTTTATATTGCATAAACTATGACATTCCATCATATATCTTCATATTATTAACTATATAGCATTATTTTTGTGGTTGTTGTTCAGTCACTCAGTTATGTCTGACTCTGTAACTACATGGACTGCAGCATGCCAGACTTCCCTGTCATTCACTGTCTCCCGGAGTTTACACAACCTCTTATCCATTGAGTTGATGATGCTATCCAGTCATTTCATCCTCTGTCGTCCCCTTCTCCTCCTGCCCTCAATCTTTCCCAGAATCAGGGCCTGCTAAAAATTCCATGGTGTAATAGATTTCACAGTTTTTATGTATTGACGTATATCCCCAATACATTCAGTAAGTTAAGACAAAAGGAGAAATAAATGTTGAGTATGTCAAATATAGTACTTGATCCCATTGCAACGGCCTCCTTAATAATCTTGAGATAATTTTGAGAGTTCATCTTAAGGGAAACTGCTTTCTTTATGAACTCTATATATAACTGTAATATAGGATCAATTTTCTTCCACTTGGTCAAATTATGTGTTCCATAGACCTTAAATCTGAAGCAAGGGAAATATTTAAAGCAGTCAATGAAGTTAACAGGACAAAAAAAAAGGATGTCCTGTTAAGAGCATATTAAAAAATATTCTATTTCAGGACTTTTCATTGAGGAAGATGGAAAGTGCTGTGTCTCATTGTGTTGAAACCTAAAAACTTTTTTCTTCAGTCCAAAATTTTCAATAATGTAGAAACAAATAGAATCTGCAGATGAACAAAGATGATATATTTTCTTTTGAGCAAATATTTACTTGTCAGGTCTCTCTCTAAGAATTGCCCTTCGGTTTTCCAGTTGTTAAGAATTGTGCTCTTGCACTCTCTGGGAGTGACTTAGTCCCTTTTTCTTTCTGTCTTTGTTTCTCTCTAACTATAAATACCTATATGTCATGCTTGGAGAAGGCAATGGCACCCCACTCCAGTACTCTTGCCTGGAAAATCCCATGGACGGAGGAGCCTGGTAGGCTGCGGTCCATGGGGTCGCGAAGAGTCGGACACGACTGAGCGACTTCACTTTCCCTTTTCACTTTCATGCACTGGAGAAGGAAATGGCAACCCACTCCAGAGTTCTTGCCTGGAGAATCCCAGGGACGGGGGAGCCTGGTGGGCTGCCATCTATGGGGTCACAGAGTCGGACACCACTGAAGCGACTTAGCGGCAGCATATGTCATGATTATTTGTGTGTTTGTTTGTTTTACTGTACAATGCTTTATTTAAAATCTAACTGCTGATGGATAATTCAACTGGGCTTTCTGGGCATCTGGCCTTGCCAGTGAATAATGAGATTGGCCCCATTTAGCAAATGACTTAGTTCTTTCACCATGATCCCTGTAACTCAGACGGTAGAGTCAACTTGTTCCTTTCTCTTGTTTTAAGAAAACATAAGAGTTAAAAGTCTCTGGAAGGTTGTCTCTTTGAGCAAAGTTATGAAGCTTACTCATTGGTAGATTTTATCTTTAGCAACTGAGCACACCACAGCTGCTGCTTCGTTCTGTGGGTGACCACATGGCCGCCAGGGAATCAATGGTCATTGTCCCCTGCCCTTTGATCCATTTTAGCCCCCACCCCCCGCCAAACCACATGTTTTCGTGAACCAGGACTGAAATGAAAATTCCCACTTTTTTTTAGATTTTTTTTTTTAACATGAACCATTTCCAAAGTTTTTATTGAATGTGTTACAATATTGCTTCTGTTGCTTATGTTCTGGCTTTTTGGCCAAGAGGCATGTGTAATCCTAGCTCCCCAACCAAGGATTGAACCCCCAACACACAGACCTCACACTGGAAGGCAAAGTCTTAACCACTAGACCGCCAGGAAAGTCTCATAAATCCCACTTTTAACACCAAAATTCAAAGGAAAAAATCCTCCTCTGGTATTCCTCTACTCTCCACATTCTCAGTACTCTGCTTATGACATTTCTGGCCACCATATCTGAGGAGAGGGCAGGTTTTCCACACCAAGCAATTCTGCAACACCAGCTTGGTGTCCTCCAATTTAATTCAGGTCAGAAACTCTCTACTTGGAGAGAGCATCAGATCCCACAGGCTAAGGGCTTAGTCCTATGAAAGTTCAGGTGCCAATCACAAATCCAGGTTGTTACCTGTGCTTTTGACCAACTGTCTGTAAATTGGAGTTCCTTTGAACCCTTTATTGGGTTTGATCAGTTTGCTGGAGTGGTTCACAGAGCTCAGTATGACATTTTACTCAGCAGATTGCCAGTTTATTATAAAAAGACATAACTCATGAAAAGGCAACTGGAAAGATGCAAAGGGCAAGGTATGTGGGAAAAAATGCAGAGCTTCCCTGCCCTCTCTGGGTGCACTGTTCTCCAAGTACCAATCTCTCTGAACCCTGTTCTTTGGGATTTCTATAGAGGCTTCGTTATGTAAGCATGATTGACTAATTCATTTTTCATGGGTAATTGATTGAACCTCCTAGCCCCTCTCTCTGCCCCAGAGGTTTGGGGATTGGACTGAAAGTTCTATCCTTCTTTCCCTGAGGTTATTTCTTCTGGCAACCTGCCTTCATCTTTCGAGAGATGGGTGGTCCAAAAGTCACCTCACTAATGCAAACCCAGGTGTGGTTTATATGAATAACAAAATATACCCATTTCACCTTTATAACTTGAGTTAGTTCAGGAACTGGAGACAACTAAATAGTATAACAAAAGATGTTTCTGCTGCTCTTATATAGGAAACTGTAAGGGTGCCAGGAACTGTGGATGAAGACCAAAATATTTTTTCTTATTATAAATCACAATATCACATCACTTTAGCCATTTATCATTGCATTTTCATCTTGTACTTTATACATTTTTCCAAATTTTCTTTTTGAAGAGTGAAAGTACAACCCAGCCAGTATTCATAACCCAAGTTGCTCTTTCCTAACCTATCTGCTGTATTTGGACCATGTGAAGCCAGAAAAATAAACCAAGAGAAAATCATCAACTTTACATCTTTCAATTTAGCCTGTTTTTTCATATGATTTAGTCATTTAACTGAAACAGTAAGTTAGCAACAGAAAGTTCAATGAAATAAGAAGAAAAAGACCCACTTTTGAGGGCTAGGACAGATGTTCACAGTTCCTAAGACTGCAGGAAAGATGTGTTTGTGAGATTTGTCTGCCCTTTTTTTTTCTGGAAATGGCAGTCACATGATACAAATTCCAAGAAAGCTGGAGAGAACACTGAGATATACATCGAGATAATCAGGGCTAAAAGTCTTAATCCCAGATTTCCTGGATTGCATTTATAAATGTTATTCAATTATTTTGAATATCTTGCGATTCTGTATGTTTGTGTGTCTGTTGTTCAAAAAGGCCTCTGATTTTCTCCTGCTTTCATTATTGACCTAGTGAAGCTGCACGGTTTAAGAATTTGTCTATTTTTCCTGCCTGAAAGCATGGCAACTGGAATTAGGTCTTTAACCAGAACAAGTTATTATGGCATGTTGATTTACTGTGCTTTAAGCCATCAAGTTGCTTAGAGCTGGTCTGTATTTTAAATAGAAAGTATTGAGCAACAAATGGCAAAATTTGTATGAAATGAGCCTCTATGCAAATTCTTTGAGTTTAGACTTTTAGTCATCAGCAGTCTTCTTTTTATGGGCAAATAAACATTTCAAAATTTCCTCCTGTATGACAGGTGATGGTAGCATCTTTATACTTAAATGTAATTTTTAAAATTATAATATCAAATTAATTAAATTAAATCTATGATAAGATGGATTATGAAAAACAGCCAGTTACAGAAAGCAATATATTTCTCATAACTATTATAGTGTAGGTAAGTCATGGAGATGAGAGAAGAGTATGCGATATCTGGAAGGAAATGAGAATAAGCAGAGGCAACTGGATCCTCTGACATGCAAAAAGTTTGAATGAACACCTAATGCTTGCTCCTTGAAATATTCGTTAATTCAAAAATATCATTGAGTACCTCCTATGTCCTAGGCAGTATAGTAGGCTCTGGTAATGCAAGAATTGACACGGTAAACAATATCATTACAGCTGCATAGCTCACATTCTGATAGGAGAAAATCAATAAAAACAAGTGAGCAACTGAACATACTTCAGATGGTGATAAATGCAATGAATAAAACAAAATGAAGTTATGTGGCAGGGAGAGAGTGGGGGACTAGACTAGACTGGATGGTGAGGGATTCTATTGTATATCCAGAAATACTTAGTGATTGGATCAAAGTATAGCTCCCAAATGGAAGCTGCACTTTAGAAGCATAACTTTGGAGTCAGCAGAATGGGGTTGGAATCCCAAATAGGTACTTATTAATTGCATTTCCTTTGGTGACTTAACATCTCTGTATTTCACTTTCCTCATCTGTAAAAAATCGATACTAATAATACCCATCTTATGGAATTCATGTGGGAATTGAATGAGATAAAACATTCAAAGCACTTTACATCATGTCTGACACATAGTAAGATGCTTCACTCATCTAGAGCCAGACATCTTGGAGTGTGAAGTCAAGTGGGCCTTAGGAAGCATCGCTACAAACAAAACTAGTATAAGTGATGGAATTCCAGCTAAGCTATTTCAAATCCTAAAAGATAATGCTGTTAAGGTGCTGCACTCAATATGCCAGGAAATCTGGAAAACTCAGCTGTGGACACAAGAATGGAAAAGGTCTTTGGGATTTCATTCCAACCCCAAAGAAGGGCAATGCCAAAGAATGTTCAAACTACCACACAACTGCACTCATTTCACATGCTAGCAGAGTAATACTCAAAATTCTCCAAGCAAGGCTTGGACAGTACACGTGAACCGAGAACTTCCAGATATTCAAGCTGGATTTAGAAAAGGCAGAGGAACCAGCGATTGATTGCCAACATCTGTTGGATCATAAAAAAAGCAACAGAATTCCAGAAAAACACCTACTTCTGTTTCATGGACTACACCAAAGCCTTTGACTGTGTGGATTACAAGAAACTGTGGAAAATTCTTAGAGATGGGAAGACCAGACCACCTTCCTGTCTCCTGCAAAACCTGTATGCAGGTCAAGAAGCAATAATTAATACTGCACATGGAACAACAGACTGGTTCCAAATTGGGGAAAGGAGTACGTCAAGGCTGTATATTGTCACCCTGCTTATTTAACTGATATATAGAATACGTCATGCAAGATGCTAGGCGGCATAAACTGGAATCAAGATTGCCAGGAGAAATACCAGTACTCTCAGATATACAGATGACATCACACTTATGGCAGAAAGTGAAGAGGAACTAGAGCCTCTTGATAAAGGTGAAAGAGAAGAGTGAAAAGCTGGCTTAAAACTCAGCATTCAAAGATCATGGCATCTGGTCCCATTACTTCATGGCAAGTAGATGGGGAAGCAATAGAAACAGTGAGACACATTTATTTTCTTGGTCTCCAAAATCACTGCAGATGGTGACTGCAGCCATGAAGTTAAAGGATGCTTGCTCCTTGGAAGAAAAGCATTGGCAAATCTAGACAGCATATTAAAAAGCAGAGACATTACTTTGCCAATAATGGTCCATCTAGTCAAAGCTATGGTTTTTCCAGTAGTCATGTATGGATAGGAGAGTTGGACCATAAAGAAGGCTGAGCACTGAATAACTGATGCTTTTAACTGTGGTGCTAGAGAAGATTCTTGAGAGTCCCTTGGACTGGAAGGAGATCAAACCCGTCAATCCTAAAGGATATCAACCCTGAATAGTCATTGGAGAGACTGATGCTGAGGCTGAAACCCCAATACTTTGGCCTCCTGATGTGAAAATCGACTCATTAGAAATGACCCTGATGCTGGGAAAGATTGAAGGGAGGAGGAGAAGGGGATGACAGAGGATGAGATGGTTGGATGGCGTCACCGAGTCAATGGACATGAGTTTGAGCAAGCTCTCGGAGATGGTGAAGGACAGGGAAGCCTGGCATGCTGCAGTTCATGGGGTTGCAGAGTCAGGCATGACTCTGAGTGACTGAGCGGCAACAACAACAGCAAATTGTTAGCACCGGGCTTCTCAGGTGGTGCTGGTGGTAAAGAACCCACCTGCCAGTGAAAGCGACATGAGACATAAGGGGTCGCAGGTTCAGTCCCTTGATTGGGAAGATACCTTGGAGGAGGGTGTGGCAAACCACTCCGGTATTCTTGCCTGGAGAATCCGAAGGACAAAGGAGCCTAGTGGGCTACAGTCCATAGGGTCACAAAGAGTCAGACATGACTGAAGTGACTTAACATACACGCATTATTAGCATTATAGGAAACAGTGGAAAATACAGCTTTCTAGTCAGTACCAAGAACACTTGTATTTCTCCTGAGCCTTGGTTGGCTTATATCATTTAAATACTGTGAATCATATTTCCCTCTTTCTCTTGACAGCTGGAAACCTGAGAGCCAAATTTGTGGTCCACCTCTAGCAAATAGAACTTTATTGAGTGCCTTATTTATTTTGTGAACTAACCTCATTCTTGGCTGGATGTTTACTTTTCTTCACTCGTTTTCTAATTCAATTTCCTCATTTCCTTAGTTTTTATTCAATTTTATTTTGTATTATTTGTGTTTTTGTAAGCTGCCATAAATCCTTTCTGTAATATGTTCTCTCTAAACAAATAGTCACTACAAGGAAATAGCCAATCAGTATGGACAAGTTGAGTCTGAATGTTACATGTTCTCCCTTACAGGGAGAATTTGTTTAACCCTTGGGTTTGAAAATATAAGGAAATATAATTTATATTAAAAATTACAGTGTGCATAATGGTCTGTTTGGCTCACTGCTCGGCAGGCCCTTAGCCTCAGCCCAATCCAATGTCATGGGCCAATATTCATTCTTATCATGAGTGATTTGAGCCAGTGGGAACACAATGGTTTTATTTTTTTAACTTTTCATTTTATACTAGAATATAATTGATTAACAATGTTGTGTTTATTTTTAAGATGTACAACAAAAAGTGATTCAATCATATATATACATGTATCTATTCTTTTTCACATCCTTTCCTCATTTAGGTTGTTACATAATACTGAGCGGAGTTCCCTGGACTATACTATACGTCCTTGTTGGTTATCCATTTTAAATATAGCATGACATGTGTACATGTCAATCCCAAATTCCCTAACTATCCCTTTCTCCCTTAGAAGGAGATGCCCTATGTTCACATGACTGTTCTGCCACTGACTGCCTTTGAGATCTCAGGCAAGTCAATGAACATTTCTGAATCTCTGATTTTTCATTTTAATGGCAGTCTTAATACGTGACATGGCTACCTTCTTCTGCTCTTTTCCAGGACCACTGAATGTATTGTGTAAAGCATATCACATTGTCATAATGTCTGCTGTTGCAATCATGGTGATGATAGTGATGGTGATGATGATAATCAGTAGGTTGTCAATTTTGTTGCTGGTCTACTCTGATCTTGGGGTAAAATCCCAGTACTGTAATGGGCTTCTTGCCTTGCTATACAAACCTAGAAGGTATCCCTCACACAGTAGTTTAAGCCAGCAGCATCGCCCAAAGCTGTGCATCACACAGCCCACCCAGCCACATGTGGTCATCCTGACTAAAGCCCTCCTTAACTTCCATTGCTAATTATCTAAGTTCTTGACATCATCTTCCTTCCCTGAGTGTCTGCTTTGTTCAGTCAACTGGTACTTCAGTTCCTCTGAGCCTGGAAACCTGTCTTCTTCCTAGGTTTGTCTTTAACTCCAATCTCACAGCCAGCCCACACCTCTTTCCTGCTGGTAGCTTTTCATGTTGCCCTGGGCCATGTCTTACGAAACTCCCACCTTCTATTCTTATCTGCAGAAAGCCTAACCATCTTTACTGTCAGCCAGAATGTGCTAACACCTGCTCCACATTCACCTCTCATCACCTGCTCCCAGATGCCGTGACTTCTTTTTGCCTAGAATTTTCTGAATAAAATAATGCATTAATTGCCTTCAGGATCTTAACATTTGCTGTAATGTCATTAGTTTCTGTTACAGAAAAGATTTTTTAAAAGGTGTTATTAATCCAAATGCAGAATAATTTATTGACAAATTAACAATTTATTAATAACCTCATTATTTATTCCCAGTTTACTAGGGAAGATCAGGTAATAAGGACTCCATACATATAAATGCATACTCTAGGTAATTGAAAGTTACCTTTATAATTATTAAGGATGTGAATTTTTAAAATTTATATTATGCATTTCTCTATTTTAAATGGGTATCTAGTAATTTTAATTACTTTTTAAAAAACTGGGTCATACTCTACAATTTGCTTTTCTTAAGTAGCAGGTCATAGACATACCTCAAAGCCTTTAGATATAAATTTGACTAATTAGAATAAATATTCTAACTAGAAGAAAAATTCTAAATAATTCTAAATTTTAAAGGTTGCATCTACCATATTTTTTTAAACTATGCCTCAGATTCAGTGTACAACCAGTTGTTCTTTATATGTTTTATATATATTTATATGTTTTGTATTTGCTATAGTAAAATTGCTGCAATACATGTCTTTAATATACACTCTTAGAGAAAAAAGAATATATAACATGTATGTGTGTATATATTTATTATAATATGTATATAATATATGTGTGCTTATATATAGTATGTATTTAAATATATTTTGTTCATTTGTGTATATATGAGATTTTCAAAAGAGAGATTGTTACAAGAGCATTTTAGTTAATATATTATCAAATTATTATTTTCTGAATAATTGTAGCAATACCCTCTGACTAGTAATGTATCTGACTGATGCAAAATCTCTCTGGTAGCAGTTGGTTGCTGATTTATTTTAATTTTTGCTGACCAGTAGGGGAAAGAATTGCACCTCACGGTTGCTTTGCTTACATTAGCATTTCCATGACAGTGTAAAATATTGAGCATCTCTCATGTGTATTGATTATTTGGATTGCCTCTCATGCAATTGCTTATTTGTAACTTGTGTATCAAGTTAATTATCTTTTTCTTAACAATTTGTAGAAGCTCTGATTATTGGGATATAATCCCTTTGTCTGCCATATGGGTTGCCCAGATTTCCTTCTCGGCTCTCATTTCTCTTTTTTATGATGTCTTTTGCTGTACAAATTTTTAATTGTTTTGCATTCAAACATTTATGTTGGCCTCCTTTAAAAAGTAACTTTCTTGTGGCTCTTTCTTTTCCACTTAACAATATATCATGGTCATTTTTACAAGGCAGGTTTAATTCGTTCATTTATCTTCCCCTAGTTTCTTTGTATGGGATAAGCTTATGCATGCATAGTTCTGTCTCAATGAGAAATCATTTCATTTTTTATTGTAATCATTCTTATTTAGCATTTTTTGTGTCTTCCTTCCCCTCTCCTCCTTCTTTTCACCCACTGCATCTCCTGTTGAACCCTCTTATTCTCCTGGTCATTCATACGAGAACTTAGTGGGTGTCCTCTTATTTATTTTTTACACTCATAGAATTTATACACACATACATGTGCATGCACATACACAGTCATACACATATATGTACATATAGACAAATACCTATGTTGAAATTTTTGTCATTTTATGTTCCACAAAAATGGTATAATGTTATAAATATTTCTTTGCCCTTTTTTCCTTTCTTTCCCACTGATAACTCATGAAAAGCTTTTCTACTCCGTGGTCATACTACTTCATGATGTGGTTATACCATAATTTATTCAGTACTTCCTCTATTCATAGTAATTCATATTGTTCCCACCTTTATTTTTGGCCCTATGAACAATGTTATAAAAAGATCTTTGTACATATGCTTCTACATGCTAGCCCTTTTATTTCTACAGACTAGATTTCCAAAAGTGATATTGCCAGGCTGAAGTAATATATAGCAAGATTTGTTTCCCAAAAGACAATAGGAATTTGCATTTCTACCCATACACCACCTTTCATCCTTATCAAGAACAATGTTATCAGTCTTAATTATTGTGACTGACAGGTGTAAATTTATATCTCGTTATTACTTCTGGCTTCTTAAAGAAGCTATCAAGTATAATTGCCCTTTCTGGATGACTCCAGACCCTTTGACTTCCTTTATTACATGGTATGGTATGTTAGTTTTGTGAGTTTCCTGATTCCTCTCTGAATGTCTCAGATTCCTCTCTGAATGCCTCTGCCTGCTTCTAGGGGTCATGCCTCCACCCCACCTACTGGATTGTCTCAGATATGTTTGAAAAGTTTGGACTTTAAAACCAGAAGACAGTATTTGCCCATAATATTTACACATCAGTCAACAAGCTCTCAGTGAAGACCCAAAGAGTACCATTTATGAATTTAGTTTGATACTTCATAATCATTCAATTCTTAAGAAAAATTTATTTTCCAAAAAGTAAGTTAATGGGGGTCAGTTAAAAAGCTTGGATTCCGTGATTTAAAATTGCTGGACACCATTGTCAGTCTGCTTAGAGTATTAATAAACTCAGAACCTGCTTATCACATAGCAAGAAAAATGTATAACCTCAGGTCACCAGCTTAGAAAAGGGTGATCACCTCCATCATGACATACTGACAGCTTCTTTAATGACAAATTCTGTTTATCACTCACTCTTCCTGCCTCCTGCCACTACATCACTGAAATTTATAGACTCTGGTCTTTATATGTTCTGAATGTTCCTGTCTGGGAACATTTATTTTCTTTCCTACCATGTCCCTGGGATAGTCTCACGGCAAAATTGTAGCCTAGATAAATGACCCCAGTGAAATATAGAAAAGATGGCTCACAAAAGAAGAGAGAAGGCATGCTGGGTGTGGTCCTATATACCCAGCAGTCTCCCATGGAATGGACTCTTTGTCAAAAGATTCCAAATATTTTGGTTCCATAGGTTCATGCATAGTGAGAAAATCCTTCAGCTATCTTAAAGACTTTTCTTTTTTTCATTGATCATTTCAGTTCTTTTTGCTTTGATTTTAGAGTCAACAAAACTGACTTCTGTTCAAGACTAGGCCTCTCATCCAGCTTAACTACAGGATGAGTTTACTCCAAAGAAAATGGTCATAAGAATTCTGGTTCCCAAGAAATTTATTAAAACACACACACACACACACACAAAAAGGATTCTGGTTCCTATGCAATCAGCAATCACTTCTCTTTGTAAATGAAATCACTAGACACCCAGCTGTCCCAGGCTTCTTAATTGGCATGCATTCACTCATGGTTCCATCACATCTAGGCATTAGCAAGAGGGAGTAAAATCTCAAAACTCCACAAGTTGGCAGCCTGATCAGTTTACCACCCAGTGAAGTCTGAGTTGTTTCAACCACTTGATCTTTAAATTTACGCAAGTATTAGTAGAGGAAGTAGTCTTACACACCACCTACCTGTCTAACTCACTTATTTTGCGGATAGGCCAGAAATATGAGAAGTCTTGCTGGAGACTTAAAGCTCATCAAGGACTAAAGCATCTTGAACCAGATCATCTGAATCTCAATTTCTTTCATGAAAAATTATGATATTAATGTCTGTTCTGTTTCCTTCACAAGGATTTTGGTGATGAGCAAATGAATCAATGTGTATGAAACACTTTGAAATAATTGTGTTATGAATGAATGTCAGATATCAAAAATTGTTTTATTTTTATTTTTTATTGACTTATTTTTTGGCCACATTATGTGGCATGTGGGATCTTCATTTCTTGACCAGGGATCAAACTTGCATCTCCTGCAGTGAAAGCAGAGTCTTAACCACTGGATTGCCAGGAAGATTCCCACAAAATTGTTTTAAAGTTGAGTGCTGAATTTGTTGTAGTAGGATTTTCTGGATAGATTATAATAGCCACCATTTATTGAGATGCTATCTATGAATGGACCCTCTACCAAACTTATTTCTAGATTTTTATTGTCACACCTCTAGGGCTCCCCAGGTTGTGCTAGCAGTAAAGAATCTGCCTACCAATGTAGGACAAGCAAGAGACACAGGTACAGTCCCTAGGTTGGGAAGATCCCCTGGAGTAGCAGTATACTTGCCTGGAAAATTCCAAGGGCAGAGGACCCTGGCAGGCTACAGTTCATTGGGCTGCAAAGAATTGGACTCAAATGAAACCCCCTTCCCCACACACACACATTGTCACACCTCTACCCTTGCCCAAAAGGAATGGAATAGTTGATTTGTTAAACATCAGGATGTTTCTGCCATCATTTTTTCTGAAAGACATTTAAGATGGGCAATATATCATGGAGAAAAGAGTCAAATTCAGGCAGATCTTTTCCAGTGTCTATGCACTGAACCTACCTGTCTTCATGAAGCCTATTTCATGTGCCACTATATGACCTTCAATAGAAATAAGAGTAAATATTTTACAAACACGAAATAAAAATGTTTATGTCTGAACATAAAGTTCTACTTATACCCACATTTTAAATAACCTTAAAAAAATAAATCTAACTTTAAAAAAGTTAAATATCACTCCAGTCAATTCTGTTCATGGTCCTTATGAAACAGCTGTATGAATTCAAAGTTTAAAAAAATCAGATTATTCAATTTATATCCATTGTTTTTTGTTCAGAAAGATGAAGTCTGTGTTTTCAAAAATAAGTTCAAAAGTGCCACTCTGAAAGCTCCGTTGTTACCTCTCTGAACTCTTTTAGGCTTCTCTACTGACCATTATTATTGTCTTTATGAAAATGAAGCCAAGGTGGTAATAGGAGGTGATAAAATAATCCCTGCTCCAAAATATATACACTAGCATCTTTCACAGTCTACACTTCCACCAGTAGAAAATAATTTTCTCTAATTATGGCACTGAATTCCCAGGATATCTGGGGTGAATAAAGTCTTGATATTTTAGCAATACCTAGGTACTGAGATATTCCCCATATACATTTTCTAGATAGCACCACCAAATAATTTTTTTATGCAGCATGCCTTATTGATCCTGACTTGATGATGTATACTGTTCTACATGTGGGGCTATGGATTCCTAGCCTTATCCTCGAGGGATAAATGAGGCTTCAGATACATAATCTTGTCCACAAGAGAGTGACCGAGGCTTGGAGTATTCTTTTGTTGTTTAGTCACTCACTCATGTCTGACTCTTTGTGACCCCATGGACTGCAGCATGGTTAGGCTAAAATGGGCCTTCAGTTGGGGAGGTCTGAGGAATCAGAACGGAAGTACAGGGTGTGGACACCTAAGAGGCGTGATGGTGATTTGTTGTAGAGGTGGCTCTGAAAACAAATAGCTTCATAGCCTTCTTTTCCTTTAGACTGAGTCTGTTACTGTTGACTTATTTCAGCAAACATCCCTTAGCCAGAGGGGCCACATGCTCCAAGTCTGTGAACTGAAGTCAGCCTACAGAGGAGTCTGTTGGTTCTGGGGTTTTGATGGAAACCCCAGGGCAGAGCTTTCAAGCAGGACCTGATGCTCAGCCTGCACTGAGTCCTACAGATGGCAGGTCCCTCATCCTTAACACCTTGGGTTTCCTGCTTGCCTTCTAAAATCGTTTCAGTTTGTAACATTGGTTTTGGATTTTAAGATCCACTGAACCTCTGTATCCCAGGTGTTGGTTGTATTTTTAATCTGTTCCAAAATTTGTTCACGTCCTTTACCTGTTGTTTTTCCAGCATCAAATCTGTTAATGCATCCTGCTTTACATATCCTCTGCTCAGTTAATGCAATAAAACTGTGAAAACCTTGCTGGAAATGTCACTGTGAATCTTTGCAAAGCCTGAAGGCTGCTGAATGCCATAAGCATGTAGTCTGAAGCTGCAATAATTAAATCCTTCTTTAACAAGTGCTAGTAACACACTGTGTATTGGACATGATGGTTGTCAGGATGGCTTAAGGACAGTGGACTTTTCTAGAAGCCTCTCATGCTTCTAATATTCTAGTGACAGGAGGCTGTACTATAAATGTACTATGTTCGCAGTGATGGCAGTATCTCTTTGAGGGAATAGTGTATGAAGACCAGAATTAAAGATTTTTTTTGTTGTTTCTTTTGAGCTGTTAGTTGACTAAGGATATGTAGAAAACTCAACATTGTGATCATGGTGAATCTAGAGAATATAGGGTAACAATTAAGGAATAACCATGTATCGGGCTCCCACTATTCATAAGGCCATGGCAGAGGCTTTTCATCCCTCTAGTTCCTAATTCTGTCTCATATCATTATTCTCATTATACAGATAATGAGATTGAGGCTCACAGAGGTTGTCACACAGAACATATCTCATTTGACCTTTAAAGATAGTGTTCTTTCCACCATGTGGCTCTGGGTTTCCTCCCATCTGTGGGCTCTGGGAAAGGTCTGATCAAGATTGGAGATGACTGGTAACTATCTTTCTTGGGCTCTAGCAAGAGAACTATTTGTGCAAGGAAAATCAAGGGCTTTCTAATAGATAGTAGATTCCCTTAGTGCTCGGAAGCTCTGAAATTCATAGCCTGTATCTGTGAAAAATTCCATCTCTAGCTCTCCTACAGCATTCTCTTTGGTCCAGAAGAGAATGCCTGACTCCTTGGGAAGTTCCTTGTTGCTGTATTAGCTGCCTACGGGTGCTGCAATAAATCACCAAAAACATAGTGGCTTGGAACAACACTCTTGTTATCATCATATAATTCTGGAGGTCAGAAGTCTAAAATCAGTGTTACTGGGGTAAAGTCAAGCCCTGGAGTCTACAGGGCTGGTTCCTTCTAGAGTAGGCACTAGGGGAGAAATAGTTCCTTGCCTTTCCAACTTCTAGTGGCCGCTTGCATTCCTTGACTGATGACCTTCTTCTAGCAATGGCATCTTTCTGACCCAGCCATCCATCATCTCATCTCCTTCACTTTCCTGCCTGTCTCTCATAGAGCTCTTGTGATTACACTGATCTCATCTGGAAAATCCAGAATAATTTCCCATCTCAAAATATTCAACTTAATCATATCTGCAAATACCCTTTTGCCCTGTAAAGTCACATTCGTAGGATGAAGATATTGGCATCGCCAGGGGCCCATTATTCAGCATACCACAGCCGCTGTTCCTGGTGATTGCTCCACTGGTAATGATATCCCGCTTCAGGCAACTCAGGACTGCCCCAGCATCTCCGGAGACACAGAATTCAAAGTTGCTCTCATGCGTACCTCCTCAAGGCAAGAGTGTGAGGGGTGAAGCCAATTTGGGCTTCTTGCTGTCAAACAGGACTTGCAATTTGGTAACCTCAATCTGGATGCAGCTCATAGATAAATTTTGAATGTGCATTTTTTTAAGTTGGGTGTTCTATACAAAAATTGGCATTTTGGGTATTTAAAAATTGCGAGATCTGGCATCACAGTGCCATGTTTTCAAATGGCTGCATAATGGCTTTCACTTCTCCATTTTAGAAAGAGGATATCTCTCCCATTCATCTTAGTCCCTGTCCCTGTCTGATGATGAATTACACTGGCCTTTTCACTCATTTATTTTAACCACTTGGACTGTGCAGTTTGAGTATCTGAATGTACAATAACGATTCTCAAACCACAGCATTAACATGCTTATCAGAGAACTTCTGTTCAGTCATTTAGAGCAGGGAAGTAACTTTATTTGTACTAGAACACTTTGTGTTAATCCCTGGGGTATCCATGCAAGGTAGAGAATGATCCTTGTCTTACAGCCGCATCCTGACATTTGCAGGTTAGTTGGATCCTCCCTTTGGATGTTTATTTTTTCAGCCTAACATGCAGCCTTTGATCCACCAACACCTGGGCCAAGAATTCCTAATCATCAGTTTAATATTTCCTTTTCACTGGAGGCAAAATTTTCTATCTGTTACTGGGAAAAGTGACCCTCCCTTTCTTCTTCCTAAGACTGTTTCATATCAGTTTCTTAAAATTTAGAATCTACTTTATTCCACAAAAAGACTGTCATTCTCTTTATGTCCACAGTCTCAGAGAGTGGCTGGTGTATAATGAGTGATTTATAAATATTTACTGAATGAATGAATAAATTATGATAACGAGTGACTTGGTAATGATGGCTAACATTTATGTGAACTTAATTATGAATGAATGTTGTATCTTTAAATGAGTTAGCAATTGCAGTCCTGATAGACACAAGTTCACTGTGAGTGCATGCCCTCCCACAGGCCCTGGAAAAGCTACCTTATTTATCATATGATGCTCTGTTCCTGGCTACAGATGATAGGACCACAGAAAGATTTCTAAGCCAAGGATTGCCTATGCTTAACCTGACCAGGAACCTGTGACATGGCCAATTGCAAAGAGCATTCCCAAGAAATCAACCTAGCCCTCTAGGGTGTTTTTGTTTTGAGAACTCAAATCAAGAGAAACAGTCTCTCTACAATTGGTAGCAGATGCTGGAGCAAATGGATCATACTGGGATTAGGGACAGACTCCCAGTCAGGCTACGTGCAAGATGATTAGGCAGAAATAATGCAGCCACTGAGAGATGGAGGAGAATCTCAGTGCCTGATTTTCCAGCTCCCAGTTAACATTTTACTGGGGCTTGGCTATTTTGGGAGGGCTCTGAAATTACCTGTTGTACCCTTACAACTTTGCTTCATCTGTCTAACTCAGAGAGACTATCATTAAAACACTTGCCCGGAACGTTGCCTTAGCCTGGGATCCTAGCATGACAGCAGAATTTAATGAAGGAGGGATTGTCGAATAGCAGTGTGGCCAAAGTGAAGATTAAAGGAAACCAAGAATTCTGACAGTTTCAGGTGCTACAAACTCCCGGCGAACAGAACTGGGACTCAACAGTTTTTAGTGTTGAATGTTTTTCAATATGTGAATGTGCCTGAATCCTTCCATTCTAAATGGTAAAAAAGTAATAAAAATACCTGGAGATACTTCACCCTGTTATAAAGCAAAAAGAAATGATAGCAATTGGTTCATTAGATTCATTGGACTGAAAAGGATGTCAAATAAAAAGAAATTGTTAATATTTAATTGGGCATTTTAGGAATCAGCTTGCTAAATTTGTAAAGATTGCATTCTTGGTTTTTTAATATGCTTCCTGGAATAACTACCTTCAAAGTGGGTATAATCTTTATGCAATTGCCTTGGCATTAAATTTTTACGAATTAAAAAGCATGCTAGGGGATTAAAGTAGGATAATAGATGTAACATTACATGAAAGTAGGACACTCATAAATCATTTATGACTTCTTTGCTCATCAGGACTTGACTTTTTGAATCTTAATTGAAAACTGGCATGGATTTATTGTTGAAAAAAAAGTAAATTGATAATGCTGATAGCAGACAACTTTCATTAGGGAGTTAATTAATTTTAGGAGGCTGAGAGCCTGGTCTTTTAAACATACACAGTCATGTTGAGTCGTGGGACTTTATTTAATTACAGTCATCTTCTGGTCAGTGCACATTGTTTATCTTTTATTTTCATTCTGATCAATGCTAGTAAGATACAGCATAAGCTATTGTGAGCTGTAATTGTATAGCAAAACAAAAAAATAGTGTTAGGCCCCAAGTAGTCTTACATGTGCATGTATGTGCTCAGTTGTGTCCAACTCTTTGCGACCCCATGGACTATAGCCCACCAGCTTCCCTTTTCATGGAGTTTTCTAGGCAAGAATACTGGAGTGGGTTGCCATTTCATGCCCCAGGGGATCTTCCCGACCCAGGGATTGAACCCACGTCTCTTGCATCTCCTGCAT
Organism: Odocoileus virginianus; assembly: GCF_023699985.2. Taxonomy (NCBI): domain Eukaryota; kingdom Metazoa; phylum Chordata; class Mammalia; order Artiodactyla; family Cervidae; genus Odocoileus; species Odocoileus virginianus. The sequence goes on from NC_069697.1 coordinate 39,206,333, forward strand.
AGCAGGCAGATCCTTTACCACTAGTGCTACCTGGGAAGCCCAGGCTTCAAGTAGAGCATAGGTCAATTGGTTGACAAAAACACATATTCTGTAGCAATCTTAACACTAGACCAGTCCTCATGCCATCATATTTCTATCTTCCTTTTATGTTTACTTACTCATCAACTGCTGTGAAAAACTTGAACATTTTTTAGATCCCAAATGAGATACTATTATAAAAGATCAATCAATTGATTTTTAGGAGGAAAAGATCAATTAATTGCTCTTTTAATTAATTGATTAAAATTAATTTTATTAAGAAATAATAAAATTCTTTGATAAATTAAGCAACAGATAGACTGGCTGGTATACTTTATTGTTCTGAAGTTATTTATATAATTTCTTTAGTTTTTACCCTTTGAGTTCCCTAACCATCTTAGTTCTCTTCTTTAATACAAATGATTATTCTACTAGTTATTGCACACCTAACAACACTAGTTGTAATACCTGTACATCTGTAAAAAGGCATCATTTTCTCTTCATTTTACAGATGAAGAAACTGAGGCTCATGTATCTCACCAAAACATAACTTTTCCAGGGCTGTGAAGTTCTGAAAAAGACTGCTTTTTAAGTAAGCCCTGGAGAATTTTCAAGCGCTTATAAATTTTTGCACACTGCTTCACCTCTCCCACCAGGATTGTGGACAGTCGCCCTGCTCATCACTAATCATGAACTTTGTCCTGCTGACTGGGTTGGTGTGGGAAAGAAAGGTCTGATCATGAGCAATCCTGATTTATTTGCCTTGTGCCCTCACCCTCTGGCCAGATGTCATCCTATTTAAAATTCTTCCTTAAAAGAACATGACAGTCTGAGGATCACCCTATTCTGAATTTAAGTTTACAGCCTGGTTTTGAAATCCAAATTTTATTCCTTAAGAACTAGATTTGGAAGGCAGTAGCCAACTAAAGCCACCTGTTTATGGGCACAGTGATGTGTTTGGAGGAGTTCTTGTACAATGAAAGAGATTGATGGCCCTTCAACAGGATCATAACTCCTGTAGGCAGAGGACCATAATTTGCTTACCCAACCCCAAACTAAACAAAGGTCTCTGTGTGACCTAAAGGGGTGCAGTGTAACCCAGAACACAGCCCAGACTGAGATCAATCCCAGTCATTCCACAAGACCTTGGGAAATCTGCATGGATGCCATTGGAATTCAATCTCCACAAGGATATTTGGAGCAGAGCAGCCCAGCCTTATGGTTTTACAGCCTTATGGTTTTATAGATTTCACAACCTGACTGATGACCTCTATAAAAGCTTATCCTATTTTCCATTTGCAATGCAGTTTCTCAAGCTCAACTTTAAAGACACTATATGAAAACATTTGGAAATTTCAAAATTAAATAGTTATCAATTCTAGGAATGGGAAAGACCACATGTGAAAACAATTTTACAGAAACCCACGGCAAGGAAATGGTTTAACGGTAATGTTAACAAATGCCCTCAGAAAATCTGCTGTGAGATTTCTTTCAGTCTTTCTTTCTGGCTGGCATTTTCTCCTCATATGGATATCTCACCTTTCATTTCCTACTAGGCCAAGAGGAGCTTATTGTATGGAACTTTCTTAGTTTTCTGTAATCTTGTCCTAAATCCTACCGCATCAGAGTCTCATTTATTTGATGAATATTTATTAAGCATTTTTACGTGCCAAGATGAATACACTGACCCCCGTCTTGTCCCCCTGAAAGTAGGAAATAAATCTCTCCTATGAAAGGTACCCTTCCTCACCAGGAGATAGAAATACATTCTTATCACCAGACAGATAGAGTTCAAGGTCCAGAAGACTGTGTGAATGAACTTCACTTAGATTCTTCATTAATGAGTACCCAAGCCTAAGTTTCTTTATCTTGTCAGTTCTTGACAAATGTATTATTTCTTTGTCTTAAATGTATAAAAGCTGCCTGCTTTGGCTATTTCTCTGTGTCTCATATTTCTACATATGAAATAATTAAAGTGTGATTTTTCTCCTATTAATCTGCCTTATGGCAATTTAATCACTGGACTAGCCAGAAGAACCTAGAGGGGTAGAGAAAACATTTTTCCCCAACAAGGTTGTAATACAGAATGGAAAGCAATCCTGACAGATGAAGAGATTAAGACTGAATCAAGAAAAAGGGTCTAGTGCAGCATTTCTGAGAAGCCAGTGCTCTCAGGCAGAGGATTTGTTCCTCTGTTGAAGAAAGAATATGATTTTGATTAGAACCTCTATAAAAGACCAAGGAGAGCCCACAGTGGATGATAGGGCAGCAGTGTGGCAGGATAGTGGGATTCTAGGTGAGTTCTCTCTGATTTAATATCACTGATGGGAAGAGAATTTTGAGAACAATAAAAGAATTTTAGAAATAGTCTTTGTGGAAAATTGAAGGGAGAATTAACTAGGAGACTAGAGTAAAAGAACAGAGCAGTTTGTAGAACCACTCCTGTGAAATGAGAAAGGGTAATAAGGCAGGATTGGCCAAGGAAAGCCTCAGACGGAAGTGCAGCTCTGAGAAAGGCTCAGCCAGGCTGATGGGGAATGAGCACCCAAAGATTGTCTACAGAGTCCCGTATCCGGCAGGAAGGGCCTGGCTTTTTTGCTCCTACTGAGCTCAGTGGTTGATTGGAGTGGTAAGGCGAGAAAATAACCTCAGCAGGAACCTCTGGTGAAAGCACAGCAGCTAGAGATGGTGAGCAAAGGTTTTCTCTTGAAGGGAGATCTGAGCAGCACACCCCGCAGCTGCCGTGAGCTAAGTAAATGCCACCAACCTCTGGCTCCTCTGGTTCCTCTTCTGTGCCCCACGGGCTTTTGTCTAGCAGCCTATTGTCAAAAAACTGTATTCTTGCTTTCTAGGTTTTGAGTAGATTTTTTCCCTGTCTCCTTAATTTAAGTCTTATCAACTTAACTAGAATTTTGTGTGTTCCCAAACTTCTGGTGACTCAGACAGAAAAGAATCTGCCTGCCATGCAGGAGACATGGGCTTGATCCCTGGGTTGGGAAGATCCCCTGGAGGAGGACATGGCAACCCACTCCAGTATTCTTGCCTGGAGAATCCAGTGGACAGAGAATCCTGGCGGGCTATCGTCCATAGGATTGCAAAGAGTCAGACACGACTGAGGCAACTTAATACACATGCCTGTCTCTCTATTCAATATCATTTGCACTCAAGATGTATGTGTGTGTTCAGTCACTCAGCTGGGATAGAGTTTCAGGAGGAAGGTGAAAAATCTGGGAGATGGATGATGGTGAGAGTTGCTCGACGATATATCTGCACATAGAGCCACTGGATATGTACAGTTTGTTTAGTCGCTGAGTTATGTCTGACTCTTTTGTGACCCCATGGACTGTAGCCCACCAGGCTTCTCTGTCCATGGGATTTCCAATGCAAGAATACTAGAGTGGGTTGCCATTTCCTTCTCCAGGGGATCTTTCCGACCCAGAGATCAAACTTTGCGTCTCCTGTGTTGGCAGGCAGATTCTTTACTACTGTGCCACCTAGGGAAAGCCAAGATATCAAACACCTATTTGCTAATGGCTCTCCAAATGTATGCCTCCACAACAGATTCTTCTCTACAGCCCCAGAATGAACCACCACTTACAATTATTTGATCATTGGACTCCTTCATCAAAATCTCCCTTCAGATGTTACACAAGTACCTCAAAGGTAGTCAATCCCATGTATTTCTAAAGTCATATCCCTTGTATTTCTCCCATTTTCCTGACTATTATTCCCTGTTTTGGTAAAAAAAAAAAAAAAAAAAAATCCACTCAGTTGCCCAAAACATAACTATAGAATGATACTAGATTCTTTCTCTCTCCCCACCTTGCTTGCCAACTCCATCTCACATTGAACACCAACCTTTAGTAATTCTAATCCATATATGCTTTGCCATCCTAACTGCAATTTTAATGGTTAAGGACTTATAATTTCCTGCTCATTTAGAGCTATAACCTTCAAACTGGCTTCAAACCTTCCTGACTTCAGATGTGATCTCTGTTATTGCTGAAGAGATTATTCTCATGGGCAATCTGTTCATATTACTTAAAAGTCTTCAGCAGTTCACTATCAAATACTGCTGATATACCTTCCACCATTTCGACTCTGAAAATGTATCCAATTCCATCCCCTCTAAGTCTAACGTTCCTATGCTCTACTTGAACTGAACTACTCATGGGGAGAAGCCACCACACTCCTTCTTACCTGCCCTTTTGTATATATGGCTGCATCTACCAGCCTGGAAAATGCCTTCTCACTCCTCATACCCCAGGCAGACTGGATGTCCTTTCTCTGTGCTCCTATTCTTTCTTTCATGCACCGTCACTGTAGCCGTTGCAATTGGCCTGCCATTGTTGGCAAGGTCAGCAATGTCTGTCTCCTCACCATAAATGACACTAATTACATGCAAAGGTTATATCTTTTAATCAATGTATTCCCAGAGCCTGGGCCTTTAAGTGACTCATGACACTTGAGTTTCAATGAGCACATGAATATGAATGAATTCAAAGAATTGAGTCTTGAAAATAATTTTTTAAAAATATGTTCTCTCCTAAATTATTTTAAAATAGTTGCCTGAAGAGATAGCAGAGAAAAAATATTGGGAGTGAAAAATACTGTGGGTTATGGCTGAAAATTTTCTTTTGTTTACTAAAGTACACAGATTTCATTCTATTACAAGCAACTTCAGAGGATTATCTCCAACTGCCTGTCATAGCTTCAGTTGTCAAGTATTTCCAGTGCAAGTAGGACATGGTGGTGTCTTAAAACACATTGTTCTATGCAGGTTTCCACAGGCAGTGCTTTGTTGTTGTTTAAATAGAATTTGGCCTGAAATCCTTAAAAAAAAACTATATTCATACAGTACTTAACAGTTGCCCAACCATTTTCACACCCTGATTTTACTTGATATTTAAAATATCTCAATGAAGCTGTCAGGACAAAACTGATCATCTTTTTATAGATAACAGAAGCTCTGAGCGGCAATGAGGCTTACTCAAGACTGACCGTTACTGGAGCTGGAACGCACGACTTCTTGTTGCTAAACCCATGTTCCTCCTCGCCAGCCTTGCAGCCTTCTTGGTGGTTTCTTTCTGCAGAGCAGATAGAGCTGTGGGCTGTTAGTCGCTCCCCAGATCAGTTTGGATTCCTACAGTGTTTCTCATGGCCCCAAGGTTATCGGTCACTGTCAACTGTGGATGGTATAGAAGTTACTTCATTTCAAAAGTGCTTCTCCTCAAGAGCTTCCCCAGCTGCTCTAGTTAAGGTTGGAGCTGCCAGCTCGAGTTATTGACACTAGCAAACCCCTTTACTGATCTTACATAATGATCATTGCTCTTGGGTTGATGTCTAAACTGCAATCCTACATTTGATGGTTTTATAATTTCATCTTCCTGGACCTAAAAACAATCATCACAACATTTTTTTTTTTTTTTTTAGTTTAAACTGAAATTCTTTAATTCTGCAGAGGGCTAGAATATTTTTTGTAACCCTCATAGAAGAATTTCTTAGCCCACATTTCTCTACACAAGGCTAAGTTTAACAGCAGATGTGCTTTGTTTGGATTTTACAGTGCTTTAAAACACAGAATTTGAAAGATTTTAGGTAGAGTATGTACCCTTCAGTTTTTCCCTGGGACCCCATCCTAAGTCATTTAAGTTTCTGGCCCCAGAAGTAGTCTGAGTTTGCACCCCACCTGTATTAATATATGTCATGGTTTAAAAATAACAGCTAATATTTATGTACTGTATATCTATGTGCTGTTTTTTTTCAATATTTTGCATATATTAGTTTAATTTTCACAACAGACTCTTGATAGGTAGATATCTCTTGGTTGTAGGTGAAATCTCACCATCTGCATTTTAGAAATAAGAGGATAGAGGCACCAAGAGATAAGTAACTTGGCTAGTCATATAGTCATCAAGTGGCAGGGCTGAAATTCAGACCAAGCACTCTGGATCCAGAGGCGAGCTCTATACTCAAGTGCCCAGATACAATGTCAGCCTTTGTATGATTCATAAAAAGGAAACAGAAAACAAATCATTGGTTGGTAGTCCTTACCGAAGAAATGTGAGCTAAGGAGCTTGCATACATGAGCTGAGAGTGCTCTGTCTGCATATGCAGCAGTGAGCACACGCTTGCTTCTTTGGACATTGAAGACTCTGAGGGTCTCGTGAAGATGCATCTCCTACTCCAGTCGAAAAGATGTAAAGGGCACTTGGCACAGAGTGGACCCATGAAACTGAAATGCAGTGTGTGTCCTTGTGCTACTCTGATTTTTTATAAATGTAGATTGCTAGATTATATTGGTAGGAGCAGCTGGTTTTGCTCTGCGTTTTCCTTGTTAGTAATTCCACTTCTCTTTGCAAGCTTGTAATATCACTCAGTATCACACAGAGGTTGAATGAGATTCCTAAGAAATCCTTACCAGTCAAGCTGGGGCATTGTATGTAATCAAGGCAAGGGAAGGGGAAGGTAAGTAATTCCTTCCCAATATATGGCTACAAGATAATTATCACTAATCACCAGTATGCAAATTTATTAATAGAATGGAAAAGAACAAAAAGATTCAGATGTTTCCAAGTTTTAAGATTTGATAGAACTCTAACTCCAATAGTAATAATAATGACATTTTAGCTACTGGAATTTTAGAGGTTTGTTGTTGAATCACTCTGAAAAGACAGAGATGGAGAGAAAGAGAGAGTGAGCACTATATTTTACTTTCTGATAGGCAAAAGTGAAGGATAGAAACACTTATAAACTTGGAATGTTATCATTCCCCCTTGTCGGTCTATAGAAAATTTTGTTCATAAGTCTATGTGATCAATATGTTTCATATTTGGTAAGGGCATTGCTGGCTGACTTGACTTTGGTCCTATAGCAAGCCTGATAGCCAAGAACTGACATGCTATGTTAGAAACAGAAGCCAGGGATGGGATAGAATGCCATCTTGTCTGGGGTGACCACAATAGGACGGCAGAGTCCTATACAGGAAGCAAAAGCATAACTGGGTTTAGTGCAATGTCATAAGTCAGGTCAGACCCCAAAACTGAGGAAAGGTGGGTGAGAAGCCCAGTGTGCGTGCTTAGTTGCCCAGTGATGTCCAGCTCTCTGTGACCCTGTGGACTGTAACCCTCCAGACTCCTCTGTCCATGCGGCTCTCCAGGCATGACTACTGGAGTGGGTAGCCATTCCCTTCTCTGGGAGATCTTCCCAACCCAGGGAGTGAACCTAGGTCTCCTGAATTGCAGGTGGATTCTTTACTGTCTGAGCTACTGGGGAATTTATATGGGAAGGCCAGAGACACAGACCAACTAGAAGGAGAAGAATGTGGTCTGGCAAGGAGACAAGGCAATATTGCTTAATAGAACTTAAAAGTCTATGTTTTGGAGTCAATTCTGAATTCCTACTTTTATCATGTGTGTTAGTCGCTCAGTTGTGTCCAACTCTGCAACCCCCTAGACTGTAGCCCGCCAGGCTCCTCTGTCCATGAGACTCTCCAGGCAAGACTACTGGGGTGGATTGACATTTCCTTCTCCAGGGGATCTTTCCAACCCAGGGATCAAACCCAGGTCTCCCGCATTGCAGGCAGATTCTTTACTATCTGAGCCACAGGCTTCCCTACTATTCTTATTAGTTGTCTGCCTATTTGTAAGCAGAATGTGCAGTGGGTAGGTACTAGATTCTGCAGTTGGATTGCTGAAGTTTGAATCCTGTTTCTTTACTACCAACCATGTGACATTGTTACCAACCCAGGTTCTTGGACTCTTTATGCAGCAGAAATTGGTAAGAGGCCAGATGAGAAATTCAGGCAAGGTTTTACTGGGTCTCCTGCTATAGCACGAGGGAGGAGAATCAAGTAACAGGTGCCCTCACTCACTCCCTGACAGGGGGCAAACAAGACCCTTAAAGGGGCTGAGAGTAGGGGAGATTGGCTGTCAGGCAGGAGGGCTGGCTTAAGTGGTCTGCCCATCACCTTCCTGGTATGGTGTGCAGCGATCACACATGGTACCAGACTTTTGCTCCTGGCACCTGAGAAGAGGCAGGTGGATTTTGGCCCGTTTATATCTTATTGTTCATACTTTGCCCCCACTGTACATGCAAGCAGTTGTTTTCAGTCCCTTATAATTTCTTTGTATTTTGTTTCTCCAAAAGATGTTTGTCCAGGCCCTAGCGATTCAGTAAAGGGTGTCAGGTCCCAGCCTGTCTCAAGTGAGTAGGTTATTTAATTACTGTATGTTTCAGCTGTGAATCTGGGAATTAGAGAAGACCCTTCTTCAGAGGCTTCTATGGTGGCTAAGACGGTAAAGAATCTGCCTGCAGTGCGGGAGACCTGGGTTCAATCCCTGAGTCGGTAAGATCCCCTGGAGAAGGAAATGGCAACCCATTCCAATGTCCTTGCCTGGAAAACCCCATGGACAGAGGAACCTAGCAGGTTACAGCCCATGAGGTCACAAAGAGTCAGACACGACTGGGCGACTTCACTTTTCTTCCTCATCAGGTGGATATGAGGATTGGGTGAGTTAATATACAAAAAATCTTTAGCATAGTCATTGCAGATAGTAAGCACAAATAATTGTTACTATCATTATTAATAATCTTTTTGTGTTTCTGTGCCTCCTTTTTAAAATGAAAGTCATAACACACACTGCTATAGCAAGGAATAAATGAGATAAGGCGTGGATGTAGCCGGCTCCAGAACAGTAGTCGGGAATTGCTATCGGGTCCACAGAGGATGTGTTTGCCAAGGTAATATCCCATGAGGACAGACCTTCTTTTAAGAGCCGTAAGTTCCTACCAATAAATCAGATAAATCATAAAGCATGTAGTCCAAGCCTAGCATCTGACAGCAGCCACTTTCCTGCCTCTCTCAGCCTGTAAAACATAATATCAGAAAATTGAAGAGTGAAAGATGGAAGGGAATTTAGAGTCCTAAATTCAGTCTGTGCTTTGTATGAACAAGGGGACAGAAGCCCAGAAAGATAAGGTAATTTGCAGTGACACACACCTAGCTTGTTATAAAGCTGCTCCTTGAATCTAGTTATAATACTTAGCCTCTTAGTCTAATATCTATTCCATTCGACCATGCCGAGTCTGCCTCTTCTCAATTCTCACAGCCTAACTGGCACCTCCTCTGGGGCTGACTTGAGTTCTATGAAGGACCTTAGCTTAACTTCACTATGGAGTGAGCCTCTCCTGAGTAGGTCCCCAATTTCTGCTTGATGAGTGCTAAGTATTTCTGATAGTAATCACAGTATAAAGGAAATAATATACTATTAATCAGGAAAGCATTATGCTAGCAACAGGAAAGCTATGTTATGGTCACAGTTAACTATACTATTTTTAAACACACTTTTAATTTCAAATTTCTCTTAGGTATTTTTTCTTCCTATAATTGATAATGTCTTATTTGTTTGTTCCTTTTACTTCCTTCACATAGCACATAAAACACCTTGAGTTCACATTGGTTAACTTAATATCTGTTGAATGAATAATTTGATTAGTGGGTTTGTCTTAAGTCTGACAACTCATTTTGATACCTGATTGAATTTTTTAACCCCTTACATTTTTCTGATTCTCGTGTTTGCCAAGTAGTTTTGGATACCGATTTGAAAAACCTAAGTATCCGCACACTCTTCAACCCTTTACCCCTTAACATTCACACACTCAGACATTGTCTATGGCCCTTCTAGAGCCTTCTATCTTTCTTCAGAGGATTGAGTACAGCAAATAATTTTGGTGGGGGGTGGGGGGGTGCACACCCCAAAGCATGGAGGATCTTACTTCCCAGATCAGGGATTGAACCTGTGCCCCTTGCAGTGTAAGCACGCAGTCTTAACCACTGGACCAGAAACTAACTTTTAAATCTAAACAAAAGTAGTATTCCCACAACAATGAGACTAAAAGCTGATGATCAGACACAAAATATTTTTAAAAATAATGCAGAGAAAGTAAAAGTTAGTATTGAAAAAAAAGAAAATGTTAATGTACTCAAACATTTAATTCTCTCAAATGGCTTCTTTTTTCTTCTCTATTCTGTCTGTAATAATAAAATGGTGTTTCATCAATTTTAAGATATACTTTTTTAAAAAACATTTCAACATCTCTAACCTTATGATGTGTTTCCAATGTGATGGCATCTTGCATTTTATAATAAACACTTTTTCTATCAGACTACACAAAAAATATGTCATTGTATGATGGAGGGTGTTTTCAACATGATGAAATACAGCAGTAACAGTCATCTTCTGAGTATTTGATACATATTAACTTCTTTAATCCTCACAAATACTTCCAGAGTGGGTTCTCTTATCCTTCCTCTTTTCAGATTAGAGAAGCAAGGGCAGATTAGCAGTTAAGTAGTTGCCTATAAAGTTCTACATGTAGTCAATAATGGCTCTGGGATGTGAACCCAGACTCCTTCCCAAGGCTGCCTTCTTAACCTCTACCTGCTACACTTTTCTGGCTGTCCTTATAGGACTTTGAATGCTCTTCTTGTTTCCATCTCCTGGATTGTCTTTTAGAATACTTACATATTTTTGTAAAATAACTATACTATCCATTTTCATTTTCACTGGTGTTTAAAATTAATTAATTTATTTGTATTTTTGTGTCTGCGTGTTTTTCCAAAGGGCCATTAATATAGTTATGATAAATGCAGTTGTTAAGATAGCCATCTCTGGGACTGGAAACTACCTGTGTTCAAACACTGGCTTGGTCACCTACCAGCTCGCTTACCTTGGACAAATTACCTAACCTCCGTTTCCTCATTTAAAAAACATAAGTATTTAATGTTTTTAGAAATTCTGCTTTATAAGGTTATTTTGAGTATTAAATCAAATGACTTATATGTATTTAGGACAGTGACTGACTATAATGAATGCCTAACAAATGTTAAATGATTATTATAACTTTTATGAAATCAGTAAAAGGGGAGGAAATGAGGTTAAAATATGTCAGGAAGAAATACTCAGAAAAGTTAGTAATTTACTAACTTATTTGTGTATTCTACAAAATATATTTGAGCTTGTATTTTGTCCAAAGCAACAGAGGGACAGTATCTTCCATCTTACACCTGAAGGCCTATAGAAGGAAGATACCTTGCAAAATACCTCTGTGTTCTGCACAGAGCCTGGCACTGAAAGTGAATGAATGAATGAGTGAGTGAGTGAATGAATGGATGGAAAGGAGAGGTACATCAATTCTTATTCCCCAAAAAAGTATAGAGTCTTAGAGCTCTGAGTACTCAGGGAAGGGTGAAATCACTCCCAGCTAAGATGGATGTGAAGAGATTCACTCACCATATATTTAAGTGCCTTCACTATTCTCTCTTGTGGATACAGAGAATAGGATGTCAGGGGCTTCCCAGGTGGTGCTGGTGGTGAAGAACCTGCCGGCCAATGCAGGAGACAAAAGAGACAAGGGGCTCGATCCCTGGGTCAGGAAGATCCCCTGGAGGAGGACATGGCAACCCACTCCAGTGTTCTTTCCTGGAGAATCCCATGGACAGAGTCTGGTAGGCTATGGTCCATGGGGTCACAAAGATCCAGACAACTTAGCACATAGCACACTGCTCTCAAGAGTGATGCTTCTAGCACTTTCTTATTTATGTGTAGATATTAATGGTGAAAAATATCACTAAGGAATTGGGTAGTCATTTTAGTCAATAGAATTGGATTCATTTTATTAATTCAAGCAAGCTGCCTCTAAATTGCTGCTATCTTTTCTTTCTTGAATGGATACAAAATTACCTTATTCCTATAGAGAAATGTATTACTCTATTTGAATATTTAAATTAATTTGAAATTTATGAGAGCAAAAAAAAAATCACATGAATATCTTCGTAAAGACAAATAAAAGTTGTATTTATAGTTTAGACAATTGGGTATTTTCTGTTTGTGTGTATGCCATTTCCTGTGCTGAATGACTGGGGTTAAAAAAAACAAATCTTAATTTGTGGCCAAGAAGATTACATGCTACGTTTTGCAAGACAAGTGAACTCATCCTCAAAGAGCCTAATTTGAATTGATGAAAGAAAAATTACTAAAAAGGCATTAATTTGATAAATATTAAAGGACTAGATGAAATAATTATCTTACCCAAATCATTAAGATTATAAATAGTTATTGCTACAAAGGAAATCAGTCCTGAATATTCATTGGAAGGACTGATGTTGAAGCTGAAACTCCAATACTTTGGCCACCTGATGCAAAGAACTGACTCATTTGAGAAGACCCTCATGCTGGGAAAGATTGAAGGTGGGAGGAGAAGGGGATGACAGAGGATGAGATGGTTGGATGACAGAGGATGAGACTCAATGGACATGAGTTTGAATAACCTCTGGGAGTTGTTGATGGACAGGGAGGCCTAGCATGCTGCAGTCCATGGGGTCACAAAGACATGACTGAGTGACTGAACTGAACTGAACTTGTCAACTTTATATAGATAGATTGATAATTTTTTTCCATGGAAAAAATCAATGGAAATGTCAAAAACAGTTAAAATATGAATCTGAAATTAAAACCCCTCTTCTTTTGCTTATTCCATCCACCAGATGTCCCTCTTCTCAAATGTGGTGATGTGTTACTGCACAAATAAGTGTCAGCGCTATGTTAATGAAAATAACTGGTAGTTGAGTTGAATAAAATCCACAGACAATCCCAAAGACTTATTCTGGCAACTGCAAAATGGCAAAGCCTTAGCAACTAAGTCTAAACACTCTTTCCAGATAGAGTTTCTCTCTATGCTGTCATTGCAAAGAGGCTATCTGGCCTGTTCTTAAAAATCTACTTCAGTGGGAGAGCCACTCCTATCCAAAGCAGTGGGTCTAACTCTGGTCAGTTCTGCCTGTTGGGAAATTCTTTCTTAATTTGATCAAAAATCTCCTTTTTATACCTATCAACTACTGTTTGAATTTCTACCTTTGGAAATTTTATAAGTCATAACTAATACATGTATTCCAATAACACGCATCTAAATAATTAAGTAGCTATTAAATAATACCTGTGTATTCTTTTCTTCAGGCTGAGTATGTTATGTCCCCAAACTTCACTGATGAGTGAGTTGTTTAGAATTAGAGACATATTTTCATATAAGCACAAAATTATGGATGGTGATTACAGTTGTGGACTAGGTCACAAAATTTTATTTAACTTATACCAAATAGTCAGAAGTTACCTTTATTCAGTAAATATTTGTGAAATACCTAATTAAGAATTCCCAGTGAGAGTTATTTAATATTAATTATATTTGGTTGAACGAACACTACACAGAAATTTATTTGAAAATTATTTTCTCAGATTCAAATCATAATTCTAAGCATCTATCACATATTCTGCCCCAGTGTTTTGATGTAGCTGTAAATAATCTGAATTGTAAATGATTATTTTACATTATTCAAACTCTAAGAGTAACTAAATAGCATTCAAAGTACATTTCCATTCTTAAATTATCAGACAAGTCTCTAATCTGATCATTACAATTTAATATCCATTAATCTGCATGAACACAGATGAGCATATAAATATCCAGAGGGAACAGCACTGAGAGAAGGAAATATGATCACAGACCCGGGTAATTATTGCAAATGGAGATTACTCAGCACCAGTACAGCTGTCTACACACTAAATCATTATACTTTATTTTTAAGAGTTGTTTGATGGTTACTCTAGTCAACATCTGAACTCTGTTAATTTTAAAGACATTTTTTTCCCATTATATGTAATATGAGTGGGCATTTCTTGTAACTCATTGTAATGACCCCATGACACATATACAATTTTAGTTCTAGGTAATAATAGTTTATGGTCACACTCATCTGAAATAATTTCCTCCTCAGAATCTCAGTGAAAGGATGGAGTACTCCAAAAATCAACTGACTGCAAATTATCTTCACTGAAAATCATTATGTTTATGCAAATCAAGTAACACAAATTACATGTTCCAACTATTTCTAAACTGTTCTTGACAAAAAAAAATAGAAAAATACTTCTTAAAATGAAAATCCAGCCAAATTTCCCAGTTCTGCTGAGTCTTTCTGGGCTCTGGGCTCTCGAGATGTCCATCCAGTACTTGAAGACACAGAGTTTGAAATTCAGAAATTCTCTGCTTCCGAGCATTATGGTTGTGGGAGGTTTAGATCTAAAGCCCCCATGACAAATCTTATTAATTGGTGTTTCATCTCTTGGTGAGGCAGGAACAGGGAGGCAGATTCTCCAGAAAATCATAGAAAAGATAGGCCACCAGACATCAGTGATGTTGACTCCACAGGGCAAGATGCCAAGATGAAGTGAATTGCTTTCTTTTCTTTCTATACTTTCCATTTTTCTCTTAGCTTCCTAGGCTCTAGTCATTTATAGAACTACTAGGCTTCAGACTTTTCTTGGGCGTATTAGCCAGTGAAGACCTAAGATTCATGGTGTTGTTGGGGTAGTCCTTAAAGGAAATAATGAACTTTTAAGGTTAATGGAAAACTATTAGCATTGTGTGTGTGTGTGTGTGTGTGTGTGTGTGTGTGTGTTAAAGATAATTAAAGAACACAGGTCATCCTCAGGAGATACAGAAAAGCATGCTAAATGTCATTGCTGTAAGTCCATAGATGAATCCTTTCTAAATTGTCCTGCTGTGATCCTGACTTTTCAGTCTCCTCTCTTAGATGATATATTTTAAATATATATTCAGATTCTGTCCGTGCAACCCCTATGACTCAGTTTTGTTTCTTTCCTTTTTTTTTTTCCTTTGACTTGTTTTTCTAACCAAGATAAGTGCTTCCAATGTTTCTGCTTTTTTATTGTGAGCTTCATGTTTTGGGGGAAATTTCCTGTGCACACCTACAAGTTGCTTTCTCTCTGCACTTTTCTATTCCTTCAACTCTTCCCTCCCAGTGAAGTCTTCCTAGAAGAAAATGAGCTTCATGAGCTTTCATGATCTGCTTTCATGATTTTCAGAACTTTAATGACAGCCTGAACCAAATGCCCTCATTCCAGCTGGCCCCTTCCTGCTCTTTCATATACTATCCTCACTTTTACTGGGAGCCGTGCCAGGCAACACGCTGGGTCTCAGTTCCCCGACCAAGGATTGAACCTGTACTCCCTGCACTGGAAGTATGGCATCTTAGCCACTGGACCACCAGGGAAGTCTCTAATATCCTCACTTTTACCTCTTGACCTTTGCTTTTCCAATTCCCTCCAGCTGTCTTCCCTAACTTCCCCAGTCTTCCTTCTTCACGGTCCAAATCAGATCCAATCTCCTTTTTGAAACTTGTCTGATTCCAGCAGCCCACAAAGTCTTCTATTTTTTTCTCCTTGTTATTATGCTTGAAAAAATGTAACTCAGACCCTCAACTAAATTCTACTTCCTTAAAAGTATACAAGATGATTTATACTTCTCTGGTATTTTCCTACCATAGCTAGTAGGAAACATAAGTGTATATTGTAATATAAACTGTATTTATTTTTTATTTTGTGTAAATATTTGTCTAGTAGTTACTCTTTTCACAGGATTTGAATGAAAAATTTTAAAATCAACTAAAATTATCATGTAGTTCAAGTCCAAATCTAATATGAACTTTCTTATATAATGTAATCAAAACTGATAATTGGTTCAGTTCAGTTCAGTCACTTAGTTGCGTCCGACTCTTTGCAACCCCATGAACCACAGCATGCCAGGTCTCCCTGTCTATTACCAACTGTGAACCCATGTCCATTGAGTCAGTGATGGCATCCAACCATCTCATCCTCTGTCATCCCCTTCTCCTCCTGCCCTCAATCTTTCCCAGCATCAGGGTCTTTTCCAATGAGTCAGCTCTGAGCATCAGGTGGCCAGAGTATTGGAGTTTCAGCTTCAACATCAGTCCTTCCAATGAACACCCAGGACTGATCTCCTTTAGGATGGATTGGTTGGATCTCCTTGCAGTCCAAGGGACTCTCAAGAGTCTTCTCCAACACCACAGTTCAAAAGCATCAATTCTTCGGCGCTTGGCTTTCTTTATAGTCCAACTCTCACATCCATACATGACCACTGGAAAAACCATAGCCTTGACTAGATGGACCTTTGTTGACAAAGTAATGTCTCTGCTCTTTAATATGCTTTCTAGGTTGTCATAACTTTCCTTCTAAGGAGTAAGTGTCTTTTAATTTCATGGCTCCAGTCACCATCTGCAGTGATTTTGGAGCCCCCAAAAATAAAGTCAGCCACTGTTTCCACTATTTACCCATCTATTTGCCATGAAGTAATGGGCCTGGATGCCATGATCTTAGTTTTCTGAATGTTGAGCTTTAAGCCAACTTTTTCACTCTCCTCTTTCAGTTTCGTCAAGAAGCTCTTTAGTTCTTCTTCACTTTCTGCCATAAGGGTAATTGGTTAACTAATTTAACTCAATTGCAGTAGGGAATGATAAAAATCTTAGTTCCTTAATTAATTTAATTCAATTGCAGTAGGGAATGATAAAAATGATGTACCTTTTAATCTTATTTATTTTATTTAGTTTCAACTATATAGCCTTAGACCATTTTTGATTATGAGTGCACTGATTAGGGTATGATGTTATCTTATAAAACCCATGCTCAAATTTTATATCTAATTTCCAATTTTACTGTTTTTAAAAATGGAATGAGAACCCCATTTGCAAAAATAAACTCAAAGTGGATTAAACACCCAAATGTAAGACCAGATACTACTATAATAAAACTCCTAGAGAAAAACATAGGCAGGATACTCTTTGACATAAATCACAACAATACTTTTTTGGCTCCATCTCCTAGAGTAGTGTAACTCAAAGCAAAAATAAACAAATGGGGTTGAATTAAAGTTAAAAGCTTTTGCACAGCGAAGGAAACCATAAACAAAATGAGAAGACAGCCTACAGAATGAGAGAAAATATTTGCAAATAATGTGGCCAACAAGGGCTTAATTTCCAAAATACAAATAGCTTATACAGCTTAATATCAGAAAAACACACAACCACCAAAATGGGCAGAAGACCTAAATAGATATTTCTCCAAAAAAGACACACGGGTAGCCAACAGGCACATGAAAAGATGCTCAACAACGCTAATTAGAGAGATGCAAATCAAAATGACAATGAGGTACCACTTCACATTGGTCAGAATGGCCATCATTACAAAGTCTACAAATAATAAATGCTGGAGAGGGTGTGGAGAAAAGGAAACTCTCATACTGTTGGTGGCAATGTAAATTGGTGCAACTACTATGCAAAACAGTATTGAGGTTCCTTAAAAAATTTTTAAAAAGTTACCATTTGATCCAGCAACCCCACTCCTGGGCATATATCCAGAAAAGAAGAAAACTTTAATTCAGAAGGATACATGTACTTCTATGCTCATAGCAGCACTATTTACAATAGCCAAAACATGGAACAACCTAAATGTCCATCAACAAGTGAATGGATAAAGACGATGTGGTACATATATACAGTGGGATATTACTCAGCCATTGAGAAAAAAAGAGATAATGCCATTTGCAGCAACATGGATGGACCTAGAGATTATCATACTAAATAAAGTAAGCCAGAGAAGGAAAAATACAGTATGATATCACTTATATATGTAATCTTAAAAAAATTATATAAATGAACTTTTTTATAAAACAGTAATAGACTCACAGATATAGACAACAAAGTTGTGGTTACTAAAGGGATAAATTGAAAATTTGAGGTTAAGGATACACACTACTGTATTTACTATTATATATAAAATTGATAAACAAGGACCTACTGTATAGTACAGGGGACTATATTCAATATCTTGTAATAGCCTATAATGGAAAACAATCTAAAAAAGGTCATGTCTCTCTATCTACCTATTAACTGTCTGTTACTGAATCACTTTTCTGTACACCTGAAACATTTTAAATCAATTATACTTCAAATAAAAAGGAGTGAGAACCTGAAACATATAATGTGAGTACAGAATCCTTCTAGATTCTATAATTTTTCCTAGCCTAGTACAATTGTCTAACCTAAACCTGATTCAACAGGGATTCTTTTTAGCAACATATGTGCCTTAAATCTTTCAAAGATTTCAGCGTAGCTTTCATAGAAATAGCAGCTATCTGGGTTTCAGTACTCATTTTAACCATCCTACATAAGAGTTCCTAAATTACAGCAGTAACAATAATAAATGCATTTGGCATATACAGGTTTGGAAACACACTCGACTGACTTTTAGTGAGCAGACAATGAGTTGGTGCAGAATCACACAGATCTGCTAGAATGGAATCCACTTATCACCAGCATCTAGCAGACCTTGAGATTTGCTCCATATATTTTACAGGGCAACTGGGGAGTTCCTTGAAGAACACTTAATTATGGAGGTAATGTTTGGGAGCTTCTGTGAACACATAATATTCACATTGCCTTTTTAGACATTCATGTTCACCTCCAGAGAGTCCTAGCACACAGTTAACGTTCAATAAATATTAGCCATTCCATGTTTCATGAGAAAATCAAATATTTTTAAATGTGTTAAATCAATAAAAACATTTGTAGGCTGTTTCAGTTCAGTTCAGTTGCTCAGTCATGTCCAACTCTTTGCAACCCCTAGACCACAGCCCTCCAGTCTTCCCTGTCCATCACCAACTCCCAGAGCTTGCTCAAACTCATGTCCATCAAGTCAGTGATGCCATCCAACCATCTCATCCTCTGTCCCCTTTTCCTCCTACCTTCAGTCTTTCCCAGCATCAGGGTCTTTTCCAGTGAGTCAGTTCTTCACATCAGGTGGCCAAAGTATTGAAGTTTCAGCTTAAGCATCACTCCTTCCAATGAATATTCAGTACTAATTTCCTTTACGATGGACTGGTTGGATCTCCTTGCAGTCCAAGGGACTCTCAAGAATCTTCTCCAACACCACAGTTCAAAAGCATCAATTCTTCAGTGTTCAGCTTTCTTTATAGTCCAACTCTCACATCCATAGATGACTACTGGAAAAATCATAGCTTTGACAAGATGGACCTTTGTTAGTAAAGTAGTGCCTGTGCTTTTTAATTTGCTGTCTAGGTGTGTTTTAGCTTTTCTTTCAAGGAGCAAATGTGTTTTAATTTCATGGCTGCAGTAACCATCAACAGTGATTTTGGAGCCCAAGAAAATAGACTGTTTAGCTTGCAATATACATTTCTGGGGTAAGATAACCATAACTGAAGAGCATTAAGACTAACAGTAGTGAGACTGCAGAACACGTAAAGGTCTAGTTCATTCCTAATATTCCTTAATGCAACAATCAAGACAGTATTTTTTTTAATAACTCAAACACATTAACTTTTTTGCCAGCCTCTGCCCTCAATTATACAAAGACAGAAATTTGTCATATTTTAGTACAAGTATCTCATCTTTTTTCATTAATATTGTGAGTGATTTCTTTTAACTCTGGAGTAAAATATGTTTTCCAAACTTAATATACACAAAACTTTTTCTAGAATTAGTTCTAGTTCTTTAAACACACTGAAAGAACAGTAGAATTATAAGGCAGAAGAATTAGAATATTTCAAGCAAAATAGTTTTAAATATCTGCCATCTAAGGCTAAATAATAGCCCTCCAAAAGATATCTACACCAAATCTCTGAAAGCTGTGAAAACTAGGTTATTTAGAAAAGTGGTCTTTTCAGATGTGATTAAGTTAAGAATCTAAACTTGAGATGATCCTGGACTACCTTGATAGGCCTAAATCCAATGATAAATGTCCTTGTAAGAGAAAGACCAAAGAATGCTCAAACTACCACACAATTGCACTCATCTCACACGCTAGTAAAGTAATGCTCAAAATTCTCCAAGCTAGGCTTCAGCAATATGTGAACCGTGAACTTCCAGATGTTCAAGCTGGTCTTAGAAAAGGCAGAGGAACTAGAGATCAAATTGCCAACATCTGCTGGATCATTGAAAAAGCAAGAGAGTTCCAGAAAAACATCTATTTCTGCTTTATTGACTATGCCAAAGCCTTTGACTGTGTGGATCACAATAAACTGTGGAAAAGTCTGAAAGAGATGGGAATACCAGACCACCTGACCTGCCTTCTAAGAAACCTGTGTACAGGTCAGGAAGCAACAGTTAGAACTGGACATGGAACAACAGACTGGTTCCAAATAGGAAAAGGAGTACGTCAAGGCTGTATATTGTTACCCTGCTTGTTTAACTTATATGCAGAGTACATCATGAGAAATGCTGGGCTGGAAGAAGCACAAGCTGGAATCAAGATTGCCGGGGGAAATATCAATAACCTCAGATATGCAGACAACACCACCGTTATGGCAGAAAGTGAAGAGGAACTAAAAAAGCCTCTTGATGAAAGTGAAAGAGGAGAGTGAAAAAGTTGGCTTAAAGCTCAACCTTCAGAAAACTAAGATTGTGGCATCTAGTCCCATCACTTCATGGCAAATAGATGGGGAAACAGTGTCAGACTTTACTTTTGGGGGCTCCAAAATCACTGCAGATGGTGACTGCAGCCATGAAATTAAAAGACGCTTACTTTTTGGAAGGAAAGTTATGACCAACCTAGATAGCATATTAAAAAGCAGAGACATTACCTTGCCAACAAAGGTCCATCTAGTCAAGGCTATGGCTTTTCCAGTGGTCATGTATGGATGTGAGAGTTGGACTATAAAGAAAGCTCAGTGCCGAAAAATTGATGCTTTTGAACTGTGGTGTTGGAGAAGATTCTTGAGAGTCCCTTGGTCTGCAAGGAGATCCAACCAGTCCATCCTAAAGGAGATCAGTCCTAGGTGTTCATTGGAAGGACTGATGTTGAAGCTGAAACTCCAATACTTTGGCTACCTCATGTGAAGAGTTGACTCATTGGAAAAGACACTGATGCTGGGAGGGATTGAGGGCAGGAGGAGAAGGGGGCGACAGAGGATGAGATGGCTGGGTGGCATCACTGACTCGATGGGCATGAGTTTGAGTAAACTCCGGGAGTCAGTGATGGACAGGGAGGCCTGGCATGCTGTGATTCATGGGGTCACAAAGAGTCAGACATGCCTGAGCAACTGAACTGAACTGAACTGAAGAGAAAGACAGAGGTAGATTTGAGCCAGACAGAAGAGAAGACACAGAGAAGAAAGCAGTGTGACCACAGAGGCAAAGATTAAGAGTGATCCGGCTCCAAGTCAAAGAATGCATACAGCTGCCAGAAGCTGGAGGAAGCAAAGACTAGATCATAGACCTTTTGGAGGGAGTGCAGTCAGACCAACACCTTAATTTCAGAATGCTGAACCCCAAAACTGTGTGAGAATACATTTCTGTTGTTTTAAGCTACCATATTTGTGGTTCCTTGTTACAATAGCCACAGGAAATTAATATTCATAAAATAAATCCAGTAAGCATGTCATCTAATCCAACTGGGAACAACTCAAGATTAAATAGATACTAAGGTCTTCATCAGATGAAGATTTTCCAAAGAATGATATTTGAGCAATTCAATGATTTTATGGATCTGGTTATGTTTGTTATAATCTGTTGTGCTCCTTATAGAGAATTATGGGGAAAAGGTAAAATATATTCATATAAAAAAGCAAAATTCAGAAGTCTTACATAAAGAGTGGCAGCAGTTGTTTACAAATACAACATATTTTCATTTCCGTAGGAATTTCTTTATTGTGCTTTTAAAGAGGAAATTTGGTTCTCAGTTCCTTCAGGGGAAATATTAACATTGTATTTTGTTTTTGAAAACTTGTAAAATTAAATTTGAAGCTTTGAGACATGAGTATTGATAAAGAAAATTGCAATGCTAATATTAATAGAGCACCAGGGGAATGTTAACAGAAAGGCTTATCTGCAGAGTATTAGTAAATTGTTTTATAAGTACTATGTGCCCATACATATACTCTCATTAATAACATGTTAATTGGATTTTGAATTTATGGTGAAAACTAATGCCATGAGCAATTAAATGAGTAAGCAGTAATCTAGTATCAGAAATTTTTATTAAATTGGGAGGAAAGTTGTCTTCACTTTTATTCAGCTTACAATGAAACATTTGGAATGTGAATATTTTACATTTGAATATTTTAAGCTATTATTGTGTTGTGTAAAAATCAGAATTATTGTACACTTTCAATCCTTACCGTATTTTCAATAGACTTTCAACTCCATGACAAATGTTTTCTCACTTTACCCAATCTTAAGCATCACATCCTGCAATTATGTCCTAGTTTTCAGCTTTTCTTATGGACTCTGGTACTCAGAATCAAAGTCATGTTGCAAGAGTTAGCTTGTAGAGATATTAATAGTTTGGGGGAGATCACCCAAGTCATGATTGAGAGAATCAGCCAAGGGATGAGGGGTATTCAGTCTGTGATGCAAATGGAGATAAATAACAAATGTGGGAAATTATGTGATATCTCTACAGGAAATTGAATTACCCGTATCATATTAATAGGTTTAAGATTAGATCTTCTTGTCATCTAGCATATTGAGGCACTGTGTCTTAACTCGACTGCTGATTTACAGGTGGTTCAGGTGAGGGGTGGCTGTAGCTGCTTATGCATTATGATATTTTGTTGGTACATTGGAGTCTGAGTCCAATTGAGCTGAGATACAATTTCCACTGATTGGCTCTTCTGTGGCAGAGAAAAGCATCAGTGCAGGGATTTCTCTAAAACCAACCAAAGAAGGCTTAGTTACTGAGAGAGTACACAAGAAGTTGATTGTAAGGGTCTCTTATCTCTGAGGTAAAGCCAATTGAAAAAAAAAACAAAGCTTTGTAAAAATTCGAGATAAGATAATCTGACCATGTTGATCATAGTATATTTGTATGCACAGTGACTTTATGGTATCTCTGTTAAATCTAACTCCTGTTCTGATCATTCTGGTGGAGGAATTATGCTGGAATTTGATTAACCTTAATCTCCTGCTATGTAGCAGACGTGAAAAGTGAAAGTGTTAGTTGGTTAGTCGCTCAATCCTATCCAACTCTTTGGGACCCCATGGACTGTAACCCATCAGGCTCCTCCGTCCATGGGATTCTTCTGGCAAGAATAGTGGGGTCGCCATTCCTTTCTCCTGGGGATCTTCCCAACCAGGGGTCTAACCCGCTCTGTACACTGCAGGCAGATTCTTCACCATCTGAGCCACCAGGGAAGATATGTGGTGAAGGAAATTCAAACAGAGACACAAGGGCAGCTCCTGCCTCTCCCACAAGGCCTCAGCCATTCTTAAGGGGGAGGGATTCGCAGTGGGTTCTCCCCACGGTTTTCAACGATGATCCATGTTTCACTGTCCTGTGTGCTTTCACACAACTTGTTCAGAATCGTGTCAATCTCTATCCCGTGTTGGAAAGAGTCTAGTGGAAGAAGCAGCTGGTTACAATCAAAGAAACTCAGAAATTAATCCATTTAACTCAGAAATGCTTAAGGTAGACAGAATAATACCTCAAAAATGTCCATGTCCTAATTCCTGGAACCTGTGAATGTGTTACTTTACATGGCAAAGGGGAAATAACGTTGCAGATGGAGTCAAGTTTGCTAATAAACTGACCCCAAGATGAGTAGATTATCCTGGCCAATGAGATCACAAGGGTCCTGAAAAGTGGAGGAGAAGCAATGTGAGAATGTCACCGTGGACTCAGAGTACCACTGGCCCCTTTGAAAATGAAAGGAGGAAACCACAAGACAAGGAACATGACGTCCTCTAGAAATGGGAAAAGGCAAAAGAAATGAATTCACCCCAGCCCTAGCACCTGCAGAAAAGAATGTGGTCTGGTAGATGCATTTTAGTCCAGTGAAACCCATGTCAGACCTCTGACCTACAAAGTGATATGATAAATTTGTATTATTTCAGGGATTAAATTTCAGTAATTTCTTATGGCAACAGTATTAAATGAATACAGTGGCATTCAGGAACAAACAGAAAATCAGAATCCAGTGACTATAGTTACTTAATTCACATTTCAGAATCCAAAGACTTGATCACTTCTTATGGGACAACAAGCAAGCCAATAAGAGGGCATTAATATTGCAGGATGGCATAGACACATTGGTTTTGAACAGGTAGTGGTTTATATCTGCTTCTAGGAAAGATATTTTAAGTACCAATAAGAGTAGCAACCAGTGTCCCAGTGGAGGGAAGCCAAACTCTATATCTTGCTCACATGTGAGCACAGTCATTCAGTCATCAAGAGGGTAAGCTCAGAACCATATCATAGCCAGGTTCTTTCTACTTATCACAAGGTTGATAATTTAATAATCACTTCTTTTACTCACTGTCTATGGTACTCTAATATCATTAAAAGAAAGGAGTTTGCAGACCATAAAATGATATCTCATGGAATGTTTTATCCCCCTGACTTAAGTACCCCAAATCAATATCAATGCAATTACACTAGATTATAATAGTTTAAAAATAGTCTGTATAGCTTCACAGATGAAGCATATGTTGCAATTACATATTCCTAAGGTTTTTTTCCCTTAATCTTTAGCAATTTAAGCCATCTGACTTGTGGTAACCACGTTCAGTGATCAATGATGTATCAAATGTCTTTTAGACATATATGTTCACACACAGAATAAAGAGGAGTGACAAAAGGTTGAGTGACTTAGGGTATCAGTTCAGTGATTTTACTTTTCTTTCCTATAGAAATCTAGCCTGATAGGTATATCAAGTGGGCAGAAAAGTTCTGACCTATGAGCTCACCTGAAAAATTGATGCTTTCTAACTGTGGGGCTGGAGAAGACTCTTGAGAGTCCCTTGGACTGCAAGGAGATCAAACCAGTCAATCCTAAAGGAAATCAACCCTGAATATTCATTGGAAGGACTGATGCTGAAGCTGAAGCTCCAATACTTGGCCCCCTGATGTGAAGAGCCAGTGCATTAGAAAAGACCCTGATGCTGGGAAAGATTGAGGACAAGAGGAGAAGGGGAAGACAAAGGATGAGATGGTTGGATGGCATCTTCAACTCAATGGACCTGAGTTTGAGCAAACTCTGGGAGATGGTGAAGGAAAGGGAAGCCTGGCATGCTGCAGTCCACGGGGTCCCAAAGAGTTGGACATGACTAAGCGACTGAACAACAACAAATGAGCTTATCTGAGACCCATGTTGTGTCTTTCTTGCCACCCTACTTTAGGAGATAATTCTATACATTCACATCACAGTGTCACAGCATCTTCAGCATCACAGTATCCACGTTCTGGTCCATAAGCGGGAGTGAAGCAGAGGACAGACAGCTTCTGTTCAAAGGTATGCAGACAGGTACACACCCTACTACTGACTTATTAGCTAGAGTAGAGTCACGTAACAAAGCTGCAAGAGAGGCTGGGAAATGTAATCTGTAGACAGGCGGCTACATGTTCAGCTAAAATTTGGAGGATCATATTAATTAAGGCAAATGGAGAGTCTGGATATTGGGGGAGTAATCAGCAGTCTCAGCGCAGAGAGCTAAACAATCCCTACCAGTCAAAGCAGATTTGGCCCAGACCTTTGTATGTGTATCTTCACCTTATTCTTCTGATAATGTGCCTGGTTTTGATCTATTTCTGGCTGCCTATTTCTCCCTTTGTATTCCTTTATGTGTTTCTGTTTGCGCATTGTCACTTCACTTGCCTTTGCTACCAGTTTACAGTCTTTTTTTCCACTATATTCTTGGGATATCATTTTTGGTTTATGGTTGTCTGTCACTCCTACATTCTGTCTTTAAGTGGTCGCCTTCCTGGCCAACCAAATAATCTGGAATCTCAAATAGCCCAGAGTTCTCTTTCACTCCCAAATAATCTCAACCAATAATGTGTGACATAAATCATCTTTATGCAGACAGCATCCACAAGCTTTATCCTTTGCCAAAATGCATTAAGAAAGAATGACGTCAACAGGTTTTATGTTTTATTGACCTTTAGAGTAGATAAAACTTGTGCTAAATAGTTAGTAGCTCTACTTAAACAAATTAGATTGATTTGAGACCAAATCTACATTAGGTAGTCAATATGCAACCTCATTTACAATAACACATCAATCATAATGTAGGATTAGCAGTCATGTGGATGAACCTCAAGCTACCACCTTCCGTGGATTACTTATTCTCGATATTTTTAAGATGCTTTGTTTGCATCTTGAAATTTTTTGCTTCTTTTTTAAAGAAATTCTGAGAAAATGAGGCCCAGACTCTAGGAACATAGTTAAGAAGAAGCATTTCCAAGTCAATAGCTTTCTTTGTAATAGTCAGCAAAAAATATATATAAGTTGAACTTATAATGGAGAAATCATAATATTCCATCAAAATAAGGCATATAAAGTAACTGATCTTTAGTGCTTA
This sequence comes from Odocoileus virginianus, assembly GCF_023699985.2. NCBI lineage: Eukaryota > Metazoa > Chordata > Mammalia > Artiodactyla > Cervidae > Odocoileus > Odocoileus virginianus. The sequence goes on from NC_069697.1 coordinate 39,232,593, forward strand.
TGAAGGCCAATGACTTCAGCAATATAAAAGATAAAAAATAGAACACTCAAAGATTACATAGCCCAGCATCTTTTGTCTTACTGATTGAAAGACATATCCAAGTGGGGGGATTTTCACTTGAGAAAGCCAGAACTGGAACCAGGTATAAATGCTTGGGCAAAATACAGTGTCTTGGATTTCTGACTGACCCAGCTTTAGAGCTACATCTCTTTTTTATCTCTTCTTACCTTTTCTTTTGTTTTTTTACTAACAAAGTTGCTTTACTTTGGAAAATGCTGAAGGAGATCAATTAAATATTCTGGTCATTTGGCTAACCAGTTCCACAAATTCCACATATGAGATGAGTTTGTACCAAGTCAGAGGAAGCAAAAATACATGCATATTCATATACAAGAGTGGGCTTCTCTGGTCACTCATAATCTGCCTGCAGTGCAGGAGACCTGGGTTCAATCCCTGGCTCAGGAAGATCTCCTGAAGAAGGGAATAGCAACCCACTCCAGTATTCTTGCCTGGAGAATTCCATAGACAGAGGAGCCTGGTGGGCTACAGTCCATTGGGGTTGCAAAGAGTCAGACACGACTGAGTGACTAACACACATACAACAGTAGAAAGAGAATGTTTAAACTTTTAAGACTTTCAGAAGTCCACAGATTGAAAGTCCTTTAGTAGTACAAAATTAAATGAATACCAAAATGTTTTTCAAAGGTAGTGAAAAAAATAGTTCCAAGTCAATCTACTGACACCAGGTTGTGGTGAAGGAAAGTGCAGTGTTTATTTCAGGGCGCCATGCAAGGAATTTGGGCCTGTTAAGCACTAGTTACCTGGACTGCTTGCTTGGTGTGCTGCAATAAAAGGTGTACTTTTCTTCACCATAACCCAGTGTCAGAGGATTGGCTTTGAGGCACACAGGCAAGCAGACCCAAGTTTGGTGTGGTAACAGGACCACTAGCTTTTGTTCTAGCATTGATCAAACTTACATATGAGCTTTTAGAAGGTGAATTGGATCTTGGAAATTTTACTTTTCTGAATGAAAGAGGCCTGAAAGCAGTTGGATTTCCTAAGTGAGTGGAGAAAAGTAGGGGAAAGAGGCCCCACATATCTTCACTCAGGCTCCTCCTCTCTGTCTCCAGATTCACAGTGGGCAGAGCTCCCAGTTTCTGGATTGTTTACCCAGGAGTAGTTAACAAGATTCATAGGCTACTTCAGCCAAGGGTCCATGGCCAGCTTCTCCAGGATGGTACACAGTTCAGGGACAGCCTTGTCTTTGACTACAAGCCAATGCTGTTTTCTCTAAGTCATCCCTGCAACTAACTATTGACATATGTTTGACTGTAAATTAACTTTTAGCATCAATTACTTCCAGTAAGAGATGCTAAAGAAATATTTTCTAGTCAGGAAGAAAGTAGTCAGGATAGATACCTTGTATGCAGAATGATAAATGTAATTTACCTCCTTTAAAAATGTTCTTATTCTATGGTTTACTTTTAAGGATTACCTGGGAGTAAATTCATTCCATTAGTCAACAACTGTACATCAAGGACCTGCTGGGTCCTAGGCATGACTCCAACCACTGAAGAAGCAGCAATGAATAAAAGAAAGGAAAACCCTGCCCTGAACAGTCTTGCATTCCCATCACTTGAGTTCTTGTGGTTTGAATCACTCAAATAGTTTCTCTACTAGGTGCCAACACCAAACTAATTGAGAAAATGAGCTAATTCTGCACTTTGCACTACCTGTGTGATTTTGTCAGTTGAAAAGACTGAACAAAGATCTTCATGTATCAAAACTTTCAGTTAGGTGGCCTGAGAGATTTGAGGATATGCAGAGAGAGATGGTTCAGAACATTATGATTCAGTGTGGCTTTGCTACATACATATATAAGCTTGTCACCATAAAAATGGAGCAAAAGCCTGCAGCCCTACAAAACATTAAAACATTTTTTAAATAAAATAAATGCTTTAAAGTTGTAAAAGATAATATCAGTAAATGTAAATATATATTTTTTTAGAAATACATTCAAAAATAGTTACCATACTCTAACGGCCACCAAGGAATCATGGAACTACTGGAGTCCCACAATAATAGCACGGGTATGTCTGGTGCCCCAGGGTCAGGTGATATTTTGCAGTTGACTTTAGCCCACGCCCCATGAGGCTGAATCTGTGGCAGAAGACAAAGTTTCTATTCCCCACAATGTGCCCATAATTTCTGAATGCAGATTCAAAAGTCAGTAACTGCCTGAGTCTAGAAAGCCTGCTGATGGAGTCGAAGCCAAAATCATTGTACATTCTTTTTCCATTGTGATAACGTTCGTAGCTGCGCTGACTGTTTGAAGAAGAAATTCATGGGAGGGATTGAGCAGTCCCAGGAAAGCTTCTCCCATGTATTGAGTCTGTCCTGTCTGGGGCCTTTTCAGGGACCACTCTAAATGTCACATTTGTTCCATCAGGGGTTTTCCATTGGATTGCTGCATGCAAAGTGAGCTCGCCCCTTGTCAGCTTAGATATCCAAACCACTGTAATGTGTAGGGGCAGGGAAGCATTGCTTTCTCCTGCCTTCTGAGTGAGGCTTTTTGGTTGTAGGATCCACATCTCCAAGGGTACATGTGATGGAAGTAAGAGTGTTGTCTTCGTTGATTGTCTTCCTTAAACAGCTAAGACATCATCCTCGACTCCCTGCCTTAAAGGCTGTTGTGCTCCAGCTGCCGATCCCAGGGTATTTCCTGTCTCACCCTCCACTCCCAGCACTTCAAGCAGTCTTTACACTGATGTCTTCCCAGAAATTGTCCGCAGCCCACCTGAATACCTCACAGCATAACATACCGAACTTGTCAAAACCTGAACTTGTTGCCTCCACTTCCCCACACCACGAATCCACCATGCCCACTCTTGTCCCCATATTTCCAGCCTCAGGGAATGACAGGAGTCACTCTCCACTCATTTTTCCAGCCTAGAAACCCGACTGGCAGCCTGTGTCCTTGCTTCTCCATCATTACCACTCTGACCCCGTCTCCACTTCCTGTTGCTTCTTTTCCTATGAATTCTTAAGTCCATATGTCCTCTGCATCCCTGTGTGTGTTAGATCCTCAACATGCTCCCCAGAACTGGTGTGGCATCCTCCTGACTTCTTGTCCAACTCCAGTTTTCTGCTCAACTCATTCTCTTAGCCTCTCAAATATAAAGGTGAATCTGCACCATATAACCACTAACATCCTTTCATAGACTCTCATCACCTGCAGGATAAAATCCACATGACTTTCCAGCCCACTTTCCATTATTGCCTAGCATGCACTACACCCTAGTACATGAAATTGCTTTAATTTCAGACGTACCACATTCTGTCAAATCCTCTCTGCCTGTAAAGTCCTTTCTCCATAATATTTTTCAACTTCAGGTAACATTGAAAAATCTGAGGCTTTCCAGACACACAGACTTAGAGAATGAACTTATGGTTACCTTCAAGGTGGGGATAGATAAAGAGTTTGGGATAGACATGTACACACTGCTATATTAAAATGGATAACCAATAAGGTCCTACTGTATAGCACAGGGAACTTGGCTCAATGTTATGTGGCAGACTGGATGGGTGGGAAGTTTGGGGGAGGATGGATACATGTATTTGTATGGCTAGGTCACTCTGCTCTTCATCTGGAACTATCACTACACTGTTAACTGGCTATAAGTTCAGTTCAGTCACTCAGTCGTGTCCAACTCTTTGTGACCCCATGAACCACAGCATGCCAGGCCTCCCTGTACATCACCAACTCCCGGAGTCTACCCAAAACCATGTCCATCTAGTCGGTGATGCCATCCAACCATCTCATCCTCTGTCGTCCCCTTCTCCTCCTGCTCTCAATCTTTCCCAGCATCAGGGTCTTTTCAAATGAGTCAGCTCTTTGCATCAGGTGGCCAAAGTATTGGAGTTTCAGCTTCAACATCAGTCCTTCAACCCAGGACTGATCTCCTTTAGGATGGACTGGTTGGATCTCCTTGCAGTCCAAGGGACTCTCAAGAGCCTTCTCCAACACCACAGTTCAGAAGCATCAATTCTTCGGTGCTCAGCTTTCTTTATAGTCCAACTCTCACATCCATACATGACCACTGAAAAAACCATAGCCTTGACTAGACAGACCTTTGTTGGCAAAGTAATGTCTCTGCTTTTTAATATGCTGTCTAGGTTGGTCATAACTTTCCTTCCAAGGAGTAAGCGTCTTTTAATTTCATGGCTGCGATTACCATCTGCAGTGATTTTGGAGCCCAGAAAAATAAAGTCAGCCATTGTTTCCACTGTTTCCCCATCTATTTGCCAAAATAAAAAGTTTAACAACAAAAAAATTAGAAAAAATTTAAAAATAAAAATCAGAGATTTTCACAGTTTTCAAAATCTAAGTTTTAAACTTCTCTAGAAAAATCATCCCTGGCGGCCTGGAGTCTGCTTTTGCACACAGTGACAATTGGCTACAGCTCCAAGCTGCAGGCCCTGTAGCTAGAACCTCAAATCTGTTTCTGACTACCACTCTCCAGCCCTGCTCACTTTATTCATTGCCGTTACTTGTCTGCTCACTGTTGGCATTTGAATTTGCAACCTCTGATCTACAGAAATGCAAAAGCTTACGAATTCATTTACCAATGAATCATAAAACTTCCAGCATATGGGACAGTTGCATTGCCATGACTTAAATAAACAGTGTTGCTGTAGACATTCTGCCCTCTTATTCTATTCCGGGCATTGAGAATAGCAAATTTGGTAAGATAAGGTTATACTGGCATGCCTATTACATTTTGTTTTATTGCATTTGCAGTCTTTTTTTTTTTTTTCACAAATTGAAAATTTGTCGCAAACCAGCATTAAGCAAGTCTGTCAGTGTTAATTTTCCAACAGCATTGGCTCATTTTGTGTCTCTGTGTCACATTTTGGTAATTTTCACAATACTTCAAACCCTCCACGAGCGAAATGATTGTGACTCGTTGAAGTTTCAGATGATGGTTAGCATTTTTTAGCAATAAAGTATTTTATTCATTGAGGTAGGCACATTGTTTTTTTTAAAACATAATGCTCTTGCACACTTAATAGGCTACAGGATAGCATAAATACAACTTTTATATGCACTGGGAAACCAAAAACTCCATGGGACTCACTGCATTTCAATGCTTATTTTATCATGGTGGCCTCAAACCAAACCCAGAATATCTCTGAGATCTGCCTGTATCTATTTAGGTCTTGGAGGAGACACTAAATTTGGGCAAGAAAGATTTTGTTTCAGAATGTGAGCATTAAAACTAAACATGTTGGTGAGCAAGAACAGGCAGAATCATGTTTGAATGGAATTAGGGTACTACTAGAAGAAACACTGTTGGGATTTAAGTGGGAAGATCCATGCTGGAAGACTTCCTGATCGTTAAGACTTTAAGAGATCTAGGAGGAGCAATGAGGTGTCAGGGACTATAAATATGACCTGAGAAAAGAAATGCTTTCTTAAGAAACAGAAAGCTTCATGTGGCTACATGCAGGTGAGCCAAAAAGCAGGCCTGAAGTGACAGCTTGCCATCTGTCCTCCCAGAGCCAGCTTTGCAGAACACCAGCCAAAACGAAAATGGTACCACTTGTGTGGGTTGCTCTATTTTGTAGCATTTGTAACAACAGAATTCTTCACCCAGAGTGAAGCCAGAGCATTCCACAGCTGAAGGGAGGGTTGGGAAACCCTCATATCCTCTGTTTCCATCTTCTCCATGGGTGGGCTCAAAGGATCCTCTTTCACCTTTCTCTGTAGTCTGGCTCCTTTCTACAGAGAATGCCAAAATAATATCTGAAAGAGCTCAACTGAGACTTTACCTAGGCTATTGATTGATGTTTATGACCATTAGCCCATTAAGTCTACTGGGTCCAAAAAAGTGAGCTAGTGCCTTCTGGTGAATTGCCAACAAAACATTTAAACCTCCTCCTATCCCCCAATTCACAAATTTAAAATGAAGAATTAATATATTCAACATTTATCATTTTCCGCTTTCCACAGTGGGGTTAAAAGTGTGGGCTTTCTTGATCCAAATCACTGCTCATCAGGGGAACTGGAGGTGCCGGTCACCTTTTCCTTGTCTGTAAAGTGGGGATAATACCAGTAGCATTTTCTTAGAGTTGGGAGAATTTTAAAAAGCTAAAACAGGTAAAGTCTTTAAAAAGAGGCTAGGTGTGGATTAGCTACTATCAACAGTGTATATATTAGACACTGCGCTGGGTACTGATATCGTTCACAGAGCTTAGCCTCGTGGCTGGCTATGTGTACAATGTTTCATAGCTACTTGGATTCAGCCAGGCCGGACCGCGCATGTGGATACAAAAGAGACCTTAGAACCCCTGATGGCAGTTTTTTTCCTCTGGCAAAGTGATCGTATCCCTGCACAAAGATGGCCCCCGGTACTGCCACATGACACAGCAATCCCACTTCTGGGCATACACACCGAGGAAACCAGATCTGAAAGAGACACGTGCACCCCAATGTTCATCGCAGCACTGTTTATAATAGCCAGGACATGGAAGCAACCTAGATGCCCATCAGCAGACGAATGGATGAGGAAGCTGTGGTACATATACACCATGGAATATTACTCAGCCATTAAAAAGAATTCATTTGAGTCAGTTCTAATGAGATGGATGAAACTGGAGCCCATTATACAGAGCAAAGTAAGCCAGAAAGATAAAGACCAATACAGTATACTAACGCATATATATGGAATTTAGAAAGATGGTAACAATAAGCCTATATGCAAAACAGAAAAAGAGACACAGATGTACAGAACAGACTTTTGGATTCTGTGGGAGAAGGCGAGGGTGGGATGTTTTGAGAGAACAGCATCGAAACATGTATATTATCAAGGGTGAAACAGATCACCAGCCCAGGTGGGATGCATGAGACAAGTGCTCTGGGCTGGTGCACTGGGAAGACCCAGAGGGATCGGGTGGAGGGGGAGGTGCGAGGGGGGATCGGGATGGGGAATACATGTAAATCCATGGCTGATTCATGTCAATGTGTGGCAAAACCCACTACAATATTGTAAAGTAATTAGCCTCCAACTAATAAAAATAAATGGAAAAAAAAGAAAAGAAAGATGACCTCTGGCAGAAGGCCAGAATGTTGACATCCTGGTTAGGTGAGAGATCAGTGATTGCCTTTCAGAAGCAGAGGTGGCGGTTTGGCCAAGTTGCATCCATAGATGTCACGGTTTTAAAAGATAACGGAAGCTGCTTGAGCAGCCGTGGTAGACTGTACTACCCTTCAGGAAATTCCTTGCTCTTCCCTGGGAGAGTATTGGTGGCAGAGTTGGCCACATGACTTGCTTTGGTTGATATAATCCACTTCTGCTAAGCTTTAGAGCCTTTGTATTGTAAACTGTGCACTTTTTCTTGCTTCTGAGATTATCGAAGCATGTCACGTGAAGCCTCCTTCAGCCTAGGTCTCTGAAATATTATAATGAGCATTCTTTGTACATGGGGTGCATCTTTTGCACATGAGGTGCATGAGTGAGAATAATTCTTTATCAATAAAGCTCTTGAACATGTGGAGCCCTTTGTTACTGAATCATCACCTATCCTATTTTAACTAATACTTCATCCACAGTTACCTCCAGTTGCTAGGATGGCCAGAATTCCCTACTGCATAGATCTTTTAACCTCAGGACCTCATGCTCCTCTTTTTTTTCATTTTCTGTCTTTGGTGGCTCCACTGGTACCCCCAGTCTTTCTGTTCCCTTGGAGGGAACACAGAGTGGGACAGTGAGCGCTAGACTTGAACCCAAATCCTGAGACCAAGGTCCAGCTGCTCCACTGTCTAACTGTGATCTTCAGCAAATCAACTCGTCAATCTGAGCCTCAATTTTATTTGCTTAAATAGGAGGCATAAAATATCTGCTAATTGTAACACAACTTTGTTCTCCAGAAGCACATTATAAGTTTTATGATAATATAGAAAATTATTTTTAGTTCTTAAGAAGTCATGGGTGAGACTTCTCTGGCAGTCTAGTGGTTAGGACTTACCACTTCCACGGCAGGTGACATAGGTTTGATCCCTGATTGGGAAGCGAAATTCCCACATGCACACGATGCAGCTGGAAAAAAATTAAATAAAGCTCACACCAATTTTATACAATTTTTTAAATTAAAGAAAAGAAATCATGGATAGGCCTCATCACCATCAACCCATGAAACTCTCAGTCAACACCAATGGACTGATAAGGGTGACCACAGAAGGCAGGGCACCTTAGAAGACTGGTTAATGAGTGAGAGGTCAAGGTTCTCATCTGTGTCCTTACTCAAAACACACTTCTCAGTCCAAAAGTGCCATTCAAAAAGGGGAGACTTGATGACAACTTTTCTTAGTTTCTCAAGACACATTTTCTTATGCCAAATAATATTGCAATTGTCTTTGAAATGCAATATGTGAGGGAGAAAAGCTTAGACTCAACCATCGATATACACATGAATTCAGATTTAAGAGAATGTGAATAAATGTGTACATACCCAAGTTGTTCTCAGAGATGCTTACGTCACCACACACAGTGGTTTGTAATAGCCTGAGGGTTTTCCCCCAGCCCTGAAAGACTCAGAGCAAAATAGGAGCAGGGGAAGTTAGAATGTTCTTGCCTATCATTGTTCTCAAGAAGACTCCTTCTCAATCTTCCTTCTAAGTAATCTCACTTGACTGCACAACCTGATTTAGATAAATTCATTCATTCACTCCTTTACCAAGTTTTTGAGTGACTATAATGTACCAGTTCTAGACACTGTATACAGAATAGACAAGTCCCTGGCTGCATGGAACTTACATGTCTGAGGGGAGCTGAAGTTCTGTGTTTCTATAGCTCCTGACACTTGTCTCCATCTGTCTCCATGTGCGATAGTCACTGATTTGGCCTACAAGGTCCTCGAAGGTATGGGGACACAGAAGGAATCCAGAAATGTTCCTTTCAAATGAGTAAATATCAGGAGTTAGAAGAGCTGGCTTTCAAGTTCCCAAAAAACATGACAAATAAAGGACTTAGTTACAATGCACAATCAATAGTTATCCTTAGCTGGTTCATTTTGTGAAAATTTATAACAAGATTAATGTTGCTTTTGGTGCTGCTGTGCATTTGTTGACAGACTTAGAGGAGATCAGAGTGAATAAATGCAGAAAGCTAGCTACATTCTTCTAGCTTATAAAAATTGTTATGAAGTACTTTGCAAACAGTAAGTGTCAGAAATTACTCTTGAGAGTCCCTTGGACTGCAAGGAGATCCAACCAGCCCATCCTGAAGGAGATGAGTCCTGGGTGTTCATTGGAAGGACTGATGCTGAAGCTGAAACTCCAGTACTTTGGCCACCTCATGTCAAGAGTTGACTCATTGGAAAAGACCCTGATGCTGGGAGGGATTGGGGGCAGGAGGAGAAGGGGATGACAGAGGATGAGATGGCTGGATGGCATCACCGACTCAATGGGCATGAGTTTGAGTAAACTTTGAGAGCTGGTGATGGACAGGGAGGCCTGGTGTGCTGCAGTCCATGGGGTCGCAAAGAGTCGGACAGGACTGAGTGACTGGACTGAACTGAACTGAAGAAATAACACCAATGTGGTTAAAGCTAAGCATGGGAATGCAGCCGTGTGAACAATCTGTCCTGTGTACAGCCAGTGGTGCGTGAGTGTTGTGCAGAGAGAAAAAGAAAACCGAAGTGTGTATTTGAAAGCATTGTCTTCTGAGAGTCACTTAGAGCCAAGCTTTGAGTACTGCAGCAGTTACACAGCAAATTCTGTGGGCTTAAGAAATGTTTTCCCAAAAAGGCACTATCAGTTCAGAGGTTGAGAAACTGCAAAGACAAGAGGAAAAAGGGGAGGGGCTTCCCTGGTGGTCCAGTGGCTAAGACTTCACGGGCCCAAAGCAGGGACTGGGGTTCCATCCTTGGTCAGGGATCTAGATCCCACATGCCATAGCTAAGAGTTCTCATGCTGCAACTAAAGATCCTACATGTCACAACTAAGACCCAGTACAGCCAAGTAAACAAATAAATAATTTTTTTTTAAAGAGTAAGAAGGGGAGGAAAAAATGGGCAAAGGATGTGGAGACAGAAATGAGCTTGTTAGTGACAGTCACATGCTAAGCTACTCTTACCCTCTTCATTTATTTCTGTGGCATATTATGTACCTTACAATATGTTTAATTACCAAAGGAGAAGAGATACACCTTTATTTAGTCATTTATCATGCAAACGTTTATGAGTATCTGCTCTTTTGTCTTTGCTTCTTAGGTACCTATTTTGAATCAGATACTATCTTAGATACTGGACAGAAAAGGACCCTGCCATACTGAAACTAACATTGTGATAGGGAAAACAGATAATCAACAACTATCTATATAAATAAGATGATCATAGGTCATGATACGGGCCATGGAGGTGATATTAGAGGACCATACCCAAGAAGGTGTCTGGAGTGTGGTGGGTTAGTGCTAGTTTAGAAATGGCTACAGAGGAAGACAGCCTAAAGAGTTGACTCTGAATCAAGGTCTGAACCATGAGAAGAAGCTCACCATGAAAAGCTTCAAATAGCAAAACATTCTAGCCAGGGGAGAGAACAAGTGCCAAAGCCATGAGGCAGGAATAAGCTTGGCAAGTTCACAGAATACAAAGCAGACCAATATGACTAGAAGGTGGTGATGAAAGGGTAGAGGAGGTAGAGATCAGATCCTACCCAGCCTTGAGGGGTGTGGCAAGGATTTTAAGATTTTCTTTTGGACCTTATGAGAATCACTGGAAAGTGTCTGACAAAGAATTGAACATGATCTGGAGCAAAGAACTAGTGAACTCAAAGTGTTACACAAACCAAATAACACTACCTTCACTGCTTTAAGGCAGTCCCAGGCCTCTTCTCTCCTTTATCACTACACCAAGGCCCATGCACCCACATTTTAGATGGTTGGTGACTGATTCTGACCCTGTAGAATTATGAGGCATATATTTGAAATTGGGTGCAATTTTGTTAGATAATGCTCATTTCTTTAAGCATTCATGTGATCAGTCTATGTTGACTGCATTTTTCTCAAATCAAAAATTTTGGCACATGAATTGACAAGTTTAAAGTATGCTTTTTTTTTTTCAATAGCTGAGTAGTATTCCATTGTATACATGTACCATATCTTCTTTACCCGTTCACCTGTTGAAGAATATCTAGGTTACTTCCAAATGCTAGCTATTATAAATAGTACTGCCATGAATATTGGGGTGCATGTGTCTTTTTCGGTTATTATACACAGTGAGGTAAGTCAGAAAGAGCAAAACAGATATCATACATGAATCCGTTTATATGGAATCTATAAAGATGGTACTGATGAACCTACCTGCAGGGCAGCATAGGAGACCCAGACATAAAGAACAGACTTGTGGACGCAGTGGGGGAGGGAGAGGGTGGGACCACTTGAGAACAGAGAATTGAAGCATGTACATTACCTTATGTCAAACAGATGGCCATTGAGAACTGGCTTTACGATGCAGGGAACTCAATCCTGCTCTTTGACAACCGAGAGGAGTTAGATGGAGTGGGAGGTGGAAGGGAGGTTCAAGACGGAGGGGACATATGTCTATATTATCTATCAGTTCAGTTCAGTTCAGTCGCTCAGCCGTGTCCGACTCTTTGCAACCCCATGAATCGCAGCACGCCAGGCCTCCCTGTCCATCACTAACTCCCGGAGTTTACTCAAACTCATGCTCATCAAATCGGTGATGCCATCCAGCCATTTCATCCTCTGTCTTCCCCTTCTCCTCCTGCCCTCAACCACTCCAAGCATCAGGGTCTTTTCCACTTTTGCATAAGGTGGCCAAAGTATTGGAGCTTCAGCCTCAGCGTCAGTCCTTCCAATGAACACCCAGGACTGATCTCCTTTAGGATGGACTGGTTGGATCTCCTTGCAGTCCAAAGGACTCTCAAGAGTCTTCGTCAACACCACAGTTCAAAAGCATCAATTTTTCGGTGCTCAGCTTTCTTCACAGTCCAACTCTCACATCCATACATGACCACTGGATAAACCATAGCCTTGACCAGACGGACTTTTGTTGGCAAAGTAATGTCTCTGCTTTTTAATATGCTGTCTAGGTTGGTCATAACTTTCCTTCCAAGGAGTAAGCGTCTTTTAATTTCATGGCTGCAGTCACCATCTGCAGTGATTTTGGAGCCCAAAAAAATAAAGTCTGACACTGTTTCCACTGTCTCCCCATCTATTTCCCATGAGGTGATGGAAAGAGATGCCATGATCTTAGTTTTCTGAATGTTGAACTTTAAGCCAACTTTTTCACTCTCCTCTTTCACTTTCATCAAGAGACTTTTTAGTTCTTCTTCACTTTCTGCCATAAGGGTGGTGTCATCTGCATATCTGAGGTTATTGACATTTCTCCCGGCAATCGATTCCAGCTTGTACTTCTTCCAGCCCAGTGTTTCTCATGATGTATTCTGCATATAAGTTAAATAAGCAGGGTGACAATATACAGCCTTGACGTACTCCTTTTCCTGTTTTGAACCAGTCTGTTGTTCCATGTCCAGTTCTAACTGTTGCTTCCTGACCTGCATACAGTTTCTCAAGAGGCAGGTCAGGTGGTCTGGTATTCCCATCTCTTTCAGACTTTTCCACAGTTTATTGTGATCCACACAGTCGAAGGCTTTGGCGTAGTCAATAAAGCAGAAATAGATGTTTTTCTGGAACTCTCTTGCTTTTTCGATGATCCAGCGGATATTAGCAATTTGATCTCTGGTTCCTCTGCCTTTTCTAAAACCAGCTTGAACATCTGGAAGTTCTCGGTTCACGTATTGCCTATTGCTAATTCATGTTGATGTATGGCAGAAACCAACATGATATTGAAAAGTAATTATCCTCCAAGTGAAAAAATTATGTCAGTTTTGGAGACTCTGCATTGGGAAGGATCCCCAGTGTTCTCCCTACTTGCTACAAGTAAAAATAAAGCCTCCCTTCTCCCACAATAAAAAATTAAAAAATAAAATAAAATATGCTTTTGAGGTTAAGAGGACAGAATATGTTAAATCAGAATCGTTTGTGGAAAACTTACTGTGCCTAGCCATATACATCTTGTTATGTGAAATAAAAAGACTGGATTCTTAGCTCTATGTGATTTGTGGAAGGTGTTTCTCAAGTGTTATTAAACAGAAATTTCAAGGAGTTCCCAAGCAGGAGTCAGGGAGCAGATGACACAGCAGGGCTCGTTAGTGCTGTTCTTGGTGTTCGCACCACCCCTATGCTGGTGTGAGAGAAAGGGGGTGAGTGCCCAGCCCTTCCCACCCTCTTCTCACCTTCTCCTTTATCACTGTTCCATTTGCACCTCACTCCTTCTCTTCTACACCCTATTAGCACTACTATTCCATTTCCAGATGAATTGATAGAAAGGTGTTACCAAAATTTCACCTTTTTTCTCAGTAGTAACCTAATATTTTGATACCACTGACAGTTTCTCTCTCCTGCCAATTCCTTCTCTCCTTCCTTTATCACCTCCTTCCTCTTCTTTTCACCTCATCTCTCCCACTCCATTTTTAGTAGGGCTTCCTCCAGGACTTCAGAAAGTCCCAGATGAAAAATATTTAAAATCTTTTCTGGTAGAAAAATAGTTTCTAAAAAAGAAGATTGATCATTAATATTTTTAAATCAAGGGATATATACTTACAAAAGCTTATTATTTAAGAAAAAGGAATGCATGATATCTTTTCTATATTGAAAAAGAGCTGGGATTGCTAAAGTATCAACTATATGGGTTATTTTTGGGGGACCTTTTATGTGCCAAGCACAGTGTGAGATGATGAAAGAGATATATACACACTCCCTGCCCTCCAGAGCAAATATCCAACAGGGCAATGGGACCCCACAAGGGACCACAGGGCAAGAGAGGCCGTAACAAGGTCTTTTACAGAGGTGTGGTTTTCCACGGTAGGACCGAGAATAAATGGGAGATTTATTCCTATGGAGGCCTGATAGGGAAGGGACTTGATGCAAGACCAAATAACACTACCTTCCACTGCATTATGGAGAAAAATGACAACCCACTCCAGTATTCTTGCCTGGAGTATCCCATGGGCAGAGGAACCCGGCAGGCTACAGTTCATGGGACTGCAAGAGTCGGACACGACTTAGTGACTAAACCAACCACTGCTTTAAGGCGGTGCCAGGCCTCTTTTCTCCATTAGCACTGAACCAAGGCCCACGCATCCACATTTTAGATAATCAGTGGCTGATTTTGACTCTGTAGAATTATGAGGCATATATTTGGTACTGGGTACAATTTTGTTAGCAACAGGTTAATACAGTGATTTGTGAGTGAGCATTCTTAAGCCAGGCTGTCTGGAGTGGACTGGCTGTCTGGAGTGGAGTGCTGCCTCCATCATTTACTGTCTAGGTGAATTGAACCAAGTAACTTAGCCTTTCTGTTCCATTTCCTTGACTGTAAAGTGGAGTAATAATATTGTTCATATTGTGTACTAAGTCACTTCAGTTGTGTCTGACTCTTTGCAACCCTATGGGTTGTGGCCTGCCAGACTCCTCTGTCCGTTGGATGCTCCTGACAAGAATACTGGAGTGGGTTGCCATGCCCTCCTCCAGGGGATCTTCCCGACCCAGGGATCGAACCTGCATCTCTTATGTCTCCTGCATTGGCAGGCGGGTTCTTTACCATCAGTACCACCTGGGAAGCCCATTGTTCATATAAATGCCATGAAAGGACTTATTATAATATTTGATACACCATTAGTCCTTGATGGATCTTGTATATATGAGAACTAAATGCATATAATGCACTTAGAACAGTTGAAGAAAACTTAATAAACACTGGATGATGCTAGTGAGTGTTAGCTCTGGTGGCCTACTGTTAGGGCTTTGAGTGAGAGCCATCTTTGGTCCTGAGGGAGTGGACATCATTACTTGTGCACAGACGCCCCCTCATGGAGGCAGAGCCAAATATTTGCGGCCAGCTCCTCTCTCCAGTTCTGGGACGACATAAAAACAGTAAGACTCAGCAGCTGACATCACCAGCCACACTGCACCCCGTGGCTTCTCCCAGGCCAGGCCACCGCTGAGACCAGGCCTACCCCAGGGGCTGCTAAGTCACTTCGGTCGTGTCCGACTCCTAGCGGCCCCATGGACTGCAGCATACCAGGCTCCTCCATCCATGGGATTTTCCAGGCAGGAGTACTGGAGTGGGTTGCCATTGCCTTCTCTGACCCCAGGGGAGAGCAATCCATTTGGGAACCTAGCATTGTGTGGAAACCAGGCTCAATCATATACGCGGGAGAGCACTTAAAAGAGTATGATCATTTTTTGAAAGATGAAAGAAAGTCAAAGTGTTGGTAGTTCAGTCCTGTCTGACTCTGAGACCCCATGGACCGTAGCCCGCTAGCCCTCTCTGTCCATGAAATTTTCCAGGCAAGTATACTGTTGTAGATAGCCATTCCCTTCTCCAGGGGATCTTCCTGATCCAGGGATCATTTTTTGAGATAATCAAATAGAGTTTTACATAATACCCTTCATGGTTGCTTTTAGCCATGAGAGTTTCCCAGTGAAACATTTAAGTTTGTTGTATGATCATCCCTTACCTTTTGAAAAGATTTAAATTACTCAAAGGTATGTATTCCTTCAAATGCAAAAAAATCTTTGCTGAGTGCCCACTGTATGCCAGGCACAGGCGAGACCTTGGGGCACCAGAGAGAATGAAATACAGCCCCTGGCTCAGGAGACTCATCATCAGACAGTACAACAGAGAATGCGGAGCAGCGACCTTGGACTAAGCTGGAAAATAGATCGTAGCTCAGTTGGTAAAGGACCTGCTGCAATGCAGGAGACCCAGGTTCTGTTTCTGGGTCAGGAAGACCCCCTGGAGAAGGAAATGGCAACTCACGCCAGTATTCTTGCCTGGAGAACCCCATGGACAGAGGAGCCTGGCACACCACAGTCCATGGGGGTCACAAGAATGAGACACGACTTAGTGGCTAAACCACCACCAGGGACGCTGTGAGGATGCAGTGGACTGGAGGAGTTGCTTGCCAAGGGCAGTTCTGTCTGGTACTGGAAGCTCCAGGGATGCTAAGGGTTCCCGAGGACACGTGTGGAGGGAGGTGGCGTTAGCTTCTCACCGGCAGAGGAGTTGCCTGCTCTGCTGTGTCGCCGCCACTGTTTATCTCTTCACAGAGCCCTGCCCCTCATCCACATGGCCACCTAGACAGCAGAACTGGGGCCCACAGGCTGATTACTACATCCGACTCCTGACAGGACAGCGGGGGCAGCCCCTTTCTGGCTAGCCCTGCCCTCACTGGCCCCCTCTCAGGGGCGCCTGGCCTGGCCTGCTGGCCTCTGAGAGGTGTTATCTGTGCTGGGCAAGGCCCTGGCCCTGGACAGGCAGCCGCCACCTCCCTTGGAGGGGTCGGGCCTCCCTGGTCCTCTCCTGGAGATCCTGGCCTTCACCGTTGCCAGTGGGAACCAGAGGGAGGAAGATGAAGTTTCAAGCCAAACAGAGCTAGGAGGGAAGTATGGTCAGTGTAAGTTGTAAAATAAAATAAAATAAAAATTGCTAACATAAAATAAGTATGGGATGCTGTGGGAGTATGGGGGAGGAGCTGATTACTCTGCTGCTGGGTCAGAGCTAGGTCAGGGCAGTTTTCCTGCAGATCCCTTGTTCTATTTTCTTTGAGATCCTGTGGTCCGTGAGCTATGCTGTGCCCAGTCGCTAAGCCGTGTCCCAACTCTTTGCGACCCCCATGGACATCTTTGAGCCCCACAGGCTCCTCTGTCCTTGGAATTATCCAGATAAGAACACTGGATTGAGTTGCCATTTCCTCCTCCAGGGGATCTTCCTGACCCGGGATGGAACCCTCATCCCCTGCATCTACTGCATCTAAGGCGGATTCTTTACCACTAGCGCCACCTGCCCACTCCAGTATTGTTGCCTAGAGAATCCTGTGAACAGAGGAGCCTGGTGGTCTGCTGTCCATAGGGTCGCACAGAGTTGGACATGACTGAAGCAACTCGGCGCCAGCAGCAGCGCCACCTGGGAAACCCTGTGGTCTTATGAGGCTGGAGGCTTTAGCTTGAGTGACAAGTGACTGCAAGGGCCAGGTTTCTGGATAGTAGTTTGCATCCCTGATCTGCCCTGTCTGTGGGTCAGTTTTAGAATGTGTTTCAGTGTCTCACTATCCTTTTCTTTCATTGTTATAACTGCAGAAGTGTCATATGCAATTACGACATCACCTCTGCTGTTCCATTCTTTTTCTAGCTTAACAAATAGTCTTAAACACTGAGCAATTCTATAGCATCAGCCATGTTATTTCAAAAACAAAACAACACCCAACTCTGTGTGTGTGTGTGTGTGTGTTTGTGTTGCTTTGCCAGTGATATAAGCAAAGGGAGAGAAAATTAGGGTAAAAAGGAAGTGAGCGCAAAATGTTTTTACTTTATTTTTTTGAATTGGGCTTTAGAGGAAATCCTTTAAACCCAAGGATAAAAAAGCACACAGCCACAAAATTGGTCTAAAGAAGGATCAAGGCCCATGACCTTAATTTTATTGGCATTATGCTCTAATCAGCCAATGAATTAAGAGATGAGAGGACATTTCAGTCAATTACAGTCACGTGAAGTCGGTGCCTTTTTTTTGTGGTGGCAGTTTTCTAAAGGCCAAAAGAGCATTTTTCAAATGCGTGTTCTTCAGAGACTATTTATTGGCAATCCTGCCTCGGTATTGATGGAGGAAGTCATTAAATTTCCTTCCTCTGTGTTCATTCAGATGGGCTCTGAAAGGAGGGAGGAGCTATTTATATAAATGTGAACTGGAAGAAAAGAGGCACCACACTTGGCTTCTAATTGCATGCAGAATCCTGGCATCTCTTGCTTCAGCCTCAGTTACATCCCCACCATGTGTCTGATACCAGAGACATGAAATTATGAATTGGCTCAGCCTTTACACTGCCTGACACATGTTTTTCATGAACATTAAAATTCATTTTTTTTTAACTGAAGAGAAAATTAAACCTAGGTTCTGGCACTAATCTCTACTTGTCTTTCTCCTGGCAGCATAAATTGTTTATTTCTGTGAATAAAAACGCATAGCTCTTGTTTGTTTGTTTTGCAAACTCCATCCATTTTCTAGGGAAACATTTGCTGTCTTTACCACTCTATTGTATGGCTACCGATGGATAATTCAAGTCTGATCAAGTTTTATGCCACTTCCTGGGCTCCAGGGTTAAATTGTCACCTTGTCAAAAGCAGCCTTACCTTTGTATTTCCTGCAGTGCTCAGCACCGTGCCTTGTATACAGTGATGCTCAATGAATGCTTATTAAATAAGCAAGAGCTTCCTGGAATGTAAATATTGATTTTTCTATTAATTTTTGATACATTAACCACAGAAATCAGATATGTCAATAAATCTTTAACTCAATAAATCTACAGATTTCCCCTTACTATTCTCCCCTCATCAAGTAAGCTCCAGCCTCACTAGTCTTCATGATCATTCTTAAGTATGCCAAATTTATTCTTGCGTCAGGATTAAGGCATTGAAAGAAGCAATGATCTCTTTCAACATATTTTTCATGTATATGAGCAATGTTGACTAATACTGAAATGTCTCTTGAAAGATAAAAATCTTCTCCTTTGAGGGAAATAGTCTAGTATGGATAATGCCTGGTATCTAGCTTAATCTTTTTGAACTGACCTTTTTTTGGGGGGGGGGTTGTTAAAGAAAAATTCTTCTGACACTTTTAGAGCAGTTAAGGAAGACTTTATTTGGGACTACTGTGATACATGGCAAGACTATTGCCATAGGGGAGAGAAATCAGGCTCAACTCCACATACAACCAAGATAACTGAGGATTTATGGCCACAGGAGCACAATGAGGAGTCGGTGGATAGAATGCTACTAATAGGAGACAATAAAGATAGAGGTACTCTTGCTAAACCTATTTAACAGGATTCTTGCTGAGGACATTGTGGGGGTGAAAAAATGGATCAGATACTTAGGGTGATGATGTATCAAGGGTGGGAATTCTCTCTAAATTGACACAATAGGATTCTCGGTAAAACAATGTGGCTGGCTAAAGACAGGGCCCAAGGCTGAGGCCTAGATGTAAAAAGAGCTCAGAGGAGCTATGATGTAGGAAGTGTACACATTTATGTTCTTGGACTGTTTAATTCTAATTCCACCGTGCAATCTGACAGAAAGCAGACTATGAAGAGGCCGCGTGTACTCTCAGCCATCCTTTCCTCTCTGGATCTCTGAACTCTGTTTCCTCCAGGACTCCACCCAGTTCTTCCATCCTGTTCCCTTAGGTGACCCGCATCTCCCCTATCAAACTGCCTTCACCTTAAAATTCTCTTCTAAAATCATAAAGAGGAAAAGACTTGAATGTTCTTACCAGGGAATGATGACTTAAAGGTCTACATCCTATAAAACATTTGCATTATGTAGTAGAAACCTCGAGCAATGTGAAATAAATTGAAGTGACATTTTTGAACAATTGAAGTTTTCCAGGAACCCCTCTTATCACAGCTCATTGATGTATCTGCTTGGATGGGATGCTACTTGTGACCCTGACCATAAATACTTCGCAAAAATTATTGAAAATGCTTTTCAAAAAGTATTGACCAATGCCAAATTTTTTTCCTGCTTATTCTTTATCCTATTTCATTCTTCCTTTTCTGTGGAAGACTGTGATCTCATTGAAATGAGGGTTCATGCCTCTTCATTTGTATATTCACTACATAAAGGAGATCTTGTTCAATGTATGTTTGTACAATTAAATCAAGTTACAAGCTTGGATAAAGCCCTATCACATCTCATGTTCAAAAGTGGAGAGTAGGCAACTAATCTGAAATTGGTCTTTGTTTTACCAATAAGATCAATGAGATATTATATTATTATTATTTTATTTTTATGAAAATATCTTTAATACACATATATTAAATTCATTTAATATGGTACTTTTGGGGTTCGGCTTCCCAGCTGGCGATAGTGATAGAGAGCCCGTCTGCCAATGCAGGAAACGAAAGAGACTCAGATTCGATCCCTGGGTCAGGAAGATCCCCTGGAGGAGGGCATGGCAACCCACTCCACTATTCTTGCCTGGAGAATCCCATGGACAGAGGAACCTAGTGAGCTAGTGTCGCAGAGGGTCGAACATGGCTAAAGCAACTTAGCATGCAAGCACACCCACACTTTTGGGGTGATGACTTAGATTCTTGGTAAAGTGTTCCAAAGGTAAGATGAAACAGGCCTTAGGGATATGAAGGATTATAACTCCAATCACTGTAAGATATAAGTAGAGAAACTTCAAAATCTTAAATCATAGCAACCCCATTATGTATCAGTCCCTCCAAGGTGATCAGTTTCAGTCTTCTGTAACTATTCATTTACGAATAATTTCAGATTTCTTGAAAAGTAGGAGAACAGTGCTCTTGTATACCCTTCACTTAGTTCCCCTGTTGTTAATATTTACATTGACTTTATCATGCTCTCTCTCCCTTTTCTTTCTCTCTCTCTCTCCCTTACCCTTTCCTTTCTCTTTCTAGGTAGATAAAGATATGTGTGTGATTCAAAAATATCCTTTAAATCTATCTCCTTTATTAGAGAATACAGTATTCTATGAATAGCCTGGCCTCCTTTAAATCAATCTGGCATTTGATCTGGCATTTCCTTTGAAATCCCCCTCAGTCTTTCCTCAGTCAGCAAGCATCACTGTGTACCAAAATATTAGAAGAATGATGTCTGATGGTTATTTCTTTGAGCAAACAATTCATGCTAGTTTAGGTTGTAGATATCAACTTAAAAATATATTAAACTTTTTGGAACCATTTTAGAATGTATTGCAGACATGTTGAGCTCTTTAACCCTAAGTAGTTCAGTATATAGTCTCCAAGAAATAGAACATTATCTTTCTTAATCATAGAATAATTATTAAAAGCAGGGAAAATAACATTAATACTATTACCTATTATATCATCTTATTCGTTGCTAAATAGCTCTGTAATGTTCTTTATAGCAAAGAAAGAAAGAAGAAAGGAGGGAAGAAATGGAGGAGGGAAGGAAGGAAGGGAGGTGGGGAGGAAGAAAGGAAGGAAGGAAAAGAAAGAAAGAAAAAGAAAGGAAGGACTCTTCAGACTAGTGGGTTTTTTATTGCTTTCCTTGGAAAACTAGGGCAGAGGGCCAACAAATCTTTCATTTTTACTTTTTTCATATACTTTAAGCTTTTAAAATAAATTTTAAACTATTTTAAAAGACCAGTACATATGCTAAATTTTGACACTTAGCAGCCCACAATCACATTAACATGTGTGGCCTGCTGGGCTCGTTTTTGTGTAGATGTTAAGGTTTCTCCTGCTAGCTCTGTTGAATTAAAGACATCCCGACATTCATTCATTCATTGTTCATCCACCCACTTAGCAGTGCCAGTAGTATTGAGGATCTACCAAAGACCTGTGCTGGATGAGATAAGCTGTTAGTCTGTGATCATTCGTAGCTACTTGTCTATGAGTACTGCAAAATCCATAGAAATAAATCCAGAAGCTGAGACTGATAAAATGCTACAGCTATCCATAATCCTTCACTTCAAATCAAATAGCTCCATCAATTTCTTGACTGATTTTGTAAAACTCAAATCATAGAATTTTTAAGTTGGAAAATAAACAGTTTTTATTTTAATATGTTTAAAAATATATTATCCTTACCTTTTTATTTGGGGGGTTTAAATATGCATTTGTATGGGAAAAAAAAGGGTAGTGTTTCTAATACTATTTAAACATAACTTGTCTAGACCTGGGTTTCCAAATATTTTCTATCACACACCCATAAGTTTAAGAATTAATATATTCCCTGATGTATGTTTATTTATATAATAGAGCTTTCCTGGTGGCTCAGCAGTAAAGAATCCGCCCGCAGTGCAGGAGATTTGGGTTCAATCTGGATTGGGAACACCACCTGGAGGAAGGCATGGCAACCCACTCCAGTATTCTTGCCTGGAGAATCCCGTGGACAGGGGTGCCTGGCGGGCTACAGTCCATGGGGTCACAAAGAGTCAGACACGACTGAGGCAACTTTCACACATGCACATTTACATAATAAGTGTATACTAGAGGAGTGTTTTATGTATATTATACAACTTACCCAAAAAAGAAAACTAAAAAAAAACAAGTAAAATGAATATAAATAAAATTTCTAATAACCTCTTCATGATTCTGTTGGCTCATCTTGTTGATCCAGTTGACTCCGTTGGACCCCTCGCTCATTCTTGTACTGTCCTTTTCAATACTTTGAGGCTGGACTCTTTCCTGCTTTATTATCTGTTCTTGACTATTGTTTTATGGTGATGACTAGTACTGCACTGTATAAGTCTGTTTAAAGGTCATTTTTCTTGAGGAATGCTAACTTATTTACATATACATTTATATACATTACATTTGTATATCATATACATATCATAGTATATCATATACACTTGTATATCACCTCTACAAAGGTCATTTTTTTTAGGGTATAGCTCATTCATGTCATACTTATTTGTAAATATTTGTTCTCTCCCACATGACTGTTACATTTTTACTTGTAATGAAATTTTAGATAAGACGCTTCAGGAAACATTTGTGCTAGAGATAAAGAATGATAAATTAAAGAAGTGACTAAGCAGAAAACTATTTTTACCACAAGCGATACCACCCACCTCGTGCGCCTAGAGAATGATTTCACACATTAAGAAGAAATAGATAACTCAGGAAAAGAGCACTTCTTCTAAATTAGCAATAAGTCCATGTTCAGTGCAATATGTGATAAGGGAATGAGGAAGAAACAGCTAAAATCGACATGTGTGTCTGTCAAACAATTTTCAAATTGTTTTAGCCATAATACTTGGAAGGAAATTAGATTACTAAGTCTCTGAGGGCAGGGCTAGTGTTCATTTTTATGTGTCCTTAATGTGCTTTTGCAAAAACAGAGTTCAAATGTTTGTTGAATGAATGTTAGTGAATTAATAAGCAACAACATTTTCCCAGCTTCAGTACCAATAATTTTGGTCAGAATTAGCAACCTGAACTGCTTAGCTCATACAAATTACCAGAAGTTCTATGTTCCCCTTGAAGTCTTAATTTTCATGATGCTAAATCTTTATAAAATATACAGAGAATGGGATTAAAAGAAAATTAGACCAGGCAGAAGAATAGATTAGTGAACTTAAGGTCATAGCAATAGAAACTATCCAAAATGCAATACACAGAGAAAAAAATTGGAAAAAAAATTAATAGAGCCTCAGTTAGGTGTGGAGCACCTTCAGGTGGTTTGATATTTAATTATTGGTTTGATATTTATTTATTGGAGTCCCTAGGGGGAGTCAGAAAAATATTCAAAGAATACATATATTTCACACCAGACACTGTAATTTTTATCTCTAGAAGCGAGATTTGCCTCTTTTTTATACCTTCAGTTTCTGTCCTTAGAATGTTCATGCTGTCTTCCACCTCACTGTTGTTGAGTCGCTAAGTCATGTCTGACTCTTTGCAACGGTGTGAACTGTAACTTGCCAAGCTCTTCTGTCCATGGAATTTTCCAGTCAAGGATATTGGAAAGCACCTCCTAAAATCATCACATCGAGGGCTATGAATTTGGGGAAGAAGGGACGGAAATATTCAGTCCATAATACTGCACACTAAACAGACCTTTCCTCTCAAGCTAGTGTTTTCATCCTAAGAATGTCTCCAGCAGATGGCAATTAGACATAAATCATGCCTACCACATGGGATGACCCATCTTGGCCAAATAGGGAGTGCAGTGAGGAGTTGAGTCTCTTGTTATGTAAGGATGTACAAAATATATTTGGCTTTGTCTCTTTGTCTATAGTCTAGAATATTTACTATGTGAACTTTCATAGGAAAAATTTGTGGACCTTGATCCAAGACTAATCTCGCCCCACTGCTGAGGCAATACCTTTCTGAATACTCTGCCCAGTACTCACTGTAATTTAAGGTTTTGGTGCTCTCGCTGGTGGAAACAGGAGTTATTCCCATCCTAGGGGAGCTCTGAAAACTATTCCTCCCATATTTTTCTGGTGGTTTTTCCTTCTGCCTCAGGAAGTTTCATCCTTTCTGAGGTTCCACAAAAAATTAAAAATAGAGCTATCATATGATCCACCAATTCCACTTCTGAATCTGAAAAAAACAAAAACACTAATTTGCAAAGATAAATGCATCCCATGTTTGCTGAATCATTATTTGTGATAGCGAAACCATGGAAACAACTTATGTGAGTATTAGTAGTTATATGAGTAAAGAAATTGTGGTATATGTATATATTATTCAGCCATAAACAAGAATGAAATCTTGTCACTTGCAACAACATGGATGAATCTCAAAGGCTTCATGCTAAGTGAAATAAGTCAGACAAAGAAAGAAAATACTCTATAATCTCTCGTATATGAAACTTAAAAAAAGAAAATAGTAAAACACTAAGGTTATAGATATAGAGAACAGACTGATGGTTGCCTGAGATGAGAGGATGGGGTGGAATAAATGGGTGAATTGAGTACGTATGTGTTTTAGATTAAATAAATTGAGTAAAAATTTAAGTGCAACAAATTATATCAAAGAATAGGCTGAAATTCTTTCTCCAAGATTCTAAAATTTAAAATTAATTTGTACCCAAATAATGATTTTTAGAAAGAAGAACATCTAACTAATGAAGCAATTAAACTAGGGTTTGATTTATATATGTATAACTGGATTGCTTTGCTATACCTCAGAAAAACAAAATATCATAAATCAACAGTACTCAATAAAATATTTAAAAATAAACAAACCTAAAGGCTGATTTTATAGATCCAGAAAGTAGGTGGTGTAACTTTCTCATTGCTGACTCTATTCAGTGAATTTTTTAATCTGTCCATGATCTATGAAAATGCATCTGCAATAATAACAGAGAAACCATTTAGCTATAGTTTCATCCATGAGAAGGGCACTTTCTGAAGAGTATGCTTTTCTTACCCCTAACATAATATCCTTTGGACATATACACACACCAAACTGCTTCTCAAGCTGCCAACTCATTGTGATAGACTGCCAAGAGAAAGCTTATTTTCTTCTTGTCATTAATAGTTAATTGTTAGTGCGGTTTCTCAGATGGGAGATGTGGGTTACAGAAATCATATCCATCCTTTCTAAAAGTGCTGCGATATTATTAGAGGTGATCATGTGGCAGAAAATAAACCTGTTCCTTGGAGGATTAAGTGGAGTGGGCTTGCGGATTTTTCTTTCTCCTCTCCTCTGAAGCACTTTAGAGAGTCACTCATTTTCACAAGTAGTCTGCCTGGGATACTAAATCAATGTTAATGTTCCATGAAAGCTCTCCTGTTCTGGAATGATTTGCATTGGTATATATCTAGAGCTTGCCTTTTGAGGGGTAACATGCGTACCCATAGTACTGCTTCATGCATTACTGAAGCATTTCATTTACCCTCTCTACTGCCAGGCTCTCTTGTACAATTATACTGGCATTTGGAACATCATTTTACAATACTGTGAGCCAACTTTTCTAATATATCACCTCTGAGATTTTGTGGCTTCCCTAATTGGGGAAAAGAATAAAAGAAAAAGTGACCAAAAAAGGTCAACCAATGAAGAGAAGGAGAATTTTAAACTATCCTTAAAACACAGCAGGGAGATCACTTTGACGATCCCTCACTGGACAATGTATCTTATTAGAGGATCTTGATTAAAATAAATTGAGCTGAAAAGCTAAAATGAAATAATGCCTAAAATAGGAAAATCTTGATGTAAATATTAGTCAATACTAAATGAACCCATTGAAATTTTGCTATATTTGCTGCTTTGCAATGAGGCAAATACAAGTTTTTTTAAAAATTGGCTAAAATCTCTGTAGGGCAATGTAATAGATAATGTTATAGAAGCAGAGTAGGGCCCTATGTCCACTACTTATAGCTATCTGACCTTGGGCAAGTCATTCACCTCTCTGCATTTCATCTGTAGTTTCCTCATTGGTAGGATGGACATGGTAATGAAACCTGTTGCATAGGAATGTTGAGAAACCTCAGTGAACTGGTGCCTGCAAAAATGAAAGTGAAAGTCGCTGTCATGTCCAATTCTTTGAACCCCATGGACTGTAGCCCACCAGTCTCCTCTGTCCATGGATTTCTCCAGGCAAGAATTCTGCAGTGGGTAGCTGTTCCCTTCTCAAGGGAATCTTCCCAACCCAGGGATTGAACCCAGATCTCCCGCATTACAGGCAGATTCTTTACCATCTGAGCCATCAGGGAAGCAATGCCTGAAAAGGGTTCCATGAATGCTAATATTGTTATTAATAATCAAAAATATCCAGCACAATCTACATTTGCTTCAATTATCTGGAAATATACAATGAAAGTGGCTTGGAGACAAGAATTACCTGGGCTGACAAGCTAAGATTTCTGTCATGTTTTGCATGGAGGCCAACCTCTACCTGAATTTTGCAATAATTTGCAGAAAGCTAAGAGGAGCTAAAGAGCCTCTTGATGAAAGTGAAAGAGGAGAGTGAAAAAGCTGTCTTAAAACTCAACATTCAAAAAACTAAGATCATGGCATCTGGTCCCATCACTTCATGGGAAATAGATGGGGAAACAATGGAAACAGTGACAGACTTCATTTTCTTGGGTTCCAAAATCACTGCAGATGGTGACTGCAGTCATGAAATTAAGATGCTTACTCCTTGGAAGAAAAACTATGACAAACCTAGACAGCATATTAAGAAGCAGAGACATTACTTTGCCAACAAAGGTCTGTCTAGTCAAGGCTATGGTTTTTCCCATAGTCATGTATCGATGTGAGATTTGGACTATAAGGAAAGCTGAGCACTGAAGAAGAATTGATGCTTTTGAACTGTGGTGTTGGAGAAGACTCTTGAGAGTCCTCTGAACTGCAAGGAGATCCAACCAGTCCATCCTAAAGGAAATCAGTCCTGAATATTTGTTGGAAGGACTGATGCTGAAGCTGAAACTCCAGTACTTTGGCCACCTGATGCAAAGGACTGACTCATTAGAAAAGACCCTGATGCTGGGAAAGATTGAAGGCAGGAAGAGAAGAGGATGGCAAAGAATGAGATGGTTGGATGGTATCACCGACTCGATGGACATAAGTTTGAGCAAGCTCTTGGAGTTGGTGATGGACAGGGAAGCCTGGCATGCTGCAGTCCATGGAGTCGCGAAGAGTTGGGCATGACTGAAGGACTGAACTGAACTGAACCTCTGCCTAACAATGTTTTTCAAATGGGATCACTTTATAACAGCATAGCATGTGCTTTTGAATATTTTGTAGGCAGATTCCACCTCCACCAAAAAAAAAAAAGCCCACAGAAGTATATTAGAAAAAGCATACTTTCAGTTATTCAGTCAAACTATATATATGTGTGTATACACACACACACACACACACACACACACACATATATATATATATAATTTCTGTTTTCATTTTTCCTTTAAAGCTGCCTGAAGGATTTCACATTTGGGGACATGTAGACTGAACTTCTGACATAAAATCCAACCAAAATTAAGTTGAGGATATCATATTTTGTAGGCACTTGTCAGTTCATAATGTCCCATGAAATTATTATTTCAGAGTAGAGCCTCTCATTGTCAATTTTGCATTGGTTCCAAAACGGTAGTTGTGTCCATCAAATGCAAATACCTTCCATCTATGCTGAAGATATCCTTTTCATCTTGTGCTTTTATTGATGTGAGGTTTAAATACAGTGAATTTTCATCTCCCCATCCCCACTGTCTCTGACATATCTCAATAACACCGGACACAATGACTTTTTTAAAGATGCCTCATTGCACATTCACTAACATGCATTACCCTTTAGAAGAATAATCCTAGTTAATACTGACAAGATATGCAGTCATAGAATTGCCAGAGTGCATTTCAATTAAGTTTGATTTTCTTACCCACAAGGTCTTAAATCTAATTGGCTCAGAGCGCTTTTGTCTTTCTGTGAAAGACAGATACATAATTATGCTATTTGTTAAAGGAGAAGAAATATGCCTGGAACTGAGATTTCCATTGTCATTTAAATGATAAGTACTTTGTAACCACAAGACATTCTCATTCGACTTGAGAAACTACTTAAATCCCAAACACATTGATCAGAGAAATGTTTTCTCAGCAACCATTTCCAGGCAACATGCGTTTTGTTATAGAGTTCATATTCATTCTACATAAGAACAGCATTGTTGCATTAAGTCAACATTCAAGAAAACAATCCTTTAAAACTTATACTCGAGTAGCTGTTGAAAAGTTAGATGATTATTCTAAAAGATGTTTATGTATTTTACCACTAATTTTTGTGCATACTTGGAAATGAAGGGAAAAGATTTCCATGGAAGTAATGATATTGTATCCCTAATGACTAAATTTTTTAGTATTACTACTCAAAATTAGAAAAAATACTGGGCAGTTCTACCCTTTGAAATTTAAAAACTGCTACAAAATAAATTCTAGGGACAGTGTGTGCTTTGAATCATCCCATTTAACCCCAGAAATTGTTCATTAATTTTAGATGATGTTTTTATTGGGACAGAATCTGAAAATAACTTCAGCTTGGATCCTTGGGGTTTAATGAACATAGCAGATGCTTACCTGGATGTATATATAGGGGAACACTGCAAATAAGAAGGAATTCCATTAGGAATGTGTCTGCAGCAGAAAACAAAACATTCAGCTTAACAGAGGCTCTCACAATAAATCATTTTAGTTTCTCACATGTAAGGAGCTTATGGATAAGCAGTCTTGGTCAGACACAATAGTTTAACAATGTCCCATCCCTTCACTTTGCCTTCCATGGCATGTGTTCTGGCCTTGTGCTTCCCACCTCATGATTATAAGGTAACTGTCCCATCTCTGAGCATCACGTCAATGTTTAAAGAGAGTTCCCCTCTGGTGCCTCACTCTTTTATAAGGAAGCGTAAGGTTACTTGTTATGCAACCTGATCGTGTATCAGAAATATGCCATATGACCTCACTTAGCTGTACAGAAGGCTCAGATATGAGCACTTAGCTTTTCCAGTCCCTCTGTGGGAAGTGGTCAGGGAAAAAGAAGAAACTTGAGAATTGCTGCTAGGTCAGTCTCCCTATAATATCCCTACATAGACCAACTAGACAAGGCAGACAGAAATCAGCTATAAGGAGAAGAAAAGAGCAATTTCTGATTTGGAGTAAGGATATGAAAGTGGTACCTAGACTGGGACTTTTAGGATAAATAAGACTTGGTAAAGGAGTTGCAGGCTACAGAACAATTCAAAATAGAGTGAACAAAGGAAAGGGAAGAAGTATAAAATGACGTGACATGTATGGGCATTGAGCAAAAAGTATGGATCTAGGGCTGTATAAATGTGCTGATTGGGAAGCTGTATGCTAAGAATTTACAAAGGGATTTTGAGATTCATTTATAAACTGCCAAATCGTTTAACTTTCAGTGGTTTCCCAGAACTATAAAATCAAAATCACTCAGACTGCATAGTCTGGCAGTAAGGCTCTCAGTTATTTGGACCTAACCTGCTTAGCTAGTGCATTCTTTCCTTCCACTATACCTGCATATATGAAGATATCTTTGGTCAAACTGGATTTCTTATCACATCCACTGGCTGCCCCCAAACAACATGCTCTTTCTATAGCCATTAGTCTCCTGTTACGGATGCTACTGAAATCTTCTGCTCACCCCTTTCCAGACTGAAGTTCTACCCCTCAAGTCCCCTCCCATCAAGAGATGTAGTGGGATCATCTCCAGTCACCGTAACTATATTAAGTCCCTCTTTTGCACTATTGTGTGTGTGTGTTAGTCACTCAATTGTGTCCAACTGTTTGCAGCATCATGGACTGTAGCCTGTCAGCCTCTTTTGTCCATGGAATTCTCCAGGCAAAAATACTGGAGTGGGTAGCCATTTCTTCCACGAGGAGATCTTCCCTACCCCGGGAACAAACCTGGGTCTCCTGAATGGCAAGGAGATTCCTTACCATCTGAACCACCAGGCAAGCCCACTATTTTAAATGTTATTGTCCTGTATTGGGAAGGATAGAGTAAGAGAGACCCAGTCTCCTACCCTACATGCAAAGACTGGCAAGAATGATGACTTCAACTCAGTCCAGATTTGCTTTCATTTCAGAGGACTCCCAAGCAGGCAGTCAAGCAGGTCATGGATAGACACAGGATTAGGAAGCAAGTCAGTGGCCATAGCTCCCCAATTTCTCCCTAAACCTTCATGAAATCATGTGTGTAGTTGTTGGTCAACTCAAGCCTATCAGGGTAAGAAACCTGTCAGGTCTGAGGAGGCCAGAACTACAGGTTCAGTGCCTTTTATATGCTTAACCAGGGGTGGGACCACAATAGCATCAGGATCTATCTATTATGTAAATATATTTTGGCTTCAGCCCAGTTACAGTCCACATTCTATTTCTGGCCAGAACCTACACACACTATCTTACCATGTATTTTTGTAACATTGGAGTTACTGTGTACATCTGTTACACCTTGTATGTGTATATCAATTACATGTGTTTACTTGTTGTTGTTCAGTCACTCATTTGCGCTCGGCTCTTTGTGACCCCATGGACTGGAGCAAGCCAGACTTCCCTGTCCTTCATTATCTCCTGGAGTTTGCTCAAATTCATGTCCATTGAGTTGATGATGCCATCCAGCCATCTCGTATTCTGTCGCCCCCTTCTTCTGCCTTCAGTCTTTCCCATCATCAGGGTCTTTTCCAATGAGTCAGCTCTTCTCGTGAGGTGGCCAAAGCTGACCTCCAGATCCAGCATCAGTCCTCCCAATGAATATTCGAGGTTGATTTCCTTTAGAATTGACTGCTTTGATACCCTTGCAGTCCAAGGAACACTCAAAAGTCTTCTCCAACACCACTGTTTGAAAGCATCAATTCTTTGGCACTCAGTCTTCTTTATGGTCTGACTCTCACATCCTTACATGACTACTGGAAAAACCATAGTTTTGACTATACTGACCTTTGTCAGCAAAGTAATGTCTCTGCTTTTTAATATGCTGTCTAGTTTTGTCATAGCTTTTCTTCCAAGGAGCAAGTGTCTTTTAATTTCATGCCTGCAGTCACCATCTGCAGTGATTTTGGAGCCCCCAAAAATAAAGTCTCACTGTTTCCATTTTTTCCACGTCTAGTTGCCATTTATTACACATATGTATATCCATTACAGGGGATGCCTGATGTGCTGCAGTCCATGGGATCACAAAGAACTGGACACAACTTAGTGACTGAACAACAACAAATATCTAGTACACATAGAGACGGAAATGGCAGCACACTCCAGTATTCTTACCTGGGAAATCCCGTGGACAGAGGAGCCTGGCAGGCTGCAGTCCATGGGGTTGCAAAAGAGTCAGACGTGACTTAGCCACTAAACAGCAGTCACACACTGTAACATGATGGTTAAGAACACAAGCTCTAGAGTCAAATTACCAGGATTTAATCTCAACTCTTAGCTGCTTTATTTTAGGGAAAAATATGAATGATCTTCATTTTTTTCCTTATACTAATTTTTAATTATTTTATAATGACAAAAAAGCTTTCTTCTTGTGAAAGCAATCATCTTGAAATGTCAGTTTTTACAAACACCAGTGCAACGGCCTGTGGTTACCAGCCTGTTCACACATGCATCAGGGCTGTCAACAGTCTGTCTTCGGATGTGAAGGCAGTGGGTGGTGTGGTGAAAGCGAAGACCCCAAAAGCAGACTGATTCTAATCCCATGTCTGTTGTTAATTTTCTGTGTGGCCTTGGGCAAGGTTTCTTCAACAGTCAAGACATACAGATAATCATATCATATTGCTATTAAGTTTAGTAGGTAAGCTTACCTGTTTTCTAAATAGCTAGCATCAAGGGTCTTCAGATGCTAAAATAAAATAGCTCTAACCCACCTAACTGTAAAGAGCCTACTGCTAATTACAGACCCAAATTTTGAGTTAGGACACACACACACACACAGTGCCAAGTCCAGGGGCAGGCAAGTAAGGCACTCTAGGCACAAAATGTAAGGAGACAGGCATTCTCCGAGTCATGCAAGCTGTCTGACTCTAAACCCATTTCTAATCCCCAAAATGACCAATGCTTGACCTCAACTCAGCCCTGACTGTGAATGCCTCCTTATATTTTGTACTTTAAGTGCCTTTTACCCTAGTCTTGGATATGCATGTAAGTGTACACATACACACACACACACACACACACACACACTTTAATAGTAGTCAGAAAGAAGGATGAAAAATATTTCTCTAGAATGCTTGTCAGTTCTATAAAGTTTATCAAATATGTAGAAACAACTTAATTGCACTTAGAAAGAAGAAATCACTCTGTTTTCTGATAGATGATAAGGAACAGTAGAAAAATTTCTCCTTAGACAGTATCCTGTCCTTTTTTTCCTTCCATGTGATTCTCATTCTGTTTCTTCACAGCCATTGTTGTCTTCTTGGCATGACTCCAGAATTCCCACATTAGAATCCATAGGAATAGTATTATGTTTTGTTTTGTTTTCTTTCTGGCCATACCGCACAGCATGCAGGCTCTTAGATCCCTGACAAGGGATCAAATCCATGCTCCCTACAGTAGAAGCATGGAGTCTTAACCACTGGACCATGAGGAAAGTCCCCATAGGAATTCGATTAAAAGTGTCTATCCAGTCATCCAGTGAATCTTCCAGATATCTTCTTACCATAATGTTCGAGCTTCACATGTGTGAAAAGAAATACATGTTGGCCTCTGTCTACTTTAATTTTTATACTGGCTTTTCTTGGGGTTTCTGTTTAGATTTAGTCTCCAACTCTGGACATTTGAACTTGCTGTTGACCTGGCAACTTCAAAGGGTGCTTCTTTTGGTTATTATTCACAATTCTTATCTCTGTGATGTGAAACTGCTAACTCCCCATGCCCAGAGTAATTACTTGAATTCTGTTTGTCAGAAGGTGTTAAAGTGATAGCATTTGCAGGGTACTGAGTGTCTGTAAGGACAAAACAGCAGTTTAACATGACCATACTCCTTGGCACATAGGCAGACAGCAAGTGTTTCTGTGGCAAAACTTCCTGGTGCACTGGGAAGACCCAGAGGAATCGGATGGAGAGGGAGGTGGGAGGGGGGATCGGGATGGGGAATACATGCAAATCCATGGCTGATTCATGTCAATGTATGACAAAAACCACTACAATATTGTAAAGTAATTAGCCTCCAACTAATAAAAATAAATGGGAAAATAAAATAAAATAAACGACAAACAAAACACTTCAACATGACCCCAAATCAAAAATTTACTTTTATAAGATATGACAGGTATCCTTTCTAAATTTTTAGTTTGGAGACAAAATTAACAGTTTAGCCTTATGAAATTAGATTTTACTCTGTGTAGGTAAGTAATATAAACCAAACCTGCATTATGCTAATTCACCCAAACATTAATTCATTCGCATGAGTTGAAGTAGGTCACATATGTAGTTATCTATATTTCTATTTCAGGCCTATTTTTTTGTAAAATAAGACATTTCCAAGGCACTATATTGGCAGGAATTTACTCTTTGCTGAAAGCAGTTACTTATGTTCTCACAGAATCATATTTAAAAATATATCTCAAAGTATGGACACTAATTGCAAATGCTGCAAATAAAGAGAAGTGATTCCTGGCATGGAAATCTGAAAACCTGGGTAAGAGCCCCAGGTCTAACACTAGCTGTATGACCTAAGATGGAAAGCTACTTTCCTCTGTGTTTGGTAAAATGTATCTGTAAATTAAGAGAGTTAAGACAACATAATCTCTAAGATTCCATTACTTTAACATGCCTTATTTCTTAACTATTATCTAACAGATACTTGCAAAATTTATAACAGTACATGTGAAACAAATTTCAAATTCGCTGCCCAGCCATTGCTCTTAACATGCAAATCCACTTTAAGTGTTGTGTCATATGCCTGATTCCTGTAACTATACATCAGTTAGCATCTCACAAAATATGGCTTCTTCTACACAACTCTTCAGTCTAATTTGCTTATCATTGCCTAATGGAGTAAATGAAACAGTATTTCACCAATCATGAAGAGACATCTGTGAGAATATTATTCTTGGTAAAATTGCATCAGTTTAACAAATAATGCTTGCAAAGACAGCTGTTTTAGGTTGGTGTTGCTTGTATTTTGTGAGTGATTCAATAGCTGGTTAGTATTATTTAGTTCATTTCAGAGAGAAGCCCATGTAACCTAATATTTTTTCTTTGCTGTCAAACAAGAAAACTAAAGTAAAGGGTGACAGTTATTTTGGTTGTATAAGTATTCTGTTCAGCATTGTGGGTTAAAGACAAACTGACTCTTACAGATTTTTGATAAATATTCTCTTGGTTTGGTAACCACAGTCTACTTTGCTACACCCCCACACCATCTGTTTTTATCCTCATAGTCTATAGGATGACAACCAAAACTTTCTACAAACTCCAGGAGGATGTGAAAGGAAAAGTTCAATCACAAGAAATCTGAAAAAAACTGCTTTTTATCATTCAGTGTCATTGTTATTATTATATGGGTGTGTTAGTGGTGGGTTCTCTGGAAAAAAACTGAACCAATAGGAGGCATATCTAGATTTATTATAAAGAATTATCTCACATGGTTATGAAGGCCAGGAAGTTCAAAAATCTAATGTCAGCAATCTGAGAACTAGAGGAATTGATGGTAGTTCCAGAATGAATTTCAAGTCTTGAGAACCAGGAAAACCCATGGTGTAAGTTCTAAATGTCCCAGTCCAAGTCCTAAAGCAGGAGATGACCGATGTCCCAGCTTGAGGCTTTTAGGCAGAGAGCACAAGTGCTCTCTTACTCAGCCTTTCTGCTGTGATCAGGACTGCAGCGGACTGGATGAGGCCCAGCCACGTGGGAAAGAGCAATCTACGCTACTCAGTCTATAGACGCAATGTTAATCTCATCCAGAAACATCCGTACAGACATACCCAGGGTAACAGTCAACCAAATATCTGGGTGCCTTGTGACCAAATCAAGGTAACATGTAAAATTAAGCATCACAATGGGCAATCTAAGAGTGTAGAGTCAACTCTATCCATTTAAACCTAAGAAAACTGAACTCCAGAGGTATAAAGTGACAAAGTGACTACCCAACTCATATAATTAGTGGAAGATCCAGGATTATAACCTAAATCTTTATAGTTTATAATATATATTATATGCATCAACTATATATATATATTCATTCAACTTTCATTCTACTATACCATAGTAGTTCTTTTTAAAAATTGCCATTCAAACTAATTTAAATATAGTCCATGTTAATGAATCCCATCTGTGTGTGTGTGTGTGTGTGTGTGTGTGTGTGCGTGGTGTGTGTGGAGGAGAATATGCATGATTTAATAACAATGTGATCTTTGGGAAATCATTAATACTCTTGAGCCTCAGTTTCCTCATTAGTAAATGAGGGCAATAATTGTACCTACCTCATGAGTTTATTGCAAAGATTAACTAGGTCATTGTATTAAGGGTAAGCACTTCTAGTTACTGGAACATAGCAAATGCCACGTAACCATTAGCTATTATTGGGAATGTTGATATAAAACCTTATATAATCAAGTTTTGCCTTATTCCTCCCCTTAGCACCATCCTTCTCTGCCCTAATCACTAGGCCTGGTATGTCAGCTAGTTCCTATTTCTCTATGATACTGTATCTCATTCTGTAAGCACTCGGGATTTCACAGTCAAACTGGACACCCACAGCACAGAAAGAATAGTATGTCTGAAAAGTACCGGCAAGGGGAAAAGTGGTTTAGACAAGTTTGGAGAAGGAGGCAGTGTTCAGGTATTTTATTATTCCTATTCTTCTGTTGCTGAAGCTGAAGCTCCAGTACTTTGGCCACCTGATGTGAAGCGCCAACTCGCTGGAAAAGACTGATGCTGGAAAAGGTTGAAGGCAAAGAGAGAAGGGGGCAGTAGAGGATGAGATGGTTAGATAGTATCACTGTCTCAATGGACATGAATTAGAGCAAACTCCGGGGGATAGCGAAGGACAGAGGAGCCTGGCATGCCGCAGTCCATTGGGGTTGCAAAGAATTGGACACAACTTACTGACTGAACAACAGCAGCAATTCTTTATTAGGTTTTGGATTTTTGCTTTAGCAAAAACAACCAAACCAATGTGTGTAACCATATTCGCTGAAGTTTCCAAATGTGCAGTTTAGCAGCACATTCCAACCTGGGAATCATTTTCCAGATACTTGCTATACCTCCAAGTGGGTAGGTAACTTGGGCATATAGAGAAACAAGAACTTATTAGGCTTTCCTTTATTTTGTTTGTATCATTGTAACCCTCAGCTTCTTCTTAATCACATGTTACAATGTTATTTACAATGAGCTGCTAGTTAAAAGGACTGGCCAAGTGATATGAGAGCTGCTCTCTGAGATTTTGCCTCATGACAAAGTGCTTGTGACATGGGTTATTTGGGGAGCTGTAAATTTACATACCAGGGCTTGAACTGGGCTTATTTTATGAAAACCCACCTCTTTTTTGAAATTACTTACAAGTCAGACATTTGAATATTTTTTTTTCTTGTCAACAAGGATATTTTCCCATGTTTATTTCTGAGAAAGAGTTGACTTCCTGTTACTTAGCAAAATGTTAAGATACTTATGAAACTTATACATATCCAGGAGAACATGTGTTCATATATCCATGGTATGAAAAAATTAGTGCTATAACATCCCTAATGACAAAGAAATATAAATATCACACCTGGACATTGTTTATTATAAGAGGTGCATATTTAATTTCTTCAGTGGCTCTCAACCTCTTTCATACATGATCTTAGTGAGATTCAATATATGAAGATGAACTTTTATTTTAGAGGAACTAAATTTGTGATGCTTGGACCTCAGTCACAATCTTTAACTTCTGATGAGGAATTAAGAACAACAATTATAAAAGAATTATAAAATATAAAACAATTATAAAATAATGGTGTGTTGTGTCTAGATTTGTGTGGGTTTTATTTAGCGCAGGTGCATATACCATGGGCTTCCCAGGTGGCTCAGTAATGGAAAATCTACCTGCAAATGCAGGGAACATAGGAGACATGAATCTAGGTTAGGAATATCCCCCGGAGGAGGAAATGGCAACCCGGATTCTGGCCTAGAAAATTCCATGAACAGAGGAGGCTGGTGGGCTACAGTCCCTAGGGTCACAAAGAGTCAGACGTAACTGAGTGACTGAGCACACATGCATGCACATATAACACACATGATGTGCATAATATTCACTACATATAGACACAGACTACTGGCTAAGTTGTGTAATTGGGTCTAAAGTACACTGGAGTGCTCTTTGAAGATAAGATTAATGTTCAGGTGTGGTTAGAATGATAAGTGGACCCTACACTTCTCTTCTCCTGATTGAAAGGTTAGGTGCCCTTAAAAGATGCTCTTGGAGCCTCTTATGCTTTCTTTACCAAGGTCTTTGGACAACTCTGTTATTTTTTATTTTCTTTCACTCTTTGGTTTCTACTGTTTGCTTCCATTTGTCTGCTTAACAAGAAATTTGTTGAGTACCTACTTATATGCCACGACCTATGATGGACACTAGGTTGAACACAGCCAATCTGACTTACTCCACAAATTGCTAACATTCAGACAAATATATAAAGTGAATACATAAGGGTAGTCATTAGAGATTAGAATAAGACTTACGAAAGAAACACAGAGACTGTGTTGAGGATGAGAATGAAGGGCTTCTCTAGATAAGATGATGAAAATAGCCACCATGAGGCTAGACACTTGAACCAGATCTGAAAGAGAGTAAAGCAGAATTTCAAAATTTGGCAGAACAGCATTATAAACGGAAGAGCCAGTAAAAGATGTTTGCAAAGCAGAGAGGATGCCAGTGTGGAGAGAGCACTGAAAAAAGAGGAAGATGATGTTAGTGAAGTGAGCTGAAGACAGTGTAGGGCTTTGTAGGCCAAGGTATGAAGTTGGAACTTTCTTCTAAAAGTAATGGGAAAGAAGCCTTAAAGAATTTTTGCATGGAATAGATGTGATATCATTTAGAGTTTTAAAGATCTTTCTTGATGCTCTGTGAAGAATGAATTGGAAAGAAGCAAGAATGGGAACAGGGATATTATGTCAAGTGTACTAAGATACAGATAATGGAAATTTAAACTTGGTGTTGACAATAGAGACACATCAAAATGAGAAGATTTCTTGTGTATCTAGGGGCAGAATGAAGAGATCTTGAGGACAGTGTGTGTGGTGGGTAAGAAAGTATTCACAGGTGCTTCAAGTTGTTATCTTGTGCAATTGGATGGTTAGTAGTTCCAGTTACTAAGATGGGAAACTTCAAAGAATAACAGGCTTAAGAACAGTCAGAATCTCAAATTCAGAATATTAAGTTTCAGATTCCTTTTGAATATGCAGATGGAGATACTGGGTAGCAGTTAGATATCGGAGTCTGTAGAACTCAGGGTAACGAGCTGGGCTGGAGATAGACATTTAGTAAACAACAGCACATTAAGAGTGTGCAAAGCCTAGGGCTAGGTAATAGCTCCTAAAAGAAGAGTAAGATAGAAAATAGAAGGTGTCCAGGAAGGAGCCCTAAGGTTCATCAGCATTTAGAAGCTGGGCAGAAGAAAAGTCAGCAAAGAAAATGAGAAGGAAAATCATTGATGTCAAAGAAAAGTTGAGAGAATACGATGCCACAGAAGCTAAGAGAAGAAAGTTTCAAGAAGGAAAAAATAGTCAACTGTGCCAAAGAGCTTCTGAAAATTAGATTAGGATATATAAGTGTCTATTAGACCTGACAATGTGGAGGTTGTTGATGATCTTAACAAGGCTGGTTTCTTTCAGTTGTTGGGGTCAGTGTTAGATGAGAGTGTTTGAAAAGTGAAATAGAGATAATATTGGGGCAAAGACTACAGAAGATTTGCTTGAAAGTATTGGGTTGGCTGAAAGATTCTTTCAGGTTTTTCCATAAGATCTTATAGAAAAACCCGAACAAACCTTTTGGCTAACCAATATTTAATGTGATGGGGAACAGAGAAATGGGACAATCACTAGAGAAAGCTATGGACTCTATGAAGGTTTAATTTTCAAAATACATATTTATATATATGTATCTTGTACATATTTATATGTTTATAGGAACAGTCCAGTACTGAGAAGGGAACTGATAATGCAGAAGACAGAAGAGGAAAAAAATTCTCAAGAACACAACAGGGGATGAGAGATAAGTGGAGGGATTTGCCTTTGGAGCAGGAAAGGACGGTGGGGGGCAGAGATGGAGCCTTAATAGCCATTGTGTGTCCAACGTATCCAGTGCTTGGCATATGTTAGAAGTTCAATAAATATTTACAGAGTGAAGCAAGTCAACATCCGCCCTAAGGCTGGGAAACCAAACAGGCAGCAGACTCAAAGAAAAAGTGAAGAGAAAGAAAGTAAAGAGAAGGACATGACACTTTCATACTCCTTCATTAGTTATTGCTTATTTTATAATATGTTCTTTATGATTCTGGTTAGACAACTTAGCCAAAAATT
Source organism: Odocoileus virginianus (assembly GCF_023699985.2). Classification (NCBI taxonomy): domain Eukaryota; kingdom Metazoa; phylum Chordata; class Mammalia; order Artiodactyla; family Cervidae; genus Odocoileus; species Odocoileus virginianus. The sequence goes on from NC_069697.1 coordinate 39,272,185, forward strand.
TTAAGAATCAAGCTAAAATTTTTAAATGTGGGGACTCAGGCTATGTAGTGTTTAGCTAGTTTAGTTCTTAGTTACTTAAAGCCTAGTATGATCCCCTAACAATGTGAATTCTCAAATGCAAGAGGTGTGTTCTACCTCAGTAATTCATTTCCAGATGCATGGCAAGAGTCTAGCAAATTTGTGTTCTGCATGTAATTTCCCTTAGTTTTCATGATTTTCTTCAGCACTGATAAAATTACTGATAATATTGAACAAAAACATATTCATAAATCACATAACCATTTTTACTTTGGAGGTACAAATTGGCACTTTGTAAGATCTAATTCATAGTCACAGAGTCAATGTTTTTCACAAGCCTAAGAAAACTGTCATAAAAAAAAATCTGTATACTCTGATGAGGTTCAAATAAACACACTTTTATTGTTCCTATGTCAGGATGTTCAGATAAACTAGAAGACAGATCATTTGTTATTAAAATTTTTCTAAACACATTTTGAAATACAGGACTCAATAAAATATTGTTGAATATTTGTTGTTTAGCAATTGCCATCCTCAAAATACATGGCAACCAGCAGTACTCAGAAACAACACTATAAAGAAAGCACATCAAATAAGATACATTTAATACTTCAGATTTTTGTTTTCTTTTTATATTAGGAATGAGTCTATTGATGTTAATAAATCATGAAACTTTGTCAATGCATTTGGAGTAAAGGCAATAATAAATTTTGAGGTTCTCATTTTAGTTCTCTAACGTAATACAAACAAATTATATATACACTCGAATGAAGTGTATGGATAATAAATGATGTGGCTATATTTTTATCATATGATAAAAACAAAATTGAAAAATAATATAGTCAGAATTCTGATGAGTTAATCACAAACTTCAGGCTTCCCTCATAGCACAGTTGGTAAAGAAATCTGCTTGCAATACAGGAAACCAGGGTTCGATCCCTGGGTTGGAAAGAGCCCCTGGAGAAGGAAATGGCTACCCACCTCAGTATTCTTGCTTGAAGAATCCCATGGACAGAGGAACCTGGCAGGCTACAGTCTATGGAATTGCAAGAGTTGGATACAACTTGGCGACTAAACTTACCACCAATCACAAATGTGAATTTATTCTCATACATTCAGTGGATGAGAATTTATTTTAATTTATTCTGGAGTTATTGTGAAATTTTCATTTGCGGTTTGTTAGAAAATCATCAAAGATTTATCTCATCTCTTATTATTCTGTTGGAAGCTATTCCAACATACTGATTATTTGCTTGAACTTTCTAGAGACTTTGAGTGGTACATTAAAATAGTTGTCATATTTAGAAACAATTTCAGTCTAGAAAATAAGAAGTTTAATTTAATTTATATTTGAGGAGTGTAACAAAGGAACCCCTGAGGAAGTATCATTTAAACTGAGATCCAAATGATGAAAAAGAGTGAAGTAGTTGAAAAGCGACAAGAGAATTGCATATTGGAGTTCATGCAAACCAAAGAAGTGTGAAGAAACCTGTGTTGCCCTAGCCTTCCCAGCACAGTGATGAGACGTGCATTATAACAGTGATGACAGAGATTACGGATACTGAACTTGCAGCTTGCCCCTCCTTACGCCTAAACTCTGATTACCGCCTTGACTCCAACTTCTTCATTTCTCCCACTTTCATGTTTACTGAGACTCCCTGGAAGACCTTTTCTCATAAGTACAGTTCTTTTGGTTTTGCATAATACATGCAGGACAGATGTCTGCTGCCCTCACTGCTGGGGTCACCTGCTCTGAGGTTTCCTTGCCTCCAAGTAGCCACAGCTGATGGCAGCAGGGATATCTGCCTGGGTCTGTATCGAGACTTCCTCTCCTGATGCTGATGCCATTGACAGCTGCACTGAGGACGCTGTTGTCTGATTGCTACTGATACTTAAGGCCCCGTGTCTCTTGACTGAGGATGCATGTGACCTGATTCCCTGCATGAGCCCTCCGTGGGCTGAAGCTCTGTTCTGTGTGAGCCCAGAGGAAGGAGATTTCTATACTGCCTCTCTTCTACCACGCTTGTGTGTTCCTTGGTAATGTGTGTGCCCAAAATGATGTTCTGTTTCGTTGCTGTTCAGTCGCTAACTCATGTCTGACTCTTTGTGACTCCATGGACTGCAGCACACCAGGCTTCCCCTTCACCATCTCCCAGAGCTTGCTCAGACTCATGTCCATTGAGTCAGTGATGCCATCCAACCATTTCATTTTTTCAAGCTTAATTTCCCCAGAGTTCTGGAACAAGTCTACCTAAATTCTTCTCTCCTCCTCTTCCATTTCACCCAAGTCTATTGTCCTTAAATCCCTCTCTTGAGACCCAACCCCCACTTCCCTTACTGCATGTTTTTTCCCCAAGAAGCTTCTTAAGCTCTCATGTGAATAGAAAAGTCACACAGTTATTTCTAACTCATTGGTTTTCTCATTAAGCCAGATTTTCCTGAATCCTCAGATGCACACATCATTATTTGAAGCTGTGGTTCCTCTCACGTTAGTTCTATATTTTTGGCAACTAAGTTCCTTGACCAACATTTTCTAGCAAAGGTTTTTCAGTAATATGATTACATGTGGATTTTTAAAATCACATGTATGCTTCCAGAATCCTCATTTGGTGCCTATGAAGTGATCTAAAGACAACATATCTGGCTGAATTAGTCACCCTCTCCTCCCTCATCTCTCCACTGTTAAATATTTCATTAGGAAGGAAATGTGAATATCTTGTGAGATATTAGAGGAGTTAGTATATGTATAAAATCTAGTATAAATTATAATCTTATTAAAAGATACAGCAGAAAAGTTAACAGAGAGACAAAGCATCATTTTCCATAAGCAGAACTGGTCTACCTTTGCTTGAGTCCTACAAAACAGCCCCATGACATAATAATAGAACAGTTAAGGTTAGAGTAGGAGGAAGTCCTGACTATGAACTCTGGTTCTGCTACTTTTTGTTCATCATTTAAGTTTTTTGAATTTTAGTATCCTTACCCATGAAATAAAGACAAAAATATCTGCTCAGCTTAAAAATAGCAAAGTAATTAATGGTAATATTTATTGAATGCCTACTAGGTTCCAGACAACATGATAAGCATCATAGAAGCTTTATCTCAATCAGTCCCCTTAACAGCCCTCTAGGATGGGTACATGGAACACAAAAAGCTGCATACAGATGTTTATAGCAGTTTTATTCATATTTGTCAAAACTTGGAAGCTAACTTGGAAGATATCCTTCAGTAGGTGAATGGATAAATAAAATTTGGTACATCCAAAGAATTAAATACCATTCAAGCCTTCCCTAAATATAATTGCCTGCAATGCAGGAGACCCTGGTTTTATTTCTGGGTCAGGAAGATCCCCTGGAGAAGGGATAGGCTACCCACTCTAGTATTCTTGGGCCTCCCTGGTAGCTCAGATGGTAAAGAATGAGCCTGCACTGTGGGAGACCTGGTATCAATCCCTGGGTTGGGAAGATTCCCCTGAAGGAGGGCATGGCAACCCATTCCAGTATCCTTGCCTGGAGAAGCCCCATGGACAGAGGAGCCTGGTGGGCTACAGTCCACGGGGTCACAAAGGGTCAGACACGACTGAGCGACTAAGCACAGCATACAGCACAGCGCTAAACAGAAATGAACCAACAAGTCATGAAGAGACATGGAGGAAATTTAAATTCATATTACTAAATGAAATAAGCTAGTCTGAAAAGGCTACAGACCATGATCCTAAGTGAGATTCTGGAAAAAGGAAAAATATGGAGACAGTAAAAAGATTAGTGGTTAGGAATATGAGAGGGATGAATGGATGAAGCACAGAGGATTTTTACAGCAGTAAAAACACTCTGTGATACTATAATAGTGATTTCGTGTCATTATTCATTTGTCAAAACTCATAGAACGTACAACACCAAGAATGAACCCCAGTGTAAACTATGGACTTTAGATGATTAGTGATGTGTCAGTGACCTGACTGACCTGCCTCCTGAGAAATCTGTATACAGGTCATGAAGCAACAGTTAAAACTGGACATGGAACAACAGACTGGTTCCAAATCGGGAAAGAAGTACATCAAGGCTGTATTTGTCACCCTGCTTATTTAACTTATATGCAGAGTACGTCATGCAAAATGCCAGTATGAATGAAGCACAAGCTGGAATCAAGATTGTCGGGAGAAATATCAATGACCTGAGATATGCAGATGACACCACCCTTATGGCAGAAAGTGAAGAAGAACTAATGAGCCTCTTGATGAAAGTGAAAGAGGAGAGTGAAAAAGTTGGCTTAAAACTCAAAACTCATAAAACTAAGATCATGGCATCTGGTCCCATCACTTCATGGCAAATAGATGGAGAAACAATGGAAACAGTGACAGACTTTATTTTAGGGAGATTCCAAAATCACTTCAGATGGTGAATGCAGCCATGAAATTAAAAGATGCGTGTTCCTTGGAAGAAAAGCTATGACGAACCTAGATAGCATATTTAAAAGCAGAGACTTTACTTTGCCAACAAAGGTCCATCTAGTCAAAGCTATGGTTTTTCCAATAGTCATGTATGGATGTGAGAGTTGAACTATAAAGAAAGCTGAGCCCCAAAGAATTGATACTTCTGAACTGTGGTGTTGAAGAAGATTCTTGAGAGTACCTTGGACTACAAGGAGATCCAACCAGTCAATCCTAAAGGAAATCTGTCCTATTTATTGGAAAAACCGATGCTGGAGCTGAAACTCCAATACTTTGGCCACCTGATGGGAAGAACCGACTCATTGGAAAAGACCCTGATCCTGGGAAAGATTGAAGGCTGGAGGAGAAGGGGAAGAAGGAGAAGACAGAGGATGAGATGGTTGTATGGCATCACCAACTCTATGGACATGAGTTTGAGCAAGCTCTGGGAGTTGGTGATGGACAGGGAAGCCTGGTGTGCTGCAGTCCATAGGGTCGCAAAGAGTCAGTCACAACTGAGCGACTGAACTGAACTGAACTGATGTGTCAATGTAGGTTTATCAGTTGACAATCAATGTACTATTCTGGGGTTCAGGTTCCGGGGAGAAATGCTGTTAATTGGGGAAGCTAGGGACGTGTGTGGGAATAGGAGATATATGGAAAATCCTCAACTCAATTTTGCTATGAACCTAAAACTGCTCTGAAAAGTAGTCTTAAAAAGTACTGATCTTGATAGTGGTTAAGTCACTACAGCAAAGTCATCTGGTTTTTAAGTGGAAGAGCTATGCTTCAGATCCAGACCCTCTGACTCTGAATTGCTGCACTTATCTGCTGTACTGTGCTAAATAGGAGATAATGTTCCAATGTACATGAATGATATTAACTCTGAAATCCCTGTGGTTTTTTCCTCTGAGATATGTGGCTGAAGCTAGTCATTTCTCAAAAAGAGCAACTGCATTTTCTGTAACTGTCACTGATATCATTTCCCAACTACACATGGTGATTTTTATTTTATTTTTTTTCCATTTATTTTTATTAGTTGGAGGCTAATTACTTTACAATATTGTAGTGGTTTTTGTCATACATTGACATGAATCAGCCATGGATTTACATGTATTCCCCATCCCGATCCCCCCTCCCACCTCCCTCTCCACCCGATCCCTCTGGGTCTTCCCAGTGCACCAGCCCCGAGCACTTGTCTCATGCATCCAACCTGGGCTGGTGATCTGTTTCACTATAGATGATATACATGTTTCAATGCTGTTCTCTCGAAACATCCCACCCTCGCCTTCTCCCACTGAATCCAAAAGTCTGTTCTGTACATCTGTGTCTCTTTTTCTGTTTTGCATATAAGGTTATCGTTACCATCTTTCTAAATTCCATATATATGCGTTAGTATACTGTACTGGTCTTTATCTTTCTGGCTTACTTCACCCTGTATAATGGGCTCCAGTTTCATCCATCTCATTAGAACTGATTCAAATGAACTCTTTTTAATGGCTGAGTAATATTCCATGGTGTATATGCACCACAGCTTCCTTATCCATTCGTCTGCTGATGGACGTGTAGGTTGCTTCCATGTCCTGGCTATTATAAACAGTCCTGAGATGAACATTGGGGTGCATGTATCTCTTTCAGATCTGGTTTCCTCAGTGTGTATGCCCAGGAGTGGGATTGCTGGATCATATGGCAGTTTTATTTCCAGTTTTTTAAGAAATCTCCACACTGTTCTCCATAGCATCTGTACTAGTTTGCATTCCCACCAACAGTGTAAGAGGGTTCCCTTTTCTCCAAACCCTCTCCAGCATTTATTGCTTGTAGACTTTTGGATAGCAGCCATCCTGACTGGCATGTAATGGTACCTCATTGTGGTTTTGATTTGCATTTCTCTGATAATGAGTGATGTTGAGCATCATTTCATGTGTTTGTTAGCCATCTGTATGTCTTCTTTGGAGAAATGACTGTTTAGTTCTTTGGCCCATTTTTTGATTGGGTCATTTATTTTTCTGGAATTGAGCTGCAGGAGTTGCTTGTATATTTTTGAGATTAATCCTTTGTCTGTTGCTTCGTTTGCTATTATTTTCTCCCAATCTGAGGGCTGTCTTTTCACCTTGCTTATAGTTTCCTTTGTTGTGCAAAAGCTACAAAGGAGGCAAGAATATACAATGGAAAAAAGAAAACCTCTTTAACAAGTGGTGCTGGGAAAACTGGTCAACCACTTGTAAAAGAATGAAACTAGAACACTTTCTAACACCATACACAAAAATAAACTCAAAATGGGTTAAAGATCTAAATGTAAGACCAGAAACTATAAAACTCCTAGAGGAAAACATAGGCAAAACACTCTCCGACATAAATCACAGCAGGATCCTCTATGACCCACCTCCCAGAATATTGGAAATAAAAGCAAAAATAAACAAATGGGACCAAATTAAACTTAAAAGCTTTTGCACAACAAAGGAAACTGTGATTTTTATTTTAAAAACCTTGGGGATTAAGGATTTCAGTGGGTTCAGGGGAGGGAAGGTCTATTAAAAAAATCTTGGGAATTAGTGCAACGTTATAACTTTTTGCTCGAAAACCGTTACTCACAATTATTTTAATGTCTCTGTATCACTTTACAAATCCTAACATACTTGTGTAGTTAAAGCATACATACTTTGCATTTCGGGCTTCCCTGGTGGCTCAGTGGTAAAGAATCTGCTTCCAATGCTGGAGATGTGGGTTCAATCCCTGGGTCGGGAAGATTTCCTGAAGAAGGAAATGGCAACCCACTCCAGTATTCTTGGTCTGGGAAATCCCTTGGACAGAGGAGCCTGGTTCTTTGGTCCATGGGGTTGCAAAGGAGTTGAACATGACTTGACGACTAAACAATAAGAACATTTTGCATTTATGCTTATCTAATCTTAAATTATGAATCTGCTTTATTCATTCAAAAGATATTTATTGAGCTTCTGCCATAAGCTAGGTATTATCTAGACTGTGGTTAATCAGAAAGAGAAATAGCTATCTTGATTAATATTTCCTACTTGGGAGAGAGTATTATATATCATTGATGAAAAGTGTTGAGAAATAAAAAGTAAGGCAGGGTAAGGAGGCACAAGTAACAGGCAAGATGATATTTTAAAATAGTCTGACTTAGGGAAGGCATCTCCGAAAAGGTAGTGTTTGAGTAGAGACCTGAGTGAAATGAGGGTTTGAGTCCTACATGTATCTCAGGAAAGGAGTTTCTAACAGTGAGACAGCAATGCAAAAGCTGTGAGCGGAGGAGGAGTTCACTGTCTTGGGAGATCAGCAAGGAGATAAGAATGTCTGGGGTAAAATAAGAGAAAGGGTAGTAGAAGATGGTAGCTGGGGTGGAACAGATGGGGATGGGGGAGGGGAGGAGGGATGCTATTAGGGAGATCAAGATTATTTTTATTTTTCCTCGTAAATTTTTGGAGGTATAATTAAAAACAGCACTGCATAAGTTTAAGGTGTGCAACATGATAATTTGACTTACATACATCATGAAATGCTTGCCATAAGTTTAGTGAACACCCATCATTTCATATAGGTACAAAATGAAAGAAATAGGGAAAAAATGTCTTCCTTGCAATGAGAATTAAGATTTACTCTCTTAACTTTTGCATATAACATACAACACTGTTAATTATATTTACTATGTTGTATATTACACCCGTATATTATCTTATAGCTGGAAGTTTGTACCTTTGGACTACCTTTATTGAATTTCCCCTCCCCCTATCCTCACCTCTGGTAACCACAAACTCAATCTCTTTTTTCATGAGTTTTTTCATGAGTTTATTTGTTTTTAAAGTGTAGTTGACCAACAACACTATGATAGTTCCTGGTACACAGTGTAGTGAAAATCATTCAGTTGTGTCTGGCTCTTTGCGACCCCATGGATTGTAGCCTGCCAGGCTCCCCGTCCATGAAATTCTCCAGGTCAGAATACTGGAATGGATAGCCGTTCCTTTCTCCAGGGGATCTTCCCAACTCAGGAATCAAACCCAGGTCTCTGGCATTGCAGAAGAATTGTGGACTGGGCCCTCCACTATAGAGAGGTCAGGAAGATGAAGAGAAGTGAGCAAAAGCATCTTGAAAAGGAGCGGTGGTGAATGAGATACAAAACTAAGAAAATGTGGCATCATGGAAGCCTGGTGAGGACAGAATGTCAGGGAATGAATCACCTGTGTCAAAGTCTGCTCATGGGTCAAGCAAGATGGAGCTTAGAACTGACCACTGGCTATGGCAATCCTGGCTCAATGTCACAGGAGCCAATATAGAAATAAAGGAGGTAGAATAGAGGAACAGAAAACAATAAGCATGGACAATTCTTTTTAGAAGTTTGTTTGAAAAGAGCATAGTGAATGGGGGTGATAGCTGGACAAGGAGATCTTTCAGTTTGACTTGTTTCACTATAAGAAATGTAGCACATTTGAAGGCAAATTAGAAAGACACAAAAGAGAGGGTGAGCTAATGATGCAGGAACAAGAAAGAGAATTATGCAATAATTACCTCCCATTGATGTACCTAATATATTTATCCTTTTGCAACAATGCTCATTTAAGTTGCTTCTGATTTTTTACTATAATATTGCAAAGAGGGCTTTGCCAGTGGCTCAGCAGGAAAGTATCTGCCTGCAATGCAGGAGTTCCAAGAGATGCGGGTTCAATCCCTGGGTTGCAAAGATCCCCTGAAGCAGAAAATGGCAACCCGTTCCAGTATTCTTGCCTGGAAAATCCCATGGACAGAGGAGCCTGGACCCCCAACTCCATGGGGTTGCAAAGAGTTAAACACAACTGAGGATGCACACACACATACTGCAAAGAATATCTTTGTGTCTGTTTCTTTTTTATTCATTGAAATCATTTCCTTAAGGTAAATATGCAGGTAGGGAATTACTGGATCAAAGATCATGAGCATTTTTAAGAAACTTGATGGTGCCCCATTGCTTTAAAAAAAAATCAATTTCCTGTTCTACTCATAATGTATAAATGGTTAAGATTTATTTCAATCTTGCTCGCATTATCTTGTGGCCATAGCTTATGGAATCCCCATACTGTTTCAACAGCATTTTTTCTAACTAACTAACTGTTAACTTCTTAAAGACAGAGATCATACCTTAAAATTATCTTCATTTCCTCCTATTTTTTAAACCAAATATTTCACTTATAATAATAAAAATAATCATTTATCTGATAGCCCTCTCCATAAAGTTGTGCATGTGGCATAATGGGAAAAAATAATCAGTTATAGAATCAGACCAACCTATATTTGAACACCACATTCATTACTTGGGTTTTTTTTTTAATCACTTTAATTTCCCTATCAATCTAAAGATTGATAACAATGCCTGCTCTCTAAGTCCTGGTGAGAGCTGAAATGAGATATCTATAAAGTCCCTCGCACAAGTAGGAAATTTTATAGAAAACAGTGGAACTTTTAGAAGACCTTTCTCATAAAACTACTTTGTGAACATATATATATTTTTTAAGGGCAGAAAAAAAAATAAAAACCTTCATATAGCTTGTCTATAGTCCTTAGAGTTCTCATATTATAGTTTTACTAATGTCATGAAAAAAAATCCCTATGTATTTCAGTTCTTATAAACTGTCGAAACAGAAGGCACCTGAGGTATCTCTTGGGAATGTACAGGCTGCTTCAGTAGGCCTGGGATCTGCAACGTCTCGAAATAGCGCCAGGCAGCTACCTCAGGTGACTAAATGGGGCTTCCTCTCAGTACACCAGGTTAGCTTTCTGATTAGTCCGGCTCTCTGAGGTGAGGAAGTAAGACAAAGAGGAGTACAAATGGAAACCGAACTTAACACAGCATTATTCCCAAACAGGTAAGAGAATCTTTCGTGACACTAACAGTGCTAGGTTAAGAGGTTGAATATTGAGATTTCTGTCTGTAGCTGTTCTTGTGCATGCATATGAGTGAGTCAGCAGAGAATCTTTGTGATACCTAGGAAAATAGCTTTAGCCTCAAAGTTTGAAATTAAAAGAAAATCCTATGCAATTACTCAATATCTCTGAACAGTAAAAATCTTACCACCATTACAAGAAATTTCTTATAAAAAATTTGTATCCAGACCAACAAAGTCCTCCTGTATAGTGCAGGGAACTCTGCTCAATGTTATGTGGCAGCCTGGATGGGAGGCGAATTTGGGGGAGAATGGATACATGTATATGTATGGCTGAGTCCCTTTGCTGTCCACCTGAAACTCTCACAACGTTGGTAAATGGCTATACTCCAATATCAAATAAAAAGTTAAAAAAATATTAAACTAAAGGCCTTTCCCCCAGTTTTAGAAAATATTCTATGGGAAACACATGTTTTCTTTATATGCATGATATAAAAAAATAAAGATGTGTGTTTCCCCCAAAATATTGTGTCCATCATAAAAAGAATGGAATTACAAATACATCCACTTGGACAGATCTGAAAATTTTCGTAAAAGCTATTGAGTGGGGCAGGTATTTCCTTGGTTTTGCTTGGTGTAATTACCACACTTAGCCCTTGCATTTATGGTAACTATAAAAGGAAAGGCGAGCTTACAGTGGGTTTAGTCACTAAATCTAGACATTTTATCATCCTGCATCCTGGGGACCCTGCCTTTGTGTGCAGACTTCACGAAAAGACTAGTCAGTATCTTCCATTGTAATGGGATGTGGGGGACCAATAAACGACAGTTGGCGACAGGAGATATCCTCTGTCTAATTCCCAACCGGGGACCTCAGCTTTGTTGTTTTCTACCAGTAAACCAAGAACCTTATTACGAAAGCTGGGCTGTCCTCATAAGAATTAGGGCTCTCATTAAAAATTATGTATGAATTCATTAGCTAATCTGTACAGAAAGTGCTATCCTCAGGTGAAAAGACTCACAGAATATTTAGTTCACTTAAGTTTATTTCAAAACAGTATGTATCAAGTTCCCATTGTATTCTAAGCATTGTACAAAGTTCTGGGTGTACAAGGACTAAAACTAAGAATTTAGGTTGAATGTTTAAAGATAATAGAGTGATTTTGGTGTTGGTACAAAATTATGGGTTATTCTGATTTTATCTGTGGTCTGTGATGATGAATAACAATGTCAGAAAACAGTACATCTGGTGTTTCCATCCATCTTAATCATAAAATTGGATTAACTTCCTGTCTGATTCAATATTGCAGAAAACAATCATCAAGATGCCCCAAATATATCATTTGATTCAAGAAATCAATCTTTATTTGCCACAAAAATATAGGACTGTCAGATTTTTTTAAAGTATGTTTCTAGTGTGAAACATGAGGAGATTATAATGCCAAACAATGGTTTGACAATCATTTCAAAGAAGGACTCAGGGTTTAGCAGCAAGATTTTAGATTAAAGAGAAATAAAAGTTTTTAGTGATTTTCTTTTAATGTCTTTTAATAAGAGGAGGATAACCTGTTTAAATCTGCCATTTAATAGAAATGAAAGCTTTAAAGGAGACATGGCTTCTTAATTCTGCACACCAAAATATCTTTCTCTACAGCTTCCACAGTCCTAAATTTATATTTTAAATTGCTAGAGTGAATTATCCAGCTGATAATTGATGCTAGATTGTGTTGTATGAAATATAGAAATTAGCCATCTCTATATTTAGCTGTAACAAGGAGGAATAAGATATATATAGTTTTCTTTGTTTTTCTGAACAATCTATGTACTTCTATCTAGCAATTTAATAATTAGTTCAGAGATATAGCAATCCTAGTAAATATCATGACCCCAATTATGCTTAAATAAAAAAAAGATTGTCACTAGGTAGATTGAGAAGTAATAACAGGATGAAATTGGCACAGTCATGCTGTGCATTAAAGTTATGCTGCAGACAACATCACTCAGAACCTTTATTTTCCAGAAATGAGATGATTCTCAGCATTCTAATCACCAAAATAACACATTGTGGGAAATTATGTGCTTATTATTTTGCCATCTCCTTCTACAGATGAAAAAAACCACAAGAACATTGACTAAAACTTATTCCACCTCTCTCTTTATTCATTTTTAGTTACGCAGAAAATTGTTACTTCCCACTGTGTCAGAAAAATCAAGATTCCTGAGAATAAAAGTTGAAAGGACACTAAATCAGAGAGCTTTTATTTGCATCCCCAGAACACATGCCAATAAACCTCATGTTATTTTACCATACTTCTTGGGAAATTGGGTGGTTCACCAGAAGAGTGAAAAACAGAATCCTATTACAGTCATTGAAGTGAAACATAAACTACTTCATGGAGGGAATGGAAATAAAAGTAAATTTATAACATCCTTCCAGGGATGTTAGACCACAAACCACCCTGTTGATCAGACTGATATTTCAGAGCCTGTGTGGTCCTCCCTGCCACTCACAGCTCAAGATTTCACATGTGAAAAAAGTCAAAAGTCCCTAAAGAATATATTCCTGTTGATTGCACATAAGCCCATAAAGATAAAAGGGGACAATCTCCTTATTTAACCCACAGAGGGATTAAGCACCCGGGGTCTGTAATGATTGATAGTTTCTTCATTTTTTAAGGTAGTATTTATATGCTTAGTGGCTTGGGAAGCATCACTTTCTGACTGAGAAGCAAAGTGCTTGAGGAGTTAAAGGATTATTACTTTGCCCTGAAATGTCTATTTCCAAGCATCCCTAAATGCCACTTAAAAGTCAGCCTGCTCACAATTCTTACTGCATTCGGTGGTCAGATGTCTCCTCCGTCTTTTCAGAAAAGCTGCATGAATGGAACGGTCATGGCTGTGATGATTAGAGTTTTGTCATCCTGACGAGGTTGAATATAGAAACCTGAATTAGTCTGACCTTGTTTTTCAGGCAGCATTCTTCTGAGCATTGGGCTTTTGTCTGTAGGGTTTCTGCCTGGCCTTGATTCTAGCCATTTTCCATTCAAGCTTTTGGTTAGTGTGCCTGCCTACAGCATAAGAGATGCTGAAGGACAGGGCGGGGGAGTAACAACACAGGGGAGATTGAGAGAGAACGCAGGAATAAGAATAATGGAGAAGAAATAATAATCAGTACAAGGTAGAAAACATAATCAGGGGAGTTGAATGTGGAAACTTCTGTTGACTGGAGCATATAATAATGAGACATGAAAGTTCTGTTAAAAGCAAGTAACTTGCTATTATATTTGTTTACTGTACTCAGAGTAATATCTATTCATGGATAAATCGTGATTTTTCTCCCGTCTCCAAAGAACTTTGTGTTAAAACTGTATTTTCGTCTGTCTTACCCATAGATGTGTCTGTGACTTTTATTAAAATATTTTTCTAAATGTAAATGGACACCAAGTCACAAAGTATAGGAATGATAGTATCATAAAAGTATATGAAGTGATGTTTTGTGATTTTTGGAAGCCTCATCTCTTCTATTGACTTGGAAAAGTCAAGACCTCACCATTTCATGATTTTTTGAAATAGCTCATTATAAAGATGGGGGCTTACTCCAAATTAAATAGAATTTAAAGTTGTAAGAACAATGTATTAAAATTCTTAACTTTATTGCTAAATTATAGGAGGCTTTTTTTTTTGGCCACAAGGCATATGAAATGAAGGATCTTAGTTCCCCAACCAGTAATTGAACCTGCGCCCACTGCAGTGAAAGCTCAGAGTCTTAACCACTGGACCATCAGGGAAGTTCCAATAGAAGAGTCTTTAAAGGCAAAAGAAAAGATTTTTTTACAAGAATGTTATTAGAGGATGTGAAAGGGAACACTAATTAAGAGGTTAAAATAGAAAAGGGAGATTAATGAAATGAAGAAAAACTTGGTTATAAAAAGCTTTTCAAATGAATAGGATAGGGATTGCAATCTAAATCACTAGATTTGACTGTTTCAATATTAGTATTTAATTTGTAGTAGTAGAGAAACAAGAAAAGGATCATGAATATGAATTTGATTCAGTAGCTGTAAGGAGTCTTTTATACAATTTGGATCTGAGTTGATGGTTCACACAACCATGGTTAGAAAGAGTGGAATAGGGAGCGGATGGAAGTAGAGATTCTGAAATCAAAGAATCCTTCTTAAAATGTGCTATTTTAACCTTGAACCTCAAGCATGTGTTCTTCCAAAATTATGTCACTTTAGCAAAACCAAATTGTTTGACCATTGCTTTTTCCTCTGACCTAGATTTCCTAATTGACTTTTGACCAAAGTCCTTTGATTGTTAAATCAGTAAATGTAAGCACTGGAAATTCAATTAGGCCATTTCTTAGTATATTAATATTATTACTGTTCCAAGAAATAAGTATAAAGCCTTCATTTAGTCAACAGATTTGCTCCTCACCCACGTGCTGAGTATTCAGAGAAGTAGATCACTTCGTTGTTTTTAACACTGATGTAGTCAACCCACAATTTTAAGCAAAGTTTATGGAGCACTTTTTATCTATCAGTTTTAGCTGTTTTATGTTTGATAACAGGTGATCTTCAAAAGCCCTGTGAAAGGTATGCAGTTAACATTCGATTTGACAGATGAAGAAAGTGAGGCTCAGAGAGAGTTAGTAATTTGACCAAGGTCACTTAGCCCAGGATATATCAAAGTCTGTCTTACTTACCATGATCTTAACTATGATATTATACTGTGGCAAAGTTTTCTTATTTGCTGTTTGCTTACCTGTGTACAACTTCCAAACTCATTATTATTTTAAGTCATATTCATTCTCTCTAGCTATTAGAAAACCAAGTACTCCAGAGCTTTAAATGTGTGAGAACATAATTTGAGAAGCTCTTGAATATCTCCCTTGTCCATAAGGTCTTTCCTTTCTAAACAAGAATTCAGATACATTTTCTCACTCTCTACCAATTTTCATTTAGCTCCTTCATGAATTGTTTTAACTGATTAGCTAATCAGTTGTTTTAGCAGCCCATAGCTCTAAAAGAGTCTAGGATATGAGAAACTCGTGAAGCTGGCATTGCAATTGTTTTCAAAATGTCACAAGACATTACTCTGCCTAAAAGTAGTATTGGCATGTCATGTGTTAAAAGACGTAGCTCTTCACAGTGTAGAGATCTTAAAAAGAAAGATTAAGTCACATGATGCATGATTGCTATAGTATAAAGGTCAAAACTCTTACCACCTGAAGGGAAAAGATTTTTCAATCTATTTACCATCTTGTCTTCTTTGTTCTCAGAAAAAACTGGCCTTGGTGTTCTGCCTGTGTTTTTCAGTATCCAATCACATCTTAACACCCCACCTTCCCTACCAAATTCTCAATATACCCTCATTACACACTAACTTTAGTTTATGAGTATCAAATTGAACTAACCCTTAAAAACTCATTAAGGGACCCTTTAGGACAAAAGAGGACTTTCCTGATGGCCCAGCAGTAAAGAATCTGCCTGCAATTCAGGAGATGCAAGAGACTCAGGTTCTATCCCTGAGTCGGGAAGATCCCCTGGAGGAGAAAATGGCAACCCACTCCAGTATTCTTGCCTGAAAATCCCATGGACAGAAGAGCCCAGTGGGCTACAGTCCAAAGGATTGCAAAGAGTTGGACACGACTGAGCAATTGGACACACATGCCTAGGAAAGCAGAAAGTCTGTGGGATTGTACCCCGGGCACCCATATATCTACACAGTGATCCTGAACTTTCAAATAAGTTCCAGTGAGGACTCACTTGGCCTCCCAATGGACCATGGGCCACATTTTGAGATTCATTACTTGGAGGGCACCAATTATTTCTCATCAACAAATCCAAGACCCTTTCCTTGGTCTGCATTTTTCATAACCAGCAGCATCCAGCAGTATTGACAAACCTCTTTCACAAACTGCTCTTGACTCCACATCACCATATACTAGATTTTCCTTGAACTCTGCCAGCCCTGTAAATATCCATGCTGAAATCAAGGTCAACTAACAAAAATAGTTGTTGAGCCTTTTTGCCTTTTGTGGGTTTGCGCAATGGGGTGCAATGTAATGTCTAGGTTTGTTGCACCATGTATTGGTGTTTGAGGGGGACAAGAAACAGCATCTCTCTTCTCCTGTCTGAGAAAGACAGGAAACAGACCTGTGAAGATAAAAAATGTAACTTTATTGCTGATGGAGCTGCTGGACTGTGACTTAGGAGCATGACAGTATACTTCTGTGACTGCCTCTCCTTTTTTAGCAAATTCACCCACCAGTCACAAGAGTACTGGGCAACTGGGGCCTCACTGGAAGGGACAGAGCCTTCACAACTTACTTTACTATTTGCAAAGAGTATACCAGGTTGTATTGTCTTTACAGGTAAGCAGACCCCAAAAGGAAGTACAGAGCTACATATGCCCCAGTGTCTCATTCCAAGTGCACCAATTACATGTCACTTACCCTCCCCTGGGGAGGTGGAGGAGGGGAGGAACCAGGAATATTACTATATTTGAGATGCCACCACACAGAATAAAACATCAGCATTGGGGAATAGTGTTTCTCATAACATTCAGTTCAGTTCAGTTCAGTCGCTCAGTCGTGTCTGACTATTTGCGACCCCGTGAATCGCAGCACGCCAGGCCTTCCTGTCCATCACTAACTCCTAGAATTTACTCAAACTCATGCCCATCAAGTTGGTGATGCCATCCAGCCATCTCATCCTCTGTTTTCCCCTTCTCCTCCTGCCCCCAATCCCTCCCAGCATCAGGGTCTTTTCCAATGAGTCAACTCTTCGCATGAGGTGGCCAAAGTATTGGAGTTTCAGCTTCAGCATCAGTCCTTCCAAGGAACACCCAGGACTGATCTCCTTTAGGATGGACTGGTTGGATCTCCTTGCAGTCCAAGGGACTCTCAAGAGTCTTCTCCGACGCCACAGTTCAAAAGCATCAATTTTTCGGCACCTAGCTTTCTTCACAGTCCAACTCTCACATCCATACATGACCACTAGAAAAAACATAGCCTTGACCAGACAAACATTTGTTGGAAAAGTAATGTCTCTCCTTTTTAATATGCTATCTAGGTTGGTCATAACTTTCCTTCCAAAAAGTAAGCGTCTTTTAATTTCATGGCTGCAGTCACCATCCGCAGTGATTTTGGAGCCCCAAAAAATAAAGTCTGACACTTTTTCACTGTCTCCCCATCTATTTGCCATGAAGTGATGGGACCAGATGCCATGATCTTAGTTTTCTGAATGTTAAGCTTTAAGCCAACTTTTTCACTCTCTTCTTTCACTTTCATTAAGAGGCTTTTCAGTTCCTCTTCACTCTCTACCATAAGGGTGGTGTCATCTGCATATCTGAGGTTATTGATATTTCTCCCAGCAATCTTGATTCCAGCTTGTGCTTCTTCTAGCCCAGCGTTTCTCATGATGTACTCTGTATATACGTTAAATAAGCAGGGTGACAATATACAGCCTTGACGTACTCCTTTTCCTATTTGGAACCAGTCTGTTGTTCTATGTCCAGTTCTATCATTATGGGAAGAGAAAAGGCATAGATATATGTGGCAGTTATAGCATCACATTAAAATGGATACATATTTCTATGATTATATATTAGATACATAATATATATTAGATATATATTAGGTTATATATTAGATATATATGCACACATATATATAATATATGTGCACATTACATTATATTACCTACATATTAGAAGAAAGCTAACACTAAAACACCACAAGCTTTATTTCAGGGTGATGGAATAAACTATTATGAATAATATTTATTTCTTTTTCCTAATTCTTTGAAGTTTCTAAATCTCCTATCATGAGCATATTTAGTTTTTATAATTAGAAAGATAAAATTTAAAACTCTTCAAATTAGTCACAAGAAATATACACACTGATTAAGTGCCATTAACAAACAGTATAACACACGACTCAGGAAGCTGATATTGATTTTGCACGTTAGAAACAAGTTTCAAAGAATTGGTTAGATGAAATAAACTGATTTTTCCCCCTCCTGAATGGTGCAGTAGTCAAAGTGTGTGTGTGTGTGTGTGTACACTCAGTTGTGAAGACCTAAGCCCACCAGACTCCTCTGTCCATGGGATCCTCCAGGCAAGAATAGTGGAGTGGGTGGCCATTTCCTACTCTAGGAGATCTTACTAATCCAGGGATCGATTCTGTGTCTCTAATGTCTCCTGCTTTGGCAGATGGGTACTTTACCACTAGCACCACCTGGGAAGCCCTAACATTGAAGCCCCACCCAACTATAGTTTTTGATCTTTGAACAGTGCAAAGATTAGCTGAACCGACCCCACGTTCAGTTGTAAATCCAAATGTAACTTTACAGTCGGCCCTCCATATCTGAGGTTCTGCATCCTTGGACCCAACCAACCCTTGCGTTGTGTAATGCTGTAGTGCATATCCAGTGAAAGAAATCAGTGTATTTGTGGACCCACGACTTCCAAGCGAGTGCTACTCACGGGTCAAGCGTAGTAACTACACAATGTTGAGTGTGATGATTTACATATTCCTTCACTTCACAAAGATTTATTAAACACCTCCCAAGTGCCAGGCACTATTCCAGGTCCTGGAGACATAACGGAGAACCAGAAAGGCAAGTTTCCACAACGGCGGTGCTCACATTTTAGTGAATGCATGCGTCCTAGGTTGCTTCAGTTATCTCCGACTCTTTGTGACTTTATGGACTGTAGCCCACCAAGCGCCTCTGTTCATGGGATTCTCCAGGCAGGATTACTGGAGTGGGTTGCCATGCCCTCCTCCAGGCACATTTTAGTGAAAGGAGGTATATGATAAGCAAACAAACAAACAAAAAAAGAAGCAAGAAACTATAAGATAGTGAGGAATGCTATCCGGAAAATAAACAGGGTGATGTGATAGGGATTGGCCAGGCTGGGACAACCCCTCTGAGGAGACGACACTTAAATTGAGAGCAGAAAAATCAGAAGGACCCACCATATAGTGGTGTTGAATGACTATCCAGTGGGCAGGCAGATGCCATGGCCATGGTGTGGGAATGAGCACAGCTTGTTTGAGGAACTGGAAAAAAGGGTGGAGTGACTTGAGGGAGAGATACGAGATGAAATTTAGAAGGAACAGGAGCCAAATAAAGTAAAGCCTGCTAAGCCATGTAATTGAATTTAATTCTAAATGTAATAGAAAGTCATTGGAGGATGTTAAAAGAGAAAGGAAGCTGAACTCTGGGAAAAAATAGATTTAAAATTGGGTAGAGAAGATTAGGAAACTATAAACAAAAGTTTTGTGCCATTTCCTGTCTGAAACAGTTAAGAGAGAGTGTATCTTATCTGAAGCATCACAAAGAATACACTGACAGAACTCAGAAGATAAATGAAGATAATAATGAAACATACTTTACAGAATCAAAATCACACTAGAAACCAAAGAATTAGATTAGATTCTATTCAAAACATATAAGAACACAGAATAGACCTGAGAAAATTTTGATGAAATAAAGAAGTGGTAAGAGAAAACAAGTATATTAAACAATAAAGTGGTTAAGAAGAAAGAATATAAAATTGCATAATTAGTATCCTTAAAGATGAACCAAAAAATATTTAGAAGAAAGATCATTCAGATACATAATAGGAAGAAATACTTCTGAAATAAGACATCTAGGATGTGTAGACATCAAGACCATGTATGTTGCAAAAACTATCAAATCAGGAAACATCCTGGTGAAACTTTTTAACTTTAAAAAATAAAGACTCCTATGAGACTGCAGGCAGAAGAGCAAGTTATCTACAAGACAAGCTGGCCTCAGGCCAGGGCATTTTTCACAGCAATTTTCAATGCCAAGAGGCATTGGAATAATAGCAGCGGAGTTCAAAGGCAAAGAATAAAAATGAGGATTGAATCAAGAATTTAATATTCAGCCAAGTTGTAATTTATTGTTAAAGGCACCATAAATACATTTTCTTTTTAATTTATTTATTACTTTACAACATTGTATTGGTTTTGCCATACATTGACTTGAATCCACATGGGTGTACACGTGTTCCCCATCCTGAACCCCCTCCCACCTCCCTCCCCATCCCATCCCTCTGGGTCATCCCAGTGCACCAGCTCCGAACACCCTGTATCATGCATCGAACCTGGGCTAGTGATTCATTTCACATGTGATAATTTACATGTTTCAATGCCATTTTCAAACACATAACATGGGAGGAAACATAGTGCTTATGAAGCCTGCTTGAAAGAAACTACTTGATAATGAAATACGGCTAAATAAGAGATACATAGAAATAAAGAATTCAGGAATGGTATGCCCTTCTAAAAAAGAGCTGATCATGATCTTTACTATGAATATGTAACTAACACTACAGAGCCTTACAAATTTTAATTACAGAATATATTCATTAGTGTAAATAATGCTAACACAATCCCAATATTTTAGTGACTTAATGCAATAAAGGTTTATTTTTAACTCATATCACAGTTTAACAAGTGTTGAATGGGAACTCTGCTTCATGCAGTGATCAGGTCCTATGCATCTTCTTTTGTATGGCTTCATCATTTTATTACAGTCTTCAGAGTCTCGCTGGACCCATACAGCTTATAGACAGAGGGAAGACAGAGGGTAGAGAAGACTGCCTCAGACGGAAAATGTCACTTCACTTTAATTTACATTAATTGGTGAGCACTATTACATGACTCCACCGAGATATAAATGGGCTAAGATACCAGGAGGAAACAATAGGTTTAGTGAGTAGTCTCTATCACATAAAAACATAAATATCATCAAATATAACAATACAAAAATAATAATGTAATTATAAAAATTGGAAGATGATCATGATAATTGATGGAAGAGATGTACATTTCCTCACTTTTCATAGCAGCAATTAGTAAATATTTTCTGAGGTTTTCAAATCAAAAAATAAAGATTTAAATATATTATCATGCAATATGTATATTATGAACATAGGCACCTGAAGAAAAAATATTTAGAATGACCAAAAAAAAAAAAAAAGACCACTTAGCAAAAGACAGAAAACTAAGGATATATAGAAACAAATTTTAAAAGATAGCATAACATAAAACACATTTAGATCTACTAAAATAATAATAGTCAATGTGATCAGCTAAACTATAGTAAGAAATCATTAGGTGAGACTCTAAATATGATATTCAATGACAGTATATATTATAAATACAGAAATATATCTGGGATATATTTAATAAGTTAAATATATATTAAGTGGAATAAAGCAAGCTATGGACAATATGTGTAATCATATGTGTATTTAATAATAACAAACATGGTGTATAATAAATATACATTATTTTACATTCTATATGCATAGAAAATATTTGCAAGAATACCCAAGAAATAGCAGTGTTGTGTCTGAGGATTAGAATGAAAAGTTAGGAGAAGGCAAACATGCTTCCATTTTTTACTATATATCTTAAAATTAAAATTTTTATAATGTGAATTTTTATTATTAAAATTTAAACAAAAATAACTAAAGTTCAACACAGAGGACTGTCAGAGAACTGAAAGATGCAAGCAAAGGGAAGGGAAAGAGAGGTCATGGAAATGTGACAGCATTATATTTTCCTAAAGATAGAAACAGAAGTAAATTTGATTGTGGATGAGGAGAGGGAAAAAGGCAAGTTCAGCTTGAGTGACACTGTGCTTGAAGTATAAATGGAACCGTCAGGTGGGGGGCTGCAGGTGTGACTCTAAGAAAGGCGGGAGCATGAAATATGGAAATAACAGTGATTAATGTGTAAGTGACAGATGAGGACAGCACAGGGAGTTAGAAGAAAAGATTGAGTGATGGTATAAAATTCCTCCAACAGGTCAGGCCTTTCTTCTCTGTTCAGGGACAGAGCAACTTTTGCTTTTGCTCTTGGGACTCACTTTACATTCCAACTGCTGGCCAAAAAGGGGAAACTCCTTGCCGAGGATGAGCTCAGAGATCCTGGGTAGCAGTGAGCACAGATTAAAGTTAGGAAGGGGTGAGTGGAGTCTTCCTGACCTGCTTGGTCCTAAAGGAAGCTGGGATCATTTGTGGCTGTTGGAAATTGAAGCTGAACTTCTTTCAGGACATCTCTTTGGCTTTCCTCCCCCTATTAGGGTCACTAGGTGTGGTTCTGACTCTTACTGGGGGTGATCAGATGACAGACCAAGCTTCAAGAGATGACTAACATTTAGAAAACTGACCCCCCCCCCAGGCAAAAATAATCCAAACTGTCCTTTAAATAGAAATAACTAAAAGCTAGCTGCATACTTACAATTTAAACATAATGCTGGTACATAAATTCAGCTGCTACATTTTAATCAGTTTCCTCAAATTGATTTATATCTAAGACTGATAGGCTTCAAATGCTTTAGTAGACTGTCTAGTGACCAAAGAAAGAAAGTTATATCACAGGGGTATTTCTTTTGTGGGAAGAAGTCGACTTCGGGGAGGGGACATGGGACCCAGATCAGAGGAACTGACTCAGGAATCTCTTTGCAAGGCAGAAGCCCCATAAATTTAAATACAGATAGAGCTTGAAATCTTTGAATTTTTACCATGTTTAATTTTTTATATGTTTAGATATTGGTAATATCAATAACAGTACTCAGTTGTTTGGGATAGTAACTCTATCTGCATCATTCATTACTGTGAAATGGCTTAGCATTTGTACTTGGAAAAAGCATTGTAATTTCTTTTAAACTTAAAATTTTCAGTCATTTGTATGTTAAGTAATAGAAATGACCAAATGGGTTTAGAATAAGACTGAAATATTTCTTGCACTGTTATATGGTAACTTTGAAGTTGTGACACTGTTATTGCTATGGAAATTTATATGCTGTTATGATCTAACTTAATAGGATGAGAAAAAGCTGTGTGTTTCTAGCATCTCTCCAGGAGGAAGAAGGTAACATATAGTCTCTTATTATAGGAAGTCATATTTATTTTCCCTGAAATAAAATTTTCATTTTTTCTAGAACTCTTTCTTTTTCTCAAATTGTAATTGTATATAATGTCTGGCATGTATTAGGCCTTCCAATACATTTTTTGTTTGTTTGTTTGTACTGTATTTTAGCATTACTGTTTTATGGTGAATAGTCGGAAATACATGCATGTGCTCTGAGATCAGCTTAGCTTTTCACAGGCAAGTAGAGAACTGAGGTAAATTATTCAAATATTTGATGCAATGAACTGGATGCTTGGCGTTTTAAACCAACTACTTCAACTCGCTTCTTTATTTTAGTTAGGGAATCTAAAATTTCTGTTTCAAGGGCCCAGTTTTACCTTCTTGGAACGACGCCATCTTGAGTGATTTTAAATCTCGAGTTCCCATTTGACATCCATTTGCCATTTCAGTCTGAGAAACTTAGACTTTAATACTGTTTCCACAGTTACAAGCTTCAAGTTAATCATGGCCCTGGGAATTGAGATCTCAAGTGTGTCCGCCACCCCCTGGGCTCACAGTTCTCAGCGTAGACTGTTGGCTGCAAATCGTGCCCATGGGAATCAAGAGCTGTGCCTGCTTGCTCACCCTGCCCGACAAACACTGCTGGTGAGCCAGAAGTCGGTGGTTCCTCATCGGTGTTTGCAGTAACAGAGGAACCCATCTCTGGGCTTTCCAAAGGAAGGGAGTAAACAGTCTCCAATACAAAGTCCAATATCTGCTGGCAGCTTCCACAGCTTTGCAGAGCTGAAAGTAAGCTGTTAGATAAAAGGAAGTTTCTCAGAGCCACCAGATGGATTTAGTTTTTCTAATCTTTTGGATTTTCCATAAAGCATGTTTTCATAAAATTTAAAGTGTGCTTAAAAGTATTAGGTTTTTCTCATTACTGCATTTCCATACCCTACTTATCCTTCTGTTTTACTTTCTGCATCAAAGTGTGTGTATTCAGTCACTCAGTCATGTCTGACTCTTTGTCACCCCATGGACTGTAGCCTGCCAGGCTTCTCTGTCCATAGGATTCTCCAGGCAAGAATACTGTAGTGGGTTGCCATTTCCTCCTCCAGGGGATCTTTCCCACCCAGGGATCAAACCCGAATCTCTTGTGTCTCCTGCGTTGACAGGCAGATTCTTTACTACTGTGCCACCTGGGAAGCCACTGCATCAAAGTATATTTTTGTATACAGGAAACATTTTTACACCATAGAAAAGCACACAGAATAATATAACAAACAATTGTGAATCATTAAATGGCTTTCATCTGATTTTTTTTTTTAAGTGTTACTGATGGCATGAATGTAGCTTTTCTACATACTCCCAGCAAAATTCTCCTTTTCCCCTCTCCAGAAACAAGTTGTACCTTATAGTTAGGGTTTGGATAGAGTTTTTCAATAGTTCTTCCCTTTTATGGACCTCTGGTTTTTGCCAGGAGTCTTCCAGCTACCTAACATGACCAAGCTCTATGGCCCCTGCCCCTACGCAAGTATTAAAAGACTCTAAGGTGCAAAAGCAGTATAGACTTCAGCTGGGTGTACATTTTGATTGGAAACCATTATACTTCTTTTGACCTCCTCCACTCCCTTTGATTTCTGTATATGTGTGTGCGTGCGTACTCACTTGTGTCTGACTATTTGCAACCCCATAGACTATAAACTCGAACTACAAAGAATGCTTGAACTACTGCACAATTGCACTCACATCACACGCTAGTAAAGTAATGCTCAAAATTCTCCAAGCCAGGCTTCAGCAATACATGAACCGTGAACCTCCAGATGTTCAAGCTGGTTTTAGAAAATGCGGAGGAACCAGAGATCAAATTGCCAACATCCGCTGGATCATCAAAAAAGCAAGAGAGTTCCAGAAAAACTTCTATTTCTGCTTTATTGAGACTGTGTGGATCACAATAAGCTGTGGAAAATTCTTAAAGAGATGGGAACACCAGACCATCTGACTTGTCTTTTGAGAAACCTATATGCAGGTCAGGAAGCAATAGTTAGAACTGAACATGGAACAACAGAATGGTTCCAAATAGGAAAAGGAGTACGTCAAGCCTATATATTGTCACCCTGCTTATTTAACTTATATGCAGAATACATCATGAGAAATGCTGGGCTGGAAGAAGCACAAGCTGGAATCAAGATTGCCAGGGGAAATATCAATAACCTCAGATATGCAGACGACACCACCCTTATGGCAGAAAGTGAAGAGGAACTAAAAAGCCTCTTGAAAGTGAAGGAGGAGAGTGAAAAAGTTGGCTTAAAGCTCAACATTCAGAAAACTAAGATCGTGGCATCTGGTCCCATCACTTCATGGGAAATAGATGGGGAAACAGTGGAAACAGTGTCAGATTTTATTTTGGGGGGCTCCAAAATCACTGCAGATGGTGATTGCAGCCATGAAATTAAGACGCTTACTCCTTGGAAGGAAAGTTATGACCAATCTAGATAGCATATTAAAAAGCAGAGACATTACTTTGCCAATAAATGTCTGTCTAGTCAAGGCTATGGTTTTTCCAGTGGTTATGTATGGATGTGAGAGTTGGACGGTAAAGAAAGCTGAGTGCCGAAAAATTGATGCTTTTGAACTGTGGTGATGGAGAAGACTCTTGAGAGTCCCTTGGACTGCAAGGAGATCTAACCATTCCATCCTAACGGAGATCAGTCCTGGGTGTTCCTTGGAAGGACTGATGTTGAAGCTGAAATTCCAATACTTTGACCACCTTGTGCAAAGAGTTGACTCATTGGAAAAGACTCTAATGCTGGGGAGGATTGAGGGCTGGAGGAGGGGAAGACAGAGGATGAGACGGCTGGATGGCATCACTGACTTGATGGACATGGGTTTGGGTAGACTCCGGGAGTTGGTGATGGACAGGGAAGCCTAGTATGCTGTGATTCATGGGGTTGCAAAGAGTCGGACACGACTGAGTGACTGAACTGAACTGAACTGAGACTGTAACCTGATGTGAAGAGCTGACTCATTTGAAAAGACCCTGATGCTGCGAAAGATTGAGGGCAGGAGGAGCAGGGGACGACAGAGAATGAGATGGTTGGATGGCATCACTGACTCAATGGACATGGGTTTGGGTGGACTCTGGGAGTTGGTGATGGACAGGGAGGCCTGGAGTGCTGCAGTTCATGGGGTCACAACGAGTCAGACATGACTGAGCAACTGAACTGAACTGAACTGAGACTATAACCCACCAGGCTCCTCTGTCCATGGAATTCTCTAGGCAAAAAATACTAGAATGGGTTGCCATTTCCTCCTTCAAGGATCTTACTGACCCAGGGATTGAATCCACGTCTCCTGCATCTCCTGCATTGGGCAGGCACATTCTTTACCACTGCACCACCTGTAGCAATGAGTATTTGGTCGTTTCCAATCACTTATTTTGTACCAACTTTATGTATAGAGAAATTATTTCCTAACAAAGCTATAAATTATTGAAGCAGTATTAATTCTTCTTTCACAGCAAACTGGGAGAAGGTCCTCTAAGAGTTCTTACACTCTAGTAGATTACACTTAAAGCCAATCGCTTAATCACAAAAGTATGTACATAGACCTGCACCTAACTTTATAGAACAGGTAGTATTGCAGCCATCTAACAATTACCGATAATCTTCTATGGTCAAGTTGGGGAATTAAGTGTTATAAAATAAGAAATGCCTAAAGGGTTTGTTTTCCCACTTTGCAAAGCATCCATTTCAAGTGATTATGATGCATTTTTTGAAAATACATAGTTAACTAATTTGAATGTAATAACAGCACCCATGGCTTGAATTAAGGATGTAGTATTAATTGCATACCTTGGTTTATATTTTAGGAATTTGTAAATACTTAGTTGTCTTTTTCCAAAGCTATTTGAAAATTAAGAGTGCTTGCCCAAGCAATTGAATAAGAATTATTTACCTTAGACTCAATTATCTGTTCCATTGATTTCTTTACCAGAGTTTGAAAATGCATCATTGCAGCTCATTCTTTTGCCTTGCACTGGCAGCAAATTGCTCTATAGAGAAACTGCCAAGTCTGGTGTTGTGGAACTTACACAGAATCTTCCTCTCTGTGACTGTGTGTGAACACAAATTAAAGATGTCCTCTGGCTTGGATTACTGAAATGTACTTGGCTGCATGTTCCATTCTATCATCTGGACTTAAAGCAAAATAAATCAGTACACATTTCAGTGAAATTCTTTGTGAATTGATCATTCTTATGAATTCTTTATTATAACTAGACAAATCACATTATTATATATACAATGTACCATCTTCTTAAGTAACACCATTTAAAATTTCACGTAAAATGTCTCTATAATTTTATCTCCATTAAAAATGAAATAAAGCACCATGACTGTGAATTTCTCAGAGTCACAGGAATTGTTGGGGTCAGTCATCCATCAGGAACTGAATGTCGAAAATCAAAGGTTTACTATAATTTGGATTTTTTATTTTCCAGACACTGCAAATGGATGTAAGCAGGCTGAACATAACCTTGCTTCGGATGTTTCGCCAAGGAGTAGCTGCAGCTTTAGGACTTTTACCCCAGCAAGTGCACATCAATCGCCTCCTTGTAAGATGCCTACATTTCACATTTCCAGAGTATAAGCTTTGATCTTTATTGCAGGGCTCAAGAATAATGAACAATAATAAAGAACACCCATGCTGTAGTTTTATGGCCCATGAGCCAAATCTGGCATAACACCTGTTTTTGTCAGAGAAGTTTATTGAAACAAACCATTCCCATTTGTTTACATATTGTATAAGGCTTCTTTCATGCTACAGTGGCAGAGTTGAGAAGTTGTAACAGCTTGTCTGTCTAAATTGAAAGTTAAAATATTTGTTATCTGGTCCATTACAGAAAATGTTTGTCAACTTTCTCATAGTTCAAGACTAGCTACCCTGGTAGGTATAAATAGAAAGGCCCCGAATACCTGTCTCGCCACCCTGATACTCCCAAAATAGTCTCCCTAAGAGAGAAATGTTTTGTATCAGATAAGACTCTGTCTCCAGACAGTATCTATTAAAATCCCTTCAGGTATAGGAGGATGAAGGATAGTGAACACATAGGCAGAGGATTTTGAATAAAGAGTGAAGAAAAACCATCCTTAAGGACAGCAGTCCAAGGAGAATGCAAGAATAGTCTTGAAAAGTCAAGAGAAAATTTGGATGGGTGATTGAAGTGGGACAAAGTAAGCCCAAAGGATCTTTTCTATTAGGCCCACTTTAGACCTATCAATCACCCATATTCTTTCTTTTCCTCCTCTCCTCAGTATTTAGGGACCTTGGTATCATCCAACTACATGTTCCCATCTGTACTTGAAGGTGGCTGTGAGCAAAGGCAAAGAAAGGCAGATTAAAATATGATTTTCTCTTTGTAAAAAGATATTATCAAAGCTTCCTGTGAAAAGGGACTTTGGAATAATCTTTTACAGTTTTAAAATTGTTCTTAATTTCCACTGCCTTAAAAACTCGAGCAGGGACTTTGCATTCTCCTTGCCCTAAATTCTTAGGCTCCTTCTTGGTCTCAGTTTTATACTACATCAATACCTGCATTTCCACATATGGAGAAGAATTTGCTTTTAATTTTGGTTTAGAGTTGTTATTTCTTTTCCTTTTTCCTGTGTGGAGGGTGAATTACTTTCATCCCCATAGTAACTTTTATTCTGTGAGTCAGCTAATCTCTGGGACTAAATAAGATTTTTTAAAAAACAAAGTTTTTAACAATACCATAGAAGAAGAAATATAGCATTTCCCATTATCTTGAAAGAAGTTATTTATATCCAGAGTGTACCTTACTCAAATGAGAAGTGAGGTATTATAGATGTCTTAGATCTAGATTTTATATATATATGTACTTAGATATCTTAGATATACTTTTATGGGTGTAGATTTAAAGAGTATAATGGCTCTTTGAAAGGATAAAAGGGGTTTGCCACACCTAGAGAGGGATATGCATATCCTCAGAGAATGTTAGCAGCATTTATGCATGTCTGTTTCTAAGAGTAGTTTTTGTAATTGTTTGAGTTATGATGACACCTGAGGAAGCACAGTATAGTGATTAAGAGCAAGTGCTGTGGAGACAGACCCAGAATTCTATTTCATTTCCAGTTTGGCCGAGTCCCAGCTCTATGACCTAAGGCAGGTTACTTAGGTTCTTTCATTTACAAAATGAAATGACTATAATACCTCTGTCCTGGAGGTAACAGGTTTAAGGCACAGGGGAGCATGACAAGTACAAAACAAGTGTCTCTCCCTACTATCGTTGCTATTAGATCATAAACTATTTGAATTATTATCATTATCTTTCACATCAGCATTATGTGATAACCTGTTGTTGTCTGTTGTTTGCTGTAAACACAGAAACATTTTTTCCTGGATTGCTAGCTGTCCTCCATTTGATGCCTGGCTGAACTTCTGATAAATGGCGTTCAAAGAAAATATTCTTTAAAAAAAAAAAAGAAAGTTTTCTAGCAGGATAGAACCCTGTGTACTGAAAAGAAAAGCTAACCACAATTTTCTTTACAAGTGTTTTGTGTAAGTTGTGAAAGAGCCTCTATCAATGGCAGCATCATTTTCTGCAGGGTTTGTTTTTCATGGGTGTGTGGCACATCAGCCGTTTATGGTAAGAAGTCCTCTCACCCTGCCTCAGCATATGAGGTCAGACTAATAGGAAAGTAACATGATATCATTGCATAACACATGCACTTCTACTGAACAATAAATCTTCAGAGTGTGACATATTTAAGGTGAAAAACAGGATCAGGGAAGTAAGTTCAAAGACAGCATTGCCTTCCTTAGTTAGTCCAGTCTTCACATTAATGCAAGTTATAAGATGGAGTGATGATGTCTAATAACTATATACTCTTACATCAGATTTTGCTTAGCTCATTTGATTTTAAAATACTTCTTTAAACACAATTTCTCAGGAAACATCTGAACAATATATCTCAAAATTTATAGTATCGAATAGAAAATAAACCAGCATCTAGTGAAATATAAAATTAGAAAACTAGGCATGTTAACTAATTGAAAGAAGGCTATTTGAAGACTTGGGACTTTGGGCTGGTTATTTTAAGTGTACAAGAGAATACTTAGTAAAAGTGATCTCCAAGATGCCATTTAGGAATCTAAGATTCTGGTTTTCTTTAATATTTCTAGAGGAAAACCAAAAAATATTTCCCAAACTTGCTTCACATGTCTACTAACATATACAAATAATCTGCTTTTACTAGGAAAAGAAGAACAGTGTTGAACTATTTGTGTCTCCCATAAATCGAAAAGCAGGATTTTCTGATGCTCTGCCATCTGAAGAAGTGCTGCGTTCACTCAATATCAATGTTTTGCATCAGAGTTTATCCCAGTTTGGAATTACAGACGTCTCCCCTGAGGTAGGTTGTTGCGTGGGATATTTCATTTAAAATTTTGCACTGTTAGTTTGACACAACCCAATTCTAGGAGACTTTGAGATGAAAGCTATTGATTGTGTGTTAACTGATAATATTAAAATCTCCCTAAAGGTCAAAATTCTCTGATTTCACTCTGTATATTTTTATTCCTTAAGGAAGTTCATTTTCATATCAAAGTTTCACTTTTTGACACTTCCTTCTCCAATCTTTATGGCCTTATAATTTATTTTGACTTATTCAACAAATTGTCCAGAAGAAAAGTCATTTAGATATATTTGTCAATTGATTGCTTGTTACTGAGCTGTTCCAAAAAACACCCCAATATCTTTCCTCCTCAACAGTTTTGCTTCTCATTGTTTTTGTTATCAAAATGGTCACTTTTTCCACTAATAAGTGAAAGTCACTCAGTTGTGTCTGACTTCGTGACCCCTTGGAATTGTTGGGTCTTTGTTACTGGACACAGGCTTTCTCTAGTTGCAGGGCCTGGACCTGTCATTGCGGTGACTTCTCTTGTTGTGGAACACGGGCTCTGTGGTCCATGGGCTTCACAACTGTGGCTTGTGGATTCTAGAGTGAAGGCTTGGTAGTTGCAGTGCACAGGCTCAGTTGCCCCACAGTATATGGAATCATCTCAGACCAGGGATCAAACCTTTGTCCCTGGGGATCAAACCTTTGTCCCTGGCACTGGCAGCCAGATTCTTAACTATGAACTACCAGGGAAGTCCACGTGTATGTGAAAGTGAAGTGAAAGTTGCTCCGTCGTGTCCAACTCTCTGCAACCCCCAGGACTGTATAGTCCATGGAATTCTCTAGGCTGGAATACTGGAGTGGGTAACCTTTCTCTTCTCCAGGGGATCTTCCCAACCCAGGGATTGAACCCAGGTCTCCCACATTGCAGGCAGATTCTTTACCAGCTGAGCCACAAGGGAAGCCCAAGAATACTGGAGTAGGTGGCCTATCCCTTCTCCTGCGGATCTTCCCGACCCAGGAATCGAACCAGGGTCTCCTGCATTGCAGGTGGATTTTTCACCAACTGAGCTATCAGGGAAGCCGCCTACCTTGGGATTATTATGAAATGTGGTTTTTCAGTTGGTGAGAAACCCAGTCTTTAGAACTATAAATATTTCCTTTATAGTGTTTTCTAAATTTGGCACTTTTCAGATTTTGCCTACCACCTCCACCATCTTCATTCTTAAATAAATCCAGTCTGGTTTTTACTTCACCTTGCTGTGTCCCACTCTTAACAAACTTTCTAGAATAAACATCATCCCAAATAAACATAATTAAATTCACAGAATCATAGAATTAGACCTTGAGAGAACACATATGGGCATTTCAAAGATGCAGAGAGTAAGGCCCATAGAAATTAAGTGACTTCATCAAGGTAACAAAGCAAGTGAAATATTAAGCAGTATTTAGCATCTAGACATCTTATTCCTAGTCTGTTTCCCTTTGCAGTGAAGCACACTGCCTCTCATTATAGCAAATGTCAGGTGTGGTATAAAAAGCTTTGTTACAAGATTGAGTTTGAATCCCAAAGCCAGCATTTAAAATGTGTGTGTGACTTTGGGTGATTTAGTCTCTGTGAAATTCAGTCTGTCTTTACCTAGTATCAGCCTCTCTGTGACTCAGATTCTTCATATCCTACATGAATATAGAGAAAGAAAAAAGGAAGGAAGAAAGAAATAAAGGAGGGAGGAAGAAGAAAGGAAAAGGAAACAAAAGAAAAAAGAAAAGAAAAAATTGGGTATAGTCCTCATCTTATGAACTTGAAATAAGAATAAAATTTTAAAATGTAAGAAAATACATGGAAGTCATCACAGAGTAGACACTGAACAAATATAATTTGAATGCAGAATGAAAATGTATTTCATCACTGAACCATGACTGTAACAACAGCCTCCAGCTGGTTTCCCTGCATTTAATGTTGTTTTCTTCCCTGCTCTCTCCACCACCAACCCCAACACATACACACACACACACATGCACGCACATGCATACACACATGCATACCCACATGCATACACACACACACACGTGCACACACACACACAGTGTTTTCTTTCTTGCCACCAGTAATCATTCTAAAAGCAAATCCGGCCAAGCCCTCCTAATGTCCTGATTCTCCTCTGGCTTCCAAAATCCTGCGGAATCAAGTCTGAATTTCTTGCTGTGATATATGGTTCTTTGGGTACAGAGCTCTATTATTGTTGAACAACACTCTCTTGGTTTATGCTTCAGCAAATCCAAACTTAATAGGCACCAGGACACCGCACACC
The DNA here is from genome assembly GCF_023699985.2 of Odocoileus virginianus. NCBI lineage: Eukaryota > Metazoa > Chordata > Mammalia > Artiodactyla > Cervidae > Odocoileus > Odocoileus virginianus. The sequence continues at coordinate 39,305,133 of NC_069697.1, forward strand.
ATTTCTTCTCTCCATGGGTTTGTGTGTATGTTGATACGTCTACACGCCTTTCATGTTTCAAGATCAGCCTACTGTATAGCGAAGCCTTCCCATGTGCCTCCACAGGCGTGGCGGCTGGCTTTGTGTTCTCACTGCATTTAGTACAAAGACGTATCCCCTGTTGGCCTTCAGGTCCTACACTGTTGTTCCTTGAGAGCATTTTATGTGTGTACTCAGCGCCTTCATTCAGGGCCTGGCATGCAGTGGGTGTAAAAATAGCCAAGAACTGGGCTAGGTGGTGTCCGAAGCCAGAAAAATAAATGCATAAGCAAACACACACACGAATAAAATATGATTTTTGCTTTCGATGAGTTCTATTCATAACAGGGCAACAAGAGACAAACAGATAAGGAGAATACAGGGCTATGAAAACATAACCGTACTGTGCTGTGGGGATTTTGAGAAAGAAGAGGACACTTCACACTTCAGAGAGACCAGGAGAAGGAGTCAAGATGAGCTCAAACACCCAGACCCCTCCCCAGCCCTCGCACGTGACCCTGGAGAGGCTCCCCCGCATGCATCAAACCAAACTCCATGCCCGTAGTCCAGGCCCCACACAGACTGACTTGTACACATTTTGCTCTGAACAACTCATCTCTAAAAAAGATCATTAGATTAGTTTATACTGCTACCCACCCTGGGTTGGGAAAATCCCCTAGAGTAGGACATGGCATCCTGCACCAGTGCTCTTGCCTGGAGAATCCCATGGACAGAGGAGCCTGGCGGGCTACAGTCCATGGGGTTGCAAAAAATCAGACACAATTGAGTGCGCACACACACACACACACACACACACACCCATAAGCTTTCAGTGAATAAGTGTTTCTTCCTGGTGCTTTATTCTGCCTTTAAATGACATCCTGAAGGCTTTAGGAATATGGCAGCTTAGTGAGTCATCTAGATTTGTGACCCCAGGGAAGCTCACCATACCAAAAATTAGTTAAAATCAAATATCTGAGGTGCAGCACACCTCAGCCTGGTGAAGGCAAGCAGTCTGGCCTGAATGCCTGTCACAGAACTGTTAGCTTCAGTAGCCCTCAAACCTGTACTGCACTTGAATACTGAAAGTGTATTCGATGATCAAAATATGATAGTGTCTGAAAGAATTGTGGGAGTCTAACAATCTAGGGAACCTAGAATATGGGAAGTTTTGTATTGCAGGAGGCTAGGATGTGTTTTAATCGGATATAAGGAACATTTCATCACGGACTGGTGGATTGTTGCAGCCTTTTCTTCTGGCACTTCTAGAATGGGCCCAGCGATACCCTCTGGCCAGAAGCTCTAACTGCTGCCAGAAGAGAGCCACGCTCAGTCTTCACAGACCCTTGCTGGGAGCTTCAGACACAAACAGTCCCAGAGGCTCCGCAAGAGCATTTGTTGATAGTTCTTTAGGCTGATAGGCATTCTGCGAATTTCCCCACTTCTTTGTTCATCGTTGTGGTTCATGTGTAATAAACAGCTTAAGCCTCAACCCATTCTTTCACATTTCTAATCCCCAAATTATAGCCCTGTTATGGTAATGTGGTTATTACCAGAACAAAAAAAGAGAAATACTGGTATTTGGGGTTTTCATCCTTTACATTGATTACAGAACATGATGAATGCTGTCTTGAAGCATCTGTTTCTACACTTTTATTAATTACTTTCAGTGAAGGGTGTTTTGTTGTTGTTGTTGCCATTTATTTATTTGTTTGATTTTACTTAAATTAAAAACTACCCTTGGGAAACATAGACAAATACCAAACAGAGAATTCCTTTCACTTACTCATCTGTGTTTATTTTGAATTTAAGTTTCTTGAGCGACAGAGACATTTTTTCTTTTATATATTTTCATATGATACCTAGAACATTGTAGGACCTCAAGTATTGTTTAAAGATGTTCATAAAGATTGAAAACTAGACTTCCTCTTGCCTAATAAGTTAAATCTCAGGGAAATAAAATTAAATTCATTATTTTAGTTTCTATTTTTAAATTTTACAAAATTTAATTAAATTTTGTGTTTACAAAATTAATTAAATATCTTTTGAAGCAGTACATTCTGCATTGATAGTGAAAAAAATGATTTAAGATTTTGTTGTTGTTCAATTGCACATTACCCTAGTTTCACAAGTCTTATATTTCAAAGGAGGATGTTACCTTCTTTAAATAACAGGTCAAGGTAATGACTGATACCTTCTTGGAATGTTTACAAAGAGAAAAAAATCATACCAAATAAATATAAAACATAATTCATGAGTTTGGTGATTGTTCCTTTAAACATTAGCCAGTTGTCTAAACAGTTATATAGTCCTAGCCATACAGTGACAAGGAGGAATACAGTCAGTTTTAACATGGGTCAGATCATGCATACCAAATTGTTTACCTTGTGCATGATATGGTGGAAGTTTAGCATTTATCTAACAAAATCATATTGTTATATGATCAGTTCAGTTCAGTCACTCAGTCATGTTTGACTCTTTGTAACCCCATGGACTGCAGCATGCCAGGCTTCCCTGTCCATCACCAACTCCTGCAGCTTGCTCAAACTCATGTCCATCAAGTTGGTGACACCATCCAACCATCTCATCCTCTTTCATACCCTTCTCCTCCTGCCTTCAATCTTTCCCAGTTGGCGTCTTTTCTAATGAGTCAGTTCTTCACATCAGGTGGCCAAAATATTCAGCTTCAGCTTCAGCATCAGTCCTTCCAATGAATATTCAGGACGGATTTCCTTTAGGATTGACTGGTTGGATCTCATTGCAGTCCAAGTGACTCTCAAGAGTCTTCAACACCACAGTTCAAAAGCATCAATTCTTCGGCGCTCAGCTTTCTTTTTGGTCCAACTCTCACATCCATACATGACCACTGGAAAAACTATAGCTTTGACTAGATGGACCTTTGTTGGCAAAGTAATGTCTCTGCTTTTTAATATGCTGTCTAGGTTGGTCATAGCTTTTCTTCCAAGGAGCAAGCGTCTTTTAATTTCAAGGCTGCAGTCACCATCTGCAGTGATTTTGGAGCCCAAGAAAATGAAGTCTGTCACTGTTTCCATTGTTTCCCCATATGTTTTCCAGGAAGTGATGAAGTGTTATATGATACATCTCATTAATCTGCCTAAGTCAATTAATTAACCAGCTAATTTGTAACATTTCCATTTTATTCTTACTCTGTGTGCTTCACCTTTCTAAAGAGATATAGCTCTTAAAGTCTTTGTATTATCTCTCCTAGCAATGGAGATATTTCCCAGCATTTGGGGTCAGAAATGGCTTTTTTTAAAAAAAGGAAATTATAATGCATCAAATTATTAAACAGGATGTAGAGAAGTCATTGCTATCAGTATAGGAAACCACCCACTTTTTAAATAATCAAACTGAACAAAACCCAGCAGCCTCTTCCACTGCCACAGAGTTAAAGGGAAAGTGATATGGTTGTGAAATGAGATGTAAAGATAATACAGTACATTGGTGTGACCTCGCCATGGAGCCTCTGAATCATTCAACCCTCAATCCCCTGTCAAAATGTAAAAGTCATCACAGTAACCTTATACAAAGGTTAGACTGGAGATTTTGTGAATTATAATCTTATGACTTGTGGGATCTTAACTACAAACTTTTTCACTTACTACCCTGCCCTTATCAAGGTTTTTAGATCTCTGTACAAATATAGTAGTGCTCAGTAGGACCAGCATGACTCAAAGGAAATCTGTTTACCAAGAAAGTGCAGTGACTAAGTTCTAGGAGTTCAAAACATGTGTCTTTCTAACTGGGGGCTGGGGGATGGGAGGCGGGAAGTTCATTCCTCCATCATTACTGCTTTGGTTAAAAGAGAAATCATAATTGATTTGTCTTAAGCAGAAAGGAACATGTTGATGTTCCAGGAGGTGCTGAACTATAGCAGGAAAAAAATGAACCAAATCAGGTTAGGAACACAAAATCTCTTTCCACCCACCTAACCACTCCTTTTTAATCCAAATTTTATATGAACTAAAGCTCAGATCCTCACACTTAAATTTGACAAGTTTATGCTGCCTACTTGAAGGCTTAAGTGCTTTGCTTTTATAGCAAGCAATAGATGCTATTTAGTTGCCTGCAAAAAAAAAAAAGCTCATTTCCATATTTATACTTGATTTCTACAAGAGTTTTCTCTTCTACGAGTTTCTAGCTATGTTTACAAAGACGTTGGAATAAAATATGGTCTGGCTAAGACAAGTTGTCACTTGAACCCAAGATTTCCTTTTTAGGAGGACATATGAGTTTCTACTTATTTAACAAGCAAGCATTTTCAGATTCTCTATCAACTTACCACTCATGTATTTTAAAAACACGCATTAATCATTTCTTGCATCTATGAATTTGTCTCTGTCTTAAGTAAGGCAAGGTATTGCAGTGAATTTAAGTATATCTAAGCAAAATAAAGGGAAGTTCAGCTACTTCAAGCAACAGAAGTCTTCCTCACATAGTTATAACCACAATTGAACTCAAAGATCCTTTCTGTTCTGTTTTGTTCAACTCGCCACCAAGACTCTTGAGTTTCAGGATAAAAATTTTTCATAAAATATTTTTCAAAAGGCATATATTTCTTTTTGTCTAATTTACAAACATGGAATGCATTTTTTAAGTCTTAAAAAATAATTAACAATGATTTCAAAATTCAGACACCTACAAGAACAGGTTTTGCTGAAGACTTTTTTTTTTTTGAGACAATTACTATTTATTTTTCAGGATTCTATAGGTTGACTAGGATCAGCTGGGTGGTTTTTCTTTTCCACATAATATAGGCTGAAGTCATCCCAGTGGTTACATTAAGTTGGGAATTTACCTGCCTCTGGAATGCTCAAGATGACCTCTCACTCTCCAGAGCCACTGTCTTTGATGTTTTTCGTCATTCACTATCCTACTGTTCAGGGCTTTCTTAATCACTGGAGACAGCTCAACTAAAGGGAAGAAAAATCAGACTTCAACAAAATGTAATTTTAGATGAGTGGGAGCATTCAACTTGATTTAGCCTTATATGTTTTTCCTATTTGTGGACCATTTGGTTTCCAGCTAAGTTTTCTTTAACCTAAATCTGTAAATTTCACTGAATTATAAAACTTATGTAAACTTATAATTTATATAAATTATAAAGCTCCATTGCATTATAAGATGTGATTTTAGTAGATGCGTTTTTTTAAAAGAATAGGTAAAATTAAACTAAATCATTATTGACATTTTATCCATGCTATTTCTCTACCCTTTCACCCCCCAAATAGTAAGCTAATAAACAAACAAATAAATAAAACTATTTTCCTTTTATTACCTACCAAATAACTTTAGATATTTTGATGCTCCCTGTTGATTTCAGTAAAATATAAAGTCCTAACAATTTATATGGCTAAAGTGGTACATTCATCAGATTTTGACAAAATAGACTGGAGTTTTAAAAAAAGATTTCATAAAAAAAAGGAAAGAAATGATCTAGACATTATTGCTCTGTTTATCAATGCATCATGAGACTGCACCTGTTTCACTTTTGTTTAAAAGTTGAGAGCAGTGTTACAGCACATAAATCAGGGTGTTGGTGTTGTGGGAGGAGTCTGAAAAGAGTAAGGAAAGCTTCAGAAACAATTTCCTCAACCCAGAGCAAAGCAGAACTCTCTCACCTACGAAGCAGGTAGTTGCTGAGAGAGAGCTCGAGGGACGTTAACAAAGGCTGGGGCCCAGGATGCCATGTCGGGCTTCCTTGCTCCTATACAGGAGATAAAATAGTCTTAATGTGTGAGAACGGCAATCCGATGTCTCAGATCAGTTTGAGAAGCAGCTCTGGCAGTGGGGGATGTAGGTGTGTTCTACTATACTGGATGGAATCAAGCTAAAAATATGTTTAGTGTCTGATAAGAACGCCAGTCTCCTCAAGCTCTCATTTAACATCGGACTTTCTGTTTTGCTTTCAAAGAAAAACGTTTTACAAGGGCAGCATGAAGCGGACAAAATCTGGAGCAAAGAAGGATTTTATGCTGTTGTCATTTTTCTCAGCATCTTTGTTATTATAGTAACCTGTTTGATGGTAAGTTCGTTTCTTTATATATTTTCTCTTTTACTGAGCCCACCATTTGATATTATTGGATACACTGCCATTCACTGGAAAGACTGGGAACAGAAGCAAGGCTCTGATCCTGCTAGGTTGGGAATATTTCACATCTAAAAGCAGAGTGAGAGCAAAAGGAAAACCTACGGAATTATGGATTCTGACCTGCAGAATAAGGCTATAATTGCACTGAGGCTTTTAGTAACTTGATCAACCCTGAGAATGAAGCTTCAGAAACTGATTTAGTGAGGTCACTGAAACCCTCAAAGTCGTTTAAATCTCATGAGTGCACTTTGGGATTACTTTATTTCTTCTTTTATATCATCTTTATGCAACTTGGGAAAAAATTTAAAAAGAAATATGTCTTAGGGGTAAGTTTACTTCTTAATGAGTGAAAATAAGGTTTTCTTATTTTTAATGGGCCTTGAAAGCACTCTATGAAATTCCAGGCATGCAAAGGAGATGATTATAGGCTAAAAGGCTAAACAATCCATAATCAACTAATTCTTAGGTGAAAGAATAATGTAAAAGTATAAAAGCATACACTGCAAATGGCTCTGTAAATGACAAGTTATAGATATGAAGCCTTTAAGAGTATATTTCAAATTAAAAAAAATAGAACTCCAGATAAACTTAAACACACTAAAATAGGCAGTGCTTCTTGGTGTTGAATGAATTAACAGTTACCTTTCCAATAGAATGATAAAATTTTCTATTGTTTTGAAAATTCTGTGATATAACTTTAAAATATTTGAAGTTTATAAATGGGTTTTAGTATCTTTTTTTCCTGTGTGCTATGTTCTTCTTAATTTTGCACATTTTTAAAAGCATTCCCTCCTTAGTTTTTAAATGCTCCCTGCAAAAGACAACACTCCAGTTATGCTTGCGGCAGTCAACAGTGTTGCTGGGTGTCTTAATGGGTTTTGTTTATTTGTGCTCCTTGTCCTAGGAAGGGGTTTATATTAGAAAGATTAGGGCTCAGTTTGGAAAGATAGAGGCTGAGCGGATCTAAACTTGAAGGATATAAAACAATTAAGGCTTTAAATAGGCTAAAGATTGGCATATTTCCTAGAATCTAAACTTTAGAAAGTAGCAAGTTTCCAATCGCCCTAAAGTTTCCATCACCATGAATTCAAAGACATCTCCTATGGGTCAGGCATTCAGAAACAAGATTTCTAAAAATTGTGACATGATCAAAAAAAGAATTTAAGAGTAGGAACACAGATTTTTATAGCTAAATAGTGGAGGTTAAGGGTAAAAAAATTTAATGAAATTTGGAGTTGTTATGGAAATTTTGACAGACATCTCTGGACATTTTTTAGGTAGTATAGGATATGGTTTCTTGTTATGGTTAATTGTGTTTTAAAATATGTGGTTCTTTTTTTCTTTTTTTAATAGAGGAAATCTCAAGTGTTGTCCTCTATCTTATAAGTCACAATTACAGTATTTTTCTGCTCGGAACATTGGAAGGAAGAGGAAAATAGAAAGGGGTACAGAGAGATTCAAGTGGAGATTGTATCTTGTCCGACTCTTTGTGACCCCACGGACTGTAGCTCTGATAACTCAGTTGGTAAAGAATCCACCTGCAATGTAGGAGGCAGAATCCCTGGAGAAGGGATAGGCTACCCACTCCGGTATTCTTGGGCTTCCCTTGTGGCTCAGCTGGCAAAGACTCTGCTTGCACTGCAGGAGACCTGGGTTCGATTCCTGGGTTGGGAAGATCCCCTGGAGAAGGGAAAGGTTACCTACTCCAGTATTCTGGCCTGGAGAATTCTGTGGACCGTATAGTCCTTGGGGTCACGAAGAGTCGGACACAACTGACTCACTTCACTTCAGTTCGGACTGCTGCCCATCAGGTTCCTCTGTCCATGGGATTTTTAAAGCAAGAATACTGGTGTGCGTTGGCATTTCCTTCTCCAGGATCCTCCCCACTCAGGGATTCGAACCTGCATCTCCCGCACTGGCAGGCGGATTCTTGACCACTGTGCCATCTGGGAAGCCGCCTTGTTCAAGAAGTAAATACTTAAGATCCAGAAGAGCAAAGGCAAGGATGAAAGGAAGAAAGTGGGAAGCAGAGTTCCGAGCAGCTCGTGAGCTCTAGAGGGCTGAGGGAGTCAGAGCAGAGGTTAACTTGTTAGATATGCTCCAAATTCTGCATCTCTAGCTCAGGGTGGATCCCCATGTATCCAACGTGATTGGATAAATTCCCACCTACATATTGGTCTCCAGTAGCAATAGATCCTGTAGTCACCACACGTTAAACTACTTGGGGCCAGGGAACAACTGACCCTTCTTTTCCCAATAGCTGCCAAGCGTCCATGTAAAATTCAAAAATCTAAGTCTGCTCCAACGCTGCTAGAAGAAAGCAAGAAGGAAATGTTTCAAAAGTGTGTAGGCGATCGCTCCCTTCAGGGCTGGTAGGCAGGTTCATCAGTTCATTCAATCCAGGAATTCCTGCAGTGGGTTCACTGTGAGCCTGTTAGCCCTTTAGGCGAAGGAAGGAACAAGACAGATAAGGTCCCTTGCTCATGGTGCTTATTCTCCAGAAGAAGACACAGACAATAATTAAGTTACTGTTTTGAAAAATCAAATAGTGTTCATATTCTGTGATTCCTAGTATATGACATTCTGGCAGAGGCAAAACTATAGAGACAGTAAAAAGATCAGTGGTTGTCAGAAGTTGTTGGGGGCAGTGAAACTTTTCTGTACAATAGCGTAAAGGTGCATACTGACATTATGGATTTGTCAAAGCCCATGGAACATAGAGCATCAAGAGTGAGTGAACCCTAATCTACGTTCTAGACTTCAGTTAATGATAACATATCAGTGTTGACTTAATTAGTAACAAGTATGCCACATGAGTGCAAGATGTTAGTAATAAGGGAAGTTGTTGAGGGAGGTGGGGGAGGGGGCAATATGAGAGCTCTGCTCTCTGCTCAATTTCTAATAAACTTAACATTGCTCCAAAAAAAATTAAGTCTGCTTATTTTGTAAAGAATCAGAAGCATTAAGTGCCATGAAGAGCTTATGGTGAGATAATAGTGAGTGAGTGGAGCAGAGCAATCAAAGGCAACTGAGAGATCTGAAAAGTAGGGACAGGGCCTCCCTGGCAAAGGCTGTGACAGATGGAGTGTGGAATGGAGCAGGTGAAGCTGAGGCAGGAGTCCTCTCTGGCTTCCAGGAGAAGGGCAGAAGCTGTTTCAGACAGAGCTTTGATGCGATCTGATTTGTGGATTTAAAAGATCAGACTCTCCGCTGGTGGAGAGTGGTTGGGGACAGAACTTGGGGTGAAGTGTTGGAGCAGCTACTGTATTAGCCTGATGAGAAATATGATGGTGGCCCTGAGTAGGGGGTGGGGGTGGAGATGGAGAGGAGTGAAGGATTGGGATTTATTTGTAGGTGGAATTGAAAAGACTTGCTGTGTACTGATTCTCTTGGAGGAAGAAAGAGAAAAATGAAGGATGACTCCCAGGTAATTTGACTGACAATCGGATGGCTGTGTTTCCATTTCCTGGGAGTGGAATCCATTCAAGATGGGGAGTAGTGAATCAGAAGAAACATTTTTGATTTGTATTCCAATAGATTTTTAATAAATTAAAGAAAGTAGTAGAATGATATGTTTCAAACAGGATCTTCCATTTTAATGTGAAAGCATCACTTTAAAAAATAGCAGGGGAATCAGCAGTATAGAAAGGAATTAATATTGATAGAAAAATAAATACTACCTGTTAGACAGGAATAAGATGAAGTTAAGGTTATCTGATACAACTTAACCACTGACAAGTTCACATGTAGGACTGGTCAAATGTGATTCTCTAACATAAGCTTATCTTTGTACGTGTTCAAGTGTTTTTGATAATGATCTTGATTTAAAGTAAGTTTTTCCTTGGATCTCTCTGTAATAGTTACACTATCACTCTTGTGACTTTCAAACAAATATACTCTGGTTTCTGTTTCCCATAATTTTGTTAATTCCATGGCAAAGGAAAAGATATAACTCAGAAATTTCCCTCTGGCATTAATTATATTTATAAAAGATCAAATGCCGTTATTTGTGTCCAAGCCTTCCTCATATCATAGAAATGAAAAGCATGTGGTTTTATTATGAAATTATATAGGTAAATCGCTGTCACAGAGGATTATATGCTCTGTAACAATAACATAAGGCTTGGCAAAATTTTTGAAATATGGCATATTGTTTACTTTCCTTAAAATTAAAAAAAAAAAAAAGTATGTTGCCAGGCATAAAATTAGACACGCATGACATTTTCAAATGTGTGACTTATTTAGCACCTCTCAAATGTGAATGCAGAGTGGGTGGAGCAGCAAATAGACAAATACAATTTTCCAAGGAAAAACGTGTGGGCAACTTCCAATCCATTCAGTCTGTTTTAGGTGGAGGAATACATTACTGAGAAAAATTAGTTCTTAAACTGAAATAAATAATAGGAAGAATGTGGTTTATCACCTGCATGACATCTCCAGTGCACCTAGAAGTTTATTAACAAGTGCAGAAGTATTTATGGAATTAGGTAGAGCTGTCTACAGACCAGATTGCTACTGGAAAGCAATTTTATTTTATTTGTTTTTGGCTGTGCTGGATCTTCCTTGCGGCACGAAGGCTTTCTCTAGCTGTGGCAAGCTGGGGCTGCTCTTCATTTTGGTTCACTGGCTTCTCCATTGCAGTGGCTTCTCCTGTTGCAGAGCGCAGGCGCTGGGTGCTTGGGCTTCAGCAGTTGCAGCGCAGATGCTCAGTAGTTGTGGCACACAGACTTAGCTTCTCTGCAGCATGTGGGATCTTCCCGGACCAGAGACTGAACCCATGTCCCCTGTGTTCGCAGGTGGACTCCTGTCCACTGCGCCACCAGGGAAGTCCTGGAAAGCAATCTGAGAAAACACATAAAAAGTAGATGTTTGGGTCAATAAAATCTCTGTATTGTTAGCCCCATGGAAGAGCCACCCATATGTCATTCAAAATGTTTGTCTAGGCATGATCTTGGTAGTGGACAAAGGAAACTCTCTATTGGCCTACCTAATATAGCTTGAGCATCACAAAGAAAATACATGTCAAGGGCGAACATACATAGCCACACTTTTCTAATATGTTATATGTAATTCCTAGTGGTTCAGGAAATGGGACTAGATTCCGAGCTGGAATGCTTTGGTTACGGAACCATTTTCCAAAGTAGGCATATCTCTCAAAGTAATCTTTTTTTCTGTATTAATAGAAACCATTCAGCTCAAAATACAACCCTCTCAATAATAACAAAAATAATATAACAACTATGATAACTAGTTTCTTTCAGACAGTACTAAATGTACTGCCTGGTACTAAACAATATATTTTTAACACACTTCATTGACATACAAAGAGCTGTACATGTTTAATGTAAACAATTTGATGAGTTTGGAGGTAATCATACACCCATGAAACCATCATCATAATCTGTGTCATAAATGTATCTATCCCTTCCAGTAGTTTCTCTTTTCCTTTTTATTATTATTTTGTGTTGTGATAAGCACACTTAACACAATATCTATCCTCTTAGCAAATTTTCAAGTATACAATACAGTAATTCGTTAGTTACAGACTCTATGTATAAACACAGTATATTTTAGTTTCCTAATTTTACTGACAAGGAAACCGAGATTCAGAAAGGATAAGTGACTTGACCAAGAGCTAGCAGTGCGGGGGTGTATGTGTGTGGGTGTCTGAAAGGAGAGGTTGGAATTCAAATCCAAGTCTATCTGGATTAAAAGTCTGGGTTCCTTGGCGTGATTTTATATATAAAGGGGTCACACTGTAATTTCTTCCGATCCTGTCGCTCTGTCTTGTGGACATCAATTTCTGGCCACAAAGGAGTCTAGAAATCAATGACAATGCCTGTGTTAATTAGAGACATTCAACTCAGGCAGACGTAATAAATATGTACTACCACACCTGCTGTCGACCCAGCTCTATTTTTACACCTAGTATCTGGTACCGGACATCATTTTTACACATCTGTCTCTTCTGGAAGCCTGTGAATTCCCAGAAGCGAGGATTGTGTGCTATCTTTGCACCCACAGTGTTGTTCCTGCAATGTAGTAACAATTGATTCACATTTTATTCAACTAAAAGAAATGAATGAACTGTTTCAGAACTAACTGTAAACTATTGCAAAGGAGAAATGCTATGACTGTTAGTTGGTGGCATCCTCTTCGAGATCTGTACATATTTTAATCCAAACAGATGTTTTGTGTGTTAGTCACCTATGTGTTTTTTATTGAAATATATTTGACATCTAACATTGCATAAGTTTAAGCTGTACAACTGAATAAGATTTTTAAATGAAAATTATAAGCTGCAAAATAACTTCATAGGATTTTTTAAGCTTCCTCTCATTTGTTTCTCTGGTTTCTCTGGTTCTCTTCCTCCTGTTATTTTTTTTCTTCTGCAGTAGTTATGACTTTTACAGTTTCTTTCATTCAATATTCCATTCTCTTTCTTTTTTCAAATCATCAAATGAGTGTGTGTTGATAATCCCAAGATTTAAACAGCAAGTTCTTAACGGGAAAGTTATATTGACTTGCCATTCCTACAGCAAGCTTTTAGGTGGAGTTTGGAAACAAAGTGCATTCATATAGAGAAACATGCATATGGTATATTCCAGATCTCGATCTGCGCAGAGAAAAATTTCTGACAACACTTTTTCAGAGGCTTTGGGAAAGGGATGGGGAAGAAGATCTGTGGGGATTTAGAAGACACTGTAGCAGAGAGTGATTATAGGCATACGTCAGGAAGCCTGGATTCTAAACTTCATTTCTAACTTGCCATAAGTCACTCAACCACTGGATTTAAATGTGAAGCGACTTACTACACCAGGTGATTTTTAAGGTTACTTATACCAGTTTCCTGATAGCAGCACTGCTGACATGTTGGCCTGGATAATTCTATCAGGAGTGTGGGGCTGTCCTGTTCATCGTAGGGTACTTGGCATTCTGTCCAGCCTCTGCCCACTGGAGGTCAGTGGCCCCTCGCACACCCCAGTGCACGTTGTACGTCTGTGCATGCTAAGTCACTGCAGTCGTGTCTGACTTTTTGCAACTCCCTTGACTGCAGCCCACTGGGTCCTCTGTCCATGGGATTCTCCAGGCAAGAATACTGGAGTGGGTTTCCATGCCCTCCTCCAGGGACTCTTTCTGACCCAAGGATCAAACCCGTGTCTCATGTCTCCTGCATTGGCAGGCATGTTCTTTACCACTAGCGCCATCTGGGAAGGCCCAGTACCTTGACCAAAAGAGGTTTCCAGATGTGGCCAAATCTCCCAGGAGGGCAAATTCCTGCTGGTTGGGAAACACTTCTATAGAGCTTAATTCCATGACAACTGCTCTATTGCCAAGTACCAATCTCTCCAATTCTTTTCACATTTTGTCAGATAGACCAGCTCTCTCTGTTGAATATTTAAACAGTGTCTTAAGAGTATTGTATATTCTCCAGGTTCTGCTTCCCCTAATTAAAGATATAGAAGTCAGTTTTTACACATACTACATAGATATCGATTTAAAAAGTGACCTCTAACCGGAGATGAAGTAAAGAGATGATTGTAAAATATGTGGCAAGGTTCAACACCAAGAACATAAGCTCGTGAATGGTATAGAAGGACTTTGAACCAGAGCTAGTTTTCCATTAACACCTGTCAGTGGAACTAGGGAGAAGGCTGATATTTTCTTGGCTTTCTCATTTCCATTTTTAAAATATTTATTTATTTATTTGCCTGTGCTGAATCTTTGTTGCAGCACATGGGATCTTTAGTTGTGGCATATGAGATCTAGTTCCCTGACCAGGGATTGAACCTGGGCCCCCTGCAGTGGGAGCTCAGAGTCTTAGTCACTGGCACACCAGGGAATTCCCTCTCATTTCCGTTTTTGAAATATGCTTCTCCAAAACTCTAATGTAAACAGGCAAGTGAATGTTTTGATTTATATAAGTGAAGTGAAGTCGCTCAGTCGTGTCTGACTCTTTGCAGACTCCTCCAAGGGGAGGAGTGTTTGCAGACTCCTCCAAGGGGCTCCTCCATCCATGGGATTTTCCAGGCAAGAGTACTGGAGTGAGATCCATTTCCTTCTCCAATATGTATTATAGTTGACTGTGAAAAAGCTTAGAATAGACAATATATGCATTATTCTTGATTAAATAGACTTTTGTAAATATATGTCTTTTTCTTTTCTCATTCAGGAAAATAACATACTATTAAAAAATAAAAAGCTGTCTCAACTTAAATTCTAATTTCCTCATCTTTTAGTAATTATATATTTATCTTAATACATACATGTCATCTAATTGATATTGTTCTATTGTGGGTTTTGTTTGTGCAGAATGTTGACAAAGTGCTTTTTGAAGGTTATAGAAACTGAAAAGAAGGGGCAAGTCCAAAAACATCTCCCCATCCTTAGGCATTATCTTCAGTATTTTCTATCCTACAGAAAGTAGTTACATGCCACTTAATATTGGACATCTTTTTTCCTTATGCAGTAATATTTGTCACAGGACTATTTAGAACCCATTGTTTCAAAAATTCAAGATTTAGCTTTATCTTTCCACAGTCAACTTTTACACCACCAGTATAAAGTTACCAGGTTATACAAAAGTGAACTGACATAAAAGGCAAGAAGGACTCTCCTTAATTTCCTGGCAGTTCAATTTATAATACACATTTCTAGTTATACCTCATCTGTGCATAGTCCTTTTCCTTAAAAGAACTTTCTTTTTTAATATTTATTTACTTTTATTTATTTATTTGGCTGTACAGGGTCTTCACTGTGGAATGCGGGATCTTTAGTTGCAGTTTGTGAACTCTTAGGTGCAGCATGTGGGATCTAGTTCCCTGATTAAGGATCGAACCTAGGTTCCTGGCATTGTGAGTGTGGACTCAGTGACTGGACCACCAGGGAAGTCCCAGAGAGAACTCTCAGCATACAAAGATGTACTCTTAGATTTGGTGATGTTCAAACCCATTACTAGAATCACATGGGCAGCAGATGTGATTTCAGAGTCGATCTTTAAGAATGATGGTGTGGCAAAGAGCATGCATATAAGGGGTGGGAAGTGATCAGTCCTTCGAAGCAGAGGGGCCTTGAGTTTGGCTCTCCCACAACTAACTGCTGACTTTGGAGCAGCCACATTAGTTAGCTAAACTTCAATTTCTTTCATGTATAATTAGGCTGAAGGACCTCTATTTTTTTTAATATATAAAACCTGTATATATGTTATTGAACACACCGATAATGTTGCATTTATTAAGAGCTGAAAATTGTGAACATGTATATTATCTCATTTAATATTCACCAAAGCTCTATGGGATGCTATTATAATCCTCATTTTGTTAGTGGGTGATGACCCTCAGGTTGGGAGGGGTCAAGAAAGGAATGTGCCCAACGACACACAGCTGCAAGATACAACAGAGAGAAAAACATTAGGAAAAAGTTTAAGTAAATCTTCCAAATTAATGTGACTTGGGAGTAAAATGTTTGAGTCCCAATTTCTCAGGTTCTGCTATCATAGAGGTCTTCTCTAGATGTGAATCTCTACCAAAATTTTGTGCAGTGAGGCTGGGACGGTGGTGACCTTTTCCTTTTGCCCCAAAGCACACAGGTGGGTGGGACAGCTGAGGTTCTGGACTCCTTGGAGGAGCCTGTAGCCAGAGAAAGCAGGTCCTTCTTTCCTAACCTCCTAACGTCCTGACCTCCATCCCCTTCTGTATCCCTAACTAAAAAGTTACTTAATGTATATTCACCCATATTTTTTTTTATTTCCTTGCCCTCCTTCAACTTATTTCTTGTTATTACAATCTGAGATGTTGGAATTAAATAAATTTATTTTTCACTCTACATTTAACTAATTCCAGGGATCCCTTTCATATTACAATTTCTATTTCTTCAGTTCTTCATTTGGAATCATCTCTCTCATGACTCTGAGTAAAGTTTTTTCAGGAAGGGTAGACAGGTAATACGTCTTATGAACCTTGTGTATTTGAGAAATTGCACCTGCTGGCTTTAGTCACATGAATATCTGTTTATCTAGGGATGGAATTCATATGTCCTCTGTAATATGCATTTTTTCTCAAAGTCATAAAAATTTCTCCATTTTCTTCTCACATTTACTCTTCTTTCAATCGACATGCTTAAAAAAAAAAAACTAAGAATTTTTTTCATTCTATATCCCTAAATTCCATAAAAGCAGGATACAGTCTATTTTGTTCATGATGGAATACTTTGTACTTCACACAAGGCACTGAAAAATAGTTTTGGATGACTTGCTTCTCTCTTTTATTCTGGTTTATCATTTACCATTAACTCTTCTCTGATGTCCATATCCCATCTTTTCTCTTGTTTTCATCTTCATTTGTTTCTCCTTTGCTATAGATTCCAGGCAGACTCTCAGCTGTCGTATCTACCACTGATTGTATTTTCTGCATTGTCAGTTCTGTTCTTTATTGCTTAAAAGAAGATGTACAGCCTGCTGCTGAGTTTTCAGTTCTTTGAATTCTTTTCTTCTCAATCTCAGTCTAATACCTTCTCATCTTAGATTGTTGTGGTTTTGTTTCATCCTGATTCTTTTTTTAATAATTGAAGTAGAGGAGTTATCATCAAGAAAGAAGAAAAAACTATGAAGCCGTTATACTGTACCTCTTAAACTTTAAACGTATACAATGTTATATGTCAATTATATCTCAGTAAAACTGAAAAAATTACATTAAAATATATAAAATATAAAAAGTAATATTTTAAAAAGAAAAGAAAAAAAGGGGGGAAGGGGCTTATAAAAAGGAAAGCCTGAGGACAGGAAGGACAAACCTTGCTCACTTCACAGTTTGGTCCACTAGTGTCCCAGCAAAGTCAGTCCCATTCTTTTAAAAGTTTTAAAACTTTCTGAATTGAGTTAGCCATTCCAGAAAGAACTCTGAGAATGAAGGAACATGATACTTTGGCCTTTTTTCAACACACATTCAAAATTTAAAGGAGCAAGAAGTAAAACAGAAAATTCTGATTGTCCAAATTATTCTTTCACATGTGCCCTAAAATTTAATTTTTTCAAGTATTTACTAGATACTCAAATTAATATGTGACTAATGCAGATATTTACCTACATTAAGAACTTGTGGCTTATAGCATTGCTATGCTTTAATTACTACTTTATGAGACTTTCTTCTTACACATTGTAGTGGTTGCAGATCTCTGTTTCTATGAATGTCATAAGTCTCTATATCAAGGCTATTCTTTCTGTAAGTTTTCCATGTCAGTCATTTTAAATTAGAGCTTACATGTAATCAAACACATCTGCTGCCTTTATAAAATTAGGCATATTTGTTTTTGAGTTCTATTTGAAAAGCAGACTCATGTACATATACGTTTAATATGTTTGTACTCCTTGTGACTGCAGTGTTTGCTCAGTCACTTCAATCGTGTCTAACACTTTGCAACCCCGTGGACTGCAGTCCGCCAAGCTCCACTGTCCATAGGATTCTCCAGGGAAGAACACTAGCGTGGGCTGCCGTTTCTTCCTCCAGGGGATGTTTCTGACCCAGGGACTGAACCCAAGTCTTCTGCATTGCAGGTGGATTTTTAAACACTGAGCCACTGGAGAAGCCCTTTGCACTCCATAACTGGAAACAAACTGCATGTTTTTGAGGAAAATCCTCAATAGTATAAAAATAAGAAATCATCTTAGGAAGCTTTGTTCACTTAGTTTGGTTTGTCTTCTAAGTTGGGATGGAGATCATATTCTGTTGTTCAACATGAAAAACTGTGACGGAAATTCTTTGTATCTCCTTCTGTAGATTCTTTACAGATTAAAAGAAAAATTTCAGCTTTCCCTGAGACAAGATAAAGAGAAAAATCAGGAGATCCACCTATCACCCATTGTGTTACAGCCTGCGCACTCTGAGGACAAGACAGCCAACAGCATGGTCCAGCCTGAACAGGCTCCAAAGGTACTGAGTGTGGTTGTGGACCCTCAAGGCCAATACACTCCTGAGATCAAAGCTACCACCGCTGTCTGCCCTTCTCCTTTCAAAATGAAGCCCATAGGACTTCAGGAGAGGTAAGAACTTTTCCTAGATTCCCCCGACAGGTTGCTTTTTTTCTTTTTAGAGTATTCCTAACTGAGAAGGATAGAACCAGAGATGACTGGCATACTGGGTAGAATTGTTCACCACCAAATGAACACCAGGAGGAAGTGGTTTTTCTTGTCTCCTAAAAGAGTCTAGCTGTGTTATCAATAATCTTTTAGTCACATCTGATTTTGATAAGACTTGGGTCTGGTGTAGACCCAAGTCAAGTCTCCTTCAACTACAGGACAGCTTCTATAATCATTTATTGAGTGCTTTTGAAGGCCACTGTTCACACATAACACTATCATGTTTAATTGTCATCAAAACTCTGGTAGATAGAAGGTATGTGAATAAGAATAGTTATTGGATATAGTAGAGTATTTCCCACCAAAGACCACATTCTTGTAGGAAGGTAGAAAGAGTCTATACCACAAATTAGTTTTTATGAAGTTTTCCCTCTGCTTCCTTTGAGCCAAACAAACAGTAAATATCTCAAGCTTCATGACATTATTTTTGTTGTTTACCTGCCTTTGTGATATACTTGTACTGGTACATTCCCATTTAAAGCAAATGTAAATAGGAAAACTAGAATATGCAAAATATTTATTTATTTATTATTGTAGTGGGTTTTGCCATACATTGACATGAATCAGCCATGAATTTACATGTGTTCCTCATCCTGATCCCTCCTCCCGCCTTCCTCCCCACCCCATCCCTCCGGGTCTTCCCAGTGCACCATCCCTGAGCACTTGTCTCATGCATCCAACCTGGGCTGGTGATCTGTTTCACCCTTGATAGTATACTTGTTTCAATGCTGTTCTCTCTGAACATCCCACCCTTGTCTTCTCCCACAGAGTCTAAAAGTCTGTTCT
This sequence comes from Odocoileus virginianus, assembly GCF_023699985.2. Lineage (NCBI taxonomy): Eukaryota > Metazoa > Chordata > Mammalia > Artiodactyla > Cervidae > Odocoileus > Odocoileus virginianus. Next base: position 39,324,182 of record NC_069697.1, read on the forward strand.
GTACATCTGTGTCTCTTTTTCTGTTTTAGAATATGCAAAATATTTAAATGAGGGGCTAATTCTTTGCTTCCTCAAAATATTAAGTAGAGCTTTCCCATGGTATGTCTTAAAATAAGAAGCTTTGCTCTTACATTTGAAATATGATTGATATTATATCCAACACTGCACATCAGGGTAGTGGAGAACTGAGAGCTTTTCAAGGTTCATTCTCCCAAGTTTGTCCTCCACTTGTTTCTCCGGGTCTCCATTTTCTATCACTGTCCTTGTTGTTACCTTAGGTTTTTAGAGCATGTATGTAAATTTTGATTGTATTTTTTATCACATGCGCACACATACACCCCATATTTCAGAAAATATAGTTTGGGGCTTTAAGAACTGCAAAAAACCAAGTGGGTAATTCAAATTTCTTTGAAAGCATTATCAAAGAACAATGAATGAAGTGAAAAGAAAGGAGTTTGTTGCAGTGATCTCCAAAGTTCTGTAAAAGAATACTTTGACTCCATCATGGAAGGGAAATGGAGAACAATCAAGTCATTCTTCCTACCTCCTCCCCCAGAAGACTTGGTTTCCTTATGAATCTACTTGGGTCTACATGGACCATTCTCTTACTTAGATGCCACCAAATTGCTGTCTGGGCTACAATCTTAAAGGGCAGACAAGATGAACTTTCTCCTTAAGGCCAACCGGAAGAATGATTCCAGACCCAGCTCTGCCATTTCTGGATTGAGTGATTTCAGATGAATTATTTTACCTATCTGGGTCTTGCTTTCTTCTTCTGCATTACGAAGCAACTAAACTTGAGTTCTTCACTTCCTTCAGGCTCTTTTATGCTTGTCATCCAAATTCGTTTCATGCCTTTATGTTTGCCTCAAAGAGAAACCTTGAAGCAGGTGTCTGAGCTGCAGTGGTGTAGCAAGGGCAGGGTGGCAGAAAAGATCTGGTCAGATGAAAGTGGTAAGGGGGTCACAGAGATGATTTAAAGTTGATAATAAAACTGACTGAAAATCAGACTAATTTTTATTAGCATCATGCACCACCAGTTCTGAGCAAGGTCAGCCATTTAGTCCTCTGGGGAGAATCTATTTCCAGCATCCTGCCCTTTGTAGGCTACTGCTGGGCATGTTTGAATTTCAAGGGGCAGAAGGTTAAGTATCCACTAATTCATTTAAGTGAAGTGAATGTTTAAGAAAGGATTGCACAGGGATGCTGGCTCGCTCCTCTTTGTGGTCTACATGGGGGACTCTGGAGAATAAGTGTGTGATCAGCGTTGTGGATTCCCTGCCTCCTGGTCTACAGACTTCCCTGCATCCCCACCCATTGCCTTCCACTTCCTGCCTTGAGCAGGAAAAAGCTCTTCTCTACACAAGGGTGCCAGCTCCTCCCTCCCCACCCGGATAACTTACTGTATCAAATTTCTTCCTCTAAGTTCAACTGCAACATTTTTGCTGATGCAATACCCTCAGCATGAAAATGGTTCTCTTTTGTATCAAATAAACTCCCTTCATCCAGTCCCTCCTCTGATTTTTATCTTTTCTTCCTTTCTCAGAAGTGTCTTAAATAAGCAGTCTATTTGGTGCGTCTATGATCTTCTTTAAGCCTCTATCCTCGCTGTTTCTCTCACATCTTCTTGCCAAGTATGTCAGTGGTCTAACCACCAAAAGTCAAAGCACATGTTTTGTTTCTTTTTACACCCAACATTAACACCCATTTCCTGTTTGATATTCTCTCTTCATTTGGCTTCCAAGACATTAGTTTTCTAGTTCTTGAGTGGCTACTTTTAGGCACTGATGAACTTTCTCCCATAACTTCAGAGTTTCATCAGAGAGGTAGCTTGAGCTGAAGATACTTCTTTAGGAATCAACCATGTAAAAGGTAGTAAGAGAAGAAGAGGAAAATGGTCTTGGATTACCTGTGTGTGGTTGGACTACCCAAAAGAGAGACAAGTGGTCCTGGGGTGAGGAGTGGAGGTGAGGAATAGGCAAGGAATATGGAGAAGGCAATTCAAGCATCACTGTCTCATGAAAGTCATTATCTCCTCCTGCTTCTTCCTCTCACTCACCTTCCAACCCCGATTCAGTTCCCTCTTCCCCATGCCCCTCAATGCTAGTCCCATAATCTTGTGTGCATACAGTATTTATAAACTTCTTAGGTAAATTTTTTCATTTGTCTTACCCCATAAACTCTAAGCTTCTTTAGGGCACATATATGATTTGTCTCTTCCATATAGAACATAATTCCTAAAAAGCAAGAGCTCCTGTAAATAAATGCTGTAATGAATGTATGAATGTTATATTGAATAATTCTCAAGTTAACAGCAAGTTCTTGTAAGGAAACACCTTATTTATTCCATCATCCCTATTCTCATCCTGTTTTTCTACCATACTTCCCTTGCCAAGATGTCATAGTGATGAGGGTTTTAAGAGTGATAAAAGATGAGAGATATACAGTGTTCCATATAGTAGAAACTTTCCTGAGAGTTTTAAGCCTTAAAACATAATTTATGTTTATATGGTCTAATGGCGCCTTTAAAATAGCCTTGTGTTTTATAGCCTTCCATCTCCTGATCCTAGAGTGAAATAATAATCCTCTGTTTATTGCATGAAAGTCTGGCACATTAAAATCACCGTGAGATCATAAAAGCTGCATTACGAGTCATTTGTCCCCAAAAATCTTTTGGGTCATGCCACATAAATCTCTCATCCCTGAGGGGGAGAATCTATTCCTCTGACATAATTGATAATAGAATATAATTTTAAATTAAAAATAAATAAAGGAAAATATAGAGGCTAATTGAATATGCTTGACTGAGTACAAAGGGTATACCCTGAAAATTATGCAGATTAAAGAATTATAAGGGGAGGGACAGAGCAGTCCCCTTGTTTTCCTCTATTTTAGATTAGTCACCAGGTCATATTGATTCTTGCTACTTGGATTTTGCCACTTTCAATTCCTCTCTTTGTAGCCATCACCCTGGCCCTAGCTCTTATTACTTTATATTTGCATTATTATGTCCTATGATTATAAAAATGGCATTAGGACTAATGGGATTATATATTTCACGTATATGACTTTATTCCATCATTTCTGTCTGATCTAATTCTCTTCCGTCCCTCAGTTCATACTATACACTCTTCAGATTTATCTTGCTGTAACAATACTTGCATTATGTTACATTGCTGTGTATGCATCCTCAGTAGCTCCTCTTCGCCTGCAGGATCAGGCACAGCCCACCTTGCTGAGCCTTAGAGGTCCTGTACTATCTGGCTCTGAATGTTCCATTTACCACAATGCCCCCAAGTAAACCCCGCAGCCTGTTCTCAGCGGGCCATGCCCCTGTCTGCGTGTGCACCTTTGTTGGCCTGCTTGTTGCTCATCCTCCTACAGCCATCTCTAGCCTCCAGGTCCCAACACGAAACTTACCTTCTACCTTTGGCCGTGACCCCTACTGAAGCCCACGGTGTTTTAACACCTCTGCCTTCTCACATGTACCACCACACTTCTAGCAGTGACTTTTAATTAAAGAATCATTTAGAAAGGGACAGAAATGGGTTTTTGATAGATTGTCCTATCCCCTCACCGGCTTGTGAGAGTCTTAACAACAAGTACAGACTCAACGTATTTCTGTGTGTTTCATATTCCCGTGTGTTCCATGGTTCCTGTGAGCACCATATATTGTAAACACGTGGAAACCATTATGGAGTTAATTAATTAAGTAATGCTCCTTTACATATGAGGATCTCAAATATTTATTTTAAAAATTCCATAAAACAGGTAGTCTAATGACAAACTACTGAGCTGGGTCTCCGTGCTAATACTACTTGACATTTACTAAATAAGTGACTCAAAAGGTTAATTAAGTCCTTTTGGTAGAGTTTTCCTAATCTACAGTTTTCCCAATCTACAAAATAGGTATGATAGTATCTGTTCCACCTTTTTTCAAAGGATACCGTAAAATTAACAATCATTATAGGGACCTTCCCTGGTGGTCCAGCAGTTAAACTGCTTCCACTGCAGGGGACATGGGTTCAATCCCTGGTTTGGGAACTAAGATCCCATGTGCAATGTGGTGCAGACAATTTATTTTTTAATTTTTAAAAAAATTTTTAATAAAATTTTAAAAACCCAATCAATTCAAAATGATATTATTCTTTTAAGAAGGAAAATTAAATCTAGTCCTGTTTTCATTTTTCATTCTCTGATCTCATTCCATAAGCCTGTACTAAGTCAGTTATATTTTTGAACTTAAGAAGGTTGAGACTTCTTTTAAACTGAATTGATACGGTTGAACCTGCTGTTCAACATCATAAATATTTTTAACTGTTGCTTGACTTACAGGTTTTCTCATCCTGTTTATAAATTTGGTTATTTAATATTATTTAATAGGCATTAATATCAAATTAAATGAATTCTCATCTAACAAAGAAATTCTTTCCCCAAGTGAGTCTGTGAATTTGAGAGCTACATTCAAGTACTTGCTTCACAACTTCTACATGTATAACTTGCTTGTTCACCAGTAATGAGGGGAATAGCACATGCCTTGCAAAGGTCTTGTGACAGTTAAGCCAGATAACCAATGTCACATGGCTGGCACAGCAGGAGGCTACAGTTAGCTCCTATTCCTTCTTCCTGTGACCCATTCCTGTCCTCCTCAAATTCTTCTCTTGTCCCTCTCAAGGAAACTGTATTTTATAGTTGGTTTTTGCCAGCTTCCAAATGCCCAGTATACAAGAGATCACACTCAGACCTTAGAATGGTACGCTTTCTTCTGTGCGAAGACAGAGAACTTGTAAATAGAAGTTTCTGCAGTTTTCCCCTTTAGGCTATTGTGTGACTAATGCAGTCAATTTTATGGGAAGGAAATCAACAGGTAGATTCACATTATTTCCTCATTTTTCTCATCTGATTTTCTATTAGAAATAAAAAGCAAGCAAAGGCAATTAGAAAACTGTCCAGAAAGGAAGGATGGACTCATTATAACAAGGTACTCTCACTCCTGACTTAAATTTGCCTCAGAAATGAGTGAATGGGCAGGTAGGTGTATGGCATTAATGGAGGTTTTCTTCCTATCATAATCAAAATCTCCCCAGACCCCCTAGGGTTGCTGATACCCAGTGACATTCATTTTCTGACTTTTCTTACACTGTTCCACAGGATGGTTTGTTCTGGTGTCCATAAATACTGTTCAAATGATGAAAACGCACCCGGGTATGTGAGTTTAAAGATTTTGTTAGGGGTGGCAACCTGGCTGAGCCTGGGAGATTTCTTTCAGAGCTAGAAAGATGTTTGCAGTGGAGGAAGCCATGAAAACGCAGGTATCAACAACAGAATGGTGAGTATTCTACACCTAAACTCAAAGCCTTTGTTTACTGTCATTTCCCTGAGGCAAGGGAAATGTCTTGACTTCCACCCCTTGCCCTCCCTTACAGAAAGACATTTCAGTGCTCAAAAATTTTAACTTGGGAGTGCTGAGCAGTGCTTAGTTTCTCAGCCGACTCTTTGTGACCAGTCCATAAGGACTGTAACCTGCCAGTTTCCGCTGTCTTGGGGATTCTCCAGGCCAAGAATACTGGAGTGGATATCCATGCCCTTCTTCAGGGCTTCTTCCCAACCCAGGGACTGAACCCAGGACTCCGGCTTTGCAGGCAGATTCTTTACCAGTTGAGCCACAAGGGAAGCCCAAGAATACTGGAGTGGGTAGCCTATCCCTTCTCCAGCAGATCTTCCTGACCTAGGAATCAAACCTGGGTCTTCTGTATTGCCAGAGGATTTTTAACCAGCTGAGCTACCAGGGAAGCCCTTAACTTATGAGATACATACTTAATTGTTCCTCGACCTATCTCCCTTTGGAGATATAAAGTAAAGGAGATAGTGTAGAATGTATAAAACTGAGCATCAGGGTACAAAGCATTAAAAAGACTCTGGAAATTAAAATCTGTATTCACCAAATGGACCCATGAGTGAAAGAGGGGTTGAACTCCCTCATTTTCTGTTTAGTGAAACAGAATCTCCTTTCTTAGTTGTTTCTTAGGTGTTAGATGAGGTTCCTTCCCAGGCAGCGCTAGTGGTAAAGAACCCGCTCACCCAGTGCAGGCGACATAAGCGATGCGAGTTCAATCCTGGGTTGGGAAGATCCCCTGGAGGAGGTCACAGCAACCCACTCCAGTATTCTTGCCTGGAGAATCCCCATGGATGGAAGATCCTAGAAGGCTTTATGGTCCGTAGGGTCACAAAGAGTCAAACATGACTGAAATGACTTAGCTATGCCCTAAAAGCGGCCTGAGCCAAGGATTCTTGTCCCAAGTTTTAGAGAAAGCTTCTGGGAGAAGCCTAAAGGAAAATAGGGGAAGCAAATAGATGATTTCCATTGACGTCTGGCCTCAGCCTGATCACACAGGAAGAGCTGGAACATGAGACGTTCCACCTTGAGGGCATCTGTACCCCATGTTGATCAGCCACTGACTTCAGGCCACCTGAGGATTGTGGAGGCATTACTCCCCAGGTACTGCTGGACTAGGCCACTCCCATCAGCCAGGGGCGATTCTCCAGAGAAGTGGCAGCTATGTGCCATCCTCGGTCAATATTCCCAGCAGCTGGGGAGGAGAAGGTGCAGGCACCAGTCTAGTAAAGGTGATCTGGGTGGGAAACCAAGAGCATTACTCCACTCACCAAAGCTGATGACACCAGTTATAATAGACCCAAGTTTATATTCCAGGTTTCCTTGATCTTTCTAGGCTGTTGTGCACATACCATAAAGCCTCCTTCAAATAAACACTGTCTGTTCCAGTGGAATTTAGAACCCGGCACCGTGGAACACAGTCTATCAGCCACAGCTCATTGGTTCAGCCTGACAATATGAGGATAATAACATAACAAATAACCATTTAGAGATCAATCCTACTGAACTCCAAGTAACATCAATAAAATTAACAACTCAGTGAGATGTAGTGACCCTTTATCTGTACTTTCTCATTTAATCTTCACAAGGGACTTATTATCCCCTCCTTACAGTCAGGAAACAGAGTTTACATTATTGCCAAAATAGCGGAATAGTAAATTTCTGGGGATGAGAAAATGACAAACAGAATTCGAACCCATGCAGTCTGGCTCCAGAGAGTGTTCTTCTAACTGGCACTATATTGTGGGTGGGGTGGGGGGTGGGGGGCAGGGGTGGAGAAGTGTGGGGTATGTGGCACATTCCTATCTTTTATGGAAAGTAAGTGAAAAATATATTATAAATCAATATGTTTATGGAGTGTCATGCTGTTATTCCTCCTAAAAAATTTCATGCTTGGCTTTTGGAATGCTTTTTGGTTTCTAATTCTAGTAGAATTCAGCTTTATTGTGTGTGTATGTATGTACGTATTGGCTGTGCCTTGGCAGTTTAAAAATGGGACCTAATCACTGGACCACCAGGGAATTCCTCTAGAATCAGTTTTATGAGATTAAGTTTCAATATATTCAAGGCAGATAACGATTTCATGGCCAGTCTAGAAACCCACTGTCCGCCGCAGGTTTTTCTTGCATCTGGCTGCTCCCACTCCAGAAGCGGGTGGCAATCCAACATGAAGGATCGAGATGGCGGCAAACACGAATATAGTAAAGAAGGCAGTCTGAACGGGAGACGTGAGGCAGTAACTCACAAAACTCAAGTCAAAAACTGCTCTCAAGGGTTGTGGCAGGGAGGTCTCTATTGTTCAAACAGCCTGAATAATAACTAAGTCCATGTCACCAGCCACTGTGCCTGCATGGGAGGAGAAGTAGAATAATGAAAGGTAGCATACTGACCACTCACCTACCACATGCTGCCTACCACCAAGCTAATGTATTGATTTTATCTCCTCTACTCTTCACAGCATCTCATGAGGCAGGTACTATTTTTATTCCTTCCTGCAGGTAAGCTAACAGAGAGAGATTGAATATCATGCACAATGTCACAAAGAAATAAAGATGGAGTGGAAGGGTTAAATCTGAACAGTCTGGCTCCAAAATCTGCACATATCCACTCTGTTCTACATCCTCCTAGATGATGCAGATGACAGCATTTTAAACTTCTCTTATTTTATAATCATATCCTTATAAAATGTTTTTATGAGGATATCCTTTTTGGGGGAGGCTTTGGAAACATGCTGCAGCCCTTCATTAGTGGGGAACATCAGGCAGGTTTTTTCTTTATTTCTAGGACAGCCACAATCACATTTTTCTAACAGGAGAATGAGGTTCTGAAGGGTTAGAAAAAAGCTTTATATGGTTCTTTATCATTTAAAAAAAAAAACACTGGAATTGAAAGGATGGAGGCAAAAGTTTTTAAATCTGCCTTAAATTTTTATGGAAAAAGAGGCAAAATTTAATAGTGGTAAATGAAAGAAATGACAGTGGCTACAACCCAGGAAGAGTAGAACAGAAATCAAGATATATTTTTAAGGAATTAAGTGCAGCAGCGTTCTGCCTAAAAAGGTAAAAATTGGCCATCACTTATTGCAAGCACAGACCTAGCTTCTCTCCAAGCAGACTGAAATGTTTGAGCCTGTGTGAGTAAGTCCCAAGAGTGCAAACGTGGAAGTAACTCTACTAGCAATCACTATAGTAACTCCTTTCCCCTCTCCACCTTCCTTTCTTCCCACCTCATGGCCCTTGGCAGAGTAACAGAGTTAAGTCCCATTGGGTCCTCTTACTGCTCTTTCTTCCACCAGACCACCCTTCCCACAGGCTGCCTCATCCTGAGATTCTAGTAAAAAGGGCTTCTCAGAACACCAACCCACCCCATTCTTCAACATCTATGAACTTGAATCCTGATCCTGACACTGGCTTCCAGCTTTACTAGGTGATCTCTGTGTCCATTCACACTATGGGGTACAAATTCCAGTAGGCTTCTGGGAAGTCTTAAAGCCATTCTGTAGGGTCTGGCCTATGTTTAGAGAGAATTGTGTGCTTCCCCCAAGCAGCATGATGACAGCATTTCAACAGAATTCTTGTCTCGACCTTCAAGAAGAGGTTGTGTGGTATAATGGTTTGAGGTTCATATTGACCAATTCCTCTTTCCATGATTAAATTAGAGTTTCCCTGTGGAGAGTTCTAAATGCACTGCTTTTTTTAAAAAAAAAAAACTATTTTGTATTGGAATAGGATTGATTAACAATGTCAGCGAATTTCAGGTATACAGCAGAGTGATTCAGTTATACATATACATGTATCTATTCTTTTTAACCCTCTTTAGGGCTTCATTTATGATTCAATTGGTAAAGAATCTGCCTGCAATGCTGGAGACATGGGTCCCATCTTTGAGTCAGGAAGATCCCCTGGAGAATGGGATTCCAGGAAGAACCCATTCCAGGATTCTTTGCCGGAATATTCCATGGACAGCCTGGCAGGCTGCAGTCCACGGGGTCGCAAGAGTCAGACCTGACAGTGACTAAACCACCGCCACTACTTTTCAAATTGCTTTCCGTGTAGGTGATTACAGAATATTGAACAGAGATCCCTGTCCCATACAGTAGGTCTTTGTTGCTTCTCTATTTATGTATAGAGAACTCTCAATCTATCCCTGTCCCCTACCTTTCTCCCTTGGTAACTGTAAGTTTGTTCTCTAAGCCTCTGAGTCTGCTTCTGATTTGTAAATAAGTTCATTTGTCTTATTTTTTTAGATTCCCCATACAAGTGATAACATGATATTCGTCTTTCTCTAAACTCGGATTTCTAGTCTTTGCTAGCAGATCATGTTACAGATCTTGGTGTACAGGTTGACAAAATTAGGTAAAATAGCCCTTTTTGGAGAAGTGTTTTAATCAGGGCAGGCACAGACAATTCCCAGAGTATTTGGCTTCCTATTTTGAGAGAGTCCAGCTCTGAATCTTGGTTACTGTGTCAGGAGATTTTAGCTTGTAGGCAGTCTTTTGCTTTCGGAGTTACTTGAAATGTGTCATAAAGCTACGGCTCGGGGTCCTACTCTCTGCATTAAAGGACTGTATGAATATTTGTTTTCCTGTAAGGTGATGTTCTACTCTGTTCTCATCAGATTTTCCCAGCTCTTGATACATGACCTCTTTTCGAAACACACTGAAAAAATCACAGATCACTCACAGGAGATGACTTTAGCAAAATTATTTTTCAACTGATGGACTGGTTTGGTTTTTCACCTGTAAGTGTATTACAGACATTAAAGTGTCATTTCCATTTAGCAATTCATCATGATTTGTTGTTAATTTGCTCAGTCATATCCAACTCTTTGCCACCCCATGGACTGCAGCATGCCAGGCTTCCCTGTCCTGTTCCATCTCCCAGAGCTTAGTCATACTAATGTCCATCGACTTAGTAATGCCATCCAACCGCTTCATCCTCTGTCATCCCCTTCTCCTCCTGCCTTCAATCTTTCCCAGCATAAGGGTCTTTTCCAATGAGTCGGCTCTTCGAGTCAGGTGGCCAAGGTATTGGAGCTTCAGTGTCAGTCCTTTCAATAAATATTCAGGGTTGATTTATTTAGGATTGACTGGTTTGATCTCCTTGTAATCCAAGGGACTCTCAAGAGTCTTCTCCAACATTGTAGTTCAAAAGCATCAGTTCTTCGGTGCTCAGCCTTCTTTATGGTCCAGCTCTCACATCCGTACATGATTACTGGATTATCTGGGTGTAATTTAAACAGGGTGGCAGGGCTCTGTTTTCTGATAGGTTCTGAAGTCGGCCCAGTCTATCTGATTGTATTGATAGTACTATGGGGAAATAGTGCCCTCCAGTGGATAACTACATGTTGAAGCAATTATTAGCTAGTCTCATCTAGGGAAAAGATGCTGGCTCTTGTTTTTGTTTAAAAAAAAAAAAAAATCCATAATGACTTTAATGTCCTCTCTGTCAGATGAAGCCTAATCTTTTTTGACAGATACTTTAGAAAAAGGTCTCAGCCGAGTGAGAAAGAGCTGTAACTTGAGCAATAACAAATTGGTGTGAACGTTCTCAAATATGATGTGCTTTCTAAAAATGCTTAGCTTCCAATCATTTTCATTTCTCATTAAATCCACAAGTAATTTTAAAGACAATGTGTCAGATGGAATTATTATTGCCTACTATGTCTTATAATATATGAATTCTTATATTTAGGAGCCATTTCCCTCCCCTAAATCAGAGGTTTGAATACAAGCCTCAATATTCCTTCCCTTTTCCAGCCTTTTCACCCTGCCTGCCTCACTCCTCATTTTCCCCCCCTTTTTCCTCTGGATTCTGATTTCCCCACTTGGTGGTGTCTATAGTACAATGCCTGATACATACTACATATTCCTTAAATATTTGTTAAGTCTCAATATGAAAAGGGCTTTCCTGGTGGCTCAGCTAGTAAAGAACCCGTCTGCCAATACAGGAGACGCAAGAGACTCAGGTTCAGTCCTTGGGTCGGGAAGATCTCCTGGAGAAGGGAATGACTACCCTCTCCAGTATTCTTGCCTGGAAAACTCCATGGACTGAGGAGCCTAGCGGACTACAGTCCACAGGGTCGCAAAGAGTTGGACACAACTGAGCATGCATGCACAATGTGGAAAAAGAAACAAGTTCTTGAAATTAGGTTTATTCTATAGAAAGAAATACATCAAAAAAAATTAATAACAGATGATCCCCATCATCGCTGCATTGCCTCCAGACAGAAGTCCTCTGTGATTTCTGGCCTCATGAACCAGCACAAGGGGCTGAGAGGCGCATCTTGTCTGTCCTGGATCTCACGCTGCATCACAGGGAACTAACAGATGCTTATAAAAACCCTCATTCTCCTGCTCTGAGTATGGTTTCCTGACTCATTCATTTTACTATTGCTATATTTTATTTGCTGTTGAATTTTGGTCCCTAAGTTAGCATCTTGTTACTAAATATTCAAAATAATACTCTTCTCCTGATAGAATCTTTAGTCTATCTACAGATTCTAAAAGACAAATTGGAATTTTAAACCCACTTAAAGCAATAATGTGAGTAGAGACGATTAAGTGCTAAAGGACCTATGAGTGAATACATTAAAAGTACAGCAAAGACCTGCTATATAGCCAAGGAATAGTCCTCAAGCATGTATCCTTGGCCACATTAGACTCTGACAGACACTCAACACTGCATCCTTTTTCCAGTCTGTCCTTTTTTCAATCATTCTCTTTCTCGTTGCTCAGGGCACCTTTTATAGATCTGTACTGTCCTCCTTAAATTCCCTTCCTTCTTCCCCCACTCTATCCATAGAAAAAAATAAAGTCCTCTGGGAATAAAATATCTTTAAAACACACCACACACACACAGAGGCAAACCTCAAATCTCTTAAGAGTTCATTCATCTGTTTCCTTACTTCCTAGTTTCACACACACAGTAGGTGTTCTTTAAATATCGGTTACATGATCCAATGTTAGCATTATTCATGTTTCAGCCGTAAAATGTCTCTATAGATTTAGAAAGCCCAAACACAGAGGAAGCTTCTCACTTGCCATTTCATTCTTAGGTGCTTACTTTCTCCAACCACTTATGGTGACCAATGAGCTTTTTCAATTTTTTTTTTTTTCAGGCCTATCTGCTCCTGTTTAATAAGAGTCTTGCAAAATTAAAGAGATTCTATCCCAAACCTGTTATTGTCACACAAATATGCATTAAAACACTTGAACAAGAAACATCATGCAGTTGAATGAGTCCACATTTGTGAAGTAATGGTTTAGAAATCTATGAGGTCTCAGATCATGAGATTGAAAGTTTTTCCAGGAGAGGCAAGATTTCTTCATCTTTGAATATTCTGTAGAGCTTGGATGGGTGACTATCCTTATCCTTGTCTTTACTTTCTTATTACACATTTTAAAATGTCAACCTTCTTTTTTAAAAATAATCATAAACATTTTGCAGAAGGAAGATACTTTCAGCCAACTTCTTGTTCCAGGTGACCCTTATGATCTCAACCATGGTGATAATGGCTTGATTTGTCATCACTGTTTTGTAGAAGACAGTTTATTTCTTGAACCAGCCTTTAACGTGTATTATCTTTAAAATGTTTTATTCCCCACTCCATCCTCATAATTCATGGAGGGTTAAATATATCATGGGCAGAAACTAATAGGAAAAAGCTCTTATTTTAGCCAAAATTTGTGCAAGAGAAGGACTTAGGTACTGGAGCAGTTCAGAGTAAATTTCCTTCCAGTTGAATGGGTGAGAATTCAAGAATGCAAGTGATAAAGCCTTATGCATATGTAAGGTATGCGGGCAGATTTTATGTATTTTGTGATTTGGGCAGATTGAGTCCAAGAGCTTGGTTGGTAAGTATTCTGGAAGAATGCACACAGAGATATTAGAGTGATTGGTTCCTTCATCAAATGTGAAATCCTTGAGAGCCATGCTCTCAGCAAATGTGTGAGTAATGCCCCCAAATTCCTAATTTGTTTTAAAAATCCTTCCGTATATGACCTGTAGGGGGAGCACTGAAACAACAGTATACTTAGAAAGTGAAAATGTACTCTTCCATGTATGACAGAAATTCCCAAGCAATATTCTGATGCTATGCCAGTAAGATTAAGGTGGGGAGGTTGTCTCATGAAATCTTGAATATGGTGTCAATAAGAGTCATTCCAAAATACGTTTATTATGGGTTATCCTGCCCTGAGGTGGGAGCATATGCACAAAGCAAAATGGCATTAGAATGTCAGGAGCCTAAAAATATTAATAAGTAAAATAATAAAACATGGCTTAAATGTGATTATATGACCCCACACATTATCATCCTTCAAAATACTACACTGTGTCATTTAGTGAACGAAACTGTAGGCTCTTTGGGATAAGGATGATGTCTTACACCATTAATACTTGTATTGCTTATCAAGGTACCTGGGGCACATTAGACCTTAATAAGTGCTGACTCCCCCCTCTCAGGTGATGCAGTTGGTAAAAATCTCCCTGCCAGTGTGGGAGATGTAGGAGATGTGGGTTCGATCCCTGGTTGGGGAAGATCACCTGGAGAAGGAAATGGCAACCCACTCCAGTATTCTTGCCTGGGAAATTCCATGGATGGGGAGCCTTGCAGGCTACAGTCCATGTGGTTGCAGAATCAGACACGATTAAGCACACACGCACTGCACTGCACTGTACCCCCTCTCATTTCCACTCGCTGCTGGTGGCAGTAGTCATGTGGTTGGCATGGTGATAGTCTGGAAGTAGGTGGTGATAATAGTAGAACCAGGGCATTCTTGAAAAGTCAAAAATACCGCATTTGAGAGTTGAGAGAAACCTCAGAGCAGTGGTTCCCAAACATAATTCTACATCATATTCCCCTAAGGGCTTGCCAGGGGGCACTAGTGGTAAAAACCTGCCTCTCGATGCAGAGGACATAGAGACATGGGTCGGGAAGATCCCCTGGAGGAGGGTATGGCAAAGCACTCTAGTATTCTTGCCTGGAGAATTCCGTGGACAGAGGAGCCTTGCAGGATACAGCCCCTAAGATCCCCTGGAAAAGCCAATGGCAACCCACTCCAGTATTCTTGCCTGGAGAATCCCATGGACAAAGGAGCTGGCAGGCTACAGTCCATGGGGTCACAAAGAGTCAGACACGACCGAAGCGACTGAGCAAGCAGCATGCACACAGAGCTGTTTATAATGAATATAAATCCAAAAATAGCTCCTAGAAAAGCTGTTGCTGACTCTCAGATACATTTTTTCGTTGGCCACTTGGAAGCCTGATTTTAGTAAAAAAAAAAAAAAAAAAGGCGATAATTTCTCTTAAAAGTTCCTTTGTGAAGTTTTCTTTTATACTTCATGATTAATTTTAATATGCTATGTATCATTTATGCTTAGAAGTTAAATATTCTGATTTTTTATCCTTATAACCCATTCTAAAGTTGACATTTTATCTTGTCATTGTAATTAAAGTCTTTAATCACCTTTTCTCAAAAGTAATTCAGTTTTTTAATGTTCAACAAAAACTCCTTTCCAGGAGGACTTTTGTATCAATAAATGAGTGTTTTAATCTTCTGAGAAAGGAAAAATTAGGACTGGGACCCAGAACTCAGTATCATCTATCATGAGGCCCTTACAAGTTTATGAGACAATTTCAAGATTTCTTCTTTACTATATTGCCATCTGAAGCCTTTTATACGATCAAATATACAACAATAAACATGTGGCATCTTTAGCACTAGGTAGGAATTTTAATATATATATTATTTTTACCAAAAACCCACCCCACCCCACCAACTCTTCCCCATCATCTTCCCTATATGTACCAAAATTTTGGAAAAAAAAAATTTTTTGAAAAGAGGACATGAAATTAAGTAAGAAAGAACCTTATTTTTGAAATGCAAGCTATCCCATGATGACAAGAGTAATAACAGTTAACATTATATTGAGTGTTTACTACATTCCAGGCAGTGTTGCAAATGCTTTACGTGTATAGCTCAAATACAAAACAGTCCTGCAGTTATCAGCCCTGTTTAACAAGAGGAACACGGCCCCAGGAAGTTTTGTCACTTGCTCAAGCTGGTCGTGGGAACCATAAAAAGAATATAGGTGATCTGGCTTGAGACTCCAAGCTGTCAACCGTTGCACATACATTTCTAGGGCATTAAATTTCTACCCAGATTTGAAGCCTGATTTTTGTGTTATAGTGTCTTACTCACAATAGATGCAACAAATAGATATTTGTTGCCTCAAATTGGATTTCTGATGAAATGTTCCTGAATTCAATCGACCAAAATACAAGCAGAAAGATAGAGTAGACTTTTTTTAAAAGAAGTAGAAGGATGAGGAGGAGGAGAGGGAAGGGAGGAGGGGCAGTGGGCTGGGGAAGGAGGGGAAGTAAGAGGAGGAGGACGGGTGGGGGCATCATTCCTTACTGGGCTTCAGGGTGGGTCCCCTGGACAATGTCTAAAAGTTATATTGAAAATATCACCTGTCTTCATGATCAGTCTCTGATATGAGTCTACACAAGAAGCAATACTATTTAACTATGATTTTCTTATGTAGGCTTAGAAGGTCCTGCAAGACCCTCCCTTAGCAAAGAGAGATAAATTCATTAGTTTGCCTTCAACCAGGGTTTTGTTGGAGTCCTGGATGGTGAATCCGTTCATCCTAGAACTTAACAGATAGTCCAGAAATAAAGTCATCATTTGGCTCATTTGGCTCAGAGTCAGATGTTTAACCCTTAAATACTTAAAGTTTCAGGACAGATGGTAAGGGAAACAGTAAATAAATTAAGTATTGCTATGACATTAGTCTAAAAAAAGTCACTTTGTTCTGAATGTTTTCCATTCTTTCCCACCATTTTCTCTATTCTATTAAAATAGTTTGTACCACAAGGACAATTGTCAGTTTATATAAACTCACCCGACTTTGCTGTTGGCACTTTTTTTTTTTTTTGACCAGTATTCAGTTCCCAAATCAAGAACTGGGGAATCTGAAAATATTTAGTGACAGAAGCATAAAAACGTATTACATTGAAATGATGTAGATTTCCTGACTAAAATATAGAGCTTTTCCTAGGTTTAGTGGATAATTTTACTCCATTGTGCTTTATTTATTCTTAGCATAACTTGAGGGGATTGTTTTCAGCATAAGTCAGGATAATTGTTCAAAACTGAGCTATGGGCCAACCCAAGGGCATTCTCCTGGGAGCAGTTAAGCTAAAACATACAAAAGATCTCTCCTCTTATCAAAATTATCTCTCCTTAAAGATAAATGAGGAAAGGTTTGACATGAGATAAAGATAAAAGCAAAATAAATCAGTGACTAAATGTCTTATGTGATCTTAGGACATAGTTAGATGGCAAATACATTATGTCTCCCAGTCTCTTTATGCTGACTTTATAATAGGATAATATATAAGATGCCTTTTGAACACAGTTGACACCCTTCCTTTCTCAGAAAGCTAGTATTGACCATGAGGCTGTGCAAACCATTGGTAGATATGAGAAATCAGTGTTTATCCAACTCATTAATTTTTTTTTTCAATTTTTAATATACTTTACAAATAATATGTTGTTACTGCCGAAATGTTGAAAGCATATTTCAGCCAAAACAAAAGCGCAAAAGTTACTTCATGGTCAGTTCCACCACCAGAGGGAACCACCATTAACACTTTTTGTATATCCCTCTAGACTTGCATGCACACACACACACGCCTTCATACACACCAGACCTCTCGTAATCGCTGGTAACTGTGACAGCAGGGATTGCATCAGGAATAAGAGCAAGCATCCACCGTAGTTATAACAGTGGCAGCAACAGTGTTAGCTCCAAAGGGGAGCTAGCAATATCGGTCACAAAAGAATCCATAACCACAGTCGTTGTAACTGCAGAGAAAGCTGTGATGATTGTAGCAGCTGTCTTGGCAACAGAAGTGTCAGCAGCAGCAGCATCATAGCAGTAATAATATTAATAATACAGTTAAGAGTTACACAGCACTTACCATGTACTGAGCACCCTTCTAGGTGTTTCACAGAGACTGTCTCAATTAATTTCCACAACAACCTGATGAAGTAAATGTATTAGTCGTATCCCCATTTTACAGATGAGAAACCTGATGTACGTTCCAGTTAGTAACTTGGCCAAGTTCACACAGTCTTCATTTGATCTTAGCCAGAAGGCCGAGAAACGATCAAGATCACCCAGTCTTAAGGAACCTGAATTTGATCCACAACCCGTCTGACTCTGTGACCCACTTTAACCAGGAAGCGGGTAGTAATAATATGAATTCTAAGATAT
The DNA here is from genome assembly GCF_023699985.2 of Odocoileus virginianus. Lineage (NCBI taxonomy): Eukaryota > Metazoa > Chordata > Mammalia > Artiodactyla > Cervidae > Odocoileus > Odocoileus virginianus. Next base: position 39,341,864 of record NC_069697.1, read on the forward strand.
AGTATGAGAAGTATTCTACAATTTACCTATATAATGAATGGATGAATTTTGAGAATGATCCTGAAATTGGACAAACTGAAGAGGAAGATACGAACTAACTTTCCCAAAAACATCTCTTTCAACTGAAATGATAATTTCTTACAATTTTCAAGTAAAGTGTCTTTCAAAGATAATATATTTTGCAAACATTTCTGCTCCCTTTTTCATTAGCCCTCAACAATCTGTGCCTGTCCTTTTGGGTGCTTGTCTAACATTTTAGAGTCTCTGACTGCAATTTCTTAAAAATAGAAAGCAAATGAACCATACTGCCAAATTTGTCATATCCTCAGTTTATAGATGAGTCTCCATGTATTTAGATATATGGAGTATTTATGTTTAATAAGTATTTGTGAGTGAATGAATAAAACAATAAAGAAATAAAATTTTAGAATCCACACTAAAGGCAAATAGAAACTTATTGGACCAAACACATACAACTGCAGTAAGAATGCTATTTAATGCTGATGGCAACAGCAGCCAAGGGAATAAGAAAAACTTACTCACAACAGAAAAGGTGAATGACGTTGATGCTTTGGTTCTGTATTGACTCTATTTCACCTTCCGTAATTCCAGATTTTGAACATTTAAGTTACAAATAGTATTAATATTTAATCTGCCTGTACACTGGACTGTCTTTATAGAAAAGATTTCCTCTGCTCCCTGAAAGCTATAAGTATAATTCAAGATAGAGTAAAAACTGAAACAAAAATTGACTTTGGTGCATTAGTAAAATAGTGTCTTTTGTTTGATGCGAAATATTTAATCTTGGACAAAATATATGGCCCCTAACATAAGTTTTAACTTTTGTGGCTTTTTAATAATTTCAGGCTGCCAGAAAGGGCAAAATTGGAAGTCATTGTACTTTAAATATAAAGTGACTTAAAAGAAAAAAAAAAAAAATCCCCTCAAAAGTCATCTTAGGACTTTTCTGCTCAGAGTTTCAGGCTGAAGTTTCAGTGGTATGACTTGATTTAATTTCCAAGGCTCTTATCTGTAGTTTATTCTTGTTACTTCAGTTGCTACTGGTTTTTAACTTTGTACACAGGAAACCAGTGCCAATCAATTTTGTTCCCAAGGTGACAGGAAACCCTGGTTGGTCAGATGTTGATTGTGCTTGCTGTTCATGCTCCACCCATCATATTTTCTTCCCTTTTGGCTGAACTTAAGACAAATTAATCAGCAGTCAACATCTGGCAGACAGTTTTGGTGTCTTCTCAGTGATTTGTTGATCTGCATGGTTAAAAAGTAAAAATTCAGTGCATAAAACTTGCAGACTCCAAAAATAAATACTGCCAAGAATCCCTTGTATAGAAGGTCTATCTTTTGGCTTTTTCATTGAAAATGTGAATTTTCTCGAATAATGAAACATCTGCTGAATAAATATATCACCTTTTTGGTGATGGTCAGCTGCTTACCTCACCCTATTGTAAATTCCAGAGATGAAATGTGGAACAGGGAACAAGGAAGGGCTTGGAGAATGTTAAGCTTTTTAGCAGGTCTCCGCTGTTGATGATTAGCTTTAGTCACTTGCATCTTTTCTCCATAGTAAGTCCTGTTCCACATAAACATACCCCTTATCACTAAGTACACTGAAAGTAAATGTTGGTACCCAGAACATGACAAATAACAGAACTCACAATTAGAAGCTAGGTGTAAAATCAAGCCTAATGACCTTCCCATCACTCAAAGCCAGTCTTTGCAACTTTTTCTTTCAAACTCACAGTTTATGATTCTATAAAAATTGTCAACTGTCTACTTGCTTTGCAAACTGTTTTTTTAGAAATCATTAGAGATGGTGATACTAAAATGGATGTCAAAAAAAATAAAATAAAATGGATGTCAGATGTTATCATGTCTAGTGATAGTAAAGGTTTCTCATGAGAAATATACAAGAAATCCTTTTTTTTTTTTTTTTCCTGTGCAGGAAAATGAAGGAAGGTAAAATGCAGGAAGGTGAGATTAAGATAAACCTAAAAAGGGCAGGTATGTTGGACCGGATAGGCTTTTCCTGTTCCTAAAATGTCTTATGTTCTTACACAGGAAAAGCATTCTTATCCACCCGAGGCATTTGCAAGTCCTAGGCACAAGACCTAAAAGTACCCCGGCTTGTGATGGTAAGAAAGCAGGAAAGAAGTGGGTGGGAGAGGAAGTGTCCGTGGTAAGTCCATAACCAGAACAAGGTTCCCAAAATGTAGAGATACACCCACATCTCCTTTGAGAACAAATTCTGCTAGTTTGTTCTTTCCTAATACTTCCATACCAAAAATTGGATACCTTTAAAATTGAGGTTGATTCAGGCAGTTGAGTCACCACAGAACTGGTAAGCCTGCCCATTGCGAGTTCACTCCCCTTCCTAACCCTGCCACTTCAATGTCTTCCCACTCCCTTCCCCAAAATTACTTTCCAGATCCATTAGCAGGAGGAGTTTTGATCCACTTGTTTTACTTTTTCATTAAAATATCTTCCTTAGAGAAGGTAGGTCTATGAAATAAAGTTGAAGGGCTAGAAATATTTTGCAGTATTTTGAATGCTAACCATTTTGCAGAGCCATAAGCCTGGTTTTTTCTACCAATAACCAAGTAGAAGGAAAACTCAAGAAATTAATTATTTTTAAGCACTGGCCAAGGTCCTGTAAGAATGCTGGTTTTTGTTGTTGTTTATTTGGTAAGTCATGTCGACTCTTTGTGACCCCATGGACTGTAGTCTGCCAGGCTCCTCTGTCCTTGGGATTTTCCAGGCGAAAATACTGGAGTGGGTTGCCATTTCCTTCTCTAGGGGATCAAACCCAGGTGTCCTGCATTGGCAGGTGGATTTTTTCTTTTTTTACCACTGAGCCACCAGGAAGCCCTAGCTGGTAGTGACCCCTAATAGAATCCTGTGGCAAACCTAAAATGCATTTGAACAGCCTTTGCAATTCTCTCCCCTCCCCCTCATATTGGTTCCCTTTTGATTTGCATGACAGTCTAGTTGAACAGGAGCAATATGCTGTGTACCTGGTCTTCTTTGCATCTGCATTTCCATCAGCAGTGGAAAGGAGTGTGCCCACGGGTGGGGGGTGGCTGCCCACAATAGCGTCAGGTGCCCCTCCTCAGATGCTAGATCAGGATAGAGGAGTGTCTATTCCTGGGCAGCAGTATCACCGTGTACAATGCCAGCTGATCTTTGACCATAATAGAAAATGTTCCCTTGGCTCTTCAGCATCATTTCTAACCTAATAAGCTGGGAGCTTTAGGACATTTGGCGTAGCGTGCATAAGTAACAGCTTTTGTAGGGCATCCAAACAACAGAGATAGTGATGGGTAAATATCTGCAAATGCATTTCTTTTGGGAACTTATGGCAAGTGTGTTTTTCTGGATGATCCTGTTTACATAACACATTTCGTTAAGTAACGAAATCTCTCTTGGCTTGCTTAGAATAGAAGTCCTATTGTGGAGTGGCTATCTGTATAGGTAAACCCTATCTAGTGAAGAACACTACCTGAGCTTTCATCTGAACCAAGATAGAAAAAGTTGTGGCAAAGGTAAGGGGGTGGGGGAAGTAAGATCACTTATTGGGCACATTTATATATAGGATAACATTTCATGGTCTAATGTTAATATCAATTAAAAAAATGTCCCAGAAACTAGAAAAGCCTGAATATGGCTCTGTCAATACCTCAGATTTGTTGAGCAGCTGCTACGTACTATGTATGTACAGGATGCCTCTCAACCATGTAATATCATTTCCTTCTCATGACTGTCTTGGAGAGGGGGGCTTATGGTCTCACCTTTAACTGAGACGTGTGCGTGTGCAGGCTGTCACTTCAGTCATGTCCGACTCTTTGTGACCCTATGGGCTGTAGCCCTCCCTCCAGGTTCCTCTATCCATGGGATTCTCCAGACAAGAATACTGGAGTGGGTTGCCATGCTCTCCTCCAGAGGATCTTCCTGGCCTAGGGATCAAACCTGCATCTCTTGCATCTCCTGCATTGGCATGCGGGTTCTTTACCATACGTGGCACTTAGAAAGTCCTATGATGCAGACACGTAATAAATGTCATAGAGTCCACAGGCTCCAGAAACGGGACTGAGTCCAAGGTCTGGGCACCATCACCAAAGCTCATGCTCTTTTTTATCACCTACCTCCCCTGATGCTCCAGGTATCCCATAATTCTTCTGTTTTTGTCTTTTCTGTATTCATGGTTGGACTGTATTCAGTTTTGTCAGTAGAGACTGAATCATTTATTCCGCCCAGCCCTCGTAAGCCCATCTCACTTGGAGAAGAGCCGGTAGTGCCTCTTTCCACCCCTAGGTGGCAGCTGTGTGCCACCAACAGACAGAAAAACATTCTGGGTCAATAGCAGGTTGACCTGCTCTTGCTTTTGTTCAAAGGACATTTAAGCAGATCATTTCTCTCTCTTCAAAAATCCTGCTTGAGGAATATGTAGCATTTTTTATGCTTTTATTTTATTTTATTAAAGTATAATTAGTTTACAATATATGTTGCCATTTTAAGATTTAAAGTCAAATTAAATAGACAAGGAGAGGACCAGATCCTCTCTTTAGGATCATTCGATCCTAAAGCTCATGGAGTCTCAGCAGTCTTCCTTCTCAGAGGTACCTTATCACCGACTGTAGAAGGCAGTCCCTGAACTTGTTCAGACAGCAGATGCACTCAATAGGGTTGCCCAGATGCAGTGTCCATGACCTTTAAAAGATTCTGGTTTGGAATTAACTGGAAGGGATTTTATTTCTTCTTTGTTAGCAATGATGAAGATGCTTGTTGTATGGAAGCAATAGAACGTGGGTGCCTGTGCCTTTGAATTTTCAATTTTAAAAAAGAAAGGATGTGTTGCTCTCTCACTCGACGCATCCAACAAAACAGTAGTGTGATTAAATCTGGGAGATCTTCATGATTCATTAGGATTTGCATTTAGAAGGGATTTCTGTGATAAAAGCACAATTTCACTGTAGAAATGATCTGCAGGAAAAGATGGGGGTGGGGAGCCCTGAGAAGTCTGCATTTGTGAACACTGGATTCCCGTAATGCAACAGTCCTTATCGAGGGCAGCCCAGGAGTGAATTGGCAGTACATTAGAAAGCATGATTATAAGAGGGAAAGCTGAAATGGCCTTCATGTCAGCTGTTTTCCTCCACAGGATACTGGGTGATTCCTGTCCTAACCAGATACTGATTACTTAAAGCTTAGCCCAAGAGTTCTTGTCACAAATGATTTCCGTAGTGTATTTTGACTTGCTGAGGTCTGAAGAACTTTTGGAATTTGTTAGGTGTGGACCTGAACTCCAGGAACAGATTGTCTTAAGTGCCTCATTTTTATCTCATGACTGGTTTTCTGTCCTCATTTGACATGGAGAATTATTGGTGGAAAATGCTTGCATTGATAATTCAGAGAAATTGTGGTTACAAAAAAAGTTCAAAGGACTTCACATTTTTTAACAATATATCAAACAAATGCAAACTGCTTATAAATGTTTTAATCTACAAAATTATATATTCTTCTATTTCCCCATTATAATTGCATTTCTTACAATTCATAAATATTTCACTTCATCTATCATATTGAAATTCAAACTCAAAATATTTAAATTGCTGAAGACTATTTTTAGAGTGAATAAATTTTCTTTTCATAAAATACAAAGAATTAATGTGCCATCCAACTTTTCAAAATATTCTACCAAATATTCAACCCAAAATGGTAAAATACACAAAGGGTGTATATTTGTATATAAAGCAGCAGACCATTTCTCTTTTTTTATATAACTCTTTCTTAGCAATATAACTACCAGTGTTAAGGGCTTATAGTACTTTATAGTTCCAAATGTCCAACATTCAAGAATTCCAAATACTACAAGTAATATAAATTAGTGTAACAATAACAGATTTTCTAGAACTCATTCTATTCTGAGTCAAATAATTTGAAAGACCTTTCAAGTACTTGTAGCTGTGTGGGATTTTTAAAAAAGAAGATTTTATTTTTCATTTCTTAGCATGGATCCCTATTCATATTAGAAATCAAGAAGCATTATTACAGGTAAATCAAGTTTTATATTATTTTTTTTGTTGTTATCGGAAAAGAATTTTTTTTTGCTTTTATTTTTTTTCCATTTATTTTTATTAGTTGGAGGCTAATTACTTTACATCATTGCAGTGGTTTTTGTCATACATTGACATGAATCAGCCATGGATTTACATGTATTCCCCATCCCGGTCCCCCCTCCCACCTCCCTCTCCACCCGATCCCTCTGGGTCTTCCCAGTGCACCAGCCCCGAGCACTTGTCTCTTGCATCCAACCTGGGCTGGTGATCTGTTTCACCCTAGATAATATACATGTTTCGATGCTGTTCTCTTGAAACATCACACCCTCGCCTTCTCCCAGAGTCCGAAAGTCTGTTCTATACATCTGAGTCTCTTTTTCTGTTTTGCATATAGGGTTCTCGTTACCATCTTTCTAAAGTCCATATATATGTGTTAGTATGCTGTAATGGTCTTTATCTTTCTGGCTTACTTCACCCTGTATAATGGGCTCCAGTTTCATCCATCTCATTGGAACTGATTCAAATGAATTATTTTTAATGGCTGAGTAATATTTCATGGTATATATGTACCACAGCTTCCTCATCCATTCGTCTGCTGATGGGCATCTGGGTTGCTTCCATGTCCTGGCTATTATAAACAGTGCTGCGATGAACATTGGGGTGCACGTGTCTCTTTCAGATCTGGTTTCCTTGGTGTGTATGCCCAGAAGTGGGATTGCTGGGTCATATGGCAGTTCTATCTCCAGCTTTTTAAGAAATCTCCACACTGTTTTCCATAGTGGCTGTACTAATTTGCATTCCCACCAACAGTGTAAGAGGGTTCCCTTTTCTCCACACCCTCTCCAGCATTTATTGCTTGTAGACTTTTGGATAGCAGCCATCCTGACTGGCGTATAATGGTACCTCATTGTGGTTTTGATTTGCATTTCTCTGATAATGAGTGATGTTGAGCATCTTTTCATGTGTTTGTTAGCCATCTGTATGTCTTCCTTGGAGAAATGTCTGTTGAGTTCTTTGGCCCATTTTTTGATTGGGTCATTTATTTTTCTGGAGTTGAGCTGGAGGAGTTGCTTGTATATTTTTGAGATTAATCCTTTGTCTGTTGCTTCATTTGCTATTATTTTCTCCCAATCTGAGGGCTGTCTTTTCACCTTGCTTATAGTTTTCTTTGTTGTGCAAACGCTTTTAAGTTTCATTAGGTCCCATTTGTTTATTTTTGCTTTTATTTCTAAAATTCTGGGATGTGGGTCATAAAGGATCCTGCTGTGATTTATGTCGGAGAGTGTTTTGCCTATGTTCTCCTCTAGGAGTTTTATAGTTTCTGGTCTTATATTTAGATCTTTAATCCATTTTGAGTTTATTTTTGTGTATGGTGTTAGAAAGTGTTCTAGTTTCATTCTTTTACAGGTGGTTGACCAGTTTTCCCAGCACCACTTGTTAAAGAGGTTATCTTTTTTCCATTGTATATCCTTGCCTCCTTTGTCGAAGATAAGGTGACCATAGGTTCGTGGATTTATCTCTGGGCTTTCTATTCTGTTCCATTGATCTCTATTTCTGTCTTTGTGCCAGTACCATACTGTCTTGATGACTGTGGCTTTGTAGTACAGTCTGAAGTCAGGCAGATTGATTCCTCCAGTTCCATTCTTCTTTCTCAGGATTACTTTGGCTATTCGCGGTTTTTTGTATTTCCATACAAATTGTGAAATTATTTGTTCTAGTTCTGTGAAAAGTACCGTTGGTAGTTTGATAGGGATTGCATTGAATCTATAGATTGCTTTGGGTAGTATAGCCATTTTGACAATATTGATTCTTCCAATCCATGAACACGGTATATTTCTCCATCTGTTTGTGTCCTCTTTGATTTCTTTCATCAGTGTTTTATAGTTTTATATGTATAGGTCTTTTATTTCTTTAGGTAGATATACTCCTAAGTATTTTATTCTTTTTGTTGCAATGGTGAATGGTATTGTTTCCTTAATTCCTCTTTCTGTTTCCTCATTGTTAGTGTATAGGAATGCAAGAGATTTCTGTGTGTTAATTTTATATCCTGCAACTTTACTGTATTCTTTGATTAGCTCTAGTAATTTTCTGGTAGAGTCTTTAGGGTTTTCTATGTAGAGGATCATGTCATCTGCAAACAGAGAGAGTTTCACTTCTTCTTTTCCTATCTGGATTCCTTTTACTTCTTTTTCTGCCCTGATTGCTGTGGCCAACACTTCCAAAACTATGTTGAATAGTAGTGGTGAGAGTGGGCACCCTTGTCTTGTTCCTGATTTCAGGGGAAATGCTTTCAATTTTTCACCATTGAGGGTGATGCTTGCTGTGGGTTTGTCATATATAGCTTTTATTATGTTGAGGTATGTTCCTTCTATTCCTGCTTTCTGGAGAGTTTTAATCATAAATGGATGTTGAATGTTGTCAAAGGCTTTTTCTGCATCTATTGAGATAATCATATGGTTTTTATCTTTCAATTTGTTAATGTGGTGTATTACATTGATTGAATTGTGGATATTAAAGGATCCTTGCATTCCTGGGATAAAGCCCACTCGGTCATGGTGTATGATTTTTTTAATATGTTGTTGGATTCTGTTTGCTAGAATTTTGTTAAGGATTTTTGCATCTATGTTCATCAGTGATATTGGCCTGTAGTTTTCTTTTTTTGTGGCATCTTTGTCTGGTTTTGGAATTAGGGTGATGGTGGCCTCATAGAATGAGTTTGGAAGTTTACCTTCTTCTGCAATTTTCTGGAAGAGTTTGAGTAAGATAGGTGTTAGCTCTTCTCTAAATTTTTGGTAGAATTCAGCTGTGAAGCCATCTGGTCCTGGGCTTTTGTTTGCTGGAAGATTTCTGATTACAGTTTCGATTTCCTTGCTTGTGATGGGTCTGTTAAGATCTTCTATTTCTTCCTGGTTCAGTTTTGGAGAGTTATACTTCTCTAAGAACTTGTCCATTTCTTCCAAGTTGTCCATTTTATTGGCATAGAGCTGCTGGTAGTAGTCTCTTATGATCCTTTGTATTTCAGTGTTGTCTGTTGTGATCTCTCCATTTTCATTTCTAATTTTGTTAATTTGGTTCTTCTCCCTTTGTTTCTTAATGAGTCTTGCTAATGGTTTGTCAATTTTGTTTATTTTTTCAAAAAACCAGCTTTTAGCTTTGTTGATTTTTGCTATGGTCTCTTTAGTTTCTTTTGCATTTATTTCTGCCCTAATTTTTAAGATTTCTTTCCTTCTACTAGCCCTGGGGTTCTTCATTTCTTCCTTCTCTAGTTGCTTTAGGTGTAGAGTTAGGTTATTTATTTGACTTTTTTCTTGTTTCTTGAGGAGGCCTGTAATGCTATGAATCTTCCCCTTAGCACTGCTTTTACAGTGTCCCATAGGTTTGGGGTTGTTGTGTTTTCATTTTCATTCATTTCTATGCATATTTTGATTTCTTTTTTGATTTCTTCTATGATTTGTTGGTTATTCAGAAGCATGTTGTTTAGCCTCCATATGTTTGAATTTTTAATAATTTTTTCCTGTAATTGAGATCTAATCTTACTGCACTGTAGTCAGAAAAGATGACTGGAATGATTTCAGTTTTTTTGAATTTACCAAGACTAGATTTATGGCCCAGGATGTGATCTATTCTGGAGAAGGTTCCATGTGCACTTGAGAAAAAGGTGAAGTTGATAGTTTTGGGATGAAACGTCCTATAGATGTCAATTAGGTCTAGCTGGTCCATTGTGTCCTTTAAAGTTTGTGTTTCCTTGTTCATTTTCTGTTTAGTTGATCTATCCATAGTTGTGAGTGGGGTATTAAAGTCTCCTACTATTATTGTGTTACTATTAATTTCCTCTTTCATACTCATTAGCGTTTGCCTTACATATTGTGGTGCTGCTATGTTGGGTGCGTATATATTTATAATTGTTGTATCTTCTTCTTGGATTGATCCTTTGATCATTATGTAGTGTCCATCTTTGTCTCTTTTCATACCCTTTATTTGAAAGTCTATTTTATCTGATATGAGTATTGCGACTCCTGCTTTCTTTTGGTCTCCATTTGCGTGGAATATTTTTTTCCAGCCCTTCACTTTTAGTCTGTATGTGTCCCTTGTTTTGAGGTGGGTCTCTTGTAAACAGCATATATAGGGGTCTTGCTTTTGTATCCATTCAGCCAGCCTTTGTCTTTTGGTTGGGGCATTCAACCCATTTACATTTAAGGTAATTATTGATAGGTATGGTCCCGTTGCCATTTATTTTGTTGTTTGGGATTCACGTTTATACCACCTTTCTGTGTTTCCTGTCTAGAGAAGATCCTTTAGTATTTGTTGAAGAGCTGGTTTGGTGGTGCTGAATTCTCTCAGCTTTTGCTTGTCTGTAAAGCTTTTGAATTCTCCTTCATATCTGAATGAGATCCTTGCTGGGTAGAGTAATCTAGGTTGTAGGTTATTCTTTTTCATTGCTTTAAGTATGTCCTGCCATTCCCTTCTGGCCTGAAGGGTTTCTATTGATAGATCAGCTGTTATCCTTATGGGAATCCCTTTGTGTGTTATTTGTTGCTTCTCCCTTGCTGCTTTTAATATTTGTTCTTTGTGTTTGATCTTTGTTAATTTGATTAATATGTGTCTTGGTGTGTTTCACCTTGGGTTTATCCTGTTTGGGACTCTCTGGGTTTCTTGGACTTGGGTGGCTATTTCCTTCCCCATTTTAGGGAAGTTTTCAGCTATTATCTCCTCGAGTAACTTCTCATGGCCTTTCTTTTTGTCTTCTTCTTCTGGGACTCCTATGATTAGAATGTTGGGGCGTTTCACATTGTCCCAGAGGTCCCTGAGGTTGTCCTCATTTCTTTTGATTCTTTTTTCTTTTTTCCTCTCTGCTTCATTTATTTCCACCATTTTATCTTCTAACTCACTTATCCTATCTTCTGTCTCTGTTATTCTACTCATGGTTCCCTCCAGAGTGTTTTTGATCTCATTTAAGTTTTATATTATTAGGTTATAAGTTTTAAATTACCATTATTACATTTTATATTATAATTGTTTAGAATACCAGCAAAAGCAAATACTACTTTTTTCCCTTTGGAATCAATGGAAAACATTATGATAAGTACAAGAAACAATTTGTTTCTACCCAGTCTTGAAAATCTCCCAGTACTTAATTCTTACTTTCCTCCCCACATCTATAGATCTGACGTACACAGAAAAAGATCAATGGATGCAGACAAGGAACAGAAATTGGGTCAATTATGTTCTTCCCTGGTAGTATAGGTAGGCATTCTATATATATAAGATATGTCCTATACTGTAATGTTTTTGTTCTGGGATCTTGTATTAATTTTGTCAGGACACCCTAAATGTCAGTATTCAATTTTTTTCATTAAACTACAAAAATTTGACAGTTAGAGCTATTTTTCAAATCTAATGGGCATCTTGTGTTTTCTTATTTGCTAAATCTGGTGACTCTATACCTTGTTATTCCTTCTTAAGCATCCTTTAATAAGTAGACTCATTCATATGTTTCTTAAGTCCTCTCTAATCATTAGAAATTACCATTTTCAGAATAAAGTGTCACTGGTCTAGCTTAAGACCATTTAGCATGCTCAGATGACAGAGTCAGTTGGTATTTAAAGTCATTCTAGTCTTTTGCCATACTTGATCTATAGCAGACATATATTAGTTATACCTCTCATAATTGTTCCTACAAACACGTTTGCACAAATAAGCAAAAATATAGTTCAAGACTATCCATTGTAATATTGTTATTAATAGCAAAAAGAATTGGAGATAAATATCTATTATTAGATATTCATCAATAAATCTATACCATTATGTATTTATTATTTGTGAAATCCACATTGTTACTCTAGTTCGATAAGCTTTCTAATATATAATGGAAAATGGAAGAAAAGTTGAAAAACTACATGGAATTTTATGATCCAGTTTATATTAAAAGCCATCCGTGTGGTTATCTTTGTAAATGCATTGATAACTTCAGAAATTGTGTATAAGAACCTGAATAGGGGTGAGCTCTGGAAAGTAGATCCAAAAATTAGGAGATAGGAGGAGCCGAGGAGGAAGGGACTTTTTTTCCTCTTTACCTATTTGAAAACTTTACTGTAAGTACACATTAATTTTATTAATGTTTTAAAATTAAAACAAATAACTTATTGCTTTCTTTGAATTAATGGATACATAAAGCATAGATATGTCTGTGCATGCTAAGTTGTTTTAGTCGTGTCTGACTCTGCAACCCCATCGACTGCAGCCTGACAGACTCCTGTCCATGGGATACTCCTGGCAGGAATCTAATTCAACATAAAATGAAGTGTGAGTAGAACAGTAACCACATTATTTGAATAATAATGTAAGTAGACACAGACCAAGAAAATAGCTTTGAGTGTTTACCTAAGAATAACCAAGCAATGACAAAATGAATTTCAATCTATGCCACGTAATGCTTGTGGCTCGGATGCTCAGTCGTGTCCAACTCTTTGAGACCCACGAACTGTAGCCCGCCAGGTTCCTTTGTCCCTGGATTTCTTCTGCAAAAATACTGGAGTGGGTTGCCATTTCTTCCTCCAGGGGATCTTCCCGACCCAGGGATCAAACCCATGTCTCTTATGTCTCCAGCATTGACAGGTGGATTCTTTATCACTACTGCCACCTGGGAAGCTCCATGCCATGTAGACATAATTATAAGTTAGCATCCCTCATGTGATTCTTGATATTACACTGGCTTCTTTATTAGGATATATTTCATTTACAGATATATACAGTATTACAATATGAACACCAAACTTAGTTAATAAATCATTGTGTTATAAATATCTAGGAATGCTCGTTGCTTTTAACTTATCTAACTCCTCTCTGTATCCCTGAAAGACAATCAGTATCTAGACTTGGTGTTTAATCATTCCTGTAGCTATTCTTATGCTTTTACTTAGTATATATATACCTGATATAAAGCATAATGTATAGTATATATTATAGATAATATGTAAATATATAAACAATGTGTAGTATAATTTTGCATAAACTCCATCTATAAAATGGTGCCAAAGTATATATTCTTTTGCTTTACTGCATCTCAAATACCTAAATGTAAGAACTAAAACTGTAAAGCTCCTAGAAGAAAACATAGGTGTAAATCTTCATTACCTTGGATTAAGCAATGATTTCTCAGTTATGACGCCAAAAACACAACAACCAAAGGAACAAAATATGTAGCTTGAACTTCATCGAAATAAAAATGCTTGTATTTCAAAGGAGACTTTAGAAGTCAGGGTTCTCCAGAGAAACAGAACCAATAGGATGTGTGTGTGTGTGTATGTGCATATACATGTGGGCTTCCCAGGTGGTGCTAGTGGTGAAGAACTCGCTTGACAATGCAAGAGACATAAGAGATGAGAGTTTGATCCCTGGGTTGGGCAGATCCCCTGGAGGAGGGCAACCTACTCCAATACTCTTGCCTGGAGAATCCTGTGGACAGAAGTGCCTGGCGGGCTACAGTCCATGGGGTCTCAAAGAGTCAGACATGACTGAAGCAACTTAGCACACAGGCATGCATACATATATGTGTATTTATATAAAGAGATTTATTGAAAGGAATTGGCTCATGTGATTATAGAAGCTGGCAAGTCCCGAGATCTGTGGGGTGAGCTGGCACAGTGCAGGCCCAGAGAGCTGACGTAGTTCCAGGATGTAGGCTGGCAGATTTGCAACGCAGGAAGTGTCGGGGTTTCAGTTCAAGTTCGCAGGCAGGAAAACATTGATGTTCTAATGCAAGGGCTGTCAGACAAGAAGAATTCTCTATTAACTGGGAAAGATAACCTGTTTGCTTTATTCATACCTTCAGTTGACTAGATGAGGCCCACTTACATTATGGAGGGCAATGTGCTTTACTCAGTTAACTGATTTAAATGTTAGTCTTACCCTAGAACACTTAGAATGGTGATTGACCAAATATCTGGACATTCCCTGGCACAGTCAAGCTGGCACATGAAGTTAACCAGCACAGATACTGTCAGGGAAGTGAGAAGACAATTCAAAAAATGGAATAAAATATTTGCAAATCATATATCTGATAAGGATCTCATACCTACAATACATAAACAACTTTTCAACCCAAAACTGAAAACATAATCCAATTTTAAAATGGGCAAAGGATTTGAATAGACATTTCTCCACAGAAGATTTGCAAATCACTGATAAGCACATAAGTAGATATTCAGTATCATTAGTCTTTAAGGAAATGCAGTTAAAACCAAATGAGAGACCACTGCATACCCACTTCAGTTCAGTTCAGTTGCTCAGTCGTGTCCGACTGTGACCCCATGAACCGCAGCACACCAGGCCTCCCTGTCCATCACCAACTCAAACTCATGTCCATTGAGTCGGTGATGCCATCCAACCATCTCATCCTCTGTTGTCCCCTTCTCCTCCCACCCTCAATCTTTCCCAGCATCAGGGTCTTTTCAAATGAGTCAGCTCTTCACATCAGATGGCCAAAGTATTGTAGTTTCAGCTTTAACATCAGTCCTTCCAATGAATACTCAGGACTGATCTTTAGGATGGACTGGTTTGATCTCCTTGCAGTCCAAGGGACTCTCAGCAGTCTTCTCCAACACCACAGTTCAAAAGCATCAATTCTTTGGCACTCAGCTTTCTTTATAGTCCAACTCACATCCATACATGACTACTGGAAAAACCATAGCCTTGACTAGATGGACCTTTGTTGACAAAGTAATGTCTCTGCTTTTTAATATGCTATCTAGGTTGGTCATAACTTTCTTTCCAAGGAATAAGCATCTTTTAATTTCATGGCTGCAGTCACCATCTGCAGTGATTTTGGAGCCCCCAAAAAATAAAGTCAGCCACTGTTTCCACTGTTTTCCCATCTATTTGCCATGAAGTGATGGGACCAGATGCCATGATCTTAGTTTTCTGAATGTTGAGCTTTAAGTCAACTTTTTCACTCTCCTCTTTCACTTTGATCAAGAGGCTCTTTGGTTCTTCTTCACTTTCTGCCATAAGGGTGGTGTCATCTGCATATCTGAGGTTATTGATATTTCTCCCGGCATTCTTGATTCCAACTTGTGCTTCTTCCAGCCCAGCATTTCTCATGATGTACTCTGCATATCAGTTAAATAAGCAGGGTGACAATATACAGCCTTGACGTACTCCTTTTCCTATTTGGAACCATTCTGTTGTTCCATGTCCACTTCTAACTGTTGCTAACATATCCACTAGGATGGCTTTAATCAAAACTATGGACAGTAACAAGTATTGGAAAGGATGTGGCAAATTAGAACCTTCATATATTGCTGGTGGAAATGTAAAATGATGCAGCCGCTTTGGAAAAACACTGGACTGTTTCTCAGAAAGTTAAACCTAGAGTTACCATATGACCAAGAAATCCCACTCCTACATGTATACCCAGGAGAAATGAAAACATATGGCCACACACCAAAAAAAATTTGAATGTGCCTAGCAGAACTATCCAAAATAGCCAGAAGTGGAAACAATCCAAATGTCCATCAACTGATAAATAAATAAATGCCATGTAGCCATACAGTAGAATATACTGTGCCATAAAAAGTAATGAAGTACTGATAGTTACTATCAATACAGCATGGATGAACCTTAAAAACATTTTGCTAAGCGAAAAAAGTCGGATACAAAAGTCCATATGTTGTATGATTCCATTTATAAGAAATGTCCAAAATAGGCAAATTTCATAGACACAGAAAGTAGATTCATGGTTTCCAGGGACCTTGGAAAAGGAGGAATGGGGAGTAACTGCTAGTGCATGGAGGTCCTTTTGTGGCTAAGGAAAACATTATATACTTGACCATTGAACAACACAGATTTCAATTGCACAGGTCCACTTACACATGGATTTTATTTTCAATAAATACATGGATTCTCCTTTGTTGTTCAAGGGATGGCTGAAAAATTGATTATTGTGCTATTTACACAACACACAAACTATACTAAAAACTACTGAACTGTACACTAAACAAGTGATCTTTCATTCTTGAAGTTTGTAAAGTATATCTCAATAAAAAAGGAGAAAATATATAACTTTAATTTTATATCAAAGTGTTGGTTATTTCTAGAAAATTAGTTGGATGGTGCTTCTGACATTTTTCCACTTTATTTGAATTGGTTGAAATGTGCTAATTTAGAACATTTTTATTTATGGAAAAGGAAAGGGATGTATTTCCTACCACAAGTATAAAAGTATCCTTTACATGACAAATTTCAGTTCACTCTTAAAAATGTGTATGGCATTTTGCATTCCAGAAATATTTATTTTTTACCGGTCCATCTGCTCCTTGAACATCATAAAGATAATAAAGCACAGTATCCAAAGAACTCTTTACTTCATCTGATATGCATGATATCTCTTCTTGGGTGAATGGCTATTCTGTTTTTAGGCTTATCTTGCGCTTACTCCATCTGACAGTAGATAAGGGAAGGCCCAAAAATAAAAAAATGAATTATTATGAGTGGCATTAGATCAACAAATCCCAGTTACTTGAGGGGGAAAGGCTTATTTTAACTTTTAGCAACATTGTTCAATCACTGTTTTTCAGTCGCTCAGTCATGTTTGACTCTTTGTGATCCTGTGGTCTGCAGCATGCCAGGCTTCCCTGACCTCTTCACCAAATCCTAGAGCTTGCTCATACTCATGTCCACTGAGTTGGTGATGCCATCCAACCATCTCATCCTCTGTCATCCCCTTCTCCTCCTGCCTTCAATCTTTCCCAGCATCAGGGTCTTTTCCAGTGAGTCAGTTCTTCACATCAGGAGGCCAAAGTATTGGAGCTTCAGCTTTAGCATCAGTCCTTCCAATGAACACCCAGGACTGATCTCCTTTAGGATGGACTGGTTGGATCTCCTTACAGTCCAAGGGACTCTCAAGAGTCTTCTCCAGCACCACAGTTCAAAAGCATCAATTCTTTGGCTCTCAGCCTTCTTTATGGTCCATCTCTCACATCCATACATGACTACTGGAAAAACCACAGCTTTGACTAGACAGGCCTTTGTCAACAAAATAACGTCTCTGCTTTTACATATGCTCTAGGTTTGTCATTGCTTTTCTTCCAAGGAGCAAGCATCTTTTAATTTCATGGCTGCAGTCACCATCTGCAGTGATTTTGGAGCCCCAAAAAATAAAGTCTGTCACTGTTTCCATTGTTTCCCCATCTATTTGCCATGAAATGATGGGACCAGATGCCGTGATCTTCATTTTTTGAATGTTGAGTTTTAAGTCACCGTTTTCACTCTCCTCTTTCACTTTTATCAAGAGGCTCTTCAGTTCCTCTTGACCTTCTGCCATAAGGGTGGTGTCATCTGCATATCTGAGGTTATTGGTATTTCTCCCAACAATCTTGAATCCAGCTTGTGCTTCATCCAGTCCATCATTTTGCATGATGTAGTCTACATATAAGTTAAATAAGCAGGGTGACAATATACAGCCTTGACATACTCCTTTCCCAATTTGGAACCAGTCCATTGTTCCATGTCTGGTTCTAACTGTTACTTCTTGACCTGCATACAGATTTCTTAGGAGGCAGGTAAGGTGGTCTGGTATTTCCATCTCTTTAAGAATTTTCCAGTTTGTTGTGATCCACATAGTGAAAGGCTTTGGTGTGGTCAATAAAGCAGAAGTACATGTTTTTCTGGAATTCTCTTGCTTTTTCTATGATCCAACAGGTGTTGGCAATTTGATCTCTGGGTCCTCTTCCTTCTCTAAATCCAGTTTGAACATCTCAGTTCACATACTGTTGAAGCTTAGCTTGGAGAATTTTGAGCATTACTTTGCTAGCATGTGAAATGAGTGCAAATTGTGTGGAAGTTTACACATTCTTTGGCATTGCCCTTCTTTGGGATTGGAATGAAAACTCACCTTTTCCAATCCTGTGACCACTGCTGAGTTTTCCAAATGTGCTGGCATATTGAATGCAGCACTTTAACAGCATCCTTTTTATGATTTTAAATAGCTCAGCTGGAATTCCATCACCTCCACTAGCTTTGTTCATATTGATGCTTCCTAAGGCCCACTTGACTTCACACTCAAGATGTCTGGCTTTAGGTGAGTGATCACACCATCATGGTTATATGGGTCATTAAGGTCTTTTTTGTATAGTTTTTTATTGAGCAATTAGCAACATTGTTCTATAATTTATTTTATTTTTAGAGGTTTTTTTTATTTTTTTTTAATGTGGACCATTTTTAAAGTCTTTATTGAATTTGTTACAATGCTTGTTTATGTTCTCTTGTTTATGTTCTGGTTTTTTGGCCATGAGGCCTGCAGGATCTTAGCTCCCCAACCAGGGATCGAACTTCCACCCCCAGCACTGGAAGGCAAAGTCTTAACCCCTGGATTACCAGGAAAATCCCAGTTCAATAATTTATGTTTAAACATCTATTCTTATGCTAGGCATGACTGATACATGACTGTGTATTTACACTGGCAAGAATGAGACCATCGTGATCAAGTGCCACTCCTCTTCATTTCTCACTAACACAATGCTTCCAGGTAATTGAGGTATTCCTTCCACCTGAGAAGTGGTAACACTTTAGATACAGTCCACAGCCCCAGAGTAACCCTACAAAGTCATTTACTCTTCTCTGGCCAAGAGGAAACAACTCCCTACTCCAAAATTCCAAGGTGAAAGGCCAGTGATTTTAGATGGCCACCATCATCCTGGTTTATTCCTAGAACATTTGAACTGACCAAAGCCCATGACTGCTTTGCTGGGTGGTGCACTTTTAAATGAACACTGAACAAACACAGGAATGCATATTTAAATAAATTACTGTTCCTGGGTAAACATTTGGGGAAGTTCTGGAGGCAGTAGATTTTCATAATTTTGACCGAGTTCATTTTAGGTAAAAAGAGACCATGATGGGCTCCAGTGAATGGTTTAAAACATCTGCTACTTAGATCAAATAACTGAGAAGGACTTCCGGAAGCTTTCAGATAGGCTTTAAATTTAATTATTTTTACAAACAATCTAATTCCTTCCCTTAAATGTGAAACTTTTCTTTGTGAAATTTGAATTTTACAAATATTCTCCTCCAGTGATTAAAAAAAATCTCAGGGGTTTGGTATAAAGTAAGGTGTTCCGAAAAATAAATAAATATTTTCTGCCCCTAAAACTTCCTATGCATGATTCTATTCCATAACAGACAGCAAAATATTTGAATATTCTATGTAAGTTTCTTTCCTAAGATGTACTATCAATATTCACTCTAGGGGACTTCCACGGTGGCTCAGTGGTAAAGAATTGGCCTACCAATGCAGGAGACATAAGTTAAATCCCTGGTCCAGGAAGATCCCACATGCCACTGTGCGCTAAGCTCGTGTGCCACAACTACTAAAGCGCAAGTGCCCTAGAGCCCATGCTCCATAACAAGAGAAGCCATGGCAATGAGAAGCCAGTATCCTGCAACTACAGAGTAGCCCTCTCTCTCGCAACTAGAGAAAAGCCCATGCAGCAGAAAAAGACCCAGAACAGCCAAAAGTAAAATAAATAAATAAATTTATTTTTTTAATTTAAAAAAAGCATTCACTCTAGCTGTAGCCAGAGGTGAAAATACAGTCTTGCTACATTTTTGCAGTTAGATTCTCTTACATACAGACTTAGCAGTGTCAGATATGTTGGTTTATAGTTTTAC
Organism: Odocoileus virginianus; assembly: GCF_023699985.2. Classification (NCBI taxonomy): domain Eukaryota; kingdom Metazoa; phylum Chordata; class Mammalia; order Artiodactyla; family Cervidae; genus Odocoileus; species Odocoileus virginianus. Next base: position 39,361,603 of record NC_069697.1, read on the forward strand.
TTCATAGTGTATCACTGAGGTGTCAAATTATGCCTTCATTGCTAGTTAAAACTTAAAAAGTAGTCTTAAACTAGAAAGCAGCTAATTTCCATCAGGACTGTAGAGTTTGGATTTTAAAACTTAGGTTGAACAACCAGATGTTGTTTAAAAAGGAAGCTGAAGATACTGAGAAGTTGTATGTTTTTGATGATTGGCATTTCAGCTGAGCTCTATAGATCACTGTAATCGTGTGTCATTTCAGATCTTGAAAGAAAGTGAATGTATTTAATTCAGCTGTAATGTTCATTACTAAAAGAGTGCTTTGGTAATTGGTTGCTTTAAAGTGACACAGTTATAAATTGTACTATGTTACTGACAAACCATCACTGTGTGAGTGTGTTGTGTGTGTATGTTTTTGTATATAAATCTGCTAAAATTCAAAGAAAGATATTTCACTTCGAAAAGGATGATTTATTCACTGAAGCTTATTAATGTTTCCTCAGCATCATCTTTTTCTTAACGTATGAGCTTGGAAAAACTAAACTTGGGAACTAAAATTAGAGCTACCATCATTTTGTTCTTTTGTTAGCGGGAAACAGCCTCCTCACCATGAGTGACAGTCAAAACAATAACAAATGCCCAAAAAAGAGTAAAAAAATTAATCATACTTGGATATAAGACAAAGCCCTACTTTTTTTTTCTTTTCTACCAACAAAATCACCATAGCACTTGAGGATATTAATGCTCAGACTTCATTGATATTCATTAAGACTCAAACTAAATATCTACTGTAATGTTTATTGTACCTAGATAAGCTTGGCTTCTCCATTCTAAATTTTCAAACTCCTGTCTAACATGATTTCCCACTTCTTTTGTTTTCAGGGAGTTGGAAAACCCAGCAGACCACAGTAACTACACATAGCCTTACCCTCACCAATTCACTTGCAACTATTTATCCATGCATATGACAAACATGTTGCTTTCCATGTGTTTAAGACTAGATGGAGAGGGAAGAGTAAAGTCAAATTCTTTGCCCTCAAGGAATTCACACTTTAGGGTACATCCTTTCTAGTGAATATAATAGTACTAGAGACATTTGGGGTGGGGGGGGAGTTGTTAAGAGGATTCCGAGGAAAGAAACCATAGCATTTGGGCAATTGGATCTGAAAGAGCTGGGGCAAACCCATTTCAGGCATAGGCTGAAGCCCTGCTGGGAGTCCACATCTAGATTAGGATGCGAGAGGAGATGAGGCTGGGGAAATGCACAGGGAACAAATGAGAAAGCATTTTACGTCCAAGGGCAGCCATGTGTGGGTTTTATTATCACATTTTCAGTGTCTCAAACATCATTTCGATGAAATCTAGAAGAAAATGTATTGGACTAGGAGATTTTAGAGTTAGGAAAGTTTGCTAGGAATCTACTACTACTTCACATCAGAGCAAGATGTGAAGAGGGTCTGAGCTAACTCAATGTCTGTGAGCCCGAGTCAGTCTTCACGCTTCTTCCATGCTCCTTCTATCCAGCGATTTATCCAAACTCAGAGATTTTGAGTTAGTTTATAAGACTTCTTGACCTAAAAAATAATCATGAAGTGAAGTGAAGTGAAAGTTGCTCAGTCGTGTCCAACTCTTTGTGACCCCATGGACAGTATAGTCTATGGGATTCTCCAGGCCAAAATACTGGAGTGGGCAGCCATTCCCTTCTCCAGGGGATCTTCCCAACCCAGGGATCAAACCCAGGTCTCCCACCTTGCAGGTGGATTCTTTACCAGCTGAGCCACCAAGAAGCCCATGGAAATACGCAAACATTAGATTTAAGGATGTTCATTTGCAGTCCAGTCTATCATGGTGAAAAACTGAAAACACCTTCTTGTCCAAAAACAAGGTATTGGTTAGAAAGAGAGAAGTCGCTCAGTCATGTCTGACTCTTTGCGACCCCGTGGACTATAGCCTACCAGGCCCCTCCGTCCATGGGATTTTTCAGGCAAGAGTACTGAAGTGGGTTGCCATTTCCTTCTCCAGGGGATCTTCCTGACCCAAGAATCAAACCCAGGTCTCCCACATTGCAGGCAGACGCTTTACCGTCCGAGCCCCCAAGGAAGCCTCTGGTATTGGTTAAGTAAACTATGATACATCCATCCAGTGAAGTACTGTGGAGTGTTTGCAATTAGGGTTCAAGCAAATTTGAAGACACAAGACATTCAAAATATGTTTAGTTAAATAAAAAGCAAGTCATAATGAATATGTAGACAAAAAAAATCTAGATTTTGTCATGCATGTTACATGTATAATACTTAAAGGACAGATACTTAAAATGTTATTAACAATTACTCTTAGTGTTGGTATTATAGGATAGTTTTCTTTTTGTTATCTATATTTTTAATTTTTATAGTGATGCATTATTTTTGAATCTGAAAAGTTATTAATTTTAATTTTAAGGATAGGAAGTAAGAATTTTAAGGGCTTGTGAAATAAAAAATGGTCCCAACTTAGGTGACCACTGACTTTGCATATGTAATACTGCTACTGACTCTCCATCACTAACCAGCTTCCTGAGGTTACCTTCTTCAAACGTTTATCAGTGTATGTTGTATAGCTCCCAGGCAGTCATGGCATGGAGTGCAATAAGAATTCCCATGTTACCATTATTAAGTATTATAGTCATTCATATATTATGTGTCAGTTAGTAGGCTAGAAATGTTTCTCTATTTTTGCTTCTTTACCTTTTATCTTGTGAACCAATTCCATGTGTTTTATTATTATCTCCATTTGCAAATGAGGGAATCTGAGGCCGAAAAAGCGTAAGTGAAGTGCAAAGCACTAACTGAAACTCGGATTCCAAGGTCAATGCTCAAAGAACAATGTAGCGAGTTCAATTTATTTTTTTTACTGATTGTTTTGACTTTTACTTTTTATAATAATAAAAAAGGGTGTAGTAAAGTTTGCCTCATGCTGTACATATGTAAAAGGTCAGATATCATTGTATGAATTAAAAATATTTATTTAATCCCTCAAAAGGAACAAGAATGTTCTACCTAGAGAAATAGGTGCTTTCAAGTAGGGAAATCAATCATTTCTCACACCAAAAAATATTCTTCACATTATAAGATTTTTCTTCCTACTTCAGAGCAAAATTGATTTGTCATCTTCCAGGGTCTGGTGTTTTTCATACTTAACATATGTCTTTCCTTTGGGGAATTTTATTATAGACAATCACAATACCTAGTCATTCATTTCAGCTTCTGGATATTAGTAATACTGTATTTATGTCACCATTTAACTTTCCAAGAGCTTTGAATTTAATTCACAGTTTAACTTAGCATCCCATATCCTCTTCTGTTTTTAATTGCCTTCGTGATCCAGGATGGGGGTTAGCACTATATATAATTTATTTGAAGGTAAAGAGGTGGAGGGAAACAGCAAACTACTCATTTAATATCATAACCCTTGGAACTTAAAAATCATAGAATCTGGAGTTTCAGAGAACTGTGGAGGCCAGTCAATCTAAAGGAATTCTATTTCTCTATTTCCATGTTTTTCCTTTGTTATTCAAATGAGTTAAAACTTCTTTTTTTTTTCATCTTTATTAGAAATCTTCTTGAAAACTAAATATGTGGACAAATTTGATGAGCAAATGAACTAAGAAAAATCAAGTTGGTGGTCATGGATCTTAAGATCACCTTTACAATCAAGCACAGTTTATCAGATTTGTGACCACTGTGATCAAAACACATGATGAACAGATTGGAAACATTTCAGATTTGGAGAAGACTTCACTGTTCAGCTTCTTGCTTCTCACCAAGTTGAATTAGATGTGTATACTGATAAAGACAGCTATGAAAAAAATCATGCTTATTTTTGACAAGACCAAGAAAAAAAAATAAGGTTGAGAAAGCTCTCAAAGAGCTGTTTGCCTTCATTTTGTACTAAATTCTTATAATCTTTTGATGCATATTTTTCCGTTCCCATTTCAAGTACTTTGAGATAAGCAGCTGCCACCATTTCCCACTGAAACGTAATTTCATAATCTAGTAGTTTCAGAAGTACATCTTCCTGGACTCCAGGCAAAAGGATCACTGTCTCATTTTGTTCTCTTACTCCCATTTCCATTCTTTACTGGGTATGAAATGAGGGACCATGCTTGAAGTCTAGTGTTCTTGGTGGTCGCAATACTGCAAAAATAGCAGCCATATGTGAGAGTTAGTCATGGTCACAATACTGGAAATTAGCTTTTCTGCCTAAATCTAACTTCTAAAATCCAGCATATTGCCCCAACTACCAGGAAAATAAATGCCTAGTTTCTGAGTTATTCCAACACTCAACTTCTTGTATTTTTAGCTTGTATTTTCTTTTTACCTCTTGGTCATTAGGAGCAGCAAGGCAAAAATTGAAAAATCTCAACAGAGTTGTTTATATTCTCTTGTTGAAATGAATGTGTAGCTCTGGTCCATAATATTTATACAAGTTTTCCTTTTTACTTAATTGTAATTAACATGCTGTTTATTGCATTCCTTTTACCTTTCCTTAAGAATTTGCTTTTTCCTTCAATTGTTTGCATCGGTATCTTTTGAATTTCCTCCCTCTTATTTATTTTTTGGCATAAATAAAAATTGGTGCTACAGTGGGAGCTTGATAAAGCTTTTTATTATGTTCCCTTTTGTCCAAGAGCAATCATGAGACCTAAAAAAGGTCTAAACAGTTTGTCCAGAGTTATGTTACAAAAAAAGAGACAAAGTTTTTAATAAGACTTTGTGTTCTTAGTTTTCCGCATCAGTTTTTATTAAAGGGCCAGATTTCCTTCAGTTATTTCTGTGGATTCTGTTTATTTTTTTCTCTCTAAATCCTTTAAACTTTTTTCCTGTCCCTTAATTTAAATTTTCTCTTAATTTCTTGTATCTGTTTTGTCTTCTTATTGAAATGTCTTTCTGATTCTGGCCTTATGTCTTACCATTTGGCTTATGGATCCTGTGGAACAGATGTACATTCTCTAGTTCAGTAAAGTGGTATTTTCTCTCTCCTCTAGACCATTAGTCAGGGATAGCTAGTTAAAAGGCTTCCCAGGCGGCTCAGTAGTAAGGAATCCACCTGCCAAGTAGGAGATACAAGAGATGCAGGTTCAGTCCTTGGGTCAGAAAGGCCTGTGGAGGAGAAGATGACAATCCACTCCAGTACTCTCGCCTGGGAAAGCCCATGGACAGAGGAGCCTGGCAGGCTACTGTCCATGGAGTCGCAAAACAGCTGGACCTGACTTAGGGACTCAGCACACAGCTGGGTAAAAACCTAATATTTGCATATTTATAAAACACACCCTTTCTCCAGATTGTTTAGTAAATTTTGTTAGAAACATTGGTAACCTATTTGAGGGGGGGAAATCCTAGGTTATTCTCACCTTTATCACACTTCAAAATCAATTACAAATAGATTAAAAGATTAACTCTTTAAAAAACAATCCAAACTCCCAGGAGAAGAATTTCTATGGATTTTAAATCAGTGCAAGAAAATACAAAAGAAAAGAGTAGTATCTTTTCCTCTTTAATTTGTTTTAATATTTAATTTATAAAATTTAATGTTTGACTAGATGTAAACGTACTTTTAAAAAATCCTTTGTAGTTTATGATAACAGCAAGCTATGTATATGCAGCAGATATGTCTGAGAAATAATTAGTATCTTATATCATAGAAATCTATAAGTACATTAATGCTAGAATATAAATTTAAAAAGAGCATGAATGGACAATTGTCCAAGGTAAGGACCAATAAATGAACAATAGTCATATGAAAATGTGTTTATCCTCATCTCTAACCAAAGAAGTAAAAATTAAAACAATGTCATTGCCCATACTGCCCAGAAGATTGCAAAATTGAAATATCAGTTTAAATATTAGTGACATTTATGTGACTGAGTCATTTTAGTTTCTTTTTTAAAACCCCTAAGTTTTAAATTTTCTACAATGAGTATGTGTTACTTTTATAACAGAAAAATTAATACTTTAAAATAGATATGTATGCATATTTAATCTCTTCTCTCCAACTCAAGACATGACTAAGAAGTGTACACATTTGTAAGTTGATTCTACTGATTTTATTTCCTAATTCCTCTATATTTCAGTTGACCTAAATATTGTTTATTCCTCAAAAATAAGAATTAACCAAAGTGGAGATTTTTCCAATCTCATGACATCCTATGGCAGTATTTTATAGTCAGGGTACAAGAGCTCTCATGATAAGGCCTGTGTTTTGTGGAAAGTGTTTTCTATAAGGTCAACAGCCTATGCCAGTTTGACACCATAATTAAACTTTGAGACATGTCTGAGATATTGAGGTAAAGTGTTCTGGAACTGCTTAGGGTTCCAGGGACATGGATTTGCCATAATAAAATGAAAAAGAGAAACAGGTTATCAAGAAGGATGTATTTTGCTTTAGTGACGAAGTATAGATTCTATCCATTGGTTTCAAAATGTTAAAGTTAATCTCAGTAAAACAATTTTTGAGTTTTCGTGGTGATCTCTTAAAATGAATCCCTTAGAGAAGTATTAGAAGGTGAGAGTTATATAGAACTTTATTCATTGTGACCCAAATTAAACACTGGCCAAGCATCTCCTTTTATAAGCAGTTTACTTAAACTATCTGATTAACTCTTATAATAATCCTCTGAAGTTAGTACACTGAATTGTTTATTTCACAAAAGAGAAGGAAATTGAGATGTACAATGTCTAGCCAGACCAAAAAGTCCATCACAAGCTCATGCAAGAGGCAGGATTTCAGCCCAGGCAAGCATGACTGTAAAGATTGAATTTGTGACTTGAAAATTGTACTGTTTCCACATTATACTTCAATAATCCTAACTTTGGGCTTCCCCCAGTGGTTCAGTAGTAAAGAATCCACCAGCAATGCAAGAGCCGTAGGAGTTGTGGGTTTGATCCCCGGGTCAAGAAGATCCCCTGGAGGAGGGCAGGGCAACCCACTCCCGTATTTTTGCCTGGAGAATCCCACGGACAAAGGAGTCTGGCTGCCTACAGTCCATAAGGTCACAAAGAGTCGGACACCACTAAAGCGACTTAGCAGCAGCAATCCTAACTTTACTACCAACAACTGACCCCAACTCTACATAGGGAACTGCACAGACTAGCATAATCTGCCCACTTTACCTTGCTTTTGTGTGGCAAAGCAGAAAGACCTTGGGTTCTATGTTCTAACATGGGTTGAATCTTTAGTCTGCTATCGTGTTCCTATTAGTAATTTCTTCACCTGTGAAATGAGGGAAAATAAGGCCTCAGAGAGCTGCTCTGAAAGTTGAGACATCATATGTGAAAGTGCTTAGAACAGTGCTTGGCAAGTAGTAGATGTTTAATAAATAGTATTTGTTTCCTTTCTTCCTTCCCCTGCCAAACAAAAGTCATTCTTCCTGACCAAGTCAGTTTGCATGAAAATGCTTTCTTGGCTCTCAGTTTATCACAGAATCCTTATAAAAAATTTTTTAATTTATTTATTTTTAACAGAAGGATGATTGGTTTACAATATTGTGTTGGTTTCTGCCATGCATCAACATGAATCAGCCGTAGTATACAAATTTTACACATTAGATCAAAAGGACCTAAGACAAGGATCTCAAAGACTTTTAATCCTCCAGGTTTGGGTAGCGTATGCCACGAGAAGCCAAAATAGAAGCTGATATAACTCGATGCTCTGAATTCTCTCTTTTCTGGACTCGGGCAGTTTTTTAATACTCTTGTTTCTATGACTGTTGCTTCCCTTTTCAGCTCTCCTACATGACCCTGCCCCCCAGTTCCAAATACATCTTACACAACAGAACTCTAGCTCAGACTGCTGATATGTGATTCCTCAAAGATGCCTTATCATTTCCTGCTCCCACATTTTTGTTTTCCTGCCAGACTCTGTCTCTGAAATAACTGTCTACTCAAAATTTATCTTTTGTCTTCAAGACCCAACTCAATTCATTCTCGTTCATACATGTGCTCTGATCACTCTTGATGGAAGAGACCTCGCTTCCTACTAAGCCATCATCTAATAGCACTGAGTGTCCCTCAGTTGGCAGGTTGCAGATACTTCTATGTTTTAAGGCTAAAAAAGGACTGAACAGAATAATGGTTTTAAATGGCTTCTGATCAGAAGTCCCTTAAGCCACCTCTCCCAGCTCCTTACTCAGCTATCTATGTAACCAGCAAATTCTTACAAATATAGTAAAAATCTAAGGCCAATAGGCAAACTATTATCAGAATTAGGAATTCCTGCAATTTAAAGGCCAAGAGAACTGGACTGAGAAGCTTTAAAAACCACTTTCCCACTAGAAATAGATTAAAATTCTTGGCGTGAATGTAGACGCACCCTTTGCTCCTCCTCAGCTACTTATCTCCTGCTCGGAAACACAGGCGCTCTGTCAGTCACCACTGACAGGCCCCAAGAAGGAAAACCTGGTGGGGGCAGCCAGCCCCCTTATCAGGTAGGTGAGTATTTTATGGGGTGGCCATTATGCTATCCCCCAATCCCTAATACAATGATTCAGAAGAGTTAAAAATAATAACAGGAACTGAAAAGCTTTTTTAGGAACATGCTCAAGAAGGGCAGGTAGTCAATATTAAATTTTGAAGTTGGATGTGGAGGTTAGGGGAGTGTGAATTGAATCAGTTCAGTTCAGTCTCTTAGTCGTGTCCGACTCTCTGCGACCCCATGGACAGCTGTACGCCAGGCTTCCCTGTCAATCATCAGCTCCCAGCGCTTGTTCAAACTCATGTCCATCGAGTCAGTGATGCCATCCAACTGCCTCATCCTCTGTCGTCTCCTTCTCCTTTCAGTTGTAACATAAACATGTACTAGGGATGTGATGTGAAATATGATGACTATTAACACTGGTCTATGGTATATCTGTGGAGAAGGCAATGGTACCCAACTCCGGTCCTCTTGCCTGGAAAATCCCATGGACGGAGGAGCCTGGTAGGCTGCGGTCCATGGGGTCGCGAAGAGTCAGACATGACTGAGCGATTTCACTTTCACTTTTCACTTTCATGCACTGGAGAAGGAAATGGCAACCCACTCCAGTGTTCTTGCCTGGAGAATCCCAGGGACGGGGGAGCCTGGTGGGCTGCCGTCTATGGGGTCGCACAGAGTCAGACATGACTGAAGCGACTTAGCAGCAGCAGCATGGTATATTTGAAACCTTTTAAGAGTAGATCCAAGAGTTCCCATCACCAGGAAAAAACATTTTTTGGTGTCTATTCGAGATAATGGATATTAACTAAGCTTATTGTTAATTATTTTATAATATATGTAAGTCAAATCATTATGCAATATGCCTTAAACTTATGTTAATACAATGCTATGTATCAATTGTGTCTCAGTAAAACTGGGGGGAAAAGTCAGATGTGAGGCTAGACATAAAATTAATGATAAATTATTTATTTAATATTGATAAACTTACAGTGAAACTATATTTATGAATCTCTTCAAACAGCATAATAGCTGAAACATATAATGTAAAAATTATTAGAAATATAATGAGAAATAACAAACAATTCTGTGGAAGACTCACATATCTATTTCAGGCTATGAGAAATCCAGTAGGAAAAAAGTAAGAAGAAAATAGATTGGAATAGTATTTTTAATAATATATCAGAATATAATATATAAGGTGATAGATATGTATATATGTACATATATATGATATGTAGACATATTTATCAATATATCCATGGATAGTGGCCAAACCAGCTGCCAGCAAAAGCATGTATGAAATATTTAGAAAAGTTTATTATAGTTTTTGTCTCAAAGAAAACATCAAGAAATTCTAATAATTAGAAATCTAGTTCATCCTGATTTCTATGTACATTTCATGTTCTAGATACTAATAAGGAAAATGAGTGGGCAAACAGCTAAATTACCCTCGAGTTAAAGCAAGAATTAAACTTCAACTACAAACCATTTAGAAATTAATGAAAATGACAGCATTATATATCAAAGCGTAGAATGACACCAAAGCTGCAACTGGAGGCAGATTTGTAAGAGGAAAGAACTGATATATTTTTGTTTAATGAATTTTTTGTGTGTGTGCTCTAATCATTTTCTATTTCTTAAAATTAAGCTCTAACCACTTCAGCGTTTCTTGATGTAGTACTTCATACACGTTAAACACCATTTAAAGGAAGTAATATGCTAGACTGAGCCAGACTTGCCTATGAGTGTCCAGGAGTCTCTGGCGGAGGCATGGGTCAACAGTGGCCTACTGCAGGGTCAGGGGCACTGAATACAATGGTATGACTGAGCGACTGAACTGAACCTGAACTGAACTATCTGCTTGTATTCTCTACTTGAATTCTTTTTGGCTCGTATATGCCAGCTCTTCATTTTCCTGGGACAGTAACCACTTGGCACCAAATCTGATCACCTGACACACACCTCAGTCCCCTTTAAACTTAAAAATTCTTTAAATACACTCTCTGACCTTGACTCTTAGTCAGTTCAGTTGCTCATTCGTGTCTGACTCTTTGTGATCCTGTGGACTGCAGCATGCAAGCCTTCCCTGTCCATCACCAATCCCCAGAGCTTGCTCATACTCATGTCCATCAAGTTGGTGATGCCATCCAACCATCCCATCCTCTGTCGTTCCCTTCTCCTCCTGCCTCAATCTTTCCCAGCATCAGGGTCTTTTCCAAAGAGTCAGTTCTTCACATCAGGAGGCCAAAGTATTGGAGCTTCAGCTTCAGCATCAATCCTTCCAGTAAATATTCAGGATTAATTTCCTTTAGGATTGATTGGTTTGATCTCCTTGCAGTGCAAGGGACTCTCAAGAGTCATCTCCAACACTACTGTTCAAAAGCATCTTCTTCGGTGCTCAGCTTTCTTTATAGTCCAACTCTCACATCCATACATGACTACTGGAAAAACCATAGCTTGGACTAGGCGGACCTTTGTCAGGAAAGTAGTGTCTTTGCTTTTTAACGTGCTATCTAGGTTGGTCATAGCTTTTATTCCAAAGAACAAGCATCTTTTAATTTCATGGCTGCAGCCACCATCTGCAGTGATTTTGGAGCCCCCCAAAATAAAGTCTCTCACTGTTTCCATTGTTTCCCCATCTATTTGCCCTGAAATGATGGTACCGGATGCCATAATCTTCATTTTTTGAATATTGAGTTTTAAGCCAGCTTTTTCACCCTCCTCTTTCACTTTCATCAAGAGGCTCTTTAGTTCCTCTTCACTTTCTGCCATAAGGGTAGTGTCATCTGCATATCTGAGGTTATTGATATTTCTCCCAGAAATCTTGATTCCAGCCTTTGCTTCATCCAGCCCAGCATTTCACATGATGTAGTCTACATATAAGTTAAATAATCAGGGTGACAATATACAACCTTGACAGTATACCTCCTTTCTCAATTTGGAACCAGTCCATTGTTCCGTGTCTAGTTCTAACTGTTACTTTTTTTTTTCATTTATTTTTATTAGTTGGAGGCTAATTACTTTACAATATTGTAGTGGTTTTTGTCATACATTGACATGAATCAGCCGTGGATTTACATGTATTCCCCGTCCCTATCCCCCCTCCCACCTCCCTCTCCACCCGATTCCTCTGGGTCTTCCCAGTGCACCAGGCCTGAGCATTTGTCTCATGCATCCAGCCTGGGTGAAGTAAGCCAGAAAGAAAAGACCAATACAGTATACTAATGCATATATATGGAATTTAGAAAGATGGTAATGATAACCCTATGTGTAAAACAGAAAAAGACACAGATGTACAGAACAGAATTTTGGACTCTGTGGGAGAAGGCGAGGGTGGGATGTTTCGAGAGAACAGCATCAAAACATGTATATTATCTAGGGTGAAACAGATACCTGTTACTTCTTGACCTGCATACAGATTTCTCAGGAGGCAGGTAAGGTGGTCTAGTATTTGCATCTCTTTAAGAATTTTCCACAGTTTGTTGTGATCTACACAGTCAAAGGCTTTGGCATAGTCAATAAAGCAGAAGTAGATGTTTTTCTGGAATTTTCTTGCTTTTCCTATTGTTGGCAATTTGATCTCTGGTTCCTCTGCCTTTTCTAAATCCAGCTTGAACATCTGGAAGTTCTCAGTTCACATACTATTGAAGCCTGGCTTAGAGAATTTTGAGCATTACTTTGCCAGCATCTGAGATGAGTGCAATTTTACAGTAGTTTGAAAATTCTTTGGCATTGCCTTTCTTTAGGATTGGAAAGAAAACTGACCTTTCCCGGTCCTGTGGCCACTGTTGAGTTTTCCAAGTTTGCTGGCATATTGAGTGCAGCACTTTAATGTGCTATTTGACCCTCAACACATGCTATTTAATAGTTACTCCTTGATTCCATACACCTAATGTTATTAGTAAGAGGCACTCACACCTTCTGTTTTGGACACAGGGAGCCTTTATAAGTTGGAAGAACCACACCTTGCCTCCCAACAAGAGGGAAATCACAGAGAGAGTTTCAATTTTAATTTAGTATAAGGGTCTGTGGTCTTCCTGTTGTAAGTTTATCACAGAATTAAACATATACATATGCAAGTACATACAAATATGCATACATATATATACAAGACATCATATATACATATGTATACAGGATGAAAAAGTTATCTTTTTGGACTTTACCAGAAACTATAAAAAAATACATTTTGAACTTTTAAATTCTATTTCAATGGCAATCACTTGAACTAAAATAAATAGATTGTTTTTCTCCTCTGAGCTTCAGTTTAGTAAAATCATAAGTATAATATATTGATGTCAAAAATATTAGCTAGGGTGGATACAGAATTTTCATACTGGACTGTCAGATATACAGATAAAGTAGGTTTGTGTTACATCTTATTCCTCAATTCAGATGCTGTTTACTTTTCCTGAATTTTTCACTTAATTTATTAGCCATCTTATTCATTTATTAGCCATCTTATTATTTCCATAGCAGCTATATCCCTTAATAAACTATAGTTCATTTTCTCAGTTCAGAGTGGTTTCTCCAACAACAAAACTGTCAGTTTGCTGTAGAGAAACTACAGTAATTGCTATCATCAATTATGGTACCCTAAAAGAAGGTCCTTATTTCTATAATAGTTCTCGCTGAATTATGTGTATATACAAGAAAACAAACATGTGCTGAAAAGAATCCATACAGTGTTTAAACCTAATAGCATTTTCCTCCAATGTAGGCGAGGGTCCAACGTATCTCTTACACTGGACATGAGTAGCTTGGGCAGTGTTGAACCCTTTGTGGCCACACCAACCCCACGGGAGAAGGTAGCCTTGGAGTACCTGCAGTCAGCCAGCCGAATTCTCACACGGTCGCAGCTGAGGGACGTCGTGGCAAGTTCACATTTACTCCAAAGTGAATTCATGGTAAGCATGCTGTTTGTTATTCACTCTTCAGGAGGCATTTTGATATTCTAGCCACTAGAGGCACATTCCAAAATGACACTGTCAGCTCATAGTAGAATGATTACAGTTCTAAAGGTTAAGTGCAAAGATTCCAGGTCCACCCCGCATCTCATCAACTATTGGTGAGTGTTCAAACCAGGATGATACCTAAATTAAGGCAGAGGGTATAGAAGCTGGCCAGGCAAAGAAGCGGCAAGAATGAGCTGACCATTCCAGGATGACAGAGCAGGCTTACTTGTCACTATTTGGGAAATTAAATTGTTCAATTTGACAGGAGCATTAAAATTAAAATGGGAAGTAACAAAAATTGAGCCTTAGATATAAAACAAATCTAAGACTTCATATGTTACTGAGGGTTTGGATTTATCTTGTGTTTAAAAAAGGTTACTATCCAGTTAGGGAGTTTGGGATCGAGAATACACACTGCTATATTTTAAATGGAGAAGCACAAGGACCTACTGCATAGCACAGGGAACTCTGCTCAATGTTGTGTGGCAGCCCGGATGAGAGGGAGCTTAGGGGAGATCGAATACATGCACATGTATGGCTGAGTCCCTTTGCTGCCCACCTGAAACTATCACAACATTGTTAATAGGCTATATTCCAATATAAAATAAAAAGCTTTTAAAAATTACTATGGGCAGTAGAGTCTGCATTGGAAAGAGGTATTTTGGAGACTCTAGAGATTATCCTGTGAAGCTATGATTAGTCAAAACTAAAGAAGTAGCAGTGAAAATTGGAAGGGTCTATAGGAGTCTGTAAGAAGTGGCCTTAATGAGGTAAGTCAGCCAAGAAAAAAGGAGGTTAGGAAAGACATCCCCATTTTTAGACCTAGCAACAGGGTGCACATAGTGCCTTTTAATGAAATAAGCAACACAAAAGGAAGACTAAATGTAGGCTAAAAATAATGGTGAGTTTCATTCAGCTAAAAATGATGATGACCTATCATTGTTGCTGGTAATAACTTAATGCATAAAACACATTTTATCCAGAGAGCATGGAGACACATTAGACCTTCTTAGGTCCAACTGTTTCCCAAGGGGAATATCCATTTTATAGAACCACTTGCATCTTAAAGCAGTTGTGCATTTTAAGCATATCCATTGGGTATGATAAATTGAACACTTGAGGGTAAGTCAGGTGTTTGCAACCGCCCTTTCATGAGCCAGCCATAGGTTTGATCTATTACTTCATCAACTATTAAGTGTCCAAAGTAAAATACCAAGCATGTAGTTTTAAAAATTAGACTTTGTAGCATGTCATCTCTTTATGTATGAAAAAAAAATGAAACCTGGGGGGATAAACAAACCAATCAGTGATCATGTAAGTGGCCAAAGGTATGTTTCTTAAACTGCAGATAGTTCAGTGAGGTAAGCCTTTAACATAGACTACTTCCTTGAAAGGGAAGATGAGGCCAACAATGAATACAAGGAGAGAATGCTAGAAGATGATAAATTGTCAGTGTGTGTCAGAAAACAAGAAAGAATGGGAGGAATAAAGCTAATCACGACTTTCCCAAAACAGGCTAACCTGTTTGAAATTACTAAGCATAAACATGTGGTTTATATTGAACAGTCAACAATTTTGCTTACTTTGGTAACTTGAAAATATGAACTTTTAAAATTTAGTTGGAGCAAAGAACAGGAATAAATTATAAATGTCTAAAATAATGCAAGTTTCAGAAATGATGTTTTTAAAGTAAGCTTCTCCTCTCTATGGACCAAGTCTTAAATTCATAGTATAGTCAGGCTTTTCTTGAATTTTCAGATTGCCTGAAAACAAGAACAATTTAAATAAATTTGTAGATAAGTTCTTTCATTTCAATGAATACTAGGCTGTCAAGTTTTATTTTCTTTTGGAGAAAGTGTAGGTAACAAAAATATTATTTTATGTGATCCAGGGATAAAAGATATTTTAATTCACATTTGTCTAAGCAATCCTTTGCAGAATTTTAAGTTAAAGAGCATACCATTTTGTATAATCAGCTTCTTAAATATTTGTTTAGAACCTTTTGAAAACTTTGGCTTATTGTTCCCTTTGTTCCAGTCAGCATCAGATGCTCACCTCTTAGGTCTAACATGTAGAGTGACTCCTGCTCTAAATGTTCCCTTCTTCATCATTTGGCATATTTTCTGACTTAATAAATATATTTGTATTCTTGTTAATTGCTAGAAGACAGTGTCTAAATGCCCTTCACTACAAATATTGCATTTATAACCAGAAATGGACGAGTAAAATTAAAAACCATTTCTTAATACAAAAATGCATCATGTCATTATTACTTAAATCAACAAAAATGCCCTTTATATTTACCATTTGAGGGGAAGTTTTTCATAATCCTAAAAGAGTCACAATTAATGTTAAAACAGAATCTATCATAATAAAAAAAATTTAGTATTAAATCTACACAAAGATTGGAAGAAATCTAAATACACTTTAAAAAAAATTTTCAGCCACCTATTTATAAATTTCCAGCAATTATGTCAGAACAGGATTCTTAAAACCTAACTAAACGTTTCTATGCCTCTTTAAAAACTACATATCAAATAATACTATCTAACACACAAAGCCATTTCTTAGAGTCAGCTTGTCAGGGTGCAGCTGATGTGTTTGGGAAAGGAAGGGTGTTGGCAAACCAGAGGTGGTGGTCTGTTGTTTCATAAATGACTTTGAAGTCCAATAAAGCTCTGAATCAGATGGCCCCCCATGAAGATTTTCTTTGTGGCAGCATTAGATACAGTATTTTATATCACTTATTTTTGCAGGAAATACCAATGAACTTTGTGGATCCCAAAGAAATTGACATTCCACGTCATGGAACCAAAAATCGCTATAAGACCATTTTGCCAAGTAAGTTTCTTGAATTAACTAGTTTGTGTCGTACCCCTTCCTCAACGTTTCCCATCCTCACAACTTCCATATACACACCAAATTTGGAATTGCAAACACAGCTCAAGACTAATAATCATTCAAGTGGAATTCCCTGGTGGTAGAGTGGTTAGGAGTCAGTGCTTTCATGCTAAGTCCAGGTTCAATCCCTGATCGGGGGACTAAGATCCTGCAAGTGGTATGTCCAAAAGAAGAAAAAAACGAATAACCATTAGAGTGGGCAAAGGTTAATACTTTTATCTTGTATTACTCTTGTTACAATGGTCTGCTCACAATTCCAGTAGACCTATGGTTCTAAACTTTACTGTAGCACATGTTATGGTCAATTAATTTTCACTAAGGGCATCAAATAATTCGGGGGAAAAGAATAATCTTTTCAATAAATGATGCTGAGAAACTGGATAGCCACATGCAAAAAATAAAATAACTCCTCATACAACATACAAAAATTAATTCAAAATAAGATCAAAATGGATATCCTAAATGTAAGAACCAAAACTATAAAACTTTTCACATAAAACAGATGTAAATCCTCATGATCTCGAATTCATCAATAGTTTCTTAGATATGACACCAAAAGTATAAGCAACAAAAGAAAAAAAAATTGAACTTGATCAAAATTTAAAAGTTTTGTGCTTCTAAGTGAGTGAAGTCACTCAGTCATGTACGACTCTTTGCAACCCCATGGACTGTAGCCCACCAGGCTCTTCCATCCATGGGATTCTCCAGGCAAAAATACTGGAGTGGGTTGCCATTTCCTTCTCCAGGGGATCTTCCCAACCCATAAAAAACTAAAAAGATGACACTGACACAAATTGGGAGAAAAATTTATAAATTATACACCTAATAAAGGATTTTGTATCTATAATATATAAAGAACTCTCTTATAACTCAATTACATAAAGACAAATACCTCAATTTTAAAATGAGCAAAGGACTTGAATAGACATTTCTCCATAAAAGATATACAAATAGCCAACAAACATATGAAAAGATGCCTGACACCATTAGGCATCAGAGAAATCAAAACCGTGGTGAGATACCACTTCATATCCACATGATCATAATTTAAAAGAAAGATAGTAGAAAGTGTTGGTAAGGATGTAGAAAAATTGGAAACGTCATACTTTGATGGTAGGGATATAATATGGTACAGCTACTGAAGAACAATCTGGTGATTCCTCAAAAGGTAAAACCTAAAGTTACTATATGATTCAGATATTTTACTCCTAGGTATATATGTAAGAAAAATAAAAACATGTATCCACACAAAAGCTGTACACAAATGTTTGTAACAGTATTACTCATAATAGCTCGAAGGGTAGAATCAACCAAAATATTCATCACCTAATGAATGGATAAATAAAATGTTGTATGTTCACATAATATAGTATTATTCAGCAATAAAAAGCAAGGAGGTACTGATGCATACCACGACATGGATGAACCCTGAACACATTATGCTAAGTGAAAGAAGCCATCACAACCTCATATTGCATGGGGCCATTCATATGAAGTGTCCAGTTAGGCAAATCTGTAGCGATAGAAATGTTGGGAGGCATGAGAAAAGAAAAGGGCATGGAGTTTGTTTGGGGGATAATGAAAATGTTGCCCTTGCTAGAAATATTTATCTCGCGTCCTTACAGAAAAGAGTCTATAGGGCTGCCTACAGAGCCAAAGTGCTGGGTTTCATATCCAGCTGGAGCGCTTACTCTATGGCCTTGGGTAAATTCCTTAACTTCATCTGCGAGATAGAAGTAGGAGTATCCACGTCACACGGCTGTTGTAAAGCCCAGGGCTTTGCACGTGATAAAGTGCTCAGTGTCACTCTCATAACTCAGGAAGATATTACTGTTCCTTTCTTACAGAGGAGGAAAACTGAGATTTATAGATATTAAAGAAGCAAGACTCAAACCCAAACACATCTGCCCACATGCCTTTCATCACTGATGGTTGTACAACTCTGTGAATTAAACAAATAAAAATAAACTCTGTGATGGTACACCTCACACAAGGGGATTGTATGGTATATGAATTATGTCTCCAGAAAATGCTTTTTACGGAAAGACTTCATTATGCATAGCGATCACCCGAGTCCTTGTTAGAAATGTGGCATCCTGTGTTCCCTGCATCCTGTGCATCCCTGGCATCCTGGGATCGTGACAAAACCCATAAATATCTCAGGGCAATAACTCTGGAAAGATAGAGCCACAAAGGTTTGTTTCAATGTATTAACACTGAAATAGTAGAGTTTTCATAATTCAGTTTATTATTTCATTCATAAACCTCCAAATTCTCCATATTTATGCTAATAAGCAAGAATTACTATTAATAGTGTTCATGCGCTTCCCCTTCTGTTGGAGTTGGAAGCACATTGTAATAGTTACTTCACAGTAACATATTTTTAACTGATCTTTATAGTTAAACCTGTTTACCTAAGATACAGTCATTGTTGAAAGATATTTTGTAATAATAATTGGCCGAAGGGGATGAAAGTGCTGTGTGTTACATCTGGTATTTCTCTCTCTCAGGCTTTTTCATCTCAAATTTACCAAACACAAGTAAGTAGGGCATAAACATGCATTGCAATTATTATACTTAACCACCTAATCTCAGAAGGATTTGGAAATTATTAGGACTGTTTTAAAGTTCAGCCTTCTCTGTTTCCTGCCCAGATGCTATCAGACAACTGCTTCATCGTCCTGTGTCAGCTTTTCCATTCCCAGAACTGGGTGGGTCACTTGAACCAGGGCACCTGTGCTGACAAACGATGTTGCAAATGACGGATTTTCTGTTGAAAATGTCTGTAGCCTGAATACCCCACCCAACCCCCTGTCATGCAAGATATAATCTAGTAAATATAGCATGGACAAGTCACATCACTGGTTGGAAAATCATCAGAAAAGATGGGAATGAATATGAAAATCTGCTGTTTATGGTTTATTTTAGACTGTATGATGGGATAAGTTTGAAATATTACATAAAATAATTTTTAAATGAATAAGATTTTAAATATTCTAATTGTTTTTATTTTTTAACCTACAATTAACCCTTAAGTTTAAAAGCTTCCAGTTTGTGCATATTAGTGAGACTGTGTAATTTGGAGGATGTTTTACAGCAGAAATATGGATGGCCAAGAACTAATTAAATTGTAGCTTTTTTTTTTTTCTATCTACAATGTCAGCCTGGCTCTGATCATTCTTAAGTGGCAGATTAAAGTGCTCATGTCAAATTTATATCAAATTATTTTACAATATAAACAAATATTGTGATGAGAATATCTTTGTCTTAAACGCAAGAGCCATGGGAAAAAACTGGTATCAGTGTGAAATTATTTGTACAACAAAGAATTTTTATGTATATTTCTTCCATTCAGTTTATTTATACAACTATAAAACAATATAAATCAAATTTTAAAATCTTAGTTACTCTGGTCATCACTTTTTATTTAAAAGTGTAACGTCTAGTAATGTTCCCTACTTACATTGTGTTTTCTGTTTTATTATATTATGTTCCTAGAACAGAGTAGATATGCAAATCAGTGAACCACTCATTAAGGCAACAAGTTGTATGACTCAAGCACAATATTGGAGTTAGACTTGATTTCCTATCCTGGCGAAAATATTTACAATTTATGGCAGGCTACTTCATCTTTCTGTGCCAGCCTTTCTTTGCCCTTAAAAATAGTAGCAGTCATACTACCCTATACGGCTGTTGAAAGAATTACGTAATCATATGTGAAAATGGCTTGGAAAGTTCCAAGAAACAGTAAGCCCTCAGCGAATGTTAGTTTCTCCTTTCTTTATCTTCCTAGTGAATTCATCATTAATCCCAGAAACAATTCCAGATATTAAGAGCGCTAACTATGGGAACATTTACAGTTTCAGAAACAGAGTACTAAAGAGTCCTGTTTTCACATAATAACCATCACTGCACTGGCAAAATCACCGCTGTCCACAGAAGCTCTGTACAATGAGGGAAATGTTCTATATCTCCCGTGTGTGCCGAGTGCTCAGTCTTCTGACTCTTCTGTGGCCCCATGGACTGTAGCCCGCCAGGCTCCTCTGTCCATGGGATTCTCCAGGCAAGAAGACTGCAGGGGGTTGCCATTTCCTTCTCCAGGGGATCTTCCTGACCCAGGGATCGAATCTGTGTCTCTTAGGTCTCCTGCATTGGCAGGTGGGCTCTTTACCCCTAGCGCCACCTGGGAAGCCCGTATCTCCCATGAGACAGTCATTAGCTGCATGTGGCAATAAGCACTTGAAGTTTAGTGAGTGCACCCCCACAGAACTGACTTTTTTTAAAGAAAGCAGCTTATTTTTATTTTTTTAAATATTTATTTATTTTATTTGACTGTGCTGTGTCTTAGTTGTGGCACGTGGGACCTTGGGTTGTGACATGCGAGCTCTTTAGTTGCAGGATGTGGGGTCTAGTTCCTTGATCAAGGATAGAACCTGGGCGGCCTGCGCTGGGAGCGTGGAGTCTTGGCCGCTGGAGCAGCCGGGGAGTCCCAAGGAACTGACTTTTAAATTTTGCTTTGTTTTAATTAACTTAAATTTACCTACACGTGGCTACTGGCTACCATATTGGACAAAGCAGGCCTAGATTCTTCTCTCTCTTCCTCAACAAATTTGAAGGTGATTCCCAATCACCTTGAAGGTGTGACCAGTCCCTGCCCTTCCTTCCATTTCCCTCTTCTCCTGAATTCATCTCTGAGAACTATCCTCTTCCTCTCATCTCCGCCTTTGTCCATCACTAGCAGTGACATGCTTTTTCCTTATCTAATAGCTTCCTCTCTGACTTCAAACCTTAAACACGTTTCTTCCTGAAGAGGAAATCTTCAGACCAGTATGTGGTGTTCAGTTGCTGTCATGTCCAACTCTTTGCAGCCCCAAGAACTGCAGCACACCAGCCTCCTCCATCATCTGTCTCCTCGAGTTTGCTCAAATTCATGTGCACTGCGTCAGCCCAGTATAACCTTTGACAAAATCTGATATGATTCTAATCAAAATATCAGGATCCAGGTATCATTTTGTCTATTAAATAGAAGATTTAAGATTGTCAGAGGTATTTTAAAGAGATGGAGAAGAGGGCAGACTTTCATGTGTTCTGTACACCAGACCTATGTGTGCATAATACTTTGTAGAGAGGAAAAGAGAAACAAGAAGGAAAGAAGAAGAGAGGGAAGGATGGAGGAAGGAAAAGGATGAAAGGAAGAAGGGAAGAGAAAAAAGAATGAAAGGAAGGAAGCAAAGGAAATAAAAAGAGCAGGAGAGAGGAGCAAATGTGATCAGTGTCCAATGTAACACTGAATTCATGCACTGCATGAATAAAATTATAATAGTAAAGATGAAAACAGTAATACGTGATGGCAATAATGACAAAATTCTGTTTTTTATTATTTGGCTTTTTATTAGACTAAACTAGCTTTAAAAAGGCTTCAATTCATTTTCATTTTCTCCTCCATATATATATTGTATTGTATATTGTATTTTTTTAAGTATTTCAAAATCTCTAAATATTTAGAAATACTGTAAATTACCAGTTTTCAACATAAATTTAGCTTAGCTTGACAAGGAACCTGCTTCTAAGCAATTTTGGGGTTGAGTTCCCAGTAAATCATATACATCATAGGCATTATAAAAACTGAAGGAAGTGGGCTTCTTTTCAAGTGTGAGTGGTTTAGGCCATTTGTGGAAACTTTTAACAATCAGTGGATACTGAAAAGAAATAGTTTTCTCGTCCCCTTTGCTATGAAAGGAGACAAACCTAGAAGAAAAGCATTCTTTTAACTCTTTCTAATTGAAATTAATTCTGATATTAAACCCACTCTGAGCCACATATCAAGTAGAAATCACGAAAGATATAAAAGTTAATTAAAGACAGCCTTTGTTCTCAAGGGGCTCATAGTAATCCATTGAGGGCAAGCAAGAATCGAAGCACTTAAAATACAAGATATTAAATACTAAAATAAAATTCAAGCAGCCTGAGCAAAGAAGGGAATGCCTAATTCTGCCAGGAAGACAAGGAAGGAAGTATCTCTTGAACTGAGCCCTGAAGAATGAGGACAACTTGCCATGTCAGGGAAACAATATGCGCAAAAACAGAGAATCTGCAAGAATGTGGAGTAGTTGGGAGATTGCCCTTGGCCCTTGTGACTAGAGTATGTACTCTATGTACACACGGAAAAGTGATGATAGATACATGCATGCTCAATCATGTCTGACTCTTTGTAGCCCTATGTTGTGTCTGACTTTTGCAACCCCATGGACTGTAGCCCACCAGGCTCCTCTGTCCATGGGATTCTCCAGGCAAGAACACTGGAGTGGGTTGCCCTTCCCTTCTCCAGGGGATCTTCCTGACCCAGGGGTGGAACCTAGGTCTCCTGCATTGCAGGCAGATTCTTTACCATCTGAGCCACCAGGGGAGCCCCATTGACATTCTAAGAAACTTAAAAGAGTAAATCTGGTTAACCTATTCTTTCTTGTTTTCTTCATTAGATCCCCTCAGTAGAGTATGTTTAAGACCAAAAAATGTAACTGATTCATTGAGCACTTACATCAATGCTAATTATATTAGGGTAAGTAAATAAACCTAAATTTCTTTCTGATAAGCATGTCGATTTACTATCTGGAATTGTTGGGGTTTTTTTTTTTTCACCCATCAGAATAGATTAATTTTGATTTAACTTGGTTACTAGAAAGTTTTGTTTTGCTCTCTTGGTCATAATCAATGTTGGTAGGTCTTCCTTTCCTGTGTGTCTGTGGCCACAGTGCTCCCTCTGAGGTGCTCTGGGGAGGACTAAGCTTCACAACCCTCAGTACCATGTGCTATGCTTGACTTGAGAGAACAACCACAAGAAAGGTGGTGCTACAATCAATGAAGCCTCAAAAGCCTGTGTAGCTTTTGGACCTGCAGAGTTTCTTTGTTTTGAAGATCTTTCACCTAAACTTCCAGTGCAAGGCATGGATTTCAAAGCCAACATTTTTTCTTTTTTTCTCAAACTAGGGCTACAGTGGCAAAGAGAAAGCATTCATCGCCACACAGGGCCCCATGATCAACACCGTGAATGATTTCTGGCAGATGGTTTGGCAGGAGGACAGTCCCGTGATTGTTATGATCACAAAACTCAAGGAAAAAAATGAGGTATGACCTTTTCCCAAGTGCAGAACATTGTATTTTTTCTGTTGCTCTAGAACAGAGATCATTTAAGGAAAATTACCATATACTTCCTAACAAATTTAAGATGTTAAGACATTGAAAGGCTAGGTCAGCTCAGCTTATGCTCCCAAAAAATGGTAATTGATGTCCTATAAATGATAGCTTTCTTTCAGTGAAATCAATATACTTGGCATACACCATTCACATTTGTATCCATATATCTATGTAAGGAAATGAGGGGCCCTGAATCACCACTCTGATTCATAACAGGGAAATAAAAAATTGTCCCTTTACATCATGAGCAATTTTTGAGCACTTCTAAGTGACAGATACTATTTTATTTACTTATGTATTTATTTATGGCTGTGCTGGGTCTTCATTGCTGCGCAAGCTTTTCTCTGGTTGTGGAGAGCGGGGGCTACTCTCTAGTTGCGGTTTGCGGGCTTCTCACCGTGGACAGAGGAGCCTGGCGGGCTGCAATCCACGGGATCGCAGAGTCGGACACGACTGAGCTGCTAATACGCACACGCACTGTGCTGGCTTCTCTTGCGGTGGAGCGCGGGCTCTAGGGTCCTAAGGCTGCAGTAGCTGCAGCTTGTGGGCTCAAGAGCGCAGACTCAGTAGTCGTGGTACATGGGCTTCCTTGCTTCACAGCATGGGGATCCCCCTGAACCAGGGATTAAATCCACATCTCCTACATTTGGCAGGTGAGTTCTTTACCACTTAGCCACCAGGAAAGCCCCAGATACTATTTTAGTTGCTGGCAGTTTATTAGTAAACAAACACAAAGATTCCTGCCCTTGGTAGATTTTAACTTTCTAGTGAGGGGGAGACAGGCAAAAAGCAAGAAGCAGAATTTCATAAGAACATAGCATATTAGATGGGATAAATGCTGCAGGAAAAACAGTAGGGTGGGATAAGGGGACTGGGTATCTGAGCCGTAGGGAGCAGTAGGAGAAGAATAAGCTACAGTATTATACAGGGGGTGGGGGATACATCTCACTGAGAAAGTGAAATTTGCAGAAACATTTGAAGTTAACCAAACCAAATGACTTTCTCAATATTTTCATAAAACAAAATCCAAGAAAGAGACAAAATTAGATCCCACTCCATACTAGTAAACTTTTCTAAGGATCTAGCTTATAGAATATGCTTTCTGTATTTTGCATCATAAAAATAAAACTGTGTAATTCCCAAAGAGTGCTATCCTAGGCACTGCCTACATTTCATGACATCCTATTGAGATAATTTACAGTCTGATTTTAGCCAGCATTTCTGTTTGTTTTCTAATCAAAATTACTAAGCCCACATCTCACCCTGACAATAAGAATTTAAGAAAATGGAAATTTCTCTTTCACTCCTTTGGTGAGTTGCAACCACCGACCATAGTATAACCGTGCTGCTAATGCAGAAAACTCGGGTCCACAAACAGCAACTTAAAGTTCCTTTAAAATTTTGTTGTTTTCTTCCATTTTTGCTACAATAGACAAAGAATCTTTTTCTGAAATTTATCCTGGGGGAAAAAAAAGTATATTTTTGGCCAGTAGATGAAGTTATATACTACATTAGCTATATGCTTACTAAATAAATGCATTTCTATGAATCTTACATGAAAGCCTAAAGTGGCATAATAAAATAATCCCTAATAGTCTTAGCTATTTCCCCCAATGTTAATTTGTCAACATAATAAGCCACTGACAAGTCCTGCACAGTTGTTTAATATCTATGACAATTTATCTTCATGGCAGGAAAAAAATTCTTCAAGTTTTAAAGGTATATTCTCTGTGTATTTATACCCATGTATATATTCATAGAACTTATATAATATAGCAAGCTAGATAATCTGAAAAACCAGTCATACTGAGTGAAATATGAGATGGCATGCATAGCAGAGCTTGGGGGAAAAAGTAAATTCTAGTAGTCAAAAACTGAATAAAATGCATAAAACCAGAGATTTACAGGTTACTTGTGTTTTCATGATAATATAAGAACTGGAGACAAAGCCTTGGGCTTGCAGGAGCCAGGACTTAGAACTGAGACCTTCCATGAAGTGAGCACCTGCAAGGGCTATACATTCAGTGAAAGGGCGAAACACAAAAATAAACCTGCCTGCCAAAATAGGATTATAACAGGAAATTAATCTATCAAAGTCTGGCCTTCTCATGGGATTAGTAGGAAGGTACTCCTGAGTATTCAGAATTCAAAAACCAGGAAGCACCAAGTGGTAAGTAATTAATATAAAATAGTAATTTCTAACATATATAAATCATTTATAAACTAGTTTATATTCATTTAATTAAAAAATTAAAAGTAATACTGCATTGGTATGGCACTTTACAAAAACAAAATCTTCAGCCATCTGCACAGCAAACATTACACAGAATTTCAAAGGAAAAAGCCCAGCAAATATAAACTCAGAAGTCAAACTTCTGAGACACACATGTAAATAACCAACATAAGTAAAAAGCAGAAACAACAAATAGTAGAAATAGACCTATGAGAAATTCAAACAATAGAAACTATAAATACAGGCTTTTTTATAATTAAACATACAAAATATAAAATTTAAAAACTTGACAAAAGAACAATTTACTATCAAAAAAAGACTAGGAAGATTTAAAAACAAACCAAAGTGGCCTAGAAATAAATATTATACAGACAATAAAGTGAAAAAACTTCATGAGAAAAGTTGATTGGCAAGCTGGACACGGTTGAATAAATAATTACTGGATTAAAAAGCAGAGCTAAGGAAATTACCTAGAAGATCAATATGACCAAAAATGTGAAATTAAGTTTCAAAGGACAGTATTTACATGTCCAATATATGTCTAATGGGTATTTTAGAAGAAAAGGGAGAATATAGAAAAAGAAGTAATATTTGGCTAGGTATTTTCCAAAATTGGTAAAAGACTTGATCTCTCACAGTAAATCCTAGATTGGATAAATAAAATAAATCTACAACTAGACACATCTGTGGAATTGAAAAACACTGCAGAGATTGTTTTAACAACCAGAATGACTAACAATTGGCTTCTCAACAGTAACAGCAGAAGCCAAAAATCAGCGGAATAATACCCACAAATGAATGAGAGGAAATCACAGACACCTTAGAACTCACACATGATTTAGCAATGCTTCCTAGATCTGAATAGACTGAACTACTCCTGCCCACTTTGGTTGGAAGTACCATTTTCTGAATAGATTGTCATGATGTGTTTTCTCAAAGAACATGCATACCTTTATTAATTCTATTTATTTTATTAAAAATAAAATCATGCAAAATTGACATAGAAAAAGCACTGTGATTTATGCGATTACATAAATATAAGGATGTAAATGTTTCGAAACAAGTTTTCTTTCCACTGAAAACATTATTTGTTGCATATTTATTAAGGATTAATACTTGGCTATCCCACAAGGATTGGAGAATAGGTTTAGTAACCGTGTAAGATAATTTTTGTTGTCCTGAGCATTTCATTCCTCAAATGTTATGATATATTTGTTTCCTTAGACAAAAAGACAGAGATATGCCAATGGTGCTTTAACTTGTTCTTAAGTCAGGTTTCATCAGGACAGGACAGAAGAAGCCAAGATTGTTGGTTAGTAAGTAAGAATTCCCTAGAAGGTAAGTAGGATGTGACATATTTTAAAGGCCAACAGAGATAATATGAATAATTGGCGAATATGCCAAAGCCCTAACAGACAGTTATATTCTTCCTTTCTGTCCCCAAGATCAAAGTTTGTCATTCTAAGAGAACGGCTGTATGAGATAAATGTGTATTTCAAAGTGACACTGAGTTGGTTAACTGACAGTGCTCAGACATCTCCATTGTGAATGTGAATGTGCAAAGAAATAGACCCCATCTTGTTCTTTCCTTTTCAAGTGCATTAAACCTGAAGCTAACCTGTGGCTTTCCCAGGTGGCACCATTGGTAAAGAACTCACCTGCCAACGCGGGAGATAGACAGGGTTGGATTCCTGGGTCAGGAAGATTCCCTGGGTCGAGAAGATCCCTTGGAGAAGGAAATGGCAACCCACTCCAGTATTCGCAAGGAGAATCTCATGGACAGAGGAGCCTGGTGGGCTACAGTCCATAGGGTCACAAAGAGTCAGGCACAACTGAAGCAACTTAGCACGCAAACCTGTTGGTATCATGCTCAGAGATCTTGTTCTCCAGAGGAGAGTCAAGTAGATCTGTTGAAAGCCAGAATTTTTGAAAAAATAATATCCATATAAAGGATGACTGAGGTTTTTATTTTTCACTTTGGCTGCATAATTCAGAAATTGAAGAGGTATTATTTTTTCTTACCATTTTTAGCCTCCTGCCTTTTTAAATGTCTGAGATATATCTTCTGGAAATATCAAAGTAAATATTGATACATTATGTTACACTTCTGTGTGTAATTTGCTACATGTATTTTCCTGTGGCCAGGCATATTCCAAATATTGCAATAAAGATTTTGACTTCTGTTATTATTGATTGATCATTAAATTAAAATGAAAATTCCTTTCCATCCAGATTCTCTAAAGATGTACAAAGAATACTGTGAAAGAAACTTTGATGTTTTGCAATTCAAAATGATACTGAAAAGTCTGGCTCAAAAGAAACAGGCAGTAGACTTCACACTGCCAGGAAGATGCTGTTTACCAAAAATGTGCCAACTTTCAATTGTGTTAAGCGTCATTGTTCGAAATAGACAAAAATCATTTCCTCAAAAAATATGTGAGGGTGGAGTTATCTTTAGAAATTCCCAGGCTTTGTATTTTCATGAACACTCCTACTTTCTAATAAATAAATAAAAGAAAAAAAGAAGAATTGCCAGCTCTTATTCAATAATCACAATGTTCTCATAGTTACTTTATTAAATAAGAACAGACAAAAAATTTTAAAATAAAGCTGACAAATCAGTTCTCATCTATCGTGAGAAAGGAGAAGTAATTTTTATTGCTGGTAAGTTTGATTTCTTCATTTAGGTAAATCTCAAGGAAGGAATTTCTCTTGAAAGAAATAAAACATTGAAAACACAGTGTTCAAACTTTTAACATGAACTATTGCTTGACTAGAGAAGACACAGCAGCTAAAACCTGAAAAGCTAGAGTTAGATCAGTATAAACAGGACAAGAAGCATTTCTATGTTTCCAAAGTCCTCAGACTAGCTCAGACTTTCCTCTAGGAAAGAAGTGGCTATGAATGTTGGTCATATTATGTGTATGGTGGAAGATATTTTCCACCGACTGCCATTTGTTGAATGTATATAGTAAGCCCAGTTCATATGTTAATTCAGTACATTTTCACTCTATCTCTACAAAGCAAGATTTACTATACCTATGTTATGGATGAGAAATGAAGGTCAGAGGTTGAACCATTTGCCTATAGTCTCAAAGTTAGTAAGTGATGGAGTCCCAATTTTAGTCCAGGTTTATTTGATTCCAAAGCTCATGTACTCATCTTGCTCCGACATAATAAATGGGCTAAATAAGGATGTAAAGTAAAGTGTTAGTTGCTCAGTCGTGTCTGACTCATTGTGATCCCATGAACTGTAGTCCACCAGGCTCCTCTGTCCATGGGATTCTCCAGGCAGGAATACTGGAGTGGGTTGCCATGCCCTTCTCGAGGGGATCTTCCCAACCCAGGGATCAAATCCAGGTCTCCCACATTGCAGGCAGATACTTTACCATCTGAGCCACCTGGGAAGCCCATAAATAAGGATGCAAAACATCAAAAGACAAAGTACCCGCGGTTGCCTTCAAGGAGGACTAAGACACCAAATTATCTTTCATGAAGTGAGGGCATTACTTGGCGATCTGGCCTAACAAAATACTTCTCTCGAGTACTTAATACTGCCATATTCTGTCTTAATATTTACATCTTTCATCTGAGTTCAGCTATGTGACTTAAATACTTAAAAACCCTATTTTGCCCATTGACCTATTCAGCACTTTGCAAGCGGTTTAACCTCAAAAAGCAAAATAAAGAAATTGTATTTTAAGTATTCCCCAATTTCATTCTCTTCCTTTCTCTAAGTGTTAAAATTATGGATAAGATTATTTTAATTACATTTCTTTGTCCAAATAGCCCTTATGATGCCTTACAGTTTTTCAGTAGGGACCTACAGAGTAAGTAGGTGCACAAGGAACATAAATCTGGCAAAGCAACAGCACAAAGAGGCAGACACGACCCCACAGAGCATGCTGGGCAGTTTGGTGTGGTTTGAGCATAGTAGGGAGTGAAGGGAGATGGGCCTGGAATGTTACATTTTGCTGAAGAATATAGAGAATGAAAGAGGGTTCTTTGTATATTCTGCTTTTAACATTACGAGTATTCTCCATATCATTAATAACTCAGCAAAAACATGATTTTAAATGACTGCTGGAATTTCACTGTACGGATGCTAAAATGTATGTAATCATTTCCTTATTAATAGATAAAGTCATTTCTAGTCTTTTTATCCACATCTTTCATTATTAATTTATATTTTTAGCTGTGAAATGACCTGACTAAATGATAAGAACTTTTGAAAAAATATATTCCCAATGTGTTTCCCAGAAATATATCTAACTGTATCATCATCTTTGGGCTTCCCTGTGGCTCAGCTGGTAAAGAATATGCCTGCAATGAGGAGACCCAGGTTTGATCCCTGGATTGGGAAGATGCCATGGAGAAGGGAATGGCAACCCACTGCAGTGTTCTTGCCTGGAGAATCCCATGTATGGAGGAGCCTGGAGGGCTAAGTTCCATAGGGTCGCAAGGAGTCAGACATGACTAAAATGACTAAGCACTCCAATATTTTTGCTTGGAAAATTCCATGGACAGAGGAGCCTGTAGGGCTATAGTCCATGGAGTCACAAAGAGTCAGACATGACTAAGTAACTATCATTACACTACGGCCATTACCTTTAGCATCTAGAATTCTCCAGCTAAACTTGACGACTTTTAGTACTTAGTTCTTCTTTATAAAACATCCAGTGGTGTGTGTGTGTACATTCATTCAACAGATATTTATCAACCATCAACCATCAAGTACCAGTGTAGGCACTTGGATTATACCTTTATTGACAAAATAGTCAAAGATCCCTCCTTTCATGGAGTTAGAATCTAAAAGAGGAGACACAGTAAACAAGAAACAAAAATTTAAACTATTAGATATAGGTACAGTGTTAGGTCTTATGAGGGGTGGAGAAAACATATGGTAGAGTAAGAGAGATGGAATACAGTTTATACCGAGATCAGGAGATCATTTTAAAATGATATATGGCAGCCTATAAGATTCTGATGAATTTATAGAAGTTAAGTAATGACTTAAGTCAAATCACAGCTACTATAGATGACTTTACTTAATTAAATACATCCAAAACAGGTGTTTTTTTACAATACAAATATTAATCAAGTATATCCCATGTTTACCTTAAGTTTCATTATGGAATCTGATGGGTATTTAGATGGAAATGATCAGTTTGTAAGTAAATTATAGTTAAAAATAAAGTAGATCTTTTTAAGCTGTACATTTAAAGAGAAAATAAATTTTCCTGATAAAACACCAGTAATTAATTGTTAATTATACTATGTTATATTCTAAATCCATGAAATAAAATTACATCTTCTCAACTATTATTAGCTAAAAAGATTAGAGTTTAAGTTAGATAATCTAGAAAGTTCATCAAATATACCTAGACATTCTAGAAACCGGGCTGTTTGATCTTCCAAATAACTAATGTTTATTGAACACTAACAGTGTGCTTAGAAATCAATCTTTACAGTAAGTTTATTTGTAAAACTCCATGAAAGAAGACCATTGCGGTCAAGGGCAGTTAAGCAGCCTGCCCAGGCTAAATGCCCAGCAGCCTGACTCCCAACTCCTCCCTCTCACCTCTCTACATACCCTCCTCAAATCATCCTCCTAGTTAGGGTGGGAAGGGAGAAAGTTCCAGTCCAAGCAGTGATTGTGGCCAGAGACAGCAGTATGTGGGCTTGCTTACAGTCCTGGTTTAAAATCTCTAACCATTCTAAGAAGGAACGAGGAGAAGGATAAGCATTTTGACTTGGTTTAAAGAAAAAGTGTCAAGTCTGTTCATTCAAAGTAGCGGACAATTTGAAAATGTGGATTGGAGCTGTGATTGGGGGAGTCATGCTCAAGTTAGAGGTCAGTCTGTGAAGCGTGGGGTGGACAAGAGGCTTCACTCTTTGTACCAAGCATGAAAATAAATGAGCAAAGTCCCATAGTCAGAGTGTCTCTCAGCAAGTTCAGGGAGGGTCATGTTGAAGGATAGTGGAGACCCATTGACTGGTATTCAGCTGTTCTGGAGGATCAGAATTAGATATTTGGTTTCTAGAGAAGCAGCCTGACCCAACACTGCCCAGCACTGCCCAGCAGCCTCAGCTCATTTCCTGAATGACCGGGGGCTGGACAGTTATGCTGCACAAGCAATTGAGAGTGGCCAGGAATTCTGAGGCTGACAGTCCCTAAGAAAAATTACTCACTGTTCTTTCAAACATGCTTCCATTCCAGATATAATTTGGCACCGTAATTTTTAATTCAGCTCTTCTCCATTCAATTGCTGTAACTTGCTTTATTCTAGCTATAGTTAGAAGCCCTCTTATTTGACACATATAATCCAAAAACGTCAGAGTGGAGACTCAAACACAGCAAAAAGCTCTTTTATTTTGTCCTAAAACAGGTACAGTTGTTCCTATTCAGACTTGTTCATTATTTTATTATGAGACAGTCTTTTATTATTTTTAATATTGGCTCCAGGTGATGTAGTTTGTGTAATTCCTGCCCTTTATATATCATTAAAATGTCCCATTTCAGTTTCTTTAAAATGAGAGAACATAGAAAAGTTTATAAAACCGTATGAATGCAGAATTCTGTCTATATTTCCAAACTTTGCCCTTTCATAAGTCTTGTTTGTACCTGATTTGCATACAGTTTTCTTTACTGATTCATTTCCCCGCCCCACATGAAAACCTAATTAACTCACACAATTATTTCATTGAATAATTCTTTTCTTCTTCTTACCCTTATGTTTCATGAATTTATGTAAAGTTTCATTAAATGAATGCAGCTGTCCTTAAGAGGTTTGGATACAAACACCACTTACTAACATACAGCTCAGCAGACAGTGACAGAAGTACTGGATTTAGTAAGAAGCAGACAGTGACAGAAGTACTGGACTTAGTAAGAGAGTGGATGGAGGGCATTCAGTGTTCCATTATCAGCATATTTCACAGAGGGAAGGAAGAGTATTGGTTAATGGTATAGAAAGAGTTGGTTATTGGAGCAGAAATTCAAACATAAAAGCTTGAGTTTATAAAGTGATATTTGTTCAAAAGGTTTTGGCTCTAAGAGGATGTTCTCGGAGACCCCTACCAAAACACCTGAGCTTCAGTATTCTTAGCTGTAAAATTATAAAAAAATAATAATAACAATAACAATATCTACTCTCTGTTCTACTTAACATAAATGATCATGGAAGGGATTCAATGATATATTTTGGTGAAGATGCTTTTAATATTAAATTGTTGCATCTATGTTCGTAATATTCGGTGGAATACTAAGAATTAGAGTAACTAAAACCATAATAATTTTAGACAATCTGATCCATTTTCTTTTATGCAAATATAACCCAACTGCAACTAAGTGTCTCTTTGTTTATTTAGAGCCCCTTCCTATGTGATGATACATCTTTAGCTCATAAAGCAAAAATCTCTTTGATTTTAAATGCATAGAATTTAAAAAGAAAGTGACTGAAAAATAGATTTTGTTTTCAGGCAACTAATACACTGGCTAGACTTGCTTCTTTTTTATACACAAATAACCCTAATGTGGTGAGAGTGAGAGGGATGATCAAAGAAAAAAAAATAGATTATAAAAACATGGGTTTGCATTACTTTGCACTGCATTCTATTTTTGCTGTAAACCACTGATGATGAAAAATTGGTTGATGTCCAGGATCTTTACAGTCAAGGTTCACTAATTACTTGTTTGTACAAGAGACACATAACCTTCTGGAAACCTCTTTATCCTCCAAATTATGAATTCTTGGAATTAATAGATAATTTTACTGAAAGAATCAGCCCAGCTAACAGAATAGTGATGATTTGGGGTTATATTCTGCTACATAGCGTGCTATTTTGAATTACCCACAATTAGTGTGATTTCACAATATTATCTTTAAGAAAGCATTTTCCTTCCTTGCATTTTCCTTTTTCATATCATTGTTAACACCACAATGAAAAAACCCGAAAAAGCTGCTCACAAAAATAATTCAAATGTGAACTGATGCCCTTAGAAACAACCACATTTGCAGCTCTCTCTCACCTCATACTCAAAAGCACCCACACTTATCTGGTCCCTTTTTCTACATCCTCCTTAAAGAGGGGGAAAATGTATTCAGTGTATAAAAATAAGCTATTGTATCTCAGAAAGGAGATGGGATGCTAATTAAGGGTTGTTTGAATGAACAAGTCACATTACATTGTCTACTGGGAGCCGGCTGCCAATTGCATTTTTGGTAAAGAGTCAAGAAAAACATTCAGGAGGGCCCCAGCAAGCTCAGGAGAGAAGCAAGCAGTGCTTCCATTTATCAAGTAGGTGCACAAGCCTGGATTATATTGTTAAGAGTCAGGGTGCAAGCTGAGAGCTCCTGCCTGGCAGTCTTTCTTACCAGTTTCAAGAGCCACCTTCTCACTGAGGGGCCTGCTACTCAGGCCCGATCCTGGACAATGGGGCACATATGCCTGACTGCTGGGCCACTGAATGCCTCTTTCTTTGTTCAATACCTTTTGCAAGATTCTTTGTCACTCTTCTTGGATTCATCCAGGAGGCATGGGTTTTAAGTCACACAATAGCTCGGGTCTTACAGCGAAATAATTGATGCTCCATTGAAAGCAACCAGGCAATTTGGTTAGTATGATTATCTTTAACAAATCGGGGAAATTTCATACATTTGGCAATTTGTAAAGGAGGAGGGAAAGACATTGCTTTATTTTTTAAAAGATTGCTATTTTTTTTAATTATTAAAATATAGTTGATTTATATTGCTGTGTTAGTTTCAGATGTACAATAAGGTGATTCAGTTATACAGATGTATGTATGATTCTTTTTTAGATTATTTTCCATTACAGGGTATTACGAGATTTTGAGTATAATTCCCTCTGCTGAAGGTTTCTCTGTTTTAAAATGTTAATGTTATATTAGCCAGACTAAGCCTGATAGCCTTATTGCTTGATAGTCTTGGGGATGGAATGGCATGGAAATAGAGGTGAAAATGATTTACTTTGTTTGGAAAAGGACCAGAATGTAGAGGAGGCAAATGTGTTTTCATTGTAGTGGATGAAAAACAGTGGTTCCACTAGATGAAGTGACTTCCTTGTGGCTCTGTCATATAGAGCATTTGGTACTTAGCATGATAGAGCCCCAGAGGTGTGTTTCTGATATGTTGCATGTCTTTTCCTTTAGTTCTGTAATTCTGTAATTTTTTTGCTGTTGCTCTTTTAAATCTATAAGAATTTAACTATTTTTAAGTGTGGTCATATGTCTTTGACATAGATGTAGAGAAACAAGTGTCCTGAGGACTGAAAGGTCCCTAACCAAAGGCAATAAGTGAAAGAATTTCTTTATCAATATCCATGTGTGTTTGAAAGAGAATGATGAATTCTATTTAAACAATATTTCTAAAATTAAATTACTTCCCTGGGCACTGAAGATAAAGGATTAACTTTCACACCTTTATTCTTAGACATTAAAATATGTGGTAAAGAACTAATAGTTCTTTTGTGGTTGTTTAAAAGGCAAAAGAATAAATAATATGAGTTTATATGTATGTTTGAAACTCATTTTGTAGTTTTTTAAATAATGTGATGATGTCATAAAAATAATATATTTGACGCATGATCTAATGCATATTTAAGTAATGATCGAATCACTGTAGATCAAAAACCCATTCCATAATCCAGTAGTTGTAAAATACAATAACAATAATAATAATATCAAGTTTTGAATGCTTACTGTATTCCTGGCTTTGTCCTAAGTGCTTTCCATGTATTAAATCTTGAGGAAACTGAGGCCAGAGAGAGCTTATGTTTCCTGTTTATGGACTCACAGGTAAATGGTAGCACCAAAAGTTGGTCCCAGGCTCTTTGACTCCAAAGCTTGCACCTTATCCATCATATTATGTTTTCTTGTTTGCAATATAATTGTTATTACTGCTATTAAACCCTTCAAAGAGGATCCTTCATAAAAATTTTTAAAATAATTTTGCTACACATTTATTTCAAAGGATCCCATAGGTGAAAAGAAAATTGGTCCTGGAAAATACAATACCACAGATATATTAATGGCCATGATGTCTACTTTACATACAGGGGAGACTGCATTCTATGGCATCTAACACATTACAGATACTCTTACTAGAGACATTAGTTTGATGAAGCAGGAAATGTGTGAAAATGTGAAAGTGTTGGTCACTCAGCTGTGTCCCACTCGTTGCGACCCCATGGACTGTAGCCCGCCAGGCTCCTCTGTCCATGGAATTCTCTGGGTAAGAATACTGGAGTGGGTAGCCATTCCCTTCTTCAGGGGATCTTCTCAATCCAGGGACTGAGCCCTTGTCTTCTGTACCGCAGGCAGATTCTTTACCATCTGAGCCAGCACCAGGGAAGCCCCAAGGAAATGTGACTTGCCTCAATCATAGCGGGAGAACATTTTTTTTCCACCTTGTTCATCGCATGATAAACTCTAATATTTGGATCTTAGTTTCCTAATTCTTAATTCAGTTCTGAATTAGCCCTTAATTTCTCTTGGGGATTTGAGAAATTTTGCCTTAATTATTTTTTGTATGGGATTAACAGCAATAGTGTTGGTTTAAAAAAAAAAAAAACTTGATTGACGTGTAATTTATACTATACATACTATGGGCTTCCCAGGTGGCACTAGTGGTGAACAAACAAACCTTTCTGCCAATGAAGGAGACAGAAGAAATGTGGGTTCTATCCCTGGGTCAGGAAGATCCCCTGGAGGAGGAAATGGCAACCCACTTCAGTATTCTTGCCTGGAAAATCCCATGGACAGAGGAGTCTGGTGGGTTACAGTACATGGGGCTGCAAAGAGCTGAACACAACTGAGCACCACATGCATATATATATATACTATAAAGTCTACCCATTTAAAATGTATAGTTTGGTGGTTTTAGCTCATTTACAGAATGTTTAAAATTGATACTTGATTTATTTTATTTAACTAAATAGAAACTTTTAAGATGCTTGAATGAAAAATGCTTCAAGGCCAATGAAAACCATTAATATTTGCTGTGTTCTTCTTTCCCCTTCTCCAGAAATGTGTGCTTTATTGGCCAGAAAAGAGAGGAATATATGGAAAAGTTGAGGTTCTGGTTATCAGTGTAAATGAATGCGATAACTATACTGTTCGAAACCTTGTCTTAAAGGTAAGAATGTGGAGCTGTAGCAGTCTACAAAGTGGAAGGTGTTAGAGGACTGCATTTTTATTTTGAACTTTTTTGTCCTCAGACCTGAAGATTCAATTTAAACAAGTTAAATAATGTCAAGATCAAGGGGACATTATAATCACTCTCTTATGTATTTTGTTGTCAGCTACTATCACTCTGGAATAATTAATTTAAGTAGACATTAAAGAAATCCACTTAGTAGGGTACTATGGTCTTTTAATCTGCATACATATAACTCCTCTGATATAACCTTTTGAACACCTTTAACTAAAGGACTAAAGGCTTGTGCTGGAGATGTTATCATGATTTCTTTTTTTAATGTCACTTTGTCTCAGCAGATTTAAGTAAGGCCTGGAAACTGTGAAAGGGAAAATCTGTACTCGTGGGTGTTTGTGGGAGGCAAGAAAAGCCTGAAGTGTTGTTGAGATCTTCCAAAACTTGGAGTTACAGTCATTTATAGGGACTTTCCCAGACCAGATTATGTCATAGAAAATTTATCTTATTTAAATTTTGGACAGCAAATGCTGAGGAATGTTGCCATGGTATTGTTGGTATTGTTTTTACTTCTAGAGAGCAATCATCCCAAAGATTCCAGTTCTATCTAGAACCCCACTGCTGGGACAGAATCATCACAAAGAAAAAGAGAGACAGAGCTGCACTGATGGGTTTTGGTGGGAAATTCACGATAGGAAGGCACTTGGAGAAATCTGTTCTTCAACATGTATTCTCTAGTGTCTAGTCTATGCCGGGCCCCAGCTTGGTTTTGAGATGACTGCATGGACCCTCATTTGTGACTCCTTTAACAGGGATTCCTCACTGCTGTTAAACACTGGTATTTAGGGTGAGTGTAGAGGCATTAGAGTGACTGAGTATAAAATTAAGCATTCTTATACTGGTCACTATGTTTATAATAACCTGTCAGGAGCATTCAAAGAACAGGAAACACACTATATCCCAATTCTTTCTTGGCCATTTATTCATCTACCATTATGTTCATGATCATAAATGACAAACATATGTATGTTTTCTATATTAAATATATATCATATATATATATATATTTCTCATTTAATTGAAGCAAGACTGTCAGATTTTGACATCAGCATATTTACAGTAAATTTTTCTCAGGTTGAAAGAATATTCTTCAAAAGTCTCCTAGATTTTATTACCACCTGGAAGTGAGGAACAAGCAAGATGGCAGTGATAGAAAGCGTTTAGTATTGTGCTTTGGATGACTCTTTGTTCCACAAGTAAATGAAGCGTTTGGTGGCTGTTTCTATTTTCAGCAAGGAAGTCACACCCAACGTGTGAAACATTACTGGTACACCTCATGGCCCGATCACAAGACTCCAGACAGTGCCCAGCCCCTTCTGCAGCTCATGCTGGACGTGGAAGAAGACAGGCTGGCCTCCGCGGGCCGAGGGCCTGTGGTGGTCCACTGCAGGTAAGGGGTGAGCTGACCTTTTGCCTCAGCAACCGTCTATTCTTTGTAAAGTCATGCAGCAGGTGGGAGCTGGGTTTGACTCCCTGGTTCTGACTTTGCTGGTAAATTGAACAGATATTGAAACTAATGGGCCTCCCCCTTGATTCTTGACCACAGTGATACTTGTCAGAAATGAAGTGCCTTTACTAGCGTATTTTTAGCAGTCATACAGTGGAGAAAATTTCCCTAATGAAGCACTCAGGGAACAGGAGCTCTTATTCAGTCAGTCCTCTACCTTGAAATGTAGGTGGATTCATTTAGTCTCATCAGTCTCATGAGGAGACTGATTTTTTAATTCTCATATGATTTTTTTAATTATCAACTTTTTTTTCTTGTTTTGAGATGCCCCTGAACTTTACTAGGATTGTATCTTGATAACATTTTTTATTATTATGCCAAATTTGGTGAAAACCAGTCAACTGTTCTAAAAGTTACCTCATGAAAAACAGATGGAAATAAATTTGTGAAATGGTGAATGGCAAGTGGTAACTCACCATGAGGAAAACAAAGTGCTGGTAGCGGAACATGCGGCCCTGGAGGCTGGGCTGACAAGAGGCCAGGCGATGTTCAACGGCAGGTCTTATCCTTTAACTTATACCTCTCCCCGCTGTTTTCCTGCTAGTGTGCCCAAAGCAAAGTGCAAATGTTAAAGTTATCTATATAACTGGTCATTTATTCTCCATGCTTTCTCAAAACAATTTGCATTACTTTATTGATCCCCTTAAGTCTTATAAGATAGATTTTGGTGATATTTTTAATAACCAAAGTGTATTAATTTAAATTATGATTTTAGCCTTGTTTTGAACCTTTGTGGTTTAATTAAGAGTAAAATTTACTGTGTGTCTACTTGCCCAATGTGTCACTATCTAGTTTCTAACATTAGGCCTTATCCTAAACTTAACTTGGGTCTGAAGACAAATATCTAACTGACCCATACTCTAGAGCTGAAACCGTCCCCCACCCAAAATCATAAAACAGTGAGGATATCTGAAATGAACTAAGCATTTCCCCTCTAAAACCAGCTCCCCTTCTGATTGCTGTTTCTAAGAATGAGACCGTCTTTTTTCCAGCCACTCAACATCAAATGTTGACAGTTATCTTTGGCCCTTTTCTCAATTCCAGCCTCAGTATCTAATCAGTCACCAGATTGGCTTTCCCTTCAAAGCTTCTCCCATAATCATCACTTCCTGCCCAACCACCCAAGTTCAGGCCCTTATGACCTCATCCATGTATTTTAGAAGTCGGCTAATTGCACATACACACCCCACTTCCCCATGCTCCACCCCCACCACAGTCTATTCTGTGCACTTCTCTTGGATGATGTGCCTAAAACCCTCTTTCATCACATGGAGTCTCTGCTCAAAGCTTCACACAGGCTTCCCATTGCCTAGAGCAAAATTCCTTAATCTTGGATTTGTGGGTTAGCTACAGGGGCCAGTGAACTTAAAATGACTTGAACAGATTTGAGTACATTAAGTTAAGTGAATTTTCTGGGGAGTGAAAACTCATTGCTTTCAACATATTCTCAAAAAAAAAAAACAACAAAAAAAAACAAAGAGTACCATTCTTTTAGAGGATGAAGTCCAAAGTTCTTAGCTTTCCATAATCCTTTATAGATTCCACTGTACCTTCCCAGCCTTCTTTCCCACTATTCCTCTAACGTAACTTTCTCTTTCTAGCCAAACTAGTCTACTCATTGTCACACATCTTATTTTCTGTTCTGCTGCAAATTTTTC
This sequence comes from Odocoileus virginianus, assembly GCF_023699985.2. NCBI lineage: Eukaryota > Metazoa > Chordata > Mammalia > Artiodactyla > Cervidae > Odocoileus > Odocoileus virginianus. The sequence continues at coordinate 39,401,709 of NC_069697.1, forward strand.
CCTATACCAGTCTCACCCATGGAACATTCTCTCACATTGGTGATAACCAAAATGCGTGCCATTCACAAGGCACAGTTCAAGTACTATCTTTTTATTGACCCAAACTCTCTATAGACACTTACACTAAAGGGGATGCATTCCTCCTCTGAATTCCTCTGCACTCATATTCAACAGGAAACAAGTGCCAAGTCTGAGAAATAATTGCTATTTGACTGCTGCTGTTGTTGTTGTTCATTCGCTAAGTTGTGTCCAACTCTTTGTGACCCCATGGACTGTAGCCCACCAGGGTCCCCTGCAATGAGATTTCCCAGGCAAGAACACTCGAGTGGGTTGCCATATCCTTCTCCAGGCCATCTCCCCAACCCAGGAATCAAACCCATGTCTCCTGCATTGGCAGGAGGATTCTTTATCACTGAGTCATCAGGGAAGCCCATATTTGAGTGCTGAAAGGGGAGCTCTTCACTCAAACTATGAGATTTGAAGAAAGCCTCTAAAAGTTGGACTAATGCTGAATAGGATCTTGAAAAAAGGACCAATGTTTGTGGTTTTAAAAGGTGGTAGGGTGGGCATTTCTGACTGGAGAAATATCATTAACTCAAAAAGGAAAATTCAAAAAGAAAAGGTTTCTTTCGCAAAGATTCAAATGAAAACAATGACACAAAGGATACAAAGTCAACAGCACAAAGACAAAAAGCTTGAAAGTTCATCCAGTCGTATTATGTAAGGCGTGAATACCATGGAAGCGTGCTTAGACATTGTACTGCGACCATCTGCAGTTTTTGCTGGTGCTTAGGCATGTTCAGTCATGTCCAACTCATTGTGACCCTTTGGGCTATAGCCCTCCAGACTGCACTGTCCATGGAATTTTCCAGGAAAGAATAGTGGAGTAGATTGCCATTTCCTGCTCCAGAGGATCTTCCTGACCCAGGGACCGAAACTGTGTCTCCTGCATCACCTGCATTGGCAGGTGGATTCTTTACCACTGAGGCACCTGGGAGGCCCCTATGGTTTTTGAGTATCAAGTAATATGATCAGGTTCCTATTTCAGAAAGATGAACCTAGCAACTGTGTATATCATGAATTAGCCCAGGAAGAGTCTTGAGACTTGGAAACCATGATGAGATCATCGTTAATCATGAAGTAAGATTTCAAAAACGTGAGCACAGTTTATAGAAAGAGAAGCATGGATCCCAAAAGCTCAGTGGAGGTGGAAAACATAAGAATTGGTAACAGACTGGATGTGGGAAGTGAGAGAGGGGGAGACGTTGAAGATGGCTCCAAGATTTCTAGGCTGGAAAACTTGTGGCTGCTTGGTAATGCCATTGAGGAAAAAGAGAATTAATTCTGTTTTAGATACATTGAATTTAGAGACACTGAACTGCAGCAAGTGTAAAATAGCAACAGCAGAAGTGCCAGCTAGGAGGTGGAATGCTAATCTAGAGTTTAGGAGGAACTTGGGGAACTTAACTGTAGATTTGGGAGAAATTTACATAAAGATGGTTGAAATCGCTGAAAGAGAGAAAGAGACAGACAGAGAAAGTTTGTAAAGTTGGTAAATTGCCATCTAAAGAGATTCATGAGTAAACCTTCCATGACAGGTAATATTTCTGTTCAGCTGTTACCTTGATTTAAAAAAACAAAAAAAGACTTGGAAATATATGCCTTTAGCCACATCCTCTCTCCTAAACTGAACTGAATCTTCAGCTACTCACTAACATCTTTCACATCAGTATGTGTATGTGCTAGTCGCTCAGTCTTTTCCAACTCTTTGCGACCCCATGGACTATAGCTCACCAGCCGCCTCTGTGGAATTCGCCAGGCAAGAATACTGGCGTGGGTTGCCATTCTCTTCTCCAGGGTATCTTCCTGACCCAGGGATCAAACCTGGGTCTCCCGCATTGCAGGCAGATTCTTTACCATCTGAGGCACCAGGGAAGCCCCAGCCACATTTTTATATCCAGGACCAAAGCCCCCACTGTCTTCCTCAAATCAGACCTCATTCCAGGCTTCCCACTGCATCTCAATGACGCTGCCCTTCTTCCAGTCCTCCGGGCGAGTCACCTTTGACTTTTTGCTTTTCTCACTGTTCAGCTCCACTCCTCTGTGCTCACTTCTGTGATGTATGTAGACCTTTCCCCTCCTTGATACTGCCCATACCTTACTGAATTTCAGGCCCTAATTCTTCTTTGTAGAACAGCTGCTACCTTTTTCACTATTCTCTCCACCCACCACCTCCCTCCATCCCATTCATTCTACTTCTTAGACCTAAAAGGAAGGATGCTGTTGCAGCGCTGAGCAGAGGGCCAGGTTTGTACACTCAGTACATGAGAGCAGCTGCTGTTATCATAATTATTATTGTTGATCCTAATGATTGTTTTCAATGTTAAAAGAATATATTTTATCTCTGCTATTTTCCCTGCACCTTTTAATTCACTGTCTGTCCTTTGCAGTGCAGGGATCGGCAGGACGGGGTGTTTTATTGCTACATCCATTGGCTGTCGGCAGTTGAGAGAAGAAGGCGTGGTGGACGCGCTGAGCATCGTCTGCCAGCTGCGTGTGGACAGGTGAGTGTTGGCAGGATGCAATGAGAGACACTTCACAGCAGCAGCATCATCACAACCTGATTTAATCACACGCCTGACTCTATAAAGATTGGTGTAAAATGCTTAAGAATCTACATTATACTAAAACGTCATCAAAGAAAGTGTTATTTGCAACCCTGACCCTCAGGAACCCAAAACCAAGAGCTTGAGCTTAACCCTCCTTGTCTCTGAGGCAGGTTGCTTATAGTGGTGGCTCTTCTTAGACTTCCAGCTCTGTTCCTTCACAGGGGCTTTGCATTTTCATTTGAATTCACTGAGTCCTTCACTTTAGGATCTTGCTCCTTTAGAATGAGGCATACACCATACTACCAAAAGTCATCCTTTTTCTCCACTCATCCTTTTTTAAGTGTGAAAAATGCACATGACAAAATTTACCATCTTAACCATTTTTAATAGTACAGTTCAGGGTGTTAGGTATATTCATATTGTTGTGCAACCAATCTCCAAACTCTTTTCATCTTGCAAAGCTCTGTACCCATTTTCTTGGCAACCACCATTCACCTTCTGACTCTTTGAATTTGACTATTCTAGGGGCCTCATATAAGTGGAATCATACAGTATTTGTGTGTTTGTTAGCAACTTATTTCACTTAGCGTGGTGTCGCCAAGATTCATCCATATTGTAGCATGTGTCATAATTTCCTTTTTAAGGCTGAATAATATTCCACTGTATGTATATACCAGATTTTGTTTACCCAGCTATTTGTTGACGGACTCTTAAGTTGCTGCCACCTTCTGGCTGCTGTGAGTAATGCTGCTATGAACATGGGTGTACAAAGAGCTGCTTGAGATTCTTTAGGGTATATACTCAGAAATGAGATGGCTAGAGCATATGGTCATAATTTTCCAAGGAATGCCACACTGGTTTCCATAGCAGCTGCACCATTTACATTCCCATCAACAGGATACAGGGATTCCAACGTGTGTGCTTGTTTGCTTGTTCTTTTGTAGTAGTTGTCGTCCTAACGGGTGTGTGGTGAAAGAGTCATTTTCAGGCATAGATGGTTTGATAACCTTTGTGAGGATCTCTGTTTATGCACTGAAAACAGAACAAACAAGCGGCTTCTTTTCTTGCTTTGCTCTGAAACTAAACCTGGGGAAATGAACAGTTGAGTGAGTGACAGGTGAGTGACAGAGAAAGTGTGTGGATGCTCATTGAAAATGGGCACAGAGAGGAAGATGCTTGCAATCACCTGAGCAGAGGACATGCCTGCTCTGCAGTCCACTGTGCTGATGTGGAAGGAGAGTTGTCCCAAAAGCTCGGCTCTGGGTTCTCTTCATTCACACGGCAAGTGTGTGTGAACCGCCTTCTAACTGCAAGGCATTGTTCTGGATGCTGCAAGTACTGAAACAGCATGAGTGAGGCTCTGCTCGCCTCGAGTTTACATGCTAACAGTGAGAGAAGAGATAATAAACAGCAAAGAAATAAACAGGATGATTTCAGACAAATAAATGCTGGGCGGTAATAAAACACTGGCGTCATAGAAGCTGAGCTTCCTAGAATTTAGCCCTATGACCTAGAGTTTCCTAAAAGTGAAACCACAAAAGTCATATTTATTGAGCTGCTACTCTGTACTTAGGTCCTGCAATTTCAATACAGACAAAAGAATTATTCTGAAAATTCAATGAGAAAATAGATATAAAGGCACATAGAAAGCCTTCCAATAAATGTTCACTTTGTTACTGCCATCTTCATTATTACTAAAATCATCAATAAAGCCTCTCTGATCTCTAAAAATTAAACATTCAAATTCCCTTTCGGGATGATGTTTTCCCTCCTCATTGCTATCCTTCTTTCTTTCCTTTTAAATAATCATTTCTCCATCTTTGTAAGTGTATCTTCCCTCTATTTTTCTCTTAACTCCGAGTGGCTTATTAGAGGCTGTTACCCATGGTGATTACAATTATGGACTCTGTAAACAGACTGCCTGGTTTTGCATCCTGGCTCCCACCATTGCCTAGCTGTGTGCCCTTGGGCAAGTTACAGGACTTCTCCTTGCCTTGATTTTCTCATCTGGAAAATGGAAGTAATAATAATATCTAATTCCGATGTTCTTATAAGGATTAAGAGGTAATCTGTAAAGTGGCTGGCACATAAGCATGTAACCAAGGTTAGCCACAGTTATTATCAATAGATATAGCAAGAACCTGGGCATGCATCTGTAAAATGGAAATAATAATATATACCCCAGAAGGCTGCAGTAACAGTAAGATAAGATTACACCTGTGATGTACTTAGAACACTTAGTCTAGGTTTCTTTCCTTTTTGAATTCTTACTGAATTTGTTACAATATTGTTTCTGTTATTTATGTTCTGGTGTTTTGGCTGTGAGGCATGTGTGACCAGGGATTGAACCCACACACTCTGCATTGGAAGGTGGCGTCTTAACCAGCAGGCCACCAGGGAAGTCCCCTAGTCAAGTTTCTTACCCTCTCTCTACACTCTCCCCCACTTCTGCTTTTCCATGAATGCTGAGTTGCTTCAGTTGTGTCAAACTCTTTGTGACCCCATGAACGCCAGGCTTCCCTGTCCATCACCAACTCCTGGAGCTTGCTCAAACTCCCGTCCATTGAGTCAGCGATGCCATCTAACCATCTCATCCTCTGTTGTTCCCTTCTCTTCCTGCCTTCAATCTTTCCCAGCATCAGGGTCTTTTCAGTGAGTCAGTTCTTCACATCAGGAGGCCAAAGTATTGGAGTTTGAGCTTCAGCATCAGTCCTTCCAATGAATATTCAGGACTGATTTCCTTCGGGATTGACTGGTTTGATCTCCTTGCAGTCCAAGGGACTCTCAAGAGTCTTCTCCAACACCACAGTACAAAAGCATCAATTCTTTGGCACTCAGCTTTTTTTATAGTCCAACTCTCACATCCAAACATGACTAATGGAAAAGCCATAGCTTTGACTAGATGGACCTTTGTAGGAAAAGTAACGTCTGCTTTTTAATATGCCATCTAGGTTTTTCAAAGCTTTTCTTCCAAGGAGCAAGTGTCTTAATTTTATGGCTGCAGACACCATCTGCAGTGATTTTGGAGCCCAAGAAAATGAAATCTGTCACTGTTTCCATTGCTTTCCTGTCTATTTGCCATGAAGTGATGGGACCAGATGCCATGATCTTACTTTTTTTAATGTTGAGTTGTAAGCCATCTTTTCACTCTCTTCTTTCCCTTTCATCAAGAGGCTCTTTAGTTCCTCTTCACTTTCTGCCATAAGGATGGTGTCATCTGCATATCTGAGGTTATTGATATTTCTCCCAGCAATCTCATGATGTACTCTGCATATAAGTTAAATAAGTAGGGTGACAATATACAGCCTTGAAAATATACCTCCTTTCCCAATTTGGAACCAGTCTGCTGTTCCACGTCTGGTTCTAACTGTTGCTTCTTGACCTGCATACAGATTTCTCAGGAGGCAGTTAAGGTGGTCTGGTATTCCCATCTCTTGAATTTTCCACAGTTTGTTGTGATATACAGAGTCAAAGGCTTTGAAGTAATCAATAAAACAGAAGAAGATGTTTTTCTGGAATTCTCTTGCTTGTTATATGATTCAGTGGATGTTGGCAATTTGATCTCTGGTTCCTCTGCCTTTTCTAAATCCAGTTTGAACATCTGGAAGTTCACAGTTCATGTACTATTGAAACCTGGCTTGGAAAATTTTGAGCATTACTTTACTTGCATGTGAGATTAGTGCAATTGTGTGGTAGTTTGAATATTCTTTGGATTAACATAGATTTTCTATTTCTTGTTTCTTCCTTCTGTTGTGAACTTCCTTTGTTCAGTTGCTCAGTCGCGTCCGACTCTACAACCCCATGGACTGCAGCACACCAGGCTTCCCTGTCCTTCACCATCTCTTGGAGCTTATTCAAACTCATGTCAGTTGAGTCAGTGATGCCATCCAACCATCTCATCCTCTGTCATTCCCTTCTCCTACTGCCTTCAATCTTTCCTGGCGTCAGAGTCTTTTCAAATGAGTCAGTTCTTCACATCAGGTAGCCAAAATATTGGAGCTTCATTCTCAGCATGAGTCCTTCCAGTGAATATTCAGGACTGATCTCCTTTAGGATGGACTGGTTGGATCTCCTTGCAGTCCAAGGAACTCTCAAGAGTTTCCTCAAACAGCACAGTCGAAAAGCATCAATTCTTTGGTGCTAGGCCTTCTTTATGGTCCAACTCTCACATCTATACATGACTACTGGAAAAACCATAGCTTTGACTAGACAGATCTTTGTTGGCAAAGTAATGCCTCTGCTTTTTAATATGCTGTCTAGGTTGGTCATAGCTTTTCTTCCAAGGAGCAAGCATCTTTTAATTTCAAGGCTGCAGTCACCATCTGCAGTGATTTTGGAGCCCAAGAAAATGAAGTCTGTCACTGTTTCCATTGCTTTCCCATCTATTTACCATGAAGTGTTGGGACCAGATGTCACGATCTTACTTTTTTGAATGTTGAGTTTTAAGCCAGCTTTTTCACTCTCCTTTCACTTTCATCAGGACTTCCCTGCTGGCTCAGACAGTAAAGCGTCTGCCTGCAATGTGGGAGACCTTGGTTAATCCCTGGGTCAGGAGGATCCCCTGGAGAAGGAAATGGCAACCCACTCCAGTACTCTTGCCTCGGAAATCCCATGGACAGAGGATTCTGGTAGGCTACAGTCCATGGGGTTGCAAAGAGTCTGACATGACTGAGCGACTTCACTTTCACTTTCATCAAGAGGCTCTTTAGTTCCTCTTCACTTTCTCCCATGAGGGTGTTGTTATCTGCATATCTAAGGTTATTGATATGTCTCCTGGCAATCTTGATTCCAGCTTGTACTTCATCCAGCCCAGCATTTCACCTGATGTACTCTGCATATAAGTTAAATAAGCAGGGTGACAATATACAGCCTTGACATACTCCTTTCCCAATTTAGCACCAGTCTGTTGTTTCATGTCCAGTTCTAGCTGTTGCTTCTTGGCCTGTGTACAGGTTTCTCAGCAGGCAGGTAAGATAGTCAGATATTCCCATCTCTTGAATAATTTTTTACTGTTTGTTGTGATCCACACAATCAAAGGCTTTAGAGAAGTCAGTGAAGCAGAAGTAGATGTTTTTTGGGATTTTCTTACTTTTTCTATATCCCAATGGATGTTGGCAATTTGTTCTCTGGTTCTCTGCCTTTTCTAAATCCAGCTTGAACATCTGGAAGTTCTCGGATTCACATACTGTTGAAGCCTAGCTTGGAGAATTTTGAGCATTACTTTGTTAGCATGTGAAAATTTTTAGCATTACTTTGCTAACATGTGAAATGAATACAGTTTGCACTTCCTTAGTTGTTATAAAAAGCAAAAGAGAAAACCTCACTCCTTTCTTTGACCCCATCCAACTTCTTCCAATACTTCTTGTGTCTTGCTTCATTTTTTCATCCATTTATTGTCATATTTCATTTTCAAAATTCCCAATTTGTAGGTGACTGCTGCTGTTGACTGTGTTTTAACTTATGCTAATAAATGAAAAACTGGCTTTAGAAAATCTGAATGTCTGCCCTCCTGCTCTTGCAGCTTATTCTTCATCAGTTCTTCAAACCTGTCTGCAATCCTGGTCTCTGTGGTCATCTTTACCTTCAGTTTTGGATGTGTCTTCAGATATTCCCAAGTGTGCTATTATTTACAGAGATTTATTTCAGCATGGCCATTCCACTGTGGTCTTCAAAGCACATCTTATTTAACTCCAAAAATGAACCCAAGAGTCAGAAAAGAGTTCTTCTTTAGCCTCATTTTTTTAAAAAAATAAGTAAACAAAGAATTCAAGAAATCAAATATCTTTTTTTTATATCAAATATCTTGTCTGATAACATTTAGCTAAGAAAACTGGCAAAGTAGACCTCTTTGGCATCTGGGAGTTCTGATTTCTAACTCAAGGTATGACTCTTGATTAAAAGTAAATAAGTTTTTGGAATATGTTTATTGCAAAATTGCTAGACAAAAACATAACTCTTTGAAAATTCTTTGTCAATGAAAAATGCAGTGACACCACAATTTTTAAAACAATGGTTAACATGAAGGACAGCTGTTTCATGAATAGAGTGATATTGTCAGCAATTGTCTTAAGAATATAATTTGAGGAATATAGAGATGTTGCCTCATTCCAAAATATCTATCTATAGAGGGTGCCTAAAATATCTCTGTGTGGCAAATGTCTAAAACACTACCATTAGAAAGCCAATATTTTTGTTTAAAGAGCTATTCTTTTAAAGTTTCTTGAGCCTAGAGTTGAGAGGTGAGAAGTGTATATGTATTAGTCACTCAGTCCTATTCAACTCTCTGAGACCCCATGGACTATAGCCTGCCAGCCTTCTCTGTCCATGGGATTCTCCAGAGAAGAATACTGACGTGAGTAGCCATTCCCTTCTCCAAGGGATCTTCCCAATCCAAGGATTGAACCTGTGTCTCCTGCATTGCAGGCAGATTCTTTACCATCTGAGGCACCAGGGAAACCCCTATATCTTCCTGGCTATTAACACATTAAACAGGGTGACCTAGCCTTTTCCAGCTTAGGGTATGTCAGCAAGAGAGTATAAGTCCACACATCAGGAAGGCATTCAGAACTGAGGTTTTGATGAAGGGAATTGAGGAGAGGGCCTCAGCAGAAGTTCTGCCGTTGAGGAGACTGCCAGACAGCTCTGTGCACTGCAAAGCTGAGAGGCAGAAGACACCTCTGGCAGGATCAGCTACCTGATTTGCAGGGACCAGTAAAAATGAAAATGTGGAGCCCCATTTTAAAAAGTGATTAACTCTTTCAAGATGGTGACACAGAGCCTGAAAGCAATACAGGGTCTTCGTCAGCACAGGGAGACAGGCTGGTGTGACTGAGCGTGTCGAACCGGTGGAGGCATCCCTGTCGAGGGATATTGCAGGGTGGGTGCATGTAAGTGGGTGTGAATTCTGTGTGCTGTGGAACAGTCACCCAAGATCTCTGCTCCAAGCAGTCCCCCTGAATCACACATGCGTTCATGTATTTGACAAAGGTTTACTGAACAGTACTACTGAATATGCATCAGGTTCCTGGGGAGCTTGTGTGCATGCTGAATCTCCTCGGTCATATCCAACTCTTTGTGACCCTGTGGACTGTAGCCCGCCAGGCTCCGCTTGCCTGTCCATGGGATTCTCCCAGCAAAAAATACTAGAGTGGGTTGCCATTTCCTTCTCCAGGGGATCTTCCCCACCCAGGGATCAAATCTGTATCTCTTACATCTCCTGCATGGGCAGGTGGATTCTTTACCACTAGCACCACCTGGGAAGCCCCCACTTTGGGTAGAGCAAGATGGATTTCTTAACAGACTTTCCAGTCTGTGTTTCTCAGGGCCTCTCTTTTTTTAGGTAAAGGTTTTTAAAAATTGCTTCTTTATTTATTTTTGGCTGCACTTGGTCTCCATTGCTGCTCCAGGACTCTCTCTAGCTGTGATGCTTGGGCTTCGCATCGCGGTGACTTCTCTTCTTGCAGAGCACAGGCTTCAGCAGCTGCGGCATGCAGGCTCAGCAGTTCTGGTGCGCAGGCTTCATTGCCCCGAGGCATGTGGGGTCTTTCTGGACCAGGGATCGAACCATGTCCCCTGTATTGGCAGGTGGATTCTTCACCACTGGACCACGAGGAAAGCCCCTCAGGGCACATTTTAATGATTAGTTAAACTATGAGAACCTGTTACATGTCAGATTAGCTACAGTACAGATTAGCCTCGTTCAGTTCAGTCGCTCAGTTATTTCTGACTCTTTTCGACCCCATGAACCGCAGCACGCCAGGCCTCCCTGTCCGTCACCAACTCCCGGAGTTTACTCAAACTCATGTCCATTGCATCGGTGATGTCATCCAGCCATCTCATCCTCTGTTGTCCCGTTCTCCTCCTGCCCCCAATCCCTCCCAGCATCAGGGTCTTTTCCAGTGAGTTAACTCTTTGCATGAGGTGGCCAAAGTATTGGAGTTTCAGCTTCAGCATCAGTCCTTCCAATAAACACCCAGGACTGATCTCCTTTAGGATGGACTGGTTGGATCTCCTTGCAGTCCAAGGGACTCTCAAGAGTCTTCTGCAACACCACAGTTCAAAAGCATCATTTCTTCGGCACTCAGCTTTCTTTATAGTCCAACTCTCACATCTATACATGACCACCGGAAAAACCATAGCCTTGACTAGATGGACCTTTGTTGACAACATAATGTCTCTGCTTTTTAATATGCTATCTAGGTTGGGCATAACTTTCCTTCCAAGGAGTAAGCGTCTTATAATTTCATGGCTTCAATCACCAAATGAAGTGATTTTGGAGCCTAAAAAAATAAAGTCAGCTGCTGTGTCCCCATCTATTTCCCATGAAGTGATGGGACCAGATGCCATGATCTTAGTTTTCTGAACATTGAGCTTTAAGCCAACTTTTTCACTCTCCTCTAAAATTAAATTTTCTCAATTTTGAGAAAAAAAAATCTGTGTGCTGTGTTTCTTAGAACCTGTCTCCACCTGAATAGTCACAAAAATTATTAAAGTGTTAAAGGATACAAAGCATCCCCCAGCATGGTAATCCATTTCACTTACTTGAAGCACTCTTTCACATTTATTTGACCACATAACATTTCCTCAGAGGCTATCTAAATGAAAGGGAAAGAAGTTATAAAATAATAAATATAAGCTGTTCTTTCCAATGTTTGGTGCCAAAGAGAAAACTAGAGATGGCAGAGGAATGCAAGCCTGGGAGGAGACCATTAAAAAGGTGAAAGGAAAGGTCAGGATTGACTAAGTCGAGCATCTAGCTTAGTATAATAAGGGCTTCGAAAGATGGAGTCAATATATCATAAGGCTAATATTTTGAACTCTTCGGAGTTCAGGCTCCACCAGATTGTTCCTATCCTCTCATACCTTTTTTAACAACAGCCTCTATCCACTAGTGATCCAAAGCTGGACACTACATCTTTATAGTTTATCCCCCACCATTTTACCTGCCTCCTCTGAGAAGTCCAAGGCCTGGCTAACAGCAAAGAAAAAAAGTGATTTGGATACTGGAAATGGGTTACATGACTGATAAATCAAGAGTCTGAGCATTGAGTAGGATCAAAAACCTAATCAAAAGAAAACAAAAAACAAGTGACAACGCTTGATCATTGTTATTCAACATAACATAAACAGGGCAGTTTGTACTCAGATCACAAGTCTGCATTTTAGCAATAAATTCAAATGGTCTGATTTAGAGATGAGTATGTTATGCTGAATGGATGCTTCCAGTGTAACAACAATGACAAAGCCATTTGGTGGATTCCTCATTCTCTGGCAAGACATTATTTTTATTGGCTTTTGGGCAACATCTATTAATAGATGCTATAGTTCTCCCTGAAAATTCATGAGTCTGTGATTCTCCTATTAATAATAATTTTGAGCATATTTTGAACTAAAATAGGATTTTTTTTTTCCAAATGAGAGTTCAAATTCAGTGCTGGGCACCCACAGGTGTTTTATTTAGAAGTGCATTCATGGATCATTCCTTCGTTGCCACTGTGGTCATTTTTAATTAAAAAATGAAGCTGCTAACAGGCAATTGGGATAGAGCACTGGCTGGTGCCTCTCAGGGCTTCCCAAGTAGCACAGTGGTAAAGAATCTGCCTGCCAATGCAGGAAGACACAAGAGACAGGGGTTCTATCGCTGATTTGGGAAGATCCCCTATAGTAGGAAATGGCAACCCACTCTAGGGTTCTTGCCTGGGAAATCCATGGACAGGAGAGGCTAATGGGCTACAGCCCACGGGGTTGCAAAGAGTCAGGCATGACTGACGGACTGAGCATGTGTGTGCATGCACGCACACACACACATACACACACACACATGCACACACACACACACTGGTGAGACTGGGAAGCAGGCAACAGCTAGAGAAAGAGGTGGCAGGGATCACTGGAGCAGATGTCAAGGAACCTGAAGCTTGTCCTAGCTCTGCCCCTAATTCCCTGTGTGACCACTTGTCACTCTAGGCCTCTGAGTCTCCATATGTCGAAGGAGAAGTGGTACTTAGCAGAGGCCTCCAACCTGTTTCTGGTCCAAAGATCTCTTTTTAAGAGTAGAATATTTCATGGACCTCAACCTGATGGTTATACTTTGAATCCCATAGTGCTTACAGATTATCCTGTTTCATTACTTAGAAAGCCCTTATTATCTTATTTAAATATCCCTAAATTGTTGTGACAATACCACCTAATTAAGAATGCCAGTTGCTATTAAAGCTAAGCCAATCAGATTTCACCATATTTAGAGCCTGCTATAAGAGATTCATTTAGGCTTGTGTATACCACGTTTTGGGTTTCCCTGGTAGCTCAACCGGTAAAGAATCTGCCTGCAATGCAGGAGACCCCAGTTCAGTTCCTGGGTCGGGAAGATTCCCTGGAGAAGGGATAGGCTACTCACTCCAGTATTCTTGGACTTCCCTTGTGGCTCGGCTGGTAAAGAATCTGCCTGCAATGCAGGAGACCTGGGTTCTATTCCTGGGTCGGGAAGATCCTGTGAAGAAGGGAGGAGCTGCCCACTCGAGTATTCTGGACTGGAGAATTCCGTGGACTGTATAGTCCATGGGGTCACAAAGAGTCAGATACGACTGAACAGCTTTCACTTCATACGATGTCTTTGTGGTGTGAGATAGTGATGAAGGTCATTTACACATTGAGTATGAGAGATACTTGTCCTTTAAAAGAAATAGTAATACACAGCAATAAAATGGCCCACAATACTCAGAGACTGCTTCATATGCATATGGAGAATGACTAAGGAGCCATATGTGACCATCAAAAGACATCTAGGCAGAGAGGGAAGGAATGTGCTCCATTGCAGGCTGACGTCAGGCAATTTTTTCCTCATTGTATTTCTTTTCATCCCACCTCTGAACTCTGGAAGAACTTGAAAACAAGAGTTTGGGAAGTGAAACACATAAAATAATTTGTGATCCCAAAGCCTTTTTTCTTCTTCTTCCCCCTCCCCCCTTTTTTTCCTTCCCCAGAAACAGGAAACAATCTGTCTAATCCTCCCTTTTGAGAGTCAGTAGTGAAATCTGCAGTTGTCTTTGTACATCCTTACCTTGGGGACCTTAAATTGGAATGACATCCAAAGTCCTTACTTGTGGCTTCCCAGACAGGATAGAAAAATGCTTCCAGTGTGCGTCATATCATTGTTTAAATGTTTTGATTAATCACTTTAGTTTGATGGGTTTTTTTAAACTATAACAACCTAAGAGGAGGAATACATATGCCATCAGTTTCCTTAGCTAATATGTGTCCCCAGAAAATTCTTTGTTTCCAAAACTTGGTTAAAATAATTCCAAAGCTAAAATTTCCACCTCTTGGTATAATTTTTTTATTTAACTTTTGTCTTCAATTGAGCCATATCCTTTTGCAATCCCAACTCATCACAGAGATCCCCTTAATCAGTGAATTTCAACAATCTCATTGGAAGATCAGGAATTGAACACTTTAGTTTACTTATTTTAAGAACACTTGAAGATAAAGCTTAAAAATTGGTTTGGATTTCCTTGACATCACAGTTCCTAGGCCATAACAAGATGTCTTCTTGTCAAACAGATTATGCCAACCGAATCTTCGAAGTGGTTGTCAGGACAACCTTTTCCTTCTTCTCAGCTAGGATTCAATTGAGTTTTAACCTGGATGTTCAGAAGAAAATTGACCAGCTTTAAGGGAAAAAAAAATATGGGGAACTCAAGATCTGCTAGGGCATTAAATTATCATTTGACTTGTGTTGGCTTTTGTGCCCTACAAATACTCTGTAGAGAAAATGTCCACATTCAAAACACCTGGTCAGAATCAATCAAAACATTTAGTTTACATTCTCAGTCCTTGAAATGACATGGTGTTTAGACATGGAGAAAACATCTGTCCAAGACACCCCAAGTTCAGCTCCAAATGTTAGCTGTGTTTGACTCATGCCCAAGCTATCGGAGTTTTACCCAGGAGGCACATTATCATCCACACCTTTTGTTCTAAATTTACTGTACCAAACTTTACCAAAAGAATTCCAGATTCGAAAATAATAAAAAGCCAAGGAGCGTCAGTTCCATTGTTAGCCCAGAAATGAGTCACTGCTGCAGAATTTCTTCTGTCTACTGATTAGACCGGATACGTGCTGGGCGGTGCAGCAGGAAAGGCTTGTTGCTCTTTGTATGTGTGAGTTAATAGTCACAAAAGGTCACAATTTTAACATGTTAAAAACCAAATCTCTCTCCTGGGCATCTGGCAGGGTTTTTTTTTTTCAACACACCCTCCCAGGAGCAAAGGGGAAAAAAAATATAACTTTTTCCTTTCTAACCTGAGATTACTCTCTGCTGACATGACTACGTGCTTTTGTGCATGGAGACCAAGATGACATGGATTTTTTGCGTTTGGCGGGGCTGATGTGACTTGAGCTATCTGACATTTCTGGAAGGGCAATTGGTCTGAGTTCTTTCTGGCCTGGCTGAGCACACTGTTCATATTCTGTGGCCGCAAAGAAATCAGAGTCTTGCACCCAACACCATTTATGCAATACAAGAAGTGACTTTCTTCCAAAGCGTGAAATGGGGCATAATTAGGGTGAAAAGGTAGTTTGTCTAAACCAATGCACCTCTGAGGGTGGAAAAAGGAGTCTGTATTAATAATTAGACCAGGACAGCAGGAGTAAACCAGGTACATGATCACCCTAAGGGTTTGTGTTAACCAAGCATTTACCAAAAGAATAACAAATAGAAAATGTGACATTTATTTCATACTCGCTAAGTAACAGTCACTGTGTCCACTAAAAAATATAGTCACAACCTGAAAGTAGAGAGTTATTTTATTTGGTACAAATGTTTAGGACTCCCAGCCCCCCAGAGACAGCATCTCAGTAGCTCTGAGAAAACTTCCAAGGAGGTGGAAGGGGGAGTCAGGCCATATACAAGTTTACAACAAAGGGAGCAGGTAGTCCGAACATCAAAGATCAGATATCAAGTTAAGGAATTTAGCAATCTAGTTATGAGAAGATGCAAGCCTCTGCTGCTAAGTTACTTCAGTCATGTCTGACTCTTTGTGACCCTGGGGACCATAACCCACCAGGTCCCTCTGTCCTTGGGATTCTCCAGGCAAGAATACTGGAGTGGGTTGCCATGTCCTCCAGTGGATCTTCCTGACCCAGGGATTGAACCCACATCTCTTACGTCTACCTGCAAGCTTCTGGGCTCACTGAATTCATTCCTTTCTTATGCACCTCAGCTATCTGGGACCAAATCCTGTTTCCTTGCTCATCTTAAGGAGTGGTAGATGGCTGCTTCTTGCATTTCCCCCAGCTCCTCAGAGGCAGGGAGCGAGGTGGGGGGATTGGCTAGGTCACAGTTTTAGGAGTCCTCATTCACATTTGGCTTCCTTGGTGGCTCAGAAGGTAAAGAATTCAGTTCAGTCTCTGGTTTGGGAAGATCCCCTGGAGAAGGGAATGCAACCTAATCCAGTATTCTGGCCTGGAAAATTCCATGGACAGAGAAGCCTGGTGGACTACAGTCCATGAGGTCTACTAACACTTTCACTTTCATTCACATTTGGAGGCTAGAAATTGCTGTTGGCTATCATATTTCTTGTTTATTGATATGGCAGGAGATGTTTTCATTTCACAACTGTGCTAAGCTAAGCATTCTCTGGATTATCTCATTTAAACCTTGCAAATTTTGAAGCCTATTAGGTAAACACTCTTTGCCAGGCCAGTGATTTTTAAACTTTTGGAGGAGAAACAAGACATTGGGAAAACAAAATCTTCCACAACACACTGATATGGAAAACCAATGACAGTAATTTAAAAAAGAAGAAAGAGTAAAGAGAAATGCCTTGGTCAAAACTAGGATTAGGAACCAGTCTAAGGACACCCTCCTTTCCCACACAGATATTGTGGCAGAACCCTGGGCTCCTGGGAATTCTGTGAATAGCCTTTGGCTAGACGTTGACAGGCTCTGACTCATTTGATCCTCATGATCTTGATGAGGTTTGTCATTTTACAGGTCAGGAAAATTCAGCTGGGGTAGCATAAGTGATTTGTTCAAAAGCCTGTAGCTGGTAGGTTGAAAAGCAAGGATTCAAACTTGAATCTGTCTGACTCCAAGCTTCATTCTTTCTACTAGGTCATCTACCTCCACTGTAGGTGACTCTTCACTAATAGGTGACTTCTAGGCTGGTTCATATTTTAAAACATATTTTAATTTTTCCATCTAGGCTTACCCACTCCAGTATTCTTGCCAGAAAAATCCCATGGACAGACCTGGTGGGCTACAGTCCAAAGGATCACAAAGAATTGGACATGACTGAGCAACCAAGCATATCTAGTCTTGCCCAGCCCAAGCAGTATGGCAGAGCAGTCTTCTGCCAGATGTGCTCTTAGTCCTGTAAGATCCTCAGAGGACTCATTCCAGAGCCTACCATCCAGCCCTGTTTGACCAGATAGCGCCAAAGAATAGCTAACATGATGGTATCTGCAAGTGCTTAGCTGTGTAGTAATAAATATTTTTAAATGGACTGTTCATTTATATCTCACAACAATGCTATAAAGCAGGTATAGTTAGATGATTACCTCATCATTTTGCAGATGAGAAAACAGCATGGCAAAGATTATGTAATAAGGGTAAAGCAGCTAATAAGTGGTGGAGACACAATTGGTCTTGAAAACAGTGTATGATGTCTTTTTACCTCTTAACACTCTTTGGTGTCCCTACTGGTAACGAACTTGATGCTTTGGCATCTCAAGTTTTTTCAGACTCACAATGACTCTCAAGGTTAACTGGGTTGCCTTGCCCTGCTTTTACATGGACTTATTCATTTTTGATAATCTAATTCCCATTTGGCAATAGGTATTTTACCTCAATGTGTTATACCCCCAGGAAAAGACTTGTATCTAAACAGGATTCTCCAAGGAGAGACAGTGCTTTAAATACAGTATGTTGGGTAATGGTGGTGATTTTGGCATGTGGCCTGACTGATGAGTCTTTTTCCACTGAAGCACCATCTTGATCACCACGGAACTCTTAAAATCTTAACCTTAGTTGAGTTTTTAACTATAATCTGTTGGAGATCAAGGATTATTTAGTGCCTTGATAATTGAGTTGGCTTATGCCTTTTATGTGGTGTTGGAGAAGACTCTTAAGAATCCTTGTACTGCAAGCAGATTCAACCAGTCCATCCTAAAGGAACTCAGTCCTGAATATTCATTGGAAGGACTGATGCTGAAGCTGAAACCCCAATACTTTGGCCACCTGATGTAAAGAACCGACTCACTGGAAAAGACCATGATGCTGGGAAAGATTGCAGGCAGGAGGAGAAGGGGACAACAGAGGATGGGATGGTTGGATGTCATCACTGACACGATGGACATGAGTTTGAGTAGGCTCCAGGAGTTGGTGATGGACAAGGAAGCCTGGCGTGCTGCAGTCCATGGGGTCACAGAGTCAGACATGACTAAGCAACTGAACTGACTGATGCCTTTTAAAGTATTAAAAAGAAAATGTTGGATGATGCCTTTTAAAGGAATAAAGAGAGAATTATTGCTTCTTACCTTTAAGGACCAGCTTGCTCAGAAACTTTACATCAGTAATATAGATCCAGACCTCAGCAAGTCCTTGGAGTGCTGTCTGACCTGAAAGGTACCTGCAATCTGAGTCAGAGTTCTCCTGGAGGCTGAATTAGTATGGGACTCTCTTGAGGGTTCATGATTAATCTTGCTATGTTCATTTATTCCATAAATATATTTTGTTTTAGGCACTACATTAGCTTCTTGAGTATTTTTCACTATGGTCAGCCTATAGAAGACTATAGTTGTCCCATAACAGGATAAATAAAATCTGTAGGTTAAATTATTAGAATTTAAGTTCTTACAAAGATCAGCAGTGTTCTACATACCAATATATGTAATTGGAAATAATATTTTAAAAGATGATTGTAATGAGTTCCTGATTTTGAGTCAACTTCCAGTTAATGCATTCTGTGATGCCCCTTCCCTTCTTTTAGCCTAGAGCTTATATGTTTTCATACTACATGAGACAGCCTGGCCTCAGTAACCTACTTGACAAGTATTTACTTCAGACCAGTAAATGTTTTCCACTTTTGCAGATATGCACAAACTGTAACATCATGCCTGCTCTTAAAGGACCTAAAACCTAGTTAGAAATAATTTTGAAATGGAATTAGACAGTATATCACATGATATCAAATTACTTGTAGTCGAGACCCTGTCTTAGCCCTGTCTTCTTCTACTCCATTATAAATAACAGATAAAAAGACACAAGGCATGCTTGTTAACTCTCTGGGAGACACCAATCTGGGTGTGAGAATAAAGGCTAATATACGGAACGATAGAAATAGCGATGTCAGTAAACAAGAACTTTGTGCTGAAACCAACAAGTTGAATAGGAATAAACAGAAAGTTCTGTACTTAGTTTGAAAAAAATGGAAGAGAGCTGTGGTTTTCACATTCAAAAATAATCCTGTGGACTTTTTCTTTATCCCAAACCTTCACTCAATATCCTAAAATACTTGCCAAGCACCAGGCACTCGGTAGCCACTGCGGGATCTTTCCACCCAGCACACCTGCAGAAGCAGACTCTTTGGCTTATAACATGCAGCTAGAGAGGGAAATATTCCCACTGACTTGATCTCATCAGGAGTAGACACAACACTCTAAGAAGGTCATACTTGATAAAACAGCTTATAGAATGCGGAGGCTAGACTGGGGAGTGACAGGGAAACCAGGCTGCATAGAAATATTGAGTGACCACAGGATGTTTAGTCTAGAGAAGAAAAGATTATGGGACTTTGATGGTTATTTTCCAACACTTAGAGAGCTATTGTGTGACTCTTAAGAGGAACCTTAAGGTTTTTAGGGTTATTTCAGTTTAACCAATGGGGCGGGTGAGTTAAAGAGGAGCAGACTCATTCTGACGTCTTCAAAAGTTTTCCTGTCAACCTTGGCAAAGGCTAACTATCCCCCGGCAGAAACTAGCTGACCATCTACCATATAGACCTCTCCCTCCTGGAAAGGCAACATTTTGTTGGCAGTTGGAATGCATCACCTCTGAGGATCCCTCAGATGCCGAATCTTTCCCTTTTATTTTTCAAAACAAGTGAGAAGTAACCTCACTTTTCATAGACCTGCCTTAAGCCTTGATATCCACAAGAGTTTTGCTAGTCTGCAACTAATGAGTTTGTTTCCGCATCTTGTCCACCTTCACTGGCAGAAACATCATTTGACTTAGTTAACAGAATGTCATAGTAAGTATACTCCAAGCATTAGAATTACACTGCTGACCTTTCTGGGGTAAGATGGTGATTAAACCTAGACTGAACCTTCATTCATTCAACAATTGGACATGTAAATACCAATGTTCACTGGAACATATAAGAAGGGGGAAATCTTGTCTCAAAGTGAAGTAAATGGTGAGAGGAAATTCACAGACCAGAGTCCAGGAGACTGAGCACTTGTAAGGCTCCATAGACTGTCTGCAGCTTAAGGAGGGAGCCTAATGAGCTGTGCAGATGCCAAAGGAAGGGAGGTACCTCTCGGCTCCCTGGAGCGGCCTCAATATTTCCTATGGCTGGCTCTCCCAAGCCTCACAGTCAAAGCCAGCATCTTCCGGACACCTGCTCTTTTTAGGTGTGCCCAGATGTCATCATCCAGCTGAGAAAAGTCATCACCTCAGCTAGCCACTCCTGTTGTCGACTTAGGATCAAGAAACACTTTGACCAGAGAGCTGCCTTTAGTACAACAAAATGTGCAGTTTTCTATGGAAAAGGAATGATGATATATTTCTGCCAATGAGTTGCAGTCACCAAAAAAGTCATGTATTTGCCTCTCTATTACCAAGTACATCATTTGGGCATCCCATCGAAAAAGTAAGAGAGTTCCAGAAAAACATCTATTTCTGCTTTATTGACTATGCCAAAGCCTTTGACTGTGTGGATCACAATAAACTGTGGAAAATTCTGAAAGAGGTAGGAATACCAGACCACCTAACCTGCCTCTTGAGAAACCTGTATGGAGGTCAGGAAGCAACAGTTAGAACTGGATATGGACCAACAGACTGGTTCCAAATAGGAAAAGGAGTACATCAAGGCTGTATATTGTCACCCAGCTTATTTAACTTATATGCAGAGTACATCATGAGAAACACTGGGCTGGAAGAAGCACAAGCTGGAATCAAGATTGCTGGGAGAAATATCAATAACCTCAGATATGCAGGTGATACCACCCTTATGGCAGAAAGTGAAGAAGAACTAAAGAGCCTCTTGATCAAAGTGAAAGAGGAGAGTGAAAAAGTTGGCTTAAAGCTCAACATTCAGAAAACTAAGATCATGGCATCCAGTCCCATCACTTCATGGCAAATAGATGGGGAAACAGTGGAAACAGTGGCTGACTTTATTTTTCTGGGCTCCAAAATCACTGCAGATGGTGATTGCAGTCATGAAATTAAAAGATGCTTACTCCTTGGAAGAAAAGTTATGACCAACCTAGACAGTATATTAAAAAACAGAGACATTACTTTGCCAACAAAGGTCCGTCTAGTCAAAGCTATGGTTTTCCCAGTAGTCATGTATGGATGTGAGAGTTGGACTATAAAGAAAGCTGAGCACCAAAGAATTAATGCTTTTGAACTGTGGTGTTGCAGAAGAGTCTTAAGAGTCCCTTGGACTGCAAGGAGATCCAACCAGTCCATCCTAAAGAAGATCCGTCCTGGGTGTTCATTGGATGGACTGGTGTTGGAGCTGAAACTCCAATACTTTGGTCACCTGATGCGAAGAGCTGACTCATTTGAAAAGACCCTGATGCTGGGAAAGATTGAGGGCAGGAGGAGAAGGAAATGACAGAGGATAAGATGGTTGGATGGCATCACCAACTCAATGGACATGAGTTTGAGTAAACTCCGGGAGTTGGTGATGGACAGGGAGGCCTGGCATGCTGCGGTTCATGGGGTCAAAAAGAGTCAGACACGACTGAGCGACTGAACTGAACTGAACTGATTGACCTGTTTAGTGTAGTTGAAGGATGAAGTGTTTCTAACTTAACACTACTGTTTAAGAGGGTGAAATCTTACTGCTTTAATACCTTGTAAGCTTATATTTATAGAAGTAGGCAAGTAAACCTAGATATAAGCCCAATTTTAGTTATTACCATTAACTAGAAGTTACATTATAGTGAGGCAATATATCTCATTTTTAAAGTTGAAGTGCTGAAAGTCCTAAAATCAATTATTTTGAATGGTAACAACAGCCACTAGGAAGAACTAGTAAGTTTAAAATTGGTTGTAGTATTGGTTATAGAGTTATGAAGACTTTATAAGACTTCACATAGTTACTAATAGGGATGCAGTTACTCAGTGAGCAGGAAAAAGAACATTTATACAACTATAGTAGCTTTGCTAGGTAAAGGAACCATTATCAAAAAAAATTTAATATACCTCCTGTATGTATAAATGTATAAGGAGCAGTGTTATTACTTCTTATGAAGTTAGGTGAAGTGAAGTGAAGTGAAGTCGCTCAGTCATGTCCGACTCTTTGCGACCCCATGGACTGTAGCCTACCAGGATCCTCAGTCCATGGGATTTTCCAGGCACGAATACTGGAGTGGGTTGCCATTTCCTTCTCCAGGGGATCTTCCCAACCCAGGGATCAAACCCAGGTCTCCTGCATTTTAGGCAGACGCTTTACCGTCTGAGCATGAAGTTAGGTACCTTCCACTAATCTAAAACATATGGTACACAGAATAACTAGTGATGATAATGACATTAACTAAGGGGGAAAAGCAAGAACCAATTCTCTTTTTCCAACTCATTTAAGGATCTCCTGCTACTGTGTTTAAATACCCAGCACACCACACCCAAAATTGTTTCTCCATAACATACTCAAATAAACCATTGCAAGGTAGTTCTTTTAACTTGTAGAAAGAGCAACATTTTACAGTTGAGTTTTGTTTAGTAAACCTGTATCAATCAAATCCAAGTGCATAAATCCGTATAACATAAGAAGAATGATAAGGCACCCTAGAAGTAATACTAACACTCCAAATAGAAGTGAATTTATTTAACCCTAGCAATAATCCTGTGAGAATAATCCCGTTATTGTCCTACTTTAATAGCAGATAAAACTGAGACAAAAGCATTTTAAGGAACTTGCCCAAGATCAATTTGCCCTCGCTAAGACTAGGCATCGGAGGGATCTGGACTCAGACAGTCTGGTTCCAAAGTTCAAGTACTTAACCATAAGGCTGTACTGCCTCCCCAGTAATGACGTTGGTTAAATTAATCAAATGCCTACTGTGTAGCAGACACTGTGTTAATCCCTTCATATATATTAGCATATTAAAATCATCTTTCAGGTCATCTGGACATAGGAAAGAGGGACAACAAAAGGATTACCATGTCAACTGTTCTGTGTGTCTTTGGCACAGCACTTTCACTTGAGTGTGGTCTCTGCATTACTTGAGATGGTGGGATGTTAGCAATAAGCTATATTATCTCTTCCTTGCAGGGGTGGAATGGTCCAAACCAGTGAGCAGTATGAATTTGTGCATCACGCTCTGTGCCTGTACGAGAGCAGACTTTCAGCAGAAACTGTCCAGTGATGCTCTGAAGACTTACCAGACCTTTGATCTCTAGGGGTGATTAGCTGATTACCCACTCAAGGCTTCTGGAAGGAGCTTCCCACAGTGGAAGGGAAGAGAAGCCATGAAGCCAAGTCAGGGCATGGATTGTGGAAGATGGCAACATATTCAAGTCCTCCAGCCTCTTGTGTATATGAATGCACTTGTAAGCATCCTTTAAATTATTTTGAAGGTCCTCTGCTGATGGAGGTATGGTCGATTTCTCACACCGCTAAGGAGGAATTTGTTTTGTCTGTATTGACTATCTGCCACACAGAATATATGTATGAAATATATGTCATCAGATGATACCTTGAAGAGCTGCTGAAGAAATTATTATTGTGTGTTTAGATGCTTTCATGTTTGCAAAATCTGTCTTGTGAATGGACTGTCAGTTGTTAAACTGTTCCTGTTTTAAGTGCTAATTCCTTCTCAGTTACCAGAATCTTGCTGCTAAAGTTGCAAGTGGTTGATGATGGATTTTTAACAAATAAGTCTGTGTTTTTGAAAAAAAAAAATCAAAAGCAGTAACTATTTTATATGGAAATGTGTCTTGAAAATATTACCTATTAAGTGTGTATTTATCAGTACCTCCTATCAAGCAATTACAGAGCACAATGATTGTCATTGGGTATATATGTATTTACTCTCTACTATTGAGCATAGAGGTGATTTCTGCTCCAGAATTCTATCCACTGTATTTCTACATTGTGAGTCATTTTACTTTGAAAGGGAAAAACAAATTTGTAGCAACTATGATGTATTAAGAATTTTAAATATTTGTCTCTCTTTTACTAAGAAAGAATTTTTGAATATAATGTCTACCTGAAATCTCTCTCCCAGTAAAAGGCAGATGGCTTTGAAATTGATGTAACCTGTCCCATTTCCAGTGGTTCTTTAAAAGGATGCTGCCATGGATATCCTTAAATCGCTGAAACGATTTAATCCTCAAGAGACAAAGTTAAAAAGAAAATCTACACTCAGCAAACACTAGATGTTCTGCTCACATATGAATTTTTAATGCAACTATGTTGACTTTGTTTCCTACTGCCAATAAACTACTCTTAATACTAAACATTGAGTAAGGCATGTACTTTTTTTTCCTTATTTGGAGAGAGACCACTATCTTTTAGGGAAAGCCTGAAGTCAACAGTGTGATGGGTGTAAGTTTAGTCTGCCTCTCCCCAGTAGAGATGACGATTTCAAAATGTAGTATTGTCATCACTTGAGTGATAATGATCTAGAAGTGCCATCATTATGTGGTTTTCCTCGATAGACTTCCAGCTATCATTATACACACAGTACCTGTTTATGTCTTCATATCACTTGTCATAGGCCTTCATAAATTACATGGTTGGTGTTTGTTCGGCAGAATCACATCACCTGAAGAGATGTAATGCTGTAGGAACATTGAATTACCTAAGATTACAATTCTTTTCCCTCTTGAGCTTAGTCGTGTGGCAAAGGGATGGTAGAAGAAAACTTACACATTTTATTCTGCTCCTGGGGGCTGGAATTTTTTCGACATTAAAAAAAAAAAGACAAAAGTAATCATAATCCCTTCTTTCTAAGGAAACAGACAAAAGGACAACTGGTGTAAAACTTCCCCCAAACAATTCAATAGGAGGAAGTGCTCGTCACTGACTTTTCCCCCCACCATGAAGGCACATTTCCTTCCTAGTCTTTGCTTCTCTTATCTGGGAGAATTTTTTTTTCCCCCAAGCAAAGCATGAACAGTCGTTAAGTGGAAAATGGAGGCTGAATTTTACATGGCGATTCTTACCTGCTTCATCTTCGTCAACTCAGGTGAGTGGATCTGTCTCAAGTTCCCTGAGGCATTTCTTCAATAGCCAGCAGAGGAGTCTCTGTCCTTTGAAAAGTCTGTGAAACAAAGCGGAAATGGAGCCAGGTCTCCATGGCAGTTTAGCCAGAGACGATGAGGAGGGGGAATAAAAGGAGCCTGTGATGCCCATATTTTGTTGAGATTTCTCCCAAAAAAAAATAAATGGCCTCCTCTGGTGTCCTCCAAATGCCTCAGGCAGCTCCTGAAATGGCATCTGAATGGCAGAGACTAAAGCAGCCCCAAGGTGGGGAAAACGTATTATTATGTAACTGTCTGTGGCATCTTTCTGCTTTTTCTCTGTCAAGTTATAGTTTGGTTTCCTTTGTGTTAAAGAAAGAAAGTATAAGAAATACAATTAAAGGGAGTTGAGGAACTGTGGTGGGTTTTATTTGGAAGTTGTTATTTGGAACACCTGAATATTTTAATGAAATAACTGAGAAAATTAAGTAAAAGCACCTTGAAGATGGTTTTTGAGCCTGAATATTTCACTTTTTAATCTGATGTTTAACAATTGGGTATTCAGTTTTCTTTTATTAGCATTTGAGGGAAGACTGTAGATACTGTCACAAAATATAAAAATACTTCTCTATAGTACTATAAAAATTCAATTTGTAATAATCAATACTTTTATTAGTTACTATTAGCTAGGAGAATGTGCTTAGAAGAATGGAAAATTTTGTTTTATTTTGGGATAAATATATCTAATTTTCAAAAATTGTATTCAAACTCATCCATTTGTATACAAACACTTATAGCAGTGGTAACTTAAGAATTGGAAAATGGAGTGTTTCTTTAGAGTGGAGAATGGAGGTGAGGTGGAAGGAGTGAAATGGTTAAAATGGGAATTGGATTTTATATGACTTTAGCATATTAAATATTTGGGCTAAAATAGCTCACCGTATTCTTTGGATGGTTTAGTTTCTTTTCCAAGCTTCCTTTCATTATTTCAGTGGGGGTGTATTTTCTTCCCTAACCCATGTGAAAGGAAAAGAAAAGAAGCTAAGTGTGACATTTTTGCATTGTCTGTTTTGGGATTTTTAAATCACATGTGTTGAATCTGGAACTGTTCACTTTAAATGATGGCAATTGCAGAAGATAAGTAAACCTTGTATTTTGACCAGGCTGATTTATGGGTGGGTTGCTTTGTTCTCTGGTGGGCTTTCTGGTTTGTTGCATAGCCCTTGATGAGCTTCTCATCTTCCAGAGGGGTTTCAGATTGTCCATGTCCAGAAACAACAGTGTCTTTTCAAAAATGAGAGAGTGGTCATGGACGTGTGCAATAGGACAAACCAGAACCAGCAGTGGATGTGGACTGAGGATGGAAAGCTCCTTCATGTTAAATCTGCTCTGTGCCTGGGCATCTCCAATTCCTCTGGCGGCCCTGGCCGAGCCGCCATCTTTGCCCCCTGCTCCCAAGCTCCTCGATGGACTTGCTATGAGAAGGAAGGGTTCCTTGAGGTGGAAAATGCCTCTCTCTTTCTCAAGAAACAAGGCTTCAGGGTAGTGGTCAAGAAGGGCAGGAAGTACCTCCATAGCTGGATGAAAATAGATGTCAACCAGGAGGGAAAACCAGTCAATGAAAGCCTCTGCTCTAAAAAAGGTGAGTTCTTCCTTTCAGAATTGATTCTGAAAGTTCTGTTAAATATCTTGCTGTTTTGCATTCAAGGGAAGTCCACATGCTCCAACAAAATTCTAATTGAAGATTCATAAGCGAATGGAAATGGATTGTGTGGTACACACCAACTTGGAAAACTTCATTGTCTTCGTTAAAATAAGCCCATCTTTCCTTTTTCTGTCTATCTCTCATGCTTCCTTCCTTTTTTTTTTTTCTTGCTTATTTTATTAATTCAACAAATATTTCTTGAGCTTCTCTTTTGTGTCAAACATTAAGCACTTTGGCTAAATACTACTAGATGTGGGAATGTAAATCTGTGTATAGCATACACAGGTAATGACTAAAGGCAATGACAGGGAAATTAATAAGCTTGCTGATGTAGACACTTCTGTTCCCTGATTATGAGGAACTATTATGAGGAACATCAAAATGGTGCTTGATAAGACTGGGAAGATAGTAAGTTATGCTTTTGCAAACCTCTTGTACTAATGTTTAGGGGTAGATTTTTTTGGAGGTAGTATCTTTGAAATGTTAAGAACCAATGTGCAGCCACAGAATTTTCTACTTTGTTGATCATTGATGAATAGAACCTAGATAATGGACATATAAAAACTTGTATACACATGCATAAATTTCTGGTACAACATACAGTTCAGTCCTAGACTAGGAATTTTTATTTGTCAATACAGGTTAATTTTCTATTTTACTTAATCATCTTATTGCTTATTTACTCCTTTATTAGAGGTTTGCTTTAGGAAGTCATGAAGGATAAAAGAATTGCTACATACTAGCTATAAATTACTGGAGAATTATCTAGAAATGAAGCCCTTCCTTAAGATTATAATTTGTCAGGGTAAAGTGAATTGCCCCAAATAATTAAATAGCAGAGGTATAGATTAGAACCCAGGTTTAATTTTTTTAAACTTTTTTTCGTATTAGAGTATAGCCGATTAACAAATAGCATTGTGATCCTTTCAGCTGAACAGTGAAGGGACTCAGCCATAGATACACATATATCCATTCTCCCCCAAACTCCCCTTCATCCAGACTGCCACATAACTTTGAGCAGAGTTCCATGTGCTATACAGTAGGACTTTGTTGAGAACCCAAGTTTCTTGATTCCTTGTCCAATATATGTTCCATTTTACAGTAGTTTCCACATGCTTATCCATAGGATTCTTGCCCAGTTGGCTACATTCAGAATCACCTGGTGGAGAGGAGGAGTAAAATGAGTCATTGTCATCATTTCTTCCTTTACTGATGCCTCCAAGATTTGATTCCAAGAAATCTATGTTTGGGCATGATACTGGATGCTTTTTAAAAAGTTCCCCAAATAATTTTGATTCATAACCTCATTTCAGGATCAGCATCCACTGTACATTTAAATATTTTTATTAGGTCTTGATTTTTGAGACTTACATGAGTTTTTTCACCACACTGATCTTTGAACAGTTTTAAGTCACTCATTCACTAAATTAAACATCTAAGTAGGTGCCAATTAAATGGACTCTTCTACAGTACAAGAGTCTCTGTTCTTATAAAAACTTCTGACATGAGAATAAGATAAGAAATATAAAATTTAATTATGAAATTCAACTTTATCAGGGAGAATACATCACATAGCACCATCCATACAGTTCCTTTCCTGTAGTTCATCTAGCTAGGTCTGTCCTAAACAACACAGGAACATTGTGAATATTTTGGTTGTATGGTGTACGGTTATACCCAAGCAGTGAGATTCCTCTCCAACTCCCAATCAAACCTTAGAAGAATATTCTTTCATTAGAGCTTTTAAAAAGCACATATGAATTCAATAGATATGGATTATTCAAGATAGAAGATAATTCATGGAAAAACTATTTCTTTTAACCTTCACACAAAACATGTCTAATGATATACTTCATTTCAAAAGTAAGGTAGATATAATAGACCACTTGCAGTTAACCACTGAACATGCCATATCCAAAATGCCTGATAATGTGTGTTGGGCGAAAAATGGACCTCTAGAAAAAGCAAAGTTAAAATTTGAACAATTCCAATACAAAAAAAGTATCTTATATTTGAATACACATAGGTGCAACATATACTTTTGCCTTCTGTTAGAAACCAACAGACTTTTTTCTTCTCCAACTGTACAAAATTATATTGGTTGACCCATAGCATGAACACTCACTGATTTTCTAGAGAGTTCATTGTGAAATGTTAAATTTCATGTAGATGTTTGTAATGAATGAATTCCAAATGCCTTTTCTTAAGAGTTAATAAATACTACACTTTTAAGTAGCACAAATATGCATGTTGTTCATTCAGAGGATATATTTTTTTATTAGGCTCATCAGTAAAAGCATACTTGTAAAGGTCAAACCTGGGCTATATATTTCATATTTGTTTCATAGAAGAGACAGTCATAATGCCACTCAAGTATTTAAGTAATGTTTCTCTACTACCTACTAGGTGCCAGAACTTGTGCTAGTAACTGAAGTATCCTACACCAGTGATTCTCAACCCAAGTTTTACATCAGAATACAGTGGGAACGTGAAATAGTATTAATATCCTGGCTTCATCCTCTAGGTCAACTAACTCAAGGATTATATTTTTAAATACTTCCAATATGCAGCCAAACCTGAGAATCACTAAATATGTCTTGCTCCTTAGGATAATGAGAAGGCAAATAAGTAAATAGTTAGTTATAATAGAGTATGAGTAGAAAAAAATATCCCTTCCTCCAATATATATTCTTGCCAATGTGTCACATTAAATGATAGTGTTTTTTTGAACTCGATACTTCTTAACTTTTTTTTAACATTTCTTTGAATGCCCACTGAATTTTGTCATAATTTAGCTGTGCTTCATTCTCACTAAGATGTCTTTTTTCTTCTTCCTCTCCTTTACTCAAGTCCCTCTATAATAGGATGAATCAAATAGGTTTCCAAAGTGGGTCAAAATTCAATTCAAAAGTTAATAAGGAGGTTTTTCAGGGAAGAACCTGTACTAGGGTCAGATCTCCTCAATTAATCACTGTTACTGCAGTGATTTTTGTTAGGAGAGGAATGTAAAATTGACCTATCTTTTCAGATTTTCATATAATTTATATTTCTTTAAAACCCCTTAAAACAGCCATTTAATGGAACAAATAGAATAGAGTTTGTGAGTTAAAGTCTCTCAGTCATGTCTGACTCTTTGTGACCCCATGGGCTATAGAGTCCATGAAATTCTCTAGGCCAGAATACTGGAGTGGATATCCGTTCCCTTTGCCAGGGGATCTTCCCAACCCAGGGATTGAACCCAGGTCTCCTACATTGCAGGCGGATTCTTTACCAGCTGAGCCACAAGGGAAGCCCAGAATAGAGTTTAATGGGACCTAATTCATGGGAATCCAATTAAAAAGAATATATAGATTATGTAGAACCAGGATCACCAGGAGCATAGTAGATTACCAAGTTAAAGAAAAGATGGATTTAGATTTTTTACCATTCCCTCTGAATTTTAAGTTTACCCTTAAAGACTATACTACATAAATTCATTTTGGATCCCTCCCCCACAAAAAAAAAAAAATAATAATAATGTATATGGTAGATAAACTCTTACTTAAAAAAAAAAACTTTAAAGATCAATTTTTAAAATTAGATCCTTATAGCTATTATTCTGAGTAGGGAGTACTAAAAAGCATTGCTTCCAAAATGCCAATATATCTAGCTGAAATGACAAAATTTCCTTTTTCCTATATATTCTTTTGTCAGTCAGTTGCCAGATATCCAGCTATCTGGAAACCATCTTACCTTCAGCAATGTGTCAATAAAACAAGTGATAGACAGATTCAAAATTTTCCTCCATATAGCCACATCTTTGGAGTCACTGTATTGAGTATAGCTTTTAGAAATATTTTGTGTACTGTTTCTCAGTCTCTATAAATTCACACAAGGCAGTCATCAATAAGGCAATAAGGAAAAACTAAATTTTATTCTATCCAACCATATAGCAATTTTATATAATCACACATTTAATTTTTTAAGATTACTATTGCTTTAAGAGTAAAAATGCATTCTGAGGTCCAAATCTCTAATTTACAAACTTTTGAAACCTGGCACTCCTAAGGGCTTCCTGTTAGCAAAAATCTTATAAGCTAAAGGAAAAGTCATATCAGCCTACACTTTGGGGGAGGGGTACTTGTACATTTCTAGGAAAGTTCACTTAAAATTCAGTTAAAAAAATTTTTTTTCTCCATGACTAAGTCATTTGTATATACAAGAAATGCAAAAGAAAAAAAGTTAGAAAGACTCAACTATTATGCTATAAGCCTCTTCAGAGCAGAAATCATAACTTAGAAATCTTTATCTTCCTTAAAGGTAATCTTGGTTCCCATGGTCAACAAGTGCTGGCTAAACGTGTTTCAACTTCGGAAAGGTGTTAAATATCAGAATTACAGTGATTCCCAGTTGGCTGTAGCAACTGGGTAGCGAATTCGCTGGGGTAGCGAATCCAGGAGACAAGGGTTCAATCACTGGGTTGGGAAGATCTCCTGGAGGAGGAAATGGCAACTCACTCCAGTATTCTTGCCTGGAAAATCCCATGGACAGAGGAGGCTGGCGGGCTACAGTCCACAGGGTTGCAAAGAGTTGGACACAACTGAGTGACTGAGCTTGCACATCAGAATAATAGGGAACAATTAAGGAAAGTTACGGACTACTTTTATGCCACTACTGAAGTCCTGATTATTGGTTTTTCTCTTCTTCCCAAATCAAGCAGAATTTTTAAACCCACCAAGCCATTAACAGTTACAGAATCATCCAGTCCAACAGGAAAAGTCTTAGCCCCACAAGTAGACAACACAGGTTACAGGGACCGAATTATTGAAGTCTTATGGCCCTACGCAATATGGAAAATAACTCATTCATTGGGCCCCTCTTTTACATGAGAAACAGAGAAATCTTCTCAAAGGATATTACATATTTGCAAGCATACCTAAGCAAATAATCCTTAAGACAGGAAAATAAAAACATTCTAAACTTGAAAAGGGGTTCCACAACACCAGCACCAATCTATTGACAGTAGACCATACTCAAATATTTCTAGGACTTCCAAATGAAGAGTACAAAATTCCATCTGTGGTTTGGATACCTATTCCAAGGAATTCCAAGTCTCCTTACAAGTATAAACACCCAGGATGACTGTCTAAAATTGTTACTTTCACTAAGATGTTTCATATTGTATGAAGAGTAACATTGTATATGTCAGCCAACCAATCAACATTTATTCCACATCTGCTACAGATTCATTCATTCAGATCTCAGTTTTGTCTGAGGACAAGCAAATTTTTCCAGATATATTTTCAAGTGTCCCTGATATGGCTGAGTTAGTAAAATCACTACGAGATCTCACTGCTGAAGTAAATCATATTGTTGGCAGGCTTGTTATACCTGCTGGTTAAAGTAATTGTTTCATTGTAGTCATATGGGTGAGGGAATAAAATGCATAAGCATTGTAATAGGTAAGCAATCATATATGCTCTTGGGAGACTGGGTTTTAGCAGCTATTTCCTCTAGTGATTGGTAGTAGTGCTTGTAAATACAGAGAGCTTGATGGGAAATGAACAAAGCAAAACAGAAAGTGTCTTTGTATACACAGACTCTGACCAAATTGGCTGTCACTGACATTTTAGAGTTTCCCTCCTTGCATCATTATAACAACATGGACTTTGCAATTAACCATTTATTTACATGATCATTGAAAATCATCGGGTCATTGAGTATTAATATATGCTTTCTATGATTACTGAAAAACATCTAACATAGCATCCGGAGTTGCTCAACGATTTTCAGCCTGTGACACATCATTGACTTACCAGGGCACACCCAAGGCTGCATATGACTTTCATGGGCTCTGTGCTCTTATATCTTTGTGAGTTCCTTCCTCCACTGGGAAAAAAATAAAAAACAAAAAAATTATCATGGGTCCTAGCATTCTCATTTGTTCACAACCTGTGAAAAAAAAACTAACATTTTTTTGACCCTGAAAGTTCTTTGTTAAAAATTATTTTCAAAGAAAGTAGATCATTTCATGGACCCTAAAAATCAAGAGCCCTAGGCAGTGTTTGTGTTGCGCCTAACAGATGAGCCAGCCTTGGGCACACCAAGCAATTCACCCACTTTCCACATGCTTTTGCCCTAACCCTGTTTAGGCTCTGGCTCAGCATGTCTCCCCCAAAGCCTTATAGCCATGAACTAATAAACCATTCTTCTCCCTGCATCCTTCTACACCACCATTTCATCCTTTTCCAATGTTTGTGTGTGCATTTTCCCAAAAGAAAATGTGGGACATTAGGATAAACCAGGCTCATCGTCATTTAACAAACCATAGTACAGTAGTTGGGTAGTAATCAGCTATTGAAAAGCATTTCTTTGATTGGCTAAACTTTCATTTTTTCTTCCATTTATTTTTATTAGTTGGAGGCTAGTTACTTTACATCATTACAGTAGTTTTTGTCATACATTGAAATGAATTAGCCATGGATTTACATGTATTCCCCATCCCGGTCCCCCTTCCCACCTCTCTCTCCACCCGATCCCTCTGGGTCTTCCCAGTGCACCAGGCCCGAGCACTTGTCTCATGCACCCAACCTGGGCTGGTGATCTCTTTCACCCTAGATAATATACATGTTTCGATGCTGTTCTCTTGAAACATCCCACCCTCGCCTTCTCCCACAGAGTCCACAAGTCTGTTCTATATATCTGAGTCTCTTTTTCTGTTTTGCATATAGGGTTATCGTTACCATCTTTCTAAATTCCATATATATGTGTTTAAACTTTCATTTTTTAATCTAAATTTTTTACTTTGCTATGCTTTGATGTTTTACTATCCTATGTCTTGGTATCAATTTCCATTTATTAATTTTACTTTTTCCTAATCTTGCATCTTTTTTAAGTTTCTTAAAAAAAAATTAACCCCTGATTATGCCTTCTTGATTGTTATGCCTCCTATTGTTTGTAAAGTTTCCATCTTTGGTACTCTTTTCAAAAATTTTTAACTTCCTAACTCACTTTTTCAAATTTTAGGCATGTGTAATTTTAAATGTATTCTTTATTTCATTGACTGCCTTTTCTTAAATTTTAATTATTCATGTTAACATTTCTAATAACTATTCAGAGTATTATAATGCCCAGACCTTTCACTTTATTCTAGTCAAATCTTATTTAATATATCTTGTATATTAACTTAAATATTTATGTATAAATGTATATGTACAAATCATCATTTTTCTAAGGTATCTTCTGTTTTATTTATCTCTTTTCCAGATTGCTTTCCCACTTTTAAAAGACACATTACATTTGGCATCTTCCTACAGAATAGAAAGTATCAATACAGTTTAAATTTTATATATCCAAAATGAGTTTTATTCAAGTTCTTGCTTTCAATATGCTCGAACATTTTTTTAATCATTTAAAAGAGAGAAACTAACAAATTGTGTATTGTCTCCACTATCATTATACAAAAATTCTATTTCTATTATTGATTATTTCTGAGGCAATCATAGATGAATTAATAAACTAAAATGCATATTGCTTTTTAAAGAAATGTATTTGAAATATGGTCTTGATATAACACAGTCATTGCAAATCATCTTGTAGGTGAGCTCTAAGTGCTAAGCTTTATTTTTTCTACATTAAGTACTAAACTTAGATTGGACCTACGATGGTCCACCTTATTTTGAATTGTGTTCTAAGAGGAACTGTGTATAATGTGGAAACAATGTAATAGCAATGGTACAATAAAGCTTTTTAAAAATAGCTTTAACATATTGTTCCATTGTGTAGGAACTTTTCCTTGCATTTGTCAAAACACATCTTGTTCTTTCATGAACTGTAAAATGTATATACCTTTTAAAAGAACATCAGAAGAATTATAGAACCCAAAACACACAGAGATATACTATTTTTAGTATAATTTCATTGCACCCATTTGAACAAAGAGTTCAGGCAATGGAAAGGTGAAATTATTTTAATCACCTTATATATTTCTATGATGGATTTTTCTTTCTTTTCACCTACTTCCTAATTCTTCAATTCCCACATTAGACATGATTAGAATTCAGCTTTGGCTCATATTGTACATATGGATAAAGTTACATATTTAGATGTATATTACACCAGAGAAATGTATATAAATGCAGGTGCTAGATCCCACACCAGATATACTAGATCATAATTTGGGGGTAGGAAGTGGGGCAGCAAGGCTTTAATATTCCAACAAGCTCCAAAGGAGATTGTGATACCTAACAAAGTTTGTTTTGAAATTCACAAAATTTGGAAGTTAAATGTTAAGACTAAAGTTTCCTTCCTGTTTCTTAAATAGCACAAGTTAAAACATAGACACAAAATGAATGGGTACCAGACTTGAATATTCTGTAGGTTCTTTCTTTGGAAAAAAGGTGGTGTCCTAAACTGGAAAATGAACTTGTTTGGTTTAGCGTGTTTTAAAAATACCTTTAGAAGGTTAACTAAAGACAGTTACAGAAGAGCAGAATTTCTTCCATAAGATATCCCAAAGCTACTTGCAATGGTGACAAGCTATGTTATTTGCAAAAGAAATTTCAAGAGTGCTTTGATCATTTACCTAACTTGGTGAAAGTCTTGTTTCATCCATTGAATTAATTCTATAAACTGACTAAAAAAATAGTTCTCAAGAGGAGAACTTACCAACTATTCCTTAGTGAAGAAGAGTAAACATAGGTTGACATGCAAAGACACATAATTACATGCTAGGTATATGGAAGCTTGTCTCTGCCCTCACCTCACCATTAAATCTCTTTTTTTTCTGAGGATATGAGAGCTAAAATTGTCTTAGGTAGTAATCAACTCAGGGTATTGACATTGGCCAAAGCTCGAAATAACCAAAATACTAATCTCCACGTATAGAATTTTTTGCATCCCAACAATAGATTAGTATCTGTGTAAAAGGACATTCTAGCACCTAAATCAATTAAAAGTGCAGAATTAAGACTGCTTCTTGGGGTCTGTTGTAAAGACATATTACTAATAGTACAGTTGGATCTGTCCTATAGAAGACATCCCAGGAATGAGTACATCTCTACGTATGCCAGGCACAATAGAGATAGACAAGGGCACAGCATTCAGGAAGATAAACACAAACAGAAACTAGGGAGAATGTCCAAACATTTATCAAAGCTTTAGTAGATGTACAGGTAGGGTTGCTGGATAAAATATGCCACACCCAGTTACGTCTGAATTTCAGATAAATGACAGTTTTTAGTATAAGCATATTCCTAACATACAATATAATATAATCTTTGAATGTTGTATATTGGGGATATATTAAATATACTGAGTCTTTGGTTATTTATGTGAAATAGTAATTTAACTGGGCATCACATATTTTTATTTGCTATACCTGGCAATTGCATATACATGGTACTCTGAACAACCCTTCACATCTCAAGGAAAAGATGCTTAATGCTCTTGGTTATTTTATTAACATTTAAGAGAACAGCTGATATTTACATCTTGCTAAATTATAAAAAGGCCTTTTCCATCTTGAGCCTCATTTTGGGCTTATCCCTGACCTGATAGCTCAGTTTCCATAATTCTCCCTGCACCTTTTAAATTGGATAGATGGATAAAAGATGGGTAACAAGACAGGGCAAATGAGTATGGTCACACTCAAACTATCTTCTATTTTTCGTGTAACTGAAACTTATCTACGTGCCCATTGTTAAAGCGGTCTTTTTCTAAGAAAAACTGTTTTTATATGAAGACTGTATCGAACACGAAGGTAATTTTAGCACCTGTGCTTTCTTTACTCAGCTGGCCCGGGAACTGAAGTCTCAGTAAGGAGCACTAGAAACACAGCTCCTCCCCAGACCCCCACTACTTTTAATGCACTTCCATATAGCCCAGGACACCTTATTAGAAATACCACCGAGGTCTTCACCAGAAGTACCCCAGAAAACTACAGCCAGAACATCAGCCAGAGGCAGCACCTCAGTCTATGGATGGCTGGAATGACATCTTGGGTTCCCTGGACCACTCCACCCTTCTCCAGCACCACGGAAGAGGTAAGTGAGGAGAAAGGAGTGTATGGAGTATGTCTTGGGAAGGCCTCAGAAAGCCCATTGCTTGAAAAGACTGGCTTTGCTGGAAATAATGCTACTCAAGTGGGTGATGAGGCACTCTGTGTCTTTGTTGTTAATTGTACTTGAAGGCATTTTGCATAATGAGAAAATCTTGGAGGTAGAATTTAAATGGCTACACCTTTATAAGCTGAAGATAATTATAACTCCTGTAGACAGGCCTCATTTCTGAACTGAAGTCAGGGTTCATAGTCTTACAAGTATTAAAATCAGGAAATAAAAATTACAGTCAGTAATTTGCAGGTCCCCCTGCATATAGGTCACAATCACTTATGCTTATAAGGGAGGGGAGAGAGTCACAAAGCAATGGAAGATTCAGGAATCATTATAACGGATTGGTGAGGATGCACAAGGATAAGCTGGGTTATATAGCAATTCTACATCAGCATTCACAAGAGGACAGGTAAATGGCTGAGAAGCAGTCAGGACACAGCTATAGAATCTGTTCACATGGCGTTTCCATTTCAGGTGTTCACCTCTTTGGTTTTGCTTTCCACTCAGGGTTTTAGGCCATCATTTTAGACAATAGCTGTAATTAAAGCACATTTTAAAAGCTAAGGTTTCATTTGGCAGTATTTAGCTATTTCATAATAAGCAACCTGAGGGCTTCCCAGGTAGTGCAACAGTAAAGAATCCACCTGTCAATGCAAGAGATGCAGAGACCGTGGGTTCGATCCCTGGCTCAGGAGGATTCTCTGCAGGAGGAAATGGCAACCCATGCTAGTACTCTTGCCTGGAAAATTCCATAGACAGAGGAGGCTGGCTGCCAATAGTCTGTGGCGTCACAAAGAGTCAGACATGCTGAACACATCCACAGACACAAAAGCAACCCAAGTAATTTAAAGAAAGTAAAAGCTCAACACTGTGCATCTGACTTAACCATTTTAGAGCTGTTTTCCTTTGCATTGTGCAGAAATTAAAATTGCACACGACTCCTCACTAGTGAACCCATACCTCATTATTGATTGCAAAACAGAGCAAATCTGCCCTCCAACCTATTTCTTGCCTTGTCTCTGAAGAGTTCAGAAGGCCTCATGACTTTTCTGGACACTCTTTAATCAGTTTAAAGCTCAATATTCACTGTCAGCCTATCAGCAAAAATACCATTTCAAGAAATAACCTAAACTCTAAATTCAATTGAAATGTTAGCTTCTCCCTTCCATCACCCCACCAAGCTTGGTCTTGAAATAGGGGAAAGGGAGTATGTTCAAATTCTCTCACATCTCACCAGCTATATACCCACCTCTCCAAGCTTGATCTTCATGGTTTCAGATATATCTGGGCTTGGAAAGTAGGAAGGAAAGACAGGAAAAAGGAGCAGGAACGCTGTTACTTAAGAATGCCATCATGAACTGGCCCTGTGGTCTCCCTAAATCTCCAAGCCCTGAGCCCTTTCACCACTGATGTCAGTGAGAGTTTCACCACTTGCTTGTGGAATTGAACACTTTTGGTGGAACACCTTCTCATTCTGGCTGAATGTGCCTTGACTAAAACTGCATTCTAACACCAGTTTATAAGAGGATTCTTATAGCTGAGCTTAAATAATTGTTTACTTTTTTTCTGTACTTATGTGTGTATTTTGTGCATATGTTGCTTTTGTTCAGTCCTTAAGTCATGTCTGACTCTTTTGAGACCCCATGGACTGTGGCACACCAGGCTTCCCTGTCCTTCTCCATCTCCCAGAGTTCATTCAAACTCCTGTCCACTGAGTCAGTGATGCTATCTAACCATCTCATCATCTGCCACCCACTTCTGCCTTCAATCTTTCCTAGCATCAGGGTTTTTTCCAATGAGT
This sequence comes from Odocoileus virginianus, assembly GCF_023699985.2. NCBI lineage: Eukaryota > Metazoa > Chordata > Mammalia > Artiodactyla > Cervidae > Odocoileus > Odocoileus virginianus. The sequence goes on from NC_069697.1 coordinate 39,440,330, forward strand.
CAGCTCTTCACATCAGGTAGCTGAAGTATTGGAGCTTCAGCTCCAGCATCAGTCATTTCAATGAAGACTCAGGGTTGATTTCCTTTAGGATTTATTGGTTTGATCTCTTTGCAGTTCAAGGGACTCTCTAGAGTCTTCTTCAGCACCACAATTCGAAAACATCAAGGAAACATCAATTATTCAGTGGTTACCTTTCTTTACGGTCCAACTCTCACATCCATACATGACTACTGGAAAAACCATAGCTTTGACTATATGAACCTTTGTTAGTAAAGTGATGTCTTTGCTTTTTAATACACTGTCTAGGTTTGTCATAGCTTTCATTCCAAGGAACAACTGTCTTTGAATTTCATGGCTACAATCACTGTTCGCAGTGATTTTGGTGCCCAAGAAAATGAAATCTGTCACTGCTTCCACTTTCTACCCTTTCCATAGGTCATGAAAGGATAGGACCAGATGCCATGATCTTAGTTTTTTTAATGTTGAGTTTTAAGCCAGCTTTTTCACTCTCTTCTTTCACCCTCATCAAGAGTCTCTGTGTGAGTGTGTGTATTGATATCAGTATATATGTACTAATTTTTATCGGTATATATATATGTGTATATATATGTATATATATATATATATAGGCTTTTTTCAGCAGTCAGGTATGGTTGTGAGAGTTGGACTATAAAGAAAGCTGAGCACCAAAGAAATTGATGCTTCTGAACTGTGGTGTTGGAGAAGATTCTTGAGAGTCCCTTGGACTGCAAGGAGATCAAACCAGTCCATCCTAAAGGAAATCAGTCCTGAATATTCATTGGAAGGACTGATGCTGAGACTGAAACTCCAATACTTTAGCCACCTGATACAAAGAACTGGCTTATTGGAAAAGACCCTGATTCTGGGAAGGATTGAAGGCAAGAGGAGAAGGGAACAACAGAGGATGAGATGGTTGAATGGCATCACCGACTCAATGGACATGAGTTTGAGCAAGCTCTGGGAGTTGGTGATGGACAGGGAAGTCTGGCGTGCTGCAGTCCATAGGGTGGCAAAGCATCAGACACGATTGAGTGTCTGAACTTACTTAGAACTTATAGGCTTCCCAGGTGGCTCAAATGGTAAAGAATCTGCCTGCAATACAGGAGACACAGGTTAAATCCCTGGGTCAGGAAGAATCCCTGGTGAAGGGAATGGCAACCTAATCCAGTATTCCTGCCTGGAGAATTCCATGGACAGAGGAGCCTAGAGGGCTAAGTTCATGGGGTTACAAACGAGTCAGACACAACTTAGTGGCTAGACAACAACAACAGCAAGCATATATATATATATATATATATATATATATGGAGAGAGAGAGAGAGAGAGATCTGTACCAAAAAAAAAAAAAAAAAACCCTGCATCAAATAAAAAACATGCCAAATAGAAACTACAATCAATAGAAACATATCTGCCTGAACACTATAAGGCTGTATTTTAGCAAAAAAGAATATTGCCTCATGTTTGCCCAAGTTTTACCATTGTAAAACAAACATATAGAAAGCTCCTAGATGTGGCTGGTCTCTACTGGGGTGAGGCGAGGACAGCCAGCTCTAGAGTTCCAGGAGCAACCCAGTCCTGTGTTACAGAGCTCCTGTGATCCAGCCCAGAGCTGGGTTTGCAGCCTTGGGTTGTGATAAATACTCTGTTGGGTTTTTTTGTCTTTTGAGTTTTAATTTTTTCTAAGGGGAAATTCATGCTAAGGTTTATATGAGCTCCCAGATGAAGCACCAGTTGTTGAAAGTTTGTGTGTATCTAGTGTTCAATATGTTTCTATTATCAAATATATATATATACATATATATAGAGAGAGAGAGAGAGAGAGAATTTTATCGAGGGACTAATTATACACACATACACGTTTTCTCCTTTGTAATTTCTCCTGTTTCATCTTTTAATCACTCTTCAATTCCTCACCCTCACCCACCAAAAAAAATTAACTGTCCAGTGACTTTGGAAAATGTTCATACATTCAACAAATAATAATATTTCTTGAGAACTTAATTAGTACCAAAACACAGTAGTTAAGAACTCAGGCTTTGAAGTCAAAGGCCTGAATTCCTCTTACTAGCTAGTGACCAACTTCAGTTTCCTCATCTATTAAAATGAACCTCTACCTCTTAGGGCTGTTGTGAGGACCGGGAGAGACAAGGCCTATAAAGCACTTTCATATATTCTGGGAGGTGGGTACTTGTGTCTATTTTCCATCACTGTGTAACAAGCAACCCCAATACTTAGTAGTTTAAGACAATGAGAGCTTACTACTTCTCATGGTTTTGTTAGTGGGAGGGTGGGAGTGCGAGCGTACTCTGCTGGTTTCACCCAGGCTCACTCTGGAGGTTGCCTTCAGCATGGGGGCTCAGATGAGCTGGAAGCTTCACAGTAGCCTCTTCCATGGCTAACATTTGAACTGACTGCATGCTTGGTTCTCTACCTGGCCTCTCAGCCTCCATGAGATGATACCACCTTCTTTACCGGATGGTTTTGGAAAGCTTTGCAAGAGAGGAAAGGTGGAAGCTGCAAGCCTACTGAGGCCTAGGCTCTGTGACCATGCATTACCTCTGCCACATTCAATCAGTCAATGGAATCCTGAGCCAGGCCAGATTGAGGAGGTGGATAGGTAGAATCCACTTCTTAATGGGAAAGAGCTGCAAAGCCTCCTTGAAAAGGGGCATGTGTATTGGGTGAGATGAATCTGTGGTCATTCCACAATCTACCATAGTATTTATGGGGCTTCCCTGGTGGTTCAGATGGTAAAGAACCTGCCAATAATGCAGGAGACCCGGGTTCAATATCCAGGGAAGATCCCCTGGAGAAGGCAATGGCAACCCATTTCATATTCTTTCCCGGAGAATTCTATGGACAGAGGAGCCTGGTGGGCTACGGTCCATGGGATTGCAGAGAGTCGGACACGACTGAGCGACTTCACTTTCACTTTTCCCTTTCATGCATTGGAGAAGGAAATGGCAACCCACTTCAGTGTTCTTGCCTGGAGAGTCCCAGCAGGGATGGGGGAGCCTGGTGGGCTGCCGGCTATGGGGTCGCACAGAGTCGGACACCACTGAAGCGACTTAGCAGCAGCAGCAGCAGCTTAAAGAGGCAAGGACTCACCCGAGGTCACATGGTTAAACAGTAGCAGAGCAAAGAGGAGAGTGACACACACACACACACTCCTGCCCATCTAGTCACCTGGTTCTCTTGCATAGAGCTCCTATTAATGAAGATAAAGGCCAAGAAAGAAATGATTTGGAACCCAACATCACTCACTAATGCTCCTGCAACGCTGTCCTAAGTTGACTCTTTTCAGAGCAGAATTTTCCCTACCTTTGTCCTTTCTCTTCTCTTTCCTCATATCCTCTTATGTCAGTTTGGAGGATTGTGAACCTGAGCCAGTACTTGGCTTCAAGGCTCTCTTTCTCTCATCCTGGACATGAATTAAGTAAATCAACCTGTATTACGTGCGTACAGTATTGCCTGGAAAATAGTGTTTAATTAATATTAGCTATTGCTGTTCTTGCCTGGAGAATCCCAGGGACGGGGGAGCCTGGTGGGCTGCCGTCTACAGGGTCGCACAGAGTCGGACACGACTGAAGTGACTTATCAGCAGTGTTGCTGTTATTATTGTTACTATTGCAGTATTATGTGATTGTGTGTATGTGTGTTTGTGTGTATCTTTACAAGGACAAAGTTGGTGGAATAAGAAGCTTGCCTATGGTATGAATCAAGAAATATCTAGCTCAGTGGTATTCAAAGTATGGACCCCAGATCTAGAAGTTGTTAGGCATGTGGCCACGATGGCCCTACCGTAGACCAACTGAATCAGAATCTCTGAGTGTCCGGCCCAGCAACCTTTGTTTTGGCAAACCTCAAAGTCACATGGATGCACTTTTAAATTCCAGAACAACTGATCTAGATAAATCTCATCCTTCATTCACAATATCTCTCTCACAGACTCACTAAATGCCTTAGTTTCCCACCATTGATGGCACTTTTGTGCATGTGTTATGAGGAGGGAAAGTAAAGTATTAGTTGATGAGTTGTGTCCAACCTTTTGCGACCCTATGGACTGTAGCCCACCAGGCTCCTCTGTCTATAGGATTCTCCAGGCAAGAATACTGGAGTGGGTAGCCATTCCCTTCTCCAGGGGATCTTCCCAGCCCAGGGATCAAACCCGACCCAGGGATCGAACCTGGATCTCCCACATTGTAGGCAGATTCTTAACCATCTGAGCCACTTGGGAAGTCAGTGGGTGGGAGGGGACGGTGCCATAAAAGCTAAATAATCAAGTAGCAGAATTAATGCATCTAATTCCAGTCTGCTGTGACTTAGCAAAGTGTACAATCTTAACGGAAGGGGGCCCGGGGTGGGTAAGTGGAGCCTGAAAAGACACTGAACTGCTGCTGGACTCCGGGTTCTTTGTGTTCGTTAGAAAAAATGGGATTTCCAGGCACATGGTTCTAGCAGGCATGCACGAGGCTCCATATTGGAACATTGGCTGGATTTCAGCCCCTGCACATACCCTCATCCAGGCACCCCTGTGTGCTATATCCACAGAGATATACTCTGACTTTGTACACAAGCCCAGGTGTAGATCAGACCAGAGGTGGGTGTCAGAGGTTCACCTTTCACGTATTAGCCATTTCCTATGGCCAAGGAGAGGCAGGCAGGACTGGAGGTAGCAGGAAGTCAATCTTTTGGGGCCATGAGCATGGGGTGCAGGAGGAAATTGCATGTGCCTAAATAGCCTCCAAAGGAAGAGAAGACAGGCCATGGAATTGTGTTTCTCTTCAAACTCTGAGCGGAGTTCATTTATCATTTGAGTCCTGGGCTCTCAAGAAAGGACTGATCTGGATCGTCTCTCAGCCATGTGACCTTGGGGGAGATGGTTTGATAAACTGGTAAAGAGCCAGGGCTTTCATGTCAGAGAAACCTGGTTTAAATCCAAGTGTTATCAACTAGTAGTTACTCAAGTCACACTTGCTTCCTCTTTAAAATAAGGATAATTAAGGTACTCTATCTGCCACATAAAACAGCTGTGAAGATTGCAATCTGATTAGGAAAAGTGCTTAGTGCATTGTCTATACACGATAAGTATTCAGTAATGTTGCCTACTTTAGAAATTAACACTAGCTTCTTGTTTTTGTCTCTTTTTCACTACCCTGCCTATTGTTGTAAGAACCAGATGAGCTAGCATTATCATGTGACAATGCTTTCAAAGGAATGAAGTATTGAACATGCATTAAAAGTGTTACTGGCTGGTTCTACTAAACACCCACCAGTTTTGTTTGGAGACACGCCCCCCTCTTCCCCCGACCTCCATCCTGCCCTGGCCCAGGCCTGCGAGAGGGACCGCACTTCCTCAGTTCATGAACAGCCACTGTGGTGCTGGTGCAGGTTTCATGGCTCTGTGCTTCCTTTCGTTTGACCCTCAGAGACATCACCACCCAACATGAGTCTCCAAATAATTGAGGAGACAAATGCAAAAAACAAGACAAAACAAAACCCACCCCCAGCAAGTCTGGGGTCAACTCCTTTATCATGTTACCTAAACACAGGGGCATCTCCCCACTGCCCCACTGCTCTGTGGCCAGAACTAAAAATGGGACAACATTCCCCTTTTCGGAGACAAACACTTAGCAGCAGAAGTGCAAACATACAGTAAAAAGAAACATTCCACACCATCCCCTAATGATTCCTTGTGATCAAGAGAAGATTCTTAGGTTGTCTAGAGTGCATAGGATAAAAGATAAACAGATGCTGAGACTGCTCACAGCACAGGGAGCTCATGCCGGGGGTACAATATTGCAGGAGGGATGTGTCTATGACGACCCTTATTTATAATTGCATCATTTAAGCCTAATTCTGACAAAGGACTGTAGTTCTCTCAGATTGCCCGCTAACGTGGACTATTATGTGCTAATAGCATAATATGGCTTATGATTCACTCAGCCCTCTCTGGCTTTAAAATCTCTAGGATTTTCCTTTTCTTTCCTTTTCTTTTAATTATAGGGGATTTGCCTGACTCTCCAGTTGGTGCACCAAAAGGCTGTGTTCTTATATTGTCACAACATGGGTCACATGCACATAAAATGCAACCCATAAAACCGAGCATGTGCATTGTTATGGGCTCTTTAACCTCCCAGTATTTGTCTGGCATATGGGTTCCCTTTGACAGATGAAATAGAGCCCAGGTGAAGGTTGATACAGAGGGGAGAGAATATAGCAAAGGAAGGAAAATGAGATTGAAGGAGGAGCCAGGATGTACAAATTGAGATAGGAAGTCTGTGGCTTTCAGTCCTGGTCTTACACACATCAGAATCATCTAGGAAGCTTTTTTAGATTCTCAAATTCTCCCTCAGACCTATTGAATTAGAATTTACCAACATAGGACCTCAGCATCAGAGTGTAAAAATCTTCCCATGGATTCTAATGTGCAGTTATATTTGTGATCCACTAGGAAATAATTGAATAATTAATCTGTTAGAGAAAAAACACTGAATCCAAGAGAAGAGGAACAGTTCTGTTGAGAAGGTACCTATAACTTGAATCTAACCATAAGGAAACATCAAACAATTGCAAATGGAGGGAAATATGTACCATAGAGATAACTGACTTATATCATTCAATAAGGTCAATGTCATAAGGATGGTTTTAAAGACAGGAAATGTTCCAGATTATGGAAGATTAAGAGACTTGACAACTAAATAAAACACAGAATCCTGGGTGGGATCCTTCTTAGAGAAAAAACAGCAACAACAAATGCCAAAGAGAATGCTTGAGTCAACTGATGAAATTGAAATATGGATTATGGATTAAAGCATTATATGAATTTTGCATTTCTTAAATTTTATGTCTTTACTGATATTTAACAATTCATTCAGGAGATATGCAGTCTACTCTGAAATTGTGGCAGAATGTTAGAAAAAGATTAATGGGTCTTGTTAAGGATATGTCATAGCATTCACTGTTATAATACTTACAACTTATCCATAAGTTTGAAATTATTTCAAAACAAAAAAACTTTTTAAATAAAAAGAGTGATTTGCTTAAGGGCTTGTATAGGGCAGAATCCAAGGGATGCTCTTGAGTTAGGGGTAGATCAGTGGCTCAGACCTAAGAAGACGTGTCCATCTTCTTCAAGGACCAGGAGGAGAGAGGGTTGGGTGGGGGGAGAGGATAGCAAACATCATGAGAAATGATGATGAATTTTCAAGAAAGAACAGTGAATCCAGGGATCAGAACTGGTGGGTGAGCCAGCTGATAAGTATGAAGATAAAGATGCTCTGGAAAAGACTGCTAAGTTCTTTAAATCTCTGCAATTTACCCCAGTTACATACTGGTTTTACTCACATAGTCCACTCACAAGATAACGGCTTTGAAAACCAGTTATTATGAAATATGGTGAAAAGTCACTGAAAGGGGAAACTCTATGAATTCTAGGGAATGTCTCTGAAGGGAAAACTTTTTTCATTCTTTCCACTCTTTGGGTGAGCTGGCAACAGAATCCTACCACTGCTAAATCCAGATGCGGTCACCCCGGGGTACTGTCTGTTTGGGAAGTACACAGGAGGTACCTGTTTTCTCATCAGAGCTCTTCTTATCTGGATCTCAAGTAGACCTTGGCCAATGAGCACACACTGACAGTGCAGCTTTATCAGGTGCTAAACCTTCATCTGTATCCGTGAACATTTACATTTGCACCCCTTTGCACAAGGCTGTAATTCCAGCCCAGGACAGCAGAGTTGACAAGAGAATGCCACAATAGATGATTTGCTAAGAGTTTTGATCTTGGTGGTCTGAAACCAATGACCTCTGGATAATTCCAAAAGGATTAGATCTTTCTTGGAGTCAGAGGTTGCTTAGGCACTAGTTTATCTGAAGGCTTAGGTACTAGGTACTCTTGAATTCTGTCATGCTGAGGGTTCCTCAAAACCTCAACAAAAGAGTCCAAAATGCAGTACTTGAATGCAATCTCAAAAACAACAGAATGATCTCTGTTCATTTCCAAGGCAAGCCATTGAATATCACAGTAATCCAAGTCTATGCCCCACCAGTAATGCTGAAGAAGGTGAAGTTGAACAGTTCTATGAAGACCTACAAGACATTCTAGAACTATCACCCAAAAAAAGATGTCCTTTTCATTATAGGGGACTGGAATGCAAAAGTTGGAAGTCAAGAAACACCTGGAGTAACAGGCAAATTTGGCCTCGGACTACAGAATGAAGCAGGGCAAAGGCTAATAGAGTTTCACCAAGAGAACACACTGGTCATAGCAAACACCCTCTTCCAACAACACAATAGAAGACTCTACACAGGGACATCACGAGATGGTCAACACTGAAATCAGATTGATTATTTTCTTTGCAGCGAAAGATGGAAAAGCTCTATACAGTCAACAAAAACAAGACTGGGAGCTGATTGTGGCTCAGATCATGAACTCCTTATTGCCAAATTCAGACTTAAATTGGAGAAAGTAGGGAAAATCACTAGACCATTCAGGTATGGCCTAAGTTAAATCCCTTACAATTATACAGTGGAAGTGATAAATAGATTCAAGGGACTAGATCTGATAGACAGAGTGCCTGAAGAACTATGGACAGAGGTTTGTGACATTGTACAGGAGGCAGGGATTGAGATCATCCCAAAGAAAAAGAAATGCAGGAAGTAAAAATGGTTATCTGAGGAGGTCTTACAAATAGTTATGAAAAGAAGAGATGCAAAAGGCAAAGGAGAAATGAAAGATACACCTATTTGATAGCAGAATTCCAAAGAACAGCAAGGAGAGATAAGAAAGCCTTCCTCAGTGATCAGTGCAAAGGAATAAAGGAAAACAATAGAATGGGAAAGACTAGAGATCTCTTCAAGAAAATTAGACATACCAAGGGAACACTTCATGCAAAGGTGGGCACAATAAAGGACACAAATGGTATGGACCTAACAGAAGTATAAGATATTAAGAAGCAGCGGCAAGAATACGCAGAAAGTGAAGTCACTCAGTAGTGTCCAACTTTTTGCGACCCAATGGACTGTAGCCTACCATGCTTCTCCATCCATGGGATTTTCCAGGAGAGAGTACTGAAGTGGGTTGCCATTTCCTTCTCCAGAGGATCTTCCCAACCCAGAGATCAAACCTGGGTCTCCCACATTGTAGGCAGACACTTTACCATCTGAGGTACCACACAGAAGAACTATACAAAAAACATCTTCATGACCCAGATAATCACAATGGTGTGATCACTCGCCTAGAGACAGACATCCTGGAACGTGAAGTCAAGTGGGCCTTAGGAAGCATCACTATGAACAAAACTAGTGGAGGTGATGGAATTCCAGTTGAGCTATTTCAAATCCTAAAAGATGATGCTGTAAAAGTGCTGCACTCAATATGCCAGCAAATTTGGAAAACTTAGCAATGGCCACAGGACTGGAAAAGATCAGTTTTCATTCCAATCCCAAAGAAAGGCAATGCCAAAGAATGCTCAAACTACCACACAATTGCACTCATCTCACATCCTAGCAAAGTGATACTCAAAATTTTCCAAGCCAGGCTTCAGCAATATGTGAACCGTGAGCTTCCAGATGTTCAAGCTGGATTTAGAAAAGGCAGAGGAATCAAAGATCAAATTGCAAACATCCATTGGATCGTCAAAAAAGTGAGAAAGTTCCAGAAAAACATCTACTTCTGCTTTATTGACCATGCCAAAGCCTTTGAGTGTGTGGATCACAACAAACTGGAAAATTCTTCAAGAGATGGGATACCAGACCACCTGACCTGCCTCTTGAGAAATCTGTATGCAGGTCAGGAAGCAACAGCTAGAGCTGGACATGGAACAACATACTGGTTCCAAATTGGGAAAGGAGCACATCAAGGCTGTATATTGTCACCCAGCTTATTTAACTTATATGCAGAGTACATCATGAGAAACACTGGTCTGGATGAAGCACAAGCTGGAATCAAGATTGCGAGGAGAAATAACAATAACCTCAGATATGCAGATGATACCACCCTTATGGCAGAAAGTGAAGAAGAACTAAAGAACCTCTTGATGAAAGGGAAAGAAGAGAATGAAAAGGGTGGCTTAAAACTCAACATTCAAAAAATGAAGATCATGGCATCCAGTCCCATCACTTCATGGCAAATAAATGGGGAAACAATGGAAATAGTGACAGACTTTGTTTTTTTGGGCTCCAAAATCATTGCATATGGTGACTGCAGCCAGGAAATCAAAAGATGCTTGCTCCTTGGAAGAAAAGTTATGACCAACCTAGACAGCATATTAAAAAGCAGAGACATCACTTTGCCAACAAAGGCCCATCTAGTCAAGGCTATGGTTTTTCCAGTAGTCATGTATGGTTGTGAGAGTTGGACTATAAAGAAAGCTTAGCACTGAAGAATTGATGCTTTTGAACTGTGGTGTTGGAGAAGACTCTTGAGTCTCTTGGACTGCAAGGAGATCCAACCAGTCCATCCTAAGGAAATCAGCCCTGAATATTCATTGGAAGGATCAATGCTGAAGCTGAAATTCCAATACTTTGGCCACCTGATGTGAAGAACTGACTCATTTGAAGACTTTGATGCTGGGAAAGATTGAACGTGGGAGAAGAAAAGGACGACAGAGGATGGGATGGTTGGATGGCATCACCAACTCAGTGGACATTAGTTTGAGTAAACTCTGGAAGTTGGTGATGGACAGGGAGGCCTGGCGTACTGCAGTCCATGGGGTCACAAAGAGTCAGACACAACTGAGCAACTGAACTGAACTGAGGGTTCCACATCTGCATTGGAACAACTGAAGAATACAATTATTTTAAGATTCCCCAATACTTAGCCGTGCCCTTGTTGAGTGGTGAGATTTGAATATTTACTGTGTTAGACAGATGTACAGTCATTGAGTCTCTACAACATGGGTGTGGGGAGATAGCAAAGAGCCAAGACTTCTTCCTTCGAAAGTTTTCTATTGTTGCTGATGGTTTTATCATTGTATTTTTGAAAAACATGGTAAGACCCCTTTGATTTTTCACTTTGGTCACTGTCAGCTGCAACATTCAGAGAACCCTGAGATGCCCTGTGTCTGCCTCATCCAATAGAAAAGTGTGGAATGGGAAAGCTATATGGAAGAGGTGAGCAGGATGGGGGCCCAGCAAGCCTCCATTTTTTACTTTTTTTAAGTGAAAAGTCAAAATTCAGACTTTTTACCATGAAAAATCTCCTATTTTTCTCAAAATTACCTGCTTATTCCATTTTTAAAAAACAGTATTAAGATCACACTATAAAAGCCAGAAAAGGAACATGTGCTGACCAAATAGAGTCCTCTGTTTACAACCTCCAGAGAATTCTTGGGAAATAATGTTCTAACATAAGGTGTGTTCAGTTGTGCAGTTGTGTCCAATTCTCGGCAACCTCAAGGACTGCAGCCCACCAGGCTCCTCTGTCCATGTAGTTTTTCAGGCAAGAATATTTGAGCAAGTTGCCATTTCCTACTCCAGGGGATCTTCCTGACCCAGGGGTCAAACCTGCATCTCCTGTATTGGCGGGCAGCTTTTTTACCACTGTGCCACCTGGGAAACCCCCATGTCACACTTGACCTTAGTCAACAGTCTAATATGATGCGCAGAAAAAAAGAATCTTTACCCTCCAATCACCCCTTTCTAAGGGAGATGAGATGTGTGATTTTTGTTTTTGTTTTCCTTTTCCTTAAAGCTAGTATTAGCCATGTTTTGTTTATTTACTATCCTAGGGCTTCGATAGTCGTGAGAATCATGACCTAGCTCCTGACAGTGGAATGTATAGCAGTCACGCCCATATAGACATCCCCACTGGCCACATTAACCTCTTGATTTGGTGCATATGTGAGCCAACTCATTTCCGAGGGTGGGGTGACAGCACGTGAAACGTGGGAATGAAGATGCAACAGAATCGCTTGAGATTGGAAAAGGGATTCGTTTACAGTCACATCTGGTTTTAAGTCATTCTGAGTACAGTTATAAAGCTCTGACAAAAGCTATGCAATGCCCATTTCCTCTAGATTAAAATTAAAAAGTGGGGGAAGGGAAGAGGGTGAGAAATTTATGTAGGAAAAAAAAAATACCAGGAAACCTTAGAGATGTGTCTGGGAGAGATGGTGGGGCTGCTGCTAGAGACACATCCGGCGCTCCCACCCCTCCCTTCCAGGATTTAAAAAAAATCTTGGCACGGCCAACAGTCAGAGCAGCCAGTGAATGTCTTTTGTGCGATCTACTGAAGAATTCCTCTTGAGTATGGGATTGACAGAGAGGGTAGTTTATTATTATTTGGATGTGCTCAGAAAGACGTTCTCCTTCATGGACTTTGTCATTCTCTAGCATTGCTGGGTGCTCAGCATCCATGATTTATTGCTTTTATATACTATTACTATTCACACTGTCTAACACTTGTGCCCTTTAGCCAGGGAAGTGCTATTCATATAACATGTACTTTCTCATTTAGTCCACCCCCTCATTAAACCACCCCCAAATGTTTGTATTTGTTTCCATTTTCCTGGCGACCTATGACCTAGTAAGATTACGATTAAGGAAGCTAGAAAGCTTCCTTGAAATGTAAGTATCCCAAAATAGTATCTCTAAACACAAAAGTCACGATCCTTTTTAGAAAACTGCTTATCAAAATTATCTTACTTTAAATTTTAATAAGTCCCTTTTTAAATGCATGACACCTGTGGCAGGTTAAAATTGTATTCACTTCTGCTATCATTGACTTATAGAGCCAGTTCAAATTTAAACAAAGAAAAGGATTTGCCATCTTGTAGTTGCTTTTAATTGACACATTCCCTAATTGCTAGGCTTTCTTCTTTTTAAAAATCTCTGAGGAAACAGACATGAGAGCTGCATTAAAAAGGCATCAGAATTGGCCTGTCATCTGTTGTTTGCTGCATGTTGATCATTTTCCCTTTAGCATCTGTATTTTATGGAGAAGTGTTAAATATCAATATGTGCATATAATGCATACTGTAAATATACTACATAAAATATATACTATATTATATATTATGTCACCACTTTACTTGACACCTTCTAAAACTGTTCAAGACCTTTTAAATTGCCAATATACATCTTATAACCAGAGAGCTCAGTGAAATTTAAAAGAATGAATTATCATTAACTTTCTTTAGTATAAAATGATCTGGTTCAGGATTCAGGGTTCGGGACTGACAATCTAAGACTTTTTATTGGAATTTGGATAGCTCTTTCTCACCAACTAAAGCAGGAAATCTTGTTAAACACCACGCACACATTATTGAGCTCCACCAGAGCTCATTTCAAATTCCTCAGGTTGTGGTAGGGCCCTAAGATTTTATGTTTCCAGCAAGTTCTCAGATGATGCTGATTCTAGCCTTTGAGAACCACTGTCCTAAAGATTACGCCTTCCCTCCCCTTTCTTCTTTTTCTCCCTTTATCTTTCCTCCCATTCATCTTTTGCCACCTCTTTCTCTTCAAAATCAATCTTCTCTTCTCTCTTCTCTCACCCTCCCTCCCTTTCAAGATGATCTTTGAATCATACAGCAGGAACATGTCTAGAAGGGCTTGTTTAAAGTACTTATTCAGATGACAATATTTATTGAGCAGCTACAAAGATTCACTCATTCATTCATTCATCTACTCATTCAAAAAATACTTGTTGAAACTCCACCATACTGCCCAGTTCTGTGCAGAGGAGCAAGACAGACAAAGACTCTGCCCACAAGGAATTCTCTGCATGGCCAGTGAAGACAGTATACAAATGTATAAATAATTAAATTATTACCAAGTGTCATTAATGTGCAGAATTAAATAAATGGGTTGCTGAGATGAAGATTGATAACGGCACACTTAACCCCAGGAGGTCAGAAAGGGTCTGGCCCCACAGGGGTGTGTTTAGGCTGAGATCTAAAGATTGAGAAGATAGCTAAGCAGAGCCTGTGGGCGGGAGTGGTCCAAGAGAAAACTGCAAGCACAAAGGCCCTGGGGCAGAAAAGAGCCAGCTCCTTAGGGTGGCTCCATAACTTAAACCAAGGCCTGGCACACAGTACGTGCTCAGTCAGTATTTGCTAAATGAATGAGTAAATGGATTATTAGACCCAGGGTGCTGGAGCATAGGAGGCAAGCAAGAGAGAGGCATGCAGAGGCCAGGTCATGAAAGACTTTTTAGGTCATGAATGAGAAGTTTGAATTAACCAATCAGATTTACCAATCCACTCTCCCCACATCCCCTCAAACTTCTCTGCACCCTGCTCAAACTTGGATGTAAAGTAACAATTCTCAAAACGTGGCCCCAGGACCCCTGATGATCAGTTGTATCATTCAACATGTATGTTCATAACATGAAAAGAATCATGCTACCATCTATGAATTCATAATTAATGAATGTCACTTAGAGAAATTATTCATTAATTGTTATGACTATTTGTTTAAAAGGCAGCTGTTTAACCAACAGTTTGATTTTAGACACATATCTAATACAAAAAACAGCCCCACCTTTCCCATGCAGTCTGGGAAAGATTTCATAGTGGCAAAGAGAAGTTATCCCTGAAAAGTTACAGAAAGGCTGCCTGAAAAGTTACAGAGAGGCTGACTCCAAATTTCTGGAATGCAGTAACTCATAAAGCCAATTCAGTGGCATTAAACAGGATTTGTTGTTTAGTCGCTAAGTCGTGTCTGATTCTTTGTGACCCTATGGACTGCAGCACGCCAGGTTCTGTTCTTCACTAATTAAACAGGATAAATAGGTTCAAAAGAAGTTGAGGAATTCCAAACAAAGATGAGAACAAAGAATAAAGTGAATTATTTTATTTATACTTTGTTCAGTAGTTTCAAATAAACTCCTTTTGTAAAAGATGTTATCTGGCAGATTTTCCCAGTCCCTTACTGCCTTGAATCTACTACACATCTCTCTAAATTTTCATATTCATATAAGTGTTTCTAAAAGGAAAATCAGCCTTTAAAATGTAATCAGTAAAAACCTGAATTTAAACTTTCTCTCCTTGTTCCATAATATATTCATTTTTATGGGTTATTTAGGACCCACTAATTAATTGGGGGCTTTGCCATGAGCCTTAAGATTCTCCAAAAAACGAAACAAAACAGCAACTACATATCTTTGGAAAAGAAATATCTCTGACTCCTAGGCCTTTGCTTCATAGATTGCTGTAATTCTCCATACACATTGGTTTCAAAATAGATAAAAGACACACAATCTTAAATGTACAACGTCTCTCTTTGATAGATCAATAATAAAATCACTGCACTTAAAGAAATTGCTCCTCCTTTTCCTAATTCCTATCCCTAGGGTTATTATTAGCAGGTCACTATTAATTATAGAAGTTAGAAGCATTTGAAGAGTGTGGTGGGGATATTTTGTTATTGCCTTGTTTGACTAGTCCTCTTCACCTTTTTTTTTTTTTGTATAGTTGCCTCTATTATAAGGCAGTATATTGCATTATATTCAGACAGTATATTATATATAAAAAATACAATTTTGAAGTTAACTGATAGGGTACAGTAGGTTGGTAATATAATATTTTTTTAAAAAAGAATGAGAAAGCTTGGAGAACTTAGAAAAAAATAAGATTTAGCAAAGTTTTGTGCAAAGGAAAGAGGAGTATTTAGTAACTTGGAGTGGAAAGATTCCAAACTGGGAGGGCCAATCTATGCGAAAAAAATGCAAAAACTTCACTGGAAAAGACAAAGAAAGATGGGCAGCAGAAGTTAGGTAAGTTCATCCTACGTGATGGAGGAACTTAAAAAAGAGTGAAATGTGTGATTTGGATGCAGTCTATTACTAGATTAGCTGGCACCTGGACAGCACATTAAAGTTTGCAAAGGTGCTTAAACATATGTGATCTTATTCTTCATAATATCTCTGGGAAGTATTTAGAGTAGGCATTATTCCAGTTTTACAGACAAGGAAATCATTGCTTTCTGAATACACCAGAAAGGGAAATGGTGATGTTAAAAAGGAATAAAGCTGAAAAAGACTCCTGTAAAGGCCAAAGGCAGCTTGTAGGTTTACAGGATCTAATGTGGAGAGGAGTGTCTCTGATGATGCTGAAAGGCATGCTAGGCTGTGAATAGCCATTGAATTTGAGGGGCAAAATATGGAGGGTAAAGGTTCTTTATTAAGACCAGTGACCTGGGCAAATAAATAAGAAAGATTCCATTTTCCCAAAAATACACACATATTTTAGGTTTGACCTTCTTTGAGTATTTGTGACTTGAAAAGGAGATTTGAGATCTCCAGTCCAGCTGCTGGAGAAGGAAACGGCAACCCACTCCAGTACTCCTGCCTGGAAAGTCCCATGGATGGAGGAGCCTGGTAGGCTACATACAGTCCATGGGGCTGGGAAGAGTCGGACATGACTTCACTTTCACTTTTCACTTTCATGCACTGGAGAAGGAAATGGCAACCCACTCCAGTGTTCTTGCCTGGAGAATCCCGGGGACGGAGGAGCCTGGTGGGCTGCTGTCTATGGGGTCACACACAGTCAGACACGACTGAAGTGACTTAGCAGCAGCAGCAGTCTAGCTGCTGAGTAACAACCCATAGAATCTTCAAAGGAGTAGAAACTTCATTTTTTCATTAATTAAAAAAAAACATGATTTCTGAAAGAACTGAAATAATTTTCACTTTTTTTTCCCCCCTCAAAGTAGATACATTTGATATAGTAGTCAATAATATACCTTTATGTATAATCTATTTGAAAAAGAAAAGAATGGCACCTTTCCCATTAATGTAGCTCTACCATTCTGCTTTGAAAATCTCCTCTCAGCAATTGTCAGAGATGGCACCCAAAGAAAAGTAACCAAACATTAGAAGCTTGTTGCAATACTTTGCTACTATCACCTGTGTTTAGTCCTGAGTCCTGTCTGACTCTTTGGGACCCCATGGACTGTAAATCACCAGGCTCCTCTGTGCATGGGATTTCCCAGGCAAGAATACTGGATGGACTGCCATTTGCTCTTTGTTTATTGGGAACTTTTTAAATTTTCAGATACATGATCACTCAGGTACTGAGGCAACTGCTAAACGTTAGCACAAAGTTAGTGCTTGAAACTAAGTGAATTTTGCTTTTTTGTAATATATGGGGAGCTGGGCCATTAAAGGTCTTTCCCTCAAAACCAGAGTTCATATTGCTTTCTTATATTCAATTATAGCTAAAACGACTTTAACTACTGAACTGTCAGTCATGAAACTGCTTTGCTTGTGGGCTGAACAAATGGTGGTGATTATATATGTCCTTGGTTAGCACTATTTGCATAACATGTGGGGAGAGCACAGACCTCTACACAAGAGAAAGGGGAAAGTGAATGGCAGGGAAAAAATGAAGGCCAAGTTGACAATGGACACCACCATTCTAGGGTCTTCTTCTCTTGGTGGTGTCAGGAGGATGCGCGTTGAGACAAATGAATGCTTTGAGGTGAGAAAGGCCATAGCAGCCTAATGAAAGGCTTTAGGAAAGAGTGAGGCGACCTAGGAAAATCTGCTGTGGTCAAGTTTAATCCTGGGAAAAGGGACCCTGGAGAAAGCAGATGAGGAAGATAGGAAGGAAGGCAGGGAGGGGGAGGCGCAGGGTGTGGGGGGAGGAAGAGGGCGGGGTGGGGAGCTGGAAAGTGAGAGGGGGCGAGTCCAGATCGTGGTGCAGACGGTGGGGTTGAGGACCACAGAGTGGGGAAAAAGTGACAGTCGGGCGGAGAGGTGCAGAAGGAGGCAGACCTCCGCGGACGCGGCCGGGACCCCTGGACGGGGAGGCGGCGGCGCGGGGCGGCGGGGGCAGCTTGGCCCGCCTCGTGCCCCCTTGGCAGCCTGAAGCCTTGGCTCCTCGGGGCTCCCTCCCTCGCCGGCGCATTGTTCCTTTGCCGGGAGACGAGGAAATTGCCTTTTGATTGCGGAAGTCCGCGGCCGGGGCCCGGGGCGAGGCAGCGCGGGTCAGAATGGCAGCGTGGGAAGGGCGGCGCGCTGCCGGCCCCAGCCGCCTCTCGCGTCCGCAGCCCGCCCGGGGCGGCAGCAGCAGCGGCGGCGGCCGCGGCCCCCGCGCGTCCCCAGCCCGGAGGCCCGCGCTCTGCGCCCGCGGGGCGCGCTAAGCGCGCACAACAAGTGGTCCCAGCTCCGCCGGCCGTCGGGCCGCGCCGTGCGTCCCAGCCCCGCAGTAGAGTTTGGGGGAACCGCCGAGCGCCATGCGGAGCCATGGAGCCGGGCTGGCCCTGTGGACCGCGCTGAGCCTGCTGCAGGTGAGGGGCCGAGAAGAGGTCCCCGCGGGCGGACGCGCCCCTCCCCGCCGAGGACCAGATTCTCACCCCGCTCTCTGGTGTCCTGGGTTGCGTTTTTGGAGAGGGAGGTGGCAGAATTTCTTCCCCTCCTTTGGAAACGGTGATCCTCTTCTGAGCCCCCAGCCAGACTGACAGCTCGTGCCACAGAAGGCAAAAAGCCACCTTCTCTCTCCAGCTGCTCGGGAGAAGAAAGCAGTTAGGGGGAAAGTGGCCACCCACTTCTTTTCTCTTGACTGGAGGGCGAAAGGATGCAGGGGCTGAGGCTGGGGCCAGGGGTGAGTGGAGGCAGCTTGGGGAGCTTGCTCCGGACTCATCCCTGGGCAGGGATAGATGGTGGGCTTCAGCTATTGTTCTGGTTCCTTTGCAGACTGGACTGGGGGAGCCACTGAGATGCAACTTCACCTTGACAGAGGCCAGGGCCTCCAGCCGGGCCGTGTCTCTGCAGTGGAGAACTTTGGCGTTCCCCTGTAACTTTAACCTCACCTACAGAAGTGACACGTCGGGGGTCGCGTGGTGCCACCCTGCGCGGATAGACAACACCACCTATGGATGTAACACCAAGGATTTACAAGCGGGAACCATCTACAATTTCACTATTATGTCTCTGGATGGAGAAAAGAAAACTATGGTCTTGCAAACAGGTAAAAAGTGACAGGTGCGGCTGGAAGTCCAGGCCACTCCTGGCTGAGACCTGCCTTTTCAAGCCAATGCTTCCTTTGAGTTCCAGGCATACAAAATAATGATTATAAAAGGTAAAAACATCTGTAAGATAACTATTGACAAAGATTTCTAGTCTCCTCAGATCTGGCAAGAAACAGCTTGGCTGACCTTCAGAGATGTCCCTAGTGCTGAAAACAGCGGACTAGCCACTTAAACAGGGAGAGCAGCAGAGAGAAAAAGTGCGCTGTGGAGGGAGTTTGTTCAAGTGATGGGGTTTGAGCTTCCAACACGTTGAAGTGTCAAGCCCTGGAATAATTTTAAGTCAATGTTTTTAGAATAAATAACGGAAGTGCAATGATTAGGGATATGACTTTCCTCAACTGAGTTTTATTCTTGGAACCAGGACCTAAAATCATCAGGGATAGAATCATTCTTAGGGGGAAATTAGAAAAAGTCCCTTGAAATGAGGATATGAAAATTTTATTTATTTATTTTTTTATCACTTGAGTAAGTAAAACCATACAATATCAAAGAACATCTTTTGGTTACTCTGCAAGTTAAATCAATCATTTTCTGTTCGCTTTTGGTAAAACCTTCCATGCAGGGTAAGAGTGTCTTTCCTGCCTCAGTTTTCTTATCTGTAAAATGAGAGTGTTAGACTTGGTCGTTGAAGTCCAGGTTCCAACCAAGAACTTACTTAGGCGGGGGCTGTTGTGCATGTTACCTCATTAATCCCCAGAGTCACCCTCAGATATGCTGTAAATCTGCTAATGACTTCCATGTTTTATGACCTTATTAGTCTTCCTTTTAACATCATCTTTAGTTGTTGCCATAGAGAAGCCTGACTTTCATCCAGAAAGTCAAATTTAACTGAAAAATTCCTGAAGTTAAATTTAGAAATGTGTTGTCCTCACTAGTCTTTCACTTTCAGCCGAGCAAAGATCACTTCTTTAGCTATAGTTCTTTGAGAGGTGTGAGAATGGTGAGTTATCAGGGCTGTTAAAACAGAGTCAGGAAATGTAAACAGATTCATATGATAAGCTAATTAATTACTCTCTTATTAAGAATGCCCAGTTACCTCAGATGAAAGATAATTTCTGAGATTTGCAGGAACTTGAGTTGAAAAGAGACAGCACTTGTTAAGAACGTGGTTGTGTTTTTATATAGAATCAAAGAGAGTCCAAAATCCTTGACATAATAAGAACATTTTACAGAAGTTTAAGTGGCAGGGTTTTTTAGTTATAAAGTTCTTAATTTCTTGGTATATGAAGGTAGTTCCATGAACGCTCAGATTGCTAATACTGTGAAATTCATGACAGAACTTCTAGATGTGTTGTTTACATTTGATAAGGTGTCATATTGAATGGAGCAGAATGATTTTTAGAAACAGGTGAACCTTCAGAAGCTTAAGGGAGAAAAGATGAAGACAGTAAGCAAGAATACATTGATTTAACCCAGAGGTTTTGCTTTTTTGGAAAAATAAAGTTGATAAAAATGAACTCACTGTGGTGTCACTGGTTAGAATATGTTTAGAGTTTAATTAGTGTGTGTGTTTCAAGTCCAGAGACATTTGTGAAATGTAAGAAATATTTGCATTTTATTGACTGTGTTGGATTAAAAAAGAGACAGCATTCACAGTTAGCATTCAGTGTCTCATCATTTTCCTTAGGGATTCACCTTTACAGTACCACAAATAGACTTTTCACCACAAATTTTATGAGTGCCATGCCAAATGTGAAGAATGAAATTTGATCAATGGTGATGTTTGTATAATGATAATTTTTTCATAGTTATTTGTATGATGGTATAACCTTACTTAGGATTCTCTATATTTAAAAATAATTTACTTAACTAGATTTTTAAAATTAAGATATTTTTACAAATGTTTCAGAGAGGATATTTTTGGTTGATTGTTGTTTATTTTTTGTCAGCACTTTCTGTGCTTCCTATATTTTAAGGACATATGTGAGTTTTTATTCTAAGTTCAGAGAAAGTACTGGTATCCCTCTAGTATTAACTGGTAAGCCACAGAGATGAATGCCACAAATCATATTTTATTGTTAAAAAGCAGGATCAACTAGTCGCATAATATTGATTCTGAGATATAACTTCAGACAAAAAAAGTCATTCAGATATGCTGTCCTTTTCTTATTCCGTTATGCCTGTCTTATCATTATAGTGTAAAATAGAATGAGAGCAAGCATGATGTGGCTGGAGATATGGCAGTTGGTTAGATTATCTCTGTGTCATCCCAAGTGGGATTTGTCTGGCTATTTTTCCTGGTAAGTTATCTAAAAATCGTTATTTTAGTAATGTAGACATGACCTTAAAATAAAACTTAACTAAATAGGAACTATTTCAGCAACAGTTTTCACTCCAGATTTAAAATCAGAATTGGAAAACCTGTGTGGATTCAAATTCAGTTCAACAAACATTTATCAGGCATGGATACTATAGGGAATTAGGCCAGGTAGTGATTAATAAAGATGACAAAGCATGATCTCTGTCCTTGCAGTCTTCTGCAGAGGTGAGAGAAGTTCAGGATAAGGGTGGTGACAGAGCTTCACCACTTCTTCCCGTTGAAGACCCTGCTCTGCTTCTCCTGGATGTATTTGGTCGTAAACGATCAACGCAATAACTGTAATAATTTGAAAGCCAAATTATCTAGTTGTAAATTTATTAAAACAGATTATAAATTTGAAAACCTCAACAATTCTGTTAATACTCTGTCCTCGGAATATAGATCAGAGCCTGCAAACTGGTAGCCCCTGGGGTGTCGAAACATTACGTGAGCCAAACAAAATCTATCTGTTATTTAGGCATCTCGACACCCCCAGGGGCTACCAGTTCACAGCCTCTGATCTAGACTCTGAGGACCCAGTGTTCACAAAAGTGTGGAGGCTTTCAATATTTGTTATCTGCATAATTTATTTCAGTAGATTTTGTCTGGTTCATGTAATGTTTGTGAAAAATTCAGATTATTTCACCAGCATTGAGCTGAAAATTCATATAAATACCAGGCATATTGATTACCTTAAAATATTGGAAGATTTGGCAAAACTTGATCATTCTGCCTGGAACTCTCTAAAACTGAATTGTGGCTTTTCTCCTTTCAGATACCAGTTCCCCCCGAATCCCCTGGACCGGGGATTATTTATTTCCTTACCTTAAAGTGTCCTAAGGACATTTGTGTTTGCTTACATGAAACTGTAGAGTTTTCATTTAGAAATTTGGGGGAGTTTTTATCTTTCCACGAATAAGAAGTAGTTCTCCAGGACCTAAAATGGCATCTAACCCATGGTAGGTGGTCAGTAAATATTGATTAACTGGATAGAAAGATGGATTGATGAATGGAGAGATGAATGGGTGGACCTATTAATGAATAAATAGATGATAGACAAATATTAATAAATGAAATTAATATTTTAGGGGGAGAATGTATGTAAAGAAAGTGAAAGTGAAGTTGCTCAGTTGCATCCGACCCTTTGTGACCCCGTGGACTATAGCCTATCAGGCTCCTCCGTCCATGGGATTTTCCAGGCAAGGGTACTGGAGTGGGTTGCTAGTTCCTTCTCCAGGGGATATTCCTAACCCAGGGATTGAACCCAGGTCTCCCACATTGCAGGCAGAGGCTTTACCATCTGAGCCCCCAGGGAAGCTGACTGTCTGTAAAAATACAGTCTGTTCTCCCTGGGTTATGGGTAAGTTATGGAGCCCAGGGCAGTAATCAGATGGTAGGGAACTTTACCTGTAGGAAGAATATCTTTGTGGCATATACTTTCTTGTTAATCACTGTCAGGTTCTTATCAATCAGCCTAGTGTGCTTTAGTCATGTCCAATTCTTTGCGACCCCGTGGACTGTAGCCCACCAGGCCTCTCTGTCCAGGATACTCCTGGCAAGAATACTGGAGTGGGTTTCTATGCCCTCCTCCAGGGGATCTTCCTGACCCAGGGATCGAACCTGAGTCTCTTACATCTCTTGCATTGGCAGGTGGATTCTTTACCACTAACGCCGCCTGGGAAGCCCTGCTAATCAGCCTAGAACAAAAAGGCAAAAAAAATTAGCTCTTTAAAATTAGCTCCTGTGTTTTTAACTTTTAAAAGAGCTTTAATTACCAAATTACTATATCAGTTATTATTTCCACCTAAACATGTTGTATTAGTTTACCAGGGCTTCCATAACAAAATATCACAGACTGGGTGGTTTTAACAACAAATTTATTTTCTCATGGTTCTAGAGCCTAGAAGTCCCAGATCAAGTTGTCAGCAGGTTTCTTCTAAGGCTCCTCTGACTGTCTTGCAGATGACCACCTCGCTATTTCCTTACTTGGTCCTTCATCTGTGTTGTCTGTGATCTAATCTCCTCTTCTTATAAGGACACCGGTCATATTAGAGTAGGAAGCACCTTAAAGACCCCATTTTAACTCAATTACCCCTTTAGAGATCTTATCTCCAAATACAGTCACATTATGAAGTATTGGTAGTTAGGGCCTTAACATATGAATTTTAGGGAGATGCAAGTCTGTTCATAACACTCACATGACTTTAAACACAAGTCATTATTTCTCAGCACTGTCTGTAACTTATGGCATCAAAATCTGTTGCACGGTTTGTTACAAAAGCATATTGTTGGCTTCTACCTCATATATAATGAATTTAAAAGTAGAGCCTAGGGTATCTGATTTTAAACAAATATCAAAGTGAATCACTTTATACTGAAGTTCAAGAGATAATGATATGGTTTTTCTATTAGTCATTGGCATTAAAATTTTGGTAACCATTTCTTTTTATGCCTGGTTAATTCTATAATGTTTAGAAATATTTATTGTCTTTCCCAAGAAGAAAACAATACTCTAATATTTGTCTTGTACTCCTGTAGTATTTAAAATACTTTCATCTACCTTGTTTCATAAGTAAAAGTATAAAATATATATATTTAACTGACCATATATTGTTTAATTATATCCACATGGCAATCCTGTGGAGGGAGTGTCATGAGCCACAGGTAACATAGTGGTTAATAGATGAGTTCTGAAAGCAGCTGCCTCCATTACTTACTAACCAAGTTGCCTTGGGCAAGTTATTAACCTTTTCTAATCTCTAAAATGGGGACAATAATAAAAATAATGCTCACTTCATAGGGTTGTTTTGAGGTTTTGATTCAGACATAAATTCTACAACCATTTTTATCACATACTAAGTGTGAAATGTTTCCTGTTATTACTTTCAGGTTGGAGATCAGATTGATATTCATAAGAATTAACTAATCACAAATCCATACTATTAACAAACATAGACCTTGAACCCTGGCTTACTGGCCCCAACTCCTACTCCTATTCTTTCTATTACTCCGTAGAATGGATACAATTTTTAAGTTGACTTTTGTTCTTTCAAATTACCTGTGATAGTTCGTTGTTACTTTTCAACTCAACTTTTAAAGAGAAGAAAATATATTACAAAATACTTTAAATCTATAGATACTTAGCCCACTCAAGGGTAGAATAATGATTAAAAGTATGTTAGCGTGATGAAATAATATTGATTTTGATTTTGTTGTACTTCTGGTGATGAGCTTCAGTGTTTAGGAATCAGCCGTTTGTAATGTATTTATTTCAGGAATTTTAAGGTCAAGTTGAGTTCCGTATATGAAATGGACCAACCTAGTTCTCTGAATGTGACTTTTTGTGTGTTTGGAAGCTTCTGCCATTAGTCTGACTTCTGTAGGTGGGCATGGCATTCTGCACATTACCAAAAAATAAAATCTAATTTGCCCAAACAGAATGGAAGAAAATTTATTATGGCTTTCATTCCCAGACACCAATTCCCTGGAATCCCCCTGGGGGATAGAGGAGAATGCTGACTACTTTCTAACATTGTAGGAGAAGTCAAGGCCATTCCATATGCAGGAATGTATATAAACAAAGGTGAATCTATGCAACTGAAATTAACATGGTAGATATGCATACAGATTTCCAGGGGTTGGGGGTTTTGATTTTGTTCTTCTTCCTTCTAGACGGAAGAACCCAAATACATAAAAAGTAAGCAGAGCACTATTATGAACAACCATGTACCTACACATCACCTACTGTCAACAGTTACCAACTGACAGACCATCTTGTTTCATCTGTATCCCCACCCACTCCCTAACCATGTAACATATCAACACAGCCCAAGTCATTGTTTAATTTCATTTATAAATATTTCAGTATGCATTTCTGAATGATAAGCATTATTTTTAACATAACCACAGTATCAATATCATACCTAACATTAACAGTAACTCTTTGGTACTGAGATGTCTAGGTTCAGAAGCACACATCAAGCAGCAGCTCATGGATTTCTACATAAGAGAGACTTCTGGGCAATCTGTTTGGGAGAGGAGGCCAAAGGACTTCCCTTTATACTGCATTTATATAATATTGAGAAAATCTCAATTGGTTTTGCTTTTCGGCCACACTGCGTGGCATGTGGGATCTTAGTTCCCCTACCAGGGATCAAACCTGGGGCCCCAGCAATGAGAATACTGACTCTTAACCATTGGGCCAGCAGGGAATTCCCAAGAAAACTTCCACTGTTAATATCAAAGAGAAGAGTGGGACTGCCGAAGGATATCCTGGATCTGAGGGTATTAAAGTCTCTATCAGCTGGCAGGGCCCCCACAGTGTTGACAGGGTTCTCGAATGCTCGGTGGAAGTGAGCTTTTGAGTGCTGTAGCTTAAACTGCCCTCTCTCTGTCTGCAGTGGCCTCTCTTCTCTCTGATTCCTAAGTCCTGCTTGACCTTCCAACTTGCTCACGTTCATTTCCTTCATGAAGCCCACCTCTGAAATCTCCATCCTTGAATGTCATTCCCCTTTTGCATGTTCAGCATTGGCCCTGACCTGTGTTACCCTGAACAACAAGAACAGTAGCAGTACTCACACCAGGTACCGCTTTCTGAGGCCTCACTACATGCCTGAGCTGTACTTAACACTTTGCCTCCGTTACCTCTTAACACTGCAGCTCTGTAAAGCAGGTGTCCCATTTTACAGATGAGGAAACTTAGCCTTGGTGCAGTTAAGTGACTTGCCTAAAGTCACTGTTTGAAGTGCCATTGTTGGGATTTGAACACAGGTATGGTGTGACATCAAAGTCAGCCTCCCTGATAAGTCACATTTGTGTTTACCTTTTTCACATGTCCTATATGCCTGAGTAAACTGTAGGCTCTCAGAGGCCAAATACGATGGATGACCTGTAAAATAATATGGTATTCCTTGCTATTGTTAATCATGATGCAATGATTGTCTAACCTGATTTAATTCCAAGGCTGTTAAAACTTTGAAAGTTCTTTGCTACCTGAACTTTATGTCTAGTGTATAAAGTTGATAGATGAAATGTATCATTAGCATAATATGGTATGCTGCTGCTGCTGCTAAGTCACTTCAGTCGTGTCCGACTCTGTGCGACCCCATAGACAGCGGCCCACCAGGCTCCGCCGTCCCTGGGATTCTCCAGGCAAGAACCCTGGATTGGGTTGCCATTTCCTTCTCCAGTGCATGAAAGTGAAAAGTGAAAGGGAAGTTGCTCAGTCGTGTCTGACAGCAATACCATGGACTGCAGCCTACCAGGCTCCTCCGTCCATGGGAGTTTCCAGGCAAGAGTACTGGAGTGGGTTGCCATTGCCTTCTCCATATGGTATACATCATGTTATAAGTCAGAAAGCTGACTATAGTCAAGCTGCAACAAAGTAAAATAGAATTGTTGTTGTTCTTTAGTCACTAAGTCTTGCCCCGCTCTTTTGCAACCCCATGTGCAATAGCCCTGCAGGCTCTCATGTCCATGGGATTTCCCAGGCAAGAACACTGGAGTGGGTTTCCATTTCCCTTTCCAGGGGATCTTCCCGATCCAGGGATCAAACCCGTGTTGCCTGCACTGACAGGCAGATTCTTTACCACAAAGCTACAGGGAAGCCCTTTGAAAGAGATTTTTCTCTCTATGCATGCGTGCTAAGTCACTTCGGTCATGTCAGACTGTTTACGACCCTACGGACAGTAGCCCGCCAGGCTCCTTTGTCCAGGGGATTCTCCAGGCAAAGAATACTGGAGTGGCTTACCATGCCCTCCTCCAGGGGATCTTCCTGACCCAGGGATCAAACCTGAGTCTCTTATGTCTCCTGCATTGGAAGTTGGGTTCTTTACCACTAGTGCAACCTGGGAAGCTCTTCCTCTTTCTAAATGTATTTAACCAACTACAGATTATGAGAGCAGTTGCTTTCTCGTTTTCTTCTTCTGCCCACTTTCAAAAACCTGTACCGAGGAATGGTTTGTGGCTTTTGCCTCACCATTATTCTGTTTCCATGATAAAATTCCCAATTAGTTTATATGAATAGTTGATGTTCACAATAGTTTATGTAGAGGGCTACTAAATGCAGCTTCTGGTCTCCTAGGCACCCTGCTCTTAACTAGAATAGTATAATTCCTGTAAAGGTACAGAAGTTGACCCTGTAATCACATGAAATCACATAGAACTCTTGGACTGGAGTTAGTGCTGAAACGTAAGGTGTGTTGGAGAGGTGGGTGGAGGATAGTAGCCTGCTTGAGGAGACCTTGAGTTTCTGTGGAGAAATTCAGGCTTCATCTCATGAAGAATTCTTGGTGCTTCCTAGGAGATCAGGATGGCAGATGGGAGAGATATACAAAGCAATTATTTGGCAATAGTGGGAGAAAGACAGAAAATAAGAACGACACTTGGAGTAATCTGACACAACACAAGGAACACCAGGTTAAGGCAGTAGGAGAGAAAAAGCAATAGAGAAGAAAAATATTTTTTTTTAAACCGATAGAATGTTCCTGGATGCAGAATTAGATTTAGCTTTTATTAATATTTTTATTCATTTATCTGTATTACAGTATTCAAACCATCATCAAAGCTTCATCAAATGAAGCTTCTGTAAATTTGTCTATTATTTTTCTTAGACATCTGGTTTGATTTTTTGTTATACTGACCATGAGACTTATGACATCATTTTCCACCCTGGGACAACTAGGGTGTGATAGAGAAGAACTCACTGGAAGCCAGGTGTCAGAAGCTCAGCTGAATTACCTGTGTAATGTAAATGAGTCGCTTAATGCCTCTCATCATCTTCTCCAAAGTACATTGTAAATGGCGGGATCCTATGCATGTATACTCTGTGCCATATGATTTCAAAAAAAGCTTTTGACACTAACTTATGAATTCTCTGCTCTCTTGTTGTAAGGCTAAATTTATTTCCAAAATACATACTAACATTTTGAATTCTAAACACTCCTCAAATTCTTATAGCAGTGGATAATAATGCTTTAATGGCTATACAAAAGAATTTTTAAAATATCACTTCCATTTTGTACATATGGGGTTTTCTCTCTCCTTAAAGTCAATTTAAGAAAAAAAAAAGAAGAATCTGTTTTGGTTCAGGAATTTGACTAAACTTTATCAGAAAAAACAGATCGACAGCAAACCCACTTATGAAATTCTAGGGCTTCCTGATAATGAAATTCAGTGAAGCTGAGCAGCTGAATACTGCAGAATTTTGCATTTGGCACTCCACATTCCAGGTCTGTCTGGAACCAAGAAATACAAACAAAGATGTCTTAATTTTATGGCTAATGGTAAATTTTGATATATTGATTGAGATTAAATTATTGATTTCTGGTTTCCAATGGTTCTCATAGCTTAATAATACTTCACTGGTTACAGTATATATAACAGCTGTGGATGGAAAAACCAGAAAAGCTATAAATGCACACATGTGTACACTGATAACTTTTAGCCATCAGCATTAATTATATGTCAAGTAGGGTTTTCTAATTACATATGACCTTCATGTGATAAGATTACAGACATATGACTAAATTTTCAAATAGCATTAAAACTCTCTTTCATATATCTATCTAGATATCTAGATAGATATGTCTCTGCTTAGGTAGATGATATATAGATGCATAGGTAGATAGATGGACAGATAGAGAGATAGATGAAATTAGCATCCAGATGGAAATATCTAATTTGTTTCTAATAAAATATTGAAAACCTTAAAAAATTTAATACAGCAGAGTTTTCCTTGGTCTTAGATTGAAAAATCTGAAAACTATTGCACTCCTGCTGCATGCATAGTAATAGTGGACCTCTGCCAGCAAAGGCCTTTATCACAGCATAAATGGGGTTTTAAGTGTTTGTTTCCAGTGCAGGTTCTTGCAGTCCAGGCACTTCCCAATCTCATTGTTCCTTTGTTCTAGCGGATGTACAAAGGGTTGACTGTTTTGTTTTCTGGCTCAGAGAGATTAGATAAAGCCTGCATTTCTGAACTTCACCCTCTAGGCACGCAACCTTAAAATTCATTTTTTGTAGCTTTTCTTTTGCAAATTATATATGTTTAGATCATAAGGATCATAACATCATTTTCTTTACCTTTACCTGGCTGGGCTGTGCATGCAGGTGACAGTATTGATCCCATTTGGACAATCACTGGAAAGCATCTCTTTCTCTCGTTCTTGTCCTTAAAATGCCTCTTCAGCAAAAACGCATCACCTCAGTTGGCTAACAAGGTTGCTCTTGAGTTTCTCAGGCTATGAGAATCTCATGATAACAAGAAAATTTTTTGTGACGGGAAGTTGTATTCTTTCCTTTTATTGTGGCGTCTTAAATTGTAGACTGCTATGTAGGATAGAAAATTTAAATAATATCACCACACATACACATAGACACAAACCCATACTGTTTTTCCTCAAGAACCCATAAATGAGAATCATCTTGGAAATTTTTTTTTTTACTCTTAAGGGTTAGAAAGTTAGTTCATGAGAATAAATTGATAAGATTTTTCCAAGATTTTTTTTTCTTAAGAAAAGCAATTAATGCTATTATCAGTTTAGTCTCTAAAAAATTTGGTATTCCAGTTTTGCCTCCATTCTGTCAGTGATTCAGAGGAAATTTCTCACAGACAGAATACGTTGTATACCAGGTGAAGTCTCTGGTATATCTTGTTACTCCTCCAAACATTTAAGAATATAGGTACTGTTATTATGTTCCCCAGACAGAGGGAGAAATAGAGACTTAGAAGGTTAAGTAACTTCCAAAGGGTCTCATGACTGATACGTGAGGGAGCCAAAATTTGAATTGAGTTCTGACTCCAAAGCCCACTCTCTCTGCCACTACTTCTATGAGAAGATTGTCCCAACTAGAAGAGGGATAATAGTAATAGTAATAATAGCAAACATTGAACACCGTGTGCCAGACACTTTTTTAAGTGCTCTAGATAAAATACTCAATTTCATCTTCATAACAGATCTACTGAAAAGATAGTATTGTTATCAGCATTGCATAGAGGACACAGCTGAGACACAAGGAGGTTAAGGAATTGCTACACAGCTACAAAGCGGGAGACCCGATTCAAGACTCTAGAGTCTACACTGCTTAGGCGAACCTGTGCTGCTAGGGTGTAAACCACAGAACCTTGTCCTCCTAGCTCACCTGTGCTGTGGAATCCCAAAGTTTGCTGCCTTGACTTGGCTGTACTTAGCCTATGTGTGGCGTCTATGGGTGACCCATAGTCTACTCAGCTGTCTGGCTATAAATACCTTTTGAATATAGAGTAAGATTACCTTGTTCCTATTTGTTTTAATGCTAATAACAAGTGAAGACTTTCTTAAAACATATACTGTTCTAGGAAGATGCTAGAATTTCTTATTTCATGAGTAAAATATAATTTACCAGGTGGTAGATAAGAACTGAGATCACCATGCCATGCCACTAAAACAGTTAACCTGACTCTTGAAATTTAGTCTCCAGTATCTTTTTTGTTTTTGTTTTTGTTTTTGAGTCTCCAGTATCTTGAGCTCATTTCCTAAAACAAAAGCCAGGTAGGACTTCTGAAAACTTTGTATATGTCACTGTCAATGTTTCTTCTCCCCACATTCAGGGTGTGGAGAGCCTCATTGCTCAGATGGCCCCACAGCATCATCTGCTCTCTAAATCTCATTGACTTAGTCCCTAACCTGGAGATGTACCAGTCATCCTATTTCAACTTCTACAGTGAAGATGCAGTACAGAGGAAACAGGACTCCTCACACTGACCCATGGCTTTGAGAATTGAAACTAAGTGCACGGCCAGGTGCAGGACTCACCCATTCCCGTCTGCTCTAAGAGTTTTGGCAGCTCTAAGAACTGATGAAGTTCTGATGTCCCAGAACTCAAGTTTAAAAAAATCTAGGGACATAAGGAATCCCAATTTCTAAAAATATTTATTTGGCTGAGTTGGGTCTTAATTATAGCACACAGGATCTTCACTGCATAATGCGGGATCTTTCCTTGAGGTGCACAGAGTCTCTAGTTGTGGTACATGGACTTAGTCGGTCTAGGACATGTGGAATCTTAGTTTCCCGACCAGGGATTAAACCCACATCCCCTGCATTACAAGCAGATTCTTAACCACTGGACTACCATGGAAGTCCCAGGGAATCCCTATTGTTGGGAGTATTCATTTTGGTGAACATACCTAGTCTTGGCTTCATTGTCAGGTTTGTATCTTCTGTGGTTTTCTGATATCTAAGAACAACCCAAAGTTCTGTAAACATAACCCTCTAAGCCCCACAGCCTAAAAAAGAGAACATTTAGCAGAAATTTTAAAATTATTTCTTAATATCTGTATTATCTGTTAAGATTTTCAGTATTTATCCAGGAAGAGCCTGGATGTTTGTCAGTGTTTGAAAAATGCAAAATCTGCAAGCCAAAGAAAGTGTAACCTTGCTTGGATCTCCAAGCTCAGAGCTGTCGTAACAAAAAAGTTTTATTAGAAAAAAAGGAGTTTATATGACTATTAACTAAGGTAGATTCCTTTTTTAAATACAATGGTTTGGAAGTAGTGTAAAATGCCCATTCATATCATGGGCAGCAGAGTTCTGAAAGTGTTGAAGGAAACTGAGTCTGGATTGTAGCAAGGTAAGAGTACATTTGCAAAAGTCCTCAAGCCACTTTCTCTTTTTTGGTTTTTGTCCTGTAGATCCTTTACCTCCTGCTAGGTTTGAAGTCAGTAAAGAGAAAAGTACTTCCACCAGTTTGCATGTTTGGTGGACTCCTTCCTCGGGAAAAGTCAGCTGGTATGAGGTACAGTTACTTGATGATAACCAAAAGATACAGATGGCCCAAATTCAAGAAGGAGCTTCACGGAATGAATACACATTTTTCAACCTCACTGCTGGTAATAAATATAATATTGCCATCACAGCTGTTTCTGGGGATAAACGTTCCTCTACAATGTATGCCAATGGATCAACAGGTAAGATTTGTTTACATGTAGTTGGGTATTTAATATTCTATACACCTTTTGAAATTATATTAGATTCAGGAGTAAGAATGCCATGAGATCAACAACAGATAGATAGATAGACAGACAGACAGGCAATGAAACTGTTTGATATAGAGGAAAGATTGGACTGAAAACAAGGAGGTGGGGTTGGGCTGCCACCTTGCTGGGTGATTTTGAACAACTCATGGAACTTCTCTGGGACTGGAACTTTCTCCAAAATGAAGATGTTTCCTAGCAGGTCTCTGCTTGTACCCATGTATCCCAGTATCAGTGGCATATTACCATTTCCTTCTATAACGCACTGTCTTATCATTCACTCTCCACTCATTTTCTCTCCTGCTTTATTGCTCTCTTTCAATTTTTCATCTTCTATAATTCTTTCTTTTCTCTTTTTCTTTTATTGCTAGGCTGTGGGATTTGAAAAGAGCATTAATCCAGATCCCAGTAAAATGTCAAGGGTGCTATTTTCATTAGTTATTACACAAATTACAGAGAAGCAAAAGTGAATGTGTGGTTTCAAATTAAATGTGTTTATATATTTTATAAGGAAATTATGAATAACACTTTGGAAATGCATTTTATCCCACTAGTGCCATCCCCAGTGAAAGACATTGGTGTTTTGGCAAAAACTAATTCGCTTCTGATTTCCTGGTCACGTGGATCTGGGAACGTGGAACGATACCAGCTGATGCTAATGGATAGAGGGATTCTAGTTCATAGTAGTGCTGTGGACACTACTTTCTACACTTTTCATGGACTGACACCTGGTCACCTCTATAATGTCACCATTGTTAGTGAGGCTGCAGGGCTGCAAAACTACAGATGGAAATCAGCCAGGACAAGTAAGTTTCCCTAGCTTTTCTGTACAGTAATAAGCTCAATTCAAGGAAATGTTTAATAAACAAGGTTTATTATTTGAATAGTGGAAGTTTAGGGCAAATTAAAATCCATGTATTATAAAAGACCTTAGTATGTATCCCTATTTCTACTTAGAGGAATTCCCTTTTATTCTAAAGTTTAGGCTAGCCCTTGGCAGTGTTATGAAATAGCAGAATTAATCATGGATATAGTCTCAGCTTCTCTTTTTATTTAAGGATTGTTACTTCCTTCTCTTAAACCAGCATCCACTGCCTTTGTGACATCACTCACAATGAACCCGGATTACTCTTCTCAGTGCTATACAAACACCTACTCCTGTGAACCAGCCATTTCCCAAACCTTCTCTTCTATGAAGCATCTACTGAGACCCAATTCTATAGTTGTTCTCATAGGCTGACATAGCAAGAAAGCTAACCTGTGCTATGCTCAGTTTTAATGAATTGTGTATATACACGCATACTCATTCATTTGTTCTTTTAATCAGTACTTATAAGGTGCAAACAATATCCTCGACATTGTAGATACAACAGTGTCCAAGAAAGACCATGTCTTTGCCTTCATGGAACTTCCATTCAAGTGGATTCTAATGCTTCTAGTCAGTCTACTGTGTTAATAAATCCCCTCCTTTGGGAAGCTATCTATATTTATATGAAAAAGAAAGTACTTTTAGCACAAAAATTTATGATACCCAATCAATCAACCAATCTATTTATTATGTACTTGTTGTTATTAAATGCATAAAAAAGATGGGTAGAAATTAGGCAGATGACCAACTTCTTTGAGGAGTCCACTTAAAGAATTTCAGAACTGGAAAAGACCATTTTAAGTTTTTCTGACCCAAGCGATCATTAAACTAAGGGCCCCATTATACAGAGTGAAGTAAGCCAGAAAGATAAACACCAATACAGTATACTAACGCATATATATGGAATTTAGAAAGATGGTAATGATAACCCTATATGCAAGACAGAAAAAGAGACACAGATGTATAGAACAGACTTTTGGACTCTATGGGAGAAGGTGAGGGTGGGATGATCTGAGAGAATAGCATCGAAACATGTATATTATCAAGTGTGAAAGAGATCGCCAGTCCAGGTTGGGTGCATGAGACAAGTGCTCAGGGCTGGTACACTGGGATAACCCAGAGGGATGGGATGGGAAGGGAGGTGGGAGGGGGGTTCAGGATGGGGAACACATGTAAATCCATGGCTGATTCATGTCAATGTATGGCAAAAACCAGTACAATATTGTAAAGTAATTAGCCTCCAACTAATAAAAATAAATGAAAAAATAAATAAGTAAATAAATAAACTAAGGGCCCCTAAGCTTAGTGAGATAGACAGAGTGGTCCAGGGTTGCCCAGCCAACCCATGGCCAAATTTGAGCCAGAATCTAGGCTCCTGACTGCCATGTTTGTTCTCTCTCCACCAGCCAGACAACCTTTCTTTGGTTTTGTAGTATTTTTTTTAATGTTGTGAAGTCATTTCTTCAGAGCAGAGACTGTGGCTTGTAGAGATTAAAATACATGTCAGAATTTGGCCATAAAAGTGGTATGACATCCTGAATTAAAATCTCTTCCCGGTTCTTCCTAATTAGTCCCCATGGAAGTCTCAAATCTGAAGGTGACGAATGAAGGCACTATGACTTCTCTAAAAGTCAAGTGGCAAAGGCCTCCCGGAAATGTGGATTTCTACAACATTACCCTGTCTTACCAAGGGACCATCAAACAATCCAGAACATTAGCATCCCAGATTACTGAAAGTCAATTTAAAGACTTGGCCCCTGGACGACTTTATCAAGTCACCGTCAGCTGTGTGTCCGGTGAATTATCTGCTCACAAGACAGCAGTGGGCAGAACAGGTGAGTCTAAGTCTCCATAAATTCCTTAGTTGCTCAAATCACTCTCTGATCCATGTTAGAATGGGATAAAATAGTTTAGTTGCTCAGTCGTGAGCATGCCAGGCCTCCCTGTCCATCACCAGCTCCCAGAGTCTACTCAAACTCATGTCCATTGAGTCGGTGATGCCATTCAACCATCTCATCCTCTGTTGTCCCCTTCTCCTCTCACCTTCAATCTTTCCCAGCATCAGGGTCTTTTCAAATGAGTCAACTCTTCGCCTGAGGTGGCCAAAGTATTGGAGTTTCAGCTTCAACATCAGTCCTTCCAATGAACGTTCAGGACCTGATTTCCTTTAGGATGGACTGGTTGGATCTCCTTGCAGCCCAAGGGACTCTCAAGAGTCCTCTTCAACACCACAATTCAAAAGCATTAATTCTTCGGTGCTCAGCTTTCTTTATAGTCCAACTCTAACATCCATACATGACTACTAGAAAAACCATAGCCTTGACTAGATGGACCTTTGTTGGCAAAGTAATGTCTCTGCTTTTTAATATGCGCTAGGTTGGTCATAACTTTTCTTCCAAGGAGTAAGCGTCTTTTTATTTCATGGCTGCAATCACCATCTGCAGTGATTTTGGAGCCCAGAAAGATAAAGTCTGCCACTGTTTCCACTGGTGTTTCCTCATCTATTTGCCATGAAGTGATGGGACTGGATGCCATGATCTTCATTTTTTGAATGTTGAGCTTTAAGCCAACTTTTTACTCTCCTCTTTCACTTTCATCAAGAGGCTCTTTAGTTCTTCTTCACTTTCTGCCATAAGGCTGGTGTCATCTGCATATCTGAGGTTATTGATATTTCTCCCAGCAGTCTTGATTCCAGCTTGTGCTTCAGCCAGCCAGCCCAGTGTTTCTCATGATGTACTCTGCATATAAGTTAAACAAGCAGGGTGACAATATACAGCCTTGAAGTACTCCTTTTCCTATTTGGAACCAGTCTGTTGTTCCATGTCCAGTTCTAACTATTGCTTCCTGACCTGCATACAGATTTCTCAAAATAAGTTAGAAGGAAAAATTTTTCCCACCTTGGGAAGTATAATCTACATCATTCCTACGTAGACTGAGAGTGTCTATGAGTGAGGACCCCTTGTGCAGAGTCAAGCAGAGGGTTCATTGCGTTCATGTGAGTTTTTTCAGCAAATGGATTTGGATTGATTTCTGAATGATCTGTATTACTGGCTCTGCCCTGTGTTCTTTCAAATCACACTACTTAAGTAGCATCAATGAATTAGAACTGATACTAATCAATAAAATATTTCTGATCAACTCTTATAATGAGAACTTTGTTGTTGTTTGTTGTTCAGTCACTGAGTTATGTCCAACTCTTTGTGACCCCATGCATACCAGGCTTCCCTGCCCTTCGCTGTATCCTGGAGCTTGCTCAAACTCATGTCCATTGAGCTGGTGATACCATCCAACCATCTTGTCCTCTGTCGTCCCCTTCTCCTCCTGCCTTCAATCTTTCCCAGCAGCAGGGTCTTAACCATGTTTTCCATAAATCATTTTATTATGCCACCAAACATTTATTCATTGCCTTCCTTGTATAAATTATAGTATCATGTGCTTTCAGAGTTGTTAAGATGGTAGGGTTCAGCAAACTACACCCTTCAGCCAAATATGGTCTGTGACCTTTTTTGTGTAACCCCAAACTGAGTGGTTCTTACATTTTAAAGAGGCTTTAAAAAGAAAGAAATAAAGAAAAAAGAAAAATATAAGAGAAATATATGACCTAAAAAATCAATATTTACTTTGCTAACCCTTGTTTTTATGGAAGTTACATTTTAATCACACAAATGTAGAATATGCACACAATTTTAAAAAATATTACATTTTAATGATGTAATTATATTGATGTTTCCGTGGATCAGGCACTGACTGAACACTTCACAGCATTATTTCATTCAGTTTTCACCAAAATCACTAGAGGTCTTATTGTTATCACCAGTTTATAGATAATTCAGAGAGGTCAAATAGCTTGTCCATAGTCATGCAACAAGTAAGTGGTGGGGTTTAAACCAGGCTGTCTGATTCCAGGGCTCATTGTCTGTGTTATTGGAGATGCCAGGTAAGAGCCATAAATATGGTCAGAAAGAAATGAGAAGCTCTCCTTCAGAAGATCAGTAAAGATTTTGGGGAGGCAATGGCCTTTAACTGGGATTTTTTAAATATGATGCTCTTGGCAAGTTAAGAGGGAAAAGAGGGAAGGGCATTTGAGGTATAGGAAATAATAAAAACAAAGACACAGTGGCAAAGGAGCCCAGGAGATCTAAGGTCTAAGGATGAGAAACTGGAGGCCAGCATTCAAGAGTGGGGAATGAGGGAGGGGCCCTGCAGGGAGAAGTCAGAGTGAAGACTAGCAGGATCTGGGCTCTGATTTGGGAGAGCTACAAACTCTGCATCAAAGACTTGATGTTTTTTTCTGTAGTTAATGGAGAAACCTTGAATGTTTTTGAGCAAAGGAATAATAAGATCAGAGTTATATTGCAAGAAGATTAATCTTTTCAATTGGAAAAGGAAGGTTTTGTGACCACTGTCTTCCAAAAGACGCCACATCCGTCAATGTCACTCTCCTTAGAAGCAACATCAATATTGTCTCTAGGGCTGGTGTGCAATTAAAAAAATTCAGCGTTCGTATCACCAGGTTAATAGTATTACAGAAGATCACATTACTGATATATTGCTAAAATGATTTTAGCAAACATTTCTCATATGTCAGATGGCTCCAAATTACTCATTTGCAATTCACAAACATCAGGAGGAGATAGAAATGTTTTGAATTGCTACTATTAGATTTCTTATCTACTATTGCCCATGAAAAGTGAACGAGTATCCTTACCTTTGGATTTTCGTATCTCCTTGTGACATCATTTCACTGTTTAGTTCCACAGAAAGTTGGGGACCTGGAGGCAAACAGCAGTGGTTCTACGAAGTCCCTGGTAGTAAGCTGGTCGCCCCCTGCTGGAGACTGGGAGCAGTATCGTATCCTGCTCTGGAATGATTCCTCGGTGCTGCTCAACATCACCGTGGGAAAGGAGGAAACACACTATGTCATAGATGACGTGGGGCTTATACCGGGAAGACCGTATGAGATAGAAGTCACTGTTGAGAGCGGAAATCTGAAGAATTCTACGCGTTGCCAAGGCAGGACAGGTAAGCAAATAATACGGTGTTAATGACTGACAGAACCTTAATTTGGACCTTCGTCCAAGTAACCCAGGTAGCCATCAATGTCTTACCCCAGCATTCCCTGGATTTGAGACATTTTAGACTGGTAGACTTAAATAGGTTGGTAATATTTATTTTGTCAAATTAGAACAATAGAAATCACTTCCACTAGTAAGTCCATTGTTGTATCAAAGAAGGACCTTTTTTAACATCAAAAGAATAAGGAAACAATCTGGGCAAATCCTCTCCACAAAGTAGATATTTGATAACTATTTCCTCGGTAGTTAGTGTTAGAGAACCACTGCCTTGACCCACTTCTGACTAACGGGGGAGTTTCAGGTACAACAAAAGTTGTTAAAGCAGTGAGGGATATACTCAGACTTTAGGGCAGAGGAGAGTGATGTTTCTGAGACATGGATTTCCGTATTCTTGCTGTCACCATTACACTGTAATTCCATGGCTAAGTCACAACCTCTTTGAGTCCATTTCCTCAATTTTCAAATAAGAGAGTTGACCTCTAAGCTTAACATTTCTATAAAAATCCCTGTGACATGGAATACTCCACACTTAGAGTGAAATTCAAATATATTCTCTCTTAGTCTTGCCTAATAATCAGGAAATAACTACACTGATGCAGTGTTCTTAGAAGAATGTCAAAGAAAAGGACCAAGACATGTCTTGGTAGCTTGCCAACTGTGTCTTCCAGTCATCTCTTCGTTTTCCAACTGTTAATATCTCCTGGATGATGATCAAAAATAAATGACCCAGTAATTTCCAAGAGTATTCTTTTGAATCCTTATTTCTGGTTATATTACACAAACAAGTTTTTTGTGATTAGCTTTTTTTTTTTTTTTTGCTAAATGCTTATAAGCATTCAGAAAAGAAATGTTCAACTAGAACACTCCTGTGGATGGAAGGGAGCAGATCTCTAAAGAATACTCAGATGTATCCGAGTAAATCAATGACCCAGAAATTGTTGTTGTTCAGTTGCTCAGTCGTGTCTGACTCTTTTCTGCCCCATGGACTGCAGCACACCATGCACTGTCCTTCACCATCTCCCAGAGCTTGCTCAGACTCACGTCCATTGAGTCAGGGATGCCATCTAACTCTCTCATCCTCTGTCGTCCCCTTCTCTTCCTGCCCTCAATCTTTCCCAGCATCAGGGTCTTTTCTAATGAGTCGGTTCTTCGCATCAGGTGGCCAAACTATTGGAGCTTCAGCACCAGTCCCTCCAATGAATATTCAGGATTGATTTCCTTTAGAATTGACTGATTTGATCTCCTTGCAGTTTAAGGGACTCTCAAGAGTCTTCTCCAACACCCGAATGACCCAAATGTCTACTGCTTTTTCCTCAGTCCCCCTGGCTGTCCTTCATCTTCGTGTCAAACATGCCAATGAAACCTCACTGAGCATCATGTGGCAGACCCCTGCAGCAGAATGGGAGAAATACATCATTTCACTCGTTGACAGAGACCTCCTACTCATCCATAAGTTGCTTCCCAGAGATGCCAAAGAATTCACTTTTACTGACCTGGTGCCTGGACGAAAATACAAAGCTACAGTCACCAGTATTAGTGGAGACCTCAAAAATTCATCTTTAACAGAAGGAAGAACAGGTAATATTTTTAAATAAATTTTAGACTTTAAAAGTATCCTGTTTGCTGAATTATGTAACATTTCATCTTACAAATGTTCATTAAGAG
This sequence comes from Odocoileus virginianus, assembly GCF_023699985.2. Classification (NCBI taxonomy): domain Eukaryota; kingdom Metazoa; phylum Chordata; class Mammalia; order Artiodactyla; family Cervidae; genus Odocoileus; species Odocoileus virginianus. Next base: position 39,480,244 of record NC_069697.1, read on the forward strand.
CCTATTCAGTACAGGGCATACTGGGCATTGTATATGTATATACATTCATGTTTCATGTTTTCCATATATTTGCTCGCTGGGCTATAGTCTGGATAATTTCCTAGATCTTAGTTTTAGTTTATTAATTCTTTTTTTAGTTTTATCTCATCTGTTTGAAAGTCCACCCTTTGAGTTTTAAATTTTAATTGTTATGTTCACTTTTAAATATTTCCTTTGGTTGTCTTTCAAATCTGTTCTATATTCTGTTGCTCTTTCCATTCTCCCCCCTCTATTACTATAAGTAAACTAATGACTTTTATTTTCAATCTATGTCTGATCAGTGCAATATCTGAAATCATCAGGAGTTCAGTCCTATTGTTTACTGAGTTGTCTGCCTTTGCCCATGGTGCTTTACTTCCTCAAATGTTTGTGATGCTTTATCACATATCATATATCTTGGATTTTTATTTTGTGGGAATTCTTTGAGATAGGTTTCAGAAGGCATTTTCTTTTCTTGAGATTCTTTGAGGTGCACAGGATTTCTAGCAACTCAGACATTTAATCGAAATGATCAGCTTGAGGTTTTTGATCACCCAGGTTTTATGAATTTGGGTTGCAAACTCACTGAAAATGTGATGAATTCGCAGTGGAAGTTTTTTTCTCCCAATACTAAGGAGGCTGAAGTATATGGGGAACAGGGAGGAAATATTTATTTCACTTGCATTTAGAATGTAAGCTTTCAGGATTCAGTATTATGCAGAGTCACCTGTGAGGTTCCTCACCCTGGGAAAGTCCTATTCATAGTTCCAGCAAAGCTATAAAATCAAAGCTTAGATTTATATTTGAAAGATGCCCTCATGGTGAAAGTCTGCTTCAGCTATCCAGTTACCTCTCTCACTTTATTATAGGTTTCTGAGAATTCATTACATTCTTGGCAACTCATTCATATATTTACATTTTTATGTTTTGTCCAGCATGTGCAGTTGTGTTTATTGAGGGGATTTTCATGGTTTGTGCCAGAAATGAAAGTGTTTTTATAGTGATTTCCCTTGTTGTACAAAAGCTTTTAAGTTTAATCACATCTCATTTGTTTTTACTTTTATTTCTCTTGCATTTAGGGGACAAATCCAGAAAAATATTATTACAATTTATGTCAAGAGTGTTCTGCCTATGTTCTCTTCTAGAAGTTTTATAATTTCCAATCTTACATTTAGGTCTTTAATCAATTTTATTTTTGTGTGTAGTGTGATGAAATGTTCTAATCTCATTTTTGTACATGTAGCTGTCTAGTTATCCCAGCATCACTTGTTGAAGAGAATATCTTTCCTTCATTGTATAGTCTTGCCTCCTTTGCCATAGATTAAATAGCCATACATGTATGGATTTATTTCTGGGCTGTCTGTTCTGTTCTATTGATCTGTGTGTCTCTTTTTGTGCCAGTATCATATTGCTTTGATTACTGTACCTTTGTAGTATAATCTGAACTCTGGGAGCTTGGTGTCTCCAACTTTGTTCTTTTATTTCAAGATTACTTTGATAATTTATGGTTTTTGTGATTTCATGTGAATTTTAGGATTATTTTTTCCAGCTTTGTAAAAACTGTCATGGATATTTTGGTAGTAATTGCATTAAATCTATAGATTACTTTGGGTAGTAGAGCCATTTTAAACAATATTAATTCTTCTAATCCAAGAGCATGGGATATCTTTCCATTTCTTTGTATCATCTTTGTTTTCTTCATCAATGTTTTTATAGTTTTCAGACTTTATATTTCACCTCCTTGATTAAGTTTATTCTTTGATATTTTATCCTTTTTGATTTGTGGTTGTCATGGGATTCACATATGCTGCTGACCTATAATTATATATACTTGGTTTAGACTGGTAGTCATTTAAGATCACATGCATTCTGAAAGACCTACGTTTTTCAGTTTCCTACCCCACATTTTGTGGATCTGATACCATTATTTTACATCTTTTATCCCTTAATTGTATATGGTTATTATAGTCGCATTTACAATTTTTTGTCTTTTAATGTATGTACTGGCTTATTTAAGTGGCTGATCCTTCATTTTTATTATATATTTGCCTTTTCTAGTGGGAGTTTTTCATTTCCTACAGATTCTTCTTTTCTATTTAGAGAAGACCCCTCAACTTTTCTTTTAGGGTATATGTAGTATTGATGAACTTTTATTTTTTCTTGTCTTTAGTTTTTGCTTATCTCTACTTCTATTTTAACTGATAATCTTGCTGGGTATTTTAACTGATAATCATCCAATCTTAGGTTGGATGTTTTTCCCTTTCAGCACTTTGAACGTATCATGCCTCTGCCTTCTGGCCTGGAATATTTCTGCACAGAAATCAGCTGACAGCCTTATAGGGATTCCATTGTGTATGAGTCTTTGTTTTTCTTTTGTTGCCTTTAGAATTTTCTCTTTAGCTTTTGCCTTTTTAATTATGCTATGTCTTGGAATGGCTCTATTTGGGTTCATCTTATTTGGGACCCTCTGTGCTTCCTGAACCTGCATATCTGTTTCTTTCTTCATGCTTGAGAAGTCTTCAGATGTAATTTCATCAAATACATTTTCAATCCTCTTTTCTCTCTCTTCACCTCTGGGACCCCTATAATGCAAGTATTGGAACACTTAATGCTATTCCAGACATCTCTTAAATTGCTTTCATTTTTTAAAATTTGTTTTTCTTTCTTTCTTTTTTCTGATTGAGTAGTTTACATTATTCTGCCTCCTAGATCACTATGTGTTCCACTAAATCTGCTCCTCATTCCTTCTTAGTGTGTTTTTTTTTCTTTTATTTCAGCTATTGAATTATTCATTTCTGGTTGGATCTATTTTATATTTTCTGGTTCCTTGTTAAAGTGTTCACTGTTTAGATAATTTTTTTCCCCTAATTCAGTTAACATTTTTATTAACCAATGTTTTTAATTCTTTGCCTGGTAAATTGTTTATTTCTGTTTCATTCATTTTTTTAGGGATTTACTTTTTCTTTTCAATTGAGAGTAGTTCCTCTGCTTTTTCACTGTGCTCTCTGTCCTCTTGTTCCATCTTGATCTCCTCCTCTGGCTTGTCTTTTCCTTAATTATTAGTTTGCCTTGCAAAACATAAGTTTTTAACTTTGACGTCCAATTTGTCAATTTTTTCTTTCATGAATATGCTTTTGGTGTCCTATCTAAGAAATCTTTGTCTAACACAAGGTCATCAAAATTTTCTCCTAGAAGTTTCATAGTTTTAGGTTACAAATTTAGGTGTATTATCAATTTTGAATTTTTGTATATATGTGAGATATGAGGCAAAGTTTCTTTCTTTGCACATGGATAGCCAGTAGTTCTCATCCTCTTTGTTGAAAAGACTCTCCTTTCTTCACTGAATTGCGCTTGCATCTTTAAAAAAAATCAGTCTACTATAACGTGTTGTTCTTTTCTGAATCCTCAATTTTTTTCCGTTAGTCTGTCTGTCTACTTTTTTTTCCAACATCACGTTGTCTTCATTACTGTAGCTTTCTAGAAGTCTTGAAATCAGGTGATGTTAGTCCTTCAACTTTATTTTTGTTTTTCAAAATTATTTTGGCATATAATTTCACTGCTTTCCACATGTAATTTAGAATTAGAATTGAATCTTTCAATCCATGTACAGTAAAATATTTTAATGAATATGTTTATATTTTAATCAAAAAGTCAGTGATTTCTGAGAAAGGTTGTGCCAAGGTTCTAATCCCTTTGATTATCTATCATAATTCTGGGAAGAAGCACAAAGGAAATGTTGATCAAGTGCCAACTTCAAGATCTGTGTAAAAAGATTTGTTAATAGACATGTTAAAAATCACAATGGCTGTTAATTAGGTAAAGGGCACTAGCTCACAGGTAAGACAGATCAGGCCTTGGACCCCAGAATGACTCTTTCCTAGCACCGTTGTATAGGCCAATTACATTTTTTGATAATTGATTTGGTTGTTATCATTATTATTATTATTTAATACTATAATGTATATTATTGTGGCATTTTCATGTAGAATAGGGCTTCCCTTGTGGCTCAGCTGGTAAAGAATCCACCTGTAATGTGGGAGACCTGGGTTCGATCCCTAGTTTGAGAAGATCCCCTGGAGAAGGGAAAGGCTATCCACTCCAGTATTCTGGCCTGGAGAATTCCATGGACTGTACAGTCCATGGGGTTGCAGAGTCAGACATGACTAAACAACTTTCACTCACTCACATATGTATAATAAGAATGGGCCTCTTGAGAATGTGCCAGTAAAGAATTACCAGTTTCCTAGACTACAATCTAATCATCAGGTTGAAGGGATTTCCCAATACCACCCCATAACAACCATCCAGTAAATAATGTGACTTTCAGTTCTCACTGAGTAGGGACAGGTGAAATCCCATTAGGCAAGCAATTGTCAAAAATAGCACCTTTTTATTGTTTAAAATTTAAAATAAAAAATACTTAATTGGCATACATCTTATCCTTGGATATGAAATAATTTTGACTTTCCACATAAGCAGCTTTTTCAGAACGATGGAGTCTCTGTAGGGGACTAGTTCTCCATATGTCACAGAAAATAAGGTTGACTGTCTATATCAAAGTATATGTATATATTTTAGCATTTTCAAAACTGCCTCCCTTTTTACTCCTTTTTGTCACACTTCCTTAGGGTAATGAAGTATCACCTGTTTTTCCTTCCCTCTCTGCTCCGTTTCAGTGCCTGCCCAAGTGACTGGTTTGCGTGTGGCTAACCAAGGGACAACCAGCAGTCTGTTTACTAACTGGACCCAGGCCGTGGGAGGTGTCGAGTTCTACCAAGTCTTACTGATCCATGAAAACGTGGTCATCAAAAATGAAAGTGTCTCCAGTGACACCAGCAGATACAGTTTCCACTCCCTCAAGCCAGGCAGCCTCTACTCCGTGGTGGTAACAACAGTAAGCGGAGGGATCTCTTCCCGACAAGTGGTGGTGGAGGGAAGGACAGGTAAGAAGAGTGTGACCTACGGATATCTGAGCACATGGAACCTCCAGAGTATATCCTAGAAGTCTTAAAACATCCTAAAGACAGGCCCAACTCAGACCTTCCTAAAAGCCAAGTTTCAATACTATTTAGATAGTACATGGTGATCTCCCAGGAATGGAAATTGGAGGATGAGCGAGAGAGGAGAGAATGAATACTAAGTTTTCTAAAATCTCCAATACTTGTGTCAGAACTCCATGATGACACAATAGTCATTTGCTGCCTAAGTTTATTCCTTCATCCAGCTGGTTTTCTTTGAAATTTTTAAGTCAGATTAAGGTAAGCAAGTCATAAATCATAAACTTAAAAAAAAAAAACGTATCTTCCATTCTCTTTCTTATTCTTTGTTTCAAGACAGAAAAAACAATGATCTTCAACTTCTATGGTTGAAAGTTAATAAAATTCCCTAATCCCATATATTTTCATGGGCAACATTAAACAGTGTTTAATACTGTATGCCACCTAAACAGTGTTCCTTTACCTTAAAGAGTTCGTAGTAAAATAAGGCAGAGAGCTAAGCAAATAAATATCTTATGGCAATATGTGTCCGACAGAGGTGCAGCACCAAAGAAAGGAATATAATTTTCTACACAACACAAAGAAAGAATCTAAGTACAATATAAAATGTATGTTCTAGTTTCTTAGAAAGGAAAACAGTTAAATAAATCCAATAGAAGCTTTAATATTTATTAGTGACCTCAGAATCAGGTCAGTGACTTTGCCTATTTAATTTCATATGATTATAATAAGTTGGATGTCAGGCTCATCCCTCTGTATTTTCAATGCTCAGATTCTGAGTATCAGCAGCATATATCCACAGTTATGTCCTTTTCTAAAATCATAAATCTCATCTGCTTATTGAATCCAAGGACCAATAACTTCATTAACTCTCCCAAAAGATCAACTAAGTCGCTGAAAAGATATTTCTTGTCTAGGTAGAAATTCACTGATGTCAGCTCATTTCTGTCATTTCTGTGGCAACTGATGCTGTTCTTCCTGATATCTTCCTTCTTCTCCTTTAGTGATTCTTAGCACTATCCATCAGTGTAGCATAATTGGATTGGGGGACCCAAAAGCTTAGTTTGGGGTCAAGAGGCCTAGATTCTGACCCTAGCTCTCCATTAACTTATCTCTCTAAGCCTTCATTTTCTCTCCCATCCCCAGTAATTCATGCCAACACCAGGTATCAGAGTGGGGAAAGAGAAATAAGTTGAAGAGAAGAGTTGAGAAGGAACTTGCCTCCATTTCCTATTGAGTTGCAGTTGCATTAGTCAGATTACACTGACTTATTTCCTGCTTATACAACTGTACAATGTAGGTGTTCCTGATTGGACAACTCTATTGGGTGGTTCTTCTCCAAGCAGTAATTTAGGGACCCTGGGTCCTACCATCTGTGGTTCTTCCTTCCTCTAGATCCTCGGAGGTCTCTTCATTTCTCCAGAGGATGGAGATTATGGGGAGGAGAAAGACTACCAAAGCTGGAAGTAAACACATCACTTCCACCCACATTCCTTTAACGGGAACAGTTGTATGACTACACTGCGCTGCAGGACTGGCTGGGCAGTATAGTCTAGCTGTGTGTCCAAGAGGAAAAGGAAATGGTTTGGTAAGCAAGTAGTCAGATTCTGCTACATAGGTCAATTCCCATCTTAAAATACCCCAAGGGCTACCCAGCTTATTGTGCTATACTAAAATAGTTTGGTGTCTGAGATCACTTGATAAATGGGACTTGTAATTATTTTATACTATATTTTAATGGCAACAGAGGTATCAGTATTTGACCAACATTATATAATAAAAGTATGCAAAAAATAGGCAAGAAATTCTTTGAAGAATGATTATAAAGTTTTGAGGAGAGGACAAGATATGAATAAGTACAAGCATCAGTTATTTTATTCAAACACATTGAGTGCAGAAAAAAGAGAAAAATGGAATATTACTATAGAGACACAATATTGAGAATTTTGAAAGGTGCTTTGGTTAGTATATTTTGAACATGGTAGATTGTAAGAATAATTCAGTGGCTAAAGCCTTGATAATCATTACCATCTAGTCAACTTGCTGAAGTATTAGTCAAGGTTGAAATAATTCATTTATACTTATACAGATTTTAAACATATATATATATATATAAAAAAAACCTCCCAGTTTAGATAAAGTGGCAAAATATTTAAAATTTAAAATATCAAATATGTTTAACAAATCTAGTTATAACCTGAAAAAATGCTAATTCTAAAGAAAAATAAGTTTTATATCTGTCTTTTAATTTTATATCTGTCTTTTTAAACATGAGCTTATATTTTTGGTTATATTTTTGATAATTATATCTTTTCTAATAAAATGTTAGTAGTTGCAAATATTTCCAGGAGTTTTGAAAAATAAGCATAGTTATTTTGGGAGCTACCAAGGGATGTGATGTGCAGATACTAGGAAGGACAGAAAATAAAGAAAAAAAGGAAGGGAAGAAGGAAGGAAGTCATCAATACACAAATAATATGGCTAAAAGTTCAATGTTATATATAGGAAATGTCCATATACATGGAACAGCATTAGCAAAATTATTCAATAGAGTGCTGTTTATATCTTCAGTGATGGATAAGTGCTTATAGATGTAAAAAAGACTTTAGGGCTTAAACCACAAAGTCGGAGCATATTAGATAAGAAGGATTCTCAGAGGTCATCTAGCCAAATCCCATCAATTATATGTGACGTATGGATTTTGACAATTATATGAAAATGTTTACCTGAAGTCAGTCAACCAATTATGAAAACTGCAGTGGAGTTCATATATAATATAATATTTTATTCTGATACTCACTACTGACAGTACTGTTTGTTGTGCACTTATTTCTAATACAGGGTATAACTATTATTCAGCATCACAATGATTAATTTTCAGACTGAACTAGTAGCTGGGGAACTCCTGAAAGGCATCCGCATCTTTTCTATTTTTGTACGATTATGGTGGACACCAGAAAAGTCATTATCTCCACGACAGGTCTTTGTGCCCACAAGTCTGGTCTCCAGACTAGTTGCTTACGGAATAGATATTTAAGTTTATTTCTTACCACTAGAGGGCAGGAAATGCTTTGCAAAGGGAAATACAACCCCTTCACCTGTGTTCATGATTAGACACCCCAGAAATAAATAACTTAATCACAAGATCGAAGCTATCCCAAGGTCTAAGACTTTAGAAAAGCCGTTGTATCTTGAATACCTTTTCCCTCAAACTCCTTTCTCTATCAGTGGGTTTGGATTCAAGCTCATACATTTAGGATGTTAATGTTTGTTCCCTGTCCTGCAAAGGGAACCTCCTGACACTCTCACATAAAAATGCCTCCACTTCAAATCCTCTGCAAACCGTCACACCATGAAAATTCAATAGCAGCACCCTTATATTGCTGAGGCATCCAAAAGACTTCTTGCATCTTCATTTTGGTTAGCCTTCTGAGGTAAGAACTCTCAGCTTCCCAAAGCTAACGTGAAATCCTTACACTTCCTCAACACTTCCTAGGTAATCAGATCTTCTGAGTCCACGCCGTTTGTGCTGACCGCAGTAAATGACTCACAATTTGACTGTGCTTTTCTTTTTAAATATTCTCCCCCTCTTTAAAATCCCAGTCCCTTCCAGTGTGAGTGGAGTAACGGTAAACAACTCTGGCCGCAGTGACTATCTCAGCATATCCTGGCTGCCGGCTCCCGGAGACGTGGATAACTACGTGGTAACGCTCTCCCATGACGGCAGGGTGCTTCAGTCCCTGGTGACTGCCAAGTCTGTCGGCGAATGTTCCTTCAGCTCCCTCACCCCAGGCCGCCTCTACAACGTGACCATAACTACGAGGAGTGGCAAATATGAAAGTCATTCCTTCAGCCAAGAGCGGACAGGTGAGGCTTTCATGAGATGCAGACTCTCTGAGAACCAGCCACCTACATGGTTCAGAGCATCAGGCAGGCATGTGTGTGTGCTAAGTCGCTTCAGTCCTGTCCACCTCTTTGTGAGTCCATGGACTGTAGCCCAGCAGGCTCCTCTGTCCATGGGATTCTCCGGGCAAGAATACTGGAGTGGGTTGCCATGCCCTCTTCCAGGACATCTTCCCAACCCAGGGATCAAACCCACATCTCTTATGTGTCCTGCACTGGCAGGTGGGTTCTTTACCACTAGCGCCACCTGGGAAGCTCCTGAGGACATCATAGATGTGAGCAATTCTGTAAGGACGGGATTAAAGACTGCTGAGATCACAACACTCTTCTAGAGTCCTCATATTTTGACCCAACAAGTTCCTTATGTGAGCAGATGGTACCTTCAGAATAAGATGAACACAATTTTTGTGGCTAGAGTTCATAGTATATTTAAATATAGTATCAAGTATTTCTGTTTAGGAAGTACTTTTTGGTTTCTAGACCCTGGCTTTATATATGTTCACTAATTTAATCCTTATAAAGTCCTTATTGAGGTAGTTAGTATTCCCATCTTACAGGTTGTGGTAAGTGTTGAACCAAAGTCCTAGGTAACTTGCCCAGTTGTTTAACTTGTTAAACAGCCAGGGCATTTCACATCCTCGATTTTAAACTCAGTTCTGAATGACCCAAGAGCCTATAATGTTCTCTGTCCTGAAATTTTTCCTGAAATGTCTTTTGGTCAAGACCACTGTTCATCCTTTTTTTAGATAAGGTGAAAATGTGAAACTTTATTGTTCTGAGACTAGGAGCAAAATCTTAGCAAAGGCATTGAAGGCTTGGTCTTTAATGTGCTATAAAGAACTAAATTTAGACAGCTACCATTTTCCCAATTTACTTATACCTCCTGGGGCTTACATCTGTGATTACTGCTTAAGGTGCTGTTAATGTTTTGTCAAATCTTTCCTGCTGAGCTATGGGTTGATATTTACATTTTAAAATGTCAGTTTTCCATGAGGATCTGGGACAACTAATATCATTTAATGCCCCAACACAAGATTTGGAGCCTAGTAGTAGGCACTCAATGAATGTTTGATGAATGAATAATCAGAAATCACTTAGACTGGAGGTTTTTACCCAGTGCTTCATTAGGTAGACTTTTGGAAAACAGTACCCCCAAAATTTTCTGTGAAGTTGTTGGGGACAGGGGAAGTATGTGCATTCCTTTGGAAAGACAGTGGATGGCTTTTTATCAGAGTCTCACAATTTCTGTAACCTCAAAAAGTTAAGAGCCACCAATTCACATTGCTGCAGCATGCTAACATTGAAAGTGTCTGTAGAGTGGTCTAATTCCATCTCATTTGAGATAAGGCCCCAGAAAGAAACTGTGGCTTCCTAAAGGTCACATGGCTGACCAGTACCCAAGCTCAACTGTATTCAAGGGCTGTTTCCATTACATAATGTTCTCTCTGAAAGCACTAGTTGGAGATACAAAGAGATAGTCCTTACCCTCAAATGATTTAAAGTTTAATTATGCTGATAAGCACAATACTGTCTTAGATCTGAAAAGCAGATTTCTATTTACAAAGCAGCCTCATGTCAGCATTTTATGTTGATTTAACTTGGAGCCTAAAAATTGCCAGAAATTAAAGGATATGTCATCCAGTCACCAACCCTTTTCTTTCCCTTGGTGTCAGTTCATGACTGTTCCATGTCCACATGACTTTCATATTGCAAGGTCTTGTGCTCAGATTGTTTTTAAATGCAAGAAAAGTGAGTCTTTATTCAAAGCACCCTTTTGATTCTTTACCAGCATGAACTTGGATTTGGCGCATGACTAATCAGGGTAGACCATTGCCCCTGACAAATCAGTTTAACTGGAGTGCCGTGTCTGAGCTGTTGCCTTGTTGATTTTGGCTGATTGTCTCAATGCCCTTTTCCTTTTCTAATGCTTTTGTTCTACATTTCTGGTCATAATGTCAGTATTTCTAATTCTGTACCACATCATCTCACCGTGTATCAAGGCAAGTCTCACAAATTACCCTCAGTTCCACCTGGAGAGCCCTTTATTGACTTAGCGTGGTACTCAGCCTAGTTTTTCTCCCTGAAAGAGTTGCTTTGTCTTCAGTAAATTGCCTGGATCATCAACCTTTCTTAGCCCATACAAACAGCGTCACTCTGGAATGTATTCTCTTCTGTGATGACTAAATTCTAGCAACATGCTGATGGGTTCCAGGTAAACATCTTGGGAGAAAAGCATACCTGCTCTTTCTCCATATCTGGAATGTGATAAATTCCTGTATAAAGCCCAGCACACATAAGGCAACAAAGGATAATAGTGCAACTTGTAGGTGTGAGAAACATCATGAAAAATGTAGCTTAGATACCAAAATATTAAAGTTTCTGGATCATTTCATGCTTGGGGAAACGTAGGAGAGAAAACCTGGACATAGGCTTAGCATGTGATCAGAGCAGAAATCCCTTGACATACACCAAACACAGAGATTGCCCAGATCCAGAGAACATGGTGGCATTGAGATGGAGTTTAGCACCCTGGATCAGGCTGAGTTCATCTCTCTTCTCAATTCTCCTTCTCATTAATATTTGTAAAATCCAGTTATGCCAAATAGTAATTAATCTGGGACCTACTTTTGAATTAAAATACAGCCCCAAATAAAAAAATAGAATATCTGTGATATCATGCTCTAAATACAGAATTGGCTTATTTTACAGTGCTCCTGTTAACAAGCATTCATGGACTGATTGATCAATTGAGAGGAAAACTATAGGTTCACAGAATTGTTTATTTATATAGTTATGGGGAACGTCAGGTGCACAAAATTAAATTAATCATAATTCTTGGCTCAGGGTCCTATGTGTCAGTTGCCACTTTGCCAGTTTTGTTTTTTAGGCATTTAATTAATAATTTTTAATAATTTTATATGTACATCAGAAAGCACTACCCAGAACAAAAGCTAGAGACTTAATAATCTACATCAAATCATGAGATGCCCTCCTCACTAATCCATCCCACAATAGCCATCATCTTGACTCCTGTTTTTCTCTCTTGCCTTCCATGTTCCACTTTTATTATTTATGTAATCCTAAAATTATATATTTTTTTAAATTTTCAGTTGTTTTGATATAAAATAGGTATTTTCATGCAATCTTCTGGGACTTAGATTTTTTTTCACTTAATATTAAATTCATCCATATTTTGTGTTTTGCTATTAAGGACAAGAAATCCAGATTTTTGTGTTTTGAGTTAAGAAAAATTAATTATGACTTCCATATACTGTTTCACTGTGTTTATTTACCAGTTCATTCATTCAGTCTTCTGTGAATGAGCACCCTCTCTCACACTGGGTTTTATCAGGTTTTTAAATTTTGTCAACCACATGGATGTAAAATCGTATTTTACCATGGCCCTAACTAGCGTTTCCTTGGTCACCAATGATGCTGAACATATTTTCGTGTATCAATTACCACATGTCCTTCCTCTTCTTCCATTTTCTTTTGGATTGTTTATACTCATGTTGGTAACTTATTGTCATATATTGAGTTGCCAAGGTATGCTGGAATTATTAATGTCATCGCTATCATTCATATTAATCATCAGTTATTACATTTAATGTTCCATCTTGTACTGACACTTTGTATAGGCTAACAATAGGATTAGGATTCATTCATCAGGTTCTGTAAAAAAAGATCCATTTAATCACTCCAAATAGTGTAACCATCTTTCCTCTCCAGAAATTTGTGATCTGAAGGTCTAAGATTTTTTTCTTTTAAATGCACACAGTAAAAATCTCCTCACTTTCCTTTATCATCTGAGATTGTCATCTGTGATAAGTGGCTCCCTCAGAATCATTCTATATCTAGCTGTTTTCTGTTCTCTTTTTTCAGTGCCTAACAAGGTCCAGGGAGTCAGTATCAGCAACTCGGCCAGGAGTGACTATTTAAAGGTATCCTGGGTACATGCCTCTGGAGACTTTGATCACTATGAAGTAACCATTAAAAACAAAAACAACTTCATTCAAACAAAAAGCATTCCCAAGTCTGAAAATGAGTGTATATTTGTTAAGCTCGTCCCTGGACGGTTGTACAGTGTTACTGTTAGTACAAAAAGTGGACAATATGAAGCCAGTGAACAAGGAAATGGAAGAACAAGTAAGTGAAAAGATTGCAAAATTTCATGGTTGGTTGGGACTTTAAAGGTCATTGAGTATATAATTTATCTGAACCTTGAATTTTATCTACTTATTGATCAGTAAATTATATTCCCAGTTAGTCTCACTTGGAATTAATATCATTCAGCCAAGCCAGGACCTTGTAATCACAGAATATTTATTGACAGATAAAAGCAAGCATAGTGGACAAGCAGGAAGGCCAAATTTCGCATTTTTCTTCCCTGTCCTCCTGCATCATGCATTTAAAGTTCTAGACATGTCGTTTTATCTTATGATTGAGATCATAACTCATTTTATAATTATATTCTAGCAACATTTAGCATATAAGATTTATGTAAGGAAAAAAATTGCAATCTTAATAGTGGCTTCCAATTTTTCTTGTTTAATTATGCGTGAAGTCGCTGACGTGGTTTATTTGGGGAAGAGAGATGTTTGCCAGTTCTGTGAATGTGATTCATAAATTATTGTGGAGTAAACTCTAATCAGTCACTTTCTCGAAATGTCTTCTTATAGTCCCAGAGGCTGTCAAGGATCTCACCCTGCAGGACAGGAGTACCGAGGACCTTTGGGTGACGTGGACACGAGCTGACGGGGATGTCGACCAGTACGAGATCCAGTTGCTCTTCAACGATATGAAAGTATTTCCTCCTTTTCACCTTGTCAGTACTGCAACTGAGTATCGATTCACCTCCCTCACCCCGGGGCGCAAGTATAAAATTCTTGTCTTGACGATTAGTGGAGATGTCCAGCAGTCAGCCTTCATTGAGGGCTTCACAGGTAATTGGAAATCCGGCTCTCGAACCTGACTAGATAGAGCAGTGTATTTAGCATGTTGGGTAGCCAAGTGTTTTGGTTGAGGATTGAAGGGCTAAGGGGTGAGGGAGGAGTGGAAAGAAAGGAGAAGTTTATCTCGATAGTGACAATGATGTTGTCCAAGCTAGTTTAACAAAACTGAAGTATGATGTAGGGAAGAAGAAAAGGTTTCTGAAAAAAAAGCATTGAATTGATGTGAATAGCTGTTGCCTGTGAGTCATACAAATTAAGTAGAAATAACTGGGTTGGTTGGTTGGTTGTATATTCCTTCTTTGGAACTCTATTGGGAATGTTGCTATAACAGCTAACATTTATTAAGAGTTTACCGTGAACTGGACCCACAGCAAAGAACTTTATGTGGAAATTTTGTTCAGTCCTAACAATTTCATGGACTGGTTACTATTATTATCACTGCTGTTTTTCTGATGAGGAAATTGAAACTTACAGGGGTTGAGTAATTTGCCTATAGTCCCACAGCTAGTAAATGAGGAGAACAAGACCTGGACCAAGACAGTCTCATTAGCACCCTCTGTGTAACTGGAGTTCTTCATTTCCACTCACTGGCCTTAATGTCCCTCTAAATTTCCCTTATCAACTTCAGTTCAAGCAAAAAAGTCAGAGAAAAATGGTAGACTGATAGCAATTTTTTCATATGTATTCTTTCAGTAGATGCCAAAAGGTAGGAAGCATGAAAATTTTAGTTGAAAATTTCCACAACTCATTCTCCAAGTGATTTTTTTTTTAATTTACTGTCTTTTCTTAGTTCCTAGTGTGGTCAAAAATATTCACATTTCTCCCAGCGGGGCAACAGATAGTCTGACAGTGAACTGGACTCCTGGTGGGGGTGATGTGGATTCCTACGTGGTCTCAGCATTCAGGCAGAATCAAATGGTCGAGTCTCAGACTGTCCTCAAGTATGTGTCTGAGTACACGTTCCAGAGGCTGGAGGCTGGTGAGCAGTACCGGATCGTGATCGCTTCTGTCAGCGGGTCCCAGAAAAACCAGATCGATGCGCTTGGGCGGACAAGTAAGTGTCCACCTGGAAAAGGGCCAGATAGTTCTCCAGGGCCAGTCACAAATGGACAATATCCAAACTCAAAACCACTGAATTTATACAGTTCGATGTGATTTCAAGAGCTTTTCTCATATTTTTTTCTTTGCATTTTCCTTTTTTTAATAGAGATGTTCAAAGCAAATGAAAGGTAATTAGAAACCAAATCATATGAATAGATTTTTTTCTCACTCAAGGAATATAAATAGCTGATTTTCTAACCTATGCATTTTTCAAAAGTTTACTCCTTTCTTTAAATTCTTTAAAGAAAAATACACTTATGTCATCTTATTTCATTTGTGATAAATTAATAATATTCTGTTTATTTATATTAATGCATGCTAAGTCACTTCAGTCATGTCCAACTCTTTGCGACCCCATGAACCATAGCCTGCCAGGCTCCTCTGTCCATGGGATTCTCAGGCAAGAATACTGGGGTGGGTTGCCATGTCCTCCACCAGGGGATCTTCCTGACCCAGGGATTGAACCCATGTCTCTTACATCTCCTGCCTTGGCAGGCAGGTTCTTTACCACTAGCACCACCTGGGAAGTCCATTTATTCATATATTAATCAGTTCAGTTCAGTCACTCAGTCGTGTCCAACTCTTTGCAACTCCATGGGCTACAGCACACCAGGCCTCCCTGTCATCACCAACTCCTGGAGCTTGCTCAAATACATGTCCATCAGGTCGGTGATGCAACCCAACCATCTCATTCTCTGTCATCCCCTTCTCCTCCTGCCTTCAGTCTTTCCCAGAATCAGGGTCTTTTCCAATGAGTCAGTTCTTCGCATCAGGTGGCCAAAGTATTGGAGTTTCAGCTTCAGCATCACTCCTTCCAATGAATATTCAGGACTGATTTCCTTTAGGATGGACTGGTTTGATGTCCTTGCAGTCCAAGGGACTCTCAAGAGTCTTCTCCAACACCACAGTTCAAAAGCATCAGTTCTTCGGCACTCAGCCTTCTTTATAGTCCAACTCTCACATCCATACATGACTACTGGCAAAACCATAGCTTTGCCCAGGTGGAACTTTGTCACCAAAGTAATGTCTCTGCTTTTTAATATGCTGTCTAAGTTTGTCATAGATTTTCTTCCAAGGAGTAAGCATCTTTTAATTTCATGGTTGCAGTCACCATCTACATTTATATTAATAACACTATTCATACAGTGCTTTCAAAACAAAAATAAGCTAGAAGCACCCTGTAAATACCAGGCATCTAGAATGAGCCTTAGGGACTTTCCTGGTGGTCCACTGTTTAAGACTTCACCTTCCAATTCAGGGGTGCAGATTTGATCCCTCGTCAGGGAGCTAAGATCCCACATACTTCAGAGCCAAAAATCCAAAACATAAAACAGAAGCAATATTGTAACAAATTCAATAAAGACTTTTAAAATGGTCCAGTCCACATAAAAAAAAAAAATCTTAAAAAAAAAATAGTAAAATGATCTTTAGCCACACTACAAAATAGAAATCATTATCTTCATTTTATAGATGAGGAAAGTAAGGCTCAGAAAGTTTATGAAACATTATCAAGGATACATGTAATAAGGCCTAGAACTATAATGCACATTTAAGTGTCTCTGACTCCAAACCTCATGGTCTCTCTACCACGACACAATATGTGCTAGATATCTTCTACCCTCATGACCATTTATGTAGTTGTGGGGCCCGGGCCTCTGTACTGTGCCTTGCCTGTCTCTATTTCATATGTATCTCCAACTATATGTCAAGCACTATGTTAGAAAACGGGAATTTAACAGCACGATAGAGCCCGTGAGCAAAGAAGTCTACAATCTAAAGAAGGAAGCAGAGAAGTGAAAAGGCAATTACAGTACAACACAATACTTGTTAAAATAAAAGTAAAAATGGGATATTACAGAAGCAAACAGAAAGAGTCAGGGGGACTTGCCTGGTGGTCCAATGGGTAAGACTTCCTGCTCCCAGTACAGGGGGCCTGGGTTCAATTCCTGGTCTGGGAACTAGATCCTACATGCCACTACATGCCACAGCTAAAGATCCTGCATTCTGCAACTGGGACCTGGCACAGTCAAATAAATAAATAAATATTTTGGGGAAAAAAAAGTCAGGGAAGGCTTCCAGGAGAAAGTAACATTTAAAAAGACACTAGGAAATCATCCTGGTGAAGTATATGTTGATTAGGTTCAAGCAGAAAAGCGAAGGCCTGGAGGGAAGAGGATGCATGGCTCATTTGAAGAGCTACACACCATTATTTCTAGAATAAAGATGTGAGCCATGTGGCCAAGTAGGTAGATGGACCTAATTACCAAGGGCCTCATTGTTAAAATTATAGAATTACAGAGAGCGATGAAGGGCTGTAAGCATTGTGTGCTATGAGAATCTGCCAGACACTGAGGTTTGGAGCAGTGGGACATGAGGAAACTCTGGTCAAGAGCCACTTGCAGTGCTGTGGGTGAGAAATGAGTGCCCTAGGCTAGAGCAGTAGAGAAGGAGAGAAGTGGAGAGACCCAAGAGATGTAGGACTTAAGATGCAGGAGTGACAGGACTCACGCTTGATTATGTAGAAGGGTGAGGGTGACAAGTCAAGTTTCTGACTTGGACCAAGACGTAGAAACAATGAGCACTAAGGAGGTGGAGGAGGGAGATGAGGAGTTCGATTTGGGCATCTTAAGAGCTGGGAGTCTGTGGAAAATCCAGAGAGGAATGTCATTTGCAAAACTAGAAGAGAGATCTGAACTGAGTTTAAATCTGGGGGTCATCACCACGTGGGTGACAATTCAAATTATGGGAGTGTATGTGATCTCTTGAGGAGACTGGGTAGAATGAGAAAAAATATAAGCATAGCACACTAAATATTATTAATAAACAATACCATCTGGTCTTTCATATCAGAAGCCGTAGGACAAAGACTGTTATATGCTAGTGCTTAGGTCAAGGCTTGAAGCTTTGACCTGAGTTAATCTCGGGAAGGAAAGTCTAAACAACGTAATTCAGTCATCCAAACTATATTCATTGAGTGTAAGTTTGTTCAGCATTCTTCCACTTTGTAAATACTTACATATGTATAACTCTGCCTATCAGTGTCATTCTCACTAATTTTTCTACTTGTTTGACTTCAAGATCCTTTAAATCAGAGGGGAAAAATAGAGAATCTAAGCAGTTATATGGCTAACTCAGGTCAAGAAATACTGGGTTGGCCCCAAAAGTCCATTCCATTGGGTGTTACAGAAAAATCTGAACGAGCTTTTTGGCCAGACCAATACTTTCTCCGAAGGGCACATGAAGAGTGTCAATGCAACCGTGAGGCATCATCTTCCATCTGCAGTTGATTTAGGGAAGTTTTTCTCAACTGATTACTTTGCCCTAAGTGATGGAACCTGCTTCTCTCTCTCTCTCTCTCTCTTTTTTTTTTTCTTTTTGCAGTCCCAGCGTCTGTCCAGGGAATAACTGCAGACAATGCATACAGTAGTCATTCCTTAATAGTAAGTTGGCAAAAAGCTGTTGGCACGGCAGAAAGATATGACATCCTACTTCTGAGTGAAAATGGGATCCTCCTAAGTAACACATCAGAGGCAGCCACCACGAAGCAGCACAAGTTTGAAGACCTAACACCAGGAAAGAAATACAAGATACAGATCCTGACCGTCAGCGGAGGCCTGTTTAGCAAGGAAGCCCAAACAGAAGGCCGAACAGGTAATTCGCACAGCTTACTGTTTTGTGCAAGATACATCCTTGTCTGCCATTCCTTAAGAACCGCAGACTCAAAGGGATGAAGAAGTATTGGGAGATGAAGTCTATTTCTTGACATAGCAGGAACATTCACGGTGATCTGCCACTTCCACGCCAGCTGGCCTATTCACACAGCCTTCAGCTCGCCACACTCCAAGATTCTTCATCAAAACTGGCTCTGTTCATTTCTTATTGTTGCTGTAATATATTGTCACTAACTTTGTAGCTCAAACAACACAAATATATCATCTTACAGTTCTGTAGATCAAAATCGGAAAATAAGCCTCGTGGCATTAAAATCAAGGTGTCAGGTCACAGAAGGGCTGTGTTTCTATTCTAGAGACTTTATAGGGAGAATCTATTCCTTGCTTTTCAGTTCTAGAGGTCACTCACGTTTCTTCCAGGAGTGACTTTACTCCAACTTCTCTGCTCTTTCGCCTCCTTCTTCCACCTTTTATGGACTGTGGTGATTCCATTGGTCACCACCTGGACAATCCCGAATAATCTTGTCACCTCAAGATCCTTGACTCAATCACACTTGCAAAGTCCGTTTTGCCACAGAAAGTAACATGTTCACAGATTCTGGAGATCAGGACATGGATGTCTTTGGGAGCCATTATTCAGACAGCACCACTAGTCTAATGATTATTAAGTACCTAGGTCTGAAAGGACTTTCCTGGTAGCTCAGAGGGTAGAGAACCTGCCTGGAATGCAGGAGAGCTGGGTTCAATCCCTGGGTTGGGAAGATCCCTGGAGAAAGGGAACGGCTACCCATTCCAGTATTCTTGCCTGGAGAATCCCATGGACAGAGGGCTCTGGTGGGCTATAGTCCGTGGGGTCACAAAGACTCAGACATGACTGAGCAGCTGTATGTGTTCCTAAGTCACTTCAGTCATGTCTGACTCTTTGCGCCCCCTTGGAATGTAGCCTGCCAGGGTCCTCTGTCCATGGGATTCACCAGCCAAGAATACTGGAGTGGGTTGCCACATTCTTCTCCAGGGGATCTTGGCAATCCAGGGATCAAACCCACATCTCTTAAGTCTGCTGCATTGGCAGGCGGGTTCTTTACCACTAGTGCCACCTGGGAAGCCAGGCAACTGAAAACGTGTGAGTGACAACAGAATGGGAGGAGGTGGTTAGAGCGATGAGTGGGATCCTAAGATGATGGCAGTCATAGAAACAATAAGGGTCCAAAGCTAAACTAACTCGGGGGCCAGATGAATAGTAGATACAATGAAGAAATAGTCCTGTGTTAGATAAGATGGTGCTGAGTGGCTGAGTGGAGTGTAAGAGGAGGAACGGAAGAAGATTCTAGAGTTTCTACATGGGGTATCTGGTGGGAGATGATTCTATTAACTGAGATAAGAGAAGCAGGAAGAGAGAGTGTCAAGGAAAAAGACACAGGGCTCAGTTCTGGACTGAGTTTGAGTTATCTGGATGATGTGAGAGAGAGGTGAGCAATAGGTCATTGAAAATAGGGACCCACCTCAGAAAAGTGAGCTGGGATGGAGATTGGGATAAAAATTCTATTAAATTCTCCATGTTTTAGTCTGTTCAGGGTTCTGTACTGAGAATACCATAAACTAAATGGTTTAAACAACACATTCAGTTCAGTTCAGCTCAGTCGCTCAGTCGTGTCCGACTCTTTGTGACCCCATGAATCGCAGCACGCCAGGCCTCCCTGTCCATCACCAGCTCCCAGAGTTTACTCAAACTCATGCCCATCAAGTCGGTGATGCCATCCAGCCATCTCATCCTCTGTCATCCCCTTCTCCTCCTGCCCCCAATCCCTCCCAGCATCAGGGTCTTTTCCAACAAGTCAGCTCTTTGCATGAGGTGACCAAAGTACTGGAGTTTCAGCTTCAGCATCAATCCGTCCAATGAACACCCAGGACTGATCTCCTTTAGGATGGGCTGGTTGGATCTCCTTGCAGTCCAAGGGACTCTCTAGAGTCTTCTCCAACACCACAGTTCAAAAGCATCAATTCTTTGGTGCTCAGCTTTCTTCACAGTCCAACTCTCACATCCATACATGACCACAACAACACATTAAACAGACATTAATGCTCACAGTTCTGGAGGCTGGAAGGTCAAGGTCAAGACTCCAACAGATTTGGTGTCTGGTGAGGGCCCATTTTCTGGCTTTCGGGCAGGACAAGAGCACCCTCTGTGGTCTCTTTCATAAGGCACTGATCCCACTCACAAGGTCTCCACCCTTAAGACCTAATTATCTCCCACTGGCTACACCCTCTAGGCTTCAATGAATGACTTTGGTGCAGGGAAGAAGGAGCACAAACTTGCAGACCGTAGCAATCTATAAAGTGACTGGGATTGGTTGCTGAGCTAATATTATGGTTTATGAAGGGGACAGAGGATGATACCATGGGAAATACCAGCTTTTAAGGATCTGGCATAAGGAGAGGGGAAAAGCAAAACAGCCCGAAAAAGTGTTTGGAGTGGAGAACCCAAGAGAAACTGAGACAGATGTCCTGTTTCTGGTGGCACTTGATCACCTTGCCAGCAGGTAGCATGGAAGGGCAAAAGGGTTGCAAAATCCTCATGTAAATCTTTTATATATATATATAGTTTTGGCTTTTGCTCTTCCTTCTCTTTCCCATTGTTGTTGTTCAGTCATGTCCAACTCTTTGTGACCTCATGGACTGTAGCACAGCAGGCTCCTCTGTCCTCCACTATCTCTTTCCTATATCCCTAATAGAATTTTCTTCCTGCTTGATTTTCCTTACCTTGCCCGCTCACTCCTCCACTCTGCCCTTCCCTTCAGTGGTCACTTTTTAGCTCTCAGATGGCACTTAGAGATAGTTTTTTTTTTTTTTAATCTCTGAACTAGCTCTTAGTATTGGAAAAACATTTAGTTACACAAGTCAGACTAACATTTATTTTATATGCAAAAAAATGTCTTTGAATATAGTATTCCATTAGTGATTTTTTTTCCTGTTCTCTTGAGGTTTTGTTTTTTAACATGAACAGTTCCAGCATCAATAATTCACAATATTCAGATTTATTTGTTTTGGGGTCTCCATGAAGTCAAGTATTTTCAAAAGCAGAAACCACGTGTTTTGAGCTTCTTGTTGGAGTGTGGCCTTGCAGGCGTCAATCTGGGGCTATGTCAGAAATGTGCCAAAACTCAGTCTCAGTCTCTTGCTTCCTGACTTTTCCAGTCCCAGCAGCTGTCACCAATCTGAGGATCACAGAGAACTCCACCCGACACCTGTCCTTTAGCTGGACGCCCTCAGAGGGGGAGCTCAACTCCTACAACATCTTTCTGTACAACCCAGATCGAACTCTTAAGGATCGCGCTCAGGTTGACCCGCAAGTCCAGAGCTTCTCCTTCCAGAACTTGCTACAAGGTCGGATGTACAGAATGGTGATTGTGACTCACAGTGGGGAGCTGTCGAATGAGTCTTTCATATTTGGGAGAACAGGTAAGACCTGGACTCAAACTGTAATGAACAGCAGGGAAATTGTCACGGTGCTCCCTGGCTTTTCCTTCATTTGATTCTAGTTTCCTACTCTACCCAGGGTGTAGCTTTATTTGAAATTTGTGACCTTTATATGACATTTCTGACCCTAAATCAGACATTTGATTTATATGTCAAAATAGTTTCCGCTTTGTTTCCACCATGTGTTTACCTCATAAGAGTTTGGTGGAAAAATGAATCTGGCTCCTCCACTTGCCAGCAAACCACTACAAGAGGGTTATAACACATTGGGTTCAATTCAAACTGTGCCTTTCAGCTTCGTACAAGAAGTAGATGGAGTGGAGAGGAGGTGCAAAGGAGGGCAGCTGCAAATGGGACAAAAAGCAATGACTGCTGTGAATCAGAAACACAGCACTAGATGCAGTGAACACAAGAGTTCCAGGAAAATGCAAAAGAAGCATCTCTGGGTTTCACATAAGAAAGTGAATCTACTCTTCCTCCGTTGTTGTTACAGTTGCTCAATCATGTCCAACTCTTTGTGACTCCATGGACCGCAGCACACCTGGCTTCCCTGTCCTTCACCATCTCCCAGAGCTTGCTCAAACTCATGTCCGTTGAGTTGGTGATGCCATCCAACCATCTCAGCCTCTGTTGCCCCCCTTCTCTTCCTTCCTTCAATCTTTCCCAGCATCGGGGTCTTTTCTAATGACTTGGCTGTTTGCATCAGGTGGCCAAAGTACTGGAGCTTCAGCTTCAGCATCAGTCCTTACAAAGAATATTCAGGATTGATTTCCTTTACAATTGACTGGTTTGATCTCTTTGCAGTCCAAGGGACTCTCAAGTGTCTTCTCCAACACCACAGTTAAAAAGCATCAATTCTTCTACACTCAGTCTTCTTTATGGTCCAGCTTACATCCATACATGACTATTGGAAAAACCATAGCTTTGACTATACTGATCTTTGTCAGCAAAGTAATGTATCTACTTTTTAATATACTGTCTAGGTTTGTCACAGCTTTTCTTCCAAGAAGCAAGCATCTTTTAATTTTATGGATGCAGTCACCATCTGCAGGATTTTGGAGCCCAAGAAAATAGTCTGTCACTGTTTCCATTGTTTCCCCATCTATTTGCAATGAAGTGATGGGACTAGATGCCATGATCTTGGTTTTTTGAATGCTGAGTTTTAAACCAGCTTTTTCACTCTCCTCTTTCACCTTCATTAAGAGGCTCTTTAGTTCCTCTTCATTTTCTGCCATAAGGGTGGTGTCATCTGCATATCTGAGGTTATTGATATTTCTCCCGGCAATCTTGATTCCAACTTGTGCTTCATCCAGCCTGGCACTTCACATGAAGTACTCTGCATATAAGTTAAATAAGCAAGGTGACAATATTCAGCCTTGACATACTCCTTTCCCAATTTGGAACCAGTCCATTGTCCTATGTCTGGTTCTAACTGTTGCTTCTTTACCTGCATATGAGTTTCAAAGGAGGCAGGTAAGGTTATCTGATATTCCCATCTCTTTAAGAATTTTCCATGGTTTGTTATGGTCCACATAGTCAAAGGCTTTAGCGTAATCAGTGAAGCAGAAGTAGATGTTTTTCTGGAATTCTCTTGCTATTTCGATGATCCAGTAGATGTTGGCAATTTGATCTCTGATTCCTCTGCCTTTTCTAAATCCAGTTTGAACATCTAGATGTTCATGGTTCACATATTGTTGAAGCCTAGCTTGGAGAATTTTGAGCATTACTTTGTTGGCATGTGAAATGAGTGCAATTGTGCAATAGTTTGAACATTCTTTGGCATTGCTCTTTTTGGGGATTGGAATGAAAACTGACCTTTTCCAGTCCTGTGGCCACTGATGAGTTTTCCAAATTTGCTGACATAATTGAGTGCAGCACTTTAACATCTTTTAGGATTCGAAATAGCTCAGCTGGAATTTCATCACCTCCACTAGCTTTGTTCATAGTGATGCTTCCTAAGGCCCACTTGACTTTGCACTCCCAAAATGTCTGGCTCTAGGTGAGTGATCACACCGTCGTGGTTATCTGAGTCATTAAGATCTTTTTTGTATAGTTCTGTGTACTCTTGCCACCTCTTTTGAGTCTATTATCTCATTTTTCTATTCAACTCTAATTCTCAATTGATAATCATTTTTGAGTACTCTTGTGTGCCAGGCACTGAGCTCACTTCTGGACTAGGACAGCGGACAAGACTTACATGGTCCCTGATTTCATAGGGGTCTTCCTTACCAAAGAGGGAGAAGGGGCAGGATGGCAGATTTTAAAGGAAGATGATTTTGGAATGCCTTCAATCCTCTGAAGGAAATATGCAGTACATTGTGATGGAGAGTGACTTGGCAAGACTAGACTTAGAGAACACTTTATAGAGAGAAGGCTTCCAGCTGAGACCTCAAAGTGGGAGGAACCATGGGAAGAGCTCATTCTAGGCACGCAACAGGATTTCTCAGTTTGTCTTCTGAGGGAATGAAAAAGAGCAGCAGGAATTTCCTGGTAGTCCAGTGGTTAGCAATCTGCCTGCCTGTGCAGAGGACATAGGTTCGATCCCTGGTCTAGGAAGATTCCACACGCCACGGGGCAACTAAACCCATGCACCACAACTACTGAAGCCCACACACCCTGGAGCCAGTGCTCTGTACAAGAGAAGCCGCCGCCTTGAGAAGCCCAAGCACTGCAGAGAAAGTACACGTGTAGCGACAAAGTCCAGCATAGCCAAAAATAAATAAATAAGTAAAGAACTTTTAAAAAATAGCAGCAGATGAGCCATAAGTAGAATTGCCTAGGTGTTACTGTTTCCAGGGCCATCTGCCTATGCACATGTTCCCTGATCTGCCCATTAATGTTTAAAGTTCCTCCAAAAAGGAACAACAGTCTCCGCTCTCCAAGGAATCATGAAACTTACATACCCATGGGACAGGTACCAGCCTGACTAACTTATACTGTGGTAGAAATGACTGTCGACACTTCATTTCCCAATTGAGGTTCTGTCAGTATAGGTTTTGGGGAAGAAAGAAGTGAGAGCCTAAAGGAGGATGGAGAGGAAGTAAAGTGGCCCCGAGAAGGGTATTACGGGATGGTGGCCACAAGTAAGGTGAGCCAGACTGGAAGAGGCAGGGACCTTTTATGAATGCTTTCAGGGTTTTTGGTAAGCTAAGTTATAAACTATTTGACCTGTCTTAATTAATCATTTCTGAAAATTTCACTTAATATGTTTATCAGAGAACATGTAGCAAGCATATATTAATAGAAGTCATCTCCTGTTGTGCTTTTTTAAATTTTATTTAAATTTGTGCCAGGTCCCTAGACCACATGGTCTTAAACTCAGGGGACCTGAAATAGAAGCAAGCTCTGACTCTACAATAGGTGCTGCTCATCCATACACCCAGCATAGCTCATGTGTTCATCTGTGGGGCCAGAT
This sequence comes from Odocoileus virginianus, assembly GCF_023699985.2. NCBI lineage: Eukaryota > Metazoa > Chordata > Mammalia > Artiodactyla > Cervidae > Odocoileus > Odocoileus virginianus. Next base: position 39,505,778 of record NC_069697.1, read on the forward strand.
GCTTTTGTTTCCATCTGTTTTGTTTTCAGTAAAGGTCTTCCCTCTGTTTAAGTCCCAGCCACTGTGAGTAACCTCAAGGGATCCAATCAAAACATGACAGACAGCCTCTGGTTCAGCTGGAATCCAGCCTCTGGGGACTTCGACTTTTATGAACTGATTCTCTATAACCCCAATGGCACAAAGAAGGAAAACTGGAAAGACAAGGATCTGACAGAGTGGCGTTTCCATGGCCTGGTTCCCGGAAGGAAGTACACGCTATGTGTGGTAACTCACAGTGGAGATCTCAGCAACAGGGCCACGGGGGAGAGCAGAACAGGTAAGAAACCCAGTTACCAGTGGCCAAGCGCTGGCGGGAAGTAGCTTCCGCAGGCACGTTTTAATTGTGATCTTATTAATAAGAACTAAAATCAGCGATGTGCCATGTGCTCACCCCTGAACTTGGGAAGGGTCTGTGGTAGAGTGGATGAAGGAGATAGACTTTGGGTAAAAAACAGCTGGGTGGCTGCGTTAGCTCTGCCACTTACCTGTGTGAAACTGGGCAGGTCACTGAGCACCTCTAAGCCTCAGCTTCCTTATCCGTAAAATAGGGATGGTCATATATATCATCACTAAATTACTGAGTAGTGGGTTGTGGTTTTTTTTTGGCTGTGCTTGGCCTTTGTTGCTGCACTTGGGCTTTCTCTGGTTGTGGGATGAAGCCTTCTCAGCTTCTCATTGCGGGGGCTTCTTTTGTTGCAGAGCACTGACTCTAGGGCCCACCGGCTTCAGGGTTTCGTTGCTTCTCAGCGTGTGGAATCTTTGCCGACCAGGGGTTGAACCTGTGTCCCCCTGATTGGCAGGTGGATTCTTAATAACCAGGGAAGTCCCGCAGAGCTTTCTAAATATTTCTTGGCACACACGGATAACACTGATATCTGTGTGCCACCCCAGAGTCAATGAACAAGGCTCTCTCAATTGGATGCAATTGTTAACTCCAGCCTTCACTTTCACTTTCACACTTATAACCCATTCAGGGCACACTCATGCTCCATAGTACCCTGGTTAAACAAAAAACAAAACTCTGATTGTAAAAATTAAACAAAATGTACATAAAACATTTGAAGACAATTTTTTACACATAGTAAAAACCATAAATGGAAGCTCTTATTATTATGGTATCATATTACCTCTTCCTAAAAAGTACATTAAAAGTATGTCTCATGTCACTCAGCTATCTTATTTGTGTATGGTGCAGAAATAATTGCATGCTTTTTTCACTTTCTCGTACATATAGCCCCGAGTCCTCCCAGTCTTATGTCATTTGCTGATGTTACAAACACATCATTGGCCATCACCTGGAAAGGGCCACCAGACTGGACAGACTATGATGACTTTGAGCTGCAGTGGTTCCCCAGAGATGCCATCACAGTCTTCAACCCCTACAGCAACAGAAAATCGGAAGGACGCATTGTACATGGTCTTCGTCCAGGGAGATCTTACCAATTCAGTGTCAGGACCGTCAGTGGTGATTCCTGGAAAACCTACAGCAAACCAATTTTTGGATCTGTGAGGACAAGTATGACATGTTTTGCTACTTTTGGTTCTCAGATGAAATGGGGAGGAAGTATGTGTTGCAACATCTTATTGGATTGGGGCTTGGTTTAAATCCACCTTTTTACCTGGAATTGGTTAGATCTGAATTCAGACAGAAGTTCTACGTAGATTTATTCATTTATTCAGCTTTAACAAGAAGAAATCATCTCTGCCTTCATGGAGCTTACAACTCAGTGGGAGGTCCTATCATTAAAAAGATATTTTGGGTGTGATGAAGTATTTGGCACTAGAGAAACACATGGCAAAGACATCTGACCCAATACAAGGGAATTTCCTAGAAGGAGAAGCTTCCAAATCAAAACTCAAGGAAAGAGTAAGACATGCAGGTGGAGATGAGGAAAGAAGTAAAGAATATTCCAGGTAGAGAGAATAAAAGAGTCTAAAACCAGGCAGGAGACAGAAATAGAAAGGAGTTCTGTTGACCAGAGGATAAAAGGTGAGGATTAGGAAAATCAGGTCATGAAATGTCTTGTGAACCATGGTAATGACTTTGAACCTCAATCCTTTGGAGCCACTGAAGGCTTTTTGGCCTAGGTATAATAGATTTGCATTTTATAAAAGTCACCGTGGGGGTGGTACAGAGAATGGATTGAAAAGGGCAAACTACAAGCGGAGGGACTGGTTAGAACATAATGCTGTAAATTCTAAGGATGAAAATACCTCAGTGATAAAATATGTATCAGTTTCTTCCCCAAGGCATTTTGAGATAAGTACCACAAATCTCAAAGAAACAGAAGTTTTTGGTATAGGAACCTCAATCCAAATATTTATTGCTCAATAATACCCAGTAAATGTAGATTTGGAGATCAGGCCAGATAGTTATTGGTTATTGATAAAATACAAAGCTGAAAATTAGAAATTTAAGCCAGTAGCTGTTTTGTTAATTCAACAAACATTAATGCTACAAGAGTTTTAACTTGTGTTTTATATTTTATCCGAAGAATAGTTTGGAATCAGATAACCGCGTGTCGAGAGAAACATGTGAAAAAGAACTAAGACTTTTCATTTTTAGCAAACCAGGAGGAGTTTTCAGTGGCTTACTGTAGGCTGCAGAATTGAATCCCAGGTGTTCAGTCTAAGAACTCAGTTGAGGCTGGGCTGGTCAGATCATATCTGGAGAGTTATATTCGGTCCTAGATGCTAGAATGTAAGAAAGTCATTTACCAAATGGGGCTTGCTCAAGAGGAGAGCAGCCAGCACCAAGAGGGACTTGATAATGAGTTTTTGGGGGAATGGTGGAGTGAACTTTGAGGATTGCATTAGTTAGGATCAGGTTTGGCTGTGGGTAACAGAAAACCCAAGATAACAGAGGATTAAACAAAACAAATGTTGAGAATTCTCATGTAAAATCTCTCCAGTGCCCCACTTCTTGTAAAGACGTTCTAGCTTTTTGTTATAAACACTGTGCATGGCTCCACCAGCCATGCCTCCTAGCCCCACCCTTCATGCCCGGGTTCATGGTTGTCTCTGCCTAAAATGCCTCTTTCCCAGTATCTTGGTGAAGTGTCATCTATACCAGAAAGGCTTTGCTAAGTCCTGCCTAGCACTAACGCCACAACAGGAAGTTGTCTCTTATTCCATAGAGCATCCTCTTCCCCATCTCGTTTCTACCTCGTATCATGTTTAGGACTCAGCTCACTTTCCAAGAGGTTACAGCTAATATCTTACTCATTTCTATACTGTTCACAGACCCTAGAAGGGCACTTTGTATGCAGTAGATACTCATTTCTTAGTGAATTGGAGACCTGACCTGAGTCTTGGTAGCAAGCAGGATTTAGAGGTAAAAAGCAGAGAGAAGGAGCTGAAGGAAAAGATTGAATTGAAGCAAATTTCCAAATACTTCCATACTTCGTGTAAATTATCAGGATGATAGATTAGGCAGGATGTTTTAAAAGACTTTCTCCAAAGCTGAAAGAGGAGATTTCTTTAGATCTCAGCTGTGACTTGGTTTGAAGGGAGTTCAAAATTGTTTGCCTCAAAGGCTGATTCTTCCTCTATTCTGAAAAATTCTTGATTTGATCGTTTTTTCCCTAAATTATCCTCATCTGACCTGCTGTGACTCAGCTTACATTTGTAGACCTTGATCGTTGTTGTTCAGTCACTAAGTTGTGTCCAACTCTTTGTGATCCCATGAACTACAGCACGCTAAGCTCCTCTGTCCTTCATTATCTCTCGCAGAGTTTGCTCAGACTCACATCCATAGAGTTGGTGTTGCTGTTCAACCATTTTATCCTCTGCTGCTCCCTTCTCTTGCCCTCAACATTTCCCAGCATCAGGGTCTTTTCCAATGAGTCAGCTCTTTGCATCAGGTGGCCAAAGTATTGGAGCTTCAGCATCAGTGAATATTCAGGGTTGATTTCCTTTAGGATTGACTGGTTTGATCTCTCAGCCAGGGGACTCTCAAGAGTCTTCTCCAGCACCGCAATTCAAAAGCATCAATAGATAGGCCCTGATATGAAACAGGACTTCACTCAGTGGCACACCAATGCTGTGTATTTATTGAGGACAAGAACTTCTATAACAAATTAGGGGTCAGGGGAAGGTAGGCTGTGCTCCAAATCAGAGCAATGGGTGTGGCTCTGGGAGTGCCAAATAGGTCTACACATAGTTCCCAGAAGATCTTATGTAATGGGGTAGCCTTTGTTAATAACAGTTTGGTTATTAACCTGCACAGTCAAATGACTGGTTTTCTTTCAGACTCAATCTTTCTTTATGGGTGTGTCACTCACAAGAACAAATAAAGTCAGCTGCCATTCAAGTCCCCACTGAGTCAGGCACTGTGTCAGGCAGAAGAAAGTGAATGATCGTAAGCACAGGGCCATGAAACAGGGGCATGGAAGAGTCTGGTGTATGCGGGGAACCACAGGTGTTTCAGTGCCCGGAGTATGGCACGTGAGTGGGGAAGGGCAGGCAAAAATGGAAGAGAGGGACAGAAGCCAGACCCAGAAGGTAACAAGGCAGCAATGCCATTTCTTACTGTCCTTGTTGTAAGAACTAACATTTGGACCTCCCTGGTGGTCCAGTGGTTGGGAGTCCACCTGCCCACGCAGGGCACATGGGTTTGATCCCTGACCTGGGAAGACCCCACACAACGTGGAGCAGCTAAGCCTGCGCAGCATGACTACTGAACCAGTGCAAGAGAAGCCACTGCAATGAGAAGCCTGTGCATCGCAACTAGGAAGTAGCCCTCACTTCTTCTACTAGAGGAAGCCTGTGTGCTGCAAAGAAAACCCAGTGCAGCCCAAAGTAAAGCAAATTAAAAAAAAAAAAAGAACTAAAATGCATTGAGCAATTACCGTGCAAGCCCCTGTTCTAGGTGGCTGTGCATGTTTCAACACACTGAGTCCTTCCAATAAGCACATGAAGTGTTTGTTGTTTAGTTGCTAAGCCACTCTTTTGTGACGCTATGGCCTGTAGCCCACCGGGTTCCTCCATCCATGGGATTTCCCAAGTAAGAATATTGGAGTGGTGGCCATTTCCTTCTCCAGGGGAGCTTCCCGACTCAGGTGTTGAACGCGCATCTCCTACATTGGCAAGTAGGTTCCTTACCCCTGAGCCACGAGGGAAGCTCAGCCACATGAAGCAGATAATTCTTAGCTTTCCCACCTTACAGATGGGCCACAGATATGTTAAATCACTTGCCCAGGACTGCATAGCTGATAAACAGAATTTGGATTCAGGCAGATCGAGCTGCACTATTAACCTCTAGGCTACTCTGCCCCACCTTCTGTCTGACTCTTGCCTCCTATCTGACACTTGGTTTCAGTGTCCCTGTTTACATTTGTGTTTGCAATCACACTGGCACCTGGGGGTTTTTTCCTAAAGGGACAGCATTTTAACTTGCAGTGTTTCTCAAAGTGAGGCCTCGTAGGCAGAAATTGCCTTGGAGACCTATGAAAAGCAGTTCACATGAAGATCGAGAATTATTTATTTAGATCTCTGAGCTAGCTGGAGTCAAAGGAACTAAAAATGTGTCTCCCAGAGTTGTGAAGTGTCTCTTCCTCTCTTTTATTTAGAGCCAGACAAGATACAGAACCTGCATTGCCGGCCTCAGAACTCCACAGCCATTGCCTGTTCTTGGATCCCTCCTGATTCTGACTTTGACGGGTACAGCATTGAGTGCCGGAAGATGGACACTCAAGAAGTTGAGTTCTCCAGAAAGCTGGAGAAAGAAAAATCTCTGCTTAACATCATGATGTTGGTGCCTCATAAGAGGTACCTGGTGTCCATCAAGGTGCAGTCGGCCGGCATGACCAGTGAGGTAGTTGAAGACAGCACCATCACCATGATAGACCGTAAGTGTCCCTGGAGGTATGTGCCTCTCTCTCTGCTCCCATCACCCTTGTTCACGTGTGTATGGCTCATTTCCACATTAGCGAGCCCTGTTGGCACTTGAAGAGGACTAAAAGGCTCTGAGAAGTATAAACATTTCTCTGTGTAAAGCATCCTGGCAGCAAACAAGTTAAATGATCTTAAAGAACCTGAATGAATTAGTGTTTAAATACATCTCTTTGCCTGATGTAGAAAGAGCCATAATAGAGCTTTTAAGCAATTTGATGCTAAAACTTCAGGAAATCCTGCTGAGGAGCTGCCTCTTTATGTTTAATGTGCTACCGGCAAGTCGCTTCCTCTGCCGACTTCCCTTCCGAAGAGGAGGAGGTTTTCTTGATTCCAAGCATTAGACACACACACACACACACACACACTCTCACACTCACACACACACACTTGCAGCCTGATGTAGGTGAGTGAAGACCTTCATCTCACTAATATTTTATATTCAAAAGCATAATTGTGACCCTTCTTGGTTCGTTTCCCATCCTTCTTCCAGGCCCCCCTCCTCCACCTCCACATATTCGTGTGAATAAAAAGGATGTGCTAATTAGCAAATCTTCCATCAACTTTACTTTCAACTGCAGCTGGTTCAGCGACACCAATGGAGCTGTGAAATACTTCACAGTGGTGGTGAGAGAGGCTGATGGTAAGTGATCATGAATTAACTCCAAGACACAGGATTACTTTCTCGAAAGTCAACTGTGGGGGCTCCTTCTGTGACAAGTCTTTAAAAAAAGAAAACTTAATTTTTTTTTTTGAAAACTTAATTTTTATATCATTTCGCTGTATCTCTGCTGGCTGCTGGGGGATGTAACAAGAAAAAGAAAACCTACTGGAAGCCTATTATTTGTAGGATTTAATTATTAAATGGGTAATAATAGCAACTATGTCAATAATCACAATAACCATCATTTACTTATTGCTATTTCAGGCACTGTTGGAAATGCATTGCGTTTGCTGACTCATTCAATCTTTACTACTCACTCAGCCCCATTCAGCTCCATTGTTCCGCCATTAAGCAGCAACATGCTTTGTCTGTCTTCCCCACTTCTTGTCTCAAACACCTCTACCAATCAAATACTCCCAAACCCCTCACCAATTCACAAAAATGCTCAAACGCTTGAAAGAGGGAAAAAATGATCATGAAAATCATCCTTCCTTTCTCTACTGAATTTTCAATATGTTTCATTTTCTAGTCTACTAAATTATTCAGTGTTACCTAACTCTTATGTAACAGGCAAATTCTAGGTGATTCTTATAATAACATTCCATTCAACCAACTAAGATCTCTAGTGCTTACAACATCAACATCTATGAGATTATCCTCAGGAGTTTGTATCTGGGGACACACATGTCCATATGTGTTTTTGCCACTGAGGTCCTGTGTGTTATTTCTCCACAACAGATGTTCGTGTCTGGAATGATATTAATATATCCTGCATGTCATATATTTTCCAAAATTGTTTAAAATGCTGCACTGGAGTTCTCAAGCATCCCTGACTATTTTAACTCATTGGTGGGCAATGGGAAGGTTTAAACCTGCCATGACAAATGTTGGAGCTAAATGGTATTTTAGTCTCACTAGGTACTTTTAGGGCTTCTCAGTTGGCACTAATGCTAAAGAACTCACCTGCCAATACAGGAGATGTAAGAGACATGGGTTTGATCCCTGGGTTGGGAAGATCCCCTTGAGGAGGGCATGGCAACCCACTCCAGTCTTGAGAATCCCATGAACAGAGGAGCTGGGCGGGCTACAGTCCATAGGGTTGCAGAGAGTCAGACACGACTAAAGTGATTCAGTACACATGTACTTTTATATTTTATTTAATTGTACTAAAGCCAGTTATGCATAATTAATTCAATAATTTCAAGGGTCAGTGTTGCATCCCAGATTTCCTCACACATAGTAGTTGGAGATAAATAGGTGAACTGTGAAGAGACTTTAAATTTAAGTAGGCTGCAATGAAGATGGTGTTTTGCTACCTAAATATGTCAGCAGCCAAAAAAAATAACACCCTGGAATTTAGCCTTGTGTTCTCCAGCCAGGTGGGTTTCAGTGGCTGATGTCCATGGAGATGGGCTGTGCTCCCCTGGTGATCTGAGATAACAAGCTGGCTCACGTAAATGTCATTTATAGCATATATACTCTTCCTCAAGGCAACCTTCCTTTTAACTACGGCCAACAAGGTAATATTTTCAGGAGCCACTCATTTTGAGCAAATTTTATCAAACAAGAGTCCAGGACGCAAAGAACCCCCAAGCATATCACTCCTTAAAGTTTACTGTACATGGTATCCGATCTCTGTAATATTTTTCTTCCTAATTATGCTTTCCTCTGGCCAACATCAAAGTGCGTTTGCCCTGCCAAAACACACAACAGCTGGGTGGACAGGAGAAGAGTTCTGGGAAGTGTTCTGCACAAGGGCCCAGATTGAGCCAGGATTAAATTGTACTCAGGACAACGGAGCAGGACAAGGAGTAGTTATCAGACTGGGCGTGGTGCAGGAAGCATGCATGTAGGGTGACTGCTCCGGCCTCAGACCTGATTTCTCTTATCTTTTCCCCATTTCCCAGGTCACAGGGATTTCCTTATTCACTCAGCTACAGTGGTTATTGGCAAGTAGAGAACTTGTTGAGTGGATTGACTTTCACGATGGGGAGTACCCAACTTTCTGGAGTTGTGGCATGTTACCATCTGATGCATGAGCCACCCTTTCATATGTGCAGATTTTATTTCCTAGAAAAATGATAGCGCGTGTGTGTCTATGTGTTGGCGTAGCTCCCACTGCTGCTGCTGTTGAGTTGCTCAGTTGTGTCTGACTCTTTTGTGACCCCATGGACGCCCACCAGGCTCCTCTGTCCATGGGATTTTTCAGGCAAGAATACTGGAGTAGGTTGCCATTTCCTCCTTCAGGGCGTCTTCCTGACCCAGGAATTGAAACTGTGTCTCCTGCACCGCAGTGGTATTCTTTACCACTGAGCCACCCAGAAAGCCCCTGTGTTTGGTGTATGCATATATAAAATGTTGTATATATACTATTGATGTTTAATTTTTTATTTATTTTAGAAAAAATGAATTAGATTAATTTCACTGGGAGAATTTCACAACACCCTTCGGGATCATAGCATCTGCACTCCAGGGATGACTAGGGATAGTGGATGGGGAAGGTAACCTCAGAAACCTAGTTAGAAACCCCTGAAGTCACAAGAAAGTCAGTCCCTCACTGTGGGTTTTCTTCCTCCAGGCAATGACGAGCTGAAGCCAGATCCGCAGCACCCGCTGCCCTCCTACCTGGAATACAGGCACAACGCCTCCATTCGGGTGTATCAGACTGATTATTTTGCCAGCAAATGTGCCGAAAGTCCTGATAGCAGCTCTAAGAGTTTCAACATTAAGCTTGGAGCAGAGATGGAGAGCCTGGGTGGAAAATGTGATCCAAATCAGCAAAAATTTTGTGACGGGCCGCTGAAGCCACGCACGGCCTACAGGTTAGATGTATTACCATCATTTCACCAGGAGGGACGTGCTCCATCACCGGGCGCTCAGCTGTCGGGGCGTCTGATGCACATGAGTTCCTGTAGATTAATAACCTACGTTACAAGAGTGCTCTGCATTTTACTGGCTAATTTATAAAGGTTGTATTCCTGCCTCCATTCACAGGGAATGGGTAAAGAGGGCCTTTGGCCTTGTACAAAAGCTCCAGTTCATTATGTGAAGAATTGAAGATTCTTAATAGGTGGTTCTTTCTCCTAAAACTTCTCTAGGATGAATCATGTGATTTATTTACCATGTTAACACCTGTGAAAATGTCCAAGTAGAAAGATTAAGTTTAGGGAAACTCAAGAAATATGAGATTTTTCCCCCACTTTTAGTGAGGACTGGAATTACACTTATTTATTTGCCTGCTAAGGCATAACAAGATGAATGTTCTTTTTGGTCCAGATAGAACTGTTGAAGGGAAAGACCTCTTAATGAATGGAAGCACCCTCTCCTCTCAGTAAGATGGGAGGTGAAAAGGAGCAGCTAATTGATTTGGCCCCAGGGAGTACTACTGCAGCCAACAGGCCCTTCCAGCTGTAGGAACTAGCCGTGCCCTTCATGTTCCCGTTCATGTTCATCGTGTTCCCAGAAAGCAGAATAAGTATACACAGCATCCCAAACCTGGGTCCCCAAGAGATAGAGAACCTAGGCCACCATCTTGGAAACAAGGCTACAGGAATCCAGGATTAGTGCTTTTGCAGAGGATGTGCCTTCTGTTAGGTGTTGGCAGACCTGATGTCCAGCCAGATGGCAGCCAATCAGGTTCTCTATGGGCCAGTGTCCATTCTGGTTGGTCAGTGTCCAGGTCTTATTAACCCTTACACGTTTTGAGTATTACCCCTGAATTTCAGCAGAAACCTTTCTGCCAGCTCCAAAAGGAGACAGTGACATGGCATCATACCTGAGAGCATTCTTAACCCCTCCCTTGCATCAACACTGTCAAGTCGACAGCTTCCCTAAAACATCCCTAAAAAATGGCTCCCTTTGGACAGGAATTCCTCATAGATACCTCCACCCAGGACTCACCACAGAAGTGCTACTGTCCCCCAACCAAGGCTGGCGCCTCCAGAGTGAACATACACAAACTCATTAGTGACGTTTGCTTCAAGAAGAAGCTATATGAGCCTACCTGAAGGAGATGAGATCTCAGAGCACAGGAGAAATATACAAGAGATCAGAAAGCCAGGATCCTTTAGTTCTTATTAGAATCAAGAAATGCCTCAGCCCCTTGGTCAACTGGGCTCTGGGAAATTTGAGGAAATTTCTCCTAAGGGCTCCCAAGGACTGTTTTCCCTTTGTGAGTTGGAAAGCTGAGCTGTTTTTGTCTGTTTGCTTTTTGAGAGAGGAGAGGAGATGAGTGATTACCACATTTAAGAAAGAGAATAAGAAGCTAGAGAGCGTTCACACATGGACCAGGGCCCCAGTCAACCAGCACACTCTTTCCTGTCCATCACGGCAGCCGAGGTCCTAGGAAGAGCCCCTGCATTCAGGTTCCAGTGTGGCCACTGTTTAGCTGTGTCACCTTGTAAGCAGCATTTCAGTTCTCTGATCCTCACTTTTCTCATCTGCAAAACATCACAGGACTATCCTGAGGAGTCATATAGATGACAGATCAAACCTAGTCGCGTCCCTTGTAGATTAAGGTCCTTCAGTGCTGCCCGTTCACTTCTAGGAGCAAGTGAAGATCCCAGAGTAGGGTACACAAAGCCCCAGCCTTCTTGCGCCCACCTGCCCACCAGCTTTGACCCCACCATTTGCTCCAAGTATTGATACACTCCACCCACTTACTCCTCCTCACCTCCTCAGAGTTCCCTGAAATCTGACATGTCTCTCTTATACCTCTGAGCCTTTACACATTCTTTTCACTCTATTTGGGAAGCTTTCCACTCTCTTGTCTGACTGATGAATTCCTTCATACTCTTCAAAAGCCACAACCCACTACTAGCCCTGAGCCGCCCTGTTAACTCACACCTGGGCAGTGGGGCTCTCAGCTGCACTTCCACTGCGCCCAATCTCTGTATCTGCCTGCTAAGTCACTTCAGTCTTGTCTGACTCTGTGCGATCCCATGGACTATAGCCCTCCAGGTTCCTCTGTCCATGGGAATCTCCAGACAAGAACACTGGAGTGGGTTGCCATGCCATCCTCCAAGGGATCTTCGCAACCCAGGGATGGAACAACATCTCTTGCGTCTCCTGGAATGGCAGGTGGCTCAGATGGTAAAGAAATCATCTGCAATGCAGGAAATTCCTAGGTTCGATTCCTAGGTTGGGAAGATCTGCTGGAAAAGAGAATGGCAACCCACTCCAGTATTCTTGTCTGCAGAATCCCATGGACAGAGGAACCTAACAGGTTACAGTCCATGGGGTCGCAAAGAGCTGGACATTACTGTGTGAGTAATACTTTCACTTTCACTTTCTTCACTAGACTACAAAAGCTCACAGACTAAATTGTGGAGACAGACATGACATTGGTTACAAAACGATATGGCAAGTACCTGGCACAAAAGAGATGGCATTAAAAGTTTATGAGCAAATAAGGGAATGAGCCAAGATGTTCTATGAAAAGTTAAACATTCTGATTATAGCTTAATCAACTCCTGCTGCATTAATGTGTTTTCTAGGATATGGCTTTCCTCTATTTCTCTGTATCTAGTTCACTCCTGTGAAAAGCATGCCAGGCAGATAATACCTGATATGAGCATGAAGAACCACATGCCAAGTGGCCACCTGTGTGGTAGCTGCTGAACCCAGGCTTCGTGCAAGCAGAATTATGCCTGTCTCACAATGATAATCACCATAGTGACCCTTAGTGCTATCAGGAATCTTTTTCCCAGAGAGAATAGTAGACAGGAAGGAAAATGGAAAAAAAAAATTAGGATTGCCAAGAAATGGAAAATGCTAGGTTTAGCTGACATGCAAGTTTTTATTATACCAACAAATGTTTAACGTCTTCCCGTTCGTTGTTGGGTTCCTGTTATCCAGGTATATAATTAGTGTTGTCCCATATGGGAAGAGAATGGGCAGATTATGATGGGTGAGAAACAGTGCAGATGTTGGGGAAGTGCTGAGCTGGCTTTGTTTTCTATTCTAAATAGAATAGCAATGTGACCATGATCAGATAATCTGCTTCTGTTGACCTCACTTTCTTCAAACGAAGGAAATTGAACCACATGATCTATGGCTTTGTAGAATTCTGATTCTGGACATATTTAAAGTTGAAAAACTTACCATTACATTTAAGTTCATTAAAATAATCTTATATGCATATAGAGAAGACCTGTCTGTAAAATATAGCAGAAATGTTGAAGGACCTAAGAGGGCTGTAGGTCAATAAATGCTCTGAAGGTCCAAAAGTCTTCTTGAAGGAGGTATCATTTTGGCTGGCTCCTGAAAAGTAGGGAAGGGTTTGAAAATGGGGATATAGGGGCAAAAGGAGATTCACGGTTCAGAAAACAGTCATAGTGTAGAGGCAGAAATACACAAATTATTTAGAGAAGAACAAACCCAAATAGTCCAGTTTCAAAGTGAGGGTCCTATCGAGGGGTAGTAAAGAAGACAAAAATGGGAAGAGAGGATGGGACAGGATTCCAGATTGGGTGCTAAGTGCTGGGCTGGGGAATGTGGCTGTGACATCCCTTACTGGAGGGGTTCTAAGGGCAGAGTTCCTGTTGATGGCCTAGTTTTAAGCTAAGCCTACAGTAACTGCAAGAGCTGTAGTAAATGCAATGAGCTCTTGCATTATCTTCTTCCTGGGTTCACAAAGGCCCTGATTCATCTGGATCCATTTTGTGTTTTGCATATGCACCTTTGAATCTTAGAATTCCAGAGCAGAACCTGTCAAGGTTGTTACACCCCCAGTGCTTTTATTTTCACAGATGAGAAAGCTGAATCATAAAGAACTTTAGGAACCATTCACCTAATCAGTGATAGTGAGAAGGAGACCTCAGACCCCCAGTTTCCCAGCCCAGGCCCTTTTTACAGTCCTCCAACAGAATTCACTGCTGTTAAACCAAAATTAAGCTGAGAGAAAGAGATCTGGACTAGGATAATAACTAGTCCAGAATAATAGCTAGTATTATAATTATATTATTATTATATTATATTATATTATATATATAATAATAATATATTATATTATATTATTATATATTATTATATATATACTATATGTATAATTATATATAATTATATATATTATATTATATTATATATTATATTATATATTATATTATTATATATTATAATATATAATATATTATATTATATTATAATTATATTATATTATTATAATAATAACTAGTCAGAAAATTCTGAGTTTGGTTATCTTTTACCAGCTTTCTCTATAATCTTGAGTGAGAAATGGTATCTCCCCAAGCTTCAGGTTCCAAATCCCTAAGTAGTGTCGTAAGTTTCTGATATGGAGAGGTTAGAGAGGGTCAAATAGAATCATGTTTGTAAAAGTTGTTCACACTTACAAATCACCATACAAATAAAAGAAACTCTTTTCATCAGAGAGACTCTTTTCAACATCCAAAGCTACAATACACTGGCAATACACACCAGCTCCTTCCCTTCCACGTAATACATGTTGACTGCTTGTTGCTGTCTGGGGACATTGCATAATACCTCCACCAATAGTCTGTTATTCCTGGAAGTACCACTTTTGGCTTGGAAGGTGTGTTTTAGACATGGAAATTATAGATGTGGTTGATCAATATAATCTTGATGATACTGAGGAGATTATACTTAGACCTGGGCATGAGTTAGAAGGAGAGGGGAAAAGGTCAGAACAGTTTGTCGCGGCTGGCTAATGCTGGTACTATTTCAGCATTATTACAGGATGTGCCCAGATACTTCTGGGTTAAGCAAATCTAGATTTCTTTTTTTAAGGGAAAAAAAGAGTCATTCATTCATTCTCATATGATTTAAATAAACCCTAGAAAACATTTTCCCATCTAAACCTATCCTGTTACTCTCAGTAAACCTACAGTCTGGGAAACTTTAGGATAGAATGGGCTCAAGAGGTTGCCCAGGCCAATCTTTAACTTCATGCCTGGCTGCTGTCCTGCAGATCCCCTGAGAGCCGGTTCTCCAGGCTCTGCCTAAACCCCCTCAGTGACTGGGAGCTCACTACCTATGTGGCAGCTCATACTCTAGATGTTAGAAAGTGATTTTTTGTTCCCACGCTGCCCTGTGACTTCAGCCTACTAAGCTCAGTTCTGTATTCAAGAATGTAAACCTTGAGATGATAGGGACTTATTCTTTGCAGTATATATAGCTCCTGGACAGGTTCTGGTACACAGTAGAGGCTCAATAAATATTTGATGAATGATGTGTGAATGCACGAAGCCAGGGCCTTCTGATTTCATAATTCATACCCTCCCCTACATGCATATCGACCAGATGACCACCCTGTTTCTCCTTGAAAACATCCTCCAGCTAGCCCTACTGTGGCCAGTCACTAATTTGTGCTTAAATAAATTGGTTTTCTTTTCAGAATCAGCATTCGGGCTTTCACCCAGCTATTTGATGAGGACCTGAAGGAATTCACAAAACCACTCTATTCAGACACATTTTTCTCTTTGCCCATCACCACTGAGTCAGGTAAGGCTAACCTTTGCATCCATCTGACATAGTCTGCCAACCACCACATCACCTACAAGAGCCTCTAGTAAGAGGCTGGACCTCAGATTCCCTGCTTCCCAACCCAGGAGAGATCGGGGGACTTGGCTGATGGTGGGAGGATCATTTATTTTTGCTTGGAATGTAACCTTTATATGATCATGGATTGATGTGGATTAGAGAAATTGCACAACTTCTGTAGCAGTGGACTGAAAGGAGATTTATCTTGTAAAGAAGGTAGAAAGAAGTACCAGATTTTTTTATCTATTAAAATTGAATTTTAAAAAAAAATAGTGGATGAAGAACATTCAAATCAAGAGCTGACACAGGCCAAAACAGAAGTAGGTATAAAAAGCTTTCAAGTTGTAAATGGGAATGTCTATATGAAATATATACATAGAAATGCATAGGGAAAAAAAAGACTAGAAGGAACTTTTTTCCTTTTGTTTATTATATGTTGCTTTTACATGATAAAAAAAAAAGTGTTAACTTGGCTTTACATAAATTTCTGAAGGAAACTTCTCTAAACTGTGTTAGAAGGAAAGCCTGAATAATGTTGTTTTTTAGTCGCTAAGTTGTATCCAACTCTTTTGCGATCTCATGCACAGTAGCCCACCAGGCTAATCTGTCCATGGGATTTCCCTGACAAGAATACTGGAGTGGGTTGTCATTTTCTTCTCCAGGGGATCTTCCTGACCCAGGAATCGAACCTGTGTCTCCTGCATTAGCAGGTGGATTCTCTACCACTTAGCCACCAGGGAAGCCCCTGAATAATAATAGTAGCTAATATTGACTCTTTGTCCTCTCTGTGGAGCTGCAGTTTTAAGCACTGTGCTTAGAATAATTTACCTAATCCCCCATTACCATCGCCCAGTTTAAAGGTGAGGATTTGAGATACCAAGAGTTTATGTAACTTGCCTAAGATAGCAGAGCTAGGTTCTAGCACTTTCTGCCTGACCTCTTAACTTCTGCACGGCACTGATTTGGAATAGTTCCAACATGCTGAGAATAGATTTATTTTTTAGCTCATTGTTCTTTGGTACCATTATCTGCCCAGCCTTCCTCTGTACCCAGTCTTTCAGAGTGCTTGGTCTCAGGAAGTTCTTCTTTAGAGCTAAAACAGTCTCTCATGCTGCATGACAAAAGATGACTCAGCCTCACAAACACTCCCATCTATTTATGCCAAATATAGGATAATCTCCCACTTTTCAGACCAAAAAGGAATCAGAACACCGTTAAGAGAATTTAGATGTGTTTGCTTACAAATTAATGTTAAGAATGGGATTTGTAAACATTATTCTTCCCTATTTAAATTATTGTTATCCAACAAAAATTGTACGTAATCCAGTAAAGAAAGATAGTAAACATATGTCCAAAAAAAGGAATATTAACCACCTTAAAAGAAAGATGATTATGTTGATTTGTTAAACCTTGAAAATCAACATTGAATAAACAAATCCAAGTGCTTAAAACGCAACTTCAAAAATGGATTACTCCATAGACCTAAATGTAAGAGCTAAAGTGATCCAACTTTTAAAAGAAAACATAGGAGGAAGTCTTTGGGACCTTGAGTCAGGAAATGGTTTCTTAGCTACAGCACCAAAAGCACAAGCAGCAACAACAAAGTAGATAAATGGGACCTAATTAAAATTAAACCTTTTGAGCCTCAAAGGACACCATAAAGTGAAACAAGATAACCCAGAGAATGGGAGAAACTATTAGCAAATCCTTGTATCTGATAAAGGTCAAGTATCCAGAATATAGAGAACACTTACCACTCAATAATAAAAAGACAAACAGCACAATTTAAAAATGGACAAAGGGTACAAATAGACATTTTGCCAAAAAAGATACACATAAGTCCAATAAACTAATGAAAAGATGCTCATCATTAGACATTATCATAACTACAATAAGATACCACTTCACACCCACTAGAATGGCTACCATCAAGAAAGATAGTAACAAGTGTTAGCAAGGATATGAAGAAATCTGAACCTTTATACATTGTTTGTAGAATGTAAAATGATGCAGTTTCTATGGAAAACATTTTGCAGCTTCTCAAAATGTTACACCTTCCTCAGCAATTCCACTCATTAGTATATACCCATGAAAAATGAAACAAAAATTTGTATATGGAGATTCATAGCAGCATTATTCAAAATGACCAAAAAAAGTAGAAATACCCCAAATATCCATCAATGGCTGATAGCTAAACAAAATATGGAATATTATTCAGCATAAAAAGGAATGAAATACTGATACATGCCACAACATGGATGAACCTTGAAAACATGCTAAGTGAAAGAAGCCAATTACAAAAAAGCACATGTTTATTGCTTAATTTATACAAAATATCCAGAAAAGGCAAATCTATGAAGACAAAGGTAGGTTAGTGGTTGCCAGGGTCTAGAAAGAGGGAATGGAGAATGACTGCTAAGGGGCATGGGGCTTCTTTTAGGGGGTGATTAAAATGTTACAAAATTGAATGTAAAATAATTTAATTGTACAGTTTAAATTGGTGAATAGTATGGTATGTGAATTATATTTCAAAAAAACTGTTTTTATTTATTTATTTTTTTAATTTTTATTAGTTGGAGGCTAATTACTTTACATCATTACAGTAGTTTTTGTTATACATTGAAATGAATTAGCCATGGATTTACATGTACTCCCCATCCCAGTCCCCCCTCCCACCTCCCTCTCCACCCGATCCCTCTGGGTCTTCCCAGTGCACTAGGCCCGAGCACTTGTCTCATGTACCCAACCTGGGCTGGTTATCCATTTCACCCTAGATAATATACATGTTTCAATGCTGAAAAAACTGTTTTTAAAATGGGCTACCTTCTCATAAACTTCCAGTGACAATATCAGATCATTTAATAAACATGGAATTTTATTAAAATAATTGAGCAACTCACTGGATTTGCCAATGTCCCAGATGCTGTGTAACAAATGAAATAGCATATTAACCTTGGCAAACTCCTGGCCTTTACCTCAAGTGCCCCAAACTGTGCATACAAGCACAAATGAAGTCCCAATTAATTATAAGCTGAATATCATTAATTTCAAAAATATAATGACCAACCCACCATTACATAGTAGTAGCTCATGTTTCATCTTTTCAGCTGTATACTCTAAGCTTTAGATAGTAAAAGCCTTGGGCTTTCCTGGTGGCTCAGTGGTAAAGAATCTATCTGACAACACAGGAGACACGGGTTTGATCCCTGGGTCAGGAAGATACCATGGGGACAACCCACTCCTGTATTCTTGCCTGGGAAATCACATGGACAGAGGAGCCTGATGGGTTACAGTCCACAGGGTCACAAAAAGAGTTGGATACAACTTAGTGACTAAACGACAGTAAATGCCTTAATGTGGGCATCATTCGAATTCTTCTATAATAACGTCACTGGGGAGACGGGTTCCCATAGCTCTCTTACTGGTTCTTTAATAACACTAATTTCCCACCTGGGTTTCTTGTTGCCCTCTGGATCCTTGTAGAGCCTCTGTTTGGAGTTATTGAAGGTGTGAGTGCTGGTCTGTTCTTAATTGGCATGCTCGTCGCTGTTGTTGCCTTATTCATCTGCAGACGGAAAGCCAGGTGAGTACAAAGTTCCCTTTGGTGATGGGGTTCACAATTTTAAAGACGCAACTGAAAATGCTCTTTTGCCTGAAAAGTAAGAAGGGAGAAATCATTTAATTTCTCCAGGGTAAGTCACTTTATCTCTTAAGAAAAACAAAAGTCAAACCCTAAAACCATGACTCACTTTTTTGCATACCATTGCTGAATCTTATCCTTACCAAAGGAATGAAGGGCCATCTGTATCCTCATCTGAATGTGAAATAGCTCCTTTGGCACAGAGAAAAAAAATGTGTATGTGTGTGGTTCAGTCACCTTGTGAAGATAGAGATGTCCATGAATTATGTTTCCAAATGCTTTTCTGAACTATTCTGAAAAGTATGGGTGCCATCTCAGTTTTGTGGTTCCTACACGCCATGGTAAGCTAAGAAGGAAACAAAAAGAACTAAACATGTGTGGCCCCAATGCCATGCCCTCTTTCCTTAGGGAATTTCTTCTCTTTGGCACATTGTCCTCTCTTTTGCAGTCGTGTCTTGCATCTAACGTTTACTGTGTGTGTGTGTGTCTTTTTTTTTTTTTAAAAGGAAAGCTTTATTGAGAGTGTGGGAAGTGATTATGACCTGTAGCCAAAAACAGAAGACACATCTTCAGCTATTGCAAAGATATGTTTCTGAGTGGGGAAAATCTGTTTCTTTATGTTCTTCCTCCCTGCTCCCTCCCTCAAAGGGATGTTGGCTGAGTGTAAAATATACATGTACTGAAAAATCCATATTTGTACAAGCTTGCACACTCTTACCATAAGTGGAGAAATCTGGGCTTCCCTGATGGCTCAGCGGGTTAAGAATCCGCTTGCAAGGCAGGAGACACAGGAGACTTGGGTTCAATCCCTGGATTGGGAAGATCCCCTGGAGAAGGGAATGGTAATCCACTCCAGTAGTCTCGTCTGAAAAATTCCATGGACAGAGGAGCCTGGCAGGCTACAGTCCACAGGGTTGCAAAGAGTTGGACACGACTAAGCAAGCCCAGCCTTACCATAGACAGAGAAATCTGTTTAAATTATTTCATAATCAAAATATCAGTCCTCTCCCTTATGTTTCAGCCACGGTCGAGAAAGGCACTCTGCTCATCTGAGCATTCGTCGGGATCGACCACTGTCTGTCCACTTGAACTTGGGCCAAAAAGGGTGAGCACATTTTCCTTCACGTTATTTATTGAAAGAAGAGTTGATTGTCTTACATGAAATTTGCTAACAAGATCTTTCTACTTTTGGCTTCTCTTCACAGTAACCGGAAAACTTCTTGGTAAGAAAGAACTCATCAATTACTATATTGTCTGCTTTTGAAATATAACTGGGGCTGGGTAAGGCATTTTCCCCTGTTCTTCAGTAATTTTCTTCTCTTTCTGTTATGTTTTCAACCATAGCCCAATAAAACTAAATCAGTTTGAAGGGCACTTCATGAAGCTGCAGGCTGACTCCAACTATCTTCTATCCAAGGAATATGAGGTACAACTCAGATGCAATGATGTTTTAGCATCCCTGGTCCTTAGCAGAATTTCTTTTCAGCCTTCACTGTGGAATCACAGCCCAATTGGGCTCAGGAGTTAGAATGGCACTTAGGGTCTCACCAAGTGTTCTTTTATGCCCGAATCCATTCCCTGCATAATATACCACCTAGTCTCAGAAGCCAGTTTGATCTCCAGAATAACCGACAAAGTGCTACCCAGATCGGATGGAAAGAAAGAATTAACAGACTTCAAATGCAAACTAATGCTGTCAGTTATTTAACCTGGCCTTTTGCTTGCTTGGGAGATAATGTGGTTGGGTGAAAAGTGCCCAGGCTTTGGATTCAGTTCCCAGCTTTGCAACCTGTGTGACCCAGGGCAAGTGAATTATCCTGCCTGAGCCTCATCTGTAAAATGGAGATGAGACTATCTCCTCCGGGGCTGTTGTGGGGATGACAGCCAATGCCCGTGGTCGAATAGGAGACATTCCACAAATGCGGCTAGTGTAACATACTGTTATATTATGTTATCTCAAGAACTGTCCAGTTTGCCATATTCTATTTCACATTATCCACATGCAAACTTATTTTTGACCTAACAGGACTTAAAAGATGTGGGTCGAAACCAATCATGTGACATTGCACTCTTGCCAGAGAACAGAGGGAAAAATCGATACAACAATATATTGCCCTGTAAGTTTTCTGTTGAAATCTGTAATACTGCCTTCCTCTCACCATTTCTTTCCTTTTCTATGATTAAAAATGGGGCTAAAGCAACATGGTATAGCTGGATATGGGTGATCTGAGGCTCGAAATGTCTTTAAAAACAAATGACTTGGACGTTACTGGACTTCTTTCCAGAGGGTAACATCCAGCTGAAATTCTGACTGTGAGAGAAAGACCTCTTATGCTATTGACATTTCACCACATGGTCCTGATGCTTCTCCTTGGAGGGTTAAGAGCTGTAACAGGGTTAACAGTAAGGGTCAACCTTGGTTTACTTAAAATCTCTAGTTAGCAATTATTTCATAAAGATATATGTTACATATAATATTCTTATTATCCTTACCCAATCGGGTGAAGCAATTGAAGGTAGCTTTTCTGAATTGTATTCATTACAACAATGAAAAGGAGCTGGCCACTCCATCAGACGAATATTGTTAGTGTTACAGAGGGAAGCACAGATGGGCTTAGAAGAGCATTTGACTCATTTGCTTGTATGTTTCTGGGCCACTTGTGCAACTCTGTGTGAGCTTCACCTGCAAAATGGAGCTGAGACTGTCTGCCATGTGGGGTTGTGGTGGGGGTCAGAGCTAACACATGTCAAATGCAAAGCATTCTGTAAACAGTGGAAAAATCACCCCATGGCTCACTGATACATCTTTCTCAATAAACTTCCTTCCAGATGATTCCTCTCGAGTGAAGCTGTCCAACGTGGATGATGACCCGTGCTCTGACTATATCAATGCCAGCTACATCCCTGTAAGTGAACCCGGGGCCAGAGCAACTGGGATGAGACTTTGACAGGCAGTTATGCTGGAGACACCTCTCCTCCAACATACTCCCACTGTTTTCAGGTCCGGAAACATGGACTTTTTAGAAGAAAAAAAAAAGGCCATGTCTGATTGCCATAAAATACAGGCTGTCCTAGTCAATCACTGCTAAGGCCCAGCTTTCACAATGGCTATAGTCACATAGGATTATTATGGGCCCAGGAGGCATTTTCAAAGGTCATTTCCTCTCTGCAGCCCTTAGTCAAGATTAGAGCTCCCTAAGGAAGCTGAATCTCCACAGCTAAGGCTGCCTAGCTAGGGAAGCTAATTCAAAGTTATTTGGATTTTTAAAAACCACAGACACAACTCAAAGGTTGTGTCAAACCTCTGGGCTCAGATTCCGGCTAGCAATTCACCAGCTTTCTACAGCACCTCCCGTGGAAAAAGCTTCAGGTCAGGTAGACCCAGTTTGAATCCCATCTCTGCCCCTTGCTGACTCTGGGATCTTGCGCAAGTTTTATCAATCCTTTGGACCTTCATTTCCTTTTCCAAAAAATAATAAGGATAATATTTACCTTAAATAATCCTCCATTTACTCCATAAACACCATATGCGTGGATGCTAAGTCGCTTCACTCATGTCAGACTCTGCGACCCTATGGGCTGTAGCTCATCAGGCTCCTCTGTCCGTGGGATTCTCCAAGCAAGAATACTGGAGTGGGTTGCCGTGCCTTCCTGTGACACCTGCACTGCAGGTGGATTCTTCACCACTGAGCCAGCGGGGAAGCCCTAAACACTATATAATGAAGTGCTAACTGTAAGTTGGACATTGTGCTGTGTACAGAGAGAGGGTCCAATGGAGTCCTGACCCTCAGGGAACTCTCAGCAGAGTTGGGGCATCAGAAAACGACAAGGTGATGCCCTTGACAGGATAGAGCAGTTCTTCACCAACATTAATGCACACCCGCATCATCTGCAGGTCTTGTTAAAATGCAGCTTCTGATTGGGGCTTCTCTGGCGGCCCAGTGGTTAAGACTCTGCATTCCACTGCAGGAAGAGTGGGTTTGATCTCTGGTTGGTGAACTAAGTTCCCACATGTCAGAAGGAAAAAAAAAAATGCAGCTTCTGATTCAGCAGGACCGGGGTGGAACCTGGCATTCTGAATCTCTAACACGCTGCCTGATGATCCCCTGCTGCTGGTCTGAGGATCCCTCTCTGAGTAGCAAGAGGCTAGCGGTTGCCACAGGAGCTTCTGGGAAAACATCCTCCAGCAGAGATGAAGATAAAGGAAAGTTCAGCAGAGCAGGCAACGTGCTGAGACTTGGAGGATAAATAAGGATTCGCCAGACGAGCGGCTGTGTTTGGGTGGGCGGGGTGGGGGTGGGGATAGCAGAGGTGACTGAGCAGAAGCCCGAAGGAATGACAAGAAGAGCAAGAGCTTCAGCTGGGATCTGCAAGTAATACCGTAGTGTTGCTAGAACGCAGGATGTGTGGGCGAAAACATCCTAGCTCATAGAGCTATGGTTACGATTCAGTAAGAGCTGTGAAAATCCTGACCCACAGCTTGTTATGGGTTTCCCTTGTAGCCCAGTTGGTAAAGAATCTGCCTGCAATGCAGGAGACCTGAGTTTGATTCCTGGGTTGGGAAGATCCTCTGGAGAGGGAAATGGCAATCCATTCTAGTATTCTTGCCTGGGGACTCCCGTGGATAGAGGAGCCTGGCAGGCTGTAGTCCATGGGATCACAGAGAGTCAGACACGACTTAACGACTAAACCACCACCAGAGCTTGTGATAGGGTAGATGCTCAATAAACAGTGGGTTCTCTCCCCCTCAGTTTCCCTTGCATGGTATCTCTTACCAGCATCCCAAAGCCAAGTATCCAAAATGAGTAAAACTCTTCTTTGTTAAATAGGGCAAGAGCCTCATCAACGTCAGTTCCTCAGACAATCCACAATGTGTATTCACACACATAACTGAGGGTGGAGTGTTTTCTAAATTATGGCCCAAGTCCTCGGCTGCCTTTAAGAATAAACCCAACCTAATAAAAAAAGTCCTTGGCTCTTCACAATAGGTCAGCATTCCGGCCTTTGTCCTTCCTGCTCCCAAGCCTTGCCACGTGTTAGTATCTCTTTTTCAAATCAGGGACCTGGCAAAGACTTACATCTCACCTAATCTACAGCGCTAAGCCCTTTGTTTAGAGTTATGAAGAGGCCCATTGTTTCTGACTCCCCACATTGTAAATTCATTGCAGGGCAACAACTTCAGGAGAGAATACATCGCAACTCAGGGACCTCTTCCTGGCACCAAGGATGACTTCTGGAAAATGGCGTGGGAACAGAATGTTCACAACATCGTCATGGTGACGCAGTGTGTGGAGAAGGGCCGAGTGAGTACATGGTCTTCCTGTCATACTGACCTTGCTTTCCACCCCTTGGATGGAATTTGACTCCCCGCCCCATAGAAATGAAACCCGGTAGGGACTTTCCTGGCTTCCCAGTGGTTAAGACCACGCCTTCCAATGTAGGAAAATCTCTGGTCGGGAAGCTAAACTCCCGCATACCAAACAGCCAAAAAACCAAAACATATAACAGAAGCAATATTGTAACAAATTCAATAAGGACTTTAAAAATGGTCCTCATCAAAAAAAAAAACAAAAAAAAAATCTTACAAGAAACCCCATGGAAACCAAGTAGGGATCATTCAAGAACACTGTTACTGAGTTAAAACCACTCTGTTATAGAAAGCTCTGTAGTAAACCCAGGTGATACCCTGTTCAGATGCTGGGTCTGAAGTTTCAGTCAAAGATGGTTCCACTGAACAAGTGGGATTATCAGAAGTGTCCAGGACACAGAAGGATTACCTGGCCTCTTGTCAGCACCATCCTCTGTTGTATGGGGAGAAGAGGTATGTTGGCAGAGTCACTGGCTCTACCCCTAATTTCAGGAAGTAAGGAGTAGTGAATTTTAGGCTGTGTCTGCAGACACAAAGTAAAATAGTTATCTGATTAAATGGTTTATATGGTTATGTTGCTGGTTAAAAAGAAAGATTACATGAAGTTCCCAGTGTCTGTGCTCAATAATTATATATGTTCACAATACTCTTTCTCCTGTCTTCACCTGTGAATGTGATCTTAGCTAAATGTTCTGACTTTTCAAAGATCACCTGGCCCATGGCATTGGATCCAGGTTGGAACAACATAAAACCATGGACAAAAAAGGGTCAGGGAGATGGTGACTTCATCTTCCCAGCTAGATCTTTCTTCAGAAAACAAAACAAAACAAAACAAACAAACAAAAAAAAAGCAAAAACCAACAATAAAAGAGCACAAGATATTGTAAGACATGGTTTATGTGCCCATGAAA
Organism: Odocoileus virginianus; assembly: GCF_023699985.2. Classification (NCBI taxonomy): domain Eukaryota; kingdom Metazoa; phylum Chordata; class Mammalia; order Artiodactyla; family Cervidae; genus Odocoileus; species Odocoileus virginianus. The sequence continues at coordinate 39,530,809 of NC_069697.1, forward strand.
TTGAACGGCTGAGGAAATCGACAAAAACTGAAGCCACAGAATATGAACCTGAAAGGGAAATGAATCTAAAGGTGGGGGATTTGCCCCTTGACGGTGTCTCTCCCTCACTGGGAGCAGAAGCCCAGCTTCAGCCCTGCCCATGAGCAGATTGAGGCAAAGATGGTCAAATTGCTTTAGCAGCTGACCCTGGATTCAAACTCAGGAAGGCATTTCCGGGAGGGAAAGTTCAAGTTCATGGTAGAAGCATGTTTCCAGACTCACTTTTTTTTTCTGCCTGTCTTCCTCTAGGTAAAGTGTGACCATTATTGGCCAGCAGATCAAGATTCTCTCTACTATGGGGACCTCATTCTACAGATGCTGTCGGAATCCGTGCTGCCTGAGTGGACCATCCGGGAATTTCGGATATGCAGCGTATGTTTGTTTGTTTGACTTCATTGACTAACAAAGCTGGGAAGATGAAGTGCGTGCTAAAGTCGCTTCAGTCGTGTCCGACTCTTCGACCCCATGGACTGTAGCCTGCCAGGCTCCTCTGTCCATGGGGATTCTCCAGGCAAGAACACTGGAGTGGGTTGCCATGCCCTCCTCCAGGGGATCTTCCTGATCTAGGGATCGAACCCACGTCTCTTCTGTCTCCTGCTTTGGCAGGTGGGTTCTTTACCACTAGCGCCGTGCAGGAAGATGAAGAACGCCTGTGAATCCCATTTCTGCTGGTTTCCTCTCCTGTAGTTTGGCTCCTAGGAATCCCTGCCTGGGCACAGTTGTCAACGTTGAAGGTTCGCCTTGAGCTGTTCCCCTTCTTACCACTCTGCTCTTCCAGGAGGAACAGCTGGACGCACACAGACTCATCCGCCACTTCCACTACACGGTGTGGCCAGACCACGGTGTCCCGGAGACCACCCAGTCCCTGATCCAGTTTGTGAGAACCGTCAGGGACTACATCAACAGGACCCCCGGGGCCGGGCCCACTGTGGTGCACTGCAGGTACCCTTCCCCCCAGAGCCAGCAGGATGGCAGCCGGGTGTCTAGGCCTGGGGAGTGGGGTGGGTGGAGGGTCTGTGTGCCCAACCAGGCTGCTTGGGCCCAGGGGGTGTTCTTAGACCCTCTTCCACCCGCTGCTCCCCAACCTCACTCCTTTGCAGTCTCTTCACCTCCCATTTCTCTCTCTGGCTCTCCATCCTTCTCTTCCTCTTGCTTTTTTTCCTACTTTATCCAGTGCAAAGCCCTCATGTGACTTCCAGGTCCCTCATCATTGGGCCCCATCTCACCCCTCAATCCAAGTTCCCCGAAACGCACCTCCTCTTCTAGTTGGGGAGGAGACTGCTCAAGCTCACCCTTGCCTCCTGCCATTCTTTCTCCTTGGAATGGCCCCCTCTCTGTCCTCCACCTGTATAAACCATAACCAGCCTTTAGGATCACAGCTCTCAACTTCCCACAGAATAGCATTGCCATCTGTGGCAACCCAATTTTGCTCTTAAATTTCTGTTCTCTCTTGACTTCTCTTTGCTTCAGCCTGTACAACCATAAAATCAACCTAACAAGCAGTCTCTCACGCTTTTTCTCCCTGGGGAGCCTAGTGTTTAGCTAATTAATGTTTGCAGAAACACTTGGATAGCCCTAACTGAATGGCACTAATAAACAGCAGGGAATTGCTACAGTAAGAGAAATGTCACATGTACTTGTTTTCTCCCAATCTACCCAGCCCCCTAGGAGCCCTGCTTTTATATGTCATCGGAACCATGATGCTTTTTATAGAAATGTGAGACTTTCAAGAGTTTCCTGCCTTCTGAAAATGGCAGGCATGTTCACCCAATAACACCGAAAACCTGTTTTTCTTTTATCTTATAAATACATGCATCAAAAAACCCCAGGTTATGCCATCACTTTAGGGAGCAATTTGACAATTCCTGGTGAAGCTGAAGGTGTTCATACACTATAACCCAGCAGTTCTGCTTCTAGATATCAACCCTCGAGAAATCCCACACGTGTGCACAATGATGCTCACTGCAATGCAGTTTGTAATAGAGAAAAACTAAAAACAATCTCATTGTCTATCAGTAGGGAACGGTGGCTTATGAACTCTATAAAAGAAATTATGTCTACATGTAACAAATGTAGACAAATCTCAAAAACAATATTGAGTAGAAAAGTTGACATAAGAATACATAAACCTTGTTTAGTACCATTTTAGTAAATTTTGGAAACACATTAAGTGAGTATATTGTGTATAGATTTACATGAATGTAGGAAGAGTATGAAAGCATGCTTGAAAATGATACACAGCAAATCCTTACTCTTGATGGGGTGGAGAGGTGGAGGAAGGAAGGAGGAAAAGATGGAAGTTCGGAACCCTGGGTTTTATTTCTTTGAGAGAGAACGTTGAGAGAAAGAAGTATCCTATATTCTTCTCTGACTTGGAAGGGAAGGGAAAGGAAAGATTGTGCTAGAGTCATTGGATACAGTCCAGAAAGTCCAGTTTAATGAAAAAGGTGTTCTTTCTTCACTCTCTTTTCTAGTGCTGGTGTGGGTAGGACTGGAACCTTTATTGCATTGGATCGAATCCTCCAGCAATTAGACTCCAAAGATTCTGTGGACATTTATGGAGCTGTGCATGACCTAAGACTTCACAGGGTTCACATGGTCCAGACAGAGGTAAGAGTTCAGCTGAAGGACACACATCACCCTGTCTGTCTCCCTCCCCCCACAAATGTTCAGGGCTTTAATCTGATAAAGGGAAAGAACTATGACTCATTAAGAGGAGAAAGAGAATTGAATATTGATGTTTTCTAAGACTCTATTTTAAAAGAAATTTCAGTGACCTTGAGGATGATGTGTATCCTTATCTTTACTGAACTAGTTGTCCATCTTCTTTAGGTCGGTAGGAAGATGAATTTTTTTTTAAATCAGTATATGAACATGGGGGGAAACCAGCTAGTTCATCTTGAAGATCATTTTAAGATAGGCTGGTGGTTGAGTACAAGAACTTCATTAGTAAAAAGGAAGCAGATTCTAATCTCTTCTCTCCTCCAGCCCACCCCAGCTGCACCCCCATCTCTGGAGACACTTAAGAGTCTCCACATTAATTGTGCTCTCTACATTAATTGTGGAGGATAAATGCTTGCATTTATATAGTCCTTTGACATTAACTGTGTAGGATAAATGCTTCCATTTATATAGTCCTTTGACATTTACAAGGTATTTCTAAACAGGTCATCTCATTAGATTTTCTCACACACACACACACACACACACACACACACACAGATAAGAGAGAATTATTTTCCATTTCCAGGATAGAAAGTAAGTTCAGAGGCTAAAGGACTTTGCACAGCTATGAAGTAGCTGAGCTGGGACTTAAACCCTGTTCTAGAGAATCACAAGTCCCAAGTCCTAATTCCCAAGTCCCCTGGCCCACAGCCTCAGAGTCAAATCTGTGTCCCCACACAGACCAAACCTGTCCCTCCCCTGCATCATTGCCTTACCAATTCTCTTCTTACCAATTCCAAGTTCGCTTGCCCTTCTGTTTCCCAAGTAACTGTGCAAAATCTTCTATTTTTTAAAAAAATGCCTGTGCTCAGAAAGGTGAAGACTTCTGTGTGCGACTCTGTGCTCTGGTAGAGTCATGGGACACATGAAAACTGTGCAGGTGGCCATGATCCACGACATGGAGATGTGCCATAGCAAAGGCTCCCCTCGAGCTTTGCTGAGCCCACTGTTCCTCAAACCACTTTGACCCCCAGATCCTCTTCTTGTGCAGAACATATTCATATCCTGCAGACCCTCATATTATGTAACACATTTGGGAGAACACTGTCATCATTGCCTCCTATGGGCAGTGCCCACACCCAGGATCTGCTATCCCCACTGTCTTTTCATTGTAACAATTATTGCACTATATTTTAAATATTTTATTAAGTATTTGTTTTAAAAATACATGAAAGTAGGGAAAATAGTATAATGAATTTCCATACCCAAACCCCAGTTTCTGCAGTCATCCAGTATTTATAGCCGACATATACTGTTCCCCTACCCCATGACTTACTGGACTGTTTTAAAGGAACTCGACTTATCACATCATTTCATTCTTAAATACTATGTATCTTAAAACATACATATTTAATATTATATATTCTACATATTATTAATTATATTATATATTTTATTCCATATATATTTTACAGTTATATATATATTTTAAGGTAAGGACTTGTTCAAAAGTCATGACCACAATACCATTATCATGCCTGACAATTTTAATCATAATCCTTTAATATCATCCAATATCTATTCAGTGTTTAGATATCCGTAATTATCTCAAAAATTGCTTTTTACACTTGGTTTGCATTAGAATACAAAGTCCATACATTGCATTTAGTTGAAGTCTTTTCTAAATTTCTTTTAATCTATAATAACCCTCCCTCTGATTTGTTTCCTGTGTCATTTATTTGTTAAAGAAATCAGTTCATTTGTTCCATAGATTTTCCTACATTCTAAATGTGGCTGACTGCTTTTTCATAATGTATTCTATTTTTCATAATGTAAGGTGATATAATCCTCTATTTTCCATAATTTGTGCCAGCAGTTCATTGGATCTAGAGGCTTAATTAAGTCTCAGTTCCTTTTTGCCACCACATGCTTCAGGAGTGGTACTGAGTACTTCCTGCTGCATCCCATCAGGAGGCACTTCCTGTTTGTGTCTCTTCCCTATACTGATGAAACTGACAGTGACCATCCACCATAACATTTCCAATCAGCCTTTCACTTAATGGTTTGGGCAGCCACTGATGACCACTGTCTAATTCTGTTCTTTCATTGTGTTGTAGAATTACATCACATTATATAATAATTGTTTTCTTTCAACTTTCTGTACAAGACTACAGATTCCTAGAGGGCAGGAACTTGTTCCCTTTGCTCTAGCCTCAATACTCTTTTTAAATCTATTAAATGAACAAATAGCCTACAGTCATGTTGCTAAAAAGTCAAGGCATCAATGTTCCATTACAAATTTGTTTTCATTTTCACAAACTCAAGCCATACTTAATTGTGATTTGGGGAGGAAGAGATCATCACATTATAAATAATCTTAAGAGGTGTTGGGGGTGAGGGGTTAGGCGCCATAGCTATTTTTAGAGGCTTCTTGGGCCATGTATCATTTCTGTACACCTGCCCAGAACTCTGGAGACGCATTTTGGCAAAGAACAGGCAACCCCACCCCACTATAAATATCACTGGCTGACATCCAGGGCAGGGGCAACATAATGTACCAAAGCTCTCTGTCTTCCCCCTTGGACATAACCCCTCTTTCACCTATTCTTTCCCCTTCCTCCTCCTAACCTCTCTGAGGATTCTGTGGTTCTTATTCTAAAGCCTGACTTTTCAGTGTTCAAGTTCCCAGGAGTCTCTACTCAGGGCACTACTCTTGTTTCTCCCCATCTTCATTCTTCATATTTCTTCCATTCCCATGGCTTCAGGAACCACATACCTGCTCAGTTCTCTCAGATCTCATTCTCCTTCCCATGAAGTACCTGCTTCATGGACCGTTCCACCAGGAAGTCTTACAGTCATCACTCCTCCAACTCAAAACCAAATGCATTATTCATTTCTTTAAAAAGCAAACAACAGAAGCACTTCTGCCCTTTCTTTGTTTAGCTTCAGGTGATGGTGTTGCACTCATCTTGACCTTCATTTGTTTGCCCAGGCTGGGGATCTGACTGTTCCCACAGACACATTCGAGCAATTGCTAAGCCCTGTCCATTCTCCCCAGCATCCTTCTCCTTGTTCTAGACTCTCTGCCCTTGCCTGGCCCTTCATCACCTCTCCGAGAGCCTTCGCAGTAGCCTGCTCGTGGGTCTCCGCCCCCAGCTTCTGCCCTCACAGTTCTTTATCACCACTGCCACCCACAAAATGCTCTGTCACGGTCAGCTCCCTGCATAAAAGTTGTGGAAAACTCTTCATTGCTTTGAAATGATTTTCAAGTTCTCCAGAACCTGGCTCCAAGTTACTTCCCCAGTTTCCTGTCATAATGCCACCCACCCCCACTCTTTTAGGGTCTGCCAAAATTAAGGAAGTTTTCACTCTCTGGTCCAGAATCAGTGATTCTTTGGATCATGTTGAATGAAGATTTCAATAAGATAGAAATCTTCTCTTTCCTTTTTTCTCTATCAACGAAATCTGAAACAGTATCCAGATGTTTTCTGTCTTGCTTTAAGGCTCTGCTGAAGGCGGGCTCCTTCTGCAGTCTCAGACACTCAGACCCAGTACTGCTCACTCGGACCTGAACGTGAGGGCAGAGGGGTGCAAGCCACAGCTGAACCCCTGTGGGTGATGATTCCAGCCAAAGAGAAAGGGCATTCTGACATCCCTTGTATTTCTTTTCTGGGTCCACAGAGAGAGTCAGCATCAACTTTATTCTGCTTTATTTGGGAGACAAAGGGGTGGTGGGGCTTCCCAAGTTTTGATCAATATATTAAAGAGCCAAGGCCTCTAAACAAGAGACATTAGATAAGGGATTTGTGAGTGTGACCCTCCTCCTTTTATCCTAACTTGGGGCATGTTTCCTGCCTGATTCTGAGAGAGACACTCAAACGCACTTGTTAAAGAAAAAGAGCTGATAGTCACCATCTGTCAATGTCATCTGCTTCCCGTGAGGAGGAAACGGTGGAATGTTATGGGACGCAGTGCACATTTGGGGGATTCTCCTGGGAGTTTCCCATGACTTATGCACCCTACCTTTTAACTACACTAGACTGCTCACAGTTTCCAGAATATATGTACACTTTTCTGTTATTTATATCATTTAGAATTTCCTATTTCTTTGCTCAACTTCTTAACGAATGTCACCTTTTCTCTCTAGCTCTGTATTTTCCTCCTCCAAAAGTGAACCTGATGGCTTCTTCTCATGTATGAAGCTTTATATACAATTCTGTCTTGTGTTTATCACCTTACTTGTTCACATACCTGCCCCTCTGCTAAACTGTGCACTCAGAGGCCATGAAAGGCTCTAAGTACAATCCTATAAATATTATCTCATACTACAGATATTGGTGAAATTGAATGGAACTAAGGCTTCACCAGCTCGCTAGACAGAGGGGAAAAAATGAGCTTTTATGATGTGAAATTCATACAATAAACTTTGTCTACTTTTCATTAAGAATAAAGTGGGGAGCACATTAATAATCTGAAAGGTTTTAGGAGTAATCATTTTCAAAGGGGTATTCTGTTGGGAAAAGGAGCATTTATATTTAAGACAAGGCAAATTAATGAATATTAATTGGTTTCAAAGCCCAGAGTAGATTATTGTTGAAGAACTTACTAATAACGCATAGCATACGAGAGCTCATTCACAGCCAAACTCCAAGGTCCCAAACTCCTTTAATATCCCAGTAGAACTGAAAATGTGATTTATGCTTTGGATGGAAGAAACGAGGGAAGTGTCAGCCTCTAATTTGGTAGTTTTCAAGGTGAGGAAAATGACTGCCTATACAAACAACCATTTTCAGGAGAGGACCCTTCTCGAGTTTTCAAGATCGTAAGATACTCATAGCAAGTAAGCTGAATTTGTGAGCAGAATTGCAGAGAATAGTTATCAATATTAACACAGACGTCACTTATGATTGGTTTGTTTCTTTGAAATGTTCTAATCTAATGATTATACCAGACCTACATAATGAGTTCCTTTGAGTAGATGACCATGCACCCAGGGACAATGCCTAGTGCCAACACATAAAAATAAATACCTGTCCACTTTTAAAGATCATTGATCTCCCTGTGTGTCTCAAACCTTAAAAATACTCTAAAACTGACTACATGGATCACCTTAAACATAGAGCCTAGGAATGTTTTTTGATATTCATCTAACTGACAGCAACAGAATACAGATCTTTAATGGTCACGAGAAGTTAGCTGTAGAAGAGACCCTTGCCTCCGTGTTTTACAGATGCAGAAACTGAGATCCCTATCTAGGCCTGCTGGTGGGCAGAGAGCCCAGAGTCCTCATCTGGGGAGTGCCGTGTCATGAGGAGAGCCCAAGGCTGGGCACTAACATTACACATTCATTCCCTTATCAGACAGCCTGGTTGGTCGTAAGGAGAGGAGCCCAGTACACACGTTTAGCTGCCTGTGGCTGAGCTTCTATGGTCAGCGAAGGTCTCTATGGTGTCCTTTTGGTCCCCAAAACACTGACTCTTCCATATTTGTTTCCGAGTCAAAGGTTGTTTCTAAACCACAGACAAGATGCACCACGCTCCTGCACCCAAATGGTGATTTAGGGCAGTAACAACTGACCCATATCATTGTGCCCTGGTAAACGGCACAAACAGACATCCATAGGAGACCAATTGCTTTTCCAGCCTAGAAGAGTCTGATTAGGCTTCAGAGCAACACAAAATCTGTCACTTTCTCACACAAACATAATCATTGGGTTGGCCAAAATGTCCGTTTGGGTTTTTTCATAACATTTTATGGAAAACCCAAACAAACATTTTGGCCAACTCAATATGCTTTATGTGCTTTCATACAGGTTGAAATGACAATGTGCTGAATTGCTTCATGACTCTTTTTATGAAAATAATCTGATATATGACCAAATTTCATGGCTTAAAATTTGGCTGAAATCTAATTTTGTCTTGTTCTTTGTAACTCACTTTAAACATTACATTTGGTTAACTTCTTGCTCAAATTCTCATGCAAGGAAACTTGTCAAAGCAGATTAGAAATTTGAACTATAAGAATTCTTATCTCTTTAAACAGAACCATTATCCACAGACTGTGAATAAAAGTATTTCAAAATGTCACTCTATTTGTAAAGAATTTAAGCATTTCCAACATCTAAAATTTTAAGAAAAACTCCACAAAGGAGAAATGCAACTTCTCCAAAGGGACAGCAAAAAAAAAATTAGTTCCCAGATAGCTGATAAGTGGGGCTATTCTCACTGTGTAAGCCTTCTTAATGAAGTTCAAAGAGGGAAGTGAAAAAGCTGGCTTAAAATTCAACATTCAAAAAACAAAGATCATGGCATCCAGTTCCATCACTTCATGGCAAATAGATAGGGAAAAAGTGGAAGCAGTGACAGATTTCATTTTCTTGGGCTCCAAAATCACTGCGAATGGTACTGCAGCCACGAAATTAAGACACTTGTTCCTTGAAAGAAAAGCTATGACAAACCTAGATAGTGTATTAAGAAACAGAGACATTATTTTGCTGACAAAAGTCCATATAGTCAAAGCTATGGTTTTTCCAGTAGTCATGTATGGATGTGAGAGCTGGACCATAATGAAGGCTGAGCACTGAAGAAACGATGTTTTCAAATTGTGGTGCTGGAGAAGACTTTTGAGAGTCCCTTGGACAGCAAGGAGATCAAACCAGTCAATCCTAAAGGAAATCAACCCTGAATATTTATTGGAATGACTGATGCTGAACATGAAGCTCCAAAACTTTGGTCACCTGATGCTAAGACCTGACTCATTGGAAAAGATCCTGATGCTGGGAAAGACTTAGAGCAGGAGGAGAAGGGGGCAGCAGAAGATGAGATGGTTGGATGGCATCACTGACTCAATGGACATGAGTTTGAGATGGTGAAGGACAGGGAAGCCTGGCGTGCTACAGTTCAGAAGGTGACAAAGAGCTGGACATGACTTAGCGCCTGAGCAACCACAAAGCCTCTATGGTTTTCTGCAGTAAGCCAACATCTTTGAGATTCTTTAATGAGTCAGACTCAGATACTGAGAACCAAGATATGCACATCTATTGTACAACCTCTTTTTTCTCACCATACCACCCCCACCTAAAAAGAATGAAACAACACACTATGCAGTGACATTATTTTCACATTCAATAATGCAATGATTTTAGGTTTCATCTAAGAAAATTGATGTAATGAAAAAAGCATGAAGTTTGGGCTCACATACTCGGATTAAATCCTAGGATCTCATTTCTTAGCTGTGTGACCTTGGAGAAGTTAATTATCTTCTCTTAGTTTCTATTCATATGGATGATTATATCTACTATATGAGGTTGTCAAAATAATTAAATGAGATAATTCATATAAAATGCATAGCACAGTGTTTGGCATTCATTTTGTATAAATAATAACTATCTGTGGAGGACCTACTATTGTCAGACATAGTTGTTGGCCCTCATAGAACATATTCTAAATATGCATGTACCTAAAAAAGATGAAAAAGCACTGCCTTTCTGCCCTTTTTCATCATTCTCTTCTCTGTGGTAATAGAAAGTAGTCACCTTTCTACATACTAAAAGCCACTAGTGAAGTGTTATCATGAAATTTGCTAACCATTATAGAATCCCATTACTGAGGTTTGGTGAGAGTCCCTTGTCTTTCTTTTTTATAAGTATCTTGTCTTTTAAAAATTTTTTTTAAAAACAATTTTATTGGAGTACAGTTGATTTACAACTGTTGTATTAATTTCAGGTGTACAATAAGCAAATCAGTTATATGTACACACGTATCCACTCTTTCTTAGATTCCTTCTCATATAGGCCACTACAGAGTATTGGGAAGAGTTCCCTGTGCTTAATACAGTAGGTCCTTGTCAGTTATCTACTTTATATATAATCGTGTCCCTCAACTTTCTTATGCTTTCCTCTGAGAATGTGCCTTCCTCTGACATGTCTTCTGCTTTTTCATAGTGTCAATATGTGTACCTACATCAGTGTGTAAGAGATGTTCTCAGAGCAAGGAAGCTACGGAGTGAACAAGAAAACCCTTTGTTTCCAATCTACGAGAATGTGAATCCAGAGTATCACAGAGGTAGGAGCTTACTGCACTTCTTTATAAGTTTATTTAGCAAAATACAGTCTATCTGGAAGCCATTAAAAACCTCAAGCTTTCCCAACACGCATTGATCATCTCTTCTTCTCCCCAAAGGTTTGAAGGAAAGGCCCTCAAAAAGTGGCAACAAGGAGGAGAGGCTGAGTGGGGAGGGAACCCCCATAGTGGAGCACAGGTTTCATGTGATATCTCCTCCTAGGCTTGGGGTGCCCTCTGTTCAGGACTTGGCTTAATATTTCTAAGGAATAAGGCTTACTACTAAAGAGGATGCTTTGAAATAGCAACTGGGAATTCAAAGTGTAAAATCCCATTGGAGAAGAACTTGGCCATATGTATGAAGGTCCTTAATATGTTCTTGCCACCTAGTATTTCTACTACCACCCTAAGAACTGAAAAAGCTTTATGTGTGAAGCTTTTCATAGTTAAAGGTCTGAGTGAAAAAACATAAATGTTCAACAGTGGAGGGCTAAGCATACCATGGTGCATTCACTGAGTAGAACCGAATGCAGTCATTAAGAATGATATTTTTAAGGATATTATAATAATATAGATTTTCTCATAAATAAGTAAGAAAAGCAGAATGTTAAACAAACAAAAACAGCACATAACGGCAAAAAAAAAAAAAAAAAAAAGACTGGAGAGAAATTTGCATGCTCAGTCACTCAGTTGTGTCCGACTCTTTGTGACCTTGTGGACTGCAGCCCACCAGGCTCCTCTGTCCATGGGATTTTTCAGGCAGGAATACTGGAGTGGGTTGCCATTTTCTCCTCAAGGAGATTTCCTGATGCAGGGATCAAACTGGTGTCTCCTGTGTCTCCTGCATTGGTAGGCAGATTGTTTACCACTGAGCCACCCAGGAAGCCAGAGAGAAATAAAGAAATATATCACAGTAATAAATCAGATTTCTCTGAGCAGTAAAATAACGTATCATTTTTCTTCCATTTTATGTTTTTTATAAATTTTATAGAACAAGCATGTAACATGTAATTTTTAAATGAAAAATTCAGCAGAAGAAAATGTATAAACTTTGTAAGGCACTGCTTTGATCAGACAATAATTAATTGACATGTGAAGGGTCTGCTTTTTCCTACTCAGGACCATCATTAAAATCTATTTTATCACACTGGCTAATTGCAAATTTGAAGTTACATTGTAGTTTATTTCCAGCTAACAAATTACCTCAACACTTATCAGCTGACCTCTACATTTAGTATGTCATAGTTTCTGTAGATCAGGAATTTGGAAGGGGCTTAGCTGAGTGGTCTGGTCCTGGATCTCTCGTAAGTCAAGATACTGGCCAGGACTACAGTCATCTGAAGGCTTGACTGGGGCTGGAGTGTTCACTTCAAGACTGTTCATTCACGTGGTTGTTAGCGTAAGTTTCAGCTTCTTGCCACATGTCCACCCATAGATGTTTTTTTTTCTCTTGGACAAACATTATCTCAGAGCTCTTTTATCTCCATTTCAAAATGCTCTTCAGTTTTATTTAGTTCTCTGCACCCTCTTGTAGCCACCCACCTAGCCAGTATATTAAATAGTTAGTAATCTCTAAAGCACACATACATGAGAGGGCTGCTATTTAAAGGAGTTCTTTGTAAATCAGATAATCCTTTTGTTTTATAAATAATTACCCCCTAATTTATCAGGAGAGTAAATTAATAGGTTTTGCATGTGAGATTCTTTAAGAGGCCCAAGATGGAGGAAGCTCTGGAGGATCTTGGAGTTTCCTTGTCTTGTTTTGGCTTGTTTAAAGGTCTTTTTTTAGTGTGATCTTGGGTGTGCTTAAAAGAAGCTGATTATGGTATGGTTAGCTTCAGGCATCTGAAAGTTAGGATTCAGGTCCTAGCTCTGGATCTAGCTAGCATTCACAGGCCGTATAACCCTGAGGGAATTTCTGTACCACTCTGGGCCTGTGGGCTCATCTGGAAAACCAGAGGGTTAGACTGGAATCACTAGTCTTTTCCAGTTCTAGTAATCTACAATCCTGAATGCAGTGACCTGGTCCCCACAGGGATGGTCTCGCCCTAAACCATATTGAGTTTCCATCATTTCTGCTGGTCTTTGCATTCGTCATTTTCATAAATAGAACAAACAACTATGACACACCCCGCTACAGCCTCTAATTCCAGTGTCTTTCCTTTCAGATTCGGGCTATTCAAGGCATTGAGAATGTACCCGAAGATCTCCTGGATCAGAACTATTCACTGTGTGATTTTATTTAAAAAAAAAAAAAAAAAACTTGCTTCATGCCTTACAGAGGTGCCAGCTATTTCTGTTGATATTATGTATAATTTATTAATCTGGAGAATTTTAAAGATTTTATGTAATTTAAAGGTAACAGATATTATTGTACATAGTTGTAATTTGTAGTTTCTTCTGTAAATATGTATTTTTCATAATGTTTAATATTAAGCTTTATATAATACTATTTTTCCACACCAAAGTGTTCATGGCTTGTTCTACCTAAACTAATTCAACCTGTATAACAGGACAAGTGGTAAGAAGTGCATGGAGGTGGTTGCAGGGGTGATCCCCTAGGCCAGGGTTTTTACCAGTTTTGACACCCACTGGGCAGAATACAGGGCAGGGCTGGAGACAGCAGAGAGCACAACTGGCTTTGAGGGCATTGCTGGGACCCAAAGATGATCCAAAAGCAATTCATGTATGTAACAACGTAATAATATAACAATCAAAAGAAAGGATTGAAGAGATGAGATTAAGCACCAAAGCTGAAGTAGGTGTTTGTGCATCCCGTGGTTAGTGTCTCCCCTTTGTCCGGCCATAGCTCCAAGCCAGCGTGGTCAGCTCAGGGGCCACGTAACCTGCAAGGCAAGTCCAGGCTGCCGGGCTGAGGGTTCTGAGAGGGAATGACCAAAACAGAAGTGATGAATTCCTCTTATCCAGAAGCGTGCCACCTGCTCCCCTGACTGGAAACAGTCAACATGCTAAGCGCCACCGCAGCCGCGGGAGACTGTTCCACTGCATCCACCGTGTGCCGTGTGTGAGCATGCGTCCCGCACTGGGATGTGTGTTTTGGCCAGTGGACACACACTCATCTTTGTCTCATTGCTAGGAGGCTGCACTCCTGGAAAAGTCAAAATCGCACTGGTCATACTTGGATTTCCCACTAAAAGAAGATTGTGGTGACATATTATGCTACTGATCAAAGGGCCTAATATTAATACCTCTAGAGAAATATCCACAAACATCACATATCACTAATTTAAAAAATACTGAAACAAAAGTTCAGTGGTGCCTAGTATAAAATTTTCCAGACAGCTTTTTTTAGTAAATCATTGAGGTCAAAATATCAAATAGTCACTTTCAGTTGCATTTAATATGAAAGGCACTCATATCTGCCAAGTTGACCGATTTTGACTATCACAAATTTCAGTGAGTCAAAAAGTGAGCACTGCCCTCTCCAAGGTCCAGTTCCAAGGGTCTTCCTAGAGAAAATTTGAAACACACCTGTATGGTATCATCATGGACTCCTGAGAGATGAGTCGGGAATGTTTGCCTTTCTCTCACTACAGATTCCTCTGTAATAAATTTAAGATTTAGAGAGCCAGGTTGTTGGTCTCATAGCTTCATTTGCAGAAAGAGTACATTTCTTTTCAAAATGTATACTTTTTGCTACAAACTGTAGAACCCCATAAGTACTATAATGGGTGTAATTGCCATAGTAAGTGGAAAAATCATTAAATATACCTAATATAGTTGTAGTAAATTAAGGCTACACCCAAACTGGAAAGTTTTCCAGGGCTTCTTGAAGTTTGTGGGAACAGGAAAAACCTTTATAAGAATGAATGGGAAGAGGATTCCAAATCTTCACAGTGTTATCACGCTCAATGCCTTGTGAAATGACAGTGTTAGGGTCTGATCCTGTTTCAGGAAACCAGATGGCTCTTCTTGAAATGAAAAGGAACAATATACATGTAAGTGTGGCAGAGGTACCACTGGGGAGAAAATAAAGATCAGAGATGTATGAGATGATATGTCTATTAGGAACAACTTTCCCTGTATCAATAAGAAAAAGCAATAAATTTTAAAAAACCAGAATTTTAAGCCGACGTCACTGGGTATGAAGCACATTCATACATGGAAAGAAATTCATTTTCAGCTTCTCATTCATTTAGAAAAGTTTAAGTGCCTGCAACTTGCTAGGCACTGTCCTAGAAACCACACATTTCTATTCAATAAAGAGAATACATCACAGTGATAATGGTGGGATTGTTGTTACTATTTTCAATTAAACCTGAAAGAGGGCCTCAGCAAGGCAGCAACATCACCCAGCAGCGTCACAGTGGCAGCCTTCCTTGGGCCACAAATTGGCTGATGCTGCTTCTCTAGCAAATCTCTGAATGAAAAAGAGAAAGAAAGCAATTAATTGCACAAATCAAGAATTAAAACCATAACAAACCTACACGGCTGTCACAGTACATACCCTGGCATATCTGGGGTGGAATCAGAGTTATGGAAATGGACATGACAAGGGAAAACTGTATGTTCTTTTAGTCTAATGCAGGACAAATTTATTTCTACCCTCCACCTGTCTAATTTTAAATCTCCTTAGCAACAAATATTTCACTGTCTTCCCTCCCACCACCATCAAAGACTAAATACATAATCTAGTTGATCTATTTATTAAATTTAAGAGGAGGAAAAACAGGTTTCCTTGACATTCAGCTCAATTAATTTAATCCCATCATGTGTTATGTCTTGGTAAACACTCCACTTCCTGTCGCACTGGGCATCCTGGCTGCGCACCTGTGCAGTACACTTTAATCATCAAGCCTTCAAAGTGCTTTTGAGCTATCAAATCTTGGAAGGTTCCTGTCTTGCATCTTAATAATTATTTATCCAAGTCTTTTATAATTAACTCCTTTAATCTCTACTCATTAAATCAATTTCATACTATTCTGTCTTCTCTGGATAGCAGCCAATTTTTCAGCTCTTGAGTCAGATTTTTCTAAGGCTCCTCTCCCTGTCTGGGTCTGCACTTGTCCTAAGAAATTCAGCAGCACTTAATGCTTCCGAGCCCCTCTTTTTCACTACACTTCCCCTTCTCCTTTTTGAATATGTTTGCTTTCCCAGTAGAAGGTGATTTTATTTTCTGTTCATCTTATCTCTTCATATCTCCTCATACCCATTGGTATGTCATAGTCTTTTCTGGCTCCACATTTTAGAAGAGATGATAATGATTCATTTTTGAACACTAAAATGGCCACAGCACACAATATACTCGGGACAGTTTTATTTGGTAGAGTCTTTAATTAATTTTATTATCTCTCGGAAGAAAGCCCAAAATGATATTTGAAAATAATATGAAAGCACTAAGCAGATGTCCAGCAATACAAAAATAGACTTCACATCTTAGAGTTCACACTCTGATTCTTCTAATGTCTCAGGATCCAGGTTCTTGTATTTAAACACTCACCTTACCTCTTGAAAGAAAATTGTTGACTATGCACTAAATTCTCATTCACTTAGGCTTCTGGGTCTCTATGGTTGGAATCCTAAAGTCATACACCTGCCAGATCTGAGTAACAGCAAGTAGCAGAATCTAAGCACCAACTCTGGGGTACTCTAGAGTTTTAGTTCACACACATGAGGCAGACCAAATCTGACCTGATTGGGGGAAAAAAAAAAAAAGGTAATAAGCTGCTTGTTTGATGTAGCAGCTCAAGGACTTTCCACGTTCCATTTCATTGAGGAGATGGAAGTAATTGATGACTCACAACAGAGTGGCAAAAAGGAATGGCTGATCCTCCTGGAAGTGGCTGTGAGCAAGGCTTCAGTGGTACCTCATTCCAGAAGAGACAGAGTGGAAAAGGCTGTTATCAGCCCAAATGTTCTGTTAAGGTTCAGAGTATTTTTAACCTGAGATTTCAAATCATATCAAGTATTCAAAGCTTGTTTCACTCAAGGGAAAATCTATAAACCATGACTGCAGAAAATGAGTGAAATAATACAAAAAAGGAAAAATATTTGAAAAGAGGGGATCTAAGCAGACATCATCAGAAAGAAGAAACAGCATTCCTTCTGTGTCCAGACTGTTTCTTGGGGGTGTCATATGTTTCTGTTAAGACACATTATCCTTTGAATGGTTCACTTTGACTATGTTGGCCAGATGATGTAGCTGACTAAGCAATTGAATTGATTCATTTAGTTTTGTGAATTGACCAGGTGTTTGACGAAACTGAGTTTAGAATTCTGAACACACTACCTTAGATTCTTTTAGTGGATGGTGCCTTTGAAAATGTTTGGCCATTTTAGTTAAAATGCAGGGTAACATTTAATGCAGCCATGATAATAGCAAAAATCTGTTCTGTTCTAAAAATGTTTCTAGCAATGGAAATATTTTTGACTAAAAGACTACTCTTGACTTGTAGGGAGGCTCCCTAGGAATAAATATATGCCACAAAAATAAGGCATTTTAATTTTTTTAAAGATTGTCTATATAGATGCATTCATGACATAAGAAAATGGTTGGTGAATGCTCCTAAAATAAAGGCTTATGTAATGGAAATAAAAAGCTCTATTAACAGACCTACCAAAAATGATTTTTGTAACCTATATGCCAATGTACATGATCTTATGTAAGATATCAAAATAAGCTGTTGAAAATGGTGAACAACGTCCGACAAAAGTAGTATGTTTCTTCTAGAAGATTCACAAGAAAGGTTAGTTATGGCTGTTTTCTGCAGTAAGTAATTTCTTTTAAGAAAAGCTATCTTCATCCTAAGAGTAAGCTTTCTGTTATGTTGGAGATGTTGTGTTTTGATAACATCTTGTGAGTGAGCAAGTAAGCCTCCCCACAGAAAGGAGCATATGCAGTTGTGGCTTTCGGAGTGTGTCATAGTTTGGGTGGCTTTCCCCTGCAAGCTGAAGTGAGAGTATACAGTGGCCTTCATGAAATCTCCTAATTTCGACCACGCTAACAACTAGGTGCACCAAAGTTCTTACCTGAAGAGTCCTTAATCTCTAGTTTCCTAGGTAGGACCCATCAGGCTTATAAATTCTGCAAGGATAAGAACCAAGTCTTTGATCTCTTTTATACTCCCACCAGTAGAAATTAGTACACAACTCATAGACATTCAACATATACCTTTTGAGTGGAAAGTGCTCCTGGCCCAATACTTTGGGTATTAGGTAATCAGTATCTAATAATGCTAGATATGCTCCATGTGTTCATGGAGGCTCATCTGGCTGTCCCTTGATTTGTGTGACGCTTAAATAAATAAGGCAAATACATCTAGCAACTGAATGTGTTATGTTCTTTAATAGAGCTCTTTTTATGTTTTTTATATTATGTATTCTTTCTCTGCAAATCTGGTCATTTAAAATGGCAGTCGATGGTTCTGTTTTTTTCTTATGATAGTACCTCTCCACACATTTGTATTTTCTAACCAACTCTATTTAAAGAAAGCACGTCCATAGTCTTTGTATTTAATTTATGTATTTGCTTAATGTTTTTTCATACTGTAACTGTGGTCAAAAACAATCTATATAGTGTCATACACACCTTCTCACTAGTGAATAAAACAGCTATTTGTTGAAGCAAAGTGTTCTGTCTTCTATTTGCCTGTATCTCATTTATCAATTTCTGTCATCTGACTGCTCGGGAGAAAGGTTAGAAGTGACTGCTTCTAAATGAGAAAAATCTTGCAAACCATTATCATGAAGCACTTGGTTGTTTTAACCTTTGCTCCTGTGAATGCCTAGTTGGTCACCTAGGGTATCACGAACATATAATAGACTCTCTGGTTGACTGTCTCCAGCTAAATTCTTGGTTTCAGTTCTCTAATTCGTTGGTAGCCAAAATGTCATCTATCACCAACAGTGTCTGTGTATTCTCAGAGGCACTGCCCCAGCTGGATCCCTGAGCCCTTCAGAGGCACTTCACACATAAGCGGGTGGTGTGACATTTGGTTAAGAGCTGCTGTGTCTATTTCCAGAATCATTATTTTGCCTTTTCTTTTTCATTTCAGTTGAAAAAACTCACTGTCCTTCACAACTCCAGTGTTTCATTTTTCTACAACTTACTTACAGAAATCTTCATTTTTTTAAAAAAAAAAGTACCATAACAGATTTACATGTAAAACCATTAAATCAAAGCCATCCTTTGTTTTGAAACAATTTCTGGATTCAAATTGAGTTAGCAAAATAATTTGACTTCTGAAGCTTGACCTTGTTTTGCCCAAAGTAGCTGTTTGTCTGATGGAATTTACTCCTAAAGGAAAAGGGAATATGACAATATGAAATAACCACTTAGTGATTCTACTGGAGTATCCTCCACAATCATGAAGTGTTAGAACTGAAAGGGCCACTTTAGGATGGACAATGATGGAAACCAAGACCAAGATTAAGATGATAGAGCAAAATAGGACAATGCTAGAACCAAACCCTATCTTCCTATCACTTGTGGGGGTGGACCTGCCTACATATAAATATAGAAGAAATGAAGAAGAATGATTCTCAGATCTGGGGCATGTAATTGCCATCTTGCACACAGAGACAGAAAGAACCCTGAGTGGAACTTTCAACATTTTATGTGATTATTCCTTTAATTTTGTATGTTTGGAGACAGTCATTTGCCAAACAAATCTCAGACTATATTTTAGAGTCATACCTTAGCAAAATTCACCACCATCTTAGAGCTGAAGTACTATAGAACAGAAAAGGAGAAAACATGATTATTTTAAAAAACATAATACTATTATAAAACATTTTTTATTAAAACTGATTAAATCAAACCACGTAAAATCCAAAAAATTTCTACCACTAGATTTGGAAAGAATTGGAAAAGCTTTTGATGTTGCCAGTAAAAGGAGCATTCATAATACAAGGATAAAAATTAACTGGTAAAATTCAAGCTTGAGTAATAGAGAAAACCATGCAGGGATGGTTCTGTGTAGGAGTTAACACTTGCCAAAGTCCAGTCTTAACTAAAATATCTCCCCAACCCAACATCTCCCGAAGAATATTGTACCATTATTTTAGAGAACTGTTGATCTAAATAAGGCTTGCCCTTTTTATCCTGGGGTTTATAGTAATGATACAAGAACCTTTGTGTAGAGTAGCTTAATATTAAATTACTTTGCTCTTGGAGCTCTTGACCCCAGGAAGAAACTTGGCATCTATTTCAGTCTTTAAGAAAGAACTAACAATGAAATATGTTTCCTGTCTCTGTGACCCTGCTGCAAGCTTGTTGGTGGCCAAGAAGTTTCTGTGTCTTAGGATTTGCCGAGGAGCTAAGGTAAATAAAAAAAACAACAAAATAAAACAAAAAGCTGACAAGACAACTATAGAAACAAAGCCGTTAAAAGAGGAAAAGTTCAGAAGCTTGGGAACATTCCTAAATCTAACCTCCATCAGAAAATACCATTTGTAAGAGTCATAAATTAAAGATTCAAGCCAGATTTCATTCCTAAAGAACTTTCCAATGACCCCTGATCCAGTCTTCACCCAAGTAGGTACTCCTCCATTCATGACAGATGACAGGGCAGGACGCGGGGGCGGGAGCAAGGGGTCAACAACCGTCTACCTGCAAAGAACACCACATCAGCAGTAAACAAAGATGAACCAGGAGAGAAGAGAAGTGACATGAATGATCCTACGCTGGTGGAAAACTGGGAGGAAGAAGGCAAAAGTAAAGTGAAAGATGAGAGCTATGAAGGTGCCATTGGGAGTCTTAGACCCCTTGCAGTAATAGGATTTTCTCATTTAAGAGGAAGACATTCTAAGTTCTGTTTAAAGTGCTACAGATGGGGCCTTCATTTTTTTCACTTTTTTGTGTTTTTCTGCTGTGCTGGGTCTTGGTTGTGGTGTGCTCGGCTTAGTTGCTCCAGGGCATGGGGGATCTTAGTTCCCTGTTGTTCAGTGGCTCAGTTGCGTCCAATTCTTTGTGGTCCCATTGACTGCAGCACCCCAGGTTTCCCTACCCTTCACCACCTCCCAGAGTTTGCTCAAACTCATGTCCATTGAGTCGGTGATGCCATCCAACCATCTCATCCTCTGTCGTCCCCTTCTCCTCCTGCCTTCAGTCTTTTCCAGCATCAGAGTCTTTTCCAATGAGTCGGACCAGGGATGGAACCCACATTCCCTGAGTTAGAAGGTGAATTTTTAGTCACTGGACCATCAGGGAAGTCCCAGGGCTGCATGTTTAATCTTTAGGATGTCACTTAAAAGTTTGACTCCAGGCTATTATCTTAGTGAGTGCCTCGCCCATGGTATACTATCAATCAATGATTGTTTCCACTTTGTAGATTAGAAAGCAGAGACACAGAGAAGACCAAGATACTGCCCGAAATTTAGCAAAATAGGAACAATAACTAATGCATATGATGCCCTAATTATAGTGTCATCTAATTTAACTCTTCACACAGTCTAGTTCTCACACTAACATTGGAGGTAAGGAAACTGAAATTTAAAGAGAGAGTAATTTGCCCAAGGCCACACACTACCAGCTACTTAGTTTCCAATCTGAATCTTCCTGACTTCAAAATGTGGCCACTTAACCTCTGTGCCCTGATGGGTCAGTGGTAAAAAATTCATCTGCCAAGCAGGAGACTGGGGTTCCATACCTGGGTCAGGAGTTCCCCCTGAAGAAGGAAACAGCAGCCCACTGCAATATTCTTGCCTGGGAAATTCCATGGACAGGGGAGACTGGTGGCTACAGTCCATGGGGTCAAAAAGAGTAAGACATGACTTGGTGACTAAACAACAAACCTCTCTGCCAGAGTATTCCAAAGTTTGGTTCCCAGACCAGCAGCACTGATATCAGCTGGCTACAAATGCAAATGCTCAGACTCACACCCGGTAATCCTACTGAATTTGAAACTCTGGGAGTGAAGCCCAGCAATGTGTGTATAACAAGCCCCCCAGGTGATTGGACACGTGCTGTTCTGTGTGGAGCCTCTTTGCTTTGCAGCTTCTTGTTAATCAAATCTAATTCTTTGAGGCAACATTTTGTCAAACCCTATATGACAAAGAAGAATAATAATGTGTAATGTTTTTGACCCCTAGCACATAAAAAGTTCTTAATAAATGTTAGCAACTATTACTATTGTGTCCCAGGTAGCACACTCTACAGCCTTACCTGTGTTATCTCATTTAATTCTTGAAAAACTAAATAAGGCAGGGACTACAATTATTAAAAAGCAGAGACATTACTTTGCTAACAAAGGTCTGTCTAGTCAAGGCTATGGTTTTTCCAGTGGTCATGTATGGATGTAAGAGTTGGACTGTGAAGAAAGCTGAGCACAGAAGAATCGATGCTTTTGAACGGTGGTGTTGGAGAAGACTCTTGAGAGTCCCTTGGGCTGCAAGGAGATCCAACCAGTCCATCCTAAAGGAGATCAGTCCTGGGTGTTCATTGGAAGGACTGATGCTGAAGCTGAAACTCCAATACTTTGGCCACCTCAGGTGAAGAGTTGACTCACTGGGAAAGACCCAGATGCTGGGAGGGATTGGGGGCAGGAGGAGAAGGGGTGACAGAAGATGAGACGGCTGGATGGCATCACCGACTTGATGGACATGAGTTTGAGTAAACTCTGGGAGTTGGTGATGGACAGGGTTGCAAAGAGTCGAACACGACTGGCTTCATATCTCATCACCCCAGCAAATGCTGGAGTTCTCTGTGTTGTCCCTATGCCTCCATCTGACACTCCAATCCCCCTTCTACACTGCCATCTGAGTGACTGATCTAAAATATGAAACTGACCATGTGATGTGATATGAAAGTCGTATAGTCATGTCCGACTCTTTGTGACCCCATGGTCTAGTCCATGGAATTCTCCAGGCCACAATACTGGAGTGGGTAGTCGTTCCCTTCTCCAGGGGATCTTCCCAACCCAGGGATCAAACTCAGGTATCCCGTATTGCAGGCAGATTCTTTATCAGTTGAGCCATTGGGGAAGCCTGAAACTGACCATGGTCCTCCTGAAATTGACCAGTGACTCCCAATTATCCACAAGATGCAGTCCAGGCTTCTTGGGGGCCATAGAAAGTCTTTGATGACTTGCCCCTGGCTTCTTCCCCAGCTGCAGCTGTAGTCCCTCTTCTCCCTGCAATTTACATGTCATCATTCAAATCCTTGTGGTTTCTAGGGTGCATGCTGCTGTTCTACACATTTTTGCTCTGATACATTCCTTTTTATCCTCCCTGAAATAGTTCTTACCTCTTCTCTGAAACCCAGGACCCAGCATAGTGGGCAGGAAGGTCATTAGCTCAGGCCTCACCCTCACAAAGGGTAGCAAACATAGCCCTTTGATTTATCTATGTGCCTGTGTGTGTGTGTACGTGTGTGTATAAGTTGCTTCAGTCATATCTGACTTTTTGCTACCCTATGGACTGTAGCTCACCAAGCTCCTCTGTCCATGGGATTCTCCAGGCAGGAATACTAGAGTGGGTTGCCATGCCCTCCTCCCGGGAATCTTCCTAACCCAGGGATCAAGCTTGCATCTCTTATGTCTCCTTCGTGGCAGGCGGATTCTTTACCTCTGGGCCACTGGGGAAGTCTGACTTATCTACACGTAAAGTTAAATGTAGTCACAGAGATGCAGACAGGAATGAGAGATGAAGACAAGCTTCAGATAACTTTCAACTCAGGCCTGTTACTAGGTCAATCTGCCTAGGGTATTTTATAAAGAAATATTTTTAAAGAAGTCCTTTCATTATTTTGTGATTTAAGCAATTTCTATAACCCTCTTTAGACATTTTTTAAAACTTAAATTTTTTTTTTTTACTATACCAGAAGTCTCAAAAACTGGCAGTGACCTTCTCTTGACCCCAAGATGACCGTTGACCAGTTCCCAAACTTGTCTCCTGAGACTCAGCTCCAACTCAGGGTTACTTCTGTACCCACAGAAACATTTTCCATTTTTCATGCACAGTGGCATATTATGCTGAAATAATTTGTTCTGTCTTCCCCCTGAGACTTCATAGTTTCCAGAACAGGTTCTCCAAGGCACCAAATAAATGAATATGAGATTGACTTCAGATATTATTCTAATGGTAATAATAATAATGCAATATGGCTCAACAAGTAAAGAATCTACCTACAATGCAGGAGATGCAAGTTCATTCCCTGGGTCGGGAAGGTGCCTTGAAGAGGAAATGGCAACCCACTCCAGTATTCTTGCCTGGAAAATCCCATGGACAGAAGAGTCTGGTGGGCTACAACCCATGGTGTCGCAAATAGTTGAAGATGACTAAGCATGAGCATAGAATAATTACATGATAGAAAGAGATGCATTTCAACTAAGTGCTGGGCATCAGTTATTGCTTCCTCACACATTTTCACTGAGTCAGTCTTCCCCAAAAACCCTGTGAGATGAGAAATCGAGCCTTAATAACACAGCCAATTAGCAGCACAACCAGGCTTCAGGCCCTGACAATCCGGCTTCAAAGCTAGTGGCTACCACTCTACCAGCAGTTCTCAAACTTTGGCGTGCTGGCTCAGTGGTAAAGAATCCACCTGTCAAGCAAGAGACATGGGTTCGATCCCTGGGTCAGGAAGATCCCCTGGAGAAGGAAATGGCAACCCACTCCAGTCTTCTTGGCTGGGAAATCCCATGGACCCTGGAACCTGACGAGATACAGTCCATGGTGTCGCAAAAGAATCGGAAATGACTTAGCAACTAAACCACCACCAGAATCACCTGGAGAAATATTAATAAAGCACAATTTAAGTGGGCCCCATTAATAGAGCTTCTAAATCAAAGCGTTCATATTATGCTCTGGTGTTATGAAAAATAGTGAAGTAAAAATTTGAAAGCTATTTCATATAATTCTCTGAGGATGGTTTCATCTCATTAAGTAGATAATGATATTTCAGAAAATAAGTTTGTAGCTCTTTAACAGAATTCAACTTTAAAGAGGACTTTGTGAAGATTGAGTGTTCATTTGCAGTTATTGGTCTTTTCTCTGGAAGAGCAGAGAATTTTGAGACCAACTGGGTTCAAGTAACGCCTGCTGACAAGCTCTGCATTTGCACAACTTCACAATGAGAAAATGAGTTTAGAGAAGTTTTAGACTCAAGTTGCTGAGCCAACAAACAACCCCTCCAGAGCGGCTGCCCTGAGAACAGGCTGAGCTCAGGGCAGAACATTCTCCGATCAACCGTCTAGTCACACCGTCACCAGCTCAGCCCACTTCCCCACACCCAGTTCTTTCTAGCCTGGTTTATTCCTCTGTAAAAAGAAAAGTCCTCTGCTGCCTGGCATTTGTGATGCTTGCAAATCTGATGGGTGGAACTCCTCTTCTCCCATTATAACCATCTCTCCCCCACCCCACTCACCACTGGCAATATTTTTTTTTCTCAAATAGAGTGTCTCCTTACCTAAGTCTGGACTTCTTTTGAACTTGATACCAGTCTGGGTTTGCTTCAAAATGTGTATGATTTCTCACCTGCACGCAATCTTAGATCCACATTCATGATATTTTTATCCTCATTTAGTAGAAAGAATAATGGATACTGAAATATCCACTTTCTAATCCCTGAAACCTGTGAATATGAGTATGTTAGCTTACATGGCAAAGGCAGGGCTTCCCAGGTGGCACTAGTGGTAAAGAACCCGCCTGCCAGTGCAGGAGATGCAAGAGATGGGAGTTCAATCCCTGGGTCTGGAAGATCCAGGGAGGAAGAAATGGCAATGCATTCCAGTATTCTTGCCTGGAAAATTCCATGGACAGAGGAGCCTGGTGGGCCACCATCCTTGAGGCTGCAAAGAGTCAGATGTGACTGAGCACATTATTTCAATTTAATTTTCATGGCAAAGGGGGATCAAAGTTGCCAATGGAATTAAGCTTCTAATTAGCTAACCCTGAGATAGAGAGACTGCCTTGGATTCTTTGGGTGGGCCCAACTACAAGAGTTCTTATAAATTGAAGATGGAGGCAAGAGAAAGAGAACCAGAGACAGCAGTGTGAGAAGCTGGCCTAATATTTCTGATTTTGAAGATGAAAGAAAAAGGCCATGAGCCAAGGAACGCAGGTGAGCTCCAGAAGCTGAAAAAAGAAATGGATTCTTTCCTAGAGCTTCCAGAAGGAATGCAGCCATGCTGACATTTTGATTTTAGCACAATGAAGCTCGTTCTGTGAAATCTGACCTCAAGAACTGTAAGATAATAAATTTAGGTTGTTTTTAAGCCAGTTTTCCAGTAGTCATGTATGAATGTGAGAGATAGACCATGAAGGCTGAGTGCCAAAGAATTGATGTTTTTGAACTGTGGTGTTGGAGGAGACTTGAGATTTCCTTGGACTGCAAGGAGACCAAACCAGTCAATCCTAAAGGAAATCAACCCTAGATATTCATTGGAAGCATTGATGTTGAATTTGAAACTCCAGTACTTTGGCCACCTGATGCAAAGAGCCAACTCATTGGAAAAGACCCCAACGCTGGGAAAAATTGAGAGCAGGAGGAGAATGGAGCAACAGAGGGTGAAATGGTTGGTTGGCATCACCAGCTCAATGGGCATGAGTTTGAGCAAACTCTGGGAGAGAGTGAAGGACAGGGAAGCCTGGCATGCTGCCGTCCACAGGGTTGCAAAGAGTTGGACCTGCCTGAGCGAATGAACAAGAGCAACAGAGCCACTGAATTCATGAAAACTTGTTACAAGAGTGATGGGAAACTAACGTACTCTATTTTACAGATAATGGATCTGAGATTCAGAGAGTTTATAAAATTTGTCCCAGGTCATACAACCAGTAAATAATGAAACTAAACCCGAAACTCAAGCCTCTATATTCAGAGCCCCTATTTCTACTACTATGATAATTCATAAAACAAATTCTAATCTCTTCTTTTACATGATAGCTTTTCAAATATTTGTAAGTAGATACCATGTCTTCCCTTAGTCTTCCCTAGGAAAACCAGAAGTTTCTGTGAGCCTCAGGTGACAGTTGGAGGTTCCCTGACCCTCCTGGAAAATACGGCGGCCAAGCTGAACGCGGTGCCACTGAGGCTCCAGCACCGCCTTTGCATGTTTCAATTCGTCCTTTGAAAAGTGGCGTTTATAACTCATAAAATTTAAGCATGACTCTTTGAGTTAAAAAAAATGAGGTGGTAGTTTTCTTTTATTGACAAATTGGCTGTGAACTTAATGTTCCTAAAAAATGAGTCATTTGAATTGGAACATTAATTTATTTGAGCCGCTGGGTCCACATCACTCTGAGAAAATGCCATTGCTCTGTCCCTACACAGATCACCCCGTAAAGGCCCCAATACCTGACTATGGTAGTAATAGTTCAGGCTTCCTTCTTGCCCTCCCACCTGAAATCTCAGATGCTGGAGGTAATAACACCCTTTTAGAAGAGTGCATTTGAGAGTCCACCTTGCCACCTCTGCCCCACCTGGAGACATTAAGTTTTGCCTGTAACTGAGATTCAATAGTACCACATGTTTGTATTAGAGACAAAGTCTGTCCTGTCTCTGTAAGATCCATCCTATAAGAAAAAGTGGGAGGAAGAATGAGCCTTCAGCTCTGAAATAACCAACAGGGCCAATAAGAACGGCAAATATCTCATGGCTGGGGAAGCATAGATAAAGGGACAGTCATCTTCCATAGAGGTGCTTAGCTTGAGTCCACAGGAGCCAAATGTAAAGTTCTGAACCAGCTGCTAAACACAGCCATTATTAAAAATTATATAAGTTCGCAACTTTATAAATCATATTAAAAACAAAGGCAAGAAACACTCAAAGCTCATTACTTCCTAATTATTCTACCACCTTTTACTTATCCCTTCTCTTAAGGTTATTTCTCTTGCTAGATCTATATGATTGAAAACCTATAACAGTGCACTACTGAATAGCTCTCTCAGATTCTGAGTTCAGCAGTGTCACATTGATGGCTTTACAATCAGCCATGGTGGGTGGATTTATTCCACAGATGTCAGTAAATCCTGTAAATGAGGGCATCTATCTCACCCCTGGCTGAATGTCAAACATTTACCAGGACATCACTTCCCATCAGTACATCTTTCCACCCTGCGCCACACAAAACATTGCAACCCGCTCACCTTGGGAAGACATGAAGGCATCAGCCACATCATTTCATCCAATAATTATAAAGGGCAAAGTAAACCCTTCTAGGATTTTTTTTTTCTTTAAACATTTTTTTTTTTTTGGTTTGAAAGGTTTGTTCACACATTTATACATCATCTGCTTCCTCTTTAAATTTCAAAGTTACTTTGGATTTTATAACATGGAGTTAGCATTTAAGGTATGCTATCTCACAAAGGAGAATTATAGGAACTAATGAGAATTCTACAGTGTTTTTGGTGTCTCTTGGTCTGTGATGTATGGGACAGTATGGAGACCTCCTTGAGTATCCTCCTTTCTATATTACCTTTTATTTCCACTGTTCAGTTCAGTTCAATCGCTCAGTCTTTTCTGACTATTTTCAACCTTATGACTGCAGCACGCTATGCCTCCCTGTCCATCACCAACCCCAGAGCTTACTCAAACTCATGTACATTGAGTCAGTGAAGCCATCCAACCATCTCATCCTCTGTCATCCCCTTCTCCCACCTTCAATCTTTCCCAGCATCAGGGTCTTTTCAAATGGGTCAGTTCTTCGCATCAGGTGGCTAAAGGATTGGAGTTTCAGCTGTTGCATCAGTCCTTCCAATGAATATTCAGGACTGATTTCCTTTAGGATGGACTGGTTGGATCACCTTGCTGTCCAAGGGACTCTCAAGATTCTTCTCCGACACCACAGTTCATAAGCATCAGTTCTTCTGCGCTCAGCTTTCTTCAGAGTCCAACTCTCACATACATACATGACTACTGGAGAAACCAGAGCTTTGACTACACGGACCTTTGTTGGCAAAGTAATGTCTCTGCTTCTTAATAATGTCTAGGTTGGTCATAACTTTTCTTTCAAGGAGCAAGCATCTTTTAATTTCATGGCTGCTGTCACCATCTGCAGTGATTTTGGAGCCCCCCAAAATAAAGTCTGTCACTGTTTCCATTGCTTTCCCATCTATTTGCCATGAGGTGATGGGACCAGATGCCATGATCTTGGTTTTCTGAATGCTGAGTTTAAGCCAACTTTTTCACTCTCCTCTTTCACTTTCATCAAGAGGCTCTGTAGTTCTTCTTCACTTTCTGCCATAATGGTGGTGTCATCTGCATATCTGAGGTTATTGATATTTCTCCTGGCAATCTTGATTCCAGCTTGTGCTCCATCCAGCCCAGCACTTCTCATGATGTACTCTGCATATAAGTTAAGTAAGCAGGGTGACAATATACAGCTTTGACATACTCCTTCCCGATTTGGAACCAGTCTGTTGCTCCACATCCAATTCTAACTGTTGCTTCTTGACCTGCATACAGACTTCTCAGGTAGCAGGTCAGGTGGTCTGGTATTCCCATCTCTTGAAGAATTTCCCACCATTTGTTGTGATCCACACAGTCAAAGGCTTTGTCATTAAAGCAGAAGTAGATCTTTTTCTGGAACTCTCTTGCTTTTTTGATGATCCAACAGATGTTGGCAATTTGATCTCTGGTTTCTCTGCCTTTTCTAAATCCAACATGAACATCTGGAAGTCCACAGTTCACGTACTGTTGAAGCCTGACTTGGAGAATCTTGAGCATTACTTTGCTAGTGTGTGAGATGAGTGCAACTGTGTGGTAGTTTGAGCATTCTTTGACATTGTCTTTCTTTGGGATTGGAATGAAAACTGAACTTTTCCAGTCCTGTGGCCACTGCTAAGTTTTCCAAATTTGCTGGCATATTGAGTGCAGCACTTTCACAGCATCATCTTTTAGGATTTGAAGCAGCTCACCTGGAATTCCATCACCTCCACTAGCCTTGTTCATAGTGATGCTTCCTAAGGCCCACTTGACTTTGCATCCCAGGGTATCTGGCTCTAGGTGAGTGATCATACCATCATAATTATCTGGGTCATTAAGATCTTTTTTGTAGTTTTTCTGCCCATAGTACTGGGCCCTTTTATTAAAAATACTCCTATACCTAGGTTTTCTCAAGAATCCCAATTTCATTAACTTTATAACTTAATCAAGGTTTCCTTGTTTAGACACAACCTCATCCAAAAACACTTTAAAGAGGTTGTGAGGTTTGTTTGTTTATTTGGAAAAAGTGGCAGAAAAATCTTCTCAACAATCAGGGCAAAGGACTTTTCACTTTTCATTATTGAAATAAAATGTCACTGAACAGAGAAACCTCCACTCAAGCAGCGCTTGCCAAGAAAAAGTCACCTGAAGGAGAATAAGGAGGGCAGATGTGAAGAATGGAACTCCTCCCTCAGCCTGCTGCTGGGCCGGAAGGGGAACACAGTCAAAACAGCCGCACAAGGAGGGAGGGGGACCAGACGGTCACTGCCCATCGTGAGAAGCCAGTGATGACCTGTGACTGGAGCTCTCATCAGAGAAATCAACCAGGAGTTTTCAGGCCGCTTGGAGGTCCAAGTAAGGAAGAGTTGGGGCGTCAGGGGATTATAATATACCTAAACACTCACTGAACACTTGAACATACTGAGTCAGGATCACTATTAAGTATAAAGCATTTTGTGTATGTTATCTTTCCATACATCATTTTACCAATTACCGTTACCTAAATGGCCCAGAAAACACTCTTCTTAAAATGTCTTTACACACTTCCAAGACAGAGATTCAGACAATCTGCTAAATAATAGTAAATCGGTTTTTAAAAAACCACGTACTACTTCAAGGCTCCAACAAGATGGATTTTGTTGAAATCACAGAAAAAGCTGCTGAGCAACAGAGGTGAGTTTATGAAATTTACAGCAACAAGGGAGACCTTATTGACAAAGTCTTGGTAGTCACACAAAAAGAGAGTGTAAGAAAAGTATTTGTAGGCTTTTGGAATATGAGTTCAAGAAGTTTAAGGCAGTTCTTTAAGGTGCAGAGCTTATTGGGAGTGAGCCAAATTAATAAGATAATGAATCAGTAAAATAAGTTTTGCCAAGAGAACACACTGGTCATATACACTGGTCAAACACTCTTTTCCAACAACACAAGAGAAGACTACACATGGACATCATCAGATGGTCAATACCAAAATCAGATTGATTATATTCTTCGCAGCCAAAGATGGAGAAGCTCTATGCAGTCAGCAAAAACAAGACCGGGAGCTGACTGTGGCTCAGATCATGAACTCCTTATTGCCAAATTCAGACTTAAACTGAAGAAAGTAAGGAAAACCACTATACCATTCAGGTATGACCTAAATCAAATCCCTTACAATTATGCGGTGGAAGTGACCAATAGATTCAAGGGATTAGATCTGATAGACAGAGTGCCTGATGAACTATGGACAGAAGTTCATGACATTGTACAGGAGACAGGGATCAAGACCATCCCCAAGAAAAAGAAATGCAAAAAGGCAAAATGGTTGTCTGAGGAGGCCTTACAAATAGCTGTGAAAAAAAGAAAAGAAGAACGCAGAGGAGAAAGGGAAAGATATACCCATTTGAATGCAGAGTTCCAAAGAAGAGCAAGGAGAGAAAATGCAAAGTAAGCAATGCAAAGGAATAGAGGAAAACAATACAATGGGAAAGACCAGAGATCTCTTCAAGAAAATCAGAGATACCAAGGGAACATTTCATGCAAAGATGGGCACAATAAAGGACACAAATGGCATGGACCTAACAAAAGCAAAAGATATTAAGAAGAGGTGGCAAGAACACACAGAAGAACTATACAAAAAAGATCTTCATGACCCAGATAATCATGATGGTGTGATCACTCACCTAGAGCCAGACACCCTGGGATGCAAAGTCAAGTGGGCCTTAGGAAGCATCACTATGAACAAGGCTAGTGGAGGTGATGGAATTCCAGGTGAGCTGCTTCAAATCCTAAAAGATGATGCTGTGAAAGTGCTGCACTCAATATGCCAGCAAATCTGGAAAACTCAGCAGTGGCCACAGGACTGGAAAAGTTCAGTTTTCATTCCAATCCCAAAGAAAGGCAATCTCAAAGAATGCTCAAACTACCACACAGTTGCACTCATCTCACATGCTAGCAAAGTAATGCTCAAGATTCTCCAAGTCAGGCTTCAACAGTACGTGAACTGTGGACTTCCAGATGTTCATGTTGGATTTAGAAAAGGCAGAGGAACCAGAGATCAAATTGCCAACATCTGTTGGATCATCAAAAAAGCAAGAGAGTTCCAGAAAAAGATCTACTTCTGCTTTATTGACTATGCCAAAGCCTTTGACTGTGTGGATCACAACAAACAGTGGGAGATTCTTCAAGAGATGGGAATACCAGACCACCTGACCTGCCACCTGAGAAGTCTGTATGCAGGTCAAGAAGCAACAGTTAGAATTGGACGTGGAGCAACAGACTGGTTCCAAATCGGGAAGGAGTATGTCAAAGCTGTATATTGTCACCCTGCTTACTTAACTTATATGCAGAGTACATCATGAGAAATGCTGGGCTGGATGGAGCACAAGCTGGAATCAAGATTGCCAGGAGAAATATCAATAACCTCAGATATGCAGATGACACCACCCTTATGGCAGAAAGTGAAGAAGAACTACAGAGCCTCTTGATGAAAGTGAAAGAGGAGAGTGAAAAAGTTGGCTTAAACTCAGCATTCAGAAAACCAAGATCATGGCATCTGGTCCCATCACCTCATGGCAAATAGATGGGAAAGCAATGGAAACAGTGGCAGACTTTATTTTGGGGGGCTCCAAAATCACTGCAGATGGTGACGGCAGCCATGAAATTAAAAGATGCTTGCTCCTTGAAAGAAAAGTTATGACCAACCTAGACATTATTAAAAAGCAGAGACATTACTTTGCCAACAAAGGTCCGTGTAGTCAAAGCTCTGGTTTTTCCAGTAGTCATGTATGGATGTGAGAGTTGGACTCTGAAGAAAGCTGAGCGCAGAAGAACTGATGCTTATGAACTGTGGTGTCGGAGAAGAATCTTGAGAGTCCCTTGGACAGCAAGGTGATCCAACCAGTCCATCCTAAAGGAAATCAGTCCTGAATATTCATTGGAAGGACTGATGCAACAGCTGAAACTCCAATCCTTTAGCCACCTGATGCGAAGAACTGACTCATTTGAAAAGACCCTGATGCTGGGAAGGATTGAAGGTGGGAGAAGGGGATGACAGAGGATGAGATGGTTGGATGGCTTCACCGACTCAATGGACATGAGTTTGAGTAAGCTCTGGGATTGGTGATGGACAGGGAGGCCTGGCATGCTGCAGTCCATAGGGTTGAAAATTGTCGGATATGGCTGAGTGACTGAACTGAACTGAAGGTGAAGTTCATGAGATAAATCTTGATTATTGCTCTAAATAAGGGAATCTTTTTCCCAGTTTTGGAGCCTATCCCTGGTATTTTGTAATAGATTTGTTTTTTGGGGTTTGTTTGTTTGTTTTGCTAATAAAAGTTCTCCAGAGATTTGGCCTTCTAGTGCATTATGGAAACAGGATTCTTAGAAGATGTCTGTCTCTCATAATAACCTGGTAGTGCATTTCTATTAACCTTCAAATTAACTCTTTTTATATGGCGTTCTACCTCCTTAAGAAACATTAGAACACTTTAGAATTTCTTAGTCTTTTAACAATTTTTGTTTGCTTTTCCCACCATTTTGTTTTGTTATTTCCAAAACATTCTACATCTCCTGCCATTGCTATTAACTTAGCTCTCCTTTTTCTGCTCAGTTGACAAGTCCTGGTGGGTATGAGGTCCACCTTCTCGGTGACTTGAGTTCCAGTAAAGGGTCATTGGGCTTCCCAGGTGGCGCTAGTGGTAAAGAATTCACCCACCAGTGCAGGAGACCCAGGAGATGCGACTTTGATCCCTGGGTTGGGAAAATCCCCTGGATAAGGAAATGGCACCCCACTCCAGGATTCTTGCCTGGAAAATTTCATGGGCAGAGGAGCCTGGCTGGCTGCAGTCCATGGGGCTGAAAAGAGTCAATTGAGACTGAGCACAAAGGGTTATTATTTTTAGGAGCGAGTTGAAATCTGTTTTGACATATCCAGCTTGATAATTTTCTTTTCTTTTCTTTTGGAAGGTATGACTTGTCAAGAAACAAGATTAACTCTGAGTTTTCTAGATGAGTTTCTAATTTATTTGTTCAGGGCATGGACTGGTCTTGGACAGAGGTTGAAAGTGAAAGTGAAAGGGAAGTCGCTCAGTCGTGTCCGACTCTTTGCAACCCCATGGACTGCAGCCCACCAGGCTCTTCTATCCATGGGATTTTCCAGGCAAGAGTCCTGGAGTGGGTTGCCACTTCCTTCTCCAGGGACAGAGGTTAAATAGTCATAAATTATTCCTTCTGACAGAAGAAGGAAACTAGCAGGATTTCAAGGACTACTATCAAGGAAGAAAAAGAGTGAGGGAAAACATAATAGAATTTCATGTGAGGTAAGTCTACCTGCTAAGAAATAAAGCGTCTTTTTAGTAGGTGACAATGATTGTGTATCATGAGAAGGAATGAGGACTTAGTTAGCAGTAGCCTTTACCAGTTTCTTCTCTGGTGGCTCAGACAGTAAAAGCATCTGTCTGCAGTGCAGGAGACCTGGCTTCAATCCCTGGGTCAGGAAGATCCCCTGGAGAAGGAAATGGCAACCCACTCCAGTACTCTTGCCTGGAAAATCCCATGGATGGAGAAGCCTGGTAGGCTACAGTCCATGGGGTCGCAAAAATTCAGACACGACTGAGTGACGTCACTTTCTTACCAATTTAGCTGCAGTGACTGTTAACCTGCAACCAGAAAGTAGAAGTTTTAACATAGGGTCAAGAGAAAAACTATAGCAAACTTTTCTCTGTAAAGAACATGAAACTGAGTCAAAATGATAAGGGTTTGTCCAGATTGTTTTTCATGGTTATATAGAAAGGCTTAAGATATTAAGCTGGCCCAGGGTAAGAAGATGCCAAAAGGCTAATCACTTTATTTTTCTAAAATTTATTTTATTGAAGTATACTTGATTTACAATGCTGTGTTAATTTTTGCAAGGCAATTGAGTTGTATACATATATGTGTGTGTGTGTATACACATATTCTTTTTCATATTCTTTTCCATCATCGTTTACCACAGGATATTGAATATAGTTCCCTGTATAATACAGTAGGACCTTATTTACCCATCCTATATATAAGAGTTTGCATCTGAAAAGCTAATTACAAAATCACAAAATGCCAACTCACATTTAGACTCCAAGGCAGAGACTTGATTCCCAATAACTTGATTAAATCACAAAGAGATCTTGTGATTTAGGAACAGCTGGTAACTAACTGCCTGCAGTAGCTATCAGACCTCAGAAATCCTCTTAATTTACTCTGAATTAAGTCTGAATAATTGGCCTGGAAAATTTTTGAATGGTTTTTAGTCTGTCCAAAATGAGGGTAACTCAGTAAATCTGCATTAGGATAGATCTTGTCTTGGGTGATATATTTTGTTTTGACAAAATTATAACATTCCCTCCAACTTAAAGCCCTTTCTAAGTTAAAACTCTTAAGAAGATTAATGAAATTAGTTGAGAGAGCTCAACTCATTTTCAGAATCTAATAAGAGGTTAAGAGGTCATCCACGTATTGAGTATTAGAATTGCAAGGAAAGTTAAGATCCAAAATGTCCTAGGCAGGGTCGTATGAAAAAAAAAAAAAAAAAAAAAAAGCAGGAGGCCACTTCATTAAATCACTGAAGCAAAACTGTCAAGACATATTGCTGAGTTTTCCAGGAAAGGGTAAGTAGATTAACTATTACAATCTAAACTAAGGAACTACTAAAGAAAGCAGATTTGTACTCATAACACAGATTTATGAGTCTAAAATATGTAAACCCATGATAAAATAGCACTTTGGTTGAGTATCACAGGGAAGTAAGGAAAGGCTATTTTATTTATGGCTCTGAGGTCCTAAGCAGGTCTATATCCTCACCCACTGAATTTCAGGCTGGTATTGTAGCATCCGGCTGATGTTCAGGATGTGCTCTGGCACCTTGGCATATTAAGTGTCTTGAGCTGGAAGAGTCTGAGAAAACAGCAGAAGCAAGAAGGTCACTCTGACCTCCCTTTCACTTGTCCTTCTCCCCTAAAAGCAAGAAAAGTTTCCCTTATAAAAAATACCCTCCCTGTACCAGGAAGAAGGAAGACATTTGGGGAAAAGAAATCTGCACCAACAAACTTTGTTAAACTAACCCTTATCTTCCTAGTTATCATTCATCATTTACTACATATAGCCCAAATCCCCTTGTCTTGTCAACTCTTCACAAATGAATTGTTTCTTCGTCTAAAAGCTATAAAAGTTTACTGATCTAGTCACCTCTCAGGCCTTCATTCCTCTGTGAAGGCTCTCAGGTACATGTAAAAATTTGATAAAATGTGTTAATCTGTCTTGTCAGTTTAATTTTCAGACCCAACCAGGGACCCTAATTGTGTGGAGAAAAGCTTTCTTCTCCTACAGTCCATTATCAAAAATGTCTTTGCAAAACTGCCATCAGTAGTTAAATTTCAACCTGTGAATTTCAGAGTAGAGGGCTAAGTGGATACTTGGTTCCCCCTTCTGAGCATTTTTGGGCGTCCCTGGTGGTTCAGACGGTAGAGAATCTGCCTGCAATGCAGGAGACCTGGGTTCGATCTCTGGGTTGGGAAGATCCCCTGGAGAAGGGAATGGCTACCCACTCCAGTATTCTTGCCTGGAGAATTCCATGGACAGAGGAGCCTGGTAGGCTACAGTCCATGGGGTCACAAAGAATCAGACATGACTGAGTGACTAACACACTCAGAGCATTTTTATTACCTCTTGAGAAACCTGTATGCAGGTCAGGAAGCAAAAGTTAGAACTGGACATGGAACAACAGACTGGTTCTAAATAGGGAAAGGAGTACATCAAGGCTGCATATTGTCACCCTGCTTATTTAACTTATATGCAGAGTACATCATGAGAAATGCTGGGCTGGATGAAGCACAAGCTGGAATCAAGATTGTTGGGAGAAATATCAATAACCTCAGATATGCAGACGACACTACCTTTATGGCAGAGAGTGAAGAAGAACTAAACAGCCTCTTGATGAAAGTGAAAGAGGAGAGTGAAAAAGTTGGCTTAAAGCTCAACATTCAGAAAACTAAGATCATGGCATCCAGTCCCATCACTTCATGGCAAATAGATGGGGAAACAGTGGAAACAGTGGCTGACTTTATTTTGGGGGGTTCCAAAACCACTGCAGATGGTGATTGCAGCCATGAAATTAAAAGATGCTTACTTCTTGAAAGGAAAGTTATGACCAACCTAGACAGCATATTAAAAAGCAGAGACATTATGTTGTCAACAAAGGTCTGTCTAATCAAGGCTATGGTTTTTCCAGTGATCATGTATGGATGTGAGAGTTGGACTATAAACATAGCTGAGTGCTGAAGAATTGATGCTTTTGAACTGTGGTGTTGGAGAAAACTCTTGAGAGTCCCTTGGACTGCAAAGAGATCCAACTAGTCCATCCTAAAGGAGATCAGTCCTGGGTGTTCATTGGAAGGACTGATGTTGAAGCTGAAACTCCAATATTGGCCACCTGATGTGAAGAGCTGACTTATTTGAAAAGACCCTGATGTTGGGAAAGATTGAAGGCAAGAGGAGAAGGGGATGACAGAGGATGAGATGGTTAGGTGGCATCACCAATTCAATGGACATGAGTCTGGGTAAACTCCGGGAGCTAGTGATGGACAGGGAGGCCTGGTGTGCTTCAGTCCGTGGGGTCTCAAAGTGTCAGACACAGCTGAACTGGACTGAGCACTATCAAAAAGTTTATTCCTGGGACTTGGTGTATGCTATCACTTCAGCCGTGTCCAACTCTCTGTGATCCCATGGACTGTAGCCAACCAGGCTCCTCTGTCCAAGGGATTCTCCAGGCAAGAATACTGGAGTGGGTTGCCATCTCCTCCTCCAGGGAATCTTCCCGACCGAGGGATTGAACCTGCATCTCCTGCATTGCAGGTGGATTCTTTATCACTGAGCCACCGGGGAAGCCTCTCCCTGGTGGTCCAGTGGTTAAACTCTACCTTCCAATGCTGGTTTGATCCCTGGTCTGGGAAATAATGTCCAACATGCTGCAGAGTGAGGCCAAAATTTTTTTAATAATAATAAAATTCAAAAATCTGTTCCAATGACTTCTTTGGAAGCTTCTTCACGTTAATCAAAAAACACAGATGATTGAACTTTGCTCACTTTTTGTTCTAAGGTGCCTGTCTAATGAACAATTGTGTTCTTATCAGAAGCTCCCCACTATCATTCTGCTGGATCCCTGTTTCTGAATTTATTCCACTATAACCCTAACCCATGCATTTATCTTTCTAAGTGGTGAGATTTCACCAGGAATAACTTAGAATTACAGTCAAGCTACTTCCTGATTCCTAACTTTCAGGAGTGATATGAGATAATAAATACTTGTTGTAATAAACTTCTTCAGTTTTAGGATAATTTGATAATGAATGGAGTGACTATTCTTCTTTTCATTTGTTTAATGGGCTGCATATAATATTTATATATAAAAACACTACTGTATCTGTCATAACTTTTCATGTAAAGGCTAAAATTGCAACATGTATTTGTTTATTCATTAATTTTAATTTTTTCCAGGGTTAAGTATGCCCTGGGTACTATGCTAAGTGTCTTACTCTGCACAGCTTTGATGAAGAACTTAGAAAGATGTTAGACAAGGCATTTAGATGCACATGGAAACCACTTAATAAGAGTTAATTGGGCATTATTGTCATTGTCATTATGGATAGAAAAATCAATAAGTTTCTTGTTGGAAAGGACGTGGAAACAATATGTACAAAGGACATAATGGATCTGGGGAGCACTTATTCATTTATTTAGCATCTTTATGTGCCAGGCACTATGCCAGTCATGGGGAAAAATATTCCACCAACACTGTTCTTATGGATCGTATCATCTAATGGAAGAGAGAAAGAATAGATAAGTAAACAGAGAAGTATAAGCAGTAATAGGTACTACAAAGGAAGAAAGAAGGATGGAGAGGAAGACGATGACAGGATAAATCTACTTAAATAGGATTCAGGGAAGTCTTCTAGGAAAAGTCAATATTTAAGCTCAGATCTGATGAGTAAGAACCAGATTTACAAACATGGTGAAAAGTGAGGTCTAAGCCATGGGACAGGACCAGTCCATCTAAACTGTAGAGCATGTGCTAGGAACATTGAGATGTTAGGAAAAGGTTACAATGAATTGGTTTATTGCAATAAATTTTCAGGACAAATTATCTGAGCAGGGGAATGTTTCCTTATCCATATTGTTTGGT
Source organism: Odocoileus virginianus (assembly GCF_023699985.2). Taxonomy (NCBI): domain Eukaryota; kingdom Metazoa; phylum Chordata; class Mammalia; order Artiodactyla; family Cervidae; genus Odocoileus; species Odocoileus virginianus. The sequence continues at coordinate 39,569,864 of NC_069697.1, forward strand.
ACTATTTTGTTGCATTGAAAGTATTAGTTGCTCAGTTGTGTCTGACTCCTTGTGACCCCATGGACTGTAGCCCACCAGGCTCCTCTGTCCATGGGATTCTCCACATAAGAATACTGGAGTGTGTCGCCATTTCCTTCTCCAGGGGATGTTCCTGATCCAGGGATCGAACCTCCTGCATTGCAGGCAGATTCTTTACCATCTGAGTCACCAGCATTATTTGTCATCATTGAATTGTCTACCCATTGCTATTCTTAATAAAGAATTCATTGGAGCTATTGCAAATACATTCAGAGCTCAAAACAGGAGAGAATAGATGTGGGAATCAACAGCTGAGATCATCAGATGAGACCATTCAGAAAAAGACAAAGTATGTCTGCATGTCTATTCCTGTCTTGGGACTAGGTTTAACTGTACCATTTTTCTAGATTCCACATACATGCACTAATATCTGATACTTGTGTTTTCTCTTTCTGACTTACTTTGCTCTGCATGACAGACTCTAGGAGAGAACAGATGTGTAGACACAGTGAGGGCTGGGGAGGGTGAAATGATCTGGGAGATTAGGCTTGACATGTATAGACTACCATGTGAAAGATATCTAGCTAGTGGGAAGCTGCCGTGTAGCCCAAGGAGCTCAGCTCGGGGCTCTGTGATGGCCTAGAGGGGTGGGATGGGGGGTGGGAAGGAGGCTCAAGAGGGAAGGAGTATGTGTATCCTGTAGCTGATTCACTTCGTTGTACGGCGGAAACTAAGGCAACAACGTAAAGCAACCATACTCCATAAAAAAAGAGAAGGGCCATGTAAATTATATCCCTGTCATAACAAAATATGTGGCTATGTATTGTTGCCAGGCAGCAAGGAAACATAATGGAAAACTAGAGACCCTTGTGCTTTGGCTAACCATTAGATAAAACTGGCACTTGTGACGACTTGACAGGCAAACCTATAGCTTTGTGGCAAGTAATTAGAAAAAAGCAGAGTGGGGTTCCCTGGGAGTCCAGTGGTTGAGACTCCACCTTGCGGATGCAGGGGATGAGGGTTTGATCCCTGGCCAGGGAAGATTCCACATGCCGCAGGGCAAGTAAGCCTGGGCCCCTATAACTGCTGAGCCGATGCTCCGGAGCCCTCAAGCCACAACCACCGAAGCCCTCGCATCGCCACTAGGATAGCCCCTGCTCTCCGCAACTAGAGAAACCCTGGTGCAGCAATAAAGATCCAGTACAGCCAAAAATAAATCAATAAATAAACATTTAAAACAACAGTTAATTTAAAAAAAAAAGCAGAGTGATGATGTGCATTGGCTGCTTTATTGCTGTTTTTTGGCAAGGAACTATGAAAAATAGTGAAACAAGAAAAACTACTTACAAGTAGGTGATTCAGCCTTGTTTCAGGAACTAAAATCATATCCTGCAGCCCAACCGTTTCTATGCACCAAAAAGCAAATTATTATGCAGTCTCTCTGAAAGTCTCCACTGAGTATCCCAATATTACTGACCAGACAACGGAAGTCAGCTGAGCAGAAAAGACCAGCTAAAGGGTGAAGCATTCTCAGTTAAACCCGGTTTTCCAGAAGGCTTCAAAGTGGCTGCCACTCAACTGAGGGATGGAGACACGGGCCAAGCACAGAGACTAGCAAATAAGATGCCGCTGCCTTAAGAAGTATAACAAGGGTAGCTCTCTGGCTGTGAATACTTTTGTGTGAACTAACAAAACTAAAAGCAAAAACACCAAAAACCATGTTTTGATGAAATTTCATCACCAATGTTGTAAGCAACCCTTCAGAGGCCACATGAAAACCCATTACCCCAAATTTGGTTTGGATGTTGAGACTAATAACCATACACACATCAAGAGGGTATGAAAAGGTTTATTATTCACATAATGAATGAGACTTTCTAGGAGAGTGGAGCAGTTCCCAAGCAGATCCAAAAATGACTTGACTGGTTTGACTTTATTATTCTTAGGGTGTGGGGCAGGGAGTGGGTTCCTGCAAGCAGACCAGGGCTTGTATGATTTGAACTTCCCACCCAGTCCAAAGGAGGGGGTACCCAGGCTCACTAATCAGCTTGCCCAGATGTGGAGCAGAAAGGGAAAGGAAAAGGGAAGCAGAAAGGGAAAGCTGTTAGCATCCCAACATCAAAAATAGAGTCAGACTCCCTATTGCAGCCAATTAAACAACAACCCTATAAACTTGAAAAATCTACATTTGTTCGGTCTCTAAAGAAATCTAGGTCTACTCTACAAATCTGCACCAGCAGGTGGGGGCCTGCAAAAGCTGTGATGCCTCCCAAAAGCTTCAGATGTGGCTATGAAGTCTGATGAGCAAGAATCTCCTAGAAGTCAAAGTAGAGGCCAGAGAGAACAGAGGACAAGGGAGTTTCTCCCAGAGAGAAGATTCAAGGTCTAACCAAGGACTGTACATCCTGCCAGGGCAACAGATCTTTGTCATCCCTGCCCAGATTTTCATCGCAGCATGGGCCACTGACAGCTGCCCATCATTCCTGTCTTTAACTCTAGTATCATTCTCCCCTTTTCCTTTTTTCCTGGAGCTTTAATAGGACATATGTCCATCTAGCTGGAGACAACATGTCCCAGTCTTCCTTGAAGCTAGGTATACTTCTGTAATCGGTATTCACGGATGGACTATGAGCAGAGTGATGGCTGGAACTTCCTTAAAAGGAAGTACTGGGTTGGCCGAAAAAGCTTGTACAGACTTTTCCAAAAGGTTAACACCTTATGAAAAAACCAGAACGAACTTTTGGTCAACCCAATAGCTAGCTCCCAAAGTGCTCTCTTTTCACGGGCTGCAGAATGTGGTGTATTTTTGAGCCCACTTTGACCATGGGATGAATAACACCTTTGGTAATGAGAGGACAAGGTAGACAAATTTGGGTTCCTTGATTACCTTAAGAAACAGACCTGCCCTCCCTGCCCTGGATGACTTCTCAGGTACCTCCAGATTGCCATAAGAGAAAGAAAGAAACTTCTGTCTTACATGAGTCATCATATTTGGGGGTTTCTGTTCCAGCAGCTTATACCATTTCCTCATTTATATTTAGAAAAAAAAAAGAGAATCGAAATATTAAATAGTTAAGCTTCTTTGTCTTCTGTGATCTTAAAAATGTTGTTCCATTGCATTTTATCTTTAATGATAAGTATAAATAAAGTACCTCAAATTTAACTAGCTACAAGCAAGGAAGATTTTAAAATTATATGTGACCTCAGTAATTCAGCGTACTTCTCCTTTTTTCCAAAAATCAACCTACAGAATATCACCAGGTATACTCTTTGAGCCTAAATAGAAGCATTTATTTAATTTAATATAAATGGATAAAAACTGGCAAATAAAAACTCACATCAATATATATCAACTTCCCTTTTTACCAACATGTATATTCACGCACTGTTTTTATCAACTCCCTGTAATCAATTAATTACAGATTATTGGATTTAGATAAAATGGATAAAGAGACTTCATCTACACAATACATCTCCCACAATGTAATGCAATGACGCTGACTTTCTCCGAGCCCCAGTTTCACGTTACTCTGTGCTTCAGAATGGCTCACTTTGTTGCTGAGACAACAGGGATGCTGCAACAGAAAACTGGGATTGAAGTCAAGGCACTGTAGCTGCCTCAAAGGATGTCATAAATAGTGTGTTCAAGGCCTTTTTCACAGTGAAATCTGTAACACTTGAATTGGAAGAAAAATATCTTACTCATCCAACACCCTAGTCTTCCACAGATGACAATGGTTCTTTCAGTTCCTTGAGTTTTAAATTTGAGAAAACATTGCTATGTGGACCCAAAGTCAGGAAATCATCTAGCCACTAATATGTATCTTTCTTAGAATGCTGAGCAAAATAAATGAGGGTAGCTTGTCCTTACATTCCAATTTGTCTTCATTCTAACAGAAACACGTCTGAAGAATATAAGAAGAAAGCAAATAGAGTGTATGTTGTCAGTTTTTCCTCAACCAAAAATTTGTACATCTCTTGTAAGCAAAGGTTTGATTCTACATGGTAAATCAATATAGGAGCTTCGATAGTCACTTAGATGTGATTGATATTTGGAATCTGAGTGTATGAACAGATGCAAAGAAGTACTGTCTCCTCCATGAACTTCTGATAAAGGCGCAGAGAGCTCAGAAGCAGAGTGATGTGAGCTGGCTTGCATCTCCAGTCTTGCCTAGACAAACATTAACAAATGCAGCAATATTCTCATTTTTAAAGTGAAAATATCAAGGCAAGGACAAAGAAAATAAAATTAACTGATTTTGATCAGTTTTTTCCTGACCTAAAAGAAAAATGAAAACCGCATTTAACTAAGCTGAAATGTGTCCTTCACATCATGTACATTCTACTGCAGAGAGACAAAAATCCATCAAAAATTACCTGAACAGATAACGAGGCACAGTGCTCTTAGAGCTAGGACAGACCTTGTTCAGAATCACCTCCCTCTCTTAAGAAACAATGGAGTGTTGGGAGAATGTTTTCCTCTTTGAGGGTTCCTTGCTGGAGAGTCACAAAAGTGACTGGAGACTGAGTTAACAGTGGCAGATTTTCCTTTTCAAATAGGAGTCTAACGTACTCCTTCATACTAGAGACTGGAGGTTACATTGTGAGGTCAAGATTTGTGCAGGAATCCCTGTGTCCAAGTAAAAGTTTCACCTAGCAAAATCAAATGAAACCCATAAGACCCTTTTTTAAAACCCTGGTGTTCAAAGCATAAAAAAGGAAATAGAAAAGAACACAGACCACTCTATTTTAATATTTTTAGGTAGCATAAATCATAATAGTTTGTATTCTACACTGTACAATTATATACTGTTACTTCCCCGAAGAAAATTAACTTCTATAGGATTTTCTGAAACAGATAACTCCATACAGCTCAGAGCTTGACCCTGCAGCTATTGCTACGACACATGGAAAACAATCGATGAGGTTCCAGGTCTTCCGGTTGTGCCTGCTTCTGCTGTCATTGAGGGGGAGCCTCTCGGAGACCTCTCACAGCCCCTTCCATCTCCTGGGCCGGGAAGCAGGCTCTGCAGGTAGATGTGTGCAGACGAGAGCGGCTGCTGGGCTTCACTTCCCACGAGCCGACTCCCCTTAAGAGAACTTGCGTTTCTTCATGGCTTCTGCCTTGACTGCTAGGCTCTTGGCACAGATGGTCAGGACCACAATGAGAACACCCACCACGAACGTCACCAGGGGCCAAAGGAAGCAATGCAGGAGGACTATCTCATCATGCGTGCGATGCAGGAGCACATCGTCTGGTCTGCAGGACAGTGGAGAAGAGGAAAGAAAGAGCGGTCAACTGCCTTGGCATGGCAGAACTCTTCACAAGTGGAGCTCAGCTGGCTTTCTAGCCCCAAGAGTATAACCATCCTTGAAAGTGAAGACTCCACGCTGGCTATAAATACTGTATTTTGTGCTTCAAATCCATAATAGAAAGGTCTGAGGTCCTGAATCAAGTAACTGGTGCATATTATTTATAATGTGATTTACATGCGAAATGTCAAAAGTGCAGAGATCTCTTATTCCATTATTTTCCCCCATTCTAAATTGCTTAACACATTCCATCTACTCACTCATCCTTTAACATCTGCTGACTCAGTCTAAAAATGACTTATGAGCTGGCGCTGTCAAACAAAACCAGACCCAAATGATAGCTGGCTTTTTACCCTTTCACACATTTTGCCCACCTCCCCAATGCTCCACCTCTGGCAACCACCAATCTAATCTCTATATCTATAAACTCAGTGGTTTGTTGTGTTTGTTGTTTATATGTGTGTATATATTTAGATGCAATTCCACATGTAAGTGAAGTCATATGACACATATAAAGACATTTGTTTTTCTCTATCTGACTTATTTCACTTATACCCTCAAGGTCCATTCATGTTGTCAAAAAAGGCAAGATTTTTTTTTATGGTTGAATAATGTTCCACTATATACACTATATAACTTTATACACACACACACACACACACACACACATATATATATATATATGAAATCACATTTCCTTCAGCTACTCTGATTGTTGTACACAGGCTGCTGCCAAGTCTTGGCTATTGTAAATAATGCAGTAATAAACATGCAGGCGCATACATCTTTCCAAATTAGTGTCTTCATTTTCATCAGATAAATACTCAGGAGTGAAACTGTTGGATCATATGATTGTTCTAATTTTAATTTTTTGAGGAAATATTTCCATACTATTTCCATAGTGGCTTCATACTGTTTCCACCGTGGTTGCACTAATTTACACTCCCCTCAATGGTACACAAACAGTTTTCGTTCCAATTCCAAAGAAGGGCAATGTTAAAGAGTGCTCAAACTATTGCACAACTGCACTCATCTCACACACTAGCAAAGTAGTGTTCAAAATTCTCCAAGCAAGGCTTCAACAGTATGTGAACCTTCCCCCTCTCCACATCTTCACCAATACTTATTATTTTTGTCTCTTTGATTTATTCTGACAGGTATGAGGTGATATTTCATTGTGCTTTTGATTTACATTTCCCTGATGATGAGTGATGTTGAGCATCTTTTCATGTACCTGCCAAATGATCTTAATTTACACAAAAAGTCAGCTAATAAAAAGGAACACATCTGAGTCAGTTCTAATGAGGTGGATGAAACTGGATCCTATTATACAGAGTGAAGTGAGTCAGAAAGGACTTCCCTGGTGGCTCAGATGGTAAAGCATCTGTCTACAGTGCGGGAGACCCGGGTTCGATCCCTGGATCGGGAAGATCCCCTGGAGAAGGAAATGGCAACCCACTCCAGTACTATTGCCTGGAAAATCCCATGGATGGAGGAGCCTGGTAGGCTATAGTCCATGGGGCCGCAGAGTCGGACATGACTGCGCGACTTCACTAAGCTCACAAGTCAGAAAGAGAAAGACAAATACTGTATGTGCTCAGTCACTTCAGTCGTGTCTGATTCTTTGTAATCGATGGACTGAACTCTGCAGACTCCTTTGTCCGTGGGGTTTTCCAGACAAGAATACTGGAGTGGGTTGCTGTGTCCTCCTCCAGGGAAATACTGTATATTAATGCATATATATGGAATTTAGAAAGACAGTAACGACGATCTTATATGCAGGGCAGCAAAAGAGACACAGATGTAAAGGACAGACTTTTGGACTCTGTCGGAGAAGGCGAGGGTGGGATGATTAGAGAGAACAGCACTGAAACATGTATATTACCCTACGTAACACAGGACCGGTGCAAGTTGGATGCATGAGGCTGAACACCCAAAGCCGGTGCTCTGGGGCAACCCAGAGGGATAGGGCGGGGAGGGAGGTGGGAGGGGGGTTCGGGGCTCTGGGGCAACCCAGAGGGATAGGGTGGGGAGGGAGGTGGGAGGGGGGTTCGGGGCTCTGGGGCAACCCGGAGGGATAGGGTGGGGAGGGAGGTGGGAGGGGGGTTCGGGGCTCTGGGGCAACCCGGAGGGATAGGGTGGGGAGGGAGGTGGGAGGGGAGTTCGGGGATCTGGGTCAAACCGGAGGGATAGGGTGGGGAGGGAGGTGGGAGGGGGGTTCGGGGCTCTGGGGCAACCCAGAGGGATAGGGTGGGGAGGGAGGTGGGAGGGGGTTCGGGGCTCTGGGGCAACCCAGAGGGATAGGGTGGGGAGGGAGGTGGGAGGGGGGTTCGGGGCTCTGGGGCAACCCGGAGGGATAGGGCGGGGAGGGAGGTGGGAGGGGGGTTCGGGGCACTGGGGCAACCCGGAGGGATAGGGTGGGGAGGGAGGTGGGAGGGGGGTTCGGGGCTCTGGGGCAACCCGGAGGGATAGGGTGGGGAGGGAGGTGGGAGGGGGGTTCGGGATTGGGGGACACAGGTGAACCCACGGCTGATTCATATCGATGAATGGCCAAAACCATCACAATATTGTAAATTAATTGTCCTTCCATTAAGATAAATTACTTAATTAAAAAAAGAAACATTTGAGTAAGTGTGCTAGAATCAAAGATTAGAAGCAATAATTATGCATCAACACTCATATCTTCTAACAAAAATTTCACACAGATAAAAAAAAGCCAACTAAAGTCACCATTTGAATTTAGTCATGAAGACCTATGGCGTAGTCTTCGGGTCAGCTTCACCACGAACAGACAGTGAATAGTTGCATTTAATGCATTTTCCCATGCTTCTGGGTAGGATTAACCATCATTTGAAACCACTGACCACTTTCTTGATAAATTCTGCAAAGTCTTAGCAACATAGCTTAAAATGTGAGGGTTCTATTTGCAATTCCAACATTGGTCTCACTCATAGGAAGTAACAATATCTTCCACAAACCATGACAGGTCATCTTTGGCCACTTAGATACTGGGAATTTGCTTTCATACAAGAGGTTTACATTTTCAAGGTATTGGGTTGACCAAAAAGTTCGTTCATATTTTTCCATAAAATGGTACAGAAATGCCTGAGGGAACTTTTTGGCCAACCTAATATTTCCATTTCATCCACAGAAAAGTTTGTTCCATTATACTGGAGTAGTAATGCTTCCACTGGAAAATAAAATAATGCAGCAAAATCAGTCCAATTGCCCTCAAGAACATCAGAAACTTTAGAGTACAAAAGCAATGCATTTAACAGAGGAAGGCATTCCTGAGGCGCTCTCACTAATCACAGCTCTCATAATTCAAGACCTAGTTTCCCAGAAGACTGACAAAGAATGCTGGGTATGTCTCTTCTATCTACCATGCAGTCATCATGTAGCATTAATAAAAATGGTTTGGCAGATTGGCTTTGAAATTACATAATTCTTGCCCTTTTTTGTGCATAGTGTTTCAAATTCTGTAAACAAAGTGAGATTTTTATTGACATTTGATTTCAATTAGAATTTGAACTAAGTGAATGCAGAGTCATTGTAACAATTAAGCAAAAATCATTCCAGCTTGCAGAAGTCACTCCTTTTTCTGAACTCCTGTACCAAAACATTGTCTTCAAGACCTGTGCTATCAGTCGGAGAAGTCTGCTCAGTATTACGTGGCAGCATGGATAGGAGAGGAGTTTGGGAGAGAACGAATACACGTCTATGTCTGGCTGAGTCCCCTTTGCTCTCCACCGGAAACTATCGCAACATTGTTAATCTGCTATACTCTAACATAAAATAAAAAAATTTTTTTAAAACAGACTTCTGCTACCACTGATTTGTGATTTATATTAATGTGCATATCCTTTGTTCCTGTTAAGACTCTTGACTGTGTCATTGTCTGTTATTCTGCACATAGAAGGTGCTTAGTAACAGCTTCCCACTGATTAAGGGAAAGCCATCCCAACTGCAGTCTTGTTGTCCATGCAAAATTTCAACAAACTTCAAGCCTTGAATGTAAAAAAGTAGAGACCTGGGTCCAAAAATAGGGTGCAACACAGTTCGACACATATTTTACAGTCTTTGAAATCCCACCTGTAGCACTGCCACGGTTCTTTTTTCAGCTATGAGAGCTCACAGCTGTCAAGCTCTCTACGTGTGTAAGGCAAGTGAAAGCTAAAGCTATCTTGAGATGACCCTCCTTCTTCCCTTCCTTCTTTTTGATTCATTTATGGCTGCGCTGGGTCTTGCTTGCTGCACGTGGGCTTTCTCTAGTTGTGGTGAATTGGGGCTAGTCTCTAGTTGCAGCGTGCGGGCTTCTCCTCTTGTCGAGCACAAGCTCTGGGCACACAGGCTCAGCAGCTGCAGCACACGGACTCAGACGTTGTGGCACAGGGCTCCAGAGCATGCAGGCTTCAACAGTTGTGGGGCATGGGCTTAACTGTCCTGCAGCATGTTCAATCCCGGACAAGGGATTGAGCCCATCCACGTCCCCTGCACTGGCAGGCAGATTCTTAACCACTGAGCATGCAGAGAAGTCCCTTCCCTTCCTTCTTACCTTTATTCCTACCTCCCTGCCTTCTTACTTTCCTTTCCCCTCTCCTCCCCTCCCCTTCTTTCTTGGATTGTTCCACTCCTGATTTGTACAAAGATGATCTAGATTCTTCATCAAAAGCTGAGTGTATGGTAATGTGAATGTACTTAACACCATGGACTATGTAATTATACATGGCTGAAATAGTTTAAAAAAGGGGAGGTTGGTGGAAGGGGACTTGGATTTTTAATGCTATTTAATTAATTTGCATGTGATTTCCATAATTGATGTGTTTTGCAGCTACTTTTCTAGTAAAATAATTCAGTGAGTATCTTTTCTATCCTTTTTCTAGACATAATTCTTGAGGTTGAATGCTTCACCACAATATAGGCATCCCCTCCCCTTACCTGTAGTTTTGCTTTCCATAGTTTCAGTTACCTTGAATCAACTGAGATCTGAAAATATTAAATGGAAAGTCCCAGAAATAAACAATCCATAAGCTTTAAATTGCGTGCCGTGCTGAGAGTCACGGTAGAATCTCTTGTCACCCTGCTCTGTCCGACCCATGATGTAAATCATCCCTCTGTCCAGAATGTCCTACCTGATCGTCACTTAGTAGCTATCACGGTTATCAGACCCACTGTCATGATACTGCAGTGCCTGTATTCAAGTCACTCTTATTTTACTTAATATTAACCCCAAAGCACAAGAGTAGTGATGCTGGCAATTCAGATATTCTCTTACTGTGTCTAATTTATAAATTTGTCATAAGTATTACGTATAGGAAAAAACAGTATATATAGGGTTCAGTTAGAAGTACTCCATCCCGTAGGAGTTTGACCTTCAGTCTAACGCTCCCCCAATGGCCACCTGTTCCCTTGGAGTTTGGAACATACCTGTATAGGGTTCAGTTAGACATACTCCCCACTCGGGGTTTGGAACATATCTATACAGGGTTCAGTTAGACGTACTCCCCACTCGGGGTTTGGAACATATCTGTATAGGGTTCAGTTAGACGTACTCCCCACTCGGGGTTTGGAACATATCTGTATAGGGTTCAGTTAGAAGTACTCCCCCACTCGGGGTTTGGAACATACCCCCCCACCTGCAGGTAAGGGGCACCACTGTACCGTAAAACTGAGTCAGGAAAACAGTCCCAGATGAAGGTGGTTGGAACTGTTAAACATATTTCTGAAACACAGTTTGAGGAACATTTACTAAAAAGAATGAATAAAAGGAGGAAAGAAACAATAATTGGAAATTGCTGGACCCAGATATTTGCTTTATCTAAAAACTGTTTAGCATTCCACACCTACTAAAGCCCTTGGGGAAAATTTGATTTTAATATTTCAAATGACAAAACAACATCATTCACTTGAGTTAGCTATGTTGAATTTGTAAATGCTTCAAAAGCCTTCTTTGAGGTAGAAATATTATATAAAAATGTACCTGGTTTCTAAAATAACTAGTGTCTGTTTCCGCTTCACACGGTCCTAAAATGCTCCACAGTCTCCTTCAATGGGAATGAAGGGTACAGAATATCCTACTTTAGCATAAGGATTATTTTGAAATGAAGGCAACTGAGAAGAATCATATTCAAGGAAAGCTCCCCACATTTTCCCTGTTTGCCTGAAAGGAGGACATAAATTTGTAAAGGTATCCCCCTCCTTTCTCTTCCTGGAAGGACAGAAGTTAATCACTGGAGACAAGTTTAGACCCTAATGGCCCAGGGATGGCACCAACAAAATCTATAAAATGAACTTTATTAACTCAGCACTTATCTTCTATTAGCTCCCAAAATATTTACCTCCCTACAATATGCTGCCCTAGAAACTCAAGGTCCTTATCCTTCATCTTGCCTCTTCTCTAATCATTTATTGCTTTCTTTTCTTTTTTTAAAAGATGCCATAAGCCCAAGTTCTAACCACCTCTTTGAATCTCATCATTGAGTGCTCCCTTGTATACACAGGTGTACATGTTAATAGACTTCTCTGTTCAATCAGTCTTTTTTCAGTCTGATTTACAAGGCCCCAGGCACTGAACCTCTGGAGTAGGAAATGGCAACCCACTCCAGTATTCTTGCCTAGAAAATTCCATGGACAGAGGAGCCTGGTGAGCTATAGTCTATGGGGTCTCAAAGAGTCAGACAGTCTGAGCATGCACATATACACAAGAAATGAACCTAAGCTGGGTAGAAGGAAAAACAGCTTTTCCTCCACTATAGGAAAAACTTATTTCTCTGCAGAGTAATGCTTAAGTACACATTCAGTTATAGGTTTTACTGAGATTATCTCTAAATTGTCTTCCTGATATAAAGTCTGGCTCTTTCAAACTGGGCAGTTAGTGCCTTAATGGAAGGGAACCCCCCAACTCTGCCCCAGCTTCCTGCCATTTTATGAGGCAGACTTCAGATGAGTTATCAAAAATTATTCCCAAGGGGATTTGGGCTTAGAATTCAGTTTTCCATAATTCCATAATAGTGAGACTAAAGGGAAACATTAAAAAAAAAAAGAATCACTGTTTTCAGCATTTGCAAACTAGATAAATGGCTTGATGAGATCTGAATATTCTGTATTAAAATAAGCATGGTGATGAGGATGTAGGCAATAAGCAAAAATCAAAAATAAAAAAGGATGACTACTTTGTATCTGAAGACTTCAAAGAAGTAAGCAAAAGATTTCTTTGGGGTTGTATAGATATGCTAATGGAAAGCACTTCTATGCCCTGAGGAGGGTGCAGACAAATATCAAAATGAGAGCAAGTGCTGTCTGCGCATTCCCTTAAAAATACTTTCCTAAGGGTTGGACTTACCCTGAATAGAGCTTTGAAAGTATATTGTGAAAACAGTAACCAGCATTTATTATGTGCTTACTACCCTCCAGGTACTCTGGTAGAATATTTAATCTGACTTCATCCTTAAAATAACCCTGTGCTGGATGAATTTTTAATTGGCACTTTACAATCAAAGAAACTGAGGCAAGGAAAAGTTGGTTTTCCCAGACTTCCCTGGCAGTCCAATGGCTAAGACTCCACACTCCCAATATAGGGGGCTCGGCTTCGATCCCTGTTCAGGGAACTAGATCCTATGTTCCGCAACTAAGAGTTCACATGCTGCAACTAAGGCCTGGTACAGCCAAATAAATAAATATTAAAATAAAAATAAAGAAAGAAAGGTTAGTTTTCCCAAGTTTACACAGCAATTTGAAACAATTCGAAATTCTATCAGTATGATTTTTAAACCTGTACTATTTACTCCTTGGCCAGCTTTTCTCAAATTGGAATCACCTAGCTTTTTGTTGAAATGTAGCTTCCTGGGTTTCAATCCCTGGTTTACTATATCAGAATTGGAGGTTGCAGTATCCAGAAATATGCATTTTTAAGAAGTTCCTGTGTGATTCTAATCCTAATAAAGTTTAATAAGCACTGTGAAAAATTCTATTAGTTAAAAAAAAAATGAGGGTGAAACATGAGGCTGTTTAGCTGGCTATTTCTGAAACTGCCTAATTGATCCTTCAGTCCATTTTCATGACTGCCACATACTTTTGCACATGTGCACTGCACAAAATGTGCCCTGTGGGACTTCCCTGGTTGTCCAGAGATTAAGACTTTGCCTTCCAACTCAGGGGTTGCAGGTTCGATCCCTGGTCAGGGAGCTAAGATCCCAGATGCCTTGCTGCCAAAAAATCAAAACAGAAGCAAAACTGTAGCAAAGTCAATAAAGATTTTAAAAGTGGTCACATTAAAAAAAAAATTGTTTTTTTTTTAAATAAAGGTGCCCTGAGATAAGACAGGAGGGGAGCAAGGGGACTGGTAATGGAAGGAGAGATAGGGGTGGAAATCTAGATCTGAATGCTAGATTTGCCTAGGGTTGGGGGGTGGTGGTCCTTTGTTCCAATTTGTAAAAATGCACCCTATAGCCTAGAAACTGACCTAGTGATATCAAACAGGAAGACAAAGATTTAGTGTGTATCATCCTCAATAAAAAAAAACTGATTCCCTTTGACTTTGTATCACCAAAGGAGATTTCTTCCACCCCACAACGCTTGTTCTATTGGCTAACAGGGAGAAAAAATGTTGACAATCTCTTTTTTTAATGGATTGGAAGATTTCTTAAACTCATCTTAACCAGTTCACATAAAAATCTGAACTGCATTATAATTTACTAGCATGACATGATGGTAACGGTCCCCACTGAAAGACAAGACGATATCCTTCAAAGTGCTTTCTCCATGAAGATCTTATAGGAAACAGAGATCTTTCTACATTTACGATCACACGTACTTCTTATCTGAGCAGAGAAACTTTTCATATGGGCTGCTAGAAAGTTAAAATTTTCCCATCTCCAGCAAGACTATGTTGACTTTTTTTGTGCAAATCAGACCTTTCATGCTTTGTCTTATTTTCTTCATGCTTTTCTAATTTATTTTACCTTGCAAAATTCTGTGAATCTTTAGAGCACTCATTGAACCTTTCTTAGAATAGTTGTGTGTCAATTATGTACATTTATACATCAGGTATACAATAAACGTTGGAAATTGTTAGTTGCCAAGCTTTACCCATACTTCTATGAGAAAGAATATGCTACCTCACTACTGAAAATTGCACTTAAGTATTTTGATTAAATCTCATTTCAAAGTCTACAAATGCCTCATCATTATCACAATCACAATAATTCTGCAGGCATAATGTCAGTTCATATATGCCAGGCTCTGGTATAGCGGCATAGCCAAATGACATAAAAAAGGTCATGATTTCATCTTTTGAATCTTTTAAAGAGATTCTATCTATTCCTGCTCTAAATCTTGTTTATTATTGGTAACATGACCTACTTTAAAAAAAAATCTGAAAAAAAAAATCTGAAGCAGATAAAAATAAAAACAAAAAACTTAAATACAATAAAATCTTTAAACTGACAGTAAAGAAGAAGTAAAATGTGATTAGGATGGAAATAAAATAGAAATCCCAGGCTAAGAAAAGTCCTGCCTTAAAGCAGAAGTGGAACTTACCTCTCGAGCATCCCAGTGCCCAAGGAAAAAGGAACAGAGATGAGTTACACGTTGTCATTATATAAAAAAAGTAAGTCTGTCAGTTTGCCAGATTGAGCTTTTTGCTAGGGCTAACTGCCATAAATTAGGTTGTGTGCATTTTTACATGAAGCAATCTGTATAACACATTTAAAGGCCCTTAACAGCAGGTTTACAAAGCTGGTTAATGAAACCATGTTAGGGGTTTTCAAATACTGATTTGAAGGTCTCAGTTCTCCTGAGGTTTTAAATAAGTTTCCAGGTGAGGTTGATGATTACTCACATTTGGTAATACCTGACCTAAACATTATTTTACTCCCAGTTTTACTGTAGTATAATATACATACAACAAACTACACACACTTAGAGTATACAATCTGATGAGTTTCACAGTATACATGAAACCATCACCAAAATCAAGCTGGTAGATGTATCCCCTGCGGCCAAAGTTTCTTTGTACCCTCTGATAAGCCCTCCCTGTCACTCATACCCACACCTCCTACCAACAATGCTTTTTAAATATCAAATGTATCAGTCTGGTTTTTCACAATAACAAGAGCAAGTCGTTCAAGACTGAAATCACTGGAAAGCAGTCTCGGTTATGGGTTGAAAGGAGAGTCTTCTGTCAGGTTAGATTCCTGCCATTGAAGTGGCAACATATTTTATACTGAATACTGAAGAACCTGACATGTATTCATTCCCAGAGAACTTTGTCTGCATGGAGTTGGGCTTCAGACAGTGTTTGAAAGTTTTCTATAAAAGTCTCTAATGTATAGACAAATATTCAGTTGATATAAATCTCTGGCAGTTCTGTGGTTAAGACTTGGTGCTCTCGCTGCCAGGGGCCCTGCGTCTGATTGCTGGTTGGGGAATTAAGATCCCACAAGCTGTGCAGCATGGCCAAAAATAAATAAACAAATAAAATAAAAACAATCCAAATATTCAGTTGAATTGCCACAGGTGCAAGGTGGCTATGGCACACAAGATTTTCAGGTAGCTCTTATTTAATCATTGATACCCAATCTGTAAAACTTTGATGTGGGTATTCTTAAATGTTTCTGTTTTCAGCAACATTGAAACTTAAATGTTTCAAGTTTCAGAGCACATGTCTCTACCCATGTGCTCTCTGCTGCTGCTGCTAAGTCACTTCAGTCTGTCTGACTCTGTGTGACCCCAGAGACGGCAGCCCACCAGGCTCCCCCAGCCCTGGGGTTCTCCAGGCAAGAACACTGGAGTGGGCTGCCATTTCCTTCTCTAGAAGACCAAATTAAAATGCACCCCATGAAGAAATTGACTTGATCCACTGATTAGTGATTTTTTAAAAAATTGTTTGCTACCTATAGATGTTGAAGATTAGCCAATAAAAACACTGAATTTGGTTTTGGCATAATTGAGCTGTCCTCACTAAGAGTAATTAACCAATGTGTTTATTTAGTTACTGTCTGAAGCAATTATAAGAACTTGGCAAGAGAGGACAAAAGCATGTTAATTGTCCTCTCTTATACAGGATTGTATATCTTCTTATACAATCACAGGAAGGCACCCGAACAGCTGATCCAGAAGCTGTATGAAGTTATTGCTATAAATTACAGTAGGAAATGGGGACCAGAATACAGAGCCTTTATAGTATTCTTTATGGTGATCTGCTGTGTGGTGAGCCCATTTTTGTCCACTTGCGTTCAGCTATGATACTGTGATATGGGCTTGTTTTTTTGGTTGCTCTGTATCTTCCTTCCAGAATGTGGGCTTTCTATAGTCACAGTGAGCAGGGAACACTTTCTAGTTGTGGTGCCCAGGTTTCTCATTGCAGTGGCTTCTTCTGTTGCGGGCGGAGCATGGGCTTCAGTACTTACAATGTCCAGGCTCTAGAGCACAGGCTCAACAGTTGAGGTGCACAGGCTTTGTCGCTTCATGGCATGTGGAAACTTTCCAGACCAGGGATCAAACCCATGTCCCCTGTCCTGGCAGGTGGATCCTCATCCATGGTACTACCAGGGAAGTCCTGTGATTGGGGCTTTTAAAAGCTTGAGAGGTATTCTACTGACATCACGGCTTTACTCCAAAGATGGCATCTACTAGGGTGAAAGGTCGATTATAGGTCTATAAATGTTATAAACATCCTTATATTTTCTTAGCTGTTTTCTCCAATTAGATGAACTTAGAGATGTAAGTGTTTTCTTTCTTTATAATCGGAGGATAATTGCTTTACAATACTGTGTTAGTTTCTGCCATACATCACCATGAATCAGCCACAGGTACACATATGTCTCCTCCCTCCCACCTCCCACCCCATCCCACCTTTCCAGGTTGTCTGGAGTAGCAATGTT
This sequence comes from Odocoileus virginianus, assembly GCF_023699985.2. Lineage (NCBI taxonomy): Eukaryota > Metazoa > Chordata > Mammalia > Artiodactyla > Cervidae > Odocoileus > Odocoileus virginianus. The sequence goes on from NC_069697.1 coordinate 39,587,077, forward strand.
TTTTAAAAAAATATTTATTTGACTGCATGGGGTCTTAGATGTGGCATGAGGGATCATCAGTCTTCACTGCAGCATATGGGATTTCTAGTTGCAGCATGTGGGATCTAGTTCCCTGACCAGGGATTGAACCTGGGCTCCCTTCATTGGGAGCTTGGAGTCTTAGTCACTGGACCACCAGGGAAGTCCAATAGTAATGTTTAGTGTATACGAGTTGTTCCTCAGCTTGCCTGTTCTTCATGCAGGAAATTACATCAAGACCCAAACCTGCATTTTCCAGAAAGAAAAATCTGCACTGAGCCTTGGCAGGATATACAGCAAACTGGCAGGTGTGATATTTTGGAGCAATAAAGGGTTACATTAATTATAAATAGGAAAGATTACACTTTAAGTCCACCCTGATGGAGAGTTCTAAGTAATGCTGCAAGTATAGAACCATCTTTCAGCATATGAATTTGAGTTAGAAAAACCTGGGCTTAAATATGGGCTTTACAGCTTGCTAACTACATGGTCTGAAGAAAAATACTTAATACCTTTGAGTCTTAATTTTTTCACCTGTAAAATGGGTATAATAATATCTACCATAAAGGATTCTCCTGAGGAGTAAATGAAATAATGCACACGAGGTATGTAGGCAGATAGCTGCCTAATAGTGAGCATTCAACATTCCACAAGAGGTGGTATTGTTAATGACTGTCATTACAAATTTGGGGCACACAACTCAGAAAATGATTTTAAAATGTTGGCAGTAACATATCTTCCACAAATATCTTCTTCAGTCTAAGACTCCCAGGCTGAAGTCATAGCAAATTCTTTTAATCAAATTAGAACTCCTTTTGGTATAGATAACCTCATTTCCCTCAGGTTTCTTTGCCTCTTATAGTCATCATTCCAGTCCTACACAGACAGGCTTAAAGACAGCAGTGTGAATAAAGAGGATAGAAAGAGACTTCCTTGGAGGTTCAGTGGTTAAGACTCTGTGATTCCACTGCAGGGGGCACGGTTTCAATCTCTGGTGGGGGAACTGAAATCCTGCATGCCATACAGTGAGGCCAAAGCAATTTTTTAAGAAAGAAAGAAAAGAGAATTCATTTAACAAGCTAGTGATTACAGTTGCCCCCCAAAAGCTCAGGGGTTGGGGTACTAACATCCATATAGTCAAAAATCCCTATATAACTTTACACTTAGCCATTCTGTCCCAAGTTGCTCATCCATGGATTCAGCCAACTGCAGATACCACAGTATTTATTGAAATAAAATCCATGGATAAGTGGACCTGTGCAGTTCAGACCTGTGTTGTTCAGGGTCAACTATACTTTCCATTCTGGTATACGTATCTTGAATAGAGATATGCAAGGGAAAAAAATCAGTAACACTACTTGCTTGGTTAGGAACACAAGTGGAAGTTATCCCCTAAATGTATCCCAAGCCATCATTTAGCAACATTAAATTATTATAGTGGTTGGGCTTATTTAGCAAACATTTTCCTACTCATTAGGATGATTGTCCCTGCAGATGCAGCCCAGAGAAGTAACTGTCTCAATCCAGCTCTTCTAAGGCAGAGGCCTAGGAAAACCATGGCAATCTTGTGCTCCCAGAGTAAAAAACTTCTTTTAAGTTTTTATTCTCTAGGTAGTAATTATTTTGAATACATCTGTCTGTTTTCCCAGCCTGAGTCTAAGAACCCTGAAGTCATTAGGGGTAATCCTTGCCTGAGAAAATCTCTCCTGCGTCTTCAAGAAAAAAAGAGGGATTATTGGTCAAGACTTGCAAACCAAGAGGATGCTTATTACTTTTTGCCTTTAAAAAGGGCAAATCAATGAATCGATTTTATCCTACATTCAGCTTGGCATAATTATAAATCCTCTGTTTTTGCTGTTTGTTTTGTTTTTTAAAAAAACCTTTTTGTTTTGTTTTGGGGTATAGCCAATTAACAATATTGTGACAGTTTCACATGAACAGCGAGGTATGACTCGGCCATATATATATATATATATATATCCATTCTTCCCCCAAATTCCCCTCCCATCCAGGCTGCCATATAACCTTGAGCAGAGTTCCATGTGCTATGCAATAGGTCTTTGTTTAAATCCTTTGTTTTGTTCCATTTAAAAAACGGAAAAATGATTTAAACTATCTAGATAGTCTCTAAGGCAGAAACCTAAGACTGCATTAAATCTGCATGAAATCCTTTCCTTTTCCACCCACCTCTGTGAATCGCTCAGGAAGAGTCACCTGTATCTGTGACTGTGACTGCTGGAGAGCATGACTTTCAGCTCCCTGACAGCATCAAAGAAGAGGACAAGTCTGTAAAGTGAATGGCGGTTTTGGCCCAGTACTTCCTCTGAGCTTGTCCTAAGAAAAGCCATTCTTTGGGGTAATTTGGCTTGTGGGCCTCTGAATTACCCGGTAAGCTATTTATTTCACACAGAGCTGTGTTTTCTGGCCAGAGTGCTTAAATTTAAGATTTAAACAGAAATAAACTAGAGAAAGGAAGACATCTATATTCTATTTAAGACAAACTGTTCCCATAATAGTTCTTACCTGTGTACCCTACTTTGTAGTTCCAATTTTAAAGTGAAAATCTAATACCGTTTAAAAAAAAAATCAGTGCGGAAAAGATGGGTTATTCAATAAAATTGTGTTGGGACAATACTGACCATTTGGGGAAAAGGCATTGGTTCTCCATCTTATTCTTTACTAAAAAAAGAAAAGAAAATTTCCAGATGGATTGAAAACCATGAATGCTCTAGAAAAACACCTGAATGTTTAAATATAACATTGGAATAAGAAAAACAAAAGGTCTTTGTAATGGAGTTTTTTTTGATACAAATATGTCCCAAGTATTCTACTGGACTTACTTATACTAAGAAGTTACTAATTGTTTATCAGAAATTAAAATTTAACTGGGTTTCTTGTATTTCAGTTCACTAAATTTAGCAACCCTAATTGCTAAGACATGAAATATAGAAACTATTGAGAAAATATGGATGATCCAGTTATAGAAATGTATACATTTTTGTATCGCCAAAAAACTCCACAAAGACCATTGGTCAAATAAAAGCAACTAGCTAATAAAAATAAATCACTTTTCATATGAAAAAGATACTCAATTCTTTAATAAAAGAACAGGGTAGTGTCAGCGGCCAAGATGGTGGAGTAGGAAGACCCTGAGTTCACCTTCTCCCAAAACCATCCAAAATAACAACTATTTACAGAGCAACAATCCATGAGAACAATGCGAAGACAAGGAGAAATGATTTTCCATGGCTAAAGACATAAAGAAGGAACCACAAAAGAAGGGTAGGAGGAATGGAGCTGACAGTCAGAATCCACAAGCTCAGGTGCTGCTGCTGCTGAGTCGCTTCAGTCGTGTCCGACTCTGTGGGCCCCATAGACGGCAGCCCACCAGGCTCCCCCGTCCCTGGGATTCTCCAGGCAAGAACACTGGAGTGGGCTGCCATTTCCTTCTCCAATGCATGAAAGTGAAAAGTGAAAGGGAAGTCATTCAGTCGAGTCCGACTCTTCGCGACCCCGTGGACCGCAGCCCACCAGGCTCCTCCGTCCATGGGATTTTCCAGGCAAGAGGGCTGGAGTGGGTTGCCACTGCCTTCTCCAACAAGCTCGGGTAGACAACTCACAAACAGAAGGATAATCACAGTTGCAGAGACTCTTCCCAGAGTGAGAGGTCTGAGCGCCACACGGAGCTCCCCAGCCTGGGGGTCCTGCCCTGAGGAGACAAGCTTCCAGAACATCTGGCAGTGAAGACAGTGGGACCTGACCACAGGAGAACTGGAGCACTGTAGGAAACGCAGACTCTGTGCTTCAAGATGCACAAAAAACATCGTGCTCTGAGTGCCAGCCCAGAGGCAGCGCTTTGAAAGGAGCCTAGAAAAACCCACGTGCTGGTCCTGGAGAGCCTCCTGGAGAAGAAGAAAGCAACTGGAACCACCCCCGGGGACACCAACACGGGTAGGAGCCGTTTGGGGAGTTCATTCTCCCACGAGGACACTGGTGCGGGTGACTGCCGTTCTGGAGTCTTCCCTAGCCTACTACTGCTAGGGGAGTATGTGACCCCAGCAGGCCAGGGCAAGCCCTGAGTCCTCCACAGCAGGGTGGCTATCATACAGGGCAGGGTCTGACAGCCAGCTGGGGTGGGGCTAGCCCCACTTACCACTGCATCCACCGTAGTCGGCCCTATGACAGCAGATGGATGTATGTAGCCCAGAGTATAGTTCTGGTGGCTAGGATCTCCTAAGACCTCTCTTCCGTAGGATAGAATTTTGTAGGATCAGAGGATCGCACCTCACAGGACGTCTCTTACATGCTGCCATTTTTCCACATCAGGAAACAACCCACCTACACGAAAGTGAAAGTCTCTTAATCGTTCCGACTCTTTGCAACCCCATGGACTATACAGTCCGTGGAATTCTCCAGGCCAGAATACTGGGGTGGGTAGCCTTTCCCTTCTCCAAGTGATCTTCCTAATCCAGGTCTCCCGCATTGCAGGTGGGTTCTTTACCAGCTGAGCCACAATCAGGAAACAACCCACCTACCTAATACATACAAACAAACACAGAGAATGAGGTAAAATGAGGCAACAGAGGAGTATGTTCCAAATGCAGGAATAAGAAAAAATCTCAGAAAAGGAACTTTTAAAAGTGGCAAAAGCAAGCTACAAATATTTAAAGGTAATGATCATGAGATCAACAAACTCAAGGGGAGGATGGATGAACAAGGTGAGGATTTTAACAAAGGATTAGAAAACATGAAGAACCAAACAAAGCTGAAGAATACAATAGCTGGAAGAAAAAATATACTAGAAGCAATCCACCGTAGAGCAGACGATACAGAAGGCTTCCCTGGTGGTTTAGCAGTGAAGAATACAGCTGCAGGGCAGGAGACAGAGGTTTGATCCTTGATTTGGAAAGATCCCCTGGAGAAGGAAATGGCAACCCACTCCAGTATTCTTGCCTGGGAAATCCCATGGACAGAGGCGCCTGGAGGGTGGTGCTGCAATCCATGCAGTTGCAAAGAGTTGGAAACGACTTAGTGACTAAACAACAACAAAATGATACAGAGGAACAGATCAGTGAGTGACCTGGAAGACCGAGTAGTGAAAATCACCCAAACTGAACAGAAAAAAGAAAAAAAAAATTTTTTTTTTAAATGAGGGTAATTTAAGGGACTTCTGGGACAACATCAAGCAAACTAACATTTCTCTTAGAAGAAAGAGAGAAATGGGGCAAACTTAATTGAAGAAATATTAGCTGAAAACATCCTTAACTATAAAAGGAAACAGACATCTAAGAATCACAGAGTCCCAACAAGAGGAATCCAAAGACGTTCACACTGACAGACACTGTAATTAAAATGGCTAAAAGACAACTTTCGCACACCATAAACTCAAAACATAAGACATGAAAACCTTAGAACTCGTAGAAGAAATCACAGGCAGTATGCTCTTTGACATGGATCTTAACAACACTTCTCTTGGATAAGGCTTCAGGCAAGGAAAACAAAAGAAAAACTAACAAATGGGACTACACCAAACTAAAAAGCTTTTGCACAACATAACAAAAGCCTGCTACATGGGAGAAGATATTTGCTAGTGATCTATCTGACAAGGGGTTAATATCCAAAGTATACAAAGAACTACAGCTCAACATCAAAACAAAACAAAACAAACCAACCCTGATTAAAAAATGGGCAGAGGACCTGAACAGACACTTTTCCAAAGAAAACATGGCCAATAGGCACATGAAAAGATGCTTGACATCACTAATCATCAGGGAAATGCAAACCAAAACCACAGTGAGATGTCACCTTGGTTAATCTAAGTAAGTATTTCCCTGAGTTCTGTGAGCCACTCTAGCAAATCACGCCCGATGTGGAGGTCATAGAAACCTGATTTGTAGCCAAGTCAGATCCCAGGTATAGTTAAAGCTATGATTTTTTCCAGTAGTTATGTATGGATGTGAGAGTTGGAGCATAAAAAAGGCTGAAATTGTGGAACTGGAAAGTCCCTTGGACAGCAAGGAGATCAAACCAGCCAATCCCAAAGGAAATCAACTTTGAATATTCATTGGAAGAACTATGCTGAAGCTGAAGCTCCAATACTTTGGCCACCTGATGCAAAGAGCCAACTCACTGGAAAAGACCCTGATGCTGGGAAAGATTGAGGGCAAGAGGAGAAGGGGGTGACAGACAATGGGATGGTTGGATGGCATCACTGACTCAATGGACATGAGTTTGAGCAAACTCCAGGAGATAGTGAAGGACAGGGAAGCCTGGAGTGCTGCAGTTCATGGGGTTGACTGACAGACTGAACAACATCAGAACCCAGCTAGCGCTAGTGGCAAAGAACCTGCCTGTCAACGCAGGAGGCTTAAGAAACGTGGGTTCAATCCTTGGGTTGGGAAGGTCCCCTGGAAGAAGGCATAGCAACTTACTCCAGTATTTTTGCTTGGAGAATCCCATGAACAGAGGAGCCTGGCGGGCTATGGTCCATAGCGTCACAAAGAGCTGGACATGACTAAAGCGACTTAGCATGCACACACAGAAACTGTGGGTAACCTAGTAAGACCTAGTAATAATTGGTATCTGAAACGGTGTAGAAGCAATCTGGTGCAATTGAGCCCTCAACCTTTGGGTTCTGACTCTATCTCCAAGTATATAGTGTCAGAACTGAGTTATTAATAAACTGAAGGACACCAGCTGATATGGTGGAAAATTGCTTGATGTGGGGAAAACCCCACATACATTTAGTGGTCAGAAGTGAAATTTCTGTACGAAGAATAAAGGAGACACACAGGAAGGAGACTGAACTGGGATTTTCTATTAAAGCCTCAAACCAAGGCCATACCCAAGTTTCCTAACTTGGAGAAATGAATTCGTCAATCCACAGAACACAACACAGAATCAAAATCTTTAGAAACTTGTAGCAATTTAAAAGCCTTAGAATTGAAGACAGGCTCACAGCCATTCACTGTAAAAGGTAATTACATTTAATACTATCTACAGATTACTACCAGTATGTTTCCTATTGCCGCTCTAACAAATTTAGCAGCTTTAAACAATGCAAATTCATTCTCTTCTAGTTAGTTCTGCAGGCTAGAAGTTTGAACTCTGATTCATTGTGCTGAAATGGAGGTGTTAGCAGAGCTGTCCCATCTCTCTCTTATAAAGACCCTGTCAATTCAGATCTACCCAGATAATGCAAAGAAACCTTTCATCTCAAGATCCTTTACTTAACTGCATCTGTGAAGTCCCTTTTTACTATACAAGGTAACATAAGGTAACAAGGTAAGGTAACATAAATCCATGGAGACTAGGATGTGGACATCTTCACATGTATATGTGCTAAGTCACTTCAATCATGTCCAACTCTCTGTGACCCCACGGACTGTAACCCGTAAGACCCCTCTGTCCATGGCATTCTCTAGGCAAGAATACTGGGATGGGTTCCTATGTCCTCCTCCAGGGAATCTTCCCAATCCATGCATGGAACCCACATCTCTTCTGTCTCCTGCACGGGCAGGCGGGTTCTTTACCACCAGTGCCACCTGGGAAGCACTGTGGACATCTTTGGGGGCCATTATTTAGACAATTGTATAAATTTCCTATTCCTTTCCCCAATTAGTCATTCAGAATTAAATCATCAACAGATGGAAGTTTTTAAAAAGGCAAGGGAGTACTTCCCTAGAGGTTCAGTGGTTAAGACTTCAATGCAGGGAGCGTGGGTTTGATTCCTGGTCGGCGAACTAGGATCCCATGTGCCATGTGGCACAGTCAAAAAATAAAAATTAAAAACAAGACAAAAAAACTAAAGAATAAATTCTTTTCTAATATCCCAACTTGAATTATTTTAAAAAATCTAGTTTTTTCAACATTTGCTCTTTTATACAAAGGCATTTACATACAAAACACACATGACCAAAGATATCACAAAACACTTCTCTTTCCTTCATCCACACCATTTGCCTATACTGTTTCCTCCTAGAGTTCCACCACATCCCCCAATACCTGCTGTTCCTAATCACATCATTAATAGAGCTCCAAAAATTTCAATCCTCCACTTTAATCCTCCCTAAGGAACTGCCTCCTTATTCTTCATAAACTTTATTTTGTCTTAATAATACATTAATATAATATTACATTAACTAACACATTAATAATAATAAAATAATACATCTTTTTTGTTTTCAGCTTTACACTTTATCAAATGTGTCCAAAGATTCTTGATTCTTCTTTACTCAGTCTTTCATGAAACAATGTCATGAGTAATTCTCTGTATTAATTTTAACTACAGTGCCATACCACATTATAAATTTGACCCTCTTGAACTTTTTCTCCATTATTTTTCCTTCAAATCTTTTCAAAGCTCTGAATTTTAAAACCGGGGTAAATTTCCACACAGAGAAATTCAGAGATAATAAGTGCATAAGTTTGATTATGTCATGTTAATATTGTTGATTTCTGGTCCTTTTACCTCTAGTTTATAAAAACAGTTTCATAATTTCTATCCAACCCATTCTACCATTTAAAAGCATGCATTCTTCTATAGAATTAATTTTCTCATGTTTAATGATTTAATCTCATATTAAACAGATTTTAATCAGAAATGGGTAAGTTGAAGAATGGGCCTTTATGTTTCCAAAGGCAGTCTCTCAGAACCTGCCTACTCCTGGAGCTAAATCCTTAGAAATTAGAAATGTTGATTTATGATGCCAATGCTTAAAATGCTCTTTGGCTTTTCAATTCCTTATTTAGAGTAACTAATACTTTTTTAAAATAATTTTTTTGATGTGGACTATTTTTAAAATCTTTATTGAATTTGTTACAATATAGATTGTTTTATGTTTTGGTTTTTTGGCATGAGGCGTGTGGGTGGCATGAGGCGTGTGGGATCTTACTTAGTTCCTTGACGAGGGATCAAACCCACACCCCTTGGATTGGAAGATGAAGTTTTAATCACTGGACTGCCAGGGAAATGCCTAGAGTAACTAATTCTTAAACATCAAAAGATGATTGTTGTGATCCAGCATGCCTGAGCATTCAGTGAAACAAACAAGACTTTCTAGCAAGCCAGGGACTGGGAGGGACTAAAAACAACAGTACTGATTAACCAGGATATCTCAATACTCCTCCTGCTGACAGATAACAGGGCTCTTTAGTCACTTTGTGAAGCCAATACCAAAGTAGAAAGAGAAGCTCTCTTTATAGAAAAGGCTGCAAACACTATATTTAAAAAAAAAAATCACAGATTTTATTAAGTGCCTTTTTCTCAAAATCTTCAAAACCAGGGTAGAGGCTCCCCTTTGAAATGAAATAAAATGATATCCAAAGGCCTACAATGGAGCTAGTGTCTTCAGGCCATCTGACTTCGTGATTCTGAGATCCTCATATTCAAACTTAGTCCATTGTTTCAGGTGAAGGAAGACTTGATTGCATCCAGCATAATAACTGCACATAGAAAAGGACTCTCTTGAAAGATTACTTTAACAGCCATACTTTGTATCATTTCCCTAAGCTGAATCATATTCACAGCCCTCCCTCCAGGCAAAGAGGACATGAAAAGTAGCAGGAGATAGAATCACAGATCACACACTTGCAACGTGGGTGTGAGAAACCGTTTCCAGGGAGAAGATGACAAACATTCTGATGCACCCAATATATGCACATAAGCAGGGATTCCATCGGGTATTTGTAAGGTTGGCAAGAGCTTCAGAATTTTGTTCTCAAGGAAATGAGGCAGGTAAGGAATCTCCCCAAATGTCAATGTGTCTTCTTACCATCTGAACAATGCTGGACATATTGTATACAGTTTGAACTGTGGCATTTCAAGGGAGGTAGAGAAACATTGCCCCCATGATTTTTGATATACAATCAAGATGGCAGGGGTTCCTTAACTAGCAAAACCGAAGTAGAGGCAGAGCAATGAGGGCTCCCTCACCCGCCTTCAGTTCGAAGGCAAATGCCCCCACAAAGCGTGATCTCAATGCGTCTGCCCAACTCAACAAAGCCTGGATTTTCTTCCAGTGGTTCCCACATCTAGAAGAGCGTGACACTGAGCTAAGCTCGAAATGAAAGCTCGGTAAATGTCAGTGGAATAAGAAGGGAGTGAAAAGCCAGCAACACAGAATTTCAGTTAAGCAAATCTGGGGGGATGGAGGGAATGGGGGGGTGGGGGGATGGGGGGCGGGATCCTAGACTTCATGGGAATTCTTTCAAAGGCCATGTATATTTGTTTGGAATTATAAATACCATCGATGTAGTTGCATAAACAGTCAAGTATATTTTTGTTTTTGCTTGTGGTTTTACCAACTGTGCCAACTATTTTCAGATAATTTCCAAGAGTGATCGTGTATACTACGCTTTTTGTCATCACAAAATTTCCTTTCTTCTCTTTGTGCTTGGTTATTTAAAAATCTATCTCTAGCCTGTCCAACCAATACATGTGCATGTAACTCCTGTCACTAGTGGTTCCTTTTCCTTCGACTCCTGCCCCAGGCTTGCTTGGTCGCATTACCCTTCCTGAGAAGCCTACCAGTGCTGCTGTTCCTAGGACGCTGCTTCAGGACTAGCATGCTTGGAAATGCTGCCAGGACCTAATAGAGCCAATACCGGATGAGCCCAAGCAGCTGAACAGACACTCCACTTTTTCCAAACCTCGGAGAAAGATCCTGTAACTCATTTCACAACTTACCCTCAGGAAATCACTGTTAATGTCTGATTAGGTGAAGTCCAATTCCCTGTAATTAGATCCTCAGTGAAGAAAAATCAGCCAGTCATCACAATTTCTTTTCCTTTCCACCCCTCTCCCATCAGCCCAGCTTCATTATTTTGGCAGTTTTGAAGAGAGGATCTGAAAAATACATCCTGGGTGGGGGAAGAGTGAACTGCATGTCTTTCTGATTATTACGAAAGCTCGAAGGAAACAGAGTTACTGCTTATTATAATATTGTCATTCTAGAAGCTTCCCAATTGTTAAAAACCCATTTCATTAAAATATATTATGCACTAAACAGTTATTTTTTAATTGAATAATTCACAGATGATCTATACTTTGCTGCTGCATGTAGGAAAACAGAAGCAGGCTAGCATTTCTATCAAGGCTAGCAATGAATCATTCAATCTAACCCCTAAATTATACAGTAAAGAGTACATGAATAATAGCTTTACATTCTGTTTTGTTGCAGTCTGTAATGTAGTTATTTCTCTTGGTAAAAGTGCACTGAATAGATATTGTAATACTTCAACCCAGTAAAACTGGCTAAATTAATTGTCAAGCTCTTTTCCTAAGTAGTAAATTGATTATATATATATATATATATATATGGAGGACAAAAACTTTATAAAGAAGTGTGTATAACAATGAAAGTGATGACTTACAGTACAGTCACAGAATTTTTTAAACTTGAGAAATTAAAAAGACCCTATCAGGCAATCATAAAGTCTCTTTTGGATGTGCCAGTAACTTAACTTTACCTTGGTAGCAGGTGATATTCAAGATTCAAGAAAGTACACATACATGGCCATCAGACTGTTGGACTGAACGTGATAAAGAGTTTGAAAATCACTAAAAATTTCCAGCACTGAACGTGATAAAGAGTTTGAAAATCACTAAAAATTTCCAATCACGAAAAATTTCCTAAGGAAATCTGTTTTCTTTTCTTCTGCCACAAGACTAATATTAATGTCCCAGGGAGGGGGCCACCCCTTCAGCTGGGGGTCCTGCAGGGATAAAGGCAGGGGTTGAAGCTGCATGGGGCCCCAGACAGACAGGTTCTATAAGCAGAAAATAAACTCTCATTGTTATAAGCTACTGAGACTTTTAGGTTGCTATCCCAGCACAATTCAGCCTCAGCTGACTGAATCGCACAGGTACAGGTTGGGGATCCTAAAATTTCAGCAAGTAAACTAGCTCTCTCTTATTAATCTCAAACACAGTTCTCAGGTGCACATCTTGGTAACTTAAATGAATTTCTCGGCACTCTGTTCCCTTCCATTCAGCCATTCAGCAACAGCTGCAGCACCCACAGCGCGGCCAGCCCCAGGGCGGCGCCTGTGAGTTGGTTCTCAGGAGTTAGCGGTAAGCCTGCATCCTCATGGACCAGTGCCAGGCACATACTGCAGGTCTCTGCAAATGTTTGTTGTTTGTTTACTGTTGAGATACATTTCAAAGTGCATTTGTACAAATGCAGAGGTGATAAAAGGGAAGGAGTACTTCCCCGTGTCTGGGGAACTAAAACAGAAGGATCTTTTGAGCACACACAAAGGCAGAAGAGGAGTATGGAGTACAAGTTTCTTGGCAGAGGACCCAGCACATACAAAGGCACAGGTTCCTTTGTCTGCCATTTCAGATCATTTTGCCACCAACGGTGCAATTAAAGAATGGTATAATTACAAAGTCACTGATAAGATTCCATGGAGTCCCTGATGTTATCTGACCTCAGTATGGGCTAGAATCCTGGCTGATGTCAGCAGCTGTATAGTGGAGTGCATAAGAACCTGGGCCACAGAGGTAGACTGCATAGGTTTGGATCCTGGTTCTGCTACTTGTCAGCTGTGTGATCTGTGCAAATTGCCTCACCTCTCTGTGTTTCATTCCTTTATGCAGAATATGAGAACTATGACAATAATGCTTTATATGGATGCTGTGCAGATTTAATGAGATTCAATGTGTAAAGCACCTAAACTGTTTCTGGAACAGAGTAAGCACTATATGAAGGCATTGGCTACTATTGGGTAAGGCCAGAGGGCCAGATTATCAGGGAAATAGTCCCATCTCTGCCTGTGACTCAGTATTTTCCAGCATTTTTATCAATAACTTGCATAAGGAAATTGAAGTCATTTAGATTTGCAATTAGAATAACATTTTTCAATGGAAGAAATAATAACTGTATTCCAGAATCAAGATTCAAAATAATCATAAAAGAATGGAACAAACAGGAAAACAGCATTGGTATGTATTTATATAGTTATAAAATTCTTGCACTGAAATTCAGAACATCATTCTCACAGAGAAATGTTAGAAATGGGGATAGGGAGAGACTTCAAGAATACCCTGTATAAAACAGATGTGGGTCAAGTAAGTTTGATTAATCATAAGCTCTGTATGAATCAACAGTGTTTCGTTGCTGCCAAAATAATAATGATGCCACGTCAGGCCTCATTAACTGAGTTTTAGTCTCTAGATTGAACAATGGGGGCAGAAATGTTTTGCCTTCCTCTGTACAGGCCGGCTCAAAGCAATAGCAAGAACAGCATCACAAGCAGTGAAAACACGTCTTTTCTCCACAGCAATGGCAGTGTGGAATGGAGGACGCATTCGGTCTGAAGGTCAAGGATGCGGGTTCAGATTCTTACTCTGCTCCTTCCAAGTAGCATGACCTTAAAGGCTGTTTCTTCTTCTGTAAAATTCAGATAATAGGGTCTACCTTCCTTCTGAGACCATAGTGCTAACCAAGATGAAGTTTGTGTGTGTGCGGTTAAAACATACATATATATACATACATATGTATGTGGGGGCTTCCCAAGTGGTATTAGTGGTAACGAACCTGCCTGCCAATGCAGGAGACATAAAGAGACACGGGTTCAATACCTGGGTCGGGAAGATTCCCTGGAGGAGCACACGGCAACCCACTCCAGTATTCTTGCCTGGAGAAGCTCATGGACAGAGGAGCCTGGTTGGCTACAGTCCATAGGGTTGCAAAGAGTTGGACATGACTGAGCGACTAACACTTTATTTTATATATACACATATATATGTGTGTTATATATATACACACACAATATATACATACACACACACAATATGCCTGCAACACGGGAGACCTGGGTTCCATCCCTGGATTAGGAAGATCCCCTGGAGGAGGGCATGGCAACCCACTCCACTATTCTTGCCTGGAGAATCCCCATGGAAGGAGGAGCCTGGTGGGCTGCAGTCCATGGGGTTGCAAACAGTCTGAGGCAACTGAGTGACTGAGCACATATATACACACATGATAAAATTTGCCATTTTAAGTATACAATTTAGTGGCATTAATTAAATTGACAATGCTGTACAATCATCACCATTATCTATTTCCAAACAGAAGCTCTGTAACCATTAAACAATGACTCCCCTTTTCCTCTTCCACCCAGTCCTTGATAAACTCTAACCTATCCATCTCTACTTATGTGCCTATTCTTGGTATTTCCTTAAATGAATTATGGACAACTAAACACATTGGGAAATGGAATGGGTTGCTTCAGGGGAGGTGACATATACTATCACCGAGTTGTTAGAGAATGGAAAATATTAATACCTTAAAAAAAAATGGGCCAGGGAGCCACTCTGGGTTGTAATAAATGGCTAAAAGATGTCGCCTAGATTTGACACCCTCTACATGTTCAGCTCAGTTCAGTTTCTCATTCATGTCCCACACTTTGTGACCACATGGGCTGCAGCACGCCAGGCCTCCCTGTCCATCACCAACTCCCGGAGTTTACTCAAACTCATGTCCATTGAGTCAGTGATGCCATCCAACCATCTCATCCTCTGTCATCCCCTTCTCCTCCCACCTTCAATCTTTACCAGCATCAGGTCTTTTCAAATGAGTCACTTCTTCACATCAGGTGGCCAAAGGATTGGAGCTTGAGCTTCAGCTTCAGCATCAGTCCTTGCAATGAATATTCAGGACTGATTTCCTTTAGGATGGACTGGTTCAACCGCCTTGCAGTCCAAGGGACTCTCAAGAGTCTTCTCCAACACCATAGTTCAAAAGCAACAATTCTTCAGCGCTCAGCTTTCTTTATAGTCCAACTCTCACATCCATACGTGACTACTGGGAAAACCATAGCTTTGACTAGATGGACTTTTATTGGCAAAGTAATGTCTCTGCTTTTTAATATGCTGTCTAGGTTGGTCACAGCTTTTCTTCCAAGGAGAAAGCGCCTTTTAATTTCATGGCAGCAGGCACCATCTGCACTGATTTTGGAGCCTAAAAAAATAAGGTCTCTCACTGTTTCTGCTGTTTCCCCATCTATTTTTCAAGAAGTGATGGGACTGGATGCCATTATCTTAGTTTTCTGAATGTTGAGTTTTAAGCCAACTTTGTCACTCTCCTCTTTTACTTTCATCAAGAGGCTCTTCAGTTCCTCTTCACTTTCTGCCATAAGGGTGGTGTCATCTGCATATCTGAGGTTATCGATATTTCTCCCGACAATCTTGATTTCAGCTTGTGCTTCATCCAGCCCAGGATTTTGGCATATAAATTAAATAAGCAGGGTGACAATATACAGCCTTGACAAACTCCTTTCCTGATCTGGAACCAGTCTATTGTTTCATGTCCAGTTTTAACTGTTGCTTCTTGACCTGCATACAGATTTCTCAGGAGGCAGGTCAGGTGATCTGGTATTCTCATCTCTTGAAGAATTTTCCACCATTTGTTGTGATCCACACAGTCAAAGGTTTTGGCATAGTCAATAAGGCAGAAGTAGATGTTTTTCTGGAACTCTCTTGCTTTTTTGATGATCCAACAGATGTTGGCAATTTGATCTCTCCCTTTTCTAAATCCAGCTTGAACATCTGGAAGTTCACGGTTCACGTACTGTTGAAGCCTGGCTTGGAGAATTTTGAGCATTACTTTGTTGGCATGTGAGATGAGTGCAACTGTGTGGTAGTTTGAACATTCTTTGGCGTTGCCTTTCTTTGGGATTGGAATGGAAACTGACCTTTTCCAGTCCTGTGGCCACTGCTCAGTTTTCCAGATTTGCTGGCATATTGAGTGCAGCACTTTAACAGCATCATCTTTTAGGATTTGAAATAGCTCAACTGGAATTCCATCACCTCCACTAGCTTTGTTCGTAGTGATGCTTCCTAAGGCCCACTTGACTTCACATTCCAGGATGTCTGGCTCTAGGTGAGTGATCACACCATCGTGATTATCTGGGCCATGAAGATCATTTTTGTACAGTTCTTCTGTGTTTTCTTTCCACCTTTCTTAAGATCTTCTGCTTCTGTTAGTAAGAGGCTTATTCTGCCCCCATTTTGTCCAAGATGAAACTGAGGCAAGAGCTCTTCAGTAAGTAGCCCAAGGTCATCCGCCGAGTCAGGAGGAGAGCTATGGATAGAACGCAAGTCTCCTGACGCACAGCCCTGCCCTCATTCCGCCCTCTGACGGCGCTGCACTCTGTGACCTACTTGTCCTTCGGTTCCTGGAGTTTTCCTCCCAAACACCCTCAGGGCTTTGTTTAATAGCTGCATAAACTATCTTAAATGAAAAGTGATTTAATAACATCAAATTCTTGACTTTACTGCCATGATGATAAAAACTGTTAGGAGATGAATTTGCAAGCATTAAGAACACTTTGAATAACCATCAGAAAACAGACTCTCAAATTTATATCCTAAGTAATGTACGGCCATTTGGATGTCAGATTTTGGAAGAACACTGAAATGAATTCCATACATATTCTACAGCATGCTGGAGAAGCCACAGAAATCATTGCTTGTTTTTTAAAAAGTACAGATTTTGAGACCAGAGCTTTCAATTCTGATGTAATCTCTCTTAATATGGAACCAGACACAAATGTACACAGAATAGACTCAATGTGGGTAAGAATCCAGATTCATTGCTTTGTTTTTTAAGACTCAAGATATTTCATTGGACTTAATGTCTAAAAGGAAAGCCATATTCCTTAAAAAAAAAAAACAACTTTCGAATCAGTCTCCTATTTAATGAAAGATTATAAGAAATATTTTTCAGAGTAAACAGAAAACAAAAGTAAAAAGATCTATTAAAAATGAAATTTTTGTTAAATAAGTTTAGTATTTAGTAATTCATCCAAAAGTCAATAAAATTTCCCTATAGAATTTATTCAAAATATCCTTTTCCACATTTATATGCACATTTCTCCCCATTTGTATCCTAAGGGGTCTACCAGTAAAAACAAGTTTATTTCTTTATTAATTTGTCTTATAAAAAAATGAAAGGAAAGCTTAGAAGCCATTGGAGCAATTAAATTCAACTATAAATATATTAAAAAGAAATCTGGCAGATTCTCTGCCAGTTCAATGGTTAGGACTTGGTTCTTTCACTGTGGGGGCCAAAATTCAATCCTTAACTGGGGAACTAAGATCCTGCAAGACAAGAGGCATTGCCAAAAAAAGAAATCTGATTTTAGAGTTTCATAAGTCAAAAACAGATGCAAAGACATAGCCAAAATCAACTATAACTGACCAACCATTTTTCACCATATTGGTTATAAATGCATTCAGAGACATATATATAAGCATGTATTATTAATCTCACATAATAAGAAATTCAGAGGTAGGTGGGCCAGGGCGGGGGCAGCTACTCGGGGATGGTGTGGCAAAGCTGGCTTTTTCTATCTTTTTGCTCTACCCTTCATAACGTATGCATGCCCACCTTGATGCGTATCACCTCAAAGTTGCAACATGGCTTCTGCATTTCTGCCATCAAGCCACTTCTATCCACTTCTCTGCCAGGACAAAAGTAGTAGAAACAGGAGGGGATGGTACTTATATTGGGAAAACAAAAGTCTTCCCAGAGACCCCTAATTGATGTTGCCTCCAATACCCAGGACAGCAAACCAGAGTCGTGCAATCCATCCTCCTCTGAATCTGATTCCCAGTCATGCACAGGTATATCTCTAAGTCTGTGAGCTCCACTTCCATACAGTCTTATACCCAGTCCCTCCTTCACTTCTCCACTAATTCTGCCTTTGCCCAAGCTCTTTTCATCCCTTGTTTAGACTGACTCAATAATTTCCACATAGTTTAACCTTATATCCTGTCTACCTTCCATGCAGTCACAAGACTGGTCTCCCTAAATCACAAACGTGAATGTTGCTCCTCCACTGCATACAGAGTAAAGTCTAAAACCTCAGCATGCCATAAAAGCAAAGCATTATCTGATTCACCCTCTTCGAGTTCATCTATCACTTTCCCCCTAAAAGTACTCTCCAAGAATATGTAGAGCGTTACATTTCATTCAGTTGCCTACGACATTTCAAATCTTCATGCCTCTGAATATTCTTTATTTTACCCGAAATCTCTTTCCTTCAGTTCAGTTCAGTCACTCAGTAGTGTCCAGCTCTTTGTGACCCCATGGACTGCAGCATGCCAGGCCTCTCTGTCCAACACCAACTCCCGGAGCTTACTCAAACTCATGTCCATTGAGTCGGTGATGCCATCCAACCATCTCATCCTCTGTCATCCCCTTCTCCTCCCACCTTCAATCTTTCCCAGCATCAGGGTCTTTTCAACTGAGTCAGTTCTTCACATCAGGTGGCCAAAGTATTAGAGTTTCAGCTTTAGCATCAGTCTTTCCAATGAATATTCAGGACTGATTTCCTTTAGGAATATTCAGGACCGATTTCCTTAGCCTTCATTTATCTGGAAAATTCCTACTCATTTTTTAAGAAAATAAAATTCAGACTTTCCTCTCTGAAGGCTTTTCTTTCTCCACTCCTTTTCTCCATTCAAGTAGGTCCAAGCACTATACTGTGTGTGTGTGTGTGTGTGTGTGTGTGTGTGTGATGTGTGTAATTACGGCACTTACCACTGAATAATTACATTCCAATTGTTTGTTTGCATGACTTCCCTGAAGACAGAAACTAAGTCTTATTATCTTTGATTACCATCACCTGGTGTAAGGCTAGTCATTATTAAATACTTGAATAAAAGAGTAATAGGGTACGTGTGCTCAGGTGTTCAGTCGTGTCCAACTCTTTGTGATTCCACAGACTGTAGCCCACTGAATTCCTCAGTCCATGGAATTTTCCAGGCAAGAATATTGGAGTGGGTTGCCATTTCCTCCTCCAGGGGATCTTCCCGACCCAGGGATAGAACCCTTGTCTCCTGCAAGTCTCTTACGTTGGCAGGCAGATTCTTTACCACTGAGCCATGGGGGTAGTTCTAATTCCTAGATTTTTAAGGAATCTCCATACTGTTCTCCATAGTGGCTGTATCAATTTACATTCCCATCAACAGTGCAAGAGGATTTCTGTTTCTCCACATACGCTCCAATATTTATTGCTTGTAGATTTTTAAATGATGGCCATTCTGACTGGAGTGAGATGATACCTCATTGTAGTCTTGATTTACATTTCTCTAGTAATGAGCAATGTTGAGCATCTCTTCACGTGTTTGTCATCTGTGGCAGAAACCAACACAATTTTGTAAACCAATTATCCTCCAATTAAAAAAAAATTTTTTTAAGAGTAAATGACTGAAATGGTGGTAATTCGATGGATCAAATCCAGGATGCTGGGAAGGGTAACACCATGATAGAAGAGTCATTAGCTATTTTGTGGCAGAAAGATTTTGGACTCCCTAAAACAATATTGTTTATTTCAAGGGAAGGAGGTAGGTATTCACACAAGTGATTCTTTCAAATAATTGAAGTTTAACCTTTAAAGTTGAATAAAAACCAATACAAATATTAAAATATAACTGGTAACATCTTTCTAAAAATGCACTACACATTTTCTTACCTTTTAAAGAGAGTATATTGAACCAAATTTAACTTTTTTGATGATTCAGTGTCATCATTATGAACTCAATTATTGTTGAGGTAGGACTCTCTGCTCCTCCATTTAATGGCTCCAGACTGTTAACCATTTGGTTCTTTGCTAATTTGCTTTCTCTTTCACCATTAGGATTTGATCCAACATCTTAAGCTATTGCAATTGTACACACCTTCAGAATCAGGGAATCACAAAAGCATAAAACTTGAGAACCTAGAGGACTCTTAGAGATCATTTAATCTATGAAATTCTGTAGGTAAGAAAACTAAGCCCTAAGTAAGTGAGCATTCCTTTTCTATGACTTTCAAACTGTACTCTAAAGAGCATTCTATTCAATTTTAGCTCAGACCATTATGTTCATCTTTCTCTAAAATGCTAAGGACAAATTTAATTTGGAAAATATATATCATAGGACAAACATACTCTGGGTGAACTTAAAAATTAGGATATATCTGTTCAGGATCAGAAGTACAACATACTTATTTCATTTCACAGTAGAATTCTTTCCTTTGAGTTATTTTTGTGTGTTCCATCACTTTACTCATTAATCAAATGTCTATTATGTATTCATTCAAGATCTCACTCAGCATCTAATCAGTGAATACCTAGGCTATGCTCTGATTAGTTGCTTCCATCATTGATGTTACAAATTTACAGGGCAAGGAAAGAAAAGCATATACATATACTAAGTACTCATTCTTGTGCAGATATGATCACTACCAGAATAAACAAATAAAAAGTAAAATCCTTAAGAGAGACAATGTTGTCTCATTTTACAGACGACAAAATCAAGGGCAAGAAGTTCCACAATTTACCCTCGGTCACATAGTTATTAAGTGGGAGAGAAGAAATGTAAACCAGACACCTAAGGCCACATGGTTGCTGCATTGAGGAAGTCATAACCTATCCAAGGAGAAAGATACATATTCAGCCAACTCTCTAACAGTGTGATAAAAGCAATCATGACCCTGTAGGAACTCAGAAGAGGGAGTGACTAATTATACCTGAAAAGGTGAGAGAAGTTTACACAGTGGCCTTTGAGGCAAGTCTTAATAGTAACAAAAATAATAATGGCAAACACTTTCATAGGAATTACTCAGGGCTAGGCATGTGCCATCTCACTGATAACCTCACAATAACCTTATTATTTCTCCCTTCTACAAAGGGGATGGGGGCACACATAGGTCAGAGTAATATATCACGTGTTAGAAAGTGGCTAGTTTCAGGCTTCCTACCACTGTAGTGTGCTAATTCCTACAAAAGGGAGAAGGAGAAGGAAGGAGAGAGAGACAGGGCAAAGGCATGAATGTGTGTGAAACGGCATACTCTGAGGTGACTGGACTTGGTGGAATGAATGTGGAAATCTTTAAATCAGGCCATGTCACCACTTCCCATCACTGGCTACTCACTGAGTTTAAGAGAAATGTGTGGCTCAGATGGTTAAGTGTCTGCCTACAATGTGGGAGACCCAGGTTCGATCCCTGGGTGGGGAAGATCCTCTGGAGAAGGAAATGGCAGCCCACTCCAGTAGTATTCTTGCCTGGAAAATCCCATGGGAGGAGCCTGGTAGGCTACAGCCCATGGGGTTGCAAAGAGTTGGACACGACTGAGCAACTTTACTTCGCTTCAAACCCTGCCTATTCTCTCCAGAATCAACACTCACCACTTTCCTTCTCCCTAGCAGCTCCTCTGTCATGGGGGCCTTTTGGGTCCTAAAACTCACCAAACTTTCTTGCCTCAGAATCTCTGCACACAGTGGTGTCTCATTCTGAAATACTGTTCCCCTTGCTTTTTGCCTACCTAACTCTTGACCATCTTCTGGTCTCCATCTAATTATGATTTATGTATACAGGCCTTTGAAATTCCCCACCTTGTTATAATATCTCATAGCAGCACCCCTGGTTTTCCTTCATGGTGTTTACTCCACTTTGTAATTATCCATCTAGTGTGATGATAGGCTATAAGCTCCATGAAGGCATGGATTACATCTGTTTTTCTTTCTCCAGCTTATGGACATGTGGGTAAACAGCAGAAGTTGAACCTGGAATTGGAAGGGCATAGTCTTCATCCAATGAACAATAAGAAGGCAGAAAATTTTAATCAAGGACTGTGACAAAATCAAGTAAGACTTAAATGAAGTACAACAATACTTAGTCTAGGGTAGATGACTGATGAAAGAAAGGCCAAGCTTAAAAGACCAGTTGAGGGGCACTTCAACAATCTAGATGAAAAACAATGAAGGCCTCAACTGAGGGAATGAATTCAAGGCTTCACAGGTGAAGTGGCTGGATTTGTTCAATTGACAATTGTGTGTGTGTGTGTGTGTGTGTGTGTGTGTGGATGTGGGTGTGCACGCATGTGCATGTGTAAGCCTGTTCTGTGCCCTCTGTGAACTATTATTCACTTAGGACAAAAAAATTAGGTATTAAAAAGTAAACCTGTATAGAGAAATACAAAGCTTTCCTTAAGAGGAGAAGTTCAAAAACTAAGGACAGATCACGCTTCCTTGTCCTTAGATCCAAAGGGAATTAAGGAATCAGTACCTATTTTCCAGGGACATGCCCTCATCAAGGGGAAGCTGGTGAAGGCAAAGATGAGGGAGGAAAATTGTATGGAAAGACTAAGTAAGAGATGTTTTTGAGCAACTGAACGGAGATTTCAAAACAAACTTGGTGGGCTTCCCTGTGGCTCAGTGGTAAAGAATCCACCTGCCAATGCAGGAGACACGGGTTCCATTCCTGGTCCGGGAAGATGCCACGTACCTTGGAGCAGCTAAGCCTGTGTGCCACAACTACTGAGCCTGTGTTCTGGAGCCTGGGAGCCACAACTCCTGAAGCCCGAGCTCTCAGAGCCCACGCCCTGCAACAGGAGAAGCCACGGCGATGAGAAGCCTGCACACTGCAGCTGAAGAGCAGTCCTCACTTGCCGCAACTAGAGAAAAGTCCGTGCGGCAACAAAGACCCAGCACAGCCACAAAAAGAAAAAAACTGGCCAGGGGGCATGGAGCCGGGTGGGCTACAGTCCATAGGGTGCAGAGAGTAGGACATTACTGAGAGACTTTGAGTGAGAGAGAGAAGTGGGCATTGCTGGGGTTTTGCTGAGAAAAGATAAGCCAAGGAAAGGCTAACAAGAGACAAAAATACATATAGGGAAAGTAAGTGTGACCTTACCCATACCAAAGAGTGCAAAATAAAAATCTACCCATTGTATGGAGATGCAATGCTTCAAGGTTGAAGGAGACACAGAGCCAAAAGGCTGTATGGGAAGATCATGAATAGAGGCAGCCAGGGCCTGGTTCCACGAGCCCTGGGCATGAAGTTACCACACCACGGTGTGCTTCCTGGGGGGCACAGAAGGACGGGGTGATTGCATGGGGACCATCCTTCCACGGCAGGCCTGGCTACTGATGGCTGCTCTGGCCGCTGCAGATCTATGTCTGAGCGTAACTCACCTAAATAAGCCTTCAACAATGGAAAGCTAAGACTCCAATCATCTTTGTCTTAGATCTTTAAAATAACATCCTTTTCTTGAAAACGGAAACTTCTTGAGAACTTTTCTCCCCAATCCTGCATTTGAGTGAAATCTAAAGGTTACTTTAAATATAAAGTTCATCTTATCAAGAGCATCTGGGAGTCTTTACAGTGAGTCTATTTTTATTTCATATTTAGCAGTAGTAAAAAGTGTACCAAGAGTAGACGGCACCAAGGAGCTGCCATTTTTCACACCTCCAACCAGCACTCTTGTTTCCTCTTGCAAATGTCATGATGAAAGAGCCAAACCTCAAACTTCTGTTTTCTAGAAGTCACTTAAAATCATGTCTGGAGTGCTTCTGAGTTGTGAGAGACCACCCCTACTGCTGTCTATACCCCAACAGTTTGAAAATGGGACAGTGAGATGATGGATGGGGAACGGGAACCTGTTCTGAAGAAGGAATGATGAGCTTAAATGTACCACTACTAAAGTTGATATACTATAATTGATATACTGTGTTGGTCAAAAAGTTCATTCAGGTTTTTCCATTAGATGTTACAGAAAAACCCCAAAAACTTTTTGGCCAACCCAGCATAATGCAGGGTTAGTTCTTTACAGACAATTCTCAGCATGCCAGGGAATGGTCCTGTTTGATTCGGCACCGCGGATATTCAGAGCTCGTGCCCTAGCAGAAGGCAGCCCTATTTGGAGGAGGCAGCCTTTAGAAAACTTGGTACCTGAGCGGGGAGTGAGGTCAAGTTACCAAGATGACCGGGAGCTGGGGAGCGTAGCCCGTGAGAGGGGGTGCCTATCTGCTTTCTCCTGCAAGCTCAAGGTCATGCACATTTGGAAACCAGCTCCTGGTCCAGGGGTTGGGAGCCTACCGTGGTGGGTTCGGTATCAAACTGTCTTGACTGCTAATGCCTATTTCCTGTGGCTGGGCTCCCCGTCTCACTGAAAAACATATCCCCACTTCACCTCTGTATTTCATCCTCCCCTGTCTTCCTCGGGGAATGTTCCCTTTTTTCCTTATTTACTATGTGTAGTCAATATTTCCTTTTTCCTCAGCAGTTTTAGTCCATACCCCGTCTCATTTCTCTGTATCCATCCCTATTTCCCTCTCAATTACTCATCTCCTCCCTCAAATTCTTTTTCCAGTCACGGCAAACTTCTTGAAGAAGTAGTCTGCACTTGGTAAAGCCTTCACAGGCTCATCTCAGCCTAAGACAAAGTGATTTCAAACCCTTTGTTTTAAGGCAGTACCTAAACTGTGTTCACGAAGATCACTTACACGCTCGGAGCTGCCACAATTGACGACTTCTCAGTAGTGCATCTTGATTATTCTTTTCCCCTTAAAACACTCGCCCTTCCAAGTCTTTTCACTTTCCTCTCAACATCTGGCCACTCTCTCTCCATCTCCTCCCCCTCAGAGGATACCATCAACACAGCGGATCCCAAGATTCTGTCAACATTTCTCTCCTCACTCCAGGATGCATTCTTTCCCAGTGTGCGTTCTTTCTCTTTGCTTCAACTGCGGCTTGTGTGCCAACGATTCCCAGATCTGTATAGCACTGACCCTGGCTTCTTGCTCTTGAACTGAAAGTCTGTACTTCTACCTCTTTCTTTTTTTTTTTTTTTTCCATTTATTTTTATTAGTTGGAGGCTAATTACTTTATAATATTGTAGTGGTTTTTGCCATACATTGACATGAATCAGCCATGGATTTACACGTGTTCCCCATCCTGAATCCCCCTCCCACCTCCCTCCCCTTCTACCTCTTTCTTTTGGCTATTTTGAGACTCTCAAATTCAGCATCGTCAGAGCTAGACAATCCTTTTCTCACACTCAGCCAGATGTGACACCTCCCTTTTCCGCATCACTCACATGGCTGCTAAGCTCTGCTGACTGTGATTCTAAATGTCGCTCTGATGTACCCCTCCATGGGCTACTGCCACTACAACTACTCTCAGACTGCTTTATTGGGATAAGAAGATAGCTAACAGAAGGAGCTCGGGGAATCAGATGAGCTGGTTTCGAGCTGCATTCTGTTTTTTTCTCTCAAAGACTTCAGCTGGAGTCTTTAAGACTCAGTTTCCCCACCTGTCAAGTGGGGCCAGTATTTAGAACTCTTATTAAGAGATACAGTGATCTAACCAAACTGTTATTCACAATGATTGGCACAGGCCACCACTCAGAAATGCCATGCTTTTCACTCAGGACTCTCCTTACCTCCCCCCATCTCTGAGCTGGAGCTCCTTGCTTTCAGCCCATCTTTCCTCTCCAAAACACATTCAACTCTCACACCCCTTACTTTCTATATCAGAGATATACTCAAGTCTTTGGTTCAAAAAAAAGAAAACCTTTTCACAAAT
This sequence comes from Odocoileus virginianus, assembly GCF_023699985.2. Lineage (NCBI taxonomy): Eukaryota > Metazoa > Chordata > Mammalia > Artiodactyla > Cervidae > Odocoileus > Odocoileus virginianus. The sequence continues at coordinate 39,612,456 of NC_069697.1, forward strand.
TTTCATTGCCCAAATGACAAAGAACATTCTCCTTAACTTGGCATTGATGACCCTTTGGAAATCTAACCCTAAGCTACATATCCAGCTTACAAATTTACCACTCCATAACCTATGTACCTAATGTTACTTATATTGCCAAACTTGTTTTTTTTTTTTTCATAGCCACCCCATCTTTAAGGTCTTCCCCCCTTTCATTTCTAACTGATGAAATCATTCTTTGCATGAAATTCTTGCCACCTCTTCTTAATATCTTCTGCTTCTGATAAGTAAACCATCTCTGTCCTTTATTATGCCCTTACATTGCATAAGCTCTGTTTCCCCAAGAAAGTCTAATTCCTTGGAAGCAAAGAACCCTCATTATTATTGTGGCACATTACATTCATTGATTCATTCATTCACCAAACATTTCTTAACTGAGAATCAGCCACTGTGCTAAGTACTAGGGATACAAAGCCAAAGAAGATATGGTCCATACCATTAACCAGTAGGCAATCTGGTTGGGAAGATGGGCATACAAACAATTCCAGTAGAGGGTTATGGGTGAGAGGATAGAGCAGTGGCTCTCAATCCTGACTGTATATTAGAATCCCTAGAATTGATTTTTTAAATGCTAATGCCTAGGTGCAACCACCAAAAATTCTAAGTTAATTCATCTGTGATGCATTTTTTTTTTAAGTTCTTCTGGTATAGTTGTGAGGACTGCAAACCTGAGAAAGAGCTCCAGACAGCACACAGAGGTATATCTTGTAGCTGGCACTTTGGGATGTTCTACAAATTGCCCCTTTTATGTACCTCCTTCCTCTACATGAATTAGGAGACTCTGCCATATCCCTGACTCAGAGGTAGATCCTAACTGCTTATTCTTGCTTTCAAGTTTAAGAAAGACAGTCTTGGCAGCGACGTGGAGAATGTCTTAGAGTGGGGCAAAGGGTGGAAGTAGAAGGGCTGGTTAGAAGACTATTGATTGTTGTGTTAATAGTTAGAATACAATTGTGTTCTAGGATTCATGAGAAATAACATGAATCTGAACTAAAACAGTGGCAGAGGGAAGGCACAGATGAGTTAATACAGGATAAAATCAACAGGATGATAAATATAGGTTATAGAGCACAAAGGAGAAAAGTGAGTTAAGAATTACTCAGTTTCCAGACTCAGTAAGTGAGTAGACTACGGTGCCATTCACTAAGAGAGGGGTCATGGGAGGAAGAGAAAGTCTGACCTAAGTGTGGAACACCCAAATGAAGAGTGACAGCAAAGAGCTGAGGATACTCAACATTTGATGAACAAATTACTATGATTAATCTGGGCAGATACTGAAATATTCTAATTCAAGGAACTGTTGCTATATGCTATAACTTGAGTTCTCTCTAGGTCAAGTAAAGTTTTAATGATGGAAACATTTGAAGATACCTGGTCAGAATAGAAAGGAAAAAGAAAGATAAGGTTTGATATAGACCAAAATGATGATAAATCTGAACACTGTTCAGTTTGTGATCATTAATCACAAATGATTCGGGAGAACATTCCTAATATACAGTCCTCCTACCTAAAGGCACTTTCTTAGTGTATCCAGAGGGTAAACTCTATAATGCATGATACAGTTCTCACCTTTTTTGGCTAGCATATACATGCTATACACCTTTTTTGCCTAGCTATACATGCCCCCCCACCCTATAGAGTAAGAAACGGCTACCCTACCTACATGCTAGGAAGAGTCGAGACTATCTATCTCCATGTTGTATATTTTGTCAAGTGAGCACAATCTATGATTTACTAATATAATTAGCTACCGAGGCTACAAACAACTTTCATATGCACATGTAAATATTTGCTTACCTTTGAAATTGATTAAAATAGCAAGTAAATGGCTGGGAACCAATCTCATCTTTCCAGTACTGTTGCCAATTCATGACACTTTCCAAGTTCTTCTGATTTTCTCTCTTACAGGGAGGAATATAGGAGCACTAACAAAAGAGAACACAGAAAGTAAACCTATTATTCTATAGAATACTGAAATATAGGCCGTTTCTAAAAGATAGATGGCATTATGCTTATGGTAAATCTAATTCTGACCTACTTAATTTTCAATTTAACCAAACTGGAATTGCTAAACTATATTTCAAACTTTGAATTTGGTGCAATTACAGGAAGTATTCCAATAATAAAGATACAGCCAAAAATAACTTTCAGTCATTAAACTATAAAGATACTTTATAAACAATTAGTTACAACCTACTAGTGGGTTGAAAGCATAATATGGGCCTGCTGATCAACAAAGGGAGGTAACACAAAAGTTGATTTTTATCCCCAGTCTCCAGCAGACTTTGATGTTTTCCTCTTCTACTTTTAACTAACAAAGCAAGCACACAGCTCTCCTCTGATACTGATCTCAGCCGCTGAAACTTGTTTTCTTTTCTTACATGTTCTTGAACAGCAAAATCAAAGGGAAAGTTCATCTCAGTTACATAATCAATGCATTTTGCTAACTTTTGCCCCTTTCTAGCCATGCCTCTGACAAAGTAGTCCTCTGTGAAGGGACTTCATTACTTGAAGTGATCTACTCAGCAGAGTTAGAACACTGCTCTTAACCCGAGATGTTACAATTAACCCTTAGCATGCTAATCCATTTTTTCCATTTCAGTCTTTTATGATGATGATCACGATGAAGATGATGCCAGTTTACAGTTATTGAGTGTTTACTATGCCAGTGAAGTGGAAGTCCCTCAGTCATGTCCAACTCTATATAGTCCATGGAATTCTCCAGGCCAGAATACTGGAGTAGGTGGCCTTTCCTTTCTCCAGGGCATCTTCCCAACCCAGGGATCAAACCCAGGTCTCCCACATTGCAGGCGGATTCCTCATCAGCTGAGCCACCAGGGAAGCCCTTACTATTCCAGACGTGGTAATAAATGTTTAATAGCCTTCCCTCCGATCCTTCTTACAACAATCCAATAATGACCCCCACCTTACAGATGACGAAACTGAGATTTCCGTCAGTGCTACAACTGGAACTAGAGTCTGCTGACTCATCACATTCCACTCTCAGATGTTGTATCAAGGTGTTCAGTATTAAGGAACAGAAAAAAAATCCACTAGCTCTATAGTATAATTTGAGTCACATGATTTTAGAGCATCTACTTTCTCAATGTCTTCTAGCCATTTTTGGGTAAACTACAAGCATTTTAGCACGATGTACAAAGTTCTCCATGATCTGGTCCCTGCCCGGTCCTCATTCTCGCTCAAGCCTGGGATGCAGACATACAGAAGCTCTTGTTCCCAAATCTGCCATGTGGAATCACACAGTATCATACTTTTCTGTTTTATGTCAGCCTCTCCAATTTTTTGGCAAGCTGGGACAAGGGCTATTTTATTTTCTCTTCTGTATCTTTAAACCTAGGACTATACCTGGTTAACATGAAAGTTTCAATAATGCTGGTAAAATTAAATAATAATAACACATGTGGATACATCTTTATTCAAGAAGAGGAAGTTTTTTTTTTACAGAAGTTAAACATTTTAAAGTATATATAAACACATTTTAAATTTTATTTCATTTAAATTTTAAATATTTTTATTTAAAAACTTTAAAACTTAATTTTAAAAATTAAAATTTAAATTAATTTAAAAATATTTTTATTTTAAATTTCTTAGATTAAAATTTAAAGTTTTATTTATTTGAATTTAAAATATTTTTCTGTTATATATAACAAATTCACATTATACAAATATTGTCTCAAAGCATATTTACCCTCTGCATATATAGTTTCACTTCTACTAATAACAATAATATATAGCTAAAAAATTCTGTGAAATTATGAATCCTGAGTTCTTCAAAGCAGCAGTCGGGCTTAGAAGCAATGGAGACCATTAGATTGGGTTCCAGTCTTATTAGTTGTTACATGTTTGGGCTTGAGGTAAATTACTTTTTTTCTGAATTTCATTTTTTCTAATCTGCTAAGTCTCCAAAATAAATTCTAGCTCTATCTCTCTATGATTCTCTTCTTGGAGATACAGCAAGAAAGGACCCAGCAGAAGGCAGGACTGCACACACTGTTGAGTGTTTTCTCCAGAAGAGATCCTGCCCCCTGGGGAGATGGCCAGGAAGCCCGATGAAACCACCATTCCAGCCAGCAAGGAGGACAAGTGTGGTTGGTTAGTCTTTACTTGGAGACATGTATTTTGCATTAGGAAAATGTTTATAAAGGGCTTCTGATTTTCCTGTTGCTTATTTCCTATAATGTGACAGATGTTTCCTTTCCTTCTATTAAAAACTCTTTTTCTGTATCATGGTCAACTAGTTTATAAAGTGAGAGTAGTTGTGTCAAATGACTGTGCTCTTTGTAGGGGGCAAAAATTTCTAGATCTGGAGGTAGAAGCCATGAGGTATGAAACTTGAAAAACTCATCAGAGCTCTTTTTGCAATAGGCACACTCAATACAGGGCTTCCCTAGTGGCTGGCAATAAAGTATCCATCTGCCAATGCAGGAGACACAGTTTCGATCCCTGGGTGGGAAAGATCCCCTGGAGAAGGAAATGGCAACCCACTCCAGTAACCTTACCTGGGAAATCCCATGGACAGAGGAACCTGGTGGGCTACAGTCCATGGGGTTGCAAGAGTCGGACATGATTTAGCAACAAAACAACTGATCCTCAAAACAAGAAGTATGCTAAACATTTTTGGGGAATAACAACCAATAACCAAAAGTAATTAAAGGAGATTTTTAAAGTCTGTAATTATCTCAGTTTGAAAACCTTACTATTCAGTTTTGGGAGGAGAGGGAAATAAATGGATTTAAAAGAAATGTCTCTATTGAATGACAGCTCTATAGTCTGATCAGGAGAATTACAGCTACACATTTCTGAAAAAGTCAGACTAAAACTTTCACTGAGGGCATAAAGTTTTATATTAGGTATGTTGTGATTTTATGTGGGATAAAAGAAATGTTTATTGCCTCTAGGAGACTTTGAGCTAGTATAGATGGATTTTTGGAGGCAAAGTACTTTCTCACATTGGGGAAAATAACCTGTGATCAAAATTTAAGTATTTTTTCCATGGACTGCATTCTTTCCAAAGAGTATCATAGATTAAATAATGAGTTTACAATATGCCAGCAACTTCTAAAGTGCACATCTCCTTGAAAGGAAATTTGGGAAAACTGTTAAAAGGCTAAACATTAAGGCTCTTAAAAATCATTATTATCTATTTTTTTATACCTTGATTGTCCATTTAATTGGTCTTTAAAATTTCTATGAAGCCTAACTCAGATTTGCTCTAGATTCTTCCTCAATTTAGTGGATCAGTGTAGATTGTTAGAATTTTAAAATAAGGTATAAGTGAAAATTCAAAGCAGTGTTCCAGAAAAAAGAATTCAAAAATCAGTCATAGAGATTTTCTTTTCTGGGTTGTTCAAGGTTTTCCTGGCACCAAATAGCTCCCTCATAAATCTCTCTCCTTTGGAGGAGGGACACAAATAACAATGTGTGTCTTATCACCATCATCATCACTATCATCGGCATGGTTAACATTTATTGACTATATGTCAAACATCTCATTAATCCAAATCTCATTTAATTCAAATAAGCAAATATTATAATCACCCTCATTTTACAGATGAGGAAACTAAGGGACAGAGGAGTTTCAGAGAACTTTCCTTAGGGCTTCCCTGGTACAATACAGTTCAGTCCCTCAGTCATGCCCGACTCTTTGCGACCCCATGAACCGCAGCATGCCAAGCCTCCCTGTCCATCACTAACTCCCGGAGATTACTCAAACCCAGGTCCATTGAGTCAGTGATGCCATCCAACCATCTCATCCTCTGTCGTCCCCCTTCTCCTCGTGCCCCCAATCCCTCCCAGCTTCCCTGGTAGCTCAGTGGTAAAGAACCCGCCTGTCAGTGTAGGAGACACGTGTTCGATCCCTGGTCCTACGTGCCATGGAGCAGCTAAACCCGAGTGCCACAACTACAGAGGCTGTGCCCTAGAGCCCAGGAGCAGCAACTACTGAGCCCATGCGCCTAGAGCCACCGAAATGAGACACCTGCTCACTGCAACTATGGAGTGACACCCACTTGTCACAACTAGCGAAAAGCCTGAGCAGCAACCAAGACCCGGCACAGCCAAAAAAAATTAAAAATGAAAAAAAAAGATAATATTTTCTTAAATTACAATGGCGAATGGAACAGCTGGGATTCAAATCACAGAGAATTCTTTTTTTTCCTGAGCTTCTTGAGTCATTTTATTTTATTATTTTCAGGTTTTTTTTTTTTGGTCTGCTTGTGGGGTCTCAGTTCTCTGACCAAGGATTGAACCGGGACCCTTGGCAGTGAGAGTGCAGAATCTTAACCACTGGACTGCTGAGGAAGTCCCTGCAGAGAATTCTTTTTTTTTTTTCCATTTATTTTTATTAGTTGGAGGCTAATTACTTTACAACATTGCAGTGGTTTTTGTCATACATTGAAATGAATCAGCCATGGATTTACATGTATTCCCCATCCCGGTCCCCCTTCCCACCTCCCTCTCCACCCGATCCCTCTGGGTCTTCCCAGTGCACCAGGCCTGAGCACTTGTCTCATGCATCCAACCTGGGCTGGTGATTTGTTTCACCCTAGATAATATACATGTTTCGATGCTGTTCTCTTGAAACATCCCACCCTCGCCTTCTCCCAGAGTCCACAAGTCTGTTCTATATTTTTCTGTTTTGCATATAGGGTTATCATTACCATCTTTCTAAATTCCATATATATGTGTTAGTATACTGTAATGGTCTTTATCTTTCTGGCTTACTTCGCTCTGTATAATGGGTTCCAGTTTCACCCATCTCATTAGAACTGATTCAAATGAATTCTTTTTAATGGCTGAGTAATATTCCATGGTATATATATACCACAGCTTCCTCATCCATTCGTCTGCTGATGGGCATCTAGGTTGCTTCCATGTCCTGGCTATTATAAACAGTGCTGAAATGAACACTGGGGTGCACGTGTCTCTTTCAGATCTGGTTTCCTCGGTGTGTATGCCCAGAAGTGGGATTGCTGGGTCATATGGCAGTTCTATTTCCAGCTTTTAAAGAAATCTCCACACTGTTTTCCATAGTGGCTGTACTAATTTGCATTCCCATCAACAGTGTAAGAGGGTTCCCTTTTCTCCACACCCTCTCCAGCATTTATTGCTTGTAGACTTTTGGGATAGCAGCCATCCTGACTGGTGTGTAATGGTACCTCATTGTGGTTTTGATTTGCATTTCTCTGATAATGAGTGATGTTGAGCATCTTTTCATGTGTTTTTTTGCCATCTGTATGTCTTCCTTGGAGAAATGTCTGTTTAGTTCTTTGGCCCATTTTTTGATTGGGTCATTTATTGTTCTGGAGTTGAGCTGGAGGAGTTGCTTGTATATTTTTGAGATTAGTCCTTTGCCTGTTGCTTCGTTTGCTATTATTTTCTCCCAATCTGAGGGCTGTCTTTTCACCTTGCTTATAGTTTCCTTTGTTGTGCAAAAGCTTTTAAGTTTCATTAGGTCCCATTTGTTTATTTTTGCTTTTGTTTCTAAAATTCTGGGATGTGGATCATAGGTGATCCTGTTGTGATTTATGTTGGAGAGTGTTATGCCTATGTTCTCCTCTAGGAGTTTTATAGTTTCTGGTCTTACATTTAGATCTTTAATCCATTTTGAGTTTATTTTTGTGTATGGTGTTAGAAAGTGTTCTAGTTTCATTCTTTTACAGGTGGTTGACCAGTTTTCCCAGCACCACTTGTTAAAGAGGTTGTCTTTTTTCCATTGTATATCCTTGCCTCCTTTGTCGAAGATAAGGTGACCATAGGTTCGTGGATTTATCTCTGGGCTTTCTATTCTGTTCCACTGATCTATATTTCTGTCTTTGTGCCAGTACCATACTGTCTTGATGACTGTGGCTTTGTAGTATAGTCTGAAGTCAGGCAGGTTGATTCCTCCAGTTCCGTTCTTCTTTCTCAAGGTTACTTTGGCTATTCGAGGTTTTTTGTATTTCCATACAAATTGTGAAATTATTTGTTCTAGTTCTGTGAAAAATACCGTTGGTAGTTTGATAGGGATCCTGCAGAGAATTCTTAAGCACTGCACCACAGTGCAAAGGCAATGGCACCCCACCCCAGTACTCTTGCCTGGAAAATCCCATGGACGGAGGAGCCTGGTGGGCTGCAGTCCATGGGGTCGCTAAGAGTCGGACAGGACTGAGCGACTTCACCTTCACGTTTCACTTTCACGCACTGGAGAAGGAAATGGCAACCCACTCCAGTGTTCTTGCCTGGAGAATCCCAGGGACGGTGGAGCCTGGTGGGCTGCCGTCTATGGGGCCACACAGAGTCGGACACGACTGAAGCGACTCAGCAGCAGCAGCAGCACCACAGTACCTCGCTTTAGGGCCTCCCACTTTTCCCTTTTTGGAGCCCCCTGATGTGGCGGTCAGGGAGATGGCCTGACATCCACCCTCCTCTCTTGGAGAACTAGTATAATGTTTTCTCGGGAACGGACTTTGTGCAGTCCTCCTGTGGGTTGGCGGGCTGAGGCTGTCGGTTGCAGCCCTTTGGTTTCCCGGTACATTCTCAGAGAAATGTATTGTAAGTCTTTGCTTGTTCCCTCCTGTCTCAATTTGGCTTCGGGGTTGGTTTTTGGTGCCACAGATGTAATTTCACTTAGGTGAATTTATAGACACAATGTCTTTGGTCATGGAGGACAACAAGCATTTCCTTGGAGAAATTTCCTCGTGCCGTTCTGACCTTTTCTTGTTTTTCATTTGCAAAGGCTGCATTTCCCAACTTCTAATACCATTATCACCCGAATAACCTTCACTAAAGGCTGTGTCATTTGCTGCCTAAAATTGCATGAAATCACTCTCTTTAAAAAGTCAGGAGAAAAAGAGGCACATGATAAAATATATTTGTTTAATGCCTATCTTTTAGAAAGGAAATTTGACTTCTGCATTCATGAAGGAAACTGATGGAACTGAATGGACTGTTCTGAGTGTATTAATGTAAAAACGTTCAGAGTTTATAAAGGGAAGAAACTATCATCATTTGACGTGAAATATCTGATTATGTATGTATTATCACTTATTTTACATTATCTTATTTTAGGGCTGATCAAGATTCATAACAGCATTCTTTTTCAGCCTACCACAATGAATTTGTATTTTAATAGAACACTTCTTGAGTGGGTTCTTTGTGATGTGTCTTGAGGATTGCGTTTCAATCATGTGGGCAGAGTAGGCAAAATTCACTTTCTCCCTTTACTGAGTCACTTTAAAAAAAACCACTGCACAAAACACTCCATCTATTTAACTAAACACTGGGAGCTGGGTTCTATGTTAGGCATTACCTAAGAAAGAGAAATGAAGACATTTTTTTGGTTCCAGTTTCTTTCTTGACTTGACTTGGTTAGGGAGGTGATTATTGAAAGACATAATACTGGCATGGGTTTCGTAGATTAAATAATTTCCAAAGTAAATTTGGTTAGAAAATGAATTCTTAAAACATTATCTACTGGAACATAGATTTAATTATATTTTATACCATACTTTCCTATTTTCTGAAATCCTGTAAGACCTGTGTCAGTTCTGGTGTATAATTTTAATGACATTTCTGACAAAATAAACATACAGTCAGAAAAGCACTTAAAGTGGGGGAATTCCTTGTGGTCTAGTGGTTAGAATTCAGTGCTTTCACTGCCACGGCCCAGGTTCAGCTCCTGGTCAGGGAGCTGAGATCCTGTGCAGCCAGAAAGAAAAAAAGAAAGTTCTGTAGAATAAAAAGTTTAACAGAGTCATTTATAAACCCTACAATATTTCATGTGCCTCATGACTTTGTTAACTGTTTGCAAACGTGTTGCACTGCATGCAAACACATATTCCTTATGAATGTAGGTTAACTGAAGAAACACATACGGAATTATATGTCAGCTAAGCTAAATTCTAGGGCAAGTGGTTCCAGTATGCACACCCACATCTGAAAGCTAAATGGAAATAATCTTATGGAAGAATCTGAAGGCCAAATAAATGGCTTAGAAAATGTGAAAAGTAGGGCTAAGAACAAAGGGGCGCTAAAATGAGCTCTTCAGAGAGAGCAAGCTGGACAGGTACAGAGCAGTGCCCAGCCTAGAATAGGGTTCGTCAGAGGATGGTCCACAGACCCCTAGACTGTCAAAAGATCCACCCTTCTGAGAGTCTCAGTCAAGGCACTAGGAACCTGCATTTTTAACAGCTCTTTCTTCCTTGGAATGACAGGTTTGGGGAATTGATCATTTATGCACTAAACCATTCTTGATTGCCCAGTACAGGATACAAAGCTTAGATATTACTCCCTAGCCCTCTTCTTCCTCCCTTCCCAGGAACATGTAGTTACCAAAGAGGAAGTGAAAATTTTGGCTTTGAGGGGAAATAGAAGGCTTCACAAAAGAGACAACATGATTGTGTCTTGAAGGTTGAATGGGAGTTTGTTTCTCAGAGAATGGGTTGGGAAGGGGGACATTCCAAGAAGAAGAAACGGAATGTGATGGATGTTCCAGAAAGACTGAATCATCTAATGTGCTTGAAGGTGAGGGACATGGAAGAAGACATTGGAAAATGCCCCAATTATCTGAACCACTCATTATTAATGAAGAATTGTTCTCCTAGCCTTACCGGTTTCTGTGAAAAACAGCTCACTACCCACCAGACTATTCCCACCCGCCCCCAACTCTCCTTTAGTTGGACTGTATTATTAGGTGTTGAGACTACATCTGCATTTTTGTAATTTAACATTATTTATTTAACTTCTGGATTCAAACAGACTGCTAAACTTGGTGACATTATTAAAACTTAAAAAAGTTTGGAACATTCCACTTTCAAGAGAAAACAGTTCATTCAGCTGGAAAGTCAGAAAATAAAAATGCAGAGTCTTCGCCAAAAAATAGAGGTTGAATCTCAGCAGAAGACAGACCAAAACAAGAAGTTTTAATCTGGAAGAAGCTCAACAATAATTATTTATAATAAGCATGGCAGTATATGTAAAGATGTGCTCAATGGCTTATGATGATAATTTAAAATCCTTGAGGAGATGGCCAATCCTCTTACGACCATATAGAACACTGAAATGAAATAAAATGTCTTAAATGCTCTTGCATGCTTTCAGAAATGCCTCATAATATGTGTATATGTGTGTGTGCGTGGTCGCTCAGTCATGTCCAACTCTTTGTGACCCCACGGACTGCCAACCGCCAGGCTCCTCTGTCCATGGGAATCTCCAGGCAAGAATACTGGCATGAGTTGCCATTTCCTCCTCCAGGGGAACTTACCAACCCAGGGATCAAACCCACATATCTGATCTCCTACACTGGCAGATGGATACTTTACTACTGAGCCACGTGGGATTCATTGTGTGTGTGTGTGTGTGTGTGTGTGTGTATAAAAAATATTAACAGCCATCATTTCTCATGAATGGAAACAAGTCCTGTCTGTCCTAAGTCCCCTAGAGCCAGGATTGATAGATAGTGGTGATGAAAAATTGATGCCTCCTATTTGTGGCAGAACGTATTTTTTCACAGATGGCTCCACCAACATCTATCCTACTGTACATGCTCTTACAATGTGACATCGACTCTCCTGTCCTCAGGGTTGTGGGTTTCCCTTTCCTAGAATACGGATGAGTCTGTGATTACAGAGGAAGCGACGCCATGTGACTTCCAAGGCTAAATCAGAAACAGAGGACACAGCTTCTGCCTGCATCTCTCTCTTGGGAACGCTTGCCCTTGGAGTTCTGACACTATGCTGTGAGAAAGCCCAGGGCAGTCCATGCAGAGACCACACGGAGAGGCCTGGGTGGAGAGGAACCAAGGCCCCCCACTCAAGGCCAACGTCAACTCTCTGACACGTGAGTGAATGAGCCTTCAGATGGTTCTCGCCTCCTGGCTTCAAGTATTTCACTAGAACCTCAGACATCACAGGGCAGAGATAAACTGTCCCCATTATGCCCTGTCTGTATTTATGATCCACAAAATTTGTGATCATAATAAAAATGATACACACTTGTGTGTAGTCGCTCAGCTGTGTCCAACTCTTTGTGACTGGACTGTAGCCTGCCAGGCTCCTCTGTCCATGGGCTTTTTCAAGAAAAATACTGGAGTTGTTTGCCATTTTCCTCCTCCAGGGGATCGTCCCCACCCAGGAATCGAACCCAGGTCTCCTGTGTCTCCTGCACTGCAGGTGGATGATAGGCTGATGATACACACTGCTGATATCAGAAATTGGGTAGTGCAAAGTGCTCTAGATTCCTTGGTAAAGTACACGTGTGCCAGAGGGTGGGAAATGCAGTGGTCTGTTATTCCAGTGATGCTTCTGGGGGTGTCATGCCACAGGGAATTTCTGGCTATCTCCTCCAAAGTGAAAGAGACTGCTGTCCCTTTCACTCGTTAAAACTAAGAGGCACAGTGCTTGATGGACCCTTGGCATTTTGGAGGAAACACTTACCCATATTTGGGACTGCATCTCTGGTCCCTTACTGAGCAATCCACAGAACTGACCCCTTTCAGTGGCAGCCAGAGCAGAAGAACCTGCTCTTTTCACTGACTTCTGTGGCTCAGGACCTTGAATGGTATCCAAGGAGTGCCGCATGGGAGGGATAGATGGAGCCTGTGGAGTTCTGATAGTGTAAATCAAACCCATGCTTTCTTTGAAAAACTGCTATTCTCCTTTCAAGAAACTCTTGGTTGGTTACTGATGCCTTAGCATGGGACACCCAGTCACCATGTCATTCATTGTATATTGGGCTATTCGACCCACCTAGACAAAGAGGTGGGGTTTTCAGGGCTAACTAACGCAGCTCCTGCAGGCAAACAAGATTCATAAGAAAATGCTTCACATTCCTGATACATCTTCACTCTTGTACTATGGCCTTCTCAACCTATCCTAATGTGCAGTTGTTAACCTAGGCTTCTTTTTCTCATACTAAGATATTCAGGGAGGCCTGGCATGGGGCAGAGCATGGGGTCGCGGAGAGTCGGACAGGACTACGTGGCTGAACAACAGGATTTTCATCCCTCTAGGAGTACTCTGCAGTGTGCTTGAGAGTGCTTAAAGCCTGCGACCAGTTCTGGTCGAAGGAAACATTTGAACTCAGTTTAGCATAATTTTGAGCAGAACTTCTGTCTATTTCCCTTTAAAGGAATGATGTTGGACATACAGGCCTATGTGATTTATGGGCAATAGATAACAAATAATAGGTTGCATTTTGAGTAAACTGATTAGAGTATGTTACAGCCTCAGAAAAAGAACTCTGATCAATACATACGATTCGAAAGTTGTATTTCCCATGCACCCTTCTCAGGAAGCTACTTGAAGATATATCTCACCAAAGCAAAGGTATATATACAACGGCATAGGGTCAAGGAAACAAAATACCTAATAGAGGAGAGACATAGCAGGTCCAAGGTGCAACCAGCGCAGTTTGGGGCAGTAGGCTGAAGGAGTTCAGAAAGGAAAGTTTTTAAAAGAGAAAAAAGTAGACTGAAACAGTTATACATTATGAATAAGTATAGGGGCTCCCCAGGTATTGGCACTAGCAGTAAAAAACCCACCTCCCAGGGCAGGAAACATAAGAGACGAGGGTTCAATCCCTGGGCCGGGCAGATCCCCTGGAGAAGGGAATGGCAACCCACTCCAGTATTCTTGCCTGGAGAATCCCCATGGACAGAGGAGTCTGGTGGACTATGGTCCACGGGGTCGCAAAGAGTGAGACATGAATGAAGTGACTTAGCATAGCATATATATGAAAAACAGTATACAAAGGAGTCTTACAATTCTGTGGGAGAATTTTGTAAAAGTAAGAGAAAAGTACATAAGGAAGTAAGAAAATATTAAAAGAGCATGATTATTAGCACAAAGAAAAAGTGGCAATAAAAATGAACATTATGTAGTTAAAGTTAAGCACTCCATGTTAATTTGGTCCAAAACTATGATATCTAAAGGATGAACGGCCGAAAATTGATATGGAATGGGATAGTGTAAGAAAGTTAAATGCTCAGATTCAACCATTGGCAGGTGATTGTCTAAAATATATACATTGGATAGCCTACTGTTTGAACATGGATTTAAACGATGGAAAAAGAGAAAACAAAAACAGTGAAATATAGTGGTCTCTGGACGACAAAAAAGATTGGGACAGAGGAGTCCTCATTGTGGTTCTATTGAGATCTTTCTCTATTTCTTCTCTAGTAACTGGCCCACTTTGAAAAAGAAAAAATCATTACTAGATTGTTTTAGTTTGGAAGTTTGTATTACCTTAGATGATCACCATATCATCCTATGGTTTCAAATCTACTAGCATAGTATTTGATTCAAGTATTCAGGAATGAGTATAGAATAACAGGGAACTTTTTTTGCTTTTGTTTCTTATCCATACCATGCAGCATACGGGATCTCAGTTCGCCCACCAAGGATCAAACCCGTGCCTCTAGCAGTGGAAGCCCGGAATCCTAACCAATGGACTGCCAGCGAAGGCCTCAGAGAATTTATTTTACAGTAATATTTCTGGAATTTCTCTCATTACAGAAATAATGGTTTACAGATATCTGGACATCCTTTAGCCCAGTTAAGTTGACACAGGAAATTAACCACCACATCTATAAGTCTTCCACTGAAAAGAAAGCCATTTATTGCCAAGAGCTCTTCACGTAATGAGTTTTGAATCAATGCTCTACCATGGTGCAAATATTCTCCCAAATTGGTCATTTTTTCCTTCAATTTTAATATTTTTGAAAAACATGTTAACTTTTTTCTTACTGTGTCACTAAAAAAGTGCATTATTTTATAATATTTGCTTTTGCTTTAAAAGGCTTTGTTCACTGACAAATTTATGTCTATATTTTCAGGATTTTCACAGTTTATTTTTTGTAAACTAAAAGTTCATTCCATCAAAATCATAATTTTATTTTAATTAAATATTTTCAGAATAATTTTGAGTATTTTACAAATAAATTTTATTTGGAAAATTACTATTTTAAAATACATAACATTCAGAGATCAGATCAAAATAGCAGAGGTGTATGATACGGAGCTCACCGTCTCCCCTACAGATACATCAAAAAATATCCATGTGTGTAACGACTCTCACAGAACATCTGCTGAACACTGGCAGAAGTCCTTAGACCCCCAACAGAGCAAGAGAAATCTCCAAGTAACTGGGTAAAAGAAAAAAAAAAAAGAGAAAGAAATGGGGATGCCATCTGCACCTTTGGGAGGGAGATGGTGAAGGATCAAAGGTTTCCACACACTAGGACGTCCCCTCACCAGTGGGGTCAGAGAGGGAGCTTTGGAGCCTCGGAGGAAAGCGCAGCAATGAGTCTGCTGAGGGCAAAGGAGAGAGAGAGATGTGCACAGGGCGTGGGTGCTGACCCACACTTCCCAGCCTGCGAGGCTTGTCCACTTGCCCAATGGAGCAGGTGGTGGCTGAGTACTGAGGCTCAACCTCGAAGGTCAGATGCCAGGGGGAGGACCGGGGTTCACTGTGTGAAGACGGTGAGAGGGGTCTAGGTTGCAGAGCCCCACAAATGAGGGAGTCTGGGAAGAAGCCTCTCACTAGAGAGGCAAGGGACCATTGTTGGAGGCTGTGCATGAAGACGGGGGGTCTGCCAGACGAGCTTCTTTCTCTGTGTGCCTACGGGTGGCAGGGCACCGCCTACACGAGCTCCAGGGAAAAGAGAACTACCATATGACCTAGAAAACCCACTCCTGGACATAAACCTAGAGAAAATTCCCTAAGTCAAAAAGATACGTGTGCTTCAAAGTTGACTGCGGCACTATTTATGATAGCCAGGACGTGAAAGCAACCTAAATGTTCGTCAACAGAGGGACAGATGAAGACGATGGGGTACATATACACAATGGAACTGTATCACCCAGTCATCAGAAACAATGCAACTGTGCCATCTGCAGAGATGTGGGCAGATTGAGACTGTCATACAGAGTGAAGTAAGTCAGAAAGAGATAAACAAATATCCTATAATATCACCTATCTTTGTAGAATCCAGAAAAAGGATACAGATGAACTTAATTTGCAAAGCACAAATAAAGATACAAACATAGAGAACAAACATATGGATCTCAAAGGGCAAAGGAGAGGTGGGATGAACTGGGAGACTGGTATTGACATATATAGACCACTATGCATAAAATGGATAACTAATGAGAACCCACCATATTAGCATGGGGAACTCAACTCAGTGCTCTGGAGAACTGGGCGGGAAGGAAATCTAAGAAAAGAGGGGGGCGTCTGTATGTGTATAGCTGATTCTGCAGAAACTACCACAACATTATAAAGCAACTCTGCATGTGTGTGCGCTCAGTCGCTTCAATGTTGCCTAACCCTTTTTGATCCTACAGACTGTATGGAGCCCTCCAGGCTTCTCTATCCATGGGATTCTCCAGGCAAGAATATTGGCGTGAGCTGCCATGCCGTCCTCCAAGGGATCTTCTCAACCCAGGGATCGAACCTGCATCTCCTGCATTGCAGGCAGATTCTTTACTGCTGAAGTCCTGTAAAGCAACTATACTTCAATAAAAATTAATTTAAAACAACAACAACAACAACAACAAAAATCCCCTGGACTCCTACCACCCAGAACTTCTACCACCAGACTTTCTCCTTTGCCCCGCTCCCCAACAGTTTCCCACAAATTAAATCAAAGTAAACATTGTATTTTGCATTTGCTTCTCTCACTGACTATCAGTGAGTATACCCTGCGTTATCCTTTTTGACGGCAGTGCTTCTTGGCTGCATCTTCATCTATTTCACCTTCTTTAATCAATAGACATCTTCCATTTTTAAATCACTATATACAATGCTCATTAAATATTGTGCACAATCAATTTTGCTGACAAGTTTGGCATTAATTCTTAAGAGTAGAAATCCTACCTCAGGGGTAGTGGGGAAGGCTAAATTAGGAATCTGGGATTAACAGATAAACATTGCACATGCGTGCTTAGTTGCTTCAGTCATGTCCGACTCTGTGTGACCCTATGGACTGTGGCCTGCCATTCTCCTCTGTCCGGGGGATTCTCCAGGCAAGAATACTGGTATGGGTAGCCATTCCTCTCTCCAGGGGTTCCCCACCCAGGGACTGAACCTGGGTCTCCTGCATTGCAGGCATATTCTTTACTGTCCTTCTTATAGCCAAATAAAATTCATTGCATGAATACAGCACAATTTATTTGTCCATTCATCAGTTGATGGACATATGATTTATTTACACTTTTTGGCTATTAAGAATAACGCTACTATGAATAGTCATGTACAAGTTTTTGTGTGGATGTGTTTTCATTTCTCTTGGGTATATACCTAGGAATGGAGTTTCTGGGTCTAATGGTAATTCTGTTCAACTTTTCGAGGAACTGTCAACTGTTTTTCAAAGCAGCTGCAAATCTTTTACATTCTTATAAACAATGTATGAAGATTCTAATTTTTCCACACTGTCATCAAAACTTGTTACTGTCTTTTAATTTTTAATGGTCACTTAGTAGGCTGAAAGTAGTATCTTATTGCAGTTTTATTTGCATTCTCCTCTTTGCATCGAAAAAGCAAGAGAGTTCCAGAAAAAACATCTATTTCTGCTTTATTGACTATGCCAAAGCCTTTGACTGTGTGGACCACAATGAACTGTGGAATATTCTGAAAGAGATGGGAATACCAGACCACCTGTCCTGTCTCTTGAGAAACCTGTATGCAGGTCAGGAAGCAACAGTCAGAACTGGACATGGAACAACAGACTGATTCCAAATAGGAAAAGGAGTACGTCAAGGCTGTATGTCACCCTACTTATTTAACTTATATACAGAGGACATCATGAGAAACACTGGGCTGGAAGAAGCACAAGCTGGAATCAAGATTGCCAGGAGAATTATCAATAACCTCAGATATGCAGATGACACCACCCTTATGGCAGAAAGTGAAGAGGAACTAAAAAGCCTCTTGATGAAAGTGAAAAAGGAGAGTGAAAAAGTTGGCTTAAAGCTCAACGTTCAGAAAACTAAGATCATGGCATCTGGTCTTATCACTTCGTGGCAAATAGATGCGGAAACAGTGGAAACAGTGTCAGACTTTATTTTTGGGGGGCTCCAAAATCACTGCAGATGGTGATTGCAGCCATGAAATTAAAAGATGCTTACTCCTTGGAAGGAAAGTTATGACCAACCTAGATAGCATATTAAAAAGCAGAGACATTACTTTGCCAACAAAGGTCCATCTAGTCAAAGCTATGGTTTTTCCAGTGGTCATGTATGGATGTGAGAGTTGGACTGCGAAGAAAGCTGAGTGCCGAAAAATTGATGCTTTTGAACTGTGGTGTTGGAGAAGACTCTTGAGAGTCCCTTGGACTGCAAGGAGATCCAACCAGTCCATCCTAAAGGAGATCAGTCCTGGGTGTTTATTCGAAGGACTGATGCTGAAGCTGAAACTCCAATACTTTGGCCATCTGATGCAAAGAGCTGACTCATTTGAAAAGACCTTGATGCTGGGAGGGACTGGGGGCAGGAGAAGGGGAGGACAGAGGATGAGATGGCTGGATGGCATCACTGACTCAATGGATATGAGTTTGAGTAAACTCTGGGAGTTAGTGATGGACAGGGAGGCCTGGCGTGCTGCTATTCATGGGGTCACAGAGTCGGGCACAACTGAGCAACTGAACTGAACTGAATGACTAAGCGGGCTTCCCTTGTAGCTCAGTTGGTAAAGAATGTGCCTGCAATGCAGGAGACCTGGGTTCAATCCCTGGGTCGGGAAGATCCACTGGAGAAGGAAATGGCAACCCACTCCAGCATTCTTGCCTGGAGAATTCCATGGACAGAGGAACCTGGCAGGTTACAGTGAATGGGGTTTCAAAAGTCAGACACAACTTGGCAACTAAACCACCACCAATGACTAATGAGGGCTTCCCAGGTGGCGCTAGTGGGAAAGTATCCCCTTGCCAATGCAGGAGACATGAGACTAGGGTTTGATCCCTGGGTCGGGAAAATTCCCTACAGGACAGCACGCCAACCCACTCTAGTATTCTTGCCTGGAGAATCCTATGGACAGAGGAGGCTAGTTGCTACAGCCCATAAGGTTGCAAAGAGGTGGACACAACTGTGCACACTTTGGACATGACATAGTGACTTAGAACACATGCATGCAATGACTAATGATATTGAGCATATTTTCATGTGCTTATTGCTCATTTGTATACTTCTTTGGAAAAATATCCATTTCCAACTTTTGTCTATTTATAAATTGGGTTGTTTTTGTGTTACTGTTGTTATTGAGTTGTAAAGGTTCTTTATATATCCTGTATATTCAATCCTTATTAGATACATAATTTGCAAATATTTCCTCTCATTTTGTGGTTATCTTTTCACTTTCTTGACAGTATCCTTCAAAGCACAAAACCACAAATATTTTAAAAAGTTTTATTATGTCCAATTATCTATTTTTCCTTTGGTTGCTTGTGCTTTTTGCATCATATTAAGAAACTGCCTAATTCAAAGTCATAAAGATTGACAACTGTGTTTCCTTCCAATAGCTTTGTAGTTTTGCTCTTCATTCAGGTCTCTCATTGATTTGAATTAATTTTTGTATTATCATGTGAAGTAGAAGTCCAACTTCACTCCTTTGCATGTGCACATACAATTGTTCCAGCATACTGGTTGAAAATACTTTGTTTTTTTTCCTATTGAATACTCTTGACACCCTTGTCAAAATCAATTACTTATAAATGTATGCATTTATTTCTGGACTCTCAACTCTATTCCATAGATTTGGAATCTATTCCTTATGTCACTACCATACAGTCTTGATTACTGTAGCTTTCAAGTAAATTTTAAAATTGGAAACTGTGAGCCGTCCAACTTTGTTCTTGTTTTTCAACATTGTTATGACTATCTTGGGTCCTTTGCACTTTTATCTGAATTTCAGGATCAGCTTATCAATTTCTGAAAAAGAAAATCCAACTGAGTTTTTTTATAGGAATTGTAATGAATCTATAGATCAATTCGGAAAGTGTTGCCATCATTGCAATATTAAGTTTCCCAATTTATGAACAAAAAGGTATCTTTATTTATCTTTCTTTCTTTCAAGTGTTTTGTAGTTTTCAGGGTATAAGTCTTACACTGTTTTGTTAAACTTGTCAAATATATTCCTAATTGTTTTATTATTTTGATGCTACTGTAAGTAGAACTGTGTTCTTAATTTCACTTTTGGATTGTTAATTGTTACTGTATAAAATACAATTATACATTTCCTAAAAATACTGGCATTGTACACTTACAAGGGACATATCCTTATGAAGATCTCAATAAAGCTATTACAAATCAAAGCTTTAAAAAAATAAAAATACAATTGATTTTTGCATATTGACTTTATATCCTGCAGTCTTGCAAATTTTATTTGGCTCAGTAGCTTTTTTTTGCTGGAGTTTTCAGGAGTTTCTATATACATGATCATGTGATTTGTGAATAGAGATAGTTTTATTTCTTCCTTTCCAATCTGGATGTCTTCTGTTTTATTTTCTTACCTAATTGTCCTGACCAAAAACCTCCAGTACTATATCAAACAGAAGAAGGAAGAATGGACATGCTCATCTTGTTTCTGATCTCAGGGGGAAAGTTTTCAGTCTTTCACCATTAAGTATGATACTAGTTGTGCGCTTTTCATAGCTCCCCTTTATCAGGTTGACAAAGTTCCCGTCAGTTCCTAGTCTGTTGATGTTTTAAGTCATGAAAGGATTTTGTCAATTTTTTTCTGCATATATATGTATATGCATGTGATTTCTGTCATTTATTCTATTAACACGCTGTGTTGATTTTATTATGTTTAACCAAGCTTGCATTCCTAAAATAAATCCCACTTGACCATGGTGCAATATCATAAACTCTTTTCAAAAAAAACAAAAAAGGAGAGAATACATCCCAATTCATTCTGTTACCATGATACCAAAAAGCAGACAAAGATATAAGAAAACTACAGACCAATATACTTTATGAATATAGATGCAAAAATCTTCAACAAAATGCTAGCAAACCAAATTTTGGAATATATAAAAAGAATTATATATCACAACCAAGTTGGGGGAATAGGGAGTGAGAAATAATATGCATGAGATTTCCCTTGGGAGCAACAGAAATATTCTGAAATTAGCAATGATGCTTGCACAACTTTGTGAATATACCAGAAACTGTACACATTAAAAGGGCAAACATTACAATATTTGAAATATATCTTTTTTACAGGAAGCTGTCTTTCCTTTATTTTTCCTCTTTCATTCTTCTTTCTGCCCACAAGGCAGATGCAATGCAAGTTAGGAGAAACATGTTAAGGGACATGTTAAGAGCAACAAGACAGTAAGAAACTGGGTGTTTGAATGACCTTCCAGATTAGAATGGTTTAGCCCCATAGACTGCTTACAAGCTCAGGCATTTACAAAAGAAAAAAAACTAGTACTTCCTTAGATGGAGGAGACATGGGTTTGATCCCTGGGTTGGGAAGATCACCTGGAGGAGGAAATGGCAACCCACTCCAGTTTCTTGCCTGGGAAATCCCACGGATCGAGGAGCCTGGTGGGTTACAGTCCAGGAAGTTTGAGAGTCCGACACAACTTAGACAACTTAGGATGCGGTACTTCCTTAGGGTTTTTCTTGTTTGTTTGTTTAGGTTACTTTTATTAGGTTCTTATTAAAGCATCCCATCCAATATCCTAATTAACTCAGTTAGATTGTTCCTACTTTTTCACTACTACGAACAGTTCTGCAATGAGAATCCTCACACACACTTCTTGAACATGTGTTAGTTTTTTTTATGGTAAACTCCTTTGAAGGAAAATTGCTGTCATTTGCTTAGTTATCACGACTGTCAGGTATGCACAACTTCAGTTTCACATAGTATGTTTATTTTCCTAAGTGGTTGAACTAACTTTTCAGCAATAAGTTAGAACTTAATATTTTCTCAAATCCTCACCATTACTTGGTCTTATGAAGCATATTATGTTTTGTCAGCCTGATAGGTGTGAAACAGCATTCCATTATTGTTGTCATTTGAATTTCCCTAGGACTACCAGAACAGAGAATTATTTCACATTTATTGACCATTTGGGTTCTTTCATGAATCGACTGCCCATAGCCTTCACTGATTTTCCCATTATGCCAAACATTATTTTCTCAATGATTTGCAGACATTTTCATAAATACTGTTGATTGTTTTTGCCATTATCTTCTACTTGTATGTGGCTTACATTCTCACATTGTTTGCAATAATTTTTGTCACATGTAAATCATTGTTTTAACATGCTCAAATGTATAAATATTTTTCTTTTATGATTTGTTCTTTAAGCCTTATTTAAAAAAATATTTCTTAGACCTATGTCATAAAGATATTTTCCTATTTTAACTTCTGAAAGCTTTATAGTTTTCATTTTTAGGTTTTATTTGATTTAAAATTTGTTATGGGTATGAAGCATGTATCAAATTTTATCTCTATTTTATGTAGAGCTAGTTGCTCAGGTATCATTTATTCATAGGCTCACACTTTCACTGATGAACTTCCTATACTGTCTATGTCTCTCAGTAAAACTTATTCATTTCTACCTTAGTTTCACTGAGGATATAATATTCATTATTTCACTCCTTTGAAATTTGTTAAGGCTTGCTTTATTGCCCAAAAGTGATCAGTTTTGGGAAATATTATGTGGGTACTTTAAATCATGTGCACTGTGCCGCTACTGGATATATTAATTTATAAATATCACTTGGGTCCATTGTTAAACATGTTACTCAGATCTGTTGGATGTGTATTCATATTACTGTTGTCTGAGTATTTATCAGTTAGAAACAGAAATGTCTTAAAATCTCTCAGCATGATAGACATCTATATTTCTCCCTCAAAATATTTCTATATATTTCTGTTTTAATTTTTTGTTTTTATGTATTTTGAGTTAATATTTTAGGTATATCCCAGTACAGAATTGTTATATTTTATTGAATTAACTTTTATGACTATGAAATGTCTCTTTTTAGCTCTAATGAAACATATTTGTTTCAAAGTCTCTGTGTTTCACATTATACAAGTACTCCAGTTTTTCTTTCTTTATTTTTTTGATGGGGGTATTGATGTTTGTATAGTGTGTTTTCCAGTCTATGATCTCTACCTTTACATTGGAAGAGTTAGTCCATTTATATTCAATATAATTATAAATTTGGGTTAAACTCTTATTTTTTTAACTTTTTATTTTTTATTGGAGTATAGATGAATAATGATATTGTAATAGTTTCAAGTGGACAGCAAAGGAACTCAGCAATACATATATATGTATCCATTCTCATCCAACTCCCCTCCTATGCAGGGTACCACATAACATTGAGTAGATTATTTTTTTTTTATTATTACTTTTTAAAATGTATTCTACCTGTCTACAGTCTTTTTACTCTCTTTTATTGCATTCTTCTAAACTTACTGCTTTACATTACTTCATTTTCCCCATCTATTAGCTTGGTAATTATTTTCTGCTGTATAAATTCTTAGATTCCAACACAGAACTACTAAATCAGAAACTAGGGTGGAGTTTCTGATTCAGTGGGTTTAGGATGGGTATTGAGAATGTGCATCACTAACAAGCTCACAAATGATGCTGATGTTTCTTGTCCATTGATTATACTTTGAGAATCACTGATCTGAAGGAAGAAATTGACTAGAAAAAGGGGATTATTGAAGAGACTGTAATAACCAAGGCAAATTGTAGTATCTTTGACCAGAACAGTTCAGTTCACTTCAGTAGCTCAGTCGCGTCTGACTCTTTGCGACCCCATGGACCGCAGCACGCCAGGCCTTCCTGTCCATCACCAACTCCCAGAGCTTACTCAAACTCATGTCCATCATGTCAGTGATGCCATCCAACCGTCTCATCCTCTGTCATCCCCTTCTCCTCCTGCCTTCAATCTTTCCCAGCATCAGGGTCTTTTCCAATGAAAAGGTGGCAAAGTATCAGGTGGCCAAAGTACTGGAGTTTGAGCTTCAGCATCAGTCCTTCTAATGAATATTCAGAACTGATTTCATTTAGGATGGACTGGTTGGATCTCCTTGCAGTCCAAGGGACTCTCAAGGGTCTTCTCCAACACCACAGTTAAAAAGTATCAATTCTTTGGCGTTCAGCTTTCTTTATAGTACAACTCTCACATCAATACAAGACTACTGGAAAAACCATACCTTTGACTAGACAGACCTTTGCTGGCAAAGTAATGTCTTTGCTTTTTAATATGCTGCTTGAGCTGGTCATAGCTTTTCTTCCAAAGAACAAGCGTCTTTTAATTTCATGGCTGCAGTCACCATCTGCAGTGATTTTGGACCCCAAAAAATAAAGTCTCTCACTGATTTTCCACTGTTTCCCCATCTATTTGCCATGAAGTGATGGGACCAGATGTCATGATCTTTGTTTTTTGAAAGTTGAGTTTTAAGCCAGTTTTTCACTCTGCTCTTTCACTTTCAGCAAAAGGCTCTTTAGTTCTTTGCTTTCTGCCATAAGGGTGGTATCATCCGCATATCTGAGGTTATTGATATTTCTCTCAGCAATCTTGATTCCAGCTCGTGCTTCATCTAGGCCAGCATTTGCATGATGTACTCTGCATAGAAGTTAAATAAGCAGGGTGACAATACACACCTTGATGTACTCCTTTCCTGATTTGGAGCCTGTCTGCTGTTCCATGTCCCGTTCTAACTGTTGCTTCTTGACCTGCATACGGATTTCTCAGGAGGCAGGTCAGGTGGTCTGGTGTTCCCATCTCTTTGAGAATTTTCCACAGTTTGTTGTGATCCACACAGTCAAAGGCTTTGGTGTAATCAATAAAACCGAAGTAGATGTTTTTCTGGTATTCTCTTGCTTTTTCAAGGATCCAACGGATGTTGGCAATTTGATCTCTGGTTCCTCTGCCTTTTCTAAATCCAGCTTGAACATCTGGAAGTTCATGGTTCACATACTGTTGAAGCCTGTCTTGGAGAATTTTGAGCATTACTTTGCTAGTGTGTGAGATGAGTGCAGTTGTGCAGTAGTTTGAACATTCTTTGGCATTGCCTTTGTTTGGGATTGGAATGAAAACTGACCAGGACAGTGGCAATAAAAATCAAAGTATTAATACCAGAGAATAATGATATTATTGATAGAAACAAAAGATTCTAGAATAGAAACTGGTTTTAGAGAGATAAACATGATAATCTTTTGCCATTTTTATCCTTGTAACAAAGGAAATAGAAAATAATTAAAATCAGAATAGAGGATTTTAGTCTCAGTAAGCAGTATTATTTTCTGGCTTTTTATTCTTGAGAATTATTTTAAAATAAAGTTGTCTTGATAAGGACAATTTTGTAAATTTATTTATTACACAGGAAAAAAGTATT
Source organism: Odocoileus virginianus (assembly GCF_023699985.2). Classification (NCBI taxonomy): domain Eukaryota; kingdom Metazoa; phylum Chordata; class Mammalia; order Artiodactyla; family Cervidae; genus Odocoileus; species Odocoileus virginianus. Next base: position 39,637,863 of record NC_069697.1, read on the forward strand.
AAACTTCAGAGATTAGAATTTAATTTTACAGGATATATTGATGAGATGGTTGGATGGCATCACCGACTCAATGGACATGAGTCTGAGTAAACTCTGGGAGTTGGGGATGGACAGGGAAGCCTGGAGTGCTGCGGTCAATGGGGTCGCAAAGAGTCAGACATGACTGAGCGACTGAACTGAACTGAACTGATTGATAATTTCCACTAAGGAGATACAACATCAATAAGTGCTTCTACAATATTGTTAAATTATAACTAGTAAATTGGACATCAGATAAGGTTTCAAAGTCCATTTGGTCTATTGCATCAGTTAGATAAATGGATATTTCTTCACATCTGCTTCAAGGTACAGAGAATTTTCAGTGACCAAGTCTGCTGGCTTCTGCTAACCAACCAAACAAATACATGAAATAAATTTGTTTGATTAGTTTATTTATCAAAACGGTCACAGATTTAAATAATTTAATAAACATATGGTTTTCAATTTTATAACTGATTATTTTAAAAGAAAACAGGATATTACCACAACTCAAATTATAAATTTTTACACATTATTTTATGTGTCCTAGAGACTACCAAAGGCACAGCATGAGGAATAGTTAGAAACATATGTAATATTGAAAACCATTCTGTTCAGTATTATACTGTGAGTATTTATGGTAATTGTAATATAAATGTACTGTTTATCTAGGAACTCAATCGAATATGAAATTTTGCTAAAGACAGAGAAAAAAATTTTAAACCCAAGGTAAATAAAATGAGTGACATCTTCACTCACAGATGAGTATTAAAAACATTTCAGATAAACAAAACTGACAACTTATAAAAAGCTTTATAAATCTGAGGTAAGTTTGTAATAATGGAAACTATATGCATTTTCCCCAAAACTTAAACTGAAATGTATTGTAATATCAGAAACCTCTCATGTAAAAGTAAAAAGTTTCTGATTAAGTTTGAGATATAAAATTTTGAGAGTTCTTGCAAATAATTAATACATTCATAAACAGCATCCACAAATGGAAGCCAGAGGTGGCTCATGGTTAAGTACTCTCAGACAGGAAGATCCTAGCAATCTGCAGATAGATTGTTTGCAAAGAGCTGTAATAGGTGGACATAATCTGACCAAACTTTCAAACATCTAATCATATTGGTCACCTACTCAAAAGCCTTACTTTGCTTCTGTGTTAGTTCCCCATTGCTGCTATAGCAGAAACTTAGTGGCTCAAAACAAATGTATTAACTTGCAATTCTGGAGGACAGAATTCCAAAACAGGTCTCACTGAGCTAAAATCAAGACACCAGCTGGGCTATACTTCTTTCTGAAGCCTCTAAGAAAGGATCCATTTTCTTGCCTTTTCCCGCCTGCATTCCTTGGCTCATGTCCCTCTTCTGTATTCAAAGCTGCCAACAGTCAGTCGAGTTGTCTTCAAATTGCATCACTCTGACCTCCTCTTCCACATTTAAGGGTGCTTGAGATTCCAGAGCCCACCAGCACATCTCCCTATTTTAAGGTCAGCTGATTAGCAAATTTAACTGCGTCTGCAACCTGGACTCCCCTTTGCTGCATAACATAAGATATTCACGGATTCTAGGGGTTAGTATGTGCCCATCTTTGGGAGGTGGGCACAGATTCTTCCTATTATGGGTTCCCAATGTTCACTAAAGCCACCCTGTCTGTCAAGGACCTCTACATTACTGACCACAATTTACTCTCCTGCCTTATCCCAGGTGGCACTAGTGGTTAAGAACCTGCCTGCCAATGCAGGAGACTAAGAGACATGGGTTCGATCCCTGGGTTGGGAAGATCCCCTGGAGGAGGGCTGGGCAACCCACTCTAGTACTCTTGCCTGGAGAATCCCATGGACACAGGAGCCTGGCAGGATATGGTCCATAGGGTTGCAAAGACATGACTGAAGCGACTTAGCATGCATGCACACCTTTTCCCCAGACCTCTGCTCTTTGTCCCCTAGGTTCCAGCCACACCAGTCTTTCTGCTGGTTCCCCAACACACCCCATACTCCACAGCTCCAGAGCCTTGCTCCTGCTGTTTTTCTCTTTCTTGATGTTCTCTTCATTTCTCCTCATCTTTCCTCCCAAGATAAAAATTCTATTCATTCAAAAAGTTTCATGGCAAATGCTTCCTTCTCCAGGAAGCTTTCCCCCTAGTTACTCCCCTTTAGATGTTTGTCATATTGTTTGCACCTCCCAGTAGAACTTGATGTGTTGCTTTGTTTGATAGTTATTGAGTTCTTATCTTGTCTGCTAGGTAATGATCTCCTTGAGGGCAGAAACTCAAGAATTCATCCTCACTTGTACATCAGTTGTCTCCAAGCATGCTCAGCTGTCTCCGACTCTTTGTAATGGAGTGTAGTCTAACAGGCTCCTCCGTCCATGGGATTTTCCAGGCAAGAGGACGGAGTGGGGTGCCATTGCCTTCTCCACATAAGTCAGTTAGGCATATCTAAAACTGAACACCCGCTTTTCATGCAGTGTGTTTCTGTGTGTGTGTGCTCAGTTATGTCCGACCTCCAAAATTACTCCTCCTTCAATTTTCCTATTTATAATAAAACAATCTTCCTTTTTCAGTTGTGATTGCCACAAACCTTGGAGTCATCTTCATTCCTTTCTCCCTCATTCCTCACATCCAATCCATCAGCGGACCTTATCAATGCTACTCCCTGATCTAAGTCACCACCACCTTTTGTTTGGCCTACTGGGCTCCTTGTTTCCAACCTTGCCTCTGCTGCTCTCACCTTGCACAAGCGAGCATGCGCGTGTACACACACACTCCTCCCCCCATACAAATTCTATCCTCATCTCAGCATCCAGTTGGATCATTCAAATTTTTTAAAAGTCTAAGTCTGATTATATCTGGGTCCGGCTTAGTGTCAAATAACTTACCATCACACTTAGACTAGAATCCAAAGTCCTGATAAAGTTTTCTGAGACCCTCGTCTCATCTCCCACTGTCCTCTGGTCACTCACTGTCATCCTCACTATTGCTCACACTTGGCCCAGTGCCTCTGCACTTGCTTCTCCTGCAGCTTGTGGAGCACTCTTTCTATGGAGAGCCATTCCTCTATGTCCCTTAGGCCACTGATAATACTCTCGTGTCCTCTGGGTCTCTGTGGAAATATCACTTCATCAGAGCCACCTTCCCTGGCCATCCTATGCAAAAGAACAGCTCTCATTCCTTCCATAACTTTCTGTACCTTTATGCTGCTTAAATTTTCTTTGCCCATCTATCATTACATGACAGTACATTATGCATTGATTTCTTGTCAGTCACTCCACCAAAATGTAAGCTCCAGAAATCTTTTGATCTCTATTCCAGTCCTAAAACCTAGAAACACACTAGAACCTAAGCAGGCATTTAATAAATATTTGTTAAATGAACTCATCTTTGTATATCCTCCCATTTCTTGCCTGGTTCTTTGATCATAATAGATGCTGAAGAAGTATTTGTGGACTTAAATTTTATGTACATCCCCAATATTATTTCATATTATTACCAGAGGAAAAACCACCACAGTGAGCCACTTTTTCATGGAGAAATAAAGGCTACAGATAAGTTGTCACAATTCAGATTAGCCTTTTATTAATTTTGATATGATGGACTCCCTAGAGCACAAAGTATATCACGTTGAACATTTAACTCAAGAATGGAGCTCAGAAATTAACCCCAGCAGACCTTACAGTCTATACAGGGAACGTGTGTGTTAGGGGAAGGGGCACGCTAGAATGGATGAGAAGGGTACCAAGAAGGTGACTAAGCCACAAAGGCCTATAGTTAATTATATCCAATTTCAGGGGATATTCTTAATGCCTGAAGCCTCTTCCAGTTTTGGTCTAAGTTTTTCTTCTCTTCAATGCATTTCTCTTAGGTTTTTAGTAGTACTGATTTCTTAAAAATAGACTTTTGTCCTCTCTTTTTAGGTTTTTCTTATCAGAGAAAGAAAACTCAAAAATAAAACATACAGCCTCTAATCACCTACTTTCTCTGGTCTCTCAAGAGGCCAGTTTTAATCATTCACCTTTTCTTGGCCATCCAATGTCTACAATGAGACAAAGGTGAATGTTTGGAACTGCGTAAGTTCATTTCATTTACATTAAACTAATTTTAAAGGATTCTCTTCTTTACCTTCAGAATTTGAGTCCTTCCTTTCATACCAACTCTCTACATTCGGTAGCATCAGTACCATCTTTTAACCTAAACACACAAATATTAATCATTATGAATCCTTTCGGTTCTTATTTTATTTTTCTTGAACAACAGATGAAGACATTTTCTAAGCCAGTGTTTATTTTCACTCCATCTACAGACTAGAATTACTTGTAGAACTTTTTTTAAAATTACTAATGCCCAGGACCCACACAAGACCACGTGTGAATCTCTAAAGGCTGGACTCAGGCATCTGAACTTCTTTTTAAAGTTCCCCCACCCTGACTCAATAAACATGAATTCAAGCAAACTTCAGGAGATAGTGAAGGACAGGGAAGCCTGGTATGTTGCAGTCCATCAGGTTGCAAACAGTCAGACATGACTTAGTGACTGAGCAACAAGAAAAAATTGATATATTCTCAAGAATCAGAGAATTTTTTTCCCTCAACCATGTTCAGTGTACTAATAAACTTACCAGAGGCATTCTTCAAAAAACAAAAACAAAAAATAAATAAAGTTCCCCCAGTGATTCTAATGGATTGTCATGGTTGAGAACCAAAACCCTTAGCATACACAACAGCTAGTCACAAAGAGATAATCCAGTGATAAGAACCATAGTCAGAGGAAGCTGACCCCAAATTTAGATTTTTTTTGCAATGGTCAACTCAAAGAGCAGATCACTGCCCTGTGGATGATTAGGACTTGACTTGATAACTAGGATAACTGACTTGAGTACTACATTACATAAAGTACTACACTACTTGAAGGAACCAGAGATCAAACTGCCTACATCTGTTGGATCATTGAAAAAGCAAGAGAGTTCTAGAAAAACATCTACTTTATTGACTATGCTAAATCCTTTGACTGTGTGGATCACAACAAACTGTGGAAAATTCTTAAAGAGATGGGAATACTAGACCACCTGACCTGCCTCCTGAGAAACCTGTATGCAGGTCAAGAAGCAAGTTAGAACTGGACATGGAACAACTGATTGGTTCCAATCAGGAAAGGAGTTACATCAAGGCTGTATATTATCACCCTGCTTATTTAACTCATATGCAGAGTACATCATGTGAAGTGCTGGGCTGGATGAAGCACAAGCTGGAATCAAGATTTCAGGGAGAATTATCTATAACATCACATATGAAATGACACCACCCTTATGGCAGAAAGCAAAGAAGAACTAAACAGCCTCTTGATGAAAGTGAAAGAGGAGAGTGAAAAAGTTGGCTTAAAATTCAACATTCAGAAAACTAAGATCATGGCATCTGGTCCCATTACTTCATGGCAAATAGATGGGGAAACAACAGAAACAGTTACAGACTTTATTTTATCGGGCTCCGAAATCATTGCAGATGGTGACTGCAGCTATGAAATTAAAAGACACTTGCTCCTTGGAAGAAAAGTTATGACCAACCTAGACAGCATATTAAAAAGCAGAGACATTACTTTGCCAACAAAGGTCCATCTAGTCAAAGCTATGGTTTTTCTAGTAGTCATATTTTGATGTGAGAGTTGGACTATAAAGAAAGCTAAGCACCAAAGAATTGATGCTTTTTAACTGTGGTATTGGAGAAGACTCTTGAGAGTCCCTTGGACTGCAAGGAGATTCAACCAGTCCATCCTAAAGGAAATCAGTCCTGGGTGTTCACTGTAAGGACTGATGCTGAAACTGAAACTCCAAAAGTTTGGCCACCTGATGTGAAGAACTGACTCACTGGAAAAGACCCTGATGCTGGGAAAGATTGAAGGCAGGAGGAGACGGGTACGGCAGAGGATGAGATGGTTGGATGGATCATGGATGCAATGGATATGAGTTTGAGTAAGCTCTGGGAATTGGTGGTAGACAGGAAACCCTGGCGTGCTGTGGTCCATGGGGTCACAAAGAGTCGGACATGACTGAGTGACTGAACTGAACTGAACTACATTACATGACTGGATACAGTTTCTGCTTTGGATACAAGGATACATTTCAAAACATAAGTTGAATAGGACTTAAAGATATTTTAAAGAAATTATTAGTCAAAGGTCAAATTTATTCACACTATCTCTTTAGTAGTCTGCAGCATAAGAAGTTATATATTTGCATTATTCTTTCCCCTTCCCTGCTTTTTACTATAACTAATGTAGTAAACTCACGGGAGAGGAGAAAGCCCTTGTTCTCTTTTCTAAGAAGAGATCTCCAATTGGCTTCTTGCGGCAGTGGGTCATAAAGCAGAGAAGGTTGAAGGTGATCAGGATCCAATACACTGTAGGGAATCTAGACATTCTGCAAAGAGAATGGGTGCGGAACCCAGGCCTTCAACAAAGAGGTAAGTTCTGGGTAGCCAAGATGAAACAGCACTTGATGGTGGGTACTGCGTAACTGCAAGGGCACTGTGGAAACATTCTGCTTATGTGATGGGCTCTGGCACAATATTTGGGTTACACTGAATTTTTCCATCACTAATTGCTTACAAGAATTTCCAAATTGAGCATTTCATTGCTCAAAAGTGGAAAGGTGACTGCAAAAGAACACGTCTAATGTTCTTTAAATGGTCCAATGCAATCATAATTTGGATAAAGAGATATACACTGCTTTGGCTGAGGAATCCTTGACTAAATCGAATGGGATGCTGTTCATCATTTTCTGTAACATTAATGTATCTTTCTCCAGTTCTGTCATTTCTTAAATGCTTTACTTTAAAAAATCTTATTTTGTTCAGATATTTCTTCAAAGCAATTGTTGCCAGCATCCAAACTGGCACTGGAAGGAAACTGTTTATTTGCAATAAAAAGAGATCAAATCTTAGGATTGCATATAAGCCATTACCACTCTTTCCAAGTGATTTAGAAATCTATGTCCTAATGATCCCAATTTACTTTTTCTGCTAGATTCTACAAAATTACCTGAAAACTGTGAAGCAGTCTTTGTGTAGTAAATTCTGTCTTCTCAATGTCTTGATTAGGTATTAGGCACTTACTGGAATATGTATATGTAATTTATTAGTGCCTGAACCACAATCTTAAACTAATCGCAATGTTTCACCAATTATAACACCTTCTAAATGATAAAACTACCATATAATTTCTAAATTACTACTACTGCACCACACCTTTCTTTTATATTAATGGCTTAATCTTGAAAAAAAAAGTGATGTTCCTAAAGCCTTGCAATTTGTTTTGAAATTCCTGAGCACTGAGCTGCCTAACTTACAACATCTGTCTTGAGACCTGATTGCTTCTTCGAGACTTTGAAGTTTATACTCTAAATTCTTATTTCTATACTTACTACTCATCTATTATCTTCATTTTTAAGATACTCTTCCTTTGTCATCAAGAGCATCTTTAAGAGAGGTCATTCTTTTTTTTAAAAAAGGAATTCTCTTTTAAAAATTTCCCAAATTCAAGAATGAACTATTTAGGAGACAAAAACAGGAGTTTTGCTGCAGAGAAATGAGAAGCTTATTTTTAAATACTTTAAAAATACTGATAGAGAATTCTTCTTTTGGATTGTTTTAATTGTATCCTGTCACATGTAAGGAAAGTTTTCCTGTGTACACAAGACTTATTCCCTTTTGGACAGTTTTCTTGATCTTCAAGCACTGCTCTAACAAACAGGGAGGGTGTCAGTAACTTTAAAGAAGAATACATACCTTTTCTTCGATAGTTAAGTAATCAGAAGAGTAAAAAAGGCCAAGAGAAGAAAAAACAAAAGAAAGAAAAGCCTTCTTGCAAAAGCAGGTGTACTACAAAGCTCAACTAGTTCACAGACTGAGGACACTGCTTTTTATAAGCTTTTTCTCCACTGGGAACGGTCTTCTGAGTCTCCCTTTCTCTGCTTTCCATCCCTCGAGTCCTAACCAGGTTTTTTTTTTTTTTTTCTTTTTTGCTTGCGAGAACGGAAAAAAAATTGCCAAGGCAGGCATATTCGGTACATTTCACGGAGGCTTTTCTATTTTCAGAAAGTTTTACCGTTCCCCAGATGGCTCCCAATTGTTCTTAGACACACGGAGAATCTAGGCTTCCTCTAGACCCTTCTGAGAATCTATTTCGTGACAACCAGGAGTCCACCATACCCGCCCAAGATGGATCTCCACAGAATTTCGAATTTTGATTCCACATCGTTTGTCGACCCACGAAAGCTCATCTTTGTACCCCAAGTTAAAAACATGCGTCTAGAGTGAAAAGGTAAGGAAACCGCTAAACCTCTCAAACGGCTAAACGACCCCCTGCAGCCTCCCAAGGAGAGTTCTGGACGCAGCCAGTGGGACTTCGGACCTTGACCATACGCCGGAGTTGGTGGTATCCCCGCTACGCACTGGATTTAATCCGAGGAAAAGTTAACTTTCGGCTCTTCGCATTTCTGCAAAGCCCGTCCGGTAGGGCCCGAACCGAAGCTGGGCCAAGGCCTCAAAATCTGAGACCAGGCAAGACAGGTGTGTAAGGAAAGCCTCCGGGTACCACCGGTCGCCGCACACAAACCCTCCTGAGGACCGGGGGGCGCCCCGGGCTCCCCGATGTGCTTACTCCCGGTTTAAGCATAGTCCGCGACGCCTTGTCGCCTCCTGGTAACGCTTGCATACTCCGAGCCACCCCGCGCAGGGTTTAACACTGATGCTCCCCCAAACCTCAGCATCTCCGTAGGAGCGAGGCAATCCTCCCGGGGCGTCCTTACCTTGGGGTTGGTCAGGAGCTGGTGCTCGTCGCTGTGCAGCAGCGCCCTGGAGTTGGACTCGGAGTTGTTCACGTAGACCTGGACGCAGGGGTACTGCGAGGTGCCCCTGCAGTCGGCGCCACAGGTGAAGGTGCACTCGAACACCTCGCCGATCTGCTGCACCGACAGCACCGTGCAATTGGCCGCCGTGGCTTGCAGATCCTGCAGCGCGGGACTGAGCCAGCAGAAGCCGAAGATAAAGAGCGACACGACGCCGGAGATGATGAGAAACAAGCCGAGCCGGATGCTCTTGTCCTCGGCTTCCGTGTACTCGTAAGCCACCCGGAGCTTCGCCATCGCCCCCCACTCCCGGCGGCGGGCGCGCTCCCCCCGCCCCCTCCCGCCCCCGGCGCCGAGCCCGACTGCCTCGGCGGGAGGAGCCGCCGCCGCGCGACAGCAGGGGAGTGGGCGGCCAGGGGGAGCGCGCGAGAACAAAGGGGCCGAGGCCGGCGACGCCCCCCGGCGGCGGCAGCGCCCCCCCCTCCACCTCCCCGCCGCCGCCGCCCGAGCCCCGGAGGCTCGCCGCGCGGCCGAGGTTTCAGAGCCTCCTGCACCCTCGGGCGCGAGGAGTGCACGGGCGGCTCCTGCCTCCAGCGCCCCCTGCCAGCCTCCGCCCCCGCGCTTTCCCCGCCTCCCCCACCCCGCCTCCTCTCGCCCGGTGGCTCCCAGTCTCCATCGCCCGCCGGCCGCCGCTCCGCGGACTCGCCTGGCAGCTGCCCCGAGGGCAGACGCTGCAGGGCTGAGGCGAGCCCCGGGGCTCCCCCGCGCGGGAGGCAGCTCCGCCGGGCCCCACCCGCCGCCGACCCGGGTCCTCCCGCCCCGCCCCGGGGCGTTTCCCGTGGGCGAGGGGCGGGCAGGCGCTGGGGATCGCGGCGCTGGCGCCGGGGATTCTCGTTACATTCCCCTGGAAGGGACATCCGCGATAAGAGGTTAGGATCAATATAACTTAACGGAGTGAAAGTTTAAAAAACAAAACAGAAAACAAACGAGGGAGAGGGTGTCGTGCAAGTGGAGCGGCGGGAATTTTGAACTGCAAACGGGGACTGGTCAGCCAGCGGAGGCGTGCGCTCTCGGGGAGACTGGCCGCCGGCACCAGGCGGATAGGGATGGAAGCCCCCGGGGCTAGCGGCGTGCGCCCGGGCGTGTGCCCCAGAGACACCCGGGCCGCCGGTGACCTGCCTCCGCCCCCCCCCCCCCCCACTCGGACGAGCGCGGTAACTGTCCGGTCTCGGGGTCCCGGCGCTCCCAGCTGCCCGGGAGCGGTCCACCATCACCCCCACCCTCGACACCGCCCACCCTCGCCGGCCGCAGCCGGGCCTGGAGGGCAGCAGGTCAGAAGTGAAACAGGCTGAGTCAGACGGAGTTTGCGGTGGAGGCAACGCGCGCGGCGGGCAGGAGCCTGCGACGCCCCCCACCCCAGACCCAGGAAACTCGCTTCCTGGGTCCTGGGTGGACCACGCGGCAACGCAGGTCTAAGGGCGGCCGGGCCGACCCCAAGTCTATGTGCCCAAGGCTGGGGCTGACTGACCAGGGACCCAGGGGAGCGAGTGCAGAGGCTTACAGCCCTGGAAGGAGAGACCTTGTTCCCCATCAGGACTGGTCTCTCGCTCCAAACCGAGAGCAGAATCCTCTCTGTTCTGGCTCCCTCCTCAGGAGTCTTGCCACTGTTGGCCCACCTCGGAATTTGTAGATGAGCTTTCCAGGAGCGCTGTGAGAGGCGACAGCGGCGTGCGGACCCACTCTGGGACAGGTACCGTTTCTAGAGCTGCGTCCTGCTCTCCTAATTGTTTCTGCTGCTCCCTCCACGCCCCCTCCCCACCTCGCCTGTGCATACCTCAGTCTCTGTTCTTTTCCTGACCTTTAAAAAAAAGATTATCTTTTTAAAATCATACTGCTATCAAAATATCAAACTTGGAGAACTATTTCGACCTACATTTTGAAGCATCAGAGTATTCACTTGGCAAAACATATAAACATGTCTTTTTCTTGACTTGCAAGTCCCAAATGAATATACTGTCAATTAAATTCAGTCATATATTCATATTCAGTTCCTGATGAATACGGAAACACCGAATCATAGAATTCTTGACTCCTCTTTCTTGGATTTCAAATGTTAGTTTACTGGTATAGTACTTTTCAACTGAGGTCCTGACCTATTACTTTGAAGTACTCCTTCATTGGTATTTCCAAGCAAGGGGTAAAGCAAGTTTAATTATAGGAAGACCCCAAGTGTTTTTCTGAATAAATTAAGAAGATACAGGGTTTGGAAATTTTCCAAGTCAGGAAGACTCTGTACTTTAATACCTTTCAAGTTTTGAGAGACTGTTTTATTATTTTCTTCCCTTTCTGTTGGCATAAAGACAATTGTTAGTGATTACACACACTACCTGAAAGGAAAAGTGAGTTTATTAGTTGAAGCATATTAACCTAAGATTACAGATTTTCAGTGTGAATCTCTTTCCTACAGTGGGTTATAATTATTTTCCTTTTCAAGAGGGCTAAAGCCAATCTAGGATCTGAGGCAGCGGTGGACAGATTAGATTTTTTTGGATCTCATAGCTCTGATATGGTGAGCAACTTAACCTTGAGGCAGAATTAATTTCTATAGCCTTTCATAAAACACAGGGATCGGGTTGTCTAAAAATCATTTAATGAATATGATTCACTTTTCAATGATTCTAGAGCTCAGAGAGTTGTGTGAATGTAACCTTTGCCTCAAAACTGAGGCAAGATGGTCTTCCAGGTAAATCTCGAGAACAAACAACAGAAAATATTGTCTTAACCTAAATTCTTAAAGGCTTTTAAATCCATTTTTTTCCAAGTTCTGCATTTAGTCACTTTCCTTCTTTATAATTATTCTAAAAGTATTTGAAGAAACTGTTGCCATCTAGCCTTCTGCTCTTTACCCCTTTTTTCATACTTTTTTTGCCTTTTCATACTATTCATGGGGTTCTCAATGCAAGAATACTAAAGTGGTTTGCCATTCCCTTCTCCAGTGAACCACGTTTTGTCAGAACTCTTGGCCATGACCCGTCCGTCTTGGGTGGCCCTACACGGCATCTACATTCCATGCAGAGATGAGCACAATAAAGAACAGAAATGGTATGGACCTAACAGAAGCAGAAGATATTAAGAGGTGGCAAGAATACACAGAAGAACTATACAGAAAAGATCTTCATGACCCAGATAACCACAATGGTGTGATCAAGCACCTAGAGCCAGACATCCTGGAATGCAAAGTCAAGTGGGCCTTAGGAAGCATCACTACTAACAAAGCTAGTGGAGGTGATGGAATTCCAGCTGAGCTATTTCAAATCCAAAAAGATGATGCTGTTAAAGTGCCACACTCAATATGCCAGCAAATCTGGAAAACTCAGCAGTGTGCACAGGACTGGAAAAAGTCAGTTTTCGTTCCAATCCCAAAGAAAGGCAATGCCAAATAATATTAAAACTACTGCACAACTGCACTCATCTCACATGCTAGTAAAGTAATGATGAAAGTTCTCCAAGCCAGGCTTCAACAGTGCATGAACTGTGAACTTCCAGATGTTCAAGCTAGGTTTCAAAAAAGCAGAGGAACCAGAGATCAAATTGCCAACATCCGCTGGATCATCAAAAAAGCAAGAGAGTTCCAGAAAAACATCTACTTTTGCTTTATTGACCATGCCAAAGCCTTTGACTGTGTGGATCACAACAAACTGTGGAAAATTCTTTTAAGAGATGGAAATACCAGACCACCTGACCTGCCTCATGAGAAATCTGTATGGTCAAGAAACAACAGTTAGAACTGGACATGGAACAACAGACTGATTCCAAATTGGGAAAAGAGTATGTCAAGGCTGTATATTGTCACCCTGCTTATTTAACTTATATGCAGAGTACATCATGAGGAATGCCGGGCTAGATGAAGCACAAGCTGGAATCAAGATTTTCTGGAGAAATATCAATAACCGCAGATACTCAGATGACACGACCCTTATGGCAGAAGACAAACTGAAGAGCCTCTTGATGAAAGTGAAAGAGGAGAGTGATAAAGCTGACTTAAATGCAACATTGAAAAAACTAAAATCATGGCATCTGGTCCCATCACTTTATGGCAAATAGATGGGGAAACAATGGAAATTTAGTGACGGACTTTATTTTCTTGGGCTCGAAAAATCACTGGAGATGGTGACTGCAGCCATGAAATTCAAAGACGCTTGCTCCTTGGAAGAAAAGCTATGACCAACCTAGACAGCATATTAAAAAGCAGAGACATTACTTTACCAACAAAGATCCATCTAGTCAAAGCTATGGTTTTTCCTGTAGTCATGTATGGATGTGAGAGTGGGACTATAAAGAAAGCTGAGGACCAAAGAATTGATGCTTTTGAACTGTGGTGTTGGAGAAGACTCTTTTTTTTTTTAGAGAAGACTCTTGAGAGTCTCTTGGACTGCAAAGAGATCCAACCAGACCATCCTAAATCAGTCCTGAATATTCATTAGAAAGACTGATGCTAAAGCTGAAACTCCAATACTTTGGCCACCTGATGCAAAGAACTGACTCATTGGAAAAGATCCTGATGCTGGGAAAGATTGAAGGCAGGAGAAGGGGATGACAGAGCCTGAGATGGTTGGATGGCATCACCGACATGATGGACGTGAGTTTGAGTAGGCTCCGGGAGTTGGTACGGATAGGGAAGCCTGGGGTGCTGTAGTCTATGGGGTCGCAAAAGAGTTGGACACGACTGAGCGACTGAGCTGAACTTACTCCTCTTAATTTCCATTTAAGTTAGCTTACTTCTCTTCTGAACCTTTCATTATTTCATGTGTTTCTTACTAAAAGTCCAACATATCAAAAAGACTTTCCATGCTTTTATCTTTAATGGAAAACTGTGTGTTACCAGTTTCCTTTATTTGAACTGGGGCTACCTTTTCACATTTCCAAGAAAGGTTGGATATGTTAGCCCCTCAATTTCTGAAAACAGATTGCCATTGACTCTCTTTAAGTTAGGATAGTAGTAAGAACACTTAAGACATCAGAGATTCTGAGCTCTGAGGCCACTGAGCATCTTGTTTCCTGTGGAGGGCAGAGGCAACTCAGAAAAAGAAAAGCTAGTCTTTTCTTTGCATAGTTGTCCACCAACTAAAATTGAGATGAAAACTGCAGTACTCAGGATCAGACTAACTCACTTGATGCACTTCTTTGTTTACAGCAATGTTTTTAGGACAATCATGGTCAAGCCTTGATGAGGTTCTTTTTAAAAGAAAAATAAAGCATATCTAAACAAGGACTTTAGAACCACTGTTATTTATAGTTTGTTCTCATGATCAATATTCCTCAAGAAGTTCTGTGACTGATGTTACAGTTGCAATATACAATTTCATATGTATATATACCTTTATTAAAACATTGTGAAAATAATGATCATAAGTAGACCTATGATTACCTAGGGACAGAAGGGAATTTGGAATATATTGGGAAAATGTTCATACATGATTTTCAAAATTTGCACATTGTGAAGTTTTTCAAACTGATACTACACACTTAGATAGCTAAAATATAGGGTAGAAAAGTAATATTGTATCATCACCTTTTCTCATTAAAATTCACATGCTGGATAGGTTTTAGACATTTGCAATTAGAGAAGAGTAAATATGAATGAAAGCATGAGTGATCCAAAAACAAAAAATATATAGAAAAAACTTATCAAACTTTTTCATTTAGTTATGTAAATTTAGATTTTGTTATTGTCAGAAAATTGTTTCCTTTCTGTTTGGTCTTAACTTTAAAAATGCTTAAAGTTGTAATAAATCGTTTCCAGCTTGCTAATATTAACTTTCTTGCCAAGCTTCATTGTGAAAGTAAAATATTTGCTATTAGCGTCAGAATTTTACATTCTAAATAAATTTCCTATGTGGCCACTGTCTTTTCTAATTGCTCTTATTTTTTCCTGTCTATAAATTTTACCTATGATATTGAGCACATAATTATTATTAAGAACATGACTTACTATTTTTAGATAGTTATAATCATGTTAGAACAGGAAGGGATTTTAAATATTACCTAGTTAAATATTAATTAGGAAAGAAAGTTCCCAAATAGTTTGCATTTTGTTTTAAATAGTAAATAATGATTATTAAAAATATTTTTTCAAAGTTCAAATTTATTTGCATACAGCCTTTATCTTTGCAATTGAAAAAGAAAAGCAAAAAACACAAATAATCACTTCATATTAATAAATTGATAATACTGTACTGGAAGTGCTGGTTGGATTTCCTGAATTTTTGCCACCTGTCAGTCTTTCATGTTAATGGAAGTGAACTTCTATGTATATAAATACAAATGTAGTAAAAGGAAAATCAGCTTTGACATTAGAAAGCAAGAAGCTAAGAAGTTTTGGTCTTAATGTTAAGAATAAATAGTTTGACATAACTGATGTTTCAGACTGGAACATTACATGATTTTTATTCCAAGTTGATTTTGTTCTTCCCATGTTCTTCAGAAACTTAGGTATTACTCTCTTAACAGTTCCCAGTTCTGTTAAAAAGTCA
Organism: Odocoileus virginianus; assembly: GCF_023699985.2. Lineage (NCBI taxonomy): Eukaryota > Metazoa > Chordata > Mammalia > Artiodactyla > Cervidae > Odocoileus > Odocoileus virginianus. The sequence goes on from NC_069697.1 coordinate 39,653,253, forward strand.
TTTAATAATTCCAAAATATGGAAAGTGCCTCCTAGTACAGTGACTAACAGGTGGAGTGTCTGTCTTTGGAGAAATGGACCAGCATCTACTGAACACCTACTATAAGCAAATGCTCTAATTTAATCTTACCATGAGATGAAGAGGAACAAAATTAAATATCTTTTCCAAGATTGTGCATGTGTTTATTACGGCATACTACACGGCCCATTCTGATTTTACTCTACTGGTGGTGGTTTAGTCGGTAAGTCATGTGCAACTCTTATGACCCCATGGACGCCCTGTGTAGCAGGCAGATTCTTTACCAACTGAGCTACAAGGGAAATCCCTTCTACTGTACTACACCATTGCTAAGGAATTACTGTATTCAATACAAAAGAAGTGTAGGTAATACAAGTGGATTTAAAATGTGCTTATATACTTACATACTTATGGGCTTCCCTGGTAGCTCAGACAGTAAAGGGTCTGCCTACAATGCCGGAGACCCGGGTTCGATCCCTAGGTTGGGAAGATCCCCTGGAGAAGGAAATGGCAACCCACTCCAGTATTCTTGCCTGGAACATCCCATGGACTGAGGATCCTGGTAGGCTACAGTCCATGGGGTTGCAAAGAGTCGGACACGACTGAGCAACTTCACTCACTCTATATACTTATATTCAAGTATGGTTAGCCTTGATCAAAATCCATATTGTGAAACCTGACTATGAAGTGGCTGTGGCAGGAGGGCAGTGGGTAGAGAATGCAGGAGTTGATGACTTAATCTGGTCCTCCTGTTTAATTTTACTCTGAAACACTTGTGTAGAAAATAGCTTGTTTTTAGATGCATAGCAAATGTAAGTAGTACTGTGTTATGCAGGAGAGAGAGACTAAGTGTAGTTTTCAGGTTTCAGAGAGACTTGTTAGAACTAAACTCAAGCTATTCAAAGCTTCTATTACTGTAGAAGTAAACACGGGGAAGGAGATGTTAACACAAATTGTTAAATCATTTTAGGGTAGAAGAAAAGCCCAAGTGAGTGAATGAGAGTTGCTCAGTCGTGTCCGACTCTTTGCCACCCCATGGACTATACAGTCTATGGAATTCTCCAGGCCAGAATACTGGAGTGGGTAGCTGTTCCCTTCTCCAGTGGATCTTCCCAACCCAGGTCTCCCACATTGTAGGCGGATTCATTACCAGCTGAGCCACAAGGTAAACCCAAGAATACTGGAGTGGGTAGCCTATCCCTTCTCCAGCAGATCTTCCTGACCCAGGAATTGAACCGGGTCTCCTGCATTGCAGGCAGATTCTTTACCAACTGAGCTATCAGAGAAGCCCCCGAAGAAAAGACTGTCTTCCTCTTAATGCAGGGAACCACCTAATACTTCTAATAATAGCTTCCTTGCTTTTTGCTTGGACACTTCCAGTGATGAAAAAATCATTAACTCCTAATGCTATTCATTTAATTTTTGGACATTTAAAAAACTTATGGTGTAGCATTCTCTTGTAAGCTGAAATCTGCCTTGCCACAACAGCCATGTAAATATCCTTATTCTGCCCTCTGGTGTTACACTGGTTAAAGGTAGTCTGTCTCACAAAGGATAATCTGCCTTACCAATTTAAGATATGGGAAGACAACTGTCATGTCCTTAGGCCCTTTCTTCTTAGGCTATTCTTAAATTTCTTCAGTATTCTCTTTTGATATGGTTTAGAAAACTAAACCAAAATGCTAAGAAAAATAGACAACTGCAGGTTGAAAACATTCTCTAAAACAAGTCTGCACCTTTCTTTTCCATGTTTTTGCCGACAAACACTTCTAGGACAGAGGACATGGCTGTTCACTAATTAACAATATCACTGCAAAAAGATTTTGGTTCTATTCATTAGACAGAATTGGAATTCCAAACAGTGATATGCAAGTCAACTCATTTAACATTCAAATATTAAATCATTTAGAGTGAGCTGAAAAAAATTATTTTTAAAAACAGGTATAATTTTCCACTCAATGAAGGGACATAACTTGTTTTATATTTGAAGACTATTAACCATTTGAAGATTATAACCTAAAACATTAAAAATAAAAATGTCTGACTCCTAAGAGGAAAAATATTTAACAGCTCAAATTTTTTCTTAAAACAGACCATTTTTTCATATGCAACTGTTACATATGGTAATTACATCTTAAAATAAATGTTCAGTATGTAACAGATTTAAAGGTAGCTTCAAAACATTCTGGCTGCCCTAAATCTTTATTTTTATACAAAGGATGAAACTATTTATATCATTCCTGCATGTAATTTTTTCTCATTGAGCTGTGTATTTTTGAATAATCATCAATTTCAAAGTTCAATTTCAAAGTCTTTTCATTACAAATGAGTAACCATAGAACTGATCCTAAAAATAATCCCGCACACCCGGCCGTTTGACATCATAACACTCATTGAAATTTGATGCATTTCTTCCAAAATGTTTAAAGAACTCTCAAGTATTATTCCTAAAATTGTCTTCAGTATATACTAGAGAATAGATTGGTCTGGAAGAAAAACATCACCTGTTAAAAGTTTTCAAAATTAAATCACGTGGTCAAAATGTTACTTAGGCTAAATACAAATGCATGTTAGCAGAACATTATGTTTCAGGGTACGCTTATGAAAATTCAGACTAGCTCTGATTCATAGTAAAAATTTGTTTTCCTCAGCTAGTATCCTCAGTTGTTGCTTAAAGGAACTACCATGTGGGTCACAGGATATTTAATCTCACCTTCTCTAACAAAAATGTCAAAATACATTTGTCGTATGGTAGATGCCTACTCAGGCCTTAGAAATAAAAACCTAGTTTTGCTATAAAGATAAGTAGTTTATTAGCTAAAGTATTAAATATTTTGGCAAATGCCAAGTGGTGGCCATAATAAGCTGTTAAGACTATGCAATAATTTGAGTTTTTGACAGATAGGAAATTATGATGATGAAAACTACCATTGTCTTGGCATTTTCAAGAAGTTATCTAAATGACTGGGTTAAAAAAAGCTTTTCAGCTGATGGACAGAGTTGAGAGTGCACCTAACTGCCCTTAGCAGTTTTCACGCATGTAAGTTGAAGTGGCAATCTAATGTCTAGCAAAAATATCCCTAGGAAATAGCTAAGGTTAAAAAAAAGAGAAAAAGCATCTCTACTGTGTTGTACTTGGAGATGGATTTAAATCCCCTCGTATTCTGCTCTAATAAATTCTATTGTTAACAATGCAGTGTCTGTACTAGAACACCGGTTGATGCCCCTGATACACAGTAATGCATTATCCCAAGATCAACTTGGTTTGAGTTTCCCAGGATCTGAGGATTTTATTCTAGTTAATGCTTATACAGTAGGCATAGTATAGTATAAGTGGTAGTTCACTAACTTCAGAAATGACTTGTGGTACTTAACTAAATTTTGTATTCTTGGCCTCTCTGTAGACATTAAAAAATCAGAATATGTAAACATGAGACCTAAAATATATTTTTCATGTGTACCCGACTTGATTCTTGTGCACATCTGGTTTGAGAATTACCTAATGAGAGGATAACTGGTGAGCTCCTGCAGCTGTCTCAATCCAAATTAAGCTTTCTATGATCAAATTTAATGATCAGTTTTATTAATAAAAAATAGGATTATTGCTTACTCGAATTTCTGTGATCACCAATGTGACAGAAAACAGATTTTGCACTAATACAATGTATAATTACAGGCTGAAATTCACCTCAAAGATTTAAAACTCTTTTATCTGAATGTAGAACTAAATACAAACATAAGATAAATCTGGGGAATATACACACACATGATTTACTAGTTCTTGTGCTTCACTGTTTCATGTTCCTACTCCAAAACTAAGCAAGTGTCTTTTTTGATTAAATCTTTCCAAAGATATTGCAGTAATTTAAAGTAAACCTTACCTATGACTAAGAGAAGAGCACATTTTCGACTAGATCAGTGTTTTCAGTATGTAATTTTTAGCCCTGATGACATCATGTTCTTTGACTTCAGATCAAGAAGAGTATCAGCATATGAAAAGAGCTGAAGCTGTCAAATCCAACGTTTTACTCAAAAAGACAGTTGCCTCAATAGCAATTCTGACAGTCATCTAGTTTCTGCTTCAACGTTTCTGTTGATGGAAGCCTCACTTCATGAAGCATTTAATACTGTGGGATAGGCACCTTAATATAGAGAACAAAAATTTGTCTCAACTTCCACCTGCTGGTTTGACTTGCCCTTTTCTTCACTTAAATCCTCCTTGTATTTGAAGACAGCTATCATGTCTCCCCATAGTTGTCTGCTGTCTCTCCTCCGAGGGGTGCATCTCGTCAACTCGATTCTTCCCATACATGACATCTCTGAAACTGCAAGGCATTTTGAAATTTTTGATTTCTCTAATTGAACTACTTTTGTTCCTTTGTAAATACAAAATAATGGTACCTTAAAATTGTTGGCAATTAGGTTTGCTGAAATACAGTAATTATCCCACTTAAACATGCTTTCAATCAATGACAGAAACTGTCACCCAGTTCAATTCCTTACCTTATACACGGAACACTGTCCAGCCAGTCTCTCCTTGGTTACATCATGTGAAGTTGAATTTAATGCCTTACAAATCAACTCTTCAAAATCTCATCTCAGTTAAATTTTAATATTGTGCTGAAATCTTTCTTATCAGTTGTAGTTCTGCCCTTCAGTTACACAAATGAAATTTGTCTTTCACTGACAGCTCAAGTTTGATACCTGAAGACAGATTATTGGTTCCAAAGTTTATTCTCTAATGCTAAACATTTCTTCTTCCTGGTGGGTTTTTTTTTTTTTTTCTAATGATATTTTAACATATAATGAGGATACTCAAAAACCTTACCTCTGATGCTATGCTTAAGATAGAACATATTAATCCATGTAAAACACTTAGTGTGTTGCTTTGTAGCTAGAAGGCACGTAACATTTTCTACTGCATTCCCTAGTCATGGTAGCTCTTAAAATACATCAAACTTTCCCTATCTGAGCGCTGTAGTTGTGTTAACGTAGTTGAAGATTACATTAGTATTTTTGGCAATAACAATTTGATCTACATATGAACAACTTTTAAGCCATGGTATGTATATCCCACCAGCCTTTATTCTTTTAATAGCAACCAAAGTGCAAAACTAAGTAATTTTTCTGGTGCAATGTATCCTATTTGATGTAATTTTAAAAGATTACTGGGTTGGATTGAGATTCCAATTTTGACTTTCAATGTGTTTATTTGCTTCATCTCAGATTTGTCATTTATTCATGGTATGATCTAATTCATCAGTGATGCTGTAACACTAGCAGCAAAGAGAGAAACTTGACATGCCATTATCATCTATGTTTTAAAGACACTGAGATATGTCTGGCTTATATTATTTTCCAGAGACTGTTTTAGAACCAGTGATCAGGTATTCCTGTATCTTCTGTTAACTCACAGACAAACCATGGTTAAGAGAACATTAAAGACTGACATCCTCTTTCTTTACACATATACACATTTAATTTTTCAGCAATTTTTTTTTGCAAGATTGATGCTATTAAGCAAATTTAAGTTAAAATAAGTGAGTCCTTTGCAGTCATGCTCAGATGCAAGAGAATGGAAGATCTATGGTTTTAGAATGAAGATTCAGAAGGATTAGCTAGTGGGAAAAATTTGAAAGTTTTGAGAATTAATTGAAAATGCCTAAAAAGATTCTTTTAAAAATGGAACTTTGGCAGAAAAGTTATTTCAAAGCCCACTGCTTTGTTTTATTTTCAAATTGGAACTATAGATTTATACCAATCAACATGTATTTATCCAGCACCTACTGTGTCCCAAGTTCAGTGGCAAAAAAGAAAAGACCAGATAAATGGAAACTGGAAAAATTTACATACTGTGAGAATTTAGAATTTCATTTCTTAATTAAAATGTTGTATCCAGTGAAAACTATCTGTGCAGTGAAAAATCCCTAAAGGTGAAATTTATCATATTACAGGATCACCACAAGCAGCACAGAATATATCTGAAAGTAAACAGCTGAAAGGACCTTCTTTGCAACTATTAAGTAGCTTTTGTTCCAGAAAGCCAATTATAGTATAATCACAAAACTTACTTAACAAATGTATGTGTCACTAGTTATAGAGGGAAAAGTTAATAGAATTAAATCTAAGGTAACTGGAAATATTAATTTAGGTCAACTTCTGTCCATATGTAACCACAAATTATAAAACCAAAGAATGTAACAGTGTATTATATTAAAGAGTTTAATACAGTATTTTAAAGATTTCAGATAGAATTTTAAAACTTGGATTTGAAGTCAAGAACATGGTAATTTCTGCTATCAACAAGTTATAAAAAGTTTGTTTACATGTAAGAATTTTCTCATGTTGATGATTCAGAGTAAAAAGGAACTCAGAAAACTGGAAAAATATGCACTTAAAACTTTGCATATGGCAGTTAAAACAAACAAGTAGAGAGCCAACAAACCATTTGATGAGCTATCTTGTTTTTGTGAGTTATTCAGAGTCCCAATCATGATAGTGGTAACACTTATTATGTTTATACTTGCAAGAATAAAGATCCCCTTCCATTTTTTTCTTTCTACCTGTTTCTTTTCATTATGTAGGAAAAGTTGCATTTTACATAGTATATTATTATGAAAAATGTAATCTGCTTTTAAGAAATTGATTTCTGGATTTAATTCTTATTTATGTCAAATTAGGTATGTGCTCTGTGAAGTTTTTTTTTTGCGCAAAAGTTAAATTACATAAGTACCATTTTCCTACAGAAGAGATGCTTTGGTTTAAATCTAAAGATTATAAAATCTTGATATTTTTACGTCAGTTTCTCATATCTCAAAATATATACGAAAAGGTAAATCTTGAGTCATTTTATATTCCTGATATACAAGTAAGTTTGTATGTTTCATTTTCAAACATGATTTAGTAAATGTCAATAAACATTCATTCTTCATAGAAAAAAATAGCTTAAAAATGAAAATTTTAAAGAATAAAAACTCACTGCTTAAAAAGAAAATTTCCATCTCTAGTTCTGCTTTCATAACTTCAATATTTATCTTTAAATGGAAAAGAATCCACCAACGTGTATGTGAAATAATCAGGCAAGCAAACTGAAGGGAAAGATGACTCTGCTCCTCTTTGGCTTAATTTGTACATTATTTAAGATATATCTCAAAGGTCTATTAAATTTCTTATATACTACTCACAAAAGCAGAGTGTTTTGATTGGGTGTACGGAGTGTTCAGAAGTTTTATTTCTAATGCTGTTATTATTCAGTTAAAAAATAGTTTTGTTTAGACTTGGTTAACACTAAGAATGTCTAAATTTTCAACCTGCAAATGAAACGGTATATGGTTCCATTAAATGAGCTGTCAAAAGCAAAAAAAAAAAAAAAAAAAAAAGATTGCATTTTAAATTGTTCAGTCATACCATTCAGTTGTCTAAAACTTTTTCTTCTCTATTTTTTCATGTTGAAGAAATAAGTTCACAATTCAAATCAAAGTCAACACTGCAGTGAGGAGAGCTTTTCTACTTTATTACAAAGAGAAGAAGCCTTTATGTGGTCAGAAAATACAAGATTGATCTTTTTTTTTCTCTTCCTATGAAACGCTGCTGTTCAAACAGCCAGAGTGAATTGTCTCAGTTCACTTCTTTAAGTCCCATCACATTCACTTGGGTATGGATGTCCTTGGCTGCTGAAAATCTGGCCCTTTAGTGCACAGGGCGACAAAGTCCCCTGACCAGCAGTTCCAGAATGTCCCATTTTCATATATTGCATCCATGCACACCTCCTAAAAATGAGGTACAGCAGGGCAAACATTTTCCAAAATAGATGTCATATATATAATATATACACATTCGTACATACATACCTTTATTCATGTGATGTCCAAAAATTTAAAAAAAATGTACACATTTATTACAAAATCGTAACAAAGACTGGACAGTGTTTTGCTCATTCTGGAAAGATGAAGCTCAGTAATAACACAACCCTGGAAACCATCCAGAGATTGTGGCAATATCTTTCTTCTAAACAGTCAGATATTCTTGCGTTAAGCTTGGCGAAACTGCCTTTCAAAAACAGAAGGGGAAGTAAAATGAAGGAAGCAGACCTTGCTCATCTTTCCAAATGAAATACGAGAAGGATCTTCACATAAAAATGCACAAACATTTGTTATTTTATTACCAATAGTGCTACAATGAACAATGCAAATTTTGTGGTCTAATTCTGTTGAGTCTCTTGTGGGTTTTCTTTTTTTACATTTTAGAAACTAAATGGTAAACTTCTGTCAGTGTACTTGCTTGTCTTTACAGACCCAAGTCTGTCTGCTGGCAAAAAAAAAAAGAAAATAAATGAAAAAAAAATTCAGACCCTGCTCGAACTAGAGAAAAACAAATTACAAATTTAGTTGTTGGGCAGCACATAATTAGTAAGGCAGGACCTCAAATGGTGACCCTTTGCGTAAGCCAATTGCCAGATCCTCAAGGAATTAAAACCAGGGTGCCTGAGCCACATCAGTTCTGCAGTTATGTTGAGTATTGTGCTGAGACAGCCATACCCCAAGAAAAGGGAAGTCTTTTTTTAGAAGGCTTGCTGAGCAGGGTTGTAGTTGAAGGTGGATGGCAGGTGAGGCCGTTCTTCTAATTTGTCATATTCCAGATGGAACTCCTATAAAACCAAATTTAAAAATTTAGATGATTTCCTCTCCCTCTGATCTCAGATTTTTTTCAAAATATATTTTATTTACTATATGAACAAATAAAATACCTACAAGGTATGCGAATGAAGAGAGATACCAACTCTTTTTTTCCCCAGTAAGTAAAATATAGCTTGAAGAAAAATAATGTGTTGTAGTTTCTATCTGATATATACAAAAACGTAGACTTTCTACATAAAAGTCAGAGACTAGTCATGAGCATCTATTTTATGACACAGAAATTTTATGCTTTTGCTCAAAAATAAAAGTTTGAAGGGAGCAATTACTGTATTGCTAATAAAAAGTATTAAAAATTATAATTTAAAGTAAAGCTACCTTCAATGAAGTATAAAACTTAAAAATCTTTTTTTTAAAGAAAAAAGTTTAGAAATAAAGGATTTCTCAATTTGTCTTATCATATGTTTTTAAAAAAACAAACATTAAAGTTATTTTAAGCTCATTAACTGGGGAGAACACACACCTCTCCAGACTTTCATTTCACAATCCTCAAATCCTGAAAAGATGCAACTGCCACCCCAAAACTGACAGTGCTTTTGCTACAGGCACATTTGAAGATTAACTATATATAGCTCATTTTAATTAAACTTTCAAAACACTACATGAGCTCTAAAATTTAAGAATGATAAAGCAAATTCTTCATACTTCCCCAAGATCAAGAGAGATGAAGAATATAACTTTGTATGTTAAAAAACAAAACAAAACCAAAAAACACCTTTTTAAAACCAAAAGGCCAGAGGTTCTAAAATTATTAATTCTACAACCTGAATTCAGGTAGCACAAACCATCTCAGTTAATTTCATTTAAAACATTATGAACCACTGTATGTACTACACACTAAAGAAAGCCAAGTAATGTCAGTACCATGGCTTAATATATTTTACCTGTTTTATTTCAAATTAATTCCACGATAGATATTCCCATTATTAACTGAAAATTTCATTATTACAATGAAAACCTAGGTCATGAGTTATAAAACCAAAGATTTAAAATTTTAGGATATTACAATAAGAATTATAGAAATAGCAGGTATCAGAAGCCTAGTATGTGTCAAAATTAGAGACAGAACTAATTTTGTTCTCATCTTCGTAACTGTAAAGTAGACATCACTATTTTCATTTTTGCACTGGAGGAAAATGAAGCTCATAAGTAACCTGCCCAAGTCATACAATAACTGGCAGATCAAGGATTAGGATCCACACCTGTAGGACACCGAACTCCATAATTTTTCCAGTATAACACATTATTTTTAGCCCAAGATCCAAAACTACTTAATTACACTCCTATCCAGAAATAATGTTGAAAAAAATCAGTCCAGTGACAAATGTCTGAAAGGAAGGCACACTGTGATGACTTTTAAAAAGTCCACTTTAGAGTTAACTAAGGCACTGAGCTTATTTGCTTATCAGTAAAACTTCAGCAAACACCAGCAGCAGCGTCACACTCAACACAGCCTCCCTAACGCTTTGTGTAGGCCCCTCTCCCTCTCTCGATGCCCTGTCTAGGTTTTAGAAGAATTTATTACCCAGCGAAAGATAAGGATCTAAATTAGTAGAGAAAGGATCTTCCTGCTGTATCATTCTTTAGAAATTAAAATTGGCTAACTTTAGTTCCAAAATATATGTAGTTATTGGGTAAAAAGTGTATTTATAGCCGACAAATCATATACTCCACTAAGATACAGAAATTAAAATTTTGTTCCATTGTCCTGTCCTCATCATTGTACACCAGTGAATTACACTGTATTATCAGAATTTAAACTAGAGTAACTTCATCATATTAGAAGATCAGTCTAAACCTAGGGAGTAAATATGATAATTAAAATCACAAAGACTTTATATATTGGATTCAGAAATTAAAGAGATCAAATTTGGTCTCATTTTTAAAATCTTTTCGTCTTCTATGTCTTTTCATTTTTCTTAAAAGACATAAAGCTCACATTTTTCTTTGTTCCCTAACTTTACTGATCATATCTTTTTTACATGTTTATCTTACATGTACACACATACCACACACCACACACACACTTTTGCATAATCTGTAGGGGCAAGAAGTGTGTCTGTTTTGTGTATCACTATCTACTGCCCAGAATACTGAGACTACTACTGAGTTGCCAGGCTCCCAGCAGGGGTATAATTAATGGCTAATGAATAAATGAACATAAATTTTCATTCATTTTAGGAACAGAACACTTAAAATTTTTAAATATTCAAAGATTAGGTATTCGAAGGTCTATGCATATAATTGCTTTAATAGAAAAAAAGAATTGTAGATGACAGTTAAACGGTTTAAAGACTAGAAAGAGTTCTAGGTACTAAAAATCGCATTTATAGTAGGTTATGATATGATAAAGGATCCTAAACAGTAAAAATCCTACTCAGTGTTGGATCTGTAAGGTAAAGTCAGCATGAAAGAATTCTGACACTTTGAGTCTTTATAGTTTGAGAAAGCAATTTTCACCTAAAAATTTTCCGTGGATAAAATTATTTTAAAAATCTTACTCATTAAGACTATATATACTATAACAAATTTTTAAATAAATAGGATATTTAATAATTCCAACTTAATTACATAGCAGAGATCACACACTGTGTCAACAAATAATTATCTAAAAAAGAATAAACAAATATGATGTCAAATCTTTTTTGCATGTGTTCTTTTTTTTGGTTACAGTGTCAAATTTTTATGAAAATACATTATTGACATATAGGAAATTCTTTATATAAATAATGGGGCTGTATCCTCAAACTCATAGAAAATTTTAGGGGAGAAAGTATACTTCTGATTTAAATAATCTAATCCCTTACTTGAAATTATAGTTCTTCAGTTCTCTGAAAATATTAAGTGATTTGCAGAAGTGAAAGAGAGAACCTCATTAAGTATGACTGAAAACCTGATTACGGTCTCGATCAGGTCAATACTTTTCAATAATACCATGATAATATCAAACTATTAACTTATAATACTAATTCATACAGAAGGCTTCTTATCAGTTGATGCTATTAAATTCATGTTCTTTACCTGTGAATAAACCACAACCACTTTACAGATGGGGACTTTGACTTGGGACATGGCACATCAATGGATTTTCTGTAGTTTGATGAAGTCTAGTTAATAAATATACTATGGGATTCTTAATTCCTAATCCAATTTCTAGGAAAACAGTGAAAACATCCTTAAAAAAAAAAAAAAAAACTCAGAAGCCTTTGTGAAAAGTTTATTCTGTGAATAAAACATAAGTTTTAAGTCCATGAATTTTTTAAATAGAATCGAGAGCTGCATATTAATACTTGATAGAAACCAGTATTTCTGCTTATTTTCATCACTATGAAAACATTTTGTTGAAGAATATCAGTGCAAGTGGCCAACAAATTACTTTAAGAAAGATTTCTCAAAAATAGTTTAATAATGATATTTCTCATGTTTTATTTTTCAACTTCACAGCTAAAAATTTTAAAGGTAAAAGTTAAGGCAAATGTCAACTTACACAGGAGAGATCAGACAAAGCTGGGTAAAATTATTACTTTACAGACACACACACACACATAATTTTCTTTAAAATGACATTTACCTGAGGAAATTAGGGGACTTATTAATGTTCCAATGTTTCTGAATATTTCTCTTTCTGGAAAACTGATTTTTTTTTTCATGTAAGTTGATTTCCTCACAGATTTCAAACTAAAGTTCAACTAAAATTATACATCTACTGATGCAAGTATCTATTTCTTTTTGCATATGTTTGGAATAGTTTATGATCTTGAGCAAAAAGCTTCAATGAATAGAACAAACTTCAGTTATTTACTATTAGAATTTTCCCCTTCCAAAGATACTCCTCCCATAGAACCAGGTTCTCTAACTATGGTGCCAAGGACCAGCACTATCATTGGCATCAATTGGGAATTTGTTAGCAAAGCAACTTCTCATGTCCCACCCACAGACTTACTTGAACCAGAAACAAAGCAGGTTGGCCCAGCAACCTGCCAGATGATAAAACAAGGCCTCCAGATAATTCTGAAGCAAGCTAGAACCGCTGACCTAACAACAATCAGAATTTCTCCATCCTGGATTTACGGTAATAATTTGTAATAATAATACTGATAAAAACAACAACAAACTACCAAAACTGCTCTCCTATATCAAATACCTAACATATGCCAAGCAGTGCACTCAGTGTACATGTGTGCCTGTGTAATCTCAATTAATCTACATGATGATAAGAGGCAAAAATCATTTTGATTTAAAAGATAAGGAGAGAGAGAGAGAAGTCGCTCAGTCATGTCTGACTGCGACCCCATGGACTGTAGCCTACCAGGCTCCTCTGTCCATGGGATTTTTCAGGCAAGAGTACTGAAGTGGGTTGCCATTTCCTTCTCCAGGGGATCTTCCCAACCCAGGCATCGAACCCAGGTCTCCCACATTGCAGGCAGACGCTTTACCGTCTGGGTCACCAGGGAAAGGAAGCAGGTTTGGAAAGGAAACTGGTACAAGGTCAAAGTATAAACAGCAGAAACAGGAGTTAAATTCAAACCTGATAAAGAGTTATGGTTTTCTACTTCACTATATTTATTAAAGAACAGGTAATATACACAGTGTCCTGTATACCATTTGTAATTAATTATTTGTATTTAACTAAAAGGATAGGTCATGAATCTACCTTTTAAAGTCAAGAGGTGCATATTAGAATTGTTAAAATAACTCAAGTACAATGTAGAGTGGTATCTAGACTTGGACTGAGAAGCAATGACATTTACCATTAGAGAAATATCCAAAAATAATAATAATGAGAAAAGGTTTAACCTTTCATATGTGTTGTCGTCATCTTTTTTTTGGGGGGGGGGGGGCTCACTTTTTCTATTTTTTTTTTTTTCACATTTTATACGAAGTCTTTTAGCAATGTAAAATTTTGTAATAATTATCTGGTAAGCATCTTATACTATCTTTTAAAAATGTTTTACTCTTCAGTTTAGTAAAGCTGACTTAAAAAAAAAACACTAAAAAAGTATCCAATGAACAGTCAAGAAATAGTTTTTTCTGTTTAAATTTAACAAAACCAACAAAACTAATTCTTTAATTTTTAATCCTTAGATTTGTCAGTGGAAAGAGCATTCAGAGAAATCCTGAAGTTATGAAATCAGACACTGTGAACAATATTTTCTACTAGGTAGAGTAAGTACATACATAAGGAACTAAACACAAATGTGTGATATGCTATAGCACTGATGAAAACTGCATGTGGGACAGTTAGAAAGGTGTTTTTGTGAGGAAAAGTTGCAAACCAAAACAACTTTTTCCATTGGCCTCTTCCCCTCAGTTATTTCACATACTAGTCAAAGGAACAATCATGATTAATGCTTGCAATTTTCTTTCTTTATATTTATTTGCAAATAAAAACTCAACCATATTTCCTGCAATGAATGTAAGTGTTTAAAAAGTCTACGTCTATTTATATACTGGTTTTAGGAAAGAAATCTCATATTTGCTTAAAGTAATAATAATATAAGAATACATGACCGAGATTGCAAGAGGGTATCTTTATTTTACAACTGAGCAGACACAAAAATATTTCAAATGTCACCAAGGCTTGTGAAAAATTACAAAATTTCTTACCAAGTTCAATCATTTTCCTAAACTACAGGTAAAATGAACTACTTCCAGATACTCTCGCAGAATTTAAAACAAGCCAAGGAGGTGGAGACAATGGACCCGGCAAATATCTGGCACATTATCAGAATGGATGTACTGGTACATACAAACAGATAAAAGAGGACACTTCTTATTAAAATTTAGATTTATACATTTACACATTTGCACACGGAAAAAAATATACCTTAGCTACTTTCCTCCAGTTAAGACAGTCAAAGAAGTAATATGTTCCCCTCTCATATGTATTGGTTTTCATTGTTGGCTCCATGCCTGGTGCCCTGGTAATCCATACTCGTTCTTCTTTGTGGTATCTCCAATCACGGTTAAAACTTCAATTTTTAAGAGAAAAAGACAATTAATTTTTCCCTTTGGCTCACATCAAACATTTTCTACATCTTGTAAAACACTTTTTAGAAAATAATCAACACAATAACTATATGAATATTGATGCTTCTTTACCCTGATTTTTATTGTTATTAAATACAAACCTAGTAAAATAAATATAGGAAAAGACTTTTAAAAAATTTATCCCAAAACCACACTCTTTAATTAATACACACATCTTTATTTAACTGAAGAAATTTTTTATGCAAACAAAATGAGATCTTAAAAGCTCTATGAGCAATGTGATAAAAACTTTGGCAGACCAAAATAAGGTCCAATGTTTCAGAAACTTCACTCCTTTTTTGTTCTTAATATTCAATAAAAATCGAGATATCTATTAAAACAAACAAAAATCTCAACTATTTGTTATTTTGTAAGAAACTAAACGCAAAGCCTATTTGAATTAACTACTTAAATTCACATAAAATTTGTAACTAATTTCAAATTCAAAAATATTTAGAAAATTCTTAATGTCTATTATTTTTACTTTTTATTCAGATCTCATTGATCCTAAATTCTCAATAACCCAAAGGACATCCATTAATATTCACATAAGAATCAATGACAGTTTACACCACCTGTAAACCAGGGAAGTAACATCCAAAGGAGGTAAATGTACCACAAAAAATGTCTCTGGTAGAACAAACCTCCATGCAAACAAATTCCTTCCTATCAATACAATGAGGAGTTATTTTAGACATATATTTTATATATGTTTATATATTTTTAGACATAAATAAGATATGAGACAGAACTGCCAGTGATGGATGAATGAATGACTGATGAATTTATTTACATATGGAGTAAATCAAAAGGAACAAGTAACAAATGCTATCTTACAAAAAATGAGGGAAAACATGGAAAAAACCAAATTCTCAATTGAGAAATTAAAAACAATTTATTACCAACACAGTGAATTTTACATTTTAAAAGTATCTGATCCAATGCCATTTGTAGAAATGTTAATAATATCCCCCAATCATTACGTCATAAGTTTTTGGTAACAATTCACTTTATAGTAAACACGATTAATAGAATAGTCTATTGCTAACAAAATGTTACCAACTGGACATAAAAAAATGACAAAATTTTTATTCTTAGAGCATCAGGTAAAAACAGAAATGCTCAGAAAAGTAATATATTCAATGGACCCATTTCTTAATACTAGTTTATTTAAGTTGGCCAATAGGCTTCTGGTAATAACTATGGAGTTCATTTTATCAATACTTCAAAATACACAAGAAATATGCACAGTGCCTTGCCCCTGTAATGCTCAATATATATAATAAATGATGAAATTCACTGTCATTAGCATTAAGTGGTTCCACAAGGAGAAAGATGACCCACAGTTATGAACCATATCTTATACTTCATTTATTTATAAAAATCAGATTTACCAAATGCATGAATCAAGCTGATCCTGACTTCTTACAAATTTAGGGTTATTTAAGTTTGAAAATGCTTTTTATGTATATAGCTAAAAGCAAAACAACTTAAATTTCTTGATGAATATTTCTGTTCTAAAAACAAAGACAAAAACTACAGCCATTTTCATTAAAAAAATATTTTAGAATAAACAAGATCTATCATAACACAAAAGTTTTTAAAAATACTTTGAACATACAGCTCTACTGCAGCTAAAAGTTGTAATACGTCTCCTCCATTCATGTAATAGAGATAGAAAAGAAGGTCTTCTCCATATCGGCCAAGTTTTATTGCAGCCAGCTGGAAAAGATAAATTATTCTGAAATGTAAAATGAGTTTGAAAATCCTAACATATAACTGATTCCACTAAAGTAAAAATGTAAAGATAAGACAGAAACTCCTCTTTGCAGCAGATGACTGCCATTACATGATTACAGAGGTAAGTTATACAATTTTAAAGGGGAGTTTCATCATTTGAATGACTAAACTCATTGAACAATTATTTCTAATATATCTGTTTTATGTATTAACAGGAGGAAAAAGCTAAATAAAACTTTCCGAGCAAGCTCTAATGATGTCTTACTCAAGGATATGTTAATAATCAATGTGGCAATAATAGTGGAATACTGTGTCCAGAAAAAAAGGACTTACATTCAAGTCTTAGTATCATTACTTACTAATATGACCATATCCAAGTTCTTTAATGTCTCTGACCTTTCAATTATAAAACGTAGTTAATGATACCAACAAGGATTACTAAAAATGTAACTGAAATTAAGTGATATGTGAATGCACTTTGTAGAGTGCCTGATACATACAAACCTTAAATATTAACTGAATTTACATCTGACAGTGATTCACAAAATGGTTATGTACTTTTAGCACAACACAGATAGATAAGTATAAAAATCACAACGGGATACATTCTTTATTTTGTTTAAATGGATAACCAAAAGATGGCTACTCTACATGTCACTCCACAGAGGAGAAACAACTGCCTAACAAACTATCAAACACAAGTTCAATAGTCTCAAATTCTCACATTAAAAGAAATATTTTTTTATCTCTTTATCTACACTTGTATTTAAATGTTTGTTTAGTTATTGTTACACATTCTTTGAATGTCATTTTTCTCTCTTTTCATATTATCCCCATTCAAGCAACAGTCTTCAATGTGACAAATTATCTTAAAGCATTATTTCTTAAATTGTTCGAGAAAAGGTTCTGCAACCCTCAAGTAATTGGAGCAATAAATGAGTGCTACCGTGGAAGTGGCAGCAAATCACATAATCCATAAACAGAAAAAACTAGCTCTATCTCATACTTCTTGCCTTCCATCTACTCAAGTATTAAAGACATATTGACAAATACATGTTTCTCTTTACTTGCCTATCTGCAACGTCAACATCCATTTGATACACAACTGCATGGTACAGATGCAGGACACTATTTATATTTATATTATACATATTTATACACATAACACAAATATATAATTTTTAACAAACTATACGTATCCTTTCACATGACCAAAATCTAGTCTCCTAAAGCAGAAGTGTTTTCTTTCTTAGAATAATAATAAAAAGATTAAAGCTGTAAACTCTTTAACAGTTATCTATAACTAGAAATTTAGGTAATTAAAAATAGAAAATGAACCAGAAAAATCAAAGATAATAATAGCTTTAAAATGTATTTTTTTCATTAAAAACATTGTATCTGTAGTATTCATAAAGAAAAATCTTTCTCATTGATACATACATAAAATGAAATTTATCAAAATTTCCATGTTACTTTGTTCCCATCAACTGTGGTTATGGTTACACCCTGTTATTAACAATTATAAAAAAGATTTTACTGGTCCTAACATTGTTCTTAAAATATTTAAAAAATATAACCCAGACCTCATCAAAACACAAGGTTATAAACAAAAATTGAATTGTTACATACAACAAAATGGACATACAAAAAACATACCCCTGAGACCACTGCTAATTATTTCAAAAACTACGCTGTCAGAATTGAAAAACAGCACCTAAAAACAGATAAATTCAAGCTGACTGAGTAGAATAATAAACTACACTCACCTTATCCCTAATGTGAATGTTCGTTAAGTACTCAGATGGAACATGGAAGTCTGGATAATAAAATGAAAAAAGCCTTATTAACTGATTCTCAGTTACAAATACATTTTTTAAAGGTCTAAACAAAAACAGGTTATCCTACCTATGTCTTGAGGTCGACAAGGTGAAGATGCCCAGGGTGATGCAAATTTGGGGTAGAGATTTCTGAATAAGGGGAAAAAAAACCATTCTGAAGTCCAAAGTAGAAAAAGAGATTTCTAATTTTATTTTAGGAAATCAAGAAAAACAATGATTTAATATATTAAGATGTGCATCCTCAAACTTCCAATTTCTTTTCTTGGTTTTACTATGACTTACACAGCAGGAAATTGAAACAAGGTTAAAAAATATACATCCATATATGCACATTTGTATATATCAATTACCACTTCAAACTCAAGAATGCTTTAAGTTCATTAATACTATGTCTTCAATAAAATTACTTTCCCATTTTTATAGCCAATAAAAAAGTAATTATTATAAACAAAAGTTCAAATTCAGCAAACATTTACAAAGTATCTATTATTATATACCTGGCACTAGGTACTTATACATTAGAAAGCAAAACAAAGATCATCAACAACATGAAACTTACTTTCTGATTGAGCATGGTGGATTGGGAGGGAGACAAACAAAAACAACAAAGAAAATGGAAAACAGGAAGTGGCATGGCGGCACAGACCATCTTACAGACAAACTAAGGTTATCAAAAATGACAAAGTCAAAGGGGTGACTAGAGGTGAGCGGCTGAGGGATCATGAAGGGTAAAATTTCTGGAGGAGAGAAATTCAAGAAGCTGGGATTTCAGGGTTTAGGAAAGACTATATATGTGTATATATAGAAATAGCCAAATTTCAAGAGGAATATTACTATAAAGTAAGAGTGATCCAGCAACTAACGTTAAGAGGGAATGACCCAGAGTCAGCAGATACCAGCAACTATGAGTGGTAGAAGATGATACAATTTGAACACATACATTAAAAACTGTAGGGATGTGTTACACACAAATAAAGAAGAAAATAAAAAAACTTACTCGGGGGAGTTCAGGTTGAGGCCTAATGTTGTTAAGTCACTTCCTAATGCAAGATGTACCATTCCTGGGTCTGTCTCTGCTGCCCTGATAAATGTTAACAGGCCGATCATTCCAAATTGGTCCGTCACCATCCCTTGGGGAATGTTAGTAACCCGACCTGGATAAGAAAAACATAGTCGTTTCTATCTTTTAGGAAAAAGGAAATAAATAAATAAATTCTATAATATCTTTGATATATTCTACAGAGCCTCACCATCAGGTAACACCTGGATCCCTTTTTTCTGCTGGTTATTATTTTGTGTCGTTGAACTTTTATCTCCAGGGAATTTGGGTCCATCTGTACTTGAAGTTGTCTTGCCAGATGTATTCAAATTCTAACATAAAAAAAAAAAAAAAAATTAAATGTGACATTAAAATCTATTAAGTGTAAAAATTTCAAGTTCATAAAGTAATACTTTTTTACTCATTTTTTATTATATTTAAGTTGGCAGTAAATTATTACCTGTTTTTCAAGTTCTACATGAAATTTTTTGTCTCCACAACTGTCCCATGGTATACAAACAAACCCTGTATTATACACCTTTGAGTATTTAAAGGACAAGAAATATATGGAAAATATTTTTATTTATCTCAGATCTTCAGTCACAGACCAAAAAATCCATCTCTGTATCTTAGAACTGTTTGTTATAGGATACAGTTGAAGTCATATTTCTCAATACTTTCATTTAGAAGACAAACTAAACACAGTATATTACCTAAAATAGCACCAAAAAAACCTCCGAGGTAAATCAGAATATATGAATCTTACAATTCATATCTATTTTAATTCTTACCCAATAATCTTCTGTATCAATTATTTCAACAATATACACCTTCCATCACACACACACAAAAAAGCACTATTTTCATTGAAATGTGGAAGAAATAAACACAATTGTTAAGTCAGAAACAGGAAGCTGAGTTGGTTGAATCAACACAGGAATAAAAATGTGTATAAAGATTCTTCAAGGAGAAAACTTACTCAAGAAAAACACAGCTCCTTAGAAGGCTATAATATCAAACTTCATGGGATCCAGCTGACAGGGACTACAATAAAAGTCTACATTAACTCTGAGAAGTTCAACAGAAATTTGCAAACCTATATGAAATAGGAGAAAAATAGGCTATCTTCTAAGTTACAAAGGTTTTCCACAGTTTTCAGAAGTTAGATTACTATAGATATTCAAAATAAATAATTTTCTAATAGCATTTAATATGTCCTTAATATAGACTATAAAACTATTAATATAAGAGAAATCTGAAGGGAAAAAAACTATGTAACTCACACAGATAATTCTCAGTTACTTACAGATTTACTGTCATCATTACTTGATGTTGGATCTTTATAACTGGAACCAGGTAATGCTGGAAAATCTTCATTGTGTATTGAGAAGTCCTGGGATTGCTCATTTGCTGGTTTTGTTACCATTCCAACTATATAATGAAAATAATCCAGAGAATTGCAATTGATATTTATGAAATTTTGCTACAAATTATAAAAAGTTAACTTTCCTCATGATAATATACCAAAAGGAATTTTTTTTTATTATGCTATGAAAACACACTTCAAAAAATTAGTATTCTGGATAACAATGAATAACTAAATTCTTATATAATTGATTAATAACTAAAATATACAAAATAATACAAGGGAAATAAGTGGTAATCCCATAATTCTAATCTAATGTCACACATAGATGCTGAAAAAACATAGTCTGATACTGGTAACAATTATTAAAGTTTTTTGTTTAAAAGCTTGCTTTAAATATTTGACTAGTTACTATAAATATCAGTTAATTGTCAAATAGCAAATGAACAGAATAAATTTTAAAGAAAATGTCAGTATTCTACTTGAAAGTGACTTACAGAGTGAGCAAATTGCAATCAATTATAAAACAACTCCATATTATTTCAGATTTTCTTGGACTCCATGTAATAGATGTAAAACATGCAAGAACTGGGAAGTAATCCTCCCACTATACTTGGCATTAGTCAGGCCCTTATTGGAGAACAATATCCAGTTTGGGGCTCCACAATTCAAGAACGATATGGAGAAACTAGAGATGGTCCAAGGAGAGCAACGGGAATGATTAAAGGGATGAAAAAATGGACCTATGAGGAAAGGTTAAAAACATTAGAGTCTGAACTGAGAATCAAGTAGCTAGGTACTCAACTTCCAGGGAAGATCATTTTTGCTTTTTTGGTGGGAAGGAAAGCTAATTAGGAAACATTTGAAAGTGAATAATAAAGTTTTCCCTTCTTCACATATTATTATTTGTATTCATATTCTGAAAGTAACATAAACCCATGTTGGTTGAAAATGGGAAAAACAGTATCTTAGAACTGATAAAATGATCCCTTTAAGTTCAGTGTTTTTGCTATTAGTCTTTATCACATTCTACCAATTATGTGCAAAGGATACAAAAAAATATGGTTACATTGTTGTTACATAATTTCCATGTCTAGTTCATTTAGCCTCTGTTAGCCAAATCTCTCATTTATTAAAGATAGTGAAAAAGGGTACTGTGGTGACCAAGAGTCTACATAAACTATATATACATGACCCATAAGTAGTTCTCAACAGGAGGCGATTTTTTGTTCCCATGAGACATGTGTCAACATCCGTGGTTGTCACAATGGCCGGGGGTGCAGTGGGTGGGGGGGGGGGGGTGCAGAAAGGGTGGGAGCAGGGGTGGGGGTGCTACTGAGCATTGAGTAGGCAAAGGGCAAGAATGCTGACAAACATTCTGTAATACACAGGACAGCCTCTCATTTACAAGAAACTATCTATTCATATGTCAGTAGTGTGGAGGTTGAGAAACTGGCTTAGCAAAAATAATCAGTGTATGGTAGTCATTATTAATTACTAGGAATATGAACATGTATTCTTTAAGAAAAAAAGTGTGATGAACTGAACAAAGGCAAACCATAGATTATTAAGGTATACTAAGGCAGAATGCAGAAGAAAATAACTTCTGAATACCAATTCCTTTTGGGGTTTCTATACAAATTAAGTTTTCCCATTTAACTCTGCTATCATGGTATTCTCGGAAGAAAAAGCACTTTGCATTTATCAACTCTGACAAAACTACATTACTCTGATTAGGAAATATATGTGTGTACACACACATGCATGCAAATACACATATATATGTGTGAGTGTGTATAATAGAAAATTTTCACTAGCCATCAATAAAAAGCTTAATTAATTACCATAAGGAGCTCTTCCAGCCAAGGGGTTTATTAATGGAGTTGGGTTACCACTTCCTTCCCTTCTGTTTCGGTCTGCTAATGCTGGAAAATCTGAAAGGTCCAATCCTGTCACATTTTCACTTCCATCTAAATAAGAAGAGACAAACTAGTTACTGCTCTACAAACATTTTAAAGAGATTATTACTAACTATAATAAAATTTGAAATGACAGTGTCTTCTTCCTAAACAATGTACAGCACTGTACTTGGTATATGTAAATGTACAATAAATATTTGTGGATTGACTTCGTGTGAAAGAATTTATGAACAACTCAGCAAAGCAGTATGTACCTACTATATAATAAAAATCCCAAATCCTAGCAGCTTAAGATAGATAATAAGGAGTAAGGTTGTATGTTATTTCTCCTGTGAAAGACGGTACTCAAGTTATAGGTTGCTGATTAGTAAGAGGGGAGACTGTTGTGATAAAATTGCTCTTTGCACTATATTCAAAAACAGAGGTTGTATCTGGAATGCCTGGAACTTCATTTATAACACTGGTGTGATAATGACAGTGCCTCCTGCAAATGGTCTGAATCATACTGGAGGCACACGCAATGGAAACAGAATCCCTAAGGATATTTTTGGCCTATTTGGCCTATTCCATACACAAGTGTGTATATGTGGGTATGTGAGTGTGTGTGTTTTGCAGTTGAGAGTGTAAGTAGGGTGGAGAACGTAGGGTAATGTAGAGCTCCCATGTCTGGTGAATGAAATGCATGAGAATATGACACAGAGCCCAGAAGCTTATATTACCTATTACACAGTAGGCGCTCAATAAATTGAATAAATAAAATATCTGTTCATTTTGAATTTTAAAACATCAGTTCCTTTCCTTTTAAAAACTAAAATTTAATCCAACATTTCTACTTTGCCTATTTTAATCATTACTTTGATCTCTTCTCAATGTGTTAATTATTCTAATACTCTAACAATCTTATATTCTTAATTTTTGAAGAATTTATTTTCTACCTTACTGTTAGTATGCACTACAGTTTTTCTTTGATTTGTCTCATCTAGTGTATTATAACCATTTTCAATTTGTTTGCCCCCTCTTTCAGTTTAATTTTCCTCTTAATATTCATAACTAGAAGGATCTCAGAAAGAAACAACTCAAGAACTCTGTTCATAGAAAACAGTTACATTCCAAGTCAGATGACAGTTTAAAATTATGAAGGGTAAAAGATAAAATAATTCAAACCCATTGCTTTTAAAGAAACTGCAGCTTATGAACGCTGAATTATAAACAGGCATTATATAAAAAGACAACAATACATATCAATAGCTTATAAAGTACTTTAAAAAGTAATCTCTCTTGAATTACTTGATTATGAATTCTAACTATAAACTTACAGTAACTGTTAACCTTGAATACACTTCTTCAGGTCCTCTAAGATGGAGTTTAAAATTGGCATGTGTTATTTAAGAATACCTAAAAATAGTTTTAACTCACAAATTTTTATTTTTAGGGTAAGACTTGGAAACAACTTTCCTAGTGTAAAATATACTTAGTTAAAAATGACTTAAAAAAATAATTGTAAAATTTACGGAAGTGTATAAACCATATTTCAGAATATAAGATGGCACTGAGGCACACTGTCACTTCACGGTTCATTTAGGAGGGGAAAAAACCTCACTAATTAAATTATGATATGCATCCTAATTTCAGAGATATTTAAATATGAAAAAAATGTGCATCTGAGAAACAATGGAATATGGTACTTCATATCAGAACACAAAACTTTAAATGCAAAAAACTAAAATTCTGAAGTGTCACTTGGTCAATCCAGGCTGCTATTAAACATACAATAATGTTGAAAAATTAAAAGCCGATAGCCAGAACTATCATTTCAATTGCTAATCTTCTCATGCTTCCACATACACCCCGTTTCGCTGATCATTCTTTCACCTTCCACTTCCTTTACTACATTTCTCTCAACAATCATACTCATTTTTGCTCCTATGACTATTAACAACATCCTTCATCTGCTTTCTCAGGAAAGGGTCTGGAGGCAAGGGTGGAAGAAAGCAAAACCTAAAGCAGAACAGTAACAAAGCCTCCTGTTCTCTTCTGTCTGAAGCCAGCTGATAAAAGAAACCAACAGACTGCAAAAATTCGTTACTGTCAAAATCAGAATTGGCTTTCTATGTACTTAAATTTTGAATTTTACACTTAAAACCGGATTAAAAATTTATGAGTTAAATGCAAAAATTAGTATTATTAAAACTATTAAGAAAAAACTGTAAGTGCTCCATATAGTTTTAAAGGTTTCTTTCATCTGGGTCTCTATAGCCAGAATGCCACAATGCTCAACCTAGTTTAGACTACAGTGAAAGGACTGAGGATAAGAAAAGCTCTTGAAGCAAAAAGATTCTGAGGCACAAATATAGACTAAGTTAACGTTCATGCTTTCTCCAGGTGTTAAGAAAACAAATCTGAGGTTATAACACTGCTATTATCATGCCAAGTGAAAAAATAAATTTAACTATCTTTTAACTACTGACTGAATTGAATCCTGTTTCCTGTCAAATTCTCCCCTAAATTAAGTTCTATCATTTAAACACAAAAATTCCTTTAATTATTTCAAGACCAGTTTGTTGAACTGCTTTATATTTCAAGATCTATCATATTTTTATAGGGTACTAGCTCCAGAATAAGCTTACCTGTTCCATTAAAAATGTTACTTGATAAGGAGTTATTCATTCCAAATGCCTGATTCCTGTTCATTCCAAATCCAGACATACTGGGTACATAGAAAATAATTTTAGATATACAATAAGAACACTAACTTTCAGATGAAGAAAAACAAAAGTGTTTACTTTTGATCTCCTCATATAAAACAACATGTCTAAAAACAAACACTAATTTTATTTTTGAGTTGTTGAATATTTTTACTTAAAGCTTCCCTAAAATCCTTCCATGAATAACTGAGAACCAAAATGATCAGTTAAAAAACAAAAAGCAAAGAATTTATATAAGGCTTGAGGAAAACAGATTAAGGGTATCATTCTGTGTACTTGGCGAGTCAACTTACTGAATATACTGAAAGATGTAACTAAATTCAAAAATAGGTGATTTAGTTTAAGACTATTCTTGAATATTTGTTTTTCTTTTACTACTGGTAAAATATGTTATTATTACTTTTCATAAAAGATTTTCATTCGTATTGTCTGTCTTTTCCCAACTAGAATGGACAGAGTTCATGTCAGACATACCTTTGCATTTCTCTGCCCTTAGCATTCAGGAGGATACAAAAGGCACTCAATAAATGTTTAGTTGACCTGAATTAAATGGTGTTTTTCTTTAACTGAATTCAGTGTTCTAAAACACATCATTCTTATCAAGTGTATCTTTTAGTTATTTTTAAAAAAATCTCTCCATAGTTCCCTTAATTCTAAATTAAGGTACTTGGTAAATAGTTACCAAAGCCTCCCTTTTCAGCACAAGCGTAAAGATGGGAAAACAAACAAACAAAAAATAAGGCTGAATTTAAAGTGAGGTCAGAGTAATTAAACACGTCAAAAAGAACTGTTAACGCAAGTTCTACAGTGAAAGAATGCATTTTTAACATCAAATAGTCTGAAAAAAGACAGTTGTATTAGTGTTATGAGTAAGGTTAAATTGAAGATGACAGGGTTTTGTTTTGTTTTTTTGCCTAGGTTTGGAAACCTAACTATAGCCAAAGCCAAACAGTATTTTCATAAAATAATGCAGATGGTGAAACAATACTCTAGAGAAGAGCAGAAAAGTCAACAGAAAGTTTTGTTTAATAGTGCGTTAGAACTGCTGACGATAGAGGTACCCTCAAACATTGAATAAGCAGTAAGAGATGAAAACATTCCATAATACATACATCTTATCAACAGTACTAAGCAGGGCTTTAGAGACCCACACTTCATTGACAATTTATAAGAATATTTACAAGCAAAGTATTTACAACTAGAATGTGAAAAAACATGGGAAAGAAAAATTTAAATATACATTCAATGACATGTAACTACAAGAATGCAGAAAGATGTGTTAAAGTCCAAGAAGTATTACATGATTAGGAAACTGTCAAGGAGATGAGTCTTGAGAACCCCTTTACAGAAATAACTTTGGTAAAAATTAAAAGAGCAGTCAAAATTATAAAAGAAAATGCTCATATAAGTCTTAAAGTAAGAACTGGAGGTTATGGGATGAACATTAAATTGGAAATGTGCTAATAACCTATTTTTATTCAGAATTTACAAGTACTAAATAAGAGAAAGTAAAGTAAACGGGTATCATGATAGCATCTACATCCTTTACCCACTATGCTGCCCATTAAAAAAAAAGATCAAACTAAAATATCACTTTCACAATGAAGAAAGCCCTGTATTACAGACATAACTCTCATATAAAGTATCTGAACAGCTTTAAAATCCTAACAAAATATGTAACGTTTTCATATTGTTAAATATTATTTGCATAGCAGTATAACAGTACAAAAAAAGGAGTGAAAAGCACAAATTCTTCTTTTTGTTTTAAATCTCAGGACATGACACTATTTCAAATACTACAGATGTAGTCTTCAAAAGGTCTTTGGTCAGTAAGTCTCCAAAGAACAAAACAGAAATTCGGTTGAAAAGGAACTTAACCAAAGGATAAATGAAGCAAGGCAATAATATTTCCAGTGCTATTCATAAATATGGAGCTCTTACCACACAGGCGACCAGCCTCATTTAATAGAGGAAGGACATTTCAACAAAAATTTTTCTGGTTGGCAACCTAACAACAATCCTTTTCTAACAGCAACAAAAAGCAAACTGATTCTCAAAAGAGTATGTCTTTAAGTTTGGGAGTTTAAATTGCTATGTGTAACAAAAAGAGAAGCTTTGGACAAAATATATGATGAAACACACTTATGAAACAGAAGCCAAGACTCAAGAACAGAACGTTGAATATGAAAAGGCAAATTTGAAAATACCCAGAAAGAACAATTATACACAGTATCAATAAATATCTTACCTGTTCACAGTAAAAGGCTGTCGAGAAGGCTGCTGCTTTGGCATACATATTATGCTTGGCGAGCTTCTGCTGGGGCTACCTAACCCTGAACTGCTCATGCTATTTGTCCTGCTAGGGATTCCAATGCCCTGACCAACCTGGGAGTGGTTCATCATATTCCTAGGGTTCATAGGCAAAATGCCCCTGAAAGAGAAGTCCAGTACACTAAATAAGCTCTCCATAAGCACTCGTTAAAATTCTCTGTGAATAATCAATCGACCTAACCCTAGAATTTCAGACACACTTTCAAACTGCATTGTAAGTTTTTATTCATTTCATTCTCTTGTCTGGTCATTTGAAAAGAGAAAAAGCTTTCTGAAAGTCAAAGTAAACAAACCAACAAGAAAGGGCAAATTTTAGAATATATGGTGATAGCAAAGATGAGAGAACTATTGGTGTGACTATCACATAAAATACAAATATATTTCACATATATATTTTGAATAATTTCATTCCAAATGTATGTCATTCTATCTTCTTAATACTAAGATGCATCATTTTTTGTGATCTGCTTTATTTTATTCTCACTAGAACAATGGATGTGTGGTGAGGGAGCAATAAATAGAATCATCTGAGGAGTGATTTGAAACTGCACATTCTCCTTTGAAGAAGAGAGTTTGCTTTTTTGAAAAAAGATCCCCAGGTGGTGATTAATCCTTGATACCCA
Source organism: Odocoileus virginianus (assembly GCF_023699985.2). Classification (NCBI taxonomy): domain Eukaryota; kingdom Metazoa; phylum Chordata; class Mammalia; order Artiodactyla; family Cervidae; genus Odocoileus; species Odocoileus virginianus. The sequence goes on from NC_069697.1 coordinate 39,681,555, forward strand.
TCCCAGCTGATAACCAGTATGCTAGCTGCAAGATAAAAGCATCTTACACTATACTTATCAATTTGCAATGAAATTAAATGAGCATAGGGTATCAACTTTGTTTTCCTCAGTGAAAGGCACTGAACCAGAAAATCAAATAAATAGTTACGTTATTAAAAAATTAAAAAGCTCGCTTACTCTACAAAGATACATTTTGAGAAATATTCTGGTCCATCAATATAAATACCTGCTTGGAGATGGAGGCGTGTGAAGTGACATTGTTGGTACCCCTGTTGTTGGCGTGACGTGGCTCGGTAACTGAGTGCCTTGTGATAAGCTGCGATTTAACTGAGGGGTATTGTTGCTCATCCCCCTCATTGGAAGGCCTAGTGCACCTATTAAAAAAATTCAGAAGAAGGAAATTCATTGCCATCAGGAATGAAATTGCTATCCATCTTCTGGAGTTGGTAATTTAAAACATTTAAAAATGACCTAACGTAAAATAATATGCAAATTTTAAATGGAAATATTCAATTCACTCCAAATGGACTCTAATCTGATTTTAACAAAAATGTTTGTCTGAAATTTAATATTATGAATTTTCATATTGCTTCCATTTTTCTATTTTTCTTCTTTGCTTTTATCTATTTTCTTTTCATATTTCTATTTTACAATAAACTATGTCTGCCAATAACAAATTAGATGACTTGTTTCAATAAAAACATTTTGCATAAATATGCCTTTAAGAAATTTGCAATCTTGTGTTTTTATATTTTAAATCATAACTGAGTTACACAGACATTTAATCCCCACTTTGCTGAAGTAGTTTAAATTTTTAATTGATCCTTTCTAAATGCATTTAAGAAATAGTTTATTTACTACTATTTACACATACATATTTCTCAACATAACAATTTTTATAAACACAATATGTCAGCAACTGTTAAAAACTCAACCTGATATAGCTATGAGACAAGAATGCATAATATTTCAAAAGATTTCAAAGTACAGTGACCTTCTATTTATCTACCACTTATGGGGCCACTCAGAAACAAAACATTAAAATAAAAATAAACCAATCGGGATAAATCATTTCCTGCCTTGTGTTAATATAAAATGATATCAATTACTATTTTTTGAATAATTCAGAATAATCATCATAGATATTTAATGTCCTAGACACTTTCCTCCCCTTTTATCCCTCAAAAGTAAGGATGTTCAGCTATCATTTATGTTGTCATCACACCTGCCTATGAATGCCAATATGCTTCCTTTCCTCTATCCTCATACTTTTTGATGCCTCCTGTTTCTAGTCTATTGTGGAATGACGTATCAGTCAACCACACTTATTCTGAACTGGAGATTAAATTAAAATGGCAAGATAGAATGAAAGTTAATGAATAAGAGGATTTTAGCACAAAGCATTAGACTCCCTCCCCCTCTTTCTGGTCTAACTTTGGGTTCAAGAATTTCAAAGACCTGAATATTTCAAAACCATGACTTCCAAAAAATTGGAATATATTGTATATGTTCTGAATATTTTCCTTCAAATATCTGCAAATTTATTTTCTGGCATAACAGTGTACCACTTTGTAATTTGGGATATCAGTGAATCCCGAAGATTTAGCTGGAATCTGTCAGCTTCAGTACTCAGCTTGTAGCCTAACTGCTTCTCAGCTGAACGAAGCCAACGAATCCAATTTAATGTAACCACTACATTCTATATATATTTATATTCCATGAAGATCTGAGCTTGACTTTATTATTCTTTAAGTCACATACATAAAGTGAATTGAACTAGATTATATGTTGGTTTAGTCATTATATGTATGTCTGTCACTACAAGTTTTGTGATCTTGAGTATACCACTAGCTATAGCCACTTCCTCTGAATTTAGGATAAAATAAGGAGGAACAAGAGATTAAAAACCAGCATACACAAGATTTCTTCAGAAGTCATAAGTCTTTGCCTTTTCTCAAGCACACTAGCTTTCCTCTAAGCCCTCTAGATGCTCCCATAATGAACCGCCACCATGACACTTCTCACATCACTTACTAAACAACCATCTATTGCCTAATGTGTCAAGCACTGTGTGAGCTGCTGGGGATATGGCAGTGAACAAGACAGAAAAAGCTCACATCCTTTTCCCTAAATATGCTGTCCTAACGTCAGCTATAGTTGCAGATTTCCCACAGGAATGTTTCTCACAGTTACTGACCACCAAGAAACATACAATTTTAGAACATGAAGGGACCTTAGAGATCACCTAATCCAATGTTCATATTTTACAGATGAGGAACCTCAGCCTCCGATAAGTTAACTGACTTCTCCAAGGTGACTCAAAGAACCAAGATTAGAATTTAGATTTCTTAGCTCCTGGTGTTCTTAATTGGAAACCTATGGGAACCCAATTAAACAGTAAATGAGCACCCTTGTGAGTACTCACTGATTTGTAACACCCTTTATCTATTCTTTTTCTTTTGCTTTCTTTTCCTGAACATGTTTACTTCTCTTCAAACTTTTTCTAAACCAACGTATCTCATCTTTCCCCTCCATTTGCTTTCTCATCTTCTCTGTCTCTGTCAAGCTTCCTTTTCCTCTAGATTTGCTTTCCCTTCCCATTTCATTCTCTCTATACCTTCATCATTATAAACAAACATACATGTTCAAAAGGACTGCACCCTTCTGGCTCTTCAGTAAGTTCTTCTAAAGACTCATGAGATTTGTTTACTTCAACCTTTTATATAGTATGCTGTGCTATGAAAATCTATAACTTGAGAAATATTGTAGAGACTGCAGATTATCTGGCCATTATCAAAATAACTTGAGAAGGAAACAATGGGTCAGGTTATTTATTTAACTAATTTTAGATAGGCACATTTGAATTAACCTACAGTGAGGAGAGCAGATGAAGACAGTATGAAATAAAGAACTCAAAGATTAGCATTTCATTTTATTTTTTCCTTTAACACTTTGATTTCATGAAAACAGCTAATAAATTTAAATGATCTGAGCTGCATTTTATTGAGCCAGGTGGGTAGGAGAAGAAATCAAAAGAAAAGAGAGGAATGCATCAATTTCAAACTGGATCAATAACCTCTGAATACTTAATAACTGAGTTACTTTAAATTCAACTGAATTACTTTAAAACACACAGAATTAATACCACTGACTAGAAACAGATTTATTTTTAGGAATGAAACACACAGTTGTTAAATTTGAGTTGCTACAACGGGGCAGGGTCAAGGGAGGGAAAATTTTACTTTTACTAGTAAAATTAGAAACATCACAAAAAATCATCTCTGTCCATGAATCTCCAGGCCAGAACATTGGAGTGGGTAGCCACTCCCTTCTCCAGGGGATCTTGCCCACCAGGGATCGAGGTCTCCCGCATTGCAGGCAGATTCTTTATGAAGTGAGCCACCATGGGAAGACCAAATTATTATACTGGAAGACATGTAAGCTGAAAGGGGAATAAAGTATCCAGCTCATTAAAAAAAAAAAAATCTGACATGAAATAACTACAAGTAGAAAATGTTAAATATGTACACATAAGCTTGTGTATTGGAAGGACAGCAGAATTAAACAAAATATATCAAGCACCTAAGAACTACATGAAGCACTATGCTACTTCATCTCCTTATACAGTATTATAGAGAAGGTATTTATCCCTTTTTTACAGACAAGAAATAAAAGAAGAAACTCCCTGCTCCCCAAAAAAGAATACCAGTTAAAAAGAAGTTTAAAAGGTTATAGATCTGAAGCATATTTTTCTTTAATCTGACAAAGAGATAATAAAGTATAATACTGTATTAGAAGAAATACATGAACATATTCTAAGTAGATTCCTACTATTTGGCAGAGTGCTAAACAAAAAACGAATTGAATTCTTTATTGATCATTTTTCAGAAATCCAAAATATCACCTAAGAAATGTTTCCATGAACTACTTCCACTGCACAAACTGGTTAATAGCATATTCCTTAAACAGTTATGGCATGATATGTCACACTTTATTCAATCTTTTGCTAAAAATTAATAATAGTAATGACATAAGTAATAAGAAAAAAGGTAATAGCAACCAAATTCTTGAATACTCATGCTTAAACAGTCTCCTGAAATCTTTAAAGAGAAAGGAGAAAACTTAATTGATGCAAGAGGTCTTCAAGTATCCCCTTTCCATTCCCAAAGCAACTAGCTTCCTTAACTCATTGTCCTGATCACACATAAAGGGCAACTATCTTCTTACCTCCTACCTGTCCCCATATCCTCTTACCTCCAACTTGTCCTGCACTTAGCTGGTTAATCTTCTCTGTATACTATTTCATTATGCCATTTCCTTCATTAAAATCAAAGAATTTTAGAGAAAGAAAACTCTCCAGAGAGTATCCAATCAAATTACAGATGAAGGCCATTCAACTTAATTTATAGATGAACTAATATTAGGTATTAAGTGACTTGCCCAAGATGACCAACAATGAAGAATAAATACACTGATTCAATTTCTTGTCTCTAATTCAACCAATCACACTTTCTGCTTCCTTTAGTAGTTGCTAACCTTTGCATCATATGGGAAACTTTAACATCTGGATCCCTGCCCAGAAACTGTGACTTAGTCTGGGTCCAGCAATTCATAGGCAGTGGGATTTTTTTTAAACTCTGGGGGTGTTTTGGGGATGGGGGGAGCAGTAAGGGTTGAGAAACACTGTTGTATAGTTAAATCCAATCTCAGTTTGTTTACTCTTTAAAGTGCTCTGTTAAGACCAAAAAAAATTCTTCTAGTCTTTATTTTTCCCAGCTTTACTGAGATATAACTGACATAATAGTTTTCCAATCAACTTAATATTTTACTCACCCAATACAAACTCTGGTTTCTAGACACCACATACTTGACCTACACTGTTCTTTATTATTTCCCTAGTCTTCTTCCCAAAATATACCCCCATATTTTTACTCATATCCTTCTCCCCACCTAGAATTCTTTCCCTCCTATTGTTTTACGGAGATAAAAGACTATTTAAATAAAAAAACCAAAACCCAAACTGCTATGATCAAGGTGTTTACGTGCAGTGTATGTAGAGCGTACTTGGGTGTATACGGAAGGCACCTCTAAGTCAAGACATGAAAGCAGAATGAATCTGGGATCAGCAAATGTTTGCTAGAGAATATTGTACATCAGCTGAATAAAGAAAGAGCCCTAGTTAGGCATTTGGTAGTGGTGCTAGGAGTTGGGGTGGGGTGCGGTGGGGGGTGATTAAACATGTCACAGCAGTTCAATCTGAGAAAACTGCAAGATGTATGAAAGGGAGGACAAGAGATATATGCCTGGTGGAAGAGTGGGCTTGCTTCTGAGCACTAAAGATAGATGAGAGAAGCATGGATGAAGTTAACCTGGCTTCAACATCCTCAACTATGAGAAGCTGCTGTGTTAGAACCCAGCCACAATTCCCGAACAATATTTGTTTGCATCTTCACAGCAGGTGGCACTCTATCTGTGGAATAAACTGTGTCAATCTCCTACAGATACCTTACACTCCTCCTCAACCCAAGTTTGCACAACAGATTAATGGCACGTTTTCACAGTAATGCAGGTCTTAAACCTTAGAGGCCACCCTTGATCCTTCTCTTCCGTTCATACTCCACATCCCCAAATCATATTAGCTGTATGTCCAAAATATCCCAAATCTAACCACCTCTCAACATCTCCATCACTAATCCAAGCCACCCTATTTTCTTGCCTGGACTGCTGCAGTAATTGCCCTTTCTTTTTTTCTTATCACTTGGCCCACTTCCAGTCGGTCCATTTTCTACATAGCAAGGTGATCTTTTAAAAAGGAAACTGTATCTTAAATTCCCTCCCACTAAACTTAGAATAAAATCCAAATTGTTTATCAAACCTTCACAAGACTCCATGATCTGACATCTGCTACCCACTAACCTTGCACTTTCTTTGTTCATTATACTGGCCCTCTCATTCATCCTTTAACACATGAAGTTCATTCTTACATTGTCATGAATTAAGAACGTTTGCATTCAGTTATCTGTACCTGAAAAATCTCTTACCCAGATCTTTCCAAAGACTTCCACTTCTCAACAGTCTGGTTTGCATTCAATATTACCTTGTCAGAGATACTCTTTGCCTACTTGAAAACTGTTAATCCCATCTACTCATCCACTAATATGGTAATTTTTATAGTACTTATTACCAGAATATTATTTGTTTACTAAATGTCTGCATGCTTATTCTATGTCTTCCTTCATTAAAATAAAAGCTCCATGAAAGCAGGAACTTTGTTATTTGCCTCTTCAATCCTGGAATAATTCTTCACTCATGGTATAACACAATAAATAAATAACTGCTATCATAATTCCTTAGTCAGTGGACTCCTGGAGTCTGTGGTTTTAACATTTATAGTTTCTACTATGTGTAAATTGCCCTCCAAGGTCATGACATTCAGTAAGTAATATGTGGCACCCACGTTTCAAAGAAACTCATGTTAGAAAAGTTAAACTTAGAAAGTAAGGCAATCTTGGCTCTATTACTCACTATCTCATGCAAGTCCCTTAACCTTTAATAGGGTTATTAAATATCTTAAAGTAAGGAAATTAATTTCTGGTTCCCTGTTCATTCCAATCTAGTACACAGCTTCAGGGAGTCCAGGGGCCTCTAAACCTAGACAACGTACCTAAAATATCACACCCTAGTAGAGAACATCATGTAACTTTAACACAAGATCCCATCACCAGCTTCTACAGTTACCACCTGATGCACAGCACTCACACAAACCCTTGGATGAAAAGTTAATTACATATTTGTATACAATTATACTATACTAGAACCCATGATCTCACTAGCTCCAAGCCCAGCGTTTTCCGGGTACCGTTATGTACTACACAATCACTTCCATCCAAATCTGGCAAAATGCACCTTTAAGCAGCTCTGCATCCATCCATTCTAGGAGACACTCCTTCCCTTGTTTAAACTCAGGGAGTCTGAGGTTTCAGAGGGCACTCTACCTTCTCCACCTTTTCTACCGCTCATCTCTCTAATCACCAAGAACAAAAACAGACAATAGACCTTCATTTTAATGGCTCAAATTCCTACTGAACTTTGCCCATCTGAATAGAGTTAATAGTGGTACTCAATCCACCTGGGAGGCAAAAGAACTTTGTTGTATCAAGTCCAATGCACAATTAAAATTAGCTGCCATAACAGCATCATCAATCTATTCCTACCTACTTATTCTATCTCCCCATCCTTTATTAAGGTCAGCCCCTCAAGTTTTCTCTTTCTGACTTACTTGTACTACTGAAGCTGTGATCCTCAAGTCCTAAATGGTAGCTGATGTTCTGACAAGGTGTATGTTCAAACTACTTTGGCCCTGCTAGGTCTATCTTGACAGACAGAGCCCAGGAGTTCAGGCTCTGTTTTATTTTACATTACTAGCTGTAGTTTCCAGGCCTGTGCAATAGAAAGAAATAACTGTACCCTGACTCGAGACATTTCAGTTCCAGGTGACCTGTGGTTCACTTTTTTTAAAGCTAATACCTACAATGTCAGTTAAGAGAGTAAGTCATGCACTAAAAATGCTGGTTCTTCATTGCTACAGTAATATAGGCATTTATTATTTTAAACTCCAACAGGAAATATTTGTCATATATGACTTCTTTTTAAATTAATAAGTATCTTAAAATACTTTCCTAATGAAAATAACTTTCCACATTTATTACTCTTTGTAAAACTTTAACTATCAGCACAATCATGTACACAAATTAAGAAGTCAATATATGTTTTATCATACCAATGAAATAACTATATTCCAAACCTAGTCCAGGCTCTAATTTAGCTCAATTACAATTTCACATTTGCAGGTTAAAAAAATTAGGTCAGATTTTCAAAGTCCATACAGCTGATAACGCTGTAAAATAACTGACAGTCTCCTTCATTAAATAATCTTGGCTTCTCAAATTTAACTTTTTCCTTTCCATTATCTACTTTCTGCTGTGATAAACTGTGGGCTTAAGTTCTCTGTAGTGATTCTATAGAAATAAAGGGGAGCTTTAAAATAACTAGATATTTCCAATGTAAGGGTTACCAGAAGAGGGAAAGTAGTAGATTTCAAACAAAAACAGTCCAAGCAAAACAAAACAGCTAGCTAATAATATTCCCTTAATAATGAGAATGAATATTTGCTGATAAATAGCAACATCTTTTTTGTGTAATAAAAGGCTTTAAAAATATTTTCTACTTAACTAGAGGAAAACTGTTAATACCAGTAAGTGATTAATAATTTTCCTTACTAATTCTGTATTAACAAAAATAGGGCTATGAAACAAAAGACGGAGAGAAAAAAATAAGATGGAAATTGTATTTTTGTAACAAAATACGCTATTTCCCCCTAGAGAATTTCAACATAAAATTGAAGGGTCAAGTAGTATGACAAACTACTCTGATATCTATCAAAATTTGCCTTTTATTGGGAAAGAGTTCAAAATGAAATATCTGAGTTTTATTTGAAGTTGGTTAAATTACTTGGTCATCATATTATCTGCTTCAGTTACTCTATTATTCTGTAATTTTTCATGGGAATTTATATTCCTTTTAACTCTCCCCTCCCACTAAACAGATGAGAAATCAGTAGTCTCTGACATTAAGAGAGATGATATACCTTATTAATATATAATAAGAGAGATGATATACCTTATTAATATATAACAGTTTGGAAAATTAATTTGAAAAATTGGTGAAAATTTTAAATTTAGTTTTATAAAAATTTTGTCATAATAATAGTTAACATTTATTGAGCGCTTACTATGCGCTAGGCACTGTGCTAAGCGCTATAAAAGTTATTACAACACAAAATAAGAAATAAAATCTTGTATATGGAAAAAGCATTGAACTGTGAGTCAAAAACAAGATTATATACTCAGACTGAGCTACAGTAAAGAAGTATTTGCTAAACAAAGAGAGCATTTCACAAACTGCTAGGTATGGGCTTACATTAATAATAAGGCCAAAAAAACATAAGCAAAACAACCCACTTAACTGGCCAATCAAAAATCCTTTAACCTCCTCTAATTGAAAACACAGAGGATGTCTATTTTTAATTTGTTTAGCAAATCTTCTCCAAAACTACTGCAAAGGAACATACAGATATGAAAGATGCAGAAATAAATTTTGATCTACCCTATATCCAAATAATTTTGAATTAGAAAGGTCTGAAATAATGAGGTTTTGCTAACTAAGTAAAATAAGGAAAACTGAAAATTAAATATCCTTCCTTTTAAATCCTAGAATAAACCCACAAGGGCAGCATTATTCTTTATTTGATAGTTATTTTTTGTTTAAATAAAGTATCCCAGAATAAATACAAAATTCTTACTTTGTTGCCCGTATAAACTTGCCCCAAACTGAGACAGCTGACCTGATGTAGATGGTGATGCCAGCATCTAGAAACAAATTAATTATATTAGAGCATAAAGAAAGTACACAGAACATTGCATTGACACTTTACATACAACATATCATAGTATGTGAGTCAAATCCACATTTCTTCTCAATCTTTAGAAAAACATAAACATTGCATAGTGAATTCCACACTTAATTAAGAGCATAACACATTGGATGACATCCAACTATGCAAATAAAATCAATTTTTGATCACTACAAAGTGTTTTTTCTCCAAATTACTCTAAATAAAACTATGACAGCATCATTACTTCACTTAAAAAAAACAAAAGCAAACTAGGCTAATAAAAACATAAAGACAGTACCCCAAGTCAGTCTCTATAAATTTAACTAAAATTATTTGATTCTTAAATAATATATTAATCTAAGTTCTAAATTCAGTTTATTAAAGTTTATTATTTTATTTATTGAAAATGAAATTATCTAAATAGGAAAGCTTTGTATTTTATAATAGCTACTGATTTTTATATAGAAATAATTGATGTGTATTAAGTGGGTAGAAAAATCTAACAGACATACACACACAACCATATACATGGAGACATGGTACACCACCAAAGGACAAACCCAAAATACTTACAAAAATATTTATACATGGTATATAATGTACATTGTATGTACATGCATGGCATTTGTACACAATGCCCTTCAATCTACTGCATCATTCCCCCCCAGAATAAAATTCCTTGAAGGCATGTTATATTCATGGAACATGTCATATTCATTTTTTACTTCCTCATAGAGACTAGCATTGCATGTAGCAGTGCTATAAAAAAGCTAGATGCTTAAACTGAGTAAATGAAAATGTGTATGCATAAGTGTATGTTTGTGTATTCCCTGTCTTATATTAAGCAACCATTAAAACACCTTAATTAAATAACATATGAGTCATGTCATCAAAAGGGTTATAATCTAGTGAAAAAACAGAATGAGTTATATTAATACAACTAATTATGTTCCAAGGCACAGTGTGGTAAATGCTCTAAAGGAAGTATAAAGCAACACTGGAGGAAAGTATTTCTAAAAAAGGGTCGAATACTTTGCAGAGTATTAACATCTGATGTGGGTACAGATGAGGGGTCTTCCAGGGAAAGAATACGCAGCGAGTGTGATAAAAGCTAGTGACATGATTAGAAAACAAAATACAAGAAACAACAGTGACTGAACAATAGAGTAATTAGGGAAAGGAGATAAGGCCCACCCTATGCACACTGGGGCACAGAAGAACGGGAAATAAAAAGAGTATGATGGGGCCAGATGGAAATGGTCTTCTGAAATGCTATGCAAAGATGGCTATTAACTATGGCAATAAAGAGAAAAAATAATTTTTAACCCTTTCTTCGGGAGCCACATTGCGTGGCATGTAGGATCCTACTTCCTAGAGTAAGGATCAAACCCAGGCTCCCTGCTTTGGAAGCCTGGAGTCTTAACCACTGGCCTACCAGAGATATCCCAGAAAAAAATAATTTTAAGCTGGGAAGTGACATGATCAAACTGTGTGCTCTGGGAAGATAATACCAACAGCATAACTGGATGGAAATGTAAGATATTAAGCTAGAACAGAAGCTAGAAAAGGAGCCCCATTGAAATGGCTGAGGTAAAGGGGAAGGGAGGCGGATGGAGACCCAGCAGACGGGACTCTCAGAGGCCACTCTGGTTCCCAGTGGAAGAACTGGGTTGACACTGACCACATTAAGAAAGCCAGGAGGAAAAATATTTTAACAGTAGAGTCTTATACAATATATATTTCCTGCTATCTTCATGCTGAAATTCTCAATTGTTTTAATTATTATGAAATTGAGGAAAGTTTTTATATAACAGTAGTTTTAAACTAATGACACACAGCAGATTCTTCTGGGGTACAGCTAAGTTCACACTAAACACTATATTTAAATAGAGCAACACATTTTATAAAGCATCAAACCTTATAAATATTCCTTCTGAAATCTGAAGGGTAAACAATATAAACAATTAAACTAAAAGAATATGCATTTTATGCCTGATCAAGTTCTTCTGTTACGTACAACTATCGGTACTATTACTACATAACCGCAAATATTTTAAGCACATTAAAAGTTCGTTTCCAACTTGCAAGAAAAAGATCAAAGAAAATGTATACTGAAGCTTTAGGTGGTGACAGAAGGCCTTAATAATCATGATTTTCTGTTATCATTATAATCTATAAACAAAAGTAAAAGAGAATAGTTTCTGCAGGCTTCACATATAAGATGCTGGCCAACATGAACCCATGTCTTGGAATGATACATAATGTAAATATTCTAGAATGGACCACTGAAATTTTTCTCACAAAGGTTACACATTCACAAGTGAGTTACAGTTAATACCCCTCTCAGCATTGAGAGAGAACGCAGAGGAGGAGACACACCACGGAGGTAAAGGAAGAAATGGATCCCTGGGCCAAAAACACTGAGTCAAAGACCAGTGGGGTGACCCAAGCACCAGAGTGCCACCTAAATATTATAATTCTCTCTATGCATGAGTACATGAGGAAGGCTAGTAAATGCTGCTTTACAGAAATAGGAAAGCAGTTTAATAGTTTATAACCTTACAACCATCCAAGTAAAATAAGCATTGATCAGCTAAACATATATTAAAATGACTTCAAAATGTGTCAAAAACGCAAATATATAACTTCTTATGAAATCAATCCTATTGGTCTGTGTTAGTCGCTTGGTTGTGTCCGACTCTTTGCGATCCCATGGGCTATGGCCCACCAGGCTCCTCTGTCCATGGAATTCTCCAGGCAAGAATACTGGAGTGGGCAGCCATTCCCTTCTCCAGGGGATCTTCCCAATCCAGGGATCAAACCCAGATCTCCTTCATTGCAGGCAGGTTCCTTATCATTTGAGACACCAGGGAAGCCCAAGTGGTATGTGTTTTTAAATTCTGCAAGCATGCTTCATTAAATATACTAGTGGTAAAAACAGATTTAACACACAATGAAGGAATATGGGGTAGAAATGGTATTTGTAAGAACAAAAAAATGTTCAAGAAATGTACACTGGCACAGAAATAATTATAACTAGCAGACAACAGAAAATTTACATAATTTTTTTAAATGTTGAAAGTTAACTAAATACAGATAAATGTCTTAGAAAAATATAGAACTTTAGATCAAGAGACATACTTTGTTGTTGTTTAGTTGCTAAGTTGAGTCCGACTCTTGCAACCTCATAAACTGAAGCCCGCCAGGCGCCTCTGTCCGGGGGATTTCCCAGGCATGAATACTGGAGTGGGTTGCCATTTGCTTCTCCGGGGGATCTTTCTGACCCAGGAATTGAACCTGCCCCTCCTGCATTAGCAGGCAGATTTTTTGCCACTGAGCAATCACTAGTACCCTAGTTTTATATTCATTTTTGCCTAAGAAGAAAAGTTTATCAAACTAATTCTAGGTAAAATGTCACATAATCAACCAGTAAGTAGGTTACTGTGTTCCCAGTCTAAAAGCATCATAACAATTATATTCTTCTTCATTTCTCAGTCTACAACACACATTTCAGTCAAAAAACAACACTAAAAACCAGGAACAACTAGAGGAAATAGTAATGTAATTCAAGTCATTTCCTTCGCTCAACAAAAAGCTCCTTTATCCTTTTGCTCAATATACAGAAAGCCAAGGAAATCAACAAGTTAGAAACTGTGTTTTTAAGTCAGTTCCACTGTTACTAGATATAATTCTGAAAATCATGACCAAAAAAGTCTAAGATTATTTTGTTTTACATGTGTATTTGAAATCTTTTTAACAGGCAAATCTGGCTCCTTTGCCTAATAGGCAAACTGCTCCAGCAATCCATAACAGCAAAGAAGTGTTAATTATTCTGTCCCCCTCATGATTCCCAACAGTGACCACCTCTCACAAATATTCCCTCCAATAAATATACCTTCAGTCAACAAAACCTATTTTAAGAAACATTAAAATCAATTTGGTCAAGAAATAATTTTCTCCATAACAAATGAGTTCAAAATGCAACAAAGTTTAAAAGTGAAATAAATTTTTAAGTGTTCCTTAAAAAATCCATTGTACAATAAACTTAAAAGGTATGGTGACAAAGTAATTTCTAGCATTGTCATTTTTTTCTAGGATAAAAACAGCAAAGATATATGACTCTTGACTATATAATATCTACAAACAGAAAAAGAAACAAAGGGAAAGAAAGTTTTAAATCTAGATAGAATCTGAAAAATATTTAAAAATTAAAAACAGCATGATTATAAAAATAAGAAACCAGTGAAGTCATAATGAAATCTAGCAAACAAAAGGAAAGACTATGAGAAAATAATATATTAAAAAGACAAAAAGAAAAATGGGACAAAAGAGGATACAGGCAGAAAAACAAAACAGTCATTAAGTCATAGGGCCTCGGTAGTTTATAAATCACAAACCAATAACAAATTATGAGTTTACAAAGGCATTTTAAGCAATTTTGATTAAAACATTAAGTTTTCAAGAATAACATTTTTAAAAAATATATGCTGAAATAGTCAATGTAATACATTCCATTTCAACATTTAACACTCAAAATCTTTACTAAAAAGAGTATGGCAGTGAACATCTTTATATTATCTAAATTTTAGGTCAGAGTCAAAGCACAAATTTATAGAAAGGCATGGTAAAGGCTCTTAATATGCACCATTTATGCTAAACCATTTTCTTAATGCTTAATGCTTATGCTTTAAGCATTTATGCATTAAGCATAAACCATATGCTTAACGCTAGACCATTTTCTACAAAGTTTGCATTAATTATGCTTCCACGGCAAGTTACTTCAATGTTCCCTAACAGACAGTGACTACTCTTCCACTTAAAAGCAAACAAAAAATCAAAAAACAACAAAAGACCCTCTCTATCACTGATAGAATGAAGTGGTATTTTCTGACTACGGATTTTTATGATTGTTATTAATGAATAAACATATTGCAATTATTTTTGTAGATATATCAAAATTTGTTATACCTTTTAATTGTATCATTTTAACTCCCTTTTATAAATAGAACTTTATCTTTAAAATACAGTTCGAAGATTATTTAAATGTCAATGAAATTGAGATTTTAGAACATTCCCTTCAAATGATTTGATATTTAATTCTAATTTCTTTAGTCTGATTTATTTACATTTAACTCTATTAGGTTACTGCTGTCATAAAATTTTGAAATATTTATACACTCAAATTTTCTATTAAAAAATTTAAAGGTTATTTTGAAAGATTTTTAGGTAAACAATCATATCATCTGCAAATAACGTTAACTTTGTTATTTTCAATTATCAACTCATTTCCTTCCCTTTCTCTAACAAAGACTCAGTAAGAGTCTACTATCTCTTATGCCTATTTTAAGTTCTAAGAACACAGCAGTCAACTAGAGAGGCAAAGTTCTTGCCTTTGTTAAACGAATTCTACTGAAGTAGACAGGATAACAAATACATCAGGTAGAGCTTGGTGTTACGTTAAAATGCAAGAAAGAAGTTAGAAGGTACAGCAAAAGTAGTACTGAAATTATATACAAGACTACTTAGGAAAAGAGTGATCAGCTTCTCACGTGAAATACTTCAGCAGGTACATGGATGGAGTGAGAAAAAACTATGTGAAAAGCACAAGCTCCTGCGACAGAAACAAATACAAAGAGCTGGAGAGTCAGCCAGCATGCCTCCATATGTAATGAAACACTAATCACGAAGATGACAACAATAATGGTGATAGATGGTATCCTTATTTTAGACTAGATTTTAATAAACTATCGATTATTAATTGGCCTGGGAGAAATCCTAGTTGCCATAATTTCTATAGGCTAACACAAGTATGTTGGAGAAGACTCTTGAGAGTCCCTTGGACTGCAAGGAGATCCAACCAGTCCATCCTAAAGGAGATCAGTCCTGGGTGTTTATTCGAAGGACTGATGCTGAAGCTGAAACTCCAATACTTTGGCCACCTCATGCGAAGAGTTGACTCATTGGGAAAGACCCTGATGCTGGGAGGGATTGGGGGCAGGAGGAGAAGGGGACAACAGAGGATGAGATGGCTGGATGGCATCACCGACTCGATGGGCATGAGTTTGTGTAAACTCCAGGAGTTGGTGATGGACAGGGAAGCTTGGGGTGCTGCAATTCACGGGGTCGCAAAGAGTCGGACACGACTAAGCGACTGAACTGAACTGAACTGAACACAAGTATGAAAGGTAGGAGTTCAAAATGGTTGTTATTTGTCAAAATGGGAAGTAGCTTACTCTAATAGGTTTTAACAGTTACTTTTTTAAAAGTAAGGATGGATAGGTGCAACATCTTGTATGTCTTTACAACACATATTAAAACAAGGAAAAAGGGATTCCCACAAGTTTGTGCTTCCAAAATGCTTATTTAAGCTTAAGAAAGTTATCAAATGAGTACAACAAAGACTTAGATTAGAAAATGTGAGCAATTTATTACATTTATTACAGATATATTTTTAAAGAAAACCCTAGACTGCTTAGATTATATTGTCCCCAAAGAGTTGTCTATTATGTCTTATATGAATATTTTTTCATTTTCTATAAGATCCCCCTGCCAGAACTGCCCAAAGCCTCAGAGCTAATAAATGGTAGCACTAAGATTCAAAAAACGGAAAGGAAAAAAATCAAGCTCACATCTGCCTATGATTTACTCAATCTTGTGAAAACATTTAAGTATGTGTCTGCAATATTTATAAAATTATTTTTATACCTTAAAACCAGGAAACTCAGCATTTTATAAAAGGACACGTACAGGCATCTCTTGAAATAAATGATCTTGGAAAATATGAAGTAGTCCTAAAGAAACATTTAGCAATTTAATCAGCACACAATCTTACAAAGAACAGTTTTCCCAAATACTTCTACAATCATGCATGTGATGAAGGAACAAGTTTCATGCTCTACAGTTTGGGCAGATAGGAATCAGTTAGGTTTTGGGGGTCTTTTTGCATCTGAGATTTTTTTTTTGGATAGTTGGATTAAAGATTCACTCAACTACTGGCCAGTTTTCCTTCATCATAAATTACAATTTAAAATTATTTTCTCACCAGGGAGAAAAAAAAATTGCAAAAATGTCCCAGTTATTATGTTAAAATTTTTTTTCTCTTCAAATGCCTTATAAAGCACAAAATAGTCACTACCTGCAGATGATATACACAACTACTGAAAAAAACCAAAAAGAATTAAATGGAATGTCATAATTATTCATATCAGCAGCCACATTTAATATTTACTATTTGGTCTTCTTTAAGTTTTGCATATAGCTATTCATTCAGTCCTTAAAAACACACATGAGTCATGTATTACTTTATAGATGAGAAAACTCAAACACACAGAGACAGAGCAACTTGCCTAAGGACACAGCTAATAAACCATGTGACTGAGATATAAATTCATAATAAAGTAGAATTTCCAGAGTCCATAGTCTCAATCAAAAAATAATAAAAGAGTTTTGTCAGGTAGCTGGTTATAAAATAAATATATATATATACAAACTATTCCATACATCAGTAAAAAGCAATTAGAAAAATGAAAATGGCTACCATAAAACCCTACTTACTAAAGGGCATAAAGAGCAGAAATAAAAGAAACACACACTTCTGAAATAAGGTAAATACGAGTATAAATGTGTAATAGTCAAAAACATTGTTGTGAAGGATGTGAAAGATCTTACCTAAAGACATGAAAATTGCTTATAAAGCTACAGCAGTTCAACTATGTTGCAGTTCTTCCACAGAATCAGTATGATATACTAGAACAAGAGTTTAGGAATAGGCCAGACACATCAGATCTTAGTATATATTATGGGAGAATTCCAATTAGCTTAAATGAATAGTCTAACTCAGGGGTGGGCAATTTACTGAATGCAGGCCAAATCCAGTATAGTGCTTATATTTGTAGGATGCATAAATTAAGAATGGTTTTCCATGTTTTAAATGGTTATATAAATACCTACAAATTATCCTTTATTTAGTCTCTAGGAGAAGGAACTGGCAACCCACTCCAGTATTCTTGCCTGGAGAACCCCATGGACAGAGGAGCCTGGTGGGGTGCTGTATATGGGGTTGCACAGAGTTGGGCACGACTGACTTGACTTAGCAGCAGGAGCAGCAGGCCCACAAAGCCTGAAATGTTTACTGTCTGGCTCTTTATGGAAAAGTCTTCTAACCTGTGACCTAAACTATAAAAAAATGTTTTGGGACAACTGAATACCTGATAGCCTTAGTGGGTATGGGCAGCAAGAAAGGCACCACAAATTCATACCTGTATCCAAAATACATTTCTAATGAAGTTATATGTGAAGAATTAAGCACAAAAGTGGTAGAAGAAAGTCGTTGGGAAAAGTCTTCCGGAGGTATGACCTCAAATACAGAAATCGTTAAAATCATAAAGTCACACAAAATGTATGAGTCAAATGCAATAAAAATGATAAATTCTTATATTAAAAAATAAAAAACAGCCTGAAAGCAAAAAACTGGAAAAAAAAATTTGTGACAAATAACAGAAGGTTATAATCTTAATATATGGGAAACACTAACAAATAAATAAGACCTATCATTTCAACAGAGGAATAGAAAATGGCATAAAAGCAGTAATCCACAAAGGGAGAAATGAAAATGGCCAATTACACAGAAAAAAATATCACTGGTGTGTGTGTGTAAATTCAACAATATTTTAATGCACATTATGTTGAAGCAATAAGTTTCTTTTGTCTAGTGGCAAAATTTAAAAGTAATAGGTGGTATTCTTAAGGGCACAGAGAGTGCTGATGATAGTAAAAATTGGTACAAACTTCATAGTAAAAAATATGTCAATATGGCTCAGAGATTCAACTAAATATATTTTTAAATAAAAATATTTGAAGTATAAAATCAAAAAGTTTAGCAGTAAATTACTCCCAACTGGCACCATTACAGGTAATTTTTCCTCTCCTTGCTCCATGCATATTTTCTAAAATTTGTCAGTATCTCTGTACTGTTTTGTAATGAAAAAAGATTCAGCAATAGCAGAAATTCATAAGTAGCCTACAGTATTATTATTTCCATTTTCGGATGAGAAAACGGAGGCTTGAAGAAGTTTTTGCTAATAGGCAAAGCCAAGATCCAAACCCATTTCTGTACTGTGTCAGAGCCCAAATTCTTAATCCCTATGTCTTACTACCTTCTTTTTTTTTTTTCTTACTACCTTCTTAAATAGTTTTTAAAAGAAGTTTCTCTGAAGCAAATCATTGTTATTTCTGTGACAAACAACTAATCTGGAGTAAGAACCAACATATGTATATGCATGTATATAATAATTCTGACTAAAAAATTTTGACATACAATATTTCTGTTCCTTAGAAGACAGACATCTCTGTCATTCATTCTCTGCAAATGCTTTAAGAATTTCAGTTATCGTTACCATCTTTCTAAAAACCACTACTATACTGTAAAATAATTAGCCTCCAACTAATAAAAATAAATGAAAAAAAAAAAAAAAAAGAATTTCGGTTAGACAGCTTTTTATCTTCCTGATCAGAATGAATACTTTTCATCAATAAGCAATAGTGCACCATCATTTTTGCATCAATCTTAACTTATACTATACAATCACAGTAACAAACCACCCAAATTAGTTTCTGCAATGATGCTACCAGAAAGACATCCCAAACTATTAACTGTAATATCAAAACTTAACCTTAGAATTTTATGTAAAAAATTTCAAATATAATTTACATCAAATAGCAAATAGCTAGAAAGGCAGTAAAATAACAGAAAATTAATCAGATGACACTATTCTGTGAGCTACTCAATAGCACAAAGAAAACCACCAAACACTGAATTTGAAGAGTCCTAATAATGTGTTTAATAGTTAGTTGCCAAAATGACACAACTGTCAAATAAACAAAAAGGAATAACATCAAGATAGAAAAAAAAAAACCCATCAAAATTCTAGCTTGAAACTTGAGTAAGCCTATTTGTAAAATTCCAAAAGATATAGGAAGTAATTTACTAATGATTAACTTTAATGAAAAATGAGGGCATTTGTCATATATCTTAAAATTTTGTAAGTGTTTTAAAACATTAGTAAGAATCTCATTAGGTTAATACCTAGAGTAAATTGATATACAGATATGGAAATTAGGAATAACAAGTTTATGAAAGTTTGAAAGGGGAGGAAAAAGTTTGCCAAGTACAAAATACAAGAATGCAACTAGTTTGACTACAGTATATAGTGTATAAGTTAAAGTAGCTTACCAGAAATTGAAAATAACAATGGAATTTATTTCAAAATACTTTATCAACTTGCTAATTATGGCTTGGCTGTGTTCTAAATCCTTTCATTTCAAATGAGATTACTGAACTAATAACCTGCCAAAGCATTTAATCCATACTTCTTTAATATACACTCTTCCATGTTGTGAATACAGTTCTTCAATATTTTTCTACTGCAGCATCCCTACAGCCAAGAGAAGAGATGCCTTCCCATCTGAGGTCCAGGATTACAACCAAAATATTACAAAGCAAAGCAAGTTTCACTGAAGCCTGCCACTAAAGTTTTAAACCTGCACAAATCGGCTTTCTGCTCTTTATAAAAGTGCTATTTTAATAAGAAAACTTATTTCACAAATTTTAAAAATCAACAATCTAGAAGTAATATCATGTTTACCTCATGTATTGAATACTTCCTAGCACAGTATTACCATATCCCAACTTGAGAATCATATGACACTTTGTCTCCAATTAGAATGTTAGAAAGTTCATCATTCTGATATCCCAAGGGCCTACCACTGTGCCTAAAACAGAGTCACTCAACCAAAGATGGTACTCTGCAGTTCATATGCTGCTTTCCAGGAATCAGAAAGAAACAGACATACACTATGTAAATACAGCTTAACCGGTTAACTTACATCTTTTTCTGACCGATGTGGAAACATAGAAGACTGGCTGTAGTACATGTTTTCGTCATGGTAGTCACTGTCGACCCCCTCTACAAACTTCTTTCTTGAAGCACCAAACATGCTGTTTGTCACCTAAACAAAAATATTACTTTCATCAAGAATAATATTTTGGAAAATGTCAAGCTTTACCTTACTACTATGTAAAAAACATAAAATGAAGTATTGCTAAGATAAAGAAACAGGTCAACTAAAGATTAACGGGACAGGTGAGAAACTCGCAACAGTGTAGTAGTAAATGTTTACTTGCAGGTCCTGAAAGTAAGAGGAGAAACTTAAAGCTCTGTTGTATGCAAAGATTCCAGTTCCTTTAAAAGAAAAAAGGATCACTACTCTTCAAAAATGGCAACCAAAAATATTTTCCCATACAAAGATTTTTGAAAACATGTTTGGGTTTAACTATTCAAAATCTTCACATGCATCTTCAATATTATTCAATATGAATAATTATTATTCAGTATGAATAATCCTCAAGTATCTGAGGATTCTTATTCATATCCAGGAGTGTCTCTGACATCACTATATCTACTTTCTAAACTAGCTGTTTTGCAGAGTATATCATCTTCACTGATAAGCTAAGTTTATTGAGATAAAGCACTTTTTGAGCCTGTGAATAGCATACTGGAAATTTTATCTCAAGTCACAAGCTCTCACTCATGTTAACAGTAGGATAAATTTTTCATTCATCATCCTGGTGTATATTTATGATCTTCACTAAATAACCTGCTTACTCTTATGTTTTAAGTCTTTATCACATCCAACACTAGCAATTCTGAGCATTCATCAAGTAACTGCTAAATCTGTGTTTTCCCCCGACATGACCTCTATAAAACTTTCAAAACTGACAGGTTATTTACTTAAGGTCAATGTGTCTATCCCTAGTAATACACTTTGTAATTCAAAGTCAACTGAAATGTCATGACAGGAAAGATTTGTAAAGACTTGAACACACAGTAACTACATGCTTTCACAAAAAAATTGGGGGAAAATTAATCAAATTTGACATCCATCTGGTACACTATGAATAAGTGTATTTTTTTGCCACTGTAAGAATAAACAATTTCCTCTCATTTCAAAATAAAGACTGTAGTTACTACCATTTACCAGTAGATATGGTAAATTGATAGACTGCAGGCTTTAAAGCCCAAATGTGATGTGCAAGTCTGTTGAAATCACCCAACCTATTTAATAATCACTTAATACCAGAAGTTCCTTGTTAAATTTGTAGGAAACTGAGATGCTACATATTTGTGTTTTCTCTCCCTCTGGCAAACACCCAGGGAGTCTGGGCAAATTTGGTATTGATGGAAGAGGAACATTTTTGTCTTCCTCTGTCTAGGCATTCTACATGTTTAGTTTTGCTTTCAAAAAAGTAAAACCTCTTTGCACAATATTGTTAGGTTCAGTTCAGTCGCTCAGTCGTGTCCGACTCTGCAACCCCATGGACTGCAGCATGCCATCACCAACTCCTGGATCTTGCTCAAACTCATGTCCATCGACTCGGTGATGCCATCCAACCCTCTCATCCTCTGTCATCCCCTTCTCCTCCTGCCTTCAATCTTTCTCAGCATCAGGGTCTTTTCCAATGAGTCAGTTCTTTGCATCAGGTGGCCAAAGTACTGGAGCTTCAGCTTCAGCTTCAGTCCTTCCAATGAATATTCAGAATTGATTTCCTTTAGGATTGACTGGTTGGATCTTCTTGCAGCCCAAGGGACTCTCAAATGTCTTATCCAACACCACAGTTCAAAAACATCAATTCTTCAGCACTCAGACATGTTTATGGTCCAACTCTCACATCCATACATGACTACTGGAAAAACCATAGCTTTGACTAGATGGATCTTTGCTGGCAAAGTAATGTCTCTGCTTTTTAATATGCTGTCTAGGTTGGTCAGAGCTTTTCTTCCAAGAAGCAAGTGTCTTTTCATTTCTTGGCTGCAGACACCATCTGCAGTGATTTTAGAGCCTCAAGAAAATAAAGTCTGTCACTAAATTTCCATTGTTTCCCCATCTAGTTGCCATGAAGTGGTGGGACTTGATGCCATAATCTCTGTTTTTTGAATGCTGAGTTTTAAGCCAGCTTTTTCACTCTCTTCTTTCACTTTCATCAAGAGGCTCTTTAGTTCCTCTTCACTTTCTGCCATAAAGGTGGTGTCATCTGCATATCTGAGGTTACTGGTATTTCTCCCAGCAATCTTGATTCCAGCTTCTGCTTCATCCAGCCTGGCATTTCACATGATTACTCTACATATAAGTTAAATAAGCAGGGTGACAATATACAGCCTTGACGTACTCAGTTTACAATTTGGAATCAGTCTATTGTAGAATGAAATTTTTTATTCTGTACAATTAATTCAGAATTCTAAGAGTCTATTAGTTAGCTTTTATGATAAATGTTATATCAGAACTGTCAAAAGAACAGTTCACTTTGCTCCATTTGAGTTAACTATTATATGTAAAATTGATGAGAGATATCCTGGTACTCTCCTGAAATTTTTTTGAATTCTCTAAGTTTCATGCCATTTTCCTGTGTTTCTCCTTTTTTATGAGAACTCAGCAGTAACTGTGAATTAAATGTAGTAGTAAAGGGAATTAAATGTATCCTTAAGTTTTTCAAACCAAACCTTTTAAATCTCATGTGTAAAGAGTCTTAATTTGCAGATTATAGAGTGTTTTTTTCCACTGTCACTTTGCTGAAACAAAACTCATTAAAAAAAAAAAAAAGTTCTTTTTCCTGTTAGGGACTACTTAGGCGGTTGGCGGACAGGTGTATGGGATTCTAGCCCCTAAATTACATTCAGAGTTACAGAATAGCTTCATCAGGGAGCCTGCTGCCCAAAGAAGATTAAGTATGTTCTAACAAATTAATAGTTCCTTTAAAAATATCTCTCTATATTTCACACCTAAAGAGATTTATAGCCTAAAAACATACAACAAAGCAGAAGTTGTCTTCAGACTACAGTTCATATTCAGCTGAGTAGCTGTTGCTCAGACTTTAACAGGAAGTAGGTAAGGTCAGCTAACTAAGCTATTAGGCCTGTACCCCGAAAATGTTGCTTCATGTCCTTCCCCAGCTAATAAACCCAATCATCTTTATCAATATTTTATCAACTATAATACTAGGAACTATCATTGTTATAATTAGCTCCCATTGACTACTCATCTGAATTGGATTTGAAACCCAGATTCAGTCCCTGGTTGGGGAACTAAAATCCTGCAAGCCGCACAGTATGGCTTTAAAAAAACAAGAGGATTTGGGGGGCAATTTAAGGGTGACATAATTTGGCATATTTTCTGTAAGTATACATTTAATATGACTGCAGCTAAGCTGTAAGGAATGGACAAGAGGGGACAAGAGTGGAAGCAGGGAAACAGGTTGGTGAGAGATGATGGTGGCTCAGAATACAGTGATATGGTAGAAGTGATGGAGAAGTAGTTAAAGGGTATATTTTGAGAGAGTGCTGACACTAATGAATATAAGAATAGATGGATATGAAAGGGTAAGATATTCACATTACCCCCTGGAAGAGAATAAGTAAGAATCAAAGGAACCTAGAAATCTACTTTTTATCAAAGGGGATATGTCAACACTTGGCCAAAATGTATTAAAATTACTGGTTATACCATATATATTGAAGTCAACTCAGTAAACAAAAATTTTAAAAACTAATTTAAAAACAAAATCATGCTTCACTCTACATTACATATAAAATTTGTTCAAAGATTTGGTACATATAATTTTAAGCTTTTTTCAAGCAAACATACGAAGGGTCTACATCCATTTTAACTGACCACCTTCCTCAACTCTCACACCAGATGTTTTAACAAAGGAGAAGCAAAAGTCGAGATGTCACCAAGAAAAATACATGAAATATGTATCTACCAAAAGCAATGTTTCTTAAGCCTTTTTGAACACAGATCTAAAGCAGGTAACTAAGACACTTTTTATTTGCTTTGACTCCATAAGCACAAATCAGAATATATATAAATATACACACACATACATACATATATATATTACATAGGTTAGCATACATCAGCCTGACACTCCCCCCACTGCAAAAGAAAAAGAGAGAGAGTTGGCCTCAGAATGTAGTAGAGAGGAATTAAACTCTCTAGCAGAATAGAAGCACTAAGTTGGCTGGATCTTCCCAGTAAACATTGTCATTACTTAATTAGGACCAGCCAAGAATTCCTAAGGTCTAACATTCCTAACATCTAAATATAATATTTCAAAGCCAAACACAGTAAGTCAAAATAATCACAGAAGAATTCACAAAATCTCAAACTCGAGATAATCTTAACCAACAAACAACTTCAAAGACTGGTAAAGTGGTCCCTGATCCAGGTGGGATGAATGGTAATTACAAAAGGGAAGGAATAAGAGAAAAGGCCTGGAGCTTTTTAAACGGTCACAGAAACAACACTAGGACAATCTACAAGTGAAACTTTAAAAATAAAATCATAGATAAGAAGCAGTAAAAAACAGACCATATCCAAGGCAGGACAGATGATATTTAATCTTGCAGTTTTCTTTCACCAAGACCTCTGGAAGGAACTTACTCTAAAATCATTTCCTGTCTATAACACTGGAAATGTTGGCTCAGGCATGGAATCCTATTCCCAGGGAATAGAAACACAATCCATGGCAGAGTGGTCCTTTTCCTGATAGCAAACAAATGTAGTCTGAGTTTGAAATCTATCTCCCAAGGCTCCAGCAGCATATTTTAAAGTGCTACTAGGACATTTCTATCTGGGCAGAAGCACGTTTTAATCAACTTAATCAGCAATATTTAAAACTGACTTTCCAAGTTGTTCTCTCCTTTGCTCTGCGTATCATCACTTTCTACCCATTCTTCACATGGTTTTCATGTTTTTTGCTGTTCTTCCTATCATCTTCTTAGTTTAAGCTCTGGACTAGTTTTTTTAGGCCCCCTGACTGATCTCTTTTACATTTCAATGAACATGCTAAGGGTTTACTATATGAATTATGTCAAAAATTATGATAATGAACACAAAAACTGAGTAACAGCTCCAAGTCTTGAACAAGCTTACAGTCTAGCTAGGAAAAAGACCTGTAAACAAAAAATTCTTCTATGAAAACCTGTATAGGCGCTTTGGGAACACAAATAAGGAACTATCTAACTTTAACTGAGGGGAACAGATTGAAAAATCTTATTATAAAATAATATGTGAACATATATTTACATTTGTTTTTGTTTTTTTTTTTAATTACAAAAAACACAGAGTGTGTGGGGTGGGTGATGCAGCAAACTCTGGCATCAGAGACATCATGGATAAGTGCTCGGAAGTGAGAGAAAGCCCAAGAAACAAAAAACTTTTAATATAGTCAACAAGGAGGATGCCTAGAAGGACAATGACAAGTGGTAAAGAAAAGTAAGTTAAATTCCATTGTCAGGTTAATAGGGCAAGCAAACAGACAGGAAAATCAGGTATAAAAATCTAGGTGAAGACTTCCCTCAACCAATATTTTACTATGATGTCACATTCATAATCACTACACTGAATTTGTTACTTTCTTACTCTCATATCTCTTTTTAATTTTCCCTAAAGGATACAGGCCAAGATTCCAGAGATTATGACCTTAACACATAATTCTGCTGTAGTAATTATCTCAAAATTCAACACAAACCTTATGCCTCAGCTTAACTTGGTTCCTCTTTACTTTCTGCCATTAGAGTGGTATCATCCGCCTATCTGAGGTTGTTGATGTTTCTCCCACTTATCTTGATTTCAGCTTGTAATTCATCCAGCCCAGCATTTCTCATGACTCAGCATTTGGTTAAACAAACAGGGTGACAGCAGACAGCCCTGCTGTATTGCTTTCTTAATCTTGAACTAATCAGTTCTTCCACATAGGGTTCTAACTGTTGCTTCTTGACCTGCAGACAGGTTTCTCAGGAGATAGATAAGATGCTCTGGTATTCCCATCTCTCTAAGAACTTCCGTTTGTCAGGATCCATACAAAGGCTCTAGCATAATTGATGAAACAGAGATAGATGCTTTTCTGAAATTCCCTTGCTTTCTCTATAATCCAGTGAATGTTGGCAAATT
Source organism: Odocoileus virginianus (assembly GCF_023699985.2). NCBI lineage: Eukaryota > Metazoa > Chordata > Mammalia > Artiodactyla > Cervidae > Odocoileus > Odocoileus virginianus. The sequence continues at coordinate 39,708,016 of NC_069697.1, forward strand.
GATCTCTGGTTCCTCTTCCTTTTCTACACCCAGCTTGGACATCTGGAAGTCCTTGGTTCGCATAATGCTGAAGCCTGGCATGCAGGATTTTAAGCCTGGCTTTACTAGCGTGGGAGACGAGTGCAACTGTCCGATGGTTAGCACATTCTTTGGTACTGCTTTTCTTGGGGATTGGGATGAGGATTGCCCTTTTCCAATCCTGTCGCCACTGCTGGGTCTTCCAGATTTGCTGACATAATGAAAGAAATAAAACCTTGATGGCATCATCCTTGAGGGATCTGAATAGTTCTGCTGGGATTTCAGAGGCCCTCCAGAATGTCTGACTCTGGGTGACTAACCATTAAGACCTTTTTTTATACAGACCTTCTGTGTATTCTTTCCATCTCTTCTTGATCACTTCAGCGTCTATTAGTTCTCTGCCATTTTTATCCTTTACTGTGCCCATCTTTGGGTGGAATGCTCCCTTGATGTTTCCAATTTTCCTTAAGAGTTCTCTAGTCTTTCCCCTTCTGTTGTTTTCTTCTATTATTAAGCACTGTTCATTGAGGAAGGCTTTCTTGTCTCTTCTGGCTACTTTTGGAACTCTGTGTTTAATTGGATGTACCTTTCCCTCTCTCCCTTGCTTTTTGCTCCTCTTTGTTCTTCCGCTATTTGTAAAGCCTCCTCAGATAACCACTTTGCCTTCTTGCTTTTCTTTTTCTTTGGGATGGTTCCACCTCTGGACCTCTGCATAGGATGATACCTCTGCTTAGAATGCTCTTTCTTCCATTCTTTGAAACTCTCACACCAAATCAGGACCCTTGGTTTACAAAGTCACTGAAAACACTTTATCATAACTAATTACATAACTTTTATTGACCACTTACTATATGCCAGGAAATATATTCTAAATGCTTTAAAATGTATTTTTTATAATCTTCATAGTTTATTTAGTAGTAACTATGTAACACGTATGTAATCCTCATGTATTCACTTATTTAGTCTTCATTTTTAGATGAGGAAACTGAGAACTGCAGAAGTTGGGTAATTTGCCCAAGGTCATATATCTGCTGCATCCAAGGTTTTATATCTGATAAGTAACAAAGAAGGGCCATGAACCCATACAATTTGCGAGAGTCCCCCATTTTAACCATGATAGTACACTGACCCTCAGACATACAACTAATAATTTAATGTGTGTATTCTCCCAAAACCATAAGCTTCATTATGGGAAAAGCAGTAAAGGGCAGAATAGGGTGAGGGACTTCCTCTGCAGTAAACAACGGTAAGCAGAGGGTGCCACATCAAATGTGCGTGCAAGCCGAAAGGCCCCTTTACCAGAGGAGCGAGAATGAACTGACCGGAGGTACGCGGGACAAAAGCTAGTCTCTATCAGACTGCTCTCATCTCTTTTAGAGAAAGAGACAAGTTTAAAATAAAATTATGCTTGAGAACATAACTACACCAATTAAAAAGTAATTACTGCTTTATATTCCAAATTAATATTTTTACTTACTTTCAAAATATAATGAACATAATTGAATCATTCAAGGAATTAAAATGGTCATTATAAAACTTTATATTTTTTACTATAAGCTACTGAAATAGACACTATAGCATTAAACAAGTAGAATACATTTACGGACTAGGTTAAAATAAGAAGGAATACCTAATGGCAACATTTTCTTGGGGATTGCATTTCTAAAGTAGCTAGGAGTTTTACTGTTAACATGCTGATAACTGTGACCAATCACAAAATTAATTATTTAACAATATTAAAGTATGAAGACTTTTGTATAGACAACAAATTTTCACCTTTATAGCAACAGAGTCTGTACTCATATTATAAAGGATAAAGAGAGCCAAGTATACGCAGTGGGTGTGAGTTAACAAGATTGTTTTTCACTCCTGCTTCCCTAATGGAGACTTTACTAATTCAGTCTGATTGCTGAACACAGAATTTGACTTCTAGTCTATTTTGCCCTCCCAATTTCATATTCACTATCAGAAAATATTTCACACACACGCATATACACTCAAGTTCTTTGTTATCTATAAAGTAGGCAGAAAATTAATTTAAAAAAACACAGTCAATTGCAATTAACATTTATCTGCCTTTACCAACTTGTAGTAAACCAAACTCAACCAATCACAAGAAGCTAAGATATCTGAAAGCTACTTATCTTCAATACTGGCCTTCAGGAAAAGTCGACAGGTCAAATCCATTAAGACACTGCCCAAATTCTATGAAACCAGAATTCTGTGCACCTATATCAAATATATACTACCACCTAGAAATATTTATAACCCAAGAAAACTTCTGTTCCAGTGGTATTTTTTGGTAATAGGATTCTGAGCTACCAATCCTACTTCACAACTGTAGTAAATAATACTAATTTTCATTCCTAGAAAACACTAAAAAAAAATTGAAATGGGATTAGATAAAAGGAGAGAGAGGCACTAACATTGGGGGAAAAAGTCTAGCTTCTCAAAAAGAACAAAGAATTTAAAATCTGGAAGTCTTTAGGAAAAAAAAAATGATCTTTCATTCTATTAAAAAAATTAACTACTCTCAAAGTAAGTCCTACTAGCTCTAGAACACTGTGACTTGATACTATAATATAAATAATGTATAATGAATAGTTTAATAATCTGCTCAGGATGGATCCAAGAAAAGTGAAGATTTAGATAAATTTTAAATTGATAATTTCTAAAATCATCAAATTGATATGGAAATAAATAAAAGCAATTCACTTCACAGTTTTAGTAAATGCAAAAGGCCTGATAAATGAGCAATAAAAGCCTTAATGAATTTTGAAAAGGCAGCAGAGGAAACTGGCTGGAAACGTGATTCAGCAGAAAACCAAAGACTTATATGAACATATCCACAATCATTATCTTGGAGAGTGTTAAATATTCTGGCACAAGATTTTTTACAGGGGTTACAGGAATACTTTGTAAGAGGTGCCATCCCCCCACAAAACAGGGTAGCTCACATTTCATAGAAAGACAGAGAGGGCATCAAGGGGAGATGAAAACACATCACTCTTCCTAATCCAACACCTGTTACTGAAATCTGGTATCTGAAGCTGCCTTACTGAGATGACATTCCCATGTCTGGTATGTACACCATACCTTAAGATGTGCCCCTCCCCCAAACCTACAAATTCTGTAGAGTATTACCAAAAAGTCTATAAACGCTCCTATCAGTCTGACTTTGATCTAGGGTGGATATGTTGTGCATGTTTCAACTTGAAGAAAAACAGATTTTGCGGTTTTCAAAATCTTAGTTGCATATGCCTCATACAAATTCAAACCATCAACATATAAGCTTTAAAAGATAATTGTATCATCCTAAAATCAAAACTCTTCAATTACTCAAAAAGTGCTAACCAATTAAAAAAAAAATCACACAATCATATATTAACTAAAGAACCAACTATAACTGGGATGCCTTACCAGCAATAAGATTTGAGAACTCACACAATATGGACTGAAATTAAAATAAGCGTTATTTTATCCTTGAATACAACTGGAAGAACATACAACAGTAACCCTGTTAAGTTCAGAATATAAAACAAATATGTAGGAAAATTTCCAAATGAAGGTAGGTATCTTAAACCAATGTTAAACATGGGGTCAGAGGTAGGCAGCTCTAAGAAAGGGGAGAGGAAGAGAATTCAAAAGATACTGGACATATGGTTTGCTTTGCTGGGAGATATGGATGTCTATAAGCCTCCTAGCAGATTTAAGAAACCCTGGAACTTGAGATAAACTGTATTTCAAGATCCTGCTCTGAGATTCGAAATGCCAAATACTTGGTGCTCCACCCTTTTTAAACCTGACACACTTTCTTTGAAGAAATGTTAGCAATCACAGGCCAAATTAATTCTGTTTTTCCTGGGTATAATTTTGCACGTCTTAGTATGTGCAAAAGAATTTAGAAATCACGTGAATAAAAATCATGTGGTATAGATATGAGAGAACTAAAGAACAATTTTTGAAGGTTTTCTGAGAAGCAAAAGCTTAAAATGATAATAAAGTGCAGACCCAGGGCTATACTGCCACAGAACTATTTCTAAAAAGTATGCATTAAGAAAAAAACCTGCATTGTTAGATCATGATTTTAGATACAAGACAGACAAGAAGAGAATGTCAGGAGTGTTGGCATTTTATACACACAGACACACAATTTGGTGAACTTGCTCACTCAAGTGTTGGCTAAACTTTGTACTTATTGTACTGCTTCTATACTTATTTTTATTAACCTCAAACCTAGAGATGGGTAGAAAAGTTTCAGTTTTCCTGTCTAGATTTCAAGGAAAAAGATGTTTCAAGTTTCTATTCCTGCAAACTTTAAAAATATATAGCTACCTGACTAAAACTTTGGGAAAGGGAAGGACAGCATGCCTACAGCTACCAGAAGGAAACTAAAATTTGCCTCCTTCTGATACCAAGCTAAACATGGCAAAATTTTAACTCTGTGGATTTATGCTTTCCCTGACTTCTCTTAGCTTCTTTTCTGAAAACCAGTTTTTTGGATCCTGCAATACTTTGTGGAGAATATGAAGTTTAAAACAGTCTAACACCCTTCCTAACAAAAAACACCCTTTGCATTATAATATTTATGATTTATTCAGTTTAAGGTTTTCCCTCTTTCACATCCAATAAGAAAAAATTACTTCTTAGAACACATTAGGATTTTATTTAATAATTTGAGGTAATTTTATGAAAAATAATTTATAAGTAGCATCGTATTTTTAAACTAACAAAATGACTCACTGATAAGATGGCCCAACATCCACCCTTAAAATACTGATGACAGTACCATTTTTCCCCCCAGCCTTTCCCACCACATACTTACCTGTGCAACCTCTTTCAACATTTGCTACTCTGGGGATTGGCAAGCTCAAAGCTGGAGGCTGAAGTGAGGAAGGAAAGGCTGGGGGGTGAGCCATGGTGCCAGCCCCACACTAGGAGCTCCCTTGAGACACTCCAGCAGGGCTGACACCATAGCTCTGAAGCTCAAACTCCAGCAAACGATAAGAAAGGAGTCCAAGCAGAACATGATAAACGATGGGATTCTTCTGCTCTTTGAAAAATAAGGAAATCATGCTATAAAGATCTGAATGTCCATTTTTTTTTCTTTTTTTTTTATTTTTTTATTTTTTTTTTAAATTGTTGCATATAGCAGTTTATTTGTATATAGTTGAATGTCCAGTTTTAACATTATGACTCCCTGTTCACATCTTCATTATTCCCCAACCCCAGATTCAACTCTAAGACTGATTCAAAGTGCTCATCAAAACAGGGTGGGAGGCAAAGTCCTACAAACTTGTACACAGAAAATGAGGACAGGGCTTACCTGGCCAGCATAAAAACGTCTAAGACAATATGTTAAAATACTCTGCCTACCTGCCCCTTGAATACTTTCTTGCTCTCCTAAGCGTTTAACATTTAAGGCTCTCAAACACATTAATATTAACACCATCAACCAACAAAATGACAGCCAGGCTACTTAGATGTATTTAAACTCCTATAAGTAGTCTAGTGACCTTTTTAAAACCCAAGGATAACTTTTGGTATAAGGATATTCCTTGGAGGAATTTCCTGGCAGTCCAGTGTTTAAGGAGTCTGACTTTTGACTGCTGGGGGCCCAGTTCTATCTCTAGTTATAGAACTAAGATTTTACAAGTTGTGCAGAGTGGCCAAAAAAAAAAAAAATTCCTGGGAGGACACTAAGTTCTTAAAAGTGTTCCACTCTGATAAAAGCAAATAAGGACCCCCCTTAACTAATAGAACTCTAATCAAACTAGATGATAAAAAATTAGACTTTTGAAGAAATAAATCTAAATATAGGACTTAAATGTGACCTTATGAGAATATGAATCCTCATTTTATAATACAGAAAGTAAACTATCAATTCAAAGGAAACTAGATTCTGATTATTATGACTAATAAAGCTAATAAAAGATGTTCATTTCAGTTATTTAAACATAACATCTATTTAGTAACATAAATATTACTGAAGGTGGCAAATACTATAAAACCATAAACTAGGAAATAGCAACACGCTCCAGTATTTTTGCCTAGACAACACCATGGACAAAAGAGCCTGGGGAGTAAAACAAACAAACAAACAAACAAACAAACAAACAAACCACAACTGTAGACTAAATTCACTGAAGTATCAGAATCCTAAATTATTTTATATGAAGCAATTAAAAATGAAAAGTATCCCTTTAGCAAGGGAACACAGGACCTTTAAAATACTTCTAAACAGCTTGCCATATAAATTAATTCAATAAACATTATTCAGTAAACATCTACTATGTGCTAAATATTTACATTTATACCCTTATATACTTTATCCATGAGATGCTCAGAACACAGAACATCATAAATCAAAGTGAGTAAAGAAGAAAACACACTTATAGTGCCCCTCTACTACTCTGGCCTCCAGGCCTTAAGTGAACTTCCCCTTCATCACCTCTAACCTCCCACCATTCCTGCCACACTGCCCTGCTCCCCTTGGTATTTCTCAAACTCAAAGGGCATACTCCTGACTTCAGGCTTTTGTATTTGTATACTCCAGGAAAGCTTTCTTCTTAGGTAGCTACATGGCTTCGGCTCATTTTACGTCGGATACTGAGCCATCCTAGTGAGGACTTCACTGTCTACTCTATTTTAGATTATACTACCCCTTGCCCTAATCCCTTAGCACCCTTTACCCCTTTTCCTGTATGTGTCAACATATAACATGCAATGCATTTTACCTATTTTGTTTAATGTCTTCCTATGCTCTAAAACATCAGCTCCCTGAGAAGAGAATTTATGTCTGTCTCTTTGTTCGCCCCCTGTCTCCACAGAATCCGGAACGCTGAACAGGCCTTTAACATGCACGTGTCCTCCTCTTACTCCACACATGCTGTTACCTGTGTTATCTGACAGGAACCCATCAATGCAGTGCCCACAGCACATGTGAAAATTTTATGAGGACAACAATTATTTTAAAAAGGAATGGAATTATGTAAAAAATTAATTTTTGTATTTCTGAAACATATGAATAAAACTGTTTTATGCGTTTTCCCACTGAAATTGACAACCACTTCCAAAATACCTAATAGACACCTTCAGTGGTTAGAATGCCATACCATGAGAAGTCAATAAAAATTTCAGGATTTAAAATTATTTTTCTATTTCTTAAACTTTTTCTCAAGTTAGACTGTCTTAAAAAAAGTTGCTTCATGAGTATTTCAGATTTATCAGTTTTATACGATGAGACAATACACATCTCTTTTCTAGCAAAAAAAAAAAAAAAATTCCCCTAGAAGAATTATACTACTCAGAGCCACTGGGTTGCACTGTAGTCCATGGGAATGTATACTCCTTAAAGTTAGCTGAACCATTTACTGCTAGGACAGTCTAACACAGTGGGCTTGGTACAAACACGCACTAACATGTACTGAGTGTTACTAAACGGTAAGTACTGCTCAAAGCACTTTATACACAGTACCTCACTTAATCATAACAAAACCTCTGTAAGATGTACTTTTACCTCATATTGAGGCACAGAAGGGTAGGGTCTACATACTCTCATCAGACTGAAATATTTCTCTATCACAGTTATTATGAATACCCAGCTCTTGCAACCCCAATAAGATATGAAAGGCTTATTTACCAGAAAAACTCAAGTGGAGAGACTCCAAATTTTAGAAGTTAGTACAGGTAACGTTGAGGCACTGGCTTGAAAATTGAGAGACGAAGACCCACATTTTGAACTGTGGGACCCTCAGCTTTCTCTCCGTGACTTGCTTACAGAACACTGTCAGATATAAGAACCGTCCCGTCCACTGCACCTTGATACTACCTGTGGAGAAACTGAACCGCTGCAGAGAAACAGACGTCACACACTAACAAAGTGAGGTCCTTCTCAATGAAAAGGCTAACTCAACTACATGGGGACAGACTCTCCACAAACACCGTAATCACTTTACTTTTTTAGAAATAATTTTAGACTCACAAAAGAGCTGTAAAAATTGGACAGAGCTCCCATATGCCCCATTTTCTTCCAGTGGTAACATCTTGTTAGGGCAAGTATCAAAACTAAGAAATTAGCTATTAATTAACTTCACACAGATTTCATCAGTTTCCCACTAACTTCCTTTTTCTGTACCGGGGTAGACATTATATTTAGCTTTATGCTTCCTTAGTCTTCTGCAACCTCAGACTTTACGTCAGTCTTTCACAACACTGATGTCTTTAGTCATACCAGTGTAGCTACACTACAGAATGTCCTGCAACTTTGGTAGGTCTGATGTTTTGTCTTGACTAGATTGACGTCATACATTTTTAAAGTCACATTACCAAAAATGTGACATGTCCTCCAGTGCACCTTATATGATGGATATAATCCAATATATGCATGCATGTGATGATAAAATGTCTTATTACAACTGATACTAAACTTGATCTTGGTTAAAATGGTGTATCTGCCAGTTTTCTCCATTGAAACTCATTATTTTCCTTTTTAAAACAGTAAATATTCTGAAAAAAAGTACTTTTAGAGCATGCAAATACCTGTCCTTAAATTTCTGGCTCACTAATTTGAGCATTCATCCATGGATACTGCCTAGAGCACTTATTACTGTGATGGTTTAATGATGATTTTCTATTTTCTTCATTTCTTTTACACTGTATTTGTTCATCAAAATGTTTCTGTAAGTAGACAAATATCTTTTAAAGATATCATTCTCAAACATGAATAAAAGTGTCAAAGATGTAACCTAACTGACCCAAAGTGATATAGACAGAAAGTCAAAAATAATGTCTTAAAACCAAGAGTCTTTTAATCTATAACATACATTCTTTCAGTTTCATTACACTACTCTTATCTCAGTAGAAAAGAGCACTTTTAAAATTTCATATGCCCCAAGTAGTCTCTATCAGTACTTCTAGCCCTAAGTAAGATCTTTTCTTTTCATTACTATACATCATTATACATATTTACTATAATATTTAATCTACTGAGGCAGGTTAAACAATGAAGAGATAATGTAATATTCTATGTGACAGAATAAGGAATACTAATTAGTAAAATTATTACCTCAGTTGAGAAGATAAATGGTCACTGTATTTACAAGTCTACTGGGCTTCCCTGGTGGCTCAGTGGTAAAGAATTCACCTGCCAATGCAGGAGATGCAAGAGACCTGAGTTTGACCCCTGGGTCAGGAAGATCTCCTGAAGTAGAAAATGGCAACCACTCCAGTATTCTTGCCTGGAAAATTCCATGGACAGAAGAGCCTGACGGGCTATGGTCCATGGGATTGCAAACAGTCGGACAAGACTGTGAGACTAAACACAACGACAATATTTACAAGTCTACTAGATTCCAGGGAATCTTAAGGGAGGGAACTGATGGGGAAATCGTTTAATTTTTAGATTTAGGTAAAACAGAATCGCAGCTCTGATGACTCCATATATGAATTGGAAGTTATTTACTGACTTGAACTGCTTGATGTTTCTTCACAAATGACGCTAAGTGCTGAGAACAAGTCTGATATTTCTTTGGATTGCATTTCACATAGTGTCTCACACAGTAAAAAGTATTCAAGCCTTGACTGAACACTAACTTAAAAGCTTATTTTCTCAGTCTCAAGAATGATTTTTCATCCATCTTTTCAACCAAAATAAAAATTTTCTAAAGATGAAACCTTTTAAGATTTAGTAGGACTTACTTCTACTTCCAACCAAGATGGAGGAGTAGGGCTCCCCTTCCTCCCATGTCACCTGAAATAACTTTTAAAATGGATTTTAAAAAATGGGTAAAATATATTTGCCAATGGTTTTCAGACACAGGACATAAAGCGGTATAAAATGAGAACCCCTAAGAGGAGAGAAAGAACTGATATGAGCCCTACAACTGCCCCTGCTTATTGAATGGGGGAGTTTCCAAGTTATAATACCAAGTTGCAATACAAGGAGAGGGAGTCGTGGTGAAGGCCAGACATTTCTGTGAATTGAGGAAGTGTAGCTGAGAAGGCAGCCAGAGCACCAAGTAAGAGAGAGCTGCAAAGAGAAAGCATGAGAGAAATCTGGAGAGGGTTCCTCTTTGGTCATCTGTGCATATGCATGTATGCAGAGGCTGGGAAAAGACACAGCACAAATAATCTCGAGGCTCACAAAACTACTCCCTAAGTCAAAACAGAAAAACATAATTCACAGGGCATCAGATAGAGTACTCAGAAGAATACAGTCTCAGTATGTGGGAACAATTAGCCTAGACTAAAAGCTACTGTGGTCCTTTGTAACAAAACTTACAATTAAAAGGGGGAGGAGGGAGGAGGGGAGAGAGGAAGAATGTCTCAAAGGGCTCAAAAAACTTCTAACTAACTAAGAAAGCTCAAGAACACTAACAGAAATACAAAAAAAAAAAAAAAAAAAGTATAGCACTGAACAGACTAAAAATTCTAAGAACTGGCATCTAAGCAGAAGTTTCCTGGCCATGCAAAAAAATAATAAAATACATAATGGGGAACCAACAAGAGAACAGACCCAGAAATGGTACAGGTGACAGAATTAACAATGATGTTATAGAGCTGTTATGTTTTGTATGTAAAGGGAAGAATAACTGGCATGATGAAGAAAAAACTGGTGAACTTTTAAAAACACAGATATAAAAAACCATCCTAAATACATGGAGAAAAAAAATATTTCAAAAACTGAAGAGAGCAACAGTAAGCTGTGGGACTTCACGTGATTTAATATATGTATAATTGGAGTCCCCAAGGTTGAATAGGAACAGAGTAAATATTTACAAAAATAGTAGAATAAAAATCTCAACTGATTCACTTTGCCATACACCTGAAACTAACACAACACTGAAAGTCAGTTATACTCCAATAAAAATTCTTAATAAAAATTCCAAATTTGATTCAAAGACTTATAAATTCACAAATTTAAAAGGTTCAATGAATCTCAAGCATGAGACATGAAACTACACCAAGATACATCATAGTTAAATGTGCAAAACCAATGACCAAAAAATGTTAATAGTAGCCAGAGAAAAAGTTACAGTATGCAAAGAGGGCCAAAGACAAAACAGCAGCAGGTTTTTTGCAGAAATGGTCTAAATTAGAAAACACTGGAGCAAAATCTTCAAAGCATTAAAACAAAAATCTGTCAACTTTGAATTCCACATCCAGCAAAAACTTTATCAAAAATAAAAGTGAAATTAAAACTTTTTCATTAGTCTTTTTTTTTTTTTTTTTAAATAGAAATTAGCAACTTTTATTCCAAAAAAGGATTCAGTTTGTTAGCTGGACAATGATAATACAGTATTAGGTTTAACCAAATATTGCAATTATTATTAAATCAGAAATGATGGAAAATTGGCAATTTCATATAGTATATATATATATCCCAAAATATTGTAGGGCTTTACAAATAGAATTTTTTTTTTTACTCTTTTTTTTTTTTTTAATTAGTTGGAGGCTAATTACTTTACATCATTACAGTAGTTTTTGTTATACATTGAAATGAATTAGCCATGGATTTACATGTATTCCCCATCCCAGTCCCCCCTCCCACCTCCCTCTCCACCGAATCCCTCTGGGTCTTCCCAGTGCACCAGGCCCGAGCACTTGTCTCATGTACCCAACCTGGGCTGGTGATCTGTTTCACCCTAGATAATATACATGTTTCAATGCTGTTCTCTTGAAACATCCCACCCTCACCTTCTCCCAGAGTCCACAAGTCTGTTCTATGCATCTGAGTCTCTTTTTCTGTTTTGCATATAGGGTTATCATTACCATCTTTCTAAAGTCCATATATATGTGTTAGTATACTGTAATGGTCTTTATCTTTCTGGCTTACTTCGCTCTGTATAATGGGCTCCAGTTTCATCCATCTCATTAGAACTGATTCAAATGAATTATTTTTAATGGCTGAGTAATATTCCATGGTATATATGTACCACAGCCTCCTCATCCATTCGTCTGCTGATGGGCATCTAGGTTGCTTCCATGTCCTGGCTATTATAAACAGTGCTGCGATGAACATTGGGGTGCACGTGTCTCTTTCAGATCTGGTTTCCTCGGTGTGTATGCCCAGAAGTGGGATTGCTGGGTCATATGGCAGTTCTATTGCCAGCTTTTTAAGAAATCTCCACACTGTTTTCCATAGTGGCTGTACTAATTTGCATTCCCACCAACAGTGTAAGAGGGTTCCCTTTTCTCCACACCCTCTCCAGCATTTATTGCTTGTAGACTTTTGGATAGCAGCCATCTTGACTGGCGTATAATGGTACCTCACTGTGGTTTTGATTTGCATTTCTCTGATAATGAGTGATGTTGAACATCTTTTCATGTGTTTGTTAGCCATCTGTATGTCTTCCTTGGAGAAATGTCTGTTGAGTTCTTTGGCCCATTTTTTGATTGGGTCATTTATTGTTCTGGAGTTGAGCTGGAGGAGTTGCTTGTATATTTTTGAGATTAATCCTTTGTCTGTTGCTTCGTTTGCTATTATTTTCTCCCAATCTGAGGGCTGTCTTTTCACCTTGCTTATAGTTTCCTTTGTTGTGCAAAAGCTTTTAAGTTTCATTAGCTCCCATTTGTTTATTTTTGTTTTTATTTCTGAAATTCTGGGATGTGGGTCATAGAGGATCCTGCTGTGATTTATGTCGGAGAGTGTTTTGCCTATGTTCTCCTCTAGGAGTTTGATAGTTTCTGGTCTTACATTTAGATCTCTAATCCATTTTGAGTTTATTTTTGTGTATGGTGTTAGAAAGTGTTCTAGTTTCATTCTTTTACAGGTGGTTGACCAGTTTTCCCAGCACCACTTGTTAAAGAGGTTGTCTTTTTTCCATTGTATATCCTCGCCTCCTTTGTCGAAGATAAGGTGACCATAGGTTCGTGGATTTATCTCTGGGCTTTCTATTCTGTTCCATTGATCTATATTTCTCTCTTTGTGCCAGTACCATACTGTCTTGATGACTGTGGCTTTGTAGTAGAGTCTGAAGTCAGGCAGATTGATTCCTCCAGTTCCATTCTTCTTTCTCAGGATTACTTTGGCTATTCGAGGTTTTTTGTATTTCCATACAAATTGTGAAATTATTTGTTCTAGTTCTGTGAAAAATACCGTTGGTAGTTTGATAGGGATTGCATTGAATCTATAGATTACTTTGGGTAGTATAGCCATTTTGATAAAAACTTTTTCAGATAAATAAAACCTAAAAGAATTCATCACCATCAGAAATGTATTACAAGGTCTATCCATTGGGATAGACTGACGTTTTTAGGTCAAAGTCTATCCCAATGGAGCTTTTTCTATAGATTCACATTGCTGGAACATCCTCATGGTATAAATATGTGGTTTGTTTTACTGTTTATAGGAAAGAATTATAAGACGAGATGCTACTAAAAGTATGAAAGATCTAGTGGTTAAATTTTTTTATCTTAGATACTGGAATATTCCAAAGGTCTATCCTATGATAGGATGTGATTATGGTGAATATGACTTGAATTTATACTTAGAGGGCATGTGAAATTAAGAACCAGGTAGATCCATCGATTCTGACCCTAAAAGTTGCCCTAAAGTAAACTGCTTAAGAGTCCCGTGCACAGCAAGGAGATCAAACCAGTCCATCCTAAAGGAAATCAACCCCGAATACTCACTGGAAGGACTGATGCTGAAGCTCCAATACTTTGGCCACCTGATGCAAGGAGCTGGCTCACTGGAAAAGACCCTGATGCTGAGAAAGACTGACGGCAGGAGGAGATGGGGGCAACAGAGGATGAGATGGTTGGATGGTCATCATTGACTCAATGGACATGAGTTTGAGCAAACTGTAGGAGATAGTGAAGGACAGGAAAGCCTGGCATGTTCATGGGGTCACAAACAGCAGGACATAACTTAGGGACTGAACAATAACAAACTGTTTGAAGAAATCAGATCATAAAGATTATAGGTAGGGAATTTTTGAAGTCATCAGTATGTTAATATTCAAGTGGAGATCAAAGAAGCTCAACTGAAAGAACTGTGAGCTGACAGGACAACTGTGCGTTAGGTGAGCGTTCTTTTAAAATGCAAACTCTCAAGGAACTAAGGTAAGGTGAAAAGCAGTAGAAGGAATCACAACATGCAAAATCCTTAAAAACAAAAGTTTAACGACTTTAATTTTGTCTGTGTCATACATAACTTAAAAAGCTTAAAAAAATTTTAAAGTCCTTCAATTAGAAGGAAAACGATACTATAAAGAAGTAAAGGAAGGAAAAAGAAAAGAAGAGGAGTGAAGGACAGAGGCAAACAAGGGAAGTAACTGGAAGGAAAAGCAGAGGGAAGTTTAAAAAAAAATGAGAAGGAACGGAAAGAGAAGTAATACCAAGAAAATGGATCACCAAACATTTTCAATTACTGGTAATAATAAAAAGCAGAAGTAACGCTAACCCCTCCCCACCAAATTACAGTAAACAATGTGAGAATATGTCACAGAAATTGAAAGAAGAATTGTTTCTCTTAAGAAGTGAAATTTCCACTGAGACCTAGAGAATGGTAAAGAAATATGCTTCTGGCAGTCTAGCAGACTATTAAAAAAAAAAATGCTCCATTCAAAACCAACTAAAAATGCTCCACAAAATACTCAGCCAATAACAAATATTTATTAAGCATATACCAAGCATTATTCTCAGGTAGATACAGTGTGAAGAAAATATTAGTGAAATCTAAAACAGAGATTACATTCTGATTTTTAACTGAACTTTCAATGTGGAAGATGGGGAAGAGGGAAACTCAGCACCCCAAAACAAAATGCTTACATTTCCAAACAGGAATTTGCTCAAGGTAGAAAGCTATTAAAAGACTTCTCATTAAGCAGGTTAACTTAAAACCCATTACTGAAGAATGCATCAAAAATTCTTGATGGCCCTAAATTTGATGCTGGCAGAAGCAGGTAAAGCACTCTCTTCTGAGAATCTATAGCCAAAGCAGCCCAAATTCACATTACCTATATGGACTACAACTTCAAACCAACATTTTATTTTGAATTGGGCCTGGATTTGGTAGTGCCTTAGGTACTGGCAGAAGCAAATGCAAACCCCCTTGGGAAATATGTCTTTTCACCCATTCCTCAAAGAAATCCCACAGATTTTTAAGAAACATAAAATGATAACTTACACACAAGTACAAAGAATCAAGGTACCATAAGTGAGAACCAGCAGAAACAAGAAACATTAGAGTGATCTGTGTCAACTTTCAACTGCTGGAGTCAAAATCTAAACAAAAAAATACATAACAGTAAAAATGTGAATAATGATGATAAATATGCAGGTACAAAAGATACGGACAAGATTAACAAAGTTGGTTTCATGGAAACTGAGCAATATACCCGCCAACTGGTCAATATGCATTTTGTTCAAGTATATAAATAATTGATATACTGACCACATTCTCTAGCTACAGTGGAATACATGAGAAATCAGCAATAGGAAGATAATAAGAAAAACCTTGTAAGTTTGGAAAATTAAAAACACTTAAGATTAAAGAACAGTAAAACAAACCCAAACAAAATAAAAAGAAATAACTTTGTAAAGAGCATAAACTGATGAATATAAAACAAAAAATAAATTTAAAAAATAGGTAAATGAAGCTAGAAGTTGATTACAAAGTTACAAATCCTTAGCAAGGGTGACAAATTAAGCGGAAAAAGCACACAATAAAAAATCTTAAAGATAAAAAAGGTTCTAAAGAGAAAAAATATAAATAAGAAGGTAGCATTATAATTTCTTAATCCTAATAAAGCATATCTACAAAAAAAAAAAAAAATCCTGCACCAAATATCTGATTTACTGATAACTTAAAGCTTGTAGGACAAGTAACAAGAGAAAAGAGTTCTACTGTTAACACTTCTATTCAATACTGTATCAGAAATACAAGTGAGTTCTGAAAATATATCCAAGTCATAAAAAGTATAAAGTATCAAAACTGGAACCTACAGATGATATATTTATTTACATAAAAGCCCCCCAAAGAACCTACAGATAAATTATAAGAATAAAATTTCAGTAATATTAACTAATGGATACAATATATAACAGTAACATCTGTAAAACATAATTTTAAAAATACAATTTACAAAAAAAACAACAAGAAGTACTTACATATAACCCTAACTAAAGATTTAGAAGTCCATTGCTTAAAAAAATTCTTTTGAGAGAAATAAAAATTTACTGAGAGAAAATATAGACGACTTCAGTGTATGAATTCAGAGAGAGGAAGAATATCATAAATATATCAATTTTTCCCCAAATAAAAATGAAGGTAATAAAATTCCACTTGTAAACACAACAGTTTTCTTTTCAATTCTAAATCTGTCATTGAACAAAGGCCAAGAAAGTTAAGACAATAATAAAAACCAAAGTGGAGAGACAGACATGAAAATCTGATGTAAAGCTATAGTAAAAGAAAATGGGATACCGGTACAGGCAGAGACAAACACACCAAAGCAACCAAATAAAGACATAAGAAACAGATCCATGAATATAATCAAACTGATTTATAGTAAAGCACTGCTGATTAGGAGGAAAGCAGAACAAGATCAATACATGATGCTAATATAACTGATTATCTTTATGCTAACAAAAGGAATTTGGTCTCCTCACACCATATTAAAAAAAAAAATCAATCTCAGAAGAATATGGAAGACAAAACTAAAAATCTTTAAAAGATATGACAATATCTTCATTTACTTAATTTCAATAAGGAAATATGTCTCCAACACAATCTCAATAAATTTGAAAAATTTTAAATTTGACATTATTAAATGTCAGATCAATATAAACACTGTTGATGGGATTCAAAGTTGGTATAAGCACATCTAAACATATTTCTAGAAGATCTTTTGTGAATCTAATTTTCATAAAATTCAAGACTATGACATGGTTCAGAAAACTTCTCTAACTTCATAAAGCACCTTCTATTTTTATACAGTCTCTAAAAGTACAATGGCATGTCTTGCAAGGTTTTCTTTTATCTCCCTCTCCCACTCTGTTCCCCTCTCCCACTTTTATCTCCTCCTCCTCTTTCCTCTGTCTCTGTTGCCCCTATGCTCCTCAATTTTGGTTCCGCTCCCAGAAACTTCTAGAAGCGAGCATTAGTGGGTAAGTCTTGAAGAGTTCAGAGGTGGGCAACTCAAGTCACTGCAGGCCTCAGCACAGGTCCTTTACTGATCCAATCAAGCAGGCAAAAACTCCCCAATTTCAAAAGGTCTAATTACATTTTCAAAGGGGTTGTTCACCACTTTGACGTGCTTCTATGCTCAGGTTCAGACACCCCAATGCTTCTACTTTCTTTATGCATAAAAACTGATTAATTTAAGTCTTTTGTTAATCTTTCATCTGCTTGTACTTTGAGGTTCATGGAGATACTTCATCTCTAGCTTTTGTTACAAATGTTTTCATGGGTTTTGATTTTCTATCTAGTTGTTCTATTTTTATGTGGGAATTCAGAAAGATAAAAAGCAAAAAACTAAGTTTCACCCTCAGTGCAATCACTTCAGAACCTAAGTAAGGTCTGAGACTATATTTTATTTATTTTTTATTTTAATTGGAGGCTAATTACTTTACAATATTGTGGTGTTTTTTGCCATACATTCACATGAATCAGTCATGGGTGTACATGTGTTCCCCATCCTGACCCTTCCTCCCACCTCCCTCCCCATTCCATCCCTCAGGGTCATCCCAGTGCACCAGCCCTGAGCACCCTGCTTCATGCATCGAACCTGGACTGGTCATCTATTTCACATATAATAATATACATGTTTCACACTATTCTCTCAGATCACCCCATCCACACCTTCTCCCAGAGAGTCCAACAGTCTGTTCTTTACATCTGTGTCTCTTTTACTGTTTCGCATATAGGGACATCGTTACCATCTTTCTAAATTCCATACATATGCATTAATACATTGTATTGGTGTTTTTCTTTCTGACTTACTTCATTCTGTATAATAGGCTCCAGTTTTATCCACCTCATTAGAACGGATTCAAATGCATTCTTTTCAATAGCTGAGTAAGATTCTATTGTGTATATGTACCACAGCTTTCTTATCCATTCGTCTGCTGATAGACATCTAGGTTGCTTCCATGTCCTGGATGTTGTAAACAGTGCTGTGATGAACATTGGGGTGCACGTGTATCTTTCAGATCTGGTTTCCTTGGTGTGTATGCCCCGCAGTGGGATTGCTGGATCATATGGCAGTTCTATTTCCAGTTTTTTAAGGAATCGCCACACTGTTCTCCATAGTGGCTCTACTAGTTTGCATTCCCACCAACAGTGTAAGAGGGTTCCTTTTTCTCCACACCCTCTCCAGCATTTACTGTTTGTAGACTTTTGGATAGCAGCCATTCTGACCAGTGTGAAATGGTACCTCACTGTGGTTTTGATTTGCATTTCTCTGATAATGACTGATGTTGAGCATCTTTTCATGTGTTTGTTAGCCATCTGTATGTCATCTTTGGAGAAATGTCTGTTTAGTTCTTTGGCCCATTTTTTGATTGGGTTGTTTATTTTTCTGGAATTGAGCTTGGTTTTGTTTTTTTTTTTGAGATTGAATCTTTGTCAGTTGCTTCATTTGCTATTATTTTCTCCCATTCTTAAGGCTGTATTTTTACCTTGCTTATCGTTTCCTTCATTGTGCAAAAGCCTTTAATTAGGTCCCATTTATTTATTTTTGCTTTTATTTCCATTACTCTGGGAGGTGGATCATAGAGAATCCTGCTATGATTTATGTCAGAGAGTATTCTGCCTATGTTTTCCTCTAGGAGTTTTATAGTTTCTGGTCTTACATTTAGATCTCTAATCCATTTTGAGTTTATTTTTGTGTATGGTGTTGGAAAGTGTTCTAGTTTCATTCTTTTACAAGTGGTTGACCAGTTTTCCCAGCACCACTTGTTAAAGAGACTGTGTTTTCTCCATTGTATATTCTTGCCTCCTCTGTCAAAGATAAGGTGTCCATAGGTGTGTGGATTTATATCTGGGCTTTCTCTTCTGTTCCATTGATCTATATTTCTGTCTTTGTGCCAGTACCATACTGTCTTGATGACTGTGGCTTTGTAGTATAGTCTGAGTCAGGCAGGTTGATTCCTCCAGTTCCATTCTTCTTTCTCAGGATTACTTTGGCTATTTGAGGTTCTTTATAATTCCATACAAATTGTGAAATTATTTGTTGTAATTCTCTGAAAAATACCGTTGGTAGCTTGATAGGGATTGCACTGACTGTATAGATTGCTTTGGGTAGTACACGCATTTTCACTATATTGATTCTTCTGATCCACAAACATGGTATATTTCTCCATCTATTTGTGTCATCTTTGATTTCCTTCATCAGTGTTTTATAGTTTTCTATATACAGGTTTTTTGTTTCTTTAGGTAGATTTATTCTTAAATATTTTGTTCTTTTTGTTGCAATGGTGAATGGAATTGTTTCCTTCTCTGTTTTCTCATTGCTAGTGTATAGGAATGCAAGGGATTTCTGTGTGTTAATTTTATATTCTGCAACTTTACTATATTCACTGATTAGCTCTAGTAATTTTCTCGTGGAGTCTTTAGGGTTTTCTATGTAGACAATCATGTCATCTGCAACAATGAGAGTTTTACTTCTTTTCCAATCTGGATTCCTTTTATTTCTTTTTTTTGCTCTGATTGCGGTGGCCAAAACTTCCAAAACTATGTTGAATAACAGTAGTGAGAGTGGGCATCCTTGTCTTGTTTCTGACTTCAGGGGAAATGATTTCAGTTTTTCGATATTGAGGGTAATGTTTGCTGGGGATTTATCATATATGGCTTTTATTATGTTGAGGTATGTTCCTTCTATGCCTGCTTTCTGGAGGGTTTTTATCATAAATGGATGTTGAATTTTGTCAAAGGCTTTCGCTGCATCTATTGAGATAATCATGTGGTTATTATCTTTTAATTTGTTAATGTGGTATATCACATTGATTGATTTGCAAATATTGAAGAATCCTTGTATCCCTGGGATAAAGACCACTTGGTCATGATGTACGATCTTTTTAATATGTTGTTGGATTCTGTTTGCTAGAATTTTGTTAAGGATTTTTGCATCTATGTTCATCAGGTGGTATTGGCCTGTAGTTTTCTTTTCTTGTGGCATCTTTGTCTTGGTTTTGGTATTAGGATGATGGTGGCCTCATAGAATGAGTTTGGAAGTTTACCTTCCTCTCCAACTTTCTGGAAGAGTTTGAGGAGGATAGGTGTTAGCTCTTCTCTAAATTTTTGGTAGAATTCAGCTGTGAAGCCATCTGGTCCTGGGCTTTTGTTTGTTGGAAGATTTCTGATTACGGTTTCAATTTCTGTGCCTGTGATGGGTCTGTTAAGATTTTCTATTTCTTCATGGTTCAGTTTTGGAAAGTTAATACTTTTCTAAGAATTCATCCATTTCTTCCTAGTTGTCCATTTTATTGGCATATAGTTGCTGATGGTAGTCTCTTATAATCCTTTGCATTTCTGAGTTATCTGTTGTGATTTCTCCATTTTCATTTCTAATTTTGTTGATTTGATTCTTCTCCCATTTTTCCTTGATGAGTCTCTGGCTAATGGTTTGTCTATGTTGTTTATCATCTTGAAGAACCAACTTCTAGCTTTGTTGATTTTTGCTACGGTCTCTTTTGTTTCTTTTGCATTTACTTCTGCCTGAATTTTTAAGATTTCTTTCCTTCTACTCACCCTGGGGTTCTTCATTTCTTCCTTTTCTAGTTGCTTTAAGTGTAGAGTTAGGTTATTTATTTGATTTCTCTCCTGTTTCTTGAGATAGGCTTGTATTGTTACGAACCTTACCCTTAGCACTGCTTTTTCTGAATCCCGTAGGTTTGGGGTTGTTGCGTTTTCATTTTCATTCATTTCTATGCATATTTTGATTTCTTTTTTGATTTCTTCTGTGATTTGTTGGTTATTCAGAAGTGTGTTGTTTAGCCTCCATATGTTTGTATTTTTAATAATTTTTTTTTCCTGTAGTTGACATATAATCTTACCGCATTGTGATCAAAAAAGATGCTTGAGATGATTCCATTTTTTTTAAATTTACCAAGGCTTGATTTATGGCCCAGGATGTGATCTATCCTGGTAGACGGTTCCATGCGCACTTGAGAAAAAGATGAAATTCAATGTTTTAGGGTGAAATGTCCCAAAGATATCAATTAGGTCTAACTGGTCCATTATACCATTTAAAGTTTGTGTTTCCTTGCTAATTTTCTGTTTAGTTGATCTATCCATAGGGGTGAGTGAGGTATTAAAGTCTCCCACTATTATCATGTTACTGTTAATTTCCCCTTTCACACTTGTTAGCATTTGCCTTACATATTGTGGTGCTCCTATGTTGGGTACGTATATAATTGTTATATCTTCTTCTTAGATTGACCCTTTGATTATTATGTAGTGTCCTTCTTTGTCTCTTTTCACAGCCTTTATTTCAAAGTCTATTCTATCTGATATGAGTATTGCTACTCCTGCTTTCTTTTGGTCCCCATTTGTGTGAAATATCTTTTTCCAACCCTTCACTTTCAGTCTGTATGTGTCCCTAGGTTTGAGGTGGGTCTCTTGTAGAGAGCATATACAGGGGTCTTGATTTTGTATCCATTCAGCCAGTCTTTGTCTTTTGGTTGGGGCATTCAACCCATATACATTTAAGGTAATTATTGATAAGTATGCTCCCACTGCCATTTACTTTGTTGTTTTGGGTTCGAGTTTATAAATCTTTTCTGTGTTTCCTGCCTAGAGAAGATCCTTTAGCATTTGCTGGAGAGCTGGTTTGGTGGTGCTGAATTTTCTCAGCTTTTACTTGTCTGTAAAGCTTTTGATTTCTCCTTCATATTTGAAAGAGATCCTTGCTGGGTACAGTAATCTGGGTTGTAGGCTTTTCTCTTTCATCACTTTAAGTATGTTCTGCCATTCCCTTCTGGCCTGAAGAGTTTCTACTGAAAGATCAGCTGTTATCCTTATGGGGATCCCCTTGTGGGTTATTTGTTATTTTTCCCTTGTGACTTTTAATACTTGTTCTTTGTCTTTGATCTTCATTAATTTGATTAATATGTATCTTGGGGTGTTTTCCCTTGGGTTTATCCTGTTTGGGACTCTCTGGGTTTCTTGGACTTGGGTGGCTACTTCCTTCCCCATTTTAGGAAGCTTTCAACTATTATCTCAAGTATTTTCTCATGGCCTTTCTTTTTGTCTTCTTCTTCTGGGATGCCTATGATTCAAATGTTGGGGCGTTTAACATTGTCCCAGAGGTCTCTGAGATTGTCCTCATTTCTTTTAATTCTTTTTTTCTCTCTGCTTCATTTATTTCCACCATTCTATCTTGCACCTCACTTATCCTATCTTCTGCCTCAGTTATTCTACTGTTGGTTCCCTCCAGAGTGCCTTTGATCCCAGTTATTGCATTATTCATTACTGATTGACTCTTTTTTATTTCTTCTAGGTCCTTGTTAAACTTTTCTTGCATCTTACTCAATCCTTGCTGAGACTATATTTTAAAAAGTAACTCTGCACCAATGTTTTCTTAGGTCAGTCTCCCAAAGCAAAATGAGAACCAGTCAAGCTTATAATCTTTTACACAGCAAAGGAAACCATAAACAAAACAAAAAGACAAGCTAGGGGCTGGGAGAAAATATTTGCAAATGATACAACCAACAAGGGCTTAATTTCCAAAATATAAAAAACCTCATACAATTCAACAAAACAATCCAATCAAAAAATGGGCAAAAGAACTAGACAGACACTTCTCCAAAGAAGACATACAGATGGGCAATAGGCACATGAAAAGATACTCAACATCACTAATTATCACAATAAAGTACTGTGTCACTCCAGTCAGAATGGCAAATGTTAAAAGCCTACAAATAAATGATAGGGATTCCCTGGTGGTTCAGTGGTAAAGAATCTGCCTGCCAATGCAGGAGACATAGGTTCAATCCTTGATTTGGAAAGATCCCACATGTGGTGGAACAACTAAGCCCGTGAGCCACAACTATTGAGCAGACATGTGCAACTACTGAAGCCTATGGGCCCTAGAACCTGAGCTCCACAACAAAAGGAGCCACCACAATGAGAAGCCACCACTGCGACTAGAGAGTAGCCCCCGTTCGCCGCAGTCTAGCCTGAGACCTAAGAAAAACCATGCAGCAACAAAGACCTAGCACACCCATAAATGAACAAAATTATATATATATGTGAGTGCGTGTATATATATATATATATATATATATATATATATATGAAAGAGTCTGCAAACTCTAAAAACAAAAATAATAAATGCTGAAGAGGGTGCAGAGAAAAGGGAACCAACCCTCTCACACTGTTGGTGAAAATATAAACTGGTGTACTCACAATGGAAAACACTATAGACGTTCCTCAAAAAACTAAAACTACAGTTGCCATGTGATCCAGGAATCCTCAGATCAGTTCAGTCACTCAGTCGTGTCTGACTCTTTGCGACCCCATGAATCGCAGCATGCCAGGCCTCCCTGTCCATCACAAACTCCCGGAGTTGATTCAAACCCATGCCCATTGAGTCACTGATGCCATCCAGCCATCTCATCCTCTGTCATCCCCTTCTCCTCCTGCCCCCGATCCCTCCCAGCATCAGGGTCTTTTCCAATGAGTCAACTCTTTGCATGAGGTGGCCAAAGTATTGGAGTTTCAGCTTCAGCATCAGTCCTTCCAATGGACACCCAAGAATCCTACTCCTGGGCATATACCCAGACAAAACTGCAATTCAAAAAGATACATGCACCCCCATGTTCACAGCAGCACTATTTACAATAGCCAAGACATGGAAACATCTGTCTATTCAAGAGATAAATGGATAAAGATGGGGTACATATACATAAAGGAATACTAATAAGCCATAAAAAATGAAATAATACCATTTGCAGCAACAAGGATGTAACTACAGATTATCAAACTAAATAAATCGGAAAAAGCAAGACAAACACTACAAGGTATTACTTACACTTGTAATCTAAAATATGACACAAATGAACCTACCTATGAAACAGAATCACAGATACAGAGAACAGACTGGTGGCTGCCAATGGGATGGGGTTAAGGGAGGGATGGAGGGTGTTAGGGGAGGCTGGAATTGGGAGATGTAAGCTTTTGTATAAAGAATGGATAAAGAAGATCCTACTGTATAGCAGAGAACTATATTCTATCTCCTATGATAAACCACAATTAAAAAGAATATTTTAAAAAAGAACGCATATATGTATAACTGAATCACTCTGCTGCTCAGCAATAATTAACACAACGATGTAAATCAGCTATGTTTATACTTCAGTTTAAAAAAGGCAACTGCTTCTATATTTTCTCTGATTGACAGAAATATCTACATTAATGTTTTAACTTACTATTTAATCATGAACACATTCCATATTCATGATTGGGGCAAATCACTTAAATGTAAAATATATTTCTGAAAGAGAACACAATTATTTCATATGCAAAAGCCTAGAAATAAGTTCCCAAAGGAGCACCACAGTGAACACATGGGGATGCTGCCAGGTATTTTAAATTTTGAGAAACAAGTCAGTATCTGTCAGATACCATATGAACTATGTAAGTGGTTAAACCTCTTTAATTTAATGAAACTTTTAACATTTCTGTTGGCCGAGGGGGACTGTGAAAAAATTACTAAGATACCACAGGTGCCATAAAACCATGTATCTTAATGAAACTTGCCTTTTGGAAAGCAAATTTCACCTCATTTGATGATTTCATAAGATGAGTAAAAGAGTATAAGAATATACACATTCAAAGAAAGAACAACACTGTTAGCATCATGTAATAAACCAACCAATGAGGAACGTGGGAATTCATTTAATTTGATGTTTTTGGTTGGCCAGAGGAAGAAGGAGAGCCATAAATGACAAATAAATGTCAAACATTTATTTTAAACAAATATTTAGGTCATGGAGTCAAAATAACTTTTATGGCTGTTAATATGATAATGAAATGAACAGAAGCATTGTATTTTAAACGCAACTTTGAAATCCATCTCATTTTAGCAGGAATTATGTAACTGCATTCCTTCATCTGTGGCTACAGCCATTCATTTCCAAGATTTTCAAGAGCAATGAACTGTGAACCAGTTCACTGGCTTCAGGTATTTTATTTATTTTTGAATGAATTCCTTCCTCAGCTCAGTCTTGCTCACCTCAACCCGATGCCAAAGAGCAACAATGACTGAAACCTTCATTGTTTTGCTCTATGTACTTTATCTATTCCGACAATTCTTCGCTAAGTATATTCATTTTCCAAAAATTCTTTTTCATTTTAAGTGTTCTTTATATTATGTATCTGTAACATTAACATATCAGATTCTAAAATGCTTTGGGGTTACTGCTGTTTTCAATCATATAAGAACTTCTCAAGAAAAGGTTATAAGCTACTGGATGGCTCTGAGACACCATCCATTGTAAGATACATCCTGATAGCAGAAAGACAAAAATTTCCAATACTGTGTTATAACTTACAATAGAAGAAATGGAGCACACCACTGCTTACTTACATTTTCATTGCAGTAAATAAAAATTAAAAAATTAATTTGTATTCAGTATTGTACAATACTCTCAAATACTGAATGGAAAGATCACCTATTAGATGCATTTGTATGTGCACCATCAATTGTTAAATAATTAGGTAACTTGTGTTTTAAATGCTTTCCTTATGCAGAATTGTCAGTTCAGTCGCTCAGTCTTGTCCGACTCTTTGCAACCCCATGAATCGCAGTACTCCAGGCCTCCCTGTCCACCACAAACTCCCAGAGTTTATTCAAACTCATGCCCATTGACTTGGTGATGCCACCCAGTCATCTCATCCTCTGTCATCCCCTTCTCCTCCTGCTCCCAATCCCTCCCAGCATCAAGGTCTTTTCCAACAAGTCAACTCTTTGCATGAGGTGGCCAAAGTACTGGAGTTTCAGCTTCAGCATCAGTCCTTCCAATGAACACCCAGGACTGATCTCCTTTAGGATGGACTGGTTGGATCTCCTTGCAGTCCAAGGGACTCTCAAGAGTCTTCTCCAACACCACAGTTCAAAAACATTGATTCTTCGGCGCTCAGCTTTCTTGACAGTCCAACTCTCACATCCATACATGACCACTGGAAAAACCATAGCCTTGACCAGATGGACCTTTGTTGGCAAAGTAATGTCTCTGCTTTTTAATATGCTGTCTAGGTTGGTCATAACTTTCCTTCAAAGGAGTCTTTTAATTTCATGGCTGCAATCACCATCTGTAGTGATTTTGGAGCCCCCAAAAATAAAGTCTGACACTGTTTCCACTGTCTCCCCATCTATTTCCCATGAGGTGATGGGACCAGATGCCATGATCTTAGTTTTCTGAATGTTGAGCTTTAAGCCAACTTTTTCACTCTCCTCTTTCACTTTCATCAAGAGGCTTTTTGGTTCCTCTTCACTTTCTGCCATAAGGGTGGTGTCATCTGCATATCTGAGGTTACTGATATTTCTCCCAGAAATCTTGATTCCAGCTTGTGCTTCTTCCAGCCCAGCATTTCTCATGATGTACTCTGCATAGAAGTTAAATAAGCAGGGTGACAATATACAGCCTTGACATACTGCTTTTCCTACTTGGAACCAGTCTGTTGTTCCATGCCCAGTTTTACCTGTTGCTTCCTGACCTGCATACAGGTTTCTCAAGAGGCCGGTCAGGTGGTGTGGTATTCCCATCTCTTTCAAAATTTTCCACAGTTTATTGTGATCCACACAGTCAAAGGCTTTGGAGTAGTCAATAAAGCAATAGATGTTTTTCTGGAACTCTCTTGCTTTTTTGATGATCCAGCAGATATTGGCAATTTGATCTCTGGTTCCTCTGCCTTTTCTAAAACCAGCTTGAACATCTGGAAGTTCTCGGTTCACGTATTACTGAAGCCTGGCTTGGAGAATCCTGAGCATTACTTTGCTAGCCTGTGAGGTGAGTGCAATTGTGCAGTAATTTGAGCATTCTTTGGTATTACCTTTCTTTGGGACCGGAATGAAAACTAACCTTTTCCAGTCCTATGGCCACTGCTGAGTTTTCCAAATGTGCTGGCATTTTGAGTGCGGCACTTTCAGAGCATGATCTTTTAGGATTTGAAATAGCTCAACTGAAATTCCATGACCTCCATTAGCTTTGTTCATAGTGATGCTTCCTAAGGCCCACTTGACTTCACATTTCAGGATGTCTGGCTCTAGGTGAGTGACCATACCATCATGATTATCTGGGTTGTGAAGATCTTTTTTGTATAGTTCTTCCATCTGTTCTTGCCACCTCTTCTTAGTATCTTCTGCTTCTGTTAGGTCCATATCATTTTTGTCCTTTATTGAGCCCATTTTTGCATGAAATGTTCCCTTGGTATCTCTAATTTTCTTGAAGAGATCTCTAGTCTTTCCCATTCTGTTGTTTTCCTCTATTTATTTGCATTGATCGCTGAGGAAGGCTTTCTTATCTCTCCTGGCTATTCTTTGGAACTTTGCATTCAAATGGGAATATCTTTTCTCCTTTGCTTTTCGCTTCTCTTCATTTCACAGCTATTTGTAAGGCCTCCTCAGACAACCATTTTGCCTTTTTGCATTTCTTTTCATGGGGATGGTCTTGATCCCTGTCTCCTGTACAATGTTACAAACTTCCGTCCATAGTTCATCAGGCTTTCCATCAGATCTAGTCCCTTAAATCTATTTCTCACTTCCACTGTATAGTCATAAGGGATTTGATTTAAGAGATACCTGAATGGTCTAGTGGTTATCCCTACTTTCTTCAGTTTAAGTCTGAATTTGGCAATAGGAGTTCATGGTCTGAGCCACAGTCAGCTCCTGGTCTTGTTTTTGCTGACTGTATAGAGCTTCTCCATCTTTGGCTGCAAAGAATATAATCAACATCATTTCAGTATTGACCATCTGGTGATGTCCATGTGTAGAATCTTCTCTTGTGTTGTTGGAAGAGGGTGTTTGCTATGACCAGTGTGTTCTCTGGCAAAACTCTATTAGCCTTTGCCCTGCTTCATTCTGCGCTCCAAGGCCAAATTTGCCTGTTACTCCAGGTGTTTCTTGACTTCCTACTTCTGCACTCCAGTCTCCTATAATGAAAAGGACATCTTTTTTGGGTGTTGGTTCTAAAAGGTCTTGTAGGTCTTCATAGAACCATTCACCTTCAGCTTCTTCAGCGTTACTGGTTGGGGCACAAGTTTGTTACTATGCTACTGAATGGTTTGCCTTGGAAACGAACAGAGATGATTCTGTCATTTTTGAGATCGCATCCAAGTACTGCATTTTGGACTCTTTTGTTGACCATGATGGCTACTCCATTTCTTCTAAGGGATTCTTGCCCACAGTAGCAGATATAATGGTCATCTGACTTATATTCACCCATTCCAGTCCATTTTAGTTCTCTGATTCCTAGAATGTCAACATTCACTCGTGCCTTCTGCTGTTTGACCACTTCCAATTTGCCGTGATTCATGGACCTAACATTCCAGATTCCTATGCAATATTGCTCTTTACAGCATTGGACCTTGCTTCTATCACCAGTACCATCCACAACTGGGTACTGCTTTTGCTTTGCCTCCATCCATTCATTCTTTCTGTGCAGGCGCTGCTCCTTACCTTGGACGAGGGGTATCTCCTCACGGCCGCCCCTGCTGACCTTGAACGTGGAGTAGCTCCTCTCGGCTCTCCTCGCAGAATTGTCAGGTGTCTGAAATGCTGATCTGAACTGTCAAATAGGTGTTGAGTGTTTTCACAACATCTGGGAAACTGCTTATGGTTTGAGGTGGGCTGGAAATTTATTATTTTTTTTCTATTCAAAATTCTAAAATTTTGAATTTTACAGTACAGAATATAGGGTACCACTTCCTAAAAAACTAACACAGAATAAAGATGCACCTGTATACTGAACTATGTGTGTAACAAAAATATAAAAACACAAAGAATGAAACAAAATTCAAACTAGTAAGTACTTACGGGGAAGGAAGCAATTTGAAGGGTGGGGCATGGAAACATCTACATTAGGTACAATATATAAGCTGCTGAAATATGTGTATTTGTTAAAAACAATAACACATCACATTTGCACTTATATAATTACTAGAAAAAAAAGACACACTAAATTGTTACAGTAAAATTACAAACTTATATGTTTTATAGCTCTGTAATTAAAAAATAATAAAATGGAAATAAAATATTTAGTGGAAGGAGGAGAGAGGAGGGAACAGCAATACAATCACTGCCATCGTTTGTTTTCCAACATGATATATTTCACAGTTAATGTGGTATTTTAGATTATGAGGTATTCTTAAGGGACACACAGACTGGGATGCATTAGATCCAGTTTATAGATAATATACATTGAACTAGCCAACATATAACATGATCAGTAAGCTCAAATTTAAAAAAAGTAATATCCTAAAAATACTGGATATATATATGTAGCATTTCCCTCAGGACAGTGTGCAATTTCTGTAACTTCTTTCTTTGTTTAATTTTATTACAACAATATGCCTTTGAACACCTATTATGTAACTGAAACCATCGTGTACTGGCAATACCAAAGTATCAATTAATATGGCTCCAGTTTTCAAGAAGCTTAACATACAGAAACACTGTCCAATACAACTTTCTACAATAATGGAAAAGTTCTATATCTGCACTGTTCAATATGTTGGCCATTAATAGCATGCAACTATTAAGCATTTGTAAGATGGCTGACATGACTAAGAATTTAAATTATTTTATTTTATTTACATGAATTTAAATACCACTTATGGGGCTAGTCCCTATGGTATTGGGCAGCATGGGGCTATAGCAAGACAAGGAAAAAACAAACATAACTTCAGTTTGCCATGGTATACACTAAACTAGAAATAGGTACAAAGGTTATGAAAGCAAGGGAAAGGCCATCACTTTGAATGGCTTCTGAAAGTACTGACAGAAGAAAAGGCATCACATGAAGAGGAACCCAAACAAGTAAAGGCATACATGTAAAAGTGCACTGCAGGGAGATTTAAAAGTAGTTTTACATTACTCATGCAAAAACTCCCTATAAACAGAGAAGACAACGGAAATAAAGGCATGTGGGATCACAATGTACAAAGATTATATGTAAGGTTAGGAGCTCATCTTTATTGTATTAGAAAGGGGAATAGGCACTGCTAAGTTAACCTAGTAATTAATACGATTAGATCTGTGCTCATAGTTGGAATAAATTAGTGTAAATTAGAGGAAGATAAGAAATTTTAGCCAAAAATTGAAGTTACATTTCCTTAGAAGCTTGACAATTCTTCTGAGAATAAACTGTAAACCATTTATATGATTAAACTGTCCTGTCTGAACTAATATAGCAGTCTGTCCATCTAAATAAATTTTAAATACTCTATTCAAACTTTAGTAAGAAATAAAACACAAAAAGTAGATAGCAGCAGAAAAACCAATACTTCAACCAATGCCCATTTGAAAGTCACTAAGTTTTAGCACCAAGTTGAGGAAATTCATCTTCCCAAATAAGTTCCTAAGTCTTTAATCAAGTCCTCAACGAAATAAGAATTGGCAAAGTATTACCCTTTTTATTAAATTCTGGAACATTAGCTTATTATTATCAGAATGCTTAAATATCACTATCAGACATCAATGGCACTCCAAAAATAAAAGGCATCAAAGAGAAATTAAAACAAGTAAGATAAATTAAAATAGGTATAAATGAATATAAAGAAATCCTACTTTATCCATGAAAAACAACAAATAAAATTCCACAAACATGGAATTTTAAAAAATCCAAATCATTTCATCTCAGCATACATATACAGATTCTAAGTGCTACCAATACAGTAGTAATTTATCTACTATTCCTTTTAATTTCCCATATGTAATTAGTATATCATCATAATTATCAAACCAGAAATTATACTTCTATACATGTACTTTTCAGAAGAGGCTTTTAAAAAAAAATAATTTTACAACAGAAATTTAAATAATTGTTTCCAAGAATATTCCAACATGCATTGACTGTCACTAAGTAAAAAGAAAAGGGAAAATATTTTCAGGCAGAAAAACCCTAACTAAAAATGAATTTTCTGAGAAGCTAAAAAGCCTGGATTATTTATAATAATGTGACTCAAACAGTGTGACTCTAAACAATTTTTTTTTAGCAGAATCAACAGAAACTAGGAAATCTCTTCATGTATAAAATATAATCTGATTTTTATTCTTAAGTGTAAAATTTGGAATTCTCCATTAATATGATTTCATCCAGTAAAGTAATCACACCGTGTGATGATAAAAACTTCTATACTTTGATTTTACAAACTGGATTACGAATACTGAAAAGCCACACAATCTAGAATTATGATATTCTTAAAAAAAAAAAAAAAATTTAGCATAATCTACCAAAATACAGAACCACCCAAGCAGAGTAACCAATGGAAACTTGTATGAGTGAAGGTAGCTGGAAGCAGCTGTGAGGCAGCAGCCACAGCTAGTGTGAGTGATGCACAAAGGCCAGGCTGACCACATCTGCAAGAGCAGTTCAGAGCAGAAAAGGGTGCAGGAGAACCGCTTCTGCATAGCACAGCTTCCTCTGGCTTATTAAATGCTAAAAATCTGGCAAGAAACTTCAGATACAAAATTGGGTCAAATTCTAGAAAGGTTAAATATGACTCTATTTTTCATTATGTATAGGACCTAAGTCTTGTTTTCAAAGGCTCTTTGTTATTTCACCATGAATTTTCTCCACTGTTCACTTTTCCAATCTAAGGGAAGAAAAGACTAACCAGACTAAAATTAATGATTAGAAGATAAATGGTTAGTTAACAAAGCTGCTACTATCACACCAGTTGCCTTCACAGCCTGCAGAGAATAACACCTGGTGCTAAGGGGCAGAGGGAGGTTGGATATGTATTTGTGAAAGAAGCCTAAAGTTTATTCCTACCTGAGTTATGAACTATTGCTTATTCTGAGTCACTACATAATTTGACAATAAATTATAGGCAAATTAATAAAACATTTTCTTTGAGAAAATTAAATTCGAATGTTATCGGTTTAAAAAAAATCACTATTTAATAGTATTATTGTTAAAATTCACCCTCTTTTAAAAGCTCAGAAAGAAAGAGGAATATTACACTTCAATTATCCTTTCAGCATCCTTACACATTTAGTAAAGGATGGATATTATTAACTATCTAAATAAATGAGAGAACAAGAATCCAGTATTGTGAGGAAAGCAAGCTAATGATAATAGATAAGCTAATTCAATACAATTTGAGTGTCTGAGTACCCTGATCTCTATTTCTTTTATACTCTAACCAGTAGTATCTACATCTCTATGATGCTACAGTACCCTGAATATAGTCCAAGAGTTCAGATTTAGTTTTACAGGAATAACATGTGTAAAGACAATCAACATTTTGTTTCACGGAACACTAACTCTGAATCCAGCCATGAAGTCATAAATTGTGTATTAGATAAACTAAGTTTTGACATATATATACACACCAGGAAAGTTATGCTCTGACACTAAAAGAACATATACATATTTATTATATAAATATATGTACATCATTTGTAATAATATACATTTATTATAAGCATGGTTTAGTCTGAAAAATGTTCTCAACTATTTCAACTGTCTAAACCAACATGCATATTTTTAAAATTATAACCACAATTTTTCAAACTCAGGTGTATCCAACCTGCTGATTCCAATTAAATACAACATATTAAGCAGTTCATGTGACTAATAGAAAAAAAGAGAAAAAAATTGATCTTACCTGGTAGTTTCTTTTCTCAGATAATGTATGTCCATCAGTCCTCACCATAGAGTCGTGTCCTTTCCTCACAGTACTGGAGGCAATCAAATAGAACTGTCACTCAAGGGTCGTGTCACAGGAAGGACCGCCCACCAGTTCTCCCTCTAGAGTGGAATTATCCAAAAGCCGTCATAATTACTAACATGTAAACATATGAACAGCAGCAAAAATATCCAATATGATACATAGAAAACAAAACCAAAAGTACTTTTAATATTCTAATTGATCTTCCTCTTAACCATCTAGGAAGGGCTGGACTGGCAGACATACTTTATTTGAGATAGAAGTTATTAAATATGAAAACCTTTTCCCTTGCAATTAAAACTGTCCGCCAGACCACACACATAGGAAGAAAGTTACAATGAATAAAAATGAAGTGGACAAATAAATGCAGCCCTGAATTGATATATTTTTTCTTTTAAATAAACATTCTCCTGTTAGTGTCAGAAATGTTCAGTTAATTCAGATCTAGTCATTTAATTTCAAATTCCTCTCCTCCAAATGCTTATTTATATAGCTGCTATTTATTCAGTTTATGAGGTTTATTCTTATGCCATAGGATGTGAATACATCATATAATCTTAGAACTGTAAACAGAGGCAAACCTAACTCAACAGTCCGTTAAAATTTACCCCAATGAAAAGTAGCAACAAATGTCATCTTTCTGGATGCCTTAGTCCTTCAGCCCTCCAATTTCACACATGATCTAACAATTTGCTTTTTTACATTAGGGGAAAAAATTAACAGAGCTTATTTCTTAACCTGGCTAGAGACAAACAAGTCCAAAAATGACTAAGCACTGTAAACCTCAGGTACATAAAAAAAAAAAAAAAAAAATCACCGAGGCAGAGGTACTAATTGCCAGAGATGCTAACTCAAAAATGTAAACTGAATATGAAAGACCAAAAATT
Source organism: Odocoileus virginianus (assembly GCF_023699985.2). NCBI lineage: Eukaryota > Metazoa > Chordata > Mammalia > Artiodactyla > Cervidae > Odocoileus > Odocoileus virginianus. The sequence goes on from NC_069697.1 coordinate 39,741,766, forward strand.
CAAAAGTGGTATCTACAAAGAATTTGCAAACAGCCATTTTCAAAACACAAGTTTTACTTTTACCTAACTTTTAGTAAAATGTTTACTGCTTGCAATGTGGGGCACCCAGGTTCGAGCCCTGGACTGGGAAGATCCCCTGGAGAAGGAAATGGCAACCCACTCCACTACTCTTGCCTGGAAAAGGCTACCATCCATGGGGTCACAAAGAGTAGGACATGACTGAGCGACTTCTTTCACTTTCACTTTCCCCTGGGAAAGGAGTGAGTACCATACGTACAGAAGTAACAACAGTTGCTAACCACTAAAAATTATATTCAAATTGAGAGCAATTAGTTAACATCAGACAAAATTCCACTTTGGAAGAGGATGATAAAAACATCTAATTTAAATTCATAAGAAATATGAACCAATTTTATTAAAACCAATAAACATGCATATACACAAACATATGGATTATCCCTAAAAAGCAATCTAGTAAGAAGTGCTGAATATTTTTCAAGGAAAACATTAAGATTAGTATTATTAGGTTTACATTTTAAAAAGAAGTTGTGTAGTAAAAACCTATACTCCAACTCCCATTTTATGTTTGGTAACAAGTTAGTGGGTACTTAATTTTGACCATCTTACATTGTAAATGTTTTGTTAAAATACTTCAAAGATGCCTGGCTCTATGGCAAAAATGTAACTGTGCATTACCAAATTTATATGTACTACTGGAATTAAACATCTCTTTTAAAAGTAACAAAGAAGAAAAGTTTTTTAAAGAATAAGTATATTTATTGCTTTAAATATAATCCTAGCAAGGAACTGGATTATTCATAAAGAAAAATGATCTTGTGAATTGAGGGGGTGGGGGGTCAAGAATAGTTTAAGTGACATACATTCAACTTCAATTTAAACGTTCATGACAGTCACAAAATGAGAAGAAAAGTATTTATTATGCATCCCACATCCCCAAAACAACATTAACTCCGTTTCAATGTATTTTATTATTAATATTAAAACAGCACTTGCCTCATTAACATGTTCATGACAACTCTGAATTCAGTGAACAGTAAGTGAAAAATTTCAGTTTTTTCTTAGGAAATAAGCATGTTTTCCTTCTTAAATAAGTTTAAAAATAAGTTGATGCACTATCTTCCATTTGTACTAGTTTAATAAAAGATATGTCAGAAATCTAAAGTCAGGCAAGGCTATCCCATTTTCAACAGCATAACTTTATACATATAAAAGAGATGATTAGGACTTTTTCTACTAAATAATATTATCATTAAAAATAAAAGTTAATATTTAATCTATACATTCACCAGACAAGAGAAAAATACTAACTTTGGAGTACTATGGATTAGTACAAAAGTAAAACTTGTTTCTTTTGTTTCCCTAGCGTGGGTAACGTTAAGTATTTCATGGCTTAGGGTTTCAAACAACAGCCACTATAGGCACACCTCCAAGAACTGCAGGTTCGGTTCCAGATCACAGCAACAAAGTAAATACCACAGTGAAGCAAGTCATGCAAATTTTTCGGTTCCCCAATGCACATAAGTATTTGTTTACACTATACTGCAGGCTATTAAGTGTACAACAGCATTATGTCTTAAAAGAAAAACAACCTACATCCCTTAACTTTAAAAAAAAATTTATTGCTAAAGAATATTAACCATCTCTGGAGCCTCCAGTGAGTCATCATCTTTTTGATATAGTAACATCAAAGATCACTGATCACAGATCACAGATACAAGAATGAGAAAGTCTGAAATAATCTGAGAATTCCAAAATGGGATAAAGACATAAAGTGAGCAAATGTTGGAAAAACACAAACACTTGTTTGATGCAGCATTACCACAAACCTTCTATTTGTAAAAACACAATAGAATTAAGCACAATAAAATGAAGTGCAGTTGTTAGGGGAACCACTGACTGAAACTACCCACCCTGGCCAGACATGCGAGTTATCCACTTAACAACAGGAGGCTTTGGTCAGGAACACAGTGCTAACAAGCTACCACCAACTGGGATAACTTGGGAGAGAGAAGACCCCAGTCCACATGTCCCATCAACCTCTCAGAACCCTCCCTGGCTGAGTGACACACGTGCCACCATGAAGGACCCCGAGTCAGAATGATTGGCCAGAGACAACCCTGAAATTAATCCCATTTCGATAAAAGCCAAGACTACAAGCCACGTGGCAGAGCAGTCCTTCTGGGTTCCCTAACTGTGCCGCTCTTACCTGGACACCCCTTCCCGGTAAAGTCTCTAGCTTTGTCAGCACATGTGTCTCCTCGGACAATTCACTTCTGAGTGTTAGACAAGAGCCCACTCTTGGGCCCTGGAAGGGGTCCCCCCTCCTGCAACACAATGAGACAATAGTGTGCCTGAATATGTCCTAACCAATATAGGAATCAATATTCTATACTGAACAATAACTAAGAATCATTATCTTCTTTTAGTAAACAAAGGAAAAAAGAAATGAAGGTACTCCATTTTCTTCTAGGTAAACAGATAACATCTGTCAAAATGATCTTATATTAAACTAACATTTGTCACCACTATCCTATATTAAATAAAAATGCTCAATAATAGACTGTGTTGATGCTCATATTAGGAATGGAAGGACAGTGAATAGATAAAAAAGTGTGAATAGATATGTGAGACAGAGAATATGTAAAAGAAAGTAAACATGAGAAAGAACATGCACCCTAAGTGCCTAAATTTACTAAAGTTCATGCACTTTTTTCCTCATAAATTTTAAAAAGTCATAAAAGACAAATATTTATAAAACTAAAATGAAGTTTTCTATAAGGCAGTGATGCCAAGACAGAAAAACAGATAGTATTTACCTTTCTACCTTAAATAACTAAAAAACTAGGAAAAAATATATCAAACACTGATTTTCAGAAACTGAACATCATCTCAGGCCAGAGATCATTAAGAGAAAAGACGAAATGAAGTAAGCTTTATTGCCTATAGAGTTATGAGGCTGAAACACAGGGACGGGGTTAGGGGCTGGAACCCAATCTGAGCCCCAAGAGTCTCTACGAGTTAAGGAAAAAAAAGAGTTGAATTAGGGGAGCCACCAAAACAGCTAGAATTTCCAGGGCAAATGGAGAGAAGGAAGCTGCAGACAAAGGGCTCCAAAAGTCTAGAGAGAGCTTCTCAATGTTTTCGCTAAATCTGTGCATGCATGTGAAAAAAGTTGTTGAGTCTGAAGAAAAAGTCTCTGAAAAGGAGTAGTCAGAATAATCCCCTCAAACGCATGTTCCCACCAACCAGTTAAAGGCACTCAGTCGTGTCCGACTTTTTGCAGCCCAATGGACTGAAGCCTGCCAGCCTCCTCTGTCCATGGAATTCTCCAGGCCAGAAGACTGGAGTGGGTAGTTTATCCCTTCTCCAGGGGATCTTCACACCCAGGGATCAAACCCAGGTCTCCCGCATGGCAGGCGGATTCTTTACCTTCTGAGATACCAGGGAAGCCCCTCCCATCAACCAGAGTAGACCTTTTAACAGGGGGTACCGAATAGAGTTCAAAAAATAATGAAACTTCAGTAATGAAACCAGAAGAGCTTTAAACCAAAGAATTTTCTTGACTAGCACTAACACAGCTTAAAACCAAGCCTCAAAAAGATCAAAACAATTCTAAATAACATTATACCCCAAAATAAAGCCCAAAATATTTAAAATAATATAACATCAGTATTAAACAATGTAAAATTAAATGTCTAGCATCCAGTCAAAAACACTAGCTATGCAAAGAAGCAGAAAATACAATCCACAAGATGAAATATAAAAATGGAAAAAAAAAACCCAACAGTGATACAGATGATAGAATTAGTGGACAAGGAGGTTAAAAGGTATTGTAGATGTATTCTATACATTCAAGCAAATAAAGAAAACTATGAACATAATAACAGAAATGCAAAGTATCAAACTGTATCATGCTCTTGGTGGTGGCGGTTAGATGACTCTACACATGTGAAAATACCACAGAATGATAAAAACATGAAAAGGTGAACGCATGAAGAAAATGGTGAAGTGAGTTAATCTGCATATCTAGTCAGTTATATTGACTTCTCGTTTTGATAATTAATGCACTCTAGTTATGTAAGAAGACATAACTGGAAGAAGACAGGTAATGGGCATCTGTACTATTTTTGCATCTTATGAATTTATAATTATTTGAAAGTCCAAAGATTCTTTAAAGGCTCAAACTGATCATTTTAGAGATAAAAATTTAGTATCTGTAACTAAACATGCACTGGAATTCTTCTGGAATAAAAAACATCTTAATGAACTTGAAAAGAAAGGCTTAATGAACTTGAAGATACAGCAATAGAAAAAAATGCAAAGTTAAACACAGTGAGAAAAGAGGCTGGGCGGCGGGGGGAAGGAACCATTGGACAATGAACTGTGAGTTAATATCAACTGCGGCAGTGAACTGCTGAGCAATATCAGAGTCTAAAATTAATGTAACAGTATCCCAGAAATAGTACAAGAGCAAGAAGGACATAAAAAAAAAACCAAAATGCTAAATTCTTCCTAATTTCATGAGAACTATAAACTTCAGTAACTTCCATAACTATAACTTCCAGTAACTTCAACAACCTCTAAGGAGAACCAAAAAACAAGATTATCATTTGAGAGTCAAACTACTGAAAAATAGTAATAAGGAAATCATAAAGCAGTCAGAAGGAGAAAAAAAAGAATATACATAGAGAAACAGAGACATAAATGACGGCCAACTTGTCATCAGAACCAAGAGGAGAAAAATTAACTTTTTCTTTGGATGGGGTGGGGTGAGGCTTGTGAGATCTCAGTTCCCAGATCAGGAGGGACTGAACCCAAGCCATGACAGTAAAAGCCCAGAATCCCAACCTCTAGGTCATCAGGGAATTCCTCTCAACATTTTTAAACTATAGAAAGAAAGAGGAAAATAAAACATTCAACTAAGAACTCTATCTAAAATATCTTTCAAAAATGAAAACAAATACAGTCACTATGGAAGCGTTTGGCAGTTTTTGTTTATTTTTTATAAAGTTAAACATACACTTAACATATATATAGCCCAGCAATTTGCCCCTGGGTATTTATCAAAGTGTACTGAAAATTAATGCTCATACCAACCTACGTATGAACATTTATACCAAGAAAGGGGTCCTTCAGTGTGTGTGCGCTTAGTCGCTCAGTCATGTTCAACTCTGCAACCCCATGGACTGTAGCCCACCAGGCTCCTCTGTCCATGGGGATTCTCCAGGCAAGGATACTGGAGTGGGTTGTCATGCCCTCCTCCAGGGGATCTCCCCAACCCAGGGATAGAACCCAGGTCTCCTGCATTGCAGGCAGATTCTTTACCATCTGAACCACAAGGGAAGGGATAAATAAAATGGTTTATCTATACAACAGAATTCTATTTAACAATTTTTAAAAAGCTATTAATTCATGCAACATGGATGAATATTAAAAGCACTTCCTAAGGGAAAGAATTCAGACCAAAAAGGGTATATAGTGTTTCCATCCATATGACACTCTGGAAAGGTAAAACTATAGAGACAGACAATAGATCAAAGGTTGCCAGGGAACTGGAGAAGGGTGGAGGAGTGACTGACTACACAGGAGACAGGAGGGAACTTGCATGTCCTGAAATCCATAGAACTTAACAACAGGAAGAGTAAAGCTGAATGTATGCAAATATAAAAAATCAACCAGGAGTCTAGAAATACAAAACTGGCAAAAGAGTAACTGTATTACAAATGTTTGGTATATCCACACTGAAGAGGGTATGGAAAATGGCACTGACCTTAATAACTTTGGTAGACAGTATTCTGACTGGTAACTGTAGCAGAAAAAAAAGAACCATATATGAACACTGTGTTCTGGTTGGTGAAGCGATTCCTTACAAGGCTACAGATTAGTAGTAATGCTGAAACAACTATACATGTCTACTGAAGACAAGCAATCCGTAAAACAGATGGTGGCGGGTGGGAGCCAGCTTTCCCACTTCAGTGAAGTTACAGGTAAGTAAGCAAGGAGGAGCAGCCAGAACAAACTGCACAGTACTGGGATAGAGTCAGAGGCGCCTCTACTGGCCCCAGTTTGTTCTCGACGATAAAACACTTTAAATGAGGTCATCGTTCAGATTGTTAGAGATGAATCACTTTATTAGTATGCTGTATGTTGCTTGAAAATAAGTTTGTAAAATGCTACATATATCAAGCTTGATAAAGTAGTATTTAAAGGATGCGTAAGCAATGTAAACAAATGGAAAAAAAAAAACCCTTAAAATAGATTTAGTCATGTTATCTGCTTAAATTTGACAAGAAGCCAGTAAAAGGGAAACTATAAACCAAATCTTACATAAGAAAAAAAAAGCAGGCTTACTCATCCTACGCATTTCCCTAATATGAGGCTAACAAAAATTAAGCACATAATATTCTCTAAATAAACGCAAACTGAATCCTGATTTTTATTTCAAAAAGAGATTTCTCAAAACAAGAAATCGGTTAATCATGAGTAAAATTTCTAGAAAATTTACTTTATTAGAGAGGAGAAATAATCATTAACTTTATTCTCCATATTCTATTAAGTTCTATATATCATTATCATACAAAAATATTATACCTTGAATAGAACAAGAATCAGACAATCTGAACTCTAGTTAGTACTAGCCTGACCAATCTCCTGCCTTCAGTTTCCTAGTCTGTAAAATAAAGTGATCAATTTACATGAATTTTTTTAATGTGTGAAGCTCCAATGTTCTGTGTCAAAGCAATCCATTTAGGAAAGTGGACAATTACAGTTGATTTTTTCCCATATTTTTTCCTCCCACTTTATTTCTCAGTAGTATGTTATAACACTGCCCAAACATTTTGAAGGTTGGGAATGATATCTAAGAGAGTTTAATTTGGTAGTTATTATTACACTCAACTAAGCTACAATGTGAATTTGGTCAGGTTAAAAGAGTTGAACTTGTTAGGCAGGTTTTATTTTCTGATATAGAGGATATTTATATTCCAGATAAGTTATTAATTAGAACACATTACCAGATGTAACCAGTTTCACTGAAGCTCAACAAAAGCTGAAGTAAATGCACACAGCTGTTATTTTTAAAATCTTAGGCTTCTCAAATTCCAGAACTGTTTCAAAGAAACGTTTTCTTGTTAGTAGGTAGGCTGTAGTTACAAAGATGTTATAAACTATTTTCTGACCTAATTTTTGGTTCGATCACATAGATAAATGTTTTCAAAATTCTGAATTGATGACTTATGTTATATACAAGAAATGTGGGCAGACAAAATAAAAATAAATAAAACTCAGGAATTTCTGTTTCATACCAAACTTAGTCTGGGAAAATGTCACATTAACTAAAAATAGTTCTTCTGAATGTTTCAATAATACAGGTTTCATGGGTCTATGATTAACATGCAAAGTGAAAAGTCACCATTAATAAATAATAACCATTCTTTTAAACTCCGCTTACTCCTGGTTGTGGTAATTTAATGCTTTATAACTTAATTTTGTGCGTCTCTATTTTCCCCACTGGTCCCAGTCCTGACACACCACTTCCGGCGTATCTGTGCAGTTCTGTCAGATAGATTTCAAGGAGCTTTCCAGGCACCTGACACATGTGCTGTGCACTGTTTAGTCACTCAGTGTCCGACTCTGTGCGACCCCCTGGCCTGTAGCCCGCCAGCCTCCTCTGTCCACGGGGATTCTCCAGGCAAGAATACTGGAGTGGGTTGCCATGCCCTCCTCCAGGGGATCTTCGCAAGAAAGGGATGGATAAGTTAAAAAACCAACAGTCTAAAGGCCCAGCATCTCAAGACAGAAAACATCTACTACCAAGTCTTAAAAGTTCCAAATAAAATGAAATACAATACAGTCCTACTGAAATGTAATGACAAAAGTTCAATATTTCTGAACCACAGGCTTTCCAATTAAACGCTCCTCATCTGTTTTAGTCTTAAATTAAATTGGGGCCTGCAATTAAAACAATCAGGGGGTCTTCCTCTGCCTGAAACTTACATATATGTTTAGATAAGTTGCTTAACCTCTGTGATTCAATTACTTCATATTAATGTAGTAATATCTACAAAGTCTAGGTTACAAGTAAGATCAAAAAGTTCAAAATAAATTTACAATACAAAAACCTCATTTCAGTAAATAGCTGTTTAATTAGATCAGACTACCAGATGCATTTAACAATCTGAATGTGTAATGGCCAAACTATTAGTACTTACTAATTTTCTGTGAAGAACTGAAGCTTGGAAAAGACACTGATGCTGGGAAAGATTGAAGGCAGGAGAAGAAGGGGACGACAGAGGATAAGGTGGTTGGTTGGATGGCATCACTGACTCAATAGACATGAGTTTGAGCAAACTCCGAGAAATAGTGAAGGACAGGGAAGCCAGGCCTGCTGCAGTCCATGGGGTCGCAGAGTTGTACACAACTCAGCAACGGAACAACAACAATTTTCTGCAAGTTTATAGCTAAAGAAAGTTATCAGAATTAATGAAATGTTTTTGTACCACTCATTGCAGTTTGTTACAAACCCACAAAGGTTTCCAAGGAGGAAGCAGCAACCACCAAAGCAGTCCCTCTAAAGTAAGACCAAGTGATATTAGTCCCGGGACCTCTCTGGTGGTCCAGGAGTTAAGATTCCAAAGTTCTAATGCAGGGGGCACAGGCTCAATCCCTGGTGGGGGAACTAAAATCCCACATGCCACATGGTACAGCCAAAAAACTAGGGAAAAAAAACCAAAACACAAACAAACAACTTGGTTTCACAATTTACTAGAAGGGACTTACTGGTTCTACTGATTCAACAAGGAAATTTGTGTAAGTTATCATCTGCAAGTCAAATTCTTTAGAATATATAATAGCTCCTTTCTTAATACTCTCCCTTGCAAAATGGCTGTACATTCAACAAATAATTTTATTTTATACCAGCAACTGAATATAGCACATGGGACCAGAAATCTGAAAACTGTAACTTTAATACTAACAATTTTTATAGGTAATACATATATATTTTTCTCATAATTTATATAAGCTGTTCATTCTGACAGGTTGGTATTAAAAACTAACTAGTTCATATCAACTATTTAGACTTAATTACCAAATTCGTAACAATTAAGCTCACCAAATTACCTCATTAAGATGCTGCTCTTAACATAAATCTAGAAAGCCAGTTACATGTTAAAGCATGTATTTGAAACCTCAAAACTAATTTTTTTCAGGTTTCCTAAGAATATTAAAACAAAGCTTAAGTAGAAAGCAGAGAAGAATAATCACAGCTCTCCATTTAAAGATAACATAGTCAGTGAACACTAACTTATAGTCTGCCAACTCCTCAAAGTTTATTTTTTGTAAAACACAAAGCGGGAGCTACTGGTACACTGCTTTTTGCATGAAATACAAGGGAATAGCCACAGATGCTCTTCAAGGCACTGGTACGTGACTGTCTAGGACACTAACACAGACAGGAAGAGACAACAGGCCTGTTTATACAGGACAGAAACAGGCTGAAGGATTTACACTATTTTTAATAACAGAATGCACATCAGAATCACCGAGGGTTTTGGGGGTTTTTTCTGTTATTGTTGTTTTTTATGAAATATTGATACACCCTTGCCCATATCTTTGGAACCTGGTCATCAGTTTTTTTTTAAGTGCTCCAGATGATTCTAATGTATAGCCAGGTTAAGACTTTATAGCAGAGTGAAATTCAAAAATGTTTTCACCACAGTGTAAGTACTAGACAAAAAGAAACATTATACATATTGAGAGTAATGTGTAAGAGCACTTTACATCTCCTATGCATGCCAATGCACCATTTCCTTGCCTCTTACTCTACCTCTGAGAAATAATGGTGGGCCTAAAAGATTAATTTTTAAACTGCTTTTTAAAAACACAAGATTTCTTTTGTTAAAATACATACAATGCAAGTGCAGAAGCAAATAATCAGAAGTATATGAAAAATTCCAGTAAAACTTCATTACAAGAAATTTCTAATAAAAAAGTTCTTCTAATATATTCAATCAGTTCAGTTCAGTTCAGCCACTCAGTCATGTCTGACTCTTTGCAACCCCATGAACCACAGCATGCCAGGCCTCCAGGAGTTTACTCAAACTCATGTCCATTGAGTCAGTGATGCCATCCAACCATCTCTTACTCTGTTGTCCCCTTCTCCTCCTGCCCTCAATCTTTCCCAGCATCAGGGTCTTTTCAAATGAGTCATCTCTTCGCATTAGGTGGCCCAAGTGTTGGAGTTTCAATACTTTAGGTTTAAAAATACATCCACTATCTTAACATTTCTTCCTAGAAATGCAATATTAAGTATCATTTGCAAGGCATGAGGTACTGTGCACTTCAACCCTCAAAACAGTTCTATAAGGTAGATATTACTGTCTACCTTTTTTACAGATGAGAAAAAACCTCTGACAATAAGAAAATTACACAAGGTCAAGAGGTAGTTAAGTAAGCTATAACTGCCATAATTTGAGCTCATGCTCACTTGACGTGAATCCAGTCTTTACATATCTATATATGTATATACACACACAAAGATACAAGTGGAAGTGAAAGCTGCTCAGCTGTGTCTAACTCTTTGCGATCCCACGGACTACACAGTGCATGGAACTCTCCACACCACAATACTGGAATTCTAGCCTTTCCCTTCTCCAGGGGAATTTCCCAACCCAGGTTTCCTGCATTTCAGAGGGATTCTTAACAGCTGAGCCACAAGGGAAGCCCCCAAAACATAAATGTACACGTATATATCTCATACCAATTACAGTTTCATGAAGAAAGGTGATGTTTCTTCATGAAATGTAATTGGTATGATGGATATCATATAAATATCACAGATATAACATATAACAATCATACCAAATATGGTTTCAAGAAAAATGAAATCATTTTGGGAAATTTCAGCTGTCAAAAGTTCTACTCAAGTCTCACTATGATTCTAGAAGAAGGAAATCAGCAACAGGGTGACAAGTGACAGACATTAATCAGTTGGAATTTCAAAGTTCTAGAATCAGGAAATAAAGTACCCACAATATTCTTTCAGACACAGCTTCAGACAACTAAAAAAAAAAAAACAGGCACTACGTCACAAGGCAAACTGCTAAATTGTTTTGTTAAGTTTTAAAGCTAGATTACTATTGTCAATCTACGCTTTTGTGTCAACCTGTTTACACAGAAATTAGTAAATTCAATGTACAATTCTCTAAGGAAGCATCAAAATTCCTTAAGAAGTCCATTTCCTATGCCTCTCTGAATTTCTGCAAACGCTTTCCAGCTTTTAAATTGTCTCTCTATGGCAGACACTCCTGGGTGACTCCTTAGCAGTCCCCCCTGTGACTGCCACGGTTGTTCAGTGGTTCAACCCTACCCACATGACTGGAGGGGAAATTCTGATTGGTCTAAGTTAATATGATGATACAATGCCCCCTCCCAGCCCCATTCAGTAAATGATTTATGTAAGGGCATTAGAACCAACTCAGGCCAGTGAAATAGGGTAGAATTTTTAGGAAAGTGGGGTTTTAGGAAAGGAGAGGGGGACAGCCCTCTTTGTTCCCCTAAAAGTTCTATCAAGCTATCACAGTTAGAACTACTTATCGTAACCATCCTTCAACCATAATGAGAGCTAGTTTGGGGAATTCTCTGGCATCCAGTGGTTAGGACTCCGCCCTCACTGCCAAGGGACTGGGCCCAATCCCTGATCAGGGAACTAGGACCCCACAAGCTGTGGGTGGTGTGGTCAGAACCAACCAACCCACCCTATACAGAGCTAGCTTAAAGAGAATCTCACATTTTAATAAAGGCAGAACTGAAAGATGGAAAGAATTTTGCTCAGGCATTAATCCCAACTTGCAAATGTCCATTATTCCAGACATGGGAGAAAATACACTTTATGCAGTTGAACCAAAATCTTCCTAAACCTTGAGGTTTATCCACACTTAATCCTTTAGTAATTTTTAAATCATTTTATGTAAAGTCTTTCCAATGCATCCACCCTATTTTTCCAGAGCATATACACAAGCAGCTTAAACAATAGTTCTTTCTACCTCATTATTTCATTATCTTATATATACCTAAGCTAAAAGTTGCATTAACCCTGGCATAAAAACAGCTGATTCTTAGCATATACCTAGCCCTGTAGGGTAAATGGTACATAAGTAAGCTAGAATGGTTCTTTAGCTCTAAGTGTTCAGAACACTCTAGACTATAGGAATTGAAAGCAGTGGTTTAAGAGCATGTCAGTTAAGTGGAATTTTGTTAAGGACACCTGTCACAAACACATTTCTGTACATGACTCATTATGTATTTAACAAAAAATATATTCTTTTTCTATGTGAAGTGGGGGATGGGGTGGGGAGGCAACTAAGAAATCCTTCAAAAAAAGAAGGGGAAAAAAAAAAAAAACCTTGGACAAATGTTTCCAGGAGAGAAAACTGAAGTAAACCCAGAGTCAAAGAAGTATGAGTGTGAATCTATTTTAGTCTCAACTCCAGCCAAGTAGCACTGCAGTAAGACAACAGAAACTATAAAGAACCTTTATAACCTTTAGTTGTTCTACTGCTAATGAATTAAAAATGACAAAACCCCACAATTCAAAAAGTTCAGGCAATACAGACAGAATGTATTATTTGCTTAATCTGCATAACAGCCAAATTCATTTTATCATATGTCATATCAAGGCTAACTATAGCAGTGTTCCATTGACAAAAAAAAAATTTGTTTTCTCTTTTAAAAAATATTAGCTGGACAAATTATTTCAAGTAGAAATTGATCAGAGATTCTGGAACAATTATTCAGTATTAAAACAGCCAAATACTCTTGATATTAATAATCATGTTATTTTCTACTTTCTAGCAAAAATATTTAACAAGCTTTACTATATCCCAAGACTTCCCTGGTAGCTCAGCTGGTAAAGAATCCACCTGCAAAGAAAGGAGATGTGGGTTCAATCCCTAGGTTGGGAAGATCTCCTGGAGAAGGGAATGGGTACCCACTCCGGTATTCTGGCCTAGAGAACTCCATGGACAGAGGAGCCTGGCACGCTACAGTTCATGGGGTCTCAAAGAGTCAGACATGACTAAGTGACTTTCACTCACTGTAACCCAGGTAGTAAATGGAGGTTTCAATTAGAAATTCCCATATGAAGGACTTCACTGTGGTCTAGTAGTTAAGAATCTGCCTGCCAAAACAGGTGACACAAGTCTGATTCTTACTTCGGGAAGATCCCATACACTGCAGGGCAATTAGGCCCACATGCTCTAGAGTCTGCACCTCTAAACAAATGACTCTTTAAAAACAAAAAAAGAAAGAAAAGAAGGACCCATAAGAAGCACAGAACTAGAGAATTTATTTCTGGAATAAAAACTCCAATTTGTACAGATCTTGGGGTCAGAAACTATGTTTCCAAATTATTCTCCATAGAATTATAAAGCAATGAACAACACAAAGTTACAAATGGCAATAATATCCACATCTTTAACAGTAATATTTATTCATTAAGAAAAGCACTTAATATTTATTAAACACAATTTATGTTCACCTAACACACTAAATTAAATGTCTTGGCAGACTAATAAGAGCAGGAGTTTTTAATCTGGATTCTAAAAATATTTAGTTTGTTGGAAATTCCCTGGCAGTCCAGTGGTTAGGGCTCACCGCTTTCACTGCTGTGGCCCAGGTTCAACTCCTGTAACTAAGAGCTTACAAGCTGTGCACTACAGCAAAAATAATAATAACTGATTACAAAAAATTTTAATGCAGAGTTTGCTGATCAAACACAGTGGGTATGAAACTGGATGGGAAAGAGCTACATCTTTATTCTACTAATCTCTAATTGATATTTAGCATATCTTTAATTAAAAGCATAAGTAACAGTCATCAAAAAGACCACAAACAACAAGTGTCGGCAAGGATGTGGAGAAAAGAGAATCCTTGTACTCTGTTGGTGGGAATGTAAATTTGACAGCCACTGTAAAAACCAGTATGGAATTTCCTCAAAAAAAACTAAAAAGAGAACTACCAATGATCTACCAATTCCATTCTTGGGTATTTATCGGAAGAAAATGAAAACACTAATTTGCATTGATACATGCACTCCCATGTTTACAGCAGCATTACTTACAAGAGCCAAAATAAGGAAGCAACAAAAGCATCCATGAACAGATGACTGGATAAAGATGAAGTGGTGTGTGTATATACAACAAAGTACTGCTAAGTCGCTTCAGTCGTGGCCGACTCCCACATACAGGAGCCCACTAGGCTCCCCCGTCCCTGGGATTCTCCAGGCAAGAACACTCGAGTGGGTTGCCATTTCCTTCTCCAGTGCATGAAAGTGAAAAGTGAAAGTGAAATCGCTCAGTTGTGCCCGACTCTTACCAACCCCATAGACTGCAGCCTATCAGGCTTCCCCGTTCATGGGATTTTCCAGGCAAGAGTACTCGAGTGGGATGCCATTGTCTATACTATTCAGCCATAAAAAAAAGGATGAAATTTTGCCACTGGCAATAACATGAATGATGAACCTGGAGGGTATTGTGCTAACTGAAGTAAGTCAGAGGAAGACAAATGCTGTATCTTATCACTTATTGTGAAACCTAAAAATAAAGGAATGAATACAGCAATACAGAAAAAGACACACAGAAGAAAGTAGTGGTTACCATGCAACTCTACGGCAAGAGAGAAGGGAGGAACAAGAAAGGGACAAGGAATTAGGAGGTACAAACTACTACATATAAAAAATTACAAGGATATACTGTATAGCACAGGAAATATTACCATTATTTTAAATTTAAATGAAGTGTAATCTATAAAAATTTATTATCACTGTGCTATATAACTGAAACTAAAATTATAAATCAATTACACCCCAATTTTTAAAAAGTGTCAAAAAAAAAAAAGGTAAGTAGCAAGCCACAGCGGGATGATCGCCAGCTGTGACTTTGTGACCTTGGAAAACGCAGGTATTTTCAAAGCACTGCAGCTGCTTCAAGTTTCAAGTTCTCCTTCACGTGCATCACTGGCCTCAAAACTACTCTACACCACTGGACACTGCTGATATGCACATCACTGAATCTACTTTTTAAAAGTAAATGTTTTTAAAATTTTGTTTTAAAGTTTTACTTAAAAATCATATTCTAACTGGTGTCCTCATCAGCATGTATATTTAATTTTGCACAATTAAAATATTATTTTAGGAAAGGGTCCACATGTGTCAACAGAGAACCAAAGGCATTCATGGCCCAAAATAGGATGAGAACACCTGGGAGAGAATTTCAGAGCAAGAATAAGACTTTGTAGAGGATAACAAAGCATAGCAATTCAAGAACAAGAAAAAGCCTCAGAGCATTTTTAGTTGAAACTCCTTGTTTTAGAGATAAAGAAATCGTGGTCTGGTGACAGCATCCCTGTTCAAGGTCACACACACAACTAATTACTGACAGAACCAGAGAAAACAGAATCTACTGTTTTCTGGCTCAGGATTCAAGGCTAAATTAACCTTGATGAGACTTGGCTATAACAAAGCAAGACAGGGCAAAGACGACTCTGCAAATACATGCCAAAAAGTTATTACAGAAAGAGAGAAATTATACAGAAAGATGAGCTAGTTTGCAAAAGAAAAGGATGGGTCGAAGTGTGAAAGCATATTGAAGATAAATTCTACTACAGGGCATGCCAACATAAATGTTGAAAAAGACAAGTAACAAAACAAAAAGGTGACACCCTCTTTGCACACAATGCATAGGCATAGTTCAAATAGCTGAATATTCCAAACTTTATTAAAATATATTGTCTCTCCCACTTTTCCTGAAACATATACTTCTTGGTCATTTTTCCCACTTTATACAGTGACACAGGCAAAGAGAAATTTTTACTTTCCTCCTTATCTATGATAATAAGTACAACAGCATAAGCACAACAGCAAAAATTAGTATCCATACCAAGGAAACAACAGAAAGAAGGCAGTTGCTACTACTCAACTCTAGCCAAATGCTACCAAGAAAAGAACTGTCACCTTAGAATTCTAGATAGAACAAAAGTGTCCCTCAAAAAATGAAGGTGAAATACATTTTCAGAGGAAAAAAAAAGACAAGATCATGAGACAACTTGTTCTAAAAACAGGAAGTTTCTTTGTGCAAAGGTAAATAATAGAGCTTAGAATTTCTTGAATGAAAAACAACAAAAATAGCAAACATGTGGTAATGTATAACTGACCAGGAGATGAGAAACTTTTCTGTAAAGGGCCAGCCTGATGATAACAGCAGGTCAGGAAGCAAGAGAACCTGACACAGAACAACACGCTGGTTCAAAATTAGGAAAGGAGGACGTCAAAGCTGCATACAGTCACCCTGCTTATTAACTTCTATGCCGAGCACATCATGCAGAACGCCAGGCTGGAGGACGCACAAGCTGGAATCAAGAATCCCAGGGACAGAGGAGCCTTGAGGGCTACAGTCCACAGGGACATAAAAAGTCGGACACAGCTGAAGTGACTGAGCAAGCACAGTCTAACAATCCCTATTCCTTTCTTCTCAAATTCTTTAAAATATGTGTGATAATTTAAAGCAAATTAAATCACTGTCTGAAGGGGTATGTGAACCATGCAGATAAGACAACTACAGCATAGATGAGTGTAACGAAAGGGAGCTACGTGGTGACAAGATTATAAACTGTAATAAGTGTAGTGGGTTGAGTTGTGTACCAATAAAGATGTATTCAGGTTCTAACCCCTGGTATCTCTGAATCTAATTATATTTGGAAATAAAGTCTTCACCGAGGCAGTCAAATTAAAAGAAGATAATTCTCAGTTTGTGGGGGCCCCAAATCCGATGACTAGTATCTTTTTAAGAAAAAAGAGAGACATAGGGATATACAGAAAAGAAAGATAATCAAATGAAAATGAAGGCAAAAATATGAGTGACATAGCTGTAAGTTAAGGAACATCAAGGATTTCTGACAACAACCAAAAGGTAGAAAAGGCAATAAAAGATTCTCTCCTAGAGCCTTGAGAAGAAGCATGGACCTGCTGCTACCTCGACTTCAGACTTCTAATCTCTAAAACTAAGACACAACATGAAAAGTCTTAAATCTATTGAAAAAATTGAATTCACACTTAAATTCCTCCAGGTTCAGATAGGTTCACCAGTAAACCTTCCAAAGATTTCTGAAGAAAGAATGCCACTCTGACACAATGTCTTCCAGAAAAATAGAACAAAACTGATAGGAAATAATACTTCCTATCATTTTTATGACACTACCATTACATGGATACCAAAACCGAAGACAATGTTAAGAAAAAAAAAAACTGTAAGACCGATATCCCTCAAAAAAAAGAGAGTAAAAATCCTCAACAAAATATTAGCAAATCAAATTCAAGAAAATAAAGATAAATGACAAGCCTTACTCTGGGATTATATTTGCTCACCTTTCTCTCAGTTTCTTCAATAAGATAAAAACATATGAAATAATAACAACATACTGTTGAGTTTGTAAAATATTTAACTGTGATATGTATAACAGCACAAAAAGGGAGAAGAGAGAGCTGTATAGGAATAAAATTTCTATATCTCACTAGAATTAAACTAGTGTGTCTGAAGTAAATTCTAGTAAGAATACAGTAAGCCTAAGTGCAACTCCTAAGAAAGTAATACAAAAGGATATGGTGAAAATAACATTAGAGGATCTAAAATGGTATATTAGAAAAACATCATTTGATGTAAAATTAGAAAGCAGCAGAGGAGGAATAAAACATCAGGCAAGACACAAAAACATACAGAAAACACAGCAAAACGGCAGGTTTTATATCTTACATCAGTCACAATATTAAATGTAAACAAAGAATCCAGTCAAAAGGCAGTGTCAGACTGCAAAAATATAAATAACACAATCTAAATGTCCATCAACAGAAGAATGGATAAAGATGTGGTGTATATACTTACATATATATGGGGTTTATGTGTGTGTGTATATATACACATACATATATATATACACATACACACACACATACAACGTTCAAGATGTACAAGCTGGATTTAGAAAAGGCAGAAGAACCAGAGATCAAACTGCCAACATTCACTGGATCAGAGAGAAAGCAAGGAATTCCAGAAAAACATCTACTTCTGCTTTATTGATTACGCTAAAGCTTTAGACTATGTGGATCACAACAAACTGTGGAAAATTCTTAAAGAGATGGGAATACCAGACCACCTTTTCTGCCTTCTGAGAAACCTGTATGCAGGTCAAGAAGCAACAGTTGGAACAGATGAACATGAAACAATTGGACTGGTTCAAAATTGGGAAAGGAGTACATCAAGGCTGTACACTGTCACCCTCTTATTTAACTTATATGCAGAGTATATCATGTGAAATGCCGGGCCAAATGAAGCACAAGCTGGAATCAAGATTGCTGGGAGAAACAGCAACAGCCTCAGATATGCAGACGACACCACTCTAATGGCAAAAAGGGAAGAGTAACTAACTATTGAGCCTCCTGATGAAGGTGAAGGAGGAGAGTGAAAATGCTGGCTTAAAACTCAACACTCAAAAACTAAGATCATGGCATCCCACTCCATCACTTCATGGCAAATAGATGGGTAAAAAGTGGAAACGGTGGCAGATTTTATTTTCTTGGGCTCCAAAACTACTGTGGATGGTGACTGCGGCCACAAAATAAAAAGATGCTCCTTTTCTTGCTCCTTGCAAGAAAAGCCATGACAAACACAGATAGCATATTAAAAGGCAGAGATGTTACTTTGCCAACAAAGGCCCATCTAGTCAAAGCTAGACTACTGGTTTTTCCAGTAGTCATGTACGGATGTGAGAGATGGACCATAAAAGAAGGCTAAGCACCCAAGAATTGATGCCTTTGAATTGTGGTACTGGAGAACTGTTGAGAGTCCCTTGAACTGCAAGATCAAACTAGTCAATCCTATAGGAAATCAACCCTGAATAGTTATTGGAAGGACTAACACTGAAGCTGAAGCTCCAACACCTTCACCACCTGATGGGAAGAGTCAACTCACTGGAAACGACCAAAAGACCGTGATGCTGCGAAAGACTGAGGGCAAGAGAAGGGAGTGATAAAGGATGAGATGGTTGGATGGCATCACCAACTCAATGAAAATGTAGTTGTCGTTCAGTCACTCAGTCGTATCCGACTCTTTGTGACCCCAGAGACTGCAACACACCAGGCTTCCATGTCCTTCACTATCTCCCGGAGTTTGCTCAAATTCATGTCCACTGAGTGTTCAAATTTATGTCCACACACACACCCACACCCCTAAGTCACTTCACTGTACACCTGAAATTAATACAACATTGTAAATCAATTTGATTTCAATTAACACTTTATTGCTAAAAAATGCTAACCATCAGAAGCTTCAGTAAATCATAATCTTTGGCAATAGTATCACCAAAAATCACAGATAACAGATCACATAACAAATACGATAACAATAAAAAAGTTTAAAATATTGTAAGAATTATTGAATTCTGACACAGAGACACAAAGTGAACAAATGTTGGAAAAATTGGCACCAACAGATTTACTTAACACAGAGTTGCAACAAACTCTCAATTTATAACATACAAAATATCTTCAAAGCACAATAAAAAAGGTATGTCTATTGCTTGTCTCCCCTCAAGATCAAGTGGCTGACGGGGAGCTGTTGGTTTGCTGTTGCTCCTGCCGAGCATCACTAGTTTCCTGCTAAATATTGCTAGCCTGGGAAAAGATCAAAGTTCAAAACTGTAAATACAGTTTCTACTTGATTGCTTTTGTACCACTGCAAAGTTGAAAACTCAAAACAATCATAAGTTGGAGACTTTCTGTAATAGATTTTGTAACAGTTTAGTAAATGAGTTCAGCAAGTTTGCAGAGTACAAAATATATATGCAAAAATCAACTGCATTTCTAATCTGAAAATAAGAAAACAATTCCATTTATGAAGCATCAAAGAGAATGAATTACTTGGTAATGAGTTTAACAAAAGAATCACAAGACTTATCTTCTGAAAACTGCAAAATATTGTCAAAAAAACCTAAAGATCAACTATGTAAATGGAAACTACAGTAACAGAACAAGTAAGATGGCAATACTCCCCAAACTGATCTACTAACTCAAAACAGCCTGGCTTCTTTGAAGAAAATGACAAACTACTTCAAAAATTCACATGGAAATTCAATGGACTCAGACTAATAAAAACTATCTTGAAAAAAGAACAAAGTTGAAGGATTCATTCTTCCAGACTTGAAAAGTTCACAATGCAATAGACATATTGGCATAGTGATAGATATGGCAACAAAGAAGAATTTAGTCTAGAAAAACCCTCACATTTTACAGTCATTTTGTTTTAGATGGGATGCCAAGATAATTCAGTGGGGAAAAGTATAGTCTTTTCAACATATAGTGCTGGGACAACTTAATACCCACGTGTAGAAGAATCAAGCTGGACCCATTTTCTTGTATCACATAAAAATGTACTCGCATGGCCCATAAACATAAATATATGAGCTGAAACGCTGAGGAAACATAGGAATAAATCTTCAAGACCTCAAGTTCTCAACATGAAAGAATGAACAACAAGGTAGTGTGTTGTATTTCATCAAAATTTAAACCTTTTCTGATGAAAATTATACCAGTTAACAAGTAAAAATAAAACCCAGAGAATGGGAGAAATATTAGAAAAATTGCATACCTAGTGAGGAATTTGTACCTAAAATAAAGAACTGCTACAACTGGTTAATAACAAGACAAACTGGTTTAAAACTAATTTAAAAATAGACAAAGAGTCTGGATCTGAATAGACATTTTTTCCAAAGAACATACACCTATCTGTGGCCAAATATGTACACACACACACAAAATTTGATGTCATTAACCACCAGGATAATTTTTAAGTGAAGTATCTAGATCATACACAGGAGGATGAGAACAACAAAAACACAAACAACAAACATTTGCCAGAATTTGTAGAAACTGAAACTCTCACATATTGCTGGTGGAAATATATAATGGTACAGCAGCTTTGGATAACAGCCTGACAATTCAAGAAGTTAAACACAGTCATCATCTGACCAAACAATTCTACTATGTATGTAGCCAAGAGAAATATATATACGTACATAAAAACTTGCACAAGTTCATAACAGTGAAAAAGCAGAAACAATCAAAATGTCCATCAACTGATAACGCATAAATAAACCAGGATATACCCATTCTGTGACATATTCTACAGAAATAAAAGGATTACGATGCTAATACTTCATCATGTATGATCTTTGAAAACACTATACCAAGTTAAAGAAGCCAGTCACAAACAATCATGTATTCCATTTACGTGCAACATATAGGACAGGAAAATGTAGAGAGACAGGAAGTAGATCTGTGGCTGCCTAAGTTGGTGGAGGTGGGGGTTGGAAAGAAACGGGGAGGGCCAGCTAAAGGGTATGAGTTCTTCTGAGGTGAGAAAAATGTTCTAAAATTAATTGCGGCGGTGGTTACAAAGATATAAGAAAATATTAAAAACCACTGAACTGCACAATCTTAAATGGGTGAGTTAAAATATAAGTGAATTGTAAATCTATGAAACTGTTTACATTTTAAGACTGAAAATCAGGCAAGGATGTTCCAGCCAGTGCAATAATGCGAAAAAGAAAAGAAAAGAACAAACAAGACAGATGGGAAAAATAGAAAAAACAAATCTTCCTGTCCATAGATGACATAGACTGCCTGAGCAAAATATGCTAAACCATCTATAAAAAAGCTCCTAGAATTACTATTAAAGTTTTGCAAGGTCAAAAGCATGATCAAAGTATGAACAAAATCCTATTTCTATATGGAAGTGACAGTGTTAGTTGCCAAGTTGTATCCAACTCTTTGGGACTGTAGCCCACCAGGTTCCTTTGTCCATGGGATTCTCCAGGCAAGAATACTGGAACAGGTAGCCATTTCCTTCTGTAGGGGGTCTTCCCAGTAGATAGTATATTATAGCTCCAAATAGTTTCCCCCAAATTAGACATTCAGGTATAAATATAAAATACACAGTTATAAATTTAACAAAAAGTGAAAATTCTATATGCTGAAAGCAACAAAACTTCTATGAGATAAATCAAAGATACTATGTCTAAGGATGGGAAGGCAGTATAATTAAGATGTCAACTCTCTCCTAATTGATCAACAGATCAATTAAATACAATGCCAATCAAAATCCCCAAAGGATTTTTTTAATAAAGAGAAATAGATTTCCATCAGTCATTAGGAAAATCCAAATAAGAACCACAATGAGCTCAAACACACAAGAATGGCTATATTCACACAAATAGACAAGGACTGGCGAAGAAATGGAAAACCTGGATCCCTTACACATTGCTGGCAAAATGTAACACTGCTCCAGGTGCTAGAAATACAGTCAAGATACTAAGTAGAAATGAGGCAGGGAGATACCTGCTCTCATAGAATTTTCTTCTAGCTGACAAATAATGAACAGAAATTACTTTTTAAATATTTATTAAATTATTTGGCTGCACCTGGTCTTATGGTTGAGGCACTGCAGGATCTTCAATCTTTGTTGCAGCATTCAGGTTTTTCATTTGCAACATGTGAACTCTTTTTTTTTTTTTGACATGTGAACTCTTAGTTGCAGCATATGGGATCTAGTTAACCAGATCAGGGAAAGAACCTGGGCCCCTGGCATTGGGAGGGCAGAGTCTTAGCCACTGGACCATCAGGGAAGTCCCCAGAAATGATTTTTTGATACTGACAAATGTTAAGCCAAATAGAGAGTATTATAATATTGCAAAAGGTAAACTGGATAAAAGTAATCGGGAATTACTTTTTGAGATTACAACTGATAGGTCATTCAAAGGATGAGGGCGTATGTGTATAAAAAAACTCACCAATTCAATAAGGACTCAAAAATATTTTCTATTTCTCATCTGATTAAATAAAATAGCTTTTCTCTCTTTAATAAATACATGTAACTAACCAAGGTATTTTAATCTATAGAAATGATCACTACTATCATAAACTGGTATGCTGTTTATGAGAACCCAAGAAGACTGATTTTAATTAGGCTTGATTTTTTAAACAATGAAGTAAAATAACACACTCCTATCTTCACTGATCCCATGGGGTAATAAAGCACTCTGAATTAAGAACCGCAAGCCTAAATGAAAATGTTTCCAGTCTACCTTAATGCATAAACACTAATACTAGTTTTTAAGGATCTTAACTCATTTTTTTCCTGTCTTCAAAGGCACAATTTAGAATCTGTCCCACTTTCATCATCATGTGTATGCCCACTTAATTTCCACTCTGTACCTGTTCTATTAACTCCTTTCTTCTACATGTTTTCAGAATGAACATTCTGCTTTGTTTTCATAGAACATCTTTTCTCCTATTGATTGTACAGTTAAAAAGTTATCAATATTTGGTTTAAACAATTATCAACAAGACAATAAATCAATTAGACTTACTCCGTAAAAATTGTTTTTAAAAAATGTGACATATTGGCAAACTAAAATTTTGTAGTGAAAAAGAAAAAAAAAAGAAACCAAAAGATATCCTTCAAAATTTGGCATCCCCAAAGTTTCTATATACTATATACAATCAGCAAAATTTACTATTATTCCTCTACCATTTTACTTTTTTCTTTCCAAAGATCAAGCCTAATTTGATACAAGCATAATCATTGTTTATGGTCAAAATATAAGTTTTATTAGCCTTTTAATTATTTAGGTAAATCTAAAATTATCTTTGGCCACAAATACACACTACTGATTTAATTTGCTAAAAGCCACATTAACTCCTCAGTTTCAAGGCCAAATAAAAATATTATTGCATTCAACAAACATACAGGGGAATTAAAAATTAATAATCCACAACATGAATTATGTCTTAGAAAAGTATCTGGTACCTAATAGGCATTAATTAAAATTTGCTGAATGAATAAACTGTGTGTGAAAAGCACTTACTACAGAACATGACTAAAAAAATACTAGTTTCCTGACTGCTTACTCCCCAAGAACATATTACTCTTTGAAAAAATTATCCACAATAAGGAAGAGTTGATCTTACTGGTTTTTCCCCCTTCCTTGTATTTTACTAAGCTTTCCAAGCTGTCAAAAAAAGTTTTACGAATTGTCAGTTTTATTACAACTTTAATTAGGAGAAATCTACAATTTGCAACCTAAAGTAAACTAATCAAGACTTTAATCACTTTCACTATATGAAACTTCTTGCAAGGATAAACATGTGCTTCTTGAAGCCACTAATGAAGACTAATAAAAAATACAAAACTGCAACTCTATGGGTAGGCACAATTGTTAGTAGATAAAAAGCAGATGTTAGACATCACCACCCAAGAATCATCACTTGAATCACACTACCATTTTTACAAGAGTCTACATACAGTGTTTACATATAACACCCTAAATACTACAGCAATATTCAAGTATAATTACACCCACTTTAGAAAAAAAGGAAACTGAACTTCAGAAAGGTTATGTAACTTGCCTATACTTACAGGATGGGTGAACAAGGACAAGGTTCCATGTCAAAGTCATTTAGTTCTAAACCCTGTACATTTTTCACTATTAAATCACACCTTCACATAATCGATACATAAATTTAAGTTTAGCAATACACACAATCTGGAAGAGATTTTAGCATCTTCATGATAGAAGTTGGAGAAGGAAATGGCAACCCACTCCAGTATTCTTGCCTGGAGAATCCCAGGGACGGAGGAGCCTGGTGCGCTGCTGTCTATGGGGTCGCAGAGTCGGACACAACTGAAGTGACTTAGCAGCAGCAGCAGTATGACAGAAGAAATGTAGCAAAATTGTGGAGGAAGGGATACTCACTATACTAAATACCCATTCATTCAATCAATGAATTCAATCAACTTTTTTAGGCCCTGTTAGCACAACAGAAAATTATCCAAAAGAAATGAGTGATTGATACATGAAGCAACACTGAAAAAAATCAAAATGTTATGCTGAGCAAAAGATGTCAGACACAAAAAGAATGCATATTATACAATTCCATTTGCTCAAATCTCTAAAAACAATTCTAATCTACAGGGACAAAAAGCAGATTAGTGGTTTGTCTGTGGCTACAAATGAGGACTGCCTGGAATAATGAACGCTGGGTATGATGAGCAATAGGAGATACACGTATACACATTTTACATCTTCCTAAAATGTTTAGGCAGCGAATTAACATGCTTTAAAAAATTCTTAGTACAATAAACATTTGACAGAAATTAGTTGTAGTAGAACTAGCATCATTAGCTGCCTGGTCGTCAACTGTTCTGTCCTCTTACTACAAGATTTATTTTCAGCCAACTAAAGTTTCCTAAGTTATAGTTTTTCTACAAGGAATATAAATCACACATGAGCCTTCAAATGTTACATATACATTTTTATACTCCACTAACTGCACTACATCTTGCTTCCCAACTTAAGAGCTAGTTCTACAGATAAAAGGGCTGGCTTCCCTGGTGGCTCAGGCTTTAAAGAATCTACCTGCAATGCAGGGGACTGGGGTTTCATTCCTGGGTCGGGAAGATCTCCTGGAGAACCCCAAAGACAAATGAGCCTGATGGGCTACAGTCCGTGGGGTCTCAAAGAGCTGGACACAACTGAGCAACTAATACTTTCACTTATTCACTTTCTATAGATCTAACAAATGCTTCTTAAGTAAACATGGCAGCTACTCTTAGCATAATTCCAAGCCAGAGAAATATGAACTTCTGGCATTCCAAAAAGACATGGTGCTGTGATTTTAAACTATGTACTCCAACAGTGAGCCATGAAATAAATTCAGTGAGTCAAAACTAGCATGTTTAAAGACATGATATGATAAGACATCTGAATGCACCTTGCAGTAAGGAAAATGTTTTCTGAGATTTGTTGTTCTTTTTTTCTTTCAGTCACATACAGATGCATAAACACTCAACACTCAATCCACACTACGGATACTGGTTTGAGGCGGCAAAAAAGTGAATGTCTCTACAAATATGGTAGAACAAGAATAACAGTATAATGAAAAAGTAGTAAGCTTTGAAATAAAAAAACAAAAAAAAAAAACCCCAAAGTTTTTAATCTTAGTTCTGCTACTCATTAGCTGTATGAACTTGGAGAAGTGAATTATAGGTTGTCTTAGAGAACCTTTATTTAACCAACTATAAAATGAGAAGTATTCACTAATTTTGTATATATAATAATTGTGAAGAGTACAGATAAGATCATTGTACGGAAAGTAAAAGCCAAAGAACTTTTGATGGCTTTACAAAATCTTCCCTGACTTACCTTTAAATAAGTCATCCATCGAACTTTTCTCCATCTGTCTACCTTTCTCCTTTCCCACCACACCCCAGTCACATACACCTCTTGCAATTTTTTAATCGTAAGACATCAAATCATAAAACATCCTCTCCCAGGGCATCTGCTCCTGTTTTTGTCCCTTCCTGGAACCCCTTTCTCTTGAACATGCACAAGATTGCTCCCCCACTCACATCACCTTCTAAGGGAGGACTTCCATGACCAGGCAATTTAAATATGCATCCCATACATATAGTCCAAAGCTCCAATACTTTGGCCACCTGATGAGAAGAGCTGACCCATCAGAAAAGACTCTGATGCTGGGAAAGATTGAGGGCAGGAGGAGAAGGGAGCAACAGAAGAGGAGATAGTTGGATGGCATCACCGACTCAATGGACATGATTCTGAGCAAACTCTGGGAGATGGTGAAGGACAGGGAAGCCTGCTGCAGTCCATGGGGTCACAAAGAGTCAGACATGACTGAGCGACTGAACAACATACGTTATAGGCTTTGATCTGATATATATGGATGAATTTGAAAATAACAGGTGGTTTGCTAGTGGAGGGTATGCAAAGTACCATTATATGTTTGCTAACTTTATTTCTGAGAAATATCAACAACTTTTATTTGCCAGAAGAAATATCAACAACCTCAGATATGTAGATGATACCACTTTAATGACAGAAAATGAAGGGCAACTAAAGAGCCTCTTGATGAAAGTGAAAGAGGAAAGTGAAAAGGCTGGCTTAAAACTCAACATTCAAAAAATTAAGATCATGGCATCTGATCCCATCACTTCACAGTAAATAGTTGAGGAAAAAGTGGAAATAGTGGCAGATTTCATTTTCTTAGGTTCCAAAATCACTGTGGATGGTGACTGCAGCCACACAATTAAGACACTTGCTCCTTGGAAGGAAAGCTATGACAAACCTAGACAACATATTGAAAAGCAAAGGCATCACTTTGCCAACAAGTCTGTCTAGTCAAAGATATGGTTTTTCCAGTAGTCATGTATAGATGTGAGAGCTGGACCATAAAGAAGGCTGAGAGGCCAAGAATTGATGTTTTTGAACTCTGGTGCTGGAGAAGACTCTTGAGAGTCCCTTGGACAGCAAAGAGATCAAACCAGTCAATCCTAAAGGAACAAAACCCCGAGTATACATTGGAAGGACTGATGAAGCTCAAATATTTTGGCCATCTGATGAGAACAGCTGACTCACTGGAAAAGACCCTGATGCTGAGAAAGACTGAAGGCAGGAGGAGAAAAGGGTGACAGAGGATGAGATGGTTGGATGGGATCATCAACTCAACGGACATGAATCTGAGCAAACTCCAGGAGATAGTAATGGACAGGGAAGCCTGGCATGCTACAGTCTATGGGGCTGCAAAGAGTCAGACAAAACATAGTGATCAAACACACAACTTTGTTTCATATTTGTGTAATAATTATTTACTGAAACTATCTCTTAATCACATTTTGAATAAATATTAGACAGTGGAAAATATTTATTACATAAAATTTTTAAAAAGAAATTACAAATCAGTAAGAAGAGCCAAATTTCCCTTTAACAAAAATGGGAAGAGTTATTGTCTCTGGATGGTTTTTCACTTTTTATATACTTCTCCAGATTTTCTAAAATTTTCACACTCGTGTTCCTTTAATAATAGGGAGTAAATGCAAAAACAAATTGGAGCGCTTTCTAACACACACACACAAACACGGTGAGTGGAAACAACAAACAGTATTCCCCTTCAATACACAATCATCTTCCAGCTTCATTACTCTGTGATTCACTTTCCTTATATGGTATTTATTTTAATGCTTCCAAACGCTAAGTACCCAACAGATCTTTAAAATTATTCATACACATTACATAACACAGAGACTATACAACAGTTTCAAACTACTGCACTGACTTCTTAATGCTCTTAATTATAAATTACAAATGAATTTCATTTATAGGAAAAAAAAGCATGATGTTCACAAAAATATATTTGGCTAACAATGATAAGGAGAAAACACACAGGTTACCAAACCTAGGGGAAAAATATTCTAATTCAAAATCTTTCATCCTTAATGAAGAGGGAATGATGAGAAAGGTATACTTCCTGTCATATATATGTACACACAGAAAGTATTAGGAATTCAGCATGCAAAAAATATCCAAATATTAACTGGCCTACTCTGAAACACAGCAGAATCATTTTTTCCCCCCACTTCCCAGTCCAACAGCCTAATATTTAATTAAATAAAAATAAAGGACAAACCACATGAATACCAACGTACCACAAGATACAAGAAGTGAATGAATGAGTGACTGAACCACACAACTTAAGAAACTAGTTTCATTACAACCACTATTAATCAGGACTTCATACTTTCACATGCTTTATAGTTAGCCAAACATTTTTGCTTTTAACATCTCAGTTCTCATCAGCAACATGAGGAGATAAGTGACTAAAAAGTTGGTTATCCAATACTAATCTGAGCAGGCACATAGCTAACAAATTCAAGGAACACAGCTAGAATCCGTCTTCAGAATCCAAGTGTTGTAGTCTGTTGAAAATAACATATTATCCCTCCATTAAAGATGAGCACATACTCAAACCTTTCTCAACTTCTAAAAAGTAAATGACAGGTGCTATGCTAAGTATTTCTTCTGAACTTCCTCCAGATTTCTGACATAGGAACCAACATTGCTAAGAACCTATTGTCTGGTGTTTTGCACTGTATTTAACCTGCTGCTGCTGTTGCTGCTAAGTCGCTTTGCTAGTGTCTGACTCTGTGCAGCCCATCAAGCTCCTCTGTCCCTGGGATTCTCCAGGCAAGAATACTGGAGTGGGTTACCATTTCCTTCTCCAATGCATGCATGCATGCTAAGTCACTTCGGTCATGTCCGACTGTGCGACCCTATGGACAGAAGCCCACAGGTTCCTCTGTCCCTGGGATTCTCTAGGCAAGAATACTAGAGTGGTGTGCCATTTCCTTCTCCATTTAACCTTCTAAATAAGTCTAAAAGAAGATATTTTATTCATTTTAAGGAGATGAAAACTGAAGCACAGAGAAGAAACTTGTTATAGATAACCTGACATAATTCAAGTCCTAAGTGACAGACACAGTATGAGTCCCAAGTCAGTGCTCTCCCTGTTAGACTTATCCCATTTAGCAAAAGAAATTACTAAATACCTATTACGTGCCAGGCACCGTGCCAAATGCTTCAGACAGAGAAATGCTAAGATGGATCTATGTTACTAACACAATGTCATCTAAACAAAATTCTTGGTAGGAAAAACATGTAAGAAGAAAACCGCACTCTTCTAGTTTACATTTATGAATTCAACACAAAAAGAGCATAGTGCACTCTATGAAATAAATTGTGGCTAATTCTCATTTGCTTCAGAAGCTTATCTTTAACTTGCAACCTCACTCCAAAAAACAAACAAAAAACCCCACAAGAGCCTTTATTCGTTATATCAACCTTATGAGGTAAATACAGTTTACTTATCCCCATTTTCCCAATGAGAAACCTGAAGTTTAGAGAGGATAAGTCATCCAGCTAATTAAAAACCTAACTGGTGATTCCAACTCAGGCTGGTGAGTACCAGAGACTGTAACAATCATGTAAAATTCCAGCACAATATAACTCTCTTTAATAGGAAATCGTTAAAATCAGTTCCATTTTATTCAGTCAAAAACTCAACAATTAGGCAACTTGGGCAGCTCCAGGTCATCATGTAGAATAACATACTTCTGCTATGGAAACAAAAATAAAAAGGTACATAATGCATCCTATCAAAGTAGTAATTTGCTCAAATTGCATTCTCAGGGAATCTTTTTATTTAGAAACAGTTCATTTGGGCTCTTTTTTAAAATGTCAGAATTAATAATGTTAGCAACCTAAAACAAATTCATGACTTATGTACAGTATTTTGAAAACACACACATTAGCATTGCAAAATAGGTACTGCAAGAAATACAATATAGGTATAAGTTTCTAAGAATGATCATTTCACTAATTTAGACTTTTTTGGTATTCTAATTTACTAAAGCAATGTTAAATTTCATGCCTGCAAACAGAATCAAATAACAACATTCAAACTCTGCCTGCCCTAAAACTTACATAACAAACCCCATTCCATTCATTAACATAAAACTTTACATTATGGACTTTGGTTTATATATATAAAACAAGTTCTCTGGAAAATAACAAATACAGAATTTCAAAGTTGTTAATAATTTTAAAATCCTGCCAATATCAATACAGAATACGTTGTATGTAACAAAGAAAAAAAATCCTTCAAAAATGTCAGAAATACACTGAAACATCAAGTTTGTAATTTAAATATAAATCAACTGTGGAATCTAAAATTTCTCCCTGAAGTACAAATCTGATTTTCACTCACATTGTTTAAAAAAACTGGTTAATTATTCCTCATCATGTAAAAAAAAAGTCTCTCACACTATGGCAAATTCATTCCTTCAGTCAACTTCTCAAGAGGTCCCAAGATTCAATCAAGTACTACAGATTACTTTATCATTCTCTAAACCCAGTCTATCCTTCCAGACTTTTCACATCTGCAGTGCTGATTCCGTATCCCCCTCCCCCACCTAACTCCAAATCACCCTTCAGAACCCAGTTCAAACATCACTGAACTGAAACCAACTCTATCCTTTCCTCAGACAAGGTTGTTCTACTCTAGCATGTATCCACAGCATTCACCACAAAACTGAACTTCAAGAATTAATTTACTGCACCTCTAACAGTTCATGGCACATGGTAATATTTATTGAACTGAACAAGGAAATCTAAGTAAACGTGAAAATCACTACTGATTAGTTTCTAAGAAAAGTCTATCAAAATACTGCAAAGTCAGAATCTCTTAAATGTTTCGATTATCCTATGCAAACACAAAGTTTTAAGTTTGTTCTCCTTTATAATTTTCCACTAATACAGAGATATACCCCTCATTCCACCAGATCCAGAAAACATCATGACCTCTTAAATGAAGAGTAATTCCTCCTCTCTACAGTTCTTCATAAAATATAAGCTACTGGGTCTGTCAAAACATTTTCGGCAGTTGGAAGACAAGATTTATGTCTGAATTATCTCTTTTTCCCTTTTGAGTTTGCCCCTGTTTATGCAGAAAGCACTAAGTAACTACTGATGAAATTCCTTGTTTTCAACAAGCATGAAAAACTTGACTCCATCTCAGGGTCTTCTCTTCTCTCTGCATGGAAAACATTACCCAGATTTTTGCATGGCTGTTTCCTTTCTCACTTTCTGTTCAAAAGCTACCACCAGAGAGGTCTTCCCCTCATTACCCTACTTACTTAAAATAGTCTCCTCCTTCCATCTGTAACCAATTGCTGTAACTGTCCCCCCCTTATCTTCTTCATCATAACTGCCACCCTCTGAAATTGTGTTTGTGTGCTATGTCTCCCCATCTAAGAGGTTAGTTCGATGAAGGCAGAGACTTGTCCTGTTCACCATCATATATACCCAGCGCTTACTGTAACATGTAGAAGAGAATAAACACTCAAATTATTAAAGGGTTTAGTTGAAAATGTCTACTCAAAAACAAGCAAATTGTATGAGAGAAGACAAAGTCTTGATTTTTTAAAAATATATAATTGTAGGTTGGAAGTGACTCTACATCAAGTTCAGAGGTTTTCAAACTGCTTGAAACATCTTAATACAATCAGAGGTCAAATTTCCTGAAGCACTGGACTATGTATAACTACTCTACACATATGTATCTATTTTAGGATGTGTGACTCATAAACATACAAAACATATAGAACACAAAAGTGCATCAAGTATCAAATTTTAAATTTGGTGACTGTAATCTGTTCTGTCAGGTTAAATAGTTTTGCTATAGACCTCAAAGGTTGGCCTGGCATGTCAATAAATATAAGTACAATTTCTCTTAAATGTGCATAGATTAGAAAGGTTCTATGGCTCTGAAATTTTTCTAATGTAAGGCCAGACATGCTCACTCATAAAATTATAAAAACAATACCCTTAAAGCACTATTTCGTATACTACTAAATCAAGACAAAGTTCAATACATGATCTCCTCAAAAAACAACTGTGCAATAATAAGTAAATTTGTAAAACGTGGTGTCTGTGATACAGTATTATTACTTACTCTCATTATAACACAGGATTATTACTAAAAGTTTTGGTGCTTCTTGAATATGTTTATCATTTTTTAAAAATGTGAGCAGCTACTGTGTTCTGCCAAAAAGTCACTTGAAACACACATTTCCTTATACTTCTCTTTCAAATTTCCATATTAAATGATCCTGAATCTTCAGGATGATCAGTTAAAAACAAAAACAAACCTTCTACTTACACCTACTTGATTTGATAAATCAGCATTTTCCCTATAGAGCAGCATTAAATTAGTGAGAGAGACATTAGATGCTAGGTTCAATCAAAGGATAAAACGGCCTTCAAAATTCCCAATTACTAATTTTCATGCTAATCAAAACAAATTGACTGTTCTATCTTTAAGTTAATGTTAAAATTTAACCTTATTAAAAAGTTTAAACTTATTTTAACACAACATTAAAATGACACTATAAAATTATAGTGGTGTATTATGAAAGTGCTTTGCGATTACCAAGTGTTTTATTTTTACATACATATTAAGTAGTAAAACAAACTCAAAAGGAATGAGGTCCTTTGAACAGCATGGCAAACTTAGTGATTATTATTATTTTACCAACCTATGAAGGACTCTTACAAACAGAAAATTAAGTACAAAATTTCTATGAGTAGCATCATAATCTATAATGTAAAAAGTTAATATGAAAACACATTCTTGCCAGATATGACACAAAACCAAATGTTCCTCTCCCAAACACGCATTATTATTAATACTTGATCACTCATTACATTTTGTCCAGATGTTGATACAAAATGGTTATGTTTCAACATCCAAAAATATGTTTGAAAACAGGCAAATCTACTCACTGTTACCTAAACTGTCAGAACACAAATTTTTCTCTTATTTTATCATTTCTTGGCGAAGTAAATACATACTGTGTGTGCATGCTCATGTACTTTCACATAAAGACATTTCAATTCAGTAAAAGCACAGAAAAAATTGGTGTCCCAAGTACTAGAACAAATTCTCTCTGTATGTTTCATAGCTTTTGTCATTAAAAAGTCAATGAAAAATCCATAGGCAAATGAGACATTTCAAGATCTTAAGTCAAATGTTAACATCTCCAATAAATGCAGTTCTGGAAGTCACTTACTGTTTTGATTTCTATAGCTCAAAAAATGGACACTAAATTGGGCACAATCTCTTATTCAAACACTTAAAGGCCAGATATTTCTCAGAATTGGAATTTGCCAGATTTTAGAAAGTTAAGACAGCACATATATCATGTGTGACCTAAAACCTCACAGGGTGGCCTAGGCAGCACTTGCAGTCAAAGACATTAATATGTCTACATAAAAATGGAAAATCAGGTTAAGACAGATTAGGCTACTAATTTCAGTTGGAATTTGCCATCATGTTTGCTTTTTTTTAAAGTCTGTTTTTAGAGCTTTTTTAAATTTAGACAGCCAATAAAAATATATTAAATCATCTCACCCAATTTTCATAAGGAGAAAGGTATTCAAAAACTAGAGAACTCTTACTTTGTACTAGGCACTGGGCCAGGCATTAGGAGTAAAAAGGTGGAGAAAGGGGAGGACATAGAATCTAACTTCAAAAAGCCCAAATCTAACAGTATCTCATGGTTAAGCAACTGTAAATATATATTATGGGGTAAATACAAAATATCTCCTTCAAGCGCTGACCTTAATCATACAATACAGCAAGAAATGTGGACCTACATACCGCCAGAAACATTCTGCTACTTTTTTAAGTCCTGTTCTTACTCCACACACATTTCTCCTAGAAGCTTGTTATCTAGTTTCCCATAGGTTATTACAAAGCAAAGCTGTAAGAAACAATTCAAGGAAGTAAAGGAATACAGGATGCCCTTCTTCCCCATCCCCTTTTCCAATCTTCTTCCAACGTGTGGACTGGGAAACGGCACAATGACAGCACTAAGTGTCAAGTGACAATCTGGCACCAGTTCAGTTTATTGCATATTTATTGATAACCAAGTATTACACACTTGGAAGGCACTAGAAATGTAAATATAAGTAAGACAAAGCCCTACCTCACAGGTGCTTACAATCCAGTGGGGGTTATTATGAATGGTGGGGATGGACAGTAAATTACAATACAGTGTGACACATTCAGTAGCAGGAATCTGAGGAATAAAAGCAGTACGCAGAAGGATTTGGGAAACCAGGGAAGATTTCATTAAGAAAGTGACACTACAGGTTCACTGAGAAAGTGGCACTATGTAGTTCTGAAAAATCAAGTTGGTCAAACAACAGAGAGGTGACAGAAATATCACCACCACTATCCCATTCAAGCCCCACATAAAAACCTAAGCATGAAAGCAAAAAAAAACCAAAAAGCATGGGGGAGTTAGGGGGGTGGTGAGGGGGGTAGGCGGGGTACCCTCAGGGTAAGTGGCAAATATGTCCAAAATATCAAGCTATATCTAAACAGACTTAGATCCCCAGTCTAAATACATACAAACCATTAAAGTGTATCCAGAAAAAAACTTTTTGGTTTTTTTTCATAGATCACTTATTCTGCATCTCATGATTAGACAAGCTATATGGTCTTACCAAAAAACAAAACACTATAAAACATTTTATTAATTCACAGTATAGCATACC
Source organism: Odocoileus virginianus (assembly GCF_023699985.2). Classification (NCBI taxonomy): domain Eukaryota; kingdom Metazoa; phylum Chordata; class Mammalia; order Artiodactyla; family Cervidae; genus Odocoileus; species Odocoileus virginianus. The sequence goes on from NC_069697.1 coordinate 39,776,866, forward strand.
CCCAAGGAATAATACCAAGAGATTATCATCTATATTTCAGAGAACTATCAGAAAAAATAAACCACTAGGAATTCTTTTTTCCAGGTCATTTCTAATAGTACAGACAAAGTAAATAAATAAGCCATATCAGCATGAGCCCTATCAGACTTGTCACAAGAGGAGTTTTAAGAGTTTAAAAAAGGATGTCAAACAGAAAAACTAAAGCAAAGAAGAAAATATATATATATAAAAGTTAAAGAAAGAAAAGTTCAGTGAAAAAAATCAAGGTAAAAATTATACAATAATTTTTACAACTCATTAGTCTGTTCTATGTTTTCAAAAGCAGACTTCCTAAACAGACACCAATTTTGGTATAGCTAATTCAAAAAAATCTAGAAAAGTCACAAGGAAATCTACTCCTTTAAGCATTAGGGGTAGAAATGATCCATAGTTAAGGAACAACAATCAGACCTATCATCATCCAGAATGATTCCTTTGTTATCAATACTACGGTATCAGTAGTGTGTGTGATTCTATTCCAACATTACAGTGCAACTCAGTTTACCTCTGCCTCTAAAACTGCCATACCTGGTACCTTGGTTTCTTTTGCTTCTTTGTGTCACAACATCTACTAGAAGTCTAAGTAACAAATAAAATCTCAGTAGTATCTTCCTAAGATTGTACCACTATTTGCATAAGTTGTTCTCAAATGCCTAATAAGCAAGTACATGGAAAGTTTGCTTTTAAATATGTAATTACAATAGAATGAACTTTCTACAGTTAAAAATGTTAAGACAATTAAAAAATACTGTTTAACACAGCTTTTAAAGAGCAAAAAAAAAAAAAAGTTTACTTATTTTTACCAATCTAGTAACGTCTAGTATTATTTCATATGTAAACATGAAGCATGCTTTTTATTTTCCCACATTATTAGAAAATCTTATGAAGCATATTTGTGAGTGAAAAGGTAAACCTATAATTTCCCAGAGGCTGCAAAAGATTCTGCAAAGGTCTTTCAAAATACAGATACTTTTAATACCAGTATCTACTGAAGAGATTAAAAACCAAAACAATTGGGTTAGAAGCACTTCTAATAAAATCTACTCATAAATCTAAGTATTTAATTACTTTTGAACAAAGAATTTCAGATTTAACTGTGAAGTATCTCTGAGAAATGAAAGAGTAAACTAAATATCTAAAGTTATTAAGTAAAAACATAAGTAACTAGCTCTCTTGGGGAGGAATATCATTCTGAAGTTTATCTTCAAGATCACGTAGTTCGAAATGGAAGGGAACATAAATCACTCACGCACTATGCCCTCATCTTCCTGCCACATAAATCTACTTTAAAACTAAAGTATTACAGAAACTAAAAATCTTTAAAAGGTTGTATCTGTTGGTTGGTTAAATATATAAGCAATTCTAATTCCCCAAGAGTATCAGATTAGGTTACAGATATCTTTATACAGTATACTTATAATAAAAGGGTTCTGCCAAAAAACGATGTTCACATTATTTTTACTGATGCAGCATTAATCAAGAAGCCAAAATGTGAGTTTCTCAATTTCTATCAAAAATACAAAGTAATCACAGAAGTCACTGCACTTCAAGCCCTCAAGCAGGGGAAAAAATGAGAGCAAAGAACCTTTTTAAAATTAAATGAGGATCTTACAAAGTCAGGAAACAAGTGGGGCACAAGTTGCCATCTTTTCACATGTATCTTGTATTTTTCCTTTAGGGTTAATATTACACAAGAACCACAAACTGAAGAGATGCTCAACATGACAAAGTTAACTAAAGATCTTGATCCACTAAGAAGTATTTCAGGAAGAGAGATCTGAATGTACACAAACTGTCTGAATTTAGTCATTTCAGACCACTGCGATTCTTAACCAACTCCCTACACCGAGGATAAAGTTATCTTCCAAAGTTGCAAGGGAGACGTGTTCCCCGGTAACACTTTTGAGAAATAACTTATCAAATATACTAAGTATTTCCAAACAACATAAACCCAGTATGTAAACAAATGTTTACAAATTTCTACCTCCTGCCTCCATATTTATTACTTCCACTTACGTAGTTTTAAGGGGCAAATAAAGTTGCACTTACGATTCCAGAGGTCTAGAAATTCCTAATATCAAGCATGACAGAAAATCTGTTCAGCTTTGAACTCTAAATTCAAGCAAGGCCTCCCTCGTGACAGATTCTAACTAAGTACTTCCTACCATTTCAGCAAGAATCTAAGGGTTGCTATCAATGTATTTAATGATTAGAAAACACCAGAAGGTTAAGAAAGGAGTAGGATTCTCTGACCAAGAGTTTTATGAAACAAAAGGTCTTCTGGATGTTAAAAACTGAAGGCATCTGCTCGGATTCTAAGGGAGTTATTGCTTAGGTTCCTTTCAAGAGGGTGGCACCCGTGTGTAAGACTTTTATGGTTGTAATATCGTACCCACAGGGCCTGGAATAAATGCAAATTCTAAGACCTTGGAAATGTTCTCATTAAAAACAACAACAAAAAAACTCATATTCGCTAAGAACCACAGTTACCAAGAGTTAGAGGCTTTCTCTCCTAAAAGGACCAGAGCCTGAACTAAGAACTAAGTTTTAACCCTACTCACTTCTTCCGTGAAACTTTTCAGTTAGACTCAAGACAGCAAAAGGTGGAGAGGCCCCGGCGGAAGTAGAAACCTAGGGCTAGCAACTTCACCGACCGAGGCGTTTCGGGTTCCTCCGCCGCCCCAGGACTCTCCGGACTCAGTCACTACCAGACTACGGAAGCTTCACCCTCCGGGTGCGGAAGCAGAGGAAGCATCACAGTTGCACTCCTCCTTCCACCATCCACAGCCTTCGGTACCCCAGGGCCTGGCAGCTCCTGAGACCCGTTAGCCAGTCCAGGGTCCCCCATCTTTCACATATACATAGACAGAAACACACACAAGTTGCAGATGATGTACGTGTATTGAGAGAATGTGAACTGCCAAAGATCGGGGCAACTGCTGGGAAGGCGGCAGCGCCGTCTAAAGCGGGCCCGGGGTCCTTGGCCACCGCGGCTGTCGCCTTCTCTTCTTCCCCAAGAAGCAGCGCGGCGGAGGCTTCTCCGTGCTGGCGGGAGCCCGGGGGATAGGAGTCTGGGGGAAGCCCCAGCGCCAGCCGAAGGGACCGGGCCTAGGATCCAGAACTGCCGCTGCAGCTACCCGACTACAGCGACGCTTTACGTCCCGTCCACCACCCTCCCCATACACACCCCCTCCCTCCCTCCACCGCCACCACCCCCCCTTCCCCGCCCGCTCCGCTCTCCCTCTCTCGATTGGAGCCGAGACAAAAGCAACGGGAAGCGGCGGGCCGGAACGCTGCCCGCGGACCCCGGGCGCGACCGGCCCGGCCCCGAGGCATTCCCCCGCCTTGCGAGGGCCCCGAATCCGCCGCTCCCGCCGCGCGCCCCGCTGCCAGACTTCCGAAAATTTGCCAAAAACTCACCGCATGAATTTTCTTGTCCCGCGGATCCAAGATGGCGACGTATCCACCGCGGAGACTGCTGGGAGCAAGACCTTTACCCTCTGACCCCCGCCGTGACCCCCGCCGTTCCGACTTCCCTCCAGGCGGCGGCGGAAGGTGGGAGCGGCGATTGCGGACCGGACAGAGTTGGGGGTGGGTAGACTGCTTCTCGCGCGTTGGAGAGGGGACTCGGAGGGGCGCTTCACCCCCTCGCTTTCCTCCTCGCGGCCCCCACCTTCTCTCTCACCGACTCACCGGGAGGCTCATAGCTACTCCGCAGCCGTTACAGTGAGTAGGAATTCTGCTGCCGCTAGGCTCCCCTGGGTCCAGGTTGCTTCGTGCGGGCCACGGGCCCTAGGTCCGGGGAGGACCGCGGGGTCCAGGGGCGGGGAATGGTGAGGTGGTGTCGGTCCGCCCTCCCCGGAGACTGGGAACGTGTTTGTGTTTGTGTTCCGCCCTCCGTCCCCCCCCCCCCCCCACGCCCCCAACCCCCGTAGTCTGCCTCGTACCGGCCCTCCCTCCCTCTGCTTCCTGAATCGCATCTGATCGCTGTTCAGTTTTCCTTCAGACCCCGAAACCTCCGGTGCTTGCGCGCGCGCTTCCAGGGACCAGCAGCACGTCACCATCACTTTTTGAGAAGTGAGTGATCGTCAGCCGAAACTGGGTGTTTTAACTCATCACGCTTCCCATTTTATTATTTTTTTAAACTTCTTGGGAGGGAGCATATTGGGGGAGGGGGCAGGTTTTTAAAACTCTGTTGGGTGAGCTTTCCTGAATCAGATTTTAGCATTTTCTCCCTCTCAGTCCCCAATGCCCACGTAAGCTGGAGTGACAGCCTGGGCTATCAGCAAGACCATCTGAAATTACGGTGGCTTTTTTGGAAACTTTGAGCAGAGTCTCTGCTTCCCAGAAAAATAATTGTAACTCAAACTAAAATTAGTTTTATTTTCTTTGAAATAACAACTCAATCTCTATTCGTTTGTATATTGCTCAACTCTTCCCTTTTGCTTGATATTTTTGGACCTGAAAAAGAGCATTTGCATGTGTATTAGGAATCGTATCGTTTCATAACGTGAAAATTGTTGCTTCCTTTCTAGTTGAGCAATAGAATTTACTAATGTAAAGTACACTTCTTTTGGGGTAAATAAAGTTTCTACTTCCCTTGTTTTGTTTCTTTTATAAAATCATCCTTCCAAAAACTGACTGTAATCTAATTTAAAATTTATAACTGAAGGGAAAGGAACATCTGTCAGTCAAAATAGCAGGAAAAATAAGCGTACTGTGAAATATAGATGACTTTTACGTTTATAAGGTACCAAGTATTTCGATGAATTAGTAGATACTGTGTGAATTTATTTAAACTCTTAGGTGATGCTGATGTAACCAGTAGAAAATGTTTTGCCTGGTTGTTCCTTTTATTAAACATTCTGCTTCATTATGTTTTTTTTTACTTCAGGAAAATTCAAGAAGGAGCAAATCTTAGGTCCTTCCCTCCCTTTTCCCTCGCTTTCCCCCAACAGTTCCTTCCTGCCTCTTTAGCTTTCTCTTCAACTATGTAAGATGGTGTGTTAAAAGATTAAATACTTTTAAGTATATGTGATACACATTAATATGTATATCTGTGTATTACTGAGCTTTTTAATTTAGCTATTAATAAGTTGAAAGTCTAACTGATATTTGGAATTGTAAGATGAAATGAGACAAGTTGGGTGGATAAGTGTATGGTAACATCAAGTATCAGTTTGATTTGTATAGCAAATGTTGTTTAGTTGCTGTTGTATCTGACTCTTTTGTGATCCTAGGGACTATAGCCTGTCAGGCTCCTCTGTCCATAGGATTTCCCAGACAGGAATACTGGAGTGGGTTCCCATTTCCTTCTCCAGGGGATCTTTCTGACTCAGGGATCGAATCCACATCTCCTGAATGGGCAGGCTGATTCTTTACCACTGAGCCACCAGGGAAGCCCAGTAAAGAGCATGTGTGTGCACATACAGATGTGCATAGGACTTTGTTAAAGCCAAAAAATGACCCTTATTTGTATCATCTCATATTTACTCAAAGCACAAGTTTTAAATTGTATAAACGTTGGGTGAAATTGAAGAAATCACTTACAGAAGGAGATAGGTCTAATTTGAGGGTTGTATTACCTTGGATATTTTACTGGGAAAGATAGAACAACAGACATTTTCATCCTAAATGTGTATGGTAGCAGTGTTAGGGGAAAATACCTTGATACTATTGTTTTCTTGAGAACATATTTGTTTGTGATAAATCTGCTTTAAGCCTTACTGAAGAACAAATTTAAAATTGTTCTATTAGTGCTGTCCAATCTTTTATATTGATAAATTTGTAAAATTTATGTAATAGCTACCTTAGGGGTTAGTTCTAGATATTAAATAAGTCAACATTTGTCAAGGGCTTGTATTTATGGCTTTCTAATAAGCACTCTTAAGTGGTACATTTTTAACATTGACCTGTTGCTTCCAAAAGTTTTTATTGCTAAAGTTGATAATTCTGCCCATTTGGTAGGTTGTGAGGTGTGTTGTTTTTTTTTTTAACTATTCACTTTGATAGATTGTCTTACTTGAAAAATAGCCCATACTGAGTGTGTGTTTTGTGTGTTTTTGAAATGTAAGATGCATCTTAGAGAAAAATTGCCAATTTGGGTTGAGAAAAAAATTCCTTAAGGGAAGAATGCATGTATGCATGCTAAGTTGCTTCAGTCGTGTCTAACTCTTTGATCCCATAGACTGTAGCCTGCCAGTCTCCTTTTGTTCATCGGATTCTCCAGGCAAGAATACTGGAGTGGGTTGCTGTGCCCTGCTCTAGATCTTCCCGACCCAGGAACTGAATCTGTGTCACCCAGGAACTGAATCCGTGTCACCCAGGAACTGAATCCATGTCTCCTGTCTTGCCTCCTGCATTGGCAGGTAGATTTTTTACCCTGTGTGCCATCTGGGAAACCCAAGGGAAGAATGACTTTATACATGACCATTAATAGTTGTCCCTCATAGCTCAGTTGGTGAAGAATCTGCCTGCAATGCAGGAGACCCTGGTTTGATTCCTGGATTGGGAAGATCTGCTGGAGAAGGAATAGACTACCCACTCCAGTATTCTTGGGCTTACCTTGTGGCTCAGCTGATAAAGAATATGCCTACAATGTGGGAGACCTGGGTTCGATCCCTGTGTTCGGAAGATCCCCTGGAGAAGGGAAAGGCTACCCACTTCAGTCTTCTGGCCTGGAGAATTCCATGGATTGTATAGTCCATGGGGTCGCAGAGTTGGACACGACTGAGCAGCTTTCACTTTCACATTAATAGTTGTAGAAAAGGGAGCCCTCCCATTGTTTAAAAGGTATAGACATTACTGAAAATCTTACCATGGCAAAAAAATAAGAAAGACTGGTATCTCAAAATTAACATGTGCTGAAACAAAACATTTGAATCCAAACTTTTCCTGTAGTCTTCCTGATTTTCACAAGCAGTACTTCCAACAGTTCACTCACTTCCTCGGGCGAAATAGTAGGAATCTTCTGTGATTCTTCTCACTCTACATATCAGTCAGTATCATCAGCTCTTCCTTGAATTTATTGTGCCTTCAACCACATCACATCTGATGCTACCTCCCTATACAAGCGACCACCATCACTTACACAGCAATATCCAACTGTTTCTGATTCCATTTTTCCTTGTACTTTTAAACCATTCTCTAGAAACCATCTAGAGTGACCATTTTTAAAAACTTGATTCAGTTATGTTACTTGTTTAAAAGCTTCCAATGATTTCCCTGAAATAGAATACTAAGTCCAATTTCCTTACCATGGCCTTTAAAACTGCATAATCTGACTAATTCTCCACACTCACCTTATCCTCACCCTTCCCATTGCCTCCTTTCTGTTTCTGTCAGGTACCAGGCTTTTTCCGGTCTGTGGCAGACAGAGACTGTTGTCCCCTGAAATTTCTTTTTTTTTTTAATGGTAATAGACATGGACATACGGGGATCCAGAAAAAAGATTATATTCTAGCCTTGTGTAGCTGTGTTAGTCCTGGCCAGTAGAGTGTAAGCAGGTGTATGTGACTCCCTTCCACAACCCTTCTTAAAAGACAGCTGCTGCACACCGTCAGTGCTTTTCTTCCTTTTTGTATCCTGCATCCGGGAATATAGATGTGACAGCCATTTGGCGTATGCAAGCTCCCTGTTCCTGGAGGAATGGCAGGACCTCAGCCGGGTGAAAATGTGAGTCCTTGAGATCTTTGTAGAGTAGTGTGTCAGCCCTCACTCCTTATGTACAGGTACTGATGTGAGGAAAATGGAAACTTTTATCTTGCTAAAGCCACTGTTTCAGTTCAGTCGCTCAGTCGTGTCCAACTCTTTGCAACCCCATGGACTGTAGCATGCCAGGCTTCCCTGTCCATCACCAACTCCCCGAGCTTGCTCAAACTCATATCTATCAAGTCAGTGAGGCCATCCAACCATCTCATTTTCTGTTGTCCCCTTCTGTCTTCAATGTTTCCCAGCATCAGGGTCTTTTCTAAAGAGTTAGTTCTTCACATCAGGTGGCCAAAGTATTGGAGTTTCAGCTTCAGCATCAGTCCTTCCAGTGAATATTCAGGACTGATTTCCTTTAGGATGGACTGGTTGGTTCTCCTTGCAGTCCAAAGGACTCTCAAGAGTCTTCTCCAACACCACAGTTCAGAAGCCACTATTTAGGGCATCTTATTCTCAAATTGAACTGATACTCCATCTCAAAACCTGTGTACTTCCAATTTTTTTCTGCCTGAGGTGTGTTTTCTCTGTGTCTGTATGGCTAACTCATTCTCATCCATCATTTTAATTCAGGTATCATTTCTGACCAGCATTCCCTGGCCTCTGTGCCTAAAGTAGCTCCTTTTCCCATTTTTCTCACACATGGCCCTCTGTTTTCATAACAGCATTTGTAATTGTATCATTATCTTCTTTATTACTGCTTATCTGTTTCCTTTCACCCTGTTAAAAATGTAAGTGCAGTGGGAGCAGAGACTATTTCTGTATTGTTCACTACTTTATTCTCTAAACAGCATTGCATTACATAAGTACTGTTGAATGAATGAGACAGTGAATAAAGGAGTCATTGAATGAATGAAATAGATCCTTATCCAAGATTAGGTAGACTTTTTAAAAATAGATGTTGTAAATTTTCCTTCAACAGGTAGTGTATAAAATCCAAGGTAGGAAGCAGCTAGGAGAAATAATCCAAATTAATGGTATAGGCCCAGTAAAGATAAATGCCTTTTTTTGGTATACATGATAAGGTTGGGCTTCCTGGTGGCTGAGGTGGTAAAGAGTCTGCCTGCAATGCGGGAGACCTGAGTTCAATCCCTGGGTCGGGAAGATCCCCTGGAGAAGGATATGGCAACCCACTCCAGTGTTCTTGCCTGGAGAATCCTGTGGACGGAGGAGCCTGGCAGGCTATGCAGTCAATAAGGTCGCAAAGAGTTGGACACGACTGAGCAACTAACACTAATGAGGTTGTTACAGAAGGAGCTTAGTTGGTGAACCAAACTAGCAAGTCAAAAAGCGCTGCAAACTAATCTGGGGAAGAAGCTCCCACTGCATTTACTCCCACTGATTTACTCTGTAACTTACTGGACCTCAGATTCTTCATCTAAAATATATGGAAGAATCTTAAGCTTTGAATGGTAATATTATAAAAGTTTAATTGTAAGTCCAACTTAGGAGTGACCTGACATGTTAAACATTAATTTGGTCTTCAGGTATTATTTTAACAGGTGATTATGTCTTGATAATACTGGCAAGGGATCAGAGAAACAGGACTTGTTACACTGCTGAGAGTGTAAATTGACATATCTCTAGTGTGTAGTTTGGTAATATGTATCAAAAGCCTTGAAGGTCTAGTACACATACTGCAGTTTGGCAGTATGTGTACCAAAAGCCGTGAACATATGCCTTTGATCCTGCAGTTCCTCTTCTAGAAATGTATCATAGAAAATAAGGATATGTGTAATAATTGTATTGCAAGAATATTCATTATTGCACTGTTTATTAGGATATTAGTTCAATTAAGCTCCATGCATACAACAGAACAGTATTCAGTCATTAAAAATGATGTGGAAGAAATTTTATTGACCTGATATATAAAGTATGAAGGGAAAGTTTTAAAAATAACCAATTTTATTAAAAAAAGTTTGTAAGTCTTGCAAAGACCCAACAGGATATGTACAAGTTATTAATTCACTTCTTTAGAAGTAACTTAATTATTTTTGTTTCATTATTTCTATTTCATAGTTTTTATTAACTTTCATAGAATACTAATTAAAATTCTACCTTTATCTTTAAAGAAAAAAGTGGATGATTTGGGGAAATAATACTATACACATACCTGATACACAAGCCTGATATCTTATATCCTTTCTTCTTCCCATGCCCCAGAACTAATTTCCATTTCTTGTATGGTTTACCTTCTAAATACTTCTAGGATCCCCCCTTAGCTCTCCATTCCTTCAGTCATTCTCTTAATCATCTCCTCATCATCTCTCATCTGAACTTTGAAAGAGATTTTGTTTAAATTGGTCTTCAGTAAGTTTTACCCCTCCTCAGTCTTCCAGACTACCACCAGATTTTACAGTACACATCTTAAGAGACCCCCCTGCCTAAAATCTTTATAGTGATATACCTCATCCACCACAAGTTAAAAGTGCAAACTCCTTTCCATGAGGCATAAAGCCCTTCATGTTATAACACCTTCCTATAGCCTTAGGTACTACTTGTGGGTCTTTCCTAATACATGATGCTTCATGCTTTGAACCTTGCAGTTTTCCTTCTGCCTTGAGTGACCACTTCCTCTCCTCAAAATATGTTAAACCAGTATAGTCTTCTATGCTGGTTTTAAAAATATGTCCGTAAGGGAATTCCCTGGCAATCCAGTGGTTAGAACTCTGCACTTTAACTGCTGAGAGCATGAGTTCCATCCCTGGTCAGGCAGGGTACTAAGATCCCAAAAGCTGTGTAGCATGGCCAAAAAAAAAAAAATATGTCTGAAAAATATTTGATACTTCATTCTTCAGGATGTGGAACTACTTAATTCACCTCCTTCTAAGTGTGAGTTGAACATTGTGAATTTCTTCTTGTAAATAGAATAAGATAGAAGAGACTGTGACTCTGAGACTAGGTCATAAAAGGCATTGAGACTTCCTCCTGCATATTCTCTTGAGTCACTCCAGGGAAGCCCGCTGTCTTGTCATGGGACATTCAGACAGCCTACGGAGAAGCCTGTGTGCCTGGAAATAAATGATCCCAGCCGACAAGGAACCAAAGCCTGTGGACAACTGTGAGTGAACTCAAAAGCTAATCTTTGGGCCCCTTTGAGATAACTCCAGCCCTAGCCAGCAGCTTAACTATTACTTCATAAGATACCTGAACAAGAACCACCTAGCTAAGCCCCTCCTGAATCTGAGATAATATTTGTTGTTTGAAGCTGCTACTGTTTGGATTGATTTGTTATTCAGTAGTAGAACTCATAAAGCTTCCTTTGGGACTCATCTTGTGTGAAAATTTTCTGGACCCACTTTTTTCTTCACTTCGTATAAAATTGGGTTTTGCCCAACTAGACGATGAGCTGCGTACAGGCAAGAACTATATTTGCTTTATCCTTTTTCCCCTTTTTCTAGCACAGTATTAACAAATGTTAAGTCCTCAAAAATATTTTGCCAGAAGGAAGTGTAAAATACTTTGACCAATTGTAAGCAACTTGAGGGTAGAAACCCTGTATTTTTAGCATTTTATGTTCCTTTACACAGTATAGGAAACCAGTTAAGCAGGTGCCCCAGAAAGATGTATGTGATAAATAAGGTTAGACCTAAGAATTTTATGCATCAAGTGTTTTTAGTATTAATATGCCCAGCGTTGTACTAAAGAGAGTCTCATGAGTAACATGATTTTATTAGAGAAAAATATAACTAGGAAATAGTAATAGCAACAGATAAAGCAAACGCGTATACCCACAGGCATTGTTTTAAGCATTTTACCTGTATTAACTCATGAAATCCTTTATGATTTCTACTTTATGTGCTAGAAATTGCTAAAATCTGTGGTAGAGTCTATATAAACTCTGCTAGATCAGTAAAGGGAAGTGAGGGATAGCTTCACCATGTGGCTGCTCAAGTTTCATGTTCAGCGACACTGTTTGGATAGATGTGCGTGAAAGGATATGACGAAAGGCAGATTGCTACAAGAGTACCAGTGGCTAGATGGCTTTTAACAGATTTATTTTCCCTGTGAGTCTGTCTCCAAATTTCCCTTTTTTATAAGAACACCAGTCATATTGGATTAGTACATACCTGTATGACCTCATTTAACCTTAATTACTTTTTTAAATGGCCTTTCTCCAAATAGAGTCACATTCTGAACTAGCAGGGATAAATACCTCATAAATTTGGGGGTGGGGACACAATTCAGGCCAACTCAGATGCTGAAATGAGCATGGACCAGAGGCGAGAACTGGCCTAAGGTAAGCAGAGGGGTAAGGGAATTGATGTAAATTGGGGAGTGTTTTAAATGCCAGGCGGAAGAGTTGACATGGATGGCTTTCAATAAGTCACCAATAATCAATCCATTCCCAGGTTTTAGCACCAAATAGAATCCTATACTGTAAATAGTATTTGTTTTCATTTTATCTACTTTTATCACTGCTCTTATCTTACGAAGATAAGATCTTATCTGTGAATCATCCCAAATCTAATGAGATATGTTTTTACCTATTCAAATCAGTCCTAAAATAAAAGCTGATTCTTTTGCATGATGTTTCCCCACACTTGCAAAAGAGTCAACAAAATACAACTGACCCTTGAAATATAGTTCAACCCTGAAAAGGTTAAATATAAATTTTAATGTTTCTATATTTACCTCTCATTACTTTACAGTGCTTGATAACATGTAAGTCTGGCATAAAAAATTAAACTTTTGTTCAATGCATATTAGAAACAGTAGCTTTTGAAGAGTAAGCATTGGTTTCAAAAAGGAACCCTCTGTCGATTATCTGGTTAAACATGAATAGTTAATTTAGTTCACAAAGACTGCATTGGTAATAATGTCTGAGAACACATAATACCAGTTTCATTTAAGGAAAATAGTTATCACAAGTCTGTGCAGTAAGAGTGACAAATATTTCAGTAATACATAAACTAAAATGCCATTAAGTTACCAAGAGAAACCTATTACATTACTAGTGTTCAACTCTGAAATCTTTTTTTTTTTTTAATTTCTTTTTTTTTTTTTCATTTATTTTTATTAGTTGGAGGCTAATTACTTCACATCATTGCAGTGGTTTTTGTCATACATTGAAATGAAATAGCCATGGATTTACATGTATTCCCCATCCCGGTCCCCCCCCCCACCTCTCTCTGAAATCTTTAAAATGAGAAAGGAATAAAGCCGTTCGCTTTCCTTCCCAGTCTGACAAATTTAGTAGAATAAAAAATGTTACTGAATCACAGGTTCAGCTTCTTTACATATTTTTAGAAACTGCATAGAATCATAAATGCATAAGATCTGAAACAAAATTTGAAAAAAAGCATACTATACTTTAAATGAAGCATTCACCATTCTAAAATGAGAGTCATTGTGATAAATTTATCATAAGACTGCTATCTTTCTGGGGAGGGGGACATGTTTATTGTACATACTCTTCTTAAAACACTTTTTATGAACTTCCACATAGATTAGGGTTACTGTTTAATTATAGAAGCATTTTTTAATGCTTGAGAATCTTTATTAAACTTCATTTTGTTTAATCTCGTAATGATGAAAACAGTAACTCTTATCAAACATAACCAAAATATCTTCATCTTCATCCTGTCACCTATACATTTCATGAAATATTCAATGCTGGAAAAATACAATGACAATGCAAATACAGTAAAATAAGAAAGTTTGGACAGTTGCTTAGAGTTTGTCATATAAATGATTTCTATAATGGTGATTTTCCAAAGCTTTGCATTATTTTCATGGCATTTTTTCTGACTTCTGTAAATTTTCTATATCCTTTATGAGTTGTTTTCCAGATATGAGCATAAAAGTATGTTTTTAATATAACCGGTTTTGAAAATAATAGAACAAATGCTTCATCTTAATAGGATGTTCTGTTCTGACTTGGTATTCATTTATCATTCGTTATTCAAATGTGACTGAATCTCGGTTTTGTACCCACATTGTGTTTTATTATCATTTAGTTTTCAAGAAAGTACATGATGTAGGTATAATAGTGTAATTTCTCCCATATTCTTGAAAGCCACATGTATGTGAGAGATACCCAGTGTAAACTTCTAAGCCAATCTTATCTTTCAGGTATCCTGTTCTTATATTGAATTTCTCTCTTTTTTATTATTCATCACCTTTGGAATTGATAGCAGCAATATTAAAGCCACTTAATATTCTCAGCTGAACATTAAAGATGTTATTACTCTCAAGTGTCTTTATGGGTCGTGCATGCATGCTCACTTGCTTCAGTTATTTCTGACTCTTTGTGACCCATGGACTGCAGCCCGCCAGGCTCCTCTGTCCGTGGGACTCTCCAGGCAAGGATACTGGAGTGGGTTGCTGTGCCCTCCTCCAGGGGATCTTCCCGACCCAGTGAGTGAACCCACATCTCTTGCATTTCCTGCATTGCTGGAGATGCTTTACCACTGAGCCACTGGGAAAGCCCTCATGGGTCATTATCATCTAAAAAATAGGTGGCCTGAAAATAAAAACCAAGCAACCAATGAGAAGAATATGAGATCCTTGGAAACCATATAGTGGCTGTGACAAGCCAATCAGCACAAGAAAACCTGAAAAAAAAAAAAAAACCAGTAATTAGAAAATAGAAGGTCAGTATTGGCCTGATAATAATTACAGCTACAACTTGGCATCTACTGAATTGCAAGCACCATAATTACATAATTTGACTCAATCTGCATAACCTGGGATAGCTAGTACTTGCACTTTACAGAAGGAAATGGGGGCTTTAAGAGGCTTTAAAAGGGAGGTCTTAGATGTTTCTAACTTCAGAGCCTGTCTCCTTTTTGTTGTTAATAAATGTAATTTTAATACTGTATGTAATATTTTTATGTATCTTTTTCTAGAGTGGGGTCTCATATATATAAGATTTTCTAAGGGGTCCTAATGAAAAAAGTCTAAGAACCACTAAAACTCACTGTGAGTTCAGTGCCGTTACTGTGAGGAAGAGTAATGCTAAGAAAGTTTTGGCTTAGTCATTCAAACAAATAAAGGTGGAGAAGATAAGTAGATTGTGAAAGTTCTGATTCAGCTAACATTTATTGAATTTCCATTTTGCATCAGCTATACAGATTGTATAATACTCTCTCAATCCTGAATATATAGAAACACACTGTAAGAGTTGTGTATACCCAATGAGAGAAATTTGGAGAAGGAAATGGCAACCCACTCTAGTATTCCTGCCTGGAGAATCCCATGGACAGAGGAGCCTGGCAGGCTATAGTCTATGGGGTCACAAAAGTCAGACATGACTGAGTGAGCACAATGTGAGAAATTATTTTTATTATACAGCAGAAAACTTGAGGTAGGCCTGTGCTGATCGGTTCAGTTCAGCCGCTCAGTCGTGTCCGACTTTTTGAGACACCATGAACCACGCACGCCAGGCCTCCCTGTCCGTCACCAACTCCGGGAGTTTACTTAAACTCATGTCCATTGAGTCGCTGATGCCATCCAACCGTCTCAGCCCCTTCATCCCCTTCTTATCCTGCCCCCAATCCTCCCTTTCCCAGCAGCAGGGTCTTTTCAAAGAGTCAGCTCTTCACATCAGATGGCCAAAGAATTGGAGTTTTAGCTTCAACATCAGTCCTACCAGTGAACACCCAAGACTGATCTCCTTCAGGATGGACTGGTTGGATATCCTTGCAGTCCACGGGACTCTCAAGAGTCTTCTCTAACACCACAGTTCAAAAGCATCAATTCTTCAGTGCTCAGCTTTCTTTATAGGCAAACTCACATATCCATACATGACCACTGGAAAAACCATAGGCGTGACAAGACGGCACTTTGTTGACAAGGTAATGTCTCTGCTTTTCAATAGGCTGTCTAGGTTGGTCATAACTTTCCTTCTAAGGAGTAAGCATCTTTTAATTTCATGGCTGCAGTCACCATCTGCAGTGATTTTGGAGCCCCCAAAAATAAAGTCTGACACTGTTTCCCCATCTGTTTGCCATGAAGTGATGGGACTGAATGCCATAATCTTAGTTTTCTGAATGTTGAGCTTTAAGCCAACTTTTTCACTCTCCTCTTTCACTTTCATCAAGAGGCTCTTTAGTTCTCCACTTACTGCCATAAGGGTGGTATCATCTGCATATCTGAGGTTATTGATATTTCTCCCGGCAATCTTGATTCCAGCTTGTGCTTCCTCCAGCCCAGCATTTCTAATGATGTACTCTGCATATAAGTTAAATGAGCAGGGGGACAATATACAGCCTTGATGTACTCCTTTTCCTATTGGGAACCAATCTGTTGTTCCATGTCCAGTTCTAACTGTTGCTTCCTGACCTGCATACAGGTTTCTCAAGAGGCAGGTCAGGTGGTCTGGTATTCTCATCTCAGAATTTTCCACTGTTTATTGTGATCCACACACTCAAAGGCTTTGGTATAGTCAGTAAAGCAGAAATAGATGTTTTTCTGGAACTGTCTTGCTTTTTCGATGATCCAGCGGATGTTGGCGGTTTGATCTCTGGTTCCTCTGCCTTTTCCAAAACCAGCTTGAACATCTGGAAGTTCATGGTTCACATATTGCTGAAGCGTGGCTCGGAGAATTTTAAGCATTATGTTACTAGCGTGTGAGATGAGTGCAGTTGTGTGGTAGTTTGAGCATTCTTTGGCATTGCCTTTCTTTGGGACTGGAATGAAAACTGACCTTTTCCAGTCCTGTGGCCACTGCTGAGTTTTCCAAATTTGCTGGCATATTGAGTGCAGCACTTTCACAGCATCATCTTTCAGGATTTGAAATAGCTCAACTGTGCTGATAGCTCTTTTTGACTATTAATTTGGAAAAAAATGGAAATTAAGCTAAAATATTTTTAATTACGTTGATTTTAATGTAACAGTATTGTTTTGCTGAGCCTAAAATCATTGGAAATTCATACAGCACATATTTGATTTTTGGGGGGATACTGGTATTGCTGTATGGTAACTCAATTTTCCCAGCCAGTTTTTAAGGCTTTGTTCCAGAAGCAAGCAGTCACAGCTTTTGACCTTTTCCTGGCATGTATGCACCATTCATTTGTTTGTATTTCTTACTGTATGGCTCAAGGCAATTTAAGTTTTATAACTTGGCTCCAACTTATAAACACAAATGAAAATATGACATTCAAATCAGGCAAAGTAATTTATAAATTAACCCTCCCTATGATCCAAAGTATAGTTATTAATTTTTAAATCATTTTTGAAATGAAATTTCAAAACCAAGCTTTTTTGATGAGAAATCAAAATTTAAGAACATGTTAGTGAATTGCCAACGACTTGAAAATGTTAAGAGCTTAGGGTTTTAGAATAGCTCAGAATTGGAATTATATCCAGCTAAGACACAGGCAAGCTAAGTGGCCTTGGGCAAGGTGCTAACCTCACTAAGCCTCAGTTTTGTTACCTAAAAATTGCATGTAGAAATATCTTGCCTTTTCAGAATTGAAATTTAATTTTAAGAGATGATCTATGTAAATGCTTAGCATAATATATGGAATGAACCAAGCATTCAAAAAATAGTATTTGCTATAATGTGAAATACCATGTAACCTAAGAATGTCAAAGAGAGGAGCATAATTTTTAATATGACATCTGAAAGGAAAAATGAAAGAAAAGATTGTAAAAACAGACACATTTGCAGCAGCATGGATGCAACTCTAGATTCTCATACTAAGTAAAGTAAGTCAGAAAGAGAAAGACAAATACCTTATGATGTGGAATCTAAGATATGTCACAAGACTTCCCTAGCAGTGATTAAGAATCCACACTTCTGCTGCAGTCAATCGCTGGCCAGGGAAGTAAAATCTCACATGCCTCACAGTGCAGCCAAATATGTCAGAAATGAACCTACCTACAAAACAGCAGTAGACTCACAGATTAGAGATCAGACTCATGGTTGCTGAGGGGAAGACGGGGAAGAGAGGGATGGACTGGGAGTTTGTAGTTGGTAAATGCAAACTGTTAACATTCAGAATGGATAAATAGCAGGGTCCTACTGTATGGCACAGGAAACTATCCAATCTCCTGAGATAAACCATAAACCATAATGGAAAAAAATATTTTTTTAAATGTATATATTGGGTTGGCCAAAAGGTTCATTCAGTTTTTTCCATAGGAGAGCTTTAGTAGCACTTAGGTGTCTTTAGCTTCATTTGAAACAATTCTTATTGTGGCAGCTGTCATAGCGGCATGCGTTTTTTTAAAAAAAACTTAAAATTTTGATGTTTGTGTAGCCATTTTAATACGAAAGATGGAAGAAAAACTTTCTTCATATTATGCTTTATTATTTCAAGAAAGGTAAAAACACAGCTGAAGCAGAGAAAGTTCTGTGCAGTGTTTGGAGAAGATGCTGTGACTGAGCGGATGTCTCAGAAGTGGTTTGCAAAGTTTTGTGCTGGAGATATCTTGTTGGAGGATGCTCTGTAGTCAGGTAGACCAATTGAAGTTGATAGCGCAATCAAATCAAGGCATTAATTGAGAACAATCAACATACCATAAGGTAGATAGCTGACATCCTCAGAATATCCAAATCGAGTGCTAAAAATCATGTACACTAGCCTGCTTATGTTCATTGCTTTGATGTTTAGGTTCCACATAAATTAAGTGGAAAAAAAAAAAAGACTATTTCTACGTGTGATTCTCTACTGAAACATAATGACAACATTCTGTTTTTAAAACAAATTGAAGGAGATGATGGAAAGTGGATATTGCACAGTAATGTGGCATGGAAGAGAGATCGAGGGGCAAGTGTAATGAGCCACTGCCAACCACACCAAGGGCTGGTCTTCACACAAAGAAGGTGATGTTGTGTATATGGTGGGATTGGAAGGAAGTCCTCTATTATGAGCTCCTTCTGGAAAACCAAACAGTTCCAACAAGTACTGTTCCCAATTTGAGCAACTGAAAGTGGCACTTGAAAATTCCAAAATTAGTCAAGAGAAAAAACATAATCTTCCATCAGGATAACACAAGGCCACATGTTTCTTTGATGACCAGGCAAAAACTATTATAGCTTGACTGGAAAGTTTTCCTTTATCTGCTGTGTTCACCAGACATTACACCTTTGGATTTCCATTTATTTCAATCTTTACCAAATTCTCCTAATGGAAAAAATTTCCAATTCCCTGGATAAGAAGCACCATTCTTTGCTTAAAAAGATAAGTTTTGGGGTGATGAAATTATGATGTTACCCGAAAAATGGCAGAAGGTAGTGGAACAAAACAGTTAATACATTGTTCAATAAAGTTTGTGAAAATGAAAAATTTGTCTTTTATGTTTACTTAAAAAATTGAAGAAACTTTTTGGCCCATCTGGTATGTGTATACCTGAGTCACTTTGCTGTACCGCAGAGGTTGGCACAACATAGTCAATCAAATACTATACTTCAATTAAAAAAAAAAAATTTTAAGGCCACTTGAAAAAACAACAGAAACATAAATGTGTTAGCTGGCTGACAAATATTTTCTTCAAGAAATAAAACTCAGGTAAAGTAAGAAAGTGAAAGATACTCTTAAATGATTGTTATTCATAGTATCAACTTAGTTACTATGTTTTGTTTTTGTAGGAGTATTTTTTAATAGTGGGTTTTTAAAAATAAGCCGTTAACTAATCTTTTTCATTTCTTGTGATATTGGATTTATATTCCTTCCACAGTTACTAACAGAATTTTAAAAGAACCATCACTTTTAAAAGGCATTGTTTACAAGCTCACTGGTGGCTCAGTGGTAAAGAATTCTGCCAGTTCAGGAGACATGGGTTCAGTTCCTGGTCCAGAAAAACCCTACATGCCGTGGAGTAACTGTGTCCATGGGCCATGACCTCTGAGCCTGTACTCTGGAGCCCATGCTTCACAAGAGAAGCCACAGCAATGAAAAGCCCTTCCACTGCAGTGAAGACTAGTCCCTGCTCTTTTCACTGGAGAAAAGTCTGCACAGCAACAAAGACCCAACACAGCCATAAATAAATAAATTTTTTAAAAAGACATTGTTTACAGGATAATTACAATTCTCAAATAATTTTACCTTTTTAATGTGGTTTTCAATTCTAAATGAAGTAGAACTTTTAGTCATAATTCAGATATTTTAAAAACACTACCTAAAATATAAGTAAGCACAGTATTTCATAAAACACTTGTATTTTTATATGAGTGAAATTAGTTCCTTTTAGCTTCTAGATTTTAAAAGTTGCTCCATCTGCTCTAGCTCTGACTGGTGAAGGTGGTCCTGAAGGTATATTATCCTCAGACTTTCTCTTATCCTTTTTTTTTTTCTCTCTTATCCTTTTAATGATGCAGCCAATATAATTAGGGACGAACTTTTAATAAACATAACATGTAAGTGCGCAGAGGACAGTTAAATGGTAGAACTGAGAAAAACAGTCAATTGATCACTTACAAATTCAGAAGCTACCCCAAGGAGATATTTTATAATGTAGTGCAAAAATAAGTCATGAGATATAACACTTCTAATAATAAGAAAGACCTTTTCTGTTAGCCTCATCTCTAAAGCTAGTTTTTCCTGCTAAAAACCAACAAACCTTATTTTTAAAAACAAAATAAAAGCCTCAACTATAGGTGCAGAAGGAAGAAAAAAACCTCTATTTTGAATGAAGTGATATCAAATATATTATTATACTTCTTTAAGCTGAAGAATGTGCTCATATCTCTGTTGTTCCCTATGGAAACAAAAATAACAAAAAGGGGAAAGAGGAGGAAGAAGGCATCTAAACCAGGTTCCTCATACCAGTTCTGTGAGATAGTGGTAAATATTCTGTGGGAAAAGATTGCATTGTAAAGTAGACATAGGATTAGTTAAATCAAGTAAAAGTTTAATGACAGCAGTGTTTGTTGAGATTTTTAATATGCAAATATATGTTCCTAAATGCCTTAGTCCTTTTTTATTAACGACTTCAGTTAATACCTCATGAAACCATGAACTATCTACATTTAAGGAAATACTGTGCTTGGAAGGTTGAATTTTGAGTTCTTGTAAACAGACTTGAGGATTCTCCACTAACAACTTTGTTGGGATTTGAATGGGCTGTTATAGATGTTTGAACCGAACCAAATAAGAGATATTTCTTGTATCCACTTAGACTAAGTTTAACCAGTACTTTAAGCAAGGACTGGCAACATTTAAAACCAATACTATAGTTGGAGCTGAATATTTTTGTAGACACATAGCATATTGAATGGGAGTTTTCCTATAATTGTCCTATAATTACGCCTCAAAACTGAAGATGAAATGCATGAATTCATCACATTGTAAGTTAAAATAACTTTAACCTCACAGTATTAAATGAGTAGGGTCACAAGCAGTCCTGTCACTGCTGCCACAACCTCTCCTGTCCAGTCTTGGTCAAAAAAATATAAGAGATACAGAGGATACCTGTTAAAAGAAAGTGTTTTTAGATAAGCTATTTCAAATATATTGGGGTGGAGGATGCTCAAAGAGATTCATTTCTGAAGATTGGATTTATAAAAGAAGTGGAGATGTTTGCTCTGTTGGATGTTTGCTTGGCCATAGAACTTGGCTGATACGCTGAAGCTGAGGAAAGAGGAATTTGAAGGATGATAGACTGAGAGAGGGCAGGACCAGAGGAATAGCCTTCATGGCCACCATCTAGTATGGCAAGAATAATAGTCCCCAGGGATGGTGTGACTACTGGAGAAGGTACGTGGGCTTGAGCCATTTTTGTCAGTATGAGAACTGACAACAAAAAGAAGGAAGCACTGAAGGTGGAAGAATGAAACGTCTGGTAAGCTGGAGCCCCGATAACCACCATCAGGAAAGTAGTTGGTGGTTAACCCCTGTAGACTCCCTGAAGACTTACTGAAGATCTAGCTTTTGGATACTGTCAGAGAGAGGTCTCAAAAATCAGTCAATGAAGACTGTGTCCTCAACCAGTCAAGGAAGCATTTGTCCTTTTCTTTTTCATGTAAGGAAGCATTTACCCTTTTTTCACTCCATTCACTCTGCCACAGACCACGAGCACTAAGCCTGGAAGCAAAGCCGGAGGAAAAGGAGTTGTCCGAGAGCCAGATTTCCCCCATCTCCAGGTGATAGAACTTGACCTGTCCTGGGGATGCTAGATGGGAGGAGCAGATGGAAAGACTTTTGAACTGAGTAGAGATCAAAGCTTTCAAGTTGGTGGTTCCTTTTTTTTTTTTTTTTTAAGACTTTAATTTTAGATTGTAACTGTTCTAATAAAATGACTAGAAATCATAGAGCATAAGTAAGAAACCATTAAAGGAGCCACCATTCTGAGAAATGGAAAGTTCTACCTTATATTATTGAGGATAGTTATTGAAAGAAAATAAGGATGTTTCTTGTCTCTCAACAGTCTGAGACATTTTAGTAAATAAATACTTTAAAACATCTTCAGCTTAAATTATCTAGTTTTTTTTTTTTTTTTTTTTTGATCGAGCAGCATGACTGAAGGATCTTAGTTCCTTGACCAGGGATTGACCGCAGCCACGGCAGTGAACGGGCTGAATCCTAACCACTAGACTACCAGGGAACTCCCTATCTAGTTCCTTTCAAAGTATGGTTTCCATAATTCATCCATTTCTTTTGTGAACTTTATAAAGTTTTGAAATGTAAAACATCTTTGCAAATATCTAAGTTTTGCTGAAGATTCTGGGGCCCAGGCAAAGTAAGCAACACCCTTTACAGGATAGTATTTTTACAACTCCTTTTTGCATTTGCTAAATCAGAAGAATTGGACAAGACTTAGTGACTAAACAATGACGACAACCCATCACAATGATGAGCAGCTACACCATCCAATCCTGATAGCCACGCAGTCCAGATTTTACAAAGAAAAGCAGAATTTAAAAGCAAAGCAGTATGAACTACTTCCACTTTCATGTTGGCCTTGCTCCCGATCTTAAATCAATTCCACAGAATTTTAGATGTGTCTTTACTTCTAATTTTATCAAATTATAGTTCCACCCAGAAAAGGGCAGAGTAAGTCTAAAACTTTAATATGATTTAGGATTTAATCTTCCAGATCAATATTAAATTTCATTGATATTTGGTGGAAAAATATCTAGAATATATCTACTCAAACCTTTTAACCATCTTGTGGTTTAAAGCATGAAGAACAATTGCTATTTGGTTGGTTGTTTATTATAGTGAGGAACCAATACAATACAAATAATTGCTATGTAACTTTGAATCTGCTGCTGCTGCTGCTGCTGCTAAGTTGCTCCAGTCGTGTCCGACTCTGTGCGACCCCATAGACAGACGGCAGCCCACCAGGCTCCCCCGCCCCTGGGATTCTCCCAGCAAGAACACTGGAGTGGGTTGCCATTTCCTTCTCCAGACTCTGAATTGGAGGCAAACAATTGGATCATTCTCATATGAAGAACAATATGAATGCCTGCAGATTCCCAGTGCATTCGACGCTGACACATATTTACTGTGTGCCAGGCACTGATCCAAACACGGGGAAATAGAGCAGTAAGGAAAGTGTGTAATTCCCGGTTTTCCTGGAGAATGTAGATAATAAATGAATATTCAACATAATATTATGCAATTATAAGCATTATGAAGGAAATGAGGCAAGATAAGGGCTAGAGAATGACGAGGGGATGGGGTGCTCTTTTAGATAAGGTGGTCAGTTGACTAGGGTGACAGCGAGATAATCTACAGGAAATGAAGTTGCATCAAGTTTACTCAGTAGACATGATTTAAATGTCAGGCTTTGAGTTTAGTATCCCTTGTGCCTGTGTGTTCAGTCACATCCGGCTCTCTGTGACCCTATGGACTGTAGCCCACCAGGCTTCTGTGTCCATGGCATTTCCCAGCAAGAATATTGGAGTGGGTTGCCGTGTCCTACTCCAGGGGATCTTTCCAACCCAGGGATCAAAACCAAGTCTCACATCTCCTGTATTATCAGATGGATTCTTTATAGCTGTGCCACCTGGGAAGCAGATACACACACACACACACACACACACACACACACACATATTTTTGAACCAACAACCCTATCCAAGAAACACAGCTTTTTACAATGAGTAGCATTAGGGATTTCCCTGGCAGTCCAGTGGTTAAGACTCCCAGCTTCCACTGCAGGGTGCATGGGTTTGATCATTCCTCAGGGAAATAAGATCCCACAGTGCCACACAGTTCAGTTCAGTCGCTCAGTCGTGTCCAACCCTCTGTGACCCCGTGAGCTACAGCATGCCAGGCCTCACTGTCCAACACCAACTCCCAGAGCCCACCCAAATCCATGTCCATTGAGTTGGTGATGACATCCAACCAGTTCATCCTCTGTTGTCCCCTTCTCCTGCCCTCAATCTTACCCAGCATCAGGGTCTTTTCAAATGAGTCAGCTTTTCACATCAGGTGGCCAAAGTATTGGAGTTTCAGCTTCAACATCAGTCCTTCCAATGAACACCCAGGACTGATGTCTTTTAGGATGGACTGGTTGGATCTCCTTGCAGTCCAAGGGACGCTCAAGAGTCTTCTCCAACACCACAGTTCAAAAGCATCACTTCTTCGGCGCTCAGCTTTCTTTATAGACCAACTCTCACATCCATACGTGACCACTGGAAAAACCATAGCCTTGACTAGACGGACCTTGTCAGCAAAGTAATGTCTCTGCTTTTTTAATATGCTGTCTAGGTTGGTCATAACTTTCCTTCCAAGGAGTAAGCATCTTTTAATTTCATGGCTGCAATCACCATCTTCAGTGATTTTGGAGCCCCCCAAAATAAAGTCTCTCACTATTTCCACTGTTTCCCCATCTACATGCCACACAGTGGGGCCAAAACAAAAAATACAAAAGGTAGCATATTGCTTTGTACAGTAAAATCTTCATAGAAACTAATTTTTGTTTTTAATGCTGTTGCTTCTGGTCCCATTTCATTATTAATTTTTTGAAATTTATTTTTGGCTGCACTGGATCTTCGTTGCTGCACATAGACTTTCTCTAGTTGTGGCAAGCAGGCTTCTCATTGCAGTGGCTTCTCGTCGCAGAGCAAGGGCTCCAAAGCTCGCGGGCTTCAGTAGTTGTAGCACACGGGCTGAGTTGCCCGGCAGCGTGTAGAATCTTCCTGGATCAGGAATCAAACCGGTGTGCCCTGCATTGGCAGGCAGATTCTTAACCACTGGACCACTAGGGAAGTCCATTTCATTTCACTTTAACTCAGCAGACCTTTTTTGCCCGGTTGCTATATTCCAGGCTTTATTCTAGGCTCTTTGCAGCATGCCAGTGAATAAAACACGAAAAGATTCCTGACTATATGGATATTACATTCTAGCAGGGAAAGGCAGACAATAAATATGTAATATTAATATATAAGTATAATTACATACTGTGATAGAAGGTGATTTGTAATATAGGAGAAAAGTAGACCAGAGACAGAGAGATACGTAAATACTGAGAGGAATAGGAAGTAAATAGGCTAGTCAGGGTGGGTCTTGAGATGAGACCAGAGCAGACATCTGAAGAGCTGAGGGAGTTAGCGTAGTGCCTGTCAAGGGGAGCAGCTCTCACTGACACACAGATATAAAACACACACATGACGCACATACATGTGCTTTTGCCTTCAAGGAAGTTACTATCTTCAACATGTAATTTTTAGCTTATAAAAATAGAGCAGCTATATACAACTACTTAAAAGTGCACATGTTATCTTTTATTTACTTAAAAGATAGCCACTTATATAGATAGATATGTTGATTTTTTGTGTGATCAGATTATGAGTCACTACCATTTTAAAAAGCACTGAAAAATAACATGATTAAAAATGTACTTAATTTTGAACTTCTCTGGCGGTCCAGTAGTTAAGACTTCTTGTTTCCAAGGCAGGTGATGTGGGTTCAATCCCTGGTCAGGGAACTAAGATCCCACATGCTGAGTGGCATGGCAAAAAAAAAAATATGTACATATTTTATGTACTGGCATGTGTAGGCCACAGAGCAATTATACTGTATTTTTTATTTTTTTAAATTGAAGTATCGAGTGTAAGTGTTAGTTGCTCAGTCATGTCTGACTCTGAGACCCCATGGAGTATGGCCTGCCAGAGTCTCCTCTTTACATGGAATTCTCCAGGCAAGAATAGTGGAGTGGGTTGCCATTCCCTTCTCCAGGGGATCTTCCGGACCCAGGGATCAAACCCAGGTCTCCTGCAGTGCAGGCAGAGTCTTTACCATCCAAGCCACCAGGGAAGTCTAGTTGACGCACAATATTATGTTTGTTTTGGGTATACAACATAATGATTCAATTTTTAAATACATTACAAAATGGTCAACAAGGTTAGTAATCATCTGTCTTCATATAAAGTTATTACAATACTCTTGACCATATTTCTTATGTCATGTAGTGTATCCCTGTGACTACTTATGTTATGACTGGAAGTTTGTACTTCTTAATGCCCTTTGCATATTTTGTCCAACCTCCCATCTTCCTCTGCTCTGGCAACTACCTCTGTTCTCTCTATCTGTCAGTCTGTTTTCAGTTTTTAGTTTGTCTGTTCATCTGTCTTTTCTAGATTTCACACATAACTGAGATGATACAGTATCTGTCGGACCTAGCTTAATACTCTGTAGATCCATCCATGTTGTCACTAATGGCAAGATTTCACTCTTTTTTGTGGCTAATATTCCATTGTGTATACATACCAAATATATACACCTATACATGTATATGTATGTACATATATGTGTACATATATACTTATACATACATATATATGGCTTCCCCAGTGGCTCAGTGATAAATAATCCACCTGAAATGCAAAAGACACAGGTTCAATCCCTGGGTCAGAAAGGTCCCCTGAAGGCAGGCATGGCAACCCACTCCAGTATTCTTGCCTAGAGAATCCCATGGACAAAGGAGTCCATGCAGTGCATGGAGTCACAAAGAGTCGGACACGACAGGCGCCACTGAGCACACACACACACGTGGATATGCATGCTACATCGTCTTTAGCCATTTATCTGTCAGTGGACACTTAAGATTGCTTCTCTGTCTTAAGTATAATAAATAATGCTGTAATGAACATAGGGGTGCAAATATCTTTTCAAATTACTGTTTTTGTTTTCTTTGGGTAAATACCTAGAAGTAGAATTTCTGGATGGCGTGGTAGTTTTGGTTTTAATTTTTTGAAGAACTTCCATGCTGTTGTTACTATTGGCTACACTACTGTGTCCTTTCTCTTTTTTTTCAAGGGTAATGATATTCTCAAAGATGTATTAGAGATCCAAGATAATTTAAAATAAATTGGAAAACATGGTAGATTAATTACTTCATGCTATAAATTGAGTGCTTGTAAATTAGCAAGCAAAATGATTTGTCAATACGAGTAGTTAGAAAAATGTACCTTTATGAGTTCTTTCAATAAAATTAGAACAATTTATAGTCTTTTATTTTTGCTTCATTCCATCTGTTTTCCAGGTATTACTTTATTATAAATCTGTTTAAAGTCAACCCTCATCAATTTGCCTGTAATATCTGTTGTTCTGCAGAATTAAATAAAATCTTCTAATCTTTGTGTTTTTAATGCATAACTTTTAAAAAAAAGTAGCTAGGCAATTACAACTAGCCACAGAGAAATAGTAACTAAATTTCTTTTTTATTTTAAAGTTGCTTTCTGTTTTAATTCTGTAAGAACAAAATTACATTTTACCTCCTTGGTTTGTACTTTTGAATCAGTATAGATGACTTTTTATTTTTATTATTTATATATTTATTTTTTGGCCAAACTACAGGTTGTGGGGTCTTAGTTCCCTGCCCAGGGATGGGACGCACACCCTTGTCAGTGCAACTGCAGACCCTAACCACTGGACCGTCAAGGAATTCCCAGCAGTCAATTTTTTGGTACAGTCAACTTTTGGTACAGTGTCTTATTGAAAAGGGCGCAAATGTTTTATGAACGTAAACATTTTGTATACTTCTTTTACTAATATGAAATAGTATGTTTGATTTGCTAAAATTTTTTAAACTTTTTTCATAAAATCCTTCCTTTCCAGTCCTGTCTATGGTGTTCCTCTCACTCTTCAGAATAGATTTTTCTATACTGCTTATTTTACACTTTATACAAGCTGTCTTGTGTCTGTTTTAGCTTCTAGAAATAGACTATACATTTTCCAAGGACAAAGATTCAGTTCTTATCAGTTAGCATAACGATATTTCAAAAAGTAACTGTTCCACTAAAATTTTTTGGTCAATACAAGTATAACTTATGTAACTCAGAGTTACTATTGTGATATTGTGATTTTTAATCAGAAATGTAATTTGGTTTTCATCCTCACTTTGGCATAGATTTTGTGAAACCCATGGACTTTCTTAAGTGATGAGAGATAAAAAGGTACAATTCATAACAAGCTCTAGTCAACCATACCTGAGTTGATGTTAACACTGTGACTTTTAGACAGCCTCAAAGAATGGAGGATTGTTGCCAAAGGTATCACCGACATTACTAAAGGACTGAAGTTTTCAGCTCACCACCCAATCTCTAGGGAGAGGAGAGGGGCTGGATGTTGAACCAATCACCAGTGACCAATGATTCAATCAATCAATAGTGCCTGCTAGAACGAAACTTCCATAATACTTAAAAGACAGAATTTGAAGAGCTTTCTGGTTGGTAAACATATGGAAGTGCTGGGAGGCTGCTACACCGGGGGACATGAAAGCCCCACGCTTCTTTCCCTGTGCCTTCCCTGAGTCATGTATTATTTTATGACAAACCAGTAATCTATTAAATAAACTTTTTCTGAGTACTGTAAATAATTTTAGCAAATTGGTCATGAGGAAGGCTTGTGGGAACCCCTAGTTTATAGCCAGTAGGTAACAGACTGGACTTCTGATGGGCCTCTGAAGTAAGAACAGTCTTGTGGGTCTGAGCCCTTGTCCTGTGGGATCTGATAGTGTCAGAGTTGAATTGAATTGCAGCATACCCAATTGTGTTTGCAGAGAATTGGAGAATTGCTTGGTATGGGAAAAAATTCCACACATTTGGTGAGTAGAATTGTCAGAAATGACATGTGAGTGAAAAATATATGACATACTGTAGTATACAAAGCTATACTCAAATTGGAGTCTCTGAGTTTCAAAGTGTTTTTGTAGTATGCGTCCCTAAGCTAAGGAAGGAGTCCAGTTTTCCAGTGTTCCTCATTTCTCTGTGGCAGTTGGAATTCTATTATCAAAAATAATTGTGTACCCAAATTTGTACTTGCCAGCTTTTAGATGTAGAAAGTTGGTCATGAGCAGTGTTAAGGAGAAATAGTTTAGCCCCCAAATGTTTTTGTTTTATATTGACACCAAAATGTTTTTCTTTTTTAGCAACACAGCCTGAAGATATAAAAGTTAAGGAAATGGGAGGGCAGAGTTCCATGTTTTCCACCTCTAACCTTCACAGATGTTAAATATAGCAGTGGAAACGTTCTTGCCATTAAAATACAAGCAGTATATCTTAAAACCAGTCATGAGAGTCATGCCATCTGATAGACTTAATCTTTGAATAACTAAGGTGACATGGTCCCTGATTCTACCCAGATATACATGTCCACAACTACTGATGCTAAACTGGATCATGGATAAGAATCAGTTTTGTCTAAGATGTCCTTGTCACTTCCCTGGTGGTTCAGTTGGTAAAGAATCCGTCGGGAATGCAGAAGACTGCCTACGATGCAGGAGACCCTGGTTCGATCCCTGAGTTAGGAAGATCCCCTAAGAGAGGAGAAGGAAATGCCAACCCGCCCCAGTATTCTTGCCTAGGAGACTTCATGGACAGAGGAGTCTGGCAGGCTTCCGTCTATGCAGTCTCAGAGTCAGACATGACTAAGTACACACACCGCAGCATGAAGATGTCCTTAGGAAAACAAGTTAATCTTCGATGCCTGCCCTTGACTCACTTTAGATCCTCATCCCTGATGAGTGCCTTTTTCCCGAAAGGAGTGCTCCAATTCCAGAGTAGATTGGGGAAAGGGGAAGATAGACTCCAATCTTAGGAAAATTGGGTACTGCACAAGTTACCAAGGTCTAGGAACCCAACCACTTTACTAGAAAGTTGGAGAAAGATTAGCCAGTTAACCTAATGAAGAGAAAAGTGAGTTACAGACATGCTGCTTCCTAAGTTTTTCTTGACAAAGGACAATGTTGACCTGTTAGCTCTGGGCAAAGCTGAAGCTTCACACGAACTTCTAAGTTCACATCTGCAGGTTTAGTGAAGAGACTCAACAATCCACACCGACTTCCAGTTCCCCAGAATTTTTTGATTCCCCATTTCTCCTCACCCTACCTTCCCTCTACCTGTACACATTCTGCATGGAAATTTACATGTTCTGTATGTGATCTCATACACAAAAAGAAGAGTCAAGGGATCTCTACTTTTAAGGCCTATCAAGTAGGTAATCTGATAAAAGAGCCAAGCACAGAACCCTGTGGCCCTGCACAGAACACGTGCCCATGAAGCTGGCCCCCTACATCAGTGGGAGCCATAGCGTGAAAATCCTTGACGTCTGCTGTGACTAGCACAACTGCTGGTCCTGTCTTCTGCGAGAGTCCTTAAGAGTACCTGTGCTTGAGACTTCCCTGGCAATCCAGTGGTTAGATCTCCACACTTCCACTGCAGGAGTTTCAATCCCTGGTCAGGGAACCGAGATCTCATGTGCCTGGTGGCATGGCAAAAAAAAAAAAAAAAAAAAAAATGTGCTTTTTAAGATTTTATTTGGAAAATTATTTGATATCATAATTGTAAACAGTTGTCGTTAGCATATTTTCTCATAGTCCAAATTAAAATGTTTAGTTATGTTAAAAATTCAGAAATCAGTATTGGTTAAACCATAGTTTTTGTTATTTTTCTCAATGGTTATAAAATCAGATTTTCTAAGGAGAAAAAAAGTTATTTTTCAGTTCTGATAAAATTGTGACAAAATTTTAATAAGCAGTCTTGGGTCTTATTTTCTGTAAGTTGATAACATCAGCTTAAATTACCATAGTTTCAGTAGAATATTTTTTGGCCTCATTAATCAAAAGTTATACTTTAGTGAAGGAACCCTAGTATTATGCCAAATAACTGCTTCATTAGCTTGATCATCAATAATCACTAGAAAAATAGCTAGGGGGTGGAAAAACACATTTGTCAGACAAGCTTATGACTTTAGCACTTAAAAAGTTCAGCAATTAAATTGCAATGTACTTAATCAAACTTGCTTAGTTTACATATTCCTATAATGTGGAAAGTGGAATGTGACCAAGAACCTGTCAACCTATTCTATTACAACAGATGTAGTACCCTTTCTTTCCTTAAAAACTACAACAGTTAAGAAAGTCAAACTGACTTGATTTGTTTTTTAATTTTGGCTTGAAGTTTTAGGATGGCTACCTGATTAGTGGATGATTAATTCTCACTATGACAGTTCTTTGTAAAAGAAAGTAGTGGCTATATAAATACAGAACTTATGTTTCAACCCTTCTAACTTGCTGTGTTGAATTTTACAACTTATTCTTGGCTTTTAGAGATTGGATCACTGAATGAAACCTCTTCTTACACTAGCAATTACTCTCTAGCAATCTTTGTGCCAGATGGAGATAAAGCAAACCAAAATCCATGCCTCATGGAACTGAAACAGTGGAGAGGGTGAGGCAGGCAATAGATGAAACTAACATCAGTAAAATTTTGGTATGTTAAATGTGGTTAAGTACTAGGGAGAAAGAAAAAGCCAAGAAGGAATATAAGAAGTAAACAGTAGAGTTAGGGGTAGGAAAGGATTGTAATACTAAACAGGATGAAAGGAAGTCCTCTCGGAAAAGGTGACTATAGAGAAACCTAGAGAAAGAGTGAGTATGAGTTTTTGAATATTGTGGCAAGAGCATTGCAGGCAAGTGCATGGTACTCAGTCACATCCAGCTCTTTGTGACCCCATGGACTGTAGCCTTCCAGGCCCTTCTGTTCATGGAATTTTCCAGGCAAGAATACTGGAGTTGGCATTTCCTACTGCAGAGGATCTTCCTGACCCAAGGATCGAACCCGCATCTTTTGCATCTCCTGTAGCTCCTGCATTGGTAGGCAAATTCATTACCACTGCACCACCTGGGAAGCCCCAGAAGGGAACTGCAAATGCAAAGTCCTGATGTGTTCAAGGTTCAGCAAGAAATGCTAGAAAGGAGTGAGCAGATGGGAGAACAATAGGAGACAAGGTAAGAGAATGAGGTGAGGGCGGAGAGAGTCCTATGGAGACGGGTACAGATTTCAGTCATTTAGGTCACTGTAAACTCTTTTGGTAACTTTTACTCTAAGTGAGCTAACAATCCACTGGAGCAGAGGTGTGACATGGTCTCTTTTATTAAGATCTGACAGAAATGGGACAGGAAGCAGAAGAAAGACCAGTTAGGATGCAATAGCAATAGTCCAGATGAAAGAAGATGATGGGTTAGACAAGATTCTGAATACAGAATAAAGAGATCCCGAATATATTTAGTTTGTCATTGATTGAAGTATTTTTTATAATCATTTGTGTTATACATTTCCATGGTAAAATACTGATCATTTCCTATTTCTTTAAATATTCTCCTCCCACATAATACCAGTGGCTGCAAGATATAGTTTGGATATAGCATAAGTTAGCCATTGTATAGGTAGAATAATGTATTTAAGTCTCCTCTGCCTAAGAACTTTCCAATATTTCTCTATTATAAATACCACTAAAATGAACATCTACACCGTTATATCTTTGCTAATATAATTACTACATAATTTAGGAATCTCTACTGATTTTAGGAATGACTGCTTAAATTGTGCTAGAAAGACAGAAACTGGAAAAACAGACATATTACTATAAACCAGCAACCTAGATTGGTATTTTTCCAGACATAACCATAGAAAGATTGTCTCTATGAGATGCAACTGATCTTAACATTGAAAGAGTTTAAAGGACACCAAAAATATTTGAATATGAAATATTTATAAATTCTTACTCAAGATTGAATTAACAGTATTGTATTTTAGAATTTGTTTTCTATTTCTGATAACCTTAATTATAACTAGGAAGAAATAACCAATTATAAGAACTGTCGCCATTTTAACATTCTACATGAACTGTGGCCACAAGGATTTCTGGCACCTGAACATTCACATCCATCTGTTTTTAGGGCACTCTGCCCATTCATGAGATTTATGCCAGTTTCCAAAAGTCAAGATAGGCAATGTGTATTTTTAAGATATAAATAATCTATTATTTAATCTCTTTGAATTATGTTTTTAGAAAGAACTTTAGCTACTTACTGATTTGAAATAGCTTTTCAATTAGGCATGTATAGAAAGCAAAATATAAGTAAAATTTTAACTTTATTAAGTAATAAATAGAACACTAGACTTCTTTAGCATGAAAAAGTTGAAATTAGAAAAGTTGTTATAACAAATCTGTAAAAAGAGTTTTTTGAATATATTAATATTTGAGGCAAAGAAAGTTTACATTTATTTGGTCATGCTGTGTACAAGGTGCTTTTGCATAATTTGTTTATATAATTCATAATAATCTTGTGAAATAGGGATCATTATCCCAGTTTTGCAGATAAGAAACTGAAAGAAATGACTTACCTAAGATCATGCATAGGAAATACCAAGATCATTTCAAGTCAGTTCTATCTCACTCCTAAACTCATGTTTTCTCAGCTCTACCACACTATGTAAATGGTTGGAATCCAAATAGTAGGGCAAATTTACAAATCTGTGATGTTGATTGAAGATGGTTTTTAGACGTTAAAAAAAAACCCACCAAACAAATTATTCCTTTACTCTTAAAACTCAACTAAATATTCTAAAGTAAGTAGTATAAATTAGCTCTCATTATCAGGAGGGCAAAACCAAAGAGCAATTATTTTTTTACTGTAAAAGAATATGTACTTAGATACAGTATTTAAGAAAAAAGATCTAATGATCCGTTTGCTCAACTGTAGGTCAGTGGTTTTCAAACTTACAAAAAAATTTTAAAAACTTATTTCTTTTCCCCAGACTAAACTATAAAACAAATGAAAAGGGTGCAAGTGGGAGGTGGTAGCTTCTTGCTCCTTGCCCAGTTTCCTCTCCCCGTTTCCTCTTGTAACCTCCGATGGAATACTTATAAATCCGAGGATGTCATTTAAAGCCCATGTTTGGCTGGAACACTTGGTTAATTGGCTTACTTTCCCAATATTTAACTGATTTATTTTGGTTATCCACTGATTACAATAAAAATGTAACTCAAAAGTGATGGGAAATTTCCTGCAGCAGTGGCTAAAAACATTTTATTTTAAACAGAATTTTCTTTCTTTCGGTCCAAATCAACAAATTCATCTTTCAAGTGTGTTTTGAACATCAACTGAGTGCTAGACACTGAAGCTGGTTTTTACCTTCAGGAAGCTTAGATTCTAGTTGAGAGAGACAGATAGCAAAGAAGTTTAAAAAAATTATTTTGTGCTCTAAAGGAAATATGTATTTTTAATAAAGAATTGTTATGGTCTATTAAACTACTTTATTTTTGTCTTATTGGTAAGAGTTATTTGTATTGCCTTGAATGTGTTCCCCAAAAATTCATGTGCACCCAGAACCTCAGATTGTGACTTTTGTGGAAATAGAGTCTTTGAAGATATAATTAGTTAAGATGAAATCATATTGGTTTAGAGTGAGCCTAATTAGTGTCTTTCTGTGAAAAGAGAATGTGGAGGAGACACAGATACACAGGAAATTCATATGAAGGAGGCAAAATTGAAGTGTTTTATCTACAAGCCAAAACCAACATTTGCCAGCAATCACCAGAAGCTAGAAGCAAGGAAGGATTCTTCCTTAGAGTCTTGGTAGAGAGCAAGGCCCTGCCAATGCCTTGACTTTGGATTCCTAGATTCCAGAACTATGAGAAAGTAAATTTCTGTTGTTTTAAGGAGCCCAGTATATGTTAGTTATGGCAGCCCTAGGAAATGAAAATACTACTTTAGATAGAGCAGGCAGGAAGGCTTCTGTTAGTAGTTGTAAAACATCCTTTATTTTCTCCTTCACTCCAAATGTGTTTCCTTTGCAAATAATAATAATAATAATAATTGGTATGAAATATCCCTACTTTTCATATACAGCCTAAGGAACCTGGCAGGGTCACACACCTAGTGAGTGGTAGGTAGCATCTAGATTCAAACTCAGGTGATCCAACTTCAAGAGCCTAAACTCACCAGATCATACTGGCACTAACTTTCAAGTGTCAAGCACCCTGCTTACATTCTATCCACAGGCTTCAGAGTTGCCCTCCTGTGATAACTCCACTTTAATCAAGTCTTTTATGTGGAATATAGCTTCTCTCTTTTGTCTCATACTTTTCATCTTCCTCTTTAAAATAACAGTAATAGTGATGACAATCATGATTGCTAAGTTCATTGAACACTAAGTATGCCAGCTCACTTAATCCAAGCAACAACCCCATGAGGTAGATACTATTGTCCCAATTTTTTTTTAATGTTTGTAAACCAGGGTATAAACATAAATAGTAAAATGCATAGTGCTTAAATAGAGAGTTCCATGAATTTTCTGGTGTCTTGTTTCTTTCTGGAATCCTCAATTTTAGTGACCAGGTCCAACAAAATTGCCAGGTTCTCTTACTTCCCTAGGCTTTTATTAAGTAATTAATATTGATGATTTAATAAACTATTCTTTCTGAAATATTAGTGAGTGAAACTAATTAATAATTAGTTTGTTAGTTTTTTCCAGATAACTTATTAGTATTGTAACTGGCCTTAACTCTAGAAGAATAACTATTATGGACATTCTAAGCAGAGTCAGAGAGAATTTTTGGAAGGAGAATAGAGAGAAGATTTTGTTTTTTTCTTAAATCAGAACACATAATTTTTTAATGAGTACACTAATTGTGTACCTGTCTTTCTTCTAAAATGTAAATGTTGTATCTATGATTGAAGTTGAAATACTACAGAAGAAATCTTAGATGCATAAAAAGAAAAGTTAATATGATATAGAAAAATAAGCATTGAAGTTGTCAAAAATTTGAGATTCTGTTCCCTGCTCTGCAATTTACTGCCTCACTTAAATCACTGAATTTTTCTGACTCATCATAAAAATATTTGCATGCCAGACAGGACTGGTGTGAAGATCAAATATGAAATAAGCTAATGCATATTAAACTACTTTATAAAATCTCATATATGATACTTGCCATATATATAAGAAAACTTTACAATCACATTTCCATAAAGCATAATGGGTATATATAAAATTGAATATTTGGACCATCTGGTTTGTAAGAGGTGATAGGGAATTGTTTTTGAAGAACTTTTAATAACCCAAACTGCCAATTGCTTGGTTCAAGTTTGTCACATCTCTAAATGAGTTGATTTTGGAAAACACAGTGATGTATGGGGGCTTCCCAGATGGCACTGGTGGTAAAGAACCCACCTGCCAATGCAGGAGATGTAAGAGATGCAGGTTTGATCCCTGGGTTGGGAAGATCCCCTGGAGGAGGGCATGGCCATCCACTTCAGTATTCTTGCCTGGAGAATTCCATGGACAGGGGTGCCTGGCAGGCTACATTCCATAAGGTCACAAAGAGTCGGACAGGACTGAAGCGATTTATCATGCAGTCACGCATGGATGTGAGAGTTCCACCATAAAGAAGGCTGAGCACCAAGAGTTGATGCTTTCAGATTGTAGTGCTTGAGAAGACTCTTGAGAGTCGCTTGGACGGCAAGGAGATCCAACCAGCCCACCCTAAAGGAGACCAGTCCTGGGTGTTCATTGGAAGGGCGGATGCTGAAATACTTTGACTACCTGATGCGAAGAGCCAACTCTTTGGAAAAGACCCTGATCCTGGGAAAGGTTGAAGGCAAAAGAAGAGGGCAGCAGAGAGTGAGATGGTTGGATAGCAACACTAACTCAATGGACATGAATTTCCGGGAGATGATGAAAGACAGGGAAGCCTGGCATACTGTAGTTCATGTGGTTGCATGGAATCGGAATTGACTTGGTAAGTGAACAACAACAACAACTACTTGCTTTTTTATTTGCTTAGATCTTGTTTTTATATTTTACCTCTCCTTGGTTCTAAATTTCGTTGAATAGCAACACTGGTTTTTTTACTTTTAACCCTTTCCTTAGAATTTCTTGCACGTTACATAGATTTGTCTAGGGATTCTCCTTGAACAAGAATTATCTAAATGCCATGTTAAAGTGTGAAGGATTTATTAGAAAAATGTGGAAGACTTTTCTCACTGAAAACCACTTACCAAGTGTTCTATAACCAATGAGAGCAAGTTGTGGGGAGGGAGTTGAATAGGAGGGGGTGGGTAGTAATAGCCTGTTCAGCTTTATTTTGGAGTGCCACCTGCTGGTAAATGAAGTCCAGTAGAGTCTGACAAACAAAAATAAGAACTATGTTGGAAGATTAGAACAATCAAATTGTTTTATATAAAGTATATCTAATTATTTGAATCACTGTGGGAAATGATGATTTGATTTAGTAACTGGATAATTCTGTTATTAAAGAGATTTTTCCTCAAAGCTTTTTGTGGGGTAATTTCTTTATTTTAAATTCTGAATTCTAATCAGAAAACTGAAAATATATTTTGAAGGTCCATTATGTTAGCTAATTCATCAAATATTTAAGTGTTTATATGTTGTATTTTGCTAGACATGAGCTGTGGTGGTGAAAGGAGCAGATAGAATCTCCCTGCCTTCATGGGACTTAGAGTTCAGAGTAAAGAGAAGTAAAATGACAGATTGCTAAAAGAAGATATGAATAAAACAGATAAGGAGCAGAGTGAGAGAGAGAGAGAGAATAGTGAGTGGCTGAGGGAAACAACTTTGGATGGGACTTTGAGGAAAGGTTTCTGATAAGACCTTTAAGCACTTGTTCTTTGTTATATTACCAGCACTGAACACAATGCCTGGAACGTAATCAGTGTTCCGTGAACCTTTGTTGAATGAAAGGGTAGATGACTCTGGATGATAACCTTGAACAGATTTGAAACATCATTAGCTTTTCTTTCTGTTCTGGTCATATATTCATGGGTCAGGTTGGTCTAATAATATAAAAATGTGGTAGAGAGTGAAGGAAAACTGCTGAAAATGTATGTAGCATACTCTTTTCCCCTTTGAGCTAGGCCAGTTGATAAAATCCAATCCAGGTTCAATGATTGATGAGAATGATAACTCAGTTCAAGGCTACTTTCACTTTCATTTACTGCTGAACTACCAAACAAGCAGTGCTAGGGATACAAGAAGTATTATGTGATATTTTTGGAAATTCTTTAGAAAGGAGTGTGTGTGTATTCTTTCCCTTCTTCCATCTTGCTGCTTGGAATACAGGTATGATGACTGGTGCTCCTAAATTGATAATGGGTCAGGAGTTCACGGGCTGCAGAAATAAACCCATGCACCTAGGTCAATTAATCTATCACAAAGGAGGCAAAATTACACAGTGTAAGAAAGACAGCCTCTTCAACAAATGGTGCTTGGAAAATTGGACAGCCACATGTAAAAAATGAAACTAGATCACTCTTTAACACCATACTCAAAAATAAGCTCAAAATGTTTTAAAGACCTAAATGTGAGACCAGACACTATAAAACTCCTAGAGGAAAACATATGTTGAACACTCTCTGACATAAATCATAACAATATCTTTTTTGACCCATTTTCCAGAATAATGGAAATAAAAACAAAAATAAACAAATGGTGATCTACTTAAACTCAAATGCTTTTGTACAGCAAAGGAAACAACAAGCAAAATGAAAAGACAACCACAGACTAGGAGAAAATATTTGCAAATAACTTGACCAAAAAGGGATTAGTCTCCAAAATCTAGAAACAGCTCATGAAGTAAAACATAATCAAAACAGTCCAATCAAAAAATGGGCAGAAGACCTAAATAGACATTTCTATAAAGAAGACATACAGATGGCCAAGGGGCATGTGAAAAGATGTTCAACATCACTGATTATTAGAGAAATGCAAATCAAAACTACAATGAGATGTCACTTCATATCAATCAGAATGGCTATCATCAAAAAATCCACAAACAATAAATGCTGGAGAGGGCATTTATTTATTTTCTTGGGCTCCAAAATCACCGCAGACGGTGACTGCAGCCATGAAATTAAAAGGCACTTGCTGCTTGGAAGGAAAGCTATGACAAACCTCAGTTTAGTTCAGTTCAGTCGCTCAGTCATGTCCTACTCTTTGCGACCCCAGGGACTGCAGCACTCCAGGTTTCCCTGTCCATCATCAACTCCCGGAGTTTACTCAAACTCATGTCCATTGATTCGGTGATGCCATCCAACCAACTCATCCTCTGTCATCCCCGTCTCCTCCCTCCTTCAATCTTTCCCAGCATCAGGGTCTTCTCCAATGAGTCAGTTCTTTGCATCAGGTGGCCAAAGTATTGGAGTTTCAGCTTCAGCGTCAGTCCTTCCAATGAATATTGAGGACTGATTTCTTTTAGGATGGACTGGTTGGATCTCCCTGCAGTCCAAGGAACTTGCGAGAGTCTTCAACACCACAGTTCAACAGCATCAATTCTTCGCTGCTCAGCTTTCTTTATAGTCCAACTCTCACATCTGTACATGACTACTGGAAAAACTATAGCCTTGACTAGATGAACCTTTATTGGAAAAGTAATAATGTCTCTGCTTTTTAATATGCTGTCTAGGTTGGTCATAACTTTTCCAAGAAGTAAGCATCTTTTAATTTCATGGCTGCAGTCAGCATCTGCAGTGATTTTGGAGCCCCCTAAAAACAAAGTCTGTCACTGTTTCTACTGTTTCCCCATCTATTTGCCGTGAAGTGATGGGACCATATGCCATAATCTTAGTTTTCTGAATGTTGAGCTTTAAGCCAACTTTTTCACTTTCCTCTTTCACTTTCATCAAGAGGCTCTTTAGTTCTTCTAATGACAAACCTAGACAGCTATTAAAAAGCAGAAATATCACTTTGCTGACAAAGATCCAAATAGTCAAAGCTATGGTTTTTCCAGTAGTCATGTACAGATGTGAGAGAGGGACCATAATGAAAGCTGAATGCCAAAGAATTGATGCTCTCAAATTGTGCTCGAGAAGCCTGAGAGTCTCTTGGACTGCAAGGAGATCAAACCAGTTAATCCTAAAGGGAATCAATACTGAATATTCATTGGAAGGACTTATGCTGAAGCTCAAATACCTTGGCCACCTGATGCAAAGAGTTGGCTTTGGAAAAGACCCTGATGCTGGATTATGCAAAATGCTGGGTTGGATGAAGCACAAGCTGGAATCAAGATTGCCAGGAGACAGACAAAGATGCCACAAAAAAAGAAAACTACAGGCCAATGTCACTGATGAACATAGATACAAAAATCCTTAACAAAATTCTAGAAACAGAATCCAACAACATATTAAAAAGATCATACCTCATGACCAAGTGGGCTTTATCCCAGGGATGCAAGGATTCTTCAGTATTCACAAATCAATCAATGTGATACACCACATTAACAAATTAAAAGATAAAAACTATATGATTATCTCAATAGATGCAGAGAAAGCCTTTGACAAAATTCAACATCTATTTATGGTAAAAACCCTCCAGAAAGCAGGCATAGAAGGAACATAACTCAACATAATAAAAGCCATCTATGTTAAACCACAGCAAACATTATCCTCAATGGTAAAAAATTGAAAGCATTTCCCCTGAAGTCAGGAAAAAGAAGGATGCCCACTCTCACTACTACTATTCAACATAGTTTTGGAAGTTTTGGTCACAGCAATCAGAGCAGAAAAAGAAAAGGAATCCAGATTGGAAAAGAAGTAAAACTCTCACCGTTTGCAGATGACATGCTTGTCTACATAGAAAACCCTAAATACTCCCAACAGAAAATTACTAGAGCTAATCAATGAATACAGTAAAGTTCCAGGATATAAAATTAACAGAGAAATCCCTTGCATTCCTATACACTAACAGCGAGAAAGCAGAGAAATTAAGGAACAATTATTAACACATATATATGAAATTTAGAAAGATGGTAACGATGACCCTATATGCGAGACAGCAAAAGAGACACAGATGTAAAAAATAGACTGTTGGACTCTGTGGGAGAAGGCGAGGGTGGGATGATCTGAGAGAATAGCACTGAAACATGTATACTATCATATGTGAAATAGATTGCCAGTTCAGGTTCGATGCATGGGACAGGATGCTCAGGGTTGGTGCACTGGGATGACCCTGAGGGATGGGATAAGGAGGGAGGTGGGAGGGAGGGTCAGGATGGGGAACACATGTACACCCATAACTGATTCATGTGAATGTATGGCAAAAACCACCACCCTATTGTAAAGTAATTAGCCTCCAATTAAAATTTTAAAAATTTTTTAAAAAAGAATGAATATTCCACACACCCCCACCTCCACCATCCTACAGCATGTCAGCTCATAACTAATAATGGATGCTTTTGGACTGTGGCGTTGAAGAAGACTCTTAAGAGTCCCTTGGACTGCAAGGAGCTCAAGCCAGTCCATCCTAAAGGAAATCAACCCTGAATATTCATTGGAAGGACTGATACTGAAGCTCCAACACTTTGGCCATCTGATGCAAAGAGCTGACTCATTGGAAAAGACCCTCATGCTGGGAAAGATTGAAGGCAGGGGGAGAAGGGGGCAACAGAGGGTGGTTGGATGGCATCACTGTCTCAATGGACATCAGTCTGAGCAGACTCCAGGAGATATTGAAGGACAGGGAAGCCTGACATGCTACTGTTCATGGGGTCACAAAGAGTCAGACACAACTGAATGACTGAACAACAACAACAATAATGGACAGATGTGGGAGGATAAATACCTCTGCTCCCTCTTCCCTTGGCCAGGACAACTCAAGGGCATGACCTACACTCTTCCTAAACTCTTCTGTGGAACTGAGCCCAAGTCATTCTCTCTATGACTGCCTAACATCACACCCTGGCACACCCTCCTCTTCATGTCCCAATCCCCTACTCTTCCTGCAAGTCTCCTTCTGGGAACATTTCCTAATAAAACTGGAATTTTTATCTCAACAAAAGATTGCCAGGAGAAATATCAGTAACCTCAGATATGCAGATGTCACCACCCATATGGCAAAAAGCAAAGAAGAATTAAAGAGCTTCTTGATGAAAGTGAAAGAGTAAAGTGAAAAAGTTGGCTTAAAACTCAACATTCTGAAAACTAAGAACATGGCATCCAGCCCATTACTTCATGGCAAATAGATGGGAAAACAATGGAAACACTGACAGACTTTATTTTTAGGGGGCTCCAAAATCACTGCAGATGGTGACTGTAGCCATGAAATTAAAAGGCACTTGCTCCTTGGAAGAAAAGCTCTGATCAACCTAGACAGCATATTAAAAAGCAGAGACATTACTTTTCTAACAAAGGTCCATCTAGTCAAGGCTATGGTTTTTCCAGTAGTCATGTATAGATATGGGTTGGACTATAAAGAAAGCTGAGCGCCAAAGAATTGATGCTTTTGAACTGTGGTGTTGAAGAAGACTCTCGCGAGTCCCTTGGACTTCAAGGAGATCCATCCAGCCCATCCTAAAGGAAATCAGTCCTGAATGTTCATTGGAAGGACTGATGCTGAAGATGAAACTTCAATACTTTGGCCACCTGATGCGAAGAACTGACTTGAAAAGACCCTGATGCTGGGCAAGAGTGAAGGTGGGAGGAGAAGGGAATGACAAAGGATGAGTTGGTTGGATCACATCACCGACTCGATGGACATGAGTTTGAGTAAACTCCGAAAGCTGGTGATGGAGAGGGAAGCCGGCATGCTGCACTGTGTGGGATCGCAAAGAGTCAGACATGACTGAGAGACTGAATTGAACTGAATTGAACTGATGCTGGGAAAGATTGAAGGTAAAAAGAGAAGGGAGTGGCAGAGAATGAGATGGTTCTATACCATCACCGACTCAATGGACGTGAATTTGAGCAAACTCCAGAAGTAAGTGAAGAACAGAGGAGCCTGTCTCGCTGCAGTCCATTGTGTCACAAAGAGTCGTACATGACTTAGCGACTGAATAATCAGGGAGAGATAAAGGAGAGAGAATGTAAAATGTTGATAAAAGAATCGTTCAAAATGTATTTATTAAACGGGCTTGTGTTTGGTTTTAAGCTTGAATTTTCTTTTAAGTGGCATTTGTCAGTAACCATTTACTCCCATGGTCCTGTCCTGCTTGCTCCTTCGTTGAGAGAGACATCAAAGTCCTTTGTAAAATGTACAGTCCTTTACCTAGGCAACATATGTGTGCTATTTTGCCTTCAAATTCCCAAGCATTGCCTCAGTAATTAAAGAAATTAATACCCACCCAATAAAAGGACACAGTGAATGAACCAAACACACAAAAATTTATATATACTAGTTAACCAGGGCCTTTTGGAAATTGTACCTCGTCTTCCTTGACTGTCGCACA
Organism: Odocoileus virginianus; assembly: GCF_023699985.2. Lineage (NCBI taxonomy): Eukaryota > Metazoa > Chordata > Mammalia > Artiodactyla > Cervidae > Odocoileus > Odocoileus virginianus. The sequence continues at coordinate 39,819,975 of NC_069697.1, forward strand.
TGCTGACAACTATTTATGATGGAATCTAAAGCCAGATCATTGTGGATGTTTGTGCTAGATGGACCTTTCAGGGACCTTTAAGTCTAGTTGTATTGGAAGTCTCTGTCAGTCTTCCATAGGACCAGTCCAAAGGAAGGAAGTCTTAAACACACACACACACACACACACACACACACACACACACACACACAGATTCAGAATATGTAGAGATGTGATAATTTTAACTCTCTCATTGTACAGATTAAAAAACTCAAGTCTTGACAACTTGATTGTCTTACCCTGTATTATTACTAATTAATAGCAGAGCCAGGATTAGAACCCAGGTCTCTTAGCTGTAAAACTAATGGACTTCCCACAATATCTAGTTGCCTCATGTCTAGGTGTTAAATACACACTTTCAGAGCCCACAAAAACACCAGACAAAGCAAAGCAAAATGCCAAAAACAAGATCCTGCAAGTCTGACATCAAACACTGGGAAAAAAGGTATAAGTATTAGGTGGAATAGAATCTCAAGCCATTTTGCCTTTTGTAGAAAGTAGATTGCATCAACTGTACTAAATGATTTGTTTCCTACTAAAACTGCTAAACAAAAGAGCAGAATATGGCTTGCTACTTATTTGGGACTTGAAACATTTTTTTGATATAATAAGATGTGTGTCATTTGAAATTTGGCTTCAATAATTTGTGCAATAGTTATTAGCCATGGACAAAGAGTAAGAATGAGGCTATTGTGTGAAGATGCCTGACTGAGTGCGAAAGGAGTCAGAATAAGGTCATGTTTATTCTACTGGATATTTTACTCCTTATCTAGACACTAGGAAGGCAAAAAGCCTGATAATAAGGCATATTGGTGACCTAATTTGGGAGGCATTGTCAACGTGAATAAGAAAAGAAAAGTAAAATACATATATACAAGTTTAGACATATATGCCAGGAAAGATACAAGCAGGACTTCATTTCAAAGCAAACCTGACAACAGCTTGGAATGGAATTGTGTTCCAGAAACTCTAAGGATAGGAAAGACATAGAAGATGATAATGACTAAAAAAGAAACAGGGAATTTTAACAGTCTGCAAGATGATAGAACATTATAATACAGAAGAGAGAAAAATATACCCTAAACAAAGAAGTGCAAATATGAATTTATACACATTTACATACATTTTTCATCTCGTAACCTATGATTAAAAATGTTTCTGTTCTATTGGAGATAAAAACATTCTTGGTGTGGAAATGGACATGGTATCAAAATAACCAAGTAAAGGGATGAGTTGCACAGAAAAGGGACTGCGAGTACAATGTGAAGGTGTTGGTAACATCCTCACAATCCCATTTACGTTAAAGACAAGAGTAGAGAGCAAAACGAAGTTGCTATGTCTACCTTATCTTGTGTATTATGCTTTTTTTCTCTGTTGCTTCATGGAGAAAAAATTAAACAAAATTTTCCTCTTGTCCTTGTCAATTTCTAGGTCTAGAAAAGAGTAGCCAGGTGGCTGTTATAGCACATGTCAAGTTGGTGAAGCTGAGGCTCCTGCTATAATCCTAGGAGCACTCTTGGTATCTCAGCAGACTAGAGCCAGTATTGCTCAATATTCATCATTCTCCCACATTTCTAGGGTTAGAATCCTCTCAAAGCTCTTTATCAGAGCATACAACAGTCTGTCCCCCACTATATGAAAGTGTTAGACGTGTCCAACTCTGCAGTCCCTTGGACTGTAGCCCTCCAGGCTCCTCTGTCCATGGGATTTCCCAGGCAAGAATGCTGGAGTGGGGAGCCATTCTTTCTCCAGGGGATCTTCCCGACACAGTGTATAAGCAATGTTATAATGAAATTCAGCACATGTGATTACTATGTAGTGAGATTCTTTCAAAATCGTATGCCATTGGACCAGAAATGGATTCTCCCTACTCAGCTGAAGTACTAGGGTGCCCTTTTGGCAGATGCTTCTATTTCATGGTAGAAGGAATCCATGAAAGATTGTGAGAGATTTAAACTGAGGGCTGACTTACCCAGAAATATTAAATGATCCAAATACATAAATTCTCACCAATCTACAGGTATGCAGGGGTTTAATTGTCCTGCAAAAGTATAAGAGAAATGAGAGATGACATATGATAAGTAAAAAAGAGACAGACTTATAAGAAAGAAAAGATACTTTAGCATGAATTTTAGTAAGCATCCATCTAGCCTTCAGTTCTAAGAGGACAATCTGCCCAACAATGAAGTAGTCATTATTTACCAGTCAGGACTGCTGGGAGCCTAAAAACAACTTCAGATCATCTCCCAGAAGAGCTTTAGGAATGATCTGGATACCAAATTTTCCCTTTCTCTATTCTTAAAGTCTGCCTGTTAAAACATTTCGAATGTAGCACAGCCATCAGAGATTCTGTACTCTCCCTCAGCCAGCACATAAGCTGCAGGGGGTCATTTTCTTAGACCAGCACACTATTTTGACAAAGGGCCCTGTGTCAGCATTACTTTGCCTCACTATATCCTTTCATGAATCAATCCAGGGACTCCTAAACGACATCCTCTTTCTTTTGCCTACTCAGTTCTGTGTATCTGAAAGGTTTAGCTTTTAAAAAAACGAAGAAAGGCCGCAACTCTTCAGTTTTCTGGAACAGTATCATATGCGCCGTCAGAGCAGTAAGAGAGGCTGCTCTGACCTCTCTTTGTTTTCATCACCCGTATCTGTGACGGCACAGTGATGATTGTAAAGAATTTATTGAATGCATCAGATAAAAGTCATCGTTGACAGAACTGATTTACATCCAAGGACCTTAAAATAAGTGCTTCACGGCTGAGGGAAACCTGTCTCTGATACAACTCATATTTACGAGATGTATTTATGAGTACCTGCTACATGGGTCAGGCACTATTTACTTCATTTCAGTCTTACTAAATGGAAAAGAAAAAAAATCTTACTGAATGCCAACTCTTTTGTTTATTCTAGGAACACAGAGATTAATGAAATATAATCATTGTTTTCAAGAGGCTCACAGTCTGGTAGGGAGAGAGATTCCAAATATTAAATTAAAGTAGTCCAAATATTAAATTAAGTAGTCACATTCAGTAACGATACAGTAAGTGTAAGGAAAGAAGCAATCATGGAGGGCTGCAGAAGGAAGTAGGAGGCCTTAAGCAAGGTCATAACAATATAAACAATATAACAATATAAACAATCCCCAAAAGACCAAGGAAAATATAATTGAGAGTCAAAGAATAGCAAAATAATGTCAGTAGGGGAAATAACTAAATATTTTTCAATCAGATATATGTAATGATTTTCTTGAGCCTTTATTTATCATATATACAGGTTTTATTTTTGTCACTTTTTGAAAACCAGACCACATAAATGATGAAGAAATTCAGGCAGATTTTTTATTTTGGGGTTTTTCTTTTGACCCATAACTCTGCTTGTGAGATCTTAGTTATCCCACCAGGGATTGAACCCAGTCTACAACAGAGAAAGCTCCAAGTCCTACCCACTGGACCACCAGGAAATTTCCCCAGGCAGATGTTTGTGAAACAACCTTGATAGAGTCTCTGAGTTTAAATATGTGTTTTCACTTAATCCACATTTTAGTAATATAGAAGAAATCTATAGTAAATTATAGATTTGGTATTGGTTGATTTTAGGAGTAACTTTATATATCTGTGTTATTTCTAGCCATATTTTCAATTTCAAATAATGGCAGTTTGGGGTCATAATGTGGTTTACTTTCTGTTTCCCACATTCTCAGTTCAGTTTAGTCGCTCAGTCATGTCCGACTCTCCACGACCCCGTGAACTGCAGCATGACAGGCCTCCCTGTCCATCACGAACTCCCGAAGTCTACCCAAATTCATGTCCACTGAGTCGGTGATACCATCCCACCATTTCATCCTCTTTCGTCCCCTTCTTTTCCTGCCCTCAATCTTTCCCAGCATCAGGGTCTTTTCAAATGAGGCAGCCCTTCACATCAGGTGGCCAAAGTATTAGAGTTTCAGCTTCAACATGAGTCCTTCCAGTGAACACCCAGGACTGATTTCCTTTAGGATGGACTGGTTGGATCTCCTTGCAGTCTAAGGGACTCTCAAGAGTCTTCTTCAACACCACAGTTCAAAAACATCAATTCTTCAGCGCTCAGCTTTCTTTATAGTCCAACTCTCACATCCATACATGACTACTGGAAAAACCATAACCTTGACTAGACAGACCTTTGTTGGGAAAGTAATATCTCTGCTTTTTAACATGCTGTCTAGGTTGGTCATAACATTCTAGGCAGATTCTTAATCATCTGAGGCACTAGAGAAGCTCCATAATTATAGATACTCATACAATATTTGGCTTCCCAAGTGTTCAGTTCAGTTGCTAAATCATGTTCGATTCTTTGTGACCCAATGGACTGGAACACACCAGTCTCCTCTGTCCTCCACTATTTCCTGGAGTTTGCTTAAATTCATGTCCATTGAGACAGTGATGGTATCGAACCATCTCATTCTCTGCCACTCCCTTCTCCTTTTACCTTCAATCTTTCCCAGCATCAGTACAGTTCAGTTCAGTCACTCAGTCATGTCTGACTCTTTGCAACCCCATGAACTGCAGCACACCAGGCTTCCCTGTCTATCACCAACTTCTGGAGCTTACTTAAACTCATGTCCATCGAGTTGGTGATGCCATCCAATCATCTCATCCTCTGTCATCCCCTTCTCCTCTCGCCTTCAATCTTGCCCAGCATCAGGGTCTTTTCCAACGAGTTAGTTCTTCACATCAGGTGGCCAAAGTACTGGATTTTCAACTTCAACATCAGCCCTTCCAATGAATATTTAGGACTGATTTCCTTTAGGATGGACTAATTGGATCTCCTTGCAGTCCAAGGAACTTCCAAGAGTCTTCTTCAGCACCACAGTTCAAAAGCACTGATTCTTCGGTGCTCAGCTTTCTTTATAGTCCAACTCTCACATCCATACATGACTACTAGAAAAATAGCTATGACTAGATGGACCTTTGTGGCAAAATAATGTCTCTGCTTTTTAATATGCTGTCTAGGTTGGCCATAGCTTTTCTTCCAAGGAGCAAGCACCTTTTAATTTCATGGCTACAGTCACCATCTGCAGTGATTTTGGAGCCCCCCAAAATAAAGTCTGTTACAGTTTCCATTGTTTGCCCATGTATTTGCCATGAAGTGAAGGGACCAGATGCCATGATTTTAATTTTCTGAATGTTGAGTTTTAAGCCAGATTTTTCACTCTCTACTTTCATTTTCATCAAGAGGCTCTTTACTTCTTCGCTTTCTGCCATAAGGTGGTGTCATCTGCATATCTGAGGTTATTGATATTTCTCCCTGCAATCTTGATTCCAGCTTGTGCTTCATCCAGCCTGGTATTTTGCATGATGTACTCTGCATATAAGTTAAATAAGCAGGTTGACAATATACAGCCTTGACATACTCCTTTCCCGATTTGGAACCATTCTGTTGTTCCATGTCGAGTTTTACCTGTTACTTCTTGACCTGCATACAGATTTCTCAGGAGGCAGGTTAGGTGGTCTGGTATTCCCATCTCTTTCAGAATTTTCCACAGTTTGTTGTGATCCACACAGTCAAAGGCTTTGGCATAGTCAATAAAACAGAAGTAGATGTATTTCTGGAACTCTTGCTTTTTTGATGATCCAGCAGATGTTGGCAATTTGATCTCTGGTTCCTCTGCTTTTTCTAAATCCAACTTGAACATCTGGAAATTCATGGTTCACATACTGTTGAAGCCTGGTTAGAATTTTGAGCATTACTTTGCTGGCATGTGAGATAAGTGCAGTTGTGCAGTAGTTTGAACATTCTTTGGCATTGCCTTTCATAGGTTTGGAATGAAAACTGACATTTTCAGTCCTGTGGCCACTGCTGAGTTTTCCAAATTTGCCGGCATATTGAGTGTAGCAGTTTCACAGCATCATCATTTAGGATCTGAAATAGCTCAACTGGAATTCCATCACCTACAGTAGCTTTGTTCATAGTGATGCTTCCTAAGGCTCACTTGACTTCACATTGCAGGATGTTGTGCTCTAGGTGAGTGATCACACCATCATGGTTATCTGGGTCATTAAGTTTTTTTTTTTTTTTTTTTTGTATAGTTCTTCTGTGTATTCTTGCCACCTCTTCTTAATATCTTCCGCTTCTGTTAGGTCCATACCATTTGTTCTTTATTGTGCCCATCTTTGCATGAAATGTTCCCTTGGTATCTCTAATTTTCTTGAAGAGATCTCTAGTCTTTCCCATTCTATTGTTTTCCTCTATTTCTTTGCATTGATTGCAGAGGAAGGCTTTCTTATCTATCCTTGCTGATCTTTGGAACTCTGCATTCAAATGGGTATATCTTTCTTTTTCTCCTTTTTCTTTTGCTTCTCTTCTTTTCACAGCTATTTGTAAGGCTCCTCTGACAACCATTTTGCCTTTTTGCATTTCTTTTTCTTCGGCATGGTCTTGGTCCCTGTCTCCTGTACAATGTCACGAACCTCCATCCATAGTTCTTCAGACACTCTGTCTATCAGATTGAATCCCTGGAATCTGTCACTTTCACTGTATAATCATAAGGAATTTGACTTAGGTCATACCTGAATGGTCTAGTGGTTTTCCCTACTTTCTTCAGTTTAAGGCTTGCCAGGTGGCTTAGTGGTAAAGAATCTGCCTACCAATGCAGGAGACATAAGAGATGTGGGTTTGATCCCTGGATAAGGAAGATTTGTTGGAGGAGGAAATGGAAACTCATTCCAGTATCCTCGCCTGGAGCATCTCATGGAGAGAGGAGCCTGGAGGCTACAGTCTGTAAGGTCACAAAGAGTTGGACATGACTGTGCAACTGAACCTATATTATGTAAGCAATGCTGAGAGTCCCTTGGACTGCAAGGAGATTGAACCAGTCAGAAATCAACCCTGAATGTTCATTGGAAGGACTGATGCTGAAGCTGAAGCTCCAATACCTTGGCCACCTGATGTGATGAGCTGACTCATTGGAAAAGACCCTGATGCTGGAAAAGACCCTGGCATTGGGAAAGATTGAAGGCAAAAGGAGAAGGGGGCATCAGTGAACGAAATGGCTAGATAGCCTCATCGACTCAATGAACATGAGTTCCAGCAAACTACAGAAGACAGTGAAGGACAGAGAAGCCTGGCATGTTGTGGTCCGTGGAGTTGCAAAGATTCGGACACAACTTAGTGACTGAACAACAACAAAGCAATAGTAAAGCTTCATTTTTGTTTAAACAAAGCAACAAAAATGCAATGCTTATATTCATAATTACTATTTGCTCTTATTATAAAAAGGACTCTAAGCAGTTAATTTTTAACTCTTAATTAGGCTGATATTTCTTACTGCCAGCAAATATTTTTACATCTCTATCTTATCTGCTCCAACTCTCTCTGTAGCCATCTCTTCCAACTGCTATTCCCATTCTGTGTTTCCTTGGTCCTACTGAATCCTGTCAGAATGACTTTGCCTGAGAAAGCATGAGTTAAAACACATATATATCTGGATTTGACAAAAGCTGTGAATAATATTTTCATTTAAGTAATCAAACACTTTCTAGAGAATCTAATTTAGGGCAGCATTTTCTAGAATGGACATTTAGCACATAGGGTTTGTATAAGATGATCCATAGAGCATGTGATAAAACTTTGGATGCTTCTGTTTCTATTTATGCTTTTTTGTTTGGTTTGGTTTCTTTTTGGCTGCACTGCACAGCATGCGTGATCTTTGTTCCCAACCACGATGGAACCTATGCCACCTGCAGGGAAAGCGTAGATTCTTAAACCACTGGACCACCAGGGGAGTCCCTCAATTTATGTCTTCTTATCCTCTTAAAATGTCAGTCTTCACATGTTTTACAATGTATGTATTTTCATAATATCTTAGGCTAGTAGAACATGTGTATAGAGCAGAATTCCCCCCACCCCTCCCCCCCCAAAACTTTGATGATGATTGAAATTGCATTTTAATGTGTTTTTTTTTTCCTTTTGTTTTTCAGTTTGGTCTGTGCTGACCCAATGTTAAGTCACTTGATTTAGAGAACCCTCATAGAACCTAAGTAGAAAGATGCCTGGATAATAATTTTTTTATATAGTCACTATAGAGTTCTAAGAGGAAGGGATGAAAAGGGACGAAAATGGACTCTGAACACTTATGACAATTGATGTGACATCAGACTTCTATATCAGTCAATATGTGACTTATAAATGTATTGAGAAACAGATAATGAAAATCAGATTCAATGAAATATTCATAAAGGGCCTAACATGCTAAAAAAATATATTAAGTACCTTCTATGTACAAGACATCACAAAATTCTGGGAATGAAGTAGAAGGAGATGAAAAATAGTAGGATATATAGATGAATAAGATACGATCTTTCTCCCCAGAGAAATTCCAGTTTGGTAAGAGAGATATACAAAGTAAGTATGTAAAATATGAAAAAAGCTGTGAGGTGGTAGAAAGAAGACTAGTAGAATTGTATCTCAGGTGTGAAGAATTGTATTTTCTCTTACTTACTGGTTTAGACTAAACTGACACCTAGCTAAATTTGAACTTTAAGTAAATAAGGAATAATTATTCATTTTAAATATACCCCATTACATGGAACATACTTACACTAAAATTTTACTTTTTAAAAAACTGTGAGATTCAAATTGAACAGGGCATCCTGTGTTATTACTCCCTAAGTTTGGCAACCCTATTTTAGACAAGCTTGTTGGTTATTTATAGTCTGCCAGCCTCATCCACCCTCTTCTGCCCTACTCTGTATCCCTCCTGCGGACCGACTCCTGAGATCTCTGTTTCCTGCCTTTCCTTGCCAGTTGGCTTCTTGCTGATTTCAGCCGGTGGGAGGGGCGGGGAGCAGAGTAGACAGCAGGAGCAGGGGGAAGTCTTCCTTGCCTCTTCCATGCCTCAGTGGCGCTTCTCCGGTGGTGCCAGTATTCCTGCGTAGCAACAACGCTTGCCTGACAGCTCCGCCTACATGCCTGTAGCTTTCCTGCCACACTGGTCACGCTTTTTTCCTCCCATGGATCTTTCAGGTTTGGAAGTAGCGACAACTTCCCTTTGTTGCTAAAATCTGGATGCCTCAGCATTCTTTTTGGTTTTCCCAACTTTGCGTATATCTCTATAGGTAGTCTATTGTAATCTTCTGTTGAACTGAGTTTCCTCCCTGGTCCCTGGTTGGTAAAACCAGTCTCTTTTTCTTTGAGTCACATCTCTTTATTTATGAGATGAAAAAATTATAAATATATATATATATGTATTTTGTAAGGAGATTATATACATGGATATCATGGAGTGGGGGAGGGATCTCACATTTGAATTCATACTTAGCACACATTTTACAGCTATGGTGTAGCTGAGTGTTGTTTTTCAGTTTGCTAAGTCATGTCTGACTCTTTGGGACCCCATGGGCTACAGCATGCCAGACTTCCCTGTCCTTCACCACCTCCCAGAGTTTGCTCAAACTCATGTCCATTGAGTCAGTGATGCCATCCAACCATCTCATCCTCTGTCACCCCCTTCTCTTCCTGCCCTCAATTGTTCCCAGGGTCTTTTCCAATGAGTTGGCTCTTTGCATCAGGTGGCCAAGGTATTGGAGCTTCAGCTTCAGCATCAGTCCTTCCAATGAATATTCAGGGTTGATTTCCTTTAGGGTTGACTCATTTGATCTCCTTGCAGTCCAAGGGCCTCTTGAGAGTCTTCTCCAGCACCACAGTTCAAAAGCATCAATTCTTTGGGACTCAACCTTCTTTATGGTCCAACTCTCACATCTGTACAGGACTACTGAGAAAACCATAGCTTTGATTGTATGTTCTTTTGTCAGCAGAGTGACATCTCTGCTTTTTAATACGCTGTCTAGGTTTGTCACAGCTTTTCTTCCAAGGAGCAAGTGTCTTTTAATTTTGTGGCTGCAGTCACCATCCAAAGTGATTTTGGAAACCAAGAAAATAAAATCTGCCACTGTTTCCACTTTTTCCCCATCTACTTGCCATGAAATGATGGGACAGGATGCCTTGATCTTAGTTTTTTGAATGTTGTGTTTCAAGCCAGCTTTTTCACTCCTCTTTCACCATTCTCAAGGGGCTCTTTTGTTCCTCTTCACTTAGTGCCATTGAAAATGGAGTTGTTATTATAGTCACTTGAATGCAAACCCTTTCACCCTGTCTTCCCACCATGAGCTAATTATATACCATTGCCAGTATTCCATTTAATCTCTTTGAGATTCAATTTCTTCATGTGTTAAATTGAGATTTTACTTATTTCACCTGCCCCACAAGATTTTTATGTTAAGATCATTTTTGTTGAAGCACTTGTAAAACACTACAAATATTAGTTAGCATTATTGTTTATTTTGCAGGTTTTTTTCTTATTTATAATTCTGTCTCAAATGACTTAACACTCAATGTTTTTCTGCAAGAAAACAGAGATGAAACTTCCACTCACATATAAACTACTTTCTAAATGTAGGTGTGCATTTTCTAGACATTATTCATAGATTCTGTAATTGCAGTCATGGTGTAAGGTCCTACTGATCTTTCTTCTTCTCTGGGCTGAGCTGCTCTCCTACTTTAACTGAAGTTTCTCAATATGGGTTTCTAGTAGGATAGACAAGAGGGTTCTAACTTCTGAAAACATGTTTATATTTTACCTGGACAGGTAAGGCTAACTTAGGGGTTGAGAGAGGAGATTATCTTCTGAACTTCAGTTAGCACAAATCAATTTATTAGATTAACCCAGAGTTCGCTAAAAATATCCAGATAGTAAGGTGGGCACATTTCAGTGGAGGAGCAACACATGATTAAAACATCTAAGAATAAATAGCTCAACAAGCTTTCATTCTATTTATACCCAACAGAAGGTGGCTGCTTCCCTAAGATGCCTCCCACCAGATGGTGACTTCTCGGTTCATTTTTCTAACTACCTGTAAAATCATAACACATGGCTCTGACTTCTTTTCATTTTACAATTCACCTTTCAGCACTAGATTACTATAGCTTCTGATTTCCATCTGGGAAAAAAAATTCCTTAAAAGGCAAGAGGTCAAAGTCACAGGCAAACGCACGTGCACACAAATATATTTAGTTTTATAAATAGAGTCTTCATTCTCCATCTGTAATTATGGACAACTGATTTCTTGTTTCAGACCATATTATCTTCTTTACCTACATAATAGCAGTTACCTCTGTTGACTCGAGAAATGAAAGTTGATTTTAAATTATCCTAGAGAAAATGTAATTACAAAGGATATTGAAAGTTTTCCATATATAGTGCCTTCTAAACTCAATATAAAATTCCTTGAATTATCCATATCAATCCTCATTCCCCAAATCTCCTTTTGTTAGTATTTATGATTGAGAATTGACAGCAGTTTTACTCAGCCTCTGGGATAATGAGGGTAAGACTTTTCAGTGATGAGGTGTCACTAGAGCTTAGCTACTGCTCTAATCAATTGCTTTGTTTTGCCTGAATTTATGACCACATATTGCTCTCTTAAATTTAGCTGAGAGCAGACAAATAGGAACTGCTGGTAGAAAGAGGTATGGAGCCAGTAGAAGGATTAGATCTGCTCATCATCACTACTGGGAAAATAATTCACAATAACTCAAGGGTGGGCTAGTTTATCATTCTCTTACATGCAATTTAGCAAATGTTGTTTTGGAGAAATGAAATGATGTCCTGCTCTGCGATCAAGTATAAATTCATCTCATCTGTTCTGATCTTTATTTCCCAGGGTGAGCTGATTATTGTACTGAGTACAATAAATGTACTGTGTGCTTAGTCGCTCAGTCATGTCCGACTCTTCGTGACCCCATGGACAGTAGCCCACCAGGCTCCTCTGTCCATGGGGATTCTTCAGGCAAGAATACTGGAGTGGGTTGCTATGTGCTCCTCCAGGGGGTCTTCCCAACCCAGGGCTTGAACCCAGGTCTCCTGCATTGCAGGCAGATTCTTTACCATCTGAGCCACCAGGGAAGCCCAGATACAATAAATAGGTTATGGGAAAAAGTCATATGTGTGTATGAAAAATAATATTAATTTAAAAGACACAATGAAATTAAAATAATTTTTAAGAACAGTTGAATAGTCACAGTAAATTTGAGGGGAAGGTACAGAGAATTCCTATATATCCCCAACACTGACACATACATAACCTTCTTATTATCACCATCCCCCTTCAGAGTAGTACATTTGTCACAACTGATGAACCTACATTGATATCATTACCACCCAAAGTCCAGAGTTTACATTACGGTTCACTCTCAGTGTTATACATTCTTTGTCTATGTTTGGACAAATACATAATGACATATATCCATCATTGTGGTATCAAAAAAACACAATAAAATATTTATAGTCACTAAATAATGATAATAATCACTGTCAACTTCATATAGAGAATTTTCTGTTGTTGCATACTTTTTAAAATTTTAGATTTTATAGCATAGGATGTTATAGCTACTACCCCCAAAAAACCATGAAGTTAGAACATTTGAGAATGACTAGTCCAGCATCCTAATTTTACATAGAAAACTAAACCCCATATAGATTAGGTGACTTTCCCAAAGACACAAAGCTGGCTCATGGCAGAAGATTGTACCAGACGTGATCCCACATCTTCTGACTTTTAGTTTTGCCTTCTTCCCACTTCTTTGCACACAGATATTTACTTCTATGTTAGAAATTAAATTTATGCTTATAGTTAATAACTTTATTTTAAAAAGTGGTCCTCATCTTAGACACGATAAAATCGCCTGGACTGATGTTTAAACTACCAGTGCCAGACTACATCCCAGATCAATTCCATTTCAACATGTATTTATGTGTGTGTGTGTGTGTTTGTGTGTGTGTGTGTGCTCAGTCACTCAGCTGTGCCCATCCTCTGTGTTAACAGTTAAGTGTCAATAAAGAAAGAAGCTATGTGCTGTTTGGGAAATGTTTGTTTGTTTGTTTTCTGTGCTTGTGGGTGGAATGGGTGGGGTGGACAAATTTTGGGTGTGAGAATTTCATATATCTTCTCAATGCTTTGTAATAGATCAAATTATGGGAAATAAAAGATTAAACATTTATACAGTGAATACTTACTATGCACTGTGAGGATACAGAAATAGAATATGTGAATTTCCTGTCCTGTGAAAATTCACAAATTTTTATAGGAGACAAAACATGTACACACATTACTCTGAAAGGAGAAACCAAGTTCGATTATATGTAGAAACTAGTATTATAAGCACCTTAGAAATTCAGAGAGAAAGGGAGAGAATGCACCATTCTCTAATCAGAAACGCTCTATAGAGAAGTCAGGATCTGAGTTAGGATTTAGAATATGGGTGATGTTTTCTTGTGTGAAGACTAGATGGAGAATTTTTAGACTGAGGTAAGAGAACAGCAAAGTATGGAAGCAAAGAAGCATAATGCCCATTTAAAGAGAATACGGACTAGGACAGTTTGATGTACCAAAATTGTGTCACAGAGTAGCAGAAAGCAATATGAAAAGGTAGCTGGATTTTAACTGATGTTGAACTTCTGTTGGATCGGTTGCTTTTCCTTACTAATTCAATTGACTCTTTGTACACTATGAACAATCATATAGCTCCCAGCTAACCCTATTATTATCTCCATTTTATAGATGAATAAATGTGAGGCTCAAAGGAGTTAAGTTACCAGCCTAAGATCAGAAGACTAGAATCTGGTGTAGCTAGTATCTGTATATGGCAATCTCATTCCTGAGCCTGTGCTCTTAGACATCACCTATACTGGTTTTATGTGTCTATCATATGTGTTGCAAATATTTTCTCCATTTTCATTTATCATTTTAACTTTTTGTACGATGTCTTTCACTGTTTAGATGTTTAAATTTTTATATAGTCAAATTTTTAATATTTTAAAAAATATACTCAGTTTTGTTTTATACTAAGGCTTAATGTGAAGAATAATTGAAATTTTACTGTATTTTAGTCTGAAGTTTTATGATTTTTACTTTCAACTTCATGATAATTAATCTTGAATCTCTTACTATGTGTGCCTATCTTCTGAGATAGGGGTCTAATTTCACTTTTCCCCCAGATGGCTATCCATTTTTCTCCAAAGTATATCTTTTCTCTAATGAGTTGATATCCCACCTTGATACAGTAGATGTTCAGAAATTTGCTAAATTACTGGACATTCTATCAATTAGTGTTTCATTCCGGTTAAAAAGAATTCTTGTAAAAATTCAACCTTGGAAGGGTTACTAATTAGAAATACTGCAGTGCAAGTTAGATAATATTGAGTTCTTAATACACAGCTGAGATAAATGTAGCAAAGAACAGTAATTTTGGCTCTGGAGGTCACATCTTCATGAAGAAGAAAGATGATGAAAGAAGAAATTTTAATTTTAATTTAGGCTATAGTGAAAGAAACTATTGCCTTCACAGTTTTGCTTTTTATAGGCAAAATTCTCACATTTTTTGATGACAATGATTTAAAGACACCTGGCAACAACTGAAGTAATGAGGACTTATAACCTGACTTTTTAGTAAGCAAGTATCTCCAAAGTGTTCTATTTTCTCCCAGCTTTCAACCAATGCAAAAGCCATCAAACAAGATGACCATGATGATAAATAATCTAGTGAAGACCCTTTCTCTGGAAATGTGAAACTATGATGTGCTTTGGGGGCAAGTGCCAAAACTTTTAATTTCTTCCAGGAAAACATCATACATGTGTATCAGTGATTCTTCTCTGTAGAGTATTGGGAAATTCACATGCAATATATTGAATAGTTTCACCCCATTTCACTATGTGCATGCTCTGAACAATTAATGTCCCTACTTGCCTCCACAATGGTTCAGAGTGATCTAACATAGATTCGGCCATCTGTCCATGTTTTGTTCCATTTGCAACATTTGTTCTTCCTGCTGATCTGACTGCTTCTTTTCTCTGCTTCCTGATTCAGATAGAGCAAGCTGTTCCAGAAATGTGTTTGTTAGCCAAAAGCAAGTCCCTTTGACTATAGAAATATAAAATTCACCCCAGCTAGTAATGTTTAAGAAAACCATTGAGTTTTTCTTTTTCCTTTTAAAAAAACATATTGCTTAGAAAACATTCAAGGTCTTAATGACAGAGGCTTTTGAATCTGTTGGCAAAATCAAATATAGGTAAATCTAAAACCATGGTTGGAAGAAATAAACAGTGTTTTCTTTATACGTGGCCTTTATACGTGGCTCTGAAGATCACTGGTGTCCTGTTTCAGTAAAGTTTCCACTTTCCTGCTTGATAAGTGCATCTCAGGACATCTTACTAGAATCACTTACCTTCTTATTGAAGTACATTCTTGAGTTGTTCCCTCAGTGAGAATTATTTAGTGGTAAATCCTCTTGGTTTTATTTATTTATTTTTTTGAATAGTGTATTTCATTTCCAGAAAGTCATTCTGATTATATATTATCCCACTGTCTTCTGGCTCCCATTATTATTATTAAGGCATTAGCTGCGAGTTTAACTATGTCTCCCTTGTGGGTAATCTATCTTTTCTTTCTAGTTGCTTTTAAGACCTTCTTCCTGTCTTTGTTGTTCTGCAGCTTTATTCTGTATGTAGGTATGGATTTCTTTTTATTTATACAGTTTGGCATTTATTGAACTTCCTGAATGTGGTTATGTCTTCAATTAATTTTAGAAAATTCTTAGCCATTATTTTTTTTTCTTTCTTTTTGGCTGTGCCACACAGCTTGTGGGATCTTAGTTCCACAACCAGGGATTGAACCCAGGACTGTGGCAGTGGAAGCACAGAGTCCTAACCAATGGACCACCAGGGAATTCCCTTAGTCATTATTTCTCCTCACATTGTCTTTCCTTATCTCAATAGCCTTTTGAGGAATTCTAATTAGCCCTTCTCACTCTGTACTTTATGTCTCCAAAATTCACTTTGGTGTTTTACATCCATTTGTCCCCTCAATCTGCAATCTGAAAATTTTTTCAGTTCTATAACTCATTCATTCTAGTCAGCTGTATCTAATCTGCTTTCTAATTCTTTGGTTGAGTTTTACATTTATTGCATTTTCCTTTTTATGAGTTCAATGTATTAGCTTTCAGATCTTCCTGATCAGTTCCTATTACCTTTTTCTCATTCTCAAATATTTCAATCTATGTTATATTCCTGGAAATATATCAGAGTAATTTTGTATGCTTATCTGATAATTTCAGTATCTGTAGTCTATTAAGGTCTGTTTCTCTAATATATTGTTTATTCTATTTCTGATTTTTTTCCTTTTGTGTTTGTAGTTTTAAAATTACTATTAAATAATTGGATTATTTAAATGTGTATTATTAAATAATTGGAACTTTATCTGTAGACATTAAGGCTAACATAAGAGTATACTCTTCCAAGGAGGGTTTGTTTTCTTCTTCCAGGGGCCTTCCAGGAAACACAACATACCAATGCCACTTAAATCTCAGTGCTCAATTACAGAAGATTTAGACTCCAAGCATAATGGCCAACATTTTGTGGAGAGACTTCTTTTTTAACTTCTGCCCAGAGCCAGTTCTGAGACTGTGCATCTACTTTACTATTAACATGGTCAAGTTTCTTTTTTTATATTTTGCTCTTTTTCTGAGACTATAGGTCTTAAAGTATTTCATTTTCATAAAGTATGATTTCTGGTTTACTTAAGTAAAAAGGTGTTTCCAGAAGGATATTGAGAATCAAAGCAGCTCTGGGCATCAATTAACAGGAATGATAGGAGAAGTTATATTAGCACTATTTTAGTTAGGATACCTCCACTGAGATGAATGTATTTCAACTATTTTTAGTGCCTTTACTAAGTCTGCTCAAGATTCAAATTTGAGGAGTTCTGGGAAGAAGGTGGCAGGGTGGCAGCAGAATTTTCTTGAATCTTTACATGAAAGTAAAGTGAGAAACTAGATAACAAAACCATCTGGAGAGCGTTTATAATAGAATTAAATGAATAAGATGTCCCTCCCAGCCCCAAAACACTGGTATTCTCAGGCTTGTATGTTATCACTGTCTTGGTGGAAGAAACCTGGAAGAAGCGCTAAGGCATCTGACAGACCTAAGAACAAAATACTACCCAGAAATTTCCACTGGGATTAAAAAAATAGTTTTCATTTTTCTGCTGATATTTCTCTACTGGTATCTATCCTTTAGTTAACCCATTATGGCAAAATTTCTATAGCTGTTTTAAAATCCTTGTCTGCTAATTCCAACATTTAGGCCATTCAGGATTGCTTTCTCTTAATTGTTTTTTCTTTTGTCTATGGGTCATATTTTTCTGTTTCTTTGCAAATTAATTATTTTTATTGTATGCATGTGTGCTCAGTCATGTCTGATTCCTTGTGACCCCATGGACTATAGCCCACCAGGCTTCTTTGTCCATGGGATTTTTCAAGCAAGAATACTGGGGTGGATTGTCATTTCCTATTCCAGAGGATCTTCCCGACCCAGGGATGATACTCATATCTCCTGCGTCTCCTGCATCAGCAAGTGAATTCTTTATCACTGCACCACATTTTTGTTGTATACTGGACACTATAGGAACATTGGATTTTGCTAGTTTCCTCAGAGAACATTAGTTGTTTTTTCAGCAGTAGTTAACTTGACTGGATACAAACTCAATTCAGTCTCCCCTGTGATAGACAGTAATTGAAATGTGCCAAATTCCTTCCCTCTTTCCACTGTTGTTTTCTACGGGGTTCCATAGAGTTTCCCTACAAGGGTATAGTTCTGTGATCAGCCAAAGACTTGGATGGAATTTTTATGCAGATTTTCAGACTTCTTTATTCTCAGGGCTCCCCATTCCAGGTGTTCCAGCAGCTCTACACTCAGTCTTATGATTCCTCATGCCACTAAGATCTCAGTTTTCTACTTGAGTTCTAGCTACCATATGTGTCACAGACAAGGAATTTCCCTCAAGCGAAAAGCCTTCGGAACACAAATATCACACAGTACATCCTTTATGTCAAGAGTCAACATTCCTTTAGTTTTTGCCTGTCTTTTTCATTCTCCAGAGCCTTCAACTGGTTGACTTAAACAATTTTTTTTTAAACAAATGTTGTCCAGATTTTAATGTATCATGTGCAGGAGAGTTAGCCTGATACATGCTACTCTATTATTCCTGGAAGCAGAACTCATTGTAGTAATCTTTGATTTCTCCCGGATGGGTCTAAAAGCCAAGCATGCTAGTAGCAGTGAGCATGTCTGAGCCTAGGTTTAATTGTAAATACCATTCTTTACATTTGTACCACTTCCATGGTATTTCTGCCAAAAATGCATAACCTGAATCTAATTATAAGAAAAGATCAGACACATAAATTGATGAAAGGCTCTGAGTTGACCTGAATTAATCAACAACATAATTCCAGGAGTGCAGTTGAGTGAAATATTATGAACTGTGTGAATGCTGCAGATTTTTCCCAACTCTGTCTCTTTGTTATGCTGTGGTTCTCACTGAATTATGACCATTAACATCCAATCACCAAAAATATGATGTTTCCCCCTCGAGGAGTAGCTCAAAACAAAAACATATGCTAGACCATAAAATATACAATGTACGTGCTGAAAATAAAATATCTTCTTTCTAGAAAAAAAATGTGTGCCAATAGAATACAGGAATCAACTGGAGTAAGCTTCTATTGCTCAAGCATGACATAATTTGAGCTTGCATGAGGATAAGAGGGCTTCCCAGAAGGTGCTAGTGGTAAAAAACTTGTCTGCCAATGCAGGAGACCTAAGAGACTCAAGTTTGATCCCTGGGTCAGGAAGGTCCTCTGTAGGAGGGCACAGCAACTCACGCCAATATTCTTAACCTGGAGAATCCCACAGACAGAGGCTGGCAGGCTACAGTCCATAAGGTCGCAAAGAGTTGGACACGACTGCAATGACTTAGCACAAGGATAAGAATTAGAGTGGATCAAAGTCCATTAGGTAAGTTTAAATGTGTGATAATGAATTATCATAGTGACATTGGGGAAAAAAACAATTGGTTACTTTTTGAGGGTAGTCAGTTCAGTTGCTCAGTTGTATCCGACTCTTTGTGACCCCATGGACTGCAGCGTGCCAGGCTTCCTTGTCTGTCACCAACTCCCGGAGTTTACTCAAACTCATGTCCATCGAGTCAGTTATGCCATCCAACCGTCTCATCCTCTGTCATCCCCTTCTCCTCCTGCCTTCAATCTTTCCCAGCATCAGGGTCTTTTCAAATGAGTCAGTTCTTTGCATCAGACCGCCAAAATATTGGAGTTTCAGCTTCAGCATCTGTCCTTCCAATGAATATTCAGGACTGATTTCCTTTAGGATGGACTGGTTGAATCTCCTTGCAGTCCAAGGGACTCTCACAAGTCTTCTCCAACACCACAGTTCAAAAGCATCAATTCTTTGGTGCTCAGCTTTCTTTATAGTCCAACTCTCACATCCATACATGACTACTGGAAAAACCATAACTTTGACCAGCTGGGCCTTTGTTGGCAAAGTAATGTCTCTGCTTTTTAATATGCTGTCTAGGTTGGTCAGAGGTTTTCTTCCAAGGAGCAAGCGTCTTTTAGTTTCATGGCTGCAGTCACCATCTTCAGTGATTTTGGAGTGATTTTTAAGGGTAACAGGGAGCAAATTCATTTTCTTAAAAAATAGAGAAAGAAAAGAATCATATATTTAACCTGCCTTTCCTATATAAACTGTACCATGGAGTAGCCAAGTAACATAAAATTATATTGGCAAATAAATGAAAATAAAATGATAAAATTAAAATGTAAGCATTTTTGCAATCTTCAGTGAATTAATGGAGCTAAGCATTGAGTATCAGTGTCTGCTAGTATGAAAAAAGTGAGAAAACTGGACATTATGTGCTTCCTAACACATTTGATTAGGTGGCTGGATTTCATCTGCTACTTCATAAGAAATAGGAAAGAGGAGAATTTTACCTGCACCATGAGTGTGTAATCAGCAAAATCCAGATTTTGGAATACTCTATAGGTCAAATGGTTTTAGATTCTTCAAAAAATGTATTTTAAGAAAGTGGAATAATGGAGAGTCTGCAGATTAAAAGATTCTTTAAAAACATATTAGGTTTGTTTTTTAAAAATTCTTCATTGCATTTGCTGCAATATTGCTTCTGTGTTCAATTTTGGTTTTTGGCCATGAGGCACTTGGGATCTTGGGTCCCCAACCAGGGATTGAACCACACCCTCTGCATTGGAAGGTGAAGTCTTAACCACTAGACTACCAGGGGAAAAATGGGGCAAGACTAAACTGCAATGCCTAGAGACACTTACATGATTAAATCACAAAGAAATGTAAAAAGCAATCATTGTAAGAGTCATGATGGTGATTATTTTGTAGAAAAGGAATAGCCTTTTGGATGGGCAAAGTGAAGGGACTTCTGGAGTAGTTGCAAAGTTTCATTTTCATAATGTGGGTGGTGGTTACAGGGGTGTTGGCTTTTAATAATTCACTTTTATACACTTATTTTGTGTTTTATTTATTAATAAAAAAAGGTTAAATTAAAAAAAAAAAAATTCTAGAAAAGAAGTTTCTAACTGGCTTAGTATGGTGAACCAGGATATCTGTTGGTTAGGGAAATTACAGTCCCACCATATTGTATTTATAGGATTAAAAATTATTCCCCAAGATAATGGAGTTGCTGTAAGGATTGGGCAAAAGCAGCTAGACAGCCTAAGCCCACTACTTTTTATTACAGTACAGTCACCTCAAAAATAATTCCGTATTGCTTATTAGCATTTGAACAGGGAAATCAAGATAGATTAGAGTCAAGATAACTCCTGGCTCCTGGTTCCCCAAGTGGTGTAAGCCAGTCATCCCCTCTGACCATTGATTTTCTTAGAGCTCCTTGATTTTTTCTTCTCTCTTTCTTTCTTTTCTTTTCTCCCCCTGGGAAGGTTTCATTATGCACAGAGGGAAAAGGCTCAGTCCTTCGCCACCACTTTCCCCATGGTGGCCAGAACATTGCTCAGCTCCTCATTCTTCCTCTTGGCAGGAATGTGTGTCCCTACTCTTTTCCTGATGAAGAAATCTTGAACAGCTCCACGGGCCGCCCCTCATCAGAGGTGAAGCCACACACGTCCTGCACACAGTTGGTGCGTTTGGTGAAGCAGTGGCAGTGATGTCTCAGTCGCTCACGTTCTTGTTCTTGGTCACCTGTGGGCCTTGGTGAGGCCGATGGCCATGGGACAGCACAGAGCCATGGCCGATGCTCTTCAGTGACTGCCGTGGAAGAAGCTACTTTCTCTTTTTTTATATTTGCTTGAAAGAATTTGAACTCGGAATGAGGAGCACTAATTGCCTTTGATAATATCAAAATCAGAAGTCAATACTGAACAAAACAAACCAGGTTTAGACATCAGCTACGTTGACTAAGGCAGCTAGATATGCAATCATTTGTTCATAAGGTACTCCTAACTTCTGCTGATCATTCATTGCTATTAGACAGTGACTATCTGAATAACTATGGATGGTGTCCATGAGAGCCTGCCTCAGAGTCTCTGACTGAACACATTCATTCATAAAATATTTATGGACTATAAATGGCCAATCAGGACATGAGACGGTGCTCAACATCATTAACTGTTAGATAAATGCAAATGAGAACCACAATTAGATACCATTTCACACCTACAAGGATGATTAAAAAAAGATAATAACAAGCATCAGTGAGTATGTGAAGAAATTGGAACTCTCGTTAATTGTTGGTGAAACTGTAAAATGGTTCAGCCATTTCACAAAAACAGTATGGCAGTCCCTCAGAACATTCAACATAGAATTGTCATGTGACCCAGAAGTTCCACTCCTTGACATATCCCCAAAAGAATGTATCATATGTGTCCACACTAAATATAATATGTGACTGTTCATAGCAGCACTTTCATAATAGCTCAAAAAGTGGAAAGAACCCAACTGTGCATCACCTGATGAATGGATAAATAGAATGTGATATATTGATACAATAGAATGTTGTTCAGCCACAGTAAAAGAACCAGACAAGAAAAGACCACACATTATATGATTCCATTTATATAAGATGTCCAGAATAGGCAAATCCAGAGAAAAATAAATTAGTGGCTTCCAAGGGTTGGGGGGAGGAAAGAGCATGAAAAGTGTTAATGAGTGGAGGATTTCTTTTTGAGGTGATAAAAATGTTGTAAAAATTATGAACTGGCATGGCTATACTAAAAGTGAATTGTGCACTTTAAAACAGTGGATTTTATGGTACATCAATTCTTTCTCAATAAAACTGTTACAAAAAATATTTATTGACTGCTTATTCTGTGCTGGAAAACTCTTCTAAGTTCTGGAAATAATGTAGTGAAGATATCAAAAAGCTGCTCTCAAAAAGCTTTGAATAAAGAGATGGACCTGCTGAGTCCAAACTTGTGTCCCTGAGAGACTGCACATAGATTAGGGTCTTACCGCTTTTTGCCGAGGGAAAAATTTGTCGGGGTAGTTGACCTCAATAGTAATCTTCACTCTACCCTTTTATGAAGCTTTTTCCACTAAGAATATATAAAGAAGAAATTGTCAAAGAAGTAAAAGAGAAGAATAAACCATCACAGATTACAAGAATTTCAAGAAGGTGAGAGTGAAAGAAATTATCTAATGCTGCAGAAAGGTCAAGAAATAGAAGGATCAGAAAATAGACTTCGGATTTGATTAGGATTTCACATGATAATCTCTTAGTACAGTTTCAGTGGAGTGATAGAGGCAGAGTAATTTTGTAATGGTTGTACATAGCACAGTGCTGGATATATAGTATTTGCTAAAGAATTATTGTTTGGGTTGAGAATAAGTATGTTGTGAGTTTAGTAAACAAAATAAAGACAATGCTTATGACAAGTTTGTATGAGAAGGGAAAATAGGTAGTGGGTGATGTTTGGGAGAATATGAGTTAAAGGAGTTTATTTTTTGGTATGAGAGAAATTGATTGTAGTCTGAGAATGTGTTGCTACTAGGGAAGAAAAATTTCAATATAATGAAAAGAGAAAGGGTAGCAAGGTCTGGAAGAGGTGGGAGGGTCCCTCTGAGATTAAATTATTCCTATAGATGCAAGAATATTTTCAGAGATGGGAAAGAAGTTTAGGAAAATATTATTTGGTGACCTCAAGTTTCTTCATTAAGCAGAACGCTGTCATCTTCAAAAAGTGAGGTTAGGTAGTAGAGGACAAAGAAGGGGCCTTGAGGATAGCAGTAAAGATGTGGGGAGAACTACAAAAAGTAGAATATAAATTTGTCAAGGACAGGAGAAAAGATTGCCAAGGCATGTTGATATCTCACATGTAACTAATAAAATTATTCATAAATGTGCCCAAATGCTTGATAGTTTGAAATTTTCTTGGGCATATTTTATTTAAATGTTTTTCAGCAGTTATTTAACTTCAGAGATAAAAAGACAAAGAAGGAGAGTTAGTGCTGTGCTTATGGATATTATTATTTTTAGAACTCAATGTAAGATTTCAGTATTTCAGATGATAAAAAATACTTAATATTTTTTTCTTGATAAAATGGTCAAACATAACATGTATAACTCAGAGGTCATCTTGGTTCTCTGGGGCCACCAAAGACATGGATATGGTTGATTCAAGCCATCACTAGTCTATGGATTGTAGATGTCTGTTTTCCTAAAGTTTTATATGTGTCCCTTGAGGTCTTGAGACCTCATAATAATTTCTGGCTCTGAGTTCCTGCTTCCATCTACTTAGTCTAGTTTACAAATTATGCATCATCCTGTTCATGTTACCTGTTTTGTAACAAGTTAACCCAGCTGTAGACTTTGGTCTTTTCCCCAATAGCTATTTAGAACATTCAAAGACTTTTACATGTAGAGATGACTGTAATGAAGGTGGTAATGCGCAGGGATGCCCATCATTTCATAGTAACAGAAAGCCCAAGTTGATGTCAGCCTCCTGTATTTTTCTTACTCTTGTGACTTTTCTTGTCCTCTCCTTTAAGGAACACAACTTCAATTTCTCCAACTCTATAGTGATAGAATAACTTAGGTCTCCGTGTCTCCTACTCCCAAACTCAGTTTCATACATCTTGGCCTATCCAAGCCTGTAAAATGCTCCCAGAATAAATGGGCCTTCTTTAGAAGTCTTTTTTTTGCATCCCTTACATTAGTATTTAACCAGTTTCATTGGATTCACTTTTGTATAACTGTCATTGTCTATATAACATCTCAGGGTTTCAAAGCAGACCACAGTTTTTATGAAGGCAACAAAGTCACACATAGCTTCTTCAGTGTTTTAATTTAAGCTGCTATATCATTGAGTTTTGTTTAGTTGCCCAGCCGTGTCTATTTTGTGACCCCTATGGATTGTAGCCCACCAGTCTGTGGGATTTTCCAGGCAAGAATACTGGGGTGGGCTGCCATTTGCTATTCCAGGGGACCTTCCCTACCCAGGGATCAAACCTGAATCTCCTGTGTTGCAGGTGGGTTCTTTATAGCCTGAGCCACCAAGGAAACAGGGGTGTCTGACTGACTATCATGGCACACCATCATTACATATTCTTTAAAATCCCTATGCCAGATTTACTAATCCTCTTTACCAAGAGAGAGATAAAAAAACAGAATTTGCTTTGGTAACAGCTATACATCAGTTTTCTTAGATTAATGAAGCTTTCCTCTGACACGGCTAACAAGGTCCTGTCTCTTTTCCTGAGGGAGGGTTGTTTTGAGCTGTGTGGGGAATCGAGAATGCTGGGCTTTTGTCATTAAACCAACCACTACCTGTTCCTGTCAGCTAAGTGACATAACTGAATCTAATTGCTTGTTTATTGCCCCCTAACAGGGATGAATAAAGAAGAAAAGGGTACTATTTGAGAACAATTGAGAAATGTAAAGTAAAATCTTTCTTATAATATATGAAAGCAATGAAGTGGCTCAATGAGTCCAAGGTGGTCCTCTTGGGATCCAGAAGGAAGGAAGGTGACAAGTACATAATTACATGCTGTCCTCCCCAGTGGATTAGTATCTAACATACCAACAAGAGTAAACAGGAAGTAGTTAACAGGGGATGAGAGGAAACCCATAATTTGAGCAAGCCAATGTTCTTATTTCAGAGGAAAACACCCTCTTAAGACTTTTCAGATTCAGGGGGTTTTCAGATTCAGGGTAGTTCAGCTGTTACATTAATGCAGTTTTAGCTTAATAAAAAATATTTCACTCTATGACTACAGAATGTGACTAGAAATTGTTACAATAACGTTAATGAAAGTAAGACAATAAAATGTCTGAGGCATGAATAGTCTTTAAAAAAGCCATTACTAAGAGCAGTTATCCACTGCTGTAATATGGAGTTGTAAGGAGGAGAGACAGTGGAGAGATCACCACCTGGATGAGCAGCTTAAGCTTAAGTGAAAGAGTCCTTGGGCTTTGTGAAGAAGGGGAAAGGGCCAGCTAGAACATCAGAAGATTAAGAAACCTGGGGAGACTGCTCAGCAGGCAATAGTACCAATGGCCACATATGCAAGAACATCTTAACTGATACTCCATGTGTTATTTTGACTCTGTGAATGCCAGTAGCATTGTATTTCTGTTGTGGACACTAAAAATTGTAAACATCAATGATCAGACTTTTTCTAGAACCTTCCGAGGAGTAAGAGAACACTTCAGAAACAGAAGACTGGAATTGATAATTGAAAACAAAAAACAAATGGAATATTGATTGAGCTTGAGATATCTAGAAGTCCAGTTAGTCACAACTGAATTCTGGATAATAATGACAGTAACTACAGTTTTTTATCTACCTTCTACCAGGTACTGCACTATACATTTTACAAATGGAAACTCATTTAATTTACATAATAAATGAGGTGAGTATTTTCTCAAGTTTACAAATGAAAAAAATTGAGGTTAAATAGATGTATTTCGAAGACTAGAATCTGTAACATAATTAGAAAGTTCCAAGAAGACATGTTTGTCCAGGAAAAGCTTAATAAGTTCTAAGCCCAGGGATGGATTAGATGGCGTTATCTACTTTGTATTTTGTAGCGGAGATTGACTTGAACGAAATTTGGGATATTAGTGGAGAAGTCATTAGTAAAATCCCTTCCTTGCCTTGCTACCTTATCAAGCACTCATCACTCACTGATATTACTATGCTAAACAAATTAATAGAATCTCAAATCCCATGGGATTACATTCTAGTGATAGGAAGCAGATCATAAACAAGTAAACAAATATTAAAGTAATTTCAGATTATGGTATTGTATAGAGAAAATGTGATGGTGAAATGGGGGTGGTTAACTTTAATTAGGGTGGTACCTGAGGAGGCAAAATTTGAGTTTATCCCCAAATAATTGAAGAAGTTGGATATCTGAAGATCTGGCAGGAAAACATTTCAGATGAAGTAAGTATTTGGGAAATCCTAAACTTTCAATATTTTGGTGAATAAAAAGAGCTTTAGTTGGTCTTGGTGTTTCCTCTAAATCTTTTAGTATTGAAGTACTCAGTGGTCTAGTCTGCATCTAAGATCCCACTATAAATATACTTGGTGGCCTCCTAATGGAGGCCTCTCGTGACCTTCTTAGCTTATGTCTCAGCTCCTAGAAAAGAAAGGCTTTTAAATAATACATAGCTGAGGTAATTGTTTATAAAGACAACTGCAATGATTCCTTCCATCTGTGTACAAGTGTTTCTTTGCAACTGTGACCTTGATACTTCTCTTATCAAGAGGTGAAATTATTTCTCCAGATCCTTGAATCTGGGCTGACCTTGCCTTCTTTACTTACAGTGGAACTTAACACTGTGGTACTTCTGAGTGTAGGCTTCAAGAGGGCCTTGAAGCTTCTATTCTTGTCTTCTTGGAACACTGACACTATCGTACAAAAAAGTCGCAGTCTCCTTGAGAATGAAAGATCATATGGAGACAGAGAGACCTAATCAAAGCCATCACTGACCACCAGACTTCTCAATTAAAAATAATTTGGACCATGCATACTTAATGGCCTCTAGACGATAATTTCTACAAGTGACCATCAGCAGAATGAATGAGATTAGCAGAGGAACCACCCTGCTCAAATTTCTGACCCATTGAATTATAAGCAAATTGAAATGATTATCATTGTTTGTAATGCAGCAATAAATCGTTAAGAAACTAGCTAGACTCAGGCTTTGCTGCAAGGGCGGAGTGGAAAGACTAAGACCTTGAGCTTTCTTCCTCTCATGGGCACACCAAAATTACAACTATTTACAGAGCAACTATGGATGAGAAAGACAGGGATCTACCAGAAAAGATCTTCTACAACTAAAGATAATAAAGAAGGAACCACAATGACATGGGTGGAAGGAATAGCATCACAGTATAGTTAAGATCTACACCCACCAGGTAGGTAGCTCACAAACAGGAGAATAATTACAATCACAGATGTTCTCCCCAAAGAATAAGGCAGCTGAAGTTCACATCAGGTTCTCCAGCTCGGGTGTCCTGCATCAGGACGATGGACCCCCAGAATATTTGACTTTGGGGCTTACTTTGAGGAGATCCAGAGGGCTGTGGGAAATAGAGAGTCCACTCTTAAGGGTGCACACAAACTCTCACATACTCCAGGACCCAGGGTAGAAGCAGTAATATGAAAGGAGCCTGGGTCATACCTACCTATTGAGAGTCTCCCAGAGAGGCAGAAGGCAACTGGATCTCACACTAGGGATGTAGACAGTGGTGGCAGCTATTTTTGGAAGCTCATTCTACTGCATGGATGCTGGTGCTAGCAAGCACCATTTTGGAATTCTCCCTCTAGCTTATTAGCTTTGGGACTTAACCCTGCCCCTGCCCACCAGCCTGTAGGTACCAGTACTGGGATACCTCAGCTTAAGCAACTAGCCAGGTGCTTACATAGTTCCCACCACCAGAAGGCAGGTTGCCTCAAGACCCCCTGAGCACACAGCCACTCCTGGACATGGCCCTGCCCAACAGCAGATGGATACCAGCTACAGGACAACCATAGCCCCATGGCCTGCCATGGCAGGACCCAATCCAAGCACTAGTAGGCCAGCACCAGCCCTGGGACATGCTGGGCCCCAACCCCAGCCAAAACAATCTCAAGAGTGAAAAACAGAAATGGAGGTGTCATACTCCCTGACTGCAGATTATACTACAAAGCTACAGTCATTGAAACAGTATGGTACTGGTACAAAAACAGATGCATAGGTCTGTGAACAGAATGGAGATCCAGAAATAAACCCATGTACTTATGGTCAATTAATCTATGTCAAAGGAAGCAATTATCAAATGGGGAAAAGGCATCCTCTTCAATAGATGATTCTGAGAAATGTAAAAGCTACTTGTAAAATAATGAAATTAGAAATTCTGTAACACCATATACAAAAATAAACTCAAAATGAATTGAAGACCTAAATGTAAGACTGGAAACCATAAAACTCCTAGAGGATAAAAGGTAGAACACTCTTTGACATAAAGCAAAGCAGTATTTTTTTTTAATCTGTCTCCTAAAGCAAAGGAAATAAAAGCAAAAATAAACAAATAAGACCTAATTAAACATAAAAGCTTTTTGACAGTGAACTATTGACAAAGTGAATAGACAATCTACTGAATGGGAGAAAATATTTGCAAATGATATGACTAATAACGGGCTAATATACCAAACATAAAAACAGCTCATACAACCCAATGTCAAGAAAATGAACAACCTGATTTGGAAATGGACAGAAGACTTGAATAGATACTTTTTAAAAAAGAACACATGTATACCCATGGCTGATTCATGTCAATGTATGGCAAAAACCACTACAATTTTGTAAAGTAATTAGCCACCAATTAAAATAAATAATTTAAAAAAAGAACATGAAAAAAAAGATATGAAGATAGCCAACAGGCGCATGAAAAGATGCTCAACATCACTTATCATCAGAGAAATGCAAATTAAAACCACAGTAAGATATCACCTCACACCTGTCAGAATGGCTATTATAAAAAAGACAAAAAATAACAAGTGTTAGTGAGGATGTGGCAAAAAACCTTCATGCACTGTTGGTGGGGATGCAAATTGGTGCAGCCACTATGAAGAGCAGTATGGAGATTCCTCAAAAAACTAAAAATAGAACTACCATATGATCCAGCAATTCCACTCCTGGGAATATATCTGAAAAAAAAAAGAAAATATTAATTTTAGTAGATATATGTACCCCCATGTTTATGGCAGCATTACTTACAATAGCCAAGATAAGGAAGCAACCAAAGTGTCCATTAAGAGATGAGTGGATAAAGAAGAAGTGATATACTCATATTGTTGCTGTTGTTGTTTAGTTGCTAAGTTGTGTCTGACTCTTGCAACCCCATAGCCTGCCAGGCTCCTCTGTTCATGGGATTTCCCAGGCAAGACTCCTGAAGTGGATTGCCATTTCCTACTCCAGAGATCTTCCCAATCCAGGGATAGAACCCATGTCTCCTGCACTGGCAGGTGACTTCTTTACCACTGAGCTAACAGAGAAAAGCTATGACAAACCTAGACAGCATGTTAAAAAGCAGAGACCATCACTTTGCCAACAAAGGTCTATATAGTCAAAGCCATGGTTTTTCCAGTAGGCATATACAGGTGTGAGAGTTGGACCATAAAGAAAGCTGAGCACCAAAGAATTGGTGATTTCAGATTGTGGTATTGGAAAAGACTCTTGAGAGTCCCTTGGACTGCAAGAAGATCAAACCAGTCAATCCTAGAGGAAGTCAACCCTGAATATTCATTGGAAGGACTGATGCTGAAGTTCCAATACTTTGGCCACCTGATGTGAAGAGCCAACTCATTGGAAAAGACCCTGATGCTGGGAAAAGTTGAAGGCAGGAGGAGAAGGGGACAACAGAGCTGGGTAGCTCAGCTGGTAAAGAATATGCCTGCAACACAGGAGACCCCGGTTCACATCTGCGGTCGGGAATTTCCCCTTCAGATGGGATAGGCTACCTACTCCAGTATTCTTGGGCTTCCCTGGTAGCTCAGTCAGTAAAGAAACCACCTGCAATGTGGGAGACCTGGGTTTGATCCCTGGGTTGGGAAAATCCCCAAGAGGAGGGTATGGCAACCCACTTCGGTATTCTTGAATGGAGAATCCCTATGGACAGAGGAGCCTGGCGGGCTATAGTTCATGGGGTTGCAAAGAGTTGGACATGACTGAGTGACTAAGCACAGCACAGCAGCATATGTTTGTATATGCATGTATGTACACACACACACACACACACACACACACACACACACACACAGTGGAATACTATTAAGCCATGAAAATGATGAAAACTTTGCAATTTGCAACAAGTATGGACCTAGAAGGTTTTATACTTAGTGAAATAAGGTATTATACTTAGTGAAATAAGTCAGACAGAGAAAGACAAATATCGTATGTTATCATCTATATATGGAATCTAAAAAGTAAACAAATGAATATAACAAAATAGAAACAGACACACACATATGTGTATCTAGTGGTTACCTGTGGGAGAGAGAAGGGGTGAGGAACACAACAGGGGTAGGCAATTAAGAGATTCAACCTACTATGCATAAAATAAATAAACTTATAAAGATATACTGTACTACACAGGAAACATAGCCAATATTTTATAATAATTTTAAATGGAGCATAATCTATAAAAATTTTGAATCACCATGTTATATACCTGAAACTTGTATAATATTGTACATCAGCTATGCCTCAATTTTAAAAAACATCACCCTTAGGTTTTACAGGTCTTCTAGTTTACAGATGAGCCTTGTAGTGTGTGCTACTGAGAATAAATCACCAAGATTCTGTATCCCATCCACATTTTGGAATATGAAAAGCAGTGAATTATTAGTCTTAAGGATTCGCCTTTATTCACTTCCCACCTTTAGTATCTCATTGGAAACTTGAGCAAATGTGGATTTCTTTAAATATGTTGGGGCCTTTCCTTAATGAGGAGGTAACTAGGAAAAAAACTAAAATTGGGCCAAAGGGGAGGAAAAAAACCCCACCTAGTTAGACTCCAGAGCTCTCTTTACAGGTTTATATCATCTTGCTTTGACATTGAAGTAGCTGACTGAAAGCATCTCAAAGAGGTCTCTTGAAAGGTACCAGAATGTATTATGTTAAGCTTTCTCCATTTTTCAAATTATATATATCAGCAGATTTGAAAGACTATTTTTACTTTCAGTTAGAGCAAGGATTCTTTGCTTATTATTCTGAACATATGACAGACATGTGACATTCCTAAACCTGAACAGATGGATTGAGTCCCTTTCTCACCACTCCAAACTTCTGCTTTCTTTTAGCACATGCTCTAAATTCCTAGTTTAAGAACATTTTATGTATCATGATCCCCACTAAGATGGGGATGAAGATTGGTTACCATGTCTTTATGGTTTTTCCATTATTCTGGCTGTGTTTATTCTTTTTTGCTGCTGAACAGATCCAGGTTGAATAATTCTTTAATCATAGTAGGATACCTGCTACAGCTTCAACTAACTTCTATTTATTTATTTATTTTATTATGGTAGTTTTTTAAGGATCCATGGTATTTGATGAATAGTCAGGTTCTGACATGAGCATTCACTGAAAACTCTTCCTGTTACTTGTAATCCCACTACTTTATGGTTATTTTGTGTATAACTTAATCAATACCTCTTTTCTATTTTTCCATTAGCATCAGCTGTGGTGAAAGCTATCCATTTATTGACCACTGGGGTTTATGTGGTTTATCCATGCAGTGGCACTTACATGTGGATTATCCTTGTCTCTCAAATGATTTTCTCTGTTGCCTGTGAAATACCTTGACCAGTTTCATTTTTAACTCTTAACTTTTCTTCATAGTGTCATATTCCTCTTAGTCCATGCTTTTTCTGGTTCCAGGTTTTTGTTCCCTTCCTACTTCCTGTTGGAAGGATAGTTTTCCATTTACAGTAGAAATAAATGGGATTTCCTGAGCTCAACCAGTTATTGGAACTACACTCCTATCAGTTCCTGGATTACGTATCCAGCTCTGCACATTGCACACGCCCATGTTCTTTCCGGAGCTTAACACATATTTTTAAGAGATAATGTTTCTAAATGTCCTTTAGTTGTAGCATTATAGTGCTTAAGATTTCAAACACTTTAGGATGAGAGATAGATAAATCCCATTAATGCTCTTTTTTTGAGGGAATAGCAGGTTTATAAATTGCAGCTTTTTGTAGACTTATAAACTGACAAAATTCCACATCAGGAATCTTTTCCTATGATTCTACTTTATCAGTTTCTAAATGTGAAAGGCCAAGAGCAGAATGAGTTGGAAATATTTGTTAACTCTGGATCTAAGCTTTGAGAGATTTAAAAGAGTATGAAGCATGAAGTATTTTTTAAATACAAGGTTCTTTAAGAAAAAGCTTCCCAGGTGGCTTAGTGGTAAAGAATCCACCTGCTGATGTAGGAGATGCGGGTTTGATCCCTGGGTTAGGAAGATCCCCTGGAGAAGGAAATGGCAACCCACTCCAATATTCTTTCCTGGGAAATCCCATGGACAGATGAGCCTGGTGGATTCCAGTCCATGGGGCTGCAAAGGGCCGAACATGACTGAGTGACTGAGCATGCATTCAAACACTCTTATAAAAACAAAACCTAAAATCGTAAAACAATATTCCAGATTCACAGGTGTGATTTGGCCAGGGTGAACATTTTTAATTATATTTTTGAATGATGCAAGACCTACATGAATATATCATTATTGTGAAAAATTAATATTATACAGAAGCTTATGGAGAAAAACTTAAGAAACTCTTATCCTAGTTTGGTGTTCCAAAAGCAGGTTCTGAGAAAATGACTTGAGTACAGATACATCAAGGCTGCATATTATCACCCTGCTTATTTAACTTATATGCAGAGTACATCATGTGAAATGCCAGGCTGGATGAAGCACAGGCTGGAATCAAAATTTCCAGGAGAAGTATCAATAAACTCAGATATGCAGATGACACCACCCTTATGGCAGAAATTTAAGAAGAACTAGATGGCCTCTTGAAAGTGAAAGAGGAGAGTGAAAAAGTTGGCTTAAAACTCAACATTCAGAAAACTAAGATCATGGCATCCAGTCCCATCACTTCTTAGCAAATATATGGGGAAACAATGGAAACACTGAGAGATTTTATTTTTGGGGGCTCCAAAATCACTGCAGGTGGTGACTGCAGCCATGAAGTTAAAAGGCACTTGCTCCTTGGAAGAAAAGCTCTGACCAACCTAGACAGCATATTAAAAAGCAGAGATATTACTTTGCCAACAAAGGTTCATCTAGTCAAAGCTACGGTTTTTCTAGTAGTCATGTATGGATATGAGAGTTGGACTATAAAGAAAGCTGAGCACCAAAGAATTGATGCTTTTGAACTGTGGTATTGGAGAAGACTCTTGAGAGTCCCTTGGACTGCAAGGAGATCCAACCAGTCCATCCTAAAGGAAATCATTCCTGAATATTCATTGGAAGGACTGATGTTGAAGCTGAAACTCCAATCCTTTGGCCACCTGATGCAAAGAACTGACGCATCGGAAGACTGATGCTGGGAAAGATTGAAGGCAGGAGGAGAAGGGGACGACAGAGGATGAGTTGGTTGGATGGCATCACCGAATCAATGGACATGAGTTTGCGTAAGCCTCAGGAGTTGGTGACAGACAAGGAAGCCTGGCATGCTGCAGTCCGTGGGGTCGCAAAGAGTCAGACAGGACTGAGCGACTGACCTGAGCTGATAAGTATTATGGGAAGCTCCTTGCTTTTGTCCGCTTCACCACTCATTGAATACTTCTGTACTCCCATGTGTGTGGGTTTTTCCAAACTAAGCAATTCTCCAATTCTCTGCAGATACCAGATGTTTTACAATTCAACTCAATTCTGATATTATCTACCTGGAGGTAAGTAGCATCAAATCCCACAAATTAAGGACTCAGTCTCACAAGACTGCTATCCCACTGCACTTGCCAGTTGCCAAGTCCAGGTTGCTACCTGGCTTCTGACTGGCTGTAAAGCTGATGTTCCCACAACCCACTCCTCAGGTTTGATAATTTGCTAGAACGGCTCACGGAACTCAGGGCAAAAAGGAGTTTATGTACTAGATTACTAGTTTATTACAAAGGATACGACTCACAAAGGGCCAGATGGAAGGGAAGCATAGGGTAAGACATGCAGGAAGGAGTGTGGAGCTTTCATGCCCTTTCAAGGCTTGTCACTCTGCCAGCACCTCCAAGTGTTCAACAACACAGAAGCTCTTTGCATCCTGTCCTTTCGAGTTTTCAACTTCTGCCCCTCTACCTTCCCCAGGTTATTTCTGCTTTTTTAAATGATTGAGTAACTCATTACTCAACCATTATATATGTTTATACACCTATATACATATGTATGTGCATGTATATGTATACACACCACATCATCTTTATCTATTCATCTATCAATGGACAGTTAGGTTGCTTCCATATCTTGGCTCTATTGAGGTGCATGTTTCATTTTGAATTATAGACATCTCTGAATATATGCCCAGGAGTGAAATTGCTGGACCATATGGTAACTCTATTTTTAGTTTCTTAAGGAAGGAAAGTTATGACCAACCTAGATAGCATATTAAAAAGCAGAGACATTACTTTGCCAACAAAGGTCCGTCTAGTCAAGGCTATGGTTTTTCCAGTGGTCATGTATGGATGTGAGAGTTGGACTGTGAAGAAAGCTGAGCGCCGAAAAATTGATGCTTTTGAACTGTGGTGTTGGAGAAGACTCTTGAGAGTCCCTTGGACTGCAAGGAGATCCAACCAGTCCATCCTAAAGGAGATCAGTCCTAAATGTTCATTGGAAGGACTGATGCTGAAACTGAAACTTCAATACTTTGGCCACCTGATGTGAAGAGCTGACTCATTGGAAAAGACCCTGATGCTGGGACGGATTGGGGGCAGGAGGAGAAGGGGATGACAGAGGATGAGATGGCTGGATGGCATCACCGACTCAACGGACATGAATCTGAGTAAACTCTGGGAGTTGGTGATGGACAGGGAGGCCTGGCGTGCTGTGATTCATGGGGTCGCAAAGAGTCGGACAGGACTGAGCGACTGAACTGAACTGAAGGAACCTCCATACTGTTCTCCATGGTGGTTGCACCAGTTTACATTTCCAGCAACAGTGTCGGAAGGATCCATTTCCCCACATGCTCGCCTGCATTTATCTATAGATTTTCTGATGATGGCCATTCTGACTGCTATGAGGTAATTATAGCTTTATTTATATTTCATTAGTAATTAGTGATGAGCACTTTTTTTCAAGTGCCTATTGGCCACCTATATGTATTCTTTGGAAAACTGTCTACTTAGATCTTCTGGTCAGTTTATTTTGATTGTGGTTTTCTTTTTGTATATTGAGCTGTATGACCTGTTTCTGTATTTTGGAAATCAGTCCCTTGTTGGTTGCATCCTTTGCAAACATTTTCTCCCATTTAGCAGGTTGTCTTTTCATTTTTTTTATGGTTTCCTTTGCTGTATAAAAGCAGTATTGTAATTCTTTTTGAAGCCTAATAATGTTTATAATTTTTTTTCCTTCTATGTAATTTTTAGAATAAGCTAATCACAGTCCAATTTTAAAAAAATCCTGAGGGGTTTTGGACCATAATTACTTTGCTTTCGAATATTGAGTCTTCCTATTCAGGAACATGGTGTGTCTCTATTTAACTGGTTGTTTTGTATGTTTGTAACCCACTCCAGTGTTCTTGCCTGGAGAATCCCAGGGACAGGGGAGCCTGGTGGGCTGCTGTCTATGGGGTCACACAGAGTCGGACACGACTAAAGTGACTTAGCAGTAGCAGTAGCAGTTTGTATGTTTGTAAAGTTTCATTTTTTTCACACAGATTTTGTGCATTTCTTATTTCATTTATTTCTCTAAACTTTATAGTTCTTGTTGCTGCTGTGAATGGAATCTTCAAACACATGCTATTGGCAGTGTATGAGAAAGATACCCATTTTTGCAAGTTGATAGGTATATAGCCATTTTTCTAGTTACTGACAGTCTCTTGCTTTCAAAGTTTTTTGTTAGCAATTGGAGACAGAAGTTGGCTGCTCTTTCCCTCATCTCTTATTCCTGGAGATTAAAGGCAAGACTTTATTTTTATGTTTTAACTAGATTTTACTTCTTTGAGGATTGTGGTTGTTGTTCAGTCACTGGGTAGTGTCTGACTCTTTGCAACCCCACAGATTACAGCACACCAGGCTCCTCTATCCTTCACTATCCCCCAGAGTTTGCTCAAATTCATGTCCTTTGAGTCGATAATACAGCTAATCCTGCAATCCCCTGCTGCCCTCTTTTCTTTTGTCTTCAGTCTTTCCCAGCATCAGGGTCTCTTCCAGTGAGTTGGCTTTTTGTATCAGATGGCCAAAGTATTGGAGATTCAGCATCAGTTCAGTTCAGTTCAGACCTCAGTACTGTCTGACTCTTTGCAACTTAATGGACTGCAGCATGCCAGGCCTCCCTGTCCATCACCAACGCCTGTGTTTACTCACACTCATGTCCGTTGTGTCAGTGATACCATCCAACCATCTCATCCTCTGTCATCCCCTTCTCCTCCCGCCTTCAATATTGCCCAGCATCAGGGTCTTTTCACATAAGCCAGTTCTTTGTATCAGATGGCCAAAGTATTGGAGTATCAGCTCCAACATCAGTCCTCCCAATGAATATTCAGTACTGATTTCCTTTAGGATGGACTGGTTGGATCTCCTTGCAGTCCAAGGGACTCTCATGAATCTTCTCGAACACCACAGTTCAAAAGCATCAATTCTTTGGTGCTCAGCTTTCTTGATAGTCCAACTCTCACATCCATACAAAACTACTGGAAAAACCAAAGCTTTGACTAGATGGACCTTTGTTGGCAATTAATGTCTCTGCTTTTTAATATGCTGTCTAGGTTGGTCATAACTTTCCTACTAAGGAGCAAGAGTCTTTTAATTTCATGGCTGCAGTCACCATCTGCAGTGATTTTGGAGCCCCCCAAAATAAAGTCTCTCACTGTTTCCACTGTTTCCCCATCTATTTGCCATGAAGTGATGGAACTGGATGCCATGATCTTAGTTTTCTGAAGGTTGAGGAGGGTTTTCACTCTCCTCTTTTACTTTCATCAAGAGGCTCTTTAGATCTTCTTCACTTTCTGCCATAAGGGTGGTGTCATCTGCATATCTGAGGTTATTGATATTTCTCCTGGCAATCTTGATTCCAGCTTGTGCTTTCTCCGGCTCAGTGTTTCTCATGCTGTACTCTGCATATAAGTTAAAGAAACAGGGTGACAATATACAGCCTTGATGTACTCCTTTTCCTATTTGGAACCAGTCTGTTGTTCCATGTCCAGTTCTAACTGTTGCTTCCTGTCCTGCATACAGGTTTCTCAAGAGGCATGTCAGGTGATCTGGTATTCCCGTCTCTTGAAGAATTTTCCAGTTTGTTGTGATCCACACAGTCAAAGGCTTTGGCATAGTCAATAAAGCAGAAATAGATGCTTTTCTAGAACTCTCTTGCTTTTTCAATAATCCAACGGATATTGGCAATTTGATCTCTGGTTCCTCTGCCTTTTCTAAAACCAGCTTGAACATCTGGAAGTTCACAGTTCATGTACTGTTGAAGACTGGCTTGGAGAATTTTGAGCATTACTTTACTAGCATGTGAGATGAGTACAATTGTGTGGTAGTTTGAACATTCTTTGGCTTTGCCTTTCTTTGGGATTGGAATGAAAACTAACCTCTTCCAGTCCTGTGACCACTGCTGAGTTTTCCAAATTTGCTGGCATATTGAGTGCAGCACTTTCACAGCATCATCTTTTAGGATTTGAAATAGCTCAACTGGAATTCCATCACCTCCACTAGCTTTGTTCATAGTGATGCTTCCTAAGGCCCACTTGACTTCACATTTCAGGGTGTCTGGCTCTAGGTGAGTGATCATACCATCATGATTATCTGGGTTGTGAAGATCTTTTTTGTTTAGTTCTTCCATCTGTTCTTGCCACCTCTTCTTAATATCTTCTGCTTCTGCTAGGTCCATACCATTTCTGTCCTTTATTGAGCCCATCTTTGCATGAAATGGTCTCTTGGTATTTCTAATTTTCTTGAATCTATCTCTCGTCTTTCTCATTCTATTGTTTTCGTCTATTTCTTTGCATTGATTGCTGAGGAAGGCTTTCTTATGTCTCCTTGCTATTCTTTGGAACTCTGCATTCAAAAGGGAATATCTTTCCTTTTCTCCTTTGCTTTTCGCATCTCTTCTTTTCAAAGCTTGTAAGCCCTTCTCAGACAGCCATTTTGCTTTTTTGCATTTCTTTTTCTTGGGGATGGTCTTGATCCCTGACTCCTGTACAATGTCAGGAACCTCTGTCCATAGTTCTTCAGGTACTCTGTCTGTCAGATCTGATCCCTTGAATCTATTTCTCACTTTCACTGTGTAATCATAAGGGGTTTGATTTAGGTCATACCTGAATGGTCTAGTGGTTTTCCCTAGTTTCTTTAAGTCTGAATTTGGTAATGAGGAGTTCATGATCTGAGCCACAGTCAGCTCCTGGTCTTGTTTTTGCTGACTGTACAGAACTTCTCCATCTTTGGCTGCAAAGAATATAATCAACATGATTCTGGCATTGACCATCTGGTGATGTCCATGTGTAGAGTCTTCTCTTGTCTTGTTGGAAGAGGGTGTTTGCTATGACCAGTGCATTCTCTTGGCAAAACTCTATTAGCCTTTGCCCTGCTTCATTCTGTACTCCAAGGCCAAATTTGCCTGATACTCCAGGTGTTTCTTGACTTCCTACTTTTGCATTCCAGTCCCCTATAATGAAAAGGACATCTTTTTTGGGTGGTAGTTCTAGAAGGTCTTGTAGGTCTTCCTAGAACTGTTCAACTTCAGCTTCTTCAGCATTATTGGTCAGGGCATAGACTTGGATTACTGTGATATTGGTTTGCCTTGAAGATGAACAGAGATCTTTCTGTATTTTTGAGATCGCATCCAATACTGCATTTCGGACTCTTTTGTTGACTATGAGGGCTACTCCATTTCTTCTAGGGATTCTTTTCCACAGTAGTAGAAATAATGGTCATCTGAGTTAAATTCACCCATTCTAGTCCATATTAGTTCACTGATTCTTGATTTCTGATCAGCAAATCAGGAATTAGGATCAACATCAGCACCTCCAATAAATTTTCAGGGTTGATTTCCTTTAGGATTGACTGGTTTGATCTCCTTGCAGTCCAAGGGCTCTCAGTCTTCTCCAACACCATAATCTGAAAACATAAATTCTTCGGTGCTCAGTTTTCTCTATGGTGCAACTCTTACATCTGTGTCTGACTACTGGAAAAACCATAGCTTTGACTATATGGATCTTTGTCGGCAAAATGATGTCTGTTTTTTAATATGCTGTCTACATTGGCCATAGCTTTTCTTCCAAGGAGCAAGCGCCTTTTAATTTTATGGCTGCAGTCACCATATGCAATGATTTTGGAGCCCAAGAAAATGAAATCTGTAACTGTTTCCACTTTTTCCCTTCTATTTGATATGAGATGATGGGACCAGATGGCAAGATATTGGTTTTCTGAATGGTGAGTTTCAAGCCAGATTTTCACTCTCCTCTTTCACACTCGTCAAGGGGCTCTTTAGTTCCTCTTTATTTTCTACCATTAAAGTGGTATTATCTGCATATCTGAGGTTGTTGATATTTCTCCCGGCAGTCTTGATTCCAGCTTGTGATTCATCCAGCCTCATATTTTGCATGGTGTATTCTGCATATGTTAAATAAGCAGGGTGACGATATATAACCTTTTTGTACTTCTCTCCCAATTTCGCCCAGTCAGTTGTTCCCTGTCTGATTCTAACTGTTGCTTCTTGACCTACATACAGGTTTCTCAGGAGACAGATAAGGTGGTCTGGTATATCCATCTCCTTAAGAATTTTCCACGGTTTGTTGTGATCCACACAGTCAAAGGCTTTAGTGTAGTCAATGAAGCAGAAGTAGATGTTTTTCTGGAATTCCCTTGCTTTCTCTATGATCCAACTAATGTTGGCAATTTGATCTCTGGTTCCTCCCTTTTCTAAATCCAGCTTGTACCTAAGTCCACAAGAAACCTTAGGTTTAACCCAGGTTAAATCCATATATGGATGCCTGAATGTTTATCACTGTAGTTAACTTTAATATGATGTATAAGAGAGATGGAAGCTTAGTAAGAACTGAGACAGACTTGAATATACTGGCTAAGGTAGCTTTATTTCTTATTCTTTGATTTTATCTCTCTTTTTTCTAATGTTACAACAATTACAAAATAGCAGCTTGATAATAGTGAATACTATAATGTTGGGGATCTTATAATTTTCCAAAGGGAACACTGAGTACAGCATTAATGTGGTTTTTGGTAACGTGCCTCAATCTGGCTCAGTTCAGTTAGTTCAGTTGCTCAGTCGTGTCCGACTCTTTGTGACCCCATGGACTGCAGCATACCAGGCTTCCCTGTCCATTACCCACTCCCTGAGCTTGCTCAAATTCATGTCCATCGAGTTGATGCCGTCCAACTGTCTCATCCTCTGTCATCCCCTTCTCCTCCTGCCTTCAATCTTTCCCAGCATCAGGGTCTTTTCAAATGAGTCAGTTCTTTGCATCAGGTGGCCAAAGGATTAGAGTTTCGGCTTCAACACCAGTCCTTCCAATTAATATTCAGGACTGATTATTATTTATCATTACATTATTTCTCTCTACTATTGTACATAATCAAGAAAATGAAGTTATATAAGCTTGAGTACTACAATTGCCCATATGCCATGACTATATTAGTGGAATGTGAGCAGAAGCATGCCTATGTATTATACTAGATATTTTATAACTTATTGCAAAGCATGTAGTTAGATTGGCTATGTAACCACTCACTCCAATATGTTATACAATAATTATTTTGTATATTTGGATTTAATCTATATGGGAAAAATATCACCAAGATAAAGCTTTTTCTAAAATATTATTTTTATAGTTTATCCACTTAACTATCACTTCTTACTTTTGTCCTTGTTTCACTGTCGCTTGAGCTGTAAGTTGAAGTGCTCAGAATTACCACTGAATTCATACCACATGACCCCAGCTGCACATGAGAATGGATAGTACCCTATGCTACTCTATATAAGCAGTAAGTGTGGTTTTTAAGGATTTCATGTAAAGATTTTAAGCCCAAATTTTCCATTGCTTCCATTAACAAACAGATATGTCCACAGAGAATATGTTGGCCCCAAGGAATAATAAAATCACTCTTAGGAAAACAGCAAATCCTTTAAAGTAACCGTTTTAAAGGAAAATGTCATTGTGAACATATCCCTAAGAAAATAAAATAAATTTTCCACACTATCATTAGAGAATTACTTTGCAGACAGAAATTTTCAAAGCTTTCCCATAAACATCTAAACCTCTATAGCATGGTATCTTTGTATTAGCTTACAGCTTCCTCTCCACTCTTCTCCCCCATTAAATCTCTGCTCAGGTGTTATGTTTTTCTTCCCATTTTCTGAAGGTACAATGAACTCTTGCCTCAGGACCTTTGCCTTCAAACTTTCCTCCCTCTATGCTTAGCAAGCTTCCACTGACTCTTCCTCTCCCCCATCTCTGCTCTTACTACTGTTTTGTTTGTATTCAGTCTGATTCCACAGGGCATTCTGACAGACAAATCATACCATAGAATACATTCTTACACTGAGCTGAGCAGACTGGTTCTGACACCTACGTGTCAAGCCGTCATTAGCTGTGGGAAACCCTGGAAGGGATGATGGAAGGCAGTTTGTGAGGGGTGTGGAGCAAACCCTTGCAGGCCGGGCAGTTTCTGCCGGCTTAGGAAAATTCTCTGGAGAATAGGACGGCTGTGTTGGCACCTTACTAGGTGGATCTGGTTGAGGCACCAACTGTATCCACTATAAAAGTGATTGCTCAAGCTTGTTCTAACAGGATCAGCAAACTATAACGTGGTAGCAAAACAACATAACTTCTACAACAGCATCATGAATTACTGGATTTTATTCATTTCTGTGTATCAGAAGCTGAATTGAATTAACAAACTGATTAAAGAAACCTATAGATTAGGAATTACTATAAAGGCTTAATAATCTGTGACATAATGAACTAATTTTAGCAGCCAACAACTTCCATTCAACCAGTATTTATTTAAATCTTACTCTGTGTCAGTTCGTGGCACTGGTGCTATAAGGTTGAATCAAACAACTGTGCCACCCTCCTTCCAACAAGAAACCTAAAATATAGTGAACTGATTAAATATTGCACATCTAAAACACACAGATCTTGCATGATAATTGGATATTTTGTCAGATTAAAACAGACTCCCTTGCTATATGCTTTCAGTATTCTATGATAAGAAAATTCACTTCCAATTTTCAACTCTTGCACTGAACTCTTTTTGTGTGTTTAGGTTTAATGGATAGGACAATGACATAATGGAAAAAACACACATGTTGTGATTAAACAGATATGTATTTAAATTCCAGAGCAGGACTCATTCTTCAATTTAAATGTTTGCAAGTTACAGAATAACTTTGAATCTTTTTCTCTTTCTCTCTCAAGAAAATGGCAATAAAATACTCATTGTGCAGGGTTAATGTGTGGTCTTTCATACTGTCAGTTCTTTCCTCCTTCCAGAAACTGTATGTTGAATATAAATTTCAAAATAGAGGAAAATGAAATAGAGAGACTGCTCCCAATTACTATAGATTACCTAACGATGGAAAATTCTGAATCTGTACAATTTCTACCCTGAATTTTAGTACTGCCACAGATTTTTGGCATGTGCAAACATTTTGGAAAGCAAGCCTTATTTTTGGTAAATTGAAAAGTATCAATCAACTTTTACTTTTTCTATCAAGAGCTATCTGAAGGAAAAGGGCTTCCTAGGTATCTCAGTGGTAAAGAATCCACACCAAGCCAGAGACACAGGTTCAATTCCTGGATCAGGAAGATCCCCTAGAGGAGGGAATCGCAATCCACTCCAGTATTCTTGCTTGGGAAATCCCTTGGATGGAGAAGCCTGGTGGGCTACAGTCCATGGGGTCGCAAAGAGTCAGACACGACTGAGCAACTGAGCACATCTGAGGGAAAAGAGAATCACTGATACAGATTTTCTTTTTCTGTAACTTTCTATGATCTTTCTGCAGTCATCATGAAGAGAGAACAATCGGCTCACCTGACTAAGGGCCCTGTAGAAAAGAACTAATCTTCCACTGCTTAGTAAATTCTTACAAGTTAGAAGATTTAGGCGAAAGGCAATAGGACAAAAATGAAAAGTTTTATAAGCCCTATAGTTGGGTCAAGACGAGACAAAAATGTGAAGAGGACAGTCTTTGTCTTTGGTGTTCCTGATCTCTCTTTTCACTCCGCCATCTTGAGTACACAGGGCGCTCTAGTGCTTTCGCCTTTCTCCTTTTATTGGAGGTTCTGTTGAATTACCTCTAATTTGTAAATGTATTACCTCCTTCAGGGGTATTTTTCAGTCAACAAG
Source organism: Odocoileus virginianus (assembly GCF_023699985.2). NCBI lineage: Eukaryota > Metazoa > Chordata > Mammalia > Artiodactyla > Cervidae > Odocoileus > Odocoileus virginianus. The sequence goes on from NC_069697.1 coordinate 39,863,457, forward strand.
GAGGTAGGACAAAGTCAGAGGAATATATGAGAAATATATGAATCTGTAAGCAGTATAAGGAATATGTTTAATGAACTCAAGGATTTCTTCACCTAAATGAGAGAGTTGGATGTGGTAAAATGAGCAATGGACAAGCATACTGGGCATAGGAGGTTTTCTTTTTTCTTCCGTTCTCCCTTTTTGGGCAATAGCATAATAGTATTATAATTTCCTTTTGTGGAATTACCTCTCCCCTATTAAATAAAAACGTCCTGATACCATAAATCAAGGTGCATGTCTCACTGACTGAGGAATGGATAGGTGACCCAAGAGCCAATCTGACTTTTTCTTACTAGTCCTTGGGCTCGTTAATGGATTGATCCAGAATAAGGAAAACATATTGGTTCTTCATGTTCTATGATTGCTCTCTGTCAAAACATTGAATACTTTCTGTGACCACTGTAGCTACCTGGTTTTGCACTTTCTGATCTTGGCACTTGAGACTTTGCCTTATCTGTGAGGGTCTCCATTATCTCCCAGCTAGTCCTTCATTCTTAGGATAGCCAGGGAGGCTTCTGTTTCTTACAACCAGAGACAGACCTCCAGCTTAAGGCATTAGGAGACATGATGGCTCTGTGTGAAATACTAAGCATCTCTGGTTTTATTTTTCTCCTGTGTGAAAAGGAAGTAGTTGAACTACATGATTTCTAATTTCTTCTCTAACTCTAAAAAGAAATAAATATATAAGGCCAGCCCTCCTTAGAAGTCTTTAATAATTCTAAGCATATGCTTATTCCTAGATGAATAGATTGAGGGATAATGCACTTTCCCATTAACTGTGACTTCTCATTTGGTCTCCTAGCATGCCTTCAGCCTCTAGGCCCTGGAGTCCATTTAAGGTCATTTAAGCAGAGGCCACATCTGCGGTATCTGAATTATCTGGCTAAGCATCCTGAACTTGTTGGATATTTGCCAACCATATGCTAGATCAGGGCCTGTCAAAATGGCCTCATTTTGAAGGGCTATTTAAATGGCAAGAGAAATTACATCTGAGAGAAAGAAAAGCATGGGTAGAGTGCAAGGAATTGGCACAGCTGGATTTCATTAGCAATAATCAACCTTATCCAAGATAAAAAGCAGGAGGAAGTAAGATGGGGACAATGTGTATATGTATGTGTATGAATATTTATGTCTGTATTTGTGTATATGTTTGTATTATGTATGTCTGTGTAAGAAAAGTGTGTAAACATTTTTAAAACATTTTATTTCTTCTGCCTGCTTTGCTCCCTCATTCTTGACTTGACTCTTTCTACTATGTTTCTGTGAGAGTGTTTGATGTATGAAATCATCTCAGAATTTCACAGCCTTTGAGGCAGTGACTTTGATGCTACAGACTCAGAGGAGGATTAAATAATTATATCATTAACAAGAAAAAAAGTGCAAATATTAAACAGCTTCAGGAGAATTGAAGCAATGTGAAAAACATATCCATGAAAGATTCATATCCTTTTCCCTCCAATTATTGCATATATTATAGTGATTAATTTTGTGATTGTGAAATAAAACCTTTATTATAGAACACAATAACTTGGAAAATAAATAAAATATATATAAAGGAGCAAGCAAATATTACCTATACTTTTATCATCCAGATATATCCACTAATAATATAGTGATGTATTTCCTTTCATTTGCAGAAAATGTTTTTTAATGAAATAATCCAAATTTCAGCTTTACTGAGTCTATAATTTGGGACTCTTCTAATTCTGAACTTGCATTAGTTAGCAAGCTGCTAAACAGAGACAGGAGTTCCCTTAGCAGCTCTAAATTTAGCTTTAAAAATTTCTTTAAAAATGATTATTCTGCAGATTTTATTTTTGAAGCTTAAATTTGACATTTTACATTTGCCCCTCTCCCAATCCCACTCCCTTTCAGTCTATTGTACTAATCCTTGTTCACCTTCAAGTGTAAGCCAAAACCCCTGCTCCACATTCACACAAATCCATAGGACATGTCAAAATGGGAAGAGAAAGTCAACAAAAATCATTGAACACATGTCAGGTGCCTTACCAATGACTTTTTGTGGGTCATCTCATTTAATCCTCACAAAGTGTTATGATAAAGATAGTATTAATATGCTTATTTTATTGATGAGAAAACTAAATCTCAGGGAAATTAAATGACTTGCTCAGGATGGTTATTCACTAGTTAGTGGCAAAGTTAACATTTCTGTTCAGGTCAACCCGATCTCAAAGCCGCTATGCTGTGTAGGGCAAAGAAAACCCACACCTAGACAAAACTGTGAAGACAGAAGCCTATGATTAGTGCCCTTAATTCCCATCCAGTAGGAGCCCTTTTTAAAAAGTAGTCTTTGGTGGGAAGAAGAGTATTCATTAAGTGTTTTCTGTATTAAGGCAGATGAGATACTTTGAACATTATGATGTTCACAGGGAACACTGACCTCTAGACTATTAGAGCTGGCATCTAGAGCTCTACTAAGTATATCTAGCTATACTAAGTATGTGTGCCTGCATGCTAAGTCGCTTCAGTGTCCAACTCTTCACAACCCCATGGACTGTAGCCCACCAGACTCCTCTGTCCATGGGATTCTCCAGGCAAGAATAGGAATGGGTTGCCATGCCCTTCTCCAGGGGATCTTCCCAACCCAGGGATCGAACCCATGCCTCTTCCATCTCCTGCACTGGCAGGTGGGTTCTTTACCACTAGTATTCCCTGGGAAGCCCATGAATTAATTTAATTCCTTCAATTTACAGATAAAAAACAGAGGTCTGGAGAGGTGGGACTGTAACTTATTGGAAATAATAGGGCATGGCCCAGAATCCATGTCTCTTAATTCTCTCAATCTAAAGCTTTCTGGCCACACCAAGGTGTCTTTCTTTCACAATGTAGATGAATCTGATGAAACAAAATGATTTTGAATAGACTTTGAAGAGTATTGTTTTTCCACCTGCTAGATCATTTTCTCTAGGTTCAAATTTCTAAGGCCAAGGCCACATAGTGGCTAATGTTTACTTTCAAGACTCTGTGTCTTTCTGATTTTATCAACAGAATCACATGAGATTCAACCATATTCCTAAGTTTTAAAATGCCCATGTGAAACTTTTTCTGTACCATCTGTCCTATGTGTTGTTTTAATTTATATGGAACCACATAAGGCAGTAGTTATGTCTGAAATGGTTTCATGTCGCAATGTGTGTTCTTTTTTTCTTTTTGGCTCTTTGTTGTAATTTTTTAAATGGAAAAACACATCAAACACAAAAAGTAACCAAATGAAACAAAAGTATAAAACATAGTTCCTTCTATAGTTTAACAAAAATAGCTTAGAAAATAAAAGGATAAATTAATGCATACAAAATCATTTCTATTTGAATTCTTATGATTGGTCTCAAGGCTACTAGCCTTGGAAGAGTCCATTCTGAATTTTTGCATCATGAAATTCAGTGCTTCTCTTCAGTCCAGAACTCAAGGCCATTATTGAAGCCCCTTTACCTTCAATTTGGAAGACAGTTTCTTTCCCATTGGTTTTGTACTTAAGCTTGGTCTTGAGCCTCTGAGTTTGACTATTTAAAATAATTAGACTGCAGAAATAACAAGAATATTTCTTATCAGATAGAAATGATGAAAACAGAATTTCTACTTAGTTTTATTCTGATAAAGCCTGAGCTGAAATTCCCAGAAGCCTGAATAAGAGTAAATAGTGAGGGCAGATGTTATCAGATTTGTAGGCTTATGAAGCAATTCTGTGAAATGTCATTTGAATAAGTAAATGTTTTTCAAAACTAAGCTCCATCAGCACCACACCCAGGACGTTTACTACAGTGTGCGTTTCGAATAAGCACATATGGATTTTCTGTATTGATGCTTTTTCTTTGAGTTTGCTAAAGGCTTGAGTTATGTTAAATGAAACAGAGAAGCAGAGGAGGATATCTAAATGCCGGGTGACAAGTGGGGGTGATGGATGCCTATAATTTATACATCTAGAAATCTAATCTATCATTACTTTGGAAAGAAAAGCATTTTATATGGTTAAGGATTGGCTATCTTTACAAATCTCTTTCATTTCAGAATGCCCATAAGTTAAAGTTCCATTTATATTTAGATATGTAATACAAAATGAATATTTGTACATTTTTAAATAGAAAAATATTTGGCATGTAACATTGTGTAAATTTAAAGGATACAACATGCTAATCTTAATACATTTATATATTATAGTATGATTGTTATTTTATTGATAATTAGCACCTCTATCACTTTAACTATCATTTCTTATGGATGGCTAGACAAATTAAATTCTAGCCTTTTAGCAAGTTTGATGATTATAATACAATATTGTTGTCTATATTCACCATAATGAGCATTATTAGATCTCTAAACTACTCACTACAAGTTTGTACCTTTAAACAAAATATGTCTGATTCTGTTCCTTCCCTCACATCCCTGGTAACCACCATTTTACTGTTTCTATGAGTTTGGTTTTTTAGATTCTACATAATGAATGAATCACATAGTACTTATCTTTCTCTGTCTGATTTACCTCACTTAGCATAATGTCCTCAAGCTTCACCCAGGTTTTCACAAATGACAGCATATCCTTCTTTGCCATGACTGAACAATATTTGATTGTGTATATACACCACAACTTAATCAATCATCTCTTGGTGGGCACTTAGATTGTTTCCATATCCTGGCTACTGTGACTAATGCTGCAATAAATATGAGAGTGCATATATCTCTTCAATATCCTGTTTTCATTTCCTTTAGATATATACCCTTTAGTAGCATTGATGGGTCAAATGGTAGATCTGTTTTTAATATTTCAAGGAATTTCCATATTGTTTTCCATAGTGACTGGACCAATTTACATTTCCACTCACAGTGTATATGCTTTCCCTTTTCTCCATATCCTTGCTGACAGTTGTTATCAATTGTCTTCTTGATGATAACTATTTAATATATATGAGGTGGTATCTCATTGTGGTTTTTCTAATTTTAATTTTTTGAATGTTATAGCTTTTTATTTATTTTTAGATCTCATTAGAACATCAAACACCTATACTTTCACTGTGGTTTAATTTGCATTTCCCTGGTGATTAGTGATATTGAGCATCTTTTCATGTACCTGTTTGTCATTTGTATGTCTTTGGGAAAATATCTGTTTATTTCTTGTACTTATTTTTAATTAATTAATTTGTTTTTTTGTTGTTTTATGAATTTGTACCTTTTAAGTTCACAATTATACGGTATTTAAAAATATCCCATATCCTTATATACTGTACCTTTGGCACATGACTAAAAGAAAATTTATGCGTCCAGAAATCATTCGATTCTGGATGAAATCTCAATTCCCTGACAGCAGCAAAGACTGAAGAAAAAATACAGATTTCCACACTTTTTATGATAAGCCCATGTTGGGTAATGCTACCCTATATGGGGCTTAGATTCATATATTATCAAGTATTTTCTAAATGTCTACTCTATGCAGGCACTGGGCTACATTCTAGATACATAGTAGTGAATGAGATACACATTATCCCTGCTTCCTGAAACTTTCAGTCCCGTGGTCAAGACAGAAAAGATAAATAAATAACTACAAACTGTAAAAAGACTATAGAAGCAACAAACAAGGAACTCTGGTAGGGAATATCTGGGATGAAGGAGATAGGCGAGGAAGACCTCTATGAGGAGATGACCTTTTAATAGAATGCATGGTGAAGTGGGGTAGCAGTGAGGTGTTCTTTTCATCGCAACCATTTTTTTGAGCTGTAAATCTGAGCTAAATTTTTAAATGTATTATCTGTCACCTCTATAATATGATGCCCACATTAAAGATGAGCAAACTTAGGCCTTAGTTACCAAGGTCACAAGGCCAGTACTAAGTGGAAAGGTCAGTCAGTTCAGTTCAGTAGCTCAGTCGTGTCTGACTCTTTGCAACCCCATGGACTGCAGCATGCCAGGCCTCCCTGTCCATCACCAACTCCTGGAGTTTACTCAAACTCATGTCCATTGAGTCGGTGATGCCATCCAGCCATCTCATCCTCTGTTGTCCTTTTCTCCTCCTGCCTTCAATATTTCCCAGCATCAGGGTCTTTTCCAATGAGTCAACTGTTCGCATGAGGTGGCCAAAGGATTGGAGTTTCAGCTTCAGCATCAGTCCTTCCAATGTCACTCTCAGACACTTTTCAGGAAGTTTTAAGAGTATTCACATATAACATGCACATCCCCTTTACTCCCTTAATTCCTTAGATTTGTACAAAATTAAATAGAAACAGAAAACCTAGGGCAATAGAAAATATATTTATGGAATTTATGTAGTTGGGTTTGAAAGATACTGCACTTTTGATGACTGAATACTAAATAAAGCAAACATAGAACAAAAATCAACAACTCTCTTGATCAATTAGAACTTTCATCCTGATCCATGAACTAGTTTGGACTCACCTAGATTATGGTTCTATAGAAGTAATAACATGACATGCCAGAAAATTTACCCAAAACTTGGAAATAAGGCTAGAAAAAAAAAAAAGGTGGACACTCTTCCACCTTTTAAAAAGCAGGGGCCAAGGCCACTCAAGGATTATGTAGGGAAGGTCCTCAGTTCATAACAATACTTAATACTGATTAAAGGCCCAGACTTTAGTGACATGGCTCACTAACTCAGAGACTTTGTCAAGTGGAGATAGTGATGGAGTCTGCTAGAAAAGATAACCCCAGAGATTTATGGCCTGTTGGTCATTACCAGTTTACATCTTAACCCAGGAATCTCATTCTAATATTTCTTTGTTAAATTTCCCATAAATACCTCAGCTTCTTAAGTTCTTTTTGAACTTATCTTACTGGCTTTCTTGTTAGTTAAAGAAAACCTTTTACATGTGTTAATTTTATATTTGCTTGAGTCATGATTTTACTTTTTGAAAATTATAGTTTAACATGAAGGATAAAGAATCTTTATAACTTGGTGTTATTGTGTTTTATTGATGTTTGTGAAATGGGATTATTTTTAATTTGCTGTGAATATTTATTCTTATTATTTGATTTATAATTCACTGGGCTTCCCTGGTGGCTCAGATGGTAAAGAATCTGCCTGCAATGTGGGAGACCTGGGTTTGATCCCTGGATCAGGAAAATCCCCTGGAGAAGGGAATGGCAACCCACTCCAGTATTCTTGCCTGAAGAATCCCACAGACACAGACTATAATCCATGGGGTTGCAAAGAGTTGGACACGATTGAGTGACTGAATGTTCGTGTGTATATTTATGCCTGAAACCTCCATAGAGGAGGTTTTATTCTTTTTAATTAGTGCTTTTGCAAGCAAATCCTCAAAAATTTTCGGTTAGATGAAATATCTAAACTTAGTGGACCCAATTAACATTTGCAGTAGGAGCCTAATGCCCGAATAGATGAAGTAAGCTGAGACCAATCTGATGCTACAGCTAAAATGGAGATGACATCATCATAGATCCTTCTGTACCTGATTCCTCCTTTGCCTCATTTTCCATTTATCCTCTTGTACATACTTTTCAGGATATGTTGAGACAGGTATTTTAAAGAGCAATTAAGTGGTCCAGTATTTCATATCTGTTTGCCTGCCTTTGTTATTCCATTCGGTAAGGTGAATGGATATCCAATTGCTAAGAGCATTGTTTATGCTTGGGTTCTATGCCTACAGTGTTCCACCGATTTAAAAGAATATAGATTCCAATTTGATAAGCAGTGCTCATTAATGGATTTCTCCACTTCTTTCACTGGAAGTTACTGACAGACAGTTAAGATTGCTTTGAATTTGGAGGAAACTGTCTGATATGAATAAAATGGACTGATAACGAAGCACTCACTTTACTGACCACATCTCATTTGTCTACATTCCATTAATCTATCTAACTCCATGCTCATTGACTTAAGGTGTTTTGTTTCTGTTATGCTGATATGCTGTGGAAATAACACCTTTTAAAATTTCCAGCTCAAAGTATCCTACATAACAGCTGAAAGTGATAACTTGAGCTTTGAGGGAGAGGGATGCCGTATCACACCACCGGTACTTTTCACGTTTGTAGAAAACAACAACGACAAAGTAGTTGAAATGTAAATGATCCAGCTCTGCCTGATTATTATGTCAGGTGATTTCCATTACTGATAACTGTTATAGATAAACCAATTAGTCATCTTTGTGCAATTGTAGACCAAGAAATTGGCACATTATTGAAAAAGAAACTAGAGGCTTCCTTTGAGTTTTATGTTCACTTGCTGTAGACAAGTTAAACTGTTGTTAGGTCCTGGATGTTAAAGTTCCAAATAAGTCTCATCGTGTCCTGAAACTTTAACCTTTTCTAAAACAATCATCTTGCTTTGACACTAACTGGCGAAGTGATGTTTGGTAAGGCAGTTAACCTCTCTCTTCTAGGTTTCCTTATCGTGAAAAGGTGGTTATTGAAGCAGGTGACTGGAAAGATTTCTTTTCTACGCATTTTTGAGTCTTTAATTTGGGCCTTAATTTAATGAAACTCAGGCATTTATAGGCTATTACTAATTGGTGAATTTTCTTTTAAAATGACACTCTACATTAGTGTTTACAGTTTACGTACAACTCCCAGAAAGAAACAGGTTTGTCTCCTCAAAACTAACAGCTTGTTGGAAGTAGTAAGTGTTTAGTAAATATATTTTGTGTGAATTAATACATTCTACTACAAATGTTTAAACCTTCCTAGAGAAGGTTTGTGGTGTTGTTTTTTTTTTCAAGTATTACAATAATAACAGGGCTTCTCTGGTGGATCATACAGTAAAGAATCTGCTTGCAATGCAGAAGACCTGGGTTCACTCCCTGGGTTGGAAAGATCATCTAGTGAAGGAAATGACAATCCACTCCAGTATTCTTGCCTGGGAAATCCCATGGACAGGGAAGCCTGGCGGACTACAGTCCCCTGGAGCCCTGGAGTAGGGAATGGCAACCCACTCCAATATTCTTGCCTAGAAAATTCCATGGAGAGAGAAGCCTGGCGGGCTCCAGTCCATGGAGTTGCAGAGTCAGACACGATTGAGTGACTGAACTGACTGATTATAATAGAAGGTAAATATTTTCTTAAGTGATTTGCAATAGTTAAAATGTGGAAAGAGCACTGGATTTGTAGATAGAAGAACTTGTTTCTAGTCTTGTTCTGCAACTCAGGTGGACAATTCATATCTCTTATCTGTAAAGTGGGAATAATATCTCACAGAGTTGAGATACATACTACTTCATCTGTGAAGGGCTTTGCAAATCTGAGATAGACTCATTTTTGGATTAACTTATAAGACTTAGCAGCAGCAGCAGCATACAACTCTTAATGAAAGTGAAAGAGGAGAGTGAAAAAGTTGGCTTAAAGCTCAACATTCAGAAAACTAAGATCATGGCATCTGGTCCCATCACCTCACGGGAAATAGATGGGGAAACAGTGGAAACAGTGGCTGACTTTATTTTTGGGGGCTCCAAAATCACTGAAGATGGTAATCGCAGCCATGAAATTAAAAGATGCTTACTCCTTGGAAGAAAAGTTATGACCAACCTAGATAGCATATTAAAAAGCAGAGACATTACTTTGCCAACAAAGGTCCGTCTAGTCAAGGCTGTGGTTTTTCCAGTGGTCATGTATGGATGTGAGAGTTGGACTGTGAAGAAAGCTGAGCGCCGAAGAATTGATGCTTTTGAACTGTGGTGTTGGAGAAGACTCTTGAGAGTCCCCTGGACTGCAAGGAGATCCAACCAGTCCATCCTAAAGGAGATCAGTCCTGAATGTTCATTGGAAGGACTGATGCTGAAGCTGAAACTCCAATACTTTGGCCACCTCATGCGAACAGTTGACTCATTGCAAAAGACCCTGATGCTGGGAGGGATTGGGGGCAGGAGGAGAAGGGGACAACAGAGGATGAGATGGCTGGATGGCATCTCTGACTCTATAGACATGAGTTTGGGTAAACTCCCGGAGTTGGTGATGGACAGGGAGGCCTGGCGTGCTGTGATTCATGGGGTCACAAAGAGTCGGACACGACTGAGCGACTGAACTGAATTGACTGATACAACTCTACATAGTAGATTTCGTGCCTGCTTATTTGCTCAGTTGTGTCTGACTCTTTGAGACCACATGGACTGTAGCCTGCCAGGCTTCTCTGTCCATGGAGTTTTCCAGGCAAGAATATCAGTGGGTTGCCATTTCCTACTCCAGGGGATCTTTCCCATTTAGAGATCGACCCTGTGTCTCTTGAATTTCCTTCATTTGCAGGTGGATTCTTTACCACTCCCTGATCTGGGACGCTCCACATACTAGATTAAGACCTCTTGATTCTCCCCCCCCCCCCCCAGGGTTGAAATGGAAAACTGGAAAGGTTGATGAATTTATGCTCACAAAACCAAGTTGAAAAGCCAGGGCAGCTATGAGAAGGTTGAAGTTTATCCATCAGAAGTGAATGAGACAGAAGGGAAAGCTTCCTAATCATTTGATCACCAAGATAATGATGACTGACCAATTAAACTAGTAATTATATCCAGCATAAAAATGGCCATAACAGATGTGATCATCCACACTGTAATTTAATGGAAAACAACAATCATTAATAACACAAGACTGCAGGTAAGGAAACCTGGACTTAGACCCCCACCAATAATAAAGAATATGATCTAAAGTTAATCATTCAATCTTTCTGAGCCCTAGTTTCCACTTCTGTGGTACTGTGCTTTGGCAGTAAATGACTTTCATGTTTCCTATTTGGCATCATTGCTGATTCCTGTTTCAGCCATGCCTTCCAGTGATAGAGTTGAGGTAGGTGTTTTCTTTTTGCTACATTTCTATATCTTCTCAAATTTATCTGGAATGGCAGGTTAAACTATTCTTTATTTTGTGCCTACTGACAATCATTGCATTTACGTTAGTCAAAATATCTGTCTTGGCTTTTACAGTTTGAAGTTTGGAAAGGATATTTCCAAAGAAAATTTAAAGAGGTTGATAATTAAATTTATCTGTTCACAATTCAGAGGATAAATTAGGCAGGTTCTTTTAATACCAAAATTTATTTTTTCAACACAGTCCAAATTAATAAAATGATTGTAATCTAAGATTACGTATACCTAAATCATAAAATAGAGCTTCTAATTTTTAAAAAATCAAATCAAATAAGATTTTTCTTCAATAGCACATTATCACTCAAGCTTAAAAATATTTTGAAGGTAAGTAAAACAATATTCTAAGCTAATATTTACAAAGAGAAATTTTTCTCAAGAGAACTAAACAAGTACATTGCATCATGACATTGAGACTGATAAGGCTGGTAATCAGTCAATCCGAAAGGAAAATCAACCCTGAATATTCATTGGAAGGACTGATGCTGAAGCTGAAGCTCCAGTGCTTTGACCATCTGATGGGAAAAGCTGACTCACTAGAAAAAACCCTGATGCTGGGAAAGATTGAGGGCAGCAAAAGGAAAAGAGGGCGACAGAGGATGAGATGGATAGATGGCATCACTGACTCAGTGGACATGTACTTGGGCAAACTCCAGAAGATGGTAAGGGACAGGGAGGCCTGGTGTGCTGCAGTCCATGCTGTCCTGCAGACAGAGAATTGTACATGACTTAGCAACTGAACAACGAAGGCTGGTAAACTGTCTTCCACGGAAACCAGAGAAAGTAGTCTCCCTTGAGACATGTAAATGTGAATCAACCTGATGAGGCAATTCATGAATCAGCTTGAATAACCAAAATCAAACAAAGCCTCTTTATGATACCATATACCTTGTCAACATTTGTTCATTTGCCTGTCAACCTTATTTGGCTGTTATAAAGGCCAATTAAGTAGGAAGTGAAAGCTCAGAGAAATGACTGAGGACCGTAAGATTTTCTTGAGGTAGGATCAAGCAGGATGGGGTCTAAGCCCTGGGTCTCTGTAGCTGGCAAGTCTTTACCTCTTTGTTAGGGCCTACTACACTGGGGACATTGTTGCTGTTACAAAATCAGGGTTTTGTGCATGAAGGGGAGGAGACAGCTGTCTTCCATGCATATTGTCCAGTATACTCATATCTGATCGACTTCCTCTAAGTGAGTACCTATTCAATCAGGATTTCCAACTTTCACTCCCTTTCTTTTAGGCTATGGAGCTGCTAGAAAAGAAAAAAAGAAATCCATGCAAACTAGAAAAACAAAACGAATGACTTTTTCTGCATAAGCGTTGCTGAGGTAACGCCATGGAACCACAGAACTCTGAAGGGCAGTTTGTAAACCACTGCACGAGTTTGTCAATTTTTTAAAAAGTTGTGACATCCAAAAATGAAGATATAATTCAGGGCATGCACGAAGTTTGGCTTGCATGAAATTGATCTTTCAACTCACTTGCTTATATCTGGTAAATGTTTTTTTTTTAGCCCATTTTCTGTTTACCTATAGATCAGATTAACCAAGTATTTCTGTTCTGCCAGTAAAACTTACCCACTGAAGCCTACAGTACTGAAGACTTAAGGCTAGGGAGGCTATTCTCTAGTATACTCTATGTGTCCTCTCTCCCAGTAGAGTGGTACACTTACCACTCAGTTGAGCTTTTCTAAGTTCTTCATATAGTTGTAATTGTTACTGCAATAATGTAATTTGAATATTATCTAACCAAAGAAATACAAATGCAAAGTAAAAGTGCTATCTTCTGTTTGCAATAGCCAAGACATGGAAGCAACCTAAACCATCAACAGAAGAATAGATAAAGAAGATGAAGTAGATATATACAATGGAATATTACTCAGCCACAAAAAAGAACAAAATAATGCCATTTGCAGCAATATGTTTGGGCCTAGAGATTGTCATACTGAGTGACTTAAGTCAGACAGAGAAGAAGAAATATCATATGACATCCTTTACATGTGGAATCTAAAAAGAAATGATACAAATGAACTTACAAAACGGAAAGAGATTTACAAACTTAGAGAATGAGTCTATGGTTGCCAGAGGGAAGGATTCAGGGAGGGCATAGTTAGGGAGTTTGGGATGGGCGTGTACACACCGCTATATTTAAAATGAATGACGAACCAGGACCTACTGTATAGCACATGGAACTCTTCTCAGTGTTATGCGGCAGACTGGATGGGAGGAGAATTCGGGGGAGAATGGATACATGTGTATATATGGCTGAGTCCTTTTGCTGTTCACTCAAACTATCACAACATTGTTTATTAATCAGCTATACCCCAATACAAAAAGTTTTTTTTTTTTTTAAATAAGAGTGCTACCTTGTGGAAACTAGATTGACAAAAATTAACTCAAAGGAGAAAACATGGGAGACAGTCTTTGAAACCTTGGCTTAAGCCGAGCCAAAATTTCTTAGGTGGAACACAGAAAACACAGACTATGAAAGAAAAAAAATCAATAAATCAGACTTCATTGAAATGAAAACATTTTGATCTTTGAAAGAAAATGAGAAGAAAAACTTGAACTGGGAGAAAACATATGTAACACATATACTTGATAAAAGACATATTCATAATAATAAGGGATAAGTAAAGAACTCAAATTCAATAAGATCACACACACATATGTGTGTGTGTGTGTATATATATGTAATATATATATATAAAACCCAATTTAAAAGTGATCCAGATTTAAACAAATGAGTAATGGGTGGTGGATGAGAAGAGCCAGGTTTCTCCCAGTTGGAGAGGGAAATCACAGATGAGCAAGAAGAGAAGGCTAGAATGAACCCTGTGATACTGGATTAGAGCCTGAGACATCTTTTGAATTCAGTAAATAATCTTTCTAGGTGGCTCAGTGGTAAAGAATCCACCTGGCAAGCAGGAAACATGGGTTTGATCCCAGGGTCAGGAAGATTCCTGGAGGAGGAGGTGTCACCCCAATCCAGTATTCATGCCTGGGAAATCCCATGGACAGAGGAGCCTGGTAGGCTACAGTCTTTGGGTCACAAGGAGTCGAACACAGCTTAGCAACTAAACAACAACAACAATGTAGCTGGTACATGCAAGAACCTGATTCTATCTAAGAGGGCACAGGGATTTCAGGTATAGCTGGGCCTCAGGAGAACAGGGAAGAGGTCTTCGTAATGCAGCCTCCCGAGGCTCATCAGACAGCTGCTCTCTCTGATGCTCTCTGTGGTCACAGGGTGTCTTGTTATCTTGCCTAAAGCTTCTACATTCTCCAGTTCTTCTTATAACTGGCCTTTTCCACCTATGAAACTGCAAGCACATGGTTGTAACTTGCCACCAGCTTAAAGTCTACATTAACTAAGCTCAGTGCCCACCACCACTGAACTAAGTTAATCTCTGTCTCTTAGATTTAGTTCTTCAGAGAGGATATCCTTGGGCCAGCTTGGGTCACCTGTGTCTGGGGAGCAGGGTTACTTGTTTAAACGTGGCTGCTGGGCAGGAAACCTCATTGGTGTGCAAGCTGTGCAATCACGTGGGGTCCTGGGCTCTGAAGGACTCGCCACACTCACTTTAAGGCTCCACTGTCGCTATCATAAAATTCTTTATGTGTATATTTATTTATTTATGACTGTGCTGTATCTTCGTTGCTGCTTGAGCTTTTCTCTAGTTGCGGTACACAGGCTTTTCATTGCAGTGGCTCCTGTTGTGGAGCACGGACTCGAAGGCGCATGGGCTTTAGTAGTTGCAGCACATGAGCTTAGTAGTTGTGGTCCCCAGGCTCCAGAGCACAGGCCCAACAGTTGTGGTGCACAGGCTTCATTGCTCCCAGGCATGTGGGATCTTCCTGGACCAGGGATTGAACCCATGTCTCCTGCATAGGCAGGCAGCTTCTTAACCACTAAGCCCTATCTTGGAAGGGCTATCATGAAGCCCTTGAAGGGCTTCATGGAAGGGCTATCATGAACCAGGGAAGCCCTATCATGAAATTCTTAGTTTTCAAATGAGGGCCCCGTAAACGATTTTGCCTGTTCTGTTGCTGGGCTCGGCCATGGGACAAGATTTGGTGGTGTGGATAGACTCTCTTATAAGCAGATACTGGCAGATAGGCAATATTTGGTGTATTTAGAGTCGTAATTTTCAAAACTAGGCTTCTTCCTTCTTGGTAGTCGCATCCCTGCTTAGTGTCTTATTCATCTCATCAGAATATTGTTGTGTTCCTAAGTCATGTCTGACTTTTTTGTAACCCCATGGGCTGTCCATGGGATTTTTTCCAGGCAAGAATACTGGAGTGGGTTGCCATTTCCTTCCCCATGGAATCTTTTCGACCCAGGAATTGAACCCACGGCTCCTGCCGCATCTCCTGCATTGCACTGGGTTCTTTTATCACTGAGCCACTGGGGAAGTCCATATATATTGGCTCCTAATGTACTGTTCTGTGCTATGTACTGAAAACACTCAGTGAATAAGATAGACTTAGCTTGTTGTCATGAAACTTAGCTTCAAGCCAAGTTGACGCCAGTCCTAGAGTTACTGCCTTGTTCAATTCTTCCTCAAGGAACTGAGATTCTGGTGGTAGGTAACCTCTGACCTTTCCATTCTGAAGCTTCCTGCCTGCTCTTGCCATAACTCAGACAAGTATAATTGAAAGGTATGTAGGGACCTTAGTGGCAGAGACTGGTAGGGAAAAGAAGCCAGTAGTAGGATTTGTAGATTTGCCAGACTGAAGTTTCCTTTATTGCCCCACTTCAAGCGCACTGAGTCCCAAGAGACTGATAGTCGGCAGCCTAATATGGCAAGTCCAAAGGGCATACTAAGTTTGCCCCCAGCTGCCATTAATATAAAGGTTAGTCTTATCTGATAGGAAATGGGAGTGCAAGGCATCAGGGAGTTGTAAAACTCAGATGGGTAGCAACATTGTGGTTTTAAGTCCTGGATTTATTTTATAGCAAGATAGTTAGCTAGCAGCTGGGAACATAAGGAAACACAGCCTTCCTAGTGGAAAGTGCTGGAAGAAGTAGGGAGGAGGTATGACATGTCAAGTATATAGATGCTCAGATAGTAATAAAGATCAACTAAGGAAGCCAATGCAGAATACACCATAGGAAGTCTTAAGAGGAGGCTGAGATCCCTGGACTCCTCGCAAATCATGGTCAGCGCACTGGCACAGCCATTCTCAGGTCCAGCCAGCTGCTGACTCGTCCTTGCACTGTGCAGAAGGCACTCAGGAAGCACGTGTGGCTGACTCTGTGGGCTGAAGATATCTGGTCTACAACTGATCAGATTGGCTTAAATGCATAAATTTGTGAATATTGTTAACTCTGCAATTATTCTATGCTGAAGATAGCTCAGAGGTAGAGAATCCATCTGCCAGTGCAGGAGACGTGGGTTGGATCCCAGGTTGAAAAGATCTCCTGGAGAGGGAAATGGCAACCCATTTAAGTATTCTTGCTGGGATAATCCCTTGGACAGCTGCCATAATCCCATGGCAGGCTGCAGTCCTTGGAGTCGCAGTCAGACATAACTGAGTGACTGAACACACGCAAGTAAGCCACAGTTTGAGGTGCTCATCTACTTTATGGCATACTTCTCTTATTCTGACAGCTTCACTAGAGCATGCCTTATGATGTATCCTGCAATAAATCCACTTTGCTACAGCAAAAATTGCTAACCCTTCTTCCTATTAGTAAGAGAACACCTGAATTTGGCTGATCACATGACTGTGCAACTTTATTTCTCAGCACCCTAGGAGCAAGATGTGGCTTATAGAAGACTAAGCTTTGCCTGTGTGATGTGACTGGAGATGATGCATGCAACGTCAGCATCATTTCCTTAAGAATAAAACTGCTCACTTGGAACTCCCACTTTCCCTTTTTCCACTGGCTGGATTTCCAGGCTACAACTGCAGCAGGGTCCTTGACCTGAAGTGTGGCAGAAATAGTAATCTGGGCCCCAGGATGACCCCATCAAATTAAGCACCCCTACCAACTTGGGACTGTTAAGGGATAGAAAAATGACTTTTTAACCCACTGTATTAGGAGTCTCTTTACTGTAATTATTGTAGCCTATACTCTAATTTGGGCTTCCCCATGGCTCAGTGGTAAAGAATCTGCCTTTGATGCAAGAGCTGCAGGGGACTTGGGTTCGATCCCTGGGTCAGGAAGACCCCCTGGAGAAGGGCACGGCAACCCACTCCAGTATTCTTGCCTGGAGAATCCCATGGACAGAGGAGCCTGGCAGGGTGGGGTCCATGGGGCTGCAAGAGTCTGACACAACTGAAGCGACTTAGCACATACTCTAATTCACCCATTTATTGAGGACTCCTTTGTGCCAGACACTGTGCTGTGAGCATTTGTATGTATTATCTCATTCAGTTCTTCCAATCGTGCTGTCAAGACAGTAGCAATATCCCTATTTTATAGGTTGCTAAATTGAGGTTCAGAGGAGTTAAGCTACTTACTCAAGATTTCTTAGCTACTAAACAGCATAGGATTCAAATTCAGGGCTGTTTGATTACCCAGTCCTTGTTGTATCTTCCCATGCATCTCCCATGATGCTACTGAGCCTTCTAGGAATTTTGTTTCCTCTTCTAATGTGACATTGTAGAAATGTTGCTACAGATAGTAAAACATTCTCCTCTCCATATCCCACTTCATCCACACCAAAACGCAGAGAGTTTAATACACACTATTATTAAAGGTAATAAAATAAGTGGGATGGTCCATTTCCAGTTATCTTGTTTACCCCTTTGATTCTATCTTCATTTTCTTCTTGTAACACTGTTAATGAGGTTATGACTCTATGTACCCCAGGAGTAATTTTCTGTAATAAGTTTCCTTTCCTGATATATAATTGAAGAGAAGCTCTGAGACTATTAGAAGAATTAACCTTTCAACTATATGAGTCTTATTGCTTGTATATATTTTTTAATTATAGGAGAATGTCATCAGTAGATAAAATATAGTCTCTACCTCCATGTGCAACATACTGGTGGGTATATTGCTTTTTTAAAAATTTAATCTGGGTGGGGAAGCCTCAGTTGCAGGAAGGGTATGAGTTAGGTAGAACTGAACTCTAGCAAAGTCTTACTTTAGGGTTTAAAACCAGGAAATGCTGTGATTAAAAGCACATTGATATCTTCAGGAAACAGTTGTGAGTGTGTGGTATGGGAGAGAGGATGTGGTCTAAGTCATATAAATAACAAATATTTGAGTTCACTAATTGTCAGGCACTACAGGCATACCTCATTTTATTGCACTTCACTTTATTGTGCTTCACAGATACTGTGTTTTTTTACAAGTCAAAGATTTGTGGAAACCCCGTGTCAAGCAAACCTATCAGCGCCATTTTTCCAACAGCATTTGCTCACTTTGTGTCCCTGTGTCCCATTTTGGTAATTCTTGCACCATCCCAGACTTTTTCATTACTATTGTATTTGTTATGGTGATCTATGATCAGTGGTCTTTGATGTTACTATTGTAATTGTTTGGGGGCACTCTGAACCATGCCCATGTAAGACAGTGAACTTAATCCATAAATATGTGTGTTCTGACCACTCTATTCACTGACTGTTCCCTCAAGCTTTAATTTCTCTGTGTGTGTGTGTCTGTCTGTCTGTTTATTTCTCTCTTTGGGCCTCCCTATTCCCTGAGACACATCAGTATTGAAATTAAACCAATTAATGATCCTATAATATCCTGTAAGTGTTCAAATGAAAGGAAGTGTTGAATGTCTCTCACTTTAAATCAAAAGCTAGGAATGATTAAGCTTAATGAGGAAGACATGTTGAAAGCTGAGACTGTCCAAAAGCTTAGTCTCTTAGGTCAAACAGTTAGCCAAGATGCAAATGCAAATGCTCATTAACAGTACACCTGGTCAGCCAAGAGCTTTGATGGAGATGTGCAATGAGATTCATGTTGTTTTCATGCCTTCTAACATAACTTCCATCCAGCCACCCATGGATCAAGGAGTCATTTTGACTTTCAAGTCTTATGATTTAAGAAATACATTTTGTAAGGTCATAGCTGCCACAGATGGTGATTCCTCTGATGGATCCAGGCAAAGTAACTTGAAAACCTCTGCAAAGCATTCATCATTTTAGATACAATTAAGAATATTCATAATTCACAGGAAGAGGTCAAGATATCAGCATGAGCAGGAGTTTGGGAGAAGTTGATTTTAACCCTCACGGATGGCTCTGAAGTCTTCATGACTTTGGGAAAGAAATAGCTATAGAAGTGGTAGAAATGGCAAGTGAACTGGAAGTAGAAGTAGAGCCTGAAGATGTGACTGAATTGCTGCACTGTCATTCTAAAACTTGAATGGATGAGGAGTTGCTTCTTACGGATGAGCAAAGAAAGTGATTTCTTGAGATGGAATCTAATCCTGGTGAAGATCCTGTGAAGACTGTTGAAATGACTGTAAAGGATTTAGAATATTTCACCAATTTAGTTGATAAAGCAGCAGCAGGATTTGAGAAGACTGATTTCAGCTTTGAAAGAAGTTGTATCGTGGGTAAAATTTTATCAAACAGCACTGCATGCTACAGACACAGAAAGGAAGAATCAACCAACACAGCAGATGTCATGGTTTAAGAAATTGCCACAACCTCCCAGTCTTCAGCAACCACCACCTTGAACCATCAGCAGCCATCAGCATCGAGTAAAGACCCTCCACCAGCAAAAAGATTAAGACTTGCTGAAGCCTCCATTGATGGTTAGCGTTTTTTGACAATAAAGTATTTTTTATATGTGTCCACTTTTTAAAACATAGTGCTATTATGGGCTTAATAGATTACAATTTAGTGTAAGTATAACTTTTATATGCACCAGAAAACAAAAAAATTAGTAACTTTCTTTATTGCAATATTCACTTTGTTGAGGTGGTCTGGAATCAAATCTACAGTCTTCCTGAACTATGCCTATATAATCTGCAACAGGGATACAAAGATAAATAAGACATGGGTTTCATGTACATGGGATTTTGCTTTTGCTTTTTAATTCATTTGAGTTATTCCTTGAGTTTTCTGTATTGTACTCTATAGAAAATAAAATTTGCTTTTAAAAGACAGAATTTCAAGATATAATGATGTTCTGACCTAGAACCAGCTCATCTCTCATTAATATTACTATTCAAAACTACAATTTCTGCATGGATGATTCAGAAGACAATCAACAGAGTCATCAAACCAGGAGAAAGGGACAAATGAACCTCAAAGTGTTTGGGGGGAGGAGACAGGGTTTTGCTTCACAACCTAGAATGAAATAGAATCTGAAACAGATTTCCTGAGTCAGAAAATTTGGGTTAGAACCTTGCCCTTGCTCTATAACTTCAGGCAAATTACTTCAATATTCAACACTTATTTATTGGAAACTGTTGTTGTTGTTGTTTAATTGCTAAGTCATGTTAACACTTTTGCAACCCCATAGACTGTAGCCCACCAGTCTCCTCTGTCCATGGGATTTCCCAGGCAAATATACTGGAGGGGGTTGCCATTTCCTTCTCCATATTGAAAACTGACTATGGGTCAAACACTGAACTAGGTGTATATTGTAGTGAACATCATAGACAAAGTTCCTGTCTTTGTGTCAGTTTAGTGGTATGTATTTGACAAAAATAAAGCCCATAAAGGAATAGACAAGTACTACTTTAGAAAGGGTGATCAGGAACGACCTCTCTAAGAGGGTGTCATTTGAGGTGAGGCTTAAATGAAGCAAAGATATTATCTCCTCTGAGTTTTGGCTTTCTCATCTATAAAATGAAAAATAAAAATGGTCTAGCTTATGGGGCTGTTAAAAATAGACTGAGACAGTATGTGGGGTTCACAAACCATCATCACTAATCCAAAGTGAGGTATTCTTGCTTTTACTGTTAATGTTGTGTTTCTCTTTGAAAATGATGTTCTAGGCATTTACAGAGGTTGCAAAGGAGAATGGAGCAGATTATAGAAAATACAAAAGAGCACAAAAAGAAGTTTAAGGACTTTCTTGGTGATACAGTGGACAAGAATCCACCTGCCTATGCAGGGGACATGAGTTCAATCCCTGGTCCAGGAAGATTCCACATGCCACAAGGCAACTAAACCTGTGAGCCACAGCTACTGAAGCTGCATACCTAGAGCCCACGCTCTGCAACAAAGAGTAGCCCTCACTTGCCATAACTAGAGAAAGCCCACGCATGGCAATGAAGACCCAGTGTAACCAAAAAGTAAAGAAGTTTAACCTATTTAATAATTTAGTATAGAGCATCTGTGGTACTTATTCATCCTTTTTTATAATCCAGTCTTTAAAATCACAATTCTGTAAACAATTCATTATTTGAAAGTAACATTTTCCCCCAAATTTAGAAATAACCTTTATTGAAGTATACTTTTCATATAATTAAATGCACTTATTGTATACACAGGACTTCCCTGGTAGCTCAACTGGTAAAGAATCCACTCGAAATGCACGAGACCCTGGTTTGGTTCCTGGGTCAGGAAGATCTGCTGGAGAAGGGATAGGCTACCCACTCCAGTGTTCTTGGGCTTCCCTGCTGGCTCAGCTGATTGGGAAAATCCCCTGGAGAAGGGAACGGCTACCCACTTCAGCATTGTGGGTTTCTCTGGTGGCTCAGATTGTAAAGAATCTGCCTACAATGCAGAAGACCCAGGTTCGACCCCTGGGTTGGGAAGTTCCCCTGGAGAAGAGAATGGCAACCCACTCCAGTATTCTTGCCTGGAGAATTCCACTGACAGAGGAGCCTTGTGGGTTACAGTCCATGGAATTGCAGAGTCAGACAGGACTGAGTGACCAACACTTTTCCCCTATATTGTATACTTGCAGTTCAATGCATTCTGAGAAATGAATGCAACTATGTAACCAGTACCACAAACAAGATTTAGAGCGATTCCGTCACTCTTTGTGTCCTTTCCGGTTTAATCCTCTCCACCCTTGATCCCAGGAAACTATTGATCTGCTTTCTGTCACTATTGATTAGTTTGCCTGTTCTAAATTTTATACAAATGAAAATATACAGTATGAAATCCTTTGAGTCTTTCATGTTTTTATTCAACATGTCTTCAAGACTTGCCTGTATTGTTGCATGTGTCTAAATTTTTTTTCATTTTATTACTGAGTAGTATTCCTTGCCATGGATTTAGAGCAATTTGTTTATCTAGTCACCTGTTGATGGACATTTAGGATGCTTCTAGTTGTGGGTTTTATTAATAAAGCTGTTATAAATACTCATGTACAGACTTTGTGTGGATATGTTTTCATTTCTCTTGAGTAAATATCTAAAAGTAGGATTACTAGTTGTATGTATTTAACTTTGTAGGAAACTGCCAAATTGCTTTCCAAAGTAGTTACGCTATTTAAAATTTCCACAGGTATATATAAGTGCTCCAGTTGCTCTGTATTTTCACTAAAACTTTGTATTATCAGTCTTTCTAATTTTAGCCATTCTAGTGGGTTTGAAGTGGCATCTCATTGTGGTTCTGTTTTATTGTATATACCTGCAATGACTAATGATGTTGAATTGTTTTCATGTACCTATTGGATATTAATACATTTTATTTTGTGAGTTATTTATATTAATATTTAAATCTTCTGCTAATTAAACATTTTCTTCTTATTTTTTTGCTGTAAAATTGCTTTGTATATTTTGGATACAAGTCTTTTGTCCAATGTATGTATAGTGAATATTTTTTACCCCATCTTTGGCTTGCTCTTTTTATTTTATAATTTTTGCTCTTTTGATTTTTTAAAAGAATATTTTTGAAGAGTAAGATTTTCATATTTATGAAATCCAATTTATCAATTGTTTTCTTTGATGATTAGTTTTATTTTTTCTACTTTTATGAAACATTTATGTACCCCAAGTCCATAAATACTTTATTCTGTTTTCTTCTAGTAATATTTGTATATAATTCTAATTTTAGGAATAGGTGAACTAAATTCATTTTGGGAATCAGTGAACTAAAATGGACTGGAATGGGTGAATTTAATTCAGATGACCATTATATCTACTATTGTGGGCAGGAATTCCTTAGAAGAAATGGAGTAGCCATCATAGTCACAAAAGAGTCTGAAATGCAGTACTTGGATGTGATCTCAAAAATGACAGAATGATCTCTGCTCATTTCCAAGGCAAACCATTCAGTATCATAGTAATCCAAGTCTATACCCCAACCACTAATGCCAAAGAAGCTGAAGTTGAATAGTTCTATGAAGACCTACAAGACCTTCTAGTACTAACACCCAAAAAAGATGTCCTTTTCATCACAGGGGACTGGAATGCAAAAGTAGGAAGTCAAGAAATACCTGGAGTAACAGGCAAGTTTTACCTTGGAGTACAAAATGAAGCAGGGCAAAGGCCAACAGAATTTTGCCAAGAGAATGCACTCGTCATAGCAAACACCCTCTTCCAACAATACCAGAGACAACTACACATGGATATCATCAGATGGTCAGTACCAAAATCTTATTGATTGTATTCTTTGCAACCGAAGATGGAGAAGTTCTGAACAGTCAGCAAAAACAAACCAGGAGCTGACTGTGACTCAGATCATGAACTCCTTATCGCAAAATTCAGACTTAAATTGAAGAAAGTAGGGAAGATCACTAGACCATTCAGGTATGACCCAAATCATATCCCTTATGATTATACAGTGGAAGTGAGAAATAGATTCAAGGGACTAGATCTGATAGACAGAGTACCTGAAGAACTATGGCCAGAGGTTTGTGACATTGTACGGGAGGCAGGGATCAAGACCATCCCTAAGAAAAAGAAATGCAAAAAGGCAAAATGGCTGTCTCGAGGAGCCCTTACAAATAGCTGTGAAAAGAAGAGAAGCCAAAAGCAAAGGAGAAAAGGAAAGATATACCTATTTGAATGCAGAGTTCCAAAGAATGGCAAGGAGAAATAAGAAAGCCTTCCTCAGTGATCAATGCAAAGAAATAGAGGAAAATAAGAGAATGGGAAAGACTAGAGATCTCTTCAAGAAAATTAGATACCAAGGAAATATTTCATGCAAAGATGGGCACAATAAAGGACAGAAATGGTATGGACCTAACAGAAGCAAAGATATTAAGAAGAGGTGGCAAGAATACACAGAGGAACTATACAAAAAAGATCCCAATGACCCAGATAACCATGATGGTGTGATCACTCACCTAGAGCACAACATCCTGCAATGTGAAGTCACGTGGGCCTTAGGAAGCATCACTACAAACAAAGCTAGTGGAGGTGATGGAATTCCAGTTGAGCTATTTCAAATCCTAAATGATGCTGCTGTGAAACAGCTACACTCAATACACCAGTAAATTTGGAAAACTCAACAGTAGCCACAGGACTGGAAAGGGTCAATTTTCATTCCAATCCCAAAGAAAGTTAATGCCAAAGAATTTTAAAACTACCACACAATTGCACTCATCTCACAGGCTAGCAAAGTAATGCTCAAAATTCTCCAAGCCAGGCTTCAACAGTATGTGAACCGTAAACTTCCAGATGTTCAAGCTAGATTTATAAAAGGCAGAGGAACCAGAGATCAAATTGCCAACATCTGTTGGATCATTGAAAAAGCAATAGAGCTCCATACTTTTCCTTTATTGAATACGCCAAAGCCTTTGATTTTGTGGATCACAACAAAATGTGGGAAATTTAAAGCAATGGGAATAACAGATCACCCTACCTGCCTCCAGAGAAATCTGTGTGCAGGTCAAGAAGCAACAGTTAGAACTGGACATGAAACAATAGACTGGTTCCATATAGGGAAAGGAGTACTTCAAGGTTGTATATTGTCACCCTGCTTCTTTAACTTATATGCAGAGTACATCATGTGAAATGCCAGGCTGGATGAAGCACAAGCTGGAATCAAGATTGCCAGGAGAAATATCAATAACCTCAGATGTGCAGATGATACCACCCTTATGGCAGAAACCAAAAATGTGATGATTTCATCATCACCTTGATGAAAGTGAAAGAGGAGAGTGAAAAGTTGGCTTATAATTCAACATTCAAAAAACTAAGATCATGACATCTGTTCCCATCACTTCACTGCAAATAGATGGAGAAACAATGGAAACAGTGACAAACTTTCTTTTCTTGAGCTTCAAAATCACTGTGGATAGTGACCACAGTCATGAAGTTAAAAGATGCTTGCTCCTTAGAAGAAAAGCTATGACCAACCTAGACAGCATATTAAAAAGCAGAGACATTACTGACAAGGTCCATCTAGTCAAAGCTATGGTTTTTCCAGTAGTCATGTATGGATGTGAGAGTTGGAGTGTAAAGAAGGCTGAACACCAAATAATGATGGCTTTGAACTGTGGTGTTGGAGAAGACTCTTGAGAGTCCCTTGGACAGCAAGGAGATCCAACCAGTCCATCCTAAAGGAAAATTGTCCTGAATATTCATTGGAAGGACTGGTGCTGAAGCTGAAACTCCAATACTGTGGCCACCTGCTGAGAATAACTGACTCCTTGAGAAAGACCCTGATGCTGGGAAAGATTGAAGGCAGGAGGAGAAGGGGACAACAGAGGATGAGATGGGTGGATGGCATCACTGACTTGATGAACATGAGTTTGAGTTAGCTCCAGGAGTTGGCATTGGACATGGAAGCCTGGCATGCTGCAATCCACGGGGTATCATAGAGTCAAACATGACTGAGCGACTGAACTGAATTGAACTGATATGATTTTTTATATTTACCTAGTATTCTGTGGCTTTGATAGACTCACATTTGTTTTAATAGATTTTTGGAGATTAGTTTGGATTTTCTGTGTTAGCAACCATATTAATGAGGGGAAAAAGAGTTTTATATTTTTCCAGTCTATATGCTGTTTTTTCTTTTCCTTGACTTATTTTACACTGACTATATTGAATATTGGTTGTGTGAATGAACATCCTTGCTTGTTCTCAATTGCAAAGGGAAGTGTTCTGTCTTTCACCATTAAGTGTGGTATTATTCTTTAGGTTGTCCATATAATAAGCTGTTAACAAAATCCAAGATCATGGATGATCTTTTTTTATCATGACAGATCTTGGATTTTGTTAACAGCTTATTCAGCATCTATTATAATGGTTATGTGCTTTTGCTACTTTAGTTTGGTGAACTACATTGATTAATTTTTGAATATTAAACCATCTTTGCACTTGTAGGGCAAATCTCATTGTCAAGATTTATTAAATTTTTTATATGTTGCTAGATTTGAGTTCATAATATTTTATTTAAAATTTTTAACTTTTGTCTTTCTGTATTTCCTAGCTGATTTTGGTATCAGAATAATGTGGCCTTATAAAAAGATTTGTGAAGTGTTCCCCTGTTTTTTATTTCCTGTATTGTGTGGGATTACCTCTTTTCCTTCCTTAAATGCATGATATTATTCATCAGAAGATTCTCACCTCTGACCTCACCTTTTGTTTTATTGTCACAGTTATACTTCTAACTTGAATTATTTTGAATATTAACTACTTAACCAAAGAGTGCTGATAAACAGATGCTGCCTGGGACTGATAAGTTAAAAGCTAGTTATAACTAGATTAGAAAAATGAGAATTTAACTTACTTACATTATTCCTGTCTTTTTTCCCATCCTCCATATGTTTGATATTTGTATTATTTTTAGTTCTTCTACTGTACATCTTTATAGCTCTAATGTATATTCATAACCTTCTATTTCTTGTTCCATAAAGTTTCAACAATCTCTTTTAACTCCCATTTCTTTTAAGTTTATAGTGTGAATGCATCTATTTTATTTTTTACTTTTCATCCTGTTGCCATATCCTCCCTCGTGTCAACTAAACTTTAAATTTTTGCTGTCAGGGATGTTGAAATTTGCATTTGGTCTTAGAAACACAAGTAGGTCGTCTATATTTTGTCGTAAGTTAACTCTTAAAGTTAAAAAGCACTAGATGGTCTTTATTATCACGGTAAAATTTATTCAATGCCTCTTCAATTTACTGTGCCAAGATTATATTTCTTTCTTTATAGATTCAAAGTAAAAGTGGCCTTTTTAAAGAAAAATATTGCTTGCTTTTTAAAAATTAATTATTTATTTATGTCTACGCTGGATCTTCATTGCTGTGCCTGGGCTTTCCTATAGTCACGGCGAGTGGGGAATCTCTCTAGCTGCAGCGTGCAGCTTCTCATCGTGATGGTTGCTCTTGTCGCAGGGCTTGAGCTCTAGGCATATGCGTTCAGTAGTTGTGGTCCACCAGCCCAGTCGCTCCACAGCACGTGGGATCGTCCCAGACCAGGGATCAAACCCATGGCCCCTGCATCGGCAGGCAGAGTCTTAACCACTGGACCACCAGGGAAGTCCCAAAATATCACATTTTAAGATCGAGGGTTATACTCTTTGTTAAGCTTTTATTAACCAGTAGCTTCATTTTAATTTTTTTCTTAGTTAGACCTTGTGTTTCACGTGTTTTATTTTGTTTTTCGTGGGTTTCTGTCCTTTTTCTGCTTGCATTATCATGTACTGGTTTTCTATGGCTGCTATAACACATTACTATCAACTTGGTGCCCTCTAATAATACACATTTGTTATCTTACAGTTCGCTAGGTAAGAAGTTTAAAATGGACTAGTAGGGCTGCATTTCTTCTGGGTGTTCTAGGAGAGGATTTGTCTGCTTGCCTTCTCCAGTTTCTAGACACTGCACCCATGTTACTATCCCCCTGGCCCCGCACCACTCCAGCGTCTGTTTCTATTATAACTCCCCCCGCTCTCACTCTGATTCCCCTAGCTCCCTCTTCTAAAGACTTTGTAATTACAATGGATCTACCTGGCTAATCCAGTATAATGTTCTCATTTCAAAATCCTTAATTTAATCACACCTGCAGAGCCTCTATTGCCAAGTAAAATAACACATTCACAGGTTCTAGGGACCAGGATGTGGATGTCCTTGGGGAACCATATTCATACATACAGTATTTTACAACTTATCAATCATATTTTACTCTAGCAAAAAATAAACATGTAAGAGTACCCTGCAAATCAAGTTTTCCCTAGAATTAATTTCCAGTTAGTTCTTTCCTCCATGCTTTTCCTGGCACTAACGTTGTATAGAGTAGGAATTTGTATTTTTCTATCAGATTACTAGACTGTCATCCATCTTCATTATTAGACAGAAAAAACCTTTTGAAAGAAGATATATGTGCTTCTTTCCCCATTTCTAATTCAACTGAAAGTTGTCCCCTTTTTGGAAAAAACTGCCTGAGGCCTCAAAGAAAAGTCAACACATTATAACATCCAGGTTTGTCCTTCCAAGGCTCTGAATGTTGCATTTTTATTAAGTACACTGTCTGCATCACAAGATTCAACAGACAATTAACTAGCTGTGTGCTACAACATAATAAAGTAGCACTTGACTTTTTAATTACAAGCAAAAGCCACTCAGTGTATATCACATCTAGTCACTGTGCTAATTCCATTGATGGATGTAATGATGAATATCATGGTTCCATGATGGTTTAATGAAACTCAATCTGGGGGTTTTATATGGACAATTGAAAATAGGTTTTTTTTTCTTTAAGGTTTTTGTACTGGTAGAGATGCCCTTTGGAGCTGCTGGTAGCCTTCTTGATATCATAAAGGGAGAGTCTCTACAAAAAGAATAGGTAGAGCTGTGAGTTGGAAAGACAGATAGATGGTGAGTCCCAGTGACAGTTGCTAAGCCCTTTGATCTAGTTACGGCTAAATGCAACTGTACGTCTCCATTGTCTGAGATAATGAATTCTCTTTTATTTTAAGCTAATAGGTCTTAGTTTTTTATATTCTTTTTTAAAAATTGAAATACAGTTGACGTAAAATATTATGTTAGTTTCAGGTGTATTACATAGTGATTCGACATGTGCATACATTATAAAATGATAACCATGAAAAGTCTTGTAACTATATGTCCTCCCCATATAAAGTTATTACAATGTTATTGACCATATTTTTATGCTGTATGTTACATACGCATAGCTTATTTATTTTATAACTGGAGGTTTGTAGCTCTCAATCCCCTCCTCCTATTTTGCCCCCCAGGTTCCTCCCTTCTGGCAACCACCTGTTTAGTCTCTGTGTCTATGAAACTATTTTCATTTTGCTTTGTTTGTTGATTCATTTTGTTTTTCACACTTGTGAGATTTTGTGTGTGCGCTTTAGGAGCAGAGTTGCCGTTTCCTGTAGCTCTCCACCTCTCTACCTCTCCCAAACATAAGCCCTGCTGGTTTTTAAAGCCAGATGTTCTGGGGGGCTATTTTCCATGTTAGGACCTCTGGTTGAGAAGCCCAGTGTGGGTTTCAGACACCTCACTCTCTGGGGAGGACCTCTACAGTGTGGTATTCCTCTCATTTGTGGGTCACTAACCCAGGGAGTTGGTGATGGACAGGGAGGCCTGGCGTGCTGCAATTCATGGGGTCGCAGAGTCGGACACGACTGAGCGACTGAACTGAACTGAACCCAGGGATGTAGGTCCTGACTACTGCTTCTCTACACTTCCTATCAATCTATTTGTGATTCCTTCTTTATGTCTTTAGTTGTAGGGAATCTTTTCTACTAGTCTTCAGGTCATTCTCACAGATAGTTACCCTGTAAGTAGTTAGAATTTTCATCTGGAAGGAGGTGAGTTCAGAGTGTTTTTATTAATACTCCTCCATCTTGGCCCTTTCTAATAGTCTTCATTTTCTTCACAAGTTAAAAATAGCTATTTAGGTAAGAAATTTGTGAGGACAGAAATATGGATCAATAATTTACTCATTTGAAAATTTCCCTGAGACAACGTGAAACTCTGATCTAAAGCTCTTGTATTTGCAGTCTATATTCTCTTTTCTCAAAAGGAGCAGAATATTGTTCCCTAATGGTAATTTCTGTTATATGTTTATTTACTCACCTCTCAGAATAAAACTTTGTAGTGGGAATTGAGTGGCTATGACTTCCTAATAGAGGAAAACAAAGTCATTTAGGCTCTCTGAAATTCCCAACTACTGGGCTTCCCCCGTGGCTCAGTGGTAAAGAAACTTCTGCGGTGCAGGAGCTCCAGGAGATGGGGGTTTGATCCCTGGGTCAGGAAGATCCCCTGAAGCAGGGCATGGCAGCCCACTCCAGTATTCTTGCCTGGAGAATTCCACAGACACAGGAGCCTGGAGGGCTACAGTCCATAGGTTCGCAAAGAGTTGGATGCAACTTAGCATGCACATTAGCTTTGGG
Organism: Odocoileus virginianus; assembly: GCF_023699985.2. Lineage (NCBI taxonomy): Eukaryota > Metazoa > Chordata > Mammalia > Artiodactyla > Cervidae > Odocoileus > Odocoileus virginianus. Next base: position 39,893,513 of record NC_069697.1, read on the forward strand.
GCTTCCCAGGTGGTGCTGGTTGTAAAGAACCCGCCTGTCAATGCAGGAGACATAAGAGATCCCTGGGTTGGGAAGACCCATGGAGGAGACCAGGGCACCCCGCTCCAGTATTCTTGCCTGAAGAATCCCATGGACAGCAGAGTCTGGCGGATTACAGTCCATAGAGTCGCAAAGAGTTGGACACACCTGAAGCGACTTAGCATGTGCACACACGTTCGTTTTTATCTCTTGAACATATAGACAGACAACAGACAGACAGATAAACACACACACACACACACACCAGAAAGAAACTAAAATACTCCACAGAATGTTTTAATAGTAAGGTTAAATCTATGTCCTTTGACTGATCAATCCTCTTTCATGTACATAATTACTTACAAGGACAAAAAAAAATTTCATCCCAAACATCTGTATATTTAACACATAATCCCTCTGCTGGATTTACTTTGGATTTGGTTCTCAAAGATAGACTCTAATGTCTTTAACTGAAGCTTTAAAAAATAGATTTTAGGTACCCAGGCTTTAATCTGAATTCTAGGGAGAAGCCTCCTCAGTGTGTATCAGATTTTAACAAGAACCATCTCATCTTCCAATATCCACTTTAAAAAATATTTTCCATGCTCTTTCTGTTATCTGCTTACAAAATATTGGACTGGTTTGTCTAATGTTATTTGCAAAGGAGTGACTTTTGTGTTGCCCTCCCCCAAATCCCAGGATAATCCTCTCTGAAGGTCTGATAGACTTTATAGAATTAATATGACATTCAGAGTGCTCTCAAGGCTCTGAGCCACACAAAGTATTTTTCCAATATTGTAATTTATCTGTGATCTTTTTACTGCTGCGTCCTCTAAAATACTCAGGAAGACAAAGTCAACATGGCTTATTCTCTAGTACTTTTTGTTTTGTTATAGGAAGGCAATTTTTGAATGTGAGAGGTAGGTGATGGTACATTCATAGTTTCCTCTTTGGAAGTGAAAAGTATCATTGTTTTTTCACCAATGGGTTTAATGGCTTTGGATACACATAGCTTAACTGGATCCTTTGTCACTCTCACAGTAACATGTACCCATTTCCCAGTATTGGGGGGATATGTGGGGTATCCAGGTACATAAGCAAAATAACCTTCACACTAGGTTTGATAGAGGACTTTTAGCTCTGAGTTTTGTTCTGAAATTGCTTCATAACCCTGCAGCATCTCAGGTTCCTGAATTGTCTCCTTCTCAGGAGAGATAGGGGTGTGTGTGTCGGCCCATAGAGTCATACCTAATCATTAGCAGTTTGGTGGGGAATTGCTTTATTCCAGAGCTATCATCTCAGAGCTCAGCACTGGAGAAATAAGATCCTGATGTGTGGGAGGTCAAAGTATCAGTCAAAGCCCTGATCGTTGCCCAAGTCTCTGTAGAGAACTATGAAGGGCAGTGCTTGATGCTGTGGATATCTGAGTTACAAGCGATCAGGAGAGAGGAGAAAGGCTCGGAATTCAGATAAGCTTGCCAAATGGTGGCTCTGTTTCAGAGCTCAACTCCAAGGGCTGGGGGGAATAAAATATTTGAGTTTATTCTCCTCCCCACTTTATGCTTGTTTTAAATTTTTTTTCCTTTGTGGTCACATCTGAGTTTTCCTGACCTCTACACTCACAGAAACAATTTCATACCAAGAATTGTTACAAAGCAGATCAGTGAATAAAAAATAAGCCAAATGTTCACATCTAAGGTCAAAACATTTATACTGCTCTGATAAAGACACCCAGTAATTTTCTCATTATTTAAATGGAACTTATGTCTATAAGACATTCCCAGAAACAATCTTCCATGTAGCTGCAGATAAAGGATTTCTTTGACCACTAGCTCTCTACAAAACCTCTATTAACAGAGCACAAAGTAATTATATTGTCTGGTTGTTTGGTAATATTTGGAAAAAGTAATTGTTTAAAAAAGGAGAATATGCAGACAGGCTGATTTAATAATTTATATATCAATTTTGCCCTTTGGGTGGTTCTTATTAACATATAAATTAACTTATAAAGCATATTCTGAACAGTGCATAAATTTTGGGACAATTAGATAAAATAAAACCAGGCTCATAAAGTTTCCCTCTACACTCTAGAATTTCTCATAGCTCAAAATGGAAAAGTAACTCAAAATTCTGAAAACATGAGAGACTGCCTCACTGTGCTGTAGAATTTTGAATCACTTCCAACAAAAGTCTTTCTTTAATATTTGGGCATAGATCACTTGCCAAACAGGGCAACAAAAGGTAGAAAAAGCAAGCATTAGAAGTTATTCCTATATGTCCCATTGAGTTACTGAATATTCATACCCTACTTGTATATTCAAAAAAGGTATGAGGATTCAGGGTGCAGCTTCTGCCAAAAGTCCACTTGTGAATAGACATTTTTAAAAAATTAATTAATTCTTTGAAAGATAATTGCTTTACAGAATTTTGTTGTTTTCTGTCAAACCTCAGCATGAATCAGCCATAAGTATACATATATCCCCTGTCTTTTGAAATTCCCTCCCACCTCCTTCCCCATCCTAGCCCGCTAGGTTGATACAGAGTCCCAAATAGACTTTTTAAAATCTACTCTAGTAAAGCCCAGAAATCACTGCAGCAGTTTATGCCATCTAGTCTTAAATACTTTTGAAGCCCAGGAAATGGATCATGCCTAAAATACCCAGGATAGGGTATTTAGGAATACTGTAGTATTTCTAAAAATATTATAAATGGTAATGGATAATTGATGATGGTAATTGATTCAGTAATCATTGAAGACATCTTTATAATTACTGTCCCCTAAGATCCTTCTTTCTGATCAATGAGATCCCTTTCCGAATTCATTTATATTTGGGAAGAGATCTCAACATATAGAAAATGAAATGAATACCTTTTTGCCTTTTCATACTGTTCACGGGATTCTCAACAAAAGATCTTCATGACCCAGATAACCACGATGGTGTGATCACTCACCTAGAGCCAGACAGCCTGGAATGTGAAGTCAAGTGGGCCTTAGGAAGCATCACTACAAACAAAGCAAGTAGAGGTGATGGAATTCCAGTTGAGCTCTTTCAAATCCTAAAAGATGATTCTGTGAAAGAGCTACAATCAACATGCCAGCAAATTTGGAAAACTCAGCAGTGGCCACAGGACTGGAAAAGGTCAGTTTTCATTCCAATCCCAAAGAAAGGCAATGCCAAAGAATGTTCAAACTACCGCACGATTGCACTCGTCTCACAGATTAGCAAAGTAACGGTCAAAATTCTCCAAGCCAGGCTTCAACAGTATGTGAACCACAAACTTCCAGATGTTCAAGCTGGATTTAGAAAAGGCAGAGGAATCAGAGATCAAATTGCCAACATTCATTGGATCATCAAAAAAGCAAGAGAGGATGGGGAATACATGTAACTCCACGGCTGATTCATGTCAATGTATGACAAAACCCAGTACAATATTGTAAAGTAATTAGCCTCCAACTAATAAAAATAAATGAAAAAAAAAAAAGCAAGAGAGTTCCAGAAAAGCATCTACTTCTGCTTTATTGGCTACACCAAAGCCTTTGATTGTCTGGATCACAACAAACTGTGGAAAATTCTGAAAGAGATGGGAATACCAGACCACCTGACCTGCCATGGGACTTCCCTTGTGGCTCAGCTGGTAAAGAATCCACCTGCAATGTGGGAGACCTGAGTTTGATCCCTGAGTTGGGAAGATTCCCTGGAGAAAGGAAAGGCCACCCACTCCAGTTCTGATCTGGAGAATTCCATGGACTGTATAGTCCACAGGGTTGCAAAGAGTCAGACACGACTGAGTACCTTTCACTTTTACATTTTACCTGAGTCATGAGAAATCTGTATGCAGGTCAAGAAGCAACAGTTAGAACCAGACATGGAACAACAGATTGGTTCCAAATAGGATAAGGAGTACCTCAAGGCTGTATATCATCACCCTGCTTCTTTAACTTATATGCAGAGTAAACACGTGAAATGCCAGACTGGATAAAGCACAAGCTGGAATCAAGATTGCCAGGAAAAATATCAATAACCTCAGACATGCAGATGATACCACTCTTATGGCAGAAAGTGAAGAAGAACTAAAGAGCCTCTTGATGAAAGGGAAAGAGGAGAGTGAAAAAGTTGGCTTAAAACTCAACATTCAAAAAACTAAGATTATGGCATCTGGTCCCATCACTTCATGGCAAAGAGATGGGGAGACAGGGGAAACAGTGACATGACAAACCTTCTTGTCTTGGGCTCCAAGATCACTGGATGGTGACTGCTGCTGTGAAATTAAAAGACACTCCTTGGAAGAAAAGCTATGACCAACCTAGGCAGCATATTAAGAAGCAGAGACATTATTTTGCCAACAAAGGTCTGTCAAGTCAAAGCTTTGGTTTTTCCAGTAGTCACGCATGGATGTGAGAGTAGGACTATAAAGAAAGTTGAGCGCCAAAGATTTGATGCTTTTGAACTGTGCTGTTGGAGAAGACTCTTGAGAGTCCCTTGGACTGCAAAGAGATCCAACCAGTCCATCCTAAAGGAGATCAGTCCTGGGTGTTCATTGGAAGGACTGATGCTGAAGCTGAAACTCCAATACTTTGGCCACCTGATGTGAAGAACTGAACTTTTCACTGGAAAAGACCCTGATGCTGGGAAAAATTGAAGGCAGGAGGAGAAGGGGACAAGTGAGGATGCGATGGTTGGATGGCATCACTGACTTGATGTACATGAGTTTGAGCAAGCTCCGGGAGTTGGTGATGGACAGGGAAGCCTGGTGTGCTGCAGTCCACGGGGTCACAAATATTTAGGCATGACTGAGCGACTGAACTGAAAGAACACCTATGATATTCACCTTCAAAATAAACAAGTATTAACTTTCATTCCTTTCAGTTGTTTTTTTCTTTTTTTTTTTTTCCATTTATTTTTATTAGTTGGAGGCTAATTACTTTACAACATTGCAGTGGTTTTTGTCATACATTGAAATGAATCAGCCATTGATTTACATGTATTCCCCATCCCGGTCCCCCCTCCCACCTCCCTCCCCACCAAATCCCTCTGGGTCTTCCCAATGCACCAGGCCTGAGCACTTGTCTCATGCATCCAACCTGGGCTGGTGATCTGTTTCACCCTAGATAATATACATGTTTCGATGCTGTTCTCTTGAAACATCCCACCCTCGCCTTCTCCCACAGAGTCCACAAGTCTTTTCTATACATCTGAGTCTCTTTTTCTGTTTTGCATATAGGGTTATTGTTACCATCTTTCTAAATTCCATATATATGTGTTAGTATACTGTAATGGTCTTTATCTTTCTGGCTTACTTCGCTCTGTATAATGGGCTCCAGTTTCATCCATCTCATTAGAACTGATTCAAATGAATTCTTTTTAATGGCTGAGTAATATTCCATGGTGTATATGTACCACAGCTTCCTCATCCATTCGTCTGCTGATGGGCATCTAGGTTGCTTCCATGTCCTGGCTATGATAAACAGTGCTGCGATGAACATTGGGGTGCACGTGTCTCTTTCAGATCTGGTTTCCTCATTGTGTATGCCCAGAAGTGGGATTGCTGGGTCATATGGCAGTTCTATTTCCAGCTTTTTAAGAAATCTCCACACTGCTTTCCATAGTGGCTGTACTAATTTGCATTCCCACCAACAGTGTAAGAGGGTTCCCTTTTCTCCACACCCTCTCCAGCATTTATTGCTTGTAGACTTTTGGATAGCAGCCATCCTGACTGGCGTGTAATGGTACCTCGTTGTGGTTTTGATTTGCATTTCTCTGATGATGAGTGATGTTGAGCATCTTTTCATGTGTTTTTTTGCCATCTGTGTGTCTTCCTTGGAGAAATGTCTGTTGAGTTCTTTGGCCCATTTTTTGATTGGGTCATTTATTTTTCTGGAGTTGAGCTGGAGGAGTTGCTTGTATATTTTTGAAATTAATCCTTTGTCTGTTGCTTCGTTTGCTATTATTTTCTCCCAATCTGAGGGCTGTCTTTTCACCTTGCTTATAGTTTCCTTTGTTGTGCAAAAGCTTTTAAGTTTCATTAGGTCCCATTTGTTTATTTTTGCTTTTGTTTCTAATATTCTGGGAGGTGGGTCATAGAGGATCCTGCTGTGATTTATGTCGGAGAGTGTTTTGCCTATGCTCTCCTCTAGGAGTTTTATAGTTTCTGGTCTTACATTTAGATCTTTAATCCATTTTGGGTTTATTTTTGTGTATGGTGTTAGAAAGTGTTCTAGTTTCATTCTTTTACAGGTGGTTGGCCAGTTTTCCCAGAACCACTTGTTAAAGAGGTTGTCTTTTTCTATTGTATATCCTTGCCTCCTTTGTCGAAGATAAGGTGACCATAGGTTCATGGATTTATCTCTGGGCTTTCTATTCTGTTCCATTGATCTATATTTCTGTCTTTGTGCCAGTACCATACTGTCTTGATGACTGTGGCTTTGTAGTATAGTCTGAAGTCAGGCAGGTTGATTCCTCCAGTTCCATTCTTCTTTCTCAAGGTTACTTTGGCTATTCGAGGTTTTTTGTATTTCCATACAAATTGTGAAATTATTTGTTCTAGTTCTGTGAAAAATACTGTTGGTAGTTTGATAGGGATTGCATTGAATCTATAGATTGCTTTGGGTAGTATAGCCATTTTGACAATATTGATTCTTCCAATCCATGAACACGGTATATTTCTCCATCTGTTTGTGTCCTCTTTGATTTCTTTCATCAGTGTTTTATAGTTTTCTATGTATAGGTCTTTTGTTTCTTTAGGTAGATATACTCCTAAGTATTTTATTCTTTTTGTTGCAATGGTGAATGGTATTGTTTCCTTAATTTCTCTTTCTATTTCCTCATTGTTAGTGTATAGGAATGCAAGAGATTTCTGTGTGTTAATTTTATATCCTGCAACTTTACTGTATTCATTGATTAGCTCTAGTAATTTTCTGGTAGAGTCTTTAGGGTTTTCTATGTAGAGGATCATGTCATCTGCAAACAGAGAGAGTTTCACTTCTTCTTTTTCTATCTTGATTCCTTTTACTTCTTTTTCTGCCCTGATTGCTGTGGCCAATACTTCCAAAACTATGTTGAATAGTAGTGGTGAGAGTGGGCACCCTTGTCTTGTTCCTGATTTCAGGGGAAATGCTTTCAATTTTTCACCATTGAGGGTGATGCTTGCTGTGGGTTTGTCATATATAGCTTTTATTATGTTGAGGTATGTTCCTTCTATTCCTGCTTTCTGGAGAGTTTTAATCATAAATGGATGTTGAATTTTGTCAAAGGCTTTTTCTGCATCTGTTGAGATAATCATATGGTTTTTGTCTTTCAATTTGTTAATGTGGTGTATTACATTGACTGATTTGCAGATCTTAAAGAATCCTTGCATTCCTGGGATAAAGCCCACTTGGTCATGGTGTATGATTTTTTTAATATGTTGTTGGATTCTGTTTGCTAGAATTTTGTTAAGGATTTTTGCATCTATGTTCATCAGTGATATTGGCCTGTAGTTTTCTTTTTTTGTGGCATCTTTGTCTGGTTTTGGAATTAGGGTGATGGTGGCCTCATAGAATGAGTTTGGAAGTTTACCTTCTTCTGCAATTTTCTGGAAGAGTTTGAGTAAGATAGGTGTTAGCTCTTCCCTAAATTTTTGGTAGAATTCAGCTGTGAAGCCGTCTGGTCCTGGGCTTTTGTTTGCTGGAAGATTTCTGATTACAGTTTCGATTTCCTTGCTTGTGATGGGTCTGTTAAGATCTTCTATTTCTTCCTGGTTCAGTTTTGGAAAGTTATACTTCTCTAAGAACTTGTCCATTTCTTCCAAGTTGTCCATTTTATTGGCATAGAGCTGCTGGTAGTAGTCTCTTATGATCCTTTGTATTTCAGTGTTGTCTGTTGTGATCTCTCCATTTTCATTTCTAATTTTGTTAATTTGGTTCTTCTCCCTTTGTTTCTTAATGAGTCTTGCTAATGGTTTATCAATTTTGTTTATTTTTTCAAAAAACCAGCTTTTAGCTTTGTTGATTTTTGCTATGGTCTCTTTAGTTTCTTTTGCATTTGTTTCTGCCCTAATTTTTAAGATTTCTTTCCTTCTACTAACCCTGGGGGTCTTCATTTCTTCCTTCTCTAGTTGCTTTAGGTGTAGAGTTAGGTTATTTATTTGACTTTTTTCTTGTTTCTTGAGGTAGGCCTGTAATGCTATGAATCTTCCCCTTAGCACTGCTTTTACAGTGTCCCATAGGTTTTGGGTTGTTGTGTTTTCATTTTCATTCATTTCTATGCATATTTTTATTTCTTTTTTGATTTCTTCTATGATTTGTTGGTTATTCAGAAGCGTGTTGTTTAGCTTCCATATGTTTGAGTTTTTAATATTCTTTTTCCTGTAATTGAGATCTAATCTTACTGCACTGTGGTCAGAAAAGATGACTGGAATGATTTCAGTTTTTTTTAATTTACTGGACTAGATTTATGGCCCAGGATGTGATCTATTCTGGAGAAGGTTCCGTGTGCACTTGAGAAAAAGGTGAAGTTGATTGTTTTGGGGTGAAACGTCCTATAGATGTCAATTAGGTACAGCTGGTCCATTGTGTCCTTTAAAGTTTGTGTTTCCTTGTTCATTTTCTGTTTAGTTGATCTATCCATAGTTGTGAGTGGGGTATTAAAGTCTCCTACTATTATTGTGTTACTATTAATTTCCTCTTTCATACTTATTAGCATTTGCCTTACATATTGCGGTGCTCCTATGTTGGGTGCATATATATTTATAATTGTTATATCTTCTTCTTGGATTGATCCTTTGATCATTATGTAGTGTCCATCTTTGTCTCTTTTCACAGCCTTTATTTGAAAGTCTATTTTATCTGATATGAGTATTGCGACTCCTGCTTTCTTTTGGTCTCCGTTTGCGTGGAATATTTTTTTTCCAGCCCTTCACTTTTAGTCTGTATGTGTCCCTTGTTTTGAGGTGGGTCTCTTGTAGACAGCATATATAGGGGTCTTGCTTTTGTATCCATTCAGCCAGCCTTTGTCTTTTGGTTGGGGCATTCAACCAATTACATTTAAGGTAATTATTGATAGGTATTGTCCCGTTGCCATTTATTTTGTTGTTTGGGGTTCACGTTTATACCACCTTTCTGTGTTTCCTGTCTAGAGAAGATCCTTTAGTATTTGTTGAAGAGCTGGTTTGGTGGTGCTGAATTCTCCTAGCTTTTTCTTGTCTGTAAAGCTTTTGAGTTCTCCTTCATATCTGAATGAGATCCTTGCTGGGTAGAGTAATCTAGGTCGTAGTTTATTCTCTTTCATTACTTTAAGTATGTCCTGCCATTACATACTTAATGTTTTTTTCTTTTTTAAATAAAGCATTAAAGTCTCTCTGTTTCCTTTGTCCTGGCCCATTCTCTTTTCTTTCCAAAGGTCAGTGTCATTTGTATATATATCCCAATTGTATTTTTGTACCATATTAATGTTATGTTCTTTAACATAGTTTTTGTGATATTCTCCATAAATGTCTTAATTAAAATTTTTGAATTGTATTTCCTATTTGTTATTGCTAGTGTTTAAATTGCTATTGCTTTTTGTCCGTCAATCTCAAGTCAAATAATCTGAATTCTCTTAATTCTATGTTATCTGAAGGTTCTTTTGAATATTTTAGGAAGGTAATTATATGGTTTACTAGTTAAAATTTTGCATCTTCTTTTCTAGCTCTGATACCTCTTTTCTTTTATTCCTTTGAGGAATTCCAGTTTGATTTTGTAGACATCCTCATCTCATGTTACCAGGTATGCTTCTAAAGTTTTGCCATTTAGACTAATGTTTATTGTTAGTGCTTGATAGATTCCCTTGATTAGGTAGGAGAAGTTATCTTCCGGCACAGGCTGTGTGACCTTGGACAAGTTACTTAATTTCTCTTCACCATAATTTTCTCACCTATAAAATGAAAATAATTATAATTGTATCTACTTCATGGGATCATTGTGAGGTGGTTTATTATTGTCAGTGATTGTCAATTTTGCTTACAATTAGAATGATTATTACCATGTCTTTGTGCAGGTACTGTGCTAAGTGCTCCCATGTCTCCTCAAGTTTCCCAGCTTCCCAGGTGGTAGTATCATTGCCTAGGAATGGTGGAGCTACGCTTGAATCCTCTGACTCTAATGCCCATCTTCTTAATCACCACCTTCCTGTGACTGGAGGTTTATGAGAGGATAAATCCAAGAAAGAGTTCATGAATTCTGGCATCATTCTACAGTATCAGGTATCTGAGAGGGAAAAACAAGAGGACTTAGGCTGCCTTGTGACAATTCTCACGTTGTCACCAGTCTTGCTGCTGTTTAGACCACTCAACCCTGATTGCAGTCAACAAGACATCCCACAAACTTCATTGGAAACGCTTCAAGAATGTCATGCCTATTTTCTTTGCCATGAAAAGGCCAACATAACTTAAACAGTTTTGTTTGGAAAAAGGATGTTTTTGGCATTGAACCATTTAGCATGAGGATATTTTATGGAACATCAAACATTCGATGATAGCTAACAATGCTGGTTTTGCTTAAATGAAAGCCAGTATGAAGCAACCAAATTATTGCATCTAGCCAAGAGCCACAAAACTCGTTAAGCCATGGGGGCATTTGTATCAAAGGGAAAGATTTTCCAGCTACTACTTAACCAGAATGTTAATCTCTTTCTGGAAAAAAAAAAAAAAAAAAGCAAGATAGAGGGACAATGAGAAAAAAGAAAGAGAAAAGGAAGTTCTAGTTATTGGGAACTAACAAAACAAAGTACTCCAAGTACCTTCATTTCATGAATAACAAGTAGAAGTAGCACTCCTTAGAGGTATAAAATAGCATTGATGAGGATTCTGTAATTAAAGTTTGAATTCTGAGTAGTTACATTAACATAAGTAATAATGTGTAAACCATTCTCCAGTAGAGAATGGGAAGCTCCAAAGAGGGCCACCAAGCAAAGAAGAATAAAATAAATAAAGAAGAACATCTAGACAGGAGAGCTCAAGGACTCCCACTGTGATCCTCTCATTCAGGATTTACCTATCCTTTTATTTTTATTTTTTAAAAACTTTTATTTTGTGTTGGGGTATAGCTGAATAACAAACAATGTTGTGATAGTTTCAGGTGAACAGTCAAGGGACCCAGCCATACATACACATGTATCCATTCTCCCCCAAACTCCCCTCCCATCCAGGTTGCCACACAACATCGAGCAGAGTTCCATGGGCTATAGTATTACCTATCCCTTTATAAGAAAGGTTAGAGCAAATACCAGAAGCATCCTCTATATTATTTGTAGTTTGTGGTGTTATGAATGGTTGCTTAGATTGAAAATGGAGTAGCAATATACAATATAGCATTTATCCTTTTACATCAACATGAAGTTCTGAATAAAATACCTCCATCTCAGGCATTGCTTATGGAACTATGGAGGATTCAGCTGAGAATAGTGGTATAGGCTTGTTACCCATGCAGTTTTCTCAGGAGAGAAAGGAAAAAATAGAGAGAAAAACAGAGTGAGAAAGAGAGATGTGAAATTAGCCCTAATGCCCTAAGGCATCCATTGTATGTAATGAATAACTTCCCTTCTTTGCATCTAGAATATTACTAGTTATTCTATGCCACCATCTTTGGAAGAAATGAGAATATAATATTCAATCACTTTTTGGTAGAGTCTAATTTTCTTGTGGAAGCTGCAGTGAAAGAGACTGCTAGAAAATGTTTTCAGAGGAGGCCTTGGCCCATCTGGATGCGTAGAGGTTTCACTGATGTGTTGAGAGATGTTGAACTATTATTTCTTGTTACTGACACTTCACCCAATGGCATTAGCCTTTAAGCACTGACTTTAGAGTCTAGCAGGCATGGATTCAAATTCTAGGTCTTGCATCTCTAGGCTCTCTGATTTCAGGAAATTTATTTATCTACACCTGTGGCATGTATGATGCATAACATAATAATAGTGTCTACCTTACAGGTTGTTGTGATTTCAGGAGACAATGCACATAAAACAGGCTTCAGCACACTGTGAAGACTCTCCAGTGCTATTGTTAATCTCTGGTTGTGACCATCCTGAGCACCCCGCTCTGCATAGCTCTCCTCTGGGGGAGATGGAGAACAGCACAGAACCGTTAGACCTGTCTCCTGCTGAGCCATCTGGCATCGACTTTTCAGCTGCACATCCCGGGGACAAGCTGCATCTCACTGGGGCCATGAAATAAAGGAAGCAATAATTTTCCTCTGACCACTCAACTGCTAAAATGAAGGGACCTGGAATTTTACACCCTCCAGTTTAACACAGAGAAAGCCTTGTAATAGGTTACCCTGTGGCTGGTTTCAAGAATGTTAGCTAAGGGGGAAGGGATATTTTGTATGCTAGAAGACCTTCCATTATCCATTAGCGTTGTGGTCTCTTTGAGTTCTTGTCATAACCTGAAGTATTTTATGAAAGAATTAACCCCAAGTATCTTTGGAACCAATAAAATTATATTCTGTAGAAGGCTTATTCATCTTCTGTCTATATTTTACTGCTATGTAAAGCATAAGGAGTGAGAAAATGCAGAAAAAATGCATGAGGAGAGGCAGAGAGATGAGCAAAGAGAAAAGGAAGAAGTATGTATTGATCCTACTCTTTTTCGCTTTGACTAAATATGTATTTTCTTTTTAAAATTGGAGTATAGTTGCTTTACACTGCTTTATCAGTTTCTGCTGTACAGCCAAGGGAATCAGCCATACATATACATATATTTCCTCTTTTTTTTTGGATTTCCTTCCCATTTGGATCACCACAGAACTCCAAGTAGAGTTCCCGGTGCTATACAGTAAGTTCTCAATATTTATCTATTTTATACATAGTAGTGTATATATGTCAATATACGTATATATGTATATATGTCAGACAAGGGAAATGCAAATGTATATAATGTATATATGTCACTCCCTCCTCCCTCCCCACCTTGGTATTCATACATTTGTTCTCTATGTCTGTGTCTCTATTTCTGCTTTGCAAATAAGATCATCTATACCATTTTTCCCCTAGATTCCACATATATGTGTCAATATATGATATTTGTTTTTCTCTTTCTGACTTAACTTCCCTCTCTTTGACAGTCTCTAGGTTCATCCATGTGTCTGCAAATGACATTATTTCACTCCTTACAGTTGAGTAATATTCCATTGTATATCCATACTAAAACCAAAAATAAACAAATGGGACCTAATTAAACTTAAAAGACTTTGCATAACTAAGGAAACCATAAACAAGATGAAAAGACAACCCTCAGAACGGGAGAAAATTTTTGTTAATGAAACAACTGACAAGGGATTAATCGCCAAAATATACAAACAGCTCATGCAACTCAATGTCAAAAAAACACAAACAGCCTAATCAAAAAATGGGCAGAAGACCTCAATAGATATTTTCCCAAAGAAGACAAACACACGCATGAAAAGATGCTAATAAAAACATCACTAATTATTAGAGAAATGCAAATCAAAACTACAATGGGGTATCACTTCACACTGGTCAGAATGGCTATCAAAAAAATCTACAAACAATAAATGCTGAGGAGCATGTGGAGAAAAGGGAACCCTCTTATACTGTTGGCTTCCCTGGTAGCTCAGCGGTGAAGAATTCGCCTGCAATGTAGGAAACTTGCAGGAGATGTGGGTTCTATCCCTGGGTCGAAAAGATTCCCTGGAATAGGAAGTGGCAATCCACTCCAGTATTTTTGCCTAGGAAATCCCATGGATGGAGGAACCTGGTGGGCTACAGCCCATGGGGTCTCAAAAGAGTGGGACACTACCGAGCGACTAAACAATAGCAATAAAAGCTTACACTGTTGGTGGGAATGTAATTAAATATATATTTTCTAAGTCTCTTTTTCAGACTACAAAGTAAAAAGCAGAGCCAAGTTTGTTTTTTTTTTTAATTAAAAACCATGTTCTGCTTTTCTTTCTGGTTATAAATATTCACTGGGCTTCCCAGGTAGTGCTAGTAGTAAAGAACCCGCCTGCCAAGGCAGGAGACACGAGACCCGGTTTGGATCCCTGGGTCGGGAAGATCCTCTGGAGAAGGGAATGGCAACCTACTCCAGCATTGTTGCCTGGAGAATCCCATGGAGAGAGGAGACTGGCAGGCTATAGTCCATAGGGTCGCAAGGAATTAAACACGCCTGAAGCGACTTAGCACACACGCATAAATATTCATTATAGAAAATATAAAAAGGATATTGAAAATAATACTTTAAATTTCAAACCAGATGTAAACATTTATTACATTTTGGTGCATTTCCTTTCTAGTATATTTTCTATGTGTATTTGTGAGGGTCATATTAAACATATTATTTTTTATCTTCCCTTTTTTATCCTAAAGGAAATCAGTCCTGAATATTCATTGCAACAACTGATGCTGAAGCTGAAGCTCCAATTCTTTGGCCACCTGATGAGAAGAGCTGACTCATTGGAAAAGACCCCGATGCTGGGAAACATGGAAAGCCAAAGAAGAGGTCAGCAGAGGATGAGATAGATAGCATTACTGACTCAATGGACATGATTTGAGCAAGCTCCGGGAGCCAGTGATAGACAGGGAAGCCTGGTGTGCTGCAGTCCATGGGTCACAAAGAGTCAGACACGACTCTTAGTGACTGAACAACAGTAACAAATAGATTCCTAGAAGCTGAATTACTGAGATAACACATGCAAGCACTTTTGAAACACTTTTAGTGTGGATAACACTTTTAAAACATTTGATGCATATACTGTCAAAAAGCTTTGGGCAAGCTTCTATACATTTATTCAGTTATTCAGTTATTTCACCCATGTACTCATACCAATTTACAGTATTTTGCATGCTCACATCCCTCCTCAACACTGAAAAGAAATTTTCTTAATATTTCTAAATGTATAAGAATTTTATTACATTTTTGTTACTATATACATTGTATTAGAAAAAACATTTTAATATACTTACTAGCCATTTATTTGTTCTAGGAATTTTCTATGTTTTCTGCTTATTTTTAAGGATGTTGTGGGTTATTAATTGATAAGTATAATTTCTTTATGTAGAAGATAACACTTGGCTGTATTTATTGCAAAGGAGGATGAATGGCTTAGCTGCTTGACTTTTAACGACACAGCCCTGGCCCTGATGTGCAGAGGAAGGCTTAGCAGGAAACACTGAAGGCGCTAGTAGGCTGCAAAAGTCCTGGTAAATGGGGCTAGCTGAGGAAGAATCAGATTATAGAGAGAGAAAAAAAAAAAAAGGACATTTAAACAAACATGAGGATAGGGGAAAACCTTCCCAGGGAGCTATGATTCACAGGCCTAATTAACTTCATGGCAAGAGACAGTGGGAACAGCCCCTGGCATACTGGGCTGAAAGTGCTCCCTCCCAAAAGACAGTGCAAGGCCTGTCTCTAGGTGGGACCTACTCTCCTTGCGGTATCTGGGTACCAGATGTGTGAGCATTGAGAGGCTTTAAATAGGCAAAATGGCAAGTTTTATCAGTTATGAAGGTAAGAACACAGTATTATCTCAAATGCCATTCTCTGAGATAGGAGACAGTTTGCATAGGTAAATTTCACCATTCACCTCCATCTCTAATTCTAGCAGATGTGCTATTTGCACAGGTAATAGATAACCAAACCTGACTGGCATTCTGGTGAGACTGAGATCAAGTTTCCTTCTAAAGCTTACTCCATCTTAGATGATATTGCTGCGAGTCTGCTATGATCTTTGTCAATATCAAATTTTGAGATCTTGGGATTTTTCTTTTTTCTGGAATAATGACTTTATGTACTAGGTGATTACTTTTTTATTTCTTCAGCGGGTGTTTGGGGAGATTCTGTGTCAATCTAGTATATTCTGTTAACTCTTCAGGAGGCTCATGATAAAGTGGGTCCCACAGGAGGCTTCTTTAGCTTCTGAGGCCCTGAAAGAAACATTCCCATCTCAGGAAAGACAGCTGACACTGCAGAAAACCAGGAAACATTGATTCTTTCTTGGCATTGCAAATGGTAGACTGAGCAGAATACAAAATTAGAGCATAATTTAATTTTTTTTGAACTTTAACTCATAAGAACAAGAAAATCTGATTTCAGACTTAAAGTCCTCTGGATATTTATATTTTTAGATCCTAATATGCAAAGAATTTTAACCTTTAGACTTAAATTTCTCCCCAGGAATTTGCAATGGAATGTTAGTTTATATAGCAATATTGGGCATCGCTATACTGGTATTTTATTCTTGGAGTACTTCAGTTGGCTAATCTCATTGCAAAGCCTCTGCTGGGCTGTGATGAGCCATGTGGCTGGATATAATTTGGAATAAGGAATAGAATGAGAATTTTCTTCTTCTGTGAAGTTCATGAAAAATAACAATGTCCAGAATGACTGTTACAGGGCTCTTCCTGTCTCTTCTTTCACCTGCACCACAGTCTAGGTTAGGTTATATTGCAGTAAAGATCAGCCATAAAACCTCGGTGGTTTAATACAAGGAAACTTTTTTCCCCTTACTCATCCTATGCATCTAGTGCAGGTCAGTGAGCACTGCTTATCATACAACTGACTCAGGAACCCAAGCTGATGAGTGCTCCTTCCTGACCTGAGCTTAGAGGGAGGGGAACATGGTGAATCACAAACAGTGCACCTCAGCTTGCATCTCATCAGCCAAGAAAGCTGCACTCCAAAGAGGATGAGATAATATGATCCTACTGTGTGCCTAAGAAAAGAGAACTGAAATAGTTTTCAATAGCTCTTCCACACACACTTTATAAAAATCCCACCTCCAAGTGTGTATTAATACACCACTATTGATTCCTCTCACTTAATACATTTAAGTTTCTAACATTGAGTTTCTAAATGAATGTGGAAAATTAGACATCAGTTTGCATGAGTGAATGGTGCATAATGATCTGGACATGTTAAAAGCCATAGCCTGTGGCCGTACATTTTACTTGTGGGTAAAGACCCTGAGTAGAATAGCCTAGAGACAGTCATGGGCTGGGGGTGGGAGGGGGAAATGAAGCGTCTTCTTACTTCTGTTTAGGCCAACAGTTTCCTCTGTGTCAGAAAGAAATGTATTTATAGACCTTTGAAAATAGATTCTCAGTCTAGTTCCATCAACTTGTGGTTTGTGTCTATACTTGATTTTGGCCAACATTGACTGTCAGTCTTAGATTTTAGTATTATTGTTATTGTCATATTTTTTTCTGTATTGCTTCTAATTGCTTTAATGGGGAATGGGTAAAAGTTGCATCGGAAGCCATATAAAAATGTTAACTAGTGAATTTTTATAGTATTGTTCTATGAAGTCTCATAAAGGATTTGTTTTCATTTATATTGTTGATTTTAAGTAATGTCTATGGATAAGCTGTTGATTTCCCTTGATTTTGATTGAAGAATTTAACTTTTAAATAAGTGAAAGTTTAATAAGTATAGAATCCCAACTAAACATTTCAGAGAATGTTTTAGTCCTCATTATTTTCTAAATTAGTTTGCTGGGATTACAGTATCAAAGTGCCAAAAAACTAGATGGTTTAAAGAACAGAAACTTACATCTCATAGTCCTGGAAGCTAGAAATCCCAAATCAAGGTGTTAGTAGGGTTTATTCTTTCTAGGGGCTGTTAGAGAGAATCTGTTCTAAGCTTCTGCCTAGCCTCTGGTGGTTTGCTGGCAATCTTTGGCATTCCTTGGCTTGTAGAAACATCACCCCAATCTCTGGATTAATTTTCACGTGGTGTTCTCCCTGTGAGCATGTCTGTGTCCAGATTTTTCCTTTTTATAAGGGTACTTGTCATACTGGGTTAGAGGCCCACCCCACCCCAGTATGAATTTTATTAACTACAATAGTGCACCCTTATCTTATTGGGAGATGCAATCCAAGGCTGCCAGTGAATGACTGAAAATGCACAGAGCACTGAATGCTACACATACCATGTTTTTTCTTATGCATACATACCTAAGGTGAAGTTTACAATTAGGCACAGTAAAAGATGAACAACCGTAGCAAATAATAAAATAGAACAACTATAACAATATACTGTCATAAAAGCTATGTGAGTGTGCTCTGTCTCTTGCTACCTATCTTGTTCTGTCTCTCAAAATATCTTACACAAATGTACTGTCTTTTCCATTTTAACTAATCACTTATGGCACGATGGACATAACTTTTGCAGTCTGAGGGATGACAACAAAACTGTATGATTTTCTTTTTCCTTCTTCATGATTTTTTCTTACAATACACCTTAGCAACCTCAGCATACGAAATCTTTCTTACAGAGTCAAGAACTTTCTCCTTTTCACTTTATGGCTTCTCTTTGGCGTATCCGAATTGCCAGTAGCACTTCACCTGTGCTTTGGAGCCAGCATTAAGTAAAATAAGGGCTGAACGCAAGTATCGCGATACCGTGACAGTCAGTCTTGTGACCCAGACAGCTAAGTGATTACTGGGCACGATGCGGTGGACAAAGGGGTGGTTTATGTCCAGGTCAGGGCTGAGGAGGATGGTGTGTGAGTTCATCATTCTATTCAGAACAATATGCAGTTTGAAACTTGTCAATGATTTCTGAAATTTTCTATTGAATAATTTTGGACCATGGTTTACCATGGAAAACTGAAACTGTGGCAACTGGAACTATGGCCAATGGGGGAGGGGGCTGTTGTGAGTACATTTGCAAAAACTCTTTCCAAATAGCTTCACATTCTGAGGGGCTTCCAGCACAGCGCAGTCGGTACAGCATCTGCCTACAGTGTGGGAGATCTGGGTTTAATTCCTAGTTCGGGAAGTTCCCCTGGAGAAGGAAATGGCAACCCACTCTCGTATTCTTGCCTGGAGAATCCCATGGACAGAGGAGCCTGGCAGGCTACAGTTCACGGGATCACAAGAGTTGGACACAACTTGGCACTTTTTTTTTTTCACATTCTGAGGTATGGAACATCAACACAGAAATTTGGTTAACTCATAATATATAGGAATATGAAAACATACTTTAACCCATAACATTTACTATATAATAAAGATCTACAAAAATAAAAATGTCCCCCACAAATTCACTTGGTCCCCTTCGTAAGGAAAACGTAATTGTAAGGGACAAATAGAAAGCAGGGGTAAGAAAGTGAAATAACTTTCACTGAATTCTTATAATATGTCAGTAAATATTTAGGCATTTGGAGCATATATCATTTAATCTGATATCAACTGTCTTAGGGACATAAGTATAAATGACAAAAACCAAGTTTCAGTAATTAAATTACTTTCCTAGGATAAATTAGAAACTGGATTCACACTAGGATGTGTCTGATTGCAAAGCCTCTACTTTTCCTTGGCTCTCTGCAAAACCAAACTATCAATAATAATGATATACTAATAAAAATAACTACCTCAGCACATGGGAAAGTTTCACTAAAGCAATCATTTCTTAAATTAAAATGATTAAAACAATCAGTGTTACATCTGACAGGGTGATAATACTCAAAGCTTCAATTCTCCCTAAACATTCACAGCAGAATTTTCCTTCCAACTGAATAGAGGCTAATTCCTAAGAAAAAAGAGGGACAAAGAACAACAGAACACAATTGAAATATTTATGAATGCCAGAAATTAAAAACACCTTTTTTACATCTGATTTTTAAATCTTCAGGCTAGTCATAAAGCCAATATTATCCTGACAGTTTCACGACAGCAATAGCTGGCAGTTATTAAAGTTTCCTAGGTGCCAAGCACGTTTGCTTGGCAAACGTATTAACTCATTTAAACCTCACAGTGATCTTGTGGGTTAGGGATAAAATCATCTCCATTTTACAGATGATGGAGCAGAGGAACACAGCTCAAATTCAAAGCCTGGTTCTCAAACACTATGCCTAGCTCTTTCTCACTGAATAGAAATGTTAAACCATAAATGAGAGCTCTGTGTGATCAAAATTCTGCTTTGTAGCCAAATCTTTCCTAATGGAGGATTTACAGTGGTTAGAGCAAGAGGTTTGGAATCAGTCAGACCTGAATTCGAGTTCTGGTTCACCTTTTATTAGGTACCTGGCCTTAGGCAAGTAGCTTAGCCCCTCCAGGGCCTAATTTATCATTTTCAAAATTAGAATAATAACACTTTTGCCACAGGTTATTAAAAAAATTAAATGAGGTAATGTATGCAGAGCATAATCACTGGAGCTTAGGCAATAACTATCAAATTTATTATTATTATACATACGCTTTTGAATGATATTCAGATACATTTTCATGTCTTATAAATCTTGTCAACTGGCAACTTATCACTGTTTAAAAAGGGGAGTTCAAGTGCTTCAGGAGAAGGATAGATACCTGTTAAATCATAGAGATTATGGCTAATGTATTTGGTTGAGATCAAAGCAAAGCAATAGTTTTAAAAGCCTCATTTTGCCAAGTAAGAAATGATTTAAAATTTTCTTTTACCTTTATTAGCATACTGAAAATTGAGCCTGAATTTCTAAAATGTCGAAACATGTATATTATCTAGGGTGAAACAGATCACCAGCCCAGGTTGGATGCATGAGACAAGTGCTCGGGCCTGGTGCACTGGGAAGACCCAGAGGGATCGGGTGGAGAGGGAGGTGGGAGGGGGGATCGGGATGGGGAATACATGTATATCCATGGCTGATTCATGTCAATGTATGACAGAAACCACTACAATATTGTGAAGTAATTAGCCTCCAACTAATAAAAATAAATAAATAAAAAATAAATAAAAAAAAAATAAAATGTAAATGTATTTCCTTGAGTAGGGCAAAGACTTCTGAAGCCTCTCTTGGCTGGCTTTCCGTCTAGACTTTAATGAGAGCGGAGCATAGAGGAAGTAGGAATTACAGCCAGAGCATTGCACAAGCAGATTAAGGAAGTCAACTAGCAGAGTCCTTCTAGGAGCCCTTTCTGCTTAGGACTGGAGCACCAGAAAGCACCTCAAGAAAGTTAGTAGAAGGAAGCATTTTCAGAAACACCCAGAGAATTTAGGAAGTATCCGGAAACATCAAGGTTTCTGGCCAGCTTTTCTGGTCTGGGTAGAATGCCTGAAGGCTGCAGGCATCTGGGAGAAGCCTAGCTCAGGACGAAGTGTTACATCCACGTGGGGTGGGAGCAAGATCATGGAGGTGGTGGTAAGAGAGCGCCAGGTCAGTGGGGCTTTGCTGCTCTCCTGGTTCCCTGGAGCTCACAGGTGGCACGTGCATGCAGGAAAGGAAGCTGGAGCGCTAAGGAGGCCACAGAGCAGCAGCAGCCGAGGATGGAGTGAAGAGCAGTCAGTCCCCGTCTAGGGACTGGGAACAGAAAATGCAGATTCCAGTGGTGGGTGCTGGT
Source organism: Odocoileus virginianus (assembly GCF_023699985.2). Classification (NCBI taxonomy): domain Eukaryota; kingdom Metazoa; phylum Chordata; class Mammalia; order Artiodactyla; family Cervidae; genus Odocoileus; species Odocoileus virginianus. Next base: position 39,914,818 of record NC_069697.1, read on the forward strand.
ATATACATGCTTACTTAGTTGCTTTAGTCATGTCCCGCCCTCTGAGACCGCGTGGACTGTAGCCCTCCAGGCTCCTCTGTCCACTGGATTCTCCAGATAAGAATACTAGAGTGGGTAGCTAATTCTCTTCTCTGGGGGATCTTCCCAACCCAAGAATCGAACCTGTGCCTCCTGCATTGGCAGGCAGATTGTTTCCCACTGAGCCCCTGGGTGGGTGCTGGTATGCCTGCTTACAAACTGCAAGTTTGAGCTACACCTCAGGGACCCCAGGCCAAGGAGCAATCTGAATCAGAAACTGCATAGCAGCAACTGGCCAAGGCTTTCCAACCAGCTTTCCTCATGCCTAAATGTTAGCCTGTGGACCCTTTTCTCTTAGTACCAGCTTGGAAAGAGCAGAAGAAAAAAGCAAAACTCTGAATGACTGGAAAATTTCCTGAAGCATCCAAGCAGAGATTATATAAATTGAACCATAGGTCACACAGATATCACTGGATTGTTCTAAAATGTAGTATATTTTCTTCTGCTGCCTGGTGGGTTGGGTCTCCTGGGTTAGAATGGATAAGGCATAGGAGACAGGAAGTCCAGTTCCTTTACACATCTTGCCTCATGTAAGAGCCTGTGAGGATACTTAAAAATCAGGGTATAGCTGTTTTCACACCAAGAATTGATTATAACCCCTACCAAAATGAGAATACCATGGTTTTTCCTGTAGTCATATACAGATCTGAGAGTTGGACCATAAAGAAGGTTGAATGCCAAAGAACTGATGCTTTGGAACTGTGGTGCTGGAGGACTCTTGAGTCCCTTGGACAGCAAGGAGATCACATCAGTCATTCCTAAAGGAAATCAACCCTGACTATTCATTGGAGGTACTGATGCTCAAGCTGGAGCTCCAATACTTCAGACTCCTGATGCAAAGAGCGAACTCATTGGAAAAGACCCTGATGCTGGGAAAGATAGCTGAGGGCAGGAGAACAAGGGGATGACAGAAGATGAGATGGTTGGTTGGCATCATCAACTCAATGGACATGAGTCTGAACAAACTCCAGGATATGAAGGGCAGGGAAACCTGGAATACTGCAGTCCATGGGGTCACAAAGAGTCAGACACAACCTAGTAACTGAACAACAAGATTAGAATGAAAAGTTTTCTTAAGAACCAGGCCATGAACCTATGAGAAAAACACGGGAGGAATTTGGACTGTCATATAGATATGTAGAGAGAAAGAAAGACCTAGTATATAGTTTCTGGTGTTCAAAATAGGCTTTTTGGATATGTCGCATGATACTGAATTTGAAAGTCAGTCTTTTAAAGAAAGCCTTTGGAAACAGCCTACACAAGCTAATTTCTATGTTGGAAAAAAATGGCATTGAAGGTAGTGACATGACAAATGAAGGGATGAGTGTTGTAAGTTGGCTTCTCTGGAAATAGATGCTGAGACAGAGTTTAGGGGGCAAGATGTTTTTAGGGATCAGTACTTGTGAGAAAGGGGGAAGCAGTATTGGGCAGAAAGAGATATTGATGAGGTTGTGATGAGACTCAACAAAGCCTCAGATAACCCAAAGGGAAACTCTAGAGTGAGAATTGCCCATTAGCATTGTTTTCCAATCTGCTGAATTGGTCAGGTCTTTACACCCCACCTCACTTAGGGTTGCCCCGGGAAGGGCATGACCTTGGCTGAGATGCCTTTTTATTGCTGAAGGAGATCCTGAAGGAGTTGTAAGCCCAGATGCTATCTGCTGACCACTCTCTCCGCTGCCAAGGCAGCAAATCTTTTCTTGAAGGGGGATCCGAGCAGTGAGCCTTAGGTCTACGATCAGGGGCCGGAGACAGAGTTCCCAGTATCCCTTTGCTGAAGGACTCTGAAATATCTGTTAGCCCCAAAGGGGCATGCTCTGAGCACTGGCGGAGGGGACAATCCAATAAAGTCCTGAGGTTATGAGGGAGAGGCTGCTGGGAAGACGCAGAAAAATAAGGCCAGCAGACCCTTGATGAGTGCCACATGAAGGGGCATCCCTTTCTAGCCCCTGTCCATCTAACACCAGGAAGATTCAGAGACCACAATAGAGCCGAGGACCCCTGTCTTACCAGCTGAACTGCACCTCCATTATTCTGTACAGACAGACACCACCTTGGAGGGGAACAAAAGGAGCAACAAAGCATTTAGTATTTGTTGGGGTTAACCGACCAGAAATTGAATTCCCTAAAGAGATTTCAAATGAGTGGAGCAGACTAAGGTTCCATATTTAGACTAAAACTTGGCTTTTAATTTCCCATTGTCTACAAGGCTGAGAGAGCATCAGAGAGATAACATCAGTTGAGAAGTGCTCAGGGCTTCCCTGGTGGCTCAGTGGTAAAGAATCTGCCTGCAATACAGGAGACACGGGTTCAGTCGCTGGGTCAGGAAGATCCCCTGGAATAGGAAGTGGCAACCCACTCCAGTATTCTTGCCTGGAAAATCCCATGGACAGTGGAGCCTGGCGGGCTACAGTCCTTTGGGTTGCAAAGAGTCAGACCCAACAGTGACTGAGCATGCACGCGTGCAAGGAAACCACGTCTGCTCTGCCCGTTCGGTTGTAGTGTGAGGGCCGCTTTATATTTGCTGCTTTACCAGAGGAAGACAAGCACCAAAAGTTCATTCCAGACTTGGAGGACAAAAATGACACTGGAAGAGGGATCAGGATTATGTTTTCTGAGAAAGTACATTATGCAATTGCTAGGTTTGGTGGGTGGACAGCGTAATTTTTCATTCTGGCTTACTTCCTATATGAAGTTCTGAAATATTAGGACCTTACTCATTCTCACTGGCCATAAAAGTTATATGTTAAACAAAGCCCAAGATTTAGTAACCTACAAATCACTTCTGACTTCTTGCTACTGTGAAAATCTACACCCAGCATTAAAAAAAAAAAAAAGGTTGTCATTGATCTAGTTGCCTATGAACATTATAAACACCGAAGTCAGCAGCCAGAGACTAAAGAAAATTAAATTCACATAAATTTCTTCATCAGCAAGTAAAACCCCAAAACAACACAACTAAAACTCTGGAATCGAAGGATGGCAAGATGTGAGAAGCAGGAGGTATACTATCAGAAACCCAAGGCACAGCACAAAATTAATGAAGAGAGCTTCAGATGAGAGAAGCCTGGCCATCCCTCAGCTGTGGCAGCCCCTTGAATGGAAAGCCATAGATGAAAATGTCAAACAAACCCTGGAACAACTGGGGTCTTAATTCAGTCTGAATTTACTAATCCCTTGAAAATGCACAAATGCTCAAAATGATCACTTTTATTATGGCCACAAAAGTCTTAACTCTGGAAGGAGTTTTAGCTCCATTTTTAAACAATTTTTTTTTTTTTTTTTTGGACAATGGAACAGAACCTTGAGGCTTTATTGTGTAATATCATTATGTGTACTCAGAAGTATGCCAATATGTCTTTCCAACCATGCTAAGAGATCTGTAAATGAAACTCCTTTCCTTTTTCCATCTCCCCTAGATCTCCATCATGTTGCAAATAGGACTGATTTTTATAACCATAACAACAACTGACATTTATTGAGCATTCGTTATAGTCCAAGCACTATACTCGGTGATACATTTTAAAGTTTTAATTACAATTATTTAAAAATTTTAATTCCTCCCGCTCCTCATGAGATAACCATTATTATTATCTCCATATTACCCTGAAGAATAGAAGGCTCAGAGAAATTAAGTAATTTTTTCAAAGTCTCATATTTAGGATACAACTGAGTGAAAAGCCAGCAAAGTGTCCCTAGGTGAGAAAAGCCAAAATTGGTGTTGAAATCGGCATGGTTTTGCCCATGGATCCTGTGGTGTTGTCTCAGCCTGTGTTACCCAGAGCTGGAAGCAAGGAGCTTAGAATACTTCTACTTGATTAGGGACTGCATTTCCAGCTTGACAGACAAGAGGCAGAAAAGGAGGAGCCGGTAGAAGACCACATTACCGAACTGGCAGCTGTCAAATGAGACTGACTGTTCAGAGCCACAGGGTCATCCTTCAGGAAGTCACATAAACAGCATCTCAAAAGAGACCATCCAGAGGGAGAAAGAGTGATAGGCTGTTTATTAGCTGTCTCCTTCTGCAAAAGTTGGCCTCGTGGGGCACCCACTCCCTGCACTTCAGGGCTCTACAAGCAGAATCCTGTAGCGCTCTTAATCTTGGCATTAATGCCTCCCTGGGGCTGGAGATGAGAGGAATCCGTACAGTCTAGTGTGAGGCACTGTCAGCAGGAGCCCATATAGAACTGCTGGTTTTAAACAAGTGACAGGTAAGTCTGAGAGCTCTGACACCTCTGAGGGGTCTGAGACATGTGTGTCCTTCTATTTTTCAGGATAGAACTCAGTTCTAGAATGTTGCAAGTGGTTGGGATGCTTAATAATGACTGAAATATAGGAAGTTAGTGTGTAATCTCAGGTAGACACTGAAGCAAATTCTTATGCTCTAGTCCAGAAAGCAGAGTCTCGAGGCATCTGGACAAATAGCAGTTATATAGCACAAAAAGGGTCAAGGGTAGAGAAGAGAAATAAAAGAAAAGCCACCTAGTCATGAATTCTTCCCAGAAAACTAACCAGTGGGGTCCAAATATATACACGGAGGATCTCAAGAAGCACACCCTCTTTCCTGGAGGAAACAACCAACTGTGGTGTGATTCCATCTGGGTTGAGACCGTTGGAGGGCTAATACCGTTGCACAGTTCCCTGACCTAGAGTCTGATGCAGCATTTTGCTCTTACGCAATGACTTCAGAAAACAAAATCCCCTTTGTTTTGGACTCAACGAGATAATAGCCATAAGCCCTCCTGGGGCCTGTGACAGTTAAAATTTGTTTTAGCTAAAATCAAAATTTAGGTCTTTGGCTAAAATTAATGGTAAAAGCCCTGCGTGGATAACTCTCTATGCGCCAGAAGGGAATCCTCATAGTTCTAAGCAAAGTGGACCCTGATGAGGAAGTTACTTCTGATTGCTGGAGCCTAGGCCACCTGACTGTACTGAGCTACAAGGGCAACAGGGAAGGCATGTCATTTTCAACTAACACAGTGGGTGGCAAACTGTGCCTCACAAAGTATAAAAATTATCCAAACGTAGAAAGGAGGTTCAGGGCTCCCCAGATGGTGCTAGTGGTAAAGAACCTGCTTGCCAACGCAGGAGATACAAGAGACATGGGTTCATCCCTGGGTCAGGAAGATCCCCTGGAGTAGGAAATGGCAACCCACTCCAGTGTTCTTGCCTGGAAAATTCCATGGACAGAAGAGCCTGGCAGTCTACAGTCCGAGGGACTGCAAAGAGTTGGACGCATCTGAGCGACTCAGCACACAGGAAGGAGATTCAGATTCTAGGTAACAAAAAGAAGGTCAGATGTCTGTTTTTGTCCCCATTCCCTCTTCTGTTAACTGATTCTTTGCCTGATGCCAATGTTCTCCTTGTAGCTGGGTCCCTGATATTTTCTGCTAGACTTCCTTGACAGCTAGTAAAGTCAAAAGAACAAAATCTTGCCAGACATAACTCTGCAGGTCTGTTCACACTCCCTGACTGGCCTTCCTTGGTTTTCCTGGTTCAACAGCTGGCCAAGCCCAGAATATAATGCTCTTGTTACAAATCTGTCAGAAAACCCTGCCATATGGAATCTGAATATTGGAACCACTAGTGAAAACAACCATGTTACACAATGTAATCCAACTCCCCAGTAGAGTTAAGGCTGATAGATTGCGATATAAGAGACCTGGATGTTAGCCCTTGCTCTCATATTAACCAACTATGTGACCTTAAAGAAGTGACTCAAATACCTTGGTTTTGTAATCTGTTACAGCTTTTTGTTTTGCTTTTGTTTGTTGTTCTGCGGCCTCACCACATGGCCTGTGGGATCTTAGTTTCCCAACCAGGGATTGAATCTGGGGCCCAAGGCAATGAAAGCATCGAGTCCTAACCAGTGGACCACCAGGGGACTCCCCCTAATCTGTTTTTTTTGTTTGTTTTATTCAAAGTTTTCAAATTTTTTTTTTAACAAACATACATGGGATTCAGTAAAGGTTACTAACTGAAGGAGATCCAATGCACAGATTCTCTGTGGCTTTGACACAACTTCTACATGATCAGCTAGCTAGTTAGGACTGTACATTTGGTACTTTTTGTTGTTCAGTCATTCAACCATGTCTAACTCTTTGCCGCCCCATGGACTGTAGCCCACAAGGCTCCTCTGTCCATGGGATTTTCTAGGCAAGAATACTAGAGTGGGTTGCCACTTCCTTCTCCGACCCTAATCTGTTTTTTAAAAAGTTTTTTTTAGAGAAAGACAGAAAAAGCCATTGGACTTGGGATAGGGAAAAGAAAACTAATAAATGGGAGTACTGATAATGTACAAGGAATTTTCTTTTCAGTCTTTACAGTAAGTTTCCTTGGGCTAGTAGCCTTCTTTCCTGCTCATGTCATCATATATAACCACTCTTACCTTTTCAGTGTACCTCCTGCCAGAGTTTTTCTATGCATTTAAACACTACGCATTAACCTTAGAAATCATATAATAGTGCTTATATATATATATATATATATATATATATATATATGTTCATGTGTATACTTTCCTACAAAAAAATGATGGCATCTTTGTGCAGCTTGTTTTTTCCTTTAGCAATAGGTCTTGGAGAGCTTTGGTTTTCCCAATGGCTCAGCAGTAAATAATCTGCCTGCAATGCAGGAGATGCAGATGGAATCCCTGGGTCAGGAAGGTGACTTGGAGGAGGAAATGGCAACCTGCACCAGTATTCTTGCCTGGAAAATCCCATGGACAGGGAAGCCTGGTGGACAATAGTCCAAAGGGTCACCAAGAGCTGGACATGACTCACACACACACACACACACACACTTGGAGATCTAGGTACCTAGAGATGATACCTAGAGAGCTATCTCATTCCTGGTCGCTCCTGCATAGCATTTCATAGTATGGCGATAACTGGTTTATTTATCCATTTCCCTGCTGGTGGATATTTCGTTTATTTGCTGTTAGCCCATGTTTCTATTCCCATCTTCTACAGATGAGTTCCTTCATGGCTCAAATGGTAAGGAATCCGCCTGCAATGCAGGAGACTCAGGTTTGGTCACTGGGTCAAGATTCCCCTGGAGAAGGTAATGGCTCCCCACTCCAGCAGTCTTGCCTGGAGAATCCTATGGATAGAGGAGCCTGGTGGGCTATAGTCCATGGGGTCACAAGGAGTCACACACAACTGAGTGACTCTTACTTTCACTCACAGACTCTTCTAACTAAAAAATTCTGTGCCATGAAGGAAATGAAAATGTCTAAGGACATCATAATATTCACTTCCAAAAAACGCATTTATTAAGCAGTGAATTAACACCAAATTGTGAGATATATGTTACCATTAAAATAAAAGAGCTAAAGAGACCAAACAAAAGAATCTAAACAGGTCCAGGCAAGGATAATGTCTCTTTGGTAACTAGAGACAAACCAGAGTTTACTCTGTGTTCATTTAACCTTGTGACTCAAGGCTTTGCATGGATAATCTTGATTATAGCAGTTTATTCCAAAATACTTGAGGCTTAACAAGATACCATACAATATACTGGATAGTACAGACATTATCTTTTTAACCCTTGATAATAATCCTTTAGAGAAGATCTTTGTTTTATTGATGAAATCCCTAAAGGTTTAGAAAAGCTGAGTAATTTTGTCCAGAGTCACCAACAAGTGACGGGACAAATTTCCAACCTAAATTCCCTGACTCCAGAAGTCTGCCTTCTTTCCACTGTCTATCATGAATTCCTTCTCTCTAGAGTCAGTTTAGAAAGACCTGCTCCTAAAGAATGGGTTCTCAAAAAAAGAAAAGCATATGTTCTCACCTGGTGTAACAGCTGTCAACGCCCTGTCCAGTGCTGACCTTCTCAGCTCATCTCCCACTCTCTGCCCTGCCCTGGCCCTAAATTACTTAGAGTCTCCCTGAACACATTACTATGAACTTTGACACGTATTATTTTTCTTTTCCTGGAACGCTTCTACTCTTTGTCCAGGCAACTCCTACTTATCTTTCAGCTCAAACATCGCTTCCTCCAGGAAACTTTCCTTGTAGCAGCCCCAAGATTAGGTTAGGACCTTTTCTTAGGTTTCTAGGTTTCTAGGACCTAAGTAAACGAAAAGTAAACGAGATGTTTACTTTTCATAACATATTTGACATAATTATAAATATTACAAGTTTTAAAATATTTCTAAATATTCATAAATTATACATATTTGTTACCTGCCTGTCTCCCTATATTACACAGTGAACTCCTGTGCATTGGCAGGCGGATTCTTTACCACTAGTGCTTCCTGGGAAGCCTTGAGAATGGATACCACAGCTTATTCATAATTAAATCTCTAACTCTAGCACAGTGTATATTACACAGTCGTTTAAGTTGCTAAGTCATGTCCAACTCTTGCCACCTCATGAATTGTAGCCCACCAGGCTCCTATGCCCATGGGCTTTCCCAGGCAAGAATATTGGAGTGCGTTGCCATCTCCTTCTCCAGGGGATCTTCCCAGGGATCTAACCTGCATCTCTTAATATCTCCTGCATTGGCAGGTGGGCTCTTTACAACTGAGTCACATAATACACGATAGGCATTCCATAAATGTTTGAAAACTAAATCTCATAGTGATGACAAAAGTGAACTTGGAAGTGTACTTTTTAGCACCGCTTGTGCTGATGGCATTACTTTACTAGTGTGTGAGATGAGTGCAATTGTGCGGTAGTTTGAGCATTCTTTGGCATTGCCTTTCTTTGGGATTGGAATGAAAACTGACCTTTTCCAGTCCTGGGGTCACTGATGAGTTTCCTAAATTTGCTGGTATATTGAGTGCAGCACTTTCACAGCATCATCTTCCAGGATTTGAAATAGGTCAACTAGAATTCCATTACCTCCATTAGCTTTGTTTGTAGTTATGCTTCCTAAGGTCTACCTGACTTCACACTCCAGGATGTCTGGCTCTAGGTGAGTGATCACACCATCGTGATTATCTGGGTCATGAAGATCTATTTTGTACAGTTCTTCTGTGTATTCTTGCCACCTCTTCTTAATATCTTCTCCTTCTGTTAGGTCCCTACCATTTCTGTCCTTTTTTGAACCCTCATCTCACACACTAGTAGAGTAATGCTTAAAATTCTCCAAGCCAGGCTTCAGCAATATGTGAACCATGAACTTCCAAATGTTCAAGCTGGTTTTAGAAAAGGCAGAGGAACCAGAGATCAAATTGCCAATATTCACTGTATCATCGAAAAAGCATGAGAGTTCCAGAAAAACATCTATTTCTGCTTTATTGACTATGCCAAAGCCTTTGACTGTGTGGACCACAATAAATGGTGGAAAACTCTGAAAGAGATGGGAATACCAGACCACCTAACCTGCCTCTTAAGAAACATGTATGCAGGTCAGGAAGTAACAGTTAGAACTGGACATGGAACAACAGACTGGTTCCAAATAGGAAAAGGAGTACGTCAAGGCTGTATTCTGTCACCCTGCTTATTTAACTTATATGCAGAGTACATCATGAGAAATGCTGGGCTGAAGGAAGCACAAGCTGGAATCAAGATTGCCGGGAGAAATATCAATAAACCTCAGATATGCAGATGATACCACCCTTATGGCAGAAAGTGAAGAAGATCTAAAGAGCCTTTTAATGAAAGTGAAAGAGAAGAGTAAAAAAGTTTGCTTAAAACTCAACATTCAGAAAACTAAGATCATGGCATCTGGTCCCATCACCTCATGGCAAATAGATGGTAAAACAGTGGCTGACTTTATTTTGGGGGGCTCCAAAATCACTGCAGATCGTGATTGCAGCCATGAAATTAAAAGATGCTTACTCCTTGGAAGGAAAGTTATGATCAACCTAGACAGCACATTAAAAAGCAGAGACATTATTTTGCCAACAAAGGTCCATCTAGTCAAGGCTATGGTTTTTCCAGTGGTCATGTATGGATGTGAGAGTTAGACTATAAAAAAAGCTGAGCACCAAAGAATTGATGCTTTTGAACTGTGGTATTGGAGAAGACTCTTGAAAGTCCCTTGGACTGCAAGGAGATCCGACCAGTCCATCCTAAAGGAGATCAGTCCTGGGTGTTCATTGAAAGGACTGATGCTGAAGCTGAAACTCCAATACTTTGGCCACCTGATGCGAATTGCTGATTCATTTGAAAAGACCCTGATGCTGGGAAAGATTGAGGGCAGGAAGAGAAGGGGACAACAGAGGATGCGATGGCTGGATGGCATCACTGACTCAATGGACATGAGTTGGGTGGACTCTGGGTGTTGATGATGGACAGGGAGGTCTGGCGTGCTGCAGTTCATGGGATAGCAAAGAGTCAGACATGACTGAGCAACTGAACTGAAGTGAACTGTGCTGATGACCCCAAGATAGTCACCTTAGTCTCCCCAGTGCCAGACTGTTGACCTTCCTGAGCTTTCAAGATTTCTTTTTCTGCATAGGGATCAGGAGGCTTAGGTTTAAGAAAGCTTGGGAATCTAAAGTCTGTAAAGACAAAGCAGCCCTTCCTTATGTGGAGTCCAGATTTATCTACAAAAGATGGTGCATTCCTCTACATGAAGAAAGAAAAGAGAGCTGAATTCTACTGGAGAAAAAATAAATTGTAGAAGAAAAATAATGAAGATCCCCTGGGAAATGTCATGGAAAATATATCGTTCAATAGTTTTAAAGAACAAGCATCAAAAAATCCAAAGCAGAATATGTGAAACATAAACAGATTTTGCAGATGATAAATTGGTCTCCTGTGCACATTTTTCTCTTTTCAGTTACAGATCATTTGATGAAAAGAATTTGTTTAGTCCAAGTTTGCCAACAGAGTTTTTGTTTTGACAGTTCAAGGAATGTATCCACTTTATCTAACTGCCTTTGAGCCCTCAAGATGTAGAAATTTTGTGTTCTAGACAATGTTTAAAAAGTATTCATGGAACTGAAACTTACAACTTGGGTTAACTAAATATTAGGAAGAAAAAATAGAATGTGGCACCAGAAAGAAACTGACCTACACTTCAGAAAGGGTTGACATCTTCATTTGATTATTCAACCATCCTTAAAAATAATGCTAAGTCACTGTAGTCGTGTCCGACTCTGTGTGATCCCTGTGAGCCCACCAGGCTCCCTCGTCCCTGGGATTCTCCAGGCAAGAATACTTGAGTGGGTTGCCATTTCCTTCTCCAATGCATGAAAGTGAAAAGTGAAGCTGAAGTCGCTTAGTCATGTCTGACTCTTAGCGACCCCATGGTCTGCAGCCTACCAGGCTCCTCCGTCCATGGGATTCTCCAGGCAGGAGTACTGGAGTGGGGTGCCATTGCCTTCTCCAGTAGCAGTAATTATGGCTACCTTGTACTGAGCACTGACTATGCCAGTGTGCGTTTGTGTGTAGCTTATGTGCTCAGTTGCTCAGTTGTTGTTCAGTCACTCAGTCATGTCCAACTCTTTGCGACCCCATGGACTGTAGCCTGTCAGGATCCTCTGTCCATGGGATTTTCCTGGTAAGAGTACTGAAGTGGATTGCCGTTTCCTCTTCCAGGGGGGCTCTTCCATAGCCAGGGATCGAACCTGTGGCTTCTGCACTGGCAGGCAGGTTCTTTACCACTAGTGCCACCTAAGAAGCCCCAACTATATGCTAGGCATGGTGCCAAATTATGGCAATGCAGTAGGAAGCAAAAGAGATATGTCTTGGCCCTGGATAACTAGATAGTAAACAGATCATTATATATATACATATATAATTCTGCAGGTTAGGAAAAAGAGGTTTTTAAAACAAAGACATAATAGAGGAAGACCTACTCTATATTGGTATCAAGGGGAGACCACTTCAAGGAGATAATGTTTAAGCTGAGACATGAAGAATCAGTCAGCCAGGTAGAATTGTGGGGAAATAATTGTAGGCAGAGGTCAAAGAATATGTAAATATCTTGACTCTGGGAAGAGCTTGGCCTTTCCAAGGAACTGAAAGAAGGCTGTTGTTTTCCTGTTAGTGCCCAGATCAGTTCTTTCCCGTGCCCCAGGAATGCTGGCATCACCAAGACCTGACTCTGCATGTTGTTTTAGGCTGTCTTGTCGGATGACTCTGCTGAACAGAGCCGACAGAAGGGGCTGGTAGGAGATTGAGCTGAGCAAAAAGGAGAAACCAGGATACTTATCTCTTTTCCCTGTCTCAAGAAACCCTCTCCAGCAGTGAGGATATCTTCTATGTGGCTTTAGAGGGTTTTGGCTTTGGGGAAAACATGATGATGACCCCTTTCCTTTGTTTTAAGACTAGAATATTAGGCTGGAAACACAATTCTTATAGTTTAATGGTACCTCCTTGTGCACAAGTGTGTAGTTGTGGTTACAATCACCCAGTTGCTTCTGTTTAGAAGGTAACAAGTTTATAAGAAACGGAAAGGCTTAAACATTGCAGCACTCGCACATTAAAACCCCATCTTTCTATTTTCCCACTAAAAGAGAGAGAGAAAAAAAATACTGTGACCCATTTCTGGAACATCTTGCAAAGTTATCAGAATTTTGATCAGGGCAGCCAAGGTTTAGAACCGTGACTCACATGATCAGTAATCCACATGGAAGCAGCTGTCTGAATTTTTTTTTTCTTTTTTGGCTAACGGTAGTAAGTAGAAAAGTCTACCCTTGCACAGGAAAATTGCATGTGACCCAGAGAAAGTTGAGTGTGTTACTTATACATTTAAAGTAGTAGGTACCAGTAATTGGACATTAATTCTGCTCTGGCATCTAGATTCTTTACATATAATGATACGTTTTCATGATAGATCAAAATTACCCTTAAGATTGTTAGTATTATTACCTCCTTCTATAGAAGAGAAACTGAATGTTGGGAATATTAGGAAATTTATTTAAGGTCAAAGAGATGGTAATCTGACACAAATTCACATCTGTTTGACTTTACAATCCACAATGCTATACTACAATAGTATCTCCTTTTTTTCAGTAATTTCACAATGGTTCCATTTCATGGTAGAATTAAGTATTAAAAAAATGTGGCTTGAATTGTATCCAACTTTAAATATCACAAGTAACTGAGCCAGGACTGCGAATATGTAAATGGTGGCAATGAGGTAAAAGCACAAGGCTGTTAGGTCCTATTGGGCTATGCTTTTATTAAGGAAGTGAATAGATCTTCAAAAACTGTTTTGCTGTAGCTGTTGTTTTAAAGAAAAATTTGAGATGCGTTGCACTGGCTCCCAGCCAGTCTTGGATGCCCGGGACTCCTCCCCTTTGATATGATGATCAATGCCTTCTTTAAAACAGCAGGCCCGTATGAGGATGTTTGATACTAACTCTAACTAACTGCAGGGGTTTTCCGGAGTGCTGTGCAAAAACCTCTAGGAGTGAATCAGCAGAAAAGAGGGCCTTGACATCTCTGGAGTACTCTGGGGGACGATGGATGCATAGGGAAATTTATACTTGCCATTTCTGCCTTAGCAACCTATTGCTGGTGTCGAAAATTGCCTTAATGCTTTGGGTTTCCTTCTTCTACTGGACTTCCCAGGCCGGTTCCTCAAACCCTTTCTAAACAAGTCGTTATAAGACGTGATACTGGCTGTATGGTTAGGGGAAAAGGCATCTTCTTTTTTTTCCTTTTTGTTCTCGAAATATGAGGCTAAGAAGAAGAAAAGAGGGGAGTTTGGTAATGTTTGCTGACACACATGGGCTGAATGACCTGAGAGCACACACAGCAGACCTGGGCAGCATTTATTCAGAGAAATTCACAGAACCAGGAAGCGAGCAGATGTACAGTGCCTCACTTGCCAGTTGCTCTCTGGGACAAAGCGAAGCCATCAACAGGACTGCCATCTACACTTTGGGCTGATAAGCTGCATGCTTAAGGAAGTGCCTGCATCAGCTTGGATATGATGAGGGCCTTAGGTCCAAGCCTTGTGTTCTCCGGTCTCAGAATTTGTGACTGGGGCAGCCTTTGGCATGAACAGCAGCTCAGGTACAAGCCTTGCAGTTTCAGATGTGTGTGCGTGGAACCTTGGCCTCCTGTCCTATTCCTCCACCTCAGTATTCTCTCAGGATATTTGCCAAGTGGTCCCGCCCTGCAGGAAGACAACTCTTGCTCTGGGAGGCCTGCCAGGGGAGGCCAGATAAGTTAACCCTTACTTCTCACTGAAGCATAAACCTGAAGCTCTCTGAGGACCAGGTAGAATTGAGACCATTTTGTTAGCATGCTTTGTTGAGTCTTTACCAATGCATCAAGTGTTTCGGCCTGTAGTATTTCTATTATCATCCTAATCGATCAAAAGAAATCGATCAAACCAAAAGCCTTCATTTTATGGGTCAGAGTCATTCCCTCCAACACGTCTGCTGTCCAAATTCTTGGTCATTTCATTATAAGCAAATATGATTTTTCCAATAGCTTGATACATCTGTTTCTTTGAATTCTTATTCTCTAGTGATTTTTTTTTCCTTCATCCTACCTCCCCGACACTCCCACAGTCCTGTTGTAAATCTTGTCATTACCAGCAACTGCCACTCCTTTGTTATCTCAATTTCACATCCCCACCTTTTATCTTTCCAGCTCATGCCTTTTAAAGTTCAACTTTAACCATCCTTTGACCTCATCAGGACTTCTAGTGCCTTGATCCCTGTATCATTTTTCTGTCCCTCATCCTGCTTTCACATCCTTCATTTCTATCTTAAAGTCTACGATGACCCCATCATCACTTCTGTGCATGTAGAGAAATGCCTCTCTCTCATATTAACTTGGAGAAACACAGCCCTGATTAAATCTAACTCTCCACCTACTCTGTATAATATGCAGCAGAAGGAAGCCATACTAGCCTTTGATTAGCCCCATTTTAAATTCATAACTACAAACATCAAATGGGTCTAATGCTGCCTAGCAACATCACTGTATTACCTGGTCCATTTACCATTCAACTTTCCCAAACAACTATTTTCCACCTTCTCCTCAAACTCTCTTTTTTTTTTTTAATGAGTGGATTTCTGCTTCCTTTGTTTCAGGTTTCTGCTCAAACGTCACCTCATCAGAGAAGCCTGCTGTCATAAATAGTAATTGCTTTCACTGTCTCTTTGCACTGCTGCCTGCTCCCAGAGCACTAAAAACCAACGAGAGACATTATTTAATTTATGTGTTTGTTGTCTGTCCTCTGTCTCCAGCCAGATGGTGAGCTACTTGAGGACAAGGAACTTGTCTTTGTTTTGTTGAATATTTATCCATTTATTTGGCTGTGCTAGGTCATAGTTGTGGCACATGGGATCTTTGATCTTTGTTGTGACATGCAGAATGTTTAGTGGTAGCATGTGGGATCTAGTTCCCCGACCAGGGGTCAAAACTGGGCCCCCTGCATTTTGAGTGTGGAGGCTTAGCCACTGGACTGCCAGGGAAGTCCCCCCAAACTCTTCACAAACTCTCTCCTCCATCTTTGCTGTCAGATGATAACCTTCCTGCCTACTGCCTTAAGAAAATTGAGGTACTCAGAAGAGTCTTTTTTTTAGACCTTTGCTACACATTTACCCTGTAGGAGCATCTGTACCATGTACACTGCCTTTCTGCCTCTTCCCAGAGATGAGCTATTCATGCACCTAGGTAAGGCCAGCACCTCAAATCCCTTTTGCATGCATAAAAATATGCATGCAAAGATTTTACTCTGATAAATTTTTTCCAGTAAATTTCTTCTCCTTCTGCTGCATTATATTTTTCTTCCTCTCAGGGTTATTGCCATAAGCTGCTAAACATTATATTGTTTCTCTCACTGAAGACAAGCAAGTCTCTTGATTCCAGTTCCTCCTACAGTTACTGTCCCATTTCTCTGTTACTTTTGACAGCAAATTTCTTCAAAAGAATTGTCTCTACCTGCTCTCTCTAATTCTTCTTCTCACCTTCTGTCCTGAACAACCCACTACACTCAGGCTCTGACCCCCGTGATTCCATTCTAACTGCTCTTATCAACTTCACCAGTGACTTTTACTTGATTAAATTCAGTGGTCAATCCCAGGAGCATTTGCCATCCTCTCATCCCTAATATACCTTCTTCACTTAACCTCCAGGACACTACATACTCTTGCTTTCTTCACACCTCACTGGTGACTTCTTATTTCCCCCAACGATTCCATCTTTTTCTTCTCCCAGACTTAAAAAAAAATGTATTTACTTACTTATTTGGCTGCATCAGGTCTTAGTTCTGGTATGTGGGAACTAGTTCCCTGACCAGTGATGGATCCCAGACCCCCCGTACTAGGAGCATGGAGTCTTAGCCACTGGACCACCAGTGACGTCTCCCAGACTCCTCAACATTTGCTATTGACACGGTTCAGTCTTTGGAGAGCTTCTCTTTTCTATCTACATTTACTACCCATTTACTACTATCTACATTACTATCCCTTTCTATCTACATTTACTAATCTCATCTAGTCCCTGTAAGCTTTGTCAGCATGGATCTGGGTTGACCTATACTCTAAGTCTAGTTTAGTCCTTAAAAAGTAGATATTTTGAAGTCTTGACTGAATTCTCCCAGTGTCCACTCTGCCTCTCCATCTCAGTTAATTGGAACTTGAACATTTCCCAGCCAAGTGCAAGCTCTGGTAATTGTTCAGTTTGTGTGTGTGTGTGTGTTGAGTTGCTCAGTTGTGTCCTACTCTTTGCAGCCCCATGGACTTAGAGCCCGCCAGCCTCCTCTGTCCATGGAGTTGTCCAGACAAG
This sequence comes from Odocoileus virginianus, assembly GCF_023699985.2. Classification (NCBI taxonomy): domain Eukaryota; kingdom Metazoa; phylum Chordata; class Mammalia; order Artiodactyla; family Cervidae; genus Odocoileus; species Odocoileus virginianus. The sequence goes on from NC_069697.1 coordinate 39,931,551, forward strand.
AATACTGGAGCAGGTTGCCACTTCCTGCTCCAGGGGATCTTCCTGATCCAGGGATCGAGCCTGAGTCTCTTGCATCTCCTGCATTGGTAGGTGGGTTCTTTACCACAACACCATCTGGGAAGCAGTTTATTCTCCAGTAATTAGAGTTGCCAGATAAAATATAATAAGTACACATTGATACTCAACACTTATTTGTTGTTCACCTAAAATTAAAATATAACTGTGCATCCTATGTTTATATTTGTTAAATCTGGCAACTCTAGCAGCATTTGGGTTTTGCCTTTCCTGTGGAATCTTACCCTGCATGTGCATAACTTAAGAGTTCAGTCAAGGACTCAAGGGACATCTCTGAAGATTTATGGCGATCTAGCTCTATATGTAATTTTTCCATCTATAGTACTCTGTCCTACCAATTCCTTAAATTCCAGTCTCTGACTCTTCAACAATAAAGACCTAGCTCTATCTGGGCGACCTCACTCTTTTCCACAATCCTGAAAGGGTGCCAAGTAGGAAGCTGGGAGAATAGTAGGGCTCATTTAATTTGCTTTCCTTCTCCCAGGAATTCCAGTTCTAAACTGCCTATTGTCCAGTGTCTGAAGACAATTGTTTATTTTAGTAGTGATAGTGAAGTACCATCTGCTCCTTCACAGCCAGAAGCAAAAATCCATCTTTTGTATTTTGAATTTTCTGGTGATTTTCTTTCTTTGTTGTCCAGAAATTTAAGAATTGCATAAAAAGTCAAATTTAGCAAACATTTTGGTATCATTTAGTGCTATAAAAGACCCTTTCCAATAAATTACTATTAAATTTTCATCCATTTTCTTTTAATAATTGGTTTACTTTTTTACAGTTAAATCTTTGATTTCTCTGAGTTTATTTTGATGTAAGGAGTGAAGGTTCAGTCAGTTCAGTTCAGTCGCTCAGTTGTGTCTAACTGTTTGTGATCCGATGGACTGCAGCATGCCAGGCTTCCCTGTCCATCACCAACTCCCAGAGCTTGCTCAAACTCATGTCCATTGAGTTGGTGATGCCATCCAACCATCTCATATTCTGTCATCCCCGATACAGATTTTTGTTGTTGTTGTTGCTTTCAGCTAACTAGAGTAGAAGATTAAAGACATTGATAAATTCATAAATTTGTGGACCACATTCCCAATGAGAGGTGGATTCTACTTCCCCTCTCCATGAATCTGATCTGTCTTAGTGATTGGCATGGCCAGTTGAGAACAGCAGAGGTAATGCTTGCCAGTTCTAGGCTTAATATTTGACAGCAGTGATAGCTTCCACCTTAGTTTCTTGGAGCTCTAAGTTGTCATGTCAGAGGATAGTGCCATGCCTGTGGGAGAAGTTGTATGGAGGGGCTCTGGGGCTAGCTGGAAAGAGAGTGGGGAACCAAGAACCCAGTCTTCTAGCTGTTTCTGCCAAAGTTCCAGGCATATGAGTGATGCTCTCTCAGACATTCTAGACTAACTCAGCTATAGCTGAATATCACTAAGTGACATAGTCAACACCATGTAGAGCAAAATAATCACCTAGCCAGATCCTACCCAAATTCCTGCCCCCAAAATCACAAGATATAACCAGTAGTCTTGTTTTAGCCATGAGTTTTCGGGTAATCCATTATGTAACAAATTTTTAGTTGTCCCAACAAGATTTTTGATTAATCTATTTTTTCTATTCATGTGAATTGTCATCTTTATCAAATATTAAATTTTCTTTTGTAGGATTTTTCTCAACTTTTGACTTTGCTGCAATGAGCTTCTCTTTATTATTCCTTTACCAGTTCTGCAGTGGTTTACTGTATAGCTTTATGATATATGTGCAATGTAGTAGAGCTAACATCTTCTCATCTTATTTTTCAGAATGCCGCTGCAATTTGTGCATTTTCAGGTGAGGTTTTATATACTCTTGACATGTAGCAAAAAGTTCACCATTAGTATTTTTATTGGTACTAAATTATACTTCAATCTAAATTTAGAAAAAATTAACATGAAATATAGAGAACATTTTCATTCTTTTATAACTTCATTGGTTTAAAGTGTTTTAAATATGTAAGCAAGCCTTCTGCATCTTCTTGGAAATTTTTACATGAATATTTGATCATTCTTGCTATCCTAAATAAAAATTAGTATTCTATAATTTTCCAGTTTATTATTGCTTGAATATAAAAAATTTGATTTGTATATTAATTAGAAATTATTCAATGGCTGAGAGTTCTTGTTTCTCATAATTTGCATTTGAAATTTGTGGTTTTCTGTATATACAGTTATTCACATCAAATCATAATTTTGCCTTTCTTTCAAAAATCAGTCTTTATTGGTTTTATTTCTATATTGTAAGCTCCACGAGGGCAAGGGTTTTTATCTTTTATGTGCTGTTATATCTTTAGTGCCCGTAAGTCTGATACATGATAGACATCCAATACACTTTTGTCAATTAAAATTAAGAGTGCAACAATTTCGAGGTGGAGTCAGAGTGCCTGGGTTTGAATCCGGGCTCTACTATTATTGGTGTTAATCGAGATTTCATAAATGGAGACCTGATTAAAATAGGAAAGTGTTTATTTGGGGTTTGTTAGGACTGCAGCTTGGGAGTCACAGATTCAATAAGCACTTGAATTGTGTTCCACCAGCCTTCAAAATGGAGGAAACTTATAAAGGCAAAAAGCTGCAAGGCCAGTCAGTTACGTAAGTTGTTTGTCAAGAATTATAATTGGAGCTGGCAAGCAGTGACGGTGCCTGGAAAGCAAGGACTGGTTGGGGTTTGCAATGGTTGCGTAGTTACAAGGGGAGACCTTGAGACCATAAAGTTGCAGCCGGCAGGTGTTGTTCTGAATCTGCCTGGTGGTGTCCTTGGGTCTGGTACAGTTCAAAGAAAGTTCAAGTTCTCAGTGATGCAGGGACACGCCTCAGACCAGATCCTCAATAGCCACTCTACTCCATTTTTGTGTGTCTGAACTGTGATTATTCTATTACAATTTCAATTTGCCATTCTTGGATATGTTACTACATCTCTGAATTAAATTTTCTTAGCCTCAGTTTTTCCTTTTTCAACAGCAATTTGGTGTTGCAATAGCATCTTATAAAATTGTGAAGATTAAATGAATAATCATAGAAACATCTTAATGGAATACTTGATACATAGTAGGTTCTTGATATATTTTGATCTTTCCCATTATTTCTCACGTCTAACTGTTCTTAGTTATAGAACACAATAAAGTAATAGTAATTATGGTAAATCACTTTTGCACAATTAGGAATGCTTATAGAGTTCCACCATTAATCATGATGTCAGTTGTTGGTTTGACACAGAGATTTCTTAAATATGTTAAGGAAGATTAGATATACAAAATCCTATTATTAAGGTTTTGATTTAGAATATTTGTAAGATTTGGTTAAATTATTTATTGAAATAATCATGTTATTTCTTCTTTAACCATTTGATAGAGTTTAAAAATTTTAAGAGAGTTTATAGCACTATAGTTTTTACTATTGAAAAATTATGTTCTTTAGGCATTAGGAATCCAAACAGCATTTCAGGACTAAAATTTTTTAAAAATACACTTATCACAGAAACATGATTCTATATACTTCCTTAAAAAGTAATAATCAGTTCTCACAATAACAAGATCTTTGAACTGGCCTAATCTGTGATGCTTGTTGAGATTTCAGAGTTCTGGTGCAGGTTCACAGTTCATGTAAAGAATCTGAAGTTACCACAACATTTACCTCAAAGAGGAGATTTTTAGAGGCAAGAGCTTGGACTTTCTGCATTTCTACAACAGAACTGACTATAGAGTTTATTCTTTGTCCCAGATATTTCATATATCTTTCTTCCAATATTTTATTCTGAAAATAATTCAAATTAAAATAATTTTTGAAAATCCTTTCAAAAATTGTATAGCAGCAACGTATGTTTAATGAATGATGAGTATGGGTTTTATCTTTTGAAAAAATTCAGTTCTATTGAGATATAATTGATATATAACATTGTATGTTTCAAGTGTATAACATAATGATTTGATATTTATATTTATTACAAAGTGGTTACCACAATGAGTTTGGTTAACATAATTCACCTCACGTGATTATAAGGTTTTCTTGTGATGAGAACTTTTAAGATTTACTCTCTGAGCAACTTTCAAATATACTGCAGACTATTGTTAACTATAGTCACCATGCTGTATATTACACCCCCAGAACTTCTATTATATATATACATATACATATGTATCTTTTAAAACTGGAAGTTTGTGCATTTTGACCACCTTCACATAAACCTTTCTTTTGTATCGACTGTTGCTTCTTAGCAGTTTTGCTTGCTGTTTCACTTTACTTTCCAACTCAAACTGCTAGTGTCAGCCTACCCATCTCATTAGTAGTAAAAGGATCAACATTTATAACATACAGAGGCCATTAAAATGCCTTCCTGTTGATTTGGGTTCTGGCTGCTATGGTCCTTAGAAGAAGCAAATCAAAGAACCACACTTTCCCCAAATCCCAACCCTTTAGCCTGATAAAAGTATTTCCCCTAAATTTGTGTTTATTTATATTAAAAAGTTTCATAAAAATCAAATCATATTAAAAAAGAGTAAACTACCTGAAATTGGGACTATCTCAGGAAACTTCCAATCCCTCACTAAAGTTTGAAATGTGCTCTTTCAATTCATCCCTGGTTTAATTTCCATGTATATATTGACCTTTTATACTTTTGACTATATTTAAAAAATTTTATACCTTGAATAGAGATATATCTCAGTGCCCTTGGATTTGGGATTTCAAAGATCATCCTTTTTCCCCACAATTTCCCTTACATTTATGAGTTTTTCCACCTGGATGCAATGGATACTTGATCTTTTTTTGTGTATACATCCTTCATTTTTCAAATGTTCATTCCAGGACTGAGACGATCACACTCTATTGCTGAAGCCGGAGTTCCAAATGTGTTAGGTGATCATTCTGAGGGCCAGTATATTATTTCACCAGAGCCCCACATTCTGTGACTATTCCTGCCCATCTGCTGAAGCTAACCGTGTTTTCTCCTCACTGATATCCCCAGTCAACCTAAAGCTACCCTCCAGAAAGCAGCAATAAAAGCTGGGTGGTTTATGGGCTTGTATATTTGCTTTGGAAGTGTTCTCCAGTGCCACATTTCTGGACTAGTAATTTTCAAACATTAATTTGTTATGGTAGTATAAGACTCTTCAAATATCATCTTACATGGCAGTCCACAAGGTAAACTAGATGAAAAGGTTGTTGTAGGGATAGGGCCTGGAGTCCTGGGAGCTCAGAGATCTGCATCTCCTGCTCGCTCACATAGAACAGCACCTACAGGTCTTTGTAGAAGTCCTCGTGTGAAGGTCTCAAGATGGCAAAGGCACAAATAATAGACCTTAAGAGAAAGAGACCTTTCTCTTAAGGTCTTTTGCTTCTGTTAATGTGTTTTGTTTGACCTCTATAGTGTTCTTACTAACTGTATTTTTTTCCCAGCTGCTTTATTTTCAAAGAAATCACAATGAACTCTTTCGGCTGCTTAACTTGATACTTTACCTCTTCGCTTCTAAATATTATGTGTTTACTGCCATTTCTTTTTTTCTTTACTTTTTACCTTTTCACTGGTTAGTATTTATAGACATACCAAGAAGGCTGGTATTTGGAGACACAAAATCCAGAATCTGAACTACCTGGCAACCAAAAGGTGGAAGGCTGTGTTTTACTGCAACTTACCATCAACCAATTTCTTTCCACCCCTTAACTGAGAGAACCAGGGATTTGAGAATGTTTTCTACAGCGCCTCTGTAGATTTTCTTTCACCAGAGGACCCTAAAATGGTTTCAAAAAAGACAAATTGCTGTATCTTCCTGAGCTTAGAAATTTCACAATTAAATTTTCATATCAATTAATTTTGACCAAAGGGCAACTATCCCCTTCTTAAGCATACTTTTATTACATTGTGGCTTGTGCTCAGTCGTACCTGACTCTTTGAGACCCCATGCAATGTAGCCCGCCAAGCTCCTCTGCCCATGAAACTTTCCAGGCAAGGATACTGGAGTGGGTATTCATTTCCTCCTCCAGAGGATCTTCCCAACCCAGGGATCAAACCCATGTCTCCTGTGTCTCCTGTCTCCTGCATTGCAGACAAATTCTTTACCAGCTGAGCCATCAGGAAAGCCCCTTCTTAAGTATACTTTAGGTTTTTTTCCTCAATATTTTTATTGTTACTGACTGCAGTTTACTTTCTTTTAATATATATCCTATTATCATGTATACATATTGAAAATATAATAAATTTTTCTGTAATAATTTCAATTGAATAAATTTGGGGTTTTTTGTTATACAAGTAAATATTGTAAGTTTATTTGTATAAAATATGGACTATTTTGCCAATTTCCTTTTCTTCTTTTCCTGTATTTGTACTGGAAAATTTGTATCTCCTTTTTTTTTTTTTTTTTGTCTTTATGCCTTGGCTGGCACTTTCAGAACAATAATGATACATAAATTTGATTGTGGCCACCCTTTGGTTGCTCCAGCCCTAATAGGAATTCTTTAATAGCTTGGGCTTCCCATGTAGCTCAGCTGGTAAAGAATCCACCTGCAATGCAGGAGACCCCGGTTCAATTCCTGGGTTGGGAAGATCCCCTGGAGAAGGGAATAGGGTACCCACTCCAGTATTTTTGGACTGGAGAATTCCATGGACTGTATAGTCCACAGGGTTGCAAAGAGTCGGACATGACTGAACAATTTTCACAATAGAAACAATGAGTTTTATTCCTGGTCTGAGATCTAAGACTCCCTGTATACCATGAGGCGAGGCCAAAAGATTTTTAAAAAATTGTCTCAGATATATTCACAATTGCTTGTTAAAGTATTTCTGTGATGGCTGTTTACAAATCCTGTGAGGTAACTCCAAAGTCTGTGTCATCCCACTGTTGACTGCTCTTTCTAATTCAAGTTGAGATTCTCCTGGTTCTCTGTAGGATAAGTGATTTCATTTGTATCCTGGAGATTACTCTGTTTCCTCTTTACCTTCTTTTGTGCAGGTATTCATCCTGTGTAGGTTTGCATTTGTTAAATGTGGACAGTTACAATACACTACACTTGTTGAAATGCTGTCTTGGCATTTCACTTTTTCATACAAAGAGCCTCTCTGAGAAACCCCACATACTTTGGCTAAATTCACTGTCCAATTTGTAATTACATTTTGTTTCTTACTGCTGTTATTTAACTTTTAACACCTCTTACTTTTAAAGTCCATAAATATTCATTTTTAAAAGAATATTTTATTATTTATCTTCTCCCACAGAGGGCCCCAGGCCATTTCCATCTTTCCCACCTTTTCCAGCCATGTTCTCAGTAGCGAATCAGAATACAGGTATTTAGCTCACTATTTTTGTTATTCAGTCATTAAGTTGTGTCTGACTCTTTGCGACCCCATGGACTGCAGCACGCCAGGCTTCACTGTGCTTCTCTTTCTCCTGGAGTTTGCTCAAATTCATGTCCATTGAGTTGGTGACGCTATCTAACCACTTCGTCTTCTGCCGCCCCCTTTTCCTCTTGCCCTTAATCTTTCCTAGCATCAGGGCCTTTTCCAATGTGTCGGCGCTTCGCATCAGGTGACCAAAGTATTGGAGCTTCAGCTTCAGCCTCAGTCCTTCCAATGAATATTCAGGGTTGATTTCCTTTAGGATTGAGTTTGATCTCCTTGCTGTCCAAGGGACTCTCAGGAGTCTTCTCCAGCACCACGGCTCGAAAGGATAAATTCTTTCACACTGAGTATTTAATACTCCCCAGATCTTTCAGAGATCTGAAATTTTGCAGGGTTGTCAGGCTTTCTCACTCTTAACTCTCATAGACAGCCTGGGATCCTGACGTCCTTTCCCAGTCATTTCTTTCCCGTAGCCCCAGCATCCTTCCTTCTCTAGGGCACCTGAACTGCCTTCCAGAGAGCATATTTGTACCCACACTCAGTTTAGCAACAACTGTTGCTAATAAACTTATTCAGATTATTTCTTCTGGAAGAGTGATGTGAAAGTGAAAGTTGCTCAGTCGTGTCCGACTCTTTGCGACCGCATGGACTCTACAGTCCATGGAATTCTCCAGGCCAGAACACTGGAGTAGTGGCCGTCCCCTTCTCCAGGGGATCTTCCCAACCCAGGGATTGAACCCAGGTCTCCTGCATTGCAGGTGGATTCTTTACCAGCTGAGCCACAAGGGAAGCCCTAGAAGAGTGATGTAGTGGCTTCTAAATATTGGACAGAACTTCTGCTTTTGAGCATTGTGAAATTATTCAACTGGCAAAGTAAGCGCTAAAATAGAAGTTAAATCACTTTCTCACCCACACTTAGGCTCTAGACTCTGGAGGAGGAAGACCAGTAGGGCTACAGGAAGAGAGAGTGGGAAGGGAGACTCAGAGAGACTCCAGATTGTCCCTGGAGTGAGAGCCCAAAGGCCCCTGGAAAGCTCCACATCTCAGAAAGATTCAGGGAGTATTAAAAGTTAGTAAAATATATATTCTAATCAACAATTGGACCTAGCTAGACCAGGTGGGATGTGAAAATGACCTGACAGCATAGGTAGGAAAAGAAAAATAGCAAAACAATTGCAGAACTTGCAAAACAGAAGAGATGCTAAAAATCCAGTGATAGGAATAGTAACCAGGTCTTCCTTGGTGGTCCAGTGCTTGAGAACCTGCCTGGCAATGCAGGGGACACGGGTTCGATACCCAGTCCGGGAAGATCCCACATGCTATAGAGCAACTAAGCCTGTGTGCCACTACTACCGAAGCCTGAGCCCTCTAGAGCCTGCGCTACACAACAAGAGAAGCCACAACAATGAGAAACTCATGCACTGCAACTGAACAGTAGCCCCCACTCACCGCAGCTAGTGAAAGCCCACATGCAGCAAGGAAGACCCGGGGCAGTCAGATAAGGAAAGAGTAAGCAAATGGACAATCTCCTTGCTTTCCTAATTTCAATTTTTCTTGTTTTATTCATATCCAGGATGTAGCCTTCTCATTTTTAAGTGTGTGACAAGTGTTCCCTTCTTGCAGACCAGATAGTGGTGTCTTTGGATTTGAATGTGTAAACTTGATAGGAAATGGAGGTCTTTTACCTGGGAACATTGTGCCAGAGAGGGCCTCCTCCTATCTGACTGGGCTGGTGAGCAATGTGTTGAGCAAGGTGAGCCTGCTCTTCACTGTTATGCATGCAGGAACTTGTTTTAACTGTGCTTCCCTCATCAGGCAGATCAGTGGCCTGTAGGTGGTTGAGAGCATGAGTAAATAAAACAATAATAATATGGAGGACTTGGCCTACCACCTCAAACCTATTTTCAGTCTGACTACATGACGGGTGATAGAAGGGCAGTAGGAATGGGAGGAGAGGAAAGTACTTTGCTGGGAGGAGGAAAAAAGGGTATAGGTCCCTAACAAATGGAAAGAATGAGGTCCCTGGACTGCAGCCTGATGGATGGGCTGCTCTACCGGGCCTGTGCCTCTCAGACAGGTGTGCGGTCATGCGCATGCGTTACGGTTATATGCTAGCACTGCAGCCGTCTGTGTTTCTCTAGCCTGGTGCCTTTAGCTTCTTATCTCTGTTCCACATGGCATCTCAATGTCTGGCCTCTGCCCAGCTCAGTCTGCTTTTTTTTTTTCTTCTTTTTTTAAAAAAAGAAGCCATTTACAATTTTTAAAAATATTTTGATTTATTTATTCGGCTGCGCCGGGTCTTAGTTACTACAGGTGGGATCTTTAGTCTCGTCGCGTGAACTGCGTGTTGCTGCATGAGTGATCCAATTCCCTCACCCAGGATGGAACCCAGGTCCCTTCACTGAGAGCATGGAGTCTCAGCCCCTGGACCTCCAGGGAAGTCCCTCGGTCTGCTTTTGAGCCGTCTTCCTGCTCCCCCATCTTGTTTCTGTTAGTGGGCCTGGATATTTGATTAAGGAGCTCTGAGGACAATCCATTTCTTTACCCATCAACTCCCCACCAATTCCTCTCATTATCTCCATCCTGCTTATCAAACCTGGTCCCAGAAGACCTGAGAAGCTGACTTCTCTTGGGCAGGTGCAGTCCCAAAGTGTTTGCATTTTTAGAGGCAACCAAGTGAAAATGTTAGTTGCTCAGTCCTGTGAGACTCTTTGCAATGACGCCATGGACTGTGGCCCACAGGGTCCTCTGTCCATGGGATTCTTCAGACAATACTGGAGTGGGTAGCCATTCCCTTTTCCAGGAAATCTTCCCAGCCTGAAAATCAAACCAGGGTCTCCTGCATTACAGGCAGATTCTTTACCATCTGAGCCACCAGGAAAGTCCCTAAGAGACCACAAACTTCATGTCGAGCAAAGCAATCTCTAATTATATTGCTTTAGGCATCAGTAGGAAGAAAAACACTCTTTGGAGAAGATTGCAGGGAGAGATCCTATGGGTGTTTAGAATTTTGACTTAATAACTAAATCACCATTTTTCTGTCTATAAAATGCAGATTATAATAATATATAACAGAATTTTTGAGGTCTAAAGTGAGAGTGCCTATATCAAGTCCCGTGTCACATACAAAAATAAGTGTTTGATAAATGTCTGCTGCTGCTTCTGTGGCGGCAACTATTCAGCTATGTCTCTATACTGGGCACTGGGCCAGGCAGTGGGGAGACTTCCAAATACAATAATAACAAGATCATTCTCCAGACCCCTAGGAGCTCAACCCAAGGAGAGATCATTAGCATTTTGACAGCCTAGTTCATTCTTCCCTAAAATGTTCTCATACATGTTACCTCACTTAACTCTCATTTTTTGCCAGGTATGTGTAATTTTCTTCGTTTCCAAGAGACTAGAAGATTCCAAATGACTTGCCCAAGTTCCACACCCAATCTGGAGCAGACTTTTTTTTTAAGTGAACATGACTCAAAGCTATGTATATTACAGCAAAATACATTTATTACAAATAATCCTTAGCACATTACTGAACTCAGGACCATGGGAGGGGAGGACCCATGAAACCAAGAGAAAATTCTGCAAATTTTTCTATTCAAAGTATGCATCTGAGTTATGGCTCAGAAACTATGACCAATGTAAACATAACATGATGATAGGAAATCATCAAAAATGCTTCTTAAAACAGATTTTATTCATGCTGTCACACTGGAAGAGCCACAGGCCAGTTCTCTCTCCTCCTTACCTTCCGTATGAATGTTTAAATGGGGTAGAGGTTACTGGAGGGTAGCTTAGCATGAATAGAGAGTCAAATAAGCTCCATGTTGCAGTATACCCTTCATAAAAGTGAGCACTTAATTAATTCAAGAGCACACCTGTCACTTTAATTATGATTCTGTCAATAAATTTTAGTGCCTATGAGAGGTGCTAAAGTGAAATTACACTTCACCTTTCCTGGCACAATAACGAAGGAGGACGAAATCTGCAGTCAATGACTCTATGCCCCCTGCCTCCATAGGGGACCTGGATACCAGAGCCAAGATCTAATTAAATCTCGTGGTTTGTTTCTATGTACTTCACAGCTTTTGTTGCTACAGTGTATGAGATCTATTTTTCTATTTAATGATGAATGTTAACATATACCACTACACTTTCATGGCTCATTTTGGCAACCCAAAATTTGATTGTCTCTTAAAGATCACTCTATTGCTCTGTCCCCTTGAGGATGGAAAATTGACTGTGATGGTGAGAGAGGAGGCGAACATTGTGGGGAGAGCAATTTTGCATCAAGTGTGGGGTGGAGGTATCTGGGTCCTTCACACAGCATTGGAGGAGCTCTCAGAGTGCAGCCCTGAGCACCATTTGCCTGGGAAATAGAGGCAGTAGGGTCTCCACTATAGGATCTCCCCCTCCAAAGTCTCACATATAGTGTGAGTGGGCATTCCTGGTTGCATGGCTTCAGGCTCCACGCTGCTGGCGGCCCACAAATGTTGTGAACTGGCCAATATCCTTTCACATGTTCTTTTCTTATTTAAGCCAAGCCGAGTCCTTTACCCACAATCCGTGGATTGCTTTGTAGCAGGTAAAAAGAATTTGATAGGTTATACACACTGACATGGCCTCCCAGGCGGTGTTAGTGGTAAAGAACTTGCCTGCCCATGCAGGAGACATAAGAGACATGGGTTTGATCCATGGGTTGGGAAGATCCACTAGAAGGAAATGGCAACCCACTCCAGAATTCTTGCTTGGAGAATCCCACAGACAGAGGAACCTGGTGGGCTACAGTCCACGTTGTTCAGTTACTCAGTTGTGTCCAACTCTTTGTGACCCCCTGGACTGCTGCACACCAGGCTTCTCTGTCCTTCACCATCGCCTGGAACTTGCTCAAACTCACGTCCATTGACACGGTGATGCCATCCAACCATCTTGTCCTCTGTCGTCCCTTTCTCCTCTTTCCTTCAATCCTTCCCAGCATCAGGGTCTTGTCTAATGAGTCAGCTCTTCAAATCAGATGGCCAAAGTACTGGAGCTTCAGCTTCAGCATCAGTCTTTACAATGAATATTCAGGACTGATTTCCTTTAGGATGGACTGGTTGGATCTCCTCTCAGCCCAAGGGAATCTCAAGAGTCTTCTCCAACACCACGGTTCAAATGCATCAATTCTTCAGTGCTCAGCCTTCTTTATGGTCAAACTCTTACATCCATACATGACTACTAGAAAACCCATAGGATTGCAAAGAGTCAGACATGACTGAGTGACTAACACACATTGACAAGGAATTCCCTAAACATCATTAAGTGATAAAAGCAAAATGCAGTATCACCAAACAAGGTGACATATTTCTTCATGTATGTGTATATTTGTAACTGTGTAAAGAACTTCTGAGAGACTACAAAAGCAAATGATAATAGTGGCCACCTCTGGGGAAGGGAGTGGGGGAAATAAATGTAGACTTGTGCCTTTCACTCTGTATACTTTCTCTTGAATTTTGTACAAAAGTAATGCTTTCAAGTATTGCTTATGTATTCAACACAGCAAAGCAAAACAAACAAAAAAGATAAAACCAGTGGGCCTGAGTATAGCAAATAGAGAACAGGAGCCTCCAGCTCATTATCAGCTTGATTCTACTGAACAAATACTATAAGCACTGTGCCATGTACTGTTCTTTAGTCACTGAGTCGTGTCCAACTCTTTAGCCACACCATGGACTGTAGCCTGTCAGTCTCTTCTGTCCATGGAATTCTCCAGGCAAGAATACTGATGTGTGTGTTTAGAATACTGGAGTGGGTTGCCATTTCGGTCTCCAGGCTATCTTCCCAACCCAGTGACCAAACCACATCTCCTGCACTGGCAAGCAGATTCTTTATCACTGAGCCACCAGGAAGACTGTCAACGAACCAGACAAACAGATAAACACTATACAATGTTGTAAGTGGGAGGATAACAATACGAAGAAGGTTTTTGGGGAGCCCCTGCTCGCCCACCCAGGAAGAACAAAAGAGGTAGAGCAAAAACGTCCTTGAGAAGGTGACACCACTCTTCAAGTCTTGAAGAGTAAGAGAAAAGAAGAGAAGGAAGGGTTCAGGGTAGGCTTGACGTTCTATGAAGTACAAGCGGCATTATAATTCCCCTCTAGCTCATCCTCAGCAAAGCTGTTTCTCCCCACCAGGTGAACAAGACAGCCAAAGCAGACCACATCAGAGAGAACTGTTAACAAGTACCAGCACATCAGAGCATTCAATCTGAGCCCAAATAGCCACAGGCGGCACAGGCAGGTTCCAGGGCCAACTTGGAGACAGCTGTCTCCATCACCATGAGTAAAGCAGAAACCAAGAGGCTTCCTTGGGGCAATGTTGTCATAACTATCACCGGCATGTTTTCCAGGCAGTGTGGGGGCATTTACTGAGTGTTTACTGTGTTATAAACTATTGAGTCTTTATACAAAGATCAGGATGAGGTTGCATAAGCTCTGATGGATAAATAGCTAATGCTTATCTTCCTCGCCCTGCACACTAAACCTGTGACCTTGTCCCACTTTCTTATCTACCTCATTTCTTGTTCCTTTCCCTCATGGCGCCTGCTAGTGGCCACCCCCATGCCTTTCAGTAGTCAGGACCTCCCAAACTCTTCTTGGTAAGCGTATCTTTCAGCTTCTATTTGAACATCCAGACTTTTCCTTTGTCTCAGCAGCCAATTTTTGACACTCCCAGTATGACTTGTCTCAGTCTAGCTGAATCTTGGAGCCAGTCTGGTAAAGTCAGCTTTCCAGTGTGATGATGGAAGATGATGGCTTGATGAGTAACTCCCTCCTGGTAAGAGATGCATATTTTAATCAAGTCTCTAGGGCAAGCAATCTCTTAAGCCCAAAGAGGAACACCGATACATGGGGAATTTAACCATGGGATTGCCCCGCCCCCTCCGCCCCACCATTCTGGTCAGAATTAATCACCTGGGCTGTGCACCTTCTGTTCTAGGTCATCCTCTTGTCCAGCCCAGTTAGGTGCCTCTGACAGTCCCTACTCTAGTCCATGAGCTCCCTGAAGGCAGCCCTCAACATGAACCTCCTATTGTAGGGCTCAGTGAAAGTCAGCTTGAGCTCACTCATCCAAAGAAGTTTTGAACTCCAACTGTGGGCAAGGAGCTGCTAGTTCTGGGGACAAAAAGAAAGAAAGAAAGAAAGAAAGAAAGAGATGCTCTAAAGGAGTCCACTGTGTGTAGAACAGTTCTTCTTCCTGATTCATGAGAGTTTATATCCAGTGGGAGAGAAGAGATGGTCCAGGCATAAATAAACCCACTGCAAAGTCAAACACATACAAATAACAGTGTTTCTCACATCACAACAACAATTAAGCTGAGTGAAATATATGGACAGGTCTCTGGTATTAGAAGAACAGTCTTCAGAATGGTGGGTCTTTTCCATTAGTTTTCTATTTTATTATGAAGATTTTGAATAATAAAAATACCAATATAGAAAATATCTTTACCACTGAGCCACCTGGGAAGCCCAGGAGTTGTTTTAGGTTCTTTTAATTCATTAAATCTCTTAATCTTTACTACAGCCTTTCAAGAGACATAGTATTGAGTTGGCCAAAAGGTTGTTCTGGCTTTTCTGTACCATCTTACCCCAAGCCAACTATTTGGCCAACCCAACTTTTTGGCCAACTCAGGTTTATATTCTGAGGCTATGGATGCTGGGCTGGAGTAAGTACCCTAGCCAAGATGACAGAGCCAAGACATGGCAGAGGCAGGACTTCAGACCAAATCTCAGGGGCCTCCAGAGCCCACAGTGTTACACAAAGAGAGATGACACCCTCAAGAAAACACACAAAACTAATTTCTGCCAAAAATGGTAACTTGAATGTCATTTAGAAAAAACAAACCAAATTGAGGGACATCCTTCAAAACAAATGAAATACACTCCTCAAAAATATTGATGTCACGAAAGACAAAAACTAAGGAAAAATTCCAGATAAAAGGACACTAAAGAGACATGACATCTTAATGCAATGTGTTACACTAGAGGGGGGAATGTTTTACAAAATATTACTGGGGCTACTGGCAAAATTAAGCAGATTACATTTTAGATGATAGTATTGTTGTTGTTGTTCAGTCACTAAGTTGTGTCCAACTTTTTGCAACCCCATGAACTGCAGCACACCAGGCTTCCCTTTCCTTCACTATCTCCTGGAGTTTGCTCAAACTCACGTCCACTGAGATGGTGATGCCATTGAACCATCTCATTCTGTGTCACCCCTTTCACTTCCTGCCCTCAACCTTTCCCAACATCAGGGTCTTTTCCAATGAGTCGGCTCTTCATGTCAGGTGGCCGAAGTATTGGAGCTTCAGCTTGAGCATCAGTCCTTACAGTGAATGTTCAGGGTTGATTTACTCTAAGGTTAATTGGTTTGATATCTTTACTGTCCAAGGGACTCTCAAGAGTCTTCTCCATCACCACAATTTGAAAGTATCAGTTCTTCAGTGCTCAGCCTTCTTTATGGTCCAACTCCCACATCTGTACATGACTACTGGAAAAACCATAGCTTTGACTATTCAGTTCAGCTCAGTTCAGTTGCTCAGTCGCGTCTGAATCTTTGCGACCCCATGAATCGCAACACGCCAGGCCTCCCTGTTCACCACCAACTCCTGGAGTTTACTCAAACTCATGTCCATCAAGTCGGTGATGCCATCCAGCCATCTCATCCTCTGTCGTCCCCTTCTCCTCCTGCCCCCAATCCCTCCCAGCATCAGAGTCTTTTCCAATGAGTCAACTCTTCGCATGAGGTGGCCAAAGGATTGGAGTTTCAGCTTCAGCATCAGTCCTTCCAATAAACACCCGGGACTGATCTCCTTTAGGATGGACTGGTTGGATCTCCTTGCAGTCCAAGGGACTCTCAAGAGTCTTCTCCAACATCACAGTTCAAAAGCATCAATTTTTCGGTGCTCAGCTTTCTTCACAGTCCAACTCTCACATCCATACATAACCACTGGAAAAACCATAGCCTTGACTAGGCGGACATTTGTTGGCAATGTAATTATTAAATCAACATTAAATTTTCTGAATTTGATCTTAGTCATTATGACTTTGAAGGAAAACATGTCTGTTCTTAGGAGAAACATTTCTTTCATTATTCATAAGACCAATCACTTACTTCTAACATACCTATAGATTACTTGTAATTCTTTTATGAATATCCTATTGTTATCTTTGGGCAAATTAAAAATGAGGATATGATATGACTAGATTAATTTCAGTTTTGTTTTTGTTTAATTTTTTAATGAAATTTACTGCCTGCATATTGAGTGGATCACAGAATCAAGGAATGAATCGGAACAACAAGGCTGGAGGAAAAAAGAACTAGCGTTTGATAATGTCATTTCTAAGGATTTGGTGGGTTTCTTTGGTATGAGGCCCCTGGCTCTTTAATCATGAACTGGTCGCTAGCGGGGCTGTGACTACAGTCTACCTCATTAAGTGCCAATTACACTCTTAGACTTCAAATATGATACTTGTGCCTGAGTTCAAACTG
Source organism: Odocoileus virginianus (assembly GCF_023699985.2). Lineage (NCBI taxonomy): Eukaryota > Metazoa > Chordata > Mammalia > Artiodactyla > Cervidae > Odocoileus > Odocoileus virginianus. Next base: position 39,948,507 of record NC_069697.1, read on the forward strand.
TCATTATACTAAAAATGCATTAGTATGCTTTTAATTTAAAGCCTACAGCCTTCGACAAGTTTCAGGGTAAAAGAGAAAATTCCATTACAAAACTGCCAATTAACTGGCCATGGTAAGGGAGAGAAGTTTCAATCAGGTCCTATAAATATAATCTTTTGAGACTCACCCTGAGGAGGATTTCTCCAGGAGGTCAGACTGGGCTAAGGCTGCTTGTTGGTAGTCCAGCAGCATTTCTCTGGCACTTACTTAAAACATTTGATTATTGTCAGGGCCATCATGGGTGTCTCTCTCCCCTATAAACTATGTGTGTCCCAAGGAAAGATAGACTTATTTCCTTTGACCTCAGTTGTCTAACCCAGTTCCTGGCATTCAGATGAAGGTCTGTAAGTAGTGAGTGAATTAATCTAAATTTCTGTTTGTTTTTTTTTTTTTAAAAGCATGTCCAAGTGCATTTATGTGTGTCTCTGCATCTACATCTAAAAGTCAGGGTCTCATGACTCCAGTGATCACCTTGCTCACCCTTTTGTTTTACATAGAATTCTAATAAGCGATTGTAGTTTCATGCCTTCAGTAAGAACCAAAAAATGGAACAGAAAAAAGAGGTTTTGTAGTCTGCTTCTAGAGGAGAACATTCATGGCAGCAATAAGTAATACCCCAACAGAGATGAAAAACAAAAAATTAGGAAAAGTAAAAGTCTGGAGATATTTACTATAATTGATGTCTATAAGGACGATGCTGATTAGATTGTACTCCGTATACTCTGGTTCAGCAGACAGCAAAACATATAATGTCTTTAAAAGTTAAAATAAAAATGTTATGAAACATTTAAATTGTGGATTTTTTTTCTTTGGACACATCACTCCTGTTCAGAGTTTAATGGATGGGGAATGGCTATACATGCATCATTAATTACTTGTTGTTTTTACTGAACGCTCACAGGGCTCCTGCTTTTAATTTTAAAGCAGATGAGTTAGAACATTTTGTATTTCTCCCTTCCAGAAAGACCCCACCAAAAATGAATTACTGTTGTGGCCCTTGACCAAATTTTGTCAGAAATGAAACACGACTTCCCTCAGGCACCTTTGCAACCTCCGGGAGGAGGGAGGAGAGATGCGCCAGCCCCTTCCCTTCCTCCCACACATTTCCAGTTCTGGCAACACTGCAGCCGCCTGCGTGGCAGAGGCAGGTCAGAAAACAAGGCTTTCCCAGCCCTCGGTCCTCTTCCTCCACCCGGGTTCCCAGCCTCCCACCTTTCTGAAGGGTGACATTCTGAGTACAAGCAGCCTTTGTCCGTCTCCATCAGCGCAGGAAGCAAACTCCTGGGAGCCGCTGGGGTGGCAGACCCAGAAGCATCAAGGCATGACCAGGGAGCGCTTCATCCAATCAGTTTCACGGGGGCTCCTCGGGAGCCCCTGCCTGCATCGCAGCGCGGCACACCGTGAGGTCCTTGTTTTCAGAGCTCAGAAACAGCTGTCCTGGCCGCCCAGTTCCTAATTCCTTTGGCCAGAGGCCTTGTCCAGAACTCGCTGCCTCTGGAGATCAAGCCTCCAGCTTTCAAGGATGGGGCAGTGCTGCCTCCAGCCCAGCCACTCCTGCTGGATGGTTCACCGCCTCCCCTTCAGCTCTCAAAGCCCCACCGGGGGAAACTGGGGGCTGACAAACTCTCTGGGTTCTGCTCAATTTCTCAGTGCTTGGCCCGGCTCTAAGGAACCTGGCCTTATTCTTCTTAGCACATCCACCCTCCCTCTTTTGCCAGGGATCTGTGCTCCGCGGAGCATGGCTTCAGAAGCCTACTGAATTAGATTTATTTGTCTGTGTTTTCAAACAGAGAACCAGCAACTGTTCCACTCATTCACTTCAAAAGTTTTAAGAACAAAGCTTGTGAGACTTGTGGAAAAAGAAGACAAAGAACAGAGCCTACCTTTGGGTCTACATTTTGGCCATTGATACGAAGAGAAGTATGAAGAAGAAAAAAGAAGATAACAGAAGAAAAGAAAGGGGCCAGGACAGGTTAAAAAGATATAAAGAGATTTAGACAGCAAGGAAGAGAAGACCAGACATTAAATAATTGAAAAAGAAAGGACTGTACAACTGCAGACCAGACGTGCCTACAGAGAGAGAAAGAGAGAGAGAGAAAGCCACAGAAAACCAAAATACTATTCACAGAAATAGAGCGGTTCCCTGAGGACAAGCACTGTGTCTTTTTGTTTCTATTTTCCCCAGAACCAAACACAGTGCCTGACGTAGAGCAGGCACTTAAGAAATAGTTACTGACTGTATAATGAACAAATGAGACAAGCACATGGAAGGCAACAGAAAGAAAGAAGTCTGCGTAGTGACCAAGCACAGGTGGACGTAGGTTCTGATCTTGGCTTCGTATCTTCAGATTTGTGTCATTTGGGGGTAATGCACTCATTACTTTTAAAATATTTTTGTGTCCCAGTATCTTAATATGTCAAACAAAATTCTGTTCCAGGTATTTCACTATTTTGTTCCTATCTCCAAACTACCGTTCCATGTTCTGCTCTGTGTCTCTGGGGCTGCAGCCTTGCAGATCACACTCTGGCTTTGCCAACTGGCTGAGAAGGAAGAAGGGGTTTGCTCCTCCCCTCTCCTTCCTGTTGCTGAGCGTCGTTTCCCCCAGAACTTCATCACAGCAGTGGCAGTTCTGTCCTATAGCAGCAACTAAACTCACTTTGCCATTTTCCTAACACCGCAGAGTCAGCTTCCCCGGCACCCCTCAGGCCCTGCAGAGGCCTGAGGTTCAGGTCTGAAGCTCTCCTCCTCTATATTTCTAAAGTTTAATAACTTCAGCCTCTTGTTTTGGTTTCCCCAGGCCCAGGGTGGTAGCTGCTTCCTGCTGCCTCCTTGGTATGTCAAGTCCTCTTTCTGCCCTTTTAGTTGCTATGTTCTGCTTAGTCGCTCAGTTATGTCTGACTCTTTTTGACCCCATGGACTGTAGGCCACTAGGCTCCTCTGTCCATGGGGATTCTCCAGGCAAGAATACTGGAGTGGGTTGCCATGCCCTCCCCCAGGGAATCTTCCCAACCTAGGGATCGAACCCAGGTCTCCTGCATTGTAGGTAGATTCTTTACTGTCTGAGCCACCAGGAAAACCCAAGAATACCAGAGTGGGTTGCCATTCCCTTTTCCAGGGGAACTTCCTGACCCAGGAATCAAACTGAGGTCTCCTGCATTGCAAGTGGATTCTTTACCAGCTGAGCTAAACTGGGAGGCCCCACCCTTTTAAGTACTAGTTATCAATTTTATACCTTGTTAGCAATTATTTCTAATCCATTTTCTCTGTTTTAGTGACTAGTACTGTTTCTGCCTCCTGCCTGAATCCTGACTGAAACCCAGTAACACTGACATCTTTGAATTGTGAGGCTAGCTGTGTACAATGCTTAGTATGTGGCCTGGCTATAGCAAGAAACCCAGTAACTGTGAACAGTGTAGTACATGGAGATGCAGACAGCACATTTAAACGATAATACTGGAGATGACACAGGTGGGCTTTCAAGGAGCAATGCATCGACTTTATGACCTTTGGAGACATTGACAGATGTGCTCAGCCCTTAGGCTATGGCACAGACAAAGTATCCAAGTCAAGTCATTGAATCTAACACACCCCTGATTGTCAAGTGAAAAGTGAAAGTGTTATTCGCTCATTTGTGTCTGGGTTGAACCCAGTCTCCTGCATTGCAGGTAGATTCTTTATCATCTGAGCCACCAAGGAAGCCCGATTGTTAAATATACCATTCATTAATTATATGTATGACTAAGAAAAGTAAAAAATCACTACCAATTAAACTAGGATTTTTCAGTGGTAAAGAGTCCGCCTGCCATGGTAGAAGATGTAAGAGATGTAGATTCCATCCCTGGGTCGGGAAGATTCCCTGGAGAAGGGAATGGCACCCACTCCAGTATTCTTGCAAGGAAAGTTCATGTGCAGAGGGGTCTGGCAGGCTATAGTCCATGGGGCCGCAAAGAGTCGAACACGACCGAGTGCCTGAGCAGACAAACCTACTAAGCTGCAGTATACTATAGATTGTGGAACTCATTCTGATGTAGAAATACTAAAATGTGAAAAAAAAATGTGTGCCTTAGAGTTGATGCAACAGTAGTCAGCCCTCTGTATCTGTGGGTACCACATCCATGGATTCAATCATCTGTGACTCAAAAAAATTTTTTTAATTCAAGAAAGATCCAAAAAGCAAAACCTTAATTTTCTGTGTGCAGGTAACTATTTACATAGCATTTACATTGTATTAAGTATTATAAGTAATTTAGAGATGATTTCCAGGATGTGCATAGGTTATATGCAAATACTACACCATTGTATATAAAGGACTTGAGAATCCACAGATTCTGGTGTACATGGAGGGTCCCAGAACCAATCCTTTGTGGGTAACAAGGGACAACTGTTTTCACATTAAACTCTGGTGAATTTTAGGAAACTGTTGAATAGATCTATAGTCATTCCTTAACCCTTACTCTATACCAACATTAAAAATATATACATACACCCACACAGTTAGGAAAGGTGAAGAATTTCCTGGCCTTTCATGTGTCATTATTTGAGGGTCCCTGAGGATGCCAACAGTTGGTAATTGGCCCCAACAAACTATATCTTTTGTTTGGTTTAGTCTGCCTATTCTAACTAAGGTCTTACCTCTCTCACCCAACAAAGCCTTCCAGTTTTCTGAGCAAAATAACCTAGGACACAAACCACAGACTCATCAGAAGTTTGTTTTCCATTCAAACTGAGAAGGAATTAGAACCTAAAGTGGAAAATGTCCTTGCTTACTAGCATGACTAGTGGTACGAACTAAAATTATCCTGTGTTCAGATCATTCTGTGGGCTTTTATGCGTCATACTTAAGCTTCAGTCCAAGTATGTTTCTGGAGTATGGTTACAGTCAGAAAAACAAGGAATGTGAAAATAGCACCTTATGACTCAATGGATTTCCTGGCCCCAAAGAGTTGTTACTATAGCTGGCCTCCACAGCCCCGATCACATTGGGGAACAGCCTGGAACTGACTCCACATCAAGACCGCCTATCCCCATATAAAGTCATGAACTATAGAAAACTGCTGAATTGATGGAACTTAAGGAAGGAGAGAGGAAGCAAGAGAGATGGATGAGTGTGAAACTAATTGGCAGTTGATTTGAAGAAGGAAACAAACTAAATGCAAGCTCTTCAGACAGTGTCCGTTGACAGAGGCTTATTTTCTTTAATTTTCACACACTGGTCAAATGGGGAACTGTAATCCATCTCTTTCCCTGCCTCCATCTGCTGACTTGATATGAAGGTGGAGAATCACAGCAGAGCCTCAGCCTGTTCTAAAGCTCTGTCCACTCTGCGGGCACACTTGTCTAAAAATCCTGTCCATGCCTCTCTGTCTCCGCTTGCAATTTTTTTTTCCTAGGATATGTAAAGAAGAAAATTCAGCACCACCAGGTAAGAATATTGGAAAGGAGGAAGTGTGGGCTGCAGAAGGGGGAGGAAATGAACCTACTGGGCTAGTGTTGTGAGATCCTCAGAAAGCCTAAACAAATTGCTGGACGAACACCAAGAGAAGACATGGAGAGGGAGGTAGATTAATCAGGTGATGTATGATGTGTCCTCTTTATTGCACATTTACTACTTAACTAGCATTGTGCTGGACCCCAGGGATGCAAAGACAAATAAGAGAATTCTAGCATCTAGGAACTCACAGTGTAATCAATCAACCCAGTAATTTCCAAAAGTTAAAAGCAGAGTTGTTGATTCAGGGCCCACAAAAATGACAGAGGAGGAAGTGAATTAAGAGGCAATCACCCCCAGGACCTTTGTAGTTGCTATTCTTTCTGGCTGGAAGTTCTCTCCTGAGATACCTTTGTGGCTCACCCAGTCAGCCATGCTCAGAAAAGAGCTAGCATCAAGGAGACAAGGATACGATGGGTGAATCTATAGGATCTGTGACACCCCTGAGATCCTTCTATCAAAGACCAAATCTCTTACCATATTATTCAACATTTTGCTCATAGCACTTTCTTTCCCCACATGTGTGTCAACTTCCCTCTGTGCTAGATTTCTCAGAGGTGATCAGTATTTCTGATAATATATTCTGGGAAAAGTCCCTAACAGAAAGGTAAGTCAAACCCTCTCCTTGGTGACTCAGTGGCAGTCATGGGCCCTGGAACTTCAGGTTGCATGGCAGTAGTGAGGCTCTAATTGGAAGTCAAGGGCATGCTGATGCTGGCTGGCATGGCTCATAAGAACAAAAGGCTAGAGTCTTAAAAAATTTGCAAACTGGTTAATCACATGTTTATAGCTTGAAATCGGCTATATGTGAGTATTGAAACCATAGAGATTAGCCAACAGTACACACCAGTCTTTTCCTTCTGTGAAGGCTGGTTATCTATTTACTAGCACACCATTGCTAAGGATGATCCTTCTGGATTGCAAGGAATAGATTTGACCAAATAGTTCCTTTAACAAAAACAAGACGCAGCTTGTGAAAGACAACAGGGAACAGGATCCTCCTTGATCCTGAGCAAGAATGAAGGTCCTCACATGCTCCGTGCTCAACAGCTCCTTGAAGCAGGACTGGCAAACTTTGTAAAGAGCCATATAGTTAATATCTTCAGCTTTGCAGGTCATCCTGTCCCTGTTGCTACTATTCAATTCTGACTTTGTAGCACAAAAACAACCAAGGACAATACATAAATGTTGGGTGTGGCGATCTTCCAACAGAATTCTGTTTGTGGACACAGAAATTTGAATTTCATATCATTTTCATGTCTCAAAATATTCTTCTTTGGATCTCTTTTCAGTCCTTTATAAATGTAAAATCTACTCTTAGGTCACCATCTGCCCAAAATCAGACTGGATCTGGCCCGTATAAGCGCCAGGGGCTATACTCTGCCTTGAAGTATAATCTTGTATGATACTGAATCGTACTAAAGAAGGAAAAGATACCAGTGTGTCTCAGTGAATAGAAATAACAACTTTTTTTTTTTGGCTGTGCCAGGTCTTCATTGCAGCTCGGAGGCTCTTTGTTGCTGCCCACAGTCTTTCTCCAGTTCTCTTTCTTGAGCAGGGGCTACCCTAGTTGAGGTGTGTAGGTTTATTGTGGTGGCTTCTCTCGTTGCGGAGCATGGGCTCTAGGTGTTCAGGCTTCAGTAGTTGTAGCTCACGGGCTCCGAAGTGTGGGCTGACTAATTGTGGTGCCCGGGCTTAGCTGCCCCTCGTCATGTGGGATCTAGTTGCCTGATCGTGGATTGAACCCGTGTCCTCTGCTTTGGCAGACAAATTCTTAACCTCTGGATCACCAGGGAAGTCCCAACAGCTCTCATTATTGACTAGTGTATGTACCAAGTGCTGTCCTAGGAAATCTATATACTTTTACTCACTTAATATTTAATATGATCAAGAAATAAATGCTATTATTGAGGCTCAGGGCAGAAAAATACCATGATCAAAGCCCCACAGTGGGAACATGGCAGAGCTGGCTGAGGTTTAGATTCAATTTTTCCCTCATTTGAAACGTAATTTTAGCCTATATCACCCCTTTTTGGAATCCGGTGTCTTACCCCTAGCTCATAGATCTTCCCTCCTTCAGCTGGTCATTTGCAGCTATTCCCGCTTTTCTTCTTTCATCTCCAATCACAGGCCATCCAGCAAGCTTACTTCAGAAGAACAAGAAGATGGGCAAAGTCACATACAAGTGACTTTTTTCAAGAAGTATATAAAATATGGAAGTAGATTGAATAGCATTTGCAATGTGTTTCTGAACATTAGGCAAAAAAGAGGCCTCTGGGTCACACGAGGATTAAGCAAAGTCCCTGGCTGGACCTCATTCTTGACTGACAGAAGGACCAGCTCGTGTCTCAGGGGCTGGGAGGACAATGCCTCACACCATTTCAAAGAATAAGACAAAGAAAATGAATTCTTGAGAGGACAGTGACTCCTGGCAGGAAAAAAATTATTTGGGAGCTGTATGTGTATTTGTGTGTGTGTATTTATGGAAATAATATTCAGAAATAAGAAAAAATGTAAATTACAAGGTTAAATTATTCCTAGTAGATTAAATATAATTTCTGTAATTATCTTACTGCTACTTTAGTAAGAAAAAAAATTGGATGAAGTTAATTTAAAATGTTAATATTTTTAGATCTAAATGAAATGTTTCACGATTAACACAATTTTTTAAATGCATAAAACAAATAGTATGACTGAATAAAAGATAGATTTTTATGCAGAACATAAACAATTGTTTAGCTGGAGTCCTAAGGTAAATCAGAGGGACAGTGACCTGAGTGCAATTGAGTGGTGTCCTGACAATGATTTTCCAGTTTAGGTCAGCTCTAACCAGAGATGATCCTTCACTTGGACATTAATTTTACTCAGCTTTGAAATAAGCCCAATCTGTCTTTGCCAATAAAACTCAGAAATCCAGACACACAGTTAAAGGGAAACTTTGGTTCAACCCTGAAGACCAGGATAAACAATCACTGGTTTATGGAGAAAATTGATTTGTCTCCTTGGGAAGCCAACTCTTTAGATAATAAAATGCCATGCCTGCTTAACCTTAAAAAAGGTCAAGCTACTGGTGATGAAATCCAGGCTTCAAAAAAAAGAACCAGTAGTCAGAATGGAAATGATCAAGGTGACAGATGGTATCTAGTGTTACTGAGGGTTGGGGAAACAGGCATGAGCATGTACTTTTGATGGCAGTGTAAATTGGTATAGCCTTCCTAGGGGAAAACTTGACAGCATGTAGAAAAGCCTTTTTTCAAAAGTCTTTGACTTAGAAGTTCCACCCCTAGAAACTTACCCTAAGCCAATAGTTGAATAAATGTGTTAGGATGAACAAACAGGATGTTAATTGCTGGAAAGATTATGGTACTGATAAATTTGAGATGACCCAAATGTAAACAATAGAAATTTACTTAAATAATTATGACATCTATACAATGAAAACCATGAAGCCATTAACTAGAATGATTTGGCTATATGTTTATAGACATGAAAATATAGATGTTTTTATGTTGCTAAGTTGGAAAAAGTGTCCTCTGATTCTATTCACTTTGCTATACACCTAAGACTAACACAACACTGTAAATCAACTATACTTCCATGAAAATTAAAGATAAAATAAAAGTTAATTCTGATCCTGTGTTTTTCATGACATCTGCTAGTTGGTTTTCTAACACAGGCTTCTCAGAGGTTGAGATATTCAAGCGATTTCCATTTTTCTAGGGTCTTAGCATAGCGTGAAGTGAAAGTTGCTCATTTGTGTCTGACTCTTTTTGACCCCATGGTCCATGGAATTCTCCAGGCCAGAATACTGGAGTGGGTAAGTTGTTCCCTTCTCCAGGGGCTCTTCCCAATCCAGGGATTGAACCTAGGTCTCCTGCATTGCAGGTGGATTCTTTACCAGCTGGGCCATGAGGGAAACCCAAGAACATTGGAGTGGGTAGCCTATCCCTTCTTTAGCAGATCTTCCTGACCCAGGAATCGAACCAGGGTGTCCTTCATTGCAGGCAGATTCTTTACCAAAGGAGCTATCAGGGAACCTCTTAGCATATATGTGTATATATATTCACACAAATGTCATTTGTACTGCACCACAGACTGTGTAGTCCTGTAATAGGCCACAAGTTTAAAGTGGTATAATGAAGTTCTTTGCCCCAACCCTTTCAGACTATCTCTAGGCCTGACTGTATGCTCCTTTGGAGATATCAGAAATCAAAATATCCAAAGTCAAAATTTGAGGCCTTTTGGCACGCATGCCTTGAGTCATATGGGCCTCCTGACCCTCTTATGAGAGGCTCTCCCTCTGTCCCAAGCTGGACTATTTCAGTACAACAGCATACTCCGTTCTGTCCAGCCCCCACTTTTTCCTCATTCTGGTTTTCCTAGGCTGTAACCTGAGTCTCTTGGCCTACAGCTCTCAAAATATATTCTCCTCAGAGTACCTCAACCCAGTGAGTTTTACATTGGAGAATCTGGACTCTCTCAACCCCCGTGTGAGAAGTGTGGCTGCCAGCAGCACCACAGTAAGGGCCCAACACCACATCATGGTTTCTCTGTTGCCTGAAGAACACAAAGTTCTAGAAAGAGTGATTTGGGAGCTTGGCAAGATGACGAAGTCACTGATGGGGGAATCACGGTGCTAGGAGTAGATCAAGGAGCATTAGACACCTGCCTGTGTTCAGAGAGGGCAGCTGCGTGGTGCTGGAGCAGCCGTGAGGAGATACCCTACACCCGAGGTCAGAGAAAGTCCAGAAGATGGTAGGCACTGGAGCAGCTGTGAGGAGATACCCCACGCCCTGCCCAAAGGCAAAAGAGAAGCCCCAGCAAGATGACAGGAGGGGCAAATTTGCGTTTAGAATCAAACCCCATTCCCACCAAAGACACTCATAGGGCTCAAACAAACCTTGTGCGCACCAGAACCCAGGGGCCCCACGGTGACTGAGACAGAACTGTGTTTGAGCATCTCCTGTGGAGGTCCAGGTCAGCAGTGGACTGCTGCAGGGGCAGGGGCTCTGGGTGCAGCAGACCTGGGAGTGGCATAAGCCCCCTTAAAGGAGGTTGCCATTAACCCCACCATAGAGCCGCCAGAATTTACATAGGACTGGGAAATAGACTCTTGGAGGGCAGAAACAGAACCTTGTGTGCACCAGGACCCAGGAGAAAGGAGCAGTGACCCCACAAGAGACTGACCCAGACTTTCCTGTGAGTGTCCAGGAGTCTCCAGCGGAGGTGTGGGTCGGTGGTGGCCTGCTGCAGGGTTGGAGGTACTGAGTGTAGCAATACATGCATGGCATCTTTTGAAGGAGGTCTCCATTATCTTCATTATCTCCACCATAGTTGGCCCCAAATAAATAACAGGGAGGGAACACAACTCCACCCATCAACAGAAAATTGGATTAAAGATTTACTGAGCATGGCCCCGCCCATCAGAACAAGAATGGGTTTCCCCTTCATTCAGTCTCTCCCATCAGGAAGCTTCCATAAGCCTCTTACCCTTCTCCATCAGAGGGCAGACAGACTGATAATCACAATCACAGAAAACTAACCTAATCACATGGACCACAGCTGTGTCTAACTCAATGAAACTATGAGCCATGCTATGTAGGGCCACCCAAGATGGATGGGTCATGGTGGAGAATTTTGACAAAAATTTTCTGAACAGTATGAAAAGGCAAAAAGATAGGACACTGAAAGATGAACTCCTGAGGTTGGTAGGTACCCAATATGCTATTGGAGATCAGTGGAGAAATAACTCCAGAAAGAATGAAGAGATGGAGCCAAAGCAAAAACAACACCCAGCAGTGGATGTGACTGGTGATGTAAGCAAGGTCTGATGCTGTAAAGAGCAATATTGCATAGGAACCTGGAATGTTAGGTCCATGAATCAAGGCAAATTGAAAGTGCTCAAACAGGAGAAGGCAAGAGTGAATATCAACACTTTAGGAATCAGCGAACTAAAATGGACTGGAATGGGTGAAGTTAACTCAGATGATCATTATATCTACTACTGTGGGCAAGAATCCCTTAGAAGAAATTGAGTAGCCATCATAGTCAACAAAAGAGTCCGAAATGCAATACTTGGATGCAATCTCAAAAATGACAGAATGATCTCTGTTTGCTTCCAAGGCAACATTTCAATGGCATGGTAATCCAAGTCTATGCCCTGACCAGTAATGCTGAAGAAGCTGAAGTTGAACAGTTCTATGAAGATCTACAAGACCTTCTAGAACTAACACCCAAAAAAGATGTCCTTTTCATTATAAGGGACTGGAATGCAAAAGTAGGAAGTCAAGAAATACCTGGAGTAACAGGCAAATTTGGCCTTGGAGTACAGAATGAAGCAGGTCAACAGCTAATAGAGTTTTGCCAAGAAAACACCCTCTTCCAACAACACATGGAAGAGCAGACTCTACACATGGGCATCACCAGATGGTCAATAGCGAAATCAGATTGATTATATTCTTTGCAGCCAAAGATGGAGAAGCTCTATACAGTCAGCAAAAACAAGACTGGGTGCTGACTGTGGCTCAGATCATGAACTCCTTATTGCCAAATTCAGACTTAAATTGAAGAAAGTAGGGAAAACCACTAGACTATTCAGGTATGATCTAAATCAAATCCCTTATGATTATACAGTAGATGTGTGAAATAGATTTAAGGGACTACATCTGATAGACAGAGTGCCTGATGAACTATGGATGGAGGTTCGTGACATTATACAGGAGACAGGGAGCAAGACAATCCCCAAGAAAAAGAAATTCAAAAAAGCACAATGACTGAGGAGGCCTTAGAAATAGCTGTGAAAAGAACAGAAGCAAGCAAAGGGGAAAAGGAAAGATATTCCCATTTGAAGGCAGAGTTCCAAAGAAGAGCAAGGAGAGATAAGAAAGCCTTCCCCAGTGATCAATGCAAAGAAATAGAGGAAAACAACAGAATGGGAAAGACTAGAGATCTCTTCAAGAAAATTAGAGATACCAAGGGAACATTTCATGCAAATATGGGCTCAATAAAGGACAGAAATGGTAAGGACCTAACAGAAGCAGAAGATAGTAAGAAGAGGTGGCAAGAATACACAGAAGAACCATACAAAAAAGATCTTCATGACCCAGATAACCACGATGGTATGATCACTCACCTAGAGCCAGACATCTTGGAATGCGAAGTAAGGCGGGCCTTCGGAAGCATCACTACAAACAAAGCTAGCGGAGGTGATGGAATTCTAGGTTAGCTATTTCAAATCTTGAAGGATGATGCTGTGAAAGTGCTGCACTCAATATGCCAGCAAATTTGGAAAACTCATCAGTGGCCACAGAACTGGAAAAGGTTAGTTTTCATTCCAATCCCAAAGAAAGGCAATGCCAAAGAATACTCAAACTACTGCACAATTGCACTCATCTCACAGGCTAGCAAAGTAATGCTCAAAATTCTTCAAGCCAGGTTTCAAGAATATGTGAACGGTGAACTTTCAGATGTTCAAGCTGGTTTTAGAAAAGGCAGAGGAACCAGAGATCAAATTGCCAACATCCATTGGCTTAGTGAAAAAGCAAGAGAGTTCCAGAAAAACATCTATTTCTACTTTATTGATTATGCCAAAGCCTTTGACAGTGTGGATCACAACAAACAGTGGAAAATTCTTAAACAGATGGGAATACCAGACCACCTGACCTGCCTATTGAGAAACCTGTGTGCAGGTTAGGAAGCAACAGTTAAAACTGGACATGGAACAAAGGACTGGTTCCAAATAGGAAAAGGAGTATGTCAAGGCTGTATATTGTCACCCTGCTTATTTAACTTATATGCAGAGTACATCATGAGAAATGTTGGGCTGGTTGAGGCACAAGGTAGAATCAAGATTGCTTGGAGAAATATCAATAACCTCAGATATGCAGATGACACCACCCTTATGGCAGAAAGTGAAGAAGAACTAAAGAGCCTCTTGATGAATGTAAAAGAGGAGAGTGAAAAAGTTGGCTTAAAGCTCAACATTCAGAAAACTAAGATCATGGCCTCTGGTCCCATCACTTCATGGCAAATAGATGGGGAAATAATGGAAACAGTGACAGACTATTTTTGGGGGCTCCAAAATCACTGCAGATGGTGACTGCAGACATGAAATTAAAAGGTGCTTGGTCCTTGGAAGAAAAGTTATGACCAACCTAGAGAGCATATTAAAAAGCAGAGACATTACTTTGCCAACAAAGGTTTGTCTAGTCAAGGTTATCGGAGAAGGCAATGGCAACCCACTCCAGTACTCTTGCCTGGAAAACCCCATGGACGGAGGAGCCTGGTGGGCTGCAGTCCATGGCGTCGCGAAGAGTCAAACACAACTGAGCGACTTCACTTTCACTTTTCACTTTCAGGTATTGGAGAAGGAAATGGCGACCCACTCCAGTGTTCTTGCCTGGAGAATCCCAGGGACGGGGGAGCCTGATGGCCTGCCATCTATGGGGTCGCACAGAGTTGGACACGACTGAAGTGACTTAGCAGCAGCAGCAGCACTCAAGGTTTTTCCAGTAATCATGTATGAATGTGAGAGTTGGACTATAAAGAAAGCTGAGTGCTGAAGAATTGATGCTTTTGAACTGTGGTGTTGGAGAAGACTCTTGACAGTCCCTTGGACTCCAAGGAGATCCAACCAGTCCATCCTAAAGGAAATCAGTACCGAATATTCATTCGAAGGACTGATGTTGAAGCTGAAATTCCAATACTTTAGCCACTTGATGCAAAGAACTGACTCATTTGAAGAGATCCTGATGCTGGGAAAGACTGAAGGTGGGGGGAGAAGGGGTCGACAGAGGAACAGATGGTCGCATGGTATCACTGACTCAATGGACATGAGTTTGAGTAAGCTCCAGGAGTTAGTGATGGACGGGGAAGCCTGGTGTGCTGCAGTCATGGGGTCACAAAATGTCGGACATGACTGAGGGACTGAACTGAACTGAATTGAACTGTGTTCAGAGGAACATATAGATACAGATATAGACCAAGACCACAGCTGCCTTAACGTGGCAGCAAGCTCCAAACTAAAAGCAGGAGTTTTTTCAACTTTTCTGAATGACTAAGAGACTAGGACCTGCCCAGATGCCGCGTTTGAATGATTGAATAGACAAGGCTTCCGCATTCTCAACAAGACAGAGACGGATCACTCAAAGAAATTTCCTGGAGAGGAAGCAACTGAGCCAACTGCGATGACATTCCTTGTTTTGCCACATCCTCTTGTGAGATGGAGAGGAGTAGGCAGACACTGGGAACTCAGTGTAATCATGCAGTTACCATGGGCAGCTGAGAAAGGGTGACAGTCTTGGAAGAAGAAACAAATGTAAGATACTCCAAAGCACCTCTGTAAGCTACATGACCATCAGGAATGGACACAACAGACAGACAAGTCTAGCAAGTGGTGCCACAGACAAAGCAAATGTTCTGGAAAACACTTTTTGTTGTTGTTTACTTTTGAACATTCTGTTCAGTAACATCAAAAGCCCACACAAGCCTCTCCCTTATTTTACTTATAAATTAATTTCTATAATAGATTATATTATTAAATAATTATTACATAAACTAATTCCCATTTATTCTGACCACTACCATCATGCTTTCACCATAGGCAGTCATTTTAATGTGTTTAATGTACATGTTTTTATTTGTAGGTCTTTTTGCAAAACATGTAATGCTTTGTGTTCATGCATTTATTATTATTATTATTTTTTTGCCGTGTATGTGGCTTTCTGAATCTTAGTTCCCTGACCAGGTATCAAACCCATGCCCTCAGCAGTGAAAGTTGAGGGTCTTAACCACTGGACTACCAGAGAATCGCCCATCAATTTTTAAATTACATAAGTGGTTATGTTAAACATCTCATTCTGTTTTCTACCTTTTCTGCTAATTCACTAAATATTAGCATGGCTATTTGTTGGTGTATTCCATATTGTTGTATGTATATCTATTGCCGTGTACATATTGTATGTACATACATACATACACTTTTAAATTCCCCCTCATGCCCAATCATGTGCATTCACAGCATTTTACCCATTGCCTTTCCCAGTGATAGACACTCACAAACTATATTGCAATTAACACTATTGTATATGTTCTCTTATGAACCTATATCCCTGGCATATGCACCCAGGAGCTATACAGTTGGAACACTGGATGTGTGTATACTTAGTTTGACTTAAATTCTGTAAGATTGCTTACCAGAACGGCTGCACCAATCTCTACTTGCATTAACACTGTGTAAAAATTCTTCTCTCCACATCCCCAGAGCAGGAACCATTTGTTTACAAGAGGTAGGTCACACTATGGAGCCCTTCCGTTTTAGATAATGGACCTTGTGTGTCTTGCTCCCAGACTAAATGCCTGAGCACAACACTTGAGGAACTCCTGGGAGTTGGTACTAAGAATGCTCGTTGCTCAGGCTCCCTGGATAAAAAGTGTATTAATGAGCCTCACTGCTGTTCAGTCATTTTTTGAGTGCCTACTAAAAGCAAAGCTCCAAGATAATGTAGAAAATCTCATGGGGTCTGTGGCTTTTTCTGGATTTAGGAATTAGTGGGGAAGAATGACATTAATTCAAATTCCTACAAATGAATAACCACAAGCTCGCAGGGTTGTGAATAAGAAAGCTGTGGGGAAATTTATCTAAACAAGAGTGAAAGTACCAAGACGGAGGGAGTTTTTTAATACTGTATATTAGTTTCTAGAAGAGTGCCTGACACTGGTTGCCCTCATTAAATATTTGCTGAATAAAGGACTAAAAGAAGAGAAAGTCAAGGTTGAGGTAAGACTTCCCCAAGAACGTGATGATTGAACCAAGCCTTGGAAGGTGAGTATGGGTTAGTAAGGGCAGTAGCGGTGGTACCAGAAGTTCTCCCAGGGAGGGAGTTGGGGAACAACTAAACCAACCTGCTCAAATACCCTCACATGGCACCTCAGACAGTTGTGTTCTGGACTTCTGATCCCTCTTCTCAACAACGCTGTTGGGACCAAGTTCAGACCCGTGAGCAGGGTCAAAGGCAATAAGAAACCCTGCAGCCACAGGGCAGCAGACACATTTCCATATAATGAATTGGTGAATTTTTTTGCAGTGCAATGAAAAGAGAACAAATTTGGAATCCAGAAAAACCTGAATTTAAATTTTCCCACTCTATCTCTTAGCAGCTAAGCAAACACGTGCAAGTTACCTAACCTCTTATAGTTTCCACATGAATGAAAAATGAGATGATGACACCAACTTTCTTGGGGCTTTGAGAAAATTAAATGAGATATGTTAGATTTATAAGATGTATAATAATAAGATGTATTATTATAATGTTAACAGCTAACTACTGCTGAACATATTTGCAGAGTTCTTTACATAAATTTTTTTTTTAATTTCATGTATTTTTGTCGTAGGATTTTGCGCACACGAAAGCACTTAGAACAGTGTTTGACACGAAAACACTCAAAAAGTGTTAGATATTATCACACAAGTATCCTCACTTTATAGATGAGGAAACTGGCATTTGGAGGGGTTAAGTAACTCACCCAAATTCCCATATCTAATAAGTGGCAGAACACACTAACAGGTAGACAGGATCAAACACAATCTCAGCTTCATAATTTCGCCAAGGGTGGTGCTGACACGCAGTGGGTCTCAAAATACCTACCAGCCTCTCTCACCACCCACCCCCATGGATCCTCCCACCTTCCTCCCATCCTCCCACTTTCCTCCCTTGAGTAGTAGTTAGTAATGAGGAGCTCCAGAAAGGTCTTCAAAAGTGGACGGAACTATTGGTGATAACATGAGGCATCTAAGCATTCCTCTGTATACACACACACACAAACAGAACTCACAGATATTTCTGACAGATGGAAGACAGGCCACAAATATTGTAAATAGTCCTAAACAGACACAACAAAATGTGTCCAACTTATTTGGGGGCACTCTAAACCTCTATGACAAATAGCGGTAGATTTCATAAACCTCGTTTAAAATTGGAGGCAATTTAAATTAGAAGGTATTAAGTCATTTCCTCACTTTTCCTTGAAGAAACAGGAAATTTTCATGATGGTACCTGACAATTACTACCTATTTAATTTTTTCGGGAATCCACAATTGGGCTGAATCCTAGATTCAGAATCTAGGTTGCTAAATTCCAGGTAGTCACTGAATTCAAGGCATGAAGAAGTTCAGGTACCCTGGAGAGAGAATAAATCATTTGAAATAGACAAATGGAAGCCTGAAACATTCTTTTTTCTCTCTCTTTGTGCATTTTCTTTTCCAAGGAAGATTTCGCTCAGATGGAGTAATCTGTTTTCTGAGAAACTCGAAGAATTCTCTTGGGATCTCTTGAGGCTCTGGTGGAAGGTACAGTGATTAAGTAACTCAGTCCAGATGAAGAGTCAAAAGTTTTCTATCTACTTTTCCCAGGCTCCTTTCTCTTGCTCTCCCCTCCCACAATTCTTCACGTTTTTAACCCTACGATCTCTCCGAGCACCATGGATTTTTAAGAAGCATATTCACCGGAGACAAAAAGGATTTATTTTACAAGGTAATCTAAATATCTTGGGGTTTCCACCAGGCACAGAAAGGACTTCTGGCAGTGTAGAAATGTGCAGACCCAGGGAAGGGGAAGAAATCCTCAGACTAGTGAGGAGTGATTCCTGACAGATTTGTGGAGGCCTCAACCATGTTCTCAGGAAAAGGGATACGACTGAGTCTCCAACAAAGATTCATAGCATAACCATGCTAAAGGAAAACTGCTGAAAACACACACACACACACACAAACAAAATGGGAGGAAAGGAAATGGAGGGGAAAATGTAGATGACTTAGACCAGGTATGTGCATGCCAAGTTGCCTTCAGACTCTGGGACCCTATGGACTAATAGCCCACCAGGCCCCTCTGTCCATGGGATTCTCCAGGCAAGAATACTGGAGTAGGTTGCCATTTCCTTCTCCAGGAGATCTTCCCAATGAAACGATGGAAACTGCCTCTCTTCTGTCTCCTGCCTTGGCAAGCGAGTTCTTTACCACTAGCACCACCAGGGAAGCCCCAGACGACTTAGATTAGGTGCAGTTTATATTAATGACATGCTAGCCAGGACTTGAAGGAGTTGTATGACAAGCTTCGAAAATAAAATGTAGAAATAAGTCTAAAAGAAGATACAGAAAGTATTTTTTCAGGGAAGGTTTACAAACCAAGGAGATTATGTTTCCTCATGAATAGAGATGAATTTCCAACTGGGAATGATTCTTTAGAACAAATTATCAACAAATCCTTCTCTGATTAGGACATTCCCTTTTCTCCCAAACTGGAATACCACAAACAGCAAAAGGTGTTTGTGAGTGTGTGTGTGTGTGTGTGAATCATTATCTAGATAGATGTGTACTATGCGTCATGTTGATGTTCTGGTAGTTCAACACTAATTCCTAGCAAAGCATCCTAGGAGATTCCAGACTTATGCTTTTTTGGAAGATCACAATCAAATGTGTAGAAATCCAACTATATTTCAAACAATTCTTGGATTCTTTTTAAACAGGAAACAGTACCCCTGTATTATTTTTCTCCTTTTCTGGTAAGTACCATTCATTAAACTGCTAGTATTTTAAAAATTTGACCTAATCCTCAAAATACCTCAGGAGGAAATGTGACAAGTGTTACCACTATAATTCTCCAGAGATTAAAGAGAATGCACTTCCCAGGCCAGTGGTGGAAGTGAACATAAACACCGGATTTCGTTACTCACAGTTTAGTGAGAAATCCATGACACAATGTCATTTTCTTGCCTCTAGAAATCATAAATAAACTGTGTTTCATTTAAACTTTAAAACCTAAGTTTTCTTTAGCAAAAATAAAAAGAAGCTATACTGTTAGAAGAATGAGAGATCAATTTGCCAACATCCATTGGGTCATAGAAAAAGCAAGAGAGTTCCAGAAAAGCATCTACTTCTGCTTTATTAACTATGCCAAAGCCTTTGACTGTGTGGATCACAACAAACTGTGGAAAATTCTTCAAGACCACCTGACCTGCCTCCTGAGAAATCTGTATGCAGGTCAAGAAGCAGCAGTTAGAACTGGACATGGAACAATAGACTGGTTCCAAATCAGGAAAGGAGTACGTCAAGACTATATATTGTCACCCTGTTTATTTAACATATATGCAGAGTACATCATGAGAAATGCTGGACTGGATGAAGCACAAGCTGGAATCAAGATTGCTAGGAAAAATATCAATAACCTCAGATATGCAGATGACACCATCCTTATGGCAGAAAGAGAAGAAGAGCTAAAGAGCCTCTTGATGAAAGTGAAAGAGGAGAGTGAAAAAGTTGACTTAAAGCTCAGCATTCAGAAAACTAAGATCATAGCATCTGGTACCATCACTTCATGGCAAATAAGTGTGGAAACAATGGAAACAATGAGAGACTTTATTTTGGGGGGCTCCAAAATCACTGCAGATAGTGATTGCAGTCATGAAATTAAAAGGTGCTTGGTCCTTGGAAGAAACGTTATGACCAACGTAGACAGCATATTAAAAAGCAGAGACAAAGGTCTGTCTAGTCAAAGCTATGATTTTTCCAGTAGTCATGTATGGATGTGAGAGTTAGACTATAAAGAAAGCTAAGTGCCGAAGAGTTGATGCTTTTGAACTGTGGTGTTGGAAAAGACTCCTAAAAGTCCCTTGGACTGCAAGGAGATCCAACCAGTCTGTCCTAAAGGAACCCAGTCCTAAATATTCATTGGAAGGATTGATGCTAAAGCTGAAACCCCAATATTTGGCCACCTGATGCGAAGAACTGACTCATTGGAAAAGACCCTGACCCTGGGCAAGATTGAAGGCAGGAGGAGAAGGGGACGACAGAGGCTGAGATGGTTGGATGGCATCACGGACATGATGGACATGAGTTTTAGTAAGCTCCAGGAGTTGGTGATGGACAGGGAAGCCTAGTGTGCTGCAGTTCATGGGGTCACAAAAAGTCAGACACGACTGAGTGACTAAACTGAACTGATACTGTTAGATTCCTTTTTGCACACAGCACCATATTATTCAGTCAATTCAGTGAAGAAAAAAGACACAATCGTTAGATTCCTTTTTGCACACAGCATCAAATTATTCGGTCAATTCAGTGAAGAAAAAAGACACAATCTCATTCAGTTGGCATTAAATAAGTAAAAATAACCTAAATTCAGATCAGTTATGAGATAAAAAGTGCTTCTTCCACCTGAATACTCTTCTTTCCCTCCTTGCCCATCTAGGTTAGTTGCTATAGAAATGGGTGTTACTACCATTCGCATTTTACAGATGAGGAAATTGCCTTGAGAGTGTTGAGTAAATTGTGCAATGTCACAGGCCAGTTAATATGGAAGAGCAGTGTCTATACCCAAGGCTGTGCAAAGTTCAGATCTCTTTCATAGGCTCACAAACTGACCATCTGCTAACTCTTTCTTATAATTAAACTGTTCATCAAAGTCTGACCCCTTCCAGGCTTATCTGTACTTCAGTAAGGACTTTTTTTAGAATATACACTCCATCAGGGTAAGGACTTGGTTTATTTTGTTCATAACTACAGGTTAGCAGGTAGTAGATGCTCTGTAGTTACTGAAACCCTCTCAGAAAAGCTCCACACTTGGGATTAATGCTCCATAGTCACCATCTTGAAATCCTTAATAACTTAACCTTTGAACTTTTGTCTTATGGATGATGATGTCTGATGGGACAATGAAACTTGGGCAGGACACTTGAAGTCTCAGTTCAGCTCATGTGGCATGGCAGCCCTGAAAGACTGTGAAAAGTGTTCAGAGGTCAGGCCTGAAAGGGCCAGGCTTCACATGCCTGAGTGTGAGTAGATATGTGAATGTAGTCACATGTGAACCAGTGGGAGTCATAGGAAACAGGTCAAACCTAGAAAATGGCACGCTGATTCCTAAAAGCAATCAAACTGACTCTTAAAAACTCTATTGGCTAAATAATAACTAACTACAAGTAACCTTGTCCATTGAAGCCACAGTTCTCTTGTGGGAGTCATCACCTGGATGTCCCTAAAGTGGCCTGTTCTAGCTCTGATTTTCAAGAAATTCGGGGGTATAGAGTATTTTCTTAATTCTACCCACAGTCTACTGATCTGGACTCAGTCACAAGCTACTACTTAACTACAGAGGAATTTGGCAGCTCACATGAACTTTTCCTTCTAGCAAGGTCCTTTCTGAAATTCAGATGGGTATGATATTTAAATACAGGCAACGGTCAGTGAATGGTCTGTTTTTGAGTCTGTCGCCTAGGTTTGAAATTTGTTCTACCCTAAGTTTAGGTCCTGCTATGCAACTTTATGAGCTGTATGACTTTAGGCAACTGATTTAACCTCCCTTCAGCTCATTTCCATCTACCCATATGCCTAGAAAAAAAAGCGGGGGTCGTGCTGCGCATTGGGAGTCTTTGTTATTACAGTAAAGATTGCGTGACATTTTCTTTGTATACATGATGACTGGCACCTAGGAAGTATTCTGTAAGTATTTTCCAAATGAGGAAAATAAATGAAGTGGCGTCAATTGCATTCCTGTAGCAAAACGGAAGTTCTGATCTGAATATATTTAAATTGAGAGGGGGGCATGTTAAAAATAAAATAAGCTACAAGGATATGTTGTACAAGTGGGGAACATAACTGATGGTTTATAACTACAAGAAGAGTATAACCTTTAAAAATTGTGAACCACTATATTGTACACTTGTAACATATAATACTGTGCATCAACTATACTGCAATAAGAAAAAATAAAGTGAGAGGTGGTGTTGTTTACAGAAAATGAGAATTCAGGGAGTTGACTGGAACTGTTGATTTGTGTTTGTTCTCTGACCCAGTGACTAAGTGGAAGATGTGTATACAAAGTCAATCTTCTCTACCTCATTTACTTTTCCTCTTTTAGTGAATTGCTTTTCTCCGTATTAGATTCCTTTCTCTTTATGTTTGTCCATTCTCCAAAGAACATGCCAAAGGTTTTCCAAATTTTGATCCTGCCCTTTTTGTGATGTCATCAGTTGTCTTAAAAACACTTCTGCTCTGCAAGATATTAATGGCTCAGCAAAACATAATAAACTTCAGCTTAGATTTAGGACAAAACAAATGTCAAACAGATATAAACTTCAGTGACACATCTTTCATAACATAAGCAGTCCCCTAAATGGGAAGAATACAAATGCAGTACCCTTTATCCTAGTGGCAGATATTTACCTTCATCTATACATACTCGAGTGTGCCAGAATTATTCTCTTTGCATTTTCTATTTCCTTGAAATCATTTTTATTTTTTCCCCTAAGTGTTCATTCTACTGTCTGGTGTAAAGTTTCATTTTAGACTTTATTAAAGACTGAAACTGCTTCCGAGATAAGACCAGAAAGCAGGAGAATTCTTAGGACTCAGAACTGGGAGAAGGTCCTCTAATATCTAGTTTATCCCAGTTTCCTCCTGAGTTCCTCATTGCTCAGACCAAAGTCCAGATGCTGTCAGCTTCACTGTCATACCTGTGCATAGGGCATCTTTGCCTGTGCTCAATGCCTCAGTGGTCCAGCCTCCCAAAGACCCTGCCTGGTCAACCCATATGGAGTTTTGTCTGTGTAGAGGTGTTCAGGGAGTTGAGGTTGGGAGTTGCTGGTGGTAAGGAATACGATCAATGACTATTAGTAAGGTTTGGAGTCACTGCCTTGATTAGTTCTAAGGTAGCATCAGTTTTATCCAGATTGTTTTAGCAATCTCAGCATAGTAACTGTACAGGCAGACATCAGCTAAATTAATCTTGCCAAGGAGTTCTTCAGACAAATTCCATAGCTCCTAAGAATCTAAGTTCACACCATGGTGAGAAGAAGTCTCAGTATAAACTATACAATGTTAAGGCAGGGAAAACCAATGCCCATTGGGATGGGGTAAGCACAAGCCCAGCGTGAACAAGGAGCCTAAAGAACCTTTAATCTGGAACCTCCCTGATGCACCAGTAGTTAAGAATCCACTTTCAATGCAGGGGTCAGGTACTACAACTAAGATCTGATGCAACCAAATGAATAAATAAATAAAAAAGAACATTTACCCAACACCTAAACTTGGATTACACGAGTTCAATACTCCCACTTGCTTATCTGCTTCATTTCACTCATCTGTCATGAGAATTACAATTATCTAGCTATATGACATTACTGTTACCTAATCTAATTATAGTTGTCAACCCTAAACACAAAAGTATTAGGAGGAGACTTCAGAATCTCAGACATTACTTTCTTCACCCACAAAATAAATATGGCCAATTCATAAGGAGTCAAAACTACTTTCACAAAGATGTTAGATTTTGACCATTACCAAATGTTGTTGTGTAAAAATCTCACTAAAATTAGATTTTACACCCTGGATCACTTGGTAGTAGTAATAAGAGCAACAACACTATATACCTAGCAAAGCAGCTATACACAAGCCAATGTGATAATCATCACAGCTCGGAGGAATAAGGATAAACTAGGGCTTCCCTGATGGCACAGTGGATGGGAATCTGCCTGCCAATGCTGGGGACGTGGGTTCAATCCCTGGTCCAGGAAGATTCCACAAGCCACCAAGCAACTAAGCTCAGGGGCCACAAGTACTGAGCCTGTGCTGTAGAGTCTACACCCTGCAACTACTGAGCTCATGCGTTGCAACAACCGAAGCCTGTGTGCCTAGAGCCTGTGCTTCGCAGTGAAGAGTAGCTCCCACTTGCTGCAACTAGAGAAGTCCTCACACAGCAACAAAAACCCAACTCAACCAAAATGCTAATCAATATTTTTAAAAATTGTAAAAGGAAAAGATAAAATAGCTTCTTATTAATCCCATTTTGTGGGGGGGAACCCTGAGAAATTATGTAATTTGTCCAGTGTCATATATTTATTGGGTTTCCCTGCTGGCTCAGATGTAAAGAATCTGTCTCCCGCTTTTGGGACCAAAACTCAGCTTTCAGTCCTTATTATTCTCTGTTTATATGCATTTTGACTGTACTAATTATATTGTTTTTATTTTCCCGTTAGCTCAAGGACAACATCTTAGTAGAACATCTATGTTTAATATTCTTTCCACAAACTCTTCAGAGTTTATTCATTAGAATAAAGGATTTTGTCAACAGTTAACTTTTGGACTGCCTCTCAGGAAAGCAAAGCCAAGCCAGTGGAATTGCTTCTCTCTCTGTGGGCTTTTCCAGGCAAGACTACTGGAATGGGTTGCCATTTTCTTCTCCAGGGATCTTTCCAACCCAGGGATCGAACCCAGGTCTCCCGCACTGCAAGCAGATTCTTTACCATCTGAGCCACCAGGGAAGCCCCCTTTCTTTTTTTGGCTTTTTTAAGCCGTTTGGTCTGCCTCTCAGGAAAGCAAAGGCAAGTTGGTACAGATCTGGAACTGACATTTTGCTTCAGTCATGTCCAACTCTGTGCAATCCCATAGACGGCAGCCCACCAGGTTCCCCCATCCCTGGGATTCTCCAGGCAAGAATACTGGAGGGGGTTGCCAGTTCCTTCTCCAATGCATGAAAGTGAAAAGTGAAGCTGAAGTCGCTCAGTCATGTCTGACTCCTAGCGACCCCATGGACTGCAGCCAATGAATCAGTTGCAGTCAAGATAGACCATTGGAGCAAACTTCATCTATCTTTAAGCACCAGCCATTTTCAGAAAACAGAAAGGAGAAGGAGTCAGTCACTGAGAGGGTATGTTTATGCCATCACCTTGATCACACATCAACAAGATGAAAGCTCAGGAAGTCCAGGATTCTAACCAGTTTTCAGGGCCTAACAAAGACCTGGATTCTGAGCATAGTGGGAAGACCAAGGGAATG
Source organism: Odocoileus virginianus (assembly GCF_023699985.2). Taxonomy (NCBI): domain Eukaryota; kingdom Metazoa; phylum Chordata; class Mammalia; order Artiodactyla; family Cervidae; genus Odocoileus; species Odocoileus virginianus. Next base: position 39,973,854 of record NC_069697.1, read on the forward strand.
TATCTTTTGATGGAGAGGACGGGTGGAGGGTAACGCAAGGGCTCAGAGGTAGGTCTACAAACAGGCCCTGTTCAAGGAAATAGGACAGCAAGATGGGGTGCATCATAAGAAAATGGCTTAGCCAAGATCTCTGTCTTTAGCCCCTTATAGTCTATTAAGGCGGAGAAGACAATGGCACTCCACTCCAAGACTCTTGCCTTGAAATTCCCATGGACGGAGGGGCCTGGTAGGCTGCAGTCCATGGGGTCACTAAGAGTCGGGCACGACTGAGCGACTTCACTTTCATTTTTCACTTTCATGCATTGGAGAAGGAAATGGCAACCCACTCCAGTGTTCTTGCCTGGAGAATCCCAGGGACGGGGGAGTCTGGTGGGCTGCCGTCTACGGGGATGCACAGAGTCGGACACGACTGAAGTGACTTAGCAGCAGCAGCAGTCTATTAAGGAACATACGACACAGGAAACAGGTGTCACAGCCAGGACTGCAACATAAGCAATCTAGCTTCAGAGTTACCTGGCACTTAATGGCCCATGGCATTATTGGCAAGGGCATTAAGAGAAGGGCTAATTGAGTACAACTCAGGAACAGAAAGAGGGAGAGAGGCAGGCTTAGGCCATTCTGTTTGGAAGGAATAAGGAAGGCTTCACAGAGTGAGTTTGAACTGGGCTTGGATACTGAAGAAAATTTTGATTGATAGAGGATAGAATGTGAATAATGGAAACAACCCACCTAAAATAGTTTAGGCAAAACAAAAGTGTTTTGGCTTGCATATCTGAAAAATCTAGAGGTAGTTTTGGCTTTGAGCTTAGCTTGATCAAGCTTTCTAATAGCATTGTAGAGGAGGAAAAGAAAGCTTTTTCCTCTACTTCCTTAGGTTCTCCAGCCGGAGTCAACAAATTAGACTGATGCACACACACACAAAGATTAACAAGAGAGAAACAGAGTTTATTAAAATGTGCAGTGTGCTTATAGTTGGTGAAACTCAGTGATGGGTAATTGAGAGGTATGATTAGAACTTAAGGCTTATATAGCATCTTAACAAAGAACAATGCATTTGTAGAGATGTGACAAGAAAATGGAAAAGGTTTTAGGCTTCCAAGGGCAGCAAACTCTTGGAAGGTAAATATAGGAAAACTAATGGAGGAAGGTTTGTTTGTGCAGGTCCATCTCGATGCCAAATTTCCATCTTCTTCCTGGCCATAAAACTTCCCCCTAAAGAGATTATGGCAGCCTTCGTTTCTCAGAAGTTTCTGCCTTTAGTCAGAGAAGTTTTCTTTTAGCATGTGTTGACTCTCATTTTCCTCCAATTCAAAATAACCCTGATGCCAAATGGCATATCTGAGGATGGCATATTTTGATTCCCCCACTGTATCTTTGGGACCTGGTTTCTCACTCTGTCTCAACTTTGCTTTTGGCCATCTCGACCCCACCCTCAGGGGACCCTCTTCTCCTAGTAGTTAGATGGCTGCAGCAGACCAATTGCTGGGCAGACTGTCTCCAGAATTGAATACTTAATCACTGCACCAGACTTCTTCTTATGTAAAGAAGTCTAAACTATCCTTAGGAGAGAGGGTTTGGTGTGGAAATAATAAATCAATTGCCTATATGTTTCTGTACCCCAATATTCAGTTCAGTTCAGTTGCTCAGTCGTGTCTGACTCTTTGCCATCCCATGGACTGCAGCAGGCCAGGCTTCCCTGTCCATCACCAACTCCCGAAGCTTGCTCAGACTTAGGTCCATTGAGTCAGTGATGCCATCCAGTCACCTCATCCTCTGTCGTCCCCTTCTCCTCCTGCCTTCGATCTTTCCCAGCATCAGGGTTTTTTCTAGTGAGTCAGTTCTTCGCATTAGGTGGCCAAATTTATTGGAGCTACAGCTTCAGCATCAGTCCTTCCAATGAATATTCAGTCATCCTTTAGGATGGACTGATTGGATCTCCTTGCAGTTCAAGGGACTCTCAAGAGTCTTCTCCAGCACTTCAGTTCAAAAGCATCAATTCTTTGGTGCTCAGCTTTCTTTATAGTCCAACTCTCACATCCATACATGACTGTTGGAATAACTATAGCTTTCACTAGACAGACCTTTGTTGGCAAAGTAATATCTCTGCTTTTTAATGTGCTGTTTAGGTTGGTCATAGCTTTTCTTCCAAGGAGCAAGTGTATTTTAATTTCACGGCTGCAGTGACCATCTGCAGTGATTTTGGAGCCCCAAAAAATAAAGTCTGTCACTGCTTCCATTGTCTCCCCATCTATTTGCCTAGAAGTGATGGGACCAGATGCCATGATCTTTGTTTTTTGAATGTTGAATTTTAAGTCAGCTTTTTCACTCTCCTCTTTCACTTTCATCAAGAGGCTCTTTAGTTCCTCTTCACTTCCTGCCATAAGGGTGGTGTCATCAGCATATCTGAGGTTATTGATATTTCTCCCAGCAGTCTTGATTTTAGCTTGTGCTTCATCCAGCCTGACATTTCTCATGATGTACTCTGCATATAAGTTAAATAAGCAGGGTGACAATATACAGCCTTGACGTACTCCTTTCCTGATTTGGAGCCTGTCTGTTGTTCCATGTCCAGTTCTAACTGCTGCTTCTTGACCTGCATACAGGTTTCTCAGGAGGCAGGTCAGGTGGTCTGGTATTCCCATCTCTTTCAGAATTTTCCACAGTTTATTGTGAGCCACACAGTCGAAGGCTTTGACATAGTCAATAAAGCAGAAACAGATGCTTTTCTGGAACTCTCTTGTTTTTATTTAGATTATCTAAGCAAATATTGTGATTATTTTGAGTCCAATATTAGAATATCTGTACTCAGTATTCTCTAGCCTCAAGCTACTTTTGCCTAGATAGGTGTGTGGTTTTGTGGGAACTGAACCTATTTGACCGGGTATCAGTTGACAAATGGTTTCCCTACCCAGAATGATCCCAAAATTCCATGCCCCTCAAGAGAAACATATTCAGAGCTATCCAGTGGGAAATCAGAGTTCCTGTCAATGAAGACTGGAGGTCACAAGTCAGACCAAGTGATTAAGAGCTGTGATAAATTTGTAGGCAAAACAATAGAGTCAATTGCTTGAGAATTGAGTTTGATGAGTTGAAATTAGGCTTTGAGAATTTACAATAGTTGAGTTATAACAAACAAACAAACAGATTTACATTTGTTGAGTTCAAACAAACAAACCCTGTGCATGGCAGATTTCTGTAACTAGTTTTTATTTGCTCATTTTGCACACATGTGTGTATGCTAAGTCATTTCAGTTGTTTCTGACTCTCTGTGACCCTACAGACTGTAGCCCACCAGGCTCCACTGCCCATGGGATTCTCCAGGCAAGAATACTGGAGTGGGTTGCCATGCCCTCATCCAGGGGACCTTCCTGACCCAGGGATCGAACCTGCATCTCCTGTGTCTTCTGCATTGGCAGGCAGGCTCTTTACCACTAGCACCACCAGGGAAGCCCTTTGCACCCACCGATTATCTAATAAAGCCAGATTATTCCACTCTAAAGACTTTTTAATGGGCCTAATAATATTTTACCCCATTCTGTAGTAGTTTTGTTTCATCTACAAAGAAGAGCACCTGTCTGCCAACATCTCCTCACAAAAAAATGAAAAATTTTTTGTGTTTCCACAGACAGGGAGCCAGTTAAATGCCCAAGGACTCTGCCAAGTGCTAATCACACAGTTTTTTATCTCCAGTGGGCAAACCAAAGAGACAGGAATGACTGGTCACTATGGAATCACAGTTGAGAGTAAGTTCAAAGGCTTACTTCAGAATTTCAGAATATGCTTCACCTCTTACTATACTGAAAATCTGTCATCTGGCACTACGTGGTAAATGCCTTTAGACAATGATGAGTTTCTCCCTCACCTAATATTTAGAACTGGAATTTATTTATAATCCTGGCTGTGTCCACAGAGAACTTCAGGGAGGGCGAAGCCTGGTTCTAGGCTTACAGGAACCAGGTTTGATCCCGACTTCCACCACTTACCAGCTGTATAAACATGGCAAGTATCTCACCTCTTTAAATCTCAGATTACTGGAATATAAAATGGAGACTGAAGTGGCACCAGATGCAGCGGTCATTGAAAAATAATAAAGTGATAAGACTACCTCACCCCAAATATGCCACTTTGGCATAGGATTATTTTGAGCTGAGGTCAGTTGAGGAAACAGACACAGAACAAAGAAAGCTCTCTAGCTTTGTCTAATTTGCGTGAAAGCCGGACATAAATTTCCCTCTTGATGGTGTCCTTCCTGCCCAACACTCTCATGCCAGGAGGGGCAGAGTGGTTTTTAATCACTAGAGACAACTCTGGACTCTTAGCTCATGGATGGCGCTGAGAAGAATCTGCCTTACAAACCTTACTAAGATGAGCAACCCTTATCTTCTATTAGCTTTCTCAACTATTTACATCCCCACAATTCACTACTGCTGGAAGCTCAAATCCTTTTATTTTGTCATGTCTCCACATTTATCACTCTGTGTTAAGATGGTACATAAGCCTCCAGGTGTCCGTGCCTCTTTAGAGCTTTCACTTCGTTTCTGTGAAAAGTGAAAGTGTTGGTCACTCAGTCAGGTCCGACTCTTTGCAACTCCAAGGAACATAGCCCACCAGGCTCCTCTGTCCATGGAATCCTCTAGGCAAGAATACTGGAGTGGGTTGCCATTCCCTTCTCCAGGGGATCTTCCAGACCCAAGGATTGAACCCAGGTCCCCTGCACAGTAGGCAGATTCTTTACTATCTGAGTTGTGAGATCTCCCCTACTCATTTCAAAGGTTCATAAAACTTTTTCTCCTGCTAATCTGTCTTTTATCAGCTTTTTTTTTTTTCAGGGTCTCAGTCACCAAACATAACAGGGTAGAAGAAACTGTTTTTTTTCTCCCCAACCAATATCTCATATTCAAAAAGTTTTGTTTATATCCTGTAAAGGTATATGCTCAAAGTTGGTGGTTTCTTCATGCTCAAGAAATACAAAACATTGGAAATTTTAACTATTATCCTTGATTTACTTCTGGCTAATTCTACTTTTTCCTAAAGTTGCCTCTAAATTGGCTTCAGCAGGCCTATGAAGCAAATTATCGTTATTTCTTTTATAACATTTTTTTTTAATATTTAACATTTACTAGTAGCTTACTATCTGCTGAGCCATCAGTGTAAGTGAAGCACTTTTACTATCTCTATCTTACAGATGAGGAAACCAAGACTCAGAGATGTGAAGTAACTTCCTCTAGGTTGCATAGACTGCATGACTAATTATTCTGACAAAACATGGTCCACTAGAGAAGGGAATGGCAAACCTTCAGTATTCTTGCCTTGAGAACCCCATGAACGGTATGAAAACGCAGAAAGATATGACACTGAAAGATGAACTCCCTGAGTCAGTAGGTACCCAATATGCTATCGGAGAAGAGTGGAGAAATAGCTCCAGAAAGAATGAAGAGATGGAGCCAAAACAAAAACAAAGCCCAGCTGTAGATGTGACTGGTGATGAAAGTAAAGTCTGATGCTATGAAGAACAATATTGCATAGGAACCTGGAATGTTAGGTCCATCAATCAAGGCAAATTGGAAGTGGTCAAACATGAGATGGCAAGAGTGAACATCGACATTTTAGGAATAAGTGATCTAAAATGGACTGAAATGGGTGAATTTAATTCAGATGACCATTAAATCCACTACTGTGGGCAAGAATCCCTTAGAAGAAATGGAGTAGCCCTTATAGTCAACAAAAGAGTCCAAAATGCAGTACTTGGGTGCAATCAAAAACAACAAAATATCTGTTTGTTTCCAAGGCTAATCATTCAATATCACAGTAATCCAAGTTTATGCCCCGACCACTAATGCCAAAGAAGCTGAAGTTGAATGGTTATATGATAACCTACTAGATCTTCTAAAACCAACACCAGAAAAATATGTCCTTTTCATCATAGGGGACAGGAATGCAGAAGTAGGAAGTCAAGAGATACCTGGAGTAACAGGCAAGTTAGGCCTTGGAATACAAAATGAAGCAGGGCAAAATTTAACAGAGTTTTGCCAAGAGAATGCACTGGTCATAGCAAACTCCCTCTTCCAACAACACAAGAGACGACTCTACACATGGACATCACCAGATGGTCAATACTGACATCAGATTGATTATATTCTTTGCAGCCAAAGATGGAGAAGCTCTATACACTCAGCGAAAACAAGACCAGAGCTGACTGTGGCTCAGATCATGAACTCCTTATTACAAAATTCAGATTAAATTGAAGAAAGTAGGGAAGACCACTAGACCATTCAGGTATGACCTAAATCAAATCCCTTACAATTATTCAGTGGAGGTGACAAATAGATTCAAGGGATTAGACCTGATAGACAGAGTGCCTGAAAAACTATGGACAAGAGGTTTATGACGTTGTACAGGAAGCAGTGATCAAGACCATCCCCAAGAAAAAGAAATGTAAAAAGATAAAAGGGTTGTATGAGGAGGCCTTACAAATAGCTAAGAAAAGAAGAGAAGCAAAAGGAAAAGGAGAAAAGAAAAGATATACCCATCTGAATGCAGAGTTCCAAAGAATAGCAAGGAGAGATAAGAAAGCCTTCCTCAGTGATCAATGCAAAGAAATAGAGGAAAACAATAGGATGGGAAAGACTAGAAATCTCTTCAAGAAAATTAGAGATATAAAGCGAACTTTTCATGCAAAGATGGGCTCAATAAAGGACAGAAATGGTATGGACCTAACAGAAGCAGAAGACATTAAGAAGAGATGGGAAGAATACACAGAAGAACCATACAAAAAAGATCTTAATGACCCAGATAACCATGATGGTGTGATCACTCACCTAGAGCCAGACATCCTGGAATGCGAAGTCAAGCAGGCCTTAGGAAGCATCACTACAAACAAAGCTAGTGGAGGTGATGGAATTCCAGTTGAACTATTTCAAATCCTAAAAGATGATGCTGTGAAAGTGCTGCACTCAATATGCCAGCAAATTTGGAAAACTCAGCAGTGGCCACGACTGGAAAAGGTCAGTATTCAATCCAATCTCAAAGAAAGGCAATGTCAAAGAATGTTCAAACTACTACACAATTGCACTTATATCACATGCCAGCGAAGTAATGCTCAAAATTCTCCAAACCAGGCTTCAATGCTACATGAACTGTATTTAGAAATAGTAGAGGAAGCAGAGATCAAATTGCCAACATCCGTTGGATCACAGAAAAAGCAAGAGAGTTCCAGAAAAACATCTACTTCTGCTTTATTGACTATGCCAAAGCCTTTGACTGTGTGGATCACAACAAACTATGGAAAATTCTTAAAGAGACGGGAATACCAGACCACCTTACCTGCCTCCTGAGAACTCTGTATGCAGGTCAAGAAGCAACAGTTAGAACCGGACATGGAACAATGGACTAGTTCCAAACTGAGAAAGGAGTACATCAAGGTTGTATATTATCACCCTGCTTATTTAACTTCTATGCAATGTACATCATACGAAATGCCAGGCTGGATGAAACAGAAGCTGGAATCAAGATTGCTGGGAGAAATATCAATAACCTCAGATATGCAGATGGCACCACCCTTATGGCAGGAAGTGAAGAGGAACTAAAGAGCCTCTTGATAAAACTCAAAGAGGAGAGTGAAAAAACTGACTTAAAACTTAACATTCGAAAAACGAAGGTCATGGCATCTGGTCCCATCGCTTCATGATAAATAGATGGGGAAACAATGGAAACAATGACAGACTTTATTTTCTTGGGCTCCAAAATCATTGCAGATGGTGACTGCAGCTATGAAATCAAAAGACACGTGCCCCTTGGAAGAAAAGCTACAACCAACCTAGAGAGCATATTAAAAAGCAGAGATATTACTTTGCCAACAAAGGTCTGTCTAGTTAAAGTTATGGTTTTTCCTGTAGTCATGTACAGAGGGGAGAGTAGGACCATAAAGAAAGCTGAGCACCGAAGAATTGATGCTTTTGAACTGAGGTGCTGGAGAAGACTCTTGAGAGTCCCCTGGACTGCAAGGAGATCCAACCAGTCTATCCTAAAGGGAAATCAGTCCTGAATATTCATTGAAAGGACTGATGCTAAAGCTGAAGCGCCAATACTTTAGCCACCTAGTACAAAGAACTGACTCATTGGAAAAGACCCTGATGCTGGGCAAGATCGAAGGCAGGAGGAGAAGGGGATGACAGAGGATGAGATGGTTGGATGGCATCACCAACTCAATGGACATGAGTTTTAGTAAGCTCCAGGAGTTGGTGATGGACAGGGAAGCTTGGCATGCTGCTGTCCATGGGGTCACAGAGTCAGACATGACTGAGCAACTCAACTGAACTGTTATCCCTGGTGATGAAGTAAAGATGGGAAGTAGAAGAAAAGATAAGAAGGGAAGCAAAGGAAAAGGGTCTATAGAAATGTTCTCTTGTTGAACAATGCCTTACATGTGGCCAGTACTTAAATATTTGCTGGGCTTCCCAGATGGTGCAGTGGTAAAGAATCTGCCTGCCACTGCCAGAGTTGCAAGAGATGCAGGTTTGTTCCCCGGTTGGGAAAATCCCCTGGAGTAGGAAATGGCAACCTGCTCCAGTATTCTTGCCTGGAAAATTCCACGGACAGAAGAGTCAGTTGGGCTAGATTCTACAGTGTCACAATGAATTGGACATGACTAAGCACACACACAATTTACACATACCTCCTAAATATTTGCTAGATGAATGACATACAGGAAATTAAAAAATAAAATTATATTAACATCTAATGAGGTCAGTTCTTCTGGCCATAGCTCTTTAGCTATATGAATATCATCAGAAAGGCCAACAGTTCATCCCACCCTGAACTCTGTAAATACTGATTTCCCATCCATTTACCTTTATGACATCTTCTATCAGGTAATCACATGAAATTTCTCTGTGTGTCATATTATGTTTACAGCTTTATCTTTCTTCTCACTGCTATAATCTACATGATAGGCCAGCTGGGTGAATAGATTAAAATCCTTTTCAGATCCACTCTTAATGCAGTTCTATGGTTCCGTCCTATAAGCCAGATAGAATGGAGTGTTTGTGAAAAAGCAGTGAAATCTCTTGGAACAAAATGTGATCATTTTTGCAATCATTCTGCCCCAAAGCACATTTATAAGCCAGTAAGTTCCCTGTTGTTCATTTCAAATTCTCATTTCCATCAGCCAAGCACAGAGCTCTGAAGATTAGATTATTTTAAAACTATTTGAATGTCATTTGCTGATACTATGTGCTAATTTCCCTGGGCCAAGTGTTTTGAGTTCATTCAGATTAAGGATTTCCATTAGCAGTTAAGCCAAGTCTCTTGTCCTTGACCCTGTAATTGAGAGTGATGAGGCTGTGACCATGACCTCCATTTCAACCTAGGTCAGAATTCAGTCTAATTGTCTGAGGAGCCTCTAGAAATGTTGATAAAGAACCCCAAAGTTACTTCCAATTCTCTGAAGAGCAATTTCAAACAGGACATGTCTTTGCTTATCATCCACAGGCTTGAGTCACATTCCCCCTTGTATCACAATTTGGCAAGTTACATTCTATTCAGAAGACTTGCAGTTTTAGAGAGCTGAAACAGAGTGGTCATTCCAAGAAGTAATGTGGCCACTCCTGAATGTCCTAAAAGTGGGGAAAGGTTGGTCACGTAGGCAGCATCATCCTTAGAGCTAGCCAAATATATCCCCTGGCCTGTGCCCCACCCTGGTCTTCTTCTAGGCAAACTCGCCTCCAAGTAATGAGGAGCCATGAAGCCAAGGAGACGTGTCCATACTGAAGTCACCCCCCAGCCCCAGATCATCCTCACCAAATGGCCTGTAGCAAATACCTGCCTCTTCCTTGAGTCCATCCTCCAAAGACAGTCATTTCACACTCCTGAGCCCAAGATAAGGCCAAGGTGTGACTATTGGGTAGGCAGGGGCTGGGGCAGATTGTAGACCTGATAAATAGTGTGTTCTTACAGTTGCTCACATAAACCACTTTACCCCACCACCTCCCATTGTGATGGCTAGAGCCACCAGTGAGAAGAAAGGGGGCTTGAGTCCTGCATTTGTACTTTTGCCCTGGGCTCTGCAAATGGCAGGAAAAGGACCACAGGAGGAGAGGAGAATGAATTAGTTGGGTCACCTCAAATTTGCAGGTTAATGAATCTGGTTTATATACCATAATATGCTAGCTCTCTAGCAAACACGCCTGTCAAGAAGGTGGTACACAAATCAGTGACCCGTTTTTCTGCAATGAGAACCAAAACTGCCAGGCCAACTGGGATGTTCATGCCAGTTGATCAAATATTTGCTCACTAGAGGAAACGCTGTACGGAAAACCAGATTATAATCACTTGTGTTCTTATCAAATGTGGAGTCAGAGGAATGGGAGTCAAGAGAAAGGCCTGTGCTTCAGGTTGATGTTTTTTGAAATCCAGGTTTGGGGATACACCTGCTACGTGGCCCCAGTGCTTACAATGCCAGCTTCTTAATCAAACATTTCTGTTCCTATTAGACAAGCTCTGAATGCACTTCTCCTGGAGGAGGGCATGACAATCCACTTCAGTCTCCTTGCCTAGAGAATCCCCATGGACGGAGGAGCCTGGTGGGCTACAGTCCATGGGATTGCGGAGTCAGATATGACTGAAATGATTTAGCACACAGCACACACAAATGCACTTCTAGGTTTGCTTTCCCTGCTCTTATTTATTTAATTTTTAGTTGCCCTGGGTCTTTGTTGCTTCACACAGTATTTCTCTAATTGCACCAAGAAAGGGCTCCTCTTCACTGTGGGGCTTGGGCTTCTCATTATGGGGGCTTCTCTCTTTGTGGAGCACTGGTTTCAGGCACATGGCTTTCAGTAGCTGTGGGACACAGGCTTAGTTGCTCCTCAGCATATGGACTCTTCCTTGACCAGGGATCGAACCTGTGTTCCCTGCATTGGCAGACAGATTCTCATCCACCGTACCACTAGGGAAGTCCAGAATTTATACCTTTTAAAGTGAATTTTCAGAGAAAAATTCTCGGTTGATGCTTATTGGACTAAATGCCAGTGATAAACTTGAAAGAAAGTGTAGGAATCTTCATTGGTCATGAGAAGACTGACAACTATATACACCATTTTAGAGTTATTCCCATCCTGAGCAAGGACATGGGAAATTATCAGTTTTTATTAAAATTACTTACCAGAATTTTTCTTTACATGTCCTTTGCTCATAATCTGGAATAGCTTGCACTGGTTATTGTAAATGATGCTTTCCTGTATCCTGGGTTTGAAAGCAAAAACACAGCAGGATGGTCTTCAAGCTTTCCATCAGCCCTTCCCTGTCAATTCCTCCATCCATTATTACCTTTTCTCTTTCGCTCGTGACCAAGAAACAAGGATAGACATTTCAGGGTTGTTCTCATTCTCATAGATAGGAATAAACATGAAGTCTGGGGAGTATGTCATGTGATACCTCCATCTCGAAGTTTGAAAGGTGTCTGGATGTCTGTCCTCTAGGTCTTACAAGAATCACAGAGGATTAAAATTCCAGAGCAGAGCACGTCAAAAACGTGCATGTGTGTATGTGTGTGTTTTGTTGTTTAGTCCCTAAGTCATGTCTGACTCTTTTGTAACCCCGTGGACTGTAGCCAGCCAGGCTCCTCTGTCCACGAGATTTCCCAGGCAAGAACACTGGAATGGGTTGCCATTACCTTCTGCAGGGGATCTTCCCGACCCAGGAATCAAACCCATGTCACCTGCATTGACAGGTGGGTTCTTGTACTACTGAGCCACCAGGAAAGCCCGTATATGTATGTGCGTGTGTATATATGTGCGTGCATGGGCACTGATTCCCTTTGTCTTGGTACTTCTAGGAATCTGTGATAGAAACTGGAGTGTAACTGCCAGCAAATGCTTGGCTTTCCTCAACTTGTGATGAGAAAAGGAGGAGTAGGAAAACATTGTCGAAAGAACCTGCTGATTAAACATGGGATGAGTGATTCCAAGTTTTGACAGGCAGAGAATGTGTTTCTGGATGAAATCAATTTTCAGGCTGTCCAAATGTACACAGCATATTTATGAAGAGAATAGATAACCAGCCCACTTGATTTTAAAGCTATCCCCTGATTCAGGGTCCACACTTACACCCTGGTAAGATTTTTGGCCACCAGATATGAAGAACTGACTCATTGGAAAAGACCCTGATGCTGGGCAAGATTGAAGGTAGGAGGAGAAGGGGATGACAGAGGATAAGATGGTTGGATAGCATCACTGATTCAATGAACATGAGTTTGAGCAAGCTCTGGGAGATGGTGTTAAGGACACGGAAGCCTGGAGTGCTGCAGTCCATGGGGTCACAAAGAGCTGGACATGACTGAGCGACTGAATAACAGCAAAAGATTTTACAGCACACAGCATCTAAAGATCTCAGAAAACACTTTCCAGACAATTGTGTGCTCAAAATTGCCTCTTGCCTTTATTTACACTCTTCTCTCTTCTTGCCTCCTTATGAATCTTAGGCCATTGTGAGACCTAATATTTTGCTGCTCAATGAGGAAGCCAGAAGGAATCAATCTAGATGAATGTTCTGTCAAAAGGGATGCTGGTCCTGGAGAGGTCTGTCGACCACAAAATCCAGCAAACTCTGGTCATCAGCCTCACGAAGTAAGGGGACAGTCTGTTTGATGAAAAATACCCCAACAGCTACAGAAAACTGGACTCAGAAAACAGTAGTAACAGTAACAATATTTACAGAAAATGTAATCATACGTAAAGGCTTGGCAATGAATGATATTTCCTCAGACTAATGAAAACGCAGTTCTGAATTGTTATAAAACTTTGATGTAAATATGTTGCAGGATGGCATTGAAGGTAGGGGAGCTAGAATCCACACACACTTTAATGTCTACATGGATGAACGATAGTAGCATGTGTGTATTATTTAGAAAAATGAGCCCTGTCCAAGAATCAAGAGCTTCAATAACAGAAAATGGTTGCCTCTGGAGAGTGACATGGATATGAATGAGAGAAATGTAGCTTCAGCAATAAGCTTACTGGTCCTATTCAACTTCTGAAATCACATTCATGTATCACTGTGATAAAACAACATTAAAAAAAAATTGAACTCTGTCTAACTCCATATATCACTGCACAGGGAAGTCAGCATTACTAACTTCTCATTCCCCGTGTAAAGGCAGAGGGCCACAGTTTGCACACTCCTCAGTTTGGAACTCTCTCTGCCTTGCAGTCCAAAAACACTGTCAACTGGGACAGTGAATTCCCCTGGGCTAGATAGACAGGGAGGCCTGGCGTGCTGCGATTCATGGGGTCGCAAAGAGTCGGACACGACTGAGCGACTGAACTGAACTAAACTGAACTGAGAGTGACTCTGAAGGTCTGTTTTCAACATTTCTGGTTTTCTGCACACACAGGCTTCCTATACAGGCCATATTATCGATAGTTTAGTTGAAGGAGGGCTTGTTAGATAACATAGAAATAATTTGCAAAAAGAGACAAATACTGGCAGTTAGAGGCTGCTTTTAAGGGAATGCACCCTTCCCATTGCCACTGGTGACCATACATTTACATTCTAAATCAAGAGGAAAACAAAGCAGTGAAATGTTAAGCGACTCTTGGTTTGAAGGGAAGGTTAATAGTCCCTTGGGAGTTTATGCATTCCTCTCTAGAATTCACTTGCACTTTTTTGGTGTTTATTTGCACATACCTAGTTTCACAGAAGTCATAAAAGATATTTATTTCTCTCTGTGCTTATCTTTTAGTTACACACCAGAGGACTTACCTGAAACTTGAACACTGGGGAGAGGCTGTTCCAAACAAAACTACCAGAGCTCAGAGCCAGAGATTCCCTGGTGACAGAGGCTTTTAAATCCAATAGAAATGGAGAACTGCATAAAGCAGGGGATGGTCAACTGTGAGCAGTGCCCTGCCACCCAACTCAGGGTAACCTGACTCGTTACTGTCCTTGGGGAGACAGCACTACCTTTGGCCAGGTAAACGATGCTGATTTGATTCTAAACCCAACCATCTCTGGGTGAGGGTGGGAAGTTCTTTCTGGAGTGAACAATACCAAACAGTGAGCTCCAGCAGCATTCCTGAGCTGCTTGCCAGCACTGCAGGGCCTGCCCTTTATCTCCAGGGCTCCCGCCTTCCAGTGCCTGCACCCAGTCTCAGCTCCTTAGTGTCAAGAAGACAAACGGGGACAGAGATACAGTGGTGACCATTGCAGTCACTGCTGCTGGTGGAGCTGTTTGAAACTAATATCGAGGACCAAAGAAGACATACAGCTGGCTAACAAACACATGAAAAGATGCTCAACATCACTCATCATCAGAGAAATGCAAATCAGAACCACAACGAGGTACCATTACACGCCAGTCAGGATGGATGCTATCCAAAAGTCTACAAGCAATAAATGCTGGAGAGGGTGTGGAGAAAAGGGAACCCTCTTACACTGTTGGTGGGAATGCAAACTAGTGCAGCCACTATGGAGAACAGTGTGGAGATTCCTTAAAAAACTGGAAATAGAACTGCCATATGACCCAGCAATCCCACTCCTGGGCATACACACCAGAGGAAACCAGATCTGAAAGAGACATGTGCACCCCAATGTTCATCACAGCACTGTTTATAATAGCCAGGACATGGAAGCAACCCAGATGCCCATCAGCAGATGAATGGATGAGGAAGCTGTGGTACATATACACCATGGAATATTACCCAGCCATTAAAAAGAATTCATTTGAATCAGTTCTAATGAGATGGATGAAACTGGAACCCATTATACAGAGTAAAGTAAGCCAGAAAGATAAAGACCAATACAGTATACTAACACATATATATGGAATTTAGAAAGATGGTAACGATAACCCTATATGCAAAACAGAAAAAGAGACACAGATGTACAGAACAGAATTTTGGACTCTTGTGGGAGAAGCTGAGGGTGGGATGTTTCAAGAGAACAGCATCGAAACATGTTTTTATTTAGGGTGAAACAGATCACCAGCCCAGGCTGGATGCATGAGACAAGTGCTCGAGCCTGGTGCACTGGGAAGACCCAGAGGGACCGGGTGGAGAGAGAGATGGGAGGGGGGATCGGGATGGGGAATACATGTAACTCCATGGAAACCCACTACAATATTGTAAAGCAATTAGCCTCCAAATAATAAAAATAAATGAAAAAAAAAGAAAGAAACTAACATCGAGGAATCATTACAGACCCAGAGTGTCAATGAGTGTGGTGAACATACACTCAAGCATCATAATGAACTGGAAATCAGAGGGTCTGTGTCCAGTTATCAGCTCCACTAATTCCTATCTTACAGCATTAGTCTAGTTACTAACTAGAACATGTCTACTATGGAAGCAAAAGTGCCTTAATTTTTTATTAATAAATGTTGAAGTCACTTGAACATTTTGGGCCTCTGTTGCTCTATATTAAAAAATAAAGAGGTTTCTATGTTGGTAATAATGATACCTGTTATTTATTGATCAATTACTATGTTCTGGGTACTGTTGTGAATTAATTAAATCTAATTAATTAATCTAAGTAATTAATTAATTCAATAAGCTAATTAATTAAAAGACAAAGTTAAAATCTTTTTAACATACAAGGAAATAAAAATACAGAGAGGTTAAGTAACTGGCCCAAAATCATTCATGTGGTAAGAGACACAATCAACATTCAAAACTTCAAAGCCCATGTGTCTGCCCACTTTGCTTTTGTCAACTTCTAGCTTTATTATTATTAATATTATTCTCATTTTTGTTAATTGTTATCATCAATGTTTAATGTTTAATCTTTCTGTCAATTGTATGTACATTTCTTCTATTACTTCTCATAGATTGATCCTCCATGTATCCATCAACACTTGAGCCTCCAAATGTCACTGAAAAGTCTGTATTTATAATCCAATATGAGAAATCAGAAATTTTGTACCCACCTGTGGATACAGTATAAAGTGGAGAGGAACAGCAAGTATTTAGACAGAATCTCCAACCAAAACATGCTAACAGGCAATATAAAGGAGCAGACAGAATAGGATACAAGGACTGGGATTATACACAGCTGTGTACTTTCTGAAATGGAAAGACTTGATATGCAATTTCCCTAAGCAATGTTACAGGCCAAGAGCTGCAGTATGCAGAGGAACCCTAGTCATGGGGGAAGAAAAGTATAGGGCTTAGATTCTGAGCTAAACGGCTACACAACCCTGGGCAAGTCTGTTGACTTCACTGAACCTGCCTCCACTTCTGTACAATGGGGTTGTGTCAGGTACGTCACAGGCTTCTTATAAGGACTGAATGGGGTTACAAGGAAAATACTTGGCAAACTCTTAAGACTGGCTGTGTAATGTGGTGCCCACCACAGAGCAGCGGCTTCAGCATCACTTAGGAGTTTGTTCAAAAGACAAATCTCAGGCCCTATCCTAGACCTACTAAGTCAGAATCTGCATTTCAACAGGATGCCCAGATTAGTCATAAGCACATTAAATTTGAGAAGTTCGGCTGTAAGCCAACAAATAAATGCAGCCTGTTGCAATTTGGGGCTCCGTTTTCCTTGCATATACTGCCAGTGAAATATAACACGGCCACATTTCAAGGATTCGGCCTGCTCAAAGGTTTCCACATCCTCCCTCCCTGGGTCCTGATGAGTTGGCCTAGTACGCATGTGACCAAGCAGGTTATTCTTAGAGAGCAGTTCTGTTTGTTCAGGAAAGGACCACCCAAGAGAGGCATTGCCTTGTAAAACCCTTGGTCATTTGTGAGTTAGGAGAACCAATAAAATGCATACCCACGTGTTTAAAACTGTCTCAGCCCTGGGAAAGGTTGTTAAACATGAGACTGTGTGCTCAGTTATGTCCGACTCTTTGTGACCCCATAGCCTACCGGGCTCCTCTGTCCATGGGATTACCCAGGCAAGAATACTAGAGTGGGTTGCCATTTCCTCCTCCACGGGATCTTCCTGACCCAAGGATTGAACCCACATCTCCTGCATTGGCAGGCAGATTCTTTACCATCAAGTCACCTGGGAAGCCCAAGGTTGAAGGGGAGTAGGAGCCAAAGTGGAGGTGATGTGAATTTTAATCTTTCCTGTTCAGAGTCCCTGAGAGCAGCAGCTAAAGGAAGCCACTCAGCGTGGAGGGCTTTTGTCGTAAATGTGTCTTTTATTAGATCCCTGTTGTGTATGGAAGACATGGAGCAGATGCTTCACAACTGCCTGCTAACATGGGTGGAATTCAGCAGCTATCAGCTTCTTACCTGCTAATACAGTTGTGAACACATGCTATCCTAAAACATGCCACTTTGGATATTGAATATTTTAAACTGAAGGAGTTTGAGAAAACAGCCGAACAAGATCTCTCTTGTCTTTCTTCTCTGAAACATGGCACAAGACCCCCAGGTGAGACGCTACCCCTCTGAACTCTGAGGAAAGGAGCGTCCTTATCTCAAACACAAGGGACACTGCCAGAAGAATTCAAACAAACAGGTCTCACTGTTTTCCCCAGTTTACTACATTCACCTTATATTTTTTGACCTAAATTATTTCTACATGACCACCCGCTCATCATCAAACCCAGCATAAAAATAGTCAGGTTAACCATTTCTTCAGGTCTTCATTTTATTAAGACTCTCATATCACACAAAATGTATATTAAGTACACTTGTATGCTTGTCTTCTCTTATTTGTCTTTGTTGGTTGAATTTTCAGACCCAGCCAGGGACCCTAAAAGGAAAATGATTTTTCCTCCCTTTCACTGGATTAACTCCATTTTATGTGTATAGATGCACACTTACATCACCATTACTTCTTTTCACCACTGTGATCTTCTTTACCTTCCATTCTCCTGGTCAGAGATTAACCAAGTGAACACATAAATTTTAATAACCTGTCAAAATATCATAATAGAAGTGGAATGATTCCATTTGTAAATCAGTATTGACAAAAAATATTTCTCCATTTCAAAAGTGTTTTAAATAGATGTCCTAAATTTGGTTTAAGAAACAGTCTCTTCCAGAAAGTCTATGACTAAGATATGAATGATGAACTAAAGTGAATTAATGAAGCATTAGTGCTAAGACAAATCACTGTTCATTGCTCTAAAATGTCAAAGGTTGGAGTCCTTTGCTGTGCAGAAGTGGGGCAGGGGAGGGAAAAACCTCCCAAGTGGAGAAAGTCTCAACTGGAGAATGTCCCAGTTGAGCTTATGTGCTCCTCAGGACTAATGCAATTCCAAATAGCTTCTTTTAGCTCGCATGGAAGAGCATGACACCCTCTCCTTGAGCGGTGATTGTCTGGTGTGAGGCATGGAAGTTGCCTGGGAGGGCTTGACCATCAAGATCCTCCCAGGCCCTTATTATAGGAAAGCTGTGTGTGTCCTGGGACACATTTGCACTCCCCAAAGTTTCAGCATGAGTTGACTTTATCACAGTGATAGGATTATATAAAGCACTATTCGGTAACAATGGAAAGTCTGTCAGAAGGTGCCTATACATACGCAAGTATTCATTTACATTTTGTTCTAAAAGCTCCATTCACTTAAGATTCAAGCATCTCTGATTATGGGTGGGTCCTCAAGGTCTTTTAAAAGAGAGACAAAGGGGCTCATCCCAAGGGAAGCAAGTAGAGCCCCACAAGCTTGTTCTAGGACAAAAGCATCCTCCTAGGAAGTGTTTTTAATAAAATCCAACTTTCAGATCATCCCCTGATCTATCTTCAAATCATGGCTGACTTCTCAGAAGAGGAGGCTGAAAAAAAAAAAGCCGCCTCCGCACAGGTTCCATGGAAGACAAGTCCCTTGGTGGCAGCGGTGACAGGCAGAGGTCTCAGCACAGGCTTGGGAGGCTGTGAAGGCACAGACGCCGATAGCCAGAGTCAGCAGAACCTTCAGCGGCTATCTGGGGCATCAGTGGGTGAGCCACTGAGCTTGGCAGTGCTGATGACCACGATAGCAAACCAAGGAGCCACGAGAGAGAGAAGAATGGCAGCTGTCCCATCACAACTAAGGATGATGCTGTGCCGTGTCAAACCCTCAGGGCCTCTGAGAACCGTTTAAGTTGGGAGTGGCGGGCTTCCCTAGTAGCTCAGTTGACAAAGAATCCGCCTGCAGCGCAGGAGATCCTGGTTTGATTCCTGGATCAGGAAGATCCTCCGAAGAAGGTATAGGCTACCCACTCCAGTATTCTTGGGCTTCCCTTGTGGCTCAGCTGGTAAAGAATCCTCCTGCAGTGTGGGAGACCTGGGTTCGATCCCTGGGTTGGGAATATCCACTGGAGAAGGGAAAGGCTACCCACTCCAGTATTCTGGTCTGGAGAATTCCATGGACTGTATGTATAATCCGTAGGGTCCATACGGTCACAAAGAGTCAGACAGGATGGAGCCACTTTCACTTTCATTTGGGGCGGGGGGTTGGAGGTGAGGGGTGAGTCCTGCATAGCAGGTCACATCAGAGACAAAGAAATACAACAAACTTTTGCTTTCTTCTCCCCAGTTCAAGACTGGTGGGATATGGGAAACAAAGGGCAGAATAGAAAAGTCCAAGTTTAGGAAAGTGTGAGCTATAAATCTCAGATTCAGTCATCCGTGCTTACAGAAAGCCCAAATGGGGACATTTTTACCAACATACCACTATACAGTTGGCAACATTCACTACTCAAGCTTATAAATTATAAATTTTTTGTTAGACTCGATTTTATTCTTTTTCTTCTCCCCAGACTGAATGGCACTGCTATCTCCATAAATATTATATGCTAATTTGGTGCAATTAAAAATGATAGAATAATAAACTAGATAAAGTGGGTAGTATGAAAAGTTGTAGTACCATAGCACTATCATTTGAAGGAAAAAATTTGGATTTTCCGCCACCTCAGCTACTGCCAAAACCTCTGCAGCTGCAGATAAGCCCCACAGATGCCAAGAGCCCAGGGTCCACCAGTTTCTAACTGTGTTTCCTGTTGAACTTTTTCTGATAGAATTCTAACTCCTGCTCACATCTTCATTGACGGGTAGCAGTGCATTCTTCAAGACCCATAGTTAGGTTAAACGGGGAAAAGAATCAGTTCTATCTCTCAGAAATACAGGCATCAGATGAGACAAAGAGACTATACTGATGATATATGTAAGTTCCTTCCCTCCCACATTCCCTCCTTTCTCAAATATAATTTTATTTGTTTATTTATTTTTGGCTGTGCTGGGTCTCGGCTGCTGCGTGGACTTTCTCTAGTTGCTGTGATGGGGGCCAGTCTCTGGTTGTGGGGCATGGGCTTCTCATTGCAGTGGCTTCTCTTGTGTCACGTGGGCTCATGGGCTGGTGGGCTTCATTCGTCAGGGTGCGTGGGCTCATTAGTCACAGTTCCCAGGCTCTAGAGTACAGGCTCGGTAGTTGTGGCTCACAGGTTTAGTTGTTCGATGGCATGTGGGACCTTCCTGGACTAGGGATTGAGCCCGTGTCTCCTGCATTAGCAGGCAGATTTTTTACCGCTGAACCACTAGGGAAGCTCACATTCCCTGCTTTAGAGTATCTATTCACCACTACCCCCAGCTTAAAAGGAGGAGCCCTATTGGCCACATGACCCTCGTCCTTGGCCTTAGCTGATGAAATGCCAGATGGACAGCTGAGCCAGGCTGGACCAGCCAGATTCTCTTTCCCAGGAATTTGAGAGACTGAGTCACGTAGCCCTGGAGACCGAAGCTGGAAGTTGATGGAGACTTGGGGTCCAAGATTACACTTGGGAGTGGCCCTGATGGGCATAAACAAGTAAGTGGATGGAGAAGCCAGCCCACAGAAAGAAGAATGAAGTGGCCTTTCAGATAGAAACAGGCAAGACTGCATTCCCCCAAAGAGGAGAGATAGTGGGAGAAACTTGTAGTTTCTGAAACTGTCTAGTTCCCATACATCTCAGCTCAAATGTACTTCCTGTATTTGGTGTATAATCATTCTATGAGTGAGTGAAAGTCTCTTTGCGACCCTATGGACTGAGGCTGCCAGGCTCCTCTGTCCGTGGAATTCTCCAGGCAGGAATACTAGAGTGAGTAGCCATTCCCTTCTCCAGGGGAATCTTCCTGATCCAGGGATCAAACCCAGGTCTCCCTCATTGCAGGCAGATTCTTTACTGTCTGAGCTACCAGAGAAGCCCAAGAAAACTGGTGGGTCACCTATCCCTTCGGATCTTCCTGAATATTCTAATACAATAAACCTACTGTTCTTGTTTCAGTTTAGTTACTTTAAGTAAGTAAGTTTTTGTTGCCTGCAAAATAAATAAATAAATAAATAAATAAATAAATATATATATATATATATATGGAGAGATAATTGTAAGATCATAAAATGGAAAGCACCATGTAAGATTAATTTTGTCTTTGAGCGTCACCTAGGACATAGCAGCCACTAGGGAAAGGCAAGGGCCGTCCAAGTGCACCTTCCAGATTCAGAAAGCGACTGATACCCTCATAAATAAGGCATCAGGATCTGAAGACAGCCAGAGGAACACCCTGTGTAGAAAAACGTTCAGATTCTTGATAAGGGCTGGTATTCACCACAATTCTTGTTGGCTATGTGTCAGAATCCAAATGTAATCTACTAAAGCAAAAGGAACTGTATTAGACCACCAAATGCTAAGTCGATGGGAGGAGGCAAAGGGAAGGGGAGCCAAAATCAGGCTTGGAAATCTGTCCTATCTCAGCCCCACTTTCCTTTGTATCAGCTTCATTCTCAGATAAGCAACCTACCATGATGATAAGACAGCTGGCTCCCGGCAGCTCCAGGTTTAGTCCTACCAGCTTAGTAACTCCCACCAAGAATACCTCGTAGCTTATAGTTCCAGTCAGACTCCCAGGGATGGTTCTGATGGGCCTGATTTGGGTCCTATGCTTACCCTGAACCAATCGCAGTTGCCGAGGGACTGCAGTATTTTCTTTTCTTGGGCCTGGGGTGAGAGAGTGGTGCCAACCTCATCTTTTTCACACGGACTGAGAGCTGGGTCAGGTTGTTGCCAAAAGAAAATCAGTGGGTGGTGTACCCAAAAATAAAGAGGAAGTCATCCCAGGAGATACCCTGAGCTTGAGCTTCTGAGACTTAAAAATGAGAAGGGAGCTTCCTTTAGAAAGGAAAATCTCTTTATTTTAAAATGGGCAGAGGGACCGAAAGACAGGTGGGCATTGGTTACATACAGCTGGCCCTTACCCACTGCACAAATACTTATCAAACCCCTCCCACAGAGAGAGAAAAAGGTACCTGTGGATGAGTCAGTGACTGTCCTGAGGCTCAGCCTCCCCACCCAGTCTCATCGCCAGCTCCCTGACTCACCCCATGCCCCACCCAGGGAGTTTTGCCTTTCCCACAGTTTTCTTGAATCTCCTGGGACAGATGGCCAACTCTTGGCGCTGAAAAGGAAAAGGGGTGTCTTTCAGAAAGAGGAGTGCCTCTCCCATAAGCAAAGCTAGCAGAAGAGCTGGCTCAGATGGGCGGGGGTGGTGATCATTAACTTAGCAATTCCTGATGTATTTAAAATCAGATTTTCTCTCTTATAAGAGACTGATTCACAGGTAACTTCTGCCTTTTTCCATTTCTGGTTAAACACACACACACAGAACACTTCTCGTCCTTCTAGACCCATACAGCTCAGATAGCTCTTTCTGCTTGAAGCTTTCCTTTTCCTTCCTTCAGACCCTTTCTCATTTACCTGAGAGGCAGGATGTACCACCTCTTCCCTGCACCCTTACAGCATACTGCCAATGTCACAGTGACAGCGCTTTTCACGCTGTGTGATGGCTAGCCCACCAGACGGTGGATGCCTCCCAAATCTCAGGAAGGATGCCAGGCTTTTCTTGTGCCCCAGCGCTGTACTGAGAGTCTGGTACATCGATAGTCCCCCACAGATGTCAGTAAGTGAAAATGAACAAAGTGTTATAGAGCTCGGAGGTTGAACAGGTGGAAGAGCCTCTGTATTGGAGGGTTTTCTTAGCAGTAAATGGACCTCTGTGAAGTAACTAAGAAACTTTTTCTTCTTAACACAATCTTGAGTGGCTCTCTGTGTTAGATAATTCAGGGCCAAGAATATATGCACTGAAAAGAAGTGTTTCTCAGTAATTATATAGGATGTGAAGCCTGAGATCTTACAACTCACGTTAGGGGAAAACTACAGCAGCTTAATTACTGTTGTAATGCATTCAATGTTTGGATACAATATTACACACTTTATGATTAATCTGCAACTAATTTAGATATGCAGTTGTGCTACACAGAATAAAATGCAGAAGTATAAATATAAATGATGAATAATAAGTCATAATGGACTATGAGGATCTGGAATCCTCTAAAGGACAATAGGCCATTTGACTTTCTAGTTTCTACTGGAAGTCATTTGGGGGTGTTTGGAGCATTAAAAACACTCTATTATTTCTAATAATAGCAAGAAAAAAAATCACAGTTAAAAAGGGAGAGGAATTCCAACCTCTTTCAGCATGTCATCTTACCATGTCTCCCTAGTAAAGGAGAGGCAATGTTCCTGTTTACTCACTTTTCATTTAACAAGTGCTGATAGTGTATCTACTGTGTGCTGCATGTTTTCCAGGTGAAGAAGATGGTGGATGGAAATATAAGCAACTCACCCTAAGAGTAATGGACTGAAGCTCATTAAAGAAAGTGAGGATTTCCCTGGTGGTCTAAGGGGTAAGACTCCACACTCCCAAAGCAAGGGGCCCAGGTTTCATCCCTAGTCAGGAAACTAGATCCCACATGCTGCAATTAAGAGTTCACATGCTGTAACTAAAGATCCTGCATGCTGCAACTAAGACCCAGTGCAACCAAATAAACATATATATTTTTAAATGAGAATTTCTAACTTCTTACTTACTCATTCAAAATAACATCTTCCCAGGGACCATTGTTAAAGACTCTTGTCTTCGTACACTTTCCACTTTACAACAAGGTTTTCCATAAATACCTCAAGTAGTGTCCACAGTAACTCCTAGCGTAGGTAGGACTATCATAGATTCAGTGTTGCAACTGGGGAAGTGAAATAAACTATCCAAGATGACACCAATGGTCAGTTATTGAGCCAGGACCAGGACAAACGTTCCTGACTCTGAGTCTAGCTCTTTTCCCAGTTATTCTGTATTTAAACAGGAAGTCAGACTAGTGTAGCTAAAAATGGTTTTAGAATTCAACTCTGGCAAAGACATGCCATCAAGAGTCTTTCTCAAATGTGATCTCATCTATATTTGTATGGGGCCATGAAAAATTACCTGCCACCCAGTATCTATTTCTTAGGGCCTTCCCTGGTAACTCAGCTGGTAAAGAATCCACCTGCAATGCAGGAGACCACAGTTTGATTCCTGGAAGATCCCCTGGAGAAGGGATAGGCTACCCACTCCAGTATTCTTGGGCTTCCCTTGTGACTGAGACAGTAAAGAATTTGCCTGCAATGCAGGAGACCTGGGTTCGATCCCTTGGTTGGGAAGATCCCCTGGAGGAGGGCATGGCAACCCACTCCAGTGGGAGTGGAGAATCCCCATGGACAGAGGGACCTGGCAGGCTACAGTCCATGGGTTGCAAAGCATTGGACTTGACTGAGCAACTAAGAACAGCGCACGTGAAAAAATGGAAGGAGAGATTGTGGTCATTGGCATCCATCCCTTCCTCCAATAACATCTCTTAATAATTGTCAAAGACTTTCTCCATTCACAGAATCCAGCCATGAAAAGATGAAACCGTATATGGAACACTGTTGATAAACTGGAGGCCCCTGGAGTTGTGCTTCTGCAAGCTTTAAACAACCACATCAAAAATGCCCTAGAGTTTAAATCCTTGGATGCTTCTTAAGAGCTCAACCGGCTGCTTAGAATCAGACACAAAAATCAATGACATATGTCCTTGAAGAAATGAAAACCAAAACACTTTTAGCTTTGCCAAGTGAAGTTTTTCCTGAAGTGTTCCTTGGAGTGAGGTTGATATTTAGCATTCTCAAGTGAGCTGTTAAGCCCTGATGCAATATAAATAGATATAACTTAGTGGCTGGTGACAGGGGATTTTACTCACGTCTGTCCCTCTGCCCTCTGTCTAGTCTGTATTATGGCCAAACGGCCTGTAATAAATCCTATCAGCTCACAGGACCTGGTAAGTGTAAGTATCTCTTACCAGAGCCATTAATGTGCTAGTACCTTTGAGGTAGGTCATCATCTGTGTTGGTGGTCTTTTGCAAACTTTGAAGAGTTGTGAAGAAAGGAAAAAAATCTCCGAAGAGTAAGTGATGCAATTTTCTGAACTGAATTGTCTCACTGTTGAATTCATATTACTGAACCGAGCTGGGGTCCATTCACCTGACATAAGCAAATCCAAGCTGACACCAGCTGTGGTGAAAGAAAGTACATTTATTGCAAAACCAAGCAAGGAGAATGGATGGTTCATGCTCAGAGATCTAAGCTCAGCAGTGGCTTTTAGGGAAGTGTTTTAAAGACAGTGCGAGGGGTAGGGTTGCAGGTGCCTGATTATCTTGTGCACAGTTCTTTGGTTGGCTGATGATGAGGCAACAGAGCGATGTTTCAGGGATCTCATGTTTGATAATGAGGTAATAGGGTGATGTTTCAAGAATCTCAACCATCAAGCTTCTGGTTCCAACCAGTTTGGGGTCTACATGCTGATTGATGGTCAGCATGTCATTAACTTCTTCCATATGATAGGGATTTTATTATCTGCAAAACAGTTCAAGAATATGACTCAGGATATTAACAATAGCCCTTGAGGAGAAACTGAAGATCCTTGACTTGTTTTATGGTCAACTATTATTTTTGTCTCGCTTGCCAGTTTTCCTTTGTTTCTGCATTTTCTCAGTTCTCTAATTAAATTTGCTTTTTGGAACTCCGAGAAGGCCTAGGAGACTAAAACTCTTCTACAAACAAGAGGGACATGGGGAGTGGCCCTTCCCTTGAAAGTTTCCCTCAGGGTCCTGTTTTATGCTGAAGTCCAGTCCCTAATATGATGATGTTTGGAGATCTGATTTGGGGTGGTAGTTAGGTATAGACCAGTCATGAAGATACAGCCCCCATGATGGGATTAGCACCCTTATTTAAAAAAAGACACCAAAGAACTTGATTCCTCTCTCTCTCCCTCCCTCCACGTTCATGTACTAAGGAAAGAGCACGTGAGGACAGAGCAAGAAGGAGGCTGTCTCAGCTGAAGGATACAGCTCTGACCAGACACTGAGCCTGCTAATCTTAGACTACCCAGCCTCCAGCACTGAGAAATAAATTCCTGTTGTTTAAGCCACCCAGTTTTAAATTTTGTATGATAGCCCACGCTGAATAAGATATGTGTATAGTGGAAGTGGATTAAATTTAACACCAGAAAACCTGGCTCATCTCTTATCCTTACTTAACCTCTTTGTGCCTTAGTCTCCTTATCTGTAGAATGGGGAACTATGAATAACTCTCCTCACCCCCCACATCACAAAGTTCTTTTTTAAAACCTTTTTATTTTGTATTGGAGTTTAGCTGATTAACAATGTTGTGATCGTTTCAGGCGGACAGCCAAGGGACTCAGCCGTCCATGCACATGTATCCATTCTCCCCACCTCCCTGGGCTTCCCTGGTGGCTCAGTGGTAAAGAATCTGCCTGCAATGCAGGAGACCCAGGTTTGATCCCTGGGTGGGGAAGATTCCCTGGAGAAGGAAGTGGCACCCCACTCCAGTACTCTTGCCTGGAAAATCCCATGGACAGAGGAGACTGGTGGGCTATAGTCCATGGGGTCATAAGAGTAGGACATGACTTAGGGACTAAACCACCAAATTCCCCTCCCACCCAGGCTGCCACATAACAAAGAGCAGCTTTCCCTATGCTACACGGTAGTACCTTGTTGGTTATCTATTTTAAATATAGCAGTGTGCACAAGTCCATCCCAAACTCCCTAACTATCCCTTCCCCTCATCCTTCTCCCCTGGCAACTATAAGTTTGTTCTCTAAGTCTGCCAACATCAGAAGGTTCTTGTGAGAATCAAGTGAGGGAAGATTTGTAAACTGCCAACAGAATTGCTTTTTTGATCTTCTCTTGAGGATCTTTAGTTTCATGACTCAAATAATGTGTTGTTGAGAATCTGCCATTGAAGTTGAAATGGCAAAATTGTGTAGGAAAAATAAAAATGGAAAAAGAGGTTAAGAGCGCTACAAAATATTTTTATTTTTAAAATGCTGGAGGTCTGAACCCATGCGTGCTAATTGTTTTAAGTGAGTGAATTTTTATGGTTTGGTTGTTCAAAAAAAACATCTGAGCTAGTTTGAATTCCTGTATTAGAACACAAGAAAAATCACTGTAATTCTATTTGCTATGTTATGTGTTATTTTATATTTTATAATATTTATATTTTATAGTATTCGTTAAGGTCTTTGAAAGCTAACCCACCAAGCTGTTCTGTCCATGGAATTTTCCAGGCAAGAACACTGGATTGGGTAGCCATTCCCTTCTCCAGTGGATTTTCCTGATCCAGGGATCAAACCCAGGTCTCCCTCATGGCAAGCAGATTCTTTACCATCTAAGCCAACAGGGAAGCCCTCTGAACTGAACTCATGTGATCACAAATGGCACCTGTGGTACATGTGATACCTTAGCCTGCTGTTATGGACAGCATTTCTTACTTTTTTTAAATATTTTTTTTAATTTTAGAACAAATTCAGATTTATTAAAAAAAAATAATGAAGCTAGTACATAGAGTTCCAATAAACCCCACACCTAGTTTCCCCTATTATTAATATCTTAACATTAGTATGGTATATCTGTCACAGAAAATGGACCAGTATTGACACATTATTAATAACTAAGGCTATACTTTATTCAGATTTCCTTAGTTTGCATCTAATCTCCTTTTTCGGTTCCAGGGTCCCCTGTAGAATATCACATTACATTTAGTTACACCTTGTTTTATGTCTTGAGAATTCCTGGCAGTCCAGTGGTTAGTACTTGGCACTTTCACCACTACGGGCCCAGGTTCGATCTCTGGTTGGGGAACTAAGATCCTGTGGCACAGCCAAAGTTAAAAAAGAACAGTATTGGGTCAGGTATTTCATAGAATGTCCCTCAGATGGGATTTATCTGGTGTTCTGCTCATGAGTAGGGCTTCCCAGGTGATGCTAGTGGTAAAGAACCCACCTGCCAACGCAGGAGATGTGAGAGGCACGTGTTCAATCCCTGGGTGGGAAAGATCCCCTGGAAGAGGACATGGCAACCCACTCCAGTATTCTTGTCTGGAGACTCCCATGCACAGAGGAACCTGGCAGTCCCCAGGGTCGTAAAGAGTTGGACACGATTGGAGCAACTTAGCACGCACACACACACTGCTCATGATTAGCCTGGAGTTATAGGCTTTTGAGAGGAATACTCTTCTAGACATTCTAATCACATGAATTTGGGAATACTCTAGTAGAGAGTCAGATAACTCTCTGACATAAGGAAAAATCTTTTGTCCTGAAGCACCATGGTCTGTCATGGACTTCTAACACCTAGAGAAATAGGAAGTGTTATCCATACAAAAAGAAACTTACAGCAAGATCTGTTCTAGACCTAACTAATCCCAAGAAGCCATAGATTGCCACAGGTCTGTTCACTATCTTAAATCCTTTTGTTCTGAAGTCTTTCAACACATCTCCTGTAGTAAGTTTTCTGTGGGGAAAAGATTTTCAGTTTATTCTGGAATTTAATGGGAAAGAAGTATTCATTCATTTTAGAAGAATTGTTACTCAACTAGATATCTGAAACCTCTATAGTATCCTGAACATAAATGAGTGAATAAGAATATGGGAATTAGGTACTGAGAAGAACTCTTAAGTTTGCCACTGACAAGTATGTACCCGTGTTTGCTAAGTCACTTCAGTTGTGTCTGACTCTCTGTGACCCCATGGACTGTAACTGACCAGGCTCCTCTGTCTATGGGATTCTCCAGGCAAGAATAATGGAGTGGGCTGTCATGCCCTCCTCCAGGGGATCTTCCTGGCCCAGGGATCAAACCCATGGCTCCTGAGGCTCCAGAACTGCAGGCAGATTCTTTACCACTGAGCCACTAGGGAAGCCTCATGTACCAGCAGAAGAGTCAAATTAATGGTGTTTCTACCACACCAAGCACCTGGGACATTATTTTAAAACTTCAGTATCCGGACCAATGTCAGGCTGCGACAGTCTGATAGTACAATTCAGAGAAGCAAGTTTGAATTTGAATCTAAGAAAATGTAGGAATCCTGAACTCTCAAGACTTACCTATCTTATCTAATTTCCTGCAAAGGCTGTGCTGTTAGTAAAGGGGAAACAATTTTCCAAATATAGAAAAAAATATAAATGTTATATAGTACACATGCATGTGTTCTATCTGCAGTTTGATTTTTGGAGTTGACAGAATGTTTCCGTGTATATGAGTGTTCAGTTACCCAATCCCTTTATAATCCCACTGTGATCTTTATTTGGTTCTGTATAACAAAGCAGCTTGTATTTATTTAGATTCTATCTGTGCATTATTTTATCTCATTTAATCCTATCTGTTGCAGGTACTCACTGTCTTCTATAAAATGAGGAAATTGAGGCTTAAAGAAGTTAAGTAATTTGCTCAAGAGACACAAATAAAGTCAGGATTCAGGACCAAGGCAAGGACTATTTGACTCCAAAATCTCAACTCCTACAGGGTTAAACTACCTTTGTTTCCATAAGTTATTTCAAAATGCCTTCTGTGTAAGTAAGCCACATGTCTTTTCTTAGAAGCTCTTGTAATTCCCATCCACATAGCATGTGCTTAATCATACTTGAAAATAAGGAAAAAAGGGATTTATTATTCCTACTAATTACCACTGTCAAGGTAATAAAAAAAATCCAATTGTCTCATCATAATTTGACTCATAGGCTAAAAAGGATTCTGGGACCCAAGTCCACTCTAGGCAGGTGTCTTATCCCCACATCACCAAACAATTCTCAGACACCAGCTAGGTGTCCAACAACTCAACCCAATTCTGGTACCATCTGTCAGGAGACAGCTTCAGATTCTACAGGTTGAGGGCTGGGTCCCATAGGACTCTCCCCAAGCCCCAACTTCAGATGCCAGATGCAAACCCAGATTATCATGTGTGCTTCTGACCTACCAGCGGTAGATTAGTATTTCCCCCGTACCCCCTCTTTGGGTTTGGTTAATTTCCTAGAGTAGCTCACAAAACTCAGAGAAACATTTTACTTACTAGATTATGTGTTTATTATAAAAGAATGTAACTCAGGAGCAGCCACTTGGAAGAGACACCCAGGGTAAGGTGCAGGAAAAGGGTGCCTTCTTACCAAACCCCCCTGTGTTCACCTACTCATAAGCTCTCTGAACTCCATCCTTTTGGATTTTTATGGAGGATTCATTCCATAGGCATGACTAATTAAATTATGCCACTGGTGACTGAAATCAACCTCCAGCCCCTCATTCTTCCCCAGAGATCATGGCTGAGACTGGAAGTTCAAATCCTCTAATCACGTGATTGGTTGTCCTGGTAACCAGCCCTCATCCTTTGGTGCCATGTAAACGTCACCCCATTGACAAAACCAAAGATACTTTTATCTCTCTCAGCACTTAGGGAACTCCAAAGGTTTTAGGAGCTCTGTGCCAGGAACAAGAGATAAAAATCAAACATACATTTCTTATTATAAATTACAGTATCACAGATGCCAACAGTAAGATAAGGGAAGGCCAGTCATTCAACAGCCCTGTTACCTGAAGCTAGAGTGACTTGAACCTCCATACCCTAAAATACAGTGTATTAATGAAAAATCTGGGGTATATGTAGGTCAACAGACCAGAAGATGATCCCCATTGAAAGACAGTTTGTTACAATTCCAGGGGAAGGGATATGACACTAGGAAGCCCCAGGGTTAGTAAGGAAGAGGAAGGAGAGGGAGGAACTGTGTACAAAAGCCTTTATTGTCATTTCGATGGAAGGAACAGGTGAGGCAGGGGAAACAGGCTTAGAACTGGCTAGTTTGAGTAATTTCAGCAGGCCCCGGGCAAAAGAGGCTCTCCCTAGTTGTCTGGTACATGGCCCTGGAAATCAGGGCAGGGGGATAGTAGTTCCAAATATAAGAACTTGATAAAGGAGGTGGTTGGGGGTGGAGGCTCTGGGTTGGTTGGTTGGTATTTGAAAATCACTGGTGGGCAAGTTTACTCTCTCTAGGAATAGCCTAAACTCGGGACCTAGAGTCCCATGAGGGTCAGCAAGACCCCAAGATATCAAAACATCAGAAAACAGAAAATAAAAGATACAGTTAGTACACTCTAGCTAGAGGATTTCCAGCTCTTCTAAGTTGGGAAGGGCATTCAAATCTACCCATAAGCTAAGTAGAAATATCCAAAGCTAATTCAGCTGTAAACAATGGAGATGGGTCTTAATGCTCTGTAAGAGAACCTCTTGCATGTAGCGGAAGGACAACAAAAACAAGGCAATGTTTCTCTCTTCCTGCCCTGCACATAGGCTCATCTGTCCCATTTCTCTAGATTCCATATATATGTGGCAATATACAATATTTGTTTTTCTCTATCTGACTGACTTCACTCTGTATAACAGATTTTAGGTCCATCCTCATCACTATAAAGGACCCAGTTTTGTGCCTTTTTATGGCTGAGTTATATTCTATTGTATATATGTACCACATCTTCTTTATCCATTCATCTGTGATGACCTCAAGGGGTGGGATGGGAGGGTGGGGGGGGAGCTCAAGAGGAAGGAGATGTATGTATACATACAGCTGATTCACATTGCTGTACAGCAGAAATTAATACAACATTGTAAAGCAATTATACTCCAAAATATAAAAATAAAAGAGTTTTTAACATAAAAAAAACCTAAGATACTGGTAATGACAACTGAAAGATCGAATGGAACTATCCAAGCCTAGATAGTTAGTTTAATTTAATCTGGGTTAATTTAAAGGACTTGTCACAAGCTAGTGCTTCCCAAGAGGACGTAAAAGTTTAGCACCCATCAAACATTACAAAGTAACATTACAAAGATCTTATTTTTTTTAAATCCAGTTTATTAGCAAGTTACAGTCTCTACACTAGTATATGTAGTTCAAGTGCATGCACACACATATACACATAGTAATAGCTTGGCCTAAATGTGAGCTCAGCTTCAGATACCACCCACCCCTCCCCTGACACACACCAAATCACAGATTCTCAACAGTCTGTGTTTAGTGGGTCCAAGTTGACACGGCTAAAGTGGGTCTTTTTGTTTTCCTCAAAAGCGTGGAGATATACAAAGACAAAGTAAAGTCAAACTGGCCCATTTTGACCTCACAGCTTCCTTAGGAACAGAAGCAGTATTTTCAAATCCAACAGTGCTGTTTACTCCAGGAAATGTTTTCCTCATAGTCACGGCAAAATCAAACACCACAGTATCTCAAATTCCAGCAAACACTTTATTCTCCTCACTAATGTCTCAAAACCTTTGGAAGCCAAAGCCTGGAAAAAGCCCTTTGGCAATAAACATGAATGTTTTACAAAGGGTAAAGAGAAGTCGCAAGAGGATAAAAGTTTCTGTTAACTGTATTGAAGTATTTTTCTTTGGTAGAGTCCCCGAACAAACTTGAATAAATTATACACACTGTCGATAGAAGTAAAAGAAGTAGTCTGTAAAGAATTTCCCGGCAAAATAAGGGTCCGTTGAACAGTCAGCTAAATCCTGTCAGAAGGGGAGTGGGGGGAGAGAATGATTAATGTAAGAATTAGTTGTAATTAAAATTATAGGAGAAGGAAATGGCAACCCACTCTACTATTCTTGTCTGGGAAACCCCGTGGACAGAGGAGCCAGGTGGGCTACAGTCCATGGGGTCTCAAGAGTCGAACATGACTTAGTGGTTAAACCACCACCACCACCATTTACCTATCTATTTATTTAATGGTCCATTTCTTTCTCACTGAAAAGAAAAAAAAAAGAGAGCTTACCGGTGCAGCTACCCGGAAATGGTACCCACTGTCGAAGAGTGGTGCTACAGGGAGGCTCCAAATGTGCTGATATCCCTAAATAATAAATGAAAGAGAGATCCATCACATAACTACATTTTACTCTTCGCTGGGAAAAGCCCAGGTGGAAAAGCATTCCCTTGACTGCAGTAGGAGAGCTGTTTGTGGCCATAGTTTCTGATGGTGTTGCTGGAGAAGTCTGCAGCTTCCAAAGGATGCTGAACCAAATGCTGTGACCAGGGTCAGCAAAGGGTGACCAGGGTCAGCAAAGGGGAACAACGGCATGTGACTCATGGCATCTCTGTCATGGTGAGGATCAGAGGCTGCGTCACCACTACAGATGCACTTCTGGAAGGCAGAATGCTGAGGAGCTGGAAAATGTTACCTGTGTCATCTCCTGGGAGACTTCCTGTTGACTTTGCATCCCTTTGGCCTCAATTTTACTGCGGAAACACACATTTCCAAGGGTGAACTTGCACTGGAAGACTATCAGTGGCTCTGTTGTGCTTCAAGAGACAAAGGAAAGAAACAGCGAATGGAAAAGCACTTATCAGCTCTCACAGGCTACAGCTTCAGAAGAGGAGCTTATGGGAACATAACCTGGAAATCCATTCAAAGTTCCAAATAGGCCTGTTATTACACAAAACTCACGAATGCCAGTATACTAGTTCACCTCTCATCATAACAGAAAGAAACTCAATCTCAGAAGACTACTGTTGTCGACTGAATGCTTGTGTCCCCCACCCCCCAAATTCATATGTTTAAATCCTAACCTCCAATATGATGGTGTTAGGAGGTAGAGCCTTAAGGAAGTGACAGATCTTGATGATGAAGCCCTGATGAGTGGGGTTAGTGCCCTCATGAAAAGGACCACAGAGAGCCCTCTCACCCCTTCTGCCATGTGAGGATATAGAGAGAAGATGGCTATGTGTCAACCAGGAGGTGGGCTCTCATCCTACATCAAACCTGCCAGTGCCTTGATCTTGGACTTCCCAGGCTCCAGAACTGCGAGACATGAATGTCCATGGTTTAAGCCACCCAGTCTACGGGGATCTTATTGTATAGTAGACTGGAACTGACTGAAACTAAAACTGAGATAACATAACGACAGCCTTGAAAACCTAGTCTCATGACTTCAGTCATTTCAACATTAGAGCTTCTTATCTCCATAAACTTTAAAAACAGTTTAGTCCAGGTTGGATGCATGAGACAAGTGCTCGGGGCTGGTGCACTGGGATGACCCAGGGGGATGGGATGGGGAGGGAGGTGGAGGGGTTTCAGAATGGGGAACACATGTAAATCCATGGCTGATTCATGTCAATGTATGGCAAAAACCACTACAATATTGCAAAGTAATTAGCCTCCAACTAATAAAAATAATTGGGAAAAAATAAAAAAATAAAAACAGTTTGGGGGTATATCCCTTCTCTTTTCACCGGCAGCTGAATTTACTTTCATCTGACATTTCCAGGATCTGAAATTCTGCCAGCTTCTGGTATGGATAGGTCTCGTTTGAAACAGAGACAAACAACACAGGTATGGGTGTGGGGGTGCGCCCCATTAGGAATTATCAGTCCTTAAAGTTATCAGAGTAGATCTGTCAGAAAGAATGGTTCTTCTCTAGAGGCTGGCCCAGGAATCATCATCAGGAGGAGGAGGTCCACCTATCTCTGGGAAAACCTACAATCTTGGTTGAGTATATGTGTTACTTTAAGATCACTGCTGTTAGAAAAAAAATGATTCTTAAACTAAAAAGCCTGATTTATTGTGGGAGACCCAGTTTCAATCTCTGGGTCGAGAAGATCCCCTGGAGAAGGGAATGGCTACCCACTCCAGTATTCTTTCCTGGAGAATTCCACGGACGGAAGCTACAGTACATAAGGTTGCAAAGAGTTGATCATGACTGAGTGACTAACACCCACTTTTCAGTGGTTCAAGATGACCTTCTGCCATTTCAAGGGATATACCACTTCAGCTTACTTCCTTCCATCGAAGCCAGGGACAAATGAGGAAACACTGTCCCAGGCAGCCTAGAGAGTGCTAGAGAATAGTACACTTAGTTTTTGCTCTGCCTTGTAATGTGGTGGATAGTGAGTCATGAAATTTTAGCTGCTTGAAAAAGACCATTCCAAGGCAAGCAGTTGGCTTGTGTTAATATCTCATTGTAGAAGCAAGGTTGATGAAAGAAGGAGTATGAAGTCTGAGGGAAACAGAGGAAGAGACCAGAGTGGAGTGGGAGGAAATGATGGAGGAAGAATAACAGAGCTGGGGAAGCAGAGGGGGAGAGGGGAGGGCAGAGGAAAGGGAAAGAAAGGAAGAAAGGAAAGAGGGAGAGAGGAAATGTGGAGGGGACAAAGGAGAAACTGACATCAAGAGACACAAACACCATCTTCAGGGTGAGTACCTCGCTTCATAATTTCTGTGAAAGTCTTCTGAAGTACCATGATTATGCAAAATAGCCGATAAAATAGATTCGAGTTTTGTGATTTGGAAGAAAAGGTAGTCATAATGTGAAGTGCCTGCTCTGTGCCAGGACGGAGCAATGTTATGGGTCTCACCTCACTGGGGAGGCAGGAAAGTGATGGTTGAATGGAAGGGCTGATTGGAAGCCCATCTTCACCACTTAATTACCCTGACTTTCAGGACAAACTTTTTGACCTCTCTAAACTAAGTGCTCCCATCTGAAAAATATAAACTAGAGAAAAACACCAACCACAGAGGGTTGTTGTGAGGAGTCTGTGACCCAGTAGTAAAGTGTAGAGTGTCTGGCATATAGTCTGTGCTCAGCAAATGGGAATAATTCATTTTGCTATTATTATCACTGATTCTCACAGAGGCTCTCCATGTTATGATACAATGTCAAATTCATCTTATAGATGAACAAACAGTAGTTCAGTGAGGATAAGTGGTTTTTCCAAGATTACAGAATTCATAAGTGATGGAGACAAAATCTGAACCCCAGTCTGCCCAGCTCCAAACTCTGACTCCGTTTTTTAACTCCCATGGGGGAAGTAGATGGTGTCTGCATTAGCACTGCTCCCAGGAGCTCACAGAAATGTGCAAACCCCCCCCCCCCCCCCCAATCAAGGAAACATGCTATTATTCTAGCTCCCACCCCAATTCAAAGGGACACAGCCAAGGGCAGCTAGCAGCCTGAGAACATCAAATCCAAGGTCAGGCTCACTTTGCAGTTATGAGCATACAGCCTAGAGCCTTTATATCCCTTGGAAGAAGCTTGGAAGGTCCCAGGCTTAATTTTGAAAATCCCTCCCTAAAACTGGCCCACCTCTCAACCCAACCGTCGTTCTTTAACTGAAAACTTTCCACCTCCTAAATTATTAATCGAATTGTGAGGGAAACTCAGGCTTGGTATTCAGATAATAAAAACAGAATTATAATAAAAACAGAATTATCTGTTACAGCTATGAACTTACTTGATTTCCAGAGAGAATTTGACATTGGTGGGTGTGTACTTATTAACAGGAATATGGTAATTGTAATTTCCAGACCTAATTAAGGGAAAAAATAAAATCACAAATCAAAATATGCAGGGAAGGGTTCAGTCTTTTTTCTAATTTTGTATACTACATAAACTGTGAAATAGTCTATAATATGTGATAGATACAGAAAATCAAGTTTAACATGGCACAGTTTCATATTTTTCAGAGACATACCTGTCAAATTTCAAAGTGATCTCTTTCAGATCAAACTCTATAAAATATATCACAAACAGATTCATGGTTTCTTAGAATATACAGAAGAAATGATAGTCAAATCCTCGACCAAATGCACAAAACTAAACCAATAGGAAATGACTTCAACGTCGCTTAAGGAGACAGAGATTTCAGAAAACAAATGAGGCAAAGGCCTCAAACTTAACAGTACCTCTGGAAAGAACTGGAAAAAATAACTACCAGCTTTGATACAGTAAATCACTCCCTTTTAGGCAACATCAGCAGGAAATACCAGGTACTTTCAAAAATGAAATCAAGTAAAATTATTACAGTCCTAATTATTATTGAGTAATGGAGAAAACCACAGGATAGAAATGCTTATACAGGGATTCCTCCCACCCTTGGGGAGGGATGGTTGGGAAAAAGGGGGAGCTTCTTTGATTCATATTGTAATGAAAACTCAAGCAAAATGGCACATTGTATCTAATACAAGTTCTTATGACCTTCCCATCCCTTGAATTATATACAGAAATAAAGCCAGATAAATGGGGGAAAGGGCCAGTCATTTTAAATTCTCTTTAATGAATACTAAACTGAGTTGTTAAAAATGAGAAAGCAAAAATAAAAGCAATAGATGTGAATTGGGATCAGGAGGACTTTGTCCTACCAGAGGAAACTTAAATATAAGTCGTTTCCTACTATGTTCCTCCCAATATCTATGTGCTTCTCTGAAACCCAACTACTTAGGTAGTAAGTATCCTCATCTTACAGATGGAAAACAGGTACACAAGGAGAATGAACTTCTTGTCAATTGGAATTTGAACCCAAACCATCTTACTCTTCACCATCACATCGTTCTATCAAACCAGCTAAGGTCCGTCTCTGACTTTTTCAAGCTCACTGGGCCTCAAGTTCTGTAACTTCCAAATGGGGATAAATAACACCAACCTTGTGTGATTTTGTGAGAATTCAATGAGATAATGAATGTAAAGGTCATACACAAATAACAAAGTGCCATTCAGGTTATTTTCAAAAATCAGGTCCAGGAAATACCCCAGTGGTCCAGTGGTTAGGATGCCCGACCTCTTACTACCTGGGTTCAATCCCTGGTCAGGGAACTAAGATCCTACAAGCTGTGTGGCAGAGCCAAAAATGAAAAAAATAGATTAAAAGAACTTTTTATAAAAGTCAGGACCATCAGCCTGAAGCCTAAGCTATATCAAGCTTAAAAAGAAATAAGGCTGAGAGGACTTTCCTGGTGGTCCAGTGGATAGGATCCACCTGCCAGGGCAGGGGACATGCGTTCAACTACTGGTCCGTGAAGATTCCACGTGTGATGGAGCAACTGAGCCTGTGAGCCGCAACTACTGAGCCGACATGCTGTAACTACTGAAGACTGAGCGCCTGGAGCCTGAGGTTTGGAAAATACGCAGCCTTGCCTTCAACCTAGCAGGCTGAAATAGGAGCGGGCTTAACTACACCAGTAAATACTTACCAAATAAAGAAAAATACCTCCCCATTCTTAATACCTTCAACTTGCATAGTGTGTTTGCTGAAGCTTCTGTGCTTGCCCTCTATGCTTCTAGATGCATTGTTACCTTGATGCATGTGATACACTAGAGATGAACGTTGCTGTAAACTTTTGCAATGCCTAGATTTTTTTCCTCTTAACTGAAAAGGTTAAGATATGCTCTATTTTTTCAACAATTAAAATAATGATATCCCTTGTTATTAAAATATATAAATGTCAGCTCACTCATAACTCAGAGCCATCAGTAATAATGTCTTCCTTTTCTATAAAATTAACTAACAGCTCTGTGCCTATGGTATGTGGCCTCTGAGAGCTGACCCCTAAGCTTTCTGCTCTGGACTTACCCATTAAACCAGGAGACTGTAATCTTTGGAGCCATGGCTTATTGACATTTGCTAATACTAACCATTTTACGATTCCCTCGTCCACCATGTAACAAATGTGTTTTCCACTTGAGGAGCCATGTAAGCACACATCGATTTTGCCATGTAACTAACGTTAGCTTTCATTCCAGTCTCCAAAGCCCTGAGCCCTGAGTAAATTCCAGAAACAATGAGAGATAGTGGGGAGGCTTACATACCCGCACTGGAGGCTTCTACTGCAATACCGCCGATCTATTATTTGCTGGATTTCCATAATCTGAATAGAACTGATGGTTGTATCAATCCCTGAATTGAGAAGAAATAAAGAAAGTAAACTCTTCTGCAGAGGAAAAGAGCATTGTGCTCCAGTGCAGACTCCAAATTACAGAATGTGAAATAAGAGTTTTCTAGATAAATGGATTCCATTTGCATTCAAATGAGATAAAAAGAAGGGGAGAAGGCTTTTGTTGCTGTTATGGTAAATTTTAAGGAAACTAAAAAAATAAAATAAAACCCAAGCTCCAATAGATAGCCCCATAACATCCAAAAGAAAACCTGGATCACTGAAGTCCTACTAAGTTGAAAGTTATTGAAAATGGACAGTGCAATGGGATATGCAATCTGGCCAATAAAGATTTTTTTTTTAGAAAACAGAAAACCAACTAAAAACTTAGCAGTAAAATAGAAGAAGAGAGCAGGAAGTTCAAATAAATTCTTAAAATCCATGAAGATCAACCACAAATGCCTAGCAGTATGCAACAATTTCCAATGCTTCCTTAATAGTTAGGTTGGCATTGATTGCAAAAAAATGTAATCCCCACAGGTGTTTGGGGCAGAGTGCAGCCTCCGTCCCTCTGCCTCTTTCCAGGACCGCTTTCATAGCTTGTTGTCCCTCTGCCTGGCTCCACAAAGCCAGAGAAGAGTCACTTCAGTGCAAACTTACAGTCACTCCTCCAGTCAACGCTGGTTTGTGCCTCTGCTGCCAAGAATGATGTGCGCCTGCCTGTTGAAGAGGAAAAAGTCTTAAAGCTTGTTCAGGATGAGAAGAAACCCAGTGTGTGCCCTAGCTTGTCAACCAGTTGAATGTTTCCCCACTCTTTCTCTCTCTCACTTTTCAACCCACCATATCCCTATGCCACTGTTTGTTGGTTGGTTTTAATCGATTTGACTCTGCCAAGTCCTAATTGTGGCATGTGGGATCTAGTTCCCTGACCAGGGATCGAACCCAGGCCCCGTGCATTGGGAGCATGGAACCTTAACCACTGGACCACCAGGGAAATCCTCCCTATGCTCGTTCTTACAGATCTAGTTTAGTGCCGCCCTTCTCCAAAAAGCCACCTGTTTGGGAATGAATTAAAGTCCTCCAAATTTTCACACATGTAGCCCTAATTCCTGGTACCTCAGAACATGACTGTGTTTGGAGATGGGCCTTTAAAGTAATATTACATTAAAGTGAAGCTGTTATGATGGGCCCTCATTCAGTTTGAGTGGCATTCTCATAACAAGAGGAGATGAGGACATGAAAAGCCTTGTGTGCGTGGAGGAGAGAATTTGCAAGGATGCAGTGAGAAGGCATCTCTCTACCCCAACTGTGAGCTTCTGGGTCACTACCTCTTGTTCACTGTTGTATTCCCACATTCGACAAGGCCACACTCAGCTATGATGCTCAATACATATTTGTGGAAGGATAGAAGGGGGACGTCAAGAAAGAGGGAGGAAGAGAGAAGAGAAAGCCAACCGTATTTCTTCTTTGAGCCCAGGAGTGGGACTTCAAGGAATCAGACCTCGTAACCCCTGAATCTTGGACTTCTAGACTCCAGAACTGTGAGAAAATGAATTTCTGTTGTTTAAGCCACCTAGTCTGTGGCGTTTTATTTTGGCAGCTCCAGCCAACTAAGACACCATCCCGAATCAGATCACCATAGCTCAGAGCTCCAGCCTTTCCAATGGAGGGCGTATTACTATTATGCTGTAGTATGTATTATTACTGAATCCTCAAAGTGGTGACCAGTTAGTGATATCTTCTCTATCACTGTACCAATGGGCTATTATCACTGTTTTGTTACTTAACTTTTCATGTATTTTTGCCCTTTCTCAACACCTCCAGGACTTCCCTGGCGGTCCAGCGGTTAAGGTTCTCACTTCCACTGCAGTGGGTATGGGTTTGATTCCTGGTCAGGGGAACAACTAAGATTCCATGTAATGAGCGGGACAGTCAAAAGAAAAGAAAAGAAAAGAAAAACTCCAGAATAGGTAACCTCTTTTAACACTCTTTGAATTATGTATAACTCCAAGAATAATGTGATCCACACAGAAAAAAAAAAGCGAGCTTAAGCTTCCCAGGTGGTGCCTGCCTGTCGATGCTGGAGACATAAGAGACATGGGTTTGATCTCTGGTTTGGGAAGATACCCTGAAGAGGGGCATGGCAACTCACTCCAGTATCTTTGCCTGGAGAATCCCACAGACAGAGGAGCCTGTTGGGCTGCATTCCATAGCGTCTCACAGAGTCAGACATGACTGAAAGGATTCAGCACACACGCAAAGCAAAAACTGAGCTGAAGTCATCTGAGAAGAAGAATCAAGTCACTGGTGTGGGGCCAGAGTTTACTGATGGGGAAGGAAGCCAGGGGAGTGGTTATGATCTGTCAGTGCCAAAAAGGCATTTTAAAAGCAATTTTGAAAAGGTAACCACTCAGATAATGGTTGTTAAGCCTGCGGAAAAAAAAAAAAGTGTATCTTTTTAAAGTGGATGTGAAAGCCATCATTTAGTGAGTTGCTAAGCTAACCTCACAAAAGAATTTTGAAGTGTTTTCAGTAATTTCTTTAAATTTGCAGATTTTTTCAAGTAAATGTCCTCTTTATTGCAGTCCTTCATCTGCATTAAACAATATCTATGTTTTTCAGTATAATTTTGGGCAAAGACATTAACCTTATTTAACAAGAGATATAAGTTAATACAATATGTTCTGCTTTCATGGGAATGAAAAAGAAATAAGATGTGAAACTAGTCTCTGTATGGAATTTCAGGAGAGAAAGCAAAGCTAGCGTGTATTCCTGAGTGTCTCTGTCTGTCCTGGTTAGTACTTCTTACATGAAGTGGAAGGGCTGGTTTACTTATCCTGTTACCCAACTGTGAGCTTCTGGAACACTGCCTCTCATTCACTATTGTGTTCCCACATTCGACAATGCCAGTCTCATCTGTGGTGCTGAATACATATTTGTGGAAGGATAGAAGGAGGGACGTCAAGAAAAAGGGAGGAAGAGAGAAGAGAAAGCCAACCATGTATCTTCTAGAGAAACGTTTTCTCTCCCACACTCAAACGAGAAACCCCTAGGGGCTGGGTGGGGAGGGATGCTGGGGTAGATGAGGAAGCTGGGCTTTTTCATCTCATTAGCAAGTGGAGAGAGACAACTGGAAGGCAAGACCAGTTTGCTGAGAATCTTCCCCAGTGTGATGCTTCTCTTTAAGAAGAAATGGACCTTAATATATACTGATTTTCTAGAAAATTGAATATTTATTTCCCTTTACATATAAATATATGTGCTGTCTAAAAAGCCTCAAGATTACTTTGATTCCAGCTCTTCAAACAATAATTTTCAAGCACATGTCTCCTGCTATGAGTTTTGTTTACTACTACTTCCATAGAAGGCTAATTTACAAGGCAAATGAGGCATAAAGAGGAGAAACCAGACTTATCTATCCTGTTGTTTTTTTTTTTTCCCCTTACCTTTTGTTCTATTTTCCTGCTGAATTTGCAGGAAAACAGCTCATTTATAAAGTCTGGCAGCAGAACTACAGAGCTGCCTTAGTTTCACAGAAGCATGTTTCCACATTCCTGGAGACATAGAACCCTAGGATAGGATTTAGCTTCTGACGGGATAAGGTATTTTTGTAATGGTAATAAAAAGGTGAAGTTGAGCTTGCAGCTTAGAATTATGAAAATGGCTTTTCAAAAGCTGGATTGGAAATAACAAATTTTAAGTCTCCTATAAAACACTTTTACTTTGTCACTTTTCTGAGGCAAGACTTTTCCATTCTGAAAGGCTGGCTATTGGAAAACCATAAATTCTCCTGTAGTTATACAGGAGTAGCTCTCATTTTACAAGAGCTTTCCAGCAACATTCCCTATAAACTTAATATACATTCCCAATGGTTTTCATCGTAAAGTTGGGAAATATATTTCACAATCAGCAAATGAGATCTCCTCATAAGCTAAATTAGAAACTTCTGGAGAAGAGAGATTTAAGATGGTGTCCAACCAAAGCATATCCTGTCATGGTAGAATGTGTATATTGCATTACTTGTAAAACTGTACTGATGGCTGAGTCCCAGTACAGCATCTTGGATTCCTTTCTCTTTCCTGATTGAAATTGACTCAGGCCAAGAAAAAGTCAATAAGCCCAACCAATCCATGGCTGAGTC
Source organism: Odocoileus virginianus (assembly GCF_023699985.2). NCBI lineage: Eukaryota > Metazoa > Chordata > Mammalia > Artiodactyla > Cervidae > Odocoileus > Odocoileus virginianus. Next base: position 40,016,785 of record NC_069697.1, read on the forward strand.
CTTTAACACAGGGAAACATTTTCTTTCAACGACTGGCTCTTCTCAGAGATCTGGTCTCCAGATCAAAGTAAGCATGAATTACAGATGTTTCTTGCTTTGTGAGATTTTAAAAAACTTTACCAAATCTCCTAAAATCTTTAGAATTCTTTTGGTGCTTTTTCTCATAGGCGCTTAACTTTTCGATATCTAATTCTGTTGCCTATTTAAATCTTTATTAGTTCCATAGATTAAAATCTACTCCATTATACTCAGTTCCTCAGAATATAAGTTGAATATTTTGAAGTACCTGCTTTCCACTTGTTAGCTTTACTCAAACCTTTTATTAAGTATGGGAAGAGGGGATATAACCTTTCTGAAAGACACTTTGGCAATCAACTTAGGCCCAAAGGGAAAAAAAATGGCTTGAGCTCAACATGTCATAAAAATGCCAATTTCCCTTTGTTTATTTTACTAGTATTCTTACTCTTCAGAAAGGAGGCTCATAAGTGTGTTATGGGGCTTTGTAAACTATGAGATATTACTCCACATCCTACTGAGGGTTATTCTACATCCCCCCCCCCCCCCCCTTAAATAGCTGTTTATTGGCAGTAGGCTGGAAACGGTGGAGTTAGCTACAGAGACAACACCAGGCACCAATGTCACAAGGAGGCAAGAGTGACGGGAAAGAGCAGCCTGGAGCCTCAGATGAAGCCCCCTCTCTTCAAGAGTGAGCGTGGGAGGGGACGGGGCCTGGAGTGTTGAGGGGGCAGCCTTAGAACACATCGGCTTAGTAGGCGTGGTTAGAGATGAAGAGGGACTCGCTGGCTGCAGCCCTGCCTTACCACTTGGGGTGTACTTTCCTTGGCAGGCAAGGCTGTTGGCCAGGGCTCGCTTGACATATTCTTCCTGGGCAGCCTTCAGGTTCTCCTTCTTTCCACCCCAGGCCTTCAGGGCAGAGGCCTGCAGGGCTCGGCCATAAGAGAAGGTCAGGGCCCACGGCTTCAGCAGGGGGCACTTGTTGATGGCATTGAGGTTGATGGACGCCTCCGGATAGGAAGGTGATCCCAGGGACAGCAGGAGGCACTGTGCGGCGCAGCGCCGTGACAGTTGCCATGGCAATCTCCTCGTGAGAATATTTCTGGGTGCAGGCGTGGCCTGGGGTTACCATATTGGGCTTCAGCAAGGTGCCTTCCAGGTAGATGTGATGGTCACTCAGAGCCTTGTAGACAGCAGCCAGCACCTTCTCGGTTACATACTGACAGCGTTTCAAGTCATGGTCCCCATCAGGAAGGATCTCGGGCTCCACGATGGGCACAATGCCATTCTGCTGGCAGATGCTGGCATAACGGGCCAGGACGTTGGCGTTTTCCATGATGGCGAGGGAAGAAGGGGTGTGTTCCCCGATCTTCAGCACACAACGCCACTTGGCAAAGTCAGCTCCGTCCTTCTTATACTGGGCACAGCGCTCCGACAGCCCATCCAGCCCTTGGGTGGTTGTCTCGCCATTTGTTCCTGCCAGGGGTACCACACCTTTGTCTACCTTGATGCCCACGACGCCGCCCTTGGCTTTGATAACTTGGGGGAAGGGACGCCCATCATCGGCCTTCTGGTAGAGCGTCTCGTGGAAGAGGATGACGCCCCCGATGCAGGGATTCACGCGGTCGTCGGCGGTGAGCTGCAGTTGGCGGTAGAAGCGCCGGTTCTCCTCCGTGTTCTCGGTACCAATGGACTGCAGTCGCTTGGCGATGCTCCCGGTGGACTCATCTGCAGCCAGGATGCCCTTGCCCGGAGCCACAATCCGGTTCTTCTGCTCCGGGGTGAGTGCTGGGTATTGGTGGGGCATGGTGCCTGTCAGTTCCTGGCACAGGAGAGGGGCGGGCTGGCGGGGCGCCGCGGTGGAGGGCTGGCGGAGTGGACTGAGGGAGCGAACGCGGCACTCGTCACCAGGACTCTGGTTCCAAGAGGAACGCAGCCTATTCTACTGCTGAGGTGGGGCGCGGAGGCGGGGCTACATTTTTTAATTGAAAAATGTATTTGTCAATTTGTAGTTGGTCTTAAATGCCCTAGAAACACCTGGTTGAAACGAATATTTGCCTGACGTTCTCCTCTGTTGGATTTAGAATTCTGGTGTTACATGGTGCCCTGGACAGAGTGGGGAGAAGGAACTTCAGCGGGGGAAAATGCCTTTCTTCAGACCGCCAGAAATATCCTGAAGTGGGAACGCCATCTCAGTGGCTATGGGCACACAATGGAACACTACTCAGCCATAAGAAGAATAAAATAATGACATTTGCCCCAACATCGATGGACCTAGAGAGGATCATACTAAGTGAAGTAAGCCAGAAAGAGAAAGACAAATACCATATGCTGCCACTTACCTGGGGAATCTAAAAAGATGACACAAATGAACTTACTTATGAAAGAGACTCACAGACATGGAAAACAAACTTATAGTTACCAAAGCGGACAAGGGTGGAAACGGGAGAAGAGATAAATCAGGAGATTGGGATTAAAACACACACATTACTATATATAAAACAGATAACCAACAAGGACCTACTATACAGCACAGAAAGCTATACTCAATATCTTATAGCAACATATAATGGAAAAGAATCTGGAAATTACATATATATATATATATATATATATATATATATATATATATATACATATGTAACTAAATCATTTTGCTGTAACCTGAAGCTAACACAATCTTGTAAATCAACTGCAGTAGTAGTAGTGTTAGTCGCTCAGTCGTGTCCAACTCCTTGTGACCCCATGGACTGTAACCCACCATATTTCTCTGTCCAGGGGATTCTCCAGGCAAGAATACTGAAGTGGGTTGCCATCCCTTCTCCGGGGGTATTCCCGACTCAGGGATCGAACCCATGTCTCTTTTGTCTCTGGCATTGCAGGTAGATTCTTTACCATCTGAGCCACTAGGGAAGCCCTAATTAGCTGTATTTCCCTAATTTTTTAAAAAATTTATTCTTTTTTTAATTTGAATTTTTAATGGCTATAGGCAAAGGGGAGGAGGCATAGGGCGCTGAAATTGCTTTCTAGAACAACAGAATAGACACTTTCTGCATCTTCTGGAGTTGATCTCAGGAAGATGCACACACAAGCCCAAATAAATAAAGGTTGAATGGTGGGGATGGGCACCTAGATTTCGATTTCGACTTTACTCATAATTCACTGCAGAATCTTAAGCAAAGTGCCAAGCTTCTGTTCCATCAACAGTAAAATGGATAAGCTGGTACAAATCCAAGATCCTCTTGACCTGGGGACTGTGGAACCCCAGATGACTGCATAAAGGGGTTTGTGGTGTTGGTTGTGAACCTAAAAAGTAACATCTCTCCCATAGATACATACAATTTTTCAAATGTTGCTGTTAGATTAACAAAAACAATTCATTTAAAAGCTTAACTGAACTTATAGTTACATTCTCCCTCTATATATTGATACTTTTTTGGTCAAATAATTTCAAAAGCATAATGGATTCATAATCTCAGGGTCAAAAAATCAGGGCACCACTCGAAGCTGCTCTGTGACCCTCTATAACCCTAAATCCCCCAGAGTTTTCAAGTTTCCTGAAGGTGATAGTAAACAGAACATTTCAATCCTTTCCATTTTTTTTCTCAAGTGGAAAGAGAGAAGAGGAAACAATTGCCCAGTGTGTAAGAGAGCCTGATAAAGCAGAACTTCAACTCCATTCTTAGCCAGAGAAGTTGACTGCTGCATCTAGGAGGACACAGCCAGATGCTTGGGGCAGATCTCTCTCCAGGAGTCTCTCCAGTGTCTCTTGTCATTATGGAAACGTAAGGTGAGCAGACATTCATTGTCCCAGAGCAGAGAGCAGCAAACCTTCATCTGGTTTGATATGGTCTGCTCTTCCCAATCTCCCCTTGATGGGAAGAGATGGTGGCTATAGGTGTGAATTTGCACAAAAGTCAAAAAACTTTTTGGAAGTGAAGATCGGGCCAGTGTCCAACCTCTTCCTGTTCAGGATCCATGATTATCCACCTCACATGAGTGAGATGGTCTCATCTGAGCACTGCTCTCAGAAAAGGACACCAAGTGTCCCCAAGGTGGACTCCCATGGTAAGGGAAAGATTGGCCAGCCATAAGGTTCCATGTGCTCTAAGCAAGAGATGAAGGTTCTGGGGGATTTTTGTGACAGTAAGGGATTTTTCCATATTTAAAACCATTGAGGATGTGATGACTGAAATTAATTTTTTTCTTTAAAATGAACTTTTATCTTCATTCTATAGTGATGCATCTGTTTCCAAGTTCAAACAAAAATTGCTTTCAAGAGAGAAACAGTATAAACATTGCTTCCTGTAGCTGTGGGGAAAACTCTCTGTGCCTTAGCTTCCTCACTGGGAAAAAAAAAAAAAGATCATAAAGCTGCCTATCTTTCAAGCTTTCGAGAACTAAACAACTTAGTCATGTAGACTACTTATGATGGTACTTTGTCTACAGTAGTAATACCTCATAACGTAGTATTACTGATGATGGTGATAACAATGGTTTGTAGAAGCTATTTATTCAAGCTTCAAATATAAAATAATAGAGAAGCTTACATTGCTGCCCCCAAACTTCAACCGTTGATGATAATGATGTCATTCATAATTTGGGCTATTCAAAAATATTCTGGTTCCTCTTCTTCCAGGCATGTGTAGGTCTGCACTTCACCAACTGTTTTTAAATTAGACATAACCAATGTCACTTGCTTTGGTGAATAACATGTAAGCAGAAGTGACTTAGTGCAAGCCCTAACAGCCGATGCACAATTTGCCCTGTTCTTTTACCACTTCTGTAGAGATTGTGGAAATATGTACTGAGAAGGAGCTTCATCAGCTGAGTCCTGAATGGCATGATGTACAAGATCTGTCTTTTGATGCACATTTGATGTATAGAGTGAAATAAATTTTTGTCACATTAAGCACTGTGATTTGGGAGTTGTTACCATAGCGTTCTAATTGATAAGTCACACTGATATGTATGTATTGTTATTATTAGCATAATTATCATTATTATTTTGGGCTTCCCTGGTGGTCCAGTCAGTAAAGAATCCACCTACAATGACTTGGGTCAATCCCTGGGTCAGGAAGATCCCCTGGAGAAGGAAATGGCAACCCACTCTGGTATTCTAGCCTAGAGAATCCCATGGACAGAGGAGTCTGGTGGGCTACAGTCCATAAGGTTGCAAAGGGTCAGACATGACTGAGCGGTGCACACATTATTATTTTAGACACTTGCTAATACGTGTGTATACAGAAGGAAATTTCTGAAAAAAAAAAAAAAAAAACTTAGTATACATTTAGATGTGCAGTATTTGATCTTTCAGCGATAATTTTGTCCTTAATCAAGTTTCCATATTTTTTTTGGCCTCGGGGCATGTGAAATCTCAGTTCCCAGATCTGAACCTGTGCCCCCTGCAGTGGAAGCATGGAGTCCTAACTACTGGACCACCAGGGAATTCTCAGCTTTTTTAGCATGAACATTCTGATACTAAAAGAGCACCAGTATGTGCGCATGTGTGTGCACATGCGTGCATACGTGTATATGTGTGTATGTTTGTCTATGACCCAAGAAGATAATTTGAAAGTGGGCTTTTTTTCATGGACTTAAAGCCTACCGTGAACTCTCAGAATCTTCAAAGCCATTTACATCTTGTCACACTTGGTTTGGGTAGAGAGCCCAGATGCTACATCACTTTTTAAGTTCTAAGTGAGTCAAAAAGTCTACCCATCTGCACATGATGACTTCACTTGTGCTACTATTACTATTTTGGTTGGCAAAGGACAAATGAGACCCTTTCACATGAATCCATCCACACTTCAATATTTTGGGAATTCAATATTGTAAATGCAATCATTTGATGTGAAAGAAAGCTGAGTGCTGAAGAATTGATGCTTCTGAACTGTGGTGTTGGAGAAGACTCTTGAGAGTCCCTCGGACTGCAAGGAGATCCAACCAGTCCATCCTAAAGGAGATCAGTCCTGAATATTCATTGGAAGGACTGATGCTAAAGCTGAAACTCCAATACTTTGGCCACTTGATTCAAAGAACTGACTCCTTGGAAAAGACCCTGATGCTGGGAAAGATTAAAGGCAGGAGGAGAAGGGGACAACAGAGGATGAGATGGTTGGATGGCATCACTGACTCAATGGACATGAGTTTGAATAAACTCCAGGAGTTGGTGATGGACAGGGAGGCCTGGCGTGCTGCGGTTCATGGGGTCGCAAAGAGTTGGACACGACTGAGCAACTGAACTGAACTGAACTGAAATGATTGCAAGTTTGTGTGTTTGTGTTTTTAAAGATCTTGCCACACCTAACAGAGGAGTGGAACCATTGTCTAGACTCATTAACAGACTAACCACGTAAACATTGGGAAGGGGAGCAAACCTCTCAGATTCAAAGCACTAGTTGTTACCCTTTGATTGTTCTTACCTCCCCATGGCCCCTGATTCGGCTCCTGCTCCTCCACCTGTCTTTGCACAGGGCTTGAGAGGTCTCTTCTTGTTCCCCAGATGGGGCAGCAATAAGTCTGCTGACACGGCAGGATCTCACAGAACGTGATCTCGGGTACTTGGAAGGAGGGTGGTGTGGTTGCCAGGGTTGTATTAGGTGCTGCAAGGCATCAGGAAGAGAGGAGGGAAGTGATAAGGTTAACCTGAAAGGCTGGTTCTTCTGTTGACAATTCACATGAAACCCAGGCTGGGTTTGAAGGTGACCGATGGGGAGATCTTACCCGAGGGGGAAGCTGTAGAGGGCAGAGCTGGCTCCTGAGAGCTTGTGAGGTTGCTGGAGGAGGAGAACAAAATAATTAATGAAAGAGGCCTTCAAGAGTCCTTCCCGAAGGAAAAGAAGATGGGAACTCTTACCTGGAAGGAGCACTTGGGGTACATCGGTCTTGATCTTTTAAGCTAAGTATGTAAAGGGAGACTATCGTCAAGCCACTGTTTAAAAAAATAACAAAAGAGTTATGTGGCTGATTTGATTCCAGATAAATCTCACATAACCCGCTGCCAGAGATGTCCCCTCCCAGACCACACAGATGAGCGAGCAAGGGGCGGGCGGCCATGGAAACCAGCATAGCTCTGCTTCTTTGCCCTGGTGAGAACAATCTCCCAGTCTTCCTGGAGCTCAGAGGCTCCTGGGGTAGGTGGCGCATTTTTCCACAAGCAGACCCCTGACCCTGGCAAGCTGTCTCAGAAGTGTCTGTCACTAGCAAAAGATTACAAGAGGAAGTGTGTAGAGCGCTGGAGGAAGCCCTCTGCTCCTTGCAGGAAAAAGTCAGAGCAAAGTTCACATCCCTCAGTGGAGGCGGCCACGTGATAGTGCAGGGAGATGAAAGGCCACAGAGGTTTAGTCAGCAGTAGGTCCCAATCCTTTTGGCTGCTTCTGACATCTTCCTGCAGCCTGTCTTTTGAGAGTGCAGTACACCAAATTGGACAGAAGAAGGAAAAGCAGCGCCATAAAGCACACATTTCCACTCTATGTGACTTCAAAGTACTGAGTGTGTCGTTCCCCATAATGATCAGAACTTATACATCCAAGTGGAGGCTTTCCTCAAAGGTCCTGAGCTTTGGGAAGCTATTCCTGATACCACTCACACATCCCAACACTCAGCATCCTCCTCTCTGGGAGGGTGTCTGTAAAACTCTACCATCCCACTGTGTGTGGGCCTGACACAGGGGGACCTCACTTGACCTCCTGCCTTCTCGGTGTCACATCTGGTTCCCTAGACTCAACTCCTCATTATTTTGTTCCCCATCAAAGGTAGTGGGTTTACCATCATTAAATACAAACAAAGAAATGTACCCCTATTTGAATTCAGCTCATAGAGAAAGAATTCCCAGAGTTTTCTCAGAAGCAGCTGGTTACTACCCAGCGGACACAGGGCTGCTTGGTAAAAGCCATGCTGAGCCCCAAAGATGCCATCAGACAGAATCTGTTGCGTTGCCCTGGCAACTACTTGCTGTGGTCCAGTCTCTCTGACTTTGTTCTCCCACATTCCCCATTCTCTATCTCCCTACTATTAATCCTTAAACATGTTTTCTGATCCGTCTGCTATTTGCGTCAATGCATAGCCTGGGCAGCTTCTAGGACCACAGACCAAAATAGGTATCTGCTCCTTTCTTTAGGGCTTTGAGCCCTCTTGGGTACACCACAGGCTGGAAACAAGACAATAAGCCTAATACTACCTATTTCTGGCCTTGGAGGTCAACAACATTGGAATTCATAAGATCTGATGAGCAGTTTAAAATCAGTTTAAAGAGCAGTTTCTTCATGTCAAAATTAGACTTCCTATAAGCTTTGCATTTGGCTTTCATGGGAACCTCTGTCTCTAGAGAATGTTAAGCATGTCTGTGAAAGGTCAAGGTGCTCACGCTCTGCTGAACTGAGAATCCTAGCAGAAGACAAGTTCATTTAGAAGAGAGAAGAAAGGACACCAGCTTCTATGGAAGTTCCATGTAGTGGTGTCAAATACTTGGGGATGCTCCCCACAGTGGGCAGTAGCAAGTGAAAAGTTAAAATTCTGAGGGGAGAGAAGGGTACAGAGAGACCAACAATGTCTCCTATAACTAGGAAGCTGCCTTAGTTCAAGGAACCGGAAGCATCTTTGGGCCCATCGCTTACTTAGCCTCTGAGGATAACTGTCTCATCTGGGACATGGCCCAGGAGCGAGTCCTTTCCCACACTAACACAGCATTTTGGAGGGATAGATAAATACCCATTTCACCCTGTGAATAGTGACAGGAAACCAGAAGGCAGGGAAGACACAGGCAAGATGACCGGGGCTCAAAGGCTGAGGAGCGATCATAGCGGAAGTCCAGGCCTGAAGATCAAAGGCCTGAGAAAAATCTCTCATTCCAGAAAAGCATGACTCTTCCTCCTGTGGAGGGGGGATGGTAGACCAAGGGTATCCAATACTTGCCTAGCAAGTACCTCGTCCTTTCTGTATTCATTTGCTTTAACTGCTTAGCACATTTGGCTAGCATTTCATCATATTGCATATCTTGGGATAATCTGATAGTCTCTTTTGGCACAAAACCCAGAAGAATCCTAATAAATTTAAGTATCCAGGGGAGAGTGGATTGTACCTGATTGTTTACTCACTCTTTTCCTCCAAGTAGATGGGAAAGGAGAGCAAAGATTTTGCAACAGTTATTTGCAGGGCAGGACTAAACAAGATACACACATTTATGCACACACAAACATGCATACACACAAACATGAAAGGCACAATGGCCTAGTAAAAAATAATCAGTTGATTATAAAAAAGATCACTGCATATTTAAGAGCAGAAAGCCTGTGGTTTTTTTTTTCCTTCAAAGAATGAGTTTACAAAGGGCTCCCTCATCTCTAAGTGAAATCAAAGACCAACACCTGGTTTAAAGGGCTTCTCAGTCTTCAAAGTAAATAGAAAGTAAGTCCCCAGTCCATGTGTGAGAAAGGAAGATGGAAAAAGAGCTTGATGTAGCATAACACTGATGTTTTTCTTACCAAAATGCCATCACAGCAATGAGGGTTATAACCAAGGTCTGGAAAACCCAGTTAGGACATGACTGTTTTTTTCCTGAAAAAGAAACCTATAAAAAATTCAGCAATGAGAAATGACAAATCAGTGACACCAACTTTGAGAAGGATGTCTGAAGACTCACTCCCCAGGGGATCTTTGCTGCTGCCTTCAGCCTATCTCTCCCTCCTCCTCTTTGAAAACGAAGTTGTTTCAAAGCCAAGTCCTTCCTTTTCCTTGGCACTCCAGGCCACGCTCTCTTTTCCCTGCAGGACAATTGTCTGTGCCATTCATTTAGCACTTATTCTTGAAGTTTTTTGAGAAAAGAGGACCTACCAGACAAGATACTGTCAGAACACAGAGGTTCATTTCTTTTAATAAGATACTTTTGAAAAATGTCTTCAAGACATGATAGAATAAATCCCAATGGAAGAATCTCAGGCAGCATGAAAAATTGCAGAAAAGGTTTTTGTGGCATGAAATACTATTAATTACTCCTTAAATCATGTATATTAGTATCCAATTCCACCACCTATTTTTGAGAACAGTTCTGGGCCTGTGTCTTATTTATTCTTATACCCCTTCAGCAAATATACATTAAGTACTATGATGAGTAACACTCTAGGGGGAAATGAAAATAAGTAAATTACACTCTCTAGGAAATAAATGAGATAAATCTTTAGGACTGGTACATATTTGCATTAAAAACTTGCACATGAGGAATGAGCCAGAACTAGGATAGACAGCTGTGCAGTTGGTGAGAAATCTGACTAGAGATAGGAGAGGTTTTCTGCCCAGTTAAATATAAGCTCTTTAAATATGAGTTTTCCTACTAATGCAATAGAAAGTGTTATGTTTGCTTCCTCCTGGGGGTCCAGGGTAAGAAAGGAATTGAAGGAGTAGACAAGAAAAAGCTTAAATTGGTCTTTGAATTTCTTGGGCAGATTATCTGCATAAAGAAAATGTTCTTCATTGTAATATTGTGGGTGGGATTAACTGCACCCTTTTTAACAATTACCCAAATCTTTAAGGCTATTATATATATATATATATATATAAAATATATATTATGACTGAGTCATGCATAGGTGCAATAAGAAGCCACTCTGAATACCAATAGGCTTCCCTTGTGGCTCAGCTGGTAAAGAATCCACCTACAATGTGGGAGACCTGGGTTCAATCCCTGGGTTGGGAAGATCTCCTGGAGAAGGGAAAGGCTGTCCACTCCAGTATTCTGGCCTGGAGAATTCCAAGGACTGTATAGTCCATGGGGTTGCAAAGAGTCTGACAAGACTAAGTGGCTTTCACTTTCACTGAATACCAATAGCTCAGTTGCTAAAGATCCACTTGCAATGCAGGAGACCCAGGTTCAATCCCTGGGTGGGGAAGATTCCCCTGGAGAAGGAAATGGCAAGCCACTCCAGTATTCTTGCCTGAAAAATCGCATGGACAGATTAGCCTGTGGGCTACAGTCCATGGGGTCACAAAGAGTCAGACACAACTTAGCAACTAAACCACCATCACTGAATCCCAAGAAGTGGATGGTTTATACCATTTCCCACATCTCACTGGAATAGTTCTGAGCATGCTCTGCTAGTGCTCTGTGCACAGAAGGAACTCAATGGAATTTAATGAATTGATTAGAATTAAATAGTATTAATTTCAGGATAGCAGCTTCCCTTCCAACCTACTCCCTAAAGGTGCCAGATTGTTTTAAATCTCTATGGTTTTATTCCAAATCCTTTGACCTAATATAGGAAAATCACCCAAGACCTGGAGTCAGACTTGGAGTCAAGCCCTGAACAAGTCATCGAAGTGTCATTGATCCTCATTTTCTTCATCAATAAAATAGGAAGGATGAAATCATACCTGCCTACTTTACAGAGTTATTGGGTGAATCTAATTAACAGCGTAATGGTTCTCAAATTCAAGTTTGCATGAAGATTACTATGGAGCTTGTTAAAAATCTAAATGCCCTGAAACATTCTGATTCAATAGGTTTCCGTTCAGACCGAGGTGGGGGCTGGGAATCTATAAGAAGCAGGATAATGAAAAGTGTCTGCATCAGTTCCTTCCCTTTCGCCCTTCTTCTCCATGTCCTCAGTGAATTTTTACTTGAACTCTGAGGTTTTTTCAACTTCACCCAAGTCAACAGCACACATTGGTATTTTACCAAGCTCCCTGGAAGACTCTGATACATGCCAAAGTATGAGAACCACTGAAAGAGTGGGGTTGAAAATACTAATGGTGAACACTTATACGACACTCATGTGTCACACCCTCTTCTGAGTGCTTTATGTATACTAATTTATTGAACCTCACAATGATCCTCAACTACCCTTATAAGGCACAAGTACTATTCTCATCCCTATTTTAGAGATGGGGAAAAATGAGGCCCAGGGAGGCTAAGTTCTTCACTCAAGATCACACAGCTAATAAGTTACAAAGCCAGGCTTTGACCCAAATAACACTTGGCTTCAGAATCTATGGGGCTCCCCTGGTGGCTCAGACAGAAAGAATCTTTCTGCAATGCAGGAGACCCGGGTTCGATCTCTGGGTTGAGAAGATTCCCTGGAGGAGGGAATGGCAACTCACTCCAGTTTTCTTGCCTGGAGAATTCCATGGACTGAGGAGCTTGATGGGCTACAGTCCATGGGGTTGCAGAGAGTCAGGCACAATTGAGCAATGACACTTTCAGAATATGTGCTCTTATTCTCGATGTCATGCTGTCTCCCTTTTTCTGTCTGTAAAGAAAGGAGACACTGTACAACTTATTGTTATTATTCAAAAGGGCTTCCTGGCTACCAAATGAACTCCTTAACCGGTGATCCAGAAACTGAGACTTATTTTCAGCCTTAACTTCTCCTCTTCTCCCTAACAAACTCCCACCTAGTCAATGAAGCCAGCACCAGCTCCTAGACCTTCGATTCTGTCATTCCATCCAGAGCTGATCCAGCAGCTCCTGGCACTTTCCAGCCAAAGCTTTGCCCCCTTGAAAGCCTGGTTCCCATGATACTCCCACAGTGCTCTGAGCTTGTACATTATTTATCACTTCCAGGTACAACTGGTCTTTTTATTCTCTTCTTATTTTCCCTGGCTACTTTAAACTTCTTTTTTCTTCTCTTTAAGATTTTTTTTTTAATGTAGACCCTTTAAAAATCTTCATTGAATTTGTTACAATATTGCTTCTGTTTTCTGTTTTGGGTTTTTTGGCCCCAAGGCATGTGGTATCTAACCTCCCTGACCCCCTGGGGTGAGGGGGACATGCCCTCCCTGCATTGGAAGGCAATGTCTTACCCACTGGACCACCAGGGAAGTCCCTAGCTTAAAATTCCTTAGAAGAGGCCACATCTTACTCAACTTTGCCTCCACAGGCATAAGACAGTGACTATAAGAGGTCTTTGAATTGAATAGATGCTCTTCAATGTCTATATAAGTCCTAGACTCTGTGTTCACCCCCCAACTCCCCCGCCACCCATGCACTCAAGACATTAAATCTCTTAATGCTTTAAATTTAGATTGTGAGCCTACAGGGAATATTTTCAGACTGGTTTCCATTCACGCATTGATTTAACGAGTGGTTCTTGAGTACACACTATGTGTCAGTCCCCGGGGACAGAGAGTGAGGAAGGCGGACACAGAGTCTGTTCTCATGGACATACATTGTAGTTAAAATCCTAAGAAAACTGAAAGAAAGAGATCTCTTAGGTGCAAGATGGTTGCTACAAAGGTTACACAGGAACCAAATGCATGTGTGCTTGCTAAGTTGCCTCAGCGGGGTCCAACTCTTTTGCAACCCCATGGACTGTAGCCCGCCAGGCTCCTCTGTCCATGGGATTGTCCAGGCAAGAATACTGGAGTGGGTTGCAATACCCTCCTCCAGGGGATCTTCCTGACCCAGGGATCCAACCTGAGTCTCCTGCAGCTCCTGCATTGCAGGTGGATTCTTCACTGTTGAGCCACCAGGGCCCACAAGAACCAAATGGTACCCTCCTATCAGGGCCTCCACTGATGTAGATACAGTTCCTTCTATTCCCTTGCAAACGGGTTAGTACAAAGAGCGCCTTCCCTACACAATATTGTTAGTATTTTGTGTTTATTGAGCAACCTGCTATGTGCTGGGCATTGTGCCGAGGACTTTAGATCATTTAATCCTATCAATTATTTTTGTAAGGTAGACACTATTATTATCTGTTCTGTTCAGTTCAGTTCAGCTCAGTTCAGTTACTCAGTTGTGTCCGACTCTTTGAAACCCCATGGACTGCAGCACGCCAGGCTTCCCGGTCCATCACCAACTCTTGGAGCTTACTCAAACTCATGTCCATTGAGTCGGTGATGCCATCCAACCACCTCATCCTCTGTTGTCCCCTTCTCCTCTTTCCTTCAATTTTTCCCAGCATCAGGGTCTTTTCAAATGAGTCAGTTCTTCACATCAGGTGACCCAAGTATTGGAGTTTTAGCTTCAGCATCAGTCCTTCCAATGAATAGTCAGGATTGATTTCCTTTAGGATAGACTGGTTGGATCTCCTTGCAGTCCAAGGGACTCTCAAGAGTCTTCTCCAATACCACAGTCAAAAGCATCAATTCTTTGGTGCTCAGCTTTCTTTATAGCCCAACTCTCACATCCATACATGACTACTGGAAAAACCATAGCTTTGACTAGACAGAACTTTGTTGGCAAAGTAATGTCTCTGCTTTTTAATATGCTGTCTAGTTTGGTCATAAGATTTCTTCCAAGGACCAAGCATCTTAATTTCATGGTTGCAGTCACCATCTGCAGTAATTTTGGAGCCCCCCAAAATAAAGATTCTCACTGTTTCCATTATTTCCCCATCTATTTGCCATGAAGTGAAGGGACCCTATGCCATGATCTTAGTTTTCTGAATGTTGAGTTTTAAGTCAACTTTTTCACTCTCCTCTTTCACTTTCATCAAGAGGTCCTTTAGTTCTTCTTCACTTTCTGATATAAGGGTGGTGTCATCTGCATATCTGAGGTTATTAATATTTCTCCTGGCAGTCTTGATTCCAGCTTGTACTTCATTCAGCCCAGCATTTCTCATGATGTACTCTGCATATAAGTTAAATAAGCAGGGTGACAATATACAGCCTTGACGTACTCCTTTCCTGGTTTGGAACCAGTCTGTTGTTCTATGTCCAGTTCTAACTGTTGCTTCTTGACCTGCATACAAATTTCTCATGAGGCAGGTCAGATGGTCTGGTATTCCCATCTCTTTAAGAATTTTTCATAGTTTGTTGTGATCCACACAGTTAAAGGCTTTGGCGTAGTCAGTAAGGCAGAAGTAGATGTTTTTCTGGAACTCTCATGCTTTTTTCGATGATCCAAGGGATGTTAGCAATTTGATCTCCGGGTCTTCTGCCTTTTCTAAATCCAGCTTGAACATCTGGAAGTTCATGGTATTATCTGTTTCCCAATGCAATTAAAGTAAACTTGCCAAAGAACACTTCTACATGTTTATTTATCCATGTATTTATATCTGTTGACATATATCAAGAAATTTGTCTGCAGTATAGCATTTTAGTACTTTTTAGTAGAATACTGTACTCTTCTTAAATCCTCTTAGAATAGTTCAGTGATGTACAACAGAAGAAGTAGAGAATAAACCAGGACAATGGCCCAAATATCAGGTCAGCCCTTAACAGGATATAGATGAAGGTCATAAATATCTTCCTCTGGGAACAGCAGTGGATCTGAGGGGTGAACTGAGGGTCACAGCTTTCTATGAATGCAGAAGAGAGGACTGCAGCTTGGCCCTCCCTGACACTTCTCTGCCATGGAGAGGCTGTCCTTTAAGCTAATGATTAACCTTCATTTTTTACTGTAAATGTTATCCTCTTTGATGAAATGCTCCATTCGTTAATAAAGTTGCCACATTTTAAGCTTTGCGAGAAAGTGAATACCTAGTCTCTATTTGCATATACAGTACCGAATATCAAAGGGAAAAGAGAGATTTAGAGGTTAACTGACATCCCTTTTGGATCTTTTGGAAGCAAAGATAAAGGACTAAATCTAGTCAAGGAATACACATAGGTCTTATAACCCAGGGTCATCTGCTGATGAATTTCACTTAATGGGGATATACACACAAAAACTGGCAGAGTAATATTTCTGAAATGAATGTGTTCTATACTCATACCCCTAAACTCCTCTTTGAAAAACCAATAATATCTAATAAAGGAATAATATTTAAATGCCTTAAGCACATAAGGATACATACTAGAGAACCCATCAACAAATAAATGAAGAAAAAAGCTTCTTGATTAATTTTCATAAACTCCATTTTAATAGAAAATATCTTCTCTGTTCATTATAAATTTAAGTCTATTTACCTTGCTGTTTTTTTTGGAAATGGTCCTTTTTGGAGAAGATGCACTAAGAGCTCTGCTAAATTTGCTTTGAAAAGAGAAAGAGAAAATTAATTACAAATCAAATGCCTCTCTGGGAGTTATATGACAAAGGCCCAGGCTGTCACTAACACAGTATGGCTCTTTTTTGTAATACAGTGGTAATTTTAAAAAGCAAAGTCAAGGCAACTCAGAGTTCTTTTTGTGTATAAAAGCTTTAGTAAATATAAATAAATGCATTAAAATGTACATTTCCCTTTTTCTCAAAACTATACCCTAGAAAATATGCACTTACCTCCTTAAGTAATGAAAAATAGAATAAGTTTTGTCCCTGAGGACCAAACATGGTTTTCTAAATTTAGAAATGGTCCCCTTTCCTTGTTAAAAAGAGAGGCTGTCATTTTTTAAAATGTAGCACATCCTATAATCCCCACTCTTAAATAGATCCATTATATTTTGTTTTATCTTAAAAGCAGCAACAGAAAAAATAAGAAAATTATCACATAAAATAATTGTGTTTCAAAACATTCATTCTAAAAGAAGAATAGAGACTTAATTAAAATAAAGTAATGGTTGCTGCTTGGTAGACAAACCATTCAGATTGTTATAGAAAGGTCTTTCTAGTTATAGAGAGACCCTCATTCTCCCTTTCTCCAAATTTCTATGGCAGTCGTGGAGGTACCTGATTGAGCTTGCCTCACTGGCAGAGGACTTCCAACTACTGAGCCGCTTTAGCCTGGCCAGCTTTCTGTTCCATATTTCTAACTCTTCTATTCTTTCTTCAAGGTTGTTGGTTAATTTGCAAAGCTGCTTCACTGCACCCACATTTTCCATGAAGATCTGGTCCTAAAAATGAAAATAATTCAGAGCATAGAAGTTTACAATTTGAGACCACTAGACAAGTGTCCACAGCCAATCTAAAAACAGTTCAACATTCCATTGAAAATGGTTATACACACACACACACACACACACAACACACACAGCCTCAAGTTCATTCAAGACAAGTCTAGAGGCTTGAAACTTAAAGTGATCTTGCTAAACTTCTGGTTGTGCAGTAAAACTGCTTATGTTCAATTTGCAATAAAATGGAGATATGTCCTTGTAATCTAAGAGAGAGAACGGAGCTGAAGGACATTGTCAAGTTTTGAATCGAAAGATTTATTTTCAGTGGCCATTAGGCTCTATTTAAAACTCATAAAAAGAAAGTCAGAACAGGCTTCTGAATGTTGATTTGTGTGTGCATCACTAAATCATCATAAGGAATGACTCCTGATAAAATGTACATCAAATTGCTCAGGTGAAGGAAGCAGGAATGAAGATCTGGGCTCTTCTCTGAGCTCTGCCACCTGCTAGATGTGAGGGACCAGTAAAATAGAACAACTGCTCTGAGCTTCAGTTTCTTCATTCATAAATGAGAGAACAATTCTTTAGGCGTTAATTCTGTCTTGCTGTTGCATGTAATTTATATTTTAGCTTAAACAAAGTTTTAAAAACAATACTTAATTCCTTCTATTCAGAGAAGTTATCAACATGTCAGAAACAGCAACAAAGGAGAGACCAACCAAAACCACAGCATGTTCATTTGAATCAGTTCTAATGAGATGGATGAAACTGGAGCCCATTATACAGAGTGAAGTAAGCCAGAAAGATAAAGACCATTACAGTATACTAACACATATATATGGAATTTAGAAAGATGGTAATGATAACCCTATATGCAAAACAGAAAAAGAGACACAGATGTACAGAACAGACTTTTGGACTCTGTGGGAGAAGGCGAGGGTGGGATGTTTCAAGAGAGCAGCATCGAAACATGTATATTATCTAGGGTGAAACAGATCACCAGCCCAGGTTGGATGCATGAGACAAGTGCTCGGGCCTGGTGCACTGGGAAGACCCAGAGGGATCGGGTGGAGAGGGAGGTGGGTGGGGGGACCGGGATGGGGAATACATGTAAATCCATGGCTGATTCATGTCAATGTATGACAAAAACCACTACAATATTGTAAAGTGATTAGCCTCCAACTAATAAAAAAAAAAACAAAAAACCCACAGCATGCCAGCCATGCCTTCCCCTCTCCACACACTTCAGCCATCATAGGAACATGCGTGTCTATCTTCTGTGGGCATGCTCAATGACTAAGTCGTGTCTGACTCCTTGTGACCTCATGGGCTGTAGCCCACCAGGCTCCTCTGTCCATGGGATTTCCCAAGCAAGAATACTGGGGTGAGTTGCCATTTCCTTCTCCCGGGGATCTTCCCAACCCAGAGATTGAGCTCATATTTCTTGTATCTCTTGTATTAGCAGGTAGATTCTTTACCACTGAGACACCTGGGAAGTCCCACAATTAACAATACTATATTATTTACTTGAAAGTTGATAAGAGAGTAAATCTTAAATGTTCTCACACACACACACACACACACACACACACACACACACAAAATGTAATTATATGAGGTGATGGGTATGTTGATTAACCTTATTATGGCAATCATTTTGCAATATAAGTCTATATCAAATCATCATGTTGTACACCTTAAACTGACATAGTGCTGTGTGTCAATTATATCTCAACAAAGCTAAAAAAATTCAGCTGTAAGGGAGGATAGTTTATTTAACTAAAATAAGATCAGAGATGAATTGATAACTGTGGAATCTGAATGAAGTATATAAATGCATTTTATTATTCTTCTCTCATTTTGTATGTTTGAAATTTTTCATTAAGAAAATGTTTAAAAATAAATAAATCACAAAATAAAAACAAAGCAAAAAAAAAAAGTCTCCCAACAAAGGCTCTTCTAAATTTTCTAATTCTGGTACAGATTTCCCTTTACTTCTAAATTTGCTTTATAAAAACAAATCAGAAATCACGAAGATAGGAATGACATTCTATGGTTCTAAACCATAATAAATGTCATGTTACAATTTACTGTAATGAGTAGAAAGCCTTAGAGTAGAATTATAACTGTATTATTTAGAGTGGGTCACAAGGTCATATGACGTCCACTTAGCAGTCCAACACAGGTTCCTAAGTATCATCTCTGACTCCCTCCCCCTGCAGGAAATCCATCACACAGTTCATCATCCAAAATCTACTGAATCTACCTACTTCTCTCCATCCTCACTGGAATTACTATTTCTCATAATATTTAAAAAAAATTTTCTTGGCAACTGGCTTCATTTTTTTCTCCTTTAAAAAAAAGTTTGCTTGATATATTAATTTGTGATTTAGTTCACACTAAAACAGACTGTGGAAAATGATATTGGTGTCCTCTCTAAACCACAGTCAGTTTTTTCTGCCATGTTTCCCCACAGGACTTTTCATGCTGCCTCATGACACATGAATGATGGCTGCATTTGTTTGGCTACATGTCAATAATGATGAAAAGCCAGCTCCGAGTTCTCCAACTCAAATTTGCCAGAACCATGCATCTTCCATGTAGATCCAACGGGCAAGAAGATAATTCATGTGTTTTCCTATTTAAGAGGAAATAGAGCTGGAGAGCGGATTTACTACTACCTTTCAATAGTAATGATGGCTTTGACTTTATGGATCCAAAGGAAGATTACCAAAAAAAATAAATTTCTAGGACATGTCATGGAGATTGACTCTTATTAGAAGACTTCTGACTTACCCCCTATCATCATAGTGAAGTCAGTACAAATATATTATTCAAAAACATTACTACATTTTTAATCAAAAATGTAATCTAGAATTTTCTGAAAATGACCTTTTCTATGCAAGTGGTAAGGTCTCCATGAGTTCATTTTAACAATGAATGTGCACCTAGATGGCTGGGGAACTTTTTCTAAGTATCCAACTTGCATGTAGAGGTTCATATTCATTAGGACTGAGAAGTGCATAAGATTGGGGAATTTTGAAAAGCTTCCCCATCTGATGCCCACTGTTGGTTAAGAACCATTTTGTAGTTGAATCTAATTTAATCACTCAACTCTGCCCAGTTATTATTGACCATTTCAAATGAAACCCACTACCTCAGCTGAAGTGTAGCTTTACAATCATGATGTAAAACTGATGAAAATTAATATGCACACTATTCTGTATGAGGTAGATTGTTGGTGAGAACCTACTGAATAGTGTGTGTGAGTGCTTAGTCGCTCAGTAGTGTCCGACTCTTTGTGACTCGATGGACTGTAGCCCGCCAGGCTCCTCTGTCCATGGGATTCTCCAGGCAAGAGTACTGGAGTGGGTTGCCATTTCCTTCTCCAGGGGATCTTCCCGACCCAGGAATCGAACCGCATTGCAGGCAGATGCTTTATCATCTGAACCACCAGGAAGGTAAATATGGCTAAAATAGATGTTTTATGTTATGTGACTTTTACCATAATTTTTTAAAAAATTAAAAATAATTAAACCAGCTTGCCACCAAAAATTGCTCAGAAGGCTGGGGGTAGGGGTAGTCTTCACCCAGCATTTAAAAGACTTGCTTTGGGGTAAGGGTACACATGGACGGCATGAGCATACTGTTTTGGAAGGACACATAGGGCATTTGGCAAGTGTGTGTGCGCAGAAAAACAGCAGGAAGTGTTTGTGAAACCAGAGGCCTTGTTTAGCTTAGATGTGTCTCTGTCTCAGCCTCGCCTTTCACACATCCCCTTCACAGGCTGCGCTCTAATCACACCCAACCTTGTGCCCTTCATGGAACATATATCATGTATCCCCTGGCCTCTGACTGCTCCCTCTGCCTAAACCAGCGTTCATCCCTCTTCACCCACCTGCCTTTCACTTGGTGTCATGGTGACCAGTGTTATAACCCCCTGGAGACAGGGCCTGCCTCTCGTCCACAGCAGATTCTTCCGCACAGGGCAGAAATGAATGAACGTCCTTACAGCGGTGACTCAAGAAGCCCTGAAGCCCTGAGACGACATAGCCTGGCTCTCTGGTGAAACTGGAGAGCGTGGCCAGACTTCCAGTTGTTTCTTTACCTGAGGTTTCTCTCAGAAAAACGAAGTCTATGTGCCAAATTCCCTTTCCATGTTAGGAAATTTGAGTGAATTAAGCAAACAAACACTAGTGTCTGACACCCTCAGTTCGAGGGGCTAGTGACTTGCTGGTCACCTGCCATGTGCCTTCCACTCTGGGGGAACGCATCCTCTCACTGCCTCCCCACCCGCTAGGAGACAGACTGCAGGACGCTCCCGGGTCCCTTGCAGGACTGACAGTAAATGAGCCCCCGCATGGTGGAGCAGCCAGGCAGTGGACTTGATTTCTGCTCTCTTTGGGAACCCCAGCTTGTCCTCTGTCTAAAAACACCGAGGAAGGATAACTAAGCCTATAGAAGAGAATGCTTTGAGAAGTTGAAACAGACTCTTATTGCTTTCCAGGGAGAGTCACAGACTTGAAAAAAATCTCTCCTTGTGGCATCTGATGTTGCATAGACTGATGTTTTTATAATAAAATCATGGGAATAAAGCTGCCTATAATTGAGTATTATGAAAATGATGGTCCAAGGGAGAACTGTCTTTTAGCCAATGGGTGTACCCGGCAATTGTTTAGGCTTTGGATAAACTCAGCTTTAGATCTTTGTCCAAGAGTTTATTTGTGGACAGCTCACCAAGCCTTGATGTGGATTAAAAAAAAAAACCTAGAATCCCCAAACCAGAAAAGCAGGCTCTGAGATGATGTGGGAGCTCAGACTTCAGCTCAATTTCCAGCAGGTCCCTAGAGGCGAGGTTTCCCTCCCGGCCAGTTTTCTCTGGCAAACAGGGCAACTCTTGGGCTCACTCCACTGGATGCTGTGTTTTCACCTCTGCTTTACGTGGGAGGAGCACAAGTTCAGGAAACTGTTTACAATTATGTGTTTTATTGTTGCCCTTTGTTTGTTTGCTTTAGAATTCTTGCTTAATTTTCATCATCTCTGTTTCAATGTAATTTTCTGTGGAAGGGCTTGAGTCCTTTGACTGAGATAAGTTTCCAGTTGAACAAACATATGGCGCAGTTTGTTGCAGTTCTCTGATTTCTTGTCTTCCCTGGCTGGCCAATGAGCTCTTTTTGTGGGCAGTGTCTTATGACTCCTCAGGGCCAACTCATGGCACCTGTAGTTCAATATTCAATGAATGAACAGAATCAGTAGTTCTTTTTCAAGGACCTCTGATGTGCTAACCATTGTCTTAAGTGTGTGTGCGCACTCAGTCATGTCCGAGTCTTTGTGACCCCAAGGACTGTAGCCTGCCAGGCTCCTTTGTCTGTGGAATTATTCAGGCAAGAATACTGGAGTGGGTTGCCATTTCCTTCTCCAAGGAATCTTCCTGATTCAGAGATCGAACCTCTGTGTCTCTTGAGTCTCCAGCACTGACAGGTGGATTCTTTCCCACTGCGCCACCTGAGAAGACTGTCTTAAGTGCAGGGAGAACACAATTAGATAAGGTATAGGATCTCTGCCTTCATAGACCATGTTTTCTAGTGGGGAGATTAGCCAAGAACAAGTAAACCAGAAGTAAATAATATAGTTTTAAGTTGTACTTAGCTCTAGAAAGGAAGCCATTGAAACAAAAAATAACTGTTCCTCTCTTAAGCCATTGTTATAGATTTGGTCTATTTTATTTAAGAGAGCAACGGTGGAAAAAAAATTAAATAACAGCATTAAGTGGAAAAGTATATTCTTGTCCTACAAAAGAAAGGTAATCCAATGGAAAACGGGACCAAGCAATTCACATAAGGAAAAATCTAAATAGCTAATATAAGAAAGAGATGCACAACTTTATCACTCATCAGAAAAACACAAATTAAAACAGTAAGAAACCACTTTACCCTTATTAGAAGTGAAAAAAATAGAAAGTCTGAAAATGTCAAGTATTGATGAGGACACAGAGAAGCAGTCAGCCTCATGTACTGCTTTTATGAGTTGGAGCTGACTAACATTCTGGCAGCGTTTTGTAGAACTAAGGCTGTGTATATCCTATACCACTTCCGGAATGCGTGCCAGAGAAAACCGCCCACATATTCACAAGGAGGCTTGTGTGAGAACATTCATCGCTGCATACTTGTGGTCAACAGAGTTGGAAGAGTCCGTCACTGGAAGAGAACGTAGGACACAAGCCAAGGAATTTCACGCATCAGAGTCTGAGCAGATGTATATAATTCAAAGAAATTTAAAACACATTCATGAAACACTAATAATATTCCAGACAGCCTGACTATCCAAGGATATATATGAAACACATTAGCATGGCTGCCATTGTTGTGGGGGTGTTGCATGGAAGAGGAGGATGCAGAGAAGAACAGATGTAAGAAAGGGAAAGAGCAGCGCAAGGGGAAAGGTAGTACCTCCACTCTGAAGTTCCAGGGATGAAGACAAAGAGGAAAATCTACTAGGGAAGAAAAAGAAACAGATTTTACATCTGGAGAGAACCACTCCAAGGCCAAAGTTTCTTTACCTACTCTCCAGTGCTCCTACTCAGCTCATTGTTCGAAGGCAGAGTGATGCACTCTGCATGATTGAGACTGAGCTCAGAAATCTAAGAGCTTCATGGATGAAGGCTAAGTAAACTGAACTCTACCTACAGGGAAGAAGCTGCTCTGACCTGGTGGCCTAACTTTACAGGCAAAGAAAAGTCAGCAGTCATCTGAAAGGGACTAGAGTATCCTTAAAGACTTTATTTTTTAAGAAATTATTCAAAAATATTCTCTTTGAAACTTTTGGCAGAGGTCCGGGTAGTCAAAGCTCTGGTTTTTCCAGAAGTCATGTAGGGATGTGAGAGCTGGACAATAAAACAGGCTGAGCATCAAAGACTTGATATCTTCAAACTGCGGGGCTGGAAAACATTCTTGAGAGTCCCTTGGACAGCAAGGAGATCAAACCAGTAGATCCTAAGGGAAATCAACCCCAAATATTCGTTGGAAGGACTGATGCTGAAGCTGAAGCTTCAATACATCGGCCACCTGGTGCGCAGAGCCAACACATTGGAAAAGAGCCGGATGCTGGGAAAGACTGAGGGTAGGAGGAGAAGGGGAAGACAAAGGACGAGATGATTGGATGGCATCACTGACTCAATGGACAAGAGTTTGAGCAGACTCTGGGAGATAGTGAAGGACAGGGAAGCCTGGTGTGCTGCAGTCCATGGGGTCACAAAGAGTCGGACACAACTGAGTGAGTGAACAGCAACCACCACTTTGGTAAATAAAATGTGAAATTCCAGGTATTAAATTAGTAAAGGGTTAAATAAACGGGCTACCTGATCTTCAAAGCATTGCCACCACCTGCTGACACAATATTTAAATTGCAGTTTTAGGTGTCTGGAACAGCGCTTCTTTTCCCAACATTTTATTAAGTTTTCAAGCACACAGAAAACAATTTAAGCATGCATTAAAAAAATTTTAATTGCAGAGTAAATGCCCACATACCACCTCCCACTTTAATTTCACAATTAGCATATTGCTCTAATTCCTTTATCACACATCTTTCCATCCATCCATCCATCAACCCACCTTATTGAAATGCCTGGAAAAAAATAAATGAGCAATTACTTTTTAAAGATATAGCTACAGAAAGAAACTTTCCAAGAAAACAATAAATATCTTGTGTGTGTGTGTCTGTGTGTGTTAGTTACTCAGTTACACCTAACTCTTTGCAACCCCATGGACTATAGCCCACCAGGCTCCTCTGTCGACGGAATTCTCCAGGCAAGAATACTTGAATGGGTAGCCATTCCATTCTCCAGGGCATCTTCCTAACCCAGGGGTTGAACCTGAGTCTCCTGCATTACAGGCAGATTCTTTACTTTCTGAGCCATCAGGGAAGCTTAGTACATGACATATTTCTCTCTAAAATTTAGAAACAAGAGGATTTTCTCCCTGCTTCCAGTGTAAAGAGCTCCTGGGAAAGAAGATGATCTACATGGATTTCCCTAGTGGTCCAGTGGCTAAGACTCTGTGCTCCCAATGTAAGGGGCCCAGGTTCGATCCCTGGTCAGAGAACTAGATCCCACATGCTGCAACTAAGAGTTCACATGCCACAACTAAAGATCCCACTCACCACAACTAAGACCTGTGCCAAATAAATAACTTTTTTAAAAAAGATAATCAACAGACAAGTGGCCAGTTGTTAAAATATCCAAAGTGGTTTGCAATAGCATATGAGCTTTAATCATTTAGCTTGGAATCAAGTCAATCAGTGAACGCAACAGGATATACTAACTCCTATGGGAAACATCGCTGCAACTAAGGAATGAATTCTACTCCTCTCTTGATGAGAAAAGAAGGGACTTTTAAACTAACTGCTGAGTAAGACCTTTCAAAGTCCCATTTAGATTCCAGGCTGGTTATAAGAACTCAGTTTTTCTCTATTTAAAAATGAAAAATAATACCTGTCACTCATTAAAAAACATAAATCATTTCAGAGACACCCCAAATAGTGGCATCTGTAAAAAAAAAATCAACAATTAACCATTTATCAAGCTGCCCTGGTGACTCAGATGATAAAGAATGTGCCTGCAAAGCAGGAAACCCAGGTTCGATCCCTAGGTCAGGAAGATCCCCTGGAGAAGGAACCATTTATCATGTGATACTGTGTGGCAGACTCAAAAGTTGTGGTCCTAAGAAGATTTACTTAAAAAAAAAAAATTGCTTATGAAAACAACTGCTTCATTGGGGGAAAGTGATTAAGGTGAGTGATTAACTCATCATACTAAAGTTAGTTCACTCCAGAACTGTAAAGAATAAAATAATTTGTTTTAGAAGTGACCTTATAATTCTCCAAGCTGGCTGAGTCAAGTTTGGGACAAAGTTTTATCTGATGCTGAAATTCATGCTCTTAAACTAGTGTGCCATATACTATCAGTGAATTTTTAATCATCAAAATCAAAGAGATTTTGATGTGGTTCATTTTCTTCCCATCTCCTCCTTATTTCCTTACCCATCCTCTCTGCCCATTTGGTCTTTTGACACTGTGTTATCCCACATTCTCCCCCTACCTTGCCCAATCCTTCAGCCTTCTCAAGGGCCTCCCTGTCCCCTAAAGGCCCTCTTGGAAGTGTTCTGTTGCCTTTATTCTTCTGTGCTTCTCATCCAATATCAAGAGCCTTCAGGGCCAGGCAGGTAACAGAAAGCAGAGGTGTGAGGGCGCTGAAGCCCCTCTGGGATGGGGCAGGGCGGAGGTGTGGCACTCCTTAGAACCACATTCCCAGATCTGATATCAAGGAAGCCAGAAGCCTGAAATTTGTGTGAAGATCTCCTAATTTTATTTATTCATTTATATTTTTTGGCATGCAGGATCTTAGTTCCCTGGCCAGGTATTGAACCCATGTCCCCTGCAGTGGGAGTTCTGAGTCCTAACCACGGGACCACCAGGGAATTTCCATCCTAATTTTTAAAAGCAGGCAATGAATTTGAAAATTTCTTAAACATCCGGAGGGAAATAAGTGTCTGCAGGCCAGACTTTGCCACAGCCTTCCCATCTGTGACCTGTGACCATAACCTTTTCCTTATGAATTAATACCTTCACCCCTGTCTGCAGCTCCCCCTCGACCCCCCAGTGGCTTGCTCACGTTCTATACTCCCAGTCACCTCTGTATGTCTTCATCTGAAAGTTCAGCTGGCTTCCCAAACTCGAAATTGAACTCATCTTTTCCCCCAGAAAAACACTTCTTCTTCTGACTCCCTTATGTGAACAGAACCACATCTCTTCTATTCACTGCGATTCAAAAACGCGTGCATTAATATAAACAAAGTCTTATAGAGAACCCACAAGGTATCAGATGCTATTTTAAACAACACGGGATGGGGACTTCCCTTGCAGTCCAATGGCTAAGGATCCACCTTCCAATGCAGGGGATACAGGTTCAGCGACTGGTGGGGATACCAAGATCCCATGTACCATGGGGCAACTAAGCCTGCACGCCGCAACTGCTGATCTCACAACTACTGAGCCTGGACACTCTAGAGCCTGTGTCCACAGCAAGAGAAGCTGACACAGCACAAGGAAGACCCAGCACGGCCAAAAACAAATAAACAAACTGAACACACACACATACACAACACACACACGGGATCGATGAGGCACATTCCCCACCTTGAAGAACTCTTAGTCCAGTGGAGGAGACACTGAATAGGAAAAAAAAAAAAAAAAGGATAACACAACGTGACAAATACTCTAGATGTCTATCCACAGGCCTAAGGCCGTGTGTAGACAGGAGCAATCCAGGCACCATGGAATGCATTAACTCAATCACCCAAGATCTCTCAAAACCCTACATTCCCCTTAGCCCTGGGGTTAATACCACATAGAAAGTATTGGAGATAGAGTTTGGAAAAATATAGAAAGATTTGCTCCCACACAACCACCCAGGGAGCTTGGCAAAGAACAAGTAGGCAAATAAACGAGCTCATGTCAGATAGGGACAGAAGTGTCCAGGATGCTGGGAGCAAGTTTGCCACGTATCCCGAGTTAGAGGCCCCGCTGAGTGGGAGCATGAGACTGCACCAGTTAGAGGGAGCGCCCTTTTCAAATCATCGCCAAGGCGCTCTGCACCCCCACAGCGGCCCTGGATCTTAGAACGAAAGTGAAGCTGAGCACCGCAGAGACTCTTAGCCAAGGTGGTCAGGGAAGGTCTTGCTTTGTGATCCAAATGGTGAGATCATCTGAAGGGAGGGTCTTTAGGGCAGAGAACAGTCCACAGAACACCTCCAAGGCGGAAATAAAACTTGGACTGTGTGGAGCAGAAAAAAGGCTGGTGGGGAGGAGCTGGGAAGAAGACATGCGTGTGTGTGCAGATACATCAGATTCTGAAGGTCTCAGCTCATTCAGATGGTGTTCGGCAGCTGAGGGGTGTGAGTGTTAGGAAATGAGTTAGAAAGGGAAGATTCCATCCACATTGTGGAGGGTTGTAATCATAAACCAGTGAAGAGTCAACAACGGGAAAGGGAGATTATAGATGAGATATTTGTTTTGTTTTGTTTTGTTTTTAAGGAAAAGGATTCTCTTGGCGTCTAGTAGGTCAGTTACAGGGTTGCTATGATAGCCAAGGAGAAAAACAGAGAGAATAAAGAAGGGAGCTGATATACAAGAGTTAGTGCCAAAGTAAAAACAGCAGGACTGGGGTCAAATGGATACTGTGGATGAGAAAAAGGAAGGTTTGGGGGCCCTTTATGATCCCCTTCCCCGCGTGGCCACACTCAGTCTCGTCACTTCCCTTCCATCTGAGAACCCCTGCCTGGCCTCCAGGGAGCCCCTCTCCTTCCTATGAACTGAGGTAACACTTCATCTATGCATTCCACAGATCCATTACATCTCATGTTTTGACTTAGAGCTTTATTTCTCGTGTACCTGCCACATCACCCTGCTTAGGCTGACAGCTACTTGAAGACAAGAACCAAGGGTTGTCTATCTTTGCAGGACTCAAATAGACAACTCCTGGCACATTACAGTTGCAGGAAGAATAGAATCAAAGAGAAAAAGTGGCCACAAACTGAGTTATGGCAGGTGGCTTCTAGCGCAGTCTTAAAAACACACACAGATTATTCAAGAATTGGTGATTCATAAGATGAACCTCATCTTCATATAGACTCTGTTGTGAATTCTTTTAAGGCAGTTGTTACATTTATTGTGGACATTTTTCTTATACCAAGTATTCCTAATAGTAAGGCTCAAGAAATGGAACCAGTTGTTCCCAAATAATCACAGAAACAATTTTTAAAAGTTGACAAGTAAAGAGAGAGATGAGCAAGCCAAAAGGCAGAGCCCCAGTAGTCTAGCTCAGGAGACTATGGTGTCCACTCTAAGGCTCCCTTGCTCTCAGTATGAACCCCAAGTCCTCTCACGCCATCTCCCATGGCTGAGCTTTCACTGAGCCACCCAAAGCATGAGAAATTTCAAGAAGCAGCACGTCACCCCAGATGTTTATCTCACAAGGTCATCTCTCCTGTAAGGAGAGAAAGGGTATTTCCCTGGCCATCTAGTGGTTAAGATTCACCTTCCAATGCAAGGGATGTGAGTTCAATCCCTGGTTGGGGAGCTAACATCCCACATGCATCATGGCCAAAAAAACAAAACTTAAATAAAACAAAATCAATATTACAACAAATTCAATAAAGACTTTAAAAAATGGTCCACAGTAAAAAAAAAAAAAATGTGAAACTCATATGTAAAACGAAAAAAAAAAAAAAGGAAGAAGAGAAAGAAGAGTGGCTTACAGGCTTACATCAACTTTGGCTGACAGCCCTAATCTCCAACTTTGGTTGGTTGTGTGGACAATCTGTAAAGACCCAGAATTCTCTTTCCTATTTCAGCTTCAAGTTGCAAAGTCCAGGTGGAAATGATATAGCAGTCACGGAGCACAACATTTCAACATTTCCAGGTTCTAGTTTGCATTTTAGCTTCAGTGAGAGTTTCTTTATAAAACAGAAGAGAAGGGGAGTGCAGAGGGAGAGACTTGTATCTTAATTGGATCTCCACCTATTATTATAACACACAAAGCCCAGAAGTGCTAGCGAAGGTCTTGACAACAAACAGGCCTGGACAAAGCAAGAAAGGTTGCCATGGTGCTCACACGAATAGGGAGGAGCCCAGGAAAGCAAGAGTCTGTCTGTACATCTTCCTCATCGCACAGTTAAGACAGCCTGGAGGTGCTTCCCTGGCAGTCTAGTGGTTAAGACTTTGCCTTTTAGAAAGTGCAGGGGGTGTGGGTTCAATCTCTGGTCAGGGAACTAAGATCCCACAGGCCTTGCAGCCAAAGAGCCAAAACATAAAACAGAAGCAATATTGTAACAAATTCAATAAAGACTTTGAAAATAGTCCACATCAAAAAAAAAAAAAAACACTTTAGAAAAAAAGAAAAAGAGTGTGGACAATAGGAATCACATACCCTATGCTTTTTTTTTTTTAACGTGAGAAATGCATGCACATTTTACTTAATGCAATCTCGTGGACTGTAGCCTGTCAGGCTCATCTGTCCGTGGGATTCTCCAGGCAAGAATACTGGAGTAGGTTGCCATTTCCTTCTCCAGGAATTTTTCCATATGCATGGGCAATTTCATAACAGAATGAAGACCTGAAAACATGACCAGAGCAGCAAACTTCTAAACTTGTTAGACAAAGAAATAATAAATTTGTAAAGAAGCAACAAGACAGAGAGATTTCGGTTAGGGACAGAAAAAAGTAAACAAGTAACTAGTTCAGGTGTAGTTAAACAAGGTTTATTTATGCAAAATTCTTTGCCCCCAATTCCAAAGGGCTTCCTTCCTCCTGGTACATGGAGGGGACCTCTCACGTCGCCCTGTGCTACTTCACTACAAAGGATATTTTGGGATGAACTTATAATGTAGAAGAGGGATATTCCAGTGTTGAGGTTTAAAGCAGCAATTCAAGTCTGTCCTCAGAAGGGAGTCAAAGAAGAAAGTCGGGCTTCAGAGTGTGGGGATGTTCATCGGCTCTTGGTGTCACAGATGCTGTAAATGACTGTGGCCTTGGTGATGTTGCCATAGACCATATCACGACAAGGTCCTCTTCCTAAGAGAATCATCTCTTTTCCTCTCTGGACTCTTGTCAGTTCTAATTATTTATAAACTGAGTGCCCCCTTGGCATGGATGGCTTTTCAGGTGATAAGTGAATCTGACTGCTTGGAATAGGAATGCCACCCCCCACTTTCCTAGGATTCTGGGCTTGGCTTCCTAGCAATGAACTTGGGATATAGCTTCCCCAGGGGAAGTGGGGCATTGGCCCGCAGAACTGCTAATCTTCTTGACTGTCTCCATTCAACTCATCTGGGAATGGGAAAATACTAGGCCAGAGGGAGAACTATTACGTTGGCCAAAACGTTCGTTCGGGTTTTTCCATATCATCTTACAAGAAAAACCCGAAGAAATTTTTGCTAAACAGTGACAGTCCTAAGGTCCTCAGCAGGCGCTACCCACACATGTAACATAGAATCTCTTTCCTGAATGTTCCAGGGAAGGGCTGGAGACAGAAGTGAGACAGCCGCTACCAGATAAGACCCCTTGCCCCCACCCTGGCAGCCTGGTGACATACTCCCAGACCCCTGAGGCTGACAGCTGGGCTTCTGCTATTTCTCTCACCCCAGGAAGCTTGAAAATGCAAGAGTGTGAGGGTGACTTTATTTTACATATACCTCTAAGTATATTTTATATTTTAATATATTTTTAATGGCTTCCCAGGTGGCATAGTGGTAAAGAAACTGCCTGCCAGTGCAGGAGATACTCAGGAAGATCATCTGGAGGAAGAAAGGGCAATCTGCTCCAGTATTCTTGCCTGGAAAATTCCATACAATACCTCTGAATATATTTTATATTTTATTATATTTTAAAATCTATTTTATAATATTTTATTTTATATATAAAATAGCTTGTATTTTAAGTAAATTATATAAAAATTTTAGTGCTGTTTTTATTATTAAAAATAAATTTCTGGGTAACTCCCTGCTGGTCCAGTGGTTAGGATTCGGTGCTCTCAGGGGCCCCACATTCAATCCCAGGTCGGGGAACTAAGATGCCACAAGCCATGTGATATGACCAAAATATTTTTTTGTAATTTCTTCAAATACATTTCTGATGATAACACCTCTGAAGTGAACATAGCCTAGCTCTGAGAGACTGAAGAATTTCTCCTGTGGAGGATGTGGTCCTAGGAGGCAGGAAAGTGAAATTGAAAGTGTTAGTTGCTTAGTCGGGTCCAGCTCTTTGCCACCCCACGGACTGTAGCCCACCAGGCTCCTCTGTCCATGGGATCCTCCAGGCAAGAATACTGGAGTGGGTTGCCATTCCCTTCTCCAGGGGATCGGAGGCAGGAGGAAGTATTAACAACTCAACTTCTATTACTCGGCCCTTGCTGCCCAGTGAAGAGGCCATCTGACGCTGTTATCTAAGGGATTGTTGTCTAAGAGCTTGTCGGTGGAAGACTGAAAGGGCCTACCTGGCTACTCCAAGTGTGCCTTGCTGATCCGCAGGACTGGCAAAATAGGTTTTACCTGGAGGCTGGTTAGAAATGCAGGGTCTTGGATCTCATGCCATTCTGGCTGAACCAAAACCTGCATTTTAATAATGCCCCCACTGATTCATGTTCACTTTGAAGTTTTTGAAGCACTGCCCTGATGAGCTGACAAATTGCAAATTAGTCTTCCCTCAAACATCTCTTCCGACTACCATGAAATCCCTATGTCAATCAGCCTTCCCTCCAGCATCAAATATAATAATGCGATGGAAAGCAAATCAGCCACAGAGTGAATCTGCAAACCTTGCAAAAGACGCAGGATTTCACGGAATTAGCAGACGTGATCTGAGAGAACCCCTCCAATCATAACCGAAGCATCGGCTAGTGAGGAAATGGCAGACTCCTTAACACGGGAACAGGAACGAATCTACAAGGGCGGTGACATTCCTTCACAAGAGAATAATGTGAAAAAAAAGAGAGAGAGCATGATTTAAATATCAAAGAGTTTCGACAGGCCCTCGGGAAAAAAAGATGAAGCTCATGAATATCTTTGTAAAAATGACCCACTTTATGATTGTGCTGTGAAAGCCAAACATACAGTTTTGTTGAAAACCTATGCTCAAAAAAAAAAAAAAAATTCAACATTCCATTCAGTCTTCAATCATTCTTTCCAGTGTCCTTTTGAGATCTTTCCCCCTTTTCCCTAATGTGACTTCTTTTTTGGTCCCTACGACCACTGTGGGACAATTAATACCTGCTTACTCTACAGCTCAATGAAGAATTCTTTCTCCTGTCCCATTTCCTGGTTGGATATTCAGGACACAGTGAATATCCAACGTGGAAGGGGGTTCACCACCGGGTTAGAGCTCCAGGGGGGCTACCTGCGCAGGGGTTACCTTATCCACCATGAGGAAGTTCTCCAACGTCTCTCCGTTTTCACAGGTGACATCGCCGACCTCCCTCACAGCTCTGGGCAGGATCTCTTGCACCTCCTGGGCGATCATTCCTAGACACAAACACCCCATCAGGTTTCGTCAGGAAAAGACCTTTCCCAGAATGGGAACGGCGAACAGGATGTCTTTGCAAACAGATACTTATCCCTCCTCACTGTTGGCTTTGATCTGCAAGGCATTTGAAGCAAAGGAGGAATTTGGATCCCAGAACCACTCTAACATTAAAATATGTACACCTGTGACTGATTCATGCTGATGTTTGGCAGAAACCAGTGCAATTTTGTAAAGCATTTATCCTTCAATTAAAAAATAGATTAATTTTTTAAAAAGTGGGAGTGTTGTTTTTTTCCACTCTTTCTTGAGACTCTGAGCCAAAAATTGGAAAGAGTAAGTGCCTTAAAATCCCTGTACATAGGCGGAAGGCTGGAGCTTGATTTTCCCTCTTTTCCTACAGCTGCACTCGGACCCCTAAATGGTCCTTGTTTCTTTAGAATTTCTGGACCGGAGTATAGACACCACTCTGCCTTTCCTCTGACTGGACCCACCTGCCCGGCCACCTTCCCCCTCTACCCGGAGGCTGTCCAGGGCTGCTTACAGTTTGCTCTGCCATCTGCCCCTCAGCCCTCATCCCATGAGCAAGAGGACTCTGGGGAAGAGAAACAACGCATTTCAGAATCGTCCCCCAGTACCTTGGGGTGCAGGAGTTGGGGTGGGGGTGCTGTTGAGTAAAGATGACACAGCAGTTTCTTTAACCTTCCCTGTCTGGTGATGATAGCTTGCACAGGGGACATGTTAGAAAGACAGGATGCTGTCAAGAGCTATGGGCATACAGCCTCCAGATGAAGTGGGAATTAAAACATGTCGACCACATAAAATCAAGAAGGGAGTTTGTGTGTGTACCTGTCTGATGGGCAGTGTTTATCCCCATCGCAGACGCAAATTCAGGCTTGTAGTCATATTCAACAATCCTCATTTGGGCTATTCTTCTCAGCTGTTCGTTTGTGTCAACCTAATGGAATTAAAGAGCAGATTTCACACGCTTCGATGTTTGTTATTCAAATTAAGGCTCAGAGTGACCCAGAGACACAAAGAATGTTGGCAGTGGGACTGTCCTTTCCTTTTGCCCAAACTATTTTCAGAGAAATTTATGTTTTTCTCCTCCAAGACGCAAAAGTTTCAAAAGTCATGTCAGTGACTTCCATCCACTAGTTTATAAAATGAGCCAGAATTAAATGGCTAAATTACAGGGGGAAACATTAAAAAAAAAATAAATAAAGGACTTCCCTGGTGGCTCATTGGTAAAGATTCCGCCCACCAGTGCAGGAGACACGGGTTCGATTCCTCATAGGGGAGGATCCCACATGCTATGGAGCAACTGAGCTCCTTTATTACAACTACTGAGCCCCCGCTCTAGATCCCGGGAATGCAACTTCTGAGCCCACGTGCGGCAGCTGCTGAAACTCGCGTGCCCTAGAGTCTGTGCTTCCACTACAAGAGAAGCCACTGCAATAGGAAGTCCGCACTCTGCAGCTAGAGGGTAGGCCCTGCTTGCCGCAACTAGAGAAAAACCTTGCAGCAGGGAAGACCCAGCAGAGCCAAAAATAAATCAAATTTAAATAAATTACAGGGCAAAAGCTCCCTCATTCACTACTCTGGCCTCACTTCTCTCTGCTGAGAGTTAAACCATCTTTTTGAGAATGGAGCTGGCTGACCTTGGAGAGAAACAAGTGCTGTCCAAGATGGCAAGGTGTCATTTCCAAATGATCACGTGGTATAAGCACCCAACAAATACAGGCCAACCTTGTATTAATAAATTAAAAGAGCAGTGCTTACTTCAAGTAACAACATTTGAAGAATGGGTATATAATATATCATTAAATTGCTGGTGGACATCTTGCTAGAGAAAATTTCTTCAAGGGGCAGTTTGCAAGTCCAGATGACCCACCAGCAGGTCCCTCAAAATTCAGGGTTCCTTCCTATAGATGACTTCTGCCCTAGACCACCCTAACCAGGGGTCCTCCTCTGAGCCGACCACTCTTATAGAAGTAGTTCAAACACTCCCAACTGTCAATGCAAATTGCTCAAAATAAATTTCATGGGCGCCAGCAAAATTATAACAATAAAGCAATATAGTGGAATTTTCCTAGGGCTAAATGTGATGATTCAAAGGCTTCTTTTTCAATTGGAGTTTTTAAAAAATGAATTCATAGTAATAGCATGATCAATTTTTTTAATGACCTAATTTGACAAGTTAAAAAGTTGGCAGTACTATGTGGGTCCCTAAATTTTCTTTTAGGGAACATAACTGGATTATGAAACCAGCATCTCTTGGCAATTAAAAATATACCACCTGGACATCATCTATATGTTGGAACAACTAGAAATGCTTTTCTGTTGTTTTAAGAAGTCCCTGCTTTGGCCCTTAACTCCTCCCTGCACTCACTCTATCAAGTGAGCAGGAAAATTCTTCCAATATCAGAAAGGCTCTCTGTTCATCCATTTGGCTGGTATCAGAAGTTGTGACTTGGTGCTTAACTGGATAAACAGACTAACTTTACTTCAGGTACTTGTCAGGGAGCTCACAGCTGTTTTGATCACTGCTGTCATCAAAAGCTTAGTTCAACTCATTCATTCACTGCTTCATTTGACTAATATTCACCAATCACCTTTGACATAGCAGGTAACTACACTAAGTGCTGGAACTTCAAAATGATTGCTCTTTTAAAGTTCATGGTCTAGACAGACTCATCTCATAAGATTATATTACGATGTGAAAAATGCAGGTGAGGATGGAGTTATGAAAAGAGAATCCCATCAACTCCAAGGAGGTACCTGAAGTATTCTCAGGGGACTGTGAAAAAGGGCTTACCAGTGATGGTGAAGCCCAACAGAGATCTTGGCTTATTTCTCAAACACACTCTGCCCCTCCACAAGGTCAAGACCTTTGCTCAGGGCATTTCCTGCCTCAGAAGCTCTTCTTCCTGCTCCTCTACCTCCACGTCCCCAATTTAAAACACCCCTTCACCAGAGAAGCATTGCTTGACCTCCAAGACTAGGAAGGCTCCCTCTGCCTTACATGCAGGCATTAATCAATTCATCACCAAACAACTAGTGAGTCACCTTTACTGTCTTCTTCTATTGAATAGATACCCTTATGAGGGTGAGGATGTATTTGAGCCCATGGTTTTCGATTCATCACCATATCACCAGTTTCTAGAACAATTCCTTGCATGTAGTAGGTGCTTAAGTAATATTTATTAAATAAATTAATAACTTTAAGAAAAGAGTGGGACTTTGCTGGTGGTCCAGGGCCTGAGACTCTACGCTCCCAATGTAGGGAGCCCAGGTTTGATATCTGGTCTGGGAATTGGATCCTGCATGCTGAAACTAAGATTTCTCATGCCACAGCTAAGACCTGGTGCAGCCAAATAAGTAAATAAATAAAAGATAGAAGTTAGTCAAAGACAGATGTCAGCTAGGGAAGGGAGTGGAAAGGGTAAGAATAGGACAGGGATGCTGGGCAGAAAGAACACCATAAGCCAAGTTCTGAGGCAGCAAATCCCCTGAATTATGTCTGCACGACCGAATTCGTGTGTCTAGACTGTAAGGCTCAAGGCCAGAGCAAGGAGAGCCTTGCCAGCCATACCCAGATGGAGCAGTCAGAGTCTCATATTGCCCTGTGTGTACATGCCACTGTGAGCCACTTCATTCAACAATATAAAATGAGTAGCTACTATGTGCCAGACACTATGCCAAGCCCTGAAGATTCAAGGAGTAGTTCTTATTTGGAGCTTAAATTTTCATGAAAGTCCCTTCCCGGAGGCTGAGACCTGTATCTTGACCATCTAAGACCCTGCAGAGCGCCTGCACAGTGTCTGACAGGTAACAGGCACCCAGACTTTGAATGAAGGAAAGAAGGAACGGAAGGATGGAGGTAGTGAAATGGCAGAACCGTTGCTGACACTAACAGAACTGAAGGCAGGGTCAATCACGAACCCGCTAGCCAGGCCCTGCCCTGGCTCCTGCTCCCCACTCTCTTGGGAGACCTGTGCCCACTTTGCCTACTTCTCATTGTCCCCTGGTTCCTGCATGAGGGCCCATCAGAGAGCAAAGCGGAGGCAGTGCCAGTTTCTTTGTTGCAGAGGGAAACCAGAGGAGAATGTGCCCTCATGCCAACTGTCCAGGATACACAGAGGCAAAATAACTCCTGCTGTCCAAGTGGGATCCTTGACTTCGCTTTCCCTGAAGACATATTCCCAGACATAGCAATTAGATTCACTAGGACTACTACCATTGTATTTCAGACAGATTTTTGGCCAAAGAAAATTTTAAGGGTTGACTTGGAGAGCTAGACACCTTCTAGAACAATCTTTATCTAAGAAAATGCTTTCATGATTTCTAATGCTGGATTGTAGACTTTCCAAAGCTAAATATAAACAGCTTGAGTTGCATGTTCCCTGTGCCATGTACAGTTGGCCCAGGGAAACCCCTAGAGACAAGGGCTGTGCCTCCTTGGAATCCTCTGCCAGGAACTGTACCAAGGCCACCATTCAACCCCATGCCTTGCTCACTGGTGTGTGTTGAGTAAGAGCCTAGTGAGTGAATCTGGGCGCCCGATCTTGCCCACAGCAGTTTTGGAAAGTTTTGACTGTGAATGCAAATGGCTGTCTCTGTTATGCTATCTCACACTCAAGGTTTCCATATCATTAACTCAAGCATTGTACCGCGGAGAAGACATCACAGACCGTGGACTCCAGTCTGTTTAGGGAGGGAGATCTCATTACAC
This sequence comes from Odocoileus virginianus, assembly GCF_023699985.2. NCBI lineage: Eukaryota > Metazoa > Chordata > Mammalia > Artiodactyla > Cervidae > Odocoileus > Odocoileus virginianus. The sequence goes on from NC_069697.1 coordinate 40,054,310, forward strand.
ATGGCCCACAGCCCAGACTATCAGTCTCCCATCCGGAGCAGCGTGAATGGCACCAGCTCACCCTGAACTTCTGATTTGGCTCATGGCCCTGAAGGGAGACTTTGCATGTTTGGCTTTCTTGAGCTCATCACACTTTTGTCTTTAACTAGCATACTGCTGGTGCTGTTGGGAGAACTGGTCTAGACCATTGTACTAGACCAACTGAAATGGTCTAGACCATTTCACCTTAACTGATTTTTTTTTTCTTGGCTTTTCTTGTTTAGCCCTTTGCTGCCTTATTTTCAGCCTTTACCACAAAATTTGACTGGTGCATTCAATGTTCAACTTCCTTATTTTATTTTTTTTGCATTGACATTGCTGTTCTTCATGCCCCTTTGGTTCTCAGCATAACTTTGCCACCCTAATTTTGCTCAGTTTCCATTGTAAAAGCTGTGTTTCATCTCCAGGTTATTATTGCCTCAGTAAATACCATGTCTGGGTAAGTAAAACTGCTCTTCACAGAGGCTGATCTCATTTTCCAGAGCTTCTGTTTTGCCGGCTTCAGTCACATCTGCTTTATCGTCTCTGTGTCTTGGATGTGAGTCTACATGAGTCCCAGAAATCTCCTCCAGGCCTCTCCACACAGGGTGCTGTGTGCTTATTACCTGCAAAGCCCCCTCCCCACTGCCTGGAGTGAGGAGACGCAGAGTCAGGCACTCAGCCGCTGACATTCGTCCCCCATCACAGCACCAGGCACAGGTGTAGTCACAGACGTTGTTTCACAGCAGCTAATCCAGAAGGCTGCTCTGGTTATCACGCCTCCTTAAAGAATGGGAAAAATCCTCCAGTCCTACGCTTGCAATCAGATCAACCAAGCTTCACTTCCCGGCATGTTTGGAAGAATGGCCTTCCTTTTAAAAGTTGGGAAAATTGAGTCAGGGAGAGGTGAAGATAAAGTTCACGTGTCTGTCAGCACCATCATCATCTCTCTTGTCTGTAATAAATGGCGAATGAGGTAGACAAGATTTCTAGAGACATGTATTTTATGTGTGGATAGACTTATGAAAAACAAAAATATTAATGTGAAATAATGGATGGATTGTGTATATAACTTGCATTTTTAGGTTAATAATAGTAATATTCATTTATATCTGCTTAGCTGTATACATCTAAAAATGTTTCCCATATATGAGATTAGAAAAATCCTTTAATGTGAGTGAAATGAATATGGGTATTCCCCGCTCACAGAATAATAAACAGAGGCATAGAGCAGGTCTGGGCCAAAGTTCCTGGGCAAGTAGGTACCAGAATCAGGACTCAAACTAGCCTTCTAACCAGGGACTTGCTTTTCTTTCTTTCCTCCTGCTGCTCTGGGCAGGAAGGGGACACAGGAACGTCTCATCTAGAGCCTTGATTGGGTGACACTGCACTTTACGGAGAAGCTTCCTAGAGGGATTTGAGAAGTTCCAGGGAACCTTGTTATTTTAAGACAATATGTTTCCGTCAAACCAAGGAACATCATTCGATGAAGACACTTGGTAAATGGTAGTCGGAGGGATTATGGAGGACCCTCCCCACTTGTCATCTTCCGCTTACATTTAGATAAGGCCTGGTGGGGGATTTTAGAGCCAGTTGCAAGGATGCATTTGAGTTGGTGTGATCTGAAGCACAGAAAGCTCATCTCTTTCTAAAAGGCAGAAGCATGGTATCTAAGGTTGGTATCTGGAAATGTGTATGAGAACCTCCCAACCCTGAGAGTTCCCATCCGGCTAGTAGGTCACATCTCTTCTAACACGAACCACAACTTTGCAATCAGTATAAAAGTCTACAATTACAGCCTTTCTCTGGGATTCTCTCAGCCAGCGAGGACATTCCTTGGCTACTTTAGAAAAACCAGTGCAGATCTGCACTGGGAAAGGAATGCAGTCTGGAAGCATGGCCAATGATTTACAAATTAAGTCTCCTATTAACTGAGAAAGAATACAGAAAGGAGATTTAAAAACACCGTTCTGCAACTGCCTCAAAAGTGTTTACAAGAGATGCAGTATGTGTGAGAAGGTGGGGAGGGGGCAGAAGCCGAGAATGGGCAACAGAATTAAGGTTGGAATGACCTGGCATCTTCATCCTGACCCCTTAGGTCTTCATAGCATTTGTGACTTTCCAAGATGATTCAGTACTTACTGTCTCCATGGGTTAAAAATTATAAAAGACTCAGTGGGGTTAGGCAGAGAAGCATCATCTCTACCTTATAGATAAAGACACTGGCATTTCAGTGAGGTTAGGCATTTTTATCCAGGCAAGCCCAAAGTGGACAAGTAGCCTCCTGCTTTCAAGGGCTGATTTCTGGTTTTTATAAGGCATGCATGCCTCATTACAGAGGGGAAAAGTCTTGACCTGTAAATGGGATGATGGGGTTGCCTGAGTGAGGACTGAGGAGGTGAAGTTTCTCTAAAAGTTCTCAGAAGGATGCTGAGCAGGAAAGACAGTGGCTGGCAGGCCCGGCACCAGGGACTCTGGGAGGAAGAAGGTGGAGAGGCCCAGGGGAAATATGAGCAAGAACGGACCTAAAACAGTGCTCAGAAGATGAACAGGGAGATAGAAGGGTGGAGATGAAAGGAAAGGCAAGCTCCAGTGGTTGATAACAGAAAAGCAGCAGCCTGTGGAAAGTAACTGGGAGACTTCTTGCTTGTGAAGCCAGTGTCACGCTGTCATGGCCCACTACTCCTGGGTGGTAAATGCATTCTCTCAGGTAGGAACTGGCATTATAGTTTCAGCAGAGACACCTAACGACTCCAGTGCTAAGTGTTAAGAGCCATGTTTATCTCATGCCAGCAGGTGACGTGGAGAGATGCCTCGTGCACAGCGTGTCAGAGGCCAGGAGAGCCCAGAACTCCTGATTCGGGTGTCAGAGGAGGTGTCCGAGGTCTGCCCCCTGCTCACCTCCTGGACATTCTGCTTTGCCCGGCTGTCAGAGGGATGCATAATCGACCCCATCACTTTCATGTTGCCACAGACAACCAGGGCTTCGTCCGGTGCATCTGTGTTTATGCCCACTCGCCCGTGACAAACGATAGACTCTGGAACTTGTCCTCGCTGCCATAATGCATCAATGTCATTTTCAAATTGCCCAGGGTTGGAGGCCTGGAAAAAAAAATACATAAATACATTACAATTAAAGTTATGGACATAGGAACAAATGATTGCTTTATTCCTCAAAGGAAAGCAGAATGTTAGCTAAGTCTTTCACTTGAGAATCTTTGTCAGATGGAACATTCTGACATATTCTAATAATTGCGGCCCCAGGAGAACAAGGAAGTCTCCTTTAAATGCTCTGTATCCTCCACAGACTCCCCCCCCAACCTCCACCTGCAGGAGCTCAGCCTGTCATGGTTTGCAACATCCGGTTTCTACATAGAACTAAAAATGTGTCAGTTATAGTAGGTGGATGATAAGGAAGAAGAAAAAACCTCAACATGAGTATCTTTTTAGGGAGAATAATAATAATGATTTAAAACCAGAATATTATGTCAGAAAATATTACAAGTTTATTAAAGTTCAGATAATTTTTAAAAGCCCTTGCATTTAGCTAGCCCTTTTATAGTTTCAAATCACCTTCATGTTTATGATTTCATATACAGTCGACAAGCAAATGACAACGCAAGCATAATTCATACACCTCAGCTATTCCCTAAGCACAGATTATACTGCAGGAAGCATTGTAACAGCTACATTTGCTGAGTGCTAATCCACGCCCCAATTCCATGAGATAAGACCCTTATCTTTCTTTTACTGATACTGAGACTCTAAAAGAATAAGCCTATTTCCCAAGGTCACAAATCTAGTAAGTTCTAGAGTTACAATTATATTTCCTTTGATTATTAAATAATGATTCTAACTTTGACTTTTGTGTGGTATTGCATAGAAGCAGCCCTGGCTGAATGCAGTCTTCAAGGAAAATCCAAGTGGATCTATTAGGCTAGAGAAAGTTTTGGAGGTTTTATTGTTATATAAAAATTTTTTGCCAAATAATTTTCTACTGTACTGCTTTCCCTCTGCCCCATTTCCCTGTAGCCAGTGAACATATTTCCACATATCTTTTCAAAAACAATTTATTTATATATTTGGCTGCGCTGGGTCTTAGTTGTGGCATTCAGGATTTTTGTTGTGGCATGTGGACTCTAGTTCTCTGCCTGGGGATTGAACCCTGGGCCCCCTGCATTGAAAGTGTGGAGTCTTAGCCACTGGACCACAAGGAAAGTCCCATATTTCCACATATCTTTGAGTGGGGAATCAATGAATCCATCAAAATCCTCACAACAAAATTAATGTTTTTAAAATTATGACCTATCCTTCTCTACCTACTCTCTTGGTATTATTTAAATGTTTTTACCATAGTCGTGTGTTACTAATTTATAAATAATAATGAAAAGAAATCTCAAAGTTTATTGCTAAGTTTGGGTTCAGTTAGGAAATTCAGGTGTCTTTCACTTCCAGTTTCATTCCCACCTGTCTGAACCTTGATCTGCTTGGAAGACTCAACCATTGACACCACATAGACAAAAGCAGGGAAAGAATATACAGCAACAATTTTGAACAGTATTTTGTGCGAATTCACCTGAACAAAGAGCTTTTCTGCAAGGTCCCCAGAGCCTCCTTGGTTGTGAATGGCAATTTGGCTTTGACTCAAATCCTTTTATAGTGAGCAGTCAACTAAATCCAAAGGTATGCCATATAAAATGCTGGTGTATTTTCCTCTACTATGAACATAATGAGCCACTTCAAGGAAACAAAACAGGACAGTGATGGATTTTCTTTTTCTTAATGAGCTCTGGGATAATTATTATCCTGTTGGTAACTTGATAGTACTGGAACAGCAGATATAAGTAGGTTCAATTTTGGGGGAACAATTACAAGAATCTCACTTGGTTTTCATCAAATGAAAACTCAAATTCCTAAAACATATTCAAATCATTTTGGAATGGTCCATAGATCTACAAAGTTTAAAATACAGAGCCTTGAAGAGGATTCCTCCTCACTAATGTATGTGTGTTCAGTTGTATCTGACTCTTTGCGAACCCATGGACTGTAGCCTGCCAGACTCCTCTGTCCATGGAATTCTCCAGGTAAGAATACTGGAGTGGGTAGCCACTTCCTTCCTTGGGGATTCTTCCTGACCCAGGGATCAAACCTAGGTCTTCTGCATTGCAGGCAGACTCTTTGCTAATGGAGAATTTTATTATAAAATCTGTGAACTTATTTTCCTTCTCTAGTAACAGGAGTGTTAATGTATCAAAGCAAACTGCAGTGGAACCACAGAAAAACATTCTGGGATCATGAATTTGTGCTCAGATGTGGCCCAATAGTGGTTGATTGCTATCAAAAGCCAAAATAAAGTTTACAGAGTACTTTTATTATTTATCCCACAGCCTTACATATTTAGGGATGACCTGAACATTTTATTCTATGTTGTGACACAAAGGGGCTGTGTGACTTTGGGCCACTTACCTAACCTCCCTCTACCAGTTTTCTCCTCTGAAGAATACAGATAATAATGTCCTCACCTATCTTATGGGGTTGTGGGAGTTAACTGAAATCATGTATGCATGAACACTTTGTAAAAATGAGGATGAATGGTCTCAAATTCATGCTCAATACAATCTGCTGTGCATAGTAAGCACCATTCAGCCTGTCATCAGTCCGTCCTCTCAGTAGCATCTGCGGAGCTGCACAGTTAAGAGGGAGCTCCCTCCACAGAGAATACAGTGGAAATGGCGCCCCCTGCAGATGCTTGGGACGGGAACCATCACTAGTAGCAAAGGTTGGAAAGGGATGCTGGATTTCTTTGCTTTATCAGTTTGGGCTTCTAAAGAGCAGCCAAAGAGCATAATACGAAAGCTTGAGCTGAGGAAGGCAAGAAACTCATTCTTGTACCTTTTGAAAGGTCTAGAAAAATGGGCCTAGAGATGCAATCTACCAGGGTTACTCAAAGTGTGGTCCACAGGCCACAGCAGTATCAGCATCTCCTGGAAGCTTGTTAGAAATGCATAATCTTGAGAGAGTAGCACTGAAACATATTCATTACCATCTGTAAAATAGATGGCTAGCGGGAAGCTAGTGAGAGTCCCTTGGACTGCAAGGAGATCAAACCTGTCAATCCTAAAGAAAATCAGCCCTGAGTAGTAATTGGAAGGACTGATGCTGAAGCTGAAGCTCTAAAACTTTGGCCACTGATGCAAAGAACTGACTCTTTAGAAAACACCCTGATGCTGGGAAAGATTGAAGGCAGGAGGCGAAGAGGACCACAGAAGATGAGATGGTTGGATGGCATCACCGACTTAACAGACATGAGTTTGAGCAAGCTCCGGGAGTTGGTGATGGGCAGGGAAGCCTGGCATGCTGTGGTCCATGGGGTCACAAAGAGTCAGACACGACTGAGTAACTGAACTGAACTGAAGTGAGCGGGAAGTTGTACAACACAGGGAGCTCAACCCGGTGCTCTGAGACAGCCTAGGAGGGTGGGATGGGGTGGGGTGTGAGAGGGAGGTTGAAGGGGGAGGAGACATATGTGTACTTATGGCTGATTCACATAGCTGTCCGGCAGAAACCAACACAATATTGTAAAGCAATTGTCAAATTAAAAATTAATTTTAAAAGATAAATTAGAAAAAAAGAAGTGTATATTCTCAGACATCTCCAACCTACTGAACCAAAAATTGTGGAGGTGGGACCCAGGCATCCGTGTTTCCACCAGCTCTCCAGGGGATTCTTATTCTCAACACAGTTTAAGAATAACTTCTTTAGGTCATACACTAGCTCCATACCACTATGAAAGGGCTCATGAGTTACCCCTTCTGTAGTCAGTAGACTGTTCTGTTGAACTCCAACTGCACAGTGAGACAGACATTGCTCTGCCCACTGATTCCTTGTGTAAATAAAAATTCAGCTGAAATTCAGAAGAGGGGTATGTGTGTGTGCAGGTTGAGTGTGTAGGGGAAGGGAAGGGAGGTTTGTGGTCAGAAATGGGCACGGGCCAGGGAAAACAGAGATGGTACCTGGAATGTCTCTGTTCTCCCCCCAATCCCTCACCATCCTTGCATCTGCATCCTTTCTCTTTGTCTTTCCCGATCCCGCGTGTGGGTTTCCCACCTTGTGGCACTGTGGTTGCAGAGCAATAAAAGAGAACCTGGGGGACCTGCCCATTTCTATTCTTCTGGAAAAATAAGCTGGAATAAATTAATGGTTTTCAAAACTAGGAAACCCTGGCATGTCTTTGAAAGGCGGACAAAACTGATCATCCCTCCTGCTCGCAACATAGCCCTTCCAACCAGGTTTAATTATGTGTTTTAGGAGAAGAATAGAGCTGAAGGAAAGTCTAGCCATTAACAAGGAGAATTGAAGGACCTCTGCTGGGGAATGCTCCCCAAAACAAAGAGCTGGGAAACAAATCTGTTCTTTGGAGTGAGCTTTAATTTCCATTAAATTGGTCAATTTACAGTATGGGACCAAAATATCTTTCCAAAGCTGTTTTGATTGAAAACCTGGATGAACAATTGCTGGATCCTGCCCCTGTTTCTCTCTCCTCAGAGAATTCTGAAGAGCTTGGTCTCCTGAAACCCCCTCCCCACCTTGAGGCCTGAAAATCATCTACTCCAGTCTTCAGGCTGTGTGTGCTTCGCTTGCTCACTCAGTCGTGTCCGGCTCTGCGACACCAACGACTGTAGCCTGCCAGGCTCTTCTGTCCATGGGATTCTCCAGGCAAGAATACTGGAGTGGGTTGCCATGCCCTCCTCCAGGGGATCTTCCCAACCCAGGGATCAAACTCAGGTGTCCAGCATTGCGGGTGGATTCTTTACCATCTGAGCCACCTAGGAAGCCCAACCTTCCTCCATACACTCACCCTTATGTTAATTTCTGCTACAGGGAAAAATGACTCAGTTCTCAAAATGAATCTGGATTTGCTAAATGCAATTTGCAGGTCTCCATATAATGTGGTCAGGTCTTACCTTTGTCACATTTCTCTTCCTTCATTCTAGAACTCGAACTAACAGGCCCAGGCCTTGGCCCAAGAGGGCATATCTGGCTTTTTTGTAGAATGTAGGCTGGTCTGCCCTCTGCTCAACCCATGGTACATATACCTGTTTTGCACCCTCTAGAATCTCAGGGGCAGGAAACGTGCTCTCTAAAACTCACTGATTCAAACAATAATGGCATTTCTTAAATTCAGTTTTTCTCTTAGTTGATTTAAACATTATATGCTTAAATAAATGCAAAAGTCTGCATTCATTTTCACTCTGCATTTGGGGTTAGAACAAAATAATCTCAGTAAGATATTTCCAGTGTGAGGGAAAGATATTATTACTATCGTTTTTTTTCTCATTGTTGTTAGGGTAACCTTTGTGTTACCCAGCATACATATAGAATAGGGTATTCTCTTTAACCAAAAATTATGGCTAGAAGAAAGCCATTGAGTGTAGAACACACTCATTTTTAAAAAATAAAAACTTAGTGAATAATATGACATCCAGTCTATACTATGCATAATTTTTTCAATAGTCATACTTAACATGCATTACAGAAACTTTGGACTTCTCAGGGTCATCATCATGAGTTAAATTTTCATTGAACTTTGGGTATAAGAAAGAGCCCATTAACAGAGAGTTCTGGGAACAGCGTGTCCAGCCACGCTCCCCTCTCCCTTTGCTGCTGCGGAGACTTGCACGGCAGCCTAAGCAGAGCTTTGCAGGGGCTGTCAGCAGGAAATGGAGAAATCTCAACACCAGGTAAAGTATTTAAAGTACGCAGGTGACTAGCAGACTGCTTGACTTAAGCATGAATGTCACCACTCAAAGCAGCAGTTTCATGGTATCCGATCTACCCTAGTTAAAAAGAAAGGCATTGCCTGTATTTGCTCCTTCCTGTGAGGAATCAGAAAAAACAAGCAACCTAGGTTTCCAGACTTGACTTTAAATCACATTCATTAGCACACCAAAGCAATTCCAGAGGACAGCAGGTGAGGTGTCAAAGACCACCCCAACCCTGGCTGAGGTATGGGCCGGAACCTCTGCCCTCGGCTCATGACCTAAGGAGGGGGTCCCACCTGCCTTTGCCCCAGAGGAGGCTGTTTTGCTGAAGCTTAGATCAGGCCCCACAGAAACACAGTCTGCGTATGCGTGCTGGCGGGCACAGAGCCGGCCCCGCCCGGGGACATCTGGACACACCAGTGTTTTACTTCATTTCCATCATTACTTTACTTCCAATAAAACTCTGAGATGTAGTTTCAAGAGTTCCACTAATAGATGGCTTGTTATTTTTTATTGACTAAAAGAATGACACAGAGGGCCCTTTGTTTGAGAACAGCTCAAGGCAAGCTGTGGAAGACTCACTTCCCCAAATGGGCAGCTCTTGTCCCCAGGCCTAAGTTTAACAGCCATGTCAGTGGGCGAGCCCCACTGTGAACTAGCTTCCCTGCTGGAGGGTGCACGTCCCCCTGTGGCACTTCAAAGACCCATCACCCATCAGCTCCTCCCAGGGCTGCCCGGCCTGTGGTTACCTGCTCCCTCACGGCCCTGGCATTCTCCGTGCTGGCCAGCCTGGCCGCACACAGCTGCAGATGCAGCTGCCAATAGCTTTATGTTTTTGTGGCTGCCAAGACTCCCGTCCAGAGCTGTGACCAATCGTTCATTCAGCAAAACGCGCTGAGCCATTACTATGCTCTGGGCAGCAGCCTAGAAGTCCCTGGGGTCACCGATCACTCTGGGCCATGGGGTGCCTTCCTGCCTATTGCCCCACCCTGTGGCCTTTGGGGTCAGAGGGGACTGGGCTGTAACCCAGGCTCCATCATTTACCTACTAGCTTTGTGCCCACAGATGACTTTCTCTCCCTCTTAAGCCTTAGTTCCTCTGGGTGTAAAGAAGGTAATGTAAACGTGAAACAATGTAGAATGATATCATATAGAAATTATGTATCCCAGTGCCTACAACATACTGTAAAAACCGGGGTTTCTCAACTATGGCACTACTGACATTTGAGGAGGAGTGGCTCTGTTGTGGGGGCTGTCCTGGGCATCATAACGTGTTGAGCAGCATCCCTGGCTTTAACCCACTAGATGCCAATAGCTCCCCTAGGTGTAACAACCAAAAATGTTTGCAGACATTGCCAAATGACCCACGGGAAACAAAAGTTCTGGCTGAGAACCACAATGTAAAAACTAAAATAGCAGTACCTGCTATTACTATCATTATCTTTGTCATCACTGGCAATTGAGAAACTGCATACTCCATGCATTCCACTGAATATGTAAAGGCTTCTTAGAGGGGAAAAAACAACAACAACAACAACACATGGGATCCTGAAAAGTCAAATAACCGCACTTACCCTTACAATGATCCGTTCAGAGATGTGGGCAGACAACAGGTAGAACTGGTCTTGGTTAGCAGCATACAGTCCAACCACCAACATGAAGTATCTAGTTCAGAAACAGCAGGCCAATGCCAACACATCAGGAAACAAGAGACATAGTTTGCGCCATCAAATTGTAATTAACAGAGAATTTACCCAGATGGGTTTACATATTTGAAGACTTTCTCTCCCACTCTAATTTGCCCCTCCTGTGAAACCACAGAGGCGTTGGTTCACTCACTGTTGTTCTGGGTCTGCCTGTCACTCAGCTTGAGGGACGAGTGTGCTGTTTTGCACGCCCACAGCAGCCATCACTGGGCCGACTGGGCTCGGCCCATCAGTGCTGGCCCGGGGCAGGCCTTACGCTGGTGCGTCCCTGGGCCCTCAGTACAGCATTGCTCACACCCACACGCACAAAAAAGTCACCTAGAGGTGCCTTTGTCCAGAGCCCTCCAAGCCACACATCCTAGGCCGTAAGGCAGGGGTGGGGGGTGGGGGTGACCCCACGGGGCCCGCCCAGCGCACAGCCTCCTTCCTGATCTGCTCTTGGTCATGTAACCTCACCTTTCATAGCCTCCAGTCATGACTTCAGTCAAAAACCAGAACCCTCTCTTCCGATTGTTATCAAGGCGATCTTCCTCACTATTTTAACTGCTCTTTATGTGTATCACTGATGAGACATTTTTAAGATTAGACCATTTCTTCCTCTTTTTTTCAAAGAAGTATGATGCAGTTTTAAAACTTTTTATTGAAGTTAGTTTCTGCTATACAGGAAAGTGAATCTCATATATATGTCCACTCTTTTTTAGATTCTTTCCTCACATAGATCATTACAGAGTATTGAATAGAGTTCCCTGTGCTATACAGTAGGTCCTTATTAGACCATTTCTTTAAAGTCAAAATATAAACTATCCCTATGAGAAAAGCATTTACTTTAAGAATTTCATTAAAAAAAAAAGCTTCACCAACTTCTTCTGTAGCACTCTAAACAGTCTCCAATCCTTAGGGAGTAAGACTTTTCCCCTGAAACTAAAGTACGTCAATAATTGTAATAACTGTTACAATGATGAAAATAATTAGCTACTGCCCACTGAGTTCTCAAAATGTGCCATGTGCTGGGCTAAGCAGTTTATCTACATTATTTCACTTAGAGCCCCAAAACAACCTTATTGGAGAAGGATATGGGTATTGAACCGTTTTTACAGAATAGGAAAATGAATCTCAGGGAGGTTAAGTTCCATGCTCAAGGTCACCCAGCTAGTAAATGGCAGTATCAAATAGTCAAACTCAATTCCCTCCAACTCCAAAACCTTTGTTCTAAAATCAGTGGTTCCTAAACTTGAGCATGCAGCTCAATTCCAGAAAAATAAATGACCCAATCAAAAAATGGGCCAAAGAACTAAACAGACATTTCTCTAAAGAAGATATACAGATGGCTAACAAACACATGAAAAGATGCTCAACATCACTCATTATCAGAGAAATGCAAATCAAAACCACAATGAGGTACCATTACACGCCAGTCAGGATGGCTGCTATCCAAAAGTCTACAAGCAATAAATGCTGGAGAGGGTGTGGAGAAAAGGGAACCCTCCTACACTGTTGGTGGGAATGCAAACTAGTACGGCCGCTATGGAGACCAATGTGGAGATTCCTTAAAAAACTGGAATTAGAACTGCTGTATGACCCAGCAATCCCACTTCTGGGCATACACACTGAGGAAACCAGATCTGAAAGAGAAACGTGCACCCCAATGTTCATCGCAGCACTGTTTATAATAGCCAGGACATGGAAGCAACCTAGATGCCCATCAGCAGACGAATGGATAAGGAAGCTGTGGGACATATACACCATGGAATATTACTCAGCCATTAAAAAGAATTCATTTGAATCAGTTCTAATGAGATGGATGAAACTGGAGCCCATTATACAGAGTGAAGTAAGCCAGAAAGATAAAGACCATTACAGTATACTAACACATATATATGGAATTTAGAAAGATGGTAATGATAACCCTATATGCAAAACAGAAAAAGAGACACAGATGTACAGAGCAGACTTTTGGACTCTGTGGGAGAAGGTGAGGGTGGGATGTTTCAAAAGAACAGCATCGAAACATGTGTATTATCTAGGGTGAAACAGATCCCCAGCCCAGGCTGGATGCATGAGACAAGTGCTCGGGCCTGGTGCACTGGGAAGACCCAGAGGGATCAGGTGGAGAGGGAGGTGGGAGGAGGGATCGGGATGGGGAATACATGTAAATCCATGGCTGATTCATGTCAATGTATGACAAAAACCACTACAATATTGTGAAGTAATTAGCCTCCAACTAATAAAAATAAATGAAAAACAAACAAAATAAAATAAAATCAGTGGTTCCTAAACTTGAGCATGCATCAAATCACTTGGGCTGGGGAGGGGCTTGTTAAAATATAGACTGCTAGACCTCACCCCAAGTTTTTGATCAGGTAGGTTTTTAGTGAGTCCCAACAATTTGCATCTCTAATAAGTGTCTAGGTGATAGCATCTGTGCTGGTCCTGGGAGCACATTCTGAGAATCACAGGTGTCAATCATTAATGCAAATGTATTTTCAATCAAAAAAGGCTACAGCAGAACTCAGGCCATTAAAGTAGTGACCAGCACACAGAATTCAAGAAATGCCATCAATCCTTAGCCCTTAGCCAGTCACAAGGCATGAACACATGGCCCCTCCAGATGCAGCTGTCTCCAGCTGCACAAAGGGCCAGTTTCATGGAAGAGAATTTTTCCATGGACTGGGGTGGAAGGGGCATAGTTTCAGGAAGATTCAAGTGCATTACATTTATTGTGCACTTTACTTCTATGATTATTACATCAGCTCCACCCCAAATCATCAGGCATTAGATCCGGGTGGTTGGGGACCCCAGCAGAAGGATCACGGGGAGAATGAAAACAAGCCACTTGAAGGCTGGACAGGAGAGGAGGCATCACAGGGTGTGAGGATGGAAGAAGGACGATGTCTAAGGGTAAATGAAATGTGGCAACAGAGTCAGGGAAGGGAGGAAAGCAGCTGAGGGAGGCCAAGGGGATCAGAGGGGGCTCTGGGGACCCTGGGCTGTCAGGTAGCACAACCAGCTACCCCCTCACCCCCCCACCCCGCGATGTATACACACCACGCCAGTACCTCTGGTCAGGGTTTGGCTTCCCCTTCTTTCTCATGTTATTTGCTGTGGTTTCACTGAAGTGTAACCGGCCCAGAGTTACTTTGGTGACCTGGTCGGCCAGCAGGTTAATTCTAAAGCAAACAGCAAAAACACCAAGAGACTTAAAAGAATTTAGCTTTTGATCATATCTGATTCATTCTTAGATTCTGAGGTATGTTTAGTCCCTCATTCTTATCACACTGTGGAGGACACTGATTTTTAATATAGTACCCACAGCCTAGTCAGGAATGGCTGCCAGGGAGTTACTCTTTGTTCGGTCCCTAAGTAATGTCCAACTCTTTCAAATCCTTGGATTGCAGCACACCAGGCTTCTCTGTCCTTCACAATCTCCTGGAGTTTGCTCAAATTCACATCCATTGAGTCAGTGATGCCCTCCAACCATCTCATCCTCTGGCATCCCCTTCTTCTCCTGCCCTCAATCTTTCCCAGCATCAGCGTCTTTTCCAATGAGTCAGCTTTTCACAACAGGTGGCCAAAGTATTGGAGTTTCAGCTTCAGCATCAGTCCTTCCAATGAATATTCAGGGGTGATTTCCTTTGGATTGACTGGTTTGATTTCCTTGTAGTTCAAGGGACTCTCAAGAGTCTTCTCCAGCACCACAGTTTAAAGCATTATTTCTTCAGTGTTCAGCCTTATTTATGGTCCAGCTCTCACATCCATACATAGCTACTGAAAAAACCATAGCTTTAACTATATGGACCTTGGTCAGTGAAGTGATGTCTCTGCTTTTTAATACGCTGTCTAGGTTTGTCATAGCTTTTCCTCCAAGGAGAAAGTGTCTTTTAATTCAGTTGAATGGTTAGGAATGCTCATTCAGCAGCAGTTCAAGTCCAGAGTACCGGACTCCAAAGGGCTGTGTGCGCCTACATTGTGGCTCTTTGATCTCGACAACAGGAGAGATGCCCTGTCACCTGTGTCACTGTCACTATAGTGCTCTCCTCCCGACAGAAGCGGTTCCTCTAGGTTCCTGGTGAACTCGTTCACATCTCCTTCACGTATTTGCCTTCTCCTGGTCTGGCTGTGGGAAGCTGCCTGCTCCTAAGGTAGACCACACACAGCCTCCCGGCAAGGGAAAACCAGATGTACCAGGCAAGTTCAGAGCTGTCTGTACATGCTTGAGCTTCAGGCTGAGCTCACATCTGGTCTATTCAGGCTCTAGCACCATCTTCTTCCCCAAATAGGACTGAATCTGGGTCAGATCATCCCCAGCCAGTCAGTCAGAAAGCAAGTCTCATTCATTTTATATGGTGCGGTCCACCATATTGTTTTGGATGATCCCAGTCCTCTGGCTTTCTTTATTTGAAATATTATTTTCATTTATTTATTTCTTGGGCTGCACAGGATCTTAGTAGTGACATGTGGACCTAGTTTCCTGATCAGAAATTGAACCCAGGCCCCCTGCATTGGGAGCACGGGGTCTTAGCCACTGGACCACTGGGGAAGTTCCCTTCATTCTTTCTATTTTAGGGCTCATTAAGCAATCTAACAGCATTGCTTTAAGAAACAAGATAAATGAATTATAAGCACAGCATGGATCCAGAACTTCAAAATCAATTCAATCAGTAGCATGCTGATTTAAATGAAAAATTAAAAGAACGATCTAATTATAATCTGTCTCGAGGAACCAAAGTTGTTAGCAAGGTTGTCAGTAATAAATATTCTGTAAATAATGATGACCTAAAAGATGGGGCTTTTTATACAGATTTTTTTGCAATTATTTCAATATATTTTACCTACTTTTATTGATAAGCATGTGTTCATAATACTAACACATTATTACTAGTTTAGTCTGTATCGTGGAATTCTTTTAAAATAAAGTAAATTTGGCAATAGATTTTCTTCCCAAAAGATGTTCACAAGAGATTTCAGAAAAGAAGTTCTTACTTAACAGGATTGAAAATCTTTTTGCTTCTGTCTGCTTGGGACTGTTCAATAGCAATTATTTGATTGGTGGCTTCTACCTATGTAGAATAACAAAAAGTAATTACTTCATAATTAATTTCTTTATTAATTAAAACATTCATTAGTAAATAATTTTCAATTACTTAAAAAGTTTCCCAAGGCATTATGTTAAGCACTTGACAAGAGGCCCAAGTCACTGAAAGATGTGTAAGGACTCTGACCTTAAAGCAGTGCGCTATTGGTGAGAAAAGGAACAAATAACTGAAGAGCTAAACAAAGAAAACACAAGACAAGAGAGAACAGGGAACATAGAGCAGACCATGGATCCTCCCGACCCAGGGATTGAACCAGGGTCTCCTGCATTGCAGGTGCTGAGCTATCAGGAAATCCCCAAAACACAAGAGCAAGGCAGCTCAACAGATACATGCACTCATTCGTTCATTCATTCATTCATTCATTCATTTCATAAATACTTGTTGAGCACCTGCTTTGAACACAGGCATTGCATTAGGCAATAGAGGTGAGAAGACAAAGCTAACAGAAATCTCAGCCCTTTCAGAGCTTACTAATAAGAAATAACAATAAACAGTAAAAATAAATAAAACCTAAGAAATGACATTTATTCAACAGTTGCTACAAAGTCTTCTTGTTATTAGGGAAGAGTAGCAAGTGTCTGCTGGTATCTGCCCTATGACTTACAGTTATTTGCATAGTCACTATCTTTCCAGAAAGCAATTAGGCAACCAGTATCAAGAGTTTTAATACTGATCATATGTTCAATGTGCAATGCCTATTCTGGAATTTATTCTCATACAAAAATTAATATGCCTGAATGTTCACTGCAGTTTTATTACCAATAAAAAATTTACAGTAATACAGGAATTAATATGGTATCTTGATATAATGGAAAACCATATCATCTTTGTTTAATAATATTTTATAGTCTTTAATGATATTATATAATGCTACTTCCACAATATAATATTATCTATATGAGATTAATTTTAATAACAGAAAAAAAAAGAAAAATTAAGTTACTAAATTGTGGATCCCAAGTATGAATGAATTTTATCTCTTCTTTCATACTTTTCTATTTATTCCATAATATCCACACTGGACTCATATTACTTCCACAATCAGAAATATATGTTTTATTATTGTGTGCTTGCTGTTTATCTTTTTGTGTTTGTTTGGTTTGCATTGGTTTTATTTAAGAGCTTGGTTTGGAGCAAGAGCAGCTGATGTGTTTAGCGGTGAAGCGCCACTAGTGGTAAAGTGCCACTTTGGGAGACTCAGGTTAGTGATCAGAAAAAAATATATGTAGATAATGGATATTTCTCACCCTAAGGAGCTGGATCTGAGGTAATAATGCAATAAATACTTGTTGACCACTCAGAAGTCATCTTACCTGCATTCTAATCCCCTCTATTATTTACTATTTTGGATGAATGGTGTGACTTTCCTGGGCCTCAGTTTCCCCTCTGTTAACTGGGAAGGAGGGAGCATCGACTAGATTAGTGGTTCCTTGGCTTTTTTAAGTTACAGACTTCTTTGGGAATTTGGTGAAAACTATGAACCAACTGCATATGGAAACACACCAGCCTCAAAAAGAATAAACTAATTACACTCAGCAAAAGAAGTCCAAGATTTATACACTAAAAACTTTAAAGCCGTGGTTTGAAGTGATGTTCTGCCCGATTCTGAATTGGTAGCTTCTATTTCCTATGTCTTGAAGTATTTATTCTTAGACCCCATCCACCATGCTGTGAGGAAGCTCAAGCTGTCGCGCAGAGAGGTCTACTTGGAGAAGAGCCCAAGGCTCCGAGCTGCAGCCCTCTTTGAGCTCCTGGCTGATGGCCAGCACAGACTTGACAGACACTCAAGTGAGCCATCTTGGAAACTGGACCCAGCTAATGACTCCTGAGTAGAGCCAAGCCCTGACCAAGTGGCAGATTTTTGATCTAAACCAATGAGTGTTATTATTTTCAGTTGCTAAGTTTCAGGGTAGATGGTTATGTAGTAACAGACAACTGGAACACTTACTAAATGTTGGCTGAATGAGATGAAACTAAATAAAGACTTACCTTAACCCCAAAGGCTTTCAAGTAAAACATTTCTATTGGCTTTAGACCCATTTGGGTTTTGACAAATTTTGGACTTCCCCAAACTTGAATATGGATGGTGATCTGAAAATGGTTCTTCTTTTGGCAAACAAAAGCTTCATCTGCTGGCGAAAAATTAAATCCTTTGTCTGTGACAACTCGATAGCCTACATTGGGTCTATGAAAAGTGGAAGCAAGAAACCAGTCTTACAAATATTTTCTACACATTTTCTTTCATGAACAGTATTAATTATACAGACATTTTGGGAAAATACATTTTGGAAAGTATCTTTTGCTATATCTGAACAATGTGAAAGTGTTAGTCACTCAGTCGTGTCCGACTGTTTGCAGTCCCATGGACTGTAGCCTGCCAGGCTCTTCTGTCCATGAAATTCTCCAGGGAACAATACAAGAGTGGGTTGCCACTCCCTTCTCCAGGGGATCGAATCCAGGTCTCCTGCATTGCAGGCAGACTCTTTACCAACTGAGCCACCAGGGAAGCCCTCTTGCTATATCTAATCAATCAATTTTGTTAATTTTAACCAAGGAAATGAAAATGGTATTTCAGAACACAGCTGGCTATCTCACAGCCTTTTTTCTTCATGAGAAAGAAGTACAATTCTCGCCAAATGGAATCATTGTCTCCTCAGCCTGCCTTTTCGCTTTGTGTTTCCTACATTTCTAATTTGACTCCACTATACAATAGAAAGACTTGTATAGAAGAAAGACTTAGTTAGAAGTTGAGAACTTACTATCATATCAAATGTCTGGGATAGAATTCATTTCTTTCCTTCTTACAAAAAATCTCTCATTTCATCAGCATCACCACACTCAAATAGTCCCTCAGATGAATGACTAATCAGCTTCCTGGTAGTCATATGAAAAAAAATGCAGACTGGTCATAACTACCAGGAATAGCTTTCAACCAGATTAACCAGAGTCAGTCCAACTACTGATTGAAAACATGTTTTCACTAAAGTATGGTCATTTCCTTTTTATCCTTCTGATCTGATCATAGCACTGAATACCTACTATGTTGTTTACTTCTGCAGAAAAAAATAATAGGATGACGGCGGGGCAGCTAATCAGACTCTTGCTTTATTTGTTTTATCAAATAATTTCCGAGAGCTACACTTTACATATATGTACATGCTGACTTGCTGCAGTCATATCCGACTCTTTGCAACTCTATAGACTATAGCTCGCCAGGCTCCTCTGTCTGTGGAATTCACCAGGCAAGGATACTGGAGTGGGTTGCCTGCCCTCCACCAGGGGATATTCCCAACCCAGGGATCAATTCCACATCTCTTATGTCCCGTAGGTGGGCTCTTTACCACTAGCACTACCTGGGAAGTCCTTGTATTGTCCCTATGTGTGATTAAATACTTTTTAATGTTAATAAAAATAAAACCTATGTTTTTTTGAAGTTGTCATATCAAAAATAAAACCTATTAAACATGCAACATTATCAAGTAGAAAAGAGAACATAGAAGTTGAAAATTTTGGTAATTTTTTCTGTGTGTGTTGTAGACATGGAACATAATTTTTAATGCATCAAGTTTCCTAAATGTTCCTCAGGAAAAGAGGGCCTTCCTAGAATGACACAGAGATGACAGTACTTCCTGCTTTGCTGCCTCTCTGCTACTGTGTGGATCTTTGCTTCCTGGGATCTCAGTTTGGATGGCTGCCATTTAATGAACAACACAGACTTTCTAAATTTTTTTCTAATTTTAGTGACAGAATGATGAATGGGTCTCTTGGGAAAAGAGTGTTCACGTTCTTGGCAAGCTAAGCACCTCACCAGTGGATCAAGTCACTAGGTCACTGATTGGCCTCAAAGTCTTCTCAGGTGGCACAGAGGTAAAGATTCTGCCTGCCAATGCAGGAGACGTAGGAGACATGGGTTCTGTCCCTGGGCTGGGACGATCGCCTGGAGGAGGAGGTGGTAACTCACTCCAGTATTCTTGCCCCGAAAACTCCATGGACAGGGGGGCCTGGGGGGCTCATGGCATCGCAAAGAGTCAGACAGGACGGAGTGACAACAGGAGCATGGACTGATCAAAGGCCCCACAATCACAGAGCCCTCCAGCAGCAATGGGAAAATCCATTGAATGAAGGGCTTGATAAAAAGCAGGTATGTTAAGGCATCTGGGACTTTATATTGACTCAAGTTTCTGTAATTTGCTTGTCAAAAGGCTAGATGGATTGAATTGTACAGATTTTACTACAGAGGGTAGTAAGAACAGTTTTGATTAAGAAAAAAAAGAGGAAATATTTTTGTGTGTGATCTTCTATGTTTCACTGTCAAAAATTCTGAAGAAAAATGGTAAGATTTGCAGCTCAGATATGAGCATTAGCCTGAAATTTAAAGACAGCTGTAAGCAGACACTATATCAACCCATAAAAATTATACAGTTGAAGAGTATTCTGAATCTTAAAAAAAAAGTCTGATTATAAAAACTATTCTATTTACCTAAGAGTAGCGATTCTGCTTTTGATATCAAAAGTTAATTATAAAATCGACTAAACTGGCCTTTTTAAAGGTCTTTTAACACAAGTTGTAAATATCATTCAAAAAATGTAATAAAATTTTAATCCCCTAACTTTATAACTTTCAGGTTATTTAGAAAAATTATGCTTTTGTAGCGAGTTAGATCTATTAATCTAAGCAGAAGCAAGTGATTTTCTGTCTCAGTGATTTGAGAAGTGAATTCAAGATCTCCTGAGTTCTAATCCAGATGAATACCGCCAATCTTTTTTGCTTAAGGAAGGTGAATTATGGCTAAGCATTCAAAATAAAACTGCCTCTACATCTTTGAGTTGATACTACTCATGTATCCTCTTTTTTTTTCCAGATCAGTGAAGCACAGATTGACTGCTCAGATAAACTTTAAAAAGCCTACTCAAGTAAGAAAAGAGATAACGGTTACCTTGAAAAGTTGATCAACTCAGATACATTACAGACTAGGAGGCATTACAGGTTTTGATTAAAATACTGTGCTTACGTGTGACAGTTTCAGACCTGGGTACTCATACGTAAGATAGTATATGGAACAACCCCATCCCCCCCCAAACCATTAAATGACGTCTGACTCAAAACCAGGACATTTGGATCCTGCTTTTCTTTTTCTATTGCACACAGCAGCAAAGATAAAAGTTGAGACATTTCAGTGATGCAACTAGCAACTTGCTTCTTTTTGTCTCCAATTAAACACATTGAGTCTCAAAGTCTAACTCCTCAGATTTTAAGGAAAAGATTTCTTCCTTCTAGTTCATCCAACATAAAATTCCAAGTGATAAGTTTTGCTCTTAAAAAACTATTGGGATTAACATATATATACTACTGACACTATGTATAAAATAGATAACTAATGAGAACATACTGTGTAGCACAGGGAACTCTATAGTCAATGCTCTGTGGTGACTTAAATGGGAAGGAAATCCAAAGAAGAGGGGATATATGTATAAGAATAGCTGATTTACTTTGCTGTACAATTGAAACTATAAACAACTATACTCCAATAAAAGTATAAAAAATAAAAAATTATTTGGAGTTTGAAAAATACCTTGAAGACCCCCAAGTTTGTAGCCCAGCATTTCTCATTTCATATTATATTTATTAATTGAAAATCATATTCTTTACCCATTAACACACTTTAGTGCTTCAAGAAGGCATTTACAATCAGTGAAAATTCTAGAAGAGCTGGGTAAATAAATCATCATAAGGAATAAAGAGAAGTCTGAAAGAATCTTTAAGAGCAATAGTGCATAAGTCTACATTTATTTCTTGAAACTATAATGTCATAAGAATCGGATAAAAAGTTTCTAGTTTAAGGATATTTTGTATGGTTTGATTTCAGTCTCTTAATATAAAGCCACCCTCAACTATGATCACTACAGGCTATATTGACAAGAAACGGACAGTATTGAATTGCAACATCGATGCTGGGGGAGCTAACAATTTAATATGTCCCCCCAAAATAATTCTGTGAAATTTTTAGTTGACTGCAGGATTAAACATTAGTGATTTGGGAAATCTCCCTTTTCCAGCTTTTAGTTTAAACTGGGCATTTGATCTCAAAAAGATTCCCTCTTCCTCCATCATTTAGTGGGTAAATTATGAGTTAGAATTACAAATCTGGATTCTTGAAGACCAAAACTCATGTCCCAACTGTTTATTGTTAAAATGCAAAACATAAGGAGTAAGACACACTTTCTCACTGACAAATTCCATTTGATCAGAGGTAGCCTCAAAGCCCAAATACTTGGATTTAGTCTTGAGAGTTAGCACTGTCTTGCTCCCCAGCCAACCATAGGGGTTCCTAAGGCCACTTACAGTTTTTCATATTGACTGTTTAATAAGCTATGCCAAGGAACACTTCGGTATGGCTGCCACTTCAAAGCAGGAGAAGGCTGGTCCGCAAGAATCATGTTCTGTCTCTCACTGTCAAGGTCTTGCACTTCGATGCTGTGACTCCTACCTGTCACTGCAAAGAAATTGGTATGTTAGATCTTCCCTCTGAGGCTGTTTTTCCTAGACTCACAGACAGCTGCATGGAGGGAATGCATAGTCCACATACAAGGCAGAGTGACCCTGTGGGGAATGACAAGTGTTGGGAAGCAGGGGGCATGTGGCTAGGTTTGCTTCCTCATCTGTAAATTGAGCAGCTTGGGCCAGTGATTCTAAGGTGCCAAGGTGAGCACTTGTTGGAAACATTGCCCTCGGTATCTATTTCCGACATGGCATCTCTTCATTCCCAGTCTGTCTGGTTCTAGTGAATTCCATTCCCAGCCCGAAGAGGTG
This sequence comes from Odocoileus virginianus, assembly GCF_023699985.2. Lineage (NCBI taxonomy): Eukaryota > Metazoa > Chordata > Mammalia > Artiodactyla > Cervidae > Odocoileus > Odocoileus virginianus. Next base: position 40,076,699 of record NC_069697.1, read on the forward strand.
CAGTTTGAGTGAAGTCCATTCCCAGCCTGAAGAGGGTAGGGAGCCCAGGCTTTATTAATAGAACTATGACATTCACTATTTTTATCAGTAATTGTACATACATGGCCTAATTCAATCCAAGAAACATGGGTCTCTGTGCTTTAGGGAAGATGGGTTCAGAGATGCTGACTCTTTTCCATGAGGTGTGAATCTAAGACACATTCCCCAAAACTGCTGGCACCATTGTGGGACAAGAGAGAAAAGCCTGTCTGGAAATGAACCGGCCCAGCAGAAGGTGGAGTTGAGAATGAACACACCCTGTCCCAGGGGCATAAGTTTGAGTTCTGGCATCCAGTACTAAATCTTGGGTTACAGGAGCCAATAAAGCTCCTCATTTGGACTTTTTGTTTGGTTGCTGCATCAGGCAGTTTGAGGGTTGTTTTTTTTTTTAATTGGTTTTGTCCTTTGCTTCTTTGTTTTTGCTCTTTACAACCAATACATTCTAATTTGTTTCAGGTCCCTTGTGACACCAAGATTCTGTGGTCTAGCTTTTTTAAGTTATTTATTCCCTTAGTGTCTTACTTCCCTCAGCTGCAAAACAGAAATTAAAACAGGTGTCTTACCCGTCTTGCAACAACACATAAGCAGAGAGAATATCATAAGACAAGTGAAAGCACTTTCAGAAGCTAATATTAAAACCAAGATAAATTAGCAGAGAATACTTTGTTAGAAGTTAGTGTTAACTATATGAAACTGCTTCTTTTGTATACCAAAAATGGTCCAATAACAGCCATTTTGCATGTGCAAGTTTCTACTTTTGCATAATCCTTGCAAGTTGTTTGTCTAATTTGAGTATGCCTCCAAAACTTATGATTCAATCACAGAAAAATTTTATGTAAATCCTATTAAGATGTTTGCTGTTTCCCTTTTCTGTGAGTTTTCTCCCATCACTCATGCCTCGTATTAAGAGTGAAAGGGAAATAGCGTGTGTGCACAATGACTGGTGATGGCTGTAAGCAACAAGCCAGGATATAACACCACCTTCTATACAACGTGTCCTTAGCCCACTCACTGTTCTGTCTTTCTTTATACTTTTATTGAGGGCTTCTTAAATAAATAGCAGAGCTACTTCAGTTTGTTTTGTATCCCAAATGTCCCAGAAGCTGTGTTTTTCTTGAGATAGCACTATTATGTGTCACCTAAGCAGAACACCTATTTTTTGAGTTTTGTATACAACCATTTCAGAAAAGGATTTTCTCAAAATCCTGAAAAACTTTTTCCCAGCTAAGAATATATAAGGTCAGCAATGCTCGGAGTTCTTCATGTCCTCACTCCTCCAAAAGTTACCTGTCTTAAACTTTTCAAAACAAACAAAAAAACCTTGTGTGGTTCTCCTGTTCATACCAAGTTCAAAGAAAGGGAGAAACTAGTTCTTCCACCTTTTCTTTCTCCCTCCTGCAGTGGAGAAAGGATAAAGAAAGTTCAAGAGCTTGGAGTTTGGAACCATATGGAACTGGGTTTGAATCACAACTCTACATTTACTGGCCAACTAGGAAGCGGTCTAACATCTCTAGGCTTCAGTTGCTTCACCTGCAAAATGTGAGCAACAATACGATGCCTCCCAGGACTGTTGAAGGAGTTGTGAGTCATGTCTGTAAGTGTTTACCACAGTGTCTGCCTCCAGTGGGAGTTTGAACAATGGTGCCTTTGGTTAATATTACCAGCACTGTCATTATCACATGTACTCGTTTTTCTCAGGTGACTCAGTTATTCCTAAGAAGCTTTAGCAAATACTTCTTTCTTGGCCTCCATGGTAAACCCTTGATGTGAAATCATGTTGTGGGTCTGAGTGAACACCTGCTAACTCAGACCCTTTCCTACTCAAGTATGGCAGTGGGTGGCAGGGAAGCAGTCAAAGGTCAGCTCTGCCCCTCTAGGTGCTGATAGGGAGGGCAGGCAGGAGGCAGGGGGTTCTTCTCTACTTGTACCACCCAGGAAGCCCTTATTGAAGTATAATATTCATGAGAAAGAGTGCACAGATCATCAGTACACAATTTGGCACTTTTTAATAAAATGAGTTATACTGGGTAACTACCTCTAGATCAAGAAATAGGATACTTTCAGCACTCTAGAAGACACACTCACACTCTCTTCTAGTTACCACTTTCTCTTGCTCAAGAATAATCACTATTCTGATCCAATATCATAGAGAAGTTTATAGAAATTATGTAACATCATATGTACTCTTATGTATTGGCTTCTTTTAACCAGAAATGCTTATGAGATCATTCATCATTGTTGCAAATGATAGTAGTTCGTTCGTTTTCCTTGCTGTATAGTATTCCATTTGTGGTTGTTATAACTAATGCTAGTATGAATGTCTGTGGGGTCTGTTAGTGGGCATATGTGTATACTTCTGTTCGGTGTATTCCTAGAAGGGGAATCACTGGACCATTGGATATGTTTCAGTGGATGTAGCCAAAGAGATTTATAAAGTGATTACAAGGTAAGGATTCTTAATCCCATTTAACAAATGTAGAAATTGGGGTTAAAGACCTGAAACACTTCTTCAGTGTCACAACTGTTACCTGGGACAGATGGATTCAACATTTCTCTTCATGCTGCACTGAGGAGGTCTTGGGAAATGTAGCAGAAGAGAGAAACAGAAGTGTAAAGGCAGCAAAGTCTCAACTTTGGGGAGAAAACTCACAGCTTGCATCTGAATGTCTTTCAAAATATTTTCTTTTACTTTACTTTTTTTTTTTTTTTTTGCTGTGCTGCATGTGGGATCTTAGTTTCCAATCAAACCTGCGCCCCCCTGCAGTAGAAGAACAGTCTCAACCACTGGACCACCAGGGAAGTCCCTATATTACTTTTTTAAAAAACTCTTGGTGAAATAGCAATCATGATTCTCATTTGATAATCGAGAAAGTCAGGCTTGAAAAGTCCATGATTCCTGGAGACACGAGACAGGAACTTTTCCTGATTCTACATTGGAAATTCTTTCTCTGTGGACTAATGACCATGACTGGGATTAAAAAACACTCATGCATTTGAAGTTTAAGGCATATAGAGCCATGAGCTCTCTTATATTTAGAATTTTCATCAGACAGAACCAGGAATCCTCTCATATTCGGGGTCCAGACCACGTGGGGCCAGGAACCAGCTGGCAGAAGCCAGCTCAATACCTAGTCTCTCTCTAAGCAAGTTTTTACATCTGCCTCCAGCAGCCCAGTAATTCTTCATTGTGAACCCAATAAATGGGCATCTTGGAACCCTTGACCAACATGAACTGCTGAGGAGAAATTCACCAGAAAACCCTTACTGATTGATTTAGGACATCTTCCCCCATCAAAAATCCTGCCTGTAAGACTAGCTCCTCCTCCCATTCCCCATACGCCATTTCTCCAGGACCTTTGTGAAACTCTTGATCTCTGCAACAACAAATATGAGTTCACCAGTGGAAAACTTCTGCTGAAAGCATAGCATTTGAATTAAGTGGGTTTTTTTTTTTTTTAATTCCCCTGGGAACCTGCTCATTTTCATTCTGGAATTGCTATCTGGAGCCAATTATCTTTGAAGGCTTTTCAGGGATCTTTGAATAGGATTTAAATAAGGAATGCAAGATTTTTGATGTGCTGGGACAGATCAGTTACTTCTCTATGACTGTTCTCTAGAGAGGGAGTGACACATCATTGCCCTCCCTAGGGACAGGCTGCAGACCATCGTCACAGGGTGGAGCTTACTTTTGAAATGGCCAGGAGAATTTTAGTAGCGATCTAGCTTATGAGAAAGCTCTTGGAAGGTTTGGGTGACTAACCCAAAGTACTTTCAGTGAGCTGGTGCATCTGTGGGAGAGTGAACAGATGGTCCCCTCATCTGGCCAGAAATTTACTCAGCTTTTTGTGTTTAAGAAGCATAAATAAGCAGCAGGCAATATGCAAGGATCCTTGAAGAAATTAGAGTAACCGTGCATAGGAAGGTGGATGGAATGCTCTATATTATTCAGAAACAAGGCTTTAATTAGCGTTCTGTGTTTCTAAGGTTGAATAAGAAAAATCAAGGCAGCTGCTGGCCATGATGGAACCAAGAAAAAGACAAGAGGTCAGCAGAGGTTTGGTTTATATGACGGCTGGATGCCCAGGGTTTAGTTTATATGATACCCGGACGCCCGGGTACTACTACAGCACGGCCAGGGAGTGATGATGTGTGGGACTTGGCCAAGTGAAGTCATCACCCAGTGAAGGACTCCCACAGCCCATGATGGAGCTGAGGCCAGATGTCCCTGAACAAAGCAGCAGGCTCCATGGGACACAGAGGGCCAGCTCTCATCATGTGGCTATGAAAGGCAAAGGCAGCGGTTTTCTCTCCTGAGCGGGTGAGAAGGCCACGGGTGCCTCCTGTCCGGGCAACATAAACCTCTGAAGCGTGGGGACAATTGTTGCAGGGGAGCCTTAAGAGGAAAATCTTGGACTTCTGGCCAAACTGATGATTAGGAATAAGAGAGGCGTGACTTGGTATCCTGAACTGGGATACCACTGCCTACATTCATTATTTACAGTGGGTAGTAAGATTGGCACGGAATAGTATCCTTGCCCCAAATGAGTGTCATAGCACTTACTCCCGAAATTCAGAAGTTCAAGGCTTCAGGCTCAAAAACTTCAGCTTGTTCTCAACTTGGTCAGGTCCCTAAGCTCAAAACATGATGTGTCAAAAAAAAAAAAAAAAAAACCATGATGTGTTATATGATATGTAAGACAAAGAATGAGGTGGGCTGACCACTTGGGCATCATATAATCTGGCTAAAGGACTTCTAAAATGTTTTTTGTTGTTTTAGTCGCTCGGTCGTGTCCAACTCTTCTGCGACCCCCATGGACTGTAGCCCTCCAGGCTTCTCTGTCCATGGGAATTCCCAAGCGAGAATACTGGAGTGGCTTGCCATGCCCTTCTCCAGGGGATTTTACAAAATGTCAAAGTTCTACTGGGAATCTGCTCATTGGAAGCAAGTGCTAAGGAAGCTCAACTCTCTACCTTCTTGCTCCCCTGGAGAAATCCTCTTAAGTCCTGCTTCTCCCAGTAATTTCCTTTCCATGACCCAGCAGCATCAGCATCGCCCAGGAGCTTGTTAGGAATGCAGAATTTCCGCCCACACCTCACACGCACTGGACCTGAGCATGTGCATATTACTAAGATCCCTGTGTTGTTTGTGTGCATGTCCGTGTTGAGAAGGATTGCGCTGAACGAAGCCCTGAGCACAACAGCAGGCTCTGCAGGTGTGTGACACTGCACGGCCTCCCCAGGCCTGGAGCCTGGGCCCTCCAAGACACAACTGCCCCCAAAACTGAAAGGACCAACATTTCATCTCTGCCAGAGAGAGACAGTGGCATCTTTCCCCAGGAGCACCTGTATGACCCCACCTAAGACTGCATGAAACATTACATCAAGAAGGAAAAAAAATAGGATTTCCCTTGTGGCTCAGTGTTAAAGACTCCGCCTGCCAATTCGGGAGACCCAGATTCCATCCCTGGTCCAGGAAGATCCCCCATGATGTGGAGCAATTAAGCCCATGTGCCACAACTGCTAAACCTGTGCTCTGGCGCCCAGGAGCCACAACTACTGAAGCCCAAGCACCCTGGAGCCTGTGCGCATAACAGGAGAAGCCCCTGCTCACCCCGAGAGAAAAGCCACGAAGCAATGAAGACCCAGCACTGCCAAAATATAAATAAATACAATTATGAAAATAGAAGGAAGAAATACACTCCCAGAGCATATCATCGCCCTTCTATGAGACAGAAAATGATTTTCAGGCCTACTCCAAGGCTGGTAAAAATCCCTTATTTAATGGCAGCAAGGGGCCCTGGGTTGGCTCACTGGGTCTGGAGCGGTGGGTCCACACGTGACAGTCCCCGGAGTCCTCCAGCACCTGCGTGCACTTTCTCTTCTTGGTTGGAGGCAATGAGACTCTAAAATCAAGAACCCAAAATAAGGTTAGGATTTTTCTTTGCTCTCCATGTCACATTAAATCAAATTAAATTTCCCAGGACTCTGCTCTTGACCTTACTAAGACTAATTCTAGTTAAAGTTTCTTGCATCCTGCTAGTCTGTAATACAGGGTTGATACAAGGAGTGGATGGAGCAAGCTCCTATTCCATGAGCTCTACTAGTCTGAATTCAGTTTTCCATTATCCAGTGGATCTGGGATTCATTTATTTGAAAAAATAAACTGACAACATTTCCAAAGGCAGAAACCAAGACAGAAGACAGAAGATACTTAAAATTTAAGTGCACATTTTACACCTGAAATTGTTTTTCATGTAGAATTTTGTCACAATATTTGATGGCCTTTACTCTTTTGATCATCCTCTAGATCCAGAGGAAGGAATGAGAGAGAGGGAAGGAGGAATGGAAGGGAACGAGAAAGAAAGAATATTGATTGATAGGTGAATGCTGATTGAAAGACAATTGACATGTGAGTTTCAGAGAGCTCATGCACAAATGACTTGAGTGGTCTAGCTGAGGCTGCAAATGCAAAGAGTGCTTTCTCATTCACCCAGAATATCCCTCTACGTTTCTGACATTTTGGCTCTCCATCACATGAGGACCTTGGGTTCGGTGGATTGTTATTTAAAAACTTGTCTAAAGCCAAGGGATACTGGGTATCTGATATGTGTCTCAACACTGCCATCTTCTGGAAAGGACTATACAGTTCATTCTACCAGCACTGCTGGGGAGAGGGGTTGGCTGGACTTTCAAAACGAAGCATCTACAAACATCAACATGAATCGGCCATAGGTATACGTATGTCCCTTCTCCCTCCCTCCCCATCCCAGCCCTCTAGAGTCCCGGTTTGAGTTCCCTGAATCACAGAGCAAATTCTGTCTACTTTACATGTGGTAATGTAAGAAATCAACACCATTCTGCAAAGCAATTATCCTTCAATTAAAAAATAAATAAACTTTCAAAAGTTAATTTAAAAATAACTGTAAAAAAGAAGACAAACAAGTAAACTAAGTATCTAGCCCTTTACCCAGGACTGTGGCACAGAGGCTGCTGATGGTAAGAACAACCAATTCCCCCAGACTGGTCCAGGGGGCTCACAAGGTGACTGGCGTCTGGGTAGCAGCTGTGAAAGGCGCTGTGGGGATGGCCGGAGTTGCTCATTTCAGACGAGGTGTGAGACTGGTGTGCAGGCAGGATCCCAGGTGCATTTGCCGAAGGGAGGAGGGCAGCTGGTGTCAGGGTCGGACAGCACGCACCTGGGGGAACACGCAAGGGAGGGAGGCCTCTCTTTCTCACCACGCAGGGCCCAAGAGAGGAGAAGGGCAAGACAAGCGAGAGGGCTCACCTTTGTCCTGTGGAGGAGAGCAGGAATCTGATGCGGAGTAGGGCGGGGTGTCTGGGAGCTGGCCTTGCCTGAGGATGAGACACAGGCATTGCTTTTTTGTTGTAACCTATTTCATCACTGCATTTTTGTCACAAACTGGTAGTGTGTGCAGCAGCCCCCAGGGAGGGTTCTAGGTGCTCCTGGGGCCAAAGCCCACCAGATCACGCCCAGCATCACTTTGAGTGGGCTCCAAGCTGAACAGACCTGGGTTTGAATCCCAGCTCTTCCACTTCCTAGCTGTGTATCCGTGAACAAGTACTTACTCTCTCTAGGCCTCCATTTCCTCACCTACAAAGTGGGAATAATCATGATGCCTCTTCAGAGCATCATAATGAAAATTAAATGAGATACTGTGTATAAAGCATAAGATACACCCCCAAACACAATGAGTACTCAATAACGTTTAATTAACATTAGCGTTGCTTCTTGACATCCTCAAAGCACTTATACCAGAGAGATGGTTGGACCAAAGCAGTATAAAATACCACCACCAAAGCCCTGGCTTTCCATCTGTGCTCTGAGGAATCCTAAAAGTCTTGGAAGGAGATCGGGTGTTTTATAAAAGAAAAAATTTAAATGCCTATAGGGAAAAAATATTACAACTTTTTTCTGTTTTATATATTGAGATGCAAGTAAAATTTTATTTTGAAAAAAAAAATGAGTACTACCACTAAAGAAAGTGTGAAAATTTCTTTAAAAAAAACCTACATATGTATGTTTATGTATATACATTGTTGTATGGCAGAAACCAACACAGCATTGTGAAGCAATTATACTCCAATTTTTTAAAAAAATTATTACAAGATAATGTCTATTAAAAAGTAAAAAAACACAAACCTATCTTTTATGTTCAAAAAGTTTTGGCTTATGGCTCTGATTCTAAGTGATGTATAAACACCACCATCTTCCACCTGACTCTCTTGCTGAAGAGTAACTTATCCTGTTTTTCTCTGTTAAGATTTCAACCTCATGCAATAAAGAGAGAAGTGAAAGTTGCTCAGTCGTGTCTGACAATGCGGTACCCCATGGAATATACAGTCCGTGGAATTCTCCAGGCCAGGATACTGGAGCGGGTAGTTGTTCCCTTCTCCGGGGGAATAGAGAGAGAAGTAAATCTGTCTTTATAAAGACAATATAGAAAAAAATATACAGAAGCTATATTTTCTCCTCCAGTCGGTCCTTTATAGTTTATTCATTTTTATTAATAAGGAAAGAGAGAACATACACTATCCTTCCTCCCAAAGCTCCACCCAAATGAAAGTAAAAAGGAATAAAGAAGCAGAAACACAGAAGGACATAGAATCCGTGAGTAGAGACCACGACAGACTGTATTTCAGTAACCGCGTGGCAGACGGAAGTAGGATAGATGGTAACTGAATTAGCAGAAGGGAAAAGCAAAAACAAGACTGCCTGGGGATGGCAGAGGGGCTGTGGGAGCCAACAAGAGTTTTTCCAAGTTGAATATAACTCCAGCAAAGCCCAAAACCTTGATGTCACCAGCAGCCTCTGAATCCAGGGATAATAAGCTGGAGCTAAAAGTGAAAAAATTGGGACTCCCCTGGTGGTCCAGTGGTTAAGAATCCGAAGGCTCCCCATCCCTGGTGGGGGAGCTAAGATCCCACATGTCACAGGGCAACTAAGCCCAAGTGCCACAATTCAAGGGCCCGCATGCCATACTGTTTGCCACAACCAAGCCCCTATGCAGTCAAGTAAATATATAAAAATATTCAAAATAAAAAATAAAAGTGAAATAATTGATTGCAAGTTTGAATAAGAAAAATAGCTGGACCCTTAGATCAGCTTCCCCAACCTGTATATTCTGGCAACTACCTCCATCATCCCATTGGAAAGATTTTTATTCTCCAGAGATCCTGGGAGATTGTAGAGCTTTGGGACCAAAAATGGAAGGACTCATTAAAAGTCTAAATGCTGAAAGGTGAGACCCTTCTTCAACTTGGCTTTGCGAGCAACCAGGCTGATTTCCCACAGTAAGAAATTAGAAGATTGTTCCCTAAAAATATTCAATCTCCTCAGGACTGGAGAGGGGGGAATGAGATTTGGAATTGGAAAGAAATAAAATGGCCAATCCCTGCCTGATCACCCTATAGTAAAACTCATTCTTTAAGAATAGTGGTTTGCCAAATAACTTCTTAAACAGGAAAAAACAATAAAAGACCAGACATTTTTCAGAGAATCTTAACCATTAAAGACAGAATAGACAACTAGATTCAAAAGGAATGCAAAAGAATCACAAAGAGTTCTTCTACATCTGAGAAGACTGGTAAGCCCTGATGAGACTTGACCCTCCCAAAGATAAAAATATCAACTCTGGAAAATTTTATATATATATATATATATATATAGTTGTTGTTCAGTTGCTTAGTCGTGTCTGACTCTTTGTGACCCCATGGACTGCAATGTGCCAGGCTTTCCTGTTCTTCACCATCTCCCAGAGCTTGCTCAAACTCATGGCCATTGAGTGGATGATGCCATCCAACCATCTTATCCTCTGTTGTCCCCTTCTCTTCCTGCCCTCAATCTTTCCCAGCATCAGGGTCTTTTCCAAGGAGTCGTCTCTTTGCATCAGATGGCCAAAGCATTGGAGCTTCAGCTTTAGCATCACTCCTTCCAATGAGTATTCAGGGTTGATTTCCTTCAGGATTGACTGGTTTGATCTAATTGCAGTCCAAAGTACTCTCAAGAGTCCTCTCCAGCATCGCAGTTTGAAAGCATCAATTCTTCAGCACTCAGCCTTCTTTATCATCTTTTTCATGGTCCAGCTCTCACATCTGTACATGACTACTAGAAAAACCATAGCTTTGACTCTGGAGCCTGGTGGGCTACAGTCCAGAGGGTCACAAAGAGTCAGAGACAACTGAGCACCTAAGCACGCACACATGAGTGTACCTGAAAATACTGAAAAGTAGACAAAAGGGAGATTTTGGAGGAGTTCTGAAACTTAGAAGAAAGTAATGGCATAGGGTGAGCTGTCTATTTACAGCTTTTAGCCTTAAGGCCAATTGAACAGTTGCTTCCCTGTCCATGGGATTTTCCAGGCAAGAATCCTGGAGTGAGTTGCCATTTCCTTCTCTAGGGGATCTACCTAACCCAGGGGTCAAACCCTAGTCTGCCGCAATGCAGGCAGATTCTTTACTCTCTGAGCCACCAAAACTCCAATAGAAACCCATAGTCTTTCAGGACTGAAGAACCAGAGAACAGAGTTTGGGGCAAACATAGCTGCTGAAATTGAAAGGGAAATCTTGGGAAAGAGGGATACAGAGAGGGGAAACCCTAAATTCTGTGTAAAAACCCTGGCCAAATGTCTGGCTGAATCATGAGTCATCAATGTGTCTTACAGAGGAATAAGAAGTAGAAGAGATTTTTTAAAAGACAAATAATAAAGTGGCAGAGTTAAATGCAGTATCAATAATTGCATTAAAGGTTAATAGATTATATACTCCCATTAAAGGGAAGATATTGGAAGAATGTATTTTTAAAATGCAAGGCCCAACTATATGTTGTCTGCAAGAAACACTTTAAAGACTCAGATAAGTTGAAAGTTAATGGAGAAAGAATATGCGTATGGGAAAGCAGAAGTGATTTCATGAATAACAGCTAAAATAGACTTGACAAATAAAGAGACTCATTCAATAATAATACGATAAATGGCAAAGTGTGGTCTCCTGCGGGTTGAAAGCCATGCAAACTAAAAGGAGTGCAAAATAGATGTTCTCTCAAGCTGGTTGAAGTTAACACATCCAGGACATCTGCATGTGGTCTCCAAAACATCCAGGATTCCTTTCAGATTGCAGCCAGGCTGAATTAAGCATTTACTGAGTGCCTAGTATGTGCTCATGACTCTACTAGACACTAGGCAGGACTTACAGTGCTAAGATGTGGGCTTCCTGGGACTTCCTGGCGGTCCATTGGTTAAGACTTGTGCTTCCACATCAGTGGACATGGGTTTGATCCCTGGTGAGGGAAATAAGATTCCTCATGCCCTGTGGTGAAGCCAAAAAAAAAAAGACATGGGCTTCCCATGAACACCCAGCTGGGACTATTCACAATTCTACAATCCGGTCCTTAGTTTTCTACCAATTGCTCCTTCTCTAAAGCTCTATTGCACAGTGACATCAGCTCAGCAGAGTGCCCTGTACAGAGCTATTACTTAATAAATATGAATTACTGCTTTTTACCTGACATATAGCCATAAATATGTGTATATATATAAATTCATATATCAAGAGAGTTTTCCTGACCACACCAGTCTAACCTGGTAGTCTTCCCCCACCCCTTGCACTCTGCTCTTCTACCCTACACTTGCTTTTCTTCACCTTACTGGACGACTTTATATGATACATCATTGTCTTCCTCTTCCCACTGGAGTCCATAATGACCTTGGACCACTAAGGGTGAATGCTGAAGGCATAGGAAGCGTTCTCCCCAGGAGCAGGCAATAAGGAAATGCACTGTCTTCTGAGAATTTAAAAAAACAATACTTAAACCCACAGAAGGTCAATCTGCTATTTGTCATTATAACCACACACCACTAAATCAAAGAAAAATGCCTGGGTGCCCTGCAGGGCAGACTGTTTTACCACAATGTCCTCGGTAAACTGTTACAGAAATTGTTTACTGTTGTACCCTATCATGCAAGTACAAAGATAGCTGTTACTGAAAGTATTTTCTCCAGATTTTCATGTGTATGATTCATGTCCTCCCACACAGACATTCACTTCAGAGCATGTCTTAATACTCCGTGTGTGTGTGTGTGTGTGTGTGTGTGTCCTGCATCGTGCCCACTGGCAGGCATGTAGAAGTGAAGTCGCTCAGTCCTGTCCGACTCTTTGTGACTCCATGGACTGTAGCCGGCCAGGCTCCTCCGTCCATGGGATTCTCCAGGCAAGAGTACTTGAAGTGGGTTGCCATTTCCTTCTCCAGAGGATCTTCCCGACCCAGGGATTGAACCAGGGTCTCCCGCATTCCAGGCACACTCCTTAAGGTCTGGGCCACCAGGGAAGTACATGTCTTAATACTGTGTGTGTGTGTGTGTCTCCTGCATAGTGCCCGCTGGCAAGCATGTAGTAGGCACTTAATGAATGAATATTTGATCAAACTTGGTACCCACCACCTGGAAGCTGGGATGGGAAAGGGCCTTGGCAGAAATGTCATCACCAGATAAAGTTGCCCAAGAAAATCATTTTATGACAGGGCAATGGAAGCAAGAAAAGCAAGGTGCAAAGCAACTATCCTACAATTAAAAAAATGAAGAAGAAGAAGAGCAAGCTGCCACCCCTCTTCTTCAGTCCTATCTTGGCAAATTATTTTTGCCCCTAACCCCCAGACAATGAAACTGAGACTTGATGAGGTTACGTAATTTACCGGAGCTTATTCATCTGGCAACCAGTCAAACTGGAGTCAAAAGATCTAGCATCCGAGTTTATGCTCTGGAGATCAAGGTGTTGGACTCCTCTGGTGGCTCAGTGGTAAAGAACTTGCCTGCCAGTGCAAGAGACATGGGTTGGATCCCTAATCTGGGAACATCCCACATGATGCAAAGCAACTAAATCCGTGCACACACCCTCTGATCCTGTGTTCTAGGGCCTGGAGCTGCAACTACTGAAGCCTATGCGCCTGGAGCCTGTGTTCTGCAACAAGAGAAGCCCATGCATGCAACTAGAGCGCAGCAACAAAGACCCAGCACAGCCAAACATAAATAAATAAAATTATTTTTTTTAAAAAGAATATGGTGTTTTTTGATACAGATATTTAAATATCTTAAATTCTTTACTATAGGTGACTTCATTTTTTACAAATATCTTTAGAATTGGGAAGTCACTGGTCATACTTTAGCTCAGGATTCTGTTTAGCTTTTCTCCTACTGCATCCGTCTGAACCCCGAAATCAAACTGGTCGATGAACCCAGCCTTTAACAAGCTCATCTCACAGAATTACACAGGCTATCTCACTCTCTTTCGCAACATCACAGTGAAGAGTTCATCAGCCCCACTATACCAGTGGCAGAACTCAAACATGCAGCTGGTCATTGACTCCTAACTCGTTTTGCCATCCAAATCCAATAAGCCAAGTCCAAAGTGAAACCTGGGCTTCCCTGGTGGCTGAGCAGTAAAGAATCTGCCTGCAATGCAGGAGACATGGGTTCAGTCCCTGGGTTGGGCAGATCCCCTGGAGAAGGAAATGGCAACCCACTCCAGCATTCTTGCCTGGAGAATTCCATGGACAGAGGACCCTGGCAGACTACAGGCCAGGGGGTTGCAGAGCCGGATACGGCTGAGTAGCTAACACTCTCACATGGTAGAGGGGAAGTAATGCAATGTTTGTAGTAAATTCATGCTTGAATCCCGGCTCTGCTACTTATTAGCTGTGAACCCAGGAAAGAAAACCTACATTCCAGGGCTTCTGTGAGGCATACAACTAACCTGCACAAAGAGAGCCTGGAATTTAGAAACACTCAACACTTGGGGTATTTGAATACATCATGCAGATGTATAATGATCATTGGACCAGCTCAGCAACTCCATGAGTACAGACTGGGCTGTTTCCACTTGTTCTCCCTTGGATTTTTATTGCAGCTCCACTTAATTGCATGTACCTGAGCAAAGGCAGGTTATCTGAACATAGGACTTCTCTTTAACGTGCGAGAACTCTGACAATCTTTGCAAACAATGGTTCAGGATCCAACTGAACACAGCTTTTAGCACGCAATTTTAGACAAACTTCATGTGTTTCCCTGAGAGTCATGGAGTCTAAAAACACCTCCGAAAATATCAATTAATCCAAAAGATGCATGTAGAAGAAAAGGCAGGTGTTCTAGAGTCAGGCACATTTTAATTCCAGCTTTGTCTCTGATTAACCGATGAAGACTTACATTGAACCTCAGCCTCTTCATGTGTAAAATATAGATAATACTGTGCCTATTTTGAAGAGTTAATAAGAGAATGAAATGTGTAAAATCAAATATGTAATTAAATAAGTGAATAAATTACAAAGAATAACACCTAATAATTGGTGTATGTTCAACAATATTAACTCCCTCCTCTACTTCACTTGCAAACTCTCAAAGGTAGAGAGTAAATCTGATTGAGCAAACTATGTCTGAAACTCAATAGCGGTCATCCAGAGTGAGATATCTGGTCTTGCTTGAAGGACCATTATTATCAGGAAGATCAAGATCAAATGATAGATTTCTGAACTCCCAGGTAGAAAAACAGCTCTTCGAATAAGACTTAAAGACTTGTTCACTTTTTCCCACAAAAGCAAAAGTTCTTTCTGCTAGTCATAAAAGTGATCCAGATGATTAAACAGATTCTGATGGGATAAGCTTTACTTTATCTTAAGAAGAAATCACGTGGAGGAAAGAAACTAGACAACTTCTGACAGATTGTTTGTAGGCAGAGATGGTTAGGGTAAACCCACTTGCCCATCCTTCTCACAGGAATAATGGCAGCTGCCTGGATGGACTGAGAGGAATATGAAAGCAGGCACCAGGGCAATTTGTGTCTGGTGTCAGCCCATGCAGCCACCTGGAGCAAACAGCCAGCTCAGAGTGCGGGCTCAGAGACGTGGCAACCCATCAGGGGTGTGTGTGTGTGTGTGTGTGTGTGCGTGTGTGCGCAAAATGTTGAGCTTCCATTCTTCCCCACAGTCATTTTGGCATGGATGTTTTTTGTTGGCAAAGAGCAACAAGAGCCAGGTACCAAAGTACCTGCAGATAGCTTTCCATGTTGCTATTGAGATTCATGTTCATTGTTCCACTCTCTGCCCTTCATGGGGGAGAGATGGAAGGGCATTTATAAGAACATCGATGTGGGCTCAACAACAATGACAGAGGAGGGTCAGTGAACTTAAAGACAGATTAATAGAAATGATCCAACATAAACAACAGAGAGGAAAGAAATGAACTGAGCCTCAGGGACCTGTGTACAACATCAAAAGTCTAACATTTGCATCATTGGAGTCCTAGACAGAGGAAAGAAAGACATTGATACAGAAACATAAATGTGAAGAAATAATGACTAAAAACTTCCTAGAGGTAGTGAAAAACAGAAATTTACAGTTTAAAAAGTGGAGCAAAACAGTATAATCTCAAAGAAAACCATGCCCATATCCAGACACATTATAATAAAGTTGCTGAAAATGTTATCTTGCAGGTAGAGAAAAATGACATATTATATATACAAGGAAGCAATGATTCAAATAACTGCTTATTTCTCATCAGAAACCATAGAGATCCAAAGACAGTACTGGGGAAAAAAGAACTGAGAACTCTAAATCACAAGCATTCTTGAGGACTTTGGCATTCCTCTTACAGTAGTAGATAAAAGAAGCAGAGAAAAATCAGGAAGGCTATGGAAGACTTGAACAACAATGTTAACCAGCTTGAATACTTTACCCAACAACAGCGAATGCACATTCTTTTCAAGTGCACAGGGAACATTCACAAGATAGATCATGTCCTGGATCATAAAGCAAATCTTAACAAATTTAAAATAATTAGAATTATACAGAGTGTGTTCTCTGTCCATAAGGGAATTAAACAATGAATCAGTGACAGGAAAATTCCAAAATATTTAGAAATGAAACAAACCAATTCCAGCAACCCATGAGTTAAAGAGGATGTCTCAAGAAAAAATAGGAAATATTTTGAGCTGAAAGAAAATCAAAGAATAGCATATCAAAAGCTGAGGAAGACAGCTAAAGCATTGAATGATTAAATTAGAAAACAAAGAATGGTCTCAAATCAAGAACTAACCTTCCAACTTGAGAAACTAAACAATGAGGAGCAGACTAAACCCAAAACAAGCAGAAGGAAATAATAAGAATAGAAATTAGTGAAATTGAAAACAAACACAATGGAGGAATTCTTTAATTAATTAATGGCTTCATAAGATTGCAGGATCCAAGCCCACTATATAAAAAACAAAAATATTTATAGATGATGGCAATGAATAATTGGAACCTAAAATTTGAAAAAAAAATTAGAATCACAATTATTTATAATAACTCAAAGAAAAAACATGAAATATTTGGGTGTAGATCTAAACAAAACATACAGGATTTGTATGCTAAAACTATAAACACTGATGAAAGAAAGCAACAAAAGCCTAAATAAATGGAGAGGTATAATATGTTCATAGGGCTTCCTTGGTGGTTCAGCAGTAAAGAATTTGCCTGCCAAGGCAGGAGATGCAGGTTCAATCCCTGGGTTGGGAAGATCCCCTGGAGAAGGAAATGGCAACCCACTCCAGTATTCTTGTCTGGCAAATCCCATGGACGGAAGAACCCAGGTGGACTACAATCCATGGGGTCTCAAAAAAGTCAGACTTGACTTAGTGACTAACCAACAATTATGTTTATGGCTTGAAAGACTCAATTTTCTTAAGATGTCGTACGTACAGTCTCAGTCACTAAGTCATGTCCAACTCTTTTGAGACCCAACGGACTGTAGCCCATCTGGGCTCTTCTGTCCACGGGATTTGCCAGACAAGAATACCGGAGTGTGTTGTCATTTCCCTCTCCAGGGGATATTTCTGACCCAAGGATCGAACCTGCCTCTCCTGCATTGGAAGGCGGATTCTTTACCACTGTACCACCTGGGAAGCCATTAAGATGTTGATTTTCCCCCAGATGGATCTCCAGACTTAATACAATTCTAGTGTAACTCTCAGTAAGATTGTATAGATATAAACAAGCTGATTTTAATATTTATGTGAGGTCAAAGGAACTAGAATTATCAAAGCACTTTTGAAAAAGAAGACAAATTTGGAGAACTTATGCTGTATGGTTTTAAGACTTATGATTACAGTAATCAAGATAATGTGGTACTGGCAAAATAACAGATACACAGATCAATGGATCAGAATAGAGTCTAGATATAGATCCACACAAACATAGTCAACTAATTTTTTTACAACAGCATAAAGACAATTCAATAGAGAAAAATTATCTAACAAGGAATTCATAAAGCAACTGGACATCTATACATAAAGAAATTAATCTCAACTTGTATCGCAAAACTCATATGAGAATTAATTCAAAATGGATCACAGACCTAAATATAAAACTAAAACTTTTAGAAAAAAAACAGAAGAAAATCCTTGACAACTTGTTAGGCATTATCTATATTTCTTAGATATAAAACACAAAACACAAAAAAAAAATTTGGTCTGTTGGACATCATCAAAATTTAAAACTTCCGGTCTGGGAAAGACATTGTGAAGAGAATGAAAACACAACTTACAGGCATGGAGAAAGTATTCATAATCACATATCCAACACTGTTCTAATATCCAGAATATTTAAAGAATTCTCTAAAGTACAAAATAAGAAAAATTTAGTTTTTTAAATGGCAAAATATTTGAACAAACACTTCAACAAAGAAAATATATGAAAGGCAAACAACCACATGAAATAAGGCTCAACATCAGTTGTTGATAGGAAAATACAAATTAAAACAAACCGGGATACCATGATAAACCTATTAGAATGGCTATAATAACATTTTTTTAAAAACCAATAATTCCAAGAACTAGTGATGAAGAGAAGAAATTGGCTATCTCATATATTGCTAGGGGTAATGCAGTTTTATAAAGTTAAGCTTGCACTTACAACATGGTCCAGCAGACTTTATCCAAGGTGTTGCCCTAGAGAAATTAAAACTCTTGATCACACAAACACCTATGCATGAATATTTATAAGAGCTATTCATAACTGTCAAAACTGGAAATAATCAAAATATCCTTGAATGAGTAACTGGACAAACAAACTGTTACAACAGAGTTTATCTCAGTAATAAAAAAGAATGAACAACAGCAAAAAGAATGAAAAAAAGACATCATGCTTAGTGAAAGAAGTCAGACTCATCGTATTATATACCAGAGGGCCTCACTTATATGACATTCTGGAAAAAGCAAAACTACGGGGACAGAAAAAGAAAGATCAGTGGTCACCAGGGGTTAGGGGAGCATGATGCGTATGAACACAAAGTGGAAATGTAGGGGAAATGTATCAGGTGAGAGGATGGTTCTGTGTGGTAATCATGGCAATAGTTACACAACTCTATGAATTTCTCACAACTCACAAAACCATACACAAGACAAAAATGGAATTTTATTGCATATAAGTTGTTTTAAAAGAAAGTGGGAGTGGCTATATAAATATTAGAAAATAAGAGCAGAAGTCAATGACATAGAAAATGGAAAAACAATTAAGAATATAATTTTAACCAAAAGCTGGTTCTTTAAAAGCTTAAGAAAATGGATAAACCTCTTGATAAATTATCAACAAAAAAAGACATGAATTACTGATATCAATGACAACACTTGTTCACTATAGATTCTACAGACATTAAAAGTATAATGAGGAAATGTGATGAACAATTTTATGTCAGTAAATTCAATAGGTGATAAGTGAAATTTATAAAACCATTGAAAGACATAAACTGCTTAGGTTGATAATTAATAATTGATAACCTGAATAGCCCCATATCTATTAAAGATACAGAATTGGAAGGGAGGGCCTTCCTGTTAAAAAAAAAAAAAAGGCAAAGCAAACCAAAAAACTCCAGACCTAGTTAGCTTCACTGGTGAAATTTGCAGAAGGTTTATATTAATAGAAGAAATAATGCCAACTCTACTTAAGCTCTTCCGGAACCCAGAAAAGGAAGAAGCACTTCCCAGTTCATTTAATTATTTCATAATTTTTTAAACACCAGATGGAGAACAGTGCTCTTATTACTTACAAGGCTCCCAAATCGAAATCATTGCCCAAGAACTCCTCCAGTAGACTTGTATCCAGGGCGGGGTTCCCCAGACTGCCATTGGCACCTTGAGCTGCAAAGGCAAATTGAAAATCTAGAGATTCATGAAGATTTCAGAATGGTTAATCACTAAAATTTCAAAGCAATTAAATGGCATAATGTATTTATTGAGAATGTGGTCTTCCTTCCATTCAAATATTTCCTTCAGAAGTCTTTTCAGACGTTACCCTCTTCCAGTAGCCTTCCTTGATCGCCCAAGGTTGGCTTAGGTGCCCATTTCTGTGTGCTTTCATTAACACCATGTATTTTGCCTTTTGTACTATTTTAATTGCTTGCATTTGTGTTTGTTTCTATATTTAAATTCTCTAACTTCGGGGACTGTGTCTTTCTTATTGTATCCACAAGTATCTATGGTATAAAAAAAAGAAAACATTTATTGGCTGGCTGGCTGGCTGGCTAGCTGGATGGATGGATGGATGGATGGATGGATGGATGGATGGATGGAAGGATTGATGATTGGTTTGTGGGCTGGACAGATTACTTCTAGTTAAGTCATCAAGAAGTTCAACATCCGGCCTGTGTTTTTGTCAGACTTCCCAAATATAACACAATAGTTCTGTCTTTTTCTGGATTTGCAAAATGAAAATGAGCTTATTGATTTCTTTCTGATCATAATAAAGATACTAGAATTTTTTTTAAATATAAAATATGTTTTAAAGAAGACAAAACAATCTTTCTTTATAGATAACATGGCTCTATACCTAGATAATTCAAGAGAAACAACTGACTACACAAGGAAATGATCAGAAAAGTCAATAAAGTACAGTTAAAATTAACTATAAAGACAAATTACTTCTGTATATACAAAAAATGACCTGTCAATCATCCAAATAAATATAATGGGGGGAAAAGAAGATTCCACTCAAAATAATGAAAAGCCTAAAATATCTAAACATATATTTGGGGACAATATATTTTTTAAAAAAAAGCTAAGAAACTCTATGAAGTAACATAAAAAGAAATTTGAATAAATGGAAAGGCCGTCATACTTAGACTAAAATAATCATTATCAAAGAGCTTTTACTAGACATTGTTTAGGATGCCTGCCAAATCCACAGTCATTTTCTAAGACATTTCCCCTTATAAAAAGTCTTGAGCAACCTTTACAAGTACCTGAATCAGAGAAAAAAGTCATTGGTTGGACAGTGACCAATTCAATTATTTCTCCTAAAATTTGAACTACTAAACTTTAAAGATGAAGTCACATAGTAGCTCTGGCAGAGGACTGGAGTGACAGTCTGAATATTTCTGCCAGTGCTTTACCCAGATCCCTCACCCAGGCGCTTCATGATTTGAGTGATGCGGGTTGTTTTCCTTTGACTCTCATCACATGACAAAGTCTTATATGCATGCAGTAAACCCTTTCAAATTGATTCGTATGTTATCTGAAATCAAATAATCCCCAAGGAAATTGTTCTGGAAATCTTCTGGAAAAGTAAATACAAAAAAATGACCAGAAAAATTATGGAGCAGGGGGGGAAATAAGTACTGAGAAATACACAGATGAACACGTCAAAGGAACACCATGAGTCCAGGATATATCAAGAAAGATTACATATGTATGGACTAAGTATATATATATTGTGTGTGCTAAGATGCTTCAGCCATGTCTGACTCTTTGTGACTCTAGGGCCTGCAGCCTGCTAGGTTCCTCTGTCCTTGGGATTCTTCAGGCAAGAACACTGGAGTGGGTTGTCATGCCCTCCTCCAAGGGATCTTCCCAACCCAGGGATCAAACCTGAGTCTCTTAAGTCTCCTGCATTGGCAGGAAGGTTCTTTACCACTAGCACAACCTGGGAAGCCTCATAATACATATTATATTTACATATATATATACACACACAACAGGTACATGATAAGCATATCCTTTGACACCAGTGAGGAAAGATTATTTAATATATGTTGTGGGGGAAATTGGTTATACATTTGGGAGAAAAAAACCTGAATTATTTTCTTGTTCCCACACCAAAATTCCAGATAGGTCAAATTTTTCAACATAAATAAATAAAAGCGTAGAAAGAAAACGTCAGTGACTATGCTTACGACCTTGAGATAAAGAAGGTTTTTTCAAGCATGGCACAAAAGTCAAAAATTATTTTTTTAAAAAGCCTTGATAAAATTTCATTATATACATGTTTTGTGCAGGGAAGAATTTTTAATGGTTTATTTTGAAATAATTTTTAACCTAAAGAGAAACTACAGGAATACTAAGAAAGTCACACATAACCTTCACTCACATTCATCAATTATTAACACTGTGCTGCATTTTCATTATTCTCTTTCTCTCTCTCTCTCTCTCACACACACAAACACACACAGATACACACCCACCTATACATATAATTTTGAATCACTTAAGAACAGGTGCCTTCATCCCTACTTCAGTATATCTTCCTCAGTATAACCATTATCTTCACAACCACAATTCAATTATCAAAATCATAAAACTTACCATTGATACAGTTTTATTATACAATCTATCTTACATGTTCAAATTTTGCCAATTGTCTCAATAAATGTCATTAACAGCATTTTTTCTGGTACATAATTAAATCCAGTGGAACATAATACATTTAGTTGTCATACCTCTATAGATATTTTTGAAGGGTATAGGCTAATTGTTTTATAGAGCGTGCTTCAATTTTGGTCTGCCTCATGTTTCTCAAAGTTAAATTCAAGTTTTGTGTGTTTGGCAAGAGGATTACATAAATGATATTATGTCTCTCTTAGTGCCTTATATCAAGAGGACCATAATGTCTCATTATTATTGATACTAATTTTCACCCCTTGGTTAAGGTACTACCTGCCAACTTTCTCCACTATAAAGTTACTACTGTTCTTTTCGTGATTTGTGGCAAAATACTTTGAAATTATGCAGATATTCTGTTCCTCATTAAATTTTTATCTAATAGTTTTAGTATCTATTGAAGATAATGAGCATTTTAATCCACGAAGAAAGTTAAAAACAAAATGAAGGAATATTTTCAATATACATGAAAAAGTAACTATCCATAATACCCAAAACATTCTTTCAAATCAATAAAGTAATAGCTATGCTTCAATAGAAAATAGTAAAAGACTTAAAGAGGCAGTTCATAAAATGAAAAATCAAATCGGTTAATAACTGCTCAAAATATATTAAACTTTACTAAGAAACAGATTTTAAAATATAAGAAAATTTTCTTTTTTCTTACAAAACTGGCATATATTCAAGGAGTTAATAAAATCCACTGTTAATGATGATAGAAATAAATGACCCTCTTATGTACTGCTAACAGGAATACATATTAAATAATCTATCTACAAAGAGCTAGCATATGTTTCAAAAAAACTGAATGTGCATTTATACTCTGATCCAGAAATTTCACTTAATACACTTATGATAATATACTTGCTATAATAATAAAAAATTGAGAATAGGTGACCATTAATTAACATTCATTTAATGAAATACTATGCAGTCATTTAATAAATTCTATAACATTTCAAGAGAAAGTAGGTTGCAAAATCTTTACCTACCCAATTTGTTTTTAAATATAAATGCAATAGACAGACAATTCCAAAATTTAAAAGTTTAGAGTATAAAGCCCCCATGACTTCCTCTTGAAAATAACTCCTTGACAGTGAAATTCCACCAAGCAAAAATGATTCAAAAGAAAGAACTCAGAAATACAGAAATTGAAGGGGGAAAACAATGACGAACATTGAATACAGGACTTAAACTGAATAGCTGAGGGAAATATGGTTAAAGATAAAAATGTAAAACTAATAAACCCTTAAAAAGGAAAAAATGTCAGCAACAAAGTTTACAAGATAGGGAGAGGGAATGGGAAGAGATGTGATGTCAATCCCTCTATTATTCATATCTCAGAGTTCATCTTCATTACTCTAAATCTCAACCATTGAGTAAAAAACTAACTGTTTCAGCTTTGTAATGACTTTTAAATCCTCTTTCTTAATCTTGGAAGAATCATTTAGAACTATCTCTAATAGTAAAGAAACAATTATTTAAATTCTATAATTCCTTCAGTTTCCCTTCAAGTTCTTTTTATCTTATTAAATTCAACTAAAATTAATATTCATATTATATTTACTATCAATATTTTATTTAGTACATGTGAGATAAGATCCATTTCTTACAAAATTATTTCTACCATCTATCTAGTTATCCATCCATCTATAGATATTCATAGAGAAGATGAAATAATATTCTACCACTATTGGCAGTAGGTAGGTGGTAGGATTTAGAGTGATTTATCATTTTTTAAAAAAAAATTCCTAGTACACACTTTGGAAAATTATTTTTCACTTTGCACAGTTTTGAATAAAATGATTTTCTAAAACAAGTGAGAAATAAATTGCTAAAATAGATAAAAACATAAAACCTAATCTGACCAAAAGCCCTGAAGTAAATAGAGAAACTTTCCACTCATGACTATCACGTTATACTTGCATAAAAGATAAAAATCCCAGTGGCATCATGAATTATGTTCTAAAACATGATAATTCCTCTGCCTGCCATTTTCACAATTCTGGAACATAAAGAAAGAAGAAAAGCATTCAAATATTTTGCATGAAGCCATCACAAAACTGATGCCAAAAGATGACAGAGATACATAAAGAAAAATACAGACTAATGTCATTTGTGACTATTATACCAAAATTCTAAATAAAATGCTATCAAAATGATTTAACATTTCTATTAAGAGAAAAATTCAAGAACCCAAAGGATAATTCAATATTGGAATTCATGTATCGAAGTTAAACTAGTATTTGACCTCAACTGAAATGTTAAAAAGGCATTTAACATTCATTATTGATTCCAATGAATACATGCTTAAGATTATATATACTTATATGCATACATATACATATATCTATTTCTCATATAGATAAATGTGATAAAAACCTATATTAAATAACATCATGTTCAATTGTTTAAGAAATTAGAACTATTTCCATTAATATTAGAAATGTATATATTAATTTTCCTGCTATTATGCAATAACAGCATCAACACTCCTGAATTAATCTATATCAATCACCCACAATTTAAAAAAAGTCTTAAAATGATTCTAAAGTGTATCTCAAAGAATAATAATGTAAAGATGCCCAGGAAAATAGAATAGAATCTGAAACAATTGGTATTCTTTTTGGCTTTTGCCAACAGTCGTAAACCAAAAGCTTTTTCTCTTATTGTGATGATATCTGAATCGGTTATAGATAATTTAATAAGATCTTTATTGAACGTTGCGGCCATTTCCCGGGTATAATTTCGGTATGCATTATTTCAGCTGTCTGTCCCACACACCAGTATCCCTTACGGAATCCAGTGCCTTGAATCCCTCCTAGGGGTAAGGTGCCTCGGTACTAGATCACTGCACTGGTTATACGAACTGTAGGAGGGCCATTTCATCCTCAGCTTTGGGCTTGCTAATTCACCCATGGCATTAAAACAAAATTTTAAAAACCTTAAGCACCTCACAAATGGGAAAAATTGATGGGTGCGGAGACAGGCAGAAGAGGGGGAGGGGGAAAGGGAAGAGACGAAAGAGATCCCCAGCTCCATTCAGTGACGTGAACTCAGAGGGAGATGGCCGGAAGATATCCCTAAAGGCTGCGATGGTCAGAAATGACCTCTTAGTGGGGCTTTGTCTGGAGCTAGACTTCAGAGAAAGGATAAGATGGAGATGAGAAGAGACTCATTCCTTCTCTCGTTGATTCAACCAGTACTTACTAAGCACCTGCTATGCGCCAAGCACTGTTCAAGGTTCTGAGAACACAGCCTTGAAAAAAATTAACCAGATCCACTCAGGAGGCTTGGATCCGAATGGAGGGGAAGACAGCAACAGTGGGGGAGGAGGTACATGACATATGAGAAACAATAAATAAACAGGATCTTTTTGGGTGGTGATGAAATAAAAATAGAGTGGTGTGATAGGCGGTTGGGGAAGGGGCTCCATTCAACCTGGAGGCTTTTCTCAGGAAGGCACCGGCTGTGCAGAGATTGAGGGCAGAGCATGCTAGGGAGACGGAACAGCCCTGCAAGAACCCAGGGGCTGGACTGAGATGGCTTGTCAGAGAAACAAACCATTCCAGTGTGGCCAGAGCTCAAGAGCACGGGGAGGAGGAAGCGAAGGTGCTCAAAGCAATGAGAAGCCTTTGGGAACGGAAATAACATGCTCTACATTTTTTTGTTTATTTATTTGTTTGGCTGCATTTGGTCTCAGTTGCAGCACACGAGATCTGCATTGTGTCACTGTGGGATCTTTCCTTGCCGCCCATGGACTCCCTCGTTGCCCCTGGAGCGCCCCGTAGTTGCCCCGTGGGCTTGGTTGCTCTGTGGCTTGTGGGATCTTCCCGGACCAGGGCTCGAACCCACATTCCCTGCATTGCACAGTAGAGTCTTAACCACTGGACCACCAGGGAAGTCTCGCTCTTCCTTTATAAAAAGTCACCCTAGTTGCTTTGCAGGAAAGGACTATCCAGGACAAGAACAGAAGAAGGGAAAGCAATTAAATGGCAAGGGTGGGCAATTAGCATTATTTCCAGTGTACAGAGAAGGCAACGTGATTACACAGGTTAACTAGCTCGCCCAGGGTCACACAGCTGTAAATGACTTGCAGGGACGCCAACAGGCCTGTGCTGATTCTTCAAAGTGTTCTCACTCCCACCCCCATCACTCCCACCCCGCCCTGTGTTCCTCCTCCCCAACAATGCCAGCCAACTGAGGGAAAGCAACTTGCTTTCAACTGGGCTTTGGTCAAGACAATTGCTAAGAGAAGCAGATGGAGGAAAAGATCTGTTTAGTTTCCCATTGAAGCCCCTGCTGGAGTCCCATCTGCTTTATACAGCACACCCTACCCCACCCCCAAACACATGCAACTCCCCACGTAGCAGTAGGAGGGGGCCCATAGATTCTCAGACCTGACCTCTGGGCTGCTTGCATTGCATCACCCACCCACCGCAACCTCCATCCCCAAAAATAAGAGATGGTCTACAGCATCCAGGACCTGCCTGGGTGGCTTGTCCAAATTTCTTACTGAACCAGGAGAGATGAACCCCAGGGTAGCTGGCTTTCTGTAGGACTCCAAAACCACAGCTGTGCTTTTCAGACCCGAAGGAAATTATTTCACAAGATAAATCCACAGTGTCAGATAAAATTGTTTCCAGGAGGCTTTACACACACAGGGCAACACTCAAATGGCTCTTCAAATAAATCACATGCTCTTAAAAATAATCACTTTGCTCTAAATGTCTTAAACGCTGGTTTATAACATCCAAACCTGCAAAGTGTGGGTTCTTGAGCATTCCACCCACTGTCAGGAAGGCTCACGTTCAAAGCTTGATGCCACCCTTTTCTATATTTCTCTCTGTGGCCTGGAAAGGCTGTCACTATCCTGCTCACAAAACAGAAACTGTCCAGGCCTCCAGGAGTCCCAGAGACCCACTCCCTTCATTGCTCTAAGGAAGCAAGGTCCTTCTTCACCCTAGCTCTCTGCCCCACTTCCAGGCACAGTGACAGCTGCAGGATGCTCACCCGTCCTGTTGCCCCTGGCCTTGGGCAGACAAGGAGAAAAACCTCAATCCACCAGGGATACCACAGACAAATCTAAGTTGCACCCACAAGACTCACTCATAAGCATGCATGTGCCTTTGGGGACACAGGGCTTCCCCAAAGGTATGAACAGGGTGCAAACAGCAAGGACCTCCCCTTCTGTTTCCCTCCCACCCACCCAGCCACCACCAACCAGTCCTGCGTAAGGACCCTTCTTGTTTCTACCCAAATGACCCCCTTCCATTATAACTCCCCCAAACCCAGGTGCCCCCTGTTCCTTTTAAACTGCTCTTTCACTCTTTGTCCCAAAACAGTGCTGCCCAGACTATTCAGACAACAGGGAAGGTGAAAAAATTTGTCTGTTAGGACAACTCTAGGATTTTTAATTTTTTTTTTTTTTTTTTTTTTTGGCTGCCCCGAGTCTTAGTTCCATCATTTGGGATCTAATTCCCTGACCAGGGATAGAACCAGAGGTCAAACCTGGGCCCCCTGCATTGGGAGCACAGTCTTAACCACTGGACTGCCAGGGAAGTCTCTCTAGGTTTTTTAAAGGCTCTAAACAGCGACCAGTGTTCCCGCCTCCCCCAGCCCCCACCTTGATTGCCCTTTGGACTTAAACATAGAGCCTCCCTCTGATGTACCAGTGCTCATGAGGAATCATAGTGTAAATGTTCGTGGATATGCCAAAGAAGAAGGAGGAGTGGGGGGCGGGGGAAGATGGAGGATAGGAAGAGAAACGAGACACTCATTTGCTTCAGGATGTGTGCTCGGTCCCTTGAGCCACCCCTTTTGCCTTCAGTCTTTCCCAGCATCAGGGTCTTTACCAAAGACTTGGCTCTTGGCACCAGGTGGCCAAAGTATTAGAGCTTCAGTTCCAGCACCAGTCCTGCCAATGAATATTCAGGGTTGATTTCCTTTAGGATTAGGTGGTTTGATCTCCTTGCAGTCCAAAGGACTCTCAAGAATAATAATAATAATAGAACAAAGGCAAAGAGCATTTACCTCAGGGAATTGTGAGGATTAAATGAGTTAATGCATATAAAGGTATGCAGCATAGTTCCCAGCTCAATAAATACTGTCCTTTGTCATAATCATCCATTGCTGTGCTCAAGAAGTTCATAACCCAGTGAGAAAGACTGACATGAAAGTCCACCATAGCAGCTTGATGCAGCAACTGAGTGTCACAGGGCATTACAGGTCACCTAAATGACTCAACAGGAGTAAAAAGGTGCCAGGGAAATCTTCCAGTAATAGGGGTCCATGAAGCTGGAACTGTTAGCAGCTAAGCAAATCCTGGGGCTTTGAATGACATGAGATTCTTTCTTTAATGTTCCTTACTGACATTATTTTTTAAATTAATTTTTATTGGCATATAATTGCTTTACAATATTGTGTTAGTTGCTGCAGTGCAGCAAAGTGAATCAGCTGTGTGTATACACATATCCCCCCTCTTTTGGATTTCTTTCCCATTTAGGTCACCATAGAGCATTGAGCAGAGATCCCTGTGCTATGTAACAGGTTCTCATTTGTTGTTGATACGTATCATGTTTAGTCACGAAGCTGTATCTGACTCTTTGTGACCACATAGGCTGTAGCCCACCAGGCTCCTCTGTCCATGGGATTCTCCAGGCAGGAATACTGGAGTGGATTGTCACTCCCTTCTCCAGGAAATCTTCCCCACCCAGGATTGAATCCGGGTATCCTGAATTGCAGGCAGATTCTTTATCATCTGAGCCACCCGGGAATGTCAATCCCAATCTCCCAGTTCATCTCACCCTCCATTATCCCCTTGGTATCCATAAGTTTGTTCTCTGCATCTGTGGATGACATGAAATTCTGATCTGGTGCCATGGAGATGGGGTCGGGAGAGTGGAGGAGTGTGCAGTGGTATGCTGGAGCCAGCTTGCACAAGCTTGGGCACATCTCTTCCCAATTCCATATTTAGAGTCTAGTAACTTGAAATTCGGAGAAGGCAATGGCACCCCACTCCAGTACTCTTGCCTGGAAAATCCCAAGGATGGAGGAGTCTGGTGAGCTGCAGTCCATGGGGTTGCTGGGAGTTAGACCCGACTGAGCGACTTCACTTTCACTTTTCACTTTCACGCATTGGAGAAGGCAATGGCACCCCACTCCAGTGTTCTTGCCTGGAGAATCCCAGGGACGGGGGAGCCTGGTGGGCTGCCGTCTATGGGGTCGCACAGAGTCGGACACGACTGAAGCGATTTAGCAGCAGCAGCAGCAGCAGCAACTTGAAATTGGCGGTAGTGGGAAGATTTACACCGTGGAAATTGGCAAACATTACAACTTGAGGAATTTTCTCCAAAGGTTTGTTAAACATTTACCAGCACACCCCTGGATGTGCGTAGTATTGGGGAAAAGAATCCCACTGGATTTAGTTACCGATTGGATCTTCCCATCTCTGTTCTGGTGGCTGGTTGGGAGGTGGTGTTGGTGCCTTGAAATAGGAAATGGAAGAGCACTGGGTGAGGAGCCTGGGGAGGAGCTGGAGGGGTTCATCCACTCCAGGCCATGTGGTGCCAACCCTGAGAAGTGATCTGCAGGGCACTGCCCCAGGAAAACCTCCACCTAATGACCTAGAATCCTGGGAGTCTCCCCAGCCTTCCTTGTACAAATAGTCCTGCATTGATCCAGGAAGAAAGAAGCTAATCAGTTCTTTCAGGTGGCGGTAACATGGCCCAATGTTGAAAGCAGTCACCCAATTAAAAGACTGTCTCTGAACTTTAACATGATATGAATCACCTGAAATTTATGTGTCTGATAATGAAAGATAAAATGAAAACCTTTATTTAACTTGAGTAAATAAGTGGATCAAGCACATTGTGTAACAGGATGGCAATGCCCACATAGCTTTTAAGAAACTGTCATGGATGCAACATTCTAGAAAGGATTGCTGAACACTTGGCTGTTGGCCTCTGAGAACAGCAGATTATCCAGGAGGCTGCATGTGTCCAATAAGAACTGGTCCTGTGGATGGACTTCATCTGCTTTCCTGACTAAATTAGGAGCCTGTGCATGGAAGTGTATATCTTGATTTCAATTAGACACTTAACAAAAATTCTTAATTCACTCCACCAATAACAAATATTTTAATAAAGTGTGTGTGCTAGGCAGTGGGATATAACCATGAATGACACTCAATCTTACCCTCGAGCCAGGGAATGAGAGCATAGACAGTAAAAAGGCAGGATTAAGGGTGATACATAAAGCCCAAGAGACATATAGGAATGCCTCTCCCATGCAGCTGGGGGAAGGGCAGTCAAGGATGGCTATACTTGTAGGTCAAACACAGAAAGTTAGAGGAAATTACATTAGAATTGGGTGAATTTGTATCCGGGAGAACAACTGACCTCCAGCATGCTAACCCAGAGAAAATCCTAAAATTTACTGTAAAAATGACTCTGCTCTTATCCTTCTCAATAAGGGTATTTGTAATTTGAACAAGTATAGAAAAGGCAAACCTGCCACATATACAGATGGCCCAAAGGAGATGAGCAAGGTGCAAATACAGTATAAAGGAGTCAGGTCACTAGAGATAGTCATACTGAGTGAGTGAAAGTCACTCAGTCATGTCCGACTCTTTGTGACCCCATGGACTATACAGTTCATGGAATTCTCCAGGCCAGAATACTGGAGTGAGTAGCCTTTCCCTTCTCCAAGGATCTTCCCAACCCAGGGATTGAACCCAGGTCTCCTGCATTGCAGGCAGATTCTTTACCTGATGAACCACAAGGGAAGACAGAAAAAGATAAATATTATATGATATTGTTTATATGAGGAATTTTTAAAAATGGTGCAAATGGTTCAGTTCAGTTCAGTCACACAGTCATGTGCAACTCTTTGCAACCCCATGGACTGCAGCACACCAGGCTTCCCTGTCCATCACCAACTCCCAGAGCCTACTCAAACTCATGTCCATCATGTCAGTGATGCCATCCAACCATCTCATCCTCTGTCTTCCCCTTCTCCTCCTGCCTTCAATCTTTCCCAGCATCAGGGTCTTTTCCAGAGTCAGTTCTTTGCATCAGGTGGCCAAAGTACTGGAGTTTCAGCTTCAGCATCAGTCCTTCCAATGAATATTCAGGACTGATTTCCTTTCAGATTGACTGGTTGGATCTCCTTGCAGTCCAAGGTACAAACGGACTTATGTACAAAGCAGAAATAATAGAGTCACAGATGTAGAAATCAAACTTATGGATACCAAGGGGGAAAGTGAGAGGATGGATGAATTGGGAGATTTATATACACAGTTCTATATACAAAATAGGTAACTAATAAGAATCTACTGTATATTACAGGGAACTCTATTCAGTACTCTGTAATGGCCTATATGGAAATAGAATTTTAAAAGAATGGATACGTATTTATGTACAACTGATTCACTTTGTTGTTCAGCAGAAACTAACAGAGCATTGTCAATCAACTACACTCCAATTTAAAAAATGGTCAGTCAGACTCTACTACAAAGCTACAGTCATCAAGACAGTACAGTACTGACACAAAGACAGAAATATAGATCAATGGAACAGAATAGAAAGCCCAGAGATGAATCCATGCACCTATGGGCACCTTAGCTTTGACAAAGGAGGCAAAAATATACAATGGAGAGATGACAACCTCTTTAACAAGTGGTGCTGGGAAAACTGGTTGACCACCTGTAAAAGAATGAAACTAGAACACTTTCTAACACCATACACAAAAGTAAACTCAAAATGGTTTAAAGATCTAAATGTATGACCAGAAACTATAAAACTCCTAGAGGAAAACATAGGCAGAACACTCTCTGACATAAATCACAGCAAGATCGTCTATGACCCACCTCCCAGAGTAATGGAAATAAAAGCAAAAATAAACAAATGGGACCTAATTAAACTTAAAAGCTTTTGAAAAATGAAGGAAATTATAAGCAAGGTGAAAAGACCATCTTCAGAATGAGAGAAAATAATAGCAAACAAAGCAACTGACAAAAAATTAATCTCAAAAATATACAAGCAGCTCCTGCAGCTCAATACCAGAAAAATAAATGACCCAATCAAAAAATGGGCCAAAGAACTAAACAGACATTTCTCCAAAGAAGACATACAGGTGGCTAACAAACACATGAAAAGATGTACAATATCACTCATTATCAGAGAAATGCCAATCAAAACCTCAATGAGGTACCATCTCATGCCAGTAAAAATGGCTGCTGTCGAAAAGTCTACAAGCAATAAATGCTGGAGAGGGTGTGGAGAAAAGGGAACCCTCTTACACTGTTGGTGGGAATGCAAACTAGTACAGCCGCTATGGAGAACAGTGTGGAGATTCCTTAAAAAACTAGAAATAGAACTGCCATATGACCCAGCAATCCCACTGCAGGGCATACACACCAAGGAAATCAGAATTGAAAGAGACACGTGCACCCCAATGTTCATCGCAGCACTATTTACAATAGCCAGGACACAGAAGCAACCTAGATGTCCACCAGAAGACGAATGGATATGAAAGTTATGTCTCATATACACCATGGAATATTACTCAGCTATTAAAAAGAATGCATTTGAGTCAGTTCTAATGAGGTAGAAGAAACTGGAGCCTGTTATACAGAGTGAAGTAAGTCAGAAAGAAAAACACCAAAACAGTATATTAACGCATATATGTGGAATTTAGAAAGATGGTATAACGATGACCCTATATACGGGACAGCAGAAGGGACACAGATATAAAGAACAGACTTTTAGACTCTGTGGGAGAAGGTGAGGGTGGGATGATTTGAGGGAATAGCATTGAAACAGGTACATGACCATATGTGAAACAGACCACCAGTCCAAGTTTGATGCCTGAAACAGGGCCCTCAAAGATGGTGCACTGGGACAGCCCAGAGGGATGGGATGGGGAGGGAGGTGGCAAGGGGGGTTCGGGACGGGGGGACACATGTACACTCGTGGCTGATTCATGTCAGTGTATGGCAACAACCACCACAATATTGTAAAGTAATTAGCCTCCAATTAAAATAAATTAAATTTATTTAAATTAAAAAAAATTCAGGTCAAATCTCAGCAAGTGGATTGATGGCTGACTCTGACAAGATGAAATTTAGCAGGTTAAGCATTCAGCTTTCCATTGATTTTTTTCCATTATGTAAACATGAGATAGGGAAACCTGAATTTTGAGTAAATAGATGATAGAGACATCAATTTAGTCTTGTCATCACGGAGAAGTATTGGGAAAACAAAGAAACAAATTTCCTCCTGAAATCATTGAGGACAGAACTGGGCGCGTAGGTCCCTGTTCCTCTAGGCACAGGTCCAGTCTTAATGACCTGGGCCCCATACCTTAAGAGGAATGTCCACAAATAGTCGGATGTCTGAATGAGAGCCAATAGTGAGAAAGAATCATAAGTCAAGCTACATACGAGATGATCAATGGAGAAAAATATGAATAATAATAGTAAAACTTGGTAAATTTGCTGAGCACATTTTATGGATCCATACCATGCGAAGAATTTTGCATTTACTTTCTCACTCATTCCAAGCAATAATTTTATTCTGTCAGATAGGTACAAGTATTATTCCTGTTTTTCAGAAGAGCAAATAAGTCTCAGCAAACTTAAGTAACTTGCTCAAGTTGCAATAACACAGTTGTCATTGCAAGGGTTCTTTTTTCATTGCAGGGGTCCTTATTTCAGTGTCTTCTACTATAACATAACATACATGTTCCTGAACAAACTTGCTTTCTGCAAAATCATGCGAAATAATGAATGAATAGGGGATAAACCACTCAAAAGCTAATAAAAACAATAACATTCCTAGTAAAAATTTAAAGGACACATCAAGTTATAATTCATATAGTGAAGTACTTCAGAAAACATAGGGATTTACCCTTTATAAAAAGGTTGTTAGAAGGAAGAGCTGTGGCTACTGAATGTTGAGGGAAGAGAAGAGGGAGGAGGCAAATGAAATTAGGATAACTGGTTTACATCACCTGCATCAGTGCCTACGCTTCCTGGGTTCAAGGACTCTGCTTTGTCTGAACACATTAAGCTTCTGTAGGAGGAAAAAAGGTAAGAGTGTCTGCTGTTTGTACCTTAGAAATACAGTTCTTTTCAGCATTAACATTGTTACAGTTCCACGTGACTATGTCCTGAATTGCTTTTTTCACAAACTCAGTGTTGTGCAGTGTAAATAATAAATGATGGCTGATGGGTTCAGCACCTTTGGAGATCTGTCTTTGTGGCACAGCTTCTGGGTGAATCATCTGACAATTCACAGGATTTAAGGTAGGAGAAGGAACTGGTCTGTCTACTCAGTTTTCATGACAGTATTTCAGTGTCTTCACTAGCTGATTATCAAGTTCAGACTTCTCCTTTAAAATGAATTATTAGAAATATAAATTAAGCAAGATCCTCTGGCCTTTCTGGGAGCCTGGGGATCCATTTTTCCAGGAGCCTTCCAGCCTTTCAGCATGAGTATTAAACTTTCATGCTGTCTCCATTTTCTCAATAGCACATACTAATGTTAATACATACAGGGAAAAATAAAACACAATCAGCATGTTAACCATACTAATTTAACTGTGGAAGACAAGTTTGGGAAACAGAAACTGATCACATTTCTTTTAAGTAGTGTAGGAATACACCAAGGACTCTCTTTTATGTCCAAGATTTGAAGAATTATTGTTGTGGTTTATTCCATGTGTGCATGCATACTCAGTCATGTCCAGCTCTTTGCAACCCTGGGGCCTGTAGCCTGCCAGGCTCCTATGTCCGTGGAATTTTCCAGGTAAGAATACTGCTGTGGGTTGCCATTTCCTCCTCCAGGTGGTCTTCCCGGCCCAGGGATAGAACTTGTGTCTCTTGCATCTCCTGAATTGGCAGATTCTTTACCAGCTAGGCCACCTGGAATTCCCAGTTTGTTCTATTAGAAAGTCTAATTCTACCGAGGGTGAAAATAGAGGAGGCAGGGAAGGCAGAAGGAAGAAGGAGCTGGAGAAGGATGAGGAGGAAGACACCCCAAAGGAAGCAGAGCCAAAGTGGGGATGCCCACCCACAGTCAACAGGAGGGTTGACTCATCTATAAATCAATGCCCCCTGGGCCTACACTGCACAGATTCAGGAAAATGTGACCAGGAAGCTGCTTGTCCTGTGGCTTTCAGTGATCCTGCGTCAGCGGAGCCTTCCCTCCCGCCAACCCAGACAGAGGGGACAGCATGCAGAGCACTGGCTGAGGGCCGAGTCTTCAGCCAAGTGCAGGACAGACTCGTGTCCTCTTCAATGCAAGAAACAAAGGAGAGAACTCCTGAAGACTTACGATCCTGAAGAGCGATCAGGCTCAGATTTATTTATTGATTTGGCAAATATGGTCGAATGCCCAGTACTGTGCCAATCCCCAGCTGCCGAGGCTATAGGAATGAATGAGACATAGTTCCTTACAACCAGGAGTCCACAGGAGATAGACACAGAAAAAGGCAATCCAGGCTTTGGAGGGTGAAATGCAAAGTGCCCTGGAATACATGGGAGCCCTGACGGGTGGATACTGAAGCAGGGACCTGCCGTTAGCCAGGTGAATGAGAAGGGGGAGGGTGTTCCAGAAGGGGGGAGCCGCATGTAACCTGGAGGTAAGAAAAGCAGGAACTTTGGAAAATCACAAGTCAGTCAGACTTGGGTTAAATTCCAGTTCTTGAACCTCTTTGGGCCTGTTTTCTTATCCAAAAAAGAAGATGGGTTTTACCACCTTACAGTGTCACTTGCAAACTAAAAGTGATAACATATATAATCCTACTACAAACAGACTGTACTCGGGCTCCCCTGAACTTTTCTCGATGAGGTCTGTTTCCACATTTCTCTCTTCATTTTACAGTTTTAGCAAGAATCCTGATAAATCCGTTTAACCAGAATCCCTTGTCCTTCTTATCTGATCACCCTCAATGTCAATCCAGCCCCTCATCCTCCACCATCCCCCAGGTCACCATCTGACCACCCAGCCTACTCTCAGGAAGAATCTCCTTAGGTCAGTTTATGAACAATCTCCCCCCTTACCCTGCTCCCTGACTATAAATTCCCACTTGCTCTATTAGGAGTTGAGCTCAATCTCCTTCCCTCACTGCAAAATTCCACCCCAGTGGTTATTACTTGCTATAACAGCCCTTCTCTTAAACAAAGTCCTCCTTTATCATGCTTTCTGCTTCCCAACTGGCCCACTGGTAAAGAATCTGTCTGCCAAAGCAGGAGACAAGGGTTTGATCTCTGGGTTGGGAAAATCCCTTGAAGAAAGAAATAGCAACCCACTCCAGTATTCTTACCTGGCAAATCCATGGACAGAGGAGCCTAGCAGGCTACAGTCTATGAGATTGCGAAAGAGTCAGACATGACTTAGAGACTAAGCAACGATATCATGCTTTAACAAGAGGCATTGAATTTTTTTTCTTTAATACTACTAGTGTTTGACACATAATGAATATTCTTTCCCTTCCAATCCCTTCTCTGTTCCTCATCCCCATCCCCAAACACAGGATTTATGTAACTTGATAAATTTGTTTCAAAGCAACAAGATTCTCTAATCCACCAGGAAAGGAAAAAAGAGGATCTTTGTGTCCACATTTTGCCTTTATAGAGTCTCACACACAGAATGCATATGGAGCAAGAGGAGTAAAATTCCCAATAATGCTTTTTCACTATTTAATATGCATAATGAGACAAATAGCCATGCAAATTTAAAAAGCTATTTCCACATATACTTTATAAGCTTTTAAAAATATAAATTTTACTAGAGTATTTTACAGGATATTATACTTTTTAATTCATTTTGGATTTCTAACCTTTACTTACTAATTATCTACATGTAAAAACAATAGAAGTAACTAAAACTTTGAAACCTTTCAAAGACGTAGAGAATACAATTTTGTTATGGGAAGCTCAAAGCCAGCTTCTCACACCCTGCCAATCCATGGCTGAATAACCTGTTTGAGGCCAGTGGTTACAAGGTCAGCAGATAACATTTTTCATATGTATTTTACAGTGCCACAGCCTTTTCCAAAAGACAACCAAGAGATCAAAGAGCCAGTTTTCTTACAGGGAGAGCATCACAGAACAGAAGTAAAATGAAACAACTTCTCTCCTGAAAGTGAATTTGCAGTGCCCCAACTTCAGAACTTCTTCCAGATTTATTATGAAGTTAGCATAAATGCTTTAGACCACTCAAGAACAGACAATAATAACAATCTATTCCTTTCAGCTTTGATTCTATCCCCAATCAAGGAATGTCCACAAAACACAAATATGGCATTGTTTCATTATTCTGTTTTTTTTTTTCTAAAAAATGTTGATTTCAAAATCAACATGGAAAAGCTGAACCTTTTGCAATAAAAGGAACTACTCAGTACTTTGTCCTTTGTTGCTTGGCAACTAAAGGCTATAAATGGATTTTATGATTATAAAGGCTCTGGAATTAATGTGAACATGTAAAAGTTGTAATAACTCCACGAGGACAAAAGTATTCCTTTGAAAAAAATGTATGTAGGTTTTACTCATTCTTGTTTCAAAATAAATAGAACAATTTGTTCACACTTGTAAATGCTATAATTAAAAATCAATAACTATCATTTACCTCATTATTTCAATATTTTATCATTAATGCTCACAGCCCCAAGAGGTAGGTGTTATTATCCCCATTTCACAGATGGAGAAAACTGAAACTTTAAATGTTAATTTAGGGGTGATCCCTCGTGGTCCAATGGCTAAGACTCTGAGTTCCCAATGCAGGGGGCCTGGGTTCAATCCCTGGTCAGAAAACTAGATCCCACATGCCACAACTAAGAGTTCACATGCCACAACTAAAGACCTCACATGCTGCAATGAAGATGAAGATCCTGCTTGCCTCAGCTAAGAACTGGCACAAGCAAATTTTTTTAAAAAGTTGAGATGACTTTAAAAAAATAAAAAATAAAGAGCATAGATAGTATGATCCTAATAAACATACTCCAAGATCAACACCAAAATGTGAAGAGCTGTTATCACTAAATGGTGTGATTTACAGTGATAACTATTTCTTGTTTTGGGTTATCTGTCTTTCCCACAACTGTCCATGTATTCAATGTTTAGCTCCCAAGACATTGTGGAGTCTTCCAGAAGGTGACTTCTAACTCCCAAGTTGAGAAGTTTGACATCAGTAACACCGAAGAAAGTGGTGGAGTCTCTGCTCAGGAGCATTTGTCTGAGCAATTTTGTTCCAGGATTCCCTAGAGTTGCTAATGACGCTGGCACGTCTCAAATGTGGGATATGTGTGGTGACAGAAGTTAGCTCTGACCTAGTTACAGCACATTTTAAATTCTAATAAAATCGCCTTCACCTTGGGGATCCCAGCATGAAAGAATAAAGGATTTTTTTTCTTAATGGCAACAAGCCCATACCTCTTTGTTCTGGATGCTTCATGATAAGGTAACATAATTTCTAACCACCTTCCAGCATCAGATAGAAGTGTTCAGATAATTATAAGCTGCTTGCATTATCTTCTTGTCCTTGATGTGTTCTTGTTCCCAGTCTCCTGAAAAGTCTATACTGTTTCCAAACAGAAACAGAGGCAATCTCATCAATAAACAAGGAGCTCCTATCTCTGTGGGATAATTTCAGAGATACTAGGATGCAACATGATGTCTAAAATTCCACCATTAGAGATCAACCAAACCTACCCTTAGAGAAGGTAATATTTTTGATTCATTTGATCAGAACAAATGTGTTCTATGAAAGTACATTGGATACAAAACACTTCAGAGATGTCAGGTGGCATCAGATCTTTTGCCATTTGTACCTTCTGTGCAAGCTCAAGTTTTATTTGGACAGAAGGAAGAGGGAATAAGGATGCTGGTTTGTGAGAGGTGAGAAGGCAGTGGTCCTAAAGTGAATGAAAGACAAAGATTGAGAGACTGGTCAAAGACACCCCTTACCTGCAAGACTCGTCCCCAGGGCCAGCCCTCTACACTGCATTCAGTTGCTCAGAGCTTCTGATTCCGACCACAGGAATTCAGAAACATCAACCAATCAGAGGTGGTTTCACTTTTGGAGGAGTAATATACAGGAATCACTTACGACATTTATGACTTTACCTTTGGTAATAATGGAATCTGAGGCTTTCCACTGACTGGCAGCACTTCATACAATCTGCCTGTCTTATTCACTGAACCTTTATTATGCTGTGTGTGTTAGTCAGTCAGCTGGGCCTGACTCTTTGCGACCCCATGGACTGTAGCCCACCAGGCTCCTTTGTCGACGGGATTTTCTAGGCAAGAGTACTGCAGTGGGTTGCCATTCCCTTCTCCAGAGGATCTTCCCAATTCAGGGATCAAACCCGCATCTCCTGCATAGCAAGCAGATTCTTCACCATATGCTAGTTTTTCTTCTTCTCATATCTGAACTTACTAGATGCTCCTACCCTATTGAGTAGAACTGTCGTCATCCATTTATTCTCTAAGTATTTCTGTCTACTGTACACTGACACCATATAGGCACTTTTCCAAGCTACATTTCTCTTGTCTTAACAATTCTCCCAATGCGTTGGAGACTTGATGCCTTTCTAGATGCAGTCTATCTGGGGTGAGTCACTGTGTTTTTGCTCCAGAGTTTTCAGCATTTTCTTCACTTTCAAGAAAACTTAGCTTCTCCATAATACTCTTGTACAACTCATGGGTAGCAGATGTTTTTGCCTAAATCCCTACCACCCTACTTTAATAATAGCTAATTAGAAATTTAAATCTTAAGCAGAGAGAGGAGGGCAGAAAATATCCTGCTGCTTGTTTGACGGCAGCTTCCTGAAGGGCCCGTTCCTCCTCTTTGATCTCTGGAGCTGTTCAGTGCTTCCTGCCCGTCCACAGTTTCTGGTTCTAGGAGGTACCTTTCAACCCTCAAATTTCAATAGGTGCGTAGGAGTTTCTTCAGCTAGTTTCCATCGTCTGCTTTTCCATGTGATTCACTCTTAGGAGAGTCAGCCCTCCATGTCTGAGTCACACATTTGCAGATTTCAACCAACCAAGGATGGAAAATATTTGGGAAAAAAGATCCCAGAAAGTTCCACAAAGCAAAACTTGATTTTGCCACATTCTAGAAATGACTCACATAGTATTTACCTTGCACTGGGTATTATAAATAATCTAGAGACTATTTAAAGTATGATGTACATAAGTTAATATGCAAATACTACTGCCATTTTATATAAGGGACTTGAGCATTTGTGGATTTTGGTATCAGAGGGGCTGGATATTGAGGGACAACTGCATGTAGTTTTCCCATTTCTGCTCAGTCAGGGCAGGAATCTCCTCTTTATTTCATGATAAGCCAACAAGAATTTGAGAACCTACTTCCAGACCCTATGAAGAAGATGAGCTAAGCATCTTCTCACCAACTTAGAAAATTTCTTCTTAAAGATTAAATTAATGAACTATAAAATATTCTCAAATTAGCTTTTATAAACTAAAATCTACTTTAGAATAATTTTCTTTTTCTTCATTTGCATGAAAAGTAATTCTCAAATTAGCTTTTATAAACTAAAAGGTAGTTTAAAATGATTCCCATGGGAAATAAAAGATGAATCCTAATATCACAGTAGTCCAAAAGAAATACCCATAGGGAAACAAATTTAGAATGTAAGGTCACAGCTATCAAAATAAGTGAAGTAAACTGAGGGATGGGATCTAACATACTTTATTTTATATTCCTTTTTTAACCAGGGGGTTGTAAGAATTAAATGAGACAATGGTGTAAAGTGAATGGAATAGTACTTAATGCCTAGTAAATGTTCAGTAAACATTATTAATCTGGTTTGAATTTAAGGTAAAACAAAATCTAAGTTAACTAACTTAAAACTTGGCAAGTGTTAAAGGATATATATTTTTAAAGACAAAATCATGACTTATACAAATAAAAGATGAACACATATCAAAGATTTTTATTTACTTAATTAAGGAAATTAAGATGTTACAACTGGTTCAAGGAATATTGAAACAGCAGATCTAGATCTAGGTATCTAGAAAGATGAACCAAGATAGATAGATGGATAGATACATAGATCTATATAGGCATGTAGATAGATAAGCAGATAGATAATCTAAGTCTAGCTATGCTATGGAATGAATGTAATAATAATTGGAAGCCTGGGTTTTACAGAAACTGTTGTTGTTTAGTCTCTCAGTTGTGTCTGACTACTTCTGCAACCCCACGGACTGTAGCCTGCCAGGCTCCTCTGTCCATGGGATTTCCCAGGCAAGAATATTGGAGCGGGTTGCCATTTCCTACTCCACTGAAACTCTACTGAAACTATTGATCCCCAGAAGGAGATAATTGATTTACATATCTATAGACAAAATTCATTGCATTGATATCAATCATCTACAATTTACAGAGTTTCAGAATAGCTCTAAAACAGTAAAAGGTGAAAATCCCAGAGAATTTGATAGCCCAGAGGACATGATGCAGCCATAGTTTTCTGTGGAAGATACCTAGTAATTTTTTTTTCATCCATGTCAATGTCTTTTACAATTTTTCTTTATACAAAAAAGAAACTCTAACAGAAGAGTTTTGCAGAATTAAACTCAATGCCCTTTATTTAAGATAACATATGACATAGTACATTCCAAGTTTGAAGTACTGAGATAACAAAGAAGAAACTAAAAATCTCAATATTCCTACTGCTAAGAGATAGCTACTGCTAATACTTGTCATGCAATCATCCAGTTGTTACCAAGTATATGTGTGTGTGTGTATATAGTATATGTGCATCCATATGTGTATATACAGTAACTCTTTTCAGGTCAGTTTAAATAAACTCTGTTCTAGAAATATATAAATATATAATTATAATATACCAATTTTAACCCATGTTTCTGCTTTATATCATTAACATTTTCCTTATCATCATCATTTTTACTAGCTACAAAATATTCATTATATAAAAGAACTATAATATATTTAACTAGTTCACCACTAATTTAAGTTGTAATCAATTTTTGGTTGTTATACATAAAATAATGTGCCTCTCCTCTGACAACTTTTCTCTTGTAATGGTATCAACTTTATTTAAAAAAACAAATATTTCACATAATATCTGAGCTTCCAGTGGATGTTGGGATCCCTGGAGAATGTGATCCACCTCTTCTGCTTTAGTTGATGGGCCTACTTATTGCATCATTGGCAGGCAATAAAATGAGGCTTGCCAGTTGCCTAGAACCACTCTTTGTTCTTGTCATTTTCCTGAGACACACAGTAAAGATTTAGCATAATCAGCATGAACTCTGATGTTCAAGGTCATTTAATTCACAATGATATTGTCAGTCCAGATACTTTTTACTACATAAGTGTTCATAAGGAAAAATATATTATTTAGGATTCAGTTTATTAGAATGAAGAGTTTGAGGAAACAAAACATTAGCTTTCAGGTGGGTAACAAATTAAGAAAACTTTTCTTGTTTTTCAGACCTTGGTTTTTTTATATGAGATTGCACTTAATTGGAAGGTGATATATAAACAGGAGAACAACATATAGCTGGCCCTCCTCATGAGAATATCATATCCAGTTTTGCTGTCCTCATTCTAAGGAATATTTGAGAAAGGAAATCATAACCTAAGGGAAATTCTTCAAAGCCCTACAGGCTTTCAAAGAGGTGATTGTTGGACTTGGCACACAGTCAGTAATCGATATTTGCTGAATAGGTAATAAAAAATTGACAACCAACACTGTGACATTCAAGGGGAGGGGGGTCACTTAAATTAGTACTTCTATTTTTTATTTCAAAGTTCACCATCTTTTCAATCTATTCATTCAGAGATAATGTAAGAAAACACTGACCATTTTATTCTCTTTCCATGGAGAAATTACTCCTCCCTAGTTAAAAAGTCTCCAAAAGGAGCCTGAGTTCAGTTTGGGCTAAGAAAGATACAATAATAATAATCAGATTTTTGTAACCAGCTATAGAGAGGATCTGTGGAAACTATATCTCCAAAGACTTCAGAAAATAGCCTGAACAAGGACAACACAGTGACCCTATAGGTATGACAGGACTACTAAAAAACAGAAGGTAGACCAGATGAACTTTTCAGGTCTTCTCCAGTTCTGGAATGAAGCTAGGTAGATTTTGTGCTTTTATAAAATGAATGATTTCTCTAAAATAAAACAGATATAACTGTAGCTCGGAGCTTGCTACTCTATTCAAATGAATGTTGCATATGATATAAAATCAGGCAACAACAATTAAGCCACATTATTATACCTACTGTGTGACCCAAGTGGACACATTGACTTGGCCACTGTCAGAGATAGAACACAATGAGATAGACTCTAGAGCTAGAATAACACAATACTTCTCTAGGTCCTATATTTTTCTTACCCCATCTGGCAAAATTCAAGCCATTGGACCTATTGTACTATGCTAATGCCTTCTGATAGTGACCTAGAATCTCACGGTTTCTTTGGTAGAAACACTCTTTAGCGTTTGACACAATATGGTCATTCAACCTTTAAACGTCTAGTATTTGTCAGGCACTTTACTAATCACAAGAAATGCCAAAAGCACTTTCTCAATATGCTGCTAACTGCCCTTGGGATTCTGTGAGCGAGCAGGTCTGCCCTCAATTATTCTCATACTCTCTCCTGGGAAATACTTGGAAATGTGCAAAAGCTCTGGCCACATTTCCTGTTCCACGGAAGTCTGAGCATGGCTAACTGATAAGGAACTCTAGCTGCACTAGTGTGCAGCCTCCCGGGGCTCCCTAAAAGATGTCACAAGAAGGCAAGGCCTTGCTGACATTTTCAGTGGACCCATCATGAGAATATCAACCCAACTGACTATGAGAAGTGCTACCGACATTTCAGGTTTTCAGGAAAAAAGAAAATCTGTGAAACCATGTCATATAGTAAGCCTCCCCTTGGGGAAAAAGATACTTACCCTCAAAAACAAACCATCATTCAATAGTTATATATTTTTTAAGTGTTGCGAAAAACACAGATGCGAATGGGAAGAGGTGCTTCTTTGCTGTTAGGCTGTTTTATATTTAATTATACTGAGAGAAAAATTGTCTTTAGTAAACTTTTGCATTTTTGTTGTGCTATATTCAATAATTTTAGAAGTAAGAAAAATCTAGCTTTATGAAACACAGGGATTGGGAAAAAAAATCTAGCAAAGGACAGGGACAAATTCTAGTAACATAGGAATGCTGACATCTTGATTCTTTTAATAACCAACCTATAAGAGGGAAATCCTGAATTTTTAAAAATCACTGATTTTTTGCTACAAACACAACAAACAAACCTGAACTTCTGACTTTAGAACAGTTAGTACAATTGTATTTCTTTGAGAGTCAAGTTTAAGTGAATTCCAAAAAGGTAAAACAGTGATGTAAGCAATGTCGTCTCCCAGGTGTTGAGAACAGGCCTCTTACCTTCAAAGAACTGCTGGAGGGCCTCGTTTTCGCCTACCACATCCATGGTACTGACGTCCTGGTTGTCACTTCCTCATGGAACAACTAGCAGATCTCAGGAACGAAGTGCTCTCTGCTTGGCTCAAAGCCTATGAATGCTCTTGAAAAGTTTTCATTTTCTTTTTATTGGAGTGAAGCATCTCTTCAGCCATTGAACTGTGCCCAAAAAGATGGTCAAGTTTTCAAATGTGACTATAAAGCCAGAAGGATATGCAAGCATGCAGAACGAAAATTCATGAAGAGGGAAGTGGTAGCAAGTCCATCTATCTTACTAAAGGGAACTGCTTCTACTCTGCCTTTCGTCTTTGTTTTAAAGACCTTTGTCCTCAGTGACACAGGTAATTACATAAATGGGCAATAAATACATAGTCTTATCTCCTATGTGTCCTTTTACACCAATATATTTATATCTCTGCCTCTATCAACCAGATCAATTTAGCTACAACTAAGCAAAGATACAGTTGTTTTTTCTTTTTACCTAAAGAAAGGGGACAAATCAATATAATCACTTTTATAGACATGAAGACTTGTGAAAAAGAAAAGTTAGGGTTTGTTAAATATTTCCAAATCTACCCACAGTGCAAACTTAAATTCCTTAATACACACGTAGTCCATTTCCTCCAGCTTATTTCCTTTGAAAGTATAAGCC
This sequence comes from Odocoileus virginianus, assembly GCF_023699985.2. NCBI lineage: Eukaryota > Metazoa > Chordata > Mammalia > Artiodactyla > Cervidae > Odocoileus > Odocoileus virginianus. The sequence goes on from NC_069697.1 coordinate 40,121,564, forward strand.
ATAAAATATGAGAAGTCCCTCTAATGACCAATAGAACTTTATTTCTGGTTTTCTAATTCTTACAACTAAGTACATGACTGACTGTTAGCTGGTTTTATTCCTAAATATAAAGTTATACCCAAATAACTGTTTTGTTTTCATTGCTTAGCTATTAACTTATCTATTACGAAACAAAAAAGAATACAGTTAGGAAATTAAACCAGGTCTTTTGGCTTCGTCCTTTTTCTCTAAGTTTATTTGGAAAGTTTTTAAACTATAGAAAAACTGAAAGAATAGTACAATGAAGTACCCTATATTCTTCAGCTAGATTTAGTAATTACCAATATTTTCCCTTATTGTTCACTTAAGAAAGGCCTCTTAAGGGAACAATGCAAAGAAACAGAGGAAAACAATAGAATAGGAAAGACTAGAGATCAAGAAAATTCAAGATCTAATTCAAGAAAGTTAGAGATACCAAGGGAACATTTCAGGCAAAGATGGGTAAAAGGACAGAAACGATACGGACCTGACGGAAGCAGAAGATACTAATAAGAAGTGACAGGAACACACAGAAGAACTACAGAAAAAAAAAGTCTTAATGACCCAGATAACCACAATGGTGTGATCACTCACCTAGAGCCAGACATCCTAGAGTGTGAAATCAAGTGGGCCTTAGGAAGCATTACTGTGAACAAAGCTAGTGGAGGTGATGGAATTCCAGCCGAGCTATTTCAAATCCTAAAAGATGATGCTGTTAAAGTGTTGTACTCAATATGCCAGCAAATTTGAAAAACTCACCAATGGCCACAGGACTGCAAAAGGTCAGTTTTCATTCTAATCCCAAAGAAGGGCAATGGCGAAGAATGTTCAAACTACCGCACAATTTGCACTCATTTCACATGCTAGCAAGATAATGCTCAAAATCCTTCAAGCTAGGCTTCAGTAGTATGTGAACCAAGAAATTCCAGATGTACAAGCTGGATTTAGAAAAGGCAGAGGAACCAAAGATCAAACTGCCAACATCTGTTGGATCACGGAAAAAAATCAAGGGAATTCCAGAAAAACATCTATTTCTGCTTCATTGACTACACTAAAACATTTCACTGTGTGGATCACAACAAAATGTGGAAAATTCTTAAAGAGATGGGATTATCAGACCACCTTACCTGCCTCCTAAGAAATCTGTATGCAGGTCAAGAAGCAACAGTTAGAACTGGACATTGAAAAGCGGACTGGTTCCAAATTGGAAAAGGAGTGCCTAGAGGCTGTATATAGAAAACTAACCAATTTGATCACATGGACCATGGCCTTGTCTGACTCAATGAAACTAAAAGCAATGCCATGTAGGGCCACCCAAGATGAATGGGTCATGGTGGAGAGTTCTGACAAAATGTGGTCCACTGGAGAAGGGAAGTGCAAACCACTTCAGTATTCTTGCCTTGAGAAACCCGTAAGCAGTATAAAAAGGCAAAAAAGATAGGACACTAAAAGATGAACTCCCCAGGTTGGTAGGTGCCCAATATGCTACTGGAGATCAGTGGAGAAATAACTCCAGAAAGAATGAAGAGATGGAGCTAAAGCAAAAAAAAAAAAAAAAAAAAACACCCAGTTGAGGATGTGACTGGTGATAGAGGCAAAGTCCAATGCTGTAAAGAGCAATATTGCATAGGAACCTGGAATGTTGATTCATGCTCCATGAATCAAGGCAAATTGGAAGTGGTCAAACAGGAGATGGCAGGAGTGAACATCGACACCAGGAATCAGCAAACTAAAATGGACTGGAATGGGTGAAGTTAACTCAGATGACCATTATATCTACTACTGTGGGCAAGAATCCCTTAGAAGAAATGGAGTAGCCATCACAGTCAACAAAAAAGCCCGAAATGCAATACTTGGATGCAATCTCAAAAACAACAGAATGATCTCTGTTTGTTTCCAAGACAAACCATTCAATATCACGGTAATCCAAGTCTATGCCCTGACCAGTAATGCTGAAGAAGCTGAAGCTGAACGGTTCTATGAAGACCTGCAAGACCTTTTAGAACTAACACCCAAAAAGATGTCCTTTTCATTATAGGGGACTGGAATGCATAAGTAGGAAGTCAAGAAACACCTGGAGTAACAGGAAAATTTGGCCTTGGAGTACGGAATGAAGCAGGGCAAAGGCTCATAGAGTTTTTGCCAAAAGAATCCACTGGTCATAGCAAACACCCTCTTCCAAAAACACAAGAGAAGACTCTACACATGGACATCACCAGATGGTCAATAGGAAAATCAGACTGATTATATTCTTTGCAGCCAAAGATGGAGAAGCTCTATAAAGTCAGCAAAAACAACACTGGGAGCTGACTGTGGCTCAGATCATGAACTCCTTATTGCCAAATTCAGACGTAAATTGTCTCAGAGGGTAAAGGGTCTGCCTGCAATGCAGGAAACTTGGGTTTCATCCCTGGATAGGGAAGATCCCCTGGAGAAGAAAATAGCAACCCACTCCAGTACTCTTGCCTAGAAAATTCCATGGATCGAGGAGCCTGGTAGGCTACAGTCCATGGGGTTGCAAAGAGTCGGACACGACTGAGCAACTTCACCACCAGAGACATAAATTGAAGAAAGCAGGGAAAACCAGTAGACTATTCACATATGACTTAAATCAAATCCCTTATGATTGTACAGTGAAAGTGAGAAATAGATTCAAGGGATTAGATCTGATAGACAGAGTGCCTGATGAACTATGGACGGAGGTTCGTGACATTGTACAGGAGACAGGGATCAAGACCATCTCCCAAAAATGCAGAAAAGCAAAATGACTGTCTGAAAAGGCCTTACAAATAGCTGTGAAAAGAAGAGAAGTGAAAAGGAAAGATATACCCATTTGAATGCAGAGTTCAAAAGAATAACAAGGAGAAATAAGAAAGCCATCCTCAGTGATCAGTGCAAAGAAAAGGAGGAAAACAATAGAATGGGAAAGACTAGAGATCTCTTCAAGAAAATTAGAGATACCAAGGGAATATTTCATGCAAAGATGGGCTCAATAAAGGACAGAAATTGTATGGACCTAACAGAAGCAGAAGATGTTAAGAAGAGGTAGCAAAAATACACAGAAGAACTATATAGAAAAGATCTTCATGACCCAGATAATCACGACGGTATGATCACTCACTTAGAGCCAGATATCCTGGAAAGCACAGTCAAGTGGGCCTTAGGAAGCATCACTACAAACAAAGCTAGCAGAGGTGATGGAATTCCAGTTGAACTATTTCAAATCTTGAAAGATGATGCTGTGAAAGTGCTGCACATATGCCAGCAAATTTGGAAAACTCAGCAGTGGCCACAGGACTGGAAAAGGTCAGTTTTCATTCCAATCCCAAAGAAAGGCAATGCCAAAGAATGCTCAAACTACTGCACAGTTGCATTCTTCTCACACGCTAGTAAAGTAATGCTCAAAATTCTCCAAGCCAGGCTTCAGCAATACGTGAACCATGGACTTCCAGATGTTCAAGCTGGTTTTAGAAATGGCAGAGGAATCAGAGATCAAATTGCCAATATCCATTGGATTATCAAAGAAGCAAAAGAGTTCCAGAAAACCATCTATTTCTGGTTTATTGACTATGCCAAAGCCTCTGACTGTGTGGATCACCACAAACTGTGGAAAATTCTGAAAGAGATGGGAAAACCAGACCACCTGACCTGCCTATTGAGAAATCTATATGCAGGTCAGGAAGCAACAGTTAGAACTGAACATGGAACAATAGACTGCTTCTAAATAGGGAAATGAGTACATCAAGGCTGTATATTGTCACCCTGGTTATTTAATTTATATGCAGAGTACATCATGCAAAATGCCAGGCTGGATGAAGCACAAGCTAGAATCAAGATTGCCAGGAGAAATATCAATAACCACAGATATGCAGATGACACCACACTTATGGCAGAAAGTGAAGAAGAATTAAACAGCCTCTTGATGAAAGTGAAAGAGGAGAATGAAAAAGTTGGCTTAAAGCTCAACATTCAGAAAACTAAGATCACAGCATCAGGTCCCATCACTTCATGGGAAATAGATGGGGAAACAGTGGAAACAGTGACAGACTGTATTTTTTGCGGGCTCCAAAATCACTGCAGATGGAGACTGCAGTCATGAAATTAAAAGACACTTACTCCTTGGAAGAAAAGTTATGACCAACCTAGACAGCATATTAAAAAGCACAGACATTACTTTGACAACAAAGGTCCATCCAGTCAAAGCTATGGTTTTTCCAGTAGTCATGCATGGATGTGAGAGCTGGACTATAAAGAAAGCTGAGTGCTGAAGAATTGACACTCTTGAACGTAGTGTTGGAGAAGACTCTTGAGAATCCCTTTGACTGCAAGAAGATTCAACCAATCAATCCTAAAGGAAATCAATCCCAAATTGTATTAGAAGGACTGATCCTGAAGCTGAAACTCCAATATTTTGGCCACCTGATGCGAAGAACTGACTCGTTGAAAAGACCCTGATGTTGGGAAAGATTGAAGGCAGTAGGAGAAGGAGATGCCAGAGGATGAGATGGTTGGATGGCATCACCGACTCAATGGACATGAGTTTGAGTAAACTCTGGGAGTTGATGATGGACAGGGAGGCCTCGCATGCTGCAGTCCATGGGGTAACAGAGAGTTGGATATGACTGAGTGATTGAACTGAACTGAACTGAAAGCTGTATATTGTCATCATGGTTATTTAACTTATATGCAGGATACATCATGTGAAATGCCAGGCTGGATGAAGCACAAGCTGGAATCAAGATTGGAGGGAGAAATATCAATACCCTCAGAATATGCAGATGACACCTCCCTTATGGCAAAAAGCAAAGAGGAACTAAAGAGCCTGTTGATGAATGTGAAAGAGGAGAGTGAAAAAGCTGGCAAAAAATGATGATCATGGCATCCAGTCCCATCACTTGATGGCAAATAGATGGGGAAACAATGGAAACAGTGACAGACTTTATTTTCTTGGGATCCAAAATCATGGCAGATGGTGACTGCAGCCATGAAGTTAAAAGACTTTTGCTCCTTGGAAGAAAAGCTATGACAAGCTTAGACACATATTAAAAAGCAGAGACATCGCTTTGCCAACAAAGGTCCATCTAGTCAAAGCTATGATTTTTCCAGTAGTCATGTATGATTGTCAGAGTTGGACCATAAAGAAAGCTGAGCGCCAAAGAATTGATGGTTTTGAACTGTGGTGTTGGAGAAGACTTGAGAGTCCTTTGGACAGTATGGAGTTCAAACCAGTCAAGCCAAAAGGAAATCTGTCCTGAAGACACATTGGAAGGACTGATGCTGAAGCTGAAGCTCCAAAACTTTGGCCACCTGATGCAAAGAGCCAACTCATTGGAAAAGACCCCGATGCTGGTCAAGATTGAAGGCAGGAGGAGAAGGGGATGACAGAGGATAAGCTGGTTGGATGGTATCACCATTTCAATGGACATGAGTTTGAGCAAACTCAAGGAAATAGTGAAGGACAGGGAAGCCTGGTGTGCTGCCATCCATGGGGTTGCAAAGTCAGACATGACTGAGTGACCAAAGAACAACAAAAAAATTTCTCCCACTTTTGCTTTCTCTCTCTCTCTTTCTATATATATATATATACACACACATATATATACACACACACACACACATATATATATATATACACACACATATACTTGTTTTGGCTGAGCCATTTGAAAATAAGTTGCTGACATAGTTATTTCATTCAGAAATAACTCTGTATATGTCTCCTAACAAATAAGGGTGTTTTCCCACATAAATCATGATATTATTGTTATGATCATTATTGGACCCAAGAAATGTCATATTATTTGATACTAATATTTTGTATATAATTCCCATGATTGTGCCAAAACTATCTTTTATGATTTTTTGTCTCATCAAGGATCCAAGCAAGGTTATACATTACCTTTGGTTATGCGTTTCTTACAATATAGAACACTCTCCTTGTCATTTTTATTGGTTGGTTTTTATAAGACTGACACTTGTTTAACATTCCTGGTGTATTGTCTGGTAGAACGTCCCACATTTTGAATTTGTCATGTTATTTCATTTTTGTAAGAATTGGTATGGGTGATGAGTATGATTCTTAATAAGTATTTTAAAACTTCACACTTATAAACTGTTAAAACAAAAGAATTAATTTTATCCTGGAGAAAGAAAATGAGGTTTAGAATCTTGTTTTGAAGGTTATATTGGGCCCCATATCTTTAAGGACAAGTCATCAAGTTCTTCATGAAATAGATTTTCTATTTGAAACAAATAGAAAACTTGTGCTAAACTCTTTGTTAGGTGCAGAAAATAAAAAGATGTGTAAATTATGGTCCCTGCCTCCCTAGGCTCAAATGCAGGGCATGAGAAAAATACAAGGAACTGTAATTCAAGGCAGAGTCTGATAAGAGCAGGAGAAAACATCCCAAGAGAACAGAGGCAGGAAATATTAATTTCATCTGAAGGGACTTGTAAAAGTGTCATAAAGAGCTAGGATTTGAAGAGACTTAAACAATGGATATGTCTTTAAACACTTGAGCAGTGACTTGGAGGGGAGAAAGCCCATGAACTGAGCCTGGAGTCACAGTGGATGCGTGGTAGAGTGAGAAAAAAAAAAAGGGGGGAAGTAGGCTGAAGAAGGGTTTGGGTAGATTTTGAATGTTTGGCTAAATCTGAATTTGATTCTATGCATATTCATTCTAAGTATATCTATTGATGTTTTATATTTGGATAGTGTGTGGTACATGATATAGTTAAATCTAATTTAGAAAGAAGCTGTGTTAGAGTGTGCTGATTGGGGCAGTAACTAAATTTATAGCAGCTGAGATGCTACTGCAGAATTCAGATAGGCAGTAACAAAGCCTGAAGATGCTAGAAAACCAAGAAGATGTGGCTGCTGATTGGATGTGGGAAGTAAGGGAGAAATCAGATGTGATTTCTCAAAAGGATTTCTTTACCTTTAGGTGCAGAAAGAATTAAAATGTCTAAAATGTATGCATGCATGCTAAGTTGCTAATCCCATGGACTGTAGCCTGCCAGGTTCCTCGGTCTTTGGAATTCTCCAGGCAAGAGTTCTGGAGTGGGTTGCCACTCCCTCCTCCAGGGGATCTTCCCAACCCAGGGAACAAACCCTTGTTTCTTATGTCTCCTGCACTGGCAGGCGGGTTCTTTACCACTGTGCTGTGTGCTGTAATTAGCTCACTCAGTCATGTCTGACTCTTTGCAACTCCATGGACTGTAACAGGCCAGGCTCCTCTGTCCGTGGGGATTCTCCAGGCAAGTATACTGGAGTGGGTTGCATGCCTTCCTCCAGGGGATCTTCCCAACCCTGGGAATGAACTCAGGTCTCCCACATTGCAGGTGGATTCTTTACCATCTTAGCCACCAGGGAACCACCTAAAACATGTAGCCTATGGCTAAACCTAGACTCCAAAGCAAGCTCCCAGCCAAGTTTATTGAAGGCCATTGGAAATTAAGTCAGCACACTGCATCCTCTACCAAATGATGATTCAGGATTCTATGCAACAGTTCACCCAGAGACTTGACATAGTCAGCAGAGAGTAATGAGTGATAGGAAACAAATCAGGTTTCATTTAACAAGCTGAGAGACAAAGGTTAGACTTGGAGTCCAAGCTCAATTATAGGACCAAGCAGATAAGTGAGTAAAATGGGTCAAAATAAGCAAAAACAACCATGCAAGCATATTGATAACCGACACCTGACCCTTAGCCGTGGTGTCCAGGAGACAATTATGGGTGGTGGGGCAGAGAGCAAATGAGAGGGGACACACCCTCGGGGTGGAGCTGCCAGCCGCTGGTGGAGTCACTCCACCTCCTTCACGTGCCGACGCTCAAGAATGTGGACTCAGGGTTCTTGAAACGGTCAATTTGAAAAGAGGAGCTGGCAACGCAGTTTGAAATCACATTTGTAAAGGTTGCAAATAATCTGTTTAGAAACAAAACAATAAACCAAGACACTGTCAAAGACAAACAGCACATGTGTGAAAGCACAGTTCAGCCTTCAGGTGGCAATGTCTGGGTTGGAGGCTAAATCATAACCAACAGGGTTTGAGGAAAGCCTCAAAAGAATGAAGAAAGATGTTGGAAGGGCTAGAAAATATATCTGTACTGATTTATGAGCCGACAGCTGAGCACAATACAACTGGTGGAAACTGGAATTCAAGTGGAAGTTTCTCCCTCACAGTGAATAATAAATATTACCTAAATTTTGCCTCAAGTCTGAGCTTTACGTCCCCAGTGGTCTAAGATTTTCCAGTTCTACTGGGCACCCCATCTTGCACACATTTGATGGAGATTCATTATCTTGAGTAGCAATCTAACGTACCTGTCCCTTGGATTTGTTTGGGATTAACATTTCCTAAGAACACCAGTAGATAAACGATCAGGGCTGAGCTGCTGTGGTTAAATCTGGGCATGCAGTGATGGGAAACTTGTCTCTCTTAAGACCGTCTTTGGTGGATGAATCTAGAGCCTGTTGAAGTAAGTCAGAAAGAGAAAAACAAATATCGTATATTAACGTGTATATATGGAATCTAGAAAAATGGTACTGATGAACCTCTTTGCAGGGCAGAAATAGAGACACAGAGAACAGACATGTGTACACAGCGGAGGTGGGACTAATTAAGAGAGTAGCACTGAAATATATGCATTACCATATGCAAAACAGCTAGCTAGTGGGAAGTTGCTGCGTAACACAGGAAGCTCACCCTGGTGCTCCGTGACAACCTAGAGGGTGAGATGGGGGAGGTGGGAGGGAGGTTCAAGAAGGGAACATGTGTGTTGTTGTGCTGTGTTCAGCTGTCTGACTCTGAGGCCTCATGGACTGAAGCCCGTCAGGTTCCTCTGTCCATGGGACTTCCCAGGCAAGGATCTGGAGTGGGTTGCCATTCCTTCTCCAGGGGATCTTCCTGACCTAGGGATCGAACCCTCGTCTCTCACATCTCCTGCATTGGCAGGCGGGTTCTTTACCACTGAGCCACCAGGGAAACTCCAAGTAAGTATCTTTTAAAAGGCTGTCCCTGAGACCCATCACTCCAGAATTCTTGTATTCATACCAGTCCTCCCTCTTGAAGTCAGTGTTTGTGGGCTTGTACTTCTGGGACAGATGCCTTTGACAAGTGTTCTTATTCTTTGACAAGCTTGCTCCTCTTTTTTTTCATTTTAAAAGGATTCATGAATTGTTTTCCAACCTGATTTTTATTGTTTTTTACTCTGTTAACAATAACCACTGTGGAAACTTGATGATTTTCTATTGAGTTTGGATTTATTTTTCCAAGAAGCCATGAGAGGACATTTTGATTTTTGTTTTTAAAATGATCATGTCGGCTGCTGTCAGGAATTATAGAGGGGTAGGAGTGGAAGCCAGGATACCAAGTAAGAGATTATTGCAGGAATTCAGGTGAAAGATGATGATGGCTTGGACAGAGTGGAAATAGTGAACATTGAAAGGAGTGGATAGTGCCAAGGTATGTTTCTGAGACTTGATGGGACTTGCTGATGGATTGGACTGAGGTAGTGGTGACAGAAAAGGAGAAATCAAGAACAACACCTAGATTGTTGCTTAAGCAGCCGGGTAATGTTCAGCCATTAGATTTGAGATGCCCATATGAAATCCAAGTGGAGTGGCTGAGTAGGCAAACAGATACAAGAGTCTGGAGCAAGGAAAGGTGTAACGCCAGGGCTGGAGATGCAGTTATGAGCAATGGTTACATAAGGTTTTCAAAACCATGAGCCCAAATGAGATGATCTAAAGAACATTCAGATAAGGAGAAAGGGGCCCAGCACAGAAATCTGAGGATTCCAGTATTTAAAAGCTGAGTTGAAAAAGGGCCAGCTACAGTCTGACCAAAGCTGTCACAGAAAACTCCCAATTTCCAACCACGACTTACAAAGATCTGCATGGTCTGACTGCCCACTCCCCCACTTTTCTCTTACCACTCTTCCTACTGCCAACTGCACACTAGCTCTCCTTGTCGTCTTTTCACTTCTTCCTCAGGGGTTAACACCAGCTTTAAAACACTCTCCCTACTGTCTTCCCTTCTCAAGACTGGATCTTCTCAGAGCCCCGCCTAAAAATGCCAAGTCCTAAATGTGGCCTTTCCACACCACTCAATATGAAGTGGTCATCCATTCCCTCTAGCCATTATCCCATTTTAATTATAGAGGACGTGTCCAGTCTTTGAACATTTATCTTTTTGTCCATTTCTCACTACTGAGAGCTCCATGAGAACTGAGACCTTGTCTGTCTTGCTCATTGCTGTACCTGCAACACCTGCTACTGACACATACAAGACTCCCAGAGATGTGTGAATGAATGAACGAATGAATGTAGTGTGGAGGAATTCTCTTTGTAGAAGTCCTACACACAATTATAGACCCTACTGGGTCTTTGTCCACACAACAAAGACAAGAAAGTCAGCTATTAAGATGTATGCCATCCCGTGAGGAAAATAAAAAATCATTTCTAGCACAAACAAATTCATACTGCTTTGGACTCTTGTTTTTAAATTAACTTTTATTGGAGTACAGTTGCTTTACAACATTGTTAGTTTCTACTGTACAGAAAATGAATCAGCTCTCTTTGTTTTAAACGTTGTATCCTATGGGGGAGGGGGGAATCTATGTAGGGAAAAATCCAATGAAGAAAACCTTTGAAAATAAAAGCTGAACAAAATCAGACCCATTTTAGAGTCTGGGTGCATGAAACAAAAAAACACAGGATTCACAAGGCGGTGGTGGTGGAAGTGGGTAAGTAGGTGGTTGCACGTTCTTTTCAGGACTGAATGAAATCTTTCTTCTTTCAGTGTAGATGTTTAGTTAAAGGCTGTGGGCCGTTAGAGCTGGGAGAACCCATGGAGAACACCTGATCCAGCTTTACAGAGGCGGCCAGAAAGGAGTGGCCAGCTGCCTAACTTTCCAGTTTTTGCAGACCCAAGCATGGAACAGAATGTAGGTCTTCTGAGCAACTCCCAATCCAGAGTTCTCTTCACTGAGCTAGGCTCTCTCCCCAGCTCTGAACTTACTTACAGAAATGTATCCAAAAAATCTTTCTTTTTTCAGAATTGGTAATCAGGGCAATTAAACTCTGTGTAGAAATATTCTCGAGAACCTAAGTCACTGATCAGCACCCTAATCGTCCCTCTCCTCTGCCTTTTATTCCAATTAGCTCCCCTGTAGTCAGTCTTCTTCCAGACTTTTCCTCTCCTTGTCATAGGAACTCAGGGCTCAGCGCCGTATTTCTGACTCCCAAGTATCCCCAAAGCTCCCATGGGCAACTACACCCAAACTGATCTCCTGTTCTGACCTTACCACTGAATTTAGACTTGTATATCCAGTCAAGGCTTCCCCGGTGGCTCAGTGTAAAGAAACTGTCTGCAATGCAGGAGACGTGGGTTTGATCCCTGGGTCAGAATATCCCCTAGAGAAGGAAATGGCAGCCTACTCGGGTATTCCTGCCTGAGAAATCCCATGGACAGAGCCTGGCGAGCTACAGTTCATGGGGTTGCAGAGTCAGACATGACTTAGCAACTAAAATAACAACAGCGTCCAATACCTACTTAACATTTCCACTTTTAGTGTCTGTAGTGACATACACCTTTTCATTCCCAATATGGGTTGGCATTTTTTTTTTTCTTCAGGAAAACTTGCTAGAAATTTGTCTATTTTGTTAATCTTTTCAAAGACTCAGTGGCTTTCTTTTCTATTTCTGCTCTTATCTCTTTCATCCTGCTCTTGTATAGTTTCTTTAACAGGACACCAAGCTCATTTTTAAAATGCAAGTAAGGACTTAAAGCTATAAACTTTTCCTTGAAGCCGTTCTCTGCATCACTGTAGGTTCTCATATTATTAGTTAGTGCTTAGTAATTTTAAATTTCTATTATTTCTATTTTCTCATTAAGTCTTCTCAGTGCACTAAATTTTTAGCTTTATCTAGAACCTCTAACAATGCTTTTGTCTTAATGACATCTGTTTTGTCTGTATAATCACACTAGCTTTCTTTTGGTATTTTCCTGATTACATTTTTCCATTCTTTGATTCTAACTTTTCCATGTCCTTATGTTTTGTGTAGTATATTTTAATCCAATTTATCTTTTTACCAGTGAATTTATCTCATCATTTTACCTTTTATTTCCATATCATACTGTTTGGTTCTCTACTTGGTCTTTTCTTGGTCTTTTACTTTTAACTGGTATCTCCATCTTTCATCTAACAAGATGAGAACTTTAATATATCCCCATATTCTCTGGTCTCCTCCCATTCCAACTGTGTTGATACAGTAAAGAATTTCAGTTCTAAATTGTTATGAATATACTTGAAATTTAATATTTTTCTTTACCTTTGTATTTTATTCTTTTTAAGTTATCAATAAGCTATCACTTTTCCTCTCAAATCTCAAGCATCTCCTGGATTTGTTTCTCTTTTATTTTAGTATTTTCTTCAAAAGTGTTTTTAATTTGCATCTTTGGGTGGAAAAATCTTCTGAAGCTTTGAAAGTCTGAGAGCATGTTTATTATGTCCTCACATTACAGTAACTATCAAGACATGAAATCTAGTTTCAAATTTCATTTTCAATTTCATATTCTTGAGCTGGGTATAGTGATCTCCAAACACAATTAATTAAACTATGCTAACATCCTAAAATCAAAACCTTACAGTGATTAAGCTTTGTAGAATATTTAAGTAAAAAAAAGTTTACTTTTTGTTTCAGAAATGTATATATGTAGGTAGAAAATATCTGAAAATCTATTCTTCAAAAATATGAAGTGGCTTTCACTAGATGGGGACACTAAAGTAATTTCTTGTTTCTTTTTGCTTTTCTGTACTTAGTATATGCAGGAGATGTTACGAGATGCGTGTTTGATCCTTGGGTCAGGAACACCCCCTGGAGGAGGGCAAAGAAACTCCAGTGTTCTTGCCTGGAGAACCCCATGGACAGAGAAGCCTGGTAGACTATGGTCCATGAAGTCACAAGGAGTCAGACAAGACTGAAGTGACTTAGCATGCATGCATGCTTCAGGAAACTATTTACTCTTAGTTTTTCCAAACAGTTTCTATTTTATAATTTGAAATTTATAAATTAAGAGGTTCTATGATCAGTCTATCTTTTGCAGGTATCACTCTTTCAACCCACATCCCTTACAACTCCCTGGAGGACACATCATATTAATTTATGTCCTTTCAATGATTACTCAGTGCTCAACAAATATAAAGTATAGATACATTACATCAAGATGCCAAAAGAATGCATCTCTAGGATAAAATCTGACAGTCTTCTATCGGATATATTTAAACTAATCACCACAATAATGGGATTCTTTAAATCAGAACCGAATGATTAAAACAGAGAACTTTCTTTTCAGAAGAAGCCTTTCTTTAAATAAAGTCTTTTCTTTTAATCCTAACATATAAAAACAGACAAAAATAGAGTCATTCTAGTCGGTGTGGGGGGAGGAAGGTGATCCTGTCCACTTAGCCTTCTTCCTTGTCCTTCATAGGCTGCTGCACAGTTTGAAAATTACAGTTCAAATTCAACTGACCCTACACACCATGTCAGAGCTAGAAGAGAAAGCAAAAACACACTCAGTTTAACGTTTATTTATTTAGCTATTTTTTGCAACTATAAATTACAATCACTAGTACACCTGTAATTCCTTATAGTGTGTTCAACTAAATAATAAGCAAACACAGCATAGGTCAGTTTAAAAAGAAATCACAGTACTTCTTAGTATAATCTGCAAAAGAGGGAAAAAGTCTTGGACCCGCTCCTTGGAAATAAATATCAAGTAACCGTAAAAATATTCAGCCATTTTCCAGGTCTTCAGAGAGGTTCGTGGATGGTCCCCGGCAGAACATCAGAGTTCCTCTTTGAAATAGCCCAGCTTTGCCAATGACATCTCTTTTCTCAACTGCATAACTTCCCAAAACATTTGGTCAACTACAGAAACAGAAAAGAGGGACACATAAATCATAAAATATCATCTTAATTATTTTCATTTCAATGAAAATTTAGGATTAGCTGAAATGCCAACTGGACATTTCTAATGATGTACCTAATGCTTAACATCCTATCACTTGTTTCACACTAACTTTTCCATGTACTTCTGAGCATCCCAGTTTTATTAATAAATATATTTACTGATTTTGCCACCACAATTTGTTAGATATTATCAACGAATATCATTTTAGTCCAAAAGAAGGTAGACATTTCAGCATCCTGAGTAACTGGCGATGTTGCTGCCTTCTTGAGTAACTATTCTCAATGCTCGATTGTGCAAGAGTTACTATCTCACTTATGGATCTTCTTGCTCTAGTTTGCTAGAGCCAAGTTTGCTCTATCTTGGCCATTTTTCACTTTTCATTAAAACTAACAGAGTAAATAGGAAAAAAGGAAAACACGAGACACTCCAGAGAACTCAGTAACATTCTTTGTAATAACAGGGAAAGATTCTGTGTATGGCTCAATTAGAAATAAAAATAAATTCAGAGGATAAGCTGGAAATTTCTTTTATCTCTGCTTCTGTAAGTCCCCTCTAGTATGTGGGGAAAAGTTGGCTCTGTTTTAGATTATAAAAGGTCTCCCTCTGACATATGATCAGATTAGACTGATTTAGATCAGTGGTTCTTAACCAGGGAGATTCTGCCCCCCAGTGTACATATGGCAATGTCTGGAAATGTTTTTCATTAATCACATCTACTGAGTAAAGCCCAGGAATGCTATTAAAACATCCTACAATGCACAGCACAGCCTCTCTCAATAAAGAATTATCTGGCTTAGAATAGTAATAGTACCAAGGCTGAGAAACCCTGCTTTACATTTAGCTGCCTTAAATCCTTTTCAACACAAGGCACAGATAATAAACAGAATGTAAAATCAATAATAATTTACTACAAACCCATGCAATATATAAAGTATACCAAATACTGTGAAATGAAAGAATAAGAGAAGCCAGAAAAGATATCACTTTCATCACTGTCAACCCCCGCCACTTATGACCCTTCCTTCCTATTTTTATAAGTAGAGTACTTTTCACTCGTCCCTACAAAAACTCTTTTATAACAAGTAGAAAAAATATGCTTGACAACTTGGCACAAATCACCTGTTCTTAAGCTTAAATAGTATTACCTACCAACAGCTATTCAAAAAGATTTACATTTTATTAAAGTCAGAAAAAGTCAGTTCAGTTAGTTCAGTTCAGTCGCTCAGTTGTGTTCAACTCTCTGTGATCCCATGGACTGGAGCACGCCAGGCTTCCCTGTCCATCACCAACTCCCAGAGCTTGCTTAGACTCATGTCCATCGAATCGGTGATGCCATTCATCCATCTCATCCTCTGTCGTCCCCTTCTCCTCCTGCCTTCAATCTTGCCAAGCATCAGGGTCTTTTCTAATGAGTCAGTTCTTCACATCGCATGGCCAAAGTACTGGAGTTTCAGCTTCAACATCAGTCCCTCCAATGAACACCCAGGACTGATCTCCTTTAGGATGGACTGGTTGGATCTCCTTGAAGTCCAAGGGACTCTCCAGAGTCTTCTCCAACACCACAGTTCAAAAGCATCAATTCTTTGGCGCTCAGAATTCTTTATACTCCAACTCTCACATCTATCCATAACTACTGGACAAACCATAGCTTTGACTAGATGGACCTTTGTCAGCAAAGTAATGTCTCTGCTTTTTAATATGCTGTCTAGGTTGGTTATAGCTTTTTTTCCAAGGAGCAAGCACCTTTTAAATTCATGGCTGCAGTCACCATTTGCAGTGATTTTGGAGCCTCCCAAAAAAAGTCTGTCCCTGTTTCCATTGTTTCCCCATCTATATGCCATGAAGTGATGGGACTGGATGCCATGATCTTAGCTTTTTGAATGTTGAGTTTTAAGCCAAATTTTTCACTCTCCTCTTTCATCTTCAACAAGAGGCTCTTTAGTTCTTCTTCGCTTTCTGCCATAAGGGTGGTGTCATCTGCGTGTCTGAGGTTTATTGATATTTCTCCCGGCAATCTTGATTCCAGCTGAATGCTTCATTCAGCCTGGCATTTTGCATGATGTACTCTGCATATAAGTTAAATAAGCAGGGTGACAATACACAGCCTTGGTGTATGCCTTTTCCAATTCGGAAGCAAGTCTGTTGTTCCATGTCCAGTTCTAACTGTTGCTTCTTGACCTGCATACAGATTTCTCAGGAGGCAGGTAAGGTGGTCTCGTATTCCCATCTTATGAAGAATTTTCCACAGTTTGTTGTGATCCACACAGTCAAAGGTTTTGGCATAGTCAATAAAGCAGAAGTAGCTGCTTTTCTGGAACTCACCTGCTTTCTTGATGATCCAACGGATGTTGGCAATTTGATCTCTGATTCCTCTGCCTTTTCTAAACACAGCTTGAACATCTGGAAGTTCATGGTTCATGTACTGTTGAAGCCTAGCTTAGAGAATTTTGAGCATTATTTTGCTAGTGTGTGAGACGAGTACAATGGTGCCGTAATTTGAACATTCCTTGGCATTGCCTTTCTTTGGGATTGGAATGAAAACTGACCTTTTCCAATCCTGTGGCCACTGCTGAGTTTTCCAAATTTGCTGGCATATTGAGTGCAGCACTTTAACAGCGTCATTTTTAGGATGTGAAATAGCTCAACTGGAATCCCATCACCTCCACTAGCTGTGTTTGCAGTGATGCTCCCTAAGGCCCCCTGACTCTGCATTTTTACCAGAGTCATAGAAGCGCTGCACGGTTCAAAGACTCCGCAGCCCTTTTCAATATCGATCAGAGGCAGGTTTCACCCTGTTCTTTTAGGCATTAAAACCTAATTACCAAAGAAAAAACCTAATTACATGGGATTATAAACAAATGACTATTTTCAATATACCCGAGTCTGAAGATGCTAAACTTAAGTTTTTACCAACACAACTAATTCTTCCAAGGATTAACATTCACTGATTTACATTACTAAAACACAGTAGGCTTTTACCAGTTTTTTCAGTATAAGAAAATTTTCAGGGTCTGGAAAAAAACTAAACAGGAAAATTCTCCACAACTTCAAATACAAAATTGGCATGGACTTGTCCCTAGCTCAGTATCTGCTATTTCTGTTTTAAAACAACCATGTGTATCAACAAATACATATTTTGGAGTTGTCAGGTCATGTTAGTTTCTATGCCTGTATTTAAGACATCCGACTATAACATCATAACTAGTCATGAAAGACTACAATTAAAAATGCTGCCAGCCTGGCACTAGGTTAGCTCTCTGGATATACCATCTACATGTTTCTGTTGATTTGGAAGACAGTGATCTTTACTCCATTAGGAACTGCCCTCACGACTACTTTATTAACTCACATGTGAAAGAAGAAAATACAGAAAAAGCTTAGTGCCCTGTGGCCTCCACTAATTAAAATAAGCCTGCAACGTTTAGAGCTTGCTCAGTTTTATTTCTTAAGGAGTATATTCTATGGCCTTTATACTCCTCTCACATTTACCATCTGGTTTGTCATATATTCCTTAAACATTAAAACTGATCCTGCTTCAAACTCAAGATTAGAGTAAAATGTGACAAATCTAAGCATTAAATACAGCATGTTTTAAAAGATGCTTTTGTTCCCAAATTCTTCACACATTTTATTAGACCTATAAAAGAGATTCAATATAAATGTACCAGTAACGTTTATTTGAGCATTACTATTATGTTCTGTACTTTTTACTTAACTTTTATGGAAATATTTTATAATGAATTGACACTCACCATCTTGCTGTTTCACAAGTCCCTGCTGAATGTACCGAATGTATGTGAAAAAGTTACAGACAGACGTGATCTAGGCCAAAAAGAAAAGAATGTTAAACAGTCAAATGTTTCATGTCAAAGAGAGCTTTATTAAAATTCATGATTACGTTACTTACCCTGTATCTGCAAAAAGGAGAAATATAATAGTAGTTGCTTGAGTCCCCTAGTTTAATTCTGTGTTTACAGGACTTGCTCTGACCTGTGAGGGCACATTTTCTGTAAAATAAGGATAAATTTTAGTTTTTAAAAATTAAAAGCATTTTGCCTCTACTTTCTGAACAAGTTGCACATTCATTTAGACAACAAATATTTGACAACCTTCCCTGTATCAGGCACTCTGTGAAGATGAGAAAGACAAAAGCCCTACCCTCTAGGGCTTACATTCTAATAGAAGTTTATAGGCATAGCATTCAGCATGGTTCTAGAAATAAAAGCTAGATGTTTTAATATATGTCCTTGCTCAGTCTTTTCAGTTGTGTCCGACTCTCTGCGACCCCATGGACCACGGCCCGCCAGGCTCCCCTGTCCATGGGATTCTCCAGGCAAGAATACTGGAGTGGGTTTTCATTTCCTTCTCCAGTGATAAAGTGTGAAGTGAGTGAAGTGAAGTCGCTCAGGCGTGTCTGACTCTTTACAACCCTGTGGACTGTAGCCTACCAGGCTCCTCTGTCCATGGGATTTTCCAGGCAAGAGTACTGGAGTGGGTTGCCATTTCCTTCACCAATGTATGTCCTAACCAGGAACAAAGTTATAAATAAACAATCAGCTGCAGGGCAGGCCACAGCTTTCCACTGGGACTTCAACTTCTGTCTTAGTTGAAAAAAACTTAAAGTGACTGTTCAAGTCTCAAAACATGTTACTGATGCCCTGCAGGGCAATGGTTTCCAGATGGGATACTTTTTGGTGTGCTGGGTTGGTGTATATGAATTTAATGTGGCACCTAGGACTGAGAAATACAAAGGAATAAGATCCCTTACAAATACACTGCATCTTAACAATTACAATTACACAAAGGGTACACACTACATTTAGACATACCAACCTTCCTCTTTGCATACTACTAACATGTATGAGGGTTTTCAG
Source organism: Odocoileus virginianus (assembly GCF_023699985.2). Classification (NCBI taxonomy): domain Eukaryota; kingdom Metazoa; phylum Chordata; class Mammalia; order Artiodactyla; family Cervidae; genus Odocoileus; species Odocoileus virginianus. The sequence goes on from NC_069697.1 coordinate 40,140,434, forward strand.
GCTACAAGAGGGTGGAAGTCTCTTGAGATCAGAGAATGTCCCATATTCTCTTTTAACTGCCTGACAGTAAGTATCTGCTAGGCAGGGAGCAGACCTTCAATGGTTGCTGGTTAAGCGACAGGCCACCTGTCACTCTACTTGCTCAATAAGATCAGGCTGGACTCATAGCAGCCCAGCCATCACCCTGCTAAATCAGAAGCTTGGCTAAAGACAGCTACCACTCCTCATCAATGCAAAATCAGGGTAGCTGTAAAGTAAAAGAAAGTGGCCAGTAGCATTTATAGGACATTATAAGTTATAAAGAAAAATGTATTAACTAGACATTGAATTTTCAGCTATACTTACGAGACATATGAAATGAATGTGGCTCCATATTAAGCAAACACACAACAAATGGTTCCTTAAAAGAGAATAATTTTGGCCATTCAAATCACAAAAGAATTCTTACCTTTTCAAAGAGATTTCACCTCACTGTTCCTTTATTAGCAAATTCCTTTAATGATCTATAACAATATTTAAAAGCACTACTACTAGCTTGAGGAGGATGGACGATCAAGAAAGTTAAGGCACAAATGTTAAAAGTCCTTCGAACTATACTATTTTAAGTATAATTTATACAAGAGAAAAAAAGTACCATCAAACATAAAGCATTACACTGCTCTTCTGGAAGCAGACATATATCTGTTTGTCTACTATTTTTCTAACTTTCAAATGACTCAGGTAAAATGGTTTTAAGTATCAACTTTTAAAATAATAAAGTGTTTAAGTTATCTCATTTCTGAAGTTAATATATTTTTATTTGAGATAGAATTCAATGCTGTCTTCTGACCTCTAGTTCCAATTAAAAAAAAAAAAAAAAAGACATACTACACTACCTCAATATCTCAATAGCTCTAGTCCCAAGAGTTCAAAGCCTTGCTTGCCATTTTCACTCAAGGATGTCAACGTGTCTAAGTCTGCATCTATCATCTTGTATACCAGAGCCCTTCCTACTAACTTCCAAAAGCTCACATCACCCATCCAATGGGTCACCTCTACCCGCTTTCTTTACACATCTTTCCTCCCCATACACTCATCATCCACTGAGCGTAGTTTCCTTGTTCCCTTCTTCAGTCTTTGTTACCCAAATTCCACCCATGCTTCTGAGTCCAGATCAAACCAAAGCCCCTCCAAGAATAGTTCTGATCACTACCAGTGGAGTGACCTTGCCTTCCACAAAACTCCCAGAGCACTATGCCACTCACTTAGTGACTGCCTTGACAATCTCATCCACAAGAGCCTTAGCCGGGGCCATACTTCACATTTCATTAAAAAAAAAAGACAAGACAACATTTTCTTTTAGTTTTCTCCACACAATATGCACTGCAAACATCTTGGCTTCTGGCCCCATTTCCACAAGCACAACAATACCCTTAACTATGTAAATTGTCCCCTAAATAGCTCAGTTGGTAAAGAATCCACCTGCAATGCAGGAGACCCCCTTTGATTCCTGGGTCGGGAAGATCCACTGGAGAAGCGACCGGCTACCCACTCCAGAATTCCTGGGCTTCCCTTGTGGCTCAGCTGGTAAAGAATCCGCCTGCAGTGCAGGAGATGTGGATTTGATCCCTGGGTTGGAAAGATCCCCTGGAGAAGGGAAAGGCTACCCACTAGAATATCCTGGCCTGAAGAATTCCATGGACTGTATAGTCCTTGGGGTCACAAAGAGGTGGACATGATTGAGTGACTTTCACTTTCATTCAGTATAATTGTTTTACTAAAATATTGTAAAAATCTACTGTAACTGAGATTTCATTTGATGATATTGCACATTTAATCTGTGGGATAGATATAATGCAACCATAAATTTAAAATCATACAATAAAAACTGCTATCTGTAAAATAAGGTAAAACACAGAACTCAGAAGTACAAAAACTGCTATCATTAAAGATCAGGATAAAAACACCCAGAATCTAGGAATGTAAATCTCTTCCCCAAGATTCAGAGGCCACCATACTACAAGTCTGGCACGGGGAGCATAAAAGAGGACACAGCTCTAGGTGGACAGACCTGTGGCTCACGAGCACACACAGGACTGAAGAAATCAGTTACCCAAACACCAGTGCTGATTGATCCTGCGGAAACTGCAGTGTGCCTAATAGGAAACAGGAAGAACCAGACAACCCCCACACCTGGCTTTAACAGACCTGGCAGTTCATCTCAACCAGTCGTTTCCTCTTCTGCCTTCAAACAGCCTGCCTGATAGGATTCAATTGTTGCTAGCTAGGACTCCAATACTTTGGCCACCTCATGCGAAGATTTGACTCATTGGAAAAGACCCTGATGCTGGGAGGGATTGGGGGCAGGAGGAGAAGGGGACGACAGAGGATGAGATGGCTGGATGGCATCACCGACTTGATGGGCATGAGGTTGAGTAAACTCTGGGAGTTGGTGATGGACAGGGAGGCCTGGCCTGCTGTGATTCATGGGGTCGCAAAGAGTCAGACACGACTGAGCGACTGAACTGAACTGAACTGAGGAGCTCTCTTGGGCCTCCTAGGTGATGCTAGTGGTAAAGAACCTGCCTGCCAATGCAGGAGACATGAGAAACGTGGGTTCAATCCCTGGGTGGGGAAGATCCCCTGGATGAGGGTATGACAACACACTCCAGTGTTCTTGCCTGGAGAATCCCATGGACAGAGGAGCCTGGCGGGCTATGGTCCATGGGTGGCACAGAATCAGACACAGCTGAGCGACTTAGCATGCACGCATATGAGCTCTCCTGGGCTCTTCAGTCCCCTCATACTGATCTAGTTTTTAACCAACTAAGCAGCTTCCCCTAAATTTTTCAAAGTCACTTTTTAAACAGCTATGCCAAAGGTTTTTAAGTACTGCTGGTTTCAGTCTTTCCTCCTCCCAGAACTAGTTGGAAAAAAGCTTGTTCTGTTATGAAATGTGGAGTCACTCCTGAAGGTACACAACTGTCAAATATCTCTTACACATGAAGACAGAAATGTTTCTTTACCAAAATGAGAAAGCTTTACAATGAGAGTACTGAAGGAGAGGACTAGCCAAGTCTTTTTGGTAACCTGTTTTCATGCTTGGTAAGACTTGGTCTAATTCACTGTCTAATTCACTGTCAAATTATTTTTGACAGCAAACTTTAGGAAAAAATTATTTTATACAAAAAGCCCAGAACATGAAAAGTATAACAAGAAGAAAATCTGCTTATGACCCATTAAAGAGATTTCATAATCAGGTAATGGATTACAATATGTGGTTTTAAAAAAAAAAAAAGTTTCTGACACCTGATCTACCTGGATCCCACGTACAGGTCTGTAATTAAAGAGCTCTCCACTGACGATACATCTGAAATCCCCACACTGCCTGCGGGTTGGTCTCTGGGCTGCACAGACTCTAAACAGAAAACCGCCGAGAGATTTAACCATATTTAAAACCAGAAAAAATTAAAGTAACTGCAACACATAAGATTTTGAACACTCAGTATTCTTCTACAAGACATGGTTCTGAAAACATACTTTGGTCCTCCACATTCAACTGCAGATGCTTTCACGAATCGGACAGGTTGTAATCCCACTGGTTCAATGCTTAAAGTGTTGTTTTCCACAGCCTCCAGAACAGCTGAAGCCAACTTCACAGAACACAGAAAAGTATTAGATGCTGACAGGAAAATGTAAAAATTCTAGTTCACAGTAAACTGATGTTTAAAAATTATTTTTCCCCAAGTCCGCCTAGATTTGCCTTAGCTAATGAAAAAGAAAGAAACCACATAAGCATGGTTTGAATTATTTTATAACTTCAATATTGTTATGAAAAGTGATTCAGTTACAGCTAAATAACTTTTCTCATTTTCTGGAAGGAAATTAAACACATTAATTCCAGATCACCCCTTATCCACAATTAACATCCACTATTAAAGTCACTTCAAAATGAATATCCTAATGTTTGATTTTGCTAAATTTAAGCATTACTTCTTAATACTGGTCATCGTAACAGAGCAATATATATTAAACAGAACTATATATTTAATGATCTCGTATTTATGTGCACAAGAGTATACAAAAGAATTAAAAGAATTATCAAATATTAAATGCCCAGATGGAGATGGTAGTAACTGATAAACAATGGATGAAATGGGCAAACTACTTTATTCTGGCAAGATTACTTATAGGTAGCAATCTATCTAAAATTAGGGCCAGAGCAATAATGACTAACAGCTATATATCAATAGCATTTTATTCTTCCTCCTAACGTCTCCTTACAAGTAGTATTGTAATTAAATTCTCTGAAGACTCTTAGGATTAAACTTTCTAAAAACACTTATTGATTGGATATTTGTAGACAAACCTTCCGCATATAAGAACAACTTAAAATTATGACCTTACATTTGCACAGTGTTTTAAGGTTTTCTGTCTACTTGAAAATGTCAAAGTTAGTCACGCAGTCATGTCCAACTCTTTGAACTGGACTGTAGCTCACTAGGTTCCCCTGTCCATGGAATTCTCCAGGCAAGAATACTGGAGTGGGTAGCCTTCCATTCTCCAAGGGACTTCCCAACCCAGAGATTGAACCTGGGTCTCCTGCATTGCAAGCAGATGCTTTACCATCTGAGACACCAGGGAAGTTTTTCTATCTACTTAATTGACTTTGTTTTGTCTTAACAACCCTGAGACCTGGGCAAGGAAGGCATTTTTTCCCTGTTTTAAAGATGAAGGAACTAAACAGGAGTTTTAAAATCACATACAGATAAACCAAACAGCTTGAAGTGTACAGAAATTCCTTTACACTGACTCTTGGACTGAAAGTTAAGAAATAAGCACAACCCCCTTAACATATTTAATACTTCACTCCAGTGCAAAACACACTGCAGTGTGACTGATCCTCTGCTCAAATAAGGAAGGAGGATCAGCAAGTGAATGCCAAGAAATTACTATGATCCTAATATGGAGTGGAGAAAATGGTAAAACATGACATTTTATAAATTATTTATGTAAGAGATACTAAAATATGTAACATGTCTAAGTAAAAGGTATAGGAACAACTCTAATGCATTTCTTTTAAAGTTTTTTAAAATTACCTCACTTTTTGAGAAGGTTAAACAAGGAAAGATATCTTCCTGATAGATTTTGTCTAAGAAAGGACAGGTTCTGTCCATTGTGGGCTCATCCTTCCAAGATCTGAATTCATTATACAGGGATAAGTCAGCCTGACAAAAGAAAATATAAAATAACTTTAAAAAAAGTACAAACAGAAAATCACTTTATAAAACCAAAACCTAATTAATATAGTACCAAAAAACAAATATTCTTTATTTAAAATAACAATTGAACCATTATTTATTAGTTATAATACGGGATAGCAATTTTTTAATTGAAGTATAGCTGATTTACAATATTGTTTGTTTCAGGTATATAGCAAAGTGACTCAATTAAACATTTTTTTTCAAATTCTTTCCATTATAGATTATTATAAGGTATTGAATATAGTTCCCTGTTGTTGTTTTAGCTGCTAAGTCATGTCCAACTCTTTAGTAACCCCCTGGAGTGTAGCTCACCAGGCTCCTCTGTCCACGAGGTTTTCCCAGGCAAGAATACTGGACTGGATTGCCATTTCCTTCTCCAGGGGATCTTCCCCACCCAGGGATTGAACCTGCCTCTCCTGCTCTAGCAGGCAAGATCTTCCCCACTGAGCCACCAGGGAAGCCCATGGTTCCCTGTACTATACAGTAAATTCTTGGCTTATTTTATATACAGGGGTGTATATCCGTTAATCTCATACTTCTAACTTATTCCTCTCTCAGCCTTTCCCCTTTGGCAACCAAAAGATCCCTTTCTATGTCTGTGAGTCTGTTTCTGTTTTGTAAATAAATTCATTTGTACCTGTTTTAGGATTTCACATATAAGTGATCATATTTGTGCTTTTCTTTCTGACATCTTCAGTGAGTATGATGCTGTCTAGGTCCATTTATGTTGCTACAAATGGCAATATTTCATTCTTTTTAAAAAACAATCTAAACTCCCAAATAACTAGTGGGTGCTTTTCAATGTATCCACTATGGTGTCAATGATCACTACCATTACCCACCCACCAAAAAAGTTTAACACTAATGTTGGAGTTCTTCTTAAGACGCAGGTGCGCACTGTTCTGAACACAAAAGTCTTCTGAAAATAAACAATTTGGAACCAAGTTAACTAAAACAAGTGTTTAAATAAGTAGAGGCTGACCAAATTGTGAAATCTATCTTGGGGTCAAAAGTGACACCAACTGTTCAGCTAGTTAAGGCATTTCCAGAATTTTCTAAATTTTTACTGTATAAGCTGCAAAACTAAAAGCAGCACACACGCAGTCTCCTAAATTGACTATCTCAAGTATAAAACATTCATTTAGGTTTTTTTGGTCACTTCAACATCTAGTATCTACCATCTGAGTTACCAATAAATCCAGCGGGCAGCGGCCTTTCTATTCACTCTTCCAGTTGTCTCTTCTCTTTCCTTCCAATTTAATAAATTTTCCCAAGGATTCTTCTCTTCGGATTCCTCAGCCCAGCTGAATCCTGCCCATCAGCATATAAGGATCCACCCAGCCCCCAGCCACCCAAACAGAGCAGTGTCCCTCACCCGCCCGCAGCTCTAAGCCACTCTTGTCCAGAAGCACTAGATAGCCTGTAAATAACACATGGACTGCATCTACGGCCTCCAGGACAGCTCAGTCAGATGTGCATGCAGTCTATGTGAAAGTAACGAAAGACTGGCTGTACCCCAGCTTTCCTAGAGACTTTCCTTTAAAGTGTATAATGGAAATCTCAATGTGAATTTTTTTCATCCCAATCCATAAATTCCTTGGATCAAAGCTAAAGGCAAAAGGATAAAAATATTAGCAGATAAGTAATACATTTACAAATTATTTTCTTTGTAAAGTCTACCCTTTGATGTATAGAAAACCCAAAGTGGGTAAGTAGTGTTCTGAGAAAAGATTCTAGTTGAAAGGCAATAATTTAAACTACTTATTAAGAGCTGACTCTGTCTGGAACTATAGTAATAAGCACTTCACAAACATTTAATCCTCAAAGCTGGGCAAGATAAATATTATAACCTCCATCTATAGATAAGGAAACGAGGGTTTACAGAGATAAAATAACTTGACCAAGGTTACCAAGCAAGAAACCAATGAAAGTTCACATTTGAGTGACTTGATCTCAAAGCCTTGCCTAACTGTGTGCGCATGCATGCACCCGTGTGGTCAGTGATTTCAGAACAGACACTGTAAATGTCATGACTGAATGCCCCCATAACATTTTCTATAGAAACATGGACATGTTCCATTTTCTGTCCAACTATTATATCTAAAATTTACACAGGTCAAATATATGTGTTTCCTTTGTCTAATAAAATATTTTGACAAGTTTTTCACAAAATATTATAACATATAGCCAGAAAGCAAAATGTTATATGCTGCCTATATGCATATTTTAAGGAATTTCACAAATACAAAACTTTAAAACGTTCCATGAGAAACATCTAAGTTTTCTTAGTGTAAACAACAGGGAGGAAAGGGCATACACACTGAGAAACCACAGCAAAAATACAAGTTGTACCAAGCAGCTAAAAATGCTATCAATACTGAAAGAAATCGGAATTAAAGTTATGACTAAAAAAGTTTCTTAAATATTTAACAGAAGCCAGTGTGAATTTTAATTTCATCACATTCAGATTTAACCAAGTATTGAACTTCTCTTTCACCAGCATCTTTTTTTTTTTATAAATAACTAAACAATATGCAATTCAACTAAAATGAGCAACAAGCCTGGTTATTCAACTTAATAAACTCCTGGCTTCTATGTAAAAATCTAAACAAGCACAGCTTCTTAAAGATTAATGATAGACTTGAATTCGACAATGTAAAATACAACTTTCAAGAAAAAAAAAAGGGAGAAGGCTGCTTGTTAATTAGTGATCAATCCCCTTGGACATGCTTTCTCATCACATGTAAGTAAAAACTATTTTACAATTACACAATTTTTACTCAAAACAACTCAAAGTATTAGCACATTATCTCAGCTATTCTCATAACATACCTTATAAAATTATAAGCTTACCATCAGTTCTATTTTTTGGTGCTTAATTATCTGAATTAACTCCAGGACTTCCTTACTGATATAAAATTGTTTCTCCCAGAATTTAAGTAAAAACAATGTAACATTCTTCAAGAAAATCACCTAATATTTTCATATATTTCTTATATTCATATTTTGCTAGAGTGTGCAAGCAATAAATTTTGACTAGCCAGATCATTAAAGTCACCCACTCTCCTTCATACAACACATGACAGTTTGTTCCCTAAACGAAATATCGAGATTAAGAAACTTACCAAGTTTCCAGCAGGTACTCCAAGGTCAGCCAGGCAGAGAAGGGAACTGAAGAATCCCTGAAAGCAGCCAGCTCTAGACAAAGCCTCCCCCATCTTAATACTGAATATTTTGTACTAAAACTTTGGCTGGCAAGAATCATAACCAACACCTCAGTGATGAGAACTACTAAGTACCAACGGAGCCAGAGGGGACAGTCTTGGACGAGTTACCTCTTTGCAGTCTTTCACAATTGGCTGTATCACACTGAGGTCCTGATGACTGCCGCTCATAGCGCTGCTTGTACTTTTATTTCTTGTATGCCCCTTTTTAAAATGTGCCTTTCCACCTGGCAGAGGCTCCTGTGTAGGCGATGTTGGAGAACTGGACAATACAAGTGTCTTCAATGCAGCTACTTCAGCTTGAAGGACATCAATCTTGAAAAGAAATCATCATAGTCACATATACTGAATATGTTTTATAACAGATGCAGCTAAATGTTAACATTTATTTGGTAACTTTCAGAGATGAAACGTAAGTTTAATGTGTATTTCCTATGGAGTAATAAAAGACCCTGATGCTGGGAGGGATTGGGGGCAGGAGGAAAAGGGGACGACAGAAGATGAGATGGCTGGATGGCATCACCAACTCAATGGACATGAGTTTGAGTGGACTCTGGGAGTTGGTAATGGACAGGGAGGCCTGGCGCGCTGCAGTTCACAGAGTCACAAAGAGTCGGACACGACTAAGAGACTAAACTGAACTGAATAAGAGAAAAGTAAACTAAACGGGTTTTTTGGGAGGGCCTTTTATTTTTAATCAGTTTTTTTATGTTCCCATACAGTCTGGATTCAGCTGCTATTCACAATGTCAGATGAAAATTTTAAAATTATCAAAATGTTTAACATTTCACTATGAGGATTTTCAGATGAGATCAGGTGTGTTCAGGGCAGTATGGCCACAGACATAACCAAGTCAATGGACATGAGTTTGAGCGAGCTCCAGGAGTTAGAGATGGACAGGGAAGCCTGGTGTGCTACAGTCCATGGGGTCGCAAAGAGTGGGACACAACTGAGCGACTGAATGGATGTAAATTTTCAAAATCTTCATATTTAAAAACAGCTTAGGATTAGGTGCAGTTCATTTCTAAAACAGTAAAATCTAGTAACATTTCAGTGCCTTTTTTAGTGAATTAAAAAATAACTGACTTTAAAATGTAATTATATAATCCTTTTGATAATATGTGTGATTCACAAAGCTTTAAATCATTTGCTTCTAATATAAATGTACACCAAATGTTCACTATTAATTCTATGTAGTAGCTATTTTCTTCTTTATAGTGTCTTGTAGTTTTAAAAATCTTCTAAAGTGAGCACTAACTTTTATAATCAGAACAAATCCAATAAACATCAAGGTATTTTTCAAACTGTAATTACTAGTTTCTTTATATTTTATCCTATTAAAAGCAGTAAAAACTTACTTTTCCTTGTGCTTCTTTTAGTTGTTTTTCTGCTGTTGCCTGCTTGACATTTGCTTCTCTCACCATCTTATGAGCTTCCTGAAAAAGTTAACATCTCATATTTTGGAAACAAAGTATTTAGCATTTGTTTCCAAAAATCTTTCAACAGGTGTCTATGATTGAAACAAAGATACACTAAGAAAATTTTGCCTAAAATTAAGTATTCAGTGTCAACAGCTGAAGAAGCAGGAACTGTCATCAGGCAGATCAATTATTAGGAATAAAGAACAGGTACCTTCTTTTAGTATCTACTACCACAGAGGCAGGCAAAGTTCATTTGATCATTCTAATCAATACTTGTATAAAGACTGAAAATGTTAAAGGAGGAAAAGTCATGATCCACATGCCAAACCCAACTTCTCCACAGTTAGGTTTTTATAATTTGTATTCACATTACTACACAGAGCAAAGACATACCGGAGAAACAAGCAAAAGTACTAACACATCAGTAATGCTGCAGTTTATAGGAGTTAACAGCTGAGAAGCCTTAGAGCTTCCAATAAAAATACTCACAAATTGATATTAAATTTTGGTTTTGTGCAGAGCAATAGAAAAAGGCTGAGTCTATCCTTTCATAAGATCTTAATTTTTTAGTACCAAATATATGAAACTCTAGGTATTTAATTCCCCTTTATTCACGCAACATTTATTCATAACATCTATTCCTGAGATACCATTCCAGGTGCTGATAATTCTTAAGGAGCTTACACTCTGAAGACATTCTAATAATCAAATAAAATATGAGTACAAATTCTGGATTTTATTCTAAATCCATTATGAAGCCTTGTGGCTTTTTAAGAAAGAGAATGACATTATGTTATTTGTATTTTGAAAAGCTTTCTCTGCTGTAAGGAATAATCCCTATAAAATACGAAGGTGGACTGGAACAGTACACAGGGTGCTTGCAACAGTCCCCCAGGATGTAAGAGCATAGATCTTAGAACTTCAGTTTACTGTTCATGAGGAAGAGTGATGGAAGGCAGAAGGAAAGAAATCAGCTTCAAAGATGTTTAACAGTTTGACAAGAGAACCCTCACTCGGTCTGTTGACTGTTCAGGGAAGAGTGGAGATTCTCCATACCAGAATTCCACGATGGCACTCCCATTTGTTCATTTGCTCTCAGAGTATGTAACGACATTGCACCTTGTATGTGCCCTTGTATTATAATAAATTTACAGACATTATTTTAAATAAGAAAAGCTTTACTATCAATGCTTATAATGAGATGAGATTAACTGTCAGAATATTCCATGCACCATTATGCTGGCTATCTTGTGTCAAAGCCTGTAGGAGCTATCAAATTTAATAATGAGATAAGCATTTTTCTTTTAAAAATAACAAATATTTCAGATGTGCTGAATTTGTACAAGTGGCTGTCATTAAAATACTACTTGACAGGTAGTTTCCAAATAATAAGTATATCTAATCTAATCCTTCAAGATAAGTGACATTTTAACTATGAATCCAGAAGTAACATGTGCTATGGAGAGAATATTTGTTTAATGTTTAGAATTGGATTCTGTTTTCATTAATGGCGGACCATGCAACTTGGAACAAACTTCCTACAGAGAATAGTTTTCAAAAGCTGGACAAATTATTTTAAAATGTTTTTGAAGGCAATAGAGAGCAACGAAATAGCGAAGAACCAGAGGACCAAGATCCAGAAGAAGTAAACTGAGGAAAGTGAGCTGAAACTTGGGGTGATTTGTCCCCTTAGAGATATAAGGGATATACTGAAGAGGTATAAAATAAATATAACTGGAGTCCAAAAAGGAAAGAGAAAAGAGCTAGAATGAGGCAAGAGGAGTATCTAAAATGATAATTCATAGGATTTTAAAAACTGACAAAAGATATCAAAAGATATATGAGCTTGAAAACTTTTCTATCACTGTCATTCTGAAACCAAAAAATTATATAAGTATCATCTACACAGCAAAGTCAGTAAACTTTCTAGAAAGGCCAGATAGTAAGTAGTTCAAAATTCTAAGCCATATGGTCTGTGTTATAACGACTCAACTCTGCTGCTATAGTGTGAAGACAGCCACAGACAATAAAACAATCAATGAGTATAGCCATTCCAATAAAAATTCATGGGCACTGAAATATGAGTTTCATAGAGTCTTCATATGTCACAAAATATTTCTCTTTTCTATTCTTTTTTCCCCTCTTACCATTTGAAAATGTAAAAACCAACCCTGGCTCATTAGGTTGCACAAAAGTATTTTATAGGCCAGTTTTGGCCTGCAGGCTATAGTTTGCAGACCTGTGATCTATACAAACATTCATGTCCATATATTTACAAACACTGAAGACAGAATTTTTTTCCTCTCTGATTAGCAGTGATTCAAATTAAGTTGATCTTTTTTTTTTCTTTTTTAAAAATAATGTTTATTCACTATCTTCTGATTAGTTTTCAAAAACAATTTGTTGGCATTAGAGAAGACAAAAATTCACTAGAGAATGTTATGGAAAAACTTTCACATAACTAGCAATGGGACTGAAAACTCAGTATCATGATTTATTATAGGAAAAGACATACTCGTTCCTTTCAGATGAGTATACCTGTGAGTTATCAATAGCATTACATCTAAATTTTAAAAATGGAATTTAGACCATATCATCATCTGGATCATAAATTTAAAACAAGGTTTCAAAAGCAAGATAACATTCAATCACAATGCTCTCACTAAATAAATATACACATATATAATATGTTTTAGTGAGAATACTTCTGCATTATAAAAAATTTAAGTATTTTTATTATTTCATTATTTTATTATTTTTAAAACTTTTGTGTTTTATATGTATGTAATATTACGATGGGTGTTAGTATATGTGCATAATTTATAAGTAAGTACATACGTCTTAGAACAGTGCCTAGTACATAGGGAATTCTTAATATCTTCATCATAATGAAGGTTCATGCTCAAATTTGTCTCTGTGACTTGAAAGAAAGGGAAGTGCCATTTATGACTTTCACCGTACTTAAAAGCAAGATCAAGGTCATGAATTTGAGTCCCAGCATTCTTCTTAACTCTACTTATGATTTTCTTCACAGACAAAATAATTTGTACTATATGTTCTTACAGCATTGTTGAGAGAAACTAAGCATATCAAAGACATTTACTAAAATTGGCTGAAAAAACAAAACCATCTTAAGACTACATGTCTTTTTTTCCATGTTAAACGTAGATTACTTTGTAAAGCATTCTTTCAACTTATTTCATTTTATATTTTACATTACCTCAAAATCCATAATACTATAAGAGAAATTATATATACACATACACACATATATACAACTTTATAATCTTGTATTTTTTGCTAAATACAAAGTATAATTATATTCAAGATCATTCATCATAAATTCCTAATCTCAGTTTATAAGCTTACCAAAATTATATAAATTGAGTTTATTCAGAATAATCTTTAATTCTTAAAAAAAACTATTTACACATATACACAAAATGTAAGCAAAAATATTTTTTCATAAAACAATGGTAAACTGAGATCATGAAGGCACAGCTGAGACCACAGAAAAATTTTCTCTACTTTTTTCCTAAACTCAGTAAGCAGTTGGTTTGAATATAATTTTCTTCATTACTGAAATCATCTTTAATTAGTGTAGTTTCTTTCCCAGAAAGTATACACAGTTAAGGTTATTAGTCACTATTAGGTCAGAGATAAATTAGGGACCCCAAAATTATGCTTTTTAGATAACTTTTTCATTCATTGCACAAACTGCACTTCTGCTGTTTCACATCCTGCTAGAGACAGGGAAAAGTTTCTGTTTGTTCTCCTACTTCACCTAACAAAATGACATGTACGTGCAGCTGGGGGGAACTAAGTGGGGGCTAAAATTAAGGGCAGGCTGGTAGGAAACCAACATTAACATAAGCAGCATAATGTATTTGCCTTCTTATCTACTAACACTATAAAATTTACTTCTAACCAGATGTTTCTGAAAGAAATGCCTTATGTTTCTGTACACTCCTTCTACATATAAAAATGTAACATTACATAACTCCTGTTCCAGATCTCTGTATGTTAGTAGCTTAGTCATGTCCGACTGAGACCCCATGGACTATAGCCCACCAGGCTTCTCTGTCCATGGGATTTCCCAGGCAAGAATACTGGAGTGGGTTGCCATTCCCGTCTCCAGAGAATCTTTCTGACCAAGGGATCAAAGTCAGGTCTCTGGAATTGCAGGCGATTTTTTGCCATCTGAGTCACCAGGGAAGCCCTCCATATCTTTAATTTCCCACTATTTCTAAACTTAAATTTATCTTCCTATTATCTGTGATAACTAGCTAACTAAACAAAAAAAAAAGTTAGTTTTTAAACATTCATGAAAGAAAATCACCCCAAAAAAGACAAGTGAGAGAGCAAAGGGGTGTGAGCAGAGGGGGGCATGGAAAGCCCACACCTCTGAAAATATCCTCTGCAATATTACTTATAACAATAAAAACTGTGGCATATACACTTGATAGATTATGATTTTCATTACACTGACTATGTAGTAACATGAAAAGATGTTATTTAAAGTATAAAGTATATTAGGAATTACAACTATGCAAGCAAATATGCATACCTAAAACTAAAAAAGACTCTGCATATACAAAAATAACAAAGGTGAAGAAACTCTTCCCTTAAAACCCATTTTTACATTAAAAATTTTAAGAACAAATTTTCAGGGGAAAAAAGAAAATATTAGTAAAGTGATAATGACACTAGCCATTCTAGTAACACATCAATGTTTTTGATAAGGAACCTCTGAAGGCTAAAGATCTTATAACCTAAAGGAGGTGTGCTAGAAGTGTTTCTTAACCTAGAAAATAATATCCTCTTACCACCCTCCACAAGGATACTTAAAAGTTGTCAAAATGATGAGGGAGTATTACTAGAATACTGGGGGCAACATCAAGAGTGATGGTTAATTCTGTGTGTCAACCTGACTGGGCCCCAGGTGCCCAGGCATTTTAGTTAAACGTTCTGGATGTTTTTGTGAAGATGCTTCTGGATTAGCTACTATATGAACTGGTAAAGTGAGTAAAGCAGATTGCCCTCCACAATGTGGGTGTGGCTCATCCAATCAGCTGAAGGCCTGTTAGAACAAAAAGGCTCATCCCCCAAAAGAAAGAATTCTTCCTGCTTTCAGACTTAAGTTGAAACACCAGCTCTTCCTGGGTCCCAAGCCTGCCAGCCTTTGAACTAGAAACTAGAATTACATCATCAGCTTTCCTAGTTCTCTGGCCTCTGGGCTGAGACTGGAACTACACCATCAACTCTTCAGGGTCTCTAGTCTATCAACTCATCCTCCAGGTTCTGGACCTGCCAACCTCCTTACATAAGCCTCTTTCTACACATATATAGATACATGTATGCACAGACATGCATCCTATTGGTTCTGTTTCCTGGAAAGCCCTGATTAATACACCAAGGATGCTAATGTCCTACAATGTCAATGGCACCCCTACTGAGAAACACTGCTTGAATTGGGTAGAAATTTTGATCCTGTGGCAGGCTGGAGACAAAGGTAGGTGCATTCTAATGTTCCTCAAATCATCCCCTTTCAGAAAACTACCTCAAAGGTTTTCCATCTGTGTTATGGAATCATATAAAGTTACTTGAAAGCAGCCCCTAAATAGTTGGTAAAATAAAATTTACCTCCTCTCTTTTCATTCATATTTTTAAACCACCCGATTCTAGTAGCCCATAGTCTTTTACATCATTTTAAGTTGTAGCCTCTACATTTCTTAAATATTTTTTTAGAGGACTTACAAATATGCATGAAGCTAAGCATATCATTTTCAAGATTCCCTCAAAAAATAATTCTATCAATATATAAAAATTAAGACATTGCTCTTGACCAAGACATAAACAGACCAACCTCAAATAGACTAGCTGTGAGTTCCTCCAACTCCTGTCCAAGTTGATCTCGTACTTTAGAAAGCCTCTCACACTCTTCATCTTTTAACTTCAGTTCCTATGAGAAATTGATCATTTTATTTTTTTTAACTTCCAAAGTTTGATGTTAGACTCAGAAGACTATATAGTCTTTACTAATAAAATTATAAAATATTAATACTGCCCCCTCCTACAACATTCACACTGGAAGTTTTTATTTAGCACTTGCTATGTGGAAACAACCAGGCAAATCTAAAGTTACAAATAATTCTAACTCCCATATTAAATTTTCATAAAATATACAAAGATTAAGTATAACTATTCATTACCTGTGAAAATAAACAAAGAACTTCATTTTTTTTCCTTAACGTTGCTCTGAAAATATTTGTTTCCATCAAGTAAGGAATTTCTTCAATTAACACAGGTTCATTTCAATAAATGTTTAGTGACGTTGTTTCATGTTTACCTTAACAATTGTTTACCTATAGATAATTTCATGCACCATATTGCAATTAGTATAAAATGTCCATTAGGAGACTATACCCATTTAACACTGTGAGACAAGCAATGTATATTATATTTAAAATCAAGAAGAGTATTAATGACAAAAATCCTGTATTTATACATAACTCCTCAAAAGGTAATACATAGATGCTAAAAAATTCCTTTATTAAGATGTTAAAATATGCAATTTAAAAAATTTTGTATGTAAATTTATCTTTCAAACTTAGAGATTAAAAAAAAATCCAAGCTCCCTATATATTGGCCAGAGATACACTAATAAAATAATGAGTTAGTTGTGCTATAACTGTGGTGGCAGCATAGTTTCTGAATTCTCCAACAACTCCTAAAATCACTGCAGATGGTGACTGCAGCCATGAAATTAGAAGATGATTGCTTCTTGGTATGAAAGTTATAACAAACCTACACAATGTGTTAAAAAGTAAAGACATCACTTTGCCAACAAAGGTTTGTATAGTCAAGGCTACGGTCTTTGCAGTGGTCATGTACAGATGTGAGAGCTGTACCATAAAGAAGGCAGAGCACCAAAGAATTGATGCTTTCAAACTGTGGTGCTGGAGAAGACTCTTGAAAGTCCCTTGCACAAAACAGAAAAAGAGACTCAGATGTATAGAACAGACTTGTGGACTCTGTGGGAGAAGGCGAGGGTGGGATGTTTCAAGAGAACAGCATCGAAACATGTATATTATCTAGGGTGAAACAGATCACCAGCCCAGGTTGGATGCATGAGACAAGTGCTCGGGCCTGGTGCACTGGGAAGACCCAGAGAGATCGGGTGGAGAGGGAGGTGGGAGGGGGGACCGGGATGGGGAATACATGTAAATCCATGGCTAATTCATTTCAATGTATGACAAAAACCACTGCAATGATGTAAAGTAATTAGCCTCCAACAAATAAAAATAAATGGAAGAAAAAAAAAAAGAAAGTCCCTTGCACAGCAAGGAGATCATATCAGTTAATCTTAAGGGAAATAAACCCTGAACACTCTTTGGAAGGACCGGGGCTGAAGCTGAAATTCCAATACTTTGGCCACCTGATGTGAACAGTCGACTCATTGGCAAAGGCCCTGATGCTGGGAAAGTCTGAAGGCAGAAGAAGAGGGCAACAGAGGATGAGATAGTTGGATGGCATCACCGATTCAACAGACATGAACTTGGGCAAACTCCACGAGATGGTGAGGGACAGGGAAGCCTGGTGTGCTGCAGTCCATGGGGTCATGAAGAGTTGGACATGACTTGGTGACTGAACAACAACTCCTAAAAATCAAATATACCGACTGGGATATCAGAAGAACCCAATGATTACATCTTCAACAAAACTAACTAAAAGTGAATCCTCACAAACTGTAGACCCTGAGAAAACGTGGTTACACTGCCAGACCACAGAATCATGAGTTATGTGGAAGGGACCACCAGAAGTGAAAGCACTTCCATTCCCACAGTCCCAATATCCCCCACCCCCTCTGGTGGAGGCTTTAAGACTAGCAGGTGAATCTCCCTCACTTATGGTCTAGGTAATTTTCAAACTGCTGCTTTTGTGCTAGGTCTCAGGGTGAGTCTGCATGTGAGTCTTTCAGATTGGAATCTCAGTTCCCTAGAGTTTTTGGGTCTCCTGGATATAAGCCCCATTGATTTTCAAAGCCAAATGTTTTGGGGCTTATCTCTCCACTGCAGGTCCCAGGGGTTGAAGTGCCTAATGTGGGGGCACAAACCCCTTGGGAAATCCAATTCATTTAAACATGAAAGACAAAAAAAAGTTATGTGAAGTTACCATTATAAAAAAGTTAAACATAAAGCCAAGTCAGGTACAAAGTAAAGAAAATCAGATAGGTATCAAATTTCAACAGCATTTTATGCTAAAAAACAATGGAGTCATATCTTTAAGATACTCAAGGGGAAAAAAAATGTGAGTTGAGAATTTTATATCCAGTCAAAGTATCCTTCAAATGTAAGACCAGAGACTAAAAGTTATAAACCTGTCACACTTTAGAAACTCTATCTCCCATGAGCTTTCCAGAGTAATCATGCAGTGAATGAGTTTTATATAATCAAGAAAAAGAAGGAGAAGCTTTAACATTAAGGACAGGGGATGAGAAACAAATGTATTTAACTGTAGAACTACAAATGAAAGATGAGGATACACAAGAATGAGAAGACAAGCCACAGACTGGGATAAAATATTTGCAGAAGACATCTGATAAAGGACTGTTAGCCAAAATATACAAAGAATTCTTAAAACAACAGTAAGAAAACAATTTGATTAAGAAGTGTGCAGAAGATCTGAAACGACACCTTGCCCAAGTTATAGAGCTGTCAAATGAGCACATGAAAAGATGTTCCATATTATATGTCATCAGGGAAATGCAAACATGATTCCACCACACACCTATCAGAACGACCAAAAAAGCAAAACTACAGCAACACATACTGACAAGGATGGAAGACAACAGGAATTCTCACGCATTGCTTGGGGGAATACAAAATGGTACAGCCACTTTGGAAGACTTTCAGCAACTTTTTTGCAAAACCAAACATATTCTTACCACACAATCCAGTAATCATACTCCTTGGTATTTACCCAAAGGAACTGAAAACATATCCACACAAAAGCCTGCACACAGATGTTTATATATTCATAACTGCCAAACTTGGAAGCAACCCAATATGCTTCAGTTAAGTGAATGAATAATTAAACTGTGGTATATCTAAACAACAAACCATTACTCAGCATTAAATGGAAATGAGCTATCAAGCCATGAAAAGATACGGAGGAAAAGAAATGCATGACTAAATAAAAGAATCTAATCTTAAAAGGCTGCATGCTGTATGATTCCAACTATATGACATTCTGAAAAAGGGATAACTATGGAGACGGTAAAAAGATCAGTGGGCTGCCAGGTACTAAGAAGTAGGGAGGGATGAATAGGCAGAACATAAAGGATTTTTGCAATGCAGGAGAGCCAGGTTTGATTCCTGGGGCATAAGATTCCCTGGAGAAGGAAACAGCAACCCACTTCCATATTCTTGCCTGGAGAATCCCACAGACAGAGTAACTTGACAGGCTACAGGCCATGGGGTTGCAAGAGTCGGACATGACTTTTCGAATAAACTACCACCACAGAGTATTTTTAAGACAGTGAAACTAATCATATGATACTAATGACAGATATACATCATTATGTTTTAGTCAAAACCCACAGAAATTAAACTAGAATTAAATGATAGAGGCAAAGGAAAGAAAGTTACTAGATAATTTTATAGTGTTGCTTATAGTAGGGAACAAAGTCAGTATCTAAAGAAAGGCTAAGAGAAATTCTTTGATTAAAGATAACAACTAGAATAGAAATCAAACCTTCCAAAATACAAAAAGGAAAAAAAGAAAAAAAGGAATAGAATGTAAAGAAAACAGTACACATAGTGAAAATATTTGTATACACACAGAGTAGACATTTGAAAGCTATGTGACAGAAACAAGCCTAAATACAGCATTTTTTTCAATAAACATAAATGTGTGTAACTCACTTATTAAAAGAAAATTTTCAGACTGGCTAAAACAGCAAAATCCATCTCTAGTCTCTACACAAGAGATACACCTAAAATAAGTAATTCAGACAGATTAAAAATAAAAGGTTGGGTAGAACTGTACTAAAAAATACAAATAAAACCAAAATAGAGACCTCAATACTGATATCAGACACAAGGCAGAAGTCATTAAAGAAGATAAAAGAAACTTCATAATGCTAAAGACTACAACACAAAATGAAACCTTAAAATACTCTCAAATACAAAATACAAAAGTAGATCGAATAGGAAGAAAGACATATTATGTTCTTGAATAGAAATTAGGAAGTCATCATAAAGATGCCAATTCTCCCTGCGTTTTTAAATCTACAAATGCATAAATTTAATACCAGGTCCTTCTGAACTCTAAAATTTCACAATTTTATAACTATATGTGAAACTGAGTCAATTCATTCAACATTTACTACTATATAGGTATTGTGGTCACCCCTCAGGATACCAACTTCTTTGAGAAGTTTCCAATCCTTAGAGCAAAACATATATCATTCACAAAAGCAAATTCTTGACTCGTTCCCTACCATCTACCACAGTAAACCTCATCCTGATATTAAAGACCCTCTACAACATGTGCTCACTTTCCCTTTTCAGAGTTATTACCCTTGATCCACACTCTAAAACTAGAGTTAAATTGTCCTGATTTGTTCTTGTTTCATTTCCCAATTTGATCTCATCCACCTGGACTGCCATAAACATTTGACTCTTTATGCTTCTAGATCCAACTCAATCTACCTATATGAACTCAAGTTTGTATTTCATATGAATACTTTTTAAAATGTCACTTGTACTTTTCATTATCAGTACCTTATACTGTAATACAGCTATATGAAATTAACTCCTTCAACAAACACTAATTTTGTGTTAACAATTCATCAGGTATTCATCGAGCGTCTGGAAAGAGGAAAGGAAGGAGGCCTGCTCCATGCTTTTCATAAAGCCACAGCCTACTAACGGTGGCAAATATTTAAATAGATTCACAAGGAAAAGGAAACAGGAAACAAATATTTAAACCGATTCACAAGGAAAAGTCCTGATAAGGACTATCATAGTGATATGCACATACTAGAGAAAGTAGGAGCTTGCCAAATGTAAAGACTAAAACTGTGTAAGCTACACTAGCAAAAGACAGGGAAAGGTTGATGCCATAGTTAGATAATGACAGAAAATTAGGTTTATGGGTGAGTCCTGAAAAACCTTGGTTAAGAAAGTGGAACTTTAAAAAAAAGAGAATATCATCTCAAGGGTGATGGGAAGTCACTGGAGGATTTTAAACAGGATAGTGACAATCAGACTGCAATTCAAAACAGTAACTTATCAGTGTGCTAGATTAAAAAAAAATTAAGACTGGAAAACAGTTAATTACTGCAATATTTTAGGCAACAGATACGAATTTACAGTAGCAATATTAGAGAAAAGAAACTTAAGAGACATTCAAAACAGAAAACCAGGACTCTATAAGTATACTCCATCAAAGTTAACACTATTCTGCAGATAAACATTTTATACACCGAGAGAGAAAAAATGCTGGCAATGAAACTATAATCTGATGGTTGTTGTTTTTTTTTCCCAGTTAGAATTTTCATTTTGTACTTTACAGGAAGAAGTCTTTTAAACTGATGGAGACACAAATTTTTATCATATGTCATTCTCTTTTGTACCTTTCTCTTTGTTTTGATGTCATATCATAGTGAGATCCTTTTAAGATTTTTAACCCAGTACTTCACAGTAACAAATAAAGCACTCAACTTGCATAAATTCCACTGACTTAATAATAACATGAACAGCTTTAAGCAAGTTCACGCACAAGCAGACAATGATAATTGTCGTGACTGCTGCCTAGCTGGGAGCAATTTTAAAATTCATGCTGATTTCACAGATGTTAAAATGAGGGAAAACATTCAACTCAGAATCAACGAAACATTACCAGATATACATGTCTTTTTTCCCCAACTAGTAAACATCTTTACTGCTGCTGCTAAGTCACGTCAGTCGTGTCCGACTCTGTGCGACCCCATAGATGGCAGCCCACCAGGCTCCCGTCCCTGGGATTCTCCAGGCAAGAATACTGGAGTGGGTTGCCATTTCTTTCTCCAGTGCATGAAAGTGAAAAGTGAAAGTGAAGTCGCTCAGTCGTGTCTGACTCTTAGTGACCCCATGGACTGTAGCCTCCTCCGTCCATGGGATTCTCCAGGCAAGAGCACTGGAGTGGGGTGCCATTGCCTTCTCCCAAACATCGTTACTAGTAAAGTCTAATTTATCTTTCCCTCTACAGGGCCTATTAAAACTTTAAGTACACTGGTTACTCAAGAAATGTTTGCTCATTAAAGAACACAGTAAATGTTTATAAACAACCCTGGTCACAGTTAGCAGGGCCATGCCAAACATGGATTTGTAGAAGTATGTGTCTCGAATGACTTTCTCTGACTGCAAGCTATAATATTCCACTGAATTTTATTTTCTAAGTCATTTTCATTTTCTTTTAAGGAAGAATAATTAAAAGTTGAAAGTAATACCTTATACCAGTAGGTCTCACACCTTAGTGAATGTAAGAATCAAAAGAATATGAGAATCAAAGAAAGAATATGTATACCAGAAACGAATACAATACTGTAAATCAACTATACTTCAACTGAAAAAGGGAAAAAAAAGAAGAATCAATAGGATAGCTTATTGAACATGCATATCCTCCAGCCTCAATACAATAATTCTTTTTTAACAGAATCTAGGGTAGACTCCAGGAATCTACATTTTAAAAAACATGTACTAAAACCCAACTTCTGCCTCAGGAGTCCATCAAGAGTTGTTCTTCAGCAATGATCTGCAGAAGGCCAGAAGGAAAGACTGGCCTACATCACAAGACGTGAAGGACTACATCACTGTCTCAAGTGCGTCTCTGTACTTGACACTCAATCACCACACGTGTGGTCTCCCTATGTACAGCACAGGTTTGTGCTGGTAAGCGGTTGCCCCACCAATGACTACATTTCCCCGTCCATCACACATTTAAGTGTCAGCATGAAACTGGCTCACACCAAAGAAATATGAGTAAGAGTTAGGTGTATCATTTCTAAGTTGAAGTTTTTTAGAAGCAGGTGTGCTTTCTCCAACTTTTCTTTACCCTTCATCTCACTGGTTAGATACAGATAATAAAACCCTAAAAGATCACAAAGATCCAAGATGGAAGAAACACAGATTCCCGAATTATTTCACAGAGAACTGCCTATGAACTATGAACACCTGCTTAAGTGTTAAGTGAATAAAAATGAACTTCTACCACGGTAAGTCACTAAAATTTAGGGGTACCTCACAAGGAGCTGGCACATCCCTAACTAATATATTCTGTATGTCCACTTACACAACAGTGTAATGCATGCATATATTCATTTAATCAACAGAATGTGTTGAGAACCTTTTATGTGCTCAAGATATAATCATGAGCAAAAACACATGTAATCCCAATCCTTGTGAAGCTCAAAATTACTGAAGTGTACGTGTAAGTGCAGACATCTACGTTGGGGTTAACTGGGATGGGGCAGAGCAATCAATACAAACAAACAAACAGAACTTTCACTCTCAATCAAGATAGAATAACAGGGATCACATTCACCACCTGCCTGACACAACTGAAAAACTGGAAAAAAACATACGAAATGATTTTTAAGACACTGGATGCAGGCAAAAAAAAAAAGTGATCCTCCAGAAATGGGAAATAATAAAGCAAAGCCTATGAGTTGTTCCAGCTTATCACCTGAAGAGAAAAAAGCATTAGTAGATATGGATTCAATGTTATTAAACTGTATTTCATATGTTTAAGAAGCTAAGACAAAGCACATTAAGTAAAATACTTAAAAGATCCAATCAAACTTTCATTGATGAAGACTACCACGTCTGTGATAAAAATAATAATAATAATAATACACTGTGTAGAATTAACATATTAGATACTACAGGGGAGAAAAAGAATAGTGATACTGATGACACAGCAATAGAAATCATCCACAATTAAACAGAGAGAAAAAAAAATTTAAAAAAATGAATGATAGAGCACCAGTGAGTTAGGGACTTCAAGCAGTCTAATGTGCATGTAACAGGAGTCCCAAAAGAAAGGAGAGATAGAGGAGATATGTAAATACGTTTGAAGAAGTAATGGTCAAATTTCCCAATTTCTATGAAAAAAACAAGCAACGTACCCACTTAAGAAGATCAACAAATTCCAAGCTCAAGAAACCTGAAGAGGACTACAAGCAGACAGACCATAATCAAATCATTTGCAGCCAATGATAAAGAGAAACATCACATCACAGTACAGAGAAACAAAAGTAAGGGTTAACAGTTGACTTCTCATGAGAAACAGTGCAAGCTAGACCACAATGCAGCAAGACCTTCAAAATAATGATACTGATACAAAAAAATTATCAATCTGAAATGCTTTAGCTGGTGAAAATACATTTCAAAAACAAAGATTAAAAAAAGATCTTTCAAGATACACAATAGCTAAAAAAAATTTATCAGCAGCATACAACAAAAAATGTTAAAGGATGCCCTTCAAGTGGAAGGAAAATGTTATTAGATGGAAATCTGGATCCACATAAAGGAATGAAAAGCACTAGAAATGGTAACTACATGGGTAAATATAAGGATTCTGACAATTTAAATGGGCTTCCCAGGTGGCACTAGACCGCCTGCCAGTGTAGGTAGACAGAGACACAGGTTCAATCCCTGGGTTGGGAAGATCCCCTGGAGGGGGGCACAGCAACCCACTCCAGTATTCTTGCTGGAGAATCTCACGGACAGACGAGTCTGGTGGGCTGCAGTCCACAGGGTGTAGAGAGTCAGACACAACTAAAGTGACTTAGCATGCATAGCATGGATACGGATTTTTAAATCCCTTTAAAAACAACCAGTTGTTTAATGAAAAAATAAGTTAAATATATCCTGAAATTTAAAATATATGGAGAAGTAAAATATATAGTAATCATAGCATAAAAACTGAAAGGGGGAGATAAAAGTACACTTGACCTCTGAACAACATGGGTTTAAACTGCACATGTCCATTTATATGTGGATTTTTTTCAATAAATACATACTACAGTATCACACAATCCATGACTGATTGACTCCAAGGGTGTGGAACTATGTATACAAAGGGCTGACTGGAAATTCAAATGCAGATTTTCAACCACAGGGGTCAGTGCCCCTATGTCCACATTGTCCACGGGTCAACTATATTTTTATAAGTTCTTATATACGGGGTAGTATAATATCACTAGAAAGTAGAGACTGATTAAAGATGCATACAATAAACCCTAAAGCAACCACGAAATTAGCAAAAAGACGACATATAACTGATAAGCCAACAGAGCAAAGATGAAATCACAAAAATATATAGAATTAATCCAAAAGGCATAAAAGGGAAAGGGGGGAAAGAAACATAAGAGACGAACAGAAAACAAACCGTAAGTTGGCAAATTTAAACCAAACTATATCACATTAAATGTAAAAAGTCTAACATAAGCACACCAGTTAAAAGGCAGAGATTAGAAAGGATTTAAAAAAAGATCTAATGACGTGCTGCCTACAAGAAAACCCACTTTAAATAAGAAGACAAAAATAGGTTAAAAGTAAAAGGATGAAAAATGGGAACTGTCTAGCCACTCTTAAAAATCATCATCAAAATAAGAATGACTACTGACATAATTTTGATTAACATGTTGCTATAATTCAGGAAATATTTCTTTTCCATTTATTTTTATTAGTTGGAGGAGGAAGTATTTTCATATTAAACAGTCCTTTACAAGGCTTAAGCTCTAAGTAAGTATCAATACTATCCTGAATTCTTCATAACAGAATTCACCATTTGCATGTGTTCACACATCATCATTTCAATTATGTCAACAGTACTTCTAAATACAACAAACTAAAAATTTCAAGACAAATTTTCAACCTGAGCTAAGAAATTAGCAATATATCGTGATGAATAAGTAACCACAATGTATTCTCAAACATGGATATATATGTCCAATAGTTCACTTCTATATAAACTGTGATTTCACTTAATATTCTGTACTAAGACAAGAGTCTGAGCCAGATGACATAGGTCAAATATAACCACATCTCACCACAGCCCCTACCTTTGGGGAGAAGTTTAAAAGAATATTGATTTATCTTTCTGATATATTCAACCAAAAATGTTTCAACAGCTCTTTATGGCCGTCTAACCATCAGGCATCCATTGAAGCATTTATAGAGACATATACACACCAGGCATTGTACCTTATTATGCTAGGCACCAGGGATACCAAAACCAGTGTTATACTCCTGAGAAACAAGTCTGTTGGGGGAGAAAATGGGAATATATACTTGTAAAATGTCATATGTGGAAATTATGTTGTAGAATGATTTCCCTATCTTCTTCTTCCCTTATCTTCCCTGGCTTTCTAAATGTGAACTGGTCCATTTCACCTTAGTGTGAAATTTATATATGTAGAGCTGTTTGTATTATTCCTTTACTATACTTTTAATGTCTGCAGGGTCTGTAGTGATATCCCCTATTTCATTCCTGCTATTGTGTCTTCTATTCTTGTTTTTTTCAGTCTTGTTAGAGGCTTGTCCACGTTATTGATCTTTTTAAAGAACCAGCGCTTTGTTTTGTTCATTTTCTCTAATTTTTATGTAACCAGTTTCATTGTTTCTGCTTTTTATTATTTTCTTCCTTCTGCTTGCTTCTGGTTTTATTTTGCTCATCTTTTTCCAGTTTCTTAAAGTGGGAGACTAGATTGTTGATTTGAAACTTTTCCTTTTCTCTAATGTATAAATACTTAGTGCTACAAATGTCCCTTTAAAATTTAATTACAGACTCAGAATAAGAAAGAAATTTAGTCACAAATTTGGGAATATCAGAAATTTAAAAGATGAGCAAGTGAGAAATAAAACAAATGATGAAGAAAGACAAATCTCCAAGTTAAGATACAGAAAACATTCAAATTCAGCTGCACAGCATTATTACTAAAACTATTCCTCAAAATATAATGACTTGGACCTAATGGCTTCGAGTAAATAATCACAAAATCAACCACGTGTAGAGAGGAAAAAAATCCACACACAGAACGTAACTCCCCAAATCTGCACTACAGAAAATGCAAGACGAGGAAAGGGAAAACAAAGAATTAAGAGTCTCTTTTTTTCTGTTCATATTCTTGGATAAGCTTCTTTACTATCGAGACCAATTCACAGATTCCCAAATGCTGCCCAACAGCAACTGAGAGTACAAATATGCAAAAGGTGTAGAACTGTAAGATTTCACTTGAGTTGCTCCCATGGACAAATATTCATTCTGAATGTAACACATAGAAGAATAAAATATATTGTTGCTTACCCTCTGAGCTTTTGCAAGTTCTTCTTTTAATCTTTCATAGCCCTTTTCTCTGACTTCCAAAACAGATGGGCTTCGTAAGCGGGACAGACTATCAGTACTCAACCCAAAAATATCATCACTGCCATCACAGGCCTCCGTTACAGTAGCACCCTGTAGAAACTCCCTCTCTGCACTACAGTTGTCCCTTCTGGTAGTTAATTTAAGTAACCCAGCTGTGACTCCAGAGGTAGAACAAGGTGCTGGATCTGCACCATGGATGCTGTAAAGGAGAGTTCAAACAAACATCACCATGTGCTCAAGTATTAACTGGCATAAACACACATGCCTATAACTGCATTATCCAAAGTGTTCACCACCAGAACTAATTAATAGCATGTCCAGGGCCAAAGCAACAACATCTCAAGTCCTTCATAGCCATATATGGCTAATGGCTATCATCTTAAATAGGACAGAGAATATTTTCATCATGCCAGAAAGTTCTATTGGATAGTGATACTCTAGAACAGGGGTCTACAAAGTAAATGTAGAATAAATCCAGCCTGCTACCTGTTCCCTGAAGGCCCAAAAGCCAAAAATGATTTTTACATTTTCAAATGGTTCAAAATAATCAAATAATATTTTGCAGCTCAAGAAAATTATATAAAATCCAAAATTCAAGGTTCACATACAAAGTTTTACTGGCGCTTATCCATTTACATACTGCCTATGACTACTTTTGGAGAAGGAAATGGCAACCCACTCCAGTATTCTTGCCTGGAGAATCCCAAGGATGGAGGAGCCTGGCAGGCTACAGTCCATGGGGTTGCAGAGAGTTAGACCCGACTGAACAGCTTCACTTTTATGACTACTTTCACACCTTAATAGTCACATCCAGCAGTCAAAACAGAGGCGGTGTAGCCCACAAAGTCTGAAATATTTGCTATTTGGCCCTTTCCATAAAAAGTCTGCGACCCCTGCTCTTGATCATTGACATGCATTGCTCTTCATAAACAACCTTATATTATTCAAATTTTCTAAAATAATAAAACTTAAAAAAAGTTATCCAAGCACACTCCATTTAATACAATGCTCTAAAACAAGCATCTTGATTCTCTCCTACCTGCCACTGGATATTTCCGCACAATTTAAACGTCTGGGGGAGGAATACACAGGTTGTGTAGGAAGGTCAGAAACATCTAAGGCATTAGCCTGGATAGGGGTGGAGCACAAAGCTGAAGGATGTGGCCGATAGATGACACTAGGTGAGGTAGTCTGCTCTTGAGTTCCCGGTTCATACACAGCAAGAAGGTCTGGAGAAGTAGGTGAAGCAAGGTTCACTTCATGGAAGCCTTCCAAGGGGTCATTAGCCATAGCAAAAGCCTCATCATAGAACAACCTACGTTAAAAAGCAGAAAATTATTTTGAGATAGTGACATTTAAAACTAAAGTAAGATGTATATTTATAGAATGTGTTTAACAGTTCATTATAAAATATAAACTTAAACAGGAAAAAAACTACATTTAAAATTTAATAAGTGACCTCGGAGCATAAATACTATAAAAGGCAAACAATCTAATTCAGAATAAACTTGAAAGTGAAGGATAACACTGTTACAGTAAGTAATTAATAAGTAACAATGAGGAATGAATAAAAACTTGCTTGATATTAACTTTACTATCATATGTGACTTTGGTTAGAAAAAGAAGAGGTAGTAAAGACAAACAGATACACACACTCGGAATAAGAGAGACTAAGTTCAGTGAATTATTCTGTTCCACTTCAAAGAAAGTCACATATGACTGGATGACTCAGTGTTTTCTCTTCTTTTATTTTGAAATAATTTCAGATTTACAAAAAGTTGCAGAGAAATATATATTTCACCCACATTATGAAACTGTTAACATTTTAGAACCATTTGAGAATAAATCTTATGCATGATACCCATTACCCTTTAACATCTCAGTGTATATACCCTAAGTAAAACATCACCAAAATCAGGATGTTATTAACACTGATCACTATAACCATCTAAACAGGCCCCAATCAAAGTTCACTGATTATCCTAATGATGTTCTCAATAGGCCCAGGATCCAACCCAGGATAATGCATTACATTTCTCTAAGCCTTAAATTTTCCCTCTAATGGGATGAGAATGGGGATAATAATACTCCCTTCCTTCATCAGGTTGCAGTGAGGATTGAGGGAGAAAACCCATATAAAGTATTTAGTAATGTACTAAGCATCTGGCCCAGACTACAGCTCAATAAATATGTTATCAGTCAGCCATTAACAGTCATATGTATGCTTCTGTTTCTCCATAAGTAAAAAATATTTCATAAACTACACAACTATATAACAAAATTTACATGAAAACTAAAAAGTATAACACTCAAGTTTTTCACTTGAAAAATATAAAGAAATCTTATAAACTTTTATTGATTTCCCACTGCCTAAAGAATAAATTCTGAACTTGTTATTCTGAAAATCAAGCTCTTCTACAATGTCAACTCAATCTCTCTTGTCAATTGTTTCTTTGTTACAACAGTACTTTGATAATCGTGACTAACACCTTCCCCAAACTTTGAAAAAATCCCAAACAAAAGCACTACTACAGCACATGATTTCATTATAAAATACTAAAAAAAAAAAAAATTCATTAAACTGAAAAATTTTACTCTCTCATATTCTTAATACAAAAAAAGTTAAAAAAAAATAAGACAAGTAGGGAACAACGAAGGCCACAGTAAAGCTGGGAAGGAAGGGAACTGACAAAATATTTATACACTCTCAAAATTACAGATTACTACATGTAATCCATAATCAGACCTTCAAAGACATACAGTCAGCCCTCCATATCCAGGGATTCCACATCCTCAGGTAGAAAAAATTCAGAATAAAAATTCCAGAAAGTTCCAAAAAATAAACTTGAATTTGCCACACACTGGCAACTATTTACACAGAATTTACACAGTATTAGTTATTATAGGATTATAAACGATGATTTTAAGTATATGGGAGGATGTGCATAGGATACATGTTGATACTGTGTCATTTTATATAAGGGACTTGAGTATCTGGGAATTCTGATATGGGGTGGGAGTGAGTCCTGAAACCAATGCCCTGAGGGTTCTCAGGGACAACTGTATATGGACAATCAAAACTCTTAACTATTAAACCTGCAAATACCAAATTTCAAATCCAATGAATGTTTTCTTTATTGTAGTAAACAGTAATCTCAGTCCTTAAAATGAAACTAAACTTTGCTTTTTTACCCAAAATATTCACTATGCTAAAAGGAAGATCATATCAACAAGGAATTTAAAGTATTTAACATTCAATTCTAATTTATTACATTTCCCCAAAATACTTTTATCATTCGTTGTTCATAATACACACACACACCAAAGCAAACATCTAAACCTGAACATTTCATTTTCATGTGAGTATAGTTTACCAATCAATTTACTCAACACAAGAAATGAGGTTTTCATTAAACACTGACATTTTATCAGGAACCATGATACTTTTTCTTTGATCTCATATACTCCTAATTCACCTCTATATACCTGAGAGGTTCACTGAATCATCCATCACGGGAAAGCATTTGCATTTCTGGAAATGTAAAATGGCACAAACCCTATGGAGGAAAATTTGACGATATCCACCAAATGACACAGTCATTGAATCTACAACCCAGCATGCCCACTTGACAGGGTTTTATCCCAAACATAAATGGGCAAAATAAAAAAGAAAAGATATATTCATAAGACCAATGGCACTAGCAAAAGACTGACTGAATGAACCAACATACGTACATCCTCATCATGAAGCACTATACAGCTATAAAATAAATGAGCAATACCTACATACTGCTGTGAAGGAAATCTGAGAATACGCTGACATTGAAAAACAAGCAGTTATATAATAAGCTACCTTTTACATAAGAAAGGGGAAAATACAAATTTATATGTATATAACTATATATATTTCTGTGTACTTATATTTTAGAAATAGAAGGATATACTAAAAATTAAATTTTAAAAAAGTTACCTTTAGGAAAAGGGCAAGAACAGGAAGAAGAGACAGGTGTTAAACCTAGACTTTTCCAAATGTACCCAACTTTGCAGATATGAATTTGAACTTGGAACCATGTACATAAGACAAAATTAGATTTTTTAAAAAAAATCTTTAAAAATAAAAAATGAATCTAGCTCCATTTGGTACTTTATAACATTGAAAAGAACTATTTCAAATGATTTTAAAACACTGTAATAAAACTGTATATCCCAGTGGCATATATTCTAAGAACAAAAGGAAATTTAAAAAATAATACTTTCAGTAATCATATTAGTAATGTTGATACTGCTATTCTGACACTATTGTATAAGATTAAACAGTATCACTCAGAACTAAAATTTTCAGCATATGAGAAAAGAGACACAAATACAAAATCAAGGAATTTAAAACTCTGAAGTCCTAAATTTGAATCAGAAATACGAGGAAAATCTCTTCTATTTATAAAAATGCCTACCTTTATAAACTGAAAAGGTTTAACAGCAGTACCCAACTCAGGAGCAATGAGTACCTCTTATGCCCAGAGCAGTATGATATCCTACCAAAAAAAAAAGAACAATGGCACCTCTGAAGAAGGGCTGATCCCAGGCCCGGGGCAGTAATATACAAAAGGATCTTGGAACGTCTTGTTTTACCAGGAAGCAAGAAAGCTATCAAAGACTACTGGAGAGGTATCAAAAGGACTCCCACTAACCAAAGATGGGACAATCTGAACATAAAAAAGGACAACTTCTGTTAAGAACAAACAAACAAAAAAACCCAGTTTTAAGCTCAAGGTTTCATGATTATACTAAAAATAAACAAAAATAAATCTCACTTCACTCCTTTTGATCAGTACCATGTAATCAAAACACTATTTTGAAAACTGGTAAAATAAAGAATCCAGTATTTATCATGACTTTACAATATATCAGAGAACTAAGAGTTTATGAGGAAAAGCCCTTCTTTTCAAAGAGTCCCACTTAATAACTTTGTAATCTTAATGAAACAATGAGTCTGCTACTGCTACTGCTAAGTCACTTCAGTCCTGTCGGACCCCATCCCTGGGATTCTCCAGGCAAGAACACTGGAGTAGGTTGCCATTTCCTTCTCCAATGCATAAAAACGAAAAGTGAAAGTGAAGTCGCTCAGTCACGTCCGACTCTTCGAGACCCCATGGACTGCAGCCTACCAGGCTCCTCCATCCATGGGATTTTCCAGGCAAGAGTACTGGAGTGAGGTGCCATTGCCTTCTCTGGGATTGAGTCTAGGCAACAATTATCAATAACTATTTAAACCCTAAGGTAAAATCTGGGGGATTTTATAATTAATGGATCAAAATGATAGTACTTGAACTCACTGATGACTTAATATCACGAAAAGGGATAAAATCATAAATTATGAGAATTATGTGGTAAAACAGGGAATGAACACTATTACCATTCATGAAGTATTCTTGACCCCTTCCCCTAATAAAAAGAAAATGACCTCAATTCAATTAACCCTCTAGGTGATTATCAGTTTGTAGGAAATATAGAGGACAGTATGTGCAGGCCCAGTCATGTCCAACTCTCTGCAACGCCAGGAACTGCAGTCCACCAGGCTCCTCTGTCCATGGAATTTTCCAGATGAGAATACTCGAGTGGGCTGCCATTTCCTACTCTAGAGATCTTCCCAAGTCAGGGATCAAACCTGAGTCTCCTTGTCTCCTGCATTGGCACACCTTTACCACTGTGCCACCTGGGAAGTCCAACAGAGGGTAAATGAACATATTAAAAATAGCACCATATGGACAAAACCAGCAAAATCCAGACTTTGGGACACTCTAGTGGATAAATCACCTGTTTTTTTCAATAAACAAAAATGGGAGGAAAAAAGGAATTTATAAAGAGACTTGAGACATAAAGAAATATAATGTGGGGACCTTGTCTGAATTATCTGAATTAACCAACTATAAAAACATATTATGAAAAAAATCAATGGAACCTGAACACTGGATGTTACTGATATTATTATGAATTATTGTCAGTTTTTAGAGATAATAATGGTATGATGGTTATGTGAAAAAAAATTATCTTTTAGGGATACCACAGAAATATAGAAGAAATAAAATTCCTTGGATTTGCTTCAAAATAATCCAGGGGAGAAGGACGGTATGGGGAGCTAAGTCCTCCAACTACCAGTAGCAATCTCACAGAATTACAGAGCTGTTTCTCCCATCAGTTCAGTTCAGTCGTTCAATCATGTCTGACTTTTTGTGACCCCATGGGCTGCAACACCCCAGGCTTCCCTGTCCATCACCAACTCCCAGAAGGTGCTCAAACTCATATTCATCAAGTCGGTGGTGCCATCTATTTACTGAGCATTTACTAAACAGCAGGTATAGTGCCAGTATACGTATAGCTGAGGAAGCTACAGCTTAGGGCAACCAGGATTAAAATCTCTGGCTGTTGGGACTTCAGAGTCCTAGCTCTTTAACCACACCACACTTAGCACCATTAGAATTGCTTCGCCTTTCCACTGTTAAGATGGTTCATGTAAAAATGTTTCTCCTTAAGTTGAATTAAAACCCATTAGGTGGCTCAGATGGTAAAGTGTCTGCCTGCAATGCGGGAGACCTGGGTTCGATCGCTGGGCTGGGACGATCCCCTAGAGAAGGAAATGGCAACCCACTCCAGTATTCTTGCCTGGAAAATTCCATGGACGGAGGAACCTGGTAGGCTACAGTCCATGGGGTCACAAAGAGTTGTACACAATTGAGCCACTTCACTTCACAACCCTGCAACACCCACTCTATTTTTCCTATAAACATTCAACTGTTCTTTCAATGAGTTTTCATGGAGGGACTACTATGTGCCGAGCTCTGGGGAAAAAAAGATGGTAAATCATCTCTGTTCCCAAACAGTATCAATACAGTAGGAGACACCGACAATTAAGAGGCAATGACACAGTGTGATAAACGCCACTGAATAAATCAAAGGCTACCTTGGTGGCTCAGAGGGTAAAAGCACCTGCCTACAATGCGGGAGACCCGGTTTCGATCCCCAGGTTGGGAAGATCCCTGGAGAAGGAAATGGCAGCCCACTCCAGTGTTCTTGCCTGGAAAATCCCAAGGACAGAGGAGCCTGGCAGGCTGCAGGCCATGGGGTCGCAAAGAGTCAAGACACGACTGAGCAACTTCACTTTCACTTCACTTTCACTGAGACCACACAAGAAGGCCAAATAAATCAGAAGGAAAAGACTCCCAGAAAAAGTAAAGCCAAAGAAAAGACCCAAAGAAATAGGAAATAATGAGAAAGATAAAGCCCTTGGAAGGACTTTTCAGGAATGTATAAGGTGTAAAAGTAAAGCATTTGTGGGAAATGTTCCATAAACTGGAGAACAGACTAGGAAACATAAGGTCCAAAGCTCAAAGAGAGGCAGGTTTGCACCCTGGTAGTTCAGTCAGTAAGGAACCTGTCTGCAGTGCAGGAAACCCAGGTCCAAGCCCTGGATCAGGAAGATCCCCTGGAGAAGGAAATGCCAAACCACTCCAGTATCCTAGCCTATAAAATCCCAGACAGAGGAGCCTGGGGGGCTAAAGTTCACGGGCTCCCAAAGAGTCGGGCACAACTGAGCGACTAACACTTTCACTTTTCTATCAAACTACTGGGCCAATGTGTGCCTAGGTTCTCTCATCTGGAAATCTAGTTTGGTTTGCTTCCTCAGAGGCTGAGAATTAAGAGAGAAATGCAAGTAGCATTTAGAAGAGTACCTCAGAGCACTGCCTTTATGTACAATGTTTTCATTCTGGGGGATACATTAAAACACTGTTTAAATTCCAGTCACTCCTGAAAAGGAGATTATTTGAAGATTAAATGTAGTCCCTTTTTCAAGTGTGTGAAATTTCCATAAAATGTGTAACTTAGCTGGTAATGAGCTGCCAATCACAATGATCTGAAAATCTCTTGCTCTTTCAAATGGAAGCATTAAGATCTGTCTTGCATTCAAAGTTCTTATATGAATAAAATAAACTATTTGTAAGCAGTAGTCCTCTCTGCATTCTGTGTGTGTGTGCAATTGTTCAGTCGAGTCTGACTCTGCAACCCCGGGTGACAGCAGCCCACCATGCTCCATTTCTTTCTCCAGGGGATCATCTCAACACAGGGATCAACCCCGTGACTCCTGCATTGGCAGGCGGAGTCTACCACCAGCACCACCTGGGAAGCCCTACTCTCAGCATTTAGTAGTAAGTAATTCAAAAACTCACTTTCAAGTGCAGTTATCCCAATTCATAAACTAAACTTATCAGAGATCACTACAAATGAGTGAAAAGGATGATAGCATGTAATTTTTATGGGTTAATTACTAACCCACTTTAAGTGGCCTTATTATCACTCGGTTTTAAGTAATAAAGCTTATCTCTAATTTAAAAAGTTGATCAAAACAATTTGCTTCTGATTCATAATCTTCATTATATCTTATTTCTTCTTTCCAGAAGTCAGCATTATCACAGCAAAAACAGCAGCCAATATTTACTGAAAGTTAACTATGTGTCAGTTAACTAAGAATTTCACATGTATCAACTCAATGAATGCCTAGAAAAATCTTAATGGTTTATACTTATTAAATGTATTTTATACCTATATTATTTTAGTGTAAGTATAATTAATAATTTTATCAATTATTTGTATTCCAGCTGAACGGAAGGAAGATTGTCAGCTTCAACTCCTCAGGGCAAATTCTGGTACTAAGTTCTAAGAATACAGATATGAAAATGGGCTAAAAAGAAGATGCATAGCCTATTATGGGCCACTAAATGATAATCCTAAAGAGAAACAAGGAGGAAGACAATGTTTCAAGGAGAAGTAAAACTATAAGTTAGATTTTTAAATGCCAAATAACAGTCTGTAGATGAGCTAAGCAAGGAAATAAAATAGCATAGTCAAGGAATAAGGGTCTGGCACTAATGAAACTAACCAAAAAAATAAAAAAGAGGACAGAATATCAAGCTGGAGAAGCAGGTATGAGACAAGATAATTAAAAACTTCACTTAACATGGAAAATGCTTGGAGTTTTATCCGAAGAGGCGCTCAGATCTACATTTTAGGAAGTACAGATGAATTGTGATGTCATTAGAAAAATGACTCCCAAGGACTTTAACTAGAGACAAGAAACTAGAGGCTAGTTAAGAGGCTACTGCAACAGACCAGGCAAGAGAGTACGAAGGTCACACCCTGCAAATGAGGGGATGGAGGCAGATATATTTAACACCTATATATGGAAACATTCAGAATAGCTTCAATTATATTTCTACACATAACACATATGCATTACATTATTATATTCTTTATGTGAGACATATACACTTATAGATTATTCTAGTTATTTCTCTTAGCATCCCCTTGAAATGGTTCTTACCTCTATTTTATGGATTCAGAAACTGAGGATCAGAGAGGTTAATTAATTTTGTTAAGGTGAAACAGTCAGTAACAGAGGGAGGATTCAAAGCCTGGTGTGTCTGACTCCAATACCTGCGTCTGACTCCTCCACATCTTAAAAGGTTAGGGATAAGACTCAAGATAAAGGTTAGATGAAGACAGATGATCTCTAAGGCTTACCCAACCAATTGTAAGAAGAGAACAATCCAAAAGAAGAATCCTATTTAATCTATGAATGCCTGTTTTACTTTCAGAAAGAAAAAACTAAAGTTTCTCTAATGCACTGCTATTGAAATGAGCATTTGCTGTTACTTTGGCATCCTTTCTATTTTTTCCCTACATTCTCTTTGCTCTCATCATTTCCTTATTTATTTTGCTGCTATATTGTGAAGAAGGCAACGGCACCCCACTCCAGTACTCTTGCCTGGAAAAGCCCATGGACGGAGGGGCCTGGCAGGCTGCAGTCCATGGGGTCGCTAAGAGTCGGGACACGACTGAGCGACTTCACTTTCACTTTTCACTCTCACACATTGGAGAAGGCAATGGCAACCCACTCCAGTGTTCTTGCCTGGAGAATCCCAGGGATGGCAGAGCCTGGTGGGCTGCCGTCTATGGGGTCGCACAGAGTCGGACACGACTGAAGCGACTTAGCAGCAGCAGAATGCTTGGATTTAAAATAAGTACTTATTCAGCTCCTTATAGTTTGCTGTGGGAGAGTAGGAATAGCATATAAATAAAATCAACAGAAACCTGATTTTAATGTAATGGCCTTATGATATAATCAAAAAATTGTGGATGCTTGTAATTAGTAATCCTTACTTAAAAAATTTTTAAATGTTACTTTTTTAAAGTGTAAAACTGTACTGTAGCTAACTGCCTTTACCTTTTAGAAATACACAGTGAAATATTTATAGATGAAATTATACAATGCTTGGAATTTGCTCAAAATGAGGAGAGGGAACAGTACGGGAGTAGATGGGGCAGGACTGACGGTAGTTGATGGCTAGATGATGGGAAACTTGAAGTTCATCGTATATTTGCATCTATGTATTTTGTTTTAAATTCTCCATAAGTAGAAAATTTTGAGATTTATTCAAATACTATGTAAAGGAACAAAACAAAAAGGTATATAAAAAATAATTTTCTCATTAACTTTCCCTAAAAGTATAAAGTTGGTTTTCCAAACTAATATTTTGGTTGTAAAAAAAAAATTCACATTTACATTTTAGGAAGCAGTCTGTAAGTGGGAAATTAATTACTAACTCAAAGAAAAATTTAAGTCAGATGGTTAGTCAAGCTTCACAATCTTCCCACTCATTAAAATAGACCACAAATTAATTTCCATTTACTAATAACACAGGATTAAATGTACAATCTGACATATTGAGAAATGTTAGTTATTACAGATTCTTAAATTAAAGGTTTTCAGAAATTCTCAGAACTTACTGAGTTACTAATACTATGAAAAGTGTTAGCGGCTCAGTCGTGTCTGACTCTCTGTGACCCCATGGACTGTAGCCCACCAGGCTCCTCTCTCCATGGAATTCTCCAGGCAAGAATACTAGAGTGGGTTGCCATTCCCTTCTCCAGGCGATCTTTCCGAGCCAAGGATCAAACCTGGGTCTCCTGCATTGGTAGCCACTATATTACAAATTTTTGGAACAAAAACATAAAAAAAAATTGTTTTCCAAGTTTCCTTCTCTTTTTTTTTTTTCATTTATTTTTATTAGTTGGAGGCTAATTACTTTACATCATTACAGTAGTTTCTGTCATACATTGAAATGAATTAGCCATGGATTTACATGTATTCCCCATCCCGGTCCCCACTCCCACCTCCCTCTCCACCCGATCCCTCTGGGTCTTCCCAGTGCACCAGGCCCGAGCACTTGTCTCATGCACCCAACCTAGGCTGGTGATCTGTTTCACCCTAGATAATATACATGTTTCAATGCTGTTCTCTTGAAACATCCCACCCTCGCCTTCTCCGAGAGTCCACAAGTCTGTTCTATACATCTGAGTCTCTTTTTCTGTTTTGCATATAGGGTTATCGTTACCATCTTTCTAAAGTCCATATATATGTGTTAGTATACTGTAATGGTCTTTATCTTTCTGGCTTACTTCACTCTGTATAATGGGCTCCAGTTTCATCCATCTCATTAGAACTGATTCAAATGAATTCTTTTTAATGGCTGAGTAACATTCCATGGTGTATATGTACCACAGCTTCCTTATCCATTCGTCTGCTGATGGGCATCTGGGTTGCTTCCGGAAGTTTCCTTCTCTTAAAAGTGGAAGTCTCTTTATTTTATATATGTAAGAATACAGGTCAACTAAATATTCAATAGGCACTGAAGTATATGTTGACTGGATAAATAAGCAATAAGAATATTTAGGGAGGGAATAAATAGCAGAGCAGTGAAGAGCAGAGACAGTGATTCCAGGCCACCTTTAAAAACTGGAGCTAAAACAATAAGCACCCTATAACAAGATTGGAGAAACTGTTTTTAAAGTTGGGGAAAACTAAGCATTTGATCAAACAAGCTTCAGAAAAGCCTTTTAATTCAGATTCTATTATTAACTAGCTGTGTGAACTAGGGCATGTCACTTAATTCCTCTGAGCTTCAGTTTCAACATCTATAATGGTGGTGGTATTATCGCCCCTGCCTACATTTGAGAAAATCAAGTGGCTTATCCGTCAATGTAAAAATGTCCTGAAGATTGTAAAGCACAACACAGATGAATGATATCTATAAAGATCTAAAAGAGAATAAATGAGGGGGTAAATAATAAGACCCTACAAAGGGGTTTGTCTTACAAACCAGAAGGGAACCTTAGTTATCCTTGATAAAGGAGAAGGAAGGGAAAAACAAGTCTCTCTGAGGTACAGAGTTCAAATTAACTCTCTTCCCAAAAAGAAATTAATTAATGCACATTTACATACTGTTCTTCAAATCTACTTTAGTTGTTCTTTTATACTTCATCTTGACCTGTCAATCAGATGCCCACAAATACTCAAAACTATTATCTGGACACATCAAATGACAATTCACTTCCTTAAATGGCTCTAAGGGGCGTCCCAGGTGCTTCAGTGGTAAAGAATCTGCCTGCCAATGCAGGAAACATGGGTTCAAGCCCTGGGTTGGGAAGACCCCTTGGAGGAGGAAATGGCAATCCACTCCAGCACTCTTGCCTGGAAAATCCCACAGGCAGACGAGCCTGGCAGGCTACATCCCATGGGGTCGAAACAGTTGGACACGACTGATCGCATGCACACGCAGGCTATCATCAGTATGTTTCTGTAGGCTTCAAAGCTACTCTCACATTCTTGCACAGAGTTTCCTTCCACTAGATTGTCAAGTCATCAACTTTACTATGTAGAAGTGAAGTAAGTAAAGTAAAGTCGCTCAGTCATGTCCGACTCTTTGCGACCCCATGGACTGTAGCCTACCAGGCTCCTCCCATGGGATTTTCCAGGCAAGCGTACTGGAGTGGGTTGCCATTTCCTTCTCCAGAGGATTTTCCCCACCTGGGGGTGGAACCCAGGTCTCCAGACGCTTTACTGTCTGAGCCAGCAGGCTTCCATTATGCTTATACTTACAACAGTTGTCAACTATAAGCAACAAACCTCTCATTGAATATTCAATACTGAATATTGAACTATTTCAATAATTTTCATCCTTTTTCCTCTGATTTAAGTAATCTTAGCTTATGGTTAAAGCTATTTAATTTTGTGTTGCTGATATCCTAAGATAAATCAAGATTACCTTTTCACTTTTTTTCTATATACAACTGAAGCTTATGAAACTACCTCATTTAGGTTTTTGCCTGGAGAATACCAGGGACGGGGGAGCCTGGTGAGCTGCCGTCTATGGGATCGCACAGAGTTGGACACGACTGAAGCGACTTAGCAACAGCAGCAGCTGTTTAGCTTTAAGCATTTAGCTTTAAGTTGAAAGGGAAAGCAGAAGGGAAACACAGAGATGGCAAATTAATGCTCCTCTTGTAAGTAACCTCTCCTTCCCTTAGTCCCTCCAATCCCTACTCTGAAAACTCACTTCCATTTCTACTGCTAGACCGATTTCAACATATTTTAACATTTTTTTCGCTAACCATCCATCACCAAACAGCACAGTACCTACTAGGTTCCAGGCCCAATACTAAAGCTATATGGTAGGGTAAGATGCATTAAAGCCCTGCCCTCAAAGCATGTGTTCACCAGAAGGCAGCTCACTGTCAACAAACATTTACAAATACGATATAAATATCAAAATGATACCAAAATAGAGGCATGTACTCCGTGCTTTGGAAATATATATTAAAAAATAAACAAATAAGTACTATGCGGCAAAGGTAAGGACAGCAGGACAGAAAAAGAGAAACTATTAATAGCTAGAAGTGAAGTGAAATTCACTCAGTCGACTCCGACTCTTTCAAACCCCATGGACCATAGTCCACGGAATTCTCCAGGCCAGAATACTGGAATGGGTAGCCCTTCCCTCCAGGGGATCTTCCCAACCCAGGGATCAAACCACAGTCTGCTGCACTACAAGCAGATTCTTTACCAACTGAGCTATTACGGAGAGCTAGAAAGGAGTCTTTAAATTTCTTCAGACATTTTCTTTTTAGGATATCAGATGTATTTAAGTAATTTAGTAACCAATTTACCACCCTTCATTGAACTACATCTTGACTTACACTCTACAGGGCAGAGGCTTGGTGTGAAAGGATGTACTCCCTCAGATTACCCTCAAAGCTTTCTCTCAACACACAAGTATCACCACCAATTCCTAGTCCTTCTTTCTTCCCTACTCTCCAGCTACTTAAGCACTTTGTCTTACCTGACACTCATTAAAATTACAACATCACATGTATGTGAAGGTACCTTCTAAATTTTGATAAACTTACAAAAAGATATGGCAATGATTACATGGACTACCTTCCAGACATCTTATAGTCTTTCCTTTAACCCCCACTGTGACTAGAAGAGTAGATACTCAATTAAATGCCTGATTTAAAAATCTCTGGTGATACATTAAGAATTACTTATTACACCAATATTAAGTATCTCATAAAAGCTAAATTAAAACCAATTCTTCAGCATTATAATCTACACAGGAAGAAGAAGTAGAGTGGTTAAGAGCATGGACATCAAAGAAAAACTGCCCAACTTCTAATCTAGTCCCCTCATTAATTAGCTTTATGACCTGAAGCAAGCTTCATAACCTCTCAGGGCCTCAATCTTCTCAACTATTAAATGGATAAAGTATTACCTCACTCCTAGGTCAATGTGAGAGTAAATGAGTTGGCATAATGCTTAGACCAGAACCTGATACACCCTAAGGGCTAGACTCTGTAGTAGGAGCAGCAGTGCTCGTATCACATCATCAGAAAACCTGTTTATTTTTTAACCAGTCTTCTTAGTCACAAAGCTCTTTTACAGAAGGTGTTTTTCAGGAGCGGAAAGAGCAAGGCTGGTAGGATTTCCATGGCGGGGAGTCACACTCAGTGTTTAATCCTGGCTCTGCCATTAGTCAGCTATAGGACTACAGACAACTAAGTAACTAGAGGCAAGTTATTCACCTCTCTGACCCTCAATTTCATGATTTGTAAAATGCAATAACACCACCTATACGCCAGGAATGTCCCAAGAACTAGAGAGTCAAGGTACTTGAAGCAACAAGCACAATGCAAGGCATGCTCTTGAGCTGTATCTGTTCCCCTCCTCCACCCCCTCCATGGAGTATCTCATCTAATTCTCATCCCACCATTATGAAGCTCATATGAGATTGAGACATATTAAAAACAGCTGAATACTGGCAAACCCCAAACCGTTCAACCTAATGCTACCCCCATTTGCAAATGGAGAAAATAAGCTCAGAGGTTAAATGATTTACTCAAGGTCATATGCACGGTTTAACTGATGGAACTAAAACTTAAAAAAGATAATTTTTTATTAAAATTGGTCCAGTGAGTCCTGCTCAGAAAGGGGGGGGGGTATACTAATTACAACAATACGTGTAAAACTACTGTAACCTGCAAGTTTTTGTTCTGCCATATCAAATCCCAAGATGATGATGTAGATTTCTAAGAATCTGTCAATCTTAAAAACTATTTGCAGTGTACTGCTCTGGCGGTCCAGTGGTTACAATTCCACACTTACACAGCCGGGGGCACGGGTTCATCCCAGGTCAGGGAAGTTCAACAGCCTGCACAGCACACACACACACACACACACAGGGAAGTTCAACAGGCTGCACAGCACACACACACACATACACACACACACACACACACAGAGTCAGGGAAGTTCAACAGGCTGCACAGCACTCGCACGCACACGCACACAAACGCACACACACACACACACACACAGGGAAGTTCAACAGGCTGCACAGCACACACACACACACACACACAGGGAAGTTCAACAGGCTGCACAGCACACACACACACACACACACACACACACACACAGTCTGTGTGCTGTAGAAGTTGAGGGTTTAGTGAAAATTAGAGAAAACTAATATTAAAAAAAGCATTAACTACACCAATTCAAAAACCTACAACTGGATCTAGTTAGAAACTCCACTAATTAGAAAATTCACAAAGCAGCTGAACATCAAATATTCATCCTGGTGAAAAGTTACCAGTATTCAATACCACCGATGAGTTGTTTGCCAAACATACCATAAGAGTTGCAGTCTATGTACGCCCTTTGGTTCTCGAAATAGTGGAAACAGAAAAGAAAAGAAAAAAGAAAGAAAAGGGTTTTTTTTCCTAATAGTAAGAAATATACTATTGTAGTAACATTATATAACCACTAAGTTTATTTCTACATATTCCACAAGGATAGGATTCTATCACACAACCCATATTTGGGGTACGTATCTGTCCAAACATGAAAGCTCCTATAAAAACGCACCACACTAGTAAATAAAACAGCAAGCGTTAACACAACAAGGCCCCATCTAAGTGGTGAAATCTTTCAACAGTATCAAATATTTACTCTGACTGGTTACAAATCTATTTGACTGTTTTCTCCACTGTCTCCTTTCTCCTTGATATGTCATTCACCATTTTTTCCCCTTAAAATGGCATGAACAACAAAATAAGGATAATGAACAGAAACCGGGTCTTGCAACAGATTTACAATACAACAGTTTTGTTCTAATCCTCTTACTGGCCTCTGCTACAATTATGTAATCATTTCACGGCCAAAGCTTACAAGGCAGGCTCTTTCCCGACCCTGAAATAAAGCTGGAGGGGGAAACAGAAGCGGGGAACAGGTAGCCTCGGAATTTGCTACATTTCCGCGAAACTAAACTGTCTGCATCTTCCGAATCACCATTACCTGAGCGCTCTTAATTTTCAAGACTTTACCCTTTAGCCATTATAGACTTTTTTTAATCCCATAACAACTGGCAACTCTTCACATGCTAAAGATTCCATCTAACATCATCACTTCCCGAGTCCATTAAACTCTTTTCCCTGGGCGATCGGAGCGAGCTATCCACGCTGGAAGGGTAGTGTAATTACAATTATGTCTGAACAGCTCGCCTCAAC
This sequence comes from Odocoileus virginianus, assembly GCF_023699985.2. NCBI lineage: Eukaryota > Metazoa > Chordata > Mammalia > Artiodactyla > Cervidae > Odocoileus > Odocoileus virginianus. Next base: position 40,184,696 of record NC_069697.1, read on the forward strand.
TCCCCGAAACAAAAGTCAGGCTGAACTGAGCTGTCTCCTAAGGCGCCGGTTCTTGACCACCAGGTTTCGTCGAAACCTCCCAAGGGTGACCTCTACGCCTTGGCGCCGTGCCCGGCTCGCCGTCTCCTAAGACACTCGGTCCAAGCCTACTGCCTCGTCCGGTCCGGCTCCCGCGCGGCGCCGGCCTCCAGACTTGTTCGCGAAGTCTCTTTACACCCTGCTCCGCAAGCCCGGGCCCTCAGCTCCGGCCGCGCGCGCCCCCCCCGACAGGTAACCTGGGTCTGGCTCCACGCCTCGGGCGCTCAGGACCGCGCAGTTAATGAGTAACGCGCCCGAGGGACGGGGGAGGAGCCGCCGCCGCCCGACGCCCACCAGCGGCCCCAAGGGGCGCCCACATGCCCCCAAGGCGCCGAGCCTCCGCCACCGCCTCCGCCGGAGTCCGCGAGCCCAGGCGGGGGAGCGCGCTCGCCGGGGCCAGGACAGCCGGGCCGGGTCCCCGCGCGCCGCGCCCTCACCTGCACCTGCCGCGGCAGCCCCTCCAGGCCGGCTCGCGGGAGGCGGGCGCGCGAGCACTGAGGGGGGCGGTGTTCCGCGTCCCGGGCCTCTCCCTCCCGCCGTCGCGCTCACCTGACTAACCTACCACCGCCGCGGCCCGCGCTCAGGGGCGCTCGCAGAGCCGCACACAGCGCACGCCGAAGCACTCTGAGGCGGAGGAGGGCGGCTGGCCGACGCCGCTACACTCTACCGCGGCGAGTACACGGCTGGAGGAGCCGCCGAGGGAGCGCGGGACTGCGCCTGCGCCGGGAGCCGGGCCCCCGGAGCCTGGAGCCGTGCGGCCCCGCGGAGGGAAGGCGGGGCTGGGGGCGGGAAGGGGGGCGGGGAGGGGGGCGGGGAGGGGGCGGGGGGGGGCGGGGAGGGGGCGGGGCGGGCGTGGGGCCGGAGGGGCCGACGCGCTCCCGCGCCCCCTGGCGCCAGGCGGGGCTTTCGCAGGTGTTGGGCGCGGGCCCCAGGTGCCTTCGCGGGTGGTTTCCTTGGGAACCAGGGCGAACTGGCGCTGAGCCTTGTTGCCCTGGGCTTGACAGACGGTCTCCGGTTCACTTCGAGTTTGTTGGGCTCTCCAGGAGTCGGAAGAAGAACCTTCGATGTGAGTTGAGGACCACTATATCCAACCTGAGACTCGGCGCGCATATGTACCTTACAACGTGTGTCTGTGTGTTTGTGTGTGCGCGTGCGTGAGTCTCTGGGGGCATGGATGGGAGGCAGGGGAGTCTGATAGAACCTAGATCCTAGCATTCCAGCAACTGTTAGAGCATTCGAGAATGTCGTGTCTGTACCTACCTTCTCTCATCTTTTGTGTCAACTTTTATCAAACTTCCACCCCACTTTAGGTCCTCCAGGAAGGAAACATGAAACTACAAACCATGTTTCCGAAAATCTGATCGAAAAGAGGCAGTCACATCAAATATGCGTCTCTATGTTTAGTCAAAGAGATACAGGCAGTTTATGCAATATGTATATTGAGTAGGACCCCCATTCTATATATTGATGCCATCTATTAGCGGCAATAAAGAAGAGTAGGTTACATGTATGGCTATAGGAATCAGGATTCCTGGCTTTGAGGTTGGCACCTACTAGCTGTTGTCAGTGACCTTGAGCTAGTTGATCTCTAATAGCCCCAGTAAATGAGGATAATAAGACTACCCACTTCAATAAGTCGTTAAGAAATTAAATGGTTTAATATATGTAAAATACATAGTGTACTTCATGACACAGTGCCTAATGAATATTGTGTATTTGTCTAAGTAGCTAAGTCGTGTCAGACTCTTGAGACTCCATAGACTGTAGCCTGCCAGGCTCCTCTGTCCATGGGATTTTCCAGGCAAGAATACTGGAGTGGGTTGCCATTTCCTTCTCCAGGGGATCTTCCTGACCCAGGGATTGAACCAGGGTCTCCTGCATTGCAGGCGGATTCTTTACCAACTGAGCCAGAAGGGTGTGTAATGAATATTATCTGTTAATAACATTATTACTGTTATCATCCACCTATAATAAAAACAAACCTAGAAACTCACTATTTACTCTTTTGTACTCCATCTCCAATATATCAAGTCTTACCTATTCTAATTCAGAAACAGTTCTTAAATCTACCCCATCTCTTGTTTACTGAGACTAGACATGATCTCCCTCATGAGGGAGGTTGGTTCTCCGCGTCCACTTCTCTCCCTTACACCATGTCATTCATTTATCAAACGTTTATTGTGTTCAGTCTGTGTACCTACTACTCGACTTGGGAAGAAAGAAACCATTACACACAATCTCCATCATCCAAGGACTCAAACATAGTGAAGAAAACAAATATGTCAATAATAACTAAGTGAAATAAATAACTGCAACAGAAAGTAGTCTTTCCATGAAAATGTATTATTTAAGAAATTTTTCTGGTGGCCAATAACAGAAATCCATTCAAAGTATAAGCAGAATGGGAGGAATTACTTTAAGGATATAAAGATTGCTCTCAGAATTCATGGGTAGGGGTGAAAGAAGGCTTGGGAATAGTGTGAAACCTGGGACTGAAATGTTGTGGAGAAGCTAGGATGTCCCCTCATTGTGTCTCATCTCTCTTTCTCTTCCCTCTTACTGCGGATTATTTATGTACCTGTATAGAGAAGCAATAAATAAACATTTGTTTAATGGATGGCAATTGTGTAACTGTGAAATAAACTAGACCCAAAGCCAATTTTCAAAACATTTCCTTGTAAGTGGGTAACATGTTAAAATGACTCTTTTGTAGGGGATTATACAGTTTAGAGTCTAAGTCCTTTTAGGCTTTTATCAGCCCTTTCTCTCAGCTCTCTGATTTTTTCAGTTGCCTATTCCAACATCAGAAAAAGGATGTGAAATACAGAGGTGTCCATAATTGATTCCATGAGAGATATATTAGAGACAACTGTTTTAAACATGAGTTGTGAAAGCAAAATTTTATGTGACATAAGCACTGGCCCACAAGCAAATATTTTGCTAGACAAGGAAATGATAGACTACTTCCTGTTGCAATTAAAAACTCATAAATCAAAAAAATAAAGAGAAAAAAATTCAAAATAACAAACTTAAGCAAAATAAAATATATTCCTCTCATGTAGGTTTACGCAATGCAGAGTTGATATGGTGGCTCTCTGATCAGCATGGACACAGGCTTCTTCTGTCACATGGCTTCACAATCCTGAAGGTTCAGCTTCTACCATCAAGTAGGCTGCTCAAGCTCCAGCCATCACCTCCTTATTCCAAGCAGCAGAAAAGCAACAGAGGCTGAAAAGAATATCCCTCTACTTAAAAACACTTGCAGAAGTTGTGTACACCACAGTACTTACACCTTATTGGTCAGCAGTCAACCATAAGTGATGTTGAAACATACAGTTTCTATTGAGTGGGCATGTGCCCAGCTAGAAATCAATGGTTCTAGTACTAAAGAAAACAGGAGAACAGATATTGGAGACAATTAGCAATATCTGGTTCATCATTCCATATCAGACTTAGGATGAGAGAAATGGTGTTGGGGGAACATATAAATAGAGCCAAGGCATCATAAGGAAAACATGATTTGATGAACACTGTACCTGGGACAAGTGCAGGTAGATAGATAAGCCTGGAAATATGTAGGATCCACTTGTAGCAGATCTTAAATGCCAGACTGAGGAATATAGAATTTGGTTCAGTAGTCAGAAGAGGGTTTCTGAAAGATGTTGAGATGGAGAGTGAAAAGATCAAACCAGTGCTTTAGGAAAAGTAATGTGGTGGCAATGCCTGGAATGTACTTGGTGGTGGGGTGAGGGGGGAGGTGATAAGAGGCAAGGAAAATAGAAGCTATTATGAGATACTAAGTGCCTATACTGCAGTAAAAATGGGAAAGGATGAATTTCAAAGAATGAGTTTGTCAAAAAATGCAACAATTGAGTAGATGTCCTCTCTCTCTCACCCTTCCTCTCTCCTCCTCCTTCTCTAAAGTTCAGAATCATTGTACCTATTTGAGATCAGCACAATGATTTTATTTGGGAAAGTACCCTTCCACCATGTTCAGTCCAAGTGACCCACATAAAATTGAATTCCCTGTCCCCACTTCCAGGGTAAGTATGTGACCCAAGCTTCACCAGTCAGGGAATCTTCCTGATCTCTGTGATTAGCTCATGATAAGCAAATGACTCAAGCAAGGCTGATAAAAAGTCAATTCTGAGACTTTGGGGAAATTTTTGGGAAAAGTGAATCTCTCTATGAGGATTGCTGAGACCATTAAATGTAAGCCTGAGGCTGCTGGCAGTGATCTTGCCACCCAATGGAGAACATGCCTGAGAATGGGACTAACGGGGAGAAGGCAGAGCTGAGAGATGAGAAAAGCAAGAGTGGGCCCTGGTGACATTATTTCACTTCCTAGGTCAAGCTGTGACTGAAGCTGGAGACCCTGAACTTTTCACTTATATGAGCCAGTAATTTTCTCTTTGCTTAAGACAACTTGTATTGTGTTTTCTGCCACTTGCAAATGAATATGCAGAAATAAAGGCAAGCATGATAATTCCAAGCCTTAAAAAGAGTACCATCTACCTTTGTCATACATAGTATTAAAAGATCTGGCTCTGATAAGTTTTATCTGTTCCAAAAAACCAACTCTACATTCAAAGAGAGGATGTTCGATATAGCTGGGACTGTTCACCATGCTATGAAAACTCTGAACGTAATTAGAGTCATAAAACACGGGAACTGGAGGAGAATATTAATTCATCTCACCTCCTCACCTGTTTTCACAAATGAGGAAACAGACTCAGAAAGATGAGATTTACGCAAAGCCACAGAGCTAATAGATGCTGTCTTGAACCCAGGTCTTTGGAATACTAGTCTATATATTTTTGGGATACTAGTCTATTAGTCATTGTATCATTCTGACACTTCAAAACAGGACATCTAAAAAATGCTTTCAAATACATTTGAAACACATGTATTACTAACAACTTCCCATGAAGCAGCTGTTTTGAAAGGATAATATTCAGTGTGAAAGCCTGGGGGTGCTGACAATATTCACCACATTCTTGTGAGGGTAGATGGTCTTTCTGCACAAGGTTGCTGTGACTCATGCCATTATACAATTAAGAGAAACCAACCATGCCGTGTGGACCATTAGTACTGGACCTGTGTAGTTGCCTGAGCCAAAATTAGACCTGTGTGTTTTGATTGGACACAAGGAAGGTCGACCTTCAACAGCGTTTTGTTGAGTGAAATAAACCCAGTCAATACCCTTCTCTTTGACAATATGAATTTGAAAATAGGTATACGTAGGAAGAGTGATTATTCAAGCTCAACTGGTGACCCAAAGCAGAATAAACTATCCTTTATGAGGCCTATTAGTCATCCTCATTATAGGAATTCTGGAAAGCCATATGTCCTATAATATCTAGTAGTCCCTGTGTCTTTGCAATAATTCTTTAAGCAAATAACCCTTATTTACCGAGTGTCCCTTACATGCCAAATTCTGATTTAGATGTTGGGAATGTGACAATAAGAATAAGACAGTGACCTGGCCTTTATTGCTGTTACATTCTAGTGGAGGAGACAGTCAGTACAGGAATAGATATATAACAGCATGTTAAGTAACGAGGCACGCTATGAAGAGAAGTAAAGGACTCATTACTTCATGAGAACTTGGTCACATGGCCAAACATGGCTGTAAAGGAAGGCTGGAAAGTGTAGTCTTTGCATTGAAAGTCATCTGCCCAGGAAAAATGAAGAACTAGCAGCCTGCCATAAAGAATACTGGGGTCAGGGGAGGAAGAGACATCACATGCACTGTATATAACGTCCACGAATTAACAAATAATCCACCATATGGTTAAGTTGACCGTAGTGGAGTCCTTGAATGGTTGGTCACATAAATTGTAGATAACTTGTATTCCTTGAGTCAATTTTAGGAGGGTCTGAGGCTATCTGTCTATTAGGCCCTATTTTGATGTTGCCATTCATCAGTATTTACTGCATATCATTAGCTAAATACCACTCAATTGAATGGATCACAGAGTATGTTTGAGGTAGAAATAAAAATGTTTCTCCATTCTCCAAGGAAACTATTCCTCCTCAGTTCTTCTCTGTTACTACATATGTTATCTCAGTCAGTCTTATTTATGAAAACAATATCTTTTCTGTTACACATATCAAGAGTTCTCATGCAAATACCCATGCCTTTATAAACCAGTCAGCTAATAGTATTTAGCAGCCATTTACAAGATGTGATTATTGAACCGCCAGCATCAGAATCACCTGAGGTGTTTGTTTAGCCCAGGCTTGATGACTTAGAATCTGAGGACTGAGACTAGTTGCTAAAGTTTTTAACAAACACTGAAAGCAATTCTTGCAATACTAAACTTTAAGAATCAACAGTGAAGGCTATGAGGAAAGTAAAAGGATACCAAAAGGGCCCTACAATCTAGTTGAGATAATAAAATATACACATAAAACAGTGACTTTTAAAATGTGCTATGGAGAAATTTCCAGAATTAAAATGGAAGAGTAAATATAGCATCTTCTACTACTCTTTCTACTCTAAGAAATTATCCCGTAGCAAAGATAATGACACAGAAGAATGCAAAATCCATTTCCACGGAAAACAGGAGACACCTGAAACCCTAACTACAATATATGTGGAGGTGCAGTGAAGGGCAGGAAGACTGATAAACAAGATGTAGGATGGCTACAGACCTCAGAAAACATCAGCAAAATATGCTTGGACTGTTAACTTAGGGGGAAAACCAAGACTCTTTCATTTGAAACAAGAGAATAAAGGATGTGTACTGGCAGCAATGCCTCCCCTCAGCCTGATTTATTGTGAAAGAGAAGTAGGTAAAGGCACAGTTGGAACAGGAATGATTCAGACATGCCATATATGCAGGAAGCACTCTGTTTCTGAGGCAAGATGGAAAAGATGGATTCTGAAATGTGAGTAGACCTGCAACCACCAGTTCCTCTTAGAAGTAGAAGCTGAAGGAACCCATCCACATAACCTTTGTGATGAGAATTCCTGTTGGGCTGGAACATGGTTGAGCAGGGTTCTCTCCTCAATACAAACCTTTTGTAAGTTGCATATGTTGGAAAACTTTTCTTTCAGAGGTGGATAGCCAATCAAAAAGGAACCAGCATGCAAAGATACTATAAGAAAAAAAGAGAAAGGAATAGAACATAATGGCAAATTAAAATTCTCATTAAAAGAAATGTTGCCACTAATGGATGGACCTAGAGATGGCCATATTGAGTGAAATAAGTCAGACAGGGAAGGAGAACTATAGTATGACATCCCTTATATGTGGAATCTGAAAAGAAATGATACCAATGAATTTATTTACAAAACAAAAATAGACTCACAGAGAATGAACTTATGGTTGCCAGAGGTGAAAAATGGGGATAAGGAATATTTAGGGAGTTTGGGATGGACATATACACACTGCTGTATTTAAAATAGATAACCGACAAAGACACATGGAACTCTGTTCAATGTTATGTGGCATCCTGGATAGGAGGGGAGTCTGGGGGAGAATGGATACATGTATATATATCTCTGAGTCTGCTGCCCACCTAAAATGATCACATTGTTAATTGGCTATACTTCAACATAAAGTTTTAAAAATTAAAATTAAAGAAATGTTGCCATTAAGCAAAAGAAATTTTTAACCAAATGTATCAGTTCGGTTCAGTCACTCAGTTGTGTCTGACTTCACGACCCCATGGACCACGACATGCCAGGCTTGCCTGTCCATCACCAACTCCCGGAACTTGCTCAAACTCATGTCCGCTGAATTGGTGATGCCATCCAACCATCTCATCCTCTGTCGTCCCCTTCTCCTCCTACCTTCAATCTTTCCCAGCATCAGGGTCTTTTCCAATGAGTCAGTTCTTTGCATCAGGTGGCCAAAGTATTGGAGTTTCAGCTTCAGCATCAGTCCTTCCGATGAATATTGAGGACTGATTTCCTTTAGGATTGACTGGTTTGATCTCCTTGCAGTCCAAGGGACTCTCCAGAGTTTTCTCCAATACCACAGTTCAAAAGCATCAATTCTTCAGCATTCAGCCTTCGTTATGGTCCAGTTCTCACATACGTACATAACTACTAGAACAACCATAGCTTTGACTAGACGGAAATACATAGCTATAAATTTAAAAAGCTAAGAGTGCAACTTGGAAGAGGATCTTTGAAATGAATTTCTGTTGTTTATAAACTACCCAGTGTATGGAATTTTGTTATAGTGACCCGAATGAGTTAAGACAGCCAGGGTTATTTGTGGTGGGGGGGGGGGGAGTAAAAACTAGTAAATGCATAGCATGCAGATATATGCCACATTGGAAGCAACTGGTTAGATCTAAGCAACAGATTAGATCTAACTGGTTAGGACAAAGCAACATGGATGGATCTTAAAAATGTGATGCTAAGTGAAAAAAAGAAAAAGATATATGATCATTACCATGTATGTTCATTAAAAAGTATATACATATAAACAATGCACATTTAACAAAAACACACTAAATGATATATATTTAACATAGGTTTGTGTGAATGATTGCCTACAGGGGATAGGAATATGAACAAAAAGAAAGAAATAAATAAGACTGGCCTTGTATTAGTCAACTATGTTAATGTGGCAAGCACTAACAAGTATGATTAACTCAACTTTCCTCTCTTCACTTGAAAGTTTTGAAAATAAAGCAAAATCACAAAAAGAATTCAAATATTAATTGAAAGAAGTAGGAGGAAACAAAATTAAACTATCTCATAAATGAAGGCAGGCTTGGAAATAGCACAGAGGAGAATAAACCCTTGTTAAGGAAAACAACAGAAATAAAATATTTTTTAAGTGTCTTGGAATACCAGATCGAGAAAAGCAGATAGAATGAAATAGAAATAAATGAACTGTTTAAAAAGATTAGAGAGAAAATTATGTAGATGCCAGAGAGACCAAAGAAATTCAATATATGAATAAATAAGAAAGAAAACTGAGAAAATAATATAGATATTGAGACAGAAAAGAAAGCTTACATAAATATTTTGAAAGACTTTCCAGAAATATAAGAAGACCTAAATCTGCAGATAGAAGGGTCATATAGTACCCCAAACAAGCAAACAAAAAAAATGAGATAGAATAGTCTAAGTCATAATCTAGTAAAGCTAATAGATTTCAAAGCTGATGAAAATCTTTTGGATAGAGATAAAAATAATCAAGATCTCTATTGAGGGGAACAATCATAATCTGAATCAAAGGATTTTATATCCAAGAATTCAATACCAGAGAAACTTATTCAAGTACAAATGTAATAGACAAGATTTTTTAAAATGCAAGCAATATGGTTTTCATCAGCCCTTTTATAGGACATTAGTAGAGGATGAACTTTAGCCAACCATGAATTTAGAAAAAAATTTAAAAGCTGGCAGTGATCCTTGAATCCATTTATCTGTAGAATTAAGTCTAAAGCAAATTGTGAGAATTACGGTCATAGAAGAGACTGTATTTTTTAAATCCTGACAATACAGCAGTAAAACAACCAACAGAAGAAAGAAAAAAGAAATAAGGTAAACATCACCAGATTCAAATACATAAAGCAAGAACTACAGAAATTCAAGAAGAAATCAACAGAAACCATGACTAATCATGTCATAAAAAACAGCAAAATGAGTAAGGATAGAGAAGACCTAAGTAACACAGTTAATGAGGTAGGTTATATGCATACATATAAACATATGTATTTTTAAATTTTTATATAAAGGTATAAATATATGTGGATAAGAATACATCTTCTCTTCATTTACCCATGGACTAGTCAGAAAAATTGAATATGCATCAAAATGGGCTTTCAACAGTCCTGAGAATTTTGTGTCTCAGCTCCCTTTTGGTACAGCTGGTTTCTCTTTTATTTCCTTTACATATTGAACTTCCAAATGTATTAAAAAAAAGTTTGAAAATCACTGTGACAAACACACTTAAACAACAATGTAAAAATATTTATTTTTTTTTAAATTTAGAATGTACAGTCCATGTGCCCAATGTATGGACTGGAATGCTCTAAAGTAAATGACCTAAGTGACCCTGATTACAACAGAGACATTTTCAAAGGCTATCTCTGCCAGTAAGGAATTTGAGAAGTTTGGTATAAATATGGATCTTTTTTATATGTAGGGTACCTGTAGTGAAAGAGGGAGTAGGGATGCTCCAATTCTAATTCATGACAAAGGAGAAGTCTGATGCTCCTTGGATCATTCGTCGGGCAAATTTGTGACTTGAGCTATATAAGAAAGATTCTTTTCCTGGTGTAAGGATGGAAATTATCGTGGTTGTCAACATTTGTTGTGCCTATGTTCTTAACCATCACCAGATTGGACAAAGACAAAGCAGTGTATGCAGTTTGGATTTATTTTAATGAAGTCAGAAGGCTAGGTTATGGGAACCTGTTAAAGAGATGTTTTGAGGTCGAGGACTTTGGGGAATGAAAAGACTCTCAGAGGCCCAACTTGCTCAACATTCAGGGGCCCAAGAGATTGTGCTTTCTTGTTGGTCTGATGAAACATCTGAATATACTGAGCTTGAAACCACAAGGGAAAGGAAGGGCTCTTGTTTCAGGAAGTGAAGGTCTCCGGCTCTCAGCAGCCATGTAAATTGAGCTCATGGCCACTTCTCTGAGCTTAATGGAATTATAGATTTGAGAAGTTGCTGTACTATTTTGGTAGAAGTAAAGTCCAAATTTCAGAAGACACATATTTTAATGACTATGAACCATACTTTAACTTTCTGCCAGTGCTTTTGGTGCACAAACCTCAAGATGTGTTTGAATTACCAAGTATCTCTCCTATCTATGCAGCTTGGTTATAAAAGAGATTTAATTTCACAGACCCAAAAGGAAACTGTGCTGTCAAAAAAGACACAATTATAATTTGAGAAGTGGTGTATGAGTCACAAAATTGTCCTAAATTCTGTCCACCTGGCTCCTTTTAATGAAATCGCTGAAACCTAGGCCGATAACAACTATCAGTAACACAAATATGGAGTAGAAATTCAGGATTCACTGATTAAATACTGTCTGACATCTCAAGAATTGTTCAGTTGCATACATAATGACATTGTCACTGACATAATCTAAATTAATCAACGAGTTTTGCTTTAGGTAAATATTTTTCAGGACTGGAAATACTCTGACATCATTCCCATGTGAGATATATCTTGCCAGACAAGCAGACACTTTTGGCTGCAGGGAATGGGCATCTGTCACCAATTGCTTGAGCCAGCAACGCTAGCTCAAGGCCCAGATGATTCAGATCATTGTAGAATCTGACCTTGAGGAAGCAGTGTGGGAAATATCTGAATATTGCTTAGCATGATATTTTATAAAGAGTAAATGAACAATACAAATTCTTAATTAGTCTATCTATTGGGGTCTTGAAATTCCCAGCATATTATAATTATGTGGCTTTGAGTAAGCCTAGCCAAAAGTGAGTCATCCCTAGTTTTAAAAGGCTATATGTGCACTTTTATTAATAGTTGACTAATTTTGAAAGATTACTTTTATATTATCCTTAAAAATTGATAATTTTGAATACCATCAGGAGAGAATTCAGGCCACACTCATGAATTCCTCATTACCCATAAAATATTAACATCATTATTCTAAAGAATTATAGAGGACTTGTGGTGAGAACCTACAACGGATGTACAAAAACCAAAAAGAAAATTACTCAAGCATATTGCAAAAGAAAATCATCAATTCACAACAGAAAAAAAAAGAGAAGAAATAAACAGAGAAGAACTACAAAAGCAACTAGAAAACAAGTGATAAAGTGGCAAATAAGTACATAACCATCAATAATTATTTTAAATGTCAATGGACTAATTGGTCCCATCAAAAGACAGAATGGCTGATTGGATTAAAAAAAAAAAACAGGACCCATCTATATGCTGCCTATAGGATAGTCCCTTTAGAAATAAACACACCTACAGACTGAAAGTGAAAGGATGGGAAAAGAAAGCAGGGTAACAATACTCATATCATACAAAACAGACTTTAAAATAAAAGCTATATCAAAAGACAAAGAAGGCCATTATATAATGCTAAAGACATCAACACAAGAAGAGGACGTTACACTTATTAACACATATGCACCAAATACAGGAGCTTCCTGGTGGCTCAGCTGGTGAAGAATCTTCCTACGATGTGACCTTGGTTCAATCCCTGGGTTGGGAAGATCCCCTGGAAAAGGGAACAGCTACCCACTCCAGTATTCTGGCCTGGAAAATTCCTTGAAATATATAAAGTAAATATAATAGACATAAAGGGAGAAGCTGATAATTATACAATGCTAGTAGGGGAATTTAACTCCCCGTTTACACCAATGGAATAGATCATCCAGACAGAAAATCAATAAGGCAACAGTGGTATTAAATGACACAATAGATCAGTTGAAATTAGTAGATATCTATAGGACATTACATCTAAAACAAGCAGAATACACATTTATTTAAGCAGTGTTCCTGGAATGTTCTCCAGGATATGTCACATAGTAGGCCACAAAATAAGTCACAACAACTTTAAAAAGATAGAAATTATATCAGGCATTTTTCCACAATATAAAACTAAATCAACTGCAGAAAGGAAAATGAGGAAAGTACAAAGACATGCAAACCAAACAACATTCTACCAGTTGGTCGATGAAAGAAATCAGAGAGCAATAAAAAATACCTTGCAATAAATGAAATTAGACACAACTTCCCAAAGCCTATGGAATGCAGTAAAAGCCGTTTTAAGAGGGAGATTTATAGCAATACACACCTTCCTCAAGAAAAAACTCAAATAAACAACTTCACCTACCACATGAAGGAATTAGGAAAAAAAGAATAAACAAAACCCAAAGCCTGAAGAAGGAAGGAAATCATAAACATCAGAGAAGAAATAAATAAAGCAGACACCTAAAAAACAATAGGGAAGACCCATGAAACTAAGCTGTTTTTTTTTTTTTCTTTTTAAAGATAAAATTGATAAACCTTTAGCCAGGCTTACCAAGAAGAAATGAGAGAGGACTCAAGAAATAGAATGAAAAATAAAACAGAATTAGCAGCCAATACCACAGAGATAACAAAAAAAATCATAAGAGTAGAGATGCTGCTCTGGCTTCCACTGGGGTCAGTGTGACCACTAGGGCTCAACAAATGAATCTCCTGGAATTCCAGACAATGTGGGAGATTATCTTCGGGGCATCTCCTGCTTCACCATCAATAGGAACGACTTCCAGAGGAACTTGATCCTCAATTTGGAACTCTGCTGCCAGAGTAGGGCTGGCCAGGAATTTAAGAGACATTGACCTAATACCACTTCAGCCTGGGATGGGGCCATAAAGACACGTGGAACCCCGGTGCTGTACTTAAACCTTCCAAAAACACAGCCTCCAATCTGTGAGCATCACAGGACTTGCTCTGATGGCAGCTGAAGTTTGATTCCAATGGACACCACCCCTTCTCGGCCTGGCTTTCTTTTCTCTGCTGAGTCTACTCAGAACATCCTTCTCTGGCCAGCAGGCAGGTTTCAGCTAAAGTGCTTCCTCTGTCCTGTAAAGTTCTGTGGTGGGTGGGGTGTGTCCTCAGTCTTCTTAACTCTTTGCAACCCTTTGGACTATAGCCTGCCAGGCTCCTCTGTTCATGGGATTTTTCAGGCAAGAATACTGGATGGAGTGGGTTGCCATTTCTCTCTCTGGGGGATCTTCCCAACCCAGGGATCAAACCCATGTCTCCTGTGGCTCCTGCATTACAAATGAATTCTTTATCTGCTGAGCCACTGGGGCCCTGTAAAGGTCTGTACATAGTTCTTAATTATCTGCAGGGGATGATCTTTGGTCTTGTCCTGAGGAATAATCTAGGGGTATTTTAACAAATTAAGTAAAGCTCTCTCTGTATGCAGATAACACAATACTATACATAGAAAATTCTAGTCTCCACCAAATAACTATTAAAATGAATAAGTGAGTTCATTAAAGTTGAAGGATACAATATTAGTATACAGAAATCTGTTGTTTTGTATACACTAACAATGAATTATCAGAAAGAGAAAGCAAAAAAATCCATTTAAAATTACATCCAAAAGAGTAAAATACTTAGGAATAAACTTAACCAAGGAGGTGTAAGAACTATATCCTGAAAACTATAAAGCCTGGTGAAGGAAACTGAAGAGGATGCAAAGAAGTGAAAGCTATTCCATACTCTTGGATTCAAAGGTTTAATATCATTAAAATAGCTATACTACCCAAAGTAATTTATAGATTTAATGCAATCCCTATCAAAATACCGATGACTTTGGTCACAGAACTGGGACAAATAATCCCAAAGTTTATATGGAACCACAAAAGACCCTGAATTGCCAAAGAAATCTTGAGAAAAAAGTGAACAAAGCTCAAGGTATCACCCTTCCTGACTTCAGACTATACTGCAAAGCCACAGTGATCCTAACAGAATGGTACTGGCACAAAAACAGACACATAGATCAATGGCACAAAATAGAGCCCAGAAATAAATCCATTTGCTAAGTTGAATTAATATATTAGTAATAAAGAGAGCGAGAATATACACTGGGGAAAAAAGACAGTCTCTTCAATAAGTGCTACTGGGGAAACTGGACACCTACATGTGAAAGAATGAGATTAGAACATTTTGGGGACTTCCCTGGTGGTGCAGTTAGTTGACAAGGGTCCGCTTGCCAGTGCAGGGGACACGGGTTCAATCTCTGGTCCAGGAAGATGCTGCAGGGCAACTAAGCCCATGCACCTCGACTGCTGAGGCCGCACTCTAGAGCTTGCGGGCCACAAGCTCTGCTGCCGCTACTGAAGCCTGTGGGCCCGGAGCCTGTGCTCCACGAGGGAAGCCAGCACAAGCAGAAGCCCACGCACCACACCAAAGAGTGCCCCGACTCACCGCAACTAGAGTAAGCCCGTGCAAAGCAGCAAAGACCCAGTACAGCGAAAAATGTTCAATAAAAAAAAATTTTAAAATAACATTTCCCCACACAACATACAAAAATAAACTAAAAATGGATTGAAGACCTAAATGTGAGACCCAAAACCATAAAACGCCCAGAAGAAAACAGGCAGAGCACTCTTTGACATACAATATTCTTTTGTATCTGTCTCCTAAGACAAAAAAAAATTTAAAAGCAAAAATAAACAAATGGGACCTAATTAAACTTAAAAGCTTTTGTACATCAATGGAAACCATCAACAAAATGAAAAGACAACCTACTGAATGGGAGAAAATATTTGCAAATGATATGACCAACAAGGGGTTAATATCCAAAATGTTAATATGTAAACAGTTCATACAATTGTTTATACAATTAAAAACAAAAGCCCATCAAAAAATGGGCAAAAGACTTGAACAGACATATTCCAAAAAAGATATACAGAGGCTAACAGACATGTGGAAAGATATTCAACATCACCAACTGTTAGAGAAATACAAATTAAAACAACAATGAGATATTAGTTCACACCTGTAATACAGAATGGCTAGCATCAAAAAATTTACAAGTAACAAATGTTGGCTAAGATGTGGTGAAAAGGGAACCCTCGTACACTGTTGGTAGGAATGTAAATTAGTGCAACCACGATGGAAAATAGGATGGATGTTCCTCGAAAAACTAAAATAGGGACTTCCCTGATGGTCCACACTCCAATTCAGGGAAAGCAGGTTTGATCCCTGGTTGGGGGACTAAGATCCCACATGACACAGGGCAGTTAAGCCCATGTATTGCAACTACTGAATCTACACACACGAGTAGAGAGAAGCCCAAGTCCCAAACAAAAGATCCTGCCGCCACCACTAACACTTGATGCAGCCAAATAAACAAATATTAAGAAAAAAAAAAAAAGCTAAAAGTAGAACTACCATATGATCCAACAACTCTACAGCTGAGTGTATATCTGGGGAAAAAAAAAATGAAAACGCTACTTTGAAAAGATGGAACACTTCAGTGTTCATTGCAGCACTACTTGACAATAGCCAAGTTATGGAATCAACCCAAGTGTCCATCAACAGATGAATGGATAAAGGCGTGTTACACATATATAATGGAGTCGTACTCAGCCATAAAAAAGAATGAGATTCTGCCATTTGTGGCAATGTGGATGAACCTATAGAACATTGTGTTTAGTGAAATAAGTCAGATAGAGAAAGTGATATCACTTACATGTAGAATCTAAAAAATAAAAATAATACAAACAAATGTATTTGACAAAACAGAAACAGACTCACAGATAAAGAAAACAAACTAGTGATTATTAGTTGGGAGACGGAAGGGAGGAGAAACACATTAGGGGTATGGGATTAATAGAAACAAACTACTATGAATAAAATAGATAAACCACAAAGATATATTGTACAACACAGGGAATTATAGCCATTACTGTGTAATAACCTTTGATAGAGCATAATCTATAAAATACTGAATTAATATGCTATATACCAGAAACTAATATCATATTGTAAATAACTATGCATCAACAAAAAAAGAAAATAAATATTTTAAAATAATAATTTTGTCTTTCCTTTTGGTCTGATCAGTATTTTACATAGTTTCATGTATATTTTGATTTTTATTCTACAGCAGGTCTGTGATTAAGATTTTCTGAGAAAGAAATCCAAGGAGCTGAAGAAGGAAGAATATTTTGTATTCTGTAATACAATAAATAGGCTTTAATGGGGTTAGTTGACTCGTAAAATGGATCTATTAAGTCAAGAAAATTACAGATTTCAGAAATGCCATAGTTAACCACTTTAGGGAAAGTGGGGAAAGGGTACCAGAGTGACCAGAGGCTGTAGCAGTGGCTGGAAAGGCAGGGAGACAGGCTGCCCAAGAAAAGAGGAAAAGCAGATGGAGTCCCTGTTGCTTCCTACAGGGGTCATTACCTTCAAACTTGTCAAGATGTCAAAGCATTAACAAGATTAAGAAGAAAAAAAAACCAACCATAAGGTAAAAGAGTTTTCCTCTAAAACATAGAGGTAGTTTTTCATGTAGGATATGTAAAATTTCCCATGAGGATGCTTTTCTTATTAATGAACACTTCAAACCCCCCCTTCCCCCACCTCCGCACCCGGCCAGTGTCAGGAAATGCACAGTATCCTCCTCAAGTTCTCACCCCTAGGCCATTGCCTGACTAGTTATATCTGCCTAAATAACAGAGGTAGGGAAACCCAGGCTGGGCAAAGTCAGAATACATAGAATTTCTTTTTTGTATTTATTCAAGACACTTATTCACTGACAAGGTAACTCAAATGGAAAGGCTTTGGGCATATGCAAAAATGGAAAGTGATCTCCGCTGAGGGCAAGGAGCCTCCTGGAGAGAACTGTGCCTTACCAGTGTCGCAGACCTGCATTTGACAAGCCAGCAGGTTTCAGTCAGGGACAGAAGCCCAGGAGAGCAAAAGCCTGTGCAAAATGCAATGGAACATAAGTAATGCAGCCACAAGGATCAGATCAGTAAAGCTCCAGACAAGCGTGGAGACTGATTTTAAACAAGATCTTTCTTTTCAAATTATTTTTAGCACTTTAGAGTTGTCCTCCAGAAAGACTGTACACATTCCTTAAGGGATATTACTGTAATGTGGAAAACCAGGGACAGCTTGAATGTCCATCCAAAGGAAATAAGGAAATGGCAAAATCAATCATGACATATCCACTCTCTGGATCTTAGGCATCTGCTAAAAGAATCTGTTTGATCTCAAAATTCTGAAAGGGAAAATGGCTATTTTTTTTTAACAAAACAAGTATCAGAACAATGTGTATATGATTCTAATTTTGCAAATTTTCTGTTTTGGCAACATTGCCATTTTGTAAAGCAAGTGTATTAGATGCAATCTCTGTGCACCTTCTCAGATTTCCTTTACTGTCTCTTTTTTTGGAAGATAACCTCAACACCTCTATTTCACCTTGACCACAACCATTGCCTTCACTGAACTCCCTGAGATGGCTGGGGTTCAATGAAACCTTTGGCCTGCATAGCTCTTGCTTCCCATACACTGAATCCTATTGGTATCAAGTCATCACTTGAAACGCCAGACTGTTACATAGAGGAATTTTCTTCCTGAGTGGCTGCCAAGGGCTGAAAATATGGAGAGTTACCCCTAGTTTGGGGGCTTCCCAGGTGGTGCTAGTGGTAAAGAGCCTTCCTACCAATGCAGGAGACATAAGAGACGCAGGTTCGATTCCTGGGTCAAGAAGATCCCCTGGAGGAGGGCATGGCAACCCACTCCATTATTCTTGCCTGGAGAATCCCATGGACAGATGAGCCTGGTGGGCTACAGTCCGTAGGGTTGCACAGTCAGACACAACTAAAGCAAATTAGCATGTACACATGCACAGTCCCACTATGAGGGGAAATTTGGCCAATGGAAAGTGAGAGCCAGGAGGCATATGAACAGAACAATGCCCTCCCCTTGCTCCTTGTAGTGGACCGCTCTGAAGTGTGATTGCTTCCTGCAGCCTTTCCAGACATACTTGCTGCTTACCTGCTATGTCTCTGCCAGGCCTGTTGTGAAATGTGGCCAGAGCAGTGACACATCACATCACATTGCTCTGCATCTTTCTTACCCCACTTCCGTTGTTTCCTCACCTTCACCAACTTCAATGTGCATGTTCCAAGTAAAGTGGCTGCAGGTTAACCCTTGCTTCTGCCTCTCCAGGCTAGAAGGCCCAGTCCAAAACCACAAGCAAACTAGATATTAAAGGCTCTATCTATGTAAATTTGTAGTGAAGGTATCAGACTTTCATAGAAATAACCCTTTGCTTGTAAATTCATAGACATGTGAGGAGACACTTCAGATTATGCAGTGGTTAGCTGTTGCTGTTTACATTTTTAACATGTATTACTTTTATATATTTATCTAAATAATAAGTTAATACCATAAAGTCATGCCATGTTAACAAGCCTAGCACATGATTCCCTGTTTTACTCCTTTGCAGGCAATATATTATTGTATTTCTCAGGCAAAATCAGTTTACAATATTCTTAAATCTTTTTAACTGTGTGACAGTTGTTCCCTTGTCACCTTGGGGACATGAGAGACAAGCCAAAAAAGTCCAGAAAAGAAGACCAATGCCATGATATCATGAAGGCTGTGTATTAAGCGACAATGAAGACTCCTATCCCCAAAATTCTGGGTTTGTGAGATAATAAATGTGCTCACTGTTTAAGAAACTTTAAATTGGGTATTCTGTTAGTTGCCTTAAAACCATTCTGGGGGATTGTTTATATATGTATGCATTTGTGTGTGTATCTGACTTTATACATATAATAATATATATATTACCATGAGATACGTGGTGTCATAAGTTAATATTTGTCTTATTTAACCTTCATGTCCTCAGCTCCTAACATGGTTCCTACACAGTGTAGGAAGTCAACAAACATTTCTTGAATTGAACTAACAAGTCCCATTCATCTTAATCTGTAATTTGCATATTATACATCCAGTGGGAGGCTATAAAATAAAGAGAAGGTAAGGTACACAAAATAAAATCTGAATCACTTCTCATCCAAAAAGCTTAAGCCTATCAGTAAAGTTAACAATAACAAAAACTGCATTATTTAAATCATATCATATAGCACTGTCTAAATGATAGCAGCAAAATTTAAAATGGATAAATAACAAGGACTGCTGTATAGCACTCTGCTCAGTGGAACTCTGCTCAATGTCATGTGGCAGCCTGGATGGGAAGGGAGTCTGGGGAGAATGGATACATGTGTAGGATGGCTGAATCCTTTTGCTGTCGACCAGAAACCATCTCAACATTGCTAATTGGCTTTATTCCAATATAAGAAAAAAGGTTAAAAAAGCAATAAAGGATAGCCACAAACTGCAGTGAGAATTAAAACAGCACACTGCTGTTATTTCTAGATATAACCAATTAAAAACAGCTCGTAAAAGAATTCTGTTTTGGGTAAGATAATCAGAGTATTTGAAGAGTACAAATAGGATAAGACACCAGAATGTAACAAGACACCAACAAAGGTTTAAGGTGGGTGGTGGAAGCAGTTGTTACCCCAGTGAGAGCTATCATTTCATGATCTAGATCAAGGCCCTCATCCTAAACCCAGTCTGTCAACCCTCGCCTTTTGTAGCTTCCGAATTGCAATAACAAAACTTAGCCAACTTTAAATTACAGACATGGGTGGGAAAAACAGTTGACACAGACAAATGATATTCATTTATGCAATTTTTATTATCCTAGCACAACGTGCCAGGGAATGTTCTAAGTGCTTGCGATTCAGCAATGAGGCAAAGAGACAAAAATCCCCACCCACATGGAGTGTATGTTCTAGAATTGGAGGGGATGGTTTGGGAGGGACAGTAACCAAAAATTTCGGACTTCATTTTAGTCCTTAATGTCCTAGTAAGGCTAGCTCTGAAAAAACTTGTCAAAGCAGCAAGTTTCTGTTGTTTTCTTCCCCATTGTCTGGCCTGTTTTGCACCATGCTTCGCAGCTTCCACATTGCAGCCTCCTAACTACCTACTCAGGGTGATGAGTCTGGTCAACTGAATCTCAGGAAGTCTTGAGACAGAGCCTGCTAATCTATTGCTGTTTTGTTTTGTTTCTAAAATGCTCTCCAGATGGTTCCGATGATCAGCCAGCCTGCTTCAGTTCTCTCTCTCCTCCTTCTAACCAGCCAGCAAAATTTACCGAATTTGTGTCTTTTCCCACAAATATGCTCACTGCATTCCACGGCAGTGCTATTAGCTCAAACTCACATGTTACCGTATTTTAATAACTTCCTAATACCGAGGGCCTCTGCTATTTGCAGAGTGCTTTTGTATTAACAGAGCATTTCCATGTGTGGTCACCCTTTGGTTCACACTCTTACCCCCAGAGATGGGCAGGGCAGGTTTTATTTCCCCCCTTCTACCCTGGAGAGACTCAGAGCGACTGAATTGTTTGCCTAGGGTCATTCAGCTGAGAAGAGCAGAGCTGGCTCGGGAATCTTTCCAACCTCTTAATCCTACTGCTTTCACAGTCCTTTGTGCTGTTCTCTCCAGATGAAAATTTGAACTATTTTGATAACATTTCATCACAACTCTAATGGTGGAAATGCTAGGCACCAGAATGGGGTGACGGGAAAAAATTCTAAGGCATATATCTTTGCTATCTTAAATCAACTAGACAGATTTTCTGTTCCGCCTTCAGGTAGAAGTAATACTGTCAGAATCAGTATCAAGTAACAGATATATGACTAGTTAGACTAAGACAGCCCGTGTTTATTGGCAACTGGGCTCCTTTCTGTCCCTTTGAGTACTGCTTCTGGCTCCAGGAACCATCTGCCCTTCCCCCACACCCGTCCACTCCAAGCATCAGCATCCAGACACTACCATTTTTCCCTACCTCCTCCCCACATCCAATATTGCTGGAGTGAACATGTAACTTATTGTATGGACCAGAGCAATTTGGAGAGAAAAAGAGGACACAACAGATTAATAATTATGTCAGGACAACTTGTGTAAAACAGGACCCTACTCATCACCTCCCAATAAAAGGAGAAAAAAAACTTAAAAAAAAAAAAAACAACTGACTGAATTAAAGTTTGTTCTTCTTTCTTGATCTGCTTCTGATAAAGGTGCCAGTACCTAAAAATGTATCTTATGTCACACAAAAAAGAAAATATTCCTGAGAAGTTGCATGCTATATGATGCACAGGAAAGCTAGCAAGTTAAGCATGTGAGCGTGCTCAATCGTGCCTGACTCTTTGCAACCCCATGGGTTATAGCTCCTCTGTCCATGGGATTTCCATGTTAAGGAAACTTGTGAATTCTTTGGAAATGTAAAAACACTCCTTTCATGATGCACCTTCTCATTACTTATATAAGATCGTAAAACCTAAATTTTTTATAATAGCTTCCTACTAGATAGTAATCTATACTGTCCAGTTCATTGTAGTAGAATATTTAAATCCCACACAGCTGCTGTGGAGCAGTATCATATGGATCACATCTACCAGGAGTCTGCCTTGTCAAGTCCTGGATCAGATCCACCCTAGCAACAAAATCCTTACTTATACAGCATTTGTTTTGTGTTTTAATATTGTAAAATAACATACATTCATTGTGGAAAATATTTAATATAGACAAGTTCAAAGCAGAAAAACAAATCATCCACAATCACCACCTCTCAAGTGACTATTATTACATTCTGGAATATTTAATTCCAAATATTTGTATTTATACAACTTTTTTTACTTTATAATCATAGCACATATAAAGTGTACCCTGCCTTTCACTTAAATATTATTCCTTGTATTTCTGGTGTCATTATAAATTACTTATAAGCATGTGTGTGTGAGTCGCTCAGTCATAGCTGACTCTTTTCAACCCTGTGGACTGTAGCCCACCAGGTTCCTCTGTCCATGGAATTCTCCAGTCAAGTGGGTAGCCATTCCCTTCTCCAGGGGATCTTCCCGACCAAGGGATCAAACCCAGGTCTCCTGCATTGCAGGCAGATTCCGGTCTGAGCCACCAGAGAAGCCCATATAATCATAACTTTACGTAAGTAATCTGTTATGTGGAGAACATCTTATTTCTTTAACTATTCCCAGATTGTCTGGCATTTAGCTTGTTTACAACTACTTCTTCATTCAAAAAACAAAGACCATGGCATCCGGTCCCTTCACTTCATGGCAAACAGATGGAGAAACAATGGAAACAGTGACTATTTTCTTGGGCTCCAAACTCACTGCAGATGGTGACTGCAGCCATGAAATTAAAAAGACACATGCTCCTTGGAAGAAAAGCGATGACCAACCTCGACAGCATATTAAAAAGCAAAGACATTACTTTGCCAACAAAGGTTCATCTGGTCAAAGCTATGGTTTTTCCAGTAGTCAAGTATGGATGTGAGTGTTGGACTATAAAGAAAGCTGAGTGCCAAAGAATTGATGCTTTTGAACTGTGGTATTGGAGAAGACTCTTGAGAGTCCTTTGGACAGCAAGGAAATCCAACCAGTCAATCCTGAAGGAAATCAATCCTGAATATTCACTGGAAGAACTGATGCTGAAGCTGAAGCACCACCTGATGTGAAGAACTGACTCATTTGAAAAGACCCTGATGCTGAGAAAGATTGAAGCCAGGAGGAGAAGGGGAAGACAGAGGATGAGATGGTTGGATGGCATCCCCGACTTGATGAATATGCGTTAGAGCAAGCTCCAGAAATTGGTGATGGACAGGGAAGCCTGGCATGCTGCAGTCCATGGGGTTACAAAGAGTTGGACATGACTGAGTGATTGAACTGAACTTCATCTTATAAATAATGCCATAATAAACACTTCATTCTAAAAGTTTTCTCTGGACTTCATGTCATTTCTTGAAGTTAGATTCTAAAAACTGAAATTATCTTAAAACATAGGAACATATTTAAAATTCTTGTTACAAATTACAAAAGCTGTCCAACAGGTTTTTATCCAGTTTACAAAATTTTATCCATATCCAACAATGATTATGACCCTTAGCAGTCTGGAATATTTTTATATGTAAAACATGATTTTTTTTTTTTCTAGAGAGGCTTAGCTCTCTCTCATATCCCGGCTAAATAATTGTATATTCTATCCTATGAATTGTTTGGTTGCATCATTTGCTCACCAGAATTTTTACTAAAATCATAAACTAGAAATATGTATGGTATACCTTAAAAAGTTCTTTATGTTCAGACAATAAAAGTAACAAAGATCCACTAAGAATATTATATGTATAACTGATTTGCTTTGCTGTATCCCTGAAACTCACATAACATAGTAACACAAGTATACGTCAATAAAAATTTTTTTAAAAGAATTATTACATGGATTATGGAATGAGAATAATACACAATTTTCTACAGAGAAGGATTTAAACATAAGTATTTAAGCAACAAAATTATGAAATTCAGTGAGATGTTGATATTAATTTCCATCCTCATCAAGAGTTGACAAATCTCTGAGCCAAGGAGGCAGTGAAGACAGTGCTCTTAACCCTGCGTAGTGTGTTATATTCTGTATTCATAGTCTTATTAGTTTCCTGACCTCCTCTGTGTTTGAAGGTTTAATCCTTTCTGTCTCCTGTAGTAGAAGCTGAAGCAGGTGTTATTGCCATCTTTATAGATATGAAAACAGGGGTTCAGACAGACACGTAACTAGCTCAAGATCACGCAGCTGGTAAGGAGTCAAACCCTTTCTGATTCAAAAATCTCATGTTTTTTCCATTAAAGTGCCTTTAACCTAACATCAGATGTTTAAAAGCATTCAGGAAAATGAGGAAGCAAAGGACCCGAAAAATTTACTAAGATAGCAGCTATGAAGTTTTAGAGATTCCTTAGCCAGGCTACACTGAGCATCAGTAACAAAAGTACTCCTTTGCTCTACATCATAGTTTGCACTTTTATAGAAATTCCTGCCTACTTCAGCTTCATTCTCTTAGGCACTGTTTTACATGAAAGGTAAATACTGCACGGTGAGGAAGAGTGCAGGCTAGGAAATCCATGTCTGCGTTTGAATCCCAGCTTCGCCATTTGCCACGTTGTAGCCTGGGAACATTACTCAGATGCTCAGTACTCTCCATTTCCTCATATGCTAAAAAACAAAAATGAAAAATAGGGAGGTGATGATAATAGTAATTGCCACACAGAGTTTTAAGGAGGAGTAAATGACATATTACATGTAAAGCACTTTAAGTCTGCCTGGCACACGGCAAGTATTTGAGTAATGATACTTGTTGCTGTCATTATATGTATTACCTCATTTAAACTCATTAAAACCCTGTGACCCATGACAACTCTACTGTGATCCCCTTTTTACTAATAAGAAAACAGAGACTTTATACAAATTATGAAAGCATAATGTAAGGCGCTATTCAAATCTCAAAAGGATCCCTGACTGTAGGGATGAACCAGATTTGGAAACAAACAATACAATGTGTTTCCACATCAGGGAAATACAAACAGTTAAGGGAAGTAAGTTATATTTTGCATCAGAAACAAAATTAAGTAACATTAGACACTAGCATATAAAGCTTTTTTGTTAGAATTGAGTGGGAAAGAAATATTGTAGAGAGTTTTAAATAGTTCTCTTTTTACAGTGAAGTTGTGGAAGAAAAAGACCATCACTAATCTTAGAGGGTTGACAGGGAGGTTGAGAGATGCTGACAGTTTCCTCCTTTGTCCTGTTTAAATACCACTTATCTCTGTTCTCAATAGGCTTAAATGCTTTGTTTCTGATGCCTATGACTCATATTTGTAAATAATAAATGTATGAGACACATATTTTGTGCATCAACATACACTTTCATTTTGAATGAAAACACTTTTCTTTTTAACAAATCAATCTTTATCCTGAGAACAACCATACATCAAAACCCTAGGGAAAGTCAATATAACTTCAATATTTTTATGAGCACTGTCCTTAAGAAATACAACATTAATGAAAACAGTTACTCTTATCTTCTTTCTTCTACTTCCCAAATGTAGGGGAAGATCTTACCAAGGGATGGTCTCCCATTGGGTCCTAGGAACTCCAGCCTGACTCAGGGGGACAAGTAGGCAGGGACTGGAGATGGCTGCAAATACGGAGACCTTGAAGGATTTGCCAGTGAGTGGCAATCCATGTGTGAGACGCCTAGAGAAAGAGGAGATGGTAGTCAGTGAGGAAAAAGGGAAAATACAGACATGAGGGAAAACAAGGGGAATGGACACAGACAGAGGACTAAAATGGTGTGAAAGCCAGCAGACAGGTAGTAAACTTCACCTATCTCAAAAGATAATCAGGCTGTTGAAGAGATCCATGGGCTATGGAGAAGATAAAATAGCTTATTTCTAAGAGTACTGAACTGTTAAGTCTGAGCTGAGAGGTATAACGTATGGAGAAAATTACAAAAATAAGCCTCTTAGGTAGCCTGTTGCTTCTTGTTTACAATAAGTACACACTCTACTGGACTGCAACCAATTGACTTATCTATATGTATAAACTTGACCTGGGGTTTCTCCCACTTTTCATCTGGTGAGTAGTTTAATCACTAGGACATCTATGTTTGCAGAGTTGCAGAAGTGAATGTTATCATCGAACAGCCTGGATGTGACCTGGGTATTTCCTGTATAGTTTCAGCCATCCTAGAGCTCCCCGAGTTTCAAATTAGTATTGAGCCTCCCTGAAAAGTGAAATAAATATTGGGTAGAGATAAGGGGAAAAGATAGAGAAGGGTAGGGATGGAGAATGGGCGTTGGGAAGGGATCAGGTTTGCTGATACACCTCAGAAAGGATGAATCTTTTCTCTGACAAGACCCTCTGAACACTGACCCCCCAAATTCCCTGGGTCTGTGCTATCTCACGCTTTTGTATATATAGAATAGGCCTTCCCCAGTGGCTCAGCGGTAAAGAATCTGCCTGCAATGCAGGAGATGCGGGTTTGATTCTTGGGTCAGGAAGATTCCCTGCAGAAGGAAATGGCTGCCCACTCCAGTATTCTTGCCTGGGAAATCCCACGGACAGAGGAGGCTGGTGGGCTACAGTGATGGAGTTGCAAAGAGTCAGACATGACTGAGCATGTACGCATACACAGAATGTAATCGCCCCCTGCCTGACAATGGCTTGTCTCTGTCTGTCTCCCCATCTAGACAGTGAATTTCTTGAAGGCAGAGAAGGAGTCTTATTCATCTTTGTACTCCTAGCTCCTAGCACCAAGCGTAGTGCATGACTGCTACTCAATATCTATTTGTTAAATAAAGAATCAAATGCTTAAATACATTTTCCCCTTTGAAACATTATTATTTATGAAACTTTTTAAGGCCTATAAAATAACGTGGAATGTGTTGTTTTGTGCTCAAAATCCCTTCAGTCTATATGGAAGTCAATGGAAATTTATGTGATCTGATTATTTATAATGTCACCAAACCTACAGAATTGAACACAGACTGGAGAGCAAACCCAGTTAAAAGAGACAGAGGGACATATGAGTACTTTGCACAGTGTATGCTACATTAATATAAATAAATTTAAAAGCTATTAAAAATATACATCTTAGAATTAACCCTTAAGTAGGTATTCTTAATTTGGGGTCCATGGAGCCTTAGCAAGGCCAGGCATGGACTTCAGAGGACTTGTCTATGCAACACACACACAAAATCAAAGTCAAAATTAGGTATATGAATGTGCATTTTGCAAAGGAGATGATGTATAGCTCTTGTTAGATTCTCAAAGGCGTCTACAATCCAAAATACACAGTCTGTTATTGCAAAGAACAACTTGTAGAAACATAAAAAGAAATATGCCTGAGGATGTTCATCACATCATTGTTTGAAGGTAAAAACTGGAAGCTATCTAAATGGACTTCAATAAAGGGGGTCAAAGACCTACATAAAATACATGTGATCTGCAGTGTGTATGTCACAGCCCACTGTTCAGTAAGAGAGCTGATTGCCACACAGCACATATCATCTGGTCTCGCTTATGAAAAATAATATGCATGCGTGGGAAATTCCTTGGTGGTCCAGACTTTAGGACCCGGTGTTTTCACTGCCAAGGGTCCGGGTTTAATCTCTGGTCAGGGAACTAAGATCTCATACAAGCCAAAGGTGCAGCCAAAAAAAAAAAAAAAAAATGCATGTGTATCGAGACATAGAATGATTCTGGAAAACAAAATGTTAATAGAAACTGTTGATTAGTGGAACTTGGGATATTCTTGTCCTTCCTTTTTATACACTGGATTATTTGAATTTTTATATTGAGCACATTGTCAACTTAACAATAGTAGTGTTTTCTGGAAGTGGCGGGCTTATTTAGAGAAATGTAAGAGAGACAGAATCACAATAGGCAACTAATAGAAAGTCGGAAATTGTTAACCTTAACGATGGCATCAAAAAGATCACTGATCCATGGCAAGTAGACAGCAGAGTAAGATAAATTGTAAGGGTGATGCTGCGTGGCAATTACTCTGTCCAAGTTTGCGTGCTCTATGTTTGTGGGCTCCGACTCTATGACCCCGTGGACTGTAACCCATCAGGGGCCTCTGTCCATGGGATTCTCCAAGCAAGAATACTGGAGTGGGTTGCCATGCCTTTCTCCAGGGAATCTGTCCAAATTTAAGCAGGGTTTAAAGGAAGTGACAAGTGGTCTTAGACGATCCTATCTTCATCTAGCTCACCATAAACTGGTTTTCTGTGAAGACACAAGAGCTCCATACAGGAATAAGACATGTGCAAGACGACATGTGCAAGAGGCAGAGGTAATCGCATATTTTTATGCAACTTATCACATGTGGCTGAGCCAGTCAGCCCAGTCTGTGGCACGACCAGTTCCTGGAAGGGCTCAAGTTGCTCATCATCTGAGTCAGACTAGACTCTTTTTTCCTCTTCAGCGGACAAAGATCTACTTTCAACCTTATGTTTCAAATGTGAAACATTCATTTACGAGATTCAAACCCTCTTGGAAAGACCATGTGCGTAAGGGCTTACATTTGCCAAAAGTAAGGGCTGCCCCTTCAGTGCGTCTTCACTGAACCTCTCTGGTTTGCTGTCATAGGAATCTGCCTCAAAAGCTATGTATTTTCAAAACTTTCCTACATTTGGTGACTCCAGATTTTCACATCCTGGAGCAATGCACTGTAGTAATAATTGAGATGGGTGAGAAAACTTTTTTCTGTCAAGTAAGAAGTTATGAAAGGGAAAGCAGATAATTTTATACATCAGAAAACTGAGTCTAGAGAACGATCCACTTAAAACTATCCACGACCCTTTACCTCCTGGAAACTCTCGTGTGTGCTCAGGGGTATGTGCAGCCCAGCTTGAAGGCCATTGCTTAAATCCACCTCATTTATTCACAGGTATGGAAGCTGCAGTTCAGTGCAGTGGCCAAGTCAAAACTAAAACCTAGGTCTTCCAGAATGCTGACTAAAGGGATTTGGGCTCTGTGACACTGCTTTTATTGTGACCTTGGATAAATCTTTTCCCTCATTGAGGTCTATTTTTCTCATCCCTAAAATGAGAGGGATATACTAGCAGATCTTGAGTTAGATACTTTTCCTTTTTTTCTCCCATTCTCCAGACTTCTCCACTCTGCTCTTGGTCCCAGAGCTGTATATGTTCAAACCTCATCACTGGACTCCCTTGACTTCTAGCTTCTGGGTTGGGTGCAGCCAATGGGAGGCCCTGGCATGAGCTTGGAAGGCAGAAGGGGAATAAGAGTGGACCATTTGTTCACCCGGATTTCCTGCTTGGTTACCATGGGCTGTTTGCATCTTGCCCCTGAAGGCCATAATCTTATCAGGAGTTCCTTCAAATTGTTTGCTGTATCATATTTACATACCTCATAATTTTTTAGTACTTCCTGGCCTTTGGACACCATAAGATGCTCCAGGCTCAACTTACATTTTCCTTGGAATCAATCATTTATGCAAGAAGCCCATTAATTATTTGTCCGGTCCTAGTACACATGTAGTTTCAGAATTCCTGACCCATTGTGTGTGTTAGTCTCTCAGTCATGTCTGACTCTTTGTGACCCCATGGACTGTAGCCTGCCAGGCTCCTCATGTCCATAGATTTCTCCCAACAAGAATACTGGAGTGGGTTGCCATGCCCTCCTCCCAGGGATATTCCCAACCCACAGATCGAACCTGAGCCTCTCGCATTGCAGGCAGATTCTTTACCATCTGGACTATGGGGAAGCCCCCTGACCCATGCTGCTCAGGGAAAAATTTTTACTAATTAGAGTCTAATATTTGTGCATAGTTGGGTCTTTAATCTGACATTGTATGGTCAAAATATTGTTTTTCAAACTTAGTTAATTTTCCCCAAACTTCTTTGATATGGTCATGATATTCATTTATAAGATAGTTGCATCTATTCGTTACTCTTTGTATTCTAATTTGGGCTCCCCCCACATTCTGGTTGATTTTAATTATTTATTTCGGGGGTATTTTGGTTCTAAGTGTGAGAGCCATTCATAAAAAGAATAGCAGGTAAATGTCCCTCCCCCACCCCACTACCCCGTTCCCTCCTCACTCTTTCCACTGCCCTCCCATCCCATGCCTCAGTAACCAGTCTCATTAGGTTTAATTCTTCTTATGTTTCTTTTGCACAAATGAACAAGTACATGTATATTTTGTTACCTCTCCTTGTGTCTTTCATGAAAGGAAGCACACTATAGCAACTCTTTTTTTGTTGTTATTTAGGTACAATTTACATAATATAATACAAATCATATAATACAAATCCACATAATGCAAATCATTTCAAAGCGTGAAATTCACTGGTGTTTGGTATATTCATATGTCATAAAACCACTATCTCTCTTCTGTTCCACATTTCCACCACCCTGAAAGGAATCCCCACACCATTGAAAAGTTACTCCTCTTTTCCCCTCCTTCTAGCCCCTGCAAAGACTAATCTGTTTTCCATCACTGTGGATTTACCTATTCTGAATATTTAATATCAATGGAATCACAATATGTGTGAACTTTGGTATCTGGCTTCTTTCACATAGCATAACATTTTGATGCCTGTCCACATAGCAGCATATATCAGTATTTCATCTCTTTTTGTGGCTGAATAATATTCCATTGCTTAGATATACCACATTTTCTTTATCTATCCATCAGTTGAGGATATTTGGGCTGTTATCATCTTTTGGCTATTGTGAAGAATGGTGCTGTGATTATTTTTGTACAAGTATTTTAATATCTATTTCAGTTCAGTTCAGTCACTCAGTCGTGTCCGACTCTTTGCGACCCCATGAACTGCAGCACGCCAGGCCTCCCTGTTCGTCACCAACTCCCGGAGTTTACTCAAACTCATGCCCATTGAGTCAGTGATGCCATCCAGCCATCTCATCCTCATCTCATCCTGCCCCCAATGCCTCCCAGCATCAGGGTCTTTTCCAATGAGTCAACTCTTCGCGTGAGGTGGCCAAAGTACTGAGTTTCAGCTTCAACATCAGTCCTTCCAATGATCACCCAGGACTGATCTCCTTTAGGATGGACTGGTTGGATCTCCTTGCAGTCCAAGGGGCTCTCAAGAGACTCTACAACACCACAGCTCAAAAGCATCAATTCTTCAGTGCTCAGCTTTTTACACAGACCAACTCTCACAACCATACATGACCACTGGAAAAACCATAGCCGTGACTAGACAGACCTTTGTTGGTAAAGTAATGTCTCTGCTTTTCAATATGCTGTCTAGGTTGGTCATAACTTTCCTCCCAAGGAATAAGCATCTTTTAATTTCACGGCTGCAATCACCATCTGCAGTGATTTTGGAGCCCAAAAAAGTAAAGTCTGACACTGCTTCCACTGTTTCCCCATCTATTTCCTATGAAGTGGTGGGACCAGATGCCATGATCTTAGTTTTCTGAATGTTGAGCTTTAAGCCAACTTTTTCACTCTCCTCTTTCACTTTCATCAAAGGCTTTTTAGTTCCTCTTCACTTTCTGCCATAAGGGTGGTGTCATCTGCATATCTGAGGTTATTGATACTTCTCTCAGCAATCTTGATTACAGCTTGTGTTTCTTCCAGCCCAGCGTTTCTCATAATGTACTCTGCATAAAAGTTAAATAAGCAGGGTGACAATATAAAGCCTTGATGTACTCCTTTTCCTATTTGGAACCAGTCTGTTGTTCCATCCAGTTCTAACTGTTGCTTCCTGACCTACATATAGGTTTCTCAAGAGGCAGGTCAGGTGGTCTGGTATTCCCATCTTTTTCAGTATTTTCCACAGTTTATTGTGGTCCACACAGTCGAAGGCTTTGGCATAGTCAATAAAGCAGAAATAGATGTTTTTCTGGAACTCTCTTGCTTTTTCAATGATCCAGCGGATGTTGGCAATTTGATCTCTGGTTCCTCTGCCTTTTTATCTATTTAGTATGTCAAAATATAGTTCTAGGAGTGGAATTTCTGGATCACATGGTTATTTTTAACTTTTTGAGGAACCACTAAAATATTTTCCACAGTAGCTGCATCACTTTACATCCCACCAGCAGCACATGAGGGTTCCAAGTTCTCCACATGCTCACCAGCATTTGTTATTGTGTGTGTTTGTGTTTAAATTATACCCATCCTAGTGGGTGTAATGTGGTATCTCATTGTGGTTTTGGTTTGCATTTTCCTAATGACTAATGATGTTAAGCATCTTTTCAGGTGCTTAATTTGCTATAGATATGTTTTTTTTCACCCAGTACATGCTGGAAATCACTTCATATCAATTCACAAAGATTGTTCATATTCCCTTTGCACATGCATAGTAGGTGAATTTTGTGGATTATCATAGTTTATTCAACCAGTTGCCTAAACATGGGTATTTAGGTTTTTTCCAACATTTTTTAATTAAAAATAATTCTGCATTGAAAAATTTGGTACATATGTATTTTCATATTACTGGAGGCATTCTTTAGGGTAGATTCTTCATACTTCAGGTGGAAATGGGATTGCTGGCTCAAAAGGTAAGTTTGAATGTATTTTTGTTAGACATGAATGAAGTTAACAAGGAACAATACTGTTTCTCTTAAATAGTTTAATGATAAATACAAGGATTGAATCTCAAGAGGAAGAAAAAACTCAGCTAGTTGTTTATCATGAGAGAAAGGAAACTTGTATAAAAGTTACTTTTTAAAGATAATCTTGTGTGCATGCTCATTTGCTCAGTAATGTCCAACTCTTTGCAACCCTATGGACTGCAGCCTGACAGGCTCCTCTGTCCATGTGATTTTCCAGTCAACCTTATCTTATAATAAGATAACTCTATGCTAAGGGAAAATAGTTTTGTTAGCACACAAACATATCTCATTTTCCTAAGGTTAGGATTTACATTTTTATAGAATTCCATGAGGTTTAGTAGAAGTTGAGTCCTGAGTATGCTTTTATGCAACTCATTTTTGTGTTTTTAATTTAATTTAATCTTCACTCTGTGTGAAAAACAGTATTAGAAGAATCATGAATCATTCCAAAATTATCAGGGTATGTAGGAGTGGTAAGGAGTGAAAAGAGAAGATACACTCAATTCTCAGCTACTCAATTCTCAGTTTACTTCAATTTTCAAGTCACAGAAATATTGAAATATATCAGAATGCGTTCTGAGATACCACTCTAACAGTGGATCTGAAAGGCCACATCTCTCATATACTGTCACTCTGCCATTGGGATTTAGTCATTAAAATTCTACTGAGGGCCTTCTGCGGTTTAATCTTTACCAAGAATCATACCTCCCAGTCCAGAAAGGCCTTCAAGATCAAGCACCTAGGGAGCCACAAGAATGATGTCACCACCACCTAGAT
The DNA here is from genome assembly GCF_023699985.2 of Odocoileus virginianus. Classification (NCBI taxonomy): domain Eukaryota; kingdom Metazoa; phylum Chordata; class Mammalia; order Artiodactyla; family Cervidae; genus Odocoileus; species Odocoileus virginianus. The sequence goes on from NC_069697.1 coordinate 40,218,010, forward strand.
TATCATCAGAGAACATTTACTGTAGTCATCCTTTCATTTCAGTGTTATCTTAAGGGGTGTTCAATGCATCTGTCACTAGCCAAGTGAGCATTCAGTCCATACCTGGACCAAATGATGCTAGGAAGTACTCAAAAGAAGTAAAGGAACCAATTTATTGCTGCCTCTACCCTTTTAGCTCTTCAACTGAATCTCCTTGAGGTCAGTTTAAAAAAAAGAAGCTGAGAGGCACTGCCCAGATGGGTTGCCTGGAAGAAACCATTGACACCCCTACTCTGTGATTAGTTAGCTAAGGATACAGAAACTCAGGAGACAGGAATGTAGAGACATGGAATGCAGAGAGATAGCATTCCACAGTACAGAGAGAATGCAAAGTCAGTTCTCAGGGGTCCTGAATGGTATCTGACTTTAGCTTTCTGGAGTTCTGTAAAACCTACACCTCTTCAGGAAAAATTGTCTTTTTAAAAAATTGTATAAAAACCATGTATATGAAAAATATGATCTAAATATCTGAATAAAAATATATGTTCACGTATTGACTCCACAAATATTTATTGAGTGCCTACTAGAAGCCAGACACTTTTCTGGGTACTGGATCTAAAGCAGTTAACAGAGTCATGGCAACCCATGGACTGGGAGAAAATATTTGTGAACGATGCAACCTATAAGGGCTTAATTTCCAAAATATACAAACAGTTTGAGCAACTGAATAACAACAACAAAGAAAAACTAACTAACCAACAAATGGGCAGAAGAACTGAACAGATATTTCTACAAAGGAAGACATACAGATGGCCAACAGGAAAAGGAAAAGATGCTCAGCACTGCTAATTATTAGAGAAATGGAAATCGAAACTACAACAAGGCATCACCTCACACCAGGCAGAATGTGCCTGTGTGTGCAGTCACTCAATCGTGTCTGACTCTGTGGCCCTCATGGACGGTAGCCCGCCAGGCTCCTCTGTCCATGGGATTCTCCAGGCAAGAATACTGCAGTGGGTTGCCATGTTCTCCTCCAGGGGATCTTCCCAATGCAGGGATTGAACCTGCGTCTCTTGTGGCTCCTGCATTGGCAGGTGGATTCTTTACCGCTGAGCCATGAGGGAAGGCACTCTGGGCAGAATGGCCATCACTTGAAATCAACAAATAGTAAATGCTGGAGACAGAGTGAACAAAAAGGAACCCTCTTACGCTGCAGTGGGAATGTAAATTGGCACAGCCACTATGAAAAACAGTATGGAGTTTCCTTAAAAAACTAAAACATACATGCGACCCAGTGTTCACAGCAGTGTTGTTTAGAGTAGGGAAGATATGGAAGCAACCTAAATGTCCATCGACAGATGAATGGATAAAGAAGATGTGGTATATATATATATATGTATATTTTCCCCCCAATGGAATATTACTCATCCATTAAAAAGAATGAAATAATGCCATCTGAAGCAACATGGATGGACCTAGAGATTATCATATTAAGTGAAGTCAGATTATATTAAGTGAAATCAGTCAGAAATAGTAGGACAAACACCACATGATATCACTGACATACGGAGTCTGCAGTATGATACAAATGAACCTCTTTACAAAACAGAAACAGGCTCATAGATATAGAAAACAAACTTATAGTTACCAAAGAGGAAAAGGAGTGGGAGAGGGATAAATTAGAAGCTTGGGATTAGCAGGTAAAAATGGGTTGTATATAAAATAGACAACCATACTGTATACCACAGGGAACTATATTCAATATCCTGTAATAAAACATAGTGGGAAATAAAACTGAGCCACTTGATTATACATCAGAAATGAACACAACATTGTAAATTAATTATACTTCAATTAAAACATTTTAAAAAATAGTCATGGAAACTGATCTCATGATATTTACAATTGTGATAAAAACTGGGATCCTGTCTAGACTCTTTTTAAATTTATTCATTCAAAAAATATTAACTGAAATAGGACTACTGGTGGCTCTTTGCTTTCTTCAGTAAACAAAACAGAGGGATTTGTGCCCTCATGAAATCTCCAGTTTAGTAGGGGTAGATAAACAATAAACACAATAAATGTGTGAATTATATGGTAGAGTCAAGGGAGATAAGTGGTGTGGATCAAAGGCAAGAATTGAGCAGGGTAGGAAGGGGATCTGGTGTGCCAAGGGGGGATGGGGGGGTGTGCAGAGCCAGCAGGCAACTTTAAGTAGGGCAATCAGCTCACTGAGAAGATATTTGAGCAGAGACTTGAAAGGTGAGGGTGACGGTCCCTCAGATACCTGGAGGAAGACTAGCCATCCCTAAGGCTTTAAGATGGGACCTGCTGTGCTCGAGGAAGGAGAGCAGGCAAGTGTGGCTGGAGAGGGTCCATAGGAGAGGTGACGGTAAGAGGAAATGAGATCAGAAGAAATGGGAGCAAACTGTGACAGACCCTGGACTACTTAAGGACAAGATTCAAAAGGATACATGCATCCCAGTGTTCACTGAAACACTGTTTACAGTAGGCAAGACACGGAAGCAACCTAAATGTTCAAGGGACTTTGCTGGTGGTGCAGGAGCTGAGACTCAGTGCTCCCAATGCTGGGGGCCTGGGTTCGACCCCTAGTCAGGGAACTAGATTCCACATGCCCCAACTAAGAGTTCTCATGTCTCAACTAAAACTCTGATATGCTACAATGAAGACGGAAGATCCTGCAAGCTGGAACTACAAATAAACAAATAAATATAAATAAATAAACAAATGTCCACTGACAGATGAATGGTTAAAGAAGATGCGGTAGATACATAGAGTGGAATGTTGTCTGTGGTTGCTTTGTTGCTGGCGTATCTGAAGGTGGAATATTACTCGGTCATTAAAAAGGATGAAATGCCATTTGCAACAACATGACTGGACCTAGAGGTTATCATACTAAGTGAAGTAAGTCAGACGGAGAAAGACAAACATCATATGATACCACTTCTATGCGGGAATCTAAAGAGAATGATGCAAATGAGCTCGTTTACAAAGTAGTAGACTCACAGACTTAGAAAATGAGTTATGGTTATGGGGGGAAGTGTTGAGGGGACAAGATAGATTGTGCATTTGGGATTGACATGTATACACTGCTATATTTAAAACAGACAACCAACAAGGAACTACTGTATACAAATAAATAATAAATTTAAAAATTTTTTTAAAAAGAACTTGGGCTTTAACTCTAAGAGATGAAAGGAGCCAGTGAGGGGTATTAGCAGAAGAATGACATGACACTCCTCACTGGCCTAACACACCACCTTTTTGTCAGAGGAGACCGGAGGGAGCAAGCAGAGAAGCGGGGAGACCTCCTGGTAGAATCAGCTGGGAGACAGATGAGGGGGCTCTGATGAGGCGGGAGGAGCTGAGACAGGGATGTGAGATGAGACAGTGAGGTGACAGATTCTGAGTAGATTTGAAGGTGGAGCCAACAGGATTTGCTCAAAGATTAGACTGTGGTATGAGAGAAAGCAAAGAGCTGAGAACAACTCGAAGGATTTTGACCTTTTGGAAGAAAGGAATTTTCACCAGTTGAGATGAAAGGTGGCAGGAGGAGCATGTTTTAGGGGAAAGAACAGGATTTCAGTTTGGAGCATGTTGGGCTTAGGATATTTAGGAAATTATCAAGACCAGCTCTGGAGTTGGGTGAAAATCTGGGCTGGAGGTATAAAGTTGGAAGAAGCATCATGTAAGATGTTTTACTGCATATGATTAAATATGAAAATATGAATGTGATTCTAAAAATACAAAATTTTATGAAGCAAAAGTTTGAGTTTCTCCTTCACTCTATTACTCCAAACCCATGACCCTTTTCAATAGTAACATTATTAAGGAGCTAGTATGTATGTGTTAAGAAACTAAAAATGTCTTCAGAATATACAATCTGTCATTTCAGAGACCCAGAAACAATCCTTGCTCTAGGATCTATGCGTAGATTTTTGTTACCCACTTATCTATATCTTCCCTGTCTGTGTGTGCTCAGTCGTCTCCGACTCTTTGCGATCCCATGAACTACAGCCCGTCAGGCTCCTCTGTCCATGGGATTTTTCAGACAAGAATACTGGAGTTGCCATTTCCTACTCCAAGGGATCATCCCAACTCAGGAATCAAACTCACATCTCTTGCTTTAAGAGAAGCATCATTGCCTGCAGATTCTTTACCACTGTGCCACCTAGGGAGCCCTGTATCTTCCCCTTATATACACAGTAATATAATTTCCAGAGTGGCCATCTTCCACCATTAAGATGCTGAAGCAACAGAATTTCACAGCTGTTTGGAATAAACATTATACTTGGCTTTGCATACCTTTTCTTATGAAATTAAACTGATTTTTAATTGGCCCTATGTTGTAATTGTTTCTTTAGCCATCTGGAATGTGTCTGAGCTAAGCGGTACCATTGATTTGAGAAATATCATTGATTACAGAGTACAGGATACACTTTAAGCACTATAGTAATAATTCTCTAGACTCTAAGCTTTCATCCCTAAAATAGAACAAAGTTTCCTTCCCTTCCATTAGAAAAAGGTGACCTTCAGAATGTGAACTAATGCATTTCTGTTCTGTTGAGTTGGCAGTTACTCTGTGTAAGGAACGTAATGATGATTCCTCAAATAGCCAGTCTTATGAGTTTAGACCTTCATCTGTAATAAAACTCAACAGTCTTTCGAATCTTTGGAGTTCACTGTTTCTTCCCTGGAATAAAGAGAAAAAAATTAATTGAAAAAGAAAAACAAATCAAATCCACTGTAGTTTGATTTTTGGCAGAGTTCTGTCCAATACCATGTATCAGAAACCTCCATACATCTGGATTGACACACAGTTTATCCCAGTCAGCTGTTGGTTACACAAATATTGCATCCATCATGGTAGCCAATAAATAGGGGGAAAAAAAACAAGAAAGAGTAAGACACAAGTTCTCAAGAAACTTACAGTTCCACTAAGCCAATAAAAATTTATCTTTAAGGAAAAAATATCACTGTGAATGATTCTCAAACCAACTGAACCAGGTATTCTGCTGACAAAAACAGTAATGTCTGACTGTTCTCAATTGAAAGTTTACTCTGTGAATTTTTCTTGCAACTTTAGCACTAACTGCCGTCTTTTTCTAGAGAGATCCAGCACATAGCAAAGTGAATAAGAGCCAGAAGCAGTAACAGAAACTGAAGCTCAGCCAATTATACTTAATTCAGTAATTTGATTTTTACAGACACGAGTTCCTACTTGTGATTTTACTTTGCAACCATTTTTTTCTGATAAAATGTTCCTATTTGCAAGATCAAATAAAACACATCAAAACTACATGGCACCCTGCAAAGAACTGTGTCACCTGAACAAATTTGTTCTTCATGTGCAAACGGGCTCAAAGGATGAAGCAAGGGTCATATCAGACTTCTCCTTCCTCCTCCTCCTCTCCCTCCCCCCACCTCCCTCCTTTCTTTCTCCTCGAGTGATATTTTGCTTCTGGGCTCTCTCTCACCATCCTTTCTCTGCATTCCACTCACTCACCACCCCAGGTAATACTAGAACAACCATAATAACTTTCAGACTGATTCCCTTCCTTAGTCCCTGCCCACTCAAATCCAGCACGTTCTCATCTCATAGACTCATCTTTCTGCAACATAGATTTCTGTCAGGCCCTTTTCCTGTTCAGAAATGTTTACTAATTCCTTATTCCCCATTTAATAATGTTTAAAAGTCTGAGAGTCAGAATGAAAAATTACAAAATACAACCATTCCTAGCCTTTGGTTAATATCTGAATGCAAAGTTTCGCATACATATGACTATGTTCAACCCAGTAATCAAAAGGATTTTGGCAAAAGATTTTTCACATCAATGAAAATGAATAGCTGGTTCCCTTTTAGGAAGTGGCATGGTCTATCTAAACTTGCTGGGTTTTGTTCCCTTAAGGAACAAAGGATGATTTATCTTGACATCTATGGATGAATATCAGCATTTCCATCACTTAGAAATGATCAGTTATTCTCTTTTAATAAATTGTCCTGTCACTGGAGGTTTACTGGAATTAAAGACAAATGTATTTATCACGACTGCTGAAAACCAGAGTGGTCAGGATGGCAAAACTTGATCCTTGCTGTCAAAAGAAAATATGACAGGTATGGTTATTTCATAGAGCCCTGACATTGCACAAGTGTCTACCACATTGTTTGCTATTTATTAGAGAATTTAAAGTGTCTTCTGCAAAAGTCTAAAAAGATTAACTTTATAACTAAATGATTACCATGATTACCATTCCCCTAGGGAAGCATGATAGAGTACCAGTCTGTTCTTTATATGTTGTTTTATATTTTATTTCTAATACACACGTTAAATTTAGAATCCAGAGGGGGAAGAAAAGTATGCCTGTTTAAACAATAAACTTTAAAGTTTCTTGAAAAATTCATATAGGGACTTCCCTGGAAGTCCAGGGGTTAAGACTTCACCTTCCAATGGAGGGGGTGAGGGTTCGATTCCTTGTTAGGAAGCTAAGAACCCACATGCCTCATGGCTGAAAAACCAAAACAAAAAACCTAAGCAATGTTGTAAAAAATTCAACAAAGACTTTAAAAATGATCGACATCAAAAAAAAATTTTTTTTCCCATTTATTTTTATTAGTTGGAGGCTAATTACTTTACATCATTACAGTAGTTTTTGTCATACATTGAAATGAATTAGCCATGGATTTACATGTATTCCCCATCCCGGTCCCCCTCCCACCTCCCTCTCCACCCGATCCCTCTGGGTCTTCCCAGTGCACCAGGCCCGAAAGTCATATGAATAGTTAGCTTTGCAATTTGGTGTTTGCCAGATGTTTGAAATTTGCTGTAGGTGTTGGTCACTTCTAATGAATTAACTTCTGAATGGCATCTCCGTACCCGTTAGGAATAGCCACCAGACTCAGAGCTCAACAAGGGGAGTTTGTTCATTCAATCCAGTCATTACTGACTAATTTGCATTTAGAATGCTAACTCAACCATTACTTGGTCATTCCTGAAAACAGCCCGATTAGAAAGATAATTTCCCCCGCTTAAAAGTGAGACCAGTCAACAGTGGTCCATTGGGGAGGCCAGTTCCCCTGTTATTCAGTCAGGACTGCCAGGAATTAAGCCACGTTTCAGGGCCACCACATATCCAGTAAGACACCCCAGAGTGAGATTAAAAAAAAAAAAAATAGCTCTAATGTTTCTATTTCATAAGCACTTGGGTTTAGATTTGCTCAAATTCTATGATGATCAGGCTTGAAAGCAACATTAGGTCTATCCAACCACTTTTCACAACAATCCAAATATAAAATATGCAGCAGTGTAGCTGTGCTTTTAAAATGGTCACAAACTCCCCCAAATGTACTAACAGTAGTATCAGAGTGACAAGGTGATAATCAGATGACAGATACATATTCAAAATCCAGAATGCACTGGACTCCATGCTGGAGCTATATACAGGGATGGGGGCAAGAAATCAGACACTTGTACGCTATTTTTGCCCTAAGATACTTAGAGTTTGCTAAAGAAACCAGTCGAGTGCAAATGAAACTTGAGAACACTGTAGGAGAATTTTCAATTGTATTTACTTTAAATTTTTAAATAAGCATCTTTTTTCTACATCCTTCTCCACAAAAACACGTTTTTTTGCTTTTATTTTTTACAGTCACCTTATTTAAGCTTAAGGCACAGTGCTTAGTGCACATGTTACTTTAGAAGGTTGGGAAACTCCCAGGAATTGACCCTGAAATTATTTATTTCATGATTTAAAGAATGCTGATGAACACTGTCTTTCCAGAAGGCAAGTATGGAAGCATAATCCACCTGAGAGAAGGCATTTTGAATAATTAAAACATGTTTCTAGCAGACCACAGACAGATGGAGTGAAAGGAAGTGTTGGTCGCTCAGTCGTGTCTGATTCTTTGCAACCCCATGGACTGTAGCTCTCCAGGCTCTTCTGTCCGTGGATTCTTCAGGCAAGAGTGCAGAGTGGATAGCTATTCCCTAATTCCAAGGGATCTTCCCGACCCAGGAATGAAGCCAGCGTCTTCCGCACTGCAGGCGGAGTCTTCACCATCTGAGCCACCAGGAAGTCCTCACGGAAGGATAACACATGTAATGAGTCAGTGTGTTATCAGTTTCCATCACTGGTGCCATCATGTGTAATAATTGTCTATGCTGCTCTAAAATACACAAACACATCACTCTCAAACATACATGCATTTTGTTTTTAATAGAAGAGTGGCCTCAATGCTCCTCAAATGAGTGAAAATCCTGTTTACGTTCCTGTCTGCCCCAGTTTATGGCTTCATGAGAATTTATTCTCCTTTTAAGCACACACAGACTGTCCTAATTCCCTTTTTTGGTTGGTGGAGCCTCTTCAGAGCATGTTAGGGGCAAAGGACTTTCTTCCTTGATCCCAGGATAAGGTCAGAATGAAAATAACAGTCTTAAATGACCCCAGTTCCTTCACGCCACCTCCAACTCATTCAAAGGGGTGCTTTGGGTGGCAGGTGGAGTTATAATTAGAGATTAGAAAAAAAAAAAAACCCACATCAGCAGCTGTCGCTCCTGTTCGTTCCTGGCTATGGCTGTCGCCAATGGGCAAACTGGCATAAATAGGGCTTCGCAAGTGGAAAGTCATTTAACCCCTGTCCTTGTCACACTCCGAGTCCTCTCAGTAGCCAGAGAACAGAAAGAAAATCTGTGCATGCGTGGAGGGTGAGCCGAGAGCACAGCCCCAACCCGAAGGCACCTCTGCAGGGGGAGACTGGAGATTGTCTTTCCCGTCGGAGACGCCGGACACTCCAACCCAAACAAATAGGTTAGTGCGCAGAGTAAACCTATACATTTTAGCTCTGACCTCTTCTCAATGGGATCAGGGTTTTTCTGACAGAGCTGTAATGGAAGGGTGACTGTTAATGGAGAGTTATTTGAGGACTCATTTAAAACTCCAGTGCCCATGAGAACAAATTATGAAAGTGGGCTTAATTTATTATGTTCCTCTCCCAATTTTGCTGTACTCATATTAGACAAATAGACGAGATGAAGATGGAACAATGGAACTGCTTTTGTAACCTGATTCCCACAAAAAAAGTAATGGCACTGACTTTTGCCTAAAAGTCCTGTTTTCTTTGTTGAAAGTCAGTCATGTTGAAGGCTTAGGTTGGTGATTACAAAAAAATACAGCTACAGAATATAGTTCCAAAATTTCACTTTTTTTTGTTTTTTTAGGGAAATTAGGTAAATGGGAATTAGATTGTTTCTTTACATCTGAATAAAGACAGGTGTCCTTGTTGATAGTAAAATGTGTGCCATAAGGTACTATGTATATAAGAAATCTGCTATAGGATTTATTAGTTATGTTTAGTACAGTTCTACCTAAAAACTTCATAATTTCAGTCTAACTAGCTCTGTAAAATCCTCCACATAGACCCTTTCCAAAGCAAAAGTTTTCAAAGAAATTTCATATTCTGTGTGCTCCATGTCAGAAAGCTGTGGAGCAGGATTTCCAAATAAAGACCAGCTTCAGGGCATCTTCTCAAAGCCTGAATGTTTAGTGTCTTGGTGAGAAGCAATGGAATCCCAGAGAACTCACTGAAAACTAGGATTTGGGGCCCAGTTCTCATCCTACCCACATCCATGGAACAGATCCAGGTGGAAAGAATCCTAAATAATGGCCTCATTTTTTTCAGTTCCAAAGAGAAAGTGACCTAAGCATTTTACATGAGACTTTTCAGTGGGAAAATGCACCTTACTTAGAATCGCTGTGGCCTGGTGTTTTTTTCTACCCTTTGAAGTACACAGAGTGCACTCAGAGCCCCACTAAAGAGACACTTAAATTAAAACCACCAAAAGTAACCCATCAATTAAATTCCCAAAAGGGGCTTGCTTCTCCTGATTCCTAAGAGAGCCGTAACTTCCTTCAAGGAAATTTAAAGGTGAAATAAATGCCTATTGACATACTTTAGCAAATAAAGACCTAAACTGATTTGGATTTGACCACTGATTTTGAAAATATCAATGACAAACCGAGAGAGTAGGATTGAAACATATGCATTATCGTATATAAAATCGGATAGCCAGTGGAAATTTACTGTATGGTGCAGGGAGTGCCCAAATCCAGTGCTTTATGACAACCAGAGAGGGGACACGACTGAAGCGACTTAGCAGCAGCAGAAGGGTGGGATGGGGTGGAGGTGGGAGGGAGGCCCAAGAGGGAGGGGGCATATGTGTACCTATGGCTGACTCATGTTGGCACAACACAATGTGTTGATACAACACAGTGTTGTAAAGCAATTATCCTCCAATTTAAAACAATTAAACCTTAAAAGACAGCAAAAAAAGAAATTATCAATTAATATACATATATTAATACCTTAAATCTTCCCATGGATGCAGAAAATATATGACAGATGATATGACAATTTTTCATATATCTTATTTAGTCATTCAAATATTTATTGAGTGATAGTTACATAATCTCTAAATAATATTTAGACATGAGGGCAAGCTTAAGATGTCTAATATCACTTTTTCCAGAACTACTTTCCTCCCCTTTTCTACTAAAAGATTTAGCACTGAGGTCGTGGTTATCTCCAAATTCCAAATTGTTCAAGCTAAGAAAGGCAAATAGTAAAGAAGCCTAACTCGTTGCTGACTAGGATTTCTTTGAAATACAGATTTATGCTCTGTCTTAAACATTGCTTTTTACTTGTGTTTTGTCTTCTTGCTCTTCTAGAAAAAAAAAAACTATCCAAGATGACTGTCACTTACTCCAGTAAAGTAGCAAATGCGACTTTTTTTGGATTTCATAGGTTACTCCTCAAGTGGAGAGGCAGCATCTACAAACTACTGTACAGAGAATTTATTGTTTTTGCTGTACTTTACACAGCAATAAGCTTGATGTACAGGTACTTTCCTTTGCATGTGTTCTTAAATGACCATCAAATAGCATATATGAATACAGTCTCAAAAATCCAAGTCCTTTGGTTGCCTCTGACTTTTGCATTATGTAATCTCCTCCTTTGCATGATTCTCTGTCGCCTTCTTCTCCCTGGGACTGAATATCTTAATCCACACCTAACCATTTTTGAGATGTTAAATGGACTCTAACCCATCGTGTTTAGGTGGTTCTCATTCCAGCCCCACTTTAACTGGTCATAATGAAGTATTATTTGTGATTCAGGAATTTTGCTCCAGGCAAAAAATGAATGATTTATACCTAGATCCTCCCTGAGTGATGATTTTTACCATTCAAAATCATTATTTGTGCCTCTGAATGATATCATTCATAGTTTGAGTTTATGATTTGATTGCTTGCAGTGACTACTTACATAATTAACACTTTCATAAATAGTGTACATCAGGCAACTTTCCTTCCTTTTTCCTGGAATGACAACATCTTATCCAAGATGGTGCCCCCAAACTTACCAATATCTCAATTCAAGAAAAAGGCTAAAAACGAATTTATTTTCTTCTTATCTTCAAAGTTGAGGGCACATTATATTCACAAAAGATGTTTATTCTTTATAACTTCACAAACTTTGCCTGTCAGATTGACAGGTAATTTGAGCAACATTACATCCATGAAATACTTTTATGACTAAAAATTATAGTCTTAAAAAATTTTATCAGTGTTATAAATGGGAAGCTCCATGAGTTCTTTTAATTAATATTGATTGCACAATTTCTTCTCAGGGAGAAGTTAAAACTTAAAATAGGAATGTTAAAGGTTTTTGAGGCTGTATCTCCACCTTTTCTGTGCTTACCAGTTTGTTCTTTCCCTTCTGCATACCATGAACAAATTTGCGTGTCATTGCTCTCACCTGTATTCTTCCTTGCAGCAACAGGACCCCATGTGGAGAAGAGGGAAGTTAATTTGACTGGTCAGTAATGACCAAAAGTGAACAGCTATTTTGCTATATATCAAAACTACTGTTCCAAACAAATGTATATATTGGTATACATTTTGGCAAAATATCTTTAAAAGGGAAGTTTTATTGAAAACCTCTAATTATGTTTTGAATAAATCCTCTAAATACATACAGTATTATTTTGACAATTTATTTATATGGCATCCAATCCTTCACAATATCAAATGGTGGAAGAAGACTCATGACGTTTCAGTATAATTGTCTCATTCGTTTATTTTTACTAATGTGTATTTATTGCTGCTGCTGCTGCTTAGAATAGAATAGCTCTTAGAACAGTTGCATCATAGCCAGAGATGCTCCACTGGGCCTTAATTTTGACTCCAATGTCTTATTTCCCACAAAATTGTATGCATATATTTTTTCTAAAGACCAAAAAGTGCTTGTGTTTATAACAATCATCATTAGTTCAAGCCATTTTTCAGTCTTTAAATTTCAAATGTAAAAGCTTATTAAAATAGATCCTTTAATCTTGATCAAAGCTCTACCAAGAACTACAGGCTGAATCTGTCGAGAAAGTCAGACATACCTGTAGACAAATATAGACATAGTTTCATTCTCATATCCACTAACAATGCTAAAAGTGTTTAATCCCATTATAAGCAAATAGTTATGCTTGTCAAAAATCATAAGATAGAACCAGAATTCACTAGTTTGATTATCTTTCTTTGTATTTGGGGATACGTTTGACAAAATACTTGCTGTTGTACCTTCTGGCTAGTGAAATTTCTATGTGTCTGTTAGCTTAATATTTTTTCCTTTGACCACTTTATTATTGACTGTGACATTATATGCTAAGTGGTTTTATATATCATGTATTCTTTAATCCTCCTAACATCCCTGATACACAGGTATTATTATTATTATCCTCATTTGCAAATGAGAAAACTGAGACTCAGAGAGATTTAAAAATATGCTCAAAATCCAAATCTGTAAGTGGCAGATCTAGGACTCAAACATGGCTCTGTGAGGCTCTATGGTCTGTGCTTTCCACATTTAATTCTCTCTGACCAACTCAATTTGAGTACCAGAAACCATTCTGGCTGCACTTGTCATCAGCCTCACCTTGAGAGGCCTATCCACCAGGTGATGCCTTGCCTGTAATCTTTTCTTGACTGTAGAATTTCTGACATCCCTTCCAAAGCTATGGCTGCACCCTCAGCTTTGGGCACTCCAAGCCCACCCCGAATCCCACACATCTTCTTATTACCAGCTCCCAGCTCTTCACCAGCAATCTGATTGGTGGCTCACTGTCACCTCATTATCCCTCTGCTTCCTTCCTCAAAGCTGTACTGATCCAAATAGGCCTCTGAAATATGCTATGGCGTTTCCAGGGGAGTCCTGATTCTTTTGGAACAGCTGCATTCATTCGTTTATTCAAATTCATCCGTGATGATTTCTTTCCAGATTTCAATCATTATTATTAACCTGTCTTGAGATATCTCTTCTGATTCTGAATCTCCCCCTTGAAACATAAATATCAATAATAGCTCTATTAAATGGATTCATGTTTAACAACACCAGAAAATGGGTTTCTGTCAGATCTATAATGTAAATTTTGATATTTTTATACTATAGAAATAAAAACTCACCACATGTAATAATAAAAATTTCACTTCTAACTGTTGAATCTGTGTTGTTGTTTTATATTTTAAATAACTCTAGGCTTTAAAATAAACAGTTATAACATCCCTTGAGGTATAACACACATAACCAAGAATGTACTGAGGAGAATATTCATGAGAAAGTAAGATCAAGATGTCAAATCCAGGGTTATTATTTAATAATTACTTAATAAGCATATTCCAATAATAAGCATAATTAAGACATTCTTTTTTAAGTACACATGTTTAATAATTGGATAATGGACTCCTTTATGAAGTATTTTGCTCCAAATCCCATGCATTAATCATTTAAAAGTATAAAACATTCAAAATAAAATGGATTACTATGACCTACTGTCTAGTGACCAATAACATTTATGTACTAAAAACATTAGTACTTAAAACGTTCAGCAGTTAAAAAGCTTTTGAGATACATCAGCTTAGGTATAAAAGGAAAAGCTACTGCTCCTTTAAAAAAAAAACTGGGATTATTTTTGCTTAATTGTTTGCAGTGAATGTCACTTGCAAAGCAGGTGCAGAAGTATAATATCATAAAGGGCTGTGCATTTTATTTTTGCTCCAGATTGTTACTTACAGGAGCCCAAAAACGTTTCTTTGAAAAATTATCAATTTACTGTGACAGATATGCTGAACAAATTCCAGTAACCTTTGTGCTTGGTAAGTATAGGTCACACGCAGCATGCAGCCACACAGCTGTCTCCGCGATGGTGACACCAGTGACTCTGCATGGGAGTGTTTCCAAGCTGAGAGGCATGCCTGAAAAGTCACTGCTTGCAATAGAACCAGAATCATCCATAAGGTTTACCTTTAAGACTGCTTTTGCTATATTAACACCCAACAAGTTTGAGGTAATGATCTGCACTTGGACAATCAAACTTTCTCTTCACTAACTCTCCAGTTTTTGTCATCAACATGTGACTTCTAATATCCACTTACTGAGTGTTATGCCATTGCCAGGCACAAATTACTTTTTTTTTTTTTTCTGGAGGGAAAAATCATAAGATATGGATAACTAAATGTTTTTACACCCTGATCTCTAAAAAAAGGCTAAAATTCTGCTAAAAGCATCAGTGTCAACAACGCGTCTTCGGTAAGGAATTGCTTTACAGTTTCTTGTTATTCTACAGGCTTTTATGTTACTCTAGTAGTGAATCGATGGTGGAACCAGTTTGTGAATCTGCCCTGGCCAGACAGGCTGATGTTTCTCATCTCCAGCAGTGTTCACGGAAGTGACGAACATGGGCGCCTGCTCAGGAGGACGCTGATGCGCTATGTCAATCTCACCTCCCTGCTCATTTTCCGCTCAGTCAGCACAGCCGTGTACAAAAGGTTTCCCACAATGGACCACGTGGTTGAAGCAGGTATTGTGAATTACTTTCCTTCCATGGGGCTCCTCTCAACCTTCACATTTCCTCTGAAAATATCTTTTATTCATTCATTCATTCAAGAAACATTTACTAAATACCAATCCTGTGCTACAAACAGTCCTAAGAGGCGAAAAATGAGTAAACCATCATTCCTGCCCTCCAGAGGTTTACTTGGGGGGCAGGGCAAAGGAAACAGCAAACAGTCAACCTCATATTAAGGTGCATAATATGTCATAATACAGTAATTATGTCATAATACAGTAATATTATCTTATAATCTATAATAATTATCATATTCCACTTTCATGTTTCATCATATATCGTTTTTAAAGAAATATAAACCATCTGTAATATTATCTTACATTGTCTAGCACTTAACATCTTATGCACTTTCACAAACATTATTTCATTTGGACCTCAATAAAGCCACGAGAGATTCAGAGAAGATGTGACCTGCCCTGGATCACATTGCTCATTGATGGGAAAGTCAAATTTTCAATTAAGGCTCAGAACTCCTAACAATACTTTTGCCCAAACATAGCAGATTCTGAGAGGAAATAGCAATGTGGGTTTTCATCTATGCAGACTCTGATAGGTGGCAGTAAAAGGCTGCTTCAGTGGAGGTCTGTTGTCTCTTCTGTTCCTCAGAATAGATGTAGTTCTGTACCTGGGCTCCTGGACACAGGGTGCTGAGAACAAATCACATTTGAAGGATGGTTCTCTTTACGGTTAACATTTAGCAAAGAAGCTGTTAAATCAGCCTTCAAGGGGATAAGGATTAAATGAGATCATTGTTGGCATGTACAGAATAAAAACGGGTTGTTGTACTGAGTTGTCTTTGATCGATCTGAGAGAATATTGGAATGTATAAATGAATATATAGTAAACATAGGAACCATGAGATGATTTTGCCTTTATGTTGAGTACGGTCTCAAATTAGCTTTCATTATCCAGTCTCTTTTTCTGATATATCCTTGAAAATACATAGAGATATGTATATGTATTTTAAGAGTAGCATTTTTGCTTGTTTATGGAGGTTTGGGAGATTTTTGTTTGATTTGGCTTTGTCTTCTCAGATGACAATATAGGTAGTGACCAAGAATACAGAGTGAGAGTTCAACTCCTTCTCTGCCCTTTACCAGCCTCATGACCTTGTCTAAGTTACTTTACCTTTCTAATGCTTCTGTTTCCTCATCCATAAAATGAGGTTATAGTGATTTTGTAAAACCCTCTAATCTCATATACCTCATAGCTTGTTGTGAGGATTAAATAAGATAATATTTACAGTGTCTAGAAGCTTACTTGGCACATGGTATGACATGCACTCTTGCTTTTAATAATGAAATCACCTAGTGCAAAGGCATAACACAGGCCTTTGATCCTTTTAGAAGGAAGAATCATTTGATGTGACATCCTAGGTCTTCCTGACCATCTCTGACCAGGAGGCTGTGAAAGTCAAGATGGAAATGGAAGGAACGTAGAGGCTGTTGTGAGGGGTGCAGAGCAAGTTGTGGGAAAGCAATGAGTCACAAGGAGTCAGTCATAGAGTCAGATGAAGGGTATAAATGGCTTGGCAAACATACAGGTATATTCCGATGTAAAATCGGTCAGAACTTAAAGAAAAATTAACTGTCACCCGTCCTCCCAATTTAAAAGTGGAACACTGCTTCAGAATGACCAGGTTGAAAATGCCACTTGACAGGTTAATTTTCTTACGCTAATATCTAAAGGATGGAATGAGATAAGAATTTTGACCTCTGGAAAAAGTTCTAAAAACAAATGAGAAAGATTTGGCTCATTCCAAAAGGATGAGTGAGAGCTAAAATTTACTCAGATGGATAAAGGTACCTCTAGTCCTGATGCATCCTTGGAGAGAAGAGGGCATATTCTGACAGGAATCGGGACTCCAGGCCCAATTCTCAGAGTAGATCTCCTCCTCTCAACGTCACCTTCATATTAACAGCAAGTGGGGAGGTGGCAGGGCAGCTGGCAATGAAGCCCCTTTTGGGACCCCAAGTCAGACATGAGCTCAACGAGGCAGGCCTGAGTTATTCTCAGGTCTGAGGGGCAAGTAGAAGTTGTGTGATGAGTGGGAGAATGATGTTTAATGATATGAATTCATTTCTTTTAGAAGCACTTTTCATAACACCAATGCTCACTCATTATCAAACTTATACAAATGCCTGTTTTTGTTACTTGCATCTGCCCTCTCCCCCTTTCCAAGACATTTAGAATACTCCAATACTTCTTTCTTTCCAACCATCAGCACCCCAACCATTCCAAGGGCATATGAAATCATTTGCTCCTTGATGTGCATTTAAACAAGTATGTCTCAAGGTATGATCTGCAGACCCATGGGCCCTTTACACCTTGAATAACTTGAGTTGTTTATTTAAAATGCAAACTCCTGGCTCCTGCCTCAGACCTACTGAATCAGAACCATGGAAGGCCTAGGAAATCTGCAATTAAACATGCCCTTGTGCCGCTTTGTTTATACACTGGAGTTTGAGAAGTTCTGAATCTTTTCTGAGATGCTTATTTTTTAATCCTTTTTCTCACCCCTGGGGTAAAAAGCTTTGGCATTCACCAACTAATTCATTACTAAAAACAAAGCTGTAACAGTTTAAAAAAGGGTGAATTCAATGTTTTGACCATGCTAGAGGCTCCAGAGTTGTAGGGTGGCTTCGGGCAGCAGTTTGCTCAGAGGCCATCGTCTAGGGCGGCAATCCCCAACCTTTTCGGCACCAGGGACCGGTTTCATGGAAGGTAATTTTTCCATGCACTGATGGGATGGGGGGTGCTTCGAGGTGATTCAAGCTCATTACATTTATTGTTGACTTTATTTCTATGATTATTACATTGTGACATATAATGAAATAATTATACAGCTCACCATTGTGCAGAAACTGACAGGGGGCAGAGCTCAGGCGGTCACACGAGCGATGGGGGCGCTACAGAGATGAAGCTCCCCTCACCCCCTTGCCGCTCAGCTCCTGCTGTGCAGTCTTCGGAGGAAGAGAAGTGAGGGAGATAGGAGGGGGGCTAAAGCCTTTGCAGGTGCACTCGGGGGTCATAACTAATTCTCTCAGTGTGGAGGTCTCTCCTGGAGAAGGCAATGGCACCCCACTCCTGTCCTCTTGCCTGGAAGGTCCCGTGGACGGAGGAGCCTGGTGGGCTGCAGCCCAAGGAGTCGCTAGGAGTCAGACACGACTGAGCGACTTCACTTTCACTTTTCACTTCCATGCATTGGAGAAGGAAATGGCAACCCACTCCAGTGTTCTTGCCTGGAGAATCCCAGGGACGGGGGAGCCTGGTGGGCTGCCGTCTGTGGGGTCGCACAGAGTCGGACACGACTGAAGCGACTTGGCAGCAGCAGCAGAGGTCTCTACTGCTCTTTTTCACTCATAAGTGTTTTCTCAAAAGGCAGAAAAAGGGGTGGTGGATCCGCACGTGCCCACAGGAACACCAGGTTTACTATTACGTGGTGGGGCAAAGGCTCGAGCCTCTGCCTTCCAAGCTGGGGCACGTGCTTCGGAGACAGGGTCCTTCCGGGCTGCCCCACTGCCACCTGCGTCAGGGGGCAGCCTCTCTGTCTGTTGGTGGCACCGGCCTTCTTTAACAGAGAGGCCTGGCTCAGTCTGCACGTGGCGTTGGCTTCCGGGACCCCCCAACCGGGCACACGTCTCCTCCTCTCTGCCTGTCCTTGGCCTGTGCCAACATTTCTGGGAAGAACAGGAAGTTCAGGCATGGCGGGAAATGTTTGGCAGATGCCCCGAGCCCAGAGCCAGGGCACCTGCTCCGCCTGAGGGCAGAGAGGGCTGGTCATAGAAGCAGGGGGCCCCCTAAGGAGAGGGGACAAGGCGGGGGGGCAATGTTGGGGCACAAAAACCTCAGTGGACTTCCCCACATAAAGCCACCTATCAGGGAAGTAAATCTTCTCAAACTTAAATCAGTATTGCTAAAACTGCAGGTCCTAAGATACCACCCCTAGCAATTCAGTAGGTCTAGGGCGGGGTCTAGGAATGAGCATATGTAAACAAGCTTCTGGAGACTTCGAGGCAAGGGGGCGTCTCTGGATCGCACTCTGAGAAACAGTGGACTTGAGGGCAATGGGAGTTTCCTTCCACCCTCTTTGTCTGGCTTCAGGGAGGGTCCCTCTCACAAAGATTCAGGACTAGCAGGAGAAAAAGAGGGAGAGGGTGGAAAGAATGAAGAGCAGCATTTTCTTCGGAAGCATCTGGCAACTGCTTGACTAGAGCTGGCGGTTGAAGCAGTCTGAGCACAGGTTGGAAAAGAATTTCCAGACACAGAGTATTTTAGAAGAGAGAATTTATTGAGAACAAAGGACTGAGGTAGTAAGGGGCGCTGCAAAGACAGCAGGCTGACTTCCTGACGGAGCAGGAGGAGCTGACTCAAGGGAGAGCAGAGCGAGAGACGCTGTCAGGAGAGCGCGCCAGCCTGAGGGCGAGCAGACCCCTTACGCGGGCTTGTGGCCAGTGTTTATGGCCTCAGGACAAAGAAAATTCCTATGGAAAGGGGTGGTCACTGGTTGGGGGTCTTTTGGGTCTCCACCTTGTCTCATATGGAACTGGGAGCTGGCAAGTTAGGGACAGAATGTCTCATGACAAACAGGATGGCATAACTCACGACAGACAGGATGACCCATGCCAGTGGTTGCCGAAGAGCTTGGCAAATTCTGGAAATATTACCCTAAGACCCCAGCCAGGGGCTCCACACTTGTGGACTAGGTCATTCACCTGCTGGTCCCTGAGCATTCCTTGCTGTTAAGTTGGACACTCAAGTTGCATTATTCCAGGAAGTTAGAAGAATCATTATTCTGGGAAGTACATAAACTTTGATGTTACAGGTTACATTTCCCAGATTATAAATGAAAAGTTCTTTATGCTCTCATGAAAATAGAAATACAGCAATCAAATGCCAAAAAAAAAAAAAGTGTTTATTATGCTGAAAGTTCCCTGCACTGGTCCATTTTCAAACATTTATTTGCCAGAGGAGCTGCAACCCAGGAGCCTCTGTTATTTTCCCTCTTGGCTACAAACCTACCCTGGAAAATTCCAGTCACTTAAATCACCTGCCTTGGAAGATGTCACTCATTCCAAGTTGAGTCAGTGGCTCAATTCCAGATCTTTGCCAACTTAAGTGATGACCTTAATTGCGTTTATGTTATGGTGAGACTGAATCAAAATATTTTATCTGGAGTTTCACAGTGATCAGGAGAAGAAAACATTTCCCTTCATAATTCCTCACCAGAAGCACAAAAATAGGTAAAGGGAAATGGTATACATTCCTCTAAAAGAAAGAGTACGAAATCTGTTTGCTAAATCTGTCATGCGTCTGCTCATTTAACAAAGATTTATTGAGTGGATACAGTACACTGGGGCTTCCCAGGTGGCACTATTGGTAAAGAACCCGCCTGGCAATGCAAGAAGGAGATGCAGAGTCAATCCCTGGGTCGGGAAGATCCCCTGGCGAAGGGCATGGAAACCCACTCCAGTATTCTTGCCTGGAGAATTCCATGGTCTGAGCAGCCTGGCAGGCTACTGTCCACAGGGTCACAAAGAGTCAGCCACAACTGAAGCTACTTAGCACGCACACACAGACCGTATGCCAGGTATTGTGCTGAGCACTGGAGCGCAGCTGAAAGCAAGTTTGGGCATGGTCCCTGTCCTCAACCGTCAGTAAAGATTACTACAAATCTTTCCTTCTATGAATCATTTTCAGAAAGAAGCACAAATATATTTACAGTTGAAATTGACGTCACTATATTGCATTTCTGTTTCTCTAGATAAGTTTCCTTCTGTGCACGGTAGCCTGTAAGAGTGGTTAAAAGACAGTAAAATTTTGGGAAAGGGCACTTCTGTTTTCTCAAAGGCCTGGGATCTTAACATGAAGTTCTTGAGCTTCTGCTCTGATGAGAGAGAGCCTGTGGACGTCCCATCAGAATTTTTAGCGACATATATAGTTAACAGGCATAAATACAATTGAGTAAGCTCCCAATTATCAAATGACTGTTGAGATAAAAGTTCTAACTCTAGGTACACTGACTGGAAGGCTAGCCCCACACTTAGATCATTTAATCTGTGATCTTCTCTCACTAAGTGAAACAGAATAGATTCTGTATAATGTTGACTTTCTGCCCTGTGGTCTGCTGTTCACATTATCTGGATGCATTCTGTGGTGCTGGGGCTCCCTGGTCTCTGAAATTTCCCACTGTTCTGTGCCACAGGAGATATGATCAAGGGGACAGTGGTATTCACGGCTGTGCCAGTTTTCACTCTGTTGGCCGAACTTTAACAGTCTGAGTCAGTTACGCCTATAGTCTCACAGGATGAGCCCAGAACAGACTGAATGTCATCTTGTGAGTGAAACTTGACTCACCTATGCACACTGGATGTACATGGGACAGAAAGAGCACACACCCTTGAATTAACTGCCATGGATGGGCAGTCTCGGCTCAGTGTTTGAAGGTTCCCACAGCTCTGTTTGGGCTTCCCTTGTGGCTCAGCTGGTAAAGAATTGGCCTGCAATGTAGCAGACCTGTGTTGGGAAGATCCCCTGGAGAAGGGAAAGGCTACTCACTCCAGTTCTCTGGCCTGGAGAATTCCTGTAGGAACTATACAGTCCATGGGGTCGTAAAGAGTCAGACACGACTGAGCGACTTTCACATTTCACTTTTCACAGCTCTGTTTTAGGAGCTAAATCAAGGCTCATCAATCAATGCCTCTCAAAGGATGACCATAGATCACGACATTCAATGAATTATCAAGGGTTCTTATTTAAATTACAGCTTCCCAGACAGCCTATGAATCTGACTCTCTGGGGCTTGGGACCCAGAAATCCACTTCTAAACAAGCTCCCCAGAAGCACTATGTTTGACCCAGAGCAAGGATGCTAAAATGTCCAGCTTGCTGTGTGATTCTGCACGAGGTGCAGTTGTTCTCAAACTTTGTTATAAGATAGAATCACTAGGGATCATTTAGAAATACCGATGCCTGGCTCACATCCCCAGACAGTAACATTCAATAGGTATACGGTGTGACCCGGGCACTGGGAGTTTTAAAAGCTCCCCAGGCCATTCTAATGTGCAGCAAAGTCTTGCACCAGAGCGCATCTATTGACTCCTCCAACTTTATCTGCAAATTGTCTCAGATCTATTTACCCAGCGCAAATGGAATTCTGGGCCACCTGGACAGGCGAGGAGTTAAGAGCCCTGATTTTGTGAATGGTATGTCGTGAGTCATGTGTGGAAGGCAGTGAGCTACCAAATGGGATACTAACTTAGAGACAGGTATGACTGACTGGAGCTGTTTTGCTCACATTAGGAAAATAGAGGAGTTTCTGTCTGTGTTCAGCATTGCTAACCCAGAAACTGACTTTATTCAACCATATCTTATCTCAAGCTTTTCAAATTGTGGGTTGTAGCTTATTCTTGGGTTCTTAAATCATTTTAATGGCTTTGAGCCAGCATTTTTATGGAATGGAATGGAACAGAGCAGAAAAATCAAGGGGCACCTCATGCAGAAAAGCCAATAATTGTTTTGGGATATCTTTCTTTCTGTGTTTTATAGAGGGAAAAAAAAATATGCCTGAATACTGCTTTCCACAATGCCTTCACACTGAGATTGCATCTCTCTCTCAGTCGCATTTTGCCTTCTCTTGGTTTTCCCAGTTGACAGGGATTTCTGAACTTCTACCATTGAATTTAAAGAACAGCTGCAGCTGAATCTGGTGGCTTCATTCCATTCATTTGGAAAGTACACAGAGGAAAATGAATCAGGCTCATTGCAATGCTTCCGAAGAAGTCGGAACCTCTCTGAGAACAGCTGAGATGCTGAATGCACAAGTTACTCTTTCAGAAAGAATTGGCAATAAACCCTGTTAAAAGTTTTGAGAAGCAGAGCTCTTAGCTCTTCTCTTAATAGAGCCTCACGGGCATCTCTGCTTTAAAGGCAAAAGACATCTGTCTCAGCTGCAACCAAATCTGCAATTGCTGGAATATTGTTGATTAATGGACTTAATTGGTCCTTTGGTTTTTTAAAGCAATAAAATTTTGCCTTAAAATAGCAGATCCTACTCCATCAAGCCGCTATTCAAGTCACAAGAAAATACAAACGTGTGTGTGTGTGTGTGTGTGTGTGTGTGCGTGCATGCGTGCTAAGTCACTTCAGTTGTGTCCTATGGACTATAGCCCGCCAGGCTCCTCTGTCCAAGGGATTCTTCAAACAAGAATACTGGAATGGGTTGACATGCCCTCCTCCGGGGGATCTTCCCCACCCAGAGATCAAACCCATGTCTCTTCTGTCTACCTGCATTGGCAGGCGGGTTCTTTACCACTAGCGCCACCTGGGAAGCCCCTGTGTGTATGCATAATTACATATCCATATATATATATATTTTTTACTCTAATTTGAAATATTAAAAAGTGTTCTTTGGTATAAGCAATATGAAAATTGCTGAGCAGAGCTGAACTAGCCAGAAAACCAGAAGGAAAAGAGATAGCCAGAGAAATTCAAGCCAGATGCAATAGCAAGATAAAATAGCAATGTTAGGAGTGTGGATAGGGTCTGAGGAAATGTGGCATGAAGATAGATATGTGAAGGAAACAGGGTTACGTGAGGATCAGCCAACTGATGGTATTGCCAAACTGCAGCAAATCGATACCTGTGGTGAACATAGCCTTAGAGACGAGGATAATGACCACATTCTGGAAATATCATTGATCTCTGGTTAAAATGGTCTGAAGCACTGATGAGGAAAGCATTCCATTTAATAACAAATGCTCTCTGAATTGATTTCACTAACAATCTAGACTTTTCTTTCAAGGGACCAGTAACTCAATTTCCGAAGAGGCTTACTTTGTATAAGACGTGTAACCCTGAAGGAAATAATAAAAATTATTCTGCCTGTATACTCTTGGAGGACACATTAGTGTCTGGTTCATTTTTCACAGCACCTAGCAAAGTACTCAGTAAATTTGGACTGAACATTTAAAACCCCTGCTTTCCTAACTTTACGTGTCCCTTTTCAACCAATGGGTTTGTTACACGACAGGGGTGGGGGGAGGGGGGTACCTAACTCTTGCTTTAGTGTTTGCATTAAATAATTCCTCACTCTGCACATTTGCTTTCTGCTAAGAAGCCAAGAAAGGACTGGCCAGCACAATTTGATCCATACTCCTGAATAAAAAATAACCAGAGGTAAAGTTATTCTTTGGTCAAATGACAGAGATTTCAGCCAAGTATACAAATGCGGTCATTTTTGGCAATTGCATTATAAATCCCAAGACTGTAACTGTTAGACAATTGATATGAAATGTCTGAGAATAGGCTTCCAGGGAAAGGGTGAAAGGTTGCAGTAGGTCTTTAAGCACAGAGCCAAGACAGGTCAATTTCATCTATTGACTTCTTATAATTAGATTTAATCATACTCTGCAAGTCTTTTAAAACAAAAACCCAAATGGATTATCTAGATCATGCAACAACTTTGAAATGCACTGAGGAACAAGACAAGAATTCGTGGGCTCATTCTTATTTTTGCCCACCAGAGAGAGTTCAGTTCCCCTGGCGTGGGCAGACCTTTTCAAAGCTAATGTAAATAACCTGAGTATTATCTAAAACAAGTCTCTTGTTGGTAAATACTCACCTTGTAATTGTTACTCTGTTTATTTCAAACTGAGTTAACAGAATCTTCATTCAGTGAGGCAGTGATTTTCCAAGCATCGCTGTGGTTCAGAATTTCCTGCAGAGATTTGTAAACATGCAACTGCCTGGACCCAATTCGTTAGATCACCCAGGAAGATTTAAAAGCTTGCTTACCCCTGGACCTTACACTAGACCAATTGAATCAAGACCTCTGGGGATAAGGCAAAGGCACTGGTATTTTCTGAAAGGCATTTGAGCTTAGGCAAAGGCACATGTGACTGTGAGGTGCAACACTGGGTCAGCAATCTTGCCCTAATGGTGTTATGGACACAGGTAGGAAGGAGAAGGTGGGATGAACTGAGAGAGCAGCATTGACATATATGTACTGCATGTGTAAAATTGATAGCTAGTGGGAAGCTGTTGGGCAGCATAGGGACCTCAGCCCGGTGCTTTGTGAAAACAACTTAAAACTCTGTTCCAAAGAAGACTAGTTGTGTAAAATATTGTACGAAGCTAACTAGAATACAGCCATTAAAAAGAATGATTCTGCTCTCCACATCTTAACAAAAAAAGCTCCAAGATATAACTTGAAACAAAGAAGCAAATGGCAGACATGTATGGAGTATAAAGTCACTTGTGTTTTTAAAAATTTGGCCTGTATGAAATCTGTGACACTTCTCCGGAAATATACACAATAACCTGGTTGCAGTGATTTCCTTCAGGGAGGGAAACTGGTTGGTTGGGAAAATGAGACTTACTTTCCCCATTAATATTTCTTTAGCCTGTTAGGATTTTTGTGCTAACTGAACTACTCAATTGAATTAAAAATAAATAAAAGGTCAAGTGTAAACAGTAAGCTTTTGAAGCACATATTTATATGAACAAAGCTTTTTACATAGTAGACACTCCATAAATGTTTGTTAATAAATAAACCTGCTACCTTATTATTCTTCTCTTATTATTCAAGTCTCTTCTTTTGGTGTGCAGGCGGTGGAGGATGAGTAAACTTTCACATCATATATTATGTGTTAGCACTTACTGAGTGTTATTTACGTGCAGTGTTTTGTTAACCTCTTGACATTGTTCCTCATCTCAGGTATTCCTACAACATCCTTGTGAAGTAAACATTATTATCTCTCTTTTACACATGAGAAAACTGAGGCTCAGAGAAGTCACCAAAAGCTGAAGCAAATTGTGTTATGCACACACATACATACATATACACACACACACACGGAGACACACAAAATCAAACAAACGCTTTTAAAGTATATGCACCCGATCCCTCTGGGTCTTCCCAGAGCACCAGGCCTGAGCACTTGTCTCATGCATCCAGCCTGGGCTGGTGATCTGTTTCACCCTAGATAATATACATGTTTTGATGCTGTTCTCTTGAAACATCCCACCCTCGCCTTCTCCCACAGAGTCCAAAAGTCTGTTCTATACATCTGTGTCTCTTTTTCTGTTTTGCATATAGGGTTATCGTTACCATCTTTCTAAATTCCATATATGTGTGTTAGTATACTGTAATGGTCTTTATCTTTCTGGCTTACTTCATTCTGTATAATGGGCTCCAGTTTCATCCATCTCATTAGAACTGATTCAAATGAATTCTTTTTAATGGCTGAGTAATGGTGGAGAGGGAGGTGGGAGGGGGGATCAGGATGGGGAATACATGTAAATCCATGGCTGATTCATGTCAATGTTTGACAAAAACCACTACAATATTGTAAAGTAATTAGCCTCCAACTAATAAAAAAAAAAAGAAAAAGAAAAAGAAATCTCAGAATTCTAAAAAAATAAATAAATAAAGTATATGCAAAATGCTGTGGGGACTGTGAAGATAATATGCTTTTTGCCCTCCCAAAGGGTTTTATCGGGGGAAACATGTGTCTAACACAACCATAACAGGAGGCAAGAGACAGCACCATGGTGATCTGAAGGGAGAGGTGGAAGGAATCAGGGAAGGCTTCTCAGAAGAGAACCTGGTTCATTAGGTATTTGAAAAGAAGCACCAGGAGGAAAAGTCATGTGATTCACCTGTTGGGCAAAACACTAAGTGCTTTGTATACATTATCACCTTTTATTCTTTTAATCCGAACAATTCTAAGTATTCTTGTTCTCAATTTTACCAAACCCTAAAGAAGAGACATTCCCCTGATGTCCTAGTCCACATTTAATATCACCTTGCTTCCTATTGGCCCTGCAATCATACACACACACACACACACACACACACACAGAGCTATATATCAGTATATAAGGCAATGCATGTAAGCAGTCCCTACAGAGGTAAGTTCTCCTTTTGTCTAATACAAGTAAAAACTACTTGAGACAGGAACCGCATTTTTTTTTAATTTCTTGAATATCCCCCATTATATGCTCACATAGTAGACACTGAAATATTTAGAGTAATATATTAATGCTAAGGGGCTTCCCTGGTGGCTTAGATGGTAAAGAATCCACCCGCAATGCAAGAGACATAAGAGATGCCAGTTTAATCCCTGGTCAGGAAGATCCCCTGGAGAAGGAAATGGCAACCCACTCCAGTATTCTTGCCTGGAGAATTCCATGGACAGAGGAGCCTGGCAGGCTACAATCTATGGGGTCACAAAGAGTAGGACATGACTGAGCAACTAAGACAAATATTAATGCTAAATCAAGTCTACGTAACCTATCTCTTTTTATTTTGTGTAAAGGTTTTATGACAGCAGATGAAAGAAAATTATTCGACCACCTGAAATCTCCTCATCTGAAATACTGGGTTCCATTCATCTGGTTTGGAAATCTCGCAGCTAAAGCCCGGAAGGAAGGTAGAATCAGAGACAGTGTTGATCTTCAATCACTGATGACTGTAAGTACATTGCAAACATCAGTTAAAAGATATGAATCAGACACCAAAAGGGACTTGGATGTAAAAGACTGGACCTGGACGAGTCCACTTTGTTCAATTCTGGTTCCAGAGGAACCAGAAAGACTGGGCTGGGATTAGAACCCTCAAATGCAGGAGGCGAATATAACACAGTTTTAACTGAGGTTGATTGGAGGTGGTTGCTTAGAGGCTGTTTTAAGCAGAAGTAGGTTTTGTAATGAATGTTGAGTTTTAAGCCAACTTTTTCATCATTCATTATAAAGCCTACTTTGAACTATGGTTTTGGAGAAGACTCTTGAGAGTCCCTTGGACTGCAAGGAGATCCAACCAGTCCATCCTAAAGGAAATCAGTCCTGAATATACATTGGAAGGACTGATGCTGAAGCTGAAACGCCAGTACTTTGGCCACCTGGTGTGAAGAACTGACTCATTTGAAAAGACCCTGATGCTGGGAAAGATTGAAGGTAGGAGGAGAAGGGGATGACAGAAGATGAGATGGTTGGATGGCATCACCGAGTCAGTGGACTTGAGTTTGAATAAATTCCAGGAGTTGGTGATGGACAGGGAGGCCAGGCATGTGGCAGTCCATAGGGTCGCAAAAAGTCGGACTCGACTGAGCAACTGAAATGAACTGAACTGAAGGCTTTATAATAGGCTTCCCTGGTGGCTCAGACGTAAAGAATATGTAAAGAATACACCTGCAATGCAGGAGATTCAGGTTCAATCCCTGGGTCAGGATGATCCCCTGGAGTAAGAAAATGGAAAACACTCCAGTATTCTTACCTGAAGAATTTCATGGATGGAGGAGCCTAGCGGGCTTCAGTCCATGGGGTTGATAAGAACAGGACAGAGCTGAGCGACTAACACACACAGGCTTTGTAATAGGCTCTATAAGAAAGTGTTCCTTGATTGATCAGCAATGTCTGCAAAGGGCTCAGAAGGTTCTGGCACCCAACAGGCATATTTGCCATCCCTAATTCCAGGATCCTGGACCCAAATCCCCAGTAAGTTCCCCCAAATTGGAATATCCCAAAGTTAATCCCCTGGAGGAGGAAATGGCAACCCACTCCAATATTTTTGCCTGGAGAATTCCATGGACAAAGGAGCCTGGTGGGCTACAGTCTGACAGTTCACTAAGAGTCGGACATGACTGAAGTGACTTAGCAAAGTTAATCAGCTTTCCAGATGACCCAGGAAACAAAACTGGGTTTTAATTAAATGAAATAATCCTGAATGCATTTGAGAAACAAATTTATAGATGGGCTAGATAGATTTGTGCCATGACAGTCTCCTGCCTTCATTAGGCTAAAAGAAGTGAATGATTTTAAAATAGCTCCCAAATTAGCATATACTCTTTCTCAGTCTTAAATAATAACTTGTGTTCAGTAGAGAAAAAAGAAATCAATGGATCTCAGTCCTTTCTGCTTTAACAGAGATAGATTTTCTGTCAATAGAAGTATTCTAGAGTCTTCTTTCGTTGGGAAAGGCATAGGATGTATTTAGGTTTTTTCCTAAGATCTTCAGTAAGCGTGTTTTCAAAAGAGATAGAGGAAACAAAAAATAATCTGCTCTCTACATAATTTAGAAATGATTGTTTAAAATATTAACTACTGCATTTCTACCACCCCTTTGGGCATATATGTATATATATATATATATATATATATGTGTGTATGTATATACATATATATAGTGTGGGAAATTATGAATTCAATAGGGTAGGGGATATTTCTATACCATCCCAATTTATCTTAATATTTTCTTTAAACTGTACAACTGTACTTATCCCTTTTGCACATCATTGAATGATGTCAATAGCTTGTCATTTTCAAAATTTTCCTTTTGGAGTGGACTTCAGAACCAATTTCTAGTTCTTTCGAAGTCGCGATCATTATTCTATAGGTGTATTTCTAAAAGCCACAGCCATATTCTGAATCCCAGTAAATGTTATTTACCGCACCCTTCATCTTAGTAAATCATGTTTTATCTATTTCTGGCTTAGGAAATGAACCGATTTCGCTCCTGGTGCAGCCTCTTATTTGGTTATGACTGGGTTGGGATTCCGCTGGTTTACACCCAGGTATCAAATCCTTGGCACGTGGTTTTTTTCTTCCCATTGCCCACTTTGGCATGCTGGCTCTCTCGGGGCAGCCAGGACTGTGCTCTCAGCAGGCTTTCTCTCTGTTTCAGGTGGTCACGCTGGCTGTCTACACCTTCTTCTTTGCCTGCCTGATCGGACGCCAGTTTTTGGATCCCACCAAAGGCTATGCGGGGCATGACTTAGATCTTTACATTCCAATCTTCACCCTCCTACAGTTCTTCTTCTATGCAGGATGGCTCAAGGTAGCCAACAGCCTCCGTGCCTGAGACCCTCTCTACAATCTAGGTCCTGTTCCAAACTCTGCACACTGATCAATTACTGAACCATTCGTTCATGAGTGACTCCAAGGTAGATTTAACATTTACTAGCTGAGATGTTACTATTTTTCAACTGGGAGTTCAAGTGGCAGGGATGTGGTGAGTACTGTACTGCGGAGATCTGAAGCAGATCATTTATGCAAAGACGTTACTCTTTTATGGCCATTGATTGTGTTAAGTCTTTGTGTGCTCCCATTAGGATTACGATAATGTAATTAAAGTATTAAGTATACCTGCATTGATATTTTATACCACGACAAGCGACTAGGCAGAGTAAAAGAAAGTAAATAAGAAGTCTTGTATCTCAGACTTAAGCATGATTATTACATTATTTTCTTGGTTCTGGGCTTCCCAGGTGGCTCAGTGATAAAGAATCTACCTGCAATGCAGGAGATGTGGGTGCAATCTCTGGGTCAGGAAGATCCCCTGGAGAAGGGAATGGTATTCCACTCCAGTATTCTTGCCTGGGAAATCCCATGGACAGAGGAGCCTGGCAGGCTATACAGTCCATGGCTTGAAAAGAATCAGACACGATTGAGTGACTAAACCATCTTGGCTCTGCTCAACTCTAAATAGTTAGTTTCTATTCCCTGAAATCCCACTAGCTGCCTCACGACATTAAATGAATTCCATTTTTAAAACCAGAACTGAGACTCGAAGGAATTCATCGGAATCAAAACCAGAAACACCAGGATTAATGACAACATTTGGTTTGCCAGGAAATTAAAAGCAGGTCAGAGCAATGAAAGAACTAGTCCAGTCATCAGCATTAAATTTTATTTGTTCCCACCACCATCTCTCTTCCACCCCAATGTATGTAACAATATCAGAAACCTGATTCTTCCCTCTCTTTAGTAAGTGACAGAAAAGATCAAAGATTATGCCTTCTTTAAGGGGAGAAATCTAAGGACATTTTGAAGGTAACTTTAATAAAGTAGAATTCCAAATGTCTGACCTTCCAAAAAAACATGTGTCGACATGCACATCTCTTCCAGGTTGTTGCAGCCTTTTCCCTGCAGACGCCTTTGCTTTCATTGGTTTGAATCTTAACCAGGAAAAAAATAAATACGTTGGCATTTCAAGTTACCCTCCAAAGAGTAAAGGCATTTCCTTTCCAAATGGCAAAAACATTTTTAACCAGATGACAGAGACTCGATTATTTTTACCCATTTAGGACGAAGAGCAAAAGAGACGAACAGCTCTCATTTCTCTTTAGAGAAAAAGTACATTCTAACTTTTTAAACAGAAAATCACCACAATTGGCCCAAACACTCAATCCTCAATCATTCTGGCCTTCTATTGTCCTTTTGCCTGAGTTGTGCTGAGCTTTTTATTTTTCACTTTGTGCGCATGTAAAGTGGTCAGCCAGGCTGGAAGGAACAGTCAGCAGTTCCTGCCTTTTGAAGTGCTCTCTAATATATTAACATTCTTAGGACTTCCCTGGTAGTTCAGTGGTTAAGATTGCTGCTTACACTGCAAGGGACATGGGTTTGATCCCTGGTCAGGAAGCTAAGGTCCTGCATCATGCTGTGCAGAGTGCCCCCCCCCAAAAAAATAAAATATTAACATTCTTTTCCTTTATAAAATATTTTTGAATGCAAAATATGAAAAGAAAATCTTAGCTCCACTAAGAGATAGGCGACTGTGAGAGAAGGGAGTTTTCCCATCCAGTGGATTGCATCTCAATTTCTAAACAGCTATTTTGTCTTGACCATTCTAATATTTATAAATATTGAAGTGTAGAAAACCCAACTTAACCTTATAAACAGTCTATTACTAGTTATTTTCTAGAAACGGACTCAAAGTGAGTAAAGGCTATCTTTGTGACAGTTCAAAATCATGGATATCATTTTGGTAGTTAAAGGTAGACTGTAATACTATATGCAGGACTGATGTCAAGAAACTGAAATTCTGGATGTAACAAAAGTATTTGCAGGACCCATCCAGCGGCCCATTTTATTTAAAGAAAACCCCAGGCAAAAATAGGCTTCCTAAGTTGGAATCCCTGGGTTGGGAAGATTCCCCTGGAGAAGGCCATGGCAACCTACTCCAGTATTCGTGCCTAGAGAATCCCATGGGCAGAGGAACCTGTAGGGCTAAAGTCCATGGGGTCACAAAGTGTCAGACGTAACTGAAGTGACTTAGCACGCATGCTCGCACCAGGCGAGAAAGGGTAGACAACCTCTTGGAACTTGCATTGACGGACTCTTTCATGGATGTTTCTGCGCAGCTGACTGATCCAGGCACCAGCCCGGCCAGGGCTGTCCTTAGAACAGGGGGGTATCCTTCTCTATCAGTGGTTCTCAACAAAGGCCACACATTAAAATCTCGTGGGAGCTCTACTCACTACTGATGCCTGGCTCAGCTTCACACCCATTAAATCAGAATCTCTGAGGGAGGGACCTAGCCATCAATTTTCTTTGAAAGCTTTTCAGATCATTTTGATGTTCACTCAATGTTGAGAACAGCTTTAAATGATTAGACCTAAATCCTAAAAAATATATAGATAGAACTTTTTTACCAAGAAGTCTCAGAATCTAGGAACCCAACTAATCAATGGTACTTCTTTTTTACACATTTGTAAGTTTTTCACATTTAAGCCCAATGTAAAACCACACACATGCACACACACACACACATCCAAATAATAAAAAAATCAAAGGGAATGAATTAAAAAAAGCCAGGTGAGTCTCATTTGGCATATAAATCTCTCATCAAGAAGATGAGAAGCCAGGGGCTTCCCTAGCAGTCCAGTGGTTAAGACTCTGCCTTTCCACTGCAGAGCGTGGAATGGGTTTGATCCCTGGTCGGGAACTAGGATCCCACAGCATGCAGTGCGGTCAAAAAAAAAAGTTGTTTTTAAAAGAAGGCTGTTCAATTCAGGAGCATGGTAAGAACATCTAATACTGACCAACTATTAGAAGATATATGATAAAAACCTATGCAACTTCTAAGTAAGTTGCAGTAAATCCTTTAATTTAAAACTAAGTAAGAAAAAGTCCAGCTTTATGACTTACTCCTCTCTGACTCACTCACTTTGTAGTTATGTCCAGTTACTGTGAAATCTCCTTGTAATATTTTCTTTAGTTGCGATTTAAGTCTTTCTTTGCTCTTTAACCTTGCCCACGGTTACATTTTCTCTCATCACCTGGGCTTTTGTAAATTCTTTCAGAGCACAGGCTCTGCACCCCTTGAAGCTCCTAGCATATTGTCAGAACCCCTTCGATATTTGCTGGCTGATTTGTACCCGAGAATCAGTCTTTTGGTTCCTAAACAGCCCATGGCTTCTCCTGGATGGGACCTGCACTGTCACCAGCAGAATAGACAGAGCCTTTGAAGAGCAGACCCACGCAGGTGCACGACTGGCGGTCTGAGAGTTCAGTCCTGCTGACTGATAAACACCTGTGTGTTTACCAACACACTCCCGCTCTGCTCTAGGCTTCCTGCTCTGAAAGGTGACAAAAGGAATCAGAGAGTGAAACAGGAGTCCTCTCCAAACTCCGCTCTTAGTCTTCACAAGCATCATGGTGGACTCATTCTATGTTCTCAATTGCAGGTAGCTGAGCAGCTTATCAATCCTTTTGGAGAAGACGATGATGATTTTGAAACTAACTGGTGCATTGACAGAAATCTGCAGGTTGGAGAAGCTTTTCTTTCCTTTACAAACATTAATAATCTAAACATATTCTGAACGCAGGCCTCTGAAGTTGAGAGCTTTAGCCACAAACAAAAGAGGTTTGGCTGTTCAGTATGTTGCTTCCAGGTTCTTTTGGAACCTTACAAACCTCACTGGATCTCAGGTCCAGTGAAATTCCATCCCTTTTCAATAGAACTTTAAGCCAGTTTTCTTTGTAAGTTTCTTTATTAGCTTTACATAGCCTCTTCCATCTCAGTACAGACCAATATTTTAATACATTTTTAATGTTTCCAATTGCCACCTAAAAAGATTAACAGTGACATAAAGTGGTAGCCATAACACAATGTGAGTTCCAAAGTGCACATCTTGTAGATCCCTGCAGTCAGATGTCCAGCAGCTGGACACTGAGAATGTGGGGCCAGGCCAGCCTGTGTCTCAAAATCTCCCTCAATGGTGCCAGACGGACGCCAGGGCTTTTACACTGAAGCATTATTCCAGAGAACTTATTCATGAAGAGGTAGCATGGGAGAATTTTTATTTTAGGCGAGATTCCCCTCCAACGATTCTCCCTCCTGAAAACCTAACCAAGAAAAGGCCTTCAGCTTGCCCATTTGTTTCAAGTCCTTACTCAGCTCTTAAACAGTATCAAACATTTTACTGTTGGTTCACAAGCTAGCTGCTGTACACAGAGGGAAAGGGGGGACCAAAAAAAAAAAGGCAGACCAAGTTAGGTTGGAGTGTAACAGTTTTAACAAGCTAGGGAACTTACTCAAGAGGCCTGTCTTGGGGAGATACAAGGTGAATAGACCTCCACATCTACCTGCCAGAATCCTAAACTTTGACATAGAAGCCTTACTTGGGTTCAGTCATGTAGTCAGTCCAGATGGTCTCAACAACACATTGCTCTCTCAAGATTGTATTCTTGAAACAGCTCCCACTATGGGGACAATGGTCGGAATGTATATTCCAAGGACAGAAGCCCACCCTATTACCTTGGTTCATCTTATAGATCATAACCTCTGTATGACCCCCAATAATCACATTGTCAGCCTGTTAAGGAGGAATTGTAATGCCTATACCACTCACTGTAAAAATTGGATTCCTGGAAGTTTAATAATTTATTCAAGCATCAATTTGCCAAAGTCAAGAGGAGAAGACCATTATGACCGCAAGCAGTATAGACTTGTTGATATATTTTTCTAAAAAAAATCAAACAAAAAAATTCATGGCAAATAAGAAGTGATATCAAGTATAAATGTACTTATGGAATCAGTGAAATGGTATATTGAAATCTTCAGCTTCCTGTAATATCTGGGATTATGTTGTTGCTGTCAGGATACCCACTAGACAATTAGACAATTTTGAGCAAAGAATAAAAGGATGTCTCTCCTGCATCCAGATAAGATGTGCTCCACTCTGGGGTATGTGGCTTGATGAATCTAGTCTGGGCAGCTTTATGGCCCCACTTACCCCCACTGCCAAGTAAACGACATATACAGCTCTCTGTAGCAGCTCTAGTTGCAGCAAATATAAACTGTGGACATTTATATATTCACTCATTCACACTGTGTTCTGTCCTACTCCAAACTTCATTCACCCACTGGAACTTATTCTTTCTTCATGAATTCACATCAGAATTATTCTAACACTATACTGATGATTTTAGGTCTCTCTTTTGGCTGTGGATGAAATGCACATGAGCTTACCCAAAATGAAGAAGGATATTTACTGGGATGATTCTGCTGCTCGTCCACCATACACACTGGCAGCTGCTGACTACTGCATACCCTCATTTCTGGGGTCAACTGTCCAAATGGGGTAAGTGCATTTCTAAAACTCACCAACATTTAGAAAATAAGTAAGTCACCATTCTGATCTTTTTATACTGTGGTCCTGAAGTTACTTTCATAAGAACTCTCAATTATTAATATCCCAGAATGGTAGCCTTTTCAAATTTTCAGACATAATTAATATGTCCAAGAGAGTGAGAAATTAAAATGACTGTAGCTTCTGGTTTAAATATGGAGTATGTGTGTGTGTGTGTGTGTGTGTGTGTGTGTATTTGGGGGTAATTTGCATTTCATCTTGCCTTTATACCACAGCAAATTTTTCTAATAGTTGTGAAACTATCTTTTTTTTTCTTTTCCTTCCAACTTGGAGTAGTTATTTAATTATATTGTTATTTGTTATTTAATTATGACCATCATAATGAAATGCATTTTAAAAAGTATTTATTGAGCATATACCATGTGTAGGCACTGTGCTAAACTATTTTGAGACAAGTAAGCCTTAAGGTAAATTTTGTCAAAAAAGTTTCCTCAAAAATCATGCTTTGATCAAACTGACTTGTTTAGTGTACAAGCCAGTGTCAGTGGTTTGAACATAACAATCTGCCCATATGTACTGTGAGCTTTAAATAAATGGGCTGAGGCCTGCAGTAAATCATGTGCAGTTCTTGAATAATTTTATTAAATCTGATCATGTATTTGATTTTGCAGAAATGTGTGAATGTGGAGGAAGTTTAAGTGTATTTGCTGAAGGCAGATGCCATGGTTTGCAAGTAACTTAAAAAGAAGAATGTGGGCAAATTTAGAAAAGTAAAAAGAACCCCTCCAAAAAATTATAGAAAAAGGAAAAACTTTTACAGAATTTTTCTTATAATTTTTGGCAAAAGTGTAGTTCATTTTCCCCTGAGGCCAGCTTTAGGCAGATTTATGAAGTGAGAGCATGTCTAAAGTTGCCACCTGTGACCCTCTCTCTCTCCCTCTCACACTGTTCGGCCCTTCTCTTTTGCTACTGTTAAAAAGCAAAATTCAACCGGGTAAATTTTTTTGAAATTCCCTCCTTAAGCTTTTAAAAAATGTATTTCTTTTTAATTGGCGGATAGTTGCTTTACAATATTGAGTTGGTTTCTGCCATGCATCAACATGAATCAGCCATAGGTGTACATATGTCCACTCCCTCTTGAACCTCCCCCTACTCCCCACCCCATCCACCCCTCTAGGTTGCCACAGAATACATTGAGCTCCCTGTGTTTTACAGAAATTTCCCATTAGTGGTCTATCTTACATATGATAATGTATATGTTTCCATGCTACGCTCTCAATTCATCCCATCCTCTGTGTCCACAAGTCTGTTTTCTATGTTTGCATCCAACTGAGTAAATTTTAAAGGTCTTATTGCTTCATTCACCGGTTCTTGAATTGGGCAGCATCCAACCTAGCAAAGACAAAGGAGCTCCACAGAACTATACAAATGAAAGCCTTTTATAGGCAGAAGGGAGCAGGAATAAGGAAGTTACACATGGCAAAAAACTGGGCTGTGTGTTGCAAGGTCACTTTCCTATAGGAGACGGCAGGGGTCTAACAGGCAGAATACCTAACCAGTGCTGATCAGGCCATTCCTGACTGACTGGCTTAAGATTCTATTTCTGGGAAAACTAATTAAGTCTTGGTTTTGTGACATGGTGCTTAGCATAAGTGACTCCATTTGGGGCCTGTTGTCTTGTTTTTAAGACTAATATGAGAACATTTAGCTTCAATCCAGTCCATATAATGCTTCCTCTTAGCTGAACGTCTCCTGCCTGCTGCCTGCTGCTGCTGCTAATGCACTTCAGTCATGTCCAGCTCTTTGTGACCCCATGGACTGTAACCTGCCAGGCTCCTCTGTCCATGGGATTCTCCAGGCAAGAATACTGTTCTGGGTTGCCATGCCCTCCTCCAGGGGATCTTCCTGACCCAGGGATCAAACCCACGTCTCCTGCATCTCCAGTTTTGCAAGTGGATTCTTTATCACTGAGCCTGGGAAGCCCTGAATGGCTCTCAGGGCCCCTAGAACCTCTGAGGCTGAAATCCCTTGAAGACACAAAGAAAAACATGACTGAAAGTATAATTTCAGGCACTATGGCAAATAATGAGTCAACATAGGAGTCAGGAAACTCGCCTTGCTGCTCTCCAAGCACAGCTTGGTAAAGGTAGCTACTCCAGGCTGGCCTTGTTTCTACTTCTAGATGCCTGCTAAGCCTGGCCCTCCTGTCCAGGGTCTCCTCCTGACCAAGGTACTCATCCCTACCCCAGCAGATTGCTCAGTCTCTATAAATAGCAATTCCCTGCTGTCTGCACTTCTCACTCTTTTGTAATATATTCTGCAGTGGTAGTTTCACTGATATCTGGCAACCTTCTCAGTTTTGAAAATTAATAGATGTTTGTTTTTAGATCACTCTATAAGCTTTAACCTTCCCCTCCTCTCCCGTCGTTGATTAATGCAAAGTATTTGAAGATCTGACTTGTAAAAGAAAGGAGACCAGACCATTGATAGGGCTGGAAGTCATCGTGATGACTCTATTTGGACTGCAAGTACCACTTGCGTCCTTTCCCAGGTGGCTCAGTGGTAAAGAATCTGCCAACCAGTGCAGGAGACACAGGTGATGTGGGTTCAATCTCTGGGTTGATCCCTGGGTCAGGAAGATCCCCTGGAGAAGGAAATGGCAACCCACTACAATATTCTTGAATGGAGATCCCATGGACAGAGGAGCCTAGTGGGCTACAGTCCATGGGTTCACAAAGGGTCAGACACAATTGATTATGCATTCATAAAATGAAGATTTTTTTTTTATGGTCTCAAGATTTAATCTTGATCTACATATTCATCTTAATCATCATAATTTCACATTCCTATGCAAGTGTCCGTATTCTTTAGAAAGTATTAAAATATGTATTTTGGGAATTCCTGGTGATCCAGTGGTTAGGACCCCACGATTTCACTGTCAAGGGCCCAGGTTCACCCCATGGCCAGGGAACTAAGATCCCACAAGCTGTGTGGCACAGCCAAAGAAATATTAGTAATAAAACAAAAATATGTATTCCTCCTATTTCTAAATACAGAAACATGGTAGTAAGAATTTATAAGACCTTGGAGAAAATACATAATCCGAATGATTATTGGGAAGATTAAACAAGATAGTAAGCACAAAAACACTCTATAAATAACTGAAGAGCATTATAATTATCAACTAGTACAGATCCCTTATTTGTGGATGTCAAACTTTGGCACAGAAAGATTGAACAAGTCTAAGCTATTTTTCAAATTTAACTAAGCCTGGAAATCTGTCACAGAAAATAAAATGCTTGAAAGCGAACCAGAAGGTAAGAATGAAGCAAACAATTATCAGTTGTCAGAGAGATCCTGTGGTTAAGTTGACATATTCACTACTAGATAACATGACCTATTTACTACTAGTTACGATGGCCTATTTCAGTTCACTTCAGTTCAGTCACTCAGTCGTGTCCGACTCTTTGCAGCCTCATGAACTGCAGCGCACCAGACCTCCCTGTGCATCACCAAACCTGGAGCCTACCCAAACCCATTTCCATTGAGTCAGTGATGCCATCCAACCATCTCATCCTCTGTCTTCCCCTTCTCCTCCTGTGCCCTCAATCTTTCCCAGCATCAGGGTCTTTTCCAATGAGTCAGCTCTTCGCATCAGGTGGCCAAAGTATTGGAGTTTCAGCTTCAACATCAGTCCTTCCAGTGAACACCCAGGACTGATCTCCTATAGGATGGACTG
Source organism: Odocoileus virginianus (assembly GCF_023699985.2). NCBI lineage: Eukaryota > Metazoa > Chordata > Mammalia > Artiodactyla > Cervidae > Odocoileus > Odocoileus virginianus. Next base: position 40,257,071 of record NC_069697.1, read on the forward strand.
GTTGGATCTCCTTGCAGTCCAAGGGACTCTCAAGAGTCTTCTCCAACACCACAGTTCAAAAGCATCAATTCTTCAGCTCTTAGCTTTCTTTATAGTCCAGCTCTCACATCCATACATGACTACTGAAAACACCATAGCCTTCACTAGATGGACCTTTGTTGGCAAAGTAATGTCTCTGCTTTTTAATATGCTGTCTAGGTTGGTCATAACTTTCCTTCCAAGGAGTAAGCATCTTTTAATTTCATGGCTGCAATCACCATCTGCACTGATTTTGGAGCCCCCCAAAATAAAGTCAGCCACTGTTTCCTCATCTATTTGCCATGAAGTGATGGGACCCAATGCCATGATCTTAGTTTTCTGAATGTTGAGCTTTAAACCAACTTTTTCACTTTCCTCTCTCACTTTCATCAAGAGGCTCTTTACTTCCTCTTCACTTTCTGCCATAAGGGTGGTATCATCTGCATATCTGAGGTTATTGATATTTCTCCTCGCAATCTTGATTCCAGCTTTTGCGTCCTCCAACCCTGAGTTTCTCATGATGTACTCTGCATATAAGTTAAGTAAGCAGGGTGACCATATACAGCCTTGACGTACTCCTTTCCCGATTTGGAACCAGTCTGTTGTTCCATGTCCAGTTCTAACTGTTGCTTCCTAACCTGCATGCAGATTTCTCAAGAGGCAGGTCAGGTGGTCTGGTATTCCCATCTCTTTCAGAATTTTCCACAGTTTATTGTGATCCACACAGTCAAAGGCTTTGGCATAGTCAATAAAGCAGAAATAGATGTTTTTCTGGAACTCTCTTGCTATTTTGATGTCCAGCAGATGTTGGCAATTTGATCTCTGGTTCCTCTGCCTTTTCTAAATCCGGCTTGAACATCTGGAAGTTCATGGTTCACGTATTGCTGAAGGCTGGCTTGGAGAATTTTGAGCATTACTTTACTAGCTTATGAGATGAGTGCAGTTATGTGGTAGTTTGAACATTCTTTGGCATTTCCTTTCTTCGGGATTGAAATGAAAAGTGACCTTTTCCAGTTCTGTGGCCACTGCTGAGTTTTCCAAATTTGCTGACATACTGAGTGCAGCACTTTCACAGCATCATTTTTTAGGATTTGAAATAGCTCAACTGGGATTCCATCACCTCCACTAATTTTGTTCCTAGTGATGCTTCCTAAGGCCCATTTGACTTCGCATTCCAGGATGTCTGGCTCTAGGTGAGTGATCACACCATCATGATTAACTGGGTCAAGAAGATCTTTTTTGTACAGTTCTTCTGTGTATTCTTGCCACCTCTTCTTAATATCTTCTGCTTCTGTCAGGTCCATACCATTTCTGATATTTATTGAGCCCATCTTTGCATGAAGTGTTCCCTCGGTATCTCTAATTTTCTGGAAGAGATCTCTAGTCTTTCCCATTCTATTGTTTTCCTCCATTTCTTTGCATTGATCGCTGAGGAAGGCTTTCTTATCTCTCCTTGCTATTCGTTGGAACTCTGCATTCAAATGGGTATATCTTTCCTTTTCTCTTCTGCTTTTCGTGTCTCTTCTTTTCACAGCTATTTGTAAGACCTCCTCAGACAGCCATTTTGCTTTTTTGCATTTCTTTTTCTTGGGGATGGTCTTGATCCCTGTCTCCTATACAATGTCACGAACCTCTGTCCATAGTTCATCAGGCACTCTGTCTATCAGATCTAATCTATTTACTGTTAGTTATAATGGCCTATTTACTACTAATTAAGGTGGCCTATTTACTACTAGTTACTATCACTTCTTTACTCGCAGGCACAGACCCCCTAGGGTCTTTTAGGGGAGGTTTTTGTGAGACGTTTAACTGGACTCCACTAGAACTAACTCTTCAAGAAACAGCTAGGCAAACGTTTACTTGGTCTTGACTTTCTGCACGAATGAGGACCCTAAAGGGGGGCCTCACAATCCAGGAAAGGTCACTGTAGGAATTCAGGGTTTTGGAAGTCAGCAAGAATGTGAATGTCCTCTTTAATCCTTTAGCATCACTTTTTCCCGTAAGTATGTTATTAGACAAGATGTTTCTGGTTGCCAATGACAGAAAACCAACTCAAGCTGGGCTTAAGCAAAAAGGGATTTCTTGGGTCACATCCAGAAAGTGGCCTAGCTTTGGATGTGGCCGGGTCCAGAGGCTCACGTACGTCACCAAGACCTGCAGTGCCCTCTCTATCTCTCAGTTTTACTTTTCTCTCCACTGGCTCAGGTTCTGGGCAGGCTCTCCCTTCCTGATGTCAGACAGACAAGATGGTAGCCAGCAGCTCCAGGTATACAACCTATCTTCTCAACAAATGCTGTGGAAAAACCATATCTCTTTTCCAACTCTGAAACCTGAAGTACTGGATTCATTATGATTGGCTAGGTTTGGCAAACATATCTGTTTCTGAACCAATAACTATCAATGAGAAAACACGATATTTTGATTAGCTAATGTTGTTGCATGCATCCATCTTTGGACCAAGGGGTATGGTCAGCTCCAACCAACAAGATGGAGCAGGTGATGCTGGCAAGAAAGATGAAGGTGCTGTTACAGGAGAAGGGTGAATGGTCTGCTGGGCTGGCGAAGATAATAGGTGTCCTCTAAAATCTTAAAAGATAATTTGCTAAGCATCGAATTATTCACTCACCAAATACAACATCAATACCGAGTAAATCATCTGAGTGTGGTTCAGGGAAAAGATAGTAAAAGTAAGGATTATTGTAGCACAGGCGATTGATGATGACTTGAGCCAAGTTTTTCTTGCATTTGGATGAAGACTAGATGTCAGCATGGTATGGATGCAAACATCTCAATGTTCATTTAAAATCCCTTCCTAAATATTTTTTTTAAATTTTCTTATTCTTTTTAAGATATATGTTCCCAGCATATTTAATTCAGAAATCAGATTTCCCTCATCTTTTCCTATCAGTATTTCAGGTTTGTAATCACAATTCCCATGATTCAGAAATTCCAAAATGGAGGCAATGTCTTTCAATAATTGAATAACAATATTACTATCCAAGGACAACCTGAGAAATTACTCCGACTCATACATTTTTTCACATTTAGCATGCTACACATTTCCACATAAAAAGGAAACTCCTTGGAGACAATTTCTTTGTTCTCTATATTCAGGAATATGTTCAAAATATTGCTCTATTTTCTACACATTTTTCAAATATACATTACTGAAATAAAGTAATTCCTCTCCTCATTTTTATCTCAAGTGCAAATTTAAATTTTCATTTTCCTTGTGTCTTCACATATGGAGCTTACATGTTCATTTATTCAAGCAAAATTTTCTTTTAGGGCCTTGTACATGGTAAATTCTATGCCAGATGCTAGGAATAGGCAAAAACAAAAACAAATTTAAAAAAAAAAAAACATGTCTTTTAAGCTCTCAGACATAATGAGACTACTTATAAAACAATGTGGTAAATGCAGTGATAGAGAAATGCTGAGAGTTTTATGGGAATACAGTGAAGGTATACTTCATGGGGTCCGATGAGTCAAAAAAAGCCACTTTCAGTTGGGGAATGTAGTATGCATCTCATTTTTTAAATTTTTATTCTTTAGACTGCGAGATGCGGCATGTGGGATCTTAATTCTCCATCCAGGAATCACACCTGCATCCCGTATATTGGGAGCACAGAGCTAATCACTGAATACCAGAGAAGTCCCTAATATGCATCTTTAAGAATGAATTTGGACACTACTATACAGTCTTCCTTGGTAGCTCAGATGGTAGAGAACCTGTCTGCAATGAAGGAGACCCAACTTGAATCCCTGGGTGGGGAAGATCCCCTGGAGAAGGGAAGTGGTTACCCACTCCAGTATTCTTGCCTGGACTATTCCACGGACAGAGGAGCCTGGCAGGCTACATGTAGTCCATGGGGCCGCAAAGAGTCAGACACGACCGAGTGACTAGCACTTTCACTATGTATAAAATAGATAACAATTAAGGACCTACTGCAGGGTTTCACTATGTATAAAATAGGTAACTATAAGGACCTACTGCAGGGTTTCACTATGTATAAAATAGATAACTGTAAGGACCTACTGCAGGGTTTCACTATGTATAAAATAGATAACTATAAGGACCTACTGCAGGGTTTCACTATATATAAAATAGATAACTGTAAGGACCTACTGCAGGGTTTCACTATGTATAAAATAGATAACAATTAAGGACCTACTGCAGGGTTTCACTATGTATAAAATAGGTAAATATATGAACCTACTGCAGGGTTTCACTGTGTATAAAACAGGTAACTATAAGGACCTACTGCAGGGTTTCACTATGTATAAAACAGGTAACTGTAAGGACCTACTGCAGGGTTTCACTATGTATAAAACAGGTAACTGTAAGGACCTACTGCAGGGTTTCACTATGTATAAAATAGGTAACTGTAAGGACCTACTGCAGGGTTTCACTATGTATAAAATAGGTAACTGTAAGGACCTACTGCAGGGTTTCACTGTGTATAAAATAGGTAACTATAAGGACCTACTGCACGGTTTCACTATGTATAAAACAGGTAACTATAAGGACCTACTGCAGGGTTTCACTATGTATAAAATAGGTAACTGTAAGGACCTACTGCAGGGTTTCACTATGTATAAAACAGGTAACTGTAAGGACCTACTGCAGGGTTTCACTGTGTATAAAATAGGTAACTGTAAGGACCTACTGCAGGGTTTCACTATGTATAAAATAGGTAACTGTAAGGACCTACTGCAGGGTTTCACTATGTATAAAACAGGTAACTGTAAGGACCTACTGCAGGGTTTCACTATGTATAAAACAGGTAACTATAAGGACCTACTGCAGGGTTTCACTGTGTATAAAATAGGTAACTATAAGGACCTACTGCAGGGTTTCACTGTGTATAAAATAGGTAACTGTAAGGACCTACTGCAGGGTTTCACTATGTATAAAATAGGTAACTGTAAGGACCTACTGCAGGGTTTCACTATGTATAAAACAGGTAACTGTAAGGACCTACTGCAGGGTTTCACTGTGTATAAAACAGGTAACTGTAAGGACCTACTGCAGGGTTTCACTGTGTATAAAATAGGTAACTGTAAGGACCTACTGCAGGGTTTCACTATGTATAAAATAGGTAACTGTAAGGACCTACTGCAGGGTTTCACTATGTATAAAACAGGTAACTGTAAGGACCTACTGCAGGGTTTCACTATGTATAAAATAGGTAACTATAAGGACCTACTGCAGGGTTTCACTATGTATAAAACAGGTAACTGTAAGGACCTACTGCAGGGTTTCACTGTGTATAAAATAGGTAACTATAAGGACCTACTGCAGGGTTTCACTATGTATAAAATAGGTAACTGTAAGGACCTACTGCAGGGTTTCACTATGTATAAAATAGGTAACTGTAAGGACCTACTGCAGGGTTTCACTATGTATAAAACAGGTAACTATAAGGACCTACTGCAGGGTTTCACTGTGTATAAAATAGGTAACTATAAGGACCTACTGCAGGGTTTCACTGTGTATAAAATAGGTAACTGTAAGGACCTACTGCAGGGTTTCACTATGTATAAAATAGGTAACTGTAAGGACCTACTGCAGGGTTTCACTATGTATAAAACAGGTAACTGTAAGGACCTACTGCAGGGTTTCACTATGTATAAAACAGGTAACTATAAGGACCTACTGCAGGGTTTCACTATGTATAAAACAGGTAACTGTAAGGACCTACTGCAGGGTTTCACTGTGTATAAAATAGGTAACTATAAGGACCTACTGCAGGGTTTCACTATGTATAAAATAGGTAACTGTAAGGACCTACTGCAGGGTTTCACTATGTATAAAACAGGTAACTGTAAGGACCTACTGCAGGGTTTCACTATGTATAAAACAGGTAACTGTAAGGACCTACTGCAGGGTTTCACTGTGTATAAAATAGGTAACTATAAGGACCTACTGCAGGGTTTCACTATGTATAAAATAGGTAACTGTAAGGACCTACTGCAGGGTTTCACTATGTATAAAACAGGTAACTGTAAGGACCTACTGCAGGGTTTCACTATGTATAAAATAGGTAACTATAAGGACCTACTGCAGGGTTTCACTATGTATAAAACAGGTAACTGTAAGGACCTACTGCAGGGTTTCACTGTGTATAAAATAGGTAACTATAAGGACCTACTGCAGGGTTTCACTATGTATAAAATAGATAACTGTAAGGACCTACTGCAGGGTTTCACTATGTATAAAACAGGTAACTATAAGGACCTACTGCAGGGCACAGGGAGCTCTGCTCAATGCTCTGTAACGGCCTATATGGGAAAAGAATCTTAAAAAGGAGTGGAGACACATAGATAGATATTGCTGATTCACTTTGCTTGTACACCTGAAACTAACACACCATTGCAAATCAACTACAGTCTAATTTAAAAAATTAAAATAAGATTAAAAAAAAGAATGAATTTGGAAGGATTTCCACGGTGGTCCAGTGGTTAGGACTTGGTGCTTTCACTGCCAGGGCCCAGGTTTGATCCTGGCTGGGAAACTAAGATCTTGCAAGCCACAAAGCACAGTCAAAAAAAAAAAAAAAAAAAGAAAATCAGTAAAAAAAAAAAAAAAAAAAGAACAAATTTGCATATAGCACATAGACAGAAGTGGGAGGATACAGCAGAGAGTACATTCTAGGTATGAGCAAAGACAGAAAGGAATGATAGTGTATTCAAAGCAACAATTTTTTAAAATTTCAGCTTTATTGCAATGGAGTTGACATATAAAATTATAAGATAAAGTGTAATTGTGGTGATCTGATATATGTATACATTGTGAAAGGATTCCCCCATCTCATTAATTAATAAATCCTTCACCTCACATACTTGTTTTCTTTTTTTTTTTTTTTGGTAAGAATGTTTTAAGTTCTACTGTCTTAGCAAATTGCAATTACATGATACAGTGTTATCAACTATATTCACCGTGTTTTAATTAGATTCTCAGACATGATTCATCTTACAGCTGAAACTTTATACCTTTTTACCTATTTTATCCCTATCTCCCCCAACCTCCTAGCCCCTGGCAGTGATTTTTCTACTCTGTGTCTCTATTCATGGGATTTTCCAGGCAAGAATACTGGAGAGGGTTGTCATTTCCTTCCTCAGAGTTTCTTCCCAGCCCAGGGATCAAATCTGCGTCTTCTGCACTGGCAGGTGGATTCTTTACTTCTGAGCCACCAGCGAAACATGTTTCTATTAGAATAACAATTTGATATGCAAAGCAGAAGAGCCAAGAAATGAGTCTGGAGGGAGAGATAAGGAAGGATCATAGAGGGTTTTAGAGTCTGAGTAAAGAGTTTCAGCCTTTTTCCAAAGCTATTAAATGACATGGTCACATTCGTGTTTTCAACAAGTTGTCCTAGCAACTGGCTGAAAGATGGATGCCTAAGGATAAGACTAGAGTCAGAGAGACCAGTGAGCAGGCCACTGGTATACTTTAGACAGGAAAGCATAAGGGCCAAAGTAGCACAGTGCTTCAATGTATGTTGGCAGTGGAGATGGCAAAAGGGACAGATTTGAGAAAGGAGAAGGAGTTTAAAATGATGGAGTGATTGGTAATGAACTAAGGAAGATAGAGAGTAGTGAGAAAGAGCTGCTGAAAGGGAAAAATATGAGCCAGCTTCCTTTCACATGGGTTGCATTTAAGGCATTTATGGGCAATTCACATGGAGAAGTGCAACAGGCTGGGAGCACAGAGACAAAAGCACAGAGGGATGATTTTAACTGTTATCACTACGTGGGTGTGTTAGAACCCAAAGAGTGGGTGGGAGCACCCAGGAACCATGTCAAGTGAGTAGGCCAGAATACAAAGGGTAGAACACTGTCACTTAAAGGGTGATCAGAATAAAGGGGTCCTTGAAAGAGAGTAGGAATGCTCACTACAGATGCAGGAGAAGATCCCCGAGAATGCCCTGTCCTAGAGACCAAGGGTGGAAGTCTCAACAGGAAGCCTGAAAAACACCATAGGAGTTTGCATTTCAAAGCGATTGGAGACTTAAGTGAGAGTGTGAGGCAGAAGCTAAATTACAGCAGGTTGAGGGGTGATTGGGAGGCAAGGAGATCAAGATTGCCAATGTAATCTATTTTTCCAATAATTTTATAATAGAAAAACTCAAACATATACAGAAGTAGAAAACAAACTATCGTAAATCTCAGGTAGCCATCACCTACCTTCAGTTATCAAGTCATGGCCAACCTGGTTTCATACATCTTCCCACTCATCTTTACCCACTGTGAGGCAAATATAACCACAATACCACTTTCATGCCTTAAAAACAAAAGACCAAAAACTCAAAATAATTCCTTAACTCATTAACTATACATGAACTCTTTTTTTGAGAAGTCTGTATTGTGAAGAGGAGATAGACTAGACAGTATCCAATGAGACACAAAGTCAAAGACAATGTCATGTTTTTTAATTGTTTTATAAAATTTTAGGATGGGAACACCTTAAGCGTGTTTACAGAAGGGGAATCTGCCCTCCCTACACTACCACCCACGCTTGGAATTACTTTAACCAATCTCTATAGAATTTCACTTCGCTATTATGCCCTGGTCTTGTCTGGACAGATCCACCAAGACTGTCTTTGGTATTTACTGTAGTACTGTCCACTGTATGTCCACTGTATGATTTAGCATCCCTTTTATCAAAGGACCCACAGAAAAATTTATCTCAGCCATCAATGGGGAGAAAAAGAAACTTTGCCTTTTATAGGTAACTCTTAACACTATTTCTCTTACAGACTATGGATCTTATAATTGATGATGGACTTTTCGTTTTGGCTACTGAAAACTGAAAACCAAATCCATAGCCCACCTTTAGTCGGCCTGTGAGATTTTTTGGCCTGTATCTCTAGGTACCCTGTCGGTCTCATCTTGTTAGTGTTCCTCATTCTTTGTTGTTGCTGTTTCGTCACTAAGTCGTGTTTGACTCTTTTGTGATTCCATGGACTGTAGCCCTCCTCGCTCCTCTGTCCATGGGATTTTCCAGGCAAGAATACTGGAGTGGGTTGCCATTTCCTTTCCCAGAGGATCTTCCCAACCAAGGGATTAAACTGCATCTTCTGCATTGGCAGGCAGATTTTTTACTACTGAGTAACCTGGGAAGCCCGTTCCTTATCCTAGCCCTGTCTTTAGATATTATTGCATTGTATTATCTTTATAGAAAGTGAAACTGAAGTCGCTTAGTCTTGTCTTACTCTTTGCAACACCACGCTCCTCCATCCATGGGATTTTGCCACCTTAAAGCCTTTATAAGATGAAGTAAAATATATTTAAAAAAAAAATCAATGGCTCTTCTCGCTCTGAAAAAAGAATGAAAAAGGACAGTTAGAGTGAAGGGAGAGAGGAGGGAAGACATGGGAGCCAGGAGAATCAACAGAGAAGGGTCTAGAGAAAACCTGGGGGGCAGCAGGGGCTGGGGCTGCTCACGAAGAGGGGGGGCTCAGAGCCTGAGTTGGAGGGAAGGACTGAGGATGGATGCTGCAAAGGGCAAGGGGAAGTGGTACCTGTGCAGCCAGTGATGCAGGAACGTGTTCCCACCACATCCAACCATCATCATGTCTTTTTTTAATGTTTATTTCTATTTATTTATTTGGTTGCCCCCAGTCTTGGTTGTGGCATGGGCACTCTTAGCTGTGGCATTTGGGATCTAGTTACCTAACCAGGGATCAAACTAGGCCCCCTGCACTGGGATCGCAGAGTCTTAGCCTTGGGACCACCAGGGAAATTCCTTATCATATCTTAATTCAAAGAAAGATGTAACTGACAAAGCTCATCTTTCTGTTGAATCTGATTTAAACATTTTTAAAGATGTGTTAAAGGTTTCTGTTTTAAAACAGCATTTTATAATTTCTAACACCAAACCAATGCTGAAGTTCCATCTCCCAATCCTTGTGCTTAGCACCCAGAATAGAAATGCTTTCATAGATATTTTTGTCTTGAGCATTTAATAAACCATGTTATTTATTATACAGCCTCTAATTTCCACTTAGTAAACCATTCTATGAAATAACTGAACAATGAAAAAGAATCTTTCCTATTTGAACTTCATTCCCATTACCATACCTAAGATGATTTCAACTGAAGCTCTTTAGTTTCTACTTTGTCATAATATAGAATGCTTTCTGATCTGCTATTTTGATTAAGGCATTGTTTCATTAGCTTAACCATGGAAACACTAGTAATCAAGATTAATAAAGCACCCACAAGCAACCAAAAGAAGAGTTGTCCATAAGATGCACATCAAGAAAAGATACCCAAACCCTTACATGAAAACATTATTAGGTCTTCTTAAGGCAGTAGCAGACACTTAACGCTTGATAAACCTTACCTAACCAAATCAACAAAGGTCCGTCTAGTCAAGGCTATGTTTTTTCCAGTGGTCATGTATGGATGTGAGAGTTGGACTATAAAGAAAGCTGAGCACTGAAGAATTTATGCTTTTGAACTGTGGTGTTGGAGAAGATTCTGATAGTCCCTTGGACTGCAAGGAGATCCAGCCAGTCCATCCTAAAGGAGATCAGTCCTGGGTGTTCATTGGAAGGACTGATGCTAAAGCTGAAACTCCAATACTTTGGCCACCTGATGTGAAGAGCTGACTCATTTGAAAAGACCCTGACAGCTGGGAAAGATTGAGGGCAGGAGGAGAAGGGGACGACAGAGGATGAGATGGTTGGATGGCATCACTGACTCAATGGACATGAGTCTGGGTAAACCCCGAGAGTTGGTGATGGACAGGGAGGTCTGGCGTGCTGCGGTTCATGGGGTCGCAAAGAGTCAGACACGACTGAGTGACTGAACTGAACTGAACTGAACCAAATCAAACCTAGAATATTCACACTCAAGTCAACTTTGCTGAAAATAATTCTCTCTTTTAAGCAAATGAAAAATAAGATTCAGGCCCAGGCCACCACAAGCTAGCTTGAGGGAGAATGCTTGTCTTCACATTTTACCATCATGAGTCCACTCCGAAATTCTTACTATTTTTTAGATACTTGGATTTATCTATTAGCACATACTTTTAAGGCTCTGAGGGATGGAATACATGGAAATTAAAGACCTGAAGTCTCATAACTCCCTTTAATCCTATGTCGGAAATCAAAGCAGCCAAGAGTAAAGTAGCCCTTAAAGGTATTGGAAAAACCCTAACAAAATATTCATCCATAACAGCTAAAGGACTTGAGATTCTGGAGGAGAGACGCTGTGCTGCTTAAGAAGTGGATCGCTCAAGTGTGTTGTGAGGGGCGTCCACGTGGGGCTGTACTCACAGGGTGCTGCTAATCTAAGAGCAGCTCTCAGTCTGGCAACCTTAAACCTGCTGACTGAAGTCCTCTTCAAAAATCACTGTTGTATTGGGCTTTTTGCCATGATTCAGATATGTCAAAACATCCTCACATTGGTAGTGTTCTCAAGGAATCGGTCTGTGAAGTCAATTAAATATCCACTTAGCAAAGAGGTCGTTCAGTCTCTAAGTCGTGTCCAGCTCTTTGCGACCCCATGGACTGCAGCACGCCAGGCTTCCCTGTCCTTCACTATCTCCTGGAGCTTGCACAACCTCATGTCCATTGAGTCGGTGATGCTATTCAACCATCTCATTCTCTGTCATCCCCTTCTCCTGCCCTCAATCTTTCCCAGCATAGGGTCTTTTCCAATGAGTCGTCTCTTCGCATCAGGTGGCCAGAGTATTGGAGCTTCAGCTTCAGCATCAGTCCTTCCAATGAATAGCCAGAGGTGATTTCCTCTAGGATTGACTGGTTTAATATCCTTGGTGTCCAAGGGACTCTCAAGAGTCTTCCCCAGCACCACATTTCAAAAGCATCAGTTCTTTGGTATTCAGCCTTCTTTATGGTCCAAATCTCACATCCAGTAGATGACTACTGGAAAAACCACAGCCTTGACTATATGGACCTTTGTCAGCAGAGTGATGTCTTTGCTTTTTAATACACTGCCTAACCCCAGTCTCATGTCTCCTGCATCGGTAGGTGGCTTCTTTACCACTAGCGCCACCTGGGAAGCCCTAATAAAGAGGGAAAGGGGAAGTCACTCAATCGCGTCCCGCTCTTTGCGACCCCGTGGGCTGTAGCCTGCCAGGCTCCTCCGTCCATGGAATTTTCCAGGCAAGAGTACTGGAGTGGGTTGCCATTTCCTTCTCCAGGGGATCTTCCTGACCCAGGGATCGAACCTGGGTCTCCCACATTGCAGGCAGATGCTTTACCATCTGAGCCACCAGCAAAGCCCCTAATGAAGAGGAGAGTATTCAAATTTCTGTTAGAGTTCCTTCTAGTTAGGAGTTGAGGACTTAAGATTTATTCAGTTCTGTCAAACTACAACCACGTACCCGGAAATCATTCCAAAAGTTCTAAAAATATGTAGAAATAATACAGTTACTTTTTTGCAATTATACATATATGTATTTAATGTGCACAAAGCATTTAGGATAGTACTATACATTCAGAAGTATTCTTAGTGATATTAGTTCAAATTTTCAAAATATGTATTCAGGCAAGCAGACTGTGTCAAAATGTGGTTAAATATACTTCTAGATGGATGTTTTATTCAGTAATCCCTTCTTAGCCAACTATATTCAAACATTTTAACTTAACAAGAAAATACATAGTCATATATATATACATATATACTATTGCATGCTTGTGCCATAAACAACCAAACGTATATCAAAATCTGAATCACTAACTTCAACAAAAATGTATTCTTGGAACATTGATTTTCACTTAATGTACCAAAAAGGAAGGAGAGATGGAAATTCCCAAGGATGTGAATGTGCATTAAGTTCATAATTTTAGAACTTGCTCAGGGACTTTTTCATGTACCGACACAGGGTCACTGCTGATGCTTAGTTTTCCCTGTCTAAGCGGTATGAGGGGTACAGACAGCTTCATGTCCTTTTCTAACAAAACTCACATAGGATACAACAGCATTGAAAGGTGAGGACTGTAACTTTGGGCCACAATTTCTTCTTGCGACAGCCAGAATAGGATGGGTCAGCAGAAGCAAAGTGATAATGTGAGGCTGGATATGCCTGTTATTTAGCCAGATTTGCCATAATCCTTGGTCCACACTAGCAGAGAGGCAACTGAAAGGCCTCCGGAGGATGGCCAGCTCTCTGGGCTCAGCAACCTCCCAGGATGCTTCACTGCTTAAAACTCTCTCATCAGGGAAGGAGCAGGCAGGCGGGTTGCTGGGTGACTGAAGCCTCTGTCAGCTTAGCATGAGGGTTTTACTCCTTTTATAAATCCCTGGTTAGCTTTGACAGGGATTCTGCAGTGCAAAAGGTTAAAAATAAGAGTGTGCACCTCTACTGGGTTTGAAGAGCACATTTGCTTTGCCCATGAATAAACACTCCTGCACACGTGTCTCTCCCCTGATAGATTTTCAGGCAAATTCCTGGCTCCCTCCAAGGCAGCTGCTTGACTTTGAGGACACTCACAATTTGAAAACAATCAATCTGACATGAGACATAGAGCCCATTTTTAAAATATCATTTTCCTAAAGTCCTCATTTCAGCTCTGCTCAAATGAGCTCTTATTATTTTAATTTAAATTGTCAAAGTACCACTTCAGAAGTGGCCACAAAGAAAGAAAGATAAACATCATCTTGTTTATTGTTTGAAATTCTATATTTACCTGATCACACTAAAGAGAAGGGGTTTGCTTTGCAAAAGGCTTGCTTTGAAAAACTACATTAAAACTTTCAAGCCGTGGGGGCCGTTTTGGTCTTTCCATGTTAGACCCGCCCCAAGAAGTCTGGATGTCAGCTGCCATCTTCTGCAGTCCTGTACCCAGCCTCTTCTTTGTTGTGGCAATAGGAAGTGACAGGTGTGCTTCTGTACCCCTGGGCAACCCAAGCACCTTTTCAAGAGGCCTTAATTATATCAGAGCCCTCAGATATTAGTTATTGGTCAGGGAGACTGTGGAGTTGGTGGTTTTGTAGGTATCCAAAAGATATTTTTTAAACCTTTATCACTGTATTTTTTATTTATTTATTTATTTATTTATTTATTTTGGCTGCACAAGGTCTTCGTTGCCATGCAGGCTTTCTCTAGTTGCAGCAAGTGGGGGCTACTCTTCATTGCAGTGTGCAAGCTTCTCGTGGCGGGGGCTTCTCTTATTGTGGAACACAGGCTCTAGAGTGTGGGCTTCAGTAGCTGTGGCTCATGGGCTTTAGTTGTTCTGCAGCATGTGGATCTTCCTGGAGCAGGGATTGAACTCATCTCCCTTGCTTTGTCAGGCAGATTCTTAGCCACTGGATCACCAGGGAAGTCCTCAATAGGTATTCTTAAAACCGTTTCTTTACCTTGAGATTAAATTAAGAATACATCCCAATTCTGACATGTAGATGTGACTTGTTCCTTCCAGAACCAACTAACCTGCTGAGCTTTATAACCTCTTCTCTCTCCCCGATGTATACTTCTCCTCCCTTTCAAAAATAGCCCAATACATGCCACAACCTTTCTCATTCTTGCTTTTTCTACACTGATCATTTATATTGTGCCATAAATTTTTTTTTGGCGGGATTTGACAATGTCTGCAAATGGCACCAAAAACAATATTGGGAGGCAAGTGAGGGCAGTCCCACCATCTGATTGGTTTTATCAACTTTCTCGCAAAAAAACCAGTTCCTCCTATCCTTTCATTCGCCCTCCATCTACTCGACATCCTCATCTCATCATTAAATGACTACAGTAGTCATCCCTTCCAACATGTTAATTGTTAGGTGGCAGCTTGGAGGTGTTTAAAGGACACTCTTAAGGAGAAAGGGGAGTGACCTTCAGACAGACTCTATTATTTCTTCCAATCATATGTAGTCAGTGGTGCTTTAGAAATCCTCTCTGAAAGTTTGCCAGTCATTGACAGAGTCCTTTTTATATCATCTACTCTTCAAAGCTTTTCCACATATATTATTCCTTTTGAACTTGCAAACACCTTGTAAAACAAGTTGAGGATTGTTGTCATGCTTAGATTCTCATACATCATACTTAGTTTCTCAAGTATGATGCTAAGCTACAGGGAGGTTAAGTGACTCTCCAAAGGTCACACAGCTAGTTAGCATCAGCCTGGGCAGCAGTCATCCTGGCTCTGCAAGCTCCTGAAATAAATTATCCCCCTCACCACAGAGGTAATTCTCAAATTCCATCCTCTGGACGCTAATGGCTGCATGGCACTTTCCATGAATGTCCTCCGGTCTCTAATTACCTGCCTATCTCAGTCCGAGTGAATTCCAGGACATAAGACTTAGATTTTTCAGCTGACCTTCTCTAATATATAGCAATATAATGAGGGTGCTTACATTCTATGACATAATATTTCTGCTATAACTGTTTTGGGGCATTTTAAGTGGTGTTATATTTGGGCCTCAGGACTGTACTTATCCTGTACTAAAGGTACATTTTAAAAACCAAATAAAGAGGAGAAGAAAGTCTAAAAAGACTTAAAAGGTACTTGGGAAGAAAGAATCTTTAATATATTCTATTCTGCATCTGTTAAATGCTTGTCTTTATGTAATTGGCTGCCCTGGGTTTTAGTTACAGCATGCAGACTCTTAGTTGTGGGATCTAGTTCCCCCAACCAGGGATTGAAGCCAGGTCCCCTGCATTGGAAGCACAGAGTCTTAGCCACAGGCAAGTCCCTATTCTGCATATTTTAATCATTAAACCGTTTTATTCTCAAACCACAGTTTCTGTCGTCGTATGGGGAACCATGACTGTCAGAGAAAGGAGATGGGCCTTGGGGGTTGGCAATGAAATCTTCCATCACAAAAACATTTGGAAGAAAGATCATTAAGTCCACTGTGCAGGGGAGTTTCACTTTTCTCTTTGAGAACATGGAAGAGCAGGA
The DNA here is from genome assembly GCF_023699985.2 of Odocoileus virginianus. Taxonomy (NCBI): domain Eukaryota; kingdom Metazoa; phylum Chordata; class Mammalia; order Artiodactyla; family Cervidae; genus Odocoileus; species Odocoileus virginianus. The sequence goes on from NC_069697.1 coordinate 40,272,964, forward strand.
GGGCTTCCTTCATCACTCCAGCATGAGGTTTGTAAAACTGCCCCCAGATCACAGACCACCAAGTGTTCTTCCGAAGACCCACTAAGAGGTCTCTGACTAATGGTATGGAAAGTTCCCACCTCAGCTTCCTTATCCAAAGCATTTTTGGATGAGAACACTCAACAGTATTGCTCTCCATGTAGCTTTTCCCACTGGGACATGACCACCAAATGACACAACTCTGGATAGGCCCTCCACTCGCAGAGACAACCCACAGCTGCCCACTGCCCCTGGGGTAAAGTCCTAATCCTTCTACCTGGTATATGTGACCCATTATAATACAGTCCAGGACTACCAGTTTTATGCCTGACACTATTCTGTGTTTGACACAAATCTGAGTATTTCCTATCCACAAACACCTAAAGTTCCCTGCTGTCTCATTTGTTCAAGTCACTTTTTCCACCTGAAATATTCTTTCCCTTCTCTGTTTATCTGATTCCAATGCAATATCAAAGACCAACTCAACAACTTACTCTGGGAACTTCCTTGGCAGTATAGTGGTTTAAAATCTGCCTTGCAATGCAGGGGATGCAGGTTCGATCCCTGGCCAGGGAACTAAAATTCCACACACATTCAGGAAACTAAGCCTGTGCCCCACTATTACTGAGCCTGTGTGTCGCAGCAAAGAAGCCAAGTGATGCAACTAAGACCCCACACAACCAAATAAATATTTCTTTAATGTAATTTGTCCCCAATTTAGCTATTTATAAATGTGTCTTCTTCCTCCTTTTAAATTATGTTATATAGAGTTTAAGGCAACAAATGTGTTTGTGGCAGATGCTCAATGCATTCAGTTAGGTATGTGGATAAATCTCACATGTCCACAGCACAGTCTCAGAGGCAGGAAGGTGCAATAGGACCTCATGGGTAATCCTGCCCAATGTCAGCGGGTTAATCAGTAGAAGAGCAGCAAGAACACTGACCTTTCTGGCGTTTACACTTTGCAACTGATTTGTTTTTCTCCAGTGTATGACCCAAGGCCTTAATCCTTCGCCTCAGTTGAGTGTATACATCCACTACATCAGTGCAAAGTTAGGAAGGTTTTTCTATAGGGTTCATGAAGTTTTGAAGTAATAATAATACTAACATTTTTTCCTAGAAGATTCTGTCATTCTTACAAGGTTGTGTGGCTTAGAAGTAGTTAAGGGGGAAAAAAGAAGTAAATAAGATAGGCTTCCCTGGTGGCTCAGATGGTAAAGAATCTGCCAGCAATGCAGGAGGCCTGAGTTCAATCCCTTGCTCAGGAAGATTCCCTGGAGAAGGGAATGGCACCCCACCCCAGTATTCTTGCCTGGGAGATCCCACAGACAGAGGAGCCTGGCAGGTTACAGTCCATGGGGTGGCAAGCATTCGGATACGACTGTGTAACTAACATTTTCACTTTAAGGAAAACAAATCCCAAATAAAAAGTCAAGATCCCACATGGAGGACAGAGGCCTGTCTTATAAAGAGACGTTGTCGGGTCCACCTCAGTTCCCAGGGCATGTCCAGCATGGTGATCTCAGGGATCCACTGCTCCCGTGTCCTCTGTAACTAAATGGGTTCCTGGTGTATGACTGACCTAATGGAGATCTGACCTAATGAAATGCACCAAGGAGTGTCACCAAGGCTGCTGAAGCATGAACCTGCGTTTCTCAAGTCAATGTAACAGAATCTGAGCTGTGCCGGCTGGAGGCTGGGCCAGAAGGCTATCTGGTAGCCAAGGGCACTGCCAGGGCTTTAGAATAACAGTACAAGGTGGTAATCAGATGCCATCCCACCACATTTAGCCAGTTAATCATCACAATCATCCATCTTTTATTCATTAACATGGAGGAATGACGTTTTCTTTGGGCACTCACTTTGCCCTTTCAGGTTACACCAATATTATGCTGTCCCAGTTTTTTCCTCTATGTCTCATAAAATGCACCCAGTTTTAGCATCTTGTCACTGCAGACGTCAGTACGAACACAGGAATGGGATGGCCAGGTCACTGTTGCTCCCAGAGTCAGCAGGAGCATCTGTATAAGGGCAAGTCTTTAAGTGGTTCTTCCTGGAGCTTCCTTAAGAAGACTGCACGTTCACGGAGATGTGAGACAAATAACCACATGATCCAAGGCAGGAGCCTACCTTACTGAACAGTATCCCTTACAGTTATCTCAATCATCCATTTATTTCAGCCTTGAAGGAGAAGGTTAAGCATGGTAGGATTATTTGCACGTACATGTGTGCGTGCTCAGTCATGTGCGTGCTCAGTCATGTCCGACTCTGTGAGCCCATGGACTGTAACCCTCCAGCCCCCTCTATCCATGGAATTCTCCAGGCCAGAATACTGGAGTGGGATGCCATTTCTTCTTCCCGGGAATCTCACAGACACAGGGATTTGAATCTGCATCTCTTGTGCCTCCTGCATTCTGCATTGGCAGGCTGATTCTTTATCACTAGCGCCTCCGGGGAAGCCCAGGATTATCTATTTTATGTCTCAAGGTTAAAAATTCAACAGAGTATTCTTCAAAATACCAAACCAACCAGACTTAATCACCAGTGGAGCTCAACCACATGGCAAGTCCATACCACCTCCAGGGATGCCCTCCTTCCACAAGTACAGAAACACAAAGCATGGGCAAGGAGCAATATCAAAGACCTCTGTGCAAAGAACATATTGTACATGTTATTTTGTCCCTGGGCTCTACCTCGACATTTGACACCTACGTAGCAGACTTCATATAGAAGGGATTAAGAACAAAGGCTTTGGCACGTACAATACTTATAAATTTTTTAAGGCGACACATGTTTGAGAGAGAGGACCATTTTAACAAGTATTTGTTGCTGTCATGTCATGCAAATGTCTTTTTCCTTAGCTTTATTTCAAATTCCATGGTTGAAATTTTTGATGGAAAACAAGAGGTTCTGTTTGTGCAAATAGAAAGGAGTGTACATGAGGGGCAGAGTGTGTTTTGTTTGGCAGTTCTTGAGCTACCGTTTTGGTTTTTGTTTTTAGTGCTGGAGGGAAGCAAATCGGCAAGTAAGGCTCTAGTTAGCTTCCTGCTGTTTTTAAAGTCAGTTACTATGGGTTAAAACGTCTGTGATGCATACAGAATTAGCACTCCACTTCTGTTAAGAATGAAAGCTTAATGTCTAATTTCAAACGTTCCCTGAATATACTTCCTCTGTCTAATCATACATTAACTTCCACCAACTTTTATAAAGTATACACAAATGGATTATTAGGAGAAAAAACAAAGGTTTTGGAATCAGATATTCTGGGTTTAGCCCTCACTAACTGTGTATAGCCTTAATGAATCTCTAGGGCCTCAGTTTCCTCACCTGCAGAGCGTGAATAATAACGACACAAACATACATGATTACTGTGATAATTGATTGAATTAGTACATGGGAGGTGCATGGTCAGTAAATGTTAGCTATTGTTTGGATTGTCTTGAATTTAGCTAGGATCCATTGTTTTCAGGGGTTATATAGACCCTGGGAAGACATGGCTTTAGTCCACCTGTAACAAAAGAGAAAGAACACATATTATATCTTTTTTTTTTAATGTCCAAGTTTCTAGACCCGTGGTTCTCCAAGTCTGGGCGGGGACCTCTGGAAATCCCCCAAGAACCAAGACCCCAAGATTCAAGTCCTTAAGGTCAAAACTATTTTCATAATTACAGTAAACTGTTCTGTGCCCTTTCACTCTTGTTTTTTTGTGAGTATACAATGGAATTTCCCAGAGGCTACATGCTATGTGATGATGTCGTCACTGAGTTCATGGAATGTGAGCTTGTACATTCTTGCGCTTTTTTATAGTCCTCAGTCATCCTTTCCAACACTGTAAATAGCAGTAGCTATAACCACATAAACCAATCTCTCCAGGGTACTCAGTAATTTTTAAAAGTCTAAAAGGTGACCCAAAAGTTTGGGAACCTCTGCTAGATTATCTCACATGAAAGTACCTCATTCCCTCCTCCATTTCAAAATCTGTAGTGTGAAAACAGCAAACTCAGTCCTTAATTTTGAGACTCTGGCCCCAAGGTCAAGCCCCTGAAGCTGCTCTGACTGCATTTTGTCCTCCTGTGTTTCAGGTTGTCTGGGTCCGACCTGCCGGGTGACGAGTGGCTCTGGGATTTTGAGAAGCACGGTCATCGCCATTCGGTGATTAGAAGGGTCAAGAGGTTCCTGAGCGCTCACGAACACGCCTCAAGCCCCCGGAGGAGAAGCTACGGGAGGCAGGCCAGCGACAGCTCCATGTTCTTCCCCCCGAGCGACCTCAGCCCGACCAGGGATCTGCTGGATGTGCCTCCAAGAAGCCATCACCGTGCCTCGGCTGCCGGGAAGCACCCCCGGTCCCCAAAGGGGAGCCCCAAGCTGCGCTCCAGCCTGGGAGAGCTGTCCACCATCCGAGAGACCAGCCTGAGTCCACAGTCCAGTGTGAGGGGCTCCCCCACCAAAATGCCGCAGGTCCCCGAGGCATTGGCCACAGCCACCAAAGCACTAGTGCCTGTGGCAGAGCACGACCACCGTGACTCCACGGCCTCCATCCAGAGCTCCGACTTCACAGGGGTTCAGCCCAGCAGGCCTGAGCAGCAGGAGGACCCTGTGGAGTCGGTCCCGTTCTCCTCCGAGAAAGGGGTGCCTCCTAGGGACCCTCGCTCCCAGACTGTTCCAGCCAAAGCTGAGAGAAGCAGCCTCAAGTCTGCCTCTGAGGAAGACCCTCATGAGAAGGACAAGTCCCCCCAAAAGTGGAGGCTCCTGGAGTCCAGCGGCACCTCCCTGGCAGGCCTGAGTCTGGATCCCATGAGGCCTGAGCCACTTCCTTTCTTGGACCCAGAAACATCCTCAGAGACCAGTGGGATCACCTTTGCGGCTGGTCCTCGAGTCTCTCCTGATGTGCTGTATCTAATGGAAAACCTGGACACCAAAGAAACGGATATTGTAGAGTTCAACAGTGAGCAGACAGAGGAGTCTCCCAAGGGAAGGCCAGAACATCCTAGGACCTGGTTCTAGCCTAGATTCTTACTTCCCCAAAAGTTCAAGCACTAGTTCCAGAACATACCTGGGGGCTGGTCAATTGTTTTTTTTAAATGATCATGCTGTGTAAGCTACTTAAAACTTTGAAGGGCATTATGATACTGACATTACGGGAAGATCAAACACATTCATGCTATCTACCACAAAGTGACTTTCATGGAAGTTACACAGACCACAGTGATGTACCTTAAATAAGGAATCATATAAATTCATAGATTGTTATGAATTATAAATTCATAGGTTGTTTTAAATTATAAATTCATAGACTGCCTTATAAATTCATAGACTGTTAAGCTTTGAAAAAGACTTTATAGATCACAGTCCGATCCCCTAGTTTTGCCAAAAGGGAGATGAATGATTCTCTGTTCCCCTTTTTTCTCCCCCCTTTCTTCTTTTCTTCAGTTATAAAGACAAGGAGATGGATCATATGATGCCTCAAAAGCCCCCTCCTAATGCCAATTTCCCTGTGTGCGTCTTTCTCACCATCTCACTCCGCTTTCTATAACTATTATCATTTCCTAATTCTCAAGTTTCATCAGCATCAGGAAGCTCCATCTCCCTGCAACTTTCCTTTCAATTTTCAGGACTTACTTTTCCTCTCCTCTGCCTTTACTTCCTCGTCCTTTTGTCCTTCTCGGGCCCCTAGTCTTTCTCCCTGTCCAGTGACTTTAGTCCACCGCCCACTTTCAGGCTGTCATGTTTTCTCTGCCGACTCTGTTGCTTACTCCCTGCCATGATTTTCAAGGAGGTTTTGGCAAAGTTTCCGAGGGAGCAATTCAAGTGTCAGTTCATCCAGCCTGCCTTCTCCCAGCCTCACAGGAAGGGGCGTGGGAGCTTTCTGATCCCCACCACCCCCTCTCAGCCGGGCCGTCTCCTTCTGCAACCAGTCTCAGGTCCTGAATACTGGGGAAGCCATGAGGGCATGATAGCTGCATAATCAAATGCTTCAGAAGCAAAGAACAAGGTTTGAAACCGTCCCACTCGGTCTTCAAGTAAAAATCCCCATTACGTCACAACACGGGACCAGTTACTGTGTCTGGCAGGTTGTCTGGGATGAAGTAGGGTGTTGGAGTTAGGGATCCAGGATCACGATGGGGAGGGGACATTGACTAACTTCCTCCAAGGAGTTCTTGGTCTTATCTGCTGGGGGCTCCCAACTTTGCCCGGAAGGCCATGTCTAAAGAATACTGCTCTATTTCGGTCATATGATGAAGCTTGACTGCAAGCTTAAGAAACAAAATAATCCTAATTGCTACCACTTATTGAGTGTTCACAATAGCATGTGAAGTTCACAGATAATCCTACTAATCCTCACAGGAATCCCATGAATTGATATACTATTAGCTCTATTATTTTTTTTTTAACCTTGGCTATGACAGTCCCGTTTATTTTTTAGTTTTTTTTAACTTATTCATTTTTTAATTGAATGATAATTGCTTTACAGAATTTTTTTGTTTTCTGTCAAACATCAGCATGAATCAGCAATAGGTTCTATTTTTTACCTATTTTTAATCTATTTTTAAAAGAAGTCTTTTGTTTCTTAACGTTAGTTATTATTATTCTCTTATTCAAATAATATACCTTAGACCAATGCTTGTTTGCTTTCTTTCTTTTTTTTTTTTGACTGCATGTCATGTGGGATCTTAGTTCCTGGACCCCAACCCCCTGCAGTTAAAACCATGGAGTCTTAACCACTGGAACACCAGGGAAGTCCCTATCTCCATTTTAAAGATGAAGAAAACAGAGGCTTTAGAGAAATAATTTGACTGAAATTACCAAAGTAGGAAATGGCAGGGCTCAGATTCAAGCCCAGGTTTCTCTGACTCAGAGCCCACACTCTGGTCCAGCATGCTTCATCCCTCTGCTGCGTTGTCTGTAGGGCCCTGGATCTGCCAGCATTTTGCCCAGAATTCTGGAGGAGGCCCCACGGGAGCCGGACATGACTCTCCAGCCTTGGAGGCCTGTCCCAGTCCTCCCCGTTGATGTCCACCTTGACATTTTATGCATGCACACAGGAGGGCAGTGTTCCAGCATGCAGCCTAGCCATGGTCCTCTTCATTTCTGTGACAGAAGAAAATTAGCAGAACCCTCACCTCCCTTCCCCAACTTCTCCCAACAAGCAGTGTTACACATAGCACGTTTTTACAAGACATGGCACCCAACGGGCCACCCCAGTGGCATGACAGCAATGACATTTACTTGAACTAACATTTTGCGAAGAGCTAAAAGGTCATAACATTGGAAGAAATGGTATCCAGATGGTTCTCTATATTGGTTAACAGTGTTACACCTGGGAAAGGTACCTGCATTCCTGAAGCATTATCTACAGACTATGAAGTCAGGCCCCAATGCAACACAGCTATAACACAGGATCCCTAACCTTTCCCACACTCTTTTCTTTAAAATACTTACTTGTTTATTTGGCTGTATCAGGTCTTAGATGCAGCACATGGGCTTCTCTAGTTGCAGAGCATAGGCTTCTCTCTAGTTGTAGCACGTGGGCTTAGATGCCCCATGGTATGTGCGATTTTAGTTCTCTGACCACAGATGGAACCCAAGTACCCTGATTTGGAAGGTGGGTTCTTGCCACTGGACCACAAGGGGTGTCCCTCTTCCGATCTCTAAATGCTGTTTTCTTGGATGTTTCAACTTAAATCTTCTAATCTCTTCTCTTTGGCTTTATCTATTGCTCAAATTCAAATAAGCTTCTACTTAGCTGCTTTTGAAATATAATCAATTTCTGTCCCTAAATCCAAGGTGATAAATTATACACAACTAGAATCATACATTTTGTGCAGGACTAGGAGGGTTCATTTATCTCTGCCTCCCTCCACCTTTGTCCAAAGAATTATTTAACTTCCTCAGTATTTCATCAAAATTTGAGGTGGCCTCTATTTCCTCCTTGCACTGAAAACTGAATAATGGCTCACTCAATGAGTCCATGTGGTTGAATTCAGCTATAAATTCCAGCCAACAGTTGCCTAGATCAGATGAAGAAATTCCCTATAAAGTGAGTTTATGGAGACAGACGGAAGTGGCAAAAACAAAATAATTTCTTCTCCTGTGCCTGATTTTATTGTCCGCCGAGCCCATTTTCACCTAAATTCTGGAAACTTCCACCTGCTGGATGAATGTTCATAACAACCAGCAGCTTAGTCGTTTGGGCTTATCCTTTCCAAGAACAGGCTCAGCTCTGCTCTGCATTAAATGTAATCCACAAGCCAGAGGTGCGATGAGGCCAAGCCCTACTTATTGCATTCTCCTTCTGTTCTCCAGAAATGACAACTCTGCCCTGATGCTTGGGTCCACAGGTCAGTAAAAAGACCCAGGAGCTTTTTCTCTGTCATCTAAGAATGTAGGGATAACTGCCCACTCCAAAACAAAGAAGGCTGTTCTCTCCTCTCTGTAATGGTCCTGTCTATTTCTTGGGTCACTGCCTCCACTACTCCAGGCATCCACTGCAGCCCAGCTCAGGTAAACTCTGGAAAATATATTTTAAATAGAATGGAGAAATATATAATTTACCATTAGTCTAAAGAAAAAACTCACTTAACCTTTGTACACCTCTCTTTTTAAGTGATTCCCCCTCTAGCTTCCTCCTTCTCCAGAGAAACTGATTCAATCCTCAGTCATCATTCTGAGACCTTCCTATCATAAACTCTGCTCTCTGAGAATCTGCTGAGGCCAGGCGGCCATGTGGTATGAGAGAGACGCCCAGTGTGTGACTCGTCTCCCAGGGGCTTTGTGAACTTCAGTGATTCAGTGAGCCCCCTCCGTCTGTCTCTCATATTCCCATCTGTGAAATGGGTTCTTCTCTGCCCCACCTCATTGGCCATCGTGAGGAATTGAGGGAGTTTATGTGAAAGGCAGGGAGCCCCAGGCAGCACCGTGTGGGTGATGGGTCTGACTGGGAATTGATGTCTCCATAGATCTGGCACCAACTGCAGAAAAAAAGACATCAGTCATTTGCTTATCAGGATCCCCTGTTCTCCAGGATTCTAATCTCCTTCATCCAGAGAGCTTCCAGCTTCTCTTTTGGCTTCATTTCCCCCCCACGAAATGCTTCTTGATGTGTCATACATCCTCCTTTTCTCCAGTTTTTCTCATTCCTTCAGTCCCCACAACAGACCAGCCTCATCACCATGGTGACAAACTCTGCCCCTAACCCATTTTACATATCAATTCTCTCAATCAAAATGTGGAACTAGAAAATTTCCTGGCTGTCCAGTGGTTAAGACTCTGAGTGTCCACTGCAGGTGCTGTGGGTTTGATCTCTTAGTTAGGGAACTAAGCTCCCATAAGACGTATAGTGCAGCCAGGAAAAAAAAAAAAAAAAAAGAATTAGAACATGGAGATGTTCTAATCTAATAAAAAAAAGTGGAACTAGAGAATGATCAATTGCCTTTGTCCTTTTCACTATAATTCTAGAGGATTTAACATTCTTTTTTGTTTTGCTTTCTTTGGTTTTTTTATTCTCTAGTTTTGGGGAGTGGCAGTTTCTCACTACTTGCTTCTCATTGCAGTGGCTTCTGTTGCCAAGAACCGGCTCTAGAGCGCACAGCTCAGTAGTTGCGGCACACAAGCTTAGGTGCCCCTTTGCGTATGGAATCTTCCTGAACCCAGATCAGACCCATGTCTCCTGCATTGGCAGACAGATTCTTAACCTCTGGACCACCAAAGAGGCCCGAGGATTTAACATCTCTGGTTTGCAATGAGAGGACCCTCTTAGGGCCTCAATCTTCCTAAACCTGGCCCTGTATCAGTGAAGAGTGAATAATAACTACCACTGTAAAAGAAATTTCTAAACAAGAGCACATTAAAATCTAATTCCCTTCCCTCTTCACAATCATCCTCAGTCATTTTCTGATGTGCCTGTGCTGTGGTATCAATAGGAATAATGACAGATTTTCCTCATTTTGTCTTTCAAACAATCTCAGGTAGATCGTCAATCCTTTCACATGCTTTCCATTTTTCTTGGTTCTATGAACCCTAATTTTTAGGGCAGTATTTTCATGGCCATGATTATTGAGTCAAAAGAAGCCATTCAAGAATACCAAGATTGTTCTTGTATTGTGAATCTTAGACAACCCCAGCTGTGGCAAAAAGAAAACTGAAGCAATTACCCTGAAAAACAGGGGCACAAAAAACACATTGATCTTAATTACTCTATTAATTCTGTGTGGAGATTTCGTTTTTGTGTTTTGTTTCTGAATTAGCTCAGAAAATGGGCCCCAGTTCTCCTTTCACCACAAGTAGATTTGGCCAGATGATTACCTAGAACCATCTTTTCTGTTTGTTTCACTTTGTTTTTGGCTGTGTGGCATGCAGGATCTTAGTTCCCCAACTAGGGATCGAACCTGTGCCCCAGCACTGGAACCATGGAGTCTTAGCCACTGGACCACTAGGAAAGTCCCTGCAACCATTTTTCTGACCAGCTAGCGGTCCCTGGTGGCTCAGTGGTAAAGAATCTGCCTGCAAGACAGCAGACACTGGTTCGATCCCTGGGTGGGGAATATCCCCTGAAGAAGAAAATGGCAACACACTCCAGTATTTTTGCCTGGGAAATCCTATGGACAGAGGAGCCTGCTGGGTTATAGGTCACAGGGTTGCAGAAGAGTCAGACACGACTTAGTGACTGACACACACATGTAAGATATTTACCTAACAGAAGCAGCAAAAGGCATGTTGTATCTTGTTTCCTGAAGATGGATAAGAGCATTTCTAAAATAGCTTTTGAGCAGAAACACTGATGTGTCCCAAGTTCTTTGTCTAGCTAGTGGTTATTGACCTGAGGTGATTTTGTGCCCAGGAAATATTTGGCAATGTTTAGAGACATGTTGTCACACTGGGGAGTGTTACTGGCATCTAGCGGGTAGAGGCCAGGGATATTGCTAAACATCCTGCAATGTACAAGACAGATGGTCACAACAACCATGTAGCCCCAAATACTCAGGTTAGGAAATTTAATTTAGGCCAATAGAAAGATGGGCTTCCCTGGTGGCTCAGTGATAAAAAACCCACCTACCAATAGGAGACAGAGGTTTGATCTAGGGATTGGGAAGATCCTCTGGAGAAGGAAATGGCAACCCACTCCAGTATTCTTGCCTGGAGAATCCCATAGACAGAGGAGTCTGGTGGACCACAGTCCATGGGGTCGCAAAAGAGTCTGACACGACTTAGTGACTAAATAACAACAGAAAGGTAAAAATGAGACAGCCACCAAGCAGATGCATGAAGAGAGATGTGCTAAATGAAGAAGTAGAACCACAAGACAACAGATGAGCCCAGCAACTGGCTAAATTCTTTTTCTGTGTATAAACTATGAATGAATCAACATTTATCCCATGATGCTAAACAATATGTCAAATCCAGAAAAACTGGATGGAAACCCTGAGGTTCACCCTTGGAGGATTCCATGGATGGCTCTTACCTGTAAGAGGAATTTAACATCATTGCTAGCATGACTATAATTTTCTCAGAATGTATATTATATAAAGGGTAACAACAGTATATTATGCCAAATATTATTCAGGAGTTTGTGCCAATAAACTGCTAGACCATGGATTGACACCTGATCCAGCTTTGATCTTTATATATGTCTTACTTAGGATCAAACAAATAAACTATACAGATAATCTAGCATTTTATTTTTCAGTAGAGAATAGTCACAATGGGTAGGATCATTCTACCTCCTGTCCATGGGCCAAGCAAACTCACAGGTCTCTCTACCTTATACGTTCTCCAGCACTTCCAGGAGAATAACATCAGAGGATTAGTGAAGTTCTGAATAATGGCACCAGCTGAACTTTTATTCAAATCATTGATGAAGCATTAGTGACTGCAGACTGTCAGGCATTTAGCTAAAGCTGGGAGGTGGGAGACTGGCCCCTCCATCCTCTCCCACCCATCTGTCACTCTCTTCTGCACGTCTAGGTAAAAATCAAAATGGTCTCTGAAGTTCAGCCAACTTGCTTCTTTGTATGTCTCTTTGTTTGCTTCCTTTCATCCCCAATCTTGATCCCCTTCCCAACCACTTTAACTTATTTATGTAAAGCCCTTTGTTTGCATTTGTTGTTGTTTAGTCACTAAGTCATGCCTGACTCTTTTGCGACCCCATGGACTGTAGCCCACCAGGCTCCTCTGTCCATGGGATTTCCCAGGCAGAATACTGGAGTGGATTGCCATTTCCTTCTCCAGGGGATCTTCCCAAAGCCAGGAATAGAACCTGCATCTCCTACACTGCAGGCAGATTCGTTATCACTGAGCCATCTGGGAAACCCTTCACATTCTTACAAAAGATGTGTTACTGTTTTATGTGCCAGGTTTCTTAACTTCTGTAAGTACTTATACCATAGGCTTCATCCATCTCTCTGTTGATTTTGTTTGTTTTTTAACTTTCTCTTTTGTATTGGAGTTTAGCTAATTAACAAAGCTGTGATGGTTTCAGGTGAATGGCAAAGGGACTCAGCCATCCATACCCATGTATCCATCCTTCCCCAAACTCCCCTCCGCTCAGGCTACAAAAGATCATTGAGCAGAGTTCCCTGTGCTATACAGGAGGTCCTTGTTGGTTATCCATTTTAAATACAGCAGTGTGCACATGTTGATCTCAAACTTCCCAACTATCCCTTTAGTTACTAAACATTTATTCCATACAATGCTTTAAGACCCTCCCAAGTTCCCTGTACAGGCTTCCCAGGTGGCGCAAGGGTAAAGATTCCACCTGCCCAGGCAGGAGATGCAAGAGATGCAGCTTCAACCCCTAGATGGGGAAGATCCCCTGGAGCAGAAAGTGGCAACCCACTCAGTATTCTTGTCTGGAATAGTCCATGGACAGTGGAATCTGGCTGGCTACAGTGCATGGGGTTGCAAAGAATTGGACGCCACAAACATACACACACACACACACACACACACACACATTCCCTGTAACATCTAATCCATTGTTTCTAACTCCCATATGGTCTAAGATGTCTTGGAGCCTACTTCTCTACTCCCCAGGTTGCCTCCACCCCTCTCCACAGTAAGCACCTCAGTTGTGTTCCTTTATGGCCCCGCAGGAGAGTTTCTTTGAGGTGTAGGCTCATGAGCAGAGTCGCTGGATCACAGGGCTGGGATACATTTAACCTGATGACTCTTGCCAAATAGTGCTCCAGAATAGCAACACCAGTTGGCATTCCCCTCGCCCCCAAGCCGCACATTGTGTCTCCACTACCCCCTCCCTGCCACACGCTTGGCATCACCTACATTTCTAATTTTTCCAGTCTAACAAGTGTAACATGGCACCTACTTGATGTTTAACCAGGGTTTACCTGCCAATTAAACATTACTGGTTACTACATGACATTTTTCTGATTTAAATGACATCAAGTATCTCTTCATATACTTGTTAAATCTTTGGGGAACTCCTCTTCTGAAAAATTACCTTTTCAACTGCTTTACCCTTTCATCTAATGTGGATTCTATATTTTTCTTGTTGGCTCTGGAGAGTCCCTTTTATATTCTAGAATAATAGCAGATCCTTGTTAGTTTGGGACATTACCATAATCTCTTCCAGTTTCTTGTGTGTCCAGTAAAAGTGTCCATGGTGTTTCTTGTTGAATAGATATCTTTAACTTTGATATGATCAAGTTCATTCATTTTTTGGGTTTGTTTTATGTTTTTGAAAGTCTTTCCACATCTATGTCACAATACTCTCCCACCATTTTCTTCTGTCATCTTTATAATGTTAGGTAGTGATCTGGTTTTATTTTTCTTCATAGAATGAGCCAATTTCCACCCCAACACTCTCTACTAAATAACCACATATTACAAGCTCCACATATTTCTTATAAATCAGATACACTAGTATGAAACAAAATAGCATCTGAGAGAACTGAAGGATAAGGTGTTATGAATAGAAAAAAAGAAGGCTGAGCCTTAACTTCATGGAACTCATGCTCGTCCCCACTAAATACAAGTTTTCTTCAAAATGCATTCTCCTCCTGCTATCTTTCAACTGGTGGTCTTCCCCATTTTGTGTGCGGAGTGTTTAAACTCTTGCTATTATATCCACCTCTGCACAAAAACTCACTAAAATAGTCCATCTCTTTGATCAGACGGAGACTAAGCTGCACGGGTATCGCTTGATACATAAGGAGCCTTTGGTAAAGAAGAAGCAGTGATGGTGTCACAGGGATAGCCTGGGGTCCTTCATGACTCAAAAGGAGTCAGGACTGAATCCAGAGGCATGAAGTCCACGATCAAGCTATGGATCAGCAGAGGAGGAGGCACCAGGCCAGGAGGCCAGTGTCGCTTGCTCACGGCCTGAGACCTGCCCTGAGCCTTCAGGCTTCCCCACAGTCTGTCTCCCACGAGTCTTGACTCTGTAACAAGCTGTGCTCAGAGACGGCCCGGGGGGCCGTGCTCACTACCACCCGGCCCTGGCCTTAGGAATCAGCTGCCGGGCTTGAGACAGTTGCAGAAGACTTCCGAAGAGAACTAATCCCACCTTCTCATTATTCCTCAAGAAACCCAGCATCTGTGATACTAATGATAGGATTGCTATTCATACACATGGTCGGGGACCCTACAAACTCCAAAGTGGAAAGCACTTTTCAAGGTTAGAAAACACCTTCAAGCAAAAGATTAGTCACATTCTTCCCAGTAAAACTGGAGCTTGATTACTTTGACCACAAAAGAAGGTGAGGATGCAGGCAAGTTTCTGAATGACACATTCACCTCTTTTCAACCTAAGTTTGCTCCTCCTGGTCCCCATTCAGAGGCTACGTGCCCCTTGCTCCTCTGCCAAGGAAGAATGTTCGGGTTTAGCTGTGAGAGGTTAGTCTCACAGGTACCGTGGAAATGGGGAGAATGCTGACCGGTCCTCGGAGGCAGCCATGCCTTTTTCCCTGGGCTGTAACCTCCGTTCGCTGTCTTATTCAACCAGTGTATCCCCGGGCTTAGAACAGTGTCTGAAACAACTCCAAAAAAAGTTAGATGAATGAACGATTGAAATAAAGAAAAAAATGAATGAATGAATGAATATACCAAATTAGTTCTAGAGCTAAAGTTAGGAAACTTGAAAATCTCAATCAAAGTCAACCACAACCTTAGCTGTGTGAACTCGGTCAAGTTTCTGGAACCTCAGGACTTCACCTTGCTCAGCTCTGAAATAAGTGGTTAGACTAAATGATTTAAGGTCTCTCTCAAAGGCTTGTTTCAATAACAGTTCTGGAGATTTTATACACGGGGACAAAGGAAGAGACAGTGATGATGAATACTGAGAAAACTGACCCAAATGGCAGAAAGAAAACAAAAAGAGAAGGGAGGCAGTGGCGGGGGTGGGAGGGATTAACATCTATTGGGTATTTGGGGTGTGCCTGGCGTTTCACGTACATCATTTAAATCAACCTTCACCAGGTACTATCACCTGTTATGTAGGGAGAAGTAGAAAAGTTAAATAACTTGCCAGGGGTTTCACAACAGTTAAAATTTCAATCTAGGGTTTCATCCCAGGTCTCTCAGGCTCATTGCTGATTCTACTACTTTATGTATATGTGCTGCTTAGTCGCTCAGTGGTGTCCCACTCTTTTGCGACCCCACGGGTTGTATCCCGCCAGGCTCCTCTGTCCATGGGGACTCTCCAGGCAAAAATACTGGAGTGGGTTGCCATGCCCTCCTGCAGGGAATCTTCCTAACCCAGGAATCAAACCCTGGTCTCCCCCTTTGCAGGCAGATTCTTTACCATCTGTGCCACCACTCTATACTGCATCCAAAAAAAAAAAAAAACCCAATGAAACAGGTTAGGATAGAAATGTCTGTATGCAGATGAGCAATCAATTACCATAACCACTGGAGCAGCTCCACGATAGCTCCAGAATTTGGTGGGGAACCTTGGGAGCCACCTTTTTGGAGCACCTATTATGCATCAAATGCTATGGTTGAAATGCTGTGACACACATTATCATACGTAGTCCTTTTAATGAGCTGTGAGGTATCACTACACTCATTTTACAGATAAGGAAACTGAGGGAAGTGAAACAGTGTACTCATGTCACAGAGCTAATGACGGGCAGAGGAGGGACGCAAAATCGGTTTTGTACATAAACTATGAGGAAATGCATTGTCTCCCTAAAGAACAGCCCAACTCCAGAGCGTATGTCTCTGTAAACACCTTCCCTGCAGTTAAACCTGTTCTCCTCATGATCCCTGCCTTCACGGAAACAAACTTCAACTCTTGGCTGTAACCTAGGATTGTACTTTACCGCTAGTCAAATCTTGAAACAAGTGTACGGATTCAGCAGAAGACCACTGATTCCTTCTCTGCACACATGTGAGATGTGTAGGTGTATCCTTCCAAATGCTGGAATCACCTGGAATGTATTCAGCTAAGCGAGCTCAGCAAAGGAAAGAGAAGCACTGTGCACTTAGAGAACGATCTCCTGTCTTCTGGGAGGGACAGGTTGGGGGAAGGTTCGGTTAGGGGTTTGGGGACAGACATGTGAACACTGCTATATTTAAAATGGATAATCAACAAGGACCTACTGTATAGCACAGGGAACTCTGCTCAACATTATGTCCTGGATGGGAGGGGAGTTTGAGGGAGAACGGATACATGTACATGTATGGATGAGTCCCTTGGCTGTTCCCCTGAAACTATCACCACATTGTTAATCAGCTAAACTCCAATTCAAAACAAAAAAAGTTTTTTAAAAAAAGAGAAGCATTGCGGATGTGCATAAAAGAAAGGTCCCCTCCCCCTCACTTCCACCCTCCCTACAGGGAACACAGACCTCCGAGTGACTGGGAGATGCCAGATGCAAAGCCCACTCACTTAATCGAAAGTGCCGAGAGTGATTCTGGTGCTTAAAGACACAGCACTAGAATTTCCCAAACAACTTGGCTCCTAAACTTAAGCCAACCATTTCATCTGCTGTTCAAATGAAAGACTTCCAGCAATTTTTAACATCCAGGCCATATGGGCTTCCTGAAAAAGGTAATTAATAATATGCCTGACAGGGAGCCTCCCTAAGAGATCTGCAGTAGCAGTTTCCACTCCACCAGTGTTCTTACTCTGTGCTGACTTTAGAGCCTAAACTCGGTATAAAGTCATCGTGACTGTTCATCACCCAAGAGCGGGGAGGTTATACTGGAGCACCCCAGAACCATTTCCATGAAGAGAAAGTGCAACAGTAGAAGCACTTAAAAACAATTTTATTGAATCTGATTTTGTCATTTTTTTTACATTAAGTGGAATGTGTGTGTGTGTGTGTGTGTGTGCATTCCTCCCTCAGTCACGTCCACTCTTTGTGACCCCATGGACTGTGGCCTGACAGGCTCCCCTGTCCATAGGATTCACCAGGCAGGAATAACGGAGTGCGTAGCCTTTCCCTTCTCCAGAGGCTCTTCCCACCCCAGGGATCGAACCCTGGTCTCCTGCGTTACAGGCAGATTCTTTACCATCTAGCCCCCAGGGAAGCCCCTTAAGTGGAAAATGTTAACTAATAAGTTGCTTTACTTAGCAGTCTAAGACAAAGTTAGACACACAACTTTAGTCTGCAGTGGAAAAGTGGCGGTTGGTGGTCTGAATCTGATTTTCTCATAGCTCTTGCTTAGCCAGGATTCTCCAGTTTAATAGTCCTACTGTGCTAGACCTGCTTCAATCAGGTGTTGCCTGTTTGGCCCTGGTGGGTATCAGGAGTTCAGATTCTTTTACTTAAGCATCACCAGCTCCATGGAGACCTCAACCACTATGAGTTCCCAAACTGTGCAAAGAGGAAAAGAATAAGAAGGTGCAAAGCTAATGATCTCAGAACATGTTTCCACTTACTGCTGGAGGCTCCAGCAGCCCTCTGTTGCCAATTCGTTTCTTTTCTGACCTGCATCTCTGGTTGACCTGTACAGTCTCTGTATTCTCCTGGGCTCAACAACAGCGCAGATCATCCAAGACACGAAGACTCGTGACATTAACCTTGACAGGTCCCGCAGGCAGCAGGCCGTGTGGGGCTGTCACATCTCAGATGACCCAAGAACAGCATGTCATTTCTGTGTCATTCCCACCGGAGAAACCCGAGCCTCTCCACTCGGGTTCACGTCACCACCACTACGGGTCACAGTCCCTGGCAGACTGCCTGCCTGACTGTGGAGGGAGGCAGCCCAGAGCCCTCCTGCTATTTCCAGCCATCGGCCTCCAGACCCATCGGTCACTCTGAGGTCAGCTCCAGAGCAAGTAACACGGAGCACGGTATAACAGGGGCAGTTCCGCAGTGAGGGAAGATGAAAGGATGTGTAAATTTTAAAAGCTGACTTCACTCTCCTAAGGGAAAGGGCAGGTCAGTAAGTGGGGGAGGAAGAAACAGCTAATCCATGGTTGGTAAATCCTATTGGAGAGGGGGCAAGTGATGGCCGGGAAGAAGATCAAACCCACTCGTTACCTAGGAAAGAAAGTCCATAAAAGCCAGGAGGGACAAGAAACTGGGGAAAGACCAGAAGTCAGGAGAAGCACAGAACACAAGAAAGCAGAACACTCCTGTGTGTAGTGCTTTCCCAGGAGAGGACTCTCCTCAGAATATACTCTCGGGTACCCAGAGAGCCCGTGAGAAGGGCCCCACGGAGTTTGAGGACAAAGAGTAGGAAGCATCAGATTCGAAGGGGACTTCTCGGGGCTTACCTGGTGGCTCAGTGATAAAGAACACACCTGCCCATGCAGGAGACATGGATTCGACCCCTGGTCTGGGACGATTCCCCGTGCCACGGAGCAGCTAAGCCCACGCGCTACGGCTGCTGGGCCTGTGCTCTGGAGCCCAGGAGCAGCAACTAGCGAGCCCACATGCCCTGGAGCCCGTGTTCCCCAAGAGAGCCGTCAGAGGGAGAAGCCCGCGCACCGCTTCTAGAGAGCAACTCACTCCCCACCGCTAGAGAAAAGCCCGGACAGCGGCGGAGACCAGGCCCAGCCCAAGTAAAGAAATAAGATTTTAGAAAAAGAAAGGAACTCTCCCACTGTCCCATCAACTTCCATGAGGTCTCTCTCCCCACAGCCACCAGAACTCATCCATTCCCCAAGGCCACCCCCCATGCGCAGCTTTCGCAAACTCCACCCCGTTGTTGCCCCATCAGACGTGTAGGACAGTTCTGGCACAAACACAGCTCCTGAGATCCAGAGCTGTCCAGAGTTGGTGGTGACATCTAGAACTTGAAAGCTGCTGACATACACAATCTCATGCCGCGGGGCCTCTAGAATCAAAGAGAGCAGACATGGATCATGTGGGCATCACGGCCACCATGCAGCCACAGCCTGGGGCTGGCTGGGTACCAGGCTCACACTTCTCTGGTGTAGTTTTCAGCAGACAGCGTACACTTCTGTTGGTCAGTGGTAAAATGTTATGTAAGGCAAATCCACAGTCTTTTGTGTCCACACAATACCAAGAACACAGAAAACAGAGCAAGCACTTGCTTTTACTTTATGTTCTACCCATAAAACCAAATTTCAAATGTGGTCTAATCAACCCACATTAAGAAGAGAACATGAAGGTCAGCTTTTGGACTCAGTTTACATGGGTTCAAGTCCCACATCCATCCCTGCTTGTGAAGTTGCTTAACCATTTTGTGACATGCTTCTCTCACAGATAGAATGGGGATAATAGCAACACTGTTATTGTGAGTATTAAATGAGTTAGTACCTACAAAAGTCATAGTACATTGCCTGTCACAGAGTAAGCACTTAATGAATGTTTGCTCTCATTATTATATCACCATGTTATTAAATAGTATTGTGATTAAAAGCCAAGGCACACAATTCTATTCAGACTCAGACACTTGGTAGTTGCACAACCGGTCAAGTTACTTGACACGCCTTAGCCTCAATTTCATCAACTGTGAAATGACATTAATGCCAGTGCCTTCCTCACTGGGTCGTTTTAACAATTAAATGAAATAGTGGATTTAAAACAATTAATGCAAGGTTTGTACAAGGTTATGGCCCAGCAATTGTGAACTATTTTTATTATTATTTAATGAAATAGGCTTGACTTCATAACCAAAGTAAGATTTGAGAGTGTTTCAACTTCTTTAGTGGTTCAGTGTTTAAGACTCCATTCTTCCAACGTAGGGGGCACAGGTTCAATCCCTGGTCAGGGAACTAAGGTCCCACATACCTTGAAGCAAGGCTAAAAATTTTTTTTAAATAAATGAAAGATATGAGAATGTTTAATGTTTCTTCCCTGAAGTAAAAAAATGACTCTTTCACAGGGTCAAAGATCTAGGTACATGATTTCTTAAATTTCCTGCCTTAAGCCCATTTGATAAAACAGCATATAGCAAACTCCACTTGGAAAGGCCAAGGCCAAAGACAGGCCTCGGCCTGCCTCCAGGTGGCAGCATTTGACACGTTGAGCTTGGGAAAGCCCCTGATCACATCTCCAGTTCATCCCTCTAAAGCCAAGGGTCACAGTGATGTTGAATTCTGCTGGAGGATCTTAGATGCACTTGAAATTGCCTCCAGGGGAGAAGGTTTGGGACATAATCAGGACTGTGGTTTCAGGGCTCCAGTCTCTTCAAACTATTTGTGTGTGTGAGTGTACTCAGTCACGTCCTTCGGCTCTTTGTGATCCCATGGCCTGTAGCTCACCCCCAACGGGCTACTCTGTTTATGGAATTCTCCAGGCAAGAATCCTGGAGCAGATAGCCCTTTCCTTCTCCACTGGATCCTCCTGACCCAGGGATCGAACCCGAGTCTCTAGCATCCCCTGCGTTGGCAGGTGGATTCTTTACCACTAGTGCCCCCTGGGAAGCCCTTTAAACTATTTGAGTCACCTCAACTCAGCGCGTGTTTTCTGAAGGCCCAATTCATGCAAAAATAAGGGAAAAAACAACAACAACAATACCTATCCCAAGCACAATCCCCTGACTAGGCTGGTCCCCTGGCACCAGGGCCTGGCCACAGACCAGGGGACACCCCTATAAGCTTTAGGTTGCCCTGCCTGGAGGGCATTGCTGGCCCTGCCAGTCCCAGCCCCAGGGATGGATTTGAACACGAGAAACTTTGAAAGGCAGTAGTCCAGTGGAGCAAAGCTTGCTAGGGGCAAAGGTCCCTGAGTCTAATGTGATAGGAAGGAAAACAAAAGAAGCCAGCACGGGGTAGGATGAGAGGAAAGGGGGAAAGGCAGAAAGGCGAAGGGGTGTCCCACACGGCTCCAGGGCCCGCTCAGCACCCCCAGTGCCCTGGGCAGCCCGGCTCTCCTTCCATTCCGCGCAGAGCCCCGCTTGTTGTTGACCAGTCATTGAAGTCATCCTACACTGTGAACCCCATGAACTGCAGCACGCCAGGCTCCTCTGTCCTTCGCTACCTCCCAGGGTTTGCTCAAATTCGTGTCCATTGAGTCGGCTATGCTATCTAACCATCTCATCCTCTGACGCCCCTTTCCCTTTTGCCTTATATCTTTCCCAGCATCACAACCTTGGTAATCCAAGGGTTAATGAAAGCCCACTCATACCTACTCATTTCTTAAACTTCTGTTAACATTTAAAATCTCTTCCAAATAGGTTGTCTACCAAAGAGAACAACCAAGAAATTGGCAGCTAAGAGTCGTGAGTAGGGAAAATGCAAGAAAGATGATTGTGTTATCTGAGATCAAGGAGGTAGTGAACGAGCCCCTTCCCCTCCCAGGCAAGCTGGTGTCTGGGGATGTTAGTCAGGGGGAGGAGGCAGGTCAGGATGGGACAGAGAGGCAAGGCTATAGCACTAGAAGCCTAGGGCCCCAGTCGGAGAGGAGCTGAGGCTTCAGCCTCGTCATGCCTCTGGGCCCCCAAGATCCAGCTGCTCCTATCTTTTGGAATTACTGGGACATTATGGGATGGAGAGTCCTTTCATTTGCAGGACATCAAGGAAGAGTCCTGAGAGGTTGCTGATAGCGCACCAGCTCCAGGTTGGTGACAGTAAAGCATTCATGATGCATTTCTATGCTGTCAATCTGCCTGTTCCCAGAACCTTAGGGTGAAAAGGGAATTTTGGGGTCACCTAGAGCAGTGCCTTACCTTTGATAGAATCCTCCTTATAACATCCCTGCCAAGATTCATCTGGCCGAATCCCTCGAGTAAAAGACAGTTCACCTCCACTAGGCAACCCGCTGTACGCTGAAACATCACAGTCAGGAGATGCCTCTCTACCCTGGGGGCAAAGCTGCCTCCTGGCAACCAGATCCCCTGGTTCTCAATCCCTGGATCCACAGCTAACGAGTCCCTCTTTCTCCACACTCAGGCCAGTGCCAAACATTTGAAGAATGCCATTCTGCTGCATCTATTTAAGGTCCCAGGGATTCCCTGGTTGCTCAACTGGTAAAGAATCCAACTGCCATGCAGGGGACACCGGTTCAATTCCTGGGTTGGGAAGATCCCCTGGAGAAGGGATAGGCTACCCACTCCAGTATTCTTGGGCTTCCCTGATGGTTCAGTCAGTAAAGAATCTGCCTGCAATGTGGGAGACCTGGATTCAATCCCAGGGTCGGGAAGATCCCCTGGAGGAGGGCATGGCAACCCACTCCAGTATTCTTGCCTGGAGAATCCTCATGGACAGAGGAGCCTGGCGGGCTACAGTCCACGGGGTCGCAAAGAGTCAGACACAACTGAGTGACTAGCACAGCACAGTATAAGGTCCCAGCTCACACTTGCTCACATCTTTTCTTGAGACCAAATCTTGCCAAGTCAAAGTGAAAGCTGTTCAGTCGTGTCCGACTCTTTGCGACCCCATGAACTATACAGTTCATGGAATTCTCTAGGCCAGAATACTGGAGTGGGTAGCCTTTCCCTTCTCCAGGGGATCTTCCCAATCCAGGGATCAAACCTAGGTCTCCCGCATTGCAGGCAGATTCTTTACCAGCTGAGTCACAAGGGAAACCCAAGAATACTGGAGCGGGGGAGCCTATCCCTTCTCCAGCAGATCCTCCTGACCCAGGAATCGAACTGAGGTCTCCTGCATTGCAGGCAGATTCTTTACCAACTGAACTATGAGGGAGGCCCAGTCTTGCCAAACCAAGACCCACACTGCTGTTTACATCTCCTGGCCTTGAGCCCCGTTACAACCTGCTCTCTCTCTACTCAAGACGTGTCGGTTTCACAATGGCTCTACTCAAGCATGTACCCAGAAGCGAGCACAGCACTCCTCACATTTCTGTGGGCTTCGCTTTTCACCAGCGCACAGCAGAGCCAGTCTCCTTGTCAGAGTTGCTCGGTTTCTGCTCACATAAACCCCTGATGGGGGGATTGTGCCCCTTCTGTTCACTGCGATACCTGCTTCCCACCCCAGAGATCAGTCCACTCTCTGGCACTGGGTGGGCACTCAGGATGCGCGTGTTTAGTAAATGAATGACACTTTGAGAATACAGGTTCATTCTCTGTTTTGGTTTTGTTGTAGTAGTATTAATAGTTGTTGCTTCCTGTCAATAGCCAGAAGAAACAGTTTTATTTTGGGTTTATTAAACCCCATCCAAGTAGACATATCAAGTAGACAGCTGGATAGACAGACAAGCATGGAGCTTGGCGGAGAGGTGAGGGCTGGAGAGAGATCGGACAGAAAATGATGCTGCATCTCTGCATGAAGTTGCCTCAGGATTCGACTAATCCAGGGTTCTATGCTCTTTCCATGTGGCTTTCCAGAGCCAGCAACCAGTAAAACAGAATACAGGCCTGTCCTCTGTGCCCCACACCCAACCCAAGCAGTAGAAACCTCAGGCCCGCTCACCTGCCCCTCCTCCATCCTCACCATCCCTGGGAGGTCCCTATTCAGTACTGAACGGGGAACATCATCCCTGCTTGTCCATGGGAACTCCAGGGGAAAGATCTGAATCGCAAGTGCATTCCTGAGAGTGACGTGGTCAGCTGCCACTACTGCTAGAGAGAGTCAGACACTTCCAATCTAAAGCTAGTTTCTCTCCGAGGACATGGCTGGTATCTCAGAGATCAGCAAGCAAGCAAGGGGCATCCGTGTGCTTCCTTCTCACATCTACCCACCAAGAACAGGCACGCAACATGGGAATCCTGGGGTCCCATGAAAGACCAGCTCCCCATGGTGGACTCCAGAGCCAGGAGTGCCCTCTGGTGGTCATGACGATGCTGACGATTATGAGAAGAACTCAACGAGCTAGTCAATCATTGCCTGGTGAAGTGCACGGACAGAGGAGCCTGGCAGGCTACGGCCAATGGGTCGAAAAGAGTCAGACACTACCAAAGTGACCTAGCTCGCACACACACAGAATAACTAACACTTATCGGGAGCATTTACTGTGAGCTAGACTTGTAATAAAAATTTTACCCAGATTAACCCATTCACTGCTCATCCTAACTTTATAAAGTCCTACTGTTTTACTATTTTCCCCATTTTTAAAAATGAGAAAATGATCAAAGCAATCAGATGATTTACTCAAAGTCATAAAGGGCAGAGAAGATTGACTTTTCTCCTCTTGGTCATCTATCCCCTTCTAACTCCTAAAGAAAGATATAAACCATCCTAGAAAGAAAGGGGGAATTTAAATATATATGTTTTTCATTTAAAAAGTAAACACATTACATATTTTGGAAAAAATAGATAGAAAAATAAGTTGCCCATTATCAAAACCATGTCAGCATTTTAAAATGCTTCCTTGCCATCTTTTTTCTCCTTTCCATCTTTTTTTCCTTAATTATAAGCAAGGTATAATATAAATTCTTCATTGAAGGATATTATTTAAGATTTTTTTTCCTCCAAGAATTTTTGGTTCTTAGATGTGATTTTCACATTTTTTTAGTCAAAGCAATAGGGATTTCCTTGTACACCCAGCAAAGAGTCTGACCTAGAGCTCCCAGATGGGAGCTCTGTAATATCCCAGCCTGCCCTGGGGTGCAACCCAGAGAGCCAAGGTTGCCATGGAGACTGAATGTAGCATGAAACCTCAGGACAAGTCATAACGTCAATCGCCTGAGTGCACTGCCCTCAGAGCAGGTGTCCCAAAGGGGACTTCGGGGACTCATTTCTGTAGCTGGCTCACTTCTGTCAGCACAGAGGCTCTGAGCATGGAGAGCAATAGGGCGGCCATCCACAGGACCTAGGATTCTTGGGAAGTCTTCCTCTGGCCATCCACAGGACCTAGGATTCTTGGGAATTTTCCTCTGGGCCGCCACGTCCCAGATCTAGGGACGTGGCTCTGTGGCAGCCCTCTCCATGAATTTGCTTCACTTTTCTGCACTGTTTTTTGAAAAGCACCTTCTTCTCACCGGAAGTCTTTGTGCCTCTATCTGGGAACAAAGAGATGCTCCCTACAAATGCAGTCCCTGTGGGCCTCCTTGCGTCAGACTCCCAACTCTGTAACTTACTAGCTGTGTGACCTAGGTGCTATTTTAACCTCTCAGAACAGTTTCCTCATGTGGAAAATAAAGATGGTAATTGTTCATATTCACAGAGTTGCCAAGAGAAGAGAATAGACATTTAGCTCAGTACCGAGTACACAGAAAGAGCTCAGTATACGGTGGCTGTTGTTGTAGAAATCTTCTGCAGACAGCCAGTGAAGGGGGCAAAGAGCAGCTGTCCGTGCAGTGGGCAGCTGGAGACCACATGTAAGATGTGTCATTCATCTGGAATGTCCACATTCCTGACGCTCTTCAAGTGCTAGAGGAGCAGAGACACCGCCCGAGTCCTCGCCGGATCCCTCTCTCCTCCCCCCTCTTTCCTGGGCCATTTCCCAAGAATACAGAAGGACCATACCAGGAGTGATACTCAGATTATGTCAAGACCTAGACTGAAGCAATATAGTGCCAGCCAAGGGCTTCCCAGGTGGCACAGAGGTAAAAAAAATTCACTTGCCAATGCAGGAGACAAAGGAGACTCGGGTTCGATCCCTGGGTCAGGAAAATCACTGAAGGTGGAAATGGCAACCCACTGCAGTATTCTTGCCTGGAGACTCCCATGGACAGAGGAGACTGGCAGGCTACAGTCCATGGGGTCGCAAAGAGTCAGACACAAATGAACGACCGAGCACAAGGATCTGAAACAGTCTTTTTGGAGTTTCCTGTTGCACCAGGTGTTACCACCTTATTTCCTGGATTGTGGGGAGGTGAGGGAGGGGTCCTAGGAGAGGAGCCTGGGAAGCTGGAGCAATGGAGAGAATACTCTGCAGACCCTGGGCAAGGGTTCCTTACCAACTGATATGGAAATTATCAGTTTACATTTTAACAACCAATATGACCAAACTATCACGTACCAGACTATCATGAGATTTATCCCCAGGTGAAACCCCTGAAGAACATAGAGACCACAGACTGTGTTAAGCCCATCTGGGGCCCACACCCTGTTGCAGAGTAAGTTGGGGAGAATAACCTCATTGCCCAAGAGACAACTCAAGTGCTAAAACTCCCCTATCCATGTCATGCCTTCTTTGCTGATGCAGTAGGAAGAAGGGACCCAGAAGTTGGATGATCCTAAGTCAAACACCATTGAGAATTTCTGCAGTGCTGACAACCCCAGAGACTGAGCCTGTAGGAAGAATATACCAAACCTAAAAATGCAGCCCAACACCAACCACTTAGGCCCATTCAGTCTTTTGTTCCACTAATACTTATTAAGTCTACATTAAGTGCCAGATGCTATGCTGTGGGCTGGGAATACAACAGTGAGCAAGACCCACAGAGTATCCGTCCTCATGGAGCCAGACATAAAATTATAACACAGGGTGATACAATGGGGAAAAGAGAGGGTGCTAAGAGAGCCAAGGAGTGCACCTAATCCAGAAGTCTCGCTGCAGGAAGTAATGTCTAAGCCAAGACCTGAGGGGGGAGTGGGAGTTAGCCAGAAGAAGAGGTGGGGGAAGCAGGAAGAGCATGTGCAAGGACCAGAAATTGGCTGAACCGTCAGTAGAAGAAAACAATTGAACTGGACTTGAATATAATCATGTTGTTGTGTCAAGTTTAAGGTGTAATTAATTCTAACATATGGTCCTAGCTTCTTGCTTAACCAGAGAATGGCTTGGACAGACTTATGTGTGTGTACTTCCGCTTAGTCACTAAGTCGTGTCTGATTCTTTGCAACTTCATAGCCTGTCATGTTTCTCTGTCCATGGGATTCTCCAGGCAAGAATACTGGAGTGGATAGCTCTTCTTCCTGACCCAGGAATCAAACTCTGGTTTCCTGCAAAGCAGGTGGATTTTTTTACCATCTGAGCTACCAGGGAAGCCCTTGGAAAGACTATACCCCTGTAAATCAAAATTTCCAAGTCAAAGGTGCAGATTGGTAGGGACGCCAAGTTAAGGTGTAGTGTCGCAAGGGGCTAAGTCCTGAACCGTGGATCACATAAACTCCGCTTCAAGTCCTAATGCTACTCCTGACCTTGGCTGAGTTAACTCACCCTCTCTAGGCAATTCTCTCATTTGAAAATGGAGAACAATGTTGGTATCTACTCTGTAGCCCAGTAGTAGTGTTCAAATGAGATAGTATATGAAGTTCTCAGCATCCGGTATGGGGTTGATTCTCATTATTAAAAATAGTTTTGTGGAATCCACTCCTAACTTAAACATTATTTTGTGCCCAAGAATCCCAAGTGTTTTTTAGAACAGAAGTCCAACCTAATCCAAACATCATAGCTAATAGTTATTGAGAACTTACATAGACCTGGCCAGACCTATATTCCTTACATGGGTTACTTTAATTAATCCTCATGAAAACCCAATAATGGTGGTGTTACTGTTTTCCAGGTTTCACAAACTGGGAAACCAAAGCAGAGAAGCTTAGTCACTTGCCTCAAATCACTGAAAGATTAAAAAATCCAGAACACTGACAATACGCAGTGCTGGCAATGATGTGGAGAAACAGGAACTATCACTCATTGCTAGTGGGAATGCAAAATGTTATTGCCCCTTTAGAAGATAGTTTGGTAGTTTTTGACAAAACTAAACATTTTCTTCCCATATGGTCCAGCAATCATGTTCCTTGGCATTTACTCAAACCTATATCCACACAAAAACCTGCACACAGATATTTACACATAATTGCCAAACTTGGAAATAACCGGGATACCCCTCAGTAGGTGAATGTGTAAATTGTGATATATCCAGACAATAGACTATTAGTTGATGCTAAAGAGAAATGAGTTATCAAGCCATGAAAAGGCATGGAGGAAACTTAAAAGCATATTACTAAGTGAAAGAAAACAATCTGAAAAGACTATATACTGCATGATTCCAACTATATGACATAAACAGCAAAACTATGGAGACAGTAAATGGATCAGTGGTCGCCTATTACAAGACAGGGAGAGATGAATAGGCAGAACTCAGGGTTTTGGGGGCAGTGAAACTATATTCTGTATGATACTACAACAGGGAATACACAGGGAATACATGTGTCCAAACCCGAAGAATGAACCCCAGCACCAAAAGTGAACCCCAGTTAGACAATGGGCTTTAGGTGAGAATGATGTGTGAATGTGGGTTCATTGATTGTAACAGATGTACACTGTGGTGTGAGACATCCATAGTGTGGAAGGTAGTAGGGGGTGAGTACAGGGCTATACAGGAATTCTCTACTTATTGCTCAGCTTCCCTGTTACTGTAAAACTACTCTTAAAGCCCTCTTAAAAAGTAGCTTGTTAATTAAAAAACCAAACAAAACACAGGCTTCACATCCAGAAAGTCTGGCTCCAGAATGCACCTCTTTAACCACCATACTATCCAACTTTTTTTCCTAGAGGCTTATGGGATCTTAGTTCTCTGACCGGGGATTGAACCTGGGCCCTCGGTAGTGGAAGCACAGAGTCCTAACCACTGACCTGCCAGGGAAGTCCTCCCCAGCTTCTATCAACTTTTGATAGAAGTAAAAAAAAGGAAAAGAAATATGTACATATAAAGTAAAACAAAGGGATGGCTGGGTTTTGGAATGTGCTTACAGGTCAGGTTGCCAGCCCTCCCTCACCCTTTCTAGAGGGCAGCCAAGGCTTCGAGGCTGCTGAAGCTGCCTGCTGCCTCTCGGGGAGTGTGTGATGAGGAGCGCCTGACGTGTGGCGTGAGGCCAGCCTCCCCAGGGCCCTTTGGTCTGGAAAACAGCTGTGAGTAATCTGGGGCACCCGGAGCGGAAAACCTTATCAGTTGGCCCGTCCCAAAGCCTCTGAGAAGACTATCTGCTGGTGCAGCTATGCCTCCGACTGTCCTATTTTTAGAGAAAGGCATTCTTTCCAGGGCTGTGCTTCTGACAAAGGAGCAGGCCAGCTCTGTCCCAAGGAAGAGCCGGGGAACAGAAAGCCACTTCCACTGGTTTGTCTTAAGGCTCATTTTCTGCATCCAAAGCATTCAACCACCATCCAAAATATTTGACTAGAGGACTTACAAAATGCCAGCTCATATCTCAGCTGGGACAACCCAGGATGATACTGCTTTCTGCCCTGGGAAGGGAGACATAAGACATTGTACATGAGGAGAACATGAGACTATTCAAACAATAGCATCTTTCCAATATTTCAAAGAATACCATTTAAGGTCAATAAAAAGCCTTTTTTTAGTAAGAAAAGCAAATACCTACTTGGGAGACCATAGGATTAATTTATGTTTTAATCATCATGGGAGGGAGGAGGAGTTGGGAGAGTAGATAGTGAACCAAAA
Source organism: Odocoileus virginianus (assembly GCF_023699985.2). Taxonomy (NCBI): domain Eukaryota; kingdom Metazoa; phylum Chordata; class Mammalia; order Artiodactyla; family Cervidae; genus Odocoileus; species Odocoileus virginianus. Next base: position 40,302,601 of record NC_069697.1, read on the forward strand.
GGATGTAGATCTGGCCTGGTCAGTTTAGGTCTCCCCTACACCAAACCAGAAAGCCAGGTAGGGCGCAGGGATGGAGAACAACAGTCCCTGAGCTGGCTCAGGGTTCAGCTCACTTCTGCATCCATTAGAACTCCCTGGAATAATCGCAACCCAACAGCTAATAGTAACACTAATAACAAGAGGATAACAATGTCAACCCTTCTCAAGCACCTTCTGTGAGCAAAATATTTTAAACACCTTATCATACTGACTTTGGGCCAATCCCAAGTGGGTGTGGGTGTGTGTGCCTGTGTGTGTACTCCATCATTCAGTTGTGTCTGACTCTTTGCCACCCCATGGACTGTAGCCCGCCAGGCTCCTCTGTCCATGGAATTTTCCAGGAAAGAACACTGGAGTGGGTTGCCATTTCCTTCTCCAGGGGATCTTCCCGACCCAGGGACTGAACCCACGTCTCTTGTGTCTCCTGCATTGGCAGGTAGATACTTTACCACTGCATGACCTGGGAAACAATCCCCTGCAGGAGGTGTTTTCATTCCAGTTCTGCAGGTAAGGGAACTAAGGCTCAGAGAAGTTGTTTAACTTCTGCCTAGTGAATGGCAGAGCTGACATGCAAACTCAAATTTTTCTGAGTCCAAACTCTATGCTTCCTCTTCCCATTTGTCATACTGGGCTCCCTAAGGGTGTTGAAATGAGTTACACAGAAGGAGATTGGGTCAAGCTCTTTGCCATTTTAACTTACTCTCCCAGAATTAAAACTAAAGCAAAACAACAGTGGTTTTCTCAAGCACAGTCTGCACCCCATTTACCCCACCCTACTCTGCATTTGCAGCTGAGTGATAGGTGTTTGATGACCCCAAACTGATGCAGTGAGAAGTCCCTGCTGTCAAGTTTGATGGGGACCTTAGAGACCACCTGGTCCAACCCTCTTGTCTCCAGATGAGGAAAAGGAGAGAGAAAAGTTCAACAACTTGCCCAAGCTCGCACGGCAATCAGAGAAAAGCAAACACAGATCTGCAGAACCCCAGTCTGGAGTCCCTCCCACAGAATGAGCCCCACCCCATCAACATGACCCTAACTGACCAGGATCCAGAATGAGTCCTCCTGTCTGAAATCAGACACCTGAGATGGAGTAATACTGAACCCATACCACTGCTCCTTCCAAAGGGAAATAGGAGCAGGACATCGCTGTGTGTCCAGTGGTTAAGACTACATGCTTTTCCTAGGTTTCCTGGGTTTGACCCCTGGTCAGGCCAAAAAAAATTTTTTTTTAATTTTTTAAACGTTAAAAAAATATTTTTAATATTAAAAATTTATTTGTTTAACTCATTAGAAGAAACTCTCCAACAAGAGAAAAACAGCCTCTAGGGAACCCAGGTTGGTTTGTGGTCTTTCAGAGAGCCAGACATCTCCAGATTCCCAATCTACTCACATAATCTAGTCTCGAAACCACATAACTGCTCTTTTGTCATTCTCTCCTATAAATAGACTCCCTGAGGAATCATCACAGATATCTACAAGCAAAAACTACAGCTGGTAGTCTTCCAGCAGCCCCAGGGTCCCTGCTTCTCCAAGATGATGTCTGCTGGACTTCACCTGGGTCAAAGAAATCCTGAAAAGATAGAGACAGATGAGTGAGCTCGTAGTGTCAGCCCCACCCTGTTTCAAGGCATCTCAATCCAGCTTCAACTCAACAGTGTGTAGAGGGTGGTCGGTGTCAGTCAAGGGGAGACGATGTCACAGCAGAGGCTGTGCCAAGCTCCCCTTAGCTTTCCATGCCATGATAATCTAAAAGACACCGAGTCACCAGGACTAGCTTTACCGTCCTTGTTCAGTGGTCACTTGCAATGCACCAGACTTTTTGATAGCACATTGATTCCCAAAGTTGTGAGTTTGTTCCATCAGTTCTAGAAGTTCTATATTGCCAGTAGTTTTAACAATGTGGCTGGAGCTGACCACAAACTTGGGCAAATATTGACATTCCTTAAAGATGTGAGGTGGTATCAGCCAAGTATTGATAAGCAAGTTTGCAGTGGGAGAGGGAAAATTTGACAAGAATTAATCTTCTGTCTTCCAGGTTTTTATTGTCATTTAATCCCCACCATGATATTAATATCATCTACAATTGATAAATGTAGAAAGACTTCCAAAGAGGTTCAGCAAGGTACCCAAGGCCAGAAAGGCAAGAAATGGTAGAACTAAACTTCCACCCCTAACTGCCAGCCCACACACACCAGACATTCCCATGACAGGCAATGATGGTTTCCTGCCTAACCTCTCCTTTCTTCCTTGTTGATAGGCTCCTGGTTGCATTGAGGCAGCAATGTGCCCAGCTGCAGGTGGCCCCAGAGTTTAGTAGCTTCTACCACCCTCTGAAATCACCTCCAGCAACTGGACTGATGCTTGAAGGACAGCTCACTTCCTCAGAAACCATCTTACACACAAGAGTCAGTAAGACTGGGATCACTGCATTTTCAGCACACTTCTGTTTTGTATTGATTAACCTGGGATACCACTGTTTATGGCATAACTTCTGGAAAAATGCATTAAAAGATCTATACACCTGTTATTTTGTACCCCCCCCATTCACCCAAAAAACAAAAGAGACTTTGTGATTCCTTTTTAAGGTTCAAATTAATTCAGAGTTTACAGGTTGAAACCTAAAGCTGCTTTCTTATTAACCAGCCCTTTCTTGGGCTTCCCTGGTGCCTCAGATGGTAAAGAATCTGCCTGCAATGCAGGAGACCCTGGGTTTGATCCCTGGGTCAGGAGGGTCCCTTAGAGAAGGGAATGGCAACCCATTCTTGCCTGGGAGAATTCCATGGACAGAGGAGCCTGGTGGGCTACAGTCCAAAAAATTACAAAGAGTTGGACATGACTGAGCAACTAATACTTCACTTATAGAAAGATCTAGGAATATCAAAAATACCAAAAGGGTATTCCTAAAAGTATACTTAAATATGGTATATTTCTATCCAATCTTACTTCACTTGATTAAATTGAAAGACAATCTTCCCTACCACTGAAAAAGAAATCTATTCTAGTCAAGAAGATGAAATACTACTACTGTATGCATTTTCCAATTACAGTGCCTCATTTCCTGCAAGACTTCCGCCATCAGGACAGCCCAGGGTTTGTTAACCTCGGCACTGTTGCCATTTGGGGCCAGATAATTCTTTGTTGCAGGGCTGTCCCGTGCACTGGAGAATGTCTAGCAGGGTCCCTGGCCTCTATCCTCCAGATGCCAGGAACACTTTCTCTCTCAGCTATGAAAACCAGAACTATCTTCAGACATTGCCAACCCGAGGACAAGCCCACCACTAGTTTAAAGTCACCGGCAAAGGCTAATAAACTAGAAGCCTCTATTTACTCAAGGGGCTGCGCTAAACCTTATAGAGCCAGGAAACATACCCATGAAGTAAGAAGGACTGAACCTTCTAGAAGACAGAGTGTTCTGATAGCAAATCTTACTCCATAAAGCAGGGAGCAGAGGGTCACTGAAACAGCACTTGGCTGTAATTACAAGGAAGGCCCATTACCCAGGCCATCAAGAAACGCAGCTTCAGAGAGCGTATCCCCTCGGTGCTGGGTCCCAGGGATGGCGAGTGAGACAGGGTCCCCTCAGGGCCCATCTTCCTGGCCTGGTTCCTCTCACTCACACTCGCGCTATAAAAAGGTTGCCTTTCCACTTCTGTTCGTTTCCCCCCACCCCAGCTCTCCACCCGGAGTCGTGAGTGGCGTAGATGGAGCCCCTTCAGGGCTCGCGTTTCATTTCACGGCTCACTTCTGAAGCCTCCTCTCTCAGAACAGTTGTCTGAGCTCGGCAGTGTTACTGAACAGATTCCAGAGGGTCAGCACTGAATGAGGATCTAATCAGCTTCACAGAGTTCTCTGGGAGACGACTCTGGAATCCAGCTTTGGACAAGTCCACCAAGCGGGCACGTTTTGTCGTCCTAGGCTGAAATCTCAGGGGAAACCCTCGTCTTCCACCCTGGCATTGTGCTTTAGGAAAGCACAAAATTGGAGTTTACCCAAAAGGTTGCCAAGCATGTATGAGCTCTTTTCCAGGTTATTCCAACCCTGTGTATATCTTGTCAACTTATCTCAATAAGTTCTGAGTCTTTCTCAGAGTCTCTCTCTTTTACCACAATGATCATTGATGGTAGAAAAAATAAATATAAATATATATTTAGTCACTGGCTAACAGCAATTTGAGTTATCAAACAGAGTAATACATTATTTGTTCATTCAAATGCTCCAGGAGGGCCAGGAATTCTGTTGTTGGTTCTTTGGTTATTTATTGAGGAAATTAATGTCCACTTTGGGGTGCTGTCGTGAGGGTTAAGAATTCAACAATGAATAGGATTGGTACAAGCCCTGCCTTCAGGCAGTTCTCCTGCCAAAGAAGAGCAAGAGAACAAAGAAGTAAACAAAACCATCACAAACTGTGGTGAGAGCTAAGTGGAGAGAAACTGGGGAGCAGAAGCAGCCAGCACAAATAGGGTGGTCAGGGAGATCCTCTCTATGGAAATGCCCATTAAGCTGAAACCAGAGAAGAGGAGGGGGCCTGAAAAGATTTTCAGGGGACACACGAACACACATGCAAACCACAGGCACACGTGCAAACCACAGGCACACATACACACATAAATATACATGCACACATGCAGAGATGCAACATGCACACATACATATGCAATACAGTCATACACTCACATGTATCCACACAAATACACACACATGCAGATATGCACGTATACATACACATACATACACCCTTTCGTTCAAGGGAATATTTCAGGACTGAGTGAAAAGACTAGCACAAATGCCCTGAGACTTGGTCAATTACTCATTGAAAAGAAGGTAAAGATATACTATTACTCATACTAATGGTGTTGACCATAACACAGGGTGATACATACATAAGAAGACATTGAACTAGTAATGGTGCTGGATGAGATAGGAAAAGAAAGATCTTCATTCCTGGGTTTAACCCCGGATGTAATCCCAGATACATAGATTTTATAACTATGGGCTTAGAAGTATTTTTTATTTCATATTTTTTTATTATTTATATTATTTTTTAGGGAAAATTGTGATTAAAATGCCAACCAGAAAAGTAATTTTATTATTGCTAATCATTCGATATCTGAAACTCTTCACGGCTACTTTCCTTTTCTCAATAAAACAATTACTTTTATACTGTGAAATTATATGTTTACACACTACATATCACATTATGAATTCATTATAAGTACAATCATATATATAAAACTCCAGGTTTTTACAGAAGGTACTGTCTATTGCAGTACTAACAGGGAATAAATTAAATCTGTGTTCTTTTCCTATCTTTGGTGCCATCTTTATCATTAAGGGCTTCCCCAGTGGAATCCACCTACAATGCAGGAGACCCTGGGTTGGGAAGATCTCCTGGAGAAGGAAACAGCTACCTACTCTAGTATTCTGGCCTGGAGAATTCCATGGGCTGCATAGTCTATGGGGTTGCAAAGAGTCAGACATTACTGAGTGACTTTCACTTTCACTTTAGCATTAAAAATTTTTTTTCTGTGTGCAAGTCAATGCCTCCTTCGCTAGGCAGTTACCAGTAGCTCATTGATTTCTGCTGGCTGAGGATGTTCCGGTTGCCCGGCGCTGAGGTAGAGACAGCCGGATCCAGCAGGGAGCGAGTCCCAGCAGATCTCTGCCCTCATGGTGATAAAAGTCCAGTGCGTGCAGGGAAATGGGCAGTCAACAAACATTTACCTACCGAAGGACTGGCAGCACATTATAAAATCACCATCCAGTCTGAAAGGTCAGGAAATGTCGTGTGGGATGGAACAGCATGAATGACCAAGAGAAGAGAGGGGCAGGGGTGGGCTGGGGGAGAGCGTTCCTAACCCAGCGGGCTGCGCATCGGAAGGCCCTCACCAGGGATGCGGGAGCCGGTGGGGAAGGGAAGTGCTGGCACATTCGAGTAGGGACAGGAGGATAGCCCCCACGGAGATGCTCAGAGGCCAGGTCCTGGCTGAGGAGTCTGCGCCCAGGCGAGGCGGTGGGGAGTGGCGATACTCGGATGACCCCACAAGGACCCGCTGCAGCGGACAAGTGGGAAGTTGGTGGGGCGGGGCCAGGGAGGGCCCAGTGGACAAGGGGAGCAGATGAAGAACAGAGATGAATTGATCTGTGCCGTTTTCTGGAAGCCTCAAGTTCTCAATCCCAGAAGCTATGGAGGAGATGTGAGCACGGAGCCTTGGGGAACCTCCCAGGAGACGGGCACAGCTGGGGGTGGATGTCTCTTCCCCATCTCTCACTTGCCCTCTGACAGTCCACCCTTCAGACATTCTTTTTCTGACTTTTATCATCAACTTGGCTGAACTGAGCCATGGACATCCACAAGTTCTTGGAGATAAACCTGCACAAAGCCCTCTGGAGTGATTGGCCAACAGTGATTGTCACATGTGTTCTAGATATTCACAGACATCTGTGGCCAGAGGCTGCAGTTCTCCCAGTGACTTTGGGAAGAGTGTCCTGTGGATCTGTGAAATGCCGCTGAATCGGCAGGCTGTCCCTCTGCCTGTCAACAGACCAACAACATAGGGTGGGTCAGTAACCCAACCATGGTAATAATTAATCCATAATTAATAATAATTAATCCATAATCCACATTGCTTCCGGAGGGACATTTTACCCACTTTACACCTGATACAAATGCATGAAAAATGAGAGTGACACAAAGTCTCCCCAAAACTGAGCTCCCCTGATGAGTTTATGACTAACCTCTCTATTCAAACTTTTACCCCCTCTCTGGTCTCACACCTGTCTCTGTGAGGATTGAGGGGCATAAAAAGAAAAGGGGGGGGGGGTGATTGAAATTGAGCCAGACCTTCCATATCCTCTTTCTTATTTATAGAAAAAGGTTTTAGTCTTCTAGGCTTTTCCTGACTTCCAAAGAGCAGACACAAGCAGTTACTTGTCAGGGAAGTGAGGGAGTGTGCTGAAACAAAGACCTGGTTGCTTCTCTCTGACATACATAACAATTTGACGAGTACTTTGACTTGTTCTGCAAGAACTAAGACCTCCCATTCACGTGGAGGATAGTGAATACATGGTGAGCACAAACATGGAACCAGAAGACTGATGACTAAGATTCTGAAAACATCACCCTATTGCCTCACCACCAACCAACCAAAGAAAGCCACGACCCCTGCAGCCCCCGACACAAAGACTATCTTTAAAAACCCTTCCCTGAGAGCCATCAGGAAGTTGGGGTCTTGTGAGGATGGGCTCCACCCCCCTTGCTCAGCCCTGTAATCAGCACTTACTTTTCTTCGCCACAACCTAGTGTAGGTATACTTGCTGCATGGACGGCGAGCTGACCAGAGTCCAGTTCAGTGACCAGGGCAGGACAAACCTGGAAGACAGATGAAATCCACTAGAGCGGGTTAAATGGTTTCGACTCCCAGAGGCGGACAGTGGGAAGAGGAAGGGCTGCCTGTCCGCTCTGCCATCCTTTCTGCCCTGGCAAGTGGTGACCCCTGGTGCTGGAATCCAGTGGAAGAGGAGGGGAGGGTGGAGGGGGCTTCTGTAGAGCAACAAGAACCACATGAGCACTGGGATGTTCAGATCTGCCTGGCCTTCCCCACCTGGGCTGCCCCCCAGGAAGTGCCCACATGAGGGTTCCCATCTGCTTTACATCTGAATTGCTCATGTTGAGAAAATGCAATCTGGAGAGAGCCCCCAAGGGCTGCTCTTAGCTACTGGAGGGAGAAAAAGAATGGCTACAAAGAGAGCAAGGAGGAAGGGAGACAAGACAGCCGGCGAGGGGGTAGGACTAGGAAAACAATGGCAGGAAGCTGGGGCAGGGCTGCTGTACCGTCTCCCCATTCTCCAGGAGTCCGCTGGGATGGAACAGAGGCAGTACTCAGGGAGAGGGTTTTTGGGGCTCCGTTGTGCGTAGGAGACGGAAGAGGAAAAGGCAGGCAGAGGGAGTCTTAAGAAGAATTTGTTGGACATCATGAAAGGGATCTCTCCTCTGTCAGCTTCCTGAGTGCCTGTGATAAAGATCTAAATTGGATTTCATTCATTATTTTGGGATGTTCTAGGACTTTTTTTTGGATGCAACACCAAGTCAAAATGGGGTCCCAGGTTACCTTGAACTTGATTGCATACAGCAAATAGCATATGCCTATATGCATTTACATAGATAATAAGTACATTACACAGTAACTCAATGAGGTGGAGACTGAAATGATTCCAATTTTACAGATGAGGAGCCCAAGGCACAGAAAACTTAGTCCAAAGCTTCCAAACTAATACATAACAGAATCCAAGGACTTCTCTGGCAGTCCAGTGATTAAGACTCTGAGCTTCCAATGCAAGGGGTGCCAGTTCAATTTCTGGTGATGGAACCAAGATCCCACATGACTTGCGGGGCAAACAAAAGGTTTTAGAAATAAATAAACAATTGCCAGAGGGCTTCCCAGGTGGCTCAGTGGTAAAGAATCTACCTGCCACTGCAGAAGATGTGGGTTCAGTGCTTGATCCAGGAAGATCCCAGAGCAACTAAGCCCATGTGCCACAGCTTCTGAGCCTGCGCTCCAGAGCCCGGGAGCTGCAGCTGCTCAGACTGTGACACAACCACTGACGCTGCCCTGGCGCCGAGAGCCCGTGTTCTGCAACAAGAGAAGCCACACAGGTGAGACGCCTGCACACCACAACTAGAGAGTTGAACCCACGTGCTGCACCTAGAGAAAAGCCTGTGCAGCAAGGAAGACAGCCCAGCCAAAGAGAAAATAAATAAAATTATTTTTTTTTTAAAAAAGAAGAAGAATCCACCTACCAATGCAGGAAGCATAGGTTCTATCCCTGGATCGAGAAGATCCCCTGGAGGAGGAAATGGCAACCCACTCCAGTATTCTTGCCTAGAAAATTTCATGGACAGAAGAGCCTGGTGGGCTACAGTCCATAGGATTGCAGAGACAGACATGACTGAACACAGCCCATGCACACACACACACACACACACACACACACACATATGAAAAAAAACAAAACCCAGAATCCAGCTTCAAACTGTGCAAGGTCTCTTTAATGATGAAACATTTGCTTTTAAGTCTAAACTCCATTCTCTACTGCCATTTCATACACTAAAATAAGATCATAGAAATCTGAATCATAAATCTAAATTACAGGTTATAGTACTATGAAAACTTTTTTTACTTTGAATTACATAACAGAACCACGCTAACCAAATACTACCTAGGAGTCCTGTTTTGGTAGATTGCTTTCATTTCATTTTAATAAATGTTTACTAGTAATGGATGGAAATAGCTTTTATCCATTGTTTAACTGACATACCATTTTCCTGAGTAAGTAGTATTGTTATCTGCTGATCAGCTGTCACATTGAATGTTTCTGGATTCTTTTGAAGGGTTTAAGATTATAATCCTTCCATTCAAATTCTTCTAACATTACACAGTTGTTTAGGAAATGAGTCATGTTCCAGCTCTGGGAAATCCACATATATTCCAGGTTAATTGTCTGGTTTAAGAAACTGCTTGTGTAGATACAGGAAGAAAAATTAATCATATAGGAAGAAATAGTCATATAGATATAGGGAGAAAAATTGATTATACACGATCAAACAGCCATTAGAGGGTGTCAGACTTTATTTTGGGGGGATTCAAAATCACTGCAGATGGTGACTGCAGCCATGAAATTAAAAGACGCTTAATCCTTGGAAGGAAAGTTATGGCCAACCAAGATAGCATATTAAAAAGCAGAGACATTACTTTGCCAACAAACGTCCGTCTACTCAAGGCTATGGTTTTTCCAGAGGTCATGTATGGATGTGAGAGTTGGACTGTGAAGAAAGCTGAGCACCGAAAAATTGATACTTTTGAACCGTGGTGTTGGAAAAGACTAGTCCCTTGGACTACAAGGAGATCCAACTAGTCCATCCTAAAGGAGATCAGTCCTGGGTGTTCACTGGAAGGACTGATGCTGAAGCTGAAACTCCAATACTTTTGCCACCTCATGCGAAGAGTTGACTCATTGGAGAAGACCCTGATGCTGGGAGGGATTGCGGGCAGGAGAAAGGGACAACAGAGGATGAGATGGTTGGATGGCATCACCAACTCGATGGACATGAGTTTGAGTAATCTCCGGGAGTTGGTGATGGACAGGGAGGCCTGGCATGCTGCGATTCATGGGGTCGCAAAGAGTCAGACACGACTGAGCTACTACTGAACTGAACTGAACTGACCGCAGGCTGGTCATGACGGGTATTTGTGATTTCTTTCAGCTGTCAGTATACAGCTCTTCCCAGTGGTCACGTACGGTTGTGAGAGCTGGACAGTAAAGAAGGCAAATGCCAAAGAACTGATGACTTCAAACTGTGGTGCTGGAGAAGACTCCCAAAAGTCTCTTGGAAAGCAAGGAAATCAAACCAGTCAATCTTAAGAGAGATCAACCCTGAATATTCACTGGGAGGGCTGATGCTGAAGCTGAAGCTCCAGTATTTTGGTCATCTGATGGGAACAGACGACTCATTGGAAAAGTCTCTGTTGCTAGGAAAGACGAGGGAGGAAGGAGAAGAGGACGTCAGATGATGAGATGGCTGGACAGCATCACTGATGCAATGAACATGAACTTGGGTAAATTCCAGGGAATGGTGAGGGACAGGGAGGCCTGGCGTGCTGCAGTCCATGGGGTCACAGAGTCGTCCACTGGGCGACTGAACAACAAACAGCATACAACTCACCTTTCTATGTCTGGGGAATTTCCCACCTTATGAATCTTGGTGGTGGAAAAAAGCCACTCACCATCACAGAATCCAAAACCTCAAACCTAGCCTCCCTCAGGTTAGTGTGGGCATGTGGCCAGTGAAATCTCTCCATCAGATTCAACTGCTGGTGATGCAAAGAAGCAGGGCCTATGAAAAATTCCTTCCAGGGCAGGGTACAGAGGGGGAGGGAGGTGGCAACATTCATGTTTAGGGGTCGCATTCACCACGAGGGAGTCAAAGGGAGAAGCAGAGGGGTTGAGCCCAGGAGTGCCAGTTCTGCACTGAGTTAGGACATGATTCCGGCTGCAGCATCCAAGCCAGGCCCCTCAGGATATTCAGGGAGCCTGTGAGTACATCTTGTCGTAAATTCCTGTTCACTGAATCATCCAAAGACGGTTTCTACTACATTGAAATTAAGAACCGCCATACTAGAACTGAAACTTGGAAGTATCTGAAGACCCAACATCAGTTAGTTCTGGACCAAATTTTTGTGCAGACACCTCAGTGGAAGAGTCTGGAGTGAAAGCCAACAGATGCATGGTCAGACATGAGTTTGCACTTGGCCTTTCAGGCTTGAAAGGGATGAGCTTGCTTCTGGACCACTCTTTGTGAAGGCCCAGGACCCTGGCTGTGGACTCCCCTCTCAGCATCTAGCACCATGGTTCCCATGAGTTCTAACAAAGGAAACACCAGCTGCACCTCAAAACTAATTACTGGAACACAAAGCAATTTATGTTTTCTGTTTTCAAGAGTTATTTGCAGGTCTTTGGCCACATGGATTGTCTTTTCTTCGAGATGTGTATATTTGTGTCCAAGAATGTATTGTCATTTTGATTCAGGCTGTTTTCCTAGGGGCCACTTTGATCATTTCATACCGGTTCATCATGGGGGCTGAACCCAGTAGAGTGTAGTGAAGGAATCTAGTAGAGTGTAGTGAAGATTAGCCATATTCTTCTTCTTACCTCTTCTTTCACACACACCGTGCGTATTCCTATCCCAACCTCCAGACGGCATCTTGGGCAGATTCTACAGCTTTCTTGACACTTTGAGATATTGAAATGTTTAGGCAAGTCTACATCAACACTTTAATATCTCTTCCAGTTTAACACTTATTTCTGCCCATCTGTGGCCTGGCCTGTGGCTTGGGGACCAACAAAGAGAAAAGAGCTGGCTTTGGAGGTAGAAGGTACATGTCTTTTCTTTCTCTCTTTGGACTCCACTTCTTTTCCTGCCCCTCTCCTACCCCTTGACCTGCTAGGGGTTGGGCCCAGCAGGAGGGAGAGGTGATTTCCTTCACTCCAGATACACAGTTTTGTTGGGTTGGGCCAAAAATTTCATTGGGGTTTTCTGGAAGATGGTACAGAAAGACCCGAGTGAACTTTTTGGCCAACCCAATAATTCTCCTTTGGCAGGAACTTACCTTCTGTTACGGCAGATATTCAATGCTGGCCGTTTCCCAGAGGTTCTTTGAGGACGCTCCACACTGCAATCCCCTGGCCCAGCAATGCATCCTTCTGCCAGCAGCACAGAGAACTCTGGGAAACACTTAGGGTTACCAGTTTGTTAAAGAACATGACCAAGAATGCCTAATCAGATGAAGAGACACACAGGGCAAGGTTTGGAAGGGTCCTGAGCACAGGATCTAACATCCCCATGGAGTTGGGGTTGTCACCCTCCCAGTTTAGACGTGTTCACCCACCCAGAAGCTCCCCGAGCCCCCTCATACTGGGATTTTATGAGAATTTCCTCACATGGGCATGATCCATCATTAACTCCACTTCCAGCTTCTCTGCCTTCTCTGGAGGATGAGGGAGTGGGGATGGACATTCCAAGCTTCCAGTCATGATGGGGTCTTTCCAGTGACCAGCCCCTACCCAGCAGCCACCCAGGACCCCACCCAGAGTTCCTCATTAGAACAACTGTGTTCCCAGTGTTCTTATGACTCAGGAATTCACAAGGGTTTTAGGAACCCTGTGTCTGGATGGGTTCAAAGACCAAATATTAGAACAAGAAGTGCTCTGTGTGGGCTTCCCTGGCGGCTCAGTATAAAGAATCTGCCTGCCAACGCAGGATCAATCCTCGATCCGGGAAGATCCCAAGTGCCTGAGAGCAGCTAAGCCTGTGTGCCGCAACTATTGCGTCCGTGCTCTAGAGCCCGTAAGCTGCAACCACGGAGCCCTAAGACTGCTGCTACTGTAGCCCGCATGTCCACAACAGGAGGAACCACCGCGCTGAGCAGCTTGCCATGTGCAACGAGAGAGTACCACCCCCTTGCCACAACTGGAGGGAAGCCTGAGCAGAAACGAAGACCCTGAGCAGAAATGAAGACCCAGCCCGGCCAAAAATAAACAAACAAAAAAATAAAAGATGCTCCCTGTGGTCTTACCACACAGGGAAGGAATGTATAAAGGTTTTAGGAGCTCTGTACCAGGAAGCAGGGGTAGAAACCAATATATATATATATATATATACACATATATTTTCTGTTCTCTTACAACTGCCTACATTTTAGGGTTGCCGTAAGAATTAAATGAGCAAATAATACTGCAACCAGTCAAGTGTTTCAGCTAACTCTCTGAAAATACTGCAGAAAATTAGTTAAGATTTTCTTCTGCTCTCGCCATTGTTTCTTGGTTTCTTTTATTCTGTTTATTCCAGCCTCCATCTTTCACGTAGAAGGCTTGTCTCATGTGCGGTTATCCTTGGCTACCTGCTCGTATTTAGGGGCTGGCACTGAAGTGCTGAGTGGAAGTGTGTGTAAGGGCAGTTTGTCAGCTGGTGTGACTTAACTCCTCTCTGATAGAACTGTACACTCTGTGAGATCAGGGTCTTATCTATTAGCTACTAGATTCCCTGCATCTAAACACAATAGGTGCTCAATAACTATTTACTGTTATTCTTAAACCTCTCTGAGACTCAGTTTTCTCATCTGAAAACTGAGGTAAAAAATCTTTACCTGGCAGTGGTTGTGAGAAGAGATAATATATGTAAAGCACCAACATGGTGCTTAGCATTTAGTTATAAATAATAGTGGGTAGCAATCATAATTATCCCTATCATATAAGGGCAGCAGCTTTATGACCATTTGTGGTCACCACTGACCATGCTAAATATAGAGCCAAAGCACAGTACCTGTTGAGAGGCTAGTTATTACAGGACAAATCATCAAAGAAGAGGGCTAAAGATAATAGCTCTTGACATTCAATGTGTAGAGAGTCCAAGGACACCGGCTTTAGTCACGACTGGGAAGAAAAAAGGTGAGTGGTGATGCTACACCCCCAAATAGCTCTGTAGAATGGCCATTCTCATGGGAAGTTCCTCTATTGCCCAGTTTAGTTTGTTATAAGCAGTTTAGCAGGAAAGGCATTTGTTCTTGCTATTATTTAGTCACTAAGTCAGGTTCAACTCTTTTGGAACCCCATGGACTGTAGCCCATCAGGCTCCTCTGTCCACGGGATTTCCCAGGCAAGTATATTGGAGTGGGCAATTATTTCCTTCTCTAGCAGATCTTCCCAACCCAGGAATTGGACCCACGTCTCCTGCATTGGCAGGTGGATTCTTTACCACTGAGCCAGCAGGGAAGCCCATGGAGGAAGTTAAAGGGCGTGTCAGGTCTTCCTGCAAACCCTAACATCCTACAGAGAGCAGGCAGGCTCTTATAAATGGAAACAACTGATTTCTTTTGGAAATGGAAGCAATCCATTTCTTTTGGAATACAGTTTTTGGAAGCAGTAGATATTTTTAAAAAATCAAACAGTACAAGAGGGTGTAAATGGAAGAGTCGGCATTCCTATCACCCCAAACCTTCAGATTCCCTAGAGGTAATCACTATTATGTCTTAGATACTTTTGTGCATAAACAAGAATATATGCATATTTTTTCACAGATGGGATGGTAAAAAAACAAACTGTTGAAGGGTTTTTTTGCCTTTATTTATCATAAATATCTTTGCACATCAGTATAGATTTATAGATTGCTCTATTCATTAGGATAATGTAAGAGACAAGCCCCTAGCTCTTGATGCCCTAACATAATTGAAAGTTTCTCATTTACCTAAATCCACTGATGGATGTGTGTGGGGGAGGCAGAGATCCAGGACACCCAAAACTTTAATGTATGCATTCCACATACTTGGTGGCTTCTAGGGTCACCCTGAGTGTTAGATGCAGAAAGAGTACAGAGAAAGTTGAGGTGTGTTTTAAATAAACCAGGCCTAGAAATATTTTATATCACTTCTGCTCATTCCATTGGCCAAAATTAGCCTAACTGCCCTAGACTAGTGCTAGGAAATGTCCCAGATGGACAACTATTTCCCACAACTTCATTCTGTGGAAGGAAGCACAAACCTTTGATGAGCCACATCCGATACCAGTGCACTGTAAGAATACATCCTCCTTTATTTAAGCTTTAGAAGGCTGGTTCTTCTCTTTCTGCTGTTTTTCTACTGGTCTTTTGTCAAAGATACATTGTTTAAGTGTGGAAAACTATGGCAACCCACTCCAGTATTCTTACCTGGGAAATCCCATGGACAGAGGAGCCTGACCTGCTATAGTCCCTAAAGTAACACAAAAGAGTCAGACACAACATAGCAACTGGACAATAAAGAAAGAAGAAATAAGAAAATGGACACTTGTGGTGTATACACTAGTCCAGATACACCGATGAAGAGCCTTTAAAGGATGCATATCTTTGACCCAGTGATACTTCTAAGGACATTTCCTAAAGAAATTAGTGAATAACTGCTCACACTGTATGTACAAGGATATATATATAATAGTGACACACTGTAAGCAACCAAGATGCCTAACAAGAGACCTGTTTAAATAACACTGCCTCCATATAATGGAATGATTTATAGGTGTTAAAATAATTGCATGGATACCTATAAACATATGTCCATATCTTATGATAAAAAATGACTCCTAAATAGTATGTGAAATTTTTTAAAACAAATTGATTACTTATAGCAAGAAGGCTGGAGGACATCTGCTAAAATGTTTACAGTATTTATCTCTGGTGGGTGTGACTGGCTGTTTTTTACTTTCTTCTTTTACACCTTTATGTAATGTCCCAATGTTTTACCGCTAGAAAAAAGTGAAGCTATTTTCAGTTTGAAACAAACAACAAATGTAAAGAGGATTGGGGTTTAGGCGACGGAAAGCAAGTGTGTGAGACCCCGCCTCCAGGACCCTGGCTGTCACCGGACACTCAAGTGGCTATCAGGAGCACTTTTCTCTGTTGAAGTGACTGGCTTTTGTCACGCAACCCCCAGGTTATAATGAGAGGAGAAGACAGGCCTCAGAGCAGATGCACCAGCCCCAAGGTTGGCGGGCTGCGGCTTGCCATGGGAAACACCATCAGGGCCTTCGTGGCCTTCATCCCTGCTGACCGCTGCCAGAACTACGTGGCCAGAGACCTCCGGGAGATGCCACTGGACAGGATGGTGGACCTGAGTGGGAACCAGCTACGCCGCTTCCCTGCGCACGTGTGCTCCTTCCAGGAGCTGGTCAAGCTCTACCTGAGCGACAACCGCCTCAATAGCCTGCCTCCAGAGCTGGGGCAGCTCCAGAACCTGCAGATTCTGGCCCTGGACTTCAACAACTTCAAGGCGCTGCCCCAGGTGGTGTGTACCTTGAAACAGCTCTGCATCCTCTACCTGGGCAACAACAAACTCTGTGATCTCCCCAGGGAGCTGAGCCTGCTCCAGAATCTCCGGACCCTGTGGGTCGAGGCCAATTATCTCACCAAGTTGCCGGAGGTGGTCTGTGAGCTGAGTCTCCTTAAGACGCTGCACGCTGGCTCCAACGCCCTGCGTCTGCTGCCAGGCCGGCTCCAGCGCCTCCGGGAGCTGAGGACCATCTGGCTCTCGGGTAACCTGCTGACAGACTTCCCCTCTGTGCTGCTTCACATGCCTTTCCTGGAGGTAATCGACGTGGACCGGAACAGCATCCGCTCCTTCCCCAGCCTGGCCCACCTCTCCAGCCTGAAGCTGGTAATCTATGACCACAATCCTTGCAGGAACGCACCCAAGGTGGCCAAAGGGGTGCGTCGAGTAGGAAGATGGGCAGAGGAGACCCCAGAGCCTGACCCTAGAAAAGCCAGACGCTATGCGTTGGCCAGGGAGGAAAGCCAGGAGGCGCAGCTACCTGCCCTGCCTCCTCCACTTCCTCCTACCAGCTCCTGAGAAGCTTCAGTGGCAGGTCAAAGCCAAGGACAACTCCAGCATCTTCTGGAGATGGCTCCATTAGAGTGCGGAGGATTGCTCTGGGTCACGTGGGGCATCTCTGCCAGCGGCAAATGGAACAGCATCAGATGGAATGCCTAACCCGGGAGAAGAAAATACTCATGGCCAAGAACATCTCTCCCAAAGGGAACTGTGTGCTATAGGTAGCATGACAACTTCTTTGCAAGAAAATCAGCCTCTCCAAACAGGTATTTTGAAACACCCGAAAGAAAGGCTGGGATAGTCTGGCCTCCCCCAGCCTCTAGAACTGGCTGGTCAGGAGGCTCATGCGCTTCCCAAATCAGGTATAAGTTACAAAACTCATCTAACAGTTCAGGTGGCCTGTCTCCAGTCCTCTGCCGGGTGTATTTTCATACTATGAACGACCATAATTGGCATGAAAATATTACTATTCAGGTTACTTAAAAATGACATGTCTACCTAGTCAGTCAGATTCACAGAAACTCTTGTTTGTTGCAAAGGCTGGAGATGAAGCTTCTCCCCTGAAATTCAGTGGCTGCTGACAACCCTGCTGGAGAATGCTTCCTGGTGGAGTCCAGCTGCCACTTTGAACTTGACTGTGGTTCATGCCATTTCCTTTTCCTTGTAAAGATTTGACCAAAGGTCTACTCCCACCTGTGTACTGTCACTGGCAATGCTGAAAGTCATCTAGAAAACAGAACCTCTTTGGCAGGGTGGTCTCATTAGTATCAAGCCAAACTGGCTGCCTCAGTAGAACAGAATCCTATTGTTAACTCAACAGTAATGTACTAGGGTTGAATTAAATCCCTTTGCATGCAGGGACCACATTTCCACAATCATATTAGGTAAAAAAGTTGTGCAAAATCTGTTCGCTTGAAAAAAGCATTTGGATATTGGAACTGCAGGTTGTAGTGTACATATAGGAAATGTCTGCCTCTTCAGCCTCAGCATCTCTGCCTTCCCTGATTTATTTTTGTATGGAATCTTTTGGTGGTCCATATATAAACCTGGGTATTCAAGCTGCTATTTCTTTGAAGTATTAATATGTTAATTATGACCTTTTCTTCTCCCCATGAATATGTCTTTACAGAAACTGCTGTCAATGGGTAGTTTAGTAACACAATCCTTTTTGTCCTTGAACTCTTTCAGGAAAGTGTTATCTTAACTAAAACATTAAAAACGTTAGCTTTTAAAGTACGTTCTCCCTAAAAGCATCTCAACCCAGGAAAGTTCGGCTCTAAAATGACATTAGACAGACGACTATTTTCCTCCCACAAATATTTCTTGCTAAACTTGAGGAAGTAAGTTTCATGGTTTCACATAATCTCTTCCTATCACCACCTTCCAGTCTGCAGAGTATCTGCAACCCATTGATTAGATGGCCAAGGCATCCTTTTAATCACTAAATTGTCAAATACTTAACCCCTTTAGCAATGAGTCCAGATTTCTATTAGAAAGCTAGAATTTAGTCTATTTACTCATTCCTAACGACTGCAATTAAACTATACTCAGCTGATGATAGAGACGTTCTGCCAGGAAGACTGCCTTCTGAGCTGCATCACAGTTCATCCTTAATGATGGCCATGACTTTCTTTTGACCTTCTCCTCCCCCTCCTAGCGGCTTCCCTGGAGGCTCAGACATCAAGAATCTGCCTGCAATGCGAGACCTGGGTTCAGTCCCTGGGTTGGAAGACTCCATGGAGAAGGGAAAGGCTACCCACTCCAGTATTCTGACCTGGAGAAGTCCATGGACTGTATAGCCCATAGGGTCAGAGTTGGACACGACTGAGCGACTTTCACTCACTCGCTCCCCCTCCAAGGAGTAAGGGGCCCACTTTTTCCAAGGAAGCCACAGGCTGTAATACAGTTAAGAGCATGTCCCTTCAAACTGCCTGAGATCAAACCCCACTTTGGTCATTTACTGGTCACTTACTTCTCCATGGGCCTGTTTTCTAGTCAGTAAAATGGTAAGTTTCTGGCTCTCGGGGCACTGTCAAGTTCAAACAAATTACTGTGTACGAAGTACACTGAACAGTTGTGGTAGGTTATGGCTGATGTTTACTTAATATGCTGTTTTAGTGTCATATCATGGCAGCATGACACTTTTACTCTACAACCAGTGGAACTCCTTGTTTAAAGGAATAAACCATAAATAGCCAAAGAACAACCAAAAAAACGTCAGTAAAATTTCAACGAATAGTATCTCTGGCCTTGAATATAAGAAATACTACTGCAATGTGGTCAAACACTTCTGCTTTACCTACATAGGAAAACACAGGTATAGTTACCAAGGATTCATTTTTTAAGATTCTAAATGAATATCCCTGCCCTGTTATTCTAGAATTTGCAAAATCATTAATATACATGAAAATGTGAGACTTTCCCTTGGCACTAATGCCATTCCTATTGTGAGAGCAAAAGACATGAGACGGAGGACATGGGTGTGTGTCTGCTAGACAATTTACTGTCTTTTGTCACTGTAAAAAGATACACACATACACACACACCCCTTGTAATCTCACTACCTTAGAAAGAATATTATTTTAACGTTCATATGCTTTCCCCTCCCTTCTGGTCTGCCCACTTCTGAGAACACGAAGCAGGTGATAATCTTTGAACCCCCAGTTCTTGGTAGTTCTATCACTGAATTTTGGAGATTTTATCATGCACCTAGGCCAAGGGAAACACACTGACACTTACAAAGCACGACTGTAGGTCAAGCACTATCCTCAGGGTCTTATGTAAGCTAATTCATATAGTTTTGTCAATGCCTCTTTGAAAGGTGTTATGTACTACTCACAATTTTAAAATGTGACATCTTTATTCATATTGAGAATCAAAAAATGTTCTCTAATAATACTATGATTAAAAGCTAAAGTGCTCTTTACATTTCTGTTTTAATGATGTTCTAAAACACAAGAGTTGGCACAAAACAAAGCAGACTTCAGTAAAAGATTTTATACAAAGTATTCTATTGACTTTTATGCCTCAGAGTCCTGACAAGAAAATGCATGTTAGGGTTAACACGAGTAATTGTATTTAGCATTAACAGCAGCAGCTGTCCCCACCCATGTGGCCCAATGAACACGGAACAGAAATGTTACCAAAATGCAGAAAGAGCTGAGAGCCAGGAAAAGAGGGGCTGCCCACTAAGCTATAGTGGCAGGTCTCCAGGGCTGCAACCAATTCCAGGGAAAAAGAGCAAAAACAGGAAGAAAATACCGATTCCCCTTTCCCACCAGAGCCTCCTGAATTAAGCCATATAAAACCAGACTACAGGGAGTTGTTAGGCAGTCAGCAAGGGTAAGCCCTGTGGCCTTCAAGCAGGCAAAGAATCGATTCTGACTTACGAGTAAAATACCCAGCACATGTATTATTCTTCTTCAAAGAAAAACACAAGGCTATTAAAATGGACTTTAAAATCCTAAGCACTTAATTTCTATGCAGTTAAGTATTAACATACATTCCAAAAATCTCCATGTCACAAAAGTCTTGTGAAAACTGAAAAATTCACTGTTTCCATAACTGCTTCTGAGTTAAAAGAAACTCCATCCTAAAACTGTTACAGGAATCAGAGGGGCCTACGTTGGTACTTTATCTCTGAAACTTAAAAACTTTGTAATTCGTGAACTTGGGATATTCTAGGCCAATGATGAAAAAATCTTTAAGGCCTTCAAAGGATATGAATTCAAAGAGGGAAAGAAACATGGGTATATTCTTGAATATACAATTAAGCTCCTAGATTTCTACCTCTTAACACTCACTGTTGTTTTAGGACCTTTGGAAAAAATGAGCCCAAATACAGCGTAGATTAAAATCCTACTCCAGGCTACCTGGTCCCTCAAGATAAATGTTTATCCACCTACCTCTCCCATGGAAACCTCTGCATGTTTTCCAGGCCATGATATGCTCAACTGCTCCACCTATCTGAGTTGTGGGATGAAAAATGATGTCGTGATGTGTGACAAAGTATTTTAAAAATGACACAGCAAATGTACTATTAATGTTTCTAAAAGTGAAAAAAGTAAAAACCTGTATAAATCTCTTTGATGATCTCAGAAGTGTCTCCTTTATGTGAATTTTGGAGGATATATGCTAGTATCACAATAAAAACCAAAATTTTCCAGTTTTAATAGCTTCTACAAAGTAGTGTTAAAATCCTGAGACAAATTTTTGGACAAGAACAAAACAGGTTGGTTTATCGTATTCCTCTGAAAACCCTTTTGATCCTCTATGTGAGTAAAACCTCTCTCCAGGATTCTAGAAAAGGTACTCAATGTAAGACTACTACTGGGCTCGTTTCATTTCTTGCACACTTTGCTGAATTAACCTCCAAATCTAAATTCACCTTTAAACCATCAAATTCAGCACATACAGTCTATCTAGAATGCATTAACCAAAAACACACACAAGAAACCCTAGCAAAACCATCAACACTGACACCTAACCATATCCACGCCCTATAAAATTACCAGATGTAATATGAAGAAGCTTGCAGCAGCCAACATTTAAAATGTAACTCTTTCACACTTGAAGTAACAGAAACCACCGTATATTTTTTCCTGTGTTTGAGAGAATATGTAGACTACACAAAATTGAGAGTACTATATGGATCTTTCGCAAAACAAAATGGTTAACAAATGTCACGTATGATTAAGAATCAAATGATACAAAGTTTGTAACGTCTCACTTGGCCTTACATCAATCAAGATAATTTTTTCATAAATGTGTAATATCAACCATTAGTTAAGCTGGAACAACTCTACACTCCAAGGATAATCATTCACTCCCATTTAGAGTAAACCAGGTACAAATCACTAAGTCAGTTAAGAACTAAGTAATTGTTCAAACTTTTATTTTGATGCACAGTATGAGGAATGAACTCTTAAATCAACTGAATTTTATAGAAAATGAAACAGCAAATAAATTAGACCCATGTTAAAATAGAAGGTCAGTTAAATGTCCAAATTTAAGGACATAACAGCCACAGATAAACTTCAATTCTATATTCTTCTTTCAGGAAGTCAAAGTCTTTCAAACACAACTTTACTATGAACTGGTCCAGAGCTCAACAGCATACGGGAATGCTCAACAGGGATGGTGATCAGGGACACGCTTCCTGTAAGAATTAAAATAGGGCAACAGTGAAAATGAAAAGCATGACTGTAACTGAAGGTCTATATTAAATACAAACACAGCTAGAATACTACTTTTATTAAAACCAATTTTAAATGTGTAAAAAGGATGTTTCTACCTCACAATTAACATCCCTTAATTATTGTATTGTTAAGAAAACAGGAAAAATCTGCAGTGTGCAGGTAGGTACTCAGCAGTTCTCAGCTTCTCATCCAAACAACCTACTTACCAAATATATACTCTCTAGAAAATGGCTAGTTCATGTTTTTACCCTATGCTAGTTAATTTTACAAAATGAGTCAAAGATGGTTCTCTCAGTCAGAAGTTGTAAAATGACAAGTCTTTGGGGCTTCTAAATTAAAACTTCTGGGTCACTATTCTAAATGAATGAAAACAAAAAGTTGGTGATGGAGTTGGGTAATTCACTCAAGTATGTCAACAGTACCTCCCACATCTTTAATGTGAAATTTTTATTCTCTGGTAATACAGTGAATCAGGAAGGGGGCGTGGTACGGGTACTAGTGAAATTTTTTTACTTCATTACTGTGGAAACACTGCTTCATGAGGCAAGCACAATTAAGAGAAGCAGAAAAAGCATAAGAACAGATCCAGACTAAACCATACTAGGATCATATAGAGATAAACCTTCCAACTTCAGTAGCTTATGGGAGTATGACCAAAGGATGTCAATAAAGAAAAAGTTGTCAAGTAGCTGTCACACAACACTGACTAGAAAAATTAATCCCCTGGAGATTAATAATGAGTATTAAGTCCACAAGTCCACAGTCCAGTATGTTTGTGAAGCACAACCGAGTTTAAAAAAATTCATATTTCTTTACTGCAAATTACTCAGACTAATACTTTTAAGACACTTAAAACTTCAAAAACAGTGATACCAGCTCAAACAAGGTACTACAGTTTGTATTTCAAATGTGGTTGAGGGAGCCAAGTTATTACAAAAACTTCTGAGGCAGCAATGTGACCATGCCCCCAAGTCAGAAAATTTTACCTATAGAACTGTTTCCCTTTGCTATCATTCTACCTGAAGACAACAGAAAATGGAGCTGTATTTAGCCATCTTTGTTGGCACTGCTTCCAAGAAAATTTTAACTTTTCCTTCCCTCATTAACTTTCCATTTCAAAATATGAGTGCTCCTCATTACCTTATTCCAATACTAGAAGTAGAGAGAATATAGATTTTGTAGCACAGACCTTTCCACTCCCCACAGTGGGAGATCTGAGTATCATTTTAGCTTTTCTGTCCACATTCAAATCACTATTTTACACTCTTTCCTTCCTCTAACAGTAAGAGTACAGCTGCTGTTCATAGGAGAAAACCAACGAAAGGAGTGCTGCAGGGTTCTGCATGAAGAACTTCGTCCACTTGGGACATTAATTTCCTAGTAACACTCCTTCCTTCCTGTCCTCCTCTTGCTCCCTAGGTCCAATAGCAGCCGCTGGCGGACTGCGCCCTTCTGCTCACCCATCACTTCCCTCCATGAAACTGCTCCCAAATGAACACACTCCATTTTCACAGAAATGACCACATCTCTTCTAGCTACTATCTCACTTCTCGGGTCTCATTCACAGTAACACTCCTTGAAAAAGCAGCCTACATACAATTCCTCCAATTCCTCTTTCCCCATACTCTTATCGAATTTACTTCAAGCTTTTGCCCTCCCCATTCCACTGAAACGGACCATTAAGAATACCAACAAGCTCTCTTGCTAAATCCAATCTTTAAGATCAATTTTCAGTCCTTACTTGACTGACTTGCATCATCCTGGGAGCAGACTGCTCCTCCCCCCCAAATACATTACTTGGCTGCTACACACATTCCTCCTACCTCAGGGGCACTCCCCCAACTCAACCTTAGACTTTTGAATTATAGGAAACTTCAAAAGTATATAAAATTAGAGACTGTACAATGAATCCTCATGTATCCATTATCCAGTTTAATAAAATCCTTGTTACTGACTGACCCCTGACGGCTGTTCTAAATCTTTTCAAACCTATTACTGGAATTCTCAAGCACTCAAGTCCTTTAAAATAAAAACCAACTCTTTCCCTCTCTAGCTACATTCACTCTCTTGGGAACTCAATTAGTAGTGTGACCTTCTATACCACCACGTACAGGCTGACAACTCCTGAAACTTTAACTACAGTTGAATTTCTTCCCTCAACTACAGGCTCAATGATCCAACTAATTGCTTTCTCAAAGGTTATCTCAAATGTCCGAAGCTGACAAGCCCCATCTTTCCTCCCAAAGTCTTTCTCCACCTCAGTTAAGAGAAACTTCTATTTTCCACAACAAAAACCTCGAATGACGTGGCCCAGTATTGTTTTGTTACTATTATTTTAGTTGCTGGGAATTTCCATGTTTTATTTCTTAACTAAAATTGTTGAATATTGTCAGGTTAAAACATAACTGAGTATTTCTGACAAAATTTAGAATCTACCCATGAAGTGGGAATATGCTTAATGTATTGGAGAAATGTGGCAATTATTAGGGAGTTTTGAATAAAAATCTTTAAGACTGCCCTCTCAAAAGCTCACCCTTGAATTATCAATTCCCTTTTCTCACAGACCTTATATCCAACCCATCATCAAATCCTGCTGACTCTACCATCTAAAATAGATTTATTATCAATCCCTCCTTACCACCTTCACCTCTATCTACCTCTATCTCAAGCCACCATTCCCTCCCATCTCCCTGAACTACCCACTAATAAGAAAAATTAGTGGTTTTGGTAACTAATTAGCTACTAGCAATTAATTAATTAAAATTATTAACTGAATCTTCAAATGCTAAGATTTTTCTGGCCACCTAATCATTTTTGTGTGAATGAGTTTCATCTGAGAAAAGGTGCTGGAGGGACTTTCCTGGCAGTCCAGTGGTTAACTCTGCATTTCCACTGCAGGTGGCTTGGGTTCAATCCCGACTGGAGAACTACAATCTCGCAAGTAACGACCAAAAAAAAAGTACTGGAATAGGATGGGGAAACAATGGAAACAGTGATGGACTTTTATTTTCTTGGGCTCCAAAATCACTGCAGGTGGTGACTGAAGCCATGAAATTAAAAGACGCTTGCTCCTTGAAAGAAAAGCTATGACCAACCTAGACAGCATCTTAAAAAACAGAGACATTACTTTGCCGACAAAGGTTCATCGAGTCAAAGCTTTCCAGTAGTCATGTATGGATGAGAGAGCTGGTCTTCAAAGAAATCTGGGTGCGGAAGAATTGATGCTTCTGAACTGTGGTATTGGAGGAGACTCTTGAGAGTT
This sequence comes from Odocoileus virginianus, assembly GCF_023699985.2. NCBI lineage: Eukaryota > Metazoa > Chordata > Mammalia > Artiodactyla > Cervidae > Odocoileus > Odocoileus virginianus. The sequence continues at coordinate 40,328,010 of NC_069697.1, forward strand.
CCTTGGACTGCAAGGAGATCAAACCGGTCAATCCTAAAGGAAATCAGTCCTGAATATTAATTGGAAGGACTGATGCCAAAGCTGAAAACTCTAATACTTTGGCCACCTGACGTGAAGAACTGACTTATCGAAAAAGATGCTGGCGAAGACTGAAGCCAGGAGCAGGGCACGACAGAAGAAAAGATGGTTGGACGGCATCACCAACTCGATGGACATGAGTGTGAGCAAGCTTCAGGAGTTGGTGATGGACAGGGAAGCCTGGCATGCTGCAGTCCATGGGGTCACAAAGAGTCAGACACAACTGAGCGACTGAACTGGAATAGGAACATGTAAGGAACTCTGCACATTATGTGCTGAAGAATATATATATATATATAGAAAAGTGTACCCAGACAGAAAATGACTGGAGCCAACTCATCCTTGTAAAAAGACATCATTTCTTACTACTACCTCCCTACCCATAAACTCTCTGGTTGCAGACTTTCCCAAGCCTGCTCTTTTGTGCCCTTTTAATCTTGAGGGCTACCCAGTATTACCCATACCCTTCTCCCCACTAAACTTTTCTGGCTTAAATGTAAGAGTTGTGATCATGTATTTTAAGTAACTTGCAAAACACTGCTATCTAGACAAAATGGCTCCACTTCCCATCAACTACAATTAACAAAAATATAGCTGTTGTTTCCATGTTAATTTTTCCTAAGAGATGTTTTTTAAAGTGTTACAGTACCTTGGTGCTGCCTTGATGATGTTGTCCACACGTAGAATCACCTCTGCTGCTTCAGCTGCACTTAAAAGAACTTGCCGCTTCACTTGGAAACTTTCTGTTATACCCAGTATCGACATATCTCCAATGGTACCTTCCTTCATATCTGAGAAATATTCACTAGATAAACAACTAGTCTTAACTAAAGTATCAAAACATGTCTAAGAACAGAACACATTAATAAAATTAAACCTGACTTGTAAAAAAAAAAAAAAAAAAAGAAAGAAAATTACAAAGCCAATTATTCAATTAGAGAATTCTCATCAAGACTATCACTCAAGGAAAACCTTTTAGAAAATTAAAAGATCAACTACTGATCATCTGTATTAATGAAGGGTAACTATGTCAAATAATAAGAAAATTTATAATGCAACACAACATCACCTATCTTTACCTATGAAACTGAAGAAAATTTGTTCATCACTGAATATACCATGGATTCTAAAGAACTGAAGGAGAATTTAAGTCATCTACTTTTATTAGACCCCCCTTCATCTTCTATAAGATCATTATTCACTAACTCTCTTTCGTCCAGGGACAGGATTATCTACCCCTAAAAATATTCCTTTTATGTCCCAGACCATTTTATTGGGAAAATTTTCAATGTGAATCAAGTCTTTTTTAGGCCACTTTTCCCCCTGGTGGCTCGGTAGTAAAGAATTCGCCTGCCAATGCAGGAGATATGGGTTTGATCCCTGGGTTGGAAGATCCCCTGGAGAAGAGAATGGCAACCCACTCGTCTTGCCTAGGCAATCCCATGCACAGAGGAACCTGATGAGCTACAGTCCACGGGGTCACAAAGAGTCAGACACAGCACAGCAACTAAACAACCACATAATGGTTATGAAGGCAAGGGTCCCAGGGATCTTTTACATGGTTGTTATGAAAATTCACATTACAAAAAGAACTCGGTAAAGAGCTACTCTTAAGAACTCCCACAAGATTCCAATTAACTTCTCACCCAGTCCAGCAGTTGTCTTGCCCTCGCTGTGGGCAGCTCGGAGCTGAGCCACCAGGTCCGCGCTGTCGTAGCCTGCGTTGTCAGCTATGATAGTTGGCAACTACAAAGTGAAGGGGACATGGTAACTATCTACTCTACCTACAGGAAGTTCACTTACCAACGAGAAGAGAAGCTTTCTAAAACTGTACATTCAGAAATAATGTAAAATCTGTTTCCTCTTAATTTCTGCTCATAAAGAGATTTATAAACTCCAAAATCAAACTTAAGCAGTGTGAACCAATTCTTTTCTTAAAGCCAAGAAAGGAAACATTTTCTGTCCAAGATAAAAGAATGTATTCATTTAAAAACCATCAATACCTATAAAATTTAAATTCAGGGCTCCCTTTTTTCATTAACTTACCATTCTCAGGGCTTTAGCATAAGACTCCATTGCAACAGCTTCTTTGCCTGGTGTTCTACTGGCAAGCTGTGTCACGGCATGAGCCATCAGCATCTCAGAACAGCCTACAGATTAAAATTCCAAAAACATAAATTGTTATGCTCAGTTGCCTCCAAGACACTAAATAAGACTTCCTTTAAGATCTATAAAAAATTAAGTGCAAAGGCAATACAAAGTAAGAAGCATTAAAAGTCAAAAGCCACTACTACACTTCAATAAATAGAACATGTTCAATATTTTTCAAATGCTTACCTCCTCCATAAACTGTTCTAGAATCTTTCACAGTTTGCGCAAGAACACAAAGAGCATCATGCAAAGATCTTTCTGCTTCATCTAAAATTTGTTGAGTGGCACCACGCAGAACAATGGTGCAAGCCTCACCTAAAATTAAAAATAATGTTTTCAAGTCACAATGAACTCAAGTTGTACAACATAAAAATTTGCCTTCTATTATTTAGGTTATATTATCTGGTTTTGAAAGCGGATATGTCATTTTATTGCTGCACATTCTCTTTGCTAACAATCCATATTCCTAGAAGTTGTAAATTATCTAAAACAATTATATTGAATATACATTGCTCACAAAGGCAAGGTTAACAGGCTACCCTCAAGAGACTGAAATTAGCATACACGTTTTTCAAGAATTAAGACATATATTCTAGTAACTATAGTAACTGTTTCTTTCACTTCAACAGAGCCTACAAAAGGTTTAGGAACCTAAACCAGAATCTATAAATAACAACTCACCAAGGGCTACCCCAGAAAAGTGAATGAGTTTGTCTTCTCCAATCATGACTTCCTCAATAAGTTTGCAACTTCCAAGCTTCACTAGCTCTGGATGGTCAAAGGTAGAGGCAATTTCACCACCTACGAACAAAAATATTCATTAATTAAATGCACAATAGGTTTGAAATTTCTGCTTTCTCACAAGCAGAAAAGAACAGAAAACATATTAAGTTGACTGTTTACTGTATGCCAAGCATTCTGAAGCACTTTATACAAACTAATTATTTAATCTTCACAACAACCTTAAGATGACAGGCTTTATTTATCACTCCATTTAGAAATGGTAAAACTGAGGCAAGGAAATGTTTCGTTTTCATCTAAGGTTACCTATTTCAAACAAATACAAAACTGAAATTCAAATACAAGCAGTTTGGCTTCAGACCTCTATGCACGCTATATAATTCCACCTTAACTGAGACTTTGATATTTACTTTAAGCCTAAATTTATCAACAAATTCAGACTTTCTTCTAAATTCAGTATAAAAGACAGGTACTCTATGATCCAGTATCATCAAACATGAAAATATCTGGCTAATCTTATTGTATCAACAGGTACACTGACATTAGGAACTGTTTCAAATAGTGAGCACTTGGTATCTGTGAATTATTACAATAGCTGAAGTGTCAGAAAGCTCCTATAATATAAGGCCTAGAGAGGGGGGAAATGTATACTGAGGATTTCCCAGAACAAACTTAACGAGAAGGCAAAAAAGCAAATTCATTTTCTTCCTGAGGTCTTCCTTTTATTCCTATCTTCCCTCCATCTTCCATGCTATGAACATTTCCTTTCCTGGTTCTTAATTAAGCAAAAGTTAGGTTTCCATTTTAAAATCCTTTTCTCAGACTTTCCTGGTGATCCACTGATGAAGACTCTGTGCTTCCACTTAAGGGTGCACGGGTTCGATTCATGGTCTGGGAACTAAGATTCCACTTGCTGCATGAGGCAGCCAATAAAATAAATAAAATAAAACCCTTTTCTCTCTTCACTCTCTCTCTTAATAGATACCCTCAATCATCAACCCAACCCCTTTTCCTATACCTTAATGATAAATCTGCTAAATAATTCACGCTTTATTTCTATTGTATAATTATAAAAAGGACTCTGGTCTTCCCAACTCTACTAACTTATACTCATTTGTACAGCTGAAGCTCTTATTTTTGGTTGGCAAATTCCAGAGACAGTTCTGGGTTCTAGACGTGAGACACAAGAGAGGTTTGGGACATCATATGCCCCAAGTGAGACCAATTTGGCATATGAGAATTTTCACTGACCCTACACTCACTCACTCATGTACACCTGCTTACAAAACATTTAAAGATCATTTTCAAGACCCAATTTCACACATCTTGACAACAGATGAGTTTACTAAGGATGAGAGCCACCATAGAGTCTACTTCACAGCCATACAGCTGGTGTGTTTGAAGGTAAATCTTCTGAATGTATGTGGCAATTTCACATTATCAAGTCCTTGTGATAACAACTTATACCATGAATGTGCTATCAGTCACATTTCTTGTATCTTTAATTTTGTTGCATTAAGAAAGTAAATAAATATGAGCATCATAAGATTTATCACTTAAGTATCAAATATGCAGTAACTTCTAGGCAGGTAGACCCACCTCCAAGTAAAACGTCGCTTTTTAGAGACTATTCTCAAATTACTGAAAATAGATTAAGAAGTTATTTTGGAATAAATCCAATCCTACCATCTACTTAGTATAATTTCGTCTAATACAAACAGCAGTTCCAAACTGAATGTGGTGTTCCTAGTGGCTTTACATCTAAACCCCATCCTTGGAACTCTCATTGCCAGATCACAAACCAACTTTCCAACCTATTCATTGTCAAGCTCTTGAAACAGGATAAATGCTGTTATACTTAAGTTTTCAAAGGCTACTTAGCAGTTACCACTATTAAAAAAGTGAATAACTGCACTGTAAGTCATTTTGATGTAGACATATCTGTAAATGTGCTTTTTAGCCTACACTGAGACTATAAAACCCATACCTGTACTGAACGATACTGGAGTAAACTAACTTTTCATAATACACTCCTGGACGGTTTCACACTTATTCAACATTACTTTCATAAATTTTAAAAAATGAACAAAAACAATGTTTAAGAATCCGACCCACTGCCTGGCACACAGTTAAGCGTTCAATAGAGCACTATCTGCCGGGCAGACAGAGTGAACAGAGGGTGCCACGCCAGGCACAGAGTGGACGCTGCTCACTCAGTGCTAGAATTCAATGAATAGACTAAGTAAAACTTAAGCCTCCTTTCTGTAAGCTTCAGTTTATTTAGACTATGTTTAGAGCAGTGGTTCTGCGGGTTTGTGAGAAAAATATATAGTACCTTTAAAACAACACAGCAAAAATAAATCTAAACCTACAGTGAAGCTGGCATTTGATATGTTAAAAATTAATGTAACTAAAAGATATCAAAGATTCAGAATAGCTGTTTAGATTCTAGGCACCTTAAGGTACCCTTTTCAGGTACAAAGTACTTTCTTCATACTTTCAGAAATGAGTTACATACACTAATTCTCAATACATTCAAGAGTGATTATGTTACAAGTTAATGTCTTTTTTTCATACCTGTGACAAGAGCGAGGCGTTCCACGCCTGCAAAATCTGCATGCTCAATAGCCATAACACCAGCAGCACCGAACAGTTGTTCAGGATAATTATAAATTAGTTGCCTATAAATCAGAATATGAAAAAACACTGTTAAAAATTGTTACTTCACAGGATAAAATACATCAGACTAAGAAAAACATGAAAACATTTTTACCTCACCAGCAATCAAAGAAAGAAAAGGTTTCATACAAGTATATTAAATGATTTAGTAAGGCAAATGCCTTGCTATAAAATCTTATTTATATCTGGGGGAAAAAAACCACTTCCTAAATAACAAACAACTAAATTCTATAAGAATTTTCCTAAATCGTTCCAGAAAAACAGGGCCCTTTCTTGGATCATTGTATTTTTAGCACAAATACACACAGACCTGTTAATAAAGCAATTTATCCCATGTTTAAGAATACGTTCAACTTTCTCCTTCATTTTTTCCTTTTCTGCGTGTTCTATTTCAGCAACCTTTGCTGTAGAATCAACTCTCACCCTGGAGCCAAATATCTAAAACAAAGGTAAGCATAAAAAATAGCATCACTTTCCTTAAGTTTCACAGCATACTTAAAACTTTTAAATGTAAATACAACAAAACTGTGTGCATTGTGAATGCATGCGTACAATATTCATATATATTCACATATATATATATATATCAAGTGTAACTGATTCCCAACCGAAGTTTATAGCTGCTAACAACCAGAAATCCAGGAAATGTAGTTAATGTACCTTAATTTTGTCTGTATCCATACCAGTATTTGCAATAAGAATTTTAGCATTTTCAATTCGTTTTGGTTGATTTACACCAATTTTTTTATCCAACAGAAAGCCTGTTAAAACAGAATTTTATTAAATACTTCAAAGCTGTATTAATGAATCTTTTAAAGTGATATGCTTTATCAAATTACTCTTTCAAAGAATGCATTTCTAGTCCAATTCATCAAGCTCCTAGAACCTAAATTGCATTCCACACCAGTGACCATAAAAATTTAATTTAGCGGATTTAAAAAATAACATGTAAAAAAAGAAAATATGAGGCACAGTAGAAATATGAAAAGTAAACAGATCATTTTTTTGTACAACTCATATACTTCAATAAAAATGAGCTAATAAAAAAAAGTTATTTTTGAATCTATCTCAGATACATACTACATTTGCAGGTGTGTGAGTTGCAATGCAAAGTTATTAATCCACTTTCATTAGCTTAAAACCAAAACAAAACAAGCTTTTAAGATTCAGACACACAGGGTATTGCTAGAGGCTACTGTACTTCTTAAAAAACTGAGGCTGTGATAACATGAAACACCATGGACAGCGGTCAGACAAACCTGTCCCCCTCGTGCTCATGCTGCTTATGGGCTACGTATACAAACTTGGACCAAATTTCCAACCCTAACTACTCATTTATAAACAGGAGTACCAACAGTGGCAAAGATGCCATTACTAGCCAAGGGCTCTGAAACAATCATACAAACTGAGTACCGTATATCTTTCCAGGCTTCCTTTAGATACATCTTTTATCTTTTAACTCATTTATCACACCTTGGGTTTTCTGCTCTATTCAGCTGAACTTAATTCTCACTCAAAGGATCAGCATCATGATAAAGAAGTGAGACTTGATGCCTGTACGGATGGTGGTGGCCCGAGAGGGTCATATTTAACGGGGGGAAAGGCATTCCAGGTTTGCTCTTTTAACTACAAGTTTACGGAGCTCTAAAACAGAGGTCCCATCCGACAAGATCAAAGCTGCAAGAGAATGCACAGTGAGGTACAGAGAGATGGAAGGATCTTGGATTTGATTGATGATGCTTGGCAAGAAGACAAGTTGCCTTATGAGGATGTTGCAATACCACTGAATGAGCTTCCTGAACCTGAACAGGACAACGGAGGCACCACAGAGTCTGTTAATGAACAAGAGATGAAGTGGACGGACTTGGCCTCACCATACCTCCATGAGAATGTTCCACCCGTAGGAAACTGACACCTGGCTCCTTGTTCATCGACAGATTTTTTTTTTTTTAATACAGATACAAAACATTTTCTTTCCGTCTAACTTAAATCTTTTAGTGATAGGTCAATGCTCAAAAATATACAACTAATTTTGTGGCAACAACATGTAATGTGAAAATACTCAAATCAGGTTGAGAAGTTGTTTGCAGTTTCTTAGGGATGTAGAACATCTGGCCCTTTGCAGCTAAAGTTCTTCATTGACTAGCTTGTGTTTGAACATGATTCATTAAACATTTGCCTTTAATTCTGATTTTGCTTTACTGTCAGAGTTCATCACTTCTCAACTACTTATATGTGTCCTGTGACACAAGTGATTGAGGATTTGAGAGGGAAAGGTGAAGAAAGATGAAGTCAGACATGAGAATGAACTCATATCTCCCCATTCTAAGAATCATCTGAGTGGGTATGTGTGGAGTCTGTAGATGTGGATACATAGCCTGGTCACTGACTACTGGGATTCCTAAAATTCCCCATGATATTTTCAAAACTTCGGATAAATTTACAAATTAAAAGCCATCTTGACAATTAAAAAAAAAAAAAAAAAGAAGTGAGACTTGAGTGCAATTCCTATTAGAATGCCTGGCACAGGGCAGACATTCAGTGGTCACTATCCTTGCCTTAATTATCTTTCTCTACCACCAAATCCAATTAGAAATGCTATACATCCCTTGCCTATAAATTCAACCAAGAGTATTTTCAAAATTGTTACACCTCTGAAAGAGAGACAAGAATTTTTGCAACAAAACCCAGACTCCAAATTACTGACTAGTAAAGCAGAAACTATGAAGTGTAATCTATTCCTTTTTTTCCCCTTCTCTATAGAATGCCTACACTTTCTACAGGTCCCTCTGTGAAGTCAATGTACTGTGAACATACCTTAAGAAAAACACACACTATTACTAAGGACAGAGCCTAAAAATACCAAGACATTTATCACTCCTCAAGAACGCCAGAAACTGTTTCTTCAACATCTGTCAACCAATTAACATGACCTACCCAGACCCTTCCTGGAGAACACTTGCAATCCTAGAAAAAATACCAGTTGACAATAGCTGACTTTAAGTAGAAGAAAACTAAGTCTCTTTATTAAACTGTAACTTACTTTATGGTATAAACTAAAACCTAGAGGTTATCAAAGAAATGCTGGGATAGTATGAGTAGGTCAAGTACACTGTCAATATAACAAGTGGATTAAGATGGCAAAAATCATTGCAGTATGATTTGTTCCCTTAATGTCAAGTCTTCTCGCTTTGTAAAGTGCCACTAGTCCTGACTAAATAAATTAGAATTCACTCAGTTATTAAGGTTTCAACATCTGGTCAACACATTTTTTTTCCCATATACAATATATACCTACCTTCATCTAAATAGGAATCTGCCAGACTTCCTCCTAGCTTTTTGATGACATGAATTGCCTCCAGGTTACCAGAGCCTTTTAGTCTGAGAACAGCTTCCACAGCTAACTTAGTAAAGTGGTCTTTATGATGAGTAAGAAGTTTTGAGGAAAGTGTTGTTCCTGCAATGTTCATTAAGTCTTGACGGAACTTAACTTCATCAGAACTAAAAAACAAACAAAAAAAAACACCAAGCAAAAAAACTCATGCCAGTTCTTAAAATGCTTCTCCAAAGTTATCAACCTTGTTTTACTTTTCCAAAATTTATCCAAACAGTGTTTGTCAATAGATACTGTTACCTAAACCAGTCAGGGTTCTTTTTTTTTTTCCAGTCAGGATTCTTAAGTCACATGAAAAAAATTAAACCTTATCATAAGTAATCAAGAAATACAAATAAATGGATACTATTTTCCCCACCAAGCTGGCAAACTACCAAAACAAAAACACAAGCAAACAAAAATTTCAAGAACATGGGGAAAGAAACACTTATACAGCCAGTGGATCTGTAAATTAATGATTTTTTTCTAGAGAACTACTTGTAAGGTAAACAAACACAGGTATCTCTGGACCCAGAAATTATACTACTTTTTAAAGTGACAACTTTGTCACAACATTGTAAAATAAAAAATTGTCAAAACTCAAAATCTCCAATTATAGATAGGTAAATTACAGCAGTCACATAATCAAATGCATGTACCGCTAATAAAGTACAGACACCTAAAATTCGTGCTTGCTATTCAACTAGGTTAAAGAGACTAAAAAATCCTGTATATAATGATACTACTTTATTGTGATGATATATGCAAAAAGCCAGAACCCCAAAATTTAACTTTAGTGACTACCTCTGGTGGGTAATGTGGGCTTTTCTGGTTGCTGTTGAGGCAGAATGAGGTAACAGAATCATGTCCATCATGTGTGCTTTCCACTGCTCTCTAGAACTCCTGAGCTGAGTGTATTTTGGGAAGAATGTTCAGTGTTTAAAGCAGTAGTACTGTGGTATACCAACCCGTGGTCGACTGCAGAATTCAACAGAGCCTGTCTTGCTGCCTTTGTGGCCTCTCTCCAACCCGCAATAATGGTCTGCGGATGAATCTTTTTTGCAATTAAGGATTCTGCTTCCTATTAATAAACAGTGGAAACACACATCAATAGCCAATTTGTAGTAAGAAAGATTCTGATTACTGATGACACTCAATACCAGAGTAGGAAAAAATATCCAGTGAGGTGAGGTTGAAGTCACTCAAATATTCTTACCCTCAGCAATTCTGCTGCGAGAACAGTAACAGAGGTAGTGCCATCACCAACTTCATCGTCTTGAACTCTTGACATATCTAGGGGGAAAAAGCTAGTTAATAACTCACCTATATGTGATTCTGCTTTTTAAATTATTAATACTCCTTGGTACCTTATCTAATTTTCCAAACATACTCACTACCAGTCTAAATCTTACTTATCTAGGTGTCCTCACCTAACAAAATCTTTGGAAATTTTTAGTCTGAAACACAGTAGTTTCACCATCAGTAAGTACATCACACTCAAAAGACTCTGTTTAAAAAATTTTACTCAAGTATAGTTGACTTAAACTGTTAATTTTTATTATACAACAAAGTGATTCAGTTGTACATATATTCTTTTTCATATTATTTTCAGTTACAGCTTATCACAGGATGCTGAATACAGTTCCCTGGACTATGTGTTAGGGCCTTGTTGTTTATCCATTCTATACACAATTATAGTTTGCATCTGCTAATCCCAAACTCCCAATACTTCCTTCTTTCACCTCTCCCTTCCCTCCTGGCAACCACAAGTCTGTCTGTGTATCTGAGTCTGTTCTTATTTCATAGGTTATGTTCATTTCTGTCATATTCCACAAATAAGGGATATCATATGGTATTTTCCTTCTCTAACCTACTTCACTTAGTTTGATAAGCTCTAGGTTCATCCATGTTGCTACAAATGGCATTATTTCATTCTTTTTTATGGCTGAGTAATATTCCATCATGTTTATGTACCACATGTAGGAGTTTGTATTTTAATAATGATAATTATCAATTAAAAGGTAGACATCAATTAATCAAAAGGACAGTCAGTCAACACAGTCTATTTAAAAACTGTTTCCAAATGTTAACAAATGTCATCCTAAGACTCACCAACTAAAACTTTAGCAGCTGGGTTATCCACACCAATGTTTTTTAAAATAGTTGCACCATCATTGGTTACCATAAGAGATGCATCTCGTCCACTGCTTAACAGAATTTTGTCCTAAAAGGAACATATTTGCTTCAGGTTAAGACAGAAGTAGATCTGGAATGATGCTTGGATAATCAGCACTCTCAGATTGCTAATGTGTAAATACTCTGAAGGGTTATATAACTCCAAATTTTTTCACTGTACATACCCCCTCCCAAAGTAAACCTTGATGTCCTACCCTTATTCCTAGAGACACTAGGAGAGAGACATGAACAAGGCTGTTTGAATACTGTAAGAGAAAAACTAAGTGTACCTCTCAATACAATAATAAATACAAACAATAAAATAAGAAAGATGCAGAAGAGTATTTGACAGAGCAGAGGGAGTATATCTAGTTAGAATGAAAAAAACCAAAGCTACAGAAAAAGTACACACCAATCGTTATCTTTGATGAGACAAAATAACATCATGAGGAGAATATATAAACTAGTTATCTTGTAATTCATAAGATACTTGTACATCCACATAAAAATAAAGACAGCCGTTAGATTTATATCCAAAGGATACCAGAGGTTATCACTGGGGAAGGGAGTGACATTGGGGATAGTGATCAGAAGGAGACTTTAGTCCTAGGGGTACGGTCTTGATTTTCAGTAAGGAGAATGTACCCATGTATTAATTTTTATAATTAACAGTTAAGTTCTAAATGTGAAAAAGCACCCACAAGTTTTTGTATTCCCAAGGGCTCTAAAACGACATTAAAATACTAAAATTCCCTGCTTTTCTTACCATGCCCTTGGGTCCCAACGTGCTCTTTACCAAGTCTCCAATAGCAATGGCACCAATAAAAGACGACTGGAATAAAAATCAGAGATGACCAAAATAAACTTCAGTCTTAGAATCGTAAAACAAACAAAAAACCACTCTTCTATCTCTGTAAGGAGGAGGAAAAGGCTTACCAGGCGAGCTGTCTCTGCTCTCTCTTCATCAGCTCCAGCCTTGAAGATATTAACAGGTGCAAGGGAAAGGGACGCCTAAAATTGAAAACCAAGAATCAGCTTGAATACCAGTATTCTTTACCATACATACTTACTAGACTTAGGAGACTTACGACTTACTAGACTTAGAAGTAGATACCCAGGAGAACACGAATTTAAAGAAGAATGTTTCTTTTTAAGCAAATGAAGAACTCCATGATTAGGCAGTCATTTATTTAAAGTGAAAGGAGGGACTTAGGTGACATTCCTTTTTTGGATATCTTAAGCGCTCCGCGAAAAAAATTCTACACCGAAGATATTGACTCTAAGTGTGGCAGGACCTAAGACCGCAAAAATGATTTTAAACTAAAAATAAAGCTGGCAGGGGTGGGCAGGCCAGTCGCGCGAGGACCGCCAGGAGGGGAAGGGAACGCGGCAGCCTCGCTTCCATCACCGCCCTCGGGCCGCTCCAGGCTCCGCCCTGACAGGGAGGGCGGGGCCCGGCTCGCCGACCCGCCCGGTGCACTAGAAATTTCTTAGCTTAGGGTGAGTCCTAGGATTCGAGGTTCTGGGCCTATCCAGGGACCGAGTCACAACAAATGCCTGCCTTCAGGCCCACCCTTCCTCCTGGCTCACAGGGAGGGCCTCACCCGCAGGCCAGGCGCAGAGCACACGCCGCGGCCTGCGCCATGTGCGGCGGCCCAGGGGTACAGGCACAGTGACGCTGTGATATCCCGGGCGCTGGGATACAGATGGGGCAGCGGACGGCAGGGGACAGCAGAGGGCGGGGGGGGACCAGGGGTTCTCGGGCAGGGGCTATAGGGCGAGACTCACCATGGTTCCGAGGAGGTCGGCACACGCTAACCCCTCACAGCTCGTGCCCGCGACCGGAGGGAAGAGAGGCCGGAAGTGACGCCACACGCTCTGCCGCAAGGGGCGGAGCCTCGACAGGCGCGCTTCACGTCCCGGCACCGCCCTCACGGGGGATGGGAGGGGGCAGCATTTTGAGGGTCGGAAAGACTGCCCGTCACACTGGCGAGGCGGGGCCTTGACTGGGGCCCTGCTTTCTGCGTTAGCACCTACGACAAACAGGAAGGGGAGGGCTGGACGTCTTGCCTGCGGCCCAGAGGTTTGAGAGTAGAACCCGCCAAGACGGAAAAGAAGTTACGCTGTGGGGGTTGCCATAGCAACGGAGTTCTTTCCCGCAGGTTTTCTCCTAAATTTAACCTTTAAAAAAATGCTGCCTTAAAGTACTGCATATACAGAATTTAAAGCGATATATACTAATGTAATAGGGGCAGGACAGGCATGTGGCTGTTACCATAGGTCTCCCTCTCTCCCCCATCCACTGTATAAATGGAGCCTGAATTAGGACTGACGAAGACAGTCTTTTGAGACACTAGTCTGTCATCTTCTTGGTCTGGTAGCTTCCCAATTAAAGTCATTATTCTTTGCCTGAACAACTCATCTCCCGATTTATTGGCCTGTTGTGCAGCAAACAGCGTAAACCTGGGCTTGGTAAATTTTGGCAGTGCCAGCCAGGAACCTTGTTCGTTGTGGGCAGCTGGCTCCAGGTTGGGAATTTTTAGGTAAGGCGGTAGCCGCTTCCTGAACCACTCTTCCTGAGGATCTTGCCTTCAAAATTCCCTGAAGTATTACCAGCTGCCCCTGCGCTTGGCAGTTAGAGGAAAGAATCCACATTTGGGAAAGGGTTTCTCAGGTAGCACTCGAGGTAAAGAACCCACCTGCTAATGACCGTTAGACCTAAGAGTCGCGGGTTCAATCCCTGGGTCGAGAAGCTATCCTGGAAAAGGAAATGGCATCCCACTGCAGTATTCTTGCCTGGAAAATCCCATGGACAGAAGAGCCTGGCAGGCTACAGTCCACAGGGCTGCAGAGAGTCGGATATGACTGAGCAACTGAGCAGACACAAGCTCCATAGAGTAAGTTGTAAGTTGCTCTGCTATATAAAACTGGGAACATTCCCTACTCTCAATTTGGGTTTTTCCCTTAAGGGAAAAGCCATTTTGTTTTGCATGTGATTGGGATACCCTGTTGCAGAGGGGAATTGTTGTTGGACTCATAGATTTGTGAACTAGTTTGTTTGCATTCATTCATGATGGAATCCGTTTGTACTTTTGGTATTGATATTTGCTTGTGCTTTTTTGCTTTATTGTTCTTGAACTTATAAACATGGGAAATACTCTGTCCCTCAGGAAATTCATTTAGGGCATATCTTAAATGTACGAAATATAGCTGTGGGCCTGTAACTAAGAAAGAGATGATACTCTATTGTAGTAGTGTGTGGTCCCATTTTATGTTATGATCAGGTGAGTGATGGCCCTTGAATGGCTCACTTAATTATTATAAGATCTTGCAATTAGAGTTATTTTGTGAAACAGCAGGTAAAAATGACAAGATTCCATATATAGAAGCATTTATGCTTTTGAATCAGGAGGACAAGGCATCAGATAGCGGCTGCCTTATTGTACAGCAGTCTAAAAGGAAAACCAAGTGAAAACCTATTCTATAAGACAGAGAAAATGAGAGTGAGAACATGTTATTTCAAAACTTAAAACCCCCTCCAGCCAACCCATCTCTCCTACTGGCCAAGCAGGCTATACCAGCACAGCCCATGTCACCAGCATATTCACCTCCTCCTGTTCCCCCTGCTTATGGGGATCTTTCTACCTTAAGCCCTGGGATACAGGACCAACCGTGGTTTGGTCTAAAACCTTACAGGGAGTCACTTCTGGAGCAGGGCCGTTTCCCTTGTGCTGACATCCTGTACGAGGCCTTAATGCAAATGACCAACCAATTGGGTTTCTATGGATGCACAATCCAGACTCAACTTCAGATTTGTTTAATTGGAAAAACCATAACCCTACTTACCAAGAGACTGCCCCCCCGCCCCCGCCATGTGACTGAACTTTTCCCTTCTGTCTTTGCCACCCCATCCCTCTTGGGCAGACATTTACATCCCTGAATATGATGCTTTCTGGGGATGAGAGGAAACCCGCCAGCCTCATCTAGCAGATCCAGATGTAACCGCAGAAGCAAGTCTGGCAGCTCCCACTGCTGAGCCTGACTAGGATCCTAATAATGGAGATACACCTGGAGCATTGTAGGAAGTATACCTTAGCGGGTCTTTGAAAGGGGGTACCTAGGCAAAGGAGCTTAAACAAAATTCAGGAGATACACCAAAAATCCAGTGAGGATCTACCCATGCTTTTTAGAAAGAATTTATCAAGCTTATAGACACTCATTGAGGCAGAACCTGAGGGCCCCAGAAATAAGAGAATGGTAAATATGACATTTGTTGGGCAAAGCGCCCCAGATATAAGAAGAAAACTACAGAAGTTAGATGGTACATTTGGAATGAACCCTTCTTAATTGGTAGGTGTTGCTTTTAAAGTGTTCAACAACAGGGCACAACAGCAGAAGCAAGAGAATGCAGGATGGAATGCTACTTTTTTGGCAGCCACATTGGATTCCTGGAAGGCCAGTAACCCAAAGAGAGGTGAGCCACCATCAGGGAAGAAACAGTGCACTTACTGTAAGGAGGAAGAACATTGGGAAAAAGATTGCACCAGGCTAAAGAATAAACAAGAAAACAATAAAAGAAATTGTGGGCTGATGGCACCGCACGGAAAACCAAAACACACAGGGCCAATGCAAGTCCATGGCCAGTACAAGTCCTGGTATAAAGGACTCTGGGATACCAAACCTAAAACTATACCCTCTGAGACAAGTGGCCCCAAAGGGAATTAAGCCAGTTCTCAAAAAGTTTTTGAAAACAGGACTGATTAAACCTTCCAGGTTCCTGGATAACATACCTATCCTCCTGGTCAAAAAGCCAAATTGAGTAGAGTATTGCTTTGTCCAGGACTTGAGGGATGTTAATGAAATAGTCCAAGATTTGCACCTTGTAGTACCTAACCTATACACCCTGCTTACAACAATTCCAGGAGAATACGGCTGCTTCTCAGTTTGGGGCTTGAAAGATGCTTTTTGATTTTGCAATCCTATTACAGGAAAATCACAGCAGCTGTTTGCTTTTCACCCAGGACTCAGGGCGGGACCCAGAAACACAGGTAGTCCAACAGTATTGTTGGACAGTCCTGCCTTAAGGATTTACGATTTCTCACCTTGTTTGCGGAAATGCTAGCTAGGGGCCTTAGAAACTTCATGTTGGATGAAGGACTCTTACTCCAATATGTGGGCGATTTGCTCATTGCACGCCCTGCATATAAGTTGTCTACAAAACACCATAAGAACCCTGGATTATCTGGAATTGTGGATATAAGTTTTTCCAGAAAAAGGCCCAAGTGTGTAAGCAACAATTCACATACCTAGGTTTTGTCCTTTCCCAAGGACAGTGAAGTCTTTTGCCTGATAGAAAACAGGCAATTGCAGGGCAAGACTCACAGACAGCTGAGAAGGTTTCTGGGAATGACAGGAGTCTGTCAGATTTGGATACCGATCTATGGACTCCTAGTAAAACCTTTCTCTGAGGCTTTAAAGGGACAGGATTTTGAGCCCCTACTTGGATTACACGGTGCCAAAAAGCCTTTGAAACAATGAAAACAAAGCTTGTCTCAGCCCTGGGTTTGGGACTACCGGACTTAAAGAGACCTTTCAAATTGTATGTCCATGAGAGACAAGGCACAAGTCTCAGGGTGTTCATTCAAACTCTGGGGAATATCCCTCCATCCATTGCCATGATAGCATCACTTCTCCCACAGATTGATTTGTCAAAATACCAACCAATGTATTCAGAAAAGGACAAGGAGAGGGCCAAAGAGCAGGGGTTCACTCTTGACCATACCCCATCTGGCTGGAAGTGTCATGCACAAGGAATTATTTTGACTCCTGAGGCCCTCTTGGATACTATGCTGCAGCGCATGTGTAATAGTAAGCATTATGGGAGAGATGCCTCCTTACAGTGGATTCAAAAATCAAAAATACATAGAGGTGTAACCTACAAAGGACCATCCAGCAATCACTCAAAATTGCATAATTTGTGCTAAAAATAACCCAAAGACTGCTGTCAGACCTCCTCAGACAGGAACCCAACACAGAGGAACCTGCCCCACTGAGATCTGGCAAACTTGACTCAAATGCCTCAAACTGTAGGAAATTTTAGATACCTGCTAGTATCTGTGGACCCTTTTTGAGGACAGGTAGAGGGACAGAAAAAGCTTCCGAAGTGGTAAAGGCCCTCTGATGGAAATTACCCCCCCGACCTGGACTGCCTAACTCCCTTCAGTGTGATGACGGGCCTGCTTTTGTCTCGAGCATAAGCCAACCAGTGTCTTCAGTTACTCAGTCGTGTCCGACTCTGCAACCCCATGAACCCAGCACACCAGGCCTCCCTGTCCATCACCAATGCCCAAAGTCCACCCAAACTTATTTCCATCAAATCGGTGATGCCATCCAACCATCTCATCCTCTGTCGTCCCCTTCTCCCCCTGCCCTCAATCTTTCCCAGCATCAGGGTCTTTTCAGATGAGTCAGCTCTTCGCATCAGATGGCCAAAGTATTGGAGTTTCAGCTTCAACATCAGTCCTTCCAATGAACACCCAGGACTGATCTCCTTTAGGATGGACTGGTTGGATCTCCTTGCAATCCAAGGGACTGGAGTCTTCTCCAACACCACAGTTCAAAAGCATCAATTCTTTGGTGCTCAGCTTTCTTTATAGGCCAACTCTTACATCCATACATGACCACTGGAAAAACCATAGCCTTGACTAGACGTACCTTTGTTGACAAAGTAACGTCTCTGCTTTTTAGTATGTTGTCTAGGTTGGTCATAACTTTCCTTCCAAGGAGTGTCTTTTAATTTCATGGCTGCAATCACCATCTGCAGTGATTTGGGATCTCAGAAAAATAAAGTCAGCCACTGTTTCCCCATCTATTTGCCATGAAGTGATGGGACCGGATGCCATGATCTTAGTTTTCCCAATGTTGAGCCTTAAGCCAACTTTTCCACTCTCACTTTAATCAAGAGGATCTTTAGTTCCTCTTCACTTTCTGCCGTAAGGGTGGTGTCATCTGCATATTTGAGGTTATTGATTTCTCCCAGCAATCTTGATTCCAGCTTGTACTTCCTCCAGCCCAGCATTTCTCATGATGTACTCTGCATATAAGTTAAATAAGCAGGGTGGCAATATACAGCCTTGACAGACTCCTTTCCCAATTTGGAACCAGTCTGTTGTTCCATGTCCAGTTCTAACTGTTGCTTCCTGACCTGCATACAGGCTTCTCAAGAGGCAGGTCAAGTGGTCTGGTATTCCCATCTCTTTCAGAATTTTCCACAATTTATTGTGGTCCACACAAATGCTTTGGCATAGTTAATAAAGCAGAAATAGATGTCTAGAGAACTGCAAATTAACTAGAAGCTACATTCACCCTTGAGACCACAATTTAAAGGAAAAACCAAGAAAATGAATTATACATTAAAAAGGACCTTTGCTAAAATGTCAAGAGACCAACTTGGGATGAAGCCTTGCCAGTTGCCCTTATATGGATCAGAACAGCCCCCAGAAGCAGGCTTAAATTAAGCCCCTTTGAAATATTGTATAGTAGGCCATTTCAGGTGTATTTAGAAAGCCTGAATTTGGACTCAGGGAAGATGGTTTTTTGAGACACTCGTTTGTCTTCTTCTTGGTCTGCTAGCTTTCCAAGTAAGGTCATTATTCCTTTCCTCAACAGCCTCATTACCAGATTAACTGGCCTGCAAGCAGAGCAAGCTTAGGCTCTGTAACTAATAATGGAAAACATAATTCACCATCAGCATTGATTCCTCTGCCCAGAAGCAACGACTTTCAACTTTTTGAGCTTTTTAAAAAATTTACCATCATCTTTCTAAATAATATTTTATTGCTATTTTAAACAAGATGAAGACCTACATTTCTTTTATTAAATTATAAAATGCTGGTTTGTTTTAGTTAGTTAGTTTTGGTCACGCTGGGTCTTCATTACTGTGTGCAAGGACTACTCCCTAGTTGCAGTGTGCAGGCTTCTCATTGCCATGGCTCCTTTTGTTGCAGAGCATGGGCTACAGAACTCACTGGCTCAGTAGTAGTTGCTCCCCGGCATGTGAAATGTTCCTGGACCAGGAATCGAACTCATGTCCCCAGCATTGGCAGGCAGATTAACCACTGGATCACCATGGAAGTCCAAATGTTGTTTTTAATTAGACGGCCCTGGACAAGGTCTTGTGAGCTCTGATGGAGACATTTATTTTTGTCCTGCTTGCTCACTTTCAAGAGGTTTTGCCTTTCACTCATTCCCCCCTCCGCACAACACACAGCTGTAGAGATGACTAATATCCTCTTACATAATGGCTTGGTAGAGAGCAAAATCAATCCCAAATATCCTCATTTATTAAGAATAATTTTATACTTTCTCTAAGTTGATCCCCTAGGACATTTAAACCAAAATTTTTGTGCTTAAAAATAATGTTTAGCTTTGCATCTGATACCTTTTTCTCCCTTTGGCTGATCTCTTATCAAGTTCTTGTATTTTGGTAATAGTTAACATTGATAGCTGCTTTCAATTTTTAATCTTTTCTACCTTTGAGATGCATGCTGAGAGGGTCAGTTTACCCCACGGATTGAGAAACCACTGGGAGCCAGATCTAACCTGCCACCTGATTTTGTATGACCAGAGAGTTAAGAATGGTTTTTACATTTTTAAATGATTGGAAACATAAAAACTGTTGTGATGCATTAAAATTATAAGAAATTTATATTTTGATGCCCATAAAGCTTGGTTGAAACACAAGCAAATTCATTTTTATACTGACCACCACAATTATACAATGGCAGTAGTTGTGACAAACTGTAGCCCATAAATCCTGAAACACTTACTATCTCATGTTTTACAGGAAAAGGCTGCTGACCCCAGTTTACACTCTTTCCAAGGTCCATCATGAAAAGGGATGTTCAGATTGGACAAATTATTTTAAATAGACCATGAGTTTTGTGTTCTTTGTGGGAAAGTTTGCTCTTCTTTCAGGAAATGCACCTCAACCAGAAGATTTCAAATCACACACTGGAATGAGAAGAGTTACAATACAAGAAGGTAAGATACCTGCACAATATTGAAAACAGCTGTTTTTATTATGGGCAAAATCACCTATGTGGAAATACAGATTATGATGTCCTCTGGCAGGCAAGCCTGAAACTATGAGTGATGGAGAACCCAGGGCTCCTTCCCTGCTGGTCCCTGGAGGCGACGCTGGGGAGGAGCAACTTAGGGGCTTTTGGATGGGAACTAGGAGGCAGGCTTTGCCACCTGTGGAGTGGAGGCCAGAGACAGCCAGCAGCAGCCCCCTACCCGGGGACTCCCAGCAATTTGTCTTTTCTCCAGTGCACGTGTTTTTTACTTTTCTTCCTTTACTGTGTTATTTGGCATCACCCTTGTGCCTCCAGGGGCTGAACACTCAAATTTCAGGAACCAGGCTGCATATGTTTGGGTTTCAACCCTTCCAATATATTAGTTTCGTAATTTGGGGTGGGTTCCATAAACCTGCCTACTCTGATCTATAGCAATGTGAGAATAACATGATTTGTTGCTTTAAGCCAAATGGCGTGTTGCAGAGCAGCACGTAACCTCAAAACTCCTTTAAAAATACCTTTGAAGAAGCATTTATCCAGCTTTGCCTCCATCTTAGTCTCCTTCCATTATTAAAATGTCATGTCCTACTGTGTCCTCCATGTTGATGTCAGAGTCATTTTTATAAAATGCTGTTTCTCCAGTGTTTAAAATCCTTCAAATTCTCTCACCTGACTTAGAGTAAGACAAAAACTCTTGGATTCTAAATCTATGGGATGTCTCTAATTTCTCCCTTCTCTATGCCCACAAACCTGCCTTTGCACTCTATGCTCCAAGCAAATAGAATCTTTGCCATCACTGAACACTGTGATCTTTCTACACCTCTGTGCTTTGCACTGGGTATTTCTTCTCCCTAAGATATCCTCAGAGAAGGAAATGGCAACCCACTTCAGTATCCATGCCTGGAGAATCCCACGGACAGAAGAGCCTGGTGGGCTGTGCTGTCTATGGGGTCGCAAAGAGTCGACACGACTGAGCAACTCACACACACACAAGATATCCTCTCCACCCTGCCCTAATCTGTAAAAACTCTCATCAAACACCTCAGGGATTACCTTCTTCAAAATTTTCTTAAAAACCTTCATTCTCAGGCTGAGTTAGATGCCTTTCCTTTTTATGTGCCTTTATCACATATTAAGAATTGGAGTAATTTTTTTTTCAATTCTCCTAAGGTATATAGCTAGTATTATTCTAGAGGTATCAGAGAGATTGTAATCTTTTATATATAATTAATATCTTAGGGTTTATTTCTCTGGGGAAAGGAAGGGCACTGCCCCCAGTTAGAAGGGCTGTTCTAAACTATAGATTCTTTTGAGAACAAGAATTACTTCATTACTAACATAGGGCCTAGTTTGTGCTTATTCATTAAACAAGAACATGTGAATAGTTATTATCTTCAAAGGAACTCAAATGAAAAATTCAGATATAATCCAAAAAAGTTTTTAATTTCTGAGAATACCCAAGATACCTAAGATGTGGTCTCTGACACATCTTAAACCGACCTATGTGTTCCACAGTGTCTGTACATAGTAGGCACCTGATCATCTGTGGACTTGTCTGTCTGTTCCCTTTACTATTTAAATGATCTGCATCTTGAGTTGTACCCAGATAGGCTTTGCAGTGCCACTAGGTGACCACAGGTTTGGAATCCCAGCCTAAGAACTACTAGTTTGAATGACCAAGATTATAAAAGTTCTTGAGAGTCTGGCAAATACTTAAAATTTCATTTCACTTTGAAACATAATCCTTGACCCATTATATGTTCACTTTGAAAATGGAGGTGGTGATATGAGACTAAGAAATAAAAAACCTCTTATCATAAAGTCTCAAGAAACGTGTGAAGTATAAATACAGTGAAACTTTAAACAGGTATCCAACCAAACTTTTATTGGGGTTTTATTGCAATCTACTTTCGGCAATAAGGGGAAAGTAACCATAAGAACTCTGATCAGATTTTATTAAACAAAGCACTTTTGCATGAATGCTTAATGTTAGTTGTATAGTCAAGCTCAGCTTCCAGTATCATCTTGAGTACCTCGTCATGGGAATTTATGCCAGAATGACAACAGTAAGGCATTGCAAGATCCTAAATCACCTAAGATGAAACCATATTTTACATATAATTTTTAGGACAGTATACTAATACTCTACAATAAATAAGGATTTTAAAAATGTGTTGCTTAGCCCTTGTTGAAATAAATTCAGTTATTAGCTCATTCTTTAAGTACTCCAGTTAATAAAGGTTTGATTGTAATTCCAGAACTCTGACTTTTCCAAAGATAAAAAATTAGTTAAGGACAAAAATTAAGCTTAAAAGCAACATTCACACTTGCCTTTAACAGCATGTTCACATCATATACGAGAGAATTTCCTCATGCCTGGAAACATGGTTTACGTGGCAGAAAGTCATATGCAAAGCACAACTAAGGGCAGTCCTCCCACCTCCATATCCTCAAAAAGCCACACTTGGCCTCAGTGTGAAAGTCATATTTTATTGCCATGCTACAAAATGTATGAAGTTGGCACTGACAGGGAGAAATAGAGAACAAGGGTGGGGAGGGCAAAAGGGCAAAAGATGTTGTTACATATACAACAAGGTTTAATCAACAGTGGATTTTGCCAATATTAAAAATGCAAACCAAAATTTAAAATGCTGATATGAAACAGCATTAAAATACCATTTATGCATAGTACAGTATCACTTATGTCTTATTAGAGAAATATGGAATGTTTATAAATGAAATTAACCATAAGGGGTAAAATTCATATTTCATGTACAATTTGGCAATGGTAGTCCCACTGTTAGACAATTTTTTTATAAAATACAAAATCAAAAATCTAATAAGCTACCTTTATACAAAGTTGCTATATTTATGCCTTTACGTAGGAAAAAAACATTTATAATGCAAATTAGGACATACAATAATCTTACAATATTATACAATGTAATGAAAATAAAAACATAACACAAAATTTGTCCTTTATAAAATGTGTATTTTGCATTTACTAATGCAAATGCGGCACACTGGTGACTACTGTACTATTAATACCAGTCTGTTTCCGTGCTTGTATTATCCAATCGTCATAGAACTGCAATTGCAATGATGCTACAAGAGAATTTTTATACCAGAAAAATGAGGAAGTAGGGATGGGGAAGAGGGATGTAAAGAAGAGCAAAGACAGGGTGCTGGTTTGGGCAGAGTATATTATGGTATGTCATAAAATATTTGTTAGTTTTTCAAGCCAAAAACATTTTCTATACATTCTATGATTTCGTACCAATGCCTTTATTCAAATTTGGCAAACATCAGGGAAAAGGTAATTTAGTACCATATACCTCACATATCAGAGAGAAGAAAAAGATGCCAATACATTAGTTACTTTCGAACGTTGTCTCTGATGGTATGTCTGTTTCAAGGAGATATACATATATATATGTATATGTGAATATACATATATATTTATACACACACACACTACACATTGCACAAACACTTGGACATTATGGGTTAGGAACAGCACAAGGGGAAATGGGATGTATTTTTTAGCCTGCTAAAACCTTTACCTTGAGGCAAAAATATGGTGGCACATTATTGGGAAATTATGAAAACATAAGGCCCCTGTCCCATTTTTAATAGAACATTATTGAGGTACATTTTTTTATGTTGTGCCACAGATTTTTGGGGAGGGGGGTGTGATAAACACTAGCTTAACTTATTGAACTGTGGGGTCAACATTAATATCTATAAAAACAAAGATTGCTTGGCAAATTTTCTTAAGTCCCAAATGTGATCTATTCTGGATATACTGAGAAGTGAAAAGCTTTTTGCTGAGTCTTCAAAAGTAAAGTGCATGTCTCATCACTCCACAGCAGCAGTAAATAAAAGGAACTATTTGCCAATCTTCCTGGAGGAGGGAAGGCACCATATTTTCATTTTTAAAGGAAGATGAACCTGGGAAATAAAATACACTGAGAAAAAAACACATGTTATACCCATATCAGTTTCCAACCGTGGTCTGGGATAAAAGCTACTATGATCCATACAGATAAAAGAGGATTCATTAGGGAGAAAACACATGACCAATGATTATATTTCCAAAGCCGGAAAGTAGGATCACATGATCTATCAACAGAACAGAGTATCTAAAACTAGGTCTGTCTCAGAAAATCTGAAACATATGGCCACAATTATATCCCAATAAAATATCTCATTCTAAAATGTACCAAGTAATTGGTACATTCTTCCAGGACAGAGCTTAATGCCCATTACTAGACTACAGCAAAGGACAAGTAGTGTTCTACATTACTTTTTATTAAATAGGGACACGGGATTTCCAGAGATATCTAGAAATTAATACCAGTTGTATACATCTTCCCTAATACTCGCAGTACCTAAAAATGAAATTCTTAACAGACAAATTGGTCCCGTTTTCAATTTTAAAGCACACAGTATTTAAAGCATAAACTGCAATGGTTATATTATAGTTGCTTAAAAAATATAAAAATTAATCAGCATCTGGAAGGAAAAATGAAAAGGCTGAGAGAAAGAAAGAAAAAAAAAGTACCCAACCTCCAAAATAAGTAAAGAGGTCAGCCCTTTCGTTTGGAGGTTAACGTTCTGTCTTGACTGCTCGTTTCCGAGAAAACCACATGCACTGGTTCCGTCGTAGCTCTTCTTCCGCGTTACAAAGATCATCACGTAAATTTGGCACAATTAGCAGTCTACTCAGAGGAAAGCGTAAGTGGACCGGTACAGAAATGGAAGCTGCACACCTAGTACACCACTGCACTCTCTTCAGAGAACAGTGACCACTTTAGTGAGCACCAAACTCACAGAAAAAAAATTCTGCTATGCATATAAACCAATGGCACTGAAAGTGATAAAGACACCTTTAATCATTTATTTTCTTTATAATGGTCCCACCCTATTATTTTGCTAATCCACTCACTGTCCTATAATTAGGGCATTTATGGGACAGGTTGGCTGCTATATGACTGAAACTTTTTCATGCTAAATTAACCTTAGTTACATCTGATAAATCCAGATCATAATCTCAGAAACTTCCTCATATTTAGAGGAAATGGTAACATATTTTGCAAGGTTATCCAACCTTCTTTCCACTCTACCTTCTCTTGTTTCTCTAGGATTTGGGAAACTGGAAAATTCTTGACTTTCCAAGAGCTAGACAGATGAACTCTATAATCAGTTTATATAAACTTCATTTTCAATCCTAAATTATGACACAATCTCATTGCTGTAAGACTTCCACTGTACCTGCTATGCTGACAATAATTTTAACACTCTATTAAAATCAAGGGATGATCAAAATCAGCTGAGTGAGAGGACAGCAGAGCTGAGGAGCAGCACAGTGGGCAAAGTGTGACCGCAGCCACGTGACCGAGGGGACCACTGCTAAAGTGCTGGGAGAGTGCCCACAGAGAAAACACAGTACCTTTATGGAACTTTGCATGTTAAAAGTACTTCCTTTTTTTTTCTCTCTCTTCTCAGCTGCTTAAGAGATCACCTATGGACACAAGTGAAATTTAAAATTGAGAGAATGCTTTTATCAACATGAAAAGTAAACAGCATATAAATAAATACTGGACAAGGGCAACCCTGTTATAGAATAACAGTTAAGTTCCAAATGAACCTTCAAAACCACAACTGGACAAAAATGCAAACTAAACAACAAATGAACACATACCAATTTCAAAACTATATACAAACTCAAACATTTTAAATTGAAAAAGACATGAAGCAACAAAGTTAGACATCCCAAACACCAAAGGAAAAACTGAAGGTAAATGGTAATCTAATGGCACAAATGCCTCCAGAGAACAATGTTACTGTAAATAATCTGTAGGAGAGAAACTTTCAAGAGATCATGGTTCAGATTTTTCAAATGTTTTTGGATAAAGTGACCTGAGACTGATTCTTGAGCCTATTTATAATTCTGATTAAGATACTTGGGCAGGCCCTTCAAATGACATCACGAGATGATGAAACAGAAAATCTCATCTCTTTCCTGCCTTTCAACACACCAATGGGACACCACGTTCACAAACGTAGAACTTTCTAGAAATGCTGAAGGCAAAGGAACTGACTGGTACATAGGAGGTGTGGTACTTCTATTTCCATTACATATGTTTTGGCTCAAGTCAAAAAGCCTACAATTAATGAAATAAAGGATTCCTCACGTTACATGCTGGAGGCCACATACCATGAATAGTGAATCTACAAATAGTACTTTCAAAGCTACAGGTTATCTGTTAGCAATGCACGTTATCAAGAGGCTCTGTTTTAAATGCCAACCATGACTTACACATGAATGATATACATGAATTCAGAATCTTGATAAAAATCGACCAGCCTGTCACTCACTTCAACTCTCATTTTAAATAGGCACTGTGAAAATGGGAATGCTGCTGGACAGTAATGAGTAGTATATAATGAAATTAGTGTTCTTTTATGAGTACCTGCTCTACATTAATTCCCTTTAAAGAAGCACATGAAATATTCAGAAAAAAATTTTTCTATCAGTCTATAAAAGGAGTTAGTGTTTAGAAATAAAAATGAAGCACTTGCATCTTCATTTTTTTTTTTAAAAAAACTTCACAAAGGTGCAAATAATGTAAATGCTTTCCAGGGCTCACATGGGCAGATCAGTACTATTGTGTCTGGTTTTCCTAGCTGTGCCATCATCTCGTGGCAGTGCTTTCTGCAGACTGGACATAGCAGCAGTCCTCTCGATGTCTATCACAGCGTACAGCTCTGCGCGCCTGGTGGGGGTCTGTGGAAGGGGAGTGGTCGGCGTTTTTGGAGTCTGAGGGTTGTCAGAGTCACTGCCACCTTCCAAGTCAACCTGTATGTAATTGAGCTGCCTGTGTTCTAAACTTGGGCGTCTGATGTCAAAGTTAAAGACTGTTGGCGTACAGTCCCGACGCCTTGAGTACTCTATTTTGTGAGCACTTGCCGGCACTGTTACATTCTCTGTATTTACATAGTTATGCATTGGATCTAGATTATTATGGTAGCCATTCAGAGATGGGGTCTTTGGTCCTAAGTTGTCATCTTCATCCCTACTTAGCTTGCGGGCTTCCCAAACAGGAGGCAAAGATGGTAGATTTTCGTAGTTTAACAATGCAGTTCTTCTCTGAGCTGAGTTGTTGATATTCTGGGTATCTGAGGTACTGGTGGACGGCAGACGACCTCTCCTGAACCCAGAGGCGCTGGGGAGAGAGAGGCCATTTAGGTTCTCATACACCAGTTTGTTAGCAGAGGGCACATCTCTCCGCTCATCGCTGTCATACCCAGTGTCCCATTCTGTGTTATTTGCACCACTTCCACTGATCTGGTCTCTTCCAAGTTGTTCCAGTTTCTCTTTTTCCATTAATTGCTTTTGAACTGGTGTTGGTCCTAAGACAAATTTAACTCCTTCAGGTTCAAGAAGTATCTGAGGGTCCCTGTCCTCAATATTACTTGACTCTTCTTTTGGTGTGTTGCTTTCAGCATTAGAAACTCTCGCCTCCAATGGGACATGCACACTTGTGCGGTTTTTCCGTTCTTCTTGCACACCTGTAGTGTTGACATAGGTATGTACCTAAAATAAAACAGGAAAGTGAGTAGCTTTTTTAAAAGAAAAGAAAAAAAGAACAAAAAATCTGCCTGACTCTATCAATTAATTTTTATTAACTTTCTAAGTATATTTTTCAGGGCTTTTGTACCTGTTTTTTACTAATAAAAAGGTTGGGAGGAGGTGGGAGAAATGTAGAAATGTCTTCCTAGCTTGATAAAAGAATAACTACTTCAAAATAGATGTGATGGTGAAACATGATAAGCATTCTATAAAAAGTCAGGAACAAACAAGGATTATTCCTTTGGTGTTCTAGAAATTCTCATCAGTGCATTAAAACCTGATTTAGAAGTAGGAAATAACAAGTATTAAAAAGGAAGAGAGAAATGTATCATTATTTATAGATCATCTGACTATATAAAGAGATAAACCTTATTAGATTTAATAAGAGTTCTGTAAGATATATAGATATAAAATAGGTTCCACCTAGTAGGAAATTATCACTACTTAGAAAAGCTCATGGTATTTGGGGGAGACAATATAAAAATGTTTAGAAGTCTTTACATAAAATCTGAAAAACTCAAAAAATAAAACTCAAAAAGAGGGATACTTAATTATAGTAAAAACTCATTTAACAAGTAAAAAATACAAAGAAATGGATTTTAAAAGTGAAAATTCCAATCCATGGCTAATTCATTTCAATGTATGACAAAAACTACTGTAATGATGTAAAGTAATTAGCCTCCAACTAATAAAAATAAATGGAAAAAGAAAAAAAAAAAAAAGTGAAAATTCCTTAATGATAAACAGTCATACTGTTGACAAAAGATAAGTACAACTAATTAATACAATGTTCAACCAGATACATCATTCCTAAAATGAAAATAGACTAGTTGGGAATATTAAATTGCTCTGTTAAAAACACTGACAACAAAATCTTTCTTACTGCTAGTAGTCCACTATTTACAAAAACTGTAATATAAAAAGCTTTCCTTTGAGGTTATTGTAAGAGAACTGACCATTAGTTTTGCCCGTCTTCATCTATAGATGCACCTCTCCTGTGGACCCACAAATTTAACTGGAATGATAAGTTTCCCTCAATACCTATACATATTTGGGTATATGTCATCAAATATATGCTCTATCCTCTGAAATTTCACTACAAAGGTCACGTACAAAAGTGACAACTAAAATTCAAATTGACTAAAACATTTAAGTGTTGGCACGGTAATACTCTAACCCCATACAATACCGTGAGACAGCAGCACATGCTTACTTGTTCCTCAGCCACCAGCAAAGGATGTGTAGATTCTTCACCTACTGAGGGCAGGCGGGCACTTCCCACAGAAGGATGTCTGCTGGAAGGGTGGGATGAAGCATCTCCAAACGATGGATATCGGGGATATCCATTGGGTAAGTTCTGAGCAGCAAACCCTGGAGCTGAGTTTGCGTTTATTGGTTTAAGAAAGAATATAGGGGTAGGGCACAGAGAAAAAGATGAATGAGGATACAATCAGCACTGAGAGGTTTAAGGAGGTGTTTCTGGTAAGACACACAAGAAACGAGAGCACAACAGCAGCTCCCTCCACTTTTAACTTTCCACTAACATTTAAAATAATATCAAACACTGTGTTTTCATATTTAAAACGTTTATAATTATAGCTAACAGTTTTTCAAAACGCATAACTACTACATTTATGTTAGCCAATGGTAATTTCTAACATGGTATAGATTAAAATCCATAGTCTATAGTTTATAATAGAAGAGGGGAAACAGACACTCACTTGTAGGTGTTCGAGGTGTCCTAGGGACGTCCAATTCTGTCTGATGGTTATTCCTTTCAACCACGGGTTCCTCCACTACGTTTATACTATTATTCTGCATAATCTCTTGTAACATATTAAATAATTCTTCTGCACGAGCACACTTAAAGGCAAAGATTCCTACAAATATAAACCAGAAGAAAAAAACATGGTCACAACATCTAAGAAAGACAAAGGAGCACTTGTCAAAGAACAAAATTATAAAGGAAGCATTCTGTGCACCAATAGCAAGAAAGGCCTTTCAAATAAGTGTCTGATAAATTAATTATATTTCCTGTTTCAAAACACAAACCCAAAAGAAAGTTCACAGAATAATTTTCATTTGTCCATGGGTGATGGCTCAAAATAAGGAAGGCAAAAACAAGGTTTGCACACTTTCTCTAGTCTGCTTTCTAACAGCAGGGGGAGTCTAACCTATCATTACCACAGGAATCTACTATTTGATAGGTGCTTGCTCTGTGGTTTACAGTCATTACCTTGTTTAATTATTGGATTACCATTCCACTCTGATACAGAAGGAATTTGATGCAAGAGGTTCCCCAACTTGTCCAAGGACTTTCAAGAAGTAGATGGCAAAAAAATAAAACTATGTTCTGCTTAACTCCAAAGTTTAAGTTCTTTCTCCCAAGTTGTAACAGTAAAGTGAAAGTCACTCTTTTGCAACCCCATGGACTGTAGCCTGTCAAGCTCCTCCGTCCATGTAATTTTCCAGGCAAGAATACGGGAGTGGGCTGCCATGCCCTCCTCCAGGGGATCTTCCCAACCCAGGGATCGAACTCAGGTCTCCCGCATTGCAGGCAGATTCTTTTACTGTCTGAGCCCCCAGGGAAGCCCTATAACAGTAAAGACAGAGGCAATTTCCTGGGACTAAATCATTTACTTACTTCAAATCTTAAAGTTAATATGAGCCAAAATTCTAGACATAGAAAACCTGCTTAATAAATGTAGATAAGTGAATACATAGTGTACTATATCTCCTTTTTAAATAATCCGCTTATTTGAGGATTTTTTTCATTCAGGATAAAAGTAAAACAGTAATTTAAACATATATAAAATAATTGAATTACAGAATGATATTCAAATATGATGATGTTTGGAGAAAAAAACAAAGGCTCTACCTACCTTGTCCAGTTTGACACCTTCGACCACTTTCAAAAGAAAAGAGATTTGAATCATAACCATAGCGTCGGAGGCAGAGGTAGTGCCATTTTACCGAGTCACGTTTGCGAGTGTATAAAATCAGTTCTGTGTCTGTAAGTTCCATTATGCCAGAACCTAACTCATTTCCATCATCATCCACATTAATGACCTAAAAAAAAGTTTAATTAGTGCTAACTTAATGCTCCCTCTTGGCAGTCGTGAACATATTTCACTAATTTCAGGAAAATGTACTATTGCTGATTGGTTCAGTTATTGTTATTCCATTCAACAACCAATGTTTTTGTATGGCATGGATTACGTAGCAGGGCAATACCTGGTTCATATCCCCAGAGAACTCACATTCCCACTGAGGAGGCAGGATACACAAAGACAAAGTCAACATCACAGAACTGTAAATGCTTAACTAACCTAACCTGAGTACAACAGCCGCTGCAAAATGCAGGAACTGTAGCCAAGGGCTGTTGGAGACGCCTTCACACATGAAGAGAAGGGACTTTAGCGGGGTTTTGGGTATAAATAAGTACATGCTCAGTCACTAAGTTGTGTCTTACTCTTTGCAGCCCCATGGACAGGATTAATAGCCCACTAGGCTCCTCTGTCCATGGAATTTCCCAGGCAAGAAGGAAATAAAGAGGGTGAGTTGGTGAGTTGGTGGGTCAGGACTTGGGGGGCACACCCTGAAGATACAGTGCCACAGCAGAGACAAAGAGGGTACATTTCAGAGAGCCCAAGACAGGACTGGCACCGAGTCCTTGTCAGGGAAGGCCTTGCACTGCTGAGTTTCAGAAAATGGCCAGAGACCTTAAAAACAGGTAACACTCGGGGGGAATGTACTATACGCCCAGGTTGGGCAAAGTGCTTTACTTGTATTTGTCATTTACTACCAATCCTAAACTGCAGGTAATACTACTGTCTCCATCGCATACAAATGAACAAAGACTTGGTGACAATCTAACTTGTCAAAGGTCACAAAGCTATGAAGCAAGAGGGCTTGATTTACACCAAGGTTTGTGTGATCCAGAGGCTGACTTACAGCAGACTGCGGTCAGAATATGAGAGGCGTTAATGGCTGTGGGTGAGTAGGGAATGGAGCACTTCGTGTCTAAGTAACAGGACACCACTGAAGTTTTAGAATAATGGAAGAGGAAGATAAATCTGATGTCAACTGCAGGATGGATCACAGAGGTGACTGGAGGTAGAGTTCAGTTACAGAATTATCCAGGCATTAAACAATTACTGGGAACTAGTGACGGGACTGAAGAGGCACCTATAAGATGGCGATTTAAAGACAATATTATCAGGTCATTTCAAAGAAGGCTGATGGGACCAAATCCAGGGTCTCTCATCACTGTGACCAAAGACTGAGTTCTCCGGAGGGTGTAACAGTCAGTAGTGCTGTGTTTTCCTGACGGAGATATAATATTTAGCTACTCATATCTATGACTGAGATATAGGAAGGTAATAAATGTAAAAGTCCTTCAAGTTGGGGGGAAAAAATATTATCAGAACTGTGTGGTTCTAATTGGATATGGAAGACCAAAGGAAAAAAGGATTTCACACTGTCAGTAAAAAATGTTGTCCTTGTTGGTTTAAACAAGAAAAGGCAGAATGAACAAAAAGGAAAATAAAAAGAGTCTGAAGATACCAGTGAGGAAATAAGAAATGTGTTAAGTGAAGTAAAAGAAAAGCATCCAGGTAGGCAGTAAGAGCTACAACTCATCCAGTTTTTACTGACCTTAAACTTGTTCCGATGGTTATCTGGGACAGTGTCTTTATCTGGACAGCTACAACAGCTACCCATGGCTTCTTCAGAAGACCATGTGAGCACTACATGAAAGATAATTTGCAAAAAATTATTAGATATACAAATCACAAAACAGAAAAAGACTCTAGAAATCACCTAACATTAGCCCTGTATTATTTTAATGAGGAAAACTAAGCCCAGGAAGGTAAATGGCTAGAGCTAGACTTCATACAACTAGCTGGAGAATTTTACTCAGCATCAACAAGAATAATTTTGTGAGGCAGACTT
Source organism: Odocoileus virginianus (assembly GCF_023699985.2). NCBI lineage: Eukaryota > Metazoa > Chordata > Mammalia > Artiodactyla > Cervidae > Odocoileus > Odocoileus virginianus. Next base: position 40,360,873 of record NC_069697.1, read on the forward strand.
CACAGAAGCCTCAAATTTAGTTTGCAAAAGTCTGCCTATTTTAAAACAGAAACCGATTTAAGGTTTCATACATAACACTATTATACTTAAGTCATTCATGGAATTAACCCTTTATGGCTTACTAGGATTGAATGTCTATCTTCATTAATAAATTTCCAAAAGGATGATAGACTTCTGGCTTGGCAAGTATTTTGATTCATACTATGCACTGTTATGGATCCCTCCAGACAAAACTGGTTAGTAAGACACAAAAACAAATCTGGAATAGTTCATTAAGAGAGAAAAACAACTCAAAATTCAAACAGTAACACAGAGAATATTGGCAAAACTCTGTGTGTCTATCTAATCCTTTCTGACAGAGGGTAAGAGATAAGTGGTTATAGTAACATTAAGTGTTCAAGAACACTCCAAGTGAACAAGGGAAACTTCACTTACAAACAAGGGAAAGAATCAGAATGGATGTGAAAGTATTTGAAAAAAGAGGAAGGGAAAGAAGCATAAGAAGTTACTAAACATTAAAAATACAAATCTGATTAAAGCTTGTCTAGAATTCTTCAGCAGATCTTTACTACCTTCAGGAAAAATAAATGCAAAAGCTCAAAAAGTCCTTTACATTCTGGTCCTTGTCTACAAGTCCAGTCTAACCTCTCACTCCTCTCTGCTTCAAGCCCCCCCAGTCCCACCAAACAGTTTCCCGAGAGCCTCTTGTGTCCTCACACTTCCACGCTGCTCCTTCCTCAAGATTCAACTCAGAAGACTGCCTTTCCTGACTCCAATCAGCTGGGCAAGTTCTATGCCTTGTGTATCCCCAAAGCACCCGGAGCTTCCCAGTATCACAGCCTCTTCCACACTGTTTACTTAGCAGAAATTGTGATCGACTGTTTACTTATCTATTTTCTTCCCTCCACTTTGAACTCCTTTCCAGGAAGGATGGAATTTATTCATTCCTACTTTCCATGTGCCTTACATAGTAACTAGCACACAGTAGACACTCTAAGTCTCTTGTAAGCTAAATGAACTGCACTAAAGTAAGATAAAGAATGTTGGCAGGTATAAGGATTAAACATTTAAAAAAAGTATACTAGTGTATAAACCAAAAGAAGTGATAAATAAAATAGTAAAGTTAAGATTTGTATTTCGTGGTGTCCTCACACTGGTCAGAATGGCCATCATTATAAAGTCTAAAAAAATAAAGAAGGTGTAGAGAAAAGGGAATCCTACTACACTGTTGGTGGGAATGTAAGCTAGGGCAGCCACTATGAAAAACAGTATGGAAGTTCTTTAAAAAAAAAAAAATGAAAAATAGAATTGCCATATGATCCAGCAATCCTACTCCTGGGCAAAAATATCTACAGAAAACTCCAAGTTGAAAAGATACATGCACCCCAATAATGTAACAGCACTATTTACAATAGCCAAGACATGGAAGCATGCTTAACGTCCATTTAATGATGAATGGATCAAGATGTTGTACATACACCTTAAAGTGAAAGTCCCTCTTTGCGACCCCAAGGACTACACAGTCCATGGAATTCTCCAGGCCAGAATACTTGAGTGGGTAGCTGTTCCCTTCTCCAGGGAATGTTCCCAGCCCAGGGATCAAACCCAGGTCTCCCGCACTGTACAATGGAATACTACTTAGCCATAAAAAGAATGAAATCTGGCCATCCGCAGCAACATAGATGGACCCAAAAATTACTCACTCACTAAGTGAAGTCAGACAGAGAAAGACAAGTAACACGTGACAGAGCACTTACATGTGGAAACTAAAACGTGACACAAATGAACTGACTCACAAAACAGAAACAGGCTCACGTGCATAGAAAAGACACTTATGGTGACCAAAGGGCAAAGGGGGTGGAGGGAGGGAGAAATTAGAGGTCTGGAATTAGCAGATACAAATTACTATATATAAAATAGGTAAATCAACAACAAGGTCCTACTATATAGAACAGAACTATATTCATTATCTTGTAATAACCTATAATAAGGAAGAGAACCTGAAAAAGAATACACATATAAATAAATAATACATATATATTTACATATATATAAACTGAGTCACTTTGCTGTACACCACAAACTAACACAACACTGTAAATCAACTATACTTCAATTAAAAGTGTAAATTTATATAGAGAAAATGTGTGATGACATAATAAATAAAAAATCTTGTTACATACAGGAAAAAAAAAAGACTCATATTTGGTATCTTGTAACTAACATGCCAGCTAAGTATAACGGTGTAAACATAACAGTCAATCGTGTACCGCTCAAGAGTCATGAGTCTAAAGGGACAGACAGAGCTGTCAACAGATAATGCATTATGATAAACCTTGTCTTAGATCATAAGAAGAGTTCCATGGACACAGAAAGAAGCAACTAACTTTCTGCATTAGGAAGGGAAGCAGCAGCATTTGAGCTGGTACTTTAAAAGGTGAGCAGAAACAGTGTGCTAGGCAAAACACAGAAATAGGCACTAGATAAAAAAGTAGATGCAAAGATAAAGGTCATGAAAGCTGGTGCTATCCTCAGGAGAACGTGAGGGATCCAGAACAACGAGAGTGCGGGGTAGGCTGAAATACAAGCAGGAGCCAAACTATACATCCTGAACAACCACCGAGGGGTCTGGGATGCCAACTAACTAACTTGAAGCTCACCTGCCTCCAATGCCCCCACAGTCAGATGGACATGACTCCCATCATGGCACTTATCATATTCTACTGTCATGTTCAGCTGTCTCACCGGCCACTGCACTGTGGTCTCCATGAGGGCAGGAACCTTGTCTTCTGAATTTTCTAGGGCACTAAGCATACTGTCTGACACAGCAGACAGTTATTTCATAAAAGTTTAATTTTTAAAAACCAAATCATTAAGTGTTCGGGACTTCCTGGCAGTCATACTTTCACTGCAGGGGCACGGGTTCGATCCTTAGTTAGAGAACAAAGATCCCGCGTGCCAGACAGCACAGCAAAAAAAAAAAAAAAAAAAATTTAGTAAGTGTTTAATAAATTATGAGGAGGCCAAAAGAATATTTTTCAAAAAATTTTAAAGCAGAGAGATGACAGAAACAAAAAAACAAAAGTCTTCTTGAAATTGCTTATCCATACTCGCCACTAACTCCTCAAGAATACAAAGAGCTAAATGATTACTACAGTGTGGCTTTTACTTGAATACAAAAGTCTCAAATGAATAGTTTTCAACTATTTCTCAAAAGGAGTAGAAAAACCATTCTTCTACTTGACATCTTCATAGGCTACCTGTTCGGGCAGCACCTCTGATTCTGTCAGGGATGTATGAATGGTGGTACAATCTACCTGGGGACTCTATCCATATTGAGTGTTTCAGTTCAGTGCAAAAATAATGAAAAGCCTAACATGTGACACGAAATCCTTGTATTCCATTGCAAACAGAACAAATTTCATCCTACACAAGATGGAAAGCCACTGAAGTATTTTAAGCAGAAAGTGAGGTGGTCATGACTTCATTTTAGATACCTCCGTCTGCAAGGTAAAATTTTAAGTGGGAATTTAGCTCAGAGGAAGGGAAAGCCAGTTAGAAACTATTGAAAACTGAAATATGCCAAAGACTTAAAACTGGAGCAGCAACAGTAGGAAAGATGAAAATTATGAATTTTAAAAATATTTAGGAAATTAAGTCAGCAGTATTGAGTGTCTAGCTAGGACCAGAGGAAGGGAAAGCCAGTTAGAAACTATTGAAAACTGAAATATGCCAAAGACTTAAAACTGCAGCAGCAACAGTAGGAAAGATGAAAATTATGAATTTTTAAAATATTGAGGAAATCAAGTCAGCAGCATTGAGTGTCTAGCTAGGTAAACAGGAAGTAAGAGGCAATTTTCAGTGCAGATGAAGGGTGCTGGTTCCATTACTTGAAATAGGAAAAATCTTTTCAGGTCTTCAAGAGGAAGTGATGGTGGTTAGTTCAGTTTTAGACATGTTAAACTTCGATTCCCAGAGAACAACCGAATGGAGACATGTAATAGAGTTAAGTACATCAGAATGGGCTTGAGGGAAGAAGTAAAATATTGGGACACATGGTATTTGAAACTATAAAACAGAAGATCCTGCTCAAGAACAGGATAAAGAGCAGTCTGCTGAAGCTGAAATTCTGGGGAACACAAATGTGTAAACACTAGAGAAAAACAAGTGAAGGAGAAGAAAAACAATCAGAATGGTACAAACTAAGAAAAGAAAGTGTCAAGAAGGCGGGTCCTCTCCATGATGGAGTATTAGGTAAAGGTAGAAACCATTATGCAGTGAGCAAATGGAAGATGAGGAGTAGTCCTCCAGAGAATAGAAAAGGCTCTTTTAAGAACACAGTGAGAAAGGAAAGCCTCAAGTGACAGGGTATGCTTGGACATGGTTTCAAACGAAAATACATTTCTTGAGTTATTTATTGTTTTAAGATGACAGGTTTATGCAGATTTGTAATCAGTATGTCAGTTCAGTTCAGTTCAGTTGCTCAGTCATGTCCGACTCCTTGCGACCCCATGAACTGCAGCATGCCAGGCCTCCCTGTCCATCACCATCTCCCAGAGTCCACCCAAACCCATGTCCATCAAATCGGTGACGCCATCCAACCATCTCATCCTCTGTCATCCCCTTCTCCCCCTGCCCTCAATCTTTCCCAGCATCAGGGTCTTTTCAAATGAGTCAGCTCTTCGCATCAGGTGGCCAAAGTATTGGAGTTTCAGCTTCAACATCAGTCCTTCCAGTGAACACCCAGGACTGATCTCCTTTAGGATGGACTGGTTGGATCTCCTTGCAGTCCAAGGGACTCTCAAGAGTCTTCTCCAACCCCACAGTTCAAAAGCATCAATTCTTCGGTGCTCAGCTTTCTTTATAGACCAACTCTCACATCCATACATGACCACTGGAAAAACCATAGCCTTGAGTAGACGGACGTTTGTTGGCAAAGTAATGTCTCTGCTTTTTAATATGCTGTCTAGGTTGGTCATAACTTTCCTTGCAAGGAGCAAGCATCCTTTAATTTCATGGCTGCAGTCACCATCTGCAGTGTCAGTAAAGTTTAAAGAATATAGGAAAAACCAAAGGAAAGAGACAGTCAGAGGACGGATCAAGACAAGCAGGGAGACGAGACTAGAGCTGAGTTCTGGGACCCAGGCTCAAAAGCGTGCCCAGAGGAGAAGGAATGCCTTGTGCTCCAAGTAGATGTGAAAGTCACTCAGTCAAGTCCAACTCTTAGTGACCCCATAGACTGTGCAGTCCATGGAATTCTCCAAGCCAGAATACTGGAGTGGGTAGCAGTTCCCTCCTCCAGGGAATCTTCCCAACTCAGGGAGTGAACCCAGGTCTCCCACATTGCAGGCGGACTCTTTACCAACTAAATCATCAAGGAAGCCCTCTGAGGAGAGAGAGCAGAAAAGAAAGATGAGTGGAACATATCAGAGAAGCTGAAACAGATAACATCCATCATCTTTCATTTCTTCTGTAAAACAGAAGGCAAGTTTGCAGAATGAGGGACTTGAGGAGAATGGTAGGATTTTTCCCTGAGGAGCCACACAAGAAAAGCAGCAGGATTATTAAGCAGGCTATGCTGAGACTGAGCAGAAGCCGGAGAGTAAGATTATATTATTTTTCTAGCTGTGCTCAGCAGTCCAGAGGGTAGACAGTTCAACTGACCCGGGTCAGAGTGCAAGAGGACAAAGAAATGAAAGGATATTGGCAATACAGGGATTTGAAGTGATGGGCCAACAGGTCTGCTCAGGAAAGCAGCACAGAAAGAAGAGGGCTGATAAACAGGAGAAAACAGAGGGAGGCAAAAGGGAACAGGAGGCCTTAGCATGGTTAAAAATCGGCTTAGTATGAGTGAGAGTGGCAAACAGCTGGACAGGCCGTCCTGCTCAATCTTCCAACACAGAAGGAGACTTTTAAATGCAGTTTTCACCCACGTCTCTGACTCCTCCTCCTGAAGCACAAACTCCCAGGCAGGGGTAAAAACAAGACACTAGATATTCTACATCTATGACAATCAGATTAATACTTGGAGACAATCTGAGTTCCTAGACCTACTAATATGCATGAATACTGTAAACACTTGATGAGAAACCACATGATCTCATAAACTCATTCAAGTTTATAACTCCGCAGAAATACAAAGAGATGTACTATACTCCCTCTAAAGGTAGCCTCTGCTTGGGAAGACCAACATTGCAACAACTGTGCCAGACATTTAAATCAGTAAACACTGTCTTCTTAAAGTCAGTTGTCCTTATTTTGAGGTCTGGGAGGTAACAAGGTAGTTTTTTAATCACTCAGTTGTGTCTGACTCTTTGCGAGCCCATGGACTGTAGCCCACCAGGCTCCTCTGCCCATAGGATTCTCCAGGGAAGAACTGGAGTGAATTGCCTTCCTTTTCTCCTGAGGATCTAATTGACCCAGGGACTGAACCCAGGTCTCCGGCACTGCAGGCTGGTTCTTTACCGTCTGAGCTACCTGAGAAGCCCGAAGTAGTATCAGGAGGCAAAATAACTGCATTCAAAATGTCGTTATTAAAATCTCCAGTTTAAAGAAATACAGCTTGTGGACTTGATGATTTTTAAACAGTGAACCTCCACTCACCTAGATCTGGCCATCAATATCCTCAGCCTCTGCTGCAGCATCAGGACGTTAATCATCCTTCAAAACCCATGTTTTCTTTGTTTGCTGACTTAACCTAGAATTAACAAGAAAAGGTCAAGAATTTGTTATTTCTTTAAAGACAGTTTTTCTTATGAGACTTCTGGCAGCACTGTTAGTTCAGTTAATCTATTTAAACAAACTAAAAAGTCTAAATTTTTTATTAAAATGTAGTATTTTAAAAATTAATATAAAATGTCTGCTGCTGCCAAGTCACTTCAGTCACGTCCGACTCTGTGTGACCCCATGGATGGCAGCCCACCAGGCTCCCCCATCCCTAAATGTCTACATGGTACCAATTAACACAGCCTTTTCGAACGAAAAGTAAAAATGCAGGAGCTCTAAAAGCCCATTTTAGCCAATGGCAGGCTAACTCTCCATCTCCAGTCACTTCTCCAAAATCTCACTGTCACTCCTCCTCCCAGAGCTGACTCTAGAATCCACGCTCTGTATCTTCCTAATCCACAAGGGCCCCCAGAATAAAATGAGAAGAGTCAGTCATCAGAAAACAGTATCAACAAGCATGCCATAGAGCCTCAGGATAATGACATAAATTATAGCAATAAATTACAATCTAGAGTTTCAAGAGATTACAATATACTTTTGAAAATTTTCTGGTTAATTTATTCACTTTTTACAACACATGAAAAAAAATCAAATTCAAACATGAGCACGAGCATTTACTGAATAGCTGTACTATATCAGGCATTATGTTAGGGGTTTTACAAAGCGTCATTTTAATCTATACATTAACAAATATGACTGATACCCAAAACGAATATTTTCAAAACCATGAACCCACACACAAACAAAATTTTTCATGCTGGACTTCTAACCTATACATAAAATGAGTGGTTCAGCTACGAGTGTGCTCACCACTTGTGAGCTGCTGCTACACCCTACATTAGGGTGGGCAGCAACCAACTGCCTTTTCCTTGGCAGTTTTCTCCCCCTCCAGAAGCTTAACATACATCATGCTTTACCTCTAGCTTATAAAACTGTGCAGCTAATTCTACCATAAATCGTTCCTCTTATGTGATGTTTGTCCAGCTCTCTCTTTTAAGAGATTTTAGCCAATTAACTAAGAAAAAGAAAAATCTCTCTTCTTTTTACTCGATCCACTCATAAGCATCCCACAACCCCTATCCTGAAAAGAGTTTATTCATAGTAAACATGATTAAAAGATGTATCCCAATATCAAGGAAAAGTCCTAAGTTCTAAAATGAAGTTAAACATACAAAAGAACCAGTGTGCAAATCTATAAAGCTCTTGATAATATTAAAAATCCTCTGTGAGAAACTCTGGGAAATTTATATTCTCACCTTTAGATCTTTTTTCTTTTACTTCTAATTTTTAAAATTGTGGGAAAATACACATAACAAAATAGTAGTGAGAAATATATTCAATACTGTACAACCAATCTCAAGAACTCTGAAACTCTACACTATTAAAAAACAACTCATTTCGCCTCCACCCAAACACTAGCAACCACCATTCTACCTTCTGTTTTTATGAGTTTGACTAAACACCTCATATAAGTAAGACTGTACGGTTCAGTTCAGTCGCTCAGTCATGTCCGACTCTTTGTGAGCCCATGGAGTGCAGCGTGCCGGGCTTTATCTGTCCTTCACTATCTCCAGAGTTTGCTCAAACTCTGCATTGACATGACATGAGATTGTACAGTATTATCTTTTTGTGCCTGCCTCATCTCATTTAGCATACTGTCTTCATGGTTCATCCATGCTGTAATATGTGTCAGAGTTCCTTTCCTTTTTTTTAAAAAAAAAAAAAACTTATTTTGCATTGAGGTATAGCCGATTAACAATGGTGTAATAGTTTCTGGTAAACTGAAAAAGGACTCAGCTATACATATACAAGCATTCTTGCTCCCCCAAACTCCCCTCCCATCCAGGCTGCCACATACCACTGAGCAGAGTACTTTGTGCTAGACAGTATGTCCTTATTGCTTACCCATTTTAAATACAGCAGGGTGTGCAAGTCCATCCCAAACTCCTTAGCTATCCCTTCCTCCCAGCAACCATAAGTTCATTCTCTAAGTCTGTGAGTCTGTTTCTCTTTTGTAACTAAATTCATTTATATCATTTCTTTTTGGATCACACACATCAGGGATGTCATACAGTATTTCGCTTTCTCTGTCTTACTTCACCCAGGACAACAATCTCGAGGTCCACCCATGTTGCTGCCAGTGGCATCATTTCATTCTTTTTAATGGCTGAGTAATACTCCATTCAGAAAACTAAGATCATGGCATCCGGTCCCATCACTTCATGGCAAATAGATGGGGAAAGAGTGGAAACAGTGGCTGACTTTATTTTTCTGGGCTCCAAAATCACTGCGGATGGTGACTGCAGCCATAAAATTAAAAGATGCTTACTCCTTGGAAGGAAAGTTATGACCAACCTAGACAGCATATTAAAAAGCAGAGACACTACTTTGCCAACAAACGTCCGTCTACTCAAGGCTATGGTTTTTCCAGTGGTCATGTATGGATGTGAGAGTTGGTCTATAAAGAAAGCTGAGCACCGAAGAATTGATGCTTTTGAACTGTGGGGTTGGAGAAGACTCTTGAGAGTCCCTTGGACTGCAAGGAGATCCAACCAGTCCATCCTAAAGGAGATCAGTCCTGGGTGTTCACTGGAAGGACTGATGTTGAAGCTGAAACTCCAATACTTTGGCCACCTGATGCGAAGAGCTGACTCATTTGAAAAGACCCTGATGCTGGGAAAGATTGAGGGCAGGGGGAGAAGGGGATGACAGAGGATGAGATGGTTGGATGGCATCACCGATTTGATGGACATGGGTTTGGGTGGACTCTGGGAGATGGTGATGGACAGGGAGGCCTGGTGTGCTGCGGTTCACGGGGTCGCAAAGAGTCGGACAGGACTGAGACTGAACTGAACTGAATGCTCCATTGTGTATATATACCACATCTTCATCCATTGCTGTGTCAATGGACATTTGGGTTGCTTCTATGTCCTGGCTATTGTTAATAGTGCTGCTATGAACATTGGGATGCATGTGTCTTTTTAAATTATTTTCTCATGGTATGTGTCTAGTAGTGGGACTGCTAGGTCACATGGTAGTTCTATTTTTAGTTTTTTAAGGAACATCCATACTGTTCTCCATAGTAGCTGCACCAATTTACATTCCTACCAACACTGTAGGAGGGTTCCCTTCTCTCCACAACCTCTAGCATTCATTGTTTGTGGATTTTCTGATGACAGCCATTCTGGCTTGTGTGAAGTGATATCTCACTGTAGTTCTGATTTGCATTTCTTTAATAATGAGCAATACTGAATATCTTTTCACATGCCTCTTGGTCAGCTGTATGTCTTCTTTGGGAAAATGTCTGTTTAGATCTTCTGCCCAGAATTTCTTTCCAAGACTGAGTAATATTCCACTGAATAAAAACTTGCTAATCCATCCATTGATGGACATTTATCTACCATCTGGCTATTGTGAATAATGGTGCTATGAACATGGATGCACAAATCTCTCTTCAAGACCCTGCTTTCAATTATTTTGGATACAAACCCAGAAGTGGTACTGCTGGATCATACAGCAGTTCTATTTTTAATTTTCTGAGAAACTTCCATACTGTTCTCCACAGTGTATCTTCTTTAGAGAAATGTCTACTCAAGTCCTTTGAATACTTTTTAATAAGGCTGTCTTTTTGTTGACTTTTAGTATAAGTTCTCTATATATTCAGGATATTAATCCCGTATCAAATATATGATTTGCAACTATTTTCTCACAAGTTCATTCTTTTGCATGTGGATATTCTGTTGTCTCAGGAGCATTTGTTGAAGACTCGTTTTCCCCACTGAATGCTTTTCAAAACTTATTTGACCAGACATGTGAGGGTTTATTTCTGGGTTCTCTGTTCTATTCCACTGGTCTACGTCTGTATTTATGCCAGTACCACACTCTTTTTACTATGTGGCTTTGTAGTAAGTTTAGAAATCAAAACGTGTAAGTCATTCAATTTTGAGATTGTTTTGGCTATCCAGGGTTCCAAGATTCCATATGAATTTCAGGATAGGATTACTTTCCTATTGGGGGGGGGGGGAAATCACTGGAATTGTGACAGGGATTGCACTGAATCTGTGAATCTCTTTGGATAGGACTGGTGTTTTAACAATACTGTGTCTTCTAATCCATGAGTATGTGATGTGTTTTTATGTCCTCTGTAAGCAGTATTCTGAAGTTTTGTGTGTTTTACCTCCTTGGTTAATTCCTGAGTATCCTATTTCTTTTGATGCCACTGTAAAAAGAACTGTTTTTGTAATTTCTTTTTCAGATTATTCACTGGAAATGTACAGAAATGCAACTAATGTTTACATGTTGACTTTGTACCCTGGATTCGTTTATCAGTTCTGAAAGTACTTTTTGTGTGGAATCTTTAGGGTTTTCCACATATAAGATCACCTCACCTGCAAAAAGAGATTGGTTTACTTCTTTTCTCTGAACTTGGATGACTTTGCTCTGGCTAGAACTTCCAATACTATGTTAAATAAAAGTCATGAGCGTGGGCATCATTGCCTAGTTCCTGGTCTTGAGGGAAGAGCTCTCGGTCGTTCATTATTGAGAATGACGTACGCTGTGGGTTTTTCATACATAGCTTTCATTGTGTTGAGGTGGTTTCCTCCTATTCCTAGTTTTTTTTAATGCTTTTATATGAAAAAGTGCTGAATTTTGTCAAGTGCTTTCTTTGCATTAATTGAGATGATTTTTTTTCCTTCATTCCGTTACTGTGGTGCATTATATTGTACCATCCTTGCATTCCAACAATAAATCCCACTGTGACATGGTATATAATCCTTTTATTATGTGACTGAATTTAGTTTCCTAGCATCTTGTTGGAGATTTCTCAATGTTTACGAGAGATATTAGCCTGTAGTTTTCTTGTAATATCTTCGTCTGGAATTGTTATCAGGGTAATACTGGCCTCACAGAATGAATTGCAAAGTGTTCTCTCCTCTTCAATATTTTGAAAAAGTTTGGACAGACAGTAGTTCTTTAACTGGTAGACTTCACTGGTGAAGCCAGGGCTTTTCTACACGAGAGATTTTTTTATTATTGATTCAATCTCCTTACCTTATAGGTCTATTCAGATTTTCTAGTTCTTTGAGATTTAGCCTTGGTAGGTTTTGTATTTTTAGGAATTTGTCCTGTTCATTTAGTTTCTTCAATTTGTTGGCATACAACTGTTCATATTACTCTCTTATAATCCTTTTTATTTCAGTAGACTTGATAGTGATGTCACCAGTTTCACTTCTGGTTTTAGTAATCTGAGTCTTTCCTCCTTTTTTCTTAGCCCATCCAGTCAAAAACTTTTCTATTTTGTTGATGTTTTCAAAAATCAAACTTTTGGTTCACAGACTTCGTTTTTCTGCTCTCTATCTCATCTCTCTCTCCTTTAATCTTTATTATTTCCTTCCTTCTGCTAGTTTCGGTTTAGGTTTACTCTTTTTCTCTTTCCTTAAGCTATAAAGCTATAGATCTTTTTATATTTTAACATAAGCATTTATAACTACCCAAATCCCCCTTAGCACTGCTTCCATTGTGTCCTGTCAGTGTTGGCGTGTTGTGTTTTCATCTTTTGCCTCTAAGTATTTTCTAATTCCCTTTGTGATTTCTTCTTTGTTGTTTAAAAGTATGTTGTTTAATTCCCACAATTTTGTGAATTTTCCAGCTTTCTTCCTGTCATTGATTTCTAATTTCATCCTCTTCTAATTGAAGATGATACTCTGTATGATATTTATCTTTGAAAATCTTTTGAGACTTAATTTGTGGCCTAACATTATCACAGTCTACCCTGGAAAATGTTCCATGTATTCTCGCCCTATTGAACATTTTATCACTATGTAATATATACATCTCTTGTAACCTTTTAAATTTTAAAGTCTAGTTTGTTTCATATTAGTACAGCCACACCTGCCCTTCTTTTGATTACTAATTGCATGTATATCTTTTCCATTTTTGTAATTTTTTTTGCTCATTGAATCGCATGTGAATCTCTTATAGGCAGTGTATAGTTGGATCATGTTTTTATCCATTCTGCCAATCTGTCTTGGAGAGCTTTGTTATTGTTGCTGTTTAGTCACTACATTGTATCCGCGACTCTTTCACAATCCGGTGGATTGTAGCCTGCCTCGCTCCTCTGTCCATGGGATTTCCCAGGCAAGAATACTAGAGTGGGTTACCATCTTCTTTTCCAGGGGGTCTACCCGACCCAGGGTTCAAACTAGTGGCTTCTGGACTAGCAGCTGGATTCTTTACTGCTGAGCCACCAGGTATTACTGCTATCATATTACTGTTTGCTTTCTATATGCTTTAAGCTTCTTTGTGTTAAGTTGTAGTAAAATGTTTAAATTCCTTTCTCAGTTCCTTTTGTGTATATTCTATGGCTATTTTCTTTGTGGTGACCATGGGGACTACATTTAACATACTAAAGGTATAACAGTTCTACTTGAATTTACACCAGCTTAACTTCAGTAACATACAAAAACTCTACTCCACTACAACTCGATTCCCACTCCTTTCAGTACTGATGTTACAAAATTGCATCTTTATACACCATGTGTCCCAAAATGTAAACTAATAAGTAAATGCATTAATCTCTTAAATGACATAGAAAATAATTACAAACCAAAGATAAAACAATATGAGCTTTTAGGCTAATAATTTTTTCCTTTAAATGTATTAACCTTTGAATCATGTAGAAAATAAAAAGTATAATTATAAATCTTTGTTACAATAGAAGTAGCCTTTATAATTCCCTCTGTATTTACCTTCATTGAGATTTCTAACTTTCCTTACAACTTCAAGTTGCTGTCCAGAGTCATTTTGTTTCACCTTTCAGAACTTTCTTGTGTATTTCTTGCAAGGCAGGTCTACAGGTAATGAACTCCCTCAGCTTTTGTTTACTTGGGAAAATCCTAATTTCTCACTCACTTTTGGACAGTTTTGCTAGATAACAGGATTTTTGATGGGTAGACTTTTTTTTCTTTTGGCACTCTGAATATATCAGCCCACTCCCGTCTGCCCTCCATAGTTTCTGATGAGCTGCTACTAATCTTACTGAGAATCCCTTGTAGTATGTGACAATTAAGGCTTCTTCCTGCTGTTTTCAAGATTTCTGGCCTTTGTCTTTTGGAAGGTTGATTAAAATGTGTCTTGTTCTATGTCTCTTTGACTTAATCCTTCTTGGAGTGCAATGAGCTCCTTGGATATTTAGGTTCATGTCTTTTAGCAACTTTGGGAAGTTTTCAACCATTATTTCTTCAAATGTTCTCTCTGCTCCTTTCTTTTTGGGACTTCCACAGAATGTACACTGGTCTGTCTGACAGTGTCCCACAGGTGCCTCAGGCTGTTTGTTTTTTTCCAATGTTTTCCTTGGGAATCTTAAATCTTTGCTGATTCTTTGTTCTGCCTGCTCACGTCTGCCTTTGAATTTTTGTACTAAATTTTTCATTTTAGTTACTGTGCTTTTCAGCTCCAGAATTTCATGATGCTGCAAATGGCATTATTTCATTCTTTTTATGGCTGAACAGTATTCCACTGTATATACACATATGACATCTTTATCCATTCGTCTGTCAATGGATATTTAGGCTGCTTCCACATCTTGGTTATAGTAAACACTGCTGCTATGAACATTGGGGTGCATGTATCTTTTTGAAGTAGTTTTCTCTGGATATATGCCAAGGAATGGGATTGCTGAATCTTTTAAGGGTGCCAGTCCTTTAAATTTTCTGGATATCACTTTAGTAGGTGGGGGAGGGGCTTGCAACAACAATAGAAGCTTACCTTTGTCTACACCTCTGTGACTAGAAGCAGCAGTCTCTGACCCAACTACAGACTGCTGATATTTGGAGAAGGTACTGTTTGCCTATTCTGTCTCCTCAAGCTGTATGGAAGCTGCACAAAGGTGGCAAAAGAGGACGGCTGCAATTTTACATCTGAGCCTTTTCCTGGCAGCACAAGCCTTCAATAGTTCCATAATTCCAAAACAGTTACATCAGACTCTGCTCTCTAGGTGGGGAGATAGACTCCTGATGCTTCCTCCTCCAGCTTCCCAGAATCCTCTCTAGGGTTCTTCTTGGGGATCAATATTATTTAGCTTCAGTGTTTTAAATTACTTCATTAGCAGTGCCAAATATTATGACTTTTTTGCTTGCTTTTTTACTGATTTTCAGTGCAAATATACAGCATATCAATTGTATCAGGAATTAAATGACTTTATGTGCCTCATTTAAAAGGATCTGCTGTGCTGTGTGCTGTGCTAAGTTGCTTCAGTTGTGTCCAACCCTTCCCAACCCTATGGACTACTATAGTCTGCCAGGCTCCTCTGTCCATTGAATTCTCCAGGCAAGAATACTGGAGTGGTTGCCATGCCCTCCTCCAGGGGATCTTCCTGACTCAGGGATTGAACCCACGACTCTTACGTCTCCTGCATTGGCAGGCGGGTTCTTTACCACAAGCGCCACCGGGGAAGCCCATTTACAAGGATACTTCCTGTAAAAACAACACATTCTGAGTTCTAAACAAGTGACATAACACAGCACTCCTGGAATGAACACACCAGGTGGACAGAGGGTATCTTGCCTCTGACTTTGGAATGTGAATGCCGCAGGTATCTTCTCTGGTTCCTTCTGACCAGCAGAAGGCTCAGAACTGAAAGGTGACCGGGAGGTGTTGAGAGGGAAAAAGCAGTTCAGCTACTATCCAGAGCTACAATCTTGTAACACGGACGTTTCTCTATGGAACAGTCATATGTGTGTTATACACGCGCACACACACACACACTGAACTGTGAGTTATACTCAAGGGGAACACAACGATTCTACCAGAAAAATCATCAAAGAGCAAAAAGTTACACTAAATACAGTCAACTAACATGCTTTTTAAATAATCTGGTTTTAAAGCCCCTACTTTATACCAGACATTGATTCACTTGAATTATGTCAATCCATAGGACCACTCTGTGAGGTAGGCACTGCCATCATTTCTATGAAGCAAATAAGGAAACCAAGGCTTGAAGAGACTAGGTAGCTTGCCAAGGTTAACAACTGATAAGAGGAAAGGCCAGAATTGAATCCAGATCTGACTACAAAGTCCAGGTTCTAATTAATATATGCAAATAGCTTAAAATAGAGCTTAGCATATAGTAAGCATGTAGTAATGATAGCTTCTGAAATAATGACAATAATTTATTGTAAGACAATATTGTATGCCTTTGGCACTCAGTCAAAATTTCTATGCCTAAAATTTCTTCTTCATAAAATTAGGACACCTATTTCACAAAGTTATTATGAAAACCAAATAAATTCTGGCTATAACGACATTTAGAAAAATGTACAGTGCTTAAAAAGACAGTCATTATTATATCACCACTACATGTAAAATCCTGTCTCATATCACAAAGGAGCCTTTTGCACTGTAGACGCAAAAGCCCAGAATTTAAGCACCATCCTTGTAACAGAAGTTACAGTAATAACCTCAGTAAAGCTGTCTTAAATGATTTCAATACAAATTCTTGCAGAATGACAGGCAAAGAGAACACTGAACTCTATTCATTAGCATGATGTATATACATTTGCTGCTCAGCAAGATATATTTGCTCTTTAGGATCACTAGCATGGAGGGTGAACTTAGCTTTTACTACAGTAGTTATGTTCAAATATAGCCATGAAAGAATATCTATAGTTAAAAGCATAATATAACTATATTTTGGACATAGCCAACTGACATATTTATTGATAATTATATTAAGACAATCAAGAGAACAGCATTCAAAAACCGTATTCTTTGTATCGGTGGTCTGGTTGATTGTTTTTAAATCATTTGGGTAGGTCTTTCTTGTTATTTTTTTTTTCATTTTTATTTTTTTTAATATTTATTTACTTATTTGGCTGTGCTGGGTCTTAGTTGCAGCATGCGGGATCTTTTACTTGTCACATGTGGGTTCTAGTTGAATCTGGGCCCCCTCCATTTGGGAGCACGAAGACTTTGCCACTGGACCACCAGGGAAGTCCCTCTTTTTTTCTGTACTGATATACCTTAGTTTTCTGTTTATTCTTAACATTGCTAAGGATTTTTTAAAACTTTATGTTACTCTAATGAAGAGAAATTTTTTAAAAAAGTTAAGGAAGGAGATTCTCAGTACATTCTGCTAGTCACTAAACCAGAGCCATTCTGTAAAAAGTAAGGATACATGCCACACAGTTTCCTTGGTTAGCTGAAATTTTAAAATACACATGTATACAGTGAAACAAAAAAGTACCCAAGTATTTTTAAGCATCTATCCATGAATATGGTTGTATCTGCATAACTCTAAATTTTCTTCAGGTTTTTTATTCTACTAAGGGAAATGTTGGTGAACCATTCCCTTTTTTAACTCTCAAAAAAGTCAATTACATTACTTAAAAATCACTTCAATATCTAGTACTTTATTTTCTGGAAACTCCTTATGTTTAATCTAAATTCCTTGTATTGCAACTTAAACCAGATTCCTCTCATTTCAGTCTTCTCTGTATGAGACAAGTAAAACCAGGATTGTCAAAAAAGATGAAGTACATGCCTATACATATTTGAACAGCCAGAGACTGATTTTCCTAAGGATAAATCTAAAATATTAATAAAAATTTATTTCTTACTTAAGACATAGTTTTTTAATTAAGCTAACAAAAAGTTACTTAGTAGATAAAAATGATTGTAAACAGCTATCAATAAAAATGAGTTCATTTTTCCATCTAGGCAATAAAGCATCAAACAAGTATTTTCTGAGCACCAATTCTCTTTGCCAGGCACTGAGTTAAATGTTAAAGAAATAAAGATGATGTACACATTCCCTGATTATAAGAAATTTACTATTTAGTGAGGGAGGCAGACAAGAAAAGGAATACAGGGCAGAGTTACATATCCATGCAACAGTGCCGTATGAACATTTAACTCAGAGCAGAAGGAAAGGCAGAAGTGATCATGGAGCCATTAAGTCAAGTCCCAAGAGATGGAAGTTTGCTAGGGCAAGGACAATCCAAATTAAGAAGAGTGCATACTATTAGGTTAGGGAAAAGTAACTGCAGTTTTGCACTGCTGAGATTTGCCAGTTGCTATTAGAATACATTCTTAAATAAATGTGGTTATGGTACACATCATTCTAATGTGCATTTCTCACATTATGTTTTGTTAGTGACTTATCACATGCAATTTATTTTATATTTATTTTAGACTATGGAAAAGCAAATTCGAGAGATTTTGTTACTCGAATTCAAAATGGGTTGTAAAGCACTGCGGACAACTCGCAACATCAACAATGCATTTGGCTCACGAACTGCTAACAAACAATACAGCGCAGTGGTGGTTCAAGAAGTTTTGCAAAGGAGACAAGCGTAGTGGCCAGCCACTGGAAGTTGCCAACGACCAACTGAGAGTCGTCATCCAAGCTGACCCTCTTACAACTGCACGAGAAGTTGCTGAAGAACTCAGTGTTGGCCATGCTGTGGTCATTTGGCATTCGAAGCAAATTGGAAAGGTGAAAAAGCTCAGGAGTGAGTGCCTCGTGAGCTGATCAGAAATCAAAAAATAATAATAATAATCGTCATTTTAAAGTAAAAACTGCAATGCCTGCAGTTGGCATTGGTCAAACTGAAAGGGCCCAATTCTTCACAACACCACCCAATCGCACATCACACAACCAGCACTTCAAAAGTTGAACGAATTGCGCTTCCAAGTTTTGCCTCATCTACCATATTCACCTGACCTTTCCTGCCAATGGACAACCATTTCTTTAAGCATCTCAACAACTTTTGCAGGGAAAATGCTTCCACAATAAGCAGAATGCAGAAAATGTTTTCCAAGAGTTTGCCGAATCCCGAAACACGGATTTTTACACTACAGGAATAAATAAACTTATTTCTCATTGACAAAAACGTGTTGACTGTAGTGGTTCCTACTTTGATTAATAAAGATGTGTTTGAGCCTAGTTATAATGATTTAAAATTCATGGTCTGAAACTGCAATTATGTTTGCACCAACCTAATAAAGCACAGAAACCTAAAAGAACATGACAGCCTCCAAAAGCAAATAGCTCCTTTTAGTTGGAATGTAGGGTATGCATGGGAAAATAATAGGAGACAGTCAGGAAGGTGGGCTCATGCCATTTCATGAAGTGCCAGTTTGTACTGCTGAGGACAGTTCACATTTTCCCTTACAATCTTAAAGACGCCACTGATGTTCTACCAAAATACTTTACTATAGAAGAAGAAAGTCTAGAATAAATACAATGAGAATATCCAATTCCAAAGAATAAAATTACTGGTGTTCTACTATAATGCCTGAGGTCTAACCAGTAAGTTACAGCATCTATCTTTAAACATAAATATACTTCCAACAGCATCCAGACCTGCAGTGGGTGTCACTGTAAGATCATGACCTAAACATCAGATTCTCCCCATTTCATTTCTGGAAAATGTCACCCACTT
The DNA here is from genome assembly GCF_023699985.2 of Odocoileus virginianus. Lineage (NCBI taxonomy): Eukaryota > Metazoa > Chordata > Mammalia > Artiodactyla > Cervidae > Odocoileus > Odocoileus virginianus. The sequence goes on from NC_069697.1 coordinate 40,380,042, forward strand.
TAACACACTGAATTTGACAAAATCACTTTCAATCATGCATTTGGATTTAGGATAGAAATCCAAGAATCTGTATGTATATCTTGATCTACCATCTATATTACTACCAGTCAAGAATTGTATGTATGTGTGTTTAGCAAATACTGAGAAAAAAGTACTAAAATGGCTTAAGATACAAAACATAACCTCTACCTTTAATAACCCCAGTCATAATTCAATCCTGGAATCATCTATAATCTTGGAACATACTTAAACTCAAAAACACTGGTGATGAAATTTACACAATTAAATCTAGGTGCCCATAATCTCTGCCCTAAGATATAGAAACACACCTACAGATTTGCAAACCCAGTACATGATGAGTCACACTCTGCCTCAGCTAATGCAATACTGTAATCAGTTGCAATGGCAACAGTCCCAGCACCTGCAATCACAGGAAAATTGCTATCAGCCTCAGGAACTCCAAAGAAAGTCTTAGATTAAGTCCTCTGTCGTGACATAAAAACACGTACCAGAAGACCAAACACTTCTCCAGCAACATCCAGGGGAGCACAATCTGTTCAAGAGACCACACAGCTCTCTGCACTGAAAATTCAGACTGCACCACAGAAAGAAGACACGTGATTGAAAGGCAGCAGCAAAAAAAGTACGGGCGTTCTCCAGAAAGTATTTATCATAACTCTGAAAACTGGGATGATTACACACATCAGATCTCATGGAGACAGTGCATTCAGTTTTCTGTGTTTATATCAGAATGCCGTGTTGGTGATCTTTAACCCAGTGATTATTTCTATGTATCAATTCTTACAACTGTGTCAAATTAACCAATGACTGCTTGATCCTTATAATAAACCTCTAGTTTATAAATTTAGTAGTAGATACTAGCCCCCTAGCAGGGACTGAACGCTAGCATAATAACTATTTAACTTAGGAGGTTTTACTAAACTGATCAAGAATAAGAGGTAAAGTCCAAATATGAACTTTATAATCTTTTCCCTACTATGACACACCTAATAGTTCTTTAAAGGCTTGGCTTTAAGACTTATTCTTTAAAACAACAAAACACGAAACACAAACCACTCGTACTTCAATTTCATGTTAAAGAAATATAGAAATTATTCAATATCACTCCAACCTGGAGGCTCAGAGGGTAAAGAATCCGTCTGCAATGTGAGGGACCTGGGTTTGACCCTTGGGTTGGGAAGATCCCCTGGAGAAGGGAACGGCTACCCACTCCAGTATTCTGACCTGGAGAATTCTATAGACTGTACATGTACAGTTCATGGGGTAATAAAGAGTTGGACACGATTGAGCGACTTTCACTTTCACAAATATTAACATAACACTACAAGACATACAAGAAAATCTCTAGGCATCTTCACTTTTTATATAATATGCTTTACCTAGAACAAAATAAATATTAATGAAGAATAACAGAAAAGTAAATAACAAGATAATTTTCAAAACTGAATACACAGGTATATAAGGAATATACCATAAACCTGTATTTTCAAACTCAGGTGGTTATCATACTAGTTACTAGACTTATCAAAAATCTAAATATTGACTGCATGTATGTAAAGCATACACACATATTTAATTTGCTCAAAATACATTAAAAAAAGAAAAAAAAAACCTCAAAACAAACTGCTTCATGAATAGGTCACTCATGACTTTCTCTGTCTGTCTCAGTCCAAACAAATTATCTAAAGAAATAGGCTTGATAATTTATTTTACACTTTTAAAGCAATGTCTTCAAAAATAAAAAAGACAAAATCATTTTTTTTAAATGCAATATGGTGTTCTGGATTGAATCTTGGAACAGAGAAGGACATTAGTAGAAAAACTGGAAAAATCCAAGTGAAGTCTGTAGTTTATAGTATTATACCAGTGTTAATTCCTTAGTTTTGACAAGTGTACCCGAGTTATATAAGATTAACATTAGGGAAAACTGAGTAAAGGATATATGAGAATCACTGTACTATCTTTGCAACTTTTCTGTGAATCTAAAATGTTCCAAAAAAGAAGCTTTATTTTAAAAATCACCTTGCATGCCCAGTAACAAGTTTAAGAGGATTCTCATTTTAAAAAATAACACTTACACTTTTCTCTCCATCACCCCTGAACAAAATGCATAAACCTAGGGAAAAAAGACCAGACTAAAAGACATTAAAATGTTAACACTGGCTCACTCAGTAGTAAGATGTGAAGCATCATTCTCTTCATATTTTCTATAGTGTGTGAACTGCTTTTATAATTAACAATAAATAGTTAACTAAAGAATATAAAAACCAATATCTTATTAAAGGCTCCTTCAGAAAGAAAAGCTACAAATGTCTAAGCAAAGACCAAAGGCAGACAACATACGAAACAGGTTAGGGCAGTGTGTGAAGAAACAGTGGCAAGAAAGATTGCCAGGAGAATCTACGTAGGCAATACCTAATTAGTAAACTCTGGAAACCTGCCAATACACAGAGCTTAACATCTACTCTTAGGCCAAAGGTGCTCACAGTAAGCAATGTTATGCTCAGAATTCATGTCTCAGGGGAATGTCACAAAAGACCTCCTAATAGCAGGAATTTATGAGATACATACCCTGGATTTATTCCAAACAAAAATGCAGTTGGACATGAACAACTTCCCAGTGAGAACTTCCAGAGATACTTCAAGACAACAGTGTGTTCTCTACATTTTTCTACTTGTTCTTTTCTAAGACCTTCCTACAACCTATGCCCAGTCTTTAGCCCAAAGATCTAAAAATGGTACTCTGACGCTATTCAGCAACATGGACAGAGACTACCACGATAGCAGAATCTGAGAGGTGAGTTTCACACAGTTTTCAGTATCTTCAGAGCAAAATATATTCTGACAATCTCATTCAGCCATCAGAGGGGAAATTTTAATCAACAACAAATGTTATTTAAATGTTTAAACAACAATCAAAATAAAATACATCTGTCCCTTAAAGGGAAGTGCCAGTGGAATCAAACAGACTGCATTTTGATAAAGAACCTCTTTAAAGCTATAATCGGGGCAATTTGTGTGTGTCAGGCCTTCTGTCATGGTTTGGGGTTGTTTTTAAAAACAGATTTTAATTCTTTCTTTATGGTCACCCTCACTCTCAGTTGATAGTTAGCATGTCCTAGAGCTGTCACTTAATAAACATGTATACACATTTTTTTGTTAAGTTTATTCTTTCAAATCCTAGACTCTGTAATCAGACACCCATGCAAAAAAAGGCCCTCAACTCAGAGACCACACATTTTATGTTTAAGAACATAGTCATCACTTTACAAGCTTCTTAACGGCAACTGTAAGCATCAGAAGACTCTTCTGCTTACTTTCCAGTTCTTGGTCATGTTTAAGAAAGTAGAGGTTACCAAAAAAGTGATCTTCAGGAATGGTGACTGCAAATATTATCACTGTTATTACTTCTAATACCAACGAAGATATATACCGTTTTCATCAAAACCGAGACACAACTGATTTTAAGACTGATATTTTGTATCCCACCAAGAAGCAGAAGGTGTCAATTAAACTACAGCATACTACTGGTTGTAAGATACACCCAAATTTCAGTGAATAAAACTGGAAAATGTCCCCTGGAATCAATGAAATACCACACAATCAATGAAGACTATCGACTAACACTAATGAAAGGATGTTTAAAATATCTTTTTCTTTATGCCTTCCTATACACCAGACAATAGTTACAATCAAGTAACAGGATTTGGGGGGCTTCCCAGATGGCACTAGGTGTAAAGAACCTGGATGCCAATGCAGTAGACACAAGAGATGTGGGTTCAATCCCTGGGTCGGTAAGATTTCTGGAGGAGAGCATGGCAACCCACTCCAGTATTCTTGGCTAGAGAATCCCATTGACAGAGGAGCCTGGTGGGCTACAGCCCATGGGTTAAGAATGGAACATGACTGAAGCAACTTAGAATGCAGAACAGGATCTCAGTGTCTAAGACCCAATATTCTTTTCAGCCATGATAACTATTTGTCCAGAGAACAATCTTGTATTGCAGACTGTTGGTAACTATTTTCTCCATCTTCAAATGGCGAACTTAAGGGGGAAAAAAAAATCAATCAATCAAGATTTTACTGAAAGACAAATTTAGAATTTTTAGTGTCCGTGTCTACAACTTTAACAAAGACAATATGCACTCTCTCCCTAAAGGTTTGGTGGGTTTTTTGCCTCAGATTTATCTTGTCTTCAACCCAGAATATCAATCATCTGTGATAAAGAGAATTCTGAAGAGCTGTATTCAAAATTATAACTAAGGTCACTGGGGCTATTCCCTCTGAGCACAACTTATGATAAAACAGAATTTGAAAGCAATGGCTAGAACATCTCCTTTTTTAAAAAAGACAAATGAGGAGAAACAAATCTCTATGGAAAACAGAATTTCTAACATGTTTTCCTCTGTCACACTTTCAAAATGCTTCTTCACTAGTACTGGCTGAAGTTATCTACCTTAAATTCTCTTTAAAAAAACAATGAAAGAAACCAAACCCCCACCCCAAGAAACAAACCAAGAACTTAGTTAATTCAACAGTTAGCTACAAGGAATATCAGTCTCATAAAATATTCTTGTTAGAGCCTTAAAATTTTTAATTTTCTGCATGCAAATTCCAAATTTGAATTCTCTGAAACTATTAACCCTGCTAAAAAGAAGGTAGAATGTTTCTAAGGTAAGAATTTTAATCCTCATATGATGAATAAATGACCTACACCAGGTCTGCTCTCTGAATGTATTTTGAAATACCACATTAGAATCTATAATAATCCTTCATTTTAAGCATTCTAAATTCGTCCAATAGAAGGCAGTATCAATCTATGATAATGCTAGCAAAGCAGCCTGATATAGTGCAAATATGAGCCTTAGAACTAGAAAAAGCTGAGTTCTCATTTAACATCTCTGAATCTATGTTTCCCCATAGGCAAGTTAAAAACACCACCACTACCTAACTCATATGACTGTAACAGGTTTAGAGGCTGCTGCAGAAATCTGGAGTCTAAATTAGAGTAGCGAACAATGAAGATGGAGAAAGAAGGATAGATTAGAGCAATACTCAGAAGAAAGCATCAACAACACCTGCTAACCAACCAGACTGGGAAGAAAAGCAGGAGTCGAGGAGCACACTTACATGTCCACTCGGTTCACATCCATTCAAAGAGCTAGACAACACAGGAGTGACGCAAGGTTTAAAGAAGCAGACAGCTCCATTTTGAACATACTGTAATGCCTGTATATCCAAGTGGAAATGCTCAAAAGACAAACAGAAATACAAGCACAGAGGTGGAAGAAAGATCTGAACTGGAGATAAGGATCTAGGGGTCATCAGCTTATGGATGCAAGGCAGGGGACAAAATGAGATTGCCCCAGTGAGAAGAAAAGACAGACCTAGAGAAACCCAGAAACGCCAACATTTAAGGAAACTGCAGAGGACGAGAAGCCCACGAAAGAGGCAGGAAGAAAATCACCAATAATATGTATCACAGGAGCCTAGAGAAGACAATGACTCAAGGTGAGAAGGGATACAGGGAACAGTGCAGTACCAATCAGTAAGGGAAGACTGCAGAAACCATAGTAAGTTAGTTTGGAGAAAATAATATGCAGCAATAAGGAGGAGTAAGTCATCTGTCTTTAAGCTTTTTGTTTTACGGTACAATGGACTTAACTTGGACAAAACCACAGGCATCTATGAGAATAACATATATTCTATCAATCTAATAAAGAATTGATTTCCCTTTTAATGCTGAGTTCTTTCTCAGTCACTACCAGTGTTCAGTAGATTCTGCTACTGGTTAAGGATTTGGATGAGATGACTTGAGTTTCTTACAACTGAAGTAAATTTCAAAAACTAAACTAAAAAATACTTTGCATTAAAAAGAATACAGGGAAAGATGTAAGAAAAAAGCTTTTACATACTTAGAAATATAAAGTAATGGTTCTATGGAATTTTAAAAATCATATTCAATTAATCCTAAGCAAAATGCAAAGAAAAGATAAAGGAAGGAAAAGGAGACAGAGATAACCCCAATAAACAGCAAGACAGAAAAACTGTTCATCATTTTTTGCCCATTTCAAAGTTGTTTACAGTCTTGCCTGACAAAAATCTTGCATGGCTCCCCCTAGTCCCCCAAAGTAAAAATTAAAGACTTTTTAACAGCCTGGCCTACAAGGCCCCAAGCGCTTTAGTGTGGTTTTCTGCCCTTCTGGCCCCAGCACTGATCGCAGGCGCTTTACAATTCTCCCTTCCACTCTGCAGCAGCCATGCAGGCTGGCTCCTGGCTGTTTCTGACTGCACCAAGGATGCTCCTACCTCAAGGCTCCTGTAATTGTTCCATCTGGAACACTCTTCTGCCAAATACCTACAGAGCCTGTTCCCTTACTTGTCTCAGGTCTTTGCTCACAAACCAATTCTTAGAGAACTCTCCTGAGCACTCTGCAGAGAACACCTAAACTTTTACTCCATAACAGCAACCCCTTTTCCTATTATACTGCTTTGGTTGGTGGTTTAGTCAGCAAGTCGTGTCCAATTCTTGTGACCCCATGGAGCCCACCAGGCCCTTCTGTCCATGGGATTTTCCAGGCAAGAATACTGGAGTGAGTAGTCATTTCCTTCTCCAGGGGATCTTTCCCACCCAGGCATCAAACCAGTGTCTCCTGCATTGCAGGCAGATTCTTAACCAACTGAGCCACCAAGGAAGCCCTATTACACTGCTATGTTATTCGCCAAATGACTATTACCAGCATCAATGCTATATTTTAATTTCTTCTTTGATTCTTCCCTAAAGCCACAACAAAATGTTAACTCCGTGGGGGCAAAGACTGTTGTCTTCACTGCTGTATCCCCAGTGGCGTGAGAGTGCCATACACATGTTAAATGCTCAGACAGGTTTACTTTGAACAAATAAATACCCTATTATTGGATAATGTCTCACATTAGCAACACACATGATAAATGCTGCACCTGAATTTCTACAAATATTAAAACATATCAATAAAACTACAAATAATCTCATATTTCTACTGGTTCATATATAACTTAATAGTTATTTTTTTTTGTTTTTCTCCTACCAGTTTTATTGAGATATAATTGACATACAGTATGTATTAGTTTAAGATGTATGGCATAATAATCTGACTTATAACATGAAATGACCACAATACAGTGAATATTCACTTTCTCACACAGATACAAATAAAATACATTTTTTATCCTTATGATGAGAACTCTTAGGATTGACTCTCTTAACAATTTTCATGTATAGCATTCAGAGGTGTTAATTATATTTATCACATGGTACATTACATCCCTAGTACTTATTTATCTTCTAACTGAAAGTTTACACATTTCAGCTACTTGCATTCTTTAAAATAGAGCTTAAAATTATCACTTAGATTTGTGTAAACACTGACAGTCACTTCATGAAAAATGCTGTGAATTTTAGTATATAATGCCACAAAATTTCTCTTAGAAGTAATGCTATCATGTGGTTTAAAAGTAGGCAAGTATACTCACAAGATTCAAATTGTATCAGATGTCTTCCTTTTCATACTACATAAAGACTTCCATCTGGATCACAGTTTTCATACATTCAACGCCTAAAGAGTCTATCTGGGCAAGTCAACTGCCTGAGTCGTTATCCAACCTGTATCAGTTCCTCCAAGCTAGGTCAGTCCTTGAAGTTCCTGAAGTCTTAGGATGGGCCTACTTAAAGGAGAATAATCTAGGACTGAGACTAGTGTTTATATTAACCTTCAAAAGTGCCTAATATTAACTAGTACTGTCTTTGAATATCAGTTGAACTACCTGTGATGTGCAATTCCAAAACCAGTATCTTTGGTCTAATTATTTGATATTTCTATGATTTAGTTACTTGGGAGTTACTTCAGCTAAAAAAGGAATGCAATTACATAAATGGGAAGCACAAGTTTGGAAAATCACAGGCTACTGAAATAATGATTAAGCTATTAATAATGTATTAATTTCTTCAAAAATTTCCTTTCTTTGCATTAATTCATCCAAAAATCTGTTTAAAGATTCAGAGAATAAAGGGCTCAGCCTTTTTCCCCTTCATCTACAAGTAAGCCAAAAGTAAAGCTAAAAAAGGCTGTAAATTCCTATTATGATAAGGCTGAAATTTGTTTAAGATTGGGTTAGTTACCATGCACATTTTCACTTTAATTAAATTACTAACAAATAACATGTTTATTTGTTAAAACTAAGTATGACTGATAGAAAGGGAAAATATTCAGAATATATTACTTCTCCTTGTTACCAGCCAAGAAATATCTGGATTGCAGGCAACAAATGCTGTTTTCCTAAAGTATGGACCCAGTAACACTTGCTGTAGTAATAAAAAAGATAACCAATTAATCATTCAAGTCTCCAAGGCAAAACTGTTCTGAAAATAGAAAAATAAGTTACTTATTTGAAATCAACATTTCTATTTAAATTACTAAAAATAAGATTATATTAAAGAGTTAAGAAAACTTCTAGGCAACAAATTACTCATTCAAAGGTGCTGTCAATATTTCTTACAAGAACTCTGGTTGATTTAAAGACTAAAAACTTTTATGATAGTAAAGGACTTAGATGATAATAAACACAATTTCCTAACATTTGTGAGTAGGCTTTCAGCTGGCAGCAAATGTAGCATAATAAATGTTGGGCCTGTTTGCAAGAACCAGTTATGCAATATCCTCAAGCAAATTACTCTTTTACTAGATTTTTTAAAACTTTTGTTGCTCCAGGAGTAAAATATATTTAAGAGTGGAATATGAGCAAAAATCTGGTAAAAGTTGTGAAGCACATGCTGTCTGGGTTTAAAAAAAATTTCTGAGGGTTCAGTAATTTTTTAAAAATAAACTTTATTTTTAGAACAATTTCAGAAAAAAACTGAGAAGATAATACAGATTTCCCATACACCCCACACGCACAGCTATCTATTGACATTTTATATTGATATTGTAACTTTGTAACAACTGTTGTTGTTCAGTCCCTCAGTCTCGCCTGACTCTGCAACCCCACTAACCGCAGCACGCCAGGCATCCCTGTCCTTCACCATCTCCTGGAGCTTGCTCAAACTCATGTCCATTGAGTCAGTGATGACATCCAACCATCGTGTCTTCTGTCATCACCTTCTTCTCCTGCCTTCAAACTTTCCCAGCATCAGAGTTTTTTTCTAATGAATCAGTTCTATGCATCAGGTGGCCAAAGTATTGGAGGTTCAGCATCAATCCTTCCAATGAGTATTCAGGATTGATTTCCTTTAGGATTGACTGATTTGATCTTCGTGCAGTCCAAGGGACTCTCAAGAGTCTTCTCCAACACCACAGTTCAAAAGCATCAATTCTTTGGCGCTCAGCCTTCTTTATGGTCCAACTTTCATATCCATACATGACTTCTGGAAAAATCATAGCTTCGCCTAGATGGACCTTTGTCAGCAAAGTAATGTCTCAGCTTTTTAATGTGCTGCGTACATTTGTCATAGCTTTTCTTCCAAGGAGCAAGCATCTTTTAATTTCATGGCTGCAGTCACCATCTGCAGTGATTTTGGAGCTCAAGAAAATAAAGTCTGCCACTGTTTCCATTGTTTCCTCATCTGTTTACCACGAAGTGATGGGACCCAATGCCATGATCTTCACTTTTTGAATGTTGAGTTTTAAGCCAGCTTTTTCACTCTCCTTTCAGCAAGAGGCTCTTTAGCTCTTCTTCACTTTCTGCCATAAGGGTGGTGTCATCTGTGTATCTGAGGTTACTGATATTTCTCCCGGCAATCTTGATTCCAGCTTGTGCTTCATCCAGCCCAGCGTTTCTCATGATGTACTCTGCATATCAGTAAAATAAGCAGGGTGACAATACACAGCCTGGACGTGCTCCTTTAACGATCTGGAACCAGTCTGTTGTTTCATGTCAGGTTCTAACTGTTGCTTCTTGACCTGCGTACAGGTTTCTCAAGTGGCAGGCAAAACTTTCCACCATTTATTGTGATCCACACAGTCAAAGGCTTTAGTAAAGTCAATGAAGCAGAAATAGATGTTCTTCTGCAATTCTCTTGCTTTTCCTATGATCCAACGGATGCTGGCAATTTGATCTCCGGTTCCTCTGCCTTTTCTAAATCCAGTTTGAACATCTGGAAGTTCTTGGTTCACTTTGAAGAAGTACTGTTGAAGCCTAGCTTGGAGAATTTTGCGCATTACTTTGCTACCTTGTGAAATGAGTGCAATTGTGCAGTAGTCTGAGGATTCTTTGGCATTGCCCTTCTTTGGGGCTGGGATGAAAAGTGACCTTTTCCAGTCCTGTGGCCACGACTGAGTTTTCCGTATCTGCTGGCATACTAGTGCAGCACTTTAACAGCATCATCTTCTAGGATTTGATTCAAATTTCTTGGTTTTTACATAAGTCTTTTTGTGTCAGGATCCTACCCAGGATACCCACATTACATTTAATCATCATATGCCTGTAGGCTCCTCTTGGCTCTACAGCTTCTCAGATTTTCCTTGTTTTTGATGACCCTAATACTCCTGGGGAATACGGGCCAATTACATTGTTGGACTTCCGTCTAATAGGATTTATCTAATGTTCTTCCTTTTTTAAAAAAAATTCAATTTAACTTAAAAAAAATAAATAACCTGTCCATTTCTCCCACCCTCCACCCACTGCCTCTGGCAACCACTGCACTCTTCTATCTATGAGCTGGGCACGGTGAGGTGTGGGTGATTGGTTTCTTTGTTTTTAGATTCCACATATAAGAAGTTCTTTTACTGACAAGTCTTTTACTGACTTATTTTACTTAACATAATGCCCTCAAGTCAATCCACGTTACAAACATCAAGATTTCTTTCTTTTTGTGGCTGAATAATATTCTATTGTATATAAATACCACTTCATTATCCATTAAGCCATAATGGACACTTGCATTATTTCTATATCTTGGCTATTACAAATCATGCTACAATGAACATGGAGAGGTGCACATATCTTTTTGAGTTGGTGCTTTTTATCTTTTTCAGATAAATACCCCAAAGTGAAATAGCTAGATCATATGGTAGTTCTTGGAGAAGGGCACGGCAACCCACTCCAGTATTCTTGGCTGGAGAATCCCATGGACAGAGGAGCCTGGCAAACTACAGTCCACAGGGTTGCAAAGAATCAAACACGACTGAAACAACTTAGCATGCATGCATACATGGTAGTTTTAGTTTTAATCTGAGGAACCTCTATACTGTTTACCATAGTGGCTGTAACAACTTACATTCCCACTAACATACACAAGGGTTTCCCCTTCCTCCACATCCTCACCAATATCTATTAATTCTAGTCTTACTGATTAGAGTCATTCTAGCAGGTAGCAGTTGCTATCTCATTGTGGCTTGAATTTGCATTTTCCTGATGATTAATGACATAAAGCATCTTTTCATGTACTTGCTGGCCATCTATATGTCTTCCTCGTGAAAAATGTCCATTTGGATTTTCTGCACATTTTTTAACTGGATTATTTTTTTGCTATGGAATTATATGAGTTCTTCATATATTTTGGATATTAACCCCTTATCAGACATATGATTTGCAAGTATTTTCTCCTGCTCAGGAGGTTGCCTTTTTTGTTGTTATTGATGGGTTTCCTTTGATGAGAAGTTTTTAGTTTGATGTAATCCCACTTATTTTTGCTTTTGTTGCTTTTGCTTTCAGGGTCAGATACAAAAAATCATTACCAAGACCTATGTCAATAAGATTCCCAACCAGACAACATATTCTTAGTACTTCCAAATAATTCTAAAGTTAAAAGTACAAAAGAAACAATTATCAGGAACAACTCATTCACTTGGGAAACTATTATCACAGTATACATGACTGAAAGGGATATGTTGGAAAGAACATGTATCTCAAGATAAAATTTTTTATCAACATGAAAGCATAAGCCTATCGAGCAAAATAAACTCATTCCCATTTCATCCACCACAGACCCTTCCCTTTACCCAAAACACACACATATATACACAAGGCAAGCATTTTAAACCTAAACTGTAAGCCTCCGGCTCACATGAAAACAAAACTATTTTAACCACACACAAGCTCCCGCACTCAGACTTGCAGTTTCTACATGCTGCCCACACAGCACTTTGTGAGCATGTGATCAGGAGGAATGATGCACAATCACACCACATTCCTTCCCTCAGCTCACACATCAAGAACTTGCCCTCTCAGCTGCATTCTTCTCCAAACAGCCATGGTCACCTTAGCAACCCTATGCTCCTAATATGGACAGCTGCTCCATTGAAAGTCAGCCCTTCTTGGCAGGGAAAATGCTTGTTCTTCAAATTGGGGGAGAGAGGAGAGGTTTTCCTTTCAATACACATTGCAGGGGTTGATTTAACTTGATCAGCACTTTTGTTCTGTGGCAGCAATTTGTGTTGAGTTTCAACCTACTTTGAGTTTTGCTTTTTTGTTTTTAATCTAAAAGCAAATGGCTAAAAAATAAAATCAAAGCAGCTAAAATGGAATTCTCAGAAAGAGTGAAACATGAAACAAAAAGCTATCCGCAATAACTCTATTTTATAAAAAGATACAGCTATTCACGTTTTTGAAAGTTAAAATTTACTTAATCTGAACCACAACATCTGAAGCTTTAATATACAATAAGAAATCAGTCAGGAAGACCTGCCATAGCCTACTTTTGAACAACAACATTGCTAAGCTTCAAAGTGCTGTAACTCCAATCTATTTAATAGGCTATGAGTTGATCTGTTTCCCTTTATCCCACCACCTACATGTAAAATCTTTCTACAGGCTCAAATGTAAACCAGATATTGAACCAAATGACTAGTATAAACCCAGAACCCTCTAGACCTGGAATGACCTAGCACAGCACTGGATTACTCAAAACCAACCTTGATCTGTGTGTGTACCGCTAAAGCCAGGCCTGAACCAAAGTAACTCTCTCAGATTAAAGATACAGGTTTATGTATCTGATTTTCATACTAAAAACAAATTATTGGGGGAGGGAAGGGGCTACTATATTCTGAAATATGTGAGATCAAAGTGCTTATTCTATACCCACAAAAGGAATCTAATTCCCACTGGTCAAAATTAAACACTTAATTTTTGAGTATAGAAAACAGGCATGTTCAAACTAAAAAAAAAAAAAATCACAGTATTTGCGTATTTAAGTTGGAAAACTGCTGAAATAATTTTAATATGGGCAAAATCCATATTAATTTATTAAGTACTGTTATAGTGAATGTTAAGTTCAAAGAATACCATCTACATCATTCACTGGTTATATTTTTGCATGTATATGTGTGTTTCTTAAACTTCTCAGGCTATGCAGTTCCTTTGCTTAGAAACATTTCTTCCACATTAAAACAATCTTTGTAATTACATCTTTTAAACAGAGCAAAATATCCATTGATAGGGTGACAATGTAGATTAGTAAAAAGAAACTAAAGCTGATTTTACTACTGGTTTCCTTATTTGTAAAATGATAATATTATTTGTCCTACTGATGGCATGCGTTAACATAACAATGTAAAAATAAGGAAATTATTATGCCATACCAAAAACTCCAAAATTTAAGAGATCAGACAAGGGACTATATTACGTGAGGTCTAATTCCCTGAATTTCTATTTGTAAAAAGAGTCAAGGGAGCATTCAACAATGAATGGAATACCAAATCAGTATCAATTTCAAGAGGTTCCAGTTTTCCAACCAAAGATTTTACAAATATTTAAGTGCTGACATACAAATAGCTACTTCTTTCAAAAAGCCTCAACACTGGCTGTTAGCAGATGTGAATTCCCTGACCCTTTTTCATTCCACTACTGAATCAATTCCACATTTCCTCCTGGCCCCTAAGATCCTCCTCCCACAAAAAAAAAAAAAAACACTGCTCCCAAATACCTTGTTACCTTTTTCCATCTGATAGAAGCCCCTCTGGGATCTGATCAGTGCTGTCATTATCCTCCTTAATGTCAGGGCCCATCTTATCCTCTCCTAGGAGTTTCTCCCTCTCCCCTCTTCATGGCTACAAGGCATATCTCCACCACAAACTGGGAGATTCCGAAGTTTCCACTTATAGCATCTAGTTAGGGGATCCAACAGAAGTTACTTCTGCTGACATTGTGCTTACCACAGATGAAAAGGTCTCTCAAATTTAGAATCTTGCATTTGTACTGTTCTTACTCTGTGTTAAGATTCAGTGATGGGGATTCAAAGAACATTATTCTACTTCAATGAAATAATAGAAAAAAGATCAATGTTCATAGATAATTTAATGCAGAAATTAACAAGCAATAAATAATGAGGAGATTCTCTAATATTATTGTTATTACCTTTCAACTATTGGGCTTTTGCCAGCTAATATTGAGACCTAAGCATTTTAACACACTGTTTCTAGGGGGAAAAAAATGTATATTTCCCTTAGGCCCTACAATTCTTTTCTTTGAAAATTCTAACAGACTCCTAGATAGACACTATTCTAAATAGATGTTTATATTTCCTGTAATCTTCCACAGTATCCTAACTTCTGTTCTAATTCTTAACTTCAATTCTAATATACAGAAATAAGCATAAAATGATCTTTACTAAAATGAAACGTAAAGACTCATTTTATATGCCTTATACGTTTAAGAAATTTGGCTTAATTTTAACAAACAACCTGGAATACAATACCAGTTGGACAAAACAAATTAGATGACCACTCAGCTAGATGGCCAGACCTTAGAAAAAAAAAATAAGAAAGAGGAAAGTAGAGGGGACTATAAGAATCAGATTAAGACCTAATGTATAATCAAAATATAAGCATATAAAATAAAAAAACCTTTAGTAAGGTAAAAACGAAAGGATACACAACAAATACATTTAAAGGTCACTTATATAGGGACTAGCTAGAAAATGGAAGAGCAATCCTTTAATCAACCAATGATAAATGGCTATGACACAAACTGAGGAATATCGCTAACTCACTATTCCTAAACATGGGGCTAAAAACTAGTACTTTAGTATTGAATAAGATAATCATGTGACTGCTTAGATACATGGCCTCTCTCCCATCTATGGAATTATTACCACTTTATTTAAATCCATGGTTGTCTGTGGGTCCTTTTTATCACCCTGACACTTCAGGACATGTTCCCATTTCAGTATAGTAGTATTTTGTAAGGATTACTTTTTCTTCAACTCAGCTCGACACTTTTCTTTTTAAATGGCACTCCACAAAAACGTACAACAGCTAGCATAAAAAAAGTGCAAATTTTTGTGCATTTTAAACTCTGTATGCACCTAAATTATGTTGTGTCTCATAAGCAGCAACATGTTTTGAGGAACAATTCTGGACTACTCAACATGAAATCCTCTGCATTTCTTTCCTCCTTTGTCTTCAGTGGAGAGCAGAAGTTAAGCCTGTGTTACAGGACTAGGGCAGGGTTAAGGGGGATTCCCCAGGCTTGGCACCAGGGGAGGCTGGAGCTGTCACCACTTCTCGGCCTGAAGGGTGAAGGGAAGAGTCACTACCGGGACCCAGAAGCGAGTGGCAGAAGAGGGTCTCTCGAGAGAGGCAACAACAGCAAGCCGGCACTTCAGACAAAGCCACCGTCTCTCATTAAGCGAGAGCTGCCCCAACTTTTAAATAACCTCTAAAATTCTGACAGGATATACATAGCATGAAATTTATCGCTTTTAAATGTAGGGTTAGCAATAATTCAACTTGTCCTGTCCTTTTAAAACCTTTAACTGTGTAGCAGAGTGATACTATATAAATGTGAATAATCTTTTTTAGATTATTTTTACTCTAAAAAAATTATGAAAACATCTGGTTATGTACAAAAATATAGATCTACTGAATACATATAGGAGAACCCTATGGACACAGACAACATATATATAGACAATATATACATCATCATTTTTTCATACTTTTTACTGATGTCTGACATTTAAATTTTATTTGCCAAAAGAACAGTGTCAAAGATGTAACAGATCAGTTCACAGATTAAATTTCTTGAAATTTCCGTTTTAACTTTTAAGCATTGTGGTCCAGGAAAAAGAAGGATCTGGATCTCTCCTGAAGCACTGCCTTTCAGTAATGCCCTGGAAGAGCAGACAGTGCTATTCAAAGGTTCAAGGATCCCCTCCCTTAACCCCCTGTAAGTAGAAGAAAAAAGTAAGGGAAAAGAGTTTCACAAGAAACTTGGAAATGAAAGCGTAGTAATTCGCTCTCCCTTCCTCCGTATCAGCTAATGGGTCCCCGTTATTTTCAGTTATCAGGATAAACACTCACTTGATAAACTAAATCTGTGGCAGATACAAAAATAGGTAGAAAAGACACATGCTGAGTATTCGTGTTCCCCTTAGGACAGAGGATACTGAGGAGAAAAAAGGAGAAAAAATGAGAAAGTTATTTGAGTCCGACAGACTGAATTAATCTGTAGTGATCACTACTACCTATGCCAAAAGTTCCTGAGAAAACTTAACCAAAGTAAGTTCTTAATGCTGCCAGGCAATTGATTTTAAGTTATCTGGTAGAGGGTAAGCACACTGATAATGAAATTTTACTATTTATTCACTTGAACATTTCACCCTTTATAAATCTAAAGAAAATAATAATGACATCAATGATGATTTAAACTCCATTGTAAAGGAGATCATTCAGGATTTTTTTTGTAAATACTAGATGCTGTTCAATCTTTTACTACTTACCTGGTAGGAAGCATTCCACTTTTTAAATAAAGGAGTTATAAATTTTCCATAGATAGAAGCGTAGCTAAATAATCTTTAACTTACAACCCCTAAGAGAGTTCCTATGAACCCACTTTATAGTGAAGTCATTTAGACAGCACTATCCACTGAGGTAAAAGATAAATGGGCCCCAATGAAAAAAAGAACTTTTTCCTCAAAATGGTCAAACCTATTCCTAAAGATGCTAGGAATGAGCCCTGACTATGAAAAGAGTTTCAAGGTGACTATTTTAATCAGATCCTTTTAATCCTAACTTTAAATAAGATGACCAGTGTCCTGCTAGCAATTTCTGAGGTAGAAAGGAATAGCTAATAAATGTGTGAGAATCTTGTAATAATTAAGAAAAGACATGAAATAAGCATGGGGAAAGGATTAAAAAAAAAAATCCAGAGTAATAAGCCTACATTTATTTTATTATTTTATTAACAGTGTCTTACCTTGTGGAATTCTCTTCTGAGAAAAACAGATACAATTTTGTCCCTAAAAAAATTTCAGGGAGAAAAGTTTAAGTGTTAGTTTCAACTAGAAAGTCTTCTGAAAATGAAGTTACAAAATGCTGGCATAGTACATTTGGATTATTACAACATTTGGTATTAAAAAGTTTAAGAGACATTAAGTCTCAAATAATAAAAGCATTTATTATCTTCATTAAAACATTTATTATAAAACTGATTATTGTATTTTAAAAATACTTATGATTCTACTGACAAATCATTTTTGCTAAGTACATAATAGCGTACATAATAACAAGTGGCATGTTTTCATATTCTAAGACATCAGTACTTAATCGAATTTTACTCTTGCCAAGATTTGATATTCTGAAGTGTACTTTTGTTTAGCTATAACATATATGTCATAAAATATATAAATATAAAATATTTATATTTAATAACATTCACAGGTTTTTACTGTAATCACAAAGTTATGCAACCATCATAACCACCTAATTCTAGAACATTTTCATCACTCCAATAAGAAACTCTGTACTGAAGGGTATTTTTATTCCCAGGAAGAAACATCTTAACAAATTTAATTTTAAAATATATACAAAAAGCATATTCTTTACAACATTATGATCATAAGTTGTTTTTTTTTTTAATGTGCAGATCAAAGGTCAGAAGGGAAACACATATCTAAAAATTCTAAGAGTGGCTGTATTTGGACAGCAGTATTACAGTGACTCTTTTTCTTATATTTCCTCAAAACTAAAATTTCATATTACCTTTAGAGCTCTTAAAAAGGTACAGCTAAGACATACATTTTCCAGAGCTATATGCTAGAATCTGTACTGCAATCCAAAAGAAAAACAAAAACACAAGTCGACACTTTTTTTAAAGTCAACTATATTTTTTATTAAATGTTCTTCAAAGTAGACAAGGTAAGTATAAAGCTAAAAAAGAATTTTAAATTGATACACTTACTAATCTGGTTGAAAAGCCACAGCTGCATCTTACTTTATGACAAATTGACTGTTGCATCACTTTTGCATCTGGGCATCTACTTCTTAATGGTCATTTCTGAAATAAAGATGTAATAATTAAGAACATATTATAACAAAAATATAAAATCTTTAAGGACAATTACCTAAATATTAGTGACTAGAGGGAACTGTCAAAAGAGTTCTTAACCAAGCTTCTAAAAAAACATTAACAGGATTGAGGATGAGGTGGGAGGGCCCCAGAATTAAACAGTTATGTACACATACTGAATATAAAAATCAACAATGTCTTCAGTTCTCAATCCCTTTCACCCATCAATTTTGCAATTCCTAAAGATGCCACTTACTGACGGGAAAACAAGAAAAGGAGGAGGTGGAAAAGGAATCCCGAAGTTGCACGTTTAGCTTTTGGGCCTTTTTTTTTTTCTGGCCTCATCTTGCAGCTTAAGGGATCTTAGTTCCCTGACCAGGTATGGAACTCAGGCCCATGGCAGTGAAAGTGCCGAATCCTAATCACTGGATAGCCAGGGAACTCCTAAAATTGAATGTTTGAAAACAATAAAATAATTGCTTATTTATTAAGTTTGTCTATTTCCCCCCCACATCTATAGAAATCTAAGCTCCAGAGCATATTATTTTCTCTTATTTACTGCTATCTCTCGAGCATCTAACGCAATGACTGCCATGCCCTAAGTGCTCAGTAAAGTCACTGAAAGAAAAAATAAAATTATGAATGATTTAATGTTAATTGATGAAATATTTAACCTGATAGTATGTCAAAGAAGCAACGTTTCAAAACATCATTTCTTCCAAACATACACCATTAATGTTAGTGCTGAACTATTAATACATCATTAGTATTGTTTCTTTTCTCCAACAAACAAAGTCCATAACTAAAAGACAATCAAGACATGGTCCCCAAGCTTCAAGGAACAAAATAAAGCCATGTATTTTGTGATTTTATTACTGCAACCTCTGGGTAAGACTCCTAGAAGAGAATTGCTGGATGTGCGATTTTCCCAAATGTTGCCAAATGGTGCGGATGAGGGCCTTTTTCTTTTTTAAAACATGTATGCTCTCTGTTGCAGGACTTGCCCGGTAGCACTAGTGGTAAAGAACATGCCTGTCAAAGCAGGAGATGTAAGAGATGTGGCTTTGATCCCTGGGTCTGGAAGGTCCCCTGGAGAAGGAAATGGCAACCCCAGTATTATCGCCTGGAGAATCCCATGGACGGAGGAGCCTGGTGGGCTATAATCCATGGGGGTCGCAAAGTGTCAGACACCACTGAAGCAACTTAATACACACGTTCTCTGATGTGGAGACAGCTAGGAATATAAAGAAAAATCTTTATAAAAGATTTTTATAAATCAGTCAGGAGTGAAAACCTGACTCATCCCTAGAAAAACCTTCAAGGAACCCAGTATACCCACTACCCTGTAGCTGAATTACTTCCCATCCTGTAGCTGAATTAGTGTTCCACACAATGCTGCTCTTTCAGTAAAAAAGTGAGGAGAAATACACATATTACTATAGAATTGCTTTTCTTCCTTTCAAAAAGCAGTGGAAGGATAAACCAAAATCCTTTTTAAATGGTTATCTATAGAGAAAGAGAAAGCAGGTTGTAGAAGACAGGGATGGAAGTTATTCTTCTCAGACTATATCTCACAGTTTTTACTCTGAAGACATGTTTTAAAGTCAAATGAACATCAAATGATAATGACATTCTGAACATCAAAATTATAATGACTACCACTGACTGCAACATTAAATGTATTTTAAAAAATCTATCATCTTTCACAGTTATTAGGGCAAGAAGTAATTATCCTGAAAACTAATAATGGCAAAGAATCAAGTATTTATCCTGCCATTCTTACATGAAAGGTACCCCAGAGTAACCAGGTCGTCAGTAAGTAAAAGCAATCTTTTATAGGACTCCAAATAATGAATGTAGAAAGAATGACAGAATTATAAAATATGCATTTTATAATCATTAATGAAAAAATAAACCTAATATTTACCCTGGGAGTTTCAATTTCAAAAAATATCCATAATATTACCACTTCCACCACCTCCACTCTTACAATGCTCCAAACCACCTTAGTCCTCATCTGCATTAATAGTTCTCCATCTGATCTCCTAGCTGCTTCCCTTGCTCACCTAAACAAGATGGTCAGATTAGTTCTTTTCAAAAGAAAATCAGATCATGTCAGTCTTCTGCTCAAATCCTCTAACTGAGTCCATCTCACCAGTCTAAGAAGCTTCCCTGGTGGTTCAGATGGTAAAGAATCTGCCTGCAATGCAAGAAACCTGGGTTCAATCCCTGGGTCGGGAAGATCCCCTGGAGAAGGGAATGGCAACCCATTCCAGTATTTCTGCCTGGAGAACTCCACGGACAGAGGAGCCTGGTGGGCTATGGGGTCGCAAAGAGTCAGACACAACTGAGTGACTTTCACTCACTTCACACCAATCTAAAAGCCAAAATCCTTACAAAGACCATAAGGACTATGAACTGATACTTCCCTTCCCTATCTCCCTAACCTCACCTCCTACTACTCTCTCTCTCGTTCACTCCATTCTAGCCACGCTGGCCTCTTTTCTGAAACTCATCAAGCACATTCTCACTTCAGTGCTCAGGCCTTGTACTAATTAACTCCTCCTTTAAGACTTGGTTTTTAAGTCATCTCATTAAAGAGATATACCCTGGTACCCTGCTGCTGCTGCTAAGTCGCTTCAGTCGTGTCTGACTCTGTGCGACCCCATAGATGGCAGCCCACCAGGTTCCTCTGTCCCTGGGATTCTCAAGGCAGGAATACTGTAGTGAGTTGCCATTTCCTTCTCCAATGCATGCATGCATGCACGCTAAGTCACTTCAGTCGTGTCCGACTCTGTGCGATCCCATGGACAGCAGTCCACCAGACTCCTCTGTCCACAGGATTCTCCAGGCAAGAATACTGGAGTGGGTTGCCATTTCCTTCTCCAACTGGTACCCTAGGCAAACCTGAAATATCTGTCTTGGATTTCATTATGTGGTAGAGAATATGTAAGAAGTCAGTCATAAATTTTAAAGATGATAATCACTGAATCAATGAAAAAACTGGCTTAACTTTTCTGTTTTAAGGAGAAGATTTAGCATAATTTGTCACCTGTGTGATACAAAGCGTGGATGACATGCAAAGAGCTTAGGAGGATACTGGAACCAGCAGGGTTACGTTCGCGTGAATTAGGATATTTGAGTGATGATTTATTTTTCGTTTTGGATTTTGTTTTCTGCTTTGCTATAGACTATAGTTTTCTTTTTCATTTGTTTATTTTCAATTGGAAGATAATTGCCTTACAGTGTTAGACTATGGTTTTCTCACATGTTTTTGCTTTGTGCTGTTCTTGTTCTTCCAGTGAAGACATGTTTCCCTGGTTATCAGCACTTCATCATGAGAGTGAGGCTACTGCTGATTGCCTTCTTGCCAGGCATGATTTCCTTGTAAAATAGGATGCTCCTGGCAGGACGGCTAGATTAAATACAGGATCACCAGTGAAATTTAAATTTCAAATAAACAAACACATTTCTATCAAAAAAAAAACAAAAACAAAAAAACTCAACACTCAAAAAACTAAGATCATGGCATCTGGTCCCATCACTTCATGGCAGTGAAGCAATGACAGATTTTATCTTCTTGGGCTCCAAAACCACTGCAGACAGTGACTGCAGCCAAGAAATTGAAAGATGCTTGCTCCTTGGAAGGAAAGCCATGACAAACCTAGACAGTGTATTAAAAAGCAGAGCCATCACTCTGGTGACAAAGGTCCATATAGTCAAAGCTATGGTTTTTCCAGTAGTCATGTACAGATGTGAGAGTTTGACCATAAAGAAGGCTGAGCATCGAAGAATTAATGCTTTTGAATTGTGGTGCTGGAGAAGACTCTTGAGAGTCCCTTGGATAGCAAGGAAATTAAAGCAGTTAATCCTAAAGGAATCAACCCTGAATATTCACTGCCAGGACTGATGCTGAAGGTCCAAAACTCTGGCCACCTGATGCAAAGAGCTGACTCACTGGAAAAGACCCTGATGTGGGGGAAGACTGCAGGCCAAAGGAGAAGAGGGTGGCAGAGGATTGGATGGGCAGATAGCATCACCGACTCAATGGACATGAATTTGAGCAAACTTCAGGAGACAGTGAAGGACAAGGAAGCCTGGCGTGCTGCAGTCCATGGGGTTGCAAATTCAGACACAACTGAGCAATTTCACTTTTTCTTTCTTTTCTTTAAAGATCTATGAAGCTACACTGTCCCTTTTAAAAGATTCTTATGTTAACAACTTCAAAGAATTAATGAAAATACAGCTACCATAATGTGGGTGGCTTTTTTTTTTTCAGGTTTGATTTTGTTTTTAAATCATCTGTATCATAACCCTAGAAAGAAGTGGTGAAAGATTTGAAGTATATGAGTCCCATTAAAAAGCAGCTACCAAAATAAATGGCATTCCCTTTCCTCCTACTCCTATAGGGATTTGTTGGAGAATACATTATAAAATTCCAAGTAAACTCAGGAAAAGTTTGACTCTTTCAAATTTATCTGTTACCTTTAGGCACCATGATCACCAGAAAGAATCAAAGGAACTCAATAACTCCAACATGACTAGACTAGCTATGACATGGTAGGGATGTTTGAACTTAATAATTTTTTAAAAATAAACAAACTCCCCGTGGGCTAAGGCCTACTCTGCCTTTTAAACATCCTGTGTGTGGCTGGCAAGCTTCAGGGTCCTAAGAGAGATAGCCAGGGGACAGAGAAAACAAGTATGACTCAGTGATCATATTTTAACAGTCTCTGAAGACCAAAACAAAAGATACCAGTTCTGGCAAGAGTTCTCTAGAATTGCCCCAAAACTGACTTATCCACATACCTTTCATCTGAACAATCTATTTTCACTTAGTTTAAGGCTCAAAAAGCATTTGCTATGTGCGTATCAGACCTCATATACAAAAATAAACCAAAAGTATAATGAAAACAATCAGCTGGGGTTCTAAGAGTTGGATGATGAATCTAATGTTAAAATCTGCTTTGTTTGGAGAGGGAGGTGAAGAGAAGTCCTGAATACTGTTGTGCAGCAATGCCCCCACTCATTGGAAATCAGATTTCATCCACTTTAAAAAAGGCTAGTGATATTAAAGGAACCTTTACTGAGCAACTTCTGTGTGCCAGATATTTATATTAGCTTGCTTAATTCTCAGAACTTCCCTACGGGAAAGGGATTAACAAAACAGGGTGGTTAAATAACCTGTCCAAACCAGAAAGAAACAGCTTCAGAATGCAAAATCTCAGTCTCCCTTTTTCACTGTTTTAATCTGCACTAAACTAGAATAAAATGATTAGTCACAAATACCACATTTGCCCCATAGGAGTAACATGTAACTCCAGGCTGCTCATTTGAGAAATCTGTTCTATTCTTCCAAAGTTGCTTTAAATAAGAACGCAAAAGAGGAAGGTCCACTGTTATACATTAATAAGAAACATGTAGCACTAGGGATGAACCAGAAGAATATGCTACATTTAGCTCTAACAGAATTGAGTAAGAACACAGCTCACTAATTAGTATTCATTCATAATGATTCACCTGAATCACCCTATGTATCTGACAGCTATTCCATATTCCCTGAGAAGTCAGGGGGAAAATGTTAAGATTTAATAGAGTAGGTAACACAGATATTGATCAAGATAGTTTCTGTACTTTTCTGGATGTTTAAAA
The DNA here is from genome assembly GCF_023699985.2 of Odocoileus virginianus. NCBI lineage: Eukaryota > Metazoa > Chordata > Mammalia > Artiodactyla > Cervidae > Odocoileus > Odocoileus virginianus. The sequence continues at coordinate 40,403,976 of NC_069697.1, forward strand.
TACTTCTGTCTCTTTCTCTCTTGATATATAGATATATACATACACATACATTCATTAAGAATTTTTCATTAACTTCTTAAAATTTACAACCAGATTATTAGTTATGATTCCTAATTTTCCTTTTCTGGAAAATTCTCTCATGTGGAACACCTTCCTGACACTATAACACATACTAACTTCAGTTCTGTTTATTGTTGTTGCTATTTACCCAGAAGCAATTTTATTTTTAATTGGAGGGTAACTGTTTTTCAAGATTTCAGTTCTTTATACTCAATAGAATCTGATTTTTAACATGTCATTACACTTTTTTCTAAATTGTACATTTGTTACCAGATGTACGCATTGCCTATCAAACAATGAAAGCATCACACCTACTATAAAATAAAAATCAAGGTGATTACTTAACTATCAAGACACATTACCCAGGAAATGTCCTCAGTTATTTGGAGAACATGAAGATTCCTTGGGACAAATTATCCCTATGGACTAAAAAACACGCCATTTAAATAGCTTACTGCTTTACACAGAACAGAGACTCAACAGATTCATGATCTAAAATTACCAAAGGCCTAATACCTCGATTGTGTCTTCTAAATACTTGATTGTGTCCTGGCAACTGTCAGCATAAATTAACACTTAAAAAAAGAAACCTCCCTCACAATCTCAAATCATTGCACTGATGGTTAAGAATGATGAAGGAAAGAGGAGGGAAGAGGAGGACACACCCTTCCAGGGCACTAATTGTAAATAATACAACTTTCACCTACAGTGTTTGCTGTTTTGTTTTGCATTTTAACAAAATGGCAGTGCACAGCATATAGAGTAGTATTGTTTCGTGAAGCTTATCATACACACCTCCTCTCCCTACAGTTGGTGTATCTGTCTCTCTCCTTCCCTTCCTTCCTCTGGCACACAATATGAATAGCTGTTACTTTTTAAAACTTTTTAAAAGTCTCTCTTGAAGTTGTTACAATATTGCTCCTGTTTTCTGTTTTGGTTTTTTAGCCCAGAGGCATGTGGGAGCAAACCCATACCCCCTACATTGGAAGACACAGTCTTAAACACTGGACCGCCAAGGAATTCCATTAAAACTTTTGTTTTATATACAAACTCACATTCTGGCCATGATAATAAAATATATTTCTTAGTTAAAAAAATAAAAAAGACATCTTAACATATGAGTCTATGTAGAACATTAAGGTAAGTATCTCATGAGTTAGTTTTCTTCTTTGTCTTCAACATTATACATAATGAAGAGATATATACAAATTAAATATCACAGAGTCTGTGGCTTTACTGTTTTTCATGAGTTTTTAATATAACACAAAAAAATACTCACTATGGAGAGTAGTTTGGTATGAAGGCAGATTTACTTTGACTCTATTCCAGGGGGTTGAGTTTTTAGAATACCAAGAGTATATGATAGTCTCTTCTTGAAGATGCTGTAATATGCATGTGCTCCCAAAAACTGTTACCCAACTGTATTAACTTCCTCAAAAACGGAAACAGTTTTTATAAAGCTCACCTTGGCCCTTGTATTTTCTAGGGGATAATCAGTAATTCAAAAAAAGAAGTCAACCTAGAAGAGTTATACTTTTTTTCTAAATTCCTTCTTTATCTGCTAGGAGGAAACTACTATTTCCATTCTTTAGTAGTTCTGGTAGACTCTAAGTATTTTCAACAATGTAATAGACACAAATTTTCCCCACAATCAAACTCTTCATTTCTCATGGTGGGCACTTCACAAAGGAAAATGAAAGAAAGAATGACCAACACCTTCAATCAGTTTTCAACAAAATGAAAAGCAGAATTCATGTTTCACGACAGAACCATCAGTAAATCCATAACCCAGGGGACTCATAAATAAGCTATACCTGTTCTCTCCCAACTACAGCTATGAAATATTGTTTCTCCTAAAATCCACAAAACTTTCACTTACAGCCATCTGATAATTCAAAGGAATTCAGTGACCCTCTATAACTTTGTCCTTCTTCACTATATTAATACATAAAGAATTTCCTTAAAGTTCTATATTTAAATGGTATGTAGGGGGAAAAAATGGTAAGGAGGGTGAGAAAGACAAGCCTCATAAATTGGCCATATTAGAAATAACAGAACAGATTTTGAGATGGGGGGGGGCAAGGACAGAAACCTGTGAAATCATTTTACATTTTATAGGTAAAGAAAATGAAGCAAGGAAAGCAAGGAAAGATGTGAAGTTCATATTATAAACAGTATTTTACCCTAGAATGACCAATTCCAACAAATCTTTAGCTTAATACATACATAGCATATATATATATAATCAGAACAGATCAGGATGTTTAAGAGTTTAAATGAATGCATGTATTCTGAATACAGCACACAAGTTAAGGGAAGTCAGAAATGGCCTATGTATCCTTTAGGGATGACAGAATTCCAATAAGTAACCTGATTCCCTGGTACAGTTCTTTAGGACAGTCTATGCCAGATGGATCACTGCTCTGGCCCAGTATGGCATTTTTTACTTAGAAGACTAATTAAATGCACTATTAGCTAAAGTTTATAGAGATAAGAAAGTGTGTATATGCCAACATCCTGTTTTCAACTTGGTAGTTTCATAAAAGGACTACTGCCCATTTGAGGATTGCTGGTCCACTAAACCTGTTCATGACAGAAGAATAAATCTCAAAGTAAAGGAGTGGAACAGCAGCAGACTATATATATATAACATCAACTGCATTTAGACAAAAACCCATTGTATACAGCCTGCACTGAACCAAAAATTTAAAAAAAAATCATAAAGAAATGAGTTCTCAAATTTAGATTTATATTCTAGGAAAGATTAGATTAGGATAAGGACAAAAGGCATAGTATATTCAATATTAAAAATGTAATACTTAAAGAGAACAAAAGTCACTTTTAATTTCATGGACATTTACCTTACATTAAGTATTTCTCTAGTACCAACTCATATTTAGACTTCTACAAGAGTATGTGTGTGAAAGGGCACTTGGTCTACTCAATTTCGCAAAAATTACAGCCTCCCATTTAGTCCCAAAGGTACAAGTGAACAAAATAACATTATTATAAAGTGCTGTTTTAGTAGCATAGAAAAGTCTGTAGAACAGACAGACTCATACTAAAGGAATAATTAACAAGAGTTTTGGTTCATGAAGAAATACTCTAGCTTGGGTGACATCATGGTAGCCACGAGAGTATGTCTTCATGATTTCCCCCCAAATCAAGCTGGATATGCCCCAAGTTAAATAACAGTTCCTATTTATTACTCCTAGACATCACTTTTAAGCTTTAAAATAGAAGCATATAAGTTAATTTAAAATACAAACTGGTCCAAGGGCTTAAAACTTAATTGTTTAAAGAAAGCATTGATTCTAACTTATAAAAAAAACAAACAAAACCTCAATGACTTTCCTAAAGTAAAAGAGGAGTTTCATCATTTTCAACCTATCAACTTATAATGTGCATGTCCCCCTCATTCCTTCCATATATATGTTTGTCTCTGTCCCTCCCTCTCCCAGGGCTGTGTGTATGTGAGAGAGAGAGAGAGAGAGAGAGAGAGAGAGAGAGAGAGAGAAAGGAGGTATTATTTCCTCCCTTCTCAATCTTGGCCATGCTATGTCCCCTCTCCTTCTTGCTAACAGCTCTTACACTCAATTACTGGCTTCCAAGCACTGATACTCAGAAAGAAAACACATTATCAGACTGTAGCCTGTGGCAAATTAGAAAAATAGCCACAAAATGAAAAAAGGAAAAAAAATCAATTAGTTGAAAACAGACAAAATTAAAGCCATAAATTGTCACTTCCTTTAAAATGCCTAAATACACAGATATATAATACAAACTACTTTAATAAACTTAGTAGAGTTACTCTAACAGATTTATTTACAGGAGTTTGAGCGAAATTTGTTGGGGGAAGGTTATTAAAAGAGTTAATTTAAGGACCTCCCTGGTGGTTCAATGGCTAAGACTCCACGCTTCCAATGCAGGCTCAGGTTTGATCCCTAGTCAGGGAACTAGATCCCACATGTCACAGCTGAGTTCGCATGTTGGAACTAAGACACAGTGCAGCCAAATAAATAAATATTAAAAAAAAAAAAAGTTAGTTTAGTACAGCAGTTATGAGCACAGGCTTTGGAGTCAACTTTGAGTCCATGTCCCAGCTCTACAATGACGGACTGTGTGATCTTAGCCCGCTCACTTACTGGCTCCCCTTATTGCCTCATTTCTAATGTTGTAAGGATGGCCTGTGATAATGCTTATAAGACAAATTTGCATGGTACCTAGAACACAGTGAGAGCTCAGCACACATTACATGTAAAACACTAGATGCATTCAATGCTTATCACTATGTTTGTCTGCCTAGCATCTGAACTCCCTTATAAGCTTGGGAACTTCCCCACTTTATGATTTTAGGAAGTCAAAGAGTTTCCCACATCTTAAATTTAAGAACCTCACACCATTTTATGATTTCAAAAGGTTAAGACACATTTCCACATGTCCTGTATAGCCAGGACATAGGCTCCGCCAAACAAAAAAAGCCCAGCTCAGAGTAGAAATGGGCAACTAACGAGAGGAGAAGAGACCAGAAGGAACTCTCTCTGATACTGATGGTGGAGCAACTGCAGGAAGGTCAAGTCCAGGGCAGAGGCAGCAGCACCTGGAGGTAACCAGTGCTGGCAGTGTCAGTGGGGCGGGCTGCGGCGTCTGTCAGTCTGTCTCTAGACGGTATGGGCACCCTCATGGGAATCATTGTGCAATGTGATTTCGGGCATTGTTTCTGGCTGCTTAGTCCTGAATCTGGTTCTCTAACTCTCAAAACAATTTGATGAGCCACTGAGCTCTATCCAATAGCCTTTTAAAATTCACAATATGCTTTAATTGGTTTTTACTGCCACCAAAAATTCTGACTTAAACAATCCATTCTCACCTGCCCCAATCTCACAGGGGGAGAAAAGACTGCTTTTAATCTCTCCAAAGAAATATAAAAGTAATGTACACTTTCAACCAATGGATTTATCCTGTAAGGTCTTGAAAATCTTAGCTTTATAAATTTTGGATAATTCCCCTAATTTGGAATATGAGAAATGTCTAATCTATTTTAGATTTACTTCCAAGGAACACAGTCAAGGAGAAGTAATGACACTGGAAAATAGCTATATGCAAAGGAGTAAGCACCACCACGGTAAACAGAAACTACCCCAACTCGCCTGAGGCCAACCATGCTGTGCCCCAAGAGCTTTCCTGCCAGTAGATCTCTCCCTGGGGCCCTGGAACCCAGGGAGGCCCTCCTCCTCCTAAGGGTTATTCTAAAGACCAAATGTTTCAATTACCATCAAGAGGTCTTAAATACTCCTATTTGTCTTATCAAATAACTCAGCAAAACATCTGTATAATACAACCACTTAATTCCCCGTTGAAATAGTGCAGAGTCAGTCAGTGCCTGATTGCCACAGGCTAATTTTTCAGTACATAAAATAATCCTTTCCCTCTGCCAGATTTCTCTGCCTGGCCATTTTGTAGTTCACTAATGCTCTTCCCATTGTTTAGAATGTTAAGCCCGAATCTGTTAATTTTACTATATGTCGAAATAAATGTAATATAAAGATTGTGGGGATTAAGAAAATAGGGGTCTAAATTTTTTTTTTTTCATCCCAGGAACCTGCTACCATATAGAGTCAGAACTATGTTTTAATGAATAAAAGAGCAATCTAAACAAAAGAGCAATCTTTAAAAAGTGATAGTTTTTTCGGACTAAAAATCTGGAAAAAAGAATCAAGCATTTGGAAATGTACACTGACATCTAACCTATACTTAAAGCATATTAAAAACTCAGCAGAAAAAAACTGAATTTTGAAAGAGATTTGTGAAAGAAAAAAAAAGGCCACAGAATTTTAGGGCTCATGATAGTTAGAGCTATGTTACAGGACAAAAGCTGTTGTGACCCCGAGAGTTAAGTTACTCAAGGAACCGATTTTTTGATTCCTAGCTGAGTGATGTCATTAAAACAGCTTGCCCTCCAAACAGTCAAAATAAAGTTAACTGCACACCACACGGTATTAATTCTTGGATTTAAAATAACAAAAAAATACTAAATCCAAGGCAAGCAATTTTAAAACTCAACTTTTAATACTCTTTAATAAAAAGTTTTATGATAATTTATAATACCCTGGACTTATCAGTGTAGAAAAAAATCATCAAGCAAAGTAAAAACTTTTCATAGTATCCATAACTCGCAAGAAGTGTAAAAATCAGTTTTGCCTATGTGCTGAGGGATGTTTCATTAATCACCAGTAATAATTTATTGGTTGTTATTTCCTGGCTGCTATTAGAACATAACTTACACTAAATACCATGAATTTAAATTTATGCTATTTAACAGTAACAAAAAAACTTGTTTTTTTCTGGTCATAATCTACCTGCCCTAAAAGACACCATAATCCCTTATGGAAAAGTTTCTTTGTATTTGGTCATATTAAAGGTAGCAGAGATCAAATTGCCAACATCCACGAGAAACACTGGGCTGGATGAAGCACAAGCTGGAATCAAGATTGCCGGGAGAAACATCAATAACCTCAGATATGCAGATGACACCCCCTTTATGGAAGAAAGTGAAGAAGAACTAAAGAGCCTCTTGATGAAAGTGAAAGAGGAGAGTGAAAAAGTTGGCTTAAAGCTCAATATTCAGAAAACTAAGATCATGGCATCCAGTCCCATCACTTCATGGCAAAAGCATGCAAAGACGGGCTCAATAAAGGACAGAAATAGTATGGACATGACAGAAGCAGAAGATATTAAGAAGAGGTGGCAAGAATACACAAAGAACTGTACAAAAAAGATCTTCATGACCCAGCTAATCATGAAGCTAACATACTCCCCATCAAAACAAGTGGCAAGAACAAAAAATACCCAAAAGAGAACAAAGAGAGAATATATGTATAAAGAGACAAGGTTTACAGCAAAACGGCAAACCTAAGACACATACTGCTATTTCCCCCTTCTTCAAAATTGGCTGACACATGTAACAGGTGACAGCTCTGCAGAAGTTACCAAAAGCCACAGAAACCTCTAGATGGCTATTAGAAAGCAATGGATGTTATCAGATCAAGCAAAATATTGCCATTTCTGGGTTAAACTGACAGGAGGCAGGTTACAGAGAAAAACTATTAAGGAGGGAAAAACAACAGTAGACTTACAAAGATTTGCTGAGCTTCTTATTTTACTTTTAAGGTGACACACAGTTTCGTGTGGGTTCCCCCAGTGGCTCAGCAGTAAAGAATCCGCCTTCAATGCAACAGGCACGGGAGATGGAGGTTCGACCCCGGGGCCAGGAAGATCCTCTGGAGGAGGGCATGGCAACCCACTCCAGTATTCTCGCTTGGAGAATCCCATGGACAGAGGAGCCTGGCGGGTTACCGTCCACAGTGTCACAAAGAGCTGGACATGGCCAAAGCAACTGAGCACTGAGCACATACGCAGTTCTGTTTAGTCCTCACGACAAACGTGTGCGTGAGCCACCCAGTCGTGTCCCAGCTCTGAGACCCCATGGGCGAGGGCCCACCAGGCTCCTCTGTCCATATGGAGTTTCCCAGGCAAGAACACTGGAGTGGGCTGCCATTCCCTTCTCCAGGGGATCTTCCCAACCAGGGATCGAACTCAGATCTCCCGGCATTACAAAACACAAGTTTACAGAACTTTAAAGAACCACCATGACAGAGTCATAATACATACAATCAGCGTGGAACTGGGGCTCTAACGTGGACCTGAGCACTTTATCACTCCCTTTAATGTATTGAGCAATTCAACTGACCTAACCCTCTATCCATCCTCCCATGTAAATCCACCAGATTTTTTTTTTAAATAAAAGTTTAATTATATAAGCAACAGCATGCCTCTAATTGAAAGTCTGGAAAATATAATGGATGTACCAAAAGTCGTATCTTTTTTTATTGCTTTTATAATTAGTATTTTAATGAACACCTTGTACATAAATCTCTGCACAGTTTTATTCCACATTTATAAAGCATTATAAGTGGAATTCTGGGTCAAATAGTGGGAATACAGTTTGCCAGAACATCTGACTTTAATATTGTGGAACTGAGGAAGAGATTATGGTTCCTTAAGAAAAACAGCTACGCCTTATTCTCCCGTTATCCACAATGCCTAGGCACATGAGCAAGTGTTCTCATGACTGCTGAATGGAGGTTTCTCTCCCCTTAGTACACAGTCTCTGAAGAGAGAAATAAACAGAGTTGGCTCTCAAATTAGAAGACAACTGTGCCAAATATCAAATTCATTAGTGGGCTGCATAAAACTCTTTTTAGGGAGAAAAGAATATGAACATTAACATTGTCATTCAATATATTTCCATGTGTTTAAAAGACTTTGGCATCTTATAGTATATTTTTAAAATACAGTATTTTAGCAGATATACAGCATATACTGAAGACTGTTTCCCCCAGTTTACCTATATGTCTTAATCTGCTATTGTCCATGGAAATCATTTCAGAACATGTAGAAAATTCAGAGAGCTGTATATTTTAATAATAACTAGATTTCTTTTACTTTGATTTTCTGTCAAAAATCATTATCGATTTTCATTAAGTTCTAACGATATTATAGCAGGCAATGTCCCCAGAAAACCGAAAAAGACTGACTACAAAACAACGTGCCAGCAGGCATTGAACTAGCACTTTAGATGTATTAATTTAAACTTTACATTACATTATATTATTATTACTATTACTTCTATTTCATAGGTAAACTCAAACAGAGAAAGATTAAAGTTGCTTGTTTTGGGACTTCTGGTCCAGTGGTTAAGACTCTGTTTCCACTGAAGGGGGCACACTTACTTCCACTTATTTCCTGGCTGGGAAATAAGATCCCATATGCCATGCAAGCGTGGCCAAAAAAATAAAGAAACTTGCTTTTTTTTTTTAATCTAGGTATTCTGGCCACTTTTTTTGATCCTAAGTATTCTGGCCATTACTTTGCCAACAAAGGTCCATATAGTCAAAGCTGTAGTTTTCCCAGTAGTCAAGTATGGATGTGAGAGCCGGACCACAAAGAAGGTTGAACGCCAAAGAATTGATGCTTTTGAACTGTGGTGTTGGAGAAGAGTGTTAAGAGTCCCTTGGACTGCAAGGAGATCCAACCAGTCAATCCTAAAGGAAATCAGTCCTGAATATACACTGGAAGGACTGATGCTGAAGCTGAAGCTTCAATACTTTGACCACCTGATGCAAAGAGCCAGCTCATTAGAAATCAGACCCTGATGCTGCCTGAGAGGGAAGGCAGGAGAAGGGGACAACAGAGGATGAGATGGTTGAATGGCATCACTGACTGAATGGACATGAGTTTGAGCAAGCTCCAGAAGATACTGAAGGATAGGGAAGCTGGCATGCTGCAGTACATAGGGTCACATAGTCGGACACAACTGAGACAGTGAACAACAAATTCTGGCCACACTTCTCATCAGTACACAAAATTGACTCTCAATATCAAGCAAAAAGCATTGAATACCTTTCCATGAACACTGGTGGTACAGGGCAGGATGACAGTATGCTTTCCAGAAAACAGGAAATTCAACCAATCCAAATGGACTATTTATTCATTAGGTAAAGAGTTATTTATTATAGATCAAAAACTGTATCAAAATACGGGAGCATTCTCCAAACCTTGAGAAATACAAGGTCTAAAAAGTTGGAGAAAGATCAATGTAACGTAGATTTCTAGTTAGACACATCTAACCTAGTTAGACTAAAACAGAATTATTCACAAGTATCAGGGCATAGAAGGAGTAATTAGTTCTGCCTAGGGCATTCAGAGAAGTAGAGAGGAGGAAATACCTCAACTACACGTTGAGTAACAGACTTCTAAGGGAATTTGTAAGTAACAGTCTGTCTCCCAAAATCACTCCCCACAGAAGGGTTAGGTTCTCACTGCTATGAAAACTGCTGCAGCAGCAGAGAACATGTCTCAGCACAAAAGAACCATCTTGTGTTGGCTGGAGGAGAGTATGGGGTTGCAACAGGTACAAGTGATCAAACCCCTGTCAACACTATGGGAACCACCAATAAGAAGGAGCCTATCTATCAAGCTTAATTTTATAGTCAACATAGCTACAAAACTGCCTTTATTTAACATACTTGTACTTAAATTCCTAATTTTAGAAAAACCTAAATTTTAAAACTAGTGAGGAATTGGGGGTGGGAGGAGCAGACCTTCAGTTAAGCATGACTGGCCTTGACTCCTTCCTGAAACCTCATCTTAAAAAGTTAAAGGACATTTTAGAAATATAAAATCCATAAGGATATGAGAATGGGGAAGGACACAATAGCAAATAAGAGAAGTGAACAATATTCTGGATGCTAGAAATGGGGCAGTGGGGGAGAGGTAACTAAACTAACTAACTAGACCAAAAAAGGTGAAGTCTAAACCTGAAAGGAAGAAGTCATCAAGCTGATAAACACAAAAAGTAGAATAATGGTCACCAGGGCCTAAGGGTGGGGGTGGGGGTGGGGAGTTAATGAGCATTTCTGGGTTAATAGGTACAGAGTTTCAGTTAGGGATGATATAAAAGCTCTAGAGATTAAGGGGAAAACACTTAATGCCACTGAACTATACACTTTAAATGGTAAATTTTGTTATGTGTATTTTACCATATTACCACAATTTTTTAAAAAAAGCAGCAGCAAGATGACTCATTCTGGAGAGATTCAGGTATTGAAATCATGATGAAGACAAAAATGCAGGGTGCGGCTGGAAACTAGATGACTGGTTGAAAGTTAAGTGGCCTCACCCCAAAACCGATCTTCTCACCATCCCTGGTGAGGGTGGACCACAGACACTGATCTTTGGAAAACAGGTCAAAACTGAATGCTAGATGAAACAATTACTGAAAAACAGGAGAATTACTTGAAAGTCTGCATTCTACATAGGCAGAAGGTTGTCTCCAAGAAGAAAAAGGAAGTAACAGATTATCTGATTATCCAATGTATCCAACCATATTATAGTATATATTTGTCAGAGAATTGCAAATGAATTAGGAGGCACAAACTACATAAAATTTCAAACTCAGATAATTATTTGAGAAAACATAGGTAGGATAAGAAAATACGATCACAGTGAATCTTGTGACACAGCTGCAAAAAATTTTGCATAGTCATAAAAATTTAAATACTAAATAAAGAATTTACCTGCCCCCAAACCTGATATCCTATAAAAGGAAGAATAGAGAAGGAGAAATATGTATAAACGTTTGCAGGCAGCAGAGAGATTAAGATGACTAATCCTCAATTTTCTTAGAAGGAAGTGAGTAGTTACTGTCTAAAATAAATAGCCAACAAAAAGTAGAACTGACTTGGAAAAATAAAGGCACAAGAGAACAAACAACTGAAAGAACTGAAATCGACTGCCCCTAAAGGCTAGGAACTGGATGTGAGATGAGAAGAGATGATGCCCTGTTTTTTATAAGCCTTGAATTTTTAAAACTATATATGTACAAATATCATTCCAATTTTAAAATAAAAGTTCAGAGAGGCAAAACAAAATTGTAATGATGTTATTAAAAAGATCTAAAATGGTCTATATTGACTATACACCTTTTTCTTTTCAAACTACTGTGTTAGCTTTCTGTAATTCTTAGAATTTTCAGTCACACTGAGGTCAACCATGCTACTTGCTGCTCTGCCTTTCAACGCTGCTGGGCATCACCAAAATAAGGCTCCAGCAGGAGGAAATAGTGCTGAAAATGCTGCCTCTGATCAGCATGCTAACCCACCAGGCAAGAACAGAGTGGTGGTGAAAAATCCTGATGCCAGGATGACCAGGTGGAAGAGGAGGAGGAGAACAAGGAGGAAGACAACATAGGCGGGGAAGACATAACTGATGCCACGTGAACTGAAATGCCTTAAAACGGGACCAAGCAACAAAGAGTTTTTACATGGGAAAGAATGCTAAGGCTAGAGAGATCACTAGAGTTTCCAGAACATGTCATCTGGGTGGTGTCTTTAAATACACAGTTCATTCTTGTTTATGCATTTTGCCCTGACCACACTGGTCATTTCTCCCTTGTTCGTTTGGGATTTGAAGAACACATCCAAGCATCTCATTTTGAAGGCCTGATGACAACCATAACTGGGTATACACTTTTAGTGATAAAATTGATACTTTATCATGGCCTGGCAACTCCTGTTAAGTTTCATAGGTCTCGTCACTTGCTGGGAGTCAGTTATACTGCTGTTAAGGTCTCTTTGATATCAGTGGCAGAAACGAGTGTTCCGTCTCATCTGTGGCTGGTGGCTGGGTATCTGTTCCCTGGAAATGTCTGATGCTACTCTGAAAGCTCATGTTTTTGCATTAACTAGTGGGGGAGGTGTCTCTTTCCTGGTTTGCCTCCTTCATTCTGTGGCTGAGACAGGTACTTCAACCTGGTGTATTTTGGTTTCTAAAGAATCTGAATGAAGAATCCCCACAGAGTCATGCTCTACAGTGATGCTCAGTGAGTGTACTGTCCCATGAGCTGCTTCTGCTTCAGGCCGCCTTACCAGCGTTACTTGAACAGGGACAGATGCAGCAGTGGCTGGAGGGGACTGTGCCAGCAGAGACTGGTACTGTGAGAAGCTTGCTGGATCTTCATTCCTACTTGTTGGAACCAGGAAGAAAATGAGAACTGTGCAAACCAACCAGTGAACAATAACCAGCGTGTCTGATGTAGCAACACTACTCCTGTGTTGGGCGAAGGTGTGAGTGCAGCCCACCAAGCCATACTTCAGCAGGGAGGGTCTGCTAGCTTTCAGCCTTGCACAGGCCTTCAATTTTTCCACTCGGACATTTTTGTTGATTGTCTTCATATGTAATAACCTTACTGATCACCAGCCTCATCTGCCTTACTCTACCAGTATTTGCTGGGCATCAGTTAATGTCATTTTGGACGGGGACTGCCAAAATTCATGAGCTCTACACAGCTGCTTATGATTTCTACATTTGCTAGCTAACCATAAGGGCTGGGATGGTGCTGGCAGCATAGAGGCCACAAAGATGCACAGTGACCTTCAGAAGGGTAAATGGTAGTCCTGAAGACTTTGATACTTGCAGGGTTGCTGGCTGGAGTTGTCCTTCTTCTTCTGGGGTTCCTGTTTGAGCTGGTTATCGCTGCTCACCCAAGGGTTCCCTCAGCTCAAACGCCTCATTTTTTCCCACCACAGGACCAGGCCCTTGGAATCCTGCCTACCAAAATCACTGCAGCTGTAACACTGACGGGTCCTCAATGGTGCTTGAAAACTGTAATTGAGCAGGCTTAGGCAAACGGCACCCAGAGCTCTGACCTTCACTGTAACTGGCAGTGCCAGTGATCTCTACGCTCTTGCTTTCCCTATGTATACTTTACATCTGGCAGTGCTCCTTTACTAGGCGTGACTGCAGAAATGCAAAACTTGGTCTACTGGCCAATTTACCCGTTTTTACTGATGGTCATGGTGCTGATAGGAATCCTGTCCTTCTAGATCTGCCAGCTGAAGTCCCTTTGTGCGTGTGCACGCTCAGTTGCTCAGTCATGCCCGACTCTGAAACCCCATGAACTGTAGCCCGCCAAGCGCCTGTGTCCATGGGATTCTCCAGGCAAGAATACCGGAGTGGGTTGCCATCTCCTCCTCCAGGGAATCTTTCCGACCCAGGGATCAAACCCGCATCTCCTACAGTTCCTATACTGGCAGGCGATTCTTTACCACTGAGCCCGCCGGGAAGCCCTTATGTGCCTTTATGAACATGTTTAAAATGACAAGTACCCTGTAGGCCAACACCTTGTGAACTATGAACAGAAATCTGGCAAACAAGGCACCTCCACAGCTATCCCAAGAACACAGTGGTTGTATTAACTGCCCTGACCTTCCCCTTGTGTTTATGTGCCCTTTTCTGTGGACTCTTCAGAGATTTCTCCCAGTGACCCCTCAGCACTGTTTTTAAGCTGCATGTGTTTGACTTCTGTCCTCAGCAGGCCGAGAGCAGCAGTGCGAGGCTCTGTAGCCCTTCCTGCATCTTCTGACCTCACCGCTGTCTGGCGTCTGTATATGTGTAAATACAAGTTCCTGGATACTTTAAAACCTTGGATTACACAGAATGTGCTTTGTACATCTTTAAACAAAATGTATATTAATTTATTAAATCTGCTTGTTACTTTTTAAAAAAACACCTTTCTTATAGCACAATTCATGAGCTGATACAGTATGCAATTCACTGGAGAAATACTCTGGGCATGTAGCAATTCTAAAGCCTGACTGTTTAAAACCACTCTATAAACACAGTATTTTATTTATTCATTTCCCCCTAAGAATATATATTTGGATATATTTATATAAAGGCTTATATTATTTGTAACTCTTGGATCAAATCCAAATTTTGACATTTCAAATGACTAACATTTGTAAGCACCAGTGATGGTAGAGCTGAACTTAAATAAAGTCTGAGTGTCAAATGATACAAATAGACAAACTGAAAGGCTACTCATGGAAAAATATATAAAAGTACTAAATATGCAAAAGAAAACAGGAAACAATCTTATCTACAAGAACTGTACAACTTGCAGCTTTTTAAAAGTCACATTCTTGTGGGCACAAATTCACCAACTAAATATAATCTAATTAACATATTCCTTCTACACAGTTGAAACAAGAACTTCATTCCAGAAAAAGAAAATACTTCAAAGCACAAGATTAAAACCATGAGCAACTGCATCAGAACCTACTGAATCTTTTTTTAATTAATAAAGTTCTTTTCATATAAAAACTATGAGACCTGGTTTGCTTTTCAGCAGTACTAAGGGGACAAAAGAGGACGAGATGGTCGGATGGCACCACCAACTCGATGGACACGAGTCTGAGCAAGCTCCAGGAGTTGGTGATGGACAGGGAGGCCTGGCGTGCTGCACTTCATGCAGTCGCCAACAGTCAGACATGAATGAGCAGCTGAACTGAACTGAACGGACTGTGCTCACCTACAGCATATAGTTGCTCAACTTCATGTGTCAACTACCTGACAAATTTACAAATACTTAAATAACTATCACGAAGGTTTAAGAGCATTAAAATCATATGTGTTATACTGTTTATACTGTGCATCCATATATTCAAACAAGAAATAAAGACAGCAACCAAAGAAAACCTCAAGCATTATTATACTCACATATCAGAGAACATGACAGAGAGAAACGCCTATAAGACAAGACTCCTTCACTCAAGGAGTCTGAGATTCAGCAGTGCAGAAGGGAATAAGAAGTGTGTGTGGCAGAGGTGCCAAGACCAAGACAGGAAAACGACTCATGAACAAACTAAATAAAAAACTAAATGACTGAGTACTAAACTACAAAATATAAAGGGTAAATTTAGAGAAAAGGAAGATAACAGGTGCCTTGACAAAAGTAGGCACTGAAATGGTCTCAAGAAGTAGAGAAGCATTTGAAAAAATAAACGAGAAAGATCAACGTCTCTGTCTCTCTTGTTCTCTCTCTCTCAATGTTACCGTATACTTAAAATTTTTAATATGAAATACCAGAGGCAAATGTATGCAAAAATCAAAAGAGTAATCTAAAAGAGAACTGGCCCAGAAAAGGGAAAATAAATGAAGTAGTAAACAGGAAAAATTATCCACAAAGGAAAAAAAAAAAAAAAAAAAAACCTTAACAACCATATATGTTGTATATCAATAAATGTTTGCATTATTTTGATTAGCTTCAACCCATTATTTGAGGGAAAATGAAAGTGTTATAATCTCATTTCCACAATAAGAGGCTGATAAAACAAGTTTAAACAACAAAACTATATGAGATTTTTGACTCCCAGCCCTATAATGTATCCATTACAATACTACACACTATTTTATGTGATAAGCATTTTTCACTGGACTGACTTCATCACCAACCTCAGTTTCTTATAACCAAAAACATTAGAATGCTACAAAAAAAAAAAAAAAAAAGCAGCAGCAGCCCATCTTAAAGTAAGTATGCTGTAATACACAAGCACCAAATGGGTATCAGTTAAGACCACAAAACTTTAACAACCAGAACGGTGGCCTTTCCAGTAAATTGGTATGTTACTATTCCAGAACTATTTCTCTAGCTAACAGGCCATTCTAATGGGAAGACAAGGGGAGGGTACTCCCCAAGCAACAAACTTCAGAGCTGCAGTCACAGTCCCATAAACAGAACTTTATCATTGTTTATCTAAACTATTTTGATTGTATGCTGATAGCTACCTAGAGACTGAAAGTCAAAGAAAAATAATAAATATAAATGAAACACTATAAAATAAACAGAATCATGAAATGCACAAGTTACTATGCCATAGAGTTATTAGTTTCAAACTTACAAGCTTTCTCAGGAATCATAGTTAATATTACTTTTTACACCTAAACTATGGAGAAGGAAATGGCAACCCACTCCAGTACTCTTGCCTGGAAAATCCCATGGATGGAGGAGCCTGGTAGGCTACAGTCCAAGGGGTCGCAAAAAATCAGACACGGCTGAGCGAATACACTTCACTCACTTCATACTTTGTCACTGGAGAAGGAAATGGCAATCCACTCCAGTATTCTTGCCTGGAGAATCCCATGGACAAAGAAGCCTGGCAGGCCATGGTCCATGGGGTCGCAGAGAGTTGGACACGACTGAAGTGACTAAGCACGCACACCTAAACTAAACTTTTCCTTAAGTTGATAATATCATATTAGTTTAAATGGTTATCCATGTTTACTAGTGTACCCAAGCCTAAATTAATATTCATCACAAACTGAAAAACACTCATTGGTCAAGCACCTGAGAGTCATGGTCCCTTACATTCTCTCTCATTTCTTTCTCTTTTCCAACATCTAAAGGCAAAAGAATCACGCTCCCATTTAGTTCAGTTCAGTCGCTCAGACGTCTCCGACTCTGCGACCCCATGAATCGCAGCACACCAGGCCTCCCTGTCCATCACCAACTCCCGGAGTTTACTCAAATTCATGCCCATGGAGTCGGTGACGCCATCCAGCCATCTCATCCTCTGTCGTCCCCTTCTCCTCCTGCCCACAATCCCTCCCAGCATCATGGTCTTTTCCAACGAGTCAATTCTTCACATCAAGTGGCCAAAGTATTGGAGTTTCAGCTTCAACATCAGTCCTTCCAATGAATACCCAGGACTGATCTCCTTTAGGATGGACTGGTTGGATCTCCTTGCAGTCCAAGGGACTCTCAAGACTCTTCTCCAACACCACAGTTCAAAAGCATCAATTCTTCGGCATTCAGCTTTCTTCACAGTCCAACTCTCACATTCATACATGACCACTGGAAAAACCATAGCCTTGACCAGACGGACCTTTGGTGGCAAAGTAATGTCTCTGCTTTTTAATATGCTATCTAGGTTGGTCATAACTTTCCTTCCAAAGAGTAAGCATCTTTTAATTTCATGGCTGCAGTCACCATCTGCAGTGATTTTGGAGCCCAAAAAAATAAAGTCTGACACTGTTTCCACTGTCTCCCCATCTATTTCACATGAGGTGATGGGACCGGATGCCATGATCTTAGTTTTCTGAATGTTAAGCTTTAAGCCAACTTTTTCACTCTCCTCTTTCACTTTTATCAAGAGGCTTTTTAGTTCCTCTTCACTCTCTACCATAAGGGTGGTGTCATCTGCATATCTGAGGTTATTAATGTTTCTCCTGGCAATCTTGATTCCAGCTTGTGCTTCTTCCAGCCCAGAGTTTCTCATGATGTACTCTGCATAGAAGTTAAATAAGCAGGGTGACAATATACAGCCTTGATGTACTCCTTTTCCTATTTGGAACCAGTCTGTTATTCCATGTCCAGTTCTAACTGCTGCTTCCTGACCTGCATACAGGTTTCTCAAGAGGCAGGTCAGGTGGTCTGGTATTACCATCTCTTTCAGAATTTTCCACAGTTTATTGTGATCCACACAGTCAAATGCTTTGGCGTAGTCAATAAAGCAGAAATAGATGTTTTTCTGGAACTCTCTTGCTTTTTCAATGATCGGGCAGATACTGGCAATTTGATCTCTGGTTCCTCTGCCATTTCTAAAACCAGCTTGAACATCTGTTAAGTTCTCGGTTCACGTATTGCTGAAGCCTGGCTTGGAGAATTTTGAGCATTACTTTACTAGCATGTGAGATGAGTGCAATTGTGTGGTAGTCTGACCATTCTTTGGGATTGCCTTTCTTTGGGATTGGAATGAAAACTGACCTTTTCCAGTCCTGTGGCCACTGCTGAGTTTTCCAGATTTGCTGGTATATTGAGTGAAGCACTTTCACAGCATCATCTTTCAGGATTTGAAATAGCTCAACTGAAATTCCATCACATCCACTAACTTTGTTCGTAGTGATGCTTCCTAAAGCCCAGCTGACTTCACATTCCAGGATGTCTGGCTCTAGGTCAGTGATCACACCACTGTGATTATCTGGTTAGTGAAGATCTTTTTTTGTACAGTTCTTCTGTGTATTCCTGCCTCCTCTTCTTAATATCTTCTGCTTCTAAAAACCCTGAGCAGCAGCCAGGTCCCACCCCCTTCCGTGGGGATCCACTACTGAATTAACTGAAAATCTGTTCAGGATACAGAAGGATGTAACTTTCTTTCAATATTTTTACCTGTGTTTTCATGCGTGACTGAGAGGAGTAAGGAAACGGAGTTCTAAATGGAGGCACGAAAGAGCCAAAACAACCTTCAGCCCTCTAAGGCAGCGGTGGCACAATATGAAAGCAATGTACCTGAAGTGGAAGGGTCATAAGCCCAACTCTGCCACCTAACATTTCTTAGTGACTGAGTTCTTTTGCTTAGCACTTCACCCTGCCATGTCCAGCCTAGCAGACGCTTTGGTAATATCCATGCTCTCAAACACCTCCACTAAACAGCCATGTATTTGTAGATGTGTTCAGTGGACCACTATTTCTACTTACCTTTAGATATATTATATGATCTTTAGCACACATCTTACTGATTACATCTTATATTAACATTTACTAGGCTCATATAAGAACCTATCACCAAGGAAATAATTGCCGTGTATATCAAAACCAAAACACAAACTGGGATCAGTGTTTTATCAGTAATATTCAGAAAATCAATAATGAATAATAACACTTACTAAAAGTACCTCATTAGCCATTCGTGAATTTATTATTTTTAATTCTCTGAAAATGTTATCAGTTCATACAGAGAACATGGTCTTTTATGTATTGTTACCAATCTATTTCAATGATTACAGATCATGCTAATCGAATATTCGACCAACAAAATGGTATATTCTAATAGGATTAGACACCATTTAATTTTAATTACATTTCACCAGTAACTGTAAAAAAAGCTATACAAATTTCTATAACTTACCAAAAATTAAATTATATATAATTTGTATACAAATTATACAAAATTAAACTATACAAAGTAAAAAAGGCTATACAAATTTCTATAACTTACCAAAAATTAAATTATATAAAGTTCTTACCAAAAATTAAACTATATATAATTTGTATACAAATTATACAAAATTAAACTATACAAAGTAACTGTAAAAAAGGCTATACAAATTTCTATAACTTACCAAAAATTAAATTAGACAAACTTCCTTGGTGGCTCAGATGATAAAGAATCCACCTGCAGTGTGGGAGACTTGGGTTCAATCCCTGGATTCGGAAGATCCCCTGGAGGAGTGCATGGCAACCCACTCCAATATTCTCGCCTGGAGAATCCCACGGACAGAGGAGCCTGGTGGGCTACAGTCCACAGGGTCGCAAAGAGTCAGACACGACTGAGCAACCGAGCCCAGCACAGCACATACAGTGTTTTACTGCTTCCCCCACAAAGTTTTATCTAAGAGCTGAAAGCAGTATTAACATTTACCAAGCAAAAGAATCTGCCTACAATGCAGAGGAGACGCAGGTTTGATCCCTGTGTCAGGAAGATCCTGGGGAGAAATCTACTCCAGTTTTCCTGCCTGGGAAATCCCATGAACAGGAGTCTGGCAGGCTACAGTCCATGGGGTCACAAAGAGTCAGACATGACTGAATGACTAAACAACAACTCCTCCTTAAATATATTTAATAAACAGTATTAATATCTTATTAAAATTATTTCCACTGAGGAATACATATCAGTACTTTCCCAAATGATCAGCATAGTTGAAACTGAAGTGCTATTCTAAATTACTGGATAAACTAGAAAGAAAACTAAAAGTTATTTATAGTATCTTGAAATATCTGGGATCAAACCAAATGTTACGAACTCAAGTAAAACAACAAAATCAAACATATTCTTTGGAGATACAGAACAAAAAAATAAGACTTCTGGAATTCTTATTAACATTAAAATAATAAACTAAATTCTGAAACAATTCCAGAAGTGTTAATGCCAGAAATGACTCTTCTCGCTGAAGATAAATTTATGCAAAATAAGTATGTCTTAAAAGCCAACTCAAACAGTGCTAAAGTGAAAATAAAAGACATCTGAATATAACTTTACTAATTTTATTAAAGCACTAGGAGAAAATCTAAGGTTAAAGTAAAAACATGAATTCAAGTAAATATGAAGGTGAAAATAAGAGAAGAAAAACTAATGAAACACTACTGGAACAGAAGGGGGAAGAGGATTCTAACTAACCAAAGATGAAAATAACAAGAAAAAAAAAAAGATAAGTAACTCATGTGCAAAAACATTTTTGGAATCTGCATTGAAAATTAATCATATAGAGCAATTACTATAAATATGAGGTCCCATCTACTGTACTAAAGCATAAAGACCTTATATCCCATTTTTCCATGCATACTCAATGAAGACTTTTCCTTCACTATAAATCCACAAAAGGTTTTTGTTGGTGCAATTTACCATGCCTATTCTCAGCCCAAGGGATATTTTTGTACCCAATCTCAAATTGGAAATGGGATGCTATCTGTCCTCAAAATGTCAAGTTATTGGCAGAAACACAGCTCCATGTCTAATAAGAACTTTTACGCTCCACTACAAGTCTTTTAAGTGGTATTCTTGTTTAGATGTAACAGAGACCTGTATATTTTAAAATATAAATAAGAACTTACGGGATACATTGCTCATTGATTTAACACATCTGAACCACCATTACCCATATCACTCCTAGCACTGAAGAAGAAAATATAGACACTGCTCTACCACTTGGCCACTTCCTGCTAGCTATTTCTGCCCAAACTCCTCTTAGGAGCCCAAAGGGAAATCTATCACCATTGCTGCAAAAGCTCACAGTCTGCGGACCACTGATAAACGTACTGAGGAGAGCTGACACAACAGAGGCGACTGCAACACCTGCTGTCAGCCACACAGTGGGGACTGCCTGCGCAGGCAGAAACTGAGGCCCACAGCCCTGCTCCCCAGCGGCTGCCTGGGACTGCCTGCGCAGGCAGGAACCTGAGGCCCACAGCCCTGCTCCCCAGCGGCTGCCTGGGACTGCCTGCGCAGGCAGGAACTGAGGCCCACAGCCCTGCTCCCCAGTGGCTGCCTGCATAATCCTGAGGGCTGCAAACACAATGGCATTTCACTCCCGTGATTAGGTTAACTTTAAGAAAGTTAACTTATCAGGAGGAATTATCCAAGTGAGCCTCAACTCACCACATAAGCCCTTTAAATTTGGGTCTAGAAATGAAAGACAATTTTTAATGCATCTCTACTGCCTATAATCACAAGAGCTGCCTACTCTACCAGCTTTTTAGGGACTTCTGTAACCTAGCTCCAATCCTACCAATACAAAAAGAAAAGAAAAAAATTATATTATTGCAGGTCAAATAGTAATGCTTTATCAGAAAGTTAAACATAAGTTTAACTACTTAAGACTCCAAACCTAGCATATTATTAATAATTCTGTTAGGCACTATTGCTCATTACTCCTAAAATTCAAGTTTTTATCACAGACTTCATTTTTTAAAGACTCCATTCTAGAGAACTACTTAGACTGTTTAGCATGCAAGCTACAGTCCAGCTGATCAATACCAGTATTGGTAAGTGCTAGACCACCAGGACAAATTAGACTGAGGATATTCAATGTACCATTTCTGCTCTAAGTTTTCACTATTTCAATGCAACTGATTTCCTTGTTTTGTAAAGTATCACCTAAAGATTCTAAGCTCTGTACCGCCTGGAAGGTATTTACTTAGCACTTATGAATGCCATTTCTTATAGTCACTTTTGCCAGGGTATATATTCTGAGATGAGAGACAAATTAGGCAAAAAGCCCCTGCTCATTACTGCTCTTCAGCTCCAAAGGAACACCTAAATGCCTAGGGGATTTAGTCCTCATAGTGTTACCAGGCAATACTGAATGAAGACCTAGAATCAACAGGCTGGTGTGGGAGAACTTTCTCAGACATGAGGATTGAAAGTTGGGTTAGCACTTAAAAGATCCTGAGAGTAAGTGATGCCTTAAATTTCGTGCTCCTGGTGCCTCCCTTCTTCACACTTACTCCTGGCCCAGAGCTCAGTCAGGAATACTGCTAAACATCCTACAGTGCATAGCAGAGTTTCCCACAACAAAGATTAAGCTTGCCCAAAGTGCTAACAGTGCTGAAGTTAAGAAATCCTGGTATAAAAGGAAGAATGCTAAATTAGAATCCTTCCTTTGTAATTTATCACCTAAATGACTTTCAGCAAATTATGTAACTTCTCTAAGTTTCCTCACATATAAAATGGATAACACGCTCATGTTGAAGGATTTAGGAGGATAAATTGAGATAGACACTTTTAGACACTTTACAAATGGTTAGTTCCCATTCTTCAGAGTGAGTACAAAAATCTTCTCTATCAAAGATGCAGCCCTGGACCTCTCAAAGATTACTCCAAAATATGAATGACACATGGTACTGTAACTGATTTATTTTCTGAATCTCCTATCAAAGTCTAAGCAACTTGAAGGCAATTCAGTTCAGTTCAGTCACTCAGTCATGTGCGACTCTTTGCGACTCAATGGACCCCAGAGTTCTTACCTTACTGGACTTGGTATACTCAGCCTCTAAAACAAAGTAAGCACTGAGTCAACATCTGCTAAATGACCAAATGGGCAAATAAGCTCTAAGTTATCTACCCAACATAATAAAGCAGTCACCGTGCTGCCCAGTGGAAAATTACCAAGGAATGTAAAAAAATATAACTCATGTCATGAAGAAGCTTTGAAGAGTAAGAGATATCTAACAACAAAACAAAATATGTAGACAGATTTAACAAATAAGTACTCAAAAAAGCACATGGGTAAAATTCACATGAACAGCTGAAGTCACAAATAAGTATTAGTGGGATGCATGAAAAATTAGAGTTAAACAGATATAATCAGGGAAAGGCCTGTGTTTAATTAGTATAATCCATCAGAGTACCTACTGCTAGTATCTTCCAAAAGGCAATGGTACAGTACACTTAAAAGAACAAGCATCAAAATGACAAGCGATATCATTTGTCATTTTAACAGTACTCAGCTAAATTTCATAATTCAGATGATGGTAGTATATTTTAACAGGTTCAAAGGTCACTTTAAGCAATTTTTAAAAACACACTAGATTTTAATAGTTTACCAAATTCCTGACATCCATAATCCATTTTAACTATTTTAAATGGTCTGAGACAGAATAAGATCAAAAAGGATCATGCTCAACTGTCTGAATATGCTGCTGAAAAGGCTAAACTCAAGCATACCCAAAGTGTGCAAATGCACAAATGTAACAATTTTTTTGAACCAAAAATTTTAGAAAAATAGTAGTTGCTATCTAAAGTTTATACAAATCTAACTGGGTTTGCAACTGTCAGCAGTTTTAAGATCCCTTTCTAAAGTAATAGTCTCCTTCTGTTTTGCTTGGTATCTTAATTTGCCTTTAGTTTCAAAACTAAGTTTGCCAACACTATTCCTCTCAAAACCTCAGGAATTCCATTACTAGTTTTAAACTAAATTAAAGGAAAATAGACCCATTCAACCCATGGCAGAAGTATGCACAAAGTGTTTGTTGATGCTCGTAAACAGACTGAGAAATTTAGACATGCCTGAAGGACAACAGCTCTATAGTCAACTTCGGTTTGCTCCACCACGGAATCAAATAGGAAGAGAATTATTGCTACCACTTCAAGTCAGACCAGCACAGACACCTTTAAACCAACTGAGATACAATACACAGAACATTCTCTTTAAATCAGAGCCTTAGTGCATGTTTCCACTTCAGGGAAGAATGGTTAGAGTACTCTTTAAGAAAGTAGACATGAAGCCAAGATGTTTCTAGAATCTCCCCCAAAAACAATGCTAAAAGTGCCCTCAATGCTGCCCCCTCGGTGGACCCTCCCCTCAAAAAAAGAACAAACCATAAATACCTGACAAAAAGATGGTTCTCTGTCTTACCACTGGAAACCTTTTCCATTTCATATCACGACTCACAAATTCTATAAATCTTCCTGACAATTACAGGCATTTTCATACTCAGCCCTCTCAGATCTCCTTCAAATCATGATTCATCTCAACTCACCTGAATCCCAGGTATCGGGATCCTGTGAAAGGTACCAGTAAAAGAGGAAAGTACTTGAAAGAAAGGGAAAGAAAATCCCATTTCCTGGCTCTCTCTCTTACTCTGTCCCAGTACTGCAGAGCAGAAACAAATGGAAGGAATAAAAGCACCTTAAGCTCACTCTATTGCTATTTCTCATTTTTTTTAAACCCTAACTCATTCATTCCTCCCCAAGCATCACCCTATCTACTTCCTACTCTCCTGTCCCAGGTCATGGAAGGCCTAGAGTTTGGGTAGACTTAGTTCCCTAAGAAAGGACAGCAACAGGATGAATGAATCTCCAGTGTTATAAAGAGTGATTCCAGTATATTGTCATATAACAGGTTACAAACATTTTTTATTGCCAGACCTAATAAGCTAAACACCCATTTTTATGACTTATGGCAGGAGGAGAAGGCTCCTAATCCCAAATTCCCTTTTTTTTTTAACTCCCCATTTCCTCCACCCCCAGCCTCTCAGTTTAGTTCAGTCACTCAGTCGTATCTGACTCTTTGCGACCCCATGAACTGCAGCACACCAGGCCTCCCTGTCCATCGCCTTTAGCCCCCAGCCTCTAGCCAGTCTTTTTTAAAAAATTCATTTACAAGATAAGAGATAAAAGTCAGTGACTGCTAATAATTTATACCAATACACTTTTGACAAAGGAAACACGTGAACGCTAGCAGTTTCTGAAACATAAGTGTACTATGCTTCAGTTCAGTCGCTCAGTCATGTCCGACTCTTTGCGACCCCATGAATTGCAGCACACCAGGCCTCCCTGTCCATCACCAACTCCCGGAGTTTACCCAAACTCATGTCCATTGAGTCAGTGATGCCATCCAACCATCTCATCATCTGTCATCCCCTTCTCTTCCTGCCCTCAATCTTTCCCAGCATCAGGGTCTTTTCCAATGAGTCAGCTCTTCACATCAGGTGGCCAAAGTATTGGAGTTTCAGCTTCAACACTAGCCCTTCCAATGAACACCCAGGACTGATCTCCTTTAGGATGGACTGGTTTGATCTCCTTGCAGTCCAAGGGACTCTTAACAAAGTCTTCTCCAACACCACAGTTCAAAAGCATCAATTCTTCAGTGCTCAGCTTTCTTTATAGTCCAACTCTCACATCCATACATGATTACTGGAAAAACTATAGCTTTACTAGACGGACCTTTGTTGGTAATGTTACGTTTCTGCTCTTTAATATGATGTCTAGGTTGGTCAAAACTTCTCTTCTAAGGAGCAAGCATCTTTTAATTTCATGGCTGCAGTCACCATCTGCAGTGATTTTGGAGCCCCCCAAAAATAAAGTCTGTCACTGTTTCTACTGTTTCTCCATCTATTTGCCATGAAGGTATGGGACCAGATGCCATAATCTTAGTTTTCTGAATGTTGATTTTTAAGCCCACTTTTTCACTCTCCTCTTATTTTCATCAAGAGGCTCTTTAGTTCTTCTTTGCTTTCAGCCATAAGGGTGGAGTCATCTTCATATCTGTGGTTATTGATATTTCTCCCGGCAATCCTGATTCCAGCCTGTGCTTCACCCAGCCCAACATTTCTCATGATGTACTCTGCATATAAGTTAAATAAGCAGGGTGACAACATATACAGCCTTGACGGCCTCCTTTCCCTATTTGGAACCAGTCTGTTGTGTCCCATGTCTATTTCTAACTGTTTGCTTCCTGACCTGCATACAGATTTCTCAAGAAGCAGGTCAGTTGGTCTGGTATTCCCACCTCTTCCAGAATTTTCCACAGTTTGCTGTGATCCACACAGTCAAAGGCTTTGGCACAGTCAATAAAGCAGAAGTAGGTATTTTCCTGGAACTTTCTTGCTTTTTCGATGATCCGATGGATGTTGGCAATTTGATCTCTGGTTCCTCTGCCGTTTCTAAATCCAGCTTGAACATGTGGAAGTTCACAGTTCATGTATTGCTGAAGCCTGGCTTGGAGAATTTCGAGCATTACTTTACTAGCGTGTGAGATGAGTGCAATTGTGTGGTAGTCTGACCATTCTTTGGGATTGCCTTTCTTTGGGATTGGAATGAAAACTGACCTTTTCCAGTCCTGTGACCACTGCTGAGTTTTCCAGATTTGTTGGCATATTGAGTGAAGCACTTTCACAGCATCATCTTTCAGGATTTGAAATAGCTCAACGGGAATTCCATCACCTCCACTAGCTTTGTTCATAGTGATGCTTCCTAAAGCCCACTTGACTTCTCATTCCAAGATGTCTGGCTCTAGGTTAGTGATCACTCCATCGTGGTTATCTGGGTCTCAAAGATCCTTTTTTGTACAGTTCTTTTGTGTATTCTTGCCACCTCTTCTTAGTATCTTCTGCTTCTGTTAGATCCATACCATTTCTGTCCTTTATTGTGCCCATTTTGTATGAAATGTCCCCTTGGTATCTCTCATTTTCTTGAACAGATCTCTAGTCTTTCCCATTCTATTGTTTTCCTCTATTTTCTTTGCACTGATCTCTGAGGATGGCTTTCTTATCTCTCCTTGCTATTCTTTGGAATTCTGCATTCACATGGGTATATCTTTCCTTTTCTCCTTTGCCTTTCGCTTCTCTTCTATTCACAGCTATTTGTAAGGCCTCCTCAGACAACCATTTTGCCTTTTTGCATTTCTTTTCCTTGGGGATAGTCTTGATCCCTGTCTCCTGTACAATGTCATGAACCTCCATCCACAGTTCTTCAAGCACTCTGTCTCTCAGATCTAATCCCTTGAATCCATTTCTCACTTCCACTGTATAATCATAAGGGATTTGATTTAGGTCATACCTGAATGGTCTGGTGCTTTTTCCTACTTTCATCAATTTCAGTCTGAATTTGGCAACTAGGAGTTCGCGGTCTGTGCCACAGTCAGCTCCCCGTCTTGTTTCTGCTGACTGTATAGAGCTTCTCCATCTTTGGCTGCAGAAAATATAATCAATATGATTTTGGTATTGACCATCTGGTGATGTCCATGTGTAGAGTCTTCTCTTGTGTTGTTGGAAGAGGGTGTTTGCTATGACCAATGCGTTCTCTTGGCAAAACGCTTATTAGCGTTAGCTCTGCTTCATTCTGTACTCCAAGGCCAAATTTGCCTGTTACTCCCGGTATTTCCTGACTCCCTACTTTTGCATTCCAGTCCCCTAGAATGCAAAGGACATCTTTTTTGGTTGTTAGTTCTAGAAGGTCTTGTAGGTCTTCATAGAACTGTTCAACTTCAGCTTCTTCAGCATTACTAGTCAGGGCACAGACTTGGATTACTCTGACACTCAATGGTTTGCCTTGGAAATGAACAGAAATCATCCTGTCGTTTTTGAGACTGCATCCAAATACTGCATTTCAGACTCTTTTGTTGACTTATGGCTACTTACTATGCTTACAACCAGATAATTAATAAAAAGAAAGAAAATAAATTTGGTTATAAAGAGCACAGCAACAACTAGTGATCATACTTTTCCAAAGAACATATGTTAATGCCAATATTCTAACTTCAGAAATCAATTTACCATGAAGAATAATTTGGCAATACCTATCGAAGTTTTAATGCATGGATTTATTTGGCAAAGAAATTTTACTTCTAAAATTTGAAGTACTGACGTATTTACACAGGTGTGATATATGTACACAATACTCTGCTGAATTATTTATAAAAGCAAAAGATAAGTAACAAGCTACATGTCAACCAAAAAGGGAATGTACAGTATATTTAATACAATGAATACTACGCAGCCAATAAAAAGAGCAGATATGATTGTAAATGCAGGAAGAAACTTGCTACAAACAGCAGTTGCCTCAGGGGAAGGGACCTAGTAGACAGAAAGGTAGGAAATAAGGCCTGCTTTCACAGTAAACCCTTCTGCAGCTTTAAGTTTTAAATCATGTACATATATTACCCTTTTATTAAAAATGAGTAAGTTGAGCTTCTCTGGTGGTTCAGTGATTAAGAATCCACCTGCCAACTCAGGGGACACGGATTCAATCCCTGCTCCGGGAAGATCCCACATCACAAGGCAGCTAAGCTGATGTGCTGCAACTACTGAAGCCCATGAGCCTAGAGTCCATGCTTTGCAACAAGAAGCCAGCGCAATGAGAAGTCTTCACACTTCAACTTGAAAGTAGCCCCTTGAAGACCCAGCACAGCCAAAAATAAGATAAGTAAGTTAAAAATTTATTAAAGAACTTAGACAATTCTCTCCGATCCTCTGATGCATAAACAGTTTTACTTTCCTCATCTCTTGTTGTTGTTCAGTTGCTAAGTCATGTCCCACTCTTTGCAACCCCTGAACTGCAGCACGCCAGGCTTCCCTGTCCTTCACTATCTCCTGGAGTTTGCTCAAATTCATGTCCATTTAATCAGAGATGTTATCTAACCATCTAATCCTCTGCCAACCCTTGCTCCTTCTGCCTTCAGTCTTTCCCAGCATCAGGGTCTTTTCCAATGAGTCTGCTCTTCAAATCAGATGGCCAAAGTATTGGAATTTCAGTTTCAGCATCAGTCCTTCCAATGAATATTCAGGGTTGCTTTCTTTTAGGATTGACTGGTTTGATCTCCTTACTGTTCAAGGGACTCTCAAGAGTCTTCTCCAGCACCACAGTTCAGAAGCGTCAATTCTTCATTTGGTGCTCAGCCTTCTTTATGGCCCAACTCTTATATCCACAAAAGACTACTGGAAAAACCGTAGCTTTGACTAGACAGACCTTTGTTGGCAAAGTGATGTCTCTGCTTTTTAATACACTGTCTAGGTTTGTCATAGCTTTTCTTCCAAGGAGCAAGCATTTTTTCATTTTATGGCTGCATTCAACATTTGCAGTGATTTTGGAGCCCAAGAAAAAATCTGCCACTGTTTCCACTTTTTTCCCCATCTATTTGCCATGAAGTGATGGGACTGGATGCCATGACTTTAGTTCTTTGAATACTGAGTTTTAAGTCAGATTTTCCACACTCCTCTTTTACCCTCATCAAGAGACTCTTTAGTTCCTCTTCATTTTCTGCCATTAAGAGTGGCATCACCTGCATATCGATATTTATTTATTGATATTTATCCCGGCAATCTTGATTCCAGTTTGTGAGTCATCCATCCCAGCACTCCACATGATGTACTCTGCCTATAAGTTAAATAAGCTTATTGTATAAGCTATACAATATACAGCCTTGACGTACTCCCTTGCCAATTCTGAACCATCTGTAGGCAACGTTAGTTAGGACTGAGACTCTAGGCTAGTTACTAGAGGCGACCAAGAGTCAACACACCAGGGTGGAGGGCTCATTTCCTCTTCCGGAAGAATGGGTACAAATATGGCAACTCTGCACCAATCAAAACGAAGTACAACAGGTGAAGAAACAAGTGGAGAATTTATCTTACCCAAGGCAACCTTTATTACAGAAATAAAACCGGACACAGTATAATTCATCAGCACTCTAAAACTGCTTTGCCAAAAGGGGGACAAAAGAAACCTATCTGGTTGAAATTTCTGATTAGGGTCTAGATCTCAAATGGCTACATGCACCAGAAACATTTTGTAAACCTAAGAAGTGCCAAAATCATTAAAATCCAAAAAGGAGTTTAAAAAAAGATAGAAGGGGAAGACAAAGTCATGGGCAATGTTTCAGATGTCAAAATGTTTAAGATACCATTTTTCTAACACAATTTTTTTCTTTATCTCAGATTTCCAAATAATATTGAACATAGCATTGCCTCAGTAATTAAAACTCAAGCAACTGAAAGAAACAATTCATACTCTTTTTCAACCTTATTTTTAAAATGTTATTTCATTGGATTTTTGGTTTTGCCACTAGATAAAGAGAACAACTAATGTAACAGCCACTAATACTAATCTAGTTCCTCTGATTCAACTTTATTACCACCTTACCCTCCAATTATAAAACTGGAAAAAACCTTGAAAGGGAGTACATAACACAGTAACACTTAGGAAGAGGATTATTTATTTTTTGTTAAAAATGTATCATTTAGGGGGTCTCTTATTAACAACACTATGAAGTTTATGACTTGACCATCTCTTCACACAACTATATCACTATGTACAATTTAAATTTTATAGTCTTAATGACTTGTCTTTAAAAAAAAAAAAAGAATCAGGGCTTTCCTGGTGGCTTAGATGGTAAAGCATCTGCCCGTAATGTGGGAGATCTGGGTTCAATCCCTGGGTTGGAAAGATCCCCTGGAGAAGGCAATGGCAACCCACTCCAGTACTCTTGCCTGGAAAACCCCATGGATGGAGAAGCCTGGTAGGCTACAGTCTATGGGGTCGCAGAGAGCTGGACACAACTAAGCGACTTCACTTTCACCAGTCGCTCACTGGTGAAGAGTCCACCCGTCAATGCAGGGGACACGGGGCTGACCCCTGGTCTGGGAGGACCCCACATGCAGCAGCGAAGCGCATGTGCCACACTACTGAGCCTAGGCTCGAGAGACTGGGCACCACCTCCTGAGCCCCTGAGCTTCAGCCAGCGACGCCCAAGCACCCCGGAGCCCACGCTCCACACCGAGGGAGGCCAGCACAATGAAAAGCCCTGCACCCCGACAGGAGAAGCCCGCACCCTGCAACCAGAGAACAGCCCGCGCCGCAACAAAGACCCAGCACAGCCAACGAGCAGTTTTTAAATCAAATAATGTAGCCCAAAGGCTTGTTGTCATAACCGATTATTCTTCTAAACTCTAAAATATATTACCTCAGTAAGTGAAAGATGCTAGCTGGCATATAAAAAAATTCAGTATATTCCTTTGCCAGATTCAAACATTCAGACTAATGCCAAAAAAGAAAAAAAAAAAAAAATCACAAAATAGAGTTACACTTAGGAAGGGAGGAGGGAAAAGTGCCTTAGAATTAATATGTGGAGTTTACATATCTTGACATTTACAAAGAAAATGGAAAAGAATGTTATCAGCTGATAATTTTCATTTTCATTCTGTATTACTTTGTATTTATTAGTAAACTACTTACTATGGCTAAAGAGTGTCCAACGCACTTAATAAACAACTCAACAGTACTACTTATCATAATATTAGTTATAACCAGTTATAAGTTACAGGTTAACAACTACACAAATAAACATTTAAATTCATATCAATCATTTTCAACCCTAAGTCGAGTAACACCTAAGGTAGAACTGAGAGTTCTTTAAGCTACTTTCAAGATTTAAATAGCCTATCACATACTATCAGAAATATAATTTTTTACACTAATTACATATGTATATGTGTACATATATCCCTTTCTTTAAATTCTAATGGCTCTACTGATGCTCCATGAAATAATAAGTAATGACAGGGATAAAGATGACTGTTTAGATTCCAAACTAAGAATGAAATTTAACAGAAGAAAGAGCAAAGTTCATGTCTGCTCCCACTCCAGTCTTCCCCTTTACATTCTCCTGTTTCACAGTTACCTCGGCGGTTACAACACTGCAAGATTTCAGTCTTGCTCTCACATATACAGAGCCAATATAAGATAAAAACAAACAATTATAAGCCTAGTTTTCACCTTGGGATGCACCTTCATTTTTTAGTTAGTACAAAAGAAACACTGAGGAGAAAAATGAAAGAAGGGCCCAAGATGTGGGATAACTGTAAAAACACTACCCCAAACATACCCAAAGACCACTCAAGAACACTTAATGATTGGGTAAACAAGATGACCTAAAAAGCAGCTAGCGCCTGCACAGGAGGGAAAAGGACATGCTATGTTTGAGCTTCATGCAGACCTGGAGTGGAGTAAGTACCCTAGGTACAGATCTTCACACTGTGAGCTTTCAAAGATGCAAGTGTGTGTTCACACGTCCAGTCAGGTAAGTTAGCTCCCGTGTCTGGCACACGTGGTCAGGTGTGTGCTCCCGCTACAGGAGGCAGCACTTTTGTGTACTTCCCTGTATGATGCTGCATAGCGTGCATGAGTGCCTCTTCTTGCTTGTCCCCTCGATGCCGGCCCCGGGATGCCAGCAACTGTACTGTACTTCCAAGGTACTGCACTGTAGAAGTTTAAATGCTTTATTTCCTGTGTTTAGTTTTCATGTACTATTTGTGTGAAAAAGTGTTATAAACCTATTACTGTATAGTAAGTCCCCTCCATACGAATGACTTCCATTCTGAGAGTGTGTTTCTAAGTCTAATTTGTTCTTTAGTCCTGTGGCTCCATCACTTATTACCTGCCTGATCCAGGGAATCTTACTTAACTTTCTGAAACCTCACTGCTTTCCTCTATAAAACAGAAATGAGGACTTCCCTGGCAGTACCGTTGATAAGAATCTGCCTGTTAATGCAGGGGACACGGGCTCAATACCTAGTCCGGGAAAATCCCACTTGCCGCAGAACAACTAAGCCCGTACGCCACAACTATTGAGCCTGTGTATCACAACTACTGAAGCCTTTGTGCCTTAGAGCCCATGCTCTGCAACAAGAGAAGCCACCACAATGAGAAACCGGTGCCCCACGATGAACAGTAGCCCCTGCTCACAACTAGAGAAAAACCACACAAAGCAATGGAGACCCTGCACAGCCAAAAATAAAATAAATAAAAATTATTTAAAAATAACAGAAATCAGAATAATTCAGTAGAAACTCATTTAACAGACCTCTACTTTATCACCTTAGAGAAATAAAGAGCTTAAATTCCTCCGTAAATCACTTCCTGATGCTCACCACAGGCTGACTACGTGCACCTGGCAGTCCTCTAAGTCAACCACGTTCTTACTGAGTCCTCAACCTTCTACTCTCACCAAATGAGCTGGACGCTTAACAAGAGCCA
Organism: Odocoileus virginianus; assembly: GCF_023699985.2. Taxonomy (NCBI): domain Eukaryota; kingdom Metazoa; phylum Chordata; class Mammalia; order Artiodactyla; family Cervidae; genus Odocoileus; species Odocoileus virginianus. The sequence continues at coordinate 40,437,245 of NC_069697.1, forward strand.
GCTGTTTGTTCCCAAACTCATGTATGCCAACTGTACTTGTTATTGTAATTATGTAATTTAAGATTATGTAAACCGATGAATTATGAGCGTGAAAGGGGTTGTTTCTCTGAAAACTATGTTGAAAAGTTCAAAAAGATTCAAAGGCTAATTATTTTCTTTATTATGGAAGTTATTATGGATTTGGATGTATGTAAAAACAGCTTTAAAAGAATAGTGAGAAAAGCATAAAACTGCAGAAGGATTTTATATAAAACATTAAAACTGCCTTTAAATTCTGTTTTATTAGAAAGGGATACTTCATAGATAAATGCCTCATGGGTATGGATTATTCTAAAAAGACAATCCAGAACTCGAATGAAAGATCCATCCATAAAGAAAAACCCTGACCCTATGGGGAAAAAAGTGGTGAAAGAATGTATATTTGAGTTAAAAATTAAAAATATGTATCATTTTTTATGATCCCCTGCTAACCAACTTGCCAATCTCCTACTCAAAAACACTTATGAGATCTTCACATGTAGCTTTCTCAAAAATTTGTAGGAATACTGTGACAACTAAAATTAAGCAAAGTGCTGGCATTAATGATATTCTACTTAAAACTTCTGCTTTAAGGGTTTTGTTAGTACCCTGACGGTCTGACTACTACTCAAAGAATATAGCAATGCTTTCTTTCAAAAGAGAAAAGTAAAAGGTGCATTATTTCCTCGTTATTCTGCTATTTTTGTACTTGGGTCTATTTTACATACTGCACACACAATTAACCATGTAACTTCTGTGGTGGCCATCGAAAAAGTGAAGATGCCCAGCAGTCCTGAGACTGCAGGCTCCCAGGCTTACACTGTAAGCGTAATATTATGGCAATCCAAGGGATGTATCAATGGACTGGCGTGACCCAGCACCTAAGGCCGACAAGAAAGCAGGTGAAGTGAATGAGGTGCTGGTGTGGTGCCAGTGGAGGGAGTTGTCAGACAGAGGGAGAGATCAAGGATCCAGACTGAGGAGACTAGCTAGATCATGGCAGAGGCCAGAGGAAGCAAAGCAGAAACTGTATCATTCTGTAGGTAACGCACCTATAAACTGAAGAGGTTCCAGGCAAAGTAAAGAGAAGGAGCTGGTGACTCAACCTGCACAGAACTGTTGAAAACTGGCACAGATACTCAACAGCTTTTCCAAAGTACTTAAAACCAAAATCACATTTTTAAAGTTCATGGCATTTTGATGTTACAACTAATTGTACTCTTCATAGAAAAACTGTTACATGAAGAAATGCACTCTAAAATTAGAACAAAGAAGTACCTTTTTCACCTTAAGTTAGGGGGTAAAAGTTAACCCTAATACCCAATCTAACAAAGATACAGTGAAACAGTAGTAGTAATACCACCCTTTTGAAAAGCAATTTGACCAAATTCTCAGGATTAATAAACCCTCATATCCTTTGGCTCCATATCACATACCTGGGAATCTGCTGTAAGAAAATGACTAAAAACATGAAGAAAAATACATGCTTTTAGGTGTCTTCTGCAACATTCCTTACAACAGCAAAAATTATATATGATGACGACACAGAAATAATGTTAAGTTTAAAAAAATTATACAAGGGAATTCTCTGGCAGTCCAGTGGTTAAGACTTCACCTTTCCACTGCACAGGGCATGGTTTCGTTCCTGGGAACAATATACCATATGCTACACAGCACAGCCAAAAACTGTTTAAAAAGCAAACAAAATTGAGCATACACTATAAATATGATATAAAACATCATATAAAATGGGGTATTAAAAAAATCAGAATGATGACTGTATTAGGGTGGTAGACTCAAGATCTGTTTTTCCTACCATCTAACCACCTTTCAGAAAAGTTATTTTACATTGAGAATTAAAACAGATTATATTTTTAAAGCATGCATCTCAAAAGGTTACACACTGTACTTTCATTCATACAACATTCTCAGAATGACAAAACCAGGGCTGAGGGGATGGGCTGTGAACATAAAGAGGCAGCACCAGGGGGTTCTGTGGTGACGGAACAGTTCTGCATTGTGACTGCAGTAGTGGTTAAATATATAGACGGGACAGAACTGCACAGAATGACACACACACACAGAAGGTAGATGGTATCTGTACATGGGCTGTATTCCAATTAACAGTACTTATGCTTAGTCGCTCAGTCATGTCTGACTCTTTGCAACCCACTGGACTGTTTGTAGCCCACCAGGCTCCTCTGTCCATGGGATTCTCCACGCAAGAATACTGGAGTGGTTGCCATTTCCTTCTCTAGGGGATCCTCCCGACCCAGGGATCAAACCCGAGTCTTCTGTGTCCCTTGCATTACAGGTGGATTCTTTACCTCCTGAGCCATCAGGGAAATTCTATGTTATCAGTAATGTTAACATATGGTTAACATTACATATGGGAAACTCTAGTTAACAGTAATGTCTCAGTATCAATTTCCTCATATTCCTATTCTATGACAATTATCTAAGATGTCAACATTGGGGAAACTGAGTGAAGAGTACACAGGGCCCTATTTCTGCAACTTTCCGTAAGGCTCTACCTCAAAATAAGAGTTTAAAAAAAAATACATGCATTTGCTCATGTAACATTAAAGTTTTTTGTGTGAGGGTAAGACAAGGGAATGTAAAAGAACCATGTAATACATTGATATAACTTCCAAAACACTACTTCTAGTAACTATTCATAAAACCCCACAGGAGGCAAATAGCAGTCTTTATAGCATCTGTAATTTACTTAGGTTAGGCTTTAATAAAAGACTTCATTTGAAATTAAAGTTATCAATTTTCAGAACACACTTACTGAGTAGCTTTCAGTCTCAAGTTCTGTACTTACACAATCCATTAAGGGTCTCAAGAATTTTCTCTCTTGCCAGGAAAATTCCAGCAGATATAAATAAAATTTTCTTTGAAATATTCAATTTAAATATATAAACGACTAACACAGACAAAGGGATATAATAGTTCATCACCTCTGAATTGTGCTCCATGACAACAACTACATCTATCTGGATTCACCATTTTAACCTCAATATCCAGCATGGTTCTTGATACCTAGTAGGGTCCCAATAACTGAAGCCAAGGGGTGAACTTGTGTCCTAACCAAGGTTCTGTGCCCAAGTCCCTCCGGCTTTAACCAAGAATGGGAGGTGGAAAGTCGGAGGTAGAACAGGAGAAAAGGTCAATCTGGAAAGGGCCCAGCATCCACCAACTAACCAGGTCAAGAGATTACTTAACCAATACTACATGCTAGTAATACACTGCTGCTAAGTCACTTCAGTCGTGTCCGACTCTGTGCGACCCCACAGACAGAAGCCCGCCAGGCTCCCCTGTCCCTGGGATTCTCCAGGCAAGAACATTGGAGTGGGTTGCCATTTCCTTCTCCAGCGCATGAAAGTGAAAAGTGAAAGTGAAGTCGCTCATTCCTGTCCGACTCTTAGCGACCTCATGGACTGCAGCCTACCAGGCTCCTCCATCCATGGAATTTTCCAGGCAAGAGTACTGGAGTGGGGTGCCATTGCCTTCTCTGAGTAATACACTACATTCCTTCAATCACCCAAATCTTAAAGATTTGCTTAACAATTAAAAAAAGAATTGAACAGATATCAGAATATCTGCCTCACTTATCTTTATCACCTAATGACTTCGAGAAAGCCAAATGTGGAGGAATTTCCTAGTAGTCCAAATGGGTAGGACTCCACATTCTCATTGCTGAGGGCCAGGGTTCAATCCCTAGTCAGGGAACTAAGATCCCACAAGCCATGTGGCGCAGTCAAGAAAAAGAAAGCTCCAAATTTTCTTCACTAAAGGCAAATCCATATACTTTTTAATCTAAAAAAAAAAAAAAAATCTTACCTAGAGTTATGCAAAGCATCAGAAAAATCTCCCACACAAGCTTTAGGCTCTAAGCAACTACATATATATTATTACGTACTTACAGGAGAAGGGGATGCCAGAGGTTAGATGGTTAAATAGCATCACTGACTCAATGGACACGAATTTGAGCAAACTCTGGGAAACAGTGGAAGACAGGGAAGACCCTGATGTGCTGCAGTCCATGGGGTCTCGAAGAGTCAGACACAGCTTGGTGACTGAGCAACAACATACACACACATTATCCATATGCCTACACTTAAATATATAAATGTAAAATGTGAACAAATACAATTACATTAGAACTGCTACCATGTAAGACCCTTATGTCAGATAGCAACTCCTGTCTGTATGTTATTTATTCACTCAACCGTCCCAGGTACCGACAACACAGGAGCCAAGACACAGACCTGCCCTAAGTCCACAGTCGATCTACCAACTTAAAAGGCAACTGTAGCTACTTTAAAAAAGTCTTAGGAAAACTTCAAGGGTCTGAATTCCAATGCTGCCTCTTATTAGCTATGTTTCCGAGTCTTAGTTTCCAGAACTATAAAATCTGTACTACTGCCATAAAGATTAAAATAATGTCATAAAATACAGGCATACCTAAGAGATACTGCAAGTTCAGTTCCAGACCACGACAATAAAGTGAGTATCACAATAAAACAAGTCACACAAATTTTTCTCATTGCCCAGTGCATATAAAAGTTATGTTTATGTGATCCTGTAGTCTTTTAAGTGTACAACAGCTTATCTAAAAGAAATGTGCATACCTTAATTTAAAAATACTTTAAATCAACTATATTTCAACAAAAAGTTGTCTTAAAAACTTTATTGCTAAAAAATGCTAAGCAACAACTGAGCCTTCAGCAAGTCATAGCAGTTAACATCAGAGATCACTGATTACACATCACCATAACAAATATAATAATAATAATGAAAATGTTTAAAATATTGTGAGAATTACCAATATGTAACAAAAAAGACATGAAGCTAGCAAATGCTATTGGAAAAATGGTACCAATTGACATGCTCAACACAGAGTTGCCACAAACCTTTGATTTGTAAAAAATATAATGGAGCAAAGTACAATAAAAGCAATTTTTTAAAAAAGCAATAAAACAAGGTTATGTATAAAAATGCCTGGCAAACCAGAAATCTTTCATACAAATGATACTGTACTTATATTTTTTTTATTTTGGTGAAGACCATTTTTTAAATCTTTATTGAATTTGTTACAATATTGCTTCTGTTTTATGTTTTGGTGTTTTGGCCTCAAGGCATGTGAGATCTTAGCTCCCTGACCAGGGATCGAACCCACATCCCCTGCATTGCACTGGGTTGCCAGGGAAGTCCCCCCGTACTCATCTTTTCATGAAGAACAAAACACTAGGACCTCCCTGCAGATTGCTTATTAACTGTAAGGAGAAAAACAGTAACCATACAGTGAATAAACCAGTTAACACTCTGACCAAAAGTAAAATCACTAATGAGGGGTAAATGGACATAATGTATATCCAGATATAATATTCTGAGAGGGGCACATACCTTTTGTAGTAGTCTGACTGAAGATAAATAACCTGAAACCATGAGACAAATCCAAGTTGAACATTTTTCTATAAAATAACTTATCTATAGTCTTTAATTGCAAAAAAGTCAAAGAAAAGCTCATTTTGCAGGACACTAAAAAGAAATGACAACTAAATACAAGATATGATCAAATCACAGGACTGGAATTTAAAGCGTATGGAGACTAAAGTATTTACCAATGTTAAATTCTTGGAATTTGATAATGGTACTATGATTACCTAAAAGAATATCCTTATTCTTAGGAAATACACCCTGAGCTATTAAGAAGTAAAAAGGTATGCAAAGAACTCTTCAGTGGTTCACAAAAACAAATAATAACGTGTGTTTATGCCATAAATCAAATACGGCAAAATGTTTAAAAACTGATAAACATGGGTAAAGGATATATGAGTCTACTATATCATTCTTGCAACTTTACTATAAGTTAGAAATCATTTCAAAATAAAAAGTTTAAGAACACAGGATACTAATCTCCAGGGGCTTACTTATAAGCTCTAAGGTATATATTAATCCTACTTTTTAAAAATCACTCTGCAAAATTAATACAGAGAAAGTTCTAAGGAACTTCACAGTCAGAACACAAAATGAATTAGCAAAGCACAGCACTATGAGGAAGAGCAAGCAGAAGAACACAATCACATCTGCAGACTTCAAACACTGTAATTATCACACACAATAAAAAATAAGCGTATTAAATAGATTTTTAAGAAATAAAGTACCTTGAGAACATGACTTAAAAAGGAATAACTTTTTTTTTTGTAAAAAAGGATAATGTTTAAAAGGAACTGAATGCTACTTCTAGAAATTACCAAAAAAATAGTAAATGAAATTTTAAAAAACTCAATAAACATGGTACAACACAGATCAACTTTCAAGACATTATGCTGAATGAAATAAACTAGACAAAATGACAAACACTGTATGATCCAACTATATGATCATACAGAATAAATTCACAGAAGTAAAATAGTTGTTGCCAGGGGCTCAGTGAAGGGGGAACAGGGGCTTACTGTTGAATGGGTACAAATTTCATGATGATGAAAAAAGTCCTGGAGATGTACAGTGGTGATAGTTGCATAATAAGGTGAATATACTTAATGTCACTGACCTGTATGCTTTAAAATGGCTAAAATGGTAAATTCTATTTATATGTATTTTACCACAATTTTTAAAAAAGATATAATTGATAAAATAAAGTGAAAAAAATTCAATGAAACAGGTGAACAAAACTGAAGTGAGAACTAGCTAACTGGAAGAAAAGGCACTAATTATTGAGAACACAATACAAACAGATACAGAAATAGAAAATATAAAAGACCAATTAAAAGACCCGATGGGTAGAGTAAAAAGATCTAACATACTTCAAAACACAAGTTCCAGACAGGAAATAAAGAAGATAAATTTTGAGGAGAAAATAGCCAACAGTTCTCCAAAATTGACACCAATCTTTAGATTCCAAAGCCTACTGAATACCAAACATGATAAACAGAAGAAACCATCTTTCAGACATATCAAAGTCCAGAACACCAAGGGTAAAAAAAAAAATTTTCAAAACTAGCTATAATGAAACAACAGAGACAGTCACCCCTCAGTTTTCCAAAGGGGAATGAAGGGTTCCAAGACTCCAGGGGATACCCTCCAAAGTTCAAGTCCCTTCTACAAGAGAGTGTAATATTTGCATATTACCCCATGTATGTCCTCAGGTATACTCCAGATTACTCAAAATACCTAAGACAATGGAAATGCTATATAAATAGTTGCTAACATGCAACAAATTTAAGTCCTGCTTTTTAAACTTCCCATAATTTTTCAAATATTTCAGTTCATGGGTGGTTAAATCCAACAAGGCAAAACCTGCAGATATGGAGGGCCAATTGTATCTCTGAAGCAATGGCAAATCACATGGATTACTGATTTTTCAAAAACAGTAAAAGCTAGAAGAGAATGGTACAAGATCTATAATAAAAATTATTGTTAGCATTGAATGCACACATAGGAAAGTCACCTTTGGGAATAAGACTTTCAAACAAATAAAGTTTTTCAAATAACAAACCCTCTAAAGGATGTTCAGGGAGAGAGAAAATTATCTCAGATCCCAACAGGAAGTTCAAGACGCAAATGAAAATGAGCAAAGACATTTGTATGTATGTATGTATGTATGTATGTGTATGTGTGTATTACACAGGCAAATCAAAGCAACAGTGCTTAAAACAAAAAGAATATATAATTTGTTGGAAGTCAGGGAGAACTAAAATAAAGGGAAACTACAAACTTCCAAACATGAAGAAAAGAGGAAAATGGATTTTTTAAAAATACATTAACCAAAATTGAAAAGCAAGGGAATGATTAACACAAAATTCAGATCATGGTGACTCCGGAAGCATGTCAGAGAACACAAGTGGTGAGAAGTACAGAGGGGCTTCAAAGAGGCAGTGTCCTACTGTTTAAGCTAATTATTTAAGCTGTACATTTATTATCCTATATGCTTCTGTAATAAAAGTAAATTTTAAAAATCGACAAGAAAAAAAAAAAAAAACAAGGCTAGCAATCATTCCCTAAAAATCTAGAATATGCCCCAGAGCTGGGTATTCAAAACTGAAACAATAAAAAGATTATCTTCTTTAAGAACTACTTGTGGAGTGCCTATAACTGAGCTGAGAGGTGGCATGAAGATTACTAACTTCTCTTCTTTCTCTTGTCTTCCTAACCCTAGAGAGCAGCACTGTCTAATACCGTAGCCACAAGTAGCTGTTCACATTTAAACTAATTAAAATTAAATAAAATTTAAAAATCAGTTCATCTGTAACACCAGATACACTTTAAGTGCTCAGTGGCCCATATGAGGGCCACTATATTAAATAGTACAGATAGAGAACACTTCCATCATTGCAGTAAGTTCTATTACACGATGCTGCTATATTTTTTATAACACTAGAAATACACTGATAACTGAGCAATGTTAAATTTTTCAGATGTTCTTACTTTTATAATTATTCAATTTCCTTTCAAAGTCATGTTATTTCTATGAAGCTACAGCTCCTCAGCAGTAGTTTAAAATAGTCTGCTGCTTGTTGAGAAAAATACAGAAAGTGTGAAGACCTTTTCACCATCTCCCATGTTCCACCAAAACCATCAGAACACAAGATTTTTTTTTCATGAGCCAAAATTAAATAGTTAAGCACAGTGCTACTAAATTGTAATACAAGCCATGTCAAAACGAATACAAAAATCCACAGGATGAACATATGACCCTTCTTGGAGGCACCAATTTTAGCTGGCAGCACTTTGAAACACTGTTTACACACATATAAACTAGCAATGCAAAATTCATAAGAATTTTTAAAACAAAATGCTACAGACATCGTGAAATTTTCACTCTGGGCTACAGCTCCAGACTTCTGAGCATACCATTCATTTTTGCCATTAGAAGCACTTTAGAGGAAAATTGCAAGCATTATTAAATAACTAAATATACGTGATTTTTTTTCACTTACCAGAAACAAAAATATATAACAAAACTATAAAATAATAGCATCCTTAATATCTAAAGCAGCAAACCTCCAATGTTTTTTAAAATTAAAGTACAGAGGTCCTAAGCTATTTCAGCTTAACCCGAACATTTTGCTTTAGGCATTCTAACACAAATTAAGTATGTCTACAGCAGAACTGAACAGCACTCCCAATTTTTTTAATTACCTAACCAAAAACACTCAACGGAAACAAATGCTAAGCCTTAATTTAACAAGCTAGGTTTGCAACTTAAGTTTTCTCCTCAACTCTAAGTGAACCAGGGGGTCAATAAGCTTCTCATCTAAACAACTGAATGCAATTTCAATAACCGCTTATGCTAATAACTGTTTTGTGTCCCCAGGAGGACTTCTGAGGCTCCACTTACATAACCAATTATGCAAAGCACTGAATTACTCTCTTTCTCTAGAAAACATTTCGAATACTGATACGCATACAAGGTTTACATGCTACATTAAATAAAGCTTTTCTAACTCTAGCTTCAACAACTCGACAGTAGAGGTGAAAAGGAAAGCCAGTTTCTGCTACTTCACTATGTCAAAGGCGAGTGACTGATTTATCTTCTTGGCGAATCAACAGAGGAATGAGTGACAGCGGCACCCCCAGGCAGCCCCCACAGTCCACCAGTTTCCTCCTGGGACTCTGGTTGAGAAACACAGCTTTAAACAAGCAATTTGGAGCAAGTTGTTTGAACTCAACTGAAAACAATCTGAACTGCTCCTTGAAATATGCTGTAAGTATTCATGTAAAACTTGACAAAGTCAAATTCAATGAGGTGAGAATCACAATACAGCCCCTATAGGGTAATCGAAGGGTAAAATGTAAGCCAAACCTTGAATATGGATAAATATGTTGAATGAGTACTCTTCCCTAATCTTCTGGTTCTGTTTAACCAAGATTTGAGATTTCACAGAGCCATAATCTAAAAAAAAGGGGGGGAGGGGAGTAACTTTTATTCTGCCAAAGACATTTAAAAAGAAAATAACTACCAATTACTATCACCATTATTTCATTTAAAAAATGAATATGCTTATACCAAAAATGGTAAAAGACAATTTTAGAAAAACATATTATCTTCTAAATTCAATAAACGTAGCTTCATGAGAAGTTCATTCATTCTCATTTCACTTCAGACAAGTGACAACTCTGTCGTGGACTGACACGACTCCACAGTCCAGCACTTGGGAACCACAGGTACAAGCAGTTAACCTCCACTTGGAAAAAGAAAGCAATGGTAGGACATGCCCAAACCAAATATTAACCTATTCAATAATGAGGAAATCGAGGCTTTCTCCACTGGAGGAGTTTAGAGGCTCTCCCAAGATCACAGACCAAGAATTCTGACATCAGTTCAATTCAGTTCAGTCGCTCAGTCGTGGCTGACTCTTTGCAACCCCATGGCCTCCCTGTCCAACACCAGCTCCCAGAGTTTACTCAAACTCATGACATAGGTCTGTCGTATTCCAGAGTCGGAGTTTCTAATCACTATGCTAAATTTCCTCTAATATTCTTCCAGTGGTTTAAAAAAAAAAAAAATCCACCCTAGTCTAGTCACCTTTGTGACCAGTGACAACCGAGGAATCTCCAGGACAGCTGGCAGGAGTGAGCGGTGCACTCCCCGGCCATCGCTCAGACTGAAGCTAAATGGTGCTCCTGACCTTTGCCTTATTAATACCAGGCTCACTGCAGCTAAGCTCCCCAGCCCAGAGAGAGCACACACGAGCCCCACCGCCTCCAACGACGCTGACACAGGACTGGGGTGCTCCCAAGTGCCTGCGACAAGAGCGGAAAACATATCCCTAAAAAACAGAAGGAATATGTTAATTCTCAAGAAGGAAATACAGCATTGAAACATGTATATTATCTAGGGTGAAACAGATAACCAGCTCAGGTTGGATACATGAGACAAGTGCTCGGGCCTGGTGCACTGGGAAGACCCAGAGGGATCGGGTGGAGAGGGAGGTGGGAGGGGGGACTGGGATGGGGAATACATGTAAATCCATGGCTAATTCATTTCAATGTATGACAAAAACTACTGTAATGATGTAAAGTAATTAGCCTCCAACTAATAAAAATTAAAAAAAAAAAAAGAAGGAAATAAACACTTCCATAATTTAATCTACAAATAATCAACTTGCCCTCAAAAAGTTACAACTCTAACTAAGCCTCATTCTGCAAATAACTACCATTTTTTTACACACTGATATACAGGTTCCCTTAAATATTTAACCAGGAAACCACATGAAATTCTATAAATCTATATAGTTCTTAAATACTTTCAAAATCAAAATGTATAGTTTTTAATATATGTATCATTATATGGTAAGTGTCTTATCATTCTCTCTAAAATAACCCAAACATTAGAGACAAAACTACTCATGTTAATCAAAAGTACTTATAAAAGGGAGTTGGAAGAAAAATACGCAATTAAACACCATTTTCTATGAAAGGAACTGCTATCTGCCAGCAGTAATCGGAGGGACAAAAATTGTCTTTGAATAATCAGAAATTCTTGATACTGAAACCAAAATTCAAAGTCATACATATAAAGAGAATACAATGACAGAAATTTTCCAAATCCTCACGTATCACTTGCCAACAGCAGTCCAAAAGAAACGACCAGACAGCTCTAAAGTAACCAAAGCCTGACAATGAACCAAATGAGTCTGACACAGTTCCTCCTCCCTGAGATAGAGTAATGATAGCGCAGCGAGAAAGTTGTTTCCCAACCAGATTGTCAATGATCAGATTCTCTCTACACCATTTGAGTCTACAATGTGAGGGAGCAGTACACAGACTACCAAAACTTTTACTCACTGAATAAAACTACCTATTTAGTGTCTCTTCCTTCTGCTTTAAACAGCTGCCATCTAAAATAAAGGTTCTTCTTTTCTTTCCGTCCAGACTCTCCCTTGACTCTCATCTTAAACAGATTCAATGAATACATCTATTTATATTATTTTCTACACCAATGTTTAATATACGCCTGGCACTGACCTCTCTCATGAACTACAAACCCATATTTTCAAAAAATTCTGACTATTTTCAGTGTCTGTCAAGTATATAAAAAACTCACTATATTAAAAACTGATCTCATTATGCACCTCCTTGCCCATATTTTTTAGTAATAATACCACCAGTGCCGTCACCTACAATTAAAATATGTGTAATCATTAACCTCCACTTCCTCCAAATCTTTCCCAACAATCCCTCCTCCCACCCACCTACCTAAATCATGATACCACTGCCTTTGCCTATTATTTATAGTCTCTTGAAAATCAGCTTTCTACAACAAATCATTCTACACGCTACACTATTAAACCTTGGTAGTGTCTCATTACCTCCCAAATACTCTGAAATACAGCATTTAAACATGTTCTACAATCTGGCCCCGATTTATATTTCAAACCTCACCTCTTCTTCCCCAAAATGAACCCTATATCCTAGGTAATCTGGCCCACTTACTTTCCTCTGAGTACACAATGAACTTTCCCACCTCTATACTTGTCCTCACATCATTCCCTTTATTTAACAAGCCTTCTTCATCCACCTACTTCCAGCCCCTAAATTTTTGTCTTAGAAAAGTCTTACCCTCTGTAATGTTGAACTCAGGCTGCTGGTTTATCCGGATTAGCATGTTGTAGCAAAAACACACAGGTTTTGGCACCAGGCAGACTGGTATTCAAACTAGGGATCAGTTACCTGCTACTACATAGTCCCAATAAGTTACTTAAGTATCAGTGACCTCATTATTAAGAAACATGCTCAAATATTGTTGTGAAGCTTAGAAAAGGTATGTAAAGCAACTAGCATAGAGCCTGGTATGTATGAAATGCTCAATAAATAATAGCTTCAGAGCTAACTTTAAAAGTATACCTCCACCACCTTCCGTTTTACTCAAGAAAAATGAACACATTTTACTTTCAAACAACTCCAAACTTTAGATCAAACCACTCACATAGGAAGTTATTTATTTTTATATGCTGTAAATTATTATACAAATATCTGACATCTCCTTCTATATTTCAAATTCTTGAAGACCCAAGACTTAACCTTTGAATCCTCTAATGCCTAGCAGTGGTTTTCATGAAGCACAAGGCACTCACCTCCAATTAGAAAAAAAAATTTAATACGCCTAAATATTTAATACTCTCTTCATGACTTTTGACACACCTTAGAAAATTACTGCCAAAACATGAAGTTTAGTTGTTATGGTTGTATCTTTTCTTGCTCCTACGTGGTTGCCTAACAAAGTTTGATGCCTAACACGGCAAGTCTGTTGAACTGACCTGAATAATATAATTTCCAATGCAAACGTTCAGTATCTGCTGAATTAAGGTGAACATAATTAAATTTACTTTGGGCATCTGATTTTTCCTTTTTCTATTCTTACAATTCTTGAAATCTTTCCCTTCAAAACACACTGTTACATCTTCAGTACGAATTCATAACTGTATCTAACCTGACTCCTTTTCCAGATTCTCTCAATTTCAATATCCCAAGCATTTCAAATAGCTAAGAATCTACAGTTTCCATCTAAATCTAAAAGTTGGGCAACTAGTCTTCACGCCACAATCTTTTGCAGGGGCTTTAAAAATCCTCCACCCTTTACCTGTAGAAGATCAACAATGGTGAAATAAATTTTCTTGTGCATAAGACAGCTCCCTGAAGAGTCACTTCAGTCTATTTTCCCTAATTCATGAGATCACTCCCTTCCGGTGGTGGAAGGAGAATGAGATAAGTACTCCCAAAAAACTAGAGCATAAGTCCTAATATAAGCACAAGACGAGAAGTACAGGAAAGTGTCACTGGTTTCACAAAGGTGGTGTGCATATACTTTACACTGCAAAAGTGATGGTTATTTGCAGGCAGTCAAAATCAACAGTAACTGCATTCCTTTATGATCATAATTCTAAAACCACTATTAAATGTGGGAAATCCAATTTCTTACAAACCTTTCAGGAGTAGTTTATTACCTAAAACCTGTTTGCTAAAAACAACTACCTACATCACTTTCTCCTCTACGAAAGACTCAATTTATCTGAAGTAAACGCCTAATACAATAAAACAGCAAAAACACCTCTGGCCACCTGTGTGAACCTCTGCATTGCAGCAACAGCTGTAACAGTCTAAGGAATCTCCTTGGAGTTACAGAGCACAATTTTTCTTTAAAAGTTAAGAAAAATGACAATTCCAAACATGAAGGTAAACAAACTTTGAGAAAGGGAGGGTATAATAATTCTCCAACCCTACGCAGTCAATTCTTACAACAACCGCAGATTGAACTCACCAAACCACTGTGACTTCAGATAGCCACAAAAATTAGGAGTGCAGATTAGAGAGTAGCATCATCTCCTAACGTCGGGGGAGAAAATAAGGGAACTTACCTGAACTCCTGATTTTTCTCAAGCAAGTTTGTTGTTTTAAGGAGTGACTTCAACAACAGCGTGAGTAAAGATCATGCGAGGTATGCTGGTGCCACACTGCCCTACGTCTCCAACACCGGTCCCAAGCGCAGTCCAAACCGATCCTGAGCAACCCCTACATCAGTCTAGACGGAAAGCCTAGCAGAAGATCTCTGGCGTCTACACACGCATCGCCCGGCCCTGGGACCGAAGAGACGACACTCCTGGGACCCCAGCTAATTACTGAGCCCGACGACAGACCTAGAGGTCGCCGAAGTCGGGAACTACAGCCCACGATTGAGTCTAATGTCCAGATTCCTAGCCCCGGGTCGGACACAGAAAAACCAAATCGCAGAGACAGCGCGAGGATTCAGGGGAGCAGAAACGAGGGGGCTGGATGGACGGAGGCCCAGCCCATTCTTAACTCTCCCAACAGCAACAACAGCTCCGGGAACCCACTCCCTGGCTCCGCCCCGCCCACCCCACGGCCCCCACCGCCAGCTCCTTCCAGTCCCCCGGGCTCGGCGAAAACCGCGGCGGGCGACAACCCCCTTTCTCGAGCCCCGACAGCCCAGCCCGCAGCCTGGAGCCCAGAGCGGGTAGCGGGGGCCCGAGAGCGCCAGCCCCGACGCGGCCCGCGGCCGTCGCAGTTCACTCCCCCGGCCACTCACCGTCGGCCCGGGAGGTGAGAGGGGCCAGGGCGCGGGTCGACCGGCGCTAAACCCCGGGCTCCCACACGGGCAGGAGCCCCTCCTCGGAGCCGACCAAGCCTCAGCGTCTGTGCCTACAAGGCCTCTCTACGGCCCGAACCCTAGAAAAGCACTTCCGGGGGAGCGGGGGAGGGAAAGGTTTTGGCACCGGAACTGCTCGCGGGCTGGAGCTGCCAGGGCCTCCCAAGCGGGGCGGGGCGGGGCCTCTGCCGCCGGCGCCCGCAAAGCCGCCCCCGGGCTCTTTGCTAACCCTTTCTGCCCCGCGGCTCCGCCTTTCCCCAAAGTCCGGGTGAAGCGTTTACAGCTCTTCGACGTGTTCTACTCAGGCCACCTGATTGTACAGAGGAGAAAACTGAGGCTCAGAAGATTGAGGTGCCAGGGTCCAGCGCCTTCACCCGCCTTCCGACTCTCTCCAGTATTCTTACCACCCCAGTTTGCCGCCTTTAAAAATAATAATAGTTAACATTTATTGACCGCCTACTGCGTGATAGACACTGTATTAAGCGTTTTGGCGCTTAGTTCAGTTAATCGTCCTCAAATCCCTTGAGGTTGGTGCTACCCTTTACTTCTGGCAGCGGAGGCAACCGGCCGAAAGAGACCAAAGCCGATACCACAAACATTAGTTCTTGATTTTATTTTAACTCATGTTGTGTGTATAAATTTCACCCATCCCTGACACGAGTTTTAAGTTCTTTGAGGACAGGAATCAAATTATATTCCTTTATTCCATCACTTGAGGCTAAGAACTGGGAAACTGGAAGCTTACTGCCTGGGTCCTGATATTTTATACTTTTATTTTTCACCCTGGGCAAGTTACTTTACCTCTCTAGGCCTGTTTTCCTCCTTTGTGATATGTTTAATGTAGTTGCTGTGTATGTGTGTTTGCATGTGCACACACGCACACATATATAATCATCTCTGGATTGTTAGAGGAATTCAAAATGAAAATGTTGCGTGCTAAGTTGCTTCAGTAGTGTCCGACTCTCTGCAACGCTATGGACGGTAGCCCACCAGGCTCCTCTGTCCATGGCATTCTTCAGGCGAGAATACTGGAGTGGGTTGCCATGCCCTCTTTTAGAGGATCTTACCGACCCAGGGATGGAACCGGCGTCTCCTGCATTGGCAGCCAGATTCTTTACCTCTAGCACCACCTGGTCTGGGTAAAAATCAACCATTCTCATACCTTGTCACTGATAGGAACAATTTTTCCTCCAGTGGAATCACTCTAGAAGGAGGTAATTTGGAAAACTACAGATTACTAATAGGTGATTGAAAAGGTTAGTGAAGGAAATAAGGAAATAGAAGAGTAGAGGGCTTCCCAAGAGGACCGGTGGTAAAGAATCCACCTACAATGCCAGAGACATGGATTTAACCCCTGGGTCAGGAAGATCTCCTGGAGAAGGAAATGGCAACCCACTTCAGTATTCTTGCCTGGCAAATCCCATGGGCAGAGGAGCCTGGCAGGCTGCAGTCCATAGGGTCGCGGAAGACTATAAACAACAGAGGTTTTCGCAATGGGAAAAATGAAGGCAGGTGAGCCAAACAATGTCTTGGGGCCAGCCTGGCTACTTGTGACACTGTGAGCTGAGACATTTCGAGGACCTGGAGTCAGAGGACAGGCAGGGGAAGGAGGCAGAAAAAAGGATTCCTCAACCACAAAATCAGAAAGGCACCAAACATCTGAGGTAGTTTCTGTATTTGAGGCTAGATTCTGGGTCAGGGGCTGGCAGGGAGCGCTTAGCATGCATACTATCTGCCAAACAAATTTACAAGCATCTCTTAAAACTGTGGGGGAGGAAGAGGAAGATTTTTTAAATTTTCTACTAAGAAAGTCAGGGGAAATGAAAATAGTTCGCAACCTGTTATTACGAATTGAAAGATGTAAACAATGCCTTTGCTTTGGGCTTTTTTTTTTAACAGTGCTGCCTTGTTTTATTTCTGTGATCACAGAAATGTTTGTAAATACTTCTCTAATGGCCAAATTTATCAGCCTTTCGTGCCTTGGAGTGTGAAGAAGTGAAAAACAGAGCCTGGGCTGGCAGGACTCACTACTTTCCACCGAGGGCTTAGAGGGATAGCGAGAGGAACCCTCAATCGCAGACATTGTCAGGCTCCCTGCTGGATGCAGTGGCACTGAAGGTTTGTCATTGAATCTGGTCATCTAACTAGTAAATGGTGCAACCAGGATTTGAATGTGAGTCTTTCTCCTCAGCTGCTTTTCACCACTATGCCAGAGGTTCTCAGTCTTGTGAATGCCTAGGAATCACTGAAAGGTCTTGTCAAAACACAGGGCTGGACCTCACCCCCAGAATTTCACTTAACTATGCTAGTGCTTCTCTGAAATGTAGTCCCTGGACTACTATCATCAACATCATCTTTGAACTTGTTACAAATGCAAATTATTAGGCCTCACTCCAGACCTTATAACTGGTGTGGGGCCCAGCCATCTGTGTCCTGACAGGCCTTCTCAGGTGGTTCTGATACATTCTCAAGCTTTAGAACCTCTGAACTCTGCTATCTTGTCTTCCAGAAATCCCCGCCCCCACCTTTTTTTTTTTTCTAATTATCCCCAACAGAAATGACTCTACTGAAGCAAAAGTTCTTCCCAGTAAATTAAGTGATTTATTTATTTATGTTTTGCTTTCAGTAGGAGAGGAGGCTAGAAAAAAAAATTAATAGGATTCTTTTTTGATTACTGTCAATTTGTACTGAAATTTAACCAGATACTACTGGGTTGGAGATGGAACTAATCTCATTTGCGAACTACTCTGTGCAAGGGCTTAACCTACATTTTCTAAATTGATCTTCACTACCCTACTATGAGGTTTTATGGCCTTAATTGTACAGAAGAGAAAAACTGAGGCTTAGATGAAGTAATTGACTTAAAGGCCACATTCTTATTAAGGGGCAGAAATTAGGGTTGTTCAAACAAAGATCCCTCTAATTCCAAAACTCATGATCTCTCCACTTCGTGGCAGGAGCTTGTGGAACCGAATTCCACTGTGGGCTTCACCACCCCAACTATGCAACATTGAGTAAGCGATTTAATCTCTATTTCAGTTTCCCCATCTCTAAATAATGTTATCATACATTTGCCCCTCCCACACTGGAATGTTAGAACAGATGAGGAAATAAAAGCATAAGTTCTCTGAACTTTTTTGAAGAAAAGCAATAAAAAGGCAAGTTATCATAGTCCTCATATGTTTAGCCAAGTGTTGCTATGTGAGCCTGAGCATTGACTCTTTCCTGGTTATCTCCCGATTCATACATTAAAGGTTCAAAGATTGTAGCTGATGCCACAGAAAAAGCATTGACTTCATTTGTCAGTATCTACTGGAGGTTAAAGAGGATAACAAAGGATTATACATATCTCTCTTAAAAATTACAAGAAATCTCTCACCAGATTCATAGGCTCCAGGGTGTTGTCACATTGCTGGCCCATCCTCATCCTAGAGATCTTTTCTCCAAACCCTTTTCTGCTCCCCATTACAAGCATCCCTCCACCCTCCTGCCTCCACCCCCTAGGCAAAGACTTAAAATTCCTCCCACTTTATTATGTAGAAGGATTTAGCTCTCAATCCTCCTCTCAGACCAGACTCTAGGCCTATCTTTGTTGACAGAGTCGCCAACTTGCACAATTCTAGGAGGTACCATTCACAAAGAATACAACCTAAATGGTGCTCAAGGGGGTGCCAATTGCACAGGGCACAATAGGAATGGTCCCCCTGGAACTGTGCAAGGTTGTCACCCTGTCTATGCATAGCCCCCACCCCAAAAATCCATTAAGGTGTTTTGTTAAACAAAAGAGCCATCTACTTGGGTGTCCACCAGTTTGCCAACTTTTGAAATAATGCGGTTCTTTGTGGGTTTTGTTTGTTTGTTTTAACGTAGGCCTGATCAAATACTTAAATCACCAGCTTAAGTCCTGGGTTTCACACTCTGCTGGGCCATTTTTCACCCTCTTCTGCGACATTATTGCCTATTGCTCCACTAGACTTGTGAGTTTCATGAAGGCTTTGTCATATTTTGTCTTCTTTACCTTTTATTCATGTCTTGGCACAAGTGCTTTAAAAACCGGTTTGAATAAGAGCACAGTGTACTCATATCTATCATATCTATGTACTAGTATATTTTGCAGAGATTTGACAAATGGCCTCAACTGTGTTGTTGGACCCACAGAGTTCTGTACCAAGAAATAAACTGAGTCAAAAATCTTAAATTGAGTAATGTCATGTAAAATAACAATCTCAGTTTCTGGTGTCTCTTGAGAATTTGGACACTATGGCAGACTGGGCATGCATCCCAGAAGGTGTCAATGCCTTTAGCTCCTGTGTAGCTCTTTATTCAGTAGATAATGAGTGGGCTTCACCACACATGAAATCTTCATGGCACACACTGAGGTTGGAGACACTGGTGTGTGGAATCATATGGGAATCTTAGAGAAACAAAAATAGAATGCTGCCTTATATAATATGTATTTTGAGGTAATTTTAAATTGTTTTACTGGGGTAGAAAATTGTGGGGTACCATATTGTACCATTTCTAAACGAGCCAAGCAAGCGCAGGCATCAGATTATAAATACGATTACCACCAACATTTTACAGGCATTGTAGCTGATGTTATTTGTCAAGTGCCTTGGAAACAGAAATGACAAATAATAGCAAATACTTGAATGAACTTCGTGATAAATTAACTTTATGGATTGATTTTTTTTTTTTTCCCTAGATGAAGAAACAAAAGCACAGCTAGTTCAGGTAACAAGCAAGTAATGGGGCCACGATTAGAACCCAGGCAGCCTGTCTCTGGAGACATGGTCTTAACCACTGAATTAATATTTATTGAGCCTTTCCCATGTGCTATGGCCATGACTGCCTCCCAACTGAAAGAGACTACTAGATTTATAGAAGAGTCCATGCATCTCTTCCAGGCCTTTTATAGGGTACTATATTAAACCCACACAGATCCTTCTCATCTCTCTCCTCCTTCTATCCCAAGTCATACTGACACGTTTATAATCTTCAGTTTTGAAGTGTACAAACTGCAGATGTCCAGGATTTCCTTTAATTCCAATATAATTCTTGCACACTTTGTCTTTATTGCAAATTATGTCATAAAGAGTCCTATACATGTGGTGAAAAAAATAGGCATTTTTTAAAGACAATGGAAGCAATTTGAAGAGATATAATATTGACACTGGAAACCAGTATCTGTAGTCAAATTATGCTTGTGTAGAGAAATGGGAGATAGCAAGGTTGAATTTAAGCAAAAAAGTCACATTGACACAAATGCAATAAAAGCTTAAAAATAGAGGAATGGTCATCAACATTCCTCATCAACATTCAATATGTCATCAGCACATTTTACATTTAATTTGTAATTAAAAATGGAGAAAAAAGTTGGAACTTACATTTTCCTTTAAAAGGTGTAAAAAATTAAACTGTTGTCAAAAATGAGCTGTTTAACAAGTCTCAGCAAGTTGCATACTACCTTCATACTTACTTATGAAGATGTAACCCATCTTACTCTGCCTCAGTTTCTCCGTCTACAAAAATGCATGATAAGTGCATCTTTATATTGTAGAGATGTGAGACATAGCTAATAAATGATTATAAAGCACAGCTCTTTGAAGTATAAAGCACTGCATAATTACTAAATACTATAATAATCATCCTCATAATCATAGTAATTTTCAGCCAACACATCAACCAGACCCAGATGCCTTTAGTCACCTCCCAATTAGACAAAAGTGTATATGCCAACTATGAAATAAAGAAAAAACTTTAAACCACAAACTAGTTCCACTCCCTCCCTCTTTCCTATATGGAATCTGAAGTCAGATGGCCAGAGACATAGCTCAGTTCTATCACTTGCTAGCTGCGTGACCTAGCTTGTACAACGTTAAGTTAAATCTCCCCAGCCTCTATTTCTTCAACTGTAAAATGACAATAATAATAATACTCACTTCACAGGGTTTGTTGTGAGAGTTCAACAAGTTAATACATGGAGAGACTTCCCTGGAGTCCAGTGGTTAAGAATTTGCCTTGCAATGCAGCAGACACAGGTTCAATCTCTGGTCAGGGAACAGGCCCCAGACAACGAAGTCCACGGGCCATAACTAGAAAGCTCAGTGCTCCCATGAAGATCCTGTGTGCCATGACTAAGATTCTGGGCTTAGTTGCTTAGTCTTGTCCAACTCTTTGAAACCCTTTGGATTGTAGCCCTCCAGACTACTCTGTCCATGGGATTCTCCAGGCAAGAAATACCAGAGTTGGTTGCCATGTCCTCCTCCAGGGGATCTTCCCCACGTAGGGACCAAACCCAAGTCTTCTGTGTCTCCTGCATTTGCAGGGGGATTCTTTACCTGCTGAGCCATCAGGAAAGCCTAGCTAAGACCTAGTGAATCCAAATAAAATTTAAAAATATTAAAAAAAAAAAATACACGCAGAGCCCTGTACCAGTGCCTGGCAGACTGAAAGAGCTCAATGGATGTTAGTGGTGATGATTATTAGCAGTAATATAGGGAGAAAAAAACTAATAGTGTCTAGCTGTCTAACCATGTTATTGGATGAGAGAGAAAGAAAAATCAATGCAATATGAAGGATGATTTCAGCGGCCCTCTGTATTGCATTTACATGTATCAAATATAAGCACTTTAATGTGAAATTTTGATTTAAAAAAAAGGATGAAGTATTTTACTCTACTGTCATGTTAGTTTTTAATGACTGTGCATGAAATAAAATGCTATAAGTGATTAGGGGGAGAAATAAAATAAAATGGAAAAATACAATGCTCTCCATTCCCCAGCCCACTCCTCAGGTGTAACCACTGTTCATGATTTGGCATGCTCCTTTCCAGATCTTTTTTAATGCATTTACATTTATATAAGCAGAATTACCCAAGAGGCAAATGAAGCATGTACTTAAGGCACCAGCAAACCAGAATCCAAAAAAAATTTTTGTAAAGAATTTGCTATTTTTACAAATGCATAGATATAAAAAAATCACACCTTGTTGGGACTTCCTCACACTTATTTAACTTTAAGATGATTTTAATCTTAAAGTAAATAATAGGATATTATTTCATATGCATTATAATCTCTTCAGTGCTTAGGACTTTTCTTAAGATCTTAATCCAAGCTTGCTTTATAATTAAGACCATAAATATAATCATATTGTTTTGTAAGTTTATTCATGTGAGTGATTTTTAAAATTATGATACTTATATAGTGACAATCTAAATAAGAAGGAACTTTCACCATCTATGCCGTTTTACTCAAAGAACTGTCTCTGTATAAATGTCCTATTAGAACAATTTGAGTTTCAAAAGCTTCCTTTCTTGGTAAAGCAAATTTCATTTTCCATCACATTTTCAAGCCAATGTAATGCAATCCTTTTTTAATCTCCACAGAGTGTATGATGGATTGAAATCCTGCCGACCTGGAGTTTTCTAAATGGTGACTGTGGAGAGATGCCAAGGAAAGAGAATGGTGCCAAATGCAGAATCCTCAAGTTGCTCTCTAAACCAACAGAAATTCATCTGGGAGCTGGATTTCACTGAGGCAGGAAGTATTTCACCTACAAAGATAGTGCATGTGTGGAGATTATATTTGGGATCAGGAAATAAAGAAGAAAAGTAAAGCTACATTGTATTTTAGTAGACAGTCAGAAGAGAACATTCCCTGAAGAGAAGACCAATGACCTTCTGTAAGGGAAGAAAGAATGCTTAAGCAATGGTTTATAACTACTTGCATTTAAAATGTTTCCCTTAGAGTAAATTAACTGTGGAATAAGCTCA
Organism: Odocoileus virginianus; assembly: GCF_023699985.2. Taxonomy (NCBI): domain Eukaryota; kingdom Metazoa; phylum Chordata; class Mammalia; order Artiodactyla; family Cervidae; genus Odocoileus; species Odocoileus virginianus. The sequence continues at coordinate 40,460,155 of NC_069697.1, forward strand.
GTGCATTTTGAAGATAGAAACATAGATGTAAAAAGATCCAGAGTTATTTCAGATTTTAAAATGTATATGTATATGTGTGTGTGTGTGTTAGTCATGCAGTCGTGTCTGACTCTCTGTGACCCCATGGACTGTAGCCCGCCAGGCTCCTTTGTCCATGGGATTCTCCAGGCAAGACTATTGGAGTGGGTTGCCATTTCCTTCTCCAGTATGTGTATATATCTGTATACATACTAATGTATATGTGTATGTGTATATTTGAAATAACCTCGGGTCTAACCTATTGCAAATATTTATTACACATTTACAGTGAACAAGACACAATGATATCAGGGAATACCAAGAACTCTAAGTCCCAGAACCTGTACTCTAAGAATCAAAATGCCAGTTGGGGAGATAAATTCGAGACACAATAATGTCAAGCATCCTGTGGTAAATGCAGAATAAATATCAGAGTCCTAATCGCTAAAACCTCTTCCATCATTAATGGTCTTGGTACCAAGTAAGAGGTGGAACTTGAATAGTATCTTAAAGGACTTGTAGAAATTATAGGGTAAGGAAGAAAATAAAAAGGATTTCAGCTTTCAGAAACACATGGAGGTAGGAAAATACAGAGTGCATCCAGAGACCTTGAACAGATCCTTTTAACTGAAACAAAGATGCTTGATAAGGAGTTTGCACCTCTAGTCTGAAGGTCGGACTGCTAAATTAAGATATTTGAGTATTATCTTTGTACGTAGTAAAGAATCAAAGCTGCAATTCCACTTCAGAGAATAGACCTACAGAAAATGATAACAGGAATCCAACATGTTAAATGTACTCCGATGTTTATCAGAGTATTATTCACAATAGCCAAGACATGGAAACCCACCCAAATACCCATAAAAGTATGAATGGATTTTTAAAAAATGATGTAGCACCTATTGGCTTCCTTGGTGGCTCAGACAGTAAAGAATCTGCCTGCAATGCAAGAGACCTGGGTTTAATCTCTGGGTTGGGAAGATCCCCTGGTGAACTGGTGAAGGGAGATGATAACCCACTCCAATATTCTTGCCTGGAGAATGCCATGGCCAGAGGAGCCTGGTGGGTTACAGTTCATAGGGTCACAAAGAGTTGAACACAACTGAGCCACTAATACTTCACTTTTCATTTCACAAATGCCCATTAATGGATGAATGGGTTAAAAAAAGATGAGGTACATATACATAAAAGGATATTATTCAGCCAAGAGAAAGGAGTATATCCTTCTATTTGCAATAACATGGACAAACCTTGAGCATATTATGCTAAGTGAGATAAGTATGGTGTCACTTATAAATGGAATCTTAAAAAGTTAAACCTGTAAAAAAAAACAGACTGAAATCATGTGTACCAGGAGCCAGGGCAGCGGGGGTAGGGGGTTTGGGGGGTGGATAAGAGTGGTGGTGTTTAAGGGTACAAATTTGCAATGAGTAGTGAATGAGCTGCTGAGATCTAACACACAGGATAATGAATACAGACAATAACATTGCACTGTAATTAGGTACTGTGATAAATACCACTATATCAGCAATCATATTACAGTATATAAATGGATCAAAGTAATATGCTGTACATCTTAAACTTACACAGTGTCACACATCAAATATATTCAATTTTTTTAAAAAAGTCAAACCAGAACTTCCCTGGCAGTCCAATGATTAAGAATCACGCTTCCATTGCAGGGGCCAAGGAGTCCACCCCTGTTGGGGAATGAAGATCCTGCATGCCTTGGGGCCAAGAGGAAATTTGGAAAACACAGAAAAGCATAAAAATAAAAGTCACCTGGAAACCCACCATTCAGAAACACACTATACTTTTGATGGATAAACTAATAGCAGTTTTTCCGGTATATATATTTGTGTGTGCATGCGTGTGTGTGTGTGTGTGTGTGTGTGTATTAACTGAGAGTATGCTTAATTCATTAGCATTATCCTGCAAATATTTTCTTATTAAAAATTTAACTGCACTATATTTCATCATATAAATATAATGTATTATACTTACCCAATTTTTCATTTTCATCCAGGTACAAATAACTAAAGTTAATCCAAGGTTAATCTAAGCAGTATGTTGAATAGATTGGAAGAAGGATGAATTGAGAGCAGGAGTAACAGTCAGAAAGCTTTTGTTGAGCACTGCTTATTCAAAAAAGGCATGTTCACAAACTAGAATCGTTTATAACTATCATATTACAACATAATTCTTATTTCAAAGAACGATGCTGCTCCATGTATATTATTTCAGGATAAACTCCCAGATATATTTTCTCTTCTCACAGTTTCTTAGATTTGGAGAGCTCCAGAACTCAGTCCTTTCTCTTCTCCTCCATTTCCATCTCTTCCCTTGATGATCTCATCCAGTCCCAAAGATTTAAATATTGTAAAAAAAAATTTTTTTAAATAAAATAAATAAATATTGTCTACATGCTAATCACCTGTGGAAAGAAAGGGTATTCTATATGCAGAAGTAGATACAAGTTTTATGACAACGAATCCAAAACTCTAAGTAAAAAGTAGCTCCTCCACTCCAATGCTATCCACTTGGAGAAATTCCAAATACAAAATGCTCTGAGAGGGGTCCTTAGAAGTCAAGGGCCTTGAAACCGGTGGATGCAACAGCTTAATCAAGGGCCTGGAGACAGAAGCAGAAGGATGTGATGAAGGAATCAGTAAGCGGGCATCACTTTTCAAAGTCAAGGCATGGGATGGTAGGAAAATTCACCCATCAATTTAGGCAATTTGCTCTTTGACCTCTATTCATTTCAATGTTTGTTGAATAACAACCTGAAACCATTATTTGATTTGGAGTCCTAAAAATGATACATAACTCGTTGTGAAAGGCAGAAAGTTTCTGTAGGTAAGTGACCAGAATAATGCTCGTGAGACAGAAAGGAAATGATTCTTCATTTCCAATACCTTCTTCATGTCAAAATTTCTCTCATTGTTCCTATTCCAAGATCTACAGCAGCTTTCTTCAGTCTCGGCACTAATGATACTTACATACGTGTGTGCTCAGTCGTGTCCGACTCTCTATGACCCCATGGACTGTAGCCCGCCAGGCTTCTCTGCCCTTGGGATTTCCCGCAAGAACACTGGAGTGGGTTGCCCTTTCCTCCTCCCGGGGATCTTCTGGACCCAGAGATTGAACCCGTGTCTCTGGAGTCTCCTGCATTGCAGGAGGATTCTGCTTTTCACCAAATAACACACTCAGCTAAAATCTGCACAGAATTTTTTTTCCTTTCCATATTGAAAAGGTCTGGCTACTTTCATATGACTGTGGTTTGCCGCCCATTATTTGTGAATACAAACATGTGAAAATATTTATACATCTCCCCAATCTATAGAAAACCATTCTGGGGTCTTGAAAACAGTCTCTTTACAGATGGAGAGAATGTGAGAGAAATGCCCTCAGTGTACTGGCTAAAAACTGCAATGTCTGCCCAGCACTGTGCCTCCTCTCATAACAGGGGATGCTCTGCTGAATGAGCCCTTGTATGTCAAGATTCAAAACGTTCTTGTTTGCTCCGGTGGAACAAAGGTCTCACAGACAGTGGGATCTGCAGGGTAGCCACCAAGTGTGTTAAGCCAGTGTTCCCTCCACCACATCGCCGAGTCGTTTATCCTGATGGCAGTTCTCACCTTCATGTATAGAGCCCGGTGTTCGAGTCGCCGTCCTTCACAGAGCTCCCTCTGACTTCAAAGGCGGTGACATAGAACAGAACCCCATGGTGTACGCAGGAACAAGCGGCATCTGATCAGAATCAGGCCATATTTTTTTTTTTCATTCTCTCTGTATAAATGGCTAAATTTATATACAGAATATCTAAAGGCCACCTTTTACTTTGGCAGTTATGGATCGTCAGATGTACATACACTTATTGGAAAGCTTGACACTGAGCTGTTTTTCATGTAGGAGGAGAAGGGAGGGAGTTGTGTTGTAGAGAAATCCATTCCAATCCTACAGGTTTTTTGAGGGGTGCTGTCTACAAAAACCCCAAGAGACCAAAGTGATTGGGGCTTGTTTAGCGACTTTTTTTACTTAAACCTGGCCTTGAGGCAAACCCTTAAAAAAAAAGAAGAAGGAGGAGAAGAAAAGAGGAGAGGGAGAAGAAGAAGGAAGGAGAGGTAGAGAAAAAAGAAAATATAAATTTATATTTATTAAATAAGGGAGGTCTCTTTTGAAGCTTAGAAAAAAGAAGAAGAGTAAAAAGATTAGTAAATTTAACTACAGACAACAAATGAAAAACTCTACATGTCAAAAATCAAAATAAAATTTAAATGGCAAATAAAATGCTGGGGACAATATTGGTGACAACTGTGATGGGGAAAGGATTAATACTGTTAAGATTAGAATTTTCTACAGATTACATAAAAATACAGCAAAGTAAGTTCCAAATGGAACTTGGAAATGTTTAACATGTTTCTAAAAATGTTTAACAAAAATATGTAACATTTCTTAAAATGTAAAGTTTCCGAAAATCTTTAACAAAAGTAAAGTGTAAGTGAATATCTGACCCCTGGAAGTTAAAAATAGCTAAGAAAAGATCAAAATATTAGACCATATGAAAATTTTCAATTCTGTAAATGTGAAAAAAAGAAAATTTAAAACAATCAGTTAACTGGGAAGATCCTTGCAGTAAACAGGCTGTTATTCTGAATCTATTGAGAACTCAAGAAAGTTGATTTTTAAAAACACATTAAAATTCTCAGAGAAAAAAACAAAAGTTGCATACAAGTCACAAAAATATAAATTAAGGTGACTAATAAGTATCTGAAAAATGTTCACTGTTACTAGTAACCAATAAAAGTTATGAAATAAAAATGTTCTTACCTCAGATTGGCAAATATAAAAAAATGGAACTCTGTATTATAGCCTTTTCAAATATAAGCAATAAACAGAAAATGCAATTTTTTTTAAAGTGCCTTTTTAAAATAGCCATAAAACAAATAAAATACCAAAGAATATACATAATAAAACACTTGCAGAACCTCAATAAAGGAAATGAACTTCCCTTTCTTCCTGACCAGAAGAGCCGCGTGAAGGCCAGGCCTACACTAGAAGAGTGTTCTGGCAAGGCGGCGGCCTAAAGGTGTCAGGAAATTGGCTCCACACAGAGTGCCCAAGCCGATTAATAGAATATTGAGGATGATGACTGTAATGTTTTTCACTGTGTAAGGACAAAGGTATAAATACGGAAGGAGGAAAGCTAGAATGAACTCTGTAGTATGAATGGAAATGGCACGTGTCAGTGTGGATTCATGGTTTTCAATATGGTAGGTACAGAAGTTGGAGAAGGAAATGGCAGCCCACTCCAGAGTTCTTGCCTGGAGAATCCATGGACAGAAGAGCCTGGAAGGCCATGGTCCATAGGGTCGCAGAGAGTTGGACACGACTGAAGTGACTAAGCACGCACACACACGGACACAGAAATAAACACAGATGTAAATGTATGTGTGAACATATGCGTAGGCCTAGCTCAGTCCAGTAAAAAGGCCTAGAAAAGACACTCCTAGTAACTGATCTAGTGCATAGTTTCTATTTTTTGGCCGTGCTGCTTGTGGGATCTTAGTTCCCCAACCAGGGATTGAACCTGGGCTCCAGTGGTGAGCCCACTGAGTCCTAACCACTGGATTGCCAGGGAATTCTAGATCTTGGTTTCTAAACAACACCTTTTTCACCACCTAGACTTCAGTCTTTGGAGAGCTCGTCCATTTCCTAAGGCTTCCTGATGAAACCAACATTAATATGTCAAAACTAAACCTTTCCTCTCAGGTGGCTCAGTAGTAAAGAATCTGCCTGCCAGTGACAGAGACCTAAGAGACACAGGTTCAATCCCTGGATCAGGAAGCTCCCCTGGAGAAGGAAATGGCAACCCACTCCAATATTGTTGCCCGGAGAATCCCATGGATGGAGGAGCCTAGAGGGGTTGCATCACATGGATGGAGGAGCTACAGTCCATGGGGTTGCAAAGAGTCAGACATGACTTAGTGACTGAGCATGCATGCAGACCTTTTGTCTAAGCCCCAGATTAATATATTCAAGATGCTAATTTGACAGCTCTGCTTGGTTGCCTCACAAGCATTTCAAACTTAAAATAATCAAAATAGAAAGCTTGATTTCCCTGTGTTCTCCCTAAGCCATTTCTCCCCCATTTTCCCTATTTCTAAAAATATTTATATAAATATAAATATTCACTCAGTCACTGGACTCAAATAACTGGGAGTAGTCCTAATCTCCTCCCTTCCCCTTATCCTTCATAGTCACTAATCCATCAACAAGTCCAAATTGTTCTACCTCCGAAGTATATCTTGAAGTCATTCACTTGTCCCCATCTTCCCTTGTGACTCTGCTCGTGTAAGCCACCATTCTCCCTGTCCTGGATTACTGCAGTGGCTTTCTAACCTACTTCCTCGGTAACCTTCTTGCATTCTATTATCAACACAGCCAGTGTGAACTCTTAAAATGTAATTGGAGCATGCCTCTCTTCTTCTTAAAACCTGCCTATGATTTTCCAACCTGTTGGAACAAATCCAAGTTTGGCTATGGCCAAAAAGACCCTGCATGATCTGGCCACCTGCCTAAGACCTCCAACTCCATACCATGTACCTTATCCCACCAGTCAGAATTCTCCAGTCCAAGTGTCCTCTACAACCAGAGTTCCTGCAACACACCAAGCTTTTTTCCATTTCAGGAATTTGGCATTTGCTCTTCTTTCTGCTTACAATGTCCTTCTTTCAGTTTTCACATGATTGGCTCCTTCTCATTTCTTTAGTTCTTAGCTTCGATGTCAATTCCTCAAAGCAGAATTTCTTGGCCTATTCATCCTCACTGTTGTCAACTGTTTATTTTCTTCCTAACACAAGCAGCAGTATTTTTGTTTATTTCTTTGGTTCACTGTCTATCTCTCTCACTAGAGTAAAAATTACGTGAGGGGAGTAACTTGTCTTTCCTGTTTTCTTTTGTATTTGCATATCCTAGTACAGTATCCACTATCTAGCATGCAGCTGATTAATTTTAAAAATATCTCTAATGATGTAGTTCAGGTGTTAGAGATTTTAGGTGTTAGGGATTCAGAAGAACACAGAATTCCCTCAAATGGTTTATAATCTAGAAGAGTGATCAATAGGAAGGTAAGCAAGAGACTGCAATTCTGCATGATTAGATCTAAAATGAGGAAATTATAATGGAGGGAAGCCCCTAATCTGGGCTCAAGGAAGATCACAAAAGGCTTACTGGAAGATGTGACATGGTAGCAAATCCTGCAGTATAGACGAGGTTGGTTATGAGAGATAGAGTGGGAGATATAGTCTAGCGGGAGATATGAGAGATATAGTAGAGCAGAGGCAAAGAACAGCATGTGCCTGAAAATGAGGTGGAGTATGACACAGTCAGGGAACTAAATGCCTTAGGGTGGAGAGTGGCGATGAGGGTGAGGAGGATGATGGTGAGAGATGAAACTACAGAAATAAGCTGGTATAATGGTTTGTACTTCACCTTAAGGGAATGAGATGGTCACTGGAAGATTTTCTGCGGAGAGTAACATGAGCAGTTTTGTGTTACACAGAGGTCATTCTGACTGCAGTATATGTCAGGGATTGAAAACCAAGAGTCAGGAGGTTATGGAAACAATCTAGGTGGAGGTTGGCAGGATGATAGTGACCTACACTAGGGCAGTAATGGTGAAAAGATAAAGAATAAGACTTGAAAAAGACAGTAGTGGTGGAAATTAGCAATTCAATATATAATTTGATAAAATGATGTGGGGATAAATTGTTAGGTATTTGGAAGAAAAGAGATACATACTTCAAAACCACAGCAAGATAAACCCCAAATCAATTACAGATTTAAATGTTTAAAAAAGTTATGAAACTATCAGAACTTCTGCTCAGGATGATATTTTGAAGCACCCATCTCTTCCAAATCCACAGTTCATCCACTTATGAGAAGAGGCTGAAAAACAAAGCTGATGCTAACCCTCTTGCTGAAGTAAAGGTCTTATATAGAGTCCTGGGCCTGAGGAGGTAGAAGAACAAACACACAGCAACTAGGAACTGAACAAAGTTGGCCACTGACTCAGTGGTTGAATCTGCAACATCCCTGATATCCCATTGTTATTATAGGAACTTTGAAGGGCTATTATAGACATGATTTTGGATGGAGGGAATAGAGTCTTACTGGAGGCAGTCACAAAACTGCTAGATAAGGAGAAACAGAGGAATTAGAAGAAAATAAGCAAACAAATAAACAATAACATCAAAACACACACATACACGAATCTCGCTTACTTAAAATGAGTCTGAAAACCTAAATTCCAAAACACATGAAAACAAAACTAACACTAGGAAAAAAGGAACATAAACAGTTGTTATGGGAATCCACACCAACTGTATAAAACAGCCTGAAAATTATTTTTAAACAAGTATTTTTATGATGCTCAAAGATATAAAATTATGTATTAAAATTAAAAAGAATTTATGAAACATAAGTATAAATAAAACTAAAAACATGGATATAAAAAGGAGGCAACCAGGGACTATTAGTATATGTAATTTTTATAACCATTAAAAACTTAATAGACAGGATAAACTCTAGACTAGACACAGTTGAAGAGTGATTATTCTGCATTGGAAGACAGTAATTTTGTCTAGAAATACTACAAAGAACCAAAGAGATAAAGATTTTTTTGAAAGAGCAGTTAATTAAGAAACATGGAAAAGAGATTGAAAAGCTCCCACCTACATTCAATAAAATTTCCAGAAGAATGGAAGGAACAGTGGAGAAACAATATTTGAAAAAAATAACAACCAAGGAACTGTAGAACTGAAATACACACACAGTACTGTGTAGGATATATCATCATAAATCTGAAACTATGCACATTATAATAAAATGAACATCATCTGGAATAGAGAGCCAATTTCAAAAGTTATTAGAGAAAGTAATATGATGGCAGTAACATTGTAAGAAATGATAGACTTCAACAAATGTACTTCATGGTGAAATGGAGCAGGTCCCTCTGGTCCTTCCCCCGTCCTGTCCTCTGCCTACATTTTGTCTGTGGAAAAACTTTAGCCAAAGAATACATTTAACCAGAGAAGTGAGAACATGCAGAATCAAAGGAAAACAGTCAAAAAAGACCAAATAATAATAGTTTAGTTATTAAGCATAGTCAAGGACATTTAGTTCCTTCTTAAAGGCTGTAGATAATATTCTGAGCCATATCTTGTGAGCTGTCTTATAGATACTGAAACCCCCTGCAGGTGTAGAAGTTAACTACATGATACCAGACTCTAGCCATGACATAAGCTTCCACGATTCCAAGAATTGGCTTCAAAGAAATGAGAACAAACTGACTTTGGAACTGAAGATTAACTGTACCTAAAACAATCGAGGTGATGCCGGTCAAATCACTGATGACGAATTTCAAGATGACTGTCAGAGCCGACTGTGCTGTTTCTGAATCTACCCCCATCCCTCAGCCTGTATAAGGTCTTGCCCACTGATTGTCAGGTGTTGGGGGTGGGGAGTCAGCTTTTGGATAGCAAAGGCCACCCAACTGGATTCTTGAAGTTAGAATTTGGTCCCAGCCCAGGTTCAATTCCTAGTTAGACAACTGAGATCCCACAAGTCAAGTAGTGGGACAAATAAACAAATAAATAAAATTTGTTTTCTATTGCATATCATACATAAAAAATAAACTTGAGAGGAATTAAAATTTTAAATGTGGAAAGAAAACATAGCTTTTAAAAGAAAACATAAAATGATATATTTATGACCTTGGGAAAGAATTTCCTAATTAAGATATAAAAATGGGAATAGTAAAAACGGTGAATAGTTTTTCAAGTTTAAGAAGAAAAACTTAATCAACAAAAGCCATCATAAGTAAGTGGTAAGATAATTCACAAACTTCTCTTTGCAGTGGGAAAATATAAGTTTCAAAGCATATTATTATACTATTAAACCTAGGTAAGGGGTAGGGGTCCTACTTGCATTGCTGGTTCTAACCTTTTGTCTTTCCTTACTCCCTAAAACACTCAGTTTTGATTAACTTGGCATCTGACTCTACCACTTACTTTACTCTTTATTTATCCCCTCATCTTGAGATACTTATCTTTCCTTGAAGATTGTAGCTGGTGGTTCACCATCACTTTAGTACGATTCTTGTTGTAATTTCTGGAGATTTCAATATCCGCTTACTGATGTGACCTTTCAAATAGCTTAGCTTCTAAGTCTTGGGCTTAGAAGTTTTGGGCTTCCTTTTCTTTAGTAATGTTGTCTTCCATCTTCAGTTCAGTTCAGTCACTCAGTCGTGTCCAACTCTTTGCCACCCCATGAAATGCAGCACGCCAGGCCTCGCTGTCCATCACCAACTCCTGGAGTTTACTCAAACTCATGTCCATCGAGTTAGTGATGCCATCCAGCCATCTCATCCTCTGTTGTCCCCTTCTCCTCCTGCCCCCAATCCCTTCCAGCATCAGGGTCTTTAACAATGAGTCAACTCTTTGCATGAGGTGGCCAAATTATTGGAGTTTCAGCTTCAACATCAGTCCTTCCAATGAACACCCAGGACTGATCTCCTTTAGGATGGACTGGTTGGATCTCCTTGCAGTCCAAGGGACTCTCAAGAGTCTTCTCCAACATCATAATTCAAAAGCATCAATTTTTTGGCACTCAGCTTTTTTCACTTAGCCCCTCACTAACATGGTCATAATATCTATAATTGCACTGTCTAATATGGTAGCTACTAGTCTCATGCTGCTTTTAATTTTAGATTTATTAAACTTAAATAAAATTTAAATATCATTTCCTTAGTCAGCTCATTTCCACTGACCAATAAATAGCCACAGATGGCATATTAGACAGTGGATGTGGAACATGCCCATTGTCGCAGGGAATTCCATTAAACAGTTCTGCTCTAGATCGTGTCATTACCCATGCTGCAACTCCTCTATAAAGTCAGTAATAAGCATCACATTCTGACCAAGTCTTCCTGCTTCTTAAGCTTATTCCTGACTCCAAAAATTTGTCAAATATACCTACACTTGTAATTCACGATTCTTCTGTCATTTTATTATCCCTAATATACTTCCATTATTATCTGATATAGATCATCAACCATTGTGATGAAATTTCCCCTGCATACACATGTCTCTCTTGCTTTTTTTTTTTTCACCTTGACAAAATCGGATTAAATCTAAATTTCTACTTGTTTATCGCCTGGACACATCCAATTCTCCATTTAGCTCTGCACCCACACCTGTGCAGTAGATTGTGATAGGACAAAAAAGACACACAATCATCACTAACCTCAAATTTGCCTTTAATGCCACTACCAATGAATATTATTCCCTAGTGCAGTCAATCTCCCATTCCACTAGCTGACTCCTACATTTTCCTAATTTTCAAACTTTTCATAACTTCTTACTATCCTCACTCTCACCTGATGATTTGTATCTTACTTAGCTGAAAAGTAGAAGCAATCAAAAGAGAACTTTCCTATGTTCCTATAATCATACCTCCTCACCTACCTGCACTTGTGTCTATATGCTGTGCCTTCTCACCTATTACTCCAAATGGACTGTCTATACTTCTAAGGAAGAGCAGTGCACTAGAGCCCATCCCCTTTAGCAAGGGCCTCAGTGCAGTAATCCTCTGCTTTCTTTCTGGCATTGTTAGTTTTTCCTTCTTTACTGGATCTTTCCTTTGTTAAGAAATTATTTATTTGACTATGCCAGTTGAAGCACTCAGGATCTTTGATCTTTCCTGCAACACGCATTTGTGGTTTGTGTCGTCTTTAGTTGCGGCATGTGAACTCTTAGTTGAAGGATGTTGGATCTGGTCCCCTGACCAGGGATTAAATCTGGACCTCCTGCATTGACAGTGTGGAGTCTTAGCCACTGGACTACAAGGGAAGTCCCTCCTTTTTTTTTTTTTTTTTTTTTGGCTGTGCCACACAATTTGTGGGATTGAACCCACCAGGGATTGAACCTATACCCCAGCAGTGGAAGTACAGTCCTAACCCCTGGGCCTCCTGGATCCTTCCTGTCATTATGAAACCATGGTTTTATTTCTCCCATCTTAAAACAATTTAAAAAAAAAACAACTACCGTTGACCTCACTTTTCCCTTCAGTTACTCATCTGTTTCCTTCCTTCCCCTTTAAGCAAATATCCTTGAAATGGCTATAGGCAGTAGTCTGCTTGTAGCCGTTATCTCTTATCTCTAACCTTTCTCCTCCCACTCTCTTGAATCCACATTGGTCAGGTTTTTGCCCCACCAGGTCATTAATTCTCTTGTCAAGATGATTAAAGATGGCCACATGGCTAAATCTAATGATTAATATCAGTTCCCACCTTGCTTGACCTACTAGCAACGTGTGACATAGTCAATCCCTCCTAACTTCTTGAGACAATTTTTTTACTTGACTTCCAATCTGGTTTTCTCCCTCCCTCACTGTTTGCTTCTTCTCAGTCTCCTTTGTTGGTTTTTCCTTATCTTTCCAACCTCTGAACATCGAAAAATCTCAGTCTTTGGATTTCTTCTCTTCAGTGTACTTACTTTGTGGTAGATTGAATTATAGTTTACAACTATTTGCTTTCTATGAGAATTGTACATCTGCACCCTTTAGATTTGTCTTGAAATACCTCTTCTGTGCACAACATACATCTTTGCCCCATGTGAGGCTGTGCCATGTGACTTTCTTTGGGTAATGGAATGGAATGGAATCAAGTGATAGATGCCACATGCAAAGAGAAGCTTCAAATTGAGTTTCATTGTTTAGCCCCTCTTGATTCTGCCTTTTGCCATGAGTATGGCGTGTCCTGAACAGTGGTTGTTTATTCAGTTTAGGCCCCAAATTAGAATATACTTGAAAAAGACACATAGCTGGCCCACAGCCTTGAGCAGAAAAGTAATCAACCTGTTACCCATACATGACAAGAGCAAGAAATAAATGTTTGTTGCTGTAATCCACTGAGATTTTGGAATTGTTTATTACATCAAAAATGGTGACTAATAGAACTCCCTTTAAATTCTCCTGAATGCCAAGCTCACACATCCAGTTGCCAGAATGAATATCTAAAAGGCAACTCAAATTCAATAGTCCAAAAATGAGCTCTTGACCTTCTCTACCAAATCTGGTCTTCTTGATGCTTTTTCACTTTCAATTTATGGAAACTCTAACCTTCAGGACAAAAAAACAAAACAAAACAAAACACCCTAAAGTCACTCCTAATTTCTCACTTTTGCTTATATTCCATGCCTAATTTATCAACAAATCCTTTTAGTTATACTCAAAATAAATTCAGATTCTACAAACTTTACTAGTACCACCTTAGCCCAAGCCATTATCATTTTTGCCAATTTATTGTTATAACTACACTACTTCCTACCACGGGCTTGGTCATTTTGCCTTTTCCATCCAAAGTTTCAGTTACTAAGCATTATTAAAGTTCTTCTAGCATAAGAAAACAAAAATTAATCAATACCTAACAAATGCTATTCAACCTCAACTAGGTCATAGTCACTCATGGATTATCTATCAATTTTCTCTAATTACTTTTTTACCTCAGTATCACCTTAGCACAAGCCACCGTTATCTCTCACCACTGTGTTTCACCTGGATTATTCTGAACGTCACTCAGTTTATTCCTGCCCTTGTCCCCAGAATGGGCCTTTTAAAATAGTAAGTCAGATTGTGTTTCTCTTTTGCTCACATCTTTCCTTTTCTCAAATGGCTTCCCACTTCATTGAGAATAAAAAAGTCAAGTCCTTATAACAATCTACAAACATCCTTTACATTCTGCACATATATCTTCTCCATCTTACTGTTCAAATCTCGTGTCTTGGAGATCAGTATGGGGGTTCCTTAAGAAACTAAAAATAAGACTACTGTATGACCCAGCGATCCCACTGCTGGGCATATTCCTGGAGAAAATTATAATTCAGAAAGACACATATACTCCCAATATTCATTGCAGCACTATTTACATCAGCCAGAACATGGAAGCAACCTAAATGCCCATTGAAGGAGGAATGGATAAAGAAGAATTAGTACATATATACAATGGAATATTAGCCATTAACAAGATCAAAATAGTTTATAGCCATACCACCCTGAATGTGTTGAATCTCGTCTAATCTCAGAAGCTAAGCAGAATTAGGCCTGGTTAATACTTGGATGGGAAAAAAGGATCAAAATACTGCCATTTTGCAGTAACATGAATAAATCCAGAGGCTGCCATACTGAGTGAAGGAAGTCAGACACAGAAACAGAAATATCATATAATATTGCTTATAAGTGGAATTTTTATTTTAAAAAGGTGAGATGAACTTATTTACAAAACAGAAGAAGAGTCACAGATGTAGAAAATAAACTTATGGCTACCAGGAGATAAGGGGGAAGGGATAAATTGACAGTTTGGGATATCCACATTACTATATATATATAAAATAGATAACTGATAAGAACCTATCCTCCCAGTACTCTGTAAGGGTCTATATGGGAAAAGGATATTTTAAAAAAAGAGTGGGGACTTCCCTGGTGGCCCAGTGGCTAAGACTCCACGTTCCCAATGCAGGGTGCCAGGGTTCGATCCCTGGTCAGGGAACTAGATTCCCACATGCCGCAACTAAAAATCCAGCATGCCTTAACTAAAGCCCAGTGCAGCCAAATAAATAAATATTTTTAAAAAAAGAGGGGATATATGTATATGTATAACTGATTCACTTGGCTATACACCTGAAACTAACACAATATTATAAATCAACTATACTCAACTATAGAAATTTTTTTAAAACTGTGTTCTTACCAAAAACATTCCCTCTAAAAAGAAACATCCAAGTCTCATGTCTTATGACTCAGTTTCCTCACTCAGCTTTAGTCACAATGGACCCCTTACTGTCCTTTGAACATACCACTTACGTTCCACCTGCAGGGCCCTTGCATTTATTATTCTACCTAAAAGGCTCATCCCCCAAACTTCTCTGTGGCTTGTTTCCTGACCTCCTTCAGAGTTATACTCAACAGTCAGTCGCCTTCCTGGGACTCACCTGGTGGTCCAGTGGTTGGGAATCCATCACCCAATGCAGGGGATGCAGGCTAGACTCCTGGTCAGGGAACCAAGATCCCACATGCCTTGGGGCAGCTAAGCCTGGGTGTTGCAACTATTGACCCTGTGAGCTGCAAACAAAGAGCACAGCCTGGGGCAACTAAGATCCAACCTGACACAGCCAACCTTTTTTAAAAAGTTGTCTCCCTTGATCACTTGATTTTATTTATTGGCTGCACCATGTGGCTTGCAGGATCTTAGTTTCCCTGCAGTGGAAATGCTAAGTCCCACAACCACCAGGGAATCCCCTTGACCACTTTTCAGTTTCAGCCTTCCCTCAGATTTCCCTAACCCCCTTCCCTGCTTTATTTCTCTCTATAGCATTTATCACAGAGTACATAAATTTTAATATATCTTCAGTTTTGCTTATTTATTATGTTTATTGTTTTATTCCTTCTATAGGAATGCAAACTTCATGAACTAAGAGGAATTTTTTGATCTGCATTGTTCACTGTTGTATCCTTTTAGCATAGTAAGTGCTCAAAAAATATTTGTTGAATATCAAAATATCCAAAGAAATACAAAAAAACCCTGAAAAACTAGCCAAGGATATGAATAAAGACTTCACAGAAGAAACACATAACCAATAAACCTAATAAAAGGGACTTGACCTCACTGGTAATCAGTGAATTAAGCCGAATGAACTCTTTCTTTTTCTTTTTTGTGGCTGTACCTTGCAGCATGTGGGATCTTAGCTCCCAGACCAGGGATTGAATCTCTGCATCCCTGCATTGGAAGTGCAAAGTCTTAACCACTGACCCACCAAGGAAGTCTCAGAGCTCTCTTTTCACAGTCATCAGATTTACAAAAATTTTGAAGTCTACCAACCCTTGGCAAGGAATAGAGCAACAGGAAATCTCACACATTGCTGGAACAACTTTGGATATTTGAAATAATCTAGTAAATACTAGATACAGACTTGCCCTTCACCCCACAATCCCAGTCCTGGATATAAACCCAAGCAATAAGTGCTAATATATATTTTTACAAGAGACATGAAAGGGAATGCTCATGTCAGCATTATTAATAATAGCCCCAAACTAGAAACTCAATTGTCCATTTATTGTAGAATAAATACATACATTTGGTGCATTCATACAGTGGAATGTTTTACAACAATGAAAATGAGTGAACTATAGCCAGACAACAATATGAAAGCTATCTGAAATAACCAAACAAAAAGTCAAAGTGTAAGGGATCCTGGATGATGCAGTTCCCTGTAATACAGCACAGAGGAGGGAAAGGGTGGGAGGTGGTTCTGAGAGCAAACAGGAAATTGACAGGCACCCGTACAAAATTGGGTTTGAGTGCAACTCCTCTTCTTGGTGAGACAGAAGGGCATGTAGTTCAGTCAGCCCATTTCCACGCAATTCAGAATGAGTTCCTGGAATCATTCTTGGTTTATCCAGTTTGTCGTTCTACTGTGCCTCTCCCTGTTCACTCTTAATCCCCTCTATTCACACCCCCCCAATCAGTCACTCTTTCATTTATCAGATAATACATTAGGTATTAGCTACATAGAGATCAAATTGCCAACATCCACTGGATCATCGAAAAAGGGAGAGAGTTACAGAAAAACATCTACTTATGCTTTACTGACTATGCCAAAGCCTTTGACTGTGTGGCTCACAATAAACTGTGGAAAATTCTGAAAGAGATGGGAATACCAGACCACCTGACCTGCCTCTTGAGAAACCTATATGCAGGTCAGGAAGCAGCAGTTAGAACTGGACATGGAACAACAGACTGGTTCCAAATAGGAAAAGGAGTACGTCAAGGCTGTATATTGTCACCCTGCTTATTTAACTTATATGCAGAGTACATCATGAGAAACGCTGGGCTGGAAGAAGCACAAGCTGGAATCAAGATTGCCAAGAGAAATATCAATAACCTCAGATATGCAGATGACACCACCCTTATGGCAGAAAGGGAAGAGAAACTAAAAAGCCTCTTGATGAAATTGTGAAAGAGGAGAGTGAAAAAGTTGGCTTAAAGCTCAACATTCAGAAAACTAAGATCATGGCATCTGGTCCCATCACCTCATGGGAAATAGATGGGGAAACAGTGGAAGCAGTGTCAGACTTTACTTTTTTGGGCTCCAAACTCACTGCAGATGGTGACTGCAGCCATGAAATTAAAAGACGTTTACTCCTTGGGAAGAAAGTTATGATCAACCTAGACAGCATATTGAAAAGCAGAGACATTACTTACCAACAAAGGTCCGTCTAGTCAAGGCTATGTTTTTTCCAGTGGTCATGTATGGCTGTGAGAGTTGGACTGTGAAGAAAGCTGAGGGCTGAAAAATTGATGCTTTTGAACTGCGGTGTTGGAGAAGAGTCTTGAGAGTCCCTTGGACTGCAAGGAGATCCAACCAGTCCATCCTAAAGGAGATCAGTCCTGGGTGTTCATTGGAAGGACTGATACTGAAGCTGAAACTCCAATAATTTGGCCACCTCATGCAAAGAGTTGACTCATTGTTAAAGACCCTGATGCTGGAAGGGATTGGGGGCAGGAGGAGAAGGGGACAACAGAGGATGAGATGGCTGGATGGCATTACCAACTCTATGGACATGAGTTTGAGTAAACTCTGGGAGTTGGTGATGGACAGGGAGGCCTGGTGTGCTGCGACTCATGGGGTCGCAAAGAGTTGGACACGACTGAGTGATTGAACTGAACTGAACTGAATAGAGAATGGAAGGAAGTATAAGATGTAAACTCTGTCCCCGAGGAGTTTAGAATCTAGGGTTTATTTTTTTTTCAAATAATAAATTAATTAGGCTGCATCAGGTCTTAGGTGTGGCATGACAGATCTTTAGTTGTAGTATATGAGCTCTTGATTGCAACATACAGAAACTAGCTCTCTGACCAAGGATCGAACTCAGGCCTCCTGCATTAGGAGCATGGAGTCAGCCACTGGATGACCAGGCAAGACCCTAGTTGTTTTTTTTTTCCCCTGGCCCCACCTCGTGTCTTGCAGGATCTTAGTTCCCTGACCCACACCCTTGGCAATGAACATGAGGAGTCCTAACCACTGGATCATCAGGGAATTCCAAAGAATCTAGTTTTCAAGATAATTCTTTTTTTTTTTCTTTTCCATTTATTTTTATTAGTTGGAGGCTAATTACTTTACAGCATTGCAGTGGTTTTTGTCATACATTGAAATGAATTAGCCATGGATTTACACGTATTCCCCATCCCGGTCCCCCCTCCCACCTCCCTCTCCACCCCATCCCTCTGGGTCTTCCCAGTGCACCAGGCCTGAGCACTTGCCTCATGCATCCAACCTGGGCTGGTGATCTGTTTCACCCTAGATATACATGTTTCGATGCTGTTCTCTGAAACATCCCACCCTCGCCTTCTCCCACAGAGTCCACAAGTCTGTTCTATACATCTGAGTCTCTTTTTCTTTTTTTTTTTGCATATAGGGTTATCGTTACCATTCAAGATAATTCTTACTGATGATGAAGCGCCACATTCATTTGCTCATTTAAAAAAATGTTATCATAATGTAATCTACTAAGTATCCTGGGAAGTTAAGCCAGAAAGCGATTGCTTCCGACTGAGTGAGACAGGGAGGTTTCCAGGAGAAATTTGAATTTCAAATATATTTTAGAAAATGGCTAAGGTTCCTGAGAGCACACATGGGGAAAATCTCATGAATAATAGTAACTCATGATGGTAGAGATGGAGTAGGAAATGGCAACCCTCTCCAGTATCCTTATCTGGGAAATCCCATGGACCGAGGAGCCTGGCTACAGTCCATGGGGTCACAAAGAGTCAGACACAACTGAGTGATTGGTAGAGATGATGGTAGAGAACGCAAGGGAGGTTCCGAAAAGGGAATCGAGCAAGGGTGGGTTGAAAGACAGGACAGAGGAGTAGGTACAGGAGAGTAGAGAGAGAAGGGTAAAAAGGAAGGTTGAAATTGTAAATGGAAGAATTTGAAAGGGGTGCTAAGGAGTTTTAACTTCAATGAATAGGTTTTGATACAAAAATAACTTGGTCAAAAATGCTATGGAGAAAGAAACTGGCAGTAGTAATGCAGATTAGCTTGGAAAAGCGTGTCTGAAAGCAGATATGTTTATTACAAAAAAGAGATTGTGTTAACTACTTCCTGGGAGTTCCCTGGTGGTCCAGTAGTTAGGACTCACAGCTTTCTCCGGTGAGGGTGCCCATTCCATCCCTAGTCAGGGAACTAAGGTCCTGCAAGCTGCACAGCACAGCCAAAAAAGCAAAAACAAAAACCCCATACTTCCTATGCATCATTTCATTTAATCCTTACAATAACTCTATGAGACCATCTTAAGATCCTAATTTTTTTAGGATAGAAAACTGAAGTTCAGAGGCAATATACCATTCATTCATACAGCAGAGAAATGATAGAATCATTCAGCAAGCAGATGGTATGTCATTCCTCAGGTTCAGGTCTCTTTTACACCAAATACTGTACTTTAACTCTCTCCTACATGGCCTCTATTATAATAGTGCCAATTAGATTCTATCCATCTCCAAGGAAGAGATAGTGTATATCCAATCTAGGGTGGTACCAGAAAGGAGTTTTACTTCAGAAAGGTCAAAAGCAAACACTGAAAAAAGTGATTTTCCAACCAGAGGAAAGTACTGATGCTTGGATATGGTAGGCAACTCTAAGGTGGCATACCAATGATCTCTAGTTCCAGGTATTCATGTCCTGTGTAATATCCTCCTGTTGAGTATGGGCTGGATTTAGTGACTCATTTCTTCTTTCCTTTCATAGACAACCTTCATTTTTTGCATATCATATAGCCTAGATTATTCCTCACTACATTAAAAAATGTAGAAATGCTGAGGAGACATGCTGGGCTGGATGAAGCACAAGCTGGAATCAAGATTGCCGGGAGAAATATCAATAACCTCAGATATTCAGATGATACCACCCTTATGGCAGAAAGTTAAGAAGAACTAAAGAGCCTCTTGATGAAAGTGAAAGAGGAGAGTGAAAAAGTTGGTAAAGCTCAACATTCAGAAAACTAAGGTCATGACATCCGGTCCCATCACTTCATGGCAAGTAGATGGGGAAACAGTGACTGACTTTATTTTTTGGGGGCTCCAAAATTAATGCAGATGGTGATTGCAGCCATGAAATTAAAAGACACTTACTTCTTGGAAGGAAAGTTATGACCAACCTAGACAGCATATTAAAAAGCAGAGACATTATTTTGCCAACAAAGGTCCATCTAGTCAAGGCTATGGTTTTTCCAATAGTCATATATGGATGTGAGAGTTGGACTATAAAGAAAGCTGATCGCAGAAGAATTGATGCTTTTGAACTGTGGTGTTGGAGAAGACTCTTGAGAGTCCCTTGGCCTGCAAGAAGATCTAACTAGTCCATCCTAAAGGAAATCAGTCCTGGGTGTTCATTGGAAGGACCGATGTTGAAGCTGAAACTCCAATAGTTTGGCCACCTGATGTGAAGAGCTGACTCATTTGAAAAGACCCCGATGCTGGGAAATATTGAAGACAGGAGGAAAAGGGGACGACAGAGGATGAGATGGCTGGATGGCATCACCCACTCAATGGACATGAGTTAGGGTAAACTCCGGGAGTTGGTGATGGCCAGGGAAGCCTGGTGTGTTGCATTTCATGGGGTCGCAAGGAGTCGGACACTACTGAGTGACTGAACTGAACTGAACTGAACATTAGAAAATAGTTGAACAAAAGTTGTTCAAATTGAGCTGCACTTCTGTCATTTTTTGCCTTGAGAGTTACAGGGACAGTTGAAATAGATGATTTCAACCAAAGCACATTTTAACGTGGTCTTAAGTTGTTTATGTCATTATCTCATGTGTAGTGATTCATTTCTAATGAATAGAGAATATAGAGGTGATGGGCTGGCACCTCCGAGATTAGGTTATAAAAGAGACTATGGTTTCTGTCCTGGGGGGCTCACCCATACTTTCTCTAGGATCTTTAGCTGCAAGGTCGTGAGCATCACTACTGAGAAGTCCACATGACAAGGAGCTGATATGTCTGGCCAACAGCTAGCAAGGACTAAGGCTTACTAATAGCCTAATAACCTTAGAATGGTCAACGTTGAGGTCAGCAACTTCTCATGTAGTTGTAAGAGGATCAGCTTCAACGATCCTCTCAACTGGTCATTGTCATCTTGCAATGGCAGCCACTTTGCTTGTCATCTTCAAAGCTCTTGGCTTTGCAAAACTTCTTGAACCACCATTGCACTGTGTGTTCGTTAGAAGCTCCTGGCCAAATGTGTCACTGATGATGCAAGTTGTCTCCACTGCTTTACAACCTATTTTGAACTGAAATAAGAAAATCACATGAATTTGCTTTTTGTCTAACATCACTTCCCTAGTCTAAAATAAATATAAAATAAATAGCAAATAATAAGTCATTAGCAAAAAACGTAAAGCAAGAAATGTGTATTAAAATGATGTGTAACAAAGCTGCATTTATTTAATAAAGTATTCTAATATCAAACAGCAAAGCTCAAGAATGTAAAACCACAATTACTTTTGCACCAACCTAATAATTGATGGGGAATCCTAAAATACCGTAGAGAAATAAAACAGATTGTGCAGGAGGGAGAAACAGAATGGTATTAGACTTCCCACAGCAATACTGGGAGTTGGAACATAATGAATGAGTGACTTCAAAATTGTCAGCAAAGTAAATTTCCAGTCTAGAATTCTGCACAGACTGCCAAGTGTATGTAAGGGTAGAATAAAAACAGATATACAAGGCCTCAGAAAATTTATCTCCAAAAACCCCTTTTCAAGAAGTTATTGGAGAAAGTATTCCACCAAACAAATGATAGAAACCAGTAAACAAGCATAGGTGGAAAGCAGGTAAAGGAAGATGGTACACAGGAGGGAGGAGAAGGAAATTACCAGAAGTCCCAGGTGGCCAGCTGAGCAACAGGCCCAGAAAGCTGCCTGTCACAGGATGGAAGCCTCGGATAGGCTATTTGTTTATTTATTATTTTGGCCAAGTTGCTCAGCTTGTGGGATCTTAGTTCCCCAACCAGGGATTGAACCCATGTCCCCAGCAGTGGAAGTGCAAGTTCCTAACTACTGGACTGCCAGGGAATTCCCGGAAAGGATTATTTATAAGGGGGGGGCGACCCTGAAACTAATCAATCACCTGATGTATTTAAATACATAGGAATTTTACAGGTCTGGGGAGAGGAAAGGAATAAATCATGATGAGTACATAGTAAACAAAGCAAAGAGAAAAACAAGGTAATTTTTATCGTAGTTATTATTATACAAAAGTATGATTAAAATATACTGTATGTCTCAGCAGTGAACAGTATTTCCATGAACATAACAATATAAACATGAACACTGAAACAATCGAAGCTCCAATATTGGGAGGATAGAGGTACAGAGAAAGATGAGTTTTCTTTTATCCTGGTTGAGTTTAAGTTATACCTGATGGGACTCCAGGTGGAAATGTCAAAAAGCTACAGAATGTCAAGGTAAGAGGTACACATTTTTTTTTTTAGCAATGTGTTTAAACTGTGAACATGGGTAAGATTACTAAAGTGAACAGTATAGAGACCAAATCAAAGACCAAGAACAGAACTATGACCCTCTTTACGTCTGGTGAAAACATTCAATGAAGATGTAAATAAGCAGTTAGAGGAAGAGGTACTTGAAATACAAAACTTTATGGAAGAAAGGGGAAAAGATATTCTTTAAAAAGGTGTAATCATATAAAATGTATCTATAAGTTCAAGGAAGATGAACAAAATCTCTTCTCTTGGTTTTACTTTTTATTCTTAATTTTTTAAATATGGGTGAAAAAAAAATACAAGTTAAAATTAGCCAGCTGAACTCAGTTTAGGGGATCTCAATTTATCAGTCAGGAAACAATAGAACGCATGCCTTCTTCTCTTCATCCAGCCTGATGGGAGTATTGACCTTGGCCACATCAGTGTCATAGAGCTTCCTCATAGGCTGTTTAATTTGGTGCTTGTTGACCTTGATATTCACAATGAACACAAGTGTGTTGTCTTCTATCTTCATGGCTGACTCAGTGGTCAAAGTGACCTTGATGATGGCATAGTGACCAAGCTTGTTTCTCCTAGCTCATCTGAGGATATTTGGGGTGATTTCTGAGTTGCAGTGTTTTAGGCCATTGGAAGGTGGATGACATTCCTTTCTTCTCTTTTATTGTGGCTGTGAATGCCTTTCATCATTGCCTTCTTGCCTTCAAAGTCTTTGATTTCATCTTCAAGAAAAGCCAAAGGCTTTTGGTTTGCTTGGTAAGGACGTCACTAGTGACTGTCTACAGAAGAGGAAAGGGAAGGGAAGAAGAATTAGGGAATGGGGTAAAAGGCAGCAATATGAGAGTCTTAAAAGCTTCTTGGTATTACATGAGGCCAAAGTATCACTCCATGGACTGATTATTTACTGTTGCAATGAAAAACAAATGTAACTTAACTGTGGGAAGATCTGGCTGTTGCCTCCTTAATTCAGCGATTAATGTTAGCATCACTAAAAGTGAGAAAGTTGGAAGTTATATGCATATAGACTTCCCTGGTGGTCCAGTGGTTAAGAATCCACCTACCAATGCAGGGGATGTGGGTTCAATCCCTGGTTGGGAATCTAATATGTCACATGCTTTGGGGCAGCTAAGCCCATGCACTGCACCTATTGAGCCTGTGTGTTCTGGAGCCTGATGTAGCCAATAAATAGATAAATAAATAATAAAGAAAAAGAAAAAAAGTTATGTGCCTAAAATGTGATGCAATATAAAGCACATAGCACCAACTACCAATATTCCCAACAAAAATGTTTAACTTGAATTGAAATTAGCCTTTATAGCTCATCTCCAGATTACAGAAAATACAGGGGTAGATGAATCCCTAGTGACACTAAAAAATAAAAAATTAGACAAATCCAGAAAGTGGAACATTCAATAGGGACAATGGGCCCAGTCTCTTCAACAACTCAATGACATAAAAAGAGGGTGGAAAGCACTGCTGAAATCAAAAGAGAAGCCATATAGCAACCAAAACAATGCATGGTCTTTAATTGAATTTTACTTTAAAAAGCTAGCATTAAAACACATTTTTAAGACCACTGGGAAAATTTAAACATGGTCTGTCTTACATAAAATGAAGGCATTATTATTAGTTTTACTAATTATGATAATGACATTTTAAATAGGTGCATTCTAAAGTATTTAGGGGTTAAATGTCAAGATGTCTATAATTTGATTTAATACTTCAGGAAGAGAAAGATGAAGAAAATATGTCAACTATTAAAACTGGGTGCAAGAATGTAAATATCTATTTTGGTACTCTATTATGGTACTCTACTTTTCTGTATATTTGAAAATTACAATAAATTTAAAAATACAGTTAGCGGTAAAAAGGAAGTAGTAGCTTGAGGCTATAATTGGGTCAAGGTTGCTTTTCCTGTTGACACGCTTGCAAGCTGAAAGGCAGAAGGCAATACAGAGAGAACTGATGGAGCAAGGCCAGAGAAGTGAGAGAGGATGGAATGAAAAGACACTTGAAGAGTTCAGACCCAGAAAGGAGTATCAGCACCTAGTCTTCTGAGACAAGAGGGCCAAAAAATAATGAGTGAAGAGAGAAGAACATTCTCAAGAGGAAATGGCCAGACTGGGGAATGGCTTTCCACTGGAGGAAGGCTAAAGGTAGACTATGAATAATGAAGGTAGATTTGGGAACTTGAAGAGAACGCACCCAATCAGCACGACTTTATCATCTCCTTCAGGCATGCTTATCAACCTGGAAATGGAAGAAAAACCAGAGAATGCTAGATCTTTCCTAAAGTGGGAGAAGGAATGCTGACAGTCCTACAAATCAAATAGGTGAGAGTAGGTGTTCCTAGGTTTGTAATAAACCCATGTATAACTAGCCACTTGTAGAAAATGCCCTGTGTGGAGCTTTGAGTAAGACAGGAAAGGTGTTAATAGACTAGAACTAGAAAGAATGAAAGGGCTAGGAAGTCACGTCTGCTGTGAGTGGAGGTGTGGGACAAGTGAAGGGAACGACAAGCTGTAATCATGACAGAAAGCACAGAGGGTGAATGTTTGGCGAACATAAAATTCCAAGCGGTGTTGAGGCTCCACGTACGGTTATACAGATTCTGACTGAAGTAGAAACTAGTCAGTCAACTTATTAGAGGAAAATGCACTTGGATGTTCTCAGGTGGCTCAGTGGCAAAGAACCCACCTGCCAGTCCGCCTGCTCATCCAGGAGATGCAGGTTCCATCTCTGTGTCCGGAAGATCCCTTGGAGGAGGAAATGGCAACCACTCCAGCATTCTTGCTGGGAAATTCCATGGACAGAGGAGCCTGGTGGGCTTCAATCCATGGGGTCGCAAAAAAGTCAGACACAACTGAAGTGGCTGAACATGCATGCGCACACTTAGATATAGTAAGGCAGCCTCTAAGATTGATCCCCAAAGTCCCTACCTCCTGTTATTTGTACCCCGTGTAACCTTTCCCCTTGAGCATAGATTGGACTTAGTGATTTACTTTTAACAAATAAAATATGGCAAAAATAATGGACAGTCACTCCTGAGATTACGGAAAGACTCTGGCTTCCATCTCACATCTCCTTCTTACTTTTTCACTTGTTTGCTCTATTAAGCCATATTGTAAGTTGCCCAGTCGAGAGACCAACCAGGCAAGGAGCAACCCATGAGGACAAGGCCCACTGTCAATCACACGAGTGGGTTTGGAGTGACTCCTCCCTGGATGCCACCTCATCTGCAGTCTTGTGAGAAACCCTGAGCTAGAAGATCCAGAGAAGTCTTGCCCAGATTCCTGATGCACAGAAATTGTGAGACAGTGAATGTCTGTTGTTTTAAGCCAGTAAGTCAGATTGATTTCATACGTAGTCACAGATAACTAATACAATGGATATTGATGACTTAAGAATACCAGGAGACAAGTTAGAAAGGAAAACCATGAGCCAGGAGCAGCAGTCATCATAATGATTTAAAGCAGAGCTTCTCCAACTCAAATGTGCACACAAATCACTTGTAAGGGTCTTGTTACAATTCAGATTCTGATTCAGTGGTTCTGGTGCCTGAGGGGCCATAGTTCCAACAAGTTCACAGGTGACATTAATGCTGTGGGTCCTTTGAGAAGTAGGGATCTCAAAGATCAGTGGAGGAGGGCAGGAGGGGTAAAAGGTGAGCTAGAAGAATCCAAATCAATATGCTTGTGGAAGGGGTCAAATTGTTCAATAAAACAAGGAAGCAAGCTAAGGCATACATATCGAAGGGCCTAAGATGTAGCCAGAGAAAAACACAGAAGGATCAAATGAGATTAGTCTGCAAGAAAATGTAAAGCATTATGTATTGCCTAAGACTGGCTTTTATAGGTTCCTCGTGGTATAATATTTGGCCAAGTCCCTCCCCATTTGGGAGTAGTATTCATTCTCTCTCTCTCATATACACACAAATTGGTCTTTTTTTTTTTAATGTGGATCATTTTAAAGTCTCTATTGAATTTGTTACCATATTGGTTCTGTTTTTTGTTTGATTTGCTTTTTTGGCCACAAGGCATATGGGATCTTAGCTCCCCAACCAGGGATCAATCCGGCACCCTCTGCGTTGGATGGCAAAGTCTTAACTACTGGACCACAGGGAAGTCACCAGATTGCTCTTAATATCTATCTACACCCAAGTAATACAACTTGACTTAGAAGGTCATTGGGGTAGATGGAGAAAACTTCATTTGTCCACTCGTTCTTTCACCTATTAAGCAGCTCTGCCCTGAGGAATTATGTGCTAGGCATTGAGAAAACAAAAGTGGACAGGGACTCTGTCACTATCTCAACTACTGAAACAGCAAGGGAGACAGTAACATCAAGAACTAGTAGAAAACAAGTGATTGGTGCTATAATAGGTATAAAAGTTATGCTTACTGGTTGGGTGAGTGACTCATTTTCCCCAAGGACCCAGGGGTAGAAGAAGTTTCACAGAATAGGTAAAGTGTGAGCTAGACCTTTAGTGGAGTAGAGATTGATAAAGGGAATCAGGGAATTCCAAGCAGATCAGTTTATAAAGAAATCTCCCTGAGACCCCCTCTGTGTACCAAAAACTTATGCCCTTACAGCAATAGATTTCTAGTCTTTGTCTCCTTCATGGGAAGAGAACTCGCAAACTGACCAACATAACTATCTCCACACTTAGCTGCTGCCAATCATTTCTCATTTTAAATGATTAAATTGATTTTCTGATACAAACCAGACTCATGTGAATTTGGGAGGCATGAGCCAGTTTTTCTTAGGTCCCGGCCAACCCAGGATAAGCCAAGATTGAGGATGCAGATTCACAAAGGCAGAAAACCCAGAGAATCTAGAAAAGCAGCATCTCTGACCATCAACCCACTAGGATTCAATTCGTGATCATACTGTTTATGAAAGATACAGTAAATACTGTAAGATTTAGGGTCAGGGGAAGAACCCTGGGAGAGAATTAGGAAGAGACCTAAGGAACACATATGAACAGATACTGAAGTTCGGGTGCTTCGGCAATTTGTGCGCATCAATAGTGGGCTTTCAACACCATGTTTTATGAGATAAATACCAATAAAGAGAGGAGCGCTCGGTGAACTGTTCCTGGAGCCTCTTGGAAACTGTGCTTAAGGTCAGTTTGACATCACAGACTAATGTTCTGCTGGATCAAGTCTGACCAGTTTTTCTCTTGGTTCGGAGGGCAGTTCTTTTGCTGCTCTGTGGCGTCCCAGTGGCTTTGAGCTGCCGTGACCATGGACCAAGGGTGCGTGTGCATCTGTGAGCACACTCAGTACAGCCATGGGCTGTGGACTGTCTGTCCTGACCCCATTCTGACTTGAGTTGACTCAACCTCTGACATCCCAACATAAAACTCTCACCGCGTCGTTAGCCCAACCTGTTGTTCTGAGGTTTCTCTTTTATTATTATTATTATTATTATTTTGGTTTCTCTTTTTTTAAACCATCTAATCTCTCTTATCTGCTTTTAATTTATTTAAAAAATTTTTTATCTATTTTTTCCGGCCATGTCACATAGTTTGACAGATCCTAGTTCCCCAACCAACGACTGAACCCACATCCTCAGCAGTGTGGAGTACTAACCAGTTGACCACCAAGGAACTCCTGTACTGAGGTCTTGGGTTTTTAAGTTCCAAGTCTAGTTTTCTCTTCATAGGATAAAATCCTACTTGAGTGCCACCAGCAGAAAATTCCAAGGGCATTATTTCTCCCATTAAAAATTTTATGTCACACTTAAACAGAAAATCTGACTCACATACAATACCAAACGTTTTATTACTGTCTAGTCTTTGTCAGTATGAACATGCATATTTTTTACAGAGACAAAAGCAGAGTGTATAAGTTTACTTCACATTTTCCACCTTTAGATACACCTCCTGCCTCAGTACAGACCAGATTCTTATCATTTACAGGAGGTACAGAGTATTCCAGTGTGTTGATAGAGCAGGATTTGCTTAGCCCTGCCACTTTTTGTTGGGTTTTGGTTTGTTTCCAGTTTTTTAATGAGTAAAGCTACTATGTACATCCTTGTCCAAATTGCCCCTTCTTTTTTCTATTAGGTTAAATTTATAACACAGTTCCCCAAGGAAGGATTCCCCAAGGAATCACTCAAAGATTATTAACAATGAAAGGGTATGATCAGATTTTCTTCTTTAAAATATCTGCCCAGTGAGGGTAATACCTCCTACAGGGTAACTGTGAACATTAAGATGAAGTCAAGAAGCTGAAAGACCAGTAAAGAAGCTCTTCATGTATAGATTATTATACTCAGAATTTGGAATTTAGAATTATTATACTCAGAAGTCTATCTGTCAAAATCTAACCACAGTTAATTGAACATTATTGATTAATCCCATACTCCAAGTGTTTTTCTTGGGTTCTTATTCTATCTTTGCCTGCTAAGGATGAGGCAGTGCCATGAGAAGCAATGAACTCCAACAAATAAATATTCAAACAGACTTATTCTTTATCCTGTGTTTAAATACCTTCTTTAGGAGCCCAGGCCTACCTCAAAAGAATGGCAGTGGCCCACTCTGAAGCCTGACACCTTCTATGACCTGACAAAGAGAAAGGAGACATTATCTAGTCTAGACACCGGCTTAAGGGACAGCTCCTCACATTTCTTGTCTCTCTTTTCATTTTACCCATTGTAATCCTCTTTTTATATTGAAGTCCTATTTTTGTGTCTCTCTTTGTTCTTAAATGCTCAAAATTTCCTGATTTCATCATCTCTTGGCTCTATTTTCTCATCTGGAAAATGAGGAGGTGATCTTGATGGTCTCGTCTGGCACTCGGAGCTCTGACCTCAGGGGTTCTATGGGTTTGTCCACTCTCTCTAGTTGGCAAGGCCCAGTGTCATCTTGCTTCAATTTCTCCACACCATGAACCACTGGCTCTTTAAGGAACTGTTTGTCAGACTATGGCATCCAAGTTACTTTAAAGCTGGCTAAAAATGCAGATTCCTGGGCTCTAGGCCTACAGAATCAGAACCTCAGGGATGGGACTTCTCTGGTGGGCCAGTATTTAACAATCTGCCTTCCAATGCAAGGGACAAGAGTTTGATCCCTGGTCAGGGAACGAAGATTCCAAGTGCCACAACTAAGACTTGATGCAGCCAAATAAATAAGTAAGCAAGTAAATATTTAAAAAAAAAGAATCTCAGAAGTAAAGCCTGGGGAAGCAGCTTTTATTTTGTAAAAGACAAACATTTAGTCAATACAAATAGTCACCGCCTTAGAACGCCTCCCTCTGCAGTTCGCTTCACCTTTCACCTTCCTAGTCATTATCTCTTATTTTTCAAGGTTCTGCCTCTATAACAGGTCTAAACAGTCACATCAGAATCATTTCAAAAACAGCAGGTTCAAATGATGGGATCGGCAGGCATGAGACACACAAAGATGGCCTTTTCAATCCTACTGAATCTCAGTCCCACCTTGTCTGCAATTGCCTACCCTATAGTCATCAAGGTTGACACTAAATGTGACATTACAAGACTATCACGGGTTGAATTGTGTCCCCCTTGACCCTAAATTTATATCTTGAAGCCCTAACCCTCCAGGACCTCAAAATGTGAACTTGTTTAAAAATAAGGTCTTTATAGATGCAGTTGGTTAAAAGGAGGTCATATTGAAGTAGGGTGGGTTTCCAACACTATGTGGCTGGTGTCTTTATAAAAAAGGGAAATTTAGACCCAAACAGACAAAACAACCACGTGCGATCAGGGCGATGTACCTATAAATCAGGGAAGCCAATGATTGCCACCAAATGCTGGGAGAGAAGAAGGGGACAGATTCTCTCTCCCTGCCAATATCTTGATCTCATTCTTCTAGCTTCCAGAACTGTAAGACAACAGAATTAGTTTGTGTTACGTTATTATGGTGTGTGTGTGTACTCAATCACTTTATTTGTGTCCAACTCTTTGTGACCATAGGACCATAGCCTGCCAGGCTCCTCTGTCCATGGGGTTCTCCAAGCAAGAATACTGAAGAGGGTTGTGCCTTCCTTCCGGGTATCTTCCTGACCCAGGGACTGAACCCACACCTCCTGCATTACAGGCAGATTCTTTACCACTGAGCCATGGGAGAAGCCCACTTTATCATGGTAGCCCTAGGAAATGAATGCAGAGACCTTGGTTATGTTCCTGGCTTAGTCACAGGAACCAGGCTATCACTTTAGCTACTCTGGGCTAGGACATGCTATCTCATCAGAAAGATGGGAAATCGACTGTATTCAATAGAAAGTGAGTATTGAATGAGGTCTGTGTGACCTGTGAAGTACTGACTGTTAGTAAAGTTATTGTTTACCAAGTGGCTAATAGGGAAGTGCTTTGGGAAAATCATAAAGGAATTCCTTGGTAACCAAGACTTATTTCTTATTCTTTACCACCAGATCGTAGGTGTCTTAAGCTATCCAAAATATGCTGTTAGCATAGGTGAATTCCCTGTGCTCCTATTCAAAGCCAGTGCCTTTAATTGTACATACCAGATTGCATCCCCTCTCATCTAGTCAACGACATCAATCTAGCATTTTCCCCTTTCTCTTCTAAAGTCCTCAATTTTCTCCTCCCATCAACATGCTATTATTTCTCCCAGCTTAAAAACAAAACAAAAACAACTTTATTTAACCCTACTCCCTCTGTGAACTACCCCTCACAACTTTCCTCCCCTTTGCAGCAAAATGTCATGAAGGAGTTGCTATAACCCCTGTCTCTAGTTCTTCTCTTACCATTTTTAATTTTTAGTAAACTATTTTAGACATTCAGAAGTGTGCAGAAAATCCTAAATGCTCAATTTTCACCAAGTGAACAATCCTGGTAACCAGCACCAGATCAAGAATTAGAAGATCATAAGCACCAAGGACTTCCCTGGTGGTCCAATGAAGGAGGCACGGGTTTGATCCTTGGTTGGGGAATTAAGATCCCATTTGCCAGATGGCGCAGCCAAAAGGCATTTTTAAAAAAGGAAGACGGTCATCAGCACCCTTGAAGCTCACCTCCTGACCCTTCCCAGTCACCAACCCCAAGGTAACCACTATTGTTACTTCTAGCACCCTAGGTTAATTTTCCCATTCTTGAACTTTATACATATGATGTTATACAGTGTATACTCATTTGTATCTAACTTCTTTCCCCTCTACATTCTATTTATGAAATTAGTCCATGGTGTTATGAATAGCACTAGTCCACTCATTGTGACTGCTGTAGACCAGAGATTTGCAAACATTTTCTGTAAAGGACAAGATAGTAAATATTTGAGGCTTTGTGGATATAGGGCTTTAGCACAACTACTCAACTCTGCTGCTGTAGCCCGCTGAAGCAGCCGTGGATATTATGTAAACAAATGGTTGTGTCTCTGTCTCAGTGCAACTTGATTGAAAAAAAAAAGAAAAGCCTTGTGCTCTCTTCGGCAGCACATATACTAAAATTGGAACGATACAGAGAAGATTAGCATGGCCCCTGCGCAAGGATGACACGCAAATTCGTGAAGCGAAAAGCCCTGTGCTGGATTTGACTCTCAGCGTGTAGCTTGCAGATCCCTTCTTAGTCTATAATATTCCCTTGGATGAATATGCTGTAATTTATCTACTCATTCTAATATTGATGGACGTTTGTGGTAATTCCAAGTTTTGGTTATCCTATTTCATACTTCCTCTCTTCTTGTGCTTTTATTTTTTAATTAAAATGTTTGTTATTTATTTATTTGGTTGCACCAGGTCTTAGTTGGTGCACATCAGATCTTTTGATTGTGGCAACTGAACTCTTAGTTGTGGCATGTAGGATCTAGCTTCACTGATCAGGGATCGAACCCTGGCCCCCTGCATTGGAAACTTAGAGTCTTAGCCACTGAAAGAAGTGGTTCTTCTTGAGCTTTTAAATCAACTTTATTGAGGTATAATTTATATAGACTAAAATGCACCTATTTATTTATACAGATATTCCACTCTAGATTTTTCTCATCACTCTAGTAAAACGTTTGTTAGCAAAATCACCAATGATCTCCATGTTGGTAAATCGAATGATCATTCCCAGTCCTCATCTTACTTGACTTTTCAACAGCATTTGACACAATTGATGTCAGCTATGACATACATACTTCATGTCATGACAACTCCATAACATACTTTCTCCACTTGGCTTCCAGAATTTAGCATTTAGGTTACCCTCCTACCTCTTGATTATTTCATCTTGCTCTCCTTTTTTGAACCCTCTTTTTCTCCCAATTCCTTAATGTTGGAGTATTAAGCTTAAAGGCCTGCTCCTTGGACTTCTCTATACATATCATTTCCTTTGCGATCTAATCCAGCTTTTGACTTTAAATATGTCTGTGCACCAGCAACTCCACATCTATTTCCATTTATCTCCAGCATTTTCCCTCTGACCTCTACAATTATATATCTAACAACCTGCCCCATATGCAGTCTTCTCCATCTTAATGGTTACAGTCATCTGACTTGTCTTTTTCTTTCTTTCTTACATACCACATCTAATCCATAGCAGTTCCAACCGTCTCTACCCTTAAATTCTACCCCAAATATTACTATTTCTTACCACCTCCACTGTTAGAATCTGGTCCCTGCCAGCATCCTTTCTTCTTGATAACTGAATTGCATTCTATCTGGTTTTCCAATTTCTACTCTTACAATCAACTTGCAACACAGCAGTCAAAGTGATGTGGTTATAACATAAGAGAGAGCATGTCACTTCTTTGCTCAAAACTCTTCTACTAGAGTTCCATCTCATTCAGAGTAAAAATCCTACAGTGTAAAACTGTCCTGACAGTGGCCTACACACCCTCACATGATCAGGTCTTTGTTACTTTCCTCCATCTTTCATGGTCCATCCTCCCTGCTCCACACCACCCCTCACTAAGTGCCCTGCCATCCTAGCTTCCTACTAACCTTCAAACATACTGGGCACACTCCTGCCTTGCTGTTCCTTTTGCCTGCTGTGCTTTCTCGCCAGATGTCCATAAGGCTAATCCTTTCAACTCCTTCAAGTCTGCTCAAGTGTTACCTTCTTAAGATGGTCCATCCTAACCATTCTATTTAAAATTGCAACCATCCCCCAACACTTTCAATCCTTCTTCTTCTGCTCTACTTTTTCTATAACACTGAAAGCCTCCTCATCTACACCATATTATTTACTTATTAATAAATAAGTCCACTGCGATTCATCTATTTCCCCACACTAGAGTACAAGTCCCATGCAGGCATGAATCTTTGTTTTGCTCACTGATGTATTTCAATCTCCAAGAACAGTGCTTATCACACAGTAGGTATTCGATAAATATTTGCTGAATGAATGAATGAAAGATTAAGAAAATGGGTATTTATATTTCTCTCAAAAAAGCATTAGTCTTGTTTTTTTGGTGCAAATTCTCATCCTGGATTGAAAGCTAAAGGACTCATCTGTCAAGTTCCCAGAGAGTGGTTTGGCAATTATATCAACTACAAGCAGGTCCTCTTAGGTCGATAGACACCTGAGGCTATTTATTTTATTGGTGAAAGCTTGGTGTGAGAGCATTTTTGGTCCAGTTCACGAAAACAGCAGTGTTCTAACCAGCAGCTCCAATAAATCTTACACATTCTTGAGCCCATAAGTCCTGGCCTCCTGCCTCTCTACACATCCATTCATCCAACTAAGAAGAACCTCTTGTTGGAGCACACAGGGGCACTTGATTAGTATGAGCTATGGGAAGGAGCACAATCTTCTTTCCTTTCTGCCCTGGGGATAAGACTTCAGAGCAACCAACTTTTTGCTCAGGACACACAGACTGTGATGAGAAAGACTTTATGCCTCCCTCCACATGTACCAGATGGTTTGCCCACTGTCCAGAAACAGATAAAGTTAACACACAGAGCCCTTCACTGATATCATCTTATTCCAAGGCAAGTTGTGTTTACTCCTGGGACTGGCAGTTACTACATGGCCATCAGAGTCTGTATAGAAACTAGTAGGCTGAGAGATGGTTAATTCAAAATAATGTGTTTCCTATGATAATTTTCTGATTCTAATCTTTCTATGCCTCTTGCTCATCATTTGCCCCAATCAATATAAATACACTGCTAGTGTATTCTAGCAGTTTCTCATCGATGAGACTATGGTTTATTAATTTGGCTGCAAAGTATAGTAGTTAAGGGCATGAACTCTGAAACCAGTCTGTGTGGGTCAAGTCCTAGCACTAGTACCAGCTGTATGGGCCTAGAAAACTTATTTAACCTCTTTGTGCTTTGATTTTCTGGACTATTAAATACTAATACAGCCTGAAATTGTTGTAAGGATAAAAATGTATTGAAATATGTAAATCACTTAGTACAATACCAGATACATAGGAAGTATAATTAAATACATATATGAGTGTGTGTAATACACATAAAATATATCTATAAATATATATATAATATAAATATATATTCTTAAATGTGTATATATGTATATGTACATATACATGTGTGTATAATAATTTATAATTTAGAAGCAGTTTGTGACTTGGCAAGGTGACAGAAATTATCCTAGATTGTCTTTCAGTGTAACTTTTGCGTTGGAATTAAGAATGAACCAGCTATTTGGTAAAAAGACTCTAACAAAACAATAAGGAGAAAAATTAGTTTGACTCTGTGTGTATACTCCGAGAACACATTTTTGCCTTCCAGCAGTACTGGGCCAATCCCATGAAACAAGCTCTCCAGCAGACATTCTGGAAGGGAGACCTCAGGGTACTGGGGATTTTGTGTGACATCACCAAGGAGTGAAGGAGGAGAAGTAGTGGCAAAGTTTGGGACAAGTTTTTAATTTGCACCCCCATCCCCTAAAATGAATAAGTCTTCGTGATCATCATATTAATTCTTGAGTACTGTAAGCTTAGCCTTTATTCCCATCCATATGTTGAAGCCCTAAGCTCCCAGTGTGACTATACTTGGAGGTAGGGCTTTTAGGAAATAATTAAGGTTAAATGAGGTCATAGGTTGGGGTCCTAATCTGACAGAATTGGTGGTCTTATAAGAAGAGGGCTTCTCAGGTGGCTCAGTGGTAAAGAATCCACCTGCCAATGCAGGAAATGCAAGCTCTATCCCTGGGTTGTGGGAAGATTCTCCAGGGAAGATCCCCTGGAGAAGGAAAGGACAACCCACTCCAGTATTCTTGCCTGGGAAATCCCATGGACAGAGGATCCTGGCGGGGACACATGGGGTCCATGGGGTCACAAAGAGTCGGACACGACTTAGTGACTAAACAACAACAACCTAAGGAGGGGGATAGAGGGGCTTCCCTGCTGGCTCAGTGGTAAAGGATCTGCCTGCCAAAGCAGGGGACACGGGTTTGGTCCCTGATTGGGGAGAAGCCTACGTGCTATGGAGCAACTAAGCGCGTGCACGATGACTGAGTCCGTGCTCTAGACCCTTTGCTCTGCAACAAGAGAAGCCACCTCGGTGAGAATCCTGGGCACCACACCTGGAGGGGAGCCCGCACTCGCCACAACCAGAGAAAAGCGTGTGCAGCAGCGAAGACCCAGCAGAGCCAAAGACAAATAAAAAAAATTTAAAAAGAGAAAAAAGGATAGAGATCTCTTTCTCTCTGTCCCTCTCTCTGTGCACCCACCAAGGGAAGTTTGTGAGAACACAGCAGAGGAAGTGGTCATGTGCAAGCCAGGAAGAGAGCCCTCATTAGGAATTTAATAGGTCCACGCCTTGGTCTTGGGTTTCCCAGCCTCCAGAATCGTGAGAGATAAATGTCTGATGTTTAGCTCACATAGTCTATAGCTTTTTGTCATGGCAGCCTGAGCAGACTAAGACAGGTTGGAACAGGAAGCATGCCCGAATAATCTCTGATCATGGAGGCTTAGTGCTGGGACTCATGGAGCACCATGGGGGGCACCCTGTCACCTGGGCAGCCATTCTCGGTCACAGAGCTTCCCAGACAGGGTGATCTATAGGCTCATGGAGAAATAAAACAGAGGCTCAGCATGGACTGGATTATCGCCTACTCTTTGTTTATTTAGCATTTACATTTCCTACTTGAGTCCATTTGTCACTGTCCAATACACAGTGTCCTTCCTAGGCAGTTGGACACCAAGCTCTTTTTGGCCTCCGTCTGGCTAGCCCATTCCCATGGGACTTTGGCTCCACCCAAGGGTAGCCAGAGTAGTGGGGTTTGCTTCACCTGGCAAGAAACAGAGCAGATTTATGTAGAACAAACCGCAAATGGCCCATTTCTCAGAAAGGGGCTGCGGGCTTAAAAGGCACTTACGAGATGCAAGGGTTTCTTCCTAGTATAGAGCCTGGACCTTTCTGTACCATAGCTTGCACACGCCATCCTGTAATACTGGTACTAGTTCTGGGACTGCTGTGATGAAGCGACATAAACTGCGTGGCTTTAAACCACCATGAATTTATTCTCGACATGAAGCAGCCATAGGTATACGTATGTCTCCTCCCTCTTGTACCGGCCTCCCATCTCCCTCCCCATCCCACCCCTCTATGCTGATACGGAGCCCCTCTTTGAGTTCCCTCATGTCGAGGTTTGACAGAGAACAAAATTCTGTAAAGAAATTATCCTTCAATTTAAAAAAATAATAAATTAGAAAAAAATTTATTCTCTCACCGTTCTGGAGGCCAGAAGTCTGAAATCAAGGTGTCAGCAGGGCCATGCTCCCTTTGAAGGATCTCAGGAAGAATTTCTTTGTTTCTTCAAACATTTGGTGGTCTCAGGCATTCCTTGGCCTGTGGCAGCGTAACTCTAGTCTCTGCCCACCTTCATCTCAATATGGACTTCTCTGTGTGTATTTCTTGCATCCTCTTGTATTCTCATGAAACCCCAGTCACCACTATTATCTAGCACAGAAACCTCATCCTTACTAATTATATCTTCAAAGATCCTATTTCCATATAAGGGCACATTCTGAACTTCTGGGTAGTTGTGATTTTTTTTTTGGAGTGGGGAGCTATTCAATCCACTATGTTGCTTTAGCTAAGATTCTTTAGCTGCAAATTACAGAAAAACACTTGAGCCATATTATGTCAAATAAAAAAAAAAGAATTTTATTTGTAGGACACAGGAGTGTTTTACAGAAACAATAAAATAGTCAGACCACAGGAGGAAGAACCCAGAGCTGTGCAGTTATCAGAAGTATTAACCTCTCTCTTCTCATCTCAGTTTCTCCCTTCCTATCAGCCTTATTCTCTCTCTAGACAAGCTTTCTCTCCATCTCCATACTCTCATCAGGCAGCCTATGGCCAACCTAGTACTCCAGAGTTGACATTTCTGTTCAGATGACCATTTCTAATTGGATAATCTTTGTCCCAATTCGAAGTCCTCAGAAGAGAGAATCTAATGGGTCCATCTAGGATTCGGTGTTCAGTCCTGATCCAATCAATTGTAGGTAGTGGGTGGAGTGATGTGACAAATCCAGCATGGGGAGTGGAGTCATCCTGCTGGATGGTTAGGTGATGCTTTCAAACTGTGGTGCTAGAGAAGACTCTTGAGAGTCCCTTGGACAGCAAGGAAAGCGAACCAGTCCATCCTAAAGGAGATCAGTCTTGAATATTCATTGGAAGGACTGATGCTGAACCGAAGCTCCAATATTTTGGCCACCTGATGCAAAGAGCCGACTGACTGGGAAAGACCCTGAAATTCTGGGAAAGCCGTGTGTATTTGTGACGGAGGTGAAAGAGGAGCCTTCCACCAAAAGGGAGCATCAGGTCAGCCATACCTTTGGGCTCGGCTAGATAGGAAACCTAACAAATTAGCTGAGAAAAGATTTAAAAATTTTCTACATTCAAAACAAAACTCAAAAGAATTTTTTTGGAATGTTGAGGAGGACTTCAAACCTGTTCCAGAGTGCTGGATACCAGCTAAGGAAATAGAACAATTAAATGGGAATCCAATGCCTGATGAAAATGGACACATTCCTGGTTGGGTACCAGTGGAGAAAAGCAACAAACAGTACTGCTGGCATTCGTCTGTAGTCAATTATGAGTTTGAGATCGCCCTGGTCCTGAGGCATCATCCTGATGATCCTGGCCTTTTGGAAATTAGTGCAGTGCCGCTCGCAGATCTTCTAGAACAAACACTGGAGCTTATAGGAACCAATATTAATGGAAATCCTTATGGGTTAGGAAGCAAAAAGCAGCCATTACATCTTAAGAAATAGTGAAGGATAGGAAAGTCTGGCGTGTTGCAGTCCATGGGGTTACAAAGAGTTGGACATGACTGAGTGATTGAACAATGACAAAGAGAAAGAGGTCTTTGTGTGCTGGGTAGAGAGCACAGAAAAAGTCTATACTTGTCTCATGCTTCACAGCATAACAGCATACAAAGTGTTTTCATGTATACTCAAATCCGATTTGTGCAAGTTCATCTGAAATAGGCATAACTGGCATTCTGCCCATTTTATAGACGTAGAAACTGACATAGAGAGATGAGATGACTAGCACATAGAGATGGTCAGTGTCAAAGACCAGACACAACATTATGCTGTCTGACTCCTGGCCTGGCTCTTCATCTCACCACACAAGACAGAAATGTAACTGACTTTGTAGTTTTTATTGCGACCAAATACCATTTATGCATAGTTATTATCCAAGTTTACAAATGTACTTTCAAAAGTAAAAATTTAATAGTCTGATGTTCACAGTCAATCTACCCTTGCTTTGTTCATCCAAGGTTTTCCCCACTACTCATTTTCCTTCTTCTTTTCCAGTCCACAGTCTCTTCACAATTCTAACCCCCTCCACGTTATTATCCTCAGAAAGTTTTCACTAGGATTTATATACTAAAAGAAAAATGGAAATCATCTTTCTTTTAGCATTTGAACTCAAATCCCTCCTTTGCATTTCAGAATTTCCTTCTTACTGGCATCCAACCAATTCACAGTGTTTGGGGAAATGGGGCTGTTATGGGTTTACACCTTTGAAATCCTTTCATTTATCTGATATTTTCTCTGAGGCTTGCTTTCCACAGCCACTGGTTCAGGCCCCCTCTTCTCGTTTTCTCACTCATTGAATTCCCCAATCCGACAGCCTCTTAGTGAGTGGTTTTGCCTACTGTTCACTCTTAATTACCTTGTTTAATTCCCTTGAACTTTCTGTCTCTATTTTATATTCACCTTCTTTCCATTACCTCAGGGAAAAAATCATTCCTGTTCTCCTTAGAGCTAAGTTTTCTCTCCTAAAGCTTCCTAAGGCCGTTAACCTCACTGAAGTTCCTCGCTGTTTGCCCACTCTCTTCATCTTGCCCTCCTCATCCCTTCCCTTTTTTCAGTCTGATATCCCTCTCACCGCTTTGTTGAAACTTCATTTCTCTTTTATTGAATGTCTTTCATTCCCCTCCTCACTGACCATGTTTTCATTTAAATGGTCAAACATAATAGCTGCTGTAACATTCTTGACTGTGAATTCTATGCATCTCTATCATTCCTGGGTCTGTTTCTTTTCAGCAATTTTTCTCCTGGTTATAGGTCACATATTCCTGCTTCTTGGCATGTTTAGTAACATCTTACTGGATATTGTGCATTTTACACTGTTGAGTGTCTAGATTTTGCTGCTTTTCCTTAAAGATATGTGTTTTATTGTGACAGGTAGTAAAGGGTACTTGATCTCTTTGGGGGCTTGCTTTTAAACCTTTTTAGGGCAGATACAAAGTAGCCTTTCTTCCAGGGCTAGTTTAATAAGACTCCTAAAGCATGGCATTTCTCTAGTCTCTATTGAATGTTCCCAGTGATCATCGAGAACACTCCTCTCTGACTAGTCAGAACTTGAGCAATTTTCCTTGTGTAAGCTCAGAAACTGTCCAGCTCCCAGCTCCCAAACCTCTTTACCAAACTATGGAGTTTCACTGTATTCAGCAAAGATTCAAAATGAGCCTATACAGATTTCTGGAACTCTCTTTCTAGGTAGCTTCCTCCTCCCTGCAACTCTGCCCTACAGCTTCCATCAGCTTTAGGTATCCTGAACTCTGATCTTTGCCTCCTCAATCCAAGACAATCACTGTGGTTTATATGGGTTCCCTACTCCATGGCCAGGCATGTGTCTCAGGGCAGAAAGTCAAGGCCATCTTAGGGCCACATTTTCTCAGGGGTCACAGTCCCACAATGCCCCTTGTACAAAGTCTGAAAGCAGTTGTTTCATATATTTTTTTTCGGTTTTCCAGCTGTTCAAGATTAATTCCAGTTTCAATGATTTCATTTGGTCAGAAGTTGAAGTGTCTAAAATTGCTCTTTTGAAGAACACCAGTGACTGCTTCTAAGTAATTCCAAAGTCTTTTCCTTATTCCTCCTGGGACAATATTTAAGTCACTGTCTTCTTAAAATTCTCCTCCCTTAAACCATCCTATCTCCTTTATCATTCCTTCCCTATTTCTCTTCTCCAGAGGGCCTTGTGATTAGGCAAACACAATTACAAAGTAGATCATAGATCAAACTGGCAATTTCCATTTTGATCAGGGAACAGGACTGCAGGAGCCTAGGCTGTTGATCTCTAGGCAAATTCCCACAGGGAGCATTTAACAAACATTTGCTGACTGATTTTGGGTCTATTGTACGCTTATCCATTAGTAGGACAGTAAAGAGTTGACTGTTTCACATGTACATATTTCAGTATGAGTTCTATTATTTACCAATGTCGTTTGGGGGAGTTTTGAAAGTTTTTCTAATCTCAAGAAAATATGGTTGAGTAATTTGAAATTCAAATTCAAATGATCAAGAATATGATCTTTGCTAAATTTATCATGTCCTGTTTTTGTTTTGTTTTTCTTGATGGATCCATTTTAACTTGTACAACTCTCTGTTGGTCCTTTCCAGAGCAGACTCAATTTTTCCTTCTTTATAAATGTCTTCTGTTCTGGGTAGTTTAGCAGTATGCTAACATTTTGGTTAACACTTTGTTTCTTAACTTGGATAAGATTATTGTAGGTTAATATATTCATTTATGTCTTTCATTTATCCTGGTTAATGATTCCAGACCCCTACAGGTGGAGGTATTTATGAGTTCAAGATGATTATGCTAGCGCTGAGATTGAAGCCTCATTTTCCCCCTTAAAGATATTTTTATTAATTATATATAACTCCTCCATGGGCTCAAAGAGAAGACAAATTTAACTGCATCAAAAAGTTATCTGTGATTAACAGAATAATGCTCAAAAAATAATATAGTATCCACATCTGTCAAAAGAAAATAATTTGGATATTCCAATCACTTGCTGTAGCTTTCATTAATATTAGATGACATTAAGATAACCAAACATCAAACAAAGGATAATTATGTATCATTCAATTATTCTTCCAACCCTCTTTAAAGGAACTTGCCAAACAGGCTTGATGCCTTGAGAAGTAATGCCACTTAAAAAAAATCATTGTCGAGTTCAAACTGACAATTTAATGTTTAAAGTCAAGGACAGTTAAATATTTACTTATCCTAGGAGTTCATTTACTGCCCTTGAGACCTTGTTTCACCTCCTTTAAGAGTGTTTAAAATATGGAGAGACAGATTTTTGATAAATGTCCCTCACAGATAATAATTTACTTAAAACAAAAAGTTTTACTTAATTTACTTAAAACAAAAAGTTGCCTATGTTTGAAAGAGAATTCAAACTCAAGTGGCATCCACAAGTATATAATAAGAAAACTGATTCTGAATAATAGAATCTTTGTCTTACCCTAGAAAACTGAGGTTGAGGAAAGGGTATATGCTAACTAAGTGGAAAGAAGGGAATACAATTCCAGAGCAGCGTGAGTGAATAAAATGGAAGTTGATCAGGGATAGAGAAATAGCAATGCAAAGTGGTCCTTTAGGGAATTGGCTCTGGCTTCCCCAGAAAGCAGTGTGTTGCTTGGTCAAGTCATTTGGAATCATGGTGCCCAGAGTGGTCCATCGGGGTGGAAGGGGAAAAGGAAGGGAGTGCTGAATCCTGTTTTTCTTTGATCAAACTAGACCACACAGACCTCAAAGTGATTGCTGCAGCCCCAGTCATTACATCTTCACAGAGCAACATCCAGAAACAGAGGAAGGAAAGAGACAATAGAAACCTTCTTCTCAAGCATTTCCTTTTTTTCAAACAATTCTTTCTTAGAGCCTCCTTGTATGCATCCTTTTATACCCTACTAACCTAAAGTGGGTTGCATGCCCCAACTTAGATCAATCAGTGAATGCTGCTATGTTTAAAACAGATGACCAACAAGGTCCTACTGTATAGCACAGGGAACTCTGCTCAACATTAGGTGGCAGCTTGGATGGGAGGGCAGTAGGGGCAAGAATGGATACATGTATATGTATGGCTGAATCTCTTTGCTGTTCTCCTGAACTATCATAACGCTCTTAATTGGCTGTTGTTGTTCAGTCACCAAGTCGTGACCCCATGGACAGCAGCACACCAGGCTTCCCTCTTCCTCATCATCCCCTGGAGTTTGCCCAAGCTTATGTCAATTGAATTGGTGATGCCATCCAACCATCTCATCCTCTGTCACCCTCTTCTCCTTCTGCCTTCAAACTTTCCCAGCATCAGGGTCTTTTTCAACTAGTCGGCTCTTTGCAGCAGGGGGCCAAAGTATTGGAGCTTCAGTTTCAGCATCAGTCCTTCCAATGAGTA
This sequence comes from Odocoileus virginianus, assembly GCF_023699985.2. NCBI lineage: Eukaryota > Metazoa > Chordata > Mammalia > Artiodactyla > Cervidae > Odocoileus > Odocoileus virginianus. Next base: position 40,503,378 of record NC_069697.1, read on the forward strand.
TTTAGGGTTGATTTCCTTTAGGATTAACTGGTTTGATCTCCTTGCTGTCCAAGAGACACTCAAGAGTCTTCTCTAGCACCAAAGTTTGAAAGCATCAATTGGAGTAATTGGCTGTACTCTCATATAAAATAAAAAGTTTAAAAAAAAACAGTGGATGGAGAGACAGAGATTGTCATTATTAACTTCAATCAATCAAGATAAATCCTCCATGGCTGAGTATTTTTTGCACATAATTAAATGCAGATCAAAATTGGCCTCCTTCTTGACCTTCTTGCTTCTAGCCAGTATGCGCTTTCTAAAAAAACATGTTGACGATGTCACTGTCATGCTTGACATTCTTCTAGGGCTTTTCCTCATCTATAGGCAAGTCCAGGTTCCATGACCATTCGTATTTGTTCATGTTAACTCATCAATTTCATCTCCTCCCACTTTGCAAGAGGCACTGTGTTTCAGACACATGAAATTAGCTGGAATTCCCACCGTACATCATGCCTGTTGTTACCTCCTGTGTTTTCTGTACTGTCTCTTCTGACTTTCCCCATTGTCTTCATAGCAACTACAACTTAACTTTCAAACATAGACTTAAATGCGCCCTCCTCAGAAAGCCTGCCAAGACATTCCTCCTTTTTTCTCAATAGCATCACTTTTATGACATTGACAGTCTTGTGGTAATAATGTATTTCTTCCTCTACCCCCTTAATATGACTGGAAATCCCCAGGGCTTATCTCAGCACCCAGAATGCAGAAGCCACTTGAAACATCTTATTAAATGGAAGATTCCTGTAAAAGTATGCGATCAATCTCAACCAGGTCTTTGTTTAATTTGTCACTTGGTGGAACCTGACACCAGGGACTATCACAAACACTCCCCACTCTCCCATGGCCCAAGCGTAGTCTTCACTTCCCTCATCCTCAACAGGTAATCTCTATTTCTTAGAGTCCGTAGATGACATGAAGTTCAAAGTTTTTAATCTTCCTCCATTTGCCTCAACCTCCATTCCCAACATTTAACATTTCTCTGTTTATACTCTCTTCATTGCTGTCATCTGAAAGGAAAAGGTATCTGTTTTCCCTAAACATCTCATGCCTCTGACCTGCTCCTTGGACTTCTTGCTCCAGAATCTTTAATTTTCCCTGTGATACCAGCTAGCACTCCAGTCTCTAATTCACTCATCAGACTGGTTACTCTTGCACTGCCTTATATACAGAAGACTCCTGTTCTGTGGTCAGTGCCTTCAAGCCTAGTACAGGTTGCTAGAACTGGTTGGCTCAGAAACTAGATGCAATTGATAGAAGAGTTCCACTTGACTCCCACAGAGTTTTTCCATTTGGGAAATTTAACTTAAAAAAAATAAGGATTTGGGTCTTCTCTGTAAAGATCAGACAGCTGGCTGCCCTGGGCCAGCCTTTCCACAAGGCAACAATGGTCTAGGCTCAGCTGCAGTGGGTGGGGCATGTGACCAGTAGGTCATCATAGTCTCCTCTGGCTCTCTTTTCTCACTTTGATCACCTGCCAGGGCTTACCTGGTGGCTCAGATGGTAAAGAATTGGCCTGAAATGCAGGAGACCTGGAATTGATCCCTGGGTCAGGAAGATCCCCTGGAGAAAGGAATGGCTACCCACTCTAGTATTCTTGCCTGGAGAATTTCATGGACAGAGAGCCTGACGGGCTACACTTTATGGGGTTGCAGAGTCTGATATGACTGAAGTGACTTAGCACACACAGTATATCACATGCCAGGTCCTTCTAAGCATTTGAATTTGCAGTCCCTTGCTGGAGTTTGATTTTCTCCCTGTCTTTCACCTGGAAGTTCCCTCTTGAAAGAAAGGGATTTTCCTGGTGATCTGCTAGTGATGAGATATAGTAGTGGATTCTCTATCCTTGTTGTCCTTGAACTTTTTACATCTCTTTATCCTCTCAAGAGACCACATCCAGTTTGGATTCCTTAGTACATAAGCTCCTGGTTCTATTAGCTCCATAATGCCAGTTTTTGGAAGGAAAGTTATGACCAACTTAGACAGCATATTAAAAAGCAGAGACGCTACTTTGCCAACAAAGGTCCATTTAGTCAGGGTTATGGTTTTTCCAGTAGTCATGTATGGATGTGAAAGTTGGACTATAAAGAAAGCTGAGTGTTACCAAAAAAAAGAAAGAAAGCTGAGTGCCGAAGAATTGATGCTTTTGGATTGTGGTGTTGGAGAAAACTCTTGAGAGTCCCTTGGACTGCAAGGAGATCCAACCAGTCCATCCTAAAGGAGATCAGTCCTGGGTGTTCATTGGAAGGACTGATGTTGAAGTTGAAACTCCAATACTTTGGCCACCTGATGCCGAGAGCTGACTCATTTGAAAAGACCCTGATGCTGGGACGGATTGGGGGCAGGAGGAGAAGGGGATGACAGAGGATGAGATGGTTGGATGGCGTCACCGACACAATGGACATGGGTTTAGGTGGACTCCAGGAGTTGGTGATGGACAGGGAGGCCTGGCGTGCTGCGGTTCATGGGGTCGCAAAGAGTCAGACACGACTGAGCAACTGAATTGAACTGAACTGAAAGCCAGTTTTGCTGGCTATTTTATTTCCACCCCCTACATGAAAGCTTTTCCTAAAATTCCTATTATTTTCTATCCAGGGCTCCATTCACCTCCAAGGGTTCATCAAGTCATGTGACTTTTGCCATCTATCTCTTTAATGTGAAGAGCTGCCAAATATCTCTCTAACATCTCTTTCTCATATTATTTTCACAGATCTCCAATGATCTGCTGGAAACATCCCCAGGATGTATTTTCAGCATCTCAGTGTTAATACATCTGAAATACAATTCATTATCTTGTCTTCCACCCCTCCTTCCAACTACCCAGGTGCCTAATTAACTGTTGATGGAGTTTTCACTGCAATGCAGTTTTCAAATCACTCCACCCCTTTCCTTTGATATCCAAAGCATTTCTTCAGGTCCTCAAAACTCCTGGCCTCCCAATCGGCCTCCCTGCCTCCTGCTCCTCATTCCTATCTCACTCCTTACACCCTGGCAAAATCATCCTTCTGAAACAGTGCTATGACTATGCCCTTCTACTGCTCTGCATTCAGTAGCTGAAAGAATGAAACATGCAATTAGTCAAGGTTCCTATCCACATTCTTCTCAGCAATCCAGTTGTATTTAAACCTCAAAGCAATGACAGTTCATGCTCCCCACACTGTGCTTGGTAGATCAGAAACGTTTAGTAGTTTGCCATCTTTTGGAAAAGAAAATCTAAAACATGACTTTCAGCCATTCAAACTCAATTAGGTTTCCAGCCTATCTCCCAACTGCTTTCTGACACCTACCTAATGTCACCTGGACAACCTGAAATTCACCAGACAACTTGAAGATACCTCATGCTTTCTCCCTTTGCTGACGCAGGTCCATTGTCTGTAAGGGTCTCCCCACATCTTTCCAGGCCCATCTCATATGTTTCACTGATGATGCCACCTGTCACACACATTCTTACTTGTATTTATGGCCAGATCTTCTCTGATGCACTGTCTTGTATGCTCCTTGAGAGCATCTTTCATCCAAGTGGAGTGTTTGGCACATGGCACCATTTCAATCAACAAGCATTTAGACAAGCCTTCTCTAGCAGCAGACATTGAGCCAGATGCTGGCATACAGAGGTGGATAAGGCACAGCCCTAGCCCTGATGGATTTCTCAAGTATGATGAGCACGGTAGAGATATATAAATCCCAGTAAGGAGGGATTTATTCATGGAGAGATGACTAAGAATGGGAAAGTGAGGCCTCACAGGATACAATACTTGAATTGAGCACCAAAAAATAAGAATAGTTAGATAGGTAGGTGGGAGAAATGTTTGCAGTGAAACTTAGTTGAGTTCAGTCACTAAGTCGTGTCTGACTGTTGAGATCCCATGGACTGGGGAGGAGACAAGATGGCGGAGGAATAGGACGGGGAGACCACTTTCTCCCCTACAAATTCATCAAAAGAACAATTGAATGCTGAGCAAACTTCACAAAACAACTTCTGATCACTAGCAGAGGACATCAGGTGCCCAGAAAAGCAGCCCATTGTCTTCGAAAGGAGGTAGGACAAAATATAAAAGAGATCCCATGGACTGTAGCCCACCAGGCTTCTCTGTCCATGGAATTCTCCAGGCAAGAATACTGGAGTAGGTGGCCATTTCCTCCTTCGGGGGCTCTTCCTGACCCAGGGATCAAACCCTGGTCTCCTGCATTGCAGGCAGCTTCTTTACTGACTGAGCTACAAGGTAAGTGAAAGTTAGGTCAGTCATATTTAAAACTTATTGGCAATGATGATGTTGATATGGTAGCAAGGTTGAAGAGTTAGCCCAAATATATTTAGATTATGTGGGTTGTACTTTGATATGCAACAGATGAACCACAGTAAGATGTCACTCAAGAATTGATTCTATTAAGGGAAATATGTGGAGGAAAAACCAACTGGAGTCACTCTAATTCTTGGTTGGTAACTGGTTGGTAACTCCCTCCAACACATACATCACTTTGTTGATAGGTATATATTTTAGATCAGCAGTTATTTATTATTGACACTTTAAAAAGAGGGAAAGAGAATTGTCAATCAAGATTTGGTGCAGACCAGAAAACAAGTAAAGTGCCTTATACAAATTGCAAGCAGTGTATCTATAGTCCAAAACTGACTTAGATTTTGGAAGCCTTCCATCCTCCAAACAGAACTAGAACAGCATTATCACCTGCCAAGGCTGAAGTCACTGCAAATATGGCTTCCTAACGCAAGACAATCACCAGAAACTTTTTCAGAATGACCTTTGATTTCTTCACTAGAATACACAGCTTTATTTGACTAAGATAAACAAAAAAAGTCAGAAACTTTAAACATAACTGACTTTACTTGACCATCTTAACTGACATCTCTTTCTATATGAGAAAAGATTCCCCATCAGCACTTTTTAAAAGGGACATCTGGCTTCAAAGCTTTTAGTGCTTTTTTTTTTTTTTTCCTATTGCAAAAATATTAAGTAAAGCATTTCTGGGGAGGCATGCAACAAAAATGCCAGCATCAAACTAAGCCCTGCTGATTTGCACTGGGACTGTTTCCACAATAACAAGTGGTTGCTGTTATTTTTACAGAGACGCCAATAAATAAACAGTCATAGAAACACAGCACATGGACAGTGATTGATAAAATTAAATAGTTCCCCACTTTAAAGCTAATCCTAAAACATCACAGAATTCCTAGTGGAGAACACAGTAATTAGACTTGAAAAGCAAAGAATTTAGTCACAGAAGTTTTAGCCTCCCACCCACGCAGCCTTTATGCTTTAGTAACTGGTCATTCTTTCTCATCTGCTCCAAAGATTCAAAGGTATTCAGCCAAGATCTGATAATTCAGCCCTGATCAAACTAGGCTCTAACCTTCCCTCTCCCACTGAGTGTATTCTTACCATCAAAATTAAGCAGTGGAAGTCTGTCACTACACACAGCCCTGAGAGGGGGGTGGAATGTCATAGGTACCTTGTGATATTGAATCCAGACCTTGGTGAAGCCTGCCTAGGTCACCTGATGGTGGTGGGAGGGTTGCAGGGAGGTGGGCAGGGAACGTGACCCACAGGGTGTATCGAGCTGCCCTTTGAACCACGTCAATGGAAATCTTCCCTTATTTGTGATAAGTGCCTTCACACACTGATAAGCACCATTTGGAAATCTTCACCACTCTGATAAACATCACAAGGCCACTGTGAGTGTTACTGCATTCTGGTCTTTCCCTGGGATCAGAAATCACTTTGCAATAAGCCTCTTGGGCAAACTCCAGTTCCCTAGCTAGAAGACTGTAAATATAACAATCCAGAGAATTTCTTTCTTTCCTTTTTTTTTTAATTGCTTGCTAGATAGCAAATTTAACTTCATGGCTGCAATCACCATCTGCAGTGATTTACTCCTTCCAAGGAGTAAAAGACGCTTACTCCTTGGAAGGAAAGTTATGGACCAACCTAGACAGCATATTAAAAAGCAGAGACATTACTTTGCCAACAAATGTCTGTCTACTCAAGGCTATGGTTTTCCCAGTAGTCATGTATGGATGTGAGAGTTGGACTATAAAGAAAGCTGAGCGCAGAAGAATTGATGCTTTTGAACTGTGGTGTTGGAGAAGAGTCTTGGGAGTCCCTTGGACTGCAAGGAGATCCAGCCAGTCCATCCTAAAGGAGATCAGTCCTGGGTGTTCATTGGAAGGACTGATGTTGAAGTTGAAACTCCAATACTTTGGCCACCTGATGTGAAGAGCTGACTCATTTGAAAAGACCCTGATGCTGGGAAAGATTGAGGGCAGGAGGAGAAGGGGATGACAGAGGATGAGATGGTTGGATGGCATCACTGACTCAATGGACATGGGTTTGGGTTGACTCCGGCAGTTGGTGATGGACAGGGAGGCCTGGCGTGCTGCGATTCATGGGGTTGCAAAGAGTCGATTGGACATGACTGAGCCACTGAACTGAACTGAAGATAGCAAATTAAACATACCAGAGGATTGAAAAATCTCAAAATTGTTTGTTGTTATGTTGTTTTACAGGCAGAACAACTGATTACCCAGTTGAATTCTTTGTCCCTGTTTGCTCTTTGAAGCACAGCGTACAGGTGAGGGTTAGGAAGGGCATCCTTAAGAGAGCATGGAAGCTGGACGCGCTCTTCTTTCACAGAGGAGTACTGACTGAGGGCCTGGAAGGTGCCAGGCCTGGAGGATCGGACTGCCTTTGGCTTCTAAGGCTGGTGTAATGCCTCTGTTCTCACAGAAGTGCTGACAGAACATGACAAATAGAAAACAGATGTGAACTGACCTTCCAAAAATGTATTTCAAGGCTTCTTAATCTTCACAGGAATCTTTCAGAGTGAGAGGTGCCACCTTCAGGCCGTGATGCACATGACATTGAAAGAAGGGCTGCTGGTCCCGCCTGGGGCCCCCGCCAGTCCCCCCTCCCCTCTCTTTCCCCTCCCTCCCTGCACTGACGTCTGTCCCCTCACAGTCCGTTTCATCTATGGCCATCTCCCGGCACCCACGCTGTTCCCCCGCCTGTCCCCCCAACACATAGGATCTTGGCTTTTATAGATGTACCACCTTTTACCAAGCGCTGAGGCCACTTCACACCCAATTTTGCTTTGAAACCATCATGGTCACTGGGTCCATTACTAGCTCTATGTATTTTTGTGACATTAAATGTTGGTTTGGATCCACTGAGTACGCTGGACTTTTGTCCACTTAGAAATGCTGGACTAGAGGGGTACAAAGGCCAGCCGGGGAGACAGGTTCTTCTGTCCCTCTCTTATTGCCTTCAGGGCCCCTGGCTCTGAGGGCAAAGTACCACTCCTTGTGCTCGTGATGCGGGCTTGAACCATGCATGATTCTATGGGTTTTGAATCTCTCTGCTTATGCTCTTCATGGACATCTGTCTGCATCCTGCAGGAATCTGGGTGGGGTTTCCCAAAATTTTGCCCTTCCAAGAGCTACAAGACTTAGCCAGAGCCCTTTTTTCCTTGACAAGTTGTTGATATCTCACAAAACAGTTTATGGCAACATTGTTCCTGAGAAAGAAAGTCACGTAAATTCATTCCCATTGACGCTGATGAGCAATCAATGGCATCACCCTGGTTAATCCCAAGCCAGTCTGGCTTCAAAGTCTGGTCACTTCTCAGTGGTCCAAGCTAGCTCTGACCCTGGAAATCTGGGGCATTATCTGCTCAAGAAGTCAGTGCATTCTCCTACTTTTAGACATCATGTGCCAAGACATTCCTATCTTATTTTGAAGTAAACCAAATAGAAAGTTCTGGACAGAAGTGGATTGAGTTTGTGGAACTCAAATATTTGAATCTTTTTCAGTATCACTTAAGACTAAATCATTTGTTCAATTTGTAGGACAATCAAAAATGCACTGTTTACCAGAACATGCCGGACTTCAGGTGGTACAGTGGATAGGAATCCCGGGAGCCAAAACTACTGGTGCCCAGGCACCTAGAGCCCACACTCCACAACAAGAGAAGCCGCTGCAATCAGAAGCCCTCACACTGAGCTGGAGAGGAGCCCTCTCTCCTCCAGCTAGAGAAAGGCCGCGTGCAGCAACGACCCAGCAAAACCAACCCTCTCCCCACCCCAGAAAAGAAAATACCACTGTTGTTTAGATTTTTGTTTTTTTGACTTGTGAAGTGACTCTGTTTGGGGGACACTCATGAGAAGAACTTCATGCTCAGATGTGAATCGGATGGGAAACGAGTCCTTTGGTTTTTGTTTGTTTTTTTTTAATTTATTTGGCTGTGGGTCTTAGTTGCGGCCCTTGGGATCTTCATTGCGCTGCTCGGGCTTCGTTCTAGTTGCAGTGTTTGGGCTTAGTGCCCTGCAGCATGTGGGATCCTAGTTCCCAGATCAGGAATTGAATCCGTGTTCCTTGCACTGGATTCTCAACCACTGGACCACCAGGGAAGTCTCTGACAGCTACTGACTTTAATGAGATAGCATCACAGGGATCACATCTGGATAAGGTATTAAAGAAACTATAGATAACTTGTTAATGTGTAGGAATAGCTGGAAAAGAAGACTGATAATGGAAAACTCGATTTACCTAACTTCATAATGCATCCCACCCCTAACAAAATGAATCAGCTTCCGTGTCACTTTCTCCTTTCATCCTTTTATATGTCCCCATCACCCTTTTATGTAACATCCCCATCACGCCCACCATCTCTAAGGGAGGCAGTCTGCAGCCCAACCCCATGAGTTTGAATTCTTACTTTGAACCTGATTGTGCAAGTTTGGGCTACTCACTTACCCTCTCAGCGTTTGACTTTCCTCACCTTTAAATGGGGACAACAGTGGCACCTGAGCTCTCGAGGGACGTCCGTATTAACTGAGAAAATACCTCTCAAGAGCTTAGAGTCAACCTGACGTGCAGGAAGCCCTCTGTCCAAGTTAACGCTTACCATTAGCTGTTTCTAGTAGTAGGGGAGGGACCATTACCAGGCTGGTCGCCACAGCATTCTGGCACACAGCCGGTATCTATGAATGCTTGCTGGATAAAATAAATCTCCAGTTGCACAAGCATAGGACATCTTCAGCTCCCAAACCCAACCACCATCATCTCTTGTCTGGATTCTAAAATAAGTCTCTGATCAATGTTCCTGCTTCTCTCCTTTCTCGCCTGCAGTCCAATCAGAGGGGTCTTTTCCAAAAATAAGTCAGATCGTGTTGCTTGTTTAGTCTTCATGTCCTATGGAATAACAACTAAAGACCTTGTAAGGGACACCAAGACCTTACATGGCTTGGCTCCCTGTTATCCACCTAACCTCATCTTCCACTCCTTTCCCCCTGCTCCATCGGCTCCAGCCACAGTGAACTCTGGGGTCCCCTTGGACACACCAGGAATGTTTTTGCTTTAGGGAGTTTACCAGAGTTGTTCCTTCTGCCTGGACCACTGTTTCCAGAGACAATTGCTAACTAAATCCATCCCCTCCTCTATGCCTTGCTCTAATGCCACCTTCTCGACATGGCCTACACAGATCACCTCAGCACAAGAAAGAAAGAAAAAATGTAAGGAAAGAAAAAAGAAAGAGGGCAGGAGGAAACTTTTAGAGGTGATAGATATGTTCATGATATTGACAGCAGTGATGGTTTCACTGATCTATACATATCTCCAAACTCATCAAGTTTTATACTTAAATATGATTAGCTTTTTGTATGTCAATTATACCTCAATAAAGTAGCTTTTTCAAAAGCAAAAAAATAAAATTGCCACCTTATCCATGTGCACCCCCAACACTCCCAACCCTTGATTACCTTGCCTGGACTTTTTTTAACTTAACTCCTGACTTAAAGCTCTAGTTAACTTATTTATCATTACTGTGTTTAGTGTTTATTTTCTAACTTTCTCTTTTGAATGCTAACGTCACAAGCACAAGGACCTTTGTTTATTTGTATCAACAAATGCAAATACAACAAATACAACAAATGTTGTATTCCCAAGTGCTTAGAACAGCACCACATGGCACACACAATAACTATTCTTGAATCACTGGTTCCATATGCATGCATATGTACAGCTGTGCATAGTTTTAATCTGCAGTTACTATGGGGTGCTAAGGTTAACATGAGACCAACCCTTCCAGGTGAGAAAAGCAAAGACTTCTTCACTTACAGTTCTGACATAACACCCCAGATAGATAGATTTCATCTAAATGGACTTTTCCAACAAAAGGGGCATGGGAGAAGCCCCTGTTTGTGGGACCCTGACATTATCTTTGGCACTTTGGATGCTCGGCCATCTAGTGCGGCCCCCACATCTGGTCTTGATGGAATGTCCTGATTAGTTATCAGATATGCCCAACTGCTCTGGGGATTAGCTTTTCGGTTCAAGTCTCACCAAAGACAAATGGTCTCACGCTGGCAGGTCTACTGAAATCCTCCTCAGGCTGTCCCTATCCTCCTGCGGCTCAAAAAAGCATTCTCCCTCATAGTCGGTTTTGTCAATCTTTGTCTATTGATTACTAAGAACAAAGGGATCATTTCTTAAGTTATGATTACAATGCTCATTTTGACTGAGTATTTCAGTCCTATTCTAACTATTCTGTGGTATATGCAATAATTTTTGTCCTACTTATATTGCAAATAAACTGTAACAGGAATACGTTATTGTATAGAGTTTCCAGGGCAGATCTGGGTTCAACATTAGAAGATATGATAAACAGATAAAGTATAGAATGGGTTGACTCTTAATATCAAAAATTTCTTAATCATTGGAGATTATTTATATGAGATGTCCAGAAAAGGCAAATCTATGGAGACGTGGGGCCAAATGTGGGAATGGGGAGTGACTGCAAGTAGGGACAAGATTTCTTTTAGAAGTGATGAAAATACTCGAATATTAGATTGCACAACTCTGTTGATTTATTAAAAATCACTGAATGGGACAATAAAATAGGTGAATGTTATGGCATGTTTCTTAGTTTGCTAAGGCAAGAATACCACAGACTGGGTGGCTTAAACAACAGACCTCTATTTTCTGATCGTTCTGGAAGCTGGAAGTCTGAGAACAAGGTGTCAGCAGAGTGGATTCCTTGGTCGGGCTGTAAGGAAAGAAGCTGCTCCGAGTCTCTCTCCTTGACTTGCAGATGGCCAGCCTCTCCCTCTATCTTTGCACCATCTTCCCTCTGTATGCCCGTATCCAACATTCTCTTCTTATGACACCAGTCATATGGGTGAGGGTCTACAGTAATACCTCACTTTAATCTAATTACACCTTTCAAGACCTTATCTCCAAATACAGTTCCATTCTGAGGTACTGGGGATTAGGACTTAACCTATGAAATTGCGGGGTGATGTAGTGGGAACACAATTCAGCCCATAATAATATGTAAATTATGCTTCAATAAAGCAGTTTTTATTTTTTTTTTATTTTTTGTTTTTTTATTTTTTTTTCATTTATTTTTATTAGTTGGAGGCTAATTACTTTACAATATTGTAGTGGTTTTTGTCATACATTGACATGAATCAGCCATGGATTTACATGTATTCCCCATCCTGATCCCCCCTCCCACCTCCCTCTCCATCCGATTCCTCTGGGTCTTCCTAGTGCACCAGGCCCGTTTTTAAAACATTAATATATTAATAGAGTACTCACTAGGTTCTGGGTTCTGTGCCAAGTACTTTACATAAATCATTTCATTTGACCTTCTCAATAACACTATGAGGTAAGTATAATCATGCCTACTTGAATCAAGAAAAAAGTAAGACATGGGTTTGATCCCTGTGTCAGGAAGTTCCCCTGGAAAAGGAAATGGCAACCCATTTCAGTATTCTTGCCTGGAGAATTCCTTGGACAGAGAAGTCTGGCAGGCTACACACAGTCCATGGGGTCACAAAGAGCGGGACACAACTGAGCAACTAACACTTTCACAAAAGTAAGACACAGGGAAGTTAAACAATTTGCCTGTGGTCACAAAGCCAGTAAGCAATGGAACCACGATTCAAACCTTGTAGTCTGACTTTAGAGTCCGTGATTTTAATCCTTATGATAACAAATGTGCTGGGCGATCAGTCCCGTTAATCATTCCTCTGATATTGGTTTTATCATTTCAATTATGCAAGAGAACACTGAGGCTCAAGGAAATTAAGCAAACTGCCGAAATTCAGACAGTCTGTAACTGGGCTTTCTTCAAAACCCAAGCTGTTTCTAAATATTATGGTATTTCTAATTATGTGTAACTGTGGTTCTCACTGTTTCTGATAGGAGATCTCCAGAGCAAGAAAAAGCTTCCTGGCACACAACAGATGCTCAATAAATAGTTGTGGAATGAATGGAAAGATATCGAAAGGGGCTGGTCTGTGGTTTTAACATCACAGTGATGGACAAAGGAATCTGCTATGCTGGAGACCTGAGATGCCTCAAACCTGAAATTCTGGAGATCATTTGGGTTGCAGGTCAGGGGATCATCTTGCATGTGGAGTTCTTGACACAAACTCTAGAAGTTACCTTTCAGTTGAATTCCTTTGTATGGGGAAATGGTCACCCTCATAGACTCCTGGTGCAAATGCAAACTGGGAAGAATTTTTCACTGGGCAACCAGGCAATGTGTATCAAAAGTCTTATACATGCACACCCTTATGTCCTGATAATTCCTCATCTAAGAATTTATGTGTTAAGTAAAAAATTGAAAACAATCTAAATATCCAATGAGAAAAGAATATGGCACCAGGGAGATCCCAGGTGGTCCTGTGGTTAGGACTCAGCAGTTCCACTGCCAGAGCCTGGGTTCAATCTCTGGTCAGGAAACTAGAATCCCTGAAGCTGTGCAGTGTGGCCAAAAAAAAAAAAAAAAAAATATGGTACAGTCATAGAATGGGATAATAGTCAAGTCCATAAGCAAAGACCTTACTTTTTATTATTGTTTATTTATTATTGTTCTAGATAAAGTTCATGCTATATAATATTATGTGAAAAAACCAGTTGCAAGTGAAAAAAAAAAGTGAAAATTAAATGAAATTAAGTGAAATTAAGTGAAAAAAAATAAAACCAGTTGCAAGGCAGTTCACCAAAAAAGAAACTCAAGTGGCCAGTAAGTACATAGGAAGATATTCAATCTCACTCAGAATTTAAAGAAATGCAATTCAAAACAATGAAATATTTTTTACCTATGATTGGCAAAGAGTTGATCAAAGGATAGGGAAACACCCTAATACACAGTTGTTGGAAGTATACATTGATAAACTTTGGGGAGAAATTTGGTACTATCACTAGAATTTAAAAATATTAAAATTTAAAATTTAAACATAAAATTAATATTAAAATTTAAAACTTGGACCTAGCAATGTTATTTCTAACAATTTTACTTTGTCCCATAGAAATACATATATATGCAAAGATGTTCATAATAGCACTAATTGTAGTAGCAAAAAATTGAGCATTCAAAAAGTGAAACAAAGGTAGCCCTCAAAGTAAATGATTTAGAGTTCTATGTCCTTATTTGCAGAGATATTTACATTAGTTTTAAGGTACAGGCAGGAGCACAAAAGGTCACCTTAGATAACTCAATAGAGGGAATTTAACATAAGAATTAACTGCAAAATCAAGATTCAGTTCAGTTGAGTTCAGTCACTTAGTCAGGTCCGACTCTTTGCAACCCCATGGACTGCAGTACGCCAGGCTTCTCTGTCCATTACGAACTCCCGGAGCTTACTCAAACTCATGTCCATTGAGTTCGGGATGCCATCCAACCATCTCTTCCTCTGTTGTCCCCTTCTCCTGCCTTCAATCTTTCCCAACATCAGGGTCTTTTCAAATGAGTCAGCTCTTCGCATCAGGTGGCCAAAGTATTGGAGTCTCAGCTTCAGCATCAGTCCTTCCAATGAATATTCAGGACTGATTTCCTTTAGGATGGACTGGTTGGATCTCCTTGCAGTCCAAGGGACTCTCAAGAGTCTTCTCCAGCACCACAGTTCAAAAGCATCAATTCTTCAACACTCAGTTTTCTTTATAGTCCAACTCTCACAAACATACATGACTACTGGAAAAACTATAGCTTTGACTAGACGGACCATTATCAGCAAAGTAATATCTCTGCTTTTTAATATGTTATCTAGGTTGGTCATAGCTTTTCTTTCAAGGAGCAAGTGTCTTTTAATCTCATGACTGCAGTCACCATCTGCAGTGATTTTGGAGCCCAAAAAAAGGAGTCTGTCACTGTTTCCATTGTTTCCCCTTCTGTTGCCATGAAGTGATGGAACCGGATGCCATGATCTTGGCTTTCAGAATGCTGAGTTTTAAGCCAACTTTTTCACTCTCACTTTCATGAAGAGGCTCTTTAGTTCTTCTTCACTTTCTGCCATAAGTGTGGTGTCATCTCCATATTTGTGGTTATTGATATTTCTCCCGGCAATCTTGATTCCAGCTTGTGCTTCATCCAGTCCAGTGTTTCTGATGATGTACTCTGCATAAAAGTTAAATAAGCAGGGTGACAATATACAGCCTTGATGTACTCTTTTCCTGACTTGGAACCAGTCTGTTGTTTCATGTCCAGTTCTAACCGTTGCTTCTTGACATGAATATAGATTTCTCAGGAGGCAGGTCAGGGGGTCTGATATTCCCATCTCTTTCAGATTTTTCCAGTTTCTTGTGATCCACACAGTCAAAGGCTTTGGCATAGTCAATAAAACAGAAGTAGATGTTTTTCTGGAACTCTTGCTTTTTTAATGATCCAGCGGATGTTGGCAATTTGATCTCTGGTTCCTCTGCCTTTTCTATCTAGCTTGAACATCTGGAAGTTCTCAGTTCACATACTGTTGTAGCCTGGCTTGGAGAATTTTGAACATTACTTTACTAGCTTGTGAGATGAGTGCAATTGTGTGGTAGTTTGAGTATTCTTTGGCATTGCCTTTCTTTGGGATTGGAATGAAAACTGACCTTTTCCAGTCCTGTGGCCACTGCTGAGTTTTCCAAATTTGCTGGCATATTGAGTGCAGCACTTTCACAGCATCATCTTTCAGGATTTGAAATAGCTCAACTGGAATTCCATCACTTCCACTAGCTTTGTTCATAGTGATGCTTCCTAAGGCCCACTTGACTTCACATTCCAGGATGTCTGACTCTAGGTGAGTGATCATACCATCGTGATTATGTGGGTCATGAAGATCTTTTTTGTATAGTTCTTCTGTGTATTCTTGCCACCTCTTCTTAATATCTTCTGCTTCTGTTAGGTCCATACCATTTTTGTTCTTTATTGTGCCCATCTTTCCATGAAATATTCCCTTGGTATCTCTAATTTTCTTGAAGAGATCTCTAGTCTTTCCATTCTATTGTTTTCCTCTATTTCTTTGCACTGATCACTAAGGAGGGCTTTTTTATCTCTCCTTGTATTCTTGGAACTCTGCATTCAAATGGATATATCTTTCCTTATCTCATTTGCCTTTTGCTTCTCTTCTTTTCACAGCTATTTGTGAGGCCTCCTCAGACAAGCATTTTGCCGCCTTCTACTTGTTTTCCTTTGGGATGGTCTTGATCAAATCAAGAATATCTAAGCCATTTCTCCTACTCTTTCTGCTTTCCTTTGTGTATCAACTTCAACTTCTCTCTATAGACCAACTTTCAAATTCCTCTCCTTGCACATAGATGCACCAGCTATAGTTCAAGCACCAGTTAATGGTTGAAGATAATCCCAGAAGATAATCTGAGTCAGATAAAACCAATCATTTCTAGCCAGGGGCAAGGGCCACAGGACTCACCTCTGTAGTTCTCAACAGAGGAACCTGTCATGGGAAAAGCCTGTGTACCCTTAACAACATGGGAGACTAGACTGGTACTTAGGCTATCTATCAAAGCAGGGAATTCATGACGGGGTGAAGACCAGGATGGAAGGTGATAACTTCAATTTTGGACATGCTCAATAGAGGTGCTCACAGAACATCCAAATATACTTTAGGAAATAAATGAATGTAAAGTCTGGAGTTCAGCATGAGAATTTGGACTAGAAATCCAGGCTTAAGACAGTCAGCATAAAAAGTGTTTGAAGCCATGGGTAAGTGAGAAAAAAAAATGACTCTTTCAAGACAGAACTCCAGAGAATAGAAAATACAGAATAAACACAGTAAGAGGAAACTCTAAAAGAGACTGAAGCGCACTGCTGAAAGGGCTGGTGAAAAAAAAAGAAACAACACAGTAAAAATCGTGAAAGGAGAAAGATGTTTCAAGGAAAATAAAGTGGTCAATTCTACTGGACAAGATCAACTCTGAAAATCTCCCAGTTTGTTATGGCCCCAAGGCTCTGATGATGGACATCAGAGTGAAGGAAAACTCGAAATGACAATGAATTTAGGAGGTTAGGAAATGAATTCCTCATGATTTAATACCTCTGTAGCCACTCACGAAACAGCAAGGTGACAAGCATTGGTGAAAATAAATGGAAGGAACAAGTTCACATGCTTTTGCTTCACAATTCTTCCGCAAATCTGTACTGTATAGAGTACCTTGGACTAACTTAGTTAACTGGGGACATTTATAAAGGCCCAATCTCAGGTTTTTACTCTGAATTCGCAGAGCAAATCCTAGAGCTCCCTCTTGGGGTTGGCAACTCTTGTATATTCCTCATCTTGGAAATATTAAAAGGATCAGCAAACTGTGGCCCTGTGGCTGCATCTTTTCGTATAACCTGTGAACTAAGGATATTTTTTTCACATTTTTCAATGTTTGGGGGAAAAAAGGAAAGAATTCTGTGACATAAAATTTATATGACATTCAAATTTCAATGTCTTTCAACACATTTTCGTTGGAAGACAGTGCTCATCTGTTTCAAAATAAATGCTTTCATGCTACAACAGCAGACTGAGCAGCAGTGACAGAGGGTATATAGCCTGCAAAGCTTAAAATATTTACATCTCGTCTTTTTTAGAAAACATTGTGGAACCCTGTTCTAGAAGATTGGACAGGGTGGTCCTGGGACTTCATATTGCTCTTTAGAGATACAAAGATAGCTTAGTTTTTGGTCACCAAACCTCAATAAAAACATTGTATAAATTTGTCTAATCTTCAAAAGTTGTAAATATAGGAACAACCCTACCATAAGTGGACCCATGTAAATGTCTCCATGATATTATTTGTACTTTGTGAAATCTGGAAACAGAGCTGGGCAAGACTCTGTGCCTAGGCCTGGGACAGGCTAGAGTGAAAGTGAAAGTCGCTTAGTCGTGTCCAACTCTTTGCCACCCCATGGACAGTCCATGGAATTCTCCAGGCCAGAATACTGGAGTGGGTAGCCATTCCCTCCTCCAGGGGATCTTCCCAATCTGGGGATCAAACCCAGGTCTTCTGCGTTGCAACTGGATTCTTCACCAGCTGAGCCACAAAGGAAGCCCAAGAGTATTGGAGTGGGTAGCCTATCCCTTCTCCAGGGGGTCTCCCCAACCCAGGAACAGAACCGGGGTCTCCTGCATTGCAGGCAATTCTTTACCAGCTGAGCTATCAGGGAAACACCAGGACAGTTTAGAGTAGATGAAGGGAAAGCCAGGATCTGCAGTTAGACTTGTGCTTTAATGGGGGACAGATCCCATGCAGGCGCTGGAAATTAAGTGGAGACAGCAATAAAATGCCAGCAACCATGTATCGAGCACTTTCTGTACGGTAGTCACCCCAAGTGTTTTACATTCTGTTATCAAGACAAACAAAACTAACTGCCCCCCTCCCACTTTTTTTTTTAACCAGGAGTGAAGTCTGCAGGATGGTGATATAAGTATAGGGTTAACATGGAAACTACATATATATATATGTATATATATAGTTACATATATGTGTAGCAGGACCCAGGTGTTCATCAATTTCAGTTTTCCCTTTTCAGGGATATGAACTACAACACGAAAGAGAAGCAAGCAAGATGCTTATGGTAGTTCAGAGGAAGGTGAACTTACTTGAGAGTGGGAAAAGGAAATTTAAGTCTAGAAGAAAGAAAATATTTTAACAAAGGAAGATGGAGAGGGTGAAAGACAGAAGAGTGCAAGGTACATTTAAGGAACTGCACGAAGATCCTACAGGTTGAAAAGGAAGGTTTTTAGAAACTAACTTTTTAACTTACAAATTTATTTCCAATTTGCATACAGGCCCTTCCAACCATGCCCAACTGGTGAGGGCTGGAGGGGAGCAGTCTCCTTAGGTTCAACCACACATTAACTCAGAACTCGACTGTAAACCACTCCTGGATACTCCAAAAGGTAAAGTGCAGGAACCACCGATCGCAGAGTCCTGAGTGTGCGGCTTAGGTTCAGGGAAGCGAGCGTGGAAGCTGCCTTGGTTTATAGGCTTCACTCTCTACAGTAGCTGACATCTCTTCTAACAACTTCACAGGCATAGCTTCCAGCTTCCTAATTACCAGAGTCACATCACACAGGGAAACCCAAATATAGGAATTCCTACTAGGGATGGAGAAGTTCTCTCACTCCGGATGCAGTTTACCAAACAGGAGTCATTCATTTATCCTACATGCAGTGTTGCCCAGCAGCATGGCTGATACATTATCCTTATCAAGTTGCCCGAGAAATAGAAATAGAAAGCTAACCAAGGGTCTAATTGTTAATCAGGAAGAGGAAAGATTTTGTTAACCCATCTTCCCCAACACCGAATCCAAAAGTAACTCCTGTTAATAACTTTTCTAAGAATTAACATGAAATTGTGTACATATATGTTGGCATTTCAGGCTTTCCTGGTGGCTTAGATAGTAAAGAACCCGCCTGTCAATGCAGGAGACATAAGGAGACATAAAGACATAAAGATCTTCCCTCGCTAGGGAAGATCCCCCGGAGATCTACTTAGCAAATAAAATGGCTTATTTGTTAAGTTAAACATTGGCTACCTACTCTGGTATTCTTGCATGGAGAATTCCATGGACAGAGGAGCCTGGTGGGCTACAATCCATGGGTGGCAAAGAATCAGGCACAACTCTGCAACTAACACTTTCCCTTTTTGGGAAGGCATTTAGTTTACATCCAATTTTTCACTATAAAAAGCAATGAATATCTTTATGTACATATGACAGTTTTTAGCAATGAAATTATTCAATTAAATGATAAAGCTAAAGTTCCTAATAGATTAAATTGTGGTTAATTTTACTGTATACCAAAATATCAACAACGTATACAATGTACTTTGCCAACAAAAGTCCATCTAGTCAAAGCTATGGTTTTTCCAGTAGTTCTGTATGGATGTAAAAGCTGGACTATAAAGAAAACTGAGCGCTGAAGAATTGATGCTTTTGAACTGTGGGGTTGGAGAAGACTCTTGAGAGTCCTTTGGACTTCAAGGAGATCCAACCAGTCCATCCTAAAGGAAATCAGTCCTGAATATTCATTGGAAGGACTGATGCTGAAGTTGAAACTCCCAATATTTTGGCCACCTGATGCAAAGAACTGACTCATTGGAAAAAACCCTGATACTGGGAAAGAGTGAAGGCAGGAGGAGAAGTGGACGACAGAAGATGGTTGGATGGCATCACTGACTCAATGGACATGAGTTTGAGTAAGCTCTGGGAGTCGGTGATGGACAGGGAAGCCTGGCGTGCTGCAGTCCATGGGGTTGCAAAGAGTGGGACATGACTGAGCAACTGAACTGAACTGAACTGAACTGAACAATGTATGAATACCAATTTCCCTTCATTCTCTGTGATATTGTATATTAAAAATCTTTAAATGTTGTCATTATAATAAAGGAGAACAATCTTAAATTAATCTGTATTTCTCTGAATACTAATGAGTTCACACATCTTTTCAAATGTTTAACCACCATTTGCACTTTTCCTTTTGTGAATTACTTGATCAGATTTTTTGCCCATTTTTCTATTGCATTGACTTGATTTTTTAAGATTGATTTGTGGGTAATAAATATTATATTATTATATAACATATATTATATACTACATATCAATATATACCTCATATAGTATAACAGTATACATGTTATTGCATATATATACTATCTCTATATTACTGCATATTTTCTATATATTGGTATGGCATATATCTACTGAAGTAATGTTTACATATATGCACACATATAAATATTCTCTTTGAGTATTATCCAATATGTAACAGGAACTATTTTTTTTTTTTTTGGTGAGTCACTGATTTTATTCGTTCCTTGTAATTATTTTTTTTTTAACTTTTTATTTTGTGTTGGGGTACAGCGAATTAACAATGTTGTGATAGTTTCAGGTGGAGAGTGAAGGGACTCAGCCACACTTATACATGTATCTATTCTCCTCCAAACTCCCTTCCCCTCCAGGCTGCCACTTGAGCAGAATTCTGTAATGGGAACTATTAATCTTTGCTTAGGGCAGCCTTGTGTTGGGTCTTCGGAATTAGACTTGAGTCTCGGCTCAGATCTCTCAGCTCAGGTGCTTCCTTGGCAAAGCACTTAATCTCCTTGAACTTAGGTTTTCTTATTAAGTAGGAACAAAGACATGCACTCACTAGGTTGTCTTCAGCTAAGTGTGGGGCCCTGAAGCATTCAGTAAGTGGTAACACTTAGCATTATTAGTTTTTTAAATTGAGATATAATTCACATACCATAAAGTGTACAGGTCAGTAGCTTTTATTCACAAGGTTGTACAACCATCACCATGATCTAATACCAGAACAGTTTCATCATCCCCAAAAGAAATCCTTTCTCTATCACTCCCCACTTCCCATACCCCTTCCCCTGGTAACCCCTAATCACTTTCTACTTCTGTGGATTTGCCTATTTTGGACATTTCATATAAGTGGAGTGGAGTGGTACAATATGATACAATATGTGGCCTGTGCCTGACATCTTTCATTTAGCATAATGTTAACAAGGTTCATCCATACTATAGAAGGTTTCAGCATTTTATTCATTTTTATTCTGAATAATAACCCATTATATTGATATACCACATTTGATTCATTCATTCATTAGCTGATAGACATTTGGGATGTTTCCACTTTTGGCTATTATGAATCATGCTGCTATAAATAATCAGGTTCAAGTTTTTGTGTGGACCTGTATTTACAATTCTTTTAGGTATATACCAAGGAGTAGAACTGCTAGGTCATATAGGAACACTATGTTTAATTTTCTGGAACTCCCAAAGTGTTTTCCTGAGCAGCTGCACCATTTAACATTCTCATCAACGGTATATGAGTGTTTCAATTTCTTCACATCCTTGCAAACACTTGTTGTTGCCTGCTTTTTTATTACAGTGATTCTAGTGACTATGAACTGATATATCATCTTGATTCTGATTTCCCTAATGATAAATGATTAATATATATTATCCACAAAAGCACACCTTTTCATGTGCTTATTGGCCATCTATATTTCTTCTTTAGAGATATGCCTATTCAAATATTTTTCCCAATCTTTAATTGGTGTCTTTTTCAGATATATAGTTTGCAAGTATTTTCTCCCAGAAAAGAGTTGTCTTTTTATTTTCTTGATAGTGTCCTTTAAAGTATAGAAGTTTTTAATGATACAGTCCAATCGATCTATTTTTTTTTCTTTAGTTAGTTAAGCTTTAGGTATCATATTCCTAAGTGTTTCAATCTTTTTGATGCTATTATAAATGGAATTGTTTTCTTAATTTTATTTCCAGTTCATCACTAGTATATCGAAATATAACTGATTTTTGTATATTGATCTTGTGTTTTGCAACCTTGCTAAACCCATTTACTAGCTCTAATACCATGTGTGTATGTGTATTTCTTAGGATTTTCTAGGTACGAGAACATGTTATCTGCAGATAGAGGTAGCTTTACCTCTTCCTTTCTCATCTAGATGCCTATTCTTTCATTTTCTTACCTGACTGCCTCAGCTAGAATCTCCAGTAGTACAATGTTGCAGGGATATGGGGAAAGCAAAGATCATTGTTTTGATTCTGATCTTACGGGGAAAGCATCCAGTCTTTCACAATGATTTATAATATTAACTGTGGTTTTTTTCATACATTTCCTTTATCAGGTTGAGGAACTTTTCTTATATCCTTAGTTTGCTGAAAGTTTTTATCTTAGGAAGGTATTTTATTTTGTCAAATGCTCCTTCTGCATCTATAGAGATGATCATATGTGGCTTTTGTCTTTTATTTTATTAATATGCTGTATATATTAGTTGGCTAGGGCTGCCATAACAAATTACCATGGACTGAGGGACTTACAAAACAGAAATTTTTCTCATACTTCTGGAGGCTAGGCATCTGAGACCAAGGTGTTGACAGGGTTGGTTTCTTCTGAGGCTTCTCTCCCTGGCTTGCAGATGGTCATCTTCTCCCTGTGTCTTCACATGGTCTTCCTAATCTCTTTATACAAGAACCCAGTCATATTGGATTAGGATCCGACCTAATCACCTTATTTTAATTTAATTACCCCACTCAGAGACCTGATCTCCAAATACAGTCACATACTGAAGTCCTAGGGGTTAAGACTTCAATATATGAACTTCGAGTTCATATACCATTCAACCCATAACAGTGTATTACACAGACTGACTTTTTTGGGGAGGAGGGGGTTAAGGTTTTTTTCTTTCTCTAAACAGCCTGGTCCCTGATGGGGGCCTCTCCATCTCCCCTCTCCAGTTTGGCTACAGTTCTGAACATCGCTGGATTTTGAGCAGCTCCACCTGGAACATCAAGGTTGCACCACTTGGAATCTTTGGGGGAGCTCCCCATGCTCCATACCCCAGCTCTGACGGAATCACCAGCTTCTGCTTTCCCCCTCACACATCCCTAGCAGCCCCTGGTCCCAGCCCGTGATGAGCTGGCCCGTGCCCAGAGAGAAGGCAAACGGCTGGTTCTGGGGCAGGGTGCTGTCCGACTCCGTTCCGTCTTCTAGCTTCCCCGTGCAGTGCCTGTGCAGGACATACCCTCTGCGCTGCTTGATGCGACAGTGGTCTACTCGATTCTTGACTCTGATCTGCAGCTTCTGGGGTGCGGCCACCTCAGCCGGGGTGCGGCCCCTCTGCTCACCGCCTGCCCTTCTGACCCTGCCGGTCCTCAGCTCTGTTCGTCAATTCCCACCCACCCACTTCCGCAAAGTCCAGACCCTATCTGGCTGCAGAACGGCTGCCCCAACAAGGGGTTGTGGGGGGGGACGGGGGAGGACTCCCATTCGCACCACGTCCAGTTGCTTCCCGCTCAGCACACCCACGTATCTGCGGCCGTCGCAGGGAATCGGCCCTGAGGCATCGCCACTAGGTGGTTCCGGGGAGCCCGGGTCTTCCAGGACTACACGCCAGGCTGGCTCTCTGCCTCCTCCCCAATCGCCGCCCCAACTTGGCGCCCTCTGGGGCCTGCGGGACACCCGGACGGGTCCCCTGTTGGCCACAGACTGATTTTTATATGCTGAGCCAACTTTGTATTCCTGGAATAAATTCCACTTGATCATGAGATCACTTAATTCTTCTATATGTTGCTGGATTTAGTTTGCTAGTATTTTGTTGAGGATTTCTATGAGCAGCTACTAAGATTACTATAGTCTTTATTCCCACCATTCGAAGTCTGTTTATATGTGCTATTTCACTTAGAATTGCATGAGGTGAGTAGTCCAGTCATATTCACACTAAAATAAACTGAGGCTCGGGCAAGTGAAGTGATTTCCCCCTAATTATAAATTTGCAGTAGTACATAGTACAAATTGAAACCAAAACTATAGATGAGAAGAACGTTAGGGAGATGAAAGAAAGGAGTTGGTGATTACAAAGAGAAATTTTGTATGGCTAGAAGTTTACGGTGTCAATTTGAATGGCATCCATGATCTCGATGACATAAGAATTGAGGTCATCTGCTGATGGGCACAATAAGAACTAAATAGACTTGTGGTTTCAATTCATGCATATTATTAAACCAAGTAGGGTGGCAATTCTCATTAATTTTGAGATCATGATTTGACCAGATAAACTGGAAGGGGAATAAACCAAAAATTTGATGATAGGGCTTTGACTGTATCAATATCAGTGTATACTGCAACTTAGATTCCTTCTTTCTTGGAAAGCTTTTCTCCAAGTCAACTATCAATTCATACCCTCTCCTCTAAGCCTTAGTGGAGGTGTACAGTGATGTACCATCACTCCTTAGTCTCTGGATACTGAGTTCAAATTCCACCTCTGGCCCCAGTGGATCGTGTGACTTTGCAAGTCATTTAATATCTGCAAGACTTTCAGTTCAGCTCAGTCCCTCAGTGGTGTCCGACTCTTTGAGATTCTATGGACTGCAGCACACCAGGCTTCCCTGTCCATCACCAACTCCCAGAGCTTACTCAAACTCATGTCCATCGAGGTAGTGATGCCATCCAACTATCTTATCTTCTATCATCCCCTTCTCCTGCCTTCACTCTTTCCCAGCATCAGGGTCTTTTCCACTGAGTCAGTTCTTCACATGAGGTCGCCAAAGTATTGGGAGTTTCAACTTCAGCATCAGTCCTTCCAATGAATATTCAGGACTGATTTCTCCTAGGATGGACTGATTTGATCTTCTTGTTGTCCAAGGGACTCTCAAGAGTCTTCCTCAACACCACAGTTCAGAAGCAACAATTCTTCAGTGCTCAGCTTGCTTTATAGTCCAACTCTCACATCCATACAGGACTACTGGAAAAACTATAGCTTTGACTAGATGGACCCTTGTTGGCAAAGTAATGTCTTTGCTTTTTAATATGCTGTCTAGGTTGGTCATAACTTTTCTTCCAAGGAGCGTCTTTTAATTTCATGGCTGCAGTCACCATCTGCAGTGATTTTGGAGCCTAAAAAAATAAAGTCTGTCACTGTTTCCATTATTTCCCCATCTATTTGCCATGAAGTGATAGGACTGGATGCCATGATCTTCTTTTTCTAAATGTTGAGTTTTAAGCCAGTTTTTCTCTTTCACTAAATGAGGGAATTGAATTAGATGTTCTCTAAGCTACCTTTCCAGTTTTATGACTCTATTAATTTAGTGAAAAGGGGAGTGGTGATTCAGTTGACTGAAAATTTTCAAACAGCATGGATGAGGAATTCACTAGGGGTAGATAAGGAATTACTGAAGAGCAATGAAGCCTGGTGGAAAACAGAGAGCAGGTAAGCTAGGAGGGTAGACAGTGAAAGTGAGAAAGTAAACATATTGGGGTGGGGGAGGCTACCCAGAGTTGGGGATGTCATGGGGCATATTACACAGACTACTGGAATCTAGGTAGTTAATTCATTAAAAATTGTTTTAATTAAAAATAACTAAAGAAGGACTTCCCTGGTGGTCCAGTGGCTAAGACTCCATGCTCTCAATGCAGGGTACTGGGTTCAATCCCTGGTCAGGGAACTAGATTCCACAGGCCACAACTAAGAGTTTGCACGCTGCAATTAAGACCTGGTGAGCCAAATAAATTAAATAAATAAATACATTTTAAATATAACTAAAGAAATTAAAAATCCACATCAGAGAGTCCAGGCTGGGACAGAAGACAGATAAACCCCACTACCTATTTTTACATCAGGATCACAATGTTATTTATCTCATTTACTGGATGATGTACTGAAGATCAAGGACCTTACCCATAAGCTCCTTCAGCAAAGTTCCACAAGAAGCCTTGCCCCAAGAGCTTCTTGCTTCATTCACAGGCAGGTCACATTTCATTTCTCTGGATGTCACCTGATGCTTCATAATAATCTGGTTCATAGGAAGCAATGTTCTGATAATGAAAAGAAAATGGTTTCTGTACAGCAGAAAGTAACACAACATTGTAAATCAATAAAAAATTTTAAAACACATCAATTTTTCCTTTTCATATGTTATGAACTATTTTAAAATTCTCTTTAATGCAAATAAAATGTACTGTTATTGTAAAAAATTCTAACATGCACACACATAATATAGATAGTGACAATCTCATTCCTTTTCCTGTTGTCTCCCCAAGTCAAGCTTTCTCTCTATACACTAATGTAACATTATTTACAAAAAATGGAATCATGAACACTGTTTTGCAAATTGTCTTTTTGTTTTTCTTTTAAATTAATTAATTTATTTTAATTGGAGGATAATTACTTTATGATACTGTGGCGGTTTTCGCCATACATTGACATGAGTTTTTGCTAACCAACCACTATAATCCAGGTATTTTTTCATGTCACAGCATACACATGTGTTTATCCATTTTGACAGCTACAGGGGAGTCCATTATATCACAATATCATAATTTATGCCACTCCTATTGATGGGCATTTACCTTGTTTCCAATTTTTTGATATGTAAACAATACTGCAGTGAACATCCTTGTATATATCTTGCATATTTGGGTAAATGTTTCTAAATAATACATTCTTAAAACTAACTGCTTCAAAAAAAGTTAAGTGTACAAATGTAAATCTTAAAAGAGATTTGAGATTGAGATTGCTGGCTCAAAGAGTATTTTAGTAGACACTGCCAAATTATCCTCCAAACTGTCAAACCAGTTTATAATCTCACCAGTGTATGAAAGCAGATGTTTCCTCACTCTCTAGCTAGCACTGGGCAGTCTTTCTGTTTTTTAAAAAAATCTTTCTCATCTTATGTAGATGGAGAGTTCTCAGATTGAGCAAGTAAAAAGTAGAATGTCTAGATAAATTTGAATTCAGATAAAAAGATCAACCATCTTCATCTGTGAACTGGCTTCCATGTCTGGTCTCTCCTTTGGTATCACCAGTGAAGATCAGTGATCTTCTCTGATAATCAACACTTATTGTAGACATTTTTTTCATCCTAAATGGATGAGAAATACTTGCTATTTAAATTTGCATATTCTTAAGACTTAGTGGGATCAAGGGAACTTGCCTGGCAGTCCAGCAATTAAAACTGCTTTTCAATGCATGGGACTCAGGTTTGATTGCTGGTCTTCTCTTCTATATCCATCTTTTCTTTTTTCCTTCTTCCTTACTTCCTACCCATCCTTCCAGACTCCTATTTAGTGATCAAGAGTAAAAAATTTGCTAGAATTATTAAAATTGAAATATAGAGGTAAACATGCAAACAATGTGATTGGAAGCTATATCTTCTGAGAGAGTGCATTGTGATTAAAATGACTATTCTTTATCAGTTCTTAACTTTAGGGAGAAGAAAAAAATTTTTAACTTGTTTCCTCCTAACATTAAAGAAGTCCTCTTTATTACAGAAAATTTTAAGCTCTTATAAAAGTAGAGAGAGTAATTCTCACGTCCCATTGCCCAACCTCGGAAATTATCAACATAGGGTCTATCTTGCTTTATCTATGTGCCCTATTTTCCTCTACCATCTCCCATTTCCCCAGATTCAAAGCACATCCCAGGAGATTGCTAAATTCATTTGAGATCCAGAACTTTAGGATTTTGGGTTTCTGATTGTGTTTTACAACTTATTTCCAGAAAAATATTTACTCATGTTTTTTCTAGCTAGTCCCCATATAATCTCATTTTCTCTGGTTTCAACCTTAAGAATTTGAAGTCTATAATTTTTTTTTTTTAAACCAAAGACAAAAATCAGCTGGGGACATTTGGGATAATGCTAAGGAGTAACTACCTAAAATGTCCTCTACTAGAAATTTCAAATACCTTTTCAATATTCCATCAAACAGGACTTAATACCATAATTTTCTTAGATTTTCTTACATGTTACTAATTTTAAACACCTGTTTCTTATTTCAGTTTCACATTCATGCCACCTGATGTTCATAAAGTCTTACTCTATTTAGTTAAAGGAGATTTGAGGAATATTTAGGCATGAGCATCAGACAATTATAAATACTGAGACTTTGAATATGAGAAGTATTATTGAGGCAGAAAGATGGTCTGAGTTACATTGTTCGTCGACTCAGCATCTAGCTACAGTCCCTTAATCTCCTACCTATAAAATACGGATAGCAGTGCCGACTACACTGCTTAGAAAAATGAGACTTATACTTTGATCTTTAAAGGAGTGAGTTGCCTAATTAGATGAGTTTCCTTTAATTATTCTTCATGTTTATCTCAATGAATTAATCTTTGGTGGGCTTCCCTGATAGCTTGGTTGGTAAAGAATCTGCCTGCAAGGCAGGAGACACTGGTTCGATTCCTGGGTTGGGAAGATCCCCTGGAGAAGGGGATAGGCTACCCGCTCCAGTATTTTTGGGCTTCCCCTGTGACTCAGTTGGTAAAGAACCCATCTGCAATTCCGGAGACCTGGGTTTGATACCTGGGTTGGGAAGATTCCCTGGAGAAGAGAAAGGCTACCCACTCCAGTATTCTGGTCTGGAGAATTCCACGGACTGTATAGCCCATGGGGTCCCAAAGAGTTGGACAGGACTGAGTGACTTTCACTTTAATCTTTGGTAAATATTCTATTTGTAGAAGAATGAGGAAGTAGAAATCAAGACATGGTAGAATATTTTTAAAGTTTTTATCATTCTAAACAGAATTCGCCACTTAAATGTTTAAAAAATATTTTGAAATAAAATTCACCTAGTACTCATCAAAATCATTGTAAAAATGTACAATTGAATGTTTTTAATATATGCACAAGATTGCACAATCATCATGACTAATTCCGGAAAACTTCATCACCCCAAATTGAAAATCCCCTTCACATCACCTAGCAACAACAAATCAACTGTTTTTTGTTTAACAGATTTGCCTGTTCTGGACATTTCATATCAATGGAATCATACAGTATGTGGCTTCTGTGTCTGGCTTCTTTCACTTGGCATATGTTTTCAAGATTCGTTCATTCTGTAGCACAATCAGTAGTTATTTCCTTCTTCTGAATGAATACTATTTCATTGTTTAGATAATACGTTTACTCATTCATTCATCAGTTGATGAATATATGGGTTGTTTCCTTTTTGACTATCATGCATAATGCTGCCATGAACATACACGTACATTCAAGTTTTCATGTGAATGTTTTCATTTCTCTTTGGTACACATCTAGGAGTGTAATTGCTGGATCATTAGAGTAACCAATCTTAACTCTTTGAGGTATAGCCAAACTTTTTTTCAAAGTGGCTGCACCATTTTACATTACTGTCAGCAATGTATGAGGTTCACAATTTCTTCATATCCTCACCAACTTACTTTTGGTTTTGTTTAAAATTATATGCATCCTGGGGTGTCATATAGTCTCTTGTTGCTGTTCTGCTTTGCATTTACATAATGGCCAATGATGTTGGACATCCCTTCATGTACTTACTGGCCATTTGTATTTCTTTGGATAAATGTCAATTCAATCCTTTGCTCATTCAAAAACTGGGTTGTTATTTTGATTATAAGGATTCTTTGCATACTTATGGGAGATCTTACTTAAAATCAACACAGAAATAAGACCTGACAAAAGGCTAGATTGACTCATGATTATGTATTTTAAACTCTTGTATTTATCCATGCATGAAGTCAGAATTACCTCTATGAACTTTAGCTTTACGAATACATTCTTAGGGGCTAATCTAATGGAATAATGGAGGAATCATCTCCCATGTCAGGGTTCAAGTAGAATGGGACTTCCCCCTCATTCTTTTTTCTGATCTATCCCCAAGCCTATTCCTAGTCTACACTGTGGCCACTGGGCTAGAGGTAGGGTAAAGCTGAATGATGCCTGGCATAACTAGAAGTGCCATCTCCAACACCCCCAACCAGATCCCCTGGCAGAAATTTCAGACCATAGAGAGTTTTGCATACCTCCATGTTTACAAATGTCACAACCTAAAAAAATAAAGCAACAAAGTAAAAATTAACCAATCCACCAGGCAGGTAGATTAAAAGTATCTTAAAGTACTAGTGGCTAGTTATCACTTTCCAGAAGGTATAGAATCTGCATCAGGCACAGGCATGGTTTCCATTTTTAGGAACTTGTAACATATTAGTATTATGTTTTCAAAATACTTTCCTACTTACTGTTGTTCCTAGGTTGCCAAGATGGTTTAGCCAACAAGGCCTTAAAAATTAAGTACCACAAATGGCACCCCACTCCAGTGTTCTTGCCTGGAGAACCCTGGGGACGGAGGAGCCCCGTGGGCTGCCGTCTATGGGGTTGCATAGAGTCGGACACGACTGAAGCGACTTAGCAGCAGCAGCAGTGTTCAAATTAGATGACTCAAAAGTAGAGGGCTGGGATGTCCCTGGTGATCCAGTGGCTAAGACTCTGTGCTTCCAATGCTGGGGCCTTGGGTTCGATCCACGGTCAGGAAACTAGATCCCTCATGCTAAAACTAAGATCCAGCACAGTCAGGGAAAAAAAAAGTAGAGGGCTCACCATGTGGATTTGAACAAGACAGCCTGAGGGAGACTGTAGAGAAATCGGGAGTAGTGTGCAAAACTGCTGCAAACATGCATCCTCTATGTGTCTTTGGAACATGCACAAGGGATTGAACATTGTTCTATGTGAAAACTAACGACACTGTGGTAGTTAGGCAGAACAATACTTCAGATACGATCTTGGCCATCTGACAGCTTTGGTATGTTCAATGACTGCAAATCAGAGGTCCATGGTCACAATACTATGGAGATACATTAATTGTAATGAGAGAGTTCCAGGGGCTTCAAGACAAAGAAACCCATCAAGAGGCAGAAACAGCATATGCAGACTACATTTATTCAGTGCTTACTGGACACTGGGCACATCAGATACAAAAGAGCTGGGTTGGGGGAGGTAAAAATTTAATATACACATTAATTTTACAATTCTAACTACTAGGGGAAGTACAAAATTTGTACAAGTTATACTTTATAATGAAATTTCAATGCCTGTCAAAAGGGTAGGCTATACATACAATGCAATAAAAATGTTTTAAAATTGTGCTTAACATCACAGAACTATTCCGAAATGGGTTGGTAAAATACCTATACACCATTCATTCTTATTATACACATATATTTCACATTAAAGATTGCTGGTAAAGTACAAATACTTTGACCCCATTGCTGAAAAATCCATGCTCGACAACTATATACAAAGTTCCTCTTAGAAACAGTGCATTTGTAGTCCATCTCTCCTTTAAAGTCCACCTTATTTTCAGCTTAGCTTACTATCAAGTTGTCTTCAGAACTGTTTATATTTCTTTTGTCTGATCATCTTCTTCAAGTTTCCTGATTTCATTTTTTAAACAATTTATAGTTTCACGACTTGCTTTTAATCTCTCTTTAAGCTCTGCAATTTCAAAGCTTGTTTTTTTTTTGGCAGCTTCTAATTTTTCTCTGGTTTTCACTTCAAGTTCTGCAACTAAAGAAAACAGACTGTTACAAATTTATTGCATTTTTCTCATATGTCCGAGATATGTCACAGAGTAATAAATGTGACATTCCATTAGGTCAACGTTTCCATGATGAAATGCAAACAACTTAAGATATGTAACTTTAAACACAGGAGGGTGGGTGAGAAAGTCTGAACTCTCAAGAGAGGATCTAAGATGTTTTCTATCACAAAGAATAAAATTCGAGCCACTAGTATTTTAATTCACACTTAAGATTTTAAGACATAATGTCCTTGTTTTTCTCCATTTACATATTAATTTGGAAATTAGGGAGTATATAGTCCAAGAGACTTCCAATTAATAAGACTTCACTAAAAAGAGTATTCTTAAATTTATGTACAGGTAAAACTTACATGAACAAAATCACACTGGTAAACCTGTATCTTTTTTTCAAAACAGAGTAGTAACTGTCTAGGCTTGAATTCTAGCTCTACTAGTTGTGCCACTCTGAATAAGCTATTTTTTTAATCTCCATGCTCATTTCCTCACTTCTAAAATACAATTATAATTGCAAACACCTTGTGATATTATTTGCTTAAAAGATTTAAAATTAGTATCATCTGGCACATAAAAAACATATTAAATACTATTATGACAGAGGAACATTAAACATTCTAGCAGGCTACATAACAAATTACTAAAGAAAAATATCATTACTGCAAAATAGACTGTATTTATTTAAATATTCCACTTGGATAGTGTAGTACCACGTTTTATAGAGAAAAAAACGTCTACTATCACCCAACATTTCCACCTTGTAGACATTTCAGGTAATTGCTGCTGATGACTGTTAAGGCACAGTTGTACTTTTGTTAATGTAAAATGATCACTAGCTGGAAGCAGCATGGATTGAAGGGAAAAAACCCCAAACCCTTTGAAATCAGAAAGACTTGAGTTCAAATACACCCCTGGTGCCTTACTAGCTGAATGCTGATATCTCTCTCACTTAATTTCTTCTTTCTATATAATACAGTTAAAACTCTGTATTTCACAGAGGATTTAGGATTAAGTAATACATGTAAAAAGCATCCAGCATGTTAATAAATATAAAATATATATAAAATATATAAATAATTTATAAATATAGTAAAATATAAAATAAATAAAACTAAAGAACACAATGTGTTCTTATTGTACTCACTGCTGGCGACTTTCCCTTTGTAACACATTTTGTAACAGAGCTAAACTTTTACACTGCCAAAACAATCCACATTTTTCTTTGTAATTTTTCATTGCTTTTATTTTTAAAATTATTTTTGAAAATAGTACACCTGATACAAAATTAAAAGGCTGAAAACTGTGTGATAATTTCCTGTAAATAGTAATTGTTAGGTTGAAGAATAATTGTGCTTGTAATTTTGGAAGAATGGCAAGTGACTCTTAGAGGTTCTATTATTAATTTATAATCTCACTGGCACAGTATGTCTGCATCAACTTTTAGGTCTTAAATAATCTAGAAGGTTAAAAATTATATTTCAGAATAATTTTAATTTGCACTTCTATTACTTCTGAGATTGATAATCTTTTAATATGTTTAGGGGATATTTCTCCCTTTCTTTTTATCAACTGCCTATTTATCCGTTCCTCTGTTTTCTATTAGGTTACTGGCCCCTGCCTCTTTAAAAACTGAGGTATAATTGACATACAACATATTAGCTTCAGGTGTACAACATAATGAGTCAATACTTGTATATACTGCAAAATGATCATCACAGTAAGTCTGAAGTTAACATCTGTTACCATATATAGTTACGGATTTTTTTTTCTTGTAAGGAGAAATTTTAAAATCTACTCTCTCAGCAACTGTCAAACATGCAATATAATATTATTAACTATAGTCACCATGCTGTAAATCACATCACCACTTATTTATAACTAGAAGTTTGCACCTTTTTGGCCACACCCCCTCCAACCCCAACCTCTGGCAACCACTAATCTGTTATTTTTGAGTTTTTTTTTTAAGAGTCTACATATAAATAAGATTACACTATATTTGTTTTTCTCTGATTTATTTCTCTTAGCATAATGCCCTTGAGGTCCATCCATGTTGATGCAAATGGAAAGATTTCTTCTTTTTAATGGCTGATTATTCCATTGTGTGTGTGTGTGTGTGTGTGCATGTGTATATATGTATGTATGTACGTATGTGTGTGTATAAAAACACTTCTTTATCCAGTCATCTATTGATGGACACTTATGTTGTTTTCCTATCTTGGTTATTGTAAATAATGCTGTAATGAACATGGGATGTATATATCTTTTCTAGTGTGTTTTTTTTTTTCTGAAGAGCCATATCCAGAAGTGGAATTATTGGATCATATGGTAGTTCTACTTTTATTTTTTTGAGGACACTCCACACTGTTTTCCATAGTGGCTGCACCAATCAATACTGAATAAGGGTTTCCTTTTCTTCACATCCTTGCCAATACTTGTTATTTCCAGTCTTCTTGATAACAGCCATTCTAACAGACATGGGATAATATCTTTGTGGTTTTGATCTGCATTTCCCTGATGATAAGTGATACTGAGCATATTTTGATATCTGTTAGCCATCTGCATGTCTTCCTTGAAAAAATATCTATTTAGCTCTTCTGTCCAGTTTTAATTGAATTGTATGCTTTTTTGGGCCATTGAGCTGTATGAGTTTTGTATATATTTTTGAAATTAACTCTTTATCAGATACATGATTTGCAAATATTTTCTCCCATTCAGTAGGTTTCCTTTTAATTTTGTTGATGTTTTCTTTTGCTCTGAAGCTTTTTAATTACTGGTTATTGGCCTTTTAAAATGATGTGCAGGAGCTCTTTACATAGAAAAGAAACAAGTCATTTGTGATAGAAGTACAACATTTCTTTTCACGGCTTGTCTGTCTTTAGACTTGGTTGACAATGCAGAAATGTTTCCCCCTTTGCTCCCCTACTCTCTCCAGATCAGTTAAAAGACACACACAGAGAGAAAGCAGGCTTCCCCGGAGGCTCCGTGTAAAGGCTCTGTCTGCAATGCAGCAGATGAAAGACAGGGAGGCTCAGTCCCTGGGCTGGGAAGATCCCCTGGAGAAGGAAATGGCAACCCACTCCAATATTCCTGCCTGTGAAATCCCATGGACTTCTGGGCTTCCCTGGTGGCTCAGATGGCAAAGAATCTGCGTGCAATGAGGGAGAGCTGGGTTCTATCCCTGCGTTGGGAAGATCCTCTGGAGGAGGGCATGGCAACTCACTCCAGTATTCCTGCCGAGAGAACCCCCATGGACAGAAAAGCCTGGTGGGCTACAGTCCACAGAGCCACGAAGAGTTGGACACGACTGAGTGACTAAACACCAGCAGCGTGAGAGGCACATTGATGGAGGCTGGGACACAGACGTGGGAGACAGACAAGAAAGAAAAATGCAGGACAGTGTCATGAGGTAATCAGGGAGCTATAAAGCAGACCGGATTCATACCAAGGGGAAGGAATGTGTATATATATATATCAAGGAATGCTTCTTGGCAGAAGTAAAATCTGAACTGAGTTTTAAAGAGTAAGATAGGAATTAGATGAAGTGGGACACAGCAGGCCTTAGAGACAGTATAGAAAGATTTGGGAAACAACAGGACTTTAAGACTGTAACAGGTAGTTTTAAATCTAGTCAGAAAGACTTACTTTAACTCATCTGTCAGAGCACAGTGTTCATTGTAGATATAGATCTTTGTTCTTTGATTTAGTCATCATACTCTATTTTTGACAAATCATAAAACTGCCAAGAGTACCATATACTGGAGAAATGGGTTAATTAATGATGAGATCCTAGAACATTTAAAAACTTGTTCTAGTTTTCTGCTTCCTATATATGTTTACACATACATTTAAGATGTGTGTGTCTGTGTATGTATGTACGTACACATGTGTATGTATGTATGTACGTGTGTGTGTTCAGTCATGTCCGATTCTTTGAAATTCCATGGGCTGTAGCATATATAAATATATATAAAATTTCTATTTAAACTCTAAATGAAGCCTC
This sequence comes from Odocoileus virginianus, assembly GCF_023699985.2. Classification (NCBI taxonomy): domain Eukaryota; kingdom Metazoa; phylum Chordata; class Mammalia; order Artiodactyla; family Cervidae; genus Odocoileus; species Odocoileus virginianus. Next base: position 40,538,576 of record NC_069697.1, read on the forward strand.
AATTTATAGTAAATCAATCCAAAGAAGAATTATTAGTTTTGCAAAGCGAATGTAACACACTGGTTAGAAGCACAGATTGTAAGACTTTTTACAAAGAGAAACAACAGCTTATTGGTTAAGAGCACAGACTGTGTGGGTTTAAATCCTGGTTCTGCTGAGTGATTTGGGGCAAGATCAAAACTCTATGCAAAACGGGGTTAAGGGTGGTACCTCCCTCTGAGGGCTATTAAGGGAATTCCTAAGGGCTTCCCTTGAGGCTCAGCTGGGAAAGAATCTGCCTGCAATGCAGGAGAGCTGGGTTCAATCCCTGGGTTGGGAAGATCCCCTGGAGAAGGGAAAGGCTACCCACTCCATTATTCTGGCCTGGAGAATTCCATGGATTATATAGTCCAGGGGGTTACAAAGAGTCAGACACGACTGAGCAACTTTCACTTCACTTAAGAAATATAAAGCACTTATCTAGTACATATAAGCTCTATTAAGTGTTCAATATCAGTTTAGTTATTCCCTGTAGAAGCAACTTCTATTTAAAGCTAGACCATTAGTGCTTAAGTCAATTTCTGCAGGTTTACCAGTATAAATATCTTTATAAACTTTGAGTGTGCTTTATAATGAGCAACCTCTATCCTATTACTCTATCTAAAAATATTACAATGCTTTCAGACCCTAAGTTCTGAGGACTGCCTAGGAGACTGGGCTGTACCACTAACTCGTATTAATGCGGGCAAGTTTCTTACCAATGTGTGCCTCAGTTTCCTTTTCTAAACGGATTACCTAAAAAAGTTATTATAAATATAAATGAGCTTATACATGTACAGATTAGAAAAGTACAAATGGCAAGTACTCAACAAATCTGATATTACCAAATATTGAGTATAATGTTCTCAAACTGGTAAAAGTGCATCTATCTTTTTTTACACCTTTGATTAGTATTCCCAAATTGCTTTTCTAAAAGGCCTATTCACATAAACAATCCGTGAGAACACAGTGTTCACCACATCCTTACTAGGTGGGGGGAGGTGGGGGTTGGAGCAGATCGTGCCTGGGGCCTGGGGGTAGGTTTTAGGTCACGCCAGTCGGCGAAGCGAGTGCACACGGTGAGCAGTGATAATGTCGGCCACCCACCTGCCTTGAAAAAATAAACTAAAAAAAAACCCAAAAAACAAAAAACAACTTTCCAAGGTCATAAAGCTCCACATATAAGCTTTAATACAGCAAAAGTAGTTTGTGGAAAAGTCTTTTTATAAAACACATTTGTTTTTACTATTACACATATACGAATTAATGATATTAGTCTTGTTGAAAACATAGAAATGCAGGCACTTGAATTTTAAAAGAGAATTTTCCTCTATGAATATGAAGTGGGAGAAAGATTTATAATGAAGACAAAATGACCAGTAACAAATTGAAACAGCATATTACTAGTGCTTTCTACCTTTTTGAAGTGATCATATACATTTCTGTTTTATGTTCACAACAAAGTAGGCCATATTTTCATATGTAGAAAATGAAGCATAAATCCTTTTAATGAGTGTGATTTGAAATTTTAAATGACTACCAAGTGGCAATTTTAATCAGTATTCAGATCATTTAACTCCCAGTCATGAGTTTCACGAAAACACAAACACAACACTACTGGAACCATTAATAGTTAGACAGTGCTCTCTGTCCCCCTGCATTCTCATCCCCTCACCCCTTTCTCTTACTGGATCACTTCTTTCAGCCTACACCTACACTTCCGGGGAGAACGCTGGGCCCTGGACCCCAGACCCTGCTCCCCCTACAGCTTCAGGAGCTACCTTCCCTTTACAGGCCACACTCCAGGACAGGCTTATCCACAGCACCTGGCTCCAGTGTCTCATCTCTCGCTCTCTAGATCCACTTCAACTGATGTTCTGTCCTTACTATTATCCTTCAACTGACCCATTAAGGTCACCAAGGAATTTCATGTTGGTATCGCCTATTTCCTGGCTCTTATCTTACTTGCCCAAGAAGAGGTACACAGCTAACGACTACTTCCTGATGAACCTTCTTCCCTTGGCTCTAGGGTATTATGTGCACCTAGCTTTACTCCCTCCACACTCACATCTTTTTTTTTTTTTTTTAACTAATTTCCTTAGCCAGTCATCTCCTTAATCTCTAAATTTGGGAAAGCCCAGGGCTCAATCCTTGAACCTCTGTTTATCTTCACTTACTCTATTGATACCATATGGCCTCACAATTTATAAGTCCATCTATAGGCCAAGACCCCTCCTTGAATACCAGACTTTGAGTACAATTCCCTTCTCAACATCTCCACTTACATGTCTTTAGAGGAATTTCACACCCATCACTACAAACTTTACGCCTAACCTTTCCCCTCAGAGCTGCCCCTCCCAGACTTCCCATCTCTATGAAAAAACTTTTTCTTCGTTTCCTTCTTTGGGCTCCAAACCTTAAGAGTCATGCTGTGTACTAATACACCTCCTCCTCTCACATCTTATTAAACCATCAGCCACTGGCACTACTCACAGCTCTGTCACACCTGGGCGACTGCAGCGCCCCCTAACCTCTCCCCTTTTGTTCTTCTGGTCTATAATCTGCTCTCAACACAGCCACCAGGGGACTGGGCTTTTGAAAATGTTACTCTTATAATGTCACTCTGCTGCTCAAAACCCACAGAAAACCTTCACACCTCCTTCAGTTTAAAACTCTAATGTCCTATGGTTACCCATACGCCCCTGTCTGACCTGGTCCTCTATTAACTTCTGACTTCTTTGGCCTCGCCTCCCACTCCGTGTTCCCTCGACTCCAGTCTCGCTGGCCGTTCTGTTGTTCCTCGGGTATGCCAAGCCTGCGCTTACCTCAGGGCCCCGGCCCTTGCTGCTCCTCTACACAGAGCATCCCTCCCTCATGCAGCTGCAGGCCTCATTTCCCCACTCCTTTTGGTATTTGCTCAAACGCCACAACTTCAGGAAGCATGCTCCGACCTGATATGTAAAACTCTAACCACCTCCCTGCACCAGCAGCACGCCCTCACCTGCTCTGGGTTTCTCCGTGCCATCCAGTCACCACCTAACGTTTTTTTGTTCTATTTATTGAACATTTCTCTTCCTTCCACTAGAATGTAAGCTCCATGAAGACCGGGCTTTTGTCTGGTTTAGACACTGCTTTATCTTCTGAACATAGAACAATGCTTGGGGTAGTACTGGTGCTCAATATATATTGTAAGCAAATAAATGAAAGATCAAAGGAACAACTGAATAAATGGTGACATAAATGTCAACATGGGGTTGGTAAATAGGTTTCATCTTGAATGACAAATACAAATGATTGATACAGCTGCATGAAATGTTGTGTAGAGAGACAGAGATGCTAATCACAGTACACTAAACTATAATATCCTGCAAGGTTCTTCAGACTAATCATTAGCAAAGACTAGTACACACAGAAAATGACTGAGTGATAGGTTAAGCAAGATTAATGACAAGCTACACTTAAATGGAATTAGTGAATAAAAGACAAACAGTATTTCAGAGTGTGTGAGCAGCTATCTTTTACCTTTATGAAAGTTGGCCTATTCTGAGAACTATTTAAAGCATCCTTCTTATCTGTTCTTTAGTAATACTAATTTTGTTTTCTAACTCCTAAAAATTTTACCTATACATAATAAAAAAATTTAATAGTCACTTATCATACAATCCTTTCACCATCACTGAATACATTATTATTCAGGATTAATTATAAACTCAAGGCACTTACATTCTGTTTCATGCTTATAGGCTCCTAAGGTAAGTTGACGAGACGTTGTCAATAATTGTTGCATCATTGCTGTTGGGTCTTGAAATATCTAATGAGATAGAATGGAAAAAAAAGCCCTGTAACTTCAAAATCCAAATTGAAAATTCTTTAAAAATTCTCATTATAAAATCTTCTTACCATTTCATCATAAAACTCTGAAACCACTGTTTTTTTCCCCAGCATTGCATTGGTGTCTGACTGAAACAGCTTTAATAAATGATACAGTGTTACCTGTGAAATAAAAACAGATATGACATCCGTGGATGGTTTTTATCATCATCATGTGAGATTATCATTTCTCTAACTGATTTACAGTTACAGAAGTAACTACTAAAGTAAAGCAGTAAATCTATCAAATTCAGGATCTTGTCTCAACTACAACTTACAGTGGCAGATCATCCGAACTGTCTGTACTTCTATTTTCCTATTAGGTATTAACATGTATCCATATCTATTCACTATGTATGCTACAAAGAGGATAAGAAAAGACTGGCTACAAAGCATTCCAGAGAGTGACTATATATAAAAATAACACAAAATACAGCTATGCAAATTAAACTGGGAAATCACTAAGACAAAAAATCTTTTACTTATACAAATGAAATTTGCTTAACTGTGACAGGTAAAGTTTACAAATTCACTTTAAGGAAAAAAGATTTGATTTCAAAAGGAATGATCAATACTAAAATGCTCAAGTTTTAAAGGACAAGTTAATTTCTCTAGTGTAATATTAAGATTATAACATAAGTAGCATAATAAATGAAAAGTTAGCCACTGATAATTCACTTCAGCAAGAGCAACCTCTCTTCAAAATACTTGGAAACAGATATAATAAGACATCAATGGAAAAGCTGTGTAGCACAATGTATGATTATTTGAACAAAACAAAATCTAGCAGGTAAAACATCAGGAGTTCATGCTGAAGTTGGAGAACCAATTGAGATGCCTTGAAGAATTTTCCTAAAAGTCAGCTAAAATCATCATAAAAAGCGGGCATCATATTTAAAGCAGATAATTTCACAAATTTCTGAGATGACAGAAAGCAGATGAGACTACACCAATTGATAACCCATAGTGGGGAAATCCACAGCCTAAAAACTTAGGGAAGAAAACGGCATCAGAGGTGAGAGACAGTGGCCCCAGTGGAGCCCGAGAGAGACTGGAAGCCCAAAATTGGCAGGTGTAGAAATCAAGAATGCTTTGGGTGGCTGGATTGGTTAATCTTCCTTTTCCTTTTACTCACAGACAAGAGAGCATATCCTCCTGTGGATCCTAGAATTCCTCACCCAATCAATCACGTATGAAGTAAAAATAAAGATATTTTTAGAGAGCAAAATAAAAATTTTGCTCTGGAAATTTCTCAGGCATCCTTTCTGAAGAAATTCCTCCAGCAAAATGAAAAAAGAAATATGAAGATAAAGGATTATGTGTCATCCTCAGAAGTTGAGACACTATCTAAAATTGAAAAATCTGAACTTAGGGATTTAAATACATCAGATACATGGGAGTTAATTCCCAGAGGAACTGAAAACAGTAACTGTCGTTCTCCTGAAGAAAGGGTCAGAAATGGGGTAACTTCTATGTTATGGAGTTAAATTATATCCCCCCAAAGATAGTGAAGTATCTATACTTATCCTCAATACCTGTGAATGTGACCATATTTGCAAACAGAGTCTTTGCAGATGTAATCAAGATGAAGCCTTGCGGGGGCCCTAGTCCAATATGACTGATGTCCCCATAAAAACGGGAGAGACACAGAGATGGGGAGGGAGAGACGGCCATGTGACAATGGAGGCAGAGACTGGAGTTACGCTGCCACAGCCAAGGAACGGCTGTGGCTACCAAAAACTAGAGGAGGCAGGAAAAGGTCCTCCCCAGAGGCTCTGGAGAGAGCATGGCCAACACCTTGAAACTGGACTTCTAGTCTCCAGAACCAAGAGAACAAGCTGCTGTTTTTACCCATTCAGTTTGTGATACTGTTATGGCAGCCATAGGAACCTAATACAGGAAGCTTGCACATTTTATTTTTTAATCTTTTAAAAACTATGTATTATGTGTTTTATAATTTGAGCAGTATTGAAAACTACATTATAAAACTGCCCTTTCCCAAACTTATTCAGATTTTGCGAGGCATTCATGCAGATACAAACAATGAAAAATTTCAAGACAGATGTCTCTAATTTACACTGATGCTTGAAGACTCTTAGAGCAATGAAAATGCCTATATCTGCTGGCAATATTTCTAGGAATAAAACCCTAATATTAGTATTTTTGCTTTTAGAAACAACCATTCCTTTTACATAGTGGCTTGATCTGTAATAGGTTACTGGATAACGGAAGCAAATCACAAGTTACCCATGTCTTTCTTTTATAATTTAAATAAATCTTCATATGACTTATTTTCTATAAGAGTCAACTGAAAAACTATAATAGTTTCATTATACTAAAAGAACACGAGAACAGTTTGGAGTGGATAAAATTCAGGTCCATGTAGATCTACATGAAAACTTATCAATAAATTAATCACTCCAGAAGTGCAAGAGAATGTATTGCCTTCCCTTCCCAAGAGTGGACTTTGACAGCTGTCTCATAATGAGGTTACATGATGGAGGGGCAGGGAGATGAGATGGGGGAAACAGATGAGGAAGCAGACAGGTAAAGCAGCACATTCTCAAAATAACATGAATTCAAAGCAACCTTACGTTAACAAGAATCTCAGCTCTAACAACATTAACAACTTCTCCCTCTCCCATCTCTCAATATCTGCCATATTCTGTGCTCTACATTCCCAAACAGACTATTTTGATCAAGGATAGGTGCAGTGTCTGATCTTTGTATCCTGCCCCATGAGAAGTATCTTGCAAATATATTTAACAATTTTTTGCCAAATAGAGTATCTGTGAGAGTATCTCAGAAAGACAAGAATGGTAGGAGATACCGAAACGTTACCACATGGAAGATATTTAAATAACCATTTAGATGGATCTTCAGGAGGAAAATAAAAACAAACTAATCTATGAATAGTTATCAGGAAAAAGTTCAAGGAAGCTTAATATAAAGTAGAACTTTCTGAAAGCTAGAACTTCTCCAAATCTGAACAGGATGTTTCACTTCATGATGGAAGTCAGTCTTCTTTTCTTACTATACTGGAGCGGCTAAAGGAAACTTCTATGTAGTGGTCTATGTCAACTGGTCCTAAAGCTTACTGTGCATCAAAATTACCTGCTGGCCCTTCTCCAAACCTATGAATCACCATCCAGAGAATGGGGACTAGGTGTCTGAACTTCTAAAAAACACCTCAGGCATTTCTGGTGTAGTTAGTTACAGCTCTATCACTGGCCCAGGTGCTATTCAACTTCTTTAAAAGCACACAGTTTTACAAATATAATTGGATAATCCAAGTGTAAATGGTGCTGAAGGAGTGAATTCAATCTATCAAGATGAAAAGTGATGATGATGAATGTTAAAACCCTGAAAGTGGAGTTAAACACCGGCCATACAAATGTGCAATGAAATAGCCTGACTTGTAACTCTTTGTGTTTAACAATAAAACAGTCTTAGTGGTTTTAGTCAAAAGAATAAAGGAAAGAGTATGACATCTGAATGCAAATACACAGGTTCAAAAACTAGCTCTACCACAATTAACTGTATTTTTGAGCACAAGACTTTATCTCTGAGCCTTAGTATCCTCATCTCTAAAACAAGGATCTCACCAACCTCACCAAGTTGCTAAGGGCTCAAAGTGAAAACTTTGGGGACTTTTTACATTATCTAGCAACAACCTGAAGAAAGGAGCAAATGATGAAAGGAATCATGAATAAGATAAAGCTGCTAGTACTGATGACAGTTTGAAAAAGTAAAAAGGCATTCTAGGGTTTTTAACTAAAAAACTGGACACTCCCATTTCAGAGAGTATATGGACTCAACTTGTTTATTACTAATAACCAAAAAAGTACTAATGAATTTAAGACATTTTTCTTGGCTGTAATAATCGTATAATTCCTATGAATTCTTTCAAATAACTGTTTGTACCATATTCCTTCTTTTTATACTTGGAAAATAAAAGATTTTTGAAAGGCATTTCATTTAAAAAAGAAAAACCTTAATGCATGGCAAGATATAACAAGACATAAACTTATATAAAGTATACCTCAATAAATAAATGTCAACATACAGCTTGTATATGTTGTGTAATATACTATTACCTTTTCACAATTACTAAAAAATCCATTTTATATCTACAAAGAGTAACATTACTCACAGGTCTTTCATTAGGATCAATGAAAAATATTTTGATGATTATTTCGAATTCACCCCATCCTGTTTCAGTAATCTCATATGGAGGCTTAGTAACAACTAAAAGAAAGAAGAAAGAAAACAATTCAGAATTTTAAACTGCTGATACCGTTTCCTAGTGCTTTTAAATTTTGTATATTATGAATCACAGAACTACTGTACCTCTTAAAGGATTGCCATAGCTTTCATGTAATTTAAATTGGATTTTCTTTACATATGCTGACATATCCTAAAATACAGAGGAATTAATTAGTTCTGCCATCTACATACAAAAATTAGGAGGGAAATACATTGAGCATATGTACTAATTTTATAGATAAGAAATGCCTAAGAAATATGAATTACAACCTGGAGGTTTGTTATTTTAAACAAAGGAAGCTTGTGCCGGATTCTTTCATAATTCATCATATACATAAACATATATGCCTCCATTCATTGTGCTGCAAATCCTATGTTTATGTACCTTTGAGTATTATTTGATATATCTCTGTTGACAATACTCAAAATTGATTTTTATTTTCCCATAAAAACAAGTACATTTCTTCCATGTGGTAGTAGAATGTATCATTACTTCATTTTATTGCTTAATAATATTTCACTGTATGAATACACCATATTTTATTTATCCACTTATCAGTTTGGAGACATTTGGAAAATTATGAATAATGTCACAATGAATATTTACATACAAGTTTTTGAGTGGACTTTGAAAGTTTTTTGTCTTTTAATTTTAATACAGGACAGTATAAATGCTAAAGAAGAAACATTATCAAGCTTAGTTGGTTTCACTATTTTAATTTAGTCTTTTGGTGAAATATACCAAGAAAAGATAAACAGAAATCAAAGGTCAACTAGAATCTTCTTTGCCCTTGAAATTAAGATAACTTTGGGTTGCATCACTACTTGTTGTGCTGTATTTTGCTCAATTTCAACTCAGGAGGCCTACATTCAACGAGTCACCTTTAAATTGTGGCTGCACTGAGTTCTATGTGGGAGTCCCTGGTGGCGCTAGTGGTAAAGAACCTGCCTGCCAGTGCAGGAGATAAGAGATGTGGGTTCGATCCCTGTGTGGAAGATCCCCTGGAGAAGGACATGGCAACCCACTCCGGTATTCTTGCCTGAAGAATCCCACGGACAGAGGAGCCTGGAGGGCTACAGTCCATAGGGCTGCAAAGAGTTGGACATGACAGAAGCAAGTTAGCATGCACGTACTGAGCTGAGTCACTATAAACTGTCCTATATGGCAGTTTAATGTGTGGCATATTGTGTTTTATTTACCTCTAAATTGATCATCTCTTAATTTATTAAACATGACTGAACACAGTGTGGGGTTACTGGGAAGACGATCCTTAAAACTGACACTATAAAGTTATTTTGAATAGTTACTAAATTCCTTCACAAAATGTGCCCCCTCCTTGATAAAGTATAAGTCCAAAATTCTTCTCTCTTACATGTGGTAAAAGTATCTGAAGCAGGATACCTTTATCACTATCAAGCTATGAATCTATCCTGTGGTATTTGGCACCATTTTCAACTTTTCAGAAGTTAACATCTCTTCATGACGCCTCTAAACGCTTTTTCAGATGTTTCCAGAAGGTGACAAATGATTACAATGATAACATAAATTCTCACTTGCCTTATTGCTTCCACTATATTGGATCAAAAACAGCGGACATACAGAATGAAGGGTTTTAAACAGAGGAATACTTATTCATTCAGTACCTGCTGAATACCTACTACGTACTGACAGCATTCCAGGCAGTAGAGATTCAGCAAAAAACCAAACTACCAGCAGCCAGATTATGCAGCAGTTTTGTCTTTCATCTTCTCTGATTATCAAATTATAACTTAAATTTATCATTCCTGAAACACGTGATTACATACTAGGCTACTTTAAGGGGTGGTGATTAGAAGACATACTATGTATACAGGATAGTTCTTGTTACCATCGTTGTTGTTTAGTCACTAAGTTGTGTCTAGCTCTTTTGCGACCCCACAGACCATAGCCTGCCAGGCTCGTCTGTCCATGGGCTTTCCTATGCAAGAATATTGGAGTGGGTTTCAATTCTTTCCCAGGGAATCTTCCTGACCCAGGGACCGAACCCACCTTCTCTGCATTAGCAGGTGAATTCTTAACCACTGAGCCTCCAGTGACGCTCATAACTTAATTTTAATTAGAAAACAGTTTTGGAAAATTGATTTCTACTAACAAGCGTACAAAGATGACAGCTCTTAACTTTATTCTTTCAACTTATGGGGTAACATTTCTACAATGGGCAATTTCTATTTTAACAAAATGTTTTATTCTGTACTGCAGTAAAGCTGATTAACAATGCTATGATAGTTTCAGGTGAACAGTGAAAGGACTCGGCCTTACATATACATGGACCCATTCTCCCCTCCCAACAACATTCAGCAGGGTTCCAAGGACTACACAGTAGGACCTTGTTGATTATCCTACAATGGGACAATTTTATTATCAGTTACTAGAAAATGATATTACAATTTATCTTCAAGCAAAACAAACCATAGTTTCAAAAAGGTTTTAGGAAAAAGAAATATTCACCTCATTTCGATATGGTTTTACATATACTGTCCACTGATGGGTGTGCCCATCTTCTTCTCTTTTCTTTCCAAAATATCGAGCAACATTACCATAAACTATTGGTTTAACGATAGTAACACCCTAAAAGAAAAACAATTTCAACATAAATTAATATTGTATCATTACCCAAATAAACAGAAGGAAAGCTTTGAAAGCCTGATTAAAGAAGCGGCAGGCAGCCTAACAACCTAGGTTTGCATAGACCATGGATTTCCCTTAATAAAATCAATTCCAGACAATTAGCCTCATTTTATATTACCACAAATAACTAAACATCACAGTAATTATAATGTTCCCACTTTGAAAACGTCTATTTAAATCATATAAAGTACTTTGAGAATTTCTATTTTTGCTCTGGTTTTTTTTTTTTAAATAAAGAAACAGAAAAGGTTCTTTATTTACAAACTTTAAAGACCAACCAGGAATTAATAGTCACTAACTTTGATTGTCATCACCTGATGGTAATGTCCTTATTAATCAGCTTACAGCAGGGTTTTCCAAAGCACAGTACAAAAATTAAAGGCAGTCTGGAAGATAATTTTTTGGTAGAATAAGGGAAGCATTTTCATTTTATTACTTGTGCTTACTTTAATCTGTATTAGAAAAACCACAACTACAACTAGCAATTCAAATCACAATTTCAAGAATAGTAATGCTTAGGAAAGGACTTTAAAAATTAGATTTAAACAAACAAGTTAAATATTACATTTGAATTCAGATAATGGCAGAGGCACTTGGAGGATTCAAGCTTGATAAACACTTGACTAACGGCATGTTTGCTGCCTTTGTGCTCAGTTCTGTGATGCATGTACCTGTTCCTGTGCACATTTCAGAACTGTAAAGGCAGATTATGATGAAAAGGAGAGAGAAAAAAAATTTCAAGAGAAAATGCTGAATGTTGCACATGAACTTGAGACTAACTGCTCAATAGTAAGAATGTACCTGAAGGTCAAGACCAAGATATATCATATGTAAAAAGTGCTGGGCCAATGTAATCAAGTAATAAGAAGAGGAAAAGCGGTGAACAAATAGAAAAACTTTTTCTTTCCTTTTTTTTTATACTTGTTATTCTGTATTGGGGTATAGCCGATTAACAATGTTGTGATAGTTTCAGGCGAACAGCAAAGGGACTCAGCCATACGTACACATGTATCCATTCTCCCCCAAACTCTCCTCCCATCAAGGCTGGGAGACTTGCACCTGCTATACAGTAGGTTGATCATAAAGGGAAAAACTTCATTGTGACTAGGCAATCCTCAAATAAATTCAATACCTATTAGCCTAAAGTTAACTTAGAAGAAGGCAAGCAGTTTGCATGGGAATTAAAAAAAAAAAATCACAGCAAGTGCACTTTTGGGGCACACAAAGATAGGGCCTCACCTTTAAGGACTGAATGAATAAACACAAAGGAGCACTGACAAGGTGAGTAAATAATAGATTCCACTGCTCCAGTGTTGACAGGACCTTGTAGAGTTCTCCAAATATTGACAGGGCATTCATTTGTCAGCGGGCTTTCTACTAGGATGAAATTTATCTAAATTGGAAAAAGGTGCTTACAAGATCAGGTAACAATCAGCAAGGAGAAGAGATAGGTCCCTAATTTTAAGTTTTAAATGACTAACTCACATCCATTTTTGGAGAAAAAGCATTTGAGGACTACAAGCCTAATCTCACTTCATTCTCGACTTACAAGACTTTTAGAACCTAACATGATTACAAATTGAGAAAGCTCTGTTAAGTTCTTCTCTGAAAGCCAATCTTATAATCCTCTTTTCTGTTTTTTTTCCCTTATTTTTTTAAATTATTTTTCAATCTTTTTATAATCCTCTTTTCTGTAGTACTTTCTTATCATTCCAAAATCTGGCCCCCAAAGCAGAGGGAAAATATGTTTATGAAACTCTTGCTATTAATTTTACCTGGCCATCTTCTTTCCCCTTCCATTTAATTTCAGTAACTTTTGAAACTTTCAAAGTGCTCTCACGTTAAAGCATCAAAGCATTGTGTATGACAACTGCATATACAGCATAAATTTATGTGAACAATATGACATGGAGAAGGGTTCTTAAAACCTAGAGCAACTAGATTGGTGCAAAAATTGGGTGATTTCTTTTTGAAAAAATTTTTCTTTCTGTGGTACATAAAAATCTGAAGGGGGTAAAAACCAATGTTATATCACGAAGCAGTGGTCGTGACATAAAAAATTAATGTGCCAGGTAACGTATTAAAGTGGGAGGGAAATTTGTCACGGTGTCAAACATCACGTTAGGCTCGATTATAACTTTAATTACAAACTAAGAAACTAACGTGAACTGACTGTTGTCTATATGCCAGGCATCTTCTTTGCCTTGATTAATTAGTATCCTGGCCGTAGCCTTGAGGCTTTATGAACATTACGAACTTGGGGAAGTCTTCGGAACTTTTGTTTCCGCCAGCTCTATCGGTACCACAGTTGTAAATACTGGGAGTAACACTGCCTTTGTAAGGCTGCAATAGGGGCTGAGAGAATCCGGTAAAGCATTCACCCACGTGCTTCCCTAGCGCGGAATCGGCTGTTGTTATCCCACAACAGGTGGGTGCCCCGCGACCCCGATTTACAGGTGACCTGGGTTAGCAGCGGAGGAACACCAAGCCAGATCTGCCAGCCCTCCAAGTGGCTTCTTCCTTGGCGACGACGTCCATCTCACCCCCAGGCACCACGGATTATGTCAGTTTATTTTGGCTGGGATGGAAGGGAGGGGGGTGACACCTGAGGTTGGGGCCCAGTGAAACCACAATTTTTCCTTTGGGGCTCTGAGTCGCCGCCCTCCTAGAAAACCCGGGCAACAAGGAGCGAGAGGGAACAAGCTGACCCTGCCCAGGCCGCGCTAGAAAGAGCCAGGACGAGAAAGACACTCCGTGAGAGCAGACACCGGCCGCGCACTGACCTTCACTCTCCCGCCGGAGTCAGGCCCAAATTCGGCCATTCTCTTGAACATATTGTCTTACGGTAGAAGCCGCCGCAGCCAGGGAAAGAGACCGGGGCCGGCGGGCTCGCCGCTCCCTCAGAGACCCCACTCCTCCCGCGCGGGCCCAGGAGGAGGGTTTCTGGCCGAAGGAGGACGAGTCAGCGGGGTTCCGGTCGCCTAGGAAGCGCCAACTGCTCGCCGCGGACGGCGTCCCGGAAGCCCATTCAGCTTCGCTGTCGGTGAGGTCGGATCCGGAGTGGGCGGCAGCGGCGACGTTGTGCGCAGGCGCAACGAACTCTCACACTGCGCACGCGCAGGGCCGTGGCGGTGGGGTGTCGTTGGACCAATCTCGGTCGGCAGGGTCCGAGGAAGCCGGGACTTTTCAGTCAGCTTGTCGCCAGCCCAGACCACCTGGCTTCGCAATGACCGAGAAACTGGCTGTTGGAGGTGATGCGTTGCCATCGCCAAAGCGTTACAGTTCTGAAATTATGTTCATGAAATCTCGTCTACTCACCGCTTTTCTTTGCGTTCACCTAGCCGTCTCAGGGGATGACAGAGGATGAGATGGTTGGATAGCATCACTGACTCAATGGATATTTGAGTAAACTCCTGGAGTTGGTGATGGACAGGGAGGCCTGGCGTACTGCATTCCGTGGGGTCGCAAGGAGCCGGACGCGGCTGAGCGAGTGAACTGAGCAGTCTCAGACTTACATGGTTGCAATGATAATTTATTATTATATATTTTTATTATTTATTTTAAAATTTATTTATTAAAATGTATTTATTATAATTTATTTACTGACTTCTTCATCTCTTTCCTTCCTTTTTCTGCTCAGTTTCGATTCTAAGATCCCTAACGTGACAACAAACCTCCCCTCCTTTGCCCCTTCTGTGGTACTAACTACTTTGCAAGTTTTCTTGTTTGTTGTTCAATTGCTCAGTCCTGTCTGACTATGCCACCGCATGGGCTGGAATATACCAGGTTTCCCTGTCCTTCACTATCTCCTGGAGTTTGCTCAAACTTCTGTCCATTGAGTGGATGATGCCATCCAACTATCTTATTCTCTGTTGCCCACCCCACCCCTTTCCTCCTGCCTTCAGTCTTTCCCAGCATTAGGGTCTTTTCCAGTGAGTCAGTTCTTTGCATCACGTGGCCAAAATATTGGGCTTCAGCTTCCGCATCAGTCCTTCCAATGAATATTCAGGGTTGATTTCCTTTAGGATTGACTGGTTTGATTTCCCTGCTGGAGAAGGGACTCTCAAGAGTCTTCTCCAGCACCACAGTTCAAAAGCATCTGTTCTTTGGTGCTTAGATTTCTTTATGGTCCAATTCTCAACGTCTGTACATGACTACTGGAAAAACCATACCTTTGACTAGGCGTACCTTTGTCAGCCCATTTCATGCAAAAATGGGCTCAATAAAGGACAGAAATGGTATGGACCTAACAGAAGCAGAAGATATTAAGAAGAGGTGGCAAGAATACACAGAAGAACTGTACGAAAAAGATCTTCACGACCCACATAATCACAATGGTGTGATCACTCACCTAGAGCCAGACATCCTGGAATGTGAAGTCAAGTGGGCCTTAGGAAGCATCACTATGAACAAAGCTAGTGGAAGTGATGGAATTCCAGTTGAGCTATTTCAAATCCTGAAAGATGATGCTGTGAAAGTGCTGCACTCAATATGCCAGCAAATTTGGAAAACTCAGCAGTGGTCTCAGGACTGGAAAAGGTCAGTTTTCATTGCAATCCCTAAGAAAGGCAATCCCAAAGAATGCTCAAACTGCCGCACAATTGCACTCATCTCACACGCTAGTAAAGTAATGCTCAAAATTCTCCAAGCCAGGCTTCAGCAATGGTGAACTGAGAACTTCCAGATGTTCAAGCTGGTTTTAGAAAAGGCAGAGGAACCAGAGATCAAATTGCCAATATCCACTGGATCATCAAAAAATCGAGAGAGTTTCAGGAAAACATCATTTCTGCTTTATTGACTACGCCAAAGCATTTGACTGTGTGGATTGCAATAAACTGGAAAATTCTGAAGGAGATGGGAATACCAGACCACCTGACCTGCCTCTTGAGAAACCTGTATGCTGGTCGGGAAGCAACAGTTAGAACTGGACATGGAACAACAGACTGGTTCCAAATAGGAAAAGGAGTATGTCAAGGCTGTAGATTGTCACCCTGCTTATTTAACTTCTATGCAGAGTACATCATCAGAAACACTGGGCTGGATGAAGCACAAGCTGGAATCAAGATTGCCGGGAGAAATATCAATAACCACAAATATGCAGATGACACCACCCTTATGGCAGAAAGTGAAGAGGAACTAAAAAGCCTCTTGATGAAAGTGAAAGAGGAGAGTGAAAAAGTTGGCTTAAAGCTCAACACTCAGAAAACTAAGATCATGGCATCTGGTTTCATCACCTCATGGGAAATAGATGGGGAGACAGTGGAAACAGTGTCAGACTTTATTTTTTTGGGCTCCAAAATCACTGCAGATGGTGATTGTAGCCATGAAATTAAAAAATGCTTACTCCTTGGAAGGAAAGTTGTGACCAACCTAGATAGCATATTAAAAAGCAGAGACATTACTTTGCCAACAAAGGTCCATCTAGTCAAGGCTATGGTTTTTCCAGTGGTCATGTTTGAGTTGGACTGTGAAGAAAGCTGAGCGCCGAAAAATTGATGCTTTTGAACCGTGGTGTTGGAGAAGACTCTTGAGAGTCCCTTGGACTGCAAGGAGATCCAACCAGTCCATCCTGAAGGAGATAAGTCCTGGGTGCTCATTGGAAGGACTGATGCTGAAGCTGAAACTCCAATACTTTGGCCATCTCATGTGAAGAGTTGATTCGCTGGAAAAGACCCTGATGCTGGGAGGGATTGGGGGCAGGAGGAGAAGGGGACGACAGGATGAGATGGCTGGATGGCATCACCGACTCGATGGGCATGAGTTTGAGTAAACTCCGGGAGTTAGTGATGGACAGGGAGGCCTGGTGTGCTGCGATTCATGGGGTCACAAAGAGTCGGACATGACTGAGCGACTGAACTGAACTGAACTGAACCTTTGTCAGCAAAGTTATGTCTCTGCTTTTTAATATGCTGTCTAGCTTTGTCCTAGCTTTTCTTCCAAGGAGCAAGCATCTTTAATTCATGCCTGCCGTCACCATCCACAGTGATTTTGGAGTCCAAGAAAATAAAGTCTGTTAGTGTTTCCATTTTTTCCCCATCTATTTGCCATGAAGTGACAGACCTGATGCCATGTTCGTAGTTTTTTAAATGTTGAGTTTTAAGCCTTCTCTTTCACTCTCTTCATCAAGAAAGTCTTTAGTTCCTCTTCACTTTCTGCCTTAAGGGTGGTATCTGCATATCTGAGGTTATTGATATTTCTCCCTGCAATATTGATTTCAGCTTGAATTTCACCCAATCCGGCATTTCATATCATGTATTCTGCCTATAAGTTAAATAAGCAGGGTGACAATATACATCCTTGATGTACTCTTTTCCCAATTTTGAACTAGTCCATTGTTCCATGTCTAATTCTATCTGTTGTTTCTTGACCTGAGAAATACCCTACAGAAAATAGGCAGTTTAACTAAACACATGCCTGGTACCAAGACTTCATCTGTCACTTAACTCTAAAATACTGGCAACCAGGCCCTTTTTTTCTAGTAAAGAATAGGAAGAGGCTTCCCTGGGGAATGTGACCAGTCTAAGAGGAGAGATCGAAGGAGCCTCAGTGAAACTGACTCAACCAACCAGGTCATCCTTCAGTGAAGTACACAGGGTCAAAGTACATAGGCCCTTGCAACTTCAAATGACTTTTAAAGTTTCCCAATCCTAAGTTTTAAGAAGATAACCAAGGATTGCCAAATAACAGAAACACCTCTAGTGTGAAAGCTATAATCCAAAGTAAACAAACAAAATGGCAGATTAGAGAAAACAGAGAAGTCAACTAAAACCAAAATCAATCAAATTGTTAATATGCTGTGGGCTATGCTTAGTTGCTCAGTCATGTCCAACTCTGTGACCACATGGACTGTGGCCCACTAGGCTCCTCTGCTCATGGGGATTCTCCAGGCAAGAATATTGGAGAGGGTTGCCATGCTCTCCTCCAGGGGATCTTCCCAACCCAGGGATCGAACCCAGGTCTTCCACATTGCAGGCAGATTCTTTACCATCCAGGCCACCAGGGAAGCCCAAGAATACTGGAGTGGGTAGCCTATCCCTTCTCCAGGAGATCGTCCTGACTCAGGAATCAAACTGGGGTCTCCTGCATTGCAGGTGGATTCTTTACCAGCTGAGCTTCCAGGGAAACCCTTATTATACTGTATCCAAAATATAGTAAATATAGCCCTTATTAATACTATATACAGAATAAGAAATAGCAAGCATGACACAAAACAAGGAGAAAAGAGTATTCAAAAATGAAAAGGAGTTATTGGAAATTAAAACTATGATAACAGAAATGAAAAAAAACTCAGAGCAAGGTTAGACTAATGACATTCTAGCTGCCTCTGAAGACCTGAGAGGAGATTTGAATGGAAGACATAGATAGCACTAGGGATTGTGAGGTACAAACTAGCATGTATAAAATACACTGAGACTTCCTTGGCCAGTGGTTAGGACTCATCACTTCTACTGCAGGGTGCATGTGTTTGATCCCTGCTTTGGGAACTAAAATCTTACAAGCCATGCAGCACAGTCCAAAACAAATAAGTTACAAGGATATATTGTACCGTACAGGGAATATACCCAATATTTTATAATAACTAAATAAAATATAACCTATGAAAATGTGAATCACTATGCCGTACACCTCAAACTTAGTAATATTGTACATGAACACTATCTCAATAAAGAAAAAAGAGACCTAGAGTTTGGGAGTTGAGCTAATGATAGATACAAATAAAGGTAAGCCAATATAACAATTATGCAGTTACTGGCTCTAGGGAAAATAAAATCTTGCATAAGAGAAGAAAGTAATTGTATTTATGGCTATGCAAATACTGAGTATTGAACTTAAAAAGTATATGTAATTACATTGAAAGGATGGGTTTTAGGGAAAGTTGCCATGTGTGATGAAATACAGGAGAAGGAAATAGAACTTAATCCTTAATTTCCACTGTGGAAAACAACATCAGGAACAATACAAGCCTGACACTTTAAACCATGGGAGAAAATATCAATTCTTTTTTTTTGGTCATATCTCACAGCTTCTGAGATCTCAGTTCCCAGACTAGGGATTGAATCCAGGCAATGGCACTGAAAGTACCAACCTAACAGGTAGGCTACCAGGGAACTTCCTAGGATTGGTTTTTAAATTTAATTAAATTATGTATTGGCTGCGCTGGGTCTTTGTGCTGCGCAGGGGCTTTCTCTAGTTGCAGCAAGCGGGGGCTACAGTCCAGCTGTGCTCAGGCTTCTCATTTCAGTGGCTTCTACGTTGGAGAGCTTGGGCTCTACGGCACGTGGGCTTCAGTGTTTACAGCCGCGGCTTTCAGTAGTTGTGGTGCCTGCTGCCTAGGATTCCTAACATTAACCTAAAAAAGTAGAAAACTGCTGCCTGTGAAGAGGGAAAAATGGGGAGTTACATAAAAATCTTGTAGAAGTATCTGAGTGTAAACATTGAGAATTTATAACCTCGTAAAAATTTTAAATGATTTAAAATTAATTTTTTATAATAAACATGTATTTAAATGAAAAATATTTTATCTATGAATGATATTAGTCACTCATGACTGTAACTTTTTGTAATTCCCTTTGTGCCTGCTAAGTCGCTTCAGTCATGTCCGACTCTCTGCGACACTATGGACTGTAGCCTGCCAGGCTTCTCTGTCCATGAGGTTCTCTGGGCAAGAATACTGGAGTGGGTTGTCATGCTCTCCTCCGGGGGATCTTCCCAATCCAGGGATTGAACCCACATCTCTTACATCTCCTGCACTGGCAGACAGGTTCTTAAGCACTAGTGCCATCTGGGATGCCCCTTAGCAACTTAAAAAGAAATACTTTTAAAGTCAGTCTGCTAAATACAAAAGGAATAAATGTGCTCAGGACTCAGTTACGATTAGTGCCACACAAAAGTCCAGTGTTAATCTGGAATATCACTCTGCGTTTCAAATAATATCTTGATATGAAGGTAAGCAATGTTGGAATTGAGTTTCTTTTAAAAATGATGAAACTTTCATATTGATTTTTACTTTGTTCTCTGAATAAGGGTGAAAATTTGGTTTGGGAACTTGATTGTATTAAAATAACAGGTATAAGCAAGACATGACATTTATCAAAAACACTAAGCAAAATCTCCAACAAGAATTGTTTTCTCTCTTAGTCCAACTTTTGCTAATCTCTGGTTGTTTCTTCTGTCAGCCATTGTTATGGGTCAGTCCTGCTGTTTCTTAGATATATCCTGTCTCTGCATCTGAGTTCTTACTCTGCAAGCCACTCTCCCCTACCTTAACTCATTCTTTGTGCACCTCTGGATATCCTGTTCCCATGTTCTTTCCTGTTGATTTATATCAAAATGGTCCCAGAATCTTGAAACCTGAGATGCACCTGAGTTGGACCCCTCTGCTAGCCTCCAGGGGTCTGGTCACATAGATTTGAGACCTGACCCTTGGAGCTGCAGAAGCTGCTGTTATTAGAATTATGTGAGATTGGAGAGTAAAAAACTCTCAGAATGCCCAGCATGGGGGAATATACTAAATCATCAGGGAGATTCATTCAAGCAGCTGGTTTTTATTGAGCATGTATCATGTTGAAGGTACTGTTCTAGGTATTGGGAATGTGGGCATAAACAAGAGGAAAAACTTTCTGCCCTCCTTGCTGTAAAAACAGTGTCCCATCATGGTATGTCAGGGATGAAATGCAGTAAAGACGTCCCAATGTGGAAGAAGGGGTGACTCCATGAGGAGTCTCAAAGCTTGAGTGGAGACCATCTACTCCATTGTGTGACAGTGTTGGGAGATTGGTTGCATACAGGCAAACTGATTAAATATGTGCATGTGCTCAGGATACATTTTAAGAATATTAAGGAAAATGGGTACCTGCTTTCTGACTATGTAACAAGGAAGTTATCAACATAAGAAAAGAAAAAAAACCTACAGTTAACCTTGTGATATGGGATTGGAATTGGAGGTATTCTATGAATTCAATTTGAGTAGATAAATGTAGATACATACATCCTCTAGCTCTGTCCTTTGATGGGGTATGGGAACAGTGCCACTCTACTGCCCAGAATAGTTTTTTTAAATACTGTTATCCACTGTGAGGGCTAAGAGCTTTTGGAGAAATAGCCGATTCTAGGCTGAAGCAGAAGAAGAACAAGGTGAGCATTAGGACAGCTTGTGCCAGAAAACAAAAAAGTGCCCAGAGAATGATGAGGTCATGTCAAGATGACACAGACGTTAGCTTGCAGAGTCTCTCTGAAAGGAGAAAAATCAGACAATGAGAACATAAAAATAAATGATAGCAATGAATTATGACTCATTATAATTGAAATAAAGCAGGAAGCCAGGGGTCCACACTGATATAATAAGTACACGCAAAAACTGACATTTTGATTAGGAAGAACATTTCTCAAAGTACCTCATCCTCTCCCAAATACCTCACAGTGGAGGTGACTTACAGACAGCACCTTAATCAAATGATCAATGTGAACATTATCTGTAACAGAACATTTCAAAACTGCATGTCACCTGAAAGGATGCAATAAGAAGAGGACAATATCACGTCTGTGGCATCCCTGCCAGAGATGCATAACCCAATCTACTCCAGAGAATATCAGAAAAACCTTAGGCTATTTTATATCATAGCTGGTTGAGATCTTCAAATGGGTTAAAGTCGTAGAAGTCATGGAAAACATGAAGAAGTTATCCAGATTGAAGGAAACTGGAAAACGTTAATAAGCAAATATAATGTGATTCTGAATTAGACCTTTTCATTAAGGATTAATTGATGAAATTGCATAGATCTGATGCTTAGATGGTCCTAATTTTGTCAGTGTTCACCTCCTGATATGGATGATGTTTTCAGGTTCTATAGAAATTACACACAGAAGGATTCAGAGCCACAGGCACCGTGTTGACAGTATATTCTCAAACTGTTCAAAAAACATAAAAGGCTGTACTGTCCTTACATATTTGGGGAAATATTGAGATTATTTCAATCTATTTATCTCTTTAAAAAGTGGGGAAAACTCTATTCTTTTGAAAGTTATACTTCATCAAAAAGAATAAATAAAAGAAGTAAAACATGCCTATCAAATGTTTGATAAAAACATTGTCTATCCCAGGTTTGAGTCCTGGGATACTCCAGCACTTAAAAATCAATCAGCAGAGAAACAGTCAGCCAAGAAGGACTGAGAAGGAGCCATCAGTGAGACAATATAAAGGAGGAGAGCTGAGGAAGAAAAAGTTTCCAGAAGTAGCAAGTGGTTCACTCTGTCAAATGCTGCTGAGAGATCAAGTAGATTGAACAGAAATCAGGTGATCACTAGAACTGGCCCCAGTGCATGCTGGGAGGAGTCGTGTTTGAGCGTTTTCAGCTGAGTGAGGACAGCAGTCAGATTAAGAAGAGGTGAAAACACAAAGGGAGGTGAGGACGTGGAGTGGGTGAATACAGATATCTCATCCCAGAAGTGTTACTGGAAAAGGGAGCAGAGAATGATGCTGTGGTTGGAGGGTTATGTAGCGCCCACGGAGAGTTCTGTGTAACAAGCAAGGTTACCGGGGCAGTATGGTGATGGACTGCATGTGGGGACACTGCCATCGGCAGGGGCAGAGGCCCTTCATCCTAGTAATAAAGGGGAAGGAAGGGAAGGTGGGCCCAGGGAAAGACGTGAACTCTGTTATGGTGGCCGGGAGGGTCAAAATGTGTATGAGTTGCTTCTGTTCTGTCGGTGTAAAATGAGGTTAGATCATCTAGTGAGTGCAGGTGTAGAAGGCCAGTGGTGTGTGCTGGGACTTTGAAAAGAGAGAGAGTGGGGACTCCAATACAGAAGGATTGGAGAGAAGTGACTAAGATGATTAGGCTGACTTGAGGGCCCATTTGAGATTTGTGTTTATGAAATTAAAGTGAGGGGAACTCCTTGGTGGTTCCATGGTTAGGACTCGACGCTTTCACTGTTTAGAGTAAGAATTCAAGCCCTCTTGGGGAACTAAGGTCTCAGAAGCTGTGTGGCACAGCCAAAAAACAATAAAAACTTAAAGCACTGGGATATCAGCATGCTTATGGATTTCTCTAGCAGTATCCACCTGTTTCAGTACAGGTGAGGATGTAGGAAATACTAAGTGCCAGATCATTGTTTCCCAAATATATGCATATGTATTTCTTCAGAGACATTAAATGTCTCTAAACAAAGGAAGACAAGGGATGAATTGCAAAGCTTTTAATGAAAATGTTTGTTTTTCTTTTACAACATGCATCATTTCACATCGGTTTAATAGCAATTAATTCAATGCTTGCAAACTTATCTGCCTCTGAATTTAGTCATAATGCATGAATTCAAGCTAATGAAACTGAGGAAAATCAACAGCTCATCTAATCCTTCTTTATATTCCTTCAGGATCAGCAAGATGCATAAGTGAGTTCTTTGCAAAGGCTAAAATAAGCTGATGTATAAATTGTGAGTTTATTTTTAAAAAGCTGTGTAAATGCAACATTTCTACTAAAACATTTAAACCAAAGGTCACACTTACGAAAACAGAATTCTTGACTGGGCTGTTTTCATTTTTAGCCATTTGACGTTCTGCTCTTTTTGACTGAACAGATGAGAGTTCACATGCCTACACATGTGGGACTTTGCCTAAGATCAATTTGCTTAAAGACATTCTTTTGTTATATTTTTGTTGAATATTGGGGAGTACTTATATCATTCAAGATTAAGTCTGGGTTATCTCTTTGAAGAACTAAATGTACCAGAGATACGTTTGACAATGAAGATTTTAGACAAATATTCACCAGCATTAGTTCTGTTAGCAAGCTGAAAATTGTCGTAGGCCTAATATCAAACAATAAACATGTGAGGTAAACATCAAGCCTCTTAGAAGAAAGACCACATGCTCCTGCTTCTGTAAAAACATTATTTGTTTGAAAGAATGAGAGTATAACCTTTCTCTCAACGATTACTTCGTTAATATGAAAAAGAGACAAAATGAGCTGAAGACGAAACTCCACAGTTACACTCCGCAACCCTGAACATAACTCCTGAGATCTCGGTTTTGACAGTGTTTTCTCCATGCCACCCTGTAGAAAAAGATGAAACAAATGATAGTAAGATGGAAACATATCTTCATTATGTTATCCATACTTCAAATCCTTTGCGAAAACAAAAGAGTTTATCAGTACATGAAATACAAGCTACAGACAGATCCAAATATTGCCATTTATTAACTGGAGATATGTATACTGGGGATGTCACATCTCCACAAACCTACACTGTAGCACAGAATGCCGAACACAAGTGTTGAGTCTTGTGACGTCCACAACAGCACTGCAAAGTGCTTTCCACATTTACTTAAATCCAAAAATAATTTCAAGGTATTGTGTAGAGAATCTTACAACCTCTAGAAATTCCCTAAAATAAACTGAGTAGTAAAAGAGTAAAAGATTCTTAATCAGGTAAAATAGGTTGTTTCTGTGTAATACACTGTTTAGCCTAAATCTAAAGCTGCAATTTTCAATTCTCAGGAGCATGCTACAGTCTTTGGAGTATTCTCTCACTTCTCTCACATAAGCAGGATAAATCAGCTCTCCTCTTTAATGCTTAAAACAGAAACTAAAGATTCATAAGATGAGTCTTATCCTAAAGGCTAATCTATACCTGTTGTAGGTCCATTATACTTCAAACACAAACATACAAACAACCTCATAGGAAAGTGGTCAGATTTGTGGTTACCTAGTGTGGGGCTTGTAAGTGGGGTGAAGGGTAAGGAACTGGACAAAGGATATACAACATAATAAATATAATTAACATTGCTATATGTTATACATATACAAAGGATGCTGAGATTAAATTTTAAGACTTTTCATTCCACACAAAATTTTTTTCTTCTCTTTCTGTAATTTTGTATCTATGTGAGATACAGGATGCTTACTAAACTTATTGTGATAATCATTTCATGATGAATATAAATCAAATCATTATGCTGTACACCCTAAACTTTTACTGTGCTCTATGTCAATTACATCTCAGTAAAACTGGAAGGGGGAAAAAAAACATACCATGCTCTAATGCCTTGTGGATCTCTGACAACCCTCTTTGCACATGCTACAGCTTGAGTGATGTCATCTTTCAGCAAAGCTGAAAAAGAAGTGGTGAGAAATGAAAACAATCTTCATAGAAATTTCATTTTAAGTTTAGGTTCAGTCAGCTTTATTCTCGTAGACTGAGGAAAGAACAACTAATATTATTTTTTAAGAGTCCTTGTATCTGTGTGAATGTTGGAGGAAAAGTCTTTCTTCATTCCATCCCATTTGGTATGAAATAAAGCATTCTGTTTCTCATTTACCAAAGTCATTTTATGTTCAGGAACTATTAACTAATGTGATACAAGGGGCTCTTTTTACTAGGCAGTGTAAAAACAAAACGAACAAGCAGAAACAGTCTAGCAGTTTTTTACTTAGCAATTTTCCTAATGGAAATTTATCCTAAAGAAGTCATGGTATGTACCCAAAGACGTGTGTAGAAAATGTTTCATAGCAGTTAATATAAAAGGAGAAAATGGAAACAGCCCAAGTGCTTAACAGTAAGAGATAGACTGAGGGACTCTCTGGCGGCCCAGTGGTTAAGAGTGCACTTTCCAGAGCCGGGGATGCTGCTTCAATCCCTGGTGGGGGAAGGAAGATGTCAAATGCTGCAGGGCAACTAAGCCTACACATCCCAACCAGAGAGAAGCCTGCGTGGGGCAATGAAGATCCTGCCTGTGGCAACTAAGACTTCACATGGCCAAAAATAAGCAAAAAAATGTTAAAGAAGAAGTGGATTGATAAATTATAGAGTATCTACACAGTATAACTCTATTCATCTTAAAAAGTAATAGACTGGTATTTGTTAACAAAAATAATTTTGTGTTGTAATAAAGAGCAAATTGTATAGCTGTAAGTTTAGTAACAATTTCTTTTATGTTTAAACACATTGCTTTTATGTTCTCATGTGGATAAAAATGTGCATAATATAGCCTTAATTCATTCACATGAGTGATGTAGCTTCTGAAAGATGTGGATACTAAAAGTTACCAGTGATCATGCATCTCTCAATATTAAAAATTTCTATTCAACTACCACAGGTTATTCTATAATGTGAAAAATATTATACATATTATTTTTTATTTTTAAATATTTTATTTTTAAAATATTTTTTAAAATATTTTTAAAAATAAATTAACTGGGTACAAAATAATAGTCTAAAGACATCTTTTTATTAGGATTTTGAATGTTTAAAAATATAACTCAGTTTTGCAATATTTTTTCAATATTTTATGCACTAAAGATTCATATGTTATCTCTACTTTAAAAGGAAGTCAATAGATTATTTATTTCATCCCAATTAAACAAATCTGTAAATTAGCTTGTTAGAATGATTATGCTTATAAAGGCACTGTATTGTTTGGAGATGCAAACCAAAGAATTTAGAAATGAAATGTCATAATGTTTCTAAATCAGTTTAAAATCACTCAGCAAAAAAACTCCCATATACATAAAAGAAATAAATATGACAAAATGTAAATAACTGTTAAAGTACTGGTGTATTGATGTTTATTATGCTAATGTTTCTAATTTTCCATATATTAAAACATTTCATAATAAAAAGTAAAAGTTATATTTTAAAAAGACCACACATATTCCTCTTCTTTGGTTAACCACTAATCCTTTCATTTTCCAATAAAGGAGTGTAGATTTAAAAAAAAGAAAAACCCCTATAATCAAATTACCCCTAAACCTTCACAAACAAGGAAGGTAGGAGGAATGGCATTGTTCTTTACAAAGCATCAACATGTCCAGCTATGATAGGTCACTCCAGAAACTCTTGTATGTTAGCAAACAGCAAACTTATGATACAAGCTCTTTAATTTCTTACTTGAGGAATTATGAGGAGCAATATCAGGAGTTTTAGGAAGTTAAGATGGAATTTTCCAAGGTCCCTGATGAGCCCTTCAAGACCTTTTTATTTCTATTGACTCTTGACCTAAAGGATCATTCCAGTTTTCCCATAAGATGTTTACAGAAAAACCTGAACGGACTTTTTGGATAACCCAACAGGTATAGCCAGAGGGGTCCTGTGCCATCACTCCACATTATCTTGTCTTACCGCTGCAGGGTATACGGCAGGCGTTAACTGCTTTTGGGGTTTTGCCATCATTACACCACCAGCGGCTATTGATTTGAAATATCCCATAATCAGTGCTTTTGTTTCCACTATTGTAGTTTGTTGCACGTGTGTTGTAATTGCTTTCCCATCTGGCCAAACACATCCCTGAAAAAAAATTAGTAATAAACAGCAACATGACATAACTTATACGTCACAGCATAATTAGTTCTATTTAATTCTACTTTACTAACAACTTGTTTTATAAGTATAAAGGTGTATTTTACTTGTAAAATATTTAAACACTTTCGTGTTAAAGGGCCCTTAAAAGAATGCTTTTGTTAGCAAAACATTTGTTAATACTAATGAAACAAGTAACATTTTAAAAAATATTAAAATAGATGTTTCCTCCATTGCTATTACCTTTCCCCTGCTCCCATCCCTCACATAAGATTCAGCCTAGAATAGAAAAATCAACAGAGTTGAGTGGATTCAGTCATTAGCGGCATATGTGTGAGGTAAGTCGCTTCAGTCATGTCCGACTCTATGCAACGCCATGGACTGTAGCCCGCCTGGCTCTCCTGTCCATGGGATTTTCCCACACAAGAATACTGGAGTGGGTAGCTATGCCCTCCTCCAGGGGATCTTCTCAACCCAGATCTTAAATCCATGTCCCTTGCATCTCCTGCATCAGCAGTTGGATTCTTCACTACTGCACCACCTGGGAAGCCCAATTAGTATTATATGCATATGCTAATGGAAAAATACTTTTATCAGGAAAAATAGGAGTTTTTGAGAGAAAAAAATATTTCTTATGATACTGAAGTTGAATTTGGATATCAAATTAGAATCCAGAAAAGAGTCGTAGAATAGGAAAGACTATGTTATCCATCCATCCATCTAGCCAGTTACTCATTCATTCAAAAATAGTTATGGAGGGGAAATGCCTGAATTCAATCTGAAAAATACAGTGATGACATTGACAAATATAGACTAAAATACACAGTCACTTTTCCTTAGGACACATCTTGAATTTTGTGGAAGAAAATGAAAAATAATTAATCAATTGGAGTCAGGATAATAAAATATCTTTCA
Organism: Odocoileus virginianus; assembly: GCF_023699985.2. Lineage (NCBI taxonomy): Eukaryota > Metazoa > Chordata > Mammalia > Artiodactyla > Cervidae > Odocoileus > Odocoileus virginianus. The sequence continues at coordinate 40,566,606 of NC_069697.1, forward strand.
GGCTGCATTTCAGGGATCCTTATATAGATATTGATTGAGGGGTAATAGGTTCCTTCTGTCCCTGTTTTAAGACTTCAATGAAATCTATAAAAACTTTGCCCAACGTCATGGTAGGGGGACTAAAGATGAGAAAACACTGCCTTACTCAGGCTTGCAGAGCTCAAGTTCCGAACTGGAAATGGCTAGAGTCAGACACCAAGGGCTTGACATACATACCCCAGGTGCTGAAATATATTTTATAGTCAGCCTCCATATGTCAGCCAGCAAATTTAGTGACATTAAAGGAGTACGGTGCGACCTGGCATGCTTCTAATTGTATAGAATTTAACCCTCCCATGCTTCAGTCCTTTACCCAGTACATCTGATTCTAAAGGAACCATTGATGTTTTAACCATTGTAAATGTACAAACCTGCCAAGAAATAAGAAAAGTCCGTTCACACAATATCCCTTACTATTCATCCTCTATTAGTATCTGTTCCATAGCTGGCTAACTATTTGGAAGGAGGAAGAATAGTTAACTTACAGTTTGCCAGGCTGACTCCCTGATAGCCAGCCAATCCAAGTCTTTTCAGAGTTCTGGCAAGCTCACACCTCTGAAATTTCTTGCCCTGAACAGTGGCAGAAAGGAGGAGAAGCCCCAGAATTAGGAGAGCTTTCATGTTGACTGACAAGCCAGAAGTCCAGGCTGACCAGGGTGAGTTGGACTTGGTATTTAACATCTTTTCACTTCCCCCTTCTCTGACCAGTTTGGGGGGCTCCACCCTTGGTGACATGTGGAAAGCAGGGCCTGTGTTTTGGTCCACTGACTTTAAAAGTTTTCTTCCTTATGTTTAAAGGAATATGCTGATATCCTAAGTATTAGCCTGCAGGAAAATAATAAAATGAGATTGCTTAACGACCTTGCTCAGGAAGAACTGGGATTGGCACTAAAGCCCAAAGAGGAACTTCCTCCCATTTAAACATAAATTTGAGCAACTATAAAGAAGAAAAAAAACCCTGAATATTTTACACAACTGAAAATGAGCTCAAATCTTTCACTGTTTTTTTTTTCATTATGTTGTTTTATGTGCTTTCACTCTGTTGTCTTCATCTTTTTCACTTGAAATTATTATATATATATATATTTTCCACAGAACAACATGACATCCTGCCCGGTGTTCTGATAAGCATGTAACGCCACATCATATTGTTCAACCAGATTCCTCTACTAACTTTTTTGGTGTCTATTGTAAATTCTTACTTTATGAATCAGTGATTTACTATGATAAGTAAGCTCATGAGAACAAGATTCCTAATTCCTTTCTGACAATGCCTTACTTCACATTTCCATATTAGAACATAAAAGGTCATTGCAAAGCAAAAGAAAACAGTAAAACCTGCAGAGGGATAACAGAATATGCCACCCAAAATCTTTCCCTTTGGCATAAGGATTATTTTGAGCTGAAGGCAATTGAGAGGCAGCAGATCCAAGAAAAATTCTCTGCCCTCCCCCAGTTTCCTAAAAGCAGAACATAAATTTGCACAGATATTAATCACCAACAACTATTGATACTTATCAGCCCCAAGAGAGCACTAGAGGGCTGACAAAACAACCTTTACTGAGTAGCTAGTATCTTCCATTAGCGTTTAATGTATTTATCATCCCACAATCTGCCACCCTTGGAGCTAGAACTCTTTTCCAGTGTCTTGTTGCTACTCTAAAAAGGTATTGTTTTTTGATTAAGATAATCTGTAAATCCTGGTTCTAGCCATGTTTTTGAGTTACTGCTGCCTGTATTTCTCATAAGTATATATGAAATGTACATGTTAACAAACATGTTTGCTTTTCTCTTAATTTTTTGTCACAGAGCCTCAGCCAGAAACCCTAAAAGGGTAAAAGGAAGCAAATGTTTCTTCTTGTACAGTTTCTAGTGATGAGGATGAGACAGTGAAAGACTAGAACACTCCACTCTCCCGGGAGACTGCAGTTGAGATATGAGATAACTGACAACAGACCAGCAGAAAGTAAGAATTCTTACCATGTCAGTCTCCTGGACATGTTTTGAACAGCGGACTGGTTCAAAACTGGTAAAGGAGTACGTCAAGGCTGTATACTGTCACCCTGTTTATTTAACTTATATGCACAATACATCATATGAAATGCCGGGCTGGATGAAGCACAAGCTGGAATCAAGATTGAAGGGAGAAATATCAATAACTGCAGATATGCAGATGACACCACCCTAATGGCAGAAAGTGAAGAGGAACTAAAGAGCCTTTTGATGAAGGTTAAAGAGGACAGTGAAAAAGCTGGCTTAAAACAACATTCTAAAAACTAAGATCATGGCATCTGGTCCCATCACTTCATGGCAAATAGATGGGGAAACAATGGAAACAGTGACTGACTTTATTTTCTTGGGATCCAAAATCACTCTTGATGCAGTGTGTGACTGAAGCCATTAAATTAAAAGATGCTTGCTCCTTGGAAGAAAAGCAAGACAAACCTAGATAACGTATTACAAAGCAGAGACATAACTTTGCCTACAAAGGTCCTTATAGTCAAAGCTATGGTTTTTCCAGTAGTCATGTATGGATGTGAGAGATGGACAATAAAAAAGGCTGAGTACCAAAGAACTGATGCCTTTGAACTAAGCTGGAGAAGACACTTGAGAGTCACTTAGACAGCAGAGAGATCAACACTCAATCTTAAAGGAAATCAACCCTGAATATTCATTGGAAGGACTGATGCTGAAGCTGAAGCTCCAATACTTTGGCCACCTGATGCATAGAGCCGATTCCTTGGTAAAGACCCTGATGCTGAGAAAGATTGGAGAAGGGGATGACAGAGGATGAGATGGTTGGATGGCATCACCAACTCACTGGACATGAGTTTGAGCAAACTCCAGGAGTTGGTGATGGACAGGGAAGCCTGGCATGCTGCAGGCCATAAATAGTCACAGGGAGTCAGACATGCTGAGCTATTGAACAACAACAGTACTAACAGTCTCCCAGCTCTCTGCCTGTAGTGCAGAGTCAAGAGAAGAGGATAACATTTCTCCTTGTCCCTTCCTTTACAAATTCACAGTGGCAGGAGAAAAACATTTGTGAAAACAGATCTTGAATTGTGACTCTTGTGAATTTGTTTCTGGTCATCAACACCTATGGTTATCGATTCTTAGCCTCCCAGAAAGAGTCATGCTTTCCTTTGTCTCTCTCATGTGTCATAAGGATGAAAAACCATAAGAAGAGAATCTCGATTTGTCTTGTTTTATATACTGAGAACTTTTGTAACGAGTGAGAATATTCCCTCTGGTTTCTGCCACTTGGGTGATGCAGGTTGTCTGTCAGGCTTGTATTAGCAGCTAGCCAGCCAGCTAGAAGCCTAAGACCTGAAGTTACAGGCAAGCTCCTCTTTGTCCAACCAGGCCAGCTGTCAGGGGAGTTTGTCTTAATAAAGTCATAAGGGGCCTTTATCACTTCTACAAGATTGGGAGGGGAAGATAAGAGAACAAATGTCAAGAACTACAGATGGCACTCAGCCAGTGTAAAACTTATGTAAATACTGATAGCCAGGAAACTGCTTTAACAGAAGTCCAGAAAATTTACAAAAAAGCTTGATTTATTGTCCCTTACTCTATAAGCAGAACCTACCAGGTCCAGACCTTTGTGTATTTGGGGATGGCATTTCACATACAAAAAATACTGAACTAATCTACCTACCATTAAAGAAAAGAAAAAGATTATAGCAGTTATCTTGGATTTCTGCTAACAGGCAAATATGTCCCTGACTTACTCCTTAGATAAAATCTACAATTCCTAATCCCTTGAAATATTGATCTTATATCTTTGAAATGTAGGCATTTAAAAAGATAATTGTTGGCTAAAGCAACCTTAGGACTGGAAAAAAAAACAAAAATAGAGAGAAATTTTAAAAAGCAAAATGCTATTTAATATTTCCATAACTCCGGTGCCATAAACTCCCTTGCCAGGTCCCCGATAAGATATCTATTAAAAACAAGTAATACTCTGGTTTCTCTTCCTATCATATAAATCTTTCTCTTTTTACTAAAGATTTCTGTGGAGAAGAATAATTCTGAGATCAAGAGGGAGATGATATATGTATAATTATGGCTGATTTGCATTGCTGTACAACAGAAACCAACACAACATTGTAAAGCAATTTTCCCCCATTTAAAAATAAATTTTATAAAAGACAAGTAAAAATCTTAAAAAGTCTTCCCAGAAATATTGGTAAAAGGCTTCAGCCATCTGAGTGGACAAACTTAGCTTGTTCCATCTGCCAGAAACAGCATTATATCCAACTATTCTTAGTTACCTAGAGAAGGAAATGGGAACTCACTCTATATTCTTGCTGGGAGAATAAGGACAGAGGAGCTACAGTCAGTGGCATTGCAGAGCCAGACACAACTTAGTTACTGAAAAACAACAACAAATTCTTGCTTAATAGTTATAAGAATATAACTTTTCTCTTCAGTATCTTTAAAAACTATTCTAAGTTTGGCCTAAGGTGCAGTGGGAATGTTTTAGGGTTTTTAATCCCTTAAAGGGAGTTTGCTTCCTGCCCTAGGAATTTGCTACCAGTTGATAATTGTCTAAATGAATATTCTTATGTTTCAAAATTAGTTCTCATGAATTTACACTATTCTGGGCCTCTGCCAGGTGATTTTTTTTTTTTTTTTTTTTGGCCAGGTGATTTTTATCAGGAGTTTTGAGCTTCCCTGGTGGCTCAGAGGGTAAAGCATCTGCCTGCAATGCGGGAGACCCGCGTTCGATCCCTGGGTTGGGAAGATCCCCTGGAGAAGGAAATGGCAATCCACTCGAGTATTCTTGCCTGGAGAATCCCATGGACAGAGCAGCCTGGTAGGCTACAGTTCATGGAATCACAAAGATTTGGACACGACTGAGCAACTTCACTTTCACTTTTGTGTTTTTGAAAGAAGAGGGGAGTCTATATACAGATCTTCCTTGATTTACTGTGGATAACATTCTAATATTGGACTTCCCTGAAGGTAAAGTAAAGAATCTGCCTGCAACAAGGAGACCCAGGTTCAATCCCTGAGTGGGAAAGATCCCCTGGAGAAATGGCAATCCACTCCAGTATTCTTGCCTGGAGAATTCCATGGACAGAGGAGCCTGGTGGGCTACAGTCCATGGGTTCACAAAGAGTCAGACATAAGGCCATCATAAATTAGAAATAAAGTAAAAAATGCATTCTATACACCTGACCTACCAAACATCATAGTTCTGATCAGCATACATTAAACTTTCCTGGGACACATACATTAGCCTACAGTCAGGCAAAATCATCTGACACAAAACCTATTTTATAATAAAGTGTTGAATATCTCATGTAATATATTGAATATGCTCCCAAAAATGGAAAACAGAAAGGCAGTCTGGGTACAGAATGGTTATAAGTATATTGGTTGTTTACCCTCATAAAAAATGTCACTAGTCTGGGACAAGATCACATTTCAAACTCCAAGTATATTCTGTACTGAATGCATACCACTTCCACACCATTGTAAAGCTGAAAAACCTTAAGCCATTGTGAAGTTGGGGACTTTCTGTATTGTAATATCAAATTCAGACACAGGGCATGCCATGTTCCAGGCATTATGCTAAAAAGCTTAATATGTATTTAACTCACTTTCTCCCCTTGAAAAAGGTATTGTCAACATCCCCATTTTACAGATGAGGAAACAGAAACCCACTGAAATTCAGCAACTTGCCCATGGCCCCTCTGGGAGTGAGTAAAAGGCCACCCTGCTCGTGCACCGCTATTTCTGTAAGCTCTACCCAATTTTTCAGTAAACTGCCTAATAAGTGCCCATCTGAATACCTCTAGTGGGCAGTTCATCTGAAGCAGTTGGGATCTGTGGGAAGTGGAAGTACAGGCTTGATGTCAGAGTGCTCTATCATCCTTCCTTTTATTGTTGCAGAACATTTAGCATTCCATTTAAGTGGTTATACTAAGTTCGATAGAAGGAGACGCCTACCTACGTTTTTGTTTATAGGTTCTGTTGCGTGCAAAATGCTGACAGGCAGATAATCAAACGCTGTGCTCATTGTGCTCATTGTTAGTAGGGGAATTACTTGGATCCAGGAGAAGAATAGCTCCAGGGGGAAGTCACAGTTCCCAGGATCCACCAAATAATTTCTTCCTCATCAAGAATGAGCCTCTCCAAAGAAAAACAGGAAACTGAGTATGCAAATTCTAGAAAGTATACCCTTGTCTGGAGTGAGTCACTACTTGCTTAATTCAGGGCTTAATTAAGAAAACAGCTGTATAAGGTAAGGATTGGGGGAAAAGGGGGGCCGGGGTGGTGGTGATGGATATGGTGCTGGAAAGAAGTGGGCAGGATAAATAACTGTCAAGTGAACTGTATAAATTCCATCTATAGGTTTTTTGTGTTTTTTTAATTTTTGTTGGTTTTGGATTTGGGGGAGTTTTGGGGTTTTGGTTTCATTTTGGTTTGTTTTTTGGCAGATCTTTCTCTTTAATTCTACAAGGTGAGAATGACCAGGTAGACGACAGACCTTCTGATCTTAGTTAAAGTTTCCAAAGTTATTTGTTCCTCACTTGGTGGCTGTTGAACTCAGAAAGCTCCTCTTCTTCTTTCTGAGAAAGGTGAGTATTTGGCATTTTTAGAAGTTTGCACACAAACAGAAAACATCAGGATTCTGTAAATTTCAGAAGCAGCTGAGTTTTGGCTTTGTGTCTGGGAGAGAGTTCCTTTACCCAGGAGAGTTGCTTTTATTCTTTTTAAGCTAGGAGGCTTACCGTGGATGCTCCCCTGTCTTCAGCAGCCACAGGTCTGCTTGTTGCCTAGTGTGTGCCTCCTCCTCTCGCTTTAGCCACCCTGTGTGGACACGGGAGATTAATTAAACCCTGTGCAGTTCCTTTTCTCTGAAGCGAAGTTCTAGGAGACTCTAATTAAGAGGATGTTCTGATTTTCAAGTGAGAAATTTGCTAAAGTTCTAGTCATTCTGGAGCAGCACCCTGAGGCATCTTGCCACAAGTTAGAATCCTTGAATTATGGGAGGCAACAACTTAAATTCAAATCTTTTTCTTGCATAAGTGATCTCTCAAGGAAAATGTTCCTAGTCCACCACTTTTAGGTAAAACTGAGCATGTTATTACCTGTGTGATTGATAAAAGATGCTTATCTGAGAATACACAAGAAAATACTTCTGAGATACTTAGAAACTGAGAACTTGTCTGTCAGCCTTCAGGAAAGCCCAAACCTCATTGCCTTTGTTCCAGATAAACTTTCTGTGGGATTTTGTGTGCTGGGGAAGGGTATGTGCTTCAAGGAAGACAAAGAGTTAGTGTGCAGGGTGTGGATGAGGCCGGGAATGATGAGGCTCTGTGTCATGTCTGTGTCACCCTCCACCCACATCTTGCTTTTAAAAGTTTTGTTCTTTTGCAAGTAAGGTGATCCAAGCAGAGGCATAGTAGGTCTCAGGAGAAAAGTTGCTATGAAGCTAGTAGTTGGAAAAGGACAGTGTCTAAGATTTGTTGGATGATATTTCAAGACTGAAATGAAGCTATTACTCTGTTTCTTTATGGACCACCTGCAGAATTACTAGAGGTGATTTTTATTTTATTTTATTTTATTTTTTATTTTTATTTTTTTTTTTAGTCAACAAAAGCATGTATTAATCAGCTGATTGGAAACTGGTTAAAGATTAAGGCACTCAGACTCGTGGTTTCCTTGAGGTTACAACCTCTGGCTGCTCTTGGTGCTGCTTCAGAAGAACATGAGACGGCAGAGCCGCTCCCGGGAGGGCTCTGTGCTGTGTGGGAGGGTGGCACGTGCACCAGCAACCCCGCTCTAATAACCCATTTTATCTACAACCCGGCTTGGCTTTCAGCTCAGCAGCCTCAAGTCAAGAAAGAGTGATTTTACATTCATACTAACTACCATGTTAATACAACGTTCATTAGTCTACTACAAAGTTTATGAACAAACAGCATAAAGTAAAAATTTGCAGACTGTTATATTTAGGAATGTTTCCTAATACTTTCATTGCTATCAAATGCCCAAGAAATCAGAGAAATAAGACAAAGGATTTTGTTAAAGGTTGTTTCTGGTCTGTGAAATGTGAGGGTGGAACTGTGAGGTCAAACACAGATCCGTGCGGCTAACCAAGCATGTGTGACCCCTGGATCCGCATGAACCCCACTTATTGTGCACTTTCACCTTCCTTCTCAAAGCTCAATGTTTTCCTCATTTAAAACAATTTGCCAACTAGGACTGTTTTCAGATTTTTTTAAAGAAAGGCTGTTCACAGTGACTTTACCATCTGCTGTCCCTGCCAGGAAGCGCAAGGGCTACTGACCGCAGGCCTGCATCTTAAAGTGGAAGAAAGGAACCCCAAGGGCGGCACCACACGCACCCAACCCCGCTTCGAGAAGCCGCCTCTGTGGGAGATTCCCAGGACAGGCCGAGACAGAGGACGGGGAGGGAGCTCGGGTCCGTGGACAAGCGGGACAGCCTCCAGTGCCTATGTGTGGAGACCCCATCAGCGGCCCCCTCCTCTTGAGGGAGGGCCCGTGGTCACCTGCAAGCCCTGAGTGACCACCAGAGACAGAAGGGAGGGTCTGACTCGGGAGCCCCCGACCCCGAGGCTGATGCTCAGTGGGGCTGAAAAGGCAGCCAGAGCCTCAGGAGGCCCTCCCACCCCCAGGACACAACAGCACCTGACCGACGACCGCCCGTCGGAGGTTTTATATTCAGATGAACACTAGAAAAATATCTTGATGTACCAGTAAAGACACAAACTTGAAAAATGACCCTATAAGTGGTCTGAACTTCGACAATAAAGCTTTTTGGGAGAATCTTTTGGGTAGGAGAATAAAATCCAATTAAAAAAAAAAAGGTTTATGGCTCAATGCTACTCGGTGTGGGCAAGGTCAGACTGCATCCTGGGCCCCGAGATGCAGCGGAAGCGACAGGGGTTGGGGGAGGTCCCAGGACGGACTGCACCGCTCTGCTTCCTGCACGTGGGCCTCGCGGGCCCGAGTGTAGGGCCCTCCGCACTGGCTCACAGACGACCGGAGGCCTGAGGTACGCCGCATCCTCCCCAGGCGGACAACAGAACAACAGAGAAGCAAGCCCTGACAGCCTTCGCGTCTCAAGTGACTAGATACAGAAACGAGAGAAGAGGAAACAGAAGCTCCCAGGCCTCGGCCCGAGGCAGCTTCCTTCCCCAGGGTGGGAGGCGGACGGGCAGCAGGATCCCTGCTGACTAGAGGCCTGGAGACTGCTCGCCGCGCCACCAAGTGCGTCTTAGTTGTTTTCGAATCTGGCATCTGGGTTTTCTTCTTTAAACAAAGCATATTTTTTCCTGATTTCATCATGTCTCAACTTCATCTCCGCTCTCCGCTCCTCCTGCCGGACCCGGCGCTCCTCTCGCTCCCGGATGGCCTTCTCCTCGCTCTTGTCCGGCCGTCGGCTCCGGCTCCTCCTGCAGCAGCAGCAGCAGCAGCAGATGGCAACCCGCAGGAGCAGGGAGCCCGCGATCACTGACATGGCGATGATCAAGGCCTCAAAGTTCACCCAGCACACGCCCCAGCGTGCAGAGCTCAGCCGGCAGAGGCAGCTGGGCGGCAGGACTTCGGTCACTGGGTAGTCCAGGCGCATCTTGTTCGTGTTGCACCAAAGGCACGAGACATTTTTCAGGCACTCTTCACAGGCTCTGCTTGTGTTCTGAGAACAACCCTGCGCGGCGGCCGCCGAGAGGAGCAGCAGGATCAGCGCAGCGCCGCCGAGTGTCAGTCCCCAGCGCGGCGTCGGCCCGCGGACTCCGCCGGACGCCGTGGCGGCTGCGGCCTTGACGGTCGACGGTCGTCTCCTTCCTCGTCTAGAGGTGATTTTTAAAAGGAAGATTTTTCTATACTCCACTCCAAAGCTACTCCTAAGCCCTGAGAATCTGCTGCCTAAGAAGCACCCCATGATTTTTCAAACATTAACTGTAAATCTTAGAGCTCTGCAGAGTATTTGATAGATTGAAAGGATATATCCTTGTGCACAGTTCTCTCTCTTTAAACAAATTACTTCCACATTGAGAGTAATGGCCAGGCTGCAGAGAGACTCCCTGCCTGTTTCATTTATCCCTGGAAAGGACCCTGTGCCTTGACCATGGCTAATTGGATTTTAGTTAGACTTGGATACAAGGCTGTTGTTGATCAATTTATATGATCGACTTTCTTAAAATTTCAAGTTAAGAAACAAAGCAATTGCAGTTAGTCCATGAGGGGTACTCATATACCAGAGGACTGAATACACCAATGGGCCTTGTATCAGGGGCAGAGAGAGAGACGGCAAAGACAAGTTGAGCCTCTACCACTGGACAGCTTTGCCCTGTGAAGGTACATAAAATTGGATAGGTTTTGGCAAAAAGCTTGTCCCAGTTTCTCTTGGTAAACCAGGTTTGGTCGTTTTATTAGTCACACATTGCCATACCTAGTTACAAAATTTTTTTCTTGTGTTTAGGACATTAAACATGTACTCTTAGCAAATTTAAACATGTGATAGAGTATTGTTAACTACAGTCACTGTGCTGTATGTCACATCCCCATGACTTGTTTTGTAACTGGAAGTTGATACCTTTGGAGCCCCTTCACCTATTTCTCCCTCTCCCCATCCCCTTCCCCCCTTCTGGCAACCATCCATCTGTTCTCCAAACCTATAAGCTTGGTTTTCTTTCCTGTTGTTGTTGTTTGTTTATTAGGCCATGCTGGTCTTTGTTGTGGCCCTTGGGATCTTCGATCTTCACTGGGGCATCTTTAGTTGCAACATTTGGGATCTTTTTTTTTTTAATTGCATCATGTGGGATCTAATTTCCAGACCAAGGATCGAACCTGGACCCTTGCAGTGGGATCATGGACTCTTAACCACTTGACCACCAGGGAAGTCCCTGTTGGTTCGTAAAGTATTTGTCTTTCTCTCATTAGTTTCACTTAACATAATGCCCTCAGTTCAGTTCGTTCAGTTGCTCAGTCGTGTCCGACTCTTTGTGATCCCATGAACTGCAGCATGCCAGGCCTCCCTGTCCATCACCACCTCCTAGAGTTTACCCAAACTCAGGTCCATTGAGTCGGTGATGCCATTGAACCACCTCATCCTCTGTTGTCCCCTTCTCCTCCTGCCCTCAATCTTTCCCAGCATCAGGGTCTTTTCAAATGAGTCAGCTCTTCGCATCAGGTGGCCAAAGTATTGGAGTTTCAGCTTCAACATCAGTCCTTCCAATGAACAACCAGGACTGATCTCCTTTAGGATGGACTGATTGAATCTCCTTGCAGTCCAAGGGACTCTCAAGAGTCTTCTCCAACACCACAGTTCAAAAGCATCAGTTCTTTGGTTCTCAGCTTTCTTTATAGTTCAACTCTCATACCCATACATGCCCTCAAGGTCTATCCATATTTTCACAAGTGCGAGATTTCTTTTTTTTAAATGGCAGAATAGTATTCCATTGTGTATATATATACATATATAATACTACATCTTCTCTATCCATTCATCCATTGATGGATACATAGATTGTTTCCACACCTTGGCTATTATAAATAACGTTGCAATGAAAATGGGATGTCAAATAAGGATTTTTTTTCAGATAAATATCCAGCAGTAGGATTGCTGGATCATATGGTAGTTGTATTTTTAATTTTTTGAGGAACTCCATACTGTTTTCCATAATGACTTTACCAATTTACATTCCCACCAATAGTGCACAAGTGTTTCCTTTTCTTCATATTCTGGTCTCTCTCTCTCTCTCTTTTTTTCTCCTGCCGTGATGTACAGCAGGATTTTAGTTTCCCAACTTTGAATTGAATCTGGGCCATGACTGTAAATGCACCGAGTCTTAACCAGCAAGAGTTGTCATCTTTGTCTTGTTCCTCATCTTAGTGGGGAAAGCTTTCAATGTTTCATCATTTAAGAGGATGGTGGCTTTGGACTTGTCATCTATGACTTTTTATGTTGAGGTACACTGTTTCCTCTATACCCACAATGAGAATTTTTATCATAAAGGATGTTTAATTTTATCAAATTCTTTTTATGCATCAATTGAAATGATCATGTTTTTCACCCTTCATTTTGTTAATGTAGTATATCACAATTGATTTGTGTATATTGAACCATTTTTACATCCTTATACTAAGAATCATGGATTATGTACCTTTTAATGTGTTGCTGAATTCAATTTGCTAATATGTTGTTGAGGATTTTTCCTCTATATTTATCAGGGATTTTGGCCTGTAATTTCCTTTTCTTGTGGTATACTTGTTTGGTTTTGGTATGAGGATAATGCTGGCCTCATAAAATGAGCTTGGAAGTGTTTCTTCCTCTTCTACATTTGGAAGAGCGTGAGAAAGATGGTATTAGTTCCACTTTGAATGCTTGGTAGAATTCACCAGTGAGGCTTCCTGGTCCTAGACTTCTGTTCATTGGGAAGCTTTTTTATTTCAATCTCCTTACTTCCCAGGTACCGCTAATGGTTAAGAACCTGCCTGCCAATATAGGAGACTTAAGAGATGTAGGTTCAATCCCTGGGTTGGAAAGATCCCCTGGAGGAGGGCGTGGCAACCCATTCCTGTATTCTTGTCTGGAGAATCCCATGGACAGAGGAGCCTGGCAGGCTATGGTTCATAGGGTCGCAAAGAATCGGGCACGACTGAAGCAACTTAGCACACATGCAATCTCCTTATTAGTGATCAGACTGTTCATATTTTCTATTTGTTCATGATTCACTCCTGGGAAGTTGTATGTTTCTAAGAATTTATCCATTTTTTTCTGAGTTATCCAATTTGTTGACATCTAATGGTTTGTGGTCCTCTCTTATGATCCATTGCATATCTGTTGTATTAGTTGTAATGTCGCCCCATTCATCTCTGATTTTATTTGAGCCCCTCTTATTCTTGGTGAGTCTAGTTAAAGGTTCGTCAGAGATCTTTTCCACTTTGTTTTCAAAAGTCAGGCTGTGGAGCAGGACAAGAAATCATTTGAATGGTAGTGTCAGCTCCCCTTCGTAGTCTGAAACTGTGTTTTCCCTGTAAACACAGATATCAGGGACAAGTTTTCTTTTCATTCTACATGATAATGTCTTGGAGGTCAGAAAGAAAATAATTCCTTCATAACCCAGCTCACTTCCAGGCAGAGTAGGCACTCAGATATATGAGGGAGGGTAAAGTCCTTAGATCACAAAGACAACAGTTTAGTAGAAAGATGTCTTCAAAACCAGATCTTTGAAATCTTGACTTTTTGACTAATTAGCTTTGTGAGCTTGAATAAAGGAAGCTGAGGAAAAAAACCTAGGCTACAGGGCCCTTTTTATTACAATAAATGCTAATCACAACCATTCTTTGTATTTCACTGCCCTTTGAAGACCTGTCAGCATGTCACAAAGATCTAGATCTCAGGTCTCACCAGCTGAAGGTGTCACGAAAGCTTCCTCTCAAAGACTGAGATTTAGAACTGTCATCTGTTCTGTGGTCCTTCTGAAGCCAGCTCCCGTGTCCCAGATGTAAATCTTGTCTTATGTAGGAATCCCTAGGCCGTCAGTAAAGATCTCTGCATCAAATTTTCAGCTTGGGGCCTTAGGCTGCTCTTGCCACAACAGCCTTCAAGGTATACATATGACTATCCCATTAAACCCATGGTGGGTAGAGAAAGATGAAACAAATACTAAATCTGTGTGGTCTTTGGTTCCACAGGGCAGGGTACAGTCTCAGTGGGAACAGAGAGGGTGCAAGTTAGAAAAAATGGATGAAATAGTCTGTACTTACTCTCACTTTAAGTCTATGCAAATAAGCATTCTCCTCTCCCCTGGTGACTTGATATTGTGATGAACCCAAGTACTTGTTTTTCTGATGGTAGTCTGGAAACTTAATGGGTGTCTTTTTACCTCCTGTTTCTCTGCTTGGTGTTCAGAACTTCTAAGAGGCAACATAGTAGGTCTGGGGTTGGCAAATTGTGGTTTTTTTCTTTTTTTTTTTGGTAAAGTTTTGTTGGAACATAGTTGTGCATATTCATTTGTGTGTTGTCTGTGGCTACTTTTGTACTGAAAGAGCCGAATTAAGTATCTGCAATAGAGACATGGCCTGCAAACCGAAAATACTAACTGTTCTTTTAAGAAAAAGTGTGTCAACTCCAGTAGGACTTCACTTCTCATTTAGGGCAATGGATTATGTGACTGGACATCAAGGCAAGACATCACCTCTGAAGGTGAGCTTCAGTTCAGTTCAGTTGCTCAGTCGTGTCTGACTCTTTGTGATCCCATGGACTGCAGCACGCCAGGCCTCCCTGTCCATCACCAACTCCCAGAGCTTACTCAAACTCATGTCCATTGAGTCGGGGATGCCACCCAACCATCTCATCCTCTGTTGTCCCTTTCTCCTCCCGCCTTCAATCTTTCTCAGCATCAGGGTCTTTTCCAAGGAGTCAGTTCTTCACATCAGGTGGCCAAAATATTGCAGTTTCAACTTCCATCATTCTTCCAATGAATATTCAGGACTCATTTCCTTTAGGATTGACTGGGACTCTCAAGTCCAAGGGACTCTCAAGAGTCTTCTCCAGCACCACAGTTCAAAAGCATCAATTCCTCAGTGCTCAGCTTTCTTTATAGTCCAACTCTCACATCCATACATGACTACTGGAAAAACCATAGCCTTGACTAGATGGACCTTGCTTGGCAATGTAATGTCTCTACTTTTTAATACACTGTCTAGGTTGGTCATAGTTTTTCTTCCAAGGAGCAAGCATCTTTTAATTTCATGGCTGCAGTCACCATCTGCAGTGATTTTGGATCCCCCCAAAATAGTCTGTCACTATTTCCATTTTCTTCCCATTTATTTGCCATGAAGTGATGGGACTGGATGCCATGATCTTAGTTTTTTGAATGCTGAGTTTTACACCAACTTTTTCACTTTCACTTGCATCAAGAGGGTCTTTAGTTCTTCTTCACTTTCGGCCATAAGGGTGGTGTCATCTGCATATGTGAGGTTATTGACAATTCTCCTGGCAGTCTTGATTCCAGCTTGTGCTTCTTCCAGCTCATCGTTTCTCATGATGTACTCTGCATATAAGTTAAAGAAGCAGGGTGACAATATACAGCCTTGGCATACTTCTTTCCAGATGTGGTACCAGTCTGTTGTTCCATGTCCCGTTCTAACTGTTGCTTCTTGACATGCATACAGATTTCTCAGGAGGCAGGTCAGGTTCTCTGGTATTCCTGTCTTTTTAAGAATTTTCCACAGTTTGTTGCGATCCACACAAAGGCTTTGGTGTAGTCAATAGAGCAGAAGTAGATGTTTTTCTGGAAGTCTCAATGATCCAATGGATGTTGTCTATTTGATCTCTGGTTCCTCTGCCTTTACTAAAACCAGCTTGAACATCTGGAAATTCATGGTTCACATACTGCTGAAGCTTGGCTTGGAGAATTTTGAGCATTACTTTGCTAGCATGTGAGATGAGTGCAATTGTGCAGTAGCTTGAGCATTCTTTGGCATTGCCTTTCTTTGGGATTGGAATGAAAACTGACCTTTTCCAGTCCTGTGGCCACTGCTGAGTTTTCCAAATTTGCTGGCATATTTCACAGCATCATCTTTCAGGATTTGAAATAGCTCAACTGGAATCCATCGCCTCCACTAGATTTGTTCATAGTGATGCTTCCTAAGGTCCACTTGACTTCACATTCCAGGATGTCTGACTCTAGGTGGGTGATCACACCATTGTGTTTATCTGGGTTATGAAGATCTTTTTTGTATAGTTCTTCTGTGTATTCTTGCCACCTCTTCTTAATATCTTCTACTTCTGTTAGGTCCATACCATTTCTGTCCTTTATTGTGCCCATCTTTGCATGAAATATTCCCTTGGTATCTTTAATTTTCTTGAAAAGATCTCTAGTCTTCCCCATTCTGTTGTTTTCCTCTATTTCTTTGCATTGATCCCTGAGGAAGGCTTTCTTATCTCTCCTTGCTGTTCTTTGGAACTCTGCATTCAAATGGGTAGATCTTTCCTTTTATCCTTTGCCTTTCGCTTCTCTTTTTATTCAGTGATTTGTAAGGCCTCCTCAGACAACCATTTTGCCTTTCACATTTCTTTTTCTTTGGGATGGTCATTGCCTCCTGTACAATGTCACAAACCTCTGTCCATTGTTCTTCAGGCACTCTATCAGATCTACTCTAAACAAGGCTGTGGTCCATGTGATCAGTTTGATTAGTTTTCTGTGATTGTGGTTTTCATTCTGTCGCCTCTGGTGGATGAGGATAAGAGATTTATGGAAGCCTCTTGATAGGAGAGGCTCACGGAGGGGGAAACTGGGTCTTGTTCTCATGGACAGGGCCCTGCTCAGTAAATCTTTAATCCAATTTTCTGTTGATGGGGGGTGGGGTGGCTGTGTTCCCTCCCTGTTGTTTGACCTGAGGTTAAACTATGGTGGAGGTAATGAAGATCATGGCAACCTCCTTCAAGAGGGCCCATGCACACACTGCTACACTCAGTGCCCCCAACTCTTCAGCAGGCCACCTCTGACCTATGCCTCTGCCAGAGACTCCTGGACACTCATGGGCAAGTCTGGGTCAGTCTCTTGCAGGGTCACTGCTCTTTTCTCCTGGGTCCTGGTGCACACAAGGTTTTGTTTGTGCCCAGGAGTCTGTTTCCCTAGTCCTGTGTAAGTTCTGGCAGCTCTGTGGTGGGGTTAATGGTGACCTCCTCTAAGAGCACTTATGCCATATCCAGGTCTGCTGCACCCAGAGTCCCTGCCCATGTAAGGCCACTGTTGACCCATTCCTCCACAGGAGACACTCAAACACTCAAAGGCAGGTCTGGCTCAGTCTCTGTGAGTTCCCCTGGTGTGCACAAGGTTTTGTTTGAGCCCTCTGAGCATCTCTGGCAGCATGGGGTTTGATTCTAAACAAGAGTTCACCCCTCCTGCCATCTGTTGGGGCTTCTCCTTTGCTCTTGCATGTGGGGCATCTTTTTTTGGTGGGATCCAACATCTTCCTGTTGATGGTTGTTAAGCAGCAATTTGTAATTCTGGAGTTCTCGCAGGAGAAGATGAGTGCAAGTCCTTCTACTCTGCCATCTTTGATATTATATGAAGGTGAGCTTAGTTTATCTAATTAAAGTTGGTCAAGGTAAGGACTGATGTTGAAGCTGAAACTCCAATACTTTGGCCACCTGATGCAAAGAGCTGACTGATTGGAAAAGACCCTGATGCGAGGTGCTCGCTTCAGCAGCACATATACTAAAGTTGGAAGACCCTGATGCTGGGAAAGATTGAGGGCAGGAGGAGAAGGGGACGACAGAGGATGAGATGGTTGGATGGCATCACTGACTCAACAGACATGGGTTTGGGTGGACTCTGGGAGTTAGTGATGGACAGGGAGGCCTGGTGTGCTGTGGTTCGTGGGGTTGCAAAGAGTCGGACACAACTGAGCAACTGAACTGAACTGAAGCTAAGTTTTTTCTTTTTTTTCCCCTCTAATCTATAAACGCATAAAGATTTATCAGGAAGGATTTTCTGCATGGTGCTCATCAAGGAGACTTGTCAGCAGGGACACATACATGAGCTTTCCAGGTAGGGACTATAGTACCCCATGGAAACAGCCTGTCTCCAGTATTGGTGAGTGATTTAAGCATTAAACAGTTTACAGAAGGAAAAAAACCCACATCTTGTCAAAGTTACTACTTGTGGAATAAAACAAAGGACACATTCCCACTAGAACAGAAATAAATTTTAATTCATTGAAAAGTGCAGCAGGGAACAGGGTCCTATGAAAAGCACTTTCTAAGTTAAATGACTGAGATGACACAGAGCCAGGACAGAAGAACTTCCAGGAACAGATGATGCAAACACAGGAATTCTGCAAAGTCAGTGGAACTTAAATGGGGGTGAAATGAAAGAGCCAAATATTCCCACCAAGTTCCACTGGTGAATCAGTTTAAATACTCTTTGCTTTCTCTTAATAAGGATCCTGGACAATATATCTTCTTATATTAACAACACTAGTCCTTAGACACTTAAAAACAAATTTAAGAACATTTCTCACAGATTAAGGAATAACTTTCCATGAATACCATTACTACTTTGTACAAAAACCCTAATGCTGTCAATTAAAATATATTTTGCAATATATATTTGTTGGTCAAATTCAAAGATGCTCAAAAGGCATTTTCTACTTTTCAGTTGTAGGGAATGTTTATTTAATCTGAGGGAGGAAGAGCTTTGTAATAGGAAATCTTATAAGGCAAAATCTCTATTCATTCCCAGGACCTCTGTTTATTCCTAATGGTCACAGTTTCCTATCACCAATACATATGGACCTGGCCTTCCTAAAAGGAAAAATAACCAAAATTCAAATCAGTACAATTAAGAGAGAAATAAAGCAAGCCTCTTGCAGTGGGGCTCTTGAACATACCATTTTGAAAAATTTCGGTACATTGTGTAGTCTGCTGGACATGTAAATAAATTTTTAACTGAGGCCTTTTTATGAAAGATGATTTTAGCGTAGATCCAGAATGAAACCAGTCCAAAAGAAAGTCACATTAGAGGCCATTCAAAAATGAGAGGTATAGTGCTCGCTTTGGTAGCACATATAATAAAATTGGAATGATATAGACATTAGCATGGCCCCCACACAAGGATGACATACAAATTAGTGAAATGTTCCATACTTTTTAAAAATTAGAGATACAAAAAAATGGCTTCAGTGCCTCCCCCCACCCCCTCAACAAAAACAGAAGTCTGCTGAATGTAAGAGCAGCCGATCTGTGTCACTCTTATGATTTCATCTGCTTTCAGGAACCAGCATCATAAAATTGAATAATATGACATCACAGTACAAGACCTGATAAGAGTTGGTTCCTTTTATTCTAGAATAACTAGGCCAACTTTCATTAATGTGGAAGCTGACTGATTAATGTTAAGAATCAAAGGATAGAATAAAGTCAATACCCATACTCAACACTGTTGTATGCTTTTAGTTACAAAACTGTTAGAATTTCTCTTCCTAAAATGTTCATGGCAGAGGTATTCATTTCACTTCTAAATACTACCAGGGTTACTGGGATTGTGTGAGGTAAAGAAATAAACCCAATGGGTATTAACCCAACATGGCGATCTGAAATTGTGATAGAAAGTTACTTATGGCCATGTCTTACAAAGTGCTAAATGCTCAACCTAGGACCTTACATAAAGCTAAAATCAATGACTGCTTGTGTTGGTCAGGTTATAAACCACAGTTCCTCCTCTCCCCTGCTGACCCACCACCAATTAGCCTTCTTGTGAAGACAATATAAGAAATGGACTTCAAGCCAAGAGACAGAAATATAGGCGTTCTAAATACTGATAAAATGTCAAGATCTAGTTTTGACAGAGGAATAGTGAATGAGGCCCAAATTACACAAGGCTCCAAGAACTCAGGAAGAAGTTATCTGAAAGGGAAGAAGCTACATAGCTGGTATTGTGTTTAGTCGCTAAGTTGTGTCCGACTCTTTGTGACCCACAGACTAGAGCCCACCAGGTTCCTGCATCTATGGGATTTCCCAGGCACCGATACTGGAGTGGGTTCCCATTTCCTTTTCCAAGGGATCTTCCCGACCTAGGGGTTGAACCTGGGTCTCCTGCATTGGCAAGTGGATTCTTTACCACTGAACCACCAGGGAAGACCAGTTGGTACTTTACATCAACCCTAAGAAATTCTTATATCTTTTAACAAATGAACTGAATGTCAGCAAAATGCAGAGGGAGTGTCACAATTTCACACATGGCTACCTGCTGGGCAGGCACTTACTACACCTAATTTACAGCCCTTCATCAGCCTGTTAAAAGCCCTAAAACACAGCTTTCATCAACCTTTGGAAGTTCTTCTCTGCTGAAATACTTAACCCACTTTATTTTTCAGATCTCAGAAGACAGCATTCCTTTGATACCCCTGGTGTTAACTGGCACTCCATGTGGTTGGCAGTCACTGGCAAGTAGATGTCCATTACCTTCAGTAACTACCTGGAATTAGCCTGTACCAAGAGATTGCTACTGTTCTATTTTAACACAGCACCAGTACAGAATTCCCCCAAAACAAACAAATTTTTGAATTTGTGACCTTCCACATTTAATGGATATTATAAACAGTGTATATTTATTAATGTAAAAAACAATGGTCTTTGTTCTTAATCAGATAGTTCAACTCTGATGGTTCTTCAAGCCATGTGATGTTAGTATTTTTGATAGTGAAGTGCTCAATCTGGAATGCTATGCAGGTCCTCTTGATTTTAGGTCAAGCTGGAAACCAAAAACATTCCCCGCTGCCCCAAAAGCACTGTCATTTATCTGAATGGATTTACCAGTCCAGACTTTGACCACATGGGGAATAACCAAAAACTGGCCCCAGGACAAAAAGGGTTTGGTGAGATCAAAGACCTCAGGAGTATGACCATACTCAGGAGTATTGTCATCAGCTGAATAAAGGGACCAGGGTCAGCCGCTCCTGACACTCAAGCAAGGTTCATGGTTTAACACATTACACAAGAAAGTCAGCTGACTGGGTTGCTTTTTCAAACAGGACTTAAAGCCAGTTAAGAAACCCCTTCCAGTCATGGTCTTAAAAACTAGCTATAAACAGGTACTCCAATCACTTCATCAGAAAGAGGTGAGCAGGGATCCAACCGCAGAAGGTGTTTTGAAAACCTTTGAGTCCTGACACTGCCATGATCGCTGAACATGAAACAAGGGTCAAACCTATACCTGGGGACAGAAAAAGAAAAAAGCAATGTGACATTAATTGTCATGAGCCACTGGAAAGACTGGCAGGAAGGGATACAAAATGAGCTACTAAATCACCTGAAGAGGATCTAGTGGGGAAGTCTAGTACAAAGCAGGAGTTAGTAATTAAGAGCAATTCCATCATAAGTCAGCAAATATAATGAAAGTGAAGAGGAGTGGAAAAACAGAAAGCTAATCTTGAAAGGTATTAGGAGGAAAGGTCTGAGCTTTTGTGTGTGTATGCGTGTGGGGGGGAGGCAATCCCTAAAGTATAAAACAGCCTGGTGGAAGAGTCTAGTCCTTGCTTAAAGTCCTTCTGGTATTTTCAAAGCCCTGTCATCTTTTACAGTTTAGACACACAGACTGTGGTAGGTACGAGTACAGGCGTGAACCTCGGACAGGAGCTTGAATCTGGCTCCTTATGAACTTAGGTAAGTCATTGACCTCTCCCGGCCATCGATAAAGCAGGAAGGCAATTCATGTAAAATGTCTGGCACATAAAAGCACTTATTTCTCACCTGAGGGGATATCAGAGTCTATGCTGATGGTAACCTGAGTAGAGACCTGGTGGACATAAAGAACACAGACTAGCTGGAGGTTGTGTGGTCTGGAAATAACATTTATTTTATTTTTATCTGCTACCTTGCCGGACAAACTAACTCTCTTAGCATTATTTTAGGGCAGTGGTTGGCCAACTTTGTTCGAAAAGGACCAGATAATAAGTATTTTAGGGTTTGTGGGTCACACAGACTCTGTTCCAGCTAACCAACTTTGTTGCTGAAGTGTAAAAGTGGTCTCAGGCAATACATAAATGAATGTGTGTGTTCCAACAGGTAGTGGCTGCAGCGGGCCTGTGATATCTACTCTGCCGACTCCAACTCTAGAACTTTCTATAAGCCTAAATGCTTGGTAGGTAAGAATAAGCTACAGTTAAGGAATTTAAAAGAAAACCAGGTGGAGTTTAAATAACTCAGGCTAACATCAGCAAGGCCAGAATCTAGAATCTTAGCTATAAACTGCCAGAATGTGAGCAAGACAGTTAGTTATGATTTAAAAAAACAGTGATTCCTCTGGTGGTCCAGTGGTTTTAGTTAAAGAATCAGTCTTAAATTCAGGGGTAGCAGGTTTGATGCCTGGTTTGGGCATCAACCACGAGGAAACTAAGCCAGCATGCCCCTTCTACTGAGCACCCAGGCGACAACCAAGATCCAATGCAGCCAAATAAATAAACAGACCCTAAAAATCAAACAAACAAGATTCATGGAAAAGGGCTTGAGAGATAAGGTGTTGAGACCATCTGGACTATGTATGGGATGGAGCTCCATTCAAGCCTCTATATAGGCCTTAGGATTCCATTGAGTGGGTGCAGAGATCTACTTATCTTGGGGCTGCCTAAGACAAGCCTCTCAAAGAAGGAAGCTGAGGCTTGTTGAGGTAAGATAATGTGCTGAAGATCAACAGTTGTTTTGAGAATGGAGACAAGATGGCAGAATAGAAGGATATGACCTCATCCTTTCTCATGAAAACACCCAAATAACAACTAATTGCTAAACAACCAGAAAATACTGGAACCTACTAAAAAGATATCCTATACACCCAAAGACAATGAAGAAACCATAGCAAGACAGTAGGAGGGGTGCAACTGTGATAAAACTAAATTGCACATTTACCATGTGGGTGATCTACAAACTGGAAAATAATTGTATCACAGGGGTTCTCCCACAGAAGTGAAAATTCTGAACTTTGTGTCAGACTCTTCAGCCTGGGGTTCTGGCATCAGGAGGAGGGGCCACCAGAGCATTTGTCTTTCAACGCCAGGGTTTGATCACAGGAATTCCAGAGCACTGGGGAGACAAAACTCCACTTTTGGAGGGTGCATACAAGGTCTCAAGTAACTTAAATTGAGACATAGCAGACATAAGGATCACAGACTGGCTGAAGGTCAATCTCAGGACCCAGGAGAAAAAGCAGTGACCTCATAGGAGTCTGGGCAAGATCTACCGGGTGGTATTGGAGGGTCTCCTGCTGGTACTGGCAGAGGCGGGGGGCAGCTTTGGCTCACTGCAGGCATGAAGACACTGGCGACAATAGTTCTGGGGGGTACTCACGGGCATGAGCCCTCTCAGAGGCCGCCATTTTTTCACCAAGGTCTGGCCCCACCCAACAGCCTATAGGCTCCAGTGCTGGGACACTTCAGACCAGACAACCAACCTGGCAGGAACACAGCCCCTCCCATCAGTATACAGACTGCCTCAAGTCTTCCTGAGCCTATAGCTGCCCGCTAAACACACCGCACCCCCACCAGAGGGACAAGACCCAGCTCCACCCACCACTGGGCAGGCACCAGCCTCCCTGACCAGGAAGCTTGCACAAGCCTCTTAGACCTCATCCACCAGAGGGCAGACAGCAGAAGCAAGAAAAACTGCAACCCTGAAGCCTGTGGAACAGAAGTGAGAGAGAAAGAGGCGGAGAAAATATTTGATGAGATAGCTGAAAATTTCCCTAACATAGGAAAGAAAAGTCACCCATATCCAGGAAGCATAGGGAGTCCCACACAGGACAAACCCAGGGAGGAATACACTGAGACACATATTAATCAAACTGATAAAAATTAAAGACAAAGAAACAATACTAAGTGCAGCAAAGGAAAAGCAGCAAATAACATACAATGGAATTCCCATAAGGTTATCAGCTGATTTTTCAGCAGAAACTCTTCAGACCAGAAGGAAGTGGCACAATATATTAAAGTGATGGAAGGGAAGACCCTATAATCAAGAATACTCTACCCAGCAAAGATCTTATTCAGATTTGACAGAGAAATCAAAAGCTTTACAGACAAGCAAAAGCTAAGAGAATTTAGTACCACCAGACTATCTTGCAATAAATGCTACAGGAATTTCTCTAGGTGGGAAAAAAAGAGCCCAACTAGAAACAAGAAAATTACAAATGAGACAGCTCACTGATCACAGCAAACATAGAGTAAAGGTAGAAAATCATCCATATACAAATATAATATCAAAACCAGAAGCAGTGAGAAGACTATAAGCAGAAATTGGAAAAACATTAGAAATTAAAAGACTAGCAACTTAAAACCATCTTGTTTATATACAGACTACTGTATCAAACCTCATGGTAAATGCAAACCAAAAATCTACAGTGCATATGCACACACACAAAAAGGAATCCAAACACAACACTAAAAAGTTAGTTATCAAATCGCGAGAGAAGAGAAAAAAAGAGGAAGGGGAGAAACAAAGACCTACAAAAATAAGTCCAAAACAGTTAACAAAATGGCAGTAAGCATATACATATTAATAGTTACCTTAAATGTAACTGGATTAAACGCTCCAACCAAAGACATAGACTGGCTGAATGGATACAAAAACAAGACCCATACATATGCTGTCTATAAGTGACCCATTTCAAATATAGGGACACAGAACTGAAAGTGAGGGGATGACAAAAAGGTATTCCATGAAAATTATGACATATCAGACAAGACAGACTTTAAAATAAAGATGGTTACAAAATACAAAGAAGGACACTACATAATAATCAAGGGATCAACCCAAAAAGAAGATATAACAATTGTAAACATATATATGTAGCCAACATAGGAGAATCTAAATATATAAGACAAATGCTAACAGCCATAAAAGGAGAAATGCACTGTTAACACAATAATAGTAGGGGACTTTAACATCCCACTTTCATCAATGGGTCATTCAGATGGAAAATCAATAACAAAATACAGACCTTAAGTGGCACTTTAGATCAGATGCACTCAATTGATATTTATAAAGCATTTCATCCAAAAGCAGCAGAAGACACATTCTTTTCAAGTACACGTGGAATGTCTTCCATGATTGATCACATGGATCAATAAGTTTAAGAGAGCCTCAGTAAATTAAAGGAAATAGAAATCAGCATCTTTTATGTTCACAACTCATGATTCTCTTTATTTCACAATGAGATTATAAATTAACTACAAGAGAAAAAAACTGTAAAAATCACAAACATGTGAAGGTTAAACATTATGCTACAAAACAACCAACAGATCACTGATGAAATAAAAGAGGAAATAAATATCTAGAGACAAATGAAAATGAAAGCACATCAATACAAAACCTGTGGGATACAGCAAAAGCAGTTCTAAAGGAGATCACAGCCAAACAATCTTACCTCAAGAAATAAGAAAAATCTCAAATAACCTAGCCTTACACCTAAAGCAACTACAGAAAGAAGAACAAATAAAACCTAAAGTTGGAAGAAGGAAAGAAATCATAAAGATGAGAGCAGAAATAAATGAAATAGAGATGAAGAAAAAATTGGAAACATCAATGAATCCAAAAAAGCTGGTTCTTTGAGAAGATAAACAAAATTTATATACATTTAGCCAGACTCATCAAGAAAAAACAGAGTGCTCAAATCAATAAAGTTAGAAATGAAAAAAAAGTTACAACTTACACCACAGAAATGTAAAGGATCAGAAGAGGCTACTGTAAGTAACTATATGCCAATAAAATGGGCAACCTGGAAGAACCGGACAAATTCTCAGAAAGGTACAATCTTGGAAAACTGAACCAGAAAGAAATAGAAAATATGAACAAGCACAAGCACCGAAATTGAAACTGTGTTTAAAAAACTCACATTGAACGAAAGTCCAAGACCATGTAGCTTCACAGGCAAATTCTAACAAACGTTTAGAGAAGAGTTAATGCCTATTTATTTAAAACTATTTTAAAAAATTGCAGGAGAAGGAACTCATTCTATGAGGCCACCACCATCCTGATACCAAAATTAGAGAAATATACCACAAAATAAAAAGAAAATTACAGGCCAATATCACTGATTAACCTGAACGCAAAAATCCTCATCAAAATACTTGCAAGCTGAATATATCTGGAATTTAGAAAGATGGTAACGATAACCCTATATGCAAAACAGAAAAAGAGACTCAGATGTACAGAACAGAGTTTTGGACTCTGTGGGAGAAGGTGAGGGTGGTATGTTTTGAGAGAACAGCATCAAAACATGTATATTATCAAGGGTGAAACAGATCACCAGCCCAGGTTGGATGCATGAGACAAGTGCTTGGGCCTGGTGCACTGGGAAGACCCAGAGGGATTGGGTGGAGAGGGAGGTGGGAGGGGGGACCGGGATGGGGAACACATGTAAATCCATGGCTGATTCATGTCAATGTATGGCAAAAACCACTACAATATTGTAAAGTAATTAGCCTCCAACTAATAAAAATAAATGGAAAAAAGGAAAAAAAAAATACTTGCAAACTGAATCCAACAATATGTTAAAAGGATCATACACAAGTGATGAAATGGGATTTATTCCAGGGGTGCAAGGATTTTCCAGTATTCATAAACCAATCAGTGTGATATACCACATCAGTAAATTGAAGAATAAAAACCATATGATCATCTGAATAGATGCAGAAAAAGCTTTTGACAAAATTTAGCACCCATTTATGACAAAAACTCTCCAGAAGAGAGAACATACCTCAACGCAGTAAAGGTCACACATGACAAACCTACAGCTAACATCATACTCAGTGTCAGAAAGCTAAAGTATTTCCTCTAAGATCAGGAAAAAGACAAGGATGTCCATTCTCATCACTTTTATTCAAATAGTATTGGAAGTCCTAGCTGGAGCAATGAGGCAAGAAAAAAATAAGAGGAATCCAAATTTGAAATGAAGAATCAAAACTGTGATTATTTGCAGATGACATATACAGAAAATCCCAGAGACTCCAAACAAGGAAACTGCTAGAGCTAATAAGTGAATTCAGTACAGTTGCAAGATACAAATATTAATATACAAAAATTTTTTGTTTCTATATAGTAATAAACTATCATAAAATTAAGGAATTTAATAAATAAAATTTAATATTCATATTTATAATTGGATAAAATAGTGCAGCTTTGGCAAACCAATAAGGTGAGCATAGCTGCCTTCCGAAAAGAATAAAATACCTAGGAATGAGTTTAGCCAAGAAGGTGAAACACATGCATACTGAAAATTAAAGGACACTCTTGAAAGAAATGGAAGAATACACAACACAAATAAATGGAAAGACATTCTGTGCTCATGGACTGGAGCATTAATATTGTTAAAATATCCACACTACCCAAACTAATCTACAGGTTCAATGCAATCCCTTTCAAAATTCCAAAAGCATCTTTCAAAGAAATAGAACAAACAATCCAAAATTTGGATAAAACCATGAAAGACTCCAAAACAACAGCCAAAACAATCTTGAGAAAGAAGAATAAATCTGGAGGCATCATGCTTCATGATTTCAAGCTACCAAAGATACATTAATCAAAATGTTATGGTTGCTGTTTAAGTAGCTCAGTCATGACTGTTCAGTTGCTCAGTCGTGTCCAACTCTTTGCGACCCCATGGATGGCAGCATGCCAGGCTTCCCTGTCCTTCACTATTTCCTAGAGTTTGCTCAAACTCACATCCATTGAGTCGGTGATGCCATCCAACCATCTCATCCTCTGTCACCCCCTTCTCCTCCTGCCCTCAATCTTTCCCAGCATGAGGGTCTTTTCCAGTGAGTCAGCTCTTTGCATCAGGTGGCCAAAGTACTGGAGCTTCAGCTTCAGCACCAGTCCTTCCAGTGAATATTCAGCGTAGATTTCTCTTAGGATTGACTGGTTTGTTCTCCATGCTGTCAAAGGGACTCTCAAGAGTCTTCTCCATCAGCACCATAGTTTGAAGGCATCAATTCTTTGGCACTCAGCCTTTTTTATTGTCCAGCTCTCATATCCGTACACGACTACTGGAAAAAACATAGCTTTGACTATATGGACTTTT
This sequence comes from Odocoileus virginianus, assembly GCF_023699985.2. Classification (NCBI taxonomy): domain Eukaryota; kingdom Metazoa; phylum Chordata; class Mammalia; order Artiodactyla; family Cervidae; genus Odocoileus; species Odocoileus virginianus. The sequence goes on from NC_069697.1 coordinate 40,594,213, forward strand.
GTCAGCAAAATTATGTGTCTGCTTTTTAATACACTGTCTAGGTTTGTCATAGTTTCCTATAGACATAAAAACAGACATATGGCACAATGGAACATAATAGAGAGCCTCATGCATATATGGTTAAGTAATTTAAGACAAAGGAGCCAAGAATATACAGTGGGGAAAGGAGAGTATCTTCAATAAACAGCTATGGGGAAACTGGCAACCACATGCAAAAGAGTGAAACTGGACTATTATCTTACACTGTACAGAAAAATTAACTCAGATGAATTAAGAATGCAAAACTGGCAACCATAAAAATCCTAGAAGAAAATACAGGCTGTATGTTGCTAGACATAAGTCCTGATGAGGATTTTTTTGGGTCGGACTCCATAAGCAAAAGCAACAAAAACAAGTGGAACTACATCAAACTAAAAAGCTTCTGCACAGCAAAAGGAAATCACTGACAAAATAGAAAGGCAGCCTACTGAATGGGTGAAAATATTTAGAAATCATATATGAGAAGGGGTTAGTATCCCAAATATGTGAAGAATATATATAACTTAATGGCAAAAAACAAAGAATTAAAAAATAGGCAGAGGATGTGAATATTTTTTTCAAAGAAGACACGCGGATGGACAACAGGTACATGAAAAGGTACAGGTACCTTTTCAACCCAACTACTCCTCAGGGAAATGCAAATCGAAACCACACTGGAATATCACCTCATACCTGTTAAAATGGCTACCCCAGCAGTCCATTGGATAGGACTTGGAGCTTGCATTACAGTGGTCTGGGTTTAGTCCTTGGTCTGAGAACTAAGATCCTGCAAGCTGTGCAATGTGGTATGGCCAAAACAAAAAACAAACACAGACAAACAAAAAACAAGGATGTGAACAAAAGGGAACGCTTGTGCACTCTTGGTGAGAATATAAATGAATATAGTCACTACAGAAATCAGTATGGAGGTTTCTCAAAAAATGAAAAATACAACTACCATATGATCCAGCATTCCCACTACTGGGTATTTATCTGAAAACAATAAAATGCCAATTTGAAGTTCCACTTTCACTGAAACATTATTTGTAATAGCCAAAGTATAGAAAAATGTCTATGTATCTATCAATGGATGCATAGATAAAGAATACATACAAATACAATAGAATGCATACATACATTAGAATACTTTTCTGCCGTGAAAAAATGAATGAAATCTTGCCACTTGTGACAATATGGATAGCCCTTGAGGACATTATGTTAAGTGAAATAAGTCAGAGAAAGACTGATTTCAGTTATATGCAGAATTAAAAAGAAACAATAGCAGTAACAGGGAAGAAAACCAAGCTCATATAAGGAGAACAGAGGGATGGTTGCCAGAAGTGGGATAAGTGGGTGGGGAGTGGGAGAAATAGGTGAAGGAGGTCCAAATGTACCAACTTCCAGTTATAATACAAGTCACAGGGATGTAATATACAGTACAGTGACTATAGTTAACAATACTCTGTTGCATGTTTAAAATCTGCTGAGAGTACATGTTTAACATCTTCATCCCAAGAAAAAAAAAGTTTTTGTAACTAGCTTTGGCAATGTATAACTAATATAGTGAGCAAACCTGGTTTACCAAGAGAAACTGGGACAAACTTTTGCCAAAACCTATCTGATTATAGGTACCTGGACAGGGCAAAGCTATCCAGTGGTAGAGGCTAAATTTGTCTGCAGCCTGTCTCTGCCCCTGATACAAGGCCCACTGGTTTATGAGTACCCATCACGCACTAACTAAAATTGCTTTGTTTCTTAACCTGAAATTTTAAGAAAGTCTAATTGATCAACAGCCTTGCAACTGAGGTCTAACTAAAATCCAATTAGCCATAGTCAGGCACAGGGTAACATATACATAGAACTATCCTTTCCAGGGCTAAGTGAGGCAGGACAGGGAGTCTCTTTGCAGGCTGGCCATTGCTTTCAAACTGTGGAAGTAATTTGTGTAACAAGAGATAACTGTACCTGGATATATCCCTTCAGTCTATGAAGTACTCTGCAGAGCTCTAAGATTTACAGTTATTAGTATTTGAAAAAACATGGGGTGCTTGTTAAAGTAGCAGATTCTCAGGGCTTAGTAGCAGCTTTGGGGTGGGGTACAGAAAAATCTTCCTTTTAAGAGTTGGCACCTCCAGTAGTTCTGCAGGTGGTCCATGAAGAAACAGTAATCACCTCACTTTTGTCTTGAAGTATGATCCAATGGTTCTTAAACACCACATTTTCCCAACTATAAGCTACATAACAACTTTCCCCCAGGAACTACAGTGCCTCTGCTTGGCTCACCTTGCTTGCAAAACAACAGAAATTTTAAAAGCAAGCCAGGGGTGGAGGGTGGCCCGAAGGTGACACAGGCGTGACACAAGGGACAGGGACACCATCCCAGCCTCACCCACACCCTGCACACCAGCGCCTTGTCTTCCTTGAAGCACGTACCCTTCCCAAACACACAAACGCCCACAGAAAATTTTCCTGGAACATAGGCAATGAGGCTTGGGGTTTTCTGAAGGATGACAGTCAAGTTCCTGGATTTCTAAGGCTGCCACGTAAATTCTCAGACAAGCATCTTTCATTGTTGCTGTTGTTACAGGCACTAAGTCATGTCTGACTCCTTCATGTCCCCATGAGCTACAGCCCACCAGGCTCTTCTGTCTGTGGCATTTCCCATGCAAGAACACTGGAGTGGGCTGCCATTTCCTTCTCCAAGGGATCTTCCCAACCCAGGAATCAAACCTGCGTCTCCTCCATCGGCAGGCTAATTCTTTACCACTGAGCCAACACGGAAGCCTCCATCTTTTATTAATCAGGCGTTCAATGCCATGCTCAGTTTTACCTATAAGTCATGGACTTGGAACATTTTCCTTCAGAGATCACACATGGGAGAAAAAGATTTGAATTTAAGCTATCGCCTCAGAATTCAAAGATTCTGACTTGTGGCAAGACACCTCAGGGTGCTACTCCAGAATGACTAGAAGTTTAGCAAATTTTCTCTCACTTGAAAAATCAGAACGTCCTCTCGAGCAGAGTCTCCTAGAACTCCACTTCAGAGAAAAGGCGCTGCATAGGGTTTAATTAATCTCCCGTGTCCACGCAGGGTGGCTAAAGTGAGGGGAGGGAGCACTCACTGGGCCACAAGCAGACCTGTGGCTGCTGAAGACAGAGGAACATCCAAGGTAAGGATCAAAACCTAGAATGATCAAAACCAACTCTCCTGGATAAAGGAACTCTCTCCCAGACACAAAGCCAAAACCCAACTCCTTATGAAGTTTACAGAATCCTGATGTTTTCTGTGTGCAAACTTTTAAAAATGGAATTCTCACCTTTCTCAGAAAGTAGAAGAGGAGCTTTCTAAGTTCCCCACCAAGTGAGTAACAAATAACTTTGGAAACCATAACTAAGATCAGAAACTGTAACTAGTATCAGAAGGTGTGTCCTCTACCTGGTCATTCTAATCTTGTAGAATTAAAGAGAAAGATCTGCCGAAAATCAAACCAAAATGAAACCAAAACCCCCAAACTTCCTCAAATCCAACAAAAATTAAAAGCTAAAAACCCTGCAGATGGAATTAATATAGTTCACTTGACAGTTATTTATCCCGCCCACTCCTTTCCAGCCCCATATCTCCCCCAATCCTTATAAAAGCTGTTTTCTTAATTCAGCACTTGATTAAGCAAGTAGTGATTCACTCCAGACTAGTGGATACTTTCAAGAGTTTGCATACTGTTTCCTGTGTTTTTTTGGAGAGGCTCATTCTTGCTGAGGAAGTAAAACTCCAGCCTTTGCAAGTATTTGGTGGCTCCTGGGAACTGTGACTTCTCCCTGAAGCTATGCTTCGCCTGGATCCAGGGAATTCCCCTACTAACAATGAGCACAATGAACACAGCGTTTGATTATCTGCCCCGTCATTTTCTTGTAGGAAACAGAACCTATATACGAAAACACAGGTAGGCGTCTCCTTCTCCGTAACTTAGAACAATCACTTAAATGGAATGCTAAGTGAATAGCAGCACCAAAAGGATGATACAGCAATCTGACATCAAGCCTGTCCTTCCATTTGCCACAGATCCCAACTCTACTAACAGGCTTGCTTTCAGATGAATTGCCTGTTAGAAGCATTCTGATGAGACCTTATATTAGACAGTTTTACTGAAAAATTGGGTAGAGCTTACAAATTGGGTAGAACTTACGGGAACAGCCAGTGGGCATGCAGGGTAGCCTTGTACTCACTCCCAGAGGGACCGTGGGCAAGTTGCTGGACTTCAGTGGGCTTCTGTTTCCTTATCTGTAAAATGGGAGTGTTGACAATACCTTTTTCAAGGGGGGTTAAGTGAGTTAATGCATGTTAACCTTTTCAGAATAATGCCTGGAACATGGCAAGCACTGTATGAATTTGCTATTACAGTACAGAAGGTCCCCAACTTCATGATGGCTGATGGCTTTTCAACTTTATAACGGTATGAAAGTGGTATGCATTCAGTAGAAAATATAAAATGTGATCTTTTCCCAGGCTAGTGATATTTTTTGTTTATAAGGGTAAACAACCAATATACTTACAATGATTCTGTACCCAGACAACCATTCTGTCTCCCACTTTCAGAAGTGTATTCAATATATTACATGAGATATTCAACACTTTATTTTATTTTATTTTTTTTTAATTTATTTTTTTTTCCATTTATTTTTATTAGTTGGAGGCTAATTACTTTACAGCATTGCAGTGGTTTTTGTCATACATTGAATTAGCCATGGATTTACATGTATTCCCCATCCCGGTCCCCCCTCCCACCTCCCTCTCCACCCCATCCCTCTGGGTCCTCCCAGTGCACCAGGCCTGAGCCCTTGTCTCATGCATCCAACCTGGGCTGGTGATCTGTTTCACCCTAGATATACATGTTTCGATGCTGTTCTCTTGAAACATCCCACCCTCGGGTTCTCCCATAGAGTCCACAAGTCTGTTCTATACATCTGAGTCTCTTTTTCTTTTTTTGCATATAGGGTTATCGTTACCATCTTTCTAAATTCCATATATATGTGTTAGTATACTGTAATGGTCTTTATCTTTCTGGCTTACTTCGCTCTGTATAATGGGCTCCAGATTCACCCATCTCATTAGAACTGATTCAAATGAATTCTTTTTAACGGCTGAGTAATATTCCATGGTGTATATGTACCACAGCTTCCTCATCCATTCATCTGCTGATGGGCATCTAGGTTGCTTCCATGTCCTGGCAATTATAAACAGTGCTGCGATGAACATTGGGGTGCACGTGTCTCTTTCAGATCTGGTTTCCTTGGTGTATATGCCTAGAAGTGGTATTGCTGGGTCATATGGCAGTTCTATTTCCAGTTTTTTAAGAAATCTCCACACTGTTTTCCATAGCGGCTGTACTAGTTTGCATTCCCACCAACAGTGTAAGAGGGTTCCCTTTTCTCCACACCCTCTCCAGCATTTATTGCTTGTAGACTTTTGGATAGCAGCCATCCTGACTGGCGTGTAATGGTACCTCATTGTGGTTTTGATTTGCATTTCTCTGATAATGAGTGATGTTGAGCATCTTTTCATGTGTTTGTTAGCCATCTGTATGTCTTCCTTGGAGAAATGTCTGTTTAGTTCTTTGGCCCATTTTTTGATTGGGTCATTTATTTTTCTGGAGTTGAGCTGGAGGAGTTGCTTGTATATTTTTGAAATTAATCCTTTGTCTGTTGCTTCATTTGCTATTATTTTCTCCCAATCTGAGGGCTGTCTTTTCACCTTGCTTATAGTTTCCTTTGTTGTACAAAAGCTTTTAAGTTTCATTAGGTCCCATTTGTTTATTTTTGCTTTTGTTTCTAAAATTCTGGGATGTGGGTCATAGAGGATCCTGCTGTGATTTATGTCAGAGAGTGTTTTGCCTATGTTCTCCTCTAGGAGTTTTATAGTTTCTGGTCTTACATTTAGATCTTTAATCCATTTTGAGTTTATTTTTGTGTATGGTGTTAGAAAGTGTTCTAGTTTCATTCTTTTACAGGTGGTTGACCAGTTTTCCCAGCACCACTTGTTAAAGAGGTTGTCTTTTTTCCATTGTATATCCTTGCCTCCTTTGTCGAAGATAAGGTGACCATAGGTTCGTGGATTTATCTCTGGGCTTTCTATTCTGTTCCATTGATCTATACTTCTGTCTTTGTGCCAGTACCATACTGTCTTGATGACTGTGGCTTTGTAGTATAGTCTGAAGTCAGGCAGATTGATTCCTCCAGTTCCATTCTTCTTTCTCAAGGTTACTTTGGCTATTCGAGGTTCCTTGTATTTCCATACAAATTGTGAGATTATTTGTTCTAGTTCTGTGAAAAATACCGTTGGTAGCTTGATAGGGATTGCATTGAATCTATAGATTGCTTTGGGTAGTATAGCCATTTTGACAATATTGATTCTTCCAATCCATGAACACGGTATATTTCTCCATCTGTTTGTGTCCTCTTTGATTTCTTTCATCAGTGTTTTATAGTTTTCTATGTATAGGTCTTTTGTTTCTTTAGGTAGATATATTCCTAAGTATTTTATTCTTTTTGTTGCAATGGTGAATGGTATCGTTTCCTTAATTTCTCTTTCTGTTTTCTCATTGTTAGTGTATAGGAATGCAAGAGATTTCTGTGTGTTAATTTTATATCCTGCAACTTTACTGTATTCATTGATTAGCTCTAGTAATTTTCTGGTAGAGTCTTTAGGGTTTTCTATGTAGAGGATCATGTCATCTGCAAACAGAGAGAGTTTCACTTCTTCTTTTCCTATCTGGATTCCTTTTACTTCTTTTTCTGCCCTGATTGCTGTGGCCAACACTTCCAAAACTATGTTGAATAGTAGTGGTGAGAGTGGGCACCCTTGTCTTGTTCCTGATTTCAGGGGAAATGCTTTCAATTTTTCACCATTGAGGGTGATGCTTGCTGTGGGTTTGTCATATATAGCTTTTATTATGTTGAGGTATGTTCCTTCTATTCCTGCTTTCTGGAGAGTTTTAATCATAAATGGATGTTGAATTTTGTCAAAGGCTTTTTCTGCATCTATTGAGATAATCATATGGTTTTTATCTTTCAATTTGTTAATGTGGTGTATTACATTGATTGATTTGTGGATATTAAAGAATCCTTGCATTCCTGGGATAAAGCCCACTTGGTCATGGTGTATGATTTTTTTAATATGTTGTTGGATTCTGTTTGCTAGAATTTTGTTAAGGATTTTTGCGTCTATGTTCATCAGTGATATTGGCCTGTAGTTCTCTTTTTTTGTGGCATCTTTGTCTGGTTTTGGAATTAGGGTGATGGTGGCCTCATAGAATGAGTTTGGAAGTTTACCTTCTTCTGCAATTTTCTGGAAGAGTTTGAGTAAGATAGGTGTTAGCTCTTCCCTAAATTTTTGGTAGAATTCAGCTGTGAAGCCATCTGGTCCTGGGCTTTTGTTTGCTGGAAGATTTCTGATTACAGTTTCGATTTCCTTGCTTGTGATCATTTTGTTAAGATCTTCTATTTCTTCCTGGTTCAGTTTTGGAAAGTTATACTTCTCTAAGAACTTGTCCATTTCTTCCAAGTTGTCCATTTTATTGGCATAGAGCTGCTGGTAGTAGTCTCTTATGATCCTTTGTATTTCAGTGTTGTCTGTTGTGATCTCTCCATTTTCGTTTCTAATTTTGTTAATTTGGTTCTTCTCCCTTTGTTTCTTAATGAGTCTTGCTAATGGTTTGTCAATTTTGTTTATTTTTTCAAAAAACCAGCTTTTAGCTTTGTTGATTTTTGCTATGGTTTCTTTAGTTTCTTTTGCATTTATTTCTGCCCTAATTTTTAAGATTTCTTTCCTTCTACTTACCCTGGGGTTCTTCATTTCTTCCTTCTCTAGTTGCTTTAGGTGTAGAGTTAGGTTATTTATTTGACTTTTTTCTTGTTTCTTGAGGTAGGCCTGTAATGCTATGAATCTTCCCCTTAGCACTGCTTTTACAGTGTCCCATAGGTTTTGGGTTGTTGTGTTTTCATTTTCATTCATTTCTATGCATGTTTTGATTTCTTTTTTGATTTCTTCTATGATTTGTTGGTTATTCAGAAGCGTGTTGTTTAGCCTCCATATGTTTGAATTTTTAATAATTTTTTTCCTGTAATTGAGATCCAGTCTTACTGCACTGTGGTCAGAAAAGATGACTGGAATGGTTTCAATTTTTTTGAATTTACCAAGACTAGAATTATGGCCTATGATGTGATCTATTCTGGAGAAGGTTCCGTGTGCACTTGAGAAAAAGGTGAAGTTGATTGTTTTGGGGTGAAACGTCCTATAGATGTCAATAAGGTCTAGCTGGTCCATTGTGTCCTTTAAAGTTTGTGTTTCCTTGTTTATTTTCTGTTTAGTTGATCTATCCATAGTTGTGAGTGGGGTATTAAAGTCTCCTACTATTAATGTGTTACTATTAATTTCCTCTTTCATACTCGTTAGTGTTTGCCTTACATATTGCGGTGCTCCTATGTTGGGTGCATATATATTTATAATTGTTATATCTTCTTCTTGGATTGATCCTTTGATCATTATGTAGTGTCCATCTTTGTCTCTTTTCACAGACTTAATTTGAAAGTCTATTTTATCTGATATGAGTATTGCGACTCCTGCTTTCTTTTGGTCTCCGTTTGCGTGGAATATTTTTTTCCAGCCCTTCACTTTTAATCTGTATGTGTCCCTTGCTTTGAGGTGGGTCTCTTGTAGACAGCATATATAGGGGTCTTGCTTTTGTATCCATTCAGCCAGCCTTTGTCTTTTGGTTGGGGCATTCAACCCATTTACATTTAAGGTAATTATTGATAGGTATGGTCCTGTTGCCATTTATTTTGTTGTTTGGGGTTCACATTTACACCACCTTTCTGTGTTTCCTGTCTAGAGAAGATCCTTTAGTATTTGTTGAAGAGCTGGTTTGGTGGTGCTGAATTCTCTCAGCTTTTGCTTGTCTGTAAAGCTTTTGAGTTCTCCTTCATATCTGAATGAGATCCTTGCTGGGTAGAGTAATCTAGGTTGTAGGTTATTCTCTTTCATTACTTTAAGTATGTCCTGCCATTCCCTTCTGGCCTGGAGGGTTTCTATTGATAGATCAGCTGTTATCCTTATGGGAATCCCTTTGTGTGTTATTTGTTGTTTCTCCCTTGCTGCTTTTAATATTTGTTCTTTGTGTTTGATCTTTGTTAATTTGATTAATATGTGTCTTGGGGTGTTTCGCCTTGGGTTTATCCTGTTTGGGACTCTCTGGGTTTCTTGGACTTGGTTGGCTATTTCCTTCCCCATTTTAGGGAAGTTTTCAGCTATTATCTCCTCGAGTATCTTCTCATGGCCTTTCTTTTTGTCTTCTTCTTCTGGGACTCCTATGATTCGAATGTTGGGGTGTTTCACATTGTCCCAGAGGTCCCTGAGGTTGTCCTCATTTCTTTTGATTCTTTTTTCTTTTTTCCTCTCTGCTTCATTTATTTCCACCATTTTATCTTCTAACTCACTTATCCTATCTTCTGTCTCTGTTATTCTACTCATGGTTCCCTCCAGAGTGTTTTTGATCTCATTTATTTCATTGTTAATTTTTAATTGACTTTTTTTATTTCTTCTAGGTCCTTGTTAAACCTTTCTTGCATCTTCTCAATCTTTGTCTCCAGGCTATTTATTTGTAACTCCATTTTGTTTTCAAGATTTTGGATCATTTTTCTTATCATTATTCTAAATTCTTTTTCAGGTAGATTCCCTATTTCTTCCTCTTTTGTTTGACTTGGTGGGCTTTTTCCATGTTCCTTTACCTGTTGGGTATTTCTCTGCCTTTTCATCTTGTTTAGATTGCTGTGTCTGGAGTGGGCTTTCTATATTCTTGTGGTCTGTCGTTCCTTTTTATTGTGGAGGTTTCACCCAGTGGGTGGGGTTGGATGATTGGTTTGTCAGGGTTTCCTGGTTAGGGAAGCTTGTGTCAGCGTTCTGGTGTGTGGAATTGGATTTCTTCTCTCTGGAGTGCAGTGGATTGTCCAGTAATGAGTTTTGCAATGGGTCTTTGTGTTAGGTGTGACTTTGGACAGCCTGTGTCAACACTTTATTTTAAAATAGGCTTTGTGTCAGATGATTTTGCCCGACTGTAGGCTAATATATCTGTCCCGGGAAAGTTTAAGGTATGCTGGGCAGAACTATGATGTTTGGTAAGTTAGGTGTACAGTATACATTTTTTGACTTACTATATGTCTAACTTACAATAGGATTATCAGAATGTAACCTCACTGTAAATCAAGGAAGACCTGTAAATAGATTCCCCCTTTTTTCAATAACCCAGAACTCCTAATTAAGATCACTTGACAGAGTGCCAGAACACTGAAAATTCTTGAGAACTAATTTTGCATCATAAGAATATTCATTTAAACAATTATCAACTGGTATCAAATTGCTAGGGCAGGAAGCTAACACCTTTTAAGGGATTTAAAATTCCAAAACATTCCCACTATACCTTGAGATGAACTTACAAAAGAATAGTTTTATAAAAGAGTAGTTATATTCTGTTTATATTCTCCCTGAATTCAGATGTTGACATCCTAAAGCCCCAAAAATTATATATTAGGAGGTGCGGCCTTTGAGAGGTTCTCAGGTCATGAGGGTGCAGACTTCATGAATGGGATTAGTGTTCTCATAAAACAGACCCCACAGAGACCCTTCCACCTTGTGAAAAAAGCAAGAAAGCGCTGGTGTTGAACCAGTAAGAGGACTTGCAGAAGAATCCAACGTGCTGGTGCCTTGATCTTGGACTTCCCAGCCCCCAGTGCTGTGAGAAATAAACTTCTATGGTTTATAAGTGTAAAATAAAAGGAGAATAGTTATTTTTTATAGCTATTATAAAAGAATAGCTGGATCTGGCAAGATGTTTCTGGTGTTTCTTGCAAGATGGAACAAGTTAAGTTTACCCATTCAGGTGGCTGAAGCATTTCACCAATATTTGTGGAAAAAATTTTTACTTGTCTTTAATAGATAATCTTATGGAGGCTGTGGACAAAATCTGAAGAAACGGAGCTTACAGAAATATCAAATAGCAATTTGTTTTTTTAAAAAAAATCTCTCATTTTTTTTGTTCTTTCCCAGTTTCATGTTTGCTTTAGCCAACATTTATCTTTTTGGATGCTTACATTTCAAAGACATGGTAAGGTAAGTATTTCCAAGGGACTAAGAAAGAATTTCGAAAAAGGAACTCAGAGGCATATTTGCCTATTAACAGAAATATAGGATTATTACCACAATGTTTTTCTTTTCTTTAATGGTTGGGTAAGATAGTTCAATAATTTTTTTTTTTCTATAGTACCTGCCCCAAATACGGGAAGGTCTGGACCTGGTGGGGTCAGCTTACAGAGGAGGGGACAGTCTATCAAGCCTTTCTATGCATTTTCTTGACCTTCAAAACTATTTCCTCACTATCAATATTTCCATATGTTTCACACCAACTTGAGTGCCATCTGCAGTTCTTGACATTTGGTTCTCTGATTTTCCCCTCCTAAACATGTTAAGGAAGTGTTTTGTGTATATACAGCCAAGGTGTTCTGTATATATTTCTCTCTTCTTTCTTTTCTTCTTTCTTTCTTTCTTTAACCTGATCTTCCTATAGGCACCAAGAGGACATTTGTTTAAGATTAGAGGTCTCTTAAAAATCCTTTCAGCAGGCTTCCCTAGTGATTCAGTGGTAAAGAATCCGCCTTCCAATGCAGGAGACATGGGTTTGATCCCTGATCCAGGAACATCCCATATGCTCCAGAGCAGCTAAGCCTGTGGACCACAATGACTGAGCCCATCTTCTTGAGCCTAGGACCTGCAGTATTGAGCCCATGCATCCCGACTACTGAAGCCTGTGTGCCCTAGGGCCTGTGGTCCAGAACAAGAGGAGCTGCCACAACAAGAATGAGAAGCCCACACACTTGAGAGTAGCACTTTGCACAACTAGAGAAAAGCTCGCGCAGCAGTGAAGACCCAGGACAGCCAGAAATAAAATAAATTAATTAAAAGAAATCCTTTTAATGAGATTACCCCTGAGTTGGCAGACAAACACCTGGTTACTCCTGTGAGTATATCTGAGACCAATCTTGGGACATTTTTAACCCCACCCTACCTCTGAAGAATTTTGCTGAATGTAAATACCAAACATGAATATACATATTTTAATTTTTTAATTAAACACTTACTATATGATTTATGAAAAAAAAAATCCTTTTAGAGACCCCCCTGGTGGTAAAGGAGTTAAGAACCCTGCCAACGCAGGGGGCATGGGTTTGATCTCTGATCTGGTAAGATTCCACATGCCGTGGGGCAACTAAGCCCATGTGCCCCAACTACTGAGTCCATGCTCCCCAACTCTGGAACCTGGGAGCCTGGATGTAGCCCATGCTCAGCAACAAGAGAAACCACCGCAATGAGTTCACCCACTGCAACTAGAGAGCAGCCCCCGCTAGCAGCAACTAGAGAAAGCCTGCATACGGCAACAAAGACTCAGAGCAGCCATAAATAAATAAGTTAATAAACAAATAAAATGTAAAAAATCTTTTAGGTGTAAAAGTCCAAATCTTCAACATATCTCTTTCAGTTCTGACTCCAACCAGTGCGTATTTTTACGGCTTAAAACCACTATTAGGGTTTACCCATGGACACAAGTGGTGTTCTCTAAGAAATGCAGCCTTCTCAAGATGCAGAGCCTCTGCAGAGAAAGCCTAAGAAAGCAAAGACCTTCCTTGTCTCAGGTGACAAATAAACCTCTATCTCCCACAAAGTGAGACATCTTAAATCACTGACCTCCTAACCCGTGTTATCAGAAAAGTGATGATGCTATGAGAATTTTCCCCTCAAAACCAGGCAACGAAGGTAGAGACCAAAAAGGCCCTGAATGAATTTGGACACTTTATTAAGACAAACTTCCCTGAGAGCCAGCATGGTTGGACAGAGAATGCTGTCTGTCTCTTCATTTCTTAGGCTCCTAGCTGGCTAGCTGCTGATGCAAGTGTGACAGGCAACCTGTACCCCCCAAGGAGCAGAAACCAAAGGGCACATTCTCACTGGTTACAAAGCCAAGCTCTCAATACATAAAACAATACAAATGGAGAGTCTCATTTTATAGTTTTTCATCCTTATGACGAAGGAAAACATGACTGTATCTGGGAGGCCAAGAATCAGTAACCACAGATGTTGATTACCAAAATAAAATTCACAAGAGTCATGATTCAAGATCTATTTTCACCAATGTTTTTCTCCTGCCGCTGTGAATTTGGAAAGGGACAAAGAGAAATCTTTATCCTTCTCTCTTGACAATGCGCTACAGATAGAGAGTTGGGAGACTGACATGGTAAGATTTCTTACCTTCTGCTGGTCTGCTGTCAGTTATCCTATATCTCAACTGCAGTCTCCAGGGACAGTGGAGTGTTCCAGCTTTTCACTGTCCCATCCTCATCACTAGAAACTGTACAGGAGGAAACATTTATTTCCTTTTACACTTTTCAGTTTTTCGCTGGGGCTCTGTAACCCAAGACAGATTAACAAGAGAAAAGCAAACAAGTATATTAACATATACATCTCATGTATACTTGTAAGAAATGCAGGGATGACTAACTCAAGGAAGAAGCTAGAATTTGGATTTACAGATTATCTTAACCAAAGAACAATATATTTTTCAGTGAGCAACAAGACAGAGGAATAGAGTACTAGGCTTCCATGAGTGGCAAATTGTGGGACAATAAACACATTAGAAGATAACGGAAGATAATAGCTAGTCAGTAAAGGCTGTTTTGCAGAATCCTCAGGTGTTGTCTCCGGGCTGATAGGTGTCTAGAGTTTTAAGTGATTAATTTCTACACAAATTTATGTTTTACTTTCAGGAAAATAGAGGGAGGAAGAGGACTTTCCTTGAATCTGCTTCTTCTCAACTGCCTTCAGCTCAAAATAATCTTTGTGCCAAAGGTGAAGATTTTGGGGTGGCATAATTCTGTTACTCTTTTGTAGGTTTTACTATACTGTTTTCTCACTTTACAATGACTATGTTCTAACATGAAAAAGTGAAGTAAGACATTGTCAGAAAGGATTTAGGAATGTTCACACGAGGCTTACTTATAACAGTAGAATATTGATTTACAAATTAAGAATTGAGAAACAACCAAAAGAGTCAGCATAGGAATCTGTGATCAATGTGGTGTTTTGCTATATACCTATCAGAACAACAGGCCGTGTGTCACATTCTTTGTGAAAAATGTACATAAAATAATTTTAAGTGAAAAAGATGAAGACAACATAATGAAAGCACATAAAAAACTTAATGCAAATGAATGTTAATCAAAGATGGGAGCACATTTTCAATTGTGTAATATGTTCATTCAGGTTCTTCTTTATAGTGGCTCAAATTCACAATAAAACAGGAGGAAGTTCCTCTTTGGGCAATAGGACTAATCCCAGTTCTTTCTGAGCAATGTCTTCAAGCAATATCATTTCATTATTTTCTCGCAATTAACTCTTAGGACATCAAAATACCCTTCTGAAAACATACAGAACAAACCTTTTAGTGTAAGTGATGCAATAAACATTCCCTGCTTTCCACGTGTCTCCAAGGGTGGAGCTCCCAAACTGGTCAGAGAAGGGGGAAGTGAAAAGATGTTAAATACCAAGCCCAGCTCAGCCTGGTCAGCTTGGACATTTGGCTTCTGTCAACATGAAGGCTCTTCTTATTCTGGGGCTTCTCCTCCTTTCCGTTGCTGTCCAGGGCAAGAAATTTGAGAGATGTGAGCTTGCCAGAACTCTGAAGAAATTTGGATTGGCTGGCTACAAGGGAGTCAGCCTGGCAAACTGTAAGTTAACTATTCTTCATCCTTCCAAGTAGTTAGCCAGCTGTGGAACAGATACTAATAGAGGAAGAAGAATAAGAAAGGGACTTTGAGTGAATGGCTTTTTTTTTTTTCTTTCTTTGAAGGGTTTGTACATTTACAATGGTTCAAAAACATCAGCTCAGAATCAGATGTACCAAGGGAAGGATTGAGGCATGGGAGGGTCAAATCCTATACCATCCTAAGCATGCCAGATCTTGCTTTACTCCTCTGGTGCCGCTAAATTTGCCAGCTGGCACTTGTAGGGTGACTGCAAGATATATTTCAGCCCTCAGCCATTTCCAGCTTGGAATTTGGGTTCTGCAAGCCTGACTAAGGCAGTATTTTTGTCATTTTTAATCCCCCTACAAAGATGCTGGGTTTTTAATAGCCAAATTTTTTTAAAAATTACATTGAACTCTTAAAACAGGGACTGTAGGAACCTATTTCTCCTCAATCAATATCTACATAAGGATTCCTGAAATGTAGCATGAAATAGCATTCTATTATTCTGACTCTAGTTCATTAATTATTTTTCATTTTCTTCCACAGAATTCAAGATGTGCCCTAAGGAAAAGTTCCTTTGTATTTCAGTCCATACCTGTCAATGTCAACATTGTATTTTTCAGAGTGAATTCAGACATTTCCCCTCCATAACTATTTTTTAATAAATGAGCAAATGGCTAGATGGATGGATGGATGACATAGTCTTTCCTATCCTATGATTCTTATTGTCTGGATTCTAATTTGATATCCAAATTCACCTTTAGGTATCATAAGATTCTCTTAGTATATCCTTATTTTTCCTAGTATAAGTATTTTTACATTAGCATATGCATCTGCCACTAGTGACCAAACCCAGTTAACCACTCTGTTGATTTTTCCATTTGAGGCTCAATCTTACCTGAGGGATGAGAGCAGGGGAAGGGTAATAGTAATAGAAGACACAGCTATTTTAATATTTTTGCAATATGTTATCTTACTTCATTAGTATTTTCAAATGATTTGCTAACAAAAGAATTCTCTTAAGGGCCCTTAACACCAAGTGTTAAAATATTTACAAGATAAATATATCTTTATGCTTCTAAAATAAGTCATTAGTAAAATAGAATTGTGCTATGAAATATAAGTCATATGATGTTCCTATTACTAAAAATACATTTTTTTTCAGGGATGTGCTTGACCTATGGAGAAAGCCGTTATAACACACAAGTTAAAAACTACAATCCTGGAAGCAAAAGCACTGATTATGGGCTATTTCAGATCAACAGCAAATGGTGGTGTAATGATGGCAAAACCCCAAAAGCAGTTAATGGCTGTGGTGTATCCTGCAGTGGTAAGATAAAATAATGTTGAGTGATGGCACAGGTCCCATTTGGTGGTACCTATAAGAAGAGAGATTTAATACAAATGAAAAAGTCTTGAAGAGTTCATGAGGGACCAGAAAAACTCCATCTTAACTTCTAGAAACTGCTTTAGCATCTACCTCATAATTCCTTAAGTAAGAAATTAAAAAGCTGGTATCATATAAGGTTGCTGTTTGCCAACATACAAGAGTTGGAATGATCTATCACTGTATTATAACTGGACATGTTGATGCTTTGTAAAGAACAATGCCATTCCTACTAATTTTCCTGGTTTGGGAGAGGTTTAGGGATAATTTGGTTGTGTGGTCTTTTTTAAAATTTTGTCATATTTACTTCTTTTATGTATATATTTTACCGTAGGGGTTTTTTTTGCTGAGTGATTTTAAAGTGAATTAGAAACATTATCACATTTCATTCCTAAATTCTTTAGTTTGCATATCTAAAAAATACACCTCCTATTTAATCACTGTCATTCTAAAAAGTTAATATATGGATTTGTTTTTAATTGGGGTAAAACAAATATTCTATTGAGTTCCTTTTAAAACTGAGAAAACATATGCAATATTTAGGGCTTCCCAGGTGGGGCTAGTAGTAAAGGACCCTCTGGACAGTTCAGGAGACATGAGATATAGGTTCGATCTCTGGGTTGGGAAGATCCTCCAAAGGAGGGCATGGCAACCCACTCCAGTATTCTTGACTAGAGAATCAACATGCACAGAGGAGCCTGGAGGGCTGCAGTCCATGGGGTCGCAAAGAGTCACACATGCACGTGTGCACATGCAATATTTATTGCATAAAATATTGGAGAAATATTGATAATTTGATATTGTTTAATTTTTAATATTAAAATTCCTAGTAAAGAAGATTAGCTTCTGGACATATCTTTTATATACAGTTAGTTTAGTTTAAAAATTATTTTGTATTATACAATAATCTGTGGTCATTGAATAAGAGTTCTACTACCCAGAGACTTATGACCATGGTAACTTGTGGTATCCACATCTTCTTTCAGAATACACATCACTCACGTACATGGATGTAAAGCTATATAATTCACATTTGTACCCACATACAAACACGTAAGCAATATGCTTCAACAAAAATGAAACTGTACTATATTTCCTACTTTACAATTTGCTCATCATTGCACAATATCATTTTTCTCAACAAATATCAATCTTATTAATTTTTCTGGATGAATAGAATTTCACTAAATATTCTAAAATTTATTAATCCAACTCTTGTATTAATGTATACGTCTTGGGTACATCGCTTATTAATTTTCTTTTTTTGGAATAAATTTTCACTAGTAGAACTGCTGAGCAAAAAACTGCTAGACTGGTTTTGGCTTGTTTGTTTTTGTTTTGTTTTCAAAGTGTCCAGTGAAAAGAGAACCTTCTATCATATTAGTTAATAGTTTTGGAGCTTCCAGTGGCTTTGGCAAATGAGAAACAGAATGCTTTATTTCATGCCAAATGGGATAGAATGGAGAGAGAGAATTTTCTCCCAATATTCACAGATACAGGGACTCTTAAAAAAATAATTTTAGTTGTTCTTTCCTCAGCCTAAGAGAATAAAGCTGGCTGAACCTAAAATTTACGTGAAATTTCTGTGAACATTGTCCTCATTTCTCACCACCTCTTTTCCAGCTTTGCTGAAAGATGACATCACTCAAGCTGTAGCATGTGCGAAGAAGATTGTCAGTCAGCAAGGCATCACAGCATGGTATGTTATTTTTTTGTTTTTGTGTTCCATACGGTGTTGTCAAGATGTAATTGACACACAGTACTTCATAAATTTAAGGTGTACTGCATAATGACTTACATACATCATGAAATGTTTATCACAGTAAGTTTAGTGAACATCCATGATCTCAATGGATACAAAATTAAAGAAACACAATGCAATACTGTTAAGCAATTATCCTTCATTTAAAAATAAAAATTAAAAAAAATTAAAGAAACAAGAAAAAAATTTTGTGATGAAAAATCTTGTGATGTACTCTCTATTTTCATATGGAAGACACAGCAGTGTTAATTATATTTATCATGTTGTACATCACATCTCCAGTGTTTACTTATCTTATAATTGGAAGTTTGTAGTACTTTCCACAGCTTTCATCCAATTCCCCACCCTTCACCCCACCCACAATACCCACAATTGGTAACCACAATTTCGGAGTTTGTTTGTGTTTCAAGTATAATGGACCTTCAACACTATGTAAGTTCCCTTCACAGAGCAAGGTATGGGTTAAGCATTAAAGGAGAGATCTGGGGACTTCCCTAGTGGTTAAGATTCTATGCTTTCAATGCAGGAGGAGGGGGTCTGGTACCTGGTTGGGGAACTAAGATTCCACAGGCCATGTGGTGTGGCCAAAAAAAGGTGTGTGTGGGAGGGTAGGGAGCAGTTTTATCCTCCTGTTATGAGAAAAGTGTGGGAATATTCTCTAAGACCAAGAGAATTGAAAATCTAAAAAATTAAGATTTATGCTAAACAGTGTATTACATAGAAACAATCTACTTTAACCTGAATTTATTTTAAGGACTTCTAGAGTTTTTAAGTTTTTCCACACTCTACCAGTTCCTTGCCATATCTTGAAATTATTTTTGAAAGTAAGTAAATATGGAATAAGCTTTGCAGTTATTTTGTGGACTACACAAGACTCAACATTTGTGTTCAGCATTCTGTGCTCTAGTGAAGCCTTGGGGAGATGTAAAGTCCTTGGTATACATATTTCCAGTTAACAAATAAGCAATACTTGGATCTGTCTGTATCTTGTATTTCATGTACTGATTAACTATTTTGTTCTCACAAAGGATTTGAAGTATCTATAAGACAATGAAGATATGTTTCAAACTTCTTATCATTTGTTTCATTTTTCTCCATAGGGTGGCATGGAAAAACAACTGTAAAAATCGAGATCTCACGAATTATGTTAAGGGTTGTGGAGTGTAACTGTGGAATGGAGTTTTCATCTTCAGCTCATTTTGTCTCTTTTTCATATTAAGGAAATAATAGTTGAGTAAAAGGCTATATTACCACTCTTCCAAACAAATAATGCTTTTACAGAAGCAGGAGCATGTGGTCTTTCTTCTAAGAGGCTTGATGTTTACCTCGCTTGTTTATTGTTTGATATTAGGCCTACAACATTTTTCAGCTTGCTAACAGAACTAATGCTGGTGAATATTTGTCTAAAATCTTCATTGTTAAATGTATCTCTAGTAAATTTAGTTCTTAATCAAAGGGATAACCCAGACTTAATCTTGAACGATATAAGTACTCCCCAATATTCAACAAAATATAACAAAAGAATATCTTTAAGCAAATTGATCTTAGGCAAAGTCCCAGCTGTGTAGGCATGTGAACTCTCATCTGTTCAGTCAAAAAGAGCGGAACGTCAAATGGCTAAAAATGAAAACAGCCCCATCAAGAATTTTGTTTTCATAAGTGTGACCTTTGGTTTAAATGTTTTAGTAGAAATGCTGCATTTACACAGCTTTTTAAAAATAAACTCACAATTTATACATCAGCCTATTTTAGCCTTTGCAAAGAACTCATTTATGCATCCTGCTGATCCTGAAGGAATATAAAGAAGGATTAGATGAGCTGTTGATTTTCCTCAGTTTCATTAGCTTGAATTCATGCATTATGACTAAATTCAGAGGCAGATAAGTTTGCAAGCATTGAATTAATTGCTATTAAACCGATGTGAAGTGATGCATGTTGTAAAAGAAAAACAAACATTTTCATTAAAGGCTTTGCAATTCATACTTTGTCTTCATTTGTTTAGAGCCATTTAATGTCTCTGAAGAAATATGTATGTATTGGGAAATAATGATCTGACACTTATTATTTCCTACATCCTCACCTGTACTGAAACAGGTGGATACTGCTAGAGAAATCCATAAGCATGCTGGTATCTCACTTAATGTTTTAAATTTTTAAGGTTTTTTGGCTGTGCCACACAGCTTCTGGGACCTTAGTTCCCCAAGAGGGCTTGAATTCTTACTCTAAACAGTGAAAGCACGGAGTCCTAAGCATGCGACCCCCAAGGATTTCCCCTCACTTAAAATTCATAAATACAGATCTCAAGTGGGCCCTCAAGTCTACCTGGTCATCGTAGTCACTTCTCTGAAATCCTTCTGTGTTGGTGTCCTCACTCTCCAAAATGACTGTCACTATTTACTTCTCTCTTTTCAAAGTCCCAGCACACACACCAACCACTGGCCTTCCATACTGCGCTCTCAGCAGATAACCTTACAGTCTGTCTTACAGTCTTAAGTCATCTGTCAGATGCTATTACACCGACAGAACAGAAGGAACCTCATACAAAATCCTCCCCTCCTGGCCAGCAAAGCAGCGCTAACATCTTTCCCTGGCCCACCCCCCTCCTTCCCCTTTATCACTGGGATGAAGGGCCTCTGCTCCTCAACTGGCCGTGTCTCCAAATGCAGTCCTCCTCACAGCCCTCTCACTGCTCCAGTTTAGGCTGAGGGTTTCCGGCATCCCGAGCTTCTCCCTCTGTGCTGGATCATCCCCATCACTGCATGAGCTGCTCTCTGCAGGCTCCACACAACCCTCTGACTGCTGCGGCCAGTGCAGCAGGTAGGGATCGAAAGTGGTCGACGCACAGTTTGGGAAAAAGAGACTAGAGTCAGAGTTAAAGTCTTAAAGATGGGACCGGGGGACTCAAGGCCTCTTAGATCAAGAGCCCTGTTCTTCCGAGCCACATCACTTTTATTTAGTGTCTTGGCAAGCAGAAAGTATCTGTTGTGAGACGATGAAGTCAGCCTCCTTTGTTCCTGGTCATGTCTTCCATTTTATAGATTACTTTAAACTATCTTTTTTTTTTTTTTAAGAAGTTAATCTTTTACTTTTTTTTTTCATTTATTTTTATTAGTTGGAGGCTAATTACTTTACAATATTGTAGTGGTTTTTGCCATACATTGACATGAGTCAGTCATGGATTTACATGTGTTCCCCACGCTGAATCCCCCTCCCAGTGATTAATTTTTAAGGCCACATTGGCTGTCCCATTTTGGTGACCTAGGAACAACAGTAAGTAGGAAACTATTTTGGAAATCATGTAATATTAATATGTTAGAAAGCTCCTAAAAATGGACACCATGCTTGTGTCTAATGCAGATACATGCTTGTGCCTACTGTAGAATGATAACTAGCCACTCTACCTACTTTTTATCTGTCTGCCCTGATGGATTGTTAATTTTTTCCCCTGATGGGCTGTTAACTTTTACTTTGTCACTTTATGTTTTGTGTTGCAATCTTTATAAGCATTATGGAGGGTGTACAAAGCTCTCTCTGTGGTCTGAAACTGCTGCCAGAGGACCTCTGTGGGGTTCGAGATGGCATCTCTAGTTGTGCCAGGCATCATTCGACTTTCCCCTACCTCTTACCCCAGGGCCCATGCTGTAAGGAAGGGCCTGGGGATAGATTAGAAAAAAAGAATGGAGGGAAAGTCTAACTCTTTGCAACTCCATGGACTGCAGGGCACCAGGCTTCCCTGTCCTTCACTATCTCCCAGAGTTTACTCAAACTCACGTCCATTGAGTCAATGATGCTATCCAACCATGTCATCATCTGCCACCCCCTTCTCCTCCTGCCCTCAATCTTTCCCAGCATCAGGGTCTTTTCCAATGAGTCAGCTCTTCATATCAGGTGGCCAAAGTATTGGAGCTTCAGCATCAGTCCTTCCAATGAATATTCAGGGTTGATTTCCTTTAGGATTGACTGGTTTGATCTCCTTGCTGTCCAAGGGGCTCTCAAGAGTCCTCTCGAGCACCACAATTTGAAAGCATCAATTCTTTGGTGCTCAGCCTTCTTTATGGTCCAACTCTCACATCTGTACATGACTACTGGAAAAATCACAGCACTGACTATATGCACTTTTGCCTGCAAAGTAATGTCTCTGCTTTTTAAGACACTGTCTAGGTTTGTTATAGTTTTTCTTCCAAGGAACAATTGTCTTTTAATTTCATGGCTACAGTCATTGTCCGCTGTGATTCTGGAGCCCAAGAAAATAAAATCTGTCACTGCTTCCACTTTTTCTCCTTCTATTTACCATGAAGTGATGAGATCAGATGCCATGAAATTGTTTTTTGAATGTTGAGTTTTAAGCTAGCTTTTTCACCCTCCTCTTTCACCCTCATCAAGAGCTCTTTAGTTACTCTTCACTTCCTGCCATGTGAGTGGTATCATCTGCATATGTGAGGCTGTTGATATCTGTCCCAGCAATCTTGCTTCTCGCTTGTGCCTCATCCAGCCTGGCATTTCGCATGATGTACTCTGCACAGACAATATACAGTCTAGATGTGGCTGTACCAATCAACACTGCACAAAGGTTTCCTTTTGTCTACATCCTTGCCAACCTTGTTATTTCTTGTGTTTTCGATAGTAGACTTTCTAACCAATATGAAGTGATATTGCATTGTGTTTTTGATTCACATTTCCTTGATGATTAGTGATATTAAGCATGTTTGTGTATCTGTTGGCCATCTCCATGTCTTCTTTAAAAAGATATCTATTTTACTCTTCTGCTCGGTTTTAATTGAATTTTATGCCTTTTTTTTTTTTTTTTGCCACTGAGTTGCATGCATTTATGTACTTTTGATAAAAACAAAAATATATTTTGGACTTATCAGATACATAATTTGCAAATATTTTCTCCCATTCAGTAAGCTGCCTTTCCATTTTATTGATGGTTTCCTTTGACCTGCAGAGGTTTTTTAGTTATTGGTTAGTGGACTTTTTTTTACTGATGTGCAGGAGCTGTTTATGTGTCAAAGAAAAAAGTCATGTGGGATATGAATACACTATTTCTTCATGGTATATCTGTCTATAGACTTTGCTGACAATGCTTTTTTAGTATGTGGGAATTTTTATCTTCCTGTTTCCCCTCAATGCCCCCCTCCCCCATATCAATTAAAAGCATATGCCGAGTAAAGACACATTGTCAGATGCTGGGTGGGATTTAGCAGGTACAGCAGAGATAGCAGACAGATAAGAAGGAAAAATGCATTATAGTGTCATGAGGTAATCAGGGAGCTAAGAGAGCAGATAGGATTCATACCAAAGCGCAAATGGTGTGTGTATCCATTAAGGAAGGCTTCTTGGCAGTAGTAAAATCTGAACTGAGTTTTAAAGAATAAGAAAGAAATTGGATGAAGTAGACATAGCAGGCCTTGGAAATAGTACAGAAAGATTTGGGAGACAACAAGGACTGCCTGAGTGTAACAGGTAGTTTTAAATCTAGTCAGGAAGACCTGATTTTAACTCATTTGTCAGAGGATTGCATTCACTACATATATGGATTTTTGCTGTTTGATTTAGTCACTACACTTTATTTTCAACAAATCAGAAGATTCTAAAGGGTACCATATATTGGAAGAACTGGGTTAAATAGCAATGAAATCCTAGGGGAAAACATTTAAAAACTTCTTTTAGCCTATTTTAGTTTTCTGCTTCTGTAGATTAAATGCTTACATACATATATATGTATGTATATATGTGTATATGTTTATAAATATATATAAAAGTTTCAGATTTCCAAATGAAGCCTCAATCTACAGTAAATCAAAGAAGAATTGTTATTTTTGCAATGTTAATGTAACTTACAATGTAACTGGACTGTAAGGCTTTTTAAGAAGAGATACAACTCTGTATGTTGGTTAAGAGTCTAGACTCTATATGGATTTAAATCCTGGCTCTGCTGAGTAACTTGAGGCAAGATATCAAATCTCTCTATGCAAAATGGGGCTGACAGTACCTTCCTCCAAGGGTTGTTAAAGGTATTCAACAAGTTAAGGAATGTAAAAGCACTTATTTAGTACAGGTAAGCTCTCATTAAGCATTCCCTATCACTTTAGTTATTCCTTGTGAAGCAATTTCAAATAAACCTAGATAATTGGTGCTTAAGTAGATTTCCACAGGTCTACCAATAAAAATACCTTTACAGACTTTTAATGTTGCTTTATAATGAGCAATCTGCATCCTGACTATTGCTCTATCTAAAAATATTACAATGTTTTCAGAACCTAAGTTCTGAGGACTGCCCAGGAGTCCTGGCTCTATCATTAACTCGTGTTAACATCTACAGGCTTCTGATCAACCTAAGCCTCAGTTTCCTTTGCTAAATGGATAACCTAATAAAATTATTATAGATGTAAATGAGTTTATACATGTACAGATTTAGATGATGCCAAACAGTAAGCACTCAATAAATCTGATATTATTATCAAATATTGAGTATAATGCTTTCATACAGGCAAAAGTGCACCTATCTTTTTTAGACCATTAGTTAACATTCCCAAATTGCTTTCCCAAAAGGTCTACTCAAAAAAAAATCAGGCAAAAGTGCACCTATCTTTTTTAGACCGTTAATTAACATTCCCAAATTGCTTTCCCAAAAGGTCTACTCACAAACAATTCATGAGAACACAGGTTTCACCACATCCTTAACCAGCACAACTATGAAACATTTCTTTGCTTATCTGATACAAATATAACCACCCATTATTATCTGTTTTGCATTTTAAGAATTACTAGCAAGGTCAAGTACTATCCCTTTCTATTTACTAGCCAGCTCTTCTTTCATTTGTCTGTCCATGTCTTTTGTCCATTTATCAACTGCAGTTTAAAACTTGATTCTATTTTTTTTATTTTTTGTTTTAAAGATATTAATCCTTTCTCATATTTTCTACAAATTTCTTTCTTTCTTTTTTTTTTTGTCCTTTTGAAATGTGTAAGTTATACATATCTTGCAAAAATTTTTTCTGGTCTTTCTTTCAATATAATTTCTTCTAACACCTCAAATTTAGAAAGTCTGCCCCAGCCACGACAGATAATCATTTCTCTAACTTTTTTTTAACAGGTTAATAGATTTTAAAGAAACATTTAGGGACTCCCCTAGCAGTTCATTGGTTAAAACTGCATTTCCAATGCACAGGGCATGGGTTTGATCCCTGGTTGAGGAAGAAGATCTTGTATGCCATGTGGTATGGCAAAAAAACCAAGAAAACCCAGAACAATTAACTATCATTAATAAAACTGGAATTTGTTTTGGTAAGTGCTATGAAGCACAGTCTAAATGAAGTTTTCCTCCCAAAAGTTATCAGTTTTGCCAATAGCATTTACAGAATTACTTTTTTGTTCCTTATGAACAGTAGTGTTTCCCAATCTTAAATTTAAGTAGCTAACCAAGGATTGCCAAATAACAGAAATGCCTCTGGTATGAAAGATATAATCCAAAGTAAACAAACAAGGAAACAAAGAGAAGTCAACTGAAACCAAAAACAACCAAAGTGTTATTATTTTGATGCTGTGGGCTGTGCTTAGTCGCTCAGTCATGTCCAACTCTGTGACTCACATGGACTGTAGCCCACCAGGCTCCCCTGTCCATGGAGATTCTCCAGGCAAGAATACTGGACTGGGTTGCCATGCACTCCTCCAGGGGATCTTCCCAGCCCAAGGATCGAACCCAGGTCTCCCACATTGCAGGCAGATTCTTTACTATCCAGGCCACCAGGGAAGCCCAAGAATACTGGAGTGGGTAGCCTATCCCTTCTCCAGGGGATCGTCCTGACTCAGGAATCAAACTGGGGTCTCCTGCATTGCAGGTGGATTCTTTACCAGCTGAGTTCCCAGGGAAGACCTTATTATTACTATATCCAAAATATAGTAAATGTAGACTGTATTAATACTGTATACAAAATAAGAAATAGCAAACATGATGCAAGGAGAAAAGAATATTCAAAAATGAAAAGGAGATGTTAGAAATTAAAACTATGATAACAGAAATGAAAAAAAAAACTCAGAGCAAGGTTAGACTAATGACATTCTAGCTGCCTCTGAAGACCTGAGAGGAGATTTAAATGGAAGACGTAGATAGCAGTAGGGATTGCAAGGTACAAACTAGCATGTATAAAATACACTGAGACTTCCTTGGCCAGTAGTTAGGACTCATCATTTCTACTGCAGGGTGCATGTGTTTGATCCCTGCTTTGGGAACTAAAATCTTACAAGCTATGCAGCACAGTCCAAAACAAACAAGTTACAAGGATATATTGCACCATACAGGGAATATACCCAATATTTTATAATAACTAAATAAAATATAACCTATGAAAATGTGAATCACTATGCCGTACACCTCAAACTTAGTAATATTGTACATGAACCATACTTCAATAAAGAAAAAAGAGACCTGGAGTTTGGGAGTTGAACTAATGATAGATACAAATAAAGGTAAGCCAATATAACAATTATGCAGTTACTGGCTCTAGGGAAAATAAAATCTTGCATAAGAGAAGAAAGTAATTGTATTTATGGCTATGCAAATACTGAGTATTGATCTTAAAAAGATACGTAATTTCATTGGAAGGATGGGTTTTACGGAAAGGTGCCATGTGTGATGACATATAGGAGGAGGAAATAGAACTTCCACTGTGGGAACCAACATCAGGAACAATACAAGCCTGATACATAAAACCATGGGAGAAAATGTAGAATTCTTTTTTTGTTTTTTTGGGACATGTCTCAGAGCTTCTGAGATCTCAGTTCCCAGACCAGGGATTGAATCCAGGCAATGGCACTGAAGGTACAGACCTAACAGGTAGGCTACCAGGGGACGTCCTAGGATTCTGTTTTAAATTAATTAAATTATTTATTGGCTGCGCTGGGTCTTTGTGCTGCGCAGGGGCTTTCTCTGGTTGCAGCAAGCAGGGACTAGAGTCCAGTTGTGCTCAGGCTTCTCATTTCAGTGGCTGCTCTTGTTGGAGAGCTTGGGCTCTAGGGCACGTGGGCTTCAGTGGTTACAGCCCAGGGCTCTGTAGTTGTGGTGCCTGCTGCCTAGGATTCCTAAAATTAAGTTTAAAAAGTAGAACACTGCTGCATGTGAAGAGGGAAAAATGGGGAGTTACATAAAAATCTTGTAGAAGTATCTGTCTGCAAACATTAACTTATAACCTCATAAAATTTTTAAATGATTTAAAATATAATTTGTTTAATATACATATATTTAACTGAAAACACTGTATCTATGTATGATATTAGTCACTCATGATTATAACTTTTAGTAATTCCCTTTGTGCCTGCTAAGTCGCTTCAGTCATATCTGACTCTGTGTTGCTATGGACTCTAGCCCACCAGCCACCTCTAATCATGAGATTCTCTGGGTAGGATACTGGAGTAGGTTGCCATGCTCTCCTCCAGGGGATCTTCCCAATCCAGTGACTGAACCTGCATCTTTTACGTCTCCTGCACTGGCAGACAGATTCACCTGGGAAGCCCTTTAGCAACTTATAAAAAAATATTTTTCAAGTCTCTTAAATACAAGTCATTGGGAAAGACTCTGATGCTGGGAACGACTGAAGGCGGGAGAAGGGGATGACAGAGGATGAGGTGGTTGGATGGCATCACTGACACGATGGACATGAGTTTGAGTAGGCTCCAGGAATTGGTGATGGACAGGGAAGCCTGGCATTCTGCAATCCGTGGGGTTGCAAAGAGTCAGACATGACTGAGTGACTGAACTGAACTGAACTGAACTGAAATACAAGAGGAAGAAATGTGCTCAGAGCTCAACTATAATTAGTGCCACACGAAAGCCCAGTTTTAATCTGGAATATCACTCTGCATTTCAAGTAATATCCTGATGTGAAACTAAGCAACATCAGAATTGAGTTTCTTTTAAAAATGATGAAACTTTCATATTGGTTTTTACTTTGTTCTCTAAATAAGAGTGAGAATTTGGTTTGGGAACTTGATTGTATTAAAATAACAGGTATAAGTTAAGACATGACATTTATCAAAAATACTAAGCAAAATCTCCAAGAAGAATTGCTTTCTCTCTTAAGCCAACTTTTGCTAATCTCTGGTTGTGTCTGCAGTCATTCATTGTTGTGGGTCAGTCCTGGTGCTTCTCAGATATTTCTTATCTCTGCATCTGAGCTCTTATTCTTCAAGCCTCTCTCCCCTACCTTGACTCATTCTTTGTGCACCTCTGGATATCCTGATATGAATGAACCCACATTCTTTCCTGTTGATTCATATCAAAATGGCTCCAGAATCCCGAAATCTGAGGATGCACCTAAGTTGGGCCCCTCTGCTGTCCTCCAGGGAACCGGTCACGTAGATTTGAGACCTGACCTTTGGAGCTGCAGAAGCTGCTGTTATTAGAATTATGTGAGATTGGAGAGTAAGAAAACTCTCAGAATGCCCAGCGTGGGGGAATATACTAAATCATCAGGGAGAGTCATTCAAGCAGCTGGTTTTTATTGAGCATGTATCATGTTGCAGGCACTGTTCTAGGTATTGGGAATATGGGCATAAACAAGAGGAAAAACTTTCTGCCCTCCTTGCTGTAAAAACAGTGTCCCAGTCATGGTATGTCAGGGATGAAACGCAGTAAAGACGTCCCAGTGTGGAAGAAGGGGTGACCGCCTGAGGGGTATCAAAGCCTGAATGGAGACCATCTATTCCATTGTGTGGCACTGTTGGGAGACTGGTTACATACAGGCAAACTGATCAGGATACGCTTTAAGAATTTTAAGAAAAATGGGTACCTGCTTTCTGACAGTATTACAAGGAAGTTATTAACATAAAAGAAAAGAAAAGAAAATCTACAATTAACCTTGTGGTATGGCATTGGCATTGGAGGTATTCTATGAACTCAATTTGAGTAGACAAAATTAGGCAAATACATACATCCCCTAGCTCTTTCCTTTGATGGGGTATAGGAACAGTGCCACTCTAGTGCCCAGAATTGGTTTTTTAAATACCGTTATCCACTGTGAGGGCTAAGAGCTTTTGGAGAAATAGCTGTTTTTAGGCTAAAGCAGGAAGAGAACAAGGTGAGCATTAGAACAACTTGTGCCAGAAAACAAGAAAGTGCCCAGAGAACGATGCGGTCATGCAAAGATGACACAGAAGCTAGCTTGCAGAGGCTCTCTGAAAGGAGAAAATTAAGGAACAATATGAACATCAAAATAAATGATAGCAATGGATTTGATTCATTATAATTGGAATAAAGTAGGAAGCCAGGGGTCAATACTGATATAATAAGTACATGTAAAAACTGACATTTTGATGAGGAAGAAAATTGCTCAAATTTCTCCGAGGTCAAAGTACCTCATCCTCTCCCGAGGACCTCACAGTGGAGGTGACTTGCAGACATCACCTTAATCAAATGATCATGTGAACATCACCCTTAACAGAACATTTCAAAACTGCATGTCACCTGAAACACACAATGAGACACAATGAGAAGTGCACAATATCACATCTGTGGCATCCTTGCCAAAGATGCATAACCTAATCTACTCCAGAGAATATCAGAAAAACCTTAGGCCATTTGACACCATCAGTGGTTGAGGTCATCAAAAGGATTAAAGTCACAAAAGTCATGGGAAGCATGAAGTGATCTAGACTGAAGGAAACTGGAAAACTGCCGGGAGCCAACACATGAGATCCTACCCATGACAAGGTCATGAGGGAGAAAACCTGACAGGCAAGGTAGATCAGGTTTTCAGGGATTTCGAAAAGCTGCCCCCGGCACTCACCTTAAAGATGATATCTGTCTTTCTGATGCTTGCTTCAATAGACTACTCCCTAATTTCTGTGACACAGGCAGAAGGCCTTCCCCCATCTCTTCTCAAATAAGAATCAATTTAGAACTTTAATCTATAAGTTTCCCGGGTGGTGGTATTTTATGAGATTATCCAGGGTGAAAGGAGTGTTTTAATTTAAATTCCTTTGCTGGTATTTTAGTTTGTTTAGCAAATGCATTTATGCCCTTGGTACTAATATGCATGATTGCTTATAATACCCTAATCATAAAATAGCATAAAGAACCTGATTATATAAAAGCCCTAATAGACATAGAGCCTTTTTGAGGGGTGAAGGAGTCCTATTAGAAAACATAAGAAAAATTATTCTAAAGGTGGTTATTGGGTTGACGTTTGCTTTCTGTGTTTTGCTTGCTGTGTTTTTGCTTTTAATGTGCTAAGGTTGTGTTTTAGAAACCATTGTTAATATAGTTAAAGATCTAGAGAAATAAGAGCTTAGCCCTAGTGTGGTAACAATGAGATGGTTGCTAATTGTCACCCAGGAGTGCTAGGCAGAGGCTGCCTCACCAAAGTCGCAGAGTCAGTGTGGGGTAAACGTCTTAGATAAACGCAACTGACAACTTCTGCAGAAGGATTAATTTTTATATTAACAAGGTTATACTTCTACTCTATACTGTTGCCCTATGAGACTGCTACCTTTCAGTTAAGGTCATCATAGAAACAGAAAATAGGTTTACATTCACCTGATTTGCATAAAATGTTAATAGGCCCCAAGGCCGGAAGATAGTATACAAGACTCTCATAAACAAAGAAGTATGCAGAAAACACCCTGGTTTCGTGAGGGACAAGCTGATGTAATGTTAAACTATCTTCCCCTTAGAAATGTACTAACTTAGGGTATAAAAGCTACGGTAAAATATAAAGCATTGCCAGACCCTGCAAACACCCCCGTCTGGTCACTCTCTCTCTCTCTCTCTCTCTCTCTCTCTCTCTCTCGCCGTTCATCCTGAGACTTGGCCCTATCTAGGCTGGTCTCACGTCTCTCTCTCTCGCCGTTCATCCTGAGACTTGGCCCTATCTAGGCTGGTCTCACGTCTCTCTCTCTCGCCGAAGCTGTTCATCCTGAGGGTACCCCCTGGATCCTGCCGACGCTGGACCCCGACAGAAAACATAACAACCACATATGACATGTGATTCTGCATTAAACCTTTTAATTAAGGGTTTATGGAACAATCGATGAAGTTGCATAGATCAGATGACTAGGCGGTCTTAATTTTGCCAGTGTTCACCTCATGATTTGGATGGTGTTTGGACGGTCTGCAGGAGTTAAACTCCGAAGGGTTCGGAGCCACGGCACCGTGTTGACAGTATATTCTCAAACTGTTCAGAAAACATAAAAGGTTGTATTGTATTTGCAAATTTGGGGAAAGATTGAGATTATTTCAGTCTCTTTAAAAAGTGGGGAAAACTCTATTCTTTTGAAAGTTATATTTCATCAAAAAGAATAAATAAAAGAATCAGTAAAACGTGTATCAAATGGTTACAGGTTTGAGCCCTGGGACACTCCAGCACTTAAAAATCAGTCAGCAGAGAAACAGCCAGCCAAGAAAGGCTGAGTAGGAACCATCAATGAGACAATATAAAGGAGGAGAGCTGAGGAAGAAAGAGTTTTCAGAAATAGGAAGTGGTTTGCTCTGTGAAATGCTACTGAGAGATCAAGTAGATTGAACAGAAATCAGGTGATCAGTAGAACTGGCCCCAGTGCATGCTGGGAGGAGTCGTGTTTGAGCGTTTTCAGCTGAGTGAGGACAGCAGTCAGATTAAGAAGAAGTGAAAACACAAAGGGAGGTGAGGACGTGGAGTGGGTGAATACAGATATCTCATCCCAGAAGTGTTACTGGAAAAGGGAGCAGAGAATGATGCTGTGGTTGGAGGGTTATGTAGCGCCCACGGAGAGTTCTGTGTAACAAGCAAGGTTACCGGGGCAGTATGGTGATGGACTGCATGTGGGGACGCTGCCATCGGCAGGGGCAGAGGCCCTTCATCCTAGTAATAAAGGGGAAGGAAGGGAAGGTGGGCCCAGGGAAAGACGTGAACTCTGTTATGGTGGCCGGGAGGGTCAAAATGTGTATGAGTTGCTTCTGTTCTGTCGGTGTAAAATGAGGTTAGATCATCTAGTGAGTGCAGGTGCAGAAGGCCAGTGGTGTGTGCTGGGACTTTGAAAAGAGAGAAGTAAATAGTGACAGAAAAAGAAAAGAAAAAGAAAATAGTGACCGTCACTTTGGAGAGTGGGGACACCAACACAGAAGGATTGCAGAGAAGTGACTAAGATGACTAGGCAGACTTGAGGGCCCATTTAAATCTATGTTCATGAATCTAAGGTGAGGGGTATGCCTTGGTGGTTCCATGGTTAGGCCCTAGAGAAGGAAATGGCAACCCACTCCAGTATTCTTGCCTGGAGAATTCCATGGACGTAGGAGTTTGGCGGGCTATAGTCCATGGGGTTGCAAAGAGTGGACCAGACAGAGTGACTAATACAAACACCCATGGTTAGGACTCCGTGCTTTCACTCTTCAGGGGGTGGGTTCAACTCCTGGTTGAGGAACTGAGATCCCAGAGGCTGTACAGTGCGGCCAAAAAAGTTTTTCTTTTTAATTAAGTGAGATATGTCAGCATGCTATGGATTTCTCTAGCAATATCCAGCTGTTCCAGTACAGGTGAGGATGTAGGAAATAATAAGTGTCAGATCATTATTTCCCAAATATATGCATATGTATTTCTTCAGAAACATTAAATGGCTCTAAACAAAGACAAGACAAGGTATGAGTTGCAAAGCTTTTAATGAAAAAAGGAATTATTTTAAAGCATACATAAAGTCACATCTGTTTAATAGCAATTTATTCAATGCTTGCAAACTCATCTGCCTCTGAATTTAGTCATAATGCATGAATTTAAGCTAATAAGACTAAGGAAAATCAACGGCTCATCTAATCCTTCTTTATATTCCTTCAGGATCAGCAAGATGCATAAATGAGTTCTTCACAAAGGCTAAAATAGGCTGATGTATAAATTGTGAGTTTATTTTTAAAAGCTGTGTAAATGCAACATTTCTACTAAAACATTTAAACCAAAGGCCGCACTGTTGAAGACAAAATTCTTAATTTGAGCTGTTTTCATTTTTAGCCATTTGACATTCTGTTCCTTTTGACTGAACAGATGAAGATTCACATGCCTACACAGGTGGGACTTTGCCTAAGATCAATTTGTTTAAAGATATTCTTCTGTTATATTTTTGTTGAATACTGGAGCATACTTGTATCATTCAAAATTAAGTCTGGGTTATTTCTTTGACTAAGAACTGAATGTACTAGAGATACATTTGATAATGAAGATCTTAGACAAATATTCACCAGCATTAGTTCTGTTAGCAAGCTGAAAAATATTGTAGACCTAATATCAAACAATAAACATGTGAGGTAAACATCAAGCCTCTTAGAAGAAAGACTGCATGCTCCTGCTTCTATGAAAACATTATTTGTTTGAAGAGTGGTAGTGTAACCTTTTACCCAACTATTGCTTCCTTAATATCAAAAAGAGACAAAATGAGCTGAAGTGAAAACTCCACTGTTACACTCTGCAACCCTGAACATAACTCCTGAAATCTTGGTTTTGACACTTGTTTCTCCACGCCACCCTGAAGAATAAGATGAAACATATGGTAAGAAGCCTGAAACATATCTTCATTGTCTTATAGGTACTTCAAGTCCTTTGAGAGAACAAAATAGTTTACCAATAGGAAATACAAGTTATAGACAGTTGCAAGTATTGCTGTTTAACTGGAGATATGTATACTGAGGACTTCACATCTCCCCCAAGCCTTCACTAGGGCACAGAATGCTGAGCACAAATGTTGAGTTTTGTGCAGTCCACACCAGCTCTGCCAAATGCAGTCCACATTTACTTCATCCAAAACTAATTTCAAGATATAACAAGGTATTAGTACTGTGTGGAGAATCTTAAAGCCTCTGGAAATTCCCTAAAAAAAAATGAGTAGTAAAAGAGTAAGATTCTGAATCTGGTAAAATATTGTTTCAATGTAATACACTGTTTAGCATCAATCTCAAGCTGCAGTTTTACCCTGGTCTTTGGGAATATTCCCTCACTTCTCTCATCACAGCAGGATGAATCAGTTCTCCTCTTTCATGCTTAACACACACTGTGCTCTATAACAGGAACTAAAGACGAATAAGATTAGTCTTGATCTAAAGACTAATCTACACAGTGTTGTAGGTCCGTTATATTTCAAACACAAACGTACAAAGAAATTCATAGAAGAGTGGTCAGATTTGTGCTTAGCTAGAGTGGGGCTTGAGGGCGGGGTGAGGGGTGAGGACCTGGACAAAGGCAGTGGAAGGTACTACAGACTTCCAGGTATAAGATAATAGCAGGGATGTGATGTACAACAGACCTTCCCTGGTGGCCCAGTGGCAGAAGATTGTGGCTGCAGTCCTTGAGACACGAGTTTGATCCCTGGGTCGGGAAGACCCGCTGGAGGAGGAAATGGCAACCTACTCCAGTGTTCCTGCCTAGGAAATCCCAAGCATAGAGGAGCCCGGTGGGCTACAGTCCATGGGGTCCTAAAAGAACTAGACACGGCTTAGCCACTAAACAACCACAACAATACAATACACAACATGATAAATATAATTAACACTGCTATATGTTATATGTATATAAAGGATGTTGAGAGTAAATTTTAAGACTTTTCATCCCACACAGAATTTTTTTCTTCTATTTCTCTAACTTTGTATCCGTATGAGTTAATCAATGTTTACTAAACTTATTGTGATAATTATTTCATGATGACTATAAATCAAATCAGTATGCTGTACACCCTAAACTTTTACACTGCTTTATGTCAATTACATCTCAGTAAAACTGGAAAGGGGAAAGAAACCATACCATGCTCTAACACCTTGTGGATCTCTGACATCCCTCTTTGCACTTCCTACAGCTTGAGTGATGTCCTCTTTCAGCAAAGCTGAAAAAGAAGTGGTGAAAAAGAAAACAATCTTCATGGAAATTTCAGTTTAAGTTTAGGTTCAGTCAACTTTCTCTTAGGCCGAGGAAAGAACAACTAATATTATTTTTTAAGAGTCCGTGTATCTGCAAATGTTGGAGGAAAACTCTTTCTTCATTCCATCCCCTTTGGTATGAAATAAAGCATTCTGTTTCTCATTTACCAAAGTCATTTTATGTTCAGGAACTATTAACTAATGTGATACAAGGGACTCTTTACTAGGCAGTGTAAAAACAAAACGAACAAGCAGAAACAGTCTAGCAGTTTTTTACTCAGCAATTCTCCTAATGGAAATTTATCCTAAAGAAATCATGGTATGTACCCAAAGACGTGTGTAGAAAATGTTTCATAGCAGTTAATATAAAAGGAGAAAATGGAAACAGCCCAAGTGCTTAACAGTAAGAGATAGACTGAGGGACTCTCTGGCGGCCCAGTGGTTAAGAGTGCACTTTCCAGAGCCGGGGATGCTGCTTCAATCCCTGGTGGGGGAAGGAAGATGTCAAATGCTGCAGGGCAACTAAGCCTACACATCCCAACCAGAGAGAAGCCTGCGTGGGGCAATGAAGATCCTGCCTGTGGCAACCAAGACTTCACATGGCCAAAAATAGGCAAAAAAATGTTAAAAAAGAAGTGGATTGATAAATTATAGAATATCTACACAGTACAAGTCTATTCATCTTAAAAAGTAATAAAGATGGGTATTTGTTAACAAAAATAGCCTTGTGTAATAAAGAGCAAATTGTGAAGCTGTAAATTTAGTACAATTTCTTCTATGTTGAAACCCATTGCTTACATGTTCATATGTGGATACAAATGTGCATAATATAGCTTTAATTCATTTACATGAGTGATGTAGATTCTGAAAGAAGACACAGATACCAAAAGTTACCAGTGTTCGTGCATCTCTTGGTAGTAAGAATTTCTATTCAGTGATCACAGGTTATTCTATAATGTAAAATATTTGTATAAAATAAATTAACTGGATACAAAATCATATTCTAAAGACTGATCTTTTTATTAGGATTTTGAATATTTAAAAAAATAACTATCAGTTTTGCAATATTTCTTCAATATTTCATGCACTAAAGATTCATATGTTGTCTCTACTTTAAAAGGAACTCAATAGAATATTTTTTTCACCCCAATTACACAAATCTGTAAATTAGCTTGTTAGAATGATTATCCTTATATAGGCACTGGATTTTTTGAAGATGCAAACCAAAGAATTTAGAAATGAAATGTCACAATGTTTCTAAATCAGTTTAAAATCACTCAGCAAACAATCCCATATATATGATATACATAAAAGAAGCAAATATGACAAAATGTGAATAACTGTAAAACTATACAATGAGCAAAGTGTTTATTATGCTAATGTTTCTAATTTTCCAAATATTTAAAGCATTTCACAATATAAAGTAAAAGTTACATTTTAAAAAGACCACACATATTCCTCTTTTTTGGTTAACCACTAATACTTTTGTTTTTCAATAAAGGAGGGTACATTGGAAAAAAACCAAATTCCCACACAACCAAATTATCCCTAAACCTCCACAAACAAGGCAAGTAGGAGGAATGGGATTGTTCTTTACAAAGCACCAACAAGTCCAGTTATGATGAAGTGATAGGTCACTCCAGAAACTTTTGTATGTTAGCAAACAGCAAACTTTTATGATACCAGCTCTTTAATTTCTTACTTGAGGAATTATGAAGAGCAAAGTAAAGAGCTTCTAGAAGTTAAGATGGAGTTGTTTTAGGTCCCTGATGAGCCCTTCAAGAGCTTTTTATTTCTATTGACTCTTGACCTAAAGGATCATTCCAGTTTTCCCCTAAGATGTTTACAGAAAAACCTGAACGGACTTTTTGGATAACCCAACAGGTATAGCCAGAGGGGTCCTGTGCCATCATTCCACATTATCTTGTCTTACCGCTGCAGGTAAACGACAGGCGTTAATTGCTTTTGGGGTTTTGCCATCATTACACCATCAGTGGCTATTGATTTGAAATATCCCATAATCAGTGTTTTTGTCTCCATGAGTGTAGTTTGTAGCACGTATGTTGTAATTGCTTTCCCATCTGGCCAAACACATCCCTGAAAAAAATAGTAATAAACAGCAACATGACATAACTTATACGTCACAGCATAATTAGTTCTATTTAATTCTACTTTACTAACAACTTGTTTTATAAGTATAAAGATGTATTTTACTTGTAAAAGATTTTAACACTTTCGTGTTAAAGGGCCCTTAAAAGAATGCTTTTGTTAGCAAAACATTTGTTAATACTAATGAAACAAGTAACATATTTTCAAAAGTATTAAAATAGATGTTTCTTCCATTGCTATTATCTTTCCCCTGCTCCCATCCCTCACGTAAGACTCAGCCTAGAATAGAAAAATCGACAGAGTTGAGTGGATTCAGTCATTGGCGGCATATGTGTGAGGTAAGTCTCTTCAGTCATGTCCGACTCTTTGCAACGCCATGGACTGTAGCCCGCCAGGCTCTCCGTCCATGGGATTTTCCACACAAGAATACTGGAGTGGGTAGCCATGTCCTCCTCTCAACCTAGGTCTTGAACCCACGTCTCTTGAGTCTCCTGCATCAGCAGATGGTTTCTTTTTACTGAGCCATCTGGAAATCCCAATTAGTGGCATATACATATGCTAATGGAAAAATACTTTTATTAGGGAAAAACATTCTTAAGTATTTTTTTCTGGGCGAAAAAATAATTTCTTATGATGCTTAAAGTTGAATTTGGATATCAAATTAGAATACTGAAAAGAGTCATAGAATAGGAAAGACTATGTTATCCATCCATCCTTCTAGCCAGTTACTCATTCATTTAAAAATAGTTATGGAGGAGAAATGTCTGAATTCAATCTGAAAAATACAGTGATGACTGACAAATATGGACTCAAATACAGAGTCACTTTTCCTTCGGACACATCTTGAATTTTGTGGAAGAAAATGAAAAATAATTCATCAACTAGAGTCAGAATAATAAAATGTCATTTCATACTGCATTTCATGGGTCCTTATATAGATATTGATTGAGGGGAAATAGGTTCCTTTTGCCCCTGTTTTAAGAGTTCAATGAAATTTTTTAAAAACTTTGCTCAACGTCATGGTAGGGGGATTAAAAATGAGAAAAATACTGCCTCACTCAGGCTTGCAGAACTCAAGTTCCAAACTGGAAATGGCTAGAGTCAAATACCCAGGGCTTGACAGACATATCTCAGGTGCTGAAATATATCTTATAGTCAGCCTCCATATGCCAGCTGGCAAATTCAGTGGCTCTAGAGGAGTATAGCGGTACCTGGCATGCTTAGAAAGGTATAGAATTTGACCCTCCCATGCCTCATTCCTTCACCTGGTATATCCGATTCTAAAGGAACCATTGATGTTTTAACCACTGTGAATGCACAAAACCTCAAAGAAATAAGGAAAGTCTATTACACAACATCTCTTTCTTATTATTCATCCTCTATTAGTATCTGTTCCACACCTGGCTACCTGTTTGGAAGGAGGAAGAAGAGTTAACTTACAGTTCACCAGGCTGACGCCCTTAGAGCCATCTAATCCAAGTCTTTTCAGAGTTCTGGCAAGCTCACACCTCTGAAATTTCTTGCCCTGAACAGTGACAGAAAGGAGGAGAAGGCCCAGAAAAAGGAGAGCCTTCATGTTGACTGACAAGCCAGATATCCAGGCTGCACTTGGTATTTAACATCTTTTCACTTCCCTCTTCTCTGACTAGTTTGGGGGCTCCACCCTCGTGACATGTGGAAAGCAGGGCCTGCGTTTTGGTCCACTGACCAAACTTTTCTTCCTTCTGTTTAAAGGAATATACTGATATCCTAAGTATTAGCCAGCATGAAAATAATAAAATGATAAAATGGGATTGCTTAATGACCTTGCAGGAAGAACTGGGACTAGCACTATAGCCCAAAGAAGAACTTCCTCCTATTTTATTACAAATTTGAGTAACTATAAAGAAAAAGATTACTGAATGAATATTTTATCCAACTGAAAATGAACTCTAATATTTCATTAATTTTTTTTCATTAAATTTCTTTATGTGCTTTCACTCTGTTGTCTTCTTTTTCACTTAAAATTATTTTATATATATTTTCCACAGAACAACATGACATCCTGCCCAGTGTTCTGATAGGCATGTAGCGCCACTCCATGTTGTTCAACCAGATTCCTCTACTAACTTTTTTGGTGTCTATTGTAAATTCTTAATTTATAAATCAATGTTTTACTATGATAAGTAAGCTCATGAGAACAACATTCCTAACTCCTTTCTGACAATACCTTACTTTACATTTCCATGTTAGAACATAAAGGGTCATTGCAAAGCAAAAGAACTTAACAGTAAAACTTACAGAAGGATAACCATATATGCCACCCAAAAATCTTCCCCTTTGGCACAAGGATTATTTTGAGCTGAGGCAATTGAAAAGAAGCAAATCCAGGAAAAATTCTCCACCCTTCTCCTAATTTCCTGAAAGCAGAACATAAATTTGTGCAGATATTAATAACCAACAACCCTTGACTCTCATCAGCCCCAAGACAGCACCAGAGGACCCAACAAAACAACCTTTACTGAGTAGCTAGCATCTTCCATTAGTTTTAAATGTATTTATTATCATCCCACAATCTGCCAGCCTTGAAGCCTAGCATTCTTTTCCTGTCTTGTTGCTATTCTAAAAGTATGTTGTTCTTTGGTCAAGATAATCTGTAAGTCTAAGTTCTAGCCACGTTTTTGAGTTATGCCTACTAGTATTTCTCATAAGTATATATGAGATGTACATGTTAATGAACTTGTTTACTTTTCTCTTGCTAATCTTTTGTTACAGAGACCCAAACAAAAACTCTAAAATGGTGAAAGGAAACATGTTTCTTCCTGTACAGTTTCTAGTGATGAGGATGGACAGGGAAAGGCTAGAACACTCCTCTCTCCTCAAACTGCAGTTGAGATATGGGATAATCAACAACAGACCAGCAGAAGGTAAGGATTGTTACCATGTCCGTCTCCCAGCTCTCTGTAGTGCACTCAAGAGAGGATAAAAATTTCTCCTTCTCTGTTCCTTTCCAAATTCACGCTGGCAAGAGAAAAACATTTGTGAAAATAGATCTTTAATCATGCCTCTTGTTCATTTGTTTTTGGTCATCAGCACCTACTGATTCCTAGCCTCCCAGAAAGAGTCATGGTTTCCTTTGTCTCTCTCATTTGTCATAAGAATGAAAAACGTTCAAACAAGAATCTCATAGTCTTGTTTCATGTACTGAGAACTTTTGTAACCAGTGAGAACATTCCTTCTCATTTTTGCCACTTGAGGGATGCAGGTTGTCTGTCAGGCTTGCCTCAGTAACTAGTTAGGACCCTAAGACATGAAGTAACAGGCAATATTTTCTTTGTCTAACTAACTACGCTGGGTCTCAGGGAAGTTTGTCTTTATAAAGACATTATAAGGGGCCTATATTGCTTCTACAAGATTAAGAGGGGGAAGATCAGAGAACAAATGTCAAGAACTGCAGATGGCGCACTGCAAGTATAAAACTTATGTAAATATTGATAGCCTGGAAACTGCTTTGACAGAAGTCCGGGAAATGTACAGAAAGGCTTGATTTATTGTCCGTCACTCTGTAAGCAGACCCCACCAGGTCCAGACCTTTGTGTATTTGGGGACGGCACTTCACACACAAAAAATATTGAATTAATCTACAGGCTATTAAAGAAAATAAAAAAGATGATAGTACTTACCCTAGATTTCTGATAACAGGCAAATATGTTCCTGACTTCCTTCTTAGATAAAAGTTAAGATTCTTAGTCCCTTGGAGATACTGATCTTATCATATCTTTGAAATAGAGCATCCATATGGTTGGCTAAAGCACCCTTGGGACTGGGGAAAAAACCAAACAAAAAGAGAGAGAGATTTTAAAAAGCAAACTGCTACTTGATATTTCCGTAACTTCCGTAACTGCCACAAATTTTATCCACAGCCCCCATAAGGTTATCTATTAAAGGCAAGTAACATTCTCTTTCTCTTCCTATCATATAAATCTTTCACCTTTTACTAAAAATTTCTGTGGAGAAGAATAATTCTGAGTTCAAGAGGGAGATGATACATGTATAATTATGGCTGATCTCTGCTGTTGTACATCAGAAACCAACACAACATTGTAAAGCAATTTTCCCCCATTTAAAAATAAAAGTTAAAAACAGACACGTAAAAACCTTAAAATGTCTTCCCACAAATATTGGTAAAAGGCTTCAGCCATCTGAGTGGGTAAACTTGACTTGTTCCATCTGCCAGAAACACCATTTATATCCAACTATTCTTGCTTCCCTGGTGGCTCAGAGGTTAAAGCATCTGCCTGCAATGAGGGAGACCCGGGTTTGATCCCTGGGTCGGGAAGATCCCCTGGAGAAGGAAATGGCAACCCACTCCAGTACTCTTGCCTGGGGAATCCCATGGACAGAGGAGCCTGGTGGGCTACAGTCCACGGGGTCCCAAAGGGTCGGACACAACTGAGCGACTTCACATTCTTGCTTACCAGGTCAGGAAGCAGCAGTTAGAACTGGACATAGAACAACAGACTGGTTCCAAATAGGAAAAGGAGTACGTCAAGGCTGTATATTGTCACCCTGCTTATTTAACTTATATGCAGAGTACATCATGAGAAACGCTGGGCTGAAAGAAGCACAAGCTGGAATCAAGATTGCCAGGAGAAATGTCAATAACCTCAGATATGCAGATGACACCACCCTTATGGCAGAAAGTAAAGAAGAACTAAAGAGCCTCTTGATGAAAGTGAAAGAGGAGAGTGAAAATGTTGGCTTAAAGCTCAACATTCAGAAAACTAAGATCATGGCATCTGGTCCCATCACTTCATGGCAAATAGATGGGGAAACAGTGAAAACAGTGTCAGACTTTATTTTGGGGGGCTCCAAAGTCACTGCAGATAGTGATTGCAGCCATGAAATTAAAAAATGCTTACTGCCTGGAAGAAAAGTTATGACCAACCTAGATAGCATATTAAAAAGCAGAGACAGTACTTTGCCAACAAAGATCTGTCTAGTCAAAGCTTTTTCCAGTGATCATGTATGGATGTGAGAGTTAGTCTATAAAGAAAGCTGAGTGCCGAAGAATTGATTCTTTTGATCTGTGGAGTTGGAGAAGATTCTTGAGAGTCCCTTGGACTGCAAGGAGATCCAATCAGTCTACCCTAAAGGAAATCAGTCCTGAATATTCACTGAAAGGACTGATGCTGAAGCTGAAACTCCAATACTTTGGCCACCTGATTGGAAGAACAGATTCATCTGAAAAGACCCTGGTGCTGGTAAAGATTGAAGACAGGAGGAGAAGGGGAGGACAGAGGATAGATGGTTGGATGGCATCACTGACTCAATGGACATGAGTTTGAGTAGACTCCAGGAATTGGTATTGGACAGGGAGGCCTGGCGTGCTACAGTCCATGGGTTTGCAAAGAGTCGGACATGACTGAGCAACTGAACTGGACTGAATCCTTTCCAGGGCTAAGTGAGGCAGGATACGGAGTCTCTCTGCAGGCTGGCCATTACTCTCAATATGGAAGTAATTTTTTTTAAAGATTAGAGAATTGTACACATGGATATATCCCTTCAGTCTATGAAATACTCTGCAGAGCTCTAAGATTTACAGTTAATATTTGAGAAAATATGGGGTGCCTGTTAAAGTAGCAGATTCTCAGGGCTTAATATCAACTTTGGGGAGTATCAAAAAATCTTCTTTTTAAAAGTCAGTACCTCCAGTAGTTCTGCAGATGGTCCGTAAAGAAATAGAGTAATTATCTCTCTTTTGTCTTGAAATATGATCTAACAGATCTTAAACACCACCCTTCCCCAACTATGAGCTTTGTAACAACTTATCCCCCAAGAACCACAGTGCCTCTGCTTGGCTCGCCTTGTTTGAAAAAGAAGAAAAATTTTAAAAGCAAGCTGGAGGTGGATAATGGCATGAGGGTGAGACAGGAATGACACAAGGGACAGGGACACCATTCTGGCCTCACCCACACTCTGCACACTAGCGCCTTGTCTTCCTTGAAGCACGTACCCTCCCCAAACACACAAATGCCTGCAGGAAATTTATCTGGAACAAGGGCACTGAGGCTTGGGCTTTTCTGAAGGATGACAGTCAAGTTCCTGGATTTCTAAGGCTGCTGCGTAAATTCTCAGACAAGCATCTTTCATTGTTGCTGTTGTTACAGGCACTAAGTCATGTCTGACTCCTTCATGACCCCATGAACTACAGCCCACCAGGCACCTCTGTCTGTGGCATTTCCCACGCAAGAACACTGGAGTGGGCTGCCATTCCTACTCCAGGCAATCTTCCTGACCCAGGGATCAAACCTGCGTCTCCTGCATCGGCAGGCTAATTCTTTCAGTTCAGTTCAGTTCAGTCACTCAGTCATGTCCAACTCTTTGTGACCCCGTGGATCACAGCATGCCAGGCCTCCCTGTCCATCACAAACTCCTGGAGTTCACTCAAACTCATGTCCATCGAGTCGGTGATGCCATCCAGTCATCTCATCCTCTGTCGTCCCCTTCTCCTCCTGCCCCCAATCCCTCCCAGCATCAGTCTTTTCCAATGAGTCAACTCTTCACATGAGGTGGCCAAAATATTGGAGTTTCAGCTCTAGCATCAGTCCTTCCAATGAACACCCAGGACTGATCTCCTTTAGGATGGACTGGTTGGATCTCCTTGAAGTCCAAGTGACTCTAATTCTTTACCACTGAGCCCAAAGAGAAGCCTCCATTTTTTATTAAGCCTCCATCATTTAATGACATGCTCAGTTTTACCTTGAAGTCATGGACTTGGAACATTTTCCTTGAGAGATCACACATGCAAGAAAAAGATTCTAATTTAAGCTGTCACCTCCCAGCCCATAATTCAAGGATTCTAACTTGTGGCAAGACACCTCAGGGTGCTGCTCCAGAATGACTAGAACTTAAACAAATTTTCTCACTTGAAAATCAGAATGTTCTCTCAAGCAGAACTTGATAGAAAAGGCGCTGCACAGGGTTTAATTAATCTCCCGTGTCCACGCAGGGTGGCTAAAACGGGGGGAGGGAGCACACACTGGGCCACAAGCAGACCTGTGGCTGCTGAAGACAGAGGAACATCCAAGGTAAGCCTTGTTGCCTAGAAGGATCAACACCAGCTCTCCTGGATAAAGGAACTCTCTCCCAGACACAAAGCCAAAACCCAACTCCTTATGAAGTTTACAGAATCCTGATGTTTTCTGTGTGCAAACTTTTAAAAATGGAATTCTCACCTTTCTCAGAAAGTAGAAGAGGAGATTTCAGAGTTCAACAGCCCCCAAGTGAGTAACAAATACCTTTGGAAACTATCACTAAGATCAGAGGGTCTGTCTTCTGCTTGGTCATTCTTACCTTGTAGAATTAAAGAGAAAGATCTGCCAAAAAACAAACCAAAATGACACAAAAACCTGAAAAACCCTCCAAAACTCCCAAACCAATAAAAATTAAAAACCAAAAAACTCTGTAGATAGAATCAATACATTTGTCCTAACAGTTATTTATCCTGCCCATTCCTTTCCAGCACCATCTCCACCACCACCTCCTGTCCCTATTTCTCTCCCATCCTTATACAAAGCTGTTTTCTTAACTAAGCACCTAATTAAGCAAGTAGTGATTCACACTAGGCAAATGTATACTTTCAAGAATTTGCATACTTAGTTTCCCGTGTTTCTTTGGAGAGGCTCTTTC
The DNA here is from genome assembly GCF_023699985.2 of Odocoileus virginianus. Lineage (NCBI taxonomy): Eukaryota > Metazoa > Chordata > Mammalia > Artiodactyla > Cervidae > Odocoileus > Odocoileus virginianus. Next base: position 40,638,871 of record NC_069697.1, read on the forward strand.
TTGGTAAGGAAGTAAAACTTCAGCCTTTGCAAGTATTTGGTGGCTCCTGGGAACTGTGACTTTTCCCTGAAGCTATTCTTCTGGTGGAGCCAGGGAATTACCCTAGTAACAATGAGTACAATGATCACCAGGTTTAATTATCTGCTCTGTCAGTCTCTTGCACGCAACAGAACCTATAAACAAAAACACAGGTAGGCGTCTCCTTCTATGTAACTTAGTATAGCCACTTAAATGGAATGCTAAGTGAATAGCCACAACAAAAGGATGAAACAGCACTCTGACATCAAGCCTGTCCTTCCATTTCCCGGAGATCCCAACTCTACTAACTGGCCTGCTTTCAGATGAACTTCCTGTTAGAGGCATTCTGATGGGCCTTTAATAGATAGTTTTACTGAAGTATTGGGTAGAGCCTACAGGAAAAGCAGGTGGACAGGCAGGGTGGCCTTTTACTCACTCCCAGAGGGGCTGTGGGCAAGCTGCTGAACTTCAGTGAATTTCTGTTTCCTCATCTGTAAAATGACAATGTTGACAATACCTTTCTCAAGGGGAGTTAAGTGAGTTAATACATATTAAGCTTTTTAATATAATGCCTGGAACATGGCATGCACTGTGTCTGAATTTGCTGTTACAGTACAGAAGGTCTGCCAACTTCAACATGGCTTATGGTTTTTCAACTTTATGATGGTGTAAAAGTGGTATGCATTCAGTAGAAAATATACCTGGAGTTTGAAATGTGATCTTTTCCCAGGCTCGTGTTGCTTTTTGTTTACAAGGCTAAGCAACCAATATACTTAAAAACAATTCTGTACCCAGACAACCATTCTGTCTTCTACTTTCAAGAGCATATTCAATACTGCATGAAATATTCAACACTTCATTCTAAAACAGGCTTTGTGTCAGATGATTTTGCCTGACTGTAGGCTAATGAATGTGTCCCAGGGAGGTTTAAGGTATGCTGGGCAAAACTATGATGTTTGGTAGGTTAGGTGTATAGAATGCATTATTGACTTACGTTATTTCTGACTTATGATGGGTTATCAGAATGTAACCCCACAGTAAATCAAGGAAGACCTGTTAATAGATTTCCCCTTTTCTCAATAACCCAGAACTCCTAATTAAGATCACTTGACAGAGTCCCAGAACACTGAAAATTCTTGAGAACTAATCCTGCAACATAAGAATATTCATTTAAGCAATTATCTACTGGCAGCAAATTTCTAGGGCAAGAAGCTAACTCCCTTTTAGAAATAAATTTCAAAACATTACCACTGAACCTTGAGATGAACTTATAAAAGAATATTTATATTGTTTGTATTCACTCGAATTTAGATGTTGACATCCTAAAACCCCAAAGATGACATATTAGGAGATGAGGGCTTTGCGCAGTTCTAAGGTCATAAAGGTGGAGCCTTCATGAATGGGATTAGTATTCTCATAAAACAGACCCCGCAAAGACCCTTCCACCACGTGAGCAGCAGCAACAAGGCCCTGGCTGCAACCAGGAAGAGAACCTGTAGGAGAATTCACAGTGCCAGTGCCCTGATCTTGGACTTTCCAACCTCCAGAACCGTGAGAAATAAACTTCTATGATTTGTAAATTAAAACAAAAAGAATAGTTATATTCTTATAATTATTATAAAAGAATAGCTGGATCTAAATAGTGTTTCTGGCAGATGGAACAAGTTAAGTTTACCCATTCATATGGCTGAAGCATTTTACCAGCACTTCTGGAAATGCACTTTGAAGATTTTTACTTGTCTTTAATAGATAATCTTATGGAAGCTGTGAACAAAATCTAGGGCAAGGGAGATTATGGAAATACCTAATAGCAATTTACTTATTCTTTATAAAATTTCTCTCTTTTTTTTTCCAGTCCCATGTTTGCTTTAGTCAGCATTTATCTCTTTGGATGCTTACACTTTAAAGATATGGTAAGGTCAGGATTTCCAAGGGACTGAGAAAGAATTGTAGGTTTTATCTAAGAAGGAACTCAGGGACATATTTGCCTATTAACGGAAATCTAGGATAAGTACGATAATGTTTTTCTTTTCTTTGATGGTGGGATAATATAGCTTGATAATTTTTATTTTGTAGCGCCAGCCCCAAATATGGGGGGGTCTGGACCTAATGAGGTCTGCTTACAGAGTAAGGGACAATCTATCAAGCCTTTCTGTACATTCTCTGGACCTTTGTCAAAGCTGTTTCCTGGCTATCAATATTTACATAAGTTTTACACCTACTTGGGTACCATTTGCAGTTCCTGAAGTTTTTCTCTGATATTCCCCTCCTAATCTTGCTAAGGAAGTGTTTTAGTTTTTCTCACACTAGCCAAGGTATTCTGTATGTACTTCTCTCTTTTCTTTCTTTCTCTCTCTCTCTTTCTTCAATCTGATCTTCCTATAGGTACCAAGAGGACATTTGTTTAAGATTGTCGTTGCTGTTCAGTCACTCAGTTGTGTCCAACTCTTTGTGACCCCATGGACTGGTGCACACCAGGCTTCCCTGTCCTTCACTATCTCCCAGAGCTTGCTCAAACTCACATCCTTTGAGTCGATGATGCCATCCCACCCTCTCATTCTCTGTCACCCTCTTCTCCTCCTGCCCTCAATCTTTCCCAGCATCAGGGTCTTTTCCATTGAGCCCACACTTCACATCAGGTGGCCAAATTTTTGGAACTTCAGCTTCAGCATGAGTCCTTCCAGTGAATATTCAGGGTTTATTTCCTTTAGGATCTACTAGTTTGATCTCCTTGCAGTCCAAGGGACTCTCAAGAATCTTTTCCAGCAGTTTGAAACATCAATTCTTTGGTGCTCAGCCTTCAGACGGATGGTCCAATTCTCACATCCATACATGACTACTGGAAAAAACATAGCTTTCACTGGATGGACCTTCATTGGCAAAGTAATGTCTCTGCATTTGGATTTACTGTCTAGGTTTATCATAGCTTTTTCCCCAAGGAACAAGCGTCTTTTAATTTCAGGACTGCACTCACCATCCACAGTAATTTTGGAGCTCAAGAAAATAAAGTCTGTCACTGTTTCCATTTTTTCCCCCTTCTACTTGCCATGAGGTGATGGGACCAGATGCCTGATCTTAGTTTTTAAAATTTTTAGTTTTAAGTCAGCTTTTTCACTCTCCTCTTTCACCTTCATTAAGAGGCTCTTTAGTTACTCTTTGCTTTCCGCCATTAGGGTGGTGTCATCTGCATATCTGAGGTTATTGATATTTCTCCCAGCAATCTTGATTCCAGCTTGTGCTTCATCCAGTCCAGAATTTCACATGATGTACTTTGCATAGAGGGCTTCCCAGATGGCACTAGTGGTAAAGAACCTGCCTGCCAATGCAGGAAACATAAGAGACACAGGTTTGATCCCTGGGTCGGGAAGATTCCCTAGAGGAGGGCATAGCAACCCACTCCAGTATTCTTGCCTGGAGAATCCCCATGGATAGGGGAGTCTGGTGGGCTACAGTCCATAGGGTCGCAAAGAGCTGGACACGAGTGAAGTGACTCAGCAGGCAGGCACACATCACTCTGTGTAGAAGTGAAGTGAGCAGTGTGATAATACACAGCCTTGATGTACTCCTTTCCCAGTTTTGAACCAGTCCAGATTAGAGCTTTTTGAAAAATCCTTTTATCAGTCTTCCCTGGTAGGTTAGTGGTAAAGAATCCACCTGCCAATGCAGTATACATGGGTCCAATCCCTGATATAGGATGATCCCACATGCTCCAGAGCAACCAAGCCTGCGCACCACAGTGCCTGAGCCTGTTCTCTCGAGGCTGGGACCTGCAATACTGAGCCCATGAATCCCAACTATTGAAGCCCGTGTGCCCTTGAGCCTGTGGTCCAAAACAAGAGAAGCCACCACAACGAGAAGCCCACACACCAGAGAGTAGCCCCCTCTCTGCACAGCGAGGGAAAAGCTCGCGCAGCAATGAAGACCCAGGACAGCCAGAAATAAAATAACTTAGTTGTAAGAAGTCCTTTTAGGCACTTCCCTGGTGGTCCAGTAGTTAGGAATCCTCCTGCCAATGCAGGGCACATGGGTTTGATCCCTGATTGGGAAAATCCACATGCTGAGGGGCAGCTAAGCCTTTGCACCACGACTATCGAGGCCACACTCTGCAACTCCGGAACCCGGGGGTCTGGAGCCCACGCTTGGCAACAAGAGAAGCCACTGCAATGAGATGCTCACCCCCCACAACTAGAGAGTAGCCCCTGCTCGCAGCAACCAGAGAAAGCCTGCTTGCAGCAACGAAGACCCAGTTTAGCCATAAATAAATAAATGAATGAATAAATAAATAAATAAATAAAAATTTAAAAATCGTTTTAGGTATAAAACTCCAAATCTTCAGTATAACTATTTCAGTTCTGACTTCAAACCAGTGAGTCTTTTCATGACTTAAAACCAGTATTAGTGGGAATGCAAACTAGTACAGCCACTATGGAGAATTGTGTGGAGATTCTTTAAAAAACTGGAAATAGAACTGCTATACAACCCAGCAATCCCACTGCTGGGCATACACACTGAGGAAACCAGAATTGAAAGAGACACGTGTACCCCAATGTTCATCGCAGCACTGTTAACAATAGCCAGGACCTGGAAGCAACCTAGATGTCCATTGGCAGATGAATGGATAAGAAAGCTGTGGTATACACACACAATGGAATATTACTCTGCCATTAAAAAGAATGCATTTACTCCTCCAGCTCAACTCCAGAAAAATAAATGACCCAATCAAAAAATGGGCCAAAGAACTAAACAGACATTTCTCCAAGGAAGACATACAGATGGCACAAAAACACATGAAAAGATGCTCAACATCACTCATTATCAGAGAAATGCAAGTCAAAACCACAATGAGGTACCATTATACGCCAGTCAGGATGGCTGCTATCCAAAAGTCTACAAGCAATAAATGCTGGAGAGGGTGTGGAGAAAAGGGAACCCTCTTACACTGTTGGTGGGAATGCAAATTAGTACAGCCACTATGGAAAACAGTGTGGAGATTTCTTAAAAAGCTGGAAATAGAACTGCCATATGACCCAGCAATCCCACTTCTGGGCATACACACCGAGGAAACCAGATCTGAAAGAGACACGTGCACCCCAGTGTTCATCGCAGCACTGTTTATAATAGCCAGGACATGCAAGCAACCTAGATGCCCATCAGCAGACGAATGGATGAGGAAGCTGTGGTACATATACACCATGGAATATTACTCAGCCATTAAAAAGAATTCATTTGAATCAGTTCTAATGAGATGGATGAAACTGGAGCCCGTTATACAGAGCGAAGTAAGCCAGAAAGATAAAGACCATTACAGTATACTAACACATATATATGGAATTTAGAAAGATGGTAACGATAACCCTATATGCAAAACAGAAAAAGAGACTCAGATGTATAGAACAGACTTGTGGACTCTGGGAGAAGGCGAGGGTGGGATGTTTCAAGAGAACAGCATCGAAACATGTGTATTATCTAGGGTGAAACAGATCACTAGCCCAGGTTGGGTGCATGAGACAAGTGCTCGGGCCTGGTGCACTGGGAAGACCCAGAGGGATCGGGTGGAAAGGGAAGTGGGAGGGGGGACCGGGATGGGGAATACATGTAAATCCATGGCTAATTCATTTCAATGTATGACAGAAACCACTGCAATGATGTAAAGTAATTAGCCTCCAACTAATAAAAATAATGGAAAAAAAAATAAAAAGAATGCATTTGAAACAGTTCTAATGAGGTGGATGAAACTGGAGCCCATTATACAGAGTGAAGTAAGTCAGAAAAAAAACACCAATACAGTATACTAATGCATATATATGGAATTTAGAAAGATGGTAATGATGACCCTGTATGTGAGACAGCAAAAGAGACACAGATGTAAAGAATAGTCTTTTGGACTCTGTGGGAGGAGGTGAGGGTGGGATGATTTGAGAGGGTAGCGTTGAAACACGTGTATTATCATATGCGAAGCGGATCACCGGTCCAGGTTCGATGCATGAGACAGGGTGCTCGGGGCTGGTACAATGGGATGACCCTGGGGGATGGGATAGGGAAGGAGGTGGGAGGGGGTTCTGAATGGGAAACACACATGTGCCCGTGGCTGATTCATGTCGATGTTTGGCAAAAACCAGTACAATATTGTAAAGTAATTAGCCTCCAATTAAAATAAATAAATTAAAAAAACCATATTAGGGCTTACCCATGGACACAAGAGGTATCCCTTAAGAAACGTAGCCTTCTCAAGATGCAGAGCCTCTCCAGAGAAAGTCTAAAAGAGCAAAGACCTTCCATGTCACAGGTGGCAAAGAAACCTCTGTCTCCCGCCAAGTGACACCTTAAATCACTGGCCTCCTAACCTGTGTTACCAGAAGATGATATTACCAAGAGAGTTTTCCCCTCAAAAGCAGGCAACAAAAGTAGAGGCCATTATGGCCTCTTATGGACTTGGATGCTTTATTCAAACTCCCCTAAAACCTGACATGGTTAGACAAAGACAATGTTACTTGTCACTTCGTGTCTTAGGCTCCTAGCTGGCCGGCTGGTTGCTGATGCAAGCCTGACAGACAACCTGCAGCCCCCAGTGGCAGGATCCAGAGGGAATATTCCCACTGGTGACAAAGCCAAGTTCTCAACACATAAAACAAATGGAGATTCTCATCTTATGGTTGTTCATTCTTCTGACAAATGACAGCAACAAAGGAAAACATGACTCCTTCAGGGAGGCTGAGAATCAATAACCATAGGTGTTGATTACCAAAACCAAATTCACAAGAGTCCCAATTCAAGATCTATTGTCACAGATGTTTTTCTCTGCCAGTGTGAATTCACAAAGGTAGGGACAAGGAAAAACTGTTATCTTCCTCTCTCGACTGGGCACTACAGACAGAGCTGGGAGACTGACGTGGTAAAAATTCTTAGGTCTGTTGTCAGTTATCCCATATCTCTACTGCAGTCTCCAAGGACAGTGGAGTCTTCCAACCTTTCACTTTCTCATCCTCATCACTAGAAACTGTACAGGAGGAAACATTTGTTTCCTTTTACCTTATTAAGTTTTTTGCTGGGTTCTGTACAAAAGATTAACAAGAGAAAAGTAAACAAGTATATTAATAAGTACATCTCACATATACTTATGAGAAATGTTAGCAGGAGTAACTTAAAAACATGGCTAGAACTTGGACTTATAGATATCTTCGCTAAAGAACAATATACTTTTAGAGTAGCAACAAGACAGAGGAAAAGAGTGCTAGGCTTCAAAGTTGGCAAATTGTGGAATGATAAATACATTAGAAACTGATGGAGGATACTAGCTACTCAGTAAAGGTTATTTTGTTGAGTCTTTGTTGCTGTCTTGGGGCTGATAAGTGTCAATAATCACCAAGGTTGTTGGTGATTAATATCTGCCCAAATTTATGCTTTGCTTTCAGGAAAACAGGAGGAGGGCAGAGAATTTTTCTTGGATCTGTTTCTTCTCAATTGCCTTCAGCTCAAAATAATCCTTGTGCTAAACGGGAAGATTTTTGGGTGGCATATGCTATTATCCTTCTGTAGGTTTTCTTGTTACGTTCTTTTGCATTATATGTTCTAACATGGAAATGTGAAATAAGGTATTGTCAGAAAGGAGTTAGGAATATTGTTCACATGAGCTTACTTATTATAGTAAAACACTGATTCATAAATTAAGAATTTATAATAGACAACAAAAAAGTAGAGGAATCTGGCTGAACAACATGGTGTGGTGCTACATACCTGTCCGAACACCAGGCAGCATGTCATGTCATTTTGTGGAAAATGTATATAAAACAATTTTAAGGAAAGAGATGAAGACAATATAGTGAAAGCATATAAAACAACACCATGCAAATGAATGTTAATCAAGATGGGAACTCATTTTCAGTTGTGTAGAGTGTTCATTCAGGTTTTTTTTTTCTTTATAGTTGCTCAAATTCAATAGTGCTAATCCCAGTTCTTCCTGAACAATATCTTTCATTATTTTCTTGCAATTAACTCTTAGGATATCAGAATACCCCTCTGCAAACATACAGAACAAAACTTTCAGTGTCAGTGAAGCAATAAAAATTCCCTGCTTTCCACATGTCTCCAAGGGTGGAGCCCCCAAACTGATCAGAGAAGACGGAAGTGAAAAGATGTTAAATACCAAGTCCAGCTCATCCTGGTCAGCCTGGAGGTCTGGCTTCTCAGTCAACATGAAGGCTCTCCTTATTCTGGGGCTTCTCCTCTTTTCCGTTGCTGTCCAGGGCAAGAAATTTGAGAGATGTGAGCTTGCCAGAACTCTGAAAAGATTTGGACTGGATGGCTATAAGGGAGTCGGCCTGGCAGACTGTAAGTTAACTCTTCTTCATCCTTTCAAACAGTTAGCCAGGTGTGGAACAGACACTAACAGGAAGAAGAAAGAGACTTTGAGTGAATGTGCTTTTTTATTTCTTGGCAGGTTTGTACATTTACAATGGTTAAAACATCAAAGGTTCCTTTAGAATCAGATGTACCAGGTGAAGGAATGAGGCATGGGAGGGTCAAATTCTATACCATTCTAACCGTGCCAGATCCCAATGTACTCCTCTAGTGCCTCTAAATTTGCCAGCTGGGACATGAAGGCTGACTCTAAGATATATTTCAGCACCTGGGATATGTCTGTCAAGCCCTTGGTGTTTGACTCTACCCATTTCCAGTTTGGAACTTGTGTTCTGCAAGCCTGAGTAGGCAGAACCGAGTAGACAGTGTTTTTTGTTTGTTTGTTTGTTTGTTTGTTTTTCATTTTTAATCCCCCTACCATGATGTTGAATTTTTAACAGCAAGGTTTTTTAAAACTTACATTGAACTCTTAAAACAGGGACAGTAGGAACCTATCTTCCCTTAATCAATATCTACATAAGGGTGCCTGAAATGGAACATGAAAATATCTTATTATTCTGACTCTCCATTAATTAATTTTCATTTTCTTCCACAGAATTAAAGATATGCCTTGAGGAAAAGTGGCTGTGTACTTTAGTCCATATTTGTCAATGTCATCACTGTATTTTTCAGATTGAATTAAGATATTTCCCCTCCATAAGTATTTTTGAATAAATGAACATCTGGCTGGCTGGATGGATGGATGATATAGTCTTTCCTATTCTATGATTCTTGTTGTCTGGATTCTATTTTGATACCTGAATTCACCTTTAGGTATCATAAGACATTTTCTTTCTCCTAGAATATCCTTACTTTTCCTGATAAAAGTATTTTTCCATTAGCATATACATCTGCTGTTAATGACCAAATGCACTCAACAACTCTGTTGATTTTTCCATTCGAGGCTCAATCTTACCTGAGGGGTGGGAGCAGGGGAAGGGTAATAGTAATAGAAGACACAGCTATTTTAATATTTTTGCAATATGTTATCTTACTTCATTAGTATTTTCAAATGATTTGCTAACAAAAGAATTCTCCTAAGGGCCCTTAACACCAAGTGTTAAAATATTTACAAGCTAAATGTATCTTTATGCTTCTAAAATAAGTCATTAGTAAAATAGAATGTGCTATGAAATATAAGTCATATGATGTTCCTATTTATTACTAAAAATACATTTTTTTCAGGGATATGTTTGACCTATGGAGAAAGCCGTTATAACACACGAGTTACAAACTACAATCCTGGAAGCAAAAGCACTGATTATGGGCTATTTCAGATCAACAGCAAATGGTGGTGTAATGATGGCAAAACCCCAAAAGCAGTTAACGGCTGTGGTGTATCCTGCAGTGGTAAGACAAGATAATGTTGAGTGATGCCACAGGCCCCTTCTGGTTATATCTACAAGAATAGAGATTCAATACAAATGAAAAGGTCTTGAAGAGTTCATGAGGGACCTAGAAAAACTCCATCTTAACTTCTAAAAATGCTTTATTATCTACCTTATAAGTCCTTAAGTAAGAAATTAAACAGCTGGTATCATAGAAGGTTGCTGTTTGCTAACATACAAAAATTTTTGGAATGATCTATCACTGTATTATAACTGGACATGTTGATGCTTTGTAAAGAGCAATGCAATTCTTCCTACTTACCTTGTTTGGGAAAGATTTAGGGATGATCAGGTTGTGTGTGTGTGTGTGTGTGTGTGTGTGTGTGTGTTTTAAATATACACTCATTTATTGGAAAATGAAAGAATTAGTAGTTAACCAAAGAGGAGAAATATGTGTGGTCTTTTTAAAAAACTTTTACTTTTGATTATGAAATATTTTAAACATGTGAACAATTTGAAACATTAGTATATCAACATAAATATGTACTTTGACAGTATAATAGGTGCTTTAGCAGTTGCTAACATTTGTCATGTTTACTTCTTTTATTTATATAGTATCCAGTTGGTGGTTTTTTTGCTGGGTGATTTTAAAGTGAATTAGAAACATTATTACACTCCATTTCTAAATTCTTTACTTTGCATCTCTAAAAAAATACACTTCATATTTAATCACTGTCATTCTAACAATTTCATATATGGATTTATTTAATCAGAGTGAAACAAATATTCTATTGAGTTCCTTTTCAAATTGAGATAACATATGCAATATTTAGGGCTTGCCAGGTGGGGCTAGTAGTAAAGAACCTGCCTGCCAATGCAGGAGACATAAGGGTTTGATCCCTGGGTTGGTAAGATCCCCTGGAGGAGGGCATGGCAACCCACTCCAGTATTCTTGCCTGGAGAATCCCCACGGACAGAGGAGCCTGGTGGGCTACAGTCCATGGGGCCTCACAGAGTCGGACACGACTGAAGCTACTTAGAAAATATGCATGTACATACAATATTTATTGCATAAAATATTGAGAAGTATTGCAAACTTGATACTGTTTAATTTTTAATATTAAAATTCCTAATAAAGAAGATTAGTTTCTGGATATTCTTTTGTATTCAGTTAATTGTTAGGGTTTAAAAATTATTTTTTCTTATATAATAATCTGTGGTCATTGAATAAAAATTCTTACTACCCTGAGATTTATGACCACTGGTAACTTTTGGTATCCACGTCTTCTTTCGGAATATGTATCACTCATGTACATGAATGTAAAGCTGTATTATGCACATTTGTACCCACAAGCGTGTAAGCAATGTGCTTCAACAAAAATGAAACTGAACTATATTTACCAGCTTACAATTTGATCTTTACTGTAAAAAATCATTTTTTTTCCAAAAAATATTAATCTTATTATTTTTTCTGGATGAATAGAATTCTACTATATAATTATTCTAAAATTTATCAGTCCAACTCTAGTATTAACATATGTATCTTGGGTACATATCTTATTTTTTTTTTTGGAATAAATTTCCACTAGTAGAACTGCTGAGCAAAAAACTGCTAGACCGGGTTCTGCTTGTTTGTTTTGGTTTAACAGTGTTTTTTGTTTTCACAGTGTTCAGTGAAAAGAGAACCTTCTATCATATTAGTTAATAGTTCCAGGGCTTTCAATGACTTTGGCAAAAGAGAAACAAATAGCTTTATTTCATGCCAAATGAGATGGAATGGAGAGAGTTTCTCCCAATATTCACAGATAAAGGGACTATTAAAAAATAATTTTAGTTGTTCTTTCCTCAGCCTAAGAGAACAAAGCTGGCTGAACCTAAAATTTACATGAAATTTCTGTGAACATTGTCCTCATCTCTCACCACCTCTTTTTCAGCTTTGCTGAAAGATGACATCACTGAAGCTGTAGCATGTGCAAAGAAGATTGTCAGTAGGCAAGGCATTGCAGCATGGTATGTTATTTTCTTGTTTGTTTTTGTTTTCCGTCCAGTGTTGTTGAGATATAATTGACACACAGCACTTTGTAAGTTCAAGGTGTACAGCGTAATGGCTTACGTATATCCCAAAATGATTGTCACGGTAAGTTTAGTAAACATCCATGATCTCAATGGAGCCCCTTATACAGAGTGAAGTAAGCCAGAAAGATAAAGACCAATACAGTATACTAATGCATATATATGGAATTTAGAAAGATGGTAACGATAACCCTATATGCAAAACAGAAAAAGAGACACAGATGTACAGAACAGACTTTTAGACTCTGTGGGAGAAGACGAGGGTGGGATGTTCAGAGAGAACAGCATTGAAACAAGTATACTATCAAGGGTGAAACAGATCACCAACCCAGGCTGGATGCATGAGACAAGTGCTCAGGGCTGGTGCACTGGGAAGACCCAGAGGGATGGGATGGAGAGGGAGGCGGGAGGGGGGATCGGGATGGGGAACACATGTAAATCCATGGCCGATTCATGTCAATGTATGGCAAAAACCAATACAATAAAAAATAAAATAAAAATTAGAGAAACAGAAGAAAAAATTTTGTGTGTGTGATGAAAAGCTTAGGATTTACACTCTAATCTATTTTCATATATAACATATAGCAGTGTTAATCATATTATCATGTTGTACATTACATCCCTAGTGTTTGTTTATCTTATACCTGCAAGTTTGCAGTACTTTCCACTGCTTTCCTCCAATTTCCTACCCCTCACCCCGCCCACAACACCCCCCTCTGGTAACCACAAATCTCACCTCTTTTTCTATGAGCTGGTTTGTGTTTGAAGTATAATGGACCTGCAACACTATGTAAGTTCCTTTCACAGAGCAAGGTATGCGTTAGGCATTAAGAGGGAGACCTGCGGTCTTCTCCAGTAGTTAAGAGTCTGTGCTTTCAATTCAGGAGGTGGGGGTCTGGTACCTGGTTGGGGAACTAAGATACCAGAGGCCATGTGGTGCGGCCAAAAAAAGAGGGTGGGGGGGAGTTTTACCCTACTTTTTTTTTTTTAACCCTACTGTTTTATAGTAGTTTTTCCCTACTGTTATGAGAGAAGTGAGGGAATATTCTCAAAGACCAAAGTATGCTACTGAGAACTGAAAATCTAAAAAATTAGATTTATGCTAAACAGTGTATTACATAGAAACAATCTACTTTAACTGATTCGGAATCGAATTCTTTTACTCCTCAATTTATTTTAAGGGCTTCTAGAATTTTTAAATTTCTACACACTCTTATCAATTCCTTGTCATATCTTGAAATTAATTTTGAAAGTAAGTAAATATGGAACACGCTTTGCAGTTGTGCTGTGGACTACACAAGACTCAACATTTGTGTTCAGCATTCTGTGCTCTAGTGAAGTCTTGGGAGAGATGTGAAGTCCTTGGTATACGTGTCTCCAGTTAATAAATAGCAGCACTTGGATTGGCCTGTATTTCATGTATTGATAAACAATTTTGTTCTCCCAAAGGATCTGAAATATGTATAACACAATGAAGATATGTTTTAACCTTATTACCATGTGTTTCATCTTCCTCTACAGGGTGGCATGGAAAAACAAGTGTCGAAACCAAGATCTCAGGAGTTATGTTAAGGATTGCGGAGTGTAACTGTGGAGTTTTCTTTCTTCTGCTCATTTGTCTCTTTTTCATATTAAGAAGTAATAGCTGAGCAAAAGGTTATACTACCACTCTTTCAAACAAATAAAGCTTTTACAGAAGCAGGAGCATATGGTCTTTCTTCTAAGAGGCTTGATGTTTACCTCATGTGTTAATTGTTTGATATTACTACAACATTTTTCAGGTTCTTAACAGAACTAATGCTGGTGAATATTTGTCTAAAACCTTAATTATCAAATGTATCTCTGGTACATTAAGTTCTTAATCAAAGAAATAATTTTGAATTTTGAATGATACAAGTACTCCCCAATATTCAACACAAATATTACAAAAGAATATCTTTAAGCAAATTGATCTTGGGCAAAGTCCCACTGTGTAGGCATGTGAATTTTCATCTGTCCAGTCAAAAGGAGATGAATGTCAAATGGCTAAATATGAAATCAATCTGAATTAAGAATTTTGTTTTCATACAGTGTGGCCTTTGGTTTAAATGTTTTAGTAGAAATGTTGCATTTACACAGCTTTAAAAATAAACTCACAGTTTATACATCAACCTATTTTAGCCTTTGTAAAGAACTCACATATGCATCTTGCTGATTCTGGAACATAAAGAAGGATTAGATGAGCCGATGCTTCTCCTTAATTTTATTAACTTAGATTCACAATTTATGACAAATTCAGAGGTAGATGAGTTTGCAAGCATTGAGTTAATTGCTATTAAATAGATGTGAAATTATGCAGGCTGTAAAAAAATACAAACATTTTCATTAAAAGCTTTGTAATTCATACCTTGTCTTTCTTTGTTAAGAGCCATGTAATGTCTCTGAAGAAATATGTGTGCATATATTCGGGAAAAAAATGATCTGACACTTAGTATTTCCTACATCTTTACCTGTAATGAAACAGCTGAATGTTGCTGCGAGAAATCCATAAGCATGCTGACAGATCTCACTTAATATTTTAAATTAAAAAAAGTTTTTGGTGGTGCCACACAGCTTCTGGGACCTTAGTTCCCCAACCGGGGCTTGAATTCGCACCCTAAACAGTGAAAGCACAAAGTCCTAATCATAAGGCCACCAAGGAATTCCCCTCACCCTAAATTCATAAACATAAATCTCAAATGGGCACTCAAATCGGCTTGGTCATCACAGTCACTTCTCTGCAGTTCTTCTGCATTGGTGTTCCTACTCTTTAAAATGACTGTCATTATTTGCTTCTCTCATTTCAAAGTCCTAGCATACACGCCCAACTACTGGGCTTCATCACACTCAGCTCACAGTAGATGACCTGGCTTCATGTTACACCGACAGAACATAGAAAATTCTCCCTGCATCCCCACCATAATAGAGCTCACCTCTTTCCCTGGGCCCATCCCTGCGTCGTTCCCGTTTACCACTGGGATAAAGGGCCTCTGCTCCTCCCAGTAGCAACGTCTCATTATGCAGTCTTCATTACACTCTGCCTAGACTGGAGTAGGATGAGTTATCTATATTCACCCACTCCACATCCTCACCTCCGCTTCTCTTTGTGACTCTTCTCAATCTGACTGCTGTCCTCACTCTGCTGAAAATGGCTCTAGCATGACTTCTTCCGGGATACCTTGGGGCCAGTTTAGTGATCACCTGATTTCTGTTCACCCTACTTTATCTCTCAGCAGCATTTGACAGAATGAACCACTTCCTACTTTTGAAAACTTCTTCTTCCTCAGCTTCCCCTCCTTACATCCTGCCCCATTGATGCTTCCTTCACAACCATTCTGGCTGTTTCTCTGCTGACTGATATTTAAGAGTTAGGGTGCCCTAGGGCTCAAGCCTGAAATCATTTGATAGACATACCTTATTTATTCATTGATTTGTCTCTTCTAGCTGAAGTATAACATTAAAAATGAGTTTTTCCAACTTCTTGAAGACACTGAAATAATGTCAGTTTTCCCCAAAATCTGCAAGTACAGTACAGTCTTTTATGTTTTCTGAACACATTGAGAATATACAGCCAAGACGGCGCCGAGTGGTTCCGATCCTTCATTGTGTAACTTCTCAAAGCATCATCCAAATGAGGAGGTGAACACTGACAAATTAGGACCACTTAGTCATGAGATCCTGTGCAATGTCATCAATTGTCCCCAAAGATTTTCTTAATTAAAAGAATCAAGTGTTTTATCTGGTTGTTATGTTTCTCAGTTTCCTTCAGTCTAGATTCCTTTTTCATCTTTTCCATGACCTTTATGACTTTAGCCCTTTTGAAGACCTCAACCACCCATGGTGTAAAACGACGTACGGCTTTTCTGATATTCTGTGGAGTAGATTAGGTTATGCACGTTTGGTAGGGATGCCACAGACGTGATTTTGGGTTCCTATTACATCCTTTCAGGTGACATGCGGTTTTGAAATGTTCTATTACTGATGATGTACACATTGATCATTTGATTAAGGTGATATCCGCAAGTCATCTCCACTGTGAAGTATTTGGGAGATGGTGAGGTACTTTGAGAAATTTTGTTCCTGATTAAAATTTCAATTTTTATATTCACTTATTATATCACTACGGGTTTCCCCAGTGACTCAATGGTAAAGAATTCACCTGCCAATACAGGAGACACACGAGACATGGGTTCGATCTCTGGGTCAAGATGACCCCCTGGTAAAGGAAATGGCTACCCACTCCAGTATTCCTGCCAGTATAATCCCATGGACAGAGGAGCTTTGAGGGCTACTGTCCACGGTCACAAAGAGTCAGACACAACTACATTATATCAAGATGGACCCCCGGCTTCCCACCTTATTCCAATTATAATGAGTCATAATCCATTCAGTTCAGTTTAGTTCAGTCACTCTGTTAAGTCCGACTCTTTGCTACCCCATAAACCACAGCACGCCAGGTCTCCCTGTCCATCACCAACTCCCGGAGTCTACCTAAACTCATGTCCACTGAGTTGGTGACGCCAGCCAGCCATCTCATCCTCTGTCGTCCCCTTCTCCTCCTGCCCCCAATTCCTCCCAGCATCAGGCTCTTTTCTGATGAGTCAGCTCTTTGCATCATGTGGCCAAAGTATTGGAGTTTCAGTTTCAATATCAGTCCTTCCAATGAACACCCAGGACTGATCTCCTTAAGGATGGACTGGTTGGATCTCCTTGCAGTCCAAGGGACTCTCAAGACTCTTCTCCAACACCACAGTTCAAAAGCATCAATTCTTCAGTGCTCAGCTTTCTTCACAGTCCAACTCTCGCATCCATACATGACCACTGGAAAAACCATAGCCTTGACTAGATGGACCTTTATTAGCAAAGTAATGTCTCTGCCTTTTAATATTCTATCTAGATTGGTCATAACTTTCCTTCCAAGGAGTACGCATCTTTTAATTTCATGGCTGCAATCACCAGCTGCAGTAATTTTGGAGCCCAGAAATATAAAGTAACCCACTGTTTCCCACTGTTTCCCCATCTATTTGCCATGAAGTAATGGGACTGGATGCCATGATCTTAGTTTTCTGAATGTTGAGTTTTAAGCCAACTTTTTCACTCTCCTCTTTTACTTTCATCAAGAGGCTCTTTAGTTCTTCTTCACTTTCTGCCATAAGGGTGGTGTCATCTGCATATCTGAGGTTATTGATATTTCTCCTGGCAATCTTGATTCCAGCTTGTGCTTCTTCCAGCCCAGTGTTTCTCATGATGTACTCTGCACATAAGTTAAATAATCAAGGTGACAATATACAGCGCTGACATACTCCTTTTCCTATTTGGAAACAGTCTGTTGTTCCATGTCCAGTTCTAACTGTTGTTTCCTGACCTGCATACAGATTTCTCAAGAGGCAGGTCAGGTGGTCTGGTATTCCCATCTCTTTCAGAATTATCCACAGTTTATTGTGATCCACACAGTCAAAGGCTTTGTCATAGTCAATAAAGCAGAATTAGATGTTTTTCTGGAACTCTCTTGCTTTTTCAATGATCCAGAGGATGTTAGCAATTTGATCTCTCATTTGACGTCTTTTCAAAAACTAGCTTGAACATCTGGAAGTTCATCGTTCACGTATTGCTGAAGCCTGGCTTGGGGAATTTTGAGCATTACTTTACTAGCGTGTGAGATGAGTTCAATTGTATGGTAATTTGAGCATTCTTTGGCATTGCCTTTCTTTGGTATTGGAATGAAAACTGACCTTTTTCAGTCCCGTGACCTCTGCTGAGTTTTCCAAATTTGCTGGCATATTGAGTGCAGCACTTTCACAGCATCATCTTTTGAGATTTGAAATAGTTCAACTGAAATTCCATCACCCCTACTAGCTTTGCTATAATCCATTGCTGTCATTTATTTTGATGTTCACATTGTCCCTGGTTTGGCCAGGAGAGTCTCTGCAAGCTAACTTCTGTGTCATTGTCTGCCAATGCAGGAAACATAGGGTTCGATCCCTGACCTGGAAAGGTTCCATTTGCTGCAACTAAGTCCATGCACCACAACTACTGAACCTGTGCTCTAGGGCCCAGGACCTGCAACTGCTGAAGCCCATACACCCCAGAGCAAGTGTTCCACAACAAGAGAAGCTGCCACAGTGAGGAGCCTGAGCACAACAACTAGAGAGTAGCCCCTGCTTGTTGCAATTAGAGAAAAACCCTAATAGCAGCAAAGACTCAGCACAGCCAAAAATAAATATATAAAAATTTTAAAAATATATATATTAAAAGGCAAAGACAAAAATAAAATTGGAGACACGTAGAGATGGGCGCAATAAAGAACAGAAATGGTATGGACCTAACAAAAGCACAAGATATTAAGAAGAGGTGGCAAGAATACACAGGAGCACTGTACAAAAAAGATCTTCATGACCCAGATAGTCACGATGTTGTGATCACTCACCTACAGCCAGATACCCTGGAATGTGAAGTCAAGTGGGCCTTGGGAAGCATCAGTATGAACAAAGCTAGTGGATCAGTAAATCCATCTGCCACTTCCCTTAATTCCTTAGCTTCTTGGCAGGATTTGACACAGATATCTATGCCTCCTTTTATAAAATATAGTCTCTTTTATCTTCTATCTTTCTAGCAGCTGATTTTCAGATAGTTCAGTCACACTGTCCTCTGTGATGCTTGCTGGATTGAAACACTTAAGTTATATACTAATTATTTGTGAACTCCATGAGGCCAATAATTGTATCTTATACACCTTAATGTTCTTAAGCCCTAGTAAACATTTCTAGTCATCTATGTTTGCTGAATAGTGAATAAATGAAAATTGGAAAAGTTAAGAAGACTCGAGGCTCTTTTCCCAAAAGTGGTTGAAATCAGTGAGGTCTGTTAAAGTACTCTGTCATACTGAAATGGAGCAGGACCCAGGACATACGCTGCCATAATTCTGAGAACTGGCCTCAAGGAAATGGAAACAAATCAACCTTAGAACTGAAGATTCACTGTATCTAAAACAACATGACAGCGGTCAGACTAACACATGACCAATTTCAAGATGACTATCAGAGCCGATTATACTGTTTCTTCATATAACCCCCTTCCTCAGCCTATAAAAGCTCTTGTCCACTGACTATGGGGAGCCCTGGGGGGAGTCTGTCTTTGAACAGGCATCCCCTCCCCCTGCCCCACACCCCCGCACCCCTCCCACCCCTGCAGCCAGCATTCAGAATAAAGCAACTTTCTTTGACACCACCCTGGCCTCTTCATTGGCTTTTGCGTGGTGAGCAGCGGGACCCAACTTTCAGTTACAATACATTCTTCATACCACAATACAGGATTTTTGTCCTCTGCACACTCTACTGGATTCTACCTTTCAGAATGTGGTCTCTAGAACTTCCCTGGTGGTCCAGTGGCTGAGACTAAAGATCCCAATGCAGGGTTCTCAGGTTCGATCCCTAGCCAGGAAACTGGACCCCACATGCTCCAACTAAAGACCCAGCTTTCTGCAAGTAAGACCCACCCTAGCCAAAAAAAATAATGTGATCTCTGGAGCAGGAGTTTCCTCTTTGTAATTATTTCTCCAGCTTTCCTACTTCTGCTTCCCCCCATTTCCCCATTTCTCAAAAAAATTTTTAATTCATTGCTTAAGAGGTTACCCTAAGTAACTTTAAAGCAAAATAAGCTTTCATAAAATAAAATTAAGGACTTCCCTGGTAGCCTAATGGTTCAGAATCTGTGTTTCCACAGCAGGGGGCACAGGTTTGATCCCTGGTCTGGGAAGACAGACCCACATGCCACCTAAAAACTAAGCCTGTCCCCACAGCTACTGAGCATGTGTGCCGCGACTACTGAAGCCCTCCAGACTGAAGCCCGCTCTCTGCAACAGAGAAGTCACCATAATGGGAAATCCGCACACTGCAATGCACAGTAACCCCTGCTCACCACAACTGGAGAGAGCCTGCACTCAGCAAAGAAGACCAGTACAGCCAAAAGTAAGATAAAGAAATAAATAATTAAAAATGAGAGATTTTCAAAAAGACATAAACCTATTAGGACTGGAAGCATGAGAGAGAAGACAGAAAAAAATCTTGAAACTTGGACTAGAAAAGGCAAGTGGTAGAGGGCAGTCTTGGGAGCTGAGCAGTCAGAGCTTAGAAGCTATCCAGTTCACCTTGCAAGAACTCCCTGGATCTCAAGAATTTGTGGTTGTAGGGATCTCTGGAAGTAAGGGAAGGGAGGAGGAAGAGAGGAGCTAGAAAAAAAGACTGGTGGAGAGTCTGTTTAAAAACTATTCAGGTTCTACAGACGTAGGGAACAAACACATGGATACCAAGGATGGGACTGAGGTGGGATAAGTTTGGAGACTGGGATTGGCATATACACTCCCATGTATAAAACAGATAATTATTGAGAACCTACTGTTCCCATAGCAGAAAAAAATAAATAAAGAAGTTACAATCTGTTCGTAGGACATATATTTACCTAAAAATACATTCCAATATACATTGAAAGTGAAAGTTACTCAGTCGTGTCCAACTCTGTGACCCCATGGACTGTATAGTCCATGGAATTCTCCAGGCCAGAATACTGGAGGAGGTAACCTTTCACTTCTCCAGGGGATCTTCTCAACCCAGGAATCTAACCCAGGTCTCCCTCTTTGCAGGCAGATTCTTTACCTGCTGAGCCACAAGGGAGTATATATCAGGTGCAGACAAATACTGTTTGATTCCATTTATTGGAGACACCTAGAATACTCAAACTCATAGAGTCAGAAAGTACACGGGTAGATGCTGGGGGCTGGGGGAGGAAAAATGGGGAGTTAGTGTTTAATGGGGACAGAGTTTCAGTCGGAAGGTGAACAGTTTGAGAAATGGATGATAATGAGAGTTGCTCAATAATGTGAATGCACTAAGTGCCACTGAAATGTAGTTAAATATGGTTACAATAGTGTGCTCTATATTATGTGACTACCACAAAAAGTCAGGTCCTTACAGCTGAACAATCACCCCTTATTTACCCCCATGGGATAGAACAGGGGTGAAGCAGAGCCTTTGCACTGAGGGTCACCAGACAGGATTGAGGAAGGAACACCCTACAGAAAACAGGTAGATTAGCCAAACACATGCCTGGTACTAAGACCTTCATCCCCCACTAAACTCTTGAAATACTGGCAACCAGGCCTTTTTATGTTTGTGTGAGCAGAGAGGAGGGAGAGGCTGCCCTGGGGGATGTGACCAGTCTAAAAGGAGAGATCTAAGGGGCCTCAGCGAAACTGACTCAGCCAACCAGGTCATCCTTCAGTGAAGGACACAGGGTCTAAGCCACATATGCCCTTGGGACCTCAAATGACTTGTTTAGCTTCCCAATTCTAAATTTAAGTAGATAACCAAATATTGTCAAATAACAGAGAAATGCCTCTAATATGAAAAGATATAATTCAAAGTAAATAAGCAAAATGGCAGATAAGAGGAAACATAGAGAAGTCAACTAAAGCCCAAACAAACCCAAACTGTTATTTCTATATCCAGATAAAATAGGAATAGCAAACATGACACAAAACAAGGAAGAAAAGAAAATTCAGGGAATGAAAAAGAGGTGTTGGAATTAAAACTATGATAGCAGAAATGAAAAATATTGGAGAAAGATAAGACTGATGAAATACTAGCTGCATCTAAAGACCTGAGAGGAGGTTTAAACAGGAGACGTAGATAGCAGTGGGGATTAAGAGGTGCACACTACTATGTATAAAGCAAATAAGCTGAGAATCCCTGACAGTCCATCAGATAGGATTCCATGCATCTACTGCAGGGAGCAAAGCTTTGGACCCTGGTTGGAAACTAAAATCTTGAAAGCCACATAGCACAGACAAAATAAATAAATAAGCAAACTACACAACTATATTGGGCAATACAAGGAATATAGCCAATACTTTATAACTACAAATGGAATATAAATTTGTAAGAATTGTGAATTGCTATGTTGTACACTTAAAACATATAATATTGTATTTACATCAACTATACTTCAGTAAAGTATTGAAGCCACCTTGAAGCTGGGAGTTGAACTAATGATAGATACAAAGAAAGCGAAGCCAGTTTAAGATCATGCAGTTATTAGCTCTAGGGAAAATAAAATCTTGCATAAGAGAAGAAAATAATTGTATTTATGACCATGTAAAAACTGAGTATTGATCTAATAAAATATATACAGCTTTACGTTGGAAGGATAGGTTTTAGGGAAAGTTGCCATGTGTGATGAAGATGCAGGAGGAGGAAATAGAACTCAATCCTTAACTTGCACCAGGGGAATCAATATTGTAAAATGGAGAAATCAAGAAGAAGCAATGCAAGCCTGATACATAAAAGCATGGAAGTACAAATAAAATTCTTTTTTTTTTTTCTTGGCCATGCTGCACAGCTTGTATTATCTCAATTCCTAGACCAGGGATTGAACCCGGGCCACAGCCATGAAAGTGCAAAATGCTACCCACTAGGCCAACAGGGCACTATCTAAAATTCCTAACATTAAGCTAAAAGAGTAGAAAATTGTTGCCTGTGAAGTGGGAGAAAGGAGGAGTAACATCTTTCGTAACAAACCTGTAGAAATATCTCATTCTGAGAATGAGAATTCTCATTCTGAGAATTTACAACTTTGTAAAAAATTTTGAGTGGTTTACAATATAATTTGCCGCTTCCCTGGTAGACTTAGTGGTAAAAAATTCACCTGCTAATGAAGGAGACAGAAGTTCGATACCTGACCTGGGGTGATCCCATGTGCTGCGGAGCAGCTAAACCTGCGCACCACGATTACTGTGGTCTGGAGCCCCGGGCTTGCAGCTACTGAAGCCCCAGCCCCCTAGAGCTCCGCAGCAAGAGGAGCCAGCCCAAGGAGAGGCCCATGCACTGCAGCTAGAGATAGCCCCTTCTTGCCTCAGCTACAGAAGAGCCCATGCAATGAAGACCCAGCACAGCAAAAAATAAAATGAATAAATAAAATTGTTTTTAAAATATAATGTGCATAATAGACATGTATATAACTGAAAAACATTATGTCTATGAATGACTTTAGTCACTCATGATATAACTTTTAAATTCCCTTTAGCAATTTCTATAAAATGTTTTTTAAGTAAGTCTGCTAAATACAAGTGCAAGAGATATGCTCAAGGCTTAGTTATAACTAGTGCTACAGGAAGAGCCCAGTAAAATCATCTGGAATATCACTCTGCATTTCAAATAATATCCTGAGGTGAAACTGAGCAACATCAGAACTGAATGTCTTTTAAACATGATGAAACTTTCACATTGATTTTTACTTCGCTCTCAGAATAAGGGTGAAAATTTGGCTTGAGAACTTAATTGTATTAAAGTAACAGGTGTAAGTAAAGGCATGACATTTATCAAAAACACTAACATTGATTTTTATTACATTCTCAGAATAAGGGTGAAAATGTGGCTTGAGAACTTACGTGTATTAAATAACAGGTATAAGTAGAGCTGTGACATTTATCAAAGACACTAAGCAAAATCTTCAACAACCATTGCCTTCCCTGTTAGGCCAACTTTTGCTACTCGCTGGTCATTTCTTTAGTCAGCCATTGTCACACATCTGTCCTGGTGCTTCTGAGATATATCCCGTCTGTGCGTCTGAGCTGTCACTCTGCAAGCCTCATTCTTCTCACATCTCTGGATATCTTGATACGAATAAACTCTTTATTCATTGCAAAATGGTCCCAAAATCTTGAAGTCAGAGGCTGTACTAGAGTTGGGACCCTCTGCTGTCCTCCTGTGGCTTGTCAAATAGAGTTGAGATCTGACACTTGGAGCCCCAGAAGCTACTAGCTACTGAATTAGAATCATGTGAGATCAGATAGTAAGAAAACTCTTAGAATCCCCAGGGTGGGGGAATATACTAAATAATCAGAGATATTCATTCCAGCAACTGATTTTTATTAAGCATATATCATGTTATAGGCACTGTTCTAGGTGCTTGGAATACAGGTATAAACAAGAGTAAAACCTTTCTGCCCTCCTTCCTGCAAAAACAGTGGTCCAGCATGTTGTGTCAAAGATATAACACACCAAAGCAGCTGTCCAGATGTGGAAGAAGGGGTGACCCAATGAGAGGTATCAAAGCCTGAGTGCACAGCATCAAATCCATGGTGTGGCAGTGTTGGGAGATTGGTTACAAACAGTCAAGTTGATCAAATATATGCATGTGCTCACAATACATCTTAAGAATATTAAGGACAATGGGTGCCCAATTTCTCACTGTCATACAAGGGAGTTGGAGAAGGCAATGGCACCCCACTCCAGTCCTCTTGCCTGGAAAATCCCGTGGACGGAGGAGCCTGGTAGGCTGCAGTCCCTGGGGTCGCCAAGAGTCAGACACGACTGAGCGACTTCACTTTCACTTTTCACTTTCATGCATTGGAGAAGGAAATGGCAACCCACTCCAGTATTCTTGCCTGGAGAATCCCAGGGACGGGGGAGCCTGGTGGGCTGCCGTCTGTGGGGTCGCACAGAGTCAGACACGACTGAAGCGACTTAGCAGCAGCAGCAGCAGCAGGATACAAGGGAGTTACCAACATGAAAAAGGAAAAAAACTTGAATTAACCTTTTGGTATGAGACTGGAACTGGAGGTATTAGATGAATTCAATTTAAATAAATAAAAATTATGTAAATTCATATATTCTATAGCTCTTATCATTGATGGGATAGGCAAACAATAACACTCAACTACCCAGAGCTGGTTTTTTTAAATAAGGGTTCTTGGGAGAAGTGGAAGATTCCCGACTGAAGGACAAAAAGAACAAGGTAAGAATTAAAACACTTTACACCAGAAAACAAAAAAGTACCCAGAGAATGATGGAGACGCCGAAACTAGTGTGTAGCGGCTCTCCTGGCCAAATCAGGGACAATATGAACATCAAAATAAACGATGGCCATGGATTATGACACATAATAATTGCAATAAGATAGGAAGCCAGGGGTTCATACCGATATAGTAAGTACATGCAAAAATTGACATTTTGATGAGGAAGAAAATTTCTCAAAGTACCTCACCCTCTCCCAAATACCTCACAGTGAAGGTGACTTGCAGACATTACGTTAATCAAATAATTGATGCAAACATCATAAGTAATAGAATATTTCAAAACTGCATGTCACCTGAAAGATACAACAGAAAGAGCACAGTATTACGTCTACGGTATCTCTGCCAAAGATGCATAACATAATTTACTCTAGAGAATATCAGAAAAACCTTAGGCCATTTACACCGTAGCTGGTCTGAGGTCTTCAAAAGGGTTAAAGTGATAAAAGTTAAGAAAAAAGTGAAGAAATGATCTAGATTGAAGGAAACTGAAAAACATAGCAACCAATTTAAACACGTGATTCTGAATTAGAACTTTTAGTTAAGAAAAACTTATGTGACAATTGATAAAGTTGCATAGATCTGATGATGAGGTGGTCCTAATTTGTCAGTATTCACCTCCTGATTTGGATGATGCTCTGAGGTTCTGTGAGAGATGTATATTGAAGGATTCAGAGCCACTGGGCACCGTATTGGCAGTATATTCTCAAACTGTTCAGAAAACTTAAAAGGCTTTACTATACTCGCAAATTTGGGGAAAGATTGAGATTATTTTAATGTCTTTAAAGAGTGGGAAAGACTCTTCTTTTGGAAGTTATACTTCGGCAAGAAAAGAAAAATAAATATAAGTAAAACTGTTCTTTCAGATGGTTTTACAGGTTTGAGTTCTGGGGACTCACAGAGTTCAAAATCAAAGAGCAGAGGGACAGCCAGCCATGAAGGGCTGAGAAGGAGCGTCAATGAGGCAGGATGTGAAGGAGGAGACGCTAAGGAAGAAAAATTTTTCTAGAAGTAGGAAGTGGTTCACCTGTCAAATGCTGCCGAGAGATCAAGTAGGATAGGATGAACAGAAATCAGGTGATCACTAGAATTGACCCGAAGGCATCCTGGAAGGAGTCATATTGGAGCAGTTTTCAGCTGAGTGAGGACAGCAGTCAGATTAAGAAGAGATGAAAAGAGAAAGGGAGGTGAGGTCATGAAGCGGGTGAATATAGATATTTCGTCCCAGCAATGCTGCTGTAAAAAGGAGCAAAGAAAGATGTACTTGGAGGGTTATGGAGAGTCCATGGAGAGTTCTTTGCAAGATGAAACTTTACTGGGGCAGTCTGTACAGTGATGGGATGATCCAGCAATGAGGAAGAAACACAGGGTGCTGGAAAACCTTCGCTTAAATTGGAGTAGTGAGAGAGCTATGTCTGATGAAGACTGCATGTAGAAACACTGCCAACGGCAGGGGCAGAGGCCCTACATCCTAGTGATGAAGGGGAGAGAAGGGAAGGAGGGCTCAGGGAGAGATGTGAACAGTGTTGTGGTGGCCAGGAGGGGAGAATTTTGTATGACTTGCTTCTGTCCTGTCAGTGTGATGTGAGCCCAGGTCGTCTACGGAGAGTAGAATATGGAATGCTAGTAGCTGGTGGGCTTGCTGGGACTTTGGAAAGAGAGAAGTAAACAGTGACAGTTGTTTTGGAGAGTGGGGATATCAGCATGGAAAGTTTGCAGAGAAGTGACCACCAGTCAGTCCTAAGGGCCCATTTGAGATTTGTGGTTATGATTTTAACCACACTGAAAGGAATGGCAGAATGGTGGCTAGGAATCCATGCTTTCACTGTTCAGGGTGGAGATTCAATACCTGGTTGGGGAACTAAGATCCCAAAGCTATGCAGTTCCACCAAAATTGTTTTTTTTTTAATTGAGATTTGTGAATATGCCTATGGATTTTTCTCTAGCAATATCCTTCTGTTTGACTACAGGTGAGAATGTTGGAAATACTAAGTGTTAGCTCGTTTTTTCCCAAGTACATACATATGTATTTCTTCAGAGATACTAAATGGCTCTAAACAAAACAGACAAGGTATGAATTGCAAAGCTTTTAATGAAAATGTTTGTATTTTTTACAGTATGCATAATTTCATATCTGTGGTTAATTCATTATTTCAATTCTTATCTGCCTGTGAATTTGGTCATAATGCATGAATCTATGCTAATAAAATTAAGGAAAAGAAACAGCTCATCTAATCCCTCTTTATATTCCTTCTTGATCAGCAAGGTGCATGAATGATCTTGCTTTAATTAAGAACTGAGTGTACTGGAGACATATTTGATAATTAAGATTTTAGACAAATATTCACCAGTATTAGTTTCATTAGCAAACTGAAAAATATTGTAGGCCTAATATCACACAATTAACACATTAGATAAACATTAAACTTCTTAGAAGAAAGACCACATGCTCCTGCTTCTGTAAAAACGTTATTTGTTTGAAACACTGGTGGTATAACCTTTCACTCAACTATCACGTCCTTAACATGAAAAAGAGACAAAATGAGCTGAAGACGATCACTCCACAGTTACAGGGTGCAGCCCTCAACATAACTGCTGACGTCATGGTCTCGACAGTGACTTTTCCAGGCCACCCTGTGGAGAAAGATGAAACAAATGGTAATAAGGCTAAAACACAGCTTCATTGTCGTGTACATACTTCAAATCCTTTGGGAGAACAGAATCGTTCATCAATACATGAAATACAAGCTATAGACAAATCCAAGTATTGCTATTTGCTAACTGGAGATATGTATACCTAGGACTTCACATCCCCCCCAAGCCTTCACTAGAGCACAGAATGCTGGACACAAATGGTGAGTCCTGTGTTGTTCACAACACAACTGCAGAGTGAATTCCGCATTTACTCAATTCCAAAGATTATTTCAAGATATGACAAGGTAGAGTGTGTAGAATCTTAAAAACTCTAGAATCCCCTAAAATAAATTGAAGAGTAAGAGAATAAGATTCTGAATGAGTTCAAGTAGACTGTTCGTATGTAGTACATTGTTTAGCATTAATTTAAAGCTGCAATTTTTCAGTTCTCAGTAGCATACTTTGTTCTTTGGAAATATTCCTTTGCTTCTCTCATAAGAGTAGGGTAAAACACCTCTCACCTGGGACTTGCCTGGTGGTCCAGTTGTTAAGACTTTGCCCCTCCAAATTCGTGGACAAGTTTCGATTCTTGGTGGGGGAGAGGGAAGCTAGAATTCCGGGTGCCCCGAGATGCTACCAAAAACCCCCCAGTTTTCCTCTCCATCTTATTTTTTTGGCCACACCTGGTGGCATGTCGTTGGTTTCCTGTCCAACACCCCCTGCCTTTGAGCACAAAGTCTTACCAACTGGACCACCAGGAAAGCCCCCAGCTCTCCTTCTTAATGCTTAACACAAACCATAGTCTGTAATAGAAATTAACAGAGTTGTAGGTCCATTATACTTCAAACACAAATAAACATATAATCAAACTCATAGAAAAAGAAGTCAGATACGTGGTTACTAGAGGAGCAGGTTGTGGTTGAGGTGAGGGGTGGCAAAGCGGATAAAGGCAACTAAAGGTACTACACACTTCTAGGTATAAGATGAATACTAAAAATGTAACGTACAATGTGATAAATACAATCAACACTGCTCTATGTATGAAATAAGAAATATATGAAAATTCATATAAATGAATTTAGTGAATTCATTTATATGAATATACATATCCATACATAAAATTCATATATAAATGAAAACTGTTAAGACAGTATAGCCTAAGGCTTTTCATCACACACACATTTTTTCTCCTTCTATTTCTTTATTTTTGTAACCATATGACATAATGGTTGATCACTAAACTGACTGTGATCATAATTTCATGATGTATGTAAGTCAAACTCTTATACCGTACACCTTACACTTCTACAGCGCTATGTGTCAGTTACATCTCAATAGAATTGGAAGGAAAAAACAAAACAAAAACAACATACCATGCTGTAATGCCTTGCTCGCGGACAATCTGCTTTGCACACGTCACAGCTTTATCGATGTTATTTTCCATTAATTCTGAAAAGCAGATGGGGAGAAATGAAAACAACATTCCTAAAGATTTCATTTTAAGTTTAGGTTCGGCAGGCTTTATTTTCTTAAGCTAAGGAAAGTACAACTAAAATTATTTTTTAAGAGTCCTTGTTGTGAATATTGGGGGAAATTTTTTTCTTCATTCTATCCTATTTGGCACGAAATTAAAGCATTTTGTTTCTCATTTACCAAAGTCATTGGGAGCTCTGGAATTATTAATTAATGTGGTAGAAGATTCTCTTTTTACTGTGCTGTGCTTAGTAGCTCATTCGTGTCCAATACTTTGTGACCCCAAGGACTGTAGCCCACCAGGCTCCTCTGTCCATGGGGATTCTCCAGGCAAGAATACTGAAGTGGGTTGCCATGCCCTCCTCCAGGGGATCTTCCCGACCCAGGGATCGAACCCAGGTCTCCTGCATTGCAGGCAGATTCTTTACCATCTGAGCCACCAGGGAAGGCCAAGAATACTGGAGTGAGTAGCCTATCCATTCTCCAGGGGAACTTCTCGACCCAGGAATCAAACCAGGGCCTCTTGGATTGTAGGTGGATTCTTTACCAGCTGAGCTACTGAAACAAAATGAAAACAAGCAAGGGGAAACGGGTCCAGCATTTTTTGGTTCAGCAATTCTATTACTGGAAGTTTATTCTAAAGAAATAATAAGAGATGCACCCAAAGATGTGTGTACAGATGTTTCATATCAATTAATAACAGGGGAAAATACAGCCTAAGTGCTTATCAACGTGATTTAGATTGATAAATTATAGAACATTTATTTAGTGGAATTTATTCATCTTGAAATATAATAAAGATTGGTATTTGTTGATAAAATAATTTTGTGTAATAAACAGCATATTATAAAGCAGGAAGTTTAGTATAATTTCATTTTTGCTGACATACATTGCCTACATGTTTGTATGTGGGTACAAATATGCATAATATAGTTTTACACTCATACATGCAACCCACTCCAGTACTCTTGCCTGGGAAATCCCATGGACGGAGGAGCCTGGTAGGCTGCAGTCCATGGGGTCGCTAGGGGTCAGACACGACTGAGCGACTTCACTTTCACTTTTCACTCTCATGCATTGGAGAAGGAAATGGCAACCCACTCCAGTATTCTTGCCTGGAGAATCCCAGGGACGGGGGAGCCTGGTGGGCTGCCGTCTATGGGGTCGCACAGAGTCGGACACGACTGAAGCGACTTAGCAGCAGCAGCAGCAGCATGTGAATGATGTGTATTCTGAAAGATGTGGATACCAAAACTTACCACTTGTCATAAATCTCTGGATAGTGAGAATTTTTATTCAGTGAACCCAGATTATTATATAATGCAAAATACTTCTTAAAGTGAAGTAACTTGATACAAAAGAATATCCTTAGACTAATTTCTCTGTTAGGAATTTTAATATATAAAAAATTAACATATAAATTTTTTATCAGTTCACCAATATTTTATGCACTAAATATTGCATGTAATCTCTATTTTAAAAGGAACTCAATAGAACATCTATTTCAGCCCAGTTAAGCAAATCTGTAAATTAACTTGTCACAATGACAGTATTTAAATACAAACTGTATTTTTTGGAGTTGCAACCTCAAGAACTTAGAGTTTCAAACTCACTTTAAATCACTCAGCCAAAACACACACACACACATACATATATACAGTTTATATACATAGAAGAAGTAAATATGACAATTGTGAATAACTGGTAAAGTAAATAATGACCATATTGATGGCTGATATAGTCATGTTTCTAATTTTCCATATATTTAAAACGTATCATCATAAAAAGTAAAAACAATTTTTTAAAAGGAACCACAGGTATTCCTCCCCTTTGGTTAACTAGTAATCCTTTGTTTTCCAATAAAGGAAGGTATATTAAATAAAAAAACACACACACAATTTAATTATCCCTAAACCTTCCCAAAGAAGATAAGAGGAATGGCATTGTTCTTTACAAAATATCAACAAGTTCAGTTATACTAAAGCGCTAGGTCATTCAAGAAACTCTTGTATGTTAGCAAACAGCAAACTTTCATGATGAGTGAGTGTTAATTGCTGAGTTGTATCAGACTCTCTGAGACAACATGGACTGAAGCCAGCCAGGCTCCTTTGTCCATGGAATTTTCCCCGAACAGGGATCAAACCCAGGTCTCCCTCACTATAAGCAGATTTTTTACCATCTGAGACACCAGGGAAGGCTTCGAGACATTTTTGTTTGTACTGCATCTCTGATCTTACAGGTAAACCCAGATGGGGCCTGAGCCATCACTCAACACCATCTTGTCTTACCGCTGCAGGCCACATGGCAGCCGTCAACTGCGTTGGGGGTCTTGCCATCATTACACCACCATTTGCTGTTGATCTGAAATATCCCATAGTCAGTGCTTTCACTGCTAGGATTGTAGTTTGTAGCTTTTGTGTTATAATCGCTTTCCCATCTGGTCAAACACAACCCTGAAAAAAAATGTATTTTTAGTTGAAAAACAACATGACATGACTTATACTTCATAGCCCAATCAGTTCTATTTAATTCTACTTTACTAACAACTTACTTTATAAGTACAAAGATGTACTTACTTGTGAAATATTTTAACACTTTCATGTTAAGAATTCCCTTAAGAGAATTCTTTTATTAGCAAATCATTTGGTAATACTAATGAAACAAGATAATACATTTTTTTAAAATATTAAAATAAAAAAATAAAAAATAAATAAAATATTAAAATAGCTCTTGCTCTTCACACATCCCTAAGTTAATACTGAGCCTAGAATAGAAAAACCAACAGATTAGTTGAGTGGATTTGGTCATTAGCAGCAGATGCACACACTAAAGGAAAAATATGTTGTTAGGAAAAATAAGGATTTTCTGGGAGACAGAAAATTTCTTATGATCCTAAAGGTGAATTTGGGTACCAAATTAGAATTCAGACAGTAAGAATCACAGAATAGGAAAGACTGTCATCCATCCATCCACCTAGCCCTTTGCTCATTCACTCAAAAATAGTTATGGAGGGAAATGTCTGAATTTAGTATGAAAAATACAGTGATGACATTGACAGATATGCACTAAAATACAGAGGAACTTTTCCTAAGGCCATTTCTTGAGTTCTGTGGAAGAAAATGAAAAAATAATCAACTAGGGTGAGCACAACAAAATGTCATTTCCTGCTGCATTTCAGGGATCCTTATTATAGACATGAATTGAGGGAAATAGGTTCCTACTGTCCCTGTTTTGAGAGTTTAATGTAATTTTTAAAAAAAACCTTGCTGTTAAAAGCCCAACATTGGTAGGAGAATTAAAAATGAGAAAAATACTGCCTTACTCAGGTTAGAAGAACCCAACTTCCAAACCGGAAATACCTAAAGTCAAACAGCAGGGGCTTGACAGACATATCTGAGGTGCTGAAATACATCTTATCATCACCCTACATGTGCCAGCTGGCACGTTTAGTGGAATTAGAATGGCCCTCTCATGCCTCGGTCCTTCACCTGGTGCATCTGATTCTAAAGGAACAAGTTGATGTTTAGAACCATTGTAGGTGTACAAACCCTCCAACAAAGAAAAAAAAATCCCATTGACCCAAAGTCCTTTTCTTCGTCTTATTCTTCTGATTACTATCTGTCCCACACCTGGCTGCCCATTTGGAAGGATGAAGAAGAGTTAACTTACAGTTCGCCAGGCTGACTCCCTTATAGCCATCCAGTCCAAGTTCCTTCAGAGTTCTGGCAAGCTCACATCTCTCAAAGACCTTGCCTTGGACAGCGACAGAAAGGAGGAGAAGCCCCAGGATAATGAGAGCCTTCATGTTGCCTGAGAAGTCAGACGTCCAGACTGACCAGGGTGAGCTGGGCTTGCTATTTAACATCTTTTCACTCCCCTCTTATCTCACCGGTTTGGTCGCTCCACCCTCTGAGACACGTGGAAAACAGAAACAGTTTATCGGTCCACTGACTTAAAAGTTTGCCTACTTAGGTTTGAAGAGAGATATTCTGATACCCTAAAAATTAACCTGCAGAAAATAAGGAAGTGAGATTACTTAAAGACATTGCTCAGAAAGAACAGAGTTTAGCACTATTGCCAAAAGAGGAAATTCCTCCTATTTTATTATGAAGCTGATCAAGTATTCAGAAAAAAAAACCTGAATGAACATTTTACTCAGCTGAAAATGAGCTTCCATCTTTGATTAACATTCATTTACATTATGTTGTTTTATGTGACTTCAGTATGTTGTTTTCATTTTTTTCACTTAAAACTATTTTATATACACTTTCCACAAAGAACATGACACACGGCCTGTTGTTCTGATTGGTATAGAGCACCACATCATGTTGTTCAGCCAGATTCCTATACTCACTCTCTTGGTGTCTATTGTAAATTCTTAATTTATAAATCAATGTCATAGTGTGATAAATAAACCCCTGGTGAACAACATTCCTAACTCCTTTCTGGCAATGCCTTACTTCATATTTCCATGTTAGAACATAGTGTCATTGTAAAGTGAAAAAACATTATGGTAAAATCTATAGAAGAATAACTGAATATGCCGTTCCAAAATCTTCCCCTTTGGCACAAGGATGCTTTTGAGCTGAAGAAGCAGATTCTGGACAAGTTTTCTGCCCTCCCCCATCATCCTGAAAGCAAAACATAAATTTGTGCAGGTATTAATCACCAAAACCCCAGATGCTTACCAGCCCCAAGACAGCACCAGAGGATTTTACAAAACAACCATTTTGACTAGCTACTATCGCCTATCAGTTTTTAATGTATTTATCATCCTAAAATTTTGCACCCTTGGAAGCTCAGTACTCTTTTCCTCTGTCTAGTTGCTCCTCTAAATATTTACTGTTCTTTGGTAAAGATGATCTGTTAAGTCCAAATTCCAGCCACTCTTTGATTTATTCATCCTGGCCTTTCTCGTTAAGTATACACGAAATGTACACGTTAATATACTTGTTTCCTTTTCTCTTGTTAAACTGTCTTTTGTTACACATGTTGTCTCCTGTACAGTTTCTAGTGATGAGGATGGGACAGTGAAAGGCCAGAACACTTTACTGTTCATAAAGACTATAGCTGAGATATGGTTTACTTGACAACAGACCAGTAGAAGGGAAGAATTCTTACCATGTCAGTCTCCTAGCTTTCTGTCTAGAGTGCACAGACAAAAAAGGAAGATAACGATTTCTCCCTGTCCCTTCCTTTCCAAACGCACACTGGCAGGAGACAAAAATTTTGAAAATAGATTTTTAATTGTGACTCTTGTGAATTTGGTTTTGGTAATCAACACCTATGGTTATTGATTCTTAGCCTCCCAGAAAAGCATCATGGTTTCGTTTGTCTCTGCCATTTGTCATGAGCATGAAAAACCATAAGATGAGAATTTGTTTTGTTTTATATCCTGAGAACTTGGCTTTGTAACCAGTGAGAATATCCCCTCTGGTTTCTGCCACTTTAGGGGTGCAGGCGGTCTGTCAGGCTTGCATTAACAGCTAGCCAGCCAGCTGGGAGCCTAAGACATGAAGTGACAGGCAGCATTCTCTTTATTTAACCGTGTGAACACTCAAGGGAGTTTGTTCCAAGAGAGTCGCAGTTCATAAGGGGCCTCTGTGAACAGGCTCTTCTGTTGTTGCCTGATCTGTGAAGGGAAAACTCACCCCAGTATCACCTTTCTGGTGTCAGAGGTGAAGAGAAGAGTGACTTAAGGTGTCTCCCTTTGTGAGACATAGAGGTTTCATTGCCACCTGAGACATGGAAGGTGTTTGCTTCCTCAGGCTTTATCTGGAGAGGCTCTGGGTCTTGAGAGGGCCACATTTCTTAGGGAAACCCCTTGTGTCCATGGGTGTGTTAGTCGCTCAGTCATGTCCAACTCTTTGTGACCCCGTGGACTGTAGCCCACCTGGCTCCTCTGTCCATGGGGATTCTCCCGGCAAGAATACTGGAGTGGGTTGCCATGCCCTCCTCCAAGGGATCTTCCCAACCCAGGGATCAAACCCAGGTCTTCCCCATTGCTGGTGGATTCTTTATTGTCTGAGCTGTGAGGGAAGCCCAAAAATACTGGAGTGAGTAGTCTATCCCTTCTCCAGGGGAACTTGTTGACTCAGGGACCAACCTGGGGTCTCCTGCATTGGAGGCAGATTCTTTACCAACTGAGCTACCCAGGAAGCCCCCTTGTGTCCAAGAGTAAGCCCTAATATTGGTTTTAAGCCATAAAAAGACTCACTGGTTTGGAGTCACAGTTGAAAGAGGTATATTGAAGATTTGAACTTTTACACCTTAAAAGGGTTTTTGAGAGAGCTTGCATTTTGAACAAAGGTCCTATTGATACCTATGGGAAGATGAGATTGAAAAGAAAAAAAAAGAAAGAAAGAAAAGATAGCTATAGAAGAATATCTTGGTTAGTGTAAGAAAAAAACAAAACATTTTCTTAATAAGATTAGGAGGGTAAGTCCAGAAAATAAACATTAAGAGCTGCTGACGTCTTTCAAGCAGTTGTGATACTTACATAAATATTGATAGCCACAAATAGCTTTGACAAAGGTTCAGAAAATGCACAGGAAGTCTGGATTTATTGTCTATTACTCTGTAAGCTAACCCCACCATGTCCAGACCTTCTGGTATTTTGGGGCTGCCCTATAAAAAACTGAAAAAATTTAAAAATATCATTGAGCTATCCTATTCTACTGCTAATGGAAAGGAAAATGTTATAGTAATTATCTTTGATTTCTGATAATAAGCAAATATGCCCCTGAATTCCTTCTCTGATAAACCTTGCAGTTCTTTCTCAGTACTTTGGAAATATTGACCTTACCATATCTTTAAAATGTAAGCATCCAAAGAGATAAGAGTTGCTTAAGGCAAACTTGGAAATGGAAAAAAAGATAACCAAGAGAGATTTTAAAAACAAACTTTATTTGATATTTCCATAAGCTCCCTTACTCCAGATTTTGCCAAAATCCTCCATAAGATTATCTTTTAAAGACAAGTAAAAATCTAAAAGTCTTATCCACAAATATTAGTAAATACTTCAGCCATTTTAGTGGGTAAACTGAACTTATTCCACCTGGCAGAAACCCATTTACATCCCAACTATTCTTTTATAGGGGCTTCCCAGATAGCACTAGTGGTAATGAACCTGCCTGCCAATATTAGGAGACATAAGAGATACGGGTTGGGTCCCTGGGTCAGGAAGATCCTCTGAGGAAGTTGTGGCCACTCACTCCAGTATTCTCGCCTGGAGAATCTCATAGGCAGAGGAGCCTGGAGAGCTACAGTCCGCAGGGTTTCAAAGAGTTGGACACAACTGAGCGACTGAGAACATAAGCACTTGATATGTGACTATGATGTTTAAATGAAAGCTATAAGATATGTCTTTGCATTTATCTATATGTTTACATATATCTATGTATGTATGCTATGTGTGTGTGATGTTTTTCCCCCTCTGGATAGTTTTCCTACAAACTTGTGTAAGAGCTCTATTTAACTGGTTTAAAGAAAATAGAAGCAATTTTTAAATTAAGACCAGTCATTTGATTTCCCTGTTGGTTCAGTGGCTAAGATTCTATGGTCCCCGTTCTGGAGTCCCGGGTTCAGTCCCTGGTCTGGGAACTAGATCCCACATGTGCAAATAAAGATCCTGTATGCCACAACTAAGACCTGATGCAGCCAAATAAATAAATGTTTTAAAATAAAATAAATTAAGCCTTGTCAAATATATTTATGTTACCTCCACTATATGCTTGAAATGATAAAGCTATAAATTCAGTCTAAGAACTAAGCTTACAATAAAAATTATTTCTTTAATGTATGTCAGTATGGTAAGGATAAAAAACCATGTGTAAATTTTAAGGTTCTTTGCTTCTGTGACTTCTGCTGCTTGCCTGATTCTTCAATAAGAAAAATAAACTGATGGTTAATTTTTAATATCTCATGAAATTTTCGTGGCAACTCAAGCATAATTTTTAAGAACACATGAATTAAGTGGATATAAGTGGGAGAAAAATTTATAAATGAATGTTGCAATCATCATTATATATTATAAAATATGTCTACTTAGAAAGTTTCCAAAATCTTTTTTATAACATTAACTTTAAGTTTTTGTAACATTAACTTTAAATGAGGTACCTTCATTGAATATGTAAATCATTTCCAAAAAAGAGAAAATACTGAAACGTTAATTGCTAAACATGTTTAAGTTTATCTGCTTTTGACTCCTTAGAGAAACAAAAGATATTTGGATCTGTTAATAAAATGTTCCTTTGGTCCACTTGAAAAAAAAATGTACTATAAAAAGGCATATGTTTTTAAAAATTACAAAATGATGTATTCCTGGGAATTCCTTGGCTGACTAGTGGTTAGGAATTTGTGCATTCACTGCCAGGGCCCAAGTTCAATGCTTAGTGAAAGAGGAGAGTGAAAAAGCTGGCTTAAAATTATACATTCAAAAAAACTAAGATCATGGCATCCAGTGTCATCATTCATGGCCAGTAGAATGGGAAACAATGGAAACAGTAACAGGTTTTATTTTCTTGGGCTCCAAAATCACTGTGGACAGTGACTGCAGCCATGAAATTAAAAGACTGCTTGCTTGAAATCAAGA
Organism: Odocoileus virginianus; assembly: GCF_023699985.2. Lineage (NCBI taxonomy): Eukaryota > Metazoa > Chordata > Mammalia > Artiodactyla > Cervidae > Odocoileus > Odocoileus virginianus. Next base: position 40,676,252 of record NC_069697.1, read on the forward strand.
GATTAGCAACTTAAAACAAGCATGTATAAATATAGACTCCTAAACAAAATTCTCTTGATTACCACAAAACAAAAATCTATAAAAGATACACATACAAAAAGGAACCTAAAAATGAAACTGAAGATAGTCATCACATCACAAGAAAAGAGAAGAAAAGAAGAATAAGGAAAAAACATTACAAAACCAAATCCAAAACAATTAACAAAATGGCCTTAAGACAGACATATCCATTTTTACCTTAAATGCAAATGGACTAAATGCCACAACCAAATGACAAAGACTGACCAAATGAATACAAAAATAAGACCCATTATTTGCTGCTTACAAGAGACTCACTTCAGATCAAGAGACTCATACAGTCTGAAAGTGAGGGGATGGTAAAAGGTATTCTACACATGTGGAAATCAAAAGAAAATCAGTTACAATACTTATATCAGACAAAATCAACTTTAAAATAAACACTGTTATAAGAGACAAAGAAGGACACTAACTACATGATGATGAAAAACTCAACACAAGAAGATGATGTAGCAATTGTAATTATACATACATCCAACATAGGAGCACATCAATATATAAGACATAGTAGGATGTTGTTGTCAAAGGAAAAGAAAAAAAAAAGATGCTTGTTCCCTGAAAGGAAGGCTATGACAAACCTAGACAGCATATTAAAAAGCAGAGACATCACTTTGGTGACAAAGGTCCATATAGTCAAAATTATGGTTTTTCCAGTAGACATGTACAGATGTGAGTGTTGGACATAAAGAAGGCTGAGTGCTGAATAGTTGATGCTTTCAAATTGTGATGCTGGAGAAGTCACTTGAGAGACCCTTGAACTGCAAGAAGTCCAAACCAGTCAATCATAAAGGAAATCAACCCTGATATTCATTTGAAGGACTGATGCTGAAGTTGAAGATCCAATACTTTGGCTACCTGATACAAAGAGCCAGCTCATTGGAGAAGACCCTGATGCTGGGAAAGATTGAAGGCAAAAGGAGAAGTAGGTGGCAGAGGACAAGACAATTAGATAGTATTACCACTGAATGGAATTAATCTGAGAAAACGCTGGGAGATAGTGAAGGACAGAGGAGGCGGGCATGTTGTAGTCTATGGGGTCACAAAGAATTGGACACGACTTACTGACTGAACAACAACAATGACATAATTCATACAGGGGTCTTAAACATAGGTAATATGTCCATTTTACAAATTAAAAAATATGTATCCTGGAAAGAAAATTCACCTGCCCAAAGACATATAGATAGGGAGTGGGAGAGCTGGGATTTAGATTCAGGTCAGTTCCCTGACCTTTTCAGTTTACCATGTTACTTTGAAGTTGAAGTGAAAGGGAAGCAATTCTATCGCAACACAATTCTCACCCCTCAACACACTGTAACTTCTTTATCTACCACGTGTCTGATTTTAGTTACTGATATAGTTGTGCAAAACCATTTTACGTATTTATTTTTGAAGTGTGATTTTTCTTTAAGAGATTGATCTAATGCCAGGAATGCCATGGAACAATTAGAGACTATTTAAACATTAGTTCTTAATGTGTGCACAACTGATAATTATGGAAAGCTTTGGATTTCTTTGTGTATACTTTCTTTGCACAATTATTTCTGTTATCTTTAAATTTCCATGGTCAATTCAATTAGAACTTTGGCTTGATCTCACTTCTTCTTTTCACATTATGAACAAATATTTGCCTTCCCACATAAGTCAGATTAAAATATCCTTTCTTAATTTACATAACAGTTGGGCATTCATCACTGAGAACTTATTTTTTAAACATACCATGAAGCATAATCTTGTTTAAAAAGTGATGGAAAATTTTCCATTTTAGTTTTTTTTTTCCAGAAGAGTATTCAGATTTGTTTTTCTGTTAAATATGAAAATAGCCTGGCAAATCATGCAAAAATTAAAATGGACTTATTATACAACCCAGCAATCCACTCTTGGGTATATACCCCAGAGAAATGTCTTCTTTCCTCATGAGAAATTCTATGTAAGTATATTCATAGCAACTTTATTCTTAAATAGCCAATAACTGTGAACTAACCAAATTTCCTTGAACAAGTGAATGGTTTAACAAACTGGTGTGTTCAAACCATGGTTGACTACCCAATGATAAAAAAGAAACAAACTATGAATACATGCAACATCTTGCAGAACATCAAGAAAATTATACTGAATAATAAAACAGATTTCAAAAGGATACACACTGGAAGATTCCACTTATTTAACATTCATGAAATAACAATAAAAGAGATGGAGAATAGAGACGCAGTTATAGGGGTTAGGGATGGGAGGGAGTAGAGAGTTATGACTATAAGGTAGTGGAAGAGAGGAGTCTAGGGCTGATGTGTATGATCAAGTCTCTTGATTGTAATTATCCAAGACTCCACATGTGATAAAGCACCATAAGGCCACACACACACACACACACACACACACATCCACAAATAAGTATATGTATAAGTGATGAATATAAATGAGCCTTCTAGATTGTATCAATGTCAGTTTTTTACTTTGGTACTGTACAACAGTTGTGCAAAATGTTAACACTGGAGACGGCTAGAGGGCAAGTGCATAGGATTCTTCTGTACATTTTTTGTAACTTCTATGAATTTATAGTTATTTAAAAATAAGAATGTTTTAAGGCAGCTATGAACATTTTAAGAATATGATTTACTTACTATTAATACTTTTGTCAGTTACACAGAAAAAAACTTTACCTTTGTTGAACTTTACTGAATCTAAAACTACTATCTTCTCTTACCTTTCATTGAAAACCTTTGAATAGAATTATTTTGACACTTAGAAGCTGATATAACAAAAAAGACCAGTGATAAATAAATATGTAATTGCAGGTGTTCACAAGTGATCTGGACATTGTCATTTTAGGAAAAAGAAAATAAGCTGGGCATGAAAGTATACCCTTTATCTTTAAATTTTTTCCTGTATGTGTTGCAGCTTACTTGAACCTCAACATTGTTCTTCTTTTTATTTATTTATTTGTGTATTTTATTTTTATTTTTTGTGTGACTATAAAAAGAACACAGCTGTTGCAAAATTGCAAATAATATAAAAGTGTTTTTAAAAGATAGTGAATTCCCCTTCCTACAAATCAAAATACACATGAATAAAGCTGTTGTTGTGTTGTTAGTTGTTCAGTCATATTTGACTCCCTTTGACCACATGACTGTTCCCTGCCAGACTCCTCTATCCATGGACTTCTCCAGGCGAGAATACTGGAGTGGGTTGCCATTCCCGTCTACAAGGGATCTTCCCAACTCAGGGATTGAATCTGGGTCTTCTACACTGCAGACAAATTCTTCACCATTTGAACCATCAGGAAAGCCCCTCCTACTGAATGCCAAGAGGAATAGTTTTATTTTTTGATGGTAAAAAACTGAAGCTGATTTTGATAAGATAAAGATGGTAAAAACTAGAGTAACTACTGAAAAACCCTAAAAATAGTGAAAAACCATTCAATTAAAGTGCTACATTAGAAAAATTTGTTTAATGAAAAAAATGCAATAAAGGAAGGATAGTGGAACAAAAAAACATGAGACATGTAAAAAAAAACAAAATTGCAGATGTTAACCTAACTATCAATAATAACATTAAATGTGAATGGATAAGAGAAGAATGAATACCAATTCTTCACAAACTACCAAAATCAGAGTAAGAAACAGTACTCAACCCATTTTAGGAGGCAAATATTACCCTCATACCAAAATTAAAGAAAGACATCACAAAAACAGAGAACTACAGATCAGTATTTCTTATGAATATGGATGCAAAGCTCCTCAAAAAATAACAGCTAATTAAATGCAGCAACACATAAAACGAATTATGCACCATGATCTAGTGAATTTTATCCCAGAAATGCTAATTGACTTAACACCTGAATGCAATTAAATACATCCCACCACCAAGATAAAAAACAAAAATCACATGATCATCTCAGTAGATACAGAAAAAAGCATTGAAAAAAATCCTGCACCATTTCCTGATGGAACTACTCAACAAACTAAAAACAGAAGGGAACATTTTCAGTCTGATAAAGGATGTCTATTAAAAAACCTGTATAGTTAATTTTGATAAACTGGATACCTTCCCCCTAAGATCAGGAACAAAACATAGAAGCCCTTCTTTGTTCACTATTTCTATTCAACATTGTACTGAAGGCCCTTAGCCAAACCAATTAATTACAAAAAGGATAAAATTCATCCAGATTGGAAAGGAGAAGTAAAACCATCTTTATTCACAGTAGACATGATCTTGTATGTACTGGGTTGGCCAAAAATGTCATTTGGATTTTCCCATAAAACGTTATGGAAAAACCTGAATTTTTTGGCCAACCTGATAGAATATCCTAAAGAATCTGTTAAAAAAAAAAAAAAAACAACTAATAAACAAATTCAGCAAGGTTGCAACGTACAGGATCAAGTTATAAAAGTCAATTGCATTTCTGTGCACTTTTAGTGAACCATCCAAATATGAAATTAAGAAAATAATTCCTTTTACAAATGGAATTATTGTTTATTCTTATTAAAAAATAAGATTATTTATTTTTTATAAAAAAAAAATAAGATACTCAGGAATAACTTTAAACAAAAAAGTGCAAAATATACACACTGGAAACCACTAGCCATTGTTGAGAGAAGTTAAGATCTAAATAATTGGAAACAATTACATGTTCAAGGACCAGCAGACTTACCATTGTTAGGATAGCAATATTCTCCAAACTGATCTATAGATTCAACAAAATCCTTATCAGAATCCCAGTAACTTCTTTGTAGAAACTGACAAGCTGATCCTAAAATTCATATGGAATTCAAGGGACCCAGAATAGCAAAAAAATCTTGAAAAAGAATAAAGTAGGATTCGCACTCCCCAATTTCAAAACTTACTACAAAATAATGGTAATCAAGACAGTGTGGTACTGGCTAGGAGGGCTAGATTCATAAATACAGATAATAACATGTATTGGTTAGGATGCAAGAAACTAGAAATCTCATACACTCCTGGTGGGAATGTAAACGGTGCAGTCATTTGGAAAAGTGTCCAGCAGTTCTTCAAAATGTTAAACACATAGTTACCTTATGATCCAGCACTTCAACTCCTATGTTTCATTTCAAAAGAAACAAAAACACATGTTCATTAAGATCTTGTAAATAAATGTTCATAGCAGCATTATTCATAACAGCTAAAAATGAAAACAATTCAAATACCCATCAACTAATAAGCATATAAATAAAATGTGGTACATACATTTAACAGGATACATACAACTGAATATTATTTCTCTATAAAAATAAATGAAGTACTGATATATGTTCTGACATGGATAAATTTTGAAAACATGATGCTAAGTGAAAAATGACAATATAGAAGACCACACACTATATGCATGAGTTGTCTAGTTAGGCAGTCCTGTAGAGACAGAAAGGAGATTAGTGGCTGGCTAGTGCTATGAGCACTGGGGAGAAATGAGAAGTGACTACTAATGGGTGATGAAAATAATTTTATCTCAATTAAGTTGTTTCTGTTTTTTAAGGATCCAGAAAACAAAGACTAGCTACATATAGAGAAACAAAGAGTGAGATCAGAATTCTTGTCAGAAACAATAAAAACAATGAAGTCATTGGAGTAACATCTTTAAAGTACTGAAAGGCAAAAACAGTCAACCTACTATTTTATACACAGAAAAAATCTTTTAAAAATAAAGGTGAAGCATCACACTTCTAAATAACACTGGGTCAAAAAAAAGTCTCAAGAGAAATGAAAAATCTGTTTATACTAAATGAAAATAAAAAATAAGCTCATCCAAATGTATGGGATGCAGTAAAAACAGTCCTTACAGAGAAATGTATAGCATTAAAGACATATATTAGTAGAGAATAAACTGTGAAATAAAAAAAAAAAAATCTGAGCTTCTAACTTAGAACCTAAAAAAAGAACAAGTCTAAAGCAGAGGAAAAGAAATAATACAAATTAGAGCAGCAATCAGTGAAATTGAAAACAGAAAAACAATAGAGAAAATCCACAGAACAAAAATCTGGCTCTTTGAAAAATTCAATAGAGGTTTGATAAACCTAACTACGTAGAGGCTGGAAGAAGTTACTGCTGCAGACATCTCAGCTTTAGTAAGACCAGATGGCCTCCAGAAACTGGGAAAGACAAGAAAATGGATTGTCTCTGAGCCTTTAGAATGGAATACAGGCCTGTCAGTGCTTTGATTATTGCCTAAGACCAGTGATGGACTTTTGACCTCCTGAACAATTTTCCGAATGAATGGAGAGGAGCAGAGCAGAGAATGACTCAGAAATACAGCAGCTTCGAAATCCTGAGCAGAAGCCAGTCTGACACGGATGCAAAGATTTTCTCCTACGGAGGCAGAGGTTGCAAGTGGCCTGCCATGGGGACAAGAGGACAGGCAGCAGCAGTCCTGGGAGGCATGTGTTTGTGGAGGTAGCCAGTAGCCCTCCTCAGATATGCAGATGACGCCACTGCCATTACCACTTCTAAAGGTAGAAAGCAAAGAGGAGCTAAAGAGCCTCTTGATGAAGGTCAAAGAGGGGAATGAAAAGCTGGCTTAAAACGCAACATTCCAAAAACTAAGATCATGGCATCTGGTCCCATCACTTCATGGCAAAAAGAATAGGAAAAAAGTTGAAGCAGTGAGAGATTTTATTTTCTTGGGCTCCAAAATCATTGTGGATATTGAGTGTAGCCTTGAAATTAAAAGATGCTTACTCCTTGGAAGGAAAGCTATGAGCAACCTAGACAACATATTAAAAAACAGAGACGTGACTTTGCTGACAAAGTTCCGTATAGTCAAAACAATGGTTTTTCTAGTAGTCGTGTATGGCTGTGAGAGTTGGACCATAAAGAAGGCTGAACATCAAAGAATTGATGTTTTCCAACGGTGGTGCTGGAGAATCCTCTTGAGAGTCCCTTGAACAGCAAGGAGATCAAATCAGTCAATCCTAAAGGAAATCAACCCTGATTATTCATTGGAAGGACTGATGATGCAGTTGAAGCTCTAATACTTTGGCTACTTGATACAAAGAGCTGATTCACTGGAAAAGACCCTGATGCTGGGAAAGATTGAGAGCAGGAAGAGAAGGGGTAAGAGAATGAAAATGGTTGGATGGCATCACTGACTCAATGGACATGCATGAGTTTGTGAAAACTCCAGGGGCTAGTGGAAGACAGAGGAGCCTGTGGTGCTGCAGTCCATGGGGTCACAAAAAGTTGGAGATGACTTAGCTACTGAACAACAACAGTAGCCCCACCAAAGAGCTTGTACACTCTAGGACTGAGTTGCCTCAGTTCAGTTCAGTTCAGTCGTTCAGTTGTGTCTGACTCTTTGTGACCCCATGGACTACAGCACACCAGGCCTCCCTGTCCATCACCAACTCCCAGAGCTTACTCAGACTCATGTCCATAGAGTCGGTGTTGCCATCCAACCGTTTCATCCTCTATCATCCCCTTCTCCTGCCTTCAATCTTTCCCAGCATCAGGGTCTTTCCCATTGAGTCAGCTCTTCCCATCAGGTGGCCAAAGAGTTATCTCAGGCCAAACAACTAATGGGGAGTGAGCACAGACCCACCCATCAGCAGACAATTGGATTAAAGATTTACTAAGCATGGCCCTGACCACCAAAACTGTTAGTCACTCAGTTGTGTCTGACTCCTTGTGACCCCAAGGACTGTAGGCCACCAGGCTCCTCTGTCCATGGGATTTTCCAGGCAAGAATACTGGAGTGGGTAACCATTCCCTTCTCCAGGGATTGAACCCAGATCTCCTGCATCACAGGTAGATCCTTTACTGTCTGAGCCCGCTGAAGCAAGATCCAGTTTTCCCCATAGCCAGTAACTCCCATCAGGAAGCTTGCACAAGCCTCTTATCCTCATCCATCAGAGGGTAGACAGAAGTAAGAAGCATAATTTCACATCCTCCAGAACTAAAACCACAATCACAGAAGCTAAACAAATGATCACAAGGATCACAGTCTTATGTGACTCAACAAAGATATGAGTCATGCTTTGCAGGGCCACTCAAGAAGGATGGATCATGGTGGAGAGTTCTGACAAAACATGGTCCACTGGAAAAGGGAATGGCAAACCACTGCACTATTCTTGCCTCAAGAACCCCGTGAACAGTATAAAAAGGCAAAAAGATATGAGACAAGAAGATGAGTCCCCCAGGTCGGTAGGTGTCTAGTATGCTACTGGGGAAGAACAGAGAAATAGTTCAAGGAAGAATGAAGTGGCTGGGCCAAAGTGGAAAAAAATAGTCAGTTGTGGATGTGCCTAGTGGTGAAAGTAAACTCTAATGCTGTAAAGAACAACATTGCATAGGAACCTGGAATGTTAGGTCCATGAATCAAGATAAAGTCAATGTAGTCAGGCAGAGGAAACATTGACATTTCAGGAATCAGTGAACTAAAATGGACAAGATTGGGCGAATTTAATTCAGATGACCATTATATCTAATACTGGAAAAAAGTCTTGAGAGTTCCTTAGACTGCAAGGAGATCAAACCAGTCATTTCTAAAGGAAATCAAATCTGAATATTCATTGGAAAGACTGATGAAGTTCCAATATTTTGGCCCCCTGATATAAAGAATGACTCATTGAGAAGACCATCATGCTGGAAAGCAAAAGGAGAAGAGGAAGGCAGTGGATGAGATGGTTGGATGGCATCACCGACTCAATGGACATGAGTTTGAGCAAATTCCAGGAGTTAGTAAAGGACAGAGGAGCCTGGTGTGCTGCAGTCCATGGGGTCCCAAAGAGTCGGATATGACTTCGTGACTAAACAACAGCAACAACAAAATCTTAAATGATTTTTTTAAAATGTTCATATAGTCAAAGCTATGGTTTTTCCAGTAGTCATGTATGGCTGTGAGAGTTGGACCATAAAGAAGGCTGAGCGTCAAATAATTCATGTTTCCAAATTGCAGTGCTGGAGAATCCTCCTTGAAAGTCCCTTGGACAGCAAGGAGATCAAACCAGCCAATCCTAAAGGATATTAACCCTGAATATTCCTTGGAAGGACTGATGCTGAAGCTGAAGCTCCAATATTTGGCCACCTGATATGAAGAGCCATTGGAAAAGACCCTGATGCTGGGAAAAACCATATGAAAAGCCATTGGAAAAGATTTTGATGCTGGGAAAGATTGAGGGCAGGAGGAGAAGGGGGAGACAGAAGACGAGATGTTGGATGGCATCACCAACTCATTGGAAATGAGATTAAACAAATTCCAGGAGCTAGTGGAGGACAGAGAAGCCTGATGTGCTGCCGTCCATGGGGTTGCAAAGAGTCAGACACAACTGAGTGACTGAACAACAGTAAGCTATTTAAAGTAAATATAATCAAATTTCATGGAAAAAGTGGGCTAAGAGCAAATAGCAGGAGAAGAGTGCAAGTATTGAAAATCAAAAGGAAAAGCACTTAGGATGGCTTGATACTGAAGTGAGAAGACAGACTGGATAAAAAAGCAAAATCCAACTATATTTCATTTAAAAAAAAAAAAAAACCTCACTTTTGGGGACTTTCCTGAAGGTCCATTGGTTAAGATTCCACTGCAAAAATGCATAACCTAACCTAATCCAGAGAATATATATTAAAAAAAACTTAGGTCATTTTACACCACAGCTGCTTGAGATCTTCAAAAGGGTTAAAGTCATACCTGTCAGGGAAAATGTGAGGTGATCTAAATTTAAAAACTGGGAAACATAACAACTAAATATAACACAATTCTGAATCAGACTTTTTAATTAAGAAGGACTTATGGGACAATTGATGAAATGCATAGAATCTCATGATTAGGTGGTCCTAATTTGTCAGTGTTTACCTCCTGATTTGGATGGTGTTTTGAGCTTCTGTGGGCATTACACACGGATGGATTCCAAAGCAACTGGGCACTGTATTGGCAGTGTATTCTCAAACCATTCAGAAAACTTAAATTGCTGTCCTGTGCTTGCAAATTTTGGGAAAGGTTAAGGTATTTCAGTCTCCTGAAAAAGCGGGAAACACTATTCTTTTGAAAGTTACACTTGCACAAGAAGAAACAAATAAATGAATAAGTAAAACAGGACTATCAGATGCTGTCATAGGCTGGAGTCCTGGGGCACTGCCACAGCTAAAAATCGAAAGATAAAGACCAATACAGTATACTAACGCATATATATGGAATTTAGAAAGATGGTAACGATAACCCTATACGCAAAACAGAGACACAGATGTACAGAACAGACTTTTAGACTCTGTGGGAGAAGGCGAGGGTGGGATGTTTAGAGAGAACAGCGTCAAAACATGTATATTATCAAGGGTGAAACAGATCACCAACCCAGGTTGGATGCATGAGAAAAATGCTTGGGGCTGGTGCTCTGGGAAGACCCAGAGGGATCGGGTGGAGAGGGAGGTGGGAGGGGGAACCGGGATGGGGAATACATGTAAATCCATGGCTGATTCATGTCAATGAATGGCAAAAACCACAACAATATTGTAAAGTAATTAGCCTCCAACTAATAAAAATAAATGGAAAAAAAAAAATTCAAACAGCAGAGATCAGCCAGCCATGAAGAGTTGAGAAGGAGCCACCACTGAGTCAGGATGTTAAGGAGGAGAAACTGAGGAAGAAAAAACTTTTCTGGAAGTAGCAAGTGGTTCACTCTGTCAAATGTTGCTGAGAGATCAAGTAGGGTGAACAGAAAACAGCTGCTCACTAGAACTGGCCCCAAGGCATCCTGGATGTAGTCAGGTTGGGGCAGATTTCTCCTGAGTGAGGTAGCAGTCATGTTAAGAAGAGTTGAAAGGCAAAAGGAGGTGAGGACATGAAGTGGATGAATATAGATATCTCATCCCAGAGATGCTGCTAAAGGGAGCAGAGAATAGTATTTTACTTTGAGGATTATGTGGAGTACACCAAGAGCTCTAGAATGTTACCAGGGCAGTTAATACAGTGATTGGGATGATCCAGTGAAGAGGAAAAACTCAGAATGCAGGCAAAACTTAGCCTAAACTGAGGTAGTGAGAGGGCTGTGATGAATACCACCTGTTGAGACACTGCAATTGGCAAAAGCATAGGCTGCTTATCCCAGTGATAAAGGGGAAAGAAGGGAGGATGGACACAGAGAAACACATGAGCTCGGTTATGGTGGCGAGGAGGGGAGAACTTTTGTGAGGTACTTCTGTTCTGCCAGTGTAATGTGAGGCCAGGTCATCTACTGAGATCTGAGAGAGTGGAAGACCAGTGGTTGGCGTGTGTGCTGGGACTTTGAAATGTGAGAAGTAAATAATGACAGGCATTTTGAAGAGTTGTGACTAAGAAGTGACTAAGATGACCAGGTAGTCTTGAGGGCCCATTTGAGATTTGTGGTTATGAATTTAAACTGAGGGGAATTCCCTGGTAGTCTGGTGGTTAGGACTCCCTGCTTTCACTGTTGAGGGCAGTCCCTAGTCGAAGAACTAAGGTCCTACAAGCTGTGCAGCTTAGCCAAAAAATTTAAAAAAGTGAAGTAAGATCTTTCACCATGCTTATGGTTTTTCTCCAGCATATCTGTCTGGGTATAGGTGAGGATGTTGGAGATGCTCAGTGTCATTTTTTTCAAAATATATACATAGATATTTCTTCAGAGACACTAAATGACTCTAAACAAACAAAGATGAGGTTTGAATTGCAAAGTTTTTAATGAAAATGTTTGTATTTTTACAGCATGTGTCATTTCATATCTGTGGTTAACTAGCAATTATTCCAATAGTTGCAGACTCATCTGTCTCTGAATGTCATAATGCTAATGAAATTAAGAAAAAGCAACAGTTCATCTAATCCCTCTTTATATTCCTTCATGATCAGCAAGATGTATAAATGATCTTGCTTTAATTAAGAACTGAATGTACTGGAGGTATATTAGATAATTAAGATTTTAGACAAATATTCACCAGTATTAGTTTCATTAGCAAACTGAAAAATATTGTAGGCCTAATATCACACAATTAACACATTAGATAAACATTAAGCCTCTTAGAAGACCATATGCTCCTGCTTCTGTAAAACCATTGTTTGCTTGAAGGAATCGTGGTATAAGCTTTCATTCAACTATCACGTCCTTAACATGAAAAAGAGACAAAATGAGCTGAAGACGATCACTCCACAGTTACAGGGTGCAGCCCTCAACATAACTGCTGACGTCATGGTCTCGACAGTGACTTTTCCAGGCCACCCTGTGGAGAAAGATGAAACAAATGGTAATAAGGCTAAAACATAGCATCATTGTCATGTACATACATCAAATCCTTTGGGAGAACAAAATAGTTCATCAATACATGAAATACAAGCTATAGACAAATCCAAGTATTGCTATTTGCTAACTGGAGATATGTATACCTAGGACTTCACATCCCCCCCAAGCCTTCACTAGAGCACAGAATGCTGGACACAAATGGTGAGTCCTGTATTGTTCACAACACAACTGAAGAGTGAATTCCGCATTTACTCAATTCCAAAAATTATTTCAAGATATGACAAGGAATTGGTATTATTTGTAGAATCTTAAAAACTCTAGAATCCCCTAAAATAAATTGAAGAGTAAAAGAATTAGATTCTGAACAAGTTAAAGTAGATTGTTCCTATGTAATACATTTTTTAGCATAAATCTAAAGCTGCGACTTTCAGTTGCCAGTAGCATACTTTTGTTTTTGAGAATATTCTCTCCTTTCTCTCAGAAGAGTAGGGTAAAACAGCTCTCACCTGGGATTTCCCTGGTGGTCCAGCCATTAAGGACCGCTGGACCTTCCAATGCTGAGGGAGTGGTTTTGATTCCTGATGGTGGGGTGGGAGGCTAAAATCCTACATGCCCTGGAGTGCTGCCAAAAAAAACCCAATTCTTTCTGAGTCCCACCTTTCTTTAGTGGCACCTAACAGCATGTGGCGGAGAAGGCAATGGCAGCCCACTCCAGTGTTCTTGCCTGGAGAATCCCAGGGACGGGGGAGCCTGGTGGGCTGCCGTCTATGGGGTTGCACAGAGTCGGACACGACTGAAGCGACTTAGCAGCAGCAATGGTGTGAGGTTCCCTGCCCGACACCCCCTGCGTTAGAAGCACAACGTCTTATCAGAGGACCGCCAGGGAAATCCCCCGTTCTCCTTTTTAATGCTTAACACAAACGATGCTCTGTAACAGGAACTTACATAGTGTTGTAGGTCGATTATATTTCAAACACAAACAAATATAGGAACAACTCACAGTAAAAGAGGTCAGATTAGGAGAAGGGGACGACAGAGGATGAGATGGTTGGATGGCATCACCGACTAGATGGACATGAGTTTGAGCAAGCTCCCGGAGTTGGTGCTGCAGTCCATGGGGTTGCAAAGAGTCCGAAATGACTGAACAACTGAACTGAACTTAGGGTTACCAGTGGAGGGTGTAGTGGGTGAGGTGAGGGTTGGAAAAGTGAATGAAGGCAGTTAAAGATGCTGCAACATTCTAAGTATAAGATAAATACTAGGAATCGAATGTACAGCTTGATAAATGCAATTATCATGGCTATTGTTATATAGGAAAATTGCTAACAGAGCAAAGCCTACGACTTTTCATCACACGTAAATCTTCTTCTCCTAATTCTTTACTTTGCATCCATATGATATGATGGATATCACCAAAGTTATTGTGATAATAATTTCATGATGTATGTAAGTCAAATCATTCTGCTGTTCATCTTAAACTTCTGCAGTGCCATCTGTCAATTACATCTCAATAAAACTGGAAGGAGGAAAAAAACAACAAAAAAAACAAACAAAAACAACATACCATGCTGTAATGCCTTGCTCCCTGACAATCTGTTTTGCGCATGCTACAGCCTTCGCGATGTCATTTTCCATTAAATCTGAAAAGGAGATGGTGAAAAATGAAAACAACAGTCATAGAAATTTCTTTTTAAGTTTAGGTTTGGCCAGGAAACCTAAAGAGGAAAGAACAATTAAAAGTATGTTTTAAGAGTCCGTGTGTCTGTGAATATCATGGGAAAATTCTTTTCCATCCTATATGACATGAAAAGAAGCATTCTGTTTCTCATTTGCCAAAGTCAATGGAAGCTCTAGGAATTATTAACTAATGTGATAGAAGGTTCTCTTTTACTAGGGATTAGAAAATCAAAATAAAACAAACAGACATGCAGAAACCAGTCTAGCAGTTTTTTGCTCACCAACTCTATTACTGGAAGTTTATCCTAAAGAAATAATGAGAGATGCGTGCAAGATGTGTGTATCAGATATTCCATAGCAATTAATAAAAGGGGAAAATACAGCTTGAGTGCTTAACAGTGTGATTTGGATTGATAAATTATAGAACATTTGTTTAGTGGAATTTATCCATTCTGAAATATAATAAAGACTGGTATTTGTTGATAAAAATAATTTTGTACAATTTTGTACTTTACATATTGTAAAGTAGTAAGTTTAGTACAATTTCTGTTTTGTTGAAACACATTGCTTACATGAGTACAGATATATGTAGTTTAGCTTTACATTCATGTCCGTGAGTGATGTATATTCTGAAAGAAACTATCGGTACCAAAAGATGCCGGTGGTCATACACCTCAGGGTAGTAAGAATATTTACTCAATGACCACATATTATTGCATAATACAAAATATTTTTAAAGAAAATTAACTGGATACAAAAGAATATTCTTAGACTAATCTTCTCATTAAGAATGTTAATATTTAAAAATTTAACAATATAAATTTTGTAATAGTTCCCCAATATTTTATGCACTAAAGAGTCCATATCTCTATTTTAAAAGGAACTTAATAGAATACTTTTTTCACTGCAATTAAACAGATCTGTAAATTAACTTGTCAGAATGACAATATTTATATAGGAACTGTATCTTATGGAGATGCAAGTTAGAGAATTTAGAAATCAAATATTATAATGTTTTTAATTCTCTTTAAGTAGCTAAGCAAGAAAAAAAAACCTACATATATAATTTTTGGGAAGATCCTCTGGAGAAGGGAAAGGCTACCCTCTCCAGTATTCTGGCCTGGAGAATTCCATGGACTCAGTCCATGGGATCGCAAAGAGTTGGACATGACTGAGCAACTTTCACTTTCACATATAATTTATATACATAAAAGAAGTAAATATGAAAAAATATTAAAAACTGTTAAAGTACATAATGAACATATTGATGTCTATTAATGTTTCTAATTTACCTTTTTTTAAAACATTTCATCATTAAAAGTAAAAATAATTTTTTAAAATGACCACGTGTATTGCTCCTCTTTAACTAGTAAATTCTTTGTTTTCCAATAAAGGAGAGTAAATTAAAAAAAAAAAAAAAGACCACACAAACCAATTAGCCCTAAATCTCCCCAAACAAGGTAAGAAAGAGGAATGGTATTGTTCTCTACAGAGCATCAACAAGTCTAGTTATTATAAAATCATAGGTCATTCCAGAAACTCTTGATGTTAGCAAACAGGTAAACTTTTAGCATATCAGCTCTTTAATTTCTTACTTAAGAAATTAGGAGGAGGGTAATAGAGAGCTTCTAGAAATTAAATATGGAGCTTTTCTAGGTCCCTGATGAGCTCTTCAAGACATTTCCGTTTGTACTGCATCTCTGATCTTACAGGTAAACCCAGATGGGGCCTGAGCCATCATTCAACATCATCTTGTCTTACCGCTTCAGGCCACATGGCAGCCGTCAACTGCGTTGGGGGTTTTGCCATCATCACACCACCATTTGCTGTTGATCTGAAATATCCCATAGTCAGTGCTTTCACTGCTAGGATTGTAGTTTGTAGCTTTTGTGTTATAATCGCTTTCCCATCTGGTCAAACACAACCCTGAAAAAAATGTATTTTTAGTTGAAAAACAACAACAGAACATGACTTATACTTCATAGACAAATCAGTTCTTTTAAATAATAATATTTTACTAATGACTTTTATAAGTATTAACATAAAGAAATAGTTTCCTTGCAAAATATTTTAACACTTTCATGTTAAAGGGTCCTTAAGAGATTTCTTCTATTAGCAAGTCATTTGGAAATGTTAACGAAACAAGATAACACATTTTAAAAAATATTAAAATAGCTCTTCCCCTGCTCCCATCCCTCAGGTAAGATTGACCATAGAACAGAAAAATCAACAGGGTTTTGTTGAATGGGTTTGGTCTTTATCAGTAGATGTATATACTATTGGAATAATGCTTTTTATTAGGAGAAATATGTTTCTGGGAGAAAGAAAATATTTTAGCATATCTAAAGGTGGATTTGGGTATCAAATTAGAATCTGGACAACAAGAATCATAAAATAGGAAAGACTATATCATGCATCTATCCCTAGCCATTTGCTCATTCTTTCAAAAATAGTTATAGAGGGGAGATGTCTGAGTTCAATTTGAAAAATACAGTGGTGACCTTGACAAACATGGACTAAAATACAGAGTAATTTTTACTTAATACACATCTTGAATTCTGAGGAGGAAAATGAAAAATAATCAACTTGAGTGAAAATAATAAAATGTCATTTCTTGCTGCATTTCAGGGATCCTTATATGGATATTAACTGAAGGGAAATAGGTTCCTACTGTCCTTGTTCTTGTTTTATGAATTCAATGTAATTTTTTGAAAAAGCATTGTTGTTAAAAGCCCAGCATCTTGGTAGAAGTATAAAAATGAGAAAAATACTGCCTTACTCAGGCTTGCAGACTGGAAATGGCTAGAATCAGACACCAAGGGCTTGAAAGAGATATCCCAGGTGTTGAAACATTTTATCATCAGCCTACAAGTGCCAGCTGGCAAATTTAGCAGCACTGGAGGAGTACAGGGGGATCTGGCATGTTTAGAATGATATAGAATTTGACCCTCCCATTCTTCAATCCTTCACCTGGTACATCTGATTCTAAAGGAGCAAGTTGATGTTTTTAACCATGGTAAGTGTACTAACCCTCCAACAAAGAAAAAGCCCATTCACTCAAAGTCCCTTGCTTATTATTCATCCTCCCTTAGTTCCACACCTGGCTAACTATTTGGAAGGAGAAAGAAGAGTTAACTTACAGTTTGCCAGGCTGACTCCCTTATCGCCAGGCTGACTCCCTTTTAGCCATCCAGTCCAAGTTCCTTCAGAGTTCTGGCAAGCTCACATCTCTCAAAGACCTTGCCTTGAACAGCGACAGAAAGGAGGAGAAGCCCCAGAGTAATAAGAGTCTTCATGTTGCCTGAGAAGCCAGACATCCAGACTGACCAGGGTGAGCTGGACTTGCTATTTAACATCTTTTCACTTCCCTCTTATCTCACTGGTTTGGTCGCTCCACCCTCTGAGACATGTGGAAAACGGAAAGTCCACACACTTGTAAAGTTTTCCTTCTTATCCTTGAAGAGATGTATTCTGATATCATAAGAATTAGTCTGCAGAAAATAATGAAGTGACATTGCTTAAAGACATTTCTCAGGAAGAGCTGGAGTTAGCATTATTGCCAAAAGAGGAACTTCCTCTTATTTTATTATGAAGTTGAACAAGTATAAAGAAAAAAAACCTGAATGAACATTTTACTCAACTGAAAATGAGCTCCCATTCATTTACATTGAGGTGTTTTGCATATTGTCTTTATCTTTTTCACTTAAAATTATTTTATATACACTTTTCACAAAGAACATGACTCACTGCCTGTTGTTCTGATTGGTAGAGTGTACAGCACCATGCTGATCACAGATTCCTATACTCACTCTTTTGGTATCTATTGTAAATTCTTAATTTATAAATCAGTGTTTTACTATGATTAGTAAGCCTCATGTGAACAACGTTCCTAACTCCTTTCTAACAAAGCCTTACTTCATATTTCCATATTAGAGCATAAAGGGTCTTTGTAAAGCAAAGGAACTTTATAGTAAAACCTACAGAAGATTAACAGAATATGTCACTCCAAAATCTTCCACTTTGACACAAATGTTATTTTGAGCTGAAGGCAATGGAGAAAAAGCAGATCAAAGACAAGTTCTCTGTCCTCCCCTTATTTTCCAGAAAGCAGGATGTAAATTTGTGCATAAATTAGTCACCAACAACCCTGAACACTTATCAGCCCCAATACAGCCCCAGAGGACCCTACAGAACAAACATTAGTACTAGTTACTATCTGCCATTAGTTTCAAATGTATTTATCATCCCAAAATTTGATACACTTGGAAGCCTACTACTCTTTTCCTCTCTGTAGTCGTTCCTCTAATTATATACTGTTCTTTGGTTAAGATGGTCTGTAAGTCCAAATTCTAGCCACCTCTTTGAGTTATTTATCCCTGCATTTCTCAAAAGTATACATGAGATGTACATGTTAGTATCCTTGTTTCCTTTTCTCTTGCTAATCTGTATTTTATTACAGAGCTCCAGCCAAAAACTGAAAACAGTGAAATGAAACACGTGTTTCCTCCTGTACAGTTTCTAGTATTGTTGATGGGACAGCGAAAACCCAGAACACTCCACTCTCCCTGGAGACTGAAGTTGAGATCTGGGATAGCTGACAACAGACCAGTAGAATATAAGAATTCTCCCCATGTTGGTCTCCCAGCTCTCTGCCTGGAGTGCACCGTCAACAGAGGAGGATAAATATTTCTCCTTGCCCCTCCCTTTCCAAATTCACAGTGGCAGGAGAAAAACATTTGTGAAAATAGATCTTGAATTGTGACTCTTGTGAACATGGTTTTGGTAATCAACACCTATGGTTATTGATCCTTAGCCTCCCAGAAGGAGTCATGTTTTCCTTTGTCCCTTTCATTTGTCGTAATGATGAAAAATCATCAGATGAGAATCTCCAATTGTTTTGCTTTATATCCTGAGAATTTGGCTTTGTAACCAGTGAGAATATTCCCTCTGTTTTCTGCTGCTTGGAAACACAGGTTGTCTGTCAGGCTTGCATCAGCAGCTAGCCAGCCAGCTAGGAGCTGAAGACATGAAGTGACAGGCAACATTCTCTTTGTCCAAACATGCTGGCTCTCAGGGGAGTTTGTCTTAATAAAGGATCGCAGTTCATAAGGGGACTTTACAGCCTCTGCTTTCATTGTCTGGTTTGGGAAGGAAGAACTTTCATCCCCGTATCACTTCCTGGTAGCATGTTAGGAGCTCAGTTATTTAAGGTGTCCCACTTTGTCGAAGATAGAGCTTTCTTTGTCACCTGAGACAAGGAAGGTCTTTGTTTCTTAGGCTTTCTCTGGAGAGGTTCTGCATCTTGAGAGGGCTACATTTCTTAGAGGACACCTTTCGTGTCCATAGTGAAGTCGCTCAGTTGTGTCCGACTCTTTGCAACCCCATGGACTGTAGCCTTCGAGGCTCCTTCATCCATGGAATTTTCCAGGCAAGAGAACTGGAGTGGGTTGCCATTTCCTTCTCCAGGGGATCTTCCCAACCCAGGGATCAAATCCGGGTCTCCCGCATTGCAGACGCTCTACCATCTGAGCCACCCTAATATTGGTTTTAAGCCATAAAAAGACACACTGGTTTGGAGTCACAGTTGAACGAGGTATATTGAAGATCTGAACTTTTATATCTAAAAAAGATTTTTAAGAGAGCTTGCATTTTAAACAAAGGTCCTATTTTTACCTATGGTAAGATCCTATTGAAAAGAAAAAGAAAGACAAAGATAGCTACAGAAAAATACCTTGGTTACTTGAGAAAACAAAGCAAAACAAAACACTTTGTTAATAAGATTAAAAGAAGAAGATCAGAGACTAAATGTCAAAACCTGCAGACATCACTCAAGGAGGTTTAAAATTTACATAAATATTGATAGCCAGGAAACAGTTTTGACAAAGGTTCAGAAAATGCACAGGAAGTCTTGATGTATTGTCTGTTACTCTGTAGGAGGATCCCACCATGTCCAGACTGTCCTATAGTCCGGATTTCACTACCAAAAAAATAAAAAGAAACTTAAAATATCATTGAACTATCCTATTATAAAAGAAAAGAAAAATGTTTTAGGAAAAGGCTTAGATTTCTGATAATAGGCAAATATGCCCCTGAGTTCCTTCTTAGATTAAACCCTACAATTCTTTCTCAGTACTTTGGAAATACTGACCTTACCATATCTTTGAAATGTAAACATGCAAAGTGAAAATTGTTGCCTAAAGCAAGGATGAGACTGGAAAAAGAGAGATTTGAAAAACAGTTATTTCATATTTTCATAAGCTCCCTTGATCCAGATTTTGTTGATAGCCTCCATAAGATTATCTTTTAAAGTCAAGTAAAAATCTTAACAGTCTTTTCCGCAAATCTTGGTAAAAGGCATCAGCCATCTGAGGGGAAAACTTGTTCCATCTGCCAGAAACACCATTTAGATCCAACTATTCTTTTATAAGCTATTGAGTTTTGTACTACTATACCTGAAATGTGGCTAAAATGTTGAAATGAAAGCTCTGAGATCTGTGTTTACATCTGTCTATATGTCTATGTATATCTATGTTTGCATGTTATATATATGTGATATTTCTCTCCCTTTGGATAGTATTCCTAAAAACTTGTGCTCTATTTAATTGGCTTAAAGAAAATAGAAGCAGTTGTATAAGTTAAGACTAGTTTGAGATTTTCCTGATGGTCCAGTGGCTAAAATTCTAAGCTCCAATGCCAGGTGCCCAAGTTCAGTCCCTGATCTAGGAACTAGATTCCACATACAGCAAATAGAGATCCCGCATGCCACAACTAAGACCTATAACTAAGCCAAATAACTAAATAAATAACTAAGCAGCCAAATAACTAAGTAAATATTTTTAAAAAAATAAAATGAATCAGCGTTGTCAAATAAATTTATGTTATCTCTACTAGATGCTTGAGATGGTAAAATTATAAATTCAATCTAAGAACTCAGTTTGCAATAAAAATGATTTTCTTGATATATGTCAATCTGATAGAGAAAAAAGCCATGTGTAAATTTTAAGTTTCTTTCCTTCCGTGATTTTTGCTACTTGCCTGGTTTTTCAACAAGAAAAGTAACTCAAAATGATGGTTAAGTTTTAATATGTCATGAAAGTTTCATGGCAACTCGAGCATAATGTTAAGAACACATGAATTAAATGGATATAAGTGGGCAAAAGGGTCTTCCCTGGTGCCTCAGACAGTAAAGAATCTGCCTGCAGTGCAGCTTTGATCCCTGGGTTAGGCAGATCCCCTGAAGAAGGACGTGGAAACCCACTCCATTATTCTTGCTTGGAGAATCCCATGGACGGAGGAGCCTGGTGGACTACAGTCCATGGGGTTGCAAAGAGTTGGACACGAGTGAGTGACTAACTATTACTATTACTAATACTACTGAGTGGGAAAAAGGTTTATAAATGAATTTTGCAACCATCATTATATTTTATAAAATATATCTGCTTAAAAATAGCTTTCAAAATCTTTTTGTAACCTTAAATTTAAGATGAATATTCACTGGATATGTAGATCTTTTCCAGAAAAGAGAAAATACTGAGCATTAATTGCCAAACATTCATTTAAGATTATCTGCTTTTAACTTCATATTAAAGAAATAAAGATATCTGGGCGTGTTAATAACATGCTCTTTTTGCCACTTTAAAAAGATGTACATTAAAAAGGCATATGGCTCTAGAAATTCCAAAATGATATATTCCTGAGAATTTTCTGGTCATCTATTTGTTAGGAATTGGTGCTTTCACTGCCAGGGCCCAAATTCAGTCCTTGGTTGGAGAACTAAGATCCTGCAAGTTACCCTGCTCGGCCATGAAATGAACACATAAAAAATAAAAAGAGCAATAAGTTATAATATGGGGGTTCTAAGCATAGGGTTCTAATACAGGAGAGATAAGAAGGTAAATTATTGAGATGAAGGGAGAAAAGTCCCTGTGAATTCCCTTGGGAAAAACTTAAAGATGGCCTGGAATGTGTGAACCAGTTGAAAGGAGTTTGATAACTCTGGCTAAGACTTTGGGTAATGAATTAATACACAGATTACTGACTAGTTCAAAATCGGGAAAGGAGCACCTGCTTATTGTCACCCTGCTTATTTAACTTATATGCAGAGTACATCATGAGAAATACCGGGCTGGATGAAGCAGAAGCTAGAATAAAGATTGCGGGGGGAAAAAATCAATAATCTCAGATAGGCGCATGACACCACCCTAATGGCAGAGAGCAAAGAGGAACTAAAGAGCCTCTTGATGAAGGTGAAAGAGGAGAGTGAAAAAGCTGACTTAAAACTCAACATTCAAAGAACTAAGATCATGGCATCTGATCCCATTCATGGCAAATAGAAGAAGGAAAAGTGGAAAGAGTGAGATATTTTATTTTCTTGGGCTCCAAAATCACTGTGGACGGTGAGTGCAGCCATGAAATTAAAAGACGCTTGCTCCTTGGAAGGAAAGCTGTGACAAACCTAGACAGTGTATTCAAAAGCAGAGATGTTACTTTGCTGACAAAGGTCTGTCTAGTCAAAGCTATGGTTTTTCCAGCAGTCATGTATGGATGTGAAAGTCAGATCATAACGAAGACTGAGCGCTGAAGAACAGAAGCTTTTTAATTATGGTGCTGGAGAAGACTCTGAGAGTCCCTTGGACTGCAAGAAGATCAAACCAGTCAATCCTAAAGGAAATCAAACCTGAATATTCATTGGAAGGACTGATGCTGCAGTTGAAGCTCCAATACTTTGGCTACTTGATACAAAGAGCTGATTCACTGGGAAAGACCCCGATGCTGGGAAAGATTGAAGGCAAAAGGAGAAAGGGGTGGCAGAGGATGAGATGGTTAGATAGTATTACCACTGAATGGAATTAATCTGAAAAAACTCTGGGATATAGTGGAGGACAGAGGAGCCTAGTGTCCCATAGTCCTGGGGGCCACAGAGAATACATGACTTATTGAATGAAGAACAACAACACAATTCATACAAGCATCTTAAATGTAAGTATTATGTCCATTTTACAAATTAAAATATATGTGTCCCAGAGAAGAAAAGTCACCTGCCCAAAGACACAGATAGTGGTAGAGCTGGGATTTAGATTCAGATCATCTCAATGTCTTTTCAGTTTACCACATTACTATGAAGTTGAAGTGAAAGGGAAGGAATTCTATCGCTATACAATTCTCACCCCCTAACATACTATAACTTCTTTATCTACCATGTTTAGTTCCTGATACAGTTGTGCAAACTCATTTTATGTATTTATTTTTAAAGTGTGATTTTTCTTTAAGAGATTGATCCCACACCAGGAATGCCACAGAACAATTAGAGACTATTTAAATGGCAAAATTCTTAGTGTGCACAACTGATAACTGAGGAAAGCTTGATCTCTTTGTGCATACTTTCTCTGTATTATTATTTCTATTATCTTTAAAGGTTCATGGTCAATACAATTAGAACTTAGGCTGGATCTCACTTCTTCTTTTCACATTATGAGCAGATATTTCCCTTCCAATACAGGTCAGGTTCAAAAATCCTTTCTCAATTTACATAACAATTGGGCATTCATCACTGAAAAATTGTTTTTCAAACAGGTGATAAGGCATAATCTTGTTTACAAAGAGAACGAAATGTTCCCATTTTAGTTTCCTCTTTCCAGAAGAGAATTCTGATTTTATTTCCCTGTTAAGCATTACTTTTTAATTTAAGATTAGGTTTGATCTTTTTATTTGTGCAGCTGCATAGTCATTCAATTTCTTTCTTGAACTAGAAAGCTATGGCTTCAATCCGTAATTTAGCTCTAGTAACATCACAAAATTTTGGGGTAGGAGAGAAGAAATTGTTGCAAATAAGGTCATGTACTTGGGTTGTATATTTTCCCTCTCCGGACAAACAAACCTTTTATTGCTACCCTTCAGTTCAGTTCAGTTTAGTTCAGTTCAGTTCAGTCGCTCAGTCGTGTCCGACTCTGCAACCCCATGAATTGCAGCATGCCAGGCCTCCCTGTTCATCACCAACTCCTGGAGTTTACTCAAACTCATGTCCATCGAGTTGGTGATGCCATCCAGCCATCTCACCCTCTGTCGTCCCCTTCTCCTCCTACCCAGCATCCGGGTCTTTTCCAATGAGTCAGTTCTTCACATCAGGTAGCCAAAGTATTGGAGTTTCAGCTTCAGCATCAGTCCTTCCAATGAATATTCAGGATTGATTTCTTTTAAGATGGAGTGGTTGGATCTCCTTGCAGTCCAAGGGACTCTCAAGAGTCTTCTCCAACATCACAGTTCAAAAGCATCAATTCTTCGGCGCTCAGCTTTCTTTATAGTCCAACTCTCACATTCATACATGACTACTGGAAAAACCATAGCTTTGACTAAGGGTAGCAATCCTACCTCAACTTATTAACAACAATTTATCTGTACACATTGAATTGAAGATGAAACACTCCAAGTTGTTTAAGATTTTTTTTTTAATTCATTTTCTCACTCCAACCCCTCACCTCAAGCCAATATCATACCTCTGTGAGTTAGCTGGTTGCTGTCATAGCAGTGGTCTATTTCCAACTCAGTCAAATAGAAGTCAAATATCACAAACATGGCACATTTTCACAGACTCTAACATGATTTGGCCCCCAAGGTGGTGAGGGCTAGTATCAGTGCCTTGCAGATTTATTTTGGAAAGCAGTTTCCTTAACTACTGATTCAATAATATTTTCTATTTTAAGATTTGTTTTTAGTTGGATGATAACTGCTTAACAATATTGTATTGGTTTCTGCTGTATGACAATGTAAATCAGCTGTAAGTTTACATATATCCCCTCCCTCTTGAGCTTCCCTCCCACCCCAAAAGAATTTTCAGTTAAGGAGCATTTTAGTAAATCAGAAATATCATGTGAATATAAAATGGTAAACTTAAACCTGCTTAAAAAAAAAGAGTGGATGTTTCAACATGTAGGAAGTTAAGGGACTTTTAAGTTTCCTCATAAGTATACTATCTTCTAATAGGAAAGTTTACACCAACTCACTTATACATACATGCATTACTACTAATTTTTCTGAAAAATAATGGGAATAAAATAAGCCTAATATAGAAACCTAGAGAAGGAAATGGCAACCCACTCCAGTATTCTTGCCTGGAGAATTCCATGGACAGAAAAGCCTGAGGGCTACAAACCATGGGGTCACAAAAAGTTGGACACAACTGAGTGAATGCACTTAAAATATCTTCTTCATGTAAAAGTTCAATCCACTGCAAGTCAAATATCCTCTGCGTAGTCAGCATTTCAAATCTGGTTAGGATCTGAATTTCATGACGGGACCACTGACTTGGCTTTCTAAGCAGTCTTCTTCCCTCCAGTTTCTCTTCCCTCCAACCCACTCTTCATCCAGAGCATGCCAACTTTGAACTCAGAGGACTCGGCCTTTGTAACACACATATGTCAATCACATGTCACCTATGACTTTATCGTCCATCCTGAGGTTTGCTGTCATGTCCTTATATTCATCATGATGAGCTGCTTGAAGTTTTATGCTCCTTTGAGGCTTCTCCTGTGCTTTCTCAGAAAGAAGGACACTCATATGTATAGTGTAGATATGCAACAAAATTGGTAAATTCCCTGTATATAAATATGCTCCACCTACAATTAAGGTGTTACACTCCTCTCTTGACCACCTGTGTTAAAATAGAGTTTTGATATTACAAATGATGGAGGGAAGTAATGCAAGCTTACAAATAAATATCAGCCACAAATTACAGCCATGGCTTCTACAGCTTCCTTGGTGGCTCAGATGGTAAAGAATCTGCCTGCAAAGTGGGAGACCTTGGTTCGATCCCTGGGTTGGGAAGACCCCCTGGAGGAGGGCATGACAACCCAATCCAGTCTTCTGGCTTGGAGAATCCCTTGGACAGAGGAGCCTGGCAGGCTATAGTTCACAGGGTCGCAAAGAGTCAGACATGAATGAGTGACTAAGCACACGCATAGCACATAAACTACAGAAGGATGTGCTTCTCCAACATGAGAAAGCAATTACAAAAGATAACCTAGAATTTTAAAGACAGAATCACTTTTTAGATAAAGTTAACTCTGATTTCTGAAAGAAATTAGGAATAAGACTGTTTACTTTGGGGGCCTTCTCAGATGGTGCTATTGGTAAAGGATCTGCCTGCTAATGCAAGAGACCTTGGGTTCAGTCCCTGGGTCTGGCAAATCTCTTGGACGAGGAAAATGGCAACCCACTCTGATATTCTTGCTGAAAAATTCCATTGACAAGAAGAGCCTTGTGGGCTACAGTCCATGGGATTGCAGAGTCAGACATGACTAAGCAATTAAGTGCACCAACAAACCTAAAATTTTCAAGACAGAATCATTTTTAAAATAAAGAGTTAACTCAGGTCTCTGAAATAAATTAGAAAGAAGACCATATGTTTGAGATAAAGGACTACTCAGGCCAATATATGTAAAATCTTTGAAGGTATGATTCAACTTTAAAGTTAGTAAAGGAAAACAATTTTATACTTCAATTGTCAAGAAGTTATGCATGAATAATTTTATTAGGGAAAAAGTTCCTATGTAACATTTGGTTATGAATTTAGGATTTCCTCCAGTTATTAATTTGATAAATAATAGAAGTTGATTGAATATTTTCTAGGAGAGGTACTGTATTAAAGCTGAGGATACCAAGGTGAAAAGGCATAATTGTTTTTCTCTGCAGACCAACAACTACAATGGTAACCCACTCCAGTATTCTTACTGGGATAATCCCATGGACTGTGGACTCTGGCGGGCTACAGACCATGGGGTTGCAAAGACTCAGACACGGTTGGGCGACTAACACTCAGTCACTCACTCACAATAGTTGCTTACTGCTGGTCTGTTCAAAGACCAGCTCCTCCTCCTTCAAAGACTTGCTCCTCCTTGATGGAGCAAGGAGGGGGATCTGAAATCTGTGCGGAAGTGACAGTGAAGTCTTCACAGTATTTAAGATGAGTGAGAACTGGAGGAAGAATAGGGTTTTGTTAGGTGGATAGTTGGGGTAGCAGATTTGTGATAGGAACCTTCCAGGTCTGGTTCTCTCTCCTTCCAGGCACAGGGGAGGATTATACTTCCCTATTCCCTTGAATTTAGGGAGGACTATGTATTTCTGGTCAATGAGCTATAGGTAGAAATGATACAGGTCACTTCTAAAGTGAAAACATTTAATTGCTAGTGAAAACACTCCAGTGCTTTCTACCGACCTTGGCAACTGATGAAGTTGTATGTGTCAGAAGGTATAGTTACCTGTTGGTAAAACCTCTTGTCAACTTGAGTGCTTGAGTGACTGTGTGGAGCAGAGCCACTTGTGGAACCACGATGAACATTGTGACATGAACAAGAAATAAACTGTGTGTTTAGTCATAGAAATTTGGGGAGTGTTTTGTTATTTCCTCATTTTGATGGAGGTAAAATAATTTTAAAAACAAAGGGAAAGGAGAACGGACTTATCTCCCATGCAAAAGTATTCTAAGAAACGTACAAGGATACTCTGCCCTCAAGGAAGTAGAGTCTAACTCCCCACTCTTTAGTGTGGGCTGTGCATAGTGAATTCCTTCCCAAGGATACAGTATGGAAAGGAGGATAAAGGAGTAATTTTACAGCAGAGAAACCTGACAAATACTACTTCAGCAGTGGATCCAAGTTAATATCAACAGTAATAAGTTATTTTGATAAGAGGTATCCTAGATACCATGTGATGAAATGACATCTGTGAGCTTTCTTCTCCAAGCACACAATCCTTGACTAATCATGAGAAAAAAAAACATCAGACAAATCCCAGGTAAGCATCATTTTACAAAATATCTGATCAGTGTCCCTCAAAACTGTCATGGTCATCAAAAAACAAGGAAAGTCTGAGAGACTGTTAGAGCTAAGAGGAGCCAGAAGAGCACAGCAACTAAATGTAATGTGGTGCTCTGGAGAGGATCTTGGAAAAAGGTAATTTCATAAAACCTAAGGAAATCTGAAAAAAGTATGAACTTTATTTAGTAATAACATTCTGATATTGGTTCACTGGGGCTGCCCCGGTGGCTCAGTCAGTAAAGAATCTGCCTGCAATGCAAGAGATTACCTGCAGGAGACCAGGGTTCAACCCCTGGCTCAGGAATATCCCCTGGAGAAGGAAACGGCAATCCACTCCAGTATTCTTTCTTGGGAAATCTCAGGGATAAAGGAACCTGGTGGGCTACAGACCATGGGGTCACAAGAGTCAGACATGACTTAGCGACCACATTTTTTCATTAATTGTAACAAATGTACTATACTGATGTAAAATGTTAATAATAGGAGAAAGTGGGTTTGGTGCATACAGAAACAATTTGCACTATCATAGCAACTTTAATGTAAATCTCAAACTATTCTAAAATTAAAAGTTTATTTTAAAAAACAGGTATAAGAGAGAATATAATATGTTCTGAAAATTCCTTTTGAAGTGGGGAGAGGAAGTTAAGAGTTTGGTTAGGTAGGCAAAAGATCTTTTATACTATTCAAAAGAGACTCAATTTGCAAATTGTATAGGCTGGGTGAGGGATTCCTAGATCTGCAAATGGGCTTCAGGGGTGTTGTAACACCTCTTGAGTTGTATAAGATTATATTGTGTGTATGTGTATATGTACATTTTCCTCTGAAGAAAGTTAGAAGCTTTAATTATTTTTCACTTATTCTTAAAGGGAAAAGCATCTGAAATATGCCAATAATCATTGTTGAAGGTAATGTTGAAACTGAAATATTCTGAGCAAGAGATATGAAACAATTCTATTTTGTGTGCAAAAAAGATCTCTTCTTGGTTGTCCAGAGTAAAGAGATAATGTGTATGTGTTTGAAGAAGAAAGGCAGAAGTTAAAGCCAAGATGGTAATAAAGACCATGATCTTCAGACTCTTTTGATTGTAGTCTACTTTTCAGGGGGAAGAAATGACCCCATAAGATATTTCACCCTACTGCTGCTGCTTTCCTGAGAAAAAAATTACTGTCATAGGATGAAATGCCATTTTGTGTAAACCAAGGCTTAATAGGATTATATATACATCTACTCTATCATTAGGGTTGTGAATGGCTAGTATTTGAATAAAAATGCATATATGTCTTTAAGGGTATCTATAAACCTAAAGCACTATGATGAAAGCTACATTTATGGGAAATTATAGTTAAAAAGCAAAAAAGCAGGAACTTAAAACCATGACACTGATATGAAGGCTTCTATTCTGAAAAAAGGGTAATTTCAACTATTGATGTACAATAACATTGCATTTAGCCAGACTTCTTTGTGGGATATATTTTAATCAGTAAATCCTATTAATGTGCTAATTTTATTTTATTAATACAAAATATTGGCAATCTTTAATAACTCAATTAATTTGTTATTAATAATTAATCCTTTGTTTTACATACAAATGAAAATATATAGAATTGTGCATCATCAGTCATAAAATGGGCAAAAAATCTTTAATATTTTGTTCAATTCATGGTCTCTTAGGAGGACTGTGGACTGCAAATAATTCTTTGAGAAACTGCTGTTACAATCTACAAGAGAAATAATGAAAGACCAAGATAGAAGCAGGCAGGATGTACAGAGAAAAGAGGACAGATAAGACAGATATCAAAGAATCAGAACCAGGATAATTTTTTGATTGCTTGGATGGAGAGGTACAAGGTAGAGGGGGAAAGCAAGCTTTATTTTGGAGTTGCTGGCAGGCAGTTATGGGGAATACTGGACAGTGAATAAACTTAGAGGAGGCTAGCCTGGATATGATAAGTCCAATTTTTAATATGTTGTGCTTGAAATCCCAAGTCCATATGTCTGGTGGGCAGCTGGGTCCTGCAAACTTTCATCTTAAAAAAAAGCATCTGGGCTGGAGCTATAAGGTCCTAACTTAGAAAAGTGAAGCATTCATATCACAGTGTGACTTCTCTAAAATTTACAATATAGAGGAATTCCAATTTTTAAAGATTCCATTCTATTTCTAGAAATAAATATAGGGAGGGGGAAAGTCAGCATTAAGGATTCCTGAGAAACAACAAGAGCAACTATGTATATAATTAGAAATTCTTGGTGCGGGAATTGTCTGGCGGCCCAATGATTGGGACTTCGTGCTTCCACTGCCCTGGGTCCCTGGTCAGGTAACTAAGATCTGACAAGCAACGAAGCATTGCCAAAAAAAAAAGAAAAATTCTTAGTGAATGAAGCTTCCAGTGCCTCATTTCTTTTTTTTTAATTTAATTGTATATTTAAATGGAGAATAATTACTTTACAATATTCTGATGATGCCTGCCATACATCAGCTCTTTTTCTCCTAACCAACCTCTCCCCTCTTTAAATACTGGAATTCAGGAGTCTATTTGTTACTGTTGTTGCTGCTGTTTTATTTCAAAACTTATATTTTTATTTAATATAATATAATATGTATATTATATTTATATTTATAAAATTGGGTTAGTTTCAGTCCGTGGAGTCACAAAGAGTTAGATATGACTTAGTGACTAAAAAACAACAATTTTTAAAAAATGATTTAAGATATAATTTGCATAATAGACATGTATATAACTAAAAACTGTATCTGTGAATGACATTAGTTACTCATGATTATAACTTTTCATAATTCCCTTTAGCAACTTCTCAGAAAATATTTTAAAAATAAGTTTGCTAACTATAAGTGCAAGAGATGTACTCAGGGCTCATTTATAATTAGTGCTACTGGAAGAGCTCAGTTACCATCTGGAATATCACTCTGCATTTCAAATCCTATCCTGGGGTGAAACTAAGCAACATTGGAATTGAGTTTCTTTTAAACGCTGGATCATCGAAAAAGCAAGAGAATACCAGAAAAACATTGATTTCTGCTTTATTGACTATGCCAAAGCCTTTGACTGTGTGGATCACAATAAACTGCGGAAAATTCTGAAAGAGATGGGAATACCAGACCACCTGACCTGCCTCTTGAGAAATCTGTATGCAGGTCAGGAAACAATAGTTAGAACTGGACATGGAACAACAGACTGATTCCAAATAGGAAAAGGAGTATGTAAGCGCTGTATATTGTCACCTTGATTATTTAACTTATGTACAGAGTACATTATGAGAAACGCTGGGCTGGAGGAAGCACAGGCTGGAATCAAGATTGCCAGGAGAAATATCAATAACCTCAGATATGCAGATGACACCACCCTTATGGCAGAAAGTGAAGAACTAAAGAGCCTCTTGATGAAAGTGAAAGAGGAGAGTGAAAAAGTTGGCTTAAAGCTCAACATTCAGGAAACTAAGATCATGGCATCCAGTCCCATCACTCCATGGCAAATAGATGGGGAAACAGTAGAAACAGTGGCTTACTTTATTTTTCTGGGCTCCAAAATCACTGCAGATGGTGACTGCAGCCATGAAATTCAAAGGCGCTTACTCCTTGGAAGGAAAGTTATGACCAACCTAGACAGCAAATTGAAAAGCAGAGACATTACTTTGCCAATAAAGGTCTGTCTAGTCAAGGCTATGGTTTTTCCAGTGGTCATGTATGGATGTGAGAGTTGGACTGTGAAGAAAGCTGAATGCCGAAGAATTGATGCTTTTGAACTGTGGTGTTGGAGAAGACTCTTGAGAGTCCTTGGACTGCAAGGAGATCCAACCAGTCCATCCTAAAGGAAATCAGTCATGAATATTCATTTGAAGGACTGATGCTGAAGCTGAAACTCCAGTACTTTGGCCACCTCATGAGAAGAGCTGACTCATTGAAAAAGACCCTGATGCTGGGAAAGATTGAGGGCAGGAGGAGAAGGGGAGGACAGAGGATGAGATGGTTGGATGGCATCACCGACTCAGTGGACATGGGTTTGGGTGAATTCTGTGAGTTGGTGATGGACAGGGAGGTCTGGTGTACTGTGGTTCATGGGGTCGCAAAGAGTCAGACATGACTGAGCGACTGAACTCAACTGAACTAAAAATGAGGAAACCTTGATATTGATTGTTACTTCATTCTCAGAATAAGGGTCAATTTTTGGTTTGGGAACTTGATTGTATTAAAACAGCAGATATAAGTAAGATATGACGTAAAAAAACAAGGAAGATCGGCCATAAGCATTGCTCTCCCCCTTAGGCCAACTGGTGCTATTCTCTGGTTACTCCCTCAGTCAGCCATTGTCACGGGTCAGTCCTGGGGCTTCTTAGACATATCCTGTCTCTGCATCTGAGCTGTCACTCTTCAAGTCTCTCTCCCCGACCTTGACTCATTCTCCATACACCTTTGGATATCCTTATATGAATAAACCCATATTCTTTCCTGTTGATTCACATCAAGATTGTCCCAGAATCTTGGACACCCCAGCTGTCCTCCTATGGCTGTTCACATAGACTTGAAACCTGGCCCTTGAAACTCTAGAAGCTGCTGTGCTGGAATCATGTGGGACTGTAAAGTAAGAAAACTCTCAGAATTCCCTGGGTAGGGGAATATGCCAAATAATTTCAGAGATTCTTTAAATCAACCAATATTTATTGTTCATCATGTTATAGGCACAGTGCCAGATAGCTGGGATATGGGTGTACACACGGGTAAAGGGGTTCTGTCTATTTCCTGCAAGGACAGCAGCCCAGATGGTGTGTCAGA
Source organism: Odocoileus virginianus (assembly GCF_023699985.2). Classification (NCBI taxonomy): domain Eukaryota; kingdom Metazoa; phylum Chordata; class Mammalia; order Artiodactyla; family Cervidae; genus Odocoileus; species Odocoileus virginianus. The sequence goes on from NC_069697.1 coordinate 40,708,795, forward strand.
GATGTAACAGTGTGAAAAGGTGTCCAGATGTGAAAGGAGGGCTCACACAGTGAGGGGTATCAAAGCCTGAGCGGACAGCATCAACTCCACGGTGCGCCAGTGTTGGAAGAATGGTTACAAACAGGCAAATAGATAAAATGTGTGCATGTGCTCACAGTGCACCTTAAGAATATTAAGGACCACGTGTGCCCGGTTTCTCTCTGTCATACAAGGGAGTTACCAACCTGCAAAAGGAAAAACTTAGAATTGACCTTGTGGTGTGAGATTGATATTGGAGATACTATATGAATTCAATTTAAATAGATAAAAATAACATAAATACCTATATCCTCTAGCTCTGACCATTGATGGAGCCTGGGAACAGTGACTCTACTGCCTATAGCTGTTTTTTAAAATATGGGTTCATGGGAGAAATCACTGATTCCAGGCTGAAGTAGGAAAAGAAGATGGTGAGCATTAGAACATCTTACAGCAGGAAAAAGTACCCAAAGAATGATGGGGACAAGTCAAAGTGACATGGCCAAATAAGGGACAATGTGAACCTCAAAATAAATGATAGCCATGGATTATGATACTTAATAATTGGAGTAATGTAGGAATCTGGGAATCCATACTGATATAATAAGTAAAAACATAAATTGACATTTTGATAAGGAAAAAAATTTCTCAAAGTACCTCACCTTCTCCCAAATACCTCACAATAGAGGTGACTTGCAGACATCACCTTAATCAAATGACTAATGAGAACATCATCAGTAATAGATCATTTCAAAACTGAGTGGCACCTGAAAGGGTGCAGCGAGATGAGCACAGCATTACTTCTATGGTATCCCTGCCAAAGATGCATAACTAATCCAACCCAGAGAATATCAGGAAAATCTTGGACCATTTTACACCACAGTTGGTTGAAGTCTTCCAAAGGGTTAAAGCCATAAAAATCAAGGAGGAGGTGAAAAGTGATCAGATTGCAGGAAACGGAAAACCATGACCAATATCACATGTGAATCAGAATTAGACATTTCAATGAAGAAGGACTAACGGGACAATTGATGAAATCGCATAGGATCTGATGATGAGGTGGTCCTGACTTGTCAGTGTTCACTTCCTGATTTGGATGATGTCTTGAGGTCATGTAGGAATTATACACTGATGCATTCAGAGCTACTGCACAGCATGTTGGCAGTATATTCTCAAACTGTTCAGAAAACATAAAAGGCTATCCTGTACTTGCAAACTTGGGGGAAAATTGAGATTATTTCAATGTCTAGAAAAAGGGGAAGGACTCTATTCTTTTGAAAGCTATATTTCCACAAGAAGAGACAGATCAATGAATAAATAAAACATGTCTATCAAATGGTTACAGGCTTGAGTCTTGGGGCACTCCCACAGTTAAAAGCAAACAGCAGAGAAACAGGCAGCCACGAAGAGCTAAGAAGAAACCATCAGTGACACAGGATGTAAAGGAGGAGAAGCTGAGGAAGAAAAAATTTTCTAGATGTAGGAAGTGGTTCACCCTGTCAAATGCTGCTGAGAGATCAAGTAGGATAGGATGAACAGAAATCAGGTGATCACTAGAATCGACCCCAGGGCATCCTGGAGGAGTCAGGCTGGAGCCGTTTTCAGCTGAGTAAGGACAGCTGTCGGATAAAGAATAGATGAAAAGAGAAAGGGAGGTGAGGAGGTGGAGTGAGTGAATATAGACATGTCATCCCAGAAGTGTTGCCGTAAACAAGGGAGTCAAAAATGATGTTGTAGTTGGAGGGTTATATGGAGTCCATGGGGAGTTCTTTCTAAGATGGAATGTACCAGAGCCGTTCGTACAGTGATGGGGGTGAGCCAGCAAAGAGGGAGAAACTCAGGATCAGGAAACACTCAGCCTAAACTGGAGTGGTGAGGGGGCTGTGATGGAGACTACACGTGGAGACTGCCATTGGCAGGGGCAGAGGTCCTTCATCCCAGTGATAAAGGGGAAGGAAGGGAGGGTGGGCCCAGGGAGAGACGTGAGCTCTGATATGGTGGCCAGGAGGGGAGAATTTTGTCTGAGTTGCTTCTGTTCTGTCAGTGTAATGTGAAAAGCCAGGTCATCTACTGAAAGCAGAGTGTGGAAGGCTAGTAATTGGCGTGTGTGCTGGGAATTTGAAAAGAGACAAGTAAATAGTGACAGTCATTTTGGAGAGTGGCAACATCAACACAGGATTGCAGAGAAGTGACTAAGAACACCAGACAGTCTTGAGTGCCCATTTAAGGTTTATGTTTATAAATTAAATTAATTTTATAATTTATATATAAATTAATTTTTATTATTTAATATATCATATTAATATATAATATATATTATATTAATATAAAAATTAATTTTATAAATTAAAACTGAAGGGAATTTCCTGGCAATCTTGTGGTTAGGACTTTGATCTTTCACTGTTGAAGGTGTGGGTTCAATCCCTGGTTGGGGAACTAAGATCCCACAAGCTGATCAGCTCGGCCAAAAAAAAATTATAAGAACTGTCAGCATGCTTATAGATTTTTCTCCAGCAATATCCATCTGTTTGGGTATAGATAAAGATGTTGCAAATATTAAATATCATTTTTTCCCGAATATATACGTATGCATTCTTCAGAGACACTAAATAGCTCTAAACAAAGACAGACAAGGTATGAATTGCAAGGCTTTTAATGAAAATGTCTCTATTTTTTACAGATGCATCATTTCATATCTATGGTTAATTAGCAATTATTTCAATACTGGCAATCACATCTGAATTTAGTCATAATGCACGAATCTCTGATAATAAAATTAAGGAAAAGAAACAGCTCATCTAATCCCTCTTTATATTCCTTCATGATCAGCAAGATGTATAAGTGATCTTTTTTTGATTAAGAACTGAATGTACTAGAGATATATTTGATAATTAAGAGTTTAGACAAATATTTACCAACATTAGTTCTGTTAGCATACTGAATAATATTGTAGGCCTATTAACAAACAGTTAACACACCAGGCAAACATTAAGCCTCTTAGAAGAGGGACCACATGCTCCTGCTTTTATAAAAATATTATTTGTCTGAAGGAATGGTGGTATAATGGTGGTAATCACTCAACTATTACTTCCTTAATGTGAAAAAAAGACAAAATGAGCTGAAGAACGATAACCCCATAGTTACAGGGTGCAACCCTCAACATAACTGCTGACGTCATGGTCTCGACAGTGACTTTTCCAGGCCACCCTGTAAAGAAAGATGAAACATATGGTAATCAGACTTAAACATAGTGATACGGTAATACACATATTCGAATTCTTTGGCAGAACAAAATAGCTTATCAATACATGAAATAGAGACTATAGGCAATTCCACGTATCACTGTTTATTAACTGGAGATATGTATACCAAGGACTTCACATCTCCACCAAGCCTTCACTAGAGCACAGAATGCTGAACACAAATGTTGAGTCCTGTGTTGTTCACAACACAACTGTAGAGTGCATTCCACATTTATTTAATTCCAAAATAATTTCAAGATATGACAAGGAATTGATAGAAGAGAGAGAATTTTAAAACCTCTAGAAATCCCCTAAAATAAACTGAGGAATAACAGAATAAGATTTTGATTCAGTTAAAATAGACTGTTTCTATATAATACATTGTTCAGCATAAATCTAAAGATAATGCTGTTAAAGTGCTGCACTCAATATGTCAGCAAATTTGGAAAACTCAGCAGTGGCCACAGGACTCAAAAAGATCAGTTTTCACTCCAATTCCAAAGTAGGACAGTGCCAAAGAATGTTCAAAATATCATACAATTGTGCTCCTTCCACATTTCCCAGAGCACATTTCCCATGCTGGTAAGGTTATGCTCAGAGTCCTCCAAGCTAGGCTTCAGCACTACGTGAACTGAAACTTCCAGATGTACAAGTTGGGTTTAGAAAAGGCAGAGGAACCAGAGATCAAATTGCCAACATCCATTGGATCATAGAAAAAGCAAGGGAATTTATTAGAAAACATCTACTTCTCTTTGTGGTGACCATAGCTCCCACTGGCTTTCTATATTCCTTTCATTCTCTTCTTGCTTCTCTACTTGGATACTTTCAACTGATCTTTCTTCTAACTCATTGATTCTTTTTTCTTTATCTTTTCCTCAGTCAAGTCTATTGTTGAATCTCTGTAATGAATTTTTCAGTTTACTCATTATATTGTGTAGGTGCTAAGTCGCCTCAGTCGTGTCTGACTCTTTGTGACCCTATGGACTGTAGCCCACCAGGCTCTTCTGTCCATTGGATTCTTCAGGCAAGAACACTGGAGTGGATTGCCATGCCCTCCTCCAGGGGATCTTCTGGACCCAGGGATTGAACCCGAGTCTCTTATATCTCCTGCATTGGCAGGTGGCTTCTTTACCACTAGTGCCACCTGGGAAGCCCATTCATTTATTATTCAGTTTCAAAATATCTTGCTAGTTCTTTTTTTTAAAAAAAAATTTTATATATCTTTATTGTTCTTACTATTTTATTTGTATTGTTTTATTGGTATCATTAAATATTTGAGTTATCTTGTAAAAAAAAAAAAGAAAATATCTACTTCTGCTTCATCGACTATGTTTAAGCCTTTTATGGATATACAAGCAAACTGTGGTATGGATCACAGAAAACTGTAGAAAATTCTTAAAGAGATGGGAATACCAGATCACCTTGCCCGTCTGCTGAGAAACATGTATATGGGTCAAGAAACAACAGTCAGAAACTTACATGGAACAACTCATTGGTTCAAAATTGGGAAATGAGTATGACAAGGCTATATATTGTCATCCTGTTCATTTAACTTATATGCAGCGTATATTATGCAAAATGCTGGGCTGGATGAATCACAGGCTGGAATCAACATTGCCAAGAGAAATATCAACAACCTCAGATAAGCAGATGATACCACTCTAATGGCAGAAAGTGAAGAGGAACTGAAGAGCCTCTTGATGAGTGTGAAAGAAGAGAGTGGAAAAGCTGGTTAAAACTTAGCATTCAAAAAACTAAGATCATGGCATCTGGTCCCATCACTTCATGGCAAATAGAAGGGGAAAAAAGTGGAAGCAGTGACAGATTTTATTTTCTTGTGCTCCAAAATCACTGTGGTTGGTGACTTCAGCCATGAAATTAAAAGACACTTGCTCTTTGCAAGGAAAGCTGTGGCAAGCCTAGATAGTGTATTTAAAACCAAAGACATCACTTTGATGACAAAGGTTCCCATAGTCAAAGCTGTGGTTTTTCCAGTAGTCATGTACAGATGTGACAGTTGGACCATAACGAAGCTGAGTGCCTGAGAACTGATGCTTTTGAACAGTGGCGCTGGAGAAGACTCTCGACAGTCCCTTGGATAGCAAAGAAATCAAACCAGTCAATCCTAAAGGAAATCAGTCCTGAATATTCATTGGAATGACTGATGCTGAAGCTGAAGTTCCAATACTCTGGCCAGGTGTCCTGAAGAGCCGACTCATTGGAAAAGACCCTGATGCTGGGAAAGATTGGAGGCAAAAGAAGGAGGGCACGGCAGAGGATGAGATGCTTGGATAGCTTCACCAACTCAACGGACATGAATTTGAGCAGACTCCAGGAGACAATGAAGGACAGGGAAGCCTGTGTGCTATAGTCCATGGGGTCGCGAAGAGTCAGATAGGACTTACTGACTGAACACACAAACATGGTTGCAATTTTCAGTCCTCAGTAGCATATGTTGGTCTTTGGGAATATATTCCCTTGCTTCTCTCATAATAGTAGGGTAAAACAGCTCTCACCTGGGACTTCCCTGGAGGTCCAGTGGTTAAGACTCCACCCCTCCAATTTTGCAGAAGATCCCTGGTAGTTAGGTAGGAAGCTAAAATCCTGGGTGCCCAAAGGCACTACCAAAAACCCCAGTTCTCCATCCTCCCCTGATCTTTTTGGCCACATCTAATGGCATGTGGTTCCCTGTCCAGCACCCCTTGCATTAGAAGCACAAAGTCTTATCAACCGGATCTCCAGGCAAGTCCCCAGATCTCCTCTTTCGTGCTTAACACATACCATGCTCTGTAACAGGAACTTACATAGTGTTAAGTCCATTATACTTCAAACACAAACATCCAAACAAAATCATAGGAAAGAGGTCAGTATGTGGTTATCATAGGTAGCGGTAGTGGGAGGGGGTGAGGGTGGGGAATTAGATGAAGTCAGTCAAAGGTCTTTCAAACTTCTAGGTATAAGATAGTGAATACTGGGGATGTAATGTATGTGGTGATAAATACAATTAACACTGATATATGTTGTATATGAAGATCGTTAAGAGAGTAAAGCCTGAGACTTTTCATCACACACACAAAGGTTTTCTTCTCTTTCTTTGTATCTATATGACACGACAGATGTTCACTAAACTTACTGTGACAATAATTTCATAGTGTATGTAAGTCAATCATTTTGCTGTACACTTTAAACTTCCACAGTGCTCTATGTCAATTACATCTCAGTAGAACTGGAATAGGGGAGAAAAAACCCCCCAAAACAGAAACAACATACCATGCTGTAATGCCTTGTTCATTGACAATCTGCTTTGCACATGCTACAGCTTTGGTGATGTCATTTTCCCTTAATTCTGAAAAGGAGATGGTAAGAAATGAAGACAACATTCATAGAAATTTCATTATAAGTTTAAGTTCGATCAGCTTTGTTTTCTTAGGCTGAGGAAAGAATGACCAAAATTTTGTTTTTTATGACTCCATGTATCTGTGAATGTTGGGGGAAAACTCTTTCTTTTTCCATCCTATTTGGCATGAAATAAAGCATTCTGTTTCTCATTTACCAAAGTCATTGGAAGCTCTGGAACTATTAACTAATGTGATGGAAGGTTCTCTTTTACTAGGGACCAGAAAATCAAAACAAAACTAAAACAAACAAGCAGAAACCGGTCTAGCAATTTTTTTGCTCAGCAATTCTGTAATTGGAGAAGGAAATGGCAACGCACTCTAATACTCTTGTCTGGAGAATCCCGTGGATGGAGGAGCCTGGTGGGCTATAGGTCATGGGGTTGCAAAGAGTCAGACACGACTGAGTGACTGCACTTTCACTTTCTGTTAATATTAGTGGAAGTTTACCTTAAAGAAATAATAAGAGATGTCCCCAAAGATGTGTGTACAAAATGATTCATAGGGGAAAATAAAAGGGGAATACAGTCTAAGTGCACTAACAGTGTGCATTGGATTGATGAATTATAGAATATATATTTAGTGGAATTTATTCATCTTGATATATAATAAAGATTGGTGTTTGCTGATAATATATTTTGGGGCAATAAAGAGCATATTAAAAGGCAGAAAATTTAGTACAATTTCATTTTTGTTGAACCACATTACTTACATGTTTGTATGTGGGTACAAATGTGCATAATATAGCTTTATATTCATGTACATGAGGGATGTATATTCTGAAAGAAGCTTAATTCCAAAAATTACCAGTATTCATAAATCTCAGGGTAGAGACAATTTTTACTCAATGACTAAAGATTACTGTATAAAAAATATTTTCTATGTAAACTAACTGCATACAAAAGAGTATTCTTAGACTAATTTTTTCTATTAGGAATTTTAGTATGTAAAAATTTAACAATTTTTGCATTAGCTCTCCAATATTTTATGTACTAAAGATTCCATATCTCTATCTTAAAAGGAACTCAGTAGTATATTTATTTCACCCCAGTTCAACAGATCTATAAATTGACTTGTCAGAATGACAATGTTTATACAGGAAATGTACTTTTTGGAGATGCAAGCTAAAGAATTTAGAAATGAAAGGTCATAATTTTCTATTCACTGTGAATAATTCACTTTAAATCACTCAGCCAAAAAACCCATATATATATATAGTTTATATACATAGGATAAATAAATATGACAAAATGTTAATAACTGTTACAGTACATGATGAACATATCGAAGGCTATAATATTAATATTTCTAATTTTCCATATATTTAAAACATTTAATCATAAAAAGTAAAAACAAATTTTTTAAAAGGACCACACATAGTCCTCCTCTTTGGTTAGTTAGTAATCCTTTGTTTTCCAATAGAGCAGGGCAGATTAGAAAAGTACCACATTAATCGAATTACCCTCTCCTCCTCAAACCAGGTAAGTAAGAGGAATGGCATTGTTCTTTACAAGCATCAACAAGTCCAGTTATAATAATATGACAGGTCATTCCAGAAAATCTTGTCAGTTAGCAAACAGCAACATTTTATGATACCAGCTTGTTAGTTTTTTACTTAAGAAATTATGAGGAGGATAATAGAGAGGTTCTAGAAGTTCAGATGGAATTTTTCTAGGTCCCTGATGAACTCCTCAAGACATTTTCATTTGTATTGAACCTCTGTTCTTATAGGTATCATCAGATGGGGCCTGAGCCATCATTCAGCATCACCTTGTCTTACCGCTGCAGGATACATGACAGGCGTCAACTGCGTTGGGGGTCTTGCCATCATCACACCACCATTTGCTGTTGATCTGAAATATCCCATAATCAGTACTTTCACTGCTAGGATTGTAGTTTGTAGCTTTTGTGTTATAACTGCTTTACCATTTGGTCAAACACAACCCTGAAAAAAAAATGTATTATAAACAACAACATAACATGACTTACACTTCATAGCCCCATCAGTTCTATTTAACTAATTCTATTTAGTAACAACTTAATTTATAAGTTTAGTGCTCACCTTCATGTTAAGAATTCCCTTAAGAGAATTATTTTATTAGCAAATCATTTGGTAATACTAATGAAACAAGACAACATATTTTTAAAAACATTAAAATAGCTATTTGTTCCAGTCCTGTTACTCTTCCTCTGCTCCCATCCCTCAGGTAAGATGCAGCCAAGAATAGAAAAATCAACAGATTTGTTGAATGAGTTTGTTCATTATCAGCAGATGTATAAGCTAATGGAAAAATACTTTTATTTTAAAAAATATTTATTAGGAAAAATAAGGAATTTCTGGGAGAAAGAAAATTTCTTATGATACCTAAAGGTAAACTTGGGTATCAAATTAGAATCCAGACAAAGGAATCATAGAATAGAAAAGATTACGTCATCCATCCATCTATCTAGCCATCGGCTCATTCATTCAAAAATAATTATGGAGGGGAAATGTCTGAATTCAATCTGAAAACTATGGTGATGACATTGACAAATATGGACTAAAATACACAGTAACTTTTCTTCAGTGTGCACCTTGAATTCTGTGGAAGAAAATGAAAATTAATTAATGGGCTAGAGTCAGAGCAGGATGCTGAAGCTGAAACTCCAATACTTTGGCCACCTGATGCAAAGAGTTGACTCATTGGAAAAAACCCTGATGCTGGGAGGGATCAGGGGCAGGAGAAGGGGATGACATAGGATGAGATGGCTGGATGGCATCACCAACTTGATGTACATGAGTTTGAGTAAACTCCGGGAGTTGGTGATAAATAGGGAGGCCTGGCGTGCTGTGATTCATGGGGTCGCAAAGAGTCGGACGTGACTAAGCAACTGAACTGAACTGAGAGTCAGAATAGTAAAATATCATTTCATGGTGCATTTCAGGGATCCTTATGTAGATATTAATTGAGAGGAAATAGGTTCCCACTGTCCCTGTTTTGAGAGTTCAGAGTAATTTTTTAAAACTTTGCTGTTAAAAACTCAACATCATGGTAAGGGGGTTAAAAGTGAGAAAAATACTACCTTACTCATGCTTGCAGAACCCAAGTTCCAAACTGAAAATGGCTACAGTTGAACACTTGATAAACACTTGACAACTATATCACAGGTGCCAAAATATTTTTATTGTCAGCCTACTTGTACCACCTGGCAAATTTAGTGGCACTAGACAGGTACAGTCACACCTAACGTGCTTAAAATGATACAGATTTGCACCTCCTATGCCTCAATCCTTCCCCTGGTGCATCGGATTCTAAAGAAATAAGTTGCTGTTTTTAACCACTGTAAATGTACAAACCCTCCAAGAAAGAAAAAAGCCATTCACTCAAAGTCCCTTTCCTATTATTCATCCTCTGTTAGTATCTGTTCCACACCTGGCTACCTATTTGTAAGGAGGAAGAAAAGTTAACTTCAGTCTGCCAGACTGACTCCCTTATAGACATCCAGTCCAAGTTCCTTCAGACTTCTGGCAAGCTTACATCTCTCAAAGACCTTGCCTTGGACAGCAACAGAAAGGAGGAGAAGCCCCAGGATAATGAGAGCCTTCATGTTGACTGAGAAGCCAGATGTCCAGACTGACCAGGGTGAGCTGGACTTGCTATTTAACATCTTTTCACTTCCCTCTCACCACACTGATTCGGTGACTCCACCCTCTGAGATGTGGAAAACAGGGGCAGTTTATTGATCCATGTACTTGAACAGTTTTCTTTCTTATGTTTGAAGAGAGATATTCTGATATCCTAAGAATTAACGTGCAGAAAATAATGAAATGACATTGCATAAAGACATCACTCAGGTAGAATTGGGGTTAGTACTATCGCCTGAAGAGGAACTTCCTCCTATTTTTATGAAGTTGAACAAGTATAAAGAAAAAAAAAACCTGAATGAACATTTTAGTCAGCTGAAAATGAGCTCCCATCTTTAATTAACATGCATTTACATTAAGTGGTTTTTATGTGCCTTCAATAAGTTGTCCTCATCATTTTCACTTAAAATTATTTTATATACACTTTCCCCAAGAACATGACACACGGCCTGTTGTTCTGATTGGTATATAGCACCGCACCATGTTATTCAGTCAGATTCCTATACTCAGTCTTTTGGTGTCTATTGTAAATTCTTAATTAATAAATCAATGTTTTACAATGATAAATAAGCCTCACATGAACAACATTCCTAACTCATTTCTGACTATGCTTTCTTCACATTTCCACGTTAGAACTTAGAGGGTCATTGTGAAGCAAGGAAACTGTATAGTAAACCTACAGAAGAATAACAGAATATGCCATTCCAAAATCTTCCCCTTTGGCCTAAGGATTATTTTGAGCTGAAAAAGCAGATCCTAGACAAGTTCTCTGCCCTCCCCCTATCCTCCTGAGAGCAGAACATAAATTTGTGCATAAATTAATCACCACCAACTTATCAGCCCCAAGACAGCACCAAAAGATTCTACAAAACAGCAATTTGACTTGATATTATCTTTTCCCCCTTTCTAATGTATTTATCATTCCAAAATTTGGAACCCTCAGAAGCTTAGTACTCTTTTCCTCCTTCTAGTCACCCCTCTAAATATATGCTGTTCTTTGGTTAAAATGATCTGTAAATCTAAATTCTAGCCTCCTTTTTGAGTTACTTATCCCTTCTTTTCTCATAAGTATACACGAGATAGTGAAAGTGTTACTCACCCAGTCCTCTCCAATTCTTTGCGCCCCCATGGACTGTCCGTGGGATTTTTCAGGCAAGAATAACTGGAGTGGGTTTCCATTTCCTTCTCCAGGGGATCTTTCTGACCCATGGATGGAACTACTGAGTCTCCATCATTGCAGGCAGATCCTTTACCATCTGAGCTACCAGGGAAGTCCAAGTATACATGAGATGTACATATTAATAAACTTGTTTCCTTTTCTCTTGTTAGTCTGGGTTTTGTTACAGAGCCGCAGCCACAAATGGTAAAGAGTAAAGGGAAACACATGTTTCCTCCTGTGCAGTTTCTAGTGATGAGGATGGGACAGTGAAAGGCTGGAACACTCCATTCTCCCTGGAGACTGCTGTTGAGATATGGGATAAAACAGACCAGCAGAAAATAAGAATTCTTACCATGTCAGTCTTCCAGTTCTCTGTCTAGAGTGCACAGTCACGAGAGGAGGGATAAATCTTGTCCTTGTCCCTTCCTTTCCAAATTCACAGAGGCAGGAGAAAAACATTTGTGAAAATAGATCTTAAATTATGACTCGTGAATTTGGTTTTGGTAATCAACACCTGTGGTTATTGATTCTTAGCCTCCCAGAAGGAGTCATGTTTTCCTTTGTCTCCGTCATTTGTCATAAGGATGAAAAACCATAAGATGAGAATCTCCATTTGTCTGGTTTTGTATCCTGAGAATTTGGCTTTGTAACTAGTGAGAATATTCCCTCTGGCTTCTGCCACTTGTGGGGTGCAGGTTGTCTGTCAGGCTTGCATCAGCAGTTAGCCAGCTGGGAGCCTACCACATGAAGTGACAGGCAGTATTCTCTGTCCAACCATGCCGACTCTCCGGGCAGCTTGTCTTATTAATAGAGTGTCCACATGCATAAGAGGCCTTTATGGCCTCTACCTTCCCTGCTTGGTTTGAGGGGAGAACTGTCAACCCAGTACCATTCTAGTGACATGGGTGAGGAGATCAGTGGTTTTAGGAGTCTCACTTTGTGTGAGACAGAGGTTTCTTCGCCACCTGAGACATGGAAGATCTTTGCTTTCTTCAGCTTTCTCTGGAGAGGCTCCGCATCTCAAGAGGGCTATATTTCTTAAGGGACTCCTCTCACGTCCATGGGTAAGCCCAATTATTGGTTTTAAGTCATAAAAAGACTCGGTGATTTGGAGTCACAATTGAAACAGGTATATTGAAGATTTGAACTTTTATACCTAAAAGGATTTTTAAGAGAGCTCATATTTTAAACAAATGTCCTATTTTTACCAATGGGAAGATCTGATTGAAAAGAAAAAAGAAAGGAAAAAGATAGCTATAGAAGAATACTTTGGTGTGAGGAGAAAAAAACAAAACACATTCTTAACAAGATTAGGAAAAGATCAGAGAATAGATATCTGGACTGCAGAAGTCACTCAAGCAGGTGTAAAATTTACATTAATATAAATAGCCAGGAAAGAGCTTTGACAAAGGTCCAGGAAATGCACAAGAAGGCTTGATGTATTGCCTGTTACTCTATAGCATACCTGACCATTTCCGGACTTTCCTGTATTAGGGGGCTGTGTACAAAAAGTGTTTTTAAAAACAAAGATATTGAACTAGCCTATCCTACTGTTAAAGAAAAGAAAAATGTCATAGGAATTATCCTAGATTTCTGATAACAGGCAAACATGCCCCTGAGTTCCTTCTTAGATAAACCCTACAATTCTTTCTCAGTACTTTGGAAATATCGAGCTTACCACTTCTTTGAACATTAAGATCTAAAGAGATAATTGTTGCCTAAAGCAAACATGGGACTGGAAAATAAAATAGCAAGAGAGACTTTTAAAACAAACTGTTATTTGATATTTCCATAAGCTCCCTTACTCCAGATTTTGTCCACAGCCTCCATAAGATTATCTTTTAAAGGCAAATAAAAATCTTAAAAGTCTTATCCACAAATCTTGGTAAAAGGGGTCAGCCATCTCAGTGGGTAAATTTAACTTGTTCTATCTGCCAGAAACACCGTTTCGATCCAATTACTCTTTTACAGGACTTCCCTGAAGCTTCCCTACAGGGCTTTGGCAGTAATAAAGCTCCCCTGCAACGCAGGAGGCACAGGGTTTCATCCCTGGGTCAGGAAGATCCCCAATAGTAGGAAATGGCAACACACTCCAGGATTCCTGCTGGGAAAATCCCATGGACAGAGGAGCCTGGTGGGATATGGTTCATGGGGTCTCAAAGAGTTGGACACAACTAAAGCGACTGAGCATATTCTTTTATAAGCTATTGAGTTTTGTATTACTGTACCTGAAATGTGACTAAAATGTTTAAATGAAAGTTATAAGATCCCTGTTTGTATCTATCTATATATGTATGTTATGTATATGGGATATTTTTCTCCCTCTTGATATATTCCTAAAAACTTGTGAAAAAGCTCTTTTTAACTGGCTTAAAGAAAATAGAAGCACTTATATAAATTAAGACTAGTCTTGGGATTTCCCTGGTGGTCCAGTTGCTAAGATTCTGAGCTCCCAATGCAAGGGGTTCAGGTTTAGTCCTTGGCCTGGGAACTAGATCCCCCATGCCACAACTAAGACCTGGTGCAGCTGAATAACTGAATAAATATTTTTTGTAATAAATATCTTTTGTAATAAATTAAGCTTTGTCAAATAAGCTTGATAACAAATATGTTGTCTCTACTAGATGCTTGATGTGATAAAATTATAAATTCAATTTCAGAACTGAATTTTTAAAAAATGATTTCTTCAATGTATGTCAATATGATAAGAAAAAAAAACATGTATAAATTTTAAGGTTCTTTGCTTCTGTGATTTTTGCTACTTGCTGGATTTGTCAACAAGAAAAACAACTTTAAACGAAGGTTAATTTTTAGTGTTTCATGAAATTTTCATGACAACTCAAGCATTGAATATGTACATCATTTCCAAAAGAAGAGAAAATACTGAAATATTAATTGCCAAACATATGTTTATCTGCTTTTGACCTCTTATTAGAGAAATGAAGAATATCTGGGTCTGTTAATAACATGCTCTTTTTGCCACTCTAAACAAATGTCCTGAAAAAAGACATATGTCTCTAGAAATTACAAAATGATATATTCCTGGGGATTTCCTAGCAGTCTAGTGGTTAAGAATTGGTGCTTACCCTGCCAGGGACCAGGTTCAATCCTTGGTTGATGAACTAACATCCTGCAAGCCACCCAGCTCAGCCAAAAAATAAATAAATAAAAATTTAAAAGAGCCAATAATATTGAATATGAGGGGTCTAGGAAATGGGGTTCTAATACAGGAGAAAGGAGAAGGTAAATTTTTGAGATGAAGGGAAAAGTATCCCTGTGGACTTCCTGGGGAAAAACTTGAAGATGGCCTGGAATGTGTGAACCCATTGAAAGGAGTTCCACTAATCTGGCCAAGACTTTGGGTAATGAATTAATACACCAATTATTGATTGATTCAAAATTGGGAAAGGAGTACGACACGGCTGTGTATTATTACCTTGTTTATTTGTCTTATATGCAGAATACATCATGGGAAATGCCAGGCTGGATGAATCACAAGCTAGAATCAAGCTTGCCAGAAGAAATAACAACAGCCTCAGATATGCAGATGATAACACTCTAATGGCAGAAAGTGACGAGGAACTAAAGAGCCTCTTGATGAGGACGAAAGAGGAGAGTGAAAAAGCTGGTTAAAACTCAACATTGAAGAAACTAAGATCATGGCCCCAGTTCCATCAGTTCAGTTCAGTCACTCAGTCGTGTCTGACTCTTTGTGACCCCTTGAATCACGGCATGCTCCCTGTCCATCACCAACTCCAGGAGTTTACCCAAACTCATGTCCATCGAGTCAGTGATGCCATCCAATGATCTCATCCTCTGTCATCCCCTTCTCCTCCTGCCCCCAATCCCTCCCAGCATCCAGGGTCTTTTCAACTCTTTGCATGAGGTGGCCAAAGTATTGGAGTTTCAGCTTTAACATCTGTCCTTCCAATGAACACCCAGGACTGATCTCCTTTAGGATGGACTGGTTGGATATCCTTGCTATCCAAAAGACTCTCAAGAGTCTTCTCCAACACCACAGTTCAAAAGCATCAGTTCTTCAGCTCTCAGCTTTCTTTATAGTCCAACTCTCACATCCATACATGACTACTGGAAAAACCACAGCCTTGACGAGATGGACCTTTGTTGGCAAAGTAATGTCTCTGCTTTTTAATATGCTATCTAGGTTGGTTATAACTTTCCTTCCAAGGAGTAAGCGTCTTTTAATTTCATGGCTACAATCACCATCTGCAGTGATTTTGGAGCCCAAAAAAATAAAGTCTGACACTGTTTCCACTGTTTCCCCATCTATTTGCCATGAAGTGATGGGACCAGATGCCATGATCTTAGTTTTCTGAAGGTTGAGCTTTAAGCCAACTTTTTCACTCTCCTCTTTCACTTTCATCAAGAGGCTTTTTAGTTCTTCTTCACTTTCTGCCATAAGGGTGGTGTTGTCTACATATCTGAGGTTATTGATATTTCTCCCGGCAATCTTGATTCCAGCTTGTGCTTCTTCCAGCCCAGCGTTTCTCATGATGTACTCTGCATATAAGTTAAATAAGCAGGGTAACAATATACAGCCTTGACGTACTCCTTTTCCTATTTGGAAGCAGTCTGTTTTTCCATGTCCAGTTCTGTTGCTTCCTGACCTGCAGTTCCATCACTTAAGGGCAAATAGAAGGCAAAAAAACTGGAAGGAGTGACAGATTTTACTTTCTTGGACTCCAAAATCACTGCAGATAGTGTGTGCAGCCATGAAATCAAAAGATGCTTGCTCCTTGGAAGGAAAACGACTACAAACCAGACAGTGTATTCAAAAGCAAAGATGTCACTTTGCCAACAAAGGTCTGTATATTCAGAGCTACGGGTTTTCCTGTCGCCATGTTTGTTATGAGTGTTGGACCATAAAGAAGGCTAAGCATTGAAGAATTGATTCTTTCAAATTGTGATGCTGGAGAAGACTCTTGAGAGTCCCATGGACTGCAATGAGATCA
Organism: Odocoileus virginianus; assembly: GCF_023699985.2. NCBI lineage: Eukaryota > Metazoa > Chordata > Mammalia > Artiodactyla > Cervidae > Odocoileus > Odocoileus virginianus. Next base: position 40,725,207 of record NC_069697.1, read on the forward strand.
AACCAATCAATCCTAAAGGAAATTAACCCTGAATATTCACTGGAAGAACTGATGCTGAGTGAAGCTGAAGCTCCAGTATTTTGGCCATGTGATGTAAAAAGCTGACTCATTGGAGAAGACCAAAATACTGGGAAAGACCGAAGGCAAAAGGAGAAGGGAGTGGCAGATGATGAGATGGCTAGAAAGCATTATCACTGAATGGCATTAATCTGAGAAAACTCTCAGAGACTGTGGAGACAGAGGAGTCTGGCTTGCGGTCGAGTAGTGTCTCAAGGAGTGAAACACGGCTTAGCAACTGAACAACAACAACGTAATTGTACAGGGGTCTTACTGGTAGGTATTATGTCCATCTTACAGAGAAAAAACTGTGTCCTAGAGAAGATAAATCATCTGTCCAAAGACATATAGCTAGTGAGTGGGAGAGCTAGGATTTAAGATTCAGGTCCTTTAAGATTCCATGGCCCATGGCCAGCCCAGGTTGGGTGCATGAGACAAGTGCTCGGGCCTGGTGCACTGGGAAGACCCAGAGGGATCGGGTGGAGAGGGAGGTGGGAGGAGGGACTGGGATGGGGAATACATGTAAATCCATGGCTGATTCATGTCAGTGTATGACAAAAACCACTGCAATGATGTAATTAGCCTCCAACTAATAAAAATAAATGGGAAAAATAAAAATAAAAAAATAAAAGGGGAGAAGTCCAAAAAAAAAAAGGTTCCATGGCCTTAGAGGCGCTCCCAGCTGCCCTCTTTGCCTCTCCAGCCGGATCATCCTCCTGGCCCCGCCGAACAAGCCGGGGAGCGACCCCCTCTGCGGGGTCATGGCAGTAGCCTCCTCGACCTCCGCCGCCGCTGGCCCCGCCAAGCCGGCTTCTGTGAGAGGGACCCCCACCGTCTCCGCAGGCTAAGAGCCGCTGCCGCCTCCGAGCAGTAAGGGCTACTATGCTCCCTCTTTGCCCCCGCCTCCCCCTCCCGCCCTCGCAGGCACCCCTCTCGCTGTTCAGTCCCGCCTCACTGTCAAGCCAGAAGAGAAGTAAAACTCAACAAAAACTTATTATGTATGGAATTCATTCTTAAAAGAAGAAAAAAGTGATTATTGAAGACTATGGATCGGAGCAAACGGAATTCATTTGCAGGATTTCCTTCACATGTGGAGCGTCTTGAGGATTTTGAAGGAGGTGGTGGAGGGGATGAGAACATGACCCAAGTGGGAAGAATTTGGCCCTCCTCATATCGAGCTCTTATAAGTGCCTTTTCCAGACTGACAAGTTTAGATGACTTCACCTGTGAAAAAATAGGGTCTGGCTTCTTCTCTGAAGTCTTCAAGGTGCGCCACCGAGCTTCCGGCCAGGTGATGGCTCTTGAGATGAACACGTTGAGCAGTAACCGGGCAAAATGCTGAAAGAAGCGCAGCTCATGAATAGACTCTCCCATCCCAACATCCTTAGGTTCATGGGTGTGTGTGTACATCAAGGACAGTTGCATGCACTCACAGAGTATATCAACTCTGGAAACCTGGAACAGTTGCTAGACAGTAACCTGCATTTGCCCTGGACTGTGAGGGTGAAACTGGCTTATGACATAGCAGTGGGCCTCAGCTACCTTCACTTCAAAGGCATTTTCCATCGGGACCTCACCTCTAAGAACTGCCTGATAAAGAGGGATGAAAACGGTTACTCTGCGGTGGTGGCTGACTTTGGCCTGGCTGAGAAGACCCCTGACGTCAGCACGGGAAGTGAGAAGCTAGCTGTGGTGGGCTCACCCTTCTGGATGGCACCTGAGGTTCTCCGAGATGAGCCCTACAATGAAAAGGCGGACGTGTTCTCTTATGGTATCATCCTCTGTGAGATCATCGCCCGCATCCAGGCTGATCCAGACTATCTTCCCCGAACAGAGAATTTCGGGCTAGACTATGATGCTTTCCAGCACATGGTGGGAGACTGTCCCCCTGACTTTCTGCAGCTCACCTTCAGCTGCTGTAATATGGACCCCAAACTACGCCCATCCTTTGTGGAGATTGAGAAGACCTTGGAGGAACTTCTGAGCCGCCTACAGGAGGAAGAGCTGGAGAGGGACAGGAAGCTGCAGCCCACAGCCAAGGGACTCTTGGAGAAAGGACCTGGGGTGAAGCGACCGAGCTTACTGGATGACAAGATACCTCCCAAGTCCCCATGCCCAAGACGTACCATCTGGCTGTCTCGAAGCCAGTCAGACATTTTCTCCAATAAGCCCCCACGTACAGTGAACGTCTTGGATCCCTACTACCAGCCACAACGAGTTGGTGCTGCCCGAGCCCCCAAAATCAACCCTTTGAGTGCTCGCCAGGACTTCAAAGGTGGCAAGATCAAGTTCGTTGACCTGCCCAGCAAGTCTGTCATCTCCCTGGTATTTGACCTGGATGCACCAGGGCCTGGAACGATGCCTATGGCTGACTGGCAGGAGCCCCTGGGCCCACCTGCTCACCGGTAGCGTTCTTTGCCTAGTTCACCTGAGTTCTTGCATCAGGAGGCTTGTCCATTTGTGGGCCGGGAAGAATCACTATCTGATGGGCCCCCACCACGCCTCAGCAGTCACAAGTACAGAGTAAGGGAGATCGCACCATTCCGAGCAACTGCCCAGCCAGCTGCTCCAGCCCATGAGGCCATGGACTGCTCCAACCCTCAGGAAGAAAATGGTTTTGGGCCCAGGCCCCAGGGCATCAGTCCATGCCTTGCAGGTGCCCCTGAGGAGATGGAGGTAGAAGAAGAAAGGCCAAGAGACTCGGCTCCAGTCCCCTCCTCTGTCTCAGGCATGGGCCTGAGGACCCAGGGAGAGCAGGATGGGTGAGCAGAGTTCATCCCCCTCACCTTGGGGACAGACCTTCAGCTGAAGCCACAGGGCCCCCTTGGCGCACAGCCTAGACTCTTCCCGGGGGCCCACAGAACATGCAGGCGAAGCCAAGCCGGACTCATGTGAGGCTCCCACTGCCCAGTGGCTATGTGAGGTGAGGCAGCCACGAGAGGCCTTCCTAGTTAGGGCCAGTGGCTGGTACGAAGCCTCTGAAATCCAGCAAGGAGCTCTGGCTCCCACCGGATCCCCGAGACTTCCCTACAGGACCAGAGGACTCCTAGTTCTAGTGTGAGCTGGCAGGCAGCTATTACCCCAGGTTCTCCTACCCCAGGTCTTTTCTTGCCCTTTCCTGGGGCATATAAGCTAATGGATGGAACCTGGAGCTGACCAGGAGACCATAAAGGGCATGGCTATTTCTCAGACCTAAAGACTGGGGTGCTTCTTGCCAGAATGTCTAAGACACTTGAATAATTGCTGTTTGCACTTACTGTACGACCAGACCATGTCACTACATTTCTATGCAAGGCAAGGCAGAGTGGTGGTCGTGGCTCTCAGCTAACCTATTCAAAGATATTTTCCAGTTGATTAATCTATTTTCATATTTATGAAGGAGTCTTAATGTCCTGCCCTAAAAGACTTCCAACCCTGTAGTTGGGAGTGGGGCTGATTTTGTAGGCCCTAGGGCCTGCTCTGTATATTTGTCAACATGATACACCCAACTGGTTTATATGTGGACTGATTTCTTCCCTTTCTGCTATGGCCGGAGCTATGGGAATAGTCTGTCCTAATAGAAGCGCAATAAGAAATAACCAAAGATGAAGCTGGTCAGATATTTTCATATCTTGTTTCTGTTTTTTTTTTTTTTTGGTAAAACTTTCCCAGGACACTTTGAGATTTAAAAATGAATAAAGTTGGTGTTACAGGTGCAAAAAAAAAAAAAAAAAAAGAGAGAGATTCCATGGCCTTTTCAGTTTACCACATTAACTTGAAGTTGAAGTGAAAGGGAAAGAATTCTATTGCAATGTAATTCTCATCCCTCAACAGGCTATAACTTCTTTGTCTATCACGTGTCTGATTTTGGATCCCAATATAGCTGTGCAAACCCATTTAATGTATTTATTTTTAAGGTGTGTGTTTTCTCTAAGAGGTTGATCTAACACCAGGAATGCCATGGAACAGTTAGAGACTATTTAAATATCAATATCCTTAATATGCACAACTGATAATTGTGGAAAGCTTTGGATTTCTTTGTGCATACCTTCTTTGTATTTTTATTTCTGTTATCTTTAAATGTCCACAGTCAATACAACTAGAACTTAGGCTGGATCTCACATCTTCTTTTCACTTTATGAACAAATATTTGCCTTTCCACATAGACCAAGTTACAAAAATTCTTTCTCAATTTATGTAGCAATTGGGCTATCATCACTGAGAAATTATTTTTCAAACACGTTGTAAAGCATAATCTTGTTTACAAAGTGATGGAAATGTTCCCATTTTAGTTTTCTCTTTCCAGAAGAGTATTCTGATTTCATTTCTCTATTAAGTATGAAAATAGCTTGGCAGTTCCCGTCAAAATTGAAAATGGACTTATTATACAACCCAGCAATCCACTCTTGGGTATTTACCCCAGAGAAATGTCTTCTTTCCTCCTAAGAACTTCTATATTAGTATTCATAGCAACTTTATTCTTAAATAGCCAACACCTGTAAACTATCCACATTTCCTTGAACAAGTAAAAATAAACCCTAAAAGTAGTGAAAAATCATTTAAGACATTGAAATGGTACATTAGAAAATTTTGTTTTATGAAAAAAACACAGTAAAGGAGGAAAAGTGGAACAAAAAAGACATGAGACATGTACAAATAAAATATAAAATCACAGGTGTAAATCCAACTATATCAATAATAACATTAAATGTAAATGGATAAGGGAAGAATGAATACCAATTCTTCACAAACTCTACCAAAAATCAGAAAAGGTACCCAACCCATTTTACAAGGCAAATATCACCCTGATACTAAAATTAAAGAAAGACATCACAAGAACAGAAAGCTAACAGATCAATATTTCTTATGAATATGGATGTAAAAATCCTTGACAAAATACTATCAAACTGAATGTAGCAATACATAAAAAGAATTATATCCTATAAACTAATGGATTTTTCCCAGGAATACTAGCTGATTGAACACCTGAAAATCAGTGTAACACATCACATCAACAGGATAAAAAAAACAGAAACAAAATGATTATCTCAGTAGACATAGAAAACAGCATTGAAAAAAATCCAATATTGTTTCATGATGAAACTACTCAGCAAACTAGAACTAGAAGGGAACATTTTCAGTCTGATAAAAGACATCTATTAAAAAACCTACAGATAAGATTATATTAATGAAGAAAGAGAGGATACTTTTCTTCTATGATTAGGAATAAAACAAAGAAGCCCACTCTCACCACCTCGATTCAACACTGAAAAGTAATAAAAGGCACTCAGATTGGAAAAGAAGGAACACATCTCTATTCACAGATGACATGATCTTTCATGTATTGGGTTGGCCAAAAATGTAGTTCAGGTTTTTCCATAAAGTGTTATGGAAGTTTTTGGCCAACCTGATAGAACATCCTAAGGAACCCATTAAAAAAAAAACCTATTAGAACTAATAACTAAGTTCAGCAAGTTTGCTGGATATAAGAATATATTAAAATTGTTCACAGATAGGTATATCCATTATCTAAGTTGATTTCAGATCATTTTCATCACACCAAAAAGAAATCAGTTTAAAAAAAGGAAACCAGGTATCCTTCAGCTTTCACCCACTGACCCCTAATTCCAGCAGTAGGCAATCACTAGTCTACTTTCTATCTCTATGTACTTCCCTGGGCTGGGTATTTTATATGAATGGAATCATATTATAGGTGGTCCTTTGTGACTGACTTCTTTCACTTAGCATAATTTTTCAAAGTTCATCCTGTATCAGTTCTTGTACTAATCAGCACATGTATCAGAATTTAGTAATTTATGCCTTCTCTTTTACTTAATTAGCCTAATAGAGGTTTATCAAGACAGGTCCTCGTGAAGAGTTCTGACAAAATGTGGTCCACTGGTGGAGAAAATTGCAAACCACACCAGTATCATTGTGAGGATCTCATGAACAGTAGGAAAAGGCAAAAAGATATGACACCAGAAGATGAGTCCCCCCAGGTCACAGGGGTCCAAATATGCTACTGGGGAAGAGTGGAGGGCAATTACTAATGGCTCAAGAAAGAATGAAGGACCTGGGCCGAAGTGGAAACGATGCTCTGTTGTAGATTTGTCTGGTGGTGAAAGTAAAGTCCAACACTGTAAGAATAATATTACATAGGAACCTGGAATGTTAGATCCATGAATCATGGTAAATTGGACATGACCAGCAGGAGATGGCAAGAGTGAACATTGACATTTTAGAAATCAGTGAACTAAAAGGGACTGGAATGGCAAATTTAATTCAGATGACCATTGTATCTACTACTGTGGGCAAGAGTGCCTTAGAAGAAATGGAGTACCCCCTCATAGTCAACAAAAATGTCCAAAATGCAGTACTTCGGTGCAGTCTCAAAAACAACAGAATGATCTTGGTTTGTTTCCAAGGCAAACCATTCAACATCACAGTAATTCAGGTATGCCCCCAAAAACTAACGCTGAAGAAGCTGAAGTTGACTGATTCTATGAAGACCTAGAAGACCTTCTAGAACTAACACCAACAAAAGATGTCGTCCTTTTCATCATAGAGGACTGGAATGCAAAAGTAGGAAGTCAAGAGATACCTGGAGTAACAAGCAAATTTGGCCTTGGAGTACAGAATGAAGCAGGGCAAAGGCTAACAGAGTTTTGTCAGGAGAACACTAATCAGAGCACACACTCTCTCCCAACAACACAAGAGGTGACTCTACACATGGACATCACCAAATGGCCGATACTGAAATCAGACTGATCATATTCTTTGCAGTAAAAGGTGGAGAAGCTCAGTACAGTCAGAAAAAACAAGACTTGAAGATGAATATTGCTTAGATCATGAGCTCCCTATTGCAAAATTCAGGTTCAAATTGTAGAATTAGGGAAAACCATTAGGCCATTCAGATATGACCTAAATAAAATCCTTTATCGTTATACAGTGGAGGTGGCAAATAATTTCAAGGGATTAGATCTTATAGACAGAGTGTCTAAAGAACTATGGGTGGAGATTCCTAACATTGTGCAGGAGACAGAGTCTGACACGACTTAGTGACTGAACAGCATCAACAAAAAATTCTAAATGATTTATAGTATACTTTGCATAATAGACATGTATATGAAAGCATCATATCTATGAATGACATTAGTCACACATGATTAGTCATTTTTAGTAATTCCCTTTCGCAACTTCTAAGAAAATATTCTTTAAATAAGTCTGCTAAATATAAGTGCAAGAGATGTGCTCAGGACTCAGTTATAATTAGTGCTACAGGAAGAGCCCAGTAATCATCTGGAATATCACTCTGCATTTCAAATAATATTCTGAAGTGAAACTGAGCAACATTAGAATTGAGTGTCTTTTTAAAATGATGAAACTTTGATATTGATTTTTATTTCTATCTCAGAACAAGGATCAAAATTTGGTTTGGGAACTTGACTGTATTAAAATAACAGGTATAAGTAAAACATGACATTTATCAAAAACACTAAGCAAAATCTTCAAAAAGAATCGCTTTCCCTCTTAGGCCAACTTTTGCTAATCTCTGGTTGTTTCTTCAGCCAGCCATTGTCACGGGTCAGTCCTGGGGCTTCTTAGACATATCCTGTCTCTGCATCTGAGCTGTCACTCTTCAAGTCTCTCTCCCCGACCTTGACTCATTCTCCATACACCTCTGGATATCCTTATATGAATAAACCCATATTCTTTGCCATTTATTCATATTAAAATGGTTCCAGAATCTTGGACCCCCCCAGCTGTCCTCTCATGTCCGGTCACATAGACTTGAGACCTGACTCTTGGAGCCCCAGAACCTGCTGTACTGGACTCATGTGGGATCAGAGTAAGAAAACTCTCAGAATGCCCAGTGTGGGGAAATGTGCCAAATAATCAGAGATATTCATTAAATCAACTAATATTTATGGATCATGTACAACGCTACTGACACTATTCTATATATTTGGAACATGTGTGTAAAGAAGAGTAAAGGATTTCTCCCAGGCCCTGCATACAGTATCAAAGATGTAACACAGTAAAGAAGGTTCCAGATGTGGAAGAAGGGGTGACCCGATGAGAGGTATCAAAGCCTGAGTGGAGACCATCTATTCCATGATGTGGCAGTGTTGGGAGATCACAAAATTGGTTACAAACAGGCAAATTGATCAAATATATGCACGTGCTCAAGTTACATATTAAAGACTGTGTGCCCAGTTTCTCACTGTCATACAAGGGAGTTGCCAACATGAAAGAGGAAAAAGCTAGAATTTACCTTGTGATGTGACACTTGAGTTGGAAATATATGAATTCAATTGAAATAGAGAAAAATTACTTAAATACTACATCCTTCAGCTCTGACCATTGATGGGGCCTGGGAACAGTGACTTTACTTCCCAGAGCTGGTTTTTTTTTAAATAAGGGCTCTTTGGAGAAATGGCTAATTCCAGGATAAAGCAGGAAAAGAACAAGGTGAGCATTAGAACATTTTATGCCAGAAAACAAAAAAGTGCCCAGAGAATGACAGAGACATGTCAAAATGACACAGAAGCTAGCTGGCAGAGGCTCTTGTGGCCAAATCAGGGACAGTGTGAACATCAAAGTAAATGATAGTGAAGGATTATGATTCATTATAATTGGAATAAAGTAGAAAGCCAGGGTTCATACCGATACAAGAAGTAAATGCATAAATTGACATTTTGATGAGGAAAAAGATTTCTCAAAGTACTTCATCCTTTCCCATATACCTCACAATGTAGGTGACTTGCAGACATCATCTTAATCAAATGATCAGTGAGAAAATCATCAGTAACAGAACATTTCAAAACTGCATGTCACCTGAAAGGAAGCAACAGGAAGAGCACAATATCACGTCTGTGGCATCCCTGCCAGAGATGCATAACCTAATCTACTCCAGAGGATATCAGAAAAACCTTAGGCCATTTATAGCACAACAGGTTGAGATTTTTTAAAGGGTTAAAGTCATAATAGTTAAGGAAAAAGTGAAGAAATGATCTGATTGAAGGAAACTGAAAAACATAACAACCAATTTTAGCACGTGATTCTGAATTAGACCTTTTAGTTAAAAAGTTACGTGACAATTGATAAAATTACATAGATCTGATGATGAGGTGGTCCTAATCTGTCAATGTTCACCTACTGATTTGGATTAAGTTTTGAGGTTCTGTAGGATTTACACGCTGAAGGATTCAGAACCTTTGGGCATCATATTGGCAGTATATTCTCATACTGTTCAGAAAACATAAAAGTCTATTCTGTACTTGCAAATTCTGGGAAAGATTGAAATATTTTAATTGCCTTAAAGGGCTGGAAAGACTCTATCCTTTTGAAAGCTATCCTTCAGCAAGAAGAGACAAATAAATGAATAAGTAAAACATGTTTATCAAATAGTTACAGACTTGAGTCCTGGGGCATTCTCACAGTTGAAAATCAAACAGCAGAGAAACAGCCAGCCAAGAAGGGCTAAAAAGAAACCATCAATGAGGCAGGATATAAAGAAGGAAAGCCTGAGGAAAAAAATATTTTTCTAGAAGTAGGAAGTGGTTCACCTGTCAAATGCTGCTGGGAGATCAAGTAAGATGAACAGAAATCAGGTCATCACTAAACTGGCCCCAAGGCATCTTGGAAGGAGTCAGGCTGGAGCCGTTTTCAGCTGAGTGAGGACAGTAGTCAGGTTAAGAAGAGATGAAGGGAGAAAGGGAGGTGAGGACGAGGAGTGGATGACTATAGATATCTCATCCCAGAAGTGCTCCTGTAAAAGGGACTCAAAAACGTTGTAGTTGGAGGGTTATATAGAGTCCATGGAGAGTTCTTTCTAAGAAGGAAGGTTACCAGGGTAGCTCATACAGTGATGGAGATGATCCAGCAAAGAGGGAGAAACTCAGGATGCAGCAAACAGCCTAAACTGGAGTGGTGAGAGGGCTGTGATGAAGACTGCACGTGGAGACCCTGCCACTGGCAGCAGCGACGCCCCTTCATGCCAGTGATAAAGGGGGAGGGAGGGAAGGTGGGTTCAGGGAAAGGTGAGAACTCTGTTATGGTGGCCGGGAGGGGAGGATTTTGTAGGAGTTGCTTCTGTTCTGTCAGTGTAAGGTGAGGCTGGGTCATCTACCGAGAGCGGAGTACAGAGGCTAGTAGCTGGCATGTGTGCTGGGACTTTGAAAAGAGAGACGTAAATAGTGACTATCAGTTCAGAGAGTAGGGAGAGCAACACAGAAGGATTGCCAAGAAGAGATTAAGATGAGCAGGCAGACTTCAGGGCCCATTTGAGGTTTATGTTAACTGAAGGGAATTCCCTAGCCACCTGGTGGTTAGGACTCCTCATTTTCACTGTTGAGGGTCGGGGTTCAGTCCTCGGTTGGGGAACTAATATCCCACAAGCTGTGCAGCTCAGCCAAAAAAAAAAATTAAGTGAGATCTGTCAGCATGCCTATGGAGTTTTTTTCAGCAATATTTATCTGATGGTGTACAGGTGAGAACGTTTGAATTACTGTGTCAACTCATTTTTCCCCAAATATGTACATATGTATTTCTTCAGAGATAATAAATGGCTTTAAACAAAGACAGACAAGGTGTGAATTGCAAAGCTTTTAATGAAAATGCATTTTTTACAGCAAGCATAACTTCACATTTGTTCAACAGCAATTATTTCAATACTTGCAAACTCATCGGCCTCTGAATCTGTCATAATGCATGAATCTAAGCTAATAATATTAAGGAAATGCAACAGCTCACCTAATCCCCCTTTATATTCCTTCATGATCAGCAAGATGCATAAATGATATTTTTTGGATTAAGAACTGAATCTGCTGGAGATATATTTGATAATTAAGGTTTTAGGCAAATATTCACCAGCATTATTTCTAATAGCAAACTCAAAAATGTTGTAGGCCTAGTATCAAGCAAGTAGCATATTAATATATTTTAAGTCTCTTAAAAGAAAGACCACGATTCCTGCTTCTGTAAAACCATTATTTGCTTGAAAGAATGATGGTATAAGCTTTCACTCAACTATTACTTTCTTAATGTGAAAAAGAGACAAAATGAGCTAAAGAATGTTAACTTCACAGCTACAGGGTGCAACCCTCAACATAACTGCCGATGTCATGGTCTCAACAGTGACTTTTCCATGCTACCCTATGGAGAAAGATGAAACAAATGGTACCAAGGATGAAACAAATGGTAAGGCTAAAACACAGCTCCACTGTAATATACATACTTCAAATCCTTTGGGAGAACAAAATAGTTTATCAGTACACAAAATAGAGTCTACAGACAGATCCAAGTATTGCTATTTATTAACTGGAGATATGTATACCTAGGACTTCACATCTCCCCCAAGCCTTCACTAGAGCACAGAATGCTGGACACAAATGTTGAGTCCTGTGTAGTCCACAACACAACTGCAGAATGCATTCCACATTTACTTAATTCCAAAAATAATTTCAAAATATGACAAGGAATTAGCAGAGCCTGTGAAACCTTAAAAACTCTAGAATCCCTTAAAATAAATTGAGGAGTAAAAGAATAAGATTCTGAATCACTGAAAATAGATTGTTTCTATGTAATAAATTGTCTAGCATGAACCTAAAGCTGTAATTTTCAGTTGTCAGTAGCATACTTGGGAATATTCCCTCGCTTCTCTCGTAAGTTGGATAAAAGAGCTCTCGCCTGGGACTTTCCTGGTAGTCCAGTTGTTAAGACTCCACCATTCCAATGCTGGGGTTGGGGGTTGATTCCTGGTAGTGGGGTTGGGGTCTAAAATCCCACCTGGCCCGAGGCATTGCCAAAAGCCCCTGCCCCCCTTCCTCGCCATCAACCTTTTTTTTTTTTTTGGCCCCATCACATGGCAAGTGGTCCCCTGTCCAGTATCCCCTGTGTTGGGAGCAAAAAGTCTCAACCACTGGACACCAGGGAAGTCCCCAGCTTTCCACTTTAATGCTTAACACATACCATGCTCTGTAACATGAACTTACCTAGTGTCGTAGGCCCATTATACCACAAACACAAACACACGAACAAACTCATAGAGAAAGAGGTCAGATATATGGTTACCAGAAGTAAGAAGCTGAGGGGTGAGGGGTGAGGGATTAGACAAAGGCAGTCAAAGGTACTACAAACTTCTAGGTATAAGATAAATAAATACTGAGGATGTAATTTAGAATGTCATCAATACAATTAACACTGCTATTTGTTATGATGAAAACTGTTGAGAGTAAAGCCTAAGAATTTTCATCACACATTGTTTTCTTATATTTCTATAATTCTGTATCCATATGACATGATGGATGTTCACTAAACATTGTGACAATAATTTCATGATGTATGTAAGTCCAATCATTAGGCTATACTCCCTAAATTTCTACAGTGCTGCATGTCGATTACATCTCAATAGAACTGGAAGGAGAAAAAAAAAACAACCCAACCAAAAACAACATACCATGCTGTAATGCCTTGCTCACTGGCAGTCTTCTTTGCACATGCTACAGCTTTAGCGATGTCATTTTCCATTAATGATGAAAATAAGGTGGTGAAAAATGAAACAACACTCACAGAAATTTCATTTAAGTTTATTCTCTTAGGTTGACGAAAGAACAACTAAATTCTCTTAGGTTGAGGAAAAAACAACTAAAATTATTTTTTAAGAGTGAGGGTATCTGTGAATGTTGGGAGAAAACTCTTTCTTTATTCCGTCCAATTTGGTGTGAAATAAAGCATTTTGTTTCTCATTTTCCAAAGTCATTGGAACCTCTGGAACTATTGAATATTGTGATAGAAATTTCTTTTTCTTACTAAGCACCACAAAAACAGAACAAAACAAATAAGCAGAAACTGGTCTAGCAGTTTTTTGCTTAGCAATTCTATTACTGGAAGTTTAACCTAAAGAAATATTAAGAGATGCACCCAAAGATGTGTGTACAAGATGTTTCATAGCAATTAATAAAAGGGGAAATTAAAGGAGAAATTATAGCCTAAGTCCTTAACAATGTGGGTTGGATAGATAAATTATAGAATATTTATTTAGTGGAATTTATTCATCTTGAAATGTAATAAAGATTGGTATTTGTTGATAAAAATAATTTTGTATAATAAAGAGCATATTGTAAAGCAGTAAATTTACTACAGTTTCTTTTTATGGGAAACGCATGGCTTATGTGTTCATATGTGGGATAAATGTGCATATATTGGTGGCTCAGCTGGTAAAGAATCCACCCACAAAAAAAAAAGAATCCACCTGCAGTGCGGGAGACCTGGGTTCGATCCTTGGGTTGGGAAAATCCCCTGGAGAAGGAACACATATCCACTCCAGTGTTCTGGCCTGAAGAATTCCGTGGACGGCATAGTCCATGGGCTCCCAAAGAATCGGACACGACTGAGCGAATTTCACTTCGCAGATTATAACACAAAATATTTTTTAAAGTAAATTACCTGGTTACAAAGATATTCTTAGACTAATCTTCATTAGGAATTTTAATGTATGAAAATTTAACAATATAAATTTTGGATTGTTCTGCAATATTTTTTGCACCTGAGATAGCACGTCATCTCTATTTCAAAAGAAACTCAATAGAATATTTATTTCACTCCAGTTAAACAAATGTGTAAATTAACCTGTATGTTAGCAAACAGCAACCTTTTAAGATACCAGCTCTTTAATTTCTTAGTTAAGAAATTAGGAGAAGGATAATAGAGAGTTTATAGAAATTATGGTGGAATTTTTCTAGGTCCCTAATGAACTCTTCAAGACATTTTCATTTCTGCTGCATCTCTATTCTTATAGGTATAACCAGAGGGGTCCTGAGTCATCACTCAATATCACCTTGTCTTATCACTGCAGGACACGTGACAGCCATCAACTCCTTTTGGGGTTTTGCCATCATCACACCACCATTTGCCGTTGATCTGAAATATCCCATAATTACTGCTTTCCCTGCTAGGATTGTAGTTTGTAGCTTTTGTGTTATAACCACTTTCCCATTTGGTCAAACAACCCAGAATAAAAATATTTTTAGATTATAAACAGCAACACAACTAGACTTAGAATTCATAGCCCAATTAGTTCAATTTAACTAATTCTATTTTAGTAATGACTTATTTATAAGTATAAAGATGTATTTCCTTGTGAAATATTTTAACACTTTTGTGTTAAAGGGCTGTTAAGAGAATTCTTTCATTAGCAAATCATTTGATAATAGCAATGAAGCAAGATATATTTTTTAAAATATTAGAAGACTCTCTTCTGCTCCTGTCTCTCAGGTAAGATTGAGCCTAGAATAGAAAATCAACAGAATTGTTCAGTGAGTTTGGTTGTTTGATGCAGATGTATACACTAGTGGAAAAATACTCTTATTAGGAAAAATGAGGATTTTCTGGGAGAAAGAAAATTTCTTATGATACCTAAAGGTGAATTTGGGTATCAAATTTGAATCCAGACAATAAGAATCATTGAATAGGAAAGATTATATCATCCATTCATCCATCTAGCCATTGGCTCATTCATTCAAAAATAGCTATGGAGTGGAAATGTCTGAATTCTACCTGAAAAATACAGTGATGACATTGACAAATATGGACCAAAATATACAATAACTTTTCCTTAGGGAACATCTTGAATTCAATGTAAGAAAATGAAAAATAATGAACTAGAGTCAGCATAATAAAACATCATTACATACCGAATTTCCAGGATCCTCAGATAGATACTGATTGAGGGGAAATAGTTCTTAACTATCCCCATTTTAAGAGTTCAATGTAAGTTTTAAAAAAACCTTGCTGTTAAAAGCCCAACATCATGGGAGGGGGATTGAAAATGAGAAAAACACAGTCTTATTCAGGCTTGAAGAACCCAACTTCTAAACTGGAAATGGATAGAGTCAGACACCAAGTGCTTAAAAGAGATATCCCAGGTGCTGAAATACATCTTATAGTCAGCCTTCATGTGCCATCTGGCAAACTTAGTGGTGCTGGAGGCATGCATGGGAACCTGGCATGCTTAGAACGGTATAGAATTTGAACTCCCCAGGCCTCAATCCTTCAGCTTGTACATCTGATTCTAAAGGAACAAGTTGATGTTAAGTGTACAAACCCTCCAAGAAAGAAAAAAGCCATTCACTCGAAGTCCCTTTCTTATTATTCATCCTCTATTAGTATCTGTTCCACACCTGGCTACCTATTTGGAAGGAGGAAGAAGAGTTAAGTTACATTTTGCCAGGCTGATTCCCTTATAGCCATCCAGTCCAAGTTCCTTCAGAGTTCTGGCAAGCTCACATCTCTCAAAGACCTTGCCTTGGACAGCGACAGAAAGGAGGAGAAGTCCCAGGATAATGAGAGCCTTCATGTTGACTGAGAAGCCAGACATCCAGACTGACCAGGGTGAGCTGGGCTTGCTATTTAACATCTTTTCACTCCCCTCTTATCTCACTGGTTTGGTCGCTCTACCCTCCAAGACATGTGGAAAACAGAAACAGCTTATTGGTCCACTGACTTAAAAGCTTTCCTTCTTACGTTTGAAGAGAGATATTCTGATACTCTAAAATTAACCTGCAAGAAAATAATGAAATGAGATTGCTTAAAGACATTTCTCAGGAAAAACTAAAATTAGCACTATTGCCAAAAGAGGAATTTCCTATTTTATTATGAAGTTGAACAAGCTTAAAGAAAAAAAAAAAAACCTGAATGACCATTTTACTCAACTAAAAATGAGCTCCCATCTTTGATTAACATGCATTTACACTAAGTAGTTTTATATGTCTGCAGCATATTGTCTTCATCTTTTTCACTTAAAATTATTTTATATACACTTTTCACAAAAGAACATGACACCGGCCTGTTGTTCTGATCAGTATATAGCACAGCACCATGTTGCTCAATCAGATTCTTATACTAAATATTTTGCTGTCTATTGTAAATTCTTAGTTAATAAATCCATGTCTTAGTATGATTAGTAAGCATCATGCGAATAACATTCCTAACTCCTTTCTGACAATGCCTTACTTCAATTTCCATGTTAGAACATAAAGGGTCATTGTAAATCAAGGGAACTTTATACTAAAACCTACAGAGGAGTAACAGAATATGCCACCCCAAAATCTTCCCTTTTGCCCAAGGATTATTTTGAGCTGAAAGCAATTGAGCAGAATCAGATTCCAGAAATGTTCTCTTGTCCCCTTATCATCCTGAAAGCAGAACATAAATTTGTGCAGAAATTAATCACCAACAACCCTTGACACATACCAGCCCCAAGACAGCACCAGAAGACTACCCATTTTGACTGTCAATTTGTAATGTATTTATCGTCCCAAAATTTGGCACCCTTGGAAACCTAGTTCTCTTTTCCTCTGTGTAGTCTTTCCTCTCAATATATGTTGTTATTTGGTCAATATGATCTATAAATCCAAATTCCAGCCACTTCTTTGAGTTACTCATCTCCGCATTCCTCATAAGTGTACATGAGATGTATATGTTAATATACTTGTTTCCTTTTCTTTTGTTAATCTCTCTTTGGTTACAGAGACCCAGTCAAAAACTGAAAAGGGTAAAAGGGAAACAAATGTTTCATCCTGTCCAGTTTCTAGTGATGAGGATGGAACAGTGACAGGCTGGAACACTCCATTCTCCCTTGGAGACTGCAGTTGAGATATGGGATAACTGACAACAGAGCAGCAGAAGGTAAGAATTCTTACCATTTCAGTCTCCCAGCTTTCTGTCTAGAGTGCACAGTCAAGAAAGGAGGGTGACAATTTTTCCTTGTCTCTTCCTATTCAAATTCACACTGGCAGGAGAAAAGCATTTGTGAAAACAGATCTTGAATTTTGACTTTTGTGAATTTGGTTTTGGTAATCAACACCTATGGTTATTGATCCTTAGCCTTCCAGAAGGAGTCATATTTCCCTTTGTCCCTTTCATTTGTCATAAGGATGAACAGCCATAAGGTGAGAATCTCTATTTGTCTTGTTTTATATCCTGAGAACTTGGCTTTGTAACCAGTGAGAATATTCCCTCTGGTTTCTGCCAGTGCGGAGGTGGTGGAGAGCGGGGAGTTCAGGCTGTCTGTCAGACTTGCATCAGCAGCTAGCCAGCCAGCTAGGAGCTGAAGACATGAAGTGACAGGCAGCATTCTCCTTGTCCTAACACGCTGGCTCTCAGGGGGGTTTGTCTTAACTCATAAGAGCCCTTTATGGCCTCTACCTTTGTTGCCTCATTTGTGAAGGAAAAACTCTCAGCAGCATCACCTTCTGGTAACCCACGTTAGGAGGATAGTGATTCAAGCTGTCTCACTTTGTTGGAGATAGAGGTTTCTTTGCCACTTATGACAAGAAAAGTTTTGGCTTTCTTAGGCTTTTCTGGAGTGGGCTCTGCATTTTGAGAGGGCTACATTTCTTAGGAGATGACTCCTGTGTCCCTGGCTAAGCCCTAATATTGGTTTCAAGCCATAAAAACATTTACTGGTTTGGAGTCACAATTGAAATAGGTATATTGAAGATGGACTTTTACACCTAAAAGGACTTTTAAGAGAGCTCTCATTTTAAATAAATGTCCTATTGATACCAGTGGAAAGATCAGATGAAAAAAAAAATAGAGAAATAGCTACAGAATAACACCTTGGTTATTATGAGAAACACACACACACACACACACACACACACACACACACTTTCTTCACAAGATTACAAGGGGAAGATCAGAGAATAAATGTCAGGAACTGCAGACATCTCTCAAGCAGGTGTAAAATTTACCTAAATGTTGATAGCCAAGGAATAGATTTCACAAAGGTCCAGAAAATGTACAAGAAGACTTGATGTAATGTCCCTTATTCTATATAGCAGATCCCACCAGTTTCAGACCTCCTGTATTTTGGGCCTGCACTACAAAAATAAAAAAAGTCATTGAACTATCCATTCCTAGTGTTAAAGAAAAGAAAAATTCTATAGTAATTATCCTAGATTTCTGAAAATAGGCAAGTAAGCCCTTGAGTTCCATTTCATATAAAACCTACAATCCTTTCTTAGTCCCTTGTAACTATTAATCTTACCATATCTTTGAAATGTAAGCATCCAAAGAGATCATTGTTGGCTAAAGCAATCATGGCACTAGAAACAAACAAAAGAGAGAGAGACTTTTTCTAAAAAACAAACTGCATTTGACATTTTGATAAGCTCCTTTGCCCCAAATTTTGCCCATGGCCTCTACAAGATTATTCATTAAAGACAAATATCTTAATAGATTTTTCCAAAAATATTAGCAAAAGGCTTTAGTCATCTGAGTGGGTAAACTTAACTTGTTCCATTTGCCAGAAACACCATTAAATCCTTTATTAAGCTAGTGAGTTTTATACTATTGTACTTGATACATGACTAAAAATTTAAACAAAAGTTATAAGATCTCTGTTTGCATCTGTTAATATATGTATGTCTATGTACCTCTATGTATGTATATTCTGTACATATGACATTTTTCTCCCTCTGGATAGTAGTCATAAAAACTTGTGAAAGAGCTCTATTTAATTGGCTTAAAGAAAATAGAAGTACTTATGTAAATTAAGATGTCAAATAAGTTTATGTTATCTCTACTGGATGTTTGAGATTATAAAATTGTAAATTCAACCTAAGAACTAAATTTACAATAAAAATCATTTCATTTCCTATGATGTGAATATCACAGGAGAAAGAAAAGCCATGTTTAAAATTTTAAGTTCTTTGCTTCTGTGATTTTTGCTACTTTCCTGGTTTTTCAACAAGAAAAATCACTTAAACTGATGATTAATTTTTAATGTCTCATTAAATTTTCATAGCAACTCAGGCATAAGTGTTAAGAACACATGAATTAAATGGATATAAGTGGGAGGAATATTTGTAAATACATTTTGCAACTCTTATTATGGTTTATAAAATATGTCTGCTTAAAAAACATTTTCAAACTCTTTGTAATCTTAGTTTAAACTATGTATACTCATTGAATATCTAGCTCATTTCCAGATATGAGGAAATGCTGAAACATTGTCAAATACAGGTTTATCTTCTTTTCACTTTGTTTTAGAGAAAATAAAGGTATTTGGGTCTGTTAATAACATTTTCTTTTTTCCACTTTAAAACAATTGTACTATAAAAAGGCATAAGATCCCAAAAGCCATGCAACCTGGACAAAAAACAAATAAATAAGTATATAAAATTTCAAAAGAGCAAATAAGATAAAAGATGTGGGTTCTAGTAACAAAGTGCTAATACAGGAGAGAGGAGAAGGGAAAATTATCAAAATGAAGGGAACTGTATCCCTGTGGACTCTCTGGGGGAAAAAATCAACTTTAAAAAGTCCTGGAGGATTTCCCTGGTGGCACAGTGGATAAGAATCTGCCTGGCAATGCAGGGGACACGGGTTCGATCTCTGGTTGAGAAAGATTCTACATGCCACAGAGCAACTCAGCCTGTGCGCCACAACTACTGAGCCTGCCGTCTAGACCCTGCAAGCTGCAACTACTGTGTCCAAGTGCTGCAGCTACGGAAGCTGGGGTGCCTAGAGCCTGTGTTCTTCAACAAGAGAAGCCAGAGTAGCCCCTCCTCACTGCAACTAGAGCAAGCTCCCTTGCAGAGGCAAAGACCCAACGAAAAAATAAAAATAAACTAATCAATTAAAAAAAATCTTAGAATATGTGTGTTATAGCCCAGCTTAAAAAAAAAAAGACCAGGAATGCCTGAACCTATTGAAAGGAGTTTGACAACTCTGGCTGAGACTTTAGATAATGAATTAATACACAAATAAGTACATGGGAAACTAGGCAAACAGAAAAGTAAGCCAATTGTTTATTCCAAGGAAACCAAGAAACTTAAGAATAGAAATACAACCAAACTATACGATCGTGCTATACTCATCTGTGAGTATTTGTACATGCTTGTAAAGAGGAGCAACAAGGCAAGGGGAGTTGAGAGAGCTAAGTCTTCATCTTCCCTGTTGGAGATAAGTAGAAAATATCTATGATTGAAAATCAAAAAGGAGTAAAATAACCATACTCTTGAGACATATGGTTGTAATTGTCTGTGTCCTGTGTCGTTCAGTTGTGTCCAACTCCTTGCAATCCTGAGGACTGTATCCCACTAGGTTCCTCTGTCCATGGGATTATACCAGCAAGAATACTGGAGTGGATTGCCATTTCCTCCTCCAGGGGATCTTCCCGACCCAGGGATCAAACTCAAGGTCTCCTGTGGCTCCTGCACTGACAGGCAGATTCTTTATCACTGAGCCACCTGGGAAGCCATATGGCTATAATAATAGACTATAACTAAAGAAGCTATTTGGTTGGTGCAAAAGTAATTGCAGTTTTGCATTGCTGAACTTTGCCATTTGATATTAGAATACATTGTTAAATAAACGTGGCTATGCTACACATCATTTTTTTTTTTTTACAATTTGATGTTTCTTTATTTTTTTTAAGTGCTTTTTTAAATTTAGGGTTTTTTTTCTTTTTTTTTTTTTTTTCATTTATTTTTATTAGTTGGAGGCTAACTACTTCACAACATTGCAGTGGGTTTTGTCATACATTGACATGAATCAGCCAATGGAGTTACATGTATTCCCCATCTCGATCCGCCCTCCCACCTCCCTCTCCACCCGATTCCTCTGGGTCTTCCCAGTGCACCAGGCCCGAGCACTTGTCTCATGCATCCCACCTGAGCTGGTGATCTGTTTCACTTTAGATAATATACATGCTGTTCTTTCAAAACATCCCACCCTCGCCTTCTCCCACAGAGTCCAAAAGTCTGTTCTGTACATCTGAGTCTCTTTTTCTGTTTTGCATATAGGGTATCATTACCATCTTTCTAAATCCCATATATATGCGTTAGTATGCTGTAATGTTCTTTATCTTTCTGGCTTACTTCACTCTGTATAATGGGCTCCAGTTTCATCCATCTCATTAGAACTGATTCAAATGAATTCTTTTTAATGGCTGAGTAATATTCCATGGTGTATATGTACCACAGCTTCCTCATCCATTCGTCTGCTGATGGGCATCTAGGTTGCTTCCATGTCCTGGCTATTATAAACAGTGCTGTGATGAACATTGGGGTGCACGTGTCTCTTTCAGATCTGGTTTCCTCAGTGTGTATGCCCAGAAGTGGTATTGCTGGGTCATATGGCAGTTCTATTTCCAGTTTTTTAAGAAATCTCCACACTGTTCTCCATAGGTTACACATCATTTTGATGTGCCTTTCTTGTTTTTGTTTTTGTTTTTTGTTTTTGTTTTTTTTTTTTTTGCTAATGACTTTACCTGATATTTATTTTTTACTTATTTTAGACTATGGAAACAATATTAGACAAAAAGCAAATTCAAGTGATTTTTTGATTCGCGTTCAAAATGGGTCATAAAGCTGCGGAGACAACTTGCAACATCAACAACGCATTTGGCTCAGGAACTGCTAACAAACGGACAGTGCAGTGGTGGTTCAAGAAATTTTGCAAAGGAGACAAGAGCCCTGAAGTTGAGGAATGCAGTGGCTGGCCATCGGAAGTGGACAACAACCAACTGAGAGCCATCATCGAAGCTGGTCCTCTTATAACTACATAAGAAGTTGCTGAGGAATTCAATGTCAACCCTTCTGTGGTCGTTCTGCATTTGAAGCTAACTGGAAAGGTGAAAAAACTCAATAAGTGAGTGCTTCAAGAGCTGACCAAAAATTTTAAAAATTGTTCTGAAGTCTTGTCTTCTCTTATTCTACGCAGCAACAATGAACCATTTCTCAATGCGACTGTGACACGTGACGAAAAGTGGATTTTATACTACAAATGCAACGACCAACTCAGTGGCTGGATGGAGAAGTTCTAAACCACTATCCAAAGCCAAACTTGCCCCAAAAAAGATCATGGTCACCGTTTGGTGGTCTTCTGTCGGTCTGATCCACTGCAGCTTTCTGAATCCTGGGGAAACCATTACATCTGAGAAGTATGCTCTGCAAATCAATGAGATACACTGAAAACTGCAATACCTGCAACCTGCATTTGTCAACAGAATGGGCCCAATTCTTTTCCACAGCAATGCTCAACTTCATGTTCCACAACTGATACTTCAAAAGTTGAACAAATTGAGCTACAAAGTTTTGCCTCATCCTCCGTATTCACTTGACCTCTCAACTGACTACCACTTGTTCAAGCAACTCAACAACTTTTTGCAGGGAAAACTCTTCCACAACCAGCAGGAGGCAGAGCTTTTCAAGAGTTCATTAAATCCCAAAGCATAAATTTTTATGCTACAGAAATAAACAGATGTCTTTCATTGGCAAAAATGTGTTGACAGTAATGGTTCCTATTTTAATTAATAAAGATGTGTTTGAACCTAGTTATAATGACTTAAAATTCACAGTTCAAAACTGTAATTACTTTTGTACCAACCTATTAAAAATAGCTAAAGAAGTTGAAAGAGATTGCCTCTGCTGTTGGGAATTGGATGAGAAAGTTCTGGGCTATTTTTATCATTAAATTTTTAACACCTCACTGGACTTTTAAAAATATACATGTATATTTTATGATTAAAAAAAAGTTTAAGATGGTAGAGTAGAAGGATGTGTGCTCATCTCCTCTTGCAAAAGCATCAAAATTGCAATGAGCTGTTGAACAACCATTAACTGGAGGACACTGGGACCTGCCAAAAAAAGATACCCCACATCCAAAGACAAAGAAGAAGCTGCAACAAGCCAGTAGGAGCGGCACAGTCATGATAAAACCAAATGCCATATCCGCCAGGTGGGCGATCCACAAACTGAAGAACAATAATAAAGAAGTTCTCCACTTTTGTGAAGGTTCTGAGCCCCACATCAGGCTTCTCGGTCTGGGGATCTGGCAAAGGGACTGGGAAATCCAGGAAATTTGACCTTGAATGGCAGGATTTGATTACAGGACTTCCACAAGGCTGGGGGAAGCAGAGACTCCACTCTTGGAGAGCACAGACAAAAATCTTGAGAACCAGACATAGAGAACAGACGTATGGACAGCGGGGGAGAGGAGGAAGGAAAGGGTGAGATGTATGAAGAGTAACATGGAAACTTACAATACCATACGTAAAACAGATAGCCAGTGGGAATTTGCTGCAAGACTAAGGGAACTCAAACAGGGGCTCTGTGACAAGCTAGAAGCATGGGATGCGGAGGGAGATGGGAAGGAGGTCCAAGAGGGAGGGGACATGGGTGTACCTATGGCTGATTCTTGTTGAAGTGTGACAGAAAGCCACAAAATTCTGTAAAGCAATTAACCTTCAATTAAAAAATTAAGTGGGGGGAAAATATCTCGCCTGTACCAAGACCCAGGGGAAAGGAACAGTGAGCCTACAGGAGACTGAACCAGACCTATGTGCTGTCTGTGATGTGTTGCAGGTTGTTGTATAAAATCCACTTTTTGTCACATGTCACAATCCAGTGTGTTGGAGGGTCTCCCATGGAGGTGTGGATCAGCCGTGGCTCACCGCGGGGACAGAGACACCAGCAGCAGCAGTCCCGGGAGGTGCCCTTTAATGTAAGTCTTCTTGGAGGTCTCCGTTAACCCTACCATAGAGCCACGTCGACCGCAGGGCTGGGTCACCTCGGACCAAACAACCAACAGGGAGGGAGTGCAGTCCCCCATCAGCAAATAACCGGATTAAAGCTTCACCGAACATGGTCCTGCCCACCAGAGCAGGATCCAGTTTCCCCACGGCCAGTCCTTCTCATCAGGAAGCTTACAGAGGCCTCTTCGCTTCATTCAACAGAGGGCAGACAGAAGAATCAAAAGAACCACAATCCCACAGCAGCTAGAATGAAAGCCATATTACAGAAAGTCGATCGGGATGAGAAAGCAGAGGGTTTTGTCCCAGTTGAAGGGACAAGATAAAACTCCAGAAAAACAAGGAGATGAAGAGAACATAGGCAATCTTCCAGAAAAAGAATTCAGAATAATGATAATGAAGATGATCCAGGATCTTGGAAACAGAATGGAGAAGATACAAGAAATGCTTACCAAAGACCAAGAACTAAAGAACAAGCAGAGATGAACAATACACTAGAAGGAATCAATAGCGGAATAACTTAGGCAGCAGAAAGGATACGTAACCTGGAAGACAGAATGGTGGAAACCACTGCCGCAGAAGAGAATACAGAAAAAAAAGGGGGGTGGAATGAAAATAGTCTAAGAGACCGCTGGGACAACATTGAACACACCAACATTTGCATTATAACGATCTCAGAAGGAAAAGAGAGAGAGAAAGGATCTGAGAAAATATTTGAAGAGATAATACCTGAAAGCTTCCCTCACATGGGAAAGGAAATAGTCAACCACCTCCAGGAAGCACAGAGAGTTCCAGGCAGGATAAACCCGAGGAGGAACACATGGAGACACACAGTAATCAAACTGAAAAACTTAAAGATAAAATATTAACAGAAACAAGGGGAAAATGACAACATACAAGGGAACTCCTTTAACATTATCAGCTGATTTTGCAACAGAAACTCTACAAGCAAGAAGGGAATGGCATGATATACTTAAAGTGATGAAAGGGAAGACACTACAACCAAGAATACTCTACCCAACAAGACTCTTGTTCATATTTGATGGAGAAATCCAAAGCTTTCCCAGACAAGCAAAAGTTAAGAGAATTCAGCACCACCAAACCAGTTTTACAATAAATGCTAAAAGAACTTTTCTAGGCAGGAAATACAAGAGAAGGAAAAGACCTACACAAAATAAACCTAAAACAGTAAAGAACGTGGTAATAGGATTATGCATATCAATAATTACCTTAAATGTAAATGGATTAAACACACCAACCAAAGACATTGGCTGACTGGGTGGATACATGTATGCGTTTCCACTTATAACATCACTCTACTTAACTCTCCAAAAAATATGTAATTATTTTATACTGTTAGGTTAATCATGTTTCCATTATGGCTTGCAATTATAATTCTCTTTTATTTTTTGTCTGGCTATTGATTGTGAAAACTGATAGGCATTTTTACTATTGTGATTATGTAATTATTCACTTAATACCATTGTATCATGATTGGTCTACAGAAAATAATAGAATTCTATATCACTAAAACTACCATTTAATAGAAAAACCTGTAATCATTTTTTAAAATCCAGGTGCATATCAGAATTATCTTGGAAGTTTTGAAAAATACAAATGCCCAGGTAAATTTCTTTTTCTCCAAAACTCCAGATATGTTTCTAATGAGCAGCCATGTTTAAAAACAACTGGACTATATGATAATATTTTACTTCTATCTAGTTTATTTCCCTTTTTAAATTTCATATTCAGTGCTCGCATTTCATTTAGCTTATGTTTTCCAATATCTCCCATCTCTTGTTTATCTTTATCAATGTTCTTTCTCAAGCCTTTTTCAAGTGTAGTAGAAAAGCTTTTGTAAACATATTATATAAGTAACATTTATAATATATATATTTTAAAAGTCATGAATGTCTGCCTAGCTAAAAAAATTTACATTTGATTCCACTTGTTTGACTTAGTATGAATACAATGCTAAATTTCTAATTAAAAAAACAGCTGCACAACAAGCAACATAGTTTTACTATATAGAACAGGGAACTATAATCAATATCTTGTAATAACCTATAAAGGAAAATAATCTGAAAAGTAATATATGTGTATATGTATGACTGAATCACCTTACTGTACACTTAAAACATTGTAAGTCAACTACACTTCAATAAAATATATATATTAAAAAGAAAAAAGTTTTAAAATGTATTATGTAAAAGATATACATCAGAATGTTTACAATGATTATCTATGAATATGCTTCTGAAATTTTATTTAATTTGTATATTTTGGCATTTTCCAAGTTTTATTCTTTCAGCATATATTACTTTTGCAATTAACAAAATAATAAATAATTACACATACAGAGAGGAGTGTGCAGAATCACTAAAAATAGAGTGATTTTTTTTTTAAGTCTTCAACATTCCTCTGTGTATAAGAACTCAGCTATATTGGTAGAATTATTTTGCCATTTAACTTTAAAACTAACCTCTTCTTATGTAGTTCATCTGTATCCAGATCAGTGGTCTCTTAAGCTTCAATGGAAAGGAGTTAAATAATATTTTTCACTGAGCTTCATGAGCTGGATTAAAATGGCATATAAATTATATAAAAAGAAACATGAGAGAATATCTCAGAACGATGCTGTTTGGTTAGGATCATTTTTATTGTATAGTTAATTTATTAAAAACTCTAAAAAATACTCTTATACGGGTAGAATTTATCATTCTTGGAGTGAAAGACATGTTGCCAAGCTCCTGAAACACTCTGTCCCATCCAGGCTTTCGTTTGGGAGATTATATCATTGAAGGAGGATCAGCTGGGGAGAAAGATTTCCTGAGGCCAGGGGTAATTGAAGAGGCAAATCTGGTGAGATCTAAGATGACAGTGGTAGCATGCTTGAAAAATGGGAGGACCCTGCATCCCACTCCTATGTGGGGCCCAGAGCCATGGCAAGAGGTCTCTTGGATGGCCTGTAGCTGCTGGGGAAAGTGAACACGAATTGCTCACCTTGGGAATCAGTGAAGATTTGAGGAGTTTCTGTCTTCCAGTGAGCCATGTCAACCTGGGTAATAACTATTGTACGAACATCTCAGTGATGGACTAAAACTCTAAGGTCTTCCGCAAGCTTTCTGGACTCTTGTTTCTTGAGATGCTTGCAAGTTTCTGGGCAGGGGATTACCTAAAGGAGCTTCAAAAAACTATCGTTGACTCATCTTTTGGGGAAGTGGGGCTTAGAGACAAATTTTGTTTGATTTAGAGAAATAAAGCAAAGTGGTGGTTCTTGCACCCATTTATGGTATGGCAAATTTATGCCCACTGCACTACTTGACCCAGACTTACCTTCTCTGAATGTGATGGGAGGGAATGTGACTGGAGAATGTGACTGGACAGTGGGAAGTGAAATGGTTTTTGGGAGCCCTGGAGATGAAACTATTTTCCTGAGAATGGCTCTACCATTCCATGATTCAGGTTACCATTGACTCTGGAGGTAAGCCTGGGTGTTTCTGTTTTCGGTGATTCAGACCTCTCTGTCTTGATAATCTAGTTTCACTATAATCTATCCCATCACTTTTTTGTTGTTGTTCCTGCAGTTCTGTTTTTCTCCATGAGCACAAAATTAAAATCTATTTGTGTCATATATGAGGGACATGAAAAACTGTATGAAGATAGGATAATCCCATAAAATCACTGACACTAGTAAATTAAAATTGTTTTAATTCTTTGATTAAAACAAAGAAAAGAAAACATTCCAAGAACATGTCTGTTTCTGGGGGAGGGTTGCTGTGGGGCTCCTGGACTTGCCAGAAGAACCCTTTTTCCTTGCCTGCCTTGGAGAGAGAGGACCCAAGGGTTGGCTCAGCAGGCTGCCTCCTTTCCTGCTGAGATCCTCCTGGGGACCCCTGGGGGAGTCCGTGCCCCACCTGCTTCCCAGCAGGCTCTGGGAAGATAAGTTCCAACCTTTGAGTAGGTGGAACTTGTCAGCAAGTGATGTCTCTGCTTCCTCTTAAATTAAAATCTATTTGTGTCAACATATGAAGGACATAAAAAGCTATATGAAAATAGCATAGCCTCAGAAAGTATTAATAACTGACACTGGTAAATTAATTGACTGTATTAATGAAAAGAGGCATTGGAATGAGTTTTATCAAAGCTTGTAAATAGTCACTTGCTATGAAGCAGTGCCATTTTCTTGAAGCCGTTATGGACCTTCAGAGACCACAGTCAGGGCAGCTGCACTCCTCTCATTACCCAGCTGATACTGTCCTTGTGTAGTTTGGCTCACGGGTGCAGAGGACCTAGTCTCATCTCTGCTGTGGCAGCATGATTACTAGGAGAAATTGGAAGAGGCAGGGGAGATGGGAGGGCTGGCATGTAGGGTGGAGGACACAGCTGGACTCTCCCAGGAAGCCCAGATGCTGAAAGCTTAAGATGGAGTAATTTCTTATTCAACTAATGGAGCTGTGTAATAGCCCTGTGAAACAGGACCAGCATCCAGCTGCTCCCAGCAAGTCCAGCATCCTAGCCACAGGTCAGAGTGGCCACTTATAAACATCACCTATAATTCTAGCAGGGGTCTTAAAGATAGGTATTACGTCCATTTTACAAATGAAAAACTATGTCTCCAGAGAAGAAAAGTCACCTGCCCAAAGCCATATAGATAGTGAGTGGGAAAGCTGGGAGTTAGATTCAGGTCCGGTCCGTGGTCTTTTCAGTTTACCTCATTACCTTGAAGTTCAAAGGAAAGGGAAGAAATTCCAATGCAACACTATTCTCAGCCCTTAACACACTATAACTTCTTTATCTACCTCTTGCTGATTTTAGTTCCCAATATAGTTTTGCCAACTCATTTTATGCTTTGTTTTTTAACTCTGATTTTCCTCTAAGAGGTTGATCTAACTCCAGGCAATGCCATTAAACAATCAGAGACCATTTAAAAATCAGTATTCTTTTTTTCTTCTTAATCAGAGATGTTTCTTATTTATTTATTTTTGGCTGTGCTGGGTCTTAATTGCTGCATGTGGCCTTTCTCTACTTGCAGTGAGTGGGGGCTACTCGCTAGTTGTGATGCTTGGGCCTCTCATTGACATGGCTTCTCTTGCACCACATGGTTCTAGGAACTCTGGTTTCAGTAGCTGTGGCTCCTGGGCTCTAGTGTGTGGGCTCAGTAGCTGTGGCGCAGGGGTTTAGTTGCTCAGTGGCATGTGGGATCCTCCCAGACCAGGGTTCCAATGCATGTCCCCTGCATTGGCAGGCAGATTTTAAACCCCGAGATCACTAAGTTCAGTTCAGTTCAGTCGCTCAGTCGTGTCCGACTCTTTGCGACCACATGAATTGCAGCACGCCAGGCCTCCCTGTCCATCACCAACTCCCAGAGTTTACCCAAACTCACGTCCATCGAGTCAGTGATGCCATCCAGTCATCTCATCCTCTGTCGTCCCCTTCTCCTCCTGCCCCCAATCCCTCCCAGCATCAGGCTCTTTTCCAATGAGTCAACTTTTCGCATGAGGTGGCCAAAGTATTGGAGTTTCAGCTTCTGCATCAGTCCTTCCAATGAACACCCAGGACTGATCTCCTTTAGGATGGACCGGTTAGATCTCCTTGCAGTCCAAGGGACTCTCAAGAGTCTTCTCCAACATCACAGTTCAAAAGCATCGGTTCTTCGGTGCTCGGCTTTAGACCACTAAAGGAGCCCCTAACAATCAATATTCTTTTTTTTAAATATTCTTAATGTATGTACAACTGATAATTATGGAAAGCTTTTGATATCTTTGTGCATACTTCCTTTGTACTATTATTTCTGTTGTATTTAAATTTCCAGTAAAGTTTGCTCTGTCGTGTCCAACTCTTTGCGACCCCATGGACTATAGAGTCCATGGAATTCTCCAGGCTAGAATACTATGTAGCCTTTCCCTTCTCCAAGGGATCTCCCCAACCCAGGAATTGAACCCAGGTCTCTTACATTGCAGGCAGATTCCTTACTAGCTGAGCCACAAGGGAAGCCCAAGAATTCTGGAGTAGGTCGCCTATCCCTTTTCCAGCAGATCTTCCCAACCCAGGAATCGAACTGGGGTCTCCTGCGTTGC
Source organism: Odocoileus virginianus (assembly GCF_023699985.2). Taxonomy (NCBI): domain Eukaryota; kingdom Metazoa; phylum Chordata; class Mammalia; order Artiodactyla; family Cervidae; genus Odocoileus; species Odocoileus virginianus. Next base: position 40,754,865 of record NC_069697.1, read on the forward strand.
AGGTGGATTCTTTACCAACTGAGCTATGAGGGAAGCCCTTAAATTTCCAGGGTCAATAAAATCAGAACTTAGGGTGGATTTCACTTCTTTTCACATTGTGAACAAATATTTCCCTTCCCACATAGGTTGGGTTTCAAAAATCATTTCTCAATTTGCACAAAAAGTGTGCGTTCATCATTGAGAAACAATCATGAAATAGGTGACCAATTTTTCAAACATGTGATAAAACATAATCTTATTTACAAAGAGATGGAAATGTTCCTGTTTTAGTTTCCTCTTTCTAGAAGAGTATTCTGATTTCATTTCTCTATTAAGTATGACTTTCGGGTTTAAGGATTGGTTTGATCTTTTTATATATGTCAATGCAACTGCAAGATCATTAAATTTCTCTCACTGAACTAGAAAGCAGTGATTTCAATCTGTAAATTAGCCCTGGTAACATCACAAAGTGTTGGGAGACAGAATAAATTGTTGCAAATAAGGGAATAATGTCATGTACTTGGGTTTTATTTTTGCCCCACTCAGCAAACAAACATTTTATTTCTCCCCTTAGGAAACAAATAAGATAGTATGCTAATCTTAATAACAATAGTTTATCTGTACACACTGAATTAAAGATGATTCTGTTCTCCCTTTGACATCACTCCAAGTTGTTTAAGAGGCAGCCACACATTTTTTCAGCCCAATCCCTCACCTCAAGTCAACTTCATACCTCTCTGTGTTGGCTGGCTGCTGGCATGTGAGTGGTCTATTTCCAACTCAATCAAATAGGAACTGAACTCACAAACATAGCACCATTTTCACATGGTCTCACATGACCTGACCCAAAGATGATGAGGGATAGTATTGGTGCCTTACACTTTTAATTTGGGAAATAGTTTTCTTGATTGTCAATTCAAAAGGATTTTCAATTAAAGAATAATTTAGTAAATTAAAAATGCTATATGAACACAGAGTGGTAATCTCTAACCTGCTTTAAAAAAAAAATGAATGGATGCTTTAACATCTAGGAAGTTAGGATACTTCTACGTTTCCTCATAAGTATGCATCTTCTAATGAGAAAATTTACACACGCTCAGATACGTACATACATGACTAATTTTTGTGAAAAATAATGGAAATAAAATAAACCTAAAAATAGAAAAACTACACTTAAAATTACCTTCCTCATGCAAAAAATTTAATCCACTGCAAGTCAAATATCCTCGATGTTATCTGGTTTAGAACTGAATTTCATGCCAGGACTATTGACTTGGAGTAGTTTCTTTCCCTCCAGTTTCTCTTCCCTCCAATCCACTCGTTGTCCAGAGTATGCCAACCTTGAACTCAGAGAACGCAGAGTTTATGACAGACATATGCCAATCACACATAATCTATGACTTTACTGTCTATTCTGAGGTTTGCTGTCATGTTGTCCTCATATTCATCGTGATAAGCTACTTGAGGTCTCATGCCCCTTTGAGGTTTCTCCTCTGCCCTCTCAGAAAGAAGGATGTTTATGTGTACAGTGTAAACATTCAACAAAATCGGTAAATTTCTGTATATAAGTATACTCCACCTACAATTAAGGTGTTCTTGTTCTCTCTTGATCACCTGTGTTACAATAGTGTCTTGATATTACAAATGATGCAGGGAAGTAATCCAAGCTTACAAATAAATACTAGCAACATACTGCAGAAGGATGTGCTTCTCCAACTTGAGGCAACAATTACAAAAGGTAACCTAGAATTTCAAAGACAGAATCATTTTTTTAAATAGAGAGTCAACTTAGGTCTCCAGAATAATTAGAAATAAAGCCATATGTTTGAGACAAAAGATTACTTATGCCAATATACTCATGCCAATTTAGAAGGTATGATTCAACACTAAAGCTAGTAAAAGAAAAAAATTTTCTACTTCAATTGTCAAGAAATTATGGATGAAGAAAAATAGATCAAAACATAAACATAGGAGTAGACACAGAACCAAGAAGGAGGATCAGCAAAATCTGAACCCACAGAATCCTAAAACAACACTCACACTGTGTCATTTACAAGACCAGAATGTGAAGACAAGTGGGAGAAGAAAATGAATGCTGCTGATGAGACCAACCTTTCACAACTTTGGAAAGGAAGAACAGACACATCAACTACTCTCATTTCTGGAGAACCCCTGACAGTTACAGACAGATAACACTTCCTCTTTTCAAAAACACCCTGATATTTTTCCTTAGTATCATATGTTTCTGATTCAATGCCTTCAATTCTTAGCAGGAACTGGAGTTGGCAATACCTAGTACAGCTTCTCAAACTGGAGTATCATTCTTTATGTAAGTATATGTGTGTTTTAGGGCTTCTTGGGTGGCGCTAGTGGTAAAGAACCTGCCTGCCAATGCAGGAGATGTGAGAGACAAGGGTTTGATTCCTGGGTTGAGAAGATCCCCTGGAGGAGGGCATGGCAACCCACTCCAGTATTCTTGCCTGGAGAATCCCATGGACATAGGAGCCTGATGTTATAACTAAACACTCCATGGGGTCACAAAGAGTCAGACATGACTAAAGCGACTTAGCATGCATGTAAGTTTTAAATAATTCTGACTCAGTATCTATTGTATATATATTTTTTCTTAATGTGTAAGGAAATGTACAGCATAGTGCATTCCTTTTGTATCACACATAAACAATGGGGCATGCAGCCACGGTGAAGTCTCCAGAAGACTTCCATCTCAGTTACAGCCTTTGAAAACAGAGATTCCTGGAAATAACATTACTGATCATAAGCTGAACTTCTTTTGAAATTCACTAAAGATTACGTCTGTGCTTGGTATCACTCCAAAATTGGTCACTTTCCTATTATGCACCATATGCTAAAAATAAAAAGTATATTTTGGGGGGAAATATACAGAATGTTCCATTGTTGGTGGGAGATTTTTCTTTCTAGCCCCCAGCGGAGGTTGGAAGGAAGGTTTTTTCAGTAGCAATAACCTCCCTTGGACTGCAAGGAGATCCAACCAGTCCATCCTAAAGGAGATCAGTTCTGGGTGTTCACTGGAAGGACTGATGCTGAAGCTGAAACTCCAATACTTTGGCCACCTCATGTGAAGAGTTGACTCATTGGAAAAGACCCTGATGCTGGGAGGGATTGGGGGCAGGAGGAGAAGGGGATGACAGAGGATGAGATGGCTGGATGGTATCAACGACTCGATGGACATGAGTTTGAGAAATCTCCTGGAGTTGGTGTTGGACGGGGTGGCCTGGCATGCTGCAATTCATGGGGTCACAAAGAGTTGGACACGACTGAATGACTGAACTGAACTGAACTGAACCTCTCTTATACTTCTGCTTTGTTGACTACACCAAAGCCTTTGACTGTGTGGATCACAACAAACTGTGGAAAACTCTTTAAGAGATGGGAATATCAGACCACCTTACCTGCCTCCTGAGAAATCTGCATGCAGGTCAAGAAGCAACAGTTAGAAATGGACATGGAACAACGGACTGGTTCCAAAATGGGAAAGGAGTACGTCAAGGCTGTACATTGTCACCCTGCTTATTTAACTTATATGTAGAGTATATCATGCGAAATGCTGGGATGGATGAAGCACAAGCTGGAATCAAGATTGCCAGGAGAAATATCAATAATCTCAGATACATAGGTGACACCACCTTTATGGTAGAAAGTGAAGAAGAACTAAAGAGCCTCTTGATGAAAGTGAAAGAGGAGCATGAAACTCAACATTCAAAAAACTAAGATCATGGCAGCCGGTCCAATTACTTCATGGCAAATAGATGGGGAAAGAATGGAAAAAATGAGAGACTTTATTTTAGGGGGCTCCAAAATCACTGCAGATGGTGACTTCAGCCATGAAATTAAAAGATGCTTGCTCCTTGGGGGAAAAAAAAAACTATGACCAACTTAGACAGCATATTAAAAGCAGAGACATTACTTTGCCAACAAAGGTCCATCTAGTAAAAGCTATGGTTATTCCAGTAGTCATGTATGGATGTGAGAGTTGGACTATAAAGAAAGCTGAGGGCTGAAGAATTGATGCTTTTAAGTTGTGGTGTTGGAGAAGACTCTTGAGAGTCCCTTGGACTGTAAAGAGATCCAACCAGTCCATCCTAAAGGAAATCAGTTCTGAATATTCATTGGAAGGACTGATACTGAAGCTGAAACTCCAATACTTTGGCCACCTGATGCAAAGAATGGACTCATTGAAAAAGACCCTGATGCTGGGAAAGATTGAAGGCAGAAGGGGATGACAGAGGATGGCATCACTGACTCTATGGACATGAGTTTGAGCAAGTTCTAGGAGTTGGTGATGGACAGGGAAGCTTGGTGTGCTGCAGTCCATGGGGTTGCAAGAGTTGGACTTGACTGAGCGACTGAACTGAGCCTCTCTTGTTGCAGAGCATGGGCTCTAGGGCACGTGGGCTTCAGTAGCGGCAGTGCTCGTACTCAATTAGCTTTTTATCTGAATTTCCCCTTAGTACCTTTTTAAGAAAACAAACAACAACAACAAAAGAACTTCTCTTGTTGTCCAGTAGTTAAGGATCCACTTTGCAATGCAGGGGATGCAGGTTCGATCTCTGGTCAGGGAACTAAGATCCCACCTGCTGCAGATCAATTAAGCCTCCATGCCACAGCTAGGACCAAATGCAGCCAAATAAATAAGCAAACAAAACAAAAAACCCAGCACTTTCCTGGTGGTACAGTGGATAAGAATCTGCCTGCCAATGCAAGGGACATGGGTTCGATTCCTGGTGCGGGAAGATTTCACATACCGCTGGGCAACTAAGCCCAGGTACCACAACTATTGAGCCCGCATGCCTTGGAGACCAAGCGCCCTTATAGCCCATGTGCCATAGAGCCCTTTCTCCACAAGAGAAGTCGCTTCAGTGAGAAGCCTGAACACTGCAACTAGAGAGTAGCCCCCAGCTTGCTGCAACTAGAGAAAGCCCAAGTGTAGCAACTAAGGTCAAGCACAGCCAAAAGTAAAAAGTAATTTTTTAAAAAAGAAATGTTTTAACAGTTTTATTGAGGTGTAAGTAACATATAATAAACTACACATTTTTTAAAGCATACGATTTGATACATTTTTACGTATTCATACACTCCTGAGGCCAGCACCACAGCCAAAAGAATGAACATATTCTTCACCTCCAAAAGATTCCTCTTGTTCCTTCGCCAAGCACGTGCTTTGAAAAGATTTTCTCCCAATCTTTTCATTATCTTAGCAGTGTTTTTTTTAAGCATAAGTTTTATAAATTATGTTAAATTTCAAGTTATTTATTTGTTGTTTGTTGTTGTTTTTTACTTAAAAAAATTAGTAAATTACTAAATTGTGGCATTTAGTAAAAAAATATATTTTTTACTTTTGGTTGTGCTTGATCTTAGTTGCTTCACTTGGGCTTTCTCTAGTTAGATGCCTTTGTATTTAAGAAATCTTTGCCTAACAGGTCATAAGATTTTCTCTTATTTTTCTTCTTGAAGTTCTATAGTTTTAGGTCTTTTCATTTAAATCTACAATCTTTCTTGAGTTATATTCTGTATGTAGTGTGCAGTATGGATTCAAGTTCTTTTTTTGCATACAGATGTCAGGTTGTTCCAGCACCACTTGTTAAAAGACTATCCTTTCTCTACTACCTTTAAATTGCCTTTGTGCCTTTAAAACATTTTTCTATGTTTACAGAAAAGTTGCAATAGTACAAACAGTTCCATCACTAAGTTTCCCCAGTGTCAATTTCTTAGTTTTGACAAGTAGAGTTACATAAGATGTAGACATTAGTAGATTACTACTAACTAAATTCTAGGCTTTATTTAGATCCCACTAGTTTTCTCACTAATGTTCTTTTTCTGTTCCAGAATCCAATAGGGGCTATTACATTACACTCATTTTCTTGTCTTCTTATGTTTTCTTGGTTTACACATAAATAAAATAAAAATGCCCTTAGACCAAAGTCTTAAACACAGATTTAAAAAAGAACATTAAGTATTGTTCTGAAGTGCTAATGGTTGTGGCTATTAAAATTTTAAAGCAAAAAGCACTTCCTTGGCAGTCCGGTGATTAAGACTCCATGTTCCCATTGCAGGGGGCAGAGTTTGATCCCTTGTCAAGGAACAAGCCTGCGTGCTACAACTGAAGATACTGCATGAAGAAACAGGCTCATCACAGCCAAATAAACTAAAAAAAAAAAAACAAGAAAAGAAAAAGGAAGGGCAACTCTATTAAAAAAAAAAAATTAAAGCAAAATTATTTTTTTTTAGAGTTCATAATGAACAGTGGCATTCTTAAATACCAAATATTTCATAGGAATTATCAAAATAGCTTCTGCTTTCAATCCAGGAGCATTTGAGAAAATACTAAAATGAGAAAAGCTAATTTAACATTTATCCAAATCATGTTAAAAAAAATTAATTTTAGAATCAGAAAACATGTATAAAATTAGGTGGTAAATAAGAAAAATCAGACAGCAAATAATAGCCCATAACTGGAGATTTTATTTAAGATGTGACAGCCCTGATCAGTTGTTGACTGTTGTGTAATATGGTTAATACAAAAAACCTTATGAGTGACTTTTAAGTTTCTTATCAACTGAAAACTAGCTAGGGCTTTATTCAACAGAGTGAGGCAAGTTCCGGGTGATTTGAACCTGTTGTTGAATGACATTTGTGGTCAGTTTTATGATAAGAAAGCTATAATGAAAAATGTGAAAAAGTATTCTTTTAAAACATGATCAAATACACAATATGTGCTCTGTCTGGTTTCTTTAAATTCATTGAAGAAAATGTCACTTCTTCACTACTGGGATTTGTTGAGCTGGATTCAACATTTTGCAACTATTATTTCTGTTCTTTTCAGCTCCATCTGGCAGATGAAGTATGTTAAACATGCATGGCAGCTTACATGATATACCCATGATAAAGCTGTCCAAATATTGCAACAGGAGTTCAAAAACATACTAAGGTCTCTGAACTGTATTTTCAAAGATTTGAAGAGAAAACTGACAATAAAGAAAGTGCAACATGTTTTTTTCTAAAAGTTGATAAAGCTCAAATAAACCATTACAATGTTTAGACAAGCATAAGTTTATAGGAAAGTTTAAGGAGAATATTATAAAGAAGTATTTTCTCTGAATCATGTCAAATGAATTGCTGAACTCATGCCCATTATATTAGGTGTATTCTTATCAAATTATTTATTTTTAATGGAAGGATAATTGCTTCACAGTATTGGGTTGGTTTCTGCCAAACATCAACATGAATCAGCTGTGGGTATACAAATGTCCCCTCCCTCTTGAACATCCCTCCCACCTCCCTCCCCACCCCACAACTCTAGGTTGTTACAGAGCCCTGGTTTGAGTTCCCTGAGCTGTATTCTTAGAAATAACAACATTCTCCTATGTAACCACAATCAAAATCAGAGAACACTGGTACTTCACTATCAACTCAAACCCTATTCAAGTCTTTATAATTGTCGTGTTTTGGAGGAAAAGAATCCAGTTTACCATCACACATGGACTTTGCCAATGTCTCTTTAGTCCGTTCAGGCTATAACAGTTCCTAAGTATTTCTTGACTTTTATGACTTTGACAATTTTGAAATCACAGTAATTTATTTTGTAGAAATATTCCCCAATTTCAGTCAGTCGACTTTTCCTCATGACTAGCTTCAGGTTGGGTATCTTTATCAGGAATATTACAGATACTAGACTGTATTCTTTTCAATGCATCCTATCAGTTAGCACATGGATTTCATTTGTCCCATTACTGATGATAATCCCTTTGATCACTTCAATTAAGGCAGTGTCTATAAGGCATTTCCAGTATAAAACTGTTTCCCCCTTGATCATTAGTAAGAACTTTGTGCGGAGATATTTGAAACTATGCCAATAACCCATTCCTTCTCAATTCACCCATAAGTTCAGTTTATTTGTTTATATCTATATAAGCTCATGCTTATTTTTACAGTGTGGTTCATAAAAGTTCATAAAGTTCATAAAAATTCATACAGTTCAATTGAGTCACTCAGTCGTGTCTGATCTTTTGCGACTCCATGGACAGCAGCATGACAGACTTACCTGTCCATCACCAACTCCCGGAGTTCACTCAAACTCATGTCCATTGAGTTGGTGATGCCATCCAACTGTCTCATTCTCTGTCATCTCCTTCTCCTCCCGCCTTCAATCTTTCCCAGCATCATGGTCTTTTCAAATGAGTCAGCTCTTTGCATCAGCTGGCCAAAGGATTGGAGTTTCAGCTTCAACATCAGTCCTTCCAGTGAACACCCAGGACTGATCTCCTTTAGGATGGACTGGTTAGATCTCCTTGCAGTCCAAGGGACTCACAAGAGTCTTCTCCAACACCACGGTTCAAAAGCATCAATTCTTTGGCACTCAGCTTTCTTCACTGTCCAACTCTCACATCCATACATGACCACTGGAAAAACCATAGTTTTGACTACATGAACCTTTGTTGGCAAAGTAATGTCTCTGCTTTTTAATATGCTGTCTAGGTTGGTCATAGCTTTCTTCCAAGGAGTAGGCGCCTTTTAATTTCATGGCTGCAATCATCATCTGCAGTGACTTTGGAGCCCAAAAAAACAAAATCTGTCACTGTTTCCACTGTTTTCCCATCTATTTGCCTTGAAGTGATGGGACCTGATGCCATGATCTTAGTTTTCCGAATGTTGAGTTTTAAGCCAAATTTTTCACTCTCCTCTTTCACTTTCATCAAGAGGCTCTTTAGTTCATTGCTTTCTGCCACAAGGGTGATGTCATCTGCATATCTGAGGTTATTGATACTTCTCCCAGCAATCTTGATTCCAGCTTGTGCTTCATCCAACCCGGCATTTTGCATGATGTATTCTGCATATAAGTTAAATAAGCAGGGTGACAATATATAGCCTTGATGTACTTACTCCTTTCCCTGTTTTGAACCAGTCTGTTGTTCCATGTCCAGTTCTAACTGTTGTTTCCTGACCTGCATATAGATTTCTCAAGAGGCAGGTCAGGTGGTATGGTATTCCCATCTCTTTCAGAATTTTCCACAGTTTGTTGTGATCCACACAGTCAAAGGCTTTGGCATAGTCAATAAAGCAGAAGGAGATGATTTTGCTTTTTCAATGATCCAACAGATGTTGGCAGTTTGACCTCTGGTTCATCTGCTTTTTCTAAATCCAGCTTGAACATCTGGAAGTTCATGGTTCACATAGTATTGAAACCTGGCTTGGAGAATTTTGAGCATTACTTTGCTAGTGTATGAGATGAGTGCAATTGTGTGGTGGTTTGAACATTCTTTGGCATTGCCTTTCTTTGGGATTGGAATGAAAACTGACCTTTTCCAGTCCTGTGGCTACTGCTGAGTTTTCCAAATTTGTTGGCATATTGAGTGTGGCACTTTCACAGCATCATCTTTCAGGATTTGAAATAGCTCAACTGGAATTCCATTGCCTCCACTAGCTTTGTTCATAGTGATGCTTCCTAAGGTCCACTTGACTTTGTGTTCCAGGATGTCTGGCTCTAGGAGAGTGATCACACCATTGTGATCATCTGGGTCATGAAAATATTTTTTGCATAATTCTTCTATGTATCCTTGCCACCTCGTCTTAATATCTCCTGTTTCTGTTAAGTCCATACCATTTCTGTCCTTTATTGTGCTCATCTTCGCATGGAATATTCCCTTGGTATCTCCAATTTTCTTGAAGAGAACTCTAGTCTTTCCCATTACATTGTTTTCCTCTGTTTCTTTGCATTGATCACTGAGGAAGGCTTTTTTATCTCTCTGTGCTGTTCTTTAAACTTTGCATTCAAATGGGTATATCTTTCCTTTTCTCCTTTTCCTTTCAGTTCTCTTCTTTTCTCATCTATTTGTAAGGCCTCCTCAGACAACTATTTTGCCTTTCTGCATTTCTTTTTCTTGAGGATGGTCTTGATCACTCCTGCCTGTACAACGTCATGAACCTCCATCCATAGTTCTTCGGATACACTATCAGATCTAATCCCTTGAATCTGTTTGTCACTTCCACTGTATAATCATAAGGGATCTGATTTAGGTCATATCTGAATGGTCTACTGGTTTTCCCTACTTTCTTCAATTTCAGTCTGAATTTGGCAATAAGGAATTCATGATCTGAGCCACAGTCAGCTCCCAGTCTTGTTTTTGCTGACTGTATAGACCTTCTTCATCTTTGGCTGCAAAGACTATGATCAATCTGATTTCGGTGTTGACTATCTGGTGATGTCCATGTGTAGAGTCTTCTCTTGTGTTGTTGGAAGAGGGTGTTTGCTATGACCAGTGCATTCTCTTGGCAAAACTCTGTTAGACTTTGATCTGCTTCGTTTTATACTCCAAGGCCGAATTTGCCTGTTATTCCAGGTATCTCTTGACTTCCTACTTTTGCATTCCAGTCCCCTATAAGGAAGAGTAAATCTTTTTGGGGTGTTAGTTCTAGAAGGTCTTGTAGGTCTTGATAGAACCATTCAGCTTCAGCTTCTTTAGCATTAGTGGCTGGGGCATAGACTTGGATTACTGTAATATTGAATGGTTTGCCTTGGAAATGAACGGATCATTCTGTCGTTTCTGAGATTGCATCCAAGTACTGGATTTCAGACTCTCTTGTTGACACTGATGGCTACTCCATTTCTTCTAAGGGATTCTTGCCTACAGTAGTAGATACAATAGTCGTCTGACTTAAATTCACCCATTCCAGTCCATCTTAGTTCACTGATTTCTAAAGTGTTGATGTTCATTCTTGCCATCTCCTGTTTGACCACTTCCAATTTGCCTTGATTCATGGACATAACATTCCAGGTTCCTATGCAATATTGCTCTTTACAGCATCAGACCTTGCTTCCATCACCAGTCACATCCACAACTGGGTGTTGTTTTTGCTTTGGCTCTGTCTCTTCATTCTTTCTGGAGTTATTTCTCCACTGATCTCCAGTAGCATATTGGGCACCTACTGACCTAGGGAGTTCATCTTTCAGTGTCCTATCTTTTTGCCTTTTCATACTGTTCATGGGGTTCTCAAGGCAAGAATACTGAAGTGGTTTGCCATCCCTTTCTCCAGTGGACCACATTTTGCCAGAACTCTCCACCATGACCCATCCATCTTCAGTGGTCCTACATGGTATGGCTCATAGTTTCATTGAGTTAGACAAGGTTGTGGTCCATGTGGTCAGTTTGATTAGTTTTCTCTGATTTTTTTTTTTTTTCCATTCTGTTGGCCCTCTGATGGATAAGGATAAGAAGCTTCTGGAAGCTTCCTGATGGGAGAGACTGACTAAGGGGGAAACTGGGTCTTGATCTGATGGGCGGGGCTATGCTCAGTAACTCTTTAATCCAACTTTCTGTTGATGGGCGGGGCTGTGTTCCGCCCTCCCTCTTCTTTGACCTGAGGCCAAACTATGGCAGCAATGAAGATAATGGCGACCTCCTTCAAAACGTCCCATGCAGGCACTGCTGTGCTAAGTGCCCCCAACCCTGCAGCAGGCCGCCGCTGACACCTGCCTCCGCTAGAGCCTCCTGGACACTCACGGCCAAGTCTGGGTCAGTCTCTTTTGGGGTCACTGCTCCTTTCTCCTGGGTCCTGGTGTGCACAAGGTTTCGTTTGTGCCCTCCAAGAGTCTGTTTCCCCAGTCCTGTGTAAGTTCTGGTGGCTCTATGGTGGGGTTAATGGCGACCTCCTCCAAGAGGGCTTATGCCATACCAGGTCTGCTGCACCCAGAGCCCCTGCCCCTGCGGCAGTCCACTGCTGACCCGTGCCTCCTCAGGAGATGCTCAAACACAGTTCTGTCTCAGTCTCTGTGAGGTCCCTGAGTCCTGGTGTGCACAAGGTTTGTTTGAGACCTCCGAGTGTCCTGGGGGTATGGGGTTTGATTCTAAATGTGATTTTGCCCCTCCTACTGTCTTGCTGGGGCTTCTCTTTTGCCCCTAGATGTGAGGTATCTTTTTTGGTGGGATCCAACATTCTCCTGTCAATGGTTGTTCAGCAGTGAGTGTTCTCAAATGAGAAGATGAGCACACATCCTTCTACTCTGCCATCTTCCTCCACCATGGCCACCTTGGCCTAAAGACTGGTGCAGAAACTATAGCAAGAGGAGGAAGTTTGGGGAGATTGATGGTGGGGCACCAGGTCCAGGGAGGCAAGGAAATGCACTGGAAGCCTGGTTGGCAGTCCTCTGCATGCCCAGTCTCATCCGCTCACTCGCTCCACCAAGAGGGGGCCAGGCTAAGGGCTGGTGGCACCCAAGGCCGCAGTGGAGGTGCCCAGCTGGCAGGCTGGCCAGCCAGCTGCCTTGGCCCCTGAGGGGGAGAGCACAGGGCAGGAGCTAGACAAGAGGGTCATGCTTTCTCTCCCTCAGAAGCTAGCAAAATCTTTTATTATCACTTTTATTTTTTTGCAGTTAACTGTATTCACAACATTCACTGTTGTGAAATAGGTCTCTAGAACTTTTCTTAAAAAAGTGAACCTCATATCCAGCCAAAAACAACTTTCTATTTCTCTCTCCTGCAAGATCCTGGCAACCAATAGAAATGACTTTTCATTTCCATTATTTTTATGGGAAATTTGGAATCATAAGTTTCACTGGGGACGAAACTAGATGTTTCATGATAGTGGAGTAATACAGTACTTTTCCCTTTGTGACTGAATTATTTAACTCAGGGTAACATCCTCAAGGTTCATTCATTTTGCAGCATGACAGGATTTCCTTCTTTTTTAAGACAGTAATATTCCATTGTTGTTTTTGTGGTCCACTGTTATAGCAGTGCCGGGAAACAAATACAGAATGTGTCTCCCCTGTCCCCTTGTTCTTCTCAGTTCAGTTCAGTCACTCAGTCGTGTCCAACTCTTTGCAACCCCATGGACTGCAGCATGCCAGGCCTCCCTGTCCATCACCAACCCAGGAGCCTACTCAGTAACTCATGTCCATCACGTTGGTGATACCACCCATCCAAAAATCTCATGCTCTGTCATTCCCTTCTCCTCCTGCCTTCAATCTTTCCCAGCATCAGGGTCTTTTCCAAGGAGTCAATTCTTCACATCAGGTGGCCAAAGTATTGGAGTTTCAGCTTCAGCATCAGTCCTTCCAATGAATATTCAGGACTGATTTCCTTTAGGATGGACTGGTTGGATCTCCTTGCAGTCCAAGGGACTCTCAAGAATCTTCTCCAACACCACAGTTCAAAAGCATTGATTCTCCAATGCTCAGCTTTCTTTATAGTTCAACTCTCACATCCATACATGACTACTGGAAAACTCCAGTAGCTTTGACTTGACAGACCTTTGTCAGCAAAGTAATATCTCTGCTTTTTAATATGCTGTCTCGGTTGGTCATAGCCTTTCCAAGGAGCAAGTGTCTTTTAATTTCATGGCTGCAGTCATCATCTGCAGTGACTTTGGAACCCAAAAAATAAAGTCTCTCACTGTTTCCATTGTTTCCCCATCTATTTGCTGGTTCTAAATAGAAGATAGAAGGCATTTCGGTTCTTTCAGTTACCAAGTTCATTCTCCACTCCTACAAAGGAATTCTATCATTAGAACCACCTACATGATTTCCCCAAAAGAACTAGATTCTAATTTCATATGCTAACTCACAAATTATCCTGAATAAATAAATATATATAAGGAGTATATCTGTGTGCATGCTCAGTCACTCAGTTTTGTCTGACTCTGTAACCCCATGGCCTGTAGCCTACCAGGCTCCTCTGTCCATGGGGTTTTTCAGGCAAGAAAAATGGAGTGGGTTGACATTTCCTTTTCCAAGGGATCTTCCCCACCCAAGTAAATGGAGGCAAATAAACTTCTCCATAGTGTAAGTATGACTGCAATATGTAAGACCAGAGTTATTGTGAGAGTTTGTGTCCCTGCCAAGTGCTTGCACTGTTAGAAACATAGGCTCTTTTTAAGTAGATAGACACAAATTTCTGGTAAAAGTTCATTATTCCCTTCAAGTCTCCTAAGAGGACACAGGCTTACTATGTGAGAACAAATGGAAGCTCCATTGTTAAGTCTATGGAGTCTTGATGAGGTCATTATTCCAAGACTTAATATACTCTCACTACTCCCTGACTAGTAGTAGCTCACTGGGAGGTGGATATCTTGTAAAAATGTGGGCTCCTTGTGGAGGCTTCAATTATATACAAGGTAACATGTGGAAGATGACCTTTCAAATGTGGCTTGGCCATTCCTGAATACAACATGACACTAAGTTTGTGTAAGACTCCAGACATCCACTGATTAATAACATACCCTTCTAGTTACTTCCCATTTCTTTCCTTTTTACAATGCTACTCTTTTAAGAGCTTTCTCTCCAACCATTTCCTCCTGAATTCACTCCAATCATCATTTGATCCTCAACATTCCATTAAAATCATTGCACTCAAAGTCACCAATGAATTAAAGATGTCAGACCAAAAGGTCAATTCAGTCTTCATTTTATCAAAACCCTCAGTAGCATGTGACACACATCACTCCCTATTTTGTGCAACTTGGTTTCTGAGACACCCAACTTTCCTTTCCCTCTCCCTCTCCCTCCTCCCTTCCTCTACTTTCCTTCCTCTTTATCCCACACTCCCTCCTTGTCCTCCTTGTTTCACTCTCATCCTTCTCTTCCTTTTCTCTTCCTTTCTTCTTTGGTTCTCTTGCCTCACAAGTTGCTATCTCCTTTTGGTTGCATCATTCTGTTTTATCTATTTCTAGGCATAGGAGTCCCCTATGGTTCAGGCTGCTGACCTTTTTTCATATCCCATTATTCTCCTGGTGACATCACCCGGTCCCACTGCTTTAAATACTATTTAGACACTGATATTGCACACAATTGTATCTCTAGCCATAAAATTGTCCTGAATTCCAGATATACACAAACAAATGAGTACTTGCTATCTCCACTTAGTAGTCTAACCATTTTCTCAAACCCAACATGTCCAGCACAATACTTTTTATTCCTCTCTTATGAAAAAACATTCCCACCCCACCCTCCAGTCTTTATCTCAGTAGAATATTACTTCATTTTTTTTTTAATTTTACTAGAAAGAGATTCTTGATTTCTCTCACATTCACCTTTCGTCCATCAACAAATGAAGTTGACTTTATCCTTAAAATGTATTCAGTCTAACTGCTTCATCACCGCTATTACCTCACTCAAACCACTTTAATTTCTAACCTGCACTAATGATGCCAAATCATCCCAATTGTTCTGCCTGCTCCCACAACTGGTCCCTAACAGCTTCTTCTTCAGATAGCGACCAGTGATAAAATGGGGGATTTTGTCACTCTTCTATTCATACCCTTCCACGTTTCCTGTCACAGCATGAGTAAAGCTAAAATCTTTACCATTCCCTATAAAGCCCTACCCATTCATGCCCCCCAAATACCTCCCAAAATCCATTTCCAAGCATTCTCCTCTTCCTTCATCCTACCATTCTTTGATGCTTCATTTACCCTTCAGGGCATTCACACTTACTATTCCCTCCACTAGAATGGTCTCCTCCTTGATATACACAAGGCTGACACCCTCACTGTCTTTGCATCTCTGTTCAAATTGCACCTTATAAGGGCCTTCCTTGATGAACCGATATAAAAAAATACCCTGCTTTATTTCACTTAATAACTTTAACACAAATTGGTATATTTGACATTGCCTCTTTCCTCATTAAACATAAGCTCCAAGAGAAGAAAGATGTTATCTGTCACACCCAGGGATACATGTCTAGCTCCTAGATCTGTGGTCAGCACATTTGTCAA
Organism: Odocoileus virginianus; assembly: GCF_023699985.2. Classification (NCBI taxonomy): domain Eukaryota; kingdom Metazoa; phylum Chordata; class Mammalia; order Artiodactyla; family Cervidae; genus Odocoileus; species Odocoileus virginianus. Next base: position 40,770,591 of record NC_069697.1, read on the forward strand.
AATGAATGAATCTCTCCCACCTGAAGAGAGATGCTAACTATACAACATCCTGATTTGGACAACATATTTGACCTCACATAAATCCAGATATCCTCCCCAGATATCCTAAATACTGCAGCAATGCCTCTTTGGGGACTAACCCTGAAAAGTGCTCATATAAAAGCACTCAAAAAGTGAAGTTCCTGAGCTATAGCTTCCTTAGCCAAGTTAGCTCCATAACATTCAAAAAGAACTCAGTAACAAGATTGTGTGTGTGTTAGTCACTTAGTCGTGTCTGACTCTTTGTGATCTCATGGATTGTAGCCTTCCAGACTCGTCTCTCCATGGAATTCTCCAGGCAAGAATACTGGAGGTTGCCATTCCCTACTCCGGGATATGCAACCCAGGGACTAAACCCGGGTCTCCTGCATTGCAGGCAGATTCTTTACCACGGAGCCACCAGGGAAGCCCAGCAGAAGACCAAGAGCCCCCAGACTGATGAAAATATCCACTGCTTCAAACAAAAATTATCTTTTCATTTATTCACTAATCTTGACATAAAGGTATTTTTTTTTTCCTTGTGGACCTAGAAGAGTGCCTGGCATCTAGTAAGCACTCAGACATTGGTAATTAAGGCCTTTCAAGTATTGGAAGATACCACTCACTGTCACCCACATACCAGCTACCCTAACCCCCATCTTGGCCTGCATCTAGTGGTAGGTGCTTCCAACACTAGCTAGGGCCCCATTCTCTCCCAAGAAGGCTTGTTCTGGTCATCTCCGTCTTAGCTAATTTCTTTAAGAAGCAGACTCCAACTGAAGTCATCATTCCAAAATCTGGAATGTGTTAGCATGAATAGCTGTTTTTCAAAACAGTTTTTGAAAAAAAGGATGCACCACATCACATAAGGAATATACAAATGGCTTGGCACAGGTATATTACTTAGTGCAAAACCTCACCCAGAAGGGCTCTAGGAGGCAGAAAACTCCAGAACAGTCTGCTCAGTGAGGGAGGGTGACTATTCAGTCCACATCCATATACATTGATTGTATCGTCCACTGCACCCCACCTAAGAAAATGAATATCCAGAATGTACTTTTGTGTAGCCTCACATGTAACTCACATTTCTGTATGCTTATCTTGTTACTGACCATTGTTGGTAACTGTGCTTCTCCCAGCACCCACTCCATTGCCCTGGGACACTGCTGGCCAGGCAGTCAGCTTCCTTTAACCCGTACTGTATTTTAAGGCTGTTCTGAGAGAAAGCACTGTCATAAGCTCACTTCTGATATATATAAACCTTATGTTTTACATTGATGTTATTTGAAAGTTTTAAATAGAACACATCAAAGCAATAGTAGCTTTAAAGTATGCTTTTCCAAGCTACACATGCTGCTTTTCTCCTTGTTGACAATCTTATAGAGCAGGAGACTGGTTGTAACATTATCTGTTACCACCATAGCCTCGATGGATTATCTCCCACTTCAAGTCAACTCAAACTCAAATGAATCTTCAGATATAAATATGAAATCAATTGTTTTAAAGTAGTACTTGTAATGTTTTTGGAGATATACCTTAAGTAGCTTAAACACTTGTTAGTAGCATTATCAAGTTATGATGGTAGCTTGATCTAGAATTCAGCTCGACTTGTGTAACAATAGGCTATTTCTACCACTGAAATTTTAATGTGTATTAAATATACCTAAAATGTACATTAACAGTTCAAACCCTATTAACAAATACAATATGCCACCTTTTCTCCCGTCATTGCATCCCACTGCCTCCCTGCCTCCAGAACTATTATGCTAAGTGCTGTTCATGACTTCTTTGATCTTTTTTACTGTTTTCCTTACATAGGAATCTCTAATACACTCTCAAAATTTTGCCTGTTTTGGAACTTCATATGAAAAAATAATACTGTGTGAATTCTTCTTTAACTTGCTTCTGTTGCCCATTTTTCTATTGAATTTCTGTCCTCTTATAAATCTGCAGTTTATTATATATTCTTGATATTAATCCTTCATCAGTTTTATGTGTTTCAAGTATCTTTCCCCACTTTGGGGTTTGTCTTTTCTCTGTCTTTGTGGTGTCTTTTAATGAACAGAAGTTCTTAGTTTAATTTATTCACATTTACCAGTATTTTCCTTTATGATTTGTACTTGCATCTTAAGAAATCTTTCTCTAAAAGAGAATTAATTTTTATAAAATAAATAATAATTTTATTCTCATAAAATTATTTTTGTTTCCTTCTTAATAGTCTAGCTTTGCCTCTCCCATGAAGTCCACATTTAATCTACCTAGAATTAATATTCATATGTAGTATTTGGTAAAGATCTCATTTTTCTATTCCTGTATAATTCATAGCAATTTCCATCTTAGCCTAAAACTCTACTTTTCATATACATATGGTTTCTGATACCTCTATATTGTTCCAAGGCTTGTTTGTTTATTCCTGTAGAAAGTCTGCACTATCTTAAAATAAGCCTTCATATGTGATGGAGCAACTCTTCCCCTGTCTCTTTCTCAGTTATCTTTTGCTTTTAATTCCATATAAAGTTTAGAATTAGATTGTCATATCCAGTAAGATTTGAAAAACCTCTTGGGATTTTAATAGGCTTTGAATTAATGCTAAGTCACTTTGGAGGGAATTGTCACACTTACTACATTAAACTTTCCTGTTCATAAACTTGATATGTCTGTTGACTTTGGGCCGATATTAGTGCCTTCCATTAAAAGTTTAAAACTTTCTCCAAAAGGGCTTGCACATCTCTTATTAGATTTAATACTAGTTACTTTATATCTGGTTTTCTGTATTGATGCTGATTCTAATACTTTGGCTATAGAGCCTTTCACACCACCTCCCATCTTCTGTAAGTAATAACCACTAAGTCCCACTGTCACATTCTCTGGACTGGCTCTTCTGATCCTAAGTGGATTACTGCTTGGCTACTGAATCTTCCTGAGTTTCTTTCCTCACCTGTAAAATGAGGAACTCCAACGGAATTTGTTTGATGCTTACATTAAAAATACCACACGGGAAACTGGCCAGCATGTATTAGTCCCTTCAGTTGCTTTCTTCCTTTTTTTTTTTTTTTTCCATTTATTTTTATTAGTTGGAGGCTAATTACTTTACATCATTACAGTAGTTTTTGTCATACATTGAAATGAATTAGCCATGGATTTACATGTATTCCCCATCCCGGTCCCCCCTCCCACCTCCCTCTCCACCCGATCCCTCTGGGTCTTCCCAGTGCACCAGGCCCGAGCACTTGTCTCATGCACCCAACCTGGGCTGGTGATCTGTTTCACCCTAGATAATATACATGTTTCAATGCTGTTCTCTTGAAACATCCCACCCTCGCCTTCTCCCAGAGTCCACAAATCTGTTCTATACATCTGAGTCTCTTTTTCTGTTTTGCATATAGGGTTATCGTTACCATCTTTCTAAATTCCATATATATGTGTTAGTATACTGTAATGGTCTTTATCTTTCTGGCTTACTTCGCTCTGTATAATGGGCTCCAGTTTCATCCATCTCATTAGAACTGATTCAAATGAATTCTTTTTAATGGTTGAGTAATATTCCATGGTGTATATATATTCCAGCTGCTTTCTTCCAAGACAACACATGGTTTTCTTTCATTGTGTGCTTGTGAGATTTTGTACATTGTAGTCATTTTGAGTATTCGTTGGGTATGAACTATCTTATTTCCTGACTCTCAAAGGGCAGAAAGAATTTTCCTTGGCTTATATCCCCTTTCTAAATGCCATGATTAGTATTCCATGCTATACGTAGATTCAGAAAGGGGCATTCTTTTTTTTCTGCCTAGGGTTGAAAACAACTGATATCACATAGCTAAGTAAAATTAAGCCCACAATCTTACACCTACCCTGAGAATTCTATTCATACTGATATTAGAATACTATACTCTTCAAAGAGATGTTAAATATATTCCCTAATTAATCTATATATAAATAGAAAATATGTTCCTACAAAATTCCTTCCCTTCTGTTTTTATGTGCACTGAGAAAATGTAGAAAGATTTTCAGCATAAAGAGAGAAAGGTTTTATTAACAGCTTTCATCAAAATAATCAGAGTATTATTCTCATCGTCACCTGATCTTCTGGTTTGACTGTACTGCTGTGACTTAACAGGGACAATGGAAAAGAAAAGAATCTTTCAGATCTTGGATGAGAGCCTGACTTGGATTTTTCAGCTCTTGAGTTTGCTCGTAATCGGCTATATTACTTGGGGTCTGAATGCATACACTTTATTGTTTCCTCAATTACAAGATGAAATTACTAAATTATGACTTACTCTTTTACTTCTTACATAAATTTATCACTAGATGGCAGCACGCTAACATTTAAAAAATTTTAAATACACTTTTTAAATGTTTGAGTTTAAAGCTAAGTTAACGTAAAAACAATCACAAAATATTTAAAAAGATACCAATTTTCACCACTAAAACTCAATATATTTTAAAGCACCTATTACTGAAAAGGATGTGAAGAAATATGCATTTTCACATGCAGCTGTGGTGAAGGTTCGAGAGTAAACTTCATGTGTCAAAAATTCAATTGTTCAGATAAACAAACAAAAAAACTCCACAAAAAAATAAAGAAACAAAGAAACAAACAAACACAAAAATTCAATTGCTCATACTTATTAAATCAAGCACCACAAGAAACTACTTTTTGGAAAAGATGTGCATTTAGATTTACTTATAAAGATATTCATTATAGTATCCTTTATACAAATAAAAAATCTAGTGAAATGACCCGAATATCCAATGATAAGAACTGATTAAAATACCCTGCACATAACCTGCCATTCATGCAGTTGCAAAGAGTCAGGCACAGCTGAGTCACCAAACAACAGCAATAACACATAACCTAGCTATACAGTTTGTCTATAACACTGACTTATTCACACATTTATGTCCAGGAACTTCTATTACTAATTCCTCTCCATGAGACTCAGTGCATGTGTTCCTAAACTGCATCAATAGTCATTTTTCCCATGATTTCATAGCTTAATATTATGTAACAACAAAACATGAGTGTAAACACAATTTGTTCAAAGAAATTTTTGTTAAATGCTTTAGAAAGACTGGCTAAAGATGAGTTGCTTTAAAAATCACAGTTGGGGCTTGCTTTGGCAGTAAATATACAAACATTGGAATGATACGGATAAGATGAGCATGGTCCCTGCACAAGGATGACAAACAAATTCGTGAAGCATTCTGTATTTTTCCACATGAAAGCCCATTTTATGATATAAAAAAAATCACAGCTGATAAAGAAGTACATTCATTACATAATGAGAAAGGGGTCAATTCTCCAAGAAGACATAACAATTCTTAATGCGTATGTGCCTAACAAGTGTCAAACTACAAGAGGCAAAAACAGATAGAACTCAAGGAAAAAATAAATCAATAAAATCATAGTTCACAATGTCATACTATAAACCCAACAAGATGGCTATTATAAGAAAAAGAGAAACAAGTTTAATCAAAATGTCTAGAAATTTTCATGCATGGCTCATGGAAATATAAAACGGTACAGCTGTTGTGGGCTTCCCTTATAGCTCAGTCAGTAAAGAATCTGCCTGCAGTGCAGGAGACCTGGGTTCGATTCCTGGGTTGGGAAGATCCCCTGGAGAAGGAAATGGCCACCCACTCCAGTATACTTGCCTGGAGAATCCCATGGAGAGAGGAGCCTGGCAGGCTACAGTCCATGGGGCCGCAAGAGTAAGATACGGCTCAGCGACTAAACCACCACCCAAACCACAGTTGCTGTGGAAAAGCTTCAGGGTTCTTGAGCCGTCAGGAAGAGAGCTGCTGTGAAAGGGAGTCTGAAATGACGCTGCACTTGCAGGGTTATGCAGAGTCCACAGAGGATTATTTGTAAGATAAAAGGTTACCAGGGCAGTCTGTACAGTGAAGGGGGTGATCCAGCAAAGAGGGAGAAACGGAGGGCCAGGAAACCCTCAGCCCAAACTGGAGTGGTGAGAGGGCTGTGATGGAGACTGCACGTGGAGACGCTGGAGCGAGGCCCTTCATCCCAGTGATAAGGGGAAGGAAGGGAGGGTGGGCCCAGGGAGAGCCGTGAGCTCTGTCACGGTGGCCGGGAGGGGAGGATTTTATATGAGTTGCTTCTGTTCTGTCAGAGCTATGTGAGGCTGGGTGGTCTACCAAGAGCAGAGTGTGGAAGGCCAGTGGTTGGCATGTCTGCCGGGACTTTGAAATGGGAGAAGAAGTAAATAGTGACAGTCATTTTGAGGAGTTGGGACCCCAACACAGAAGGGTTTCAGAGAAGTGACTAAGATGACCAGGCTGATTAGACGGCCCATTTGAGATCTGTGTTTAGGAATTAGGTGAGGGAAATTCCCTGGAGATCTGGTGGTTAGGACTCCAAGCTTTCACTGTGGAGGATCCAAGTTCAATCCCTGGTCAGAGAACTAAGATCCCACAAGCCTAGTAGCACGGCCAAAAACAATAAAAAAACAGAGATCTGTCAGCATGCTTATGGATTTTTCTTCAGCAATATTTACCTATTTTTGGTTTTTGTAAGAGCTTTCTTTTTAAGATGATACACATGTTATCTCTTTATGATTAAATCCATTGAGGAAAAAATGAGTTACTTAATGTGAATGTGCATTCTATGATTAAAGAGAATATACAAACAGAAAAAAAAAATCTAGCTGTTTTGGTACAGGTGAGGATGTAGGAAATACTAACTGTCAGATAATCTTTTTCTCAAATATATGTGATGTATGTATTTTTTCAGAGACACTGAATGACTTAACAAAGAAAGACAAAGTATAAATTGCAAAGCTTTTACTGAAAATGTACTTTTTACAGCATTCATGATTTCACACCTGGGATTAACTAGTAATGATTTCAATACTTACAAACTCTTCTGCCTCTGAATTTGTCATAAGGCATGAAACTAAGCTTATAACATTAAGAAAAAACAACAGCTCATCTAATCTGTCTTCATATCATTCATGACAGCAAGATGCACAATTGAGTTCTTTAAAAGGGCTAAAAGAGATTGACATATAAATTCTGAGCTTATTTTTAAAGCTGTTTAAATGCAACATTTCCAAGACAATGTTTAAAACAAAGGTCACACTTTATGAAAACAAAATTCTTAAATCAGGATTTCTTCATTTTTAGTCATTTGGCATTCTGCTCTATTTAACATTTTATATTGCCCAACAAAAAGTGGTTATTTTTTACTGTTTTTGGAGATGACTGAACAGATTAAGGTGTTACATGACTACTACACAGGTGGGATTTTGCCTAAGATCAATTTGTTTAAAGATATTATTTTGCTATATTTTTGTTGAATATTGGGTAGTACTTGTAGGATTCAAGATTCAGTCTGCGCTATTTCTCTAAGAACTGAATGTTCTGGATATATATTAGATAATTAAGATTTTAGACAAATATTCACCAGCATTAGGTCTATTAACAAACTGAAATACACTGTGGGCCTAACATCAAATAATAAACACATGAAGTAAACATTAAGTATCTTAAAAGAAAGACCACATGCTCCTGCTTCTGTAAAAAACATTATTTGTTTGAAAGTATGACCTTTCTCTCAACTATTACTTCCTTAATATGAAAAAGAGACAAAATGGGCTGAAGTGAAAACGCCAAGGTTACACTCCACAACCCTGAATGTAACTGGTGAGATCTTGGTTTTGACATCGATTTCTCCAGGCCACCCTGTAGAGAGAAAGATGAAACAAATGGTAATAGGTTGAAACATAGCTTCATTGTATTACATATACTTCAAATCCTTTGGGAAAACAACACAGTTTATCAATACATGAAATAAAAGCTACAGGCAGATCCAAGTATTGCTGTTTATTAACTGGAGATACCTATAGCAAGGACTTCACATCTCCCCCAAACCTTCACCAGGGCACAGAACATCTGATTGCAAATGTTGAGTCTTGTGTAGTTCACAGCACAAATGCAGAGTGCGTTCCATAAATTCCAAAAATAATGTTAAGATATGACAAGGAATTGGTATAAGGTGGAGAATCTTAAAACGTCTAGAAATTCCCAAAAATAAATTGAGGAGTAAAAGAATAAGATTTTTAATCAGTTAAAGTAGATGGTTTCTATGTTATACACCATTTAGCATGAATCTTAAGCTGCAATTTTCAGGTCTCAGTACCATACTTTGATCCTTGGAAATATTCTCTCACTTCTTTCATAGCAATAGGATAAAAGAGCTCTCTCCTTTAATACTTAACACACACCACGCTCTGTAATGGGAACTAACATAGTGTTGTACATCCATTATATTTCAAACACAAACAAACAAAGCAAGAAAGTGAAAGAAAAAGAGGTCAAATTTGTGGTTACCTAACCACAAGAGAATTTGGGTACAGTGAGGGAAGGGGAATTGGAGGAAGGCAGGCAAAGTTACTACAAACTTCCAGCTATAAGATAAATAAATACTAGGGATATAAGGATCAGCATGGGGCTTCCCTGGTGGCTCAGAAGTAAAGAATTTGCCTGCAATGCAGGAGATACAAATTCAGCCCCTGGGTTAGGAAGATCTCCTGGAGGAGGGAAGGGCAAGCTGCCCCAGTATTCTTGCCTGAAATAATCCCATGGACAGAGGAACCTGGCAGGCTACAGTTTATTGATCACAAAAGTCAGACATGACTTCGTGACTAAAGAGCAAAAACAAATATATAGCATGATAAATATAATTAACACTGCTATCGTTTATATATGAAAATTGTTAAAAAGAGAGTAAATCCTAAGAATTTTCATCAGACACAAAAATTTTTTTCTTCTATTTCTTTAATTTTGTATCCATGCGAGATAATGGATGTTCACTAAATTAAAGAAATAGAAGAAAAAAATTTTTGTGATACTGTTTCCTGATGTAAGTCAAATCATTATGCTGTACACCTTGAACTTATATAGTGCTTTATGTCAATTACATCTCAATAAAACTGAAAGGGGAAAAAAAACATACCATGCTCTAATGCCTTCTGGATCACTGACAACCCTCTTTGCACATACTACAGCTTGAGTGATGTCATCTTGCAGCAACGCTGAAAAAGAGGTGGTGAGAAGTGAAAATAACATTCATAGAAATGTTAAGTTTAGGCTCAGTCAGCTTTATTCTCTTAGGCTGAGGAAAGAACAACTGAAATAATGTTCAAGAGTCTGTATATCTGTTGATGTTGGGGGAAACTCTTCATTCCATCCCATTTGGCATCTGTTTCTCATTTACCAAAGTCCTTGGAAGCTCTGGAATTCTTAACTAGCATGATAGAAGGTTTTCTTTTTATGAGGCACTATTAAAAAAAAAAGACAAACAAGCAAAAACTGGCCTAGCAGGTTTTTGCTCAGCAATTCAATGCTGGAAATTGATCCTAAAGAAATAATAAGAGATGTACTGAAAGATATGTATACAAAGTGTTTCAATTAATAAAGGGCATAAATGGAACCAGCCTAAATGTTTAACAGTAAGAGTTAGGTTGATACATTATGGAGTATTTATATAGTGAAAGTCTATTCATCTTTAAAAAACAATAAGGATTGGTATTTGTTGACAAAAATAATTTTGTGTAATAAAGACAAAATTATAAAGCAGTAAATATAGTATAATTTCACTTTTGTTGAAAACCACATTGCTTACATGTTCATATGTGGATACAAATGTGTATAATATAGCTTTACAGTCATGTCCGGGATTGTTGTGTATTCCAAAAGAACATGTGGAAACCAAAATTTACCAATGGTCATACATGTCTGGGTAGTAAGAATTTTTATTCAATGACAACAGGTTATTCTATAATACAAAATTTTTTTAATAAATTAACTGGGAACAAAAGTATATTCTTAGACTCATCTTCTCTATTAGGATTTTTTATATTTAAAAATTTAACAGTATCAATTCTGCTATATTTCTCCAATATTTCAGGCACTAAAGATTCTACATGCTTTGGGAGATTAAAAAAAAAGGTAGGGGATATATGTGTACCTATGGCTGATTCACACTGAGGTTTGACAGAAAAGAACAAAATTCTGTAAAGCAATTGTCCTTCAATAAAAAATATAAATAAATTCTTTAAAAATTAAAAAAAATTCCACATGCTTTCTCTATTTTAAAAGGAAGTCAATAGAATACTTGTTTCACCTCAATTAAACAAATCTGTAAATCTGTTAGAATGACAATTTTTATATAGGAGATGTGTTTTTGGAGACTCATTTTAAAGAATTTATAAATGAAATGTCATAATGTTTCTAATTCACCTTAAAATCACTCAGCAAAAACAAGTATATATATATATATATACATATATATGTATATATATGTATATATATATATAAAAATATATAAAGAAGTAAATATGCCAAAATGTTAGCAACTGTTAAAGTACGTGATGAGCATATTGATGCTTATTATAGTAACATTTCTAATTGTCAGTATATTTTAAATATTTTATAATAAAAAGTAAAAACAATTTTTTTTAAAAAACCACACATATTCCTCCACTTTGATTAACTAGTAATTCTTCTGTTTTCCAATAAAGGAGGGTAGATTAAAAAAAAAGACCATGCAACAAAATTACCGCTAATCCTCCCCAAACAAGGAAAGCAGTAGGAATGGCATTGTTCTTTACAAAGCATCAACATGTCCAGTTATGATGAAGTGATAGGTCACTCCAGAAACTCCTGGATGTTAGCAAATAGCAACCTTTTATGATACCAGCTCTTTAATTTCTTACTTAAGAAATTAGGAGGAGAATAATAGAGTTTCTAGATGTTAAGATGGAGTTTTTATAGGTCCCTGATGAATCCTTCAAGATTTTTTTATTTCTATTGAATCTTGACCTATAGGACTGTTCCAATTTTCCCATAAGATGTTTATGGAAAAACCTGAACAAACATTTTGGATAACTCAATAGGTATAACCAGGTGAGTCCTGTACCATCACTCCACATTATCTTGTCTTACCGCTGCAGGGTATATGACAGGCATTAACTGCTCCTGGGGTTTTGCCATCATTACACCACCAGCGGCTATTGATTTGAAATATCCCATAATCAGTGCTTCTGTCTCCACTATTGTAGTTTGTAGCTTGTGTGTTGTAATTGCTTTCCCATCTGGCCAAACACATCCCTGAAAAAAACATATTTTGAGTAATAAAGAGCAAATCATATGACTTACAATTTATAGCATAATCAGTTCTACTTAACTAGTTTTATTTTACTAATGACTTACTCTATAAGTATAAAGATGTATTTTACTTGTAAAGTGTTTTAACACCTTGGTGTTAAAGGTCCCTTCAGAGAGTTTTTTTATTAGCAAATGATTTGGTAATACAAATGAAAAAGATAACATATCTTTAAAAATATTAAAATAGCTGTGTCTTCCATTGCTATTATACTTTCCTTACTACTTAACACCCAGGTAGGATTGAGCCTAGAACAGAAAAATAAACAGAGTTGTTGAGTGGATTTGGTCATTAGCAGCAGATGCATATGCTAATGGAAAAATGCTTTTTATTACAAAAAATAAGGATTTTCTGGGAGAAAGAAAATTTATGATACCAAAGGTGAATTTGGGTATCAAATTGTAATCCAGGCAAGAATCATAGAATAGCAAAGGCTGGGTAATTCATCCATCCATCTAGCCATTGACTAACTCATTCAAAAATAGTTATGGGGGGGAATATCTGAATTCAATATGAAAACTACAGTGATGACATTGACAAATATGGACTAAAATACAAAGGAAATTTTCCTTAGGGCACATCTTAAATTCTGTGGAAGAAAATGAAAAATAATTAATGAACTAGAGTCAGAATAATAAAATGTTATTTCATGCTGCATTTCAGGGATCCTTATATAGATGCTGATTGAGGGAAAATAGTTCCACTGTCCCTGTTTTAAGAGTTCAATGTAATTTTTAAAAAATTTTGCTGTTAAAAGTGCACATCATGTTAGAGGGATTAAAAATGAGAAAAATACTGCCTTATTCAGAACCCAAGATCCAAATTAGAAATGGCTATAGAGTCAAACAACAAGGGCTTGACAGACAAGTCCCAGGTGCTAAAATGTATCTTATTGTCAGTCTACATGTGCCAGCTGTCAAATTTAGCAGCACTAGAGGAGTACATGGGGACCTGGCATGCTTAGAATGATACAGAATTTGACCCACCATGCCTCAATCCTTCACCTGGTACATCTGATTCTAAAAGAACAACTTGATGTTTTTAACCATTGTAAGTGTATAAGCTTTTGGGCTGTGTAAGCTTTTGAACTGTGGTCTTGGAGAAGACTCTTGAGACCCCCGTGGACTGCAAGGAGATCCAACCAGTCCATCCTAAAGGAGATCAGTCCTGGGTGTTCATTGGAAGGACTGATGTTGAAGCTGAAACTCCAATACTTAGGCCATCTGATGCGAAGAGCTGACTCATTGGAAAAGACCCTGATGCTGGGAAAGACTGAAGACAGGAGGAGAAGGGGAGGATGGAGGAAAAGGGGAGGAGAGAGGATGAGATGGTTGGATGGCATCACCAACTCAATGGACATGGGTTTGGGTAGACTCCGGGAGCTGGTGATGGACAGGGAGGCCTGGCGTGCTGCAGTTCATGGGGTCATAAAGAGTTGGACATGGCTGAGCAACTGAACTGAACTGAACTGAAGTGTATAAACCCTCCAAGAAAGAAAAAAACGTTCAAAGACCCTTTCATTTTGTCCATCCTCTGTTAGTATCTGTTCCACACCTGGCTAACTATTTGAAAGGATGAAAAAGAGTTAACTTACAGTTTGCCAGGCTGACTCCTCTAAAGCCATCCATTCCAAGTCTTTTCAGAGTTCTGGCAAGCTCACATCGCTCAAAGACCTTGCCCTGGGCAGCAACAGAAAGGAGGAGAAGCCCCAGAATAAGGAGAGCCTTCATGTCGACTGAGAAGCCAGACCTCCAGGCTGAGCCAGGGGAGCTGGCCCTGATTTTTAACATGTTTTCACTTCCTTCTTATGCAACTGGTTTGGGAGCTCCACTCTCTGAGACATGTGGAAAACAGGAAATGTTTATTGGTTCACTAACTTCAAACTTTTCTTTCTTATGTTTGAAGAGGGACATTCTGACGATCTAAGAATTAATCTGCAATAAAATAGTGAAATGACATTGTTTAAAGACATTGCCCAGGACTAATTGGGATTAGCACTATTGCCAAAAAAGAAACTTCTTCCTATTTTATTATGAATTTGAGCAAGTATAAAGAAAAAAAATCTGAACGAACATTTGAATCAACTGAAAATGAGTTCCAATCTTTCATTAACTTTTTTTCATTAAGTTGCTTTATGTGCCTTTTGTATGTTGCCTTCGTCTTTTTCCATTAATATTATTTTATATACACTTTCCACAAAAGAACATGACGCACTGCCTGTTGTTCCAATAGGTATATAGCACAACACTATGTTATTCAGCCAGATTCCATTACTAACTTTTTGGTTACTATTGTAAATTCTTAATTTATAAATCAATGTTTCACTATTAGAAGTAAGCCTCATGCAAATAACATTCCTAACTCCTTTCTAACAAAGCCTTACTTCATGTTTTCATGTTAGAACATAAAGTGTCGCTGTAAATCAAAGGAATTTTACAGCAAAATCTTCAGAAGAATAACAGAATATGCCACCCCAAAATCTTCCCCTTTGACTCAAGAATAATTTTGAGCTGAAGGCAATGGAGAAGAAGATCCAAGAAAAGTTCTTTGTTCTCCCCCTATTTTCCTGAAAGCAGAACATAAATTTGTGCAGAAATTAATCAACATCCCTAGACACATATTAGACCCAAGTAAGGACAACAACCTACTGGAAAACAACCTATACTGACCAGCTATTTTCCATTAGTTTCTGATATATTTATTGTACCACTGTTTGCTGCCCTTGGAAGCCCAGTACTCTTCCTCTGTCTTGTAGTTCCCCTAAAAATATATTATTCTTTGGTTAAGATGATCTGTAAGTCCAAATTCTAAACACCTCTTTCAGTTACTCATCACTGTCATTTCTTATAAGTATATATGAGATGTACATGTTAATATACTCATTTCCTTTTCTGTTGTTAAGCTGTCTTTTTGTTACAGAGTCTCAGTCAAAAACCTAAAACAGTAAAAGGAAACAAATGTCTCCCCCTGTACAGTTTCTGGTGAGGAGGGTGGGATAGTGAAAGTCTAGAACACTCCATCCTCCCTGGAGACTGCAGTTGAAATATGGGATAATGGACAGCAGGCCAGCAGAAGGTAAGGATTCTTACCATGTCAGTCTCCCAGCTTTCTCTGTAGTGCACAAGCAAAAGAGGAGGATAAAACTTGCTCCTCGTCCCCTCCCTTCCAAATTCACAGCGGCAGAAGAAAAAGATTTGTGAAAATAGATCTTGAATTGTGATTCTTGGGAATTTGTTTTTGTTAATCAGCACCTATGGTTATTGATTCTTAGCCTCCCAGAAAGAGTTATGTTTTCCTTTATCATTTGTCATAGGATGAAAAACCATAAGATGAGAATCTCCATTTGTTTTGTTTTATATCCTGAGAACTTGGCTTTGTCACCAGTGAGAATGTTCCCTTTGCGGGGGAGTGGGGTGGTGCAGGTCGCCGGTCAGGTTTGCATCAGTAGCCAGCCAGCCAGCCAGCTAGGAGCCTGAGACATGAAGGGACGGGCAATATTCTCTCTGTCCAGCCAGGCTGGCTGTCAGGGGAGTTTGTCTTAATGAAGTGTCTCAGGTCATAAGAGGCCTTTACGGCCTCTGCCTTTGCTGCCTGGTTTGTGAAGGAAAGATTCTCCTCCCAGTATCACCTTTCTGGTAACATAGGTTAGGAGCTCAGTTATTTAAGGTGTCTCACTCTGTGGGAGATAGAGCTTTCTTTGTCACCTGAGCCATGGAAGGTCTTTGTTTTCTTAGGCTTTCTCTGGAGTGGCTCTGCATCTTGAGAGGCCTACAGTTCTTAACGGACAGCTCTTGCATCCTAATGGTATAAGCTCTAATACTGGTTTTAAGCCATGAAAAGACTCACTGGCTCAGACTCATGATTGGAATAGGTATATTGAAGACTTGAACTTTTACACCTAAAAGGACTTTTAAGACAGCTCTCATCTTAAACAAGTGTCATAGGTACCAATGGGAAGATCAAATTGAGAAAAAAAAAAGGAAAGAAAGAGAGAAAAGACAGATACAGAAGATACAGGGTTTCTCTGGTGGCTCAAAGGTAAAAAATCTGCCTGCCAATCAGGGAGACCCTGGGTCAGGAAGATCCCCTAGAGAAGGAAATGGCTTCTCACTCCGGTATTTATAGCTGGAAAATCCCAGGGACACAAGAGGAGCCTGGTGGGTTACAGTCCACGGGATCGCAAAGAGTCAGACATGACTGAGCGACTGTGTGAAAGAAAAACAAAACACTTCTTAAACTTTCTCAACAAGGTTAGGAGGGGAAGATCAGGGAACTCAAGCAGGTATAAAACTTACAGAAATACTGACAGCCAGGAAATAGCTTTGACAAAGGTCCAGAAAAGGCACACGAAGGTTTGATTTATTGTCCTTTACTTTGTAAAGTCGACCCCACCAGGTCCAGACATCCCATATTTTTGGCCTGCACTACCAAAAAACATTAAAATTGTCGAATTATCCTATCCTACTGTTAAAAAAGAAAAAATTTAATAATGATGATCTTAGATTTCTGATAAAGGCAAATATACCCTTGAGTTCCATCTCATGTAAAACATACAGTCCTTTCTCTGAACCTTGGAAACATTGATCTTACCATATCTTTGAAATGTAAGCATCCAAAGAGATCATTGTTGGCTAAAGCAATTACAAGACCGGAAACAAACAAAAATGAGAGATATTTTTTTAAAAAAACAAACCATTTGATATTTTCATAAGCTCCCTTGCCCCAAATTTTGTCCATAGCCTCCACAAGATTATTCATTAATGACAAGTAAAATTCTTAATAGTCTTTTCCACAAATATTGGCAAAAGGCTTTACTGACCTAAATGGGTAAATTTAACTTGTTCTATCTGCCAGAAATGCCATTTAGGTCTTCTATAAGCTAGAAAGTTTTGTACTACTGTACTGGATATGTGGCTAAAATTTTTAAATGAAAGCTATGAGACCACTATTTGCATCTGTCTTTATCTATACATCCATGTATATCTATGTATGTATGTTATGTATGTGTGATATTTTTATCCCTCTGGATAGTATTTGTAAAAATTTGTGAAAGACCTCTATTTAATTGGCTTAAAGACAATACAAGCACTTATGTAAACTAAGACTAGTCAGATAAGTTTATGTTGTCTCTACTTTATGCTTGAAATTATAAAATTATAAATTCAACCTAAGAATTAAATTTATAATAGAAATTATTTCCTTAATGTATGTCAATATGGTAGAGAAAAACAAGTCATCTTCAAATTATTAGGTTCTTTACTTCTGTAATTTTTGCTACTTGCCTAGTTTGTCAACAAGAAAAATAACTTAAAATGATGGTTAATTTTTAATATCATTAAGTTTTCATGGCAACTCAAGCATAATTGTTAAGAACACATGAATTAAACAGATATAGGTGAGAAAAATGTTTGTAAATGAATTTTGCAGGTATCATTAATAAAAAGCGTCTGCTTAAAAATAGTTTCCAAAATCTTTTTGTAACATTAACTTTAAATGGTATTTTTTTAATATCTAGTTCATTTCCAAATAAAATAGTGAAATATTAATTGCCAAACACATGTTTAAGTTTATCTGCTTTTCACCTCTTATTACAGAGAAACTAAAGCTATTTGGGTCTGTTAATAACACGTTGGTTTTACCACTTTAAAAAAAATTGTACTATAAAAAGGCATATGTCTTTAAAAATCACAAAATGATATATTCCTGGGAATTCCCTGGTGGTCCTGGGGATAGGACTTGGCGCTTTCAGTGTTGTGCTCTGGGTTCAATTCCTGGTTGGGGAACTAAGATCCTGTGGCATCCACACAGCACAGCCAATAAATAAATAGATATAAAAATTTAAAAAAGCAAATAAGATAAAAGATAAGCTTTCTAGTAACCAGGATTTTAAAACAGGAGAAAGGAGAAGGGAAATTATTGAGAGGAACGGAACAGTATCGCTAAGGACTCCCTGGGGGGAAAGCCACGGTAAAGAAGTCCTGGAAGACTTCCCTAGGTGCCAGGGGGTAGCAATCCCCCTGCCAACAGAGGGCACGCGGGTTCCATCTCTGGCTGGGAAGATCCCACGTGCCGGAGCAACTCAGCCCGGGTGCCACAACTACTGAGACTGCCAGCGGCAACTACTGAAGCCCAGGTACCTAGAGCCTGTGATCTGCAACAAGAGACGCCGAAACAGTGAAGTCAGGCACCACCAGAAAGTGTAGCTCCCCACTCACTGCAGCTGGAGGAAGTCCAAGTGCAGCAACAAAGACCAGCACACAAAAAATACAAATTAATTCATTTTTTAAAAATCCTACTACAAATGTGTGTTATAGGCAACCTTTAAAAAAAAAAAAAAGATGTCCTGGAATGTCTGAAACTATTAAAAGGAGTTTGACAACTCTGACTGAGATCTGGGGCGATGAATTAATACACGAATAAGTAAATGGAAAACTATGCAAACAAAAAGTAAGGCAATTGTCAATTCCAAGAAAACTAAAACACAAGAAAAGAAGAAATACAACCAAATTATGCGATCATATTATACTCATCTGTGTGAGGTTGTACATGCTTGTAAAGAGGAACAATACATGGGGAGTCCAGAGAGCTAAATCTTCATCTTCCTTGGTGGAAATAAATAGAAAATATCCATGATTGAAAATAAAAAATGAATAGAGTAATCATACTCTTGACATATATGGCCATAATACTAAAATAGAACTAAAGAAGCTAAAATAGCTAAGAAGTTGAAAGAGATTGCCTCTAGTGTTGAGAATTGGATAAGAAAGTTTAGGGCTATCTTTCAACATTTAATTTATACACCTCATTTGACTTTTAAAAATGTGCATATGTATTTTATGATTAAAAAAAGTTTAAAATGTCTTATGTAAGAACGAAAAGATACACACCACAATGTTTACACTGACACTCTTCAGAATTTTATTCAATTTGTATATTTTGGCATTTTCCAAGTTTTCTTCTTTCAGCATATATTACTTTTAAAATTAGAAAAATAATAAATAATTACACATACAGAGAGGAGTGTGCAGAATCACTAACAAAAAGAATGATTTTTTTTTTGAAGTCCTCAACATTCCTCTGTGTATATGAACTCAGCCATATTGGTAGAAATATTCTGCCAATTAACTTTAAATTTATCCTTCTTTCATGCAGCTCATCTGTACCCAGATCAGTGGTCTCTTAAGCTTCAATGGAAAGGAGTTAAATATTAATTTTCAATGAGCTTCATGAGATGCATTAAAATGGCATATAAGCTATAGAAAAAGAAACATGAGAGAATGCAGGGAGCCGGCCTGCTCAAGGCCCAAAAAGGCCCTGGGAAAGCCTTGAAAGAGGCCATTCCCTGTCCCGCCACCCCATGATAAAGTAGTAAAACATTTGCTGGGTCTCTTTTGTTCTTCCTTGAGAAAAACATAGTAGTGACCTTCACTTAGTAGTTTATCTTGGAATACCAAAAACAAGATGTAAGCTTCTGCAATCACTTAAGACAAAGAAATTGTATTGATGTGGTTAAAACCAGGTGGCATTCCTTATGTATGATGTCTCCTACTTGTACTAATATAAAAGTAGCTGTTTCACTCAATAAAGTTGCTGACTTGTCTAAAGAGCATTCAGCCCTCTCGACCCCATTTTTTACTTTCAGCTCCTTCTTCTCAGGCTTCCGTGCTGCTGCGGTCGGGACTTGTTCTCATTGCCGGCTGGTCCCGGCAAGAGAATATGTCAGACCAATGCTGTTTTGTTTAGGATCATTTTTACTGTATCATTAGCTTTCTTAAAAGACTGAAAAATAGTCTTACAAGAACAGAATTTATATTTCTTGGAATAAAAGATAAGCTGCAAAGCTCCTGGAACACTGTCCCATCCAGGCCTTCATTTGGGAGATTATATTATTGAAGGAGGATAAAGCAGGAAGAAAGATTTCCTGAGGCTTGGGGTACTTGAGGAGGCGAATCTGGCCAGATTTGAGATGATAGTGGTGACAGACTTGAGAAGTGGTAGGGCCCTGCATCCCCACTCCATGGGGTGTCCCAGAGCAATGGCAAGAGTTCTCTTGGATGGCATGCAGCTGCTGGGAAAGTGAACATGAATTGCCCTCCCTTGGGAATCAATAAAGCTTTTTTAAAAATATTTATTTATTTGGCTGTGCTGGGTCTTAGTTGCAGCAATGTGAACTCTTAGTTGCGGCACGTAGGATCTAGTTCACTGACCAGGGATTGAACCCAGGCCCCCTGCATTGGGAGCACAGAGTCTTAGCCACTGGACCTCCAGACAAGTCCCTCAATGAAGCTTTGGGAAGGAGCTTCTGCCTTCGAGTGAACCATGTCAGCGTGGGTAATAACCATCATATGAACATCTCAGTGACGGATTGAAACTCTAAGGTCTTCCTCAAGTTTTCTGGACTTTGTCCTTTCTTGAGATGCTTGCAAGCTCCTGGGCAGGGGATAAGCTAAAGAAGTTTTACAACACCATCACTGACTCACTTTTAGGGGAAATGGGGTTTAGAGACAAATTTTGTTAGATTAAGAAAAATAAAGCAAAGTGATGGTTCTTGCACCCATTTATGGTATAGCAAATTAAGATCCTCTGCACTATTTGACCTAGACTTACCTTCTCTGAAATGTGACTGGAGAGTGGGAAGTCAGATAGTTCTTGAGAGCCCTAGGTATGAAACTACTTTCCTGAAAACGTCTCTTCGATTTCATGATTTAGGTCACCACTGACTCTGGAGGTAAGCCAAGGTGTTTCAGTTTTCAGTGACTCAGACCTCTCTGTTTTGATAATCTTGTTTCACTAAAATCTATCCCATCACTTTTTTGCTGTTATTGTTCCTTCAATCTGGTTTTTCTCTATTTTTTTATCATTCAGTCACTCAGTTGTGTCTGACTCTTTGCAACCCCATGGACTGCAGCACTCCAGGCTTCCATCCTTCATTATCTCCTGGAGCTTGCTCAAACTCATGTCCATTGAGTTGATGATGCCATTCAACCATCTCATCCTCTGTTGCCCCCTTCTCCTCCTACCCTCAATCTTTCCCAGCATCAGGGTCTTTTTCAATGAATCGGCTCTTCATATCAGGTGGCCAAAGTATTGGAGCATCAGCTTCAGCATCAGTCCTTCCAATGAACACCCAGGACTGATCTCCTTTAGGATGGACTGGTTGGATCTGCTTGCAGTCCAAGGGACTCTCAAGAGTCTTTTTCAACACCACAGTTTGAAAGCATCAATTCTTAGGCACTCAGCCTTCTTTTTGGTCCAGCTCTCATGTCCATACATGACTACTGGAAAAGCCACAGCTTTGACTAGACAGAACTTTGTTGGCAAAATGATGTCTCTGCTTTTTCTAAATTAAAATCTATTTGTGTCAATATATGAGGGACATGAAAAACTATACAAAAATAGCATAACCTCAGAAAGTATTAATAACTGACACTGGTTGAAAAAAATGACTGTATTAATGAAAAGAGGCATTGGAATGAGTTTTGTCAAAGATTGTAAATAGTCACTTGCTATGAAGCAGTGCCATTTTCTTCAAGCTGTTATGGACCTTTGGAGACCACAGTCAGGGCAGCTGCACTCCTCTCATTACCCAGCTGATACTGTCCTTGTGTAGTTTGGCTCAGGGGTGCAGAGGACCTAGTCTCATCTCTGCTGTGGCAGCATGGCTGCTAGGAGAATTTGGAAGGGTAGGTGAGTTGGGAGGGCTGGGTGTGGGGTGGAGGACACAGCTGGGCTCTCCCAGGGAGCCCAGATGCTGTAAGTTTAAGATGGAGTAATTTCTTATTCAACTAATGGAGTTGTGTAACAGCCCTGTGAAATAGGACCAGCATCCAGCTGCTCCCAGCAAGTCCAGCATCCTAGCCACAGGTCAGAGTAGCTCTCTGTGGGGACATTCCCTGACTCAGGGCAGTGCTTCACCCCAACCCAAAGCTGGCATTTTGTTGGCCAGATTCATAGGTCATTGAAAAATGGTAAATGATTTGGGTTTGCCTAATCCAGACCAGTGTATCTTTTTCAAGGGTTAGTGATCACTTTCTGTTCTTGTAGCTCTCAATGTCTCTGTAATTTAAGTTCCCACTCTTTGCAAAATAGATCAAACAAGCAAGATGCTTTCCTGCATCTCCTGACACCATCCAAACTCCAGAAATCATCTAACTTTTGTACTTAATTTACTATGTAGTCTTGGTGTTTTGAGTCAGATACTCAGTTCATGGGCTTTCCCAGGTGGCTCAGTGATAAAGAATCTGCCTGCCAAGCAGGAGACATGGGTTTGATCCCTGGGTCAGGAAGATCTCCTGGAGAAGGAAATGGCAACCTACTCCAGTATTCTGGCTTGGGAAATCCCATGGACAAAGAAGCCTGGCGGGTTACAGACCTTGCGGTCACAAAGGGGTCAGGACACAATTTAGCAAGTAAAAAACAACGATCTGTTCATACTGAGAAAAAATACTACTACTTAATATACACAAGAGAAATTATTTTTACTGTGGTGTCAATACTGTGCTATAAAAGTTACTGTGGTCTAGCACAGAGCCACAACTTACTGACCTATGAATTGATCTTTAAGGCTAAAATAGTATCAGCATAGTAAGTCTGCCAGGTTCAGTTCAGTTCAGTTCAGTCCCTCAGTCGTGTCTGACTCTTTGGGAACCCATGAATCGCAGCACGCCAGGCCTCCCTGTCCATCACCAGCTCCCGGAGTTTACTCAAACTCATGCCCATCGAGTAGGTGATGCCATCCAGCCATCTCATCCTCTGTCGTCCCCTTCTCCTCCTGCCCCCAATCCCTCCCAGCATCAGGCTCTTTTCCAATGAGTCAACTCTTCGCATGAGGTGGCCAAAGTATTGGAGTTTCAGCTTCAGCATCAGTCCTTCCAATGAACACCCAGGATTGATCTCCTTTAGGATGGACTGGTTGGATCTCCTTGCAGTCCAAGGGACTCTCAAGAATCTTCTCCAACACCACAGTTCAAAAGCATCAAGTTTTCAGCGCTCAGCTTTCTTCACAGCCCAGCTCTCACATCCATACATGACCACTGGAAAAACCATAGCCTTGACTAGATGGACCTTTGTTGGCAAAGTAATGTCTCTGCTTTTTAATATGCTATCTAGGTTGGTCATAACTTTCCTTCCAAAGAGTAAGAATCTTTTAATTTCATGGCTGCAATCACCATCAGCAGTGATTTTGGAGCCCAAAAAAATAAAGTCTGACACTGTTTCCACTGTGTCCCCATCTATTTCCCATGAGGTGATGGGACCAGATGCCATGATCTTAGTTTTCTGAATGTTAAGCTTTAAGCCAACTTTTTCACTCTCCTCTTTCACTTTCATCAAGAGGCTTTTTAGTTCCTCTTCACTCTCTGCCATAAGGGTGGTGTCAATCTGCCAGGTACTTTACTGCTAATCACAGAGGAGATTTTACCATTCCTCATCCTTGTCATGTACTCACTCTCTTCTGCCTTTGTTCCTGCTGTTTCCTCAATGTGCTATGCAGACAATGGAAGAAATACCAGGTTGTCTGGTGGCAAAGAGAATGCTGGAGGGGAAGCAGAACCAGACCTAAAAGCTTAATCCCCGAAACAGTGAAGTTCAGCAATTAATCCCAAAGACAATGGAAACTATTCATGAGTATTAAACTGGAGAGTAACTGGATCAAAATCTTAAAACCAAACAAATTAACACTCTTGATTGCATCCAGGGACTGCTGCTAGAAAATTATACAAGTAATTCAGATGGCAGATGAAGTGGGGAGTGGATAATAGAACTGGGAGAATTCAAGAGATATTTAGGAGGTTTGAATAATCAAGACTGGAGACTATTTTGAGACACAGGGATAAAAGGGAAGGTAAATAATACTAGCTTTTTTTTTTTTTTTATCAAATGCTTGCAAAGTGTTAGCCACTTAATAAACATTATTTATAATTCTTTCAGGGGTCTTAAAGTAGGTATTATGTCCATTTTACAAATGAAAAACTATGTCTCCCAGAGAAGAAAAGTCCTGCCCAGAGACATACAGATAGTGAGTGGGAGAGCTGGGAGTTAGATTCAGGTCAGTTCCATGGTCTTTTCAGTTTACTGTGTTACCTTAAAGTTCAAGTGAAAGGGAAGAAATTCTGTCACCACACAATTCTCACGCCTTAACACACTATAACTTCTTTGTCTACCTCTTGCTGATTTTAGCTCCCAATATAGTTGTACAAATCCATTCAATGTGTTTTGTTTAAGTGTGATTTTCATCTAAGAGGTTAATCTAACTCCAGGCAATGCCGTTAAACAATCAGAGACTATTTAAAACTCAGCATTCTTCTTTTGTTACTCAGAGATGTCACTTAGTTATTTCTGGCTGCGTGGGTCTTCATTGCTGCAGGTGGGCTTTCTCGAGCTGCGATGAGCGGGGCTGGCTATCTCCGGTTGCAGGGCTTGGGCCTCATCCCTGCGGCTTCTTATTGCACAGCACTGCTCTCGGCAGGCTGGCTCCAACATCTGCGGCTCGCAGGCTCTAGAACACGATCTCAGTAGGGTGGCACAGGAGTTATTTGCTTGGTGGCATGTGGGATCTTCCTGGACCAGGGATCAAACCCGTGTCCCCTGCATTGGCAGGGAGATTTTTAACCACTGGACTACCAGAGAAGCCCCTAAAAATCAATTTTCTTGATGTGAGTACAACTGATAATTGTGGAAAGTTTTTTATTTCTTTGTGTGTCTTTGTACTATTATTCCTGTTATGTTTAAACTTTCAGATTCCATGAAATTATAACTTTGGAGTTCACTTCCCCTTCTCACATTATGAATAAGTATTTCCCTTCCCACATTGGTCAGGTTACAAAAATCCTTTCTCAACTTACACAAAAATTGGGCATTCATCATTGAGAAATTGTAATGAAATAAGGAACTGATTTTTCAAACATGTGATAAAACATAACCTTGTTGACAAAGAGATGGAAGTGTTCCTATTTTAGTTTCCTCTTTCTAGACGAGTATTCTGATTTCATTTCTCTGTTAAGTATGACTTTTGAGTTTAAGGTTTGGTTTGATCTTTTTATTTGTGCCAAATCAATTGCATATCATTAAAGTTCTTTCACTGAACTAGAAAGCAGTGATTTCAATCTGTAAATTAGTTCTGGTATCAGAAATGATACCAGAACTGGTATCATGAAATCTGGTACCATCATGAAATGCTGGGGAGAAGAGAAGAAATAGTTGGAAATAGGGGAGTAAGGTAATGTACTTGGGTTGTATTTTTTTTCCCCTTTCTTGACAAACATTTTATTGCTCCTCTTAAGAAGCAAAGAAGATAATATGCTCAGCTTCTTATTAACAACAATTTATCTGTACACACTGAATTGAAGATGATTCTGTTCTCTCTTTGGCATCAATCTAAATTAAGATGCAGCCACACATTCTTTCAGCCCAACACCTCACCTCAAGTCAATATCATACCTCTGTAAGGTGACTGGTTGCTGACATGTGAGTGGTCTGTTTCCAACTCTGTCAAATAGGAAGTGAACTCACAAACATAGCATCATTTTTCACACAGTCTCACATGAGCTGAACCAGAGATTATGAGGGCTAGTATCAGGGCTTTACACATTTATTTTGGAAAATAATTTCCTTGACTGCTGATTCAAAAGGATTTTCAATTAAAGAGTAACTTATTAATAGTAAATTAGAAATACTGTAAGAATATGGAATGATAAACTCTGCATACAGAAACTATATGTATTATCTTAGTAATTTTTTTGTAAATCTCAAACTATTCTAAAATTAAAAGTTTATTTCTAAAAAAGAAGTATAAGAGAGAACATAGTATGCTCTGGAAATTCCCTTTGAAGTGGGGAGTGGAAGTGAAGAATTTGGCTAGGTAGGCAAAAAACCTTTTATGCTATTCAAAGGAGATTCAATGTGTAAATTGTATAGGCTGGATGAGGATTCCTAGAAGATCTGTGGATGGGCTTCAGGGGTGTTGCAAAACCTCCTGAATTGTATGATTATATTGTCTGTATGTGTATATGTATGTTTTTCTCTGAAGAAAGTTAAAAACTTCAATTATTTTTTTTTCCATTTATTTTTATTAGTTGGAGGCTAATTACTTTACAGCATTGCAGTGGTTTTTGTCATACATTGAATTAGCCATGGATTTACATGTATTCCCCATCCCGGTCCCCCCTCCCACCTCCCTCTCCACCCCATCCCTCTGGGTCCTTCCCAGTGCACCAGGCCTGAGCACTTGTCTCATGCATCCAACCTGGGCTGGTGATCTGTTTCACCCTAGATATACATGTTTCGATGCTGTTCTCTTGAGACATCCCACCCCCAGGTTCTCCCATAGAGTCCACAAGTCTGTTCTATACATCTGAGTCTCTTTTTCTTTTTTTTCATATAGGGTTATCGTTACCATCTTTCTAAATTCCATATATATGTGTTAGTATACTGTAATGGTCTTTATCTTTCTGGCTTACTTCGCTCTGTATAATGGGCTCCAGATTCACCCATCTCATTAGAACTGATTCAAATGAATTCTTTTTAACGGCTGAGTAATATTCCATGGTGTATATGTACCACAGCTTCTTCATCCATTCATCTGCTGATGGGCATCTAGGTTGCTTCCATGTCCTGGCAATTATAAACAGTGCTGCGATAAACATTGGGGTGCACGTGTCTCTTTCAGATCTGGTTTCCTTGGTGTATATGCCTAGAAGTGGTATTGCTGGGTCATATGGCAGTTCTATTTCCAGTTTTTTAAGAAATCTCCACACTGTTTTCCATAGCGGCTGTACTAGTTTGCATTCCCACCAACAGTGTAAGAGGGTTCCCTTTTCTCCACACCCTCTCCAGCATTTATTGCTTGTAGACTTTTGGATAGCAGCCATCCTGACTGGCGTGTAATGGTACCTCATTGTGGTTTTGATTCGCATTTCTCTGATAATGAGTCATGTTGAGCATCTTTTCATGTGTTTTTTAGCCATCCGTATGTCTTCCTTGGAGAAATGTCTGTTTAGTTCTTTGGCCCATTTTTTGATTGGGTCATTTATTTTTCTGGAGTTGAGCTGGAGGAGTTGCTTGTATATTTTTGAAATTAATCCTTTGTCTGTTGCTTCATTTGCTATTATTTTCTCCCAATCTGAGGGCTGTCTTTTCACCTTGCTTATAGTTTCCTTTGTTGTACAAAAGCTTTTAAGTTTCATTAGGTCCCATTTGTTTATTTTTGCTTTTGTTTCTAAAATTCTGGGATGTGGGTCATAGAGGATCCTGCTGTGATTTATGTCGGAGAGTGAAAAACTTCAATTATTATTCAATTATTCTTAAAGGGAAAAGCACCTAAAATGTGTTAATAATCACTGCTGAAGGTAATGTTGAAACTGAAATATTCTGAGCAAGAGATATGAAACAATTCCATTTTATGTGCAAAAAAGACCCCTTCTTGGTAGTCCAGACTACAGTGATAATGTATGTGTTGGAGAAGGAAGGCAGGAGTTAAAGCGAAGATGGTAATAAAGACCATAATCTTCAGACTGTTTTGAATTGTGGTCTACTTTGCAGGGAGAAGAAATGATCCCATAAGACACCCTACCCTACTGTTGCCACTTTCCTGAGACAAAAATTACTGAGTCTTTGGGATGAAATGTCATTTTTTGTAAACCAAAGTTTGATGGGATTATATATACATCTACTTTATCATTGTAGATAAATGTACTGTACCAAAAAGGTCTTAATGACCTGTATAACCACAATGGTGTGATCACTCACCCAGAGGCAGACATGCTGGAGTGTGAAGTCAAGGGGGCCTTAGGAAGCATTACTATATATAAAGCTAGTGGCGATGATGGAATTCCATCTGAGCTATCTAAAATCCTAAAAGATGATGCTTTAAAGTTCTGCACTCAATATGGCAGCAAATTTGGAAAACACAGCAGTGGCCACAGGACTGGAAAAGGTCAGTTTTCATCCCAATTTCAAAGAAGGGCAGTGCCAAAGAATGTTCAAACTACAGTACAATTGTACTTATTTCACATACTAGCAAGGTAATGCTCAAAATCATTTAAGCTAGGCTTCAACGAGATGTGAGTCGAGCAATTTCAGATGTACAAACTAGATTTAGAAAAAGCAGAGGAACCAGAGATCAAATTGCTAACATCTGTAGGATCATAGAAAAAGCAAGGAAATTCCAGAAGAACATCTATTTCTGCTTCAATGAGCACACTAAAGCCTTTGACTGTTTGGATCACAACAAACTGTGGAAAATTCTTAAAGAGATGGGTATACTAGACCACCTTACCTATCTCCTGAGAAACCTGTATGCAGGTCAAGAAGCAACAGTTAGAACTGGACATGGAACAAGGGACTGGTTCAAAATTGGGAAAGGAGTATGTCAAGGCTGTATATTGTCATCCTGCTTATTTAACTTATATGCAGAGTATATCATGTGAAATGCTGGGCTAGATGAAGCTCAAGCTGGAATCAAGATTGCCAGAAGAAATATCAATAAACTCAGATATGTAGATGACACCACCCAATGGCAGAAAGCAAAGAGGAACTAAAGGGACACTTGATGAAGTTGAAAAAGGAGTGAAAAAGTTGCTTAAAAGTCAACATTCAAAAACTAAGATCATGGCATCCTGTCCCATCATGTCATGGCAAATAGATGGGGGGAGAATGGAAACACTGACAGACTTTATTTTCTTGGGCTCCAAAATCACTCCAGATGGTGACTGCAGCCATGAAATTAAAAGATGCTTCTTCCTTGGGAAAAAAGTTATGACAAACCTAGACGGTGTTTTTAAAAGCAGACACATCACTTTGCTTACAAAGGTCTGTCTAATCAAAGCTAAGGTTTTTCCAATAGTCATGTATGGATGTGAGAATTGGACCATAAAGAAGGCTGAGCAATAAAGAATTGATGCATTTGAACTGTTACGCTGGAGAAGACTCTTGAGAGTCCCTTGGACTGCAAGGAGATGAAACCAGTCCATCCTAAAGGAAATCAGTCCTGAATATTCATTGGGAGGACTGATGCTGAAGCTGACGCTCCAATATTTTGGCCATGTGATGCAAAGAGCTGCCTCATTGAAAAAGACCCTGATGCTGGAAAACACTGAGGGCAGGAGGAGAAGGGGATGACAGAGGATGAGATGGTTGGATGGCATCACTGACTCAATGGACAAAAGTTTGAGTAAACTCTGGGACACAGTCAAGGACAGAGATGTCTGGCATGCTGCAGTCCAGTGGGTCACAAAGGGTCAGACATGACTGAGCAACTGAACGACAGCATGGGTCACTATGCACCAGCATCCTGGCAACAGAGAAGAAAAACTCTTCCCCCTGAACAGGGATTCCCACATGCTGCAGCAGCAACTGTCTCCAGGCTGGGTTCTGGAGAAGGACTGAGGCTTAGCAATAGTGACAGCAGCTATGATGAACAGGTCATTTTCTTGAGCTGTCTGCAATGTCCAGTTTCAGGATGAAGTTAGAGTAACTATAGGTACTATGGACTGAGTAATTATCCTTGGATTCTTTTAACTTCAAAGGAAGAAATGTTTAATAAAGAAGATAGAACACAATTTCCTGTTAATGTGGCCAAGTGTGATCTTAATTAGGAAAACATCTCTGAATGGTGAAGCCCAACACTAAGGCAGGCCACCTTTCAGGATATAGAAGTAGCTATAATTCTATTGAGTTATCTACCTGTAACTCAGGTACTGGATAAATATCCTTTCTTTTCAATCTCATCTTACCATGAAGAGGTTATCTGTGGCTGAATTAGCACCATCAGAGTCCACATGTCCTATAAGTGATATAAACTTGGCTCCAGGCACTTTATACATATTTGCCCAAGTAACCTATCTAAGAAAAAAGAAGGAACGATTGAAAAGCTGCACTAATCTCTATGATCCTGGCCAAGATCATTCTCATGAAGTTATACTTTATAAAGTACGTGCTCATGCTCACAATTTATACTCTATGAAGCTCAATCTTTTCCTCTATAAAATGAGAGTATTAATGTTCATTCTGTAGCTTTGTTGAAATCACACCATGAAGATTATAGCAAGATTTAAACAGCCAAGAAAAGACAGCTCCTTTTCTACCTTCTTAGTTCTTTCTCCTCTCTAAACAAGAAAAACTAATTATTATTTTAATACATCACATGCCATAGCATTTACATAGAACACTCTTGACAGTCTCAACAAACCACAAACCCAAAGATAAGTACAAGATGAGAAAATTTTATCATAGTTGATGAATCTTATACTACAATTAGAGTGAGAGAAAACAGAGAAAATTTGTTACCTTCATGGCATTTATTTATTAGTTGATTTTAGAAATGTTTGAGGAAAAATAAACAATAAGAAATACCACCTAGAAAGACCGCTATTAAAAACTTAGCACAGTAATCAAGATAGCATAACATTGAAGGAAGAATAAGACACATAGGTCAATGGAACAGAATAGAAAGCCCAGAAACAGACTCATACAAATATGCCCAGTTAATTTTTTACAAAAGAGCAAAAGCGACTAAATGGAGGATGGATAGCCCTTTCAATAAATAGAGCAGGAGAAATTGAAATTCATCAGAAAAAAAAAAAAACTTGACCTAAAAAATATCACACTTTATGCAAAATTGTACCGAAAACAAATTTTTAATTTAAACTATAAAACTTATAGAAAATAACATAGGAGAAAATCTTTCAGATCTAGAATTAGGTAAAGAATTCTTAGGCTTGACACCAAAAGCATAATTCATAAGAGGAAAAAATAGATAAATTGGTCCTCATCAAAATAAACTTTTGCTCTGCAAAAGACCCTATTCAAAGGATAAAAAGACAAATTAGAGACCAGGGGAAGATTTTGCAAAACTAACTTATCAGACAAAAGTCTTTTGTCTAGAACACATAAAGATCCGTCAAATCTCAACATTTAAAAAATAATAATCTAATTAGAAAACTGGGCATGGACACAGAAAAGACATTCACAGACATTTCTCCAAAAAGGATAGGTATACAGGTGGCAAATAAACAACTGAAAAGACTTTTAACATTATTATCCATTAGATAGATGCTAATTAAAAGTACAATATCCTGTCAAAATTAAAAATGGACTTATTATACAACCTAGCAATCCACTTTTGGGTATTTATCCTAGAGAAATGTCTTCTTTCCACATAAGAACTTGTATATGAATATTCATAGCAACTTTATTCTTAAATAGCCAATAACTGTAAACTATCCAAATTTCCTTGAGGTTCCTTAAGATGTTGTATATATCAACAGTTTGCATCTTTTTTAAAATCACTGAGTAGTATTCCATGGTGTGGACACACCAGTTTGTTTAACCATTCACCCACTCAACGAAATCTTACTAGTTTATGGTTTTTGGCTATTAAGAATGAAGTTGCTATGAATATTCATATACTTCTAAATATCACTTGAGTCAAAGAAGAAATCTCAAGAGAAACGAAAGAATTGTTTACACTAAATGAAAAGAAAAATACAGCTTATGAAAATGTATGCAATACACTGAAAACAGTGCTTACAGAGAAATTTATAGCATTAAATACATATATTAGTAGAGAAGATGTAAAATTAAAAAAAAAACACTAAAAAAAAAAAACAAAACAAACCTAAGATTCTACCTTAGGAAACTAGAAAAAGAAGAACGATTCAAGCCAAATGCACAAGAAAAGATATAATACAAATTAGAGCAGAAATCAATGAAATTGAAAATAGGAAAACAATAGAGAAAATCAACAAAACCAAAATCTGGCTCTTTGAAAAGATCGATAAAATTGATAAACCTCTATCAGGCTAAGAGTACAAGAGAAGACACAAATTACTAAATTCTCATGTATGTGCTGATCAGTCCAAGATGAACTTAGAAAAATTATGCTAAGTGAAAGAAGCCAGTCACCAAGGACTACCTATAATATGATTCCACCCATATAAAATGCCCAGCCCAGGGAAGTACATAGAGACAGAAAGTAGATTAGTGATTGCCAAGTGCTGGGGTTAGGGGTCAGTGGGTGATAACTGAAGGATACTTCATTTCTTTTTGAGGTGATGAAAATGTTCTGAAATCAACTTTGATGACAGGTATATGTATCTGTGAATATATTAAAAACCACCTAAGTGTACACTTTAAATGAGTGAATTGATGGTATGTGAACTATATCTCAATAAAGGCATCCAAGAGAAACAACATAGTGCAAAAAATCATATACAACAGGCTGAATTTTGTAAGAAAAGAATGGGGGGGTGACAAAATATTTCAGAACAAAAAGCTTATCTATGCATAACATTTCAGGGAGGACCCAGGAAACAGAACATATTTATTGCCTCCAAGGAAGAGAACTGGTGACTGAAGGACGTGTTTGGAGGAAACTTTACACTGTGTTATCTTTTTGCATTTTTTGAATTTATATCACGTGCCATATTATTAGACAGATTTACCATGAAACTAATGAAGCTTAAACTTTGGGTCCCTCACCTGCACAGGCTCTTCAGAAGGCCCCAAGAGGGCCCTAAAAACATATTTACCTGTTTGTAAAATTTATGTTCCTATTTGTAACATTTCCAAAAATGAGATGTGTTAACTTACAACAACTCACCATGCTATTTCTTTCCACTCCAAATTCCCCTTCTTTTACTTCTCCTTTTGTGATGTGTGAGGGAAGGAGAAGAATGACTGGCTGCAAACATTTCTGGGAGCCCAAGCCGTGCAACAACAGAAGCCTGAGCACTGCAACTAGAGAGCGGCCCGTGCTCGCTACAACCAGAGAAAGCCCAAGCGTAGCAAGACCCGGTTCAGCCAATAAATAAATAAATGAAAATTTTTAAAAAGAAATGTTTTACCAGTTTTATAGAGGTATAAATGACATACAAAAACTGCATTTTAAAGTATACAATATGATGTGTTTTTATATATGTATACACCCATGAGGCCATCACCACAGTCAAAAAAATGATCATATTCTTCACCTTCAAAAGATTCCTCTTGTTCCTTCATCAAATATGTGCTTTGCAAAGATTTTCTTCCAATATTTTCATTATCTTAGCAGCATCTTTTTATTATTTTTTGTAGCAGCCTCTTTTTAAAAGCAGAAGTTTTATAAATTACATTGAAGTTCAATTTATTTATTTGTCCTTTCCTTGATTGTGCTTTGGTTGTTGTGTCTAACAAACAAGTCACGAGATATTTGCTTATTTTTCTTGTAGGAGTTCTATTGTTTCAGGTTTTTCATTTAGGTCTATAATTCATCTTGAGTTATTTTCCATATGTAGTGTGCAGTGTGGATTCAAGCTCACTTTTTTGCATACCAACATCTAGTTGTTTCAGCACCACTTGTTAAAAGGCCCATCCCTTCTCCACTACATTGCCTTTGTGCCTTTAAAACATTTTTCTGTATTTACAGAAAAGTTGCAAAGTTAGTACTGACAATTCTGTCACTGAGTTTTCCCAATGTCAATTTCTTAGTTTTGCAAATGAACTAGAATTATGTAAGCTGTAGACATTAGTAGATTACTACTAAGTTCTAGGCTTTATTTGATCCCACTAGTTTTCCCACTAATGTTCTTTTTCTCTTCCAGGATCCAACAGGGGATACCACATTATATTTGTTTTCATGTCTTCTTAGGTTTTCTTGGTTTACACAAAAATAAAAATGCACTTAGACCAAAGTCTTCTACAGGGACAAGAAAGAACATTAAATATTTTTCTGAAGTGCTAAGGGTTGTGGCTATTAAGATTTTAATGCAAAAGGGATTTCCCTGGTGGTGCAGTGGTTAAGACTCCATGCTCCAATGCAGGGGGCCCAGGTTTGACCCCTGGGCCAAGAAACTAGATCCTGCATGTTGCAGCTAACAGCCTACATGCCGAATTTAAGGATCCTGGATGCAGCAACTAAGACATATCACAGCCAAAGAAATTTTAAAAGGAAGGGCAACTGTATTAAAAGAAAAGATTTTAAAGCAAAAGAATTTTCTTTCAGAGTTCATAATGAACAGTAGCATTATTAAATAGCAAATATTTCATGGGAATCATCACAATAGCTGCTGCTTTTAATCCACGAGCATTCGGAAAAATGAGAGCATACTAAAATGAGAAAAGCTAATTAATACTTATCCAAAACACTTTATTAAAAATTAATTTTAAGTGGAAAAATATGTATCAAATTAACTGGTAAATAAACAAATCAGACAGCAAGTAATAGTCCATTACTGGAGATTTTACTTCAGATGTAACAGCCCTGATCAATTGTTGATTATTGTGTAATATGGTTATTATAGAAACCCTTATGAGTGATTTTTAACTTATCAACTGAAAACTAGCTATGGCTTTATTCAACAAAGTGGAGCAAGTTCTGGATGACCTGAACCTGTTGTTGAATGATATTTGTAGTCAGTTGTGTGATAAGAAAGTTATAATGAAAGATGTGAATAAAGCATTCTTTTTAGGATTTGTTGAGTTGGACTCAACATTTTGCAACTATCATTTGGGTTCTTTTCAGGTCCATCTGGCAGATGAAGTATTTTAAATATGCATGCCAACTTACATGATCTACCCATGATAAAGCTGTTCAAACGTTTCAATAGGAGTTCAAAAACATACTAAGGTCTCTGAACTATATTTTCAAAGATTTGAAGAAAAAACTGACAATAAAGAAGGTGCAACATGTTTTTTCCTACAAGTTGAAAAAGCTCAAATAAACCATTAAAATTATTAAACAATCATAAATTTATAGGAAAGTTGAAAGAAAACATCATAAAGAACTATTTTCCCTGAGTCATTTGAGAATGAATTGCTGAACTAATACCCATTATTTTAGGTGTACCCTTACAATGACATTCTCCTACATAACCACAATCAAAATCAGAGAATTAACACTGATAGTTTACTACCAATTCAGACCTTATTCAAGTGTTGATAATTATCCCAATAACGTGTTTTAGAGAAGTAGAATCCCATTTACCATCACACATTGACTTTATCATGCCTCTTCGGTCCTTTTAGGCTATAATGTTTCCTTAGTATTTTCCTGACTTTTATAATCTCGACAGTTTTGAAATCATAGTAATTTAGTTTATAGAAATATCATTCAATTTCGGTTTATCTGATTTTTTTCTCATGACTAGATTCAGGTTGTGTATCTTTGTCAGGAATATTACAGATACAAGTCTATATTCCTTTCAATGCATCCTATCAGCACATGGTTTTCACTTGTCCCATTACTGATGATAATCACTTTGATCACTTCAATTAAGGCGGTGTCTACAAGGCACCGTGGAGGAGGGCATGACAACCCACTCCAGTATTCTTGCCTGGAGAATCCCATGGACAGAGGAGCCTGCTGGGCTGCAGTCTGTAGGGTCGCAAAGAGTCCGACACGACTGAGGCGACATCAGCAGCTCCAAGGCACCTCCCGTGTGAAATAATGCTTCCCCTTTATCATTAGTAAGCACTTAGTGCTGAGATGCTTGAAACTATGTAAATATCCCGTTCCTTCTCAGTTCACCCACAAGTTCAATTTGTTTGACGGCAGAGTCTTCCTGCAGTGCGGGAGACCTGGGTTCGATCCCTGCATCGGGAAGATCCCCTGGAGAAGGAAATGGCAACCCACTCCAGTATCCTTGCCTGGAAAATTCCATGGACGAAGGAGCCTGGCTGGTTACCCTCCATGAGGTCGCAAAGAGTCGGACATGACTGAACGACTTCACTTGACTTCATATAAACTCATGTTTATTTTTATAATGTGTTAAAATCTTTTATAATTGTTTGCAGTTTAGAAAATCGTGGTAAAATACATAATATAAATTTTAATCTCTTAACCATTTTTAAGTATACAGTTCAGTAGAGTTAACTGTACTCACAACACTTCCTGTTGTGTAATAGGTCTCTAGAACTTTTTCATTAAGTGAACCTCATATCTACCTGAACACAACTCTCTCTCTCTCCCCGCCCAAGCTCCTAACAACCAACAGAAACTACTTTCTGTTTCCATGATTTTTATGGGAAATTGGCATCATAAGTTTCACTGGGGACTGAAACAGGTGTTTCATGAAAGTGGAATAACACAGTACTTGTCCTTTTGTGACTGACTCATTTAACTCAGCATAACGTCCTCAAGGCTCATTCTTGTTGTAGCATGCATGACAGGATTTCCTTTTTTTAAGACCAAATAATATTTCATTATATGACTAAAACACACTTTCTTCATTTATTGATGGACATTTGGGCTGCTTCTACTCTTGGATATTGTGAATAATGGCGCAGTGAACATGGGTGTGTGAATATTTCTTCAAAATCCTGCCTTTTGTTACTTTTGGAATACATACTCAGAGGAGGGGTTGCCAGATCATACAGTAGTT
This sequence comes from Odocoileus virginianus, assembly GCF_023699985.2. Classification (NCBI taxonomy): domain Eukaryota; kingdom Metazoa; phylum Chordata; class Mammalia; order Artiodactyla; family Cervidae; genus Odocoileus; species Odocoileus virginianus. The sequence goes on from NC_069697.1 coordinate 40,806,150, forward strand.
CTATTTTCAGTTTTTAAAGGAAAAATTACATGCTGATTTCCACAGTAGGTGGAAATCATTTTACAATCCTACCAGCTGTATACAAGGATTCCAAAGTCTCTAAATCCTCACCAACAACCATTTTATTTGTTGTTTTGGGTTTGTTTTTTGTTTTTGTTTTTTTGATAGAGGCCATCCTAGTGGGTACAAGGTGGTATCTCATTGTTGGTTCAATTTGAATTTCTCTACTGTGGAAAATTCCATGAAGGGAGGAGCCTGGCAACCTAGAGTCCATGGGGTCACAAGAGTTGGAAGCAACTGAGCTACTAAACAACATCAGTGATAAGAGATGTTGAGAATCTTTTCATATGTTTATTGGCTATTCTTTGGAGAAATGTATATTCAGGTCCTTTGCCCATTCTTTAAATGGGTTGTTTTGTTGCTGAGCTGTTAAGAATTCTTTACATATCCTAAACATTAACCATTTATCAGATATATTATTTATAATTTTCTCCCATTCCATAGTTATCTTTTCACTCTGTTGATTATTTCTTTTAATGTGCCTAAGTTTTTACGTTTGATGTGGTCCCATTAATTTATGTTTGCTTTTGGTGCCTGTGCTTTTGATATTATAACCAAGAAACTATTGCCAAATTCAGTGTCATCAAGTATTTCTCCTATGTTTTCATCTAGTTTTAAGGTTTTAAGAGGAGAGGAGGATTGAGTATAGTTTTCAGAAGCAATGTGTCTACATTTAAATTTCCAACTTTTAGGCCCAAAACTGTTACTCAATACATTTGTTGTTTTGGGGCTAGGAAACAAATACAGAGGGTGTCTCCCTTACCCCCTTAGTATTATCTCTGGTTTCTAAATAGAAGGTAGAAGGAACTTTGGTTCTGTCACCAACTTCACTGCCCAGTATAATTGGCCACTTTAACAAAAGAATTCTGTTACTAGAACTGCCTACATGATTTCCCAAAAAGATTCTAATTCCATATGCTAACTCACAAATTATCCTGAATAAATAAATATACATAAGGAGTATACAAGCGCACATGCTCCGTCCCTCAGTCGTGTCCGACTCTGCAACCCCCTGGAATGTAGCCCACCAGCCTCCTCTGTTCATGGATTTTTCAGCCAAGAATACTGGAGTAGGTTGCCATTTCCTAGTCCAGGGGATCTTCCCAACCCCTGTACCTGGAGGCAAATGAACTTCTCCAGTGTACGCGTGACTGCAACATGTGAGGCTAGAGTTATGCTGAGAGTTTGTGTCCTTGCCAAGTGCTTGCATTGTCAGAAACAGAGGCTCTTTTTAAGTAGATAGACACCAAATTCTGGTGTTCATTATGCTCTCCAAGTCCCCTATGAGGACACTTGGCTTACTATGTGAGAACAAAATGAAAGTCCATCATTAGGACTGTGGAGGCCTTAATGCGGTCACTATTCCAGAACTTCATATACACTCACTACTCCCTGACCAGCTCATTGGGAGGTGGCTATCTTGTAAAAACGTGGGCTCCTTGGGAGCTTCAACTTTATACCAGGCAACATGTGGAAGATGGCCTTTCAAATGTGGCTTGGCCATTCCTGAATACAACATGACACTCAGATTGTCTAAGACCCCAGACATCCACTGATTAACAACATTTCCTTCCGGTTACTTTCCCATAAAATGATTTCTCCAATCATCCCCTCCTGAATTCAGTCCAATCACCCTTTTATCCTCACCACTCCATTAATATCATTCCACTCAAAGTCACCATGAATTCCAGATGCCAAATCAAAAGGTCAACTCAGTCTTCATTTTATCATAACTGTCAATAGCATGACACACCTCACTCTGTTTTGCCAAACTAAGCTTCCGAGACACCCTCCTTTTCTTTCCCTCGCTCCCTCCTTTTCTTTCCCTCTCCCCCATTTCCTTCCCTCTCTATCCCACACTTCCCCCTTGTCTCCCCACACTTCCATCTCTCTCTCCTCTCCTCTCTTCCTTTCTTCCTTGGTTCTCTTACCTCACGAGCTGCTGCCTATCTTTTTGGTTGCATCATTCTATCTTCCCTATTTCTAGGTATAGGAGCCCCCTTTTCAGGCTGTTGACCTTTCTTCATCCATCATTGTTCTCCTGGTGATCCCACCTGGTCCCACTGCTTTAAATATTATTTAGACACTGATACCTCACACAGCTGTACCTCTAGTCATGAAATCGTCCTAAATTCCAGATATGTACATCCAAATGAGTACCTATCTCCATTTGGCAGCCTAATCGTTGTCTCAAACTCAACATGCCCAACATGAAACTTTTTATTTCTGCTCCCACCAAAAACAGAAAAAAAATTCCCACCCAACCCTCCAGTCTTTATCTCAGTAGAAAATAATTCTATCATTTTCTTTCTACGGTCAAAGACTATAGAGATATGTTTGATTTCTTTCTCTCTCATTCAGCTTTTGTCCATCAACAAAGGAAGTCAGCTCTACTTTTAAAATATACTGCCTTACTGCTTCTTCACTACTGTTGCCTCAATCAAACCACTTCAGTTTCTCACTACACTAATGCAAAATCATTCCAGTTGGTCTGCCTGCTCCCACAACTGCTTCCTGACCATTTCTTCTCCAGATAGTGACCCGTGATAAAAGGGGGATTATGACACTCCTCTACTCATAGCCTTCCATGTTTCCTGTCACACTGTAAAAACTAAAGTCTTTACCATTCCCTATAAAGCCCGACCCAATCATGCCCCCAAACACCTTCCTAAATGCATTTCCAACCATTCTCCTCTTCCCTCATCCTACCATCCTTTGCTGCTTCACTTACCCTTCAGGGCATTTGCTCTTGCTATTCCCTCCACTAGAATGATCTCCTCCTTGATATACACACGGCTGACCCCCTCACTGTCTTTGCATCTCTGTTCAAACTGCATCTTATAAAGGCCTTCCCTGATGAACCTGTATAAAAATACCCTGCTTTACTTCACTTAATAACTTTAACATCAGTTGGTAAATTTGACATTAAAAACAAGCTCCAAGAGAAGAAGGAAAGTTATCCATCACATCCAGAGCTGCATGTCTAGCTCCTAGATCTGTGGTCAACACATTTGTTAAATGAATGACTCTCTCCCACCTGGAGAGAGATGCTGACTTACAAATTCTGATTTTAACACCATATTTGACATCACATAAACCCCTCCTCCCAAGATATCCTAAATATTGCAGCAACACCTCTGTTGGGACTAACCCGGAAACGTGCACATATAAAGACACTCAAAAAGTTAAGTTTCTGAGCTATGTCTTCTTCAGCCAATTTAGCTCCATAATATTCAAAAAGAACTCATTCATAGACAGGAGCCCTCCAAACAGAAGGAAATATACCCACTGCTTCAAAGAAAAATTACCTTTTCATTTCTTCACTAATCTTAAGATGAAGGTGGTGGTGGTTGTTTTTTAATGAGGCCCTAGAAGAATGCCTGGCATCTAGTCAGCACTCAGTAATTGATAATTAAGGCCTTTCAACTGGAAGACATGCTTCACTGCCACCCACACAGCAGCTTCCCTAACCCAGCCTGGCCCGCCACCTGGTGGTAGGTGCTCCCGAAACTTCGCTCGGGCCCCCTTCTGTCTCAGGATGCCTCTAGCTCTGGTTATCTCCACCTTCATTTCTTCAAGAAGCAGACTGCCTCCAGTGTGGGAGTCATTAGCATGAATAGTTGTTTTCAAACAGTTTTTGAAAAAAGGAGGCACCATATCACATAAGGAGGACAGAAATGGCTTGGCACAGGGATGTTACTAAGTACAAGATTTCACCCAGAGTGGCTCTGCTGCTGCCAAGTCGCTTCCGTCGTGTCCGACTCTGTGCGACCCCATAGACGACAGCCCGCCAGGCTCCTCCATCCTGGGATTCTCCAGGCAAGAGTGGCTCTAGGAGGCAGAAAACTCCGGAACAGTCTGCTCAGTGAGGGAGGGTCTGCTCAGTCCACATCCATGTACACCCACTGCATTCCCTCTGAGACAAGGGATACACAGAATATACTTTTGTGTAGCCTCGCATCTGACTCAACGTTCAGAATGTTCACCTTGTTACTGACCATTGTTGGTAACTGCACTTCTCCCAACACCTATGCCCTGGGACGCTGGTCCCCAAGCAGTTGGCTTCCTTTAGCCCATACTGTATTTTAAGGCTGTTCTGAGAGAAAGTATTGTCATGAGCTCACTTTTGATAAATATAAACCTTACGGTGCTGGAAAAGGCTCTTGAGAGTCCCTTGGACCGCAAGGAGATCAATCAATCCTAAAGAAAATCAACCCTGAATATTCACTGGAAGGATCGATGTTAAAGCTCCAAACTGGCCACCTGATGTGAAGATCCAGCCCATTGGAGATGATCTTGATACTTCGGAAAATTGAGGGCAATAGGAGAAAGGGGCAGCAGAGGATGAGATGGTTGGATGGCATTACCGACTCGACAGACATGAGTTTGAGCAAACTGCGGGAGACAGTGAAGGACAGGGAAGCCTGGCGTGCTGCAGTTCATGGGGTCAGAGTCGGACACTGACTTAGCAACTGAACAAAAACAATGCTTTACATTATTTGAAAATTTGAAATAAAACATAAAAGCAATACTAGTTTAAAATACACTTTTCTAGACTATACATGCTTCTTTCTTGTTAAGAATCTGATTAGACCAGGAGACTGGTTATAACATCTGTCTACCATCATTATGCCCTCAACATATTGTGCTAACTCATAACTTCAAGTAAATTGGTACTCAAATGAATCTTCAAACATAAATAGGAAATCAGTTGTTTTAAAGTAGCATTTGCAATGTTTTTGGAGATCTACCTTAAGTATTAAATACTTGTTAGTGGCATTATCTAGGTATGATAGCATGATCTAGAATTCAGCTGGACTTACACCAACAGGTTATTTCTATAATTGCAATCTTATTTTGTATTAAATATATCTAACACATATTTACAGTTCAAACCATACAATTAAATGCAATATGCCACCTCAGGAGCCTCCTGTGGCATGCTGCCTTCACTGTATTCCTCTGTCTCCCTGCCTCCAGTACTATACTAAATGTTGTTCATGACTTCCTTAAATTTTTCTATTGTTTTCCTTGTATCAGAATCTCTAACACATTTTCAAAATTTTGCCTGTTTTGGAACATTATATAAAAAGAATTATACTGTGTGAATGTTTCTGTGACTTCCTTTTTCTACTCAACATAATTTTAAGATTCATTTATGTTGCTGTGTGCAGCTAGAGTTGTCTTTTCAGCCTGAGTAGTATTTTCATTGTACAGATGTCCTACTATTAATCTATTGTTGGTGGACATCTGTGCTGTTTCCAGTTTTTTGCTATCAGAAATAATGTTGCTATATACATTCTTGTAAGAGCCTCCACACACAAACAAGCAAGTTTCCCTGGTATTGCACCATATCCTAGCCAACACTTAGAACTGATCTTTTTTTTTTTCCTGGCCTATATACTACGTGTGAAATGGCACCTGTGATTTCAATATGCGTTTCTCAGATTCCTAATGAAGTTGAACATTTCACATATTTATGGAATATTTGTGTGAAATATTACCTCATGTCTGTTGCCCATTTTCCACTGGATTTTTGTCATTCTGTAATAGAGCTGTAATTTATTATATATTATTGATACTAATCCTTTATTAGTTTTGTGTCAAGTATCTTTTCCCACTTTGTTGTTCAGTCGCTCAGTTGCGTCCGACTCTGCAATCCCTGTCCTTCACCTCCTCCTGGAGCTTGCTCAAACTCATGTCCGAGTCAGCGACGCCATCCAACCATCTCACCCTCTGTTGTTCCCTTCTCCTCCTGCCTTCAATCTTTCCCAGTATGGGGACTTTAGGAAGTCACCACTTTGGGGCTTGTCTTTTCTCTATTAGTATGTCTTTAATGAACAGAAGTTCTTATTCATACTTATCAGTCTTTCCCTTTATGATTTGCACTTATATCTTAAGAAATCCTTGTCTAATCCATGGTCATGAAATTATTTCCTATGTATTTTTTCTTAATAGTCTAGCTTTGTCTGTCCCATTAAATCCACATTTAATCCACCTAGAATTGATGTTTATGTGTAGCATTAGGTAAAGAGTCCATTTTTCTTTTTCAGTAAAATCCTTACAATTTCCATCTTAGCATAAACTCTAGTTTTCATTTATATGTGGTTTCTGATCCCCCTGCATCATTCCATGGCATATTAATTTATTGCTGTATAAAGTTTGCACCATCTTATTACAGGTCTTGGTACATGACAGCAACTCTTCCCTTCCTCTCTTGTTTTTTAAAATTTTTATTAACTAAAAAAAATGTATTTGGCAGCACCAGGTCTCAGTTGCGGCAAGATGGATCTTCTATCTTCATTGTGGCATGCAGGATCTACTTCTCTGACCATGGAACTTAGCTGGGCCCCTTGCATTGAGGACAGAAGTCTTAGCTACTGGACCACCAGGGAAGTCCATATTATTTGCTTTTAATTCCACATAAAGTTTAGAATCAGACTGTAATATACAGGAAAACTTGACAAACCTCTTGAAATTTCAGTTGGATCTGCATTAATGCTAAGTCAATTTGGAGGGAATTGTTATCCTTACACTAAATCTTCTAATTCATGAACATGGGTTTGTCCATTGATTTGAGTTCATATCAAATCAAAAGGACTCAAAAACATTCAAAACTTTCTCCAAAAGGACTTGCACACCTTTTATTAAATTTAATACTACTTAATCTGTTTCTATATTGATGTTCACAGAGCTTCATTATCTTTTGATTCTAATAGCTGTAGTCTTTTATACCATCTCCTATATTCTGTAAGCAATGACCACTAAGTCCCACTGTCACATTCTCTATATTGGCTCTTCTGACCCAAAAGTGGATTACTGTTTTGCCTCTGAATCTTCCTAAATTTGTTTCCTCACCTATAAAATGAGGAACTCCAATGCAACTGATTTCTTAAAAATACATGTGACAGTAGCCAGTAGGTGTCTGTCTCTTCAACTGCCTTCTTCCAGACAGCACATGGTTTTGCATTCGCATGGTATTTTGCACATTGCAGTCATTTTGAATATTCACTGGGTATAAATTATTTCATTTCCTCTGAAAGGGCAAAAAGAATATCCCTTGGCGGGTGGGATGTCTCAAGAGAACAGCATTGAAGCATGTATATTATCTAGGGTGAAATAGATCACCAGCCCAGGTTGGGTGCATGAGACAAGTGCTCGGGCCTGGTGCACTGGGAAGACCCAGAGGGATCGGGTGGAGAGGGAGGTGGGAGGGGGGACTGGGATGGGGAATACATGTAAATCCATGGCTAATTCATTTCAATGTATGACAAAAACTACTGTAATGATGTAAAGTAATTAGCCTCCAACTAATAAAAATAAATGGGAAAAAAAAAATATCCCTTGGCTTATATATCCTTTCTGAATGCCACATATAGCACAGAGTGGACACTCAAATGCTGGAAAAAAAAAAAAAAAAGATAGGCTATTCACCTAGGATTAAAAATAAAACAGGTATTATGTAGTTAAGTCAAATTAAGCCCACTCTCTTACACCTACCCTGAGAATTCTATTCAGAATGACATTAGAATACTGTATACTCTTCAAATAAGTTAAATATATTCTCCAACTAAATAATCTACATGTAAATACAAAATATGTAGGTACAAAATTCCTTCAAGTAACACTTATGTGACTAAATATTTAAATATTTACAATGTAAAGATATAAAATTTTCTTAATGGCTTCCATCAGAATGATCAAGAGTATTATTCTCATCATCGCCTGATCTTTTGGTTTGACTGCACTGCTGTGACTTAACAGGGACAACGGCTTAGAAAAGAATCTTTCAGATCTTGGATGAAAGCTTGGCTTGGATTCTTCAGCTCTTGAGTTTGCTCTTAATTGGTTATATTATTTGGGGTCTGAATGCACACACTTAACTGTTTCCTCAATTATAAGATGAAATTACTAAATTATGACTTACCCTTTTATTTCTTATATAAAATTGTCACTAGATGGCAGCAAACACTAAGATATTTTAAAAACTAAATATTTTAAAATACTGTAAAAAAATCACATTTTTTAAAAAGATACCAATTGTCACCCCTAAAATCAGTAATTTTAAAAGCATTCATTATTCAAAAGGAAATGGAGAAATATCCGTTTTCACATACAGTTGTGGTCAGAGGGCAATTTTATGTGCCAAAAACATCAACTGTTCATATTTATTAAATCAAGCACAAGAAACTACTTTATGGAGAATATGTGCATTTATAATTACTCATAAGAATATTCATTATAGTATCCTTCATACAAGTAAAAAATCTAGTGGAATAACATGAGTGTACCCAATGATAAGAACTGATTAAAATGCCCTCCACCTAACCTAGCTATACAGTCTCTAAAAGTTTCTATCAAAAAGAAAGTCTCTTCCTATACCTTTTTAAGTGGGTGACAATCGGTATCAAGTTGCTGTGGCATTTGGATTTTACTGTATACCTCTAAAGGATTGATATGTCTTGTATTAATGTCATTATTTATAATACTTTACAAAATATTTACAACCAAATAAAATTTTTAAATGTTTCATAAAGAAAAAAAAAACTCATTTACACATTCGTGTAGAAAAAATTCTTACTAATTACACAAGACTCAGTGTGTGTGTTCTGAAACTACACTGATAGTATTTTCTGTGATTTCATGACTTAATATTAGGTAAAGCAACAAAATATGAGTGCAAACACAAGTGGTTCAAAGCAAACTTCATTAAATGCCTTGGAAAGACTGGTTAAACACGAGTCATTTTAAAAATCACAGTTGACAGAGACATTACATAATGAGAAAAGGGTCAATTCTCCAAGACACATAACAACGCTTTATGCCTCTCACAACACTGTCAAACTACATTAGGCAAAAATGATAAAACTCAAGGAAAAATAAAAATAAAAATCACAGTTCACAGTGTCATAGTTCACATCCGAAAGGTGGCTATTATAAGAAAAATGGAAAATAACTTTATTCCAAGATATGGAGAAACTGAAATTCTCATGCATGGCTCATGGAAAATATCAAACAGAGCTGCTGTGGAAAAGCTTCAGGGTTCCTCGAAAAGTTGAATATAGAATTACCTTGTGCCTGTGTGCCCAGCTGTCTTTATCTTTGTGACCCCGTGGACTGTATAACCCACCAGGCTCCTCTGTCCGTGGAATTTTCCAGACAAGAATACTGGAGTGGGTTGCCACTTCTTACGCCAGGGGATCTTCCCAACCCAGGGATAGAACCCATGTCTCTTGAATCTCCAGTATGGGCAAGTAGTATCTTTACCACTGCACCACCTGGGAAGTTATTAGAATTATCATGTGTGTGCATGTTAAGTTGTTTCAGTCGTGCCTGGACTCTTTGCAACCCCAGGCTCCTCTGTCCATGAGATTCTCAAGTAAATACTGGACTGAGCTGCCATGCCCTCCTCCAGAGGATCTTCCCAATCCAGGGACTGAACCCACTTCTCTTACAGCTTCTTCACTGGCAGGTGGGTGGGTTCTTTACCACTAGCACCACCTGGGAACTACTGTAAAATTCAGCAATTCCACTCCCATATATGTATCTAAAAGAACTGCAAGAGATTTAAGCAGATACTTATATACTGATCTTCAAAGCAGCATTATTCATCATAGCCAAAAGGTGGAAACACAAATGGCCACTGACAGATAAACTGATAAACAAAATGTGGTATATACATACAACGTAATTTTGTCTTAAAAGGAATGAAATTTTGATTCACGCTACAACATGCATCCTGAAAACTGTATGCCAAGTGAAATAAGCCAGACAACATATTCTATAATTCTACTTATATAACGTATCTGGAATACACATATTCATAGAAAGCACGGAAGTTGCCAGGGAGGGTCTAGAAGTGGGAGAGGAATGGTCAGTTATTGTTTAGTGGGTACAGGATTTCTTTAGGATGAAGTTCTGGACATGTAGGGCTTCCCTTGTGGCTCAGCTGGTAAAGAATCCAACTGCAATGTGGGAGACCTGGGTTTGACCCCTGGATTGGGAAGATCGCCTGGAGAAGGGAAAGGCAATCCACTCCAGTATTTTGGCCTGGAGAATTCCATGGACTGCAGTCCATCAGGTCACAGAGTAGGACACAACTGAGCGACTTTCACTTTCTGGACATTATAGAGGTAATGGCTGCATTGCACACTGTGAATGTACTTAAGGCCACTAAAATGGTTTAAGTGGCAATTTTCATTATTTTGGGGTGGTTGTTCAGTCCCTAAGTCCTACCCAACTCTTTGCAACCTCAGGGTTGCAAAACCAGGCTCCTCTGTCCCCCACTGTCTCCCAGTTTGCTCAAATTCACGTCCGTTGAATTGTTGATGCCATCTAACCATCTTATCCTCTGCATCCCCTTCTCTTGCCCTCCATCTTTCCCAGTACCAGGGTCTTTTTCAATGAGATGGCTCTACACATCAGGTGGCCAAAATACTGGAGCTTCAGCATCAGTGCTTCCAATGAATATTCAGGGTTGATTTCCTTTAGGAGGGCTTCTCTGATGGCTTAGAAGGTAAGAGTCTGCTTGCAGTGTGGGAGACCCAGGTTCAACCCCTGGGTCAGGAAGATTCCCCTGAAGAAGGAAATGGCAATCCACCCCAGTATCCTTGCCTGGAAAACTCTATGGACGAAGGAGCCTGGCAGGCTACAGTCCATGCAGTAGCAAAGAGCTGGACAGGACTGAACGACTTCACTTCCCTTTCTTCTCCTTTCCTTTAGGACTGACTCGTTTGATGTCCTTCCAGTCCAGGGAATTCTTCTCCAACACCACAACTTGAAAACATCAACTCTTCCACTCAGTAGCCTTTATAGTCCAACTCTCACATCTGGACAGGACTACTGGAAAAACCGTAACTTTGATTATATGGATCTTTGTTGGCAAAGTGGTAACTTTTTAAATACATCTCGGCCTGCACAACTTTCCGAGAAGCAAGGGTCTTAATTTCATGGCTGAAGTGACCATCTGCAGTGATCCTGGAGCCCAAGAAAACAAAATCTGTCACTGCTTCCACTTTTCCCCCTTCTATTTCCCTTGAAGTAATGGTACTGGATGCCATATCTTAAGTTTTTTAAATGTTGAGCTTTACACCAGCTTTTTCACTCTCCTCTGACACCCTCAAGAGGTTCTCGAGTTCCTAACTTTCTGCCATTAGAGTGGTATCATCGGTGTATCTGAGACAACTGGAATGGTTTTGGTCACTGCTTCCTGTGTATCGGTCCACACTTCTTCAGGCCCTCTTGTCTACCAGATCTAATCCCTTCCATCTATTTGTCACCTCAACTGTATTATTGTAAGGGATTTGATTTAGGTCATACTTGAACGGCTTATGTGTTTTTCCTTACTTTCTTCAATTTAAGGCTGAATTTTGCTAAGGATCTCATGATCTGAGCCAGTCAGCTCCAGGTCTTTCTGCCGATAGTACAGAGCTTCTCCATCTTTGGCTGCAAAGAATATAATCAACCTGATTTTGGTACTACTATTTGGTGATGTCCACGTGTAGTCATTTTTTGCATTGTTGGAAGTGTGTGCTTGCCATGACAACTGTTTTCTTGTGTTGTGTACTTTACAATTTGTAAGATGCTGAATTAGCTCTCATCACTGTACTGTCATAAGCTTCAGTTAACAGGATAATGTGGTAGACCTAAACTTTCAGGATATTCATTCATTATTTATTGAACATCTACATGCAATTTGCTTATTTATGTAGGCACTTGGGACTTAGAAGATCCGTGCTTTCATATGCCTTACAGTCTTACACACAACAAACATATTGTGCTAATGATATGTATTTGTTAGCTAAAAAACACTTTAGAAAAAGCAGAATGAAGATAGTAGGTTCCATTCAATAGAAAGGTGAAAATAAACCTCATTAAGATGACACTATCATGCAAAGCATTCCAAGCGAGGAACATGGCCTAAATGCTGAGAGGAACACCCGTGTTGTTGAGTCACCAAGTCGTGTCCGACTTTTTGCGACCCCACGGACTGCAGCACGCCAGACCTCCCTTTCCCTAGCTATCTCCCAGAGTTTGCCCAAGTTCATGTCCATTGAATCAGTGATGCCATCCAACAATCTCATCCTTCGTCACCCTCTTCTCTAAGAATTTTAGAGGAACATGCCTGGACTGAAAAGGGATGCCAGGGGACTTCCCTGGCGGTTCAGTGATTAGGACTCCAGGCTCAATCCCTGGCCAGGGCACTAAGACCCCACAAGGCATGTGATGCGGCCAAAATTAATAAATAAAAGGGAGGGCCAGAACAGCTGGAGGGCAGTGAGCAGGGAGACAGGTACTAGGAGCCAAGTCACAGGAACATTTCAAGGACTGAAGCTTTACTCTTCTAGGGACGGGGAGTCACAGCAGGACTGTGAACAGAGTTACGACAGGAACTCTGACAGCGGTGTCAAGAATAGACTACGGGAGGCAGGAACAGAAAGCATGGAAACCTGTTAGGAATTACTCCAGTGATACAGGGAAAAAATGAAAGTAGTGGGAGTGGTAATTAAGTTGTCAGATTCTAGATATAGTAGACAAAAAGATTTCTTGCTGTACTGGATGTAGGGTGTGAGGAGTCAATAATTTCAAAGTACTTGCCCTAAGCATTTGAAATGATGCTGATGCTAGTTGTTGGGGCTGAGCCAGTGGTGGGGAATGCATGAGGGTAGAAGAATTCAGCCTTGGCATGTTATCTTTGAGATGGCTATCAGACATTCAAGTAGAGATGTCTAGCTGCCAGTTAAGTCTTCAGTTGGAGAAAAACGTCTGATTAAAGTCTAGTAAGGCATCCTTTAAAATTAAACAAATGTTCTCTGAAACTTAGATTTAAAAATAAAGCAGCCTAAAAATCTTTTAGGTTTCTAAATCCTAATTTTAGTCAGGTATCATCTGCTTTTAAGACCATCAAAATGGCAATACACACACAAAAACAAAAACACTATCCAGGAGGGTGGCTTAAAGATAAAATATCAACAGTCCAATTTCTGTTATATTGCATATATATGGATTATTATTCACACCATACACAATGGTTAACAAATCATAAGTCAAACAAAAAAGACAAACTGCAAAGTCTTATAAAAACTGTTTTTATTTTCAATACAAGATAAATACCATGCTCGTTACTAGTGCAGTTTAAAGGCCAACAATGGCCAAATAGCAAACTGCTGAACAGTCACCTAAATGCTAAAGAAAGAAAAGACAGAAAGTAAACATTAAACACAAAATTGCAATTACAATCATTTTAATAAAATGGAATGAGCTTTTTAATAGAAGCTAATATGGAAGTCTATTTCTCATGGACATCAAAAAGATGTGTTTATTTGATCAAATATCACCTTACCTTTTGCAAAGAAATTTTATTGTGAAGTCACCATAGAGTCAATAGCTAAAATTTTAAGACTTTCTTTGGCCTTCTGGTATTAGATAAAATTATTTACAAACCGTGGTTCAGTAATTCACGTATACTGGTAATATGATACAATTTTTTGTTAAGGGCTCTCCATTAAAAATTGTAAAACAACTTTGTAAGGCTGTACAAGGCTGTAAACTACTTTGCTAATATATCATGGAATGAAGAGGAAGGAGGAATAATAGACCTTTTTTTTAAGGCTAAAGTCGTCAATGTTATAGATGCATTCCTTAGAACACATTATGATTTACCCCAAAGGATCTTTTCCCATTAAATACCACCTGAGTACTACAATTTTCAAAGTAAAAAAATAAACATGAATTCACCATTTGAAAATAATTTAACTTACAAATGCTGGGAAGGATTACGCAGTAACAATTAAGACGAAAAGAACACATCTTCAAAATGAAATGTTTCCACTAAATGCAGGGTCTGTCCAATTATGAAACTGATGTAAAACATTTACATCCATGAAGGAGTTTTAGGTTACTCCCATATGAAAAACTCTCTGAAGTATTTACTATCTGCAGATACCGTTTCAAGATTTGTGTGACTTCAATTAAACTCTACTTAATATTTTAAAAAACTCCCATTACAAGAGGCTAATTAATATAGCAGGAAGTCTTTAAAACATTAAAATATATATAAACCTAACCAAGTGTTTATACGTCCCATAAAAAACCATAATAGCTGCACATTCAGAGTGAATACCAACAACCTGAAATTTTAAAGAAATTGGTTAAAACAAACCTAAATCAATCTGAACACAATACAACTGCCTGAATATTGAGTATTTATAAAACTTCGTATTACTTCTTTCTGATTCCAAGAAAGAAGAGTATAAGAACTTTCTCCCAGAAGCCTAGACATTTTAAAACACATTTTCTATTTCAGCTTACAATAAATTGTTTTAATCCTGAATCTTTTGAAATCTCTAAATCAAAATTCTCACATTACAAACACAAGGAATGCTATATGTAAGGCCACATCTTAATAAATTTATAATTTTTGGTTTAGTATTTATTAAAAAATTAGTCTAAGGCTTCTAAGAGTCAAGTTGCTAAAAAAATAAAACAAATACACCAGTGTTTAAACTGAAGGTTAATGTAGAAAACAACAACACAAATACTGTAGAACAGAAAAATAGAATGCTTTGCTACAAAAATCCCACTTAATATATTTCAGCACAAAAATGTCTAATGTGTACAATGGATAAGCATGCACTTAAAAGTACATACAGCTACAGGGCACGTTACAGATGGCCATGGGATGCAAATGAACTTAATGGATAAAATTTAAAAGGCAGCTATATGTAAAACAGCTAGGATCTCAATACTGTGTTCTCAGTAAAGAATCAGAACATAAACTTCCTCTTAAAAAAACAAGCTAATGCTTAAAACACAAAAGTGAGGCCATCTTACAAGATACAGAAAACACAATGATCACTCAGGTATGAAAACCAAAATGTCGAGAGCACTGCAACAGAAAGTCTTGCAGTAGTATCTCATTGTTATAAAACAGTATGTATTTAGGTTATTGGCACATTTTAATACATAAAGGAAAGAAAGTCTTTACCATTCCAACAATTTTCCCCTTTCACTATAAAATGTTATACAACATTGATTAAAACCACCATGTTTAAGAATGGACCATAAGCTAGTAGAAAACAAAGTAATATTCTCCATAGGAGAATTAACTGAAAATAATACCTTAAGCTACAATCCATAAGTTTTTTGTGAACTCCAAATTGTAGTTAACTGCTTAAGAATATTCTAGATAAATGGGCTAAATTATGATCATTAGCCACTGCAACTTACTCCAAATCTTGCTTATGAGAACTGACAAAACACTCACAAATTTATACTGGAATATCCTTTCCAAAACCTATGTCCTTTAGCACATTCAATTCAAAGGGCTGCTTCGGAAGCAATACCATTTAGGTGCTCTATCACTCATTCATAACTTTACCAGCTGAGAGGAATGTGGCTGCATAGCACAAATAAATGCTATGGCTTAAAATTAAACTCAAGTTTGATTTCACAGCCACTATAATTATTATCAGAAAGAAATAAGAAAGATCTCTGGGACTCTCTTTTGGTGTCTATGTAAAGATTAATCTCTTTGGATTGTTTTTAACATTAAAAAAGTTTTCAGTAACATCAGCCCATTAAAAAAGGGGGGGGAGGGGAATGAAGAATAAAACAAAGCTTGCCTTTTCACCCTTACTGCTATATATTCATATATCAGATAAAGACTTTGCAAAAACTGGTCAAATCAAAAAGTTATTCCCTTTTGATGACACTTAAAAATTAACAGACTAACAGCAAACAAGTATAGTACACTCACATTGTCTGCAACAAAAGTGCGTAATGAGATCAGCCAAGCAGGGAGAAGAATGATACAGAATGAGCAATTTAAAGGGTTCCACTGATAAAAAAAATGAAAACATATATGAAGGATTTAATTAGCATAAAACTTCCAGTTTTCATTTCAAGTTCAAGCACAGTTAAGATTTTTATGATTCCATTTTTAAACTTTTCAGAGAAAATTGTATCCTCATGGACATTTACTTACCTTTTAAACTATTAACTAATTCCCTTGTAATATTTATGTCCATACTTCTTCGCACTACGGCATTGTAATATTTAAAAAGCTAAGAAATAATAAAAACTAACAACACCTATACACAAAGCAAGAAAACTGATTTTGATACAACTCTCAAATGTTAAAAAGCCAACTGCATTTTCAACAAGATTAAAAAAAAATCATTTTTGAGAGCAAACAGTTCTGATGAACACCAGTGATTCCATGCATAAACACCCTAATCACAAAACGTTTTAAAATAAAACTGGCAATATTTGGAACAGCTAATTCTGTAAGAGCTAGTATGATAGTGGCCAACATGAAAGTGAAGAACTGCAGTTCTCTGGAGGGCTTCTAAGGTTGCACATTACATAATATCCAGGGTGCTTAAATTAGCATTGTCCTAAAATTTAGCTATACTTTAAAAATGTGTATTATCAGAAGATCTCTCAAAGATTATTAGATTTTAAAAACATTAAAAACAAGCTTAAAGGTTTTAACTCAAATTTTTGAAGCAGTGATTCAGAATGACCTTCCTAAATTGACACTCTGCCTATGCTGATTAAGAATACATGCTAGCCAGGTGCTTTTAATGTGGGCTTATATGCAAGGCAGGTTTGAAAAAAACCTTTGATTAACTAGGTAACTTTAGCATGAATTAAATAGACTGCATGAATACACAGAACTCCTTAAACTGTGGAGACAGGTACACCTATAATCTCCCATTACAAATACAGGAGAATACAACCCAATGTTAATAAGCATCACATCCTTCAGAAGTCTATTTTCTGTAACTGGAAAAGAAAACTAAGGCTTTCTTTACTCACATTTGTCTGCTGCACAGCTGCCTATATTTACATCGCCCATGGCTTCAAAAATAAACCATAAGCACTATCAATATAAAATAGCAAATAACCGCTGCATCAAATCAGAATTGTCAAAATATTTCTTCAATGCTAGCAGTTTACAATTAAGCGTTTCAGTACATGTGTCTTTTAATTAAGCTGCATTACTGTAGCAAATCATGTGTGGGTTTTTTCTAAAATGTTAAAATCACAAAATCTTTGTTGACCCCTAACACAATGACTGGATTGCTATATCGTGAAATTTCAGTTTTTTACAAGTTTACATACCATTCAGCAAAGTCACAAGCTTAACTAGGTAAAAACAGCTAGAAAAGCAGAATATAGAAATATTAAATATCCAGATAATCACCTATTCTAATATCAAAATCAAGGGCAAGAGACACTTAATTAGTATGTTTAATTCACTGAACGCAAGATTAGGTTGATGCATATCCAAAAACGCTATTGCAATGTTGTTTTTTTTTTTTAAACGACAGTATAAATGTCATAGTAACATTATCTTTAGATATTGCTGAACACAAGACTTTCCCTGAGGTGTAAACATCAAATAACTTGAACAGCTTTACACATCAGCCCCATTAAACAGTTTATTACAACACTACATCTATTGTAATCAAAGTGGTGCTGTTTACAGACATTATCATATGAACATTTTTTTAACAAGAACAAACTACTATAAAACAAGCATTTACTTGACGTTTTTTTTCCAATTGCTTGCACATTATAATGGCCAAATGTATATAACCAGTAATAAAGTTGCAAAAGCTTTAACTTTTTAAATCACACAGGTTTCCTTCAAATAAAACAGTTAAGCAACATAAAAAATAAAAGTAGAGCTACTGGTTACCATTTATGCAGATTTGCTTTATTCAGATCTATTCCTGTTCATTTTATCCATGAATCCTTACAGGTTCAGTTCAATCACAAGAAGCAAACTGCTGGACAAGCGTCATTTTTCCAGAAGACTGTTTTGTCTTGGAAGGTGTTCCTCTTCCTTCAGCTGTAATGTGTCAAAATTTATGATGTAGATTTTGCTATTCCCCATAATACACAGAAAAACGCTGGCTTAACTATACATACACAAGTCGTGCATCTACTTCACTGTTACGTATTCTAACACAAAATAAGAATTAACTGAAACAGTAGCTGCCTTTGTGATGGAGAATGCTCCCAATTTATGTGATGATTAAAAGAGACATTCTGATTTTCTTCTTCTTAAGTATTACTGCCTTATAAATTTAATGACTGAAGCAAATGAAAATGTAGCAGCTACTGTTTCTATGAAGATGGAAACATTTATAAGTCATTTTCTATAGTATTCATACTACAAAAATGGAAAATGCCTGTATGATTTTAATGTAAATATTTTTCATTCATCCACATAAATTCTATATAACTCATAAACAAATGAGAACTGAATATAAATGCAATAAATTATTTTACAAATTAGTTGTATTTGACAGTATACAGGAACTTCTCCAAGTATAAATCAAACGGACCTCCATGTTACAAAACTTGTAAATATAAGCTCAGTATGCACATGTAAATAAATATAATGACATTCACGTACAAATCTTTAGACATATACAAATTTATAACAGTACTGTCACTCTATTTCACCTATATCAAAATATCTAATGTATATAAACTAAGTCAAACCAGATAAATGGGAATCTACAAATTTCATTGAAAACTCACAAAAAGAAAAAAAAACCCAATAAATGAGATAAACTAAAATTTTAGGAATACATAAAAATGCAAACTTCAGGTAGAGGTTCACAAAGGAAACATATTCAATTAACGTGATATTAGTGACCACTGAAACACCAGTTATTTGAAATATAAATTCCAAGAGAGCATGTCAATAATAAGATGATGTAAGAGGCAAAAGGGCACAATGTTTAGTAACAGTCTTCCATAAAATTAAGAATACTTTTTACTCTACAATTAAGAATAATTCGTATTCTGTCACAACTAACTATAAATTTTCTTTCAAGTCCTTTCCTCCTCAACTAGGGTGCAAGCATCTTAAGAGCATCAATACACATATTCACATCGCCTAGCAGTTTAAAAACCTAAATTTTACAACTGCAAAAGAGAAAAGCAGATACTATAATCCTGAAACTTTCAAACTTTTTATTTGCCCTTATTTTTCATATAGATACTTAAGCCTTTTTTAATGCTACTTTTTATTGTACTTTATCTTATGTTGATAAAGTTTTTGGTGGAATTATTTCACAGAAAAAATCTAGGAAGATGGCTGGCTTTCACATATCTTTACTACTTTTCAATATACTTAAACAAAAACTGATATTGAAGCATTAAAGAGAGACAAAGCATATATTCTAACCAAAAAAAAAAAAAAATTAATAGGAAATTCACAATTCTTACTGCAAGAGAATGCTACCTCCCTAATTATTCTGTCATACTGGAAGGGTTAATTAAGAAGGAAAAATTAAGTCACAATGAGCAAAACAAAAATAGCCAACGCTTCCAAAAACCATATGGCATATTCTGCAATTTTGTATCATTCCGAATGGAGAAGTTCTACTACTTTATATGTAAAGAATCCTGTTTGTATAATTACAACATATATCTTTAGGATGAATACATTTATTGTTTGCTTTAAAGATAAGACTTTTACTACTAATAAATCTCTAATTTTCACCATACAGACATAAAATCTGGGGGATAATCTGACAGTTTTTGTTTCTATTTCTAAACACTTTACATGTATCCATTTGGAAATACAAATTTTACAATCTCGAAAAAAGGCAAAATTGAAGGCAATACAACCCATTTCCAATAACCCAATTCCATATTATAGTCTCAAATTTCTAGGCAGAAATCTACATAAACAAAGATAAAAAAAAGAAGCTTAAAAGTAACAAATACATTCAGTGGTCATATTTTCAGAATACCATGCAGTCAAATCTATAATGTCAAAGCCACACAATGTCTTGCTTTAGCTATCAGTTATAGGAAGATCTATGTAAACAGATGTTAAAAAAACTGAGACAGATGGAATCTATGGCTCTTTAATGAGTATATAAAGTGATCACTAAGTTAAAATTTCAATACAGAGAAGCACCTGCATTTTGAGATAAGCCCACGAACAATGGTGTGGGTGCCCTATCCCTTCTCCAGGGGATCGTCCCAGCCCAGGGATCAAACAGGGGTCTCCTGTGTTACGGGCAGATTCTTTACCAGCTGAGCTACCAGGGAAGCCCGAGATAATTTAAGATCAAGTCAGCGTTAACAACTCAAATTATGAATGCTTCTGTCAGAAATTTATCCAAGAAAATTTACTGGTATCAGTTACTTCATCTTTCAAGTAAAAGAGTCAAATATATATTAGATATGGATCTCTTACAGGTTTTCACATTAATATATTGAATTTGAAGGATTCTAATTTATTAACTCAGTATAATAAAATTCACTTTTTATCTGAAAATTTCCTGATGAGAGGAATGGAGATGAGGTGGGCAGAAGACAGAGAAGTATCTAAATACAACTCTTTTTAAAATCAACATCCCTTCTTGCATTGACTAAAACACAGTACACAAAATCTTGTTTATGGTAGATATTTACAAAAAACTCCCTTACTACCAAAACATTTTATACTTTCATCTTTCCACTTCTAGAGACAGTACTTACCTCATTTTAACTAAAGAATTTTATTACACTATGAAATAGAATTCATGACTGCTGCGCCAGGCAGTCCACTAAATGGCAGAAATAAACTTCACAAAGAATACTCATCTTTGCTTCAAAATATGACAAAATGGCCATTTCAAAATAAGCTGTGATTTAGATTTCACCGTTGAGAGTTAAAACATGCTACCACCAAGGCATATTACATTAGTAAATCTGGATAGCATACATGACACCTTTACTCCTTTTTTGGTTATTAGGCTTCTTTTAAACAATGCTAATTATTCATTTTAACTAAATATTTATTCAAAACAATCTAATTCACAAACTAAACCAATGGTAGCAAATTTTACACTGAAATGAAGGTGAGAGATCAAAGTGACTCACACTGGTACTGATTTTTTTTTTTAAAGAAACAGACCATTAATTATTTGTAAACAAAACCATATTCTTAAACCACAGTGAGCAAAACACACTACACATACATTCTAGGGATCACTTACTACCCTATTCTCACTGCAATTAACATACCTGTGTAGTCTCACATGTTTTGCTAATAATACTAAAAGCAAGGAAAATTAAAGCAAAAGTGAGAGGTAGCATATCCAAATGAAGCAGTTAGAATACATGGGGAAACCATAAACACAGGGATGGGTAATATTAGTCTGATCTCAGACGACCTAAGAGTTGCAGAAATAATTTTTAAATCTCATCACCACCAGTATCATTTTATCAGATAATTAGAAGTATTTAATTTTCACCTAAGACTCAAAGTAACACTGACTCTTAAGGAGATAAAACATCTTAACATTTAAAAAAGAACATTCGATTCTTTGGGCTTTTTTATTTGTTTTTCCCAAATTAATGCAAAGCTAAAAAACTGAGTAAGGAATGCAAAACACCCTAAATCTTGTACAATGACAACAAAATCTAAGATCATAATATTTATGATAGGAGAAGAGAAACCATATAGCAAAGGAAAGTATAATTATTTAACCTATACCCCATACATGATGCTTAAAAATCTAACAAAGGAATGGATAATGATTTGAGAATGTATCAAGTCATGTGTCGGGCAGAGGAAAAGCATGAATAAAAAGTATTTTTTAAAAATCCTTTCATTACTCTTCAGTACACAAACAAAAGCAGAACCATTAACAGAAATGTGCTGAGTAGTGTTGTTCCCAACAAGTGATAACAGAAAGACGAAAGAAGATAACTATGAAAATAAAATTATTTCTGTAAAAAGCATATAATATTAAAAACACTGAACTACTTTTGTTTTGCTCAGAGTGGTCTGAGAATTGAGGCAAAAATTACAGAATACGAAGCACAATGTATTTACATGCTGAAATTCACAATATTGATATTCTCATTAAAATATTATATATTTGAACTTAGATATTAAATGCTTTTAGAAAAACTAATACATTTTTTAAATGAGAGAATGCAATTAACATTACCAACAGTTCAAACAAAAAAAAAAAATTAAGATGGGACAGACATTAACAGCTTGCCAACATCATTAAGTTTCCAGTTAAATTAAGATCTTGCCCTTTAAGCCATTCATCATCACTTTAATAATAGGTCACATTATTGTTTTATTTGTATACAGACTTAACAGTGACATTCACTTCAGCTTCCAAATTACTCTTATTCCATTTAGTCCATTTAAGGTTTACATGATAGTTCAAAAGGACTCATATTTTAAAACTTCTAAAAAAGGTCAATAGACCTTATTTTGATGGTAATTAAAGGTGCAAATTTTTTTATTTGTTTAAGAAAGTTTTTCACTTGGATATATTTAATCCCAATTCCCCCCACCCCATTTATTCCATGTCTACATCAGCAATAAATACTTTTTGGTATAAATCAAAGGTACAATATTCCAGGTTAACAAAATTTTTTGCACTGGAAATGCTTATGTAAAATTTTGCTTGGGTGAAGGCACATAACAATATTACAACTCAATTCTGATTATAATGTACAAACAAAACATGGGAATTTTGGTATGGTACACATCAGCGATTAAGAAAAAATGCCGACAATATTTAGTTTGCAAGTTAAGAATTCATAGTTAATGTCTGAATGTAATGAAACTCAAACCATGATATAGTTAGGTGTACCCATTACTGGAATGTAATGTTAGTTAATTCAAGGTATTTAATACAATGGACTTTTCAGAAAGAGTTTATCTATTTATGCTAGTTTAACTAAAACCAGTAAGAAAACCTGTTAATTAACTTCGGATATAAACTGGTTCAGAATGCCCCTGATGGGCATGTCCAGTCCTGGAGAAGATTGAAAATGTATGCAAGTTCCATTCTCATGAACTTCAGTAACTAGAAGCTTGTTGATAACTGACAAAGTCTAAGTAAAAATAAAACTTGAAGGACCTGTATCTTGCTTTAAATGAAATGACTGATGAACATTAAGCATTTCACTAAGGTGGCCATAATTTACCTAAAGCAACTGATGGGCACTCGGAGTTTTTTTTTTAAGAGGGGATCAGGCCCATTCAACTTGGGGAGAGGAGGGGGACTACATCTAAAAAATCTAATGTTTATTTTTATATGACACAACATTCAATTCTTACATCCAAAAACAGTATCAATTCCAAAAAGCTTAGTTTTAAAAGTAAAAAAAATTTTGCCTTATATTAAAATAATGTTTTGAAAATTGTATTAAGTTCTATAACACAGTACATGGAGAACTTTTTAAAAATTACAGTTTGATATATATTCAAGATGCATATTCATAATGCAAGGAAAAGTATTAAAACTTGCCTTTCACTCTAAAAAGCTCTTAAAACTGTAAATAATGTAATAACTTATTTGTACACCACAAAAATAAGACTTACATTGCTTATTTCCGAAGTAGTATTACTTAAAAAAGGATCTCATTTGCTAAAATATACCTACTTTACTTAAAGAAACTGCTATTCTGTCATAGAATTACATACAAGTCTTTGGTTTTGCCCATTACAATTTAAACACTACCAATTACTGAATTTTCAGTATTTCCCAATTTTAGTTACGGAAAATAGTCATGTAAAGAGTAGTAACCTATAAGGGATTGGTTTCAGTCTAATTTAATTTGGATATGCCACCAACCTATGAAGAAAAAAAAATCTGTTTACAGAATAACTTCTGTGTCACATGCACAAGCCTTATAGTGCCCTCTTCCCACTCTTCACATGAATAAATGCTGTTCACAAATATAAAAATAAAATTACACGTGAAAATGAAGTATAAACAGACAACTCTTCCCGCTTAATGAAAAATGTACACAATAGTTTTAAAATACAGAAAAAAAAAAAGACACAATGATTATGGTTTATGAATGAAACATCAAAGAAAATTACTTCAAAGTTATTCTAACCTGAGATGTATGATTTGATACAACTTAAAATTCTCTATATGGAATACCTTGAATTCATTTTAACTGAGTAACTTTCTTCTTTGCAAATCAAAGAATACTGTTCCTTTTCTTTTAAAAACAAAGCCCAGATGGCAGGAAAAGTGTCTTTTCTTAAAAAAAAAAAATTTTCTCAATGCTAACAAACCACCTTCCAACTAGCAACAAGTGTCAGATCGTCTTTCAAATTTTTAGGGATAGTTAGTTAGTTCAAGAAGAGAAACTTAAAATTTATTTTTTGAAGTCCAAGCATGTTACAGTAAGAATTAACTCATATTTTATATTTTAAATCACATGCAAACTATGTATGTGATTAAGAGAATTCCAATTTTTAGATTTTAGAAGTAGACAATGAGTCCTCTTGATTATTTTCTTGCTTTCTTAGGATCATTAACAGTCTGAAACCTAAAAGCTGTAACTCAAGCAAGCAGCATTTAAGGATAAGAGGTCAAAATGTTTACCTGTCATTACTCACCTGTCATTTACCTCAGATGATTCCAGAAGATTAAATTCAGAACAAGTAGTTGGATGGTATAAAATGTGGGTATATACTGCATAAACAATAGCCTTGGAGTTATAATCACTATGAACGACAGGCATGCTGGAAGTGACAGGACAAGGAACACCCACCTGCTAACGATGTCGATACTCGCGCTCACGGTCGCGCTCTCGGTCCCGGTCCCTGTCCCGGTCCCGGTGTCTCTCTCGTTCCCGGCTTCTCTCTCTGTAATAATCATCATGACGATCTCTACTGCGGGATTTATGGCGCCGACTCTTTTCTCGTGATCTACTATGATCCCTTTCTCTTGATCGTTCACGTCTTCTAAAAGAAATTACTGGATTAATGCTCTCCATAATTAGCTTTAAAATTTAATATTTTGATGTTTAAAAATACCCAAGGCAAAAAAATAACTTACAAATATAGTTTAGACTAAAATACCCTGAACAGACAATAATGATTTTACCAACTCAGCAACAAGCATGAATTAGAAATCCTATTTTAAAAAACATTCACCTAAAAATTGGGACGCAGACACACCATGGTAATACATCATATATCATCTATTACAACCAGGAGCCTAAAAGAGACATGCGATATTTACTGAATGAAAAGTGGAAAGGTAAAGTAGAGAAAATCTCATAGGACTTGTGTTTTAATCGAACGAAATATATAGAAAAGTAGTTTTTTAGAAGTAAAATTCATGATTATCACTCAATACACAATGAGACTTAAATACTTAAACTTATAACCCATTACTGTAGGTTACCTAAACATATATGTAAGTATCAATCTTACATTTATAACTAGCCAAAATATGGTTCATCGTAAGTGCTACCCTACTAAGAAACTTACTGAAGAAATATACACATATGTATGCTTGGAGGATGGTAGTGCTGAGAAGCATAGTGGCAAGCAAAGAAGAAACTTAGTAAACACGACCACTAAAAAAGATTGAGCAATTCACATTGTTATTTAATAAAGAGAAATGCTGCATGAACTTCCTTTAGAAACAAACAAAATACAGGTACTTTAACCAAAGTATATATCTTAGAAATCCTACTAATCTAAGTTCTGAAATTCACAATTAGGAAATAACTGCTGATTAGTTTAATCTCTATTTTGTATCTCTGCACCGGACAGCTCAACTTAGCAAACATTTTTCTTTTTTAGCAAACATTATTAAGTGTTAAGCTTGTGATCAAGGCAGAAGTTATTATGGACTTAAAAAGTTAAAAGACTATGTAAGATACAGTCTTTAGCTGTGAAAATTTGTTGAGATCCAAAGATCCTTAAACTGGGTCACAAAAGTAATAATTATAAAGGGGACCACGACAAAGACAAGCTCCTTTTCCTAGCTTAATGAAGATGATTCTACCACCTGGTAAGTACACCAAAGACCTAAAAATATCATGTCAAGATTAAGCTTTACTTTTCTAAAATATGTAAAATTTCAACCAAAAAAAGAATTGCCTAATTTTAAAAAAACCCTAAGAAATACATCATAAACTCCCTTGTTCAAGAAATACTTATTTAGCACCCATTCTCTACATCATTACAAACACAGTAATGAACAAGACAGGTAAATAAGACCCCTCCCATTTTTCAATGTGTTCTAGTGAAAAGAAATAAGTAAGAACAATAAGTAACAATACTTAACAATAAGAAAGAACAGATTGCAGGAAGAATTATTAAAGAAATAAACAGAATAATCAGAATAACCTGGGAGAAGACCCCCTCCTAGAAAGATTGAATTGAGAAAAGAATAAGGAACAGCTATGTGAAGAGCCAAGGAAAAAGGCTCCCAGTAGAAGAAATACCAAGTGTTAATACAGAAACAAGAGTTTGATATGTCAAGAGGAAGAAAAGGGAAACCAATATTGATAGAGAATAGTGAGCAAGAGAAGTATATAACGAGGCAAACTGTATCATACTGTTTACAATGTTTATATTTGCATTATTACATTTATTCTAAGAATAAGAATTATAAGAATAACTGAAAGCCTTTGAGGGATTTTAAGTAAGCAAACACCTGACATTTATTAAACAACAACAAAATCACATTAGCTGTGAAATAAACAGTAATAAGTAAAATCAAAGTCCTATAGAGTCCCAAACACATTTCTATTTGCAAAGCCACAATTTTAAATAGACATGAGACAGGAAAGTTTTACCTTGATCCAGAACCATAAGACTTGGATTCAATTCCATGAAGGCAATCTTGCAAAGAGCTAATAAGAACTTTGCAACGATCATCAGCAGATACTTTGGATTGTTTAATTAAAGAAATTGCTGTTACCAATGTCTCAATAGCACTCCCATAATCACCTGTGGGTGGAAGGAGAGAGGTTTAAGTCAAACAAATTTTATTTTCAAAAATATCACCTAACCATTTGAGGCGACCATTTTAAAAAAGCAATGCACTTTAAAATAATTATAGATGACGTCTTCATTTTTTCAGTTTCATCATTTGGGTAATGTACATGAAGTTTGTTATTGTTATAGCAATAACACGTGATCATTTAGTAAATATGGGAATAAACGAGCTGCCTTAAGGCCCCTGAGCCATTAAATGTCAGGGCTAATACTTAAATTTATACCTAAAATGTTTAAATTAGGGGTATTTCACTACACTGTGACATACAGTTCCCTTCAATGCCTTTTAACTAAAGGATAGGTAATGACTGGGAAATATACTACATGTAGATGACCCATCTTCTTTAGGTCATGCCTAGACTTCCCTGGTGGTACAGTGGAAAAGAGTCCGCCTGCCAATGCAGGGGACACAGGTTCGACCACTGGTCCAGGAGGGTCCCACATGCCTCGGAGCACTAAACCCACGCGCCACAATTACCGACCCAGGGTGCTGCAACCGCCGAAGCCTGCGTGCCTAGAGCTTGTGCTCTGCAGAAGAGAGGCCACAGCAATGATGAGCCGGTGCACCGCACCGAGAGTCGCCCCTGCCCACTGCCAAAACTAAAATCACTTTTTAAAAGTTTTACGTCACTCCTAATAACAGAAATATTAATACAGAAAGAAATATACAAACCAGCACTGGCATCAGACACAGCTCTTGAAATAGCACTGCTTGAGATTGCCCTATTTCTATTCATGATTTCTTCAAACTCAGCTTCACTCAGTGGCGTTCTTGCAGTATCCATCTCCCT
Organism: Odocoileus virginianus; assembly: GCF_023699985.2. Lineage (NCBI taxonomy): Eukaryota > Metazoa > Chordata > Mammalia > Artiodactyla > Cervidae > Odocoileus > Odocoileus virginianus. Next base: position 40,833,807 of record NC_069697.1, read on the forward strand.
ATAAAATCAAAATAAACCTTCAATCATACTCAAAAGATTTTCTAAATTAGTCATAATAGTGTAATGCAATTCAAACAACTGCTTTTGACAATTGCCTCAGAGCTAATAGTTATTTTCTCATATTGAAATATGCTATTTTTCATACAAACAGAGCAGGTGTATGCAAAATTCCCTTGTACCATTATCTTTCAACTGAAATAAACTAGCAACTTAAAAACCTTATCTTTCTGGAGGTCAGAAATGCTATATTTACATAAAATGCAATAAAATATTTTTTCAGTCATACAAAAACATGTGAAAATTTGTTTTGATGTCTCTCTATATATGTATGTATTATCTAAGCAAAACATGCTGACTGCAAAAAATACAACCCTACACAAGCCAGGGGCAAAATCTGGTTTCATTTATATTTGGATCCTTTAGGCACAGAGCCCAACTCACAACAGAAGAATAATAAATCTCTAACTAATAACATTCCAGGAGGGACAAGATCTTAGACCTATCTTGTATGCCCCACTGAATCCCCAGGATATCTGGCAAATAAAAGATCCTCAGTACCTACAAATATTTACTGAAAAAAAAAAAAAAACCTAACAAAATCCCAAGATTTTCTAAAGCTGCTGGACAACTTAAAAAATTGTGACTGTGTGTAGTACAGAAAAGGTAAATGTTTTGCCATCTTAGTTATTAGTTACTAGGTAGGATGTTGAATCGAGGCAAGCAGAAGCAGTTCATTCAGATGAGATGCGGAAAAGCTAACACAACCTTCTGCATGTTTATAAGGTATTATTGTTATTCTCAAAACTTTATAAACAGTCTAACCAAATTACAAGTTTTTTAACATTCATGTATGATATCAGACAAATTCTGTGACTCATACCCATCCTATTTCCTTAAAAAAAAAAAAAGTAATAAGAGTTTTCTCTCACTTCCAATTAAAATTATTCAATAATAACCAAATACATACACACAAATATTTTTAGAAAAACTGATACTACAGAAATTCAATTATGTTAGAAAAAAGACATGCGATTCAAACTCTAAACTTATCAAACCAAGCCACCTAACCCACCCCCATAACAATGAACACTTAATAGACAGTAGTTCACTGGAATTAAGTTGAACAGAAGAAAAATAGTGCTAACTTCCTAGATGTAACATTTCTCAAAAGAAAACAAAGTATTTCAGGCACTCAAAAGATACAATGTCTATGGATAGATAACTGTCAGAAGACTTTATCTACAACGTGAAATTTATTCCCCTGGCCCTGCACACTTGTGTGAAACTAGGCAGATGCTCAAACGCATCCCTGCAGGACACGGGCAGACAAATTGAAACACAGAGCAACCCAACGGGAGCAGTTAAAGGTCACAAGATCAAACAATATGCTCAGCAAAACCCGAAGGGGACAAATTCGAGTAGTTCTTAAAGATTAACACAGCTCTCCAGATTACGATTTGAGCATGCATAGCTTTAGAAGTACTTTAGTTTCCATGCAGCTCTTCTCTAAGGATTGCCATTAACTATCTTATTTCCCATAAAGCCTGTGTTTTACAAGTCTTTGTCTACCCAAAGATGCTTATAAATTATTTAATGTTCCCACTTTAATTAAAAGTTAGTAATTTTGCTACACAGGACTCCTGATAAGCGTGAGATACTATTTAATAAACTGACCTAATTTCTAAAACAACGAAGAAACTTTAGCTTTCTATGTAGTGTCATCAATAGTAGATGATATTGACTTTAAAATTTTAAAAGTAGCTTGAGGATCCCACTAGCTTGCTTCAGTATCTTTATCAACCTCTTTTAACTTAAAAATGATGGAAATAAAGTGACTTGCCCTAAGATCACAAGGCTGTGTAAGTGGTAGAGCTAGATTATTCCCAACCCTGTTCAGTAGGTTTTTCACCGTATCATACCGCTTCTTGTAAGAGAAAACATACAGAAAACTATATCTGGGGAAAGCTAATTTTTTAAAACTTCACAGACAAGAGTGAAAAATAGCTTTTGCAGATGAACTATACCAAGTCTACTTTTACCCATGCATACTAACTTACCTCCCAGGAGGCCCATAGTCACCCCTATCATATGGTGGAGGCCGGCCATATGGATCTGTTGGTGGTGGGCCTCGGCTATCTGATGTAGGCATGCCGCTGTTAGTTGGTGGAGGAAAGAAAGCTGGGTTCACATGTGGAGCTGGCGGCGGGGCCCCTGGAGGTGGTCCAGGAAGATGCGGAGGAGGAGCGAGTGTAAGGGGTGGCCCAAGAGGGCCAGGTGGGCGAGGTGGAAAGGGGCCTGGAGGCGGAGGTGGTCCCTGTTGTGGAGGTGGTGGACCAGGAGGGGGGCCGTAGCCTGGAACTGGAGGCGGAGGGCCGGGAGGAAGCGGGCCCAGCGGAGGCTGCCCAAAAGGCTGTCCAGGAAACAGGACTGGTGGAGGAGGGCGATCGCCTCGATTAGGAGGCCCAGCTAAAGGAGGCGGCAGAACCTGACCAGGAGGTGGAGGGCCTGGTGGACCGGGCGGGCCTGGAGGACCTAAGGGTGGACGTGGTGGTGTCTGTCCAGCTACAGAATAAAGGGGAGAGAAAGAGAGAAAAAAAAAAAAGAAAAACACTTCAATAAGGTGTTTTAATCTTCATGCCACAATTATACTTTTAAAGCATAACTCAAAGACCAAGACTCTTTCTCTTTAAATGAAACCCATATGGTAAATGCTACACTAACAAGTTACAAAGGTGAAGTATATCCTTACACATTTAACTAGCTCAATTTAATGCTTAAGAAAAACTACTGAAACAACAACTTTAACAGATTACAATGCTTAGAGATAGTTTCCATCTTTCAGCATACACACACTTCTTACAGTGAAATCACCCACCTTATAGTCTACTCTGATGTCAAGCTAGAAAGTGAAACAAGGAAAAATGGTCTTGAAAGGATTTTTTAAGAGGTAAGAAAATAAGACGGATGTAAATATTCTATATATAAGTCAAGCAAGTTTGGAGAAAAATAAAGACCTTTTAGGCCAAAAATGGGTAATTCCTCTATGCTGTGCCCCATATGCCATGGAATCCTAGTTTCCAGGAACAAAGGCCGAGTTCCTTTAACAAGATGCTTGATCAAATTTCCTGGATTCCAAAAATAGCATAACAAGGAGAGTAAGTCACATTAATAATGCATTACTTGAAAAAGAGAGAAAAGGAAAAGAGGTATTAGGTAGACACATTTTATCCATGGCGATTTAAGAAAAACTTTACCTGGAAAAGGTGGAGGTGGCCCTCCTGGTCCTGCTGGCCCAGGAAATCTGTCCCCACCGGGAACAGCCCCTGGGAAACGGCCCCGTCCTCTACCACCTTGTGGGAATGCTGCACGTGAACTGCCTCCCGGAGGACCAGCTTTACCTTCCCCAGACATCTGTCCTGATTGTGTAGCTGCAAACATCCAAATACTCATAAATAGCATTTATTAAAATAGTTCTCTGATATGTAACCACTGTTAGATATTAGAAACAACTCTAAATCAAAGTTTATGTATACTGCTTACTAACTTCCAGATGCCTTGGGCCAGTCCAAACTACATGAGAAGTACCCATTTAGGAAAACATTCACATCTATTTAAATTCTTTTGAAGTCTCAAAAGATCTACACTTAAATGTATTTCTGATAAACAAATAATGAGTTACTTTCAAAATACCAGTATTCTGCAGCAGCCAAGACCAAAATTCTCTAACAGAAATCTAAGTATAAATCATTCAAAGTCTTTAACATTCATCAGTTAAGTTTTAAGTGCTAGAACATTAAGAAAAACAACCACTCAAATTTCTATTAATTACATAATCATCCATTTATCTCTTTAAGTCATAACATTCTTAAGTATATAATGGCAAATCTTTTCTATAGTCACTTTACCAAGTGGTGATAGGTCTTGGTGCCAAGCAGAAAATCAACGAATACTTTCTGGTTATCAGTAGTTTCTCCCCCACCATAACAGACATCCACATAACTTTCCTTCAACCTAAGGATTAGAATGTAGTTTCTTCCTTTCTTTAGGATGGGAATGACAGGATAAGAATGGCAGGGCTATAAAACTTGCACACTGTTGTGTAATGTTGGGTCTGTAACATTTAGAGAAAAATGGGAATAGGTTTCCAGTACACGGAACCAGTCATAATCAGTAATTTAAATCAAACTCAAAGCATGGATTTTCTAAAACGGATTCTCCAATGAACTAAATATAAATATTAAGATGACTTCTCCAATACAACACATAACAAATGCTAACAAGACTGGTTAAAATGCACATCTTTTAATAAAAGCCTCTGAGGGGGTGCTTACTTTTCCTGGACTGCATTTCAAATTGACTCAGGAACTGTTTATTGCATGGAGTTACAACAGGATTCTGACCATGAAGCTCTCTCTTAGGCAACAAATCCATTAACTTTTTTGAGGATGCTTCAGATCCAACACCAACAAGGGCAAACCTAGAAGGTGTTTAAAGGGATGTGGGTAGAAAGTGAGGAGGGATTAACTGTTATTGCTGTTATTAAAAATGAAATGGTTTGAATTTAATTTTACCTACCAAACAAAACAAAATATTTCTTAGACTACAATGGTCACACTTTCATCTTTAACTTCTTTTTATAATAACACATCATATTATTCAAAGTGTACAGAATTCAGTGCTTTCTTTGTTTAGCATACTCAGAGTTTTACCATCATAACCACATCAATTTTAAGAACATTTTCATCACTCAAAAAAAAAAAACCCCATAATTGTTAGCTGTCACTCCATTTCCTCCCATCCTCCAACCCTAAATCTGCAGATTTGCCTATTCTGGACATTTTATTAAATGTGAATAATACAGTGTATGGTCCTTCATGGGGACTAGCTTTTTTCACTTAGCATGATGTTTTCGAGGTTTAATGCATGTTAAAGTATGTGTCAGTGATTAATTCCTTTTCATGACTGAGTAATAACTTCATTATAGAGAGATACCACATTTCCTCAAAATCACCAACCGACAGGCATTTGGGCTGTTTCCACTTTTTAATTACTATGAATAACATCACCATAAAAAGATGCTCAATATCATTAGCTAACAGCAAAATGTAAACCAAAATCGTAATGATACCACTTCACACACTAATCAAAAAGACAATTAACAAGTGCTGGTGAGGATGTGGGATAAACTAGAACCTGCATACATTGCTTGATGAAAAAAATATATAATGGTACAGACACTCTGACAGATATCCCAGCAGCTTCTTAAACGGTTAAATACATTAGGGTTAAAATAGCATCCAATAAATCTCCTGGGAATTCTTTGGTGGTCTAGTGGTTACGAGTTGGGGCTTTCAGAGCCACGGCCCAGGTTCAATCCCTGGTCAGGGAACTGAAATCCTACAAGCCTTACGGCAGGAAAAAAACAGAACACAACTCCTGAATGTACACATGTAGCTAAGAGAACTGACTGCAAACACTATGTTCACACAAACCGGTACATGAGTATAGAGGAGGCGTATTCTTTAGAACAAAATTAGAGATTTTTATAAATGTTGATAAATTCAACTTCTTTCACTAAAGATTTTTCTGTCTATATGAAAGGGTGGCTTTGAAACAGTTGCAAATCATATGGGAACTACAGTGTAATCTATTTAGATAAAAGAAACAATTTCCTTAAAAAAAATGCTGCTAAAACTCATATATGAACATTCACAGGGGCCTTTTTTCATAGCAGCAAAGATGGGAACAACCTAAATGTCCACCAAAGGATGGATGAAATTTTCAGAATTTCTAAATTTTTGAGATTTTAAATGTGGTGCATTCACATAGTGTAATATTTAGTGGAATATTAATATTTGTAAAATATAAGTACTGACACATGTTACATGATGAGACCTGAAAATATTATGCTAAGAGCAAGAAGCTAAGCACATGGGACCACATTCTTCATGATATCATTTCAGAACAGGCAAATCCACAAAGACAGTTGCTAACAGATGCAGGATTTCTTTTGGGGGTGATCAAAACATTCTGGAAATAGACAATAAAAATGGTTATACAACTTTATAAATAAAGTCCACTGATCTGAATGCTTTAAAAGGATGAATTTTATAGTATGTGAATTGTATCTCACTAGAAAAAATAAATTTAGAACAGAAAAAAATGAATGATTGTCAATTCATAAAGTTATACAATATTCTAAATTATTCTCAGAAGGCCTCTTAGGAGCCTTTACTCCCTAGTATTCAAAATGGTCCTTTAATTAGATCCTGGTCAACAAAGTCTGCTGTTTGATTCAAGATTACCTTGGGTCACAACATTTAGAAACAATTTAATTAATTCACTAATTTAAGAAACATTTATTGAGCACCACTCCCTATATGCCAGGCCCCATTCTAGGGTTAGGGAATACAACAGTGAACAAAGCTCTTTTGGAACTTACAATCTAAATACAGTAGAGACAAGACAAATGAATAACATACAATATAAGAAAGGGGGGGGGAGGGGGGGACTGATGACAGCCGAAGATCTTGCACAGTGTGGCCAGAGAAGGGGAACTCAGGCAGAGTCCTGAATGAAGTGAAAGATCCCAAAGGTGGGTATTTTGGGGAAAAGTAAACCAAACAGAAGAAACAATGGAAAGGTCTTAAGTAGAAGTGTGTCTGAGGAACAGCAGACTAATTAATGCAGCTGAAGCAGCATAGCGAAGTAAACAGTAGTAGGAGATGAGGTCGGAGATGTAGTGTGTAAACAGGTCTCAGTGCCTCATAGACCACAGTGAAGACTCTGGGTTTTACTCTGAATAAAATGGATAACCAAAAGAACATTCTGAGGAGACCAATACTGATGTCACTTTTTTTCAACTTCCGCTATGTGTCTGTATAGACTGTAGAGAGTCAGCGTGAAGGCAGGTACACCAGGCAGGACGCTACTGTTCAATGAGGGAACAGTGGCAAGGACAGGCAGTAGACGTGAAGTTCATGAAAAGCAGCCAGACTCTGCACGTGTTTGAAAACACTCCTAGTTACTGCACACTGGATATCATTCTGTAGTTAGCAAATTACCTCTCAGAAAATCCAAAATCTATGCCAAAGATTTAAATAAAGTATTATTTATAATAGACAAAAACTGAAAACTCAAAGAACCAAAAATAAGAACGGTAAAATAAATTACAGTAGCAAAGTATGATGGAAAGAACTAATACATTAGAGAAGATGTATATTTATTGTTAATTTTTTTTACTGTGTTTCAAACACACTATAAAACATAAATTGCAATCCTATTGTTTTTGCAATAAAAATATAAGCACTAGGAAAATACGTTAAAGTATATTCACTAAAATGACAAGAGTAATCACCTACAGATGATGACATTATATTTTTTTACTGTCTTACTTTTGGACATCTGTATTTTATAATGATCCTACCTCATCTGTGTAGTTTAACAGTTAAAAAAATAATGCAAAACATCCATGCTACATTATTCTTCAGTTGCCCATATTCCAATACCTCTTAACCACGGGGATAGTAATGCTTCTTCAAACTGTCATTGTTCAACCATAATGGAGAAAACGCAGGAAAATTGGAAAAGAGACCTAATCTCCCAGCTCCACTAGTTTTAGGTGGATCCACTAGATCACAGGATACATTAAATGAGAATCTTTGCCCAAGAACCTCCTGTCAGTGTAGAAAAGAAACATCCTACACATGTGTAGATAAGTTTTAACTTCAAGTAGTCACCCCTAAAACTGTAATTGCTAGCTACTAAATCCCATTGGGTGAAAAAAAAAAAAGAATTAAAACGAAATTCTTACCCCTTTGACTGGCCATTTGCCCGATTTTCAAAAAACTTTATCTCCAAAATATCATTTACTCCCAAAGAATGAACTGCTTCAGTTAAGTCTTCATCTGTTGTCCACTGCAAGATATTTCCCCCTCATTAACCATCAAAACGTATCTAAGATTTTTATTGTTTCAACTTAGTTTGTAAGGGTAAACTCAGGATAAACAAAAGAAAATTAATCCTTAGTGCAAACTATGTACAATTACTGCCAGTCAGTCTCCAATTTTTAAATAGAACAAAAGTACCTGAAGACATAATTTTGTCCGTTGATAAGAGTTTTGGAAATAGAAGGTACATACCCCCAGAGAGAACACAGAATTTTAAAAAAATAACAAAAAAAACCCCTTAATGTGTTTTTGGTCTCTTCCAGCTTTCAACTGCTATGACTTTAAATTTTCAGTAAACCAATCTCACCTGTCTACTTTTTTTTCTTAAGAGAAATTATTTGGGGAAACAAACTCCACCTTACGTTTCAAAGTATACAAAACAAAATCCTAACATGTATTCAGTGCCTACCATACCCTTTTATCAAATATTTAATTCTCTAAACATAGAAGTCCCATTTTACATATAATTCCTATTTTACACTCTATGCAATAGAGAGGTTAAAGAAGTTGTCCAAGGCTATAAAACATATATAGGAGCCAAGACTCCGCCTTACTTAGCAACCACACTCTTTATATCTACAATGCTACTGTCTCCAACATTATAAAAATTGCTCAAATGATGGGAGATTGGCCAGTTTTTTATATATGTAAACATTTAAAAATACTATTAAGGAAATATACAGTAACAACTCATTTCTAGGCAATTTTTAAATTTTCAACTATGTGTAATAAATGTTTCTAAATAGAGATGCAAAAACTCTACAGGACTATTTTAGTAAATATTTAAGATTCAATTCTAATAAAACACAGATAATAATAATAATACTAAACATTCAGCTAATGAAACTCCAATCAATAAACCTACAGTCTCATAAACCAAATTAAAATGCAATATATAACAGCAGTATTTCTGTAAATCAGATTTCAAATTTAAGAGCAAAAATGAAACTCAGCATGTCTGTAACTATGATTTGGATAATGAAAACTCTTAAAAACAAGACTCATATTGTGTATCTTTCTCTCCTACATTTCTGAATCCTGGTTTGAGACTTTATGTGAGCATTTTCCTTTGTAAACGGGGATAGCTGAAGTGTAGGAGTAGGAAAAGATAAAAAAACTGAACTACACTTAACTGGAATATCTACCACAAGTTGAATGTCTACAAAATTCAGAACTAGAAGATTCTGGTACTTACTATATTTAAAAGGTGCATGTATGTCGTGTTCCCCGCCCCTCCCCCCCCACCCCCCCGCCCCTCCCCCTGTGCATAAGAAAGCATGCAGAACCAATTTAATAACTTGAAGTTCTTATTTTATAAAACTGGAGAAAAAAATTAACTACTGGAATAGCTAAATCAATCACCAAGGATTTAATTCAAATCAAGTCACTTACCCATGTTAGATTCCCAATATACAATGCAATTCTCTTTCCCGTATATGTATAGACAACATTTGGTGCTGCTCCTTTACCCACATCATCACCAACAGTTGGTGGGAGAGTATCCATGTAATCCCGATCTTCTGGGGCATCTCCATTATTTGCAGATGGAGAGATGACATCATCATACAAATCTATCTGATCATGCCCACCATATTCAGCTTCCTGAGATACAGAAATAATGTTCTAGATTATACAACTGTCAGATGACTTCTAAAACAGATTTGAATGCAAATTTATTCAACTATTTTCTTTCAAAAATTTGGTAGAAGACACAGGTCAAAGATCTCAGTACAAATCTTGCACTCTGCCACTTCTTGAACAGTGCCTATAAAGTGAATTTCTACACAATGAATTCTATTTCCCCACTGATACTTATTATAGGAATTAATGTTCCTCTAGGAACAGAATAACATGTAGACAAAATAAAATAATAAACTTTTCATGGAAGCAAAATACTCTAAAAGTACCAACACTGACTACAAATTTTTGATACAAAAATATCACAAACAAAAATCAGAGCCATTATGAATCTTTAATATTTTTAACTGCAGAAAAATACAACTATTATTTTCTATAGTATTCAGGATCATGCTTCCCAATTCTGTGGAAGCCGTTTTAGAAAAATCATAGTAAGCTAAGCCACAGGAAAGGGATAAAGAAATGTGGCTATGTAAATGATTCTATATGTCACAACAAATGAACAGGGGAAAGAGAAACAAAGTACAGGTTAAACTATCCAAATTAGTATCCATTAATAGTTTTATTATTCTCAGTCAACAAAGAGTTAATGCTTACCTGACTTCTTATATAGTCAATTAGCAAAACATATCTACATGGTCAAGAGAAAAGGGACATGAACAAGGAAGAATCTAGTAAAGTTCTGCCTTCAAGTGTCACCAGCAGAATTAAAACAAGGCTAGTAGATGCCACTTACATGCCTAAGTGATATGCAAGTAAGAGGAAAATGAAAAATAAGCAAATATGTGAACAGGAGAAAAACAGAAAAATAAGAGTTCAACCTGTAAACAAGCACAAGAAAAGTGAAATGCAGGTATTGGCAGACACTGAGCATCATTTACAGCCTTCGGTAACAGTTCCCGGGCCACTGGCTTGACTAGCCAGTAGCAGAGGGCAAGCTCTATTTTTATCTTCCTTTCCACCTCAAAGTACCTAAATAGATGTGAACCATTTCATTCTGAAAAGTGAAAGTGAAGTTACTCAGTCCTGTCCGACTCCTTGCAACCCCAGGGACTGTTGCCCACCAGGCTCCTCTGTCGAAGTAATGAGCGTGGCAATTACACTTAGAAAACGAGTATAATTCCTGTCTTCTCCATCAATACAACTCAGCAAGAACGAATACAAATGGCAGGTAAGGAGAAGCTGATAGTTTTAGGTATTAACCATTTTAGGGATAAAGAATGACACTGAAAAGGCATTAGTAACATGACTATGAACAGATCAACAAAATACTGTTATAGGAAGAGTCCCAAGGAAACATGGCTCTTGTTTTGCTATTCAGAAGGAAGCCAGAAAAAGATTTTTTTAAAAAGAAACAGAAAAAGAAAAAAAAATCTAGAAGGGGAAATACCACTTATATAGCGTTTCAGGTAATCTTCTGCATAATGAAGTTATTCAATTTGCTGATTATACAACAGAATCTCTACATAACAATATTGTTATGAGGCTGAATGTACGTAACTTATTTAATAACGGACAAGATCTTAAGGTAAGTCAGAAAAGAAAGACCTCTTTAGCAACGGGCAGAAACTAAGACCACAAATCACTGAATAATGCCATAATTTTGTTTCCACAGCAATACCAAAATAACCTTTGAGAACTGAGTTTTTTGAAACCAAGGAACACGATCAAACTGCAGTGACAGTAAAAATTAGAAAAAAGAAGGGTGAGTTTTCTTAAGAAGTTTCAGTGTAGCTAAAGCTTCAGGCGGCATAGCTGCAGCCGTGCTTCCACAAACTTGAGATACCAACAAGTGTCCCGCAAGGGGCGGTGGGCACTGCGAAATCGGCTGCAATCCAGTTTTGTGCATCAGTACAATTATTGTTACTATTATTCAAAAGGAGTTGTTTCCATCCTCCTGAGCAGACTATAATCACAATATATGGTTTGAAGGAGAGTAAAACAGAATGCAAAGGTTATTAATAGCAGCACTAAAAGTATTTCAATTTATATTTTCATGAAATATTTGATTTTTCACTAGTTATAAATCTAGGAAAATGTTCACATAAGTAGACAATAATTTACAGGCATAATAACTGCAGCTACACTAACCTGATGAATCACAACTTACTATTTTTGTCCATCCACGAATTCCTATGTTGACAACAACCAATTTTCAATACTGATGTGATTCTGCCAATATTTACGATCAGTCACTTGGTCTGGTAGTTGGACTGCTTCCAACTGATTGAAATATGATGCTAATTGAGACCACAGTCCTGGGGTTTGATCTCCAAGTAGACTAGTTAGCTTTGCTCAGTTCCAAGGCCACAGCCTGTACTTTTAGCCCCATGGTATGCATTTGGACTTGGTGGAAAAATATTAATGAATTTGAATACATTACCACCATTACTAAGAGACAACTCAAAACACACACTCTTCGGTAGTATCAGTAACCTTCCTTTTCAGCTTCACCATATCACACCTACCCTCCAGATTAAAAAAATAATTATATACAGAACACATCCTACTTTCTGTTCCCATTCTAAAAGGGGGAAAATCATACACATTCTAAAATTATGTAAAATGAATATCACAAGTCACGGCTTCCCTGGGTCAATCCCTGGGTCAGGAAGATCCCCAGAAGGAAATGGCAACCCACTCCAGTATTCTTGCCTGGAGAGTTCCATGGACAGAGGAGCCTGTCCTCCGTAGACAGAGGCTACAGTCCATGGGGTCCCAAAAGAGCTGGGCATGACTTAGGGACTAAACAACAACAGTATTACAGAGCACATATAAAGAAGGTGAGCTCTCAAAGTCTATTGGACAAACTTTGTCAAAGAAAAAGAGTCAACAGTGTCAAGTTCTATATGCAGTCTTTTCAATTATTACCACTGGGAAATTTTAATGGTACTCAAAAACAAAAAATAATCAATATTACCCCTCTAATTATTTTAGATTACCAAATATTGCCCTATTTGTTCATAGCAACTAATAACCAATAGAACTATACAATATATATAACTTCCAGTAGGCAACAGCTCTTAGGGTTTGTTAAAAAAAAAATCCACTATTTCATTCCCTACATTTAATTACGATAATCATTTTAAAGGCAAGGTAGACTTTCAAGATTCTGCATCTCAAGATCATGTTCCTTATGACACATAAGCAGCTGCAGCCAGGTCAGAGACAACAGTCAAATTAAGACGGATAGTAAAATAACCAAATTTCAATTCGCTCCTCTTAAAAGCAATGTTTCTCAACCGCTTTTTCATTACCACCATGCCATTGCTCTGAAGAGGGACACACTTTTGCTCATCACCTCCCATATGATTTCAATGTCAGATACACTGTACATCGGTGAGATGACTGGGGTAGCTGTCCTATACTCTTCCTGACAGGCACGACACTACTTTTGGTGTTCCTAAAACTGTATCAATGCCACTCCTGCATTATATGTTACCACCACTATTGTCACAGCAAAAGCCACTTGTTCAAAGTTCCTCTATTGGGGGGAAAAAAAATTCCATTTAGAGAAATATAAGCAAAATATAATTTTGCACTTATAAAATGTTTTCTATACCATGGAAAAGAACACACTAACACACAAAATCCACAAAACAGATAATCTAATATATAACTATCTTTTTAGAAAATATTTCACTTTCTGATTTTGTTTACATTTCAAGCAGATATTAAAATCAGTCTGCAATCCCTGTTAAAAGCTCAACTAATGGTAAGGAAGCCAATTTGGTACTAAAAATATGGCACATAAACCACAAAGTGACCAACAGAATGAACTACTTATAAATAATTAAATAATTAAGAGTTCCAGCTCCCCTCAACATTTCTACCCAAGTTTCTGAATCAGTCTCTACCTACCTCAGTTTCCATCTTACATGCCTTATCTTAGAGGGTTCTCTATTCAATATAAATTTGGTAGAAATAAGATATCACAGATATTTGCCCAACAAAACTTATTTTCCAAAATTAGCCAAACATTGGCTATAGTAGATACACAATAACTAAATGTAAATTATGAGTCATTATAAAAGACAAGAACACTTATAAGGATGTCTAAGTCTGTAACTTCCGAATGAATTTTTTCCCACTACCGACATACATTTTCATTTTAAAGTTTGATTGTCAGATCACTGAATGAGCACTGCTCTCAGCGACGTACTACCAGGTACATCAAAAACTAAATTCTACATGAAGGGTTTTGCTCCCCAAACAAGCAAAATACACACTACTTCAGTGCACCCAGTATAAGCTTTCCTGAAGTTCAGAATTTGGCTTCCCTCTCCTCTTGGAGAAGGAAGTGGCAACCCACTCCAGTGTTCTTGCCTGGAGAATCCCAGGGACGGCAGAGCCTGGTGGGCTGCCGTCTATGGGGTCGCACAGAGTCGGACACGACTGAAGCGACTTAGCAGCAGCAGGAGCAGCCCCTCTCCTCCGCCAACAAAAATCTTTCACATAAAGATAGACACAAAAGAGTGGTTTCTGTAACACACGACCTGTCAGAGTGTCATATTTCTTACATAATCCCACTACACTGCACTTAGTCTAGACACTATCTAAACTTTGTATCCTTCCTTGTTGGCATACAAAATACTTAAGAAATGTATACTGAACAACTGAGTTAAAAAAAATTTAGTTTAGTTTAGGTCAAAATAAAAGTCTGTAACTATTAAATATGAGGCTAGTAATTACTACCTTCAAGTACAAATTCCAGTTCAAACTGAACTGATACACACTATCAATTCAGTTGATAGTGTGAGACTGAAACCAACAGCTTTCTTTTCAACTCCAGATCCAAGGAGTATAGAGGTTTGGAAGGAGTCCAAATACTTCCACTTGAGCAACTGTTCCCAATTTGGTTCCATCCAAAGATCTTCAATTTAAGAACTAAAGAGCAGCTATAAAGGATAACTGAGGTCCTTGTGCCTTATTCCCTTCTCCAATTTTATTCTCCATTCTAAATTCATCTGGTGAAGAAAGGAGCTGTTCTATAGTATAGCTTCAGTAACTTTTTTCTCACACCATCTCCAAAATAAAGTTTCTAAGACAGTTGAATATCTCACTTTTTGAGACAGGTTTACACTGCTCTTTACCAAAATACACACATGAAATAAACATCATACAAGTATAACTACTTAAAACAGAAAAAATAAAAAACACATATATTACAAAGAATTTCAATGCAATTAAAACTACAGCTCACATTGAAGAGATCTTTTAAATGTTTACAGCAGTTTAGAAGCCGAAATAAAACCTGTTATACTTAGCAAAACACTACTTGACTACAACAAAATAAAGTCAGTTTAGCAACCAGTAGAAGTAATGTCACCAGCTAATAAGAATGCAAATTAAATCAACCAACAACAATTTTGTAGTTGCTTCTAATTCTGATAAAAATTTCAGGTAAATATTCCAATACTAGTAACATTTTTAAAAATTAAGAACGAACCTTAAAAAACCATCAACTACCCTTTTATGGCCATAATGTGAACAGGAATTATCAGAGCAAGCAGTAGATTACAAAGGCCAATGATACACAAAATAATAACAAAAACATAGCCTCTATTTAATGCCATTAATTGACTCAAAAGTATAAAGATCCTAGAGGCAAAAAACCATTCAGATACATGTGCAATATAATGCTATAGGTAAAATCCACAAAAAGTTATTTTTAAAAGAACTATATAAAGCAGTTCATCAAGGCTACCAAACTCTAATCTCTTCTTACCTCCTGTTCGGTCAGCACTAGCTGGTGCACAGAGATAAGCAAGTATCACTCCATCCAGCTATACAGATAAGAAAAATGCCCATCCCAAATTAAGTATGCAAAAACCTAAAAAGTATTTCATTAAAAGGCTGTAAACGACGCTCAATTCTAAAATTGTAGTCCAGTTCTTCCTTTACTGTGACCAGAAAGACAAAAGGAAATATATTTTCTTGGAAGAGAACTAATGAAGACTGCCTTGAACATTTGTTTTTTTACTTGCAGATATGGACCTCCTGTAGAGGGAATGTTACACTCATTTGATAAATAAAAGGAAAAGAAATTTCCCAGAGGTCTTTGTTTACTGACCTTAAAAAAGCCTTAGAATCCGACTGTGTTTAGCACTCAAGGTAACTTTAGAAAGTGTCACTGACACAACTTAGGCACAGCAAAAAAAATTTAAGCGCAACACAATAAAGATTTTAAAACTTAACATTTGATAACAATGAGTTATGTTTTAACATACTCTCTTTTTTAATAGAGTAGAAAACATTTAAAGCTAATTGAACTTTTCTTCTAATATTTAAACTTAAGGGCACCATCATCCATCACAAAAAAAAAAAAAAAAAACCCAGATTTCTAGTTTTCCCTATTTAAAAAAATCCTTAACTCCTAGCACAAATAAAATCCTTAATGGAGGGGGAAAAACCCCCACAAAAACACATTAACCAGAATTTTACTAAGCTTCTCACATGGACCTGGGCAATGTAAGAAAGCTATTAGGAACACTGCAGTTAAACACAATTTGCTTTTTTTATAAAGACAGCAGATGTGACCAGAATTGCTTACAGCTGAAACGTCACTGCTCTAGTAACAACCTTTTGCAAGGATGCACATCAGACATCATAGCTCCGCGGCTAGTCCTAGGCAACTGTGGCCTGTGAGATACCGGAAAAACCTTGCATTCTCACTTTCTCCAGCCTTTCCAAACCCCTCGGAGAACAGTAAACATTTTGCTTTCGGAAATCGGCAAACAGCTATAACCCTTTATTTTAAAACTAACAAACACCATGTGAATTTCGGGTGGGATTCTTTAATCATTACTCTAATCTCGTCTCTTGGTGAGCTACCATCTTTTTTGTTCCATCCAACCCTCGCCCTTCCAAGTCTTCCTTTTGGCCCGGGCCACCGATCTTCACTGATATTTTCATCACAAAGACCTAGAACGACTGGGCCTCAGAGGCACTGCAAGCCCTCGACCACCGAGGTAGGGGGCCAGTGCACCGACTTTTTAAACACGATCCATGGGTCCGAAAGTCAAAGGACTTGTTGCAAACGTGCCCGCACCGAAGCCTTCTTCCCAAAGAGTGAGAGAAGGAGCGGGATGGCGCCACGCCGAAACCTGTCGCAAACGCGGGCAGGGGAGCTCAGGAAGCTAGGCGCGCGGGATACAAAGGGCCGTGAACGCGGCCTTCCATGAGACGACCGAGCGCCGACAGAGACACAAAATGGAGCGACCGAAGAAATCGGAGCCCGAGCAGCAGGGCCAGGGGCGAGAAGGCCGGCGCGCGCCGCGCCGGGCTTCCTCCTCGATCTAGCCGCGGGGGAGGGGGCGCAGGGGCGGCCCGTTCTCCCCGCCGCGCACACGCCGCCCCGCTGCCCAGGCCTAGCGAGGCGGGAAGCGCTCGCCGGCCTCCACCAACAATGGAGAGCGAGGCGGCGGCGAGGGAGGAGCCGGCGGCGGCTGCACAGGGGCCGGCGTCCGCGCTCGGGGCCCCGCGGAGGGTGGCGGCGCCCGCCGCCCACGAAACGACGCGGTAGAACGAGGGGCGAGGGGGGCGCCGCGCCGGGATCGGGCGGCGCGGCCCATAGGCGCCAAGGGCGCACGGTCTGCAGCCGCGCCGGCTCGTGGCCCGCAGCGGGCCCGAGGTCGGCGTCCCGGCCGCAGCGCCGCCCACTTCGGCGGCGTGAGCCCGGGCCCACACGTACCTGGTTGAACTCTTCGCCCACATCCGCGTAAATGTCTATATGGTCCACACCGTCCGCCATCTTCCCTCGGCCTCGGCCGCCGCCGCCGCCTCCTGCAGGTCCGCCCGCCGCGGCAGCAGCAGCGGATCTAGCGGCGGGGCGGGGCGCGCTGCGTCACTTCCGAGGCCCGAGGGCCGAGGCGGGGGCAGCCGGGGGCGCGGGTCTCCGCCGCCGCCTGCTCGGCGGGCGGAGAAGAGAAACTGCACCTCGGAGGGCGCTGGCGGTTTCTTTTGTGTGTCTGGATGAGGCTTGGGGGGGGCGGGGCGGGGGTGGTCCCAGTCGTCTCCAGACAGTTTCCACGTTGCCTTTGGCACACTTAAGCACTTTGCGATATTTTCATTTCTCAGTTTTTCTTACTTTTCTCACAGCCAGGGCTTTTAGGGAGGTGGAAGTTTTATATCTAGATGAAACACCAAAAGTGTAGCGAGATTTTCCTTGAGCGCCTCCAGAGGATGTCTTACCTCTGCATCCTCAAAGACCAGCAGAATTCCGTCTGCCCTGTAAATGCTAGTTACCGGTCGATGGTTTTCTTGAGTTATTTGCATGCTATTTATGTCATTTGCATACCGTTTATCTTTCCATCTGGATCTTCTGCATCGTCTCCTTTCATCTCCTCCCCCGGCCCCCTTTTCATCGCCCGTCATCTTTAACCTCCTTTGAGCTGCAGTTGGTTGTTCCTGGGACAGTTTAAATGCCTCAAACTTGAATGCGGTCCCCGTTGGGGCCACCCTATAAAGTAGAGGTATCTTCAAACGAGGGGATATTCTCCTCTCATAGAATGTCAGAGAAGGAAGGGAACTGGAAAAGATGACTTTAGGTCCGGACATCTCATTTTACAGATCAGCAAGGGAACTGAGGCCTAAAGAATCTTAAGTGTCTTAACAGGAGTCACGTGGTTAATAAAGAAAGCATTTGCCAGCCAATGTAGCAGTCTGTCCTGAAAGAGAGTTTCAGTTGCCTGGGGTCAACTGCAGTCCAAAAATGTTCAATGGAAAATTCCAGAAATAGTTCCTAAGTTTTAAGTAGCTGTAGTTTTGAGTAGCATCCAAGAAATCTTTAGCCATCCTACACCAACGAGCCCTGGAAATGAATCATCTTTTTGTCTAGCACCTTTTATACAGTACCTGTTAGTCCAGAAAAAAGACTTGGTATATTTAGGTTTGGGTACTACTGCAGTGTCAGGCATCCACTAGGGGTCTTGGATATTCTTAACCACTAGCCACCTGGGAAGCCCCAACTGGGGACTGCTCCACTTTAATTCAAAGGTGTCTCTCCAGTTTGAAACCTCCTATTCTTTTTCGTCCTTTTAAAAACCCACCAAGTTAGAGTGTGTTTATAAGATACATCCTACCCAGAAATTACTCATACAATGGTAAGCAAAAGTGATAACTGTACTTGAAATGGTGGAAAACCTTGGTTGAAGTTTTAGAGACGGGTCTGGTGATCTGGATACAAATTTCTAGTGAGTTACTTTACCAGCTAGATGACCTCAGTCAAGATACCTACCCGCTCTCAGGTTCAGTCTCAGAAAATCTTTAAAATTGGGGTAGTAATGTTTACCACATCAAGGGTGAAGGTTGATAGTGGTTTAATGTATGAAAAAATGCCTATCCACTTTTGCTTCTTGGAAAAACTTGATTTCCTCTTTTTCCAAAAGCCTTTATAGGAATAAAGAACCACTCCTGATAAAAGGCAAGAGCACTTTTTAGACTCGTAATGTGGTAGGTACCATAATGGCCTGTCATAGAGGTCCACATCCCAATTCCTAGAATCTGGGACTCTGTTACCTTACATTCCAAAACAGACTTTGCAGCTATGATCAAGTTACGGACCTTGAAACAAGAACCTTGAATTCTGGATTTCCTGGGGGTGGCCCAAAGGAATCCCAGGAGTCCTTACAAGTGAAAGAGAAAGGCAAAAGTCTGAAGAGACCGTGAGGATGACAGTAGTTTCTGTTCTTTCAGTAAGCTGAAAAATCATTTCAAGATTCTGACTTCTACTGCTACCTGTGAAACGCCAGCTCTTAGTGTGACTGTTCTTTTGAAAGTCGTTGGAGCTCTTTTCCCCTTTAGCTGCTTTAAAGATTTTTTTTCTGTTAGACTTTGGTTTTCCGCCCTTTTACTATGTATGTCTGGAAGTGTATTTCTTTTTATTTATGATGCCTTGAATTCATTGGGCCTTTTGAATATATTGATTGATGCCTTTCCTGAGTTCTGAAACGTTTTCGGATATTACCTATTTAATATTGTTTCTGCCCCACTCTTTCTTCTCTCATATAACTCCACTTAAATATTCGTTAGATCTTTTCTATCCACTATTTCTCTTACCTTCTCTCTTTTATTTTCTACATCTTTATCTCCTTATGCTTCATTTTGAATAGCTTTTTCCTTTTCTTCTGGGTTACTAATTCTTTCTTCCTATGGTGTTAAATTCATCTACTGAACTGTAATTTAGTTTTTAAATTTTTTTTTAAATTTTAGGTTCTTGAACTTCTATTTGATTCTTTTTTTAAACTTAGATTCATTTTAATGGCATCAATTTTTTTTTTTTTTGCTCAAACTGTCAATCTTAGGTTTTATCTCTTTGTGTATAATGGGCATCACTGGTATACGGTTTTGGTCTCTGATAACTCCATTACCTGGAGTCTTGTTGTATCTGTTATTGCTTCATTGTTCTAGTTATTTATTCTTCATTGTGCTGATTCTCACTCATGTTGTCTTGTTACCTGAATGTAAGCTGGGCATCATAATTGAAACATTTGAAGAAATAATGTGAGATGTATATGATTTTCTTCCATGATTGGAAGATAATTTTCATTTTCTTTGAGGAATGGTGCAGCAGCAACAAAGAGGATCACCCTAACCCAGGTGATTGGGGACCTCGGGGAGACTGCTTTAGTTTGGCTGGCCTTACTTCCCAGAGTACTGCCCTTGTGAAGACCAGCCCAAAACGTAGTATACCAAAATCATCACTTTAAATATATGTATATATGTATTTATTTATTTATTTGGCTGCATCAGGTTGGCGCACATAGTTGCAGCACATCGGCTTAGTTGCTTCATAGCTCGTAGAATCTCAGCTCCTCAAGCGGGGATTAAGCCCTCGTCCCCTGGCCTGCAAGGCAGATCCCCAACCACTGGACACCAGGGAAGTCCCGAAAATCACCCACTGTTGACGGGTCCAGAATTACACTTTTGACAGATCCAAGACTCCATATTTTGTTCTTCTAGTTGTCAAAAGTGGAGTTCAACCTCTCAGTCATCTGTTTTGAATCTAAAAATGCCCCCCAGGGGAGAATGCATACATATATATATATGGCTGAGTTGCTCCTGCCATGCACCTGAAACTATCTCAACATTGTTAACTAGTTATACTCCAATATAAAATTAAAAGTTTTTAAAGATTTTGAAAAAGAAGAAATAAAAGAAAAAAGAAGAAATAAAGAAAAAAAAAGAAACAAAAATTAAGTTAAAATGCCCCCTAAGACAAAATCACTGTGAATATATAGACACTATTCCCTTCTGCTTCTTAGTCAGGTAATTCCTAACTCACTTCTTGGTTAGCTTTTTGATTATTTTATTTTTAAATATAATTTTTATACAGTTTTTTTTCTTAATTTTAATTTTTTTGGCCATGCTGAGTGGCTTGCAGGATCTTAGTTCCCCGATCAGAGATTGAACCCTCGTCCTTAGCAGTGAAAGTGAGGCATCCTAACCACTGAACTGCCAGGGAATTTTCATATACAGCTTTTAAAGGTTACTTCCCATTTACAGTTATTACAAAGCATTGGCTATATTCCCTGTGCTTTAAAATACATCCTCAAGCCTATCTTACACCCAGGAATTTGCATCTCACATTCCCCCAACTTTTTGATGATTTTAAAATGTTGTTCCAGGGTACTTCCTTATTTGGCCACAAAATGGCATTATAGTGAATTACAAAGGAAAATGCATAATAATAATGACAGCAGAGACAAACTCTGTGGCTTATTGAGTATCTTCTACATAACAGTCTCTTTGTTAGGCATCTTACAGTTGTTAATGTACACAGATGAAAGATAGGAGACTTGGGTTCTTATACTGCCTTTACAACTGATTAGCCAAGTAACCTTAGACAAGTCCTTTCCCTCAAATTCTCCATGAAAGTCCCTCTCAGTTCTAAATTTCCATTGCTTAAAGCTACA
Source organism: Odocoileus virginianus (assembly GCF_023699985.2). Classification (NCBI taxonomy): domain Eukaryota; kingdom Metazoa; phylum Chordata; class Mammalia; order Artiodactyla; family Cervidae; genus Odocoileus; species Odocoileus virginianus. The sequence goes on from NC_069697.1 coordinate 40,855,309, forward strand.
GAGAATTCTCTGGAAGTTCAAGGTGCCTTGTGGCAATCGTATATTAAATATTGTAGAGGAGTTTCCTACTAGCCCACCTGCATTAGTTTCCTGTTGCTGCTTTCTGTAACAAGTTACCATACATCGAGTGACTTGAAGCAACACAAGTATATTATCTTACAGTTTTGAAGATCAGAAGTCTAAAATGTATCTCACTGGGCTAAAATTAAGGTGTTGGCAGGCCTGCATTCCAGAAGGCTCTAGAGCAGCGTTCCCCAGTCTTTTTGGCATCAGGGACCGGTTTTGTTGAAGACAGTGTGTCTGGTGGGGGTGGGATGGAGATGGCTTCAGGATGATTCAAGCACATTACTTTCATTGTACACTTTATTTCTATTATTATTTCATTGTGAGAATGAAGTAGTATGAGTGAGGGGGAGCGGCTCTAAGTGCAGATGAAGCTTCGCTCACTCTCCCAACTGCTCACCTGCTGATGTGCAGCCCAATTTCTAACAGGTAACAAGTAACCTGTCTGTTGCCCAGGAGTTGATGTTGCCCAGGAGTTGAGGACCCTGCCTTAGAGGAAAATTCAGTTTCTTGCTTGATCCATCTCCTAGAGGCTGCCCACATGCTTTCTTTATGACCCCCTTCCCACAGTCTCATCACTCTAATAATATAAATAATATAACATTGAAATATTTAAGATTAGCAAAGAGATTAGAAGAGAGGTCATGTTCTAAGCTTCCCTGTACACCTGCTTTTTCTCTGTATGGGAGAACCTTCTCTCCTTTTCCATGCACATGGTCTTGCAACAATGGCCACCTCAGCTGCAGATTTCAAATAACCATTATTCAAGAAAATGGCCATCTGTCTTAGTTTCAATTCTAAAACCTAAGGAGAAAGCAACTGTTTAGCACCACTTTGATAGAAGTCTAACTCCTACTCCAGCCAAGTTTATCTAAGGCAGTGGGGTCCCAGAGTAACAACTTGGCTTACAATTTCTACTGCGTGAGTTAGGGAGTTGTGGAGTCTTGTGAGTGAAAGATGGTCATTTTGAACCGAGCAGACACTCCAGTTGTTATCTGACACCTTCCTCTTATTGAATGACATCACACAGACAAAAGCCTGATGGTAAGGGACAGCAAATCCAATCCATAAATACTTAACACAGGCCATCATTCTCACTTACCCCAAATAAGTCAAGGCCACAACCTCTACAGGAACGTGATTTTGGTTCTAACATACTATACAGGTCATAGTTTAGCCCTGTGGTCCTCAAACTTTTAAAAACACCTACCCCTATCAGTATATTTTAAAACATGCAGCCATAATATATGAAAATATAAATATTATTTTATTGAGACATGTTATATTGACATGAGACTTAAATTGAAGAAAGTGGGGGAAACCACTGGACCATTCAGGTATGACCTGAATCAAATCCCTTATGACTATACAGTGGAAGTGAGAAATAGATTTAAGGGACTAGATCTGATAGACAGAGTGCCTGATGAACTATGGACGGAGGTTCGTGACATTGTCCAGGAGACAGGGATCAAGACCATCCCCAAGAAAAAGAAATGCAAAAAGGCAAAATGGCTGCTGAGGAGGCCTTACAAATAGCTGTGAAAAGAAGAGAAGCAAAAAGCAAAGGAGCAAAGGAAACATATACCCATTTGAATGCAGAGTTCCAAAAAATAGCAAGGAGAGATAAAAAAGCCTTCCTCAGGGATCAATGCAAAGAAATAGAGGAAAACAATAGAATGGGAAAGACTAGAGATCTCTTCAAGAAAATTAGAGATACCAAGGAAACATTTCATGCAAAGATGGGCTCAATAAAGGACAGAAATGTTAGAGACCTAACAGAAGCAGAAGATATTAAGAAGAGGTGGCAAGAATACACAGAAGAACTGCACAAAAAAGATCTTCATGACCCAATTAATCACGATGGTGTGCTCACTCACCTAAAGTCAGACATCCTAGAATGTGAAGTCAAGTGGGCCTTAGGAAGCCTCATTACGAACAAAGCTAGTGGAAGCAACGGAATTCCAGTTGAGCTATTTCAGATCCTGAAAGATAATGCTGTGAAAGTGCTGCACTCAATATGCCAGCAAATTTGGAAAACTCAGCAGTGGCCACAGGACTGGAAAAGGTCAGTTTTCATTGCAATCCCAAAGAAAGGCAATCCCAAAGAATACTCAAACTACCGCACAATTGCACTCATTTCACACGCTAGTAAAGTAATGCTTAAAATTCTCCAAGCCAGGCTTTAGCAATATGTGAATCGTGAACTTCCAGATGTTCAAGCTGGTTTTAGAAAAGGCAGAAGAACCAGAGATCAAATTGCCAACATCCGCTGGATCATGAAAAAGCAAGAGAGTTCCAGAAAAACATCTATTTCTGCTTTATTGACTATGCCAAAGCCTTTGATTGTATGGATCACAATAAACTGTGGAAAATTCTGAAAGAGATGGGAATACCAGATCACCTGACCTGCCTCTTGAGAAACCTGTGTGCAGGTCAGGAAGCAACAGTTAGAATTGGACATGGAACAACAGACTTGTTCCAAATAGGAAAAGGAGTATGTCAAGGCTGTATATTGTCACCCTGCTTATTTAACTTATGTGCAGAGTACATCATGAGAAACACTGGGCTGTAAGAAACACAAGCTGTAATCAAGATTGCCAAGAGAAATATCAATAACCTCAGATATGCAGATGACACCACCCTTATGGCAGAAAGTGAAGAGGAACTAAAAAGCCTCTTGATGAAAGTTAAAGAGGAGAGTGAAAAAGTTGGCTTAAAGCTCAACATTAATAAAACTAAGATCATGGCATATGGTCCCATCACTTCATGGCAAATAGATGGGGAAACAGTGGCTGACTTTATTTTTTGGGGCTCCAATATCACTGCAGATGGTGATTGCAGCCATGAAATTAAAAGACGCTTACTCCTTGGAAGGAAAGTTATGACCAACCTAGACAGCATATTAAAAAGCACAGAGACATTACTTTCTCAACAAAAGTCCATCTAGTCAAGGCTACGGTTTTCCCAGTAGTCATGTATGGATGTGAGAGTTGGACTATGAGGAAAGCTGAGTGCCTAAGAATTGATGCTTTTGAACTGTGGTGTTGGAGAAGACTCTTGAGAGTCCCTTGGACTGCAAGGAGATCCAACCAGTCCATCCTAAAGGAGATCAGACCTGGGTGTTCATTGGAAGGACTGATGCTGAAGCTGAAACTCCAATACTTTGGCCACCTGATGTGAAGAGCTGACTCATTGGAAAAGACCCTGGTGATGGGAAAGATTGAGGGCGGGATGAGAAGGGGATGGAAGAGGATGAGATGGCTGGATGGCATCACTGACTTTATGGACATGAGTTTGAGTAAACTCCGGGAGTTGGTGATGGACAGGGAGGCCTGGCGTGCTGCAGTTCATGGGGTCACAAAGAGTCAGACATGACTGAGTGCCTGAACTGAACTGAACTGATATTGACATTTTAATGCCAAGAACATATATACAAAAAATTCTAGAGGATGAAATAAACAAGATTTTTATATGTCTTGCTAATCATAATGCTAATATCATTAGTGGGATGTTAAACCACATTTTAAATCTTCTTGAAATTTGGGGTTTACTATTATCAAATCTGATTGCGTCTTCACTGTTTTCATCTATTAGGTACTTGACAAGTGTTCGTATTAGAAGTAGATAAGTGTTGGTTCTGCCATTTTCTTGTTTTTCGCTTGTACTTTCCTTGTTAGTACTAACCGTGAACCATGGTTTCTTAGGATTGTTTTTAAGATGCTTAGGCATTTTTTTATGGTTAGTTTAGTTAATACTAGAGAATATAATTTGTAAGTCTTTGTAACTGGGCTCTCATAAACTGCCATATATCATAATACACTGCGAGCCCATGGATGTAGCCTGCCAGGCTCCTCTGTCCCTGGGATTCTCCAGGCAAGAATACTGGAGTGGGTTGCCATTCCCTTCTCCAGGGGATCTTCCCAACCCAGGGACTGAACCCAGGTCTTCTGCACTGCAGGTGCATTCTAACCATCTGAGCCACCAGGGAAGCCAAGAGAATATAATTTGTGAGTCTGTGTAACTGGGCTCTCATAAACTGCCATGTATCATAATACACTGCAAGTGAAGCGTATTAAGTGCCTGTGTAGGGAATCTTTTTAGAATCCTCTGTGTTGAAGATGAAATTCCCCTCTTTCCTCAGGATTGCCTCCAATAGGAGGGATGATGTAGGAAGAAAAGAAATCAGTTACTCAAAGCTCTTCACTCTCAAGGGCCCATTCCGATTCAAGACCACTATTCCTTTCCACTCCATTTTCCTTTCTGTCTGTCATACAACCCCTCCTCATGCTGGGTGGGGTTTGGAGTGGCAGTGGGCATCTGTTTTAATCTAAGTGGAAATTGAATGATGGGGTACATTTAGTTTGGGGTTAAAAGAAAATATTTATGTGTAAATTATTGCTAGCCATACTGATATAGGAATGCTTTCCAGGAATATTTTTTTAACTTTTTGTGTTATTTTTTAACTTTTTAAAATTTATTTTTAATTAGAAGATAATTGCTTTCAGTGTTGTGTTGGTTTCTGACATACAGCAACGTGAATCAGCCATATGAATCCACACGTCCCTCCTTCCTGAGCCTCACTCCCACCTCTACCCTATCCCATCTCCGGGTTTTCACAGAGTACCAGGTTTAGTTCCCTGTGCTATACTGCCATTTCCCATGAACTATCTGTTTTACATTTGGTAATGTACATGTTTTGATGCTACTGTCTCAATTCATCCCCCCCTCGCCTTCCCCCATTGTGTCCACAAGTCTGTTCTCTATGTGTGTGTCTCTATTCCTGCTGCGTAAATAGGTTCATCAGTACCATTTTTCTAGATTCCATATATATGCATTCATATACAATATTTGTTTTTCTCTTTCTGATTTACTTCACTCTGTATAACAGACTCTAGCTTCATCTACCTCAGTAGAACTAACTCTGAATGCTTTCCTTCTTATGGTTGAGTAATGTTTCACTGTGTATATATGCCACAACTTCTTTATCTATCCATTTGTCAATGGACATCTAGGTGGATTCCTTGTCCCAGCCATTGCAAATAGTGCTGCAAGGAACATTGAGGTAAATGTATATTTTTCAATTATGGTTTTCTCAGGGTATATGCCCAGTAGTAGGGTTGCTGGCCCATGATCCAGGAATATTTTTATTGTTATTGTGCCAACTTATCCAGCTTCTGTGACACAAAGATACAAGGCCAGATGTCATACTGTGATCTGGGTGTGTTCAAATGTGCTAGGCTTTAGAAGTGTTAGAAGTGAGTAGGAGCTTTAGAAGTGACTAGTGGAGGAGAAACAAAGTCTGAAATGTATGAAATTAGATACTATTCTTTTAATCTAAAAGACATACAAAATGTAAATGGAGGATTTGGTTCTCACAGATGCCCAGTCAAAATGAAAGTCTCTACTGGCAGAAATACACCAAAAATGAAGCATAAAAATTTATTGACTCACTATACATTTTTTTTTCACTTTATGAGAAAAATCACATGAAATGGAAATTCCTGTGTTTGTTTTCTTCTAAATAACAATTTGCGATGGCTGCTTATCCAAAAGTCTACAAACAATAAATGCTGGAGAGGGTGTGGAGAAAAGGGAACCCTCTTACACTGTTGGTGGGAATGCAAACTAGTACAGCTGCTATGGAAAACAGTGTGGAGATTTCTTTAAAAACTGGAAATAGAACTGCCATATGAACCAGCAATCCCACTTCTGGGCATACACACTAAGGAAACCAGATCTGAAAGAGACACGTGCACCCCAGTGTTCATCGCAGCACTGTTTATAATAGCCAGGACATGGAAGCAAACTAGGTGCCCATCAGCAGATGAATGGATAAGGAAGCTGTGGTACATATACACCATGGAATATTACTCAGCCATTAAAAAGAATTCATTTGAATCAGTTCTAATGAGATGGATGAAACTGGAGCCCATTATACAGAGTGAAGTAAGACAGAAAGATAAAGACCATTACAGTATACTAACACATATATATGGAATTTAGAAAGATGGTAACGATAACCCTATATGCAAAACAGAAAAAGAGACTCAGAGGTATAGAACAGACTTTTGGACTCTGTGGGAGAAGGCGAGGGTGGGATGTTTCAAGAGAACAGCATCGAAACGTGTATATTATCTAGGGTGAAACAGATCACCAGCCCAGGTTGGATGCATGAGACAAGTGCTTAGGGCTGGTGCACTGGGAAGACCCAGAGGGACGGGATGGAGAGGGAGGTGGGAGGGGGGATCGGGATGGGGAATACATGTAAATCCATGGCTAATTCATGTCAATGTATGACAAAAACCACTACAATATTGTAAAGTAATTAGCCTCCTACTAATAAAAATAAATGAAAAAAAAATTTGCTTTCATCTCTTGTTTTGTTTCCATAATCTTTTTGTTCCTTTCCTTTAAGAAAGCTCCCTAAGTATAGACATATCAGGCCCCAGAAAACCTCAGTTCATGCCTTCCACCTACCTTAGTGACATAAAGCCATTTAACATATGAATTGAGTGAAGATACTAGTGTCAACTCATATATTAAAATTAGTTCAGCCTAATTTGTTAATTTTTAAAATAAAAATTATAACAGTACTTTTCTATATCCCAATGAACAGATTTGTATACTCCACTTCAGGGCCAGATGATTAAACCAGCTATTTTGCTATGGCTAAATAAGCAAGACCTATCACAAGTCCAGAAATGTGGGGAACATTCCCTCCTTGAATCAGTCATTTACACATTTCAAACCCTGCACTTCCTGTTAGCCAAATTCTGCTAGACTGAACCACATAAAATTGCAGTTTCTATAGGCCAACAATGGTCTAACATTGGTAAGCTCATAAGTTCACTCTCATATATCCTTTAAGAGGTACTCAGCCTTAAGTTGCATTGTTGCTACTAGATAATTGCTGTTGCTCTGCCGGAATCCACCTTTAAAGGTTGCTTCTTGCTAGACTTCCATACCTTTGACTGAGCTGCAGCCACCTCGCACCTATTCTGTTGTTTATTTATTTATTTTTGTACATTCCCGCAAGATTCAAAGTCCAGGCTGGAACATTCAACCTATAGCAAAGGATCTTGTCCTCACTGCCAGGATGATAGATACTGGCCAAAATAAAAAGTTCATCTCAAGTATAGTATAGACAAAATACTGGCTACAGACTCACCTGAATGTTAATATCATTTTCGGGCAATGGATTCTGAATATTTCTAGTTTCTTATTTATTTACACATTTCTGTTTTCATTATTGCTACAATAGCTATCTGTGTGTGTGTTAGTCACTCAGTGGTGTCTGGCTTTTTGTGACCCCATGTGCTGTAGCTCACCAGGCTCCTCTGTCCATGGAATTCACCAGACAAGAATACTAGAGTGGGTAGCCATTTCTTTCTTCAGGGGATCTTGCCAACCCAGGGATCGAACCCAGGTCTCCTGCATTGCAGGAAGATTCTTTACTGTCTGAGCCACCAGAGGAGCCCTAATATCTATCTATTAACTTTATCATCCAGAGAATTTTAAACTTTAGTTTTTAAAATGAACAAGGCATAGAATTAAGATTTTATTATGCAGTGTTGCTATTCATTTGGACTCAGGACGGAGCTTGACATTTAGAAACTTGTAATCCTAATGAGTTACATACCAGATTAAAAAATAAAAGCATCTGAAGGCTCCACTGTAGTTTGCATAGCCTACTTTTCAACATTTGTGTATGGCAGAAAGTGAACAAGATCTAAAGAGCCTCTTGATGAAAGTAAAAGAGGAGAGTGAAAAAGTTGGTTTAAAACTCAACGTGCAGAAAACTAAGATCATGGCATCCGGTCCCATCACTTCATGGCAAATAGATGGGGAAACAATGGAAATGAGAGACTTTATTTGGGGAGGGGGGGCTCTAAAATCACTGCAGATGGTGACTGCAGCCATGAAATTAAAAGATGTTTGCTACTTGGAAGAAAAGATATGACCAACCTAGACAGCATTTGAAAAAGCAGAGACATTACTTTACCAACAAGGTCCGTCTAGTCAAAGCTATGGTTTTTCCAGTAGTCATGTATGGATGTGAGTTGGACTATAAAGAAAGCTGAGTGCCGAAGAATTGGTGCTTTTGAACTGTGGTGTTAGAGAAGACTCTTGTGGTGTTGAAGAAGATCTTGTGGTGTTGAAGAAGACTCTTGAGAGTCTCTTGGACTGCAAGGAGATCCAACCAATCCATCCTAAAGGAAATCAGTCCTGAATATTCATTGGAAGGACTGATGCTAAAGCTGAAACTCCAATACTCTGGCCTCTTGATGTGACGAACCAACTCATTGGAAAAGATCCTGATGCTGGGAAAGATTGAAGGTGGGAGAAGGGGATGGCAGAGGATGAGATGGTTGGATGGCATCACCGACACAATGGACTTGAGTTTGAGTAGGCTCTGGGAGTTGGTGATGGACAGGGAATCCTGGCATGCTGCAGTCCATGGGGTCACAAAGAGTCGGACATGACTGAGCGACTGAACTGAACTGAACTGAATGTTTAAAAAAATAAAAAGTTTCTCTCTGTGACTTTAAAGTGTATTGTTTGTTACAATTAGTCTTATTTTGTGCTTTCTAAAATGTATTTGTCTTTGTGTTTTGTTTGTTTCTGGAAATTACTGGAGGTGAAACGGAAATATAAAATCCATATGAAGAATTTTACTTCAATGAAATACAATAATATTAATGTGAATGGAAGTATTTTTCAACATCAAAAATCACTTTTTATGGAGTAATGGGGCTCAAAGTTAGTAATCATACTGTTTATTTTTTTCCTACAAATTCTATGGCAACTAAACAACTGTATAATGTTAATGTTAATCACTCAGTCTTGTCCAACTCTTTGCGACCCCATGGACTATAGCCCACCAGGCTCTTCTGTCCATGGAAATCTCCAAGCAAGAGTAGTGGAGTGGGTTGCCATCCCCTTCTCCAGGCATCTTCCCAATGCAGGGACTGAACCCAGGTCTCCTGCATTGCGGGCAGATTCTTCACTGTCTGAGCCGACAGGGAACCCCAAGAGTCTGTGTTTTCATTGCTGATGGCCAAGGTTCAATCCCTGGTCCGGGAACCAAGATTCTGAAAGAGACAAGATAAAAAAAAAGAGAGAGAAAATTGAATAATGGAACGAATAAATTCTACATAGTGTACAATTATTATTCTATTAAATTATTCTATTAATTCTAATACATTCCATTATTCAACACATTTCTTTTTTCTTTTTTTGTCTGGCATCTTGTGAGATCTTAGTTCCCAGACCAGGGATTGAATCTGGGCCCTCAGCAGTGAAAGCACAAAGTCCTAACCACTGGATCACCAGGGTATTCCCTCAACACATATTTTTAATGCAACTACTGTTTGGGAACCACTGTAGTAGGTGGTAACAAGTGTTATAAATGTAAATAAAATTCCATCGTGATGTAGTAAGAAGTGGCATGGTAGCCTTCAATGTGACAGATCTTGGTTTGACACCCAGCTCTGTCATTTGAGACCCAACTGTGACAATTTAGGCAAAAGTTACTTAACCTCAATGAGATCTGTTGAAAACAATAAGGATAATATTAGTACTATCTACCTCAAATGGAGTTCTATGTTAAAGACATGAGAAATGGGAAAGAGCCAACAATTACTGAGCATATAGTAATATGTGCCAGCCCCTGAGATGAATGCTTTGTAAGCATCCACTCAAATTAGAAAGTATATGCACAGTGTGGGGTGGGGGAGCTGGTAATCCTTAGAAGCACAGTTATTCCTTTGGAATTCTCTGGGAATATATGCCAGTCAGAACCCAGCAGGAAAGGGATGCCACACTCACTGGGGAAAATAGAGAATTTAATTGAGCAATCATTTATGAGAGCATGGGCAGGGATAAGAGAAACTAATTAAGGATGATGAAGCACTGTAGGCCAACCCTGAAGGGACAAAGAGAGCAATCAGTTGCTAAAACTCATGGAGAAATCCGTAACTTTTAAGAGAAGACTGCTTGCCTAGGCTATAGCCTTCAGTAGAGGCACACAGCAGAAACAGCCTAGGAAGTAAATACCCGTTATTTCTCCTCTCTTGACTTTGGATCTCCTGGTAGGGCCTCTCATTGAGTGAAGCCAGCCGGGGGGGTGGAAGATGTACTGTAAAGGGGTAGAGAGCAGGGTGCAACATGGCAGAAAGTGGATCTGGAGGGACCAAGAAGAATGTGCAGCACAGAACATACAGAAACGAGGAAGTGTTACCTCCTATGTTCGTTCACTTGTGGGATCAAAAAACTTTAATCCAACTTTTTGGAGACTGGGACTTCAGAAAAGGGATCTTTCAAGGCTAATGTTACTTCACATCTTGCGTTGTTCTAAATTCTAGCCTAAGAGTAATGAGATTACAATGTATTAGTCAACAGCTCTCACTGCCCGAGATGTGGGTTCGATCCCTGGTCAGGGAGCTAAGATTCCACAAGTCTCAAAGCATAGCCATAAAGAAAAAAAAAGTAAGAACAGGTTAGTCAAATATGGCTAAGCCCTCCACACGACCAATTCAGTGATTTAATTCTTCACTAGTGAGCACTTATACCAGTTTCGTTTTTTTTCAAATGTCTCCTCTTCACTCAAAATCAAGAAGAAACGTTTCATCTCAGGAGTTAAGAAAGCTATTATGGAATTTGAGTTCTAACTAACAAGCTAGTGGGTCTTCAGTTCCACCTCATTTTCATGGATCCTTCCAAAAGAAAGCTAATCCTGCCACCCACTCCTTTTTCTGTGTGCTGTCTCCCTTCTTCAAGAAGCAATCCCAGGGACTTCCCTGGTGGTCTAGGGGTTAAAAATCTGCCTTAAAATTCAGGGGACATGGGTTCCACTCCTGGATGGGGAACTAGGATCCCACATGCAGGGGAGCAGCTAAGCCTGTAAGATACAACTGGAGTCTGTGAGCCTGGCAGCCCACTCCAGTATTCTTGCCTGGGAAATCCCATGAATGGAGGAGCCCAGCGGGCTACAGTCCATGGGGTCGCAAAGAGTTGGACACAACTTAGTGGCTAAACAACAACAGGGATGGAAATACCTAGAGTGAAGGTATGAATACCTACAAACTATCTCTGCATTAGGCTACAACAATGTTAAGACTGACCTTGGAAGCAAGAAGGCCTGAAGAAAAGAACATTGGCATTGATGATGATGATGATAAACCCTAATGTCATACTTACAATACTGTGAATTTCTTGAGGTCAAGGAACATATTTCACTCATTTTTATATTTTGACAGCATCTGGAAGAATGTCTTAGTTGTTAAAGGTATTAAATGAATGCTGGCTGAATTGACTTCTTGAAAAAGAACCAAGAAATTTCAGAGCTAAGAAGGATGTATGAATCCAAGCTCCCCCCTTTTTTAATGGAAGAGAAAATTTAATCCTAAACAGGTTGGTGGTAGAGAGATTATTCAAGTTTTTGAATAAACAAGTAAAAGAAATTAGAAATAAGATATAGATTTTTTACTAGGTAATGTTGAAAAAAGGAAAAGAAAAAAAAGTAAATTATTGAAAAGCCTGGGCTCATTCAGTCTCAAACCTATTGAATTTTTCTTTAACTATTTTTCAAATATTTTCCATTCCTTTGTTGTTATTATTATTATTTTGCCCCAGGCCTTCATCACCAACAAAGATAATCTAATACAATGTGCTGATTTTACAATGAAGAAAGGTGACTTGCTCCAGATCATAATTAGAAGGAATGCATTTTGTTCCCTTTTTAAAAACCATTATCAAGTTTTACAAAGTGGAGATTGAATCCTAATCTATCAACACATACTTTGTTGCCTTAGTTTTCCTAACTTCCTTTCTAGCTAGGGACTTGGTTCTGGCCAGTGCAAACTGCTTGGAATTCTGCTAGCAGCATGTGAGAAAAATTATGGTTTCTTAATGAATAGGATAGATATAACCTTTTTCTTCACTGCCAATCTTTCCTCCTTTTTTCTGCCTTGAATGTAAACTTGGTATCAAATGGAGTCATGGCAACAGTATTGTAACCACGAGGCAGTAAACATATAAACAAAAGCCAGCACAATAATGATGTCAGAATACAATAGCTTGTGCTAAGGTTCTGTTCTGCATTATGATAGAACTATTGAAAAACTTCAGACAAAGGTAGATACAGATTATATGTTATATTGTTATATATGTTAAATAGGTTACACAGAAAATTAAAGGTAACCCCCAAAATCAGAGTTCAGGAGGTCAGAAGGCTGAAATGGATCTCACTGGGCTAAAATCAAAGTGTTGGCAGGACTGTATTCCTTTTGGAGGCTTCAGGGGAGAATCTGTTTCCATTCCCTTTCGATAAAAGACCAGTCTTCAGCTTAAAAAAAAATATCCAGCAAAAAAAAAAAAAAAAAATCTAGCAGAAACCTTTGACTGTGTAATTATGTGCACAATAGCCCCCAAGCCTGTAGCACAGATATTCCTTTTAAAAACTAAGCAGCCCCAAATATAGCACATTCTACAAAGACTACTTTAGATGTAACTAGAGACAAGAATGGACAGAAAGAACCTCCCATAGGGTAAAATTTGGGTCACGGAGAGTAAAGGGCAAGGATTCAGAAGAGAGATTTCCACATCCCCCAGGCAGAAATAATAGCAACTGCCATATGGGATAACCTAAGGACTCACTCCAATACCAGGGCAGGGAATCTCTGCAATTACTGATCTGCAGGATTTGATGGTTGCAATGAACCAGAAGCTGCTGTGTCTTTCCCTCTTTCCCATTCTTCTCTTTACTCATTCTTCTCTCTCTCTCTCTCTCTCTCTATATATATATATATATATATATATATATATATATGCATACATATATATAATAGGCAATCCTATTCCTGTTTTACAATTTATAACAGGATGATTGGAGGCAGGTGACTTTATTTTAGTTTAGAGGCTACCAGACTATAAGGAATTATAGGTGGATATTATAAATAGGAATGAGAATTAACCAGAGATTGTGAACTTTGAGCTGGATGCAGAAACTAGATGGGACTTTGGTGGTTTCTGCCTCCAGAGAGGGAGTAAATGTATAAGAAGAAGGGTGCATGTGGATATTTGGGTGACTTGAGGGACAGAATGGGCCAAAGACTATTAGTTGCCCCTCAGTATGCCCCTCAGAGAAGTCTTTCTTAATATTAGAATTCTTTAGTTTGGCACATGGCTACCCAGGAAGATGGTATATTTCCCTGCCTGCTTACAGCTAATTTATTAAGACCTCGGTAATGGGATCTGAGAGGAAGTGATGTTTGTGACTTCTAGGTTGCACTCTTAAAAGGAGTGGCATACTCCCTTCCTCTTTTCTTTCTTGTTGGTTGAAATGTGATATGATATTGCATCTGGGACCATGAAGTCCAAGAGACCACCATAGGGATAGGGAAAGAATAAGATAGAAGAAACTTGGGCCCCTGACACTGTGGAGTGATGTATCAGACTTTTACATGAAAGAGAAATACTTTTTCTCCTGTGAAGTCACTGTTATTTGAAGTCTTCTTTGTATGGCTGAAACCATATTTTAACTTTCATATGCATGTTGAGTTTGAGGTACCTTTAAAATTTCTTATGAAAAGTGTCATACATATGCAAAGTAGAAAGAATAGTAGGTCGTGTCATGGATACTTAACTTTAACTTCAACAACAACCACTTCATCTATCTGATTTAAGCTAAACTCACACATCCGCCTCTTTCCACTGGAATATTTTGAAGCAAACTCCAAATATTGTATCATTTCTTCTATAAATATTTTAGCATGTTTCTCTAAAACACATGGATTTTTTAAAAAGAAGGGTTTCAAATGCTTTTGAGTAAAAAAATGTGGATATCTAGTAGACAGTTGGGCATATCTCTTTAACATTCAAGAGAAAGGTCTGGCCTGAAGGTACTACTTTAAGAGGTATCTTCACAGAGGTTATTTAAGGCATTGGCATTAGATGAGATAACTCATGGAAGATGACCCCCTGAGTAGAAAGGAGAAAAATTTTATCAGTTTAGAGAAGCAAAGATTTCTTTACTTGGTGTCAGGTAGCATGAAAATTGTAGAAGATAGGATAAATGCACATGAGTAAGATACTTGCATAGACTTTGTTTTCACTGCCCCAAATCCATTTCACATCTTGATTTCCTTTGGGGTAGAAGCTCCAATCTTATTTCCTAGGTACCAGGTATTTGTTCAGGGATGGTCATATATCTTAGTCACAGCTGATGAGATCCAAGGAATATATGCCGGGCTTCTAAGAAATCCTCTCAGTTCTTCAGGAACTACTTGCATCTGCTGGATGATGTGATATGATGGAATGTGCTAGAACTCCTGCAGCCATCTTGTCATCATGAGAGCATTCTAGAACTACCGAGGACCTTGTTGCAGAGGCTGAGGATGAAGTCAACACTAAGTGGAGAGACAGAGAGAAGAAAACCCAGTCCTTAGTGATATAATTTGTACTGCTGGTTTAGGCTTCTTAAAACCAACCCTCACTCTGGATCTTTGAGTTAAGATGTGCCAAAGGCTTTGGCTTTGTTGTTTAAGTGGTTTTAAATTGGATTTTCTGTCACTTGTAATGCAAAGTGCTCTAACTGATAGAGTAAGCCATGAGGTTAAGGTTCTTCAAGACCTGGAGGAATGCCAATGCGGGTCATCTCAGTTTTATGATGGGCAGGTAACATGTTTGCATTAGGAAAATAACTCGACGATGATGTCCTCCACTCAACGTATTTCCTTGATGTTCAGTGTTAATAAACACAGGTTGCTTTCTGGCAAGCAGGAGGATTTCCTGCAGGCTCTCTCTAGTGGCTCATATCTTCTTCAGGTACTGCCCAGTTCATGCGGGTAATGGTGGTACTTCAGTTCAGTTCAGTTCAGTTCAGTTCAGTCGCTCAGCCATGTCTGACTCCTTGCGACTCCATGAATCATAGCATGCCAGGCCTCCCTGTCCATCACCAACTCCCAGAGTTTACTCAAACTCATGTCCATCGAGTTGGTGATGTCATCCAGCCATCTCATCTTCCCCTTCTCCTCCTGCCCCCAATCCCTACCAGCATCAGGGTCTTTTCAAATGAGTCAGCTCTTTGCATCAGCTGGCCAAAGGATTGGAGTTTCAGCTTCAACATCAGTCCTTCCAGTGAACACCCAGGACTGATCTCCTTTAGGATGGACTGGTTAGATCTCCTTGCAGTCCGAGGGACTCTCAAGAGTCTTCTCCAACACCACAGTTCAAAAGCATCAATTCTTCGGCACTTAGCTTTCCTCACAGTCCAACTCTCACATCCATACATGACCACTGGAAAAACCATAGCCTTGACTAGACGGACCTTTGTTGGCAAAGTAATGTCTCTGCTTTTTAATATGCTGTCTAGGTTGGTCATAACTTTCCTTCCAAGGAGTAAGCATCTTTTAATTTCATGGCTGCAGTCACCACCTGCAGTGATTTTGGAGCCCAGAAAAATAAAGTCTGACACTGTTTCCACTGTTTCCCTATCGATTTCCCATGAGGTGATGGGACTGGATGCCATGATCTTAGTTTTCTGAATGTTGAGCTTTAAGCCAACTTCAGTCTCCTCTTTCAAAAGTTATGGATAAATAGCAAACATGGAACCAGATGCTGTGAAAGGAAGTGTTCTGTGTAGTGAAATGCAGTGAGTTGTATATAAAATCCACTTTGGCTATAGGATAGACCCAGTTCTTCTCTGTAGAAGCGCAGCATGGCGTATTGCTCTAAGATGTAACTAATACACCCAACCAAGTGGACAAGATGATGAAAAATTATATCTTTTTGAGCCATATCCTTCAAAATAGCAGCCAGCACAGCAGTTCTTAGAGGTGGATATTTCTTTGACAAAATGTTAGGGGGAGGAAGGATGGATAGTGTTAATGGAGGGCTAGAACAAGAGAAGAAATGTACCACATTGATGCAAGATGACCTCAGCCCTCAAGGTTGTATTGAATTCATGGGGCCATCATCATCTGAATGTAGCTTTATTCTGTAGCACTGACACTTTAAGCAATCATCAAGCAAAGAGTGCTCAGTGATGTGAACAATTACTAAAGTCACCTCTTTGATGATTTTCCTATATGCAGAAGGGGAATTTCTTTTCCTTTTCATGCACCATTGATGAAAAAATGGCGGCCATGAGGACTATTTGCCAGGAAGAGTGCTCACACTTTATGACAGTGATTTGTCAGAGAAATGAGCTGAGATCATGCATCTCTTATTAGGTAAATGGAAGACAGCATCTGAATATTTTTTTTTTAAAAAAGGCAATTTGCATCTATTAAATTTAGCTCAGAGTACTGCAGTTTGTTAAAACTCCATAGATAAGGGTCAGTACAGGACAGGCTTATTTTCTTTCTTTTTTTCAGAACTCTTTTTTTTTTTTTTTTTGGATGCACTGGATCTTCGTTGTTGTGCGGGGGCTTTCTCTAGTTGCAGTGAGTGGGGCTACTCTTCATTGTGGTCAGGCTTCTAGCTGTGGTGACCTCTCTTGTTGTTGAGCTCAGTAGTTGCAGCTCTTGGGTTCTAGAGCTCGGGCTCAGTAGGGTCTTCAGTTGTATGTGGCATCTTACGGGACCAGGGATTGAACCCTCGTCCCCTGCGTTGGTAGGCAGATTCTTATCCACCGTACCACCAGGGAAGTCCCAAGCTTATTTTCAAGTACCTAGAACCCAGCATTTGGAGAAGCCAAATGTAGTTATTATTTAACTACAGAATATTTATGAATATTCTCATTAGCAAACCAAACATCATGGTCTTTGAACTCTTAATACTAGGGTAATATGATTAGTAACCACATTTGCCAACTTTAGAATAGGGAAGGACAGCCCTCTTAGAAGACAGCAAAGTGTCTCAAGTGATAGAGGGAACTCCTGGAGACAAGAGTACAGAACCCCCTGCTGGCAAAGACTAGCATGGAAAAACAGGGGCCAAAAAAATGTAGTAGGAACATGGAAATGCTGTCAGAAATAATGAAGTAAGACGCAGAGAATAGGCTTGTGGTTGCCGAGGGGGAGGTGGGAGGAGGAGGGATGGATTGGGAGTTTGGGATTAAGAGATGCAAACTATTCATACAGGGAATGAATGAACAACAAGGTCCTACTCTATAACACAGGGAACTATATTCAATATCCTGAATAAACCTTAATGCAAGAAAGAGGATAAGTGAATAAATAGGCTTCCATGGACAAGCCAAAAAAAAAAAAAAGAAAGAAAAAGGAAGAATGAAATGGATAAGAACGTGAAGGTTTAAGGTTGACAAGGAAAATTAGGTTTGTTGTCACCCTTGGCACAAGAAGCTGAGAGATTGCAGGTGTATCCTGAGAGACAGATGCAAAAGTTGACACAATCAGTGCAAATGAAGACAGCAGGGGACCAGCGCAAGTGTTAATCACGTTAGTTGGTTGTGTCCAACTCTTTGCACCCCCATGGACTGTAGCCCACCAGGCTCCTCTGTCCATGGAATTCTCTAGGCAAGAGTACTGGAGTGGGTAGCCATTCCTTCCTCCAGGGGATCTTCCTGACCCAGGAATTGAACCTGGGTCTCCCATATTGCAGGCAGATTCTCTACCATTTGAGCCACCAGGGAACAGCAGAGGACCAGAGGAGGAGTCAAATAAATCAGTAAAATATAACTGGCAGCAGTGGGACACACCAGTTACAAGTGTGGTCTTGTGGTGGATAAAGGAAATGGTCAGTGTAGATGTGGCAATCCAGGTCTAAGCGCAAGTTTAGCAAAGACTTCTCCAGAACTGGAAAGAGTTTTTTTTGAGATGGTAGCCTCTAGACATTCCTGGCCAGGAACCTAAAGGGCATATTCATCTAAAATCTACCTTCACTCCCACTCCCACCCTTACCCTGGGCCCATTTGTGGGAGAGGTCGGGAGAGACCTCAAAGAGATCACTATTTGAATTTGCCGCCCGATGCTGTTGGCACCCAAACCTCTGGGCCATCCTTTGGCATGCTATTTCTGCGTGTGAGTGTGTTATAATTGCTTTAGCCCAAACTCTCCCTAATACGATGCCTGGTTCATTTGTTGTGTTTAGTCGTTAAGTCATGTCTGACTCTTTGTGACCCCATAGACTGTAGCCCACCAGGCTCCTCTGTTCATGAGATTTCCCAGGCAAGAATACTAGAGTGGGTTGCCATTTCCTACTCCAGGCTGTCTCATCAGTTCAGTTCAGTTCAGTCACTCAGTCGTGTCCTACTCTTTGCGACCCCATGAATCTGTCTCATGGTAGATGTTTAATCCATATTTGTGAGGTAAATGAATAAATCATTAAACAAGAACTGTGGGAGATCTGGTAAGGTCTCAGAAGAGTAATTTACATATATATTCATTTTCCTCTCACTTTATTTCTATTCTCTCCTCTTCTGTAAGGGTTTGGAAAAGCTTACAAGAATACATATGATCCATTAGAAAATATAAATAATAAATAGGATCATTAGAAACATCTATCAGGCAAAAAAAGTCAGTGGAGCGGAATGAATTATATAAGCAATAGGGTTCCACAGAATTATCTAAGCTGAGCCACAGGTAAGAATTTGAATTTTCTGCTGAAAAAATTAAGGTCAAGCATAATTTTTCTTGACTACAAAAGCAAAATATTCTATTTCTTAAAGATTTTATTGGAACTTAGCTCTAAAAACTTTTTTCTGATATGGTGTTTTATACCTGGGACATTAAGTAATGTGGTAAACAGTGTCCTTAATGATGTTCTTACAACAAATTCAATAAAGTGTTTCTAAAGCTGTGTTTTAATGTGTGCCTGCTAACTTGCTTCAGTCGTGTCTGACTCTTGGCGACCCTGTGGACTGTAGCCTGCCAGGCTTCCCTGTCCATGGGATTCTCCAGACAAGAATACTGGAGTGGGTTGCCATGCCTTCCTCCAGGGGATTTTCCTGTCCCAGGGATTGAACCTGTGAGTTTTGTGTCTCCTGCATTGGGAGGCAGGTTCTTTACAACTAGCACCACCTGGGACACTCTGTGTCTTAACAGAGTACTTTAAACCTGGTGCATGACCCATACCGCAACTCACTGAAAGCAGTTTTATGGGAAACCAGCATAATATGGTCTGAGATCGAAACTTTCTAAACCTTTAGCTAAATAAAATAATAACATCCAGAAAATCCAGAGGAGTACAAGTCCTTCGGACACTTTCTCCATGAAGATCACTTCTTTGAACTAGATCTCTTACAACGGTTAAAAGCAGGTCATTGGAGTTTTTATCATCTCTCAAAGCCTGAAGGGTGATTGTTCTATGTTGTTCATTTAGGATGGTAACACATACTAGAGTTATCCAAAGAGATTTTTTTCAAGCTTTTTTTTTCTTTTTTAAAAAATGTTTTTATTTTATTTATTTATTGGACACGTAGCATGTGTGATCTTAGTTCCCCAACCAGGGATCAAACCCATGGCCCCTCCATTGGGAGCTCAGAGTCTTAACTGCTGGACCACCAGGGAAGTCCCTGATGAGAAGTTTTAAAACCTTTAGTTATGGTCACTGTGCTGTACCCTTTTTCAAGCTTTTATGAAGATTGAGGCACTTAACCAAAACATTCTTCAGAATGAATGAATAATTCTCTCTCCCTTTTTGGGGGGTGGGGGTTATATATCACTGCCTAGTGTGTGCATGCTAAGTTGCTTCAGTCATGTCTGACTCTTTGCAACCCTATTGGCCATAGCCTACCAGGCTTCTCAGTCCATGGGCTTTTCCAGGCAGGAATTCTGGAGTGGGTTGCCATGCCCTCCCTCCAAGGGATCTTTCCAATCCAGGGATCAAATGCAAACCTTCTGTGTTTCCTGCAATGGCCCAAGGATTCTTTACTACTAGCGCTACCTGGGAAGCTCATCACTGCCTAGTAAGTACCCCAAAACTTAGTGGCTTAAAATAACATTGGTGGACTTCGCTGATGAGATACAGTGGAAAAGAATCCGCCTGCCAATGCAGGGGTCACAGGTTTGACACCTGCCCTGGGAAGATTCCACATATTCCAGAGCAACTAAGCTCGGGTGCTACAACCACTGGGGCTGTGTGCTGCGACTACTGAAGCCCACACACCTAAGACTGTGCCCCACAGTGAGAGAAGCCACTGCAATGAGAAGCCTGCAGATCGCGGCTTCTAGAGAAGCCCCTGCTCGCTGCAACTAGAGAAAGCCCACGCATGGCAACGGAGACCCAGTGCATCCAAAAATCAATTAATTAATTAAAAATAAAACAATGGTTATTATTAGTATCTCTCATAGTTACAGGTCTTGGATGGGCTTAACTAGGCAGTTATGCAGTTGCAGACAGTGACTGGGGCTGGAATCACTTGACGGTCTGCTCGATCACATGTCTGGTACCAGGTTGAGGAGACTCAGCCAGCTTGGGGCTGGAACAGCTGGGCCTCTGTGCAACAGTGTAACTGTATCTCTGTGTAGCTTCTGCGTATGGTCTCTCCAGCAGCGTGGCTTTAGGCTAGCTGGGCTTCTTACAGGGTGGCTCAGAATGAAAGAAAGAGGGAGGGGGAGAAGACAGAAAGAGAAAGAGAAAGTCAGGTAGAAGTCATATTACCTTTTTTTGACCTAGCCTTGGAAACCATGTACTGTCACTTCTACCACAGTCGGTCCACTGAGGCAATGTACAAAGGTCTGCCCAGGCTCAAGAGGAAGCTATAAAGACTCCAGGAGGTATTGATGGGGAAGTGGTAGAGTTCAGAGGAGCATTTGGGAACAAAAATGTTATTGCAGCCACATGTGTAAATTACAATCTCCCACACCCTCCTCATTTCAAAGGTTCACCAAAGGACTAACTATAACCAAGACAGGATCATTCTTAAGAACCTATTTTAGTCTTTTAATAAATGAACAAATTCAAGTCCCTGAAGTTTTGTTTTGTTTTTTCATCATCATGTATGGAGGAGGTAACTTAGCAAGGAAAATTTTCAAAGCGGCTTTACTAATCACTCATCACAGAAAGAGGAAAAAGAGCATAAGGCTACCATGAAAATTCCAACTTTGAGCAATTTTGAAGCCATTCCTAATCGATGTCTCCAGCAGGGAGGAATGTACCCAGGTCATCTACGGGTTTTCCGTCAAAGAACAGTTTAAGAAATGATGGGAGGGAGGAGAACATGGTCCTGCTTTAGGCCCTTCAACATAGTTCTCTGGTTTGCCAGGAGACAGATCTGCCAGAAAACTGATACTGACTCTTGCTATGGGGTTACAATGCAGCTTCTATATAAGAGCGAACAACTGGCAGTTAATGCTGTGCTCGGGAAGCTTAACCTAGAATCACCCTAGTTCAGGGTTAAAGGCAGAGGAAAGATAGATTAAAAAGCAAACAGGAAAAACCAACTCTAATTCATTTGGGTGTCCCTGGTGGTTCAGATGGTAAAGGATTTGCATTTACTGTATTTAAGATTTTAGTTCTGCCCATTTAGTTCCAAGGATGTGATGCTATTAACAGTCTATTGCTTCCCTAGTGGCTCAGATGGTACAAAATCCTCCTGCAATGCAAGAGACCCGGGTTCGATCCCTGGGTCGGGAAGATGCCCCTGGAGAAGGGAATGGCTACTCACTCCAGTATTCTTGCCTGGAGAATCCCATGGACAGAGGAGCCTGGCAGGCTACAGACCATAGTGTCTCAAAGAGCTGGACACGACTGAAGCAACTTAGCATGCACAAACAGTATACTATATTATTTTTGATAACTTTTTTCTATTAGGTAATAGTGGTGTATCTATGCTTGAAACTTGAATAAAATATTGATGCAGAAATCCTCAGTCTGAAATAAGGAAGAAACAGACAACAGGTTTAAATGGAACGTTTAACAAACAGATGGGTCTACGTTTCAGAGGACGTCACTTAGGACAAGCTTTGAATAATTTTGATAGCAGAAGGTCTTCACCTGGTGTTTTATTTAAATTAAGCCTTCTAACCAAATGAAATACACGAGGAGCTCTTCAGTTCCCAGTTGTCAACTAAAAGTTGTGCTTATTTATGCCAACCATAAATAATTATGTCTCTAGATCTATCTTCATTATTGGTTCTGGCAGTAAAAACTCAGGCCTCCCATAACATTTGCTGAATTGAATTTTAGGCAACAGATTTAAACTTAAGGGGATCTTATCTGGTCCCTTGTGTTCCTTTTATACCCTGTTGCACCACTCCAAGTAATGATCAGAGGAATATTAACTAGAATTCTGAACTCCCAGGACCCCAAATCCCACCAGCCTCCCAGGTGGATGTCCTGAGAAAGTGCTTCTTACACAGTTCTCTTTCAAAGACCCAGTGGGAAATGCACTCAGGTAGTGCAGAGAGGGGTTTCACACGTGGCGCTAGTGGTAAAGAACTTGTCCATCAGTGCAAGAGACATGAGACTTGGGTTTGATCCCTGGGCCAGGAAGATCCCCTGGAGGAGGGCATGGCAACCCACTCCTGTATTCTTGCCTGGAGAATCCCACAGACAGAGGAGCCTGGCGGGCTGCAGTCCATGGGGTCGCATAGAATCAGACAGGACGGAAGTAGTTTAGGGCAGCAAGCTCACAGCACCGTGTAGAGAAAGCAGGACCCCCTGAAGTGGCTGTGGCAGATACTGTTCATTGTACCCAACAATTCTTGGGACTAGAAAACCCTAGTGTTTGTTTGTTTTTTAACTTTTATAGAGAGATAGTATCCATATACTGAAAGCACCAATTCCAAGTGCATAGCTCAATGAATCGTTGTATCTGCTTATACTTGTATCATTACCACACAGATCAAGATCTGGAAAGTTTCCAGCACCTCAAAATATTCTCTTCTGCTTCTTCCAAGACTGCACCCAATCCCATGGAGAGGAAGGGTGGGTATTCTAAATTCTATTCTAGATTCTATCACCACTGATTAGTTTTGCCAATACTTGACCTTTGTATAAGTGGACTCATATGTTATGTATGCTTTTAAACTTGGTTTCTTTCACTCAACTTCATATATATGAAATTCATCATGAAAAAGGAACAATAGTTTGTTCCTTTTTATTGCTAAATAAAATAATTCTGCTTTATGGATATACCTCAATTTGTTTATCTGTTCTTCTGCTGATGGGCAATGAGTTGCTTCCACTTCAGCTAATACAAATAAAGCTCTGATGAACCTTCTTATGCATGTCCTTAGTGGACGTATATACTCACTTCCCTTGGGTAAATTCCTAGAACTGGAATTTCTGTCATGTGTTTGGATGCATTTAGTTTTAGCAGAAACTGCCAAATTGGTTTACAAAGTTGTTATGTTGTTTTACATCATTAATGTGTAAGTATCCCAGTTCCTCCAAATCCTTGCCATCATTTAACGCTATTGATCCTTTTAATTTTAGCCATTCTGATTGGTGTCTAGTGGTATTTCATTGTGATTTTAATTTGCATTTCCTGAATGAGTAATGATGCGGAGAATCTTTTCATGTGTTTATTGGATGTTTGGGTATCTTATTTTGTGAAATGCTGATTCACATTTTATGTCCACTTTTAGTTTAGTTATTTACTTTTTCCCCTATTGATTTGTAAAAGTTATTTACATACTCTGAACATGAATATTTTGTATTATGAAATATGTATTATTAATATCTTTTCCCAGTGTGACTGATATATATATATACATATCAGTGGCTGATGCCACATGATCTGTGGCTGATGCCACGTGATCTGTGGGATCCCAACTTCTCGACCGGGGCCCTAGTAGTGAAAGCGCTGAGTCCCAACCACTGGACTGCCAGGGACTTCCTGAAAGAATTTTAATGAAGTCCAAATTACCAATGTTTTCTTTTGTAGTAGTGCTTTTTTGACTACAAAAATCTTTGTTTACCCCAATGCAGTGGTATTAGTCAAGTTTCAACCAGAGAAGTCAAACCAGTAAATTTATACATTAAGAGATTTATTGCAAGAAATTGTCTAATGTGAAATGGAGATCTACCAGACAAGTTTAAATCCACTGGGCATGCTATCAGGAAGTGTAGGATGGAACTCTTGGCATGGATTAGAGCAGATGTCCACAAGCAGAATTTCTTCTTCATCTGGGAAGCCTCAGCTCTGCTCTTAAGGCCTTCCACTAATTGAATCAGGTCCACCCAGATCATCTAGCTTATCTCCCTTACTTAAAATCAACTGCCTATGAACTGTAATCATATCTACAAAAAGACTTTACTATAACATCTAGGTTAATACCTGACTGAATGACTGGGGATCATAGTCTAGTCAAGATGATACTTAAAAAGATCATTATATGCAAAACAGCATGGAGATTTCATAAAACCTAAAAAGAGAACTATCATATGACCCAACAATTCCACTTCTGGGTATATATCTGAAAAAAACAAAAACAATAATTTGAAAAGATACATGCACCCCAATATTTTTCAGCATTATTTACACCTGCCAAAATATGGAAGCATACTTCCATCAACAGAAGAATGGATAATGAAGATGTGGTGTAGATATACAATGGAATACTACTCAACCATGAAAAGGAATGAAAATTTGCTATTTGTAACAACGTGGATGCACTTGGAGGGTATTATGCTAAGCAAACTAAGTCAGACAGAGAAGGACAAATACTGTACAATATCACTCATATGTGGAATCTAAAATATAAAAGAAACTAGTAATTATAACAAAAAAGAAACAAACTCAGATATAGAGGACCAACTACTGGATAATAGTGTGGAGAGGGAAGAAGGGAGGGGTAAGATAGTGGTAGGGGATTAACAGGTACAAATTAGTGTGTATAAAATAAATAAGCTACAAGAATATATTATAAGCTTGGGCTTCCCTGGTGGCTCAGATGTTAAAAAATCCTCCTGCAATGGAGTAGACTTGGGTTCGACCTCTGGGTTGGGAAGATCCCTTGCAGAAGGGAATGGCTACCCAGTCCAGTATTCTTGCCTGGGAGAATTCCATGGACAGAGGAAACTGGTGGGCTACCATCCATGGGGGTTGCAAAGAATCAGACATGACTAAGTAACACACACACGAGGAATATAGCCAATATTTTATAATAGCTATAAATGGAATAGAGGCTTTAATAATTGTGAATCACTATGTTGTACACCTGAAACATGGAAGGCAATGGCAGCCCACTCCAGTACTCTTGCCTGGAAAATCCCATGGATGGAGGAGCCTGGTAGGCTGCAGTCCCTGGGGTCGCGAAGAGTCAGACACGAGCGACTTCATTTTCACTTTTACGCATTGGAGAAGGAAATGGCAGCCCACTCCAGTGTTCTTGCCTGGAGAATCCCAGGGATGGGGTCGCACAGAGTCGGACACGACTGAAATGACTTAGCATACCTCAGTTTTAAAGAGGATAATCATCACTTCAGTTCAATTCACTCAGTCGTGTCCGATTCTTTGAGACCCCATGGACTGTAGCGTGCCAGGCCTCCCTGTCCATCACCAACTCCTGGAGTTTACTCAAATTCATGTCCACTGAGTTGGTGATGCCATCCAACCATCTCATCTTCTGTCGTCCCCTTCTCCTCCCACCTTCAATCTTTCCCAGCATCAGGGTTTCTTCAAATGAGTCAGCTCTTCACATCAGGTAGCCAAAGTACTGGAGTTTCAGCTTCAGCATCAGTCCTTCCAATGAATATTCAGGACTGATCTCCTTTAGGATGGACTGGCTGGATCTCCGTGAAGTCCAAAGGACTCTCAAGAGTCTTCTCCAACACCACAGTTCAAAAACATCAGCTCTTCTGTGCTCAGCTTTCTTTATAGTCCAACTCTCACATCCATTCATGAATACTGGAAAAACTATAGCCTTGACTTTAGCATATTGCCATGATTTTTCTAAAATTTTTATTAATTTACCTTCTTCATTTATTTGGATGATGCATCTTGGAATAATTTTTGTGCCAAATGTGCATGGTCAAGGCTGAATGGGGTGAGGTTATGGGGAAGCAATATGCTTAAGGAAAGATAAACTCCGGCCCCTGCCTCAGAGGAAAGTCACAGATTGATCCAAGCCAATCATGGTAAATCTATGACCTTTTCAATCATGCAGCAAATATCTGTTGAGTGCTTACTATGTGCCAAACATATTCTCAATTCTAAGAATACAACAATGAATAATACAGATAAAGTCCCTGCTATAGTGGAATTTCCCTTTGCAAGTAACTGGTTAAAGATTAGGTATGTGACCCTACTCTGAGCAATGAAACCTGAAGGGAAGGATGCTGTGAACATCTGAAGAAGGGTTAACTCTTGATAAAAGGGACAGTTATCAAAAGAATAAAAACCTCCATGCCTTTCATATGGGAGCATTTGGTGTTATAGCAGTCATGTTCTGACCCTTAGGGTAATGCCCAGAGAATGACAGAGAAGCCAACCCAGAGAGGTGACATCTTTGACCTCCTTTATTAACCAATTCTCAAATAGCCTATCTCCAGGTTTCTTAGGTGACATAATTAGATATTCTTATTGTTTAAGTTAGACTTGATCTATTACTTGTAGCCACAGATACATACCTTTTGTAGCATAGCACCATTGCTCTCTAACACATGAGCCATAACTTGCCTCTGTTCCTTTCATTATGCAGCTCCAGTCTTAATTCTTTAATCTTCTCCAGCTACCGCTCTAACTTGCTTTGGCCTCTAATAACTTAAGTGATCTCTTCTGCTGAGGTCACTCTACCCTAGTTTCCATATCAAAAAAATATCCACCCTGGGACTTCCCTGGTGGTCCAGTGGTTAAGAATCCACCTGCCAACGCAGGGAACACAGATTTGATCACTTGTCCGAGAAGACTGCCCATGCTGCAGGGCAACTAGGCCCGTGTGCCACAACTATTCCAGAGCCTGCATACTCTATGGGCTTGCATTCTCTAGAGCCCAGGCTCCACCAGAGACGCCCCCACAATGAGAAACCCTCGCAGCCACCCCCATCTCCCCACCAAAAAAAGTCCACCTCAATTTTCCTGCCACATCCATCTTCCTTTTCTAGTTTGGCTAGAACTCCTCAAACTCCACATGCACTAAACTCCAGATGAAGAGGTAGGCACTAAATTATGGTTACATAGTGTTTGGGCCACAGTTGGTGCATTTTTTGATGCAAAGCCACATGAAATATAATTCTAAGGCAGAAACTAAGAAACTGAGAGCCTTGCCCAGAAGCTAGACTTCAAAGACCAAAGTGGACATATAGCAGAGTTGAGAGAACATGTTGTCCTAGATAGATAGAGACAGCAAATAGCTGCCCAATGATTTCTAGTTACTGTATGGTCTGACCACACTTACAGCAATTGAGTGCTTTGGAAGTCCCCTGTATTCTCATACTAAAACTCTTTCCTTATGCCACCCTGAAAGGCTTTCTGTTCCTTGCAAACAAATTGCCTAGACTATGTGGCTCTTGCAGTCCCCCGGGAGCCTTGTTCTTTCAAGTGTACACTTCCCTCTGTTAGAGAATGCTGTCAACTGTTTGGGAGTAAGTCAGGCATCTGTTCAGTTCACTTCCAAGTTGAACCAGCAACAACCTCTGCAGATTCAAGCCTAGGATTACAAAATAACAAATCCTTCCTCAATCCTGTCACAGAGTGGGTTCCTAAATTCCTGGAGTTTGCTTTCTTGAGAAGCTGAAGGCAAGCATTTTAACTCCCCCTCTGTCTTAATTTGGGTCATTCTTCCCGAAAGCAGAGCCTGAGACTGTGAGTTGTCTTTGAGTTCAAGTGTTTCATTTAGAAGGTAACCTGAGGAGGCAGGAAAGAGAGACCAAACAGAGTGACACAGATGGAAAAAGCTCATAGGTAGTACATTATTGGGTTGGTTACTAGTGCAGGGGGTCTGGGGCGCAACCCCACTGGAAACTATGAAAACCCAAGTAGCATGTGCCTTAGAATCCACCTGCTTTGTCCACCACTGGTTTAGGTTTGTCCCCAGGGTATTAATTCCTCTATACTTTTGGACCGTCCTGCACTAGTTGAGGAAACTCTTGTGGTTTCAGAAAAACCCCGGAGGCAGAACTGAGAGTTACAGGGGCACTCCAGGCGGAATACAGGCAGTGAGCACGGGAACCGTTCAACTTCATTTGCATTCAGAGGTGGGCTAAAGGGATGTGCCACAGAAGATGTCCTACATCTTGTCTTTGGGTTTTATCCTTAGATTTGACTATGGGTCCCCCAAAACAGAGATCCTCTAAGTATATATGGTAACCCTTTGGATTAGAACGCCTATCTGCTAAGCAGAGCTCCACGTGGTTCTCTACTTTCGCGGTATTCAGCTGGTCCATATTTCCCAGTCTCCCTTGCAGTTGGGTGTGGCCAACTAACTGAGTTCCAACCAATGAAAGGTGAGCAGAAGTAATGGCCCCTAAAAATCCTCGCCTGCGTGGTTCTCCACGTTCTTTCCCGTCCTACCTGCTTGGTGTTGACTCTCAGGTGACGTTAAGAACCACGTGCTGAAGATGGGGGAGCCTCTGCCAGCCTGGGTTCTTGAATGACTGTGTGTAACACAGCATCTCTTCCTTCCTTCCCTCCTGTTCTTGCAGTCCCACCTCACTCACCTGGAACTGCCTTGCTCTGAGAGAAGTGAACTTCTATGGTGTCTGGATCATTGTCCATTTGGGGCTCAAGTTTTTAATAGCAGCTGTTCTACCCTAACTAATTTACCCGCCACAACACCCTGTCACTACCCAGGCACAGAAATATTTCTTCTGCTGTCTCTGAACTATTTATAAAAGACTTGGAAGTTTAGAAAGATAATGATAAAGCTAATACATACACATGTGAAGGGAAAAAAAAGCTAAAGAGAGTCTAAAATCAAAGTCTTTTATATTCCTTCTCACCCCAGCCCATTTCCAGCCCCACACCCATTGTATAATCACTTTAAACTATTTGTGCCTTTATTTTCCTGATTGTTACCTCTATACAATCTCCTCTGTTTCTGCTTTTATCATCGTTAAAAAATATTTAGTGACGTTCAGTTGTGAAAGACGAGTGGTTAGCAAAGATTTCTTTTAACCTAGGAAAGTGAGAAAGAGTAGGAAGCAGAAGAAATACGGTGTAGAAAAATCTCCACGTTTGCTTTAATTATATGAAGGAGAAGCTCCGTGGTGATGTGTGGAATTTAGCTTCTGCTTCTTATTTGCAAGGTGCGGAGGTTTTTGTGAAATGAAAAGATGCAGGTGCAGGTATTTTGCTATGGGTTCATCCCTAGAAATATTTACGGGTCTTCCATACCATCAGACTATGTGGTGGGTGCCAATTAATCTTATTGTCAAATCTTACAATCAGACTTTTCTGGAAGTTAACCGGTATGAAGTGAAGTGCCTTGCACATCTACTAGAAACAAATCTTAGATTACTGAATTAGCAATTCTACTCCAGCCAGCAGTCCTCGCTCCAGCCAATAGAGGGCAGTAAGACACACAGTGCATTTATTGGCTTTTAGCGCAGCCGAAGTCATGCTTAGAAACCAGGCCGAAGTCAGGTTTGAATTGTCAGCCTATCAAAGTATTGGCCAGAAGCCCAGAAGTATATAAAATCATCCTTCTCGAATCATAAGTCGATCAAAAATGACTTGAAAAATCCCCCAGCATATTTCTTAAAACATAATAAAATAATGCAAATTCAATGTTAATTTAGAAATACTCAAACTACATACTAAATACTTTGCTTAACCTATCAGGTATCAGCCATGAAAATATTATGGTTTTGTGTATGTTCAGCTCCCATATAAGGAAAACAGCTCATATACTTGTTATCTGAATTATGTCCAAATCAATTCTTGTGCTGATTCACGTTACTAAGCAAGTGATAGTTATCTACCACAGAGTGTTCTTTAGTGACACTCTTCTTCTTCAGTCTGATTAAGGCTTCTGATGTGGAACTTTTTAGATTGAAACCGACAACTGACTACTCAGCAATGGGAATTCTCTGGTGGCATTCAAGAGAGTCATCAGCTGATATTAGCATCTCAATCAGAATCTCTAAATCATGTAAATAAATCAAGGAGGGAATCTGCTTTAGACCACAAGGGCTAACACGGGTTAAAAGACAGAGGTCGGGCTTTCAGACCTGGAAAGTAAATCACTTTTCCCACTGGTACTTGATCTTAGAATTTAGATACATTTTGATTAATTCCAAGTTTAGGTGGGAGGGTACTGTGGGGGAGTGGATGTAAGAGGGGAAGAAAGGCAGGGAATATGCCTCTTCTTGAACATCATTTCTTGAACGTCTTTGTCAGAAGAAAGCTTGTTAGGATAGAACTTGGGAGTCTCATTCTGAAGAGGTACTAGTTTAGAACAATAAAAATCTGACCCACAAGTGAATTTAATTTTTAAAATAAATAGATAATAGATCATTAATATATATTGTAAGTGTTTCTATGCAATAGTAAAAGAAACTGTGTCCATCAGAAATTTTCTCAGTTAAATGCACAATTCATTCTCAGTTTTTCTGCATATATTGCTAGACTTTGGATTGAGATTCCTTGCTGATTCTATGGTTTTGCATATTTAAGTAGAAAAGGATAACACTATCCATCAAATACTCGGGCTTATTTGGCATAAGTGCTAGAAAAGAAGGTTGCTTTTTAAAATAAAACTCATCAGGAGCCAGTATCATGAGATGGTTAACAGACAGGGTTTGTTTCAGACAGACTTGGTTTCCTTTGTCAGCTCTACTACTGTCTAGCTGTGTGACCATGGACAAGTTACTTAGCCTCTCTGTGTCTTAGTTTCCTATCTGAAAAATAGGGATAATGATAAAACATACAGCTCATAGGGTTGTTGTCCTTGGAATATGGTAACCGCTCAGTAAATACTAAGATTTTAGTGTCAGAAATAATTTTAGAGAAAATGCCTAATTAATAAATGTTAGCTGCAGTTGTCATTATCTTGGGCCATAACTTCAGTAAATATCAGTTATTTAATTTTTTAACTCTTTAAAAATACATATATATATATGTGTGTGTGTGTGTATATATATATATATGGGCTTCCCTGGTGGCTGAGACAGTAAAGAATCTGCCCGCAATGAAGGAGAGCTGGGTTCAATCCCTGGGTCAGGAAGATCCCCTGGAGAAGGAAATGGGTTGCCTGGAGAATTCCATAGACAGAGGAGCATAGTCCATGGGGTCACGAAGAGTTGGACATGACTAACACTTTTTCATTTTAAATATATATATGAGAGTCAGACATGACTGAGCAACTTCACTCTCACTTTTCACTTTCATGCACTGGAGAAGGAAATGGCAACCCACTCCAGTGTTCTTGCCTGGAGAATCCCTGGGATGGGGGAGCCTGGTGGGCTGCCATCTATGGGGTCACAGAGTCGGACACTACTGAAGTGACTTAGCAGCAGCAGCATGTGTATACATACATACATATATATATATATATATATATATGCACTTTTTTTTTCTGTGCTAGGTCATCATTGCAGTGCATGGGCTCTTCGTTGTTGCTCTCAGGCTTCTCCATTTGTGGCTCCAGGGCTTAGTAGCCCCGAGGCATGTGGGTTCTTAGTTCCCCACCAGAGATCCACCCTCATCCCCTGCACTGGGAGGCAGATTCTTAACCACTGGACTACCAGGGAACCCTCAGTTATTTGATTTTTAAGCCAGCCTTATTTCCTTGACTATATACATCTGCAAAGCTAGGACAGTCCACTCTCTATGCTTGTTTCTGCTGTAACAATAATTTTACAACATCCATTGTAATTACTAGTCTTTGATAGGGACAATCAGTGCAGACTAGAGAATATAGATGCTGTAAAATTCTTGTTACAGCACAAACATTATCATTAATCAATTATACTGAATCTAGGATCCTGGATACCTTGGACTTAACACAATTAATAGGACTTAAATCACCAGTACCTGGAAGATCTTTATGTGTGGGTGGCATTCAAGAGAGTCATCAGCTAATATTAGCATCTCTATCATATGAACATTGGAATTTAGACGCAAGAAATCCAGACTCTGTTGAGAATGAGATACCAGTAGATATTTGGTTTGGGGGAAGTTATAGAAAGGAGAAAGTGTAGGGAACCTGGTCAGATGCAGGGATTTATTTCAAGGGAATGAGTTCAGATTCTTTTGGGCAGGACTACCTCTCGTTGTTGGTTCCCGTCTATGTAAACAATTTGGGTCAGCCCAAATCGATGTGTCAATAACATTGACAATACCATCAGTGTTTCAGTTTCACATGATTGCAAGGGAAGAAAGGCACCTGACGGCCAATGAAACAATCTGTTCACCAGTCCATCCTACTGGAACTAGAGTCATCCACAGGCTCCCAGGATAGCTCTAAAGGCACAGAACCCAGAGGTCTTTGGGGCATCTGGTTGATCCCTCCACTTGAGTAGAGAGTATTGGGGAATACAGTGTTGGAAGGAGAAGAAAAATGGAGACCAGGGCCATGGACCATGCAGGTCTTGGTCCAGACATGGATCTCAAGCACCAGAGGGAGACTAGAACATTTTGAGAAAGGTACTCCAAAGAAAGATGAAATATAGGACTCAGCTTCAGAGCCCTGCTTGTCCAGGTTGAAGGGTGATACTCAACTTAGGTTAGGGTGGAATCACCAGCACTTATATATTAACTTATTTAGCTAAAGTAACTGTATAGGAATGGAATTGGTCCAGAGAAGTGGTGGCCCTACTTATGGCCATTAAATTCACTCAGCCATGAAAATTAAAGGAAAATTAAAGGACTTCCCTGTAGGTCAAACATTAAGGAATCTGCTTGCAGTGCAGGAGACCCAGGTTCAACCCCTGGGTCGGGAACATCCTCTGGAGAAGGGAATGGTAATCCACTCCAGTGTTCTTGTTTGGAGAATCCCATAGACAGAGAAGCCTGGGGACTACAGTTCATGGGGTTGCAAAGAGTCGGACATGACTGATCAACTAACACTTAACGAAAATTAAGCATGTTGCAACTAACCTAGACCACTGGTTCTCAATGCTGTTTACCAAGTAAAATTGCCCGAGAAATTTTAAAACAGAGCAAAACACACCCTCTCCCCCCCCGCGCCCCCCCCCCCCACAATGCTCAGGGCCCCTGATGACCAGTTAAATTAGGATCTATGGGACTGATGGCCTGATATGATTTTTTTAACTCTCCCCAGGTGGTTCAAAGTACAATCAGAATTGAGAGGTGTTTCCAGGGTTAGAGTCCCATCATCCACTTCTCTTGTGATGGCACTCTTTCTTGCCACTTGATTTCTGGAGCTCTACTTGATAATTATTGACCACAGATAACTGTGCTCTCCAGTCAAATCTGGATTATTTACAGCTGAGGAACCCTCACTCACTCTTTATTTCTGTCAGCCACAGATGTTTTTAGCTCACCTTCAAAGATTCTGACTTAAGTCTGGCACTCTGTCTTGCACAAAGCCTTTATTTTGCATGCATCATGTTATACACCTTTATTCAGTCAATATAGAGCTATAAGGCTTGGTATTCTTGTGATCAAAGGGGTTATTTGACTTTGAGACCCTTCTATTATACCATTTTGCTAAAAGTAAGCTTTTAGCTTACTTTTAAAGTGGACTCCACTTATTTTTAAGCCATAAAGTAGATGAAAATTAATTTGCTTTGGAGATGTTGGAGATGCTTTAGAATACCATAAGCTTTATTACAAATAATTGTTTGTGGAAATATCCCTTTAGAACAATAAGGAAGCCTAGCAGATTCGCTGCCAGCTCTTTCTAAAAGATTTTCTATGTGGTTAATCAAATGTCCAAGCTTTTGCAGGTAAGAAGCTCTGAATTCTCATTCAGAATCCCTCCACTTCTTTCATTCATACACACATTCATTCATTTATTTTAGGCCTCGGATGGTTTTAAGGTATTCCTATCGGAGGAAAAGGATGGAACAAAAAAAGCTATTGGAATAGTTTTAAGTCTCACAAATCTAATTTTTTATTAGGAATAGATAGAAACTGCGGTTGCAGTTGACTTTAAACATGATTCTACTTCTGTTTTATTGAAAGCTGTATTTCAGCTCCAACAAAAGCATGAATATTACAAGTACTTACTAATCAAATAAAGTCAACATGAAGAGAGAATGCTCTATGGTGAGTCCATTAACATAAATGTAGGAGTCTGTCACATGGTCAAAATTTTACTGAGAACCATGGTAGACATGGATTAGTTTGTGATATTATCCTTGCACTAGGGGACTTACCATCTGTTGGTGAGGAGATCAGCACATAGGAAATTCTGGTATGGTTTGTGAGGTGCAGATTACATGTAGGTGCCTTATAAACACATAGGAAGGTGAGTGAGTAAGGCTTCCTCCAAGAAGGAAGTAGGACTTGGGCTGGGTTTAAAAAACCAACCCACCAACCAACCAAATACAAACATGGGAGGAATTTGGATAGACAGATAAAAAAGGAGGACTTTCCAGGCCAGGGAGGAAACTCAGGTTAGAATAAGTAAGAATCATTTGCATGAGAGTGACAGGACCAGGCAGATACATTTGGAGAAGTGAATGCATGCATGCATGTGTGTGTTCAGTTGTGTCCGACTCTTTAGGCCCAATGGACTTTAGCCCACCATTTCCTCTTGCAGGGGATCTTCCCAACCCAGGAATCAAACTTGCACCTCTTGCATTGCAGGTAGATTCTTTACCTCTTGAGTCATTGGGACTTCTCTTGGATAGGGGTGTGTGTGTGTGTGTGTGTGTGTGTGTGTGAGTTGCTCAGTCATGTCCGACTCTTTGCGACCCCACAGACTGTAGCCTGCCAGGCTTCTCTGTCCATGGAATTCTCCAGGCAAGAATACTGGAGTGAATTGCCATTCCCTTCTCCAGAGGAACTTCCCAACCCAGGGATCAAACCCATGTCTTCTGCCCCACAGGCAGATTCTTTACCACTTGAGCTACAGGGAAGTCTCCCTGGATAGATGTGACTGTGCCAAAAAAAAAAAAAAAAAAGAAGGCAAAGTAACAATTGTGTTTAAGGAAGGAATCATCTGACCACAATGGGAGGATAGATTGGAAAGGGGAGTCTCAGAAACAAGCTACATTTTACCAATTGCCTGCTATATGCCAAGCTCTGTGATAAGATTTTACATATATTATCTCAAAGTATTGCAACAATCTACAAAGTAGATTTTACTATCTTTCCATATTGCAGACAAGAATGTTCAAGCTCAAGAAGATTAACAGTTCAAGGCCTTCCAGCCGATAGGAGGCTCAGTAAAAATTGCAACCCAATTCAATCTGATTCCATAGTAACTTCTTTTTCCACGAGCCCACACTGTCCCTCCCAGAACCAGGAGGATGCTGCCAGTGCCATTTCCCCAGCTCCACACTCAATTGATCATTTGCTGGATTTTGTCACTGCGGCATCTGGTTACAGAGCAATAGATTACCTTGCCTGTCAGGGGTTTGATTTAGTTGCTGTGCATGTCTAAATAACTATCAGCCACTTTGTGGTCTGTCTTGAGGACAGATTGTGATCCAGTGTGTGGCAGCGATGTGACCGAGGACAGAGAAGGCACATCAGACTGGTAGCTCAGATTGGTAGCTGCTTTCCTCATTGCCTCCTGGAGGCAAACTGCAGAGGCAGTTCTATGAATCACAAACCAAAGGACAGTCTTGTATTCATGCCTAATGTGGAAAAACCTTGGGTCACACATCAGTCATTTCAGTAACACCTGCACGTTTCTGGCTTTTGAGCACAAATTAAAAGCCAAATTTTAATTTAGATGTTGAAGTTTTTGAGCACTCTGCCATCATACAGAAGATCAGAAGGAGAGCCAGAAGTAAAAGTTATAGTTTTTAATTCCCATGTATCTTATGTTAGTTTCCCAAAGAAATTAGAAGAGAGATGGTCAAGTATGTGTTTGAAGGGGGAAGAGGGGACCCTATTTCTGTGTAAGAATTTCTTTTCAGTTGTAAAGACCAATTATTATAAAATTTAATTCTGGAAGACCTAAGTCTTTTAAGAATAGAATCAGTACTCCACACCCCACATCGCTGATGCAGTTCAACTCAGAGATAAACAGGCCTGGTACGTCCCACTGCACAGCCAGCCAGATTCTTTATGTGAAACTTTCCAAGGTGTGTTGTGAATTAATTGCAGTTGTGAATTAATCATTATTCTAACTGAACCAGACTCCTATTTTCCTCTTGAAACTTCTCATTATTAAGTTTACCTGAACTGGTTGATGTGAGGATGCCATCAACACAAACTATCATTCAGCAAGGCACTGAATAGTTGTTTTCATGCATAGTTGTTTTCATTATGCAGTCTACCATGTGGAATGGTACAGGTGGAAAAGTCATAATCAACCACTTATTCTACAATTCTGTTTTCAATCCTTGGTAATTTTCATAAGTTCAGGGTTTTGGTCAGGATCTCCTTTTCTTTTTACATTCTGAAACCTAAAGTGAAAGCCACAGTGGTTTGTCTTTGCAGAGAAGAATATCGAATATTTTGCTTGAGTGCTTTTCAAAAGCAGTATCTCTTCTCTGCCTTTATGTATATTAACAAAGATTTTTATAACAGTTTCACCATGATAAAAATAATTCAGCAAAACTGGTCATTAATATATCAAGATGAGGATGTATAATTACCGTATTTTCCACAAGTTTCCAGTGCTGGAACTAAGGGTTTACAATGAAACCTAGAGGAGAGCTGCTCCTGTATCTTGGGAACAAGTGGGATTCAGTAAGGGTCTAACCAGGAGAAGGTCTAGCATTTGGCACAGACCCTTACTGGGGTGGGTCAGATTCTGAGGACATACGTGGTGATGGTTTGAGGTTCTAACTGAAAAGTTTGGGTGGTCAGTAGGTTCTAGTCTGGTAGCTCAGCTGGTAAAGAATCCGCCTGCAATGCAAAGAGACCTTGGTTCAATTTCTGATTGGGAAGATACCCTGGAGAAGGGATAGGCTACCCACTCCAGTATTCATGGGCTTCCCTGGTGGCTCAGCTGGTAAAGAATCCGCCTGCAATGTGGGAGACCTGGGTTCAATCCCTGGGTTGGGCAGATCCCCTGGAGGAGAGCATGGCAACCCACTCCAGTATTCCAGCCTGGAGAATCCCCATGGACAGAGGACCCTCGTGGCCTACAGTCCATGAGGTCGCAAAGAGCGGGACACGATTGAGCGACTAAGCACACAGCACAATACGTGTTGAGTTAGCTCAAGAATACTCCCAGGACTGGGTTCAGTCATGAGAACTGGAGCCTTGAGACTTGTGAACCAGGCAACTGGGGAAAGATGGGATTAGACCAGTTTGACCCAAAACCCCTGAGAGGTGGTCTGGGAGAGCATGAGCCTCTTGCCACAGCTCTGGAGGGGTCTTACTGAATTC
This sequence comes from Odocoileus virginianus, assembly GCF_023699985.2. Lineage (NCBI taxonomy): Eukaryota > Metazoa > Chordata > Mammalia > Artiodactyla > Cervidae > Odocoileus > Odocoileus virginianus. The sequence continues at coordinate 40,892,642 of NC_069697.1, forward strand.
TCCCAGAAACCCTGAAATTAGGTACAGATGAAGAAATTACATCAATTCCATGCCCAGGATCACACAGTTGGTTAATGGAAGACCCACGATTCAAACTAGCATTACATCCAGGTGTCCCCTTTCACACCCAGGACTACTTTTCTATGTATAAGAATAATCAGGTAACAGACAGAAAATTCCTGAGGTTGTCTGCTGTCTGTTTCTGCCTGGCTCGCTCTTAGAGCAGCAGCGTCTGTGTTATTCATTCTTCGGTGGTATCCAGCTTGGGAGCTGATAGATGTCACATAGAGATGCCTGGCGAACATCTGCGCTCCAAGCTTTGCTGGTGCAGATGTCTTCTGCTGGTCCCTGTGGGTTCTTGTCACGGCCAGTAGGCTGATGGGGCTGCTCGGGAAGCCAGCCGCAAGCTCGGGCACACTGCGGAGAGGCTGGTGGCAGACACAGGGGCAGAGCAGGCAGCAAGCAAGCGGATCTGGAGGTTCCTATCACCGGGAAGGCTTTGGGCAAGCAGCACAGAAGACTCAGAAAGAAGTGCCACTACAGATCAGGTGACATCCAGTATGCCTGGTGCAAAGCATCAGTCACATGCACCCAGACTGCATACTCCAGCAAAAGAAAGACACTCCGTTTTGTCTCCTGCTTCAGTATGAAAGCCTTTTGTGAGCAAGGGCATCTGTGGTATTGGAAGAACGCTTTCCTGTGTGTACTGTATCCTACTAACTGTCTTTTAAGGAATCACTCTTTGTTCTATTGTTGTGTTCTTTTGATTAAAGGAATTGCCCCAGTATCCCATTTGGTTTGCTTCACTGATTCACATCCTTGATTTTTAAATCAAGAAACCAGAATTTGTAATTAATGAGAAAGCCTTTCATTTTGCAAGTAATTTCTCCGGAGCTAGTTAGAAATGATAAAATCCTGTCTTTGCTTCAATTCCACATTAAAAATACTCTATGCAATGAAATTCTCAGAAAATGATGATCCTTTTTGCCTCTCAAAAATGTACATAGAATTCTCATTTCTAGCTGTGTATGCAAAAATGAATTTTTACATTTTTCCCCTTTCTCAAACAATCCTAAAAGCTTTGTTTCAAGTGTCTTTGCTAATTGCTTTTTTAATTTATAAGCTTCTGTGCCAAATGATGCAACTCAGACAAATGTCTTAAATGAAAAAAGTAAGTGGTTATAGAAAGATAAAGACAAGACTGTCCCCTCATTTACAGTCTGTGAAATGTTCTTCATGTGTCCTTGACATTCTCTAGTGAGTTCTGTCTTTGTATCTAGATAGGCAATATCTGCAGTGATACGTGAATGTATTTAGAATCAACCTTTGAAATGTTGAACCACTGACTATTTTGAATGCTCAATCACATTATCTGAGTCTCTTTAGAAATGAGAGTTACATAACACACTCCTCCATACTATATTTTTGGAAGCTACTACAGTTTTAAGATGGTCTTTAAGTAAGGCATCATATTTATCATTTATGTCAAGCCATCTTTCCCCTTAGCTGTGCACATTCATGGAGCATGGATCTTACAAACACAACATCAGTTCACTGATTTGGGCATTTTTTTCAATGAAACAAAAGTTTGTACTTTCTTGTAGTCTTTCCAAGTTTTTGACCAGACTTACTGTTTAAATAAGTGGCGTAGACTCTCAGAGTTCTAAGAACCCTTTTGAAACTTGTCTGGACAGCATAGGTGTCCTTATTTTCCTCTCTGCTCAGGAATTTGACCTTGGGAATCAGACTGTCAGCCCTGGGGATGGAAGCTCTTCACACCTCTCACTGAAATTGTTTCCTGTGTCTGGTAAACCCCAAACTCCAGCAAACCTGGATGTGTATTCCATTCACTTGTGCTTCATCCAGCTTCAGCCTTACTGTGGTTCCCTCTGGCTCTCTTTCTCCTCTCAGGCCAGCCTGGCCCACGTGGGGAGGAAAATGGGACACTTTTCTCCTGAGTGTGAAACACACCCATCATCTAATCTGTAAATATTTTGATCCTGATTTGTTTATTCAGCAGATGGCTATTGATTACCTACACTGTGGAGCTGGTTTAGAACTCATTTTACATCAGAGTCCCTTTCATCACCTGACTCATCAGTAGGGGAAGCAGATATGAATGGAAACGTGATGTAAGTACATATGTCCACAGTTAGAGACTGATAGAAAGAATGGTATAGGATGCTTTGAAAGTGTATTAGTGTGACTTGACCTGATCCAATAATGGGGGTGGAGAGGAGAAAAAGCAATGAAATGATTTTTAGACACAGTCCTGTTACACAACTTAAACTAGCTCTTCTCAATCCTGGCTGCATGAAAAAGCTCCTGGGGAGCTTAAAACAAAACACCCAAGCTTGGGCTTCACCGCCAGAGGAACATTCTGATGTAATTGGTCTGGGCATCAGTATTTTTTTTTTCTCAAAGCTCTGTGTGAGTCTAAAATGCAGCAGGGTTAAGAGCTTACTGTTTTAAACCTGTATGTTTATGGTTTCAGGGTCCTATATTTTTAGCTGGTGTTCAAATGCAAATCATCTATACTAGAAAATATCTAAGTGAAAATTTCAACAAGGTTGAACACAATCCTTGTCATTCCTTATTCATTTGGAGTAACTGCCAGTGACTAATTTGCAAGTTATACTTTTGTTATCTTTAAAATAGTTTTTCTTTTAAAGTAACATGAACATAATACTAAACATTTGAATAAGAAGGAAACAGAGAAGAAAGAGGGAGGCACACCCATAAACTATCTATGGCAAGAACAGTGAAAATTTTGGCGTATTTTCTTCTCCCCTCCTCCATGCATCTATTGCATTATATAGACAAAAATTAAAAATTTAAGACCTACAGGTTCAATATAAATTATATTATATATATATATTACACAAGGGCTTACCAGGTGGTGCTATTGGTAAAGAACCTGCCAATGCAGGAGATATAAGAGATGCAGTTTCAATCTCTGGGTCAGGAAGATCCCGTGGAGAAGGAAATGGCAACCCACTCCAGTATTCTTGCCTGGAGAATCCCATAAACAGAGGATCCTGGCAGGCTACAGTCCATGGGGTTGCAAAGAGTCAGACACAACTGAAAAGACTTAGCATCCATCCTGCTAAGACCCAGGGATTGAATCTGGGTCTCCTGCATTGCAGGCAGACACTTTACCCTCTGAGCCACCAAGAAAGACCCATCCATGGATATTACAGAAATTGTATTTTTTGAACTGAGAAAAATTCTTGAATTGTGTGACCACTCTTCTACCACCCCCAATCTCTATTCAGTTCCAGGCGGCTCAACACTGATTTCTATCCTCAACTCTTGATCAAACGTTAATCTCTATATTAAAAGAATAAAACTTGGCTTGGCCTAGGTCACTCTCTTTTTTTAAAAAGTATTTATATCTTTATTAGTTATTTTGCCTGAGCCGGTTCTTAGTTGCAGCATGTGTAACCCTAGTACCTACTAGGGATTGAGGCCAGGCCTGCTGCATTGGGAGCACAGAGTGTTAGTCACTGGATCACCAGGGAAGCCCCCAAGGTCACCTTTTAATTGCCAAATGCACAGACCCTTCAGCCCCTGCTACTCTCTGCATTATTTGGCCCAGTGGAACACTATTCCCTACTTGAAACCTTTGTTCCTTGACTTCTAAAACACCATGTCTCCTCAAATTTTCCTTCTTATTCTCTGAAAACTCTTTCTAGTTTCCTTTGCAGTTTTTCTTTCTGGTTCTAGATGTTGGAGTTCCCCAGGGTTCCACCTCTGGCCCTTTCTGTTCTCACTATACCTATTCTCCCTACAGGATTTCACCCAAGCCCAAAGCCTGAATTACTATCTGTGTGCTGACAACTTCCTCAGTTCAGTTCAGTCGTTCAGTCAGGTCCAACTCTTTGCGAACCCATGGACTGCAGCACACCAGGCTTTCCTGTCCATCACCAACTCCCAGAGCTTACTCAAACTCATGTCCATCACTTCAGTGATGCCCTCCAACCATCTCATCCTCTGCCATCCCCTTCTTCTCCCACCTTCAATCTTTCACAGCATTAAGGTCTTTTCCAATGAGTCAGTTCTTCACATCAGGTGGCCAAAGTATTGGAGCTTTCAGCTTCAGCTTCATCATCAGTGCTTCCAATGAATATTCCAGGACTGATTTCCTTTAGGATGGACTGGATGGATCTCCTTGCAGTCCAAGGGACTCTCAAGAGTCTTCTTCAACACCACAGTTCAAAAGCATCAGTTCTTCAGTGCTCAGCTTTTTTTTTTTTTTTTTTTTAAATTTTTATTAGTTGGAGGCTAATTACTTTACATCATTACAGTAGTTTTTGTTATACATTGATATGAATTAGCCATGGATTTACATGTATTCCCCATCCCAGTCCCCCCTCCCACCTCCCTCTCCACCCGATCCCTCTGGGTCTTCCCAGTGCACCAGGCCCGAGCACTTGTCTCATGTACCCAACCTGAGCTGGTTATCCGTTTCACCCTAGATAATACACATGTTTCAATGCTGTTCTCCTGAAACATCCCACCCTTGCCTTCTCCCAGAGTCCACAAGTCTGTTCCATACATCTGAGTCTCTTTTTCTGTTTTGCATATAGGGTTATCGTTACCATCTTTCTAAAGTCCATATATATGTGTTAGTATACTGTAATGGATCAATGGAACAGAATAGAAAGCCCAGAGATAAGTCCACGAACCTATGGTCACCTTATCTTCGACAAAGGAGGCAAGGATATACAATGGAAAAAAGATAACCTCTTTAACAAGTGGTGCTGGGAAAACTGGTCAACCACCTGTAAAAGAATGAAACTAGAACACTTTCTAACACCATACACAAAAATAAACTCAAAATGGATTAAAGATCTAAATGTAAGACCAGAAACTATCAAACTCCTAGAGGAGAACATAGGCAAAACACTCTCCGACATAAATCACAGCAGGATCCTCTATGACCCACATCCCAGAATTTCAGAAATAAAAGCAAAAATAAACAAATGGGACCTAATGAAACTTAAAAGCTTTTGCACAACAAAGGAAACTATAAGCAAGGTGAAAAGACAGCCCTCAGATTGGGAGAAAATAATAGCAAATGAAGCAACAGACAAAGGATTAATCTCAAAAATATACAAGCAACTCCTCCAGCTCAACTCCAGAAAAATAAATGACCCAATCAAAAAATGGGCCAAAGAACTCAACAGACATTTCTCCAAGGAAGACATACAGATGGCTAACAAACACATGAAAAGATGCTCAACATCACTCATTATCAGAGAAATGCAAATCAAAACCACAATGAGGTACCATTATACGCCAGTCAGGATGGCTGCTATCCAAAAGTCTACAAGCAATAAATGCTGGAGAGGGTGTGGAGAAAAGGGAACCCTCTTACACTGTTGGTGGGAATGCAAATTAGTACAGCCACTATGGAAAACAGTGTGGAGATTTCTTAAAAAGCTGGAAATAGAACTGCCATATGACCCAGCAATCCCACTTCTGGGCATACACACCAAGGAAACCAGATCTGAAAGAGCCACATGCACCCCAATGTTCATCGCAGCACTGTTTATAATAGCCAGGACATGGAAGCAACCCAGATGCCCATCAGCAGACGAATGGATGAGGAAGCTGTGGTACATATACACCATGGAATATTACTCAGCCATTAAAAAGAATTCATTTGAATCACTTCTAATGAGATGGATGAAACTGGAGCCCATTATACAGAGCGAAGTAAGCCAGAAAGATAAAGTGCTCAGCTTTCTTTATGGTTCAACTCTCACATCCATACGTGACTACTGGAAAAACCATAGCTTTGACTAGATGGACCTTTGTTGGCAAGGTAATGTCTCGGCTTTTTAATATGCTGTCTAGGTTGGTCATAGCTTTTCTTCCAAGGAGCAAGTGTCTTTTAATTTCATGGGCCACCCAAGATAGACAGGTCATGGTGGGGAGTTTTGACAAAATGTGGTCTACTGGAGAAGGGAATGGAAAACCACTTCAGTATTCTTGCCTTGAGAACCCCATGAACAGTATGAAAACGCAAAAAAAATGGTAACTCGCTATGGCCAGCTTGATATACGGAAACCTCCAATAGACAACTGTACAGCAAGAAATGGGCCTCCCCTGGTGGCTCAGACAAAGAATCTCCCGGCAGTGCGGGGGACCTTGGTTCTTTCCGTGGGCCGAGAAGATCCTCTGGACAAGAGAATGGCTGCCCACCTCAGTGTTCTTGCCTGGAAAACTCTATGGACACAGGAGCCTGGTGGGCTACAGTCCATGGGGTCACAAAGAGGTGGACATGACTAACATGTAGTGACTAACACTACACTACTGTTACTAAGGCAAAAAAATAAAATGCACAAGTCTGTTGCTAGGGTGCAACAGGAGATTCCTTATATAGAGACAAGCTGAGCATTTGAATGCTGACCTGTTTTCCCCTTTCATCATCATCTTCAACCCCAAGCCCTGACTAAAATACAGTAAAAGAAACAGCAGACTGAGCCCCATGATTCCACTTCTCCTGATCTACAGATTCCTCCTATCTAGAAACTGTTGAGACCAGGATTTGGACCTAGGGGCCCATGTCCCATTTGTATGCCCTACTGCTGCTAAGTCGCTTTAGTCGTGTCCGACTCTGTGCGACCCCATAGACGGCAGCCCACCAGGCTTCCCTGTCCCTGGGATTCTCCAGGCAAGAACACTGGAGTGGGTTGCCATTTCCTTCTCCAATGCATGAAAGTGAAGAGTGAAAGTGAAGTCGCTCAGTCGTATCCGACTCTTAATGACCCCATGGACTGCAGCCTACCAGGCTCCTCCGTCCATGGGATTTCCCAGGCAAGAGTACTGGAGTGGGGTGCCATTGCCTTCTCCATTCGTATGCCCAGGTTGCCTCTGGGCAACCAGGTTGCCTCAATTGGTATATATCTTTCATAGGGTTTGTCTGGAAGTATTTAAAACAGAATAGAAAGTAGCCTTTGCTGAGTCTCCAGTTATCACTCTCACCAATCCTTGAATGAGTCCCTGTGGTCTGTCTAACTCACTCCCAAATCTAGTTGGAGTTCTAGCCCTCTCATCTGACTGCTCACACAATTTTGCCGGGAACAGCCAAATCTGACCCCATGTTAGGTCTGTTTCATTTACTTTAAAGGTTGCTTTTCCTTGTTTTTGTTCACTAAAAAGAAACTGTTTATCCATAATGTCCTGCCTGGGGGAACCCCGCATTCTGCCTGAATATATTAAACCAAAGAGCCTTTGTTCAGGACCCTGTCCACCTGTGAATGGCTACAGAAAGGAAAAAATTAACACATCCCCTCCCTGAGACCTGCCATTCCAGGAGATATTTGCAGGACTAATGGACTTTTTACTTATTTCCTCACCTCCCCACATATCTGTTATATAAAAGAACCTGGCCTCCATACCCCATAATATGGTTCTTTGAAACATTAGCCTGCCATCTTCTCGGTCTGCGGTAATATTCCTTGCCTCAACACCTTGTCTGTAGACTTATTGGCCTGTCGTGTGGCAAGCAGAGTGAGCTTGGACTTGGTAACAGCAACAGCCTACTGACCTCCACCTAGCTGGACCACGTGCCCCAATGGAGATGTCCGTCTTCTTGAGGTTAGATCCCTAACTCAATGGTTGACCCCTCCAAGCCACTACTCTACCCACTCACCTGTGTCAGAAATCTGAGAGCCAACCTAATTTTTCTCTCCTCTCCACCCCTATATTCAGTCATGAGTAGATTCTATCTCGTCAATACCTTTCATGTCTACATTCTTTCCTTCTAAAGTCCATTACCACTGGCTTGATCCAGGCTTCCAGGATCTGTGAGGCCTTTTCATCTGAAAAGTACAGATACCACCAGAAAAATGAGATAAATTGATTTCATTATTATATTGGAAAATTAACCTAGGTTTAGAGGTAATTATGTTTCTGAAAATAGAAAGAGTTACACAAAGAAAGTCACTATTTATTTTTACTATCTGAGCTACTATAGATTTATTATTTTTAAGTGCTGATTATTTTATTTTTTCCAAATAATCAAGAAATTGGAGAAATGTTTGTTGATTCTTTTTCTTTTTAATAACTAAGGTATTACTTCCCACAACTTAAACTATCTTGATCAACTTTTTTCTTTGGCTGTGTCTCCTAATGGTGTTCATATCAAGGAAGCAACGTCCAGTTATCTTACACTGACTTATAAACATGACTGAAATGTATTTGAGTGGCCGAAAAAGTAAAGATATAGTGTTTCTACAACATGCAAAGCCAGTAGCCAGTACGTAAAACAGCAATAGGTGGATTGAAAAGCAATTTTAAACACCGTACTTTTCCTATATTCTCTCGTATTTCTAAACATAAATTATCATTAGCAAATAACCACGATTAATAATAACACTGTCACTTAATTTCCTGCCAGCTGAGGGCTGGCAGAATGGAAACGTGCTGAACTCAAGAGCATGTGTTTTAGAATTGAGCAATTAAACTCAGAGAAGATGAAAGCAGAGGTTACCATGGCAACCTGATCCCAGGACCCCGTGTGCAGCCATACTGTCTGAGTGTTTGAGGCACAGAGGCTGGATATTGTGATTTAAAATCCAGGCAGTGTTTGGGTGTAGATAGCAAGCTTCCCTTGTGCAGGTTTAGAAAGGACAGGTACTTCGGAGTCTGCTGAGAAGGATTATATAACCCTCAGTGAGGTGACAATGAGTTAATGAAAATAATTAGTCACCATTAATAACAATGATTAGTTTTAAGGTATGTCATAAAAATAATGGAATTATGGTCCTATAAAAATAATTGCATTAAAATTTAATAGTGACATATAATTGTTTAACTAGTTTTCATTCATTCAATAATACTGATTAAACCAGTATTTGCTGCATGTACCAGACCTTGCTGTGGGTGCTGGGATTCAGTGAACAAAATGGGGTAGACAAACAATATAAAGTAAATAAATAACTTATGGTATCTAATATGATCAAATATGATAAGAATTATAAAGACAAAATAAGGGAGGGCAAGGGAATTTGGGATCTTGACGACAGAGGGGGTGGGATATGACGATTTTAAATTGGATTGTCAGAGAAGATCTCATAGAGGAGATGACATTTAAACAGGCTCAAGAAGGTTGAGGGGTGAGCCATACAGACATCTAGGGAAGAACATTTTAAGCAAAGGAAATGCTAGTGCAAAGGCCCTAAGGTGGAGGTATGCTTGTCATGTTCAAGCAAGAGAACGAGAGTAAAGAGGAGAATAGTAACAGAAGGCAGGATCTTATAGGCTATTATAGTTTCCTGAAAGTAATTTGCCCTTTGTTCTGGGAGAAATGCTGCTGCTAAGTCGCTTCAGTCGTGTCGAACTCTGTGCGACCCCATAGACGGCAGCCCACCAGGCTCCGCCATCCCTGGGATTCTCCAGGCAAGAACACTGGAGTGGGTTGCCATCTGGGAGAAAAAGACAGCTACTAAAAAGATTTTGAGCAGACGGGGAACATGACCAGTTTGGAGGCAATATCCTCGTCGTTACTAAGAGGTGAGAAATTATGGCCGGTATGGGGGTTAGTACTGGAGTGGCAAGAAGTGGTCGGATTGTGGATATATTTTAAAAGTAAGCAGATACAGTGGGATTTCCTGATAGATTGGATGTGAGGTATGGATGAAAGAGAGGGGTTAAAGATGACCACAAGCTTTGGGGCCTAAGCAACTGGAATAATATAATTGCCTTTATTTGGGAAGGGGAAAACTGGATGGAGGGGATTCGGTGGTGGAAGTAGGATGGAATGAGAGAGCAGAATAAAGTTTGAGATATCTATTAGAAATATATAAGGAAAGAGAAGACAGTTGGGGTACAAGTCCAGAGCTTGGGGGGAGGTGTAGGCTGGAGGTACAAAGTCGGGAGTCACCGAGCAGAAAGATGCTCTTTAGAGTCATGAGACTAGGTGGGACGACCGGGGGACTAAGAAGAAAAGATGCGGCCAGCAGAAGACTAAGGAGAAGCCACAGAGATAAAAGGTAGAACAAATAAATACGGGGTCCTAGAAACCAAGTGAGGAAAGCATTTCCAGGAGGAGGGAACGATCAAAGGCATTAAAGGCTGCTGATTGGGCAACTGCCATTAATGTAAATGATGTGGAGGTTCTTGGTGCCCTTGATTCATCAGAGTGATGAGAGTGAAGGCTGATTGGAGTGGACGCTAGAGAATATCAGGTGAGGACTTGGAGACAGATTATAGACAGAATTTTTCCAACTCTTTTTTCTTTTTTTTTGGTCATGCAGAGTGGCATCCAGGATCTTAGTTACCCGACCAGAGATCAAACCAAAGTCCCCTGAAGTGGACACACGGCATTCTAACCACTGGACCATCAGAGAATTCCCTAGATAGGTCTTTTGAGGACTGCTCTTTTGGGGTGTCAGCTAGAGGGGAAAGTGGAGTAGAAAAAGTTTTTCTTTTGAGAGATTTAGTAGCATGTTTTTATGCTATGTGTAGATGAAGTTATTACTCTTTTATATTAAATTTATCTTTGAGATACTCTATCATATCCTTAGGACTTTCAGTTAGTCAAACCTTCATCTTTCACCTGAGATATTGACACTTTCCTGGCTACATTAGAGTCTTTATTCAGTTGGATAATAATGGTGAATCTTTCAATCTGAAATTTCTCACTCACATGGATTCTGAATGCCCCTTGCTCTTTTGACATGCCCAATGAGCCACACCAACACTAGTTCATCCATAACATTCTTGATCTCTGTTCCTAGTCTCAGGTTCCGCAGCGATGCTGGAGAAAGAGGCAGGGTGATCTGTCGCTCACCCATCACCTCCTGCCTCATCCAGGCCTTGGTACTGTGCTGTATTTCCTGTGACTCTTGTTCCTTACCCATTGAGTTGATCCCTGTGACTGAGTCTAGACTAAATGAGAGCATTTGCAGGTCACGTGCCGCCTAGAAGGTCTACTCGGCTGGCCAGAAGGACAGGATGGCTATAAAGCCCTGCAGCATCTCTGCAGCCAAGCGCAGGTACAGCTCACAGGCAAGCAGGAGGAGGTATGCCTTTTGCACAAGAGCAGCCGCAGCTGGCTTTGGCAGGAAGACCCAGGGGAGCAATGCGAATCTCTTTAGAAGTATAGTGGGACTGTTAGGGGAAGCACACTGATTGAAACCTTCCACCCTGGCCAGGTACTGTAGTAACCATTTGCATAAGTTGTTTTACGACAGGAGGTCCTGGTAAGGAACACGGACGGATCTAATAAGCCTCCACCAACCGGATGAGCTCGGGAAAGGTCAAAAGGAGACACCACAGGTCCAACCACCTCCCAGAATCCTTCTCTCTAGCATCCATCTTGGCTGAACAAGGCGTGCGCCACCAGGAAGGACTCTGAGTCAGAATGATTGGCTAAAGACAACCTGGAAACTAATCCCATCACCATAAAACCCACGCAGAGCAGTTCTCTTGGGTTCCCTTGCCCTCCTGCTCTCCACCCAGGTACCCTTTCCCAATAAAATCTCTTGCTTTTTCAGCACATGTGTCTCCTCCGACAATTCATTTCTGAGTGTTAGACAAGAGCACAGTTTCGGGCCCTGGAAGGGTTCCCCTTTCCTACAACAGGACCATACCCTTGGGGGTGGGAAGATGGGGTGGTGGTGAGTGCTGAGAAATCACAGGCAGACACTGAGAATCCTCTTCTGTGTATACAAAACCCTTGTTGCTGGCGATGGCCCAGAGGCTGACAGAGGAGAGTGAGGCCCAGAGGGTTGAGTATATGGCACCCACTTGGGCTGAACGGAGAACAGGACACACACTGGTCGGCGACTGAGAAATGTTCCTTTTGCTGCCCGGAGGTCTCAAGTGTAGCAAGTTGAGTTAATCATGCTACCTGGTTTCCTCAATATCCGACTCCCCAGCCCCACAGAACCATCTTACCATTACCTCCTGAGAGGGGTTATTTGCAACTGTGACAAAACACACGCATTTTTAAAGTTAGCTCGTGTTTATAAAACTGCCAGAATGTAGTTCTTATTCCATTGGGAGGGATCAGTCTTTAACTTTGTTAACCTATGTAAAAGGCAAGCTCAAATGATCACAAATTGCATTCATTCTGGAATAGCAGAGGAATTGCACTTCAGGGAACCCTTGCTGTAGCAAGCTGCAGGTAAATCTGTCGAGAGTTTGGGGTGGGCTATATTTAAGGGCAAGGGATGGGCTTCTCTTGTGGCTTAGCTGGTAAAGAATCTGCCTGCAATATGGGAGACCTGGGTTTGATCCTGTGTTGGGAAGATCCCCAGAAAAGGAAAAGGCTACCCACTCCAGTATTCTGGCCTGGAGAATACCATGGACTGTATGGTCCGTGGGGTCGCAAAGAGTCGGACACGACTGAGCGACATTTACTTTCACTTTTCACTTTCAGTGCAAAGAGGAGAGGTCTAGCCAGAGTCTGGGCGCTAAGTTGACTGGCTTGAGAATGAACAGGGAGAGATTCTTGGATGGTTTTCATTTGTCAGAAGATAACTCTTCATCGTCTGTAAATCAGGTATTTACAGGGAAATCAATCTCTCAATTCTTGTAAGTTCGATTCTCCTCAAGGCTTGTGTTGTGTGTGTGTGTGTGTGTGTGATTTTCTCCATTTTGTAACCTCTGGTTTCATTTTTAGATTGAAATGCTTTCACATCCTTTTTGATATTTTCATCAGGTCATGAGTTAATCCCACCCAGGTATAATTAAAGGTATATCAGAACTTGATAGAGTCAACCATGGACTAAAAAATACAGTCACAACCTGAAAAGTCAAAGTGTTAGTCGCTCAGTCATGTCTGACCCTCTGTGACCCCATGGACTGTATGGACTGTAGCCCACCAGGCTCCTCTGTCCACGGAATTCTCCAGGCAAGAATACTGGAGTGGGTTGCCATTTCTTCTCCAACCTGAAAGTAGAGAGTTATTTTACTTGGTGGGAACGTTTAGGACTCCCAAGTCTGGTAGACAGCATCTCAGTATTTCTGAGAATACTGCTCCCAAGAGGTGGGAGGAGGAGTCAGGCTATATACAAGTTTGCAACAAAAGGAGCTGTCAGGCTGAACATCAAAGATCAGATATCAAATTAAGGAATTTAGCATTCTTTGAGAAGATGCAAGCCTCTGGGCTCACTGAATGCATTCCTTTCATATGCACCTCAGCTATCTGGGGCCAAATCCTATTTCCTTGTTCACCTTAAGGTTTGGCAGATGGCTGCTTCTTACAGTCCCCATCCCCCAGCTCCTCAGCTATCACCGAGGGGGGTGATGACATCTGCTGGATCACAGCTTTGGGAGCCCTAGTTCACCGTAAAGAAGATTGAGCACCAAAGAATTGATGGCCTCACACTTGGAGCCCAGAAATCGCTGATGGCTGTGACATTTCTTATTTATTGATATGGCAGGAAATAGTTTCATTTCACACAACTAACAACTATTGTCAAGGTTTTTGTACCCAAGGTTAGCATTTATTTTCTCATTCAGGAAATACTGAATGTCCACCTCATTTTAGCATTGTTTTTATTTTTCTTTCAATTTACAGAGCTACTACATTTATCAAGCACCCACTGTCGTGGTCCCTGTGCTGGTTGGAAAAGAATTTCTAGACATAAGGCAGAATGAAAGGAGAATCAAGTTTATTAGAGGTGGGGGCGGGGGGGGGGTGGTGGTTGTAACACCCACCTAGGGTGACTTTGACACCAGTGAAACTTCTGACCCCAATGGGGTGTCCTGCAATTCAATACTGACACTACTCAGAGTAGTGTAGATCTCACAGTTTAAGGACTCAGAAGCACAGTTCTAGACACCAGGTGTAAGTCCCTAGCCATCCATACATCTAACCAACTGGTTATAAATTAGAGGTTCTCAGAACTCTCTTCCTAGGTTCCACAATTTGCTACGATGGGTCGCAGACCTCAGGAACACAGTTCACTTGTGCTTACCATTTTATTACAAAAGAAAAACTCAGAAACAGCCAAAGAGATTCAGAGGCAAGAGATGCATATGGGGTGTGGGGATTGTGGGGAGGTCCTGTGATGACACACAGCTTCTATACCCTCTCCAGACATGCCAACCTCCCAGCACATCAATGTGTTCCTCAACCCGGAAGCTCTCTGCATCTCACTCAAGAGCTCAATCTCCCCCACCTTTCCCTAACCCCCCACCTTCCTCTTTCTCCTTGGAGGTTGGTGGGTGGGGCTCAAAGTTCTAACTCTAATGATTTGATCTTCCCAGAACCAGTCACATCTAAGCTATCTAGGGCCCCACCCTAAATTGCCAGATTAGCATAAACTCAGGCTTCCAGGTGGTTCACTAGTAAAGAATCTGCCTGCAGTGCATGATACCTGCAGGAGACATGGGATCGATCCCTGGATTGGGAAGAAAGGAAATGGCAGCCCACTCCAGTATTCTTGCCTGGAAAATCCGGTGAACAGAGGAGCTTGGCGGGCTACAGTTTATGTGGTTGCAAAGAGTCGGACATGAATGAGCGACTAAACAACAGGTATGATCAAAGGGGCTTGTTAAGGATAAAAAAAGATACTCCTGTCACTCAAGAAATTCCAAGGCTTTTAGGAGCTCTGTGCCCCAACTGGGGATGAAGACCAAATATATTTTTGTATCCACCGTTTGTCAGTGTCTCTGCCCAGATCCCTGTCTCAGATCTGAGCTTCAGCTCCCCACCTCAAACCCTGCAACCTCGGGTGTTAGCTGCTGACAGTTGCTTGCTGGGAATTGCCCTTAGCTGAGGACCATCAGCTCATCCAAGGTTACAGATGGCTCCCTCCCTGGGGGAAGCCAGCTTTCAGTGACTTGGCTGATGAGGGCAGGGCAGAGTGGGTCTGAAGGACCTTCCCAGCTTTAGGCCGTATTGTGACTGCATTCGAGTCCTTTCCTCTCCGTCCATTCCTACTTCTTCCTGCCCCGTGATGTTGACCCCAAGGGCCTTCCCTAATGAAACCTCCGCACGCAATCTCTCAGCATCAGTTTCTAGGAACCCACCTGAGACACCAAGCCTGATGCTTGGAACTTTACATGTAACACATAGTCTAACTTTCTTAACAGCCCCTTAGGATAGACATTATTAGCCACTTTGGAGAAGAGGATGTGGAAGACTAGTAAAGCTGAATAATTTTCCCAAGGTCACAGAGCTAAGGTGGGACTGACTCCAGTCTGCTTAAAGTGAAGCTTTGTTCGCTGTGACGCCTCAACCTAGTGGTGGTTTCTGGTGGGAACCAGGGGAAAGAGGCTCTGAGGGTCAGATCTGGTCTGGAGGCGGTTGAGAATTGCTGAGCTATGAGGAAGAAATGAGAGTGAAGAAAGTCAGAGTGGGAGGCTGGAGAAATCCACTCAACCACCCCACTGGGGAGCCCTAGATTGAGACTCTGTAGGTGGGAAGGGTCAGAAAGGAGAGAAAGAAAAATGAGTTCAGGAATCGAAAAAGTAGAACAATTCGGATTGTTAGTCTGTAACCCAGAATTTCTGCTGTGTGTGTCTTGGCGTATGTCAGTGGGGTGGACACATCTTTCAAGGAGTTAAATTTAGTGAAACATTGGCCACACCCCACAATTTTTGTGAATATTTTTCCTTTATGTGTATTTGTCACATGAAAAACTATTATGCGCCTAAGAGGTATAGGTTAACAAGTAAATTTATATTTTGATTTCTTCTTCCCTTCCTGCTTGTTCCTCCTTCCATTAAGCCTTTAAGGAACACTTAATACATTAGACTGCAGGCAGCCAAAAATCAATAAAACACAATTCCTATAGCGGCATTGGCACTCTAGTGGGAGAAACAGATATTTAAACAACAAAGATAAAGAGGCCCGTAAAGAAGTTCTGAGTACCCAGTGGAGGGAACCATTAACTCTAACAGGGGACAGTCCTAGAGGAGTTTAAGGAAAATGTCCCCTGGATTGGAAATCAGGTTATACTGAGAGCAAAACCAGAAGGAGCAATTCACAATGGATAAGATTAGCCATCAGGAAAGAGTATCCAATGTGTTGTCTATAAATGCGTTTCTCCTTTGCTTGAAGCCTTCAGTGGCTCTCTATTTTCCTTGGGAATAAGTTCAAACCACTTACTATGACCTTTCTTTATTCCTGCTTACCTTTCCAATTTCATCTCAGATTCCCAGTGAGTAGGAAGCACAAGAAGTTTAGAATCACATGAGATAATACACAAGAGACTTAGTCCAGAGCTTGGCACTTGCTTGTGCCAGCACTTTCGGCCCAAACCACCTTCTCCATCACCTTCTGACCCTAGAGCTGTGTCTCTGTCCATCACATTTCTTCTCTGCGGACAGGCTCACTGCTAGGCTCTGCCTGTAGGGGGTATTAGAGAGCCGCCGCGAGGCTGGAGGAGGAAAAATTCCTCCTCCTCCCAGGGTCTTTCCTGTTCCAGAGAGCCTCATTCCCACAAAGTCTCTTCTCCAGAGCTGCAGGCCCTTCTCTGGTAGCAGCTGAATCCAGTTTGCAGTTTTTTCTAACCCCCACAGCACCAGTTTCATTGTGCCCCCCCCCCAGAGAGCAGCCCCAGCAGAGGTGTGGGGTTTGGGGTTGTCACCATTCAGGGGGTGTGTCTGTGTCTGGGTGCTGGGTGCTGTGTCTGTGTCTGGGTGCTGGGTGCTGTGTGCTGAGTCGCTCAGTGGTGTCTGACTCTTCGCGACCCCACGGAATGTAGCCCACCAGGCTCCTCTGTCCATGGGGATTCTCCAGGCAAGTATACTAGAGTGGGTTGCCATGCCCTCCTCCAGGGGATCTTCCCAACCCAGGGATCGAACCCGTGTCTCCTGCATCTCCTTCACTGTAGGCAGATTCTTTACCACTGAGCCACTGGGGAAGCCGCAAGCTTTTCTATTCTATTTAGTGAGACCCATGCTCAGGTATTATTTTGATTAAAATATTTTAACAAAAAAAAAATCCACTACCACTCAATAAATATTTTACAACTGAAGCCTCAAGCTGGTGACTGACAGATATGTTTGGTTTGGCCTTCACTTTATTTTTTAAATGGCCAATATTGCAAAAAAATAAAAGTATACATAAAAGTACCGTTTTAAAATTTTTCCTGAAAAATTAAAAATTTAGCAGTGATAAGCCTTCCTTTGCATAGGGTAAAGGAAGGTACTTGCATATGGTTAAGGAAGCATATCAGCTATGCTTGGGTCACTGCTCACTTTAGACAAAGTATATGCTTTCCATTTTGCCACAGTTCCCATTACTCCCTGCTTCCTTCATTTGAGCTACTGGCTTGTTCCTATAGGTACTGGCATTTGCAAGCCTGATTAAATAATCTCAGTGTCTTATATCATAATGTCATCAACATACAAAGCAAAAAAAAAAAGAAATTTGCATGAGAGTCACTGATTCAAGATTGGCACAAGCCTGGTACTACTGACTTTTTTTGGCCTCTAAGCCTGCGGGACCTTAGCCCTCCAACCAGTGTTTGAATCTGTGTCCCCTGCATTGGAAGATTGGAGTCTTAACCATGGGGCCCTCAGCCACAAGGGAAGTCCCCCATTGATTTTTTTTCCCCATTGATTCTTAAATGAAGAAAGAGAGTGGCTCCCTTGTACCAACTTACAATATATGTCAGGTACTGTACTGTTCTAACTGAATTATTAATAACTCAGTTAATCCTCACAACAATCCAATGAAATAGGTAATGGTAACCATTTTGCAGATGAAAAAATTCAAGGCAAAGAGAGGTCGATAAATGACCCAATGCCACTTGGGTACCCTCTACACATCATCTGTTTTTAATCAATATTTTAAAAGCATAGTAATTTTTGCAGTTTGTTCCGTTGGTTTCTGTATTCACTAGGACACAAACACTAGAAAACCAGCTCAAACCAACTCTAAAACAAAACGTCTAAAATGTGAATTAATTGGCTCACACAATCAAACCACAGGATACCAAGATTAGAGCTGGATCCTGGGTGATGGCATAAGCAGTTCTCTGATTCTCTGTCATATTCACATTTTCTATGATTTCAATCTCTCTAATTCATATTTTCTATGTGTGTTGACTTCATTCTTTCAAGTTCCTTTTTGTGATGGGTGCTGCAGGCTAGAAAGAAGACGCTGACCTAGATTTTAATGCTCAGGATGTTTATTAAGGAGTACCCTCCAGATGAGGGCTTCTGTGGTGGTTCAGTGGTAAAGTATCTACCTGCCAATGAAGGAGATGTGGGTTTGATCCCTGGGTCGGGAAGATCCCCTGGAGAAGGAAATAGCAGCCCACTCCAGTGTTCTTGCCTGGACAGAGGAGCCTGGTGGGCTTCAGTCCATGGGGTCACAGAGAGTCAGAAACAAATTAGCTATTAAACCACAACAATGACAACCCTCAGGATTAACACCTGTGGAAGGGAAAAGCTGGATGCAGGACTGGGCAGAAAGAAAGCTGAGCTGTGATGCAGGCTACACGCCGGCCTAGGAAGACCCATAAACTGTGGAGTTAGAACGGCTCTTCAGAGTTGTCCTGAGTTAGATGGAGATAGCCTGGCTGCTGCCGCCACCAGCCTTTGAATGTGGGCAGCCCAGGGCAGGGGTGACTTTGGGTGAAGAGGCTGTCTGTAGCTGAGGCAATTCCTGAAGGCTGACAGCCCCAAAGTCGAGTGCCAACAATCATCGCAGCAGCTGGGCCAAGTCCTTCATCGAAGGGGGCTCTTGGCTGATCATCCAGTGGGGGATGTGACTGCCAGCCATTCTAGGGTTACATTCCTATAATTTTCCACCTAAGGGGAGAAAAAAAGATCTTCCTTTTCTTCTTGTTTACAAATTCCAGGGAAGGACTCTAGCCTATCTTGAATCACATACCTGTTCCTTGGGCCAGTAATTTGGCCAGGGGTGAGAACTATGATGGGCACATTCTTAGCCCGCTACTCCCTTGTAAGTAGCTGGGTGTTCCGCAGAGGACTGGGGTTGGCAGCCCCCACAGAACCCCACAGAGTCCGGGAAGAGCATTTTCCCAACAAAAGGGCTGGTGGAGCAGTAACCCCAAGAAGAGGGAGGGAGCGTATGATTCCGACTCAAAAAAACAGCTCTCACAGGTTTTCCCTTCATTGTTTCTCAGTCAGCCTTTCAATGTTGACCTGCTCCTCAAAGATGCGAGCAGCTGTGCCCACTGCCTGGCTGGTAACTTGAGAAAGGCACAGAGCTATATAGTTGGGGAGAACAAAAATTCAGCCAGCCCTGCCATGCCCACAGTTTCAGACCTCAGCCTAGCCGTATGACAGAGGCTCTACATTAGTTCCCAGCTTTGGTACAATGTCCCCCTCTCCTCCCAGTCATCCAATGAGAACGTGATGAGTCAGGAATTAATAGTCTGTCTTGAGCCTAGAGCTTCAGCCCCTCTTGATACATACTCTGAACACCTGCCGGCTCACCCTGGTAAGGGGCAAACCCCCACTCACTGTATTAGTGGAACAGTATCCTAGACACTCTTGTTTGCTCCTACACTGCTTCTTCCCCATGCATGTCTCTGTTCCAGTTCCCAATTTTGTCTTCCTCTTTCACTTGAGATCCTCCTGTTCCTTGACTTCGGTGACTGCCTTGGATCTTTCTGATCCTGACTTTTGGCTCCCAGTCAGCAACCCTCGGGGCTTCCCAGGTGGCACGAGTGGTAAAGAACCTGCCTGCCAATGCAGGAGACATAAGAGATGCTAATTCAGTCCCTCGGTCGGGAAGATCCCCTGGAGGAGGGCAAGGCAACCCACTCCAATATTCTTGGCTGGAGAATCCCATGGACAGAGGAGTCTGGCGGGCTACAGTCCACGGGGGCGCAAAGAGTCGGACAGGGCTGAAGTGACTTGGCACTCACGCGGCAACTCTCTGTTGGGTTCATTGCCCATACCTGTCCTAGTCAACTCTGTGGTCCCCCTAACTTGACAGCCAGTTTCCTGCTTGGTCCCCAATGGGTGAGGCACAAGGACCTCAAAATGCTGCACTCTGCACAGCCATAGTCTTGTTTTGTTTTGTCTTTTTAAAGTCAATTGATGCTTTGCTAAAGGTGTACTCTAATTATACTTCATCTGTTTCTCAAGGGCTTTATTTATCTTTTTAAATTGTGGTAAAATTCATACTTTGCCTACAAAGGTCCATCTAGTCAAACCTATGGTTTTTCCAGTAGTCATGTATGGATGTGAGAGTTGGAATATAAAGAAAGCTGAGCGCTGAAGAATTGATGCTTTTAAACTGTGGTGTTGGAGAAGACTCTTGAGATTCCCTTGGACTGCAAGGAGATCAAACCAGTCAATCCTCAAGGAAATCAGTCCTGAATATTCATTGGAAGGACTGATGCTGAAGCTGAAACTCCCATACTTTGGCCACCTGATGGAAAAGACCCTGATGCTGGGAAAGATTGAAGGCAGGAGGAGAAGGGGACGACAGAGGATGAGATGGTTGGATGGCATCACTAACTAGATGGACTTGAGTTTGAACAAGCTCCGGGAGTTGGTGATGGACAGGGAAGCCTGGCATGCTGCCATCCATGGGGTTGCAGAGTCGGACACAACTAAGTGACTAAACTGAACTGAAAAGTCACTTAATGTAAAACATGATTATAACCATATTTAACTGTACAGTTCAGTGGTACTGATTACATTCACATTATTGTGCAGCTCTCACCATTATCCATCTCCCGAATTTTTCACCTTCCCAAACTGAAACTCTGTCTCTGTTTTGATTCTCTGGAAGAAATTCAAATAGAAAAGCATACAGTGAATAAAAACTAGAGTTTTGCAAATAAGAAAAACCAGAAATCTGCCAAGAGACTCACAAAATAATACTTGCCTGTTGGGCTTCCCATGGTCCAGGGCCTGACCTTGCAGGCAGCCACAGGTGATCATGTCAGTTGGTTGTATCTAGGGCGTTAACTGATCCTACTGAAATTCCACAAGAGATTAAAAAGTATACATCAGAATGACAATTTATTATTTTACAGGGGAATTGTAACTATAAAGGGACTAGATACTTGATCCTTTTTGTCAGCATATTCTCTCCTTTATGACAACTTCCAATTTTTCCTCATTTTATAAGGTATTAAGGAAAAAGGCAATAAAGCACATGGAGGATTTTCAGTAATGGGTGCAGTAAGGGCGACATTGATGAACTGAACTATTGGCTGGCAGGCAGTGCCACCTTGTGGCCACTCCAAGTGTCCCCGGCCAGCCGAGGTGAGAAGGGGCACGTTCAGGGTGTGTGTGAAATGGTGGTTTGCGTGTCTTTGTGAAATATGAAAGTATCATTTGTGTAACAGGACAAACAGGGAAGATGCAGGGAAGTCAAGGACTGCCTCTACTTTTTGCCTTGTGTTCACAATTATTTAGACCTCTTCATGTTCTCCCTCCGGTCAAGTCGTACTGGCCTCAGAAGCATTTGTCTTCTGAGCTGACTGCATACCTCTGAGCAGTTAATGTAATGTGTTTGCATCTCCAAGTGAATGTTTATTTCCAAATGCTCAGAGGACAATTTGCTGTGTCTCTGGTGTACAGGCCAAGTGACTTCCCACTATTACAAGAGTCCAGGGAGCAGGGCCGGGCCAGAAAACTTGTGGCCCTGTCAGAGATGTACCACTGTACCATGCCAGGCCTGCTGCTTCCTGCATCTCTTGAACAATCCATGTGATTCTGCTCTGGCATCTTCTGCCTCGCTCCTCTCAACTACCCGGAGGGCTGCCAGAGACCTGCTTCTCTCTCGGGGATGGTTCCAGTTCCTGTTTTCTTTGCTTCATTTAGAAGAGTTGAACGACCTGGCTCATCCTCATCATTTCTCAACGGGTACCTAGCTACCGGCTACGTGTCCACATGCCCGGCACTTGGGAATCAAGTTTCTGTTTAGACCTTGGGTGGCAGTTTGAGAACTGGACTGAACCTCTTTGCCTGGGTTTGGCATTTGATCATCTGTCCTGAGAAGACTGCCCGGCTCTGACCTCCTCACCCTGTCCCTTCTTATGCCTCTTCAATTTCTTTTCCCTTCAATTCCCTTCAATTCTCTTTCTCCAGACTTGCTCTTGGGCTGGTGTTCCAAGGGAAACACTCCAAATGCTTGCTGGGCAAACTCTGTACAGTCCCAGAAAACTAAGTATCCTGCAGGCCAGTCTGACTCAGTATTCCTCGACAGAGGCAACCTCATCTCACAGCATGGCTGGTTCTCCAGGGATGGAGAAGGTCACACGCACTTTCCTGCCACAATAAAACAGGATGTGAGAGTGCCATTGTTTCGTGAGTCATTAGGAGATATAACACACTCAATTTAGTCTTCAGCGTAATAATTTGGCTCCAATATTAAATAAATGGTGAACAAGATAAGTGATGAATAGAGTAGAGTACAGTACAGTTTTGGCATTGTAGAGGAAAATTAGGGGGAAATTATGCTGAGTTTTAGTGCATTCACATTTTTACATTAATTTATTACTTCTATCCACTGAGCATGTTTGCATGCTCCATTTAATTTCCTTTCCATAAATGTATTCTGTAGGGTAGGACATTCTGATAGAGGACCTCCTGTGTTAATTGGCTTCTTTAATTGATATTTTGTCACTTCCCACCTCAAATTCTATGCCCCGGCAACAGGAATGCCACTTACTGTCCCAAACATGCCATGCTTTTTGTTCTTATGATTCTTCTCTCTTTATGCCTGAAACAGTGCCTTAACTCTTCCCCACTTGTAACTGTTAGTCTGGTAATTTCTACCAACCCTTTACATTTTCCTCCAACAGTGTGGGAAAACATCCTTAAATTGCATGTCCAGGTAGGGTGACCTCCTTATGTGCCCTCCAGACCAGAGCTTCCCAGGGTGCCCACCCCTGAGCGTGCTCAAACACTACTGCAAACCCAATGCTTTATGTAATTGAGGAGATTGGTCCCATGCTTACAGTAACAGACAACACTTTTCATTTATTTATTGACTATGCTGGGTCTTTTTTTTTTTTTTTTCTTTTTCCTTATTTGGCTTTGGTTCTTTGTTCTGCAAGGGCTTTCTCTAGCAGGGGCTCCTCCTTGTTGGGGTGCATGGGTTTCTCTTTAAGTAGCTTCTCTTGTTGCAGAGCAGGGCTCTAGGCTGTGTGGGCTTCAGTAGTTGAGGTTCGTGAGCTCTGGAGTGCAGGCTCAGTAGTTGAGGCTCCTGGGCTCAGCTGCTCCACGGCGTGTGGAATCTTTACAGACCAGGGATCGAACCCGTGTCCCCAGCACCGGCAGGCGGACTCGTCCACTGTGCCACCAGGCAAGGCCTCAGGCAACACTCTTGAGTACAACATTTAAAAAAAATTAAACAACTCTCCTCTTTAGCACAGACCTATTGTTGCTGAGTATTTTTACAGTGTGTGTATGCTGTCAAGGTAGCAGAAATTCTGAAACTGAATTATTATAGTGATATTTACAGTGAATGAGTGATTTTTTTTCTACTTTCTAAACTTTAAAAGTATTAATACTGCATGTGTGGGGTTCAGAAACCTAAAGGCAAACTTGGGGAAAAGTCAAAAAATGAAAATTAAAATCTTTGCAAAATTTTTCAGAACTTTGAGTTGCTTTGACATGCGCTAGTAGGACTGAATTAAAGATAAATGTCCCTAAACAGCATTTTTATTAATGGAATGTTTATTTCTCTAAAAGTTTCTATAAATTACATGGCATACATGCATTTTTGCTTTTGTCTCTGGAAAACCCTAATGCACATGGCTTAAACAAAATTTCTATAGCCATGCTACTCACAGTGTGGTCTTCAGGCCCCAGCATCAACCTCAGCTGGGAGCTTGTTAGAAACCTACCTTCTCAGGCCACACACCAGATTTACTCAACCAGAAACTGCATTTCAGGAGTGAAGCCCAAGAGGGAGGGGATGCCTGTAAACATACAGCCGTTTCACTTTGTTGTATGGCAGAAACTAACGCAGCATTGTAAAGCAATTATACTCCAATAAAATAAATTTAAAAAATTTTAATTGCATTTTAAGAAGATCCCCAGATGATTCCTACACATGTTAAAACTGGAGGGTTTAGCAGAATGCAGAGAGAATGAACCACAGTGACTTTTACCTGAATAAAATTCTCCAACATTTCAGCCTTGAGGGAAATCCACTCTGGACCTTCTAAAAAAGAATAAAACACCAGCTTGCCTCCTTTGAACTGGATGCCCAGTGGCCGCCTTATGTCAATGTCAGCAACCCGATGAACTTGCCATTTAGCTCCAGGCCACCGTTAAGCTTCCAGGCCATGTGAAAGTGGTAGTCACTTAGTCATGTCCAGCTCTTTGTGACCCCATGGATTGCAGCCCACCAGGCTCCTCTGGCCATAGAATTCTACAGACAAGAATACTGGAGGGATTGAACCTGGGTTTCCTGCATTGCAGGCAGATTCTTTACCATCTGAGCCACTGAAGTGATCATTAGCCCATGAAATAGACCTGTTGAATTTTATCAGATAACCTCTCAGCTCATACTGAATTTACACCCAATTTCTCATCCTCTTGGAAAAATCAAGCATTTATTTTTTTTAACCAGTAGGAAAACAAATCCAAGGTTGAGATAAGTGTTAATTCATATTAAATTTTTTTCCAAAAGAAGTTGTAAAATAATCATCTAAAAGACAAAGACAGGATTTCCCTGGTGGCCCAGGGGTTAGGAGACAAGTTCTCAGTGCCAAGGGCCAGGGTTCAATTCCAGCCCAGGAATTAAGATCCCACAAGCCTTGCAGCAAAGCCAAAAAAAAAAAAAAAAAAAAAGATATCTTGCAGGCTCAACCTTGGGTGAAATGCATAAGATTTAATAAGATTTAGAGATTTCTTTTCTTTGACTAAAATTCTGCCTCCCTCTTATCAAGCTTTGCATTCAATTACCACATGCTGCTGGAGAGAGAGAAGGCTAAGATTTAACAGTTCCTGCCTAGCCTATTTGTGAGCTCAGAGATCCCAAGCCCGGCAATCACTTTATGTCATTCTCTGCAGCTGTGTTTTACATTATCTGCAGGCGAACAAATCACTGCCTGCCCTGGATAATGTAACTCAGAATTATTTAAATCATTCCCCACTTCTGCTATAACCATTTTCATAATTCATTTAGTATTTTGAATAGGCTTGTGGGATGCCATTTTACATCCCCAGAGTCAAAACGAATGACTTAATCTGGCAGCAGACAGTGAACGCCTTCATCCTCGGGTACCAAGATCCCCAGGAGAAGGGAACAGCTATCCACTTCAGTATTCTTGCCTGGGGAATTCCATGGACAGAGGAGCCTGCTGGGCCACAGTCCATGGGGTCATGAAAAGTTGGACACAGCAATTTTTCGTAGAAATTAGAACCCTCCTGACGTTCCTTCTGGTGGGCAGAGGCCATCCTGCCTTGACTTTAGTGTCCTCCCGCCTGTGGTTCTATGGGTGGAAAACAGAAGGAAAACCAAACCCAACCCAAGTTGAATGCTGAGTTCCTGTGAATGGACCCCCTTCCCTCAGTATCCTGGAGGCCAGAGAGCAGCCTTATAGCTCCATTTTCGGGTGCCCTCAACATTAATGTTTCTCAACTGTGAGAGAGTACGGCAGTGTTGCTTTCTGAAATCATAGTCACAACTGGGGATTTTCGTTCAGTTGACCTGGGCACAGAAATGGTGGGAAACTCTCCACAAGTGATTCTGATAAAGTCCTCATCTTGGTTAGGGCCCCCAGCTTTATATAAAGGTGCCAACTTGACTCCTAAAGTTTCCACACTCAGTGTTCAGTGAGGTGGTGCAGAGGCTCCCCATGCCCATGAGTAATTCTTTGACACCAGAAGGATGTGTCCTACAGTTCAACCCAGTTCTTACTCTACCTGGAGCTAACGCCAGATCCCACAGATTAAGGACTCCACCCTACAAGACTGTAGGTACCCCACCTCCCAACACCAAATGGGGGGGCTGCTACCCAAATTTCTGACTGGCTGTATATAAAGTCCCACAACTTCCTTCTCACATTCAGTTAATTTGCTAGAGCAGCTCACAAAACTCAGAGATGTTTTATTTACCATGTTGTTATCACTTAGTCGCTAAGTTGTGTCCCACTCTTTTGCAACCCCATGGACTGTAGCCCGCCAGGCTCCTCCGTCCGTGGGATTTCCCAGAACAAGAATACTGGAATGGGTAGCCATTTCCTTCTTCAGGGGGTCTTCCCAAGCCAGGGATTCACCTTCCTCTCCTGCATTGGCAGGTGGATTCTTTACCACTGAGCCGCCAGGGAAGACCTTTACTTAGCACATTACCAGTTTGTTTTAAAAGGATGTAACTTAGGAACAGCCAGACAGAAGGGATGCACGGGGCAAAGGATGCGGGAAGGGCTCAAAGCTCATGCTGTCTGAGCGATGCCCACTCTCCTCACATCTCTGCACGTTCACCTCCCCAGGAGTTTGCCGAACCTTCTCCTTTTGGATTTTTATAGAGACTTTATTACATAGGCATGATTGATTAATTAAATCTTTGGCCATTGAAGATGGATCCAACCTCCAGTCCCTCTCCCTTCCCTGGAGGTCAGGGAGATCAGAGGAGGGATTTCCAACACTCTAATCATGAGGTTGGTTCTCTTGGCAACCAGCCTTCATCCTGAGATATCTTCCAAAAGTCACCTCACTAACATAAACACAACTGTGGTGGAAAGGGGTTTGTTACAAATAAACTCAAATCACCTTCATGGTCTGAAGCAATTTCAGGAACTGAGGCCAAGAGGCTGATCAGTATAACAAAAGATGCTCCTTCTGCTCCTTTTGCTCAGGAAATTCCAGGAGTTTTGGGAGCTATGAGCTAGGAACCATGGACGAAGACCAAATATACATATGAGAAATATATTTTGGTCATCTAAAGTACAGCTACACATTAGAATCATTTGGGGTGGAGGTAAGGGGATGTTAAAAAATATGAACGTCTGTAGTAAACAAATTTCGGAGAAGGCAATGGCACCCCACTCCAGTACTCTTGCCTGGAAAATCCCATGGACAGGGGAGCCTGGTGCACTGCAGTCCATGGGGTCGCTAAGAGTCGGACACGACTGAATGTCTTCACTTTCACTTTTCACTTTCATGCATTGGAGAAGGAAATGGCAACCCACTCCAGTGTTCTAGCCTGGAGAATCCCAGGGACAGCGGAGCCTCATGGGCTTCCATCTGTGGGGTCGCACAGAGTCGAACACGACTGAAGCAACTTAGCAGCAGCAGCAGCAGCAGCAGTAAACAAATTTATGGTAACCAAAGAAAAAAAGGGGTGGGTGAAGGATAAATAAGGAGTTTGGGATTAACAGATACAAACTACTACAAATAAAATAAACAACAAGGTCCTACTGTATAGCACAGGGGAGTATAGTCAATATCTTGTCATAAACCATAATGGAAAAGAATATTAAAAAAAAGAATATGTGTATATATATATATATATCCCCTAGAGGAGAGCATGGCAACCCACTCCAGTATTCTTGCCTGGAGAATACCATGAACAGAAAGCCTGGTAGGCTATAGTCCACAGGGTCAGAAAGAATCAGATACAACTAAAGTGACTGAGCACACACACACACAGATATATATATATATATATATATATATATATATATATATATATAAAACTTTATCACTTGGCTGCTTCCCAGGTGGCGCTAGTGGTAAAGAACCCACCTGCCAATGCAGGAGACAGAAGAGACATGTGTTCAATCCCTGGGTCAGGAAGATCTCCTGGAAAAGGGAATGGCTGCCCACTCCAGTACTCTTGCCTGGAGAATCCCATGGACAGAGGAGCCTGGCGGGCTACAGTCACAGGGTCACATAGAGTTAGACACGACTGAGGTAACTTAGCATGCATGCATGCAGAAACTAATGTAATGTTGTAAATCAACTGTACTTTAATAAAAAATATTAATATCTGGATTGAACCTCAGATCAAGTAAACTGATGCTTTTGGAATGAGTCCTGGCAGGCATATTTTTTAAAGATTCCAGGTGATTCCAGTGTGCAACCAAAGTTGAAAACCATCAAGTCAGGAATTCTTTACATTATGACTTCTCAAACTTTAACAAGTGAATACTCTTGACACAAGTCTGACCCTGATTCTGACTCAGCAAGTCTGCTGGTGGAGCCCGAGAGTCTGCATTCCTGGTAAACTTCCAGGTGATGTTAATGGTCCATAGACTACACTGAGTAGAATGGCATTTCTCATAGTCTGTTCCTTACCCCAGTGTTAATAAATTTTTATTCAACTGAGGCCATGAGCTAAAATACAAGATGTTCACCTTAATTTTAATTTCAGATAAACAACAAATAATTTTAGCATTAGGATGTCCCAGATACTGCATTCTTATATTTTAAAAAAACTGTCCACTTTTTATCTGAAATTACTAAAATTTATCTGGACACCGTATTTGTTTTGTTTTGCTAAATACGGCAACAAATTTCTTGATCTTTCCACTTTGTTTTGATGGCAAAAGTGACAGATGTTGAGAAACTGATTTTACTTTATGTCTATGGGCCTTTATCTTTTCAGGATGGAATGCCTGAGAATATAATGAGTATTGTTCACCCTTTCTCCCAGAAGAAAGCAAAAATATGTCCACACGCTCAATGTTGTGCCTATAGTTTCCAGGGCTTATGGTCCCTGCCTAAAGCCCACCTGTGAAATCCTCGAATGAGCCATGGATACTGGGTGAGAAAGCCATATTTTTCTCTTGCTCAGAAAAAGAAAGTCTTTCCCAATCGCCTATATTTCCCAGAAAGATATTTTGCGGGTCACTAACTTCACAAAATGTTTATAGATTTTGCATGAAAAAGATTTATTGGAAAACATGGGAAAATGCTGGATCAAACAAAGTAGGTTTCTCTATTACAGGATC
The DNA here is from genome assembly GCF_023699985.2 of Odocoileus virginianus. Lineage (NCBI taxonomy): Eukaryota > Metazoa > Chordata > Mammalia > Artiodactyla > Cervidae > Odocoileus > Odocoileus virginianus. The sequence goes on from NC_069697.1 coordinate 40,921,462, forward strand.
TGACAAGTGTTTAACATACTGTGTTTGGGACTCTCCCAAAAGGAGACAGTATCTAGTATTTCCCAAAAGCACTGGATCTGGGGGACTTCCCTGGTGGTCCAGTGGTAAAGCGTCCGCCTGCCACAGCAGGGGACACAGGTTTGATCCCTGGTCCAGGAAAATCCCACACAGGAATAGCTAAGTCCGTACGCTACAGCTATTGAGCCTATGCTCCAGGGCCTGGGAGCCGCAACTCCTGGGCCCCATGCTAAACACTGAAGCCCATATGCCTACAGCCAGTGCTCCACCGAGACGCCGCCACGGTGAGAAGCCTGAGCCCCTCAACTACACTGTCGCCCCTGCTCACCACACCTAGAGAGAGCAGCAGCAGAGACCCAGATCAGCCAAACAAATACTTTGGTCTGTAGGATATCTCCCAGCATTAGCATTATCTAAAATGAAATATACTCTTTGAGCAATGTTGCCTAAATTAATCTGCTTCTTTGTTCTTCTTCTTAGCATGAAAAGAATAAATGTTCATTACAGAAAATTTGATAGTACAGAAAAATAAAATAAGAAAATGTTGTTACTCATAATCTTATGATCCAAAGATAGCATGTTAGCCTATTTTCTTATAAACCATGAAGGCTGATGGCTCAGGAAGTAAGTTTTCATGAGGGAAAATAGGATTTTTTTTAGTGTGAGAAGGGAGCCTTGATAGGCTGGAGGAGAATGAGTGGAGTAGGAAAAGGTTAACTATTTGAATGTTAATGGAAATAAGTAGGAGGGATCAGGAGATAATTTTCCAGTTTAGCTCTCTTACTGTAGATAAGAGATCTTATAATTAGATTTCTAGGTATCTATTCCCAGTTGCTAAATTTCTGATAAACACACTGCTGAGATCTGAGCCCCGGAGCATGGCAATGGCTTCATACTTCAGCTTATATTCTGTCACCGTTTCTTGGATTTACCACTTCATTTGCTCTCGAAGACAAGCAGTATTGCTAGTTCTGGCAGTTGAGTGTTTTACTATAACCACTGAAATAGAATTACATTCTCCACCAAAGTCATAATATCACATCTGTGAAAGGACCTTGATCGGAATGGAACTGGAGGATATGAAATAGAGACTCTCATGCCTTCGCCCTCAGAAAAACAGAACTTAAGATCCAAAAGCCTGATCTACAGAAGGCTGAGACTCATCTCCTGACCGGTGAACACAACACAATTACTAGTAATTTGAGCTTGCCTTAGTTTATCTCTTTATTTAGGTTGACACAACCTTTTATCATCAATGTAAAAAAATAACTACTACCCTTATAACCCTTAATATTTAGCACTAAAACTCAGCACTTTCTTACAGGTTACATGACTGGAGTGTAACAGCCACTCTGGGAAGGGCAAAAATATTGATGGGTGTTATTGCCTTTTTAATTGTGAACAGATATTAAGTGATCTACTCAAGCAAGTGAGTGGCAGAGTTTGAATCAGAATTACCATCTTTGATTCCACCCTCTGTGCTGTGGTATAAAGCAACCAAAGGGAACAGATTATGTGCCATACTTCATTTTAAAGACTTTGAACAGATTTATGTTTTCATGGGAGACAGAAGAAAATATTTTTTGAGCTTAGTAAGTATAGGCATTCTTTAAGCATGGAATTTATTTTAAAAGGAATCTCATCTCTCATTCTTCTGCTACATTCTGGGCCCCACTGCCTGAGTGTTTCAAAATAAATAATGTGCTCTTAATGCTATGAGCACAAACTTGAACTAAATTCTGAAATTTTCACTTGAAAGATCTTTAGCAGGTGCTTTTCCAGGTTCTGGAGAAGGAAATGGCAACCCACGCCAGTATTCTTGCCTGGAGAATCCCATGGACAGAGGAGCCTGGTAGGCTACAGTCCATGGGGTCGCAAAGAGTCAGACACGACTTCACTTTCACTTTCTTTCACTTTTTCCAGGTTCTGTAGGGAATACATTCAGGTATTCTGATGGTTCTGTGCTGTTCACAACTATACTATGGCAATTCTCCAATCATTCTTTTGAGGAAAATCCTGAACAGAGTGAATATTTTTTTTCTGACACTTTTCCATCTTGAAAACTGTTTTGAGGAACTATCTCCAATGAGCCATGCATAGTGTTCACCTTGTCACTTAGTCAATAAGTACTCACTGAGGACTTACTGTTGCCAAGGGGCTGGGACACAGTGGAAAATAAGACAGGATGCCTGCACTTAAGGACATGCTACAGAAAACAAATACAAAAACAGGATAATTTCAGATGATGTGTGCTGTGGAAAAAGCAAAACAGAGCAACATGATGAGATACAGTGGCTGAGAACCAGCAGGCAGCTTTAGTTCCGGTGATCAGGGAAAGCCCTCTGAGGAGAAGGTCTTTGAGCTGAAGATCTCAAACCTCCATAAAGCTCGTGGATGTTCCTTTGTTTCCAATCAAACTCAGTCCAAATGTTTCTACTTCATGCAGTTTTCATTTTGTGTTGAATATTTCCAGATATTTGATATTTTCTCCCTTTGGCAAGATTGCTTTGGGAAGAGTTTCATATTAATTTGATGCTTGAAAGGTAGGCTCCTGATTTATCTTGATATATAAATATCAAATAGTTGTCTACTCCCCCTTTTCTTCTCTGTGTCTGTCAGTTGCATCAACAAGGAGTCCTTAAAAACACGCTTACTCCTGGTGCCTGAGAGTTCAGTTTAGGTGTGTATGGTTTCCTTGCCTTCAAGGAAGGAGAGCAGGCATTCAAAGAAGGGCGTTTTATTTTTTTCTTCCTCTGCTCCCATGCAGGCTTGCACAGTAGGAAAAAAAATCTGTCTCCACTCCATCCCAACTCATTGTGCTGCCTCACACATCTTGAGTGCCCTTCAGCAGGCTGCGAACTCCACAGGCTAGAGCCCACCGCAGGAATGGCTAGGAAATGTGCAACTTTTGAATGCAAGCTTCTTTTTCACTCTGGAAGATAGGAAATATGTGTATTATAATCATCTGGTAAGTCTTTCTGAACTACATCTCTTCCATCACCACCAGTTGTATGAATGAAGAGGGAGGAGGAGGCTGAGAAGTCGTCCAGGTGAACCTCATGAGTCCCACAAGACTGTACTCTTTTTTTAAGATCCCACAGCATGTGGGATGTTAGTTCCCTGACCAGGGATTGAACCCATGTCCCCTGATGATCATGGAGTCCTAACCACTCAACCACCAAGGAAGTCCCTAGACTGTGCTCTTTTTAATGCATGAAGAAGGTATGGCTCAAGTTTGAAGTGTTACTATAGATGGACAGTGAGTTAATTTTCATTTATTCAAAATTCAACTATTGAGTGAGAATACTATACTCAGGGGGCTTCCCTGGTGGCTCAGGGTTAAAGAATCTGCCTGCCCAGGACATGGAAGCAACCCAGATGCCCATCAGCAGACGAATGGATGAGGAAGCTGTGGTACATATACACCATGGAATATTACTCAGCCATTAAAAAGAATTCATTTGAATCAGTTCTAATGAGATGGATGAAACTGGAGCCCATTATACAGAGCGAAGTAAGCCAGAAAGATAAAGACCATTACAGTATACTAACACATATATATGGACTTTAGAAAGATGGTAATGATAACCCTATATGCAAAACAGAAAAAGAGACTCAGATGTATAGAACAGACTTGTGGACTCTGGGAGAAGGCGAGGGTGGGATGTTTCAAGAGAACAGCATCGAAACATGTATATTATCTAGGGTGAAACAGATCACCAGCCCAGGTTGGGTGCATGAGACAAGTGCTCGGGCCTGTGCACTGGGAAGACCCAGAGGGATCGGGTGGAGAGGGAGGTGGGAGGGGGGACCGGGATGGGGAATACATGTAAATCCATGGCTAATTCATTTCAATGTACGCCAAAAACTACTGTAATGATGTAAAGTAATTAGCCTCCAACTAATAAAAATAAATGAAAAAAAAAAAAAAAGAATCTGCCTGCCAACATAGGAGGCGTGGGTTTGATCTCTGATCCAGGAAGATCCCATGTGCCACGCAGTAACTAAGCCTGTGTACCAGAGCATTGAGCCTATGCTCTAGAACCTGGGAGCTGCAACTACTGAAGCCCACGTGCCCTAGAGCCTGTGCTCCGCAACAAGAAAAGTCGCTGAAGTGAGAAGCCTGCTCATCACAACTAGAGAGTAGCCCCTAATTGCCGCAACTAGAGAAAAGCCCAGGCAGCAACGAAGGCCCAGCACAGCCAAAACTAAATAGATAAAAAAATTTTAAAGAATACTATACTCAGTAATAGAGAATAGAGAGAGAAAGAAAATATGGTTTGTACTTTCAAGGGGCTCATACTTTAGTAGGCAAAGCATATTTAAAAACAGAGAAGTTGTCATAAAGTAAAAGAGGTGATTATGTAAAGACTTAGGTTTTACTAAGCATTGTATTTCCTTAAAATTAGATAATACCTAAATGATTATCCAAGGCTATGAGAGTATTTAATAAATGCTGCATTTAAAGTTATAATGAATAACTTTAAGGACCCTCTAAAAATTTCTCTTTTAAGGAGCTAGGTATAAATATGTCAAGGCTCAGCCTAGCAGATATAGAAACTCCCTCATTGCTAGACAAGGTGACATGAGGTGGGGAAATCTTCCAAACAGAAATATCCATTGTAGACACATGTTTATCACCAAAGCTGTATTTTCATCCTTTACCAAGTTTTATTCATGGCCATCGAAATATGACTTATGAACAGATACAAAAAACCACAAATGAATTTTATAGGAAAATAATTTTCCTGGCCCTATAAATTTCAGCATTGACAAAGACCTTTGAAATCATCCTTTGCTCAGTCTACCCCTTTTCCCGACAATACATCTGAAGCCTGGACTTACTTGAAGTGACTTACTCAGGGTCAACAGCTAGTTAGAGGCAGAGGCAGAAGGTCTGCCATCTCCTGATTTCTCTAGTTCTATATGGCAGATGGCATCTGTAAGTTGGCTGGAGATGTTTCTGTAGAATAGATATGAAAGGAATCCTTCTCAGCCCACCCATAGAGTAAGATCTAATCAAGAACAGTAGAGTGTTTAAAAAGAGGAAAGTGATGGAATAGAAGTCTTTGGCACCACGCCCTATTCCCCCTGCATCATTTCTCACTGCCCGATCCCTGCTCCCCCGTCACACCGCACCCCACGCCCCCACCTCCCCCACCCCACCGGGCCACCCAGCACATGTTCCATGACCCTTGGCTTCTAGGGTACCCTCACAGGCTGGGTTTTCTTCCTTAGGATGGAGGTGATACTAGTGACCCTCTGAGACTAAGTCTGGACTGATACTGAGTCCCAATTCAGGTTACTTTGTCTATGTGGGAAGTTGTAACTGGAACCTAGAAGATGTCACTACAAAAGAAAAAAAAAAACCACCTCCAACTTGTTTAAGGCTTAACACCAACACACACTGTCTCTCTCCTGTCTATGTGAGCAGGACAGTTTCTCACTAATGTTCCTCCTTTCGTTAGTATTGGCTTCATAGTCCATGTGGCCAGGCCTCGCTCATCAATGCCAAATTATCCCCGATTGATCCCGCATTCCAAACTAAACAGTAAGTATCTCTTTTCCTTCTCCTATTCAGGATGACATAATCATAAACAAATCTCTATAAAGTATCCCACAGCCTGACATCTGCTTTCCCTTCCTCATCTCCCAAAAGGAGGTGGTCATAAACAGAGCTTCAAGAAATTTCTCCGACAGCTGTTTCCATTACACCACTGCTTCTCCAGTTTCCGTCCTGTGGGTGTTTCCTACCGTCTGTTTATATTTGTGTTACCTAAGAAATAAATTCCTCTTAATTGAAAAACAAATAAATAATGTGCGATGGAAAAGTTCTAGACGTGATATAAACCTCACCAAATTAATCCTGTTCACAAAGATCTTCAAAAAATGGCTTCACCCTTGACCATTCTGCTTCGATTATACAGCCATCTGGAAACAGCCACTCACGTTAAGGGATTTGTGTTCCCTTTTTCCCAGCTCCCATATTGAAAACAGAATTACCTGCCTTTTTTGCTCAACAAAAGGGGTCTTTCTAAGGAAAGCTTTAAAAATCCAGACAAAGGAATCTTTTCTACTTATGAAAGGGATTTGTGATTCTGTAGATGTGCCTGATGGTTCCACAAACCACAGATCTGTTATTAAGAAAGGAAAAAAGTCAACCTGTCACACGCAGCTCAGACCAATAGGAAATGCTGACCAGTGGGAGGCAGTAATGCAGTGTTCAGAGAGCAATGTATTGATGTCATACCAAACATGACTGCATTGTTGCCTGTGGGGCAAACTCATAAACTGGCGAAAACACGGGTTCTTGATTCACACTGATCTGGATCCCAATCCAGGTCTACCAGTTATAGTCTCTGTGAGTAAGCAATTTTTTTTCCCTAAGGATAAAATAGGGTTAATTATATTCCTGTCTTCATAGGGTCACAGTTAGGATTAACTGAGATGATTCAGGTGAAATGCCTAGTCCTGACCCTGACAGACAGCAAGTGTGCAATAAACGTTGGTTAATAAGTAAATAAGTCGAGCTGGCAGCAGAAGCAGTGGTGAAGGAGGCCAGTCGGCTGCCTTTGGAGGTGAACAAAAGCAATCTCTGTGCTAGGGGAACCTAAGCCAGAATTCATGTCCCAAATATGTAAAAAGGCAGGGCATGCCTCACAGATCCAATATGGCCAAAAAGGTTCCTGGCTAATTTTAAGAGTTGCTCAATCAATTACAGACTTAAGGGATAATTGGGCATCCTTTGTTTCTCTTGGAAAAATCCTATTTGGCAAGAGACATGTTACAAAGCTCTTCTTTTTTTAAAAAAAAAAATTATTTTAATAGCAAAAAGTGGATTACATGGATAACCTCTAAGGTTCATTTTGGGTCAAAGCCTCCGGTGTCCTTAACAGCCCAGAGAGAGTGATAAAGGAATACACTTGTGCTGGATAGACCTGAAGGTAAGCCTGGGCTCCGCCTTGGAACCTAGTCAAGATCCGTCATCTCTCTGCAGCCCTGTTTTCTCGTCTGGGCATAGAGCAATAGTGATACCCACTTTACAGCATGCTTGTGAGAACTAAATGAGAATGGTGTGTCTTCTCAGTCGTGTCCGACTCTTTGCAACCCCATGGACTGTAGCCTGCCAGGCTCCTCCCTCCACGGAATTTTCTAGGCAAGGATACTGGAGTGGGTTGCCATTTCCTACTCCAGGGGATCTTCCTGACCCAGGGATTGAACTGGCGTCTCCTGCGTCTCCGGCACTGGCAGGCAGATCCTTTACCCTTGAGCCACCTGGGAAGCCGCCTGGGGAACCCCTCAATGAGAACATTATATGTGAAAGTATCACATGGTAGGAAATGAATAAATGGGAGTATCTCTACCCTTCGTCTCCAAAATCGCCCAGAGAGCGCCTGAAATCTCTCTGAACCCCCAGGAGAGCTCTTTCTTAGGGAATTGTAGCTGTGGACAAGGTTTTGCCATGTATGTATGTTCTCTATAAGACCTATTACTTAAACAGCCCCTTGAGGAGTTTTTTAGGAGGAAAGAGGATGAGAGAAGGAGTCAGTGGCAGAAACCTATGGGCTAGAATTTAGGCATTGCTTAGCTGGCTGCTCAGAGGACGTCATCCCACCTTACATCCATACAGCCACCTGTCAATTCCATAAATTTATTGAGCGCCAATTTTGCGTGAGCCTTGTACACAGGGCTAAGGAGACAGCAGAGAGGAATCGATGACCCCTGTGCTTAAGAGTTCACAATCCAGGGAATTCCCTGGCGGTCCAGTGGTTAGGACTCCATGCTTTCACTATAAAGGCCCAGGTTCAATCCCTGGTCAGGGAACTAAGATCCCACAAGGTGCGCAGCATAGCCAAAAATAAAACAAAGAGTTCAGTCCATTGGGAGAGACAGAGAAAATGAAGCACACTTCTCCATCAAAACGCAGTCCAGTGTCATCAGCACCAAGAGGAGGGAGGTGCAAAATGCCGTGGGCGTGGCAAGAGCAAGATGTGTGCTTCCTGGGGCTGTTAACTGGACGCTACTTTCAGCGTATTAAGTGAGGAGTAAGGAAAAATGGATTTTAAATCTAATTTTTAAAAGAATAATAAACATTGGTTCACCCATTACACCACCTGAAATAAAATACTACAGAGGAACAGGGAAATGGATAAAGGTAGTTAAAAGGTACAAACTTATAGTTACAGGATAAGTAATTCCTGGGGATGTAACATACAGCATGGTGACAATAGTTGACAGTATTTAAAAATTGCCAAGAAACTAGATCTTAAAAGTTCTCATTATAGAAAAAAAATTGTAACTCTGTGAGGTGATGGTTAACTAAACTTCGCTATGCTGGTCATTTCACAATACATACATATATCAAATCCTCATGGTGTATACCTTAAACTATATAATGTTACACATTGACTATATCTCAATAAAACTAGGGGGGAAAACTACCACAGATACGGTTGAAACAACCCAAACATTTCTTCCTTCTCCATTCATATCTTCACACTTTAACCACATAGGTGGTTAACCACATAGGCAGTCATACCAGGTTTTATTACACTTTGCTTTATTGTGCTTTATAGATAATGCTTTTTTTTCTCCCACAAATTGAAGGTTTGTGGCAACCCTGCATCAAGCAAGTCTATTGGCACCATTTTCCCTACAGGATTAGCTTACTTCATATCTCTGTCACATTCTGGTATTTCTCACAAGATGTGAAGCTCTTCACTGGCAGAAAGATGAAAACTCATTGAAGGCATTTTTTAGCAATAAGATTTTTAAATTAGGTATGTATGTTTTCTTAGACAGTGCTATTGCACACTTACTAGACTACAGGATAGTGTAAACACAACTTTTATATGCACTGGGAAACCAGAAAATTTGTGTGACTCACTTTCTTGTGATATTCACTTCATCGCAGTGGTCTGGAACTGAAACCACAGTATCCCTGAAGTATACATGTGTATTGAGAAAGAGGTATTTATTTTAAGGAATTGGCTCATGCGATTCTGGGGGTTGGCAAGTCCAAAGTCTGTAGGACAGGCACGCTGGAAATTAGGGCAGGAATTAATGCTGCAGTCTTGAGGCAGAATTTCTTCTCCAGGAAACCTCAGTTTTTGCTTTTAAGACCTTTCATCTGGTTGCCTGAGGCCCACCCACATTATTGAAAGTCATACTTAAGGTCACCTGAGTATAGATGTTAATCACATCTACAAAATACCTTCACAGCCACACCTAGATTAGTATTTGATTTAAAAATAACTATAGCCTAGACAAGTTGTCCTATAAAACTGATCATCATACTTTGGAACCCTTTAAAGGACAGTTTATAGATATAGATTTAGATTTTATAGATATAGATATAGGTTAGGTTTTATTTGCTTTTATCTATAAGAAAAATAGATAAAAGTAGAACTGCTCTGGTTCATTTAGGAATGAATGGGCATCCTGGAGGCTGGCCTCTCATTCCTCAGGCTCCTATCCCTTTCCAGATCCTGCCTCCTCCTTCTCCAATGGTGCTTTAAGAAACACAGTTTTTGAATCATTGCCTTATATTTCTTCATCTGTAAAATGAAGGTAGTACTTGGTTTGGGATTAAATTAGGACAACTGAGTAAACCTATTTAGTGCAATGTCTGGCATGTTTGTAGGAATCTTATACATGTTAGCAACTTCTAGTATTATCAATCAGAGCAATTGAAAAATAACCTTTTTGCCAAGGAAGAACTTGAAATACTTTGGTATAAGGCTTGGTGTTTGACAGTGAAGTATTTCCGTCTCTCCTTCTGTTGCTCACCTGATGGCCAAGTGAACCAGCTCCTTTTTTCTCAGCCCCAGCTGAGCTTCCAGATGGAAGGTGTCTTTGTGGGCCCAGCACTGGGACAAGCTATCAGACCTGAGGTGAGAAGGTCAGAAGTTACTGCTTAGATCCCTTTATTACTTCTTGACCAAGAACATGGCTTCCCCAGCTGGCTCAGCTGTATAGAATCTGCCTGCAATGCGGGAGACGCAGGAAAGGGAGGTTCAATCCCTGGCTTGGGAAGATCCCCTGGAAGAGGGCATGGCAACCCACTCCAGTATTCTTGCCTGGAGAATCACGTGGACAGAGGAACTTGGCAGTATACAGTCCATGGAGTCGCAAAGAGTCAGACAGGACTGAAGCGACTGAACATGTGTGTCCCACCAGGGACATGACTGGTGTGCCTCACCTGGCGGCCGGGGAAAGGAAACCCTAGATCTCCCTTCACTTCAAGGGCAAAGAGGTAGAGTGGCTGCAACCCTGCAATTTCCTGTTACGAGAAAGCTAACACGGTTCTCTTCAGTAGTTCTCTTAGAAATTAGAATTTGAAAAGCAAAAGAAGTTACTTTCTGTAAGGGTCATTTTGTCTAGAAATAATGGAGAAGAGAATACAAATGTGCTTAAGAAACAACAAAAAAGGCTGAAGCTTCTAAGAGGCCTCGAGCACCATGAATTTAAAAAGCGATGTGGAACAACAGAGAATTTTCCTTCTCAAAACTGGGCTAACAAAGTTACCAAAATGTATTTTAACTGTATGTTTGATAAAATCTTTCAAGAACTTGGAAGCAAAGTTATATACTTTCTGTTTGTTTCAGTAACAAATGAAGACAATGTATTTTCTTTGATTTCTTTGGTGTTTATGATGCATGGAGTACAAGAGTCTCCAGCTCACTGCACCTCAGCTCCATTAACTCTCACAGTAAGAAAAGCAATGAAAGAAAAAAAAAACAAAACTCCTCAACTCTTCTAGTAAGGTGGCAAATATAACTTGTAGACATGCTAGGAATAGTTCCTTTGAGTATGATATTACTATCTTCCAGATGACAGCCATAGCTTACATGAAGTGGCTTAAAGTTTCTATCAATGTAACAGACATTTCTTATCTGTAGTTAATATTAACTGTTGCTCTAGTTAAAGCCAAAAAATTTTTTAAAAAGTTGCATGGAGGCAGGGGGGGAGTGAGTAGCTAATGCCAGTGCTTTAGTTTTAGACAGATTTGGGTTCAAGCTCAAGTTCTAATTAGTTACTGTATGGCCTTGGGCAAGTTTATGAACCTCCCTAAGCTTTATTTTCCTTGTACATTAAATGTAGTAATACTTTATAGGATTGTTTTGAGGATTAAAGAAACTGAAGTGTGTAAGCATTCAATAAATGTACAGTATAACCCTCTGGGTTAAGGACAAAAGAGACAAGGCCTGGTCAGGTCCTCTCTGGGATCATCAGGCCATGGTCCCCTTAGGACACCACAAAAAAGTTCTATGAGATTAAGTGAATCACATGGGATCCTGTTTAAATCATTCTAGGGGCCTATTGGGATGAATTCTTCTATAGCTGTAATAGCATGGGCAAGGTATTTTCTCTAAGTCACGGTTTTCTGGTTAGAGTTACAGTATCTACCTCATAGGGATTTTTCCTTAAATTTTTTTAAAATTTTAGATTTAGAGAAAGTTGCAAAGTCAGTATGTAGTTTTCGCTTGGACCTCAGTTAATTTTTCTCCATCATTTATATCTTACATTATCACAGAACATCTTCCAAAATAAGCAAGTGGATGTTGCCATGTTGTGCTAAGTTGATTCAGTCATGTCTGACTCTTTGCAACCCCTTGGACTGTAGCCCACTGGGCTCCTTTGTCCATGGGATTCTCCAGGCAAGAATTCTGGAGTGGGTTGCCATGCCCTCCTCCAGGGGATCTTCCCAACCCAGGGACTGAACCCCTATCTCTTATGTCTGCTGCATTAGCAGGCGGGTTCTTTACCCCTAGTGCCACCTGAGAAGAAGAGGATGTTGGTACTCTACTATTAAGCTCCAGGTTTTGTTTCGATTTCCCCTATTTTTCCATTGACGTCCTCTTCACATCCAGGATCCGGTCCAGGAAGCCACGTTGCATTTTGTTGTCTTGTTCCCAGCCTACTCTGGTCTGTGACAGTTTGTCAATCTACCCTTAGTTTCCATGACCTTGATGGTCTTGAGGAGCGTAATATCCCGCAGAATGTCCCTCGGTCCAGGTTTTTCTGATGTTTCTCTCAGGATTGGACTGGGATTACCGCATAGTGTAATTTGTGCAGATTTATCGAGAAAATCTGTAAAGCACTTAGTACCCTGTTTGGCAGGTATTTGTCATTATCACTGTGTATTTTTAAATGCACAGAATTGTGGTCAAGAAACGAGACTCTACAGCCTAGAGCCTGGGTCTAGGTCCTACTGCTTCTGCTGCTGTCTGCATAAGTGACCCTGGGCACATAGTTAACCTCTCAGTCTTCCTCATCTATACGTAAGGATGACAGCACTGTCCTCATAGGCTTGTTGTGAGGACTAAACTGATATACATGTGAGTTTATAAAGTGCTTATTACATTCTGGTCACTTTGTTGTTGCTCAGTAACGAAACTGGGTCTGACTCTTTGCAACCCCACAGACTGCAGCATGCCAGGCTTCCCTGTCCTTCATTATCCTCCTGAGCTTGCTCAAACTCATGTCCTTGAGTTGGTGATGCCCTCTAGCCATCTTATCCTCTGTTAACCACTTCTCCTCCTGCCCTCAATCTTTCCCAGCATTAGGGTCTTTTCCAGTGAGTTGGCTCTTTGCATCAGGTGGCCAAAGTATTAGGGCTTCAGCTTCAGGATCAGTCATTCCAATGAATACTCAGGATTGATCTCCTTTAGGATTGACTGGTTTGATCTCCTTGCTGTCCAAGGGACTCTCAAGGGTCTTCTCCAGCACCACGGTTCAAAAGCATCATTTCTTTGGCACTCAGCCTTCTTTATGGCTCCAAATCTCACATCTGGACATGACTATTGGAAAGACCATAGCTTTGACTATATGGTCCTTTGTTGACAAAGTGATGTCTCTGCTTTTTAATACACTGTCTAGATTTGTCATAGCTTTTCTTCAAAGCAGCAAGTGTCTTTTAATTTCATGGCTTCAGCCATTGTCCACAGTGATTTTGGAACCCAAGAAAATAAAATCTGCCACTGTTTCCACTTTATTCCCATTTATTTGCCATGAAGTGATGGGATCCTATACCATGATCTTAGTTTTTTGAATGTTGAGTTTTAAGCCAATGTTTTCACTCTCCTCTTTCACCTTCATCAAAAGGCTCTTTAGTTTCTCTTTGCTTTCTGCCAGTAGGATGGTATCATCTGCATATCTGAGGTTGTTGATACTGCTCCCTTTACTTTTTACTCTTAGTATTAGTCACATTAATAGTGTGAGGCCCTCTTTCTCTAATTCTTCTTCAGGGTAATTCTGAATCTTCATCTCTTCATTATATACAGTGGCTAAGCTTTGTAAATATTCAGTCCTGAATATTCATTGGAAGGACTGATGTTGAAGCTGAAACTCCAATACTTTGGCCACCTGATGCGAAGATCTGACTCATTTGAAAAGACCCTGATGCTGGGAAGGATTGAAGGTGGGAGGAGAAGGGGATGACAGAGGATGAGATGGTTGGATGGCATCACTGACTCAATGGACTTGAGTTTGAGTAAACTCCAGGAGATGGTGATGGACAGGGAGTCCTGGCATGCTATAGTCCATGGGGTACAAAGAGTTAGACATGACTGAGAGACTGAACTAAATTGAAGCTTTGTGAAACACCATGTGCCCTGAGGGTGTGATGCTAAAAGCTCAGCTTCTCTGTACACCAGTGGGAATTGAATCTCAGAGAAAGAATTTTGAGTGGAGTAGAAAAGGATAGTTTATTACTCTGCCAGGCAAAGGCAGACATAGCGTGCCCCTGCTTAAAAAAAAACGCGTCCCTGCTTGGAGAAGATAGCAAGAAGTTTTATAGTGATGGTTCAAGGAGGGTGTGACCAGCTCATGGACTTTCTTCTGATCTGTTGATGGTGAGGTAAGTAGGAGTCAGCATCATCAACCTTCAGGCTCCAACTCTTCTGGGGTCTACATGCTTGTAAACAGCATACAATCATGAACTTCTACCACCCAGTGGGTGTTTTAGTATCTGCTAGGCACCTCAAAGATATTGCTGTAAGTACCAGTTGATGGGGAATCAGGACCTTGCCCCAAGGCTGACTATCATTGCTCCTCTTTGCTTTTCCCTGGTCTTGCATCCTCTCCCTTCCCTAATTACCAATGGCTTAAATCTGCCCGTTGGCACTCAGAGGTCATAGAGGCTGAATGAAGACTCCTTACTATAATCAAAAGAATTTAGGACACAGAAAGTCTTTGTGCCCAGGAGCCCCACAGGGCCCTGCTCAGTATCAGGTATATGACCCCAAGTGTCATTGTGAGGGAACACAGGTCCTTGGGCACTTGCAGAATCACAAGAAACATCCTTCAATAGCAGTCTTTGTTACCAAGTCCAAGCTTGCTCTGCTCACCATATGATAAGCCAATAAATCTGAGAGATCCAAGAGAAGAGGTCTTGAGGCAAGGAACATGACTTTATTGAGAAAGCTGGCAGATGGAGAAGATGGCAGACTAATGTCTCAAAGTAATTATCTTTTTTTAAAAAGTGCACACTATTTTTAAAGTCTTTATTGAATTTGTTACAATATTGCTTCCATTTTATGGTTTTTGTTTTAGTTTTTTTTTTTTTTTTTTTTTTGTCGAGAGGCATATGGGATTTTAACACCCAGCCCAGGGATCGAACCCACAACCCCTGCATTGAAAGGGGGTCTTTCTCACTGGACCACCTGGGAAGTCCCTCAAAATAACCATCTTGTCTGGATGCCCAGTTCTTTTATGGATCAGAGATGGTGGGGGAAGTGAGGAAACAAAGTAAAAAGACCATTTAATTCTTGCAAATATCTCCTAGAATGGGAAGACTCAGTCAGGGAGATATGTTAGTTTCACTTCCTTACAGTCATTTCATGGTTGGTGTGAAGTGGAGTATCTACCTGTCATATCAATAAAGATGCCACAGCTATCTGCGATTCCAACCTCCCAAATGTGAATTTCTGAGTCACACCAGGGGTAAGCAGCAGATAAGGGGTACCATTTCCTTCGCAAAGAACTCAACGTCACAGTCCTTCTCAGGTGGGCAGGACCAGGCTATCTCCCTGTGAGCCAAACAAAGGCACCCAACCGAACGGTCAGGCAAAGAGATGTAGGCAGAGCTCCCTGAATTAAGCCATTATGTATGCCTATAACAACAAAAGCAGACAAAATAAGAATTAAAGTCACAGGAGCAGATCCACTAGGGAGTCCAGATTAACCTTCCCATTTATATCACACTCCCTGCTGAATTCTGTTTCCCTGACAGTCCCATTCATGGGTAAGATCAGATGATTAGGTGGAGATATTTTCTTTCAGGGAGAGTCCTGCATCAGTTGAACAACAGAGGGAGCCTGGAGGGGACAGGGGTGAAGAGCAAGCCTTCTGTTGCAGGACAGGGAGCCTGGGCTTCATGGGGTTACCTCACATCCTCTGATATCATTAAGGTCAGACTTCACAGAGGGATCCCTTATTCCACACACACAGAGGATGACTCAGTTACTCCATAGGGTGCTTTGGCTAATCCTAGAACAACCTTCTAAAAGTATGCAATTAAAGATTTCACCAGAATGAAGTGTCTGCGTGCATGATTTTTAAAAGTGGATCAAATGGGATATTTAAAAAAGAAAAAAGAAAGTAGGGGGAAAAGAGTGAAACAACAAGCCTGGGAAGAAAAAGAAAATTGAAACCAATAACCCTCTTCCCACTTCCTTCTGTCTCATTCCTGTGGTGGCTTTTTGTCTAGTCTTACTTGTCTTACTTACATGATAATTCCCTTGGGCCAGATGGGTGTCACCTCAGTTTCAGCGCAGTTTTAATACTGAGAGATTCCTTGAATGTTAAAAATAGCAATAACAATTGCATCACACTGGGTTACATCAGAAGGCGTCTTCTTTACTTCTTAATACTTTATCTAAGATTTTTATCTTCCCAAATATCTCAGTAGGTGAGTGGGTGATAGGTATTTATTTAATAAATACCAAGAGCACACCAGGGGCCAGTCACTGTTCTAGACACTTGGGATGCCTCTGGTACAAAAGAGACCAAGATATATGCTCTTACATGCTTACTTCTTAGAGGGGAGAGACAGAGCATTTATAAGCAAAAAAAAGTATAGTTTACGGTTTCCTGCATTCGTGTTAAGTTGCTTCAGTTGTGGCTGACTCTTTGCGACCCCATGGACTGCAGCCCGCCAGACTCCTCTGTCCATGGGATTCTCCAGGCAAGAAACCTGGAATGGGTTGCCATGCCCTCCTCTAGGAAATTCTCGCGACCTAGGGATCCAACCTGCGCTTCTTATGTCTTCTGCATTGGAAGGTGGGTTCTTTATCACTAGTGCCACCATTAGAAGTGTGATGGAAGAAAGAACAAGAAGAGGGGAATTGGGACTCAACGACTTGGAGGGGTGCGTTCTCAATTCTCCTTATTTGCCGATGAATTTGAATTGGTCTGAATTTGGGGAAAAACACTCCCCCCTTTTCTCAAGCTCTGCTGTAAGTTTTGTCTAGCTGTCTCTAACCCTTTTCTGTGTCCCCCCCTCCTATTTTTTTTTTTTAATGGAAAGAATCTTAAATGCAGTTAAGCACTCTTCTCTGGAGCCAAAGCTCTGATCAGTGGCATCCTTCTCTCTTTGGAACCTTAGGTAAATTAACTTCTCTCTGCTTTGACTTCCCTATCTTTAAAATGTATCTGCCTCACAGAGTTGTGGAGAGGGTTTAATGTGTTATTATAAGCTGTTTAGAATACTGTCTGGCATGGAGTAAGCACTTAGATGTTGGCTTAAAAAGTGTCTGTGTGTTGTGCGGTGGGGGAGGGTCATGAGTAGCAGAGTCTTCGCTGTTTGGAAGATGGTGGGCAGCATGAAGTCTATGGAGATCCATTTCTATCCCTAAACACCCGTAAACCCAGCTACATGGAACTCCCTTCATCAGGAACCCAAGATATGACCTTGATCTCTTCTGCCTGCGCATTCAGCATCTTTATTAAGACTCTTAACATCACATTCAAGGCCAGAGGCTGCTTTAAAAATGACTAAGAATGGCTCCTCTCATATCTCTTGGTTAATTCCCAAGAAACACTCTTCTTTCCAGATAGTTTTTTTTGTATTTTATTTTTACAAATTTTCAAATTATTCTTTCATTTTAACTTAATTTTAATCACACCAAAAATTAGACTTTTCCTTTGTTGTGTAGCTGCCTGAAATACTCATCACTTTGGTCTTTTATGAGGCCATCCTATTCTGGTGTTGTTTGGCCTGTACTTTGTTACTATTAATAACCACACCCCATACCTTCCTTTCATAAAACAAGCAGCAAAAACAAAATATTGAAGAGGGATGCAACAGGCCAAACCATTTTAGGTCGGAGAAAACACACTTTCACCTATTGTTGAGGGTCTCTACAAATCTAGTTTCCTCTAAGCAGAGAATGCAAAAGCTTTGAAGGCAAAACTTAAAGGGATGGCTGGAGGATTCGTGCAAATACTACCAGACAAACTCAGTATTTCTAGGCGACTTCCCTGGGGTGGCTTATTTCCTGAGTGCTGACTCTCAAGGACTCTCCCTTAGTAAATTATTAAGCTTAGTGAAAGGTCTAAGATCAAGGTAAAAGAAAAAGAATGTTATTTTAAGTGGAAGGTCAAACACATATAATGCATCTCCCATGATATGGGTATCTATCTTTTATTATGATGACAAGAACAAGGAGTTGGACATACAAAATGTAGCCCCCTAGTACTCACACAGGAGCTAACTTAACCTCGTCTCAAGTGCAAGAAGTGCTGTTTGTCAGCTCCAAGTTTTCAAACCAGGTTTTATAGCATTTGGTCAGTCTTGCTTAAAGATCTCACTGAGCTTGTACCCCATGTTCCAATAATTGATTCCAACCTTGGTTTCTAACATGGGATGCTAGGTCCTCTCACGCCCTCCCAGAGGCTGGTGTCCTGACAGTCTTGGTAGAGACACTGGGACTGAGGTTGCCTAGATCTTCCCACAATGCAGATTTTATCACTCTTCTGTCCACCTGTCAGAACTTCTTCCTATCCTGGACCTCTCCAGGCAACACTCTGTCATCTTAAACCACCTCCTGCCACCTAAATTTCCAGGTAACATGCTCCGCACTCTGTCTGTACTTCCTCTATTGCACCTGTGTCTCAACTCCTTCTCTGACTGATTCCACCATCACCAAGTGTCCATCCTGGGCCAAGAACTGGAGGCAGCTGCAGAAAGAGTAAAGTTATATGTAGAAAAAGTTCAATTCTGATCCTGAACATTAGTACCTCTTTCTCATGAGGCTGTCATGAGGAGTAAATGAATATATGCCTTGGGATGTGACCTTAGATGAAATCTGAACCATGAGGACTTACCTGTGGAGGAGGGATGGTGACATTCCAGATAAAGGGAACAGCTAGATAAAGCTGGAGGCTCCTGGGTGCCCCACTGGACCAAGAAAAATGTCTATCACTTGGGCATGAGGGTCCTGAAATTCGAAGTCTCTTCAGAAGGATCCTGGCTCAAGATGATGCTCACCCATGTTTCATCTCACCTCTTTCTGAGCCAAACCTAGACATTTTAATTAGACTGTAAGGTGCTAATTAAAATCACTAAGTGAACCATTTTCCATTTACTCTTAATTTTCAAGCACCACTATAATGATGCATATTATTAAGTATGTCAGATTAGCTTGGCTCTGAATTTTAATTTATTTGACACTGAACTCTATTTACGTAAGTTCTTTTTTCCAGGGGGTTCTTCACATAGCAAGGGGATAGTTTGCAAAGTTGCAAGCATTGGTTAAACATCATGAGTCCTATATTCAATTACCCATATCTTGTCTATTTACAAGCTTAAGTAATTCTTTATGTAATCAAAAATCCCATAAAACGCAGTGATACTTTTAAAATCCATACCTAATCTATATGGTTGATATCTGCCTTTTTCCTCAGGAGAATCTTAAATGATTTACTTTCATCTTGTTTCTTTCTTTTGCATATGTTTTTATTTATTTGTTTTTCACCCATACCATGCAGTATGTGGGATCTTAGTTCCCTGACCAGAGATTGAACCTATGGCTCCTGCAGTGGAAGCTTGGACTCTTAACCACCAGACTGCCAGGGAAATTCTGCATATGTTGTAGAGTTCTAATAAAGGGAGGAGGAATGTTTGGCAGGAGAAAGTTGATGGTATTTAGCTCACACATCTAGTAGCATTTTCACTCATTATAAATAAATGGATTAGTAAACAAAAGATGGATCTGCATTTTTTCAGGGTGCCTGTTTACCTTTTCTCTCTACCTTAACCCCTAGTGTATATTTATGTTGCTGCAGGATAAAAACACACTTCTGACTAATTCACAGAAGGGGCCCAGATGCTCTTGTCGACAATAAACAGCATGGAACCCTTGATAAAGATGACATTATCATCTCTTAGGATAAATGAATTATATCAACTTTGGAATATGTGGTGTTGTTATGCTTTTGAGAATGTGATTGGATTTGTATAAACCATGTTCTTGTGGGACATCAGAAGTTCAAAGAGGAACAATAAATCAGGGAAAATAAGTATATGTCGTACTGACAGATTAGTATCCTTAGTATATAAAGAACCATTTTTGAGATTCATTTATCCAGTTGGTCAGCCTTCATGCATTCATTAATTCAACAAAAATTCTTTAAGTACTTTATGTGTTGAATTATGACCTTCC
This sequence comes from Odocoileus virginianus, assembly GCF_023699985.2. Lineage (NCBI taxonomy): Eukaryota > Metazoa > Chordata > Mammalia > Artiodactyla > Cervidae > Odocoileus > Odocoileus virginianus. Next base: position 40,941,147 of record NC_069697.1, read on the forward strand.
CCAAATTCATATATTGAAATGCTAGGTCTCAGTACTTCAGAATGTAACATTGTTTTGAGAACGGTCTTAGAGAAGTAATCAAGTTAAGTGACATCATTAAGGTGGCCCTGACCCAATATGACTGGTGTCCTTATAAATGGGGGAAATCTGTGCACAGAGATACATGTAGAAGGAGGACAATGTGAAGAGACATAGTGGGGAAATGGCCATGACGAGCCAAGAGAGAATCTGGAACAGATGCCTCCCACACAGCCCTTAGAAGGAACCAGTTCTAAGACACCTTGTTCTTGGAATTCTGGCCTACAGAACTGTGAGAAAATCATTTCCTGTTGTTTAAACCGTTCAGTCTGTGGTCCTTTGTTAAGACAGCCCTTGTAAACTAATATAAGCACTCACTGCGTGCCAGATACTGTCCTAGTGCCGGGAATAAGGTAGTGAGCAAAATGAACAGGCTCTGTCTTTCAAGCATGAGAAGCAGTCACCAAGGACACAAATAGATACGGTAACACATCAAACCAAGACCTGTGTTGTGAGGACTATAAAGCAAGCTAAAGAGAGAGAGCTTGGAATGTGTTATTTAGATCGGAAGGAGGCCGCTCAAAGAAAATTTCTCTAGGGAAGTCATATTTGAGCAGATCTTGTAATAGGTGGCTCAGTGGTAAAGAATCAGCCTGCAATGCAGGAGGCGCAGGTTCGACCCCTGGGTCAAGAAGATCCCCTGGAGAAGGGAACGACAACCCACTCCAGTATTCTTGCCTGGAGAATTCCATGGAGAGAGAGCCTGGCGGGCTACAGTCCACAGGGACACAAAGAGTCAGACACGGCTGAGCAACTAACACTTTCACACTTTCATTGGGTTGTGCAGAGCCATTACCCCCCGCCCTGTTACCAGGCAATGGTTGCCACAAAACCGCTGACGAGTGCTCAGCCATCGGTCAGCACCACAGTGGCCACCACCCCCTCCTCCACGAAACGAGCAACTGTCGGTGAGCAACCGTTGGCGGTCCTGCTCAGCCATTGGTCAGGGCTGCAGGGGGCCCCGCCCCCAGTGAGCAACTGTCGAGGAGAGACCGTTGCTGGGCTCCTTCAGCCAGCAGTGGGGGAGAGGTGGTCCTCAGGTGGAGACTGAGGTAAGAGGGGGATCCCGACCTTCTCCCCGGGGCCCTACAGCTCACCTGGCCTTGGGCCAGCAGCTGAGCTGCGGGGGCAGGGAAGGTTCAAGCTGGGGGCTGTGTGCAGTAGGGCTCCATAGCTCTGGCCAAGGCTGCCCACTGGCCGGACCCAGACTATGAGCTTATGGTGAACCTCTCCCCCACCCCCGTCTCGGCAACGTAATGGCAGTGGCCGTCTGCATAGGACGGAGCCGCGGGACCTAGTCCCGGCCGTGTGGGCGGCCTGAGGAGCCTGAGGAGTTGGGTTGGGCACCTGGATCCCTCAGTTGATGATGGCTGGGCAGGGTCTGGGGCCCTGGCCATGAGGGAGCTGCCAGTTGAGATCTGCCTCCTCTTAGCCAAGACCTGGACCTCAGAGTGGGAAGCTCATGCCTGGGGACCTTGCCCTTTCTTGTCAGAGCAGGGAAGAACAATGGACTGGTGGAGATTCACAGGAACATTGTTTACCTGACCACGACCTGACTCCAGAATAAAGGATCTGATACCAAGAAGTGTGCAACCACTAACCATAGCCCTCCCTCACCTTCCCTAGAAAAGGGCTTTGCTGAAGGCTTTGGGGGAGGTGTTTTTGTTTTTAACAACTGATTATCAATTTATTAGGTTGATTTAAGCATATGCAATGAAGACTTCAACCTTGACTCCTGGCTTAATGCTGATGGAAGTGATTTGCTTAAAATGATCTCAGAGGGACTGTGCAGGTCAATGAGTTGCTTTAGGATCCTCATCTCAAAATGATCCCATCTTAGATCCTTCATCACAAGGAGTTTTCCTTGCAGTTATTCTCAGAGTCTTGGTAGGCATCCAAACCGGTCCTTTCACTTTGAGACTCTTTTCTTCAGCAGCTGTGATCAGGTCAGCACGTGCCTTCTCCAAAAACTTTAGGTTGTGGCTGGTGAGGGTGATTCCATCTGGTGAATTGCCATCTCTGGCTTCACGGGAGTCTTGCCTGTATCTTTACAAGCCATGACTGTGGGGCGTCTTCCAACCAGCTGGCTCCTCAGTGAGAATGAACAGCAGTGAGTCTGGAGAAGGAGTGGTCTCCACTGCAGTGGTAACCACATTTTCCTCAAAGGGGTGGGGGAGGTTGGGTTTTTTTAAGGACTGAGGCACCCATCTCCACACATGGCCCCATAATAAACCTTTCTCTGTTCCAAACTCTGATGATTTGGTATTGTTTGTCCTCACTGTACATTGGGCACACAGACTTGCGTTTCTGCAACAATCTGATAAAGTGAGGGTGAAAACTATGTGGTTACCTGAGGAAGGAGGTTTCCTGGCAGAGGGAACAGCAAGTGAAAGGCCCTGAGGCAGACATGGATTTGACCTTTTTGCTTTTCCTATAGTTGTACTGGGAGCACAGCAAGAGAGGAGGGGTGACAGACAGTAGGATCAGAGAAGAAGGTCAGACCACAGAAGGAGGTCAACAGTGTCAGATGCTAAAGAACCAAACCTTGAAGGGTTTTAGGTTTTCCATGTGATGACAGCCGTCAGAACATGTTAAGCAGAAGAGTGACACAATCTGATTACTTTTTAAAGGCTTCTTCTGGCTGCTGTGTGAAAAAAGATTGGTAGTGACTCAAGAATGGAAGCAGTGAGACAAGGTTAATATATAGTAAGAGGCTGTTGCAATAATTCAAGAGAGAAGTCCTCATGGCAAGGACCAAGTTGGCAGCAGGAAAGAGGATAGGGATGGGTAAGTCTTCAATCTATTTCATGGTTAGACTCTACATGATTTGCTGGTAGGTTGAATATGATTTGTTAAAGAGTCAAGAATGATTTCAAGGTCTGGAGCCTGAAAAACTATGTGAATCATGATGTAGTTTATTGAGATGGAGAGCACTAAGAAAGAACAACTTTGGTAAAGAAAACTAAGAGTTCTGTTCTGGATATGTTGATTTGGAGGGTCTATAGAATATGCAATGGGCTTAACTGGCGGCTCAGTGGTAAAGAATCTGCCTGCAATTCAGGAGACCCGGTTTGATCCATAGGTTGGGAAGATCCCCTAGAGTAGGAAATAACAACCCACTCCAGTATTCATGCCTGAAAATCCCATGGACAGAGGAGCCTGGCAGGCTACAGTTCATGGGATCGCAAAGAGTTGGGCATGACTGAGCAACTGAGCATGCATATATACATAGAACATGACAAGAAGAGTTTATGGGAGAGGTTGGAGCTAGAGATGTGAACTGGTGAGTCTTCAGAATAAAAAATGATAGTTAAAGCCAAGATCCTGGCACCGAGGGGCAACTGTAGAGAAGAAAAAGGTCTGAGGCCAGAGGCCTGAGACTTCACACTATAGAGGAATGGAAGGGGGTATCCAGCAACTGAGCCCAAGAATGAGGGCCACCAAGGGCAGAGGAGCAAGTTGTCTTGGAAGACAAGGGAGATGAGAAGTAGGTAGTGGTAAACCCTGTCAATGGCTGCTCATGGGTTGAGTTAGATAAGAACTGAGAACTGCTCCTTGGTTTAGCCACCGGAGACCATTGGTGACCTCAAGGAAAATGTTTTTGATAAACTGGGAGAAGACCACCCCATTGGTGGTGGGTTCCAGAGAGAATGGGTGGTGAAGAAGGGGAGAGAGAGAATTGTTTCATCTCAAGGAATTTTTCTGCAGAGCAAAATGAAGCAGCAGCCAGAAGAGGTGGGCTCTAGGAAGTTTTTTGCTGTTGCCTGTTGTTTTCTTTTAAGCTGGGAGATAATTGTGTCTATTTCATAAGCTTCAGATTTTAGGCTGAAGGAAATTATCTAATAAAAAAGTGGAAATTGATATTGTAGGAAATAAGATTCTGTTTTTTTTTTTTTCTTTTTATTTATTTATTCATTGTGCTGGGTCTTCATTGCTGCACACAGGCTTTTCTCTAGTTGGGGCGAGCGGAGGCTCCTCTTCATTACGGTGCGTGCCCTTCTTATTACAGTGGCTTCTCTCATTGCCAAGCACAGGCTCCAGGGGGCACAGGCTTCAGCAGTTGCAGCATGCAGGCTTAGTAGATTCAACTATGGGCCCTAGAGCACAGGACCAGTAGTTTTGGTGAAGGGAGTTTAGTTGCTCTGCCACATGTGGGATCTTCCAAGATCAGGGATTGAACTGGTGTCCCCCGCATTGGCAGTTGGATTTCCATCCACTGTACCACTAATGAAGGTCCCCAGGAAACAGGATTCTTGCAGAGCTGCTGAGGGGGATAGAATCCATACCTGACTGAGACGTTGGTCTCTGCCGGGCATCCTGCTCCTTCACATTCAGAATGATTCACCTAGTATTGTAGACAGAAAGGTAGACCTACAGGAATAGATGCAGAAAGGTGGGGAGACGGATGCTTGAATTCCTCAGTGAAATAGAAAGTAAGGTCATGCACTGATGATGAGGAGAGAGGTGGGCATTGGAGACAGAGGAGGAGGTATGAAATAGTCCTCTTCGGAAGGGGGTGAGGGGGTGAGCGGAGGAACTAGGAATGTCCATAGCCTAGCCAGACGGGCTCACTTGAAGTCTAAGATCCTAAATTTAAAGTGAGACTAGTTGGCACGGTGTATGGTTTTCTTCACCTGTGTCTGGCTGCTTGGGTGCAAGCGTGAGTAGGGAGACAGATTTAAGCAGTGTTAAGGTCTGACTTGCGTCCCCCACAAGTTTATATGTTTGAAGCCGTTACCCCAGTGTAACTGAGCTTGGAGAAAGGACCTGAGGAGGCATACGTGTTAAACAAGGTCATAAGTGTGGGCTTTAATCCCATAGAACCGGTGTCCTAATTAGAGGAGAAGGAGACAGCAAAAGGCTCTTAAATGCCACACGTGCACAGAAGAAAGGCCACGTGAGGACCCAGAGAGAAGGCAGCTGTCTGCAACCCAGGAAGAGAGACCTCACAGGAAACTAACCCTGACGGCACTTTGTCCATGGCCTCTGGTCACCAGGACTGTGAGGAAAATGTAGTTTCTGTTGCTCAAGCCCCCCAGTCTGTGGAATACGGTTGTGGCAGCCTGAGCAAATTAGTGCAACCAGAGGTGGGGCTTTCTCAGGCAAATGTGACAAGATAGAACAAGGAATGATTACAGAGGCAGGCTGAATGAAGAAATAGTTGTCGGATGCTAGGCCTAGCGTGTGGAACTTGGCAATTCCTCCGCCAGGGTAGCTGCTGCCAGCTAGCTTCTCAGTACCCGCCTTCTTTCTCTTCCCACTGTGACAGGTATTGCTCCAGGAAAATGCCACGCAAGTGGGTAAGTTGCTCACCCTCAGGGGGCTCACAGCCAAGTGAAGGGGAGAGACACAGATAGTGTCAGTACAACATGACCAACATTGTCCTAAGACATTGACAGCGTCTTGGTCCAGAGGAGGTGTCACAGAAGTGCTGTTTGAGCTGGGTGCTGAAGCTGAGCAAGAGTTTACCAGGAGAGTATCCAGGCTGAGAGAACAGGAGTCTCTGAGGAGGACAGGACACTTGAGAGAGAGCAAAGCATCTATCATGGCCTCGGTGCAGGAGGTAGGATGTTCCTCCCTGGGGCGGTGGGGAGGGAGTGAGGAGGCGAGCTGTAGCCAGGATGTGAAAGGCCTGGAGTTGATTACATGATAACCAGAGGATTGATATCATAGACTATTCTTGAAAGAAAAGATAAAACTCTGTTAGCATTGTGGGAAATAAATTAGAATGGAAAAGAACTTAGCAGGCTGTTAAAATACCAATCTGGTGCTTAGGAGAAAGTGCAAGGCTGGAAAAATCCATTTCATTATCTCATATAGTAATGGAAGCCATGGATGTGACTGAGAATAAGATAGCCATCACTTCCCGAGTGTTCATCACATGCCAAGCACTACACCTTACATGGATTATCTTGTTTAAAGTTGACATCAGGGAGTTCCCTGATAGTTTAGTGGTTAGGACTCAGCACTTTCACTGTTGTGGGCCTGGATTTAATTCCCAGTCGGGGAACTAAGATCCTGCAAACCATCTGGTATGAACAACAACAACAACAAAAACAAACTGAAAGCAAATTTATTTAGAAGGTATTATTGTTATTGTTTCTTCAGATGAATAGTCAGAGTTTAGAGAGATTAAATGATTTGCCCAAATTCACATAGTTGGTAAGTAGATTTTAACTCAAGTGGTCTGACCCCAGTGTCCTCTGCTCTCTTTTGCCTTGGAGATATCTATGTTTAAGGGGGAAGCAAAAGTGGAGTCTGGGCAGGAAATACTTTTAATTTATTTATTTTTAAAAAAAAATTATTGGAGCATAGTTGATTTACAATATTGTATCAGTTTCAGGTGTTCAGCATTGTGAGTCAGTTATACATATACACATACCCACTCTTTTTAGATTCTTTTTCCATATAGGTCATTACAGAGTATTTGAGTTCCTTGTGCTATAGAGTAAGTCCTTATTCTCTATTTTATACATAGTAGTGTGTATTTTGGAGAAGGCAATGGTACCCCACTCCAGTACTCTTGCCTGGAGAATCCCAGGGATGGAGGAGCCTGGTGGGCTGCCGTCTGTGGGGTTGCACAGAGTTGGACACGACTGCAGCGACTTAGCAGCAGCAGTGTGTATATGTCAATCCCTGTTTTCCAATTTATCCCTCCCCTCCCTCTTGCCCACCTAGTGACCTTAAGTTTGTTTTCTACATCTGTGACTCTAAGGAAATAGTTTTTTAAAGATTTGGCAGAGAATCAAGAAAGTAGATGATTGGCATCAAAGGCTCAAAAGCATTCAAAAGGAGGTCAATGAAGATGTGCTCTAAATAGAAGTCCAGATCACATAAGATCATGGTTGCACTTCCTAAGGGCAGACTAGGTTAACAGCAAGGCCAGAGGCTGGCTAAAAATGCTGAGGAACAAGTGAGGCAGTGGTTTGATGTGAAAGTCATGCAGCAGGTCAGCTGGCACCTGAGGAAAGAGAGGGGTGCTGGCCACCTAGACAAGTACACAGGTGACGTCACCATGGCCAACTTACCTCCATTCCACAGTCTGGCAGGCTCAGAAACAAATTTGCCAGCACAAGTCTCCAAGTCCATGAGAGCTTATGTTTGAAAACCAGGATGTTGATTGATTAATTGGTGCTGAGTAATAAACTACTGAGAAATCCAGATGTTCATAGTTTGCTGATGAGAGCACTCTAGCTTACTGGCAAAGCCTAACATTATAATCAGAATGTTACCAGGAAGCATGAAGTCAGAGCAGGATAAGGGGACTGGTGTCTCAGTCTATGACATCTCGTGCACCCATCTTCACCAGGGATATACCCGCAGGTGCTCATGCTTACCAGTTATGCTTCTGTCTCCTTTGAGCAGCAGTGGAGTCGCACTGATGAGTTTTACTTCTGTGGATTTTTTTGTTAGAGAAACCATCCCATTCCTATTACTTCAGTGTTTCCCAATCATTCTCATACAATTTTCATAATATTTGACCTACCCACCAATGTGTACCATCATTAGTTTAAATTCTAAAAATTAATTTACTTAGAGTTAAGAATAAAGATTTATCTTAAAATAAAATGTTATGTTATGAGAATAAATGCAAAGCCAGTATCCTTTGCCACAACGAGAAGGCAACTGTAAATCTAAAGACATAGCTTTGAAAAAAAAAAATCAATTATCTGTTATTCCCCCAATTCTTGAATACTAGCAATGATATGCTTACTACTCCCTGGGAAGCATTTTTCTCAAGCAACAAAATGCAGTTACTACATGTATGCTTTCTCAGCAACATTCTCATTTATTGGAATGGCTCCACACTGTTCCGTGCATAGGGGCAGATCTAGCGTGAAACTACTTATAATAAGGTTTGAACTTCAAGATTCATTATTTTTACCTGTCCTTTCCAAGGCCTTATATGTTTGTACCTAATTTTGTGTTCTTTTTACAAGGAGAACCCGACCACTACATCTTGTAAAGGTTTACACCCCAAACCTGTATTCTCTGCTACTTCTGGATCATTCTAGAGGTGGCTAAATTCACCTTATTTCATACTGAAGGGATAAGTTTTTTTCAGGTTTAGTGATGTCCTGCAGTTTATCCCTATACCAACTTTGTAGCGAAAGAGATATTTGATGAGCCACTTGAAGGTAGGCAAGAGTGAAGGGAAGGGTGATGTTTAGACTAGAAAAACGTGAAAGTGTTTATGAAGAGAATGGGTGGAAGGTAGTCTAAAAGAGACCAAGGTAGTCTAAAAGAGGAGGAAACTGATGGAAAGCGGTTTTAGCACATAAGAGAGGGCTTGACCTTTGAAAGAAGGACCCCTTGCCCTGTAAAAGAGACAAGAAGGGATGCATCTTAGGTAGATCAACAAAGAGGCCCTGACTTGTTTGGTCTCTAGTTTCTCTTTGGATTCTGAGAACACATCCCATGTCAGAGTGAGGGACGTGGAGATTGTATGGGAGGTTTGAGAAGCCTATGTTTGAAGTTTTCAACATGGAACCTGCAAGAGGGAACTCACCAGAGGCAAGAGAAAGCCTCGTAGAGTGGCTTGGATGGACCAGTTCATAGGGATGCTGGGCAGTGCAATGGTAGGATACTTACCCAGAAGACTCTGAGGCCCTCATGGTCTGATTCTGTCATGAGTCATCAAGGAAGGAGAGAAAGGATGCCAAAGAGGCAAGGGAAATGGAGTCGCTAATTAACATGTCATGGAAGGGATTAACCAGAGAGTGGGTAGCTTACAGATCAGAATTTGGAATCCAGGTCTTGATGAAATCAAAGAGCATGTTTAGAGGGGAAGCAGTGGAGACCACGGTCTGAGCAGAACTTCTGAATGGCTTGAGAAGGTGATGACAAGGCCCAGGATGCCAAAAAAGAGAGACCTAGAGGGATAAGGTGAAGGGCACAAAGAGATTGAGGAAGCAAGAGATCAAGGCTAGACATCATTGAGGATGATGGCAAGAATGAAGACAGAAATCTCTCCATCAGAGGTCCTGATATAAGAGGAAGAGAGGAATGCCTAGGCTTTCTGGAGATGGGAAGTATAGGATGGAGAGAAGGTGAATAACATGTCCATGTCCTCATCTCCAAAACCTGTAAACCTGTTACCTTGAATAGCAAAAAGGATTTTGTAAATGTGGTTAAGTCAAGGATTCTGTGGAAAGGAGATCATCCTGGATTATCCAGATAGGACTGACATAATCACAAGGATCCTTAAAAGAGAGAAAGGAGGCTGGGGGTAAGGGGGGAGGGATGGGAAGCAGAAGGGATGTGATGACAGTGCAAGCAGAGATCTGAGTGATGCAATCGCCAGCTTTGAAGATGGAGGAAGCCAAGAAATGCAAGCAGCTGATAGAAGATGGAAAAGGCAAGGGAATGGATTCTGCCCTGGAGCCTCCAGAGGGAATGCAGACCTGCAGACACCTTGACTCCAGTCCCATGAAACCCATTTTGGACTCTGCCCTCCAGAATGCTAAGACAATAAATAAGTGGTGTTTTATGCTACTTAGTTTGTGATAGTTTGTTACAGCACTTATAGGAAATGAATAGAGATGGGAAGCTGGTTGATATGAATATTTTCAAAGGGAAGTCTTTTGAAAAAATATGGAAGAACCATATTCTGTGGGCAGAAGCCTAAAGCCAGGAGACACTACCTCTGGTCATCAGATAGAGCCTGTGTGCACAGATGAGCTGTCTCTACTTGCAAGGGCTGCAAAGGACCTGAGTCTTCCAGGGAAATCCAAATTTTCAGTTGAAGCCAGGAGGGAGAGGAGATAGTGAGCAAAAAGGTTAAGAGTGTAGAGGATTATTTTAATTTTGGGCAATAGATCAAGACTTTCAAAGTAAACAATGTAAACAGTTAGAGATCAGGTCCTGGGAGAAGACTGAACTGAATAGGAATAAAAATACTTAGGATCTGTGGCCTCCATGGGTAGCATGCTGTGCACATACCATGAGCCATTGCTGAGAATCACAGGGAAGAAGGAGGCAGAGGCCGGAGATGGAACTCTGTTCAGCAGTTTTAATGAAAAACTTTCTGGCTCCCCCTTCTACTTAGCTGGCTAGCTTTGATGCCTCTGCTGGTCTTAGTCAAATTCCAAAATCAGACATTTGCTTTTTAAGGGACTAAGACCAACTTTGTGTGGATCATATTATGTGTAATGTCAACTCATTAATACCTGTCATAAACAAGTCAAAATAAACTCATTTTTTTTTCACAAGCTATAATAAAATTTTGTTTCTGATTTTGAGAAAGTCTTGTCCATATAAGGCTTGTAAGTGCTCATTGGATTTAATTGAATTAAAATAAGTCATAAAGTGAGAGCTGAATCAGAGAATCATGAAGAAGTTATGTGGAAGGGACCTTTTATGCAAATGTCAGATTTATGACCTCCAACCTTTTAGCTTTATTAGTTGGCCTCTACCACATATGTGTCAAGGCCATCCTTTTGTACGCTAGGCCTCCCTTCTGAATCCTGGCCTTTAGATATTACCATGTCCATCAGGAGGGGAGGCAGGGAAGGGGACCAAAGGAAAGGCCAGAGGAAAGTGAGCATTTCTCTAGGGGAACTGCTGCAGAGCTGGCTTTGGCCACCCACTCTCTGGTCCTCACCAGGACGGGGCATCCCTCCCAAGCAAATGGTCACTCCATTTATGGTAAAAGTCTCTTCCCACACAGCTGCGAAGATAAGAAAGAGAATCCAAGAGAGGCAACAGTAAAAAGAAATAGAAATCTAAGAGACCAGCTGTTGGCAAGGCAGAGTTGCTTTGTTTTTCCACCTTCTTTTCCATTATGGTTTTTTGTAAGATACTGAATACAGTTCCCTGTGCTATACAATTTTTATATATATACTGTATATACAAAAACCTTGTTGTTTATGTATATATAGTAATTTGAGTCTGCTAATCCCAAACTCCTAATTTATCCACAAGTTTGCTTTCCATCTGTGTGAGTCTGTTTGATAAATAAGTTCATTTATATCATATTTTAGATTTCACATATAAGTGATTTCATTTAATATCTGTCTTTGTCAGACTTACTTCACTTAGTATGATAATCTCTAGGTCCGTCCATATTGCTGGAGAACACTGAGTTTATCCCTACAAACCAGCAAATACCATTCCCTTTCAAACTGCATGCTCTTAAACTAGAAGTTATTGATATCTCTGTGTGTTGTGTGTATGTTCATCTGTTTGTTCCTTCTTGTGTACAAAGCTAATTACTTCTTTAATTAAGTGCTCTTCACTCTTATTAGAGCTGTTAGCATATCCAAGAACATTTGCTGTTTTTGGTTTCCCAGTGGACCAACGCATGCGTTTTCAGGAACCAGCTGGTTTTGTTAATATGACAGTGTATATCAGGTGCAGAAGGATAATTTGCTGCCTTTCAGATATCTATTTCTTCCCCTCCAAATGGGTGCACCTGCATTGGAACCCAGAGTGTCTGCACTCAAATGGTCACTGAAGACTAAGCTAGCTAACAGTCTCCAAAACCAGACACAGAATCAGCTGTCTTGGAACTGCTTGTCTGTGCATCATGAGGAACTGTGCAGGGAGACATGGATGAGAATCTGCCACATCTATAGACGTGCTACAGAAATGTGCTATAGAAATAGATGCGCTAGAGAAATAGGATTGGGACACAGAATCACTGCAGTGTCTGTCTGCTGGGTCGCCATGATGCTCAGTCGCATAGTAACAGTTATCCTCAGTGCAGGAAAACACAGGACTTATTCTGAATTATCTACTTCTCCTTTCATAACCATTAAGCTGAGTGTGGTCAGAGCTGGTCCTTATCTTTCTGGAGACCAGAATCTACAACAAGGCCAATCTGATGAGCACAGAATCTGCATAGTTACACGAAATCCTGCACCTAGAAGGACCCCTTGCTTGGTTTAACGCTGTGTTGCTGCTGCCTTGAAATTTTTAACAACTTTTAAATAAGGAGTTCAGCATTTTTATTTTGCACTGGGCTTTGCGAATTATGTAGCCTATCATGATCTCCTATATAGCTTCTTTGGTTGAAAAACTTCTAATTTTAGGGTTACTTCTCTAATAATCCAAAACCCTCTATTGTGTACTTTTATTTGTGAGTCTCTGTACAGATTTTACTATGAACAAAGCTAGTAGATGTGATGGAATTCCAGTTGAGCTATTTCAAATCCTGAAAGATGATGCTATGAAAGTGCTGCACTCAATATGCCAGCAGATTTGGAAAACTCAGCAGTGGCCACAGGACTGGAAAAGGTCAGTTTTCATTCCAATCCCTAAGAAAGGCAATCCCAAAGAATGCTCAAACTACCACACAATTGCATTCATCTCACACGCTAGTAAGGTAATGCTCAAAATTCTCCAAGCCAGGCTTCAGCAATACGTGAACTGTGAACTTCCAGATGTTCAAGCTGGTTTTAGAAAAGGCAGAGTAACCAGAGATCAAATTGCCAATACCTGCTGGATCATCAAAAAGTGAGAGAGTTCCAGGAAAACATCTATTTCTGCTGTATTGACTATGCCAAAGCCTTCGACTGTGTGGATCACAATAAACTGTGGAAACTTATGAAGGAGATGGGAATACCAGACCACCTGACCTGCCTCTTGAGAAACCTGTATGCAGGTCAGGAAGCCACAGTTAGAACTGGACATGGACCAACAGACTGGTTCCAAATAGGAAAAGGAGTACGTCAAGGCTCTATATTGTCACCCTGCTTATTTAACTTATATGCAGAGTACATCATGAGAAACACTGGGCTGGAAGAAGCACAAGCTGGAATCAAGATTGCCAGGAGAAATATCAATAACCTCAGATATGCAGATGACACCACCCTTATGGCAGAAAGTGAAGAGGAACTAAGGAGCCTCTTGATGAAAGTGAAAGAGGAGAGTGAAAAAGTTGGCTTAAAGCTTAACATTCAGAAACTAAGATCATGGCATCTGATCCCATCACTTCATGGGAAATAGATGGGGAGACAGTGGAAACAGTGTCAGGTTTTATTTTTTTGGGCTCCAAAATCACTGCAGATGGTGACTGCAGCCATGAAATTAAAAAATGCTTACTCCTTGGAAGGAAAGTTATGACCAACCTAGACAGCCTATTAAAAAGCAGAGACATTACTTTGCCAACAAAGGTCCGTCTGATCAAGGCTATGGTTTTTCCAGTGGTCATGTATGGATGTGAGAGTTGGACTGTGAAGAAAGCTGAGCGCTGAAAAATTGATGCTTTTGAAATGTGGTGTTGGAGAAGACTCTTGAGAGTCCCTTGGACTGCAAGAATATCCAACCAGTCCATCCTGAAGGAGCTCAGTCCTGGGTGTGTTCATTGGAAGGACTGATGCTGAAGCTGAAACTCCAGTACTTTGGCCACCTCATGCAGAGAGTTGACTCATTGGAAAAGACCCTGATGCTGGGAGGGATTGGGGGCAGGAGGAGAAGGGGATGACAGAGGATGAGATGGCTGGATGGCATCACCGACTTGATGGGCATGAGTTTGAGTAAACTCTGGGAGTTTGTGATGGACAGGGAGGCCCGGCGTGCTGCGATTCATGGGGTCGCAAAGAGTCAGACACGACTGAGTGACTGAACTGATACAGATTTCAGGCTGCAAGTTTCCTAAGAGCCTGGACTTTCTTATATCTTCTTCTCCAGGGCTTAGAAGAGTGCCTGACATAATTAGTCAGACAGTGTTTGTTGAATGACTGAGCGTTTGAGAGAGGTTTCAAGGATATTCCTATAGCCCAAGGTAACAAAGCAGATTACTGGGATAGTGTCACATTTGGTATCAAGTTCACCATAAAAGAGGTCATTAAATCTGCACACTCCATCCCTACCTCCTCCTCAACTACTTTTCACTGAGTGGTAAGCTGCTTTAATGCTTGATCACCCACACTGATTCTTTTTTTACCCGATTTCCTAATTCCGTAAGCTGAGCAGGGAACCTTGTATTGACCCACACAACTATGCTAATGGGCCAACCTGAGTTGCTGTTGTCAAGGCTCAGGGAGACAGTTTTGACTCAGAGGGTGGGCACACCTTCACCCTTGCCAGCTGAGCTGGAGGGTCTTAGAGACGTAAACGTAAGAGCAAGCATTGTGACTTCATGGTTCTATAAAGAGGAGCCATCCTGCCCACACTTGGCAGCTGGACCGTGAGCGTGAGCACCAGTAGCCCCGTAAGAGGTACATCTTATGTTGTGGGTCTTTGTGGAAGTGCTTCCCTTGCAACATTTAAGGTGACTAGTCCAATAATTTGTATTGCATTTTATTTTTTTTCATTTTTATTTTTATTTTTATTATTTTTTATATATATATACCACATTTTTTTTTATTTTTTATTTTTTTCCATTTATTTTTATTAGTTGGAGGCTAATTACTTTACATCATTACAGTAGTTTTTGTCATACATTGAAATGAATTAGCCATGGATTTACATGTATTCCCCATCCCAGTCCCCCCTCCCACCTCCCTCCCCACCCGATCCCTCTGGGTCTTCCCAGAGCACCAGGCCCGAGCACTTGTCTCATGCATCCAGCCTGGGCTGGGGATCTGTTTCACCCTAGATAATATACATGTTTCAATGCTGTTCTCTTGAAATATCCCACCCTCGCCTTCTCCCAGAGTCCACAAGTCTGTTCTATACATCTTGAGTCTCTTTTTCTGTTTTGCATATAGGGTTCTCGTTACCATCTTTCTAAAGTCCATATATATGTGTTAGTATACTGTAATGGTCTTTATCTTTCTGGTTTACTTCGCTCTGTATAATAGGCTCCAGTTTCATCCATCTCATTAGAACTGATTCAAATGAGTTCTTTTTAATGGCTGAGTAATATTCCATGGTGTATATGTACCACAGCTTCCTTATCCATTCGTCAGCTGATGGGCATCTGGGTTGCTTCCATGTCCTGGCTATTATAAACAGTGCTGCGATGAACATTGGGGTGCACGTGTCTCTTTCAGATCTGGTTTCCTTGGTGTGTATGCCCAGAAGTGGGATTGCTGGGTCATATGGCAGTTCTATTTCCAGCTTTTTAAGAAATCTCCACACTGTTTTCCATAGTGGCTGTACTAATTTGCATTCCCACCAACAGTGTAAGAGGGTTCCCTTTTCTCCACACCCTCTCCAGCATTTATTGCTTGTAGACTTTTGGATAGCAGCCATCCTGACTGGCGTATAATGGTACCTCATTGTGGTTTTGATTTGCATTTCTCTGATAATGAGTGATGTTGAGCATCTTTTCATGTGTTTGTTAGCCATCTGTATGTCTTCCTTGGAGAAATGTCTGTTGAGTTCTTTGGCCCATTTTTTGATTGGGTCATTTATTGTTCTGGAGTTGAGCTGGAGGAGTTGCTTGTATATTTTTGAGATTAATCCTTTGTCTGTTGCTTCGTTTGCTATTATGGAACAGAATAGAAAGCCCAGAGATAAATCCACGAACCTATGGTCACCTTATCTTCAACAAAGGAGGCAAGGATATACAATGGAAAAAAGATAACCTCTTTAACAAGTGGTGCTGGGAAAACTGGTCAACCACCTGTAAAAGAATGAAACTAGAACACTTTCTAACACCATACACAAAAATAAACTCAAAATGGATTAAAGATCTAAATGTAAGACCAGAAACTATCAAACTCCTAGAGGAGAACATAGGCAAAACACTCTCCGACATAAATCACAGCAGGATCCTCTATGACCCACATCCCAGAATTTTAGAAATAAAAGCAAAAATAAACAAATGGGACCTAATGAAACTTAAAAGCTTTTGCACAACAAAGGAAACTATAAGCAAGGTGAAAAGACAGCCCTCAGATTGGGAGAAAATAATAGCAAACGAAGCAACAGACAAAGGATGTATTGCATTTTAAATAGATTAAAGGAGAACAATTTAAAGCCAGTACCTCTGTGTGTG
Organism: Odocoileus virginianus; assembly: GCF_023699985.2. Taxonomy (NCBI): domain Eukaryota; kingdom Metazoa; phylum Chordata; class Mammalia; order Artiodactyla; family Cervidae; genus Odocoileus; species Odocoileus virginianus. The sequence goes on from NC_069697.1 coordinate 40,957,114, forward strand.
GACCACAAATAGGATTCATTTCCAATGATTACCTGGAACACTATGTTGAATAGTATTCTAAAAGAATACTCTAAAAGAGTCTGGGGGTCAATTAATAATGCCTGTATGGGCACTTATGCTTGCATTTATTGAGAGTCTACACAGTATTGAATACATGGTAAATGCTTCATGCGTATTTGTTGACCGGGTGAATAGATCGATGAAGATTTGCCATTGAAAGAGTGGTTCAGGACGTGCCACCCCAAACATGTCATATTGGCATATGGATTGGGAAACAGTAGATGCAGGAAGGGCTCCTTGACCACCCCCGACCCCTTTCTAAAAGCAAGCCATATAATTTCCCATGAGATAGATGTCCTCTGTGTACCAGAAAGAGAAGAACATTCTTATCACCAGAGATTGGGAGTCAGTGCCTAAGAGGCCCTGTACAAACAAAGCTACTAAAATAACCCCTATCTTTCATTGGTTTTCCCATATATTTCCTAGTTTCTGTCTCGCAATTTACTGCATACCAGCTCAAGCCCCTTTATCTTGTCAGCTTCCCAACACTTAACAGTTCTTCATGGTATGTAAGCTTTCTGGCCTAACAGATTTTTGCCTTCTTTGGGTCTTTATTTTTATTCTGAAGATGCCCATGTATATGTAAAAATATTAAGTATAACTTGTATTAATCTGTCTTATGTTGGTTTAATTCCTAGACTCCACTACAAAACCTAAGAGGATAGAAGGGTTTTTTTTCCCCCTCTTTACACCATCAGTGCTTCAAGTCTGTCCCTGAAACTAACTAGGTAATTTGAACAAGTTCTTCAGCCTGAGCTTCAATTTATGTAGCTGTGAAAAGACTTGAAATATCTTCTAGTCCTGTTTTTCTGTAATATTCTGTAACCATGTCAGCCTCTCTAAAATGAAGACAGCGTGTGTGAAGCAATATCTAATTCCATATGCTTAAGGCTTCATTTCTTTAAATCCTTGCTGTGGTGGCCTGTTTTAATTTCTTTTTCTTTCCTTTTAGTGTTTTTAAAAAATGTTTGTTGTAGACAATTTCCGACAAATGTGTGTATATATATGTGTGTATGTATACACACACACACACACACACATACAAGTAAAAAGAATATAATAATTAACTTTCATGTACCCATCTTTCAACTTCAACAATTATCTGCTCATGGATGTTTCATTTTTTTAAAAAATCAATTTGTTTATTTTAATAGGAGGCTAATTACAATATTGTGGTGGATTTTGCCATACACTGACATGAATCAGCCATGAGTGTACATGTGTCCCCCCATCCCGAAACCCTCTCCCACCGCCCTCCCCATCCCATCCCTCTGGGCTGTTCCAGTGCACTGGCTTTGAGTGCCCTATTTCAGGTATCAGACTTGGACTGGTCACCTATTTCACATACGGTAATATACATGTTCCAATGCTGTTCTCTCAGATAATCCCATCCTCGCCTTCTCTACAGAGTCCAAAAGTCTGTTCTTCATATCTGTGTCTCTTTTGCTGTCTTGCATATAAGGTCGTTGTTACCATCTTTCTAAATTCCATATATATGCGTTGATATACCATATGGGTGTTTTTCTTTCTGACTTACTTCACTCGGTATAATAGGCTCCAGTTTCACCCACCTCATTAGAACTGACTCAGATGCGTTCTTTTTAATAGCTGAGTAATATTGCACAGTGTGTATGTACCACAACTTTCTTATCTGTTCGTCTGCTGATGGACATCCAGGTTGCTTCCATGTCCTGGAAATTGTAAACAGTGCTGCGATGAACATTGGGGTACACGTGTCTCTTTCAATTCTGTTTCCTTCGTGTGTATGCCCAGCAGTGGGACTGCTAGGTTGTACAGTAGTTCTATTTCCAGTTTTTTAAGGAATCTCCACACTGTTCTCCATAGTGGCTGTACTAGTTTGCATTCCCACCAACAGTGTAAGAGGGTTCCCTTTTCTCCACACCCTCTCCAGCATTTATTGTTTGTAGACTTTTTGATAGCAGCCATTCTGACCAGTGTGATATGGTATCTCAGTGTGGTCTTGATTTGCATTTCTCTGATAATGAGTGATGTTGAGCATCTTTTCACGTGTTTGTTAACCATCTGACGTTTCAGTTTTACTTCCATTGCCACCCTCCCCCACAAACTGGATTGTTTAAAAGCAAACTCCAGATAGCAGATCATTTAATACATTCACATTTCAAAATAATTCTTCAAAAGATAGAGATTCCTTTTTAAAACATAATCACAATTTTTTTTTCAATCTTAATTTCCATTGCAGCAAAATATATATTTGTCATAGAACTGCCAATATACATTTCTTACATCTTGAAGTGACTACGGTGACTTTGGACTGAAACTCACAACCTTGTTTCTTTAATGTTTTATAAATCTAAGAGACTACGTCCTCTCCAGAGATTTGTGACTCTTTGTGGTAAAAATTGGAAACAGAGATATTTGCTTTTGACCCAGTCTCCTATGGAGGGGGCTAAACCAAGAATATAATTAATCACTTACTATGCTTTTCTCTTCCCTCTTCCCAGCACCTCCCTTCAACTTACACCTGAACAATATGCTCCCTCCTAACTTCAAAAGACTTCCCAGGGAACTTATGATGGTGACCCGCAGAATCAGATAAGCAGAGAGAGTGAATGGGGGGATTGAGATACAATAGATTTGCTATTATTTTGGTTGTTAATTTGAATCACTAAGGACTCAGGGAGTTGCAGGGATTATTTTACGGAGCTGGTACTTGTGCATTGGAGGAATTGTCTAGCTTAATTTATGGGAAGCAAGAGACATCAGGAAATCTTATTGACCACATGGGCATTCCCAGGCAGAACTGACAACTTCCCACAAGAGGCTTGAGAATCTTGAGAACCTTGAGAATCTCCTTTAACCTACTTTGATTTCCAAACAGCTTCATTGCAGCTTTGTAGTTAAGGTCTTATCGCCTAATAAAAATAAAATGCTCATGGGAGAGATAGCATGTTGAATGACTGTCAGCCATCATTTTTTAAAGTTTGTTTTTGTTTCAAAAGCAATATGCCTTTGTTGTTAAAAGCAAAAACTAAACAGTAAAGATAACGCTTAGCATCTGTTGACTGGGACCATGGTGTTGCACAAATCCGCACTGACTTTTTCACACGAGTTATGCAGTGTTGACCCAATACCCTTCCATTTAACAGGAAGGTAGCGCATAATGTTTCAAATTGCTAAATCAAGAAATATATTTTATAGATATAAAAGTCCTTTTTAGGAGAATTCAAAGCAGAAGTTTTTCAAAGTGGTTTCCAAGGTGTGGAACCAAGAGAAAAGAATATTAAGAAGGAAGAAAGTTTTTTTTTTTTTTTTTAAACAAAGCTATTTTTATGTCTTCTGTAATCAGTTCTCCATGATTGACCTATGGGTTAGTTATACACTGAAAGAAAACAAACAGCATGTGTGTTATGAAACCCAGGCAAGTAGTACTGCTCATTCAACTCAATATTGCTGCCGTTGTACTTCTGTTCTTGAGATCTGTGGTCAGAGCACCTGTAACCCTCTGAGATGATCTCAGAGCTTCAGGTAGAAATTAATTCTCCTCCTCATCTCCTCCTTTGCACTTACCTTTTACACTCACACTTTCCTCTTCCACTGTCTGGCTTTTATTCCCATCTCCTGTTTTAGGCTCCTCTCCTCTCTCTTCCTCTTTCTTTCCCTTGCTTCATCTAGCTGGGAGCCTCTTCTGGATTCAGGAAGGCTCTATTAGTTTTGGCTTACTCTGCTCTGTATCAACACTGCTCTCTCCACTCTTTGTTTTCTAGAACTGTTTTGAAGGCTCTCTTGTTCTCTCTGTTGTGGATTTGTATACTTTTGTTCTTATTCCTTTGCTGCATTTTAATGGTATCTTAGGTGAGAAAGAAGATAAATGCTTGTGCTCAATCCACTATCTTGAGCCCTGATGTTCATATCTTGCAGTAAACTGATTGATTTGCTTTTCCAAAAGGAGAACAATCTGAGGGAGGATTTTGAATGTGGTAGAGAGAAAGGAATAACTAAATGCAAATAGCATTTTCTGAAATGTCTTCATTTTTCAATGCATAGGACACTATGGAACACTCCCTCTTTTGAAACTGTCTCCTCCCTTAACATTTGAGATCCCATCCTTTTTGCTTTGTTCTCAACCTAAAAACTTTCACCAGCTGCTTTTTCTTTATTTGACTCTTTAAAAATTCATCCTCTTTCTTCCCTCCTCCCTTTCTTGTTATGATACCCACCAGCCAAATACTCTTTTAAATCTTGACCTCTAATGCCATCATCTTCCCTGATCTCCAGGTCTTCACTTCAGGCTGTCAACAGAACATCTTCATCTGAATATTCCATAGGCATTCAAGACTCTATGTGCTAAAGACTGGGTTCAGTATTTTTCCATCACATCTTCTCTCCTGTGTGCTTGTCTTAGTTAACAAAACTACCATCTGTTGAGTCCCAGAAGCTAGAAATTTTGAATCTGTGGCAGACACTGGCCACAAACTTATATCCTGTTTTTCCATACCTTGCTAAACTATGATTCCCAGGTTCAATATTATGAGTTATGGCTGATGGAATGTGAAAGGAAGTAATGTGCAAGCTGCAGGCTTGGCCCATACAGAGATTTCCTTGAGCTATTCTATCGTCTCTTTCTCTGTTCTTTATTGGCTAGAGGTTGTCATGGCTGGCTAAAGGTTTCATTGTCACGGAAATGGCAATATCTCATTCTCCTAGACGCGGGAAGGAAAGTCACAGCTTCTGGATGGATTGTTACTGAGAATGCAGTATGATGGACAGTTTTATGTGTTGATTTCACTAGGCTATGGTGCCTAGTTGCTTAGTCAAATATTAGTGTATACATTGCTATGAAAGTATTTTTTTTTTAGATATAATTGACATTTAACTATCAGTAGACTTTAAGTAAAGCAGATGACCCTTTATAATGTGGATGGGCCTCATCTGATCAACTTGAAAGCCTGGAAGCAAAGACAGGTTTATTATAGAAGAAATTCTGCCTCAAGACTGTAGCATGGAAGCCCTGTCTTTGTTTCCAGCTTGTTAGTCTGCCCTACAGATTTTGGACTTGTCAGCCCCCACAACTGCATGAACCAAATCTTTAAAATAAATCTCCCTCAAATTCCCCATTTTCCTGCATATCTATCTAGCTTTTGCTCCCATTGGTTTCATTTCTCTAGTGAACACTGACTAGTATGCTTAAGATGGAGCCATTCTCTTCCCATATGATCCTTTTAACATTCCTGTCACTATGTTAGTTTGTAACTGGATTTAAGCTGTGTCTGTAAACACTCCAGATACTTCCCAAGGAGGGAGATAAGCCACAAAGCTTTTTAAAGAAGTGAATCGTAAGGGCCCCTTTTCTATACCATATCCTGAGGACAGGACTCCAAAAAAATGTGCATCTAGTAATTTGGAATATCTTCTTAAAAACATTCCATTTCTCAACCTCCCTGTCATCCCATATGTGTGCAAGAACCCCGAATGAGGATTGATCTGGACAACAGCAGGGATCCTAACATAACTTTCAGCAATTCAGTTTTATCTTGACGAGGGCCTAAGGTAAGATACATGGCCTTTCCTGAGAAGAAGTTAAAGTGAAAGGGAAGTGAAAGTGAAGTCACTCAGTCGTGTCTAACTCTTTGCGACCCCATGGACTGTAGCCTACCAGGCTTCATCCATGGGATTTTCCCGGCAAGGGTACTGGAGTGGGTTGCTATTTCCTTCTCCAGGGGATCTTCCCAACCTAGGAAGAAGTTAAAGGAAGGAAGGAAAGAAAAACAATGAAAGTGTTGGCTCAGGCATTGGTCAGGCTTCAGGGGGAGTGGATGTGGGAATTCACCTGAATCAATATCTAATCCTGAGATTAAGATACCATGCAGGACCTGGGCATAGCTAGAGACTGAGAGGTTCCCTAAGCTGTTGACCAAGGGGAATTTCTTCCCTTTCCCTGTACAACTTGTTGTCACAGCAGGTGTGGAATCAGCTGTGGTCTAGAAAGCATCCCTTTGGGGCTTCAAGATTAGTTCCAGATCTACATATCTCCTTCTGTTATTTCCCATTCAAAAAGGTTACTTGTTCTTATAACTTTAGTGATCACCTCTCTGCTACTAACTTCCAGCTCCACTCTCCAATTCTAGTCCCCTGCTCCAGCTCCCTCTAGGACATTGTGTTGGTCCATTCCAAACTGGATCCTTTCTATGGTCCTAGCTTGGCTCACTCCAAATGGATGCAACCCACCAGCTGTTGGACCTGCTTTCAAAGATTTATGCAAATCACCTTCTCTGTCCTGCCTTCAGACCACTGCTGTCTGCTCTGCTTTCACTGACCCGTTTTCTGCTCCACTCTTTCATATCCTCCTTTGCTCCTGCCTTTTCTTACTTTTTAAAGGAAACTCAAATTTTAGATATACAGCCCATGGTTTAAATTATAATACCTGCCCTCCTGGCCCCATCACCACAGCCTCCATAAAGGTAAGAAGTTCAGATATATTTATAGGTCTTATCCTTTCATTTCCCAATGTCAGAATCAAGGTGGTCAGCTCCCTGCAATACTCCTTGCATTTCCAGTTCTCTGCTTCTAACTGCCAAGGCTTGAAGCTTTAAAGAATTTTAAAATCCGCCTTTTCTTTTATGCTCTAATTTCATTTAGCCTCAAACCTCAATGCCTCTGTATTTCTACTTCATTTTCTAAGTCAGGGCCTTATTCCCACTCACACAGTGCTTTCTACTCAGTCTTCCAACCTCAGTTCTTCTTCCATCCATCCATCCTGCATATCACAACCATATTAATCTTCCTTAAATATCTCTGGCATCCTGTTATCCACTTACTGTAAAGACTTTCAGGGCTCATTATTTCCTATAGCATTATGTCTCTATAATTATGTTTCATTATGTCTCTATATCTGATGACCTGTTACAGAGGAGGATTGATGCTGAGCTGGAATATAGTTAGAGCCCCACCATTTATTAGTATTAGCCCTAGAAGTTAGGTAAGTTAGTTAGCTTCCTTGAACCCTCATTTTCTTATCTGTACCACAGTCATAATATGAGAGCACTTTAAAAAAAAACTATAAGCTCCCACATAACACTGAGGGTTATTGGAGTATTAACATACTCTTTTTGTCTAGGGCTATAAAATTCCCCATAAAGTGGTTCCCAGGCAGCTAGAAGATTTCCCCTAAATTCTGGTCTTGAAATTCCCAAGGAAGAGGCTCTAGAACATATCTGGAGTGCACTGGAGTGCTTCCAGATGCTGAGCTTACTCTGTGTTAATAAAGGGGCTATAATCTGAGGAGAGGTGTCTTTGGGATCAGAGAGGATTTTTGTGGTTCTCAGTTCAAAGGTGGTCAGTAAGGCCACTGCCAAGTGCCCAGAGTGAGTGAGGAGTTGAGAAGGGGCCAGAGGGCAGAGCCTAGGGTGGCACCAGCCCAGTCTAATCATTTATTATATTTCCTAGAGCCTAGATCAGTGCCTACTGTGTAGTAGGTACTTGGTAAACATTTTAAAAATTCTTATTTATTTCACATTATTTTATAACAAACATAATATTGTCACCCATAAGTGAATAGTATTTTATTAATGTTATCACATATTCATTTAATGTTGAAATTCAGAAAAGTAGCTCTGATAATTCATGGGAATCAAAAGTTATGCTTTAGATATATTAAATTTTAGATGCTCATTGTAATCCTAAAAATATATGTTGTCTACTCAGGAGGTGATCTTATGAATTTAGAGTTGGAGAAATTTGAATGAGAGATGTGAACTTTGGAGTCAACACCTATATCAGAAGATAGGTGTTCAAAATTATGATTTATGGATGAGATTCCAAAGGCAGGGTATTCAGGGACTGGGCCTGGAGGCATGCCAACAGAAAAACATTTTTAAATTGCAGACTATTAAATGGTATGCATGTATTTCATTCATTCATTGAACCCCTCACTCAATAGGTATTTATTAAATACCTAGAAAGGATTAGGTTGTGTGCTGGATATTGAAAATGCATTAATGATTAAAATAAAAACTGCCCTGAGAACTTAGAATTGTGGGGTGGGAGGTTGGAAATAAACCTTAATCAAACAATCCCAACCATACAATCACCAACATAAGAATGTATAAACTAATCAAGAGTGTCAAGGAATGTGTTTCTAAGAAAGTGATATTTACGCTAAGATCTAAAGATTGGTTGAGTCATGGGATGCTCAATAAATTCTTATCAGCAGTGACTGATGGTCTTGCCAGCTGACCCAGTGAGAAGACTGACATGGAATTTCTGGGAGAGAGGAAGCAAAGCCTTTACCAGATGCAGGATGCTAGGCAAACTTGCCCTTTTCTGTGAGTGAAGCCCAGGGGGTATTTCAAATCACTCTGTGGAGGTTGTTCTTCACTGGGTACATACATTCACTTTGCTTAAGAAGGGTAGTAAAATTAAAAACATGAGTTTGAAAATTACTTGGAAAAATATTGCAAGGCCCAGACAAAGTTTAAGTCCTGTTTGCACAATTGAAAAGTTGTCTTCCTAAGTCACATACTTTGGCAGGTCTTTGGGATAATTGCAGCGCAGACCCCTGTGCTTAGAACCTGCCTAACCCAGCAGCTGGCTCCATCCTGTCCGGGGAGCATAGACACACGTTTGGCATCAGGCAAGAGACTTCAGCCTGGAGCTAATACCTCCCCTTTATATAAAACCCAGCACTGGGCTTTTATAGCCTACAATGTTATTAATTCTCTTTTCCACTTGAAGCTAAGTAGGTTAAGGATTAAAGAGAGTATGTGAGAAAAGCAATTTTTCTTGTTTCACTTTTGTAATTTTAAAAGAAAATAAGGCTTAGAAAGATGGGAGGGAATTTCCCAGTAGAAACCACAGGATCAAGTTGCAATGTAATTGTCAGTGGTAAACAGTGAGCTTTGGTAGGAGCTCATGGAGTCCAGTCATTAAAAGGCAGCTTCTAGCAGTTGCTAGAATTTTCCAAGGCTTTCCGTAGCCATGAAGTTATGCCCTCTAAGTATCTTTTTCCTCTCCTCCTTTTACACCTTGCAGAAGAATGTTCTAATCATAAAGTAGTACATTCAAGGATTAAAATATGAATTATGGAAGCAAATATGATGCATGTGTGGAAAGCAGACCACGTAAAGCTTATATTTATCAGCTATATTTTCATTTGGCTTTTTGTTTCTTTTTTAATTTGTGTTTTCCTCTCATCTGTCTTTGAGCACATCACAAACCTTTTGGGAAGCTGTCTGTTCATTAATCTTTCATGCTATTTCATAGAGCAAATTTATGTGTTTAATTTGTGTTAGTCGCTCAGTCATGCCCAACTCTTTGAGACCCCATGGACTGCAGCCCACCAGGCTCCTCTGTCCATGAGATTTTCCAGGCAAGGATACTGGAGTGGGTTGCCATTTCCTTCCCCAGGGGATCTTCCCAATCCAGGGATCAAACCCGGGTCTCCTGCACTGCAGGCAGATTCTTTACTGACTGAGCTATAAGGGAAGCCCATCTGATATTTTTACATTTTATAAATGTTGAGAGAGACTGTTGCATAAAATATTAATGACTTCATATAATACAGAGCTGAGCTGTGATCTAAATAAATGCCTGGGTCACACAGCTAGATTGCTAAACTAGTTAAATAGTTTGAAAGGGCACTTTTCTTAATATTTGAGGTTATTATTCTATTTTTTAAACTTTCATTTCCTGTTCTTTTAATCAATATATTATTCATTTCATTTAGCAAAGAAATGTCTTCCTCCAGTCCTTTTGTGTTTCAAGTCTATGGAATCTCTATCAAGTTGGAATCCACACAGTTCTGAAAACTGGGCTGGACTCAAACAGGACCTGCCTTGTTCTTGATCTCAATTTATAAACCTCATCCAAGGCAGGTTTTCTTTAGCCGGTAGGTTTTTTGTTTGTTTGTTTTTTCCCTGTGTGTTCCCCCAAATCTCATAGGGACAGTTAAGGATACAAAAGTATAGCACCTCAGGGTTTAGAGTACATCATCCCCAAACCAAAATGCTTTTGCTTTATGACTGTTCATGTTCTGAAAACAGCATGTTTTCAAAAGGCATGAGGCTGAAGCAAGGGAATAACAGAGGACACAAGGTAAAGTAGGAAAGAAGATAACATTGGCCGTGATCAGAGAAGAGAGGAAGAGGAAAAAGGCCATTGAGACTAAAATTAGACAGGAGGTTCCATAGTCTCTTATTTTTAGAGCTTTCCTAGTTTGATTCTTTCCCCAATATTTGAAATGAATTTAGTATAAAGATGTTTAGCATTCACAGGGTCAGACTGGATGCCGACTGTTTGGATGGAGCAGGTACGTTCCACATAGAGTTAGCCTCATTTTAGGAGCTGGACATGTCCATGACTTCTGTGGACAAGTAACAAAAATATATTCAAACCAGCTTCACCAAAAATGGGAAATTCACTTGAACAGATACTAAGGTATCTCCCAGTACCAAAGGCAGGAAGTCTGCTGAGGGTCCAAAGAGATGGAACTAGAAATCTTGGACCAGGGCAGCTATTCTCTATTGGGATCCATATGGATTTTTTCTGGTTTCTCAGCTTTATTCCTGTCATTCTCTCCATAGATTAGCTTCTCTGCTTCTTTGTGCACTGGGCCCTTCTCTTTGTCTGTTCTCTCAATTCCAGGGTCCCTGGTAAGCTGATCATATTGTGATACTCAAACCAAAAATGCTGGGGATAGAAAAACTTTTAGGCTTACGCCAACCAATAAATGGGCTTCCCTGGTGGCTCAGTGGTAAAGAATCTGCCTGTCAAGCAGGAGATGCAGGTGCGATTCCTGGATCAGGAAGATCCCCTGGAAATGGAAATGGCAAACCACTCCAGTACTCTTGCCTGGAGAATCCCATGGACATGGGATCCATGTAGCCCATGGATGGGCTACAATCCATGAGGTTGCAGAGAGTCAGACACGACTTAGCAACTAAACAACAACAACCGATGAATGGCCTCCCTCTGGGTTAGGTGTACCCTCTTACCCAGTCAGCTGAAGTCAGCGGAAGGAGCAGGGTCACATTACTTAAGTTCAACTTTAGCCATGTGGAATACTTCTCAGAGAAGGGGGATTTGCTTAGAATATCCAAACGCTTTCTGTTACATTCTCATGCCTTATTTTTCACTTACTAGTCCATCTAGTCAAAGCTATGGTTTTTCCAGTAGTCATGTATGGATGGGAGAGTTGGACTATAAAGAAAGCTGAGCACTGAAGAATTGATGCTTTTGAGCTGTGGTGTTGGAGAAGACTCTTGAGAATCCCTTGGACAGCAAGGAGATCCAACCAGTCCATCCTAAAGGAGAACAGTCCTGGGTGTTCATTGGAAAGACTGATGCTGAAGGTGAAACAACACAATTTGGCCACCTGAGGTGAAGAACTGACTCATTGGAAAAGACTCTGATGCTGGGAAAGACTGAAGGCAGGAGGAGAAGGGGACGACAGAGGATGAGATGGTTGGATGGCATCACCGACTCAATAGACATGAGTTTGAGTAAACTCTGGGAGGTGGTGATGGACAGGGAGGCCTGGCATGCTGCAGTCCATGGGGTCACAAAGGGTCGGACACCACAGAGCTACCGAACTGAACTGAACCAATTTCAGCTCTGAGGAAAACTCTAAAGGGGAGAGAGGAAATGAGAAAGTCCTGGCTTGCCCACTGAAATTCTGACACAAAGTATCCAGACTCTGACAAATATTTATTGAACAAAATAGAAAGGTGGCAATGTAGTGCAGGAAAGGAAAAATAGAAAGATGGTAAGCATGAATCATAATATTTAATTTCATAGTCATTTTCTTGCAATGAAATTTTAAAATTATTCTCATCTGGAAATGATTCCAATATGACTGTATATCCATACACAAATGTGTACATAACAACATCAGGAGACTTCAGGGAAATGTCTGTTAAAGCTACCTTGAATATGATTTCACACCTTTTCATGGATAAAATGAAAAGGATTGACAATTCTCAGTGAGGATGAGAGTGTGGAAAAAACAGGAACTCTCACAGGTGGGAGTGTAGAGTGGTACAACTTTGAGAAATGGTTTGGTTACATATAAACCTATGCTACCATCCAGGAATTTCACCCCTAGGTTTATACTCAAGAGGAATGTCTGAAGGACATGTGCAAGAATGTTCATAGAACCTCTCTTTTTCTTTGTTTTTAAAATTTTTTTTAGGGATCTCTAACTTCATGCTAAGAGCAGTTTGGAGAGACTTTGATAGAAGAGGTCAACATAATATCTGCAACTTCCACTTGTCTTTCCTATAATATAAAATTTTTTTTCTTAATTAAAAAAAATTTAGGGGTGCTCCACTGCTTGCAGGATCTTGGTTTCCCAACCAGAGGTCAAACCTGGGCCACCACATTGAAAGCACTGAGTCCTAACTACTGGACCACCAGGGAATTCCCTAGAAGCTTCCTTCACCTCCTCTTCTTCTCCCTCCCCGCTTCCTCTCCCTCCTCCCCCCCCACCCCCCACTCCGTGCCCAGGGACTGCCCAGTCAGTGGGCTGCGATGCTGATGACTGTCACCCTTGTGACATCATGGATGACATCAACCGTGGTACAGTGCAATGCCCTGTTAGTTAAGAACCGAGAGAAATAATTTACCAAAGGGTTATTTGACCACCAATGGAAAATAATTGAATAAAGGGTTATTTGACAACCAATGAAAAAAAATTCCTTTCCCCCCTCCCCATCCTCCTTTTCCTCCTGCTCCCCTCCCCCCTTTTTCCTCTCCTCCTCTTCCTTCCCACCCCTCCTCCTGCTGCTCTTCTTTCTCATTCCTCTTCCTCCTCCTCTTCTTCTTCCCCTTCTTTTCCCCTCCTCCTCCTTCTACCATTGTTCTGTATATGAAAACTGACATTACAAAATCATTGTCACATGAGGAATATAGTACATTTTTTATTGCTGCCTTAACAGTACCATAAACTTGGTGGCTTGAACAATACAAAATTTATTATTTTACTGCTTTGGATGTCCAAAATCCAAAATCAGTTATCACAATTAAAACCAAAGTGTTTGCAGTAGGCTCTAGGGATGAGTCAGCTTCGTTGCTTCTTGCAGTTTCTAGCCGCCAATTGCCTTCTTTGGCTCATGGAAACAACTTCTTCCATCTTCAAAGCCAGCAATGTAGCATCTGACTTTTTTCCATCATCACATCTCTTTCTCTGATTAAACCCAGGAAAGTTTCTCTGATTTTTAGGGATTCCTGTGATTTGATTGAGTCCATGTGGGTGATTCTGTGTAATCTTCCTCATCTCCAGGTGCGCACACTTAATCACACCTGCAAAGGCTCTTTTGCCATATAAGGAAACATATTTACATGTTCCAGGGATTGGATGTGAATATCTTTGGGGGCTATTTTCTGTCTCCCACAAATAGACAATCAAAAATATTACAGAGTGTGTCAGGCAATTTATTAGGCAATTATTAATTATCCTAGATTTTGTAATGTTTGTTACTTATCCTAATATTTGCAGTTTATTGTGATTTGCCTTCTCATTCTTTCTCACAAATACACACTCTCTTTGGTAACTAATTATATATTTGAAATTTTATATATTTTTTTTATTAAAGATCCCCTTCATGTACAAGCCTCAGACCTCACATGAGCTGACTAATGGCGCCTCTACTGGCCCACTGACTCAGTTGAGAACTTGATGAAATTTCTCCCACTGGAGGCTGGAGAGAGTCTGCTATTGGCTAGGGCAGATAACCTGTGGGGTCATGGGACAGCCAGGGAGCCTGGGAAGTACAGAAATGTCTCACACAGTGATTTTCCTCCTGTCTGTGACCCTGGAAAGTCATCCATAAAAGTTTTATTCTAATAACCCCAAACCATAGACAACTCAGCTGCTCAACCATAGTACGATGGCTAAATAAACTGCACATTTTATGCAATGGAATACTATACAGTGAAAAAAAGGAATGAATTCCTGCTACACATATGCATCATGGATAAAGCCCATGGTTACGGTACAGATGAACCTATTTCCAGGGCAGGAATAGAGATGCAGACATAGAGAACGGACATGTGGACACAGAGTGGGAAGGAGAGGGTGGGCTGAATTGGGAGATTAGGATTGAGATATATACACTACCATGTGTAAAACATAAAGCAGATAGCTAGTAGGAATCCGCTGTATAGAACAGGGAGCTCATCTCGGTGCTCTGTGATGACCTGGAGGGGTGGGATGTGATGGTGGAAGGGAATCCAGGAGCAAGGGCATATATGTGTACATAGAGCTGATTCACTGCACTGTACAGCAGAAACTAACATGACACTGTAAAGCAATTATACGCCAAGTAAAAAAAAGAAGCGTTTAAGACAAGAGTAGATGCTGTAAGTACATACTGCATGATTCTATTTACATGAAGTTCAAGAATAGATTATAGATGTCAGATTCATAGTAACTTTTGAGAGACTGTTGACTTATAAGGACTCAATTGAATCTGCTTGCAATACAGGAGACCCTGGTTTGATTCCTGGGTTGGGAAGATACACTGGAGAAGGGAAAGGCTACCTACTCCAGTATTCTGGCCTGGAGAATTCCATGGACTGTATAGTCCATGGGGTTGCAAAGAGTTGGATACGACTGAGCAACTTTCACTTTCTTTCACTGACTTATAAGGAGCATGAGGGAACATCATGTGGTGACAGAAATATTCTATTCTATATCTTGATCTGTCTGTAAAAATTAATCAGACTGAACACTTAAAATTTTTTTTTACCCATATGTAACTTACACTAAGGTGGAGGTTATTATCTTCATTACCTCCACCATAGTTTGGCCTCAGGTCAAATAACAGGGAGGGAACACAATCCCGCCCATCAACAGAAAATTGGATTAAAGATTTACTGAGCCCTGCCCAATAGAACAAGAACCAGATTCCCCCTCAGTCAGTCTCTCCCATCAGGAAGTTTCCATAAGCCTCTTATCCTTCTCCATCAGAGGGCAGACAGACTGAAAACCACAATTGCAGAAAACTAACCAATCTGATCACATGGACAACAGTCTTGTCTAACTCAATGAAACTATGAGCCATGCCATCGAGGACCACCCAAGACGGACAGGTAATGGTGAAGAGTTCTGACAAAACGTGGTCTACTGGAGAAGGGAATGGCAAACCACTTCAGTATTCTTGCCTTGAGAACCCCATGAACAGTATGAAAAGGCAAAAAGATAGGACCCTGAAAGATGAACTACCCAGGTCAGTAGGTGCCCAGTATGCTACTGGAGATCAAAGGGTAAATAACTCCAGAAAGAATGAAGAGACGGAGCCAAAGCAAAAACAACACCCAGTTGTGGATGTGACTGGTGATGCAAGTAAAGTCTGATGCTGTAAAGAGCAATATTGCATAGGAACCTGGAATGTTAGATCCATGAATCAAGGCAAATTGGAAGTGGTCAAACAGGAGATGGCAAGAGTGAACATCAACATTTTAGGAATCAGTGAACTAAAATGGACTGAAATGGGTGAATTAAACTCAGATGACCATTTTATCTACTACTGTGGGCAGGAATCCCTTAGAAGAAATGAAGTAGCCATCATAGTTAACAAAAGAGTCTGAAATCCAGTACTTGGATGCAATCTCAAAAATGACAGAATGATCTCTGTTCGTTTCCAAGGCAAACCATGCAATATCACAGTAATCAAGTCTATGCCCTGACCAGTAATGCTGAAGAAGCTGAAGTTGAAAGGTTCTATGAAGACCTACAAGACCTTCTAGAACTAACACCCAAAAAAAGATGTCCTTTTCATGATAGAGTACTGGAATGCAAATGTAGGAAGTCAAGAAACACCTGGAGTAACAGGAAAATTTGGCCTTCGAGTACGGAATGAAGCAGGTCAAAGGCTAATAGAGTTTTGCCAAGAGATGGCACTGGTCATAGCAAACACCCTCTTCCAACAACACAAGAGAAGACTCTGTACATGGATGTCACTAGATGGTCAATACTGACATCAGATTGATTATATTCTTTGCAGCCAAAGATGAAGAAGGTCTATACAGTCAGCAAAAACAAGACCAGGAGCTGACTGTGGCTCAGATCATGAACATTTTATTGCCAAATTCAGACTGAAATTGAAGAAAGTAGGGAAAACCACTAGACCATTCAGGTATGACCTAAGTCAAATCCCTTATGATTATACAGTGGAAGTGACAAATAGATTCAAGAGATTAGATCTGATAGACAGAATGCCTGAAGAACTATGGACAAGGGTTTGTGACATTGTACTGGCAGCAGTGATCAAGACCATCCCCAAGAAAAAGAAATGCAAAAAGGCAAAATAGTTGTCTGAGGAGGCCTTACAAATAGCTGTGAAAAGAAAAGTGAAAGGCAAAGGAGGAAAGGAAAGATATACCCACTTGAATGCAGAGTTCCAAAGAATAGCAAGGAGAGATAAGAAAGCCTTCCTCAGTGATCAATGCAAAGAAATAGAGGAAAACAATAGAATGGGAAAGACTAGAGATCTCTTCAAGAAAATTAGAGATACCAAGGGAATATTTTATGCTAAGATGGGCTGAATAAAGGACAGAAATGATAGGGACCTAACAGAAGCAGAAGATATTAAGAAGAGGTGGCAAGAATACACAGAAGAACTGTACAAAAAAGATCTTCATGACCCAGATAGTCACAATGGTGTGATCACTCACCTAGAGCTGGACATCCTGGAATGTGAAGTCAAGTGGGCCTTAGGAAGCATCACTATGAATGAAGCTAGTGGAGGTGATGGAATTCCAGTTGAGCTATTTCCTAAAAGATGATGCTGTGAAAGTGCTGCACTCAATATGCCAACAAATTTGGAAAACTCAGCAGCGACCACAGGACTGGAAAAGGTCAGTTTTCATTCCAATCCCAAAGAAAGGCAATGCCAAAGAATGCTCCAGCTACTGCACAATTGCACTCATCTCACACGCTAGTAAAGTGATGCTTAAAATTCTCCAAGCCAGGCTTCAGCAATACATGAACCATGAAATTCCAGATGTTTAAGCTGGATTTAGAAAAGGCAAAGAAACCAGAGATCAAATTGCCAACATCCATTGGATCATTGAAAAAGTAAGAGAGTTCCAGAAAAACACCTGCTTTATTAACTATGCCAAAGCCTTTGACTGTGTGGATCACAACAAACTGTGGGAAATTCTTCAAGAGATGGGAATACTAGACCACTTTACCTGCCTCTTGTGAAATCTGTATGCAGGTCAAGAAGCAACAGTTAGAACTGGACATAGAACAACAGACTAGTTCGAAATAGGAAAAGGAGTACGTCAAGGTTGTCTGTTGTCACCATGCTTATTTAACTTATATGCAGAGTACATCGTGACAAATGCTGGACTGGATGAAGCACAAGCTGGAATCAAGACCGCTGGGAGAAATAGCAACAACCTCAGATATGCAGATGATACCACCCTTACGGCAGAAAGCAAAGAAGAACTAAAGAGCCTCTTGATGAAAGTGAAAGAGGAAAGTGAAAAAGTTGGCTTAAACTCAACATTCAGAAAACTAAGATCATGGCATCTGGTCCCATCACTTCATGGCAAACAGATGGGGATGCAGTGGAAACAGTGGCTGACTTTATTTTGGGGGGCTCCAAAATCACTGTAGATGGTGACTGCATCTATGAAATCAAAAGACGCTCCTTGGAAGAAAAGTTATGACCAACCTAGACAGCATATTAAAAAGCAGAGACATTACCTTGCCAACAAATGTCCGTCTAGTCAAAGCTATGTTTTTTCCAGTAGCCATGTATGGATGGGAGAGAGTTGGGCTATAAAGAAACCTGAGCGCAGAAGAATTGATACTTTTTAACTGTGGTGTTGGAGAAGGCTCTTGAGAGTCTTTTGGACTGCAGGGAGATCCAACCAGTCCATCTTAAAGGAAATCAGTCCTGAATATTCATTGGCAGGATTGATGCTGAAGATGAAACTCCAATACTTTGGCCACCTGATGTGAAGAACTGACTCATCAGAAAAGACCCTGATGCTGGGAAAGATTGAAGGTGGGAGGAGAAGGAGACGACAGAAGATGAGATGGTTGAATGGCATCACTGACTCAATGGACATGAGTTTGAGCAAACTCTGGGAGTTGGTGACGGACAGGGAGGCCTGGCGTGCTGTGGTTCATGGGGTCACAAAGAGCTGGACACGACTGAGTGACTGAGCTGAACTGAACTTACAGTTAAATTTTTTTTAATTTCCATTTTGTTCTCTTCATACAGAAAGACCTTACTTGGTAGGATTTCTCCAGGGACATAGACAATGTTTATGAGAGCTCTTTTGATCCCTTGTGGTGCTCAAACATACTCATCTGATGCCACAACTCTCTTCTAAACATTTTGGCTTGATGAAATAAATGAACTATCTCTTGAGTGTCACCTGGAGGGGTGGTCTGGACGGGGGGTAGTACTTCGGTGTTTGGCAGCATGGCGCACAGAAGGTGGGGACACAGAGGTACAGAACCTTGGCCCACATTCCACTCCATGCCTCGGGGACAATTCATGGACAGAAAAACATTTCCATTGGCACGTTAGTTAGCTCAGAACCTGTGTTGACTAGAAATACTGGCAGCTCTACATTTCTCCTCCTTTGGTTTTTGGCAGGAGAATGCTTTGTGCAAGGAGATAATCAAGGGATCCTGGAAGCAGCAAGGCTCTTCTTCATCTTCAGTGTTTTTTCCTAAGGAGCTAAGTTTATAGCATCCTTTGTGGTGCAATAGCTAAGTGCACCCAGAGGTACATAATCTCCACTCACATTCCATCTCTGCCTCCTCTGCGCCATGTCATGTCCTGGACAGGCACTTGTTATGAGTTTCCAGGCCCTGGCAAGATTTAGCCTTTCTTTGTGAACCTTAGAGTGGGCCTTTTTAATTAATCTCCAAAGCATCTGGATCCTGTTTCTCAGCACAGGTTAAGTAACTAAGCTTCTTGAGCCCCTCGATCTAAGCTCCATGAGAATGAGAGCGTGAACGACTTTCTGAGGGATTTGTCTCAACTCTGTAATTTCTTCCTTATGTGAGTTGACAAGGTGCTGGGTTCCATTCCCAGGAGTGGATGTCACCGCAGAGTTGGGGGTTATTTTAATTTCTGAAGTGGGGTTGAGCAGAAAGCTAGTGTGAAATCTCTTTGGGAGGAGCTGGAAGGTTTTCTCCTCTCTGTTTCCACTGGCCCTGTGTTTTCCACTCCCTGCATCCCACCCTAGCTTCTCGCTCATTTTCTCTGTGTTCTTTCTCTGGGACGCGCTTCCTACTTTTGAGCTGAACTTTGCTGATTCTCTCCCATCAGTTATATTTCCTAACACTCTTCCCTGTGGCCTCACTTTTCTCATGGGACAGCTAGACCAGACCACCCCACACTCTACACACTTCTTTTATTTCCCTTCCTCTCTCCTGCCTCCTTTTCAGTTTGACTAAACAAAGTACAGAGAATTTTGAGGGCCACTTACATTGATATCTTCATTTATTCACACCTTTCTTTTGTTAGAATAGAAGCACAGTAATCTGTTTTTCATTTTAACCAAAATGTACCAGCAAGATTGGTTATACCTTCCTTCTTTGCATGTCTTCCCGTTAGCTTAAGGAGTTTCAAGTGTACAACAAAGCGATTCAGATATATACACATACTTCAGATTATTTTCCATTACGGGTTGTTACAAGATACTGAATATAGTTCTTTCGGCTATAGAGTAGTAAATTCTTGCTGCTTATCTATTTTATACATAATTTTTTGTATCTGTTAATCCCATACCACTAATTTATCCCTTCCCCCTCTCTTTCTCCTTTGGTAACCATAAATTTATTTTCAATGTCTGTGAGTCTGTTTGTGTTTCATATATAGATTCATTTGTATCACTTTTTAAACATAACATGTAAGTGATGTCATGTATTTGTCTTTCACTGTCTGACTTACTTCACTAAATACAATATTCTCTAGGTCCATCCATGTGGCTGAAAACGGCAATATTTTGTCCTTTTCCTATGGCCGAGTAATAGTCCATTCTTTATATATGTGCCACAACTTCTTAAGCCAGTTGTCTGTTGATAGACACTTTGATTGCTTCTTGGCTTTTGTAAATATTGCTGCTATGAATACTGAGGTGCATGTATCTTTTTTGAATTAGAGTTTTTTTGTCTTTCCTAGATATACGCCCAGGAGTGGGATTACTGGATCACATGGTATTTCCATTTTTAGTTTTTTAAGGAACCTGCATACTGTCGTCCATAGTGGCATCACCAATTTACATTCTCACCAACAGTTTAGAAGGGTTCCCTTTTCTCCACACTCTCTAAGGAGTGTTTTTATGTTAGTTCTTTATCACTGGAAAATTGCCATGTCTTTGACTTTTCTTTCAATTTAGAAATGTTAAGCAAATACAAAAGTATTGTGAACTCCCATGGATCTATCACCCAACTTTAACAAATATCTAGACTTTGTCATTCTTGCTTTATTTATCCACCACATACATTTTCCTTTTCTGCAGTGTTTTAAAGCAAACCCAAATACCATTTGATTTCCTTGTCCTTATTTCAATGTATTCACTGAACTATAACATTCACAAAGAAATCCAAAGGTAGACGGAATAAGACAACCATTAAAAATGTTCATAAAACTGTCCGTTTTTATGGGTAAATTTGTTTGGAAGTGTAAAGAGCCAACTTATTTATAGGATAACAAAGTTCCATTGTGTTTCATATTCTTGTAGCACCTCAGAGATAGGAATTCATGATAAAAGGCATCTATTTTTTTTTACTAGCACTTATTCTTAGTGTTTCCCAGATATATCCACTTACCACATGTTCTTACCCTTCTTAAGACCTATGGACAGGAACAAAAAAATGACACTTCAAATAATAAGTGAGATGGAAGATGGCCATCACACATTGTACTCTGTGGTTTACAACCAGTAGGGCAACTTATTTAGAAGTCTAAAATATCTTTGTTTTTGAAATGTCAAGCTCACCCAGTGCCAAATGGTTATTTGATGTTACAGCATTTAAACAAGCCAGAGACAATGGAAGGCATGCATCAGTAGGTCAGAACCAAAGAATAAAGATGGTAGCTTTTCTGTAGGGTATATTTTCATTTCTCAGCTCTTTGTGCTTCCTTTTCCACTTGAGGTGAACTGTTTATTAATCATTCCTGGGGTCCCCAAATGAAAGCCTTTTTAGCTTAGATTCTTCTGAGTTTTATGAACACAGCCAGCGAGGTCTCAGTGGTTTCTACTAGAAAACAATGTTTTTCTCTGTGTGAATTCTTTCTTCTTGGAATGCGTTTGTTAGCTGGAATCTGAGAGTTGGGCCCTGGCTTGCCTCATTACAGCTCTTCCTTTGAGGACAGGGCTAGTAGAGAGTGACCCATCTTTATAAGAAGTCTGGGGCCAATGACTGAAGGTTGTGGGTTGAACTTACAATATGTGACAGCGGCAGGTCCCAATATGCCTGTACAGTAAGGACTTCAAAGACAATCATCTGAGGGTTTGTCTCAAAATTGTGTTTGTCTAGTACTTTATGTAAAATGTGGGAAACATCAGCTGTTCATATCAGAAACTGGGGGCACTGGTAGATTTATGGGGGAACAGGGAGCTTGAAGGCTCTGCCACTGCATCTTGCCTGCGTGTGAGTGGAATCCCATCATCTCTTCTCTCCGCCTGGCTTCTATAGCAAACTTTCTTCCAGTTGTTTCTATCCCAGAAGTCTTAGATGAGCTTTGCTTATGAATAAAGCCATAGAGAGGCATGGCCATTATTACCATTATTATTAATTTACATGTACACTGCTTATTTTCAATAATTCGAGGCAGCCGAGAATATCCCATTCTCCTCAGCTAATGCTATTAGCATTGACTTGTCATCTGTGTGCACAGATGTCATCGATGGAACTAGTTCAGGGTCACTCATCACCCACAAGATATATTTTCTTTGATTTAGTGGTATTTGAAGCAATCAGAAGGGTCTATCTTATTTTCCATTTTTCTTTCTATATTTTCCACCAGGAAGATCATCACCTAAAAGCAGAGTTTTTAACTTGAGAATGGGCACCAGGAGGGTCTGTGGATCCTCCTGAAATTGTAGGTAGAGTTTATTGAGTAAGGAGTTATTTTGGGAGAACCCACATTTTAATCATTAAAGTCTCACACAATTCCATCCCACCAAAAAGTTAGGTTTCACTCTTTATTATCAAGGTTCCTAGGTGGAATTTAGGAAAAACTCAGAAATTCTGCCTTCACTACCTCGAATACAGGTCTCCACTATTTAGTCAGCATTGTCCCGTTACCCTGGACAAAGTGAAAAGTGAGTCATCTGTGGTCGGACCCAGCTTTTCTGTTTGGTCGTTAGAGCGACAGGAATCCTAAAAGGCCCCCTTGTTAATGTTGTCAGAAAAGCCACGTATCAGCTGTGAAAAGCTGAATTTGATTCACTCCCAAGGGCCTGTCAAAATCTCTTGGTGAGCCCAGTTTCAGAAGCACTACACATGAATTTAATGACAGAATGTCTACCCAATGTAGGTGAACTGCAAAAGGTTGGTTTACTTCATCCCTTTTATGATCCATGGATATCAAACATGTTGTATTTTTAGCAACATGGTCATGTGAACTCATTCCAACTGTCATTTTGCATAAATGTTGACTTTTCTTTTACCAAATACAGACATAGTGAGTATGCCAGCAATGTCCCTGACCTACTTGGGCAGAAGAACAGTGTTTTAAAAATTATCCATGATAATATTCACCTCCATAGATATAAATAGTAGAGAAGTAAGTATCATTAGAAACGACAACCTTTTAATGAATAGAAAAGGCTTTTCATCTAAAAAGCTGAAATACAGGAATATGCTATTAATGCTATTATCAAGTTATATAATTTATCTTTAGAGTAGGTATTGTAAAACCTCAGCTTTCAGATTTCCAATTCTGCCTTGATGTAGTTTTATTTTTTTAATTTTCTGCTTCGTATTTCTTGAGTTTTTGTTGTTATTGAACTCTAAATACAAAAAGGGCACTTGATCACCATCCTTCTGAACATCTTCTCAAAAAGTAATTTTAGCACTCGCAATCAAAAACCTCTAAAATCTTGGAAAACTGTTGTTAACAAACTTCAGTGGGTTGTGAATTTATAGTATTGCAACACAAATTAATTTTTTTAATTAAATAGAATACAAAAAATCAGAGGGCATCATACATAGTAGGTATTATTTTATGAAAATTTTAAGTTATATATGTGCTTGTGCTTTGGTGGAGGTATATTGGTAAATGTTAACAGCTAGCTCTCTAGTTCATAAATCTGTTATAAATTACTGATATACATCACTTTCAATTTACAACTAATAATAAATATATGTACTCTTTATTGTGAATTTCATATAGCCGACTGATTTTCACACAATGCTTTCACTGAATTTTGCCTAACTTCTCTATCTGCAGTCAACCTATGGTTGCAATTCAACTCTTATTAGACAAAATCAACTATGAATAAATGCTTGATTTCTATCTGGTTCAGCAAAGAAGTCATCAACATTACTGATGAATGAGTGTCTGCTGCAATGACTGTTAATTGATATTTTCATTTACACTAATAAGACGAAAGTGGGCTAGTATGTCAGAACTTCACTAGTTCATCGGTCACATGAGTAAATCTCTATTAAATGAGATCATAATTTTCACATACTTGTAAAATATTTCCTCAATTGTTTGGTGCTATTCAAAGTGTAACAGCTGCGGACACTTTAAAATGTAATCTGCCTAACATTTTCTCCATCACTTTCATAAGGAGACTATTAACAAAACAATAAATCAACCCCTGATTTATGATGTTGCCAGTTTCCATGGTGTAAATACTCTCACCATGGTTGTCTCAAGCCACCACAGTGACAGTACAAGACACAGAATTGGGAAAAATTACTTAGCACAACATCATATGGTATTTCTATCACACATGTGCTGGAGACGTAACCTCATGGACGGAGAGAATAGTTAAGTAGTACAGTAGTTATGAAGTGGTGAGTTTTTAGTGTTTACTCCCTTTGCTTTTAATAGAATCTATTTAACTACATATTTATTTCACTTAGTTTTTAATAATGACTGTTTAATAACCAGCTGACAATATTTATGACAATCAGCTCTCGTAAACCTAAACTGGCTCCAGCATACCACTGGCAAATGTAGTTAAAAACAAGTCCAACAAACACCACTCTAAAAAAATCCACTACTGGTGCTACCACATATACTCTCTGTGGCCGGGTGGTTTGGCACTGAACTTCATGGAGTTATCTATGTATTAGAAAAGAACTGTAAATCTGGCCATTTCCCTCGTCTTCCTGCATATTCTTTGGTGTTTGATTCGTTTACACCTATATTCAGATGCTTCTTGTTGATTTGCTTTTAGTTTAGGAGAATTTTACCCAAACATTCCAGCTCAGACTCTTTACTTAACACTTGTTTCCACAATGATTTTTTTTATTTTAAGCAAAACCAAGCAGTTGGAAAGCCCAGTGATCCTGGTTATTTATTTATTTATGGCCACATACCTTGTGGGATTTTAGTTTCCTGACCAAGGATTGAACCCAGGTCCTCAGGCAGTGAAATCTCAGAGTCCTAACCGCTGGACTACCAGGGAACTCCCCACAAAGCCAGTGCACTGGGACAACCCAGAGGGATGGGATGGGGAGGGAGGTGGGAGTGGGGTTCAGGATGCGGGGGGACACATGTACACCCGTGGCTGATTCATGTCAATGTATGGCAAAAACCACCACAATATTATAAAGTAATTAGCCTCCAATTAAAATAAATAAATTAATTCTAAAAAAGATTTAAAATCTAGAGATGAACAACTAGAATTCCTTAAGTCTGACTTGAAAGAGGCCCTTGATCGTAATTGACAATCCTATTTCCCCTCCTTTTCTCTGAGATGACTATTTACCACTTTCTCCTCTTGTCTCAACCATCTTCCCCTCTCCTCACAAGCCAGAGGTTAATATTTTGATATAGACTTCCAGCTTTCTCTGTATGGATACATAGACTTTTAAATGAGCTCATAATGTACAAGGATCGTGCCTATTAAAAAATAACATATAATCTGTAGTTTCTTTACTAAATAATAATAGCTAATATTTATTGAATATTTGCTCTACGCCTACTACTACCCTGTGTGAGTGTGTAAGTTATAGAATATCGATTTGAAATGAATGGATTTTGGCTCACCTAACCTGCAGTCTGGGCTTCCCTGGTAGCTCAGCTGGCAAAGAACCTGCCTATAATGTAGGAGACCCCGGTTTGATTCCTGAGTCAGGAAGATCCCCTGGAGAAGGGATAGGTTACCCATTCCAGTATTCTTGGGCTTCCCTTGTGGCTCAGCTGCTACAGAATCTGCCTGTAATGTGGGAGACCTGGGTTCAATCCCTGGATTGGGAAGATCCCCTGGAGAAGGGAAAGGCTACCCACTCCAGTATTCTGGCCTGGAGAATTCCATGGACTACAGCCCATGGGGGTCGCAAAGAGTTGGACACGACTGAGCAACTTTCACAGCCTACAGTCCAGATGGTTTACGATGTCATGGAGGCACCAGGTCCTCTGCTTTTAGCTACTTGACACAAAGCTGGCTTCATTATTTGAGTGGTTTTCCCCTTGCTCATAGTTGCAGCAGCAGAATACTATGCTTCTTTGTTCACATCCAACCATGGTCAGAGAGATTGACTATGTACAGCTTCTTTCTAGAAGATTAAAAGAAGGTTCTTCTCATGGCTTATGAGCACAAATTGGCTGAGGTCTGTCTGTTCTTGGATAACCACTGATGTGCGGGATGGGGATACCAAGATCAGCTCGGACCTGCAGCAAGAGGAGGGTGGGTGTGGAGGAATCATCATAGGCCTTCCATGGCGTGTGTATGTGCCAAGTCATTTTAGTCATGTCTGACTCTTCTCGGCCCAGTGGACTGTAGCCCACCAGGCTTCTCTGTCCATGGGATTCTCCAGGCAAGAATACTGGAGTGGCTTGTCATGTCCTTCTCCAGGGTATCTTCCTGACCCAGGGATCGGACCCAGGGATTGAACCCAGGTCTCATTTCTCCTGCACTGGCAGGCAGGTTCTATTAGCCGCACTAATTATTAGCCCCACCCGAGAAGCCCCTTTTGCTGGCACTTGGGATAGTTTTCAATGGTACCCTGTCACCCACTTTTCTTACTTAACAGTATCTTATGAACTTTTTCCAATTCTTCTTCTAAATTGTGGTTTGTAATAATTGCATTATTTGCTTATTCAATATAATTGGCATCTGACCTCTCACTGTCTCATGGAATCTTACAGAGGCATGACATAGTGTGTACTAAAAAATAAAGAATTTTTAAAGAGTAATAGTAGCTAATATCTTACAAGCCTTTGTTACTTGCCAAGAATTATGCCAACAACACTGAGTGCATTATTGTCAGTAACCTCCTTACTTCCCAATCCTGACTTCAATCCTCAATTCCCATGAACACTCAACTCACCCCAGGCTAGCTCCAGCCCCACCATTCTCCATGCAGTGTTTGATAAAGTCAGGCTCCATATTGCTAAGTCCAGTGGCCACTGCTCTGTCCCCACTCTCCTCCATCTTTCAGTAGAGTTCAGCAATCTACTCTTTCCTGAAAAACTGAACTCTTTTGTCTTTCAAGATCTCACACACTTGTAATTTTTCTCTTGTTCACTGGCCACGCTGGCTCAGCTTTATCTCTAAATGTTGTAACCCAGGGCTTGGTCCTAGGCCCTTTTCTGTATCTATGGTCTCTCCGTAGGTGACTCTCCCATCTTTTTGCTGATGCTTCCCAAATTTATATCTCCAGATAGAGACATTTTTCCTACCTTCAGATTGTCTAACAGCCCACCATACTCACATGTCTGCTGGGACACCTAGCAGGCATCTTAAAGTATTATGACCAAGGTAGAATTTTGGCTTTCTCCCCCTCGCTCTCCCAGTTCTTCCTTCCCCAATCTTCCTAATCTCAGCAAATGACAGCCCAAATGATCACTCAAAGTCCTCTTAGGAGTGAAAATCTCTTCAGCTGTTTGAACAAAGAATTATTAAATAGGTATAAAATTGTTAACTAGAAAGTAGATATAAAGTTGCTAACTGAAAGGATAAAAAGAGGACCCTAAAATATGGTGGAGACATCAATGCAGAAACATCTGTGGTCCTAAGGACTGAAAACAGAGAAGAGACTAGAATCATTAACATTTAGAAATGTAAAGGAGGGATTCCCTGCAGAACCACAACTCTGACCTTTGAGTAGGGGCTTCTGCTTGGCTGGTGCAGAAGGTACAGAGAAGTTAGCTCTGCAAAGGTTGGACAATCTGTGACCTAGATTCAACTGCTGCTACTGTAAGGAAGAGCAAGTGCCAGTGGAAGAAGCTTTGATAGGATGGTGCGCTCAAAAACAGGAAGCAGAGGGAAGGAGCAAGTCCCTCTTCCTTCCTCATCCTTCCATCTCCCTGAGCACCTGCAATTGTCAGCGCCTGGTGAGAGCCAGCTGGCAAAGCGGAGAAGTGGTTTGCATACTCTCAGCCCTGGCATCACAAAGCAGAGTACAGAAAGAGAAATTGGGGTCTAAAGACAAGAAATAACCTAATAACTATCACAGCCATCTGCCAGGTTGATCAAGCCAAAAGCCTGGGAGTGATCACTGCTTTCTCTTTCTATGTTTTGTATCCAATCCATTACCACATCCTAAAAGTTCTGCCTTCAAATGTCTTCTACATCAGCTTGCTTCTCTCCATCCAGACACTGTCACCCTTTAGCCCACACCACCATCGTCAAGGGTGGATGAGCGCTGTGGTCATCCTGGTGTTGCTCACTCCTCGCTTCCTGAAGTGTATCTTCTCACAGCACCCTGGAAGGTCTTTTTTCTCTTTTGATTATTTGTTTTCTTCTTTTGGCCGGGCTGGGTGTCCGCTGCTCTAGGCAGGCTGTCTCCAGCTGCGGTGAGCGGCGGCTGCTCTTTGCCGCAGTGCTCAGGCGTCTCACTGCGGTGACTGCTCCCGTTGCCGAGCGCCGGCGCACGCAGTTCAGGCTCACAGGCTTCAGCAGTTGCGGCACACAGGCTTTTCGTTGCTTGCAGCATGTGGAATCTTCCCAGACCAGAGATCAAACCCAGGTTTTGGCAGGTGAATTCTTACCCACTGTGCCACCAGGGAAGTCCTGGATGATCTTCTTAAAACACGAATTTTCTAGTAGCTTCCTGTGGCATGTAGAATAAGCCCAAATGCCTCCCCGCGGTCTGGATAGCCTCTCACTTGCTCTTCTATCACTCTAGTCACACTGGCCTTCTTGCTTCTTTGAACCTGTCAAGCTGCGTCCAGCCTCCGGCATTAATCTCACGCTTCTCTCTGCCCGAACCCTTCCCCCGACCCTCACCCCCTCCACAGAACTGGCTCCTTATCATTCACACCTCACCTCCAGGATCCCTTCCTCGGAGAAGTGCATGCATGTGCGCTCAGTCGTGGCCGACTGTTTGCGACCCCGGGGACTGCAGCCTGCTAGGTTCCTCTGTCCATAGGATTTCCTAGGCAAGAATATTGGTGTGGGTTGCCTTTCCTACGCCAAGGGGTCCTCCCAACCCAGGAATCGAACTTTGGTCTTCTGTGTCTCCTGCATTAGCAGACAGATTCTTCATCACTGCTCCACCTGAGGGCTCTTCTTCTAAAGTAATGCCCTTTGCGGGCAATTGCAGTGATTTTGTTCATTTATTTTTCACTGTGGGCCACTTTCCCCCCTGGAATGAAAGCCTGAGAGGACAGGGACATCACTTGATTTATCCCTCCGTCCCTTAGCAGCTAGGACAAACGCCTGGAAACTAGAAGAAATTTAATTAATATTTATTCAATTACGAATTTCATTTAGTTCTCAGAACAATGCTTCACCATTATACAGACGATAAAATAAGGATAAAGAGAGGGTGACTAAAACTGTCCAATGGCAGGACCAAAAACAAAATTTTTAAAACCTATGTAAGTCTGCTGCTAAGTCACCTCAGTTGTGTCCGACTCTGGGCGACCCCATAGACGGCAGCCCACCAGGCTCCCCGTCCCTGGGATTCTCCAGGCAAGAACACTGGAGTGGGCTGCCATTTCCTTCTCCAGTGCATCAAAGTGAATAGTGAGAGTGAAGTAGCTCAGTCGTGTCCGACTCTTCGCGACCCCATGGACTGCAGCCCACCAGGCTCCTCCATCCATCGGATTTTCCAGGCAAGAGGACTGGAGTGGGGTGCCATTGCCTTCTCCTATGTAAGTCTAACTACAACCTAAACTCTTAACTTTTAGACTACATTTTAATATTTAATTTGTACATATAAAACCTAGATTTTATGCTTCTCCAAAAGAACTATAGTTTGGATAAAATTTTCTCTTTATCTCCCAAGAAAAATACTCATTAACTTTTCATGGTCATCTGCTGTACTGTGAAACAAGATTTTTCACTGTAACTTCTGAAAGCCGTGAAGGGAACTGACAGCTAGCTTTTTTTAATGAGTGAGGTGGATTATCTTAAGAAGATAAAATTTTTCTTAATGCTGCCATCCATGAATAGGTTTTAGAAAAGAATGCCATAGGTGATATAAATCTTTCTTTTTGAAAAGGAAAACCAAGTGTTGGATTCCAATTAGTAAATGGAACAAAGTTGATTCATCCAAGCTTTCATTTCAAATTTTTCTGCTGATCTGAGTTAGATGCTTAGAGTCTAACTGATTCCCTTTCTCTGTCATTATGCTTTAGGTCACACAATGAAGTAAGAAAAAAATCTCAGATCTTGTATCACTTAAAAAAAAATCAAGTTATTACTCTGGGAGGGTTTTCACAGAGGTAGACTCAGCATTATCTCAAATTTCCCATTAGTGTGCCAACCATAATGAAAAGCTGCTGAGAAATATTCCTTTTCCATCAGAGAACCACTTCGGGGAGACAGGGCCATGGGTGTTTCCCACCGCCCCTGGCTCTGCTGCTGCTGCTGGTGGTGCTGTCGCTGCTGTCGTGTCTGACTCTGTGCGACCCCATAGACGGCAGCCCACCGGGCTCCCCCGTCCCTGGGATTCTCCAGGCAAGAACACTGGAGTGGGTTGCCATTTCCTTCTCTAATGCATGAAAGTGAAAAGTGAAAGGGAAGTCACTCAGTTGTGTCCAACTCGTAGTGACCCCATGGACTGCAGCCTACCAGGCTCTTCCATCCATGGGCTTTTCCAGGCAAGAGTACTGGAGTGGGGTGCCATTGCCTTCTCTGGCCCCCAGCTCTAAAGCCCTTCTAAACAGGTTCATTTTACTTTCTTAGGTATTAGCTAGAATCAGACTGGAAAATCTCTATAAGATGAAATAGCAATGTGTTCCAAAATTATGGGATAATTTTCCTGTGCTTTAAGCATTTAAAGGATTTACATGAATTAGCCATGAGCAAATATTTCCAGCTACGGTCTACCCTCATTACCTTACCTCTTGTTAAGCTGACAGTCCTTGAGTTTGCCAAGATTTCCCACAAATAGATACATAATTTGCACAGTTCCTCACTTTCCAGTAATTTCTTCTACCAGAAATTAGTTTAAGAGAAGTGGCAAGCAAGGAAGACTGAGATGCATTTAATGAGACACATGACAAAATAAATTCTGTTTCTGTCAGGAAGAAACTATACTGCAAATTGCACACGTTCTGATTTCCAAATCCTGTTTAAAAATTTCCTGGCCTTATGCCTAGCAGTGGCAAAAGGTACAGGATGGTAAAACTGTCTTATTATCTTCCTGCAGCACTGTGCTTATCCTGAAGTTCAGTCATGGCTTTGGTCTTTTTTCATTACAATTTTTTTCATTATGTGGCCAATTTTTTCATTACAACACAAAAAGCCGATAACTCTGGTATTCTCATACCCTAATGCCAGGATTATAACAGGGTAGGCATTTTTACCTTGTTCTTACGTTTTCCTAGGAAACACTACACTACAGCATTTCTCCTTATCAGATTGGCAAAGAATAAAAGTCTGACAGTACTGAGTAATGACAAGGATGTAGAACAATGAGAACATTCGTACCTGCGGATGGAAATATAAATTGGTCAATACCCTTGGAAATCAACTTGTCAATATTTAGAATAGTTGAAGATATATAAGACCTCAGACCTAGCAATACTCCTTCTAGGAATAAACCCTGAACGTTAATGTAAGAAATCACTTATAAGAATGTTCATCACAGCCTTATTGATAATTGTAAAAATTGGAAACAGGACAGATTTCCATTGAAAGTAAAATAAATTGTGGTGTATTTAATACAATAGAATATAGCAATTAATGAACTTGTTAATGTTGCATGTTTTAACATGGATGCATCTTTAAAATATAATGTTATAAAAAGCAAGTTGCAAACTGATATGTACAGTATGATACTATTTATATTACACATAAAAGCATACAAAACAATTATCTGTGCTGTTTACAATTATATACACATTGTATAATCATAAAGGATTTGATTTAGGTCATACCTGAATGGCCTAGTGGTTTTCCCTACTTTCTTCAATTTAAGCCTCAATTTTGCAATAAGGAGCTCAGGATCAGAGCCATAGTCAGCTCCAGTCTTCTTTTTGCTGATTGTATAGAGCTTCTCCATCTTCAGCTGCAAAGAATATAATCAATCTGATTTCAGTATTGACCATCTGGTGATAATCCATGTGTAGAGTCATCTCTTGGGTATTGGAAAAGGGTGTTTGCTACGACAAACTTGTTCTCTTGACAAAACTCTGTTAGCTTTTGCCCTGCTTCATTTTGTACTCCAAGGCCAAACTTGCCTGTTACTCCACGTATCTCTTGACTTCCTACTTTTGCACTACAATCCTCTATGATGAAAAGGGCATCTTTTTTTGGTGTTAGTTCTAGAAAGTCTTGTAGGTCTTCATGGAATCAGTCAACTTCAGCTTCTTCATCATTAGTGGTTGGGGCATAGACTTGGATTACTGTGATGTTGAAAAAGAAATGAGAACATTCTGTCATCTTTGAGATTGCACCCCAGTACTACATGTAGGACTTTTATTAACTATGAGGGCTACTCCATTTCTTAAACCATCCCAAAGAAAAAGAAATGCAAGAAGGCAAAGTGGGTCTTAGGAGCTTACAAATAGCTGAGGAAAGAAGAGAAGCGAAAAGAGAAAGGGAAAGATATATCCATCTAAATGCAGAGTCCCAGAGAATAGCAAGGAGAGGCAAAAAGGCCTTCTTAAATGAACAATTCAAACAAATAGTGAAAAACAATAGAATGGGAAAGACTAGAGATCACTTCAAGAATATTGGAGATACCAAGGGAACATCTCATGCAAGAATGAGCATGATAAAGGATAGAAATGGTAAGGACCTAACATTAGGTTAGGACCTAAAAAGAAATTAAGAAAAGGTGGCAAGAATACACAGAAAAACTATGCAAAAAAGGTCTTAATGACCCAGATAACCACAATGGTGTCACTCACCTAGAACAAGACATCCTGGAGTGTGAAGTTAAGTGGGCTTTAGGAAGCATTACTATAAACAAAGCAAGTGAAGGTGATGGAATTCCAGCTGAGCTATTTCAGATCCTAAAAGATGATGCTGTCAAAGTGCTGCACTCAATATGCCAACAAATTTGGAAGCTCAGCTGTGTCCACAGGACTGGAAAAGGTCAATTTTCATTCCATTCCCAAAGAAGGGCAATGCCAAAGAATGTTCCCACAACTATGAAATTCATTCATTTCACATGCTAGCAAGGAAGGATTATGCTCAAAATCCTTCAAGCTAGGCTTCAGCAGGACAGGAACGAAGAACTTCCAGATGTGCAAGTTGGAATGAGAAAAGGCAGAGGAAGTAGAGATCAAATTGCCAACATTCCTTGGATCAAGGAGGAGGCAAGGGAATTCCTAAAAACATCTACTTCTGCTTCACTGACGACGCTAAAGCATTTGACTGTGTGAATCACAACAAACTGTGGAAAATTCTTAAAGAAATTGGAATACCAGACCACCTTACATGCCTCCTGAGAAACTGGTAGGAGGGTCAAGAATCAACATTTAGAACCTTACATGGAAAAACTGACTGGTTCAAATTGGGAAAGGAGTACATCAAGGTTGATATTGTCACTCTGCTTATTTAACTTATATGCAGTGTATATCATGTGAAATGCCAGGCTGGGTGAATCACAAGCTGGAATCAAGATTGCTGGGAGAAATGTCAACAGTTTCAGATATACAGATGATACCATGCTAATGGCAGAAAGTGAAGAGGAACTAAAAAGCCTCTTGATGAGGGTGAAAGAGGAGAGTGAAAATTTTGGCTTAAAACTCAATAGTCAAAAAACTAAGATCATAGCATCTGGCCCCATCACTTTATGGCAGACAAAAGGGGGAAAAGTGGAAACAGTGACAGATTTTATTTTCTTGGGCTCCAAAATCACTGCAGATGGCGACTGCAGCCATGAAATTGAAAGACTCTTGCTCTTTGGAAGAAAAGCTATGACAAATCTAGACAGCATATTAAAAAGCAGAGATAACCCTTTGTCGACAAAGGTCCATCTAGTCAAATCTATAGTTTTTTCAGTAGTCATGAATGGATGTGAGAGTTGGACCATAAAAAAGGCTGAGCACCAAAGAACTGGTGCCTTTGAATTGCAGTGTTGGAGAAGACTCTTTAGAGTCCCTTGGAGAGCAAGGAGATCAAACCAGTCAATCCTAAGGGAAATCAACCCTGGATATTCATTGGAAGGACTGATGCTGAAGCCGAAACTCCAATACTTTGGCCACCTTATGTGAAGAGCCAACTCATTGGAAAAGACCTTGATGCTGAGAAAAATTGAAGGCAAAAGGAGAAAGGGGTGGCAGAGGATGAGATGGTTAGAGAGTACCACCAACTCAATGGACATGAATTTGAGCAAACTCCCGGGAGATGATGGAGGACAGAGGAGCCTGGTGTGCTGCAGTCCAAGGGGTCTCGAAGAGTCTGACACGACTTACAGTCTGAAAAACAACAACATATAATATAAAGATGTGAATAGGATTGGTAAACACCAAATTCAGGGTGTTCAGAGAAATTGAACAGAGAATATAGGAGCTTGAAATAAATCTGTACTTCATTTCCTAAAACCAATATAAGATCTAAAACAAATACAGCAAATTGTTATATTTTTACAAGTTAGGCTGTAGATACATTGACATTCTGTATACTTTCCTATTTTTGAAATGTTAGAGGGAAAACTACTACATTTGTTGGTAGTTTATCTTCATTCAGTAAACATAAGTTGAGCATCTTCTGAGTCAGGCCCTATGATAAGTTCTAGGAGTCAAAGAATCTCTGTCCTCCAAGGACTTAGAATCTGGTGGGGAGGCTGATCTGAATCTACCTGCTCTGGTCCCATGGCAATTAATTTATACTTCTGTTATCCTTTTATGCTTTATATGATGGTCTCGGTTTTAACTACATCTTTCTTTTTATAGTAGAGCTATCCAATAGAACTTTCTGCATTGATCAAAATATTCTATCTCTGCAACCCAATATGGTAGCCACTTGCCACTATGCAGCTTTTGAACACTTGAAACATAGCTAGTGTGACAGAGGAACTGAATTTTCAATTTTAATTAATTTAACTTTAAGTAACTACATGTGACTAGCAGCAACCATACTGGATAGCACCATAATAGAATTTATGCCTTTTGAGGGCAGGGACTCTGTCTTTTTCATCTTTATAGCCCCACCTCAGGTCTTACCTTCATCCCCAGGGCACTGAACTAGATTACGGTGTCTTATATAAGACATTTGATACACATTTGTTGAATCAAATCCTGGAATTGAGCCTTTCCGGTGCCATTAACTAACTACCTTGTGCCCCAAAGCTTCCCAGGTGGGGACCCACCTGCCAATGCAGGAGACATAAGAATTGAGCGTTTTATCCCTGGGTTGGGAAGATCCCCTGGAGGAGAGCATGGCAATTCACTCCAGTGTTCTTGCCTGGAGATTCCATGGACAGAGGAGCCTGGCAGGTTATGGTCCGTAGGATTGCAAAGAGTCGGACACAACTGAAGTGACTGACCATGCCCCAAGGAAATTCCCTTAGTCTCTGTATATTCATTTATCTGTTTATCAGAGATGAACTATACACAATTCTATTTCAAACTGAGGGGATATAAAAATAAAACATAGCCCCTTTCCTTGAGAACTTCACAATTTTGCCTGGGCATCAGTTCATTCAGAAATAAAATGAGAGAATGAACACTCAGGCTTTTTAAGATCCCTTCCAGACCTAACATTCTATAAATACATTCACTGAATTGTTCATTAGTGCCTCTGATCACTTTGAGAATTTATGCAAATAGGCAATAAATCAGTAAAATGAAGATATCTAAACTTGTTGAGAGCCCTTTGGTCTCATTTGTTTATTAGTTTAACAAATATTTACTGAACACCCTTTATGGATATTTTGATTGCCTCCTCTTTCCCTTATTGGTGAGGGAGGGATTCTTGCCTTTGGATTGTGAGAATGGCCAAACATGCAATACCCAGCAGAATACCCACACAATACTCACAGATGAGCCCGAGAACAGTTTATTAGTCATATATAGTCACAGCCTGGGCTAAAGCACACCAACTAGCCAGGAAGCACCACGCAGACGTTTCACTTGGCCACAGAGTGAAGGACCAGGTGCTGTGAAGGCAGGTTTTGGAGTCTCAGGTTGAGATGCCCTTTGGTTCCTATGAGAGGATGTGATTGACTCATCTGAATGTGTACCCCCCTACTCAAGGATAAACAGGAGCTGTGCCTGATGCATTTGATAAGGAGGGTCGACTGGCTAGGGTACTTTAGCCATGACAGCAGAATAGGGTGGGGAATTTGTCTTCAGGCCCTTTGAGGCCCTTCTGATTTTACCACCAGTGTCAAGGCAGCCTATGATGTTAAGCTTTAATTTTAGGGCCTACCCCACAATGGGTCAGGCTTTATACTAGGCACCCTCATGTGCAAGATAAGAATAAGCGGGTTCTGCCCTTTTGGGTCCTAAGTTTCAGGGGGCATATTGATGGGATTAGTGAGCTATAATGGTCTTGCCACCTCTTCACCATAGTCCCAGGACCCCGCAGAATGGAGAATGGCTTCTGTGGCCACTAGAGGGCGTTTCCTGCTTTCTGCAGAGGCCCCTCTTTCCTTGGGGTTTAAACACAACTGTGGGTTTAGTGCACAGGTTGATTCTTAAGATTGGTACACCTCAGTGTCACTTGGGAAAAAAATTTTAAACAGAGATCTATGCCCAAAGATTCTTATTCTGTAGGAATAGGATTGAACTTGGGCCTCTATCATTTGAACATGTTTCCCAAGCAATTTTTATAGATAAGCAAAGATGAACCA
This sequence comes from Odocoileus virginianus, assembly GCF_023699985.2. Lineage (NCBI taxonomy): Eukaryota > Metazoa > Chordata > Mammalia > Artiodactyla > Cervidae > Odocoileus > Odocoileus virginianus. The sequence continues at coordinate 40,993,511 of NC_069697.1, forward strand.
CTAAACAATTTAGTGAGATAGCCTACATTCCAATTTTCAGGGGTTCCCATTTTATTTTTTTCTATATTTACTGAGATATAATTGGCTTATAATATTATGTAAGATGTACAATATGTGATCTGATACACTTATAGAATGATTACCACCATTACACCTCTATCATCTCACATAATTATCCTTTCTTTTTTGTGGCGAGAACATAAAAGATGGGGATTTCCTGGTAGCTCAGCTGGTAAAGAATCCACCTGCAATGCAGGAGACCCTGGGTTCGATTCCTGGTTTGGGAAGATCCATTGGAGAAGGGATAGTCTACCCACTCCAGTATTCTTGGGCTTCCCTGGCGATTCAGAAAGTAAGAATCCACCAGCAATGCAGGAGACCTGTGTTCAATCCCTGGGTTGAGAAGATCCCCTGGCAACCCACTCCAGTATGTTGATTTGATACACTTATAAAATGATTACCACCATTACACCTCTATCATCTCACATAACTACCATTTCTTTTTTGTGGTGAGAACATTAAAGGTCTACTCCCTCAGTAACTTTCAAGTATATAATACAGAGTTATTCATTATAATCACCATGTTACACCTTAGATCCCTAGAACTTATCCATCTTATAACTGGAAGTTTGTAACCTTTGACCATCTCCCCATTTCCCTCAACTTACCCCAGGCTTTGGTAGCCAACACTCTACTGTTTCTATGAGTTCAGCTTTTCTACTTTTATTTTTTATTTAAAATATATTTTTTGGCCATGCCACATGGGATCTTAGTGTCTCAACCAGGGATTGAACCCGTGTCCCCTGCATTGGATGTGCAGAATTGTAACCACTGGACCACCAGGGAAGTCCCAAGCTGAGCTTTTTTGAATTCCATATATTCCATAATAGCATACATTATTTGTCTTATTTCCCAACCCAGGGATCGAACCTGGGTCTCCTGCACTGCAGGCAGATTCTCTACCATCTGAGCCACCAGCTTCGGCTAATAGTATACAATATTTGTCTTATTTCACTTAGCATAATGCCTGCTTAGTGCACGTGCTTAAGCATGGCTTACTTAGCACAAGGCTGCCTCGAGTCTGGATGCAAAAGCGATGTTGAGGTTTGAAGCAAAGTGAAGGTAGAAGTCTGGCTCCAATGGCATGCTGTCCTTGCCATCTGGGCTCTCAGAGCCTCATGCCTGGAATCACATCCTTTGGATCCTGGCTCTAGACCAGCCCCAGTGGAAGGCTGTGTGAAGATTGCGTGAGGGGCGGGGGGAACCACAAGAGACAGACGGTATTATGCCCTTCTTCTTTCTTTATTTTCCTCTATAGCCCTCCCCCGCTCTCTCCCACACCAGACACGAAACTCTTCTCCTCTCCCTCTCAAAGAAAGAAATGCTCTCGTGCTTTTACTTCCACAAGCAGAAGTCAGAAGCCTGCAGACAGTTAAGTTTGAGTAGATTCTAGACGCTCGTGGGGTATCCTGCCACAAATACATGCAGGTTGTCATCCTCATCCCCTGACTCTTGCCCATCTCATTTGATGCTGAGAAACAGGATGTAAGGAGCCATAACTGGAAAAAATCTGATTTTCCATCACTTTACTGCTGAGTCATTGAATTTTTAATTGTCCTCTTTCTATGAAGGTTTTGTTACGGTTACTTGGTTTTGTGAGTGAAATGGACTCCCATTTCAAAACCTTATGTGGGTCCTTGAGTGATATTTTTACCATTGCTTGTTTCAAAATTAATGTAATTACTTGATTTTAAATATTCCTTGAAAAAAATAGGAAGACTCCAGGCATAGGAACCACTGAGTTATCTAAGGATTACAGACTTCTTTTCAAAGCAGTTATGCTAAATTATGAAAGATGTATTCCCTGTAAGATAATTCAAGTTCATCTAGAAGAGGCAAGAATTCCACTTAGGTAAGCAGAGAATTCATCCCTTCTCTCCAGTGACTGTAACACCACACACACCCCCCACCTCCCCCGCCGACTATTCTACTTATTAGTTATCAGGAAAAATTTTTTAAAGTTCCCAGGGCTATGTTACAAATGTCTCTTCCAAGCAATCTGATTAAATAAAGGGAGGTGGTGTGTATACCTGGTTCTAGGGGTGGGCATCAGAGCTGCTGACCAAGCATACTGGGACCCTACCTGACCTAAGAACTACTCGACAGCTCTGTTTTCTTTTTCTAACCCAGCCTAGGAAGCTCATTTCCATAGCTATGCAAATGAGACGTTCCTCTGTGCCAGCCTCTGAATACTCACTTGTATCACCCACACTGCCATGCAGGCATAGAACAAGAATTAACTGAATAACGACTTGAATGAGGTTGCCTGTCCCAATGCCCAGGACAGCCAACAGAATGAGAAGTATTCTCCAGAGGGATAGGTGTGTCAGGGTGTGGACTTAGAAATTACCCTCTCTTAAGCTAAACGTGTAATTAGCAAATCTGTATCAGATCTGCCTGCTTTGGGTGGTGCAACCAGAAAGAATGATAGCAATAACATTTATATTAAAATGATAATGTATTATGAATCTTGCTGTCTCTTTTCATAATCGTCCTCCACCTACAAAATACATTTCTAGGCAAATTAAACTTCTCAAGAGAGTATGAAAAATGGTAGGCTTTTCTTGTTTTGTAAAAGCAAGTCACAACTGAAACAGCTGATAATAACAGCTACCATTTTACTAAATGCCTTTGGATTATGAGATAGACATCATACCAGATGGTTTACAAGCTTATCTTATTTAACCTCCTAGCAAATTTTGAGGTACTATCCCTGATAGCTCAGTTGATAAAGAATCCACCCGCAATGCCGGATACCCCGGTTCAATTCCTGGGTCAGGAAGATCCCCTGGAGAAGGGATAGGCTACCCACTCCAGTATTCTGGGGCTCCCCTTGTGGCTCAGCTGGTAAAGAATCCGCCCACAATGCGGGAGACCTGGGCTCGATCCCTGAGTTGGGAAGACCCCTTGGAGAAGGGAAAGGCTACCCACTCCGGTATTCTGGCCTGGAGAATTCCATGGACTGTATTGTCCATGGGGTCGAAAGAGTTGCATGGATAGGTGGGCGACTGGGCGACTTTCACTTGCAGTACTATTTTGGCTTTTATAGGTGGGTTAACCAAGGCTCTGAAAGGCTAAGTAATTTGCTCAAGTCACCCAATAGTAAAGGAGTATATGGCACCCACGTAGAGTTGAGTAAGTCATTCACTGCACCCAGCCACTTGCCAAGTACCCAGCCCAGGCAGTAGAAGCCAAAATCCAGCCTGTGATTGACTTGCCAAGCCACACACCCACAGGGCGATACCTACACAGAGAGTGCGCCCTTTCCTAATATAAACAAAGGCATTCTCTGGGCTAGCTACTGCCCTGAAAATAGAACTTAGAATCAAACCCATTAAGCTGATTCCAGATCCCACATGCTTCATGCTATGCTGCCTTGCCCAGGACATCTTCCTACCTCCAAGGGTCCCATAAAGGTCACAAACATTCCATTCTTGCCTGCTGGCTGGGCTTGGGGATGGGCAGAAAGGGAGGACAAGTGAACAGATGCCGCATCATCTTGGAGTAGCCTGGTTTTTAGACGTGACAGGACGGGAATAGCTGTGAATGCCCTCATGAGAGACATCACTTCAGTGCAATGAGCTGATAGATGGGAATTCTCAGGCCGACTCCACCACAGGCTGGCATTTTGACCTTTGGCCAGTCACTTAACCTCAGTGACTCCCATTTCCTATCTGAAAATGCAGATGATGATCACAGGTATTCAGAAATAAAACCTTTTAAAGTAGGTAGAATTTCTCTTTGGTGCTTACAGGCATTTGTGAAGTTTTTTTTCTCCCCCATTTCTTTCCCTGGAGCATTTCCTTCTTTCCTAATAATGACTTTCCCCAAACTATCTTTATCCAAAAGCAAAGGGAAGGAAGGCTTTGCACATAGGATTGAATCACTGTTGGGTGAATTTTAGCAGCAGATGAAGGTTTGAGGTTTTCCCAGAGCCTGTAAATCACAAAGGTCAGTGACTCAGGATCAGGCTGTCCTGGGAAAGTATTGTAAAGTACATTTTAAAAAATCATATGAATACATCTACTTAATGGAATATTATGCAGTCATTATGAATGTTCTTTCAGAAAGACTTTAATGCAATATCTGGGAAAACTCCCAGATATAGTGTGATATGTAAAAAGCAGGAGCCCAAAACATACAGATGAGATACAACTATTTAAAAATTATATACATGTACATAAGTAGTCTAGAAAGTAATATAGAAAAATAAATAATTGTTTGAAGTGGTGGAATAATGAAGAGTTTTTTAAATTTTACTGAACATTATTACAACAATGTGAAATATATTTAGAAATACTAAAAAAGAGGAAATTTCATCCTTTTAAAAACATCTGTAGAAAATCAGTCACACAGGTAATTGAATTTTCTGTTGTCGAAATTTCAGGTGGATGATTTGTTTCATTTTGTACAAAATGTTTTTAAGACATGACATTTCTGTAAGCTCTTAAATATTGATTTTGCTAATAGAAACACACTACCAGAAATCCAGTGCTTGGGAATCTTTATGTTGAGGTGTTATGTTTGTGCAAGAATTTGCTGAATTCTGCTTAAAGAGAGAAGCTGGTTAAATACTATACAATAGTATGATGCCTCTGAGGATGAAGAACAATATAAGCATCTTTACACCTCAGAACTTTGTTGTAGAACAAATCACTGGTATCTGCTTCTCTGAACAGACAGGTGACTTCTTCTGCAACAACATTCAAATTAATCTAAAATCTCTAATAGTTTACTCACCTCCATGCACTGGAGAAGGAAATGGCAACCCGCTCCAGTGTTCTTGCCTGGAGAATCCCAGGGACGGGGGAGCCTGGCGGGCTGCCGTCTATGGGGTCACACAGAGTTGGACACGACGGAAGCGACTCAGCAGCAGCAGCAGCAGCACCTCCTTTATAGGAGTTTCTGGATGAGCAATCACAGGTACCTGCTAGAGAACTCTCACTTGTCATTCTCATTTCCCAAATAACGGACATGATTTTTCCTGTAAATGTAACTTGTGCTCTAACCTAAAGGAAAAACAACTATAGAAGTTTTAGATACTGCAACTAGCTTTTGTATGATTGGTTTTAAAGATTTTTTTTCCCCCACATACACATCTTGGAGCTTCTGATGTCCTTTGGATCGCTTATAACCACCCTCTTGTTCCTCACCATTAAAAAGCGAACTTTTGGAGCGCAGAGCAGTTTGGTGGTTCGTTGGAAGGGGTGCTTCCCCTGTCTCAGCTCCTGCGGCTCTTTGGGCAGCAGCGGCTGCGGTGGTCGAAGAAGCGGCCTGTAGCTTCTGCATTAGGTAAAAGAAAACGGCCCGAACCAAGCAGACTGCTCGTAAGTCAACGGGTGGGAAAGCGCCCCGCAAGCAGCTGGCCACCAAAGCGGCCAGGAAAAGCGCACCCTCTACCGGCGGGGTGAAAAAACCTCATCGCTACAGGCCCGGAACAGTTGCGCTTCGAGAAATCCGTCGTTACCAGAGATCCACCGAGCTTCTGATCCGGAAACTGCCTTTCCAGAGGTTGGTGAGGGAGATCGCCCAGGATTTCAAAACCGACTTGAGGTTCCAGAGTGCCGCCATCGGCGCGCTGCAGGAGGCTAGCGAAGCGTACCTGGTGGGTTTGTTTGAAGATACTAATCTGTGTGCCATCCACGCTAAGAGAGTCACCATCATGCCCAAAGACATCCAACTGGCTCGCCGGATACGGGGAGAGAGAGCTTAAGTGAAGGCAGTTTTTATGGTGTTTTGTAGTAAATTCTGTAAAATACTTCGGTTTAATTTGTGACTTTTTTTGTAAGAAATTGTTTATAATATGTTGCATTTGTACTTAAGTCATTCCATCTTTCACTCAGGATGAATGCGAAAAGTGACTGTTCACAGACCTCAGTGATGTGAGCACTGTTGCTCAGGAGTGACAAGTTGCTAATATGCAGAAGGGATGGGTGATATTTCTTGCTTCTCATGATGCATGTTTCTGTATGTTAATGACTTGTTGGGTAGCTATTAAGGTACTAGAATTGATAAATGTGTACAGGGTCCTTTTGCAATAAAACTGGTTATGACTTGATCCAAGTGTTTAACAATTGGGGCTGTTAAGTCTGACCATACATCACTGTGATAGAATGTGGGCTTTTTCAAGGGTGAAGATACAACTCTTAACCACAGTGTAACTTACAGTTTCCTTTAAAAAAAAGTAAACCTGGCAGCTATAGAATACACTATGTGCATTTATAATAGCTATTTTATAGATTGTAGTGTCAACATTTTTAAATTAAATGTTTTACATTGAAAAATAAATAAATAAATAAAAAGCAAACTTTTGCAGCATAGTCTGCCAAAGCTAGAAGGTACTCATAAATCATTTGGTTCAACTGGCTCATTTTACAGATGAGGAAACTGTGGCTCAGAACTGAAAAATGCATGACTTGCCCAGGGTTATATAAAAAGTGAAAAGCAAAATCAGGATCCTTTCTTTTCTTGGAGTAGTTATCTTAGTCCAAGATCTTCCACTTACATTCATGGGGTTTCTCCTTGATTACAAGAACAATATACACTTGCTATATAAAATATGAAAAACAGAAGAAAAAAAAACAGGCCTTTAAAGAAGAATATAAATGCTACCCATTCCCTCCCCAGATATTTATATCCCCATAGATAGAGCGACACATTGTATATGTATGTCTGGTTCTTTGAGTCCTACTTCAGATGGGCAGTGGTGAGGTAACAAGTGTGCAGGGGTGGGGGGCACTAGGCCTGTTTGAGCTCTGGTCCAGAGTAGGATTGTTATGCTGTGTATTTCGACCTCCCCCATGGGCCACCTTGGCATATGGAGCAGCATAGGCTATGAGGGGAAATTGCATCGGAGGCATCTCCAGCCAAATCTGTGCTGGGAGAGAACGCCTGAAATGTGACACCTTCCAGTCTGGGATCTGAGCTGTCCCTTTTCTGTTCAATCCATTACACCTAGTAAATAGGCTCCTTTGCTTTTCAGCATTAAAAGCACTCCTTTCTATAGGCTAAGACACATGGGTTGGAAAAGGGTTAGTTAGCCTTGGATTCCACTAGCTATTACTGAGACTCTGCAAATTTCACTTGCCAATGAACTTTTTCCCACATCAGTAAACATCCTTCTACAGATTAATTTTTAGTACCTCCACAAGATCTCACAAATACATGAGTCATAATTTATTTAATCATCCTATATTTGGGCACATAAGTTGTTTTCAAGTTTTTACCATTAAAAACAATATTGGAAAGAACATCCTTTAAATATTTGGGACATCTGTTTCTTTAGGATAAATTCTTAGAAATAGAATTGCTGGATGAAAGAGATTTGTTACATATTGTCTAATATGTCCATTGTCTAAAGTAATTGTCTAATGTAATATGTAATAATAACATAATGACTAATATGTAGTTGTCTAACACTCTAGAATGGAGAAGGCAATGGCACCCCACTCCAGTCCTCTTGCCTGGAAAATCCCATGGACGGAGGAGCCTGGTAGGCTGCAGTCCATGGGGTCGTGAAGAGTCGGACATGACTGAGCGACTTCCCTTTCACTTTTCACTTTCATGCATTGGAGAAGGAAATGGCAACCCACTCCAGTGTTTTTGCCTGGAGAATCCCAGGGATGGAGGAACCTGGTGGGCTGCCCTCTATGGGGTCGCACAGAGTCAGACACGACTGAAGCGACTTAGCAGCAGCAGCAACACTTTAGAAAGGTGTTATTTTCTTTTTAACATTTTATTTTGTATTGGGGTATAGTTGATTAACTGGCTTCCCTGTGGTGATTTTGGAGCCCAAATAAATAAACTCTGTCACCACTTTTTCCCCTTCTATTTGTCATGAAGTGATGGGACCAGATGCCATGACCTTAGTTTTTTGAATGTTGAGTTTTAAGCCAGCTTTTTCACTCTCCTCAAGAGGCTCTGTAGTTCATCTTCACTTTCTGCCATTAGAGTGGTATCATCTGCATCAGTTCAGTTGAATTCAGTCATTCAGTCACTTCTGACTCTTTGCAAACCCATGGACTGCAGCATGCCAGGCTTCCCTGTCCTTTGCTCTCTCCCTGAGTTTGCTCAAACTCATATCCATTGAGTCAGTGATGCCATTCAACCATCTCATCCTCTGTCGTCCCTTTCTCCTCCTGCCTTCAATCTTTCCCACCATCAGGGTCTTTTCCAGTGAGTCATTTCTTCTCATTAGGTGGTCAAAATATTTGAGTTTTAGCTTCAGCCTCAGTCCTTCCAATATTCAGGGTTGATTTCCCATAGGATCAACCGATTTGATTTCGTTGCAGTCAAGGGACTCTCAAGAGTCTTCTCCAACACCATAGTTCAAAAGCATCATTTCTTTGGCACTCAGCTTTCTTTATGGTTCAACTCTCACATGCATACATGACTACTGGAAAAACAATAGCTTTGACGGATGTACCTTTGTTGGCAAAGTAATGTCTCTGCTTTTTAATATGCTGCCTCGGTTGGTCATAGCTTTTATTCCAAGTAGCAAGCGTCTTTTAATTTCGTGGCTGCAGTCACCATCTGCAGTGATTTTGGAGTCTAAGAAAATAAAGCCTGTCACTGATTCCATTGTTTCCCTATGTATTTGCCATGAAGTGATGGGACCTGATGCCACGATCTTAGTTTTTTTGTTTCTTTGCTTTGAGAAAACCTTTATTGCACATCATTGAATTAATTTCTATTTGAATAAACAGCACACAAAACAAAGATTAATGTTGTGAAAATCCCTGAAGCTTCTAATCAGCAGTCTGCAAGGAGTGGAAAGTTTGGTTTTGTGTCTTTTTAAGGCATACATTTTCCATTTATTTTAAAATTTTGAACATAATTATTTTCCAAAATATTTTTGATGTCGGTTATAGAACTTCTCCCCATGAAACTGCGGTTCCTGACCTGAAATGCTACTCTTTTCTGTGAGACTGAATGTGCCCCTAAGGTACCTGGCGCATCATGCACTTTTCACAAGGCTGTGCAAATACTCATAAATCAATCCTTGTGGGGTCGAATATGCATTTGGTATGCACTTCAATTTTCATAGATATGTAGAATACTCTTTCAACTTTGTCCTTTAAAGGAAAGGAGAAAACCTATACACAAGTACTAAAAAATCTGATCTCCAGAAATCAAAACAGTATCAAATAACAATTGCCCTTCAGAACCAAATATGTGACTGTTAGCTGGTTATTATTTTTTCCTTTCTCATTCTGTCTTTAGAAAGTGAAAGTCACTCAATTCAGTTCAGTCATGTCCAACTCTTTGTGACCCCATAGACTGCAGCATGCCAGGCCTTCTTGTCCATCACTAACTCCCCGAGTTTACTCAAACTCATGTCCATTGAGTCGGTGATGCCATCCAACCATCTCATCCTCTGTTGTCCCCTTTTCCTCCCACCTTCAATCTTTCCCAGCATCAGGGTCTTTTCCAAAGAGTCAATTCTTTGAATCAGGTGGTCAAAGTATTGGAGTTTCAGCTTCAGGATCAGTCCTTCCAATGAATATTCAGGACTGATTTTCTTTAGGATGGACTGGTTGGATCTCCTTGCAGTCCAAGGGACTTTCAAGAGTCTTATCCAACACCACAGTTCAAAAGCATCAATTCTTTGGCGCTCAGCTTTCTTTATAGTCATGTCCAACTCTTGCAACCCCATGGACCATAGCCTGCCAGGCTCCTCTGTCCATGGAATTTTCCAGGCAAGAATACTGGAGAGGGTTGCCATTTCCTACTCCAGATCTTAGCTTTTTGAGTATTGAGTTTTAAGTCATCATTTAAGATGATGAAGCTTTTAAACTCATCATCTGTATACCTGACGTTATTAATATTTCTCCTGACAATCTTGATCCCAGCTTGTGCTTCATCCAGCCTGGCATTTTGCATAATGTACTCTGCATATATGTTAAATAAGCAGGGTGACAATACACAGCCTTGTCATACTCCTTTCCCAATTTTGAACCAGTTTGTTGTTCCATGTCTGATTCTAACTGTTGCTTCTTGTCCTGCATACAGGTTTCTTAGGAGGCAGGTAAGGTGGTCTGGTATTCCCATCTCTTTCAGAATTTCCCACAGTTTGTTGTGATCCACACAGTCAAAAACTTTAGCATAGTCCATGAAGCAGAAGTAAATGTAGATGTTTTTCTGGAATTCCCTTGTTCTCTATGATCCAATGGATGTTGGCAATTTGATATCTCTACCTTTTCTAAATCCAGTTTGTGCATCTGCAAGTTCTCTGTTCATGTCCTGCTACAGCCTAACTTGAAGGATTTTGAGCATTACCTTTCTAGAATGTGAAATGAGCACAATTGTACAGTAGTTTGAACATTCTTTGGCATTGCCTTTCTTAGGGATTGGAATGAAAACTGACATTTTCCAGTACTGTGGCCACTGCTGAGTTTTCTAAATTTGCTGACATATTCAGTGCAGCACTTTGACAGCATCATCTTTTAGAATCTGAAATAGCTCAGCTGGAATTCCATCACCTCCACTAGCTTTGTTTGTAGTAATACTTCCTAAGGCCCACGTGACTTCACACTGCAGGATGGAGGTGGGTGACCAAGGTTGCTTTAGGTGGTTGACTACCCCATTGTGTGTGAGGAAGCCTTACAAATAGCTGAGAAAAAAGAGAAGTGAAAGGCAAAGGACAAAGGGAAACATACACCCACCTGAATGCTGAGTTCCAGAGAATAATAAGGAGAGAGAAGGAAACCTTCTTAAGTAAACAATAAACAATGCACAGGCTGCTATATAACATTGAGCACAGTTCCCCGTGCCATACTGTAGGTCCTTGCTTGTTATCCATTTTAAAATTAGCAGTGTGTACATATCCATCCCAAACTCCCTAACTATCCCTTCCCCTATCCTTCCCCCTGGTAACCATAAGTTCATTCCCTAAGTCTGTGAGACTCTTCCAAGAATGGTGATTTTAATGTTCAACTCTACCTATAGGAATAGTTGTTCTGTTAGAGCCCTGTTTCAGGCTCACCATTTAAAATTCACCTCCTTCTTTGTGCCTCAGCTTGGTTACTTTAATCAGGAGGAAACACAGGGCTCAAATAGCAGGAGATGGAAGTTTCAGATGGGAAGAAGCTAGTCAAAGCGTTTTTCTGTCCGTTTATTTCCTCAAGACAGAGCTAAATGCATTGCCATTCTCTCGACTCGCTGCCAAGGTGATATTACTTAGGCTGTCTGAGGAGCCCAGGACTTCTGAGCTCACACAGTTCACTTGGACAAAGAGTGATCTTCTGTGCCCTTTTGTGATCTTGCCTGGGTCATAAATGGTGGACTGAGCAGACAGCCACGCATAGCCCCTTTCTTTCTCTTTTTTTCTAGGCAGGCTCAGTACTAACTTTATTTCCCTGTTTGAGACACTCATTATTCTCTAATAAAAGCATTAAATGGCAAACAAGCAAACTTTCTGGACAAGGTGAGACTTCTCAAGGGAATTTTGAAAGTGACATGTTTTTTCCTTCTCCTATTGTTTCAAATATTTAAATATTTTATCTGCCTCCAGGGGAAAGGATTCACAGATTCCAGTGTAAACTGCTTACTTTCTCTTCTTCTGAAAGACAGGGACTAATGATGGCTAACACTTACATAGCACCTGCTATGTGCTAGCTGTGTAGTAAATGCTTTATGCCTGTTTATTCACTGTGTCTTCCTAATAGCTGATGTTGTAGATTATATCCTCATCTTCATCATCTCCCCACTATGCAGATGAAGAAACTGAGGTTCAGAGAAGTTAAGTAATCTTTGACTAGTACATGGCAAAGCTGAAGGCATAGCCTGGCTCTGGAGACCATGTCCTAACATGCAACACGCTTACTTTGGCCTTCCTCCTGCGGTCCTGACTGAGATCTCCCAGGCCTTTTGTTTTTCATTAACAGCAAATCAGACTTAGTGGAAAGGGTCAACCCCAATTATTAAGTGGCTTCTAGGTTATCTCTGTACATTTGTCCAAATCTTTCCTTCCTAGTCCCTCTTCTCTTTTCTTCTTTATCCAATTTCATCTATTTAAAACATTTGTCTTCTGCCAGACAACTGGATGTGGTTTTAGCTTCTCTTGCCTGTGAAATCAAGGTGGCTCAGAGTGGCCCAATTGGCTTTCTTGGCTCTCAGCCCAGTTTTAAGGCTGGCAATGATTAGCCTACATTTTAATTGCAGTTACCTTCAGTTATGATTGTGACAATGACAAATGAGGCATTCAGAAGAAAATATAGAACTGATATATTGATAAACATATTTCAACACCCATGGAAGGTATTTTCAATACAAGTAGACAAAAAGAGACTTTAACTTGGAAGCTTAAGGGAAGCTGAGGACAGAAAATACATTGTGTAGTTGGCACACTCATACGAGGTTCTTTATGAGAATTTCTCGTCCGTTTGCTTGCACAGCCTCTGGGGCACAGAGCATGTGCTCTCTTTCACCGGTTGGATTATTGCGACACTACGAGGTGAAGTGATCTGATTCTAATGGGTTTGCAGTGAGGCAGGGCCAGGTGCATAGCAGCGCTGCGGACTGCCCGTTCAGCTGCTGGTCCACAGGCCTGTGCAGTCTAGTCTCTTTGATTTTGATGTCATCAGATAAAATGAACCAGACAATCTAGACCTGAAGATTAATATCTCCCTGCGGAAACATAAGAAAGGTTAACATCTTCCTTACTGCTGATAACCATGTCAAGATGTGGGTTATAAGTTTAAGAAACATCAGTCAGCTCGAAAACAAAAGCCATCCATCTCACCTACATTTATCTGATAGGAGTATCAGGCACCGAAGAAGCGAAAGATGGGTCTCAGCTCACCCTCTGCTGTGACTTTTTGTGATCCTCCAGGTGCTGGCAGTTTTACACGAGTGCCTGATCTGCCTGCAATGCCCCACACTTTGTGCTCTCTCCTCCTCTCCCCATAGAGATATCATAAGATAGACTTATATGTTGTCATAAGATACATTGATTTATAAATATTATAAACACCATACAAATATTATACATACATGTGCACAGACACACGTGTATACATGCATATACATAAATGCAATCATGTCTTTTTAAATTAGTTTATTTTTTATTGAAGGATAATTTTACAGAATTTTGCTCTTTTCTGTCAAACCTCAACAACAATCATGTCTTTTTAAATATATTTCTTCCCTCTTTTTTCTTGGATCACCCCATCTCCCTTTCTCTTTGTCTCCCATGAGCCACTCTCTAAATGAAACCATGTTGCTTCATGACTGTATCCTCCTATAATTTTACCAATGCTCATATCAGTTCAGTTCAGTCACTCAGTTGTGTCTGACTCTTTGGGACCCCATGAATCGCAGCATGCCAGGCCTCCCTGTCCATCACCAACTCCCGGAGTCTACCCAAACCCATGTCCATCGAGTCGGTGATGCCATCCAACCAGCTCATCCTCTGTCGTCCCCTTCTCCTCCTGCCCCCAATCCTTCGCAGCATCAGGGTCTTTTCCAATGAGTCAACTCTTCACATGAGGTGGCCCAAGTATTGGAGTTTCAGCTTCAGCATCAGTCCTTCCAATGAACACCCAGGACTGAGCTCCTTCAGGATGGACTGGTTGGATCTCCTTGCAGTCCAAGGGACTCTCAAGAGTCTTCTCCAACAGCATAGTTCAAAAGCATCAATTTTTCGGCACTCAGCTTTCTTCATAGTCCAACTCTCACATCCATACATGACCAGTGGAAAAACCATAGCCTTGACTAGATGGACCTCTGTTGGCAAAGTAATGTCTCTTCTTTTTAATATGCTATTCAGGTTGGTCATAACTTTCCTTCCAAGGAGTAAGCGTCTTTTAATTTCATGGCTGCAATGGCCATCTGCAGTGATTTTGGAGCCCCAAAAATAAAGTCTGACACTGTTTCCACTGTCTCCCCATCTATTTCCCATGAAGTGATGGGACCAGCTGCCATGATCTTAGTTTTCTGAATGTTGAGCTTTAAGCCAACTTTTTCACTCTCCTCCTTCACTTTCATCAAGAGGTTTTTTAGTTCCTCTTCACTTTCTGCCATAAGGTTGGTGTCATTTGCATATCTGAGGTTATTGTTATTTCTCCCGGCAATCTTGATTCCAGCTTGTGCTTCTTCCAGCCCAGTGTTTCTCAAAAATGATAGAATGATCTCTGTTCATTTCCAAGGCAAACCATTCAATATCACAGTAATCCAAGCCTATGCCCCAACCAGTAACTCTGAAGAAGCTAAAGTTGAATGGTTCTATGAAGACCTACAAGACCTTTTAGAACTAACACCCAAAAAAGATGTGCTTTTCATTATAGGGGACTGGAACGCTCATATAAGCCTATTTAAATAAATGTATAAACACACCCAAGTGTCTATGCACATACATTTTTATACAGGTGCATATCTTTTTTTTTTTTTAACATAAATGGGATGTACTTTTCTACATCGTGCTTTCTTCATCCAGCATTTTTCTGGTGGAACTCCTTTTAAGTCAAGCTGTACAACTGTGATTGTCTTTTTAATAGCTTCATGCTATTGCATGGTATGAGCAGTCCTGTAATTTGCTTGGTCATTCCCCTTTTGATGGACATTCACATTGTTTCTAGCTTTGCTACCAAGAAACATAGTGTAATAAATATCTTTGAATTTTATAATCTTATGCATTTAAAAGGTTTTATTCCCTTAGGCTAAATTCACAAGAATAAGATTATGCATCAAAGCATATAGACATTTTTAGTGGCTGTTACTTGATTACTCTCTAAAAGATCTTTTTTTAATAACTTTAAAATAAATATTTGTCTAAAATACTGCTAACAATAATTTTTTAGCATTACTTGCATCAAAACATTTTTCTAGATATAAAAGTTTCTTATTAGTTCTGTTTATTATTTCCTACCACTAGCACCATCTGGGAAGCCCCCTTTATAAGGTAATTTTATATAAACACATCTCTATTTTCTATGATGACTTCTTGACTTTCTTCTTCATCTCCCTTTCACCTAATCTGTCTTACTGAGACTTACTCACCTTCCCAGAAGCAGAAGTTCCCCCTGTGTGTTAACCACCCTTCCTTCCCCTAGCCCAGGCACAGGAAAGTCTCTCTCTCCCATGCAGACTTGCTTAGTACCTGATATGGTGCTTGTCTGAGTCTGTCGGCCCTCCTGGACAGCAAGTTCCTGGAAAGCTGAATCAATGTCCTACTCACCTTTATAAAACGAAGCACCAAACTCTGCTTTAATAGAGAGCTGCTCAACAGTTGGTGGGCAAATTTAAGTATTTTTGTATAAATTCTTACTTTACACCTAACTTAAATGACTTCACCTGACTGTCTTAAAAACAAGATGAAAATGAAAGATTGGGTTAACTGAGTATTCCTGAATAAGATGACAACAATGCATGTTTGTGATGTTTAATAGTTTATTTTAAAAATATATTTATTTATTTATTTGGCTGTACTGGGTCTTAGCTGTGGCATGTGGGATCTGTTTCCCTGATCAGGGATCGAACCTGGGCCCCCTGCATTGGGAGCATGGAGTCTTAGTCACTGGACCTCCAGGGAAGCCTGCTTAATAGATATTTTAGAGGGGGAAAAAAAAAAGTGTATTCATTGCACCATAGACTCTGAATTACAACACAGAGGGAATAAGGGGGAATAAGAACCCATGTATGTTTTTATGGACATTAGGTCCTTATCCAAAAATGAAAAGCCTGCTTGAGTGTCTCATGCATACTTTTGAGAATATAACATACTCACAGTTCCTAAATGGCCAGCACCCATAAAGCTACCTGGCTGCATCATAGTATTTTTGCTATATTCCTGTCAGAAAGTAACCTTTTGAGGCAAGTTTCCTGTAGAATGTGTGTATAATGCAGAGACCGCTATGTTATCAGAACTTCTTACTTTCTTGTTTTCATCTTTCGTCTGTTTAATTGATTATTAAGGAAGAAAATTTAAGAATATAAATATTAAAAATTAAAGCCTTGACTTTTCATAATTTCTTATTTTCTTTTCTGATTTTTTATAATTCTTAACCAAGCATATTTTTTTTCCTAACAGAACTAGGCAACTTGAGAACTATTAGAATAAAAATACAAAGAGGTGACTATCTTGAAGTGTAGTGTTTGTTTATCTTTCTGCAATATTTACTATTTAGAATGTAACAGTAAACTCAGATTTATTTTAAATTTGTCTTAAATCAGCATGTAGTTCCTGGCAGAATGTAGGTGCTCAATAAATATTTACTGGATCAAGGACTGGTGAACTGTGGTAACAGATAAGCTCACTGATAATTTTGTTATATTTAGAGTTGTTTTAAAACACACCGAACATTCTTAGCTAATGGCTATTTTTAAAACAAGTTAATCCCCAAAATGTGCATTTGGCAGAAACTATTAATAATATTGCTCAAGGACCTCAACAGGAAATCTATGTTTGGCTTCTTTCCTCTTGGCAATCTAGGGCCAAAAGCAGCTTCTAGTGACATGCTTATGGCAGTGTTTTCTGAGCATTGGCTCATGTAAATTTTTTGTGGTTTTGGTGCCAAATGTAAACAAACTAAAAAACTAAAACTAAATCTAAAAGCAGACTTGTCTCCAAAATTTGACTTAGGAATACAGGCCTTCCTGTATATGTTATTGGGCAAATGATAAGCATATTAAGGAAGTCTGGTGAGCAGCAGTTCTAAGAAGTACAAAATGATTTAAATTTTGTGTCTCTGTTCAAGGCATTTGGAAGTGAAATCAAAGAATAGGATTCATTTATAGAACCTGCTAAATAATGTATCAATTCTTTTGCAATAAATTAAAATGTAAAATATTGCCCAATCTTCGTTTTAGCCAACATTCCACTCTTCCAACATTCCACTCTCCAACATCTGGGAAACTGGGCAGGGGAGGAAACAGACTGCTTCTAATTACTCTGCATCAGCCAGAGATTGCTTAAACTTCCAAGGTATGAGATGGAGCAAGGCAGAATATTAAAAGCAGTAAATAGTTTTCACAAACCTTTCACAGATCATTAGCTTGAAAAGTAAATGAAAACAGACATCTCTAATTTCCTTCTTTTGCTCTTGGCATCATTTTCCAAATACTTGACCCCGATGGAAAATTGTTATATATTTTGACAACCCCCACCAGGGTTCTGTGAACCCTTTTGGGGTACCAAAGAAAGAAAGAGATCCTACTGGAATATCCCACAACAACGTGGTTGAATCACAAACGTGGTCATGAGCATAGAGAGAAGAAAATCTTACCCTCAGAGGCATCTAACTCAAATGACTTTTTTTTTTTTTTTTGTCGCACTGCATGGCATATGGAACTTCCCTAACCAAGGATCGAACCCTCACCCCTGCAATGGAAATCCAGAGTCTTAACCACTAGACTACCTGAGAAGTCCTCAAGTGACATTTGATACAATTAATTTACAGGCAGTTGGAGAGTAAAGATAAATCAATGGAAGAGACAACTTACTAGAATTCTCTCTTTCTCCTGACTAGAGGCTAACCTCTATTAAAACAGGACTGCTAAACTAGCCTACCATTCAAAATCTTGCAGTTTTCAGACCATTTTTTTTTTTAAACTAAGACATTCTAAGACTGAGTAATGAGTTTCCCCCCAGATTTCCCAGGTCTGAAGAAATTATGCCTCCCTCGGGTTCCCCCTGAGGCTTCTTACCCACATTTGTCTGGAAGAACAGGTGAAAACAGCACAAGAAAGACTGAACTGGAGCACTCTGCTTCTCTGGTGTGTGACCATTGTTCCACAGGCCGAACAGCCTAAACTCCAGAATCCTTTCATCTGTATTTAGCTCCAAGGAGTGTGAACCGCCATAATCACCCCTCAGAGACCTAACTTCATATTCACAGGGCTCCCATGTATGTGTATGTTAGTTATTTAGTCGTGTCCAGCTCTTTGCGACCCCATGGACTGTAGCCCGCCAGGTTCCTCTGTCCATGGGATTCTCCAGCCAAGAATACTGGAGTGGGTTGCCATGCCCTTCTCCAGGGGGTCTTCCCTACCTAGGGATTGAACCTGGGTCTCCCGCATCGCGGGCAGATTCTTTACCATCTGAGCCGTCAGGGAAGCCACTATATTCCCATTTTATAGTCAGAATATATTTATTGAGCATCTGCTTAGTGCCAAGTTCTGGGAATATATCCGTGAATAAACATACACATTTTTTGCCCTCAGAAGTCTCACAGCCTAAGGGAGGAAACTGGGTACTTACAACAGCAATTTTGTAAGTGTGAAGTGCCGAAGGATCACATAAGTGGGACCACTCAGAAAGAGCATGCACGTCTGAGTGCAGCCTTCCCTGTCCCCTTTCCGTTTCTTTAGGAGTGGGCAATATTAGTCTCTCTGTCTCTGAACATGGAAGCTGGCAAACAGGAAATGAAGGCCAATTCTCTTTAATGTTTTCCATACATATTTTGCTCCTCAAACACTTCCTTTGCTCCAGTGGTAAACTTCTTTCCTTTGGGAAAAGCAAACAGAATCCAACACTACTCAATAAACAAGTGATGGTTACTCTCCATGGTAGAAGGCATTCTCAAACACCTTTCATGCCTGAGGATTTAGATGATCAATAAGCCAGCAGGTGTAGTGTCCATTATTTGTTTCCATACCTCATTTAAGATTCCACATTGTATTTAGTTGTATTGAGTAGCTTCAGTTGCATGCAACATATTCTGGTAAATTCTCTGTTTATTCTGTTACAAATACTTTCTAACTTTCCTTGTTATGGCTTCTTAGGTCCACTTAAAAGTGGATATTTAATTTCCAAATACATAGAATTTTAAAATTATATTTGATATTAATTTCTCATTTAAATGCCTTTTCTCTGTAATCACCATTTGTGTTTCCTCGATCCTCTAACTTTATTGAGGCTTTCAATGGCTAAATCAAAATCTCTCTTTGTAAATGTCACATGGCACTTGAAAATATGTGGGTTATTTTCAAATATCTTTTGATATTTATTTCTAACATAATTTCATAGTGATACGAGAACAGACTGTAGGATTTCAATACCTTTAGACCATGAAATTTTGTACCTTGTTTTATGTCCCTGGATTTGTTCCAGTGTCTCCCAGTTTATAGTCAAGGGGAAAGTGAATTTGTATCCTACTGTTGTGTGAAAATTGTATAAATCTTAATTATAATGAATTGGTTCCTAGTGCTTTTCAGTTTACTATATCCTTCTACTTTTCTGTGTATCCATTCTATTAATTTTTAAGTGTTTGATGTTGAAACTCCAACTAAAATCTTGATTCATCTACTTAAAAATAATTGTAGTATATAGTAGAACTATATGTAATTTTGTTCTGTATTTTCTAAGTCTCTTGTAAATATGTTATCATACTTTTATAATTTAAAAAATAAAAGAGAAAAAAATAAGCCAGCAGGTGAGAACAAGTGTAACATTATGTTAAGGTCAGACTCAAAAAAACCTTAGTCCTCAAATGTACAGTTATATAGACCATGCATTTTGAAATCTGGATGCTTCTGACTGTGACCCAAAAAGAAGATCTTAGGAAACCAAACTCGCCAGAGATGAGACTATCCATGTGATTTTTATCTTTGTGACCAATGATTAAATCTTGTTTAGTCTTCTATTGTCTTCCACATAGCACAGTTTTTAGTTCAGTTTCCCCAGAAGTAGACTCTGAGATGAGGATTCATGTACAAGTGATGTACTGAGAAAGTATCTGTATAAAGAGGCCATGAGGTGTGTAAGAGAAGCAGGACCGGGAGGAGAGGAGTCTAAGCAAAGGTACGATTTCAGGTAAAGTCCTGCCTGACCTGCAGGAAAGCAGCTCGGGAGTGTAATTTATGCTTCAGGTTTTGTCCCATCTGGAGGCCAGTAGGTGGTCCTTCATAAGCCCGTATCAGTCATCTGTTGGTCACCCAGGCAGACATAAACTCCTAGCAGATGGCCAGTTTACTGTGTGTGGGCAAGGCAGTTCTCAAAGTGATGTACAGGCCTTTTAGAAGTAAAGACATGCAGAAACCCCGCTAGAGGTATACAGAACCCATCAAACGGATCCAAAAGGATCTGACTAGAGCATTGACATAACTGCTACGAGTTGTTATAGTAGATAACAGAATTTATGCAAATAGTTTAAATAGTTCTCCCTCTCCCCCTTCCCTCCCCCGTCTCTGTTGCTGAGTGTATATATCTGGATCTAATGCCTAGATAAGTGTGAGCCAGGACCCCACTGTGCACCATGTCATAACTTAGAAGATGGGTCCTTGATCAATATCCTCATAGTGAACTCTCCACACTGACTTCTTGTTTTCTCCACATGTGCTGACCACGTGTTGGGTTGGCCTCTCTTGTCCCAGCCGTGTCTGCTCTGCTTGAGGTGGGGAGCTGGTTGACTGGGAATCAGCATGTCTATGCCCAAACCTGCTCATGCTGTTTGCACTTGTTATTGAATTTTGCTGCTTTAATAAATCATCATAAGTCAATGAGATAAGAGGGCAAAATAGGGTTGTTTTTGCTTTGAAACTTGAAAGTGTGAGGTTCATGTATTAGAGATGCTAAAAAAAAATTCTTTTTAAACAAGTGTCACTGAAGCAACTGTAGACAGCTGGGTAAAAACCTGAAGGATTTTGTACTGAAATTGACTGTAGGTTTAGTTGGGGTTTTTTTTTTTTAAAAAACAAACAAAAGACAACCATCCAAAACCACTAAAACTATAACTCCTAAGAACTATACTATGGTTGTGGTAGATGTAATGGAAAGTAAGTGAACCTCAGTTGTTAAGTCTATGTTCAAAGTATTAGCAAACAATTGTACAGTTAAATACTTTATGTTGAAATAATATTTTCAAAAGCTATGCGTCTTATTTTTGTCATGATTCCCACTTTACCTAACTTAATTCAGTTGATCAACCAATCAATATGAAACTCACAGGCAGAAAAAAAAGCAAGCCTTACTTTTGGGAGCTGATATTTTTCTTTTGTGCTTTGAAGCTCACACCTCTCAAGTTTCCCATGGCTCACTTAAATATCCCTGTGATGGAGCGAGCAGTGGAATGGATAAATGCAGGGAGCACTGGGGAGACCCTTGGCTGTGGGCACCACCCCAGGTGTTCACCGCTCCCCAGGTCCCACTCCCCATGCTCTTCACATCCAGCCTATTCCTCTCACACAGAAGGAGGAGGGCCTCCATGCCCACTGCACATGTTCTGCCAGAAACACAGGTCCCTTAGTAGGAACAGACTAGCTAGAGCATGGCCGGCTTACCCAGGAGACTTTAGAGTGTGGCTCTACTATTGCTGAGAGAGGCTGTGGTGCTGCCTCCCATGTGCCCAGGCCGTAATCACCACAGACACTCAGATGGCACGCTGCAGCTGAGAGGCCCACCTGTTCAGCTGGGCTCATTTCAATCTTCCTTCCCCGAAGAGCTAGGCCCAGTTTTTGAGTGTGGGGAAATGACTCACTGCAAAAATGTGAAATAGTACTTTCTTCACTCTCCTCAGAGTTCATCCAGAAGATGTCTAACTGGAGCGAGAGACAGATATCTCAGTCCTGGGGTGTCCTCCCCACTCCTGGCATCTGTATCGCCTCCAGCATCCAAGCTGGTCTAGGGTCAGGTCCTTTAAGAATGCCATCCATGTGAAAGTTCAGTGCTATACTGTCAACACCTGATGCTTTTTAAATGCTGGGGTCCAAGAGGACTCCGAGGAGTGAGAGAAAGACTGTTCGAAGGTGCTACACACACAGCCCGCACAGTGACTCATATATCACAGACATATTCAGCAAAGT
The DNA here is from genome assembly GCF_023699985.2 of Odocoileus virginianus. NCBI lineage: Eukaryota > Metazoa > Chordata > Mammalia > Artiodactyla > Cervidae > Odocoileus > Odocoileus virginianus. The sequence continues at coordinate 41,015,309 of NC_069697.1, forward strand.
GGGTCATTTGTACCCTGGAACATTCCTTTGGGGAGGAGTCCCAGGTCTGTTTGGAAGATGCCTTTGAGCACTCATGGCTGGGATAAACTGGAGTCACAGTGTCTGAGTAAGTAAATAGTTGCTTTGCTGAACCTGGAAAGATGTTTATAATCTTGTGTTTAGATGGGGTAAGGGCCGTGGTGAATCATCTCTGCAGTGTTTTCAGGGCTTAGAGTCTTGGGTTTGGCAGTGGTGGAAAGACTGGGGTTGGCAAGTCCCACCTTAGGGGGTGGCATTTAGGTTGAGGCCTGGCTGGAGAAGTGGAAGGAGAATGTTCCAGACCCTGAGGTGAGGATGGGCCTGGTGTGTCAGAGTACAGACGGCACCAGCCTGGTTGGGCCGAGGAGGGGACTCTGTGTGATGAGGGTCGGGGGGAGGACCCTGTGGGGCTGGGGGGCAGTGTTCAGGCTCTGGGAGAAGCTACCCTGGACATTTTGCCTTCTCTGACTGTCTTTGTGTACCCCCTAACTACAAGGACATTTCCCTCATTGTGAGTTTCACGGTCCCAAGATAGAAACCACACGTCAGTTTCCCAGCATACCTAGCAGCCAGGCCTGTCATGTGACCCTGGGTGCAGTCCCAGTTTCCAACAGTCAGAGTTTTGGAGATCTAATGAGTATCATGGTAACTATAGTTAACAATATATTATATACATTATAACAATATTAATAAAGGTTGCTGAGAGAGGAGAACTCAAATGTTCTCACCAAAAAAAAAAAAAGAGAAAGAAATGGTAATTATGTGAGGTGATGAAGGTGTTAACTAAGCTTACTGTGGTATCATTTCACAATACAGAAGTGTATCATATTTCACAATGTACATCTTAAGCCTACACAATATTATATGTCAATTATATCTCAATAATGCTTGGGAAAAAATCTGGAAAAGGAGTTCAGAGCCTGATATTTGGGCCTTGTATATCCAGATTTCCAGGAGAAATACCAATAACCTCAGATATGCAGATGACACCACCCTTATGGCAGAAAGCGAAGAAGAACTAAAGAGCCTCTTGATGGAAGTGAAAGAGGAGAATGAAAAAGTTGGCTTAATACTCAACATTCAGAAAACTAAGATCATGGCATCTGGTCCCATCACTTCATGGGAAATAGATGGGGAGACAGTGGAAACAGTGACAGACTTTATTTTGGGGGGCTCCAAAATCAATGCAGATGGTGACTGAAGCCATGAAATTAAAAGATGCTTACTCCTTGGAAGAAAAGTTATGACCAACCTAGACAGCATATTAAAAAACAGATACTTTACTTTGTCAACAAAGGTCCGTCTAGTCAAAGCTATCATTTTTCCAGTAGTCATGTATGGATGTGAGAGTTGGACAGTGAAGAAAGCTGAGCACTGAAGAATTGATGCTTTTGAACTGTGGTGTTGAAGAAGACTCTTGAGAATCCCTTGGACTGCAAGGAGATACAATCAATCCATCCTAAGAAAATCAGTCCTAAATATTCATTGGAAGGACTGGAGCTGAAACTCTTAATACCTTGGCCACCTGATGCAAAGAACTGACTCATTTGAAAAGACCCTGATGTTGGGAAAGATTGAAGGTGGGAGGAGCAGGGGACGATAGAGGATGAGATGGTTGGATGGCATCACTGACTCAATGGACATGAGTTTGAGTAAACTCTGGGAGTTGGTGATGGACAGGGAGGCCTGGCATGCTCCCATGACCCCATGCAGCCCATGGGGTCACAAAGAGCCAGACACGACTGAGCAACTGAACTCAACTGAGATATTCAGTCCAGTTGGAATGTTTTAATTGTCTATATATTGGCTCATCACTGAAAGTTTTTGAAAAGGGAATGACATGGCTATAATCACATAATCCTAGGACAGGATAGAAATTTGACACAAGCAAGGCTTTCTGCAAATATTTGCTGAAAAGAATTGGATATCTTTATCAATTGCTTACATGTAATTTCCCTACGTGTAAAAAATTGAAGGTAGTTCACTAGGTATGCTTTTAAACCAGAATTTGGAAATTATTATCCTGAAGTATTTGAAGGATATTTTCAGTAAGAAAAACTCACAATTATTCTGAATCTTAAGATGTCAGATTCTGTCTGAATCTACAGATGCCAGAGTAAGCGAAAACAGCTAAAATGAAAGAAGCTAATTTTGAACCTCGAAAGAATTCAACCATCAAGCAATAAAATAAAAAAATTTTTTAAATCAGGTTCCAAGGGTGACTAATGAGAATTAGAACAAAAGTATAGCCTTCCTATAAAAAACTTTACATGACAAATCAAAGATAAAGGCTCATAAAGAGTTCTACAGCAGAAAAGATCCAGGAAATATTGTGGAAAAGAGATTCATTTTAGAGCCATATTCCAGCCCTGAATGGACCAGAGCACGAGATTTTTGGAATTATGTGACCAAATTGAAGGCATCTGTAGATCCAGTTTTATCTACAGGACCTTATAAAAATGAAAGGTGAAGGGAAAGAACAAAGAAATATCAAAGATAAAGATTCTGGAGTGATAATGACTTGCATATAGCTGATGCTGAATAAATATTTATTGATAAAAATTGGTGCACAGAAATGGTAGCACACAGAATATTTAAAAGAAACAATAAAAGTGTCCAAAAGAATAATTGATTGCTATCCAACTATTGTTTGTGGGAATTTGGTTAAGGACAGAAGGTGTTTGGTGAAAAATTCTATCAGATAGTCCATGAAACCCACTGTGCCCACAGACCTCATCACATGTAGCGACTTACAAGCAGTTCTGTCTCCATGTATTTGTCATGCCTGCACCACAGAATTCTCGAGTCCCAAATGTTTGGACCAACAGTTCTTGAGGAAGGGAGGTTAGGTCAGGCGCCTGTGAAACAAGGCCCAGTGGGGTGCTGCGTATTGAATGGTGATGAGCGCGCAGCCTATCAGATACAAGATGCCCACAGAGAAGCTAGGCAGGCCAGACAGTCAGTCCTAGAGTGAGACATGCTGCCTGAGATATCTGGAACTACCACTGTGTCCCAAACAATTAGAAGCCACTGTTTCCAATTCCTTAAGCCTCTTCTACATTCTAATGATGGCATTCTAAAGGACCAATTGCCTGCTCAGATAGTTCCACAGGCTTCCTTAATTCTATGTGTATTGTTACAATAAGTCCACGTGACCTAAGGCTATCTCAGCAGGCCTATTCCTTGAAACCTGAAAGAAGCAAATTATCATAGGCTTTAGTTATAAATATGTATTTGTGTCTAACTATTGAATAAAAAAGGAGACACACTCTAACAAACCAACTTTAAAGATTATTTATTAGTGCTCCTGCAAACCTGCTCTTTGGCTTACCTCTTCCTTACCCTTTGGATAAAATCTAGGACAGGATGTATAACTTTTCTGGTTATTCTGAAGTAATAAAAGTCTTCATTTCCATCAAAAACAGCCTCTGTTTGCTCATTTAATATTACCATACTAGGTCATTGTGCTTAAAGCCAGTCAAGAAACAAAACCTTCCAAACATCAATCAAAGTTAAAGGCTCTCCACTCCCCCAATCTAGGCCTGCAGTAGGTGGGAAGCGTCTGTGGAAAGGGGGCTGATCAGTATCCTTTCTCCTTACCCTCTGACTCCACCCTGCCCATTAGTCAGCTCTGTCAGGCGAGAAACAGTGGGTTGGGGCAGGAAAGATTTTACCTGAATGGCACTTGTATGATGCTTACTTTCTTCAGCCTTGAACAGTATTTAAAGCAGGTCTTTTGTGAGTTTCTTCATGGGCTCTTCGGAGACCCAGCTGCCCCTCATCACAAGAGATCTCTCACCTGCGGCTTCTCACTATGGGTACTTGCACCTGCCTAGATAGCACTCCTCGCTCAGCCTGTGGCCATGGACTGTATATTTTGAGCATCTCTCTGCTAAGCAGTGTCTCCTCATGGCAGAATCTAAGATAGCAGCCCTCCAGCTCTTCCTCCTGGCCCCCTAGGACCCTCTGTCCTAGGAATACAGTCACTACTTACACCATAGTCCCCATTCTACTTCCAGATTCTGCTTGGGTGAAACTATTGCCCTCAACATTCCTTAGGTGGGAAACAGACCTGGTCTGTCATGCACCGCAAACATCAATCTCTCCTTGAAGCCCTCCTCTCTCAACATCTTCCAGTGAGGGGAGAGTGGGGGCTGTGGGACTCACACTTAAATCCTCTTTCTGAAAGAATCTTCTAATCTCCAGATTTCTGGCCACATCAACACTTTTACAGCCAATTCCAGCGCAGTTCCTTTGCAAGTCCTGCATAGCTAGGCTGCATTCTCAGTTCAAAATGGAGGAGTATTTGGTGCCCATAATCTTGGGACCTCAGCCAAAAATGAGTCTGGAATAGTTCCATGTTAATATCTTATTGCATTTGTAAAGACCTTTCTGTAATTCAGGAGACATGGATTTTTTTAAAAATTGCTTCACTTAAAAAAATATCAGTGACAATTGATCTATTAGAAGACTAACTTTTTAAAAAATTTATTTATTTTTTATTGAAGGATAATTGCTTTACAGAACTTGTTGTTTTCTGTCAAACCTCAACATGGATCAGCCATAGGTATACATATGTCCCCTCCATTTTGAACCTCCCTCCCATCTTCCTCCCATCCCACTCCCTAGGTTGATACAGAGCCCCTGTTTGAGTTTCCTGAGCCACACAGAAAATTCCCGTTGGTTATCTATGTTACATACGGTAATGTAAGTTTCCATGTTACCTGTCTCCACACATCTCACCCTCTCCTCCCCTCTCCCCATGTCCATAAGTCTGTTCTCTATGTCTGTTTCTTCACTGTTGCCCTGTAAATAAATTCTTCAGTACCATTTTTCTAGATTCCACATGTATGTGTTAGAATACGACATTTATCTTCCTCTTTCTGACTCACTTCACTCTGTATAATACGTTCTAGGTTCATCTGCCTCATTATAACTGACTCAAATGCGTTCCTTTTTATTCTTTTTTCTTTTAAATTAATTAATTTATTTTAATTGGAGGATAATTACTTTACAATATTGTAGTGATTTTTGCCTTACTTTGACATGAATCAGCCATGGGTGTTCATGAGTCCCCCATCCTGAATCCCCCTCCCACCTCCCTCCCCATCCCCTCCCTCAGGGTCGTCCCAGTGCACAAGCTCTGAATGCCCTGGGAGAATAATTTTTTATGTCTAGAAAGTAAAGTCTAATGTAGAGGTGGCCCACGAAAAGTCCTTAGCATAGTGATTGACATATAGTAAGTGCTAAATAAAAACTAGTGTTTATTATTATTAGCTATCCTTTCACTTACATGAAGAGAAAGAAATGAATTTGAGCATCTCAGTTGGATTTAACACATGAATAAATATTTGAAATCCATTTAGCCCCTTTGATCTCTATGAGGTTGATAAGTATATATGAGGTAAATCACCCTATTAAAAGCTATCTGTCTCCTCTTGGCCCACCAATGGGGAAAATCTACTGATTAGTCTAAGAGGTGTAGGGTCATATATAAAAAATACACATTCTTTAGAGGACACACCACCCATACAACTCCTGAATTTGAACTGTTCAACATCTTAGGAAGAATCCATGCTTAAGACCTCTGTGCTTAAGAATGTGGAGTCTCAAAATCTTTATTCCAATAATCTCATTTCCTTTCATTTGAATCCTACAATGTTTCTTATGGTTTAAGTAGTTTTATACTATAGCCAATGCATCTTGCCATCACCATCAGAGTGCAAAATAAGAGTATACACTTTTTACTTTAAAAAACTTTTTAGTTGAAGCATAGTTGCTATACAATATTATGTAAGTTACATGTGTACAGTATAGTGATTCACAATTTTTAAAGCTTATATTCCATTTATAGTTATTATAAAATATTGGCTATAGTTCCTGTGTTGTACAATATATCCTCTTTTACTATTCAAATTAATAACTCAAAGCCTCACCTTATAATACAGGAATGATTTCTTCCCTTGTAGAGTTTTCTCTTTATAAGCCAAAAGCTCCAGGGGGGTAGTCAATCTAATACCTGTCCTGTTGCCTCACAGAAAATGTGCTTTATTGCATACTGGAGTTGCGCCTTTTCTGTGGCTATTACTGAGGTTCCTACAAAAAGAGGTGGTCCAGTGTGATGGACATTTTATTATGCATGTAGAGAAGTGTTTAAGAACACATATGATAAAGATCTTTGTAAGAGTACTGAAAAATAAGTAAATACATAGGTAGTTAGGTAGGTAGGTAGATAAAGAAATAAATTATAAAGCCCCACCCCCAAGAAAAAGAGGCAGTCCAACACTCTGCTCAGAGCCTCTGCTTTGATGATAAAGGCATAGGTAATACTTTCTTTGAAGGAAGCAGGAAGATGAGTGCAAAACGAAGAAGTGGACCTAACTTCCATATTATAGCTCTTTAGTTACATAGCTCTTTCAGCTTGCACTCACTCTCTGTTATTTTCCCAAGGCCACCAATGGTGACAGAGTGGCCGGGAAAGGACAGTCTCTAACCTCAGCTACAGGTGGACTCCCATGACAATCAAGCCCTGGGGAAAAACTCAACCACTAGACCAGGCTGCCCTCTCCACTGGTTTCTCTTCAGGATTGAGTGCCCTCTGGCTTGATGGCCTTGAAATGTGACCAGTTTAAACCCTTGGAGGTATAATATTAACATTAAGGAAAGAGAGTTGGTGCCCCCTCCCTCTTCTTTGAATCTCCTTGGCCCTTATACCAGTTTGCCTATTTGTTCCCAGTAATATCTGTGTTCCTTACTAATAAGGTCCAAGCAGGTAGAGCTTCCCCAGACAAAGAAGACCTGTGCAAGGCAACTGGATACAGCCCCAGCTAGAAAGACACAATAGTCATTAAAATAGTGCCCATCTGTGTGGCAGTTTCATTTAAAGGGGGCGGTGGGGGGAGGAAAATTAGTGTTCACCCACATTGCATATGTGTGTTAGTCACTCAGTTGTGTCTTACTCTTTCCAACCCCATGGACTATAGCCCACCAGGTACCTCTGTCCATGTGATCCTCCAGGCAAGAATACTGGAGTGGGTAACCATTTCCTTTTCCAGGGATCTTCTTGACCCAGAGATTGAACCTGGGTTTCCTGCACTGCAGGTGGATCCACCACTGTCCCTGGGGGATTCTGAGCCACCAGGGACAGGAGAGAATCTGCCTGTAATGCAGCAGACTCATGTTCGATCTCTGGGTCGGAAAGATCCCCTGGAGGAGGGCATGGCAACCCACTCCAGGATTCTTGCCTGGAGAATCCCATGGACAGAGGAGCCAGGTGGGCTACAGTCCATGGGGTGTGAAAGAATCGGACATGACTGAGCAACTAACACACATTGGGTGTCTTGCTACACATGTGATTGAGCTACTTAAAAATTTCAAAATGTCCAGTGATTTATGTCAATACCTGGGAGAGCTAAACTCCTAGGTAGACTTGCTGCAAGTAACTGGAGTCAGACCCCTAAGGCGCTAGCAGAACAAGTCTGGAAGGCCATCCCTGCTGAACGAACTGGAAGAAACTTCAAAACCTGCATCATCTTACAGATTGACTAACCTGAAAACAGATCTCAAACAGCACACACAGTGATTGGGTGGCAGTTCATAAGCAGCACCTCTTATGGCAGCAATACCTCTGCCATCAGCTGAGAGAGATTTCTGACCAAGATGCCAGGCATACTGAGTCACCTACAATCCCCTGCCACCCACACCTCTCACTTCTGGCTGCACAAATATGTACGGGTGGTTTCAAGACGTGATTTAACTAATTTGCCTCTGAGAGATGGCTTGTACCACGTGTAGGAAAAAAAATTCCATCAACACAAAGTTGACCATTTAATTCTTCTGCCGGGGACAAAAAGGATTTTGTGTGTTTGTTGATCTAGCCTTTGCTTTGTAGTGAGGGACATGACAGAGAAACTAGCTAAGTCATGCTCTTTGCCTTTCAGATTATTTTTAGTAGGTAATCTTGTCTTAAATGGGTGGAACACGGCAGCAATATAGAGTTTTAGACTTTAAAAGAAATAGAAACACAAGAGAAAATCTAAAATTTCCATTTGGAGCCTGGCTTCAATGGAGATTTTCCAAAATATCAAATATGACGAAACTCCAAGGAGTGGGACATATTTTGGCTTATCTAATTAAAAATAGCTAGTATTGCTTTTATATCTCGCCACATCTTCTACCCTTTTGGATCCTTCACATTTTCTATGGGTAAAACTTCCAACTCCTCAGCCTGAAATTCAAAGACCTTGACAATCCAGCCAGAATTTTCACTCCAGCTTTATGTCTCACTCCCTCCTCCATTCCTAGAATCTACACTCCAGTCTCATGGGACTACCCATCAATCCCTATAAATCATTGCTGCTGCTGTTCAGCCCCTAAGTTATGTCCAACTCTTCATGATCTCATGGACTGCAGCATGCCAGGCTCCCTGTCCCTCACCATCTCCTGGAGTTTACTCAAACTCACGTCCATTGAGTTGGTGATGCCATACACCCATCTCATTCTCTGTTGCCCTCTTCTCCTCCTGTCCTCAATCTTTCCTAGCATCAGGGTCTTTTCCAGTAAGTTGGCTCTTCCCATCAGATGGCCAAAGTATTGGAGCTTCAGCTTTTAGTATCAGTCCTCTCATTGTATATTCAGGGTTGATTTCCTTTAGGAATGATTGGTTTGATCTCCTTGATGCCCAAGAAATTCTCAAGAGTCTTCCCCAGCACCACAACTCAAAAGCATCAATTCTTCAGTGTTCCCTGTAAGTAACATGTACCATAACATAGTCCATACTGTTCACAGGGTGTTTCTTCTATCCAAGAGGCTCTTTATACCTTCTCTACCTAAAAAAACTTACCTGAAATGTTAGCTTTTATGTCAGACTTTAAAACTGATTACTCCTTTCTCTATACTCCTCATCCATTAGCCCTGAATTAAATTATATGATTTTTTCACATGATATTGTGGTTGTTTGCTCACCTCTCTCCTCCATTAGACTTGAGCCCCTTCAGGGCAAAGACAATATCTGATTCTCTACATCTACCCTGGAACCAGCAGTGCCTGGCACAGAGTAACTGCTCAACAAATGTATGTTCATCAGTGCTGACTATTGAGGATCAACAGCTTGCTGAACAACTCTGTGTCCCGACCCAGAAGCAAAGTACACAACACCATGCTGAGCCTTATTGGGTTCTGAGACCATGTAGTTACCCAGGAGGATATGAAAATCCTCTTACTCAGGTGACACAGACTGAAATACATACTGATACTCAATCTGCTTTGATGTTATGACCCAGTTATAGAACCTGGGCTTTGGTCTTGATCTTGGGAACATACTTTTAACTCATCACTGTATCTACACTTTACTCTTGTGTGCCCAAGTTTCTGCTTTGATACCTGCCATCCTAAGGACTGTGAAAATTGAGCTTCTTTCCTCACTTAATGCAATGTAAATGGGAAGACATCAACAAGCTAGCTAAAAAACTTCACTCTTAATTCCGTATTAAACACAACGTTAGGAGTGCCCATACCTTTTTTACTTCTCATCCTTGATTTAAAGGTGATATTCTTCAAGTGGTTAAACCACTCTAGTCACGGCTCACTTGGCAATGGCGGTTTCCCTAGAGACACAGGTAAAGCAGAGTGATGTAGAGGGATTGGGATATTTCCAAAACCTTGCTTCTAAAAGTAGCATCTAAGTCCCCACTCTTTGAATATGGATGGATATGTGACTACTTTGACAAATAAAGCAACAGAAGTGTTGCTGCGTAACTTCTGAGGTTAGATTGTTAAGGTCATGCAGCTTTCCCTTGTTCACTGGATGACTTCTCTTGGAGCCCTACATCAGTAGGTAAGAATTTTGACTACTCTGAGGCAAGTGTAGGTGCTCAAGTAGGCAGCCCAACCTCCCAGTCGTCCCTACCAGATGCCATTTTGTACCCTTTAAACCAATCTTTCTACTACCTAAATATTACCAAGTCACCTCCATCAATGTCATCTAGAACAGAAAAATCACCTAGCTGAGCCCAGTTCAAATGTATGACCAATACAATCATGATATGCAATAAAATGATTATTATTTTAAGTCACTAAGTTCGGGGGTATTTTGCCATGCAACAACAATAGGTAACAGTAACAGAAGTAAACAGTGAAATGCCCTGATTCCTTTTATTGTTTCCCTCAGAGAAGAAATTTAATTTCAATAGCATTATTGAAGTTTCTGATAAACATTTAAAAAAAATTTTAACAGACACTTAAAAAGCAAGCAAGTCTGATTTCTAAAATTGAAAGGGGCTATTGCCAGGGGATTTGCACATGTAGTATTTCTCTTTCTTCATACAGACATGGAGCCCATCTCTGGGAATAGATACACAGACTTGTGTGCTTTCTTAAATATAATAGACAATAGTCACAGTGTCTGTTAATTTCATCTGCTTCTCTGGAAAAGGAAAACTCATTCCATGAGTTTGTCAAGAGGTCTCAGATTCCATGAAGGAAAATTTTCTCTATATCTCCATAACATAAGCCTAATGCCTAGTTCTTTCAAGATTTGCATAGTACTGTAGCAGTGCTTACCCCTTTCTACTTTGCATTTTCATTCATTTCTGTAGCAGTCAAAGTTTAATTGCAAAGACAGAATGTAGTTTAAACAGGAAGAAATCTTTTGTAGGATATTAAATGACTTGCCAAATTGTTAGGAGGATGAAAGAAAAAAAATTTAGATTGAACCACATAGCAGAGCCAAGCCACTAAATTTGCTGCTGCCTCCTCTGTGATCAAAAAACCACTGACTCTCGAACTACATCACCACTGCCATGACTGGGAAGCCACTGTGATCAGGAAGTCACTAGGATCTGGGGGCTGCCCCAGCCCTAGAACCACACCATTTTGGCTGCAAGCTGCACCAGCAGAATAGATGCCAGGGACTCCATCTCTGAACACCCAAGACCAACAACTCAATAACCATGGTCACGAAGAAGATGCTACAGATTCTAGTTTATTTGTGCTTTCTTAATTTCCCTCAAGGGCATGTATGGGTGCTTGAATCTAGGTGACATCCAGAACCTAGTTGCAATAGAATCTGGGAAATGCAGTTTTTCTTGTGCTTTTATTTAACTTTTCAGGCTGTGTAGTATAAAAAGCCATGCTTGAAAGAAAGTGGGGTGAATGTTGAATGCCAGTCTATACAGTCATCATAACATGGATTTCTTCTAGCAGACTACCAGCAATTTGCATTTACCTTTATGTTCAATCCCCCAAAGCATCTAGCAATTTCCAGATAGTCAACTGTTTGAGATAAGGAAGTGGGAGTTAGTGAGGAAAAAAAGAAAGGAAGAATCCTGAAGTCTCACTTGCCTCTTTCAAGTCCCTACCAGGAAATGGAGTCTTCAAGGGCAGGATAACATGACATTAGTCTTAAAACTGCCTCTGTCTTAGATATTCTCCATTTCTCCTGCCTGCGCTTCATCCACTTTCCATTCACCTCAGCCTGCTTTGTGCCCCGGAAAGCTGAGCTATAGAGATGGATTCACCCGGGTTCTTGTGACCTGTGACTTCTCAGTGGGCTTTGGCAAGAAGACACTGTCAGATTATTTGTCTCCTAGGTTTCCTGTGTACCAGACTGTGGTTCAGCTATAGCTGCTTCCCCTACCTAAGGCAACTAAGCAAGTGGACGCGTTGCCTGCTGGGAAACAGAAAGACCAAATACCAAGGCAACGGTTTTTTGTGGAGAGAGGAGAAAGCTTTATTGCAGGGTGGCCAAACAAGGAGACAGGAGGCAATAGTCAGATCTGTCTCCCCATCACCTGTTGAGTGGGCTATTTACCATGGAAGAGGGGGATGGGCTGGGAAGCAATTGGTGGAAAGTAATTTGTAAGTTTCAGGAGTTGTCTGCAGAGGTACGGTTGTTCCTCTTGCCTCCTCCTGAGGCCCATGTGCAGATTTGGGGAGGGTCCACAGGTTACGTGGGTGGATTTTCGACCTGCAGTGGTTGTTCTAGTCCCCCAGCGTGCCTGTGTCTGTGCAAAGCTCGGTCCATGGGGCTGTCAGCAAGCTGTTTCCGTGTCTGTGGTTTCCCTGGGACTCTACAAAAGGGAGTTGGTTGTTCTCAGTGTATCATTTTGTTTCTACCTTATGGGCCTTGAGTGTGTAAGGTCCAGTGTATGGTTTCACTAATGCCAGTACCCAAATCAGAGCACTGGTCAGGGTGGCCCCAATCTGCCAGCCTCAGCTCCCACTGGGGTCTGATAAAGGTCCCATAGTACTAGTGGCTTCAGAATGCATCACCATTCTTAATCCTTGTAAGGGTACCAGTTAGTGAATGTGCTGTGTGTCTGATGCCAGGACACAGACTTCAGTGATGGTTACCATTTTCAGAGCCCATCAGCCTGCACATTTTCCCACCTCTTCACAGCACCATACTTTCTACAGTCCATGCCCTGTCTGATCAGACGTTCTCCTTTGGCTAAAGCTGGGTTGGCTTCCTCAGGACTGGTGCCCATGGTCCATGAGGCAGCTGTGGTTCTGCATAAAGTGTGTCTTGATCAAGGGAGTTGGGTCTGAGGGGACGATGACTGCCACTGGCTGGATTTAACTGCTCCATTTTACCTTACCTGTAAAGATGAGACCAGCAACCACCTGTCAGGACTGGTGCAAGGATGAGATAAGGCGGTTATGCATGTCAAGCAGCTGAGTAAACTGTGAACAGCTTTACAAATATTAGCTATTACTTAAGCATTTCCAAAGCTTGGAGGCTTTCCTCTCATATTTCCTACTACATTTTTCCCTTCTGCTAATTAAGTTTCTTATCAGTGTTGATATTCTAACTAGTACTGCAATCCTGGTGGTCTAAATCTTTGTTCTCGGAAGAGAGGAATGGGGATAGGGGAGGCAAGGCAGAGGTGGCAGATAAAAAGTCTTTTCACTCCTAAATAGAGAATACTACCCCAGGGGCCCTAAAATTTCTCACTTATTAACTTAGGATGGAGAATTGGCAGAAAAAGTCATTACTATGGTTTGCGTCTGTGTTAAGTCAGCTGAGACTTCAGCCTTCGGCTGACAGGAATGGTATACAGTAATTGTGACAGGATGAAACCAGAGTCAAGTGTGGCCAATCTGTGATTTCCACGGCACTTTGAGCCCCAGTTGTTTCAGATCTCCTCCAGATCTCAGACAGCTTTTAGGATTCTAGAAGAGTGGCCGGGACAGCTGGACAGCCTGGCAAAGTTTTCATAGGTTTGGAATCTAGACTTCCCATTTTACCACACAAAGAAGCTTTTAAAATATTTAGGGGCTCTAATTATAAGCAATAAAGAGAGGTTTCTTAAGCCAAACTTCATATGATTATAAAAGACTAAAGTTTTTTTTTAAGAATTTACAGGTTTAGGGATAATGATTTAATTATGTCAAAAAGATTAAAACTGGGTTATACATCCAGGTAAAATTTACCAAAATTTTCCTGAAGACTGTTTGTAAAAAGAAGGTCTGCACGTTGAACTATTCTTTTTTTTCTTTTCAGTGTCACTTATTTTTTTTTAATTTTTATTTTATATTGCATTATAGTTAATTAGCAATGTTACGTTAGTTTCAGATGTACAGCAAAGTGATCATTATACATATATATGCATCTATTCATTTGCAAATTCTTTTCCCATTTAAGTTGTTACAGAGTATTCAGCAGAGTTCCCTGTGCTGTATAGTAGGTCCTTGTTGGTTTTGTTTTAAAAAGAGCAGTGTGTGATGTCAATTCCTGAACTACTCTAATGCAGTCAAGTGTTGCAAATCTAAGCCCCCAAATTAAAAATTATCACATCATTCCATTATAAGAATTTATGTTCAGTGCCTAAACATAAACAGTTTTAAGAGAACAGTGAAAACAGCTTTGGGTGCCGTGCTTCATGCATCGAATTTGCACTGGTCATCTATTTTGCGTATGGTAATATACATTTTTCAATGTTATTCTCTCAAATCATCCCACCCTCGCCTTCTCCCACAGAGTCCAGAAGTCTTTTCTTTACATCTGTGTCTTTTTTGCTGCCTTGCATATAGGGTCATCATTACCATCTTTCTAAATTTAATAAAAAATACATGTTCATTGAGGAAACCTAGAAAAATACAAAAGGAGTTTAGAAAAAAATCATCATCATCTACAGACATAAATAGTGGAAATGGTTTATTTCTTTTTAGTCTCGTCTCAATGCATATTGGCTTCCCTGATAGCTCAGCTGGTAAAGAATCCGCCTGCAATGCAGGAGACCCTGGTTCAATTCCTGGGTCGGGAAGATGCTCTGGAGAAGGGATAGGCTACGCATTCCAGTATTCTTGGGCTTCCCTTGTGGCTCAGCTGGTAAAGAATCCACCTGCAGTGAGGGAGACCTGGGTTGATGCCTGGGTTGGGAAGATCCCCTGGAGAAGGGAACGGCTACCCACTCCAGTATTCTGGCCTGGAGAATTCCATGGACTGTATAGGTCATGGGCTTGCAAAGAGTCAGACACGACTGAGTGACTTTCACTTTCACTTTCAACGCATATACATATATTTTATGACTAACATTGTATATGGTTTCATATCTGACTCTTCTACTTACTATCATGGCTTAAACTTCTTTTAAAATACTAAATAGCAAAACTCCCATGCTCTTGATCAGGACCCCTCTGGCCTGGCCTGTTTCATGTTGATGAGTGACAAGCTGAGTGTTTCACCCTTGTCTCCAGTGCCTGACCCTGAGTAGAGATTGGCTGGGTTGTCTTTCTGTCTCTGGTTTTACATACAACTGGGTTTTATTTTTTTATTTGATCTAGTTTTCTTTCAAAACTCCCAAGCAAATCTTGGACTTTGCCTGTGGTAAGAAGAGAACCCAAAGGAGAACAACAATTAAAAGAACAGGTGATGAAGGAAAGAACTCAAGTTGCTTGTTCTCAATACAGAGAATGATGGTGATGACGAGGCTCCCAGTGGAACCTAGGAATTTGCGTTAATTTGACCTTCAGCCTTATCCAAAGTATGTTCTGTGGCCCCTCCTGTCCTCTCCACCAGCTGTCTCCACCTGCTCTATTCCCTGGGAGACTGACCCAGTGCACTGCTCCCCAGCCTCTCTTGCCCTCGAATTATCCAACTGAAGGGGACCTTTATTTCCGGCCAAGACTCTGCTGGATAGAAATATTTAACCCACAGGACCCTCTCCCATGCTGGGGTACTTCATTCAGTCTCCAGAAGTAAACTATCATCCGAGTTTCCTTAGCCAGGTCATTTGGGGATAATAAACGTATAAATAACTTATTTCTAGTTCCAGCAAGTGCTATTTATAATGACTATGCTGCTGCTGGTGATGGTGATGATGATGGATACAGTAATAATAGCTGTTGCCATGCTCCTAGTCAATGGCCAGGCCAGATCCTTGGAACAAATCAACAAGGCACCTTTTGTTCCCATTTCAGAGCTGAGGAAATCAAGTATGTGGACATTTAGGTAACTTTTACTAATATTGGGCTTCCCTGGTAGCTCAGCTGGCAAAGAATCTGCCTGCAATGTAGGAGACCCCGGTTCTGTTCCTGGGTCGGGAAGATCCCCTGGAGAAGGGACAGGCTGCCCACTCCAGTATTCCTGGGCTTCCCTGGTAGCTCAGCTGGTAAAGATTCTGCCTGCAATGTAGGAGACCCCGGTTCTGTTCCTGGGTCGGGAAGATCCCCTGAAGAAGGGACAGGCTGCCCACTCCAGCATTCTTGGGTTTCCCTCATGGCTCAGCTGGTAAAGAATCTGCCTGCAGTGCGGGAGACCCGGGTTTGATCCCTGGGTTGGGAACCCTGGAGAAGGGAACGGCTACCCACTCCAGTATTCTGGCCTGGAGAATTTCAGAGTCAGACACAACTGAGCAGGTTTCACTTTCACTTTACTAGTATCACACAAACTAATGCATACACACCCAATGTCTCACCTCCTTCAAATCTGCCTCAAATGATGTTTTCTCAGTTAAACATTTCCTGACAAGACAGGTTTTTTTTTTATGGTTACTTTTTTATAAATTAGAAGATAATTGCTTTACCACATTGTTGAGGTTTCTGCCACACAGCAACATGAATCAGCCACAGGCACACACTTGTCCCCTCTCTCCCGATCCTCCCTCCCATCTCCCACCCCATCCCGCCGCACTAGGCTGTCACAGAGCACTGGATCGAGCTCCCCTTGTCACACAGAAAATTCCCACTGGCTCTCTGTTTTACATATGGTAGTGTAGATGTTTTCAAGCTACTCTCTCAATCCGACCCGCTCCCTCCCTCCCACCCTGAGTCCACAAGTCTGTTCTCCACGTCTGCGTCTCCACTGCTGCCCTGCAAACAGGTTCATCAACACCATCTTTCTAGAATCCATACTACTGCATTAATACACAATATTTGTGACCACACAGTTTTTTAAGAATACTACTTTACTGACCCAGAACTGGTTTACAATGTTGTGTTAGTTTATGGTATGTAGAAAACTGATTCAGTTATACATGTATACAATAGTTTGCGTTTGCTAATCCCAAACTCCCAATCCATGCCTCCCCTATCTGTCCCCTACTAGTTAGTTTTAACATTTTCTACCCATTCCCCTGCTTTGTCTCTTTAGCACTTTTCACCAGCTAACATACTGTATTTTTTTCTCATTTATCTTGTTTAAAGTCTATCTCATTCCCCTCAAATACTCTTTGAGGGGAGTGGTCCTCGCTTTATTCATTGCTTTATCCCAACACTTACATACGTATTTTTGAACGAGTGAATCATAAAGCTAGAATTTATAGCCACCTGTCCCTGATTTGAAGGTCATTGTTTTTCAATACCCTCCTTATCAAAGCCACCATCAAAGCAAATACATAACAGAAAAAAAGGCAACAGCATTATTTTTTAACTAAATGCCACCATTATGCAACCTGCTATGACTGTAACATAAGACAGCTAAGGAAAGAAAATGATGCTCACATTTTTATTTTTAAAAATATGTTTACTATCAAGACACCCATACATATGGTCAGGCCGTATGGGCTTTGCCAGAAGTGAAGTCCCATTTGGAATGAATGTTGAGCAACAGATCTGTGTCCTGACAGCAGCCACCCACCCACTCAAGGCTCTGCTTAGGTGCCCAGTGAGTGAGTAGAGGCTTTCTTCAGGGTTTGGGAAGCTAGAAGGGAGGCATGTAAACACAACAAGCAAGGCTGACCGTGGGGCACATGGATCTGGAAGGAGCAGGCTTTTTTTTTTTTTTTTTCACTTTTTTTATTGAAGGATAATTGCTTTACAGAATTTTGCCATTTCTGTCAAACCTCAACATGAATCAGCCATCAGTTCAGTTCAGTTCAGTTCAGTTCAGTCGCTCAGTTGTGTCCGACGCTTTGCGACCCTATGAATCGCAGCATGCCAGCCATAGGTATACATATGTCCCCTCCCTTTTGAACCTCACTCCCATCTCCCTCCCCATCCCACCCCTCTAGGTTGATACAGAGCCCCTGTTTGAGTTTCCTGAGCTATACAGCAAATTCCTGTTGGCTGACTATTTTGCATATGGTAATGTAAGTTTCCATGTTACTCTTTCCACACATCTCACCCACTCCTCCCCTCTCCCCATGTCCATAGTCCATTCTCTATGTCTGTTCTCCATTACTGCCTGTAAATAAACTCTTAGTACCATTTTTCTAGATTCCGTATATGTGCCTTAGAATACGATATTTATCTTTCTCTTTCTGACTCACTTCACTCTGTATAACAGATTCTAGGTTCATCCACCTCACCAGAACTGACTCAAATGCATTCCTTTTTATGAGTAATATTCCACTGTGTACATGCACCACAACTCCTTTATCCATTCATCTGCCGACAGACATCTAGGTTGCTTCCATGTCCTAGATATTGCAGATAGTGCTGCAGTGACCAATGGGATACATGTGTCTTTTTCAATTTTGGTCTCCTCACAGTATATGCCTAGGAGTACGATTGTTTGGTCATATGGTGGTTTTAATTCCTAGTTTTTAAAGGAATCTCTATACCATCTTCCATAGTGACCATATCAATTTACATTCCCACCAGCAGTGCAAGAGTATTCCCTTTTCTCCACACCATCTCCAGCATTTATTGTCTGTAGACTTTTTGATGATGGTGGAAGGGGCAGACATTGGGGAGTTGAACCCTGAATATTGCCTTTCCCTGGCTCTTCATATGATTTATGATTCAATCTCATGACATTTGGCTTAGGAAAAGAGAAGGAAATAAGAGTTCATAAACAGGTTGATGGTAAAAAATAAGCATAGCAGAAAGCTCATGATTTCCTACTATATATATACCAAGCAGATGATCATACCAGGTGATTTGAGCATAGGGAGTGACCTCAGATGTACCCAGCTTTACCTGCCTGCTCTATCACTCACTCTGACCTTGTATAAGTTAGTCAGCCTTTCTAAGCCTCAGTTTCCTTGGTTATGTCAGTTCAGTTCGGTTCAGTTGCTCTGTCATGTCCAACTCTATGTGACCCCATGGACTGCAGCATGTCAGGCTTCCCTGTCCATCACCAACTCTCGGAGCTTGCTCAAACTCATGTCTATCGAGTTGGTGATGCCATCCCACCATCTCATCCTCTGTCGTCCCCTTCTCCTCCCGCCTTCAATCTTTCCCAGTGTCAGGGTCTTTTCAAATGAGTCAGCTCTTCACATCAGGTGGCCAAAGTATTGGAGCTTCAGCTTCAGCATCAGCCCTTCCAATGAACACCCAGGACTGATCTTTAGGATGGACTGGTTGGATCTCCTTGCAGTCCAAGGGACTCTCAAAAGTCTTCTCCAACACCACAGTTCAAAAGCATCAATTCTTTGGCACTCAGCTTTCTTTATAGTCGAACTCTCACATCCATACATGACTACTGGAAAAACCATAGCTTTGACTAGATAGACCTATGTTGGCAAAGTCATGTCTCTGCTTTTTAACACGCTGTCTAGGTTTGTCATAGCTTTTCTTCCAAGGAGCAAGCATCTTTTAATTTCATGGCTGCAGTCACCATCTGCAGTGATTTTGGAGCCCAGGAAAATCAAGTCTGTCACTGTTTCCATTGTTTCCCTGTCTATTTGCCATGAAGTGATGGGACTAGACGCCATGAATATTACTTAGCCTTGAATTTCAAAAGGAAGATAAGAGACCACATAATCCTTTCAGCTGGACTCTTGGTGTCCCTAAATTTCCATGTCATTGTGATTTTTTAACAATGAAATAAGAGCCCAGAGAGGGGAATCATGCCTGCATTTCTGCCAGATCTTAAGATTATGGTTCAGATTTTCCCCAAAATACCACTTGAGTGTTAAGAATAGTTTTACTCACTCGGAATCCTGAAGAGTGTTCACTCAGTTCTTTGCTGAAAGGATCCTTCCTTGTTCCAGTTAAGGAGGAGGAGGTTTTGGAAATCCTTAGCCACAAGGTCATGATCCTAGAGGCCTGGACATGTCATGTGACTCAGATCACCACTTATTACCCTGTGACCCTCCCCCTTATGTCTTCTACCCCCTTAAACACATGCCCTTAGTCATCTTTAACATTTCTATCTCATTCCCTGTCTTCCCTCCTTTTATATCCAACCTCTGGCTTGAGTTGTGGGTCATTCTCAGCCATTAGAGGATCCACCAATGGATAAAATGGGGCAGAGGGCAGGGGGAAACGTCCTTCGTGCCTTTGAGGGTAGGGCAGGGTAGCATCAGAGACCCCAAGATAGTCTGGCTGCGGGGCCACAAAATGAAGCATCTAAAAACCAGCAAGAACTTTAGCACTATAAACACACACACACACACACACACACACACAAGCAAAACGAAAACCTCCTGCTAGTAGTTTGTCAGTGTTTCACTCTGAGTCTCTATTTCCCTCCCAGTTTTGAGTTAAATTTTTAAAAGCTCTCTTCTGTTACTTTAGCCTCAGTAGTAGTTGAGTTCTAGGAAAGAAGGCATAAAAGGGTTTGTTTGTTCTGCCACATTAGTAACCTCAGCTAACCTGCAGGTTCACGGTGCTATAGCTCATCCTTGGTGCCAAATAAAATGGGAGAGATTTCTGAATAAAAGCATGGGAGAGTCTTTAATTAAACAAGCATAAGAAATGACCCCATTTCTAAATGAAATAAGTAAATAAGAGGGTTCCCCACAGTTTGGCTAAAGGTCTAGGAACCTCCCCAAATCAGTGTTTGTGAAGTTCTTTACCTTTTAGAAAAACAGATCAATGGTCCCACAACCATCTCCTTGTGTAATTTCTATTTTTCCTGCTGGGACTTGCAGGAAATGTGTAGAAATACAAGAATTATGTATGATAGGATAATGTGTGTTCATTCACACAGTGCTGCCACTGTTTCTAGAAAAAGCACACTGTGGCCCAGTGATTTTCAAAACCTGCAAAGCTATGGAAGCCACTCTCCAAATGAAATCTGACCAAACTTCCAGTCTATAAAAGAAATAGAAGTGAATCCACTCTGGCTGAAGAAGGGAGTCCCAGCCTGTCCCCTCAGGGCATCTGCAGAAGATTTAGGGCTTGCAGAGCCATATTAGAGTCTCTCTGCTCCAGGTGGACTCAGAAACCCCACATTGGACATCTCAGTGTCAAGGATGTTTGGATTAGGAAAGATCGTCTTCTGTCACTTGCAACGTTTGTATAAAAGAGATTGAAGACCATTATTTCAAGAACAAAGCAACTTTAGGAATCCAAGGATTAAAAAGAATCATTTAGCCACATGTTTATTGTTCTTTTGCCTTACTCATGCAGAAGAGTGAATTCTATCCCGTTTCAGTGTTATTTTCATGGGTCATTGCTACTGCCGTTGCTTTTATGGCATGAGAAGGAGGTTTCTGCATGTGTTATAGGCAAACATCCGTAACACTAGTAAATGACCACATGAGAGATTGTCAAAAAAAAAGCAAATTTTCATTTTCAATCTACAAAATATTTTACAAATTATTATTTAGTATCACCTTTTCCTTTAGTTTAAAAGGGCATGGTATTTTTATATGAGAAGAAAAAGAAAGTATTGGTGTCAAGGGCAACTGCAGGATGATAGAAAAAAACAGAAGAAAAATATTCATAGGAGTTTTATGATATTCCTAGAGGTGACTTTCATGCCCTAAAAAGATTGTTCAAAGCCTGTTTTGTTTTCCTTTGTTTTAAATTATAATCTAAAAAGCTTTGTTCTTTCTTAAGGTTTCAAAAATCTTATTATTGCATTTACAAATCCAGAAGAGGTCATAATCACTTTTCATAGTGTTTATACAACTTAAATAATCTTTTAAGCTTTTAAAATTGTATCAATAACTTAATACATTTAATTTTTTTGCTTTACCTGATTATCAAACAAACATTATCCTATCATACATAATTCTTGTATTTCTACTAAATTAAATTTATAAAAATGGGTAAAATTAAGTTCTTTTCTTATCTAATTATTGCTTATAATCCAAGTATAATTATACTATCCCTCTGAGGTCTAAATCAATTAAGCCAATTAACTTTTTCTAAATTGGAATCACAGTTTTCCAGATACCTAAATATATCAAATTCTTAAATTCTCCAAGTAGTACTTAAATACACATAGATTGTTCTAAACTTAAAAGTATAAATAATTGGGGTTTATTTACTTCATCACTTTTAATATTTAATTATATGTCTTTCCAGTGAGGAAATATTATGTCTGCCCAAACCACAGTGGTGTTTTACCCTAGGGCACTGAGGTTTCCTATTGCACCAAGAAAGCTTCTTTCCAGATCACTGCGCTGATTCTTCTTCTTAACCCTAAGGGTCACCTGAAGTCTGAGCCCTATTAATAGGCTCATAACATGATTCCATAACTTTCAAAAAGAGCAGGTGTTGTAGAGTCTGTTCCTGAGTTTAAATCATAGCTTTAGGTAATTCTTCCCTCAATGACCACAAATCTGTAACTCCACTAAAATGATAACTATGCATTTCTTTGGTTCTCCTAAGATGTAAATGTCATTTACTTTAATTCTGCTTGTCTTAAGGTTTGTTCTATTAGTCACAAATAAAATCGTGCTAATAACAAAACGCTAAGTCAAAAGAAAAGTTTTAGAGGACTGGAAATAGTGAAACAAAAAGCCGCATCAGTGAAACTGTGAAATTAAATACAATTTATGGAGATGCTCTAAAGCCAAATAATTTGGGGGACACAGTGCAACCACAGATAAAAGAAATGACTGAAATGCTAGTGAAGTGGTCAGTAATTAAGGCCACTTAAACTTAAGCATATCATCTAGCGGAACTGTACACGTGTGACAAAGAGTAAGGAAGAAGCAATGTCTAATTCTGATGCACCGTCTATTAGCAGAAGCACAGTTTTGTCAACAATGCTAAATATTTAGTCACATAAATTTATAGCCCCGTTACCTGAGCCTGACTAAATTCAAACAGGAAAGTCCTCTAGGCTGTTATTAGAAAATCCAAATCACTATTTAGAGTACAGAACATTCTGTTTTTCACCACAGACTGAGTTCATTAGAAAGTGCAAAAAAAAAAAAGAAAGCACACATTTTAGGTATTTAATGTACCCTTTCATTTTATTCATCTACTTGTTTATGCACATTAGTTACTGGGCTGCGCTTAGTCGCTCAGTCGTGTCCAACTCTCTGCAACCCCATGGACTGTAGCCCACCAGGCTCCTCTGTCCATGGAATTCTCCAGGCAAGAATACTGGAGTGGGTTGCCAGGCCCTCCTCCAGGGGATTGTCCCAACCCAGGGATCAAACCCAGGTCTCCCGCGCTGCAGTCATAATCTTTTACCCTCTGAGCCATCAGGGGAGCCCTCACATTCATTATTACTTTTACCCAAAATGATCAGGAGCTTAATTTGCAAACATGTCACAGCACAGTCCAGTGCCGGTTGAGGAGGGGTTGGGTTTTCTCCTCCACACTGTCATTCGAAGACCCAGATTTCTTACATTCAGTGTCCTCTGTTGACTCCCCTGGGTTCTGTCCAGCAGAAGGGGAAAGGAAGAGAACCTGGAGAACTCAGGGGGAAGGTATTATGGGCTACACCCAAAAGTGGGCTTCCTGATTTCTGTCTGCTTCCTATTGGCCAGAACTTAGCCACATGGTCTCCACTCCCTGAAAGAGCATTTGCTGGACCCAGGAGGGAAATAGAAATAGCATTGTGAACAACTAGCCAGTCTCTGCTGCATTATATCATCACTAGAGCTTAATATTTAAAGCTGCATTCAGTAGTAATTAAATCAATCAGACAAAATTATAATCAGAATAAAAATTGATGTGAATGAAACAAAACTGGTATAATTTTATCGTGTATGGTCATACCACATCAGGAAAAGTACCGATGGTGTTCTCCTATATCACTTTACTTCTTTTTTAAATTTTTATTTATTTATTTATTTATTTTTTGACCTCTAGAATTTTTTTTTCTGTTTTATAAATCTTCATTTTTTTCCCAATTATTTTTATTAGTTGGAGGCTAATTACTTTACAATATTGTAGTGGTTTTTGCCATACATTGACATGAATCAGCCATGGATTTACATGTGTTCCTGATCCTGAACCCCCCTCCCACCTCCCTCCCCATCCCATCCCTCTGGGTCACCCCAGTGCACCAGCCCCAAGCACTTGTCTCATGCATCCAACCTGGACTGGCGATCTGTTTCACACCTGATAATAGGCATGTTTCGATGCTGTTCTCTCAGATCATCCTACCCTCGCCTACTCCCATAGAGTTCAAAAGTCTGTTTTATACATCTGTGTCTCTTTTTCTGTCTTGCATATAGGGTTATCATTACCATACTTTATTTCTTATGTACCACATTTGCACAACTTCCTACAAGTAGAGACTATGCACAATTCTGAGATAGATGTTTGTAGAATAAATGCTTTTTTGTTGTTGTTTTTTTTCTTAAAGAAGACATTTATAGTCAACTTTCCAAACATAAAATGCTACGAGATCACAGTGACTCCTTGGAGGGGGATAGTTTACTATGACTCATGTTTTAGGAATAAACACCCAACTGGGTAAAGTCTAGGTAAGAGACTAAACTTACTCCTGGGTAAGAGACTGGAGCCATTGAGGATACTGCAAGCGACACTGCAGGTCTGAATCGCCATGGGTTCAGCCAGTAAGACCTGGTTTTGTGTCCCTGATGCAACTCTTACTAGTTCTCAGACATATTAACTAACCTCTATAAGCTTCAATTTCCTTATCTGTAACATGAAGGTAACACAACCTTTCAAAGGGATGTGAGAATTAAATATCCATTCTCATTCTTGGGTGGCTCAGACAGTAAAGCGTCTGCCTACAGTACGGGAGACCTGGGTTCAATCCCTGGGCAGGGAAGATCTCCTGGAGAAGGAAATGGCAGCCCACTCCAGTATTCTTGCCTGGAAAATCCCATGGATGGAGGAGCCTGGTGGGCTACAGTCCATGGGGTCACAAAGAGTCGGACACGACTGAGCGACTTTACTTTCACTTCTCTCATTAGCATTTAAGGTCAGAAAAGCTAGAAACCTCTTACTGTTGTATTCCTGGCACATGCTAAGTTCCCAATACTAGGTAGTTTTAATGATAGCTTAATAACAATTTACTATTGTCATTACCCATACAAATATATTCAGGAGGCAGTAAAAATTCAAGCTCATAATTGAGGAGTAGTGCACCCCTTAAACCCAGGCAAGAGGGGGCCTGTCGTGGGCCCAGGTTTCAGAGCAGTGCTATTCACGAGATGGTCCATGGACTAGTTGGTCCACAAAGTGTCATGGAGTCATTTGGGTTAAGTACAGAACTTAAGAGGAAGCATTTAGAAACTTCTAAACCAACCTGATATTTCTGCATCATCTCATTAAACAGGGTATAGACCAGTTGGGATGTGTGTGAAATTGAGGAGTGAGTCACAGGCAGTATAGACTGCAGACTGTCAAGGACAGCAGTACCACTTCTCAGCATATGATATTTTAAAAAAATCTTATTGAAGTAGAGTTGTACAATATCATATAAGTTACAGGTGTACAGTATAGTGATTCACAATTTTTGAAGACTATAGTATATTTATGGTTATTATAAAATATTGGTTACATTCCCCATGTTGTACGGTATATCATTATAGCTTATTTTATACTTAATAGCTTGTACTTCTTACTCCCCTCCCCCTCCACTCTTCCCTTTCCCTACTGGTAACCGGTAGTTCACTCTCTGCATCAGTGGGTCTACTTCTTTTTAATTATATTCACTAGTTTCAACATATGGTATTTTAAGATTAGTTACCTATAAGCCAAAAGTGAATAAAATATAAGTATTTATATTTATTTATTTTTATATTAATTGTATTATTATGTTCATTTAAATTAAATCAGCTGTTTGATTTATGTTTATATAAATGCATATAATATATTCATATATAATAAATATATTAAAATATTTTAAAATTAAAAAGTATATTTTGACCCAATAGCTGAAAGGAAGTAAACTTTAATTATAGTTGATTCACAATGTTGTGTTAATTTCTGCTGTAAATCACTGTGATTCAGTTATACATAAATATACATTTTCTTTAAGATTCTTTTCCATTATGGTTTATCATAGGACACTGATGCTATAAAGGAGGACCTTGCTGTTTTCTAGTCCACATATAGCAGCTTGTATCCGCTAACCTTAACCTCCCACTCCATCCCTTTTCCAAGCCCCTTCCCCTCGGCAACCACAAGTCTGTTCTCTATGACCATGAATTGGCTTCTATTTCATATATCGGTTCATTTGTGTCATATTTTAGATTCCACACATAAGTGATATCATATGGCATTTGTCTTTCTCTTTCTGACTTACTTCATTTAGTATCATTATCTCTAGGTCCATCTGTAAGATAAGGGAGTTGGAGCAAGCAAGGTCCGGAAAAAGACCGGCACTTTACAGGAACAGATCACCTTCAATGAGGCAAGAAGGGGCAGCAGTCAGGTCAGCGAGCTGCTGTACTTACTCAAGAAAAGAGTAAGTATATACAGGCATATATGTGGAAAGCTACTGTCTTAAGGGGGCCTGTTCTTCTCCAAGGTTGTTCGGAGTAGTTATCTCTTAAATGGCTGGGGCAAGGAATTTTGAAGATTGGCCAGAGGCTGGACCGGCTGGGAGCTGGGCATAATCAACCTTAATGTTCATTTTTTCTTCGGGTGAGAGAGTTCTTTGTTTTGCATAGAATGGTGGTTGGGACCTGGAGGGGAGTTTTTACTCCAGGCTATTTTGAGCCATATAACTTTCCTTCACCATCCATATTATTTTGTTCTTTTTTATGGCTGAGTAGTATTCCATTGTATATATGTACCACATCTTCATTATCCATTTATCTTTTGATGGACATTTAAATTGTTTCCATGTCTTGGCTGTTGTGAAGAGAGCTGCTGTGAACGTAGGGGTGCATGTATCTTTTTGGATTCGAGTTTTGTCTGGATATTTGGCCCAGGAGTAGAATTGCTGGGTCATATGGTAATTCTGTTTTTAGTTTTCTGAGGAACCTCCCTATTGTTCTCAGAAGTGGCTGTACCAACTTATGTTCTACCAACAGTATAGGAGGGTTTTCTTTTCTCCACATCCTCTCCAGCGTTTGTTATTTGTAGACTTTTCAATGATGGCCATTCTGATTTGTGTAAGGTGGTACCTCATTGTAGTTTTAATTTGCATTTCTGTAATAGTTAGTGATGCTGAGCCTATTTTCATGTGCCTATTGGCCATTTGTATGTCTTTTTTGGAGAAATGTCTTTTTAGGTCTTATGGCCGTTTTTCAGTTGGATTGTATTTCATATGAGCTGTTTATATATTTTGGAAATTATGCCTTGCATTGTTTACAAATATTTTCTCCCATCCTATAAGTAATCTTTTTGTTTTTGGTTTTGTCTTTTATGGTTTCCTTTGCTGTGCAAAAGCTTATAAGTTTGATTAGGTGCAATTAGTTTATTTTTGTTTTTATTTCTATCGCCTTGGGAGACTTGCCTAAGAAAACATTGGTACAATTCATGTCAGAGAATGTTTTGCCTATTATCTCTTCTAGGAATTTTATGGTGCCACGTCTTATGTTTAAGTTTTTAAGCCATTTTGAGCTTGTTTTTGTTTATGGTGAGGGGGTGTGTTGTGACTTCGTTGACTGACATGCAGCTGTCCAACTTTCCCTGAACCACTTGCTGAAGAACTGGCTTTTCCCCGTTGTATATTCTTGCCTCCTTTGTAGAAGATTAATGGATCATAGGTGTGTGGGTTTATTTCTGGTCTCTCTCTTCTGTTCCATTGATCCCTATGTCTGTCTTTGTGCCACTACCAAGTGTTTTGATTACTGTAGCTTTGTACTAGTGTCTGACGTCTGGGAGGGATATGCCTCCTGCTTTGTTCTTTTTCCTCAGGATTGCTTTGGCAATTCTGAGTCTTTTATGGTTCCATATAAATTTTAGGATTTCATGGGTAATTTGATAAAGATTATATTAAATCTGAGATTGCCTTGGGTAGTATGGTTATTTTAACAACAGTAATTCTATGGAAGTAAACTTTATATCATTTATTTTTTAACTCTACTGATTAGGAAACAAGTTTTACAGGACTTCTTTTTCAGGAAAAGACATATTTCAAAATGTTAGTTGTAGTAAACCAAATGATAACAATAGAAGTGATTCTGAAAGAATGAATACCAAAATGATTCATACTGGTTTTGCTTAGAAGTATGAGCCCTTATATACTGTGTTCAACTTGCAGCCATGATTGATGATGAAGTGCTAAAACTATACCATATTATCCATAGAAATGTACCAACTAATGAAGCAATGAAATCATCAAAGCTTAAGTGACTTTTGCATGTCATATGTAAGCAATAAGTGAAAAGAGAATTATTTGCAAGAGTATTGAATTTTAAAACTGACAAAGGCAGATGTTAACTAGTTCACATATAAGCAGCTTAGCGGGCTTCTTTTATGTTGTATTTCGGGTTGCTAAGACCAGGCATATATATAGCTGCCAAGACATGAATGCAAGATGTTGCTATCAAAGATGTTGCTTTAGAAATGTTGGGTGATATGGTAGCAAAGGAGGTAGCTCAAATGCCATGTTCCAGTGAAATTATAGTTTAACATATTCAGGAACTGACTAATGATATGGAAGGCTAATTCACAGGAAAAATATGAAACTAGCAAAGTATCTTTCACTGAAATTAGATGAATGCACAAGTGCTGTTAATCTGGCCATCCGTTTAGTATGTGTATGGTTTAAACATGACCATGATAGGAAGAAATAGTCCTTTTATTTTCTCACTTCATGGCTAATAAACACAACTGTGAACTGTATAAAACTATAAAGGATTACATTGTCCATAACTGTGTCTGGAGTTAGGATTTTGTGTAGGATTATATTCTGATGCCACAGCTGCAGTGACTGGAAAGCACTCTGGGTTAGTTACCCTGCTTAAGGAACCGGTGCCAGAATGTAAATCAGCATACTGCTTCCTTCAAAAGATTTGCTACAAAAGTCAGCCGAACTAAACAGAAAATTTGTGGATCTGAAATCTTTCATAGGAAGATATTTAAATTACATTATGATTCCAGAGGATAAGTCATTCCAACTGCCTATTGGTGAAGGACTGAGGAGGAACTTTGCTCTGTTTTGTATAACATTTAAAAATGAGAAACCTAAGCCTGCTCAAATTACTCTGAAACATCTTCTTCAGTTCTGTCAAAATACCCCTGTGAGACTAGTTTCCCTACTCTGAGAATTAGTAAAACAAAGCACAGAAACAGTTTAACATATACCTTGCTCCCTACAAGTGGTATGTGGTCATCAACCTGACCACGACTGGAGAGTGAGTAAGCAAGCTCATTTGTCTTATTAAAACCCTTAGATACTGATATTAGTGGTCCTATTTAAAGTGAGCATATGGTACCTAATGGGGGAATCCTATTTCATTCAAAATTTTTATGTATGACGTTGGAATAACCAAGAGTTATAAGGGCAATCATTTATACACACACTATAAAAAACAATATGCTCAATTTTTGTCATTTTTTCCCCTTTTGTGTTTGTTCTGATATATTTATTGGAAATAATTTTATGTGTGCTGCTGCTGCTGCTAAGTCGCTTCAGTCGTGTCCGACTCTGTGCGACCCCATAGACGGCAGCCCACCAGGCTCCCCGTCCCTGGGATTCTCCAGGCAAGAACACTGGAGTGGGTTGCCATTTCCTTCTCCAATGCGTGAAAGTGAAAAGTGAAAGTGAAGTCGCTCAGTCGTGTCCGACTCTTAGCGACCCCATGGACTGCAGCCTACCAGGCTCCTCCGTCCCTGGGATTCTCCAGGCAAGAACACTGGAGTGGGTTGCCAGTTCCTTCTCCAATGCGTGAAAGTGAAAAGTGAAAGTGAAGTCGCTCAGTCGTGTCTGACTCTTAGCGACCCCATGGACTGCAGCCCACCAGGCTCCTCCGTCCATGGGATTTTCCAGGCAGAGAGGACTGGAGTGGGGTGCCAGTGCCTTCTCTCTGTTCTCTTGTCAGGGCCCCACAAATGTTAGGAGATGACCTAGCCAGGAGATATGCTAAAGCTGGAGCTCTGAGTTTGGCAGTCAGCATGGAGGGAATATTTGAAGCTGAGAGAGAAGCAAAGATAGAGAGAGTAAGTCCTACATTCAGACTGCCTGCTTTGAATCCCTTATCAGCAGTCTACTAGCGATAGAACTATCTATTTGTACATTGATTTTCTCATCTGTAAAATGGAGATATTTAGGTGTTAATAGCATCTGTTTCATGGGATGGTTTCAAGGATCAAATGAGTTCATCCATGTAAAGCACTTAGAACTGGCCTGGTATAGAGTAAGTTCTCAATACCAAAGAAAAGTGAAGTCACTCAGTTGTGTCCAACTCTTTGCGACTCTGTGGACTATAGCCTATCAAGCTGTTCTGTCCATGGGATTCTCCAGGCAAGGGTACTGGAGTGGGTTGCCATTTCCTTCTCCAGGGGATCTTCCCAACCCAAGGATTGAGCCTGGGCCTCCGCACTGCAGGCAGACGCTTTACCATCTGCGCCACCAGGGACTTGTCAATACCAAGGGTGTCACTAAATCACCAGGGAAAGGAATAGAGAAGGCAAGAATAGAAGGGCCCGAGGGGAACCTTAGGAATAGAGATAAAAGAGGGTGGAGAATGTGTCCTAGCACCCACCACAGGGCCTGGCAGGTGGTACTTGCCCAGTAAATGTGGATGGATTTGAAAGGGAGCATAACGTGCTGCTGGATGCAGCAGAAACTTCGAATGGGGGAGTACTGAGCAGAGGCTGTTGGATTCCTAGTCAGGAAATACCTTTAAAAGGATGTTTTAGTTCCCAGGAAATCAGACCACAGTAAATTAAAACATGAAGGAAAGATATTTCTCTTTTTAGTTTAGCTTAGTAACGCTGGTGGAAGCTATGCTTTTAGAAATTAGTGTTAGAGAATAAAAGAGATAAATAGTAGCTTGAGGGACAGGCAAGGTTGAATGAAATTCTTTTCTGTTAAAGGAAAAAGGACAGAGTTATTGCTAAGAAAAAGAAGGCAGTGGAGAGGAAGAGATGATTAAAGGGGCAGGAATCTAGGAGAAAGATGGAAGAGATGGAATCAAGAGAAAAAGACACAGGGACGAGTCTTAAAAGAATATTCTGCCTGGGGTGAAAGGAAACAAAATCATCAGTAAGAATATAAAGAAGTGTTAAGGACAGAAGTTGAAGAAATTCTTGAAGTTTAAAATGCAGGGAAACTTTCATTTCAAGAAGAGCAAATAAATATAACTGACTAGTAGGAGGATATTCTGTTACCCACTGTGGCAGATACGGTGTTTGTGCACTCACTTGAGTGCTTGGCGAGCTGATCTTCCTACTACAGAACAGTAGTTGGCAAGCTACATGCAGCCCACAGGCCAAATTTAGCCTACTGTCCCCCAGATGAACTCAGGTTCCTTCATCTACTGCACAGCAAAGCCAGTCTACTGACACCAGATTGTAGCCACTGGCAATTGAATCAGCCTCCAGCACTTCTTTTCCCAGAGGTCAAGGAGGTAGGATTAATAGGTCTATCTCTCTAATTACATGATCGGTTCTCCTGGCAACCATCATCCCCTCCTTAGATGTGTTTAAAAAGTAACCTCACTAACATAACAAAAGATACTTTGATAATTCTCATCTCTTAGGAAATTCCAAGGGTTTTAGAACCTCTGTGCCAGAAATGAGGATGAAGACCAAATATATATTTTTATTATAGTTCACAATACTACAATATCACATATAAGTGGAATTCTAGTTTTGTTTTGGTTTGTTTTTTTTAGTTCTTTGTGGCTTAGAATAAAGTCCTTGAGGTTCATCCACATTACGGGATTTCTCAGGTGTCTCAGATGATAGAGAATCTGCCTGCAGTGCAGGAGACCCAGGTTTAATCCCTGGGTCAGGAAAATCCCCTAGAGAAGAGAATGGCTACCTACTCCAGTATTCTTGCCTGGGAAATCCCACAGCAAATCCTCTGAGCTTAAGAAAGTGCATCTGATTCAACCTTTATTAGTAATAAAGTATTAGAAGTCACAAAAAACAAACCTTTGGACATGAGTAAATACTACCATAGATATGGATATACAAATAACTGTTCAAGTCCCTGCTTTTAATTCAGTTAAGTATATATCCAAAAGTAGGATTTCTGGATCATATATTAATGCTATTTTTAACCTTTTGAGAAACTGACATACCATTTTCCATAGCAGCTACAACATTTTCCTTTCAGTTTACAAAGGTTCTAACTTCTCCACATTCTCACCAACACTTATTATTTTCTATTTTTGGTTTTTGAAATAGCCATCCTAAGAGCTATGAGGTGATCTCTCATTGTGGTTCTGATTTGCATTTCCCCAATGGCTAAGTGATGTTGAGCACCTCTTCATATGCTTACTGGCTATTTACACATTTTCTTTGGAGAAATGTCTTTTCATATCCTCTGTCCACTTGTGAATTGGGTTGTTTGTGTTGTGCTGTAGGAATTCTTTATATATTCTGGATATTAATCCCTTGTGAGATATGTGATTTATAAAGTTTTCTAGTATTCTGTGGGTTGCCCTTTTACTCTATTCACAATGTCCTTTTGCACAAAAATTCCCAGTTTTGATGAAGTTCAATCCATCTATTTTTACTTTTGTTGTTTGTGCTTTTGATGTCATATCCAAGAAAAGCATTGCCAAATGCAGTGTATGAAGACTTTCCCTTATGTTTTCTTCTAAGAGCTTTATAGATTTAGTTCTTATGTTTTAAGTTTTTATAATTTTTAATTAACTTTTTTATATGATGTAAGTTAAGGGAGCCAGCTTCATTTTTTGCATGTTGATATCTTTTTTCCAGCACCATTTGTTGAAAAGGTTATCCTTTCCCCATCAAATGGTTTTGTTGAAAATCAGTTTATCATATATGTGAAGGTTTATTTCTTGGCTCTTTATATATTTAAATGGTTGGGGGAAAATTAAAAAAATAATATTTTGTGACGTGTAGGTTTTATGAGATTCAAATTTCGTGTCCATAGAAAAACGTTCTGTTGCAATATATCCTGGCTGACTTGTTTCTGTATCATCTATGGCGGCTTTTATATTATTACTGCAGAGTTGAATAGTTGTGACAGAGTCCATAGTCCTGCAAATCCTAGAATATTTACCATCTGATCTTTCATTCTTTTTTATTTTTTAGTTTTTGAAGATTTTTTTGACTTGGACCATTTTTAAAGTCTTTGTTGAATTTGTTACAATATTGCTTCTGTTTTATGTCTTTGTATTTTGGCCATGAGGCATGTGGGATCTTAGCTCCCTGAGCAGGGATCAAACCCTCACCCCCTGCATTGGGAGGTGACGTCTTAATCACTGGACTGCCAGGGAAGTCCCCTAATATCTAGTCTTTTAAAAAAAATTGCTAACCTCTGCTATAGATAGAGGATAAAATGCTGTGAGATGTATTTCTCAAACTTTCTCACAGCTAAGAGGTAGGCAAGTGATCCAGTTTCCACAGATCAGATTTCTCCACACAGATTTGCATGTGGAAATGACTCACAAGAGGCAGCCACATGTGGGGAGATCAAATTTTCTGGTAAGTGAAGTGGGACAGCCAGTTCTTCCCTTGAGGCTGTGGGAGGGTTCTGACGTCTGACTCTTTACATCACGAATGTTGAATATTGGAAGGTGGCTGCCATGGTGTCGCTCTAGAAAGTTTCTATGATGTGCCGCGGTGTTCCTCTGACTGAGCTTTCCCCAGCCTCTGTTTTCCCGACTGTGTAGCACCACATCCGGGTTTTCCGTCTCCTTCGGCGAATCGTGAGCTGCCTGAGTGCTGTGCTTAGTTGCTCGGTTGTATCCGCCTCTGTGACCCCGTGGCCTGTAGCCTGCCAGGCTCCTCTGCTCATGGGGATTCTCCAGGCAAGGATGTGGAGCGGGTTGCCATGCCTAACGTTCCGTTAATAAATCTCTTCCTGCTTCAACGGCTAGAGTAGCTTCTGTTGTCTGCAACCTAGAACGCTAATATATTCAGTAAAGACAATTATATTATACTCAGTAATATTTCGGCAAAAGGTAAGAACAGTGTTTTGTGAGAAACTCTTAATTCTAATCATGTCTTTTCTACCAACTTTTATTGCCCATCACCCTCCAATATCTCTAAAAGTGACTTAATGGAATCTATATATCATAAGGGTGATACCCTGTGGCTCAGATGGTAAAGAATCTGCCTGCAGTGCAGGAGACCAGGTTCGATCCCTGGGTTGGGAAGATCCCCTGGAGAAGGGCATGGCAACCCACTCCAGTTTTCTTGACTAGGGAACTCGCATGGACAGAGGAGCCTGGTGGGCTCCAGTCCATGGGGTCACAAAGATTGGACATGACCGAGCGACCCACACATACACACAAACACACAAGGGTGATACAATAGAGATTGTCAAAGGAGTAGACACAGAATTTAGACTCGAAAAAGTAAGACTCTGAGTAAGAAACCGTAATTGAAAAATAGCACATTTAATTGTAGGAACTTCATTCCCCAGACACTTTGATTTCATTGCATCTGAATGAAAAAGATATTTTTCTGAGAAAAAAGAAAATTAAGTTTCAGTACTTTGTAGAGCAGAAATCCTAAGAGTAATTCAAAAGAAGGAAGATGGTTTATCATGAAAGTGATTGTTTAATCTTGGAAGTGAACACATCTTAGAGGTGATGGAGGTGAACAGATAAGGAAAGAGGGAGTGCTCTACACCCAGAGGTAATATTCAGAATTTTCATCTCAGTTATTCCACTTAGATGCTGAGTAAATCACTGCATTCAGAGCTGCTCTCATTTCTTCCAGCTGATGACTGCACTCTTGAAAAAACAAAGTGCTCAAATTAGGATGCTTGTTTTATTGTTATTTATGCCTACTCTCCTTTTTTCCCACACAGTGCTGTGGATGAGTAATAGTGACATCACCACAAGGAAACAGAACTTCTTACATGAATCCTGCTTCAGGAATGCCCATGATTATCATTGTGTTAGTCATTCAGAAATGCTCGACTCTGCGACCCCGTGGACTGTAGCCCTCCAGGCTCCTCTGTTCATGGAATTCTCTAGGCAAGAATACTGGAGTGGGTTGCCATTCCGGGATCTTCCTGACCCAGGGATTGAACCTGGGTCTCCTACATTGCAGGCAGATTCTTTACCATCTGAGCCACCAGGGAAGATTTTCAGATCTCTGCTTTTTTTCCCTTTAAGATATATCTGTTATTAGAGATGTTTCACTTTTTAAAAAAAGGTTTATTTATTCATTTACCTTTGGCTGCACTGGGTCTTCGTTGCTGCTGCAAGCTTTCTCTAGTTGTGACGAGTGAGGGCTCCTCTCTAGTTGGGGAGTGCAGGGTTCTCCTTGCAGCCGCTCTTGTTGCGTGGCACAGGTTCTGGGTACTCAGATTTCAGGAGTTGCAGCTCCAGGACTCTGGAGCGTGGGCTCTGTAGTTGTAATGCATGGGCTCCGTTGCCCCAAGTCTCATGAGATCCTCTTGGAGCGGGGATTGAACCTATGTCCCCTGCCTTGGCAGGAGGACTCTTAACCACTGGACCACCAGGGAAGCCTGAGATTTCCACTTTTTTTTCCTAACTTGAACACGTTGACCCTATTGAGACAGTAATCCTTTCCTCCCAGGTTCACCTCTCCCATAAAAGGCAAAAATTCCACTCTTACTATACATGAGAAAAAAATGGGAAAGAGAGAAATGAACAATGTAATTTAAAATGGAATTAAAGAGCTTATACATGTCCTGAAAGTTAAGATGATTCTTAAAGAAATCTGAACAAAGAAGCAAAGCATAGAAAGTCGGTAAGCTAGTGCCATGTGAAAAGTCGATAGGGAAAATAAAAGGTCTCTTCAGAGAAAAGCACATTCTGGTAGAGGTAATAAGTGGGGTTGCTCTAGAAGTTCACGCCCAGTAGACAATGGCACTTTCATAGGCAAAGAGCAACCTATGCAATCACTTGTGCCACAAACAGCTAGTGACAAGCAGCATCAGACATCTGAGAACTAATTATAGCTTGCCCTTCATTTTCAGCCTGCAATTAGACAATTGTGAGTGTAATTATTTGTGTACCATTTTGTAACAACAGATAATTGTGACTAAAGAGCTACCTGCATTGTGAAAGGGAGATATAATTGGGGCCCTCTTTTAATAAGTTTGTATTTTAAATCTGAGCAAATGTATAATCTGATTAGTGGAAGACACCCATGACGTTTTTAAAATTACATTTTTGTATTTTAACAAGTGCATTCCCTAGCCTATTTGTGGGCCTCACTGCAGCATCGTTGGCATAGTACAATCATCATAAAACTATAAAGAAATGCCACATCACAGATGGACCAATCATGAGTGCTATCCAGAACACATGGGCATTCTGTAGCCAACACAGAAAAGGTGCAAATAAAAGATCCAAAAGCTGAATCCAATAATTTGCATCACACTTGAAATATAAAGAAATTGACCAAAGGGGCATCCTGCTCAGCACTTGCCACAGGGAAGGCACACAGCAAGGATTTCCTAAATTGCCGCTGTTCAAATCCCCTCTCTTCATGCCTTCATGGCATTCAAAACATGCCTTTACTTTCACACCAGTGCTGTGTGTGTGTGTGTGTGTGTGTGTGTGTGTGTGTGCTATCTTTCCCTACATCTCTGGGTTATTGGAAGAAAATGCTCATGTCTTTTATTTTCCTCAGCCTGTTTCCATCTCAGACAGCAGAAAATGAACTCAGATTAGCTTCAGTCAAACGAAACAGAACAAGATGATTGGCCAACAGAGGTAGGCCCTCAGCAGGGTTCTTTCTTGCCTGCACCTCAGGAGGCAGTCCCCTCCAGTAGAGCAGACTGATTCCCTTTATTGTGGGTGGGTGTCCTTCATACTGGGGGCAGGATAGGCTGATGGCTCTTCAATATGACTGTCGAGCCTTGAATCTGCTCCACCACTTAACCTAAAGTAAGCTATTTAACTGCTTTTGAGCCTCAGTTTTCATATCTGTAAAATCAGGGAAATAACACTATGTATGCTGTTGTAAAGATTAAATAAAATAGTATATATATAAGGAACTCATCATAGTGTCTGACACATAAAATGTGCTCAATAAATGTAAGCTACATTGAGTACATTTAGTTTAGTGGGTTTTGTTTTTAATGGAAGAGGCAGGGAGCAAGGTATTACAATAGACAATTCCAGGCTTATCACATCCTAACTTAGTGATCCCAAATGAAAAAAGGGAACACCAGCATCTATAACAATTTATAACATCTCTCTATATAATTTATAACATCTGTAACAATATCCCAGCATCTACAACAGTTTCTCAGCATACACAATTTGGGGGCAAGGATTCTGAGTGGCTAAGACTTATTGAGCAACTGAGCACACACACACATACATCGAGGGTTTACTATATGCCAGGCACTATGGTGTTTCCACACGTTATCTCAATTTTCACCACAACTCTATTATGGAAATACCATGTTTACCCTCATTGTACAGACAAGCAAACTGAAGCTTAGAAAGGTTTAGTACAGAAGGACACAGAGGTTGGCAACCTTTAATTTTTGTTGGTGAAGAATTAGATAGTACATATTTTAGGCTCTGCGGACCAGATGATCTTTGTCACAACCACTCAACTTTGTATTGTAGTGTGTGTTAAAAACCAGAATTCAACTGAGTACCTTTTGAAGATCTAATTGGTTTTACTGAACAATTCACAAATTGGGCAATGTCACATCTAGCAAGCCTTGCAAAGGGCTACTGAAAGACAGGACAAGGAAGTCATAACCAGAAAAACAGGATTATTTCAGATTAGGTCATTTCCCTTTTAAGAAAAAAGGGCCATATTAGGTGGCTTACCTCATCTTCCTTTGGAGGATGGAGAGGGCCATGTGAAAGATTACCTCATTGGTGCTGACCAGAATATTCCTGGATGAGCAGTTAAGACTACATTTCTAGGACTTCCCTGGTGGTCCAATGGTTAAGAATCCACCTGCCTGGGCAGAGGACTTGGGTTCAATCCCTGGTCCAGGAAGATCCCACATGCTGAGGAGCAAGAAGCCTGTGCACCACAGCTACTAAAGCCCGTGTGCCCTAGAGCCCATGCTCTACAATAAGAGAAGCCGTTGCAATGAGAAGCCCACACACCGCAACAGAGAGTAGCCTCTGCTGGCCACAACTAGAGAAATCCCATGCATAGCAACGAAGACCCAACACAGCCAAAAATAAATAAATCAATAACTTTTTAAAAGACTCCATTTCTAGAGGAGATTGAAGTTTCATGGGTTAAGTATTAAGCCCTGATTTGGTGGCATGGTCTAGCATAAGTGACTCCATATTGGGCCTATGATTTTTTTTTAAAACAATGCCCCTTCAGCTTATCTGAGAGGTGTGATGAAAATTCAAGGCATTAGCACCACTCTCAGCTGCTGCTCTGAAATTCTCACAGTTTGTATTGTTCTTTTGTATAGAGAAGAGAAAGTTAGTCACTGAGTCATGTCCGACTCTTTGTGACCCTGGACTATAGACCACCAGGCTCCTCTGTCCATGAGTTTCTCCAGGCAAGAATAGTGGAGTGGGTTTCCATTTCTATAAATTAAGACATTTTTGCACAGGTCATGGCTTCAGGATCACAATCTTTAAGTTCATTATTTTCTTTCTTTTCTGATGGTTCAGTCTTACAGAGATCATTTGCTTGGTGGTTAGTGGCTGTGGACTTGCATTTAAGGCTTTTGAGAAAATACAACCCATAGGGGAAATTATAATGATTCTAATAAGAAGGATAATTCACAATGTCCAGAGACCCAAATTAATTAAAATCAAGTAAATCAAAGAAGAGACTCATTGAAGGAGCCACCTTTTTAAGCCAAGTGGCTTGCTCAGTGATCTTGTGTAACTGAGTTTCAACTTTTCCAAAAGTGCAGCAGTTGGTGTTGACCATGGCAGAGACTCCTAGCTCAGTTAAAAGATAATCAAGGATCATCCTATTGTCGAGAGCAACTTTGGCCACAGAGTCTAAGGGTCTTTGTTGGGCAGCTATTGTCTTAGCAATGGAATCTGCAGTAACTTCATGAGTTAAGGAGAAACTTCTGAATATCCCTGGCAGTCTAGTGGCTAAGACTCCATGCTTCCAATGCAGGGGGCATGGATTCCATCCCTGGTCAGGGAATTAAGATTCCACATGCATGTGCAGTGCAGCCACAAAAAAAAAAAAGAAAGAAAGAAAGAAAGAAAAAGAAAAAAAGGCTATATTAAAAAAAAGAAAGGAGACTTCTGATCATGTCCTCATTTGCATTTACTCCTAACCAGAGAAGGTGGCTCTGCCAAAGAAGGAAGACCCTGAGTCATAAGCGCTTCCCGTTGGGTCCTTTCTAACTTGACAATGGAAATTCAGGGGAATCAACCAATGGGGTGTCTTAGTTTGCTTGTGAAAGGCAAAGAGGCACCGTTGGATAACCTGAGGCTTTGCCTGCCTGTGCGTCAGCCACCTAGGCATTCTTGGCCCAAGAAGAATGATAACCAGCACAGACAGAGACAGACCCTGCTGGGGCACAGCCGTTTCCATTAAGGAGGTACTTTTAATGGATTCATTCACAGGGATTGAGATCTTTTAGGGGTGGAGCCAAATCTGATTCAGATAATCATGGGAATGTGGGAGTGCAAATGTACTAAGATTTACAAAAGTAATTGTGTCTAATTGGGTACACACCTGGTATGATCAAAGAAAGGAAAAACAAGGCACAATTTCTGGCCACAGAAGTTGAGCTCGGTAAGAGACTTTTGTTTTCCCTGGTAGCTCAGATGGTAAAGAATCTGCCTGCAGTGCAGGAGACCCAGGTTCGATCCCTGGGTCGGGAAGATCCCCTGGAGAAGGGAATGGCAACCCACTCCAGTATTCTTGCCTGGAGAATTCGTGAACAGAGGAAGCTCGTCAGCTACAGTCCATGGGGTCCCAAAGAGTTGGACACGAGTGAGCGACTAACACACAGGAGACTTTGTGTGAAAGCGTTGATCGTGGTTTGCAGTGACATCAAGAATAGAAGAGAAATAGGTCACAGGGAGGATCAGAGAATCTCAGGCATCATAAACAGATTGAAAACTTTGATAACAAATCCAGTAATCAGAAAGGTTATTGCTCCCCACTCTTAACAATCAGACTTGGGAGATAGGATGAGGGTGTTACCTTCCAGGCCAATATAAAGAGAAGGAGAAAAAGGAGGAAGGGTTTCATGCTTAAAGTATGAAGCCTCAGTCCAGCATCTTAGGTAGAAGCAGTCTACTTCAAAATCAGCAACTTCTCTTTCCTCAATTCATTCTAAGGTCTCCAGTCTGTGTACAGGACCAGATGTCAGATGGAACCTTTTTTAACCATGAGCGAAACGTGTACCCAAGGCTCAATGCTTTCTAGTTTTGAGGCACTGTCGGTGGTTAGAACATTTGGTAATTTCCTTCTAATGGGACTAGAGGGCTATCTTCTTATGATGTTTCCAGAATACCAGACCGTGACCAATAGGATCCTTTGAACTGGGATCTGGGAAAGCTCCTTCAGCCTGTCGATGATGAGCTTTAGCATAAGATGTACAGTAGCTGGTCATACTAGCATGAGGCAGCAAGAAGTCAGTAGAAAGTTGCATACTAATGGTCTACTGGTGACTATCACAGGTGGAGATATGAGTTTATGTTTTCCAGAAGGGTACTGCATACACAAGTCCAGAGGTATTAACTTAGGCCAAAGAAGTCCAGTAGCTTTCTTTTGACCTTGCCAGATGAATAATTGTGCTGGAGACAGCATAATTCCAAAAAGTTTGCAAGGTTTTCATTAAGGCTCGTATGATTTGTCCTGTGAATTGGGTACCTCAGTCACTAGAGGTAGTGGAATTCTATCCCAGGTGGAAAATACATTTTCTAATAGCTCCTTTGCCACCATTAGGGCATCAGCCTTGTGCCAGAGGAAGGGTTCAACCCATTTGAAAAACACCCACATAATAACAATATCTTGATCAACCACACTAAGTGGCAACTGAATCAAATCTAGCCACAGATACTCAAAGGGTCCAGAGGAAGGAGATCTGAGACCTAAATAGTTTTTTTTTTTTTCAGGATCATGGACCTGACATGCCAGACGTTACTACTTTTGCAGGTTTATCAAAGTCTCCCCACCAATGTCTGTTCACAGGTCGAATTATCTCAAATACACCGTGATGGGCAGTGGAAAGCAAAAGCTGAAGAACGGGACCTATGAGGGGTCAGAAAAAAACAAGTGGCCATCTTGGGTTTCCCATAGTCCTGACAGTTCATTGATTTACAACCACTGTTCGCCCATCTTAATCTCTCTGATTCGGGAGCAGGCTGTTGCCACATTACCAGGACTTCAGGAAGGCAAAAGTCTCGCAACAAGGGGTCATTCTGCAGACGTGCAATGGACTTCATCCACAAGAGCCATAATCTTTACAGATTTTGTTGCTGCTGCCCTCACATGAAAGTCACTAGGACTTTCCCCTGATACTCACTTAGGTTCAGGCCTCTTAGTATGAGTCAGTTTTGAAGGCAGCAATTTCAGAAGAGAAGAAAATAGCATAAGAAGGTCATCTACTTGTGGCCCACTGTGGATTGAGGTCCCAGAGGAGGTAGGAAAACTCTTTTGTTTCCATAACATCCCCAAATCATGGATGACCCCAAAGGCATACCAGCTGTCAGTATAAATGCCAACAGTGTGTCCTCAGATAGCTGCTGAGGTGCTCCGGTAAGGGCATCTGCTTATTGAGCTGATTCAGTACGTGGGAGGCTTTCTCTTTCAAGTGGTTCCTGTTGGATAGTAATAGCATAACCAGCTTGGAAATTTCCATAGTCATTTCTACAGTATGTCCCATCAACAATCAGGATTAGCTCAGGATTGGTTAAAGGGGTGTCTTGTAAATCAGAACGCAGTGTCACAGAAAGGGACACTGTTCTTTTCTCACAGTCATGGGGCTCACCTTTGTAGGGCAGAAGAAGTGAAGGAGCAGGA
Source organism: Odocoileus virginianus (assembly GCF_023699985.2). Classification (NCBI taxonomy): domain Eukaryota; kingdom Metazoa; phylum Chordata; class Mammalia; order Artiodactyla; family Cervidae; genus Odocoileus; species Odocoileus virginianus. Next base: position 41,056,838 of record NC_069697.1, read on the forward strand.
CTGAGAATATTGCAACATTTAACACAGCACACATTGCCATATTTACAATGGATAACCAGCAAGGAACTCTGCTAGATGTTCTGCGGCAGCCTGGCTAGGAGGGGAGTTTGGGTGAGAATGGATACATGTATTCCTATGGGCCGAGTCTCTTTGCTGTTCTCCTGAAACTGTCACAGCATTGCTAATCAGCTATACCCAATACAAAATAAAATGTGTGTGTGTGTGTGTGTGTGTGTGTGTTTTTTTAAAGAATGTTGCGACATTTAAGATGGCGATTAGGAAGTGAAAGCAAAAGAATCTCAGGAGGTTAAACCTGCTTACAGAGAAATGTGTCAGTTCAGAGTTAAGATGACTCTGGACTGCAGTGAGGAGGTTGTCAAGTAAACATCATTTCCTAGGGTTAGGTCTGCTGAGGCTTCTACTAACTTCCAACAACAGGAAGGAATGACTGACTCAAGTGCATTCTACAATATGCAGTTGGCCTGTGTTTATTACCATGTCTTTGCATGAGCATTTCCAGAACCTGGTTCTCTCTCATGCACAAATAAGGTGAAATGTTTTGAATCATTAGGTAGCCCTAAGGCAGTGGTTCTTGCAGAGCTTGTTTTAGTCTTATAAAAGCCTGCCTGTGTTCATCTTCCCAAATAAGGGGTTCAAAGGCTGAAAGTTTAGTTAAGTTCCTAGAGTGGGGAAATTAATAGAGAAAGATTAGGAACCCATAGCCGCAATAACCAACCAAGTTTGTTAATCCATGAAACTCTCACTTATTTGTATCTCTAAGAAATTCTTAAATTAGCTTAATCCTTTTTTGAGAGCTGGTTTTCTTCAGTTCTTAGGTTATGACCTACTTAATGAGCAGTATCTAGAGAGAATTACAATTTTTCCTTAGTAACTTTATGTACCTTTTCAGCTAATCTTTTATGGATGCCTCTTTGGTAATTTAGCACAATAAAAGGTCATCTACTATTGTAAAAGGATTAATTTCCAGGAAACTGGATGGAGCTTACATCTTGGAGGAGTAGGGAGAAATAAGAAGGCGCTTTAATGAATCCCTGAGGCACAAGGTATATTACTGTCCAGGTATATTACTGATTGTGAACCCCAGTTCCCCTGACATCGAGTTCCCTTGCTGAGTTACTTTGTTCTCTCTTTTTTTTTTTTCTTTTTGTAAAATTGAAGTGTAGTTAATTAACAATGTTGTATAAGTTTCAAGTGTACAACAAAATGATTCAGTTATATATATGTGTGTGTGTATGTATATCCATATCTATTCTTTTTCAGAATCTTTTCCCTCTAGGTTATTACAAAATATTGATTATAGTTCCCTGTGATATACAGTAGGTCCTTGTCAGTTATCTATTTTGTGTACAGTATGTATACATATTAATCCCAAACTCCTAATTTATCCTCCCCTTCCCCTTTCTCCATTGGTAACCATAGTTCTTTTTCTATTTCTGTGAGTCTATTTCTGATTTGTATGTAAGTTCATTTGCATCATTTTTTTTTAGATTCCACATATAAGTGACATCATATGATATTTGTCTTTCTCTGTCTGACTTACTTCACTTAGACCTAGGTCCACTTAGAAGTCCTAGGTCTACTTAGAAGTAGATGGACCTACTTCTCTAGGTCCATCCATATTGCTGCAAACGGCACTGTTTCATTCCTTTTTATGGTACTTTATCCCATTTCTTGTCTTGCCTTTGTTTCCCTCAGAATCGGGGGGCATCAAAGAAAAGGGGGGGATTTAAAATCAGTAGGATACTTTCTAGGTACAAAAGCCCCTTTCTGTCCCCTAGTTCTTGCTTGCAGAAAAAGGCTTTAGTCTACTAGGCCTTCCCTGAGATCCAACAAGCAGACTCCAGCAGTTGCTAATTAAGGAAGTGAGAGAAGGCAGAAACAAAGGAAAAGCTGTTGAACAAGCAATGATAGCCTAGGCAAGAGTTCAGTGATAAAATAGAGTCCTACCTAGTTCGCTTAAGGTATATATATATATACTAATCAGACACATACCTTTGAGTTGTTCTTCACCCAGGTGAAGGATAGTGACTCACAGTGACCATAGCACATAGACCCCAGACTGATTGGAACCATAAGGTTGATGATTAAGACTGTTACCACAGAACAGTCCATGAAAAGTCAGAAGGAAGTCCATGAGCTGTAAACCCACACCCCAAAAGTTGCCTTTAAAACACCCTCCCCTGAAAGCCACTGGGGAATTGAGTCCTTTAAGAACGAGCCACCTGTACTCCTTGCAATAAATTTAATTTCCTTCACTATACTCTGTTGTTAGTAGCTTGACTTTGCTTCTCATGAGTAAGAGGACCCAAGTTCAGTTTGGTAACAGTTTTTCCAAGTAAAAGAAAATATATCTTGGTTGTTGGGACCTAGGAATGCTGCAAAAGACTGAACAAAGGTCTACAACAGTGAACCATTTTGAGTCTGATAGGACTTAGGACAAAAGGGTGTTTGGGTATGAAACAACTGAGAAACTGGGAAAAACTATCTTGTTAATAGTGCTTAAATCCTAGACAAATCTCCATCCCCATCCATTAGGTTTCCTAACCAGTGAGATCTATGTGTTGTAGGGGCTGGTACAAGGAATGATTTGCTTTTTCTTTCCACTCTGAGAGATTTGTTGGCATATAAGAGTGGGGTTTAAAGTAAAAAGTGTAACTTCAATATCAACTAGAATTAAGCAAGGTTTCCCATTAATTTTAATGGGAAGCTGCTGGTAATAGTTTGCAGTTTGCTGGAGAATCTCTTGGAGTCCCATCAACTCTGGGAACAAGTCATATGGGGGCCTTCCCTTGGGAGCAGATATGGGGGCACTAAGGTTGAAGAATTTGCATAGGACCTTGAAGCATAATCCTTTGTCTAGTGTCTCGGTTGATTTCAAATGAGACAAAGTGCCTTAGGCCAGCATTTTGATGGTGGACCCCTACAAGGGTATAATATAAGAGGCTGAGGTATTATCTTAGATCTCTAGTCTTGCATCTGTAATATCTGTAAGGGCAACAGCTTGGCAGAATTTTGTTTATGATCTTGCTCTAAGATCAGTTCAAAACACTTAGCTATGGGACTTACCTGGTGGTCTAGTGGCTAAGACTCTGTGCTCCCAGTGCAGGGGGCCTGGGTTCTATCCCTGGTCTGGGAACTAGATCCCACATGCCCCAACTAAGACTGCATGTACTGTAACTAAGACCCGGCACAGTCAAATAAATAACTGAATAAAAATAAATAAATATTTTTTAAAATGCTCAGCTATGATCATGAACTCAGTCAGACTGGGCCCCCCTCCATCCTATTTTCTGCCTTTTTAAAAAATCAATCCACTAATCTCAGGTGATCAGTTCAGTTCAGTTCAGTTCAGTTGCTCAGTCATGTCCAACTCTTTGCGACCCCCTGAATCACAGCACACCAGGCCTCCCTGTCCATCACCAACTCCCGGAGTTTACTCAAACTCATGCCCATTGAGTCGGTGATGCCATCCAGCCATCTCATCCTCTGTCATCCCCTTCTCCTCCTGCCCCCAATCCCTCCCAGCATCAGGGTCTTTTCCAATGAGTCAACTCTTCACGTGAGGTGGCCAAAGTATTGGAGTTTCAGCTTCAGCATCAGTCCTTCCAATGAACACCCAGGACTGATCTCCTTTAGGATGGACTGGTTGCATCTCCTTGCAGTCCAAGGGACTCTCAAGAGTCTTCTCCAACATCACCGTTCAAAAGCATCAATTTTTCAGCACTCAGCTTTCTTCACAGTCCAACTCTAACATCCATACATGACCACTGGATAAACCATAGCTTTGACCAGGCGGACCTTTGTTGGCAAAGCAATGTCTCTGCTTTTTAATATGCTATCTAGGTTGGTCATAACTTTCCTTCCAAGGAGTAAGCGTCTTTTAATTTCATGACTGCAGTCACTATCTGCAGTGATTTTGGAGCCCCAAAAAATAAAGTCTGACACTGTTTCCACTGTCTCCCCATCTATTTCCCATGAAGTGATGGGACCAGATGCCATGATCTTAGTTTTCTGAATGTTGAGCATTAAGCCAACTTTTTCACTCTCCTCTTTCACTTTCATCAAGAGGCTTTTTAGTTCCTCTTCACTTTCTGCCATAACGGTGGTGTCATCTGCATATCTGAGGTTACTGATATTTCTCCCGGCAATCTTGATTCCAGCTTGTGCTTCTTCCAGCCCAGCGTTTCTCATGATCTACTCTGCATATAAGTTAAATAAGCAGGGTGACAATACACAGCCTTGACATACTCCTTTTCCTATTTGGAACCAGTCTGTTGTTCCATGTCCAGTTCTAACTGTTGCTTCCTGACCTGCATACAGGTTTCTCAAGAGGCAGGTCAGGTGGTCTGGTATTCCCATCTCTTTCAGAATTGTCCACAGTTTATTGTGATCTCAGGTGATAACCATTTATTAATAGGCAACTAGAACATGTTAGGTGACCCTACTTATTAAGGACCTGGAATGCCCCAGAAAGAGGGCTTCTAAATGAAGATTTTAGGGCTTCTAAAAATCTGCCACAGATCCATCTTTCTTTTGTTTGCATGACTGAATAATAGACCAATCAGTTTGGGCAAGGGAGGCTCTAGGAATGGTTTATACAAGGTCAGTTGCTGTTTTGTGAACTTTTTATGGTCAAGGGTCTTGAATATGATTCTCAGGGTTTGCCATTTTGTCTCCTGCATTCATGATTTTGGGCTTCATCAGGTCCTATGAACACATGCACAAGCTGATAAAGTTCTGGCGTCCTAGGATTGTAGGCCCCAATAATGAGTCTAAACTCATAAAAAAACAAAAACCTTTGGGGGATCCTCCATAGGTTTAGGAAATTTCTTAACTATGATCCTTAGTTCAGTCTTTGATCAATGGGAGAAAGATACCTGAGGTGGTTTGTCTGCAACCTCAGGTATTTTTATCTTAAAAAGTAACTGTTTAATAAAAGTATTTTTAGTTTAAAAAGTAACTGTTTATTTTAAAATAATCTGTTTAATTCCATTTAACAGTCTCTTCAGAGTAGAAAGGCAGTTCAGACAGAGAATCATAAAAAGTGAGGCAAAGAAGGATAGACAGGAGAAGTGTCATGTTAGTCCTGTTGTCTTTTATTTTAGGTACCTCTTTTATTTTTAATTTTTTATTAACCCATTTTAACAAGTTTTTATATGAAGTTACTTTGGATCTTGAAGACTTTTGGAAGTTTCTGCATCCCAATTCAAATAGGTATCCCATTCTGTTTAATTCAGGAAACTACTTTCAAATGCACTTCCTAAATGAATGATTTTATCTAATTGGAACATTCCCCATAACGGTCATTGTAATTTGTTGGGAGCCGCCGGGATGCGCCCAGTCCGTGACAAGGTCATGGGACGAGAGAGGAACCTGCAAGGCAGCTCTTCCTCACATGGGGCTGCCCCAGGGACCCAATATGTCCCCTCCGGAGCCGCGGGGACGAGAAAGGAACCTGCAAGGCAGCTCTTCCTCACATGGGGCTGCCCCAGGGACCCAATATGTCCCCTCCGGAGCCGCGGGGACGAGAAAGGAATCTGCAAGGCAGCTCTTCCCCTCGAGGTTGTCCCAGGGGCCCGGTATGTCCCTTTCTTCCTTCTGTCTTACTGTTGTTGGGCTTTCTATTAATTTTTGGAAATGATAATATATAGTAATAAGGCCTCGCTGGAAAAGTCCAAGCCTTTTTGGAAATGCTCAAGATTGCTCTGGCTCAGGACATGACCATAAACATCAAGTCATAAAAGAAAAGGCCGCAGGTATAGTTTGGCTGCTTGCTTAAAAGATTATAATGTTCTAGAATAGAAAAGAGTAGAGGTATTTAGGTTTAGAAGTAGATATACTGCTTTAGTTTACTTGCTTCTTGGTTGAAAGGGTTTTCACTATTGCTATTTCCTTGCTGCTATTTGTTCATTGTTTCCCTTTCTTAAAACAACATGGGATATTATGGGTATTTTTGTAAAATTAGAAAATGGGGTATATAGGATTTTAATAGAAGATTTATATTAACCAGCTTTACTGCCATTATCTTACTATTAATAGAGGTGTTTTGCTGCTTTAGAGGTGTTTTTGCTGTTTAATAGTTAATCGTTGTAAATCGAGATTTTGTGATTTCAGGTAAAGAAAAATATCAGGTTTTTCTCATGGTACTATTTTCAGAAATGTCAAACATGTTACTGTAACCCTTCCCTTGTATTGTTTTATTGTCCAAAGAATTTACACTATATCTGAGACTTGTGGAACATTGTTTTTGTTAGAGTGAGAATGTTAGGCCATTGAGGCAAGAAGATTATGTACGGGACATTTAAGTATAAACCCTGTAATCGGAAACGTTCTAGATGAATGCTTAGGGGAAAAACATGGGGAAAAAATATTGACGGAAGCACAAACCAATATCTGATGTAATATGTGGTGACTTAAGGGGGAGGTAACATTCATTCTATAAAAACTGGGCTATCCTAAAAATAAAATTAAAAACAAGCTACCTCTTCTACGCAACGCCTGTGTGTGTGTCTGTCTGTCTGTCTTCTTCCTCGCCGACGCCACTCATCCCATGGGTATTCCTGGTCCTGCCGGGGCTGGACCTCGGCAGTAATTCTAGGTTGTTTTAATACTATTTTTCCTATTTTTGTGGGTATTTACAGCTTCCAGGATTATAGCTCTTGGACAAAAATTAAACAGGTGTGCTGGAAGGTAGCACGCTTGGATCTTTAGAAATTAAAGATCCGATCTCTTTTAGCAGGCCTTTACCTATACAAGACAAACAAATATGTGCCCTTTGCTGCAGTTTGGGCAAGAAAAAGGGTCTGTGTGTACCACAAATAGTTCCCAACATGGAACCTGGGGCTGGGAAAAATGATTGAATAAGCAGGCCTCAAATAAAATTGCAAACTGATTCCAAATAAATGAGGAATCACAGCTGCTACCAGCAGTTCTCAGGAATCTGGGAACAGAATCAAGGGCTGGGAATTTCCAATCAAATGGGCAATTATGGCTCGGACTACCGGGAGCTCTGATTGTGGAACTAGTGATTCTAGAAAAATAGGGAATGGGCTGGAAAGCCAGTTAGATCGGGAGCTCGACACAAAGAGAGAAACTTACCCACAGCTTTTGAAAATGATGAGAAGGATAATGAACTCAGGTTCACGGGTACCATGCCTGTATTTCTTCTTGTCCCAAATGCCATCAGACATTCACTTCATATCCCACTGCTGTCACCAAATCTGTTCTAAAAATGAAAACTTTAAAGTAAGTTTTAAAGATCTGATTGGCTTTGTTAAATATTCAAGAATCAGGTAGCATCCCACCTACCAAGTGACAAGAGTTCCAAAGGGCTATGGGGAGGGAAGGAGTTTTAAAGGCAGGACAAGGAAGTCATAAAGGGAAAAAAGAATTATTTCAGATTAGGTCCTCTTCCTTTTGGGAAAACAAAGTCTTAGTACTTGAGTTAGCTCACCTTCCTTTAGAGGATAGAGAGGACTTTCCTGGTGGCTAAGATAGTAAAGAATCCGCCTGCAGTGCAAGAGACCCGTGTTCCATTCCTGGATTAGGAGGAACCCCTGGAGAAGGGAATGGCTACCTACTCTAGTATTTTTATTTTATTGTATCTGTTTGTTTCGACTATTATGGGTCTTTGCTGCTGCTAGGGTTTTTCTCTACTGGAGTGAGCGGGAGCTCCTCTTCATTTACTACACAGGCTCCTCATTGCAGTGGCTTCTCCTGTTGCGGAGACGGGCTCTAGGGCTCAAGGGCTCGGTAGCTGTGGTTCCTGGGCTGCTGAACACAGGCTCAGTAGCTGTGGCACACGGCTTTAGCTGCTCCATGGCAAGTGGGATCTTTCCCGACGAGGAATCGAACCTGGGTCTCCTGCATTGGCAGGTAGAGTCTTTCACCACTGAGACACCAGGGAAGCCCCCCTACTCCAGGATTCTTGCCTGGAGAATTCTGTGGACAGAGGAGCCTGGCAGGCTATATACAGTCCATGGGGTCGCAAAGAGTCAGATAGGACTGAATGACTAACACTTCCACTTTCATGAGAAAGATTACCTTATGGGTATTGACTAGAAGATTCCTGATGGACTGGTTAAGACTGCATTTCTGGGAGAAGTTGGAGCTTCACTTAGACTAGTTATTAAACTCTTAGTTAATGTGTGGCCTAGCATACGTGACTGTTTTGAACCTGCGCTTTTCCTTTTAAAACGTGAAAGCAGCCGTAGGCAATATGTGAACAAATGAATAAAGTTGTATTTTAATAACTTTTTTATGGGCCCCAAAATTTAAATTTTGTATAATTTTCATGTGTCATAAAATACTCTTCTTGTTTGGATTTTCATGTGTAGTAAAATATCATTCTTCTTTGAATCATTTAGAAAGGGCTCTGCAGAAATAGGCAATTGGTTGGATTTGACCATTAGGCTATTGTTTGCTGGTGCCTGACTTAGTCACTTTCCCAAGGCCATACAGCTAAAAATGGTGGACCTGAAGCATTAGATCCGTGTGGTGTGACTGTAATCTACACATTTAATGACATCTGCTTCTCATTTTGTAAAAATGTACTACTGTTGAGGAATTGAGTTAGTAGGACCGAAAGGAAACATTTAGTCAAAATCAGCAAAAAGGACTACTGGATAGCCTTTCAGTGGAGTACTGGAGTCTCCAAGAATGTGACTGGGCTATTTTATAACTCTGTGTGTTGTAGCAAAGCAATAGCTATGCAAATAATCCTTGACTAAAGGCAGGCAGCTAAATTCCATCTGGTGGAGGGCCAGTACTACCCTACTGTGAAAAAGTCAGCTCTCTATCCACTTATAAATTCATTTCAATATTCCTTATCTATACATATGTCTATCCTTTTTAAGGATAAAGTGAGAGTCAGAATTTTACCATTTTGAAATTATCCTCTTAACAGTTTTGAAGGTCTTCATGAGATGCCCAATGGATTCACCCAACAAAGCTAGCTGAAATTTGCTTACTCTCTGTTATTTTTAATTTTAATTGTATTTCTATGAATTTTGTGTTTTGATTTGTTTATGGCCAGTAAATCTTTCCCCATTGGTAAGATAAATGATTGGAAATTTTATTTATGGTCTATTTAGTATTTTTTGAAAAGGGATTATTGGATTATAGAGATCTACAGATATTTGTTCATTCTTTTTATGTTTGTATGTCTAATTGACTATTTTGAACTAAATCAAAAGTGGGAGTGATTGGAGATGCTACATTGCTGGCTTTGGAGACGGGGTAAAGGGCAGCAAGCCGAGGAACACAGGTCACCTCTAGAGCTTCCAGAATGAATGCAGCCCCTTTATTTCACCTCTTTTCAGCCTCCAGACCTCCAGAAAATAGTAAATTTGTATTTTTAAGCCACTAAGTTTGTGGTAGTTTGTTACAACAGCAACAGGAAACTAATACAGATTCTTTAACACTATGTCCTCCTTTAACCAGGATATAATTGGCAGGAGGAAGAAGAGTTGGAAGGAGCTGTTACAACAAAGAATCCATTGGAGGACCCTGAGAGTTCAAAACATAGTGACTTTTCATTGGCTGAGCTGTGATACTCTCTCATTGACTGAGCTTTCGCCAGGCAAGGAGAAATTATTCTTCTTCCTGGCTGTGTTGTGGAACAGTAACTTTCTACTGAAGTTGCAAAGAATATATTTTCCTGTTGGGTCTGCAGTTACAGTCAATCGATAAGATATAAGAGCTCCCCTTTCAGGACTTTCAACTCCATTTTGTTTTGTTTTTTTGAAGTTCCAACTCCATTTTAAATGAAGTTTCTGTTCATTGATTTTCACTCTGCCATCTGAAGCTTATCAGTCTCTCCTCTTCTCCTGGCTGACTTTTCCACTTTTTTCTGTTTACGCATAGTGTCCTGACTGGACTGCCCACCAAGTTCCTCTTTCTAGTCTAAGGATGACCTCAACACTGGTAGAGAACAGAGACGAGGATGTACACACCTTGAGTGGAAGGAAGTCCTTCCTGAACCAGCGCTCCAGATGTGCACATCCCAAAAGACGTCCTCCTCTAACTGTGCTCTTGTGACATAATAAGAAATATATATTGGGTCTTCCTCCCCAGTTTCTGGCACAGAGCTCCTAAAACTCTTGTAATTTCCTAAGTGATAAGAGGTGAAGGACCATCTTTTGTTATAGCATTTAGTTTTTGTCCCCGGTTCCTGAAATAGCTCTTAGAGCAATAGAGGTGGAAGTAGTGTATTTTGTTATTCATAACAAGCCCCTTCCTACCAGAAATAAGTTTATGTTAATGAAGTGATTTTTGAAAATCCGCTAAGGATGGGAGCTTTTTGCCAGGGAAACTGACTGTGTGATTAGAGGATTGGAACTTTCAGCTCCACCTCCCCACCTCAAGGGAGGGGAGAGGGACTGGACATTAAGTTAATCACTAATGGCCAATAGTTTAGTCAATCATGACTACCAAAGAAAACCTCCAGAACAGTCCTAATCAAATGGGTTTGAAGTGTCCAGGTGGTGAACACATTCACATGTGGGGAAGATGGCATGCCTGGAGAAGGCTTGGAAGCTCTCAGCTCCTTCCTACATACCTTGCCCTGTTCATCTCTTCTGCTTTGCTGTTCCTGAGTTGTATGTTGTATCACTATTTTTTTTTTGTCCCCGCCCCTGTTGTATCACTTTTTTATAGTTGATTTACAACTTTTTTTAAAGTTTCAGATACACAGCAAAGTGATTCAGTTACTTATATATATAAGAATCTGCAGATTCTTTTCCACTATAGTTAATTACAAGATATTTAATATAAAAAAAAGATATTTAATATAGTTCCCTGTGTTATACAGTAAGACCTTGTTGTTTATCTGAGTTATATCTTTTATAATAAAGTGGTAAATGTGTTTCACTGAGTTCTATCAGCTGTTTTAGCAAATTATTGAACCTAAGGAAAGAGACATGGAAAACTTCAGTTTGTTGCCAAGTAGGACAGGAGTTGTGGATAACCTGGGAACCTACTACTTGGGATTGGCATCTGAAGTGGGGACAGTCTTCTGGGATTGAGCCTTTACCCTATGAATTCTGGCGCTATCTTCAGGAAGATAGCGTCAGAATTGAATTGAATTGTAAGACATCCATTGGTGTCTGCCAAGAACTGGAGAAGAGTTTGGTGTGGAAAATCCACTGGTTTTGGTCTCATTAGTGTTGTGAGTGAATAGAAAGAGAAATGAAGCTTTTCTTTCAGCCGTTCTTCCCTCCCTCGATTCTACAAAATAGGACAGTCCTTCAAACTGTCGTTTTCAGTCAGTCAGGTTCAGTTCAGTTGCTCAGTCGTGTCAGACTCTTTGTGACCCCATGGACCGCAGCACGCCAGGCCTCCCTGTCCATCACCAGCTCCTGGAGTTTACTCAAACTCATGTCCATTGAGTTGGTGATGCCATCTAATCATTTCGTCCTCTGTCATCCCCTTCTCCTCCTGCCTTCAATCTTTCCCAGCATCAGAGTCTTTTCAAATGAGTCAGCTCTTCTCATCAGGTGGCCAAAGTATTGGAGTTTTAGCTTCAGTAACAGTCCTTCCAATGAACACCCAGGACTGATCTCCTTCAGGATGGACTGGTTGGATCTCCTTGCAGTCCAAGGGACTCTCAAGAGTCTTCTCCAACACCACAGTTCAAAAGCATCAATTCTTCTGTGCTCAGCTTTCTTCACAGTCCAACTCTCACATCCATACATGACTACTGGAGAAACCATAACTTTGACTAGACGGACCTTTGTTGGCAAAGTAATGTCTCTGCTTTTTAATATGCTGTCTAGGTTGGTCATAACTTTTCTTCCAAGGAGTAAGCATCTTTTAATTTCATGGCTGCATTACCATCTGCAGTGATTTTGGAGCCTAAGAAAATAAAGTCTGACAGTGTTTCCATTGTTTCCCCATCTATTTGCCATGAAGTGATGGGACCAGATGCCATGATCTTAGTTTTCTGAATGCTGAGCTTTAAGCCAACTTTTTCACTCCCCTCTTTCACTTTCATCAAGAGGCTTTTTAGTTCCTCTTCACTTTCCGCCATAAGGGTGGTGTCATCTGCATATCTGAGGTTATTGTTATTTCTCCCAGCAATCTTGATTCCAGCTTGTGCTTCTTCCAGCCCAGCGTTTATCATGATGTACTCTGCATATGTTAAATAAGCAGGGTGACAATATACAGCCTTGACGTACTCCTTTTCCTATTTGAAACCAGTCTGTTGTTCCATGTCCAGTTCTAACTGTTGCTTCCTGACCTGCATACAGGTTTCTCAAGAGGCAGGTCAGGTGGTCTGGTATTCCCATCTCTTTCAGAATTTTCCGCAGTTTATTGTGATCCACACAGTCAAAGGCTTTGGCAGAGTCAATAAAGCAGAAATAGATGTTTTTCTGGAACTCTCTTGCTTTTTCAACGATCCAGCAGATGTTGGCAATTTGATCTCTGGTTCCTCTGCCTTTTCTAAACCCAGCTTGAACATCTGGAAGTTCATGGTTCACGAGTTGTTGAAGCCTGGCTTGGAGAATTTTGAGCATTACTTTGCTAGCGTGTGAGATGAGTGCAATTGTGCAGTAGTTCGAGCGTTCTTTGGCATAGCCTTCCCTAGGGATTGGAATGAAGATTGACCGTTTCCAGTCCTGTGGCCACTGCTGAGTTTTCTAAATTTGCTGGTATATTGAGTGCAGCACTTTCACAGCATCATCTTTTAGAGTTTGAAATAGCTCAACTGGAATTCCATCACCTCCACTAGCTTTGTTTGTAGTTCCTAAGGCCCACTTGACTTCACATTCCAGGAAGTCTGGCTCTAGGTGAGTGATCACACCATTGTGATTATCTGGGTCATGAAGATTTTTTTTTGTATAGTTCTTCTGTGTATTCTTGCCACCTAAAATGTTGTTTTAGATTCACATATAAAACAGAAACACTTCCTTATTATATATTGCTATGTTTTCTGGTGTCCATATAATATAGTTGGGGGGAAGAGCTATTTTTATTTAAAAACAAAAAAGAAAAATTTATGAGACAGCAATATCAGTTTTGTTTTAAAAAAAAAAGAGGAAAAAATGTGTGTCTGTGTACATATTAGAAGACAATGACATTTACAGTGGTCAATGCCAGTGATAGGGTTACAACTGATTTTAATGGTTCACTTGCCTTTTCATCATTTTCTAGCCTATTACAAAAATAATAAAAAGGATACATCATACATAGCATCCTCATATTTTTAATTTTTTCATGGTGCCTCAATAATCCACCAAATTGTAAGAAATTCGTAAATGAATGAGAAGCATACAAGTCAGACTGATTTGTCCAGGGACAAGAAATGCCTCAAATAATCCTAAAAACACTTATCAGAGCTGCAAAAACAATGCTAAAGAACTAAGTATCTGGACCCAAAGCCAGACCAAGCAGCTGTATTCACGGTAGATTCCCATGACACTGAGATGGTACTGAGTAAATGCGCAAGTATTCTGAGTGGGCTCTATCATGCAGAAGTTATCTTTTATCACACTGTGCATGGGTTTTGCTCTCTTTTTGCTTTCTAAACCATTTCCTTGCACCAATCTCTCTCTCTCTTGGGGTGAGGTCCAGACAAGAGTATGAGAATTCTTAGTTGCCACATGAATGCCTCATTGGAGTGAAGAAAATGAGATTTCATTTGTGAGGAGGCACCCAAGAAGAGTGGTCATTCTCTTCTAACAGCTTATAAAGATGTGAATAGAATTGTTTTTGTTTTTACTTCTTTCTTCAGGACTCTCTCAACAGTACTGATAGGAGACTATGGTAAGCAACACCGTCCCCAGAATCGACCACCCTATAGTATGTCTCTTTGGCAGATTAGTTCTTTTTTGTTTTGTTTTGTTTACCACAGCAAGCGCTTTTAATAAGAAGACAAAATTTGCACAAGAGCCACATTCTGGGGAATGTAGACGAGCTATCGCAAGTAGTAATTCTACTGGAAGTATAAAATAAGGCTCTCTCAGAGTACAAATGTACAGGAGGAAATGATTTAAAATCGGTTTATGATTTGTAGTCACATTACATTGTGTTAAACACTGAAAACAAGCATATTAATTAAAAAGCCAGCTAAATGGCAATTGAACATGTATACAAATCTTAGTCCACAAAGTTCATGTAAACCGTTTTAAGTACTTCATTTCAACACAAAAGAAATGAACAAGTGAAGAGATACATCTCAAAGTATTAATTTATGACTGTGACAAAAATCAAGAGAACTTATATTGGAAAAGGGTTACATTACCAATAAAACCATGCAGAAGACAGACCACATAACACAAAGCCAGTGGTGCTGAGCTGTTTTAAGCTGGTTATTTTCTAAGAAGCAGCAGACTTGGGAAGGGGTCTGAAAATCAAGAAGCAAAAGGAGTTGCTGTTTTGTAGGAAATATTTTCTGTAAGGAAAATCTTCATTTGCAAGGGTGTTTCCTTCTCTGCGCCTTGAAGAGGATGACCAAGTCTCTAGAAACATTGATCAATAGAGAAGGCAAAGACAAATCTGTATCAGAATCACCTTTGTTTACTGTGCTTTTCCTGGTAGCCGCTCGTGACCGACTCTCCCTACCTTTAGCCTCTCTTTTGTCTTTAGCTGAGGATGGTATTTAAGGTGAGAGCTTTGGCCATCTGGGCGAGTACTCAGTTTTTCTGTTTTTCTGTCACGTATATGCTTCCCATGTGGCTCAGCTGGTAAAGAATCCACCTGCAATGCAGGAGACCTGGATTCGATCCCTGAATTGGGAAGATTCCCTGGAGAAGGGAAAGGCTACCCACTCCAGTATTCTGGCCTGGAGAATTCCATGCACTATACTGTCGCAAAGAGCTGGACACGACTGAACGACTTTCACTTTGGCTTCCCTGATAACTCAGTTGAAGTATTAAGTTATTGGGGCTTCCCAGGTGGCACTAGTGGTGCCGCTTGCCAAAACAGGAGACACAAGAGGTTTGATCCCTGGGTCAGGAAGATCCCCTGGATGAGGACATGGCAATCCACTCCAGTACTTTTGCCTAGAGAATCCCATGGACAGAGGAACCCGGTAGGCTACAGTCCACAGGGTCACAGAGTCGGACACAATTGAAGAAACTTAGCACACACACACACATATATGTTATTAAACTTTGTTTCATTTTCTCCTGTTAATTTGCTTTGTGTCAATTTTAGTTCTTAGATCAGAAAAATCTAGAAGAGTATAGGAATATCTCTCCCTCCCAAGCATTGGTTCCTCTAGGCTGATAACATGGCTCTCTCTGCCTGACTTCATTTCCCCCAGAGGCCTCCCTGACTCTTCCTTTGATCCTGTCCTGGAGAGAATTTCCTACCAAACTTCTGGACGTGCCTCACTCCTGAGTCCTTAGATATTCAGAAGGAACCCCTGCTACATGGTAACTAATATACAGGCAGAGCAAAAAATATGCTATTTTAAAAAACATATCTCTGTAATTAAGCCCTAGGCTCTTTAACTCTATCCCCAAGGAATGTGATTGTAAGACTCATCACTTCTTGAGTCATCCCCTCAGACACTTTATAATGTGTCAACTGTTTTTAAAAAAAATATTTTGACACTTATTAAAATGTTAAGGAAGACTTTATGTAAGACTATTGCAATCGAGGTGTTGTAACAGGGGAGAACTATTCAGCTCACCTCCAAATACAGCCAAGACAGCTGGGAATGTATAGCCCATGAGCTGAGTAAGAAATCAGTGGGTGGAAAATTACTAGGAGGCAACATCAAAGGTAGGAAGATTCTAAATAAACTGACTTAGCAGGATTCTTACTACAACTGAGGTACGTACGCTAAAGATAGGACATGGGCCAAGGCCAAACCCTAGTTGAAAACAGGGCTCAGAGGAACCTAAGTTTGGTCAAGGAGAGAATCTTTGTCACAATATTTCCTGTTTTAAGATGTAGGTCCTAGAACTGAATGATGTAACACAGACATGATCTGATCAGTGCAGGGTCTAGAGGGTTCTGTCCTTTCTTGGTGTGAATGCTAAATTTCTCCAATTTATAAGGTTGTTGTGAGATTGCTGGGTAGACACAGAGCCCCCTTATATGGTTGGTTCATAATTAACATTGCAGACAGGTGTTTACTCACAAGAACTCTCTTTCAATCTTTCCATCATCTTACTACTGATGCTAAAAGCTAGACCTGTGTGCAGTGGTGCTGAATCAAATCTCATAGACAGATTCTTGGGTGAAGTAGAAAAAAATAGCTTTATTGCTTTGCCAGGCAAAGGGGGACACAGTGGGCTTGTGTCCTTCAAAACTGTGTGTCCCAACCTGGGAGGATTTGGTGAGGAATTTTATAGGAATGGTTCAAGGGTGGAGTTACTGATAAGATTAGGTGTGTGCACTCCTTTAATCTAACCTCACATGATCTCCTGATGAGCTATTCTGGTTCCTTTAATCTGGTCTCCGATGGTCTTCTCTGGAATGAAGAATGCTAGCATCTTCCATTTATTGAGGGTTTTAGTTCTATAAAGAGTTCAAAGATATTGTTATGGGAATCCCTTGAGTAGAAACCAGGACCCTGCCCCAAGACTACACTATTGTTTCTTGACTGCTCTTCTCTTGTCTCTGCAACTCCTCCCTTCCTTGATCAGCAACTGTTGGTGTCTTCCCTTTGGGACTCAGAGGAGGTCTTGGAAACAGGAGTCTATCTCCTACAGACAAGAAATGGGGGACAGAAAGGCTTCCATGCCCAGGAACCCCAGGGGGGTCCTGCTCTTTTTCAGAAGTGGCTCCACTCTGGGCCTAGGAATTTATTTCAATAACTGGACATTACCATCCTCATTCGCTGTTCTACACTGCTTTGTGCAATATTTCACAAGTCTATGCCATGATGAGGGATACTGCACAATTTAATGCTAATCCTGTGAACTACCTTGAGCTTACAGTTGGTGCAATAGCTGAACAGATGCTGTGCTTCAAGTTTTCAAGGGATCCTGTAGCATCCCTGTGAGTTTGCTACAGCACTTCAGGGCACCTTGAAGCACAGCTTCAGAACCATGGCCTTGGTAGACACTTCATCCCTTTTATAAATTGGAAAAGGAGTACATCAAGGCTGTATATTGTCACCCTGCTTATTTAACTTATATGCAGAGTACATCATTCGAAACGCTGAGCTGGATGAAGCACAAGCTGGAATCAAGATTGCTGGGAGAAATATCAATAACCTCAGATATGCAGATGATACCATCCTTATGGCAGAAAGTGAAGAAGAACTAAAGAGCCTCTTGATGAAAGTGAAAGAGGGGAGTGAAAAAGTTGGCTTAAAGTTCAACATTCAGACAACTAAGATCATGGCATCTGGTCCCATCACTTCATGGCAAATAGATGGGGAAACAGTGGAAACAGTGGCTGGTTGATTTTATTTTGGGGGCTCCAAAATCACTGCAGGTGGTGATTGCAGCCATGAAATTAAAAGATATTCCTTGGAAGAAAGTTATGACCAACCTAGACAGCATATTAAAAAGCAGAGACATTACTTTGCCATCAAAGGTCCATCTAGTCAAGGCTATGGTTTTTCCAGTAGTTATGTATGGATGTGAGAGTTGAACTATAATGAAAGCTGAGAGCCGAAGAATTAATGCTTTTGAACTGTGGTGTTGGAGAAGACTCTTGAGAGTCCCTTGGACAGCAAGGAGATCCAACCAGTCCGTCCTAAAGGAAATCAGCTCTGAATATTCATTGGAAGGACTGATGTTGAAGCCGAAAGTGCAATACTTTGGCCACCTGATGCGAAGAGCTGACTCATTTGAAAATACCCTGATTCTGCGAAAGATGGAGGGCAGGAGGGGAAGGGGACAACAGATGGTTGGATGGCATCACTGACTCAATGGACATGGGTTTGGGTAAACTCCGGAAGTTGGTGATGGACAGGGAGGCCTGGCGTGCTGCGGGTCATGGGGTCGCAAAGAGTCGGTCACGACTGAGCGACTGAACTGAACTGAACTGATACTAGTATCTCTCTGAACAGGGAACTGCCATTCCAACAAACAAAGGATGCTGCCTGCCATCGCAGTTCTGCAAGGAGCAAGCCATTCGTCACCGTAGCCGCCCACCAGTGGGGCGTCCTCAGGGGCATTCAGGATGAAGAGAAAAAGGAAGCACTCTGTGCTTTGGGGACTGGCCCTAAAGAGTTAAGATGCATATCTAAGGAATAATTTCAGCAAATCCAGAGTTTTTTCATCTTCCCATACAAATAAAAGCATGTAAAGCATAAGCTTGAGATGACAATTTTTTTGTGATTAGCAGTAGTCTTTTGTCATTTGCAGTAATATTTTGATGTTCAACTACATGATTTTTTCCAGCCCAAAGCCCCGCTATATAGCCTGACTCCTCCCTTCTCTCTTCAAAACAGTTCCTCAGATCTACCTGAAAGGCTATACTCCTGGCTAGAGACCTCGATAAGTTATAAACTTAACTCCAAACTTTTTAAGTTGTGAGGTTTTCTTCAGTCAAAATTTTTTTAAAAAATTTCGGTTTTGTTATTTGAAGACTTATTGGCCAGAGTCACTCAACTAGTAACTTCTGTACGAGGAGCAGAAAAAGATAATATTTGGGACATTAGAAGTTAATGTCAGTGAAAATAATGAAACATGGGAGAAAGATGAACTAAGAAAGTCTTAGAAAATGAGATGAGAAATCTTGATCTTACTAAATCACTCAACACATGTCAAAGTGTATCACAGAACACATTTTTTTTCTTTTGAATTAGGGCCAGCTTTGGCTATTTGGCTTTGATTGACAGTTGGGATAGTCTGGAATGAAAGGGAGCTGATGAAACTACACTCCCACAGCAAAACATAGGGTTGTTTTGTTTTTAATCTTTAAAAACCAAGTGTTAAAAAGAAATAAGAAGCCCAAAATGGGATAATTTGCCCCTTACTACAGCAAATCAGGACTTAATTGCTATCTCAACCCTTCCCAGAAATATGGCCTTTAAAATAGTCCATCTGAAGTTTCCTGATTATCAGTGAAATGACCTGTATGATAAAGACCCCTGCCTTTCCCCACACCGGAAAAGATGATATCCTGGCCCCAAATGATCTTTTCATTTTTTTTCCAGCTAATGGCTTCCTTGCCACCACCCCCACTTCTAGAGAAGTTTTCCATTTTGCACTGCTCCTCTGAGGCCCCTTTTGGTTCCTAGATGGGCTGCTTTCCTTTCACAAATCACCTCGTATAGCCAATTAGATCTTCCAACTTACTGGGGGTTGACTTTGTTTTTTAGTACAAGGAAGAGAGAGAAGGACAAAGTGGGGAAGGGAAGAGGAAATTATTGCTCCCTCACGTAATATTTGCTTAATCACTCATTTTGTAATCATCTATGTTCCCTTGCTTAGAGGTAATCATGTTTGTACCAAGTGCATTAATACAGGATGTTAAAGAGGCTAAGCCTGGGTCAGAGTTTAGGATAAATAGGATAAAAACAGTCTTTGGGCTTACACAGAGCTTCCCTCTGCCCCATTTCTGTCCCAGTCTTGGTGAAGTGGCCTTGTCCAGGCCTGTTCAATTCTTTCTTTAGTTCCATTTTAGGCATCTTTGTACCCTACTCTCTGGGTCCATTTGGACCAGAACATGGTGAAACAAAGCCTCACAGCAGGAAGGCTTTGATTGTGCTCATAGTTGCTCACTGGGCTCCCCAGTCTCTCCTGAAATAGGAACTGTTGTTCTTACCCAGGAGGAACTTTAATTATCCAAGTGACTGGGGCCTTCATGAGTGGTTTCTTAACAACTCCATGAGTCATACATTCAAAAAATGGAAAAAGCAGATCCTGAAATCCATGAGTAATAGCACTGTTTCAGAATCAGGGGCACATTTTTGCTTCCAGATTCCTGAACTTAGGTTTCACTATTTTAGAAATCTGAGCTGGTGGTAAAAGGAGCAAAAATGAATGTGTTATGCGCCCCTTGGTTCATGATCAGCATTTTCACATAGCTCAGCCTTAGAACAAGAAGCAGTGGCAAGGTTTTGTTCTCATCTCACAAAGCAGCTGCGCTGATACTTAAAGCAGCTGGCTCTAATGTCAGCAGTCGACTTGACAGCTTGACGTTGGTGATTTCACGAGCTAACTTAAACACTCCAGACTGGCTCACAAGCGCTGGAAACAAGGGTAGTACTGGGCAGTCAGTGAGAAGAACCAGCCCCTCATACTCCAGAGGAGAAAGTTTCCCTTGTTATAAACTAAAAGGGAAAAAAGGCAAGGCGTCATATTTTACATTACTAATTAGCTACTTCATGCTGCAGCCAAAGCACTTATCTGTTGAACCAAATATATCACTGTAATGGTTTTGTTTAACAATGTTTGGAAAGTTGAAAGTCGACAATGTGAAATATTCAACTCATTTGCACCATCATTAAGAAATGAATTAGGGCCATGGCATTTAAGAGTTGAATGCTTTGCTGTGACACTAAAAAGAAACATCCTTTGAGCCTTTCCCCAGAGCCCAGACAGGCCTCCAGATTTCAGGAACCCAGGATGACTAAATAAGTGGGATTATGAAAGGTATGGAAATCCAAACATCTGCCCTGAACTGTCTCCTTTTACTTTAGGAGGTGTCAATTTCCAAAGCCAAACTGAAGCATAAACATTTTTTAAGAGGCTCATACAAGGAATAGTTTGCCGCTAACCAAGGGTGACATTAAATAAGCCCACGAATGAGGTGCTTGGTAGAATCACAACTGCACCATTAGAAAAAGTGGGCAGGCAGTTCTGAGGCCTCAGATGGAGTCTAGTTTAAACAGTTAAGAAAGTTAACTTAAGATCAGGGAAAATGGAAAAATATAGGTTCCCAGCCTTTGAATTCCACCAAAGAAGAGAAACAAGAAAGGAATGTATAATTATCTAAACCATACAGACCTTAACATTCAGAAAACTCACCATTCAGAAAACTAAGATTATGGAACCCAGTCCCATCACTTTATGGCAAATACATGGGGAAACAATGGAAACAGTGCTCCAAAATCACTGCAGATGGTGACTACAGCCATGAACTTAAAAGACTCTTGCTTCTTGGAAGAAAAGCTATGACCAACCTAGACAGCATATTAAAAAGCAGAGACATTACTTTGCCAACAAAGGTCCGTCTAGTTAAAGCTATGGTTTTTCCAGTAATCATGTATGGATGTGAGAGTCGGACTATAAAGAAAGCTGAGTGCTGAAGAATTGATGCTTTTGAACTGTGGTGTTGGAGAAGACTCTTGAGAGTCCCTTGGACTGCAAGGAGATCCAACCAGTCCGTCCTAAAGGAAATCAGTCCTGAATATTCATTGGAAGGACTGATGCTGAAGCTGAAGCTCCAATACTTTGGCCACCTGATGCGAAGAACTGACTCATTGAAAAAGACCCTGATGCTGGGCAAGATTGAAGGCAGGAGGAGAAAGGGATGACAGAGGATGAGATGGTTGGATGACATCACTGACTCAATGGACATGAGTTTGAGTAAACTCCAGGAGTTGGTGACGGACAGGGAGGTCTGGCGTGCTGCGGTCCATGGGGTCACAAAGAGTCGGACACGACTGAGTGACTGAACTGAACTAAACTGAACTGATACAGACCTCTGAGGGTCCATGGAGGAAGCCAATAACCACAGGCATTTCCAGGGGCCAAAGGGACAGCGACCCTGTGTGGCTCCCAGACATAGAATGGAGAAGAAAGGAGTAAGTGGAGACCTCAGAGTGGGATCTCAGGTACAGATTCTGTTAACAACACGAGGGCAGCACACAAATTCTTTCCCCCCTCACGGCCTTTGAACTTATCCTTCCAGAAGGGCATGCCTCCTATTTTCACATGGCTGGCTGCTTTTAGTCATTCACCCCACCATGAGTTTCCCCCAACCACTGGACAATCTCCAGCACATCACTCTGCTTTAATGCCTTCACGGATTTTACCACCATCTGGATTCATCATATTTGTTATCTCAGTATCTATTAGTGGTCTGCTATAGAGGGGCGGGGGAGGAATGAAAGTCAATACATGTAGCACATAACTTCCAAATAATGAAAAATAAAATCTGTAACATTCTTTATTGTAGGTGCCATATAGTCAATTGATTTTCTCAGAATGTCATTGAAGATTTTTGCCAAACTCAACTGTGGTTGCATTTCAACTGTGATTTAACAGAGTTGCATCCCATTCCCAATAAAAGTATTGTCATTAAACATGATATGTCATCTGCTATTAGACCATTTCTCAGCCTCATACAGATTATGTTCATTAAATTAGCACTTCTTTCATCTTGGGCACTATTGCTTACAAGAGTGCTAGTCATAGTTTTAGCTTCTTGTGCAGTTGCAAGGTTTGGAATGTTGTTTATCAATAGCTTTCAAAATTCTTGACAATATAATGATCCACTCTCATGGACCAACACAAGCTCTATGCCTCTCCATCCAGATGGTAGAAAGTTTTATGAGAGGATGAAGGACATCTGGAACATGTCACATGTACAAAGAGCCTTTCCTAATACAAAACATACTAATATCTTCATTTTGATGCTCTTAAAATCTTTCTCTATCTGATTCTTAATCTTCCTGGGATGGAAAGACTGGGAAAAGTGCTGTCATCCCAACTACAGTTGCCCAGCTACTAAAGATGACAATTACCACACTAATTATTAGAGGATTCTAATGTCCAGAGATTTTGGTCAGAGGTGGAACCTGGAGTACAGACATCTGAAGCAATTCTTTTCACTGACAGACCATCTTTTTATAGGCGTTGTGTCATAGATTTCAAAACGCTGAAAGCATTTTGGTCTCCTGACTCACACTGTTTAACTTTGCCTACTCACAGAGGTCTGCAACTTCCACTCAGGCTGGTCATGTGATACGATGTGGCATTTCTTTAGCTTTTAGGATATGGCAATGTATTTGTTTTCTAAGGCACCATAACAAAATACCACAAACTGGATTGTTTAAATAACAGAAATTGATTATCCCAGAGGTCTGAAGACTAGAAATCTGAAGTCAAGCTTTTGTTGGGTTGGTTCCTTCTGAGAGCTATGAGGGAGAATCTATTCCAGGTCTCTCTCCTAACCTCTAATGGTTGGCTGGCAGCCTTGCACATTCCTTGGCTTGTGGACCCATCACCCTGATCTCTGCATTCAGCTTCACATGGTACTCTCCCTAGGGGCCTGCGTCCAAATTTCTCATTTTTACAAGAACACCAGGCATGTTAAAGAAGGGGCCAAGTACTCCAGCTTGACCTCATCTTAAATTATGTCTGCAATGACCCTATTTCCAAGGTTGCCATCTTAGGCACCAGGGTTAGGACTTCAATATGTGAATTTGTAGAGGAGACACAGTTCAGCCCAAAATAGTAGATGCTTTTCTTTCTTTCTTTCTTTTTTTTTTTTTGTCTAACTCTAAAGACCTTTACGCTAGGTGGAATTCTAAGACAAGTAAATGTATTCTCTATCTAGTTAAGAATTTTTAAACTTTATGGGATCTTTCATAGCTTTGGGCTCTTACAAGTCTTAGAGATATTTAAAGATAGGTCATCATGCAGCTCTGTTTTGGAGTCAAGAACTCAGGAGATCATTCTTCTGACAACTCCGTTCAAATCAACAGTGTACAGTGCTGGATAACATGCTGTAAATGTATATTACATCTTTGAAATCCACTCTGAAATCTCTACTGTTTTACTCCCACAGTCCCTCTAGAAATTCAATAAACAGCTCAGTGATTACTTGCTATAAATCAATTCTAAGTTGAGCATTTCCCCCTACAGTTGAACATTTCTGAAATCACAATCTGTTTATGATTTTTTGCACACTTTAGTCTAATTAGCAGCATCTTTTTTCATGGGTGGTAAAATAATGATATGATCTTAACTGTGGTGTCTTACTTTCAATGATATGCAATATTGAACATCTACTATTTTCAGGTGCTGCTAAGTACTTAGAATCTAATGAACAGTCATAGAAAGAATAGCCTTCACAGTCTCTTAGGAGAGACAAGTAATAACTTCACTGTAGTAATGTGGGGAGATAGTTTTTTCTGGGGAGATCGTTCTTTTCAGGCTCCTGACTCTCACTTACATACTGCCCTTTTCATCCACGTTGCATTGTGATTATTGGTTTTCTTGACTGTCTTCTCCTCTAGCAGCTGGAGGGCAGCTGTCCTGATTTACTCATCCTTATATCCTCATTGCCCCAGACTGAGCATGGCCGCAGTCAATGCTAAATGATTGGATAAATGAATGCAGCTCTAAGCCTACATTGTCTTAGAAAATCTCACTAAAGAAAACTTAGAATTAATGATTAACTATGAAAACAAACTCAAGTTTATCTGCTTTCAGGACTTTCAAGTAGAACTGCCTAGAACGCATATCATTAAATGGCTTTTTTGCTGTGGTGATCCTTGGTAAAAGTTGGAAAATCATAGCAAAGTGTAAGGGTTGTTCTTTGGTTTGCAGTTTTCACAGCCAGCCATCAGCTGGACTGTAAAATCATTCAGGAATGTAGGGGTGTGGAGTGAGGTCCTTTCTGTATTCCAGGGTCCTATATCTCTCTTCCTTATTCTCAGGTTCAGACAAAATTGAGCCTACGTGAGCTTTGACTAGCATTTTGAAGAAGTGAATAGATGGGGAGTAGCTGGACAGAACAAGATTGAGATTTAATAATGCAAGTACAGCATAAGGTATGTGTGTTAGTTTTCTACTGCTGCATAACAATGATTATAAACTTAGCAGTTTAATACAACCCATATTTATTATCCCAAAGGTTCTGTGGGCCAAGAGCTGGGCGTGGCTTAGCTGGGTCCCCTGCTTAGGGTCTTATAAGGCTACAAACAAGGTGTTAGCCTGGCTCAGCTGGACAATGATCTGCTTCCAAACTCCTTCAGGCCGTTGATAGACCTCATCTGCTTATGGTTGAAGTCATACAACCAGTTTACTTGCTGGTTACAGCTAGGGCTGCTCTCAGCTCTAAAGGCAACTGCAGCTGCCTATCACATGCCCTCTCCTTAGGCTTTCTCACAACCTGGCACTCTACTTCAGAGCCAGCAATGGAGAGAGAATCTCTGGCCAAAGGGAGAGCCCAATCCTCTGTTAAGGACATTTACCTGATTGAGTCAAGTCCGTCCATGACAATCTCCCTTTTGACTTACTCAGAATCAACTGATTTGGGACTTCAATTACTTCCATACAATCCCTTCCTCTTTGTCATATTCTGTTGGCCAAAGGCAGGTCACTAGTCCCACCCAAACTCAAGGGGAGGGGAGATTACATAGGGTGTGAACATTAGGGAGAGAATCAGGGGATCCGTTCTAGAATTCTATCTATCTCACCATAGATATCCCCTCACTATAATAACTTGGAAGTTAACTTCATGGAATTCCAGGGTTGGAAAGGACTTCCACAGACTTTAAGTAGATCAGAAAAAGTGAATGTTTATCCCTTTCTAGATCTTCAAGGAAAGTGAGTTTCTTTATAATCAAATCTTTGTGAATAATAAAAGCTAACACATGTAGGAGGGAAATATGTTTCTTACCAGGTCCAATTCCTTGGTAGAGGCTTTCTAGCTTTCTGAGATATGGAGTTGGGAAGGTTGTGAAGCTAAGAGTTCAGTGGAAAAGAATTCCAGGATCAATTATTAATGTCTGCCCAGCAAGGGCTAGTGGAAACAAACATATGACATAGTTACCAATGTTGCAATGAGAAAAGAACCAGGAGGGATGAATGGTCTGCTCCAGACCCATTTCCACTCTAGCAGGTGACTTTGAGAAATCACTTTGCCTCTCAACTCTTGTTTCTTAATCTGTTTAAAAAAGAAAAGGGAAAAAAAAAAAGTTGCCTCTTAGGGTTTTCTTGACGATTAAATGACATACCTCAGATGAAGTTTTTCTGTAAATATAAACATTGAAACAAGTGTAAGATGTTATTGCCATCTAACTTCTTGAAAGAAATTATGCCAGTGCATCTTCTGACATAACCTTCGTCCCCAGCACCTTGTTTCTGCTTTCTTCAAATTTCAGGCAGAAAATATATTTCTCAAATTTGCACTTGGTGAGCTGACAACTCCCTGGAATAGATGTCTGTCTTATCAAACTGATGAACAGGATGACAACACCATTGTAACTACACAGTCAACCCTAATGTGTTCTAACTCCTTTGAGTTTGGTATGTTAAGATCAAGGTTCACCAAAACAAACAAACAACTTTATTTTAAAATCACGTGTGAACCCTCGGATTGCTAGAAGCATGGCTGTACAGGTACAATGGAGCAATCTTGGGATCAGAAAAACAAGTTATTTGTAAAGTAAATGCAGTGCAACTGCCTTGAACTCTTTTTAAATATAGGAAGTGTCAATTCAGGAGCTCATACCTACAGGCTCAGCTTGTGTCCCTGTCTTCAGTAATTGTTTTTTCTGATATTAAGCTGAGTATGTGAGTGAGGAAACAGTTACCATCCATCAAATCGTGACTACTCAAAAGTGGTCTGTGGACCAGAAGTACTGGCATCACCTGAAAGTTTGTTAGAAATACAGACTCTCGACCTGCAACTCAGACTTGTTTAATCTGAGTCTGCATTTGGATGCGATCTCAAGGTCAATTACTTACAGGTTAAAGTTTAAGAGACTTGTACTAAACTTTCAAGAGCAATGTACCTGGGACCATCCCAAACAGCTTGGCGCATCCAGCCTCTTATAATTGGTCTCTATTTTGCAGAAATTACTGTTATTTTATTATTATTTGTTATTGTTGTGATACTATTTTTAAAAATTATTTATTTTCCAGCTTTACTGACATATTGACTTAACAATGTATAAGTTTAAGAATATAAGTATATGATAGGATATGCATATGTATCGCAAAATGATTACCACAATACGATTAGTTTACACATTCATCACATCACATACTTACATATTGTGTGCTTGTATGTGGTGAGAGCTTTTAAAATCTATTCTCTTAGCAATGTTCAAACATATAATATAGTATTGTGAACTATAGCATGTGAACACCATGCTGTACATGGATCCCCAGAGCTTATTCATCTTATAATGAATGCATTCCTAAGTCAAGATTTATAAATGGGTAACTAGTCTTGTGGGAGCCAGGAACACATCAGCAAAACTTTGCATCATTTTTTGGGAGTTACCTGGCCCTAATGATCATTAAACAATTATTATCGTTTTTATTGATTATTAACTACAAAGCCCTGGACGATAGAGTAGTGATTTGCTACAAAGTATATTCCTGGGTAGGGTCGGCAAGAGGACTTAGGAAACTGTGAGGGCCCAAGATCGTGTCATGCTTCCCAAGTGGCACTAGTTATGAAGAATCTGCCTGCCAATGCAGGAGACACAGAGTCACAGGTTCAATCCATGGGTCGGGAAGATCCCCTGGTGAAGGAAATGGCACCCCACTCCAGTATTCACCTGGAAAATTCCATGGGCAGAAGAACCTGGCAGGCCACAGTTCATGAGGCCACAAAGAGCTGGACATGACTCAGCAACTGAGCACACACACACAAGATTGTGTCAGTGATGCTCACAGCCATGCAAAAGGTTGACTTGCCCAAAAGGCACAGATTTCTGCCAGATCTGTGAGGCTCAGGAGCCCTTTCTCTTCTATAAACTGCATCCTCAAAAGTAGAATATGTGATCAAATCTCAAAGTCTAAAGGAAAAGGGGAGAATACAGCACAGATAATAGGAGCGAAGAAAGGAGAGGGGAACACAGGAAAGAGAATTCGATGTTGAAGGAGGTATATGAAAGCAGCAGTAGGAAGCTGGGAAGCTGCCTCCTCTGGTCCCATCTAC
Organism: Odocoileus virginianus; assembly: GCF_023699985.2. NCBI lineage: Eukaryota > Metazoa > Chordata > Mammalia > Artiodactyla > Cervidae > Odocoileus > Odocoileus virginianus. Next base: position 41,084,621 of record NC_069697.1, read on the forward strand.
AACAGTGGCTAGCGGAGACTACGCACCCTCTGCTCTGTGCTGCCCTTGGTCGCTCAGTAGTGTACGACTCTTTGCAACCCCACGGATTGTACCCTCCCAGGCTCCTCTGTCCATGGGGATTCTCCAGGCAAGAATACTGGAGTGGATTGCCATGCCCTCCTCCAGGGGATCTTCCCAACCCGGGGATGGAACCCAGGTCTCCCTCATTGCAGGCAGACTCTTCACTGTCTGAACCACCAGGGAAGCCTTTGCTCTCGTTAGAGCCTTCTGCACATGTGTGCTAAGTCACTTCAGTCACGTCCAACTCTGTGACCCTGTGGACTGTAGCCTGCCTTACTCTTCTGTCCATGGGATTCTCTGGGTAAGAATACTAGAGGGGGTTGCCATTCCCTCCTCCAGGGAATCTTCCCGAACCCAGAGATCCAACCCACATCTCTCACGTCTCCTGCATTGGCAGGCAGGTTCTTTACAACTAGTGTCACCTGGGAAACCCTACTAAGCACCCTAAGATCACCCTTATCGCCTTTGTGATATGCAAATTAGCATCACTTTGGTGGCTTACCACAACAGATGATCTTGCCCTCTCCTTTGAGAAGGTCAGATAGAAGTATTTTTGCCTTTTGTGCACAACTTATTTCTTGGTGTTTCTTTTAAATTTATACTACCCAATAATGGTCTCATGTGGGTTCATTTTATCCCCAATAGCAGACTATAAAACAGCGCATGTATTTTGGCTTACCCTTCTGTAAGAAGGCAATCACTGATGAGAGCACATTAAATTTCATGAAAGTTTTCTAAGAAGAAACTTAAAAACATTAGTGTTGGATAGAGAGAGTTAGTAGGGTAAATTCATAGAGTAGAGAGTCCAGACATAAACCCACGCATATATGCTACACTAATTTTTGACAGTGGTGTCAAATTTACACAAGGGAAAGATAGTTTCTTCAATAAATGGTGCTTGGAAAACTGGCCATCCTCATGCAAAAGAATAAAACCTGGATTCCTGTCTTATACCACTCACAAAAACTAACTAAAAATGGATCAAAGACTTCAATTTATGACCTGAAACCATAAAACTCTTAGAAGAAAATATAGGGGAAAAGATCCCTGACTCTGGTCTTGGCAATGATTTATTGGATAAGACAACAAGAGCATAGGCAACAAAAAATAAACAAGTGGGACTACATTAAACTAGAGAACTTCTGCACAGCTAAGGAAGCAATCAATAAAGGGAAAAGGCAGCCTACAGAATGGGAGGAAATATTCACAAATCATGTATCTGATCAGGGGTTAATATCAAAATATATGAAGAACTCATACAACTCAATAGCAAAAAGCAAATAATCAAATTAAAAATAAGCAAAGGACTCAAATAGATATTTTTTCAGAGAAGGCATACAAATGGCCAATAGGTATATGAAAAGATGCTCAACATCACTAATCATCAGGAAAATGCATATCAAAATCATAGTGAGATATTACTTCATGCCTGTTAAGATGGCTATTATCAAGAAAAGACAAGAAATAACAAATGTTGGCAAAGATGTGGAGGAAAGGGAATATGTATACAGTGTTGATAGGAATGTAAAATGGTACAGGCCATTATGGAAAGTAGTATGGCAACTCCTCAAAATATTAAAAGCTGAACTACCATATGATTCAGCAATCTCTTTCCTAGGTATTGCTGGATATCCAGCAATTGAACTGAAATCAGTATCTCAAATTGAAATGAGATACAAAAGGATTGAAATTAGTATCTTAAACAGATATCTGCACACCCATGTTCATTGTAGTTTTTATTCACAATAGTCAAGATATGGAAAAAACCTAAGTGTCCATCAATGGACGGATGGATGAAGAAGATGTAGTGTTACATACACAACGCAATAGTATTCAACCATGAGAAAGAAGGAATTCCTGCCATTTGTGAAAACATGGATGGACATTGAAGGCATTATGGTAAGTGAAATAAGTTATACACAGAAAGACAAATACAGTATGATTTCATATGGAGCCTAAGAAAGCCAAACTCACAAAAACTGAGTGTAGTGAGGTTAGCAGGGGTTGGGGTGGGGGTGGGAATTAAGCAGATGTTATTTAAGGGTACAAATTTGCAACTAGGAAATCAGGTTCTGGGGATCTAATGCAAAGTGATCTTAGTCAATAATACTGTATTATAAAGTTCAAAGTTGCTAAGAGACTAGATCTTAATTGCTCTCACCACAAAAAAGGATGGTAATTATGTGATGTGACTGAGGTGTGAGCTAAGGCTTCCACAGTAATCATATTGCAATATATATGTGTATCAAACCAAGGTGTTGTATTCCTGAAACTTAGTGTTATATGTCAAATATATCTCAACTTAAAAATTCAAGAATAATGAAGAGGAAGTAAGATAGGTTTTGGAAATATACTGCCAGATATTATAAACTTATCTTATGGCTCCCAGAGAGGGGAGGGTGTCCTAAAGGGAATGACCAGTCCTCAGCTACCTTGGGAAGAGGTCGGTTTGAGAGTGGGGACCAGACTTTGGAGGAGGTGCGTGCGTGGTGGGGTAGGAGAGCAACACGTGGCCCCCCTCTCAGGCTGTGGAACTACCTGGAGCACTCCTATTGATAGGGGGTGACTGTTCACTAGTTGGTAACCTGGGAGGGAGGCAGAAGTGGGCAGAGCAAAAGGTCTCAGGTTAGATCTTGACTCTGCAGTATCTCTGAATCATTCTCTATGCCACATGTCCTTTCGACATCCACACAGCCTGTTCTGCACTGGATCGGGGGGGTCACACCCACAGTTGGGTCAGAGTGATGCAGGGAAATGCTGGGTTCCCTCCCTGAGGTCAGAGAAGGTGCCAGCAAGGAACAAATGGGCTCAGCTGGGCACTCCCTAGGGGTGTTCCTTGGAAGAATGCACTTAGTCAAAGTGCTGTCTCAGTTCCCCATTTGTCATAGGAAAAGAAACAGTATCTTCCTCTTGGGGTTGTCATGAGGATTAGAAAAAAATATGTGCAGAGTGACTGGAATTTATATATTCATTCAGCGTTTACTCATCTCAGGTAATAGGAGTATGCAGTAGGCAAGACAGATCAAGTGCCCGCTCTCTTGACTTTACATCATGGAGAGAAGAGGAGACAGACCATCAGCAGATAAAACACTGTCAGCTAGAGACTCTCAGATGTTGTATTTGCACCCATCATGTACAGCCACCACTTCCAGAGCCCAGATTTAACTGATAAGAGCTTCCCAAAGCAACTTTCAGTTGCTTCCCTTGCTGTCCACCCTGGTCACCTATATCCCTAACAGATACAGCCATTCATCATTATGCTTGATTCTCTGAAGCCCCAATTCTATAACTAGCCCCACTTCTATAACACAGAATTGGGCCTGATGAATTCAGAAAAACTACTGCCATTTGGGTGCATGTGATTTATTCAGAAGAAACCTGTCAAGGGTGAGGGAACCTGTGTGGAGATGAGAAGAAGCTAAGCAAGAGCGAGCTCAGATCAAAGCTCACCTCGGCCTGATCACTGGGGACTCTGGCATGCAAACTGCGTCTTCCACTTGTACTTTGAAGGAAGGGGATGAAGCTTTTGTAGCCCTGTCTATCAGTCCTTGGCTGCCCCAAATGAAGAGGCTCTTTAGCCAAGGACAAGTCTGCAGAGAAGGTCATAGGTATAGGCTGCAGCTGTGCCATTCACAGGAGGGAATCTACGGGCTCACCCCCGGTGAAGGGCTCTAGGCAAAGCATCCATGCCCTCTATGAATAGTCACAAGGGAAAACGTCAGAGTGATAAGTGTCAAGAGAGAATGAACATTCAGTAACATGAGGGAGATCATGCAGTGACTTTAGCTTGGCTGGCCAGGAAACAACGGGTAGGCTCAGATTTTTTAGAACCTGAGGCTTACTGTTTGGGAGGTGGGCGGGGGGTCTTCTAAAGTAGAAGAATATAAAATCATAAATACAACACTAACACAAATGTGAAGATTTATTCAAAATGAGAAATCATAACAAATTACAAACACTAAAAGCTAATAAATTCCTCAAACATCACAAAATCCAGAAAAAAAAAAAAAACCCAGATGTTTATGTTAATTCCCTGACATATTTCTGTGATACCTTTTCCTCCATGTTTTGATGGTACATTTTTTAACTACTTCTCCATTAGATATTTGATAATAAATTATGTTAAGAGAATTAAAGACATCTTGATCTTTCATGCCTAACATGGTAGAGGCAAAAACATTTTATTTTTTTAATTATTGATATTTTGTTAAAGCTTCTTTCAGTTTCAGAACTTGGTATTTGGTAAAATGTGACTTTTGAGGATTATTGTCAAATTTGAGAAAGCCTCTGTTAAGTTTATTTCATAAATGAGCTATGAACTTTGGGAAGATATACTGCAGACTGGCTTCTGACTCCACACATTTCAAACTCACTCTCCTCCCATGCTCCTCATTCTTTGGTTGCTGGGCATCACGGAGCGTATTCATAGTGAGATGCCTATATATGACGAGGATAAGCAGTCAGAAGTGAATCCAGGAAATCCTTATTATGCGGAGTACATCTAGCAATAATGTACTTCCACAAGGAAATGGCTGCAAATTACTTAAATATCTCCCCTAAACTCAAATGAAATGAGTCCCTAAATCAACTTCCTTTTAGCCAGGTCCTGAAAATGCCCATAGCCACTCTGATGCCACCTGACCAGAGGAAGCAAAAAGGTGGGATATTTGGAGTAAAAAGAGAATAACTTTTCATTTTTACTGATTGTGCTTAAAATATTTTACAGCCTGTATAAAACACATAAGCAAGTGAATAGATTACCAGAGTCCTTCCCAAGACTTAGAAAGGGCCCATGGAAATGAGTCTAGAGTAGGAAATGGCAACTGACTCCAGTATTCTTGCCTGGAGAATCCCACGGAAAGAGGAGCCTGGCAGGCTACAGTCCATGGAGATGCAGAGTCAGACACGACTGAGCATGCACGCATGCATGGAAATGAGGGGCTCTGAAATGTAAGCTTCATGCACGTCACCTTAAATCTGCCAGGCAGTGAGGGCCTCTGGGAAGAGGTGCCATAGAAGATGAAAACATTTAGTTGACACCCAAAAAGTTATTATTAACTGGAGACTTGGAGTGAATCCACTGTGATATTGCAGGGACCTTTGGTGCTATCCTGATCAAATGACTCAATCAAATGACAAAAGTACAGGAACATAACCCCTCCCCTGGAAGGCCTCTTTTAAAACAGAAGTGGCCCACATCAGAGATCCTCCCTAAAGTACCCCATTTATGGTTTTCAACCACCCAGCATACAGGCAATGAATGGTAGCTATCTAGGTGTCTGTTGACTGTTGGTTGCAATCAGTAAAGATTTAAAATCAGTGCATATTACTATAGATGCTCCTTGGAAGGAAAGCTACGACAAACCTAGGTAGCCTATTAAAAAGCAGAGACATCACTTTGCCAACAAAAGTCTGTATAGTCAAAGCTATGGTTTTTCCAGTAGTCATGTATGGATGTGAGAGTTGGACCATAAAGGAAGTTAAGTGCCAAAGAATTGATGCTTTCAAATTGTGGTGCTGGAGAAGACTCTTGAGAGTCCCTTAAACTGCAAGGAGATCAAACCAGTCAAACTTAAAGAAAATCAACCCTGAATATTCATTGGAAGGGCTGATGCTTAAGCTGAAGCTCCAATAGTTTGGCCACCTGATATGAAGAGCTGACTCATTGGAAAAGACCCTAATGCTGGGAAAGATTGAAGGTAAAAAGACAGAAGATGGGAAGGTGAGACAGCATCACTGACTCAATGGACATGAATCTGAGCAAACTCTGGGAGATAGTGAAGGACAAGGGAGCCTGTAGTGTGCTGTAGTCCATGGGGGTCACAGAGAGCTGGACACGACTTAGCAACTGAACAGTTAACAATAAATAAATAACTAATGAGAACTGACTGTATAGCACAGGGAACTCTACCCAGTTCTCTGTGGTGACCTAACTGAGAAGGAAATCCAAAAAACCGCGGTTACATGTATATGTAAAGCTGATTCACTTTGCCATACAGCAGAAACTAACACAACATTGAAAAGCAAGTCTACTCAGTAAAATAAAAACAGTGTATTATTTCACTGTGATTCGCATCTTCTCTTCCTTTGCTGGCTCAGGGTCTCTGGAAAGGGTGGTGGGAGTGGAGAGAGTCTCTTGTGCCTTCCAGGTGTTCCTGATTAGGACCTGAGTCTCCTAGCTTTGTGATTATTTGTTTACCTGCCTTCCAAAAATAAGCTGTGCCAGGACAGGGACCCTGTCTTACTTTATGCACCCAGCACCCAGCCCAAGGCATCTGATTCAGGTTACGAGATGAATACATTATTGCCCGCCCATGAATGTATGAAGAAGGAAGATCATTTCACCGGTGTCTTCCTTTTATCTCAAATTCCCCAAGAGCAGGTTAGTTAACACTTTGTTCAACCTGTTCAGTCCTGTAACCCTTGACCTTGAGTGACTTCTCATTTGCATAAATGATGTTCACTGTTGGCTGGAAAGCAACTGCAGAATCAAGGAGAAATAACACACAATATGCAGTTTTCATTCTAGTGACTCTGCACCCAAGTATGAAACAGATTCTCTTTCTTATTTTTGAGAAAGACAAGAGAGCTGCTTGTCTAGAATCACTGTTCTCTTTGTCAATGAATGAAAGGTTCTTGTGTTTGCAAGGGTTTCACATGATGTACTAAAAAAAAAAAGAAAGGAAAAAGGCGTGTAAAGTTTTCCATAGCAAGTGTGCTTACCAAATTTGTGTGAACTACTTAATTGCAGAGAATTCAGAGGGATAAACCGCACTTCTGGGCAGAGTTAACAGAAAGGGTGCAGGATGTTGTGGTGTTTTTCCTTTGGTTTCGCCTTTCCTCCCTAGCTTCACAGATCCAAAAACAACAAAAGCAGCAGCAGCAGCAGCAACAACAACAACAAAAACCTACAAATTATTTTTTAATTAAATCTGAAAATTTGAAGCTTATTCCCAAGGGACTAACAATATTTGCCATCAAGCTAAATTAATACCAGGAAAATAAAAATTTTTTTCTTGTCCTTAAAGTACCAACAGTGTTTAATAGAGCAACTTAAATCCTTCAAAAACTTTCTACGGTTCTCAAATAAACCCCGGATTAAGATAAAAGCCTTCTTAACTCCAAAGATTTCAAAAGAATTACACAAATAACTATTTTTATAAAATATTAAAATCTAGATGAGCCCTGAAACTAGTAAATGAAGATTAACTCTGGATATTTAGAAAAGATCTATATGAGTCAAATATCTATATGTGTGAAGCAAGACGGGCATTGTCGTTGCTGTTCAGTGGCTCAGTCATGTCTGACTCTTTAGCGACTTCGGACTATAGCTCGCCAGGCTTCCCTGTCCACGGGATTCCCCAGGCACAAATACTGGAGTGGGCTGTCATTTCCCTCTCCAAGAAGAGCATTAGTTTCATTAATAAATGAACCACCAGGGGTGGTAAATGGAATTTTAATAAGTAAAAGTTAATTTATGTTAAAAAATAAATAAGTTAATCCAAGTAGCTTCAGATGACAACCCTCTAAACCAACTGCCCTATTTCTAAGGGTAATTATGAATGATACCAAAAGGTTTTGCTTAACTCCACTCAATGATTTTTCTGTACACTGGTCTACTCTGTATGTGAAAATCTGGCACCAGCCTCATGATTGGGCTTTCTAAAATAAGTTAGCTTCTATCAATCATTAATACTTTGTTTGAGTTGGCATCTGAGCTAGCATGATGTGAAGGCAAGAACTCTTGGTAGGAAGGTAGACTGCAGGGGTCAAGAAAGGTGAACACAAAAACTGGTTTAAGAAAAAAAAAAAGCAACTGTCTCTGTCAGCAGAGACCTCCTTGGGTGGAACATTTAGAATGAAATCACACCCTGGACTGTGGCCAGCTCACCCAAGTCAATGGCAGCTTCTAAGGCTTTTCAGGAGATGGCAGATAATCTTTTCTTGGCACATGTTCTCTCCACTCTCCATGTGGCTCTGGCATAGGGCAGAGGTCAAGCCCATAGTCTGTGTAGCCAGACTTACAATTCAGCTGTATGACCTTGGACAAAGTTTTTTTCTCCAAGGTCAAAATTTAGTTTTCATTTATGCATGTTTGCTCCATTAAAATGCAGCTTTCATGAGGGTGAGAACTTTCTCTAGTTCGTGACCATAGAAGAGGACCTAGTGCATAGTAGGTGCTCAGCTCTTATTTTTTTCACAACTTAATTGCTCTATGCCTTTATTTTGTGTGTGTTAGTTGCTCAGTCGCGTCTAACCCTTTGCCCCATGGGCTGTAACCCACCAGGCCCCTCTGTTCATGGGGTTTCCCAGACAAGAATACTGGAGTGGGTTGCCCTTCCCTTCTCCAGGGGATCTTCCTGACTCAGGGATCGAATCTAGGTCTCCTGCATTGCAGGCAGATTCTTTACCATCTGAGCCACCAGGGAAGCCCAGGCCTTTATTAGCTAATATTAATAAAGCAAAAGGGGGACAAAAGTTCAAAAACACTTTATATAGTTTTACAAGATGCATGGCAGGGGGGAAAAGTGACTAAGAAGGACCAACAGTATCCTAGGGTCCCAGTGGATGCATTCCTGGGGGAAGTGGGCCTCTAATTTCTGGTGGCAGAGGTCTCATCCCTGGATGGAAAATGCCTACTGGTGTCACTCAAGTAGGGGAAAGCCCAATGGATGGGCCCAAGGGTGGTCTCATAGCATTAGAGAAGCCATAATGCCATGTAATCCATCCCCAATTCCAGAGTCCATAGTCTTTCATTAAAAACCAGTATCCAAAAATGGGAAATATATTCCATAAGTACTTAGGCTGAGTCCTAATTCAGTATCTTCAGAGTAATTTTAGCCATCACTTCCTCACAATGATACAATCTCTTCACAAAGCCATACTTATTCACTAAGTGAGTGAATGAAGCATTTAACTTCTCGGCCTAGTTTTCTCATGTTTAAAATGAGGATAATGGTAGTGAAATATGACACATACACAGGTAACGACTTTGTCAAAATGTAAGAATAGGGTTTACCCATCCGAGGGGCCCTTCCTATTCAGAGAGAGCATGGTCTCAGGATGTGCAGCTGCTGACAAAAGGGGGCAAATAAAGTCATTGCAGGTGGGTCCTGTTATGCATTGTTTAATCGTGTTTACTTGGAGTTCACTCGGCTCTTTCAAGAAAGAGACTTGATCATGCAGATGTCCTTATGCTCTTGTTTTTGTTTTCTTGACACTAGTATTTAGTGAAATGAAAGTGACTCAAATGAAATGTGATTGAGGAAGGACGAGGGATGGAAGTGAAACTGGTCAGTGGCATTCTGAAGCCCTCATTCTCATTTGACCTCCATGTGGGTGGGAAAATATTTTTAGAATTCAGTATGCTCAGTTACAAAATAAGTGTATAAACATTGGAATCTTTCCTACAGATGGTTGTGTTCCGTTGGGGGAAAAAAATAGTGGAAATATTTTTGCAATAGCAAAACTAAATATTAAACACCAATAAATAAATTAAAGAAATACAAAGGCCTACATGAAGAATCCTCTGCAAATTTATTCAGAGGCATAAAGAAGACATTTATATGAAGAGACACACTTTATGGATGAGAAGATTCATTATTATAAAGGCATCAATTCCCTAATTCATTTATAAATTTAATGTGAAACTTTCCACAATATTTTTCTTGGACCTATTCAAAATAATTTTAAACATCAATTTTTTAGACTAAACTTATAAAAATAACCAATGTAGTTTTAGCAAGACAGAAGAATATGATAAAGGAAGGATTTGTCTTATCAATTGTCTAACAAAACATATTAAAAAGTATAATACTTAAAGTATAATAAGTAAGACTGCTAGTCATAACCCCCAACATTTATTTTATGGCCTGCTAAGGCTCATGAACTGCGTGTGAAAAACACTGGTTTACAGATATTTAAAATGGGCAATTTGGTTAAATATAGTATAGCGATAATGTAGAATACATACAACTGATAAAAATAATGTGATAGAACTATATTTATTGGCATAGAAAGGTGTTGACAACATATTGGTAACTTAAACCTACTAGAATTAATCCATTTTGAAAGAACAACAAAAATATATGCAGAGAAAAAAAAATATGAACAGATGAGTGCCTATATGTTAACAAAGGTATAGCCCATTTGTCTTTAGCTTAAACATTTTTTCTAATTTTTTGCTATTATAAATAACAGTATAAATACTAACTTTATGAAAAAAACATGTTTTGAAATTCCAAATGATGCTTTTGGGATAGGTTCCTAGAAATAGAATTACCATAATACACATTTTTAAGGTTATATTGTAAAATTATTTTCCTAAAGGGTTGCAGCAATTTTCATTCGTATCAGCAATATGTGAACCAACATGTCCTTTTAATCATATTCATATTAAGCATCTCATTTTAAAAACTAATAGATATAAAATTCTAAATATATGCATTTGCTATTTAGATAGGCTAAATTATTTTCACTGTAGTTTTAATTTGTATTTCTTTTATTTCCAGTGAGGTGAATCACTTTTCCACACATCAGTTATTTGTATTTCCTCTTTTGTGTATTGTTGCAAATGCTTTCTGCCATTTCCTTTTGAGTAAGAATGAACATTCACACCATGATGACTGCTATGACTCAATTCTTTTTTTAATTTTAATTTTATTCAAGTATATTGATTATATGTTTGTTAGTGTGAGGTATACAGCAAAGCGATTCAATTATACATATACACATATTTGTTGTTTTTTAAATTATTTCATAAGTATACAGAATAGTGAGTAGAATTCCCAGTGCTATTTACTTGTCATTTACAATGACTTGACTCTTTTTGTTTCTAGAGAATATATTATTCTATAACCCCGTATCAAACCTCAGTGTCTAAAATCTTCTCTCATCTAAAGTCCTACCTCATCATATGAAAAGTTTTACATTATCTAGGGACCTATATGTTCTACAGATTTATTAAAATCATTCATTGCCATAGATAACTTTCATTCACTCTTGATTTGTTGTTGCTGTAGCTAAGTCATGTCTGACTCTTTGTGACCTCATCGACTACAGCATGCCAGGCTTCCCTGTCCACTATCTCCTGGATAGTGGAGCAACGTGAATTGCTCAAATTCACATCCTTTGAGTTGGTGATGCTCTCTGACCATGTCATCTTCTGCCACCCTCTTCTCCTTTTGCCTTCAATCTTTCCCAGCATCAGGGTCTTTTCCAATGAGTCAGCTCTTCGAATCAGGTGGCCAAAGTATCGGAGCTCCAGCATCAATCCTTCCAATGAATATTCAGAATTGATTTCCTTTAGGATGACTGGTTTGATCTCCTTGCAGTTTGATCTTGATACTTCTAACATAATGGCTTTTATTTATTTCCTTATTTTTGAGCTTTTTTTTTATTGGGGTATAGCCAACTAACAACACTGTGATCGTTTCAGGTGGACAGCAAAGGGACTCAGTCACACAGACACATGTATCTGTCCTCCCCCAAATCCCTCTCCTATCCAGGCTGCCACATAACATTGAGCAGAGTTCCATGTGCTATACAATAATTCCCTGTTGGTTATCCATTTTAAATATAGCAATGTGTACATGACCATCCCAAACTCCCTAACTGTCCCTTCCCCAGCAACCGTAAGTTTGCTTTCTAAGTCTGTGAGCCTCTTTTTGTTTTTTAAGTGAGTTCATTTGTATCATTTCCTTTTAGATTATACTTACAAGGGATGTCGGATGATATTTCTCCTTCTCCGTCTAACTTACTTCACTCAGTGTGATACTCTGTAGGTCCATCCATGTTGCTATAAATGGCATTATTTCATTCTTTTTAAAATTTACATTTCTTTTTTCCCCTGTAAATGTGCCTCCCCAAAGTAATTTTAACTAATATGTTGGGCCATTACTTTACGAATTTTATTTACACAGCATAAAATCCCCCTATGAACATGAAACAAAGTTGTTTAGAAAAAAATTGTCCCCAATAGACCTAAAAAAGTTAAATAAGCTTATTGCTGCTGCTGCTGCTGCTAAGTTGCTTCAGTCGTGTCCGACTCTGTGTGACCCCATAGACGGCAGCCCACCAGGCTCCCCCGTCCCTGGGATTCTCCAGGCAAGAACACTGGAGTGGGTTGCCATTTCCTTCTCCAGTGCATGAAAGTGAAAAGTGAGAGTGAAGTTGCTCAGTCGTGTCTGACTCTTCGCGACCCCATGGACTGCAGCCCACCAGGCTCCTCCGTCCATGGAATTTTCCAGGCAAGAGTACTGGAGTGGGGTGCCATTGCCTTCTCCGAATAAGCTTATTGGCTGGAACTAATTCTTGGTCTATTTTTAGCAATCAATAGAGCTATGGTGGAACTTTCAGGACATACTTGTAGAGCCATAGTAAAGACAGCTATTATTTTATTTTCATGAGTTGGGTATTTTATCAAGTAAAAGCATTTTAGATCAGAGTTTTTCAAACTGTGAGTAGGTAATGAAATCAGTTAAGTGGGTTAGACTGGCTTTTTTTTTTTTTTTTCATGAAATGAAATTGAAGGGAAAACAAGGGAAAAACAACAAAAGAGTATTGCATGTAATAAAGGTTAGTGTTAACTTCATAGGATGGGCCAGGTTGCTGTGTCCAATGTATCCCTATTATGGGCTGTGTCACATAGGTATGAAAGCTCAAGACTATAGATAATAGTCAGTGTTCTTCTCACTAACAAAAATCCTTAATTAACCATGTCCTTACTTCAGCAATTACTCTCCATTAACATAGTCCTTCTAAATTGTTTTATTTTTAAAATTTTTATTGGCGTATAGTTGATTTAGAGTGTTATGTTAGTTTCAGGTGTACAGCAAAGCGAATCTGTTGTACGTGCATGTAGATATCCCCCTTTTTAAGGTTCTTTTCCCACACAGGCCATTACACAGTGTTAAGAGGCGTTCCCTGTGCTATGCAGTAGGTCCTTATTAGTTACCTGTGTTACATGCAGTGGTGTGTATAAATCTCTCCCAATCTTCCAACTTATCCCTCCTTCCCTTACCTCCTGGTAACCATAGGTTTGTTTTCTACGATCTGTAACTCTATTTCTGCTTAATAACTTAAATTTGTTTTAAAGGGGGTTATTCATTCGCTGTTACCACATGTTAGGCATTGTTCTAGGCACTGACGATGTCGTGGTAATACTGAGATGCATACTCTCATAGAGGTCCTGTAGAACAGAAGAAAGATGATGTAAGCATCAGTGGTTCTATAAGCAGCATAACAAGGAGGAGCTTAAAGGGAATGCGCGTGACTCAGGTTCGACTTTAGAAAGGATGGTCGGGGAAGGCATCGCTGAGAAGGCAACATCTGAACAGAGTTCAATATTTAATTTTTTAATCTGGCATTTTAAATGTTATTTTAAATATAAATGAGCATCTTCAGAAATAATGGTGGACAATTACTGAGATTAAAATATATATAATTTATTTAATACCCTATTATGATATTTAAATTTTTGTTCATTTATCTATTTAGCAATATCTACAAACTGAGAAAAAGAAAAGCTTTGTTCTCGCTCTCAAAAAATGTCCAGTCTACTGGGCATAAATACTGGGGTATTTATGCAAAGGAAATAGGCAAAGGCAATCAGAATGCAGTAAGTATATAAGAGCAGGGGGATACACATTGTAGTTCCCTTCTTGGAGGATCAGGGAAGGCTTCTGGAAGGAATGATGACCTTACTGAATTATAAAAGGTGAAATAAATAATAAATTTAAATAAAAGTAAATAAATCAAAGGTGAAATAAATTTGTTGTAAGTTCCCGGTTTGGGGTTTTTTTTTTAAACTAATCCTCAAAGCTGTAGTGATCATGAGCATTTCAATAGTGTATAATGAGAAACTTTGAGTCGTGACAAGTGCTTTTAACTTCCCATAGTACTGGATTAGACATCACCTGCACTTAAAAAAATTACAGAAGGTTAGAGAATGTTTACACATCTGTTTCCATTAAATTTAAGTTAAATCTATCTATAATTCTTTATCTTAGGTTTCCCTCTCTCTGTTTACTAAGAAGGGCAGAGGCATGTTTTTTACTTGGAGGGACTGTTGCTTCATAAGCTGGAGACTATGGAAGTTTATGCGGCAGAACTACATTCTACATGTTAGGATGTTGTTGCAGAGAATTGTGTTTCTTGAAGTTGTAAAGTGTTTGTCACAGGAGGTCAAGCTAGCTCACCAACCTTGTGATAATTAACCTGTAAGACCTCAATGATGCTGTTAAAATTAACTCAACCAGGATAAAAGACTGTGGTTTTTCTGGTCGGAAAACATCTAAAGCTTTTTCCTCCTTGCTCTGATTATGCAAATAAATAAAACTAAATGGGTAAACCTAAAGCAATTAATTTTAAGCACAACTCCAAATCTCATTCTTCCACGCAAGGTGGAGTGGAGGAGTCCCTCATTCCAGATCAAAGGAACTGAACACTGTGACTCCTAGGCACTAGCATAGGCAAGTTTGAGGAACTGAAAGTCATTGAGAAGCAAAGCTTCTGGGTGAAGATGGCAGATTGAATAGATGCCTGTGATTTCCCTCCCCAACCCGCACTAAATCCACTATTGCAAAATGCTCCGGAAATGCCATTTCATAACCACCACCACCCAAAATGCTCCAGAAATGCCATTTCATAACCAACACCACCACAACTTTTATTTAAAGCATTTAGACAAAAAGATATGCCACTGAAAGATGAACTTCCCAGGTCGGTAGGTGCCCAATATGCTACTGGAGAAGAGTGGAGAAATAGCTCCAGAAAGAATGAACAGGCTGAGTCAAAAAGTGGAAACAAAGCCCAGTTGTGGATTTGTCTGGTGGTGAAAGTAAAGTCCAATGTTGTAAAGAATAATATTGCATAGGAATCTAGAATGTTAGATCCATGAATCAAGGTAAATTGTAAGTGGTCAAACAGGAGATGGCAAGAGTGAACATCAACATTTTAGGAATCAGTGAACTACAATGGACTTGAATGGGTGAATTTAATTCACATGACCATTATATCTACTACTGCAGGCAAGAATTCCTTAGAAGAAATGGAGTAGCCTTCACAGTCAACAAAGGAACCTGAAAAGGCGTACTTGCGTGCAATATCAGAAACAACAGAATGATCTCTGTTTGTTTCCAAGGCAAGCCATTCAATATCCCATTAATCCAAGCCTATGCCCCAACCTCTAATGCCAAAGAAGTTGAAGCTGAAGGGTTCTATGAAGACCTACATGAACTTATAGAACTAACACCCAAAAAAGATGTCCTTTTCATCATGGGGGACTGGAATGCAAAAGTAGGAAGTCAAGAGATACCTAGAGTAACAGGCAAGTTTGGCCTTGGCGTACAAAATGAAGCAGGGCAAAGGCTAACAGAGTTTTGCCAAGAGAACACACTGGCCATAGAAAACACCCTCTTCCAACAAAACAAGAGATGATTCTACACATGGACGTCACCAGATGGTCAACACCAAAATCAGATTGATTATATTCTTTGCAGCCGAAGAGGGAGGAGCTCTATACAGTCAGCAAAAACAAGACCAGGAGCTGACTGTGGCTCAGGTCATGAATTCCTTATTGCCAAATTCAGACTTAAATTGAAGAAAGTAGGGAAAAACCACTAGGCCATTCAGGTATGCATGCGTGCGTGCATGCTCAGTCGCTTCAGTTGTGTCTGACTCTTTGTGACCCTATGGAGGTATGACCTAAATCAAATCCCTTACAATTATAGAGTGCAGGTGACATATTCAAGAGATTGGATGTGATAGACAGAGTGCCTGGACAACTATGAACAGTGGTTCATAAAATTGTACAGGAGACCATTCTCAAACAATCCCCAAGAAAAAGAAATGCAAAAAGGCAAAATGGTTGTCTGAGGAAGCCTTACTAATAGCTGAGAAAAGAAGAGAAGAAAAAGGCAAAGGAGAAACAGAAAGATATATCCCTCTGAATGGAGTTTCACAGAATAGCAAGGAGAGATAAGAAAGCCTTCCTGAGTATTGAGTGCAAAGAAATAGAGGAAAACAATAGAACAGAAAAGACTAGAGATCTCTTCAAGAAAATTAGAGATACCAAGGGAACATTTCATGCAAAGGTGGGCACAATAAAGGACAGAAACAGTATGGATTAACATAAGCAGAATATATTATGAAGAGGTGACAAGAATACATAGGAGAACTATAAAAGAAAGATCTTATTGACCCAGACAACCATGAAGGTGTGATCACTCATCTAGAGCCAGACATCCTGGAGTGTGAAGTCAAGCGGATCTTAGCAAGCATCACAACAAACAAAGCTAGTGGAGGTGATGGAATTCCAGTTGAGCTATTTCAAATCCTAAAAGATGATGCTGTGAAAGTGCTGCACTCAATATGTCAGCAAATTTGGAAAACTCGGAAGTAACCACAGGAATGGAAAAAGTCCGTCTTCATTCCAATCCCTAGGGAAGGCAATCCCAAAGAATCCTCGAACTACTGCACAATTGCTCTCATCTCATACACTAGCAAAGTAATGCTCAAAATTCTCCAAGCCAGGTTTCAACACTATGTGAACTGTGAACTTCCAGATGTTCAAGCTGGATTTAGAAAAGGCAGAGGAACCAGAGATCAAATTGCCAACATCAGTTGGATCATCAAAAAAGCAAGAGAATTCCAGAAAAACATCTATTTCTGCTTTATTGACTATGCCAAAGCCTTTGACTGTGTGGATTACAATAAACTGTTGGAAATTCTTCAAGAGATGGGAATACTAGACCACCTCACCTGCCTCCTGAGAAATCTGTGTGCAGGTCAGGAAGCAACAGTTAGAACTGGACATGGAACAACAGACTGGTTCCAAATTGGGAAAGGAGTACATCAAGGCTGTATATTGTCACCCTGCTTATTTAACTTATATGCAGAGTACATAATGAGAAACACTGGGCTGGATGAAGCACAAGCTGGAATCAAGATTTTCAGGAGAAATATCAATAACTTCAGATATGCAGGTAACACCACCCTTATGGCAGAAAGTGAAAAAATATTAAAGAACCTCCTGATGAAAGTGAAGGACGAGAGTGAAAAGTTGGCTCAAAGCTCAACATTTAGAAAACTAAGGTCATGGCATCTGGTCCCATCACTTCATGGCAAATAAGTGGGCAAGCAATGGAAACAGTGAGAGACTTTATTTTGGGGGGCTCCAAAATCAATGTAGATGGTGACCGCAGCCATGAAATTAAAACACACTTGCTCCTTGGAAGAAAAGTTATGACCAACCTAGACAGCATATTAAAAAGCAGAGACATTACTTTGCCAACAAAGGTCCGTCTAGTCAAAGCTATGGTTTTTCCAGTAGTCATGTATGCATGTGAGAGTTGGACTATAAAGAAAGTTGAGCATCAAAGAATTGATGCTTTTGAACTGTGGTGTTGGAGAAGACTATTGAGAGTCCCTTGGACTGCAAGGAGATCCAACCAGTCCATCCTAAAGGAAATCAGCTCTGAATATTCATCGGAAGGACTGATGCTAATGCTGAAACTCCAGTATTTTGACCACCTGATGTCAAGAACTGACTCATTGGAAAAGCCCCTGATGCTGGGAGGGATTGGGGGCAGGAGATGAAGAGGACGACAAAGGATGAGATGGTTGGATGGCATCACTGACTTGATGGACATGAGTTTGAGCAAGCTCTGGGAGTTGGTGACAGGACTGTGTGCTGCAGTCCATGGATCGCAAAGAGCGGACATGACTGAGCAACTGAACAGTAACAACAAAATGCTACATACTTTACACACTTGTTTTCTGCTCAACTCTGGGAGCAGAGTTGACATTAGAATGTCAACTCATAGAAAAAAGTACTTTTGTCTGTTTTGCTCATTAGCACCCTCAGTTGAGAATTAAAGACTGATTGGAAGTTCAAAAAAGAAGGCTTTGATCTTCATTCTAGGTCCAGGGTGAAATGGCAGGATATCTTGCTCAGTCTCCTCTCCCTACCCTCTAACCTCCATACTAGAATTTTCAAATATTTCACTGCAGACTGGTCAGGAATTTCATAAGAAAAGTATCCCTATCTCCTATCTTGAGGGTAAGGTTGGGCAAATTATCAGATTCTGGGAGCTGAGTGGAGAGAGAGGTCTGGGAGTTTCTCTATTTAATGTATTTTAAATCAACTTTTTCTCATTGGTTAGTAGATTCATAGGAGAAAATCCATGTCCCAGTTGGCTCAAGAAATAGAAGTAAAAAACTGATTATGTGTCCTATGCCTTCCCATTCTATGTCTTCAGTGTCTGCCAGTTCCTTTAGCAATCTCTCCTGGGTTCAGTTTATCAACTTGAACATGAAGATATGTCTTTCACTTACTTTAACTCTTTAACAATGCTGTGTGGATCTTTGATCCAAGGCTTCCTCACTCATTCTTCCTTGTCTTTCTACTCTCAATGAGCCCCATCTGTTCTTCTTAGTTAGGGCAGGACCTGTTCTATACAGAAATCTACTTTCCTTTACACAAGGCAAGCAGAAGCCTCATACAAGATGGAAGCTGCATGTATCTCTAAGCAAAGAGAATGAAATGGATGGAAAAGGAAACAGGGAACTAACTAGAAGGCTGGGAGTGCCGTAACAGCATATTTGGATGTTTACAGAAAGTTCACAGAGTTTCTTAATTCTACCACATGTATAGAAAGGTTCCAGCTGAGGTTACATGAGCTTGATGAACTTCACTTCTCTGTGAGGTGATCCTGGCACGAAAAATGGTCTTCAAAATCAAGTCCTTCTTTGCTGAACTCTTCATTAATTTCTCTGGTTCCAAGCTACTGTGCACAGATGAGCTGCAAAGATGAGGCAAGGTCACTATACCGGCATTTACCAGTGGGGACCCTGGACTCTTAGACTGATGATGTTACCTTCCTTAAACAGTAGCAATATTTTACCTAATGATGGCTTGACTTCCTTTTTTTAACCTAGCAGTCAAAACAAATTTGCTGTTGATGTTAACAGAGAAATTTTATTCAGTGGGATTCTTTTTGAGGAGAACACTGCACTTATTTTGAAGGAATATCTTGACTAAGGCCTTTCTGGAGTACAAAATAAAAGACTAGCAACCCATATGTCCATCAACAGATGAATGAATTGATCAATGAAATGTTGTGTGTACATATGATGGAGCCTGTGTACATATGATTCATCCTGAAAAAGGAAGGAAATTCTGACATATGCTACAACATGGATGAAATTTGAGGACATTGTACTAAGTTAACTAAGCCAGTTACACACCAAAAAAAACAAATATTGTGTGATTCCACTTGTATGAGGTATCTAGAGTTGGCATCTAGAGGTATCTATAAGGTATGTAGAATTTGATACGGTATCAAATTCAGAGAAGAAAGTAGAATGGGGTTATCATGGACTGAGGGAGGAGAAAACGGGTTGTTCAATGGGTATAGACTTTCATTTTCACAAAATGAAAAAAGCCTGGATATTGGTTATACAACAATGTGAATATATATAGTTAACAACTGAACTGTAAACTTAAAAATGGTTATGTCAGTACATTTCATGTGAATTTTACCACAACTAAAAATTTTAAAAACCTACTTGAAAAGACCACGAGGGCTTCCCTGGTGGACTCCGGGAAAATTCCACATATTGTGGAACAACTAAGCCCGTGTGCCACAACTACTGAGCCCACACCCTAGAGTTCTGGCAAGCTACAGCTACTGAGGCCCACGAGCCCCGGAGCCTGCGCTCCACACCAAGAGAAGCTGTGCAGTGAGAAGGCCACACAGCAAAGAATAGCCCCTGCTCGGCGCAGCTAGGGAAAGCCTGTGCTCAGCATCAAAGACCCAGCGCAGCCAAAATAAAAATAAGTAATTTTTTTAAAAAAAAACAGATGGTGAAACACACTGTTTAAAATAACCTGATTTTTTTTTTTTTTTTTTAACCTCACTGTGTGACTGTGGGATCTTAGTTCCAGTGACCTCTGCCGTGAAAGGACAGTCTTACTGGACCCCAGGGTGAGTTCCAGAATCTGTGTTTTTTAAATGGTCTCCAAGTATTTACGATGATCAGCCAAGTCTGGTAACCACTAGATGGTAGGACAGGTATTAAAATATTTGCCTGGGCTAGTAAATACTTGGGACTACTATTCTGAAGGGATTTTGAAGTTCTTACTAAAAGATTCTCAAGTTTAAATTAGATGACCCTCACCTAATGAAACTTAAAAGCTTTTGCACAACAAAGAAAACTATAAGCAAGGTGAAAAGACAGCCCTCAGATTGGGAGAAAATAATAGCAAACGAAGCAACAGACAAAGGATTAATCTCAAAAATATACAAGCAACTCCTCCAGCTCAACTCCAGAAAAATAAATGACCCAATCAAAAAATGGGCCAAAGAACTCAACAGACATTTCTCCAAGGAAGACATACAGATGGCTAACAAACACATGAAAAGATGCTCAACATCACTCATTATCAGAGAAATGCAAATCAAAACCACAATGAGGTACCATTATACGCCAGTCAGGATGGCTGCTATCCAAAAGTCTACAAGCAATAAATGCTGGAGAGGGTGTGGAGAAAAGGGAACCCTCTTACACTGTTGGTGGGGATGCAAATTAGTACAGCCACTATGGAAAACAGTGTGGAGATTTCTTAAAAAGCTGGAAATAGAACTGCCATATGACCCAGCAATCCCACTTCTGGGCATACACACCGAGGAAACCAGATCTGAAAGAGACACGTGCACCCCAATGTTCATCGCAGCACTGTTTATAATAGCCAGGACATGGAAGCAACCCAGATGCCCATCAGCAGACGAATGGATGAGGAAGCTGTGGTACATATACACCATGGAATATTACTCAGCCATTAAAAAGAATTCATTTGAATCAGTTCTAATGAGATGGATGAAACTGGAGCCCATTATACAGAGTGAAGTAAGCCAGAAAGATAAAGACCACTACAGTATACTAACACATATATATGGAATTTAGAAAGATGGTAACGATAACCCTATATGCAAAACAGAAAAAGAGACTCAGATGTATAGAACAGACTTGTGGACTCTGGGAGAAGGCGAGGGTGGGATGTTTCAAAAGAACAGCATTGAAACATGTATATTATCTAGGGTGAAACAGATCACCAGTCCAGGTTGGGTGCATGAGACAAGTGCTCGGGCCTGGTGCACTGGGAAGACCCAGAGGGATCGGGTGGAGAGGGAGGTGGGAGGGGGGACTGGGATGGGGAATACATGTAAATCCATGGCTAATTCATTTCAATGTATGACAAAAACTACTGTAATGATGTAAAGTAATTAGCCTCCAACTAATAAAAATAAATGGAAAAAATAAATAAATAAATAAATAAATTAGATGACCCTTGTCAGGAGAAACCCTTATACTAGAAAATTGTTTTACAGTTTTATTTCCTTTTACTTAAACATTGCAATTACAAAAACAACTTGATTGAAGGAAATCAGATGTTACAGGTAATCACTATGCTTAATTGTAAGAATATAATTTTTCTTACCTATTCTACAGTTAGGGAAAGGTAGTTTCAAAATGTCAAGTTCACTTGAACAAATCATACTTAGAAGATCTAAAATAAAAACCTAGGCAAGGCCAGCTTCCTGGGCTCAAGACCTGTGCAGCCCCATAAGGGCCCAGGTTTAGAAGAGCACCATGCTGGGTTTAATTCTCTGTTCTTGCCATCTTGAAATTCTTAATAATTTTTTGACAAGGGGCCTCGCATTTTTATTGTGCACTGAGTCCCACAGATTAGTATCTAGTTAATCCAGGACTTGGGTCACTGATTCCAAAATGTGATGCTTAGCTGGGGAAGGGTCATATGAGTATAGAAGAATTGTCCCTTTTATTCAAGTTTCAATATAGCCATTTTATACAAAATTTTCATACTAATTTTGCCATGTAGCATTGCAATACTAAATACTGAATCTACAATTAATTTAAAGAGAGGCTAGAGCACATTAAAGTTACATCCATGATTCAAACAGAAATCCTCACAAAGACGGATATAATTTTCTCATAAATATTTACAAGTTTCAAACTGATAGACATTAGTCACTCCGTTTATCTTACTGTCTCCTTATGAATGAGGTCTATCCAGTGTCTATATCTTATTGAAAATCTGTGAAGCTAATGAAGAAAGAAGAATCCAAGAATGCCAAATCTAAATGTTTCCAAGAATGAATCATTTGTTCATTCATATGTCAAAGAAAATGTGACCTTTTTTTTCTAGTTTTACAAGGCCAACACCTATCGGAAACACACATTCTTACATTTACTGATTCAGACAAGTCTCAAAAGCCATAAAAAAGGCCATTCGTGTAAATGAACAAATAATGTATTGATATGTTTATCTGAGACTTATTTCCAGAATCCTTTCCAAATCTGTAGAGTAACATTTACATTTATATTGGTATGTTTTCGTGAATTTTATAAACCCTGAGGCTAACTGACTTTTGCTTATAGAGCTATCAGGAGAGAAAATCAGGGATATGGCAGGATGAAATGTTAGTGCATTTATATATTAAACCTGATCCTTTCTCACCAGAAATCGCTATAGAGTCAGCTTTCCCAGAAGGCACTGAGATCTGAAGTCTGTGCTTCACTTCTTTGCTATCCCTTAGGCACTTGCACAGTGTTCATGTATGGACAGTACCCAGTGAAACTTTTCTTCACCCTCTTTCCAGTTTTGGCCTCTGGAGGGATGGACTTCCTCCCTTCTGCTGATTTTTCACCTGTTTCTGTCCTGATAGGGTAGTGCCTCCATGTAGCCAGCTCTTAATCTCTCTCATACTTCCAGAATAATTTACTTGTTGTTGGTCCCATTCCTCCTGATTCCCAAAATGAAAATAATCTGATTACTAACTCGGGCTTATGTTTCAATGAATTCATGTTTTAACAAGGTAGCATAAAACTTCTCTTCTTTATAATAACAATGATATTTCAAGACAGTGGTTCATGGAGTGACTTGGAAGGTTGAAATTTCTGGCTAGGCAATTGAGATTTTGAAACACCCCTGAGTCTCATAATTTATTACATGCCATTCTGTTGACAGGACTGGATTGGCTTTTTCTGAAATATGTTTTATTTGTTTCTTTATTTGATCATCAAACATGTACCGAGGACTTACATAGACTGTGTTGAGACACACAACATGGAACAAGGTGACCACCAAGTCCCTATTCTTATGGAACTTATGTTTTAGACACGTGGGGAGGAAACCTATAGACAAATAATAAAATATTTGGTAATAATAAGTGCTGTGATAAAAATAAGACATGGTGATGTGAAAAGAAATGACTACTGAGGATGTGGGCTGGAAGCTACAGCTGAGTGGTCTAAGAAGGGTTCTCTGGGGAGATGTTGATGTTGAGACCTTAATGAAGGAACCAGCCATGGGATGGTCTGGAAAAAGAACATATCTGTACATGGAAGTGCTAGTGCAAAGGCCGTAAGATGAGAGCCAACTCTGTGTGTCCAAGGTGGTTATAGCCGGAGTGTAGGACGATGGAGGGAGGGAGATGGAATGGGGAGAGCTAAGCAGGGGCCAGTTCTTGTTGGGTCTTAGCGGACAGGGAGAGGCTTCAGGTTTGCATCTGGGTGTGGCTGGAAGCCACTGGAGCATTTTAAGCCGGGGGATGATATATTCTGTTTATGTTGTTATGCCCGATGTCCGAATCCCCGAGCGGGAAGAGAGAAGGCTTCCAAGACAATGCAACTCGCAAAAAGGGAAGTTTATTACTGACTCGAGCCAGGGCTTCTGCCGCAACCAACGCAGTGGTGCAGGGTCAGAGAGCCCCGAGCCCAAGCTGTTACACAAATTTATAGGGTGAGCACACGCCGTTGGTAGTTGGTTTAAGCGGATTGGTTACACGTTTGCAAAGCAATTTCATTGGTCAAAACTTTCGCGCGCGGGACTTTCCCGGGGGTTTCCGCCCCGTTCCTAATTTCCTAATTGGCAAACAGTGGTCAGTGTTAAGCGAAAGCTAATTGATTGTATCCAGGTGGCCTGATAATCTTACCACCCAGAAGCAGGGAGGCCTACTCCTAATCTAAGCTGCCTGCCATGGCGTTACTTCTGCTCGCCTTACGATGTTTTAACAACACCTCCGGCATTTGCATTGTGACTATAGTGTCAGAGAGGAGGCGTGGAGGGCAGTTAGGACAGAGCTAATGGTGGCTTGGGCCAGGATGGCATCCGAGGGGGGTGTCAGTAGCGGAATCAGCGCGTATCTTGGAGTTGGAGTCAACAGAACTTAAGGGTGTATTGCACATGGCGAGGAAGAAAGGAAAGAGACGAATCAAGAATGACTCCCGGGTGCTTGGTTTGAATAACTGTACTATGGTGTCCTTTTCTGAGGTGGAAAAGCTGGGTGGAGGAGGGAGTTTGGTGAAACAGATTCAAGAGGGGGAAATCAAGAGTTGTTTTTAGAAAGTGTTGAGTTTGCAATGTCTATTAAACATCCAAGTAGAATTATCAGGTGAACATTTGGATAGTAAGTCTGGAGCACATAGGAGAAGTCAGGGATAAAGTTTTAAATTTGAGAGTCATGGCCTATAGATGGAAGGTAAAACCATGGGTCAGGATGAGATTATCTGAGGGAGGGCAAATGAAGAAGATGAGGAATCAAGAATGCCACCACTTAAAAAAAATACGACAAGCTGGTGAGTAGAACAAAAAAAGAAGCATACTCACAGATAGAGAGAACAAACTAGTGATTACCGGTGGGGAGAGAGAAGGGGGAGGGACCGCGTAGGGTAGGGGCACAAGAAGTACAAACTGCTAGGTATAAAATGAACTACAAGGATATACTGTACAACCTGGGAGATATAGCCAATGTTTTCTAATAACTACAAATGGAGTACAACCTTTTAAAACTGTGAATCACTACATTGTACACATGTAACATATAATACTGTCCAGCAGCTAAACACACAGACACACGGAACGCCACCACTTAGAGGATACGCACGGAAGTTAGCAAGGAGCCATCGAGAAGGATAAAGATCTGGACTATGTGTGGCCCGGAAGCCAAGAGAGAGTCATGTTTCATGGAGAGGGAGCGTGGACTCCGCTGGGTGCAGATGAGAGGCTGCATAAGATGCAGACAGATGTGCGGTTATTGGAGGTCTTTGGCAACCTTGACAAGTCAGATTCAGAGCAATGGCACCACAGTGAGGGGAATTGAAGAAATATATGCCATATTCTTCCAGGTTGGGCAATACTGCTAAAGCTCTGCTGAAGCACACGACGGTCTCCCAAAGGTTTTTTTTTTATTTTTCTAAACTATGTGACACACAGAAAATACACAGAAAAAAAATGTTGTGAAGTTTTTATTGCCACCTACATAGCTCATAAATCTTGAAATGCCATGAAGGAACTCCTAAATAACTAGCATTAATAAGTTTATGGGGTAGCTCTCCAAGACATCATGAAGGAATAACTAATAAAAGCAATTGTAAAAAGTCTAACAAAACTAGAAAACCTGACTGGGAATCACTCATGCCTGATGAATTTCTATGTTGTAATGCTAACAAAGCTACTATAAACATAGAGTATTGACTTCCATGGTTAAGGCATTTGTAGTATAACAATTCCCACAACTAGCAAAGCATTGGTCTGGAATTGTGACAGACTTTTATTACACTTGTCACAGAGTGCTGCTGAAATCATAGCATACTCCATTTAATTCAACAAAGATTTGTATTCAGCAGATAGTCAAGAGAAGAAACTGTATTGCTGGGGAAGGAGACACAGAGATGAGTCATAAGAGAGATCTCTGCTTCAGAAAGCTAACAAGAACTCTCTCTACCACCTGGCCACTTGCCCACAAGGGCAGAGACTCAGTCTCTCTGGATTACCACTGTAGGCCAACACCCAGAGGCAGAAGGCACTTGTCTCAGTCTGTTTGGGCTGCTATAACAAAATGCTGTGGACTGGTTGGCTTGTAAACAACAGAGATTTCTCACACTTCTGGAGGCTGGGAAGGTCAGGATCATGGCACTGGCAGATCTGGTATTTGGCAAGGGCTTCCTGGTGAGGGGGCTCCCCTGGTGGCTCAGATGGTGGAGAATCCGCCTGCAATGTAGGAGACCTGGGTTAAATTCCTGGGTTGGGAAGGTCACCTGGAGGAGGACATGGCAACCCACTCCAGTATTCTTGCCTGAAGAATCCCATGAACAGAGGAGCCTGGCAGGTTACAGTCCATGGGGTGGCAAAGTCAGACACGACTGAGCGACTTTTACTTTCCTGGTAAATGACAGCCGTCTCCTTGCTGTGTGACAGCTCCTCTCATGGCTGAAGGGGCTGGGGAGCTCTGTGGGGTCTCTTTCATAAGAGCACCAATACCATCCATAAAGGCTCCATCCTCATGACCTAAGTGAAGTCACTCAGTTGTGTCCAACTCTTTGTGACCCCATGGACTGTAGCCTACCAGGCTTCTCCGTTCACGGGATTTTCCAGGCAAGAATACTGGAGTGGGTTAGCATTTCCTTCTCCAGGAGATCTTCCCGACCCAGGGATCAAACCCGGGTCTCCAGGATTGCAGGCAGACGCTTTTCCTGCTGAGCCACCAGGAAAGTCCAAAGACTTCTCCCAAAGACTCCACTGCTTAGTTCCACCACCTTGGACATTAGGTTTTGAATGTATATATTTTGAAGGGACTGAGACATTTGGACCAGAGCAGCACCCAACCTAATACATTCAGTATTTGTGAATAAATAAATTCAAAGTAGAGAAAGAAAGGTATATCTGTTCCGTAGTAGGTGTGCAATGAATATTTATTGAGCAGGTATCTTGGGATACATTAAAAAATAAACAGGAAAAGCAAAGGAATATAGGATTAGAACTGCCTGAAAAAATTCTTGAAAAGCTTGTGACTTCTGAAATAGGCCTTGAAGGCTAGATTAAAAAATAGAAGGAAGGATATTCCAGGCTTTTTCTTCCAGGAAACAAGAAAGAATTGCTTCTGTAAGATTTTTAACTGCAAAAGGAGATCCTATAAAGAGAAAAGAAAAGAGAAAATACAGACATGTTGGAAAAGGCTCTTTATTACCCGATCGGGTGACGTGTACTGTTTTGAGTTTATTATCTAACATCGAGTCAGATATTCTGAAGGACAATTTGCATCAATGTCCTAGGCTGGGTCCCACAATAATAACTTGTAGAAAAAGCTGTTTTCTAGGAACTCATATCTACCTTCTTGGCCTGACTGTATCTTCTTGAGAAATAGTAGTTTGGGTTAGATCACCTGTAAATTTTGGATGAAGAGATAATCAGCCATCCAACCTCAGGTAACACAGGGAGCAGAACTCTTTCTTTTGAGCCTCCTGTAAGCACAGCACAGGTGTATAAGGTCAGCCACAAGTGGGTTTCCACCCTCCATGCTCTCATGGGGAAGCAGACAGACCCCCTGCAGGACTCAGTGACAAGATGCAGCCTCCGTGGAATCTTGCCCGGTCCATCCTTCTCCCAACAACTTGGAGAAGGCGTGAAAAGATTGCAAATAGGACAAACTGGGGAAACATCTCTCTTCCCTCTCTCCAGCCCGTACTCCAGCTCAGAAAGGTCCCAGGTGTGAGTTTGGAAGAGGGGAGAGGAGGGGGCAGAGACAGCTTCAGGACTGTGAGACCTGCACCGGTGAGACCATCTGAGACCATGTCTCAAAATTCTTAATGATTTTTGAACATGGAACCTCACATCTCCACATTGCCCTGGGCCCCACAAATTGTGTAGCCCCGCCTGGAGATGGGAACTGGCAAGAAGTAGCTTTCAGTGAAAAGCAAGTTCAGGCCTGACTCTCACCCAGACCTTAAACTTACTTCTTGACCAGTTTCTGGTCAAGTTCTCTCTCCTCCGAAGTCCTCCCAACATCAGAACAAAGGAGCCTTGGAAGACCCACTGACCTGGGTCTGAGGGATCTGAGGGAAGAATAAGAAAAAGCTCTCTTCAAAGATGACATTTCTTTGAAGGCTAATTTTCATCCTAAAACCGAAACAGTGATGTTTGCATTCTGTCCCATAATATATCTGTTGGATACATTTTTTAAAAATCTTTTTTTCCCCTTAATGTTCTTTTCTTTTTCCTTTTGGGTGTGCCACATGGCATACAGAATCTTAGTTCTCCAGCCAGGGATGGAACCCATGCCCCCTGCATTGGAGACAGAGTTCTGACCACTGGACCACCAAGGAAGTCTGGATACATTGTAAAATAATACAGGATTTGCCCCCAGAAATAATCTTTAAGTGAGTGGTGTTGGAGAAGACTCTTGAAAGTCCCTTGAACTGCAAGGAGATCAAACCAGTCCATCCTAATGGAAATCAGTCCTGAATACTCATTGGAAGGACTGATGCTGAAGCTGAAGCTCCAATACTTTGGCCACCTGATGCAAAAAACTGACTCATTGGGAAAGATCCTGATGCTGGGAAAGACTTAGGGCAGGAGGAGAAGGGGACAACAGAGGATGAGATGGTTGGATGGCATCACTGACTTGATGGACATGAGTTGGAGCAAGCTCTAGGAGTTGGTGATGGACAGGGAAGCCTGGCGTGCTGTAGTCCATGGGGTCACAAAGAGTCGGACATGACTGAGCAACTGAACTGAACTGAACTAACACGTCAAGAAGGTACACTTTCTTGATGATCTGGATGTGAAGTTATCGGTGCCCCACCGCCAATCACCTCCAATGCAACGACAATAAGCAGGTACACAGGTCTAGGAGAGACAAGATAAAGGCCCAAATCAGCCAGCACCACTCCCAGACTCCAACTTCTTCTCTCTCCTCACGTGGTTCTCCCATGGCCTTCACGTGATGTAACTCATTGTGTCTTGTTCCTTTTTTCTGCCCTTCTTTCTTTCCCTCTTGTTATAAACAAAGTCACATTTGCAACAAAACGGATGAATCTACATGGTATTATGCCAAGTGAAATCAGTCAAACAGAGAAAGACAAATTTTGCATAATTTCACTTATAGGTTGAACTTAAAAAGAAACAAGCAAACAAAACAAAATGAACACAGACTTATAGATACAGTGAACAAGCGGTGATTGCTTAGAAGGGAGCGGGGTGGGGAAGTGGGCAAAATAGGTGAAAGGGGATAAGAGATACAAACTTCCAGTTATATAATATTGAAGCCATGCGTTCATGCTAAGTCACTTCAGTTGTGTCCGACTCTGTGCAACACTATGGACTGCAGCCTGCCAGGCTCCTTTGTCTATAGGATTCTTCAAGCAAGAATAGTGGGGTGGGTTGCCATGCCCTCCTCCAGGGATAACATAAAAGTCACAGGGAGTTAATATACAACATAAGGAACATGGTCAATAGTATTGTTATAACTTTGTATGGGGACAATTGGTTACTAAACTTATCATGGTGATCATTTCATAATGTATACAAATTTCAGATCATCATTTAGTACATCTGAAACTAATATAATATTGTATATCAAGTATCCCAATTTCAAAAAACTCAACATTTGCTAGAACGCAGTCCTAACATTGCTTTTAATTATACAATGTTTCACTCCTGGTCTAGGGGCACTCTCACCACCAGAGCAGCTGGCTTCCGAATGGGCCTCCTGGTTCCTGGTGGGGCCCCACTCTCCCAGGCACTGCTTGCCTCCCACTCCCCATCCCTCTTCTCTGCTCTGGACATGAAGTCACTGGTGGCAAAGGCCAGGAGGGCCAACATTCGGCATATGAACTCTGACGGTGATAACAATGATGAGACTCTGGTTGGATGGCATCACTGACTCAGTAGACATGAGTTTGAGCAAACTCCAGGAGAAAGTGAAGGACCGGAGAGCCTGGTGTGCTGCAGCCCATGGGGTTGCAAAGAGTTGGACACAACTTAGCGACTGAACAACAACAACTCTGATATTTACCTCTTCAGTTTGCTCACACCGTGCCCTCTTCTTAGATGGCTCACAGGCTTCTAACTGCCTTCATGTCTCAGTTTAGATGCCACCTCCTCCGGGTATCCTTCCTGCCCACCCCTGCCCACCACCAGTTATAAGCCAGTCCTCCCATCCTCCTCTTTCCTCCCCTTGTAGTAATACATATCCCACTACACTTAATAATTATTCCAAACTTGTCTGTATCCCCTGCAGAACTCCAAGAAAGATCAAAGCGGGAACTAGCTTGTCTATTCTCCATTGTATTCCCCAAATTCGGCAGCCTTCTCCTCCTGCCACACACACGAAAAACTGTTGAATGTTGTTGAAGGCTAGACACTGATAAATGTTTTCATTTATTATCTTGTGACAGTCTTAGAAGGCGAGAACTAGTGTTCCCATTTAACGGATGGGGAAAGTGAGGCTCAGAGAGATTAAGTTGCCCAAGATCACACAGTTAGAAGTGGTGCCAACGTATTGTCAGGCTTTACAGTCTATATGTTGAAAGTCGTGGGTCAGTTGGAGTTCAGCCAGAGAAGTAGCACCACCAAGAATGATTTGTGAGGGATTTGTTTGAAGGATTGGACTTGAATGGGCAATTGTTGGACCTTGTTAAATGGTCTCTCTAAGGCCATTGCTTCTGTGTCTGGTGCTGGGGCCTGCGGTCGCCAAGGCAGGTAGTCAGGAGGGGAAGAGGGACATGAAGTGGGAGAGAACAAGGACAAACAGGATCCTGCGGGGACTAGCTGGAACCCTCCCGAACAGACTGGAACCCACACTGGTACCACCTGCTTCAAGCTTCCAACCTCCAAGTGAGAAAGACTTCCATGAGCTTAAGCACCTTTGTCAGGGGTAAACACACACCTGGCCCAGGGATCCTGGAAGCTGAGGAGGAGATCTGGGAGGATCTGGAGGAGCTGTGGGCCCAGCTTCTCTACATCAGCCAGGTGAACCAACAAAGAAGGCTGAGCTGTAACAGCTCTGAGACTCCACCCTGATCTTCTGAGAATAGAAAAAATAGATGCTTCACTCCCACCTTCCAAATCTTGGCAAGACATCTCTTGTGGCATAGCAACCCAGAACTATGCAGGGGAAGGAGACCTGGGAAATAGGGTTCCAACTTAGCTTAATTGCCACAATGTAAGTTTACTTCACTCCGACTCCTAGTTGTGAAAGAAGATTTCCATTTCCTGAAAGCCAATATTTATAACATTAATATATTGCACAATATTATACAGTATGGGCTTCCCAGGTGGCACCAGTGGTAAAGAACCCGCCTGCCGATGCACGAGACCTAAGATACACAGGTTTGATCCCTGGGCTGGGAAGATCCCCTGGAGGAGGTCACAGCAAGCCACTCCAGTATTCTTGTCTGAAGAATCACATGGACAGAGAAGCCTGGCAGTCCATAGGGTTGCAAAGAGCCAGACACACCTGAAGTGACTTAGCACACACATGCAGTATATTAATGCCCTTAGTAATTCTTTTCATGCCAGATGCTTCCTGTGATTCTGAAGCAGGAGTGGGCTTGCCTGGGTCAGCTATCTACTTTCATGTCTAGTTTTTCTGAGACCACCCAAACTCTACTTGCAGTAGCTTTTCTGGCTGAGTGGCTCTCCCAAAGCAGTTCTACACGTTCTCCAGAATGGAATGTGTCCATGCGTGATTTACTCAAAGAGGAACCTGTTCTCATAGCACTGCAATCAGAAATTTGGAATTGTGAAAACCTAGAGGGTTGGGATAGGCACTTATTTATTCTGTGCACTAGTTATTCACTTTAGTATATGTGCCTCTATTGCCCTCTGGAGAGCCAGACCATTTTCTACTCTTTTAGTCCATTCGATTTAGGAGCAGCTGTCTCCACCTTCACCCCAGAAGTGAGCAGATGAACAAGGCCACTCATCAGCCCTCTTCCTTTTTCCCCAGAGAATGATCATTTAAGCTCATGAAACAAGTAGCTTCACACTTCCAGGGAAAACTCCAGAAAATAAATGGTTAGCAGTATTTATCTGATACCCATATTTCAGCTATTACAGATAAATAATGAAACCTCAGTTATTTAGGGGCACAAATCAAAAGGACAGCTATAAAACTTATGTTTCCATTTTTCTGTTGATTGTGGAAAGGCGAAACAGAAATGACTCATCCATAGTCTGAAGATAATCCCCAACAGGAGTTAAATAAAGGCCTAGCCCTGCAAAAGCACAGAACCCTTAAAGATTTGGGTCCTATTTGTTTGTTTGTTAGATTCTATTTTGGGTCTTGAGAGCTTGCTTTCAGATACTGTGATATTGTGATTTATAATAAGAAATATGTATTTGGTCTTCATCAAGTTTCTGGCATAGAGCTCCTAAAAAGCTTAGAATGTCCTAAGTGTTGGGAACATAAAGATGTCTCTTGTTACGTAAAACTGAGATGACTTTTGCACCTAACTAGGACTTCCCTGGTGGCTCAGATGGTAAAGTGTCTGCCTACAATGCGGGAAACCTGGGTTCAATCCCTGGGTTGGGAAGATCTCCTGGAGAAGGAAATGGCAACCCACTCCAGTATTCTTGCCTGAAAAATCCCATGGATGGAGGAGCCTGGTAGGCTACAGTCCATGAGGTCGCAAAGAGTCAGACATGACTGAGAGACTTCACTTTTACTTTTGCACCTAAGGATCAGGGCTGTTTCCCAGGAGAACCAACCACTTGACTAGAGAGTTGGAACTTTCCATTCTACCCCCTGGGTCAGGGAGGGACAAAGAATCAGTTACCAGTGGCCAATGATTTAATCAATTGTGCCGATGTAATGAAGCCTCCATAAAACTGAAAAGGAAGGGGCTCAAAGAGCTTCTGGGTTCGTGGAGATTTGGGATGAATGCTCATCTGGAGAGCATGAACACTCAGGTCCTTCCCACATACTCTGCTCTAGCCATCTCTTCCATTTGGCTGTTCCTGAGCTATATTCCTTTATAGTAAACTGGTGATCCGGTAAGTAGAATGTTTCTCCGAGTTTTGTGAGCCGTTCCAGCAAATTAATTGAATCCAAGCAGGGTGTTGTGGAAACCTCCAACCTATAGCCAGTTGGTGAGACGCTCAAGTGATAACCTAGATCTGTGATTATCTGATGAAGGGTGTTGTGGGCATAGAAGGATGATGGACCAGTCTTGCAGAACTGAACGCTTAAACTGTGGAATCTGATACTATCTCTGTATAGATAGTGTTAACTTAAGACAATAAAAACAGCCAGTTATTTTACCAACAAAATGGGTCTCTTTGATAAACAGCAAAGAATTGCAATTCAGGACACACAATCTATGGAAAACCACAGGCAAGGCCAGAGAACAGAGAAGAGGACCATTCTTTTATAGAGAAGGGGGAGTTTAGAGGAGCTGTTATAAACAAAGAGTCCATTGGTGAAAACTGGAGTTTGAAGAGTAGTGGCTTTTTTTTTTCTTTAGTAGTGGCTTTTTATTGGTTGAGTTGTGAATGTCTCATTGGCAGCGCCATGGCCCAGCAAGGAGAAATTCTTCCTTCCTCCTGCTGGGTACTAAAGTAATAGCTTTCTTCCTGTTGGAGATGGAAGGTAAATCTCTTGTTAGTAATGTAATTGAAGTTGAGTGGTAAGGCCTGAGAGCTCCTTCTTAGGGCCTTCCCATTCCCTTTTAAACATTTTTCTTTTTATTAAGTTTCAATAATGTCAGAAATGAATTGAATTGAAAGAGACCCAGTTTGTATCCAGAGAACTGCTTGTTGGTAGGGAGGAACCTCACACAGTTCAGTTCAGTCGCTCAGTTGTGTCCGACTCTTTGCGACCCCGTGGACTGCAGCATGTTAGGCCTCCCTGTCCATTGTCAACTCCTGGAGCTTGCTCAAACTCATGTCTAAGTCGGTGATGCCATCCAACCATCTCATCCTCTGTCATCCCCTTCTCCTCCTGCCTTCCATATTGCCCAGCATCAGGGTCTTTTCAAATGAGTCGGCTCTTCTCATCAGGTGGCCAAAGTATTGGAGCTTCAGCTTCAGCATAAGTCCTTCCAATGAATATTCAGGACTGTTTTCCTTTAGGATGGACTGGTTTGATCTCCTTGCAGTTCAAGGGACTCTCAAGAGTCTTCTCCAACACCATGGTTCAAAGGTATCAATTCTTTGGCACTGAACTTTCTTTATGATCCAACTCTCACATCCATACGTGACTACTGGAAAAACCATAGCTTTCACTATATAGACCTTTGTTGGCAAAGTAATGTCTCTGCTTTTTCATATGTTGTCTAGGTTTGTCTTATCTCAAACTTTTATGTTGAAATTAGGTGTTCAGAACCCTTTTAGATGGGCAACAGCTATCAGAATTGTTTGGAGAGTGGGGGTGCTGGTAATAGAAAACATGACAATATAAATGTATAAAAAAATGAAATGATTCATCATCTCAATATCATTTCAAATGGGTGTGAACAAATATAATAAAAACTACATGAGTATATAAAATAAAACACATTATTCTCTTTGTCTGAAACTTCCATTTCTCCATCCTTTAGGTTTTGGGTTAAAAAGACACATTTTGAAAAAGCCTTCTCTGACCTTCACTCATGCCCACCAGACCTGATTATAACATTTCATTAGTCTGTCTCACAACATCCTGTCATTTTCCTTTTGTGATACACATCAAAATGATCACTGAGCATTTGTGGGTCTCTGTGACTTACACAATACAACAGGAGCTCTATTAGTATGAAGGATATATTTCTCTTTTCCACTATGGTATTCACAGGGCTTAGTGTATTACTAGATGTCAATTATTATTTATTGACAGGCTGACTGAATCAATTAATTAAGCAATCAGGAGGAGACAAGAGAATTTGTTTTGGGTTTTGTCTAAATATATTTAAAATTTGATTTCATGGAGATGACATGATTTGGGCTATTTTCAAAAGGATCATTGAAAAGTAAATAATTACCCCTGGACTGCAAAGAAATCAAACCAGTCAATCCTAAACGAAATCAACTCTGAATATTCATTGGGAGGACTGTTGCTGAAGCTGAGGCTCCATTTCTTTGGCCACCTGATGCAAAGAGCCGACTCATTGGAATGACTGAAGGCAAAAAAGAGAAGGGGGCAGCAGAGGATGAGATGGTTAGATAACACCTCTGACTCAGTGGACACGAATCTGAGCAAACTCCAAGAGATCCTGGAGGACAGAGGAGCCTGGCAGGCTGCTGTCCATGGTTCCGCTGAGTTGGACACGATCTAGCAACTGAACAACAATAAGACCTACAACACACACAACGTTGTATAACAATGTTATCCAATAAAAAATACAATTAGTTTAATAAAAAAAAATGAGTGAGAATTTAAAAAGTAGATAATTAGATAAACTTACAAGTATCAACTATAATCAAATAGTCTCACATTTGTCATTCTGGTACATACACATCTTATTCTTTCTTTCTCTACAACCCCTTTTCTTCTCTTAGCAGATATGGAATATGAACAAAATTGGAGAATCCTTTCTCAAACACACAGTTTATTTTTTCTTAATGAGCCAAAAGATAGTTGTTGCTCAACATTTAAAACAAAGCAAGAGAAGAAAATGGAATTCAGTGGTTATACTGTTTCCTAAATAGATATGAGTACATTTATCATCTGCTCTTATGGCAGACAGTTTGATAGTGAGCAAATACAATCCAGTGACCCAATTAAATGCTGCTAAATGTTACTGCCTTGGCTTTGGAAATTTGGGCCAAATTAAGTATAGCAGGTAAAGTGAGAATTATTTTTGCACTCAAAGACCATGCCTTTGAGAGAAAAAGTCACTTTTAATAGTTGCTCCTAACAGTTAATTATCATGAGTGATTAAGATTTATTCTACTATTGGGAATATGTTGGAAGAAGCAGAGATGTAGAAATAAAGAAGAAGCAGAAGCAATCTCTCATATCTTTTGCCTTGCTTATTTTCCTAGGTGGTAACAACAATGACAACAATAGATCCAATTTGGGGCTTATAAAGAATTTATAACATGCCATTGCTTGTACTAATAAAAATTGCAAAGCTAAGTGATTACCCTGGAGAAGGAGGAAAGGCCCAGTAACTGGGAAATGGTACAAGAGGGAATTCTGAAGTAACTGAACCATTTTGTATCTTGATCTGGATGGTGGTTGCGTGAGCATTTAGCTGTGTACTTTTAAATTTGAATATTGACTGCATATTAATATATTGAAGAATTCCTATTTTAAAAAATTTACAATATGCCAGATGCTGTTTGTTTTAAGTCCCTTACATATCACAACTCATTTAAAATATGCAACCCTATAAAATCCCTACAAACCTATAAGATTGGTACCATGAGTATTGCAAACATGTACACATTTCACATATAAAGAAGTGAAAACACAGGCTAAGTAACATGCTCAAGGCCAAGCAGTAAGTGACAGAGTTAGGGTTTAAACTTGGGTGATCTGGCTCATCTCCTGCATTGCAGGCAGATTCTTTACTACTCAGCCACCAGGGAAGCGCTGGCTCCACAGACAGTTTTTAGCAATGTACTGTATGGCTTATTATGAATTATATACTGAGGCTCTATCCTCCCTAGAGTCACACTTGTAAATCAGCAAGCATATACTGAGCACTGCTCTAGATGCTGTGGAGGGCACAACTCACTGTAATTGGGGTATCCTCCTGAACTAAATTAAATCCATACCACGTTTGTTTAGATTTTTCCTGACAGTGGTTCTCAGTCAGTGTGTTAGGATACCCTGGAGTGTCAGATCTAAGCTTTGATCTGATCAAATTTTCATTTTGCGTCACTGTCAGTAGATAGATAAAACGTTGAGCCAAAAAGGTCATGCTCTACAGTGTAGAATGTGATCCAAACCTCTAAAGATAAGACGTAAGAGGCAGAAGGTAATGTCAAGCCAACTTCCAAGAAAGATCACAGGTTTCTTCGAACATATGAGATTCTTCAGCGGAGAATTTTGATTGTAGAATGTAAGCTACATACGGGCAGGGATTTGACCTGTCTTGTTCACAGTTGTACTCCCTAGGAGATAGCGCAGTGCCTGGCACAGGGTAAGCAATAAATAATTGATAAAAGAATGAATGAATGAAAGAGAGGAAGGAAGGAAGGAGGGGAGAAAGGAAGGAAAGGAGGAAGGAAGAGTGGGGCAGAGCGGCAAACAGGTTTATCTCACAGCGATGCATGCAGCGCTGGAGGGGGACCATGGGAGCGTGATAGTGGTGGATACCTTTGTAGTCACTGCTATCTATTGTTAAACTCTTCCAGGAGCTATGTCCTGCTCTTGATGACTTTGCATTTTTCAGCTCTTTCTCTCTGTGTGCTATCAAAAATTCCAGAATTCAGAAGTTTATCATGAACACAGATGTGTACACAAATCCTTTATAAATCTCCCAAAGGAATGCCAACATGTCTACAATTGTACCTCCAAGATAAAAGCACTATTTTGCTTGGATTTCAAGAGAAGCTTGCCTAGCAAGCAGAAAACACAATCACCATCCCTAATGAAATGCTTGTTAAAAGATGTACTGTTCTCAAAAAATAAAGGAGCAAAACCAAAAACAACACCAACAAAAAATGTACAGCACAGACTAGAGTTCTTGTTTTCAACAGAGTGCTTGGGTTGAGCTGTGTCCCTTAAACTTCTGGGTCCCACTGTTTAGACATCACTCTGAGGTTGCCTAGGAGAAGGACAGAATCTTGGACCTTACTGGAAACCATCTAGCTTTCCACTGACAACTTTCATGTCAATGACTAAAAATAGCCATCTTTCCATCCTACAACACTGTAAAGTCACTTCTTTTATTTTTACCAAGAATTAACAGATCCAATTGAAGCAGACATAGAGATTTGATTTGGGGGAGCTAGTTTGCAGGAGGTAGGTGGAAGGCTGAGGGAGGGAAGTCAGGCTGACAGTAAATATCCAGCGTCTCTCAGCTATATGGAAAGCAGCAGGCGGCGGAGTCCCTGAGTTGCATTAATATGAGTTATTATATTCTGCAGGTGAAATGAAAGGAAACCAGTCCTTTTTAAAGACAATTAGTGGGGGGTTGTTGCGCTGGCTCGTCTCCGCTGTGAGCAGGCTTCTCTAATTGCTGGCGAACAGAGGCTAGTCTTCGCTGCAGTAATCGGGCTTCTTATTGCAGCGGCTTCCCTTGTTGCGGAGCGCAAGCTCTAGCACGTGAGGGCTTCAGCAGTTCTGGTGCCTGTGGAAATCTTCCCAGACCGGGGATCGAATGCATGTCCTCTGCACTGGCAGAGAAGATTCTTAGCCACTGGACCACCAGAGAAGCCCAAAGACAATTTTTTAAAGAGCAGTTTTAGGTTTACAACAAAATCGAGAAGAAGGAGGTACGGAGATTTCCCACACAGTCTCTGCCCCTAAATGTGCATAACCTCTCCAGTATCAACATTGTTCACTAGAATAGTAAGTTTTCCATCAAGAATGAACTTACACTGACACATCATAAACACCCAATCATCCATCGTTTTATCTAAGGGTTCATTCACTCTTGGTGTTGTATATTCTATGGGTTTCAACAAATGTGTAATGATATATATCCATCAGTATAATATCATACAGAGTATTTTTACTGCCCTAAAATCCTAGGTGCTCAGTTTATTCATCCCCCACCCCTCCAAACCCTACCGCGGCAACCACTGATCTTTTCACTATCTCAATAGTTCGGCCTTTTCCAGAATGTCCTATAGTTTGAATCATATACTATGTGGCATTTTCAGATTGGCTTCTTTCTCTTAGCGATATGCATTTAAAGTTCATCCATGTCTTTTATGGCTAGATAGCTCATTTCTTTTTAGCACTGAATAATATTCCACTGTCTAAATGCACAATGGTCTATCCATTCATTTACTGAAGGACATCTTTGTTGCTTCCAAGTTTTGACAGTTATAAATAAAGCTGCTATAAACATCTTTGTGCAGTTTTTTTGTGAGGCCATAAGTTTTCGACTCATTTGGATAAATACCAAGGAGCAAGATTGCTGAATTGTATGGTAAGAATATATTAAAGTTTTGTAAGAAAACACCAAACTGTCTCCTAAAGGGGCTGTACCATTTTGCGCTCCCACCAGCTATGCATGAGAGTTCACACTCTCATCAGAATTTAGTATTATCGGTGATCCTGATTTTGCCCATTCTGACAAGTGTGTAATGATATCTCATTATTGTTTTAATTTATATTTCCATGATGACTTATGATGTGGACCATCTCTTAATATGCTTATTTGCCATCTACATCCCTTCTCTTGCAAAGCATCTGTTAAGATCATTGGTGCATTTCAAAATCAGGTTGTTTATTTTCTCATTGTTTTAAAAGTTCCTTGTATACTTTATATAACAGTCCTTTATCAGATGTGTCTTTTGCAAATAATTTTTCCCAGTCTGTGACTTGTCTTTTAGCTCTCTTGATATTGTCATTTTGCAGAGCAGAAGTCTTTAATTTTAATGAAGCTAAGCTTATCAACTATTCTTTTCATGATTCATATCTTTGGTGTTGTGTTGGGGAGGAAGAAATTTTCCTCTATCCTTCTATCTTATTATTCTGTGTTTAGCTGCTCAGTCGTGTCTGACTCTTTACAACCCCATAGGCTGTAGCCTATCAGGCTCCTCTGTCGGTGGGATTTCCCAGGAAAGAATAATGGAGTGGTTGCCATCTCCTCCAGGGGATCTTCCTGACCCAATGATGAAATCCACATCTCCTGTGTTTCCCCCATTGCAGGAGAACTCTTTACTGCTGAGACATCAAGGGAAGCCCTAGATTATTCTGGCTGGTCTAAAAATTAAATCGACGTGAGACAGATTAACAGGAGAAAATCAAACCAAAGTTTAATGATGTGTATATGTGGAAGAGACCACAGAAACTGAGCCACTTGCCAAATGGCTGAAGCCTCACCTTGAATACCATCCTCAGTTACAGACAAAAGATGCTGAGGGTGGGAAGAGTCAGTTACAGGAGGTTACTGACAGTGATCTATTTGGTTACTCTTTCACCAGTACTTCACTGTCTTGATTAATGTAGCTTTATAGTAAGTCTCGAAGGTGAACTGTGTTAGTCCAGATTTGTTATTCTCCTTTAATTAATTGTGTTGGTCCTTCCTTATGCCTCTTCAGATTTACTTTAGCCTCAGTGTGTTGATATCTACAAAATACTTGCTGGGACTTTAATTGATATTGCATTGAATCTACAGATCAAGTTAGGAAAAACCAACATCCTGACAATATTGAGTCTTTCTGTACATGGACACAGAATCTCTCTCCATTTATTTAGTTCTTTGATTTTGTTCATCAGAGTTTTGTATTTTTCATCATATAGATCCTGTACATATTTTGTTAGATATATACCTAAGTATTTCTTTTGGGGGGATGCCAGTGTAAATAGTGGTGGTGGTTTAGTTGCTAAGTTATGTCCAATTCTTGTGACCCCAGGGACTGTAGCCTGCCAGGCTCCTCTATCCATGGAATTCTCCAGGCAAGAATACTGGAGTGGGTTGCTATAATGGTATTATGTTTTAAATTTTAAATCCTACTTGTTCTTAGTATGTAGGAAAGCATTTGATTTTTATATATTAACCTTGCTACCTGCAACCTTGCAACAATCACTTGTTAGTTTCAGGAGATGTTTTTGTTTATGTTTGTTTTGTCAATGCTTTCAGATTTTCTACACAGATAATCATGTCACTTGTATAACAAAGACAGTTTTATATCTTCCTTCCCAATTGTGTTTATTTTATATCCTTTTGGGGGGGGGGGGCTGATTTCATTAGCAAGGACAGTCAGTAAGATATTTTAAAAAAAGTGGCCAGAGGGGACATCCTTGCTTTGTTCCTGATCTTAGAGGAAAAACTTTACATCTCTCATCATTAACTCTGATGTTAGCTGTAGGTTTTTTGTAGATAGTCTCTATCAATTTAAGAATGCTCTCTTCTAGTTCTAGTTTGCTGAAAGTTTTTAATCAAGAATGAGGTTTGGGTTTTGTCAAATGCTTTTTCTGCATCTATTGATATGATCATGTGGTATTTCTTTTATTAGTCTATTGACGTAACATGTTACCTTATTCAATTTTCAAATGTTGAACCAGCCTTGTTTACCTGGCATAAATCCAACTTGGTCATGATATATATTTTTATACTTTTTTTGGATTCAACCTGCTAATATTTTGTTGAGGACTTTTGCATCCATGTTCATGAGAGATAACAATCTGTAGTTTTCTCTTCTTGTAATTGTCTAATTTTAGTGCTGGCATCATAGAATAAGTTATGAAGTACTCCCTTTGCTTTTATACTCTAAAAGAAATTATGGCAAATTAGTAAAAATTCTTCCTTAAATATTTG
This sequence comes from Odocoileus virginianus, assembly GCF_023699985.2. Lineage (NCBI taxonomy): Eukaryota > Metazoa > Chordata > Mammalia > Artiodactyla > Cervidae > Odocoileus > Odocoileus virginianus. Next base: position 41,125,910 of record NC_069697.1, read on the forward strand.
GTAGAAGTCAGCAGTGATCCATTTGGGCCTGGTACTTTATGTTTTTAGGTTATTAGTTATTGATCAATTTCTTTAATAGATATAGGCCCAAACTTGTCTTTAATAAAAAAGAAATTTAAATGTTAACTTGTAGAAAATTGGTAAGATGCTAATTTTTTTTAATGTAAGAAGGGCATGGCAACCCACTCCAGTATTCTTGCCTAGAGAATGCCCATGGACAGAGGAACCTGGCAGGCTACAGTCCATGGGGTTGCAAAGAGTTGGACACGACTGGGTACCTAAGCACAATTTATTTATTTTTCATTGCACTGGGTCCTTCTTGCTGTGCATGGGCTCTCTCTAGTTGTGGTGAGCAGGTGTTACTCTCTAGTTTTGGTGAGTGGGCTGCTATTGCAGTGGCTTCTTTTGTTGTGGAACATGGGCTCTAGGGCGAGAGGGCTTCAGTAGTTGTGGTCCACAGGCTTAGTTGTCCCAAGATATGTGGCATCTTCCCAGACCAGGGACTGAACCCATGTCCCCAGGATTAGCAGGTGGATCCTTTACCACTGGACCACCAGGGAAGTCCCAAAGCTAATTTTTTTGTCTAAGAGAGATACAAATACTTTTTGTCCTTTATAGATGAAAATGATTTCTACTCTGTAGACAACATAGCACCAAAGGTTATAGTTTATTGCTCTGCAGGACATTAATCAGATTTATATCTAGCAGTAATTTAGAATGGTTTCAATATTCTTTTTTTCTTACACTGATATATATAAAACATTACTTCCCATATCTTTCTTTGAGCCAGCTTTGTTTCCTGCTGACTTCTTCAATAATAAACTAAAAGAAAAACTTGACCTAGGGCTTCCCTGGTGGCTCAGTGCTGAAGAGTCCACCTGCCAAGGCAGGAGACACAGGTTCTATCCCTGGTCGGGGAGGATGCCGCATGCTGTGAGATATACTAGGCCTGGGAGCCACGACTACAGGCCCTGAGTGCCTGGGGCGTGTGCTCCATGACAGAAGAAGCCGCCGAGGTGAGAAGGCCCTGCCCTGCGGCTAGAGAGCAGCCCACGTAGCAGAGGAGACCCAGCACAGCCAAGAATAAATAAGTAAATAAAATTATTTTTTTTAAATAAAAACTTGACCTGTGTTTACTCTGTATTTTTGCTGTGTGTGAGAATTTTTTGAACATTTTGAAATCACACTTTTGACATTTTATCAGAATACAGTTTGGCCAAATATTTAAAACTGCATGTCTAAGAATTGATCCTAAAGAAATAAGGATGTGCTCAAAAATTTAGTTCTAAGACCATTTACTGTGTATAAGGGTGAAATATCAGAAGCAAGTGTGCAGCATTAGGGGACTACTTAATGCCTAAATTTATTTTCAGAATTGTTACTGATTAAGTGGAATTTGTAGATTTTAACTATTTCTTTTACCTTGCTCATATTTTCTTGTGACACTTTTGAAAGAAGGAAAAAGCAAGATTGAAGGTCACAAAGTCTGGTTTCACTGGTCTTCCCATTCTTGTTGACAGTTAGTGTGGTATTTAACCCCTGACTCTAGTCACTAGTCACCAGGCTTCCCTGGTGGCTTAGTGATAAAGAATATACCTGCCAATGCAAGAGGCAGGGGTTCCATCCCTGGATGGGGAAGATCCCCTGGTGAAGGAAATGATAACCCAGTCTAGTATTCTTCCCCAGGAAATCCCATGAATGTAGGAAACTAGTGGGCTACAGTCCACGGGGTTGCAAAAGAGTTGGACATAACCTAGTGATTAACCAACGACCAAGAAAAATAATCACTATAGTCTTCCATTCTGCCCTAATTCCTGCCACTATCTCAGGGAATTTCAGAGTCCCGCGACAGAATCATCCACCTGCTCCCCAAGCTTTTAAAATTCCTTAATATCCCATTTCCAATGTCTTTCTTCGCTTCTGTGATTCACTCCAAAGAAATTTTAGATCTTGCCTTCATTGAGAATTGTTTATCTCTGACACGTCTGTGCTTTTTGCTCTTTCAGGTGAAAATGCCTTCATTGTTTTTCTGATGAAAAGAAGTAACACATGTGTAACTGCAAATTGTTTTCAGAAAGCACAGAAAGATTTTAAAAGAAAAATCAGAACCTTGCAACTCAAAGCTTACCACTCCGCAGTTTGTAACCCTTTAAACATTTGCTAGGAAAGGTTTTGTTTGTTTGTTTGCTTTCCAAAGTGAGAATTGACTATTCATTTACTTTTACAATCTGCTTTTTGCCACTCAATGACTTATCTTTCCAAACCAATAAATGCAGACCCACATCATCATTAATATGACTGAAAAATAATTTATTGTAAGGCTTCAAGGAGATCAAACCAGTCCATCCTAAAGGAAATCAGTCCTGACATTGGAAGGACTGATGCTGAAGCTGAAACTCCAATATTTTGGCCACCTCACGTGAAGAACTGACTCACTGGAAAAGACCCTGATGCTGAGCAAGATTGAAGGCAGGAGGAGAAGGGGACGACAGAGGATGAGATGGTTGGATGGCATCACTGACTCGATGGACATGAATTTGAGCAAGCTCCGGGAGTTGGTGACGGACAGGGAAGCCTGGCGTGCTGCAGTCCATGGGGTCACAAAGAGCTGGACAGGACTGAGCGACTGAACTGAACTGAAGGCTCTAATATTCTTCATCTAACCCAAGATGTCTCAATCTCAACACCTGAATTTGGGCTGGTAAACCCTTTGCTGTGGGAGGCTGTGTTGTCACTGAAGAATGTTTAGCAGCATTCCTGCCCTCCACCCACTAGATGCCAATAGAACTGTCCTCCTCCCCCAGCCCAAATCAATCAAAAATATCTCACATCTATTCCCAAATGTCACCTGTGACCAGTATTAACCCTCCTGTTGAGAACCACTGATATAATCAACCTGCTGTTGTTTGTTTATTGACTTTGTCACAAATGGAAACAGATGCTTTCACGGAACTCGGCTGGATGTTACACAGCAGCCTGGATGGGAGGGGAGTTTGGGGAGAATGGATACATGCATATGTATGGGTGAGTCCCTTCCTTGTGAAATTATCACAACATTGTCAATCGGCTATACCCCAATACAAAAAAGTTAAAAAACAGTGGTGCTTATAAATATCCTAACATATAAGCTTGGCACTTCTCCAAACTACTTCTATAGCTTGTTTTTATCAAGTAAGAGCGTAATTTAAATTTTGATGTCCATTCCCCAGATTTCCTCCCAGAAATATTGTAGCAATTTATAATACCATTAAAATAGCAGGAATGTCATTTTCCCAGATCCTGTCCATTTCTAGGTACTATCAATTTTTTAATCTTTCTTGGTGATAAGCAAGGCAAAGTATTACTTTGCCCTTCTAATGTGTAATTCTTTGATTACTAAGCAGGTTAGTAGCTTTTACTATGTTTATTGACCATTTGTATTACTGCTTTGGTGAACTGCCTATTAATGTCCTTGCCCATTCTTGATTTTGTAAGGGCTATTAACTCTTCCAGTTTGCAATTTTTTTTGGTAACCTTTGAGATTTCCTGAATAAAATGTATACATTTTTATGGTGTTAAATTATCTGCCTTATTATGGTTTTACCTATAGTGGTGTCGTGCTTAGAAAGATCACCTCTGAAGTCCTAACTGTAGTGTTTTAGTCTTTTATGCCAACCTTATATACCTCCATATCTTTCACACTCTAACACTAAGCCTTTTTGACCTGTAGACCACTGCAAATAAAATTTGAATGTACATAGGGATCATCTGGAAATCTTATTAAAATGTATCTTCTGATTCAGTAGGTTTGGAGTGAAACAAAGGATTCTGCATTTCCAGCAAACTCCCGGGTGATGTCAGTGTTGTCTGGACCACACTTTGAGTGGCGAAGTTCTGGACCTTCAGCCCTCAAACCCCTATTCTCCCTACCTCCTTTATCTGATTGGCTTTCTCCTGAATTTGCTTCTCTTCCTACCTACTATGAACCCCAAGCACAGCAATTTCAACTATACCTCACTCCTTTGTTTATCTGGAATAAGAACCCTGACAATCTCCATCCCAGTATGGACCAATCCATATCTTCTCCAGTCTCCAGCCACATCACCACTAAAAGAAATCACATAACTGCCACTTGCTTCTGTAACAAATATATGATTTTTAACATCAGATCAGAAATCCTTCACTTTATTCCTTGACAGTTCCCTTTCCCATTCTTTACAGTAATTTTGCCTAAATTTAATCTCCTCAACCCTATTCCACCTCCTTTCAGGCCTCTGACGAATGAATGACAAAGAACATCTTAAAGTCATACAGTAGAAATAACAGAAGAGTAACTGCTCATACTTTTTTTTGAGTCCACTCAGCAACTCAACATCATCATCATAAGATTTTCCAACTCTTAGAAATTTTGCTTAAAGATTTATAATTAAACTAGGTTATTTGCTTAATAGACATCTCCCAGTTATTTAGGTAAGTACAATTACCATTTCCATCTTACAGACTAGGAAACTAAAGTACAATGAGTTGACACAACCAATGAGTGTCAGAACAAGGACGGAAACCCAGATCATGATACTCTTAAACCTCTCTGCCTCCTGGGAAGGTTCCTAAATGCTTAGTATATCTATCACAAAGAAGAGTGACTAGCAATTTTCAACTCTGGAAGACACATTCCATTCACATTCCCAGGCCTCGGAAATTCTGTTTAATTCGTCTGAGGTAGTGCCCTGGCACTACTGTTTTTGGTCCGTTAAAGGAGAATGTTATCCTAAATCAGTGCTTTTCAAACGTTTTACACTTGCTGGACCCTTGGCAGAAGTCCCCTGTCACCCTGACGCTGATGTATAACAGGTGTGTGAGGTGTTCGCCCTCCCCACACGCCCTCGGGTTTTGGTCAAGTCCTTGCTGTCCCTGGTGCAAACACAGACCATTCCATCCTTTCAGAAAGAAGCACTTTAGGCCCTGAAACTGGCCTGGGCAGCGTTGGAGGAGGGAGAGTCGACATTACAATGATGACTCTGATGCCTTCTTACACATGATTTCCAATTTGTCAGTGTTCAATTTAACTTTGATTTAGTCAAATTTCCCTGGTGGCTCAGCTGGTAAAGAATCTGCCCGCAGGGAGGGAGACCTAAGGTTCGATCTCTGGGTTGGGAAAAGCGCTTGGAGACGGCAACGGCTACACACTCCTTTACTCTGGCTAGGAGAATTCCACGGACTATATAGTCCATGGGGTAGCAAAGAGTCGCACACGACTGAGAGACTTTCTCTTTCTTTCATACACTATAAATATTTGTCGGAAATTTTCCTGGACTCCACAAGATCCATTTAAAACTTCGGAACACACGTTCTGAAACTCCATGAGACCGCAGGGCTGCGGGCGCCTGGAGCGTCTGAGAGCCCGGCCCTGGCGAATCGAAGAGCGTAAGTGCCCGCCTGCAGCTGCGGCCGCCCGGGACTCACGGCGCATCGTGGGGCTCCAGGTGCGCCCCGGGCTTGCCGGCCCGCACAGCCCAACGCGAGAAGCCGTCCCAGCCCTTGCTGCAGCTGTTGGGCGGAGCGCGGGGGACCCCTACATCAGACGGAGCCGTGGCCGAGGTGAAGATACTTCCAACCTAGGGCGCCGGCAAAAACTAAGACCGCGCAACGTAACTCGGTTTCGGGAAGCTCTCAGCCACGCCTCGGCACAAGCCGCCGCGCCCTGGAACCCTCGCGCCGCGTGGGCGCCGGCGGGCTCAGGTGAGAAGCAGGCAGAGGTGCCCGGGTCGCCCGGCTAGACCCCGCCCCGGAGTGCCTCGAGCGGTGTCTGAGTGGGCCAAAGCGACGTCAGTCAGATGTCAAGGGCGGGACCTGAGCTCGCCCGCCCCCTGGCCCAGCTATAATGTCTGGTCTCGGCAGGCGGCTGCAGCCAGGCGGCGGTGTGCGCCTGGGCAGGGGTGAGGCTTGGGGTGCGCGGGGTCAGGCGCAGCTGCTGCGACTGACGGGAGATGGAGGGCCGTGGGGACGTGCGGAGGGGCTGGGTGGGCTACGGGATGGTGGGCACCTGGGGCTGCCGGTGCTCTGGGTGCGCTAACTCCCGAAGGTGTTGCTTCCAACTTTTACCTCTTTCGGAAGCAACGAGCTTTAGTGTCGGGAGATCTGATACTAAAGAGCAGAGCGGAAGCTAGTAACATTCACATTTTCCGTCCACCCCACCGCCTTCCTTTTCTGCTCAGCTTTATTATTTTTATTCAACTCTAGAACATGGACTGTGCCCGCCTCTGGCTAGGGCTGCTGATGCCTGCGGCAGCTGCCCTGGACTTCAGCTACCACCACCAGCCAGAGATGGAAGCGTTTCTGAAGAATGTTGCCCAAAACTACAGTTCTATCACTCACTTACACAGTATCGGGAAATCTGTGCAAGGTAGGGTGCGTCTCCTGTACTTTCCAAAACCCTTAGTCCTCACTTTCATTCATCAAATATACTTCAGCTTCCTGTCCCCTTTCTATGAAGCTGCTCAGAGGGGCTCCAAGCGGATCCGTCACTGTCTTGCGTGTAGGTTGTCTCCTCCTTTGTGTGTGGCGTTGCTTTTTGTCAGGGGAGTCGAGTCCTAAGATCTGAATTTTACTAAATGTCTCCGCTGTCCTTCGGTGTCGTTGAATGCTTTGAGTGAATGACGTCCTGATTTTGGATTTTGCAGACAGATTTCCTGGAATGAATATTTTAGCCTTTAGTTTTCTAGATAAACTTTTGCAGAGGAAGTCTGTTTACCCATCTCAAGTTTCCCTTTTTGATGGCTTCTTTAAATATGATTCAGACTGTTAGTATCCTGTCTTCAAGTCTCTTTTAAATCGAAATAGTGCAGTTCTGTTGGTGAGATTTCTATATCATGTATAATGAGCCCTATGGCTTAAAGTTATGTAAAAAAAAAAAAGTGACTCTGGTACTGATTAAAAGGCTGTTTTAAAAATTATTTATTGGAATAAGACAATTGCTGAATAATAAGTGTACCATAGCAGTGACTGGTATTGCTCCTAGTATTTTCATGCTCATCATTTAAATACTTTTTTAATTTGGAAGCCATATATTGAGTATAAACATATACATGTATATTATATTAATTCTTTTTTAGTAGATAGGAAAACTGAATCATAGTGAAATTAGTATTTTGCCCAAGAACACCCAGATCACGAGTGAGTTTTATAACCAGGATTGGCATTCAGTTCATTCTGCTTCAAGGCTTAAATATTTGGGGGACAAGGCAAATAACTTTACCACGTATTATTAATCTTCTATTGGTACTTCCCCCAAAACATACCAGTTGACTTAATACTTAAGTTTTGTCGAGTGTATATAATTTGGATCTCTTCTTTTTTTTTTCCCACACCAGAATAATACTTTAACAATCTGCAAATCTGTTCTTTTGGGTTTAAGTCCTGCAAAATGAGTGGTAAATCAAAGATCTGTGCCTGAGTCTCTTGGATCTCAACTCTTTATAAGGTGTGTTTCAACCCCAACTGAATTTTAGCTCTGTGTTTTTCAGCCAATTTAGGAGTCTCTTAATCACCATATTCTGAAGTAATCATTTCCCAAAAACTTAAGGCCATGGTTTATATTGTAAGCAGTGTTCCATAAGTTTGCTTATATGCAATGCAACAGAAAAATCCTAGGCTTGTGTGTAATGGCATCTGTGTTTTTAAACAGCATTGCTAAAGAGTTGGTGCCAGAATTATTCTATATTGCTCTATAATCCAAAATTATAGAGATTGAATGTATGAGAAAGCATATCTTGAATCAGCGTACGTATATAGCCTTTTGAAATTGTTTTCCCCTAGGGGTAAAGAAGAACAACTTTAAAAGATCTAAGAATACTAATTATATCAATAAAGGAAATACAGAGCAGAGCTCCCTTGAGTTATTGTTCAGTCATCGTTTAAACCACAAGGCAATGTGAATGTTGTTAATTTTTAAGTACTAAATGAGTTAGCTTTTATTTTTTCAAGCACAAAGTGCTTGTGCAAGAAAATCAGGCACTCTCTCAATGCCAACCAGCTATTTTGAATTACCCTGCATGCTATCAGACTACAGCAATAATGAAAGCCAGCAGGCTTAATTGTTTTTACCTGTGTGCACGCTTGTAGTTAAAGGACTGGGGAATTATCATGTAAAAAATAGTGATGCTAGTTTAGGTCAAAGGTTTGTATTGAGTATGCTCTGAATAATTACTCTGATTAAGAAAAATCCCAAATCTGCTATTGGGTTCCGAGCAGGAGGTGAAACTGTACAGTGGGACTGGGAGCTGGTTGCCAGGGCATCCTTGGATGGTTGTTGGTACTCTTTGTGCTAGATGGACAGTTTTCCCTGGCCATCTTGCCCTGTGATGTAAGATGCTTGCTAAGCAAACATGATTTACTATATGTGTTATTTATTTTTCTTTTTTTATTATGAATGTGGACAACCTACCTAGAAGGGAAAGTAATATTCCTACCTTGCCAATTTATTTTTAACTTATGTAAATGCCTGTCACATGTATTTTCACTGCTGTGATCATGGATTATAGTCTGCTTTTTTCCTCCTATTTCATTACGTATTTCTATGAATTGAATGGTTTGCTAGTGTGAATTGGTTGCTATATAATATTTTACCCTTGATTATGTTAATTTCTTAGTCATTCTTTGAGCCATCTATATAGTTTCTGGTGGCCTGTTATAAACAATGATGCTTAAAAAAATGCATGTCATGATTAATAGCCTCCTATTATAATTGATTATTTTTCCAGTTTTTAATTTTGAAATGTTTGAAACCTACACAAAAGCTGAGCACACAACATCACTCATTATTAGAGAAATGCAAATCAAAACCACAATGAGGTACCATCTCACACCAATCAGAATGGCCGTCATCAAAAAGTCTACAAACAATAAACACTGGAGAGGGTGTGCAGAAAAGGGAACACTCTTACACTGTTGGTGGGAGTGCAAGCTGGACAGCCACTGTGGAGAAGAGTGTGGAGATTCCTTAAACTGAGAATAGAACTATGATATGACCCAGCAATCCTACTGCTGGCATATACCCTAAGGAAACCAGAATTGAAAGAGACACATGTACCCCAAAGTTTATTGCAGCACTATTACAATAGCCAGGACATGGAAGCAACCTAGATGTCCATCAGCAGATGAATGGATAAGGAAGCTGTGGTACGTATACACAGTGGAATATTACTCAACTATAAAAAGTAACACATTTGAGTCAACTTTAATGTGGTGGATGAAACTGGAGTCTATTACACAGAGTGAAGCAGGTCAGAAAGAGAAACACAAATACTATATATTAATGCATATATTTGGAATTTAGAAAGATGGTAATGACAGTCCTTATATACAGGGCAGCAAGAGACACGGATGTAAAGAACAGACTTGGGCTCTGTAGGACAAGGAGAGGGTGGGATGATTTGAGAGAATAGCACTGACACGTGTATATTACCATATGTAACATAGATGACCAGTGCAAATTTGATTCATTTGGCACGGCACCCAAAGCCAGTGCTCTGGGACAACCCAGAGGGATGGGGGTGGGGAGGGGGTAGAACTGGGGTTCAGAATGGGGGAACACATGTATGACCGTGACTGATTCATGTTGATGTATGGCAAAAATCATCATCACAATGCTGTAAAGTAATTACCTTCTCCTATCTTTTTAATTATTCCTAAGTCCCTCTGTCTAGTGTGTTTGGCACATATTCAGTGATTTTTATGTTTGTTTAGTGGCTTGAATATTCGCCAAAGGAAAGTCTTGTGAAGCAAGCAGAAAAGTGTGCCATTTGTGTCCTGCCGTCAGATAGCCCCCTTTAAAATACAAATGTATTTGTTGTATCAATAGACTCCCCAGCTTTTCTCTTCACATCCCCTCAAATTAGTTCTACGACCATTTTAAATAAGATTTCCTACATCTATTCTAAGAATCTTGTCTTTCTTCTTGCTAAGTCTAACCTTTATCTGAATAAGGAGGGTTGCAAATGTCAAGGGTTAGATAACAATATGTTATAAAGTGCTTTCCATGTATTGGGTGTTTTAATACATTATTTAAATCTCAACATCTCAAAGTAGGCATTAATGTCATTTACAGAATGGGTCCAATGAGGTACAGATAAGTCAATTAACTTGCTGAAGATCACATAGCTGACAAGTGTTAGGACTCAAGCACATCTTTTTCATCAAGGAAGCAGTTCCACATAGATGTGGTTGCATGGAGATTGTGGTAATTAGTGGAGAGTTTCAGAGTCATGTTTTGGGCATATTTGATCTGAAAATAAAACTTCTGCCAAGATCCAACACAGTAGTTAGTTGCCACTTGTCTATTGAGCAGCTGAAATGTGACCAGGCCAAATTAAGATGTGCTACAAGTGACTCTGAAGATTTAATACCAAAAAGTAAAATAGTCCATTAATGTTTTATATTGATTTCTTGTTAAAATGTAATGTTTTAAATATATAGGCAATATAATACATGTTTAAAAATTAACTTCACCTGGTTTTAATTTGGTTAACATGGTTGTGGTTTCTAAAACATTTTAAATTACATATGACTTGCACTACATTTTGGGCTGTGCTGATCTGGACAGAAATTTGGTATGAGCAATTTTTTTTCTGAGTACAGAAGGAACTCAAGTTCATTTATAAAATTGGGAAGATATAACAAAGCACCAAAAAGAAAATTAAAATCTCACCATCCAAAGGAAACATGGAGTAAACTCGAAAGACTATATGCTTTGTGTTTTTATCCCCTCCCACTGAGCCAAATGTCTTGCTTGCCTGTGCAAACATATTTCTAAAACCTAACTTTTAATGCCTGCTTCGTGTCCTATCAATGGATGTACTCTTGTTTATTTAACTTAGACCCCACTGATAAACATTTAGTTTGTTTCTAAACTTTTCCTTGTTATTAAAAAAAAAATGGAGGTTCAAAAGGGAGGGGACATATGTATACCAATCGCTGATTCATGTTGATATATGGCAGAAACCAATGCAATATTGTAAAGCAATTATCCTTCAATTAAAAATAAATTTTAAAAAATTTTAATGCCATAGAGAACATCTTTGAAGCTAAGACAGCTGAAGTTGTCAGAATGCACACAGGCTTGGTAACCACAAGGCCCAAGTTCAAATTCTAGATCCTCTCTTTTGTAGCAATGTGACCTTGGGTGGTTAGAATAATTCCTGGAACATGATAAAGTATTATGTAAGCGCTGCCATTCAGGATAAGGCCTGCTATTGGGGATACATTTCCAAAAAGGAAATTACCAGCACTTAAAGCAGTTTTATATATTTGATACATGTAACCAAACTTATTTCGTAAAAGAGTGTATTGATTTGATAATCGCACAAGAAATGTATACTTAACTCTTCTAAATCTTCTATCAATGATAAATCAGGCATTTAGTGGCTTTAAAGATTTCTGTAGTATTTGCCAAAGGGTATAGAGTTTTGGTCATCAGGATGAATATGTCCTAGAGATCTACTGTACAGTGGAATGCCTATAGTTAAAAATATTATTTAACATTTGCTAAGAAGATAGATATGCTAAGTGTTTTGATGATGATGATGAAAGATAACTGTGGCATAATTTTTTCATGATTGTTTAAAGTATAAAGGAGAATTTATTTCTCATGCATTTCCCCCACGAACTCTCACTGTCCTATATTCATTCAACAGATATTTTATTGAATTTCTCTGCTAGGAATCTTCAAAACATTGTATATGCTCAAAGCTCTCCCTAGAATTGGCTTAGATTCCTGCCCCACAGAGGCATGCATTGTGTTTACATATACAGATTTCTCATTGTCTACTACCCTTGACTGGGTAGATTTTGGCTAGCAATCTACCCTTAGAAAGAACATTGTATTTAAGACTTTTGCCACAATATTCAGTTTTCTGTCCCTCTGTTCATTTCTCAGGTGTGATCGAACAGCCAGTTTGCTTGAGATCCTGCATAAAATGCTTTTTGTGATGTAAATATTGACATATTGAGGACTAAATACGAAGAAGACCACTGAAATCTAAGAATTTCAGCTGTAATATACATGTTTGTGATTTCAGGTTACATTGAGTTAGCCTTTCCCCTTCTTTAACTTGAAATATAAAGTCCTTTTCTGAAACATCTTAGGAATATCAGCCTTGTTTTATAATCACTCAGTTTCTTAAGGACACTGCTTTTTCTTTCTTACAAGGAAATGATTTAGATTTCCACCGTATTTGTAGGATGATATTTGAAGAGGATGAGATAGAATATCCAAAAATAACACAGAATTTTACTCTGCTTCTTGTGTCTAGGAACCATTTTTGTTCCAAATCTCAAATATATCCAAACACCAATACTCTAGGGCCATTTGAAACTTAAAGGATAGTGTCAGCCAACATTAATTGAATTTTACTCTTTACCTAGCACTTTATATATACACCTCACCTAATCACTCTAGGAAGAGTTTGAAACACCTTTATTACCCTTCAGTTCACATGGGAAGAATTGAGATTGAATCATCCGTAGACAGTAAATGACAGAGGAGTGATTGGAACCAAAGTCTGTCTTGCCCAATAGCGAACCCTTAAAAGCACTTTGCTGAAAAAAAGTTTCTCCAGTTACCTTTTGTCTCTTTTTGTCCCTTTCCCCTCCCCACATATCCTTGCCTCTCCCCTTGCCCCCATCCCTATGATTCTGAAAAAGTTGACAAGCATACTCTGTCATCCAAGAAAAGGCCTGTTTTAAATGGGTTTTTTTGTGTGTGTGCTGAGTGATATTCTATAGAATTCCTTGACCCCTTTTCAGTATTTGCAGTTTCATCCAAAGCAGTATGAATTCCATATTTTGGTGTAGACCTAATTTTTTTCTTTATACCAAAACTGTTCTGGTTTGCACACTTTTGGGACATCCACCCACCTAAAGGCCATCTCTGGAGTTGATAATAGTGTTTCTCATTAAGAGCAGTACCGCCCCCTAGGGGGAATTTTGAAAATTGAGGGATGGTTTAGGCCATACCTTTGAAGTCTTTGGATGGGGGACATTGCTAATAATGCATCCTCCTGGTGTTGTTAACAATACACAGAATTGTCATGCATAGTGAAAAATCATCCCCCATACTTTCTAATGTCTTCCATAAGTGAAAGACAAGCTTACCATCATCTGAGCCTAAAACCAATTATTTTATGTACAAACACAAAATACTTTTCCCTCACAATTTTAATATGTAGCAAACTTTCCAGGAAAGTAACTATAGGTAAATTGAGGAAATTTTGATTATGTTCTCCAAAATCAAGGAAACTTGATTTTGAGATATTTCACATAAAATGCTGACACCAGTGGGCACACAGCTGTATCAGTCTGCATTTGTAATAAATGCCTTCACTGCGAGTCTCAAGAATTGATATAAGCATCTTTTTCATTGTGTCTTTTAGTGGATGGTGCCCAAGTTTTTACATCTTGATAACATGTTTTATTAGAAATTGCTTGCTTTTTATTTTTCCTTGACATATAAATCTTTTTGAAATTACATAGGCAAATATTTTCTGTGAATTTTATGCCAGCATAGTATATAAAGGAAGAGTTGCAAAATATTGAATGTGAAAAGAGGCATCAACTGATAGGGTTTGAAACTGTTGGTCTAAAACCACAGATGCAGAGAGCTGATAAGGACCCTCTTCAGATTTGTGTAGTCAGCATCCAAAAGGTATTTGGTTTCTGTTTTAACCAAAAAACTGTGTGTCCGGAGATAACACCATGGTGATGAATAGAATCTAGAGTTGAGAACTAACTGCTGTTCACCCTGTTTCCTTCCTTTATTTTGTGCATTTAGAGTGTCCCTTTCTCAAAGAATACAAAGTCAGAAAGTAAGATAAAAATATTAAAGTAAAAAAAAAAATTTGAAATATGGTTGATTTACAGTGTTGTATTTCAGATGTACAGCAAAGTGATTTAGTTTATATATACATAAAATATGTGTGTGTGTGTACATATATATATTTCAGTTTCTTTTCCCTTATAGGTTATTACAAAAAAGTTAAATTTTAAAGATTATATAAAATACCAACATGCACTTGGGTTAATGAAAAGGAATTAAATCGGAACTTCCTATCTCGTGATTTAAAGCAATTGGTATTCATTCTAGCTCCAGAGTCTTTCAATGCAATATAAGATAGTAGATTGCTGAGAGGGTAGGAAATCCTTATTTGAGTTTGGATGCAAATAAACAGTCATTAAATACAACAGACATAAGTTCCACATTAAAAAATTTTTCTCATGCCTGTTTTGTAAGGACTGCTGCATGTAAGATGGTTAAAAAGTGCATGTTTTCTAGTCTGACCTTTCCCATACGTAACTATCAAAAGCTCAACTGGAGGTTTAGTCTCCATGGCATCACAAAAATGCCACCAACTTCAAACAAGTTGGCTTCAAACTGGCTCCTCAGACTTATCTGAACCTCCCCAGAGCTTCCTGAAGATAACAGCCTTCATGGTGGGATATAAAGGCATTAACAACAGGGTAAACCCTTCAAATATGCAAGTACTGTCACAGAGTCTGGGAGAAGAAAGCAAACCTTCAATCTGTATAAACAAAGAGCTCTCAGTTAGTTGTTGACTCGGTTTTTTAAAATTGCTCCGATAGAAATCTCTCCAGGGAAAGTAGAACCACACGGAGGAGCACAACCCGCGTCATCTGAACTGACAGTTCCCCCGATCCATAACTGAGCCCCCCTTTCCAGCAGAGAGCACAGGAAGACTACGAACATAGCCAGGTGAAAAGTGGGCACACTGTCACATTTTCAGAGCAGGAATGGATGTTGGAGACCACTTGATCATTTATTCAGTTGATTGAGCTTAATTCAAAATGCCATCTCCTCCTGGAAGCGTTTCTCTAGACGCTTGGGCAGAGTTGGTCTCTTCCTGAGCATCGTCCAGCCCCTCTGTCTATATTGCACCCGGAGGGCAGGGCCCAGGCTTTGTTCATCTGTGTATTATAGTCCCAAATACGTGCTGATTATATGTGACAGGCGCTCTGAGGGTCACAGCTGAAGAGTTTTTCCATGCATTGTAAAGGAAACTTTAATGTAAATACACGTTTATACAGTATAGTATATAATATGCTATGTGTATGTATATAAGATGTTTACTTTTATGTATACTTTTATATACATTTATGTAGTTACACATACTATACGCAACTTTATGTAGTTACATATGTAGTATGTATCCATAAGTGTCAAGCAAATGAAATTTTTTCTGGCCACATAAAGTATTTTGCTCAAACTACAGTAAAATACTGTGATAACTTGGAGTAGTGGTGATGGAGGACTCACAGTGAGTCACCGGCGTGTAGGAGGCGGCGATAGGGGCGTTAGTGTCCTTCAGGCAGTCAAGGGGGACTGAATTGCTCACTGTCAACCTAAAGGGGTTTTGTCCCCTCTCCCCTCAGCCCCCCAGAAACTAACCAAACAGGTGTTAAAAGAGTAAATACAAGAGATGCACACAGACCCCTTTCCATTAAGAAGAGTTTAAGTAAATATCCCTGGTTTTATTTGAACAGTGCAAAAGTAATTCAAGTGTATTTAGAGAATGTGAAAAAAGAGAAAAGGACTGTGTGATGAAGCCCTCTCCACCCCCACCCCACCTACACACACACACACACACACACACACACACACACACACACACGTTAAACAGGTACTTGGAATCCCTTAATTTTAAGTCTTTTTTTTTTTTTTCCCCTTCCAAACTCAGCAATGCTTTACAGATTTAAGGTGTACAGGTTTTGGAAATACAGAGGTAGACAGATTGAAGGTTGAAAGCATCTTTGATTTTTAATCCCTATTAAGTATTCATTTCCTTGTTCATTGTTGGTAACTTAGTCAAGCCCATCCATTAAAATTCTTTTAAGGGGACTGTTTACTCTTGTGAAAGTGTAGACACCTGGGGATGTGTGGAGAGTATAGCTCATTTTAACATGGAGCACTTCCACAGAAGTTTTCCCATCATTTTCATAATTAAACATATTTGTACCTTGGTAATAATACCAAGTGGCAACCCACTCCAGTATTCTTGCCTGGAGAATCCCACGGACAGAGGAACCTCGAGGGCTATAGTCCATGGGGTCACAAGAGCTGGACACGACTTAGCAACTAAATCACCAGACCACCACCAATAATACCAAATGCATATGGAGTTAAAGCTGGGATGTAAGTTGCTCAGTTGAGGAACACACTTACTCTTAGAGACGGAATAATCTCGCTGTCCTAGAGATAAGCCTGGCAGGGTTATCATTTGTTACCAGTAAATTCCTTCCTGTTTATGAAAAAAACAGACAAATTTGGAAATACCACATTCTAGCCTGAGCAAACATTTAGTTGGGCCTGGTCATCTTCTGGGTTTTAGGAACATATACTTCTAAATGTACAGAACGGGTCTTCAGATTCAGCAACACACTCAAGCTTACAGTGTAGGGGTGGGCAGAGAGGAGGTTTTGAGGGTAGAGGATTCTACTGTATTCCAAGAACAGAAATGAGGCCAGAGGTGCTGGAGCAGTGAGCAGGGGGAGAATGGTAGTGGGTGTGGCAGGAGAGGGATGCAGGGACAGTGCAGAGAGTGCCTGGTACACCAGTTCAAAGAAGGAGAGTTTGAATTCTGAGAGTCATAGGAAACTACTGAATGGTGTTCATCAGAATGATGTCATCTGATGTGGGTTTAGAGAAATTGTGACTTTGGCTGCTGCTGTTCAGTCGCTAAGTCGTGTCTGACTCTCTGCGACCCCATGAACTAGAGCACGCCAGCCTTCCCTGTCTTTCACTATCCTGGAGTTGCTCACACTCATATCCATTGAGTCAGTGGTGCTATCTAACCATCTCATCTTCTGCTGCTCTCTACTCCTTGGCTGATGAGTAGAGAGTTAATTAGAAAGGGGAAAGTATAGACAGAGGGAAAATAATTCAGTTATAATAATCCCAGGCACCTGTTAATGGTGGTGTTTTGGATGAAGATGCTGTATTAGAAATGGAGAGAAGTGGAGGGATTAGAGATTTGCTTTGGAAATAAAACCAACAATACTTGCTAATGGATTGGAAGACAGTGGGCAGGGTTCAGGGAAAAATAAAAGATCCAGGATGGCTTTCAGGTTTCTAGCTTGTGCAGCTGAGTGTCTGAGGTATTATTTACCAAAATAGAAAACACTAGAGAGGGACAGGTTTTGGTTAAAACAAAGAGCTCTGATTTAGACAGTTTTTAAAAATTTGAAATCCTTAAAAGATATTTAGTGGGAATGTCCAGTAGACGGGTGTATAGGTGGAGTTTGGAGGAAAGTTTTGACTATAGAAATAAACTTGAGAGTCATCAACATGTAGATGGTCTTGAAACCTATGTGATTAAAAGAAAATAACAAGAGTAGAGAGAAAAGAGGGACAGCATAGAGCTGTAGGATACTGTAATCTTTTGAGTTTGATAGAGATAGAAGCCAGCAAAGGAGATAGGGAAAAAAATCAGCAACGAAGTAGGAAAAAGATGAAAAGCAGTGTCATAGACATCTTGAAAGGGCAGCAGTTCAAGAAGTAGGCTGTCGGATGGGGAATACATGTAAATCCATGGCTGATTCATGTCAATGTATGACAAAAACCACTACAATATTGTAAAGTAATTAGCCTCCAACTAATAAAAATAAATGAAAAAAAAAAGTAGGCTGTCTTGGGGTCCCATGACCACCCACTAGTAAATTGCCAAAGGACCCATGACTCTACACAGTCATACTCACAGTCAAGATTAATGAAGCAAAAGACACAGTGCAGGCAGAGCGGAATAATGATACATTAGCGAAGACCAGAGAAGTCTACCCGTTCTCAGTGAGGGTTGCACAGATGCATGCTTCTCTCCAACCTGAAGTCTGTCTCCACTCACGGAAGCCCACTTGAGTCTTGGAGGCCCAGTGTTCTTCACAGGAGCTGGTCGCATGACTATTGTGACCAGCCAGGACACATACCCACACTAGGTACCAGGTACCCCTTATGAATATTACTGTTTACTTTAAACAATGCTTTCAGCTCAGTTCAGTTCAGTCTCTCAGTTGTATCTGACTCTTTGCGACCCCATGAATCGCAGCATGCCAGGCCTCCCTGTCCATCACCAACTCCCAGAGTCTACCCAAACCCATGCCCATTGAGTCGATGATGCCATCCAGCCATGTCATCCTCTGTCTTCCCCTTCTCCTCCTGCCCCCAATCCCTCCCAGCATCAGAGTCTTTTCCAATGAGTCAACTCTTCACATGAGGTGGCCAAAGTACTGGAGTTTCTGGTTCAGCACCAGTCCTTCCAAAGAACACCCAGGACTGATCTTCTTTAGGATGGACTGGTTGGATCTCCTTGCAGTCCAAGGGGCTCTTAAGAGTCTTCTCCAACACCACAGTTCAAAAGCATCAATTTTTCAGTGCTTAGGCCTGTATATACTGACCCTCTGTCTTGTGGGTACAGAATAGCATCATTAATTACTGAACATTGAAGGAGTTTAGTGCTCAGAGTTTGGTTAAGGGCATTATGATGAGTTTATGAGTTTAAGTGTTCTAGAGATAAGCAAGGAGGAAGTAAAACAGACAAGCTATGTTAATTCTTTCCTTGCAGAGGTCCTGGCCAACCATGCTGGATGCGGTTATAAGTGAAGTCTGAGAGCCGTAAAGTTAAGTGATAGATCCCAGTTGCGTTAGTTAATCTCTGTCTCTAGACAGATTCATTCAGTTTATTCAGCAAACATGTACCAAATGCTTACTATAGTTTGTGACACGTGCTGGCATAAAAATACAGAGGTAAAGAAGTCAAATGTGGCCCCTGCCCTGATGGAGCTGATGATCTGAGGCGTGAATGGGAAGGAAGAGACTTCCTAATGAATGCAGATGGGATTCACCTTAGGGGATAGATGGCAGGGGACCTGCAGGATAGAAGTGAGTTAGGTGAAAGGTGAAAGTTAAGGCCATAAATAGTGTGTTCAAAGGTCTGGTCGTGAGGGGGCATATGGGCCTTGTGGAGCAAAAGTTGAATGTGGCTGGAGAGGAGAGCATGAAGGGGTGAGAGGAGGCAAGATGGGCAAATTGTGGAAGACCTAGCCTACGTTGTGAAAGACTTCATGCTTCACCCAAAGGGAGTCGCCATCATCCTAGGGACTCCTGCCTGATAGGTTTGTTTTCTTAAGCAGAAAATTTCTGATTATTTTATAGTTCACTTTGCATTGCGATAAAGATTCTCTTTAAGAAGTAAAGTGGAACATCCATGTCTGAAATAAGAAAACTAGTGAGAAAATATAAACATGCCAGGGTCAGTAAACCAGAGCACCAACAAAACATAATATTGAATCTACAAAAATAAGAATAATTTTTTTTCAGAACTAATCAGCATAAAAAGTTCTGATTTAAATACCACATTTGGGTCTGATTATTCACTTAAATCTTAAAGATCATTTTTAGTCATACAACTTAAAAGCATGTTAATGATGCATTGCACATAGTGTCTTTTTTGCCCTCACAAAGCACAGATCACACAGAGATTTTTTTTTTTTAATCAGTCATTTTGGAAACAAATTATAGTTATTCCAGACTTATATACCAAAAGCATTTAATAATAATTAAATCTATAATTCAGAGAGAGGTGTTAGAGTACCTAGGAATAGATACTTAAAATTTTTTTCCTGACTTTATTGAGATATAATTGGTGTATAATTTTATGTAAGTTTGAATTATGTGATGTGATGATTTGATACACATGTACTATAAAACGATAACCAGAAAAAGATTAGTTAACATCTCCTCCTCCTCACATTTATACTCTTTTGTTTTGATGGTGGTGAGAATATTTTAAGTCTGATCGTTCATTCAGCAACTTTATATAATACAGTATTGTTCATTACAGTCACTGTGTGTTTTAGTCACTGAGCTGTGTCTGACTCTTTTTGCAACCCCATGTGACTGTAACCCACCAGGTTCCTCTGTCCGTGGAATTTTCCAGGCAAGAATACTGGAGTGGGTTGCCATTTCCTACTGCAGGGGATCTTCCTGACCCAGGGACTGAACCCAGATCTCCTGTATTGCAGATGGATTCTTTATTGCTGAGCCATCGGAAAAGACTTTAGTCATTGTACTGTATGTTAAATCCCCAGAATTTATAACTGGATGTTTGTTTCCCTGGATCAACACCTCCCATTTCCCCTGCTTCCCAGTCCCTGGCAACCACCAATCCATTGTTTCTGTGAGTTCAGCTTTTTCAGATTCCACATGTAAGTCAGATCATAGCTGAGTTCACTTAGCATGATGCCCTCATTTCCTCCATGCTGTCTCGGGTGGCAAGATTTCCTTCTCTTTTCTGGCTGAATAAAATTCCATGCTATGTACGTGCCATGTTTTCTTTACCATCCATCCATCTGTGGACATTTAAGTTGTTTCCATGTTTTGGCTATTGTGAATACTACTGTTTTGAACTTGGGGGTGAAGATACTTCTTGGAGATACTGATTCTGTTTCCTTCAAGTAAATACCCAGAAGTGGAATTGCTGGGTGACATGGTAGTTATCGGGCTTCCCTGTGGTTCAGACAGTAAAGAATCTGCCTGCAGTGCAGGAGACCTGGGTTCCGTCCCTGGCTCGGGAAGATCCCCTGAAGAAGGGAATGGCAACCCACTCCAGTATTCTTGCCTGGAGAATCCCCATGACAGAGGAGCCTGGCAGGCTACAGCCCATGGAGATGCAACAGAGTCGGACATGACTGAGTGAATAACACTTTCACTTTACTTTTTCTCCATGGTAGGTGTAATTTTAATTTTTGTGGGGGAGAGGGAGGGGAAATTCCATACTATTTTTTATAGTGGCTGTACCAAGTTATGTGCCTACCAACCATGCACAAGATAGAAACACTTTCTATTTTAAAACAATATTGGAGTTACCATGAAATCCAGTTGACCCTTGAATATTATGAGCTTGAACTGCATGGGTCCACTGTGGATCTTTTTTTTTAATAGTAAATACTACCAAACTACATGATCTGCAGTTGGTTGAATCCTCTGAGGAGCCACAGATACAAAGGACTGACTAAATTACACGCAGGACTTTTGACGGCTCAGAGGCTTGGCACCCCTGACCCGTGTGTTGTTTAAGAGTCAGCTCTACAATCACACGAACTTTGCAAGTGTTGGGTAGCAGCACAGACGGGGAACTTAATCTTGGTCTCATTTTCCAGCAAGTTATTGAATAGGAGCAGCGAGGATGAGGAAATGAAAGACATGCAGCTGCTGTTTACTGAGTACCTGTCATGCGCCAGGCGCTGTGCTAGACTCTTTACAGATTTTCCTCACTTAAGCTACACAAAAGCTCTAAGTTATTTACATTCCTGTCTTAGAGCTGAGAACAAACAGATTTCATAGATGAAAGAACTGATACAAAATTGTGTCTTGGTAACTGATAGGTTTAGGTTGATAATCCAAATGTGTCTTCCAGTAATTCATTTATATACTCGGTCAGCAATTGATTTATTGCCCTCGTGTTGTCTATCAGAACCTTGGCAGGAGGCTGCAAAGAACCTGGACCTTTCTCTTTAGGAACTAGGGCCAGGGCCCTACACCTACTCACCTTAGTGGGAAAAGCACCCTAATAGGGCTGTAAATGTTGAAAGGTGCTTGGGAAAGTCAAGAAAGGTTTATCAGGGAAGCTGATAATTGGACAAAGCTGTGACTATTCCCAGGCAGACAGGTGACAGGGTGGGAATTCTTGGTGAAATGAATGGAGAAAACAGACTGGAGTAAGGGGCAGGGCGAGATCGTACTCCAGGCAGCATCTGGGGCCCTGAATGCTGCCCTCATACACAGTGAAGGATAAAGAATTGACGGTGGTTTCTTGTTTTGTTTCCCTTTTTAAATTAATTTTTATTGCAGTATAGTTGCTTTACAATGTTGGGCTAGTTTCTGCTCTATAGCAGAGTGACTCAGCTCTATGTATACATATATTCCCTCTTTTTTGGATTTGCTTCCCACTTAGGTCTCCAGAGAGCATTGAGTTCCCTGTGCTAATAGGTTGGTGCAAAAGTAACTGCAGTTCAGACCATGAATTTTAAATCATTATAACTAGGCTCAAACACGTCTTTATTAATCAAGATAGGAACCATTACAATCAATACATTTCTGCCAATGAGAAATAAGTTTGTTTATTCCTATAGCATAAAAATCCATGCTTTGGGATTCCATAAACCCTTAGAAAGCATTTTCTGCCTCCTGCTAGTTGTGATATTGTTTCCCTGCAAAAAGTTGTTGAGATACTTGAAGAAGTGGTAGGTAGTTGGCAAGAGGTCGGATGAATACGGCAGATGAGGCAAAACTTCGTAACCCAATTCATTCTGTTTTTGAAGCACGGGTTGTGAGACATGCTGTTGGGCATTGCTGTGGAGAAGAATCGGGCCCTTTCTGTTGGCCAGTGCCAGCTACAGGCTTTGCAGTGTTCGGTGCATGTCATCAATTCGCTGAGCATGCTTCTCAGATGTAATGGTTTCACCAGGATTCAAAAAGCTGTAGGGGATCAGACTAGCGCAGACCACTAAACAGCGACGATGACCTTTTTTGGTGCAAGTTCGGCTTTATGAAGTGCTTTAGGGCTTCTTCTTGGTCCAGCCATGGAGCTGGTCATCGCTAGTTGTCATATACAATCCACTGCTCTTTACATATCACAATCCATTTGAGAAATGGTTCATTGTTGTGAGGAATAAGAGAAGATGACACTTCAAAATAATGATTTTTTTGATTTGTGGTCAGCTGATGAGGCACCCACTTATAGAGCTTTTTCACCTTTCCAATTTACTTCAAGTGCCACACGACCGTAGAATGGTCGACGTTGAGTTCTTCAGCATCTTCTCATTTAGTTGGGAGAGGATCGACTTCGATGATCCTCCCAGCTGGTTGTTGTCAGCTTCCGACGGCCAGCCGCTATGGTTGTTGTCGGCTTCCGACGGCCAGCCGCTATGGTTGTTGTCGGCTTCCGACGGCCAGCCGCTATGGTTGTTGTCGGCTTCCGACGGCCAGCCGCTATGGTTGTTGTCGGCTTCCGACGGCCAGCCGCTATGGTTGTTGTCGGCTTCCGACGGCCAGCCACTATGCACCTCGTCTTCAAGGCTCTCCTCTCGCTTGCAGACTTCCTGAACCAACGCTGCACTGTTCATTCGTTAGCAGTTCCTGGGTCAAATGTGTTGTTGATGTTGTGAGTTGTCTCCACTGCTCTCTGACCCATTTTGAAATCAAGTTTTAAAAAAATCGCTCAAATTTGCTTTTTGTCTAACATCATTTCAATAGTCCAAAATAAATATAAAATAGAAATAAGTCCTTAGCAAAAAAAAAAACAGAAAACTAGAAATGTGCATGAAAGTGCTGCATAACATAACCACATTATGCTTAAAAATGTATTCCAATATCTAACAGCAAATTTCAACAATGCAAAACTGCGATTACTTTTGCACCAACCTAATATATAGTAGGTTCTCATTGGTTATCTATTTTATGCATAGTAGTTTATTTAGAATTGATGATGATTTCTAATATGTCTTAGCACCTAGGGTATCTTAGTTTGTGCTCACTGGAAAATACAAAGTTTTAGGAAGATTGTGTCTTTGTGAGTTTGGTTATGGTTTTTTGGAAACAGATTGTTCAAAGGACAGTGATAAATAGGGAAAATATTTTGACTCACGTAACTCTTCACTAAAATTGCATAGTTTGTAGCCCCCAGGGAACTGTGATTCCACAGAACATTTTGTTCTTTATCCTTGGGAAAATATGTTTTAAAAGGATTAGGGACTCCCCTGGCGGTTAAGACGTCACCTTCCAATGCATGGGGCTTGCCTTCAGTCTCTGGTTGGGGAGCTAAGATCCCACAAGACTTGTGGCCCAAAAACCTAAACATAAAACAGGAGCAATATTGTAACAAATTCAACAATGACTTAAAAGATGGTCCACATTAAAAAAAAAAATCTAAAAGTAAAGGAATAAAAAGGGGTTTTTGAGCATTAAAATTGTATGCTTTATTGAATGCTTGCTACATACTAGCTACTTTCACATATTATTTTAAATCCTGATGTCAATCTGGGAACTCAGTAGTTTTATCCCTGTTTTAGGGGCTTCCCAGGTGGTGCTAGTGGTAAAGAACCTGTCTGCTGATGCAGGAGACGTAAGAGACATGGGTTTGATCCCTAGGTTGGGAAGATCCTCCGGAGGAGGGCATGGCAACCCACTCCCATATTCTTGCCTGGAGAATTCCATGGACAGAGGAGCCTGGCGGGCTACGGTCCATGGGGTTGCACCAAGTCCAACATGACTGACACAACTTAGCATGCACGCATCCCTGTTTTACAGATGGGAAACTGGGGCTTGGGGAAAGGTTGCATAAAGCAGTTTAGCTGGTAGGCAGCAGAGCTAGGAAGTCAAACCTAGGATCAAAGTTCTAGTTTCTGCAGTTTTCAAATGGTCTCGGAAATTTAATTTAAATATATTCTATCAATATCTTGGCTGATCACCTATATGTTGAAGTAGGCAAAAGATCTCACTCTTGAGCCTCCCCATGCCCACATCATAACTGTATTCTGGGCAGGTGTAGCCTCTCTTATTGTTGTTCATTCACTAAGTCGTGTCCAACTTTGAGACCGCATGAAAAAACTGTTCAATTTTGAGGTGGAAACTCTAGGGAAATAAAGTAAGCTAATGAAAGAGAATACTTTCCCAATATGAGAAATTAATGACCAAGCATTTGATTTTCAAAACATCCTATACTCATAGGAATCAGTGTGATCTTAGAGGCCATGAGTGACCAATGAGAAGTTTAATAATGTCTTCTCTTATATGAACTCTTTTTATAGCTGCCTTTAAAAATGTTCTCATTTGGCAGTCATTTAAAAAGTAGATGTTTTAATGCTCACTTCTGCAGCACATATACTTTAAAAAAAAAAAGATTTTAAAATTAGGTGATAGAGTGAAATTTGAGTGTTCTATCAAAGTAATCTTAGTAAGATCTTGGTAAGAAAGGGTTGTTACTATCAGATATTGAAACTGGAGAGCTATCAGAATAGGGTGAGATACTGAATTTATATGCATACCAATAAATACAGATATTTGTAAATAACAATAACAGTTTAGGTAGTGGTTAAGAACATAGACGGTGTAGAGTAGAGATTGCCTGAATTCAAATCCTGGTTATGCTATTCACTATTCGTGATCTAGAATGAGTTTCTTACCTTCTGTGCCTATTTCATTTTTTTATAAAATGTAAGTAACAATATCTGCTTCATAGGGTGTTGAGAGGATTAAATCAGTTAATAGATATTAAGTGCTCAGAATTTGATTCTGTTGCTGTTCAGTTGCTAAGTTGTATCTGACTCTTTGCAACTCCATGGACTGCAGCACACCAGGCTCCTCTGCCCTCCACTGTCTCCTGGAGTTTGCTCAAATTTATGTCCATTGAGTCGGTGATGCTATCTAATCATCTCATCCTTTGTCTCCCTGTTCTCCTTTTTCCTTTAGTCTTTGCCAGCATTGGGGTCTTTTCCAGTGAGTCAGCTCTTCGCATCAGGTGGTCAAACTATTAGAGCTTCAGCATCAGTCCTTTCATTGAATATTCAGGATTGATTTCCTTTAGGATTGACTGAATGTGATTGCCACATTGTAAATGCTACAGAAGCATATTCTGTTATATAAATTGGGGTATTTAGCGTGGTACTGACACATGTTTTGGAGTTTAAAATACTCAAAGCTACCCTTTATTGAGGGCATCTTTGATGTCAGGCACAAGGGAGGCAGTATTTGTTCTCTATCTCATTAAATCATCACAATACCCTGTAAGGTAAATACCAATTGACAGCTTTCAAGACCGACTTGCCAGCAATTTAGTAACTTGCTCAGGGCCCCAGAACCAGTCACTAGCACATTCAGCCCTGAGCTTTCGGTCTCTAGAGGTTGGCTCTGGCACACCTAGCGGTTTAGGCTGACCTTATTCCTGCCAGCACAGCCTTGTGACCTGGGCCATACAAGTGCTAGTGCCCAGGCTAGACCCTCCATTTTACAGAAGAGAGACACAAAACCATAGGATTAAGTGAACTTCCAGAGGTCACCCTCTAATCAGACTGCGGAGTTCAGATTGGGAAACCAGATAAGGCTGTCTCTCTATTCAGGGTCCAGTGCTTGCGGTATGTTTGACCAAAAATTTCAGGATAAGCTGTCAGATAGCAGGCAACTGATTCCACTGGTATCTAGCACATGCATGCTCAGATACTGGGGGCCAGATCATCCTTTGATTTAACTGGTTTGTATTTATATACTCGACAACTTGAATGAACTTAGAAAGATGCGGAGTTTTTTGTTTTTTCACTTCTGCATTTGCTTTGGAAAATCCCTTCTCTGTCTCAGTTCGGTTCAGCTGCTCAGTCATGTCCAACTCTTTGGACACTCTGTGTGACCCCATGGGCTGCAGCACGCCAGGCTTCCCTGTCCATCACCAACCCCGGAGCTTGCTCAAACTCATGTCCATCAAGTTGTTGATGCCATCCAAGCATCTCATCCTCTGTCATCCCCTCCTCCTGCCTTCAATCTTTGCCAGCATCAGAGTCTTTTCTAATGAGTCAGCTCTTCGCATGAGGTGGCCAAAGTATTGGAGTTTCAGCTTCAGCATCAGTCCTTCCAATGAATATTCAGGACTGATTTCCTTTAGAATTGACTGGTTTGATCCCCTTGCAGTTCAAGGGACTCTCAAGAGTCTTCTCCAACACCACAGTTCAAAAGCATCAGTTCTTCAACACTCAGTTTTCTTTATGGTCCAACTCTCACATCCATACATGTGGATGACTACTGGAAAAACCATAGCTTTGATTAGACAGACCTTTGTCAGCAAAGATCCTTATCTTTAATAGAGAGTCCTTTAAAGTCATATTTAACAATGATGTAGTAATCTTCGGAAAAGACTTGCACATATTTCTCTTTATCACTGGTACTCAGCAGATGAGAGCTTTCTATGCTGTTGTTTGGTCACTCAGTCATGTCCAATTCTTTGCAACCCCATGGACTGCAGCACGCCAGGCTTCCCTGTCCTTCACCATCTCCCGGAGCTTGCTCAAACTCATGTCCATTGAGTCAGTGATGCCATCCAACCGTCTCGTCCTCTGTCATCTCTTTCTCCTCCTGCCTTCAATCTTTCCCAGCATCAGAGTATTTTCTGATGAGTCAGCTCTTCGCATCAGGTGGCCAAAGTATTGGAGCTTCAGCTTTAGCATCAGTCATTCCAGTAAATATTCAGGATTGATTTCCTTTAGGATTGACTGGTTTGATCTCTTTGTAGTCTAAGGGACTCTCAGGGGTCTTCTCCAGCACCGCAAGTTCAAAAGCATCACTTCTTTGGCACTCAGCCTTCTTTATGATCCAACTCTCACATCCATACATGGCTACTAGAAAAACCATAGTTTTGACTAGACGGACCTTTGTTGGCTAAGTGATGTGTCTACTTTTTAATATACTGCCTATCCTCCTGTAGAGGAACACGTGTGCACAAAGAATGTATGAGGATGTATATTTACAGCATTAATAATAAAAAAGATATGGTCATTTAATTAATGCTATTGAACTGTATACTTTAAATGGTTAAAATGACAAATTTTATGTTTTATGCAGTTTTTGAAAATTAATAATGTAATATTCCAAAACCGTTGAATTATATACTTTAAGTGGGTGAATTGTGTAGTATGTGTATAATACTTGATAAAGCTGTTCAAGAACAACTATACATTAATCAACAGAGAATTGATTAGGTGATGCTATACCCAATCAATGGAACATTCCACAATGTTTATAAAAGAATGAGTTAGGTTTTTTCTTTTGACATGGAAAGATTCCAGAATACATATGAAGGAAAAGATGTCATATCCAAACTTTTTTCTATGCATTTATGTAGAGAACATCATATGCACATGTCTTCAGTTTTGTTTTATGGGTACTGCTTTGTTAATATTGTTATGCAGCTTGCCTTTTTCACCTAAGTGTATGGGAGGGTGGGGATGGATTGGTACCTGTAGTCATACCTCATTGTTTTAAACTACTCCATACTATTCGTGATTTGATTTTACCATAGCTTATTCAGTTACTTCCATGTTGATGAGTATTTAGGTGACTTAACAACTTTCAGTTATCGCAAGCAGTTTTGTGATTGATGCCCTTTGAACGAGCACATGAGCTCAATAACTTCCTGAGGGTCAGCATTGCAAGGTCAAATGACTAAACAAGAAGAATGTATATTTACACTTCCAGCACCACACACGTGTGTACATTTCCCCACCTCCTAACCAACACTGAAATTTTTTTCCAATCCAACGGGTAAAATATGTCTCCATTTAAAATTGTGTTTTCATGATTGAAACGTAAAAGGAGCATGTTTTCACATTTTACTTCACATTAAATAAACATCAGGGTACTGCTCTAGATGCTGGAGACAGCAGTGAACAAATTCCTGCTCCTATGGAATTTACATTCAAAGTGTATTGGCCATTTTTATTTTCTCATGCCTATTGCCTATTTTTCTGTAGGCCTTCTTAGGTATTTAGGATAGTCTTTGTTATATGTGTGGCAAATATTTTCACCCATTCTGTGACTTGTCTTTAAATGTTATTTTCAACATCATTTGCCTTATAGAAGTTTTACATTTTTATGAAGTCATATTCATCAATCTTTTTCTTTATGCTTTTATGTTTTATGTCTCATTTTAAAAGGCCGTCTTTACCCCCAAGGTCATAGATGTATATTCTATACTTTTTCTGGTACTTTGTAGTTTTAGTTTTTACATTTAGCACCTGAGTCCATCTGGAATCTATTTTGGTGGATGGAGTGGTGTATGGATGGATTTCACATCCTACAGTATATATTTTTAAATGTTAAATTTTTTTTTAAAAAGTATGCATGATTTTTGTAAGCAGAAAGAGTAATGATGATTTTGAAAACATACTTATAAGTGGATTCCAGAGGAGGAAAGGTAAAGTGATGGGAAAAGAGGGCTGTGGCCTATGGAGTGGATTTGGGTCATAATGAATCTAGATATGGACAGAAAGAAGAGCTCTGGCTGACCTTGTGTCCTGGGAGCTACAGCACCTCAGGAAATACATGAGTCATCTCAAATAAACACTAAGTCAGCTTCAGAATCCAAGAATGAGAAAACAAACCAGAGTGAATCAGAGATTGGATTCTTTGGTGTTTCTGGTAGTAATATAATAGAATTTGTTAATTCATCATCTGGGACAAAAATGAGTTTGGGATAATCCTATTTAAAAATAATCCAACACTACATAAATGATTCACTTCATTCCCATTAGTTCTGACTACCAGTGGTTAGTAAAAGTGGTATATTGATTAACACTCTTTTAGATATAAGAAATCAAAAGTGGCAGAAATAGGGTAACAAATGAACAAAATTCAGATAGATAATTCTTTAAACGGGGGGGAGGGGTGGAGTGTGATCTAGTCTAGGCTAAGCCACACAAAGCCACTTTGGTACC
The DNA here is from genome assembly GCF_023699985.2 of Odocoileus virginianus. Taxonomy (NCBI): domain Eukaryota; kingdom Metazoa; phylum Chordata; class Mammalia; order Artiodactyla; family Cervidae; genus Odocoileus; species Odocoileus virginianus. The sequence continues at coordinate 41,155,424 of NC_069697.1, forward strand.
CTTCTTCCTTTGGCATTAGATCCATATGATCCTTTAGTGTCTGTGTTACACTGATGAGTTTAAAAATACCAATGCATTTATCAAACGTGTGTTGATTGCTATGTGCCAGGCTCTTTTTAAGTGCTTTTCAAATATTAGCTCACTTACCCCTCATAACAACCCCATGAGATACAGAAATAAGCCTTATTTTACACATGAGAAAATAGAGCTAAGGAGGGGCCCAGCATCACATAGGAAGTCACAGAATCACAGTCTGGACCCATGTGGTCTGGCTCCAGGTACACACACCTGCTCTGTGGGACATCCATGCTGGGCTGATGTGCTGCATTCTGAGGGAAATGTTCTCAATATGGTTTGCATCATAGGATGGGATACTACATAGCCCTGAGAAGGAGTTACATTTACAGACAACAATATGAGTAAATCCACAGTTGGAAATGGATTGTACCTGGAAGTAAGCACGAGTGTGCTTCTGCATGCTGGCTGAGCATGTGTGCTCAGTTTATAAAATCCACAGTGAGCTGTAAAATATATAGTTTCCTGTATGTATACTGTATTTTACTGAAGAGGTGGTGGTGGTTGTTTTTTTTTTTTAATGGTGTATATTACAGTCAGCTGAGGAATTAGGAAAAATGCAAACTCCTGAACTCATATCTAGAGGTTCCCATTCTGGATGGGGCCCACAAGTTTGCAGTTTTAACAAATACCCCAGATAACCCTGCTGCCGGAAGCCCAGAGACCTGCTCATAAGAAACACAGTGATGCTACCAACCTACTCTACTCTTGACCTATTTAACCCTGGCCAGCAACAAGACTGTGCAAGATGAGCAAAAGAATTATTCATGGGACCTCCCTGGTGATGCAGTAATTAACACTCTGTACTTCCACTGCAGGGGCACAGGTTTGATCCCTCATTGGGGAACTAAAAATCTTGCATGCCGCAAGGCATTGGCAAAAAAAAATTTTTTTTTTTGAGAATGATTGAGCTTACACTGTAGGATATAGGGTAGACAGAGATATATCTTAATGACTTTAGAGTCACAAAAAATGCAGAAACACTGTATAAAGTGCCCACAACAAGGTTTCTCTGAATCCTTTTCATGCTGGCATGAGAGGTATCTAAAAATCCTCCCTCGTGTTAATGGAAAGAGGGTAAACTTCAAGCCTGGCTCTTTCTACTCAAGTTTATCTCCATTAGCTAGAAGTCCTCTGTACGCAACTATCACCATTCACATCCTCCACCACCTCTTCTTCCCCTTCCATCCAAATGCACGTGCCGTGGTTCTGCCCAGCTTCCCTGGCGGGCCTCTGTCATTCCATTTCACGCCCACTTACATGTGGGTCACGTGGGGAGGGCCGTCTGAAGAGCACGTAATCACTGGCCTTCAAGAGTGCGCCTGATTCTGAGGGATGGTTGGGCACGTCTCAAGGTGTGCCCTGTTAGTAATTCTGTAGCCCAGCGTGCTGGCTTCTTGAGCAATGAGAAACCCAGGCACATCTTTTTGCCCACCCTTTCTTAAGAACCCGCCTCATCTGTACAGCCCAGTTATTTGACTGAGAGTGCTGAAGTGAATTAGGTGACAGCTTGAATAAGGGCCCTGTCTCCAATGTGTCAGACTCCACTGAAGTAAACAGAGGCACCTTGTCAGAGGGGATGAAGACCACCGTGTGCGGCAGATGAGAGGTGCAGAGCTGTCCCTGTCCTAGGAGATGTGGGATGCACCAGGGCGACACTGACCCGTTGTAGGAACGTGTCTAACAGCATCAAAAAAAGGGGGTTCTGGAATGGCTCCCTACAGCCATTGGGACTTTTCACTAAGATTCTTGTGTCACAGCCCCTGAAAAAGCGGGTGCCTTTCAAGAGACCGGATGTGCATCATACACTTACGTGATTGATCACAGCTTTTGGACATGGCATCTGGCCCACTCTCTCTTGAGAATAGTTTGCCAGTGAGCCACGTGCTATGTGAGCAAGCTGCCTCATATCATTGTGAAATTGGAAGGGCATAATTGTTCATCAAATACATATAAACTAACAAAGATCGAGATAAGATGTCCTTTAGTTGGTGAGTAAACTTTGGTGGCTGATTAACTGCTGCATTTCCTCATGCCTCTTTAGAAATGGGCATTGCTCAACCCACATTTTAAGGTAGAAGCTGACCTGAGATGCAAGCTAATTATACAGTCTGAAGCAGATAAGTTGGCTCTGGGAGATTTTCTAACCTTGAAGTGTTCAGTGGCAGTGATCCATGTAATCTTTGGTCTGCTCTGGCAGACAGTTCAGGGCCTAAACATACAGTGTTGTTCCCTTGGACATATTGAGCCAAAGCTGCAGCTATACGTACAAGATGGCATTGTTAAAGCTATGATCTTCAGCTTAAGAAGATTTATGATCAGTCAGTTGTACATGCACAGCCAGAGAAATAGTTGGGAAGCTTAGCGACTTCCAAAATAAATGATCATTTCTTTGTCCATGTGGACATAGGTCTACTTTGCAGATAATGTTGACTTTGAATGGTAAGAAGGGTCTCAAAACCTCTTCTAGACATGAAAGCACATTACATTCCCAAAGCTTCTTAATTAATGAGTCTAATGCCATTATTGGAGAAGTGTCTTATTGAGAATTGCTCTTGTTGGGAGGGGAGAAGGATGTGGGAGATGAAGCTGTAGGTTTATTTTGGGAGTCAGATGCCTCATGGATTCAGGAGTTAGATGCCTCAAGGTCTTTGTCCCAAGAAAGAGAAACAACTATTGCATCTAAAATAGTAACAGAGGAAGTTCTACTTTATGTTGAAGGAGCAATGTGGAACAAATATTAGTCTTAGAGTAAAATTAAAAGCCAGTTTGACTCCAAGCCGTCAGAACCTATTCTCTCAACTGTAAAATGAGCATACCACTTGCCTTACCTATCTCATGGGGTTTTTGTTGAGGATTAAGTGATAAGCTGACATGTGAAAGTATGTGAAACACTTTGGAAATTATTAAAATATCAGGATTTTAAGCAGATATGCCTTCCTGAAATCTTTGAATTCTTCCTCAGATTCCTTGATTATGACATCATTTAAATATGCTATCCCCTCTGTAATTCTAATAATCAAATTCTCAGTGCAACACTAGAAAAGCCCCAAATCAATAGAAATTCCTACTAAAGCAGCTCACCTTATAATGCCCCTCAGTGAGTGATAATTGTTGATGGGTCTGCTGAAAGCATCATTGCTGACTCTTGTAAGCTTGAGAAATCCATTGATAATTTCTAAAGGTTGGGTGTTGCAAAGATGTTAATGCCAAAGCAGTGATTCTTGTGGGTTTGTTTGGAAGTACATATTTATATTTGTATTGAGTTTGCAATGAATTTAACACGCTGCTTTGTTACAGAAGTTAATCAGCACCAGTTTATCGCTTAAATGATGTAGAACTATAGTGTTAAATATGCTCATATTTTTCTTGGCTATCTCAAAAATAGAAACAGGGACTTGCCTGGTTGTGTAGTGGTTAAGACTCCATGCTGCCAATGCAGGGGGCATAGGTTCAATCCTTGGTTGGAGAACTAAGATCCCACATACCATGCAGCATAGCCAAAAGATAGGAAAAAAAGAAAAAAGAAATGTAAATAAATCTCATACTCACCACTCTTTTGAAAGAGGTTGAATGATTATCATGTAGCTTCTTAAGTTTGTTGACAACAAATTTATGCTGTGATTTTGTCAAAGGATAAATGAAAGGACCCTTGAAAGCCAGAAACTTTCCAAGTTCACAGTCACAGGCTTTCTCATCCTTGCCTTCTCAGCAGCCAGGGCCTATCCCTGCCTCCCCTCTGCTTCCTCAGTTGTAGCGGTCTTACTGCTCTGTTCTACCCAAAGCCTGAACAGGATTGTGACCATATTCAGGCAAGAGAAAAGTTCCAGCCATCTACATCTTTTTTTCCCTGATCCAAAGCCCAATCCTGAGGAAGACACGAAACTCACGATTAATGCAGCCCACCATCCAAGCTTCTTATTCTATGTTAATCACTTGACTTTACTAAGTTAATGACTTGGTGACCAGAAAACTCAATGATCACATAAATCATGTGATTTAAAAATACTTCTTTAATTTTTTTCTGGTTGTAATAGAAATTTAAAAACATCCTTTAGTTAACATTCATGTTTGCATCGAGATGATTTTTCTTTCTCAATATATATGGAGATCTAATAAGCTATTGTGGGCTCTTCCCTCGTAGTCCAGTGGCTAAGACTCTGAGCTCACAATGCAGGGGGTCCAAGTTTGACCCCAGGTCCAGGAACTAGATTCCACAAGTCACAACTAAGAGTTTGCATGCTGCAACAAAGACCCAGTACAGCCAAATAAATTTTTTTAAAAATAAGCTATTGTGTCTCGGTTTTGGATAGTTTGCATAGTAACTTCTTAACTCCCTTTCTAGTATGGTTTTGTGTTTTCATCAGGAAGAGGCAACCTGTGAATTTCTCACCTTGGGGCCTCTACCCCCACCTACCCCCAACCACGACTTCACCTTTCAGGTAAATAACTGCGACCTCTTCTGACCCTGCATTTCACTTTTCAAACTATGGAAACCAGTGAATCAGGCTATGATTTTTACTTTTTACCATTATCTTTTACAAATCCTGTCCCCTCCAGCTTTTATTTTGATATATTTCAAACCTATAGAAAGATTGCAAAAAAATTAAATATTCAGTTTTCATTTTTATATCCACCAGCTGTTAATATTTTGCTACATTTGCTTTCTGTCTCTCATGAGCTCTATCTATGGGTTTCAGTGAACTATTAGAAATGGTAAATAGTATGCTTACTTACAAACATCTAAGCATACATCATCTAAATATGACTTCTTCCTAACCACAGCACACCATTATTGAATGAAGAAAAATAATTACTCAATAAACAGTATAGTCCATTTTCAAAGTTCTCCAGCGGCTCCGAAAATGCCTCTTTTATCATTTTTTCCCCTTAGAATCCAATTAGAAATTGGAATCACACTGCCTATAGTGCTCTATCTCTTTAGTCTTGTAATCCGGGGCAGTCCCCCTGCCTTTTGTTGACATTAACCATCTCCCATTGGACCAGTTTTTTGTCATTGACTGATTCCTAATGAACCAGTTCTTTATCGACGAGCACTGGGGTTGCCCACCTACAGGGATGGGTTGGCATCTCTCCATCGCAGTACCAGACTGGGAATCTTAACATGATTTCCAGCCTCCGTCTCCTGGAGACTATTAAAATCTGAGTGATGGCTTCAATCACTTGGGCAACAGACCACGTAAGAAAACATTGTGAAGGATGCATTTGTGGTTCAGCACCGCTGGCCAAGGCAACCTGCTTCCTCACCCTGCCTGTGACGGTGCTGCTTCCAGGCTCAGCACCAGCCTCCGGCATATTGCTTGGGAGTTCTGAATGAGGTTCAGTTCTTGGGCTTAAGTAAATCCACCTGATGTCTGGTGGCATGAACGTTCAAGACAGTTTTCATGCTGTCACCATCAATTTTGAGGGACATGTTTTCTCAAGACAGCCTGTTCATTCTGTGAATCCACACCTCAGTTTTTTAAAAAAAAACACTGTAGCTGATTTTGGTCTACTTGAACTGATCTGCACATTTTCTGAAAGACACATTTTTGGGGAATGATGGTTCTGTCCATATGTTAGGGACACTGTCTACAGTTGAAATTTTTCTTTACTTGCTCTGATGCTGCATCATCTCCTAGGGCCTATGGTGGTGGTCGTGTAATCACTAAGTCGTGTCTCAGTCTTTGCAGCTCCGTGGACGGCAGCCCACCAGGCTCCTCTGCCCATGGGATCCTCCAGGCAAGAATCCTGGAGTAGGTTGCCATTTCCTTCTCCAGGAGATGTTCCCGACTCAGGGATCAAACCCAGGTCTCCTGCATTGCAGGTGGATTCTTTACCGACTGAGCACCAGGGAAGTTCAAAGGGCCTGTAGTATCACCCGTCAATTCAACTCAAGGCCCTCAAACAAACATGTGCTCATCATGTTTCTGGCACTGTTTATAAAGTTTGTGAGGATTAGATGAGATAGAAATCCCATGAGGTATAGGTACCATCAATCCTATACCATAAAAACTAAATCCACTCAGCAAGATTAAGCAATTAACCCAATACCCCATGGGTAGTAAGTGGCAGAGCTGGGGGGTTTTAACCCTGGCAATTTGATTCTAAAACCTGCCCAAGGCATCGTTACAAAAGGTGCCACTAGAGGGACATTGCATATCTTTCAAGAACTCTCAGATGCTATTTGGAGGCATATGTTCTGTTGAAAATCTGGTTTAGATGTACTTACTAAATTATTGACCCAACTGTGAAACTTAAATCTCAGAATGGTAAAACCAGTGAGAAGTCTACTTTTGTTAATCCCACAAAAGCACCAATGGTCCTACTTTTAGGTCAAGTTTAGACCTTAAAGGAACCTCATTTTGTCAACTTTGGGGCTTCCCCCACTGTCAGAAGTTCAGCATATTTCTGTCTGAACCCTGGCTTCCTTTACTTTCAAGTGAAAGCCTTTTAGATACAAACTCAACAAATAGGATGACTGAGAGGTCTTTGTTCTTCTAAGCAGCTTATGAGAAAACTAGTAAAGAAATTGCCATGATTCCCTGCCACTGAAGGATGAGTTCTTATGGTAGCAAAAAACAGGCAATTAGGATAAGCAGGCCTCCAACAAACTGGGGTTTGAGGGAGGGAGCATGGAAGAAGGGCTCAAATGGATCTGAACTGACCTCATTGTAAAACACAGCTGTGTGACACCTACAGGAATGTAGAAGAAGTAAAACCACCAACTGGGAAGAAAGAACCAAAACACTAACACTGAACCAGAATTCCCCTGGAAAACCTTAAAAGAGAACCCACCAATGGACAATAAACATAGTGCTAGCTATAATGATTGACCTTTTAAAATAGCATTTTTTAAAAATCTCAAGTACTTGTTTGTACTTTAAGATGATATTTAATTTGACTGTTAAAACCAAGCCATTCTTCAAAATGAAGATCTGATTTTGTCTGACCTCTCCCCTAAGGGACCAAAAGCGGAAGCTCACAGCTTTTTATAGTATGAGGCCTCTAGAGATTTTCACTTTGGGGATTTAAAACAAGTTTCCTGTGTCTCTATGAAAAAAAGACTAGAAGGGAACATAAAAAAAAATAGGACAGCTGGGACATGAGAGTTACGGCTAGCTTTTAAAAGTTAATTTTTTTAAAAAAATTCTCTTAGTTTTATAGCTTAAAAATTAAAAATTTTTAGAGGAAGTGGAACAGATTTATCAGCTTCTGACCTGGGAATAGAGTGGGAGGAATAGAGAAGGTAGAGTTGGAAGAGGAGGAAGGCAGAGCAATTTCCTGCCATCTTCTTGTTTGGGTTGATGGTTGGTGATTAATGAGACAAGCACTCTGCTTCTCTGGGAATCGTGACTAGCCTTGAAATTTTAAAAAAAAAAAAAAAAGAGGAAGAAAGGAAAACGTTTTCCAATTCACTACATCTTCATGTTTTTTCCTTTTCTTGTTTCAATTGAAAAAGATAATGTCCCCAAGCAATCAGAAGAGTTTCTGATTTAGAAATTGAAACCCCCAAACTTCCCTACTGACCTGTTCAGGAAGCAATAACATGAAACTAACAGCTCCATTTCTCAGGTGTCATTTCACGGCATTAGTGCCACGGGGACAAATAAGTAAGCAAATGAAATCCCATCTCCCCATGATGACGGATGAGTCTAACCGGAAGCCAGATATTTTGTTTGGATCTCAGCAGTCTCTCGTATGGAAATATCCCCAAGAAGATCTGAAAACCCTGGGATTGATCTAGAAATTTGGAACTTTTTCAGAGCCCACCCCAGATAGTTCTTTGTAGACTAGCTGTAAGCCTTTTCTTCAGTCCTGGACCCTGGCTTCAACTGAACTTCTTTAGTTGATCATTTTTCCAGCCATCCATTCATTTAGCAAGCATTTATGGGCCACCTACTACATCTGTGCCAGGCATGACACTACCTACTGCAAGCACAGAGATGCTAATCCTTTGCCTGCAGGAAAACCTGTGGTTTTCGTGTTAGGAGAGGGGTTGCAGAAGCATGTGGGAAATGTTCAAGAGGGAGAACCACTCAGGCTGGTAAAATATAGGATCAAGGAAGAAGGGTAAGAAAGGTGACAGATGGGAGGAGTCTTTTGGTTGAGCCTTGGAAAGCCAAGAGGAAGCCGGCCACTTTGATCAGATAGAGGACTATCCATGCGGGAGCAAGAGCGTACATTTACAGGCATCAAGGCTGATGGTAGCTCCCATTAGAATCACACATGATTAAATTAACAGTGCCTGATATGAGGAATTGTGGTAGGAGGATAGAGGCAGCAAGGCCACAATCCATGAGAGACCGCTTGCCATGCTGAGGAGTTTGGATTGTACTTTGATGTCATGGGAGGAAAAGGGACCAAAACTCAGGGTCTTAGCTAGAATTTAGAACTTCCGGAGGCAAGAGGCAGCCCAGTCAGTCCCATGGCTGCTTCTGTGCAGAGTAGGGCACTTGTTCTTGTCACAGTAGCAGAAGGACCTCTAGGTCGCCCGATTTCTCTCTGCACCACTGAACCCCTTCTTGACAAGTTCCTCCATTCAGGAGCAATGTCAGGAATTCCGACATTACACAGTAAATGGCATTAAAGCTCCATGAGGTCATATGGCTGACTGGGGATTGGAATCATTGCATCTTACCAAGGATGGGTTCACAGCTTTGCATGTACAGAATCAAACAGACTGGACATTCACATGGGCTGCCCAGACTTCTCAACTCAATGCAGAAGCCCCAGTGACTGCTGGGCCATTTGCCATGTTGGGAGAGAGTGTGTGTGTGAATTTTTTTTTTGTCCCAGAAAAGGTCTGAGTAGAGCAGATGAGTTTCGTCCATGTCCTTCCTCCTATTGCTACTCCACCTACCCGACTTTTTCAGCCTAGTCGGCTTAGCAGACAAATCTCTGAAGTAGAGCTGTCTCCAGATTCCACAGCTTTGGGGCAGAGCCACTGAGGCTTGCCTGTAATCCTTGAATAGAGAGCAGTCTGGGAACAAGCTGGTAGTACACTAGTTTGCAGACCAGTCTGAGATTTGCATCCCAAAGGAAGGAGATGATAGCTCTAACTTCTCAGACCATCCTCATAGGGTCCTCAAAACCTCCTCGTCCCATTTCCAGTTCTCCAGACGGGAGAAAGAAAAATCTCAACATCAGAAATGGCACATGGCAATTCATGGGCACAGGTTCACGTTTCTTTGATCTTTTCTGTCCCTTAGGAGACTGGAACAGTGCAGCATAATGGTTAGGACCAGAGCAGGCTCTGCATAGGCTATCCAGCTCCATCCTTTGTTACTATGGTTCTCAAACTTTACGTGTATTTTTAATTGAAGGATAATTGCTTTACAATGTTGTTGTAGGGCAGAAACCAATACAACGCCAATCAGCCATAATTATACGTATATCTCCTCCCTCCCCTCTCTCACCCCACCCCTCTAGGTTGTTATGGACTGCCAGGCTGGGCTCCCTGTGTCATATAGCAGCTTCCCACTCGCTGTTTTACACATGATAGTGTGAACACGTCAATGCTACTTTCTCAGTTACGCCCTACCCTCTGTCCCCCACCGTGTCCACAAGTCCCATCTCCGTGTCTGTGGTTCTTAGACTTTCACCGTGTCCACAAGTTCGTTCTCTGCATCTGTGGTTCTCAGACTTTAGCGTGCATGAGGATGCCCTGGGGAGCTCGTTAAGACATGAACTGCCGGCCCTCACCCCCAGGGTCTCTGACACAGTACTTAGGGGTGGAGTCTGAGAACGTGCATTTCTAACAAGTTCCCAGAGGATGTGATGATACTGTTGGGACCACACGTGAGAACCATGGCCTCATGAGCTTCCCTAGGATGGCACCTCCACCTGTGTGAAAGGATAATCTTTGTACCCACTGCCTATGGTTGTCAGGGCTAAGTGAGCATATATAAAGTGCTCTGAACTGTGAGTCATACTACTGTGCAAACATAGCCATTCTGGAGACCTCCCTGTTTTGTTTGCAGTTGTTTGTGCTGTTGTCATAAGCCACTTAGCAGGAACTTCCTCTTCCACTTCCAGGCCTGAGGTCTCGGAGATTGCGTCTTTAACCCGACCGAAGTTATGTGCTATTTTTCAGCTCCTCTGGGACATTATTTGATGCCAGGCTTTGTGTGTGTGGTAATGGGAATGAGGATAAGTGAGACTGAAGGTTTGGTGTTGGAGCATTGGCTTCTTTTTTAGGGAAGACGGGAGGAACTCGCCAGCTTTACATCAGTCTTACCAATAGAGCTCCTGGTCCCACTTATGTATGAAGACGCAAACTCATGCATCAAGCAAGGCCCCCTGAGCTTTGACTTAGGTCAAAGGGTAATTGTAAGGACACAAAGAGAAATATGCTAGTCTGGGAAACAACTCATCTACCAGCCTGGAGGCTGGTGCCTCATGGGTTGGACCTTGCATATCATCAGCCTTGTCATCACTGCAGGTCTGTCTGCTCCTGGGACCAGGCCACCCACACAGGGATTCTACTTCTCTCTGGGTGTGTGTCCAGAGAGTAGAGATGCACTTGGAGTAGAGAGAGTCTAATGGGGTCGTTATATCAACACCTAGTATGGACCATCCCTCTAGGGTAGCCCTCAGTTCAGGTGTCTTGCTGTGGCTCAGTGGTATAGACAGGTAGCAGCCTGGAACTTGTTCCAGGGACAAATTATGGCAGTGTGATCCTGAAAGAACTGCTGGGGAACTATCACCCCAGAGTGGGATTGGCCCTGACCTACCTATTACTTTCAGAAGAGCCCAGAGTCATCAGAAGAACAGAGATACTGGAATCAGACAGACCTGGGTTTGAATCCTGGTTCTGCCACTTTTATCAATGAATTGTGGGTATCACCCACCACACAGAGGTGTTGTAAAGATCAAGTATTATAAAGTGTAAAGATCAGGTATTATAAAGCTCAGCACACAGTATCTGAACTTAATAAACAATAAGATTTAGTGTTTTATTTTTAAAAACTAGAAAGATGGAAAAGTGAAAACAAAGTCTTGGTTTTATAACCCTATCACTTAGCCCATTTTTACTGACAGTGTGCTGTTTTCAATTCTTATAGGGACTCATCAATTATTTCATTTAAGGCTTTATATGCTTTGGAGCTGTTTCATTCCATGGTATTTTGTTAGTAAGTAGTCTGTTGTACATAGTTGTAATTATATAATTTTGTACTTTGATTTCTTTACCATGATAAAATATTTTACATTAAAAATTCTGTACATAGCCACTATGGAGAACAGTGTGGAGATTCCTTAAAAAACTGGAAATAGAACTGCCATATGACCCAGCAATCCCACTCCTGGGCATACACACCGAGGAAACGAGAACTGAAAGAGATACATGTACCCCAATGTTCATCACAGCACTGTTTATAATAGCCAGGACATGGAAGCAACCTAGATGCCCATCAGCAGATGAATGGATAAGAAAGCTGTGGTACATATACACCATGGAATATTACTCATCCATTAAAAAGAATACATTTGAATCAGTTCTAATCAGATGGATGAAACTGAAGCCTATTATACAGAGTGAAGTAAGCCAGAAAGATAAACACCAATACAGTATACTAACGCATATATATGGAATTTAGAAAGATGGTAATGATAACCCTGTATGCGAGATGGCAAGAGAGACACAGATGTATTGAACAGTCTTTTGGACTCTGTGGGAGAGGGCAAGGGCAGGATGATATGGGAGAATGGCATTGAAACATGTAAATTATCATATGTGAAACAAATCGCCAGTCCAGGTTCAATGCATGATACAGGATGCTCGGGGCTGGTGCGCTGGGATGACCCAGAGGGATGGGGTGGGGAAGGAGGTGGGGGGGGGAGGTGGTTCAGGATGGGGAACACATGTATACCCATGGTGGATTCAGGTCAAAGTATGGCAAAACCAATATAATGTTGTAAAGTAAAATAAATTAATTAAAAAAAATAAAAATAAAAATTCTGTACATAATTTAAGTGGACATACTGTAATTTACATAAATTACTTATAGTTGGACACTTAACCTTGGAGCATTGTTGAATGAATGATATGTCATTTGTGTAATAAAATATCAAACAGTCATTTAAAAAGGTGTAGTCAGGGATTTCCATGGTGGTCTGGTGGCAAGGAATCCCCCTTCCAATGCAGGCAATGCAGGTTCGATCCCAGGTTTGGGAATGAAGATCCCACATACCATGAGAAAAGCCCCTGTGTCACAACTGAGACCCAATGCAGCTAAATAAATAAATATTTTTTAAAAAATTAAAAAATAAAAAGGTGTAGTCAAAGTATACTTGTTAATAAAGAAACATGTTCATGATTGTATGTGAAATGAGATGATTTTACCTCCCAAATCTATCTGGACGTTGACTGCCTCGATCTGAGCAGCTTTCAAACTTTTAATGGGCCTCAGAATCACCAAAAGAGCCGGTTAAGTGCAGGTTGGGGACCCTCCCCTTTGAGTATGATTTACGAGGCGGGGCTCAGGGATTGGCACTTTTCCAGGGGTCCAGTGATTCTGATGAGGGAATGACACTCCTTCAGTTTCTCCCTGTTGATGCTGTACTTCGTTTTTCAAGCTTCCCCTCCTCCTTTCTCCTGAATGCCTAGAGTGTTCTGTTTCCTCGCCTTGTGGATCTGTGTGAAGCCTTTTGAATGGTAATGCTTTTCTTGTCCTACAAGCAAACCCAGTTAGGTGCCCACTTGGGCACCCTGTCCCATCCCTGGGCTTGGAGTCAAGCCCCGAAAGGATTCCTGGACATAGATACTGACAATTTTGGAATCCAGGTTTTCTTTACTTTGTAGCGAAGAGAAAGTGGCTGAGCATTTCAGAACTCTTGAGCACACCTGGTGCTCAAGAGTTCAAAGTTCAAAGTAGGTGCTCAAAGTTCAAAGCAGGAACTTGGAGGGATAAAGGCAGCCTGTCCAACCTTGATAGAAAAAAAAAAATCTTGTTTAAATTAGCCTCACCTTGGCAATCAAGCTGTGAAAAGTCAATAGTTTGTCCTTTGTGCATTTAGTCTAAGCCAGAGATAACCAGTATTCATTGGAGAGGCTGGCTAAAAACTTTCAAGAGGCTTAGCTTTCCAAAAGCATTGGGTGAATATCTTCAGGTTTATGGGCTGGTTTTCATCCTCAGGCTTGGTGCCATGGAGGGTTATTCAAGGTAAGTTTCTCATTTTGCTGTTCACTTAGGAGCCATTCATGCTAAAATTGAGATTGAGTTACTACCAATATTTCTTCATTTAGATTTTACTGGTTTGATTTCCCTACTTCCTTGGACCAAATTACACACACACACACACACACACACACACACACACACACACAATTTTTTTGGCTGTGCTGGGTCTTTGTCACTGCATGTGGCTTTCTCTAGTTGCAGTGTGTGGGCCTCTCACTGCAGTGGCTTCTCTTGTTGCGGCACACCAGCTCTAGGGTGAGTGGCCTTCAGTAATTTGGGCACATAGGTTCTAGGGTGCAGGCTTAGTAGTTGTGGCGCTATGTGCTTAGTAAGCTCAGCAGCATGTGGAATCTTCCCAAACCAGGGATCAAGCCGGTGTTCTCTGCGTTGCAAGGCAGATTCTTAACCTCTGGACCACCAGGGAAGCCCTCAGATAATATTGAATACCTATGTCAAGTCAGGCTTTTCTTGTCCTACACTCTCCTTCATATTACAGGTCAGCTTTGCAAATGCAGAGTTAGGAAACAATTGAGAAAGATTATGTCAGGGTGATGGGCTTCCCTGGTGGTTCAATGGTAGAGAACCCGCCTGCCAATGCAAAAGACATGGGTTTGATCCTTGGGTCAGAAAGATGCCTTAGAGAAGGAAATGGCAACCCACTCCAGTATTCTTGCCTGGGAAATCCCGCGGACAGAGAAGCCTGGTGGGTTATAGTCCACGGGGTAGCAAGAGTCGGACACGACTTAGCAACTAAACAACAACAATGTCAAGATGATACTGAATTTTTTTCCCTGCTTGTGAGGGGACCAGACCATATTCTGTGCAAATCTGTGGTTATTCTAGCCTTGAAAGCATTAATAGCTACAGAAAAGAATCCCCCCGAAGGAAACCTAGAGAGCCAAGTTTAATAGAAAAAAGCTCTTAATTGCTTCGCATGAAAAATGGTAACATGCTGAATCTGAAGCCCTAGGTGATCTGAGAATTGATAATATGGGGGAATCAGAGATTCTGGCTAATAAAGTGGTTCTGGTGGGAAACCACCAAATGGACTGTACTGATGCTTGTCCACACGGCTAACTTGGAGTCACTCTTCAGAACCCCGGTCAGAAGTCAGCTCTAAAACCCTACGTCTGTAAAGTTTTATGTGATCCCCCTCCTTGGAAAAGTTTCTTCCTTTATTCTACAGTCACACCGGTACCTGATACACATGCTGTGATCATATATGTCACAGCCCAGTGTAATGATGCTTGCATCAGAGACTCACTGGGTGTAGAGAGCATGACTATCTGTAGGGTTAACTGCCTGGGTATAATAGTACTAAATAAATGGATGTGAATAAATGACCTGAGTTGTCTGCACTGAACAGGTGGCATCAGTCAGATAAGCTGCCTTTTGGGGATGTTTTTTTGACAATTTCTGCAATTACTAAATTTAAAGCATTACCCTGTCAAGGTGAATTGTCCTACAATTGTTATAATAAATTAAGAATTAATGATGGAAAAGACAAGTCCAGTATCTGCTTCTCCCTGAGTTCTTTATGGTAAGCGAGTATGCCCTCATCTATGGGATCCCCAGATTAAAGGAACTACACTAGAAATTCTGCAGAAACGGGCCCCACATTAGCCCACAGACTGCTGTTAAATTCCTTTCCTGGGTTCTTGAATTCCACAGAAGGTTTAGCTATTACAGATATGTGAACTTTGTATCTAGGAGCTAGATATCAAATATACATCTCCTCAATCTCTAGTTTTAAAGTGTATTAAAAAAAAGAATGTGATTTTAGAATCGAAAGAAACCTCTGCATTTTGCTGATTAGGACACCAAGCTTCTTGAGCGACAGGCTGTTTTCATTAGTGTTAAGAGCTCTAGAAAGGCTACTCATATAGGCCAAAATTCAGGTCTTGGTTCTGGGGCTCAAATCACAGCCTCTTACTGGCTGTGTGATCATAAGCAGTTTATTTAATATTTTTTGAAGGTCAGTGTTTTCATTTTGTAAAGTCTGGTTAAAAATCTATCTCACTGGGTCAGGACAAGGGATTACCTGAGTTAATATGAGCCAAAGATGCAATGGTAACATCTGCCCAGTGTGAATCTTCCATGAAGTTTAGTCTCTGCCCAAATCTCACCATCCCTGGCAGAGTTAGGACTTACAAGTTTTCCTTGAGGCATTGTCAGCATAGTTTGTGGTTCCCAGCTTACATGACAGGACTCAGTACTCATCAAGGACACTCACTGCTGAGAGGCTTTGTTACATGATCATTTGTATACAACAAGACTCAGGATTTACTGTAAAAACAATCTCCCTTCTGAGTTACATGTTTTCTTGATGTTGGTTTTTTTTTCACATGCCTTGCACTGAGAGTTCTGGCTCCCTCCCAGTCAACTATCAATTATTATTTCTGTGTTATTGTGTGAATTAGCAAGATCGCTTCTATAAGGCACCAAGAACTCAGAGCACACTTTTTGGAAAAACAATTTTGGAAAAATCAGATCTATGTAACCTACTAAGTCTACTAAACATTTTGGAAGAATAAGATCTATGTAACCTACTAAGTCTTCAATTTTTAAAAGTCACATTCTAGAATAAGAAGTTAAATATTTCTGATGATTGAAAGGATTTTGGCTGGCAGTAAACCAAAAGCATTCCGGGCACGGAGGTGTTAGTTGCATGAACTGAGATGGTCATGAAACATTCATCAGGTGGGAGAAGTAGCATCATTGTTCACTATTCTCATTCTACCAGAGTTCATTCGTCATTTCAAAAGGCTACTCATTTTTCTATACTTATCTCCCCCGTAAAGGCAGAAACCTGTGGGTTCTCGTCGTGGGACGCTCTCCAAAGGAACACAGAATCGGGATTCCGGAATTCAAATACGTGGCAAATATGCATGGAGATGAGGTACGTATGTGGTTTGAATGTGTATCTGACGTGTCACCAAAGGACCTTCCCTCGGGGCTCTTGCTGTCTGTAAATGCAGAGGAAGCAGCAGACACTGTAGCCAGGAATCTGGAAGGGTCTGCCTGAGAGGACTGAAGGAGCCAGGAGCCAAAAGCCATCACAGCCGTTTGGTTGTTTACCCAGCGCCCCGGGCAGCTAACCGGAGCTTGCTTTTTGTTTGGGGGCTGGCAGAAGGACAGCTGTCCAAGTCCATGAACGCCTCCTGGGTTGGTTTTCCCCACCTCCTGCTCAGCATCGGGGTGAGCCAGCAGAAGAGTGAACTAAGAAGGTCCCAACTGGCTACCCAGCCTCCTACTAGCTGGCTTTTTTTAATGCTTTTGTCACTTTCTCTTAATCCAAAACTTGGCATTTTTGATGCCTAAGTTTAGACCATCAAGCTTGGGGCTCTGTCATCCCCACCATTCCACAAACCCTTAAATTCCATCGTAACATCTTGCTGTTTTCCAGCTTATCAGAGATCAACTCTATTCTGTTTCATTTATGTTATTTATCTTATAATTTGCAAAATACCCTTTTACCACTCCTGGCTGCCCAACCATCCAAGCCAGGCATTTGAAGATGTTCCCCAAAATTTCTCACCTTACTTCCTCAGAGGATATTTTTGTATGTATACTTTTATATATATTTTAGTATATACTTTTGTATATGTATTTTATGTACAATAAAATATATTTTAATATATATTTATACATACTTTTTTATATATATTTTAGTATATACTTCCTCAGCTCTCATATTTTTGAGAATATGACAGCTGCAGGATTTTCTCTTTCCCAGGACCCCACACAACTGGGCAATCCAGTGGAAGGGAAAGATATTCTCCAGTCTTGACAGTAAAGAAAATTGACATATGATCTGTGTCACACCTTATCAAACACACTTAACTTTAGGGAACGTCAGAGAAAATGCATAATCCTTTAAGTACGACCTGCTGACTTGTTACAACACTTCCAGATCTGCAATAGTGTGGCAGCCCGCACTGCTCAAATGCTGCGCTTCCTGTCCCAACTCAACCCTCCCCAAACCCAGGCTTTATAGGAACAGGCTCCACCCTGCGTGATACACAGTTCTGCCTGTCCTGTCCAGACTTGCCGCTCAACCCCTCCTGACCAGCAAGGGGACTTCTCGCCACTGGAGCTCAAGTGCAAACGTTTGCCTCTGAGAAAGTGGCTTGTCTTGTCTTTGAATCTGATTTATGGGTGGGTGGAAGTTACTTTTCTGAGTATAATAGGCTGTGCTCAAAAAGGCTTGATATTGCTGGGAGGCTGAGCAAACTTGTTTTTAATAAAACAACTATTCATGATAGACAGCAGCCCAGACTTCCTTTCCCTTTTGCTATCTGGTCAATTGATTGGGTCCCATGGAATCCATTTTTAATAAGAGTCATGTGGCCCTCAATTGACTCCAGTAGCTTATTTATTGAATTCCTAGCATTTCGAAAGGTTGCAATCTGCTGCTGAGAATTTATTCCTCTCAATTGAAACTTCCAAAGAAAAGCAAGAGTCCTTCCTCTCGTTCACCCCTGAATTTGCTTGTACTTTCCCAAATTTCTGACATTTTACCCTCCAGGTAGTTAATGTATCCCGTCAAAGCAGTTTCACTCATTCACCTTGATTCTTTGACGACTGCCAAGGACTGAGATTATGCAGGGGGGAATGTCAGTGTGTTTTGGGTGTGGAGACCTGAAGTCCTGTCAACCTGTGTGTCCCAGCTGTTAACAGTGTCTGACAGCTTTGGGGGCCTCTGAGAAACTTATTATCCTGAATTTAGATCTTGTGTGTTCTGCCCTCCTGGTGCCACTAGGAGCTGGGGAAAGGGATGGCTTAACCCAGGAGCAGAAAGGTGACTTGGATTAGCTGGGTCTAACCAGCTTCCTCATCCTTCTTCTTCTCTTAGAACTTTTGGGATTAAAGAGCATTTTCAAGGCCCAATATTAAAAAGCAGCATATATAACATTCTTCGGCAGTGGTTCTTAACCTTCTTTGGGTGGATTCCTTGCTATTCTGGCACTAGCTTTGAATGCTGTCCTCAAGGTGCATGGATCTTCTAGGAGTCTGTGGACCTCAACACTCAGTCTTACACAATACACTACCCAGTTGTGGATCATTGCTTCAAAATTTTTTTGCAATTGTTCTTATAAGTGCTGAACACTCATTTCCATCTATCTAGCAAGTTCCAACTTGACTGAATTGAAGTAAAACTGATAGAGATTTATTTTCTGCTTTCCTGAGTTCTTGCCATCTTTTTTTTTTTAAACTTTTAATTTTATGTTGGAGTATGATGGACATGAGTTTGACTAAACTCCGGGAGTTTGTGATGGACACGGAGGCCTGGCATGCTGCAATTCATGGGGTCGCAAAGAGTCGGACATGACTGAGCGACTGAACTGAACTGAACTGATAGTTGATTAATAATGTGTTACTTTAGGTGTATAGCAAAGTGATTCAGTTATACATGTATCTATTTTTTCAAAGCCTTTTCCCATTTAGGTTGTTACATAGTACTGAGCAGAGTTTCCTGTGCTATACTATGGGTCCTTGCTGGTTATCCATTTTGCATATAGCACTGTGTGTATGTTAACCCCAAACTCCCTAACTCTCCTTCGCCACTCTACACCACATTCCTCCCTGGTAGCCATAAATTCATTCTCTGTGAGTCTGTTTCTGTTTTATAAATAATTTTGTTTGTATCATGTTTTTTAAGATTCCTTTTATAAGCAATATTATAATTGTATATATTGTATACAAAATTCCTCTTTCTCAGTCTGACTTACTTCACTCACTCTGACAATCTGTAGGTCCATCCTGGGGTATTGCCAGTTAATGACCAGATGAATTATCAGAGAAACACTCTAGAAGCCCGTGTGCTCACCCAGCCTTTCAGGCTCTTCATTAGGGATTCTCCACACTCTCACACAAGGAAGCGAAAGCTAAATGAAAGGCTGGATAAGTCAATGGAAACACTTTTGACCACATTAAAAAAAAAAAAAACTTTAGTCTCTCTAAGGTCTCATGTTCAAAGGCTTAATTTTAAATGAAGGGAGGCCTATACATAAAACATGAATGAGTATTTGAGACATTTATATTAAGGTTGAGAAGAATTCATTTGAATAATATGTGGCATAAATTTGCTTTTATAGAGACAAGAAAATATTGTCCAAGGACCTTGTTTAACTCTCTCTGAAATTTTATCAGTTTATCTCACCAGTTTTAAGATTATCTGACTCTTAATCAGTTCTTTATCGCACTTCCAAGATTTTTATTTCACCCTCTGCAGTTAAGAATTTGTGGCTTGTTTTGTTGGAGTATGGAGACAAACAGAAAATACCTTGGTCACACATTTGTGTCCTTGAAAGCATCATGATTTTGTTTTTGTAAAAAGAACATAGGTTTTCTTTCATTTAAAAGAACTAGAAAATAAGAGTTAATAAGAATTATTCAGGATACTGTCACTCAGAAATAGCCATCATTATTATTTGCCAGATGCTATTCTACATATCTCTTTATTTCTGTAGTAACAGAATGAGAGGAATCAAAAGGAAATAAGATGTGTCATATGTGTTATCTTTAAGAAGTATGAGATTTAATAACTTTACTTGAACTTAACAGAACTGAAGTGAAATGAAAATGATTGGTGAACTTGTTATTTTCTCAAAATAAGAAATTAATTATCAGAAGATTCTTCTGAAGTCAAAAAATTAGGAAAAACTGAAGTTATAATGACTTTTATATATTATTAGACTTTGGGTAATATCCTATGACCCATTGCTATGAAAAGTGAAGAAATTAGCACTTTGAAAACTCATCTCTACCCTCCTCTCCCCTAGCCCTCACCCTTGCTGTTAACTATAAACCTTAACTTTTACCTTCTATCCTATACTCACATCACCACAGTTGCCTAATTTAGTTGTATAGCTTAATCACAGCTTCTTACTCTTTGTTTTCATTTGCTTGTGGGTGGATGAATTTCATTGCCAACTCCTGTCGTGAGTTCAAGCATGCTTGAGAATGTATGATTCAGAGAGTTAAGAGGAAATTTACTTTTAGAATCACGTGGGGATTCCAATATGGCTCACTTCATACTTGATCTGGAACTCAGATTGGCCTCAGGTTTTTCCTGGTGCATCCCTCTAAGGGCAGCATCCTGCAGTCTCGAACCTGCATTTAGAAATCGCACTTCCTCCTCCCTTTCCTTGACCCTTTTCTCTTCCCCTCCCCTTGCCAGGAAAGCCCCCCTTCAACCAACCACACAGTCCACTTGTAGAGCCTTTCACAACTTAAAATTACCAGCCCCTCCTCCTCTGGTTTTAGGGAAGGCAGTAAGGAGCTTGCAAATGTGCTTGAGCTTCCAAAACACTGAATTGGAAACCCAGTGTGTGACTCACTTGACTTTTTTAGTTATTAGTTTGTAAGGACCTTTTTCAACCTACAATTTGGACTATAAAAACAAAAGTCACAGTAGTGGAAAAAGACAGACATGAGTGGGGAAAGAAAAAATTGAAGTCAGAATGGAATTTATTTCCACTCTAAATTTTATGGCTATGTATAAATATATAATTCACATATTTAAATTTTTCTTAGTTCCATTTTCAATTATTCTGCATCCATTAGGATAACAAATTCATAAGATGTGATCTCTTTGCTTGCCAGCAAGGGATATAGAGTGCAGCTTTGTTCCTTCTTTGTCACAGCCATGAATTGCTACAATGGAGTCATAATTGAAGATTCTGTTGTTGCCTGTGGCCTTCATTAATGTTCTGGCAGCACCATCCTTATTTAACCACCTGCTGCACTGATTTCCCATATCCTAACCCCTCAACAACATCTGATCAAATGTAAGAGGTAAATACTCCTAAGCAGAACCTTTGAGCTCAGGGTTACAGGGGAAAATTAATGTAGGCTAATCAGATCTTTACAGAATAAGGCTGAAAATGTGAATTCCTTTTTTTTTTTCTAAAAAAAGAAAAATAGGAAATCTCTCCATTATACGGCAAGATTTTTCACGGGCCTTCAGCTTCCCCGTCATTGTTGGTACATAAGGTAATTTTAGGTGAATGTGACCATGTTTATTTTCATAGTCTTGCTTTTATCTTACTGTGTAATTAAAAACATGAAATCTAGCAAAATGATAATTATACAAAGTTTATCATTTTTAATGTAAGTAACCAATTTACAGAAAATGCAAACTAAATAATAGTATAGATAATATGCAGATATGGCAAAAAGTTGTGAGGATGATGTGCCAACGAAACATGAGACCGTGGAAATCAGAAGTACAGAGGTATGGCAAAAATTGCACAAGTGTGCAAGAGGGGAATTTGAAAATAGAAGAGCTTGGAAATAGGGCAATCTGGAAAACAGAAACCTACTTAAATTATGAGCGTTACAAATTTGGATTTTTCTCTGTTAACATCTACGTGTCTGCTGCAGTCGTCCTCCATGTATCATCCACCGAGACAGGCCCCACAGCTCTCCCATGTATCACGTGTGCTCGTGAAGATGCTCAACTCCCCTGCGTGATTTCTAGCTCCCCCTCTCTCCCTCACTCCAGGAAGTATTTGGAAGACAAGCAAATTGAAAAAAGGACAATAAGAAATAGCCTTTACTCCACTCTAATTCATTTTTAAAAAGTAAATTATTAGATACTTTTTTAAAAATTAACTTAAACTCTCAAAAAGATTTTGCAGCATACTAGTGATGGATTGCCATGGGCCTGAAGAAACAGTGGTCTGACAACTGGTTTTGGTTTTAAATATCATCTGTAGTGTTTCTTGTTGGGGAATTTGTACCTTGGAGGCTGTTTTCCTTCTTTTCCTCAAGTAGCCTCTTCTCTCTTTAACACCTACAGGCTGTAGGGCGGGAACTGCTGCTCCATTTAATTGAATATCTTGTAACCAGAGATGGAAGTGACCCTGAAATCACAAATCTAATCAACAGTACCCGGATACACATCATGCCCTCAATGAACCCAGATGGATTCGAAGCTGTTGTTAAGCCTGACTGTTTTTACAATGAGGGCAGGTAAGAATGGGCCTATCTTTGTAAAACATAAGAACACCACAAAAGGCCCCCATCAGATCGGACACCTTGGCCCTGTCCAGAGGAATTAATGAAGCATCTCATAGCCTGTGTATGTCGCTGCCATGCTGCAGACCCTTCAGGGCCACCCATGGCTTTGGCTGTCAGAAGTGAAATCCTGAATAAGGCTGGTTTACTCCTGTGCCTGCCCACCCTCCACTGCTCCGGCTGTATTGCTTCTTCCACTGTCACCCTGCTGCAGCCGCTTAGATCCCTCTTCACCCCTGAAACTACAGCTACAGACTTCCTTCTCACCTCTGGCATTCCCAACCCCCTTGGGCCCACCCTGGCCTTTTACAACAGCATCTCCTCAAAGCCTCCTTCCCTAACCTATCGGATATTAGGTCCCCAGTTACACTCATATCACCTGGCCCCTTACCCTCACAGCACAATTTTAATGTCTCATTTCTCCTTTAATGTCTAGCTGAGGGCAGGAGCCCTACCCATAGTGTTCATCACTAAGAAATCCCAGGGCCTAGTATAGAACCTGGCCCCTCGATAAGCAGGTTGATTTATTAAGCCAGCCCAAGAACTAACATAAAGAAGAGTGAGTCTTGTAGTATTTCTGATTTAAAGTTTATTGTATTTTAAATGGCCTCAGGGAGTTTGGAATTTCTCAAATGTCTGATAAACACTGATATTTGTGCAATTAAAATTTTGTTTTTACCAAAGATAAATCACCACTGGATTCCCTTCCACTTTTAAGATTTTTTTTTTTTTTTAGCATATTTAAACATGGCCAAGTCTTCCCATGTGGCTCAGTGGTAAAGAATCCATCTGCCAAGCCAGAGACACAAGTTTGATCCCTGTGTCAGGAAGATTCCCTGGAGAAGGAAATGGCAACCCAGTCCAATATTCTTGCCTGGGAAATCCCATGGATAGAGAAGCCTGGCAGGCTACAGTCCATAGCGTCACAGAGTCCAACAGGACTTAGTGATTAAACAACTATGACAAACATAGCCAATCCACTTTTCAGAAATATATTTGCATAAAATAGCATGTTCCTATTATTTGTGATAACAATTGCTGTGGAATCAACTTCCCCCAGATTGAGGAAACAGCCACATTTTTATTTACTCTCCACTCTGTAAGTTGGGCATTTGGGCAGAGCAGGGTCCATCGCTATGCCACGATGACTGGGACCTCCGCGGGGGTCTGTCTGGGACCCTGTGTCTTGAGTTTCAGTTCTGGCTCTCACCTGGGTCCCTCATTCCTTCATGTGGCCCCTTGATGTAGCTAGCATTGGGGTCTCAGGGTTCCAAATGGGAGTGTCCCAAGAGCAAAAGCCCCGAAACACACACACTTATCAACCTCTGCTTACATCCGAACCACTCCTGTCCCACTGCAAGAACAAGTCACATGGGAGGAAACAACATAGTGCACGAATACCAAGTGCAATTCATTGGAGGCTGACAAGGCAACCATCTGCTGCTGCTAAGTCACTTCAGTCGTGTCTGACTCTGTGCGATCCCCTAGACGGCAGCCCACCAGGCTCCCCCATCCCTGGGATTCTCCAGGCAAGAACAATGGAGTGGGTTGCCATTTCCTTCTCCAATGCAGAAAAGTGAAAAGTTAAATTGAAGTCGCTCAGTCGTGTCCGACTCTTAGCGACCCCATGGACTGCAGCCCAGCAGGCTCCTCCATCCATGGGATTTTGCGGGCAAGAGGACTGGAGTGGGGAGCCGTGGCCTTCTCCAGCAACCATCTACCACCTCTGTATTCACATCTGGAAAAACAGCTGGAGCCCAGAGCAAAGGTCTACACTCTGCAGGAATTTGCTCCCTCATATACCAACAGTAAACCCTTAAAACTTTTCTTTTAAAGGGATAATAGTAACTTCTATGACCTGAATCGAAATTTCCCTGATGCTTTTGAGTTTAATGAGGTACCAAGGCAGCCTGAGACCGTGGCAGTCATGCAGTGGCTGAACACAGAGACCTTTGTCCTCTCTGCAAACCTCCATGGCGGTGCCCTGGTGGCCAGTTACCCGTTTGATAATGGTGTTCCAGGTAAGCACACGTGGGCCCTGCTCTTGCATTCTAAATCCAGAGTGAGACTACAAACTTTCCACCTGTAAATGGGGATACACTCTTTCCCTCCCTACTTAATTTTTCTGGCAGGGGTGGGGAAAGCCTCATTCTCTCGACTCTGAGCTATCCTTCCTACAATTTATAAACAGTAGATGGGTAAGGTGTCTGAACTGACAACGAAAAATGGGATTACTTGACATTCATCAGTGAAATAGTAAAATTGTAATTTAGATTAGCACACAAGAGACAACATGGCTGAAAAAAAAAAAAAACCTAATCACATAAATAATAATTCCTGACTCCTCTTAAAACTGTGGGATGAGGTATGTACCAAGGAGTTAACATATTCTAGTGACTTCATTTAATCCCTACAGTACCTAAGGAAAGTTTACTGATCTCCTGGAATCAACAAGAATGACTAAGAAGGTATTTAACTTTTAAGCTGATTGAGGAAGAGTTTGGACATGTATGTGGTTATTTTCTGTGATATCCCTTCTGTTATATCCATCAAAAACTGGGAAGAAAAGTAGAGAGAAGCATTCATGGAAGTGGGTAGAGGAAAGTGGAAGTGGGTAGAGGAAATTCATGGAAGTGGCTCTAGGAAATTAGAGCCTTTGTGTGGGATTTGATGGTGCAGGGGCTAATATACTGTATACGTCCACTACATCAACTAAAAGGTCCCGGTCTGTCTTCCATGTGCAGCCACTGGAACATTATACTCTCGGAGCTTAACCCCTGATGACGATGTTTTTCAATATCTTGCAAATACCTATGCTTCACGGAATCCTGACATGAAAAGGAATTCATGTAGAATTAAAACAGGGTTTTCTAATGGAATTACAAATGGATACTCCTGGTATCCACTGAAAGGTGAGTTTCTCTTCGTTCTACTCTTCTTCTAGTTGTCTTTACCTAGAGGTGCCAGCTGGCCTTTGCTGACCCCAGCAGCTGCCAGAAGTTCATCAGGCACAGTGGAGTCCCTTCAGCCGTGTCTCTGTCAGCTCATAGCACAGAACCAGGAGGGGGACGACCGTTTGAGAGATGCTCAGACATGTTCCCTACTGCTAAAGTTGCCTGAGTTCGGACGCTTGTTTAGCATTCACTTTGAGGCCGGGAACTGTGCCAAGAAAGATGAGCAGGACACAGATCTTAAGCCCAAGTTTAACAGAGAAGAGCAACATCTAAGCTAATTGTGATGGCAGTGTCATATGAATAAGAACAGAGATTTAGAAAAGGGACAGTGTACCACACAGGTGTAAAGCCAAACCACAGCAGGAAGTAGTGAAGGCCTTGGAGAAATGTGATTCTTATGTCTCATCCCGTGGGGGCAGTTGCTACTTGTGTGTTAGTCACCCCGTCGTGTCCAACTCTTTGCGACCCCAAGGACTGTAGCCCACCAGGCTCCTCTGTCCATGGAATTATCCTGGCAAGAATACTGGAGTGAGTTGCCATTTCCTTCTCCAGGGAT
Source organism: Odocoileus virginianus (assembly GCF_023699985.2). Lineage (NCBI taxonomy): Eukaryota > Metazoa > Chordata > Mammalia > Artiodactyla > Cervidae > Odocoileus > Odocoileus virginianus. The sequence continues at coordinate 41,181,217 of NC_069697.1, forward strand.
CTTCCCGACCCAGGGATCAAACCCGCTTCTCTTCTGTCTCCTACAATGGCAGGCAGGTTCTTTAGCAGGAAGTCAAGGTGCTACTTACAGCCAGGTAGTTACTGCCACGCAGCGGTAGGGGGCAGTATAGCCAGACCTTCCAGTTTGTGAAGCAAGACGGGTGTTTCCCTGAAGGCTCCTGATTTTTCAAGCCACTTTGCAGGCTGAACAGAAGAGCCCTCTAGTCTTGCTCCCTTGGAATAGGACAGCCAGGCGAGGGAGGGAGTGAGCAGTTTGCCATGGAGGGAACATGGCAGAGGGGATGTTCTTGTCAGAAGGAAGACTGGCAGCAGAAGCCCAAGGGTGTCATATTCCTAGTCTGGAAACTCAAAGAGAATAGGCGGGACCGGGGATGGAAGGGTGAGAGCGAGACCGTGGGCGGGGACCAGGTTGCCACCACCTCGGTGAAAAGTGCCCCCTTTCAGGCTGGCCAGCAGATCCAGCCAGCAGCAGGCCACAGCCTGCATTCCCACACACAGGCCACTTCCTCACTTGTCACCGTGGCCGGGACTTTTATATCTGGGCGGGTTTCTGCCAGCTTTCCAGGGGACATAAATAAGCCTAGACGATGACTGGAAGGCAGCAGGGTCAGCCAGATGCCACAGTACCCCAGACCTCCCTCCCGGGTCCAAGAGACAGGCTCCCCTCCCCACCCCACCTCGGGGGCATCGTCTGCGCCCACTGCTCTGCACCCCGAGGGAGGGAGCCGGCCTGCCCGGAGGCCTGCCAATGCGCTCTCCGTGTGACTTCCCAAGACGGAGCCAGATGTGCGGGAGATGGACTAGCAACCTCGTTTCGCTGTGGTGAGCTGTTCCCGAGTGTGCCTTTGTTGGCCAGGCCTGACTGGCCTTATCCAGAGCGGCACTCACTCTCCACAGCTGGCATTCTCTATCCCGCGTGCTTTCCACGCCCGTTTTGCCATTTAAGTTCTTTCTACCTGAGACAGTCATCCAGTCAAGGGCTTTTGTTCTGTTTCATTTCTCTCTCCCTTTTTTTCTCTTCTATTTCTTGGTGAAAATGAGCTTAGAAATGCAAAACTTGTGTAACGGAAAAGGAAGAAAAGAGTAATTCTTCCTGGCTAAAACTGGGACCTACATGCGTGCATGCATGCTAAGACGCTTCAGTCCTGTCTGACTCTTTGCAACCCTATGGACTGCAGGCTTCTCTGTCCATGGGATTCTCCAGGCGAGAATACTGAAGTGAGTTGCCATTTCCTTCTCCAGGGACCTACATAGGTATTACTTAATAGTTATGTAATATTTTGACCATTTTCTGAGCATAAATATTTACTTCATTACTTCCCAAATACTCTCATGGACTTGAGAAAACTTATTTCACTAGGCAAATATCAAGTATAACTGATTAAAATCTGGCAGAGACTAGTTCATTCAAAGATACCATCTTTCGTCAAATCTAAGATGCCAGTGATTGTAAAATATGTCCCACCAAGAAAGAAAAAAGTTTCCAGCTGAACTAATAACACAATGATGCTTTTCAAGCATCAAATTTAAGATGCTTCCCAATTCAGAGATTTTAAAATAGAAGTTTTGCATCTTAGAAAATATAACCATTTGAAATAGGGTATTGAGAGGTAAGAACTAGAAAGGGAGCATGGGCAGTGGTAATCCCAGAAGCAGCAGGGGCCTGGGGCTTCCCCTGCTCCCCAAGAGTGCACATGGCCCCATGTCTGTCATCCACAGACATAGTGCGGTGTGATGGTGGAAGGTGGCATGCGCTCTGGTTTCAGCCATTCACTAGCAAGAATCCCTGGGTACATGACCTACCATGTGTAATTAAGTTTCTCATCTGTAAAATACAGGTGATAATTACTGTGAGGGTTAGAGCTGATAGTGAAGTCCTTCAAACGGTACCTAGCAACAGCAAACACTCAGTAAACATTGGCTATTTTTCCTCCAAATTCATGTACTTCAGTTGCTCAGTCGTGTCAGACCCCATGGACTGCAGCATGCCAGGCTTCCCTGTCCATCACCAACTCCTGGAGCTTGCTCAAACTCATGTCCACCAAGTCAGTGATGCCATCCAACCACCTCATCTTCTGACGTCCCCTTCTCCTCCTGCCATCAATCTTTCCCAGCATCAAGGTCTTTTCAAATCAGTCTAGTTCTTCGCATCAGGTGGCCAAAGTACTAGAGTTTCAGCTTCAGCATCAGCCCTTCCAATGAATATTCAGGACTGATTTCCTTTAGGATTAACTGGTTTGATCTTGCAGTTCAAGGGACTCTCAGAGTCTTCTCCAACACCACAATTCAAAAGCATCAATTCTTTGGTGCTCAGCTTTCTTTATGGTCCAGCTCTCACATCCATACATCACTACTGAAAAAACCATAGCTTTGACTAGATGAACCTTTGTTAGCACAGTACTGTCTCTGCTTTTTAACATGCTGTCTAGGTTGGTCATAACTTTTCTTCCAAGGAGCAAGTATCTTTTACTTTCATGGCTGCAGTAACCATCTGTAGTGATTTGGGAGCCCCCCAAAATAAAGCTTCTCACTGTTTCCATTGTTTTCCCTTCTATTTGCCATCAAGTGATGGGACCAGATGTCATTATCTTAGTTTTCTGAATGTTGAGTTTTAAGCCAACTTGTTCACTCTCCTCTTTCACTTTCATCAAGAGGCTCTTTAGTTCTTCACTTTCTGCCATAAGGGTGGTGTCATCTGCATATCCGAGGTTATTGATATTTCTTCTGGCAATCTTGATTCCAGCTTGTGCTTCATCCAGCCTGGCATTTCACATGATGTACTCTGCATAGAAGTTAAATAAGCAGGGTGACAATATACAGCCTTGATGTACTCCTTTCCCAATTTGGAACCAGTTTGTTGTTCCATGTCCAGTTCTAACTGTTGCTTCTTGACCTGCATACAGATTTCTCAGGAGGCAGATCAGGTGGTCTGGTATTCCTATCTCTAAGAATTTTCTACGATTTGTTGTGATCCACACAGTCGAAGGCTGGGCATAGTCAGTAAAGCAAAAGTAGATGTTTTTCTGGAACTCTCTTGCTTTTTCAGTGATCCACCAGATGTTGGTTCCTCTGCCTTTTCTAAATCCAGCTTGAACATCTGAAAGTTCACAGTTCACGTACTATTGAAGCCTGACTTGGAGAATTTTGAGCATTACTTTGCTAGCGTGTGAGTTGAGTGCAATTGTGCAGTCATGAATTCCTTATTGCCAAATTCAGAGTTAAATTGAAGAAAGTAGGGAAAACCACTAGACCATTCAGGTATGACCTAAATCAAATCCCTTACGATTATACAGTGAGAGTGACAAATAGATTCAAGGGATTAGATCTGATAGACAGAGTGCCTGAAGAACTATGGATGGAGGATCATGACATTGTACAGGAGGCAGGGACCAAGACCATCCCCAAGAAAAAGAAATGCAAAAAGGCAAAATGGTTGTCTGACAAGGCCTTACAAATAGCTGAGAAAAGAGAAGCGAAAGGCAAAGGAGAAAAGGAAAGATATACCCATTTGAATGCAGAGTTCCAAAGAATAGCAAGGAGAGATAAGAAAGTCTTCCTCAGTGATCAATGCAAAGAAAGAGAGGAAAACAATAGAATGGGAAAGACTAAAGATCTCTTCAAGAAAATTAGAGATACCAAGGGAACATTTCATGCAAAGATGGGCACAATAAAGGACAGAAATGGTTTGGATCTAACATAAGAGGTGGCAAGAATACACAGAAGAACTGTACAAAAAGATCTTCATGACCCAGATAATCACAATGGTGTGATCACTCACCTAGAGCCAGACATCCTGGAATGCGAAGTCAAGTGGGCCTTAGGAAGCACCACTATGAACAAAGCTAGTGGAGGTGATGGAATTCCAGCTGAGCTATTTCAAATCCTGAAAGATGATGTTGTGAAAGTGCTGCACTCAATATGCCAGCAAATTGGGAAACTCAGCAGTGGCCACAGGACTGGAAAAGGTCAGTTTTCTTCCAATACCAAAGAAAGGCAATGCCGAAGAATATTCAAACTACCACACAGTTGCAGTCATCTCACACGCTAGCGTATACTTGTTTTTACAGAATAAATCTATTTATGAAAGGCTTGTAGAAATATTTTAAAAGAAATTTCACTCTAGTTTCTCCCTGTTTAAACTGTAATTTAGGAAAGAAATGTAATATGAAGAATCCTTTTCGTAGTTGTGATTTTTAAAAAGGACCCTTCCCTTACTCCTCAGTTAATCTGGATGCATAGATGAACATCAGTCAGCTCTGATTCAGTTACCCATATGGGAATATTTAGGATTGCTTGGTCATGTCTGGATAATAAAATGTCAAGCTGTAATTGTACATGCCAATATGTCAAATTCATCTTTTCCTGTTTACATGTACTGTCATTACAACTGTCTGATTCACCTGTCTCCAAGGTATGTGATACTTGACTTCACTCCAACTTCATACTTTTTAAAAAACCTAAATATGTTTGTGTTTAGGTGGAATGCAAGATTACAACTACATCTGGGCCCAGTGTTTTGAAATTACGTTGGAGCTGTCATGCTGTAAATATCCTCGCAAGGAGAAGCTTCCAAGTTTCTGGAAGGATAACAAAGACTCGCTGATTGAATATATAAAACAGGTGCACATAGGTTTGTAAGATTTTCTTATTAATTCCTATTAACATAAAATATAGCATCTGGCAAAACTTTTGCGTTGAGAAAATGCAGGCCCCTATTTCTGTTTTCTGGGTTCAGCCTCTTTTTTAGTACCAAAACTATCAGTTCAGAATTCTCTCTGCATGAGCATCTGTAGCATGTGAAAAATGCAGCACCCATCAGCTCATATAAGAGAAAGCATGGTGTGTATTACTTTAATATGGGGGTGTAAAATCCAGAGTACTTCTAATTTTACATGTTGAATGACCTGGAAATCTGGCAAAAGATCGATAAAACAGGCTCTCACTCTGTTACATCATCACCCATTTAGAAAGAAGCCAAGTTTGCTTATCATTTGCCAGACCCAGAGATCGTTGGACATGCCATTTTACATTTTCTTCTACAACTGGGGTGATGACCTAGCACCATTAGCTTCAACCCCTCCCACCTCTCAACTGTGCCAAATGAGCAGGTACTGGGAGTCTTTGCAGCCTGTTTTTTGATGCCTATCTGACCTTTATGAGAGATAAGCAGACAGTGTGAGAAGAGCATCATTCCCAGACATGTGCAACAGACTCACCAGGAGAGTTTGTTAAAACGTGGCTTGCCAGGCCCATCCTCAGAGTTTCTGATTTAATGGGTCTGGAATGATTGCCATCTTCACTGGTGATGCAGACACTGCAGGTCCAGGGACTACTCTTTGAAAACCATTGCATGGGAATAGCACATCGCTTGTGGTGATGGTGGAACCTTGGGCAGGGTGTGGAAGGCTCTTCTGCATTGCCCGTGTTATTGTTCTCCATTCAGAACAGTTGGGGGAAGCAAGGCGTCAAGAATCGGAGTAACGGTTATGCTACCATATGAAGCCAAAGTGGAGAGTGTGTGTGTTGAAGAAGTTGTCATCATGGACCTATTGCATAACTGCAGAATTCCTGGGTTTTCTGCACGCTTCACACCAAAGCTTCCCACCTGCTGCAAAGAGGTGGGGTAGTTGAGGGGTACAGGGCTGAATGCAGGGACAATTAGAAGCTTCCGTTGGCCATTCATCCCGAACATGGATATTCCTTCCCCCTTTCACACTTGACCCCCAACTTCTTGCCACCCCAAAACAAAGTACAGGAAGATTATGTATTTTTTTAATATTTATTCTTATTTATTTGGCTGTACCGGGTCTTAGTTGTGGCATGCAGGATCTTTAGTTTTGGCATGCGAACTCTTATGTGCAGCATGTGGGATCTAGTTTCTGACCAGGGATTGAACCCAGGCCCCCTGCATTGGGAGCACAGAATCTTAGCCACTGGACCACCCAGGAAGTTCCCAGAAATATTATTTTTGAACTGGCAGGACTGCATCTAACTGGCTGAGACATCAATGGAGTAGGTTGATGGGGGAATATTACAAACTGTAGTATTACCAGCATATTAGTGTAACTTTTACCAGCATCTTAATAATTTTTATTGAGCTTATTATTGGGTGTTTTTCCTTTTTTATTATGTCACCAGACTCTGTTCTGGTGTTTCTCCTTTTGACTTTCTTCACGAGGCATATTTCTACTTTTGCTGTAGCTTCTACCTATACCAATCTTTTAGTGTAAACTCTAAAAATTCCGCCTTCAGAAGAATAAAAGTGGGAGAGCAACAGAACACAAAATATGCTCTATGAACTTCAGATCAGCTGGAAAGGTTAGGGTACTCCTGGGCACTGAGTTAAGGCGGGCTCTGAAATATCACACTGAAATAATACTGTCAGTGAAGGAGCTTTGTAAACTGTTAAATGACATACAAATTATGGCCTAAGCATTGTTGTTATTAATTTAAAGCATTTACAAGTCCATTTAACTAGATTTTATAAAGAATATTCATCTATCTGTGTGTCCTTATAATCAGATGTGCACAGTTCACTTAAATCATATGTGTTAATGTCTATTAACACATCAACACTGCCCCCTTGTGGTTTAAGACAGAGTTGTTTTTTGGGGGGTTTTTTTTCCTCCCTAATTTAATAATGAAACCCTATTTCAAAATACTGATACAGCATGGTTACTATTACCTGATAGAGAGGCTCTCTCCATATTGGTGCCCGATGGGAAGCCAAAGAGTATGTTTGTGGATAATGGAAGCAAACATTTCTTTACCATTATTGCTCTGGTTTAAGAAAATTATTGAGGTTTGTCAAGGTGCATCACATTCATTGGTTCAGTTTCACCACTTGCTATGATGCTAATATCTCAGATTTCCAGGTGGGTCAAAGATTCTGGTAAGTTTTCCTTGTCTGGGAAGGAAAGGCCTCTTGCTCTAATGGAAGGACCTGGTCTAGAGCAGGGGTCCCCAGCCTCTCTAGTGCCTGATGATCTGAGGTGGAGCTGATGTAGTGATAATGGAAATAAAGTGCACAGTAAATGTAATGTGCTCGACTCATACTAAAACCATCTCTCCACCCCTGGTCTGTAGAAAAATTGTCTTCTATGAAACCAGTCTATGGTGACAAAAGTGTTGAGGACCGTTGGTCTAGAGGGCAGGAGCCTGGGTAAAGCCTAAGCTGTCCTGTTATCTGCCTGTGTGAAACCTTGCAAGTCACTTGCTTGACTGTTTTTAGTCAACTGATAGCTGGGACCAGCAGCATATACCTTGCCTCACCCCAGCTTATTCTAAGGTTCTGACTGGTCATTCTTTCAACCTCCAACCTCAATCTAAACTCAGGCTCTTTGTTGCTGTGTCGTCAAGCTTAAGAGGGTTGACCAGGCTTAGGCTGAGATGAGGGTAAGGCAGACATTAAGGCAAGTCTGAATTCTAGGGACCTGGAATGTCCCAAATGTTCCCTCTTTGGGGAGAAGTAAAGGTGATCAAGACATGACATTATCTGCTGCTGTCCTCTTCCCCTGAACTCCTTAGAGCAGAGCTGAACCCAGAGGTTAGGGGATGGCCCACAACACCCAGAAACCTAAGCAGCCTGGGCCTGAGAGAATCAGGTATGTGCTGAGTGCCAGAAGCCTGAGAGACACAGATAACGCATCTGTCATGGGATCCCAAAGTCAGTGACATCTGTGCTCATCAGGTGGGGACATGGGAATGAACAGTCCCCCGAAAACCACCAGCTCAGACTGCGCTCTGGCCAGTTCTCGCCCAGAATGTGCTTTTCATCCACGGAGCCTGATACATCCCCAGGGGATGTACATTTATTTCTCCCTCTCATTTCCAGGTGTGGCCACAAAATTTAAGTCTCAGATTTCATTCTCCTTTGCCTATTACATGAACATTTTTCAAAATTTTGCATTTTGTTCTCCTGATGTCATAGTGCTGTTATCTGCAAATCTTTGGATCTACTGGTCTTTTTTTTTTTTCTGTTTTCAATTTTAATATATAGAAATAAATCATCTCTTTTGGTAAAACAACCACTTATAAGTGAAAAGTTTGGTGGTGTCTGGACAGAATATTGAAAAGACATATAAGATCCAAAGATAGCTTACATTTGGCTGGTGGTATGGGGCTGTCCTCTAATAGAAATTCTGCAGTTAAGCATGGTCTGTGTTTGTTCAGTAACAGTGATATTCAGATATTCCCAACTTGAACTACTGTCTCTAGGTTTGGGTAAGGTGTATACAGAAATGAATCTTTTTAATCTTTAGCAGACATTGAATGAAAGTCAAACTCGAATATGAAGACTTTAGCAACTGACCTGAATCCAAATTACTGTTCGTTTCCCCGTACTTGAGGATAGGCAGACCACAGGTCCCTGGAAATCTTTCTTCAGTTTCACATATTATACAGGGGGGCTGGTGTGGGTATCTAAGGTCATCCAAAAACACTGTTCATAGGCTGTCAAAAAATTCAGATCTGTTCTGTTAAAGCATAACAACCATTTCCAGCCAAGAAGGAAATGCTAACCGTTTTTTTATTTGAAGTATAATTGATTTACAATGTCTTAATTTCTGCTGTATAGCAAAGTGACTCAGTTTTATATATGTATATATAACATATAGTTTTATATATTTTTCATATTCCTTTCTGATTTATCACAGGATATTGACTATAGTTCCCTGTAGGACCTTGTTGTTTATCCACTCTATACAGCTTGCATCTGCTAATCCCAAACCCCCAATACATCCCTCTCCCAGCCCCTCCCCCTTGGCAACCACAAGACTGTTCTCTGTGTCTGTGGTCTGTATGTATGTACAACATCTTTATCCATTCATCTGCCAAAGGACATTCATGTCTTGACCTTTGTGAACAGTGCTGTTAACATATGGGTACATGTATCTTTTTGAATTATAGTTTTGTCTGGACATATGCCCAGGAGTGGGACTGCTGGATCATGTAGCAATACTGTTTGCAGTTTTTTGAAGCATCTGCATACTGTTTTCCATAGAGACTGCACCAACTTACATTCCTACCAACACCGTAGGCAGGCTTCCTTTTCTCCATACCCTCTCCAGCATTTGTTATTTGTAGACTTTTTAATGATAGCCATTCTAACCAGAGTGAGATGGTATCTAATTGTAGTGTTGATTTGCATTTCTCTAGTAATTAGCGATGTTGAGCATCTTTTTATGCCTGTTGGCCATCTGTATGTCTTCTTTGGAGAACTGTCTAGTTCTGCCCATTTTTTAAATCTTTTTGAGTTGTATGAGCTATTTATATAGGAGGCTTAGTCACTAAGTCGTGTCCGACTCTTGCGACCCCATGGACTATAGCCTGCCAGGCTCCTCTGTCTATGGGATTCTCCAGGCAAGAATACTGGAGTGGGTTGCCATTTCCTTCTCCAGGGTACCTTCCCGACCCAGGAATTGAACCCAGGTCTCCTGCATTGCAGGCAGATTTTTTACCAACTGAGCTACAAGGGAAGCCCCACTGTTTATATATTCTGAAGATTAATCCCTTGTCAGTTGCATCATTTGTAAATGTTTTCTCCCAGTCCATAAGTTGTCTTTTCATTTTGTTTATGATTTCCCTTGCTGTGCAAAAGCTGGTGAGTTTGATTAGGTCCCATTTGTTTTTGTTTTTATTTCTATTGCTTTGGGAAACCTAAGAAAACTGCTATGATTTACATCAGAGAATGTTTTGCCTATGTTCTCTTCTAGGAGTTTTATAGTGTCATGTTTTATATTTAAGTCTTTAAGCCATTTTGAGTTTATTTCTGTGTATGGTGTGTGTTTTAACTTCATTAATTTGCATGCGGCTGTCCAGCTTTCCCGACACCACTTGCTAAAGAGACTATGTTTTCTCCATTGTATATTTCTTTTGTCTCCTTTGTCAAAGATTGACTATAGGTTGGTGGGTTTATTTCTGGGCTCTCAATTCTGTTCCATTGATCTATATATCTGTTTTTGTGCCAGTACCATGCTGTTTTGATTACTGTTTGCTGATTTTTTTTAAGTACCATGGGATGTTTTTCTTGGTATCTTCTGCCTTGCATCCTAAATCTTTTTAAACTTTTTCATATTGGAGTATAGCCAATCAACAATGTTGTGATAGTTTCAAACATCCTGAGTCTTATTCTAGCATTATCTTAGATGTTAAACGATGGTGTAAAGTCAATTTCAAAGATAGCTTACTTTTCTATGAGTTTTGGTGTGGGGTTTGTTTTTTTTTTTTGGTTTTGAAGAAGATGAAAAATATAAAAGATGCCAACACACAAACTGCCGGTACCACAAGCTATCTTGCGTAAATGCAAGATTTTCTAAGTGGTAGGAAGACTATAGACTAGTTCAGAGACCTAAGCAAGGAAGATCTAAGCATAGCTTCTGTCCTCATATGTTCTTGCTCTTGGGGAACAAAGTTGAATTGAGATCCCAGCAACTTATGTGTATCTATTCAACTTCAAACTTACATAGCTGTGGTTTTTCTATTCCTTTGTATCATTTTTCTTATCCAAATAAGAGAAGGATTAAGAAACGTATTAATATTTGTTGAGCCTCCTCTTGTATTTGATCTTCATGACAATCCTGGAAGGTATATACATATTATGCCCATTTTATAGGTGATGGAATTGAGGCTTGGGAATGTTTAGTGACTAGGGACATAATGGGAATCTCTCTTCAAAAAAAGAATGCCACTGAAATTCAATGAATAAATACAGAGTCAGGTTACTAAATTATGACTGATGTTTAACAGCTGAGTACTACCTGAAGACCAAAAGGATACATATAACCCTTGAACAACAATGTATGAACTGTGTGAATACACGTATATGCGTGGGGTGGGGTGGGGGACTGGTTTTGTTTTTTCACTAAATATGTACTCTAGTAATACCCAAATCATGGTTGGTGGACTCTGCCAGTGCTGAGAGAGCCAACCATAAAGCTATATGTGGATTTTCAACTGTGTGGAGGGTTGATGTCCCTAACACTTGCATTGTTCAAAGGTCAGCTCTAGTAGGAATAAGTATAAATGGAACCTATATTTTTTAAACGCAAAAGAGGAAAAAAAAGTGGAGGTTTACATTTGATTACATTGAAAAAAATGAGAAGGAAATATGGAATTTAATAACTTTTATCATTGTGGCCTCTTCTCATTTATGTCATTAAGATAACATGACTTGTCAACGAAGTAGACAAACTGAGATGGGAAAATAGGAATTAAAATGAGAGGAGTCTTAAAATATATATGGCCTTTAACTGGATTCTTGAAATTTCAAGGTGTCAAGAATATACCTTGGTCTAATGTATCATTTAAGGCCTAACTGTATTCTTGAAATTTCAAGGTGTCAAGAATACACTTTGGTCTAATGTATCGTTTAAGGCCTATGTTTCCCTATTGATTCTCTAACTGATCTGTTCAGTGATGAAAGTGGGGTATTAAAGTCCCCTACTATTACTGTCAATTTCTCCTTTTACGGCTGTTGGTATTTTCCTTATATACTGAGGTGGTCCTATGCTGGGTGCCTATATATTTACAATTGTCATATCATCTCAGATTGATTCCTTGATCATTGTGTAGTGTCCTTCTTTGTCTCTTACAACAGTCTATGTCCACCATTCTGCCTTCTGGCTTACTCATCATTCTTCTGCCTGTTACTCCACTGATTACTTCTAAGATACTTCTTCATTACAGTGATTTTTATCTCTTTGTTCTCTAGCTCTAGGTTTTTGTTGAAAATTTCTTATATCTTCTCAGTCTATGCCTCCATTCTTTTTCTGAGATCTTGGATTATCTTTTCTATCATTACCCTGAATTCTTTTTCAGGTAGATTGCCTGTCTCCCCTTCAATTAGTTTTTGTCCTGGCATTTTATCTTGTTCATTCATCTGGGACATAGTTCTCTGCCATTTTGTCTGACTTTCTGCGATTGCAGCTTCCATTCAACAGGCTGCAGGGTTATAGTTCTTCTTGCTTCTGCTGTTGGCCTCCTGGTAGATGAGGCTGTTTAAGAGGCTTGTACAGGTTTCCGGGTGTGAGGGACTGATTTTTACCCAATGGTGGGTGGAGATGGGTTTTATCCCCCTGGTGGGCAGGGCTGTGTCAGGGGGTGTGGTTAGTGGGCAGCTGTGTGCTCAAGAAGACATTAAACAGTCTGTCTGCTGATGGGTGAGGCTGTATGCCTACCCTTTTGATTGTTTGGCCTGAGGCTTCCCAGCATTGGCGCCTACAGGCTTTTGGGAGGAGACAAGTCTTGGTGAGAAAATGGCAGCCTTCCAGACGGCTCGTGCCAATGAAAACTCCCCAGAACTACCACTGCCAGCGTCCCTGTCCCCGCAGTGAGCCACAGCCATCACCCCCACCTCCACGGTAGACCCTCCAATACTAGCAGGTAAGTCTGGCCCAGTCGATTATGAGGTCTTGGCTTTTTTCCTGGGTCCTGGTGCATATGAGACCTTGTGCGTGCCCGCCAATAATGGAATTTTTGTTTCCCCCAGTTTTGTGGAATTCCTGATATCAAACCCCACTGGCCTTGAAAGCTAGATTCTCTAGTGATGACTCCTCCCCCTTGCCCAACTCCCAGGCTGAGGAGCCTGATATGGAGCTCAGAACTTTCAATCCTATAGAACTTCTGTGGCATAATTATTTTCCAGCCTATGGGTCACCCACCCAACATGTATGGGATTTGGTTTTATCGCGATTATACCTCCCGCCTACTGTCTCGTCATGGCTTCTTCTTTTTCTTTGAAGGTAGGGTATCTCTTTTGGTAGATTCCAGTTTTGTTTTGTTTTGTTTTTGTCAGTGGTGTTTCCATAAGAGGTGAGCTCTTGTCCTTCTACTCCATCATCTTGTCTCCTCTCTAATCACAGTGAATTTAAATGTGCAGTTCTCAAGGTAAGAAGTTCAATACCAGTCTCACTGGGCTAAAGTCCAGGTGTCAGCAGGACTGGTTCCTTCCAGAGACTCTTGAAACATATAGCTTTGAAAATGAGAGAGCATGAGTCCATGAGACCCACAAAGGTACAGCAGGCTGAGAAACGGTTCTTAAAGGAATCACACAGACTTACCCGGCCACCCACAGGACCTAGTGCTAAGGCAGCTGATGGAAGAGTGCCCAGTCTTTCTGCGAAAGCAGCCTGTTTGCCTGTCTGAAAGCTTCAGCCCCAGGGGCAGTCATTTCACTCCACACATATCTAGGGGTCAGCTGAAATACTCTCCAAAGACGGAGACTGCCTTCTTTGCCCTGTCCCTTCACCTCCCTTCAGGATCCCCGTGTCTCCTGGAAAGGAGTTTGTGCGCTTGTTTGGTGCACTGTTTTCTAGAGTGGCCGGCCACCCCTTCATCTCCTGGTTCTGTTTGACCAGCAGGGCTTGTGTGCATGGATCCCACAGGACCGTAACAAACAGAAAAGGAGTTCTTAACCAGCTATACCCAGGACACAGCGGAGAGGCAGCAGTTAAAAAAAAAAAAAAAGTCTTTTGGTGAAAGAGGACTGTTAGTTTATCTTCATAGTCGTGGCCTAAGGAGCAGGCTTCTACTTAAATATACATCTAGTGGCTGATTACAGTCATCTCTAGATGTCACTGGGCACCATCTTCACTCTAACTTGTGCCCTACCCCTGGTCACCAATGTCTTCAAGAAAGGAGCTTGTATACCCATCTAGTCCCTTGGCTTTTGCGGCTACTACCCAGAGAACACTTTCTTTGATAGCCTGATTCTCACGAGTTCAAAGAGATGATATCAAACAAAGAAATGGTTCTTAACTGGCTGTCACCCCAGGGCTCAGGGCAAAGGCAACAGACAGAAACACTCATCTCCCAGTCTTCCCCTGAAAGAGATATATTTGTATACCTTCAAAGCTGCTGTCTGAGGGTTTGACTTCCAGGATACCTGAACCTTTGTGCAAAATATTCCCCTTTGAGACACTAACAGGTCTTGGCACACTCTCAACTACTGGAGTCATTCGGTAACCACAAAGATTTGAGACAAAACCCAGAGCTGGGGCAGGGTTGAATAGTAAGTTCATCTCTTACATGAACCCACTCCTTCAAGACTGGGAGCGATGGCTGTTTTACCTAATACATATAAACCAACACAGTGTCAGCACAGAGAACTATGTTCCAAATGAAAGAGCAAGATAAAGCCCCAGAAAAGAGCTTAATGAAATAGAGGTGAGTGATGTACATGATAAAGAGTTCACAATAGTGGTCATAAAGATGCTGAGTTCAGCAGAACTGTGCATGAACAAAATAATTTCAACAGAAAGAAAATATAAGAAAGTACCAAATAGAAGTCATGGAGCTGAAAAATATAGTAGAGGGGTTCAACAACACACTAGATGAGACAGGAGAAAGGTAAGTAAATCCAAAGACTGGATGAATTCCATTGTCCTATCAGAGCAGCAAAAAGAAAAAGAATGAATTAGAGTGAAGACGGCTTAAAGAACTTATGGGACAACATCAAGCAGACCAACATTTACATTATAGGGGTCCCAGAAGGTGGAGAAAGAGAAAATTTGCTTGAAGGGAAAAAAGGCTGAAAAGTGTCCTAACCTGGAACTTCCTAGAAGGAAGCAGACATCCAGATCAAGGAAGCCTGGAGAATTCCAAATAAGATAAACCAAAAGAGACCCACATCAAGACATATTGTAATTAATATGTCAAAAGTTAAAGACAAATAAGAGATATCACCTTACCCCTGTTAGAACGGCTGTTGTCAAAAGACAAGAAGTAACAAGTGTTGGCAAGGATGTGGAGAAGGGAGAACCCTTCTGCACTATTGATAGGAATGTAAGTTGGTGCAGCGCTACGGAAACAGTTGGAGCTTCTAAGAAAAACTAGAAAGAGAACTACTATATGATCCAGTAATTCTACTTAAGGGTATTTATCCAAAAGAAATGGAAGCAACTTAACAGATGGATAAATAGATACAGAAAATGTGATATGTTTAAATAAGTCCTGGGGAGGCAGTGTACAGCGTGGTAAATATAGTTACTACTGTATTGTATATACTTGAAATTTGATAAGAAAAGTTATCATCACAAGAGAAAAGTGTAACTATGTTAACTGAGCATATTTTGGTGGATATTTCACAGTATATACATATATTTAGCCATGTTGTATACCTAAAGCTAATATATTTTTATTATATCTCAATTTTTTTTTTCAGTTTACCATCCCTTCTCAAATACTCTATTAACTCAAGATAGCTAATAAATATTGGACTTACAATTATAAGAATTTTTTTCTCATGCCATACAATGTGGTATTAACACTTAATTCTCTTTTTGTCTTGCAGGTGTAAAGGGCAGAGTTTTTGATCAGAACAAGACTCCATTATCCAATGTAACTGTAGAAGTCCAAGACAGAAAACATATCTGCCCCTATAGAACCAACAGATTTGGAGAGTATTACCTCCTCCTCTTGCCTGGATCCTATGTAATAGAGGTAAGTATACAATGCTAGTTACTGCTGTTAAAATACTATAGAACTCAATACTTACTCACCTAGAAAGAATATAAAATAAGTCTGGAATGTGTAAAAGGAGATACATCAGGAAAGGAATAAAAAGTCAATGTCAGATCTGCATCTGTCAGAGGGAGTGGGTAAAGTGACAATAGTAAAAACAAACTCAAAATCATGTTTTTTCCCCAACTGGAAATTTTTAAAATAGAAGCCAAATCACATTTCTTGTGATAAAAAAATGGAACAAACCCTATAACAGCAACCAACATAGTCAAAGTTCTTCCAAGGTTCATGAAATACCAGTTTAACACCTATTCCATGAACCATAATTTCTTCTATTAAAAAACTGATTAGGACACAAATTCCTTAGAGTTCATTACAGTTAAAATTTGATCCACAAAGTTTACCAGTATATTAAGTGACACATATTTTTGCAGCCATCTCATAAGCAGATGATGGTGAGTTTTTCAATCAATGCAAGTAAAATTCCAGATTTTAATTCTATTTAGATGAATGTTTCTAAGGCTTTTCTTCTGTAAGGAGCCATGGCTTAGTTTGAGGCCAAGTGGGTTTATGCAAATGAACTAAATGAGTAAGTAGCTGATTCAGTAGGCAAGATTGTGCCTCTTCCTTTTTGACGTGGCTTTATCTAGAATGTCAAGTTATATCTAGTTTGTCTAGTAGGTCTAATGCCAGCCACAGCAGACGTTCCATACAGAGCCATTCCTGAGAAGGTAGTCATTTATTCTGTAGTAAAAACTGGCTTTGTAGTTACTCTGTCTTTAGGACATAAAAAAAGTCATGCTTTTCAGTTCGTAAAACTCTGTAGGATTAAAAACTCCTGCTCCATAGGTGTCCCCAAAGTGCCCAGCACACTTGGAGTGAGGTGCTCACCTTTTCTTGAGTGTCTCTCCTACTGAGGAGATAAACAGAAATGGAAAGACCCAACTCACTATGAACCTTTGCCTAAAAATGGCCCCCTTTTCCCTGTTATTTACTGTAACATTTTCATTATATGAAAAAAAGGGTTTTTCTTGTGGTGAATCTAATTGTTTTTGTGTGGCCCCATAAATAAGCCACATCTTGGATATATATGTATACGTATAACAGATTCACTTTGCTGTACATCTGAAACTAAAAACTTGTAAATCAACTATAATAAAATTTAAAGTTAGGAATCGTTGATTTCCAATTAGTTAGACTAATGCAGCGCAAATCAGCTTTAGTTACTAACTCTAGGACAAAAGGGGAAGGTACGACTGTGGAAGCTGAAATGAATAAATACATGCTAGTTAGTGGTCATATAAATGTTATTCTCCATTCTTTTCTCCCTCTACCATATATAATGAAAGCATTTCGCAGTAAATAACAGCCCATAGTTTAGCACTTGTCGTTATTTTCCTGATCATTTCCTCCACCAAAAAGATAAATCTAGCTGAAGATTCAGATTCATGGACAAAACCGGGTAAAATCAAAGCTTTTTAAGGAAGCAGTAACATTATGTATATATATATATATGCACACAAATATATAAAATCAGTTTCAGGAAAACGGAATAAATTGAGAAAAGTTTTCTGACTTATAAATAATCTTGATTCCAAATCAGGATAGTAAGTACAGATGGGGACAAAGAGAAACAGTCAACTCTTTTACCTTTGCAATCCATGATAAATGATGGGGACAGAAATCAGTCTGTTGCTTTCGAATTCTGACATCTCCAGATAAAGGAACTGTCTTTATTTCACTTTGTAATTCTGGGCAACGGCATTAACAACAGTACTCCATATCGATAGGATAACTCATTCAGCGAGCAGGACTGAAGCTGTCTCTAGCCTGGGGAGACCTGGCAGGTTGTTACCTGTGTTTCATAAAGGCTGCATTTTAGTGGTGGGTATCAGAGTTTTCCGTGCTGGCTCCACAAAACATCTGAAATCACTCAGATAACTGTTTCTTGTTTCCTCTCAGGTTACAGTCCCTGGACATGACCCACATCTCATAGAGGTGACTATTCCCCCCAAATCCCACAACTTCAGTGCTCTCAAAAAGGATATTTTACTTCCATTCAGAGGGCAATCAGATCATATCTCAGAATTAAATCCTTTATGTCCCAGGATTCCTCTTTACAGGGAACTGGAAGGCCACTCAGCTGCAACAAAACCCAGTCTGTTCTTATTTTTAGTGACTCTTTTTCACATATTATTCAAATAAAGCAGAATGTGAAACTCAACCCCCATCATCACCTGGAATCAGGGATTAATCATGCCAGGTTACTGCAACTCTTAACTCCCTCTGTGGGACCGTGATTGGATAAACTCCATGATCCTTCCCTAAGAAGAGAAATGTTTGTTTGGAAATCCTGCAAGAGCAACGTATGATGATAATGAAAGGAATGATTGTCTTAACGTGGAAGATACCTGCCCATCAAGTACTGCTCACTTACACTTAATCTTGAAGTGGTCTTAGAAATTTATAAGAAGTTAAACTTGAGAAGCTAAAGGTCCTGCAAGGGAAAAAAATAAAGAACTAATTTTGTGTACAGACAGCCATTTGAATATAAGCAATGAAGATGAATATTTATTGATTACCTATTACATACATGGGTCGGGAAGATCCCCTGGAGGAGGAAATGGCAATCCACTCCAGTATTCTTGCCTGAAAAATCCCATGGACAGAGGAGCTTGGTGGGGCTACAGTCCAAAGGGTCGCAGAGTCAGACACAGCTAAGTGAGCATGTGGCATATTATTAACACATGCAAGACCTTGCCCTGTGTGCCCTGTGTGAAAAGATAGTGCCATATGTAATTTTCAGTATAGGGGGAAATGATATAGGACTGGGAATATTAAGTTCTGCCAATGTTCTAAGAAATGTAAGAGAAAATAGGCAACCCTGTCCCAGAAGCCCAAGAAAATACAGATCTGATTGGATGACAAATTTGTCTACAGAGCCCCCAAAATAATAGGTTAAGTAAGGGTCACTGCCTTTCTGAAACCAGATGCCACAGCCCTCGGTTATGCTGATGACCCCCAAAGGCCGGACTTCAGACTCAGGTCTGACTGCCCACTGGACACATCTACCTGGATGTGACCCATAGATACCTCAAACTCATCATGTTGAAAAATTGTACATACTTTTCTCCCCAGAGCTGCTTTTCCTCCTGCATTCTCTCAGTTACTGATAGCACCAAACTAAAAACTTGGAAGTCACCCTTAATACCTCCTCCTGCTCCTTCATCCCCTCTGTTCAGTCAGTCACTGACTTTCATTTACAATAACAAATAACAAATAAAGATTGTTATCAAATAACAATATGAAATGAATTTGAAAGGATTCAAATTATTATTATTCAAATTCAAATATGAAATTATTCCTTTCATATGTTACCAATAACAAAGATTTCAAATAACAATAAAGATTGTTATTTGTGTTGATTGATGCTACATTCTCTTCATGGCTACTGCCACCACCAGGTTGAGGCCATCATAACTCACCTGCATCACAGCAACAGCTTTCCTGGTCTCTTGCTCCCAGCCTTCTCCTCTTCAAATGCCACCTCCATGTAGCTCTAGGGAACGGGGTCTCTTTAAAACAATCAGCAATCACCTGCGTGTAGTTCCTACACACACAACATGCCGAGTGTGTTCCCTGTGTCTGCCAATGCCATTCTGACCCACTACATTTTCTTTCCCACTCCACCTTTAAGACTCAGTTAAGGCTGTCTATTGGGTGCAGAGTTTCTGTTTAAGGTAAGGAAGTTCTGAAAATAGTGATGATGGTTGTACAACGTTGTTAAGTATTTAATACCATTGAATTGTACACTCAAACTGGTTAAAATGGTAGGTTTTATGTATAAGGATAACTATTATATATTAAAATAATGCTTCATAAGGTGCTTTGTGATAAAGTACAAAGTGAAGGTTTCAAGGGATACATGCTATGTAAATTACATCTTTCTTACTTGATGTGAAACTACAACAGAAATAAAGACTAGTCTCTTAAGAGTAAACAAGTAAAACTTAAAAGATCGATGATTCCCTTTAAAACAAGGAAACCTCAGTTCAGGTTTCAATTCCCTTGGGAAACCTTTGCTGACCATTGTTCCATTTCACTCAATTTCACTGCACCCCATGGACCCATCCATTGGTCTGAGGGCCCTGCCTCTCTGCTCCCCAAATTACAGACGTTACTTCTGTTATGGGACTTACCACACTGTATTATGATCTTCTACTTCCATGGCTGATTTTCTCTGGTAGAGTGTGAGATCTTTGAGACCAAGGTCTACTTGTTTGGAAAATTTATTTATTCTCAAATCCTAGCACACAGCAAGAACTGAATAAATGAACTAAGTGATCCAGCAAACTGCTATTCTTAAAACATTGTATGTACGAATTAGGTTAAGGGGGTCGGGAGGTTATCAAACAGAAAAATATAGCAACTGTGGCAAGCAGATTTCTGAGTGCTGTGTATTCCTCATGGAAAGTGAGTTTCTTTAGTTCTTATTTTAAATGGAAAGTTCTATACGATACGGAAACAAAAACTATACCGGACTTGGCACACACTTGAGACCTACAAATGAAAGGGAGATACATGGGCATTTAGGAGTTGTTTCTGTGCCAGGCTGATTCCACATGCACAAAATCATACATGTTAAAGTAAAATTTGTAGACTTCTTTTAAATCTGGTAATAACCTGAATATTTTTATTTTTATTTAAATAAGCAATAATTTGTTATATGCTTGAAAGTATATATTAATATTGCAAGAAATTATTTTGGTTTATTACATACATTGAGTCTATCAAGTTGTAAACAATTTTCAAGCAGGCATTTAGGCATTCTAACTTTTCTAAGAGGGCAATTTTTGAAGGGACATGAACCAAGATCTGATTTGGTTCTTAAGCCTTAACGTAACTTTCTGAAGGAAATAATGTTTTCAAAATAAGAAATTTTATCAAAACCATTTAGAAAATTTCCAAATATAAACCAAACCTGAATTTAGTTCAAAGCAGTTTTGAGGTACTTATTTTGTAGCAACAGTTCTGTCTGTGCTTGAAAGTGAAATTTGCTGCAAGGATTTAGTATAGCAGAATCCCAGCTACATGTTCCACTCATCAAGTGACCTGTTCAAAAGGAGAAACCACCATGGAATTCTGACTACAGTCAAACCAGATCCCCCATTCCCCTGCATAACACCTTTTCTACTGTTCCCCACCCTCTTAGGCTGGTGGTTATGCTCCTCAGAACCTCTAAGTTCAGGTATAACTCCTTTTAAAGAGAAACCAATATGGCAAAGATTTTCAAGATAGGAGAAAAGATAGCACATGTAAAAAAAATAAAAGAAAATGGTAAGTAGAAGGCAGGAGCCCCAAGATCCAGCCTACCCAATGTTCAGCTTCTTTACCTATAAAATGTTCCGTTTCTTTGCTTGACTGTGATTCTATGATGATCCGCCACAGTGGTGTCAGATGCCACACTCTGGTGCCACTATTGGGTATTGCCCAGGTGGAAGAAGGATAGTTAACACTCGAGAGGCATAAATATTTTAAAGGCTGTATAACTTATCAAAGACCAATAAACAGAATTGGCCTGAAAGCTGAAACACTGGCTAGCTAGAATTACCATTTATAATAGTTAAGAAAACGTTCATGAAGTTACACAGCTTTTTCTCATGTACCTCCTTATTATAATAAATATTAACATGAATGGGTTTAAATGGTGGGAAGTGTTTTAGAAAAAAGTCTCTACAGATAAGTGTCGGTGTTGATTTTAGTGCTTAATTTATCACAGACTTGAGCTATTGGTCGCGCAGTCCTGTCCAACTCTTTGCGACCCCATGGACTAATTCTCGAGGCCAGATTAACTGGAGTGGATAGCTTTTTTCCCTTCTCCAGCAGATCTTCCCAACCCAGGAATAGAACCGTGGTCTTCCTCATTGCAGGCAGATTCTTTACCAACTGAGTTGTCAGGGAAGCCCCACTCACAACCTCAGCATTATAAGTACCAGCATTATAAGACCACAAGGAGATTCAACCAGTCAATCCTGAAGGAAATCAGTCCTGAATTTTCACTGGAAGGACTGATGCTGAAGCTGAATCTCCAATACTCTGGCCACCTGATGCAAAGAACTGACTCATTAGAAAAGACCCTGATGCTGGGAAAGATTGAAGGCAGGAGGAGAAGGGGGCGACAGCGGAGCATGAGTTGGTTGGAAAACATCACCAACTGAATTGATGCTGAAGCTTCAATACTTTGGCCACCTGATGCAAAGAGCTGACTAACTGAAAAGACCTGATGCTGGGAAAGATTGAAGGAGGAGAAGGGGACGACAGAGGATGAGATAGTTGGATGGCATCACTGATGCAATGGACATGAGTTTGAGCAAGTTCCAGTAGTTGGTGATGGACAGGAAAGCCTGGCGTGCTGTAGTCCATGGGGTCCCAAGGAGTCAGACACAACTGAGTGACTGAACTGATCTACTGGAGGTATTAGAAACATTAGTTTCTTCTCAGTATTTCTGAAAATCTAAGGAATCAATGTTTTTGTTTCAGAAGCAACTTTGCATTTGTAATGTTTCTTAAAATGGTGTGAGAGGTTAGCTTTATCTTTAGAAAATAAAAGTATCTGGCACTAGATTAGAAATATCTTTTCCTAGGGAATATAGAAAAATAAACATAGCATATTGTCTCACTGTAACAGGGAAAGTTGCTTATTGAGAAATTTGGTTCTTATTCTACACAGTGATAATACAGTTGATGCCTATTTTATGACTGATTTAGACTGGGTGGAAGGGGAGAAAATTATGGTTCAAGAGAAAAAAGTTCACAGCACCTAAAGTAGAAATTTGGGGAAACAGTCTAACTTCATTACAGACTTTTACATTATATCATTGATAAGCAGATATTGTACTGTATTGATCATAAATTGTTTTATCATACTTTCGCATATGAACTACTCCATAGCCTTTTATAGATGTTGCATAAGATGATTTTACAAGTTTTCTCAGCGACTTTCTTTTGTACTATAATTAAGAAATTAAAACATACAGATTGTCTAAGACTATAAAGTCTTGTTGGGTAGGGGCCATGACTACCTCTGAATTCAGTAAAAATCAGAATATTTCTGATTCTTAATAAAGAATTAATATTCCTATAAACAATGAGTGCCACTTCTTTCCATTACGTTATTTTGAAAACACATACTTACACCAGTGTACAAAGTCCACATACCAGAAAGAACTGATTGTCATCAAATAAAGCCTGGGAAAGACCAAATCTAATGACCTTTTATGAGGCAATAATATTGCAGTAACTCTTCAAAGCCTAGATAGCCCTTCCAGAAAAGTTTAAATGACATATACTCACCCAAATTAGTTTGTGCATTGGGCGGATAATGGATGAAAAGTATGCCTACTGACACAAAAAATCAAATACACACAAAAAAACAGACAAAAAGACATACCACATACACAAAAAATCTTTGGAAAATCCCAATGCACACTAATGTAGTAAAGGGTCTGAGAAATCATGCAGGAAAAAAGTGGATTCCCCAACAGACTCAGCCACAGAAACTTTTCTTGAGTAATTTAGGCTAGTACCATCTCTTAGAACTGACTTATCAGATTTCCAAACACATTTTGGGAAATGCTAATATAGGGAAGGGCCTTTTGTCCTAAATAATGTCTTATTGATTTCAAAGTGCTTTTGAAACACAGAAAAAGAATTTGCCTCTTCTAGGAACTGGAAAACTAATAGCCCTAACCCTCATTCCTTCATTGATGCAACCTCTTAACATTGAATTTCTAGTCATAGGGCAGAGAAGTTGGATGTAAGTGTCTATATGCCCCCGAAACATGCTAAACAAATAATAGTTTAAATGAGACAAGACTGAGGTGGAACTAATTTATAGGTACCAATTTTTAAAAAGTGACAAGTATCTCAATTTAAAAATAAATTGGGGACAGTTTTTCTATTTTCAAAAGGAAAGGAAAAGGAAAGAGCTTCCCTGGTGGCTCAGCTGGTAAAGCGGCTGCCTGCAACACTGGAGACCTGGGTTTGATCCCTGGGTCGAGAAGATCCTCTGGAGAAGGAAATGGCAACCCACTCCAGCTCTCTTGCTTGGAAAATTCCATGGATGGAGGGGCCTGGTAGGCTAAAGTCCGTGGGGTCGCAAAGAGTCGGACATGACTGACTGACTTCATTATATAGAAATGCCTTTAGCAGGAGTTTCCTGGTATATCTTACCTAGACTTTGATACTTTAAAAAAAAAAAATTCTGGCTGCATCACAACCAGGGTGAGATCATAGTTACCCAACCAGGGATTGAACCCACACCCCTTGCAGTGAAAGTGTAGAGTCTTAAACACCAGACCCCCAGAAGTCCCTAGATTTTGATACATAAAATTTGCAGCTCCTTATAGCATTCATTACTCTCATTACACTTTCCAAAGCAAAGTAAAATTTTTAAATAAGCTAAGTTTTAAAATAATAGATAGACATAGAGGAAAAAAGTGTAAAAGGAGGTAAACTCTAAAAAGGATTAGCCCAGGGGGCTTCTCTGGAGGCTGAGTGGTGGAGTCTGCCTGCCAATGCAGGGCTCGATCCTGATTCGGGAAGGTCCCACATGCTGTGGAGCAACCAAGGCTGTGTGCCACAGCTGTTGAGCCTGGGCTCTCGAGCCCAGGAGCCGAAACGGCAAGCCTGCGCACCCGAGAGCCTGCGCTCCACAAGAGAAGCCGCCGCAATGAGGAGCAGCCTGAGCACTGCAGCTAGGGAGTAGCGCCCACTCACCGCAACTACAGAAAGTCAGCACAGCAGCGAAGATCCAGCACAGCCAAAGATTAATTAATTAAATGTACTAGTCCACATTTTGGGATGGTAGTAGTTTTTCCTACTTTTTTGAAACTTTCCACTTACTACTTTTGTAATGAAAGAAGTGCTAAGTCACTCAGTTGTGTTTGACTCTTTGCAATCCCATGGACTGTTGACCACCAGGCTCCTCTGGCCATGGAATTCTCCAGGCAAGAGTACTGGAGAGGATAGCCATTCCCTTCTCCAGGGGATCTTCCCCATCCAGGGATCGAACCCAGGCAGATTCTTTACTGTCTAAGTTACCAGGGGAAAGAAATACGACTGATTTAAAGAATGGAACCTCAAATTTCAGAACACCAGCTTATACAAATGCTACACATTCTTACATATTCACAGAGATTTCCAGAGCTTATACGAAAATAATAGTTGATTTAACTTAGGTTAAAGTTTTTCCTAACTGATCAAGGCAAGGACATGTTCTTCAACATGAAGGCATAGTATTATTATGCACAGTGTTTATCTCATGAAACCCTTAAGGGTGACTAGTGAAGGCATTCAAGACCAAAATATGTAACAGAATTTGTATTATTTCTTTACTTTCTAGCCCAGCAATCTGGGAGTATTCTGTACATACTGTTAGGAGTCTACCTACCATTAGTGATGCCTTCTGAGAATGCCCAAGACGGTGCTTGCACCTGGTGGTTAAAGGAATTAACTACAGAGGTTTGGTCTTCTCACATGCCTCTTAGAAAAGAAAAATAAATGACTGTGAGAAAAGGTGAAAAAAGTTATTAATACAGAGGGATGTTCTGTTTTTTAACTGGGAAAGTTATTCTATTACACGTCTGACACCATATCAACTTTTAAAGATCACTGTTTCATTAGAGTGTTTCTGTCATTTAAATAATAATGTATTACATGGACAATAACAACTGTCTTTTCCTCTTGTAAATTTGAGAAAACTGCACAGCTGATTTCCCTGCCAAGCAATATCCTTCACTGAAGGCCTGCTGTGTACAGGATGCAGTGCATGAGGCCCCTGAGGTTAGAAGACAACTCAAAATGATGTTATAATCTGCTGTGGAGAGGATGCAAAGCAGCAAGGCAGTGAATGTAAACGGGAGTAGAGTCCTCAGGCAACACTGGTGAAAAAATGGGGGCGGGATGAATTCAAATCTAGCTCACTGGACTTGTGGTCATAATGGATGCAAGGAGGATATGATTCAAAGAAGTCCTTCCCACTGGCCAGACTCCGTTCCAGGATTTGTGTATTTATTGTCTCTAATTCTAAGGCCACTAAGCAAGTAAGTGCCGATCTGCTATCTGAATTAAGCCTGTCCCGCCCCACTAGGATGAAAATGAAGTCATGAGAAACTCAGGAGGCAAATGACTTTTGTTGCAGCAAGAAACCTGAGAGAATACAGTGGTGAAAAGAAAGTTTCCATAGAGAGCTCTACAAGTCTAAAATGATTGGGCAAATATCTGAGATAATGTCCAACAAGCAGTAAAATTATTGAAGGTTTTTTTTTCAATATTTAAATCAGGGAAGCGACATGAAGATATCCGTAAATTATCTATAAATGAATTTTTTTTTTTAATGTGGTGAAAAAAAAAAAAATGTGGTGAGGTCAATCTAGGCAGATGTTCCTGTGATCTTAGAGGAAGGCCTAGTACAGGATGTGGGCTGGGAAGGTGTGAACCAAAAATAAGCATATAAAAATACTGAAACTTCACTGAGAAATAAATGAAATCCACCTAACATGATAGCTAAAAAAATCTTCTGAAAAGGTTGAAATTTTGAAATTTAGAATATGAAAGATATTTTGCTAAGATGACCTTAAGTGGTTGGGTGAACATCTAAGTAGTTGTATTCTGAAGGCAGATCTGCAGGACTGAAACAGGGAGAGAGGGCAACATTGGGAATTCCCTGGTGGTCCAGTGGTTAAGACTCCCTGCTTTCACTGCCAGGGACCCAGGTTCCATCCCCAGTGGAGGAACTAAGATCTTGTAAGCCATGCTGAGAGAGACAGAAGGTAACATCGATCAATTGTTTAAAACAGGAATTTTTAAAGGAGTTTTAGAAGAGAATGGTAAGAATTCAAGGATGTTTTAGGATCACCACACTCCTAAAAACAATCAATTATGGTGCTCTTATCCAAAATAATAATATTGTAATAATATTTTAATATATAATTTCACATGCATTTCATAGTAGTAAACTACTAACCACATGGGGACTCTCACAATTGCTTGTCACTTCACACTGCCCTTGTTCTATTTTCTGTTTCTCTTTGCTAGTTCCTGTTAATAGTTCATTATACAATTTGCCATTATATTAAACACTTCTGAGCAACTTCTAAACGTGCTGGTGCTTTCAGATATTTATCTTGCTAAAGTAGTATTTGTAAATGTCAAAAATTCCCTATATTATTGAAAACTGGCTGTGTGATAGACAATATGGCCACAAACTTTTAAACAAGTTTTTAAAGAAATTACTAAAATATAATTTTTGAAAATAACTATTACTAAAAAATAATTTTTTAGTAAATAAAAAAATTTAGTAAACTAAATAAAAAAAACACAATTCAGAATCCAAATAACCAGAAAATGCAACTATCATCTTTTCACAATACAATGAATATTTGCAGTTACTGTCATGAACCTACAGATCTAATCAGTAGTTTTAAAACATTTATTAAAAGTACTCACCTAGTGCCAGATATCCTGTAGTGTGAAGTCAAGTGGGCCTTAGGAAGCATTCCTATGAACAAAGATAGTGGAGGTGATGGAATTTCAGCTGAGCTACTTAAAATCCTAAAAAATGATGCTGTTAAAGAGATGTACTCAATATGTCAGCAAATTTGGAAAACACAGCAGTGGCCATGGGACCAGTAAGTTTTCATTCCAATCCCACAGAAGGGCAACACCAAAGAATGTTCATACTACCATACAATTAATTCATTTCACATGCTAGCAAAGTAATGCTCAAAATCCTTGAAGCTAGGTTTCTACACTACATGAACCAAGAACTTCCAGATGTACAAGCTGGATTTAGAAAAGGCAGGGCAACCAGAGATCAAATTGCCAACATCTGCTGGGTCATAGAAAAAGCAAGAGAATTCCCAAAAAAATCTACCTCTGCTTCATTGACTACGCAAAAGCCTTTAACTGTGTGGATCACAATAACTGGAAAATTCTTAGAGATGGGAATACCAGACGACCTTACCTGTCTCCTGAGAAATCTATATGCAGGTCAAGAAGCAACAGTTAGAACTGGACATGGGATGGACTGGTTCAGAATTGGGAAAGGAATACAAAGCTGCATATTGTCGCCCTGCTTATTTAACTTATATGCAGAGTACATCATGAGAAATGCTGGCCTGGATGAAGCACAAGCTGAAATCAAGATTGCCAGAAGAAATATCAATAACCTCAGATATGCAGATGATACCACCTTAATGGCAGAAACCAAAGAAAAATTAAAGAGCCTCCTGATGATGAAAGAGGAGAGTGAAAAAGCTGGCTTAAAACAACAGTCAGAAAACAAAGATCATGGCATTCGGTCCCATCACTTCATGACAAATAGAAGGGTTGAAAAAGTGGAAACAGTGACAGTTTATTTTCTTGGCTTCTAAAATCACTGTGGATGGTGACTGCAGCCATGAAATTAAAAGACATTTGCTCCTTGGAAGAAAAGCTATGACAAACCTAGAGAGCTTATTAAAAAGCAGAGACATCAATTTCCCAACAGAGGTCTATATGTAAACCAAATCCATGGTTTTTCCTTTTCATACTGTTTGTGAGGTTCTTAAAGCAAGAATACTGAAGTGGTTTGCCATTCCCTTATCCAGTGGACCACATTTTGTCAGGCCCTAACTAGCAGGGACATGCTCTTCAGATTGCCAACATAAGCTGGAACATAGAAAACGCAAGGAAATTCACCAAATCCACCTACTTCTGATTCGTTGACTATGCCAAAGCCTTTTACAAAGGCCCATATAGTCAAAGTTATTGTTTTTCCAGTAGTCACGTATGGATGTGAGAGTTGGGCCATAAATAAAGAAGGCTGAGCACTGAACAATTGACACCCTCAAACTGTGATTCTGAAGAAGACTCTTAAGAGTCTTTTGGACAGCAAGGAGATCAAACCAGTCAATCCTAAAGGAAATCAACCCTGAATATTCATCGGAAGGACCGATGCTGACCTGCCTCTTAAGAATCGGTATGCAAATCAGGAAGCAACAGAACTGTACATAGAACAACAGACTGGGACAAAATAGGAAAAGGAGTACGTCAAGGTTGTATATTGTTACCCTGCTTCTTTAACTTATATGCAGAGTACATCATGAGAAACGCTGGGTTGGATGGAACACAAGCTGGAATTAAGATTGCCAGGAGAAATATCAATAGCCACAGATATGCAGATGACACCACCCTTATCGCAGAAAGTGAAGAACTAGAGAGCCTCTTGATGAAAGTGAAAGAGGAGAGTGAAAAAGTTGGTTTAAAGCTCAACATTCAGAAAACTAAGATCATGGCATCCGATACCATCACTTCATGGGAAATAGATGGGGAAACAGTGGAAACAGTGGCAGACTTAGGTTTTTTGGGCTCCAAAATCACTGCAGATGGTGACTGCAGCCATGAAATTAAAAGACGCTTACTCCTTGGAAGGAAAGTTATGACCAACCTAGACAGCATATTAAAAAGCAGAGACATTATACTTTGCCAGCAAAGGTCCATCTAGTCAAGGCTATGGTTTTTCCAGTAGTCATGTATGGATGTGAGAGTTGGACCATAAAGAAGGCTGAGCGCCAAAGAACTAATGCTTTCAAATTGTGGTGCTGGAGAAGACTCTTGAGAGTCCCATGAACAGCAAGGAGATCAAACCAGTCAATCCTAAAGGAAATCAACACTGCATTAGCAACTTAGCAACTGAACAACAAATTTAAAAATAAAAAATCAGACTTAACAGCTGAACAACAAAGTTAAAAACCTAAACTAAGTTATGCCAACAGCTAACCTTGGTTTGCCTTTGGGACCCACAATCTCCTGCTTTAAAACCAGCTTCAAGACTCACGTCCCAGTGCTTAGACTCATTCAATATCAATAAACTCTTATTAAGCACCTGTATGTATATCACAGTCAAGAAGACATTCTTGGCCTCATGGAATTTAGGTTCACAGACAACACACAGAAGTCACATGCAATTACAACAGCACCTTTCATGTTGACAAGGGACAGGGTAGCTAATCCGAGTCCCATCCATGCCCTAGCTACACCCCTTTCAGACTGTTCAGAAGTACCGCTTGTTGAGAAACTACTTAAGCCAGCCTGCCATATGGTAACACAAGTGAACAAGATAGGGAGACAATGGCATTTCGTGGCCCTACTAAATTGTGTCATTATTCTCAAGTTGGCCTTATTCCATGCTTTACAAGCTGCCAACTGGGTCACACTGCCCAGATGTGTGTACTTCCATAGTGGGCAGGCATGGCCATTCTAAAAGCAGCAGCGTATTTCCACTAGTGCCTCTGATTACCCAAATAGGCGATACTCAAATATAATTTTTAACAAGACTCATTATAATGGAGATGTGGCCAAAATAGCAGGGTAGGAAGACCCTGAGCTCACCTCCTCCCACAGGCACACCAAAATTACAACAGGGAAACTACTGATGAGAAAAAACTGGAAGACTAGCAGCAAATATCTTCAATGAAAGATATAGAGAAGGAAGTGCAAGAAGACATGTAAGAGGGCAGGTGATGCAATATAGCTAAAACTGATACCCCCAGGTGAATGACCCACAAATGGTAGGATAATTAAAGTTGCAGAGGTTCTCCCATGGAGTGAGTGGTCCAAGTTCCACAATGGGCTCCCCAGCCCAGAGACTCCTGCACCAGGATGGGCCCTTAGAACAGCTGGCTTTAAAGACCAGCAGGGCTTACTTCTGGGAGAGCCAGGGGACTGTGGGAAGTAGAGACCCCACTCTTAAAGATGCACACAAACTCTCACATGCTCCAGGACTCAGGCCAGAAGCAGTAATTTGAAAGGCGCCTGAGTCAGATCCACCATCTGATCTTGGAGGCTCCTGGTGAGGCAGGAGGAAACTGCAGCTTGTCCTGGGGACACAGACTTTATCTTTGGGAGCTTGTTCTATCACATGAACACGGCTGCTGGCAAGTGCCATTTTGGAGTCCTCTCTCTAGTATTCGCCTCAGGATCCAGCCCCTCCCACCAGCCTGCTGGCATCAGTATTGGGATGCCCAGGCCAAGCAGCTAACCAGGTGGAGCAAGAGTCCCACCAACAACAGGCCTGCTGCCTTATGACCCCCTGAGCCCACAGTCAACCCAGGACCTGGCTATCTCTACCAGAGGGCTCAGACAGACCCTGGTTGGGTCCACCAATTGGCACTACTCACAGGACCAAGCTCACCCATCAGGGGGTAGACCCAGGATCCTGTGGGCGCCACTCCACCCACCAGCAGGACAAAACCTCAACTTTGGGATCCCCAGGACCCTGGGCTAAAGACCTCAGGTCCTGGATCTGCCTCCCAGTGCATCAGCATTAGCCCCAAGACACCCTGGGCCTTGGCCCTGCCCACCAGCAAGCAGATAGCAGACCTAGGACTACTTCAACCCTGCACCCTACCGTATCAAGACCCAGCCCACCTACCAGGAGGCCTGCACCTGCCGCAGGACCCTTGGGCCCAAGCCTGCCCAGCAGCAGTCTAAAACCAGCTCTGGGACGCCGTGGGACCCACAGTCAGCTGATCCAGGATACAGCCCCACCTACCAGCAGAACACTACCAGCTCTAGGACTTTTGGGGCCTTGCAGCCAGAGTCCTGGGAACCCAGTTCTGCCCACCAGTGAGTTGGCATTAGCTCTAGCACGGTCTCCCTGCAAGACACCACCAGTCCCAGGAAGCCCCAATCCCACCCACCAGCAGGCAGACACCAACTCTAAGACACCTGTAACCCTTAGCCAGCTGCCCCAGGATCCAGGCCCATTCATTCACCAGTGAGCCAACACCACACCTCAGACCTGGCAGCCAGCTATGTCAGCAACCGGCCCCGCCCACAAGCCAGCATTAGATCTGGGACACACTCACCCCTCTCATTCCCCACAACCCCCCACGCCACTTTGCTCACCCCACTGGTGGACTAGTTGGAGGCCAGGATACCCCAAAGCTCCACAGCCAGCAGCCTTGTAATTCAGCCCTGCCCACCAGCAAATGGCGGCCTCTGCACAAGGCAAGGCCTGGAAACCAACTGGGCTTGGGCCAGCCACATCCATCAGATGGCCCACAGTAATCAGCTCACCACAACAGAACAGTTCAGGCACAAATAGGGGGCACGCCTATGGCATACAGCCCCAGTCACCAGGTAATGGTCACAATGATGTTCCGTACCTGAGACAAAGTGCTGCAGGTGAACAGAGCAAAACGTTAGACAGTCTTAACAAGGAATTATAAAATATAAAGAAAAGCCAGAGAAGAATACAACTGAAATAAAAAATACACTAGAAGGAATCAATAGTACACTAGACAATACAGAGGAATGGATCCACAAGCTAGAAGACAGCAGTGGGAATCACTGGAGTGGAACATAAAGAGCAAGCAAATAAAAAGAAATGAGGACACCAGTGTTCACAGCAAATCATCACAATAGCCAAGGTATGGAAGCAACCCGAGTGTCCATCAACAAATGGACAGATACGATATGGTGTGTACACACACACATACACACAATGGAATACTACTTAGCCATAAGAGAATGAAACTCTGCTGTTTGCAACAACATGAATGGACATGAACTGTGTTATGTTTAGTAAAGTAAGTCAGAGAAAGACAAAATAATGTATGCTATCACTTATATGGGGAGTTTAAAAAATAAAACTTGTGAATGTAACAAAAACAAACATATAGAAAACAAGCTAGTGTTTACCAGAGGGGTGAGGGGAAAAGGAAGAGGGGAGGGCAAGATAGGGGTAGAAGATCAAGAGGTACAAACACAATGTATAAAATGTTACAAGGATATATACAGAGAATATAGCCAATATTTTGTAACTATAAATAGGACACAATCTTTGAAAATTGTGAATCACTGTTCTATCCCTTACACTGTGCATCAACTATATTTCAATTTTAAAAAAAGAAAGAAAATGAGTTTAAGAGACCTGAGGGAGAGCATCTAGTGGAGCGACATTCACATTACAGGAGTCTCAGAAGAAGGGAGGAAGGGACAGAGAATCCGAGGACATAATAGCTAAAAGCTTCCCTAAGCTAGGAGACAGACATCCAGGTCCAGGAAGCCAAGAGAGTCTCAAACTCAAAGAGGACCACGCCAACACAAAAGTTAAAGAATATTAAAGCTGCAAAGCAAAAGCAACTAGTTAAGTACAAAGGAACTCCCATAAGGCTATCAGCTGACTTTTCAGCAAAAACTCTGCAGGCGAGAAGGGAATGGTACAATATACTTAAAGTGTATATTGTGTAATATACATATTATGGTATTGGGAGGAAAGGGAAAAACACACACACACAGACACAAAAAACCTGACAAGGCTTTCACTCAAATTTGATGGAGAAATCAAGCATGTTACAGACAAGCAAAAGCTAAGAGTTCAGTACTACCAAACCAGCTTACAAGAAACGTTAAACAGACTTCCTAAGGGGGGCAGGCTAGGGGGCGGGGCACAACTAGAAAAATAAAAATTACAAAAGGAAAAAAAATCTCACTGGTAAAGGCAAATTTATAAAGTAAGAAGATTAAAAGACAAAATTATCATTAGTAAAATTGCCTATATCCACAATAAGTAGTTAGGGGGATACAGAAAAAAAGATGTATAATATGACATCAAAAACAGTAAACATGGAGGGAAATGGTCAGCAAAAATGCCAGGATTGTTAAGATGTCTTTGAACTGAAGAGATCAGCAACTTAAAATAATAGGCAGGTAGGGAGACAGATAACTTTATGGTAATCAGAAAACCAAAAACCTGTAATAGATACACAGAAAAAAGGAATTATAACATTAAAGAATCTTCAAATCACAAGGGAAGAAAACTAGAGCCAAAAACTATAAAACCCTCAAACAATTAACAAAATGGCATTAAGTACATACCTATTAAAAATCACATTAAATGTAAATGAACTAAATGCTCCAGTCAAAAGACACAGAACGGCTGAACAGATACAGAAACAACACCAATGTATATGCTGCCTGAGGCTTGTTTCAAATCTGAGGAAACAGAAAGTAAGTAGATGGGAAAACAAGCATTCCGTGAAAACGGGGGTGGGGGGAATGAGGAAGCAATGCTTATATCAGACAGAATAAGCTTGAAAATAAAGACTCTCACAAGAGACTAAGGACAATACATAATGATAAAGGACAAAGCTAAGAAGGCATTAACAGTAGCAAACGCGTGGAACTCGGGCGCCTAAGCACACAGAGCAACGATGAACAAAGGGAGAAACAGAGTGACACATACTGAGGGGCTTGCGTGACACCACAAAACAAGTGTCCATCAATTTAACAAAACTGAAATCATATCATCTTTTCTGACTACAATGTGAGGAGACTAGAAAATAAATACAAGGGGAAAAAAACCTGCAAAAAACACAACACACACCAACATTTCAAAACAATTAACAAAATGGCCATAAGTCCCTATCAGGAATCACATGAACTGTCAATGTGACACTAAACAATATGCTACTAAACAATCAATGGATCACTGAAGATATCAACAAAAAAAGGAACTTAAAAATACCTGGAAATGAAAACAAAAACAAAACAATCCAAAATCTATGGGATGCAGCAAAAGCAGTTCTAAGAGAAAAGTTTATAGTGCTACAAGCCTATCTCAGGAAAGAAAAAAAAAACTCAAATAAGCAACCTATTCTTACACCTAAAAGAACTAGAAAAGGAAGAACAAATAAAACCCAAAGTGAGCAGAAGGAAAGGAAATAAAAGATTAGAGCAGAAATAAAAGAGACAGAGATTTAAAAAACAAGAGATTAATGAAACTAAGAGCTGGTTCTCTGAAAAGATAAGATTAACCACACTCAACACAAAAGAGAGCCCAAATCAATAAAATCAGATATGAAAAGGGGAAAGTTACAATTGATACCACAGAATTACAAAGGATCATGAGATTACAACAAATAATTATATACTGATAAATGGACAACCTCAAAGAAATTATGAATTCCTAGAAATGTACAATCTCCTCAGACTGAACTAAGAACAAATAAAAATGTGAACAAACCAATTACCAGGAATAACACTGAACCAGGAATAGAACAACTTTCAGAAAACGGAGTTCAGGACCAGACTGCTTCCCAGGTGAATTCTATCATCCAGAGAAGAGTTAACACCTATCCTTCTCAAGCTATTTCAAAAAACTGTAGAGGAAGCAACATTTCCAAACTCATTCTACAAGACCAGTATCACCCTGCTACCAAAACCTAAGATAACACTGAAAAAGAAACTTACAGGTCAATATCACTGATGAACACACATGCAAAACTTCTTAACAAAATATTAGCAGACAGAATTCAACAATTCATTAAAAGGATCATACACCGAGATCAAATGTCATTTATCCCAGGAATGGACTAATATCAGCAAATTAATCAAAGGGATACACATTAACAAACTGAAGAACAAAAATCATATGATCATCTCAACAGATGTAGAAAAATATGACAAAATTCAACATCCATTTATGATAGAAACTCAACAAAGTGGTACAGAGGGAACATACCTCAAAACAATAAAGGCCATAATTGACAAGCCCGCAGCTAACATCATACTCAGTGGTGAAAAGGTGAAAGCATCTTCTCTAACAGGAGCAAGAGTGATGCCCACTCCTGCCACTTTCATTCAAGGTATTATTGGAAGTCCTAGTCATAGCAATCAGGTAGGAAAAAGAAATAGAAAGAATCCAAATTGCAAAAAAAGCAAACTGTCACTGTTTACAGATGACATGATACTAAACATAGAAAATCCTGGGAATTCCCTCGCGGTCGAGTGGTGAGCGTTTGGGGGCCCTGGGTTGGATTCCTGGTCAGGGAACAAAGATCCTGCAAGTTGCCCAGCACACCAGAGAAAATTCTCAAGATGCCAACAGAAACTACTATAGCTCAATGAATTTGGTAAAGCTGCCAGAGGCAAAAACCAATACACAGACACCTGTTGCGTTTCTATACACTAACAACAAACCATGAGAAAGAGAAATTAAGAAACAATCCCATTTAGAACTGCATCAAAAGGAATAAAATATTTAAGACTAATGTGACTATGGAGGTTAAAGACTTTGTACTGGGAAACTATAGGACATCAATAAAAGAAACTGAAGATGATACAGATAAATGGAAAGATACATGGTGTTCACGGACTGGAAGGATTTGTTTAAAAAGACTATATACTACTAAAGGAACTCTACAGGTCAATTCAACCCTTATTAAAATATTAATGGTATTTCCCACAGAACTACAACTAATTATAAAACTTGTATGAGAAAATACACACACACCACACACACACAAAATGCTATTTTTCACTGAGAACACACACGCCCTGAACAGCCAAAACAGTCGAGGAAAAAGAAGCAAGCTGGGGGCCTCACATGCCCTGGTTCGAGCCATACAATAACGCTACAGTTATCGTAACAGGATAGTACCAGCACAGAAACAGACACATGGGTCAATGGAACAGAATACAGAGCCCAGAAATAAACCCACTTACGGTCAATTAGTCTATGACAAAGTGGCAAGGATATACAATGAGAAAAACACAACCACTTCAATAAGGGGTGTTGGGGGCTTCCCTGGTGGTCTAGTGCTTAGGAATCTGCCTTGCAACGCAAGTTGACTGAACGGCAGTTCAGTCCCGGGTCCAGGAAGATCCCACATGCTGCGAGGCAACGAGCTCATAGGCCACCTACTGAGCCTTCGAGCCCTGGAGCCAGTGCTCAGCAGCAAGAGAAGCCAGCGCACTGGGGACTGCGGCGCAGCCTCCTCTCACCGCAACTAGAGAACTCCCGTGTGCGGCGGCCAAGAACCTGCACAGCCAAAAATCAGGTATTCTGGAAAAGCGGCGTTACGAAATCTGGACGACTACACGCAAAGGACACTGGCCTACTCTCTCACACCATTCACAAAAACAAATTCAAAATAGATTAAGGAGTTCAATAAAAACAAGTGTATTGAAAAATGGGCAGAGGATCTGAACAGATATTTCTCCACAGACAACATACACATGGCCAACAAGCACATGAAAAGATGCTCAACATCACTAATCAGGGAAACGAAAATCAAAATCACAATGAGATCTCACCTCACACCTATCAGAATGGCTATTATCAAGACAGCACATAAGTGTTGGTGAGGTTGTGGAAAAAAGGGAATCCTTCCTTGTACTCCTGGTGGGCTGATAAAGTGGTGCAGCCACTACAGTAAACAGTATGGAGCTTCCTCAAAAAACTAAAAATTGAGGTACCGTATCATCCAGCAACTCCACTCCAGGTATATACCTTGAAACACCAAAAGCACTAATTCAAAAACTTACACGCACTTCAGTGTTTCCACCACTATTTACAACAGCAAAGATATGAAAGCAACCCAAGTATCCATCACTGCATGAGTAAAGATGCAGAGATGCAGTATACACACACTGTACAAGACTAGCCATAAAAAAGAACAAAACCTTGCCATTTGTAACAATATGGATAGACCTAGAGGGTATTATGCTAAGTGAAATAAATCAGAGAATACAAACGCTGCGTGCTTTCATTATATGTGGAATCTAAAAAATGAACACAACAAATCAGAAAGGGTTGGTTGCCACAGAGAGATCAAAGGAGGAAAGAAATGTGAGGGAGATTTAACAGGTACAAATATTTAGTTGCAAAGTAAATGACTCATGGTGTGAAATGCACAGTGTATGAATAACAGGCAATAACTATGTAACATCTTTGTATTGTAATATATCATGATATTGTGTTCATTTGAAAATGTATAGAATACCACATCACTTTGTTGTATAACAGGAACTAACAACAGTATTATAGGTTTTTATATTTCAAAAAAACCCCAAATAAACAGAAAAAGACTTGTGGTTATCAGGTGGGGAATTGGGGGAGGGGAAATGGATGAAGGCAGTAAAAAGGTACAAACTTCCAGTTGTAAGCACTAAAGATATAATGTACAACATGATAAATGTAATTAACACCGCTGTATGTTCTACATTAAAGAGAATAAACCCTGAGTTCTCATCCCAAGAACATAACTTTTGTCATTGTAATTTATCTATTTAAAATAATGGCTATTCACTGAACTTACTGTAATAATCATTTAATGTTATTAATAAGTCAAATCATTATGCTGTAACATCTTACAGCAGAGTAATGTATTCATTTCAGTTCAGTTGCTCAGTCGTGTCAGACTTTTTGCGACCCCAGAATCACAGCACGCCCGGCCTCCCGGCCCATCACCAGCTCCTGGAGCTTGCACAAACCCATGTCCATCGAGTAGGTGATGCCATCCAGCCATCTCATCCTCTGGCGTCCCCTTCTCCTCCTGCCCCCAATCCTTCCCAGCATTAGGGACTTTTCCAATGAGTCAACTCTTCGCATGAGGTGGCCAAAGTACTGGAGTTTCAGCTTCAACATCAGTCCTTCCAAGGTCCATTATATCCATTATATGGATATATATACATCCATATATCCACTGGACACATATATATCCATTATGTCCATTATATCCCAATAAAACTGGAATAAGAAACTCATTATGGGAAAACTGCTTATAAGAGCCAATAACCACATTTTTTAAATAATTCTTAAGCACTTAGTAGATCTTTTATTTGTAAATCAATAAATACATGTTACATCAAAATATTTAGACAATCTAGACTGCATTAGTAATGCATGTGTATGTTGAATGAAATTATCTGCAACAGTTCGAATGTTTTGTAAATAGCATACTTTCTGACTAATATATCCTGAATGTACAGCTGTCCTTTAGTATCCATAGGGGGTTGGTTCTAAGATTCCCCCCGATCCCTGGGATACCAAAATCTGAAGCAGCTTAAGTCCCTTATATAAAATACTATGGTTAAAAAAAAAAAAAGAACCCACAAGAGCAAAAAAAAAAAAAAAACTGGTTTTGCACATAACTTTTGCAAAAGTTCTTCTCCCCCCATATACTTTTAAATCTCTAGATTATTTATATAACACCTAATATAACACAAATGCTATGTAGTTGAAAGTGTACAACAAATTCAAGTTTTCTTTTTGAAACTTTCTGGAATCTTTTTCCTATTTCCCAACCAAGTTAAAATTCATGGATGTGGAACTCACAGCTACGGAGAAGACTATACAGTGTTCATAATCTTTTTCTCCTCAGAGATCAATCCTACTTAGTCCCAGCTTATGTATTATGAACCCCAAATTAAGCTTTACTCTATCTGAGGAACACTCTGGCTAAAGTACTGATCCATTCAGCCATTACCTACCTATCTACACACAGGTAAGTTGTATATGTGTGTGAAGGGGGGTTATTTTTAAAGTTTAATACCACGCTCTGTAACTGCTGTACAAAACTATCCCTCAGTTCTACCCTAAACTCACAGTTCAGTTGATTTTGTTATCCTCACCCGATTATGTACAACTATCATGTATAGGAGAAAACCACTGGGACCTTGTAAATCAAAGTTACTTTCACTAGTCTGTTGAAGATTTAATATAAATCAAGAAGTTACTCTATAGAGTTTGAGAGTTATTTTAGAATTCTGTTCTGATTCTGTCATTCTTAAAATGATGTATAATTTTTGGACAATTTAGAGAGGTTATGACATCTTCAGCTGGTATAAAAAAAGCCTTCTGTTTATTCTATCCCTGACCATATCAGAGAGACTGGAGAGTGAGTAATGTGTCAGTGCTACTTATGCAGCACCAATGTTTCTTTTATCTAGAAAGAGTGCAGTCAGTCCCTACATACAAACAGGTTCTAAGAGCACATTTGTTAAGTCCAATATGTTCCTTAGTTCAACTGAGTTAGCCTAGGTACCCAAATAACACAACTGGCTACATAGCACTATATTGTAATAGGTTTAGAATACTTTTCACAAATAATACATCAAAAACAACAAAAAAAATAAAATCTTCTTCATCTTACAGAGCAGTACCTTAAGAAACTACAGCAGTAGACCACACTGTTACACTTCAGACGGTACAGAGGGACGGGCAGCAAGTGACCAGGCAAGGAGAGTTACTGACTGGGGGAGGCGGGGTGGGCGCCGGTCGAGCTGAAGGACGGTCAGCAACAGGAGAGAGAAGCAAGCTGCCACTGCGTCCACGCCTGACGCTGACGGCACAGGTTCGGGTTCCCTACTGGACTCAACTCTGTCTACCCTCTTGGAAGAACCACCCAGGGATGTCTGGGTGGCAGCTGCTCTTCCTCCTCATAAAATGACACAGTGACGCTGGAGTGCGTTCTGAATGGCTGCGGCAGCCTTCTCGCTTCGCATGCTGGTCTGCATTTAGCTCCTGGGCCTCAAGAACGGACGGCGCCTCCACACGGAAAAGCCCCATGCCACTTCCTGTGTTGGGAACCGCTTTGGTTCTTCAGCTACTTTTTCCCTCTTGTCAGCCCACTCTCTCAACTGTTTTCACTTTCATGCCCACGGTTACCGCTCAGTACTTTAACTTGGCCATATGAAACTTTAGAGTATTTTATTCATTTTCGTGGTTTAACAGGACTGGTAAAAACAGTGGTCATTATGGGTAAGTATAAAATGAAAAAATAGCCCCAAGTCTTCCTTGACTCCCACCCTCCCACCAAAAAACTAGCTGCTACTGCTGTATAGGGCATATAACCTTTGTAGACACTGAGACACTTATTCACTTTGTAGTGGTGGATGGTTTAGCTGCTAAGTCGTGTATGACTCTTGCAACCCCATGGACTGTGGAGCCTGCCAGGCTCCTCTGTCCATGGGGTTTTCCAGGCACGATTACTGGACTGGGTTGCCACTTCCTTCTCCTCACTTGGGGCTTCTCAGCAGCAACAGCTACATCACCCCAGCTTTAACACTTGCTTCTGGACATCCTAAGCTTTAAATAAAAAAAATACTGTACTACTGTACTCTGCACAGTCGTGTACAGTACACAAAAGCACCAGTCGCAGAGGATGCACGCGTACGGCGACATACAAAAGACTCGTGAACTTAGTGGCTGAGTGTCCAAGTGCTCGTCTGCATCTTTGAAAATTCACAACTTAAAAAAAAAAAGAAGAAGCAAGTTCACAACGTAAAGGTTCCAAATCATCCTATGTAAGAGACTTACGGTATTTTAAGCGTCTCT
Organism: Odocoileus virginianus; assembly: GCF_023699985.2. Lineage (NCBI taxonomy): Eukaryota > Metazoa > Chordata > Mammalia > Artiodactyla > Cervidae > Odocoileus > Odocoileus virginianus. The sequence continues at coordinate 41,221,864 of NC_069697.1, forward strand.
GAAAGACTACAGAAACGAAGGACTGGAAGCTTTAAGAGTATCTAAAATTTAAATATTAAATCTTTCACAGGAACTTTTTTTGAACTTTTTTTTTACATGAAAGGTACTAAATCCAATCTGAGTTACACTGAGAGCCAAATATAAAATAGCAACAGAACAGGCATTTTCCTAAAAGGAATAATCACTATTGGGAAGAAATCTACATGTAAAGTATTTTCTTGCTTTGATACAGCTAAAAAAATAAAAAATAAATTTCATGTCTAAATTTTCAGGCTTATAATATATAATTCCGTTTTTAAGGGCAGTCAACTAGGGGAAATAAGTTAGCACAATCATTTGGATGGGTTGCCTACACACTGGACAGGGCTTATTCCTTTTTTTTAACTTCTTTGCACATGTAAAGCATGCCATAAGATGTCCTGTTTTGCCATGGACGATGCAACCATTTTTAGGTCGACCCTGGCAAATTACGCAAGGTTCAATGGCATTAAGGGGAAAACTAGACTCCACGCTTTCTTCTTTGTCTTGTGCTTCTTCTCTCTCAAACTCTTTGACATCTTCTTGGCTACTGTAAATGATGCTATTAGAAGTCGATGGCTGAGAATAGTCCTCACTTTCTTGAGAAAGAGAGGCTTGTGTGATTTTATCATCATTTTCTTCAACACATGATTCTCTAGAATCACTGACTGTAGATTTCTTACAGTCAGGGACATCAAAGCCCTCTTCTTCTTGCATCGAGTCTCCTAGTTTGGCTTTCTCAGACATATTCCCTTTATCTTTTCCTTTATCTTCAGGAAGCCAATTTTCACGAAGGGCCCAACATCTGTTGCAATGAGGTGGAAGGGGAGGATTCATTTCATTGCACGAAGTACACTTCCAGTAGTCCTTCAAGGAAACAAGAGCGTTAGCTTCTATAACCCTTCAGTGACCAACCCAGCAATGCTAGCAGCTTGTTCAGTATGTCTAAGGCAAAATGTTCACCATACAACTCAAATTTCAGCATTTCATGTTTTATATACAACAGTAAATCTTCCCTCAAACATCATCTTGGAAATACCTATTTTTTCCAGCCAAACTATGCTGAAAAATTCTAAAATGAAAAACGTATTCACCATGACCTTAACATGTACCTATAAAGTTACAGATACGGTTGGTTCATTTCGAGTGTGTGCTCAGTCGTGTCCGACTCTGCACCCTCATGGACTACCGCCCATCAGGCTCCTCTGTCCATGGGGTTTTCAAGGCAAGAACACTGGAGTGGGTTGCCATTTTCTCTTCCAGGGGATCTTCCCGACCCGGGGACCAACCTCACATCTCCTGCAGTGGCAGGAGCCACCTGGGAACCCCCAAGCAACGGACGTAGTGTGTGTGCTCGGCTGTGGCCAGCTCGCTGCGAGCCCACCGGACTCCTCTGTCCATGGCGTTTTCCGGGCTAGAACACTGGAGCAGGTTGCCATTTCCTACTCCAGGGGAGCTTACCAACCCAGGGACCGAACCCACATCTCGCGCGTCTCCTGCACTGGCAGGCAGATTCTTTACCGCTGCACCACCTCATTCAGTTTAAGCCAAGTGCTTAACTCCACAGAGTGTAAGAGATCTTCTCCGTACAGGCCTATACCCACTCCACTCCCTTAAAAGCTCAAATCTGATACTTTGCCCAGAGTTCACCATATCAATCTAGACAAAACTATTATCCAGTTTGCCATTGATTAAATCCCTTTTAGAAGTTCTATAAAACCAGGGCTCAAATGGGTGTTCCCTAACTTCACCCACAAAGGAAATGCTAAACGTTCTCAGCAATCACCACTAGCTGAACTCTGCCATCCTTGTCACTAGCCAAAATGCATGCCCTTACTCGTCTATCCTCTTCTGGGTTCTCATCTCTGTAACTGCTCACTGCTTCATCTTTATTTCAACTTTATTTCCCCAATCTTTCTACCCATGATGCAATACTGGTAACAACCTCCACATCAAAAGCCTCTTCACTGAACTATCCTCATCTCCCTGCCTTAACAGAGCATTGTTCTTGCTTGAAACACTGGACATGTAAAACCTGCCACAGAGGTCCTGTTTATCTTGCCATGAATAATATAACCATTTTTAAGGTGCCTGACAAATGACATAAGATATTAGCAATAAAGGTCGAGACCAATCATCTTCCCACACTGGTTCTTTCAAGTTGTAAAAGCAGCGCTCTACTAAATGATAAAACCAAAGACAAAGGTCTTGTAATATGGGAGGAAGGAATCAGCAACCCACTCCAATATTCTTACCTAGGAAATCCCATGGACAGAGAAGCCTGGCAGGCTACAGTCCACACAGTCACAAAGAGCTGGACATGACTGAGTACACACACTTCAGGAGTTTGATAAATTAAGACCTATGTCTAAAATATTTAATTCAACCTGACATCAAATGAATCAATCAATTATGTGAATTATTTCCTAATATAGTATAGTATTTTCCTAAAATTTTACAATTTCTCTTTCACTTTAACTGGATAATTAGTAATTGTTACTATCTCAGAAAAGAGAAAAATAAAAGGCAATATTAAAAACAAAAATTAAACAACAATATTTAATTAAAAAAATACACATTCAATACCTCAAGAACTCTGAGGCATAATGTAAATGTTTAAGTCCAAATTTCTTTAATAGAAAATCCTGTCTGTTCTAATACAAATTAATATGAAAATATTTATATTTGGTAAGACTGGCAAAATGTCGGTAAATGTTAGAACTGAATGATAAGTATAAAGGAGATACACTGTACTATTCTCTATGTTATATATACTCAAAATCTTCCATAATACAGTTCTTTAAAAGTTCAAATTCCAGCACACACAAAAAAACTAAGAAGAGTAGCAAAAGATTCCAATCCAATAAAAGAACAAAAATACTTCAAAAGTCATTAAAACTTCACAATTTAAGTTTATAAAAGTTATGTCAAGAGGTAGAAGACTAGATATATTTTTTTAAATCTTGATCTCAAAGCTATTTTTTGATTCCTTGAAAAAAATAAATGTATACTTACAGCTAAGGAAATTTCAGGATCTTCCTCAAAAGAATCTGTATCACTCTCGCCTGCCTGATACACAGTAACTCGATATACCTAAAACAAACAAAACAACATTAGCATCGATTCACCACCTTTCTTCTTCAACCAGTAAGACCTGTCAGTGTAAGTCCTAAACAAACAATATGTACTACAGTTGTCCCTCTGTATCTGTGGGAAGACTGGTTCCAGGACCCTCTGAGGATACCTAAATCTGCAGACACCTAAGTCCTTTGTGTAAGACTGCACAGTATTTGCATACTACCTATGCACATCCTCCTCTATAATATAATCATTTCTAGATTGTTTATAATACTTAATACAATGTAAGTATTATATAAAAAGTTGTAAATGCAACATGAATGCTATGTAAAGTTGATGGGTCACAGCAAATTCAAGTTTTGCATTTTGAAACTTTCTGGAAATCTTTTTTTTAACTTGAATATTTCCAAGCTGCACTTGGTTGAATCTGCAGATGTGGAACCTGTGGTCCAACTGTGCTATATATGAGAAATCTGAGACAAAGGTCACATGGAATGAGTGAATACAAAGGGAGAGAAATAAGAGGACAATAAAATCCTCACCCACTACCACAGAAAGTCAACACAGAGGATGTTTAAAATGAATCAAGTAAAAACTTCAATACAAGCAGTTTTGTTTTATAAATATGCAAGTATTAAGTAACAGTGAAACAGCTAGAAATGTTCAAGCTGGTCATTTCTAGGAAACAGATCTGGTGGTAGTATGTGACTTTAATTGCATGCTTTATTTTTATAAAAAGTAAATTAACAGTGAAAAAAGGAGAAATGGATTAATTTTAAAACGAGCAGACTATTATAATGCTCATTAAGGCCTACTGATTTCTTGACACTGTATTTTTAAAAATATAAATAAGACAACAAGGAATTACAAAGCCTCAAGTCCATAAACCAATATTCTAGTTTGAATAAATCAAGAGTCAAAAATTGTGATGTGAAATCTGATAACATTATTTCAATCTCAGTTAATGAATATGGAACATATATAAGAATTTTAGAATATAATCAGAGAAAAGAAACAGACTACCTCATCATCTTCATCTGAGAGTTCTTGTCCTTCTTCACTAAGGCTATAATCTTCTGAATCAAGAGACTCAACTTCAAATTCTACACTGAATTGATCTGAAACTGAATCCTGATCCAACCAATCACCTGAATGTTCACTTACACCAGCATCCAGATCCTAGAATCAGGGGCAAGAAAAAGATGACTTAATGGACATTACCTGTAACAGCTTCTTAACTCATCCTCTGTGCACCTAATTTCCCCTCAGTCCCATTCTACACATGGACACTAGGTTAAGCTTCTGAGTTACGACTAGATAAGTATTTTCTCTGTTCAAAATTCCATTTAAGAAAAAGGCCAAATTCCCTTGGCATTCAAGGTACATACAGTAACATCTATATTAACATTTTCATATTTTCTCCAACTAAACACACTGCTTCCCCTTCACTAAATATGAAAAATTAGCCAGATTCAGATTGTTTTCTAGACCAAACTTCAACTTCCACACAAGTCCTCCCTAACTGGAATGACTTGAGTTTTCAAATCCTGCTCCTCCTTTTTTGCCGAAGGCTTTGTCAATACTGTAACTAAAAAAACACTCCCACCTTTAATAACTCATATATTATTTTCACACACAAATTATACAAAACATAATTTTGCATGCACATTTATCTGAATTACACATACTTTAAGAGTTAAGACAAATTCTATTCATCTTTATATCTTGATGCTAGTAGTTATAACACATACAATAATTATGATTTATATTTAATGAACTTTGAGAATTTCTTTGGAAGAGCTTTCATATATAATTTTTAAAATTTATTTTAAAAATTTTGTATCTGCTCATGTGATTCCTATTTTAAAATTCTGATTAACAGTATAAGAAACTAAGACCTTCAGTCCTGCAATATTTGCCATCAGTGGAAGGGTAGAACATACATAAAGCAGAAGCTAGAAACAGAAAAAGTACTTTGGTCTAGTAGTCAGGATACATACATTCTTATTTTAGATTTGTCATTAAGTGCTTTTAAGCTTAGACACATTCAGTTTGTAAACGCCACAACGATTTCATCCATGAAACATGAGTTTGGATTAAATGATCACTAATATTTAATCATTTATAAAAACAAGGTATATTATTTTATAACCACTAAGGTCAAAAGACTAAAATATTTTAAACCATGTTAGGAAAATAGTAAAAGTAACATTGGAATTGCAGTTCTAACTCTTAAAAAAAAAAGGGAGGGGGTCCTCTATTAACAATCACACTAAAATCTTAAGTCAAATCAGAATACACTAACTATCCATCCTTTCACAGAAAAAGTTGGCCCATGCTTACCTAAGGGGTTCTATGAAGAAAGCAAAATTTAAGGTAGTTTTCAAAAGTTTCACCTGATGTTCATAAAACAAAAACCTAGAAACTTTTAATCTCTGTATTTAAACAGCATCAGACAGCCTTGATCTGGAAAAATATCAAAATCTGTTTTTTTGAATTTTGGTTATTAGTTATGTGATCTAAAGTTATTTGAAACCCCAAGTCTTAGTTTTCCCATCTATAAATGGAGTCTGAGGTTGCTCAGGTGACAAAATATGGTATTTGCCTAGTATAGAGCCTAGAATATAGCCCTTAGTTCCAATATATTGAACTCAAAAGAAAGAAAAGATGGGAAGCAAAGGCACTTTCCTTTAGCTCCCTTCACAAACTGATGAATGACAACACCAGACAACCACCTCATGTGAGATGAGCCAAAATGAAGAGGGAAAGAAAAAACATCAACCCAACCAAAAGCTTTCACAACTCGGGACTTCACCTGAAAAACAACACAACTTTATTTTAATAAAGAGGATTTTTAGAAGAGAGCATAGAATAGGACTAACAAAAAAAGTACCCTCTACACTGCTTTGGTTACAAGGCAGTATTCCGGGTAGAATGAACAAAACCTTTTAGTATCACTTACCTAGAATTCTGAAACAACTTTAACAAAGACTGTAAGTTTAAATGGGGCATAGTTATTGTATTAAAACCATCTGTAAGGAATAAAATTATCCAAACATGAAGTTCGTGACACATCAAGTTTAATTTAAGTGAGTGAAGTGAAGTCGCTCAGTCGTGTCAGACTCTTTGTGAACCCATGGACTGTAGCCTACCAGGCTCCTCGGTCTATGGGATTTTCCAGGCATGAATACTCAAGTGGGTTGTCATTTCCTTCTCCAGGGGATCTTCCCAACCCAGGGATTGAACCCGGTCTCCTGCATTGTAAGCAGACGCTTTACCGTCTGAGCTACCAGGGTGGATTCAATTTTTAACTCACACATATTTGCTCTCAAGAATCTATTTCTTCCCTCACAGCATTTATTGACTATTTAAATTATTTGTTTGATTGCTGATGACCTATCTCCCAACAAGGGCAAGGATCATATCTACCTTGACTACTACTGTATCAGTACTGCCAAAAGAAACCTGTCACAGAAAAGACACAAATATCTACCGAATGAAGAACTTGCTCTTGGAGGAGAGCTCATCATGCCATCTAGTGGCCTGTACAAGTAGCAGCTCTACTAAACAGTAAATCTAGAGGGTGCATCTCTATCAATAAAACCCCTGCTTTAGAAGAAAAAAACTCAAAGATAATAAAGTAACAAGAATACATAAAAAGAACATGGTTACTGTCATAATTGGTTCAGTTCTTTACATATTCTATAAAACTATAAAACGATCACTAATATACAGAATGGCCATGAGACATTGCCATATCACAAATAAAGATTCCAATTTTAATTTCATTTTAAAGACAAATGTATAATGACAAGAAAATATTCCATTTGTTAAGTGTTCCTGTTGACAAAAACTTCTTTACAAACCCTCCTTCAGTGGTATCTTAAAAACACTAATGCTGGCTAACACTCTGGAATTATTCTATCAGTAATCAAAAAGTACTGATATTTTCCCATCATCCATGCAATAATATACAAATATTTCATGGTCTTAGTAAATACTTTCCCTGAGGTCTAGATCTACATATGGCAAATGTGAAGATGAGATTACAGCTGAGAGCTGTAGTAAGGTATTTTTACTATAAATACTCGAGACAAAATTGTTTAGAATTCTAAGATTATCTTTGGTGCAGTGGCCCACAAAGATTCTCCAATATGTAGGGTGACATTAGAAACTATTAACATTGGTATGAACTTTAGCAACACACTCCAGTGCAACTCCATTATCTTCCACCTTTTTCGCCAAACCTGGGTTAGGAGTAGGGAAGATTTACAGTTTCATTTGAAAGAAAACAAATTTACCAAGTGTATAGCAGCAATCATACATCATACATGTACATTCTGTCTGAATGCCTATTAGGAATGCCAGAACTAGACTTTAGAGGGTTACCGGATTTGATGGAGTTCCTGTCGATTCACTGCTACTGCTTCTTTCACAACATATCTCCCTTATTACACACAGAGCAAGGCTTTCATCAAAGGAAAGGGAAATATTATCAGATTTGTGGCGCTTTCTCTGTCGGTCACCAGGTAATTCATCTGAATTTTCTTCTAAATATGTAAAGAAAAACAATTAAATTGCTATGCTGTAATTTATTTAAACATTGAGCTGTCTTAAGTTACCTATCTGTACTAAAACTGCTTCAATGAAATTAAACAGAAAAATAATGAATGCTTCAAAAGTCAACACTTCTACTGGATCTGTCCAACTGATGGCAGAACACTACATTTTAAAAAAACTTTCAAAGCTTGTTTCAGAACTTTATCCAGTCACAATTAATTTAATCCATCTAGAGTTTTTACTAACCAGTCTTAGAATTTTTCTGTCAAACTTTAAAAGATTTTGAAATTATTTAATTTACCTAGAAGGTATTCTTAATGTTTCAGTTTCCTTAGTACCCAGTATTTTTAACAGGAATCACAATTAGCAGAACTGGTCCATTTATTATTTATTTGGCCATGTGGCTTATTTATTTATCTACTGGGCCAGGTGACACACACGAACTTAGTTCCTTGACCAGGACTCAAGCCTGTACTTCCCGCAGTGGAAGCTCATAGTCTTCATCACTGGACCACCAACAAAGTCCCTGATCCATTTTATTTTAAATAAGAAATTAACTTAAACTCAGCATGTTACCAAATCTGTCAGGAATATAAATGAGTCCTACCTCATACCAGACATAAAAATAAACTCCAAGTGGATTAAAAAACCAAACACAAAGAGCAAAACCATCCAACTACTTTTATATAAGAATGGGAAGGGCGGGAAAGTATAATGTAACACTACAAAGCCCTCAAGAAAAAGATTATCAAGATTAGGTTATGTTAATTAAAACTCAGTAACAATATAAAATACAATAAATAAAAATGAAAAGGCAATGTCAGATTAAAAAGGAACTGCAATATATATTAGAAAATGGTTAATATCCATTTACACAAAGTCCTCCTGCCAATCAAGTAAAAGACAAAATTTTTAAAAAGTCAAAGGACAGTTCAATTCATAAAATATAAATGACTAATAAACATGAAAAAATGGCTTACGTTCTAGTGATCAAAGAAATGCAAACTGAAATGAGATACCATTTTCCAGCCATGAGAATGACAAAAACCAAAATGAGAAGCAGTCTCAAGAGATTTGGGAGAAAGGACTTTTTATACACTACTGGTAAAAATCCCAAACAGTGTAACATTTTATGGCAGTTTTTCTATTGTAGATAGTATCTGCACAATCATTTAAAAACACATGTGCAAGGGTGCTCACTGCAGCCTTACATGTTAAGTACCTAAGAGGGTTATGAGATTTAATAAAATATAATCCTAATCTGTATGCGTGAAACAGGTACAACCCACACCTATGCTCATTCCATTTCCCTCTCTTAACCTTCCTGGTCAGAAGTAATCTCTTCTTCCTCTGATTTCCCAAAACACACTTATATCCTCTAAGATCACAAGTTTCTGATAGAAGTTCTTAATCATGTTTATACTATTAGAAAAGGTGACCTGGACTGAAAGATGTGGGCTAGAAGGCTAAAACCATACTGTTGATCCATATTTTTTCAAAGTCCAGAATATTTTTTTTAACTCTATTAAAAAATAACCTTTGGGGCCTTTTCTGATTATCAAAGTATTATATTACTTATTGTAGAAATCTCTTGAGAAATAGAAATTTAAAGGTAAATCATCTGTAATATTACTATTGAGATAACTACTATTAACACTTTAGTAATTTTCCAGCTGTCATTTAAAAAATTTATTTCTTCTTAAACATACCTATATCTCACTGTATGTATAATTTGGGATTGTTTTCTAATTTTTTTTTTGGCTGCACTACATGACTTGTAGAATCTCAGTTTCCCAACCAGCGATCCAACCCAGGCCCTAGCAATGAAAGCACCAACTCCTCACCACTAAAACAGAACTGCAGAACCACTAAAAAAGGACCACCAGGAGCTGTTTTCTCTTAAATATTCTTTTACATTATTTTTAATACCTGAGAATATAGTGTCCATAATGTATGTTCATCATAACTGAACTATTTTAGTCCACAAATCTGAGCACTGGGTTCTGTCTGGCACAGTGCTAGGCAGTGGGTGTAAAAGTGAAGTCAGCCATCATCCCTACCACCAGAGGATGTTTACATTCAAACACCAAGGCAACCAAAACACAACCATTTTCACGCTATAATGAGTGTTATCAAGGAAAACAAGTGGGTACCAAGGAAAAGAGTAACAAAAAGGGATCTACTTTTCTGGGTGGTTAGAGGCAGCCTCTCTGACAAAGTAATAATTAAGCAAAAATTTAAAAATGAGGAGTTGGGTCTTACAAGGCTGAGACAGAATTCCTGAAGAAAAAAAACTGGTGCAAGCTGGAAAGAATTTTGACTTGTTTGAGAACCAAACAATCAATGCAGCTGAAACACAGTGAAGGTAGGGGAAAAGGCCAAAAACCAGAATAAAAATAGATCAGGCCTTGCAAGCCAATGTAAAAGTGTGGGTTTTATTTGAAGGTTAATAGCTTCAAAATAGCTAACGGGGATCTGGCATAACACAATCCAGTCTACCTTTTATGATCCCTTTCGGTACTGTGGTAAAGGACAGAAGCAGCAGTAACTAGAAACAAAAACTCAGAAGCTGCTGCAGTGGCCCAGGTAAGAGATGACAATGGTCTGGACTAGAATGATGACATTCTCTGGCATCACGTATGTTTTCAACTATGCATAATGCTTTAATTAATATCTCTACATATAATCTTTGAATTTCTGACTATATCCTTAGGAGAGATTCCTAGAAGTGGAGTTAACCGTGATAATGTTAAGGACCCCAAGCCTTTTTATAATTCATAAAGGTCAATCAATTTATACTAACTGATGTTACCACCGGTGTATTAGTGTCAACAATGTAAGTTAGCAAGAATTTTAAAAAAATATTTTTTTTAAATTATCTTTGCTAATTTGAAAGACCAGAAAAGACATCTTTTTTGCATTTTTTTGTTGTCTATAAAGCTAAATCACTAAAATCTATCCCTCCTCATATTTATTAGTCATTTGTATTTACTATGAAATTTGCAATTTTGATTTTTAATATTTTTCTTACTGATTTTTGGAAACTTTTAATAAAATAAAAATATTAACAGTAGAATTTTAAAAGTGAATTTATGTCAGTATGTTGTAATTTTTACTTTATCTTTTAAACTCATTGAGTATTCATTTTGGCATAATGTACAGATGTAATCTGATTCCCACCCCACCCCACTCCCAGCCCCAAATAACTAACCATTTGTTCTAGTCCTATGTATTTATTAGTAAGACATCCTCTGCACTTTCTGCCCTTCGCCCTCATGTACAAAACTCTACCCTGAGTTTATCTATATAACCTCAGTGATCTGCTAAATTCTTTTTTTTCACTTGAAATACACAGTTTTAGTTATTATGACTTTCACTGGGTAACAGCTTCCTCCCCCTACTCTTTTCTCTGTTAAAAATGCTCTCAGCTATTTTTACCTCATCTTCATTTCTAAGATGCTACTTTCTGTTTTTAAACTCATTGCTATGTTTTATTTATTAGAAATAACAAATACTTTTAACTGTTAAGGTGACTAAGAATGATGTCTAAAACAGTTTTTATCTTTGTCCTCTATTATGCTGACTAGCAGAGAGCCAACTATAAAATACAGGACACAGTAAACTGTGCCTGCTGTAGTCAACCAGAAACATGTTGCTAAGAAAACAATTTTTAAGCCAACTAAATCATATAAAAATAACAACCTCAGAAATTCATTCACATAAACCAAAAAAAGCACAATTTAAGCCTAAACATACTAGTATCAGTAAAAAATGAAAAATGAAAAGCAGTTTGAAAGTGCCAATTAAATATTCATATATACCTGTTTCACTAACTGCTCTCCTTCTAGATGAGGTAGATGGTCTAGAAACCATATCTGAAGATGAAGGTTTCTCTTCCTGCAGCTCTTGCACAAGGTCCTAAGCATTCAAGGGAGAAACAAACAAAAAAACCCACAACTTATAACACCAGGAAGCTAAAAAAACATCGTTTTAAACAACCTTCCCCAATTTTCAAGAAACATCATAGTAGAATGAGTTTGTATCAATATTACCTTTTGATTACTCCCTCCTTCAAGGTGACACCTGTTTTCACTCATAGATGTGCCTGAATCTGATGGTTCTGATAGAAAATAAAAATGAAGAATCACAAACTAGGAAAGGAAGGGCTACTCAGTAGATGCTATCTAGGACAAACTCCTTATACAGTTTAACTTTCAACCAACATTAAACCTGTAGTCTCCCAAGTGCCATCCTGTGCTGGATACTAGAGATGTAAATCGGTAATTCATTTTAATATAGAAGATACGTAAGAATCCTCATAAAGTACAATAAACACACTAAAAGAAGTAAATTAATGGAGAAGATGGGAGTATGGAGTAATGATTATTTGGCAGAGATAAGGCAAGGTCTGAGTGACAAAGAATCAGGAAAGGTTTCCTAATTGAATATGTGGAAATACAACTGGGAAAGGCTATTTCAGACTGAGGGAGCCCTGTGTGAAAAAAGCGTCCAGAAGTGAATCCCCTGTGTTTGCTGCAGAACTAGAGGTACTCATTACTATGGGAATGTAAGCAGGATCATCAAGGATCCTGCATGTCTTGCTAAATAGCACAAAGATATCAACAAGCAGTATGCATGTCACCAACTGCAAATCACTGCATCCTTCTCAGCTAATACTTCCCATTCCTCCCTAAGGCACTGCTGCAGCCACTCACCATTAAAACAGTTTAATCTAAGAAATAAACTTGATCTGCTAGTTCACAGCAAGTATTTTGGACAGTGAGTAATAAGGAACCCCTAAATGGTCACTTTAAGCAGAGGAGTGACAACTCACTCTGCCAAAATAGAAGAGAACAGGGCAGTGAAACCAGTGTTAGCAACTGCAATTACACACAGGAAAAGCATTAAAGCCTAAACTAACACATGGAAAAAAGGCCAATTCCAGAGAAATTAAAAAAGGTAAAAACCAACAGAAACTTGGTGTCTAATACACAAGGCAAGGAAGAAAGGAGTCAAGAAGGATTCCAAGATTCTACCTTGGGTGGATAAATGGGTGGTGTATCATTCACCAAGAGAGAAACTTCAGATGATGAACAGATTTGAATGGGAAAATAACGAACTGAAATGCGTATCTTTCAGGTAGGTAGGTTTAGTTGTATGTGGATGTATAGACCCACAGTGCAAGTCAAAATTTCAGATATGGAATATATACAATCACCAAAGATCATAATCAAATACCCTTCACTATTCCCTTGGAAACATGTCACCTTAACAGTGAAGCCAGGTCTGAGTATTAACATTTTGAAATGATATGCATTATCATTAAAAAGTTTCTCTTTTGTATTATGGGTAAAGGTATATTGATTTTAAGTTGTCCAAATGAATAGGTTACATTTTGTTTTAGTGTAAGAGATGTTATAAAACAGACATAATAAAAGGGAAGTGCTAAGTATAGTAAGGTTGAGAACAATGACAAAGGAGTTCTGAAGTTAATTAGGTAAACTAAAACCTGAAACAAACTCATAATCGAAATAACGTACAGGTTACCATCTCATTAATACAATTTTTCTAGCAATCAACAAAGGTTTATTTAAATGAATGAATACATCAGGGATAATACTTCAGAAAACTGAAAATCCTACAACAGATACTGTAGTTGTTTATTTGCCTTCATTTGATTTCAAAAAGTACTCTGTGAAACAAAATCCCAAGTTACCAGCCTAATAATTACTTCTATTCTAGGATAAGATGGTGATGCCCTTTTCTGGGTCTTAAATCCTAACTTTGGAAGAATAGGTGTTCAATTCAACACATTTACTAGAAGACCTTATTACTAAACACTGTACTATGTGACGCAGATTGCAAACCTGAATAGGACACAAATGAATAAGCAAGTAAGGGTAACAAAGTAATATAACAATAAAATCTAATACGGAACAATAGAGCTCAAAGGGGTGGTCAGTTCATTCTGGAAAGTAAATAAGCCTCTGAGAACAGTTCTTAATTACAGACCAAAAATGGACTTTGAGAAGTCTGTGGTATATTGGAGCCAGCTCCTACCAGCACTCCCTAGCCAAATGTACATTTCTTCCTAACCCCATGTTTGCAGGTCAAACGGTCAAGGTTAAGAGTATTTGTATCATGAAAACCAGTAACCACAAATCAAGGCTCTTTCCCTGGAGACTGGACTGTTAAACATTTACCAGAGTATCACTGTATATGTTTAGGTATATCTTTAAGGAATAAGAACCTAGCACTTTTCATCAGATTATCAACGGGTTATGTAACCCAAATGTAACCAGTTAAGAACTATATCTAAAGGAAGGGAAGTAAAATGGCACTCACCTGAAGAAACTGGTGAACAAAGCTTTGTCTATCATAAAAAACACACAAGAAAAGGGCCCTTCCACTCAAATGGTCCTACCTAGGTAGCTGGATTACTTCCCAAAGTCTTTGAATACATGTTTCAAGGTCAGATCATATGTCTACCATGCAGCATCTTTTGAAATTCTCTACCTTTCAAAACAAATTCTAACCTGACATCCCAAGGTTTAAATTTATGTAATAGGATATAGTGCAAATGTGCACAAGAAACTTAGCATTATGTTATTTGTGTTCATATGTATATCTTCCTGCTAAATTTACCATACCCTGTCTATAATTAAATATACAATTAGAGCAACTTTTAAAGAGAATCACAATTATAAAATGTCTGCACATCCACAAAATGTCTTTAAGATATTTTTATAGTATATGGTTTATGGTATTCAAAATTAACTTACCTTGCTGACTGACTACTACCAAATTTCTGTAGATCATTGTATATATTTTCCTTATAGAGAAAAAAAGATGTACATTTTAAAATAAAAATATATTAAACTGGGCTGAACAGGATTTTTAACTGTATATTAGTATAAACTATCATACTACAACCCAAATTTTAAATTATTACATTCAAGTACTGATAAACTCCTAGACACTAAAAAGCACCAAAATAATTAGTTGCACAATGATTTACATAGAGTCATTTTTAATAATCACTAAGGTCTCCCTAGATCAAAGATTTCTCATCTCCATTTCCTGAAACATGCACTGTTTAGACTTTAGCAAAAGTCCACAAAAACTGGTATGAACACATAAGGCAGGTTAACATTCTTATTTTCAAACAGAAATTATCTAGCTCTGGGCACAGAAGCAGACTGCCTTAAAAAGATAGTAGGTTATGTAAAACCCAATATATAGGAACTTGATTTATAGTTTTGACTTTCATCAACCTTGGATCAATCATCTAATGGATTTTCTTTCTTGATCTGAAAATTAAAAGATGAAACAGTATGCAGTCATTTAATACAGGCTGACTACTAGTCACTGTTCTAGAAATTAGGGAAAACAAAGAAGGAAATAAAAACAAATCTCTGCTCTCCTGGAACATAAGGAAACAATTCACTTATGCCAGTACTCAATGGTACTTCTTTTTTTAAATCAATTAATGATTTTAAAGAACATTTATTGGTCACAAGACATTTCTAATTCTCAAGGTTAAGGGGAAAGTGCCAATCCCAGCTAATTGTTTTCATCCTTGGGACTAATAATATAGCACCTTAAACTCACAAAAACCAATATTCCTATTCATATCTCATTCCCAAGTCAGTAGTTTCACAAGTGTTTAACCTTAACACATTAGACTTCAAGTCAAAAATGATTTTAAATCTGTACTTTCAGTATCAGAAATTACAGCTCCAAACATTATCAAAATTTAATATAGTGCAAATTTATCAAGTTATTTATTTTATAAAATTAAAGCTTATATGCCAAGACCAAGTATAAAATAAAATATTAAACATAAATGGCTTGTCAGTGGAAAGATGCTTACATTAGCTTTCTCTCTCTCTCTCATCATAATAATGAATATATATTTTTAAGTGTGAAGTTGTTTTAAAGTAATAAATATCCCAACTTATCTTTTTATCTATAATATTATTGAGCCTTAAATACTAGAAGCTAGTTAAATGTTTCAGGTGAAAAGTATTCATCCCATTAATTAAGACACTGCAAAGAGACTAACTGTCCTAAATCAAATGAAAGGAATTTCAAATGTAAAGTAAGAATGACTGAAAAAAGGGTCTTCAATTTCCAGGAGAACAATTCTAGAAATGTTACCTGGGTTAAATGCAGCTGATTAAGGGTCACAATGTTATATGACAAAGAAAAAGATCTCCAAAGTAACTAGAGCTCAAATTTAAGCCTTTAACCACAAGATAACATAAAGATTGTCTTTGGAAATGATTACAAGAATATTTTTTTAATATGCAGTAACTTGTAGCTAATACTTAAATGCTTTCCATGTGCCAAACACTATTTTTTTTTTTTAACACACTGCTTCCTTATAACCTCTAGGATATTTATATCATTCCTACTTCATATTCAGGGAAAACTTAAGGCTTAACCCAATGTGCCTAATTTAACTGTTAGTAAATGACTGAGCTAGGTCTTAAACCCAAGCCTGTAAAATTCCAGAACTCAGGTTCTCAAACAATATGCTGTAATACTAAGAAATTAAATTTCAGTTATCTTTTATGCATATTCTAACTATTTTCTCTGACAAAATGGTGTGAAGATGGAGGTGAACTGAAACGTCTGCCCAGTTGGCATTTTATAGACAAAAGACTTACCTGTGCTCCTTCACAGAGAAGCTTGGCACTCCAAACAAATCCCCTAGAAGATCATTTGAACAATACACAATATGTTGTTGTTTTTCATCATATAATCGTTTAGCCATGATATACTGGCCAAGATAAAATATAACCTGAAATAGAAATATGATTTCTGAGCATTAAAGAAAATTAAATGTTAGTTTCAAATACACTCAGTAACATCTCATTTATCTGAAGAGGGTTAAACAACCAACAACCACATCAATAACCACATCTAAACAACAACCATCCTATACTCTTAAAAAAGCAAAGAGCTGATTTTATATGTTCTCCTTTTAATTTGAGGGAAGTAGAAACACTGTTTCTGATTTACTTAAACTTTAAAAGGTGTCTCTGGCCAGGGGTGGGGGAGGGCAGACTTCTCCTTTGCCCAGACATCTAGGTATTACTTATTTGGAAGAAAGTAAAAGGCAGCAAAATGCAAAACCAATGATAACAATAAAAAGCTGCAGAATCAAAAACATGAATTAAAATATAGCAGTGACCTGGAGTCATTTACTAAATAGTGCTGGATACCATACACCTTAATAACCTGAGGTCATCACAGATGAGGAAGACAAGATAATGACCAATTAATTATATCTACGTAACAGCTGGGGAGAACTCAATGCAGGAACTAAGCCCTCAAAGATACCAGTGTAATGTATACAGTAAGTGACCAAATAATGACCCTGAATCATACATATATGGTTAAATATTTTACAGTTTACAATGTACTTTTAGGAGTACTTTCTCTTTCTTCTGATATTTCATAAATCATATGAGAAGTAAAGAAACTGACCAGGTCTTCTGACTCTTAGTCCAGTGTTTCTTTCTTTCTACTACTCCATACCAGGTTTCATTACTCTGCCACATACCAAAGAACAAAGATTCTACAACTGGAAACTGTGTCAGACAACATATACATCACTCTACATGGTCTAACATAAGCATTTTAAGTCTTGATCATGGTCTTGATCAATTTTCTCCTTATTTCTAAAGTCATATCTTTTTGTTTCCTTAACTGATTATATAATAACATCAGATCAGACCCAAGTTAACATCCCTAAAAACATCATTTACCTTGATACTTCCCTGCAAGCATCATCTATAGACTCAATTGGCTACGCAGCTTTCAAACTTTAAGGAATATTTCTATGTGACTGTGGATCAGAAATGGTAGACAGTGAGAAAGGAAGAAGGAAGACAACCTAGACTCATTCTACCAAACATCTTGTAAGAAAATTTCTGGTGTGGCTAAAAATGAAAAGGATCTGAAATCTCTTCTTGCCCACTATCCTGATATAGATAAGGTACTTCAGTATTTTAAAGTAATCTGAGCCCCATAAACTGTGAGAGATGGGGAAGAGACACATTTCATTCACATCAAATTTTGCCCAACACAGCCCGATCTCTCAGTGAAAAGCATGCTTCTGTGCACAAATTCAAAGCTAGAGAACAACACATTGAAATCTATCTATTAAATAGAATGCATGTTCACAAATCAGCTCACCTCTATCCCAGAAAGATCAGTATACTGTACTCATGTATCTCTAGTGCAGAAGTTCTTAACCTGGGATCCATGGATGCCCAAAAAGTCCTTGGATAGAATTCAGGGGGTCCATTAATTTGGGTGGGAAAAAAACTGTCTATCTATATTCTCACTGCCTTTTAACTGAAATTTAGCTTTTCCTTCAATTATGAATACAGGCAACAAATCACAAAGTATTATTAATAACTGTGATTTTGTCACCAATAAAAAAAATCACAAGCATTTCTCATATCATACTATGCTTGATGTAAACATCTCAAAATACCAATTATGCTTACAACTTCCAAATTAATTTATTAGATCTGTTGCTGAATTAAAGTGTTCACAAAAAAGCATGTATCACAAACTTGTTTACTATTTTGTTAACTATATTTTAATGTAATTTTCCCACTGTAATCCTATATATTTTATTTCATCCATTTAAAAACATGATTCTGAGAAAGAATTACCAGTCTGAAAAGACTTTACACTAGTGCATCAAGTGGGTTAACAGCACAAAAAGGCAAAAAACTCCTATAGAGCTTCCCCTTGTCTGAGGTTCCCAGCTAAGAAATGAAATTCGAGTATAAACTGAATTTTCAGCTTCAAATTCCAGTCCAAATGAGCAAAATACTTAATATTACTGCTTACTGAAAATCCCTCTATATGGCCAATTCCTTACCATGGCTGTATGCAACCAGGAAGACTTTTTTTTAAAACTTGTTCAGCATACCTCTTTCATAGTATAAGTGTCCTTCTGTGCGCCAACAGACTTCAACAACTTCAAAAGCAATGGCTTCGGTCTAACCTATAAAGAACAAAGAGTTGCTATTATACTTTTAAATCATTCCAGAACCATAAGACCTGCAGGAAACTCATCCATAAAGAATTTCAATAAGGGTAGCAAACACAATGTCTAGCAACCTCACAAGGTTAGACCCCAAAAAGTCAGTCATAATGTCTTCACTAAATGTTAACAGACTATGCAAACTGAATACCATGGACTGTGTTTGGGGAGAAAAATACTGGCACGGAATTATTATGCAAGTAATCAGAGGACCCTCAAGCATTATCAGCTGTGATCAACATTCACACCAAGGCAGTGAAACTTACTCTTTTCCTTCCAGCTATTTCTATCATCTGCTTACTACCTTACAAGCTCAACTGTAAACTGAATACTCAAACGAGCTTACTGTAAGCTAAATTACAAAATCTGAGAGAAAAAAATAAATCTAATTTACACTGAGTCCCTTTACCAACCTTTCCTTTCTGCAGATTAGGTTTGTGAAGGTTAGGGAACTTTAACCAAGCTGACAAGGATAATTAAGAGCAGATCTGAATACTACAACTCACAACCCTCAATGGCAAGCCAGCGTTTTCCTCCTACTATAGTATCAGGCTGACTTTTAGCTGGCCATGTTCCACGTATCTACTTAACAAGCATTTTTTGAGCTTCTGCCATGCACCAGACAGTACTGGATATTGCACAAACACAAAAATGACCAACACAATGAACAACCTGTATTGAAAGAGCCAGCCAACTAGATGAAAGGGTCAACTTTTTTCTTTAAAGAGCCAGACAGTAAATATTCTAAAGCTTTTCTCACCAGACAGTATGACTCAGAAGCATAAATAATATGCAACCAATGCATGTGGATGCATGTCAATAAAACTATTCACAAAATTAGGCAGCAGACCAAATTTGGCTCATAGCCTGTAGTTTGCTGCCTCTGATCCAGAGGCTTTGCAAGTTGTATTGAGAAAATAACCGGCAAGGGGGCAGGGATGTAATGTGTTTTTGTTCTTTCTCCCTATCTGTTGCTATATTAGAATCTTCAAGATCTTCACAGCTACACAACCAGCCTACAGGCTGGTGCTTCTGCACCTCCCTTCAGTCTACTCCAGTCCTATCTAACTCTGAAATCTGACAGCAACCCAGTTTGGGATCCAATTCTCAAAACTAGATTAAAAAAATTGCCTGTTTCCTGCTAATCAACAGAACATTATTTAATAACAGAAAAATTTTAAATACACAATAAATGTAGTATTGAATCGTTAATTGTTCTCATCATGAGTTTTTTCCCCCACGTGCTTACATCATGAGCTTTATTTTCAAGTTATTTAAAGAATCAATTCTCCCAGAGAACATAGTTGTTTTTCTAAAATTTTGTTATATTAATTTCAAACTATACAAAACAATGCAAAATGAAACATCTGCAATGAAAAGCCATAAGCTTTTTTGCTTATTTTATTTTCATTTATTTTTATTAGTTGGAGGCTAATGACTTTACAAGCCATAAGCTTTTTAAGACTTAAAAGACATGCATTAATAAGAAAATTATTATAAAAATACCATTCTTTAATCTTACATAAATAAAATTCTAGATGAGAAAAGAAAAAGCACTAGAAGAAAATACAGCAATATATTTGCATCATTTTGGGAGGGAAGAGTTCGTCCAAGGCATGACACGAAATTCAAATGTCAGCAGAAATCAAATTTTACTTAAAGACCACATAAGCAAAGTTAGTTTTAACACTTATAAATGATAAAAACCAAATAACTTGAAACAGAGAACAGCTACAAATTAAGAAAAACCATTAAGCCTAAAAGAAAAGTATACAGATAAGACCAAGCAAATTCCAAAAGACACAAATTCAACAAATGACAAGATGCCCAACCTCACCAAAGATTAGGGAAATACAAATTTAAACAATACAATTCCTTTGTCAAAACAATGGCAAAATAATAAAGTGATAATACTCAGTTTTGGCAGAGAGAGATATCACTTGCCTTAAAATATATAAACAAAGTGCTATTTGTAATACTCAAGAACTAAAAGCAATGTAAAAAAACTCTCACTAAAGGCATAAATTTTTTAAATGGTATACAAACACTGTGGATTTACCACAGTTAAAGAACAATTCTAGATTTTATTTATTGACACGTTATTTGCCCAATATATATACATAAAATCCTATTTTAGCAAAATAAACTGAACAACATAATTAAAACTCACATGTACACATATATATGTGGATATGTACATACAAAAAGATCTAAAAAGTAAATGTGATCAAAAGACCAGAATTTTCAGTTTTTACTTTATATTTTTCTGTAATGTCTAAAATCTTTACAACAAGCATGAATTATTTCTGTGACTTTCAGAAACCATTTAAAAGTTAAATATTGACAGGTCAAATAGAAAATCAGTCACATAAACCGTAACTTCACCATCCATAGTTAAGATAATGAAACTTTTAAATTGTTTGGTAAAAAGCTAAAAATAAATAATGATGCTTACAATTAATTTCTGCTCCACAGTTACAGCTGAGTGGCAGAATTTAAGCTATGGACTACAATTTCACTTAAAAGAGCCAGGCTATAATAAGAGTCTATGGAATTTAGCAGATCACCTCATAAAATAACTTTTTGTTAAAGTTACACTGGGGACAAAAATACCAACCAGGGTCTCTTGTTCCGAAGCTGGAATCTGTGAGGTGCTTACAGCACCCTCAGTAGACACAGACATGTTGGTATTGCACATTTGCCTAAGAGTAGGAAAAAAAACACACGATAAAAACTTGAAATAATAAAACACCTGTTAAAAAAAGAAGACAAAAATCATATAGAAATGAGACAAATAACGCCTTTACTATAAGTAAAGCCGTTAGCAAGTGGGTCCTTACCTGGATCAGCATAAAGTAAGTGCTATACGTAAGGTGACTACAGGTTCTCTCTCCCAAACAGCCAGAGAATACAGCTGGGAAAAGGCATGGTTTAACTAGCCCCGGCTGGAGACAAGTCAGGGCTTAGCTCCTTCTACTGCAGACTCGGAACGTGTCCGAACTTGACCAGCCCATCAGGAAAAGCTGAGTCAACCTACCCACAGAACCAGTCCAATCTTGCCCAGACTCAGCGCCTAGGTAATAGAAGCTACCGAACAGACACCTGTCATTACTACGACTCCGGGTCAAGAAGCTGCCCGCAGCCCGGCAGCTGCCCCCGCACACATGACCTTTACCCCGGAGGCCCTCGGAGCCCCCTCCCAAACCCCCCGCCCGCTCGGAGCGCGGCCCTAAGACCCCGCCCTCCTCCCGGGCGGCGACAGTCTCGCCTGCTTCCCACAAAACCTCTACAAACCCACGTGCCCCGCGCCCCCCACCACGAAACCTAAAGGCTGCGCGCGGGGCGGAGAGCGAGCCGGGAGACCCAAGTCCCAGAACAAACCCCGAAATACCCACGCGCTTCCACGCCGGTACCTGATGCTCACTAACTGGGGTTTTCCGCGACTGCAGTCGGAGTTGGAAGGGTCCCCCGAAGCTCCCCAGTTTCCGTTACCGGGCACGCGGAAGCCCGACGCCCCGGGCCTCGGCGACCATTCCACTCGCAGGGCCCTGGCTGGCGGGGCGCTCGAACGCAGTAGATCCAGAGAAAAAAAGAGGCTCCTGGCGGTGAAAACGGCAGGACCTCGGTGAGAGGGGTGAGGGCTACCCCTCAGACTAGGTTTTTTGCTCCATTTTCCTTTCAGTCACACCGGGCCGCATAGGCCCCCAAACCTGCCGAGCTGGCCGAGGTGCGCCGGATGCGCGCCCCCTGCCGTCCGAGGACCCCCGCGCCGGAAGCCGCGGCCCATCCGGGCTTTTGAGCGCGCGCGCGCGCGCCAAGGCCCCGCCGCCTCCGCCCAGTAGGGGCGGGGCTGGACCCGGCGGCCTCCGCGAAGGGGGCGGTTTGGGAGCACGCGAGAGGCTTCCAGAGCGAGGAAAAGGTACTGGGCGCGCGCGAACGCACCAGATCGCGAGTGCCCAGTGAGTGGAGGCGACCTCTGGTCCTTCCCGCCAACGCCTAAACGTTTGGGCGCCAAACTTGGGACTTCTTTATTCCTTGGTTGTTTTTGTATTTCGTGTGTTTACACTTCCAGACCGCGATGGAAACTCAGGCAGATGCGTATCTAAGTGCCGCTACCAAAAGAGAAACCAAAATTAACAGCTGTGCGATGTATTAAGCCCGCACTACCTGCTGCTGGAGTTGTATACAAATGAGTTATTTCAAGGCTTGTTTTTTAAAAGTATGATTAAAAATAGCACAGTTTGGGCTTGTTGAGGGATGCATACAGTATTTTAGTTGGAGGAATAAAAGACTGGTGGTTAGCATTCAGACGAACGGGGGTAGAGAATGGTTACGCCTTAGGCTTTTAGAGTGGGTTTATTTTGTCTATATATGAATATATTCATTCCCATTAAAAAATATCTTTATTTATTCGGCATTCAGGACTGAAAGAGTCACCTACTTTGCCCCTTTTGGCACATAGGCATGGCCGTCTCAGAAATGAGCCAGGACGTGAGAACTGAGTTGACTCAACCCTAAAAGTAAAGAACAGCTTCTTCTTCGCCCAGGAGGCGATTAGTTGCTTGTGAACAAAGAAGTTTCTGATAAAGTCATAACTTTCCCTTCTCCCACCCTCTAACCTACTAGAAAGTAATCTTTTTTAAACATAGTGGTCACTAAATTCATTTAATCTAATTGCTAACATGATCTTCAGGGAGTTATTCGGGCTTTGTAAAGAACTCATCTTTATCAAATAAAATATAGTGAAGTTTCTGGTTGTAAAAGTGTGTGCTTGACAAAGGATAACAGAAAATCTCAAGCAATGAAGAAAACAGCATAAAAAGATAAATTATGCAATTTGTTAACGCCAAGTGAAGGAACAAGTGTGTGCTCTGAGTTGAAAAACAGGATTGCTCAGTGAATACTAGGAAGTGCACAAAGGCTTCAGAGACCTTCAGATATATCTTATGCTTTGAAGGGTGATATATTTAAGACAGGAGAATATTCCAGGCACAAGAAAAATATTCAAAAAGCCCAAAAGTGAAAATATAAAGGGCTGTTTCGGAAACAACAAGTTTGTCTTGCATAAAAAACAAGAAAAAGAATTTTAAGAATTTGGATGTTTCCTTAAATGTCCAACAAAGGAAATTTGGGCTTTGGACAGGGTAGGCAGTGGACAAAGGGGAAGAATGTAAACTGGTGAATTGCTTTAAACTGTTTTTAACAGCATCACCATGACCAAATTCAAGAATAGTCTGGCAAGCCCCCTCTGGACCAAATTTCCCCCTTCTCTTTGGCCTCCTATTTGAAAAAATCTTCTTGGCAGAATTAGTAGAGCAGAAACAAAGGGCAGAACTGATCAGATTAGTCTTTTTTTTTTCCCCCTAATGGAAGCAAAAAAAGCAGGGCAAAAATGAAATGATAGTATTTGGAGTGTTGGGGGAATAAAGAGATGAGGCGAGGATTCTATCTTTCAGGGAAAAGAGACTGAAAATTAACCTTTTGTAACAAGCACTCTCCGAGGCTGATAAACAAGATGGTCATACTCCTTACCATCATAACACCTAGCAGGAAGACTCTGAATTTATGCCCAAAGAAATAATGATACTGCTAGCCAGAAGTTGTTGCATTTTGGATGATGCACCACAGAATGAAGAATTCATGGTAGAAAATACAGAACTGAAACTCAGGCTGAAGACAGAACTATCAAGTTTAGGTGTCATTTCTGGGGCCTCCAAAGAGTTCCAGGACCACAGTCCCTTCTGTCTCAGCACAGAAAGAATTCAGTGAGAGGCAAAGTGATAGATAAGAAGTGATATACTGGGACAGGCTCTTGTGAGGCTTACAAACTGGACAGCAAGGGGATGCCACACCCCAAGAACTCGGTATAGTTTTATAATCAAAGGAAAAGTAGGGAGGGAGAGAAGGACGTCTTTGTCTTTCTCAAGTAGATATCACGCTTCCATTATCAGCTCCTCCTCCAGGTTGAGCAAGGGAGTTTTCTTGTCCCTACATGGTCAAGCTAGGCTTCCTTGGTGGTTCAGCAGCAAAGAATCCACCTATCAATCCAGGAGACGTGGATTTGATCTCTGGGTCGGGAAAATCCCCTGAAGGAGGAAATGGCAACTCATTCCAGTATTCTTGGCTGGGAAATCCCATGGACAAAGCAGCCTGGTGGGCTACAATCCACATGGCTGCAAGAGTCGGACATGACTTAGCAACTAAACAACAACAAAACATGGCCAAGCTAGGTCCACAAATTGATTTTTACATCTGCAGGAGCACGTTCTAGGGCTTATTAACTGAGCTCAATGGGCAGGCGGTGTGCGTCATGCCACCATCGTTTTATTGTCTGGGGGCATGTTTTGTTGTATGGTTTTATTGTGAATCCAGCCTGCTTGATTTTGTGGTGAAGCAAACCTGCTTTCTTGAATAATCATTAACTGTTACAGGGGTCCTCCATATTTTTTTCCTACTTACAATCCCCTAGTGGGATTAACAGTTTAATCACTTATTTTGTCCCTTTACTCTGTCCCTGTCAGCTATCTCTACACTTTAAACCTGATGAGTTCCTCAAAGGAAAGAGACTGGGATAAGGCAGCAAGGGAACAAACAGCAGAAAATGAGAGAAATGACCAGAAGGCCAAGCAACACCGGGCTTTATGGTAGTGTCTCAAAAACCAGAGGAGCCAAGTAATGGTACTGAATACTGCAGAAGTCAAAGAAAATGAAGAAGGAAAACACACTGGATCTGCTCACTCTAAAAGCAGTTCCTGTAGGGGAAAGGGATAGCTAGGCAGTTTGGGATGGACATGTACACACAGCTGTATTTAAAATGGATAACCAATGAGATCCAACTGTATAGCACAGATAACTCGGCTCAATGTTATGTGGCAGCCTGGATGGGAGAAGAGTTTGGAGGAGAATGGACACATTTATATATGGCTGAGTCCTTTTGCTGTTCATCTGAGATGATCACAACATTGTTAATCCGCTATATCCCTATACAAAATAAAAAGTTTTTTAAAAAACAAACCAGTTTCTGCTGTTTGTGACTTTACTCTTAAGGAAACAATGCAGACCAGCTGCTGCTGTTTCCCTGCATGCATCCATCCCATCCATGGATGTCCCGTATTACTCTGCCCCTGCTGCCTGGAGGCTTCTCTGGAGGCACCTTCTGCTTAATATTTAGCAGCATTGTTCTTGATACCCGCCTTTGTTCTAAGAGATGGAGATACCTTGAGTATCTTTGCATTCTTTGGCACCTAAGCTCTGCAAACACATGCACAATAGACTTTTATCCTGGTCCAAGAGCCACTTCTTACTTGCATTTATTAATGATAACTGACTAATCTTTAAAGAATGGTTAAAAAAAAATAAGATTTATCTCAGAATGTTTAGAATGCTGAAAGTTTTGCAATATTTATGAGACCATCTATAATTACAGAAGTAGTTCAAATTTCTCATATCTTTGCAAACATCTGAAGATAGTGTTATTTAAAGGCAAATCCCAGCAAATGGTGTCTATAAATACAGCATTGTTAGTTCTATTTGGAGACACAATCAACTTTTTGGTTATTTTCACAAGATTCAAGCATGCAGAAATATTCACAAAATAATTATTATCCAATGTCACCACTGTCTATAATATACATTTGTCATTTCTACTTCAGATATATTTTAAAACCGGAACATTAAAAAATGAAATTCCCCCATTCTCATTCCTAATCCTATTCCCCTCCCTCTCTGAGGCAATCAAAATTATCAACTTGATATTTATCTGTTGATTACATGTTTTTAGACATTGACTCTATAAACAGTAAGTACAATAGACCATATGCACATACCTGTAAGAGAAATTGCTGAGTCATAGGGTAATCTATATGGGAAGTTTCAACACCTAATAGGGAAAGCTAGGCTTATCTTTTTCACTATTCTTTTGACTCTTCTTTAACGTCATTTTTAGAATCAGGTTTTCTAATTCACAAAAAAGAATCTCATTGGAATTTTGATTCAAATTGTATTGGATTAATAGATTAAACTGACATCTTTTCAGTTTGGAGTCTTCCCAAATGAGAACATAACAGATTGTTCCTTTATTTTCAGGTCTCCCTTTAACATTCTTTAATAATGCTTTATCATTTTCTCCCCAGGGTTCTAGTATCTTTGACTATTTTTTTCTGAGGTAATTTATAATTATTATTGCTATTGTATAATTACTAAATTGTATATTTTTCTGTTTTATTTCTAGTTGGTTATTCTTGGCATATAGGACAAT
Organism: Odocoileus virginianus; assembly: GCF_023699985.2. Taxonomy (NCBI): domain Eukaryota; kingdom Metazoa; phylum Chordata; class Mammalia; order Artiodactyla; family Cervidae; genus Odocoileus; species Odocoileus virginianus. Next base: position 41,248,848 of record NC_069697.1, read on the forward strand.
TATTGATTTTTGTATTTTGATTTTAGAGCCAGTAACACTGGTGCATTTTGTTTTATAAATACAACTAATTTTCCAATAGATGCTTTTGAATATTCTATGTAATAATCTCTTCTGTAAAAATCATCAATTTGTCTCCTTCTTTCTTGTGCATATATATATTTGCTGTTGTTTAGTTATTAAATCGTGTCCGACTCTTTTGTGACCCCATGGACTGTAGCCTGCCAGGCTCCTCTGTCCATGGGATTTCCCAGGCAAGAATATTGGCATGGGCTGCCATTCACTTCTCTGGAGAATTCCATGGACAGAGAAGCCTGGCAGGCTATAGTCCTTGGGGTCACAAAGAGTCAGACATGACTGAGCAACTAACACTCTCACTTTTTCTTTCTCCAGGGGATCTGCCTGAACCAGGGATCAAACCTGAGTCTCCTACATTGCAGGCAAATTCTTTACCACTGAGCCAACGGGGAAGCATATATATATGTATATGTATACATATATATATGTGTGTGTTTTGGGGGGGTTTTTTGTATATATGTATATACATATATATGTATATGTATACATATATATATATGTGTGTGTGTGTGTGTGTGTGTGTGTGTGTGTGTGTGTTTGGGGTTTTTTTTTTTTGCTGAACCACATGGCTTGTGGGATTTTAGCAATTCGACCAGGAATGAAACCCAGGCCCTCAGCAGTGAAAGCACAGAGCATGGCATCCTAACTGCTGGTCTGCCAGGGAATTTCTTTATTTATGCTTTTGAAGTTTGATTTTTGCTGTCAGTTTTAGGTAGATGCCCTTTATTACACTATAAAAGTTTCTTTCTATTCACAGGTTTTGACTTTTTAAAATATATAATTGTTCACTGCCATATTTAAAATGAATAACCAACAAAAACCTGTTGTATAGCACATGGAACTCTGCTTAATGGTATGTGGTAGCCTGGATGGGAAGGGGTTTGGGGGAGAATGGATACACATATATGTATGACTGAATCCCTTCACTGTTCCCCTGAAACTATCACAACATTGTTAATCAGCTATACTCTAATACAAAACATTTTTGGTGTTAAAAATAAAATAAAATAAAAAATATTAGAAAACTTAGGTAACAAATTGTTAATAAAAATGACCAGAAATCCATAAATATATATGAAACTATATTACTTTTTTTTTTTTGAAACTATATTACTTTTTTATAATTATTTATACTTTTCAACATGTCATAAAGATCTTAACGTGTCATATGTATTCTTCTGTAACAGTTTTTAAAAATTTTTATTTTTAATTGGAGGATAATTGCTTTACAATGTGGTGTTGGTTTCTGCCATACAAGAACATGAATCAGCCATGAATACACGTGTCCCCTCCTTCTTGAATCTCCCTTCCACCCCTCAACCTCATCCCACCCCTCTAGGCTATGTGTCAATATTAAAAACTGGTCAACTAAAAAAAAAAAACTGGTCAACTAATAAATATATATGTGTGTGTGTGTGTGTGTGTGTGTGTGTGTGTGTTCAGTTTTATCAAATGCTTCTTTATGCATCTGAATATGATGAGGTGTTTTTCTCTTCAATATGTTAATATGTTAAGAGTATAGTGATAGATTTGCTAATATTGAACTATCCTTGTATTTATTTGGATAAACTCTACTTAGTATTTACTTAGGGCTTTTTCCTTATAAAGACACTGATGAATTAAATTTGTAACAAGAATCATGCAACAGGATAATGGAGCGTGTGTGTGCCTGCTAGTTGCTTCAGTCGTGTCCAATTCATTGCAACCCTATGGACTGCAGTCCGCCAGGCTCCTCTGCCCTTGGGATTCTCCAGGCAAGAATATTGGAGTGGTTGCCATGCCCGTCTCCAGGGGTTCATTCCAACCCAGGGATTGAAGTCTCCTGCACTGCAGGCAGATTCTTCACCACTGAGCCACCGGGGAAGCCCCGATATGGAGCATAACAGGTATCCTATCCTGTCCTCAGAGGTTTCCAGTGGCTATAATCCTCAGAATTTTATTGGGGATGCTGTTCTATGAAGAATAGTCACTCAGTTCTTCAAGACTAAGTTCAAATTAGGCCCAGTTCTTGACTTGAAACTCTGGTTCCCACAGGGGCAATACAGGTTCAACCAGTTTGATAACTTTTACCACTGAGAGATTAAAGGGAGGAGCAGGAACAAAATAGGTCACCTTTTGGAGGAACAGAGGGTTTCTAACATCCCATTCAGTTCAACTCAGTTCAGTTCAGTCGCTCAGTTGTGTCCGACTCTTTGCAACCCCATGAATCGCAGCACGCCGGGCCTCCCTGTCCATCACAAACTCCCGGAGTTTACTCAAACTCCTGCCCATCAAGTCGGTGATGCCATCCAGCCATCTCATCCTCTGTCGTCTCCTTCTCCTCCTGCCCCCAATCCCTCCCAGCATCAGGGTCTTTCCCAATGAGTCACCTCTTCACATGAGGTGGCCAAAGTATTGGAGTTTCAGCTTTAGCATCAGTCCTTCCAATGAACACCCAGGATTCATCTCCTTTAGGATGGACTGGTTGGATCTCCTGGCAGTCCAAGGGACTCTCAAGAGTCTCCTCCAACACCACAGTTCAAAAGCATCAATTTTTCGGCACTCAGCTTTCTTCACAGTCCAACTCTCACATCCATACATGACCACTGGAAAAACCATAGCCTTGACCAGACGGACCTTTGTTGGCAAAGTAATGTCTCTGCTTTTTAATATGCTACCTAGGTTGGTCATAACTTTCCTTCCAAGGAGTAAGCAGTTTTTAATTTCATGGCTGCAGTCACCATCTGCAGTGATTTTGGAGCTCAAAAAAATAAAGTTAGCCACTGTTTCCACTGTCTCCCCATCTATTTCCCATGAGGTGATGGGACCAGATGCCATGATCTTAGTTTTCTGAATGTTGAGCTTTAAGCCAACTTTTTCACTCTCCTCTTTCACTTTCATCAAGAGGCTTTTCAGTTCCTCTTCACTCTCTGCCATAAGGGTGGTGTCATCTGCATATCTGAGGTTACTTATATTTCTTCTGGCAATCTTGATTCCAGCTTGTGCTCCTTCCAGCCCAGCGTTTCTCATGATGTACTCTGCATATAAGTTAAATAAGCAGGGTGACAATATACAGCCTTGACACACTCCTTTTCCTATTTGGAACCAGTCTGTTGTTCCATGTCCAGTACTAACTGTTGCTTCTTGACCTGCATACAGGTTTCTCAAGAGGCAGATCAGGTGGTCTGGTATTCCCATCTCTTTCAGAATTTTCCATAGTTTATTGTGATCCACACTGTCGAAGGCTTTGGCGTAGTCAATAAAGCAGAAATAGATGTTTTTCTGGAAATCTCTTGCTTTTTCAATGATCCAGCGAATAATGGCAATTTGATCTCTGGTTCCTCTGCCTTTTCTATAACATCCCATACCCCCAACTAAATCTGAAACTGATCATATCTTGTCTGAAAGCTGATGAACCACTCAACTAGCAGAAGAGACCTAGTGAGTTCGAGTGTTATCTCCTGCCTTGGTGTGGAAAGCTTGCTGGAGTTTCTCACAGGCCCTTAAGGAGATAGCAGGGGTGTAAGGAGTTTTACTGCTAGCCCCTAAGATGAACACTGCCTTTTAATAGAATCTCAGCAGCAAGAGACTGTAGAATGTGTATGGTGGAATATGCTGAGTTGTTGCAAAAGGAATTGAATTTCATTCAGATCCCCCCTGTCCAACTTCCCACCAGGACCAAGTCAGAGGATCCCTTTGGAGAGCTAGCTTTTGGACACCAGCCACATGGAGGGAACTGATGTCCAAGTGGTATTAAGAATCCAAGACAAGCAACAAAGGCGGCAGAAATGTCTTCACCATGTAGCTGGGATTGTTCATATAAAGGAACCATGATTATACACAGCTCATAAAAGGGAAACAAATTTGGAAGGCAATGATGTAAAGAAGGTCATTTTCCTCTCCCTCCACCTTTGCAACCCATTATCAAAAGAATAATGTAGTGGTTCTCTATTGCTGTGTAACAAAATTATCACAGAGTGGCTTAAAGTAAAACAAATGTATTAGCTCACAGTTCTATGTATCAGAAGTCCAAGTGAGGGCTTCCCTGGTGGCGCAGGGCTAAAGAATCCACCTACCAACGCAGAAGACATGAGTTTGATCCCTGGTCTGAGAAGATCCCATATGCTGCAAAGCAACTAAGCCCATGCGTCACAACTACTGAACCTATGCTCCAGAGACCAGGAATGGCAAATACTACAGGGCCTACCCACTGCAAGTAGGGAGCCCGAGTGCCCCAGAGCCCACGCTCTGCAACAAGAGAAGCCACAATGAGAAGCTTGTGCACCGCAACTTAGAGAGGAGCCCCCGCCTTCCACAACAGGAAGACCCAGCATGGCCAAAAATAGACAAATAAATAAATTAGTATTGTTATTATTTAGAAAAAGAACAGTATAAGTGAACTCAACTGGGTTTCTCTGCTCCAGGTCTCATGAAGTCAAACCCAAGATTGGCAAGCTTGAGCTCCTACCTGGGGGTTCTAGAAAAGAACCCGCTTTCTAGCTCCTTCAGATGTGGGGCCACATTCAGTTTGTGTTGGTTACAGAACCATGACCCCCTTCCCCTGCTGACTGTCCGTGGGGGCTGCTCTCAGCTCTTGAAGGCTGCCTGCATTCGACATATGGCTCCTTTCACCTTAAAGGCAGCAACAGTGTGGTGAGTCACCTTATGGGGCATACCTCATTTTATTATGCTTTGCTTTATTGTACTGTGGATGCTGCTTTTTTTTTTTTTTTAACAAATCAAAAGTGTATGGCAATCCTGTATAGACCAAGTCTATAAGCACCATTTTTTCAATAGCATTTGCTCACTTCATGTCTCAGTGTAATGTTTTGGTAATGTTGGCACTATTTCAAACTGTTTCACTATTACATTTATTATGGTGATCTGTGATCAGTGATCCTTGATGCTGATATGATCATTGTTTTGGGGTGCCACAAACTGCACTTGTATAAGAAGGCAAACTTAATCTGTAAATATTGTGTGTGTTCTTACTGCTCCACCAATCAGCCAATCTCCTTTCTCTCTCCCTCTTCTTGAGCCTCCTTATTTCTGAGGACACAGCAGTATCATAATTAGATCAATTAATAACCCTACAATGGTCTCTAAGTTTTCAAATGACAGGAAGAGTCGTAAGTCCCTCACTTCATCGTCTCTCACAATTTTGGTTTATTATGTCTCTCACATCATCAAAAGTTAAACATGATTTAAGCTTAGTGCGGAAGGCATGTTGAAAGCCAAGACAGGACAAATGCTAGACCTCTTGCACCAGTTAGCCAAGCTGTGAATGCAAAGTAAAAGTTCTTGAAGGAAATTAAAAGTGCTACTCCAGTGAGTGAACACACCAACGATAAGAAAGCAAAATAGCCTTATTGCTGAGATGGAGAAAGTTGTAGTGGTCTAGACAGATGATCAAACCAGGCCACGGCACCCCTGTTTACAACAAGATTTACTGAATATTTTCAGCCCACTGCTGAGACCTGCTGCTCAGAAAAAAAGAATTCCTCTCCATATATTATTGCTCACTGACAATGCACCTGGTCACCCCAGGGCTCTGAGATGTACAACTACTTAATTAATTGATTTTGTTTTCATGACTGCTAACACGACATCCATTCTGCAGTCCATGGATCAAGACATAATTCTGACTTTCAAGTCTTAGTATTTAAGAACTAGATTTCCTAGGGCTTCAACTGCTATAGACAGTGATTCCTCATGATGAGTCTGGACAAAATCCAAATGAAAATCTTTTGGAAAGAATTCACCATTCTAGATGCCATTAAGAACATTCACAATTCATGAGACAAGGTCAAAACATTAACACTAACAGGAGTTTGAAAGAAGTTGATTCCAACTCTCAAGGATGACCTTGAGGAGTTAAGACTTCAGTGAAAGAAGTAACTGTAGACTTGAGGGAAATAGCCAGAGAATGAGAATTAGAATTGGAGCCCAAAGATGTGAATGAATTGCAACAATCTCATGATAAAACTTGAACAGATGAGGAGTTGCTTCTTAGGGATCAACAGAGTGAGAGCTTTCTTGAAATGGAATCTACTCCTGGTGAAGATGCTCTGAAGGTGGTTAAAATGAAAACAAAGGATTTAGAGTATTATTTAAATTTAGTTGATAAAGCAGTGGCAGGGTTTGAGAGGACTGATTCCAATTTTGAAAGAAGTTCTGTTGTAGGTAAAATGCCATCAAATAGCACTGTGTGCTACAGAGAAATCTGTCATGAAGAGAGTCACTCACGTGGTAAACTTCCCTGTGGTATTATTTAAGAAACTGCCACAGCCACCCCAACCTTCAGCAACCCCTACCCTGATCCATCAGCAGCCATCAGACTGAGGCAAGACTCCCCCAGCAGAAAGACTACAACTCTTCAGAGACTCAGACGACAGTCAGTGTTTTTAGGAACAAAGTATTTTTAAATTAAAGTTCATACATTGCTTTTTAGGCATAATGCTGTTGCACACTTAACACGCTACAGTATAAAGGAAACAATTTTTATATGCAGTGGGAAACTAAAACATTTGTGCAACTCTCTGAGAAGGAAATGGCAACCCACTCCAGTATTCCTGCCTGGAAAAGTCCATGGACAGAGGAGCCTGGCGGGCTGCAGTCCCTGGGGTTACGTGACTGAGCATGCGTGCATGAGCGTGGAGGGAGATGGGTTGGTAGCAATAAACTGGTAGAACTAAAAAAAAAAAAAAATTGTGCAACTCTCTTTATTGCAATATTCACTTTTCTGCAAAGCTATGGAACTGAACCCACACTGTCTCCAAGGTATGCCTGTATTTTGAATCTCAGATTCCCCCCTGTGCTACTAGCCAGAGAAAGCTCTAAGTTTAAAGGCTCCTGTGATTAGAATTAGCCAACCCACACAATCTCCCTTTTGCCATGTGATGTAACATAATCATGGCTCTACTGACACCTTGATTTCAGACTTCTGACCTCCAGAATCATGAGACAATCAATTTCTATTGTGCTGAGCCAATTTCATTTGTGGTACTTTCCCAAGACAGCCATAGCAAACTAATACAGTTAGTTTCTGATACTTACCACTGAGAATCATGACTAATATAATTTTGTATTGAGTGAAAAATTATGGTACAACCCAGAACTGGAAAATTTGGCTTAGGAAGGGATAGGTGCCTCTGAATGGCAGGTCCATATGGACTTCAAATTAAAGTCTCACAAAAGTAGTACTGCCTTGCAGGACTGTGGAGCAGTCTTTGGCGGCATTAAAATCGTCCTCCAAGACAAGTTGGAGTGGTTGATGCCATGCTCAGAGGATGCCTTGAGGGAATCAGAGCATTCCTGCCCTGAAGATCAGTCTCTGCCTGACCACTCAGTTTAAACTGCTGCTGGTCGCTGAGGTGTTTGGAATTGTCTAGTATCAACCACCGGTTCCAGAGGTTTCCACTGTTGATCTTGAAAGTGTTTACAAAGACACTATGCCGTCCCCATGAGGAGGAGCTGCCTCATAGGCACACAGATCTCCAAGCTTTTTCTCATGCTGCCAAATGCAGAAGGGGAAGCGAACTTCTAATTATCTGTCTCCTATTTCAGGTCCCCCTAACACATGTGGGTTTCTTTTTTTTTTTAGATGCCATGGCATTTTTTGTTTCTTTATTGTGAGCCAACACTACCACTTATATAGATTATATCAGGCATTTTGGGTCAACCTGTTCCCTAAAATCCAAAAAAACAGCAGAAAATTAAAACCAAAACAGCACAAATGAGGCACTTGAATTACACTAAACAGAGGGGAATTCAGGAAACTCTCATTGGCTAAGAGTCTTGGCAGCATGGTACACTTAATCTCATTGGCTGGAGCAAACAAAATAACTGCCTTACCAGCTCTAATTAGTTTTGACCATTGACAATGCTGAAAAGATGAGGGAAATAGATCTGTAAACAAAACTGTAATGGATTATTATACAAATAATGAGGTTGTACATTTAACACACCGCAGCTCAGACAAGCAAATAAAAAATAACACTTTAATTTTGCTATAATTATTCCTAAGGATGTACCTGGAGTTTAATAGGAAAATTAATTAAATGTCCAATATTATTTATATCTGGTTATTTACATCATTTAAACAGTGTCCAATGTCTTTTATTTTATTATTAGTAAAGATAAGTCACAATTTTTTAAAAAATTATTGACATATAGTTGACTTACTATGTTGTGTTAGTTTCCGGCGTACAAAAAAGTGATTCAGTTATACAAAAATATATATTTCTGTTTTCATTCTTTTCCATTACAGGTTATTACAAAATATTGAATATGGTTCTCTGTGCTATACAATGGGTTCTTGTTTGTTATCTATTTTATATATAGTAGTGTCTACATGTTAATCCCAAACTCATTTATCCTCTCTCCTTTCCGCTTTGGTAACTGTAAGTTTGTCTTCTATGTCTCTAGGTCTATTTGTTTTGTACATAAGTTCATCTGTGTATGTGTCTGCATGTGTATATATACATATATTCTACGTATAAGTGGTTTCATGGTATTTGTCTAACTTACTTCATTAGTACAATAATCTCTAGGTACCCCCACGTTGCTGCAGTGGCCAGCCTTTTTAAACAGAAATGTTCATAGGTGCTAATGGTGTTTAACAGTTTATCCTATGAGTTTCAATGCAACAGGCTGGTTTTAAAAACTAAATAGGTAGATAGATAGACAAATAGAAATGCTCATCTTTCATTTAGATTTCCTTCACCCCTGCTTTTCTAAGTTGATATTATAGTATTGGGGTAGGAGTGCAGGTGGTCCGGGCATGTGTTGTTCTGTGTCAATTCTGCTCACATCTTTTGCTTTCCAGTTAGGTGATACCCTTTGACCACCTGGTTACTCCACAATCTGTTAGCTTCTGATGCTAAAATCTAGAGGTTATAACCCCAACCCTACTAATAAATTCTAACTGATTCTCTTGCTCTGTGAGCCCCTTTGGTTTTAGCACTTACTGCTTTGATTTGGGGGCTCCCTTTTTTTTCTGGGGCTTCCCTAGTGGTTCAGAGGGTAAAGCATCTGCCTGCAATGAAGGAGACCTGGGTTCAATCCCTGGGTCGGGAAGATTGCCTGGAGAAGGAAATGGCAACCCACTCCAGTATTCTTGCCTGGAGAATCCCATGGATGGAAGAGCCTGGTAGGCTATAGTCCATGGGGTCTCAAAGAGTCGGACACAACTGAGCAACTTCATTTTTTATTTCTGGTACAAAAGAAAACATCTCTTTCTTGATTTCAAGTTATGCTATATATGTATATATGTGTATTTAAATTTATATATATTTAAATTTTATTTGATGTATTACGCATCTCTAAGTGTTTAAAGGGAGTACACATATTTCATCTGCATCAGTTAATAATCAGAAAATGAACTTTTAAAAAATAGAATAAATAATAAACACATTATCTTTGTTTAAAAAAGGGGCAATATTTGAGATCAAATCCCTTTTAAGTCCTACCCACACTCCTGTCCTCATAGAAATATATCTGTAACTTGCTTTTTTTTTTTTTAAGACTTTGTTTATATTTTTTAAGTCTTTACTGAATTTTTTACAACACTGCTTCTGTTTTATGTTTTGGTTGTTTTGGCCACAAGACATGTGGGATCCTAGTTCCCCAACCAGAGGCTAAGCCAGTATCCCCTGCATTGAAAGGCAAAGTCTTAACCTATGGGCCACCAGGGAAGTCCCTGCAACTTGACGTTTACCCAACCGCATGCTATGGAGAGCTATCCAGGGTGGCAGAGACCTACCACACCCTTTTAACTGCCTCCAACCCCCACGGACACAGTCTGAATGTACAGTTTATTAGCCATTCTTCTATTTATGGTTCTGCGTTCCCTGTTCTTCCCTATGAGGAACTCTGCAATGGACACGCCTGTACATGTTTTCTTGTGGAGGAGTACCAGTGTTTTCGAAAAGGAGATGCTATATCTGTAGTGGCCAGCTCACAGCATATGTGTATTTTTATTTTATTCAATATTGCCAAATTGCCCTGTTCAATGCGGCCCTATCAATTTTATATTCCCATTAGCAGTGTGTATGTATATTCTATCACATTTTACATTTTATTAACGAGTTTAATTTTTATAATGATTGAAAATTTTCTCACTTTTCTATTAAATTTTCTTGATAATTGGTGACATTCAGCTTCTATTTATACGTTCACTGGCCAGTTACATTTATTTTTCTACAAGTAATTTATCCTATGATTTTTTTTCCAGGTTCTCATTGGTTTATCTGAGTTTTCCATTTTTGTAGGAATATCTTAGGGATCTGAATACTAATCTTTTCTGTGTTATATGTTTGGCAAATATTATCTCCTAGCTTGTCACCTGGCTTTGAACTTTGCTTACATATGCTAGACATGTTATTGAAGGCTTATGATGCCTTTTGTAATAGAGAACTTATACATGCTGTTCAAATTTATCAATCTTGATGCAGTAAAACATATCAACTCATTCCCTATGTCTTTTGCATTTAGGGTCTGACTTCTAATTTTCCAATGATAAACATTTTCCTACATTTTCTCCTGATATATTTAGGATTTTGCCTCTTAACATTTGAGTCTTTAATCCCTCTAGAATTTATTTTCATGAATGGTGTTAGGTAGAGAATCTAATTTTATCAAAACAAATGATCTACTTTCCCAAAGCCATTTATGGAATTGTTAGTGCCTCCTCACTGGAACTGATTCCATCTCTATTGTACATAACACTCTAACTTTGATGAACTAGCCATTTGCAGGTATAATCCACAATGACAAAAGGTTTAAACATGATCTGCTGGAACTAGGCAACTATCCCCTGACTTTTCTAAGTGAGCAGGATGTGTTCTTAAAATGAGACTGCAACATACTTTAGAGCCTGTCTGGAATAACTTGTCCCACTGTATCCATGGGGGATTGGTATATTTGCATAATAATCTATATGTATCCTCCCATATCTCTTGACTTCCTACTTTTGCATTCTAGTCCCCTATAATGAAAAGGACAGATTATAGAGGACTGGAATGAAAAAATAGGAAGTCAAGAGATACCTGGGTTTGATCCCCAGGTCACGAAGATCCCCTGGAAGAGGAAATGGCAATCCACTCCAGTACTCTTGCCTGGGAAATGCTATGGATGGAGAGCCTGGTAGGCCACAGTTCACGGGATCAGAGAGTCACACACGACTGAGCAACTTCACCTAAGAGACACCTGGAGCAACAGGCAAATCTGGCCTTGGAGTACAGAATGAAGCAGGGCAAAGGCTAATAGAGTTCTGCCAAGAGAACACACTGGTCATAGCAAACACCCTCTTCCAAAAACACAAGACAAGACTACACATGGACATCACCAGATGGTCAACACCGAAATCAGACTGATTATATTCTTTGCAGCCAAAGATGGAGAAGCTCTAAACAGTCAGCAAAAACAAGACTGGAAGCCGACTGTGGCTCAGATCATGAATTCTTTATTGCAAAATTCAGACTTAAATTGAAGAAAGTAGGGAAAACCAATGGACTATTCATGTATGACCTAAATCAAATCCCTTACAATTATACACTGGAAGTGACAAACAGATTCAAGGGATCAGATCTGATAGACAGAGTAACTGAAGAACTATGAACAGAGGTTCATGACATTGTACAGGAGGCAGGGATCAAGACTATCCCCAAGAAAAAGAAATGCAAAAAGGCAAAACGGTTGTCTGAGGAGGCCTTACAAATAGCTGAGGAAAGAAGAGAAGTGAAAGGCAAAGGAGAAAAGGAAATATGTATTCATTTGAATGCAGAGTTCCAAAGAATAGTAGGGAGAGAAAAGAAAGCCTTCCTCAGTGAGCAATGCAAAGAAATAGAGGAAAACAATAGAATGGGAAAGACTAGAGATCTCTTCAAGAAAATCAGAGATACCAAGGGAACATTCCATGTAAAGATGGGTACAATAAAGGACAGAAATGGTATGGACCTAACAGAAGCAGAAGATCTTAAGAAGAGGTAGCAAGAATACACAGAAGAACTGTACAAAAAAGATCTTCATGACCCAGATAAGCATGATGGTGTGATCACTCACCTAGAGTCAGACATCCTGGAATGTGAAGTCAGGTGGGCCTTAGGAAGCATCACAACAAACAAAGCTAGCAGAGGTGATGGAATTCCAGTTGAGCTATTTCAAATCCTCAAAGATGATGCTGTGAAAGTGAAGCACTTAATACGCCAGCAAATCTGTAAAACTCAGCAGTGGCCACAGAACTGAAAAGGTCAGTTTTCATTCCAATCCCAAAGAAAGGCAATGCCAAAGAATGTTCAAACTGCTGCATAATTGCACTCATCTCACATGCTAGCAAAGTAATGCTCAAAATTCTCCCAGTCAGGCTTCAAAAGTATGTGAACTGTGAACTTCCAGATGTTCAAGCTGGATTTAGAAAAGGCAGAGGAACCAGAGATCAAAATGCCAACATCCACTGGATCATCGAAAAAGCAAGAGAGTTTCAGAAAAGCATCTATTTCTGCTTTATTGACTATGCCAAAGCCTTTGACCGTGTGGATCACAGCCAACTGTGAAAAATTCTTAAAGAGATGGGAATACCATACCTTATCTGCCTCCTGAAAAATCTGTATGGAGGTCAAGAAGCAACAATTAGAACTGGACACGGAACAGACTGTTTCCAAACTGGGAAAGGAGTACATCAAGGCTGTATATTGTCACCCTGCTTATTTAACTGACATGCAGAGTATATAATGTGAAATGCCAGGCTGAATGAAGCACAAGCTGAAATCAAGATTGCTGGGAGAAATATCAATAACCTCAGATATGCAGATGATACCACCCTTATGGCGGAAAGTGAAGAAAAACTGAACAGCCTCTTGTTGAAAGTGAAAGAGAAGTGTGAAAAAGTTGGTTTAAAAGTCAACATTCAGAAAACTAAGATCATAGCATCCGGTCCCATCACTTCATAGCAAATAGATGGGGAAACAATGGAAACAGTGACAGACTTTATTTTCTTGGGCTCTAAAATCACTGCAGATGGTGACTGCAGCCAAGAAACTAAAAGACACTTGCTCCTTGGAAGAAAAGCTATGACAAACCTAGACAGCATATTAAAAAAGCAGAGACATTACTTTGCCAACAAAGGTCCATCTAGTCAAAGCTATGGTTTTTCCAGTAGTCATGTAGGGATGTGAGAGATGGACTATAAAGAAAACTAAGAGCCAAAGAATGGATGCTTTTGAACTGTGGTGTTGGAGAAGACTCTTGAGAGTCCCTTGGACTGCAAGGAGCTCAAACCACTCAATCCTCAAGGAAATCAGTCCTGAATATTCATTGGAAGGACTGATGGTGAAGATGAAACTCCAATACTTTGGCCATCTGATGCAAAGAACTCACTCACTGGAAAAGATCCTGATGCTGGGAAAGATTGAAGGCAGGAGGAGAAGGGGACCACAGAGGATGAGATGGTTGGATGGCATCACCGACTCTATGGACATGAGTTTGAGCAAGCTCTGGGAGTTGGTGATGGACAGGGAAGCCTGGTGTGCTGCAGTTCATGGGGTCACAAAAAGTCAGACTAGACTCAGTGACTGAACTGTACTGTACTGTATCGTCCCATATAATTTTAAGTCATCTCTATTTTACTTATAATTCTTAATATAAGATAAACTATGTGTAAATAGTTGCAAATACAATCTGAATGCTATGTGAAAAGTTGCCAGTGTGTGGCAAACTCAAGTTTTGCCTTTTGGAACTTTCTGAATATTTTTTCCTGAATTTCTTCCATCTGATGTTGGTTGAATCCCCAGATGCAGAATCTGTGAATACAGAGGGACAACTGTATATAGTAAGGGAATGTTACATTTATATACAGGAAGTATATAAAAAGGAGAAATAAATAGTAAGGATTTGATCTTAGAGAAACAGAAAAATACATAAAAATTTCCAGACCTTTCCATGTTTTGAAAGAAATAGCTTTCTACTTAGTCTACTCCCTTCTCTCTGATTATATGCCCATTATAAAACTTTTGAGTAGCTTTATTCAGTTTCATAGGTACTATGATGCCAAAGGAGCAGATATCCATAAGGAAGAAATGAGTAAATCAATCTTTCTGAATTGAAAAATATCCTCTGTCATAGAAATAAGTCCTTTAAGAGACTTTAATTGTGTAGTTTAAACAGTTCAAGCCATATAGTTTTCTGGAATTCAATTCTACGGTCTTATCTATAGTGCTTGCATAGTGCCTGGTTTATAGAAAGTACTCAGTACATTTCTTGAATGAATGGACGGCTAAAACCATCACTGTTGTTTAGTTAGGTGAATATTTGAAATGCTATGAATCACAGTAATTTTCCCCCTGAAGTATTACCATGTAAATGATATATTTCTGCAAAACAGTACAGGCCTACATCTTGAAGTAGAGCTCATCACAGTCAAGGTAGATCACAAATAACACATTCATTTACTCACTCATTCAATAAAAATTAACTAAGTACCTAAGCTAAGCTCTGGGGAATACAATTATTAAAAAAAGAAACCAAAAAATGACCAGGGTTCTTCTCTTTAACTAGAGTGGAAGGCAGAGGGAATTGCAGTTGTAAATACTTGAAGTTTTAAGCAGCAGACTGAAAACACTGGGGAAACCAAGAAATCTGTACTCAGAAACGGGAGAAGATTAGCAGTCATTAATTGGAGAGGCCCCTGGACCTCTAGGGTCCCACTCACTCAACTGAGGTTCATATATCAAGTACAAAGTTAAAAACTCCAGGTCTTTCCAGAAGACTGGGGAATCACACAGATTAGCGGACCAAGAACTGTTGGACATTTAGGTGCTTTCCAATTTTTTGCTATTATCAATAGTGCTGTGATAAACTTCCCTAGACAAAATCCTTTTGCACATCTAAACTTCCCACAAGTGGATTATTTGGGTCAAAGGTTATGTCAATTTACAGTTTTATGAGCAAAATAAGAGGGTACTTGGTTTTCCCATACCCTTGACTATACTAGATTTTGAAAGATATGGAGTTTAAGATCTCTATGAAAGTGAAAACAAAATGTTTTCCAGTTTTATATGTTAAAAATTTCTGTTTATTCATTTCAGAACTATTTTCATCAGTTAAGAAAACTTCTTTTATAGTTATAGAAAAAGGAATTCACTTTACATTGTATTGCAATGGTTGCTAGAGTCTAGTTTATTTGCATTAATATTCCCGAGTTGATGGGACTTCCTGGTGGTCAAGTGGTTAGGACTCCCTGCTTCCATTGGAGGGGATGTGGGTTCGATCCCTGATTGGGGAACTAAAATCCCACATGCCTCGTGGCCCAGCCAAGGGAAAAGAAAAATTTCTTGAGTCAAAGCAGACTGAATCATAACAGTTAAAGAACACTGGTGGGCTTAAGGCAGAGCTGTCTTAGAAGGAAAAAAGGTGGAAAAGGTTAAGAAGAAAATGGAGGATAGGAAATTGAGACAAAAAGACAAAAGCAAGAAAGAACACGATGTAGGCATGAGCGGGTCTGACTCCTGCCACCATGCACCCTGCCTGCGCTTGCATAGTTTCTTGTGTGTCTAGCTGCCCTGTCTGATGTTTTCAGTTGAAACATTGAGCAACAGCAGCTTCCTTTATCATCAGAGGAGGAAATGAAACATCAAGCATAATAACAGTCTGAGATGTAATTACTGGGGCCAAAATGAGAAATCAGGACATAATGTTTTGTCAAAGGGAAAATCGCATGCAGCGCCCTGCTAAGTCACAAGGATTTTAGGGTTCTGACCCTCCAACATTAGTCATTCCTTCCTTCTCAGCAGTTCCCTCTCCAGTCTTCTAACTGGTCACTATGCTGTTAATGAACACAGCAGGGCCCTTCAAATCTCTCTGAAAAGTCTGGGAATGAATTCAAATTTTAATAAGCAGCATTTCTGAATGCTGAAAAATAAGTCAGTTGACTACTTCTTTCTTTCTACTTCTAAGCATTTTCCCCATTTAAGGGAATTCACTGAACTAAAATTTACAACTTTTAAGAGAGTTTCCTTTTAAGATAACAGAAGAGGAAGTTTACAAATAAAAGCCAAGGGTAGCAATGGCTCCCTCTTAAGCCCAGAAAAATGTTACAATCTAACTGTGGTTTTATTTTCAAGCCTAGAGGCCAGCTGTCATTTCTTTTAAAAATCTGGTCAGGATGTTTTCTATCTCTCATCACCTTATTTAAAGTGTCCTCATCACTTTAAGTTGTTTGGAGATATAAATCTAAACATAACGCATAAAAAACAGGGACAAAAATTAATAAAGTAATTTTAAAGTAAATTACTATTTTTAAAAGTAGACCTGGGGTAGTGGGGCTGAGGGAGATGTTGGTCAAAGGGTAAAAACTTGGAGTTGGAAGATGGGAATACTCTGCACCTACCAAATAGGGTCCTGATTACAGGAGAAGGGCTCGGGGCTCTTATGGGAAGAAGAGAGGAAGATGAGGCAAGTTGTTTTTGTTTTGTTTTTTATTTATTTTTTCCATTTATTTTTATTAGTTGGAGGCTAATTACTTTACAATATTGTAGTGGTTTTTGCCATACATTGGCAAGTTATTTTTTAAGAGGAGTTTGTTGGTGCAAGATGAGGTGATCAGTCAGGAGAAGTGTTCATTGGTAAAAGATGAGGAAAAGCTAGAGGCCACTAGGTTAAAGTTCACTGATCGGCCCTGGTCCTTTCAACAGAATATTCTCATTTCTTTTCTGACTTCTCAGACGATTGGCAGTTTGGTCTAGTTCAGAAGTCAAAAAAGAGGATATGCATGGCAGTTCCTCCAGAATGCGTGTTCCAGCTCTTTTTAAAATGGCTCCACTTATGTCATCTCCCACAGTATCAATTTTTTCAATTTGTCATATGTTTCTGCATCAGTGGATGTTTAAAAACATTTCTTTCTAAATGATATCAGTAAAGCTGATATCACTTATACTGGGAAAGTATATCCCTTAAAATTTAAACACAAATTTAAAAAAAAGTAGAGTCCTTATCACAATTAAAAATAAATAAGGTCTTTAAAAAAGGAAACCAGATCAGAACTTTGCCCAGCACAGCCACTAAGCAATAACGTGGAAAGATGAAGCCCATGTGACCAGCTGTATCAGAAGTTTCTGGTATTACCACTACAACCCTCTCAGCCAGGTTTCAAAACATTTTAAGGAGGAATTTGGCTGCGACCCTTATTTTTTTAAAACAAATATTTATTGGCACAGTGCACAACGTTTGAAAGACAGCCTGATCAAAACATACAAAGTCCCTGCCTTTCTGGAGCTTGCAGTGTGGTGAAGGAGAAAGGCTAGAAACAAAGAAAAGTGTAACTGCAAACTGGGATGAAGCATAATGAGGAAAAGAACTGGGTTCTTAAAAGAGAGACTAACCGGGGCATCTGGACATAGACGTAGACACAGCCTCCCTGAGATTTATATTAGGGAGAGTCAGCCAAGCAGAGGGTGGGGACAGCTTTGCGGGACAGAAACACTGACAAAGACACCGTGAGTAATGATCACTCAATTACTGAGAGAGCCACAGCGTTTTGGGACATGTTAACATTTTCTTGTTCATATATGTGTCACTGCACAAGTTTAGTATTTTGCATAGGGCTGGGTTCTCTGGCCTTTAGATTGAGAGCTCTGTGATAAAAGGAAATGTTTTCCTTTTCTTTCTACTTTCCTTGATTTAGCAGTGTGGTACACGCAAAGGTCTCTTGATTCATGCTACTCACTGAATAAAGGACCATTTCTTGGAGTCCACCTAATTGGGAAAGTCCCCTTGGTTAGACTGCTTCGCCCATGGATTTTGTATTCCTAGCATCAGAGTGTCTCCCATAATCAGTACTCAATAAATATTTTTGGAATAGTGAATAAAAGACTGAGTGGATGAATAAATCTTCTACTCTATTCACATATCTATTTCCATGTGTCCAGGGAAACCACTCAGCTAGTCATTAAATGAATGAATAGGGTGTGTCAGGCATTGTGCCAGGAATGGGGTATAAAAGTGAGCAGAAACAGACAAGACCCTGCCCTCCTGGAACTTCTAAGTCTACATATTACAAAAGTCAGAGGGAGAAAATTAAACCAGCACACATTGTGTTTTCTTTGTCGTCAAGAGAGGCTAGGTACAGAATCACACTTTGATTGAACCATGTAAGTTTTAAAAGCCCAGAGCAGGGCTCCCCAGTGAGCAGAAGCCAGACTCTACTATTTGGGCTAAGGTACAGATGGCGAAGCTGTGGAAAGGGGCTGGCCTCATAAGAAACACAGTTCTGTTGCCAACGAGAGGACAAAGGGCTCACAACCAGAGAGTAAGTCTGACTTCAAGTAACAGTGACTCTTGAAGCTAGGTTCCATCCCTCATCCAGTGCTGCAGATGGGATGCAGCCGAGAAGAAGCAAAGCAGAGAAGTTTCCACAAAGACAGGACTGAAGACGCTGCAGATCTGCACAAACATCTGAAGAACGTGACATGGGTGGTCTCACTATCCTTATTTCCAAAAGGTTGCCCTTTCCTGGTCAAAGCTGACAGTTAGGTCCCCTCACTGAGAGTTGGGGTGGGGATGAGGGAGTGGATGGGTGTCTCAGGCCAGGTTTGCTCCTAGAGAGGGAATTAGAACTTTCCTGCATCTCTGCATAGATTTGGCAATGGGACACCACACTTCTGTAACATTCCTATCAGACCACCATGGAAGTCAGACTAGTCTCAACCAGCAACCTGCACAGAGGAACCTGTCAGAGCAGACTGCTCAGCTTCACAGTTCACGGCGTCTACAGAGCATTTAGAATAAAACAAAACTTCATAAAGAATCAATGCCTCTCAGACTGCTCCCATTGAGAGAAACTTCTCAGGAGAATTATTCAGAGAAACTTCATTCACCAAGCTGATGGCTACTGTTCCTTTCTCAAGAGATAGATTCCTGTCTGTGACTTTAATAGCTTCTAGTTCCCTAGAAGAGACTAAGAAAAGGTGACGAGAACACTCGGAAGAACTATACAAAAAAGATCTTAACAACCCGGATAGTCATGATGATGTGTTCACTCAATTAGAGCCGGACATCCTAAAGTGTGAAGTCAAGGCGGGCCTTAGGAAGCATTACTAAGAACAAAGCTAGTGGAGGTGATGGAATTCCAGCTGAGCTATTTCAAATCCTAAAAGATGATGCTTTGAAAGTGCTTCACTCAATATGCCAGCAAATCTGGAAAACTCAGCAGTGGCAGGACAGGAAAAGATCAGTTTTCATTCCAATCCCAAAGAAAGGCAATGCCAAAGAATGTTCAAACAGCTATACAACTGTGCTCACTTCACATGCCAGCAAGGTAATGCTTAAAATCCTTCAAGCTAGGCTTCAGCAATGTATGAACTGAGAAATTCTAGATGTACACACTGGGTTTAGAAAAGGCAGAGGAACCAGAGATCAAATTGTCAACATTCGTTGGATCATAGAAAAAGCAAGGGAATTAAAAAAAAAAAATTCTCCATCTGCTTCACTATGCTAGAGCCTTTGACTGTATGGATCACAACAAACAGAAATTCTTAAAGAGATGAGAATACCATTGGAATACCACCAGACCACTTTACCTGTCTCCTGAGAAACCTGTATGCAGGACAAGAAGCAACAGTTAGAATTGGACATAAACAATGAGCTGGTTCAAAATCAGGGAAGGAATACAACCAGACTGTATATTGATGCAGAGTACATCATGCGAAATGCCAGGCTGGATGAAGCACAAGCTGGAATCAAGACGGCTAGGAAAAACATCAATAACCTCAGATATGCATATGATAGCACTCTAATGGCAGAAAGTGAAGAGGAAGTAAAGAGCCTCTTGATGAGGGTAATAGAGGAGAGTGAAAAAAGCTGGCTTGAAACTCAAAGTCCAAAACACTAAAACCATGGCCTCTGGTCCCATCACTTCACGGCAAATAGAAGTGGAAAAACTGGAAGCAGTGACAGATTTTATTTTCTTGGGCTCCAAAATCACTGTGGACAGTTAACTGCAGCCATGAAATTAAAAGACGCTTGCTCCTTGGAAGAAAAGCTATGACAAGCCTAAACAGTGTGCTAAAAAGCCGGGACAGCACTTTGCTGACAAAAGTCCATATAGTTAAAAGTATGTTTCTTCCAGCAGTCGTGTACAGATGTGAAAATTTGAGCATAAAGACTGACCACCAAAGAATTAATGCTTTTGAATTGTGGTGCTGGGGAAGACTCTTGAAAGTCCCTTGGATAGCAAGGAGATCAAACCAGTCACCCCTAAAGGAAATCAACTCTGAATATTCACTGACAGGGCTGAAGCTTAAGCTACAATACTTTGGTCATCTGCTGTGAAGAGATGACTCACTGGAAAAAGTCCTGATGCTGGGAAAGACTGAGGGCAAAAGGAGAAGGGGGTGGCAGAGGATGAAACGGCTAGATAGCATTACAGACTCAATGGACATGAATCTGAGCAAACTCCAGGAGACAGTGGAGGACAGAGGAGCTTGGTGTGCTGTGATCCATGGGGTTGCAGAGTCGAACATAACTTTGCAACTGAACACCACAAGTTCTCCAGACTCCAAGAAAAGAGGGATACATCTACCAACTTAAAAATATGCACAATGTGAGAGCTGGGAGTTAAGTTTTATTTGGGGCAAAATGAGGACTGTGGCCTGGGAGACAGCAACTCAGATAGCTCTGAGAAACTGTCCCAAAGAGGCAGGAGGAGAGGGGGAAGGTGAATATGTACGTGGTTTTGGTGAAGGGGGAATACACGCAATCAAGCATATATTTTTTCAAAAGGTTTCTACCAGTTTCGTGAAGAGGAACAGTCATCACCATTAAGGATTTTAGTGTTTTTCTAGATATGAGGAGACACAAGAATTGGGCTCATGAAATAGGCTCCTGAAAAGACCTACCTATCTGAAGAGCTGTCCTGCCCGTTGTCCCCTGAGCACAGAGCACCTCATGTTCTGCCCTTCACCCCAAACCCTTTTTAGGGGTGTTGAAGGTCAGTAGTTGCAGCAGCAAATGCACTCAATCCTTGCAGAGGTAGATAGGTAGATGGCAAGTGCCCATGGCAATGCCAATCTGTAGTTGACACATTAGATATATTACACACACACACACCCCTAAGGGTTTATGGGAACTAACAAAAAAGTTTTACCTACTGAGTAATTGTTTTCTCAGAAACAGGCTCTAAATATTACAAGCATAGGTTCCATGGCCATACAGCCTGGTGTACTAGCTCTAACACCAACTTTTCCATTCTCTGCAGGCCTCAGTTTCTTCATCTGTAGAATGGGGATAACAAGATTATTGCAAAGATTTGCTAAATACATATACTATTATTGTTAATGATAACAACATGGAAATTTCCCCTACAGGGATTTTAAGGGCTATAAATAATACTGCTGTTATCCCATCCTGACTACCTTCTTTCTTGTCTCTTTCAAATGCCGAGCTCTTTCCTGTCTCAGGACGTTGGCCTTTGCTATATGTAATCTTCCTGGGATCCTCTTCCCCAGTTTTGCACATAGCAGATCTCCTTTCATCTTTGAGCTCTAGGCTCAGATGCCGCCTCCTCCGAGGGGCCTTCTCAAAAACAGCCCCTCCTCCATCCCTCATGACTGTCTATCACGTTCTTTTTTTTTTCTTTTTTAGCTGCACTGCTCAACATGTGGGATCTTAGTTCTCCGACCAGGGATCAAACATGTGCCCTCTGTAATGGGAGTGCAGAGTCCTAACCACTGGACCACCAGGGACGTCCTCTACATTCTTGTTTATGCTCTTCACAGAGCTGATCACCCGATGAAGTCACCCTGTTTACCTCACTCCTTGTCACCTGTCTTCCATCATTAGAATGTAAGCTCCACTGTTGTCTTGTTTACCGTGACATCCTGACGGCACAGGGCCGTGGTTCTCAAAGTATGGTCTATGGAACCCCCGGAAAGGTCTTATAAGGTCAAAACTCTTTTCGTAATAACACGAAGACTCCTTTTGCTTTTTGACTTTTGCTCTGATGGTGCAAAGGCAACAGTGGGTAAAACTGTCGGCTCCTTGGCATGAGGTCCTGGAACCAGCGATGCTAGCAGTCATCATGTTGTTCTTCAGCTCCATGCACTTACAGGAAAAAAAAAAGCCAGTTTCACTTAAAAGTCAGTGAAGAATATCCTTGAAGAAGCAATGAAAATTATTTTTATTTAGTCTTTACCCTTGAATACATGATATTTCAGTATTCTGTAAGATAAATGGGAAGTACACAAAGCCCTCCAGCTGTACACTGTATATATGCTGGTTATTTTTAGGAAGAGCTCTCTCCTGAGTAAATTGCTTTTTTTTTAAATGAACATAATTTTCAGTGGAAAGAACAATGAACCGTGGATAGGAGCATGGAACAAAAGATGGGGGTTTTGAGAATTACCAACTTAGAGCTGACAGTGAAAGATAATATCCAGTAAGTACTGTTTTTATCCAATGGCTGATAGACAAGTTCTCTGCTCTCAAGGACCTTCTAAGAAAGTAAAGAAAGAGGAGAGGTCAGGATGGAGGTTTGCTGTGTATTTGAAGCTAGAGAAGAGGAAGGAAAAAGAGGCCAACAGGAAACCACTTAGGAAATGCATCAGTTAAAGAAACATCTCTGCAAAGCAATATTGCTTATTATCAGTAAAGCAGAGTGGTTATGGGCTACATGCCAAGATGTCGAGACAATCTTCTTGTAACAGTAACTGTTATGGTTTTATTCAGCAGAATGAGATTCTACTTATATGAATACTACTTTTAAAGATATTGCTTTTTTTTCCCTTTAACAGAGGATCCTTGCTCATCCAGAGAACTTTCAACATTAACTAATGGGTAAGCGGCAACATCACAGGCATCAAGTCCAGAAGTTTGTCAAAGGATAAGTCCTTATCCTTTCCTGTCACCTCTGGGTTCTGGCCCATCAAGAATGGAAGAATGAAAGATAGGAGGAATGAAAGACAGGGAGATGGGAAGGGTGATGCAGAGCACAAGAATTCCTGCCATTTTTAGTGGATAATTTAACCTGTGCATCTTTACAGCAGGACAGAGGTGACCAAGACTGGGTTAGAATGGAGATAAACAGAAGAGCATTTGTACCCATGGGTACTCATCAAGTATCCGTGATGAGAGGCCATGCTTCTTGGAGCCCCCTGGTGCTCTGTCAGGGGAGGAGTAGACAGAAGTTTCAGCTTGTTTCCTTGGCAAAATCCCTGAGTTTCAGAAAAGCATTGATTTTTTTTGAGGGATAAGAGATTCACAGGCTGGACATCCCTATGAGGAATGTGGTTTGAGTACAAGCACTGGATGTTCTCAAGATGTTCTTTGATTTCAGAAGAATAGTCCTCTGTTTGGCTGAATTCTCCACGGCAATCATTTCATTATAATGAGATGTTTCCTCTCAGCACACAGGTTCTGGCCAATGTCCATACTCCTTTGTGTGTGGGCACTGGGAGGCCCTTCAGTGATGCTCCATCTTCCTTCCCATGGTTTTATGGAGGTCCTGGACCATTACGAGAGGGAGTTTTTCCTATGTTCTTTAGTGAGTATCTGTAGAACCTTCATACAGATGCCTAGCTCCAAGACCCAGGCATGACCTTGCAGTCACTGGTGATCCTGCTTCCTTCATCTATCACCTTAAATTGAAGAACTGGGAAAAGTAGTGGAGACGAGGTAATGACTGAATAGATGGAAGGCTGCTGGGGCAAGGGAAGCTTGGGGTAATTAGGGATGACCAAAGTTAGGGAGCGCAAAGAGGACGGTGGAGGGCCGAGCAGGCCACCTCCCACTTGGTTGGAAAGTTTGCTTTTGGATGGAAATGGCTCATTCACCCCCAGGCCGGCAGTGCCATGTGTAGACTCCATCTGTGAGCCCCATGTCCATCAGACCACTCCCTTTCTTTCACCCACCTCACTCACCTCCTAAGGTTTGGTGCTCTATGGAATGCAAGGATGCCCGAGGGCAGGCTAGGTAACTAGTCTATTTTCGCTTTTAACCAGTTACATTTACTTATTGCTTTCTGGATTGTAAAGTCTATCAGATCAAGTCTTCCTTTCTTGCCCCTTTTTACCCTCAAATGTTCACTGTATACCTTTAGCTGCATGGATCAATTAAAACTGAATTAAACAAGTTGGGGTTTACTTTCCCACTAGAACAAGAAGACCAGAGACAAGCAGCTGATGGCACTGCTTAAGCAGCTCAGCTCTTCTGGATGAGCTTCCCTCACCTCGTCCTTATCAATTAGCACAATTCTAGACACCCACATTTTGGGGGGTGTGGCAACATGCTAATAAGAGAATTTAGCATTTCTAGCCTCTAGAGTGAAGGTGAACAAAAACAGGAATGGGTTTCAGTTAGGAAACCAACTACATCTTCCATAGCACTTTTGCCTTTTCCCCCCTGTATAGTGTTTTGTTGAACTGTACAAAGCTTTCTAACAAACATAGCCAGGGTATCATTCCATAATTCTCTAAGAAATCCAGTCCCAAAGTTAGTCTTGCTTTCAAACTCCAGGCAGAGAAAGACCTGGAGCGTCTGCTCATTCCTGTGGTAAAGCGCAGTTCTGCAGATTCCAGGAGATCTCAACAGACTAGTTGATTTTGAGCCTCCCACCTCCTGGGTTAAGGCCCACTCATCACCCTCCTGCACCAAACTGCTGGCTCTAATTTTAAATTGAGAATACAGGAATTGAGAAAACAGGAAACTGATTTTTTGGGGGGAGTGTAAGGACAAAATGAAAACAGGAAAAAAAATGAAGACATACGGTTGATTCGGATCATTTCATTTTAAAAGGAAAAATAATCTCATATGAGTAACGAAAAAAATCAAAATTTAGAGTGAACAGGAATCTAAAATGGCTCTAAAAACTAAAGTCCTCTTTAAAAAAGACATAGTACTGGCTGGTTAAATAAATATGCAGGCTTGCTCATGTGGCATGCCTAGTGTTTATGAGATTTTAGTTAAATAGAAAAATGTGAATTACTATGGTTTGGGTGATGTGCTGTTTTCCAAATTAAAAACAGTATAGCAAAAATAACCTCTAGATATCTATAAATAATTAAATTGGCAATAATTCACCTCCCAATGATTTCATGTTAAGTGTAAAGCAGCTTTGATAAATCAAATTAAATCATGTCTTCTAATATTTTATAAAAATAAATCCATTTAATGTTTTGCATACTTTCTAAAAACAGAATATATGAGTAACAAAGTGCATATGAACAAGAAACCAGCTCTCACAAGGACCAAACAAAAATCTTTCTCATTAATTTCATCTAATATACTCTCAATATAAGCAAATGAGAAATTATAATTTTAATCTGAAAAAGCACACTCTGGGGATTTCAGAGATGGAGGGGCCCTCGGGAATCATTCAGAGCCAAGCTCTCATTTTACAAATGAAGAAACTGAAAACAAGAGGCAAGGGGCTTCCCCACAGCCAAAGGTCACCCTGGTCAAAGGCAGAGTCTGGCCTGGGAGCCATGATTCTGAGGTCAAGGCCAGCCCTGCCCCACAGTGACTCACCTGCCCAGACTGGTCCTTTTCGTGGCAGGTTTATTTCCCCCTTTTTAACTTCAGCAGTCACAGAGATAAGAAACTGCATAACTGATCACCCCGTAGTGGGCCTGCAAGATTGTTTGCAAGTAAGCCAGCAGCTGGCAAAAAAACTGTTGATTTTATTAATCACCTCTCAAGAATATGTTCAATAACCAAAAATGAAACTCCTTTCCAGAGTAAAAGATCATCTGTTACAGAAGTATGTGCACCTCTTCTAGGGGTACACAGGAATATCTGGTGCTTTGCAATTTTAATCCTGTAATTAAAAAAAAAACCCATTCATGTCAAACAGCATTCAATATTGCCTGCAACAGCAATAGAATTGTCTATACTCTTAGATCCATATCCTTCTCTCATACACTGACCACTCAGCCTATTCCAACCTGCTTTTTGCCTCCACCACACCACAGAAACTGTCAATAAACACAATGGTTGTTTTTCTATGCATGTCTACCTTGACGTCCCAGCAACACTGTCACCTTTGGCCACCCTCTCTCCCATGATACCATCCCCATCTTCCTCCTAGCTCTTTGACTCTTCGTTTTCAGCTTCCTCTGTAGAAATACCTACCACTACCAGTATATGCTGGAGTTCCCCAAGGCTCAGCTGTAGACTTCTTGCATTATGCTCTCTTCCAAGGAAAACTCGTTCTGGTCTGTGTTCTCATCCTCATCAGATGTACCCCGGAAACTCCTTGTTTATCTCCACTCCACCCCAAAATCTCCTGTCCCAAAGACATACAGATAGGCACATGGAAAGACGCTCAGTATTGCTGATAATTAGAGACATGCACATCAAAATGACGAGATGTCATCTCACACCTGTCAGAACGACTATCTTCAAAAAGTCTACAAACAGCAAGTGTTGATGAGGATGTGAAGAAAAGGGTACTCTCCTGCACTGCTGGTGGGAATCTAAACTGGCGCAGCCACTATGGAAAACAGGATGGAGGGTCCTCAGAAAGCTAAAAAGAGAACTCCCATACGATCCCGCAATTCCACTCCTGGGTATATATCTGGAAAAATATGAAAACTCTAATTCGAAAACATTGACGAACCCCAATGTTCATAGAAACACTATTTACAATAGCCAAGGTATGGAAGCAACCTAACTGTCCATCAACAGATGAGCGGTAAAGATATGGTATATATGAATATATATGTATGTTATATATATATATATATACACACCACACACACACACATGTAAAAATACATAATGGAACTACTCAGCCTTAAAAAATAATTAAATTCTGCCATTTGCAGCAATGTGGATGGACCTAGAGATATTATGTTTAGTGAAGTAAGTCAGTAAGAAGCACTCCTGGATGGCACAAACAAAAGCTTATGCGCACCAGGACCCAGAAGCAAGCAGCAGTGACCCCACGAGAGACTGATGCAGACTTGCCCGTGAGTGTCTAGGAGTCTCTGGGGAGGCATGGGTCAGTGGTGGCCTGCTGCAGGGCTGGGGGCACTGAGTATAGCAGTGCGCGCCTGGGGCCTTTTCAAGGA
The DNA here is from genome assembly GCF_023699985.2 of Odocoileus virginianus. NCBI lineage: Eukaryota > Metazoa > Chordata > Mammalia > Artiodactyla > Cervidae > Odocoileus > Odocoileus virginianus. Next base: position 41,275,958 of record NC_069697.1, read on the forward strand.
GGTCGCCATTATCTTCATCACCTCCACCATAGTTTGGCCTCAGGTCAAACAACAGGGAGGGAACACAGCCCCTCCCTCAACAGAAAATTGGATTAAAGATTTACTGAGCATGGCCCTGCCCATGAGAACAAGATCCAATTTCCCCCTCAGTCAGTCTCTCCCATCAGGAAGTTTCCATAAGCCTCTTATCCTTCTCCATCAGAGGGCAGACAGACTGAAAACCACAATCACAGAAAACTAACCGATCTGATCACATGGACCACAGCCTTGTCTAACTCAATGAAACTATGAGCCATGCTGTGTAGGGCCACTCAAGATGGACAGGTCACGGTGGAGAGTTCTGACAAAACGTGGTCCACTGGAGAAGGGAATGGCAAACCACTTCAGTATTCTTGCCTTGAGAACCCCATGAACAGTATGAAAAGGCAAAGAGAGAGGACACTGAAAGATGAACTCCCCAGGTTAGTAGGTGTCCCATGTGCTACTGGATATCAAAGGGTAAATAACTCCAGAAAGAATGAAGAGATGGAGCCAAAGCAAAAACAACACACAGTCATGGGTGTGACTGGTGATGGAAGTACAGTCCGATGCTGTAAAGTGCAATATTGCATAGGAACCTGGAATGTTAGGTCTATGAATGAAGGGAAATTGGAAGTGGTCAAACGAGATGGCAAGAGTGAATGTCGACATTCTAGGAATCAGCGAACTAAAATGGACTGGAATGGGTGAATTTAACTCAGATGACCATTATATCTACTACTGTGGGCAAGAATCCCTTAGAAGAAATGGAGTAGCCATCAGTCAACAAAAGAGTCCAAAATGCAGTACTTGGACGCGATCTCAAAAATGACAGAATGATCTCTGTTTGTTTCCAAGGCAAACCATTCAATATCATGGTAATCCAAGCCTATGCCCCAACCAGTAATGCTGAAGAAGCTGAAGTTAAACGGTTCTATGAAGACCTACAAGACCTTCTAGAACTAACACCCACAAAAGATGTCCTTTTCATTATAGGGGACTGGAATGCAAAAGTAGGAAGTCAAGAAACACCTGGACTAACAGGCAAATTTGGCCTTGGAGTACAGAATGAAGCAGGGCAAAGGCTAATAGAGTTTTGCCAAGAGAACACACTGGTCATAGCAAACACCCTCTTCCAACAACACAAGGAAGACTCTACACATGGACATCACCAGATGGTCAATACCGAAATCAGACTGATTATATTCTTTGCAGCCAAAGATGGAGAAGCTCTATACAGTCAGCAAAAACAAGACCGGGAGCTGACTGTGGCTCAGATCATGAACTCCTTATTGCCAAATTCAGACTTAAACTGAAGAGAGTAGGGATAACCACTAGACCATTCAGGTATGACCTAAATCAAATCCCTTACAATTATACAGTGGAAGTGAGAAATAGATTCAAGGGATTAGATCTGATAGACAGAGTGCCTGAAGAACTATGAACAGAGGTTCATACAGGAGGCAATGATCAAAACCATCCCCAAGAAAAAAAGAAATGCAAAAAGGCAAAATGGTTGTCTGAGGAGGGCTTACAAAAATATCTGTGAAGAGAAGTGAAAGGCAAAGGGGAAAAAGAAAGATATACCCATTTGAATGTAGAGTTCCAAGAATAGCAAGGAGAGATAAAAAGGCCTTCCTCAGTGATCAATGCAGAATGGGAAAGGCCAGAGATCTCTTCAAGAATATTAGCAAAAAAAAAAAAAAGAATATTAGCGATACCAAGGGAACATTTCATGCAAAAATGGGCATAACAAAGGACAGAAATGGTATGGACTTAACAGAAGCAGAAGATGTTAAGAAGAGGTAGCAAGAATACACGGAAGAACTATGCAAAAAAGATCTTCATGATCCAGATAATCACGATGGTGTGATCACCAACCTAGAGCCAGACATCCTGGAATGTGAAGTCAAGTAGGCCTTAGGAAGCATCACTATGAACAAAGCTAGTGGAGGTGATGGAATTCCAGTTGAGCTATTTCAAATCCTCAAAGATGATGCTGTGAAAGTGCTGCACTCAATATGACAGAAAATCTGGAAAACTCAGCAGTGGCCACAGGACTGGAAAAGGTCAGTTTTCATTCCAATCAAAGAGAAAGGCAATGACAAAGAATGTTCAAACTACTGCACAACTGCACTCATCTCACACACCAGCAAAATAAATAATCCTCAAAATTCTCCAAGCCAGGCTTCAACAGTACATGAACCGTGAGCTTCCAGATGTTCAAGCTGGTTTTAGAAAAAGCAGAAGAACCAGAGATCAAATTGCCAACATCCACTGGATCATCAAAAAAACAAGAGATTTCCAGAAAAACATCTATTTCTGCTTTATTGACTATGCCAAAGCCTTTGACTGTGTGGATCACAACAAACTGTGGAAAATTCTTAAAGACATGGGAATACCAGACCACCTGACCTGCTTCCTGAGAAATTTTTACACAGGTCAAGAAGCAACAGTGAGAACTGGACATGGAACAACAGACTGGTTCCAAATCGGGAAAGGAGTACACCAAGGTTGTATATTGTCAAGGCACTTATTTAACTTATATGCAGAGTATATGATGAGAAACGCTGGACTGGATGAAGCACAAGCTGGAATCAAGATTGCTGGGAGAAATATCAATAACCTCAGATATGCAGATGACACCACACTTATGGCAGAAAGTGAAGAACTAAAGAGCCTCTTGATGAAAGAGGAGAGTGATAAAGTTGGCTTAAAGCTCAACATTAAAAAACTAAGACCACGCCATCCAGTACCATCACTTCATGGCAAATAGATGGGGAAACAGTGGAAACAGTGGCTGACTTTATTTTTCTGGGCTCCAAAATGACTGCAGATGGTGACTGCAGCCATGAAATTAAAAGACGCTTACTACTTGAAAGAAAAATTATGCCCAACCTAAATAGCATATTAAAAGGCAGAGATATTACTTTGCCAACAAAGGTCTGTCTAGTCAAAGTTATGGTTTTTCCAGTAGTCATGTATGGATGTGAGAATTGGACTATAAAGAAAGCTGAGTGCTGAAGAAATGATGCTTTTGAACTTGGTGCTGGAGAAGACTCTTGAGAGTCCCTTGGACTGCAAGGAGATACAAGCAGTCCAATCTAAAGGAAATCAGTCCTGAATATTCATTGGAAGGAATGATGCTGAAGCTGAAATTCCAGTACTTTGGCTACCTGATGTGAAGAACTGACTCATTTTGAAAAGACCCTGATGCTGGGAAAGATTGAAGGCAAGAGGAGACGTGGACGACAGAGGATGAGATGGTTGGATGGCATCACTGACTCAATGGACATGAGTTTGAGCAGACTCAGGGGGATGGGGAAGGACAGGGAGGTCTGGCTCGCTGCAGTCCATGGGGTTGCAGAGTTGGACACAACTGATAAACTGAAGTGAACACTTGAAATTAATATTGTAAATCAATTACATATCAACTTAAAAAAAGACTCCTGACTTGTAGACCTATATATGTGGTTACTTAATAACTTTAACTGGATTCCTCAAAGACACTTCAAAGTCGAGATAGCTACGTGTGAATTCAGTCTCCACACTCCCCAGTCCAACCTCTTCTCGTGTTTCCTATCGCAAGAGCACTCTCTTACTTCCTCTTTTAAGCTGCCCAAATCATACATATGTGATTCCTGACTTCATCCCTTCCCATGCTCTCCATTTCCAATCCATCTCAAGCCCACTTGATCCCACCTACAAGATCCTCCTGCTCTCCCCACTTCTGTCGTCTCGCCACAACCTCTCCGAGCGGTCACATCTCACTGCAGCCATGTCCTCTCCTAGCCTCTGTCTGGTTCTCTTTCATGTGTTTCGAAACAAACGCGCTGATTATGATGATGTGACGATGCTCAGAACACTCTGTCTTGCTTTACTAGATTCCTAACACAGTCTATAAGCTATTTTGTGGTCCAAGGACTGGCTTTCCTTTCCAATTTCAAATCATACCACATCTCCCCTAAATGTAGTTCCTACATTCCATCCTTTTTGCAGCTTAAAACTCATCACAAATTCCTCCAACCAAAGGACCTTTTACCAGAGTGCAATCCCCCTCTTTTTACTCAGCCCTGTCTTTGCTCAGCTAACTTCTACAAGCCATCAAGTTTTAGCTCAGTTGTCCTCTCCTCATGGACACCTGTGCTGACAGCCAATCCTGGGCCAGACTCTTTTGTTACATGCTCCAGAGAACCATGTGCCTTCTCCTATTTGAGTCTGAAATAATACATTTTTAATTAATTTCTATCTTTTCTGCTGGAGTAATGTTTAAGATCACAGGGAACACAGGAACTGTCTCTGCACAGTGGGTGGCACAGTATCTGGCATATAATGTATGTTTAATAAATCTCTGTTGAATGAATGAAATGATCATCCTAGTCCTGATGTTAGCAACTCTAATGTAGTTCAAGTTTGCATACAGAAAGGCAAAACAGAATATATCTAATAAATACGGTCTTCATTCTTTTCTTCAGACCTCTCCTTTGACCATTCTGCCTATTCATTCACCAACAACTAATCACCAATGAGGTCAACGTGGAGTGCTCCATTAGTTGTTTATAGATTTTTCAGAACAGATGACTAGTGATTTGAAAATAGCCAGGTTTAAAAAGTATTTTCAAAAATAAACAGGAGAAAATTTGCTTCATTTCAGAGAAGAGAATTTCTTCTTTATGTGATTTATAAAAAGATTTACTTTTTTACTTATTTGGTTATATCGGATCTCCCTTGTGGCGCACAGACTCTAGTTGTGGTCTGTGGGATTAGTAGTGTGGCACAGGCTTAGACGCCCCAAGTCATGTGGGATCTGAGGTCCTTGACCAGGGATCGAACCCACACTACCTGCACTGCAAGGCAGGTTCACAACCACTGGACCACCAGGGATGTCCCTCCTTTATGTTCTTCTAAAAGAGATAAGGACTTTCTTTGTTGTTGCTGTTTAGTCCCTAAATCGTGTCCGATCCTTTGCAACCCCGTGAACTGCAGCAAGCCAGACCTCCCTGTCCTTCACCATCTCCCTGAGTTTGCTCAAACTCATATCCATTGAGTCAGTGATGCCATCCAACTATCTCATCCTCTGTCGTCCCCTTCTCCTCTGTTTCCTTAGGGGATGCAGATTTGGGAGCTGGACAGGCCAGCGTCACTCCTGCATACACACAGATGCCATCCTTCCTCTACTAGTTCTAACGTGCAATTGGAAAGTAAAAACATCAGGTTCTCTTTATTTATAACAGGTAAAAACTGCAGTATGGTCATCTAACATACAATAAAAAAACAAGTGCAATTACATCCTTAACAAAAGGCCAGCCAGCATGTTTTCTCCCATAGCACAGAATTTCTGGTTTGTCTCCGTGGTTGGTCCTCATTATCTGGTACATTTTCCCCCCAGGAATTTCCTTTTCAACGGGAAGACAGTCTTCAGGGCAAAAAAAAAGTTTATCGGGCTATAGTTCCAGTAGTATATATTTTATTCACTTATAGATCCACAACCACCCCACCCCACGCTATCTTGCTCCAGCCTTCCCTGAATTCCTATTGACATCAGTCATTTATTACAGCTCTCCCCCAACATTTATTGTAACCCCCAAGTTGTATTTACAATTAAGAAGAATCTGTAAATAGCACAAATCGACTCAGCTGTTAGTGCACAGAAGTCACATGATCCTCTGAAATACTGAAGTACTTTTCTCCAGCTTTTGGGAAACAATTATACATTCATTTAAAACACAGAGAACATTCCTTAGACAAACATGACTCCTGAAGCTCATCTGGCAAGACAAATTGCTTTGTATTTCTTAGCACAATAAAATGTATCTTTGGAAAGTGAGAAGAACCAGAAGTATTTAAAACAATTAACAGAACACCACACATAAAAATCACACAACAGACTGACTGATACATTGAAATTCTGTCAAAATCGATTTTCAGTGAGGCTTTTCATTTCAAATAGGCCAGGGGGAAAAAATGGTCCTAAAAGGTGCATTTTTATACATGTGACGTTTCATCCTCCAGAGAGCTGTTTCTCTCACTTGAAGTTTCTAAAGAACATTTAGAAAAAGAATTATTATAAGAGGGATTTTCTGGCTCAGTCAATTTATTGTGAGAGGTTATCAACAACTGCTTTGGGTGCTCAAATGTCAAGAGTGGGAAGCCAGTAATAGATCTGGCAGTTCAGTATGTGACACTATTATATTCTTAAGTAAAATCATGGATTTCCCCTAGAACTTATTTAATTATCCCTTTAAAAAAATTCATGGAACTTGTTAAATATTGACTATTTCTCTACTTCTCTTTCAAATCTTTCCTCATATCTTCACCAAGTTTCTGCTTAATCTGATAAAATCTACCTTGACTTGCTCAGCCCACTTAGAAAGGTTGGCACAATTCACTTCAGACCCTTCGGTGTCAAAGAAAGTTCCACAGACACCTCACATGTGGGTGTGGGGGAGTGATGCCTGGGAGGGAGTCTTAGCAATTGTCGACACGAGTTGCTCAAAGAAGCCAGGAGAGCAGTCACCAGGATAAGAAGAAACCCGCTCAGTTTCTCCTGTAGGCTTCTCTTTGAGTCATTTAAACATGGAGCTCTTTTATTTTTGAACTTCATTAGTTTCTAGAGCTCCCTGAGAGCTCATCAAGAGAACACCCATAGAAACTGCAGGGTTTTTTTGTAACATTGACTTCTTACGTCCACTTTCTACTGGAGGAATAATACTTTCAGAACTGGTTTTTGCCTTATGGTCTCCTTTAACTGCACTGTGCTTTCCAGCAATCATATGTCATTTCCGTAAATGAAAAAAGCAAGACGTTATACTAAAACAACTAAAATAGAAATGCTAGCTTTAAATTCTGACTTGAACGCTTTGGCTTCAATTATAATAGAACTCATATTGCGGACCACCTATGAGCAAGCAGAGGAATCTTATGTGTCCTTCCTTAAAAGCCATTACACATTTGTGGTACAGTGATCTGAATTCCTTTGTCACCTTTATAAAACTGTAATTTCAGGTACTTCATTTGATATAACCAAACCATCCTATATACTTCATAGAACAGCCTTGGAAAAGCATCATGAGCCATGCTTTAGAGGATAAAGTTTTTCTTAAAAGGTACTCCAAAAGAGAAAGTTATATTTACTTTATTTTTTAATTAATTTTATTATTATTATTTTTTGGTCATGCCACACAGCTTGTGGGATCTCAGCTCCCTGACCAGGGATTGAGCCTGCACCCTTGGCAGTGAAAGTATGGAGTCTCAACCACTGGACCACCAGAAAATTCTCAAGTAAGTCATATTTATGAATAAAATTTCCTTTGCATGACTTTCTGTACACGATCATTTAATGAATGTTGCAACATAATTTTCATTTCTTCTTTGAAAGTAACTTGCCCACCTAATACTTCTTCTGTTGTCTTCAGGCAACTTTTTCTCTACAAAAACCTCATTAAGGACGTTGCACCAGTTTACTCTTACTTCCTTCTTGTTCACTGAGTTTAAAATGGGTATAGGCAAGAATGCCAAACAACGTACATAACATGCCAAGACCCTGATTAACTGACAGTGGATCCTTGAATAAAACATATCCTCCAAATAAAGTAATGCAGAACTTGAAGTGTCCAAACATGTTATAGCTGAGGTTTTCAGATAAGGATAAAAAAGAATAACAAGCCAGATGTTTTATATTCTCGCTCCTCACACACACACACACACACACACACGAAGCAAAGGCTTCCTATGGCGGGAGAGAAGTACATGAAACATAAGACTGAAGAGCAGCTCCCAAGTCTAAAGAACAGGAGCTTCAGTGAAGTCCTGGGCAAATCCTAGTTTCTGCGGGTAGCTTTTAGTAATTAATCAGAGACAGGAGATTCCCTCAACTCTCCCTGCCGACCTCCCCAAAGAAGAGAGAAAGGGGCTGTGATGCAAAGTTGGGAAAGGGATTCAGAACAAGGTACAGAGAAGCTCTTTTGTGGAGCGATTTGTGATGCTGTTTTATGGAGCCATTTCTAAACTTCCCTTGGCAAATGAGGTGAGCCGTGTAAGGCACCAGAGGGCTGACTCAAGGTCAACACAGCCAGTGTGCTTAAGTCTGGGAGGGAATCAGGGACAGGGGAGGGCTAGCTCTGAGCAGCAGTGACATGCCAGGCACTCCCCAGGTGCATAGCTAATACTGTTTTCTAATATTTAAGCATCATATTTCCCTTCACTGCAATAGCATTCTTCTCATTTACAGCAGTGGAGGCTTGCGAATTTTAAGTAACTTAGATCACAGAATCAGTAAGTGGCAGAGCCAGAGGTCAAACATAGATGGGTCTATTTAACACTAAAGTCCATGTCCGAGTTGAATTTACTGCCCGTAACTTGCTGCTGGGTGAAGGCATTTCCAAATCACTGTTCACTTAAAAGGCTAACTAAAGACACAACTGGTACCTTTACAAACTATTCTTACTGAATTTTCAATAGTTTTTTCTATATGAATTAGTACTTTATTATATTTCAGATGTCTGATACGTACCCATGGACTCTTCCTGACAACAATACTAGAAAGAGCTACCACCCTGCCCCGGCATCACAGCGAGGATTAACTAAGCGAGCATACACAAGGCTTCGAGCCGCCGGCAAGGTCCTATATGTGAACTATTCACAGCAGTGCTGCGCTGCGCTTAGTCGCTCCGCTGTGTCTCACTCTTTGTGACCCTACGGGCTGTAGCCTGCCAGGCTCCTCTGTCCCTGGGGATTCTCCAGGCAAAAATGGGTTGCCATGCCCTCCTCCAAAGGATCTTCCAAACCCAGGGACTGAACCCTGGTCTCCCACATTGCGGGCAAATTCTTTACTGTCTGAGCTACCAGGGACGCCCAAGAATGCTGGAGTGGGTTAGCCTATCCCTTCTCCAGGGGAACCTCCCGATCCAGGAATTGAACCGGGGTCTCCTGCATTGCAGGTGGATTCTGTACCAGCTGAGCTACCAGAGAAGCCCATTAACAGTGGTACTTACGCCTAGTAAACACTGGCCAGGCGCTGGACACATATTCTTTCAGACACTTACAGCAACCTAATCATGCAGGCACCATGACCCCCACTCCATAAATGATGAGAGCGGGACCAGAGGTCTCCCAGCACCCACTGAGGCAGTGGCAGAACTGCACCTGCATGCCCGGACGTGCCCCACTCAGCGCCCAGGTTCCCTCCTCTGCTCGGAGCCCAACTAAGCAACCAGGAAGTTCCTTCTGGCCAGGAGAGCACACGCCAGGTCACCGGGGTACCTGCCTGCCTCAACAGGGGTAACTTTCCTGTGGGACAGAGGACCTTCTCAAGGATGCTAATTATAACTGTAATAAAACAGGCTTCATTTTCAACTCTGACCTATCTTCAAGTGCACTGGCTCCCACATGTCAGCATTGCCTCACTCCTCAGCCTTTAAGTGGTCAAGGTCTGTTAAAGATATTTATATGAGAGGAAAGGCAAATTTAAAGAAATTCTTCAGTGAGTCCTTTTGTAAACTAGAAAAGAAAAAAACCAAGCAGGAGCAACCAATATTCAACATCTCCACCTCCTCTAATTCTCCACTTTCTTCCAGTCGGCTTCCACACAGGCACTCTGAAGTTCTTGTCAAAATCATCAGCGCCTCCACCTCACAAGCCCCTTCCTCAGTTACCTGGACGTGAGCTGGGAGCAGCCTTGGACACAGCTGACTCCCCTCCTCCTCTCTGGGTTTCTACACCCTCTCCTCCTTCCTTCCACCTCGACCGCCCCTTCCACCTGGCTCCTGTCATTTCCGCAGTCTAAGCACCGAAGTGACCCAGGACTCGGTCTTTAGACACCTCTTTTTCCTCTATCTGTGTGCTTAGGAATGTCAGCCAGACTCACTGCTTCAAACCACATCTACACACCACCAACTCTCTCCAGAATACCTGTGGGCAAGACCTCGATCCTGAACTCTCAGACTTGCTTCACCCCAAGCTGGGCACCTGGTCTTCCTCCCCGCCTCCACACCTCCTTCGGGCTGTGCTATTGCAGTCCCCGGCAACTGCCCTCCACCAGGGGCTCAGGCTCAACACGGGTGGGTCTACCTTCTTTCCTCTCATTCTCCACATCCAATCTGCCTGCAAAACCTGCTGGCTCTACTTGGAAATATACCCAGAGTCCAGTCACTTCTCACTGCGTCCACTGGGACTCTCCGGTACCAAAACAGCGTAGTTTCTACATGAGCGTACTGCAGCGGCAGCAGACGGCTCCCCTTCATCGCCTGCCCATTTCAGAGCAGCAGTTCTCACCTGGGAGCGATTCTGGCAAGGACACGTGTTTGGCTTTCATAATTGGGGAAAAGGCTGCTATAGGCATCTGGTGAGTGCAGGCCAGAAATGGTGCTGAAGATCCTCCAATGGACAGGACAGGCCTCTGCAACAAAGAACTGTCTGGATCAAAAGGTCAGTAGCACTGAGGTTGAAAATCTTTGCCTTGCCTGTTCTCAACACAACAGCCCAGGGGGATCCTACCAAAACAGACATAAAATCATGTCATGTCCCTGCTCAATGGCGTCACATCTCATGTAAAAGCTCTGCTCAGTTTGACCCCCTGTTACTCTGAGTCCTCCTAAAGCCACCCTGTGTTCCCCTGCTCCAGCCACACAGTCTCTCGCCTGCTGTTCCCTGCCTGGCCATGCTATCCACCCCACTGTGTGGGGCAGCCTCACTTCCTTCAGGTCTTTATTCAAAAGCATCCGTTTTGCGAGGCCCTCCTGACTACCTTCTGTAAAACTTCACCCAATATTTCACAACCCCTTCGCTGCTTCATCTTTTTCTCCTTATCACTTAACACTATCTAACACTGCATATGCACATTTTTCTTCTTTATAGCCTTTCTCCCCAGAACTTAAGCCTGTGAGAGCAGAGATTTTCGTCTCTTCGGTTCACCACTGTATCTTCAATGCCTGACATACAGGCAATGATACTCAGTATGTGAACATTTACTAAGTCAAGGAATGGTTTACAGTGGGCATTTAGTTAATATTTGCTGAATGAATGAATGGATGTTCTTAGTTAGGGCACACACTTGGATGCTTTGATCTGGCAGCATAAGTCCTGGCTAGACCACCCAGGTTCAAACCTGGACATCACACTTCTCGGCCGGGTGACTCCAAATGAGTTATTCAACCCCTCTGCACCTCCACTTCCTCTTCGGCAGGATAGAGACAGAATTTACTTCATTGAGCTGCTATAAAAACTACATGTTAATACACAGAAGGTGTTTCAAACAGTGCCGGGCACAGAAGAAACATTTAGTAAGTGTTGTTTTTGTCTCCTCTGAATTATTACTATTAGAACTGCTGTTATTTATTGTTAGCTGTCAAACGCTGCTTCTATATTTGTGGACAGCTCAGCATTCACTCATTACAAGCGAAATGCTAAAAGGGGGCAGCTGCGTTTGATTAAGATCTTCCCAAGTCATGACTTCACTTCTTGATGTGAAGTAATACTGAGAAAGCAGGCACACCCAGCCAGACAAGTACAAAAATAAACTCACAAGTCAGAGTGACTGGTCTGAAATTATTGTTTACTTAGATTAACCACTCCTTTGTATTATTATCAAACTATCAATAACTGAAAGGTGATGGGAAAGTATTTACCTCACTATTCACTCAACAAATGTTTATGTGCAAGGAGTGGTGCTCTGCATTAATTCTGATAAGGGAAAAGCTCACCTATTCCTTAAGAAAATTCAAAACCATTTACGATACAGAAAGCTAACCCACCTCCCCAGTTCACAGTTTGTTAAATCTCCATAAAGACTAAAAATAACCCATTCTACTCAATTTAGGCCATGCAACAGTAAGTGTGAGACTCAAATAAAGAAATCAATATGACAGAGTTTTGGAGAATATAAAAGACTATGCATTTGTGAACTGTTAAGAAAAGGATACGTGACTGGTGAAGTGTTCCCAATGATCCAATAAATCGACAAGTTCACCATGAAAGCTATTACTCCAGAGAGCAGGACCATCAGCTGCAAATAAACCAAAAGAATCATTAATGAAAAGCAGCTGCAATAATTACAATCATCAAGTGAAAATATACTTTATCAAGCACTTCTATCAACCATTAAAAACAAGACTTTTTTTTTGGCCGCACCACCGTGCCTTATGGGATCCTAGTTCCCCGACCAGGGTACCAAAACTGGGACCCCCTGCAGTGGAAGCCTCGAGTCCAAACCACTGGACTGCCAGGAAATTTCCCAAAATAAGATTTTTAAAAAGAGATAATCAATTTCGGAGAAAGCAAGAACTGAGGGTAAAAAAGCAGAATGAGCAGTATTTGAAACTGCAATTTTGTCTACAAAATGCAATGGAAAATTCTTTCAACAATATGCTGACTCTGAATGTAAATTTCCAGGTTAGTTTTCCTTATCTATCCAGTGAAAAATTATTTTCTAATAGTTTCTTATTATAAAAGTAATATATATTCATTATGGAAAAATTAGAAAATAAAGATGAGCAAAAAGAACATAAGGCATTTTTTTCCTTCTACTTTTACTGAGATGTAATTGACACAGCCCTGCGTAAGTTTCAGGCATACAGCATCATGATTTGACCTACACACATTACGAAACAGGATTCCCTTGTAGCTCAGTCGGTAAAGAATCTGCCTGCCATGCAGAAGACCCATGTTCGATTCCTGGGTGGGAAAGATACCCTGGGGAAGAAAACGGCAACCCACTCCAGTATTCTTGCCTGGAGAATCCATGGACAGAGGAGCCTGGCAGGCTACAGTCCATGGGGTCGCAAATGTCGGACACGACTGAGCGACTAAACCATAAACAGGCCATTATGGAATGGTTACCACAGCAAGAATAGAGAACATCTACCATCCATACATATACATAGTTAAACATATAGAAAAAAGTATTTTTCCCTGTGAAGAGAACTCATAAGGAATTCTTATAATCCCAACCACTCACCACAGTTAATACATTGGCATATATCCTTTTACACCTTTTTTCCTTTGAATTGCTCATTTTATTCTGATTTAAATTGAATCAGTAGGCATTCATTCGCTATCCACAAAACTAGGCCAGGCCTTATAAGGAACACAATGGGTTCTTGCCCTCAAAGATTTCAGAAACCACTCAAGGACATCATACAAATCTTTATAATATAATCACAGCTTATACTTACATAGAGCTGACTAAGCAACAAGAATCATCCTAAATATATTACATGTATTAATTCACTTAATGCAAACAGCCATGAGAGACTAAAATACTTTCCCTTTTTACAGCCAAGAAAACAGAGCACAAAGAGGTCAAGTAACCCGCCTAAGACACACAGCTAGGAAGTGGAAGGGCCGGGACCTAAACTCAGGGCAGTCCACTCCTGCAGTCTGCTCCTAACTGGCTCTGCTGTGCTGCCTCTTAACCCAATGACGCTCCCCCAGCGGCTCAGCAGTAAAGAATCTGCCTGCGACGCAGGAGGCCTGCACGAGATGCGGGTTCGATCCCTGCATCGGGAAGAGTCCCCGGAGAAGGAAATGACAACATGCTCCAGTATTCTCGCCTGAAAATTCCCATGGACAGTCCACGGTGTCAGAAAGAGTCAGACTCAACTGAGTGACTAAACAACAGTACAATACAAAATGCGCAGCTCAGGCAAGAAAAGAAAAGTAGTCTTGAGCTCTAACCCCATCAGTAGGCAAACAGACAGTAGGTTCTACAGGCTTCTCTAGACAGGAGAGGTCCTTTTGGGCTGGAATAGCAAGAAAGTCTTTGGATTAGAAAAAGAAATAACAGGGGCAGGAAACAGTATGGGTCAAAGCAGAGGAATAAACGCCGAGGTGTGTGCATGGGACATGAGTAAGCCTACTCGGCTGAGGATGGGAGACAGTGTGGCTCTCCCACTGTAGACACGCGTGACATTCTGTCCACACATATCCCACCATTTCATTTGAAAAGTTAGAAAACAAGTCAGACAAAGAGAAAGATCATATGATGTTGCTTATATGCGGAATCTTAAAAAAAAAAAGACACAAATGAACTTTTGTATAAAACAGAAACAGGCTCACAGACTTAGAGAACAAACTCATGGTTACCAGGGGTGAAGGGTGGGGACGAGGGATAGCTAGGGAGTTTGGGATGGACAGGTACCCACTGCCATATTGAAGATGGATAACCAGCAAGGATTTACTGTAGAGGATTCTGCTCAATATTCCATAACAACTAATTGGGAAAAGAATTTGAAAAACAACAGATACATGTATAACTGAATCACTCTGTTACATACCTGAAAATAACATAACACTGTTAATCAACTATACTCCAATATAAAATAAAAAGTTTACAAAAAAGGTTATAAAACCATTATCTACTGCTGAAATAGAATTTAGAGAAAATATTAGTTATAATTTGAATTACTAAGGAGTTTAAATTCCAAAGAAAACATGTCATATTTGAAGACTCTGTCCCCTATGGGTTTTCTCAGTTTTTAAATCAGTGCAGTTCTAACTGAATCAGGGGAGTTGGATTTGCAGTCTTTTAATTAGAAACAGTAATATCTTATTTTTTTTTTTAAAACAACAGTGAGGCCCATTAAATTTTTAACTAAGAGAAATTTGCCCCTTTTGTTTCTAGGAACGTATCACTGCTAATTTTACAGAGTTTACAGTATGTCACAAGCCTATTTCTTGATGACCTTCACATCATTAGACACAGTTACCCTCTCCTTTGAGACAATGATGCCCTCTAGAGACAAGAAGAGAGGAAGGTGATTCTCCCGTACCCAGCGGCCTCAGACGGCTGTGCTCTTGTTCCTTTGACCTTTATTTTTGGTCTTTCTGCTGAGGTCCTCATTTTTAAATGTCAGAGGCCCAGGCACATAAAGCCTCTCCCCTCCTAGTCTAAGGTGCCCAAACTGCAGTGGTTTGATAAATTAACACCACCAACAAAACAGACTTGCCCATGCCCTGCGTTTAACATACGGGAAGCAGAAGTTCCTGAGTAGGGGGACTTACTTTCTAACTTTATTAAAACAACGCGCCCAAAGTACAGACCCCTTTGATCTGGCAATCCCATTCTAAGACTATTCCACAGAATGAAAAGTACCAGTTGGTAAGGCCACATGTACAAGGCTGTTTACTGCAATACTGCTCATGGTAGTTAAGAACTAGAACTATTTTACAGGCATCAAAAGAATGATGTGAAGATATTTTTATGAGACATTGCTAAGTGAGAAAAGCAAGATACAGAAAATCCGAAGTCCCTGCTAACACAGCAGGGGCCCCAGTAAGGACTTGTTTGAATTTCTAAAAAAAAAGAAAATCTGTGGAATATGATCCCACTTCTGTAAAAGAAACAAGTGTATAATTTAAGTATACATGCGTGTATGCATGCTTGTGCATGTAGTATGTGTTTATATGAGGGCATGTACAGCACAGAGAAAAATATGCAAGAACAAACACTAGAATGTTAACATGACTTACTTCAAGAAGGGGTTGGGTAATGGGATGATGAAGTGTGTATGGGTAGTGGGGCTGGGGAAAAGGAATCCAGGATAAAAACAGCATAAGTAATATGGTTACATATAAATGAAATTAAACATATACACACATGCATGTATCTGTGGATACAAAAGGATCCATGAAATGGTCATTACCAAAGCGGTAAAGGTGATTATCCCAGTGTGGCAGGATTCAAGGGGACTTTCACTTTATAATTTTATGTATGTTCAAAAATATTTACTATATATATATAGTATGAACTACTTACATTATTACAATAAAATAAACAAAGCTATATTTTCATTATAAAAAAATAAATGCCCCAAATATTTGTGGGCTATAGCCTGGCATCACTGTGGAAGGTGACTGCAGCCATAGTGGAAGAACCAATATGGTTTTTCCAGTAGTCATGTATGGATGTGAGAGTTGGACCATAAAGAAAGCTGAGCGCCGAAGAACTGGTGATTTCAAACTGTGGTGCTGGAGAAGACTCTTGAGAGTTCCTTGGCCAACAAGATCAAACCAGTCAATCCTAAAGGACATCGACCCCAAATATTCATTGGAAGTACTGATGCTGAAGCTGAAGCTTCAATAGATTGGCCACCTGATGATGCAAAGTGCCGATGTGACGCTGGGAAAGACTGAAGGCAGGAGGAGAAGGGGGCGACAGAGGATGAGATGGTTGGATGGCATCACTGACTCAATGGGCATTAGTTTGAGCAAGCTCCGGGAGATAGTGAAGGCCAGGGAAGCCTGCGTGCTGCAGTTCGTGGGGTCGCAAAGAGTCAGACACGCCTGAGCTACTGGACAACAAAGAGGCATGGTTAGCACAGTAGCCAGGCATTAGAAGACCTGAATTCTAGCCCTGGTTTTGCCACTGACTAGCTGTTGCACCCTAAGCTAGTCCCTTCATCTTTCTCTGCCTCGGTTTCTTCATTTAAAGAATAATCTTTGGGGTTCCTGGTGGCTAAGTGGTAAAGAATCCACTTGCCAATGCACAAGACACAGGTTCAATCCTTGGTCCGGAAAGATCCCACGTGCCTCGGAGCAACTAAACCCAAGCACAACTACTGAGCCTTGTTCTCGAGACCGAGAGCCCCAACTACCGAGCCGACATCCACAACCGCTGAAGCCGCACCCCCAGAGCCCACCTCCACCAGAGAAGCCCGTGCACCGCAACTAGAGATTAGCCCCTGTCTGTAGCAACTAGAGAAAAGCCTGTGCAGCAACAAAGGCCCTGAACAGCCCCAAAATAACTAACTAAATAATAAAATTGAATTACAAAAAAAGAATAATCTTCTACCTTGCCTCCCTTAACATGTGATTATAAAGATTAAATGTGAGGATGGATCTGAGCTAGCACTGAAAACTAAAAATTGCATCAATAATTATTACTGCCTTGTTTCTTAGACACCCACCCAAACAATTAGAACTTACCAAAGCAGAGACTGACCAGGGACCGAATATTCCTCCTTCTGCGAACACTGGCTCAAAGAAGGGCACAGCGACCAGCAACATGGCAGATGACATCGGGGCCTGGTAGTATAGCAGCTGCATCGAGTTTACTTGCAATTCATGCTGTTTGGCTCCCACCCACTGAAAATAAGAAGAGAGAACAAGCTAGGCAAAAAAAATAGAGGCACTCAACAAAGCAAAGATGCAACTTTGGCCACAAACGTGGGAATGCGGGCAGGGCTGAGGGAAGGGAAAACGCCTAAGATTTCAAAGATCAATAATATATATGTATATCCTGAAAGCTCCTTGGATAAAAGGAGTTTTCTGTTCCATGTCTGATAATTGATTTTCTTCTTACTATGAAAGGAGGAAAAAAAATCCTCTCTTCCCTCCAGATCCTAGTAAATATGGAAAATCAATGCATAGGTATCAGAGATCTTGGGAAAATTAGGCAGGAATGGATATTTATAAGCAGGAATAAGCATGCTAATCTTCATAAGCAGGATAAGCAGGAATACAGATGCACTGTCAGACTTCCAATTTCTTCTAAAAATGGCCCCCAAAATGAAGACTGGGAGGCAGGGTGGACTCTTAAATGGAGACTAACAGAAACCTCATTTATCCCAGGTGGCCACCAACGTGTGTGGTCAGAAAGGTATGTGAGGGCTTTTCATTAACTTCAGAAAACTCAATCAGTGGCAGAGTAGAAGGAACTTCCCTCTCTATGGCTGACTTTTCTGCGAATAATCCCCCCCAATAAACTATAGATAATCACAACCCCTACAAAGGCTATCCTTAGAACAGACACTCCACAGCCTCAAACCCTTTCAGTTCTCAAAATGCTTCACAAATAGAACTGAAAAAGAGGTTTTAAAGCAAGTTTGATAGGACTGTCTGAATCTAAGACCTGGCAAAAACAGCCCGGCTTTTTTGAATAACTGCTCCTACATAATTCTTTTTCCTGTAGGTCCGGGTATCCTGTTACACAAATGCTAAGTCTATAGAAATTCACCAAGACAAAAATAGAAGAGCGGGAAATGTGAAGCACACTCCTGCCAGCCTTAATAAGAGTCTGTTGCGAACGTGAAGGACAAAGAGTTGATTCTTTGGCTTGGGACACCACAGTGAGCGAAAATGAATGCAGACGGTGTACGCACAGCCCTGCGTGGCCTTAGCAGCCGCGATGGGCAGCTGTGCGCCTGGCACGAGAGAGCAGGCCTAGAAGGGTGGGGACTCTCAGGCCTCCACCTGCCCTCACTGCAGCACAGCCTGGCTTCTGCGGTCCCCCTCCCATGAAGCTGCTCCAGCGGCCACGCGGACGGACTGCCCTCGGCCCCCTTCCAGCTGCAGCCCCCCCGCAGAGCCTGCAACTGCTCTGGGAAGAACCCGCCTCTGGTTTGTGCGGCTTTCTCACTCACCTCTTCCTTCTGCCTGGCTTTCCTTTTACCTCCCCACCTTATCTTTTCCCCTCCGCTGACACCTAGAGCTCTGACCTTCTTCCCTGAGCATCCTTTAGGTCACTCCTTTAACAGCTTATTGACCATTTCACTTAGATCATCTGCAGGAGCTTATTTAAGATTAAGCTGATCGCTTTTTTCCCCAAAAGAGCTCCCCCTGTGTTGCTCCAATAATTCATGATATAATCTCCCCCAAGGATCAGACTCATTTTCAGTAGGCTCTGCACTCTCACATTCAGTTGGGCCTTACTAATTCTTTCTCCAAAAGGTGTCTGGAGTTTGTTTTTTCCTTTCCATGTCCAGGACCACCGTCCTGTTCACGTCCTTCCAGTCTTCTCCTTAAACCATGGAGCACTTCCTGACTGCTCTGCCTGTCAACCTGTCTTCCCTCTTATTCATCCTTCACTGCCCCCAGAAGCTTCTAGAACACAGGGAATGATCAAGTCACTGCCCTCTCTGAACTCCTGTCCTGGTGCCTGCAAGATAAAGGGCACACTTTCTCCGCATGATACTCAAGACTCGGCCATCTGGTCTCACCCACCTCTCAGCCTTGTCTTTCCACCATGCAACTACAGTCCAGTCTCACCAAAAGAACCAACTTCTCCAAAAATGCTCTGTATTTTCACACATCATTGCAAAGAAAGACCTCTGCTATATTTCTCTGCTAAGCAAATTCCTATGCGTTCTTCAATTTGAACTTTCCCAGAGAGCCTTACCCGACCACCACCTTCTTGCAGAACACTCTCTCTTTCCATGGTGTTCCTCAGAACTTTCCTCATACCCTGAGCTATACTACCTGTGATCAGCTTTCTCCATGCATTTCTTTGATACTGGATTATAGCTGCTTTTCATCTCTGTATCAAGGTTGAGTATAAAGCAGAAATGTCTGCTGAATGGATGAAAGACTCAATCGTCTTTCTACAACTAAATCTAACACAGCTCTTAATTCATCTTAACTCATTCAGCTCTTAACTCATCTCTTAATTCCTTTCAATGTCCTAGTACTATGAGAAGAAATAACTTGGAAATTATACAAGGATACAATAGGAAAATACAATTTTCCTTAAAATGAATTTTTAGGGGGATATATCTATTCTGTAACCATACTTTTACCACTTAGCAATAATCAAAAACTTTGCCCATAACTTAGTCTAGTCTACAATCAGTCCTTGGTCAACCTCATTTCATATATCTACCTGAGAAATACAGAATTCTTTGACTCCAATCTATAGCAATTTTGAAACCTGTCTGAACAAAAATGGTCATATTGGCATGGCCAGTGAGTACTGTGAGTACTCTGAATTGACGTTATACATAAAGGATACAAGAAATTCTAACGTTCAACAAATAAAATTTCTTGCTCTAACAAATAATTCGTACTGAATCAAAAAAGTCCATTTAACAAAAAACGATAAATAGTATCTAATTAAAAATTTAAACTCATTGACGTATGCCCAAATGCAGTTTTCTTAAAGCACAAACCTGAGCTTCCTCTGATTTCTCTCTGTAGTAAAAGAATATCTTGGGGCCAAGTGACAAGACTGAGTGGGTACTCCATCCTTTCATGTCACTGCTCTCTTATATTTAAACTGCTTCTCTGCCACTAAGAAATTTATTCAACCTCAGAATTTTCTCATAACAATGTTTCTGAACTAACCAGTACTAGAATATGCTAAGGCTGCATTATTAAATCCCTAACATTCATAATAAAAATGCCTTAGTTTACAACTAGTGGATGCTTGTGAACAAAGTAAAATTGATCACACATTTGGCTCTGATTCCCCATGCAGGCACACCCAGAATTTTCAGTTCAAGGTCTTCAGTATAGACAAAATACTGTTTCACTGTACCCTTCGCCATTCATTATTCTTTCCCCACTATATAAGAAACAAACAAACAAAAAAAACTTGTTGAGATTTTACAGTAATGAAGTAAATAAATCCATGAACAAGTTTTCAGTAAATGCCTCCCACAGGCAAGGCATCAGGCTAGTGCAAGAAGTGAAATACCCATTGCTATAAAATACTGACAGAGACAAATAATTAGAATATACAAGCTGTAACAGCAGAATATCTTTTGAGGCAAAGATTTATAAATCTGAAATTTTCCTTTCCTGTTCAATTTTTTGGATTTGTACTTACTCCTTCATAGTAACATCATAATTAAAGAGTAAATGATAAATACCATAAAACCCATGAACACAATCCTCAAGTAAAAATGTCTTATTACTCATTTTATAAGGATTTCCCAAAAAACATTATACCATCACCCAAAACTCAGAGTGTAAAGTGTGGGTATTATACACTTACGAACAAGTAGGGAGATACTTGGTGAACACTATACACCCACGTTTCTGTCTCCTTTCTTCTCTTCAACTTGAGTCAGACAATTTATGCAATTATGCTTTCTTCCCAACAGTCTATTGTTTCTACACTGTATTGCCTAAACCTTGAGGCACAGCTTCAAAATTTATGAAATCTGCTAAAAGGCACATAAAGAAAAAAAAAATTACCAACCACTTGATAAAGGGATGTAACTAAAACACCAAGAGCAGCAAACACCGTTCCAAGGAAATTAAACTTCACATCGTAATAAGAATTTAGGATTACACCTAAAGTTATAGGAATCTGTAAAGAAAAAGAGGTAAACGTTGTTCAGATTAAATTTATGAGACATAAAATTATTATTCCTTTCACAGTGTCTTGCAAAGTTAACCATAAAAATGTCACTAGGAAACAATGAACTTCTACAAATATTCTTCCATGTGAAAAAAAAAAAGAACTGTTAATCCTACTTCCTCAAAGTTGAATAAAATAATTCTATATTTTTGTTCACATTTAATTTTATCTAAAATTCTGAGTAAAACAATGAGTCCATACATTGCACTTTGCATGAAAATACCACATGCGAGCACATCGGAGTAAATGGACTACAAAACTAGTGTCTAAACAACATATAAACGCAAGGGTATAACAAAAGCATTAAGATTTTAAGTTCTGTAAGTTACGAGGTACTAAAATTATTTTAGCCCATCTTTTTTTTTATGTAAAGACTATGAAACCTCCGCAGTATGTCAACGCAAACATATCCTGAGAGACATTTAACGTTTATCATAAAGTCAGTTTGAGATTTTCCACTTAACCTGATACAGATTTGCATCCCTCAATACAGCTTTCTTTCTTCCTCAGAAAGAAATCACAGCATAAGGATTTCCATCAAACAGTAGTTACCAGAACTCACACAGGTACACTCCACTGTGCTGAAAGCCCAACAGAGGGCCAAGATGGCTTTTTTTCACCTTTCCCAAATAAGCGTGAAGTTCACAAATGACTCAAGTGTGGATTTTAGGATCATGGGAAAGAGAATGGCGCAAGGTTACTTCCCTCATTCAAACTTCCCCGGGGGGAGAAAGATGGTCCAGGTGAGTTAAGAGGTGCACCTCGCCCGGCTGAAGCTACTCACCAGCGTGAGCCGTATTTTGGTGGAGAAGGTTTTCTTGTAGCAGAGGGTCTGGATGACTATGATTACCGGCGTGGTCATGGCCTTGGCCAGCTGATAGGTGCCTATGGTGTTATTCTGCAAAGATAAGTTGGTGAAGACCACGAAGCCACAGAAGCTGAGGGCCAGGAGGAGGAGCTTGGAAGGCGGCAGACTTTTGGGGGCAAAGATGTCCAGCTTCTGGCAGACGTACAAGCCCAGCCAAGTGACCACGAAGTGCACCAGGGTCAGGCTCATGTTGGGGAAGCCGTAGTGGACATAGATCCATTTGTTAAGGAACACAATGCAGATGGACACCAGCAGGTTGAGTAGGAGCCCGGCGGCGATGCGCCCGTTGCCCCGTACTCGATCCGCCAGCGATGCCATGACTCTCGCGTAGCCGGGGGCCGTCAGCCTCGGAAAGGGGCTCCCGGCCTGTCTCCGGCTGCCCTCTGCCTTCGCCGCCGCCACGTTATCGCAGCCGCCGGCTTCACGGTCCGGCTGCGGAGAGACATTCAACCTTCGGATCCCAGCCGAGCAGCAACCTCAGGGAGGCACACATGTTCTGCCGCCGCCCATTCAGCCTGCGACTACGCGGCGGCACGTCCCGCGCGCCCCGCCCCTTCCATCCGTGGTCACGTGGCTCAGGGCACCCGCGCTTCCGCCCTCTAGCAGTTAGAGGAGCAGCCTCACCTGCGCAGGCGCGTGGCGCCCCGGGTGAGGCGAGCCGAATCCTCCTTGCTCTACCACCCGAGTTAGCTAAACCCGGCTGTACCAATCTGGGACCCCTTTATTGGACATTTCCTGTGTGTTGGTTGGATCGACTTGTCAGCTGCTGTTAGTGTTGAGCAAATTTAGTCCTTATCAGACAGGGGAAAGCATTACTTCTTTTTTTTTTTTTAGCATTACTTCTTGAAAGCATATTTTTAAACATTTTATTTATAAAATCGAAACATACAGAAGAGTAGACTGTAGGATGAACCTACGTATATACTCATCATAGTTACTATTCAGATATTTTTTTGAAAAAAAGCTTGGCTTTTCATTGTCCTAGAAGTGTCCATTTTAGATGTTCTAATGTATTTCGTCAGAACTGTGCATAGTGTTTTACCATATTTTCAATTTATTTCATCTGTTGTTACATCACTTTATTCTAAACATGCATTTTGGTTTTCTTTGTCCTTTGATTAGCCTTGTGGGTAACTATTTTACTACCTTTTTTGAAAATTCTGATTTTGTTTCATTACTTTTTTCATTAATTCTCTCCTGATTTATTCAATAGAAAGTTTAATTCATTTATTTTTATTCAAAAATAGAAAGATGTAAAGCTGTGAGAGTCCTCTTTTCGAATAGCTTTGCACACAGTCTTCAGGACAATGTAATATTCATTTTCCTTAATTCTTTAGTTTGACAGTTTTCATTTCCTCTTTGAATTCAGAATTATTCAAATATTGAGCACCTGTTTTGTGCAAGGCACTGTATTTGGTACTTGGGAGATACTGGCAAGTAAAGCCAGACAAAACCCCTTCTCATAGATGTCAGTGAGAGAAGACATACAATTATAAACTACGACAAATGAAAGTTCTGAAGAAGTAACAAAATATGTTTCTATGAATGTGTACTAAGAGAACCTGATCTAACTTGGGGAGGAAGTCAATAATTCCTTGGGTCAAGGAATTACCTCAAGGAAATGATTCAAATTAAGATGAGAAGTTAATTAGGGAAAGTCTAAAGTCTGTCTTTCCTAACAGGGTCTTCCCGATAATGCTTTTCTTCCTGTCATGCCCGCAAACTCTACCAATTCTTACTAGAATTGTGTGCCTTTTCAATTGTATGTTTATACTGCCATCCTGTCTTCCAGTTTCGATCTGCAGAACCCTACCAGTGATTTACTAGCTGTTTACCCTCATTTGCTTCCCAGTTAAGAGCCTAGCCTTAGATAGCCTGTCTTCTTTTAGTCTACTCAATTCACTGTTTCCTTGTGATAACAGATTTAGACTGATAATCTTAACATGGTTGATAAATTTTTTTTATCACTCCTCTGTTTCTCTTAGAATATTTGAAGTTAAAACATGAACTCTGATATTTGGGTTAAAATATAAAAATATCTAATGGATTCCAACTGCCTTGATTCAAGGCATCCATGAGCCTAACCTCAATTTCTGACATTCACCCAGTTGCCCATTATTTCAGAACTTTTGTACATCTCCAAGGCTGATGTAGTTGGTTAAGTGGCTTTCTCTACCTTCTTCACCAAAGCATAGGAGCCCTAATCCTTACTAGTCCTGAAACGTGATTATTATCCTTAGTCTCATTGACAGATGTTGGAATAGAGGTCATGAGTGTTATCTTGCAGCTAGAATAGATGAGGGTAAGATTCAAACCCAAATTTCTATGGCTTCCAGCCCATTTCCCCTCCTTTTCATTATGAAAAATTCCAAACATATGCAAAATTAAAATAGTACGGTGAACCTTCCTGTACCCATCTCCTGGCTTCACCAACTGCCATTTTTGTTTCTTGTATACCCACTCCCACATTTAATTTTTAAACAGCCAATTTACGTTCATTCAAATGCGTAAATCTTATACAGTTTTTGACACTTGGATTCACTTTGTAATCCACACCCCTCTCAAGGTATAGAACATTTCCATCACCACACAAATTCCCTAGAAAATCCCCACCCCACACCAAAGAAGAAATCAGTTCTAATTTTTCTTCACCTTAGATTAGTTTTGACTGTTTTAGAACTTCATGTAAATTATCATATAGTATTTACTATTTGTGGCTAGGTTTTGCTGAACAGATCAGTTCTTTCCTTTCCACGTTGCTGCATAGTACTTCTTTGTTTAGTCATTCTCCTATTGATACGCATTTGGGTTTCCAATCTGAGGCTATTATAAATAATGCTGCTATGAATATTTTGTACAGGTATTTGTGGAATTTATTTTCATTTCTCTCATGTAAATATGTAGGCATGAAATTTCTAGATTAAAGAATAAGTGATTATAATAGTTAAAATGTTCCCCCAAGGACTACCCATTTTACTGTGTCCAAGTCAGTTACTCCACATCTTCTCACACACTTGGTTAAGTCTTATTGATTTTAGCCATTCTGATGGATGTGTAGTGACATTTCATGGTTTTAATCTGTGTTCACCATTGATCTGAGCATTTTTCATGGGTACACTGGTTAGGTATTTGTCCTCCTTTAAGAATCATCTGTTCTAAAAAAAAAAAAAGAATCATCTGTTCTAGTATTTACTTCTTTTTTTTTTTTTTTTGTCTTTGTATTAAGTTGTAAGAGTTCCTTTTTATATGTTTTATTTTTTGGCCTCGCTGCAAGGTGTGTAAGATCTTAGTTCCCCCACCAGAGATCTAACCCAAACCCCCTGAAATGGAAGCGCAGAGTCCTAACTACTGAGACTGACAGAAAGTTGCAAGTTCTTTATGTATGCTGGAAACAAGGTTTTTTTGGCCAGTTATTCTTTGGCAAATATTTCCTCCCACTCTGTGCCTTATTGTCTTAATGGTATCTTTAAAGATTGTTGTTGTTCAGCCACTAAGTCATGTGCAACTCTTTGTGACCCCATGGACTGCAGCATGCCAGGCCTCCCGGTCCTTCACTATCTCCCAGAATTTACTCTAACTCATGTCCATTGAGTCAATGGTGCCACCCAAATATCTCACCCTCTGTCGCCCCCTTCTCTTGCCCTCAATCTTTCCCAGCATCAAGACTTTTTTCCAGTGAGTCGGCTCTTTGCCTCAGGTGCCAAAGTATTGGGAGTTTCAGCTTCAGCATCAGTCCTTCCAGTGAATATTCAGGGCTGATGCCCTTTAGGATTGACTGGTTGGATCTCCTTGCTGTCCAAGGGACTCTCAAGAGTCTATTCAAACACCACAGTTTACAGGCATCAGTTCTTCAGCAGTTTTCTTTATGGTCCAACTCTCACATCCGAACATAACTGGAAAAACCTCAGCTTTGACTATATGGATCTTTGTTGGCAAAGTGATGTCTCTGCTTTTTAATACGCTGTCTAGGTTTGTCATAGTTTTTCTTCCAAGGAGCAAGCATCTTTTAATTTCATGGCTGCAGTCACCATCCACAGTCACCATCCACAGTGGTTTTGGAGCCCAAGAAAATGAAATCTGTCACTGTTTCCACTTTTTCCTCATCTATTTGCCATGATGGGATCAGATGCCATGATCTTCGTTTTATGAATGCTGAGTTTTGAGCCAGTTTTTCACTTTCCTCTTTCACGTTCATCAAGAGGCGCTTTAGTTCCTCTTCACTTTCTGACATTAAAGTGGTGTCATCTGCATATCTGAGCATAAATTTTATGTTTTGATGAAGTCTTAAGTAATCAATCTTTTTCCTTAATGTAACTGCTTCCTGTCTGTTGTATAGTAAATCTTTACCTACCCTCTAGGTTACAAAGATAGTCTCTATTTTTCTTAAAAGTTTTACAGTTTTAGTGTTTTTATTCAGGTTTATAATCTTTGTGTACAGTATCAACTAAGGGTCAAGGTTGACTATTTTCCATACAGATATTCAGTTGTTTTCCTCATAATTTACTAAACTCCACCCGAATTTTTTATTTGAAAAAATTTAAATCTTGTGCCCTTCCCATAGATTCACTGGTCCATAGATTCACTGGTTAACATTTTTTCATATTTGCTTTATCTATGTAGACTTTTATTTTAAAGCTAAACCATTTCAAAGTAAAGTACAGACTTCATGACCATTCATTTCTAAATATTTCAGTATGTTTCCTACCCAGAATACTCTCCTACCCAGCCACAATACCAGTATCACACCTAAGAAAATTAGCATTAATTCCACTGTACCAATTTACATATTCTGTCTCATGCTAGCATTTCAAAGGAATTGTGTTAAACCTGTATACCAACATGGAGAGAATTAAAATTTTTACTATGTTGAATCTCCAAATAATAAACATGGTATCTCTCCCCACTTATTTTGCTCCTTTGGTTTCATTAGCATTTTGTAGTTTTCTGAATAAAATCCTGTACACATTTTGTTAGATTTACACTTTGACGTCGGTTCATACTGCTCTACCTCATTTTTTAAATGGATGCATATTAGGTATAAGAATTAAAGAGGTTTTGTTAGGTAAACAATTCATCTTTGGAACACTTGAACTAGCATAAATCAAAACTTGAGGCAGAGTCTGAAACCTCTACACCTCTTCCCAAGTGATGCCAGGCCAGTTTCATAGTCAACTACTGCCGGTTTGCCTTGGATACGGATCAAAACCCATCTCTGATTTAAGCCAGAATGTCCTGAACTTAGATCACTTATGGCGTATCAAGATCACTTATGGTGTATTATATTTACGCCAAATACAAATTCTATGACTCCTATCCCAGGCTCTTGGGGCAGCATCTGTAAATACATATAAGAAACTCACCAGATGAGTCAGACGAGCAACCAGCTTTGGGAGCTGCTAATCTACATGTCATTTCCTCTTAGAGCCACATTCTCCCTTTTGGTTATCTCCTATTTATGAGTTCTACACGCTAGTCAATTTGGCACAAATGCTGAATCACAAACATGCACTCATCATTTGCAGGCCTTGCTCATACGGATTTCTTAAACTTGTAGTGCCTTCCCTTTCTTGATCTGTCTTTGCAAATTCAATGCATTACCCAGACTCCAGCTCAAATACTACTTCCTCAGAAACCTCTTAGCTGGAAATAGTTCCTTCCTACTCAGATTACTTGTATTTTTTAATGGCATTTAAAAGACATATTTATTGTATTTCCCCTACTAGAAGGGCTAGATAAGATCTTACTCATTTTATAGTCCCCAATGTATTCAGTGTTTGCCGTGTGCCAGATGCTAAGTCTTTACATGCTGCAATTTATGAGATAAGGTTTACTGAATGAGAATTAATCAACTAGAAGTGGCTTCAAAGTAAGATAACAACATAATATTATTTTAGAAAACATTCTTGCTTTGTTCATCTAATTAATTCTAATATTTAAAAACCACTAAATTTTATGATGAGGAATTACGTTATCTGGCTTAAAAATGTATCAGGACTTTCTATTTTTATAATTTTAAGATTTCAGAGTACTTATGATCACAGAGAAAAAGGAGAATAGAAAATTTAACTTCTTATTACATCAAAGAGGGGCATTCCTGGAATTCATATGAACAAAAATTTTAGTTTTTATATAGTTTTATTAATAAACACAGGGAAATGATATAATACATTAAATTTTCAAAGTTTCACCATAATATTCTTAAAAGTACAAAATTCAATGCCTAAATTTTACAGTTTCCCCATGGTAATGGAAAAGAAAAAAAACCAGTAATTATAAATACATGTATTTTACAAAAACACTCCCTTTATCATGGAAATTATCTAGATTACAAAGACTGAATGAATTATGACTGAATTTCATATCCTAGTGGATCAAGGCCCTGGTCGAGGAGCATCAGAGAGGATTCCCTTAACTTCTGTAGCAATTTCCTTAATTCTTCCTTAGAAAACACCTGTTTTTAAAAAAGAGAAAATGTTAAGAACGAGAACGAAGAAGAGTGTAAATTTATAGTTACCTAATCAACCTGATTAGCTTAATGCAAGAAGAAATTCCTCTTTTAAGATTTATGTAGCCAGATTTATTTTAAGCCAGAGGTCAGTATATTAGCATAGCTCAAAGCTACTTCTCTGGGCCAGTCTATAAACTTCTAACTGCTTACATATACAAAAATATTCTGTATAAAAAAGCACAAACATTAAAACTGGATCATTACTTGAAGAAAATCTAAGAACATTTAAAGAATATATGCATCTCACAAAATTAAATATTACTACGTGCGTGCATGCTAAGTCACTTCAGTCTTCTCCAACTCTTTGCAACCCTATACACTGTAGCCCACCAGGCCCCTCTGTCCATGGGGATTCTCAGGCGAGAATACTAGGGTGGGCTGCCATGTCCTCGTCCAGGGGATCTTCCTGACTCAGGGATCAAACCCGAGTCCCTTATGTCTCCTGCATTGGCAGGCGGGATCTTTACCACTAATGCTACCTGGGATGCCCCAAATATTACTACAAAGGCCATCAAATCATTAAAATTTAAAAGTGCAAACGCTCTAGCACTTACCAGATACAGTTTGTGGCGCTCAGAGGACACCATATCTGCTAACTGCAGGCATTCCTGATACTGACCAGTACTATGCAATATGGTGTGAAGCAGAAAACACAACATCGGCAGACAAAGCTTTCTCAGTAGAACCATTTGATGTGTTCTTTCATGGTCTTCCTCAGCATCCTACACACAAACCAAAATGCAACAAGCAGAAGCTAACGAGTTTCTGTAAAGCTTATTAGGCCCATTAAAAATAAAACAAGGCGAGGTTTCAATTTTTTTTTCGGTTGTGCCACTCAACTTGTGGGATATTAGTTTCCTGACCAGGGATCAAACCTGTGCTCCCTGCAGTGGAAGCTTGGGGTCCTAAATACTGGAACACGAAGATATTCCCAAGGTAAGGTTTCAATCACAGTATCGAGTAGACATGATTTTTTGGCAAAAAAACATGAAGATGAACAAAATACACTTCAGAGGAGTCACAAGGCTGATAAGGAAAACAAAATGCTTCTGAAACTGTATTTACTATGTCTTAAATAGACATCTGCATAAAAGGAAAAATGTTAAGACTAGAGCAAAATTCCCCTGGACATACATGGAAGGAACAGGCAGATATCGGGCATTCTGCAAGGGCATTTCACACCCTGTGGTCCTGCTGTGAAAAAGGGTCAGGACGAGGGGAGAGGTGCGCAGGGAGGACAACTTCACTGCAAATACTTATTCATGATGCTTTTGTATAATTTTTTAAAAATAGAAAAATTAAAAGAATGCAAAGATTTGAATAATACAGTGAATGGGACAGGACTAACATATATGAGAAAACATATATGAGAAAATAATGAGCATTTCTTTATAAGTATACAGGGATCTTTCTAAAAAGTTCTGTAGACACTCAAGAGTACAGAAAAAAGAATAGACCTCTTAGGTTCACTATATTTTCTTATAACAAAGTTGGAAAGTAAAATAATTCAAATAATAAAAAGGTACCCAAAATTTCCGAAATAATCTTAAAACTTGAAAGGAAATCCATAGGACTAAGTGTAAAACAAAATGTAAGGAGTTTCCTGGTGGCCTCATCAGGGATTAGGATTCTGGGCTTTCACTGCCATGGTCTGGGTTCAGTCCCAGCTTGAGGGAACTGAGATCCTGCAAGCTAGGCAAGACACAAAAAATAACATGTATCATATATTGTGTGCTATGCTTAGTCGCTCAGTCGTGTCCGACTCTTTGTGACCCCATGGACTGTAGCCCACCAAGCTCCTCTGTCCATGGGATTCTCCAGGCAAGAATACTGGAGTGGGTTGCCATGCCCTCCTCCAGGGGATCTTTCCAACCCATGGATTGAACCAGGCAGATTCCACCGTCTGAGCCACCAGGAAAGCCCAGGAATACT
Source organism: Odocoileus virginianus (assembly GCF_023699985.2). NCBI lineage: Eukaryota > Metazoa > Chordata > Mammalia > Artiodactyla > Cervidae > Odocoileus > Odocoileus virginianus. Next base: position 41,306,357 of record NC_069697.1, read on the forward strand.
GGAGTGGGTAGCCTATCGCTTCTCCAGGGGGGGGGGGTCTTCCCGACCCAGGAATCGAACTGGGGTCAGCCTGCATTGCAGGCGGATTCTTTATCAGCTGAGCTACCAGGGAAGTCCTGCATAATAGTGTAAAAGAAAATGGGACAAACAACAACTGCTCCTTTGAAAAGCCTAATAAGATATCTAATTAAAATTTTTTCCTTATGACAATTATATTCATCATTAAAAATGTGTTCAGATGAGAGATTAAATTGTTAAAACATTTTTCAAAGGTAGATATAAGTAGAAGTGTGAAGCAACAGAATGTAATCTGGAAATTATACCAAAGAGTAATTGTACTAACTTTGACATACGTCAGGTTTCTATGCACAGGAAAAATTACTATCAATCTTTTGTTCTGTTTTGAGATACAGATACATGGAAGCAAATATTAAGAAATGCAAGCTTTGTATTTTCTTAGCTTTAAAAGGGAAAGCATCTTCATTTATTTTCTCAAATAAGCACTCATTCCCTTCAGAGACAGATTTAAAACACCTCAAGGCCTCACTCATAATTCATATTGGTGATTCCTACTTGGAGCCTAGTAAGAATGAGAGGACCGCTTCTTTCTGGGTCATTCCATTTGTGCTCCAATATACTCTTTTCCCCTATGCTAAAGAGGCAGAGTACCTGTGGTTCCTAGATCTCTTACCAACTCAAAGTAGCAGCTGGCTTTTTGATAACCTGGTCTCACAGGATGGATTCTGGCACCTGCCTCTCCTAAATCCTGTTGCTGCCGAGTATCAGGGTGTGAGCGCCTCTGCTGAGCGCAGGGGCCTGCCGCCCAGCAGACTGGTCGCCATCAAGCATCCAGAATCATGCCTGACGGGCCCAGCAGTCTGCCACGAGGAAGACAGAACAAACTGCTCTGCTACCACCTATGATATTTTTCTCATCTGAATGAATAAAAGCTTTGAAAAATCCTGTAAACATATAAAACAAAAAGATTCTATCAGGGATGTACAGTGCCTTATACGTGAGAAAAAATCATTAACTGGGATGTGTTGCTATGTATATATATGTATGTACCCTACTGAGGATGGGGGGGTGGGGCTGCAGCAGGGCCCCTAAAGAGAGAGCACACTGGAGTGCGCTGCTAAGGAAGTAAGGAAGTCATCCATGCAGATACCGCAGGGAAAGAGCATCGTAGGCAGAACAGCAAAGACGCCAGAAAGTTAGAACAGATGAGGGGAGCAGCATACAAAGACTGGGGAGGCAGTCAGGACCAGTGTATGTGACTTCGTTGGTCAAGAAAAGAACTCTGGTTTTTATTCACAGTGTAATGAGAAGCCGTCAGAAGCATCAGAGGAGGAGAGTGCTATCTCTTTGATTTTAAAAGGATTACTAGCTGATCTGTATGAAGGGACTGCCTGCGGGAGACTGGAAGCAAGGCAAAGACAGCTGGCGCTTCCAGCAGAATGTGGCCGCGGCAGAGGTGGTGAAGAGAAGATAGAGGTGGCCTGCCTGCTCCCCGTGCTCTGCCATCCCTGCCTGTGTGCCACCGGCCTCCAACATGGATGGGACCATCCTGCGGTTATGTCAAAAGTGAGGTGCAGATATAAGAGCCAGATAGCAGGTCAGGGCTGTGTTGAACAGCTGTGCCTTGCACAATGGTGCTGGACAGTAAATGAGTGGCTGCTGAAATCTACAGGTCATGTGCACTTGACACAGAATCTATCTGTGTAAGAGAATGGGTACCATTTCCTAATTCTTATACAAGTTATGTAAGTGCTAACAGGAGCCCTGAATAATTTTCTGCTTAGCTGAATATGTAAGAATATTAAGCTAAACTCAACTCAAAATATCATCCTTTATAATTAGTTCAAGAAATTGCTTCTTGTTTGGATTAGATTTGAAGAAGTGATTGACACAGAATGTTGATTTAAAAGTGTTTGTAAGCAAAATGGTAGCATTCATAATTTTCCATTCCAACTCCATTTTAAAAATATTCCAAAGTGCCTGTGACTTTCACTATCTAAGATTAATTAATACTTAGAATAACAAATACATAAGTATAAGTAAGGCATCGAGTCTTTTCAAACCTTAAATACACAATAGCATTTCGCAACACTGACAGTTTATCTTCATGAGCATCAACATAAATCAGGGGAGAAAAGTTTACCGTTAAGGAACCTGCTAAAGATTCACAACCACCGTACTTCCCTGGCAGCTCAATGGTGAGGAGTCTGCCTGCCAGGGCCGGAGACAAGGGTTTCGGTCCCTGGTCCTGGAAGGCCCACATGCCACGGAGCAGCTGAGTCTGTGCTCCGCAACCACGGAGCCCATACACCCAGAACCTGTGCTCCCCGGTGGAGAAGCCACTGCAACGAGAAGCTGATGCACAACTAGGGAGTGGTCCCTGCTCGCCAAAACTAGAGGAAAGCCCGTGCAACTATGAAGACCCAGCACAGTAAAGAAGCAATTAATGAATTAATTCAATAATAATAAAAGGAACCCACACATACACAAAAAGGTTCAAAGCTATGAAGCTAGCAGGGTTCTATTATGAATTTATATGTAAGATGTGGAGACTTTAAGATTATTACTGTATCAGGAGTAGCAGCAACAGTAGTAGTAAATTAAGAAAGCAGGACTGGGTTTCACCTCCACAGACTCTGGTTTACTTGGTCTCAAGTAGGGCTGGGCCTTTTTTTTTTAAATTAAATTACTTAAGAAGCTTTAGTATTTAAATTACCTGGGAAGCTTTAGTATTTTTTAGTATTTAAATAGCAAACTGTCCTTAATGTTTTGCTTCTGGTCAGAAAATGGAAGCCAATAAAGTGAGGAAAAAATGTAGTATTAAAAAACAAAACAAACAATAAGAAAGAACTTGACTATATTAGAATTCAGGGGATGCAGAAGGAAAGATACCAAAAACACTCTTAGGATTTTCCTATTCAAAATAACGTTATCCAAGAATCCAGCATTTATAATCCTTGGAACTGAGCTAAATGCACTGTTTCTGTCACGCCCCAGGAGCGAGCCTCAATACCTTTCCCTCACAACATTACTACTTGCAGCATTCTTCCTTTCCCCCACTTCTACTCATCCAAATTTACCCCTCGTTCGAGGTTCAGTCAAATGCTGTACCTTTTAAGGATTCCGTCCAGATCTCTTCTGCGTAGAAGCAGGTTTTTTCTTTTCCTGAAGTCACAAAATACTTCATATGTGCTTTTTTGGGGGCATTCAGTACTTCTGTAGCTGATTCTCAACCCAGGCTATACATTCACGCCTCCAGGTAATTTAATTTTTTTTTTTAAAGCCCAGCCCTACTTCAGACCAATTAAACCAGAATCTGTGGAGGTGAAACCCAGTATTTCTTTTTGGTATCTAAAAATATTTTTAAATTGAAAATCATTTCAAACAAACTAAATTACAACAATAGTACAAAGACTATCTCAATACCCCTTACCCTGCTTTGCTCATTCTTTACCCTACTTTACGACTTGCTTCTGTGTGTGTATCTATAAACACATTTTTTTTAAAAACCCTTTGAGGGCAAGTTGCATAATCATGTTCTATTACCTCTAAATGCTTCAGAGTTTATTTCCTAATAAGGAGAATTTTTTTCTAATATAGTCACAGTGCAGTTAACGACTTCAGAAAATTTAACAGTGATACAATACCTTAACATCACCGACTCAACACTGTCCTTTAATAGCATCTTTTTTTCTCCAACACAGGATACAGTTTAGAATCACATGTTGTATTTAACTGTCATGTCTTTTTGGGACTCTAAAAGGTTTTTTTGTTTTAATACAATTTTTAAAGGTTACAATCCATTTAGCTATTACAAAATACTGACTTTACTCCCCATGTTGTACAACATGTCCTCCTAGCCTACTTTACACCCAGTGGTTTGTACCCCCTCCTCCCCACAGCCCCATGATGTCCTCCTTTCTTCTCCCCACTGGTAGCCACTAGTGCAATCAACCCAGTATTTTTAAAAGTTCTCCAGGTCATTTAAATACAGTTGAGAGGTGCGAGCCACCGCTTTATGTATGTCTTATTCACTCTACTAGACTTACCTTCACCTCGAAAGACTGAGTTGAATACATGAACAATTGATTTTTGGTCCAGAATTTTAAAAAATTAGATTTCACTATACTGACTGAACATATTAAATATGGAGAAACAGTTTACCCAGGAGTCAGACATTCATATATTCCCTAACTAGTATTTCAGGTTAGACTTAAATTATGGAATGTTCAGTTATAATATAGTACAAAGGTTATACAAGATCTGTAACTGCTCCTATTCAGAAAGAACTTAAAAAAAAAAAGATGTAGCTTGTTTGATTTTGCTTTTAGTTATAAACAATGCTCAGAGCTTACCTCTCTAACATCCACCATCCACCCTCCATCAACAAACAACAAGACATTGTACATTTTTTCCTTCACATCAGCAGTTAGGGCATCCAAATGCCCTTTCCAAATACCATAATCCATCTGGAAAACAGATATAAGGCAGATATATAATAGACTATAATATATTTGCAAAGTACAGAGACATATATGGAAGACATATATGGACATCATTCTAAAGAACTGACATTCAGTAAGCCAAATATAAACTAAACATCAACAGATTGCAGTTTAATAAAACACTAAAATGTTTACCATGTAAATGAACACTATTGTCACCTGAAGGTACGTTTCATATTTGGTTAATTATCTACAAAAAGGTAACTAAACAGATTTCTTTCTTCAAAGCAGAACAGTAATAAGGAAGATCAACTCTTATAACAGGAATGTAACAGTTGAAGAAATGATCTCCTTAAATATATGACTTGTATTTTTGAGATGCAATGAGACATGTCTCATCTACATTTAACTTACTTCATATTTCTTTTCTTTGTGTTCATGGGCCACTTTCTCAGTAAAAGTTGCTTGAGTTGTCAAGGTAGGTTTTTGTGGAGCTGAATTCATATGCTTAAACCACTCATTAAAGGTTTCATGGGCTTCCTAAAATTAAAATAGAAAAATACAAAAAATGAAAACTTTTCACATATGTTCAACAAAATTTTTGGTTCTTAGAAGTAATTTTGCAGCAGTAAGAAATAAAATTGTTCAATATTTCTTTTTTATACAAAAAAATGACGAATATGTTTGTGATATTCACATGCTTATCTGTGTCCTTGACGAGCCTATTAGCTTCCAGAAAGAAAGAAAGAAATTCAGACTTAGTCCTAAAACCTAGCTAATCACTTCATTATTTGTTGAATGAATTTTGCATGAGTATGCTGTTATTTTAGTCATAATACAGATTATCTTGTTTTTTTTTTTCCAGCTGTTGCCAAAAGCAGAAATGCTAACGTTGAGTTAAGAATTCAAAGAATCTTAAGAGAACACACTGTGTCGGTTAACAATGATTAGAGGCGCATGCACAGGAGAACAAGGTCAGGACGTCCAAGCTCTTAGGGATAGTGAATCCCATAGTCACAGGGGAGGTGAGAGAGCAAGTCAATCACCACTTTTCAAAAAAGTTGTTGAAGGTTTGAGAGTGATCAGGAAAGTCATCATAAAGAAGGGCACTTCATGGTTTTCTCTACAATCTCACCAAGTAAGCTCTGATGCACAAATGTTCTCGGATAGCATTATCATCTTCAGCAGGAAGTGGGCTGTCCATTCCTTGCTCCTCCCACTGGTTATAGATTTCTGCTATTGAATCCTGAGGAATTTTCACAAATACTTCTTTTGCAGCTTCGTGCTTTTTTGAGGCTGTGGAAAAGATACACAGTTTTTCAATATATATGGATTTCTGTGTAGTGGTTTCTAAAGGAGTCAAATTATTAGTCTGCAACTTTCATAGCGATCTGTAACCATTCCAGGTCCCAAGTACTTCTGTTAAAGGTTTGGGTGATCTTTCTACCTAATGGCTGGGCATTTCCTTATTTTAGTGTGACAGTCACATAAAGGATTGATTAAATGTAGCTACTTTTGTTTTCATTATTTATTTATTTCAATTTTTGGCTGCACTGCATAGCATGACAAATCTTACTTCCCCAAGCAGGGACTGAACCCAAATCCATTGCAATGGAACATGGAGTCTTAAACACTGGATCACCAGGAAATCCCGAAGTTACTTTTACATACTACGTCTTAAAAAAAAAATTCCATTTTTCAAAACCTTGAGATTATATATAAAATTGAGTGGGACATAAAAAGTCACTATTAAATATGTTTTGTTTCACAATATCAGCCATAAGAGTGGGTATTTTGTACCTTACCCTACTGGAAGGGTTAGAAAAACAAAGTTTAAGAACAGAAAAAGAAACTCTGAAAAAAGAATATAAAATGGAGCATACCCAAGAATTTCCTCATTATCGCATTGCCTTGCTTTAGTGCTTCTGCTCTCTGTGCTGGGTCGAACACCAACCAGTCAATTACATCAATTTTTAATCGGTCTTCCTATTCATTTAATTGGAAAAAAAGAAATGTCAGTTGTGCTTTTTTCCTAAGATATTCTGCACATTAATAGAATTGGCTTACATCTGTACTACTAATGAATATTTTCCTTTGGGTTATACAAAATTATGAGAAAAAATAGCTTTTCTTGGTTGATTTTCACATTTAATAACTCTCTATTAAATTATAGAAAAAACTTACTGGACTATCAGTCTGGAATTATATATCTGAAGTGCCACCAATTTAATTATCTGATTCCTTTAAGTGCTATTCTACAACTTTTTCTTTCCTAGATAAAACTTTCTATTCTTTTCTGAAAATAAGGAATAAGTAAACTACATAAAAATTAGTTAATTGATCAAGTATCTAGGTGAGTAAAAATCCAATGCTCAGGTTTTTACTATTAAAGAAGCTTCCTTTAACATAACACTACTGCTAAGCAATTCCTTACACAAGACCTTAAGTTTGCTGCCAATTTTCATAACTAGGCTGACAAAGAAAAATTCTTAAAAAAAGAAAGAAGCCAGAGTATTTTAAAGTAGACATTTAGAAAAGCATAACATGAGGGATTATTCAGAATTACATAATACACCTCTTTTACCCTCATATTACCTCAGTAGTACCCGTATCCAGCGCTGGGGACAGGTCATGATGACTGAATTCACCATCATCTTTCTTTCGAATATTCTCAACTACAGTTTTTGTTATAGCTGCAATATCCAAATCTAAAGAATTTTTTGAAGGGACAAAAACAAGAATCAATCATTCACACTAATATTCTTTAATTACAATGATTTAGTGAATCTGGGATGACAATTCTTTAAAATATTAAAGAAATTATAAAAGAAAATGCCACAACTAAAAGATATTTTACACAAGTTACAGTATGAGTTATTTCATTCCAAAACAGAATTTCATTGAAAACTTAATTTCTTCTTTTACTCTCAAGAGAAACAGGATTTAAAACTAGAAGGCTATATGTTACTAAGACAAAATGATAATCTGCCTACAGAGCCCAACAGATGAAGCCTTTCATTTTTACCTGCCTCTTTGGCCAGCTCCAGGCAATGGTGGCGCTGTTCAAACTCTGTAACACCTTCCAAAAATAATGCATACTGGGCAACAGCAAGGTCTTGAGGCAAATGACAGGTATAAAATGCTATGAGATTTGTATGTTTCTCATTTATTAAAAGCTGAAAAATAGAAAAGGATCAAAATGTTAATATGTCAATAATAAAGCAAGTTCTAAGAAAAACAGCGCGATTCAATTCAAAATTTTAAACATATTTAGGAGAGATGTATACAGAGTTGTACTGCTAAACAGGATTAATTTTAAATTCCAGAAGAAAGTATTTATGATAATTAAAAGATATTTATGTATTCTGATGACCTTCCTGCCACTAGATATTAAAATACTATCATTCTGACTTATGTTTTCATTAAAATGGTCAAAGGAAAAAAAAGAATCAAATTGTGGATTTGATTTTACCTGTTTTACCAGAGTTTACCTGTATATATGTCTTTAAAACGTCAATGGAAATTTCTTCCTTCATAGGAAAAAAAAATAATTAAATTATAAATATAGCTCTTTATGTGTACCACCAATGTATCTAATAAAAATCCTGCCATAATGATTTTTAGTATTTACCACTGAGCAGTAACTACATGTCAGGGTAACTGCTTAACAAATTTCTTGTATTAACTTACCCTAACTCTTTGTGGGTAATTAGTATTATTGTTCACATTTCAGAGGAAGAAAGTAAAACTTAAAGAGGTCTTATTTACCCAGATTTACATGACTAGAAGCTTCTGAATAAGAATGTGAATCCAAGATTCTTAATCCAAAACCCCAGCTTTCAACTACTACGTCATTCTGCTTTCTATGAATACTCTGCTCAAAATGTTACCAATCATTTAGGACAGAAGAAAAAGAAAACAAAGGTTTAAAATCCCACAGAAAACTTAAGTCTGGTTCAGCTGGATTAGCTGGTTGATTCAGAGTTGGGTACTGATGAGGACTGAAGTTATAAACTGTCTCCAAACCAGGTAGCCATCAGCATTCTGCAGTCAGATTAGAACATTAATGAGTCATCTGCAGTGAGTTATCACTGAGTGACAATGTGAGACTATGGTCACCATTTCTAGAAAATAAAAACCAGAAAGTAGCATGTTTTCCTGACAACAGGTGTATAAAGCGTCAGCCTTGCAGAGAAGAGCATACAGCTCATTTTTATTTACTTTGGTCTGTAGTCCCAGAGTGCGGAAAAACAAAATGAGGTGAGTCATGAAGCGGAGGAGGTGTCCAGGTAGACTGTTCCTGCTTTTAGAAAGCCATTTGCTAAATTCATCCATCAAACCTACAAGCCATTAAAGCAAAGATTTAGATGGATACAAATCAAAAGAGATATAAACACTATCCAAGGACATTTATTATATTCATATAACACTCTTATCAATTCACTGGTCTTACTGTTATGAACTACCAGAAAAAACAGCCTCTGGATTAAATTCAAACTTTATTTTCTAAAAATTATATAGTTGCAGTCACATAGGTTGATATTTATAGAGATGATAAGATGTGGTAAGTCATATACACTGTTTTGATAACTTTTTACAAAATTACTTTAAAAAACCAAAGAACTCGTGCAAAGTAAAATAAAATATATCTTACCATCAATGTCTCCCAGGATAAGGAATTTTTGAACTACATGATAATGTTCTTGATTTTCTTCTAGAACTCTCTGAAAAATTTTTTACATTTTCTGTAAATTTATTATGGTCATTCTATAGTATATACTCATTGGTAAGCTAAAAACATAGTGTTGAAGGAACATATACAAACAAAGGGCTTCCCAGTGGCTCCGCAGTAAAACAATCACCCTGTAATGCAGGAGCCGCAGGAGACATGGGTTCGATCCCTGGGTTGGGAGGATCCCCTGGAGCAGGGCATGACAACCCACTCCAGTACTCTTGCCTGGAGAATCCCAGCCAGCCTGGGAGGCTATAGTCCATGGGGACGCAGAGTCAGACACGACATGCATGCATACAAAGAAAAGGCTGGAAATGAAGGGTATTAGGAAACCTAAATCAAGTATGAGAAAGATACTGCCATTGGGACTCAAGGCTGAACACTATTTTTGAAACAGAGAACTGTGATAAAACATTTAATCTCTGTGAATGTTATGAAACTTTTATTTTTAATATATTTTACTGTTTTCCTTGACAGTCCATGGTGAACCAGAAGAGAAGGGCACAGGGACCAAAGCAAAATAAACTGTAAGATTTTCTTCAACATAAACAGTGGTTTTTGAAAGCATTCATCTGCAAATGGCACTAAGAGTAATAAAATCCATCAAAATAGTGATTAGGCACAGAGTAGAACAAATTTACAAGTAATCTGCTGTAACTTGTTGTTACTTGTTATTTTTCTAAAGAAAATAATTCCTACATTTTTGGTCAATTTTTTTTTTCTATGTGGGATAGTTGATCTGGAGTCTGCAGCAAGGAAGCTGGCACCAGACTTCTCCAAATCCACATTTCCTTGCCTCCAATTCTTATGTGTCCAAGAGATAGGAAATCATAGACCCGCCTTTGTAGGAGGGTTTTAATTTTTGTTTAAATTTTCTTCCAGCAGTCTTTCATTTTTACAAATATTTTCTCCACCTGGGACTGTAATGCATGTCATGAGGCAGAGATCTAGCTTTGTTTTATTTCAGATGGAAAATCAATTATGTCCATACCATGTATGTAAATAAACCACCCCTCCTTCTCTGAAAGAAAGGTCACCTGTCCTTTATTAAGTTCTCATATATACTTGAATGTAATACGGACTTTTGTGTTCTGATGATCTGTTTATTCCTGTGCCAATTCCACTGTTTTATTAAATCTTTATATTATTTTATTATTGAGGAACAACATAACTACTGTTCTTTTCTAAATCTTATTTCTATTCCCACTTCTCTGTTACTTGAAAATTTTCTGTTCAGAAATAATACCCCAGAGCAATAGCTTTCAACATTAACTTTGGAAGGACTGATATTAACAACAAATCATCTCATCCAGGAATGTGCTAAATCTATTTACTTGTGTCTTTCAATAAGATTCTATAGATTTTTTTATGGAAGTACTCAAACCCTTGGTTATTTATTCCTAGGCATCTTACAGTTTTGGTCAGTAATTTAAATGAGACTTTTGGGGGATATTTAACTTATATGCAGAGTACATCATGAGAAACGCTGGGCTGGAGGAAGCACGAGCTGGAATCAAGATTGCCGGGAGAAATATCAATAACCTCAGATATGCAGATGACACCACCCTCTACTTTTTAATATGCTGTCTAGGCTGGTCATAACTTACCTTCCAAGCAGTAAGGAAAAGGAGTATATCAAGGCTGTATATTGTCACCCTACTTATTTAACTTATATGCAGCACACATCATGAGAAACGCTGGACTGGGGGAAGCACCTGGTTTTTCTAGTAGTCATGTATGGATGTGAGAGTTGGACTATAAAGAAAGCTGAGCGCCGAAGAATTGATGCTTTTGAACTGTGGTGTTGGAGAAGACTCTTGAGAGTCCCTTGGACTGCAAGGAGGTCCAACCAGTCCATACTAAAGGAGATCAGTCCCGGGTGTTCATTGAAGGACTGATGTTGAAGTTGAAACTCCAATACTCTGGCCACATGATGCAAAGAGCTGACTCATTTGAAAAGACCCTGATGCTGGCAAAGATTGAGGGCAGGAGGAGAAGGGGATGACAGACGGTAAGGTGGTTGGATGGCATCACCAACTCAATGGACATGTGTTTGGGTGGACTTTGGCAGTTGGTGATGGACAGGGAGGCCTGGCCTGCTGCGGTTCATGGGGTCGCAAAGAGTCAGACATGACTGAGCGACTGAATTGAACTGAAATCCTTTTCTTATTAGCTGTAACAAGTACAAAAAGGCTATAATTTTTTCATAACTTTATCTTGAATTTAGATACTTTAAAAATTCTCTTAATTATAGTAACTTATTGAGTCACAATTTTCTATATTTATACTTTTATCATATGTAAATGTTCCCCTCTTTCTAGATTTGTATCTATTCCGTGATTTTCATTTGCTGGAAAATGAAATGACTCTCATTTGTTTTATTTTCATTTTCTAGAATCTCCAAAACAGACTGAATTTAAAAAAAGAAAAATTTGATAGAGAAAGTATTAACTTTTTTTCCCACTATACAAAGAGATCTTACACAGCAAAAAGGAAAAGATAAAATTCACCAGAAAAATAAGTGAAATTTCTAAATAGGAAATTCAAAAATGGTCAATAAACACAGGAAAACTTGCTCAGCCTTATGAACAGACAGGGAAATATGAGAACAGTGAGTTTCTACTTCCTACCTCATCTGATGGGTTGGTAAAAACAAACTATGACATGTGGGACTAGTGAGAAGGCAGGGAAATGGTCATATTAATAAATTATTTGTAGGAATACGAATTAATTGCTATAACCAGGGAATTAAAATAACACTAACAAGAACATTCACTGCAATGCTACAAGTAACCCAAATGATTACCAAAAAGGGAATGATTAAAAAAGGATATATCATTCTATAGAATATTATATACCTATTAAAAATAATAAGCTAGGTTATTAAATTTATATCCATTAACTCAAAGACAGTCTCATTAAACAAGGCGGGGGGGTGTGCAGAGGAGGTAGCCATAAACTAATGCAGGTAGAATGACACGAAAAACAAACTCAAAAAAACAAAATCCTATATTGGAATATCTACATATATTTGTAAGAGTATGGAGAAGGACATGAAGGATACATATCCATGTTTTATCATCTTGGTGAATGAGAATAATCATAAAGAGGCTGGGAGGAAATTTTATAAAGGTCTTTCTTATATAATACATTTTTAGATTATTTTGTTACAAGTATATACTAAGGTCATTTTAAAAGTTTTAAGAATATTACTTTAAAAAATACTAGATTATTTTGAGATCTAGGAAAATAAAGTTTTGTTCATTTTCCATTCCAATTTTAATTTTTCAAGAAGAAATCAATCAATCAGCATACACGCATGCCATGTATTTCAATGAAATAAATTCTAAACCAAATAAACAGAACTGATGTATCATTTAAATATGCAATTAAGTTTCTTCCTTTTAAAGCATATTCTTACTTGAGTAAGCGGTGAGGAAAGGAAGAGAGGATATAACAAGATTCCACATACTTTGTGCCTTTCAGCTATAGTACACAACAATGTAACATCTAGTCTCCGATTCCAATTATCCTAAAATATTAATATTTACCTTTTTATCAGTAGCTTGAAGTTCTTCAAAAACCTTTTCTAAGGTCCAACTTTTGAAACAAAAATCAAGAACACGGATAAAGTAACATTAATATATAAAATGAACAAAGACTACAGAATAAAACTTCAGAGCATGCTACAAATCCTCATGATAAAAAACTAACCAATACACTCACTTTGCTTCCAAATACTCTCTAGGGAGTTCTTCGGTTTCATCCAGAGTCATTACTGATGTCCTGATCTCCTGTTCAACCAGACTGTCCACCATCACCCTAAAGTAGGCCCACACTGTGTCCTCCCAAGTATCACAGACAGGAAGCAGCTTTACCCCGTTTCAAAACAGAAACATGCAGACATAGGCAACAAAAAAAAGGAAAAGCAGTTGAACCTCTTGATATGAACTATAAAATCACTATAACAACATAAAACATGTGGATTATAAACTATCATAGCAAATAACCCTGTGTCTCCAACTTCTCCCCAAACCACAACTTCTTTGGGTGGAGGGGCCAGTGGGCAGCGTGTGGGATCTCAGTCCCCACATGGAGACAGTGGGACGGAACCAGTAGTTCCTACAGTGGAAGCGCAGAGTCTTAACCACCGGACCATCAGGGGAACCCCTCAAGCCACATCTTCTAACAAGTTTGGGCTCTCATAGCATCAATTTTCCATGCTGATATAAGATGGTGCTTCAACTAGTTAAGATAACATCCCTCAAAACAACTATGAAATGTAGGGATAGAGGGAGCTGTGAGAAGCACACGTATGTGAGACAATTCTAACAGTCATACTGTGCCTTAGTGGTACATTTCTGGATAAAGCTATGGTAACAAAAGTTATAAATAAATGTGTATTGTAATTGTATTTACAATTCTGAGAAACTGAAGTCTGACTGCACGGATTAAAACATCATTTGGTATATGGGATACATCAAATTAAGTAGCTCAAGTTACCATTCTATTTCATAATTATCACTGTTATTCTTAGAAACTAGCTTAAGCTCTATGATTACTATATTAGAATATTTCATGCAGCTGATTCCATTCCACAGGAAAAAAGAATTATTAAAATCACTGCATACCTGCTTGAGATTCCCACTTAGAGCTGCGTACATTGCTCTCTCATGTCTATTAAAGAGCTCCTGAAATACAAAGAATAAAACTGAACTACTGTTTATCTCAGTATGTCAATTTTTTCATAATCTGGAATTCTGCAGTATCTTCTAAACTGAACTTTTTCTTCCCGAACAGTCTCTAAACTTTAGTAAAAGATCTACTGGGGAACTAAGAAGGAAGGATCCCTTAGTTTGATGTAGTCAATGCTGAAATCTTCCAGAAAAGAGCTAAATTTCAAATACAGAGTGAAAGCAGATTCAACTCTAATGGATGCTTTGATTATTTTATAGTCAAATTGTATTCCAGATAGAATCCGCATAGATGTTTTCTCCTATAAAACTTCTAAATACCTAACACTGGTACTGATCTAAGAACAACATCAAAACAAGGCCCTTGGTGTACCAGTTTGCATCAAATTCCTAAGCAGAATTAATTATTTTCACCAAATTATCCTATTTTACTTTTGGATTCTATTAATGACATTTCCTGTTTTCTCACCATCCAAACAAGAGACTTCAGAGATTCTCACTACATAATTGAGTCTTCCTCTGCCTTCTATTTCCAGTTTCTGGTCCTGATCATTTTTCGTTCCTTTCTTTTCTACTCGCCATATTAACCGAGGACAGGCCCCTATTGTGTCTGAATAATTCTGATAGGCTTCTAACTAGTTTCTCGGTCTTTAGTTCTTCAATTTTAAGCCAATTTTCCACTGCCACGCTAATCTTAAAGCACTGCTGTCACGTGCCCTCAATGGTTTTGAGGGTTCACTACTCTCTATGGTACAAAGTTCCCATTCCTTGGAGCAACGTCTGAGAACCACCACTGCCTGCTCTTAATGTTTTCCATCATCTTCCCATTACAGTCAGTTCTGCTACAGTGCTTTACTGAAAATGTGAATTTGTTCCAATGCAATTGATTTATCAAGGAACAATTTGAACATAATACAAACTTCCCATTTCTTTATGCACAATTTCATTCACAGGAAACACTGGTCAAATACAGGAAACAACACCTAACTGAACCAAGCCACTTAGAAATACACAAAACTGAGACTCCTCAAACACCTACCAGCCCCCTGGGCTCTCCAGGTATATATTAAACTAAATTTTTTTCCATCAATTGTTACAATTTGGTTTTGACTTCAGATAGCCTCCTTCTATCACTTCTCAGTAACTCACAAGCTGCAACCCTCTGATATCCAGTATCACAAGCAAACTCCAGTTCTTTTTTAAGGTAAACTGCCATATTTATTGCAGTTACTTATATATTTCCTGTTTATTTAACAGAGTGAAACTGTGTGGTTTTTATTAAGTTTTTATCTTTTTAAGCATTACTGATGGTTTTTGAGTACTGTGCTCTTAACTCCATTTTCCCTCAAAGCTCTGGATTTTCTCCACCATTTGTCCTGCTGCAATGACTGCTAGGAATGCATAGGTCATGTCACAACAGAACTGACAATATTTCCTTTCGTGAGCCTTCTGCTCCAACCTGATAGACCTACCTTCCCTTGAGTTTTCCCAACCTAGGTATCCTATCTAGAATTCCCTCCTCTGTTTTTCATGACCAACAACTCAAATTTTTAAAAGATCGATTCAGTTCTCTCTTGGGAACCCAGCCCAGTGCTTATTCTGTGACTTCATTTGCTACTCCTTTTTTTTTTGGGGGGGGGGGGTATTTTTTGCCTTATTTCAGTGCTTAATTCTTGGTACTCAATGTCTGAATAACTCTCATTAGTAAAGCCTACCCTATTCTTCAGTCTGATTGAAAGTTCTGAAAAACAGGAACTTTAGTTCTTAACTACTCTCAAACATCCACAGCATTTTCAGCAGGCCTTCAGTGTATTAAAAGTAAAAATCAGTATCAGTAAATATTTTATTTTATCTTACATCTTCTGCCATTCTCCAACAACTTATTTTCCAAATGCATCTATATGGATTCCCTTCAACAGGTTCTAATTCTGTTCCTATAAAACAGTAAAAGAAATAAAGTTTACAGTTTAAAATGAAATCTTACTTCAACAATTTCTAAAAACAAAAGCTATACTTCACAAAATTGCTATTTAGAGTTAAGTATATCCCAACTCTCAGAATAAAATCTATTAAAATACCTCCATTAACATTGGGGTCATGATAGAGTTTCCAGCCTTCAAGTGTTGCAGCTCTCCACGCCTGGCCACAGCGTTTGCAGAGTCGCTGTGCCTTTAGAAACAAGAAAAAGAGCGGTTGGCCATATAACCAATGCAGTACCAAAGAAATACACGTGCTTTGTAGAAAAATATAAGTGATTTCACAAAGGATTAGACAACTTACAGCATAGATGTCGCAAAGGACGGTGTGGACAAATTAGTAATAGCATTTCACATATGCACGTCTTTCTGTGGTCCCTCCCCATCTTCCTTTCCCTAATAATCCCTTTGCTCTTTGATTTTGGGCTCACCACTAGGTGCTCATGGTGCCCGCAAGCATTTAATTCTGCTAAAGACAAATGGGTTAGAAGGGGTGATGACCCCTGATTTATGTAAAAATAAGTCTCTATAATGACAGGGGTGCTACTACTCATTCAGGCCATAAACATGGTATGTCTTTATGTTAAATGTGACCAATCAAAGGCACCTGATGTACCACTGAGATAAGACACATGCTTGTTGGTCCAGAATCTCTTCAGGAATGATCTCTCCCCCATTTAGTTCATATGGTTTGAGTAAATCATATGATTCCACCTCTGAACTCAACCATCAGGCATATGATCGAACAAGAATCATTCCCAGGACTATTGCCAGAGATGCTGGGAAAGAGACACTCCTTTTGCTGGGGCTGCTCGCTTGCAGGAAGATTCAAGGATGGAGGCGCTGGTGGCTGTTACTGACACAAACGGCTTCTTAAGAATGAAGTCACTGAGACGACAGCAGAGTCAAGAGCCTGGACATTAAGTGACATCGTTTGAGTCCCTGGATCCTGCCAGATATAACCCTCTACACTTCTCTGTTCTAGGGATCGACCAACTCCCGGCTTGTAAGTAATCTGAGTTAGGTTTCTGTCATTTGAACCTACAGAATCTCATTACTACACCAGTTAAAAAGCATCATACTCCAAACATATTTTGAATTTTATGGCTAATAAAAGTTATAAAAGCTATAATCAAAGCTATAATGTAGCAACATGGAAAAATACTTTTTAAATATTTGATATGTTATCTAAACAAAGGCAGGACAAAATCTGAATGCAGAATCTTAAAAACATTTGTCTAAGTGAAATTAGCTGGACAGAAATGAGCAACTATTATATGATTCCACTTACATCATAGCTAGAATAGGCAAATTCACAGAGACAGAAAGTAGACTGGGTTACCAAATACTGAGGGAAAGGGAGAATGGGAAATTATTGCATAATCATTACTGAGTTTGTTTGGAGTGACAAAAAAGTTTTAGAAACAAACAGTGGTAATGGTTGCACGACACTATGAAAGCACTTAACACCACTAAAATCAACATTTGAAAACGGCCAAAATGACAAATTTTGTTATATATCTTTTATCATAACAAAAAAATCAATAATGCAATATACCAAAAAACTACTGAGTCAGTCACCTGAAGTGGATGAACAGTACAGTGTTTGAATTATATCTCCACAAAGATTAAAAAAAATACCTGGAGGTGTACTACGTTTACAATTATGTTAAAAACAGGTAAAAAAGAAAAAGGGTTGTAAGTAAATTTTTATTTAAAACCTCACTATCTGTGATTATGCAAAAGTAGTAGGTCCTTAAAAGTTTTTGTTTTTCAAGCCTCTCAGTAACATGATTATATTTTTGTTTTCTGTTGTCAAAGTTACATCTCGTTTGCCATTGTGACTCCTAATATCCTGCACATAACTCGGCACAGTGGCTGGGCCTTAAATATTTTCTGAATAAATGAATATATGTTGCTTCTTTTCTTAATTAAAAAATAAGAATGATGTTTAGTAATCCAAGGGTTACTACTATAAGAAATTATTTAATATATGCTGGTGGTATGTAACAGAGAAGAACAAACAACACTTTGGACTAACATATTTCTATCTAAAGAACATCATCTAGAGTACAGCAAAACAGGTACAACATAATATTTGATGCTTGAAGCACCTATGCATCAGACTATCCCATTTAAAGGCGTTCACAAAACCATTCAGTAAGCTGTGTTATTAGATACTTCACATCCTACATGCAAAATCTTAACTGTCACAAAGGAGGTTACATTTTAAAGAGGCGAAGTTAAAAGGAAGAAGTATGAGGGCACCATAGTCTTCAAATGCTACACAGTGTCAACTAGAAGAGCAATCAGAGTCAGATTTATTCTTAACTCTTAAAAATCCAAACTAGAAACAATGAGGCTATGCCTATAGTACGAAGTACAAATATGGGAAGCCAAAGCTTGACTTCTTATAAAGAATTTTCTACCAGAGATATGCAAACTAAAGTGCACTGCTTTCTGAAATAATGTGTTCTTTATCACTGATAATGTTAGGCGTTAGACCCAGAAATACTGTGAAAAACATTAATGCATTGAGGAAGTATACTAAGTTGTCACAAAACTCCCTTCAAACTTAGTCTCTGACCTTCTGACACAGGACGAGCAGGGTGTGTATTTACCTCTTCTGTCATTCCAGCACGAATCAGAGTGAAAAGATATTTGAGTAATCTGACTTCATCTTCTCTATCCAGATCATCAAGTGGCATCTTCTGTCTTATAGGAGCATCAGGGTCCTACAAAAATTAATTAATCAACTATAAATTCTTTATAATGCATATATAATTTAAACATCATTGAGACATGATAAACGTCTGAGTTTATATACTGAAATAAACTAATTTAATTTAGTTAGGTAACAAAGGGAATTGAAAAAGTCGTAAGTGTTCCAAATAGACATAATTGTCTGCTGCCCATTCAAAACAGACTCCACTGGTCCACAAAGCTGCATGCCTTAGTCAAGGCAAGGCAGAGATATCACTAGCCCAGCCCAGAAACTCTAGAAATTCTACTCATAATTTAAGTAGACTTGAGTTCTACCCTGCTGTAGCAACTATATGGCCAAGTTAATCCTAACTAGAATTAGGCCTCGATGGAGAATGAGCAGAGAAACTCCAGGAATCACAATGCAGGCAGTGACCATAAGGTGCATAGCTGGTTCTTTCTGAGAATGTACCAGAAGGGAGCCCAGTATGGGATTAAAACTACATAAAAATAAACCCATGTCCAACAAAAGAAGTTTTAAAATAGATTTCTGATAAATACCTCTACCCTCCAACAGCTATTCCTAACTACCTTTCACGAATAGAAACAAATGAGCATTTAAACACTAGGGAGAACACTGGCCTCACTTCTGAGGCAAAGAACACACATGATCTACATGATGAATTTCAGATGAAAAGCTACTTTAATATGACTTCAAGGGAGGAAGTAATTCTTATTCCAAATGTTACTGAGTAATATGAGTATCAGTTCAAAAAATGGAATGCACAATAGGTCAACTGGCTAGTTCCACAAATATTTTTGCTGATATAATCATTCAATTTTGGAAGATGGTTTCTTTCTGACAAAAGGAAATCACTTTCCAGAAGTTAAGGATAAATGATTTTTAGTTGTTTGTTGTGGGATAATTTTCTACAATTTATTATAAGCACTGTCAGTGGTTTCTAAATAATTTTCATCAAAACACACTTTTGTTACGAAATAGAGTTTTACCCATTTTTTCAGTTCTTACCTACTTCTCTCACTCTTCACTATAAACTTCTAGTTCACATGCCTCCACCTATCACAAAGCTGTTTTGTCATTTCTACAGTTATTAGACTCTCATTTTTTTCAAACCCACTGTTACTCCCATTACTCATATCCTAGAATCACTTTTTTCCAACCTCAAGCTAATTCACAAAGCTTTATTTTCTCTTCCTGCTTTCTACATAGAAGAACCTTCACAGGTCACCATCTTATCATTAAAGAGTTAAACCTTGCTATAAGGTCCAAATTAATTTGTTGTTTTTTTTTTTCCATTTATTTTTATTAGTTGGAGGCTAATTACTTTACATCATTACAGTAGTTTTTGTCATACATTGAAATGAATTAGCCATGGATTTACATGTATTCCCCATCCCAGTCCCCCCCTCCCACCTCCCTCTCCACCCGATCCCTCTGGGTCTTCCCAGTGCACCAGGCCCGAGCACTTGTCTCATGTATCCAACCTGGGCTGGTGATCTGTTTCACCCTAGATAATATACATGTTTCAATGCTGTTCTCTTGAAACATCCCACCCTCGCCTTCTCCCAGAGTACACAAGTCTGTTCTATACATCTGAGTCTCTTTTTCTGTTTTGCATATAGGGTTATCGTTACCATCTTTCTAAAGTCCATATATATGTGTTAGTATACTGTAATGGTCTTTATCTTTCCGGCTTACTTCGCTCTGTATAATGGGCTCCAGTTTCATCCATCTCATTAGAACTGATTCAAATGAATTCTTTTTAATGGCTGAGTAATATTCCATGGTGAATTAATTTGTTTTAATGTTGGCAAATCAGAAATACTTTCTAGACTCTCTTTTACAATTTACAATCCATAGGCCACAGATGGGCTCAATACATGCCATTAAATTCAAATGCAACTTAGTACTTCTTAAGATTTAAACAGTATATGCAGTCCTTCAGAAATCTAAAACAAGGATTTAAGAGAAGAAAATTCTCAGTCTTTAAGAAAATCACTTAACTTTGAGGGCAACTTTCATTTCAAAGAACACTTACCAATTCAGTAACAAGAGGACGGACACTTCCTATATAAGAAGATAGTTGCCGCTGTTTCAAGGTATGCAGAGTATTTTCCCTGAAAATATATGTACAACTTCTTTTTAGGAGAACAATTTGCATATGTCTACTTAAAGAATCAAGTCAAGTCACAATAAGAGTACCAACTCAGAAAAAACATGTAAAACACTAACACAAAAGGGCATTTTAGCTCAGACAACTAATGATGTTGAACATTTTTTCATGACTTATTGACCATTTATTTATCCACTTTTGTAAGGTATCTCTTCAGATCTTTGTCTTTTTTATTGGGTTATCTCTTTGTTACAAGTTGGAGTTCTTTATGTTTCTTCCAGTCTGTGGCTTGCCACCAATTCATTTTGTCAACTATATCTTTTAATAAGAATTTTTAATTTTGGTAAAGTCAAATCACTCTTTCCCTATTACTGTTTTCTGTGACAATCACTTATTCTCCAAGTCACAAAAATGTCCTCTTATATTTTCCTCTAAAAAGCTTTAGGTTTTAGCTTTTACAACTGGGATTATGATCCATCTTGAATTAACCATTGGGTACAGTGCAAGGGGGGCTTCCCAGGTGGTACTAGTGGTAAAGAACCCACCTGGCAATGCAGATTAGACCTAACAGATGCAGATTCAATTCTTGGGTCAGGAAGATTTCCTGGAAGAGGGCACAACAACCCACTCCCATATTCTTGCCCGGAGAATGCCGTGGACAGAGAAGCCTGGCAGGCTACAGTCCACAGGGTCACACACAGTCAGACACGACTGAAGCGACTTAGCATGCACACATGGTGCAAGGGAGGTGTCGAGGCTAATCTCTGTTCACAGAGACATGCAGTTTTCTCTGAATGGTTTGTTCAAAGAACATTTCTTTCCATCTTGGGCTGCTTAGATGCCTTATTAAAAATCATATGACCATATATGTGTGGCTTTGTTTTAGGATTCTCTACTCTTTTTTATTGATTGGGAAAAAAAAAAGGAGACCAACAGGTAAAAACTTGCAAAAATCTTAACAGGTAATTAAACAAATTTTTTTTCTGGTGCTTCTCTGGTGGCCCAGTGGCTAAGACTCCACACTCGCAATGCAGGGGTGGGGGCCTGGGTTTGATCCCTGGTCAGGGAACTAGATTCCACTTGCCACATAGTTAAACAAGCATTTTAAAAATTTTTCTGAAAATTGAAATTTCCTTCAGAAAAATCAACACTAATCAACATTTAGGATTTTTTAAAAAATATACATTTGGTAATATTAATTTTCTAGTTGAGCAGAAAAAAATTGATTTGCAGACTTTACACATGTTACTGAATTCAAAGGCAAACTAAATGCTTCTCTTTTTTATATTATTTTTTATTGTTTCTGCTGTAGAGCAAAGTGAATCAGCTACACGTGTACACATATCCCCTCTTTTTTGAGTTCCTTCCCATTTAGTGAACTTTTTCTTTAACTCTTTAACTGTCCCTTTAACCTGGGGGTTGCTTTCTGGTTTCAAGGTTTTAACAATAAATCAGAAGCATTGCAGAATATAGGGAAAAGGGGGAAAAAACACACACATAAGTAGCTAGAAACACGGTAGAATTTTCTTGATGCTCAAACTATGATTATTTAGAAAATATAACAAAGTGAGTGCCTGATAACATGATCATGTCATTCTTTTATTCTTGAGGCTTCCTATCACATTTAGGATAAAGTTCCAAACCTTTAGCTCGGCTGACTGTCAAAGTCCTATATTAGCTGGCTCTCTTCAATCTCATTAACTAGTGTTCTTTTTCTTTGCTGTGTTCACACTTGCCTTCATGTGCTAATACTTTACCTTCTGAAAGTCTCTGCAGTTCCTGCTCTTGCCCAGAGCACTCGTCACTCAAGTTTTGCATGCTTGACCTCCTTTATTTCTTAAAAGCCTCTCACTCTTACTACCTGTAACCGTATTTCTCCAGAGAGGCTTTCCTCGGTCACCTCTTCTACTTAAAGTAACTCCCATTACTATCCTCTATCCAACAACTCATGATTCCTTTTTCTTTCAAAGCTATTAACACCTAACAGGATGTATTTACTTGCCGTCTTACACAATTATAAATCCCATAAAGGCAGGGCTTTTATGTTTTGCTCACAGACCAAATTCAGCAAGAAGTGAATAAATGTTTGTTGAAAAATGAATCAACAAAATCAACATTAAGTGACTTCAGGAATAAAAGTTTAGTGACTTACCAATACACCGATTTTGCATAAAATTCAATGTTATCGGAAAAATCTCCAATTTCATCTTTGGCAATGCTTTCTAACCAATCTACCACCAGCTAGGGAAGGGGGTGAAAAAAGAGCATTAACTATAAATTTTGCTGAGGGTTTTATCTGAAGTAGTACTACTCCTACAATTAAAAAAAAGTTTCTAATTCAAAAAACACCAAGTAACAATTTTTTCTACCACTATTTTTACTTTTTAAAGATGTAGAAATATTATGGCAAAATAAATTTTCTAGAAGAATAATACAGTTAACAGACTATTCCTGTAAATGCTAGGGCTATTATTTGAAAACTAAAAAACAAGGTGCTTACTTCCTTATAATTATAAATTAAAAGATGAAAAAGAAAAAAGTTTAAGGAAAAAGTTTCAAACCTAAAAAACTTCATTTTTTAAATGTCATTTACCTTTTCTCCATATTTCAACCCCAAAATGTGAAAACTCTAGTCATACCTGACTTTGTCGCACAAGTGAATCTCTCTGAAACAATGCTTCCACAACTGCTTTTTCACTGGCATTAAGAGCCTATTTAAAAAAATTGATGGAAAAAAAGAAAAGAAGATACTCAAGGAACATTATCTCAACAGAATGGTAAAAGAGAATCTGAAATAAGTATATTTCATCACCCATAACTATTTTAAGACAGCAAATCTGTATATCCATCTTTGAAAATTTTTTATAAATAAATTTCAAACTGCTAGATCAATGAGCAGCTACTCTTACTTGATATTTTAATTCTTGGTTACACTTAAAATTTTTAAGTTCTATTTCTCCAGAGATGTTGTTTTAGAGAAAAATAAAATATAAAGCAAAATGAAACAATTAATAATAAAGGGCAGGATGCAGTCATGAGGCATATTAGGAAATTAACATTAAAAAATTTTTAAATCTTTTCATTCTACACAGAAGTTGACAGATGATAAAACTTAAGAACAATCCAAGGTTCTAAAGACTGACTTAGACAACTTGACATAAATATTAACAAGTTATATCAAGCAATACAGTACAAGGATAACACACAATGACCAAATCTATTAATTAATTCATCTTATTCATGGTTCAAGGAAAAGAGAAACACACGAATCTTGCAAACATGTATGTGTGCTCAGCCGTGTCCAACTGTTTGTGACACCATGGACAGTAACCCTCCAGGCTCCTGTCCATGGGATTTTCCAGGCAAGAATCCTGGAGTCAGTAGACATTCCCTTCTCCAGGAGATCTTGATTGATGCCAAAATGTCATTTGATAAAAATACCCTCATAAATTAGAAATAAAAGAATATTTTGCCAATGTAATGGAGTATCTATTAAGAGTTGAAGCCTAGAGCAAATATACTTAACTATAAAGAAAGATACTCCTTTTAGAAGATAGAAAAAATTAGAATTGCTGTAATTATTCAAATTTACTGTGAAAGTTCTAGCTAATATATAAAACCAGAAAAAGCACTAAGTAGTTAAAAATATGGAAAAAGAGTCACAGTCATCACTATTTGTAGATTAATAGGAATGCCTACCTAGAATACCATGATAATCAACAAAAATCTATTAAAATGTATAAGTGAGTTCAATAAATAGCCAAATATAAGATAAATAATCTTCCAAGATGTGCATCTCATTGGCTGGGAATGAAATAAGTATTTGTAGAATAAATAAAAGATTGAAAAAATATTTTGAAATATCTTAAGTGAAAACGTAAGTTAACAAACATGGTTGAAGTCATTTATTATAAAATAAAAGTATCTTTTCTTCTTTTTTTTTCTTTTCTTCTTTTTTGACTATTCATAGTTGCTTTAAACATAGGTTACTTTTTGTAATGAGAACGCAAAAAACAATTAAACCCTAAAAGAGCACCTGGTCTTTATGGTTTTAAAGGCATATTTTTACCAAGGATTCAAAGAACAGGTTAATTACTATAATATTCAAACAAAGCACACGCACGCACGCGCGCGCACACACACACACACACACACACACACACACACACAGCCGGAAGATGTGCAGAGCTGGCACAATTCTAGGCACTAGAACTAGATAAGAAAAAGTCACTGAAAAGGAAAATATATTTGGGAAACTTCTAAAAAAAAATTAGCTAATAAAATTTAGTGGCATATTTAAGAATATATCATGACTCAAAGTTTATTCTGTTTGAGGATAGTTGAACATTAGGAGAACTATTAATGCAAACCATTATGCTAATAAATTAAAACAGTTATCTATAGGACTTCCCTGGCGGTCCAGTAGTTAAGAATCCACCTGCCAATGCAAGGGACATAGGTTTGATCCCTGGTCTGGGAAGATTCCACATGCCACGGAAAACTAAGCCCATGAACTTTAGAGACCATGTGCTGCAACTAGAGAAAACCCAGTGCAGCCAGAAATAAAATAAATTTAAAACAGGTATCTACAGAAGATAAAAAGCACTTGACTGCAACTCTTAGCTAGTTAGGAGAAAAAAAATTCTTATTCTTCACTAAAAACAAAATCATTCTTATCAAAAGTCAAGTACAAGAAAGGAATACCTGCTATCACTGATATAACTGTATGGGAGTTCTTAGTCCATGATATTAGGCAAGGGAGTTCTTAGTTCATGATATAAGGCAAGTAAGAGGAACAACAGACTATGGACTTCCTTGGTGGTCCAGGGGATAGGAATCTTCCTGAGAATGCAGGGGACATGGCTTTGATCCCTGGTCCAGGAAGATTCCACATGCTGTGGAGCAACAAGCCCATGCGCCACAACTATTAAGCTTGAGTGCTAGAGCTCCCAGGCTGCAACCACTGAGCCTGTGTACCCCAACTACTGAAGCCCACTCGCCCACAGCCCGTGCTCCACAGCAATGAGAAGCCCAGGCAATGCAACCAAGAGGAGCCCTCGCTCGCTGCAACCAGAGAAAGCCCATGCAAGAAAGGAAGACCCAGCACAGTCAAACAAAATTAAAAAATTAAAGAGTAAAACGTTCCTGAAAAATATAACAGAGTAGAAGGATTAAAAGAAATTATTAGTAGATGATTTCTGCCAACAGGGAAAACCCAATAAAATCACATTTAAAACTTACTGGAGCTAATGAGAGGTCCAAAAGATGGTCAAATATGAGCTTTAAATGTAAATCATGATTTGGCAGTGATAATTAATTAGAATATGTAATAGGAAAGGAACATTCTCAACATTTCTCGTACTATGACCATGTGAACTAGTACATTTCATCAGGAAGCCAGCACGACAATCTCTCAAACTCTGTCCCAACGATTTCACTTCCAGAAATACAGGAGATCCTCGAATATGTAGGTAAGTGTGAATGTTCAATGCATTAGTTACTATAATAAAATTACGGGGAACAATTTAAGTATGTCCAGCAGAATGTCTGAAAAAAATTACGGTACATTTATACTTTACCGTACTATGAAAAAATAAGGTAAACATATATGAATTGACATGGAAAAAACTAAAAAATATTGGTGAATAATAAAAACTCTCAGTGGACCTTCCTGGGGGATGAGAATCCGCCTGCCAGTGCAGGGAACACAGGTTGAACCCAGGAAGACTCCACACGCCACAGAGAAACTAAGACCCTGAGCCGCCACCAACAAGCCTGCGGACGACAGCGGCTGAAGCCCATGCACTCAGAACCTGCGGGTCTCAACAGGAAAAGTGACCACAGCGAGGAGCCTGCTCACCGAAACTAGAGAGCCCGCACAGAGCAGTGAAGACCCAGGGCAGCGAAAAATGTAATACATTTTTTAAAAAAATTTAAATTAAAAAAATGAAAAAAAAAAAATGAAAACTCTCAGTATAATGTATAAATGAGAGTATACTATACGGTAAAAAAAAAAAGAGAGAGAACCCCCTCTCCCCCCACCCAAACTATCCCTGCCACACGAAAGCCAGGGAGACTAGACAAAAGGTACTGCCATAATTCCTAAGAAAAATGATGGAAGTTTTGGCTTAAGTGGTGGCAACAGAAACAAGATGAGAGATCAGAAATGCAACAGGAGACAGAGTCAGCAAAGTCTGATACACAATGTGCTGTTGCTTCTGAGACGAGGCAGAGACCAGTCTGGACCCTGGTTACTCAAAGTGCAGTTTACAGACCAACTACACCAGCACCATCTGGGAGCTTGTTAAAAATGCAGACTCGCAGGCCCATCCCAGACCTACCTAGTCAGAATCTGCACGTTAACAAGATCCCCAGGCGACTGATGTGCACAACAAAGTTTGATAAGTGCTGGCTTAGGGAATGTTCATTGGTCATGGTGCTACCCACTGAAAAACAAGAGTGGGTTTGACTTTTGACAGGTTGGACTTACGGTACTTGAAAATTATTTTGCTTTAAAAGAAAAAAAGAAATACATTTGACCCTGGAACAACGCAAGGGTTAGTCAGGGTTATCGAGCCTCCTTGTACTCGAAAATCCAAATATAATTTTACAGTTGGTTCTCTAAACTGCCGGTTCCTTTGTATTGGAAGTTCTGCACCTGAGAATTCAACCCACTGCAGATGGCGTAATACTGTAGTATGGGTTTAGTGGGAAAAAAAAATGTGCATATTAAGTGGACCCATGTTGTTCAAGAGCAAGCTGTAGAAGGTGCTGACTTCTGAAGGGGGGCAAAGTGGCTAGGTTCCCACAGGTCTGCTGGGAGGTGAAGAAAACTGTGAGAAGACGATTTACAGAATGAGAGAGTCAGGTGACTCATTCCTTCAAGCTCTATCTTCTCTCTGCTTGGAGTCTCTAGAAGAGGACAGAATACATTCAGCACTGCAGACAAGTCTGCATGATTTAACAACGTGACTAATACCTGGCATGCTGCAGTCCATGAGGTTGCAAAGAGTTGGACACGACTTGGCAACTGAACAACAACTAATACCTTTACTAGGGACCACGTCACTGCAACAGCCTACCCAAACTGCACTAAAAAAAAGCTTCTGCTGAATGGCCTAAGGGACAACTCCTTCAAATTTCCTTGAAATTCAATGTTTCAAGTTCAGTGAAACAAACCCTTCACTGTCTTAGAGGGTCCTTTGTCTGAAGGAAGGCATTTTTAGAACACTGTGATTGCTCTTTCCAAGGTTTAACTAAATATTCAAAATGACATTCTCAACTTGATCTTAAAAAACACCCATAAAACTTGTGTATATATATGTATAAAGATGCAAAGGAAATGTCTGGTAGGATACATACTAAATTGTTAGACTGAACAGTATGAAGGCTAAAAGAGAACTTACACCTTTCACTCTACAGTGTACATCAGTTTTGCTTACTGTACCTTTTATTTACTTGTAAAATTTTTAAAATGGAGAAACTCTAGATGGAGGGTCAAAAATCAAGTTCTAATATTAAAACCATTTAAATGTTTAAGCATTTATAAAGGAAAAAACAACATAAAACTTACAGTAATTGCAAACATACTTTCATCTTCTAATGCAGACTGTATTCGGTCTCTGGGGAAAAACAACACAAAATGAAAAACCTTATTTCACAAGAGTAAATGAAATCACCATTAAGCTAATACATGCACAAACCTGCATTCCATCTGGGGTAACTCAGCCAACATGCTTTCAAAACAAGAATCAAGTAGTAAATGCCTTCTGACTCTAATATTGACAAAAATCAGGTCAGTTCAGTCACTCAGTTGTGTCCGACTCTTTGGGACCCCATGAACCGCAGCATGCCAGGCGTCCCTGTCCATCACCAACTCCTGGAGTCCACCCAAACCCACGTCCATCAAGTCGGTGATGCCACACAACCATCTCATGCTCTGTCGTCCCCCTCTCCTCCTGCCCTCAATCTTTCCCAGCATCAGGGTCTTCTCAAATGAGTCAGCTCTTCGCATCAGGTGGCCAAAGTATTGAAGCTTCACCTTCAAAATCAGTCCTTCCAATGAACACCCAGGACTGAGCTCCTTTAGGATGGACTAGATGGATCTCCGTGCAGTCCAAGGGACTCTCAAGAGTTTTCTCCAACACCACAGTTCAAAAGCATCAATTCTTTGGCACTCAGCTTTCTTTATAGTCTAGCTCTCACATCTATACATGACCACTGGAAAAACCACAGCCTTGACTAGATGGACTTTTGTTGGAAAAGTAGTATCTCTGCTTTTTAATATGCTGTCTAGGTTGGTCATAACTTTCCTTCCAGGGAGTAAGCGTTTTTTAATTTCATGCCTGCAATCACCATCTACAGTGATTTTGGAGCCCAGAAAAATAAAGTCAGCCACTGCTTCCACCATTTCCCCATCTATTTGCCATGAAGTGATGGGATCAGATGCCAGGATCTTAGTTTTCTGAATGTTGAGCTTTAAGCCAACTTATTCACTCTCCTCTTTCACTTTCATCAAGAGGCTCTTTAGTTCTTCACTTTCTGCCATAAGGGTGGTGTCATCTGCATATCTGAGGTTATTGATATTTCTCCCGGCAATCTTGATTCCAGCTAGCACTTCCTCCAGCCCAGCATTTCGCATGATGTACTCTGCATATAAGTTAAATAAGCAAGGTGACAATATACAGCCTTAACGTATTCCTTTTCCTATTTGGAACCAGTCTGCTATTCCATGTCCAGTTCTAACTGTTGCTTCCTGATCTGCATACAGGTTTCTCACGAGGCAGGTCGGGTGGTCTGGTATTCCCATCTCTTTCAGAATTTTCCACAGTTTATTGTGATCCACACAGTCAAAGGCTTTGACATAGTCAATAAAACAGAAATAGATGTTTCTCTGGAATTCTCTTGCTTTTTTGATGATCCAGCGGATGTTGCCAATTTGATCTCTGGTTCCTCTGCCTTTTCTAAAACCAGCTTGAACATCTGGAAGTTCTAGGTTCACGTATTGCTGAAGCCTGGCTTGGAGAATTTTAAGCATTACTTTACTAGAGTATGAGATGAGTGCAATTGCGCGGTAGTTCGAGCATTCTTTGGCATTTCCTTTCTTTGGGATTGGAATGAACAATGACCCCTTCCAGTCCTGTGGCCACTGCTAAGTTTTCCAAATTTGCTAGCATATTGCATGCAGCACTTTCACAGTATCACCTTTCATGATTTGAAATAGCTTAACTGGAATTTCATCACCTCCACTAGCTTTGTTCGTAGTGATACTTCCTAAGGCCCACTTGACTTCACATTCCAGGATGTCTGGCTCTAGGTGAGTGATCACACCATCGTGATTATCTGGGTCATGAAGCTATTTTTTTGCACAGTTCTTCTGTATATTCTTGCCACCTCTTCTTAGTATCTTCTGCTTCTGCTAGGTCCCTACCATTTCTGTCCTTTATGGAGCCCATCTTTGCATGAAATGTTCCCTTGGTATCTCTAATTTTCTTGAAGAGATCTGTTGTCTTTCCCATTCTGTTGTTTTCCTCTATTTCTTTGCACTGATCGCTGAGGAAGGCTTTCTTTTCTCTCCTTACTATTCTTTGGAACTCTGCATTCAAATGGGAATGTCTCCTTTTCTCCTTTGCTTTCTGCTTCCCTTCTTTTCACAGCTATTTCTAAGGCTTCCTCAGATAGCCACTTGGCTTTTTTGCATTTCTTTTTCTTGGAGATGGTCTTGATTCCTGTCTCTTGTACAGTGTCACGAATCTCCAACCATAGTTCATCAGGCACTCTGTCTGTCAGATCTAGTCCCTTAAATCTATTTCTCACTTCCACTGTATAGTCATAAGGGATTTGATTTAGGTCATACCTGAATGGGCTAGTGGTTTTCTCCACTTTGTGGAGATTTTCTCCACATTTACTGACAAAAATAGTATTTACTAAAAATAAACACAATACAAAGTCTTTGATGGCCACCTGCTAATGCATAAACTTAACTTTTCAATGTAACGTTTTCACAAGGCCAAAATGAAAAAATACGATTTTCTCTTGAAGTATTCTCACTGGGATGAGAAAGCAACAGAATGAGAGCCAAAACCAAGGAGGATCTAAGAAAAATTTGGTTAACTTCTTTCAGGCTTCTACATTACATAAAGTATATCCGTCACTTTTCCCCTTAATCTGTCTTCTAAATATTGCTGAGTTTTTAACACTTTCCTTAAATCTTTCCAAATATCCAATTTTTGGTAGTTACCAACTTTATGATTTAATATTCCCCCCTCTCCTCCTAACTTACCTCTGACTGCTAAAGGCATTAGACATGAAAGCATCATAAAATGGCAGAACCTATTTCCAAACACACCTCATTCTAACTTCTAGGTTAACTGCCAGTTTATTTCTGAGTCCTACACAACTTTACCTATACAAAGAAGCCAGCAGCCTCCATGTGACCATCTCCTGTTGAAGAAGCCAGAGCATGCTGGCTGTTTTTGAAAACTTCTGAAGTCCAGGTGTTGCTCGGCTCACTATTTTATTCAGTATATTTACCTGAATGAAAGACACAAATGTAAAGAGGTTCTCTGTAACTCTGAGTCACAACTTTGTATTTTTCAAGTACATAGTGCCAAAGTACATATTTACATTACAAATCTTTCCTGTCTACTGCCTTTTTAAATTAAATGTAACATAACATTCCTAATAGAAAGGGCCTTAATTTGAAGTAAGGTGTGTCTAGGTGAGTGTGTATGTAAGTTTAACATACTTGAGATTTCAGATTCAACAGTAACAGCCATGAGTACATTTTTCTCCCTGTAGATCAACTAGAAGATAGCTAAATCTAACCTATGCCTGGTAAAATCATATATCATGAACCAATACAGCAGAATGAACATTAAAAATAAGATACTTTCAAATAATCTGAAAAAGTTATACTATATAAAAAAAATTAAGAAATATTCTCCAACTAGAGTCTTTTCCTAAGACTGGTACAAAAACATTGCCTTTTTTTTTTTTTTTGTCAAAACTTAACCAAAATCCCTCCTTGCTGTAAGACAGCAGTTCTTTACCACTTGAGGACTTTCTATGAAAGTCTAATGAAACATACACATATTCTCCACAAACACACACCAAATCACTTAACAGATTTAAGAACCCAGGGTAAAGGAAACTTTTCTCAAAGGTTGTGAATATCACCTTTTATCAAGGGAAATTAAGAAACAGGATTGGTCTCATTCAGAAAATGAAGAAAAACCACCGAAACAACAGGTTTCCCTACCTCTAAAAATGGATTCACAAAGTAATGTTGCTTCTGTATTAAGGTCAGTGTTTTAAAAAGGTACTACCTGTACTTCTCAGTCCTCTAATAAATCCTCTATTGGAACCCGAACTCCAGTGATTCACTAGGTGATTATTATTGCTTTTGTTATGTAACGAAGCTATTGATTTTATAATGGAACAATTCAGAAACTCATTATTGAAATAACATTCAGTTCAGTTCAGTAACTCAGTCTCCTCTGACTCTTTGCGACTCCATGGACTGCAACACGCCAGGCCTTTACTCAAACTCAGGTCCATTGAGTCGGTGATGCCATCCAACCATCTCATCCTGTCATCTCCTTCTCCTCCTGCCTTCAATCTTTCCCAGCATCAGGGTCTTTTCAAATGAGTCAGCACTTTGCATCAGAGTTTCAGCTTCAACATCTGTCCTTCCAATGAACACCCAGGACTGATCTCCTTTAGGATGGACTGTTGGATCTCCTTGCAGTCCAAGGGACTCTCAAGAGTCTTCTCCAACACCACAGTTCAAAAGCATCAATTCTTCAGCACTCAGCTTTCTTTATAGTCCAACTCTCACATCCATACATGACCACTAGAAAAACCATGGCATTGACTAGACGGACCTTTGTTGGCAAAGTAATGTCTCTGCTTTTTAATATGCTGTCTAGGTTGGTCAGTTTTTCTTCCAAGTAGTAAGGTCTTTTAATTTCATGGCTGCAATCACCATCTGCACTGATTTTGGAGCCCCAAAAAATAAAAGTCTCCCACTGTTTCCCCATCTATTTGCCATGAAGTGATGGGACCAGATGCCATGATCTTACTCTTCTGAATGTTGAGCTTTAAGCCAACTTTTTCACTCTCCTCTTTCACTTTCATCAAGAGGCTCTTATAGTTCTTCTTCACTTTCTCCCATAAGGGTGGTGTCATCTGCTTATCTGAGGTTATTAATATTTCTCCCAGCAATCTTGATTTCAGCTTGTGCTTCCTCCAGCCCGGTGTTTCTCATGATGTACTCTGCAGATAAGTTAAATAAGCAGGGTGACAATATCCAGCCTTGACGTATTCCTTTTCCTATTTGGAACCAGTCTGTTGTTCCATGTCCAGTTCTAACTGTTACTTCCTGACCTGCATACAGATTTTTCAAGAGGCAGGTCAGGTGGTCTGGTATTCCCATCTCTTGAAGAATTTTCCAGTTTGTTGTGATCCACACAGTCAAAGGCTTTGGCATAGTCAATAAAGCAGATACAGATGTTTTTCTGGAACTCTTGCTTTTTTGATGATCCAGCAGATGTTGGTAATTTGATCTCTGGTTCCTGTCTTTTCTAAAACCAGCTTGAACATTTGAAGTTCACAGTTCACAAACTGCTGAAGCCTGGCTTGGAGAATTTTGAGCAGTACTTTGCTAGTGTGTGAGATGACTACAATTGTGCGGTAGTTTGAGCATTCTTTGGCATTTCCTTTCTTTGGGACTGGAATGAATACTGACCCCTTCCAGTCCTGTGGCCATTGCTGAGTTTTCCAGATTTGCTAGCATATTGACAGCAGCACTTTCACAGCATCATCTTTTAGGATTTGAAATAGCTCAACTGGAATTCCATCACTGCCACTAGCTTTGGTCATAGTGATGTTTCCTAAGGCCCACTTGACTTCACATTCCAGGATGTCTGACTCTAGATGAGTGATCCACCTTTGTGATTATTTGGGTCATGACGATCTTTTCTTCTGTGTATTCTTGCCACCTCTTCTTAATATCTTCTGCTTCTGTTAGGTCCATACCCTTCTGTCCTTTATTGTGCTCATCTTTGCATGAAATGTTCCTTTGATATCTCTAATTTTCTTGAAGAGATCTCGAGTCTTTCCCATTCTATTGTTGTCCTCTATTTCTTTGCAGTGATCACTGAGGAAGGCTTTCTTATCTCTCCTTGGTATTTTTTGGAACTCCGCTTTGGAACCTATTCAAATGGGTATATTTTTCCTTTTCTCCTTTGCTTTTAGCTTCTCTTCTTTTCATAGCTAAGGCCTCCTCAGACAGCCATTTAGGCTTTTTGCATTTTTCTTGGAGATGGTCTTGATCCCTGTCTCCTATACAATGTCACAAACCTCTGTCCATAGTTCATCAGGCACTCTGTCAATCAGATCTAGTCCCTTAAATCTATTTCTCGCTTCCAATGTATAATCGTAAGGGACTTGATTCAGGTCATATCTGAATGGTCTAGTGGTTTTCCCTACTTACCTCAATTTAAGTCTGAATTTGGCAATAATGAGTTCATGATCTGAGCCACAGTCAGCTCCCGGTCTTGTCTTTACTGACTGTATATACCTTCTCCATCTCTGGCTGCAAAGAATATAATCAATCTGATTTCACTGTTGATCACGTGGTGATGTCCATGGTGGTGTAGAGTCTTCTCTTGGGTTGTTGGAAAGAGGGTGTTTGCTATGACCAGTGCATTCTCTTGGCAAAACTCTATTAGCCTTTGCCCTGCTTCATTCTGTACTCCAAGGCCAAATTTGCCTGTTACTCCAGGTGTTTCTTGACTTAAATGCTCAAAAAAGGTTGGCTATTACCATTATTTCAATTATTCTTGAAGCTGTTTTCCTTTTCTTTAAAATAGACAACTTTCTGTGCAGTTATAGATTCATAGCAAACTAAATAAAGTACCGCAACTTCTCATTGCTTTCTGCCCCATATACACCCACGCTAACCCCCGACTATCAATATCCAGCACCTGAGTCGTACATCCGTTACAATCAATAAAACTCCACTGACATGTCATCATTACCCAATGTGCATAACTCACAGAAGGGTTCGCTCTTGGTGCTGTACATCCTACGGGTTTGAGAAGCGTGTAATGATGTACCCACCATATACATCATTATAATGCACTCAGTCTCATATGACTCGGCAACCCACTGGACTGTAGCCCACCAGGCTCCTCCACCCCTGGAATTTTCCAGGCAAGAATACTGGAATGGGTTACCATCTTCTACCTATCCTACTTCTACTCATTAAATATCACTCCCCTAAAAATCTACTGTGCTTCACTTTCTATCCTTATCTCTCCCTGAACTCCGGCAACTGCTGATCTTTCTATTCTCTTTAAGTTCTCCCGTTCCCAGAATATCATACAGTTGGAATCATGCCACATGTTCCTTTGCATAGCAGCTTCTTTCACTTAGAGATACATATTCAGGGTCCATCCTCGACTCTTTACGGCTTGATAGCTCATTACTTTCAAGGGCTGAGTAAGATTCCACAGACTGGATGAACCACAGTTGATTTACCCATTCTCTTACTAAAGGACATCTTGATTGCTTCCAAATTCAGGTTACCACGAATAAAGCTGCTATGAACATCTATGTGTAAGCTTTTATGTGGACATAAATTTTTTAATCTTTGGGGTAAATATCAAAGAGTATGAATGCTGGATTATATGGCAAGAGTATGTTTAGTTTTCTAAGAAACTGAGAGATTATGGTCCAAAGTGCTATCATTTTGCATTCCCAAAAATAATAAATGAGAATTCATGTTCCATATCTTTGTTAGCATTTGGTATTGTTAGTGTTTCAGATTTTGGTCATTCTAATAGGTGTATAGTAGCATCGTGTTTTAATTTGCAACTCCCTAATGACATATGATGTGTTTTAAAAAATTTTTTTCAATCTTCACTTTATATTGGAGTACAGTTGATTTACAATGTTGTGTTGATATTAAACATCTTTTCATATACTTATTTGCCATCTGCAGATCTCCTCTGATGAGGTGTCTGTTTACATGTTTTGTCCATTTTTTAATTGGATTGTTCATTTTCTTACGGTTGAGTCTTAAGTTCTTTGTATACTTTCGGTTTTCCTTTCTCAAAGTTGCAGAATCCTTCTGTCCTTAAAAGAAATACTATAAAGACTCTCAATGTGTAAAAAGTAGATCTGCTCTGGCTGACTTTCTAACTATTCCATGCCTGCTGCTACATCTGTAAGACGTCTTCCTTAAATACAGGAAGGAAATTCACAAGCTAACGTTGTTCAGAAAAACCAATTACTGAAGTCTGACCAACAATGAAGTGAAATAACTTACCTGACTACTACAGATGTTCTCATACTCTTCTACAAGGTCAAAAACAGTAGTTGAAGAGTGCTTCAAAAAAGACTGCAGGAAATCAGAAAACATACTCATGGATGCTAGAACACAATAAACAGAAGAGGAACAGACAAATTAAGTCTCATATTTCCAAGTCATTCAGTTTGTTTAAAAACGTAAAACATAACTCTAAATCCTTTTTTGAAACTACTGTGTTTTTGAAAGTACATAATTGTGGTAAAATACACATAACCAAATTTATCATTTTAACCATTTTTAAGCATTCAGTGGCAGAAAGTACATTCACAGAGCTGGGCCACCATAACCACCATCCAACCACAGAACTCTTTGCAAAGAGTTTAGGTTTTTGCAAACCTAAAACCCTGGAGAGCCAAGGCAATCCTGAGAAAGGACAAAGCTGGAGGCATCACACTTCCTGATTTCACACTATACAACAAAGGCTAGTATTCAAAACAGTACTGGCATAAAAACAGACACACAAATCAATGGAACAGAATAGAGAATCCAGAAGTAAACTCCTACATATATAGTCAAGAAATATTTGACAAGGGAGCCATGACTACTGAATGGAGAAAGGGTAGTTTCTTTAGTAAACAGTGC
Source organism: Odocoileus virginianus (assembly GCF_023699985.2). Lineage (NCBI taxonomy): Eukaryota > Metazoa > Chordata > Mammalia > Artiodactyla > Cervidae > Odocoileus > Odocoileus virginianus. Next base: position 41,343,018 of record NC_069697.1, read on the forward strand.
CAAGGAAACTGGAAAATCACATGCAGAAAACCAAAACTGGATCCCTATCTTACACAACTCATAAAAGTGAACTTGAAATGGATTAAAGACTTAAATGATGACTTTCCTGGTGGTCAAGTGGTTAAGAATCTGCCTGCCAATGAAGGGGATAGGGATTCAATCCCTGGTCTGGCAAGAATCCACAGGCCTCGGGGCAACTAAGCCTGTGCATCACAGCTACCAAGTCTGCACTCTGAAGGCCATGTGCTGCAACGATTGAGCCCTTGGGCCCGAGAACCCATGCTCTGCAACAAGCAAAGCCATCGAAATGAGAAGCCCATGCATCGCAACTAGAGTGCAGCCCCAGCTTCCCACAAGTAGAGAAAGCTCATGAGCAGCAATGAAGACCAAGCACAGCCAAAACTTGGAGGAAAAAAGAAAGACATGAAACCTAAAACTGTATAACCCTTAGAAAAAAATATAGGGAAAAAGCTTCTTGACATTTGTCTTGAGAATAATTTTTGGATATGACACCAAAAGCACAAGCAACAAAAGCAAAAAACCAACAAGTGGGACTACATCAACTAAAAAGCTCTGTATCAACAGCAAAAGATACAATCAACAAAATGAAATGGCAACCTATGGAATGAGAGAAAATATATGCAAACCATATATCTCATAAAAAGCTAATCTTCAAAATATAAGAAGAATTCATAAAACTCAAAAACAAACACGATTTAAAAACAGGCAGAGGACTGAACCGACATGTCTCCAAAGATGACATACAAATGGCTAACACGTACATGAAAAGATGCTCAACATCACTAATCAGCAGGGAAACACAAATCAAAACCACAGTGAGGTATCACCACACATCTATAACTATCATCAATCAATAAGACAAGAAATGGCAAGTGTTGGTGAAGATACAGAGAAAAGGGAACATTTGTGCACTACTGGTGAGAATGTAAATGAGTTTAGCCACTATGGCAAACAGTATGAAGGTTTCTTAAAAAATTAAAAATAGAACTACCAAATGATCTAGCAATACCACTTCTGGGTATATATTCAAAAGAAATGAAAACCTAACAAAAAGGTATCTGCAGGAACTGCCCTATAGATACAATGGATGGGAATCTGCCTGCCAATGAAGGAGACACAGGTTGATCCCTTGTTTAGGAAGATTCCACATGTCATGGAGCAACTAAACCTGTGGGCCACAACTACTGAAGCCCATGTACCTAGAGCCTGTGTTCCACAACAAGAGAAGCCGTCGCAATGAGAAGCCCGTGCACTGCAACGAACAGTAGTCCCAACTCCCTTAACCCAACTAGAGAAAGCCTGCACACAGCAATGAAGACCCAGTGCAACCAAAAATAATAAATAAAAAGAAAAGGCAACTGTACTCTCATTCTCACCGTGGCATTGTTCACCACAGCCAGGATAGGGAAAAAACCCAAGTGTCTACCACCAGATAAACAGATAGAAAAGTGGGGTGTGTATGTATACACACACACACACATACACACACATATATATATGTATATATACATATATACACATGTACATATACATATATATATGTGTGTGTATGTATATATATATATATAGGTCTGCCCTGGTGACTCAGAGGTAAAGAATCTGCCTGCTGATGCAGGAAACGAGGGTTTGATCCCTGGTTCAGGAAGATCCCCTGGAGAAAGAAATGGCAACCCACTCCAGTATTCTTGCCTGGGAAATGGCACAGAGGAGCCGGGCGGGCTACAGTCTATACGAGGTCACAAAAAGAGCTGGGCATGACTTAGCAACTAAACAACAACATATTAATACATATATAAACACACACACACACAACCAGAATATTTTTTAACCATGAAAAAGTAATCTGCTATTTGCAACAGGATAGACCCTGGATAAACCCTGAAGGCATTAAGTAAAATAAATTTAACAACTAACCAAGAGACAAATACTGTACGTATCACTCATGAGGAATCTAAAAAAGCTAAATAAACTCGAAGAACCAGAGCCTGGAACGGTGGTTTCCAGGGTCTGGAGGATAAGAGAATTGTGAGATGTTGGTTAAAGTGTACAAACATGCAGTGAGAAGATGAGTAAATTCTGAAAATCCAACGCACAGCATTGTTATAGTCAATAAATCTGCACTACATAGTTCAAAGTTGCTAAGAGATGAGATCTTAAATGTTCTTATCACAGAAATGATAATTATATAATGCGAAAGCACCATGGAGGTGTTAGCTAACACTAATAATAGTATTACAATATGCAAGTGTATCAAAGCAATATGTCATACACTTTAATGTTGTCAATTTAAATAAAAAACAAAAACAAAAAACCTTAACACTGTAACTCTCCATTCTCCCCTGTTCCTACACCTTTGCAAACATTATTGCACTTTCTATGAGTTTGACTACTCTAGGTGTCTCATATAAATGAAATCATACAGTATTTGGTCCCTATGCTACTGGCTTATTTCATCAAGCATAAAGTCCTCAAAGTTCATTTATGTTGTAGCATGTGTCTAAATTATATCCCACTAAAAAGTTATTAATCATATTTTAATCCTTTATCCATCAATGGGATTTGGGTTCCTTCTATCTTTTGTTCACAGGGCTATGAACAAGGAAATACAAATCTCTTTAAAATATGGTTTTCACTTCTTTTGGAATATACCCAGAGGTAGAACTAAATCATAAGCTAATTCTATTTTTAATTTTTTGAGGAACGACCATATTGTTTGCCGCAGTGCTGCACCATTTCGCATTCCCACCAACAACATATAAGAGTTCCAATTTTCCCATATCCTTGCCACCATTTACCATTTCCAGTTTATTTGGGGATTTTTCTGTTTTTGATAGTAGCCATCTTAATGGGTGTGAGATGCTACCTCATTGTGGTTTTGATTTGCATTTCCCTAATGATTACTACATCCATCCAGTGCTCAGTCGTGTCCGACTCTTTGTGATTCCCTGGACTACAGTCCACCAGGCTCCTCTGTCCATGGGATTTCCCGGGCAAGAATACTGGAGTGGTTGCCATTTCCTTCTCCAGGGCACCTTCCTGACCAGGGAGTGCATCTCCATCTCCTGCACTGCAGGGGGATTCTTTACCACTTGAGCTATACAGAGCAAATTTTCATGTGCATAACAGCTACTTTTGTATTTTCTTTGGAGAAATATCTATACACGTTCTCTGTCCACTTTTTAGTTGGACTGTCTTCTGCTACTGTTGAGTTGTAGTTCTTTTTATATTCTGAATATTAATTTTTTTGAGATATTTGACTTGCAGATATATTCTCACATTCTGCGGCTTTTTGATTCTATTGACTGCATTTTCTGACCCATATTTTGATGTAGTCCAATTTATCTATTTAGTCTTCGGTCACCTACAAGTCTTTTAAGATTCCAAAGATATATTAGTTATTAGTCTGTCAACAATTACTACAAAAACATGAGCCACATTTTAAAACACCTGAATTACATTTTAAGTACACCATAACAAAGTAACTGGGAAAGTTGTAGCAGGTTCTAAAATGACATGCTTTATTCAGGGGAAATATATACACCCTACTATAATACTGTATAATATCTAAGGCCTCAGCCATGGTTCATACTAAACAGGAAATCCTTATATTTTATATATTAAGTACAAAGCATTTTTGAGTTACTCAATATCTGAATGCTTATCACTGTCATATACTACAAAGCAGTGGTCACCACAGTGTTACAGAGAAGGGTGCTGAAATCAAACTGCTCAGTTTCAAATCCTGGTGCCATCACTTCCTAGCCAGGTGAGCTCAAACAGGTTACTTAATTTTTTTGAGCAGCTGATCCCTTTCCATAAAAATGAAATCGTTATTGTATCTATTTAATGGACCATGAAATGAGTTAGCGTGCATACAGTGGTAAGCATACTGACTAGCTTGTTAGTCTATGATGATAAATTAATGAAGAATCTATGTCATAATGTGCAGGTACAAGCACATTAAAAGCAAATGCTTTTTCCCAAAAGGGAATGGTAATAACCAGCCTAAAGTCAGAATGCTCACAATACTATTTGAAGAAACAGTATTAGCATTCAGGCCAAAATAAAATATGTCAACATGTCAGATAAAAATTAAACAAAAAGAGAAGCTCTCTCAACAGCACAAGTTTGGAAAGAATAAAAGCATTAGTGACTAGTCTAATAACCTAAGAGGCAGCTATTTACTGAAAAGATTAAATGGCAAGATGCTGCTCCAACTGAGAACAAAGGTGAGGTTCTCATCTAGAGTTACTACTGGGTTGGCCAAAAATTCCACTGAAAAACCCAAACAGACTTTCAGCTAACCCATTATCTTCAAGTGGCAGAGCCATTACCGTAACTAATAAGCATAACAAAAAATATTTTTTAATATTCCGGAATAGGAGATAATTTCCTTGATTGATCTCAGTAAAATGACAAACTATTGAGTTATAAACAAAGTCCAAAGCTATTTTACCAGCTTCTCCAGGATCATCCTCACGTAACATAACAGCACTGAGGGTCACATCCTCTGTCACACTGTGGGGCTCTGCGTTTGTGAACAGCCCCGCACGCTGTGATGAGAAAGCAGTGGCCCAGTTACTGTCATCCAGGTTAGTCACCTAAAGATAAAGGAGATATAGAAAAGTAATGTGGTTATTGCCACTGCGTGAAAAGACTTCAGTACTACTAACATTTTTTTAAAAAAAACATATGTGGTTTTCACTTTTACAACATAGCCACATGTGCTCGCTTCGGCAGCACATATACTAAAAAGATAGCCACATGACTATTTTGTTAAGGATATTATGGCTTCGTTTTCTTCTTTGCCCTACTCCATACCTTTTTGCTCTAGTGAAAAGTGTTAATCACTCAGTTGTGTCCAGTTCTTCATGACCCCATAGACTGTAGCCCACCAGGCTCCTCTGTTCATGAATTTTACTGCTCTAGAACTACTTCAAATCAAAGTTTTAATTTTGGGAAATATTATGGTATAAATGACTCAGCTTCTTAAACAAATAAATGATAATGAAAAAAAAAGGATGATTTAGAAAATTACAGATTCAAATACTTGGGACATACCAAGCAAATGCAATGTGTTAAAAAATCCAGGCATGAGCAACAATAAAAATGTACCGTTAAATTAGTCTCCCCAAGGGAAAATGCTGAAGATGGGTGCTGGGACCCTATATATTAATGAGATAGTAACTATGGGCTGAGGAGAGTTTAGCTTCAGCTATCAAAAGACTGATTTCCTTCTGGGTACTCATCATCATTAGCACCCAGATCAAACTGAAAATCTTACACAGTAGTGATATTCTACATTCACAAAAATGTTTTGTAGGTCAACACATGATAAAATCAACCAACGTAACAAATAACTGTACTTCCTTCAACCACCTCTCACAACTGATACTAAAATTGGCAAAACAAAATCAAGAAAACATTTCTGACTACAAAGTAATTTCCAAACATTCTGTAATAATCAATACATATTTACTCTATCCTGGCCTTTGGAAGAGTAATAATTTTACTATTAAACTTGCAGTTCTGAAGCACTAAATAATAAAAGTCATCATCTTATGCTGAAACCTAGAAGCAGTCATTTCACTCATGTTTCTAAGTAGAATACGAATAAACGTTGCCAAAATAAACCAGCTTCATAGCCAGAGTAAAACTGTTCAATGACTAGATCACTGTTAGATACTAACACTCTAAAATATTTCAAAGATTGATTTAACCTTCTAAGACAAGGAGAGGTTTAATATGCAAAACCATTCCTTTGAAAACATATAATTTAGACAATTTCTGGTGTGTGTAAAACTCTGTTTTATTAATAACGACAGAGCCAAATAAAGAGCCCTTTTCATCTTGTTCTTGGAACTAAATGAGCCATAATACTCTACTAGTCCAACAAAACTATTCTGTTTTAATCTTCTCAGTTAGACACAATTCTTTCTTTCTCTATAGGGTATTTTAAGCACCTAGGTCAGGTCATTCTGCATTTACAGTCTATATGACATTTCTTTTGCTATTTTAAATACTGTACCATAATGATTCCTAAAGAGTTTCTAACTTACTTTTCCTCAAATTTTCTCTTTTCTCTCCTTTAATGCTCTGTTCTTCTTCCTTATGAGTCTTCATTGATTACTGTTGGCCTCCTCTTCTATGCTTCAAAACAGGGCTCAGTTTTTACAGAAGCTAGCAACCAATCAGAATTTATTTATTCTGATCAGTAAACTGTCAGATTAATACATTTTCTCTGCATCTAACTACTGCTGGTGTCACAGTTTCCACCTATGACGTGAGATGCGTACGGGTCTCAGTTTTCTGGAAGTCTAACCAAAAAATGATTTCAACCTACATAACTGAGTTACTTTTACTAAGAATAAGACTTCAATTAAAGTTTTTAAGCTAAATATCATACCATAATTAAAAAAGGGAGAAAATTTCAGCCCCATTTTTCTACATACCATAGACAGATTTCCCAAGAACCCTGAAGACTGTGTAAGCCGGGGAGACTTCCCTCCAGTTCCAAGAATGCAGGATACATCTGGCTGCCTCAGTAGGCTCCGGCTTGGTGGAGTAACTACAAGCAAGAAGTTAGTAAAAAGAATTTGAAGCGCATGAGCATTGATCATGAAAATGAAACAAGCAAATAACAATTTTCACTTTTCAATTATTTAGATTCTAACCAAATAAATACTTTCAATATTAACATTTCTATAGTATGAAAATGTAACTTATTTTTCTAAACATGAACTTTTGGTACTACTGAGCCCACCAAAAAAACTTTACTGCAAACAGAGATGTTTTCATTATAACATAACTGAACATAAAAAAAAAAAAAAAGACACTCATGAGTTCATGAACTTATCAAATTCTAATTTTATAAAGCATATTATAGTATAGAGGACATGGGCTCTAAAGTAAGCAGATTATGATTTGAATTTTGAGCAAAGGATCCTAAGTCAGTCAAGGCATAGATCATCCCAACTGCCAAAATTCATATATACTTACATACTTATCTAGCTATTTTATCTGCATTAATCAACTTTTCTAGGTCTCATGTACAGTTTCAGCAAAATAGAGACAATATCTACTTCACAGCTATTACGCAATTATGTAAAGCCTTACACATGGTAAGAGTTCAACAAATAGTAAGTGCAATCCCTATTATTTGCTCTTAATTAAAAATAACTTATAAAATATAATATATATTATAGTATTAGCTGCTATTACTGTTATCATTATTAAATGCTTTAAAAGCAAAAAAAATCTTACAAGGTTGTCGAAATGAGCTGGGAGTTCGGGGCATAACCTGGTTTCTTGGAGTGGTATTAGAAAAAATTTCATCTTGGGATGCCCGAACTACAGGAAATGTTAAGGAAAGTTTTTCGTATAGAAAAAAACATCATTAAAGTTAGAATGAACCATATTTATACTATACAAAATATGTGAATACGTTTTTCAAGGACAAGGTATTTTATAGCTACCATATTTTCTATGCAGGGAGTAAATAATTCCCTTTCCCCTTTAAATTCTAGTTATCAGTTACTACAGTTCTGAACTAAGAGCTCAAGTCTTAAGTTACCACACACTGAACTAAGAGTTCTTAGATCTCAAATAATAAAGAAAATCTAATCTCAGCAAAAGTTAACCACAATATGATAGCAGTAAAAGAGAACATCCTTATTTTCAGGGAAATACGAATCTCACTGAATTCCAACATTTGCCAAATAACACATCAGGAGAGTTAAAAAAAATTAATTTCCACAGTATTTTATTATTACAGCTAGTGTTTAAAATCGCTCATGAAAAGTCTGTAATGCTAACTCCAAACATGTTACAATTTTTATACTGATGCTTAAAATGCAAAGGATACTCAAAGCTCTTTTTTGGGCACTCTGCTTGCGTGCAGTCCGAGTCACCTCTGCCTCCCGGATCACAGGAGATAACATCTCTCCAAAGCCACTCCTAAAATGGCAATAATCAAATTCACGTGAATGAAATGAGAACGGACCATTTGCAAAACCTTTATCATTAAGACTGGAGCAAAGGATCCTAAGTCAGTCAAGGCACAGATCATCCCAACTGCCAAGTCTTTGTTTTCTTGTTGCTAATACTTCTCTGGCTCCAAATCCAACTTATCTCTCAAAGTCCTGCTCAGATTTTACCTGCATAAAGTCTTCTCTGACTTGTTAATGTTTTCCTCCTCTGGAATTACCTTAACACTTGGAATCTAAATCTGTATTCTAACACTGCTTTAAATAATTGCTTCATGAAGATAAACCTTTTTTTGTTGAATTGAGGAGGTTCCTAAAGTTGCAGGAACTCTTAAAAGGATGTTCTGTAGTCTCCAAAGTACTTCAAACCATGGATACTATTGTTTAAGCTGGTGACTTGGGAGGCTAAGTAAAAGATAAACCTAATAAACTGGAAAGAAATGATCCTTCAAGCTTTTCTTCCCAGAGTACACTAAGGGTGTCTCCTGTCTCAGCACTATTATAGTCCCAGACATTCTCAGCCCAACGTCTAGAAAATAAATTGTGTGTATTATGAGACCTGTATCTTAAGAATCTAATGTGTATTTCCTCCACTTAAAATCTTCAGATAGATATCTCTGGCCTACAGAATCAAGTCCAAATTTCCTACCATGGTTTTTATAATCTTACCCCAGCTTACCAGTTCAGCCACAAAGGTCACTTCCATACAAACACACACTGCATGTGACCACTCAGCTACACGTTCACATCCTTACACCTCTGTACCCATGCTTCTTTTCAGAGGCCTACATTCACCTCTTTGGTCTATCTGGTGAATACTTACTCATCAAACAGCCTCCTGGAGTCTAGAAACACATATCCAGGTTGGCAACTTGTTTCTTAGCTTCCTTTGTTAGCTTCCTAACTGATCAAGTTCCTTAACCTCTTTTAGCCTCAATGTTATGTATGAAAAGAGGATCACAGTAGCTACCCTCATAGGATTGTTAGAAGGATTAAAATAGTTAATATACCATCACAAATGCTTACACACACACACAGATCCGCCGGCAAAGTAGGAGACGCGAGTTCAATCTCTGGGTTGGGACGATCCCCCGGAGGAGGGCATGGCAACCCACTCTAGTATTCTTGCCTGGAGAATCCCATGGACAGAGCAGCCTAGCCAGCTGCAGTTCACGGAGTCGCAAAAATCGGACACCACTTAGCGACTGAACAACAATAATACATTTAAAGCGGTTAAGGCAGTCGATGTAGGCTACTGCCACTATTCAAAGACCACCTAGAACGTATCCTCCTTTGAGAGGTCTTCCTGATACTTTCCATGACAAGGAGACTTCATTGCTCCGTTTGTTTTCCCACAAAGTAGTACAAAACACTTGTCATTCCGCACTGCTCCGTCGTCTCCTCCACTATACATTCCCCGAGGCCAAGAACCTTGAATAACTCATCTTTATGCAGGGGCCTACCATCGTTCGGAGGTCATAGAAAGATTAACTATCTTGTGCTGAAACCTGTAATCAGGGAGTCTGGGGTGAGAGCCCGTTCCGTCCCTGTCTGGCTTTGTGATCTCGGGCAGTAACTCAGCATCTCGAATGCCAGGCCACCTCCGACCTCGCCCACCCCTGGAGCGCGAAAGTGAGTAGATGGCAGAGTTGCCATGGGAACCAGAAGATTATCATTAACCATACCCGTCCCCGGCCCAAGCGGCCTTTCTCCCTTAGCTGCAGTCTCCCAGCCGGAAAAGGAGGCCTAGGATCAGCACCCAGGCCCTCCTCTGCTTCCTGAGTCGGGTTTCACCTGTTTCATTCCTCCAACACGCCGAAGAGGAAAGCGTCCGAGCTCAGCCGTCACCACCAGAACTCACCTGTCCATGGCTACAGCCTTCTCCACCGAGAGCTGTGCAAACTCAGCTACAGTTTCGCCACCGCGTTTCAGCCTTCCCGCTCTCCGGAAGTAAACCCTTCGACCCGGAAGCAAGTTCTCAAGTTCTCGCGAGGGGTAGGAGGGAAAAAGAACCAACTTTCCCTCTAGGCGCATGCACAAATTCTTTCGCCGGCAACCGCACGTGCGGTCTGCGCAGGCGCAAAGTTGTATCGGGGATTGATGGCGCCGGGCTGGGCAGGGCCGGACCAGGGGCGGGGCAGGAGTGGGTGAGAGGCGGGGCCTGACCGTTTAGCCGTGCTGCGCGGCCGCCACTTTCTTGACTGACATTTGTGGGCGTGGTCCAGGCGCTGGGGTTCGGCTGGAGGTCCTGATGTATGTTGATGGTATAGAAAAACGTGAAGCCATTTCCTCGTATTCTATGAGAAACAGCCTGGACGTTGAATTCAGACGTGCCGGCTCTGCCCTTACATGTCTGCTTGTATGTCTCTGACTATACTCACCTTGTTTGAGCTGTCGTGTAAACCCCTTACAGTTTTTGAAACTGTTTTCCATAGTGACTAATTATTTTTTACTTGGTATGTTTCCCTATTAAGGAGAAAATGATCACCTGTCTTAAAAAGTATAAAAGGCGTTGGTATCGCCCTCTATTTCAAAGTGCAGTAGTGAAAAAGCTGTATATTCTAGCCCTAAAGGAATAGGTTTACGTTTTCTGTAGGCATTTGTTGATATATTCCACCCTAATCCTGGGAAACGTCGTTACAGGAGGACTTCTTCATACCTAATTCCCACTGAGACAGCGTGGGGTTTTGAAAAAACGTGGCTTTGAGCTCCGTGTAGGTTAGAAACCCCGGCGCTGCAGATTCCTCGCCTGTAAAATGGAGATAACGCGTTCATCACCGAGTTCTTGGGAGGATTAAAACGAGATGTCAAATGTGCATTGCACATAGTAGTCATCGAAATGTTAATTTTCTCCTCCTTCAATAACTATTTGAATCTCACCCTAGTATCCTCGTTTTTTCCCATATTCTAATTTTTCTTGTACAAAAGAGTACTTGTCTCTTAATGGAAAATGAAATGTGGTCTTAATGTTTTTTTTGTCAGTACTGGAATCAGGTTTATTCAAAGTAGGAGCCAGTGTTTCAGGTTCTTGCCATGTGTCCCCTGGCAAATGAATTGTAAAGTGTTTTATTCATAAAATGCGTTTGCGATGATTGACCATAAGGCACACAGTAAAAGGGAAGAGCAGTTTGGAGCAAAAGATTACCTCCAAGGTTCAGTTCATATGTAAAGAGGGAACGTTGTTTAAAAAGTGTACCAGGACACTGCCCTGGAGGTCCAATTGTTAAGACTTTGCCTTCCACTGAAATGGGTGTAGTTTTCATCCCTGGTCAGGGAGCTAAGAACCCACATGCCTCAGAGCCAAAAAGGAAAAAACAAAAAAAGCCCATAAGTAAACAACAGAAGCAACATTGTAACAAATTCAATAAAGACTTTAAAAATGGTCCACATCCAAAAAAAAAAAAAAATTAGAAGTGCCCCATCGGAAAGGCAAGCCCAGAAACAAGGAATGATTTTTTTTTTTCAAGGAATGATTTTTATGGGCTGGGTAATTTCATAGACTGGGGCTTCCCAGGTGGCTCGTGTGAAGAATCTGCCTGCCAAGCAGGAGACATGGGTTCGATCCCTGGGTCAGGAAGATACCATGGCGAAGGAAATGGCAACCCACTCCAGTATTCTTGCCTAGAGAATCCGTGGACAGAGGAGCCTGTAGAGCTGTAGTCTATGAGGTCCCAAAAGATTCAGACACGATTTAGTAACAAATCAGCCGCAGTAATTTCATTGGCTAACAAGTGGAAGAATTATTTCAACTATTTAGGAGAAGGCGAGAGGATTTCGAGGAATTGGGCCACCACCACTTGATGGCCTTTTATGGTGGGTGGGCCTCAGAACTGTCATGGCAACTGTTATTTAAATGCTAATATATTACAATGAGCTTATGAGGCTCAGGCTTCCGTTTTGGCTCAGCTGGCAAAGAATCCACCTGCAATGTGGGATACCTGGGTTTGATCCCTGGGCTGGGAAGATCCCCTGGAGAAGGGAAAGGCTACCCACTCCAGTATTCTGGCCTGGAGAATAGTTCATGGGATCACAAAGAGTCAGAAACAACTGAGCAACTTTCACTTCACTTTATGAGGCTCAGGGTCTACTGGAAGTTGAATCGTCTGTCGTCTTGGACCTAACTGGTTCTAACAGTTGATGTCATATTCTCAAAGGCTATGTCATTTTTTAAAATAATTTTATTTATTTCTTTTTGGCTGTGCTGGGTCTTCGTTGCTGAGTGGGATTTTCCCTCCTTGTGGCGAGCAGGGACTGCTCTCTAGTTGTGGCGTGCAGGCTCTTCATTGCGGTGGCTTCTTTCGTTGAGGAGCACAGGCTCTGGAGCACGCTGGCTTCAGCAGTTGGGGCTCCTGGGCTCTAAAGCACAGGCTCGGTTGTTGTGATGCATGGGCTTAGTTATTCATTTGGGATCTTTCCAGGGATGGAACCCAGGTATCCTGCATTGGCAGGTAGATTCTTTACCACTGAGCCACCAGGAAAGTTCAAAGTCTATATCATTTTTTAAAAGGTTGTACCCTGCCCCGTTATGTTCTGTTTCAGTTTTACACCATGACATTTGGGGGTTGCTTGTTACATAGCCACAGATAACTGGAACACATAGGATTAGACTATAGCACTGTTTTATAATCTGCTTTTCCAATTAACAGTGTGAACATTTTATCATGTCAAGTATCACTCATCTCCATAATTCTTAAATTAGCCAAATATTTTGAAAGAGGAAACTTCTGTCTCTATTTACATTAACGATACAGCTTAACACAGTCTGACTTCAACCCTCACTGCTAAACGAAAACTGCTCCCAGAAAAGTCACCAAAGATGTCTTTGTCAGTACAAGTTTACTTTTCATCTCTCATCATCTTGGGTGCATTTGACCCTGTAGACCACTTTCTTGTCTGCCACCTTCCTAGAGGTGGGTGTCAGGACTTTACTAATGGGCTTCTCCGGTCTGAGTCCTCTCTGGCTTCTCTTAACTCGTCTCCTATGTGGGCTTTTGAAATTTGGCTTTCCCTTAAATGTTGATTCATTTTCTTCAGAATCCTAACCAAAGCTCTCTTTTTTTCAACACTGCACAATCCTCAGTCTTTAAACTACCAACTCTTCCCTCCAAGATTCTCACTCTATACTTCTAGTCCATATCTTGCTTTTACTGGACATGTCCACTTTGAGGATACAGAGTATCTGAAATTTAATATGTTCTAATTCTAAGCTTGAACTCAACAGATCTGCCTCCTTGCTCAAGTCCCACCAAAACACAACTACAACCCTATCTCTCCTCCTGTATTTTGCATCTTCACAAATGGCCATATACAGTTGCCCAAGCCAAAAGCTGGGCTTTGATTTCAGTAGGAGGGAAGTTTCACAGGGCACAGGTATTCATCTCTTCACTGTAGGTCCTCCAACTGAACTTTTTTCTTCCTCTTGCTGGGAGAGTGATCTTCTAAAAATATAAGTCTGATTGGGTCACTCAAATTTCAATTTCTATGTGATCTCAATTTTTACCTTCAAACTACTTTACTCAGCCTTCTGGCATCATCTCACCACTCTCTTTATCTCAAATTCTATGTTGTAGACATATTCAATTACAATTCCAAACATTCTGTGGCCACTTGCCATATGTTCTCCACTTCTACCAAGCAGAGGCAAAAAAGGAGTAATCAATGTCCACATCACAGATGCTATTCAATCATAAAAAGATGTTTAGAGATAGTTCATAAAAACTTGGAAATGTTTCTGTTTTGTTTTAAATCAGGGAAGCAGGTGGACATGTATTATATACATCAATATGCTCAGAAACATTGTAAAAATACTAAATAGGGGCTGGGATGATAGTGATAAAGGATGAATTGGTGGATCACAGTTTTTTTTTAGGGCACTGAAAATATTCTGCATGATAATATAATGGTGGATACATATCATATATATTTGTCCAAACCCATAAAATGTACAACACAAAGAGTGAATGAACCTTTTTGTAAATATCAGGAGTAAACCCTTTTGGAAACTCTATGGACTTTGAGTGATTATGATGCTAATGCAGGTTCTTCAGTTGTGAAAAAAATATACCACTCTGGTGATACAGGTTGATAATGGGGGAGGCACTACATGTATGAGTGGGGGTCGGGGGGAGATATGGAAAATTTGTGTATTTTCCTCTTAACTTGTGCTATGAACCTAAAACTGCTCTTAAAAAAAAGAAAGTCATTTAAAAAATATCTGAAAGATCACACGAAATTGAGAGAGTCATTTCCAAGGCAGGTTGATAAGAAGTCTAGGGGTCCCCAAGGAGAAAGAGGTCTGGAATATTCAAGGAGGAAGGAAGGACAAACTTGTTACTTTTTTTCCTCTACATTCCTTAGGATTATATAACAATAATGTATACTGCCTGAGGACAGTCTTTGGATTAAACCCTCTGGCTAATTCTGTTATCTTAAGAAATAAATTATGGGAGTAGGTCTCGTGAGGTCTTTACAACCTCCAGACATTCTTTGGATTCATTGGAGAGTATATAACTCCATTGCTAACACTAGCAAGTGGGTAGTCTTTCTACCCCCTTCTGATGTCTATGTCAGAAGCTTTCTCTATCTCCTTTATACTTTAATAAAACTTTATTGCACAAAAGCTCTGAGTGATCCAGCCTTGTCTCTGGCCCCGGATTGAATTCTTCTCCTCCGGAGGCCAAGAACCCCAGCGTCTTTGCGTGATTAAGAAACAACCTTTCAAAATGTTGATAGTCATTGTCTTTGGTGAGATTTGATGACTTTGTCTTGATTGTTGTTATTGTCTAGTTTACTTTTGTCTTTTTTCAAAAAGTAGTTTATTTTCATAACATATAAGTTGAATTGAAATTCAAAGGAATATTTTAATAAATTCATTAAAAATTCAATAAAAAAATAAAAAGGAACAACAAAAAAAATTCCAGTGAGTCAGATATGAATCAGGTGAATTAAAGTATGGTAGGTGCTTAAATTTTTTTGCCATATCCAAAACATTGAAGAATTTTGAATATAGTTGTAAGATACACTGTCAGTCAGTCAGTTTAGTCACTGAGTCGTGTCCGACTCTTTGTGACCCCATGGACTGCAGCACACCAGGCTTCCTTGTCCATCACCAACTCCCAGAGCTTGCTCAAACTCATGTCCATTGAGTCAGTGATGCCATTCAACCATCTCATCCTCTGTCATCCCCTTCTCCTCCTGCCTTCAATCTTTCCCAGCATCAGGGTCTTTTCCAATGAGTCAGTTCTTCACATCAGGTGGACATAGTGTTGGAATTTCAGCTTCAGCATCAGTCCTTCCAATGAATATTCAGGACTGATTTCCTTTATGATTGACTAGTTGGATCTCCTTGCAGTCCAAGGGACTCTCAAGAGTCTTCTTCAACACCACAGTTCAAAAGCATCAATTCTTCAGCATTCAGCTTTCTTTACAGTCCAGCTCTCACATCCATACATGACTACTGGAAAAACCATAGCCTTGACTATACAGACCTCTGTTGGCAAAGTAATATCTCTGCTTTCTAATATTCTGTCCAGTTTGGTTACAGCTTTTCAAGGAGCAAGCGTCTTTTAATTTCATGGCTGCAATCATCATCTGTAGTGATTTTGGAGACCAAGAAAATGAAGTCTGACACCGTTTCCATTATTTCCCCATCTATTTGTCATGAAGTGATGGGACCAGATGCCATGATCTTAGTTTTCTGAATGTTGAGCTTTAAGCCAACTTGTTCACTCTCCTTTTTCACTTCCATCAGGAGGCTCTTTAGTTCTTCACTTTCCGCCATAAGGGTAGTGACATCTGTATATCTGAGGTTATGATATTTCTCCCCACAATCTTGATTCCAGCTTGTGCTTCCTCCAGCCCGGCATTTCTCATGATGTACTCTGCATATAAGTTAAATAAGTAGGGTGGCAATATACAGCCTTGATGTACTCCTTTGTAACCAGTCTGTTGTTCCATGTCTGCTTTTAACTGTTGCTTCTTTTTTTTTTTTTTTTTTCTGGTCTTTACTTGATAACTGTTGCTTCTTGACCTGCATACCTTACCTGCCTCATGAGAAATCTGTATGAAGGTCAAGAAGATACACTGTAGCTTATATAAAACAGTAAGTTATTAACAGGATGTTCAGATATTAGATAATGGTGGCTTTTGTTTTAATTCTAACATTTGGGGAGCAGTTTTCTTCTCTGAGCTCAAAACATTGCCAACATGCTATTAAAATTTCCTAGTAGTCTTTTTATCTAGAGAAGTAGAATAGATCAAGTGATTTATTTCAGGTCATGGACTTGAACTAAATTGAATCACAAACCAAAAGTATAGTAAAGAACAATGAATCATTAATTGAATACAAATATGAGTTTTTGGCTGAAACAAAACCACATGTATAAAGAACCCACCTGCCAATGTAGGAGACACAAGAGGGTTTGATCCTCAGGTTGGGAAGGTCTCCTGGAGGAAGGCATAGCAAGCCTTCGTGCCTAGAGAATCCCATGGACAGAGGAGACTGGCGGGCTACACAGTTCGTGGGGGTCACAGAGTTGGACATGACTTAAGTGATTTATCACGCAGCACATTTGCTGTCAGAATGTATATCAAAACTGTGTGCAGGTTTTAAGATCTAGCTTGACTCAGACAATATTGCCTAGAGGTTAAGAGGGGTCTTGGAATTCAGGTTTCTCAGGTTTGAATCTCAGTTCTGCAGTTTATCAGCTATTTGTACTATCTCTCACCTCTGAAAATGAAAATATTCTCTTAAGGTAGTTGAGGACTAAACACAAAAACAGCAATAGAGCAAAGTGGTCAAACCTCAGATTCGAGAGTTGGATTGCCTAGGGTTTCATCCTAGATCCTCTGGTCAAACCTCAGATTCGAGAGTTGGATTGCCTAGGGTTTCATCCTAGATCCTCTTAAGTACCAGCTACATGACTTTGGGTGCAAGTGTCTGCCTCCATTTATTTTTGGGGGTTGTAACAGTATACAAGATCATAAAGTTATTATGAAAATTTAGTGAGTTAGTGACTGCAGCCATGAAATTAAAAGACACTTGCTCCTTAGAAGAAAAGCTATGTCTAACCTAGACAGCTTTAAAAAGCAGTCATTATTTTGCCGACAAAGATCCGTCTAGTCAAAGCTATGGTTTCTCCAGCAGTCATGTATGGATGTGAGAGTTGGACTGTGAAGAAAGCTGAATGCTGAAGAATTGATGCTTTTGAACTGTGGTGTTGGAGAAGACTCTTGAGAGTCCCTTGGACTGCAAGGAGATCCAACTAGTCAATCATAAAAGAAATCAGTCCTGAATATTCTTTGGAAGGACTGATGCTGAAGCTGAAATCCCAATACTTTGGCCATCTCAGGCGAAGAGCTCACTCATTGGAAAAGACCCTGATGCTGGGAAAGATTGAAGGCAGGAGGAGAAGGGGACAACAGAGGCGGAGATGGTTGAATAACATCACTGACTCAGTGGACAGGGTGATGGACAGGGAAGCCTGGTGTGTTGTAGTCCATGGGGTCGCAAAGAGTCAGACATGACTGAGCAACTGAACTGAACTGAGTATGTGTAAAGCCTTAGAATAATAGCAGTCATTATATGTGTGGCATGATATACATGTTTAAAACTTTCTTATTCTTACTCTGGTATTAATTATCCATTTGTTTTACCATCAAACTTGAGATGTAGTGATAGAGCCATTAGTAGTAACATAGACTGAACTGAACCAATTCCAATCCTTTTTTTTTTCCTCTTGTGATGCCTTTTTTTTGTGATGCAAAAGCATTTTTCCTTGTTTATATAAAGAGCTCAAAAAACTTTATACTGATACTTTATATTTAATACTTTTTATTGATAAACATCGGCTTCCCTCATAGCTTAATCGGTAAAGAATCTGCCTGCATTGCAGGAGACCCAGGTTCAGCCTCTGAGTAGGGAAGACTCCCTGGAGAAGGAAATGGCAACCCACTCCAGTATTCTTGCCTGAAGAATCCCATGGACAGAGGAGCCTGGCAGGCTACAGTTCATGGGGTCACAAGCGTCAGATACAACTTATTGATTAAACCACCACCACCACTGATAAATATAACTGCAAAGCTTCCTTTTATTCTCCGTATAAAGCAGTTCAATAGACATAATCTTGAAGAATCCTTATTCATCCATTCACAAATGATTACAAAGTATCTATTATGTACTAGCACTGTGTTCGCACCTGGGAGATATTGATTGGGGGATAAAGGACATTTGCTGATTTTTTTAAATCATGCAAACTTACCTATTCAAACATCTTTAATTGATAATAAACTTAGAATACATAAATATTTTAGATCACCATTGTAATCATAAAATTTGGCCATTATTTTCTTAAAATAGTCTCAAAACCTATTATGAGAATTGTGTTCGCAGCCGCCACCATGCCGCTGTTGCTCTCCAAGGCCAGCACCGCCTCTAGCTTACCGAGCTCCAGCCAAAGGAGAAGGCGGGTAAGTAAGGAGGTCTCTGTATCATGGTTCGTACAAGCAGACTGCCCGCAGATCCACCCGTGGTAAAGCACCGAGGACGCAACTCGCTACAAAAGCCGCTCGCAAGAGTGCGCCCTCTACTGGAGGGGTGAAGAAGCCTCATCGTTACGGCCTGGTACTGTGGTGCTCCGTGAAATTCGACGTTATCACAAGTCCACTGAACTTCTGATTCCAAACTCCCCTTCCAGCGTCTGGCGTGGGAAACTGCTCAGGACTTCAAAACAAATCTGCGCTTCCAGACTGCAGCTATTGGTGTTTTGCAGGAGGCAAGTGAGGCCTATCTGGTTGGCCTTTTTGAAGACACCAACCTGTGTGCTATCCATGCCAAACGTGTAGCAATTATGCCAAAAGATATCCAGCTAGCACGCCGCATACATGGAGAACGTGCTGAAGAATCCACTATGGTGGGAAACATTTCATTCTTTAAAAAAAAAAAAAATTCTCTTCTTCCTATTATTGGTAGTTCTAAACGTTAGATATTTTTTTCCCATGGGGTCAAAAGGTACCTAAGTATATGATTGCAAGTGGAAAAATAGGGGACAGAAATCAGGTATTGGCAGTTTTTCCATTTTCATTTGTGTGTGAATTTTTAACATAAATGCAGAGACATAAAGCATTAATGAAAGTAAAAATGTTTCAGTGAACAAGTTTCAGCAGTTCAACTTTATAACAATTATAAATAAACCTGTTAAAGTTTTCTGGACAATGTCAGCATTTGGATTTTTTTTTTTTTCTTAGTTCTACCATTTTATTGCTACCAACCCATCTCCCTCCACCTTCTGCACACGTGCTCAGCCATGTAACCCCATGGACTGTAGCCCGCCAGGCTCCTCTGTCCATGGACTTTTCCAGGCAAGAATACTGGAGTGGGTTGCCATTTCCTTCGCCATGGATTTTTTTTCAAAACAAGTAAATTTCTTATTGACTGCGACTAAATGGTGTTTGTAGCATTTTTATCATACAGTAGGTTCCATCCATTCACTATACTTTTCTAACTGAGTTGTAAGGTTGTCTGTCTTCTGTGCTGTTCCTATGTTTGCTATTTTTTTTAAGTTTGCTATTAAAATACATTAAACTATTAAAAAAGCCTATTATGAGGTAAAGCTGTTAGATCTTGTAAACTGATATTAAAGCTTGGTTGGCAATGTTTTATTCTTTTTTTTTCCTTCTTGACATTGACTAGATCTTTTAGCTTTTATTTATTTTAAAAATTGTGGTGACATACATATCATGTAAAACTTAACATTTTAGCCATTTTCATGTGTTCAATTCAGCGGCATTGAATACATTTCACATTGTTGTGCAAAGAAATATTTTAGCCTTAAACATATAAACCAAACTATAAACCAAAATGAAACATTATTTTTTGTTTAATTTGGCTTCCTGCTCAAGATGCATCTTGGTAGTCAGAATGAAATTCTGACACACATTTTATTTATAAGTAGAAGTGATATTGTAAAGCAGTTAAACACCAGTGATGGTAAGCAAAACAGAATTTGAATGGATTTCAGGGGGGAATCTGCAAGATATAAATTTGGTCTGGAGAGATCATGGAGCAAAAAGGATAGAAAAAAAATATTAAATATTAGGAAGTTCATGAGTCAGGGAAGGAAAAATAT
The DNA here is from genome assembly GCF_023699985.2 of Odocoileus virginianus. Taxonomy (NCBI): domain Eukaryota; kingdom Metazoa; phylum Chordata; class Mammalia; order Artiodactyla; family Cervidae; genus Odocoileus; species Odocoileus virginianus. Next base: position 41,363,149 of record NC_069697.1, read on the forward strand.
ATTTAAGTGTGGAGTGTAAACTGCATGTGCTCTCGAAGATTCAGATGTATTATTGGAATCTCTGTATAAGAAAAATGCTAATGGAAGGACTCCCTGAGGCACTGACAGGAGGCCAGGAAAGGATGTGGTCACTGCGGTGATCACGGGAAGCTACGGTTTGAGTACGTGTCTTTTCAAATATGAATTTTTTCTTTTTTTTTTGCAGGAGGGAGGGGTGGTGGTGGTATCTGGTTCAAAGGCAATGCTTTACCCTGAGGTCAAATGGGGTCAAAGTTTAAATATGGAGCTTAGCTGACCCTTGTTTGTCCATCTTAGGAACGCAGTGTATGGTGGGTAGGATCTTGTCAGTTAACATTTGATGAGTTATTTCACCTCTTCAGACTTCAGTTTCCTCTTCTGTAAAATTAAGAGTATTGTCCTCAAAAATTTGCCCTGGTGATTAAATATTACTTATGTAGCAATTTGAGAGGTGGCAGGGAACACAAAGACTCCTTGGGTTGAATTCTGGCTCCGCCCTGACTCTGTGGAGCTTTGGACAAATTACCTCCCTGCTTCTGTATAATAACAGTGCCTACTGAAGAGATTCACCATGAGGATTATATGAGTTTACATAGACAAGTCACTTAGCACAGTGTTTGGTATACAAAACCCCCAAAGCTGTTGCTGCTTACTCACTCAGTTGTGTCTGACTCTGCCGTCTCATGGACTGTAGCCCACCAGGCTCCTCTGTCCATGGGATTTTCCAGGTAAGAATACTGGAGTGGGTTGTCCTTTCATAGGCTAATACAATAATGCATCACACACAGTATTGAATGGATACCTATATGTAGTTATACAAAGGTTTAGTAAGTTCGGCTCCAAGAAGCCAGGGACTGTATCTGTTTTATTCATCTCTACCTTCTGTCACTTTGTAGGTGCTCAAACTTTTCTTGAATGAGTGGCTCATTTCCAACGGATACAACTACATTCAAAGTGAAAGTGAAAGTTGTTCAGTCGTGTCCAACTTTTTGTGATCCCGTGGATCCATGGAATTCTCCAGGCCAAAACTCTGGAGTGGGTAGCCCTTCCCTTCTCCGGGGGATCTTTCTAACCCAGGGATCAAACCCAGGTCTCCCACATTTCGGGTGGATTCTTTACCAGCTGAGCCCAACTGGGAAGGGAAGCCCAACTACATGCGCTACATTCAATTCCTCAATGAATAAGAGTATCTACCTTTATATAATCAGACTGAATTTACTTGCACTTATATGATTTTCATTCGTATACAGACACCTCACAGTACTCTCTACCACTTCAAAAGATTTCTTTATCATCTCAATCTTGTGGAGCTTAAAAACAGGAAGAACTCTTGAATAATTTATGTGTTACAGCTTCTTAATCCTTTCAAATTGTGTGCAATGTGAAGAGGAAAATGGAATGGTGAAATGTAAAATTTTGTAATTTCAAGTTACTGGTATTGCTGAATTGTGATTTAAACAGTGATGTCTGGGAGATTTTTAACATGAAATCATAAATATATTACTGCTTCTTAAAATTCTGACGGTAAGGGTGAGCTCAATACAGGTTTCATTGTGGCTTGTGCTTGAAAGCACTGAGCGGTCAGTGACATTTTGAAGGGAGTGGTGAATTTGCTGACAAAGTTTGCTGGACAAATAAATCAATTTCAGTGACTCCTTACAGACATCTCAGGCATCATCAATAGAAAACATGATCTTGGGGGCAATTGAAAAACTAAAATCATTGTTCCCTGTTGATACGGGACATTCTCCAGCTAAATCACAAACTAGTATTGCAGTTTATGCATTCTGCTTTGGTGTTTTTGCATACTTCTCTGCTTGGCATAGAAATCCTGTAAATCAAATACACACTCTCATTGCTGGTGAATGATTTCTTAGGACCCTTGAGACAGCATTGCTTTGTTGTTTTCTCTAAATAGCATGATTTACACTCTGTTTAGCTTTTATTACAAAAAAAAGGGAGCTAGCATGAAACTTACCCTATAAATTCGACTAAGAAAAGTCACATTAAAAATTTTCTTATATGATCTTATTTCTGACTGAGCCCTCATCCTGCCTGGTTTGGAGGTTTGAAGGCAGAAAATTCAACCTCACACATCACGGGGGCTCTTTCCTCTTCTATGGGTTTGCATAAGAATCCATAGGGTGGCTTCTATGGTGCTAGGCACCCAGATAAAGATATCCACGCTTCACTCCACTTTACCGAATGCAGGTCATTGTCCAGATCTCTGTGTCTGACAGATGTCAGAAAGAGGGGAGACACATGCAGCATACCCAGTGGAAGAGGGCAAGGAGGGTTTAAAAGGAAACACGGAAAACAAGCACAGTATTGTTATGTGACTAAATGATAACTTTTTGAGAAACAGCATAGCAAATAATTTAAAAACTTGAATGGACACCATATGTGTACAGTTATCTTTTTCAGTAAGTAAATATCTTATTAGATGTTCTATGAAAATGTATCCTGAAGAGGATGCATCATGCACCCACGATGCTATGAATCTGTTCTTTAACAGCACAATTTTCAAGGGGTTATTTTAATGACTGAAAATGTAGCATATGTAGTTCATAAATCAAGAGCAGGAATTGACTTTTAAAATACTTAAAGGATATTTTGAGTCACAAACATATTGTCATATAGGAGCCAACTATGCAGGTTCTATAAATAGAAGAACATTTAAAAGGCTAAAATGATATAATGTACGTATTGGCAGTGGGATATAATGCCAAGAAAAAGCTGTGTCAGTCTGCCCTTGAAATTTGTTAAGAAGCTGGAGTCTGTGCCACAAAAGGGCATTGGGTACGTGTGGGCTTCCACATCCATCCTGGTTTCCTATTTGCAATTTTTAAATGATTGAGTTTAATTCTTTAGGAAACTGCCTGCCATCCTAGGGGAGTCCTTCTGCTTCTTCGTCCTTCACAAGATCAACTGAAGTTCTTCAGCTGTGTAAGAAGGTTGAATTTCAAGTATTAGAAGAAAGCTAAACTCCTTTGGTTTTTTGAACAATGACTTTTTTCTTTTTTCTGATTTAGCTCCATAAAGTTATGACTTTACTTAAATTTTTAAAAATTTATCTTTACTTAAAGGTAGCATAAGAATGTTAGGGGAAAAAGAAATAATTTAAGTCATCCATATTACAACTGCTAGGACAGTAATTTTTATTATTGCATGTTATCTCCCACACGTTGACATTGATGCTTTACATACAGTAATGATATTCAGATAGCTTTTATATTCCAGAAACTTATTTACCTATTACTGACAGTGAGGAATTCTCTGTCTTTCTGATCCTGATTTGTTTTCCCATAGGTATGTTTTTGCTTTTTGTCCCTTATGTACTGAAATCTCCCTAGCTCTAACTTCCTTAACCTTCCTCTCCTCTATAACCATGTTAACCTGGAAGGTATTTTTCAGTACCTTTTCCAGGCTCATGTAATACACACACATACATGCACAATCCTTCCTTGCATTTTCCTTTGTTCACTTTCAATACCTCAGAGAAATCCCTCTAAGTCAACCATCAAACATCACATTCATTTTTAATGGGTGCATATATTCTATATTGTGACTGCATCATAATTTATTCACTTTTGATGGTCATTCACCCTAGTTCTGTTTTTTCTACTACATTGTATCAGCCTTGAATGTGTGTGTGTGTGTGTGTGTGTGTGTGTCTTTGCTCTAATTATCAGGAGTAGGATAGCTGAGTCAAATATGCCTAGTTTGACTTTTAATAAATAATAGCAGACAGCAAATTAAGACTTTTGCTTACCAAAATCTCTACAAGGCACATTTTCATGAGCAATATATGACTCCTTTCTTGCCCTCTAACCTTCCTTCTCGGATTGTTGTTATCTCTTTTTCAAATTTTCCCTGTGTTTGGGGTTCTTTGGTACATGGTTTTGCACTTCTCTGGCTACTAGTTATTTTGAGCAACTTTTTATGTTTATGGGCCATTTGAATTTGCTCTTCTCTGAACTGCTTACTAACATCTTTTCTTTCACCCACTTTCCTTTTGGATTGTTTCTTTTCCATTCTTAAGAACCTTTTGTATTTTATAGATATTAACAACTATATATTTTATTGTATCTTTCCAAATCAATTGACTTTGTAATATATTTTGCCAAATTTAAATTTATAAATTCTTTAATTTCACTAATTTAAATGTATAAAATATTTTCATTTAAAGTAGCTTTTGAGTTTCTTAAATTTGCTGAGAAGTTCTCCCTTACCTCCAGACTATACTTCCAGTCTCTTAGCTTTGTTTTCAGTTCAGTTCAGTTCAGTCACTCAGTCATGTCCGACTCTTTGCGATCCCATGAATCGCAGCACGCCAGGCCTCCCTGTCCATCATCAACTCCTGGAGTTCACCCAAACTCATGTCCATAAAGTCAGTGATGCCATCCAGCCATCTCATCCTCTGTCATCCCCTTCTCCTCCTGCCCCCAATCCCTCCCAGCATCAGGGTCTTTTCCAATGAGTCAACTCTTCGCGTGAGGTGGCCAAGTATTGGAGTTTCAGCTTCAGCATCAGTCCTTCCAATGAACACCCAGGACTGATCTCCTTTAGGATGGACTGGTTGGATCTCCTTGCAGTCCAAGGGACTCTCAATAGTCTTCTCCAACACCACAGTTCAAAAGCATCAATTCTTCGGCACTCAGCTTTCTTCACAGTCCAACTTACATTCATACATGACTACTGGAAAAACCATAGCCTTGACTAGACAGACCTTTGTTGGCAAAGTAATGTCTCTGCCTTTTAATATTCTATCTAGGTTGGTCATAACTTTCCTTCCAAGAAGTAAGCATCTTTTAATTTCATGGCTGCAATCACCATCTGCACTGATTTTGGAGCCCAAAACAATAAAGTCTGACACTGTTTCCCCATCTATTTGCCATGAAGTGATGGGACCAGATGCCATGATCTTAGTTTTCTGAATGTTGAGCTTTAAGCCAACTTGTTCACTCTCCTCTTTCACTTTCATCAAGAGGCTCTTTAGTTCGTCTTCACTCTCTGCCATAAGGGTGGTGTCATCTGCATATCTGAGGTTATTGATATTTCTCCTGGCAATCTTAATTCCAGCTTGTGCTTCTTCCAGCTCAGCGTTTCTCATGATGTACTCTGCATATAAGTTAAGCAGGGTGACAATATACAGCCTTGATGTACTCCTTTTTGCTTTACTTTATACTTAATTAAAAAAATTTAATATATCTGGAAGTTTCTTTTTGTGTGATAAAGGGGTTGCACTTTCATTTTCTTCCAACGGATAGCTAGTTGTGTCAGCATTTTCCAAGTAACATTCTTATTGAAATAAAATTTTGTCATAGAGTAACTTGTATACTAGAATCTACTTCTGGATTCAATTCAACTCTACCAATTATTTCTCCTTTCACTTGAACTTTAAGATCATTCAGTTCAATTTTAACATGTCACCCGTTGAAATTCAAATGAGAATCGTATTACATTAAAATGCTAATATGGGGAAATTTATGATACTGTCTTCCCATTCAAGAATAAAGAATTTGTTTAGATTTATGATTTATGTTCTTTAATAAGACTTTTTTTTTTTTTTAAATAGTTTTGGGCTTCCCTGGTGGCTCAGAGGTTAAAAGTAGTTTTTAATTGCCTTTTGGCTGCGCTGGATCTTCACTGCTGCACGGCCTTTTCTCCAGTTGGGGGGGGTGGGTGTGGGTCTCCCATCCAAGTACTAACCAGGCCCGACCCTGCTTAGCTTCCGAGATCAGACGAGATGGGGGTGGGTCTCTTACTGCGGTGGTTTCTCTCGCTGTGGAGCTCGAGCTTCAGTCGTTGCGGCTCCTGGGCTCCAGAGCACAGGATCTGTAGCTCTCTGCACCAGCTTGGTTGCTCTGTAGCACGTGTTATCTCCCCAGATCAGGGATTTGAACCCGTGTCTCCTGCATTGGCTGGCAGATTCTCTACCACTGAGCCACCAGGGAAGCCCCAATGAGACTTTTTTTTTTTTTTGTAGGCAAGGTAAGTTAGATTTTATTTTTCAAAAGCGAACGGCTACAGAGGTTCTCCTCAATCATAGCTTTTGCATCTTGTGTGTTTTTTTTTTTTTTTTTTTAGTTGGAGGCTAATTACTTTGCAATATTGTAGTGGTTTTTGTCATACCCAATAAGACTTTTATATAACTCTTTCTTGTTGGCTTTATTCCTTGAGTCATTTATAATTTTTGTTATATTTACCCTCATATCAATTCCTAAGTACTTACTGTGAATACAGAAAAAAAGCTATTGATTTTTGGCATATTTATTTTGTATTCAGTTACCTTCCTAAGTGAAAGTCGCTCAGTCATGTCCTACTCTTTGTTACCCCCATGGACTACAGAGTCCATGGAATTCTCCAGGCCAGAGTACTGGAGTGGAGAGCCTTCCCCTTCTCCAGGGGATCTTCCCAACCCAGGGATCGAACCCAGGTCTCCCGCATTGCAGGCATATTCTCTACCAGCTGAGCCACAAGGGAAACCCTACTTTCCTAAGTTCCTGAATAATTCTAATAAACTTTTTGAGCCTTTACGGTATTCATTTCTAATAATTTCATTTTCTAGTGTTTATGTTTCAGTCTATTGACAAGGCATCCTTAAGCACTACTAGGGAACACTAATATTTTGTAGTATTTTATAGCATTGTTCTAAAAGCTAAAGAAGATAAACATCTGAAATTGCTTAGAGCAGTGGGTGGCACATAGTAAGGGGTCCAAGAAATAACTAATATTGTTATTACTTCTCAACTATCAAGAGTTTATGAGTTCTTCAATCTCAAGTTTCTCATGGGAACATCATGCCAAAGAATAAGAATTTAGCTATCGCTGATTTTTCTTCTTTCATCATTCTCCATTTTAACTGGTTTTGGGGAGCCTTAAGCTCCCCAACTTTCTTAAGCTTTTATTTGTGATTCTCTCATCATGATATGATGACAAGAGAGCAGAGAAATAGTCTATGTTCAGAAATGATTCATAGATTGTTATTATGTAATAAATAAAAATAAAAATTAGTACATAATTTTTACAACAATCTCAGGAAACTACCACTTCACAGTTATCTTCCTTTCGAAAAGAGGGTGAAGTCGCTTAGTCGTGTCTGACTCTTAGCGACCCCATGGACTGCAGCCTACCAGGCTCCTCCATCCATGGGATTTTCCAGGCAAGAGTACTGGAGTGGGCTGCCATTGTCTTCTCCAAACTAGGTTTAATGCTAGATTGAGAAACCTGTATGCAGGTCAGGAAGCAACAGTTAGAAATGGACATGGAACAACAGACTGGTTCCAAACAGGAAAAGGAGCACGTCAAGGCTGTATATTGTCACCCTGCTTATTTAACTTATATGCAGAGTACATCATGAGAAATGCTGGGCTGGAAGGAGCACAAGCTGGAATCAAGACTGCCGGGAAAAATATCAATAACCTCAGATATGCAGATGACACCACCCTTATGGAAGAAAGTGAAGACGAACTAAAGAGCCTCTTGGTGAAAGTGAAAGAGGAGAGTGAACAAGTTGGCTTAAAGCTCAACATTCAGAAAACTAAGATCATGGCATCTGGTCCCATCACTTCATGGGAAAATAGATGGGGAAACAGTGGAAACAGTGTCAGACTTTATTTTTTTGGGCTCCAAAATCAGTGCAGATGGTGATTGCAGCCATGAAATTAAAAGATGCTTACTTCTTGGAAGGAAAGTTATGACCAACCTAGACAGCATATTAAAAAGCAAAGACATTACTTAGCCAACAATGGTCTGTCTAGTCAAGGCTATGGTTTTTCCAGTAGCCAAGTATGGATGTGAGAGTTGGACTATAAAGAAAGCTGAGTGCCGAAGAATTGATGCTTTTGATCTGTGGTGTTGGGGAAGACTCTTGAGGGTCCCTTGGACTGCAAGGAGGTCCAACCAGTCCATCCTAAAGGAGATCAGTCCTGGGTGTTCATTGAAAGGACTGATGTTGAAGCTGAAACTCCAACACTTTGGCCACCTCAATGCGAAGAGCTCACTCATTTGAAAAGACCCTGATGCTCGGAAAGACTGAGGGCAGGAGAAGGGGATGACAGAGGATGAGATGGTTGGATGGCATCACCAACTCGACGGACATGGGTTTGGGTAGACTCCAGGAGTTGGTGATGGACAGGGAGGTCTGGCATGCTGCATTTCACGGGGTTGCAAAGAGTCAGACACGACTGAGCGACTGAACTGATTGAATGCATTTTGACCTAACTCATGGGGTGTTTTTGAGTTTATTGTGTGCAGATCAAGACCTGTCACAAAATCTATGGTTTCCTAGAATTTGTTCTCTCTTCTTCAAAGTGAGAGAGAGCAGTTGAGCCAATTCTAATTCTACTGCCCCTCTGTGAGTTTCACAAGTAACTGAGCTAAGAACAAAAGTCCTCTCATATGATGCAATAGTCTTGGGGAGATGAACTGTTGGTATCTTCCAGTAGATGACTGGGGCGGGGGGGAGATGGCACTGTAAACTGTCTTCACTCTCCAGGGCTGACATGTTTCGACATTTTACTTCTATCCTATTTGGATGACATCCTGAGATCTGCCCTCTTTACCCTCCCTGAACAAGAGCCTTGGCAGGGGGCCCAGGGCAACAAAATCATTAATTCTGTATCCAGCATTAACCACATCCTGACAAGGGGAGGAAGTCCTGACCACCACAGTATCCTGTACTGGTTCAGAGTGGAAGGATGAAGGGAGACATGGTGGGTGCCTCTTTCTTCTGTGGTGACATACTCTATGGCAGCACTGGGTGGCATGATGGTGGCTAACATCATCTTGTATGATCTAAGTCATGCTTTAGTGAAGTTTGAAGATCCAAAGGAATAAATGAATGAAATGAGAACATTTTCCAGAATAGTTCTGGTAGAGAATGATTGAATCAACTTCTGGGAACTCTAAGTTTGTATCTTAAACATGTAAATACCACAGGTGGTTACTCTCTCCTTTTACCATTACCTCAAATAGTTACCAGAAATAATAAACAGATAAAGCCTATCTGGAGAAGGTCCAAATTCATTTTTGAGAAACCTTGCAGAAACTTATTGCAGTATGTCCTAACAAATATAAAATCCCGAACCCCACTGGACTGAATTAATCCCTACTTTGCTTGAATGTTCAATGTAGTTTACTCCAACCAAATAAATTTTTTCCATTTAATTCTTGCGCCCATCCATTGTTCTCATTTCTAAAAACAAAGGCAGTAAACAAACCAATTCAGTGTGGGAGTTGAATAAAACCTTCTAAATCATGACACTGGTTTCAGAAGCACTTATTTTCTTCTAATATGAATCATTCAAGTCTGATTAAAGGTGAGAGGGTGAGGTGGAGGGAAAACCCTTTTTGTTGTGTCTGGAAATGAAAAGCAGAGAAAATAAAGTTTGCTATTTATATCACTCCTAAATCTAAGTCAGTAGAAGGGGGAAGTTTCTGTTATCATTGATCAATGAATAATACAAAATATGTTGCGCAGACAGGATGTGTGCTAAACCAAGTGGAAAGTAATTCAGTAATAAGTAATAAAATAAAGTAGTTCAGGGATATTGATTAACAGAATTTCACTCTCTTGGTTCTAGAATTGTGGAAATAGCCCAGACTGGACCTCTTATTGATTCCTGAAGGTCTCTACTGACTCTTCGTTTCCCTTAGAAGGATCTCTGCAGAGTAGCTTAATTCTGAAGCTTTCATAGGTAGGATCTCTCTAGAGACCCTTGGGTCTGTTGATTCAATTCGGCACGTTTTGAATTATCCTAGAGTAGATCTATGCTGGTCTCTGTCATTGCAAAATTAATAAAACACTGTGTGGTAGGCGGATACTGGCTTCCAAAGGTACGTTCATGTCTTAATCCCCAAACCTGTGAATTTTATCTTTATTTGGAAAAAAGGGTCTTTGCAGGTGTGATTTAGGATCTTGAGATTATGCTGGATTATTGAGGTGGGCCCTGAATGCAACATAAGTATCTTTAAAAGAGGTGAGAGACATACAGATATACAAAGACAGAGGCAGTTTGGAGAGACCAGGGCCTCATGCTGAGGAATATGGGCAGGAAGGAACGATTTACCTCTTGGAGCTGCTAGAGGGAGCGAGGCTTGCCAACACTTTGATTTGGGGCTTTTGGCCTTTAGAATCCTCATAAAGTTTCTGTTTTGAGTCACCACATTTGTGGTAATTTGTTACAGTAGCCCTAGGAACTAATATATACTGCCTAGCTAGGACAATAGTATCTTTTTAGAAAATACTAAGAAACATGTTGTAAAAATAATGAGAACCCAGTTAACAGTAATTTACCTTCCTAAGACATTTTTATGGGGTAAAGCACCAAGCTGTCACATTTAAGAAAAATAATGTTGCAAGAAGTCAATTCTGACTCCTTGTTGAACTATTTGACTTGCTTTCTGTTGTTTTTGTTATTATAATCATACATAAAGGTCTGCCTCAGAGAATCCTTCCCCTTAGCTGTTCAACTAAAGTGCTTTTGTTCAGAACCCTGTCCACCTGTAGATGGCAGGAAAGAAGTAAACAGATTCCCTGCAGGAGGCTTGCCATTCTAGAAGATATCTGCAAGATGAACGATGGCCTTTTTACTTTGCTTCCTGAACATCTCTGATCCATAAAAAGAAACCTGGCACCCAGACCCAGGTAAGATGGTTGAGACATTAGTCTGCCATCTTCTCAGTCAGCTGACTTACTTTATAAAGTCGTATTCCTTGTCTCAACACTTCAGCTCTCATGCTCATTGGTCTGCTGTGCAGTGAGCAGGGCAAGCTTGGACTTGGTAACATTAAGAGGAACAAAAATGTTTGTATCATTGGAAAGGAGAAATATTTCAATGACACATATTTGAAAGATGCCTTGTGGACTTGGTAGAGCTGAAGTTAACTTGTCAACACTGGTTCTGAAACAGACTTTATACATGCCTCACTTTTTTGCAGATATAGCATTTCTTACAAATTCAGTTTTTGGCAACCCTGTATCGAGTAAATCTAATGGCACCATTTTCTCCAGCAGCATTTGCTCACATTTTGCTTGCTGTCACATTCTGGTAATTCTTATAATATTCAAACTTTTCCATTATCATTGTATTTGTTATAGTGATCTCTGATGTTAACATTGTAATTGTTTTAGATGCCTGTATATGGCCTCAAAGTTAATAAATGTGAGTGGTTTTCTGTTTCACTGATTGGTTATTCCTGTCTCCGGCCCTCTCCTCAGGCTTCCTTATTTTGATACACAACAGTATTGAAATTAGGCCAATTAATAACCCTACAATGGCCTCTACGCGTTCAACTGAAAAAATGAGTTGAATGTCTCTCATCTTAAATCAGAAGCCAGAAACAATTAAACTTAGTGGGAGAAGCATGTCCAAAGCCTCTTGTACCAGTCAGCCCTATTGTGAGTGCTAAGGAAAAGTTCTTGAAGGAAATTAAAGTGCTACTCCTTACTGCTGCTATGGAGAAAGTTGTAGTAAAACTACTAAACCAGCCACAACATTCTCTGGAACCAAAATCTAATCCACAGCAAAGCCCTCTCTTCAATTCTATGCAGGTTGAGAGGTGAGGAAACTGCAGAACGAAAACTGGCCCAAGTTGGTTCCTGAGATTTAAGAAGCCGCCTGCGTAACATAAAGTGCAAGGTGAAGCAGCAAGTGCTAAAGTAGAACCTGCAGCAAATTATCCACATCTAGCTAATTAATGAAGGTGGCTACACTAAATAGATTATTGATGTAGACAAAACAGTCTTCTATTAGAAGAAGATGCCATCTAGGACTTTCATAGCTAGAGAGAAGTCAATGCTTGACTCCGAAGCTTTAAAGGACAGGCTGACTTTCTTGTTAGGGTCTAACATGACTAGCGACTTTACGTTGAAGCCAATGCTCATTTGCCATTCTGAAAATCCTAGGGCCCTTAAGAATTATGCTAAATCTACTGTGATTTAGCATAATTTAGTGGACTTTCCTGGTGGCTCATATGGTTAAGTGTCTGCCTACAATGCGGGAAACCCAGGTTCAATCCCTGGGTCGGGAAGATCTCTTGAAGGAAATGGCAACCTACTCCAGTATTCTTGCCTGGAAAATCCCATGGACAGAGACACCTGGTGGGCTGCAGTCTATGGGGTCGCAAAGAGTTGGACACAACTGAGCGACTCACTCACTCATGATTATGCACTATAAATAGAAAATTAAAGCCTAGATGACAGCATATCTGCTTACAACACAGTTTACTGAGATTTTCAGCCCACTGTTGAGATCTACTGTTCATAAAAGATTCCTTTCAAATTCAGTACTGCTCACTGACAATGCCCCTGGTCATCCAGGAGCTCTGATGGAGATATACAAGGTGAACTATGTTGTTTTCATGCCTACTAACACAACATCTGTTCTACAGCCCATAGATCAACAAGTAATTTTGCCTTTCAAGTTTTATTAAAGAACTACATTTCGTAAGGCTATAACTGCCACACACAGTGATTTCAATGGATATGGGCAAAGTAATTTGAAAATCTTCTGGAAAGAATTCACCATTCTAGATGATATTAAGAATATTCCTAACTTGAATGGCCATCATTAAAAAGTCTACAAATAACTAATGCTGGAGAGGGTGTGAAGAAAAGGGAACATTCTGGCACTTTGGTGGGAATGTAAATTGGTGCAGCCACCATGGAAAACTAGATGGAGTTTCCTTAAAAAACATACAGTTGCCATATGATCCAGCAATCCCATTTCTGGGCACATATATAGACAGAACAATAACTGGAAGATATATGTACCCCTATGTTCAGAGCAGCACTATTTATAGTAGCTAAGACATGGAAGCAACCTTAATGTCCACTGACAGAAGAATGGATAAAGATGTGGTGTGTACACACACGCATACACATAGACATAGGAATAGAACTCAGCCATAGAAAAGAATGAAACAACACCATCTGCAGCAACATGAATGGACCTAGAGATTATCATACTAGGTGAAATCATAAAGACAAATACCATATGATATCACTTAAAATGGAAATCTAAAATATGACACAAATGAACTTATTTCTAAAACAGAAAATTCACACAGGGAACAGATTTGTGGCTGCCAAGGGGTAGGGAGGTTGGGGAGGGTTGGATTGGGAGTCTGGGACTGGAAGATGCAAACTATTATATATAGAGTGGACAAACAACAAGGTCTTACCCTATAGCACAGGCAATTACATTCAATATCCTATAATAAATCATAATGGAAAGGGAAAAAAAAATCAAACCAAAAATATTCCTGATTCAGAAAGAGGTCAAAGTATCAACATTAATAGGAACTTGGAAGAAGCTGACTCCAACTCTCATGGATGACTTTGAGGGGTTCAAGATTTCAGTAGACAAAGTAACTAGATGTGGTGGAAGTAGCAAAAGAACTAGCACTAGACGTGGAGCCTGAAAATGTGATGGAGTTGTTGCAATCTCACAATAAAACTTCAAATGGACGAGGAGTCACTTCTGATGGATCAAGAGTGGTTTCTTGAGATGGACTCTATTCCTGGTTAAGATGCTATGAAAATGCTGAAATGACAAGAAAGGATTTAGAATATTATGTAAACTTAGTAGATAATGCAACAGCAGGGTTTGAGACGACTGACTCCGATTTTGAAAGAAATTCTACTGTGGGTTAAATGCTACCAAACAGCATTGCATGCTACAGAAAAGTTGTTCATGAAGGGAAGAGCTGACCCATGTGGCAAACCTCACTGTTGCCTTACTTTAAGAAACTGCCACAGCCATTCTAGCTTTCAGCAAGTACTACCCTGACCCATCAGCAGCCATCAGCGCTGAGGCAAGATTCCCCACCACCAAAAAGATTAGGACATGATGTAGGCTCGAATGCTGATTAGCATCTTTTAGTAATAAAAGTACTTCTAAACGAGGCTTGTAGATTTTTTTTCTTTAAGACAAACTCACTGACTTCCATTACTGCAATATTCACTTTATTGCAGTGGTCTGAATTAAACCTGAAAATAACTCTGAAGTATGCCTGCAGACATACGTGGACCTGGTATTAATAAGATGGTATTTCCAAAACTATCCTACCATTTCCTTAGATCAGTAGCCATGTCCCTACCAAGAAGTATATGAAGAGACAAATAAATCATGATACATCTAGAGAATGAATTACTGCTGGCCTGCAGTGCAAGACAGTGGGGTCACAGTCTTACTCTTTTGCCGTCGAAGATGCTGTATTCTCTGGCTATAGAAGGCTATTTGCTGCCTTCTCTGCCTTTATCTTTGTAAGAGCAATTCTTTGCACTCCAATTTTTCTCTTCCCCACCTCCTTTAGACCCGGTTTTCTTATATTTCTCTATGCTTAATCCTTATAATTTCATTCATTATGGTTTCAGTGGCCTTTTGTACACCAAAGACTTCAAAGTCTGTTAAAATTCACCTCTCCTCAGAAGATACTCTTTAAAACACCTCACTTAAACTTTGTCATACCATGAAGTTCTTTACTCATGCACTAAAAACCGAAATTCCTTGCTGGCTTCTGTATTTTATCACCATTGGTGTTCATCTTCTCCAGTTTGGCTAATATAATCCACCATGTCTGTCTTTCCTTCAACCCCCACACTTAAGCCACTAACCAGTTCTCCAACTACTCCTTTAAAAAACCTTCTGGGCTTTCTCGGCACAGCTCCCGTGAATTGCTTCCTGCTTACAGACCCAAGCAGCACAGGCATTGGGTGGGGTGGCTCTAGCTCTAACATCACACTTCCTGAGCTATCTTTCACACGGCTGTCAGAATTTGCTGCTTTAACCTGGATGTCTATTATCACACAGACAGATAAAGGAACTGCAGTACACACACACAGTAGAATATTACTCAGCCATTAAAAAGGAACCCATAAGTCAATTCTAATGACATGGATGAACCTAGAGCTCATTACAGAGTCAAGTCAGTCAAAAAGAGCAACATTGCATAGGAACCTGGAATGTTAGGGCCATGTATCAAGGAAAATTGGAAGTGGTCAAACAGGAGAACTAAATTCCTAAAATTCTTAAAAGTTTTAGGCATCAGTGAACTAAAATACACTGGAATGGGTGAATTTAACTTAGAAGATCATTATATCTACTACTGTGGGCAAGAATCCCTTAGAAGAAATGGAGTAGCCATCACAGTCAACAAAAGAGTCCGAAATGCAGTACTTGGATGCAGTCTCAAAAACGACAGAATGATCTCTGTTTCCAAGGCAAACCATTCAATATAGCAGAAATCCAAGTCTATGCTCTGAGCAGTAATGCTGAAGAAGCTGAACAGTTCTATGAAGACCTACAAGACCTTCTAGGACTAATACCCAAAAGAGATGTCTTTTTCATTATAAGGAACTGGAATGCAAAAGTAGGGAGTTAAATAACTGGAGTAAAAGGCAAATTTGGCCTTGGAGTACAGAATGAAGCAGGGCAAAGGCTAATAGAGTTTTGCTAAGAGAATGCACTGGTCATAGCAAACACCCTCTTCCAACAACACAAGAGAAGACTCTACACATGGACATCACCAGGTGGTCAATACCAAAATCAAACTGATTATATCCTTTGCACCCAAAGATGGAGAAGCTCTATACAGTCAGCAAAAACAAGACCGGGAGCTGACTGTGGCTCAGATTACGAACTCATTGCCAAATTCAGACTTAAATTGAAGAAAGTATGGAAAAACCAGAAGACCATTCTGGTACAACGTAAATCAAATCCTTTATGAATATACAGTGGAAGTAACAAATATATTCAAGGGATTAGATCTGATATACAGAGTGCCTGAAGAACTATGGATGGAGGATCATGACATTGTACAGGAGGCAGGGATCAAGACCATCCCCAAGAAATGAAATGCAAAAAGGCAAAATGGTTTTCTGAGGAGGGCTTACAAATAGATGAGAAAAGAAGAGACGCAAAAGGCAAAGGAGGAGAGGAAAGATATATCCATTTGAACGCAGAGTTCCAAAGAACAGCAAGGAAGATAAGAAACACCTCCTCAGTGATCAGTGCAAAGAAACAGAGGAAAACAATAGGATGGGAATGTCTAGAGATCTCTTCAAGAAAATTAGAGATACCACAGGAATTCTTCATGCAAAGATGGGCACTTTAAAGGGGAGAAACAGTATGGATCTAACAGAAGCCAAAGATATTAAGAAGTGGCAAAAATACACAGAAGAACTATACAAAAGAGATCTTCATGACCCAGATAATCACGATGGTGTGATCACCAACCTAGAGCCACATACCCTGGAACGCAAAGTCAAGTGGGCCTTAGAAAGCATCACTACAAAGCTAGTAGAGGTGATGGAATTTCAGTTGAACTATTTCAAATCCTAAAACAGGATGCTGTGAAAGTGCTGCACTCAATAAATCAGCAAATTTGGAAAACTCAGCAGTGGCCACAGGACTGTAAAAGGTCAGTTTTCATTTCAATCCCAAAGAAAGGTAATGCCAAAGAATGCTCAAACTACCGCACAATTGCACTCATCTCACACGCTAGTGTGCTGCTGTCTATGGAGTCGCAGAGTTGGACACGACTGACGCAACTTAGCAGCAGCAGATGCTAGTAATGCTTAAAAAATTCTCCGAGCCAGGCTTCAACAGTACGTGAACCGTGAATTTCCAGATGTTCAAGCTGGATTTAGAAAAGGCAGAGGAACCAGAGATCAAATTGCCAACACCCACTGGATCATTGAAAAAGAGAGTTCCAGAAAAATATCTACTTCTGCTTTATTGACTATGCCAAAGCCTTTGATTGTGCGGACCTCAACAAACTGTGGAAAATTCTTCAAGAGATGGGAATACCAGACCACATGACCTGCCTACTGAGAAATCTGTATGCAGGTCAGGAAGCAACAGTTAGAACTGGACATGGAACAAACTGGTTTCAAATTGGGAAAGGAGTATGTCAAGAATGTATGCTGTCACCCTGCTTATTTAACTTATGTGCAGAAGTACATCATAAGAAACGCTGGGCTGGATGAAGCACAAGCTGGAATCAAGATTGGCGGGAGAAGTATCAATAACCTCAGATATGCAGATGACACCACCCTTATGGCGGAAAGCAAAGAAGAACTAAAGAGCCTCTTGATGAAAGTGAAAGAGGTGAGTGACAAAGTTGGCTTAAAACTCAACATTCAGGAAACTAAGATCCTGGCATCTGGTCCCATCACTCCTTGGGAAATAGATGGGGAACAGTGGAAACAGTGGCAGACTTTTATTTTTGGGGGCTCCAAAATCACTGCAGATGGTGGCTGCACCAATGAAATGAAAAGACGCTTACTCCTTGGAAGAAAAGTTATGACCAACCTAGACAGCATATTAAAAAGCACAGACATTACTTTGCCAACAAAGCTCCGTCTAGTCCAAGTTATGGTTTTTCCAGTAGTCATGTATGAATGTGAGAGTTGGACTATAAAGAAAGCTGAGAACCAAAAAACTAAGGCTTTTGAACTGTGGTGTTGGAGAAGACTCTTGAGAGTCCCTTGGACTGCAAGGAGATCCAACCAGTCGATCATAAAGGAAGTCAGTCCTGAATATTCATTGGAAGGACTGATGCTGAAGCTGAAACTCCCAATACTTTGGCCATCTGATGCAAAGAACTGACTCATTTGAAAAGACCCTGACGCAGGGCAAGATTGAAGGTGGGAAAAGAAGGGGATGACAGAGGATGAGATGGTTGGATGGTATCACCGACTCAATGGACATGAGCTTGAATAAACTCTGGGAGTTGGTGATGGACAGGGAGGCCTGGTGTGCTGCAGTCCCTGGGGTTGCAAAGAGTCGGACACAACTGAGTGACTGGAGTCAGAATGAGAAAAACAAATATTTTATATTAGTGCATATATATAGAATCTGGAAAGATGGTACTGATGAACCTAATTACAGGGCAAAAATGGCGATGCAGACATAGAGAACAGACTTACGGGCATGCACTAGCGGAAGGGTAGGCTGAATGAAGAGAGTAATGGAAGGATATATGTACTACCATGTGTAAAACGGATAACCAATGGGAATCTGCTGGACAACTCAAGGACTCAAACCGGGACTCTAAAAACCTAGAGGAGTAAGACATGGAGGGGGGGGGGGAACATTAAAAAGGGAGAGTACATATATATACACACACACACACACACACATCTATGGCTGACTCATGTTGGTGTATGGCAGAGGCCAACACAATATTAATACTGTGAGGCGATTTTCCTTCAATTAAGTTTGAAAAAAAACACACTGCTTTAGTCCTATTCCTCCCATTTAGAACAGCAGAGTGGCTCTCTAGTACCCACTCTGCACTGTACCTACTTTATCTTCTCCATTTCCAGTATTAAAGACACTCATTTCTGTCTGTCTAATTTCCATCACTGGTTGATCTGCTCTGAGAATCTAATTAACACTGAAATGAATAAAACTAAGAGAAATATAAATCAACAGTCCATACATTTTAAAGAAAAGTACAGTTTTTACTGTTAGTCACTTGGATTAGTATGGATAATGGAGCATGAACTCTGTGGTTAGAAATGAGGTATTGGATTTTTGCTTATTCCCCACCACTGAAACATTAAGAACCTTGGCAACAGGGACTGGGTTTATTCTCTCATTTACTTTTTGCTACTCCCCTCTCCTCCAAGCACAGCACCTTTCTTATTCAGAAGTTTGACAGTAACAGAATTTCCCATTATGAGCTTAGTTCTCCCAGAGGACATAAATTAACACACTATAAATAGAAATCTGAATGAGTAATAATGACAGAGAGAAACACTGAAGGCTTTTGAAAACTCCTGTAACCTTTTGATGTAACTGAATACATTATTCATATTAAAATTTTGTAGAATCTGCATTATTTAGTTTTCAGGAAAAAAACTTGTGTTCTGACTCAAACACTAAATATGGATAATTTTGCATTTAAGATTGTATATGCTTTTTTAAGGTTAAAAATCAGGTTTACTGTTTTGTAGCACAACAAAAGAACAGTAAAAATTCTCTCCATACCCTTTCAGACAATCAATTAACTGCCAATAAATGATAAAATCTTTATACATATTAAATGGTATCATGCTTTCCTGAATCATCAAATTGTCCCAAATGAAAGTTCTGAGATAGTTTAATAGATTACCCTTGCTCATTTGATGACTTACCCTTCCCCAGTAGAATCTAAGCTCTGTGAGGGCAGAACATCCCTACTCTATCCACACTAGCATAGTAAACAGTGCTTGGAACATAGTAAATATGATACCAAATGCGTTTTTTTTCCCAAATGCATTTGTTGATGATTTTGATACAAAATGTGCACGGATACCTCTAATTTTTGAAAAAACAAATCATTTGTAAGGTCAGTAATCTATACCAAAGGGTTTTAAAGGACCAAGTTCAGAGTATGTGCAACATATGGAATGCTTCTGCAGCATTTAGAAAACTGACCTATTTAGCAGTATCTTATTTCTACCTTTCAAAGATAAACTAATGTTAAGCCTACAAACTTAGTTGCTCCATTAATAGGTTTAGAGTTTTGATAAGTATCATCAATATCCTAACAAGGACTCATACATTCTTCTTTTAATGGTCAGTTAAGGGCACAGAAGTTTAGTTCTATTTTCAATCTCTTTCACTTCTCTCATGCAGTCATGAAATATCAGATGTATGGATGCACTGTAACAAAGTACAGAAGAGATTATAATTTTTTGAGTCTTGAAAAATCACAATTTGTTAAGGCTCATTGTTAGTTTGAGAGATAAAACTGCAAACACTGATTTCTAAGACAAGGTCGTAGGATTACAAAATATTAATAAACTTTACACTTTGTGATTTAAAGAGGCAGAAAATAATAAGGATTAAATTCAATGAAAACAGATAAACTATAATAAAAAATGTTGCAGTAAAAATTACTGATTCTAAGTTTGCTGCCCCACATCTAAAGATGAAATGACTTTTAAAAAAGCAAACATTTTCATAAATAGAGGTTTTAAAACTACTCATAATATCCACATGCAGTAAAGACTATACATTTAAGAAAAAGAGCTGAATCAACATGAAAGTTAAAACAGGGTTTTCACACTTTTTAGAAAAAAGTGAAATACCACTGTTTTCTCCAAAAACTTAAACCTTTCTCCAAGTATCCTTGGGGACATGAAAAAAGAACTCGAGTTTTTTGACTTTAGTTTTTTTTTTTTTCCATTTAAGCACCAGAAAAGTCCATGATTTGCATTCTTAAGCTGCAGTTATTTTATATGGGAGACAATGGTGCATTTGCCAAACCCCAGCCTTATTTCTGTTAGCAAGATACAAAATAAGAAACAACACAAATACTGACCTGGAGGATGACACTGGCCAAGTACTTCACTCTCTTTGTGCATGCATGCTAAGTTGCCTCAGTTGTGAGCGACTGTGAACCCATGGACTGTAGCCTACCAGGCTCCTTTGTCCATGGGTTCTCCAAGTAACAATACTGGAGTGGGCTGCCATGTCCTTCTCCAGAGGATCTTCCCAACCCAGGGATTGAACCCACATCTCTTATGTTGCAGTTTTTTTACCACTAGCACCACCTGGGTAGCCCCTTTAAAGCCTATGAAATAGACATTACTAACACTCCCATTTTACAGATAAATAACTGAGGAACCTACCCAGGCTTACATGCTAGGAGGTGGCAGAGCAGGGATTAGAAATCCAGGAAATATGGTTCTAGAGCCCATGTTCTTATTCACTATAGTAAACCGTCCACTCTGTATCCCTAACCCGTATCTGTAATTAATGTACTGGTTCCCATCAGACCAACAGTTCTCAACTGGGGCAATCTTGCCTTTCAATATCCATCTCCCTCTTCCCTGAATCTAACTTAAGGACACCTGGCAATATCTGGAGATAATTCTGGTCGTTTCAACCTGGGGGTAGTATTACATCTAATGGGTAGAGTCTAGAGATGGTGCTAAAAATCCCATAATGTGAGGGGAAAACTCATTATCTAGCACATAGCATTTACAGTGCTGAGGCTAAAAAACCCTGAATGGAGTATAAATTCTAGGAGGGCAGGGTCCTAAGTTGATCTTGGTTGCTGCTCTATCTTCAGATAGAGAAATTAAGTTTATCTGTTGAGTATTTATCTGTTTTTAAGAGCCTAGAATTCAGCCTGGCACATAGCTGTTAGGCAACAAACATTTATTTAAGGTAACTGAATTAATGGTGGTGCCCCCCAAAAGGACCAAAGAGATATAACAGGACATAACAAATTGAAGTGATTTCAATGCTCCACAATGCCACTTTTTTCAGATTTAATTTTCTCCCAATGACTATAAATAAAAACAATTCTGCCAAAACAAGTGTGTTAAGTGTGGTTTCTGAGAGAACATTTTTTTCTTTAGATACATTGAACCTTTAAATACATGGAACTCTGTGAGTTTAATAAGTAAGGAATAAGATTTCTTTCTTTTTAAAATAAAAGTTTCTAAATGTCTCATTCAAATACCAAGTATCTAAGGGATTAACAGACATCCCTAAATTAGATGGTATTACTAATTAGCTGCTGATATTCTCCAGTGGCTGGAAAATATTTTGAGAAAGTTTAAGATTTGTTTACAGATTTCAAAAAAGAACGGGAATTACAGCACATCTGAGACAAAGACCCATTATATAAAAAGTAGTACTTGAGTCCACTTCATTAAAAGATTTTTATGACCATAAGTGTAGCTGCATCTTATAGTTTAAAAAAAATCCATAAGTGAAACACCTGCTAAAGTATTTTCAATTCTTCCTCCTATACCTCAAAGAGCTACCGAACACTACCCAGAAGGCATACGTTCGTAAGCAATATTGCTTGATTTACAGAACTCTTTCCAAAGGAAAAATTCAAAAGATGGTTATGTGGATATTCAAACAATACTAAGAAAAATACCTGACATTTTCCTCTCATCATTTCTGTAATTAATAAATGAGTCTGGCTTGCCCAAACATTAAATTATGAAACCACACTATGCAAAATGCACCTATCACATTTAAAAAGAAGTTAGACCCATATTTATTTAACTAGCACTGTTAAACATTACACAAAACACATTCAAGTGGCAAGTAATTATAATGCAAGCCCTTGCATGGCAATCCAAATTTATTCAACTACTGATGCTAAGTTATACAAAATTGCACCACTTTAATTAAGGCTTTTAGTTTACATTTGGCCACCTCAAAAGTAGTTGTAACATTAGGTTGGTCAATTTAAATACTGTGGCTCCCTGTTGGATAGACACACAATCTTTACACCCAAACGTTAATGCATACAAAGCAACAAGGCATTGTTAAATAAAACAGCAATAGTTACTGCAACTTAGGCCTTGTGACCAATTACACATGATTAAAATTACTTCCCACATTCACATCCACAGTACTCTTTCCACCATTTAACATCTCAACCAAAACGTTACACATAGGAAACAATCACTAACAGGCAAAAATACTAAACCTGTATATTTGGTATTGCAAATACACTTATGCATGAGCAAGCAGGGATTCACAGTGAGAATCTACAGCTGCAGAAGCCTGAAAATGATTTACAAAAACTGTTAAATCATTAAAAAATTGTTTGAAAATATACACTTCTTGTTGTAGACCCCCACTGTACACACAACTATAAACATTGTTCCCTATGTAAACAAAAAAGGAAACATATAATAAAAGATTTGAAAAGTCTGGACATTTCCTTCCCAACAGATATTAAAGGCAACGTCTTTAATCTAAGACATTATACCGAAAGGACTATCATATTTTAAAGACAAGATCACTGTCTCCACAGGTTTTTTAAAAATTAAAAAAACTATATAGCTGTGTTAATCAAAGCGCTTATTTGTACAATACAATGATAATGACCTTGAATTTCTTAAAAAAAATTACAATAAGCTACAAGTATCAAAGAAGCAAAGTTATCTGGAGTAGTCTATATAGGAGCTCTTTGGACTTTCTTTTATTATGCTAAAATAGTGGTGCTTTTAGGATTTACATTATTGTACTCTCCAATACAAAGTATGGGGTGTGTTAAAGTATACAGTACACCATTTTCATACATGTACAACATCGGTGGATGAAAAATGTCTCTTAGCAGTAATACTGGATTGTAGCCTCTGGTTTTACCAGCTGCATACTCTAGGACTATTATATAAGTAAAAATCTCTCTGTGATACTGGAAAGTGATTAGAATGTGCAAACTGATGTAGTAGTTTTCATCCGCCTCTTAAAGGGTACCACCACAGAAAGTCCATTTAAGATGCTGGTAGGTTTAACAAAGTTGGAATGCTGGCACTGTTGAATTGGGCAACAGTTCTTCAGACCTGTCAAAAGGAGAAAATTAATTGAAAACACAGGTTGTAAATAGCATACTAAAGATCAAAAGGACATATTAAGACAACAGTTTGAAATAAACATAATAAAGCTTCCTATCCTCATCATTACATTATGATCATGTACTATGATTCACAGCAAAGCACGGGTAGACATATTCTGCTGCCTCCCTGAAAGCCACTCAAATGAAAGTTGAATGTACTTAAATGCAAATTTCTTTGTATTACCTCCCAAAGATTAAAAGCAGGAAAACTAAAAGCAAAAACAAAACTCCATATTAAAATTTTACATCAAGTAGACTTGACTAGAATCAAACAGGCAGCAATACTAACAAAATGGCTGGTCTGTAAGAGTGTTTATAATCCTAGAATTACATCATGAGTACAGAATGCACATCTAACCAAGCTCTCCAAGACTTTTCTTCCCTACTCTTCCAGTAAGTGGCTAAAAAGCTGGTGCAGAGAAGTCAATAAAATAAATTTATTTCATGAAGGCTCTCTACAGTTGACAGGTATGTATTTTTTAATTCTATAAAACAGATTCTACTTAAGAAACATCAGAAAAGGCTATTACACTAAAATCTTATTAAACTTAAAACAGTAAAATCAGAATTTATCAGTCTGTCATTTATTTATTTACTTTGGATGATTTTCTGTACATATGCCTGGGCTAAAAAAATACTTCCTTTTTATATTGGTTTTCTGGGAATCAGACTTGCTCCAGAATGTTTGTTAATATAGATGTGGCTGATGAAATACTTTCCACAAATGCTTTGAAATTTAAGTCCTCGTTTAGAGAATGAATGAGTTTCCTAAGTTTTCTAAATCTTAGCAGACCGACTAGAGCAAACTGGAAAGGACAGATGGCAGTGTGAGCTCAGGCACAAGTGTGCTGTCAAGAATGGGCAAGTGGCTGGAAAGGAGAGGAAATAGAAAATGAAAAGTTGTATCTCTAAGCAGAAAGTCGTTAAGTGGAGAGTAGGGACAAAACTCCAGAGAACTACAGGATCAGAGTGCTGTGGTTGTGCAGGGCCATTTAATACGGGAAGAAGCAGAGCTGGTAACACCCAAAGTTTCCAAGGATAAGAATACAGTGAAAAAAAAAAAACAGCTTAATGATACTTGGCAAACAGCAGCTAACAGATGAGGGTTTACCATGTGCCAGGTACTGAACTAATTACTTTGTAAGTATTAACTCATTTGCTATAACTATTTTCAAAAACTATGTTATAGTGATGTTTGCTCAATTTTCCTTTGCTGTCTCATCTCAAGGTTGTATCCGTGGTTCTCTCTGCCCGGCAACTCTTTACCCTCTAACTTCTACTTATCCATCAGATTTCAACTTAGATGCTCTCACTCTGAGACTTTCCCTGAATGCACAGTTCACATCTGACTGGTGTGATACCCCAATTAAATACTCTTGATAGTACCCATAATAGCATAGTGACTAACTATGGACTTTGGGAATCAGTTCAGAGTTCAAATTCTGAGCCATGTACTCAGATCATTAGATTCAATTCTGACTCTGCTGTTCACTAACTATAGGGCTTGAACAATCTTTCTGTGCCTCAGTTCACTCATCTGTAATATGGGAATTATAGTAATTCTGCCACACAGAATTGTTGTGAAAATTTACTAACATATAGGCAGTATTTGTCTGGTACATGATGTCAGGGTTTAATTATCGGTGTCATGCTGCATTTATTCCGTCAACAGCGTTTATAATATTTTGCAATGGTCTGTCTGACTTTTACACTAGACCTTAATTAGCTTAAGGTAACGAAGAGGAAAGCAGAGAAGATTGGTTTTGATCATCACTATGTTGTCAGCACAAACCAGTGATTCACTGAGATGTGAGTCTATACTGGATAAACTCATCTAGAATACTTATGTGGAATACCTTACTTCTGATGATCATATGTAAGTGAAATAATTATTTCAATTACTAGGATATCATATTAACTCATAAGAAGTAACCATTTGTTTTCTACAACAGAAAATTCTATACTTGCTTTTTTGACCTTTAATAAAGTTGAGGTTAAAAATCAGAGGAAACAAAACAGAAGAAAAGGTAAATTAACATACCTGGCTCAGAGCTACAATGCATTTAGTATATTAAAGCAGCTGACATGACGACTTTTTGCGGGCCTTCCCAGGCACTGGAGTTTTTCTGTTAATTTGTCGCACTAGGTCATAAAAGATCTGCAAACATTTATTAATTTTTTTTAATTTGCAGGGAAATTCCCCC
Source organism: Odocoileus virginianus (assembly GCF_023699985.2). Lineage (NCBI taxonomy): Eukaryota > Metazoa > Chordata > Mammalia > Artiodactyla > Cervidae > Odocoileus > Odocoileus virginianus. The sequence continues at coordinate 41,388,744 of NC_069697.1, forward strand.
CCCCGAACTACAAGTGAAAGAGTACAATGAAAAAACTGAACTTTCCATAACTCTTCTCCAAAAAGCAAATATTCTGTTCATTTAAGGAATGAGAGTAAAGCCAGGTATTCTTGTAATTGTCAAGTGCTTTTCTGTTTATTTTCTGGGAGGGCTGACATCGTTCTCCTTAAAGTAAATACTAAGTAGCTGCAGAAACCTCAGTTTAGTCAGAACATTTACCATCATCCGAAGAGAACAATCCTTTGCTCTTCTTTGACTCTATGTATTCTTATTCTACAACATAATTTTAAGTTCCTTAAAGGCAAGAGCCATTCATGCCTTCTTGAATTTGTCTTCATCTTTTACATAATATTGTCCATACATCTGAAGATTAAATCTGTCTTCCCCACCCTTATTCTTTTCCATCTAATCTTACTTCGTTTTATGGTAAATTCTACTGTACCACCAGTGTTTAATAAAGAGGCTCAAATAGTATTACTGCTTGTTAGCATACTAATTAACATACTTAATTAACTTGGGGTTGTGTTAATACACACATTATTTTCCATTAATTCTGAATGCTAAATTCCAAATCAAGAGTTCTATTACACCATACCTCATTAACATTTATTTTTGATTTTGCAGAGGATTCTAAGAATGCACAGTTGTTCCATTGTCTTGCTAGATTTTGACCTTGTTCCTTTCCTACAACTCTTTCATCTTCCAAGTCACACTTATTACCAACCAGAATCATTGGAACCTAAACGGGTAAAAACAAATAAGTAAACAAATATGCTACATAAATTCAAATCAAAATTCTAAGAGTCAATCACAAGGATTAGTTTTTATATTATGCCAGAGAAAAACACTAAATTAATAACGTGTACTAAAACTGACAGTTAAATATAAAAGCATTAATAATTAACTAAAAATTCTCACATACATTTTTTAGAAAACAAGCTATGATCTACTTATAAAAGAGGGAGAAAGACCATGAAAATTTTATCAAAACGGACTTTTATTTTAGGCACCCGGTGCAGCCTGCAGGATCTTAATTCCCTGATCAGGGACTGAAGCCACGCCCTTGCAGTGGAAGCACAGAGTCACTGGACTGCCAGGAAGTCCCTCACAAACAAATTATAGTAAGAAAACACAAAACTTATTTTTAAAAAGAAAATGCAAAAGGAAATACCTTAAAAAGTAAATATATTCCAAAATTTTAAAGTGTTACTCCAAAGGACACAAATCAATTTCAGATTTTCTGGTTTCTTAACAAGTATTTATCAAATAACTCATTCTCAGTTTCATAACACAAAAAAGGAGAAATTTAGAAGGTAGATAAAATTCAAGGTAGAATTTTTAGCTTTTCATATAGTCTATATTAAAAGCCAAAATTTAAAATCACTTTAATTTACTAAAAATCTAGACCATATTAATCATATTTTTGGACACTACAGGGAAAAATAATCCTTATTCTGTAAAATTCCTATTAATCCTTTAGAGATTGGCTCTCCAAAGAAGTTCTGGAAAAAATCCAAACTAGAAAATCAAGATTTGTGACTTTTTAGGGAACAGATATATAGTAGTATACTAATAAACACCTGTTTAATGTAACTATAGTAGTTAGCAGAGACACTGATAAACAGCTTTACCAACTGAAGTTGCTTTAAGTATGTTAAGGTCCCCCAAAATCCTCCTGCTTCAGAAGTCCAGGAAATGAGGATATTTCTAATAGGTGCTCCCAAGCTCTCAAAATATTTGCTATAATTAAACTATACATAGTACAGTGGTTCTTAAAAGTGTGATGCCCAGACCAGCAGCATCAATACCATCTGGAAATATGTTAGAAATGCAAATTCCTAAGCCCTATTCCAAACCTACTGAATTAGAAACTCTGGGAGTGGGACCTGGAAATCTGTTTTAACTAGTTTTACAGGTGATTCTGATGCAAGATGAATTTATATATATAGCGTGATGAGGAATTTTAAAAATCCTTTTGAAGTTTCCTACAGGGTTAAACTCCATTACGGTGTACTCAGAAGGGGCATGCTAGAGAGCATTAGAATTGAATAAATTTGTTGGCTTTCTTGCTCCTTCTGTCACAGTTGCTTGAGATATGTTCACGTTGTTCTCTTATTAAAAAGGCTCTTAAATCTACCAGAACGTCATCTGCTTTATTAGTAATATTTGCCACCGACACCTCTCCTTCTCCACCAGATGCAAGATTTAAAAATATGAAGGGAAAAAAATAGGAAGGGTATAAATTTTATTTTACACAGGAGGAAGGTATTTTTACATTACATATAGTGTTACATCACTTTTTACATTATATACAGTGTTAAAGGTACATTTTTCCCTTTCAAAGAAAAAGCTTTTGAAAAACAAACTTCTCAAAATAGATGAAGTTTAAATTGGATTTAATTTCAAACTTTTAAACCGGATATCACTACAATAAGGGTCTGAAAGAAAATGTATTTATTATGGAGCCAGCTTACATCATCCGTGTCTTTAACTCGAAGAATCTGTTCTCTCAGATCTTGTAAATCATTAAATGTGGACTGTGCTGTGATGGAATAAACTAACGCAAAGCCTTGTCCATTTTTCATGTACAAATCCCTCATTGCTGTGAATTGTTCCTACAGTTGAAAGAAAGGATCATTTTTAAAAAATAATGTTTTGACAGTTAATCTTACAATTTTCAAAGTCTATAATTAGACCTCAAAGAAGAATGTAGTAATGTTATGTAACATCTCTTAAAACTGTAGTCCATGGCTATTTGAAAAATTGGTATTTCAAGAAATAAGTGTTTTATTTAAAAATAATACACCAGAGCAGATTTATGTGCAGTAAATGCACTCAAGTGGAAATGTCCCATCTTCAAATGCTGCTTGAAGGCAGCTTTTCAAGACACCATATGGAAGGCACCCAAATCAAATCACCAAGTTACTCACAGCTAGCTCACAATGCTCCAGTTCTCCAAGGTCCACCAGCAAGTTACCTACATGGTGCCATTTCCCCACACTTTTCCTCCTTCGCTAGACTGTAAGCTTTTGAGTGTAAGAATACAAGCCACGACACGTATCAGGTACTCAAACATTAGATGAATGAGTACCACACATCCAGAGTAAATCTTCCCTTCACCTTCAGATACCATCAGATCTAGCTGTTCTGTAAATATATTGAAGGATGAAAGATACTATTCAAAATACTTCACACAGTCACTGAGGAATCTCAGGTATTTCCCACATTATTTAATATATGGAAATATAGTCTAACTTGCTTTAAAAGTACTAGTGAAGCTATGAAATCTTTCATACAAATTATCTACTTATTTCTTCAGTAAATGACCCATGCACACAAGAAAAGAATTCAAGAAGATAAGGAAGACAGCTTTAAGATTTAATGCAAGCCTTACTTTAAATAATGTTTGTCTATAAGATACTAGCATTTACAAGGTCAATACTGCCTAAGTTGTGTGTATATGTTAGTACTGTTGTACATACCGTTCCTGCAGTGTCCAAGATTTCAAGCATACACTGCTGTGCGTCTACTTCAACTTGCTAGGGGGAAAATTAAGGTAGATCTTCATTGTTTTTCCTGTATATAAGACTGCTTTAATACGTATAATATTAATACGATATTTAAAAGAGACATAGATTATAGCAACTTTGATACTAATCTCAAGTAATACATATTTTAACAAAACAGGAGAAAAAAAATAGCTGGATAACTAAGGTCTACTGATCCTCAAACTGCAATAAGTGTAAAAACTGTGAGTTCTCAATTTAATATAAGGGTATCTACAAGATATACAAGATCCAACCTCAATGTGAATCACTCAGCACTTAATTCTGGAGAGGAAATAATTTCAAATCAGCTCAAAATATTTTTATTTAATGCAGTAATAGTTCCAATAATGTCAGAAGTAACTAACTATATCAATTCTGCCATACTTTAGATATACTTTCCCTTTGCTTATAACCACATCCCCTTCACTGTACTGGAACAAAATTTTTGGTAGCAAGGAAGGAGAGCTATCAAATAAAATTGTTATCTTCTCCCTTCTAAATTAAACATGTCTGCATATTAAGTTTTACTGTCGCATGTTACATAAATGAACATAGAAATAAACTTTTCTACTATTACGAGCAGTGGAACTTTCTCAAGGAGTTGTAAACAGGAAGGTTAGGGAGACTTTTGTACTTACATCTTTATATGAAAAGCAAGGAGCCTGACAGTATTCAGTCTTTGGTGGGCAGAAATGGGGGAGAAACATGGAACTACCACCTGAAATGGATGTCTCAACTCTAAAGTCCAATTGCAACAAATTACAACTTGGGGGTCAATGTAAACTCAAAATTCTTTGTGAGCAAGAAAGAGAGATAAAGCAAGAGTGATTAAGATTCTTGTAAGATGGTAAACATGCAATGCCAGGAAATAATCAAATGTGAGTTCTCCCCACTAATTTTATAAATTAACTCTGCTCCTCATCCTATACTCTATAGAAAACATTTAATATTTATTAAGCTAAAAACAAGAATTTATGTTTACAGTAAAGTTGAAAGCAAAGGCCTTCTAAAGTAACATACCTTTCTATAAGAATCTTCTATCGTAGGATCATATTTTTCAACAAAAATTCCTTGAACAAACTGTACAGTCTGAAAAAAATTAACATACCATTATACTCCCTCAGAAAGAACAAATCCAAGCCTGCACATTCAAAAACATTAATTTCACGTAAGTAGTCATACGACTGATTAAAAAAACAGCCACAACTACCTTTGAACGTAAGTATTTGGTGGGAAAATTACTTCAGAAAGCTTTTTTTAAAAATTAATAATCATAACATTTCTTGTTGGGTAGGTCTAAATTTAGAGCTCATATATTTAAAAATTGTTAAATGGTTCCTATTTCAGTTTTAGGGCTTAAATGTGAATTTTAGTTAGAAAGTGGCTAATTATTTGGTGAACACACACATGTGCACACTCACAATGCCTCTCCATCACTTTGGATATATTTACAAATGAAAACGCAGTTCATACTCCATTGTACACACTTCTCAGTTTGATCCAAGCAAGTCAAATTTTGTGCTAGGTGTTCATGTGACAAATAAGTGGCAAAGTAAGATGGTCAGTCTATCTTAAGGTAGGCTTTGCTAAACTCTGAACTATTCACCAAGTTACTTCCCGTAAGTTTCTCCCCTTCCGAACTACCACTGTCAAGTTGTGTCTTCTTTCTTAACTATTTCTTGATATAAAAAACATGGTGGGACGAAGGTAAACTTTGAAAAAAGTTTTTAAAAAAAGTTATTTAATTTTTGTAACATAAAATTTATATTTTAAGCCAACTCACACTGAAATTGACCAAAATTTATTTCTATCTTGCTCTGAAATGCGGAGACATAGATTTGTATGTGCTCAAGTCCAAACTGTGCTTGAGTCCAAACTGTATTCTGGTCTGGAACCCATGTTCCAGAGAGAATATGATCTACCCAGATACAACTAAAAGTTGACTAGATTACAAGAAAAATATTATATTACTTCTAAAATCAATGAGATTTCACCTTAAAAAATAAGCAAAACCTAATGCTCAACAGAAAAAGAACATGTCTTAAGAGTGAATAGCTTGGGTACAGTTAGAATGTCTTACCAGAGCAGATTTTCCAACGCCTCCCGAGCCAAGAACGACTAACTTATACTCACGCATGGTGCAAACTTGTAAAAGCTAGTACCTTATTAAGAAAAAAAAAAGAAAGAATTCTTAAGTAACATCTTTGCATTCATGTGCTTCTTATATAAGCAAAACATGCAAGCATTTATTTAAAATGACCACTATACCATACTAAGATGGAGCATTTCATAAACAAACTTACTAAAGGATGCTACTGGTAGGGCTCTTTATAAAACATCAGGAGAAAGAAATTGCAGAATTCTAGACATGATTCTTAGCCCTATCCTATATTCAGTTACTATAAAATACTTAACTCTATCAAGAAAAAAGGGGGGGGACTGAAAAACTGCATGAAGGGGTATTCTATCGGCGAAAAGATGGCAGTGACAGACATGTTATCTCCTTTTCTGAACCATCTGCAATCCTGAATCACAAGTAGTTGAGGATATCTCCAATGAATAGCAAATAAAATTCCTGCCCTCAACTGAGCTAACTTTCTGGTAAAGATGAACAGGATACAGGAGGGATTTGCAAACAAATCCAACTCCCTGTTTTTGTACATAAAGCTTCATTGAAATACAGCCACATCCATTCACTTGTGTATTGTCTGTGGCTGCTGTCTTGTAATGGCAGAATTAAGTCCTTATATCACAAGCTATCTGGTCCACAGTGTCTAAAATATTTACTATTAACATGAAGCATTCACAGAAAAAACTTGATGGCCTCTGAGATACATAAATGGTAAATGAGTTAGCAGAGAAAGCTAACCAAATATCTATTACTGAAGTTTGTGTGCACGTGTGTGAGAGGGAAGGTTGAGGGCAGTGTGTGGATGGGGTGGCACAGAGACTGAAAACAGTAAGGAATCAAAAGTTAAATCTCAAGAACATGAGTGTCCAGACTGATAAAAGTCTACTGAGTTTTCAGTATGATGAAACAGGGGAAATCAAATAAACATAAAACCCAAAAGAAACAATCCATACCAAGGCTCATCATTTTAAAATTTCAGCTTACTACTGAGAGAGAAAGAAGATCCTGAAAGTTTTCAGGATGGGGAATAACATGAGAATATAAAGCTCCCACATTTCTAGAAAAAAAGTAATTTGCCAATGGCTATAGTACAGAAGTAGCCACCAGACCAGGCTTTAAATCCTCTTCAATCAAGAGATGACAGTTCCTTACTTATAGTAACACAATACCACGACTGGTCTGAACACATTTAACCCACCAATAACCATTTACTTTAGTGAATATGCTTCTGTGACCAGCCTATTATTGATAGCCTCTTACTTCTGAAAGTCAGTCTATTAGAATGGACTCACTTTGACATATTTCTTTGTATTAAACCTCTTTATATGTTCTTTCCTTCTAGTCCATACTCTTGAAGAAATCCTGTGTTTTATCTATCTGGTAGCTCAGATGGTAAAAGAATCTCCCAGCAATGAAGGAGACCCAGAAGAACTGGGTTCGATCCCTAGGTTGGGAAGATCCCCCAGAGAAGGAAGTGGCAATCCACTCCAGTATTCTTGCCTGGAGAATTCCATGGACAGAGGAGCCTGGAACGGGGCCACAGTCCACAGAGTTGCCAAAGGGTCGGACATGACTGAGCAACTAACACTACTACTATATGCCATCCTTATTTCTCCTTAGGATGCCATGTTTAACACCAAGGATGACTTTTCAAAAATTTCTCCTTCACTTGTGCCTTTAAATACATGAATCACTTCCTGTATTTTTCTCCATTCCTTAATTGGGGGGGTGGGGGGTGGGGTCTGGAAGAGACCAAATTAAAAAAACACCAGAAAAGTCAGTTGCTAACTTTCCCACTTACTAGTTCCTACATTTTATTTCTAAACTTAGTGAACTTATCATTTCCATAGACTTCTCTCCAGTCCTGAAACACTGTCTCCTTAACTTTTGTGAACTGCACAGTTCTTACCAGATATTTCATGAAAAAAGATATTAAATAAAAGTTGAACCACCTTTCAGTTTTAAGAATATCCCATATGGTAGTGTGCATTCAATTTATGACAAATAAGTTGTTTTCTGTAAATGTGTAACTGAAGTCAGGTTTATTTCTTTTAATGTAAAGTCATTTAAAAATAGGATTACTTAGGTGGTAATTCTATTCAGTTCCACGTAGACATTATCCAACCACACAGACTACATTAATATTTGAGAAATATTTAAAAATAAACTTACGACTCTAATGAAAGACACCTTCAAATTAGTGTTTCTGAACCCAGCTAGAGGGAACATGGTAACTTTGGGGTCAATAATTTACTGAACAGCATCCCAAAGAGCAAATCAACTAACTTTAACACAAACAGACTTATTTCCCTGCATCTTTTATCCTTTAGGCAGCTGGGCTGTGCCACTTTTTGATTCACTTCTCTGCAACTGTTTATGACTTAAAAAAAAGAGAGAGACTTCAGTGAACACCCAGCAAAATGCCAATAATCAGCAACTGTCTCACTTGACTGACACTGCTTTTACAGTTGATAATTAATTCATTCCTGCCTTTGAAAGTTTGTGGCTTTTTGGACTTTGAAATTTCCTAAAGACTCAGTAAGTTCAGCTATTGAAATGGTGTCGCTCATTCTTTGACAGTCCACCTAAGACCCTCATCTGGCATCATTCCCAGTGATGCCCTCAGACAAACAAGCGTACTGAATGGGCTGCCTGTGTCCAACTTGTTTGTTCTTAGATTTTCCTATCACATGAGTCAGTAACAACAATGATGGGTGCTCCAATCAGTTCCTTGAGCTCACACTGTTAAATCTGTTATTCAAGGATTTATACCAAGTAGGTTTTTGTATAAGGCAATTTAGGCTTTTGATTTTGGTCTGCAGTGTACTATTTAATAAGAATTTTGCCATTAGTTCATAATTCTTCAGCTACTTGCTTTGCTTTGCTTTCTGTTAAGTCTACTTGTGCAAAATCTTGTCTCGTGTTCTGTTTTGTCCGGGGCTGTTTTGTTTACATTCACTGTATAAGGGAGAGCTGTTTGGAATGGATGGACACACAGGTCTGAAAAGCCTCCAGTGAAATTTGAACTGGCCCCAGGCACTAAAGGTTGAAGATGAGTACAATCAGTGACCAACTCAGGCAAAGGTGAGTGATGAGCCAATCTTCACCATCGGTCACTCACTTTCATGACAGCATTACAGGGCCGTGAACTGTGGGGCTGTTTATGGGGCACCTTCCGAACTTCTGCTTGGTCAAGAGACCTGGAGATCTGTGTATAAGAACACATTTGTTAAGAAGAATTTTTTAAACTCCTTCTGTCATCTTTCTGCGCTGCTATATTGTGCACCACCCAGCTGATGCTCTCAAGAGCATCAATAACTCTGAAAGGAGAGGTAGTGTCAGGTTCTTCCTAGGCTTGCTCCAGTCAGCTTCTGTGATCATATGATAATGAAGCATGATTACGCTGGCGAATCTGAAATCAATGATTGCAGAGTTGAGAAAACTGTTGTCTGACACACAGGTCAAACAAGTATGGAGCGATCAGCCCCTAGACTTGATGTGCCACTAAAAGATCTAGAAAAATGGCAGAATAATATGCTCCTAACCTGTCAGTATGGTTTCACTGAACTGACAACTTCAGTGGGCATCACGGACCATGAAGAACCAAGATAAAAAAAACACAGGAGAGAAATTCCTTGGATTCTTTTTCTAGGGATAATACATATAGGAAAATAAAATGCCTCAATGGAAAAAAAAAATTAAAGCACACTTATATCATATCATATTCCCTCATAGCTCAGTTGGTAAAGATCAAGTGCAATGCAGAAAACCCTGGTTTGATACCTGGGTTGGGAAGATCCCCTGGAGAAGGGATAGGCTACCCACTCCAGTATTCTTGGGCTTCCTATGGCTCAGCTGGTAAAGAATCCACCTGCAGTGCAGGAAACCTGGGTTCGATCCTGGGTTGGGAACTTCCCTTGGAGAAGGGAAAGGCTACCCACTCCAGTATTCTGGCCTGGAGAATTCCATGGGCTGTATAGTCCATGGGGTCGCAAAGAGTCAGACACGACTGAGCGACCTTTACTTTAACTTACTTTCACTTTCACTTTATATCATATTGAGGAATAATTTACATCCAGTAAAAAAGCAGATCTTAAGCATACAGTTAAATGAATTTTGGCATGTGCCAATACCCTCCAACCTCAAACACAACTCTCATTAACATTTAAAACACTTCCATTATCCAAACAGTTCCCAATGTGTCTCTTCCCCAGTTAATTACCCCAACACCATTTTTTTGATTCTAGTGATCTTATTTGTCAAGGCTATACCTTTTCTAGGAAAAACTTCTGTGTCTTCTATAAACTTCCAGTATAATCTCAACTCTTGCACTTACATCGGTAAATTACAAAAATGGGGACTTTGACAATTACAGCCTAACAAGAGGACTTATGGCCAATTTTTAAAATGTAAAAATTAACACTTTCAGAGGAATTAGAAACACAGAAAAATTATGAGAAAAAAAATAACATTCAATCATCAACTCCTCTAATTGGTATTCCAAAGATTCAAAATCAGATGACTGAGACAGCCTTCCTTCGCCTCCCCTGCTCAAACCTTTGGAAACCTACTTGCCCTGAACCACTGTCTCTTTATACTTCCCACAATGCCTTTCTATTCCACTTACTCCCTGACCATACCACTGAAATGCACTACCTTTCTTGAGGGTTTCTTAGCAAAGGAAAAATCATACTAAACAACAGTCTCTTAAATTGCTAGAGCAGAAGTCAGAGCTGTAGAAATTGAATTTAAAAACTGGTCGAGAATTTAGTTGGAGTTATGTTTAAAGATTTTTCTAAATCTCAGATAGACGAACAGAAATTTGTTGTAGAATCCCAACTGAATTACTAAGTACTTAATTTTATCATAGAAGAGATTAAGAGCAGGAGGACAGTAAAGATCAGATTCAAACAGTCCAGCATATTAAAAAAAACCCAAAAAACTGGCCTTGAGAGAAGAAGAACCTATTTAGGAAATATACTATTTCAGGGGTAGACTGGTCAACATTTAAAACTGTAAACAAAATGAACACAGGAAACAAAATAAAAAAATTAACTTCAGGAAATTTTAAAGAGAGACATATTCCTTCTTTCTGTAAATGGTCTAAAGACCTGAACAGGAAACTGAAAATGAAAAATTAGAAAATCTACAATAGTCAAGCATTTTCTGAGATCCTCACAAAGTAATAGCTAGAAAAAAAAAAAAACTAAACCAAAAGGCTTTTGTTTTCTAAGAAATGGGAAGCTGTGAACAAGGACACTTGTACATACTATAAAAAGTAAACATTTTGGGGAATTACATTTCTTAATGAGATGACAGGGTCCTTCTTTCTTGCCAGTTGCTTCATATATCCATAGTATTACTTATCGCTAGAATGAGACAGGTTCACCCATATTACTGCTTTATTAGTAATTTGTTCCTTCTATTTAAAAAGCACAGTATGGATATAGATGATATTTTCTTTATCCATTCACCAGCTCATGGATATTTTGGTTTGTTTCCAGCCTGCGGTAATTATAAATAACATATATCAATTTAATTTTAGTAACACAAACATGAATTTTAACTGCAGAGCCCTAAGTTCACAGGAAATTGAAAACATTTCAAATTTCCAAGTAGGAAATATGAAAATCATCAACAGACTTTCAAATACAAAAACACAGTGACAAAACATATTTAACTAACCAATAAGCAGCTTTCTAACAAGCAACACTGATAAGAAGAAACCACAAATGAAGTAAGCCATCCTCTCTCATTGATTTTTTTGCCAATATTTCCTTATATGGATAAAAAAGCAAAATATTTTTATTTAAATCCTACTAAATACCAACTCTTGGGATAGCATTTTCCTTAAAAAAAAAAAAAAGAAAAAAGCCAAGATTGGAACTAATACCTATTTTTCAAATCTATGCCTTCTACTACACCAGCTTTGAAAAACTGTTTACAGATTCTAAGCCAAGGATAAAAAAAGGATTTCATTATGAATGCCAACTCTGATTGGCTGGCAATGGCCATTAGTTCAGTTTTTAAAATTTCATGCATAATTTTAAGATGGGTAGAGTTATATCAGAATTTCAAAGGGGTTATGATAATTGTTTGAGTCACTAAAAACAATTGTTCTCATTCACTGAACCCCAAAGAGGAACAATTTTGACAGCATAGCACAGTGGTTCATAGCATCTACATTTTAAATCCTGATTTTGTATAATCTTTGGCAAGTTATGAACCCTTTAAGAGCTTCACTTTCCTTACAGGGAAAATGGAGACAGTAACGCCTATACGGTGAGGTTGTGAGATGGATATACAACCACCTAAACTCCACAAAAATGACAATGTTTGTCTTTTATTATATCCCCAGAACCTCAAACAGTGACTGGCATATGAAATGTGGTAATTTCCCTCAAGAGTCCTTACACATAGTAATAATCAATAAAAGATAGCTTTAAAAATAATTGTAATAGCAATGGTCTGGGCTACCGCTCAATACAGTGTAGCAGAACTGATGTTCCCTCATCTGAGAATCACTGCTCTACCCTTTTACCTACTAGTTTAATAAAACACTAAGAAAGTAGGAGGAGCACTACTATTCCGTTTTTGTCTAGTTTATTAATAGAAAGTTTTTTCTAGGTAGGCAAAAGGATACAATGCATAGCCTAAAACTATCTTCCAATCATATGTGGGTTTCCATCCTTAATTTAGTCTTCCTATTACTACAACCAGTTTGGAATATGCTATGTTAAAAACCAACTGATCTATATTATAAATTTAGCTCTACTTACTATATGCCACTGAATTCTAAGAGGCATTTTAAAAATATACTTTAACATCTCTGAAATTGGAATGTATCTTATAGGAAACTCCTGCTGTCAATACAAAAAGTAATATATATATATTAATATATACTAATCTATCAGTATTTTGCATCATTTTAAAATGTAGTTTAGGGAGAAAAATAGTTTGCTCATTTTTTTCCTGACAGTTTTATTACTAATAAACAGTAAATTTATAATACACAAATGAAAATTAAAGCCAGAGGTGAAAGAGGAGTCATAGAGTTGTCCTGTAATTGTAGCATGTCATTGTAACTTAAAAATGGTGAAATCGGTTGGAATTAAAAAAAAAAATGGGGGGTTACATAAAGGCAGTCAGAAGGTATAAACTTGCAGTTATAAGTATGTACTAGGGATATAATGTACAACGTGATAAATAAAACTAACACTGCTTATGTTATATAAAAGTTCTTAACAGAGTAAATCTTAAGAGTTCTCATTACAAGGAAAAATACTTTTTTCTACTTTAATTTTCTACCTGTATGAGACAATGGATGTTCACTAACTTATTGTGGTAATCATTTCACAATGTATCTAAGTCAATTCATTATGCTGAACACCTGAAACTTACAGTGCTGTACATCAATTTTATCTCAATAAAACCAGAAAAAAAAAAGATGGCCAATATAAACTCAAAAATGCCAAGTTTAGCCAATCACTCATCTCACAATGAATAATCATTATAAAATACTGATAAAAATATTTACTACTCTGTATTACATATAATGGGCTTCCCACATGGTGCAGTGGTAAAGAACCCACCTACCTATCAATGCAGGAGACGCAAGAGATGTGGGTTTGATCCCTGGGTCAGGAAGATACCCTGGAGTAGGAAATGTCAACCCACTCCACTACTCTTGCCTGGAAAATGCTATGGACAGAGGAGTCTGCTGAGTTACAGTCCATGGGGTCGCAGAGTCAGACATGACTGACCGTGCGCACATACACATGCACATGCACACACATTGCATCTAATATTCTTCATTAACAAGACCCAGGGCACACCCAAGGTCAGACATTACTGTCCCTGATTAAGAACTACAAGATTATAAATCCAAAAATCATTGGGGAGGGACTCAGACGTGGTTAGCATCTGCCTTGCAGCGCAGAGGACATGAGTTTGATCCCTGGTGGGGGAACTAAGACCCCAGATGCCGTGGAGCAATGAAGCCTACAGGCCACAGCCAGAGAGCCCACCTGCGGAAACTACTGAGCCCCTACACCACTAGAGAGTCCGAGAACCCCAACGAAAGATCCCGCGTGACACAACCAAGATCCCATGTGCCACAACTGAGACCTGATGCGGCCAAACAAATTGGTAAACAAAGAAGCGAAAAACACTGGGGAAACTTTAAACAAACACCATTACAAAATGAAAAACAGACATAGTAAAACACCTCTTGGCTCTTTAGTTCATGCTGACATTTACTGAAGACCTACTCTGAACCAAGAATTGTGCTAAAACCTGAGAATTTAAAAAGAAAATCTAAGAAATGACACCTTCTATCAAGATTACTGTATTATAGCACTCAATATTTAACATGCACATATGAGTACCTTCTACATGTTAGGCTTTGTTCCAGGCAAACAGAATAAAGCAGTGAATAAAATACCCTACCCCCCAAATTTACAGTTGGGGGCTGTGAAGACAAAATCAATATAAAACATGGTAATTTGACAAGTACTATGGAGAAAAAAGTATAAAACTAGTTAAGGGAGATAGCAAGGAATGGAGAGATTATTTTAATCAGGGTGGTAATGAAGGTTTTAAAGTCAAAGTGCTATATAGCTCAGTACTCAGTCATCTCAACAAATTCATATTAAATCCTATTTTCAACGAAAGACTCTCATCAGGCTTTGTTCTGCTCAGTATTTTTAAATCAACATCTTTGGTGGGGTGATGTTCCAATTAATGTGGCTGAACTTAGATTTGGATTTGAGATAGTCACAGACATTTGTTTAGGATCCACAAGAGCGTTCAAGACTTCAATGCGCCTCTTGGGGTATAAATGGGATTTCTGGAGGATTCTAAACAGAGCTGGTCTTATGAGGCACATTGTTCAATGTGTACAAATTGCCCCTTGGCGATTTCCTTTGCTAACTCTATACAGGAGGATATTCATTATTACCCCTCACGGTAGAAAAAAACAGCACATTGGTCAGGACAGAATGTTCCTGACTCAAAAATACTCAGGATGCAGTAGGGTAATGTCAGTAACATGTGAAGCATTTTCAGCCACTATCTCAGCCCATAGTGACTGTTCCTCTTTCTGACAGGCTGCATCAAATACTTTAGGACTTGATTATACACTCTCTTGTTTTGCTTTCTAAGAGGAAACAAAAGGTTGTAGAAGGCATTATTATCTTTGATTTAAGAGGCTTGGCTCTATTTTAGAAGTTGTAGGCATGTAAATGCCTCCAGGAGCAAGGTGTTACTATTAAGGAATAGTGTGGATTAAGGCCAAACAGAGTGAACACTTATACAGCTAAAGTCATTCCAAATCTAAAAACTGTGAATATTGTGAAAACCAACACACTTATTTGAGTTATGGAGATCTGGACTCTGGGCCACCAGTTCTTTTACTTCTGGACTAGATGAACTCTAAGGTCCCTCTCAATTCCAAAATGTATTGTTACATCAAGTTTTGAAGAATTATAAAGAGAAATAATTTTTAAGAGAAATAATTTTTTTAAAGTGTCCTAATGTTATACTCCTCCTTCTTAGTATAAAATGATATATCACTGCCCACTGAACAACATGGGTTTCAACCATGTGGGGTCCACGTATTTAAAAAAATAAATTCGTATTACACAACTGGAGGTGGGCTGCCTCCTTGGATGCTGAGAGTTGACTGTAAAGTTATACTTGAATTTTTGTCTGCCGAACCTTCGCGCTATTCAAGGGCCAACTGTGAAATTCTGTTTTGGTAATAAAATTTAATGATAATGTAAATATTCTTTTCCTAACTACATAATGGAGGTTTAATATTATAGACATTTTAGAATTATCTTTCAAATATAATACAGATAAAGCTAAATAAAAAGGCTTGAAACAATAAGGACAATCTTCCTATTCATTTGCTGTCCTATCTATCAACACTACTGGGCACACAAGATGCAAAAGCCGGCTACATTTTCTTCTTCCTTCTAGCATGCTAGTCCAAAATGCTTTGTGAGGTCAATCAAGGGTTCTTTCAAACTAATTTAAGATTAGGGCGTGGGCATGAGGTTCTCCCTCAGGAAATATACTTCAACTATCAACCCAAATGAAGAGATTGGTTGTACAAGATTATACATATTGATTACAAGGATTAAGACTGGGTAGTAAAATATAAAAAGAAGCAAAAGGTCATTGCAAGAGAAAAGTTTACATATAAAATATGCAAAAATGTGGACTGGGGACCAAATGTCACCAGGCTGACCAATAAAACACTGAATAATGGATTCTATTTAAAGGTTGCTTTAATTCTATCCGGGATAAAATACAACACACCATCAAACCAAAGGAACTTGGTAAACTTTACTTATATTAATCCAGTAACAAAATTTGTATCCATAAAGTTACCATGAAAATGCTTGAAATCAAGATTATCTTAAAAAGCAAACACATACTTTTTTTTTTAATGATGGATCTATGTTTTAATGAACAAAACAATCCTATATTTTAAGAAGTTGAAACCAAACAAGTACTCAACTAACATTTTTAGAAACTTCCCTTAGCCAAGTATGGCCAATTCAGTTATCAATAAGGAAGTCATTTAGATAAGTTTGAGGACCAAAGTTAATTTCTCCTTAAAAATTTACCATAAAAGTAAAATACCATAATTTACCATAAAAGTAAAAACTATACTACCTTTGCAGTCCAGGGTTGTAAAACATGGATTCCAGAAATAAGAAGATCTAGAAAACTGGCTATTTATTCAATTTACCAATGAGTTTTCACTTATTTCTACGCTTGTGTTTTATCTATAAAACACTGATAGCAATTTTCACAGTTAGTGGGCAGGTTAAATAAGAACATATATTGGCTTTAAATGTTAGTCATTACCATATTTATTTTGTTGTTCCCTATTAGGTTCAGAAATGTTTGTCAAATAAAAGAATGAGTTAAAGACTAATAATTCATTTCAGCAAAGGAAAGAAATATTTAAATTTTTTAAAAGGCCACTAGCAAGTTAACTATTTTTAGATAAAATGCATTTAAGTTCTTTAGTTGTTGACAGACTATCATGAATCCCAATGGAAAATGAATTACACAAATCCTGACATTAAACACAAATTAAAGGTCTTCCCAGGTGGTCCAGTGGTTAACACTCTGCACTTCCACTGCAGGGGTCACAGGCTCAATCGCTGGTTGGGGAACCAAGATCCCAGATGCCATCCAGTGTGGCCAAAAAAATAAACACATACATACACGAGATGCTCAGGGCATATATCTCAAAAAATTAAATTAAAAAAAAAAATTAGTTTCTTATACTTGCCCTGTAGGAACTGTAACTTCAGTCAAAAAGAAAATGCTCTACAGCAGGAACAGCATGAAAACCAACAACTTTTGGGTTCCAGAGACACTTACATGCTCTTAACTCTATAATCTTTTTCTTTAAATCAATCTCATTAATAAATGTAGAAAGTAGGTTATAAGAAAGTGAAAGAAAGTGAAGTTGCTCAGTCATGTCCAACTCTTTGCGACCCCATGGACTGTAGCCTACCAGGCTCCTCTGTCCTTGGGATTTTCCAGGCAAGACTACTGGAGTGGGTTTCCATTTCCTTCTCCAAGGGATCTCCCCAATCCAGGGATCAAACCCGGGTCTTCCACATTATAAGCAGACGCTTTACCATCTGAGCCACAAGGGAAGTCAGGTTATAAGAATCAATACTTAAAAAGTGATAGCAACATTTAATTCATTTCCATTAAAATATTAAGTCAAAAGGATCTCCAAATAGCTACAGTCAAATTAAAATTCTCCCAAAATCTGCTGTGTGACACAGGAAGCTCAACCCAATGTTGTGTGACAACCCAGAGGGGTGGTAGAGGTTGGGGGAGAGGTTGAAGAGGGAGGGGACATATATACAAACACACACCTGTGGCTGATTCATGCTGATGTAAGGCAGAAACAAACACAACACTGTAAACCAATTATCCTCCAATTACAAATAAATAAAATTCTGCCAAAACATTGGTAATTCAAGTGATTTTCCTATCCTCAAGTTGTTTAGCTACAACCCTCCCTATATACCCCTACCCCACTCCCATTTGAAATTCTGTGATCTTAAACTATAAAGGGCTAAGTCAAAACACTTAACTACTGGTTCCTAAAGTCAAGTGACACTACCTCTCCCACTGAACACTTTCTGGAAGAGATGATATTTGATTTTTCCTTCCTGCCTCCTACTCTGAAAGCAGTATTTTCGTACCTAAAGAGGATTACTGTGCCCTCTTCTCACTCTTAAATAAAATTAACTACTCAAATGTTGAAAGAATCTGGACTAATCTTTTAGACACAATGTTAGTGTTCAAAACTTCTGAGTAGATTAAACAATTATTTTTTTGGAGGAAAAATTGAGACGTCCAAACACTAGACCCAGATGCTGGGAAAGATTGAGGGCAGGAGGAGAAGGGGACAACAGAGGATGATATAGTTGGATGGCATCACTGACTCTATGGACATGAGTTTGGGTGGACTCCGGGAGTTAGTGATGGACAGGGAGGCCTGGTGTGCTGCAGTTCATGGGGTCGCAAAGAGTCGGACATGACTAAGTGACTGAACTTAACTAACACTGGCTCAAACTCTCTTTTAAAAACAAAATGTCTGGAGCTTCTGGAACTAAGATTCTGCACCCCCAATGCAGGGGCACAGGTTTGATTCCTGGTGGGGGAACTAAGATCCTACATGTCTCACAACACAGCTAAAAACACAAAACACCCTCCCAAACAAACAAAACCAAACTACTAACAGGGAACTGCAAAATAAACAGTAACTTAAAAACGAATACCACGGATGAGAGGACAAATGGAAAATGTTTGTAATCTTACTAATTTTATACTCCACCAAGAAAAAGGTCTTTTTTGTAAACTAGACTTCTAAATCTACTCGAGCAAAGAATCTGCAGACCATCAAACTGTTCATAGCATCTTCTCTAGCCTGACTGTATTTATAACACTTCACAGAGGAAAAAAATTCTTCCTTTCATGCTTTTCATGGATTAATATTGTCAGTAAATGAAGCTTATTCCAACATACACTATATGATGTGCAATTGAAGCTATTTCCAGTTTTATTATTGAACTTTTTACTGTGGTTACCTTCCAGTTCAGTACTTGATCACATCTCTGAGAGAATATACGAACTAGAGTATAACTATCAGTAATCTGACAACTGCGGAAGAACCACATAAAGAAAGCTTAATAGATTTCTTAGTTAATACATGAGCAAGGTAGTTAAGTGAACCAAAAAAAAAAAAAAAAAAAAATCACAAAAAATGGAGACCCCAACAATGTTTCAAAAGCAGGCAAGAATAAATTAATGGGGGCTCAAGATCACCTTATCAGTTTCTATCAGCTGGATTTGTGTCCCTCCTGGTCCCCCAGGTCCTCGGACACGTCCTAAAAATTACCTGTCAGCTTTTTCCCTCTTGTCAGATCTAGTTGTAATAAATTCTATAGGCATACATAATGACTCAAAGATCTGCTGTGCTTGCTGAATTGAATTTAGGTAATGCAGTGTGGGCACTAGCTTTATTATCTTGCTACATATCTTAGAATTCCATACATACACATAACTAAGAGGCCTTAGTTAACTATATTTTAAATTGGAAAAAAACCAAATGTAAAATAGGAAAATATAACAACAGTTAAAGAGCACAGATTTTAGATCAGATTACCCGGGTTAGAATGCTGGTTCTAACACATATTAGCTAAATGATCTTGGTCATGTTATTTAATCTCTCTGTGCCTCATTTCCTCATCTGAAAATGGGGGAAAAAAGTACTTCAAGTTAAAAAAATATCAAAGTAACTTATTCCATGCAAAATACTTAACACAATGGTACTTAATTTTTTTTTTTTTATACTATCTAGCTGTCTACAGCGCTTAAAACCTGAAGCACCTGAAAGGCTTCAAAAGCATACTCTAGTATACTACAGAAAACCGTATACCCCAGGGAGTTGTCATTTGTCTCTCTTTTTCACCCCATTACCAAGTCTGATCCATTCTACCTTGATGTCTCTGAAATCAATTCCATTCTCTCCACTCCATTACCTCATAAGGGCTCTCATTATTTCTCATGTGGAAAAAGGGGGATATGGGATGCAAATATGAAGGGAAAACATTAATTTATTACACACTTGAATGTTCATGACCAGATGAGAGATGCTAGCTTTAATTGCAAAGATAAAGAGGTAGGGCATTCCAGAAACTTGAGAAAAAAACAAATATAACAGCTCTATTTCAGTAGCTTTTATATCCTAGAAGATGCTTTGTAAGTTAAGAACTTTAAAATGTTTATAGCATTTGTACTGTGTTAGCTCACAATCAAGTAGAGCTTACAGAACAAAACACTATTGCACAGAAGAGAACTGGCTGCCTAGAAGGATATGCTTAGCTGTGTCTGACACCTTGTGACCCCATGCACTCCAGCCCATGAACCTCCTTGTCCAAGGAATTCTCCAAGCAATAATACTGCAGTGGGTAGCCATTCCCTTTTCCAGGGTATCTTCCTGACCCAGGGACCAAACCCACGTCTTCCTCACGCAAGAGACCACTTGCAACACAGGAGACCTGAGTTCGGTTCCTGGGTTGAGAAGATCCCCTGGAAAAGGGGATGGCAACCCACTCCAGTCTTCTTGCCTGGGAAATCCCAGACAGGGAAGCCTGGTGGAATACAGTCCATGGGGTTATAAGAGTCGGTTACGACTTGCAAGACTAAACCACCAACAAGGATATGCTAGGCAAGGTTTCCCTAAATGGATATTTAATCCAGACCAGTGGATATTTTAAGAAATAGGCAGATTCACTGGGAGATGAGGGCATTCTGGGAAACAAAAGATTAGCATGAGAATTCATTACATCATGAATACATGCGAAAGGGCAGTAGGTATAAGAGGAAGGGGACTCCTGACCTGTCCTCTGTAAGAAACTGAGAAAGTTTCTAAGTTGGGAAATGAACACGTGTGTTATAAAAGAAAAGAGAACAAGACTATTAGTTTTCTGAACTCTAGGAAGGAGTTTAGTGCAGGTAAAAGATCATGACTTAAGTCAGGACAGTGATAGAAGGAATAAAGAGAATGGATACTTGAGAAATGTCTAAGTCAGAATCAAGAGAACATGCGGACAGACTAGAATGGGTGAGGAAAGGAAAGTGAGATGTAGCATGATCAAACAAATGGACATAGAGGTCATTAAATCAGACAGGGAACTTAAGACAAACAGATTTGGTAGTACGGATCTTCTACCTTTTGGTATAGGTCTCAAAGACAGTGGAGGAAAAACTGACAATGTACGGACATGGCAATAACATCTTTTATTCGTAAAGAGATTAGAAAGATGCTCAATGTCTGTATTCAAAATGCTTCAGGTATAGAACAGAACATTGATTTGTTTAGCAAGATTATAAATGTACCATGTGTAGTATGTTTCACTCAGTATTTCTGGCTTATTAGTTTGAAATGTACAATTTATATTGTGGGAAGAAATATCAATAACCTCAAATATGCAGGTGACACCATCCTAAGGGCAGAAAGCAAAGAGGAACTAAAGAGCTTCTTGATGAAGGTGAAAGAGGAGAGTGAAAAAGCTGGCTTAGAACTCAACATACAAAAACAAAATCACGGCATATGGTCCCAACACTTCATGACAAATAAGATGGTGGGAAAAAGCAAACAGTGACAGACTTTATTTTCTTGGGCTCCAAAGTCACTGTGGACAGTGACTGCAGCCTCCTTGGGAGGACAAACCTAGTCAGCATACTAAAAAGCAGAGCCATCACATTGCCAACAAAGGTCCATATAGTCAAATGTATGGTTTTTTCCAGTAGTCATGTATGGATACGAGAGTTGGACGATAAAGAAGGCTAAGCGCCAAAGAATTGATGCTTTCAAACTGTGATGCTAGAGAAGACTCTCGAGAGTCCCTTGGACAGAAAGGAGGTCAAACTAGTCAATCCCAAAGGAAATCAACCCTGAATATTCACTGGAATGCCGAAGCTCCAATAATTTGGCCATCTGATGCAAAGAACTGACTCACTGGAAAAGACCCTAATGCTGGGAAAGACTAAGGGCAGGAGGAGAAGGGGGCAACAGAATGAGATGGTTGGAAGGCATCACTGACTCAAAGGACATGAGTTTGTGAGACAGGGAAGGACTCTGTCAAATAGTGAAGGACAGGGTAGCCTGGTGTGCTGCAATCCATGGGGTCACAAAGAGTCGGATGCGACTTAACAACAAAAAATCTCAATTTTAAGGTTTTATAATTTTAGTTGTAAACCTTTATCAAATGAACTCTGATGGAGTCTTTTGCCTATTTATGAGAAAAAGAAATATGAGCAGAAAAAATGCGCACAAAACCAAAAACCCTTCTAGGTTTAATGAGTTTCTCAGTGTAAAACACTCAAGTGACTAGCTTGTATTTTACAACAAACCATAAAATAGAAAAATTATTTGCCTACACTGTGCCTTTGGACTTTGTCTTTTTCCTATTTATCTGAAGCCTTTTGTACATGGGAGAGTAAGCACCTTACATCCTATTTCTGATTTCTCTAGGAACAGATACTACTGCTATAGTGACACTATTGCCAGTGTTTACTCCATATTCTTTTAAAGAAAGTCTGGTCTAAAAATAAAATTTATCTATTAAAAAACAACAACAACAAAAATAAACAAAAACTACTATCAGCAAAAAAAGGGCAGATTTCCTTCTCATGTGAAAAGGATATAGCTCTTCTCAACTTCAATGTTAATGTTCCTGTTTTCTTGTCTTCTCAAGTTTTTTCAACATTCAGATGTCTCTTTACATTTCTAGAGAAGACTATAATGTTGGATACACTTGCTTCAGGGAAAAAGTAATTTTTCTACAACAATGTGGTCCAGGATATAAGCCTGCAAGTCTCACAAGGTGGCAAAAAGAACCATAAAAAGCTAAAATACCAAATGGAATCTATTCACATTCTTAAAACAAGAAAAATAATGAAAGAATAACAACCAAAAAAAAAAAACCCCATCCCACAAGAGCCTATTTTAGCCATCAAATTAAGGACACTGTTTAGTGTCCCAGAATAGTTTCTGTCCCACAACGGCTTACATGCTGACAAAATCTCCACTTTAAGTTATACACCTGCTATTAAAGACCCCAGCCAAACTCTGACTGACAGAACATGAGCAGACACAAAAGCGAACTCCAGCACAGGGGTGACTATGCACACAGTACCCTAGATCTTCTGTACAAACACAGTCTCTGTTAATCTATGGTCAAAGCGTAAACCACTTGAGGTAAATTTCAAGCTGCCTTGGACTTTGCTGTATCTAATAAAAAAATACATTTAAATAAAGCATTAATCATGTGACAGATGTTAAAAAATTTAGCACTATGTTCTGATAATATGTGTATGTATTGATAATATCATACACATATTCCAATTAGTCAAATGCATTTTTATTTGAACATTAAAGAATGTCTGTCCAAAATAAGTAATATTCAGAAACTTAATAAAAGCCCAAGTGTCCCAACACTCCTCTCCTCCGAAGCCAATCGCCTAGTTACCAGGCATTTATTAAACTGTCCTAACAGTTATAGGGCTTCCAAGGAGGCTCAGGGATAAACAATCTGCCTGCCAATGCAGGAGACATGGTCAGGAAGACTCCCTGGAGAAAGAAATGGCAACCCACTCCAGTATTCTTGCCTGGGAAATCCCATGGACAGAGGAGCCTGGCAGGCTACAGTCCATGGGGTCGTTAAGAGTCAGACACAACTCAGCGACTGAACAACAACAACAAACAGTTATAAGCAAGAAAGACAGCTACATCATAAAGTGGACTTAGGGTGACCAACAGTCTTGGTTTTAGCATTCAAAGTCTTGTGTTGCAGGAACTTCTCAGTCCGAGCAAAACAAGGTGGCTGGTCACCTTTGGTGGAACACATACTGATAGGAATTTTCTTCCTCTCATGTTTCATAGTTTTAAAGATGTGGAACTGTGAAAGCTTAGAAAACATCCTGCAAATGGACTACAAAGCTTATCTTTTTTCACTATCATTTTCTTCTCTGAAACAAAACATGGAAATTAAAAAGCAAACTGCACAGCAGCACTTGTATGACCCAAGTTTGAGTGTTTATGGTAACAAACAGCATTTGTACGGCCTTTACAATTTACAATGTATTTTGACGTGACTTTTCTCATTTGGATAAAAATCCAAGGAATTTGTCATGAAGGAACAGTGTCCCTTGCTTAGGTAGGAAATTACAGCTTTCATCGAATTAGTATCTGAATATGCATTCAGGGCAGATGATCATGAGGGTTACAAAGATGAGCAAAACATACTTATTCTCAAGAAGCTTACAATTTTCTAAGATGAGACGAAAATCATGGAAAATGTGAGAAACATAAAAATACTATGGAAATTGAGGAGAGGGTCAGGAACAGATTTATGAAGAAGACAGCAAATGACTAAAAGGTTTGGCATTAAGGAAAATGTGCCAGAGAAAAGTGAAAGCAAAGGCACAGAAGGCGGCAAAATGTAGGAATGTGATTAGACCACAAGAGAAAGCACTGTCTGAGCGAATCTCAAGGTAAAAAAGAACAAGACAGTAAAAACAGAGAGAGTCTACAGCTAAGATAAAATGAAGATCTCTGAGGACTGGTCAAGAGATCTGACTCATTTTGTAATCAACAGTAGTGGATATTTTGAAGAAAACTATACCAATATGGAGAAAATTAAAGGCACTTCCCCTTGTCAAAATTTATGAAGTTTTAATTGAAGGATAATTGCTTTATGCTTTACAAGATTATGTTGATCTCTGCCATACCTCAGCATGATTCAGCCATGCATGTGTGCACCCAGTCACTTCAGTCGTGTACAACTCTTTGCGACCCCATGGACTGTAGCCTGACAGTCTGCTCTGTCTGTGAGATTCTCCAGGCAAGGATACTGGACGGGGGTTGCCACACCCTCCTCCAGGGGATTGTCCCAACCCCGGGATCGAACCCAGGGCCCCTGTATCTTCTGCATCACAGGCAGTTGCTTTAGCACGAAGCCACCAGGGAAGCCCTGTACACATATCCCCTCCTCCCGAACCTCCCTCTCACCTCCCACCCCATCCCACCCGTCTATGTTGTCACAAAGCCCTGGTTTGAGGTCCCTGAGTCATACACCAAATTCCCACTTGCCATCTATTTTACATATAGTGTTGTGTATGTTTCTACGCTACTCTCTTCATTTTCCCACCCTCTCCTCCTACCCCCAACTGTTCACGAGTCTGTTCTCTATGTCTGTGTCTCTACTGCTGCCCTGCAAATTGGTTCATCAGTACCATTTTTCTAGATTCCATACATATATGCATTGTTAATACATGAGGTACTTTTTAAATGAATAAAAGGAGTTCTAACAGAAACCAGGATAATACATATAGAAAAAGTTTAGCATTTTATTAAATATGATTAATATATGACCTACTTTTAAAATGCATGAATTGATCTGTAAGATAAAATCTATAACAAAGATGATGAAAATCAAAATTAAGAGCTTAGAAGCAAAATGCTGCATAGAGGAAAGAAACTGCGAGACTAACAGAAGACAGTTAAGACAACTGGTCATTTCCGTTTTATCCCAAAACGCCGTGTGAATATGAAGCAGCTATAACGTTCAGACAGCGCAAATACTAGACCCACACATCCTAGCTGCTCCCCCCACCCCCGCCCTTTTATAACAAGATGCTAACTTTCATACCTCACCATCTGGTATCTAAAGCATCCTGAGATTACTGCTAATACCACTACCATGGAACATGGCACTTAGGGTATCTGCCTAAGATCTCATCTGTACTGACAAATGAGGCAAATACATGGGGCAGGCCATGTTTTTTGGACTCCCTGGAGCTCAAACAGTAAAGAATCTGCCTGCAATGCAGGAGACCTGGATTCAGTCCGTGGGTCAGGAAGATTCCTCTGGAGAAGGGAATGGCAATCTACTCCAGTATTCTTGCTTAGAGAATCCCACAGACAGAGAAGCCTGGAGGGCTACAGTTCGTGGGGTCGCAAACAGTCAGATGCGACTGAGTGACAAACACTTCACTTACTTCTTATATCTTCCCTCAAGCTGCTTTGAGTACACCTAAAGCATGAAAGGGCTTCCCTGGTGGCTCAGAGTGCAAAGAATCTGCCTGCAATGCGAGAGACCTGGGTATGATCCCTGGGTTGGGACGATCTGGTGAAGGAGGGCATGGCCACCCACTTCAGTGTTCTTGTCTGAAGAATCCCCATGAACAGAGCAGCCTGGTGGGCTGCAAGCTGCGGGGTCAAGAAGAGTTGGATATGACTAAGCACATAGAAAGCATTAAAAAATAATCAGTTAAGCTTTAAATACCTCATGACCAGAGATCTATATGTAATGTTAATTGCCATATAACCAACACTTAACACAGTGCCTGGAATACAAAGGCAATTATTTGTTGAATCAATCAAAACCAGTTTCCAGCCCCAGAGCACAGGCTGGCTAACTCCAGCTCACAGGCCAAACTTTACCACGTCTGTCTTAGGTAAACAATGTTTTGCGGGAACACAGCCATGCAACTGCGTACTGCCTGCAGTTACTCACTCTAAGACAGCAGAGTCAGTGGTTGTGACAGAGACCACATGGTCCACAAGGCCCAAGACATTTATTAACTGGCCCTTTACAGAAAGTTTGCTGATACTGTCCTGGAAGAGCTAAGGACAGATTCTGTTTATTAATTTACTGGTGGCAAAAGGGCTTTTGTTCAAAGAGCAACTGAAAATACTAATGGCTACCTGGAGTGCAGTTGTTAATGATGATTCTGGACACAAAGGGAAAATACAGTTCTCAATGATCAATGTCTGTTACGGTTTAGGGAAAGGAGACCTAGGATTGTAAATAGAAAAACCTTTGAAAACTTCTGCTGTAGAATATTTTAGAAAGCCACCATTGTTGTCTGATAGTTTCACAAAGATGAATTAGCTGCAAAATAATATGCAAAAACCTCAACAGAAAATCCCGAAAGGAATCGAGAATGGTCCATGTGAATGCTTAGGACTGTCTCAAAAACAACAACTTTGGTTCTGGCGTGGCTGATGTAGCCCTATTTTTAAACATGCAAGAGGCACCTTATTCACTTGGCCAACAGGTTCAGTTGTTTATTTGTGAGGATGACAAAATTATTATTAGGAGAACTTAAGGTAAGACTCCAACATATCCCAA
This sequence comes from Odocoileus virginianus, assembly GCF_023699985.2. Classification (NCBI taxonomy): domain Eukaryota; kingdom Metazoa; phylum Chordata; class Mammalia; order Artiodactyla; family Cervidae; genus Odocoileus; species Odocoileus virginianus. The sequence continues at coordinate 41,415,671 of NC_069697.1, forward strand.
AACTCCATCATGTTTTACAGATAAAACTGAAAAGGGTATCTTGGGTAAAGTGTCTTCTTTACATGTGAAGCTAAATTTGATTTATTAAATCTTCTCACTTTGATTATGGAAGTAGTTAATATAATAAACAGACTAGCATTAAAGTATTCATGCCACTAGGGCTCTGCAAAGTTTCCTTTCAGATTATTTTTAAAAGTTCTTTGTTTCATAGGCCTATGTCAAGTCCTTGTGCCCCAGCTATCAGGGAGCCTGCAAAAGCTAGTACTTGGCATTTTCATTTTCTATAAAGCAAGATTATCCACCAAGACTCATTTAGGTCTGCATGTTTTCAGACACTGAGTCTCTCTAAAGATAAACGTGAACACCCACGTCTGTATGTTCGTATAAGACATTTATAGTCAGATATTATGTTTCTGTTAGATGCAGCCTGGCCAGGGTATTGGCCATACCCTGGCGGGATAGGAAGTAAAGAGCCACGCATATTTAAGATATGGCTAATCGAAGGCACTGATGGGAATGGTTGGATGGGATGTCTCAAGGTCAGATCAAATTTAAATCTTAAAGCCCCAAAAGTCTAGGAGAATTAAGTGATATTAGACCAGTGGTTATCAATAACATCTCTCAATATCATAGGAATTGGATATGTCTGTGTTTTTAAAAGTACTCTAAAAGACTGATAATACCTTCTTTTCTCAAGATCCTAAGACCTACATCCCTAGCAAAGAAAGGTCAGAGTCTACCAGAGCCTGTACTATTCTTTTTTTTTTTTTTTTGCTTCCAATTAAGTGTTCCCAATTTAGTACAGAAAGGTCTTTGTGTTCCTGAGGCCTCCAGAAATATTTTAAACAATCCTTAGTCGTTCAAATAATCCACTCTTAACAGCTTAGCTTCCACACATCACACAAAAGAAGAGGCACCACCACTCCAAAGGGATGACTATTTGGGGGAGTAAGAAGGTTAACCAGATATTTTACTATGTTCCTAGTGAAGCCACATTTTCTCCAAGCCCCCTGAATTTGTGAGTCCAAAATTTAACACTTACACCAAAGGTGTTCAATACTTTTTGCACAACAGGTTGCAGAATGAAATGATTACATCAACTACAAAGATATCCTCATTAGTTAGGGAAAATATTTGTTTTCATGCATTTCAAGAAATCAGAAGTGAAGCTCTTTACTACCAGCAGATAGATTAGAATTCAAGTTAAGGGTAAGCATTCTAAAATAAATCCCTTTCATTTCTATGAATGGGAAAGTGTCACAAACATTTATTTTAGCATAGATATTCAGATTTTACAATATACTGCCCTCCACAAGCACGGGGGAACACTTTTTAAACAGAACTTTACAGTCTGTTTCAACAGAAGGCTGAATTCAGAAATAAACAGAATCTGTCTTCTATGAGAGAAGGAACAAATGACTACACAAATTTTTATTTCATTTTAGTGTTACATTTCTGAGATTTTAATGACAAAGCTTAATATAACTGCCCCCAAATGCATTTGAAACCATAATAAGAATGCCGTCCGTAATTTTAGACTGTGGGTTTATAATTTGCATTACATTCTAAGTGAAATTTCAAGACCAGGGCACTCCTAATGGAAAATTTCCTAGTAAATGTGCCACAAGTTCAGAGGAGAAAAATTAACCAACTAACAAAAGACAGTGGAAGCACAGGTACTTAACATAGTTTTCCCTAATAATTTTACTATCTTAATCTAAGCAGCAGTTTATGTTAGCTAATGCCCACACTGGTGTACGTAGCTAGCTATCTAATTTAATAGTTCTTCCTGTTACACTCTAGCCTCCTCGGTTTATTTACAGATGCACTTAGTACCCAGTAAAATAAAGACCACTTAGAAAAATAAAAGGTACGCCACACTTTGGAAGCCATAACAATGCTTACATTTGGCTTTTTCATACATTATTCCACTTACTAGTATAATTAGGTTAATAAGCACTTTTTAAAATAAAAGTAGCTTTGAAACAGGCCTGTCTTGGCAATTATGGATACAAGTCAATATCTAAAAACAGCACACACATTTGCATTCTTGGACATTAATATACACCAAATGAATGGATAAAGGCAACAAGGACTGAAGTTAGAAGTAATTAGGCTGCTAGAATAAGGTGAGCATATGTGGAAACCACAAAAAATGGGCAGGTACTTCTTATGATCAATCCTGAGTTCAAAGTAGGATCTTCATATTTTTAAAATTTTTTCCTTGTCAATACCAAGTAATTCCACCAAGGATGTTACAATAGAGATTATGTCAGTCCTACAACATGCCTATTCTAATTTTCTCTTGTGCTCTAAGCTCACAATTAAATGTATTATACAATTCTTAGAAATCTATCAATTGGGAGACAAACTGCAGGGTATAAGACTTTCAAAATCAAAGAAGAAACCTTAGCTAAAATATGAGCTCTCAAGCATTACATTAAAAAAAAAAAAAAAAAAACACCCCACTACTTTCCAGGCACTAATACACACTCATGAATCTCCACTACTTTCAAACATTTACCTGGACTCGAATTAGGTGGTTCTCCCATACCTTTTAAGACTTACCACCCTCAGCAGTGCCTTCCACCCTAAGTCTGCGAAAGAACTCCTTGGCAGAGGCTGTTTCTATACTAACTTCTTCAAAGTAACATTTTCAGACCCTGATGTCTTCACCAAAGACACAAAGTAATGAAGAATAAAGCCTTTCCACTATTTAAGACTCGTTTCTCAGAAAATTTGAAATCAGAAAATCTCTGAAACCTAGTTTAATTTAGTGGCAAAACCTGACCTAATATAAAAATTTTATACAGAAAGATTTCACCTAAGCACTGATGTGAAGCTATTTACAGTTTTATTTATCCCATTTACTGTAATTATTTGTGCTTCACTTTAGAAATATTAAGTGCTTGATTATACTCTTACTAAAATTCAAAACAAATCTTTCCCCAAAGTTCTGAACTCCTAATTACCTGGCACCAAGGGTTATAGGTAAAGTATTATGGACCTATAATCCATTTCACAAACATCTACTACAGCAAAATATTCTTGAACATACTTTGCACTTTTCTAATTTCTGTGTTGTCTACCTGGGGTTCACTGTTAGTCTAAAACTTACATACCCCTTCAATATCATGTACACTCTCACCTCATTTTCCAGGTCACCTTGGACTACTAAAGACTAAGAGTTTTCACTTCTTACTTTGATTCTATAAGCACTCATCTGTATCACTCATTTGGGTACTATTTGGAACTTCCATTTACATTTTGTGATGATTAAATTTTCATGTCTTCGCTAAGAACTTTTTGTGCATAATAACACAATTTAACCATAACATGCAGTAACTGAGAACAACTAGCTCTCAATTACAGGCAGTCAGATGAATGAGTCCTCAAGAGACAGATGCCCTAAAAAATGAGGGACTATAGCTGGAAATAAATATAACACTTAAAAAAAAACCAGTGTAAGAAATAGCTTATGATGGGAATTGATAAAGACAAACCATTGAACACTGTATTCTCTCAACTAAAATTATACAATTTGTCAGACTAGCCATCATCAAAAATCTACAAACAATAAATGTTGGAGAGGGTATGGAGAAAAGGGAATCCTACTGCACCGTTAGTGGAAATGTAAATTGATACAGCCACTATGGAGAACAGTAGGCAGATTCCTTAAAAAAGTAGCAATAAAACTACCAAATGATCCAACAATCCCACTACTGGGCACATACCCTGAGAAAATCATAACTGAAAAAGACACACGCACCCCAATGTTCAGGGAAGCACTATTTACAATAGCTAAGATATGGAAGCAACCTAGATGTCCATCGACAGATGAATGGATAAAGTAGTTGTGGTACATATACACAATGGAATATTACTCAGCCATAAAACGGAGTGCATTTGATCAACTCTAGTGAGGTGGATGACCCTAGAGCCTGTCATACAGGGTGAGGTTAGAAAGAGAAAAACTAATGTCGTATGTTAACGCATATATATAGAATCTAGAAATACTTAGAAAGAGAAAAACTAAAGTCATATGTTAATGCATATATATAGAATCTAGAAATACTTAAAAAGAGAAAAACTAATGTCGTATGTTAATGCATATATATAGAATCTAGAAATACGGTACTGATGAACCTATTCGCAGGGCAGGAATAGAGATGCAGACATAGAAAACAGACTTTGGACACAGCAGGGGAAGGAGGGGGTACAAATTGATAGTAAAAACAGCAAAAGTACTCTCAACTCACACACACAGTGATGAAACTTTTACTCTAATACCATAATTTCTAACTGATATATAATATTGATTTATCCTCCACATAGGATCCTCTGGTGGACAAGATCTATCAATCACTAAAGCACCATAGTGCTTTTCAAAGTGGAGTTTACCATTTTTGCTCAGTAGCAGCCCTGCTCCTTAGAAAGAGAACTTCTTCATCACCATTCTCTCTTTTTCTGTCCTACTTCTTGCCCTTTCGCCTCTTCATTGCCTATTATTACTATCACTACTTTCATGTAAACAATATAAAAGTATTATAAATGCTCTTCTGTATTTAAAAGCTTGCAAATCTAATCTTTTCTTTGTTGAAGGATGACCAAATATGGGAGAGAGCTCTCAAAAAAAAAAAAAAAGCTTAAGTATAAAAAAGCCTAAAATAAAGGGAATTTCAAACATGCTTTAGCTAGCAAATAAAACCATATAAGCAAGTGGCAATTTTGTGACTACTCTGCATGTCCAGGACATAAAATATGATCTTAGTATGTTGTCTAATTCAGAACAACCAGAATGGCTGACCAGTTAATTATTTAATATAGGGAGCATGAAAGCTTCCTATTAAACTCCCCTACCTTTACTGCAGGATTAGCTCATGGAGGCAGGAATTCTATAATACTTAATCCCTGAAACTATCCTGAAGTTATTACCTTTTTACACTTCTCTAAACCACGTCGTATCCTCTCTCTGATATAAACCCTGTTCTTTCAAGTAGTGATGGTCAGGCTCAATACTCTGTTTCTTCACAGAACGTACCCATTATTTCCAGGGAAATAACTGGCACTAAATTTCCAAGAAACTAGGTACACTACAAACTATAACTTATGTGTCTTACTTCTTTCATAACCTGAGATTTATTACTTGAACTGCAAGCAGGTTAGCTTAAAAATCCTTTAAAATTTGGAATAACCCTAAGACACGACTTTTATAAAAATGGTTGTTTAATAAGGTTTGTTCTTAAATAAACAAAGAAACAACTTTCTTCTAGAAGGTAAAAACATCAGTTGTTTTGGAAGAGTATCTAAACAGCACATCAAATTCTCAGGTCAAGGAGACATTATTAAGCTCGAAAGGGGAAAAAAATACATAGCTTCACTGTATGAAAACTACTGTGCTGTAGTTAGTCGCTCAGTCATGTCCGACTCTTTGTGACCCCATGGACTGCAGCCCACCGGGCTCCTCTGTCCTGGGGATTCTCCAGGCAAGAACACTGGAGTGGGTGGCCATGCCTCCTCCAGGGGATCACCCCAACCTAGGGGTCAAACTCAGGTCTCCCACATTGAAGGCAGATTCTTTACTGTCTGAGTCACCAGATGAAAGCTACTATATATCCTAAAATTGTGAAAGACAACTATTAAAAATCTATTCAAGGTTATGTCAAAACTTGAATACAGTTTATGCAACCTATCTATGGTTAAGTCATCAGATGTACAAAGCAAGTATTAAAACCAGAAAGTGGCTTAAAAAATTACCTAATCTATTACTGTGATCAAAAATCGAATGCGAGGAATTCCCTGTTGGTCCAGTAGTTAGGATGTGGTGCTTTCACTGCCAGGGAATCCAGCAGTTCAATGCCTGGCTGGGGAACTGCAAGTTAAGATTCTGCAAGTAGTGAGATGTGCCCCCCCACCCCTCCCAAAAAATGTTGAATAGACTGCTCAATAGAAACAAACAAACAAACAAAAAAACTGCCAAGCAACTAAACTTAAAATGATTATACGTTAAGAAGAGATTCCAAGATCATGCACATGAAAGCAGTGCCTCACAGTGTTCATCTATGGTTCCTATTCTTCTCTTCCCCCAACAAAAATATGTTCAATATATTGTAAAGCACGGAAAAATAAGTAATACACACAAAAAAGTAATAACCAGACAAACAGATGGGAATATCTTAACAGCCTTTCAGATAAATGTTGATGTTCCCTTCTGATGCTGTATCAACCTCCATCAGCTGCAGTATACTGGAATGTGTAACCTTACCAATGAACCTTGTGTTCGCTATCACACTACAACTCAGTGGTCTAGCTAGAGCCTTGGAAGGATTCCTTATCCCTGCATGATTTTCATGCACTGGTGACTTGGAAAATACTGGCTTATAGAGTCATGTCGATCTTCAAATATTGACATATTGATATATTTTATTACATAGTATTTTAAAAACCATGTTCATTAACATCACCAATATCATCGGAAAATTTTTTTAAGATATTGAGAAGCTGTGAAGAGTCACAGTGGCTAACACAAATTTTACAAAATTCTAATTTTCACTTGAAAATTAGAACTTTAATCATTGCTCATAAATACTGTCAATCTTTTCCTTTTAAAGCAACAGGTTCACTTTTAGAGAAAATCTAATACCCAAGTCTGAAAAACTTCTTCAGTCTGTCAAGCATTCTTCTAAGTAAAAACAGACTTCATTTAAAAAGTGGCTGATTCAGCTTGCAACTCAAATAATCACACAAATGCTTTCGGTAGAGACAACCATTATACTTCAGTAAGGAGCAAAAAAAAAAGAAAAGTATTTTAAGCATACTTTCTATTTAGTTATAGTATACTAAAATGATGTGTACAAAGTTGATGTCTGATTTTATTTTTAAACTTCTTCTTCAAGTGTGTTTAGGTTCTCTTTCTTCTTTAAAGTGTGGGTATATGGCAATGAAGAATACATACAATGACTGCTAACACAATGTAGTACTCTGACCTGATTTAAGATGTCAAGCTTTATCGACTTTTGCTTTTGTACATTGGTACAGCTATCAATACAGTGAAAACGTAAAGGACATCTCAGTATTACTGTAAAAAGTTTTCTACTTGTAGACTCCCTGCAAATGTCGAGGGAATACCCAGGATTCCTTTGACCATTCTTTGAAAACCACTGAGCTAGACTATTTATTTGTTCACAACCACAATTTTCTTCCTTAGTTCTCAATCACACCTTAGTAGGAATCTTAAAAATTAAGTAACCTAACCAACTTTACTTGGCACTAGCAAAGCTAAAGGTGAAGAGAAGCTTTATCATAAAGAACAAGAATACTACCCATTAGTGTATTTTATAAACATTTATGAATAATATTGCACTGAATCCTCAACATCTCTAAGGAGTACATGCCATCTTTCCCACCGAGGAAGCAAAGAGGTTAGAAAAACTTCAGAAAAGAAGTACAAATTTTGCCTTAAAATTCACTGCACTGGTAAAGATTACAAGTGATACTAATTTTCTTCATTATACTTATCTGTATTCAAAGCACTTTTGTATACTATCTCAAGTTCAACAATTTCAAGAGCAGCACAATAATAGATGCACACGTCTATATACCTCATTACCCCCTTTGTTATTATCTGTACAGTACAGAACTCCACATTCCTGAGGATTCCTGAGTTTTGCTATAGATCCGAAGGAGCTTAACGATAACTTGCAAATCTTAGAAGCAGCAGATGTAACTATGCTAGCATAATGTAGTCTCACTACAACCTTAAAACACAAGGTAAAAGTTGGATGCAATATGCACACCACTTTGACACCAACAAACTATTAATTAAACAAAAAGAGCTTTATTTTATAGTCCTTATTCCCAGTATCTAAGAACTTTTAGAAACTCCATTTTTAGAACACAGTGACTTGAAAAATACATTCTAAAAAGGAAAAATTATAGAAAACACAGATAATTAGAATTTTGAGTAACATTTTCCATTTCCTCTTTAGAAGCTTTTGCCAAAAACTGCTATTAAATGGACAAAACAGATTTTCTTTCATCTTTGTTTCTTTCCCACAGGCAAAGAAGAGGAAAGCAACAGGTAGAAGTGATCCACCAATAGGGCAATTAGTCCACTGTATACTTTCAAAATAAAGTTACTCAGCAAAATGCTAAGTTTTAAATACAGGAGAAAAAACTATTTTATTAAAAGTACATATTTACTGAAATATTCAAAGCAACTACTGGAAAACTCAAGAAGAAGCTCTATCATGTAGTGTAAGTGATGATTTCAAGAAATCACTTGAGATCAAAATTATGTATAGGTGATCAAAATTATGTGTAACTGCTTTAAATGGATACTCTCTTCCTTTAATATCTTTTAAGTCTATCTGTACAAGTTAAAACCTTTCAACCACCCACCACAGGACAAGACCATCGAGTGCACGCACACTACGAAATTACAAAAAAATTACAAGTGTTAGGCATTAGGAACCAGTCCAATATAAAATTCAAAATCAGAACATTAGATAATTATTTTGTAAGTTTTTAATAGACTTAAGATTCTTAATTTAAACGTGAACATATTTCTAGTACTTGAGCACCTCATATACAGTTTTAGGCTTAGTAATATCCAGAATATTGTTCTACACAGTAAATTCCAGATACAAATTCTTCAGTTCATGTGGCAAATATACGTCCTTTTTCTTTTTTTGGCCTCAGGGTTATCTTGTGGGATCTTAGTTCCCTGACCAGGGATTGAACCCAGGCCCTGTGCAGTTAAAGTGTGGAGTCCTAACTGCTGAACCGCCAGGGAATTACCCCAGTATTTTTTCTTTTGATAAGTAATTTAAATATTATTTAAAACCCTGGTACATTTCCTCAAATTGTCATTTCTTTCCTTTATAAGTTTTAAGGCTGGCTCTTTTTAAAAAGTTTAAATATCTTGATCCACTATTGATACAATGAAAAATTCTTTAAGACATTACTGAAATAATAATCAGTTGCTCTGTAGCCTTCATTTGACTAATATCAGTAATAAACACACCAGTATTAGGAAGTATGGAGAAATATTTCTTTTTGTTAGTGCTATACTTTAAAAAGTGATTTTATTTTTTTTAAGGCAGCAAAAAGGTCCTGGTAACTTTTCTTCTATAAAATATAAATTATAAGATTAAAGGGATTGGTCTTAGAATCCAGTGACCAAATAGGTTCAAACAAACTACGAGATTAAACAGCAAGCCAGTCTTTATTGCAAATAGATAAATTCATTCTATTCCTTGTACCAATTGCTTCCACTGTATTCATAAAATTTCCAAAGGACTAATAAATGAAAAGACTTTTAAGTTCTCAAAAGGTAATAATTAGTACCTTTTAGTACTACTGCAAAATATTTTAAGAACACTGAAAAACATTAGGTTTTCAGCACAAGGGCAAGTCATTTGCAGATGTCTAATGTTACAATGAATCATTGCATCAACCAAAATGTTTCTTAACTTTTTCTAAAACAAATCCAAATTGAAAAGGGTAACTCTTATTAACAGTCTTCAAAATTGATAGGAGAGAGAACAAACAAAAAATCAAGGCATAAATTTAGTCACAACCTTATATGGTCTTACAAAGTTTACAACCAGTCTTATATCAAGATTTTCTATAGACTGAACACGTGACATCACTGCCATGAGAGAAGACAGCTTTGACTATTCAGTTCATAAACACTAAACGACTCCCATGTCAGTCAGATCTAAACGCTACAGATCAATAACCACTCCCTCTTTACCAATACACAACCCAGAAACACATTATTTTAAGTCTTTGGGAAAATGACACATGCATACCAACAAGATCCTGATATTCAGTAATAAAGCTGTCTACTTACACTTTCGGAAGAAAAATAAACGACACCTTTGAAAAATTAATCAAATTCTATTTGTGTGAAATCCATTCCCTATTTAATTTCACTGCCTTAATAAACACTGATCAAATACCTACAACAAAAGTCAAAGAAAACAGAACATGGATTACTTCCCATTCAAAGCTTAGACTTTATAGTTAAAACAACATGTATCTTTAGTTACTATGTTATCAATCTCCGCATCCACCTTCTACCAATCTTGAATTGTATCAGAGCACCCACTTGATAACACCGTTCTTACATGGTGGCTCCTTACCATGGGGACTCTCTCTCACTTTATACAGCTAAGAGAAAATACTGAACTGCCCCAGTACAGGATTGCTTTGAGGATAAAAATCAATCTGTAAAGTTAAAATGGCTCCAAAGCCAACGTGGAAATGTTTCTTTTTGAAGGAATATAAAGATCTCTTCAAATATCATCTCTTTAAAATACTTATTAGTTAATATCTAAATATAAACGCTAAACACTGCATGTATAGGCAAGGTTCTAGGAACGAAGATACCGTAGAGAATGAAATGGATCAAGCTCCTACCCTCAGGGTACTTACATTTAACAAACCGGTACTGTCTCTACATCAAGATACTATGCCTGTGCTTCAGGGCATACAAACAATACATGGAGTTTATAATTCAGTGGCATAACAAAAAACACGTAACAGACGGCAGGAAGCCATACCTGTCATAGAAAGAAGAGACGATTTTCATAGGGTGGGGGAGGGTGTTAGGGGGCAGAAGCAGCAACACTGGCATGAACCCATACCACATTTTAAAATTAAGTCAGTTTATTATTGGGTTCTTCAGTTGTATTCCCATACCTGGCACATTAAAACCAAACTGGATACAGGTGTTTCAAAGATTTACTTTCTGGCTTCTTCAGATAAGGGAGTCTCACACTTTATTGTGATGACAAAAAGAAAATGCAAGTGAAACCACCTTCACAATAATGCAGAGACCGAAAGCATGGACGGGCTCAAATAAGACTATCATTCACGGCTCTGTGTCCTTAAAGTTATTTAATTATTCTGAATATCAACTAAGTATCAATTTAAATATCAACTAAATATCAATTAAAACCTGGTAATGAAACTACCCAAAGGATTCTTCTACACTAAAGTACTTATATCTTTGGAGTATGATGGGACGTCTATCCTCTACAAAATGTAATAATTCACCACAAAAGCGTCGTCTTTTTTCCTCCAGCTTCTCTACTATGGATAGACTACTGTCCTTCAAGTCAGCAGGACCACTGACTACTTATCTTATCTTTTCTAGGCCTCAGTTTCCTCCACCGTAAATTCAGAGGGTGGGACTCGATGATCTAAATAGCCTTTCCGGCCCTTAAAAAGTCCCATGACTACATTATGACTCAAATACTATTCAAGGTTCAGCTTTCACGAGTGATACCAGCTTTAAGTTAAATGAACGTCTCCCCTTTTAATGTTACCTCTTGCTAAGATTTTGTTGAGCAAGTCCAAACAGCATTCTAATTACAAAATAAGAGGATAAAAAAAATGAATTTTCGAGTTGAAAGCTTTGTTTTATAAGAATTATAAATTATATTTTAGATGTTTATATAGTAGATGCTATGCTACTAGCAAAACAAAAATCCAATCAGCTTAAATATTAAAATATGAAAATCACATCTTCATTCAGTGTCAACTTTCTACCCCGTTAAAACGTGATTTCCCATTACAGTAACACACAACTGGTCATCTTCACTCCGAACACGAGCTGCAGGGCAAAAATGTTTTTCTAAACTAGTAAGAGGGAGCAAGCGAAGAGGAAGCAAATCGTCAGCTTTAACTCAGCAAGGACAGTCTTTTCTCCAAAAGCTATCGGTGTTTTCAGAAGAAAAACTAGGATGGCTAGATTCAATGGGGGTAGCTTTAAATAATATTCATGGCGCTGACAGTCAGTGTTAGGATTAGACACCCCGAGATGTCCGAAAAAGAGAAGAGGACAAACTTCTGGATTTTCTTTCCCTCCGAAAGAGAAAGAGATTTCCTCTTGCTGACGATGGGAAAGGCCCCTTTAACAGTTTTTCTCTTCGCGGTGGCTGCAGCCAGACTAGGTGGGGCTCCCTCCGCTGCCATCCTCCTGCCACTTCCCGCAACAAACGGAGTAAAGCAGCCCGGTTTCAGGCAAACTTTTCCCCTGTCAGGCTCGAGCCCGCAAGGAGCCGGGGAGTGGTTTCCCCTGAAAGCTCTCCGCCCCTGCTCCGGACTGGGGGAAGCTGAGTCTCCGCAAAAGACAACTTTCTGATTTCCGTTCTAACTTCCACTCACACCCGGGAAGGAACCGAGGCGGCCGGCGAGGGGGCTCCGGGGCGGGGAGATGAGTCTTCCGGAGAGCCTGCGAGGGACGGCGGGCAGCTGAGAGGCAGCGGCGGCCGCGGGCAGAAAAGAGCAGGCGGGTGGGGGGGTCCTCGGGCTCTCACTTCCTCCGCCATATTTCAGACATTTGACCCCTTCCGCAAAGCGCGCTGTTCCCCCGCGGCCGCGGCTCGTACCCGCCGGCCTGGGAGGCAGCGCGCTCGCCGCCCCGGCGCCGGGCCCCAGCACCACCTGCCGCGCTCCGAAGCCGCCGCCGCCCTGGCCCCCTGACCGTCGCGCGCGCCCCGCCCGGCCCGCGCCGCACCCCAGCAGCTCCCCTCAGCAGGCGCCCGGCCCCCGCCCCGCGCGGCCGCCGCCGCCGCTCCCCTCAGTGCCCACGCACGCACTCTGCGAACCTCTCGCGCTGTCACCGGGTGCCCGCAGCCAGCGTCGCCTCACGCTCCCTCCGGGTCGCTCCTCCCGGCGCCACGGCGGTGCTGCCGCTACCGCTGCTGCCGCTGCCGCCGCCGCCGCCGCCGCTCCGGCTGGTTTACACGCCTGACTCTGGGCGAGGTTTGGCGGTGTCGCCTTGACGTCAGGCGTTCAGCCTCGCTCTCGCTTCCGTCCGCGGGCGGGGCGCGCGGGTGCGCGGCCCGGGAAGGGGCGGTACCGAAGGGCGGGGCGAGAGAGCCGAGGGGCGGGGCCACTCGTGCCGCCGCCGGGTCCCTTTCGCAGCGTTTCCTCCGTGGTGTTTCTGTTCTTCCTCCACCTCGCCCTCTCGGCCTCACCTTGACTTCTGAGACGTTAGCGGGTGTACACTGGTGGGAAAGGCTTAGAAACCGTCCGAAACTCAAAAGATGCCTTTAGTGCAAACTATAGTTTAATCACCGACACCACCAAACAGTTGGTGCTCGCGTATTCCTTTGTGTTGGGGAAAGTAGCCTGAGAAGTAACAGCGCTGTTTCCACACCTAGAGCTCCCGTGAAGGTGCCTAGGCCAGGGCACAGTCTTTTTCATTCTTGAAATGGTTTCTCCTGAAAGGTCAGGTGTCTTCTTTCCAATTCTTTCCAAATTACCCGGTCAAATTCAGGTAATCAATCCATAATCCCTAACAACTTTGTACCTAAATCAACCAAATGAGTAAAATAAAGCGCATATTTAAATGCATGACTGAGCACTCTTAAAAGAATTACCCATAGAGGTCTTTATGATGTGACTACTGGGCAACAGAAAGCACTTTCTGTTCCAAAATGCCTCGTTTCAAAAAGGGTGGGGACTTAACAGTGGAATTTAACACTATTAGAGAAAAGACTAAAATACAACTACCCTTTATACAAAATGTTAGCTTTTATGAAATTGAGTTTTGATGGACAAAGGTATTCTAACAGCAAAGTGCAGGGAGAACTTGGGACTGGGAGGTCATTAAAGATTTATTTTTGCTTAGTCCATAGTTTAACTGGACCCTGTTATAAAGCATTCTTGAAATAAATTTTTATGAATTTTTGTAAATTTGAAAGATTAGCAAAAATATGATTACTTTTACTCTTTTTAAGAATACTAGTAATTGAAAACTAAGTTAGAGGAATAGATAAGAATGAACTATAATTATCCTTAGTTTTTTTGTATCTAAGTGCTTTCTAGATTTTTCATGATTTAGGTTGATTGAATATGTTACATATTTTGGTAATTTGTTTCCTTAGAAAACCCTTTTAAAATGGAGATTTCAAAGGCAAGTGTCAGAGCAGTCTCTAGGAATTATTGTAAATTCTGAATGAATGAATCTCCAATAAACTTAAATTTATTGACCTTTCAATTATTGCATAAAACTTTGAAAAGTCTGTAAAGTGAGATCATAGAAGCAATGTTACCTGACTATACTATTTTTTCCTTTCTCTCTCTCTTTTTAAACTGTTTGACCTTTGGGCAGTTGATTTTCTTTTTTCCCCTGGAAAGAGTCTGTTTTAGAAGACTGGAGCTAGAATTATTTCGAGTTTGAGAGAAGATGTAAAATAGTTTAATTAAAATACATTTGTAAGAAAAGAAAAACATATGTTTTCTTCTGTTAGACTGAAATCGTCCCACGTGTATTAGGCTCTTCTCTCTATGCAGAGAATGCCAGACTGTACATCTTTTAAGCATGTATGTGTGCTCAGTCACTTAAGTCATGTCCGATTCTTTGCAACCCCATGGACTGTAGTCCACTAGGCTCCTATGTCCATGGGATTTTCCAGGCAAAGATCTTTTAAGCACTGAATTCATTTTTGGGTTTGCGTTCTTGAAAGCTCCTATCACCTTGAAAACTTTACCACGATATTCCACTGGCAACTTCAACAGGTCATGTGTACAAACTGAACCCATCACCTTTGTCACCAAACCAGTTTCTTCTCCTTTGTTAATTATATCATCTTTTAAATTACCCTAAATCATCTAATTTAAATTAGACTAAATTATCAGTCTTAAATCCTGATACTCTTTTTCTGCCTTTCCTGAAGCCATCAGTCAATTGGCACGTCTATCAGATAGTAATTCATTTCTCCTGAGACCGCGGTGTTTGGGTTGGCATTTCTTCTCAACTCTTGAACTTCGGGGGCACCTTCCTACATTGACTGTGGCCTCCTTTCTGTTCCTACTGTCATACATTCTACACATTGTTGCCAGATATTACCTTAAAGCTTACTAAGCAAGCCACTCTCTTCCTAAGAGAGTATTCAGTTACTCTCCTACCCTACTAAAATTAAAATCCTGGTATCTTATTTTTCCCTTCCACTTAAAAATGGCTTACAGTCAGAGCAGACCTCTCATCGCCCAGACATAGTGCTTCCCCACCTCTCTGGTGTGCAGAGGTGATTTCCTCTGCCTAGAATGCCCCTTCCTACCTCTGCCCTTCATTCAAGGTCCATTTACTTTCTCCAAGAAAGAGCATCTTTCCAATTTAATGTGGTCTCTTCTCTGCTGAATCCCCATAACACTACTGCTCCCTTTTTTTGTCACTTATTCTCAACCTTCCTACTAGGGCAGTGGCTTGCAAACTTTTTCTATAAAGCCAGACAGAAAATATTTAAGGTTTTGTGGGCCAGATTTACAGCTACTCAACTCTGCCTCTGTTGTGCAAAAACAGCCATAGGATACGTAAAGAATGAGTGTGACTATTTCTAATAAAATTTTATTTATGGATACTAATTTGAATTTCATATAATTCAAATATTTTTCTCTTTAAAAGAATCATTAAACATGTGAAAATTATTCTTAGCTCATGGCTGTAACAAAAACAGGCGGTGGGCTGCCATTGATTGCCCCGCTGTACTCAGGGCCAGCTTTGCGGGCATATGATAGGGCTCTGTGCTTAGAAAGTCCCCATAACTGTTTCAGTGAGCTCTGATGTCACCATATTGAAGTTTTTAATGATATTTGAACAAAGAGGTCTGCATTTTCATTTTGCACTAGGTCCCTCAAATCATCTAGTGGGTCCTACTGGTACCAGGAGATAAAGTCTATAAGATAAGGATATATATTTCTCATGTTTGGCATGGTGGTTTTCCTCTAATAGGCAATGTTGGAGTTTCTGTTCCTTAAGTACTGTGGAATAGTGGAGAACACCAGAGTCAGAGTTCAGCTCCACCCCTTACTAGCTGCATGTGATGGTGGTGTTCAATCATTCAGTCATGTCTGAATCTTTGTGGCCCTATGGACTATAGCCCGCCAGGCTCCTCTCTCCATGGAATTTTCCAGGCAAGAATACTGGAGTGGGTTGCAGGTTCCTGCTCCAAGGGATCTTCCTAACCCAGGGACTGAACCACATCTCTTGCATCTCTTGCTGTGGCAGGTAGATTCTTTACCACTATGCCAGCTGGGAAGCCAGTTAGCTGCATAGTCTTGGGCAAATTCCTTAATTCTACCAAGGCATAGTTTTCTCATCTGCAACATGGGGATATATAACCTCTGCCTTACAAAATTGTTGTAAGATAGAGAAAATAACCACATCTTAGCTCCTGGGACTAGAATCAGCAGCTCAAAATTAGTTTTCCCCTTTTTAGGGGAAGTGAATTAATAGTGTGCTCACCCATAATTCTTGCTGTATTTAACCTGATATTATATTTCTGATTTTTTATGTATTTGCTCTCTTAAATGTTGTACTTCAAACACCATTTATACCTCATTAGTTTCATTTCAACGGTCCACATAAGTAAAGGTCTTATTGCAAATGCAAAATTAGATTTTAAAGAACCTTCACATTTACAACTTCCCTAATTAACAATTAATGATTATTCACATTAACAAGAGTCATGCTGTTTAACTTCCAATTAAGCATGGTTATCAGTAGCATTGAGAATCATTAATGTTAAATATTATTATATTATTTCATTCACAAATGGATAATATTAAAATTTGATCCTTTCAAGGCACTTTGTTACAAGTTTTTTATTGTGTAAGTGTGTACATGTGTGTGTGTATATGTGTGCAATATATGATTATATAAATGTAGTTCTGTTTCTTTGCAACACCTTTCATAGCTGGGGTTGGAGGTTGAGAAGGATAAGAAGGCTGTTTGTTTATACAATAGAGAAAAAACAATGACTTAAATCCCAAGTTAGTTTTGTTCTGTTTTCTTGGTTCATAATTGTGTTTCAAACTCTGTGCAGTTATTTTAGAAATTCTAGCATTTAGTCATGTGAGAGAACAGGTAAGCATATTAGACCATTGCTATTATAGGAAAACAACTTAGGACTCATGCTCTCCTAGGGTAGTTTGCGTTTCTCTAAGATTTCTGATTTGTGGAAACCTCATACTTATATATAAGAAAAATGAGGCAGTTTGGCATGGTTTCTATTCTGTGCAATAGCTATAATAACTGCTTATTTGTCTCAAGATATGTTTCAAATTCTGTCTGTACTCTATTTCAGTAGTTGTAGGCTTGACCACCAGGTCTGCCTACACCACGTCAAATAACTCTTAACAGGTCGATAATTTTGTCATTGATAATGTCTATAGTGTAAGGAACAGATTATACTTAAAAATTTTCCCCTTTCTTAAGCTATAGCTGAGAAAAACCATACAAATGAAAATGACATTCCCAGAGCCATCATGCAAATAAATGTTGAAGCAGAGAAACACTGGAAGAACCAGCTTCACAAAATTCCCCCTGTTGTGAAACTTTCAAAAGAAACTTAAATTATGAAAATCTTCAAAAACCACATAAAAGTACTTTCAGAATCTGGGCTGTCTCCAAATCAAACAGCTAATAAAAGTATGCCAAAGATGCTCAAAAGTTAGGTGTCCTCTCAGACTATCATTATGACAGTCCTGGCTTTTATTCTCAATCACTCCTAAGTCCAGTGTATGCATCACATACTTCAGTAATGATGACCAATTCCAGGAGGTTGGTTTGAATAATCCATTATACAGATGAGAAGGCTAAAGCCTAGAAAGGCTAAGTGACCACGGCTGTATATAAAAATGTGGGTAGAGTTGAAATGTATATCTTAGTTTGGCTGCCTTCATTTGGCACCATACTGTCCTGTTATTCCTTTATTAAGGCTTTGTTCAGCCAGAAAATCTCTTCTGTCTGTTTTGTAATTTTCTAAATCTTAGTCATCGCTCAAGACCTTGCGGTTTCTTGCTTCTTTGAATTTCCTTAATAATTATTGTTTGTAACACTCATTTGGTACTTATCAAATATTGCCTTACTTAAATTGCTTTTGTCTTCTCTCCGTCCTGAGATCTTTGTGAACCCAAACATATCTTACACTTCTTTGTACTTACCAAACTGCTTGGCATCACATATTAGAAATAAAAATGTAGTTTGGGGAGATATCTTGCCAGTCTTGGTTGGATTCTCCAAGCTGATCGAAGTGGATTTGTGGCCTCTGGCAGTTATTTAACCTTTCAGAGTTTCTTATTAGTAATCTTTAAAATGTACATAAAAGTATTTAAAATATAGGTTTGATATTTTAAAATAAGGGATCCTGTATAAAAATGGAAGTAATATAGAGTAACAATTAAATGGATTGGTGCTAGAATCAGATTACAAGTTCAAATGGAGTCTCCATTCATCTTAGGGAACTTACTTCTGGTTCCTGTTTTCTCATTTGTAAAAGGAGTACACCAATAGAACCTATGTTATGGTTTTATTGTGAGGGTTAAAAGAGTTAACAATGCAAATAGAATAGTACCCACCACAAACTAAGTACTCTATAAATGTTGGCTACGTCATCATGAAAAGATTCTCAATAAATGTTGGTTCACACTGCATCCTCTGGCACCATAAAACTTTATACAAACATAGTAAGAGTTCAACAAATGCTTGTTAAACTTTCACTTTGCTTTGCTTATGACAGTCGGACATGACTTAGTGACTGAATGACATGATGGTCCTCAGTGAAGGGTTGACTGTGTTCTAAACTTTCTTCACGTCAACAGTTTGTAACTTGAAAATATTTATGGAATGGAAACAATGCTATAAAGTCTATAGTGTGGATACCTTAAAATATGACTTATTAGGAAAGGTGGAAAAAAAAAAAGCCTGTGTTAGTCCATTGACACTGAAAAACACACACAGTTCCAAAAGTACTATTTCAACTGCTGCTAATCAACATTTATAACACTTTTCCCTTGATTTTCATGGCACCTTATTCTCATGGTTTTTTCTCTCCAACTTTCTCGTCTTCCCCTTGCTATGCTAGCCCTTCTTCCTCCTGACCTTTAGGGGTTGGAGTGCCCAGGGCTTGATCCTGGGCCCTTTTCTTCTTGGATTCTTTCTTCTGGGCACTTCTAGTCTTTCCTATGGCTTGTATGCCACTTAAGTGCCAGTGTCTCATAGGTCTATATCTGCAGTTCAAACTTCTTTGCTCCAGATGCATAGAACCAGCTGCCTCCAGGAAACCTTACCTTGGCTGACTTCCCCAAACATTCTCTTCCTCCAGGAACCCTCCTATCAACAAATGGTATCAGCTCCCTATAACTGAGAACTATCACTTCCCTTTGCCGTACTCCACATATCAAATTCTTCACCAAGTCCTGTTGACTTTACAGTTGACCCTTGAATAATATGGGCGTTAGAGCCACTGACCCTTCACCCAGTCCAAAATCTGAGTATAATTTGTAGTTGGACCTCCTTATGAGTTGGGAGGGTCCTCTAGATCCTCAGTTCCTCATGAGCAGATTCAACCAGCCTTAGGTACTATAGAGCTGTAGTTTTTACTCTTGGAAAAATATCTATATATAAGTGGCTCAGCACAGTTCAAACCCATGTTGTTCAAGGATCAACTGTACTTCCTAAACCATTAAAATATGACCACTTTTCTCCATTTTCATCATCTGGTTCATTTATGTACTTTTTCCCTTCCTTTCATCCATTCAATAAAAGTGGTCTTAATTAAAAAAAAAAACTTTTTATAATGGAAAATTTCAGTTACACATAGAAAAATTAATGAGCCTCCATGTACACATCCTTCAATTCCAACATTTATCCTAATTTTTGCCATTCTTGTTTCATCTGTCCCCTCTTTTTTTTTTTTTCTGGTTGGAGTAGTTTAAGGAAACCCTATAGATAATTTAGTATGCATTTCCCACAGATAGGAACATTTTAAAAAATATAACCACAATGTTATTATCATACCTAATAAACTTTTAAAAGATCCCTTAACAAAATATGATCCCCAGGCCAAATTTAAAATTTTCTGATTGTATTGAGGATGGCTCCTTACTGTTGATTTGTTCCATTTGTCATCCAAACAAGTTCAAACACAATATGTAATTATTATGCCTCTTAAATCTCTTTCAGTCTCTGATAGCTCTCTTCCATTTGTTGAGTGGATATCCATTTGTGTTTTTCTTTTGCGATGTGCCTTTTTTTTCATCTTTCAACTTCTGTATAAATAATATGACTTTTGGTGGATAATTGTGGCAAAATCCTATAGCTTTAGAAAAAATCCTATAGCTTTGATATTACACATATTTAGCTACAAATGCTAGACTGAGAAAAAAAGGATCTTCCTTTCACATATTTACATTATGTAGAAAAATATGGACGATGGATTGAAAACTATTTATCTCAAAATCCAGATAAGAAGTGAATATACTGCATACAAGAACTTATCTCATTTGCTTCTTTAAAAAAATCCTTTGAGTTGGATATTTTTATCCCTGTCTTCAGATTAAGAAACAGATTGAGAGAGGCTAAGTAAAAAATATGGGACCATGGTGTCAGTCTGAAACAGGGCCAGAATCAAAGCCCCACTCTTTCCCAGCGGCTCATGGTCTCTCCATCCAGCAGTGCTGCTATAGTAATAAAGTAATGAAGGATGGTTTCAATAGAGGAAAAACTATCAAAAGACAATTCTGATAGATCCTTCACCCAGCTTAAAATGAAAAAGAAAAAAAAAAAAAAAGAGTCCAAGTCCTACTTGAGTGTATATCAGGGGGAGTAGATTATTTTGATGTAAGGTGTCCGGGAGTTGGTAGTGGACAGGGAGGCCTGGCATGCTGCAGTTCATGGGGTCGCAAAGAGTCGGACACGACTGAGAGACTGAACTGAACTGAATGTATGTGAGAAAGTATTCAGTGTGATTCCAATAAAAATTGGTAAAAGTCTGATAAAAGTTGAATAGTGACAGAAACAGCCTTCTAAGGACATTTATCTCTCCGTGCCCTCCTGCTGTAGCTGATTCTGTCCATTTCTTTTTTCTATTTAAATTATATCCTTTTGCCTTTTTAAGACGGGCTTTAACATCACTAATGTGCTTATACATTTCCTTCCTGCTTTTCTGTAGACCTCAGAACCACAACTTCTTTTCACCAGGATCCCTTGCCCCTCCTAACTGTCTCTATCTAAATTCTTCAGTGGCTTGTCATGACCTTAATGCCTAAGAAAGCATGTCAAAAGGCTACGTTAGCCAAGGGAGAGAAATTATGTTTAAAATGTATTTGGCTTGAAAAATTCTGTCTGTTTCACCACTGTGCCTACATGTTCCTGCGTTTACTCCAGCTGTGAGATAGCCTGGCCTCCTCCTGCTGTTCTCCATGCTACTAGCTTAAGATGACACAAGAATCACCCTGAAAAATCACACATTTATAATTGCTTCATGAATAGAGACATCCACAATCAACAAACAAAAAGCAAAGAATAACTAACCAATAGCCAAAAGAAGGAAAGTAGTTACAATGTCTTAGTTAATGGGTATATTTCCCAAAGAACTGAAGTGTCAGGGAGAATAGATTATTTTGTTTTTAGAAGCATTGCTCACAATAGCCAAAAGGTGGAAGCAACCCAAGTGTCCACTGACAGATAGATGGAGAAACAAAATGTGATGTAAACGTACAATGGAATATTATTCAGCCTTAAAACAAAGGAAGTTCTGTAACATGTTATATCATAGGTGAACCTTGAAGACAGTATTATGCAAAGGGAAATAAACCATCCACCAAAAGACAAATTTGCATGAGCCCACTTATCTATCTGAGGTACCTAGAGTAGTCAAATTCATAGGGACAGAAAGTAAAATGGTTATTGTTAGAGGCTGGGGGTAAAGGGGAGTTAGTGTTTAATGGGTACAGAGTTTTAATTTGGGAAGATGAAATTGTTCTGGAGGTGGATGATGGTGAAGGGTGCAGAGCAGTGTAAATGTATTTAATGCCATGAAACTGCACACATAAAGGTGGTTAAATTGGTAGATTTTAGGTTACGCAAATTTTACTATGATTAAAAAAAAAACTGTTAGGAAACTGGACTCTGGGTCAGAAAACCTGTGTTCAAATTCTGACTCCTTCACTTCACTTAGCTTTGAGAATCCACACTATTTCCACATCCTGAGTTTGAGTTGCTTCACCTAAAATCTGGATTAAGAAGAGTGTGTACTTAAATATATGATGGGAAGAGCAACAATCCCTAACTACAGCTGTTTCCTCCCTAAACAAACAAGCAAAGGTTTGTGAGAATTAAATACAAGTCTCTCTAATATCATTTATATTAATATGTTGCTTTGCATGTAGCACTCAATCAATGTTAGACACTGTAATTTAATGGTTATTTATTTACATTTAGCTCACTTTTAAAGATTATACTACCTCATCACTCATTCATGTCAAACTCTTTGTAACTCCATGGACTATATAGTCTGTAGAATTCTCCAGGCCAGTATACTGGAGTGGGTAGCCTTTTCCTTCTCCAGGGGATCTTCCCAAACCCAGGGATCAAACTGAGGTCTCCCACATTGCAGGTAGATTCTTTACCAGCTGAGCCACAAGGAAAGCCCAAGTTAGATGGGTAAATTTCCCTATGGGTTTGGAAATTTACTCCAGATTTAGACCTCTTTTTTTATGTGGATTATGTGGAGCCAGGAAGGTGGATTCAGTATCTAGATCAGCTGCGAAGGTAGCTGATCCAGAGATACTGACAAACGGCATGACATTTTGATGAGTTTGCAAAGTTTGGTGGAAAAAAACAAAGGTATTGGAATCATGTTAAAACTACCCTTTTATGTTTGGGAAATGAAATTTTCAGCCACTTTCTCTCAGCTCTCTGAAAATAAGTAGCAAAGAAAATAATGTTGATTTTTGAATAAACTGAAACTTGAGATAGTTTTTCAATAGTTTGGTGGCATTTGCTGCATAATCCAAGAGATACTCTCCAAGTTGCAACCACAGGGAAATTTCCTCCAGCCTGGATCATGGCTCTCTGGAAGGCTAGCACTGAGGATACATCTGCTAACTTGAATAATTACAGAACTATAATTGTGAAATGTCTCAATTTTACACTCAGAATTATGATCTCTTTGTGAATCATTTTTCATCTATGTGTGTGTGTGTGTGTGTGTAGAAGAAGAAACAGTAGAAAAAGCTGTGATGTTGCTGCTTTTGGAAAAGGGTAAACCTGAATAATACAAAGGAGACAGCGTGCCATGCTTTTTGCAAACAAATCCTCAACCCTTCAATGTGACCACTGTCATCATTGCATTTTTTTAATTTTAAAAAAATGTTTATTTATTAAGAAACTTTTTTTGGGTCATCACTGCATTTTAAAGATGAGGAAACAGGCTCGGAACTTGCCTGTGTAAGAAGTGAACTGGAATTTAAATGTAGATTGGCTCCAATGCTGTGTTCTTTCTCTCAAACCACACTCTCCAAGCCAGAACTTCTTGCCACTTGCTACTGTCATTGGAGTTAGTGTCACTAATGGAGCTGCTCAGGTTCTGAAATCATCTTCTGGAGATGAGAACTGTCCATGGATGACTGTGACGGTGGCTCTACTTGCCACCCCGCCCTCTGCTAAGGCAGGAAGCTGCCAACCAGAGGAGGTGAACCAAAGGGCACAATAACACCCCTCTCGCCCTGAAATATTTCTTCACCTCCTTCTTGACCTAAATAGCCACTATTAAGGCCGCTCAGTTTGGAAAACAAAAGGGCACTTGTCTTCAGAAAGCCCTAGTTAGAGTATATACCTGGGAGTCAGAAGCAGGCACTCCCAGTGTTTGCTTTCTCTCTCATTAGCACAGTTAATCGCATAAGCTTGTTGTCTCTTGGAAAGCCTAGAAAGACTACTTTTGGGAAAACACACTTGACAAGCAAGTGTCACCAGTGCCCCAGGAGCCCAGCAGGTCTGGGTAGGAATCCTGAAACCCACATAGCGATGGGGCTGACTGTGGACCCTGGGACAGTGTGGGCCTCAGTCACGGCTGCCTGGGATAATGAGGGTCTGTTGGTTGTAAGTAGCAGATACCAGCCTGAGGTACCTTAAGCAGAAAGGGAGCAGATTAGAAGAATGGGGAGGTATCTCGGGGAATCCTGGAATTATGGGGCAGCCAGGTCTCAGGAAATTCCCTTGTGCCTCAGATGGTAAAGAATCTTGCCTGCAATGCAGGGGACCCAGGTTCAATTGCTGGATGGGAAAGATCCCCTGGAGGAGGGCATGGCAACCCACTCCAGTATCCTTGCCTGGAAAATCTCATGGACAGAGGAGCCTGGTCCATGGGGTTGCAAAGAGTCGGACACAATTTAGCAGCTAAACCACTACAGATCTCAGGAAGAGAGGAACCAAGGAAGGTTCTGAGATGGCAGCGGAGGTTGGTAGAGGTCCCAGCCTACAGCAATCAGAGACTTCACTTGGCTCCTGATTCCAATATATCTTAAGCCTCTAGTAAGAGTGAGAATACTGTGTTCAGCTTAAGTGAGTGTTCACAGCTGACTTGATCAGCAGTGGCTGTGGGGGCAGGAAGGGGCAGGGATCCGCACTGAGACAAGTTCACACAACAGAAACAGAAACCCTCCCCGTGGGCAGTTTCCAGAGAAGAGGGGCTGGGCTAACACTGCGTTAGAGAACTGCCGCATATTCCTACAGATGCAGATCTTATCTGGGGAGTCATCCTGTACAGGCAGTTGCTTAGACAGAATAGTGTGAGGTGGTCGAGAGCGCTGGCTCTGGAGCTGTGTTGCCTGAACTTGAAAACCAGCCCCATCACTCCCCGGGCAACTTGTTTAAGTATTCTGTGTGTCTGCTTTTCTCTAGAGTGAAGATAGTAATAGTATTTACTACATGAGAACATTAGGATTAAATGAGCTAATACCAGCAAAGAGCTTAAAACAGTGCCTGGCACACAGAAAGCCCCGGATAAATCACTATTATCATCTGGCTTTTGAAACATCATAATATTCATTGAAATTATCAAATGGGCTCTCCTCACTTTAAGAATACCCAGTGAGGCTCTTTTAATATGTAACTTTATGAAAGAAAGAGGAACACAGTCAGATAAACACTTCATTATGAAATACCTGTTTGGCTGAACTCAGACATAAATACAGATGCAACAATATCAGATATCAAGAAAAGAAGTAAAACAAAGAAAATAAAAACAATAAAAGAAAAAATATGGATGCAACATCAAAAGCACAATCCACAAAGAAAAGAATTAATAAATTGGGCTTCATCAAAATTAAAAACTTAGGCTCTTTAAAAGGTGCCATTAACTGATTCATGATGTTTGGCAGAAACTAATACAATTCTGTAAAGAAATTATCCTTCACTTGAGAAGTAAATAAATTTAAAAAAGAAAAAAGAAAAAGTAGGCTAAAATGGTAAAAAACAAAAACAAAAACAAAAAAAGTTGCTGCTAAAAGAATGGAGAAGCCAAATACTTCTAGAAAATATTTGTAAATCATATATCTAATGAGGAACTTGAGACCAGGAGAAAAGAGCACTTAAAATTCAATAATAATAATAGTAAGACAAACTGACTAATTGAAAAATGGGCAGAAAATTTGAAAGGTATTTCACCAGAAGCTATCTGAATGGCTAATAAACACATGAAAAGATGCTTAACATTCTTATTTTGGGAAATGCAGATTAAAAATCACAGTGAGGTACCAGTATAAACTCTTCGGAATGACTGTGATGAAAGAGTGACTTTATCAAGTATAGGAGGCGTGGGGAAATGAATGCATTCACAGTACTGGTGAGAATATAAAACAATACATCCACCTTGGCAAATAGTTTGGCAATGTCTTAAATAGTAAAACATAAATTTAGCATATGACCCAGCCATTCCTTTCCTAGGTACATACCTAATAGAAATAAATAACATATGTTCATACAAAGACTTGTCTAAATATGCTCACACAATCATTGTTCATAATAGCTAAAAAATGGATCAGGTGGCACTAGTGGTAAAGAACCCGCCTGAAAATGCATGAGACGTAAGTGATGCAGGTTCAATCCCTGGATCAGAAAGATTCCCTGGAGGAGGAAATGGCAGCCCACTCCAGAATTCTTGCCTGGAGAAGCCTATGGACAGAGGAGCCTGGTGGGCTATAGTTCATAGGATTGCAAAGAGTTGAACATGACTAAAGTGACTCAGCATGCTCATGTGCGTTGGCTCTTGGTAAAATATTGATACAATCTGAATGTCCATTGACTGGTTAAATTGAATGTGGTATTATTATATAATACTATTTAGCAGTAAGAAGAAACATATTATTGATATATGCACAACATAGGTGAATCTCAAAACCACCATGCAAAGTGAAAGAAGAAAGACACAAAAGATTATATATTGCATGATCCTATTTATATGAAATCTCTGGAAATGGTAAATCTACAGAGACATATAAACAGAACAGTAATTGCCTGGCCTGGGCATGGGAGTGGGGATTAACTACAAATGGGAATGACAGAAATTTTGAAGGTGACAGAAAATGTTCTAAAGCTAGATTGCTGTGATGGTTGTACAAATGCTTGGATTTACCAAAATCATTGAAACATATACTTGTTAAAGGATGAATTTTATGGTATGTAAGTTATGTCTCAATAAAACTTCTTCTCTCTTCTATTCAGTCATTTTGACTGAGTTACCAGTAAAACCTATAGGTAAAAATAATTAAGAAAGAAGAAATCTCTATTTTAGTCCAACATTATTTGCTGAACCTCATTTGGGCTTCATAATGTTTTATGCCCAGTTCCATTCCAACCCCTCACTGATCCACCCTAGTGTAGTGAATTTCTCTTATCAGGACTGGTAAATCATGTATAGACAATGGAGTCTAAGCATTGAACACTAAGCATTCAAACTTTAGGGAGGGAATCTTTTAAGAACTATATTTATATAGCTCTAGCTATTCCCATTCTTCAGCAGCTATTCCCATTCTTATTTGCTATTGTACAGATTCAGGCATTACTGGGGTTTAAGAAATCATTCTCCAAGGAAAATGCTGATTTCTACAGTTGCCTGCGAATACCCTGAAATTTCTTTTCTATCTCTTCAATGTGTCATACTGCAATAACCGTGACAGGAAGAAAACATCTTTTAGATTGAGTACGACATCAAAAAGGCTTCTCCTGATACTTAAAAAAAAAAAAAATCATCTGCTTGATAGCTATTTCCTGTGTCAAACTAAAACTATCAAATGTTTCTGCAGCCATCTGGGGGTTTGTTGTTTATTTCACGCCAATGCCAGCATGTTAACACAAAGGACCGAAAGGGAATAACATTCATTCATCCTCCCATCCATCCATCCATCCTCCCCCGATTCATGCATCCTTCCATCCATCATCTACACATTCGATAATGATTTCTTGAGTTCCATCTGTGTATCATACTCTGCTACTAAAGTTTCCAAAAATGAGTAAGAAAGACATGGTCTCCACCCTTGCAGAGCTTAAAGTCTTTTTTGGATGACAGCTAAAGGCCAGCATGAAGACATTTTCCCACTTTCCAGGTTTTCTTGGGCTTGTCTTGGTTCCTTCATTGGTTGCACAAGTGGCATTTGTGGTGACTTGGTGACTAGGCAGTACCTCTGATAGTGAATGCAAGGAGACCCCTGTTGCTGGTAATGGTTTTTTACACATTGGCAGCGGTCACTTTGATGGACTTTGAAAGGACAGGCTTTGAAGCAGTCTGCCTGTTAACGCCAAGTGCAAAAGTCTTAGGGGTGGCCGCAAGAGGTCTTTAATTGGTAGCTGTGGCCTCCAGCACCTCTGCAAATTACATGGAAGTCAAATGCACTTAAGGGTATTTTTAAGTGAAAATATGCCTTCTGTACTTACTTGGAAGTGTATTAGATCTGAAGGTAGTGATGAGAATTATTTATTTCTCAAATATTTCATATTTCCATGAATATGTAGTAAATCAAGATCACTCTACAACTCTCGCAGCATTTTCAGTTCAGTGGTGTGAGGTAACTACCCAATATCATTGTATAACATTGTTTCTAGAAAGGAAAATTAAAAATAATGTGTTCAGCTGGGGCTCTCCAGAGAAAAATACAGTAAGTAATCAACCAGTTTATAACTAGGACCAAGAGATAGAGTTCCAACCTTTACTCTGGAAGGAAACAACAAGAAAAAAATATAAAAGTGGGACAGTGCTTCAGATAATATGTTAGTTAAAACCTCATGAGAACATTGTATTTGCTGGATAGCATTTCTGGTCTAAACTGATTCTGCATATGGCAAAGTCTGAGGCTTCTTGAATGAAATAATTTGCAGAAAGCCATGGAGTCTGATCTAGTTAAATACGTCAGTCACATGGAACTGCCATGGTGGTGGATCCTTTTCTTGGGCATCTCTGGAGATTCCCTCTGTTGAAAGTACTTCCTTGTGGATGCCCATGCCCAGAGCACCGACTCACCTTGCAGTCCTCTCCACCTCTGAGCCCAGGTATGTCCTTAGCGCCCTGACCAGCCCAGCATCCCAGGCCCCACTAACCAATCAGTTGGAATTAACACGTGAGATGAAACCTACTTGTCATCCTTGGACTAGAGAATGAGGACAGTGGCCTTAACTTTAAAAGGTTGTAGTACAATGAAAATGTGTTTCCTGGCAAGGAAGAGATTGCCTTGACCAGGAGTAAGAGCTTCTTTTGGAGAGGGAAATGGCAACCCACCCCAGCACTCTTGCCTGGAGAATCCTAGGGACAGAGGAGCCTGGCAGGCTATAGCCCACAGTGTTGCAAAGAGTTGGACACAACTGGGGGCAATTTAGCACAAAAGAGCTTCTTTGCTATGAAACTAATTGCTGGTTCTGAAGAATCAGGAAAGAGAGTTTGAGGAAGACATCAGTGATGGTGACAAGGTGTGGCAGCGTGAGGGGCAGTCGTGGCCAGGAAGTCAGCACAGAGAAGAAGAGTGGGCAATCAGAGAAAAGAGTGGTTTACTTCACAGTTCCCTGGGGTCAGGATGCTCTGGCTCTGTCTCTCCTTAACACTATCCTGAGAGGTTTGGTGGAGAATGACTCAGGATGAGGGCTCCGAACAATGAGTCACCTGCAACTTCCTGCCTTACCTGGACTTTTTGGGAAGCCTTTTACTACATACTGGATAAGAGCCCAGCCCCTTCTACCTTGTGACAACTGACAGCACTGTGCTTTGAGGCAAATCTGAGTAAACAGTCTAACCTCCATGTGGCCATCATTCCAGTAAATAAAGCTTTTAGTGACCTCAGAGGTGGTGAGGTTTGTGGTTTTACCATGAATGGCCTAAAGTCATGCAAGCACAGTCAGGCAAATCTGGGAACGTCCCTTTAAAGTCCTCTGATAAAGTAACTCAATGATGGGGATAATTTTATTGGCCCATTTAATAATAGAATGATAAACACCTTAAAGCTATCTTGCAAATTGGCACTTTCTCTTTTAATCGGTTTGTAGCCCTGGGCAAGCCTTCTTATTTCTTCATTTTCTTTTCTATAAAGATGATACCTTTCATAAAAAGAAAAGTAATAGCAAAATGCATTGAATATATACTGTCTGTAAGATATGGAGGTTGGTCCTGTGGAGTCATCCAAGATGGAATAAGCAGGGCTTCCCAGTGATTCAGTGGTAAAGATTTAGGTTGGAAAGGTATTCAATAAGAGTTGGCACTGGAGTTTCTTTTTTATTTTTGATGGTGGAGAAATAAAAAGCTGATTCCATTTGTTCTCTTATGCATTATTCATGGAAGAAAAAAAAAACAGTGAGCTGGTAAATAGTTTGAAATGAATACATATGAGGCTGTGGTGTATGTTTTAAAGTGATAAAGCACTCAACCACAATACATTAATGCTGGGCATGGTAAAACTTCACCAACATAAGCCAGAGGTTGGGAACTAGTAACGAACAGAACATAGGTCTGATGTCTTTAAATCAAAGTGTCTGGTCATTAGAACCAGGCTGCCAATGTGAAAGAAACTTTAACCTTTTATCACTTTTAGACATTTATTCTTCTTCTGACACGAAGCTGAAAGAAGCACTAAGGAATTTTAGAGCAACAAGCTAAAAATAATCTTCTCTAGTCCTCTTTCTTTTAACAGTAGCATTCTAACCCAATTAACAAACTGACTTAAAGAAAAATAAATTGTGGCCAGTTTGGTTACTTTTTCCTTCTCTCTGCTATTGAATTTCACTATAATTAGCATTTTTAAAAATCTAACTTTAATCAGGAAAACAAAATTGAGGATGTAGGCTGTGTAATTTGCTAGAGCATTTATTCTTGATTAATACACCTCTCATCTAATGGACTTCATATTTCTACAATTTTACACACTTTTCCCCTGCCTGGAACATGAAGAGTAACCCCAAGAGAAGAGACCCATTAGTAAGAATTCACTGTCTACACCTCTTCTTTTTTGCCATAAACATGGAGCAAATTGCCATATTTGAAGTATATATTTTTAGTCTCATCTCACCTGAAATACATTGAAAACAAACAGAAATGGAAGGAATCATGTCACTGATATTTCATTCAAACTACTTTTCTAAATTAAGAGTTTCAAACACACTACATAGCCTAATTGTGGTTGTATCATTATTTCTAATGCATTCAAAGAGTTTAAATAATTTACTGTAAACCACATAGTAACTTAAATAGCAAGGCTGAAACAGAGCCCAGAACTGGTGATTTCTAATGAGAAAGGGCACCTCTGCCCTACTGTATAAGATGCCATGTCACAGTGCTTGGCCAACTGTCCACAGCCACAAGCCTGCAGACTCCTTTCCCATTTCCTACTAAGTAGCTGCATTTTATTACCAATGAAACCTTTATTTCCTCTTCTCATTTACAGCACTAGACTTGTTCCTTTGTCATCAAAGCTACAGAATGTAAATCTGAATTTTAATGTGTGTGATAAATATACAAACAGTATGTTTTTGTCTCACTAAAAGTGTTTCATTTATTTATTTATTTGTGTGTGTGTGTTTCATTTAATTTTGCTTTTGAAGTATTTGATGGCCATCATCTTTCAAATTTATTTTTGATTTGAAGGTCTGTGCTATATTCTTTTGCCTTAGCTTGAAGCTCCCTCCCTCCCTCCTTCCCTCTTTCTCTTTCTTCCTTCCTTTTTTTTTCTTCGTTTCCTTCCTTCCTTTGTGGGATTTCTATTATCTGATAAAAATCCAGTAACAAAAACTTAGAAACCTAATAAGGGTCTCAGATGCTAAAATAGTTTCCCTTAAAATGTGACTAACCTTGCTTCACATTGCATTCAAGCTCAAGGGTCAAGTTCAGGCTAAATTATTTGGTGTCAAAAACAAAAATGATATCACAAGTCTATTTACCAAATGTCTGGAGGATAAAGCAGTGGGTGAGGTGCCCTCTCTCTCTCTCTCTCTCTCTCTCTCTCTCTCACACACACACAGACACACACACACACACATACTGGTAGCTCACTTGATAAATGGTTGGCAATTTTTGTGGTGAATACTCTAGGGCGTGCTATTTAAAACAGACCTTATTTAAGGCATCTTTACTTGAAGTAGGTCATTCTATATTTTCCAACATTCTGATACAATATTCTCTACAAAATCCAAGGCTTTTAAGGTTAGGAATTAAATTCACTTCATCGAATAATGTGTGGATCAGTTTCTTACTCTAAATGTTTAAAAATTTTTATAGGCATGAAAGAAATAGGTCTTTTTCAAATTTCTCTTCTATGTCAGGCACCTTACTCTGAGTCTGGCCCCTGAAGATAGACTTTGTAGATTGAAATCCAAGTGCCGCCACCCTCACCTGCATTACTTGGGCAAATTACTTAATCTTGCATATCTTGATTTTGCTATCTGTGAAATGGAGATAATGACAGGACACAGTTCAGTTGTAGTTGTGAGCGTTAATTAGATAATACAGTACAGTATTTAACATAGTTCCTGTCCTTAATCAACATTCATTCTTACTGTTGTAGCTAGCTATCTCCACTTACATTATACAGCCTCGGTTTTTATTATTACTCTGTGAGACAGGCATTATTGCATCTATTGAACAGATAGTAAATGCATAACCAGTGAAGTCTAGTAACTGACCCCGAGTCTCAGAACTTTGCACTGACTTGGTATTTGTGCTTCAACTATCTAGTTTCAAAGCCTATGTATCTCACTGCACTTTCTCCCTATGCATATGGACTGTGAATCATTACAGGATATTTTCTATATGATTTTTGACTTTTAGGATAAATTAATAAATTTGAATTTATCAGGTATTCCAACAACTAATTAATTCCAATTACAGGAATATTTGTGGCTGTTCTAAACTTTTATTTTGTAAGAAAGAAACAGATGACAGAAAAAGTCAGTTTACAGAGAAATTTATCTGAAGAAGAAGGAGAAAAGAGAGGAGGAGAAGGAGGAGGAAACACACATAAACATACACACACACCAGACATGAAAAACCCAAGGTATATTTCCAACTTGGGACACATTCAAACCAATCTCTTGCCTCATTTACATTTTGCAAAATTATTTTGAAGGCATCACAATGTGGCTTGAAGAACACAGACTTTGGAGCCATATAGAATCCATATAGTTAACTGAATTCCAGCTCAGTTGACTTCAGGA
Organism: Odocoileus virginianus; assembly: GCF_023699985.2. NCBI lineage: Eukaryota > Metazoa > Chordata > Mammalia > Artiodactyla > Cervidae > Odocoileus > Odocoileus virginianus. The sequence goes on from NC_069697.1 coordinate 41,448,156, forward strand.
GCATCAGCCTCTGTTTTCTTATCTCTAAAATCAGGGCAATAGTACATACTTCATAAGTTTGTTGAGAAGATTAAATGAGACCATTTTGTGAAATATCAGGGATAGTGTCTGTTCAGTGGATGTCAGGCTATCATAGCATGTTTGTTGCTCAGTCATGTCCAACTCTTTGGGGCCTCATGGACTGCGGCCCACCAGGCTCCTCTGTCCATGGAATTCTCCAGGCAAGAGTACTGGAATGGGCAGCCATTCCCTTCTCCAGGGAATCTTCCTGACCCAGGGATCGAACCTGAGTCTCCTGCATTGCAGGTGGATTCTTTACCATCTGAGCCACCAGGAAAGCTCATGATAGTACATGTAGCTTTTATAATAATTTTTCAAGATTGTGTAAGATTCTCAAAAGTCTTAATAGTGTTAAAGGATACTCAATATTAGTGAAATCACAACGTTGTGGAATTCTAGAGATGGATGGTAAATTAGAGAGCTTTATAGTTCAATTACATTGCTTTATGTTTGAGGAAATCAAGACCCAAAGAGACTAAGGGAATTGCCCCAAATCACACAGCTAATTATAATCAGAGTTGGCACTAGAACCTGGCCTCTTAATTAATGGTTCCCCTAATATTTTTAAAGTTCTAAGTGAATGATATACCACTTGAGCAATAAATTACCAAATATGAATATCTGTGAACAGCTTAGGATTCTAATCAAAGGACATTTATAATAAAGTTAGGCATATATTTAATGATAGCTTAATTATTATTGTGCTACATGATAACACAGCATAAATGGTAAGTAGTTCATTTTTTTTTAAGTAGTTCATTTTAGAGTGTTGTATTTATTTTGTACACCAAGCCAAGAGAGTGAAAAATAAAATGAAGAAGAGCAGGAAACTGCTCTGAGGGCCTCTTTGAAGGCTTGTGAATCTGAGGCTTAGGTAGCTGTGGTTTTCTGACAAAAGATAGAGGGCTGAGAGGTGGTTTTGGAAGGAGAAGGGACAGGAAGCTCTCTTGAATTCTTCTCTTGGGAGGAGGGATAAACACTCATTTACTTCTGTATCGATGGAGTAATCAGCCAGAATTCTCTTTCCTCATCAGTTTCTTGCTGGAATCTGAAAGGTTCAGCTACCAGAACCAATCCTGGTAGAGTCAGAGGCAACACCCAGTGTGGAGTGATGGACGAGCTTTGTTTTAGCAAAACCTGTTTTCTATGATCGCTATGTCTGGACTCCCAACATTTCATAGTCATCTCCCTGATATACTGAGGACCTCCAAGAACACGTGGGCCACGGAGCACTCCCCAGCTCAGCCACCTGGGGAGACTCGGCTGCGTAATTACCCCTGTGGTTCTTGAAGAAAACCCTAGGTACGCCAATTCCTTCTGCTCTTACTCTCACCAGGAGTGGGTGAGACCGCCCCGTCTCTACTCTCCATCAGGACTCACTCACAGATGTGCTCGAGGGAAAGGCCCTCAGCTCAAAGCTCTTTTCTCCACAGTGTTTACCTGCTTCCTATCAGACATTCATCTGGAGGAGTCCCTGAAGCAGGATGTCTATTATTTACACTTGGGATAAATGAGTGTAATTAAAATGCTTTTCGAATTCTTGAACCAGGGGAAGGGACTTCTGAGGAGAATGGGGGAAATGAGGGAGAGTAAGCAAGAAGTACATTTTGAGTAGTAGGAGTTTCAGGGGAAAAGAAGCCTTTATTGGGGGCCCTCGAGGGAAAATTTGGGCAACCAGACAGCGGGATGAAAGGGAAAGTATGCTGAGAAACAGGGACGTGCTGATGTGCAGAGAAGGAAGGGAGAGTCTAAAGACCAGATTCTTTCTAGGACCTTCCTTCCCTTCCCTTCTGTCTCTTCCTGCTCTTCCTAAGAAAAAATAAAAAAATCTGATATTTAAATCTGGTCGAATCCCTGACACATATCATTCCTGGAGGGTTATACAAGTTGCTCACTCAGGGATGGTTTGTGCAAAGATCTTTGCAGAGACAAGCCCAGGACGGCGCTTGGGCAGTGGGTGAGACTATGTCTTACAAAAGCCGATGAAGATGTTCTCTGTCTGTGCTTGGGTGCAGTGCAGCTGACTCTGTCACTGACACTTCCCTAGCACCTTGCTATTTGGGTGGAATTGGCGCTTAGGCTTATAGCTAGGCATCAACCTATCTTCCTGATTCAGGTCACTCAGACAGTGGGTAACTAGGTGGGCCGTGGGGGGAGCCGAGGTGAGCATTCAGTTTAGCTCTGCACCCTGGGTCCCCTCTGAGCTTCACACTTGGGCCTGGTGTCAACTCTAGCTTCCCACAGCTCTTGTTACTGTCCTGGCCACCTTGCTGTGACTCCTGTTGCTCAGGCTGTCATTTTTACTGTTCTTGCCTGATTCTCCCTTTTCCTGCCACCACTAGCAATGCTGTCGGTGTGAAGGCACTGGCTCAGCTTGGCTGACCCTGGAATCAGAAGAGAGATTTGCCCAAGAAGGTGATGGCTCATCTTGTTGACCTGGGCTAGTCTTTTAAATGAGGGATGTAAATGTAGGTTTTGGAACTGGGAAGATCTAGGTTTGAATCTTAGCTTTGGGTAATCCTGTGACCTTGGGCAAGTCATTCAAAATTTGGAACTTTCTTTTCTCATTAGTTGGAGACATTAATGCCTCTACAGAGGATTGTTGAGAAGCAGGAGCACTTTATGAAAGATCCCTGGATATAGTAGACACTTAATCAATGGTGACTGAGAACTGTTGTTCAAATGAGCACAGTTCTTTTGGCCAATATGACAGAGAGAGCTCAGGGTTCCTGAAGTGGGCATGGAAACTAGGCCACTCCTCAATACCTTGTTAGAGTTGATTGATGATTTATGGATGGAGTCTAGGCTCATCTCTGTCTCCAGGAAATGTAGCTAACTTTAAGATCTTATTTCTAAGGCATTCCAGATAATGGGATTTTATGGAAAAAAAATTTTCACCACTAACAAATTAATAAATCATTGAACTGTTGAACCCTTTCTTAATGAGCCCAGCTTGAGCACAAAAACGGCTAGTCTTTTCAGAGCTGGTCTTGTGGCTGTAGGGACCAAAGGCAGTGATTGACTCCCGTATGTTTAGTTCCTTGACAGTAGGATTTATTGAGAGAGGTGTATTATTAGTATTACTTGGCCCTGTTGTCTGAACCCAAAGACAACGGCATTGAGTCCATGGCCATGGCTGCATTAGCCATGGAATCGTTGGTTTGGAATCCATGTCTAAAATATGCCCAAAGAAAGATGGTGGCTCCCAGCCCTCATCTTCTTTGATGCAAGACAGGAAAGGAGTTCCTCAGAGCAACAGCAGCTTAAGGAGGGGCTCTACAATCTGACAGGTGTTTGTTCCGGGATAACATCATATACTGATACCAATATTGATATCCAAACCAATACAAATGCCCTTACTAATATTTTATTAATGCTGATGTCAATACCAATTCCAATATTACTAAATGCCAACATTAATGCTTCTACTATTTCTGACACAAACAATCTAATACAAACTATCATTTTAACTATATGGCAGACACTATGTCAAGAATTTTGGAGTTATTATCACATTTAATCCTCACAAGACTTTTTTGATGATAAAATATATAGTATTTAGAATATACCAGGCATGGTTCTAGGTGTTAAAGTTATTTTCTTACTTAATTCTCCTCACAACTCTAAGAGACAGGTACAATTGTTATTCCTAAGGATCAGGAAATTGAGGATCAGATTGACTAAGAAAGTTGCCCAAGCTCACACAGTTAAATATGTGGCAGAGGAAAGATTTACAATAGGTTTCTCTGACTCTAATGACCTGGTCTAATGACTTGGTCATAGCAAACACCCTCTTCCAACAACACAGGAGAAGACTCTACACATGGGCATCACCAGATGGTCAACACCAAAATCAGATTGATTATATTCTTTGCAGCCAAAGCTGGAGAAGCTCTATACAGTCAGCAAAAACAAGACCGGGAGCTGACTGTGGCTCCGATCATGAACTTTGTATTGCCAAATTCAGACTTAAATTGAAGAAAGTAGGGAAAACCACTAGACCATTCAGGTATGACCTAAATCAAATCCCTTATGATTATACAGTGAAAGTGACAAATAGATTCAAGGGACTAGATCTGATAGACAGAGTGCCTGAAGAACTATGGATGGAGGTTCATGACATTGTACAGGGGCAGGGATCAAGACCATCCCCAAGGAAAAGAAATGCAAAAAGGCAAAATAGCTGTTTTAGGAGGCCTTACAAATAGCTGTGAAAAGAAGAGAAGTGAAAAACAAAGGAGAAAAGGAAAGATATACCCATTTGAATGCAGAGTTCCAAAGAATAGCCAGGAGAGATAAGAAAGCCTTCCTTAGTGATCAATGCAAAGAAATAGAGGAAAACAATAGAATGGAAAAGTCTAGGGATCTCTTCAAAAAAATTAGAGATATCAAGGGAACATTTCATGCAAAGATGGGCATGATAAAGGACAGAAATGGTATGGACCTAACAGAAGCAGAAGATATTAAGAAGAGGTGGCAAGAATACACAGAAGAACTATACAAAAAAGATCTTCACAACCCAGATAATCACGATGGTGTGATCACCAACCTAGAGCAAGACATCCTGGAATGTGAAGTCAAGTGGGACTTAGGAAGCATCACTACAAACAAAGCTAGGAGGTGATGGAATTCCAGTTGAACTATTTCAAATCCTCAAAGATGATGCTGTGAAAGTGAAGCACTCAATATACCAGCAAATTTGGAAAACTCAGCAGTGGCCACAGGACTGGAAAAGGTCAGTTTTCATTCCAATCCCAAAGAAAAGCAATGCTAAAGAATGCTCCAGCTACCGCACAATTGCACTCATCTCACACACTAGGAAAGTAATGCTCAAAATTTACCAAGCTGGGCTTCAACAGTACGTGAACCGTGAACTTCCAGATATCAAGCTGGATTTAGAAAAGGCAGAGGAACCAGAGATCAAATCGTCAACATTTGTTGGATCATCAAAAAAGCAAGAGAGTTCCATAAAAATATCTACTTCTGCTTTATTGATTATGCCAAAGCCTTTTACTGTGTGGACCATAACAAAGTGTGGAAAATCCTGAAAGAGATGGGAGTATCAGACCACCTGACCTGCCTCTTGAGAAATACGTACACAGGTCAGGAGGCAACAGTTAGAACTGGACATGGAACAACAGACTGGTTCCGTGGTACTCCAGGTAAAGGAGTCCATCAAGGGTGTATACTGTTACCTTACTTATTTAACTTATATGCAGAGTACATCATGAGAAATGCTGGGCTGGATGAAGCACAAGCTGAAATTAAGATTGCCAGGAGAAATATCAATAACCTCAGATATGCAGATGCCACCACCCTTATGGCAGAAAGTGAAGAACTACTAAAGAGTCTCTTGATAAAATGAAAGAGGAGAGTGAAAAAGGTGGTTTGAAACTCAACATTCAGAAAACTAAGATCATGGCATCCGGTCCCATCACTTTATGGCAAATAGATGGGGAAACAGGGGAAACAGTGACAGACTTTATTTTTTGGGCTCCAAAATCACTGCAGATGGTGACTGCAGCCATGCTTGCTCCTTGGAAGAAAGTAATGACCAACCTAGATGGCATATTAAAAAGCAGAGACATTACTTTGCCAGCAAAGTCTGTCTAGTCAAAGCTAAGGTTTTTCTTGTAATCATGTATAGATGTGAGAGTTGGACTATAAAGAAAGCTGAGCACCGAAGAATTGATGCTTTTGAACTGTGGTGTTGGAGAAGACTCTTGAGAGTCCCATGGACTGCAAGGAGATCCAACTAGTTAATCATAAAAGAAATCAGTCTTGAATATTCATTGGAAGGACTGATGCTGAAGCTGAAACTCCAATACTTTGGCCACCTGATGTGAAGAACCGACTCTTTCCCTGAGGCTGGGAAAGATTGAAGGCAGGAGGAGAAGGGGACGACAGAGGATGAGATGAGATGGTAAGATGGCATCACTGACGCAATGGAGATGAGTTTGAGTAAACTCTGGGGGTTGTGATGGACAGGAAGGCCTGGCATGCTGCAGTCCATGGGGTCACAAAGTGTTGGACATGACTGAGCAACTGAACTGAACTGACTCTAAATCTGGTCTTGTGTGGTGCATTTCTGTGTTTAGAATTGTCAGGACACATTTATATATTGTCTGTATGTTTCTGCCTCTATTAATGACATTTATGACACATTATCTCAACAGAACACATCTTTTATTAAAAGATAATTTTATCCTCAAGTTTTGTTCCACTTAAAAGTGTCTTAAGTGAGAAATATTTTCTCTTGGTTTTTCTTAATTTCACTAAGTTTACTGAAATTTAGGCTTCCAAAATTTTGCTAAGGCTGGGTTATTGTCCATTTTTATAAACACTGAGGCTATCTTTTTAGATTTCCTATATTTTTGAAAAAATTTCAAATATTTATTTTTTTTTTTTGTGACGAGCACCTCATCATCTTTTACTTGGGTGTGTCTCTTTAACAGTCTACAAAGATACTACAACTGCTTCTTTCAACTGTTCTCATCAAGTACCACTTCAAGGCAGAATTTTCTTTCATTAAATTGGATTTTGGGGAGAGCTTAATGTTTAGGGGGAATTTTTGAAAGAATGTGATTTTTATGATTTTTCTTGGTTTCATATTTGATTTTAATGTTCAGAAGGGTACTTCAAAGAAAGTCTGCAGATATGCATATCTGCAGATATGCAGATCAGCCAAAATAGAATCTTTCCAAAGTGAATGCACAGCCATTTTCCTGGGTCTCAATGCACCCTCAAAGAGATCGTCAAGGGGCTAGCTGGTAGTTCATTTTTCCTTTAATCCATATACTGGGTTGGGAAGATCCCCTGGAGAAGGAAATGGCAATCCACTCCAGTATTCTTGCCTGGAGAATCCCATGGATGAGGAGTCTGGCAGGCTACAGTTCATGGGGCCGCAAGAGTCAGACATGACTTAGCGACTAAACCACCACCACCATGCACTGGCCTATCACTGCGATCTGATGTCATTTGTTATTTGCGATGGATTTAACATGGTACAATGCAGGCCTCCCCGGATGACAGTGACTGGAATCAGATATCCACACACAACAGCTTTCACAAAGTTCTTGAACTGTGAAAGGAGCTGAAATCCAGGACCAATCCTGTCAAGTGTTCAAAATTGTCGTATAAACCAGAACTCCTGTGTGGTCTCTAATGAAATGCAGAAGTCATGAGGATTCTTTCATGATTTAAAGTAGGGTTCTTAACCTGGGAATCATAGATCCCCAAGGTATCTGTTTAGAATTAAGTAGACTTGATTGGAAAAAAAAACCAAAACATATTTATTTTCACTAATCTCTGGCTGAAATTTAGAGTATTCTTCCCTTATGAAGGTAGACCACAAATTACAATAGTATTAATATTACCCATTGATAATACCTGTGATTCTGTCTTGGAAATCATAGGTATTTTCCCTTTATATTACTGTTGTTACCAATGTCACAAAGTATCATTTATCCCTCTCTCTAAAGTCACAGTAATTGCCAGACATTATTATATTTCTTAAAATTGAATGCTTTAATAAGGAAGTACATGTCTTAATATAATATTAAATTTAAAAAATTTGTTGATAATTGTACTTTTATGTTATTGGCTTATAATATTATTACTTTAACTTCATAGATTTGAAAATATTTTTTTAAAAGGGCTCCACCAGAGAAAAGGGAACCCTGACAAACATAGGAATGTAAATTGGTGCAACCTTTAGGGAAAATATTATGGAAATTACTTAAAAACTAAAAATAGAACTATCATATGATCCAGCAATTCCACTTCTGGGTATATATCCAGGAAAATTGAAAACTTTAATTAGAAAAGATATATGTACCCTAGTGTTCATAGCATCACTATTTACAATAGACAAAAACGGAGGCAACCCAAATGCCTAGCAAAAGATGATTGACTTAAGAAGATGTAGCATATATAAACAATGGAATATTAAGTCAGCCATAAAAATGAATGAAATATTGCCATTTGCAGCAATATGTATGGACCTAGAGGAAATAATGCTTAGTAAAAGAAGTCAGACAAAGACAAATGCTATATGATATCACTTATATGTGGACTCGAAAAAATAATACAAATGCATCTATATACAAAACAGACACAGACTCACAGACATAAACAAACTTATGATTACCAAAGGGGAGCAGGAAGGTGGGGAGGGACAAATTAGGTGTATGAAATTAAGAGATACAAACTATTATAGACCCAATAGCAAAGCTGCCAAGATTTACTGTGCATGACTCACAGGGAGTCATACCTGAGGGTGCCTGTAAGCCAGACTCTCTGTGTGGTGTCCAGAGAGCCTCATTTACCTTTCTAGCTTTCAACAAGGATGACTGACCCTCAGTTTAACAGATCTGAGTCAGAACTCTTGAACATAAAAAAAGACCAGCCAGCCCATAGCCAGGGATGTGAGTAGGTCCCAGTAGTCAATAGCCAAAGAAGATATACTGTGTTTCTATCTACAGTATATCAGGAATGAATTCAGGCAGACTGTGGATTTTTGCACAAGTGCTCCTGTACCAAGATTGAGGGGAATTATATTGTATAATATGCTACTCAATTTAAGTCCTTATTCTTCAAGATGCATACAGGAGAATCTAGCTTTTACTTTTCCAAATTTAATATGGATTTGACAATATATCCAAAGGTTGTCTCTGAACTTGGGAATGGCTATTATCTTGAGAAAATCACTCCATTCTCTGATTACTCATTGGAATAAGCATCTACTTAAAAGACTATAACCTTAAAATAGAAACAATTTGGGAAAATTATAGGTATCAGTTAGGATTAAGATCTGCTGCATATAATTGGAAATGCCAAATCACAGTAGCTTAAACAAAATAGACATTTACCGTGTTTTCTCTTGTGTATAAAAAAATCCCGAGGTAAGAAGTCTAGGAGCAGTACATCTCTGTAAAGTTACTGTCCTCGTCTCCCTCTCCTTTTGCTACTCCGTTCTTATCAAACAATGTCTAGTCTTATGATTCAGTGCAGATGTTCCTGCCATCACATTTGCATTCAAGTAGCAGAAAGGGCTTGAGGAGAAAGATGTTCAATTTGGGACATTTTGGATTGAGGTGCCTGAAAATATCCAAGGAAATGGTTAGAAATGCAGGCTCAAGACTCAGAGGAATTGCCTGGTGAGAGGTGCAGGACCAGGCGTGGACTGTATGTAAAGTGACAGGCGCCAAACCAGGGGCATGTGAGATGGCCCTGGTTGAGTGAATACCACTAAGAGAGGGCCAAGGAGAGAAACCTGGAAATACTAATAAAATTAAAAATTTTTTTTCAGACAGAAAGATAAAAAGTTCTTCTCTCAGCCAACTTAGCTTCTGTTTAGCAGCCTTCTCAATAAGTAAGCCATTCAACATTTCTGCTTATATTTCACTGACCAGAGCTTAGTCACATGGTCCCACCCAGGTGTAAGGCAGAATGGGAAATGTAATCTTATAATAAGGTGTCTTGTTGGCTCCAATTAAGCTGGAGTTTCATTTCTAAGGGAGAAAAGAGAGTGGATATTAGGTGGCAGCTATGATGACATTATATACACAGGGACTTAGGTATACCCATATTCAGAGAAAGAGCATCGAACTAGCAGACAAACGCCCTGGGTCCTATTACTGCATCCACTTTGTATCTGCAACACCTTCAACAAATGACTGAACTTCCCTAAAGATTTAATTCTTTTATTTTAAAATGTGGATGTGACCATTCTTTTCCTGGTGCTTCCTGTCTGTTGTGAACTTTAACTGAGGCAATGTTTGTGAAAGCATTTTTACAACTAACTATAAAAGTATTGCATACACGCAAGGTATGTTGTACCTGCAGGATGCCTGAAGCTATAATCAGAGAAGAGTAAGTGTAGCAGATCCCCCAGCAAACCAGCCATACCTGAAACCCTGAGCAAAGAAAACAATCCCATCTCTATATTGACCTGTTAACTTCTGATAATGCATTTTCTAAGTCCAGGTAGAAATTAAATGGTTGTGTCATGGAACCATTAAATGATGCCAGCTACATGTTCTATAATTGTGACATGGGTAGAGAAAGTGATTTTCAATGATAGTATCATGTATGATAAACAAGGCTTTAAATGCAAGTCTTGGTCACTATTGAGAGGACAGAATCAACTCTAACCCGCAGAAGGATTTTAAAAGGCCTACAGAAGCACTGGGGACAGGAAGGTGAAGAAATAGCATAGGCCTAGTTTCCACAGACAACTATCAAAGCTCCCAGAGAATTTCACTGCTGTTCCTGCCATGATCAAGAAACCATCTGTAAAATCAGCAGTCTTGCCTGGGGGCCTAACTCTAGCATCACACAGCTGCCGCCTATATCAGATCCAGCATGCTGGACACCTAAATGGTGCCCCATGCTCTCTCTGGCCTCACTTAACTCCATTCCAAAACCAATTCGCACACAACTGGATCTGACTGGTGGAGCCTCAGTTAACCCAGAACCCTAGCTTCAAGTAGCTTCCTAGGTGGTGCAGTGAAGAATCTGCCTGCAATGCAGGAGGGGCCGGTTTGATCCCTGGTGGAAAAGACTCCCTGGAGTGGGAAATGACAACCTACTCGTGTATTCTTGCCTGGAAAATTCTCTGGAGAGGCCTGGCAAGCTACAGTCCATGGGGTCGCAAAGAGTTGGACGTGACTAAACACACACACACATCTAGCTTCAAGAATCTAAGAAATAGAGTTTTTGCCTTTACAACATATGAAGAGAAGCAATGTTGGTATATATTGCTATATGGGCCAACTGTCAATCCAGTGTCTGTCAGAATCTACACCTGTGACATGAAAATTGCTATGTGAGGTCCCAAAGTACTGGCTGCAAGTCTTAGAAATGAAACAATCTCAGTGCAACATAATAGAATTAGAGCAGAGGAAATTTGCTTTACTCAAATGTGAACTGAATGAATAGGAAGAAAGCACAGGAAACATTAATGTTTCAATACATGTATCTGTAGCAAGTAATTCTTAAGTTAAAACATTTGCACCAGCATTAAATGCAAGTTAAGCATGTGGATGTTTCATTAAGGATATAATTTGCTCATAAGTATAAATTTCTCTTTACTCATTAATTAGGACTAGAACAACTTACTCATTTGAACGTATTTACACGTATGACAAAATTACAATAATTAAAGTTCAACAGGTGCACGGTGATGATCTAATGAAATTTTATTGACTAGGAGAAGTCCCCATAAATATCTTTCTGCTTGAACAGCTTAGCTAATGCAACAAAGATGCACAAAAGTAAGAATGGGTTAGAATCATAGAAAAATGGCCACAGTTCTTAATAATTCCAATAATATGGTGGGAGAAAAATGTATTCATTAGAGAGAGAAAATACTTTTGTTGTAGCAGATCAGAGCAGCTTCTGAGAAGGGCAGGTTCTCTGTTAGATAATGCAGAGCTTCCTCTGTAATAGAGCCATGACCTCCCACTGGCTAGTATATAGGAGAAGCAGACAAAGAAGGCCAGTGGATCGAAGGACTGGGTTGACATCTTTAAATATTGCTTGTGCAGGGCTTTGTGTGAAGGCAGGAGAGAAGGGAATACTAGAGGGCAATGGGGCAGCAAGGAGATCCTTCCTTCTAAGACCTGCTTTGTTTTTCCCTAAGAGAAGGTTCTCAGCCTCTTTAGTCTCAAGTTCCTTTTAAATTCTTAAAAATTATAGAGGCCACCATAGTTTTTGTTTTTGTAATATTTATCAAGTCAATCTAGATCAGCATCATTAACAAATTATGGGGAAATAATGCTACATTTTTATACTTGGCAATTGCTCAGTTCTTTTCTAGATTTGATTGGGTTTCAACTGGCTTCATCTACCTACCTCTGTTGTGGAAGTGGCATCACACAGTGGCTAATAAAGGGTCCTTGAGCTGGGATGAAGCCAGTAAGAAAATGTCTTCAAACAAAATTTCCTTTTCAACGAGGATGGCCGAGGTACTCCTATGTCGTAGTTTCCAACTGCTTGAGGTAGGCTGGGTAGTGGAGTGTTTGGGTTAGGGAAATCTTGCCATTAAGCTTAATCCCAGAGAGAAGAGAATCTAAAAGGTGGGGTCCTTATCCCCTGTGTGTCCAGGAAGGCTTGTAGATGGTGCGCTCCTGGAGATCAAGGCATTCGTGATTACCATGAATGAGCTTCAGGTTGGTTTTCATTCTATCTGTTCTCAATTATGGCTGAATCGTAGAGATGAGAGGCAGAATTAGGAATTCCACCAGGGATGGGATGTGACAGCCATGTTTTGGAAAGCTTCTTGGAGAAATAAAGTGCACGTATGTTCTAGACGGGGACTTCCCAGGTGCTGTTAGTGGTAAAGAGCCTGCCAAGGCAGGCAGATGCAGGACTTGTGGGTTCAGTCCCTGGGTTGGGAAGATTCCCTGGGGGAGAGCATGGCAGCCGACTCCAGTGTTCTTGCCTGGAGAATCCCATAGACAGGAGCCTGGTGGGCTACAGTCTGTAGGGTTGCAAAGAGTCAAACATGACTGAATCTACTTAGCATGCACGTGTGCATGGATATCTTGAAAGAGAGTCATTAGGAAAATCTTATAGTCTTAAGTTTTCTCCTGTGAATTCTTAGAAATACACAGGAATTATTTCTGGAGTGTTGAAGAGTCTTCAACATTTCATAGCCTAATGTTTAGAATTTACTTTAGCTGGTTTGATTTAGCCACAGCAGATTCCTACTCAACATTTAAAAGCCTCTCTTGTGAAGCAGAGAATTTGGTGTCAATAAACAATGTTTCTGACTTATCCCTGGGAGGTTCCTGGTTGGGTTGACTATGGAAATCTTCTGATATTTCAGAAAGCTTATCATGATCTTTTCTTTGGCCTATTTTTTCTCCCCTCCTCACCCTTAAAAAAAAGTCTTCTTCAGGACTGTCCCCCCTTCTTTATACTTTTGGCCACAGGATGATGAAAATATGTTTTTCCCACACTTTTATTTACTTGAATACATTATCTTACACAAAGCTAGATCTTTCCCACAGTAAATACTTAATTTTAATTCAGGAGTTTTGAAAATAAGGTTCTTCTCACTTTCAAAAATATTCAAATTTACTTTTTAACCTTACAGATTTCTATGTAATAATATATGTTCATTTTTATTGAGGTCTAGATGTGGTTACATATACAATTTTTTGACTGTGCTGGGTTCTTTGTTGTGACATGTGGGATCTTCGTTGCCATGTATGGATCTTTAGCTGTGGATATGTGGGATCACAGTTTTCTGACCAGGGATCGAACCCAGGCCCCCTGCATTGGGAGTGTGGAGTCTTAGCCACTGGATCTGTATACTTTTTTACTCTTTTTTTGGGACTTGAATAAGTTTTCCATCTATCAAATGTATTTTTGATGATAGTTTTGGTTTTGGTATAATCACTTAATGTGGAATAATGCCTCACCTGACAGTAACTCTGTTCAATCATGTCTCAATATTATTTTTGTAATTTTACTGAAATTTTTCTTTAACCCCTAAATATAGATTTTGATTCCCCAACACATTTTTAAAAAATTTATATATTTTTTATTGAAGGATAATTGCTTTACAGAATTTTGCCGTTTTCTGTCAAACCTCAACATGACTCAGCCATAGGTATACATATAGCCCATCCCTTTTGAACCTCCCTCCCATCTCCCTCCCCATCCCACCCCTCTAGGTGGTTACAGAGCCCCTGTTTGAGTTTCCTGAGCCATGCAGCAAATTCCTGTTGGCTATCTATTTTACATATGATAATGTAAGTTTCCATGTTACTCTTTCCATATATCTCATGTTTTCTATGTTTTTGTATCTCAATTTGTATAGTTCCTATATATGATATGGTTTATACAATTACTTGAAACAATGTGCTCGTAGAACATCAAATAATGTTACGAGAAGGAAATGCATAGAACTAAAGTCCCCCTGCATTTCATTGTGTTATTGACTTAATGGAAATCTCATTAACTGTGCTACTTTTCAAAGTGACCACAAACATCACTTCATATTGCTAAGAAGAGAAACTGTCCTATGGAAATGAGTACAAATAATTCCCAGAAAAGACAGAGTCGTTGTAAAGCATGTTTTAATTAGAAGCTAAAGCAAATAAAATCTGCGAATGAACCAATAAAAAAGAAAAAGAAAAGGATTTGCAAAATAAATCCTGTGATACACTCAGGGAAGAGCTGTATGACATTTCCTTTTCCTGTAATAATGGCACTCTATTTGGTTGACCAGCTGGCCAGTCAGTCCCTAAAGCCTTCATATCCTGTTTTCCAATTATAGGACTACAAATTAATGCATCTCCAGTGTTGAGCAATGATATTTTGGATCATTTAACTAACTCCTTTGTACAGGTTACCTTCGTTTATCAGCACCATAAAAATGAGACTGACAGTAGCATTTATAGTCACTGCGAAGAGTAGCCTAATAAGCTGGTTGAATCATAAACTCATTCTTTTCTGTTGCCCAGCATTTCTAGTGGAGCTGAAAGGTTGAAGAAAAATGAACCATACATTTTATAAACAGACAGATAAATGTGGTGATAGGTTGACTTTGACAGTATTAAAGCTAGGATGAAAAATCATTTATTCACCATATTTTAAAATTAAGGAAGCCATTGCTTAATAGTGAGGCTCAAATTTATATAATCAGGTAGAATCATGATACGTTTCAACTGGCAAAATACTGAAAATTATCTGGAGCCATAAGTATTCATACAATTTTTTTCCTCTTAGAAAAATGCCTCAAAGGCAGTTTATTTTAAAACCATATTTCTATAATATTTTAATAATTTAAGAAAGATAAAGTTAGGTTATTAAATTTTTGTGTTGCCATTATTGTAACATTTGATAAATGAATAATGTGAATACACTTGTGCTCTGCCATTGACATGACCGGCATGGTAAAGGCTTCTTTTGTTTTCAGTGTTTAAATTGTTGGGCTGGACAGTGTGGGAGAAATAACTGCATGCTGCATAATAAATTCTTCTTGATAGGATGATGCTTTCAAAGGAACTCAGATTTAAGCTCCCCTTTTCTGAGATTTGAATGGGCAATTTGGAAATCCAAAATACAAATATGGCTTTTTCTTCCTTGTTCTAGAAGAAAGCACATTGTCAAATTTTTTTTTTTTTCCCCTCATAGGGAATAAGGTCTTATTATGGCTGGGGACAGTCATATTCACAAATAACATTAAATTTGGATTTTTGGTATACTGCTGCCAAATGTGGTCATATGTACAGTCTCACTGCCAGATGTATTCTACAATGTTAAATGTGTATCTTATCACTGGATTACATTCCCCTGAATTATTGTTTTAGAATAAATCTTGCAATTATCTTGTGACTATCACATTGTTCTGTGGGTGGGTGAGGTGCAAAGCGTGTTAAAAGTATGACATTGCCAAATGTTAACATTTATGTAATTTTTGTAACCTTGTTCAGGTATTTTTTCTATTTTAATGAGACAAGGAACTCTAAAAGAAAAAAGAAAGTGACTTTCTTTTTAACCTCTGGGGAATTTCAGTAAATACAAAGAAAAGATTGATGACCAAATGAGATCCCTAGAAATAGTTATATGTTTTTAGACCTCATATAACTAAAATATAGTTCTATAGTTTTTAGAGGAGTGAAGTGATATTTGAGGAAAGGCAATTAGGGAGAAGTTGGAACCAATATATATATACACACATACATACATATATGAAAATAAAAAAAGAGAAAGGACTAAAACTATCAAAGTATAACCATTAGCTAGCCATGATTTCAAGAAGCAGTCTTCACCTTTTGATTATCCCAGTACTGTCAAGGACACACCTACACAGTTAACTCTCCCTTGTTTAGCCTGGAAGTGCCCTCTTTCAGCAAAACACTAATGCAATTAATGTGTGGACCCTAAATAGTGATAGTATTCTCAAGTTTAATACCAGGGACACTATTTTACTTCTTATAAACTGCTTCATCAAGCATCCAAATTGTAAACTGTAAGTGGTGATACTCTTTTCACAAGTACTTTCTCTCATTGTGCCTGCAGCGTTCCTTATTCTTTTCATGGTGCTGCTTCCTGGTTTCTTTTACATCTACCCTGTCTATGACATTTTGTTTCTTAGAGTGGGCATATAGCCTATATATACTCGTGGTCCCAGACTTATATCTTATTTCCCCCTGATGGCAACAACTGTGGTATCACCCCAGATGTTCAGAACTGATATATACTAAGTTCTCAAAGTGTGGTCCCTAGACAAAGAACATCAGCATCACCCAAGGACTTGTGAGAAATGCAAAACTGGGGGCTCTACCCTAAAGAATGGGAAGCTCTAGACATGGGGCTCAGAAGTCCGTCTTTGAAAAAAATTCAAAGTGATTCAAGGTGATTCCAATGCATGATAAAAAGTGAATATTCATGTTTTAATAGGAGGCAATATCTTTGCCCAAAGAAACACATTTTTTTCATAGAAGAATTTCACAGTTCAGGTTATTAAGGCCAAAGGGAAGTTATTCTGCGGTCTTCAGGTTATAGCCCTAACTCCATCTGTCCATAAAATGAATGTTGATTTGGGTGTAAATGCTAAAATAAATTATTTAGAGTTGCAGCCATTTAGGTGGTAGGCAGATAAGAGTGGATATAGTTGCTCAGAAGTAGGCTGGGAATGGAGGAGGAAATGGCAACCCACTCCAGTATTCTTGCCTGGTGAATCTCATGAACAGAGAGGCCTGGCAGGCTACAGTCTATGGGGTCATAAGAGTCGGATACGACTTAGTGACTAAACCACCACCAGGCTGGGAAAGACTTGGTCTCTGATAATTGAAGTAGGGAAAAGATTGAAAGGAAATTTGCTACTTTTTTTTTGCAAACAGGGGCAAGCTTTGTTCTTTTTCTGCCCTTTTTGCTTTTGACCTTGAATGATTACAAGATGGCTACAAAGCCTCTTAAAATTAAAGCTCATTTTACTACAAAGAATTTTTATGCAGTAACTTTAATGTTGAACTTAAATTGAACTAGATTCCAGACTGCATACTGTTATTAACTTTCTTGGTAGTTTTATGTAAATGAATTGAATTTTCTCTCAATTTCTCTTTCAACTGTAGATCTTTTCAATCTATGGACATAGCATGGGAATAGAGACTGTTAATAAAAACTATGAAAAAGTGTTTTTTATTAACATGGTACTCTTTCTAAAACATGATCATGACTATCAGTGTGCAGATTATATTCACATAAAGCATATTTTCTTTTCTCTTTTTTTACACAAATACCACTTGTTAACTGAAATTGGACAACCTAGGTAACCCTGGGGTTACCTATTACATACTAGTCTAATGAAAATTGTGGTTGAGAGTTTAGGCATTATTTCCGGCTCTGGTTGTGTATTGCAATAATATGTAGATGAAAAAAATGTATAAATGCACAGCTTTCTTAATAATAATAAATGCACAGCCTTTTGTTCTTAATAAGAACAAAATGTAAAGACAACTTCAATAGCTAATTGTTTGATGGGAACCAAAATCCCTTCTTGTTTTTCTCTGGGAACATGTAGCTGGCACACAGTAGTAAGCTTATGAATTGAATAACTGAATACTGTATTAAAATAATAGCAAATTAAACAAAAAGGATTTAGTTGAAAACATGAGTGAGCTCTGGAAACATATGTTACAGGGACAGAAAAAAGTGATTACCTAAGCGATCAAGTGTATGAGGATCCATGAGATTTTCACATCATCTCCATAAAATCCATGCGATTTCCATAGATCCTACAGAGTCCAATTTGATAAGTTATGTGATTGCATTTTCTTACCTGCTTCTGAAAGGGTGTTCAGAATTAAAGAACAGTTTGAGGAGTAGGGGAGAATGAGAAGAACACCAGATTTCCCAGAAGCTGGCAAGGTAGTGACTGTGGCTGAACTGCTTTTAGTATCTTGCAGGGAAATCTAAGCCAGCAGCTTCACATGAGGATCTAAAGCTATTAGCATGCGGGTGACAGAGCAGTAAACCAGTCCAATTTATGTCTGATTTATCTTGCAGTACAATGAGTTTTTAATCTAGCATTTTTCTTCTAATTCTTTCAAAGCATCATGCAAATAATTATTAATTTTCCCAACATCTGACAAAGAGGATAGCAAAACAATGTATTTTATAAATTACTGGTGGATGGATGGTTGTGCTAGGAAACAATGTAATCATCTCTTGGACTTCACATCCTCAGTTCTAACTACCTTACCGTGCTACTGACATGATAACATAAGCAGTAGGTGATACAAGGAAGAGAGACTTTCCAGTTCAAGAGAGTGGGGTCTGCACCCTAGACTAACCACTGAATTAAACTTGTGGCATTGGATGTGTTACTTAACCTTTCTGAACCTCAGTTTCTTCATTTGTAAAACATGCTTAGTAATGCTAGCTTATTGTAAACGTTAACAATGCTATGTGTGACTGGTCAGAATGGCCATCATCAAAAAGACCATAAATAACAGGAGCTGGAGACAGTGTGGAGAAAAGGGAACCCTCCTACACTGTTAGGAATGTAAGTTGTTTCAGCCACCATGGAAAATAGTATGGAGGTTCCTCAAAAAATTAAAAATAGAGTTACCAAATGATCCAGCAATCCCACTCCTGGGCATGTACAGAGTCAGAACTATAATTCAATAAGATACATGCACCCCTATGTTCATAGCAGTCCTGTTTACAATAACCAAGACATGGAAGCAACCTAAGTGTCCATTGACAGATGAATGGATAAAGAACATGAGGTATATATATATATATATATATATATATATATATACATACAGTGAAATATTACTCAACTGTAAAAAAGAATTAAATAATACCATTTGCAGAAACATGGATGGACCTAGAAATGATCATACTAAGTAAATCAGATAAAGACAAAAATATCATGTTCTTTTAAAATCATATCATTACTTACATGTGAAATCTGAAAATGATGCAATGAATTTATTCACAAAACAGAAACAGACTCACAGACATAGAAACAATCTTATGGTTACCAAAGGAAAAGGTGGGGAGGTATAAATTAAGAGTTTGGGATTAACAGATACACACTACCATAGAGAAATAGATAAAACGAGGATTTACTGTATAGCACAGGGAACTATATTCAACATCTTCTAATAATTTATAATGGAAAAGAATCTGAAAAAGAATATATATACATGAATGTATACACACACACACACACACACACACACACACACACACACACACATACCCAAATCACTTTGCTATACACCTGAAGCTAGCAACATTGTAAATCGGCTATCCTTCAACAAAAATAACTTATTTTTAAGCTCTGTGTGTGAAGTGTCTGCTGCCTCACAAGCTCTCAACACAATAAAAGCTACAACAGATTTTAATTTTAATGTTATCTGTTACATCACATAAAGAGAGAATGCTCACAAATTCTGACCTGGGCATCTGGCATTTGCAGTTTTCAGTAGGATTTCTCAGTTGTACATGGATCATAGTCCTGAGTCGACTTCTTAACTCCTGTGACAAGGCATCATAATGAAAAAAATTCTAATTTTATGTGGAATGTATTTGTTAATCTGTGGTCAGACCTTTTGCAAGATTCCTTTGAAAGTCCTCAAAGAAAGAATTCATTTGGTATTTACACTTGAGCACTTACACTTTATGCCTTTTAAGAGTGAGCAACATCTGGAATCAAGGTCTAGTTACACAGCTTTTGTTTTGAAACCAACAGATGACTCCTGCTGGCACTCGGCCGATGTGACTTGATTCAAGCCTGCAGGGTGATACCCCGGGGACCAGCCTCTGCCCCTTCACTCCCTCCTCTGGTGCAGCAGGGCCAGCTGACCTCTGCTGGGCGCCCTGGGTCTGGCCCCTGCTTGGCCCTCTTTCTCTCTCTCCAGGCTGTCCTGGCCCACTCCAGCTGCTTCCCATTCATTTCCTGGCTTCACAGCTTGCAGAGGGCTTGGGAACACTTCCCAAGTGAGGCAGCAATCAGTGTTCTTCACAGTGGGCAGTTTTCCTGCCACACGGCGCCTTCCTCCTGCAGCACTGCCCACCTGCATTGCTGCTGGATGTGTCCCAGGCAGTCAGAGCTCAGAGCCCGTGATGGAGCTGAGAGGAATTCCTGCCACGGGCTGATGGGAGCCCACCCCCCTGCACACTTGGTGCAGGGCGCTGGAAATCCCCCCTGCCCTGCCTCCCACCTCCGACCGGAGGGGAAGCATCATCTCAGCAGATTTCTACACTGTTCCTCTTCTGCCCTGTTCCTATTTCCCCAAATGAGAGCCCCGAGGAAGGCCAGCAGGGCTGGGAATCAGCTAACCGGGGTTAAAGCATGAGAAATACCAGAGGTTCAGACAGGAAATAAGAACCAAGAGTGTTTTCAGAGAGTTGACAGAACCCAGGATCGGCTGAACATTCACCCCTGTGGATAAGAGGAGCTGGTCTCTGCCCGCTGTGATCCTGGTGCCTCTGCGGGTGAACTCTAAAGGCTTCAAGCCATGCCTGAAGCTCTAGCTCCGAGCCCAGTTTCCTCTTTCCAGTAAAAGCAGGGTGTGGTGCAGCATTTTCCAGAGTGTTCTGTGGAGGAAGAATCCCCTGAGATACTCCTTGAGGAAAGGTTTCCATGGTTGAACAACATTGTGCAATGCCGCACACTGCCTCTGGCTCAGGGAAGATTTGCCGGGCGCCTGCACAGGCTGGAGGCTCTTAGAAGTTCTGCTTTACCCAGAGGTTCCGAAAGTTACTGGACCACAGAAAGCTTCTGTCAACTAACACCTAATAACCACCAGTAAAATTAGTGTTCCATGAACATGCTGTTCTCTCACCCTACCGAGCACACACCCACCTCAGGGCCTTTGTCCTCTGTTCCCTCGGCCTGGAATGCTGTTTCTGCAGCTATTCACATCACTAACTCCCTCACCAGACTGAGGTCTCTGCTCAAGAGATGTCTTCCAGGATGATGCTATTTAAAAAAGCCTCCTCTTTCACCCCTATCCAGTCACTTTCGTTAATCCCTTTCCCTGCGTCATTATTTTTTTCATAGCACTTATAAGTCTCAGCACAGCAAGTCACTTATTTGTTTTTATGTAAGGATTAAGTTAATTTGGATAAATCTAATGTAGTTCAAATTAAGCTCCATGAGGGCAGAGGCATTGCTTTGCCTGAGGTAGCTTCACCTCTGGAATGGTGCTCAATGCAAAGGTGACGTTACAACAAATACTTGTCAAATGAATCCATGAAGAGTGGAAAAGGGCAAGTTATCTCAAGCAGAAGACCTGTCACTAAACCCTGGCTATACTTCTTTCTTTCTTGATGTGACCTTGAGCAAATCCCTTCATTGCTTGGACCCTTGATTTCTTTATATAAAATGAGAAAAAAATAACACCCATACCATGTATCTTTCATCAGAAGGATCAAATGAGGGCTTGGCTATCATGGTACTCTGTAAAATGTTGGGACTGTCTTTGTTCAGGCTGCTAACAAAAGGACCTCTAGCTGGAGTGGTTTGTATGGTGGTGGCGGTTTAGTCGCTAAGTCATGTCCGATTCTTGTAACCCCATTGACTGTAGCCCGCCAGGCTCCTCTGTCCATGGGATTTTCCAGGCAAGAATATTGGAGTGGATTGCCATTTCCTTCTCCAGGGGATCTTCCCAACTCAGGAATTGAACCTGGGTCTCCTTCATTGCAGGCAGATTCTTTACCAACTGAGTTATGAGGGAAGCCCCCCAAAAGACATATTTAGCTACATGGGGTCTTAGTTGTGGCACATGGGATCTAGTTCCCTGACCAGTGACAGAACCTGGACCCCCTGCATTGGGAGCTCGAGTCTTAGCCACAAGGAATGCCCCACACTTTTGGAGGCTGAGAAGTCTAAGATCAGAGTGCTGGCAGATCTGGTGTCTGGTGAGAGCCTGCTTCTTTGTTCATAGATGGCTTTTCTTTTTTTTTTTTTTTTTCTGTGTCCTCACAGGGCAGGTAGTGGGAGGAAACTTGCCTGGAGTTTCTTTGATAAGTACACTAATTCCATTCATAAGGGCCCCACCCTCATGACCTAATCACCTTCCCAAAACCCCACTTCCTAATACAATTTCACTGGGGATTGGGTTTCAACATATGAATTTTAAGGGGGACACAAACATTCAGACTATCCTGGCTAAGCAGATATAGATTGTTATTATCAAAGATAAAATACAGAAAATAAAAGGCAGGCAACCCCCATGGTGGAGATCAGATTTTCTGGGAGCATGAGGATAAGTCATTTTGACAGAATGGAAGGAGAGAGAGCAGGAACCTAGAAAAAGTAATGTGACCTAGAGAGGAAAGACTCCTTGATATCATTATCAATCATAGGAAGTTGTGGGTATTTATGGGGTGGGGGTGGGCAGAAAGATGCACAAATAGAGGCTGGTGAATGCTGCTCTGCTTATACTTTGCTTTTCAAACAAAGTTTATTTAATTCAGATGAAAACCCTAGTAGGGTAAGTGTGTTTTATCTACAAGGTAACAGAAGTCAAAGGGATTTCACTACTGTACTCAGGGTTATATAGGATGTGTGAGTCCAGATTTGAATGCTGATCTGAGGCTGTGTGACTGTGCAGTCTTGGCTCCCACAGAGTCTGAATGGGTCTGCTCCTCACCTTGTTTGGAGGTGCCCCCGTAGGAGCCAGGGCAAGGGACTCCAGAGAACATCTGTTAGTCTCTTCCTCAGCTCTTAGAAAAAAAAAATTGAACTACAAATCTGCAAATGCTGCTGAGACCCAGACCACCCAGGGGAGTTGCTCGCTGCTGAAGGGAGCAGGGGAGTGAAAGAGGAAGGTAGGAAGTTGTTAAGATGTAGCACTGGTTTGTTTTTAGCAGAAATGTGCATATGTTCAGAAAGCAGAAATCGGTGAGGCTGGGGTGTGTGGAGATTGTAGCTTGGTTTGTTTACTTGTATTATTTTCTGTTGTTAGGGCTAATTTCTTCTCGTATCTGGTTTCTCTTTATTTTTTAATCATGTGGGGTTATTAATGTTTGCATTAACTAGTTATCTGTGTGTCTCCATCTGCGTCAACCTAAAAATCATAAATGACTACCGTTAACAATCCAGGAATGGAAGCGACTGAATGAGATCTAATATTCTTCTCTGTGTTACCAATGTTTACCTAATCAGGATTTCAATCTTTGAAAAACCTTAATGCATTTGGGTATTGAATTCAATGAAGTTTTCCTACAAGTTCAACTGTTAGACGATGTGTGAAACTTGCCCCCACTGACGATGCTGGGAACTTTGCCCATAAAACTGGGGACCATGGTTGGAAATCAACTCTCAACATTTTTAGAACATGGAGTAAAATGAGTATGATTAATGTTGTCACTACTCCATGGAGCTCATTCTCCGTATGAAAGTTGTCAGAGTGAGTATGAAGGGACGATTTGATTACACGAGTAAAGGGCAAATCTAAGCAATGATCAGAAAGATTCAGCCCCCAAACGTCTCACTTGAAATAAACACGGAGCTGATATTTAGAAGTGAGAACAGGCAAAGGAAAATGTTTTCCTCTCATCTTTTGATTTTTTGGTTTCTTTTTTTTCTGAATAACACTTTTAGTTTTCTCAGTTCAAGTGAATGGTCATTCTGTGTGTGTTGAGGGGAAGGGGGAGTTGGGGAGAGAAAGAGGAAGCATTTCAAGCTTTGCAAAGCTTTTCTCCCTTTATGCCATGGACTCCCCCCTCCCTGGAAGGCCCCAGGCATATTCTGTCTCCCCGTCGTGATCCTGATCGTGAGCAGAAGGACTAGGGGTGGGATCCCTGGCAGCAGACTCAGAGTTTGGATCTCGACTTCAGCGCTTTCTTCTGGCCTTGATGCAGTTATTTATTTCTGGCAGTGCGAGCTTTCCACTAGTTGCGGTGTGCAGAGGTTACCCTCTAGTTTCGGTATGCAGGCTTCTCATTGCACTGACTTCTCTCTTTGCAGAGAACGGGCTCTAGGGCACTTCGGCTTCAGTAGTTGGGGCGCGTGGGCTCAGTAGTTGCCGCTGGCTTTGGTGCAGTTTTTAACCTGTCTCAATTTTCTCATCTGCCAACGGGGATAATGACATTCCTTGTATATCCAGGCTGTGATGAAACAAATTTCTAGGCTCAAGATGAAGCTGCTTCTACTTGGATGTCACCTCAGCAAACAGAAATTGAGATAACATCCTTGTGAATGTTCCTTTTGACCAGAAATGCAGGATAGCCAGTCAATCAATCCCCAAACGCCAACCCAAGTCTGAGCCTTTCAGTCCAAACAAGGCAGGCTATGAGGCTCCAGCCAATCAGATATTTTCTATTTGTCTTTCCTTGTTCTTTATTCTTTATCCTATCAGAGCTTCCTGCCTTCTGCCCCTTTTTGCACTTCTTGGGATAGAAACTGTCCACTTCATGAAGTGTTAAATAAAGTTTATTTGTATCACCTAAATTGTCTTCCTTAATCATCTTTTAACAGTTGTCATGAAGATTATACAAGGTTAGTATGTGGGGCATCTGACACATAGCAAACATTCAGTAAATACTAGGGTTATTTCTACTATGAATAGCCTCTTCATTCTCTGGGAGGATATTCCTTTCTTGAGGGAAAGAACTGTTTTACTTCTCTTGTCATACTCAGGATACCCATAGACTGTCACATCCACAATGTGAATGGAATCCACATTTAACAAGACTGTGTGTTGCAATTAGCCCTCCAGCTTCCTGAAAATACGCCTGTTATAATCTGCATGTTCTCCTTGCAGGTATTGTCCCGTGTTAGAAAGAGGATTTGAATGCTTTTAAATTCATGGTGTATTTCTCAAAAGCATATCCTTCACATCTAAACGTCACCTTATTTTTTTGAACATGCACTTAGACAGATTGGATCCTACTGTTCTGTGGTCTTCCCTGGGAGCCTGATTTTTACAGAGCTGGTAGGGGTCCTGGGCATATGAAAAGATTCGCAGTTGTGGAAACCAGACGATGTTCTAAACAGCTTTGCTGAGAAAACAGTCATTTCTGTTTCTTCTGGGTTACATTCTTGTCACCTGCTTTTCCATGAGATGGTCAGAGACAGAGGAAAATTGATTAGGATGCTCATTGCTATTATTATTAATACCTTTGAAAAGCTTTGTAAATTGGGTATTTGCAAAGGAGAACTGCTTAAGAAACAGGACAATCATTCACTGTCTGTCTGAGACAAATAATTCTGTGGTACTGACTGCAAAAATCATTTAGGTTGTACAGATCAAGCTCCATGAACAGCATTTCATTACAGAAAGATAGCAAGAACTGTCTTATTAAGAAGCACTGTGATGGTAAAACAAGATTAAAGTGAGTCAAAAAAGAGATTACCAAGCAGGGGTCAAGAAAGAATAGAGGGAGGCTTGAACATGGATATATAGGTCCAGATAAATTAATTCTATGGGTATTTGTTTATAATAATTATACATAAATATTTGAATAATAATCACACCCCCAAATTAACTGAAAATTATACTCCATTCAATTGCATGAAGCAGTTACATGTCCATTATCAACTGAGCCAAGGGACATGTAATGATGTGAAAAGGAAGAGCCCCATGAAATGTTTCCATAAAAACTGAGTTTTTCCTTCACTTACATTTACTTGTCAAAGGAATAAAATTTCATTAACCATATAAATAAAGTATCCTGAAGGCACCAGCTACTGCTGTTTCTGAAAGCTACCCTATATTTAGAAACTTTCTGTGGTTTTCAGATAAATGTATTTCCTTTAGAAAAGCAATTCTCACAACCTAACCTAAGCGACAGAGCAGGGGCTGTTTCTAATGAAACTAAGGAATTCGTGATGTCATCTGGTGTGTGGCAATCCCTCAATTAAGAGGGGAGGATCAGAAAATGCAAAACCCTATGATTACACTAAGCAACTTGAAATGCATCAAAAGCTCATTATGAGTGGTCACAGTTTGCGCCAAAATACAACCCTATAGAAAGTGAAAAGATCTGCTCTTTTTATATACTCAGTTTTGGAAGCCGGCGGTGACAAACTTCACAGATCAGCAGCCTCCCCTTTGAGCAAATGTAGAAAACCACTTGTTAGTTCCTCCCCTCTACGCAGCGCTCCCGGTGGCTCCACTTTGTTTTTAAACTTCTTTATTTTGGGTCAAAGTCAGGCTTACCAAGCTCTAAAGTACACGGGACCTCCTGCTGTCCGTCCCAAGCGGCCCCAGGATGGAAAGTGGTGCATCACGTGTAACAAATGGAAGGTTATTTTATTAATAGTTGGCACCAGGAATCCTCCAAGAAAGGGAAATGGATTTACTTTGAAAAATACCCTGATAAGAGCTGGGAGAGTAGGAGAGAGCCCCGCAGGGGCTAGGGTGTGGGCGGAATGTTTCTGAGACAAAGGGAGCAATTTGGCAAAACTTCCCAGCTCGGCGTCAGAAGAGACAGGGGCGGGGCCGCAGCCGCCGAGGGCGGAGAGTCGCTCGCCTCTGCTCACGTGACTCTTCCCTGCCTCCCTCCCGGACGCAGCTTCGCTGAAATGACTAAACTGATTAAATATTTGATGCAAGTCTTTTTAAAAAATAGAAACATGTATAAGGTAAGGGCTGGGCTTGTGTCTAGAGCAGCTGAGTAGACCAAGAGTTAACTTGCGTGGACCCAAGAGTGGAGGCGAAGAACAACCTCTCAGAATAAGTGTTAGGAATTTTTTAGATGCTCACAGATTTAGACAGTTTTTTTGGAATCTCTGAAGGGATTAGAGAGCTCCTCATGGCACCTTGGTTAAACCAGCTACCTTATGGGCAGAATCACTACTTTGTGATACCGTCGTCACTGACGGGAAGCAACTGTGTGTCTTAAGCTACTTCGTGGAGAGGTATGTGGAAATGTGATGCAGTAAACATTAAAAATCGTAGCTGATTTTGCAGTCTTTGAACTGGCTAGACTTCAAAATAATGCTAATTTAAGAGGCTGGCAGAAGGAAAATAATGCTTTTAGTAGAATATCAAAGAAATTTAAGGTCCCAGCCTTACATTTCATAAATGTCCAACACCACCAGTTTTTCAAAATCAATTCAAAATACTGGAGAATGAGAGGTAAATTCAGAACCAGATAAATTGGGTATCTGATAGTCCCAGGGAATTTTTTTATTACCCACGTTGCTAAGATGCAGGTGAAGATGTACCAACAAATTGGTACCTTTGTACAAGACCATCATATCTGTTCTAGGATCAGATCTAGAGGACCACAGTATAAACCAATGGTCAAAAATACATTTGATCTTGGCTCAGTGTGTCTTAGGGCTTCCCTGATAGCTCAGTTGGTAAAGAATCCGCCTGCAATGCAGGAGACCCCGGTTCAATTCCTGTGTGGGGAAGATCCCCTGGAGAAGGGATAGGCTACCACTTCAGTATTCTTGGGCTTCCCTTGTGACTCAGGTGGCAAAGAATCCACCTGCAATGTGGGAGACCTGGGCTCGACCCCTGGGTTGGGGAGATCCCCTGGAGAAGGGAAGGGCTACCCATAACAGTATTCTGCTTTGGAGAATTCCATGGATTGTATAGCCCGTGGGGTTGCCAAGAGTCAGAGTCAGACATGACTGTGTGACTTTCACTCACTCCCTCAGTGTGTCTTAGCACTTTTGGGATATAAAAATAATAGTAGTATATCACCTAAAGAAATGATCCAGTGTCATTATTTCTTCCAAATGGAATGACTGGACTCAAACTTTAAGATTGCATCATCTCCTGAGAAATGCCTTCTCTGACCATCGTTTACAAAGTTTTACCCTGCACATCACTCTTTGGATTTTCTTCAGGATACTTATCACCACCGAGAGCTATCCTGTTCATTTAATTTTTAATCTGTTTTTAGTCTGTCTGCCAACCATTGTAATGTGAAGACCATGAAAGCAGGGAACTGACACTATTCATTTCTGTTTCTCAAGCTCCAGGATAATGCCTGGCATGTAATCAGAGCTTGATAAAGTATCTGTTGAATCATTTAATGAATTTCACTCAGCATCTAATCTGTAGAGATTATCAGAATCCTCATATGCCACCACAAATACAGTGTGATTATTATTATAAAGACATACTGAAGGATTCAATGACTGGTATTTTGATCTAATTCTTTTTGATTATCATCCTAATCTTAGATCATGTAAATGATCATCACATTATACCCACCAGGATACTTTGCAAGAAAAAAAATCAGAATTATGGTTGCTCTGCACTCAAAGTATCTAGAGGTACAATTAAGTGATATAACTGTAGATAGAGTTCAGTTTTCAAATAGAGGGATATTTTGATGTTCAGTTTTTGCTTTTAAGCTAATAGCAGTGTTAGATTATGTTCTTGTGTTACTAGAAGCTTGGGTTCACTTTTTTTAAATTAAAAAAGTTCAGTAGTGGAAGTTGGATAATAATGACTATGAGATTTAGTAATATTTAATATTACTTTTGATGTAAAATTTATTTGAAAATATAATTTGTAAAAAGAGAAAATATAATTTTGAACAGGGAATGTATAAATTTCTTTGAAATGAGAGCAAACACCAAAAATGTTCTTTGGTTACATATTACGGATAATTAAAAGAATATACAGTGGCCCCTTGGCCCTTGATTGTGGGGGATTGTTTCCAGGATCCCCTACTCCTGTGATTACCAAAATCTGCAGATGTTCAAGTTCTGAAAGTCCATAGATACAGAGGGCTGATTGTATTTCAAAATGCAGACTCATTGTTTTGAAAGAGTTGAACATTTTTTGGATGATCTTACTTGTGATACATTGTCACAGGGGATTTTTTTTTTAATGTAACTAGGCTCATTAGACAAAGAAGTTTAAATTTTCTTCTATGTATACTATTTTTTCTATTTCTCCATGGCTGATTCATGTCAATGTATGACAAAACCCACTGAAATGTTGTGAAGTAATTAGCCTCCAACTAATAAAAATAAATGAAAAAAAAAAAAAGAATATCAAAGTACTCCTGAATTAAGCTAAATGCATAAAAGAAAGTTCCAGGAACTTTTAAAAATTTCCTTTCTGGAATTGGTGAGTATTTATTACTGGTGGAGGAGATAAAGAACTGTTTTCAAGAGTTTATCTACACACAAATTATTTTGGTTTTGTGTCTGAAAGAATACTGTAATCATTTTAGTTATCTATTTCTGCATAACGAATCACCACAAAATTCAGTGGTTTAAAATAATGATGGGCATTTATCTCTCACAGTTTCTGCGAGGCATTAGGAGCAGCTTAGTTGAATGTTTTGCTGGAAGGGTGTTTTCCTTAGTTCTCAGTCAAGATGTTGACCAGGGCTGCAATCATCTGAAGGCATAACAGGGACGGGAGGCTCTGCTTCCAAGATGGTTCACTCACATAGTCGGCAAATATGTGCTGGCTGTTGACAGGAAACCTCAGTTCCTCAAGCTGTGTACTACTCCATAGGACTGCTTGAGTGTCTGTGCAACATGTAGTTGACTTCCCGCAGAGCAAGTGATCCAAGTAAGCAATGTGGAAATTGCTATGTTTTTTAAAATCACCTAGCCCTAGAAGTCACACACCATTTCCACCATGTTCAACAAGTCACACAAACCAGCCCTTATACAACAGATCAGGGACTACAAAAGAGCATAAATACTGGAGGGGAAATAATTGGGGAAAAATCTAACATAGTGAAAACTATTAGCGTTATCTTAAAATCCTCCACCAATTTTGAATTGGTTACTAATGTGCACTAAAAAGTGTTTTACAAATTATGGAGTAGTGCAAAATTGGAAATAATATTTAACAAAAAGTCCTGGAAAGTGTGTAAATATCATTTCTCCCCATGTATTTGAACAAAATATATCATCATGTTGCATAAAGCAAATAAGTAAATATTGTCAAATCTGTTTCATAAGATTATAAACATCCTCTAATGAGAGGGATAATAACAGAAAACACAGAATACAAAGATATGGAAATAAAAAACAAAAGAAGTGTAAGAAAAAAAGATGCTCTGTAAAAAAGAGAGAAGAAAGAGGGAAAAGATCAGGAGGAAAGGGAGAGAAAGTTTTAAATGAAAAAGCAAAATAGAGATTAGCTTTCTTATTCTTTTCCTCTTTCAGAACCTTTTCCACCTCAGAACAGAGCCAGGGACTTGTAGCTTCTTTCTTGGTTTTTCTCACTGTGTTTTCCTGGCTTCTCTGGAGTTCCTTTTAAGGCTTGGTTTGCTTTAATGCTTGATTTTCAGCTTGTCACTCAGACAGGGTTGGCTAAGGGTGTCTGAAGAGAAGAGAGGAATGACCAGTGTATTAAATATCCAACCGGTAATTCTTAAGGACACATTATCTTGTTAGATAATATTTTATCTAAAAGTATTAAAAATACATCAGAAAGAGAAAAAACAGGCGCAAGAAAATGATTTTCTGAGAGAATTTTCGTTCTGTAAAAATTATTACCATATTTGGCTTGGGTTCCCTTTGTGTATTTTCTGCAGATTAGTGTAGTTCATTTTGAGTTTTTGATTCTGGGTTCATTTTAGTTCAGGTTTCTGATTCAATTTATGTTTCTGTGATTGAACCAAAATTTCAGTTAAAAAACTACTCAGTAGGCTAGATTCCTTAACCAATACTTCATTCCATAATATGTACTTCAATAACGTTTAACTTCTAGATTTAAGGGAAATTTGGATAAGTATTTTTCATATATTAAAATGCTAAATAATTAGATGGACTTTTTAAAAATTTATTTTCAGTATACTTTCTGATGTACAAGTTAATTCACAAAGGGAAATTTAATCAAAGTAGTTCATAACAACATGCAATCTACTTTGTAGACTCTTTGTAGTCTCTTGCCCCTCTCTTCCCAAAGTTGTTTGTTTTTCAAAAAGGTGTTTAAATTACAAAGTTTTTCAAATATGTAATACATTCACAAAGTTCAAAATTCATCCCTCTTTGTAATTCGCTTCTTGAATTTGTGGTTAGGATCCTTCACTTGGGAAAATTCTCATCTTGTTACGTCTTCAGATATTGTCTCGTTCTCACTCTTTTCTCCTTCTGGACCTCTGATTTAGAGGCATGTTGCTTTCTCATCTTCAGTGTCTTTTAACCTTTCTTTCATATGTTACATCTCTGCCTCTTTGTGCTTCTTTCTAGACAAGTTATTCTGATCTATCCTTCATTTCAAAAATGCCTTTTTTAAAAAAAAAACTTTTATTGAAGCATAGTTAATTCACAACACTGTTAATTTCAAGTGTACGGCAAAGTGAATCAGTTATACATATATGAATATCCACTTTTTTTTTTTAGATTATTTTCCATAAAGGCCATTACAGAGTATTGAGTAGAGTTCCCTGTGCTATACAGCAGGTTATTATTATCTATTTCATATATAATAGTGTATATATGTCAGTCCCAAACACCCAGTTTATCCCTCCCCTCTCCCCACCCTTATCCCCTGGTAGCCATAAGTTTGTTTTCTACATCTGTGACTCTACTTCAGTTTTTACCAGTTCTTTCTTAGCTGTGCCGTAATACTCAAAATTCTCCAAGCCAGGCTTCAGCAATATGTGAACCGTGAAATTCCAGATGTTCAAGCTGGTTTTAGAA
The DNA here is from genome assembly GCF_023699985.2 of Odocoileus virginianus. NCBI lineage: Eukaryota > Metazoa > Chordata > Mammalia > Artiodactyla > Cervidae > Odocoileus > Odocoileus virginianus. The sequence continues at coordinate 41,479,783 of NC_069697.1, forward strand.
AAGACAGGGGAACCAGAGATCAAATTGCCAACATCCACTGGATCATCGAAAAAGCAAGAGAGTTCCAGAAAAACATCTATTTCTGCTTTATTGACTATGCCAAAGCCTTTGTGTGGATCACAATAAACTGTGGAAAATTCTTCAAGAGATGGGAATACCAGATCACTTGACCTGCCTCTTGAGAAACCTGTATGCCGGTCAGGAAGCAACAGTTAGAAGCGGACATGGAACAACAGACTGGTTCCAAATAGGGGAAGGAGTATGTCAAGGCTGTGTATTGTCACCCTGCTTATTTAACTTATATGCAGAGTACATCATGAGAAATGGTGGGCTGGAAGAAGCACAAGCTGGAATCAAGATTGCCAGGAGAAATATCAATAACCTCAGATATGCAGATGATACCACCCTTATGGCAGAAAGAGAAGAGGAACTAAAAAGCTTCTTGATGAAAGTGAAAGAGGAGAGTGAAAAAGTTGGCTTAAAGCTTAACATTCAGAAAAGTAAGATCATGGCATCTGGTCCCATCACTTCATGGGAAATAGATGGGGAAACAGTGGAAACACTGTCAGACTTTATTTTTGGGGGGCTCCAAAATCACTGCAGATGGTGACTGCAGCCATGAAATTAAAAGACGCTTACTCCTTGGAAGGAAAGTTATGACCAACCTAGATAGCATATTAAAAAGCAGAGACTTTACTTTGCCAACAAAGGTCCGTCTAGTCAAGGCTATGGTTTTTCCAGTAGTCATGTACGGATGTGAGAGTTGGACTGTGAAGAAAGTTGAGCGCCGAAAAATTGATGCTTTTGAACTGTGGTGTTGGAGAAGACTCTTGAGAGTCCCTTGGACTGAAAGGAGATCCAACCAGTCCATCCTAAAGATCAGTCCTGGGTGTTCATTGGAAGGACTGATGTTGAAGCTGAAACTCCAGTACTTTGGCCACCTCATGCGAAGAATTGACTCATTGGAAAAGACCCTGATGCTGGGAGAGATTGGGGGCAGGAGGAGAAGGGGACAACAGAGGATGAGATGGCTGGATGGCATCACCGACTTGATGGACGTGAGTTTGAGTAAACTCTGGGAGTTGGTGATGGACAGGGAGGCCTGGCGTGCTGCGATTCATGGGGTTGCAAGGAATCAGGCACGACTGAGTGACTGAACTGAACTCAGCTGAACATGCTGTTAAAACCATCCATTTAGTTTTTAATGACAGTGATTGTAGTTGCCAGCTTTTGAGGTTCTATTTGATTCTTTTAAAAAGTTTTGCTTGGTTATTTTGTATAATTTCTGAAATATTATTTGGATTTATGTTCATGCTTGAGTTTAATAGCGTAATCATAGTCATTATGTAATCTGTGTCTGATAATTCTTGTATCGGAGGTTTTGCCACTCTTTTTCTGTTTTTTGTTATTTCTGCTGGTTTTTGCTTTAGTTCTTTGTCTCCTGCATGACTGTGAGCTGCTCATTTTCTTTAGAAAATTATTTGTGAGCATTCTTTGAGGCCCTGGATGATGGTGAGCTGGTCCAGTGTAGATTTATGTTTGCTTTGGTTGTGTGCCTGGGACCATTCTCAGTTCTTTGCTTTTTCTTGGATCATCCAGATTGTGTGAATTTGTAAATCCTCATGAGGGCTGGCTTGTCATTACAACTCATCAGGGGACTTCCTTTCCTTTATTCTTGCTTTCTCTAGGGCAGGAATTGTGGGACTTATTTTTGATTTATTCTTACACCAGAGGTTCATCCTTTTACCAGTCCTCTGGGAAATGAGTATTCTATTTGATTCCCCGTGCAGGCTCAGGGCTTTGTCTTCTGTTCCTCCACATTTCCTGAGGCCATGGAAACCAAGGCTGAAATAGACTGGGCTTGGCAAGTGCCCTCAGTGTCCTATTCACTCTGGGTTCCCGTCTTCATAATTTCTTCTTAACATTCCTTTGATGCTTTTAAGATTTTACTAATTTTTTTTTGGGGGGGGGAGATTTTACTAATATTTTATCTAGTATTTTCGGTTGAAGGATTGTTCCAGTTATTTAGCCTTCCCTAATACTGGAAATGGAAGTCCTGATAAAAATTCAAGTACAGAAGGGTATACAGTAATAAGTTTCTTGTTATTCCTGTCTTTCTGATCACCATCTCAGTAGGTGTATAATGAGCATTTGATGAAATTCAGAGCTCATTTATACACTCACCCACTCACATATCCAGACTGTTGGAAAATTACAAATAGAAGGAAAAATTTAAAATCCTGACAATAGTTTACATCATTTTAGTGGTGAAAATTTGGAGGTATTCATTCTTATTCAAGTTAACAGCAAGACCAAGAGGCCTTTGGCACTTCTATTTAGTGTTATATTGGTAGTCGTAACAAATGCATTAAGAAAAAGAAAAGAATTAAGATATTGAAAAGGAAGATAAAAATTTATTTGCAAAGGATGTGATTGTCTATAGAGAATTTAAAGACCATTGAAAAATTTAGCAGGTTTGTAAGACAGAATTGCATTCCTATATTGGTAATTATTATTTAGAAAATTAGTAGAAAAATATATATAATACATAATGGTAACAAAATAATAAGGTATGTTTGAATAAATCTAACAAAATAAACTTAATGCTTTATAGAGGAAATAGAACATCACTGAATCACATTAAAGAAGATCTGAATAAATATGACTATATACCATTTTTGTGAGAAGGAAGATTGAATATTATAATTATGTCATTTTCTCCAAATCAATCTACAAATTCAGTGCTGTCTGTGGAACTTGTCAAACTGATACTAAAATTCATTAGAAAGTTATTTAGCCCTTATTGAATATTGAAGAATATTGAAGCCAAATATTGAAGAATAAGCCAAATATTGAAGAATAATTTGGGGAACTTATACCACCACATATCAAAGCTTGCTATAAACCTGGAAAAGTGAAAATGTTAGTCACTCAATCGTGTCTAACTCTGTGATCCCATGGACTGTAGCTAGCCAGTCTGTTTTGTCCATGGGACTCAACAGGCAAGAATACTGGAGTGGGTAGCCATTCCCTTCTCCAAGGGATCTTCCCAACCCAGGGATTGAACCCAGGTCTCCTGCATTGCAGGCAGATTCTTTATCGTCTGAGCTACTATAAACCTAAGGCAACTAAAATCATATCATATTTGTGCAAAGATATACAAATAGAGTCATCCCTCAGTATCCATGGGAGATTGGTTCTAGAATGTCCCCAATACCAAAATTCACAGATGTGCAAGTGATTTATATAAAATGGCATAGCATTTGTGCATAATGTATACACATCCTCCTGTGTACTTTAAATCATCTGTAGATTACTTATAATACTGAATATAATGTAAATACCATTTAAATAACTGCTGATACATGACAAATTCAGGTTTTGCTTTTTGGAACATTCTGGAATTTTTTCCCAAATATTTTAAATTTATGGTTGGTTTATTCCCTGTCTATGAAACTTACAAATATAGAGGACCCACTATACATATATGTAACAATAGAAAGCATAGAAAAGAGCCATATGCATATAGAGGTATAGCATGTGACATTACAGATAATTGGGAACAGAACTACTCAAATTATTGTCATGGAACAGATGGCTATCCACATAGAAGGGAAAATTATCATACCATAGACTAAAGTGTTAATTCTAGGGGGGGATTTAAGACCTAAATATGAAAGCCATTAATATTTCAGGACATTTTAGGAGAAAATGTACAAAATATGTTTTTGACCTTGGGATAGGGAAGAATTTGTTGAATAACACAATCAAAAGCCTCTAGCATAAAGGCAAAGATTGATAAAATTAAAAGAACTTTGCTTAACAAAAGGCACCATAATCAAAGTTGATAGAAAAGTTCAGAATGGGAGAAAATGTTTATATCATGTACAACTCATATAAGATTTATATTCTAGCTATACAAAGTACTCCTATGAGTACAAATAAAAGACCAACAAATCTACTAGAAAAATGGGCAAAGATATGAACAAGCTGTTTAGAGGAGTGGCTAATGTAGTGGGTAGTACAGCTCGAAGGAAAATCTATGAATGTGCACAGAGTTTTCATCATAGCCCCGTGTATAATAGGAAAACATTGGCAATACCCTAAATGTCTATCAGCATAAGAATGAACAAATGAAAGTGTAATATATTCATAAACTGGAATACTATACTATCAAAATAAGTAAACTAAAACTACGGACATCAATAATTATAAATTTTTTTGAGTCAAAAAACAAAGCAAAACCAAGTTGCAGAATGATAATATAGTATCATACATTTTATATGCAGGTTGAAAAATACTGCATAGTGCTTCATATTGTTGGTGAGGTCTTCATAATCAATGTTATAAACATGTCCATGCTAATGATAAACCTATAACTCAGGATAATGGCTATATCTCAGTAGGGAGCAAGGGAAGTGCCTAAGGGCCTGTACTGATGAATTTCTATCCTCCCTCCAGTTACTTAAGTGTAGCAAAATGTTAGACTTGATAAAGATTAATGGTGAATAATACAGAGGTGTTTAATTTATACTATATTAACTGTTAATTAAATATAAGATGTAAGTATAACATGGGCTTCCCTGGTAGCTCAGCTGGTAAAGAATCCATCTGCGATGCAGGAGAGCCTGGTTCGATCCCTGGATCTGGAAGATTCCCCTAGAGAAGGGATAGGCTACGCACTTCAGTGTTTATGGGCTTCCCTGGTGGCTCAGATGGTAAAGAATCTGCCTGCAATGTGGGAGACCTGGGTTTGATCCCTGGATTGGGAAGACCCACCGGAGGAGGACATGGCAATCCATTCTAGTGTTCTTGCCTGGAGAATCCCCATGGACAGAAGAGACTGGTGGGCTACAGTCCATGGGGTCGCAAAGAATCAGATACGACTGAGCAACTAAGCCCAGCACAGCATAATATAAATTAAATATATGTAATACTTTTTTGTATGTTTGGCATATTTCATAAGAAATCATCAAATGGAACCCTGTAGTCAATTAAGATGATTCAACACTGGAAAATATATTAATGTAATTCATTACATTAGTAAACTCAACTGGTAAATTAAAGAAGTGTTTAAGAATATATGAGCAAGAAATGGGTAAGATTTATAAAGGAAACCCACAAAACTTTAACCAAGGACACAAGGAAAGGTTGGAATAAACAGGGAAACTACTATGTCCTAAGATAGGACAACTCATATTATAAAATCACCAATCCTCTCCAAGGTGATATGAAAATAATGCAATCCCAGTTGAAACTTCGATGTACTGAGTATTTCAAATTAGTAAGTAGAAGGGGAGCAGGACAATTGGCTATCCATAAAGAAAAGAGTAAAGTTCGTCTTATCTTACCCAGCTTATAAAAACAAGTTTCAAATTGATTAAAGAGCCCAATGTAAAAAAAAATAAAATTATAAAATCACTGGAAGGACATGTGGGAGAAGCCTTTATAAAATCCTGGAGTGAAAATTACTTTTTTGAGCATGATACTAGAATCATTTTCTAACAGATTCACAGAGATAGGTTTCCAAGGGGGCTTGGCAAGATGGATTGGGAGGTTGTGGCTAACAAATGTAAAGTATTATATATAGACTGAATAAACAACAAGGTCCTACTGTATAATCTATTAGGACTATATAGTATTGTACTGTATAGTACAGTAGAGCCATATTCAATATCCTGTGATAAATCATAATGGAAAAGAATATGCAAAAGTAGGTACATGTATGTATAAATGAATCACTTTGCTGCACAGCAGAAATTAACACCACATTGTAAATCAAATATACTTCAATTAAAAAAGAATCTTTTTCTGTAAAGAAAAGATTGACAGATTTAACTCTATAAAAATGAAAACAGCACACTTTAAGACAGATTAAAACAAAACAAAATGAATAAGAGTAGCGGTAGAGTGGAAGAAAATAATCACTGCAGATAAATGATTCCTGACAGTCCTGGTCAAAAGTCCTATAGATTGCTAACATTTATCAGGCATTTCTCTCTGTGTCTGGCATTCTTCTAAGTGCTTTTTAATTTTAAGCCATTCAGAATCCCACAGTAGCCCTATGGGATAGGTTCTAGCATCATTGTTTTATAGATGAGGGAAGAAGTACAGAGAGCTTAATTAACTTCTCCAGAGTCACGCATCTGCTAAGGGTCAGAGATGGGATTTGAATCTGGTTGGGTTGGCTCCAGCTTCTGTTCTCTTAACTACTCTCTTGCTTATAAACCAAAAAAGAAAAAAAGAAACCAAAGAAACAAAACCCCAAGAGAATAATAAGCAAAAGGAAAGAAGTAGAAATTTCACAGAGGAAGAAATACAGTGGTTTACAAATGTGTGAAAATATGCTCAACCTCATGAGTCAATCAAGAAAAGAAAAATAAAAGAACGTGAAATGTCACCTTTTGCCCTTTAGAGTGGCTAAAAAGAATTTTTTTTTAAGATTGTGAAATGGAGATAACATGAAAACTAAAGAATTAAAATATGGTAATTGGTAAGGATTTGTAGATATTGACACATACTTTGGTGGTGCAAAATAGGTGGCTTTGATGTTTTAAGGAAGGCGGTTTGGCAGTATTAATCAAAATGAAATTCACACACTTTTAGATTAGCAATTTACTTTTTGGAATTTAGTTAACTATTCTTTCAGCAGTATACACAGATGTGATACAGCTATACAGTAGTGTGACTGAAAAATTAGAAATAGTGCAGTAGATCTATACATTATGGGAAGATATCCAAAGCAGAGTGTATATTTGGGTTAAAAAAATGCACATGTCTGTGTCCAGAGCAAGCCCAGCTGTATACTCTCTCGGACCAGTCCTTTCCTAGGAGTCTCTGTAGTGGCTTTCTTGAATGCCCCTGACTTTTCTAGTCTTGCCTTCAGTCTTAGTCCCTCCTTGTGAGGAATTAGTATTAAGTGCCTGCTGGGATCACCTGTTCTTAAGCCCCTCTGGACACAAGGGTTCCTTCTTTTTTTTTTTTTTTTTGGAGGCTAATTACTTTACATCATTGCAGTGGTTTTTGTCATACATTGAAATGAATTAGCCATGGATTTACATGTATTCCCCATCCCGATCCCCCCTCCCACCTCCCTCTCCACCCGATCCCTCTGGGTCTTCCCAGTGCACCAGGCCCGAGCACTTGTCTCATGCACCCAACCTGGGCTGGTGATCTGTTTCACCCTAGATAATACACATGTTTCAATGCTGTTCTCCTGAAACATCCCACCCTCGCCTTCTCCCAGAGTCCACAAGTCTGTTCCATACATCTGAGTCTCTTTTTCTGTTTTGCATATAGGGTTATCGTTACCATCTTTCTAAAGTCCATATATATGTGTTAGTATACTGTAATGGTCTTTATCTTTCTGGCTTACTTCGCTCTGTATAATGGGCTCCAGTTTCATCCATCTCATTAGAAGTGATTCAAATGAATTCTTTTTAATGGCTGAGTAATATTCCATGGTGTATATGTACCACAGCTTCCTCATCCATTCGTCTGCTGATGGGCATCTGGGTTGCTTCCATGTCCTGGCTATTATAAACAGTGCTGCGATGAACATTGGGGTGCATGTGGCTCTTTCAGATCTGGTTTCCTCAGTGTGTATGCCCAGAAGTGGGATTGCTGGGTCATATGGCAGTTCTATTTCCAGCTTTTTAAGAAATCTCCACACTGTTTTCCATAGTGGCTGTACTAATTTGCATTCCCACCAACAGTGTAAGAGGGTTCACAAGGGTTCCTTCTTCCGCGCATATTAGTCTGCCCCATGTCTAGGAGATTGTCTTCAATGTTGCTAGTAAATGTTTGTACCTTTGCCCCAGTTCCGTTCCCACTGATGATGTAGGTTTGCTCACATAGATGTATTTTTATTTCCTGGATTGTTTCTGTAAGATAATAGGAGGGAGACAGCTGGAAGCATGTGTTCAAGGCACCATATTACCTCTAATGTTTTCCACACCTTTTCCCCTCTTCCATTTCCTCTAACTACTTAGGGATATTTTGGGAATTGTATGAAGTGACTTAGCAGCAGCAGCAGCAGCAGCAATGTCAAATAATTAAGCCTTTGGAAGAGTGTATATTTGGAATTTTGCCAGAACCAATTAAAAAAGAAAAGTTTTTTTTTAAAAGCAAAGTGTTGATAGAGAAAGTGATGGTGTATGATAAAAATGAATGAAAACTTGTTTAAGGAACACAGTTTATTTTGCATAGTTAAAATGGACTTATTTTTCTGTCCACTTAAGACTGTGCAAGGATTTTAATTGAATACAGCTCTTTTACTATACCTGAGGGGACAGTCTGCATTCGAAGAATAAAAGGATCAGACTGTGATAACCAGTGGCTGAAACAGGTCTATTTTTAAAGAGCATGTGGTTTGTGATGATTATCATTCAATAAAGCCAGCAGGAAGCAAGGAGATGGAAATGGTCCTAATGAAGACAAGAAAGTGTTGTCACTCATTAATGGGGAGCATATCCATCAACCTCACAAATAATTAGAAATATTAAAATCATAACTGAAAGAGCATATGGGGAACTCTGCATTAAAAAAGTAAGTTCATGTTTGTATATTTCAGCTGAGTTTATAATGTGCATTATCTCATAGGATCCTTACAACCATCCACGTAAGGTGTGGAGTGTATTATTATCCCTATTGTGTAGAAGAAGCAGTTGCTACTCAAGTGGTTAAATGATTTGAATAAGGTCTTACATTTAGTTATTAGAAATTCTTATATATAAAAGCTTTTACCTCAGATAAGTTTTTTTTTTTTCAGATAAGTTTTTTTTTTTACTATGAAAACTTCAGCAGCTTTAGGGCTAGATTAATACATGGTGATATTTTTGCACATTACTAATTTTTTTCAGAAAAAAACTAATGTAATTAGTTGAACTTTCATAATATTTCCACTGATAACTCAGTCACAATGACAGACCCTGAAATTGGCCATCAATTCTGAAATTCCTAAAAAAGCTAGGAGACATACCAAACTTCTTCTCCCCAGCCTAAGAGTACCTAGTAAAGTGAAAGAGAGCATAGGCTTATATGCTAATTCAAAGTGTGATGTTTTATTCTTTGCCTGTTTATTTTCCATTCTGTTGATTTTCTTGGGAATATGGGTTTGTAGGTGAATAGGAGTAAGCTGGGAACATTTGATTAAGAAGCATTTATTGGACACCTATTATGTACATATCAAATAAAGAAATGTAAGAAAGCGTGTGGGGTGATTTAAGAGAAAAAATAAGTAGTCATGATTCCTGAGAAATGTATAATGTAAATAGGTAGAAAAAAGATGAAGGAGAACAAACACAAGATGATATATGCACAAGTGTGAAATAATTTAGAACATATACATTACTAATAAGAGAAATGGTAAATGATCAAAGCAGAACTGGGCCAGTCTTAGAAAACTATCTTGGTGAATGTTGAACGAAAATTTCAAATTGGTTTTAGTCTAGGATTAATTGAGATGAGAGAGATTGATTTCTTTGGTGTGGCAGGAAGCATGGGGGGCTGGGGAGGGATGGTAAGTACAAAAGGATTGCCAGAAAGATAAACACATATCTCTAGTTACTTGGAAAGTGATTTAAAGAAGTGAATCTGGAAAGACAAATTTAAAGACACAATCTGTAACTCAGTTTTTCTTTTTACAAATCCTTTAAAAATGTTAGGGAAGGCTTGTTGTTTGAGAAGAACCATATATCTGTTCTTCATGAAAAAGTTTGGAACTTGTTTTTTGGTATTGATGATAATGGGGACCAGAGCTCAAATAAAACACAAATAGCCAATATTTATATACAACATATAAATAATCACATACTGAACAGATTAGTGAAAAATACAAATGTCTCATTTCTCTAAGCTGACAAATAGTTGAAACCGCATGGACACTTTTTGGACTATATGTATAAATACTTCAGATATGCAGGTGCAGGTAAAAGAGGCAGTTGTGATAAGCTCTTGACTTGGAGTCAGTGGCCTAGATTTCATATCTTGGCTCTAATACTTAATATATCTATAACGCCTGGACATATTCAAAGTCAATATTTTAGGTATCTATGAGGATCAAATAAGATAATGCATGTAAAATTACCTGGCATATTGTGGACACTCAATGCATTGTTCTATTTTTGTTGTTTTCTGTAAGAAGTGATGGGTCTTTATAGAGAATGTTGTAAGACCTGGGTGGGAACAGAGATGAATATGGAACATCTCTCAGGTAAAGTGTGGAGCATGTCTTTTTTTTATCCTTTCCATAGAAGCATTCAGTATGCTCCAGACCTCTAAACATTTCCCCTTTTCTGGAAATGGTGTGGGTGGAAATAGGCCTTCTCAGAGCCAATCACAAGGGTTGACTTTTTACTGCACAGGGCAAACATTTATAGAAAATAGCTCATTCCCCCTGTAGAACTTAGTTTATTGTAGAAAATTTTGAATATCCAGAATGTGAAGACCATCTGTAATCACACTAGCCAGAGAAAACTATTTTGGTGTATTTTCTTTCAGTCTCTTTTATATCTAAATTGGAATCAGCATACATAGTTTTTGTAACCTGATTTTTTTCATCTTGCACTATCCAAAGCATATTCTTATGTCATTGTACATAAGAATTTTTAAAAACATAAAAAATTTTGTTTCTTCAATGGAAGAAAACCCAAAGGAAACCATTTTTTGAATGGTTATGTAGTTTTCTGTAGTACAGCTCTATTAATAATTCACCTAATCTTTTCCTTTATTTCTGAGGCTGTTTAGAATATTTGCCATAATACATATCACTATAATAATATATACATCTCTGATTTCTTTAAAATAGTTTTAAAGAAATGGAATTATTATTTCAAAAATTAAAACCCCTGTAAGCTTCTTAACTCATATTGAAAAAAATTATCCTATGGCAGGGTTGTACTCCTGTTAGCAATGTATGAGACTCAATATTTCCTAGAACTCTAAGCATTTCTATGAAGGCTTCCTTCACAAGTGGTTGCCACACCTATCTGTTCTGATTAATTTCTGGAAACCTTTACTAATGGTCATTTACTAAAAATCATCACCATTGTAGACTTTTCATTTCTTGTTTATTTTCATTATAATTTGCAAGTTTTCTTTTAAAAACAGCAAACCAGTAAAAGTGCTAATAAAACTAAAATGAAGATTTAATTTCTTAGGCAAAATTGAGACAGGCTGACAAATTCAGACTTGTGGGAAGAAACTGGATGGACGGTTGCCTGGGAAATATTTTATGAGTCATTGCTTTAAAAACCTCCTGAGCCAGGAAGAAGGCGCTGATTAGTTGGAATGGGCAATCATATTCCTATTTCATATATTTCTAGAAATAGCACAATTTTGTGCATGTGTTACATGGTCCAAAATTAATTGATGGTAAAATCACAAGATGAATTGCTTTAGGCAGATTTGGCCCCCTGACCTAGTCGTGAACCTCGTTAAGTAGGGTGGACACTCCTTTGCCAATCTTTCACATGTTTGTATTTACCTGTGTATATGTCTGTCTCCTTCATTGGCTAGGGGAGTTCCTTGAGATAGAGAATGAATGTTTTCATTTTGTTTTACACCTAGGACTGGAGAACAATATCTGTAATAAAATCATGCAGATGAATGATTACTTGATGTCTGGCTAGTAAAGAACTTTTTGAGCATAATAGAAATGGAAGAAAACCCAAAGGAAATCACTAAAAGATTTGAATATAATAAATTTATACTACCCTCTCCTCCATAAACATTCAAGCTCATAAACAAACTTACATGAAGAAAAACTAATAGGGTAAAATAGTTTCAATAAATTTGACAGGGAGAGATTTAATGCCTTTACTGTATTAAGGACTCATAAGAATCAATAAGAAAACTATTGAGTCCAATAGTTAAATGGACAAAGGACAAGAATACATATTTCACCAAAGGGAAAGTAGAAATTAATAAATATTAAAAAGCCTAACCTTACTTTTTTTCAATTTTTTAAATTGTGGTAAAATACACATAATATTTATCATCTTAATCATTTTTAAGTGAACGGTTCAGTGATCAACAGTTTTAATTGAAGAAGTGCAGAACAAAATCAGATCTCATTTTTGATCATTAAGTGAAAAAAATTCTTTTTAAAAGAAAATGATAATAAATCTAACAAAAGCAGAGTGAATAGGAATGTATTTTAGTACAAGCTTTCTGGAAAGTAATTTGGAACTATGTATCAAAATCTTGAAAGATGTTTATACTCTGACATAAGAGTCCCACTTTTACAGATTTATTCTAAGGAAACAATCTGAAATGTGAATAAAGATGTTTATAATACTTGGTGCTATTTATGTTAACAAATTACTAGAAAAATTAAAAAAAATTCAAGTGAGAGGTAATTAAATACATTTGGGCCAGATAATAGATGCTTTATATATCATTTAACATAATGTTTATGGAAGAAAAATTTAATAACATGGCAAAACATGTACAATTTGAAGTGAACATATTTATAAAGTAGACATTTATGCAAACTTGGATATATGCATGGAAAAATTACTAGAAAGAAAGAAATATACCAGTCCATTAGCAAGAACTATTTCTGGATAGTGAAATTACAAATGATTTCTCCTTCATATTCTGTGTATTTTTGAGTTTTAACAATGATAATGTATTGTAAATGTAACTTGAAGTTAGCAGTGGTGATTTATCTTAGAGAAAAGAGGTTAAAGTAAAGCCAGGAATAGGAACTTTCCTGGTGGTCCAGTGGCTAAGACTCTGTTCTGGGGGGATCTGGGGTTCGATCCCCGGCCAGGAAGCTAGATCCTACATGCCATCATTAAGACTTCACATGCATCAGTGAAGACTGAAGATCCTGAGTGGGGCAACTAAGATCTGGCCCAGCAAAGAAATAAATAATTTTAAAAAGACGAAGAAGAAGACAGAAAGAAAAGCAAGGAATAAGCAAAAAGGTAGAAGAGGATTTGAGAACATTTGAAAGCTATGTGCTGTGGGAAAGAGTTAATGAGGGAGGGAAGAGGTTCTGAGGAGAGACTCTCACTGGGGCTGCTGTCCGAGGGCGCAGGGTTGGGTGAGACCTGAGGGGGCAGCCTCTTCCACTGGGGCGTGAAGGAAGATACAGAAGAGTTAGTCAGTGGGAATAAGGAAATGGAGAGATTCTTGCTTGGTGACTGCTTTTTCCCTGAAGGATAAACAAGTGAGATTCTCTGTTGGGTTCTCCTATGAGACTTGAGAAAAGTGTGAAGCTTTGAATTTGCTACTGAGCAGCAAGGAAGGAGTGCGTGTGTTATTTCCCTCCAAAACCCACTCCTTACTCTTATTCTTCTTATCAATGGTTGGCCCCAGTGAACCAAGACAAAAATCTGGAAATTATCTTCCCCACTCCTATTGCTCAACAAAGTTCTCACACTTCAACCTCTTTCATGTCTGTGGAACCAGTCTTCTCTCCAACTCTCCTCCATCTTTTTGCTGGGGTTGCTACAGTAGATTCCAAACTCATTTGTCTCATTAGGCTCATTTGTCTCTTCTCCTTCCCAATGCATCCATCATACTGTTTCCAGACCCATCTTTCAAAAACCCAATAATATATTTTGTCATGACTCTATTCAAAATACTTTACGGTCTTCAGTGGCTGAGGAGCACTTGCCTACAGGACTTGGTGGCTGAATGAACATGGAGTGGGTGGAAGGAAGGAGTGTAAGATGATTCCTGGGTCATACAACTGGAGTGGTAGCTATAGAAAGTTACAGAAACAACCATTTTTAAAAAAGATGGTAAATTCCCACTTTGCTGTTGCTTTGGGTAACAGCTGTATTTTAAAAAAAGCATTTGAGGAAACGTCATAATTTTTTATGCCTCTAGGTTTTTGCATGCACCATTTTCTCTACCAGAAGCATGCCTCACTCCCTTCTTCACTTGGCTAATACTTAATGTAAAGACAAATGTTGTAGAAGCATTTCTGTATCATCAACTTTACACTAAATGCCTTACATTTATGATTACATTTAATCCTCACAAAAACCCTGTGACGGAGGAGTCTGGTTTTGTAGATGACAAAACTGAGATTTAGAGAGGTTAGGCAATTTCTTCAAGGTTATCCAGCTGGTAATCTAGTGGAGCTGGATTTGAACCCAAGAAATTCAACTCAGGAAGCCACGCGCTTAATCACTAAAGCATATTGCCTCATGAAGATGCAGCTCGACTGTCATGTCTTCCAGGAAGCTTTCCTTGCTGCCGTTGCTCGTGGGTGCATATCCTGTGTTCCCACCAAGCATGTGCTCATGCCTGTCCTCGTCATGGTGCTTGCCATGCCCTCTTACACGTGTCTGCATATTTGTTGCTTCCCTTTCTTTCCTAAACTGTGAGCTCCCTGAGGGCAGGAAGGATTCTTTACATTCCTGAACCCTCAATCCAGAGCACAGTGCCCAGTATTCAGTAGGAGCTCAGTAACTGCTGAATAAATGGAGGCATGAGAAAACCTAATGTGTTATATGATGGTTGAGGCCAGAAAATAGAGGATCTGGGCTAAACCTGTGCAGGAAGGTTGGGGTCAGATCATGAAGACTGCTATATGCTAGGTTTAGAAATTTGCAAGCTGCAGTCACAAAATCCTTTATTCTTTTCACAACCATGAATATTATACTCTTCAAGCCTCAAACTCTGTAATGGGGACACTCACCAGAGGTGTGCTAGTATATGTTTAACAGCCTCTTTCTTCCCTTTTCCTATCCAAAGCTCTGATTTGTTTTGTGTTTTGATTCCCATGATATACATGCTTCTGTCACAGCCAGTCTTTAAAAAATTATATATATATATATAATTGAAATAGTTGTGTACAATGTTATATTAGTTTCAGGTGTGCCACATAGTGATTTGACATTGGCATACATTATGAAATAATCACTACAATAAGCCTAATAAATATCTGTCTCCATACAAAATTATTACAATATTATTGGCCATATTATCTGTCACAGCCAGTTTTAAGAAACCATCGTGATGTTACTACTGAATATGGATGTAGAAAGAGATGCACAGTATTATGCCAATAAAAACTATTCTCCCCACACATTACAATAGACACAAATGACTTGACGAGCACAGGTTATAGTAAAAGATAGTAAAATAAATAGGAAATGATGAATTTTGAGTGTTTATTACCTGTGATTTTAATATGTCTTTAAGTTTATATACACAGAAACACTATACAAAAAAGACCTTCACAACCCAGATAACCACGATGGTGTGATCACTCACATAGAGCCAGACATCCTGGAATGTGAAGTCAAGTGAGCCTTAGAAAGTATCACTACAAAGAAAGCTAGCAGTGGTGATGGAATTCCAGTTGAGCTATTTCAAATCCTAAAAGATGGTGCTGTGAAAGTGCTACACTCAATATACCAGCAAATTTGGAAAAGTCAGCAGTGGCCACAGGACTGGGAAAGGTCAGTTTTCATTCCAACCCCAAAGAAAGGCAATGCCAAAGAATGTTCAAATACTGCACAACTGCACTCATCTTACACGCTAGTAAAGTAATACGCAAAATTCTCCAAGCCAGGCTTCAACAGTCCATGAACAGTGAACTTCCAGATGTTCAAGCTGGGTTTAGAAAAAGCAGAGGAACCAGAGATCAAATTGCCAACATCCACTGGGTCATCAAAAAAGCAAGAGTTACAGGAAAAAATCTGCTTTATTGATGATGCCAAAGCCTCTGACTATGTGGATCACAGCAAACTGTGGACAATTCTTAAAGAGATGGGAATACCAGACCACCTGACCTGCCTCCTGAGAAATCTGTATGCAGGTCAGGAAGCAACAGTTAGAACTGGACATGAACAACAGACTGGCTCCAAATTGGGAAAGGAGTACGTCCAGGCTGTATATTGTCACCCTGCTTATTTAACTTATATGCAGAGTACATCATGAGAAACGCTGGGCTGGATGAAGCACAAGCTGGAATCAAGATTGCTGGGAGAAATACAATAACCTCAGATATGCAGATGATACCAGCCTTATGGCAGAAAGCAAAGAAGAACTAAAGAGCCTCTTGATGCAAGTGAAAGAGGAGAGTGACAAATTTGGCTTAAAACTCAACATTCACAAAACTAAGATCATGTTATCTTGTCCCATCACTTCATGGAAAATAGATGGAGAAACAGTGGAAATAGTGAGAAACTTTATTTTTAGGGCCCCCAAATCACTGTAGATGGTGACTGCAGCCATGAAATTCAAAGACGCTTGTTCCTTGGAAGAAAAGCTATGACCAACCTAGAAAGCATATTAAAAAGCAGAGACATTACTTTGCCAGCAAAGGTCCATCTAGTCAAAGCTATGGTTTTTCCAGTAGTCACTTATGGATGTGAGAGTTGGACTATAAAGAAAGCTGAGCACCGAAGAATTGATGCTTTTGAATTGTGGTGTTGGAGAAGACTCTTGAGAGTCCTTTGGGCTGCAAGGAGATCCAACCAGTCCATCCTAAAGGAGATCAGTCCTGAATAGTCATTGGAAGGACTGATGCTGAAGCTGAAACTCCAGTACTTTGACCACCTGATGTGGAGAACCAACTCATTGGAAAAGACCCTGATGCTGGGAAAGATTGAGGGTGGGAGGAGAAGGGGATGACAGAGGATGAGATGGTGGATGGTGTCATTGACGCGATGGATATGAGTTTGAGTATAGGCTCTGGGAGTTGGTGATGGACAGGGAAGCCTGGTGTGCTGCAGTCCATGGGTTGCAAAGAGTCTGACACAACTGAGCGACTGAACTGAAGTTTATATAATTTAATTTTTACTAATAACTGTGTTTAACAGCTGCCTTACAAAATTCCTTAAATTTTAACAATTGGCTGTCTCGAGCAGATAGGAGCCAACTCCTCCTTACCATTGTCATTACTTCCTTTCGCTACAGGTCCTTCCAGCCGAATCTCCAGGGACCAGTCTTTCTTTTTCCTAAGCAGGGCTCTAATTAGAAGCTCTGGGTCAGTTGCCTTTTGAGGTAGCTTTAGCTCTCTCATTATGTCAATATGTTTTAATCTTTGTGATCCAGCCCTCAGTACTCAAGTTTGTACTTTGTTTGCAACAACCAAAGGGTCCTACGTATACAACCATCCCTCCAGACAGTGCTTTTTGTCCTGAATACTGGTTTCTCTCTGATACCTTCTTTACTCAGGGTTGTTTGAGTTATGTAAGTTCTGCTGTTTAAAATGGGGCACCATTCACATATGGACTGCTTACCCGGCAATCATGCTGTGTTGCTTTCTGTTGCTCACCTGTCCTGCTACTGCTTGCATATGCGTGCTGGCACGTAGACTTGCTTTGGCTCTACTCCTTGGTTCGTCTGTCCTGCATATGCTCTTACTTTGGGATCTACCTTTGGACTCAGGGTTCTTTTTGCTTCACTAACTGAAACCTGGCCTCATTCCATGATCTGATTATAGGGCTGTTTGGCTTCCTGGCTTTGGCCTTGTCAACTACAACTCAAATTCAAATGCTGATAAACAGCAGCATGAGAAATTGAGCTGATTTAAGCAGGTATTGCTATTTTAGTGTGATTAATATCTGCCAGTAGTGGCAAAAATCACCCCTCTCTTGCTTCTAAACAACTCCTGAAGATTCAAGAGTGCTGAGAGTTCTGAAGGGGGCCTAGGTTAAAATAATGGAGCAACTGAATTCAACAAATGGTGGCTCCTCCCCAGCTGTCAGTTCAAAGAAGTTTCCAAAGAGACTGAGTAACCATTGGGTCCTTTATCAGTTGAGCTTCTCCTTGCTGCTGCCCAGAGGGAGGATGTGTGGGATAAATCTAGGCTAAGCACTAGATGGTTTTGAAATGCACAGTCTTATACTTTTCTGCTCTTTGAACTTAATAAAATCAAGGTTCTTCATTAAGAAAAGGGGTTTGGCATTTTTCTTTTTGTTCAATTGATATTATCACTAATAGTGATACAGAACTAATGTGAATAGATTTCAGCCTTGAATATTCTTGAATGATTTAGGAAACTTGCAATTTGCAAAAAACTGCAAGGGAAAAGGCATGCTAAAAAATTCAGTTAGTTCTCTCAGAGGGAATAAAAAGTTGTAGTTGTTAGTACAGGACTCATGCTATTGGTTGGAGGTGAGAACTTACTCCTGTGCCTCAGGTTCCACTGATGCTCCGCCCCTGCTTTGAAGTGACTGGGGCAGTTCCCAGTCCAGGAAAGGTTTCTGAGCTTATCACTGAAGAGAGAGAAAGAAAGAAAGAAAGTGGTCTTGCAGCCGTGTCCTACTCTTGGGACCCCAAGAAGTCTTTTCAGTCATGTCCTACCCTTGCCTGCCAGGCTCCTCTGTCCATGGGATTTTCCAGGCAAGAATCCTGGAGTGGATACTTCTCAAGGGGATATATCTCCAGGGGATATTCCTGACCTAGGGATTGAACCCGAGTCTCAGACACTTTACTGACTGAGCCACCTGAACAGAGAGAATCCTTGTTAACTCAAAGATTGATTTTCCCACATTCCAGGAGAGCAGTTACGTTTAATGAGATACTGAATATCTGTCCTGGAATAGGAAATTGATTTTCTGAAGAATATTTTGATTCTCAGACTATTTCCGTAGAAGGAGAAATACTAATACCTTAAACTTTTCCCTGGACAAGAAATAAACAACTGAGTGAAGTTAGAGTGCTTTCTGAATCTTACCTTCTTATTGAAGAAAAGGTGCCCAGCAGGGTCAGCTTTGTGGGCATGTGATGTGTACCCACAAAGTCCTGCGCTTAGAAGGGCTCTGCACTTTCATGCTGTTGCCATTTGGAATTCTTAATTTTGAGCAGGAAGCCCCGCATTTTCATTTTTCACTGGGCCCAGCAAATGGTAGAGCCAGGTCTGATGGCAAGAGAGATGAAGAAAAGTCTTCCTAAAGAGTTGTGTTTTTTTTTTTCCTTTTTCCTGGAGCACTGCAAGAATGCACCAGAAGAACACTGAAAACATGCCTTTTAAAAAGTTATAATTTTTATTTATCCATCCAGGCAAGAGTAAACTGAGAATATGGTAATCACAAGTAATGTTGTAAACATCCAAGTGTGTGTAACAACTAACATTTATATGGTGCTCATTACTATGTGCCAGGCTTTGTATATATTAACTCACTTAATTATCATTGTATCCCCATTTTGCAGTTGAGAATATGAGGCACAGAGAGGGTGAAAAATAACACCAAAGATCACATAGGTAAGTAAATAGAAAAGTCTAGATATAAACTAAAGCAGTATGGCTTCAGAAATTTTTTAGTGTATTATGTCTTCTTTCTACTAAATGGAATAATGACATTGGTTTGCTGAGAGATGCTTTGCACTATTTCTTTTTATCCTGGTTATTATTTTTGAATTCAGGGGGAAGTGATGAGCTAGGGCCCTTTAAAAGCCTAAGCCGATGTGCACTTGTACACTAATAGTGAAATGCACCATAGGGCAAACACATCTTTTCCTTTGGAACATCAACTACTGACTGTTTATAAAGGGGAAAGTACTGAGCATATCACACTTCAGTGTCTCATGACTGACATTTGATTTTGACTTAAAAGATTTTTACCTACACTACTAAGCTTACATGCTAGAGACCACATGCTCATTCTTGGATGTTTATACTATACTTTTTTCCTGTCAAGGAATTGGAAATTTGGCTCATACTTGTTGGATATGTTAAATGATCCCGTGAAACCATATTTAATTTTTTTTAAAATTATTTATTTATTTATTTTTTCATTTATTTTTATTAGTTGGAGGCTAATTACTTTACATCATTACAGTAGTTTTTGTCATACATTGAAATGAATTAGCCATGGATTTACATGTATTCCCCATCCCAGTCCCCCCTCCCACCTCCCTCTCCACCCGATCCCTCTGGGTCTTCCCAGTGCACCAGGCCCGAGCCCTTGTCTCATGCACCCAACCTGGGCTGGTGATCTGTTTCACCCTAGATAATATACATGGTGAATCCATATTTAAATTAAAGAGTCTTTCCTCAATTTTATTTTTTAAAATCTGTGTAGGCATCAGAGCATATAGGTTGAAAGGATGAGCTCTAGTATCCTGTGGCTACTTTTCTGGCCCTGAGATTTGCTTTTGTATTAAGGATAATAAAAACACAACTACATGGCTACTATGAGACTAGGAAGTACCTAGCACTTCTCAGAACATGGTTAACACTCGGTATAGATGAATCTGTTCGGTTCAGTTGCTCAGTCGTGTCTGACTCTTTGTGACCCCATGGACTGCAGCATGCCAGGCTTCCCCGTTCATCACCAACTCCCAGATCTTGCCTAAATTCATGTCCATCGAGTCGGTGATGCCATAATTGATTTATAAAAACTGGTATAGAATAGTGCAATTATATCTTAGGGATATAAATTCTCTGAGACTCATTTCATTCAGCATAAAATAAAGATAAAAACACCCATTTCATAAGGTATTATAAGGATTAAATGTGTATGAAATGCTTAACATAAGGCCTGACATATAGTAAGTTCTTACTAAGTGGGAACTTCTATTATTCATTTGAACTTTTTATCTATAATGTAGGTCTAGATCATTTCACAATAGAATTTTGGACCCAGTATAAAACCATTCTATTTTTAATAGTATTTTTCATCTTTTTCTTCTTTGTAGGACACATCCTGTTAGGAGAATGAGATATATATTGGTTTTTACTGTGCAGCGATACTTTTTTGTAGTAACTGCCTTTTAAAAATACCCTTTGGAAAGATATGTTGGTCTTTTTCCAACAGTCCTCTTAAAAGGGACTATTAAAATAATGCATAGAAGAAATAATATTCATTCATTATTAATACCTTGTAGCAGTGATTATATCAGCTCAGCCTGGCCATCGATCAGCCCTTAGAGACCTTGCTTCAAGCAGAGCTCAGTGAGCAGACATCAGAGGAAAGGCAAAGAGCACGTCTTCTCCTATCAGCTCCAGATCTTGCTTCTGTACCTTCAGCTCTTCTCCACTGGCCCCTTTCTTTCCTTCCACCAGTATGCAGGGGTATATTCCACCTCAAAAACAAGAAACAACCATTTTCCTTTCAGGCTTGTTGCTCCATTGAAGTACTTTCCCCTCTCTTTGACTGTTGACCTTCAGCTAAAAGTGGGTTTCACTTCCTTAACATCTCTTAGCTCCTTTCTTTCACTGTCTTTCACCATTAGGACTTTCCAGAAATCTTAAGAACCCTGAAAGCATTCAGTTCAGTTCAGGTCAGTCACTCAGTCATGTCCAACTCTGCGACCCCATGAACTGCAGCACGCCAGGCCTCCCTGTCCATCACCAACTGTCAGAGTCTACCCAAACCCAGGTCCATTGAGTCGGTGATGCCATCCAACCATCTCATCCTTTGTCATCCCCTTCTCTCCTGCCCTCAATCTTTCCCAGCATCAGGGTCTTTTCAAATGAGTCAGCTGTTTGCATCAGGTGGCCAAAGTATTAGAGCATTAAGAATCTCTTAATCACCAAGGTGTTCACTGACTTTTTCTTAGTCTTCATTTTTCTTATATACATTATGATGTTGAAGTCTTGATATTTTATTAGAATCTGGGACATTGTTTGTCCCTAATTTTTTGACTTTTGATTTGCTCATAGAAAATGGCAGTGATGCCCACTTTGCATCAGTGCACTAATAACTAGTGATGTTAAGCATCTTTTCATATTCCTGTATTTTATGGCCATTTTTTGATTGAGTTATTTGTTTGTTTTATATTAAGCTGTATGAACTGTTTGTCTATTTTGGAGATCAATCCCTTCTTGGTAGCGTTGTTTGAAAATATTTTCTCCAGGCAATAGATTGTCTTTTATTTTGTTGATAGTTTCCTTTGCTGTGCAAAAGCTTTTAAATTGAATCAGGTCCTTTTGTTTGTTTACTGTTACTTCCATTACTTGCAAGAGATGGATCCAAAAAATATTTCTGTGATTTCTGTCATAGTGTTCTGCCTATGTTTTTCTCTAGGGGTTTTACAGTATCTGGTCTTACATTTAGCTCTTTAATTCATTTTGAGTTTATTTTTTCATGTGGTGTTAGAGAATGTTCGAATTCATTCTTTTACATGTAGCTGTCCAGTTTTCCCAGCATCACTTATTAAAGAGACTGTCTTTTCTCCATTGTATATTCTTGCCTCCTTTGTCATAGATTAATAACCACAAATGCATGGGTTTATTTCTGGGTTTTCTCTTCTGTTCCATTGGTTTATATGTCTGTTTCTGTGTATTACCATAATGCTTTGATAACTGTAGCTTTGTAGTGTAGTCTGAAGTCAGGGAGCATGTTTCCTCCAGCTCTGTTCTTCTTGCTAAAGATTGTTTTGGCTATTTGGGCTATTTAGTATTTCCATATAAATTAAATTTTTTTTTGTTCTAGTTCTGTGAAAAATACAATTGGTAATTTGATAGGGATTGCACTGAGTCTATAATTCTTCCATTGCAAAAACATGGTATATTTTTCTATTTGTGTCATCTACAGATTTCTTTATATTTTCAAACACATTTCTTACCACCTTTACAAGACTGAAAGATTCTTGAAGGTAGTGACCCATGTATTTATTATTTATCTCAGTACCCCAATGACATCTTAGAGAATATCTTATAAATAGTAACTTCACACACACAAAAAATAGTAACTGCACAATAAATGTTGGAGGATTTTTCATAACTGAGGATGGCTGAAGGATTGGGGAAAATATAGTGTGAAAACACTTTATTATATTTTGAAAATATGAGACTTTTCCTGATTGTGATATATGAAACCTTCTTCATACACATAAGATTGAGGAATTATTTTCTTTGTATTTAGGATGCTAGGATGCTTAATCTCTTACATAAATAACTTTCGTTTGTGATCTCTAGAGACATTTCTCATTGCTTAAGTACCAGAAACTGTTGGTTGTAGTGGATTTGTAATTGTTTGATGATCACCTTTATAATGTGTATACTCATATCTTGAGCAAAAATAGCATAAAGAGTCAATG
This sequence comes from Odocoileus virginianus, assembly GCF_023699985.2. Taxonomy (NCBI): domain Eukaryota; kingdom Metazoa; phylum Chordata; class Mammalia; order Artiodactyla; family Cervidae; genus Odocoileus; species Odocoileus virginianus. The sequence continues at coordinate 41,502,745 of NC_069697.1, forward strand.
ATTATATTATAGAGAAAATAACAAAAGTTTGTTTCTGGAACATTTCTTCATATTTTTTGACATTTTGTTGAAATAAGGAAACTCAAGCTTTATCTAAGAAATAGGACTCTGATAAAAACCTGAGAATAATCTTGTTGCAGAGTTAAAGTGAATTAAAAACTGGGCCAAGAGGAGAGCTTTAGTTCAGTTTCAAATATCTGACAAAATTGGGAAATTGGATAGAAGGAGTTTAGGAAATTGTACTGGATGAAAATATACTGATGTTTTGTATTTGTTCCAACATAAAAGCATCTATTTCCCTCACAGAGAGATGGATATGTAATGGCCTCAAATCTAATGGAAGTGCTCATTTCCAGGGGTATTGTAGTTTTGAAATGGGTTTGTTTGAGGATTCTGGGTCTAATTTCATATTATTAAACTCTGAAATTACAGAAGCCTTTCTGAAGTATTCCGTGAGCTCCAGAATGGTCTCACAGTGCACCATGAGCTTGTTGTGTACAAAATTTGAAGGGCTTGTTGCAATACAATTCCTTTTGATACAACCAGTGCTCTATCTTCGGTTTTGCCTTTCCTATGGACTGGTTCTTTCTCTTGGCATCAGAGCTCAGCCTGGATGATGGAGTGGCAGCCACTAAGGTTTCAAAAGCAGGTAATAGGGCAGAGATTTCCCTGGTGGCTCAGATGGTAAAGAATCTGCCTGCAATGCAGGAGACCCAGGTTCAGTCCCTGGGTCGGGATGATCCCCTGGAGAAGGGAATGGCTACCCACTCCAGTATTCTGGCCTGGAGAATCTCATGGATAGAGGAACCTGGCCAGCTACAGTCCATGGGGTCATAAAGAGTTGGTGAGAGACCACGCACACATGCATGACAAGGTCAGGGTTTGAAGGTAAGACTTGTGTTTGAATGCTAATTCTATCACCTAGGAGCTTTGTGGCCCTGGTTCAGTTGTCTAGCTTCTCAAGCGGCATTTTCCCCATCTGCTGAAAGACTTCATCAATGTTAAGAGCTTAGTGTGGTGCCTGGCACAGAGAGCACACACTTAAAATGTATGCTAGTAGTGTTAATAGCAACCAGAAATTAGTTTTTCTTCAAGAAAATAGCCTTGGATTTATCCTGAGGATGATTTGAAAAAAATGATTGTGTGGATGTGGACATTTTTCTTAGAAATATTTTAAGAGGAAACTTGGTGGTGTGTATCTAAAGGGCCTGCCCAACTTTGCCCAAAAGATACACGGGTATCAGTGCCTCCAAATAGATACACTAATGGTGTTATGGAGCCCCAGATACTGTCCACCAAATTCATTGTGGGCAGGAAGAGGGTCTATTTTTAAGGGGAGCTAAGAGGACTATAATTGGTTAAAAATAGGATTCTCCTCCATCTTCTCTGTGCCACTATTCACCCTCCACTTTTCTATCCACCCCCACTTTTCCTGAATTCCTCTTATCACCTCTGTTCTCTCCCCTCTTCTCTTTCTCTGCTTTAGAATTGGTACATATTGTGAAAGAGAAAATACTTGACACCATCCCCAGAAAGTCAGTGGTGGGGGTAATGCATTTTTAATCCTGAACACCTGGTCTCCTTTTATTTGGCTGCCAGAAAGTTTTTTGATTATTCAAAAAAGTCCTCTTGCTGGTGCTCACAAATGACTAAAAAGGTTAATAAATTTCAGACTCTGCTTGGTAATCCACGGCGATAGAACTCTGCAAACACAGACTTTTCTTTTTAAGTTGAATCTGACATTATGAAAAGCTACCCCTCTCTTCCCACACTCAAAGTATTTATCTAGGCTTTGAACACTGGGTAACAGAAGTGTGGCAAGGGAGCTAACATTAATCGTGGGTCTGCAGTGCAGAGAGAATCTCACATTACCTCATTTAGTGTTCATGACAGCCCCATGGGGAAAGCATCACAATTTCCATATTTCATAGGTGAGACCATGGGGGGCTTCATTGTGCCCCATCAGAGAGGGACTCACTGCAGTGCAGTTTCCCTAAGCAATGGTGACCCAGTGCAGTTTACCCGTCTTATTGCAATGCCTTGATTCAGATGCCTCTCTGTCCTCCATGCAGCGTCGGTTATGACGACATGTAGCTCCCAATTCTGTCCACCTTCTGTAGTCAGTCAGTTCTTGGGACCATGGTCAAGTGCTGAAACCATCTTTCGTAGGAAATGGTGATGGGAAATTGATATCCCCTCTTCCCGGCAGTATAACCACAACATTTATCTCCCCAAATCTTTCTTTTGCTCTGATCACATCGAGGCAGGTCTGCAAGTCCCTTGGTGTTGAGGTGGTGGAGATAGCAGGGAGGGGAGGGATGAGAGTGGGTGATGTTATCTGTGTGGCTTTCACCTTCCCGTTCCTCAGTCTCCTTTCTGTATGATGGAAGAATAACAGTACTTACCTTTAGACTGTTTTGAGAAGCAAATGAGATAGTGTACACGGTAGGAAGTGCTATTATCTCCATTTTCCAGACGGAGAAACTGACACCCAGATGAGTTAGATAACTGCCCAAGGTCACTTATCTAAGTCGCCTCAAAATCGATGCTCTTAGCCATTCTCCTATGGTGGGACTTCTCAGCCTTTTTCATATCTTGGCACATGGAAAATTATATTACTCATACGACATGGGGGGAGAATGAATGGGACAGCTCAAGCCTTGAGGTAATTGGTCTGTGGGGCTCTGACCACCCCAAGCTCCTGGGCAACTGGTATTCTGCTGTACTGGAACAGAGAATTGGAGCTGCTACCCAGGCCAAGGATGTTAGTAAGTATGTCTTCCTGGAGAAAATGAGGACTTATCTGGAAAGTTTTATAAAATTTAGTAGTGAAGGGAAGGAATGATAGTGGGTGAGAGGGACTGTTTAATTTTCTCTTCTGAAAAAGGGAGACCACAAGAATATCTATGTCACACGGTACTTAAAAACTAAATGATGGGAGGTACAAGGAAAAGCTTTTGTAAAATGTGATAATTTTAGCTTAAAGAAAAAGAATAAAATACTTGAAATCATAAGAATGAGTTAGGCATAGTGGTTATAGAGATGGAATGTTTCTACTAACCATTGACTTGGGGAAAGTTACTGTTTTAATAGGACAGACCTCCCTCCCTTCCTTCCTTCATCTTAAACCAAATAAAATGGACATTAGCTTCCTCCAAGGTTTGTTATAAGGTTGAACCTATTTTCATTACGTAACCAAAGCAAGTGGAAATAAGACCAAGGATCCTATAAACCCAAGTAGTCCAGCGTTACCTGAGGAAACGGCATGCCAGGCTGTCTCTATAACATGGGTGTCTCTGGTGAGGATTTGCTCTGACAGGCAAGGCAGTCAGGCACAAGCTGGACCCAGAAACAAAGTTTGGTCAGTGGAGGAGAGGGACCATCAGCCAGGTTGTCTCCTCCCAGGGCCTGATGTCCTGTGTTGACATTTTCTTTCCTGAGTTTACTGTAAAATTCAAGTAACTTGCACAAATGCATCAATATTTTAAAAGCTACCAATCCTACATATTAAAAAAGAAGGTCTACAATCTTTAGTAATCTTTACTATAGCACATATTCATTATTTATGAGCCCTCAAAGGAGAAATTCCCAGTGTCTAGAAATCTAAGTGCTATACGATGGTGGCTTTGGGATAGTTAACCACCACACAATTGCTTTGAAAAACCATCACCGAGTGACTTCAGCAGGTTAACTCTGAAAGTCATCATGGCTTTTTGTCTTTCATTATCTGGACCAAGCTAAAGGATAGAATTTTCTCTGATGTGACATTCTTGTAGTCAGAGTTTTAACCAGATACCCTCCTTGAAATTTGACTCTGATGTTGTAATGCTCATTATATCTTGGTAAAGATGACTCATTCTTTGAGGCTGAATGCAAATGTCACCTCCTCTGTGAACCAGTCCCAACACTTTGAGCAGGGTTAATTGCTCCCATGGAACTTGGTATATACCTCTATTATAGCATCATTACAACACAGTGTCTTAGCTATTCTTGTGTTTGTTTACCCAATAAACTATGTGCTCCCTGGGGATAGGGGTGGTGTAAGGATGGTTCTTGGTCTAGGAGACACTTACTTGATGATTGTAGAATTAAAGAGTATATCTGTCATGGACAGAGGAGCCTGGTGGGCTGCTGTTTATGGGGTCGCACAGAGTCGGACACGACTGAAGTGAATTAGCAGCAGCAGCTGTCATGGATATTATATTTAAAATATAGATAAATTTGTGCACTTCTACAAACTCAGAAAAAAAAATGTTCAAGAGACTGTTGCTATCCAGATATAGAACTGGAAAAAAAAACCCTCAAGAGTTTTAGGAAGTTGTCATCTTAAAATCCCACTAACTGGAGAGATTCAAGAAAGGTCAACAATATGTCAAGATGAATGAGTGAATTAATGAATGAGTGAAGCTTTTTGTGTTATTTAGTGTGTGTTTGATTTATGCCTATATTTAAAGCTAGAAGCCAGGGAAAAGGAAAGGGACAGGTTTGATATTTATTGGTTGACCTCTGACCGCTAGGTTGTATATTAGATGATTCGTATGATGTGATTTTTCTTTGGGTATAACTCCCCTGTTGGTTGGGTCATATTAGCTTCTTTTGTCAAATGGGAAAACTGAATTTTGCAGGTTCAATCATGTGAACAGTCACTCCATCTAGTAAGTGACGAAGCCAGAATCCAAACCCAAGTCCCAAAAAAGTTCTTGTTTTTATTGTTCAGTGGCTAAGCTGTATCTGACTTTTTGGAACCCCATGAACTGCAGCACGCCAGGCTTCCCTGTCTTTCACTATCACTCAGAGTTTGCTGAAACTCAAAAAGTTCTTAGTGTATGTCGTTGTTGCTGTTTAGTTGCTAAGTTGTGTCTGACTTCTTTGTGACCCCATGGACTATAGCCTGCCAGGCTCCCCTGTCCATGGGATTTTCCAGGCAAGAATACTGGAGTGAGTTGCTATTTCCTTCTCCAGGGGATCTTCCCAACCCAGGGATCAAACCCACGTCTCCTGTTTAAGGTGGATTCTTTACCACTGAGCCACTAGGGGCTCCCAGTGTGTGTCTATGTATGTTAAAAAAAGGGGGCGGGAAAAACTCAGCAGTTATTATGATAATTTAGGACAGCCCTCACGTCGTAGCCTACATTTTTCCCCCTTAAATATCTAAGGAAAAGGTGAGTCAGTTGGCGCTTGAAGTGGGCAACATGTGTGATGTTTCAGGAAGTGACTCAGACTTAGAAACCTGGGTAGAGAGCCTGGCTCTCTTACTTTCTAGTGGTGTGTGTGTGTGTGTGTGTGTGTGTGTGCGTGCTGGTTGCTCAGTTGTGTCTGACTCTTTGCAACTCCATGGACTATAGCCCACCAGGCTCCTCTGTCCATGGGGATTCTCCAGGCAAGAATACTGGAGTGGGTTGCCATTATCTTCTCCAGGGGATCGTCCCAATCCAGGGACTGAACCCAGGTCTCCCACACTGCAGGCAGACACCTTAACATTTGAGCTCCCTGGGAAGCCCCTTCTAGTACTGTGGACCTAGGCAGGTTGTTTACCATCCTTGAGCCTCAGTTTCTCGAGCTGTAACATGTAAAAGCACAGTGCTGATCACATTTGTATCTCACAACGTGTGAGGATGAAACGAGAGAATGCATTCAGCACTCAGCCAAGGGTTTGGCAGACATTAATGCTCAATGCACTCTTGGCATAATTACTCAAATGCGCTCTGTTTCTTGCCCGAAGTCAGTAGAGACAATTGCTCATCTTCCTACTTTCTTAATGTTCAGCAGTTGCAATCATAGAGCAAGTGGAAGAGAGGTCTTTTGCTCTGTGACCCGCAGTCAGAAAGTGGGGTTTGGAATCGTTTGATAGGAGTTTGGTTACTGGTTCTGCGTTGTGGTTTTGATGAGAAACTCAGTTTCTCTGGACTCAGTTTTCTTGTCTATAAAGTGGCGATCAGAACTGCATCTTTCTTACAGAATTCTTGCCAGGCTTACTTGACAAGTGGTAAGATGAGGAGCACATGGAAGGACACCTAACCTGGTCTGAGAAGACTGAGGAGAGTCTTCTTGAAGGCCGTGGAGTCCTTGTGGATCCAAGTGCAAAAAGAGAGGAGCCTTGTCAACTAGGACACACTGATACCAGTGGTAACTATGCTATCATTTCAATAACATATGTAACTGACATTTAAACTTCGTTCAGACTACATTTTCCACTCTACTGGTTTCACTTTCTGTCATTAAATTTTTCTTTCTTTTTTTAAAAAACTTTTTCTTTCTTTCTTTCTTTTTTTTTTTTAATAATAATCAAAAGAGGGAAAACCTTAACCCAACTGCACAGCAAAACAGGTTAAAACAATTAAAAAAATTCACTTCGGAGCAAACCAGATCCAGATAGATTGCTCTAGACAGCTGTTTCCTGCATGGTTTTTCTCCCCAGTCGTTGTCCACAGGACTCTGAGAAGACGTAGGAATATGCAGGCGCAGACTCAAGGCCCGGCTTCATCTCCAACGTTGTGGAAAGGGACTGTACATCACCGGGCAGAGCCCCATGCTCCCGTACGCTGCCTGGACAGAGCCCGGGGAGAGTGACCTCCCGGGGTATCCACGTTGGTCTGAATGTCATTAAATTTTTAAGGGGCGGAATACTGTGATTTTTTTTGGGGGGGGGTGGGTTGTTGGACTGTAATTATCTCCACAATTTGGTTTATCATTTTTCTGAAGGTGTTTCTAGTACAAGTTTATTATTTTGCAGTGTTATCAGCTCAATTATCAGCTGTGTAATACAAGAATCTGAATAAATATAGACCATGTAATTCTTTCTGGACTTCATATTGAATGGGAGAGAGAGACAAAATACACATACCTTAGATTTGATCCTGAGTTATTCCTTGGGTGTCAGTAAGACTCTGAAGAGCATATCACATTAATTTACCAGGTCACTAGGGTTTTCATTAGACTGCTGGACTATAAGTAACTCCCCAACAGTGGAGCGGAAATGATGTAACATTCCTTCTCTCCCCCAAGAGGGCTTAGCTACCAGAGAGCAATACTCATTTGCAAGTGTCTGGCTGTTGTGTGCTGGTACTGTGCATAAGGTCAAGTTTTGGATTAACCTTTGAGTTGAAAAGGAAATAACAAACCAACAAGGGTGTCTTCCTGAACATTTTGCTTCCTAGGGAAAACTATTTTATGTGGAATTTACCTAGTATACCACATAAAAATTTTTAGCATGGAATATCTAGCACAGTGTATAAATTTATTTCCCTTGAGTTGCTTAAATGTCATCATGTTTGGTACAAAATTGGAAATACCTTGTTCTGCAAATATCCTTGCCAGCGCTTCTCTGTCATGGTTTTATATACAGTGGTGCCATCTGCATAGGAAAGGATAATTGAGTAACTACCTAGTGAATACAAACACAGAGCGAACCACAAGAGATGATTCAGAAAGCTTTTATTCTGTTTTGTTATCTTTTAAAGTCAGCTTATCTGTCCAAAGAATTTAGAAAATTCCCTCTACTGTTTCCAACTGATTTTGTCTGAACTGTTTCTGTGAGATCCACTGAACAGGCTATCCTGGGATAAAGTGGATTTGTTGGAAGAACAAGTTGGAACAAACTGCTGCTTTGTGGATCTTACAAGTTTTTACTAGACTGTAAGCTTCCTGAGGGCACAGACTGTATTGCATTTTCCTCCTAATCACTTCTGGGTCAGGAATATAGGGTGTGTGTGTGCGCTCAGTCATTTCAGTCATGTCTGCCTCTTTGTGACTCCGTGGACTGTAGCACCCCAGGCTCCGATGTCCAGGGGATTCTCCAGGCAAGAATACTGGAGTGGATTGCCATGCCCTCCTCCAGGGCAGGAATGTAATAGGCATCCTCTAAATAGTTATTGAATTAATTTAAATTCAGTTTATTATAAAAGTCACTTCTGGGCCTCCTAAAAGTCAGACAGTGGTTGAAAAGCATATTCTTGGAAGTAGTTTTCTTTTTTTTAAAAAATTAAATCTGGTTTTCATATCCTAAAACCAGATGGGGATCCATGTATGTTGTGGAAACATGGGTGTATATTTGTGATATAAAATTAAGGTTTGTGATAAGGAAAGCAGCAGAAAAATGGTTTACATTTGGTAAATATGGTTAAAATGACCTGTTTGGTCTAACAGAATCCATATATATTAAGAGGTTTTGAAAACTGTTCTCATGGCTTTGGTAGATTATAGTGTTTACTTTCCTTTTCTCTTTTGACAGTTTTATTATTAAGTCAGCCTGAAAATGAGGCAAGGAGATACATGTGTGTGTAAACAAGAGATCAGTGAAATTTCACACTGATGAGTTCTGCTTAGTGTGATGAATTATAATGGCTATTAATTGAGAGCCTCATATGTGTAATAAGTCCTTAAATCAATAACATATTTCATGCATGCAAAACCCCTATGACTTAACCATTATTTCCATTTTTAAAGATTAATAAGTTGAGTTCAGAGATGTTTAATAACTTGCTCGAATTCACATAGTAAATGGCAAAGCTGAGATTCAAACCCCAAACTCTCTGACTAGTAAACTGATATTCTTCCTACGTATTGTGTTCAATGCAGGAGGCACCCATGCATGGTGATTCTTAAAGTGTCAAAACATCTTTTTCTTTTGGGACACCACTTGCCTGTAATTATTACCTTTAGAGTCTTTCTTTGAGCCTTAAGGCCAGATTAACTCTTTGTGTAGAGCAATAAAATATTACAGTGTCAGCTTCCAGTACTGGCATCATTTCCAGGGAAGTCAGTAACTGGACAGAATTGAGTCACCTTGAATAAAAGAAAAAAAGTGAAGTGAGAGGGTGTTTAATGCTTTGTCTTTTTTTTTTAAACGCAACTAATTAAGCAATTTGAATTCTGAGTAGAAAGAAACAAATGAAAATGTTATTTCACTTTTCAAACTATATTGAATTACTATACTAGAATTTTTACCATCAGGCAGTAATGAACCAGCAGGATGGAAGAGCTGCAGATGGAAGAGGTTGAGAAGGATTCTGTGTTTTATCAGTTGATATGGGAGCCAAGGTGGTGTTTTGACTGGGGAGGGAGTGACGACATAAGAAAAGCATTAGCTAGTTTCTAGTTGGTCTCCTTTTCTATGCACACAAAATAAAGCCAAATTTAAAATGATTTTTCAAAAACTGAAAAATCATTTAAATATCTGGCTTTTGGTTCACATGCTGTTCTACTCAAAAACAAGCAAAATAGCAAAACCAGGTCTGCTGAGATGGGCATCCAAATACTTAAGTTTCTTTTTACATTCTGTGCTAAGTATAGTGGTAAACCAAAGGAGTTCCCATCTTCATAGAGCTTATAGTCTAGACAAAAAAGACTTAGGTTCATATAACAGTATGTGAGGTCTTTCAAAGAGGCATCAGTCAAAGAAAATTCAGAAACGCAGCAGGAGAAAAATAGCTTGCAGAAGTCCCCTGGAGACTTTTGCCCAAGGCAGGGAGTGTTCAGAGGGACTGTGGGAAGACAAGATAATGGAGAGGAAAAATAAGGGCTCCCAGTGAAGTTTACAACTAGTTAGAGGTAATAACATCAGTAGGAGACTACAGTGCTCCAGTTGGGGCTGTTGATGTTATTAAACAATAAAGAATGCCTGGGCATTAAAGACTCTGGTTGGAATGGGTACCTTAGTGGTTTAATGCAAACTACCTTTTATTCAGGGGTGACTTGAGGCTGTGAACTTGTTACATCTACTTTCTGTGAAGAGGCTTTCATAATAGTTAAAATACACATATATTTTATTTATGTACCTTGAGGTGAAAGTCAGATAAAATGGACCATTGTAAAGTGAACATTTTCAGTGGCGTTTAGTATTTGTGCAGTGCTGTGCCACCATCACCTCTGTTCTGTTCTGTTGTCATCACTCCAAGAGGCAACCTCATACATATTAAATGTGATTGTTTCTCTGTCCCTTCTCACTGCCTCTGATAACTACCAATCTTTGATCTGTCTCTATGAATTTACTTATTCTGGATATTTATTAGAAATGGGATTATAAAATATATAATCTTTTCTGTGGCTTTTTTTCACTTGAAAGTGAAAGTGTTTGTCCATCAGTCATGTCTGACTCTTTGTGACTCCATGGACTGTAGCCCTAAGGCTTCTCTGTCCATATGATTCTCCAGGCAAGAATACTGGAGTGGGTTGCCATTCCCTTCTCCCAGGGATCTTCCAACCCAGGCATCAAACCAGGTCTGCTGCATTGCAGGCAGATTCTTTGCCATCTGAACCACCAGGGAAGAGGCACCTTTTTTTTTTTTTTAACTTAGCATAATGTTATTTCGAGTTTCATCCATGTTGCAGCATGTATCAGTACTTCTTTTCATGGCTGAGTAATATTCCATTAACACATATATCACACATTAATAGATGTTTGGGCTGCTTCTACATTTTAGTTATTGTAAGAGTGCTTCTGTGAACAGGTGTCCATTTGAGCTGCTTAACAAGATAGCACAGACTGGATAGCTTATAACAACGGAAATTTATTGCCCTTACTGCTGGAGCTCTGGGATCAGGGTGCCAGCATGGCTGGGTGAGCACCCTTTTTTTGTGTCATAGACTTCTTGTTGTATCCTCACATGGTAGAAGGGACTAGGGAGCTCTTTCGAATCTCTTTGATAAGAACACTAATCTCAGTCATGAGGGCTCCACATGTATCTCCTAAAGGTCCCACCTTCTAACATCGTTACATTGGGTTGTTGGGATTCCAACATGTGATTTTGGGGAACGTAAATAGTCAGGCCATACCAGGCCAAAGAAGTGTGTCCTGGACTTGTTTGAACACATATTTTCAGTTCTTTTGAGAGTATACATAGGAGTAGAATTACTGGGTCATTTGATAATTCTATGTTTAATTTTTTCTGGAAACACCAAATTGTTTTCCAAAGGAGCTGAACCATTTTACATTCCCACCAGCAATGTAGAAGGTTCCAGATGGTTCACAGCCTTGCCAACATTTGTTATTTCTGTGTTTTTTAAAAAAATTTTTATTATAGCTACCCTAATGGGTATGAAGTGGTACTTCATTGTGGTTTTGATCTACGTTTTCTTAATGATAGTATCTTTCTGTATGCTTGTTGACCACTGATATATCTTCATAAGGAGAAGATATATAAACATTTTAACTGGGTTGTTTTGTTGTTTTCATTGTTTAGCTGGCATACTAATTGTTGAGCCATGCACTCCAGCTGTTTCATGGTGCAAATCCAGCACTCACAGTAGTCTTAAATGTGGAGTGTGGCCGGGAGAAGAGAAAGCAAAGAGCCCAGGAGAGGGGGGACTTGGCATGTGGCTGAAAGGGTGCTGATCCGCAGCTTTATCTTCCTCAAAGACTTGTAGGTCTGATAACTCAGAAGAGGAAGTGATAGCTTTGGTATGGCACTTAGCTGGAGATCCCTTTCTAGAATCTATGAATTCAACTTTATTCTCACTGCTACTGTATAGCTCAATAACAAAGGGCTACCATTTTTTAGTGTACTTCACATACATATCTGAAACTTCATAGCCATGCCTCATTGGTGTTATTATCCTAATTTTACAGATTAGAAGCACTGAGGCTTGGGGAGATTGACTAACTGGTTCAAAATCACACCTTGAAGGAGGCTGAATGAGTAGGGATTCCATTCTCACAGGTACATGTCCTCTCCCATTACTCTATGAATGAGTTATCTCCTGCTTATATGTTTTAGTTTCCCAACCTTTTCCATTTCTTTAGTATTACTTTCCTCAATTGAGTCTCCACACTGCTGACATTGGGTTTTTTTTTCCCTAAAATGTAATTCTAAATTTTCTAAAACGTAATTCTGGTCATGCTGTGCTGTGCTATCCTTAGTCGCTCAGTCGTGTTTGCAAATCAGTCTTTGTGACCCCAAGGACTGAAGCACACCAGGCATGTCTGTCCATGGGGATCCTCCAGGCAAGAATACTAGAGTGGGTTGTCATGCCCTCCTCCATGGGATCTTCTCAGCCCAGGGATTGAACCCAGGTCTCCTTCATTGCCAGTGATTCTTTACCAGCCGAGCCACTGGGGACGCCCAAGAGTACTGGAGTGGGTAGCCTATCACTCCTCCAGGGGATCTTGCCAACCCAGGAATCAAACCAGGGTCTCCTGCGTTGCAGGCGGATTCTTTACCAGCTGATACCAGGGAAGCCCAATTCTTATCATGCCACATGCTTAATGTCTTTTAATGGTTTGTCATTCTTCAAGATCCCTGTCTTACCTTTCAAGTTACTATCTCTTGCTTTCCTCATCTGTACCCTACCTTATAGTCATGTCAAAGTACTCCCAATTTCTGGAATGTGTCAAGCTGAGTTGTTTCTTTCTGGTATGTTTTAAAGACTCCCCTCGCCTCCAGTACCACCTTATGAACTTTCCTCTATGCTCTAAAATGCACAAATATTGGCAAATGAGGTGGTCAGGGGAAAGAGAGCAAGCTGTCATTATTTACATACCTCACCCTGACTACCTGGAATAGCCAAGAGAATCAATTGGAAAACTAACAAGGCAGCTTAGTAGTCAGAGTCAAGATTAAAAAAAAACACAAGACAATAGATCTCCCAATCTCTAGCAGAAACCGGTTAGAAAATGTAATGGCAAAAAGGATCTGATTCAATGAAGCAGAAAAAATTATAAAATACCTAGAAACAGACTTAATAAAAATATGTAAATTCATATTTTTAAAAAGTTATAAACTGTTACTGAAGGATAGAAAAATAACGCCTGAATCCATGAAAATATACTCCATGTTTCTACACAGAAAGTTTAAGGTGTGGTTATGAGCCTGAGGTCTGGTGGTGTGAGTTTGAATGCCATCTCCAGCAATTCCTTCCTGGTCAAATCAGGAAAGTTGCCTGACTCTTCTAAGGCTTAACTTCCCTGTTTGTAAAAGGAGAGTAATAATATTAGTTAGCTCATGTATCAAGTATGAGAATCAAGTAAAATGATCTGACTAAATTAAATGATCTGTTTAGAGCATTCAGCCCAGTGCCAGGCACATAGTAAATACTTAATAGGTTATCTGTTATACTAAAGCTGCCAATTATCTTTAAGATACTCTGTGCATTTAATGCAACTCCAGTTGGGCATTTGTTTCTGTGTATGATTTGCAGTTTTACTGAGAGCTAATCTTTAGAGGGTATTTTTTGTTTATTTTCTTTTGTATTTTTGGAGTCATGTGTCTTCTGAATTGTGGATAAGTCTCAACAGAGGTGTTTTGGTTTTGCATTTGCTTTCGCTGGAGAGACATATATATGTCTCTCTCCCTCCCCCTTTTCATTCTTTCTTTTGTTCTTTTCGTCCTCTTTCTTCCTTCTTTCCTGCTTTAAGTTCATAAAGATATTCCTCTATATGTTAAATTGTATAGGTTTTATTGTTTTACCTTTCAGATATAGATTTATAATTCATTCGGGAGAAGATGGGGTTCTAGTGGAAGTTAAGTTTTATTTGTTTTTTTTCTATGAAGATTGACCCAATTGACCCAGAACTATTTCTTGAGAAGGCTGTTCTTTCTCCACCGCTCTATAATGTTGTCTTGATCATATATCCTTGAATCTCTTCTGGACTGTTTGTTCCACTGAAAAATTTGCTATCCTTTGTCAGTTCCATACTGTCTTAATCCTAAGTCCTGTTATCTGGTAGAGTAAATCTTCCCACCTTCATCTTCAAGACTGTTTTGGATATTTCTGACCTTTTCCTTTCCATATAATCTGAGAATCGGCATGTTAGTTTCCATATTAAAGAAAAAGCTGCTGAGATTGTGAATTGGAATTTCACAGAGTCTCTAGATCAGTTGGAGGAAAATTGACATCTTTACAACATTAAATTTTCTCATCCTTGAACATGGTACACTCCTACATTAATTTATATCTTCTTTATATTCTTCCAGTAATGTTTTACAGTTTTCTATGTGGGAGTTTTTATGCTAATTTTTTTCCTTGGGGTTCCTACACACCTTGGTGCAGACTTGAAATTTCAACTTAACAAGGTGATATGTTTTTTTCCAAGGCAGGTCTTGGGCTATGGTGAGCTTACCCATGACTACTCAGGAGTTGTAGACTGTGTGTTTCAGATACTTTTTCATTGACAACCATTTGATAATTATAGCTCTTGCAGGAGCTCGGTTCTTATAGGAATGAGGTCTTATCTTTTACTCCTGCTTGCATGAAAACCTCAGGCCTCTGATGCCTGGGCATCTACCTCTAACCAAGACTGACATTTCCATTCTGGCTTTGCAATCTCTCTGTGTTTCTGGCACCTTTGAGTTTCTTCACCTTTTGAGCTTAGCTATGTATTGAAAACATTATTACTATTATTATTTGCTTTTAAAAGAAAGTATGTTATGTCTGCTCCCTATCCTTGCCTGCTCCACCCACCCTATCACCAAGTCCCAGTCCCAGGTTCTGTTGAACTTGGGGTTCAACGAGTTCCGGTCCCAGATCTGTTGAACTTCCACGTTCCCCATTGTGGTGGCCCTTTCTCTCTATGCCTTCTGTTTTGATCACAGTTGGCTGAGAAGTTCTAGTGTTTAGAGTCAGAAGGAGCTTTCAATCAGGCTTAGAAGCCATATTTCTTTCTGGAAGGCTTCTGCAATACTACTTGCAACCTTGAAAAAAGTCCATTAATAGAATAGTTAAGTAAGTGAATGAGGGAGAGCTAAATATTAAAGTATGGAAGGGTTTGCAAGTCACGTTACTAAATAAAAAGAAAATGTTCACAATAATATACATAGCATAAAGTAATTTATGTAAGTATAATTCAAAGCAACTCTCCCTTTAAAGTATTTTTATAGCAATATATTTGGAAGGCCACACCCAAAACTATTCATAGTAGCTACTTCTAACGTGAGACTAAGGTGGAGGGTAGATGGAGAAAGGAGTCTCTCATGGAGTTTTTCATCTTTGGTATTATGTGATTTGTTTGATTTCTTATTTGATCACAAGTAATACAATTTCTTTTTTTTTTTTAATTGTTTATTTATTCGTTTGCTTCAGGTCTTTGTTGCAGGGCGTGGGTTTCTCTTTAGTTGCAGCAAGGGCTTAGTTACCCCAAGATATGTGGAATCTTAGTTCTCCAACCAGAGATTGAGCCTATTTCCACTGCACTGCAAGGCAGATTCTTAATCACAGGACTACCAGGGAAGTCCTCACAATTTCTATTACCTGTATAATTTAACAGTCACCCATTTCAGTTCTCCCAGCTCAGGCCCCAAGCCCTTGATGGCCTTCACAGCCTTGCCTTCTCCTCACTTGCTCATCCGTCATCTGCGCTCCAGTCACCCGGCTGTCCCTCTGTCCCTTGAGAGTGCTATTCTCCTTTTCACCTGAGGCCTTTGCCTTTCGCGTTCTTTCAACAGTGTTCTTCCCTCACCTCTTTGCGTAGGTCGCTACGGCCCCTCCTTTGGTCGCTCTCAATTTCTACAGCATGTCCTGAGTGCAGCCCTCCCTGGACTTCAGACCAGGTAATAGTTCCTGTTCTATGCTACCCTACTGTATTCATCTTTTACAACATTTACCGCAAGTTTAATGAAATAATTGATTTTGAGAGTCATTGTATAATGCTGAACAACTCCAGTAGAACAGAAGCTTCATCCTGTCAGGGACCAGGGCTGTCTCATTTGCTGATTAATTCCCAGGGCCTAACAGAGCTCCTCGGACATAGTAGGACCTTGAAACACACTTTTTGAAGGAATCAACAAGTAAGTGAATGAGACTTTTTGGAAATCTTGAGCATAGTTTCTGAATCCTTTCAATCCTTTCATGAAAACTTAGGGATCTGAGGCTCTCATGTTGGAAATATTGATTCCTTTTCTGTTCCTTTTTAGGACTGATTTGTGTATTGCAGGTAATGTTGCTCTAGTCCTTTATATTTGGAGTGCATTTTGGGAATCTCCATAAAATGCCTCCTCTAGAATTCCCAGTGCCTGTAAGTCTGTGAAGGTCCTCTGCCCATGAACAAAGGAGGGACTTAAGAGACCTCTAACAATAGGAAAGTGAAAGTGAAAAGTCACTCAGTCCTGTCCAACTCTTTGCGAACCCATGGACTGTAGCCGGCCAGGCTCCCCTGTTCATGGGATTTTCCAGGCAAGAATACTGGAGCGGGCTGCCATTTAGGAGAGGTGCTTATTTCCTGGGCTGAGTGCTGCCCAAGAGACTCTCTCCTTATCTCCAGGAACCACTTCCTCTGTGCTTGTCTCCTGGCTCCCACAACATCTTGTTGGCTCCCATCCGACATCTTCAACTTCAGATGCAGGCTAGTCTTCTGCTGTCTCACTGGAGTTTCTCTGTTGGACAGTTTCCTGTCCATGGATCCTTATGAGAGTATGCTGAAATTTCACTGCTAGTGTCATCAAGAGTGAAATGAACTAAATTGAACTCTAGCGAATATGCTTTAATACGTAAGAGCATAGCCAAGAAATTGCTGTGTTGAGCAAAGGAGGAAATCAGTCACCATAAACTCATGCTGTAGGACGACTCAATTCCAAGCAAGATCATAATGGGAGTCGTCTAAACAGAATTAAACTTGTATGATTTTTTTAAAGGACCATCAGACTATGATGAACATTTCATTTCATTTAGCTAAAAAGTCAGAATTTTTTGATGTTCCAGTGGTAGGGGCAATATGTTTTGCATATGTTCATCAGAACTTAATGGATGACTTCCGTTATAAAAAACTTTCAGCCATGTTGAAACTCCTGATGGATGATCCCTAGTGGAAAACCCTTTTTGTTGCTCACCCTATAATTGGATGTTATGGCCATCCACACAATTCTTTCTAATGATTTCTGAAAAGGAGAGGCCGCTAGCTTGGATGTTTCGTTTATTGCTTGTCAGAGGGCAATTTTTGAATGAATACCACCTTATAAGAAGCAGAACTCTTCCGTTCTTGGAGAAAAGTGATGATAATTGGACTTTACATATGTTTCCCTTTTTGAGATACCACAGAATTTGTTTATGACTATCTTTAGCATGAACAGGAAACTTACAATGAAACTCAAATGGAGGGGAATCAAGTTAAAATGTTATAAAACTCATGGAAAATCTGTTCCAAATGATCCAGTGGCTTTAAAAAGTCCATTTTAAAAACATGAGAATGATGTAGCATAGTTGTTTTGTTCAGTAGCAGGGAGGGGCATTGCTGTGCCAACCACACTTTCTGGTCCTATGACCAGCTGCTCATTTTTTGTCAGAAAAACAGCTGGGTGGGACCACAGCTAGTCTCTGGCTGTGGGGAGAAGTTTTTCTTCTGTGAGCAACTGTCAAGTTTGTATTAAAGGATACGTCAGGAATTTTGGCTCCTTAGCAGCACCCTAACCCTAACCTTAACCTCAACACTAAATTTGGTTTCTAAACAAGACCGTTTATATGAGTAATCTGAGGAGACAGTGTTCCAGGGAATTCACATCACCATTTAAGAGGTCACCAAGCATTCTTCACCACTCTTAGTTCCTCTGCTGGTCAGATCTGCACCACAGGGAACGCTGATCTGTTGGGATAAGCCAGGGTAGGCTGCAACAAAAAAGCCTAAAGTCAGCTGGCATTGTTTTAGGTTTTGCTGGTGGATGATGAAAAAATGTCTTCCTGTGCAGGAAGTCTGTTTCTCTTTCCCTCTGATCTGGAGACAGACCATGGTGGAGATGGTGGTTGCTCCATCTACCTGGTTCCCGGAGTGAGGAGACGAACAGTATGGCCCCCCTGACCTACATTGCAGAGAAGTTTTGGTGACTATCCATTACCAAGATTTAGTGACATCACTGACTGATACCACATCTCCTGCAGTATTATAGATGAATAGATGCACACTCATGCAGGTGAAACAGATGGCGTAGGACTCCAGTCAAGGGCTGGGGAAACCATGTCTGAGCTCCGTAAACATGGCAGGCTGATTCATTTGTATCTGGCAGAGTCATGGAAAGTCATGGATTTTTCCATCAGCTACTAAGTCTTCAGTCTGATGAGGTCATTCTGATCCCACATGACCCTCAGAGTGAACTCGGTCTTTTGCAAAGAGAGCAAAATAACATTTTGTGGGGGGGTCGCAGTTCAGCATTACAGGTAAGGTGAACAACCATTCCCATTTGCCTGGGACTGGGGAGATTTCTCAGAACACGGGCCTATCAGTGGTAAAACCAGGCAAGTTCCAGGCTAACTGGGATGAGTAGGTCACTCTAATTACTGAGGTGATATCTCCTAGCAACAATTAAGATTCATGCAGCATAGACTCCCACTGTATGTTGCAATATTTTTCCATCATAATATTTATTACATTGTGTTGTAAATGACCTAGACGTGTAGTATCTATCTGCGCACCAAACTCTGGCCTCCCGAGACCAAGGACTGTTTCCTTTCCACTCTATATTCCCAATATCTTGGATGGTGCCTGCCACTTCAAAAGAGCACAATAAATATTTATTGAATGGATGAATGGACACAGTTTCTTTGTTATTTTTCATTTCCAAAACTGGTATGTTGTGATTGGCTTTTTCTCCTTTCAAGATGAGTTCTGCCCAGAGACTAATTTAACTACAAAGCAGCGTAGGACTCTTCCCTGACTGCAGCTACAAGCTTGCGTGAAGCTCTCACTGTGGCCCAGAATGTGAAATTACATAAACTCAGCACTGAACTTCAGCATAAACCGATTCCTTGTTAGACTGACTGAATAATTGAATCTCCTTGTTTGGCATTTGTTTAAAGACATGGGACAAATGGTGAATATTTGAAGCTGTGGAAACAGATGTTAAAAATTCAGTCTAGCTGTTTCTGGTAACTGGGACTGTTGTGACTGAAGACCCGAGCTTCCAGGTCTGTCCCCAGCTTTGGAAATGCAGAACAGCATGCCCACCCCACCTCCCCAAATGCCCTCCAAACCAGAGGCAGGAGGACAGTCTCCATGGGCACGTCTCCTGATGGACTGTGTTCAGGCCCAGTTAAGGGCAGCAAATGTGGGCTGAGACATGTGGTCTGGAAAACTAGAGCCAGGTCTCTTCCAGTTGAATATTTTCATAACAGGCCTTAGAGGTGTGCTGAGAAAGAGTTTGATTGTTCTTGACTTACAGACTAAATCCTCAGACAGTTTTGTTTTCATTAATTCCCCATGATGAGTGACTCCTAACTGACTAAACTTTCCTTTTCTTTTTTGACGGTGCTGGGTCTTTGTTGTGTTGCCTGGGGCTCTTTCGTTGCTGTGTGCAGGCTTCCTCTAGATGCAGAGAGTGAGGCTACTCTTGTGGAGCTCCGGACCTGGAGTATCATGGCTTCAGAAGTTGCAGCTCATTGATTCTGTCTAGAGCATGGGCTCTCTAGTAATGGCACATGGGCTTAGTTGCCCTGTGGCATGTGGGATCTTAGTTCTCAGAACAGGAATCAAACCCATGTCCCCTGCATTGGCAGGCAGATTCTTAACCACTGAACCACCAGGGGAATCCTGACTAAGCTTTTCTGAGAAGTGATTTAAATTCTAGAAGGAGGTCCTGTGGAGTAGTGGGAAAATCACTAAACTTGTATTAAGAGGACCTAAAAAACATATCCTCAGTTTCTTCATCTGTAAAATGTGTTTAATAATATCTACCTTTCTTACTTTATGAGATAGCTTGTGGGGGTCAAAGGAGATAAAGCCAGTGAAAACAGTCTGAAGACTGTAAAATGCAGAATGAATATAAGATGTATACTTTCTATCTCTTATGAATTCACCTGATTCTTCTATAACAAAACTTATCTAAACTTGCCTCTCTTTAACATTTCCTTTTGTAAGTCAATTATACTTCAATAAAAAACAAGGGGGAAAAAACCCCTCCCTTTAATTTATTTTTCTCATCACAGAAAGGTAATATTCTGTGCCTTGTAGGTGCGTTTTCTTTACGACAGAGGAAGACACAGGTACCATGATCTTACTTGTATATGTATGTACTAGTTCATGTCCAAGATCATGCAGCTAAGTGTTCAGTTTAAACACAAGTGTATCTATTTCACTGCCCATGAAATTTCTATCACATTGTATTACCTTCCAGATTTTAAAGGGTTTTCCACCATTTTTAAAAATATTGTGGCTTTGGTATACAAGTTCATTTTGGGCTTTATCACATTATTTTCTAGATTTTGATTATATTTCCTCATCGTTTGTCACTCCAGACTGAAATATCCTACTGCTTATTCTGGCAGTCCTTTCCTTTTCCTTGCTTTTATTTGGACCTGTCTTGAGATATAACACCTAAAGCTGCATGTAATATTCCAGGCACAGGCCCTCCTGGGTTGGGTACCAGGGCAAAAGAATGTTTCCAGGTATATTGCTAATGCTTATCATAGAACTCAGGTTATCATGAGCTGTTTTGGCTGAAGTAGGGCAGTTCCAATGGAACATCCTCCAGCTGCAGCCAGCAGCCGTGTGGCCAGACATTAGGGAACACGATGTCTTAAGGTCTCTGAAATTATTTCATTTATTTATTCAACAGGTTTTTTAAAAGTCCAGATCCAGTGCCAATCTCTGGTCTATTTGCTGTGGGTAGGGTAGAGAATAAAACACCCCAAGTCTCTGTCTTCATGGACCAAATCCAGCGGTGTGGAGAGACAGCTGACAGATACAGAAATGTAACGTTAGGTGATAAGCACTATGTGGAAGAGTAAAGTTGGGGGAGAGGAAAAGAGGAAGACTGGGCAGAGGGCTTTGCTTTTGACATGGAATGGTCAGTGACATCGCTGATAAGGTGACATTTGAACAGAAACTTGAAGGCAATAAAGGTTACCTCAAGGAAGAACAGTTCAGGCAGAGAGAAAGTACAAAGGTCGCGGGGAAGTTTTATGCCATGTTTGAGGCATGGTGGTACAGTTGGAGCTAAGTGAGTGTGGGGAGAACTGAGAAGATGAGATGAGTTCAGAGCTTCAAGGTCAAGGAAGGGCAGATCATGCATGGTCTTATAAGTTTTGCTGAAGTACTTAGGATTTTATTACAAGCAAAGAACTGATCTGATCGGACTTATTTGAAGACCCTCACTCGGTTTACCCTGAGGAGAACGGACGATGGGAAAGGAATGAGGCCAGTTAGCCAGCTATTGTAATAATCCAGATGAAGGGTGACAATGGCTTGGTCAGGGTGATGGCAGAGGTAAGGGCCAGATGTCACTGAATCCTGGGAATAGACTGGATATGAGAGAAAGAGGAATTACTGATGACTCCAACGTTTTCAGCTTGAGAAACCACAAAAATTGGATGAATGAAGTTGCCTTTTATTGAGAGGAGGAATACTTTGGGAGGCATGTATTGTGTGTGTGTGTGTGTATGTATGTTTATAGGTGGTAGTAGGGACTTAGGAAATCTCTTTTGTGTATTCTAAGTCTGAGATACTTCCATGGAAGAATTTCAAGGAGGCAGCTAGACATGAGTATGAAATGTTTGGAGGAGAGGTTTGGGCTGGTTTTAGAAGTTTGAGGCTAAATGAGATCACCTAGACAGACATATAAATCAATAAGAAAGAGGCCAGAGCACTGAACCTTGGAGGACTCCAACATATCAGATAGAGTTTGGGGAGATAGATGGAACCAGTAAAGAGAAGCAGTCACTTAAAAGTAGCAGCAGCTACTGTAAATACTGGGCTGATATATATTAGAGATCTACTCCAGGGTGGGGGGAGGGGCATCAGGGAAGATTTATGCTTGTGCAAGTGGCTGCTACACAGGATCACTGTGATAAAGCACACACACAAGAGCCCTTTCCTATCATTACCAGATCTGTAGGAGATTGACCAGTCACTGCCAAAAATCAGGATGAATTAGTTTATATCAGGGGAATTTGCTTGACTGAATTGAATCAAAAAGATCATATATTCCTGATGAGTGAGTTAAACTCGCTCAGTCATGTCCAACTCTTTGTGACCCCATGGAATATACAGTCCATGGAATTCTCCAGGCCAGAATACTGGAGTGGGAAGCTGTTCCTTTCTCTAGGGGCTCTTCCTGACCCAGGGATCAAACCCGGGTCTCCCACATTGCAGGCAGATTCTTTAGCATCTGAGTCACCAGGGAAGCCCATATTCCTGATAATATATCTATCATATGATAGAAACAAAGAGCTCTTGATACTGTAGATACACAAACCATAAGCATGTGCATTTATGAATCTCCAAGTTTGCATATTAGCAAAATCATCTGTGTGTGCATGTTAGTCACTCAGTCGTGTCTGACTCTTTGTGACTCCTGCCAGGCTCCTCCGTCCATGGAATTCTCCAGGCAAGAATACTGGAGTGGGTTGCCATTCCCTTCTCCACGGGATCTTCCCAACCCAGGGAGTGAACCTGGGTCTCCTGCATTGCAGGCAAATTCTTTACTGTCTGAGTCTATATAATACACAGAAATAAAGTTTGGGCTTTGGAATTCTTTTTTTTCTGATTGCAATTGGTATTTCATTTTCTAATATAGGTCACCCCATAAAAAG
This sequence comes from Odocoileus virginianus, assembly GCF_023699985.2. NCBI lineage: Eukaryota > Metazoa > Chordata > Mammalia > Artiodactyla > Cervidae > Odocoileus > Odocoileus virginianus. Next base: position 41,525,188 of record NC_069697.1, read on the forward strand.
CTTGTTTACCCCATGATGTATCTCAGGTGTGGATCTAATTATTCAATTTTCAGTTCTCAAGCATGTTAAGAGTTTTCTTCAGTTGCAATTCTGGACAGCAGCAACTGCCTCATCTGATAGACAGTCAAAGCCATCTGTGCAAGATGGGTGAAATACCAGTAGATTAAAAAAAAATCTGCTTTCATCCTATGGACTCTTGCATCCCTGCCCCCAACACGGTCACCATACCATCCCTAACCTGGCCACCTAGGAGTTCAGAAGGAGAGGCAGAGTCAGATAACAAAGATATCAAATTCTTGGTTAAGCTGGAAAGGTCTTGATCCTTGTATTAAGATTTAAAAGAATAGTAGCAGAGAGAAGGCTTCTTTGGGCTGGGTCACAGAAGGGAGAATTGGAGAGGGAGTGGGAGGGGGTGGTGCTGGGACACTAATGGGATGCTGAGAAGTGGCCATAACTTGCACCCCTACTTCATTATTTCCAAAGATGCGAGGGGTGGGGGTGCAATGTTGTGAATGATCAAACCTCACATGTATTCAGACCTCATGCTCTAAGTCCTAGAAAGAGCTCATTGTTTCCTCTGACTCAGTTTCAGAGGAGGAACGCTGGGTTGGGTCTGTCAGCAGTGAGACTGCCAGGGATGTCCAGCTGAGGAGTGGTGCTGGGGGAGAGTGTTAGCCTTGGTGGGAGAAGCACAGGGCTTTGAGCCTCCTCCTGGAGCACCAGCATCCTTTAGATGAATGCTCTTCCCTCCTCCTGGAGCACCAGCATCCTTTAGATGAATGCTCTTCCCTCCTCCTGGAGCACTAGCATCCTTTAGATGAATGCTCTTCCCTCCGTATGGCAGGGCAGTGGGATAGGCTTGCTGCCCTTGACAGGCCCAGCAGGGCCTCTTTCTGATTGTGTTCATCTTCATTCTTTCATATGCTTTCTTGGAGAGCTTTCTTTGTGCCACAAATGTAGATTTAATATATGCTTCTTTGTCTTCCAGTGCTATCTCTGTTATAGCATTTACTTTACTGCACTGTATCTACTTATCTGTCTCCCCTACTAGATTATGAGCTTTTTGAGAACAAAGACCAAGTTACAATTGTCTTTATATTTTCTGACACCCAAGATAGTGCCTGGATCATGGTAGGTAATCAATAATGACTTGTTATATTATAAAGGAAAACAGATAGGTTCACTTTATGCCATGAGTGATCTGTTACCTGGTGTGAATAACTGGAGTAGGTAAAGGAGAGTGACTTGGGTAAGAAATAAAACACTTTCTGCTCAATGGACATTAAATAACAGTAATTAACCACCTACATTGTATCTTCTCATCTTCATTTCCTTTTCTTCAAATAAACAGATTGAATCCTCTTTTCTCTGGAAAGTCTTTGCTGATTATCTTCCTTACAATCTGCCAGTCAGTCTACTCCTTCTTATAGCATTTCCTGTTATCATTTTGTTGCCATAAATATATATTCCTCGATTTTTTGAGGGCTCTAAAATCACTGCGGATGGTGACTGCAGCCATGAAATCAGAAGATGATTGCTTTTTGGCAGGAAAGCCATGACAAACCTAGACAGTGTGTTGAAAAGCAGAGACATTACTCTGCCGACAAAGGTCCGTATAGTCAAGGCTACGGTCTTCCCAGTGGGTACTTACAGTTGTGAGAGCTGGACTGAAAAGAAGGCAGAGAGCCGAAGAATTGATGCCTTCAAACTGTGGTGCTGGAGATGACTCCTGAAAGTCCCTTGGATAGCAAGGAGATAAATCTAGTCAATCTTAAGGGAAATCAACCCTGAATACTCTTTGGAAGGACTGATGCTGAAGCTCCAGTATTTTGGTCATCTGATGCGAACAGCTGACTCATTGGAAAAGTCCCCAGTGCTGGGAAAGACTGAGGGTAGGGGGAGAAGAGGGTGTCAGAGGATGTGATGGCTGGATGGCATCACTGATGCCATGGACATGAACTTGGGAAAGCTTCAGGAGATAGTGAGGGACAGAGAGGCCTGGCATGTTGCACTCCATGGAGTTGAAAAGAGTTGGACATGACTGGGTGACTGAACAACAACAAGGACTTAGAATAAAACAAAATGTAATCATGATCAATAACATGTCAACAAGATAAAGCTGCAGCTGTAATCCTCTCAAATAATTTAACATGCCCCAAGTCCTATGAAACTGTCATAAATGCACATTGATTATCTAAGAATATCTGGATTATATAAAATCTATGCAAAAACATAAAATGAAAATCTTCTCTATTATGAAAATGTTCCCCAAACTAATATACACATTAACGAATATTTTCAACACATTTGTTCTGCTTTTAAATTATAAATGGAATATTGGAGGATTATTTAGACAGTTTAGAAGTCTTTTAATACAAGTAGCGGCTCACCTGGTGGCTCATATGGTAAAGTATCCACCTGCAATGCAGGAGACCTGGGTTCAGTCCCTGGGCTGGGAAGATCCCCTGGAGAAGGGAATGGCTACCCTCTCCAGTATTCTTGCCTGGTGAATCCTTTGGATGGAGGAACCTGGTGGGCCACAGTCCATGGGGTCGCAGTGTCAGATATGAGCAGCTAAGCATAGTACAAGTCAGTAAGTTAGAAGTTAGGCCTCTTGCCCTTCATAGATTGTCCTCTCCAAAGCAGGATCTTCCAAGTCATTCAGTTGGTCCTGTAATCACACCCGAATTAGCAGGCTCAACAAACATTTCCTGCAGTTTCTGACAATAGTAGTATTTCTTTTCTCCTCGTAAAAACTGACCCAATATTCCTAACCTTCTTCTTCTCCTTTTCTTTTTCTTTGTTTAAAGTTAAAGGCTCAGTAGAAGACCAAAGCAGAGTTAAGGGAAGACATGGAATAGCCCCAAATCACTCAAGTGCCACTTGCTTCTAGAAATGAGTCTTCCTTGATTTAATTTTTATTGTAAAAGCAATAAAACAATTCCTGACTGTGAGTAAACGCCAAAGGAGGAAAAAAAAAAAGACCTTCCAAAACATCTATGATATGATTTCTAAGAAGTCTGGCTGTGTTTTATTATAATTCAATAAAACAATAAAAATGTATTGAAGGCCTACTGTGTGCCAGGCCTGATGTGGGGCTCAGAGGAGGCTGAGATGAAAACGACACAGTTTGGCCTTCAAGGAGTCCAGGTGAGGTTGGGAGTTTAGAAACCAGCACTTGAGCCGAGTCATGGGCACTTCCTGTAAGACGACACTGGACTTGGGGGAATACTCCCTGGGACACTTTGGTCGTGTGACCAATGGGCTTTTGATTGATACTGATCTATAACCAAGTTTGGTAAGAGGAAGGACCTGTAATAGAAACTGTTTAACAAGAAGCCTCTGTGTTTTTCTAGTGAGATTTGAGTACTAAAATTTGCTTCATGTTTAATTAAGAAAAATCTCATAATCCCACTGAAAACATGATTAACATGTTTGGTGAAGGCTGATATTATAGGCAATAGGGAATTCAATTAAGAAAATACAAGGGTGAAACAATAATGTTGAGAAAAAGGTATCCTTAGCCTTGTAGTGTGAAACATATTAATATTATTCAAAGTGGAACCAATTTGCATGGCCTAGTCTGGATTTATGTGATATAGCTATTATTTGTCTCAGCATTTTTAGGAGACAAGTAGTCCCACACTTCAGTGAAAATAGTACATGCCCATGTGTGGTAGTGTTTGGGAGGAATGAGTAGCATCAGCGATAAGATTTCCAAATAATCTATCAAAAAACAAGACATGCAAGCAAATAATTAGTGGATGCAATTCAGATGTTGGTGATTATATTGAATATTTTTTGTCTGGAAAGTGGTTGCCTTGTGGCAGACTAATCCACTTTTTTGACTTATAAAATAATTCTCAAGTGACTTTTCATAAAGATGAATCCAATTAGAAACAAGACCTCGAAGGTTTTCTTTTTCTTAGGGGCTGCATAGTCCTGTTTCTGGAACCATTGGTGGTTTAGTTGCTAAATTGTGTCTGACTCTTGTGACCCCATGGACTGTAGCCCACCAGGCTCCTCTGTCCATGGGATTGCCCAGGCAAGTGGGCTGCCATGACCTCCAGGGGATCTTCCTGAGCCAGGAATTGAACTCAGGTCTCCTTCATTGTAGGTGGATTCTTTACCATCTGAGCCACCACGGAAGCCCTTGGAACCACTGGTCTGAGCTTATTTTACATATATTTTGCATAGAATGCACTTCTAAAAATAAAGTATGACCTCAGTGGAAAATTAAGCAAAACCAAGAGTTGTCGCCACAAGCATAATGCTCTAGAAGTCAAAATAATAATAATTCAGTGCAGATAATTAAGAAGCAGGTGCAAGAGCTAGAATCCCCTCAAGTCTCCACTGTAATCCCTTCCTATCTCCTCAGCTGCCTGGTCTCTCCTCCCTTCAGTTTAGGCTGCACTTGGCCTCCCTAGCTGCTTGAACTGGTCAGACATGTCCTCACCAGGTCCCCTTCAGTAGCTTCCTCTGGTGCTTGAAAGAAGGCCAGGTTCTGTAGCGCGGCACACAGCGCTTCTGGCTTTGAGGTTCATCTCCCACCACGACAGCGCACACCCTTTGTTCTCACCTCATTGTAGCCTTACTCATAGCTTCCTGCTTTGCGTATGGTATACCTTCTGCCGACAAAGCAGTTCAAGTATCACCTCTTCTGTGAGATCTTTCCCAGTTACTGCAGGAACAGGAGTGGTCCTTCTCTGCGTGAGGTAATTCCACTATAGCACTTTTCAACGGCAACCCTCTCCAGTGTTCTTGCCTCGAGAATCCCATGGACCGAGGAGCCTGGCAGGCTACAGTCCACAGGGTTGCAAGAGTCAGACATGACTTAGCGACGAAACCGCCACCACCACCACTTTTCAAACACATCATCGCTGTTTATCAAACTGAAACATTTCATGCCTTGATTGCCACTAAGTCCCCAAAGTTTGAGTTGGAAAAAATAGATGCCAAGTACTACCATATTTCAAAGTGAGATGCTAGACGACATGTGCTGGGCTTGCAAAGAAGATGCTTTAAAACTGGTTTCGTGAGCTCATGATCTATTTCCAGGATATCAAAGAGCTGCAGATCAGAGTAGGAGGGAAGTCTCCTCCCAAGAGCATCGATAATATGTGCTGTATGGTCTCTCCCCTGGCCACCAGAGAGGAAACGGAGGAGGGATTCCCTCCCTTTGCAAATCAGGACCATTCAAGAAAAAAACAGAAATCCTATGAGGTTTGAGGGCAAAGGGATCCTCACTGATTCTGTGCTGAAAATACTAAGGGCAAGAGATCAAGGCTGGAGCCATCTGCTGCTGGCACAGCAAAGAGAGACAAGTCTTCACAGGGAATAAGCTACAGTTTCATTTATGATTACTGGCAAAAGCTTGAGTATCTTATTGTCCAGAGATGGGACTCACAGGAGCAAAACAAGTTGGAGCCATTTTTTTAATCATGCTAAAGAAGATGGCCAAAAAGAGAGCTGTGACTCTGGTACAGGAGGTGTGATCCTGGATGGTCTGAGTCAGAGAGAGGAATCGGAGGTCAGAAGAGAGGCATTGCCCATATCTAGGGGCTATTCAGAAGGCTTTAATGGATGTGCTCTGAGGATCCCACAAAAGCACCGCATCATAAAAAGTCAGCATAGAAACCTCCAAGGTCAGAGGGTACCTCTGCCAGATAATAAGTGCTAGAGATGTGAGAAACCTCCCATTTGGTTTTTACTAGGTTGGGGAGGGGCAATTGCCCTGATCCTCTGGGTAGAGGGCTGGCTGGGGGACAGAGTGCTTCCTTTTTTTTTTTTTCTGAAAAAGAAACCACTTTATTGAGGTATAATTTAGTTTCCATATTTAAATTGTACAGTTCAATGACCTTTTTAAAAAAGTTTATTTTAAAATGTACAACAGACTCCAAACCACTTCATTCTAGATATGGGTGGCAATAGATGTTATGGCAGGGAACCCAGATGCTTAAATAGGAGTGGAATTGAGGATCACTTCAATGACCTTCATTAAACTTACCTAGTTGTGCAACCATCACCACAGTCAAGTTCTGTTACATTTTTATCTCCCCAATAAGATTCCTCTTACTAATTAATAGTTAGTGATGATTCCCATTCTTACCCCTATGGTCAGTAGCTCAGGCATATCATATTTGTGACCACATGGATTCCTCTGTCTATGGAATTTTCTAGGCAAGAATACGGGAGTAGGTTGCCATTTCCTTCTCCAGGACAGAGTGCTTTCATATGGACATTCAACCAAACCTTCTGTCTTCAGGCCTCCCCCGCCCTCCCCTCACTGGTCCCACTTTCAGAGGTATCTGGAACCTCTCATTCCTAAGCCTTTCTGAGGTTTTGTAGCCCAGAGCAGCTTACTTCTGTGCTTCTCCCAAAGCTGTTTCAGTTCCTTGACTTCCCAGCTCCCAATATTTTGCTGCTTTTGCTTCCTCTTTGTCCATGTGTGGTTATGCCTTAAACAAAATCCTTTTACCTCACTCGGGTATGGGGCAGGGGAGGCTGGGAGAAACCTGTGACAACTATGAGTGTCCAATCCCCCATGTATAATTTGAAATATATGTAAATTTCATAATAAGAAAAAATAATTGTGGTAAAAAAGAATTGAGTTGGAGATATAAAACATATATGTCCATATATATATATATATATATATATATATATATAAAGTTAATAATACAAAACAATGCTTGCTGTTTTGCAAAATAAACCAGGCAGACAATGGTTCAGAGTTTTGATAAAGTATCCATCACTAGAGGCTGAGGTAATCAGAGAAGTTTTCCAGGCAGACTCTGAATAATGGGTAGAATTTGGATTCTTTAAGGGAGTAGGTCTTTATTTAATTCATTTCTTTATTAACAATCATGTATTAATCAGGATATTATCTACTGTGGTAGCCATTGCTTTGAGCATCTCAACATACATTTTCCCTTGTTATCTTTCATTTTGATGAGATGAATTCTCGCTTGGAGAGAAGGAAGTGAGCACAACAGAGAGAAGCAGAGCCTGAAGGCAGAGAACACTGTTGATAAGACTTGAGCCTGATCCAGCTACCCCTAAAACCAGACTGTCCTGGACTTCTAAGTTGCAAGAGCCAATAAATTTCTATCCACACCCCCAACTCCCCACCTTTGTTTTCTAAGTTTTCATTGGGTTTCAGTTACTTGCATTAGAAAGAATCCTGACTAATACGATAGGTAATGAGATGGCGTTTAACCGAAGTTTAGAACACCACCGCCATGGGTAGAGTTAGACCTCAATGGATAGTCTAAATTGAAATTATAACTTGCAACTTGCTTCTCATTAAGCTTATTGGTATTAATAATTCCTATCCTATGACTCCAGGCAGTACAGGAACAGATGAGTGTCTGCATTTTTCCTTTGGAGCTTGTTATTTTTCTCATAACAGATGAATTATTTGTAAGCAAAAATTAAAGATAAAAATCAATTCCCATCATCTTAAAGAGAATGTGGTGAGTATATCCCTAGAGATATGTGGACTGCCGGGTAAATTCATCTATAGAGGGCCACTGGAAGGCAGAGCCCACCAAGCTCCCGGAATTCATAGTTTTATGCTTGCAGATGAGAAGTTTTTGCTGCAGCAGCCAGAGCAAAGATAGCAAATCTCTAGGTGACCTGGCAAATTACTTGATAACAGCTAACAAATACCAGCTAATTAATAAATGAGTACACACTGTGGGTCTGCTATTGTTTTCAGTGCTTTTTATGTACCACCACAAACCTGATTATGTACTGCAATTGTCATCCCGGTTCACGTATTGCTGAAGCCTGGCTTGGAGAATTTTGAGCATTACTTTACTAGTGTGTGAGATGAGTGCAATTGTGCGGTAGTTTGAGCATTCTTTGGGATTGCCTTTCTTAGGGATTGGAATGAAAACTGACCTTTTCCAGTCCTGTGGCCACTGCTGAGTTTTCCAAATTTGCTGGCATATTGAGTGCAGCACTTTCACAGCATCATCTTTCAGGATTTGAAATAGCTCAACTGGAATTCCATCACATCCACTAGCTTTGTTCATAGTGATGCTTTCTAAGGCCCACTTGACTTCATATTCCAGGATGTCTGGCTTTAGGTGAATGATCACACCATTGTGATTATCTGGGTCATGAAGGTCTTTTTTGTACAGTTCTTCTGTGTATTCTTGCCACCTCTTCTTAATATCTTCTGCTTCTGTTAGGTCCATACCATTTCTCTCCTTTATTGAGCCCATTTTTGCATGAAATGTTCCCTTGGTATCTCTAATTTTCTTGAAGAGATCTCTAGTATTTCCCATTCTGTTGTTTTCCTCTATTTCCTTGCATTGATTGCTGAGGAAGGCTTTCTTATCTCTCCTGGCTATTCTTTGGAAATCTGCATTCAAATGGGAATATCTTTCCTTTTCTCCTTTGCTTTTAGCTTCTCTTCATTTCACAGCTATTTGTAAGGCCTTCTCAGCCATTTTGCCTTTTTGCATTTCTTTTCCATGGGGATAGTCTTGATCCCTGCCTCCTATACAATGCCACGAACCTCCGTCCATAGTTCATCAGGCTCTCTGACTATCAGATCTAGTCCCTTAAATCTATTTCTCACTTCCACTGTATATTCCTAAGGGATTTGATTTAGGTCATACCTGAATGGTCTAGTGGTTATCCCTACTCTCTTCAGTTTAAGTCTGAATTTGGCAATAAGGAGTTTGTGATCTGAGCCACAGTCAGCTCCCGGTCTTGTTTTTGCTGACTGTATAGAGCTTCTCCATCTTTGGCTGCAAAGAATATAATCAGTCTGATTTTGGTATTGACCATCTGGTGATGTCCATGTGTAGAGGCTTCTCTTGTGTTGTTGGAAGAGGGTGTTTGCTATGACCAGTGCGTTCTCTTGGCAAAACTCTATTAGCCTTTGCCCTGCTTCATTCTGTACTCCAAGGCCAAATTTGCCTGTTACTCCAGGTGTTTCTTGACTTCCTACTTTTGCATTCCAGTCCCCTATAATGAAAAGGACATCTTTTGTGGGTGTTAGTTCTAAAAGGTCTTGTAGGTTTTCATAGAACTGTTTAACTTCGGCTTCTTAAGCATTACTGGTTGGGGCACAGGCTTGGATTACCATGATATTGAATGGTTTGCCTTGGAAAGGAACAGAGATCATTCTATCGTTTTTGAGATTGCATCCAAGTACTACATTTTGGACTCTTTTGTTGACCATGATGGCTACTCCATTTCTTCTAAGGGATTCTTGCCCACAGTAGTAGATATAATGGTCATCTGAGTTAAATTCACCCATTCCAGTCCATTTTAGTTCACTGATTCCTAGAATGTCGACATTCACTCTTGCCATCTCCTGTTTGACCACTTCCAATTTGCCTTGATTCATGGACCTAACATTCCAGGTTCCTATGCAATATTGCTCTTTACAGCACTGGACCTTGCTTCTATCACGAGTCCCATCCACAACTGTGTATTGTTTTTGCTTTGGCTCCATCCCTTCATTCTTTCTGGAGTTATTTCTCCACTGATCTCCAGTAGCATATTGGGCACCTACTGACCTGGGGAGTTCTTCTTTCAGTATCCTATCGTTTTGCCTTCTCGTACTGTTCATGGGGTTCTCAAGGCAAGAATACTGAAGTGATTTGCCATTCCCTTTTCCAGTGGACCACATTCTGTCAGACCTCTCCACCATGACCCGACAGTCTTGGGAGGCCCCACACGGCATGGCTTAGTAAAGTAATACTCAAAATTCTCCAAGCCAGGCTTCAGCAATACATGAACCATGAACTTCCAGATGTTCAAGCTGGTTTTAGAAAAGGCAGAGGAACCAGAGATCAAATTGCCAATATCCGCTGGATCATTGAAAAAGCAAGAGAGTTCCAGAAAAACATTTGTTTCTGCTTTATTGACTATGCCAAAGCCTTCCACTGTATGGATCACAATAAACTGTGGAAAATTCTGAAGGAGATGGGAATACCAGACCACCTGACCTGCCTCCTGAGAAATATGTATGCAGGTCAGGAAGCAACAGTTAGAACTGGACATGGAACAACAGACTCGTTCCAAATAGGAAAAGGAGTACTCCAAGGCTGTATATTGTCACCCTAACTTATATGCAGAGTACATCATGAGAAATGCTGGGCTGGAAGAAGCACAAGCTAGAATCAAGATTGCCAGGAGAAATATGAATAACCTCAGATATGCAGATGACACCACCCTTATGGCAGAAAGTGAAGAGGAACTAAAAAGTCTCTTGATGAAAGTGAAAGAGGAGAGTGAAAAAGTTGGCTTAAAGCTTAACATTCAGAAAACTAAGATCATGGCATCTGGTCGCATCACTTCATGGGAAATAGATGGGGAGACAGTGGAAAACAGTGTCAGACTTTATTTTTGGGGGCTCCAAAATCACTACAGATGGTAACTGCAGCCATGAAATTAAAAGACGCTTACTCCTTGGAAGGAAAGTTATGACCAACCTAGATAGCATATTAAAAAGCAGAGACTTTATTTTGTCAACAAAGGTCCGTCTGGTCAAGGCTATGGTTTTTCCAGTGGTCATGTATGGATGTGAGAGTTGGACTGTGAAGAAAGCCAAGTGCCAAAAAGTTGATGCTTTTGAACTGTGGTGTTGGAGAAGACTCTTGAGAGTCCCTTGGACTGCAAGGAGATCCAACCAGTCCATCCTGAAGGGGATAAGTCCTGGGTGTTCATTGGAAGGACTGATACTGAAGCTGAAACTCCAATACTTTGACCACCTCATGTGAAGAGTTGACTCATTGGAAAAGACCCTGATGCTGGGAGGGATTGGGGCAGGAGGATGAGGTGGCTGGATGGAATCACCGACTCAATGGGCATGAGTTTGAGTAAACTCCGGGAGTTTGTGATGGACAGGGAGGTCTGGCATGCTGTGATTCATGGTGTCGCAAAGAGTCAGACATGACTGAGTGACTGAACTGAACTAAACTGATTGTCATCCCTCCCATTTTCCAGATGAGAAAAATTAAGGCAAAAAGTGGTTAAGCCTGGATAGGCAGCCAGGCAGTCTGATGCTGATGTGGTGTGTTCTGAGTCACTCTGCTATGCTGCTCAAGGGTATGAGTTAATTTACAAAAGCATCCTGTGATGTAACAGCAAGTCTCAGTCTGCACTGACAAAGCAGGGGATTGGGATTTGAGGCAAGAGACAAAATTACCCAGATAATCAGGAAAAGGGAGAAATTAAAGTTCTGCATAAAATGCATTTCTTCATTAACTTTAGTGATGGTGGATTTTTCTTGTGAGATTTTAAATAGTTTTACTAAAGAAAAAAAGGCTTAATTACATTTCCAAATTTCCATTACCTCTCTTTGTGATATTGTGATATGTGCTTAGTTGCTCAGTCGTGTCCAGCTCTTTGCAACCTTTTGGACTGGCTCCTCTGTCTGTGGGACTTTTCAGGTAAGAATACTGGAGTGGGTTGCCATTTTCCTCCTCCAGGGGATCTTCTTGACCCAGGGATCAAAGACAAATCTTCTGTGTCTCCTGCATTGCAGGCAGATTCTTAACCCACTGAGCCATTGGGGAAACCATTTTGTGATATTAAAAGTTTTATCCACATACCGTATTATTGAGACAGACTGCTCAATACTGGCTTGCAATCTCCCCCAAACCCCTAGACTTGCATCCCCATCCATTTTTTGCTAACAGATCCTGGTTATGTGCAGACATCATATGGTCACCCCTTGTTCTTCAGGACAGGGAAATCCTTGCCTTGGCTTAGAAGGCCCTGAACGACCAGGCCCCCTTCAGCAGCTCTCTGAGTCTATCTCTGACCACCCTCTCCCTGGTTCACTTTGCTTTAGTTCTACTGGCCTCCCTGTTGGATCATGAATATCCCAGAACTGTCCTCCTCCGCACTGGCTATTCTCTCTTCTCAAATGCTTTCCCCTTACATAGCTCCCTGCTTCTTTCAAGACTACTCATGTTCCCTTATGAGGTCCTTGACCACCTTATTTAAATACACTCCCAGTCCCTGTTACTCTGCTCTAATTCTTCTTTTATCCACAGCACTTGTTCGTTTCTAACAGGCTACTTAACTTTTAAAATTATGTTTATTTGTTGTTTCTGTATCCTTCTGGAATGTACACTTTATGAAGACAAAGATACTTGTTTATGTGTTCATTGATGTATCTCACGTGCCTAGAAAATTGCATAGCATGTAAGAGCCACTAAATAAATATTTGTTGAGTGAGTGAACAAATGAATGATTAAATACCAGGGGGTTCTGGGAAACATTTTCCTCCTGATAAGAGGAAGAAAGTAGAGACTCTTTGCTCTTCTCTGTAGCCTATTTTCTGCCTTTGAGACCCGTTGCATGAGGATATGATGTTTGAGCTACTATAGCTTTCTCACGACTGAGGAAGAGTCTAAGAGAACTATAGCCCTGCCTCTGAACTCTGCCTGTGTTCAGTTACTGAACCAACACTAGCCAAGAAAGATCTCCAGATTGCTTGCTTGTGAAAAAATTAAATCCTTTCTTTTAAAGTTAACTATTAGCCTGGCGGGCTACACTCCATGGGGTCACAAAGAGTCAGACATGACTTAGTGACTAAACAACAACATTACTTAGGCATGCTCTTACTTGCAGCTAAAAGCATCCTCAACTGATGCAATAACTTAGTAAGTCATGTGGTAAAAAAGAAAGAAATTTGGTTTTTAATTCTGCTTCCTGGCATAGAGCTCCTAAAACCCTTGGAATTTCCCGAGTGATAGGGTGATAGAAATGTCTTTTGTTCTAATGAGGTGACTGAAACCAAGGGTTATGGTGTGAAAGGGTTGTCTCATTTTGTGGATCATCAGCTTCCTGAAGAATGTTTACTAAAATAGATTGTGAGAGAGAGTTTGGTGGCAGTACCCTTGGATGTGAATTCTGCAGAGTAAAGAGCGTGTTTGAGCTGAGACCCTAAAAGAGGAACTAGCCAGGAAATAAAGAGAAGGATGGGAAGAAGAGATTCTAAGCAGAAGCAATGAAACAGGTAACTAACTTAAAATACTGAGTGCTTACTGTGCATGGCACAGTACTGATACTTTAATAGTAGTATTTAAAGTGCTATTTGTGATATCCTTATGAGTAGGTACTATTATTACCCTAGTTTATAGATGAGCTAACTGAGGATTGGAGAGGTTAAGTCAGTTGCCTGGAATCACAGCTTATAACTGGTGGATCTAAGATTCAAACCAGTTTGAGAGTACGTAATAGATGTCACACACTATCCAAGATACCGGTAACAATGAACAAAACACAATTCATCTCCCCCTTACCCCAGGAAGCTAACATTTTGATGCTCTATTGCAGAAGTGAATCTGGGGCAGAAACACCTAGCATATTTAGGGAGCCAGTGACTCCTGCATCTCCAAAGGAATCTTGGGAACTTGCTCCCACATTGGGTGGAGATCAGCTGGACCACTGGAATGCCAAAGTTGGTTCCCTGAGATTGCCTTTGGGCTTTAGGGACATTTGTACCACATGTTTAAAAATGGATGAAAAGTTATTTTTATTTCAAAATGTCTTACAAGTATTTAATCTGTCATGAGAGAAAAGCAAGTCCCAAAGAGGAAAATGTACACAGTGCTGCACTCCATGCCCAAAAAAGAAAGTGAATACTTATCTGCTGCCAATATGCGTAATTAGGGTAGACAAGGGAGGTACCATTTAAAATTATGGTTTTGAAAAAAGCCACTGAAGGAAATGGTCAGAGATCTATTCCAGGTTTTTTTCTTTAATACATATTTTTTATGAGGTCTGTTTTATAAGAAGAGGAACTCAGACAAAAAGTGGGAATATTATAAAATATAGTTTTATAGTAGACTTAGCAATGTATTTCTTTAAAACTTGTCATTCCTGCAAGCAGAGAGGTGAAGTTTTATAATAGTGGCCACAACTATTTTTGGTTTTTTAGGAATGTTGTTTAAATTGCCTTCCCTTTTCTAGCTAATTTGCTGAAGTAAAAGTATATCAGAAGATTAATATATTTTTATTTATAGAATAATAATACTTTATGACTGCTGAGCTGATCACATATGCTAGTTCATTAAATCCTCCCAATCCTGTGAGATATAAATTATAATTGATATCTCTTTACATATGGGAAATTGTGGTTCAGGAAGTTTATATGATCTCCCCAAGATCGCAAGTGGTATAGCTAGAACCTGAACTTGGGAATTCTGACTACAGCTCTTGACCTGATTGAGTCAGACCTACTGGGTACAGTATTAAGAGAATGGGCTCCAGTGTCAGTTGGATTTTAGATTGTTCCTTAACTGTACCTTTGGAAGGAAAGTTATGACCAACCTAGACAGCATATTAAAAAGCTGAGACATTACTTTGTCAACAAAGGTCCATCTAGTCAAGCCTATGGTTTTTCCAGTGGTCATGTATGGATGTGAGAGTTGGACTATAAAGAAAGCTGAGCACCTAAGAATTGATGCTTTTGAACTGTGGTGTTGGAGAAGACTCTTGAAAGTCCCTTGGACTGCAAGGAGGTCCATCCAGTCCATCCTAAAGGAGATCAGTCCTGGGTGTTCATTGGAAGGACTGATGTTGAAGCTGAAACTCCAATACTTTGGCCACCTGATGCGAAGAGCTGACTCATTTGAAAAGACCCCAATGCTGGGAAAGATTGAGGGCAGGAGGAGAAGGGGACGACAGAGGATGAGATGGCGGGATGGCATCACTGACTCAATGGACATGGGTTTGGGTAGACTCCAGGAGTTGGTGATGGACAGGGAGACCTGGTGTGCTACAGTTCATGGGGTTGCAAAGAGTTGGACACGACTGAGCGACTGAACTGAACTGAACTAACTGTACCTTTACAAATGATTTAACCTTTTCAGTCCTCAGTTTGCTCTTCTGTAAAATGGAGCCAATACTACCTATGTCATGGTTTTGTGGTGAGGAGTTAATGATTGTTACTAACTATAAAGTACTTATTTGGCACACAGTATATGTTAAGTGAATGGTTTTTAGTATTATTGATAAAGAATAAAGGAGAAAAGTACTGACTTAATAGTGTCTTCTTATTTGGAAGGAAATATTAAAACAATGGTTCTCAATTGGGGGCAATTTTGCTGCCCATGAACTTTTGGCAATGTCTGGAGATATTTTTGGTTGTCACAACTTAGAGGTGCTGAGACCAAGCAGGCAGAGTGGGTGAGAGCAAGGATATGCTAAACATCCTACAAGGCTCAGGTTAGCCCCCACAACAATGAATTATCTGGTCCAAATGTCAGCAGTGCCCAGGTTGAGAAACCCTGTATTAAAACAACAAGGAGTTGTTGAGTCTCCACTTTTTTTTAAAAACAGAAGTACAGTTGATCACAATGTTTAAAGTTATTATGTTGTAGATTGAGCATGTACTTTTAATGTTTCTTCTCCAAGCACAGAAGAATCTGAAAATTGGAGGCCATATATTATCTTGGCCAGTAGAGAACACAAAAATAAGTGTAAGGAAATGACATAGCTTATGTTGGACATATGAGTAGAATGATAATCTGAAGTTTCTAATTTGAAAATTCAACAGTTTAAAAAAAGTTCTTTGTGGTTTAGAGGTGACAGTTCTCAAAACTGTCAACTTATAATTATTGAAAAAATAAATTTTCACGTAATGAGACAGCTCAAATTCATCAGCAAATGGCCTTAGCTAGCTTTCTATCATTCTTCAAACACTTTTCAACTTTAGAATCACCAGTAAGACATGATTTAATATTTTTGAAAAAGGAATTTTTATCTAAGTGAAAAAAAATAATTTAGATTTGGTAGTATAAAGACCAAAATGCAGTCTTTTCCTATTAGAAACAGGAGACAATACTTTTCATGATGATTTTAGTTCCCTTAACTTGAATATTTAAAAACTAATTATATTATAAAAATTGAATCCCACACACCAATTCTCTTAAATTATATTGATCATGATGAACTGATTTCTTCAGCTTTATGACTTGAATAATTTATTATTATGCAACTCATCTCACATTAGTGGCTTTTGCAAAGTAGTGCAGAAAAGCAATCTTTTGCCAACTTCTATTCATGTTTGAAGAAGAATTTCCTGTATGTATGGCAAAATCTGTCACCACAGAGCCCAGAGATGTCAGTTTAATACATTGACACAGAGACATAGAGAACATTTATAAAGGGAGATTATTTTTTCCTGGAAAATATTAAAGAAAGAGGCCTTGTTGTAGTTGAGCGCAGTCTTACCACCATGACTGTGCCCTGAACGCTGCTCCAGGAAGGGTCTCAGAAGCGTTGTCCATATAATCAGCCAGGGACTGGCCATATGCTTCCTTGGTCCTGCCAGGGCCAACTTGCCCCCATGGTTGGAGGTAAGAATGAGGTGTGGCATTGAAAGGTATCGTCCATTCATTTGTCCATTCAAAATGCATCTTTTTTCTTTTCAGCTTTATGAGGTATAATTGGCAATTATATATATATATATATTTGGGTTTCTTTGGTGGTGTAGTGGATGAGAATCCACATGCCAATTCAGAGGACACGGCGGGTTCGATCCCTGGTCTGGAAGATTCCACGAGCTGCAGAGCAACTGAGCCTGTTGGCCGCAACTACCTACTGAAGCCTGTGTGCCTGGAGCCTGAGCTCCACGAGAGGGGCCACCACCACGAGAAGTCCAGGAACCGAGTGCAGAGGAGCCTCCACTTGCCGCAACTAGAGAAAGCCTGCGCACAGCAACCAAGACCCAGCTCAACCAAAAAAAAGAAAAAAATTTTTTAAAGTATATATATTTAAGGTATATAATTTGATGATTTAATATATGTAAACATTGTGAAATATTCCCCACAATTAAGCTAACTAACATATCCATCGCCTCCCATAGCTGCCATTTTCTTTTTGTGAGCGCATGGGGCAGTTGATATGTTTCTCTCAACCATCTAATATGTGCCAAGCCCTGTGTTTGTGCTGGCAACAGAAAGTGCTGCTGCTGCTAAGTCGCTTCAGTCGTGTCCGACTCTGTGCGGCCCCATAGACGGCAGCCCACCAGGCTCTGCCGTCCCTGGGATTCTCCAGGCAAGAACACTGGAGTGGGTTGCCATTTCCTTCTCCAATGCATGAAAGTGAAAAGTGAGAATGAAGTCGCTCAGTCGTGTCCGACTCTTCGTGACCCCATGGACTGTAGCCTACCAGGCTCCTCTGCCCATGGGATTTTCCGGGCAAGAGTACTGGAGTGGGTTGCCGTTGCCTTCTCCAACAGAAAGTGGGGAGAGCAGAAAAGAAGAGAGAACAGCTTAAGGAGGAACCACCTGGCTTTTCCCTGCTCTCATAAAGTTTACAGGTTGCTGGGGAAAACTATTAAACAGATAATTAGACAAACAGATTTTTACACATCCATAAATACAACGACATAAAGTATAGGTTGTTGCAGCAGTCTGAACACAGATTGGAAAAGAATTTCCAGACACAGAGCATTTTAGAAAGTAGTGAGTTTATTAAGAGCAGAGAGCAGATATAATTTGGGCACTGCAAGCACATTGGGCCTGACAGACCAGGGAGAGTGGATTCGTGGGTTAGTAGCCAATGTTTATAGCTTCAAGTTAAAATTTCTGCTGGAAAGTTGCCATTAGGTGATTGGTTGGGGCACTATAGGATGACTACTAGGGGGTGGGCATTCTTGCCTAATTTGGGGTCAGAAAGCCTGCAGGTGATGATCGGGGGGTGCTTGTGGCAATGATTACAAGGGGGCTCAGTCAGTTCTGGAGATGACCTTGTTTCTGGACTCCACTTCTGTGGCCTGGGTGCAAGACTTTGCACTTGTGGCTTTGGGGCAGGACTCGACCGACACAGGGTATTCTGAGAAAGAATACTAGAGGAACTAATTTAACCTAGGAGGTCAGAGGAGGAAGCTGGTAGGTTCAATTTTGCTCAGTGTTAAAAAGAAAACAAACAACACAAGCAAACAAAAAACAAAGGTATGGCTCATAGTTGATTGTTTAGTTGTTCAGTTGTTTCCGACTCTTTTGCAACTGCATGGACTGTAGCCCACCATGTTTCTCTATCCATGGGATTTCCCAGGCAAGAATGCTGGCATGGGTTGTCAAATTGATAAGCAGTGCAATTCAGATATAAAATATTCCTAATGAAGTGTGACATTCTAGGTCTTTAAAAGACAGAATTCTGCAGGTAGTGGTGATTTTTTACCATTGAGCTAATAGAGCAAACCAGAGTCAACAGGATATTAAAAAGCTCTGGCTTTAGTTAGTTACTGAATCACTCTGTGAAAGAGCTGGTTTGAAGGAAGGGTGAGGCTGGTGAATGGGCAAAGAACCAGGGGAGACAAACAGGTCTGGGAGATAAATTCGGAAGGAGTAAAGCAGAAGCAAGAGGTAAACAAACAGTGTGACAGGCTCAAAAGCACACGAGCCCAGGGAGCAAGCTGGCAGTAAGGTCACAGGAAGTGAAGAGTGCTCGGAGGCGGCAGGAAGCGGCGCCCTGGGTGGACCCCAGTGCCGGAATCTGACCTGGACAGGAAGTGAAGGGCATCATCTGAGGAGCAGGAAGGGGAGATTATTTTTTTATGTTGGTTGTAGTGAGGAAAATAAGTGTCGGTTACATAAACCTTGCTAAAGCTTTCATCCTGTTTGGGGTTTGAGGCAGCTTGAAACTTCTCTAACAAAGTAATTTGGTCTTCTGGGAGGGATTTGAGAGGGACAAGAAATTGCTCTGGGGCTTTGTATCGCCTCGGCTCCCTTTTGGGAGACAGAAGATATCTGCCTTGGATTCAAATCAGAAGAAAATAAGGATCTCCTACCTCTTGTCTCATGACAAAATGATCTGTATATGATGCTTGGTTGAGATATGTCTATCTTGTGTTATAATAAGACCAGGGGTTGAGGAGTGGGGAATAGTTAAGCTGTTTGTTGGAGATTACATTGCTAATTCAGCACTGTTTACACTGAAGAAGGAAAATGATGGAAGAAGCCACCCCCTTCCCTGGGGTAAATGGAAGAGGTGAACACACTGAGAAGTTAAAATGAAGAGAGAAATATGTAAACAAACCTTTTAAAAAACCAATTGTAAACAATGTGGTATGATGGAAGATGGGAAGAGATAAAAAAAAAAATCAGCATTAACTTAAATGGGGTAATTAGAGGAGACAAAATAAGAGGGGAATGATGCAAAGGATCTACCTAGCTGTAGAGACTAGATGCTCCTTCAAACATTTCTTTTCAGGTGACTGTGGGACTTTAAATCTTTCAGGATTCTAATGAGATGCTCAGACTGCATGTCTTACACATACACCAACACACACGCATTGAGAAGGAACCACCTGGCTTTTCTCCGCTCTCGTAAAGTTTACAGGTTGCTGGGGGAAAACTTTTAAACAGATAATTAGACAAACAGTTTTTTTACACGTCCATAAATACAATAGAAAAAGTACAGTACTTTTCCCTCAGAAGGGAGGTGTGTTCTTGGCTGTCATTTAGAGAGTAGCTCCTAGTACATTTTATTTTCCCTTAGAAGCTCTGGAGGACAGTTGGCAAATAGAAATGGTCCACAGAAATAACATGGCTTCCTGGAACTTAGGAGGAAGGAAATGGGTGGTTTCTTTAATTACTATAGTGTGTGTATGTGTGTGTGTGTGCGAGCATGTGCTTGTGTGTGTCCGTGTGATAACTAAAGATAGCATTCTGGCCTACATCCTCAGGAGGGAAGGTGAATCTGGAAATTAATGGATTTGGAAGTATGTATGGTTGTGTTGAATTTGCTAGGTTAGGTAAGACAATAATGCTGTGTTTTCAATATCCTGGCTAGATCAGAAAGGGTGGACTGAAATTTTTCTCTGATATTTAATCATTTTCAATTCGAGGACATTATTATTTACATACGAAGAGCTAATGACTCTAATGAAGGCACAGAAAGCTTATTTACAGCAAAGGTGTGAGTGGGGTGAAAAGAGGAGTGTTGATAAAGCCTTAATTAATTAATTTTGCTAATTATTCTTTTCTGCCAAGTGTTACAGTCCTTTTGGTAAAAAGCAGTAGAAACAAGAATTTTGCTGCAAGCTATTTTAACTCAGTAGTAGTAGTAAAACTTCTTGGCCTTTTTAAGATATTTTGGGATCCTTTTTTTGTCCTCTTTTATGCTGAAATTGTGGACTTTGTAAAACTGAAGAACTAAACATATTCCTATATGGACACTTATTTATGAGCTGTGTGATTTAGCCAAGGTCTGGGCTTAAAAGGCATTTTAGTGAAACTGGAAATAAATTAGATGACAGATTTGAATTGAAATAAAAATTAAAAATATGTCCCGTAGCAGTGCCATGTATTAATATTTATTTCTTCAGGCTTCTTAAAGACCTTGACTAGTCATAAATATATCCTTGCTCCTGGGTACAGGAAGTTTAACTTTTCTGTTTTGCGTTTCTTTGAATGTCATGATACTGAAGAAATCCAAAAATCCCCAGGAGATTCTGTGTAAATGCGAGTTGCAAAAGATTTTCATCTTTTCTCCATCCCACTGTTGTCCTATATCTTCACTGATTTGGAGGAAATTGTGATTGAGGGCATGGCTACCATTATTAAGCATGTATTAGCTGCAGGCACTGTGTTGGATATTCATATGCATTATTTAATAAGGCCCCCATTTTACAGATGGGACAGTTCACAAGTAATAAATAGCACAAAGCCAGAATATGAATCTAGGTCTTTTTATTTTTTTTTGTCATTTCTTGCCCTAATCCTTGAATGCCTTAAATTGCTGAGGACTTATTTCCCTGATGAGACTGTCAGTTGCTAGAAGGCAAGGATCTTATATTTTAGTCTGCATAGATTAGGCTGGCAATAGTTATACCCTTCTGTTGAAATGAAAAATCAAATGTCAAACAATTTTATAAAAAAGGTTAAAAAAAGGTGTAAAGAAAGAAACAAATCCCAAGAAATGAGTTTCTCAAATCACAACATGAATGCCTACAACACTGGTTCATGAAATAGTGCTGCCCCCACGGTGTCAGGTAAAGCGTGGGGGTTTCTTAGGTTGTCAGGATACTGGGTGTCTCCATGCACTTAGCGGGTGGTGGCTGGGGTGTCAAAAGTCCTGTAGAATGTGGGACAGTCCCACAAGATTGCCAGGCCCCAAATGCCACTAGTGAGTGCCTCTCTGACTATCAGCCCCTGGCCTAGCGGCCTAGGGATGGAAAACGTGGACCCAGAAGGCAGACTGAGTGCTGACCGCGCCCCATCCCTTGCTGGCTGTTCACTTGCCTCACTTTAACCCTGCGCTCTCTACTCCTGGCACACAGCTAGTGCCGGATAACGGCAGCTCTTACTCGCTTGCCTCCAGGAGAACGTCCCTGAGCAAGGCACAGTCTTTGAGAAGTGACTGAATTTACTAGACTGACAGACACAGTGTAAGAATCAAGATGTATTCAGAATGGTGCTTCTCGGATCTTAGTTTACTTACAAATGTCCTAGTGAAGTGAAAGTGTTAGTCGCTCAGTCGTGGCCAACTCTGTGATCCCATGGACTGTAGCTTGCCAGTCTCCTAGAAATCTTGTGAAATGCAGATTCTGATTTAGGAGGTCTGGGGTAGGACCTGAGAGTCTACATTT
The DNA here is from genome assembly GCF_023699985.2 of Odocoileus virginianus. Taxonomy (NCBI): domain Eukaryota; kingdom Metazoa; phylum Chordata; class Mammalia; order Artiodactyla; family Cervidae; genus Odocoileus; species Odocoileus virginianus. Next base: position 41,546,768 of record NC_069697.1, read on the forward strand.
CTGACAAGCTTGTGATGCTGGTGGTGGTGTCAGTGGCCCGCAGGTTGAGTGGTAAGATTCTAAAGTAACCTGGGGGAGAAGCTCACTTGATAAATCCAATGAGCAAGCATTTATTGCATATCTGTTGATACCTTAATTTACAGAGATGGAAGTAGTGGAGGTGGGCTATAAAGAGAATAGAATTTGATTTTTTCACATAGGGCACTTCTGTCTGTTTGCCATTTTTATTATTACCCAACCCCTCCCTGCTCCACGCCCCTCCACACACAGACAGAGAATATTGTCCATGGAAAACAAAAGAAACTTTTTCTTAGGGGAAAAAGGCAGAAAAATAGTTCCTACCTGTAAATCCTAAGAATAAAAGGCCACTTTTTGTCCCCAAATAATTTTAGATATTGTAACTAAATAAAGGGAAAATTTGGCTGCCATTCTTAGATGCAGGGTGTAAGCCTTGCATATCTCAGAACTAGTGTGAGCTGTGTGTTGTGCTCTGTGTGTGCTGCTGTGCATTGGATGTGTGAGCTGGGAAGTGCATGAGGTCTTTGCTAGACAAATGCTTTTAAAAATATTGCTGGAGAAGTACCCACCCCTACTTCCCCATGAAGATTAAAGCTCTAAGTTAAGGGGCAGGGGTTCCAAAGGCAGCTTTGACTGGGAACTTCGCATATTTTAAGCAGTGGAAGTTATTTGAATACAGTCATTCAGAGAAGAGACTACTTATTATCCACTTAAAATACTTCCCGACTGCAGCATGGTGTTGTACGGAAGCCAAAGTAATTGGCTCTGCATTTGGCCAGCTGATTTAGCAAGAAATTTTGCAAATTATGCAGTCCTTACAGATGGTGCTGTTGGGTTTGTTAGAATGTTTTAAAACAGTGACACTTGACCAAGAACTGAATTTCCAGCTTCTCAGAGGTACCTTCAGCCAATCCTAGACTATTTCCACCGGGGGGGCTGAAGACCAGAAATAGACCTTTCCTGCAACCTTCTGATAAGTGATTTCCTTTAAAAACCACTTGTATAATAAAATAACTCGGTGGTAAACTTGGCCAAGGGAAACTCCTGGAACTTTTCTGTATCTTTGGTTATCTCTGAGTTGTTGAGTCACACTTTAAAATGGTTCTTGATTGACTTTCTGGTGCTCTGCCTGAGGTCAGGGAGGAGCCAGTGTTTCTAGGAGGGAGACGGGTGTGCTCTGCCAGGGTGAAGTGTGACTCCCCGAGAGCCTGTGAGGAAGGTCCATGCCTGATGTGTAGAGTAAGAACAGCTGGAGCCTCTGACTTTCTCTGGGAAGAGATTTCTAAATTCGCCTCTTAGAAGCTATTAGAAAGTTCAAAGTACTGTATCATCTTCATAGGCCCAATTCTTGCTCAGATCTTTGCAACAGGGACTCGTCCTGATCTTTGCTTGTTTTCTTGGTTTCTGTTTGACTCGTCACCTTTTATCCATCTCTCTCAGTGCCCTTTTGGTGGTGCTTATTTTGGCTTTACGTAAGCAGCATCTCTGGACGCATGAAAGAGGCAGATAAAATTCCCCTGGGTTGCTGAATTGCCCTTTATCTATTTTTAGCCATGCAAGGAATTTACCGTGGCCCACAGCATAACTCAATCACTCTAAGCCAGTGAGCAAATTCTGAGTGTTTTTAAATCTCTCCCTGAGGCATTTGGCATAGGCTAAGCTTAAAGGCACATGATTCAGTCATTGATTATTCAAGCTATACCACACTTAGGTTTCTGTAATCACCAAACTGTCACTGTCAGCTAGACATTCAGCTCTGGCTCCTAATTTTGTGTTGGAAGCTGCACAAAGCCTATTGTGTCCTGTGTGCATGTGTGGCTCTGGCAATGCAGAAATGGCAACAAGGAAGTATCCGGTGCCCTCTAAGGGACTGATGACAGATAATTTGCTCTCCTTCAGTCAAATGACCTTTCTTAAGACAGCCCTTGGCCTGTAGCCTGGGCTCTTTGATCCTTGTATATCTGCCATCTTTTCCATTCCTAGGGACCTTCCATGAGAGTCAACAGTGTTTCACATAGGGCCTTAAGTTTTTTTTAATAGATGAGTTTGAAGGAGGCATTCATTCATTTGTTGATTGATTGACTTATTCATTCAACAGACATTCCTGTATTCCAACTTGGAAACCTGGAATGGGGGATCCTCAACTTTTCATAGGAATACATGCCTATGACCTGCCATTCTGGCTACAAGAGTTTCCTTGTACCTCCTTCACTTCTTGGGAACATGCCCTTCTAGGATGGTGAGCTCTGCACTCCTATCCAGATGCGCTCATTTTCTTTGCCTCTGCACTACTTCTGCTAGCAAAGGAATCCCTCCCCTTTCTGAATATCACTAGCTTCTGTTACTCCTTTTTTTTTCATTCAGGGTCAAACTGAAGTTTAAGAAGATAGTTGTCCTACTATACGACCTGTGATGTGCCCACTTGGCTAGGCTGAATTACATCCTCCAGAATTCCCTTCCAGTATGTTTCTGGTGATGGTGGGCTATAAGGGAGAGTCTTTTGCAAAAAATGGGGGATGAAAGGGAGGTAAGCAGCTATTTTGTAGCACATATATACCTTCTCCCAATTGTTCAACAAAGCACCAATCTAGACGCTATGGTGAAGGGATTTTGAGATGTAATTAAAGCTCAGAATCAGTTGACTTTAATCATAAGGGGGATTGCTCCAGGTAACTCAATCAGAGGAAAGCTTTTTTCTTACTGTTTTACTGAGATATAATTGACACACAGCACTGTGTAAGTTTAAGGTGTATAGCATAATGATTTGACATACATACATTGTGAAACATTACCACAGTAAGTTAACATCCATTATTTCATATAGATACACATTTTTTGTTTTTGTTTTTTCCTTGTGATGAGCACTCTTAAGAGCTACTATCTTAATTTTCAAATATACCATACAGCAGTGTTAACTGTGGTCAACAGTCACACCCCCAGTACAGAAGTTTGGACATTTTGACCAGCTTTTTCCAGTTCAGAGAAGGTATTTAAAAAGAGGGGTTAGACCCTTCCTGAAATCAGAGAGTCCATGTAGCAGAGCTGAAGAAAAGTTCTAGAATCTTCTTCTATGTTCTAGGTAAACACCCATGCTGTTGCTGATCTGCTCATTTGCCTCAATGGCATGAAACTGCAGCTGGGCCTGTAATTGCTTGTCTTTCCAGCTGGTTCTTTCCTCAGTTCCGCTCACCCTTGGGCCAAGTGTATGTATGCAGTTCCAGGACCAAGAGCTCTGGCTTCCACAGGATACCATCATCACCAAATTCGTCCCTTGGGGGGGGGGGGGGTTCCCCAGCCTACTTGTGATGTCCCTTCTCGACGCCCTGTCCTGTGGATGTCAGACTTGCTGAGCCAGTTCTTACAACTGTGTAAGACAATTCTTTGTAATAGATAAATGGACAGATTGAAAAAATAAAAACTTCTCACTGGTTATGCTTCTCTGGTTAAACTCTGACAGATACAAGAACTAGAGAAGCCATTGCTTTCTTGTCATGACATCAGTGATTGAAACCTAGAGGGCCACCAGTATCCATTCATTTATTCACAGCTGTGCTAAAGTTGGCAGGATAGCAATCAGCAAGGCAGACATGGACCCTGCCCTTGTAGGCAGATCCAGCAGGAAAGCGGATGTTCAACAGTATATACAAGGATAATAATAAGGTGAGCACAGAACTGTTAGAAGGTATAAATTGCGAGACTCTGCCTAGTCTAATGTGTCAGAGAAGGGAAGTAAGGGCCTGAGAGAAAGAACTAGAGAGGATGAGAGCAAATAAAAGGAGTTCAAGCATATCTTTAGAGTTGTTCATGGTGGCAGAAGAGATGTGGATGGAGAGGTAAGCCATACAGGGCCCTGCAAACCAAGATAATGATGTCTGATACCCTGAGGGACAAACATTTTTGTTTAAAAATCTTCACATTTAGAATCATATTTTTAAAAAATTATATCACAATATGGTTTCATTTTGAGCCTTTACAATTCCTGTGGTGTTAGTATGTTTGCTCCTGTCATCGCTCTGACTTTTCTGCTTTTTTCTATAGCCTTCTTATATAATACAGGATGCTCTTTTTATAAGACAAGCATCAGTTATCTATTGGTATTTTTAACCCATTCTCCTGCCTTGGGCTTTAAATTCTCACTGCACACTTCTTGAGGGAAAAAGAAAATGGAATCTGAACTCTTCATATTAATTTACCCGACCATTCCCTTGTCTTAACGTTTATTTTTGGTTCTCTCAAGACTCATGGCAAAGGCTTCTGGAGGGTGGGCAGTTCACCTGGCTTCATAGTTCCAGGGCCTTCTGTTACCACCTGAGGTGGAGGGGGGAGCTCAGCCCTTTCTTGGGCTGTTAAGCCTTTCTGCCTGTTAAGCACCATGATGCTCTAAGCACTTCGTTAAGTAATTGAGCCCCATGTTATCCTTGAAAAGTGGGGCAGTAAATACTATCAATTCCATGGGCTAGAGAGATAAGAAAGATTGAAGTGGAGATGCTAGAAGGTATGTGACAAAACCAGTCACGAGTCTGAGGTAGGCTGAGCGGTGAGAGCTTGGATTTAACTTCTGTCTTTCTTTGCTCTCCTCCATTTTCCAACCCCCTTTCCCAGTTCAGGTCTCCCCTCTGGCTGTGTTTGGGAAAACAGGTAGAGAAGCTGAACGAAATTTTTAAGGCAGACTGACTTGGGTCGAAAGTCTGGTTTCACTGTAGCCTATTTCTTTATTTGTAAAATGGGAATAATATCAACCACTTGTCAAATGGCAAGTACAAAGCCACTAGCTCAGTGCAAGGCACACAGGTGGGGCTCGGTACATTTGGGGTATTACGCATTACCATCTTGAGCAAGGGGACTTTGCTAGAGGTGGAGGGAGCAGACAACTACGGAGACTTTTACTGAACAGATTATTTTTACCATTTGTACTCAGTTAAAATTTTTTAAATTTAATTAATTTTTGCTTTTGGCTGTGCTGGGTCTTTGTTGCTTGTGTGAGTGCTTTCTTTAGTTTCAGAAAGAAGGCGGTGGTCTCTAGTTCCTGCGTGCAGGCTTCTCGCTGTGGAGGCTTCTCTTGTTGCGGAGAACCGGCCCTAGGGCGCGTGGGCTTCGGTAGTTGAGGTTCTCCAGCTCTGGATCGCAGGCTCAGTAGTTGTGGTGCTGGAGCTTAGTTGCTCCACAATATTTGGGATCTTCCTGGACCAAGGATTGAACCCATGTGTCCTGCATTGCGAGGTGGAATCTTAACCACTGGACCACCAAGGAAGCCTCCTTTGTACTCATTTTTATACAAGGTGTAAGAGGCATCATTTACTTTGAGAGCAGTGCCTGGCCTCTCAAGGTCCAAATCAGGAGTCATGACAATCAAGTTCGTGGCTTGTAAGGACACTTGTAGAACTTGCCCAGCTTCATTTAAAAGTGAATTGGAGATAACAAAACTTATTGTGATAATCGCTTCATAATATATGCACGTATCAAATCATGATGTTGTATACCTTTAATACAATGTTGTATGTCAATCATATTGCAATCAACCTGGGGAAAAAAAGAGAAACTATACTCACTGTAAAAATAACAATCAATTGGGGTGAAAAAATTTTGGAAGTAGATAGTGGTGATGGCTGTACAACACTGAATGTAATCAACGCCACTAAATTTTATACTTGAAAGTGGTTAAAATGCTAAATTTTATGTTAGGTATATTTTACCACAATGAAAAAAAAAATGAATCGGAGAAAAGCTACTGGCTTGTGTCTGAATAGCTCTTCCTTTTACTCCCGAATGTAGGCTAGCTTGTTACTAATGTGACCCACTTCTGAACTGAACCGTGTGGGGACTATTTGCTAAATTATTCCAGAATGTAAATTAGGAGGGTCCACAGCTAAACTCCTCATTTTCCAGATGAGGAGCTGGAGACCCTGAACACACTCAAACAGGCCACTCTTTCTCTGAAGGGCCTTTGCACATGCTCGTCCCTCTGCCATGGATGCCCCTCCCCACTCTGATAAATCCTATTTCTCTTTCTGGTTCCACGCGAAATATCACTTTATCCAGAAAGCTTTCCCCTGTCCTCCTAGTATGTTTGCTCAGCCTGTTGTGTGATTTCTTAGTAACCAACACTTTTTTGAAATGCTCACTCCATTTGTAATTACTTTGTAGTATGTCTGAGTTTCAGGCATGAGGGCAGGGCTTTGGTCTGTCCTGTCCACCGTTGTTTCTTAAGAACGCAGCATAGTGCCTGGCTTATTTGTGTTCATTAAAGGAAAAAAAAAAGCACTAAAAATAAAATCAACCTTGTCTTCCCTCATAGGAAGACATGCAGCAATGCAAAATCGTTCCAGGTCAGTCAATATCTGCTGATCCTGAGTTTATCATAAACTGGATGATGTTAATGATATACCTTTATGTGTATTAACAGGCAAGAGTGGCTGGGGGAAGTAGGGTGGGCATTGCCTTTAATCCACTGATACTGATCTATGCACTAGTTGTGTCCCAAGGAAATATACCAAGAAGCTAGGTGCTGCGGCGGGGGCTGAGCTTGACTGCCCACTCCCGCCCTGCCGGCACAGGGTCAACACTAAATCGGGGGCAGAGGGCTTATAAGTTTGACACAAGGGAATGCTTTCTGGTGTGGTATTAAGGATTGTTAAAAATGGATTGGAATATAGAGGAAGCCTTCCCCAGAGGCTTCAGAAAACAGGCCAGAGTTCCATTTCAGCTGGTTATTTTGGGCCTACCACAGGCAGCAGGTTAGACTAGACAGCTGCTTATAAAGTCCCATTGTTCCATCCCTCTGACCCATAATAAAGCTATAGACATTGCTGTTGCTGATAAACATGCCAGGACACACACAAACAGGCCAGTCCTGGGGCTGTGTCTGTTGCTAGTTCCTTATCTACTGAACATTCTGAATTCACCTTTTGTTTGGAAAAATTACCTCAGTCTTTGAGCACGGAGAAGCTCTTTCTATAAAAGACTAGTTCTGTATTTGAAAGCAAGAACTGCATTGCATACCAATTTAATTCTTGGGTTGATACTCACCTAAGTAGAGGATTAAAAAAATAACCTGCCACTCGGAGTAATTCCCAGCATACAAAGAAAGTGATCTGGACACTGCTGTGTGTCCTGTTCAGGAAGCGGGGGACACATCTTCTCTTCCTCTGGTTTTAAAGTGAGGGAAGGGAATGGTCTTGAATATGCAAATGAATCTAATTTAATTAACTTTTATGACCACAGCTCCTTTGAGATAACCATGGGAGCCAGTTAGATTCCATTAAAATTCAGCCATTTCCTCCAAGCTTCAATGAGACACCCTTGCCTCCTCTAAGAAAAAAACAACAACAAAAAGTGAACAGATCTAATCAGAAATAACAAAAGAGAGTAAGTTGTCTGTAGCAGCTCTGCAGTTTGGTCTTTCCAGAAGCTGCTTACACAGTCATTTGCTCCAGTTCATTGCCCCAAGCCTGGCGCCGCATGCAGCATCGCGAAATCATTCCAGGTCAGTCATGTAACTGCTGACCCTGAGTTTATCATAAACTGAAGCAGTGAAAGGTAAAGGAATGATATTTCATACTTCAGGGTGGAAACTCAGATTTTGTGAGGGTGAGGGGAGAATTGCTTTGACCCTATCAGGTCAGAGACATAGAGGAACTTAGGCCACTTAATCCTTCGTTGCCCTGTTTTGTAATATTCTGTCCTTTTTCTTCCCCCGATCACAAATGTGATACATGTTTATAGTAAAAAAAAAAAAAAAAAGAAGGAAAATACAGAAAGGCTAAACAATGCTGTACATATCTAGAAAGAACTTGGAAGGCTCTCTTCTATAATTTTGCTCACTTCTTTCCCCCTTACTAAGCAAATTTTAGAGGACTTAGTGTGTGTTTGGGAAGGACCGGGAGGGCGTAATGAGGGCTTGAAATGGGGGGTATCATATTCCAATTCCTTCCTTTCCCTTTCAATCTATATCCCACGCCACTTACCTCTCTGGTCTCTAACACTATGTAATTACACAGCTGCCAATGGTTTTTGAATCCTGGCCTCTAAACCACTTTCTGTGGTTAGAAAAATGTATGGTGGGTCCACCAATTGTTTGATCCGCCCTGAAAGTGCCTTGAGATGGGTTCAGCAAAATGTGTCATTGGGTTCCTGGTAGTTGTGTTGCCTGCTGTTAGTTCTAGAAGCATTTCATGTTGTATGACTACAGTATTGCAATTAATTTTAGCATGAACAGAGGAGATATTTCTATTTCTTCATAGAAAGCTATCCACTGGCAAGCTGTCTCTAAAACAAATATATGCAAAGAGCAGGTCACAGTGCCCAGCATTATACGATTATATAATTGTGCAGGCTATTAATTAGGAGGTAAAGTTTCTGTAACAGCTTTTTTAATCAAGTAGATTTAAGAACACAAATTTTATATTTCCCTTAGATTTTAAAAACAATAAAGTACCTAAGTTCTAACAAAGGCGCACAATTATAAAATAACTAGAAAGAAAAGAAATGATGATGTGGGAAATAGACACACACGTCAGTGGTTCTAAGAGAAAGAAGAAATAAAGGTAATAAAAAACAAAGCCAAATCTTTTATTTTTCACTAATAGTTTCACCTGTCTTTGTTTTCAAGAATTTCAGCTTAACTGGGTGTCAGAATAATTCCCTTTGCCATGTCCTAGTGCAAGCTTGAATCATTTTGTGCCTGAATTAGTGTAATTTCAGTAGCTACCTACCATCTATTGTGCTCTTACTATTAATACATGCCAGGCACTATATTCTAAAGCATGCCTCAGTTTATGGTAACCCTTATATCAATAATCTGAAGTTGACTGTACCATTTAGTGCAACTGAATATCTAATATTCATTATCCCCTCTTCTTGTTTGCTAACAGAACCAAATTTTGCATGGGGTATTAGTGTATCCAACTAAATACTCACTTTACCAGCCTCCATCACTCCTAAGTGGCTTTGTGATCCAATTCTAGAGATATCTAGAGATAATGAGATATAAGCAGAAGTTTGTGGGGGGAGGGCTTCTTGGAAGTTTTATTCTTTCCTGATGAACTGGGATGCACAGACTAGAGTAACGCTCTTAGCCTATCCCCACTTTTTTGTGCCTTAGGTATAAATGTGATGGCTGGAGCTGCCTTTGGTATAAATGTGATGGACTAGCAGTAGCCATCTTGGAAACATAAACCAAGGAGCCAACATGCTAAGAAAAGTAGAGTTAAAAGGCAGAAAAATCTGGAATCCTGATGGTATTGTTAAACAGACAAACTGTCCAGCAACTGCTTACCACTGTACTTCCAGTTATGTAAGAAAAAGAAATAATTTTTGAAGCCATTGTTAGTGGTCATTCAATTATTTGCAGCCAAATGCATTCCAAGTCCCATTTTTCAGATAAGGAAACCAAAGGCTATTTGTAATAAGTAACTTGAAAAATTTATATAAAATTTGCATGGGGGCTCTAACTCACATATTCTCATTCTACAGCTTACTCTCTCGGACATAATACAGTATCACATCCCCACTGTGTTAGGTTGCAAGATCTATTCATAAGCTTCTCAGGAAACTTGAACCTCCTTCTGATTCTGCCTTTTCAGAGATGCCAGTGTTAAGTGTTAACCTTGTCTGAACAACACACATCTGTCTCTTGCCATCAGTGTTACTATGATGAAAGCCAGATCTAACCATCTCATTTTCTTGCTTAGAATCCTCAACAATACTTCTTCCACTACAGCCTGGATGTAACCGCAACTGTCTTTAGCATAATGTAAGTAACATAATTGGTACAGGCAAGTAGATTGTAAGAAACTCAGTTGTGTTGGTGTATTAATTATCTACTGCTGTGTAACAAATTGCTCCGAAACTTAGCCGCTGAAAACAACAAACCCTATTTCTTACACAGTGTTTGAGGGTAGGGAGTCTGGGAGCATCTTAGCTGAGTGGTTCTCGCTCAGATCTCTTATGAGGTTTCAGTCAAGATGTCTGTGGGTCTTCAGCCATCTGAATACTTGACTGGAGCTAGAGGATCCACTTCAAATAGGCTTATTCACACGGCTATTGCACTTTCTCACCATGTGCTCCTCTCCTCACAACATGCCAGCAGATCTCCTCCAGAGCAAGTGACATGAGAGAGACACAGTGTGTTTTAGGACATAGATATGGAAGTGGCATGGTATCACGTCTGTACTGTTGTTGGTTATATCTGCCAGACTGGGTACAGTGTGGGTGGGGGGACTACATAGGGTGTGGATGCTAATAAGCAAGGATCATTGGGGGACATCTTGCTGGCTGATGAACTCAGGTAGCTTTGGGACAAAACGGTGGTATTACCATCTAGCTTCAGCCAGTTGTCACCATGGTGGTTCACAGGTCCTATGTTGTTGGATTTTTCCATTTCTCAAAGCCAGAAAAATAGATTTCTAAGTTAAATCTCATGATAGTAAATGTTGGCTTTAGGATTTTAGAAAATCTAGTGTGGGCCAAACAAAATATAAATGCCATCCAGATATAGCCTGTGAGCTGCCAATTTGTACCCTATCTGGCCCATACTGTGGAAGGAATATGTAAATCCAGTTTCAATACTTCTAAGAAGGTTCATTATACAAGTGCGGGCTTCCCCAGGAATGTACACTGCAATAATTTAGTAATGTCTGCCATGGGTGAAGGTAGGGAAAGTGATGACATGTGTGCCTCAGTCTGATACGCATGACCATACAATTTATTGCCCAAACCAAGATACTTTTGCGAGTAAAAGGGAGGGCTATCATAATTACACCAAAATAGTATTTGATAAAATAGTATAATAAATAAAATCGCGCTGTAAATTGGAACTAACTCAAAGGAACTAAATCAGGCTTCCCTGCTGGCTCAGGTAGTAAAGCATCTGCCTGCAATGTGGTTCGATTCCTGGGTCAGGAAGGTCCCCTGGAGAAGGAAATGGCAACCCACTCCAGTACTCTTGCCTGGAAAATTCCATGGACAGAGGAGCCTGGTGGGCTACAGTCCGTGGGGTCGCAAAGAGTTGGACATGACTGAACGACTTCACTTCAGAGAAACCAGGATATACAGTCACCATTCACATAGCCCTTTATGAAATCATCCCAGTGTCATCTGAACATCTCCACTGTTCATAAGGACCATATCAGAGATTCATTGTTCTCAGGGTACATGCATACTTCTAAACCCTACTGCATACAATCCTCTGTCCTTGTTCATCCTCTTTTCTCCTCATCCTTACTCTCTTGTTTCTCTTAGACTTCAACATCTCCAAGTTCCATCAGAAGTGTTGTTTCTTTTATCTGTTGTTTTTACTTCCTACCCTTTTTTCCAGGCTAATTGCTCTTTTACCAGAGTTTTCATAAAACTTTATACATGTCTTTAATGAAGCATTTATTGCACTAATCCACATACAGGGACCATGTATTATTTAATTAGGACTCTCATACCTATCTCAGTGTTTGGCACAAAGAAGGTGCTTAATAATCATTCATTAAAATTTTATTTTGAATCTCACCTCCATTCTTTTTCTTTAACACCCTCTGCAGGAGGTAATAATGAAGACTAAAACATCAAGTAGGCAATAAGAGGAGGTAATGTAGAAACAGAGAAAATTCACAAACCTGATAATTGGTTCTTGAATTACTGACCATTAACCTACACAGTGCTTGTAGTAATTTTAAATTCTTCTCTTGCTTTTCACTTCTAAATTAACAGAAGCTGTTTCCTTTGAGGATGAGCTTCTATCTTAATAGTAAGACTGAGTACTATTGCTGGTACTCTAGAGGCAAAGAATACTCAGTGTGTGTGTGTGCTTTATAAAAGCCGTCTCCCTCGGAAGTTCGTAACTAAGCGGTGAAAATCAACTACACAGGACAGGTAGGAGGATTCATCTTCTCGTGTACACATCTAGCACTTACTGATGCTCATGTGCACTGTCTATAAACCTCTGGGGGCAGAGGGAAGAGAAACTGATGGAGAGCAATGTTCTGCATAAACTCCTCTCATGAATGAAATTAAGTTACAAGATATTAGTCCTGTGGGACTTAGATGTGTTTGTTGGAGGGGGGTAGGTTAATGGCAGGAAACCATTAAATCTACTAGATTGTTATTAATTTTACTCTCAAAGTCTGAGATAAAGTAGAACAAATGATACCACATGGAACATTTTCTTTGGTGGGATTTCATTTGGTCTCCTTTTGAATTAGAGGGAGGATCCAGAAAACTTGGATGTGGTTCTGGATCTGGTCCTTCTTGGCAGAGTAATTTAAAGTAAGTCATACACAAAAAAATCTATCTGTGAAACAGAGCAGAGACATAGAAAATGGACTGGTGGTTACCAAGGAGGAGGTGGGTGGGAGAGGCTTGGATTGGGATTTGGGGATTAGCAGATGCAGACTGGTATACATAGAACAGACAAATAACAAGGCCCTACTATATAGCACAGGGAACTGTATTCAATATCCTGTGATAAACCATAATGGAAAAAATATGAAAAAGAATGTATACATGTATAACTGAATCACTTTGCTGCATAGCAGTAATTAACACAACATTGTAATTCAACTATTCTTCAGTAAAAAATAAATTAAAAAAATATAGTTACAACTTCTCTCTGAACCATCTTCCTATTTGAGATGGGGCTACTAATAATACATATTTCACAGGGTTAAATGCAATAAGGTATGTCAAAGGACTCTGTGGATTGGGATGATGTATACCAATGGTAGTTAAGATTATTTTTAGGCTGATTTGCCAGCAGCAGTGATGGAGAGAGTGGGAGGGAAGATAGAATGGAGAACCATACTTAAGCCGCCCCCAGGTCTCTGGTGACTGAAACCCTGGTTTATCCTTTTGATAGCAAGTTTAATAATAAGACCCAATAAAGAGTGAGAGCTTGAAAATTTGTCTGGGAAGGTTGGGTTTGCCAGGGAGGGTTGGTCCTGACATCACTTGCTTTAAACCTGTGGTTGCCAGTCAGGTTGTGCCCTATTATTGCCTGCTTTTTGGAAAGGGTGAGTCTAAATTGGAACTGTCTTTCCTCTGTTTAAGCCGTTTCTGCTGAGTCCCATAGCGCTGATTATAGTTCTTACATTCTTCAATAGGCTGTTTCATTCTTGACTCACCTCCAGACTCATAAATATTCTTCAGAGAACACAGAGGTTTTAAAAGGTGCTTATCTATTAACCTTGTGCCTTAACATGCCCCATGTAACAGCCAGAACACAGTATCTTTCCTGCCTTATTGTTCCTGACATGTGCAGGAGTGAAAATAACAGGCTTTTTTTTTTTAAGGAGAGTTTCTTTGCAGTTGTATGACCTTGGGTGATTTCTTCAACTACAGAAAGAGGGATAATAATAACGAATGTGGAGGCTGTTGTGAGCATGAACAGCGACGTGAGGAAGAGCACCTGGTATGAGGGAAATATCCAGTTACATAATGGCCGTTATTATTATTCACAATAATCACATTAAAGGCATTCAGAACAAAACATTTGTAATGACTCCTGGAAAGATTAATTTATACGTAATAGTCAAGAGGCTGTCTGATAATATTTTCCATGTACTGACTCAGAGGAAAGTGCTGCCCTAGAGGCAGAGACAAACGTCAGCACACAAAAAATCTAAATCTGAACAATACATTAGATGGAGATATTTCAGTACATTGAAAAACTTTACACAAGATAATCCAAGATGGACTGAGTGTGTTTACAGTGATTTTTTTTTCAGTTGAGTAGTTTGCCTGGGTGTCACTCTGTAATGTGTTGAAAACATGTGGACACCAGGGGGCGGGAAGGGTGGGACAAATTAGGAGGGTGAGCACTGACATATATAGACTATCAGGTGTAAAATAGTTAGCTAGTGGGAAGCTGCTATATAGCCTAGGGAGCTCACCTTGATGCTCTGTGATGACCTAGAGGTGTGGGATGGGAAAGGGGTGGGAGCGAGGCTCAAGAGGGAAGGGATGTATGTATACACACAGCTGATTCATTTTGTTGTACAGCAAAAATTAATGCAACATTGTAAAGCATTTACTCCAATAAAAAAAAGAAAACAGTGTTACTTGATGTTGTATCATGACTGTGGAATGCCACACTGAGATCTGCATCAGAAGCGACCAGCGTCCTGTTTCCAGCCGGTTTTTAGGCAAGATCCCTGCTACCGCTGCTGCTTCATTTGTGTCCGGCTCTGTGCAGCCCTATGGACTGCAGCCTGCCAGACTCCGCTGTCCATGGAATTCTCTAGGGAAGACTAGCAGACTGGGTTGCCATGGCCTCCTCCAGGGGATCTTCCCAACTGAGGGATCAAACCCGGGTCTCCTGCATTGCAGGCAGATTCTTTACCATCTGAGCCACCAGGGAAGCCCAGGCAAGATCTCTAGGGCTGGCCAAATATATACTACCTCCGTCACTCACCAGTGCTAGACCTTATGCCTAGAGTTTCATTTCTTAACGACTTTGATTCTTATTAAAATGATAATATCCTTATTGTCATCAATCACTGACACATTTATATGAGGGAGTTTGAGTCCTGCCTGAAGATTAAACTTTACCCGAGGAGAAGGCTCTTAGGAAAGCTGGGGTGGGGATGGGGAGCTGTCACTGCGGGGAAGGACAGAGGGAGGCATGGAGGCTGGGTAGTGGAGGGGCAGCCAGTCTAATCTAAGACTGTTCTCTCAAGAGAAGCCTGTTCGGCCATCCTGTGCCCTTAATTCAGCTTTGTTTTCCACGTCCCTTCTCCAGCATGCGGCACTGGCTGTACTGATACTTAGAGAGACGAAACGCAGCTTTCTCCCTTTATTCTTCTATTTGTTCTAGGGACCAGGAACCAAAAAGAACAGGAGTTAATCTTATTAGCAAGGAAAGGAGGCCTCATGAGTGGTGAGAAACCGCACTTCTAACTTATTTGTAAGGCCTGGCATTTTGATGTTGTAAATTATCTCCAAGTTTTTAAAAATATTGAATAAAATGATAAAAAGTAATGAAGAATTTTTAATAGCCTAAGGTGGATAATGTAGTTCCTCTGGTAGGAAAATTATGATGTAATGTTAAATCATTCTTCATGAAGGCTTTTTTTAATGAAGCAGGAAGTAACAAAGACTGAGTTGAGAAAAAAAAATTGTTGTTGAATAATATATGATGTTGAGGTTTCATAGTCTGTTATGAATGGCTCAAAGAGCTATAGATAAAATGATATGAAACCTTAAAGTAGACTAATATTAATTTTTATTTATCACAGTCTGAAATTATTTTTGCATATTTATTTACTCATTTATATCAGGCTTCTCACTAGATTCAAAACCAGTGGGGGAGGGCAAGCACCATTTCTCTGTTCCCCACTGTTTCTCTGTCCTCCTACCATCTAGCACTGTGACTGGACTATATTTGTGGAATGATGAATTTATAATTCAGCATCATCCACTGGCTCAAAATTACTCATGTTCTAAAATCCACTTTATTATAAATGCTAAAATAAGGTATCTGAAGATGGTTCAAACAACAAAACAAATTTCTATCCTGACCTGAAATCATATGTGATAATCATAAAAATATTCTTCAATAGACAGAGATTAGTATGGCCATATATTTTCAACAACTCCCACTTTAAAATAAATTATTCAACATTATTAGATTACTTATAAATGACATCAATCAATTAGCACTGCAGGGCTGAGATTTGAAGGAATTTTTAGAGGCTAGATTGGTAAAACTTTAACTCTTTATATTCTTCAGAAAGGATTAAAGAAATTTAGGCTGTCACTAGGCTTGGCTTCCTCTCTTCAGCTGCTACTGAAGATTTAATTAATGTGTATATCATCTGGGCTGACCACTCTAACACTGCTGGATGTAGGCAGAGGTAAGAGTTTGGACAAGGAGTTTGGGACTGAAGCACTCCTGCCCCTCACCATTAGAAGAGTGAAATCTGGCACATTTTGATTCATAGCAATGAATCAAATACCACAGAGCTGACTGCTAAAGGCTCCCTTTATGTAGACGTCCCTGCTAGGCCTTTACATATTGAAGTGAATCATTGTCGCCTGTGGCAGTTTTGCTCTTCATTTGCTTGATGTATTTCGTCTGTGTTTGGAGGTATTAAGAATCATTGTTTGATCTATTGTGTTTATTGTCACACATTTATACTTTGGGATTTCTGCATCCCTATAAAAATATGATGTTTAAAGAAAGACATGAAAGGACAATTATCATCCATCCTGCATTGCTGGTTGGTTCTACAGACAGTAAGACAAAAGATTTACCCTTCAAAATCATCTCTATATTAGCGTGGCTAGTTTGTTCTGGTTTGCCAGGAAATTTCCTGATTTTAGAATGGAATGACCCAAATCCCTCGGATTCTTTCACTCCTGGGCAAGCTGAGAAGGGTGCTCATCCTCTCCCTAGGTGTATTGTTCAGAACTTTATCAGGGTTTCTTGAAATCAGAGCATGCATTACATTTGGAGTCCAACATTGCATTTTAAAGGGTAATAAATCCCCACCATGTCAAAGAAGCATAAGTCAATAGGCAGTAAAAATATACACGTTTTAAGAAATTGCCTTGTGCAGAGTTCTTTAAAGTACTACTCTTTGGAGCCACTCTGGGATTTAAACATTGGGTGCGTCACTTCTTTTTGGTCCCAAGAACATAGGTTCAAGTTATCCAGAAGCATGTGAAGTTGTTTAGAGAACTGTGAAGAACTTCACCAGGCTACCCAAATTATACATGGGTTCAAGATTGACTCCAAAGGGGCTGATAATGATAGTGTCCATATCAAAGGCAGCAGTGATGCCTTTGATAGAATGAATCACTGCTGCAAAAAAACAATCTTATGTGAGAACCAGCTTTCCCCTTCCCTCAAATGGAATTGATCTGTTCTTTGGAAAATGCTCTTCTCCTTTCGTCTTCTGTTATAGAGACATGAATGCTGAAGGAGGGAAGTGCTAGAAGTCATGACTGTCAGGTATGGAGGACATTGTGTCCATGGGTGAGCACCCCACTCCTTTACATGTTAATTCCTTGGACCTCTGAACTTGTCAGTCTGATTTTTCAATACCTTCTTTCTTTTTTCCTAAACATTTATTTATTTGGCTGTCTTGGGTTTTAGTTGCAGGATCTTTCGTTGTGGCACATGGAGTTTTTAGTTGTGGCAACACAGCCTCCAGGGCATGTGGACTTAATTCCTCCATGGCATGTAGGATCTTAGTTCTCCCACCGAGGATCAAACCTGTGTCCCCTGCATTGCAAGGCAGATTCTTAATCATTGGACCACCAGGGAAGTCCCCTCCAGTTCCTTATTTTTGATAGACACCTAACTGATTTCTGAAGAGAGGAGGCACCATGGCATAGCAGAATCAGCAAAGGTTTAGAGTCAGATAGACAGGGTTTAATGCAGTTTATAGGTGGTGCAGTGGTAAAAATCCGCCTGCCAATGCAGGAGATGCAAGAGATACCGGTTCAATTCCTGGGTCAGGAAGATCCCCTAGAGTCGGAAACAGCAGCCCATTCCAGTATTCTTACCTGGAAAATCCCCATGGACAGAGGAGCCTGGTGGGCTATGGTCCATGGGATCACTAACAGTGGGACAAAACTGAGTGCACATGTGAACTAGCAGACTGGGTTTAAATCCTGGGCCTACCCAGTACTAACTATATAAACTATAAAAAAGTCTCTTGACTTCTTTGAGTCTCAGTTTATCATCTACAAAATAGGTTTAAAGATTCTTCTCCTAATTGTTATGAGGTCAAAATAAGATAATATATGTGAAAATGCTTAAGTTGGTACTGAAATTATACTAAAAGAATAAATAAACCCACAAAATGATGTGTAGACTATCTTTGGGTACCTACATGTCAGAGGTGGTCTTTAAGGGCTGCTGGTTTGGTAAATGTTGGCCATGAGATAGGAAGCACTTTAGGAGTCATAGACTATAGGATCTACCCAGGGCTGTACCCCTAACACTCTTGGGCTTTGGTTTCCACTGAGCACAAGTATCCACTTCCCTGATGGCTTGGCAGGTAAAAAATCACCTGCAATGCAGGAGACACAGGAGATGCAGCTTTGATTCCTGGGTCAGGAAGATCCCCTGGAGGAGGAAAGAGCAACCGCCTCCAGTATTCTTGCCTCAAAAATCGCATGGACAGAAGGGCTTGGTTGGCTATAATCCATGGGGTTGCAAAGAGGCAGACACAACTGAGTGACTAAGCACACATGAGCACAAGTATGAAGGTTGTGTCAAGCGATCCCTACAATCCTTACTCTTCTCTAATTCCATGAATCTGTGAAGTCTACAGAATGTGAATTTGAGGTGCGTCTGTGTTCTAGAGCAACTATTGTACCATGGATCACATTATATTCTACAGAAGATGTCATTCCACAGGTTTGGGTTCTGCCTCAGGAAGAGAGGTCCCCTGAAGCCCTGTGTGCCATTCGACATGACCTGTGCATCCTTTCCCCATTCCCCAGCCACAGCTGTTTGGAAACCTATTGCATAGTGGACCTGTTGGATTCTCTTGCTGGACATTTGAGATTGAATATGGAAAGGCTAGGGAACAGACAGTGACGTTGTTCCTGGAAGTCCACCATGGAGGTGTTTGGAGGCTGAGAATAGCATTTTGTAAAAGCCATGATGGATCATGTGAAGACAGAATGGAAGGAGGCAATCTGGGGGTAGGTTTGGTGAAGAGAGAAGGGGAGGCGGGGACAGAAAGATGGAGAGTAACTTTTTAGGTCCTTCTTTACTCCAGTCACCCGCAGGCCTTTGATGTTCCTTTTATACTGCTCTTCTGTGAGATTTCCTATATTCTCTTTCACGTAAAGCAGATTTGAATGACTGTTCTGTTCTTTATGTCTAACTATGCTCTAAGACAGATGGCAACGTAGACTGGGAGTTGGTAGTACAGACTGGGAAATCTCTGACTGGGACTTTGTCTTATTTCCTCTTGGAACAAGAATTTGGCACAGCATTCTACACAAAGTAGGACAAAGTAGGTACTCAGTGAATTTATACTGAAATAACATGAAAATCTTGTATTTGTATATGAATAGTGTCAGTGATGGCATTTATGCCAAAGGGTTAATTGGAATAGATGATTATGTTTCAGGAAGCATTTTTTCCTAGATCCTCCCAACTGGGCAAGAAAGGTTATTAAGCACTGTCTTCACTGTGTTTCTAGGACCTATTCAGGATCTGGTTTGCTGTAGGCTTTATTTTAAAATGTCTGTTGAGCTGAATGGCCCAGAATGGCTTTACATATTGTGAAGATATAAAAAGATATATAATTTATAGCTGCTCTACATAAGCAGCTTGCAGTGCAGTTGGGAAGATACTAGAAAAACAAACAGAAAACATGGCGATTTGCAATGGATTTCAAATAGCTCAGAGAATGGAAAGTCGGTGAGGTCTAAGATGCTTAGAGAAGGTTTGTGGAGGAACAGGAGGTTGAGTCACTTGAGAGCTGGGTGGGACTTGGCAAGGCAGAGCTTAGGTGGGGAGGCGAGAAGAGGCTAAGCCGAGGCCTGGGGGTGGTAATGAGAGAACCGCAGTACTCACACTGACAGTTTGACAGTTCACGTGAAGAAATCCGAGACAGAATGTCCAAATGTGGGAGGCAGTACAGGGCTTGGCTAAGAGTGCTGACCCTGGAGTTGGACTTTCTAGATTCAAATCCCAGCTCCACACCCACCTCTTCCCATTTCTGTGTCTGTGAGATAAGGCAATTTACTGTTTCTGTTCCTCAGCTTCTTCATCGATAAAGTTGGGGATGATAGTAATAGCCATCTCATAGGGGTGTTCTAGAGGTGTTGTGTGTTGTAGGCATTAAAGGGGAATGCTGTTTGCAAAGTTCCTAGATTAGTGTCTGGCACTTAGTAAACACAATGTCAGCCATTAACGTCTGTTGCTGTAATCCCACCTAAAAGTAGTTTGCAATGAAAAGAACTGCTCTTAATTTTGAACTGCATGCTGGATAACAAATCTCTTGGTTACTTAGAAAGTCAGGGAATTTCTGAGCTGCTACTGAACTCGTGGTACACTGGTTGGGGTTGGTTTACGGTAGAAAGAACAGTGAATGTATAGAAGCCAGTGGAAGCTCTCAAGAGCTGGGGGAGGAGTTTGGATTTGGTGCCTGACTGCTAGGGCACAACTTCTCTTTCTGAGCTGGGAAGAGATATGATGAAAGCGACAGAGGGAGAAACAGGCGTAGGAGATCCAGTGAGGACAGGAAGGAGCTATTGCAATAATTAGGTGTTAGGTGATGCAGGCCAGGGCCAGAGCTGTGGCTGTGAGACAGAAATGCAGTGGGAAATCCAAGAGACTTCAAAGGGAAGGTTTTCATTTCTCACCACTGCAGCTGCCTATGCCTTGGCCCAGGCTACCATCATCTCTTGCTTGGATTATTGCATCTCCTCTAACCTCTCTCTGCTTCTGGCCTCACCTCCTGCAGCCTTCTCTCAAGACAGCCATGCCTTTGCACACACTGTCCAATAGCTCCAGCCTTGCTCAGAGGACAAGCTGAACTCACCAGAATCTACAAGGGCTGCACCCAACGGGCTCCCGGTACCTCTGACTTCACCCTCTACCTGGTGCCTGCTTGTCCCTCCACTCCATGAAGCTATCTTCCCTGTTGGTCCTCAAACACATGGGACCTGGTCCTGCCCCAGGGAACTTGCCTGTGTCTGTTCTTCCCCTAAACAGTCGCAGAGCTAATTCCCTCAGCTCCTTTCAGTCTCTGCTCAAATGTCACCTTATTAATGACACCTTCCTTGACCACCCTTCCAAAAATAGCAACCTTTCTCCACCACCTTAGTCTGCTTGGCTTTTCCTTCCCTATCACCACCTGACATGAGTTCTTTGTTTGTTGTCTAATTTCTCCACTAGGATGCCAGCTCTATAAGGACAGATATCTTGGACTGGCTTGCTCACTGATGCATCTGCAGAACCCAGAACAGTGCCTGGCATATAGGAGGTGCTCAGTAAATGAGGGTTGAATCGAATGTGCATCTAAGAAATCATCAGACTTGCTGTGTCAGCACAGTGGCAGGCGCTCCCTTAGAAATGGCTTCGTTTACTCCTTGCAAGGACCCTGTCAGAAAGTACTGTCTTCGTTGTTTTACAAATGACAATATCATACCGAGGCACGGAGACAGAGCACAGAGCTGGTGAGTGACACAGGAGATGTGTCCGTTCCTCTGACCTTGGTGCTGTGCCTGGTAAAGCTGGGATGGGGTGGGAGGGGTCAGTCAGGCACCAAGGCTTCCCGCCTCTGAGCTGTGGAAGAGCAACAGAACTGCCAACAGAAATGGGAATGCGGGGAAGGGAGACAAGGATTCCAGAAAAAGAAGAGTGGAGTAGTGAAATGTTGGATCAAGTAAAGTCAGGGAGAAATCCTTACTCTTGAGTAGGAAGACTGAATAATATATTGTTTGAGACCTTTCTGAGAGTCAAAGTGGGCACTATTAATTAAGCTGGAATGACAGACATAAATGGGATTCTCCCAGCAAAGGGGTCAAGTGATCACCCTGGATTAAAGGAATGGAGAGTTGATGAGAGATCCTGTCTAGAGATTTGGGTGTTTCTCTTCAAGAGGGACACAGGAGAAGCCATGAGGATGCGTATCTAATCAGCAGGTTGAGGGAAGAGGGGAATGTCAAGACCAGCTTCTGGACCCTCCCACAGACAAAAGTAAGAGGAGAAGGAGTCTGTGGAAAAACCTAGCAGAACCAGAAGGGAGATGAGGCACAGAGGTCAGAAGGGCGGTGGACAGGAAGGAGAGGCAGAGGGTGGAGGCCACATTTTGCAGGGCAACTTAAAAGTAGGTCAGCTAGACCTTGGCAACAAAACAAGATTAGAGAATCACTTGCTTTTTGATTTTGATTTTGTAATTGTCATCTGTCTTTACAAAGTGCTAAAAGGCATTTAATTAAAGTAGATTAAAATTAATTTTGATTTGAGGGCTTTTTTTTTTTGCTGCTGCTGCCCTCATTATATTTTGAGATGCTTTGGGGGTGCTTTCAAAGACTGGATGAGGGTCTGGTGCCCCAGCCTGAAGTTTTCTTATGACTCTGCATGACCTGAGTCACTAAAAGATCCTATATTTAGAGTGTCATTGACACAGATAAAATCTGGGTCCCAGGTGGAAGATACAAAAGCAAAAGTGGATACTTTCATGATTTCTTTGGGGTCAGGAAGATTGAAAATTGAGTTTCTGAAATCTGGTATTTCTTGGTAAACTAGAAATTTACCTTAAATTTAGCTTAATTATCAGTTTAAGTAGATGTGTTCCTAACCTAGCCCCTTAACTTCAATGAAGGAAGGGCATGAGTGTGTCTTTGTGTACATGTGCGGGGGAGAGGCAGCCAGTCAACCAACAAAACCTTAGTTCAAAACATTGAAATGATAGCAATGATAAAAATGCTTGTGAAGTATACCTAACAATAAAGTTGTTTATCAACTGGTTGTTTGTAATGTAATGTAATGGTTAAGAAGTGAGAGCTAGGTCACTAACTACAACAATTTTGTCTACCCAATCACAGTTAGTCCACCTGACTCAAGCCACAAGGGGTCTTCTCCAGGTAGAAAGTATATGTGAACAGCACATGGTTTATTTTTAATATTTTTAATTATAATTTTTATTTAAATTTTTTTGTTTAGGTATAATTTCATTTATCTATTAAAATAAATTTTTACTGGAGTATAGTCACTTTACTGACTCATAGTTTAGAGTTTTCAGTTTATCTGACAGTAAAGGCACATGACCAGGACCCAGGAAACAGAATCTATCCTGTGCATTCTCTGAAAGGAAGTCTGAATAACCGTGTCTGGTAGCAGCATCAGGCAGAGGATACAGAGCAAGCTTTCCCCATAGTTTCTTTTCATCACAGCAAAAGTGTGACTGGGCTGAAATCACAGTGGCATGTAACTCCTGGAAACCAAAAGGAATAAAATCTCACAGGAATTCAAAGGGAACAAAATCATTAACATTGAGCCAAAGCCTGCTGGCATGCATCACAGAAATCAAATAGATATAGAGGGCTCCTCTGAGAGAAGAAAATGCATGACTTCAGGCTACTTCTGCACAAGATGCTAACATCAATACCTCGAACTGGTTTCACAGAAGCAGTCTATCTGAAGCTGGCTGTCAGGCCACATCTGATGAATGTTTGCAGCCAAGGCTGACCTTGAGCAGGATGAAGGAGTAGGGCTTGGTTTTAGCACACCCATCCAGCCTTGGCCCTTCTCAACCCTACCTTAAAGAATAAGTCCCCTTAAAGAGCTTCATGGAAGGCTTTATATTTAAAGTGATAACTTCTCAGAGGCATATGGTATAGCATTTCCATGTTCAAAACTCCCTTCCTTTTCCCTTTCATCACCTTCCCCCTTCTTCCTCTCCTGTTGTTCCCATCTGTTTTAATTTCATGTTTTTCCCTTTTTGTTCTCTTTTACCATTCTTTTCCTTGCCTGAGAAAAGAAACTGGAAGAGAGAAAGAGAAGGAGGGAAGGAGAGAAGACAGGCAAGGCTGTAAACCTGTAGTGTTTGTTGATCCCAGGGGTTTCTTGTGTTGCCGGAGTTTGTTTTTTTCTCATAGTGCTTGTTGTTGGCAGGATTAAATGTGAAGTACTTAGCACAGTGCCTATAGTGCAGTTAAGGTCTTAATAAGCACTAGTTGTTACTTAACAGTTTGCCCTTGGAATAATATCTTTATATCTAGGGCATTCCATTTGAGTGGGGATTTCTTCAGCTCCCTTAAAAAGTTCCATTTTCTGAAACTTTCAGGGTAATTGATGTATGTGTGTTCATGCATGCATGTGCACACACACACAGACATACACACACATTTGCCCTCTTTTAAAGAAGGATCACAATGCAGAGGAAAGCCTTTACCTTGATCTAGTAAAAAGATTTTTGAAAGTTTTTGATTGCCATGACTGTCAACTCCACATACATACATCCACATGAAAGAAAAAACAAAATTTCAATAAGCAATCCTTGTCTTCACTATTTGCACTACTGTGTTCTGCTGTGGTCCATTCTCTTTCATCAGAAAAAAATATGGATTATTACAAACTAAATTAATTTCATAATAGGTCTATAATGGGTATCACCTGGAGTTAGGGAAATCGAGGTCTAATAGACATACAGTACTTTGCTGTATCCCACCGACTTTGTCTTCGCTATGAGCCCACCACCCTTACCCTGATGCCTCAGACTTGTCAGTCTCAATTCTTCCATTTCCTCCTTTTTGTCTTCCAAGTTAAGAAACACCAAATCAGAAATGCCTTTTTTCTTTTTCCAGTCTTCCTTTCCTATATCTCCCTTTCTTTTTCTTTCCCTCTCACACCGCTTCTACTCCCTAGCAAAAAATGATCATTTTTAGCTGCTGTTTTCTGAATAATAATGATAAAAATAACAACAATGAAAATGCTAGCAGCAGTCATAATACAATGATAGCTAACAGTCAGTTCATGGCTGCTTTGTGTTAGACATTCATCTAAGCATATTACAAGTTTTAACTGATTTAATACTCATGACCACTCTCTCTGTAGCTGACTATCCTATAATTACTCTGAAGGAAGCCTTACATGCTCTTCTCTTTCAACATCTAGTCAGAACAAGGAGAGTCTAGGCTAAATACTTAATCAAATAGAAATGCTGATAATGTTATGGAACAAACCATTTGTTTTCATAAACCCTGACCTGGAAACAGTAGCTAAAGATCATGACCACAAACGGAGAATCAGGAAGCCTGAGGCTCCGTGTGCTGCTATGCTTAAGCTGAAATTCTTCTTGATACATTGCAAACTCTTGAAGGAAAGCACATTATAAAACTTTAGTCTCATGTAAACATCCACCCAGGGCAAGTTCCTGCACCATTTGTTGTTTGATGGTTGTTTTAATGCTATTTGGTAATTGTTAGTAATTATTTATTAACTCTCTCTTTAGTAATTAAATTTTTTATAATTAATTTTTAAAAATTTAACATGTAACAATTTTTCCTTGATTATAAAAGTAACAGCGTGTTCATTATTATGGTTCTAGAACACACAAATGTAAAAATAAAAATAAAAAATGACCTCCAAGTCCCATCACTCAGCAGCTCTTCACATTTTGGTGTAGTATGTGTTAGGCTTTGAGACATGTTTTGTTTGGCCTACACATTATTTTCAAATCTTTTTCATATAAAAACCTAGGCTTCTAGCATCTCTTGATGCTGAAAGTATCATCAATATCTGACCACACTGGGGCCACATTCCTGCAGGGCAGCAGATGAGGGGAACTGAGAGCAGCTGCCTTGGGGGCAGGGTAGGGCCCACATATTTCATCCATCCTAGTCCTCATCACTCCTATTTTTCTTACCCTCAGCTTTGTTCACTTGCTGTTCTCAAGCCCTGGCAGGGCATTTGCGTTTTCTCTCTTCTCATTTATAAATATTTCAGGTCCAAAGCTGTACTTTTTGTGGGTGGTGGCCATGGTAGCAAAGTGATGGGTAGGAGGGAGTGGCCTCTGCTTGTTGGAGAAGGTCAGAGAGCAGAGGTCTTCAACTTCTGACTTCTGCTTTGTCTCCTGGTGTATCTGAAATTTAAACAAATTCTACATCTAGAGAACTCATTTCCTTAAACACTTCCCAAATCTATTATGCATATTATTTATGTAACTTTGGCCATACTCCTATGAACTAATTAGAGTGACTTTCTTTATGCTAAGAAACTACTTCCTCCTTCTGTGCTTTCACACACCGCTTAGCAGTGAAGAGAGCCTGGGAAGACCCAGGTCACTTCTCCTTAAACCCTTGGTTTCTCTTTAGGCCTAGGTCTTGGCATTTGACCCAGCCACAATGATATTATAAACATTTCTCCATGTAATTAAAATTATTTATGAAAATTAATCCTAGTGGCTGAACAATGTTCACATATACAGATATATCCCATTTTCTTACCCTTCCTTTATGTTTATATTTTTGGCTGTGATGGGTCTTTGTTGCTTTTGAGGCCTTTCTCTAGTTGCAGCTAGAGGGGGCTAAGGGGGCCACTCTTTGTTGTGATGTGCAGGCTTCTTGCGGTGGCTTCTCTTGTTGCCAAGCACAGGCTCTAGGTTCCCAGGCTCAGTAGTTGCAGCTTTTGGGCTCTAGAGTGCAGCCTCAGTAATAGTGATTCATGGGCTTACTTTCTGCGTTACTCTTCAGTCGCTTAGTTGTGTCTGACTTTGCGACTCCATGGACTGCAGCCTGCCTGGCTTCCCTGTCATTCACCATCTCTCAGAGCTTGCTCAAACTCATGTCCATTGAATCAGTGATGCCATACAACCATTTCATTCTCTGTTGTTCCCTTCTCCTCCTGCCTTCAATCTGTCCCAGCATCAGGATCTTTTCAAATGAGTTAGCTGTTCACATCAGGTGGCCAAAGTATTGGAGCATCAACTTCAGCTTCAGCATTAGTCCTTCCAATGAATATTCAGGACTGATTTCCTTTAGGATTGACTGGTTTATCTCCTTGCAGTCCAAGGGACTCTCGAGTCTTCTCCAACACCACAGTTCAAAAGTGTCAGTTCTTTGGCACACAGTCTTCTTAACGGTCCAACTCTCACATCCATATATGACTACTGGAAAAACCATAGCTTTGACTAGACAGACCTTTGTTGGCAAAGTAATGTCTGTGCTTTTTAATATGCTGTCTAGGTTTGTCATAGCTTTTCTTCCAGGGAGCAAGTGTCTTTTAATTTCATGGCTGCAGTCACTATCTGCAGTGATTTTGGAGCCCAAGAAAATAAAATCTGTCACTGTTTCCATTGTTTCCCCATGAATTTGCCATGAAGTGATGGGACTGGATGCCATGATCTTAGTTTTCTGAATCTTGACTCTTAAGCCAGCTTTTCCGCTTTGCTCTTTCACCTTCATCAAGAGGCTCTTTAGTTCTTCTTCGCTTTCTGCTGTAAGGGTGGTTGCTCCAAGGCATATGGAATCTTCCCAAACCAGGGATCGAAACTGTGTCTCCTGCACTGGCAGGTGGGTTCTTATCCACTGTACCAAAGGGAAGTCCCTGCCCTTCCTAATGGGTGAAGTTTCAGTATCAGGCAGGTCCAGTGAGAAGACATGTTTGTTAGGAGGAAGAGAGGAGACAAGAGGTGGTAGGGACAGGATACCAACAAATAATGAGATTCTAGAACTGGTTACTTTAAGACACAGAAATTTCAGATGAGCAGAGAGTCCAAAAATGTAGAGTTCCAAAATCCACAGAATAGATGACAAATGGGGCCAAGACGCCCTGTCATAAACCTGCAAGGAGGTCAGGGAGCAGATGACCAAGGAGTGAGGAAGCCAGTGGATGGGAAAGTGAACCCACAGTAACCTCTGAGCAGATTCAGTTGTAATTTTCATTTTTTATTTTGTTTAGTTTTTCTTTTTTTAGTGAGATCCTCATTCCTTCCAGGTCAATTTCAGAGAGTTGATGCAGGGTGTATAATAATTTATCCATTCCTCTAAAGTTGAACTTTTAGGTGTTTCCAATTTTCCACTTCTATAAATAATGTGATGAAATCTCAGTGCATAAGACTGCATGTTTTGGGTTATCACTTTAGGATAGATTTGTGAAAATGAAAGTACTCATTCTGGGATATATCAACAAAATGTTTCCATAAAGACTGTTTGCATTTATTCTCCCATGAACAGTGTTTTTATGTTCTTCTTTGGCTCCTTTAAATAAACTTGGCCCACCCACATAAATCTTTGAAGGAAAAGTGGCCACTGCTATCTGTGTTCCATATCTGGAATTTCTCTAAGCCACTGGCTTTCAGATTTTTTTGACCATGACTTACAGTGAGAAGTAAAATTTACAGAGTGACTTAACATATATATGCATATAACTGAAACACAAGTTTCACAGAACAGTCACTTGCCCTTCTTCTATGTGATGTACTTTGGTAAGTCCATTTTTTCTCTTCTAGTTTAATTTTTAAAATAAGCTCATCATGACCTGTTAAATTGATGTACTAACTCACCACTGGGTGAATTTGAATTTGAATTTGAATTCACTCTGAATTTGAAAAACATCACTCTGGGACAACTTCTGTTTTACAACTTGACTTCTTAGGACTTCAACTTCTCTCTTTTCTCTGCTCATTTAAGCCCCAGGATTCCATTCTTCAATGGTCCTTTTAAACTGATAACTTGTTTTGGATCTGCTCACTTGGATTTGACCACCACAAAGGCATGACTTTTAGACTACACCCTTTATCTTGGGCATTCAGTCCCAGTTGTGCCTCATCCAGCTTCCTCAGGACCTATCCTGGGCTGGCATGATCTCGTGATGGTTCTCTCTTGAAAGGAATGGGAAATTTGATAGGAAAGGAGGGTTCTTGTCACACTGTGCAGCGGGACTGAGCACCATCACTGATAAAGAGAGATTTTGTCTAGACCCCTCTCAGCCCAGATATCCACATATGGACTCTCTCCCTTCAGTCTGTGAAAATGTCTTCTCCTTAGAGAGACATCTCCTGTGGGGTCTCAAATAGAATTCTGGTCATTCTCTGTCCGCCCCCCCCCCCCCCCCCACCACCTTGCTTGAATTTTTCTTTTTAGTTTTCACTGAAGGTCTGACTGTACCTTGTTTGGAAACATAGAATATAAACGCAGGAAGAGATTTACAGGCCAGATCTGATTCAACCCCTCAATTTTACATGGAGAAGATGCAAGCTCAGAGAGGTAAGTAAATATTCCATGGCAACCTAGCTTATTTATTCAAAGCTGAACTAGAAACCAGATTCTTGTTAGTTCCTTACTGGTTTATGGTACTGTCCTAATCCATGCTGTGGTCTTTATGATGAGGTTTGGGGGGTGTGATTTTTGTTTTATAATAAACTCTTGAGTGCATGGTGTTAGATTGCATTAGACTCAGTAGTAAATAGGTAGTGTGAAAATGTTCTGATGTTTCTCACTGGAAGCATAAATTACTTAGTCCTATGGTCTTTATTCTCCTCAAATTTTAAGCATCCACTTCCTTACTCCTTGGTCATCTACTGCCCTGACCTCTTTTCACGTTTTATTTTACGAAGAAGGAAACTGAGGCATAGAGAGGTAAGTAACATAACGGCCACCCCAGTAAATGTAACCTATGACATCAAAGGAAGCACAACCTCAATTAATCTAGACTGCAACATCAAAGGAAAAATGTTGAGTACATAAATCCAGAGGGCTAACTAGGTTGGTAGCCAGAAATTTCACATGGCCTAAGACTTGAGTTTAAGGCTCCAACAAGGCACAGACTTTAATGACAAATGGAATCAGTAGAAGATGAAGGCTTGTGTCACGGGATTTGATAAAGGAAAGAGGGATTCTCCAGGCAAGAATAATGGAGTGGGTTGCCATGCCCTTCTCCAAAGTACATTCATATTGCGCAACTATTGCCACCACCCATCTCCACAGTTTGTTTCATCTTACAAAACTGAGACTCTGTACCTATTAAATAATAACTTCTCACTCCCCCTTCCCCCAGCTCCTGCAACCACCATTTTACTTTCTGTCTCTATGATTTTAACGACTTTAAGTACCTCACATAATCAGAATCATACAGTAGTTGTCTTTTTGTGACTGGCTTATTTAGCATAATATTCTCAAGTTTCATCCATGTTGTAACGTGTCATAATTTCCTTCCTTTTTAAGGCTGAATAAAATTCCATTATATGTGTATACCACATTTTGTTATCCATCCATCCATAGACATTTGTGTTGCTTCCGTGTTTTAGCTATTGTAAATAATGCTTCTATGAACATGGGTGTACACATATCTGAGACTCTATTTTCAATTCTTTTGAGTATATACCCAGAGTGGAACTGCTAGGTCATAGGCTAATTCTATTCCTAATTTCTGGAAGAACTGCCATATTGTTTTCCACAGCCCTGTACCATTTTACGTTCCCATCAACAGGGCACAGGAGTCCCAGGATTGGAACAGGTGGTGCGGTTCCAGTAGCACCAACACTCCCTAGTGACTGTGTTTGTGATAGTAGCCATTTTAATGGCTGTGAGGTTGTGGCTCTTAATTAATTTTAATGCAAATACTGGGGGTAAGAAGTTGCCCAAGGTCATAGAGCTTGTAAGTAGCAGAGTTGGGATTCAAATCCATGTCCAGATACCTTTCAGTATGTTTGTCTGTCCTTCCCCTTTTCCTCAGCTGTAATACTCCTGTTAGACATCTAAAGGTGCTCAATAGAGCTAAATTTGTTCTTTTAAAAAGCTATCAGCTGTTAGGAAGACAGACAAAAAAATTATTTTCGCTCAATATCATAGAAAGCATGTACCTAACCTATCGAAAGGTTGGTTTCAAGCATGTTCCTGAACCACCTCAAGGCATGCACCTGAACTAACTAAACTCTCAAAAGCTTTATGGAGTTAAACTGCCTCATGACCATGGAGTTTGATCAGTTCAGGTTTCCCATCTTATAGACAAGAAAACGGAGGCCAGTGGATTTCTTTGTTGTCAAGTATTACTGAAATTACTATTTGCCAATAATGAGGTCAAGAGCCAAATAAATTGAGTTTAGTCACAAGACAGGTGGGACTGTGTAAATTTATATATTCAATTAAAATCAGAGAGCGGAAAGGAACCTCCAGGTCTCTTACAATAATGTATCCATCTGCCTCTATCACAGAGAGTTTAAAGAAGGTGTCTTTTTCTTCACAGCCTGCTATGAAGGCAATTCAGTCACTTCCTTCATGAGCCATCAGAGCATTTTTCACACCTCTCAATCTAATGACATTTTTACATGTAAATGTGGAACATTCTACATGTCTATTTAAAAACTAATAACTTCTCCTTAAAGGTGTTTAAGATTGTTGTCTGAAAATTAAACGCAGCCTTAAAAGTAGATTGAAGCATTACCAGGCAACTGAAAGGATCATAGTAAGTAAGTATAAATGGCATCTTGAGTATATTTTCACAATTAGAAATAACCTAAGCCCTAGGTTTCAAAAGTAAATAACTAGGGTGAAAGATGGTCATGCAAATGTTTTCTACAACATGGGAAGAAAATATAGTGCTAATTGTTAGACTCATTTTGGGATGCTCCAGAACTCAATGTAACAAATGTTTACTAAAAGCCTCTTACATGTCAGCTACCCAGTAAGAAGCTTTGAGAATATCAGTTTAGTTCAGTCGCTCAGTCGTGTCCAACTGTTTGCAACGCCATGGACTGCAGCACACCAGGCCTCCCTGTGCATCACCAACTCCCGGAGTTTACTCAAACTCATGTCCATTGAGTCGGTGGTGCCATCCAACCATCTCATCCTCTGTCATCCCCTTTTCCTCCTGCCTTCAATCTTTCCCAGCATCAGGGACTTTTCAAATGAATCAGTTCTTCTCATCACGTGGCCAAAGTGTTGGATATTCAGCTTCAACATCAGTCCTTCCAATGAATATTCAGGACGGATTTCCTTTAGGATGGACTGGTTGGATCTCCTTGCAGTCCAAGGGACTCTCAAGAGTCTTATCCAACACCACCGTTAAAAAGCATCAATTCTTCAGTGCTCAGCTTTCTTTATGGTCCAACTCTCACATCCATACATGTCTACTGGAAAAACCATAGCTTTGACTAGATGGACCTTTGTTGGCAAAGTAATGTCTCTGCTTTTTTTTTTTTTTTTGTCTCTGCTTTTTAATAATGCTGTCTAGGTTGGTCTCCTCTTTCACTTTCATCAAGAGGCTCTTTAGTTCTTCTTTGCTTTCTGCCATAAGGGTGGTGTCATCTGCATATCAGAGGTTATTGATATTTCTCCCGGCAATCTTCATTGCAGCTTGTGCTTCATCCAACCCAGCATTTCTCATGATGTATTTCTCTGCATATAAGTTAAATAAGCAGGGTGACAGTATACAGCCTTAATGTACTCCTTTCCCTATTTGGAACCAGTCTGTTGTTCCATGTCCAGTACTAACTGTTGCTTCTTGACCTGCATACAGATTTCTCAGGAGGCAGGTAAGGTGGTCTGGTATTCCCATCTCTTTAAGAATTTTTTACAGTTGTTGTAGTCCACACAGTCAAAGGCTTTGGCAGAGTCAATAAAGCAGAAGTAAATGTTTTTCTGAAACTCTTGCTTTTCCGATGATCCAGTGGATGTTGGCAATTTGATCTCTGGTTCCTCTGCATTTTCTAAAACCAGCTTGAACATCTGGAAGTTCATGGTTCACATATTGTTGAAGCCTGGCTTGGAGAATTTTGAACATTACTTTACTAGTGTGTGAGATGAGTGCAGTTGTGCAGTAGTTTGAGCATTCTTTGGCATTGCCCCTCTTTGGGATTGGGATGAAAACTGACTTTTCCAGTCCTGTGGCCACTGCTGAGTTTTCCAAATTTGCTGGCATATTGAGTGCAGCACTTTTGCAGCATCATCTTTCAGGATTTGAAATAGCTCAACTGGAATTCCATCACCTCCACGAGCTTTGTTCATAGTGATGCTTCCTAAAGCCCACTTTGACTTCGCATTCCAGGATGTTTGACTCTATGTGAGTGATCATACAATCATGATTATCTGGGTCATGAAGATCTTTTTTGTGCAGTTCTTCTGTGTATTCTTGCCACCTCTTCTTAATATCTTCTGCTTCTGCTGGGTCCATACCATTTCTGTCCTTTATTGAGCCCATCTTTGCATGGAATGTTCCCTTGGTATCTCTGATTTTCTTGAAGAGATCTCTAGTCTTTCCCATTTTATTGTTTTCCTATGTTTCTTTGCACTGATCACTGAGGAAAGCTTTCTTATCTCTCCTTGCTATTCTTTAGAACTCTGCATTCAAAGAATATAATGCCAACCAAATATAACCCCGGACTTCAAGGAGCTTGACAACCAGTTAGGAAGATAACAAAGCTACACAAGTACCTCTAAAAGATAAAGTGAAAAGTGGTATCAGGTCCAAAGAAAATGCAGATAGAATAAGGCTTGGCAGGGAATCAGAGAACTGCTTTTGAAGGATGAACAGGATTTCGACAGGCAGAAATAGGGTAAAGTTTATGTATCCAGGAAGTACAGTGTGAACAGAGACTTACAGATGAACAGTGTCTCATACAAACCTGTTTCAAGTACTGCACATACTTTAAGACCTTCAGTCTCCTCTTTGGAATCTCCGCCTGTCATCTCTCTCTCTATTCAAATCCTAGCAACTGAGGACTTACATAAAAATATTTAAAATGGTTGTGTTAAGATGGTGAAAATATTGATAAATTTATTCTCTTTCTTTTCTTATTTTTTAGTTTTGCTTTTCTTTGAAAATGATATTATCTTACAGCTGCTAATGCTGCTGTTTAGTCACTATGTTGTGTCCGACTCTCTGCAACCCATGGACTGTAGCCTGTCAGGCTCCTCCATCCATGGGATTTCCCAGGTAAGAATACTAGAGTGGGTTGTCATTCCTCCTCCAGGGGATCTTGCTGACCCAAGGGTTGAACCAAGGTCTCCTGGTTGACAGGCAGATTCTTTACCACTGAGCTGCCTGGGAAGCCATATTATAGAAAAATTGTTTGTTTGTTTTTTAAAAGATATTGTACATATCTCCCAAGGTCAGCTCAAATCCTTGCTCCCCCTAACTATTCTTGACTATATTGTACTGTTAAATCTGAATTGGAATGTTAATATGAGCTCCTGATTTAAGGTACATATGTATGTGGTGGTGGTGGTTTAGCTGCTGAGTTGAGTCTGACTCTTGCGACCTCATGGACTATGGCCCATCAGCTTCCTCTGTCCATGGGATTTTCCAGGCAAGAATACTGGAGTGGATTGCCATTTCCTTCTCTCCAGGGGATCTTCTTGACCCAGGGATCGAACCTGCGTTTCCTGCATATCAGGCAGATTCTTTACCTCTGAGCCATCAAGGAAACCCTATATGTGTATGTATGTGTGTATATGTATGGGCTCCATCTACTGTAAAAGCCTAGAGGCAATAATACCTCAGAAGCAATGAGCACACCTAGTGCACAAATGTTATACTAAATATCAGTTTCCACTAAACTGAGCCAAAACTCTTTAGGGATCTGGGGCAGAGAAACATAACTTAGTCTGGGTAAGCCCGGGATATCCCCTAGGTCCAGAAAGGAAGAAAATCCTCCAAGACTAACAGGGGCCTATTAGGGAGTCAGTTTGAAGGGGCTCCTGTTTACTAAATTTGGGACAATTTGGGCATTGAAAAGAAAAAATGAAGAGAGAGAGAGACGAGGAGGAGGAAGATGAGGAAGAGCAACTGGAATAGCAGCAGCTCATTATTTATTTCGTGGTGGTGGTGGTTTAGCCGCTAAGTCATGTCTGACTCTTGCGACCCCATGAACTGTAGCTTGCCAGGCTCCTCTGTCCATGGGATTCACCAGGCAAGAATACTGGAGTGGGTTGCCATTTCCTTCTCCAAGGGATCTTCCCAACTCAGGAATCGAACCTGGGTCTCCTCCATTGCAGGCAGATTCTTTACTGACTGAGCTACAAGGGAAGTCCCATTCGTTCAGTGGTGGCTCTTATTTTGACAACTGTATATAAAGGAAAGGAAGTAAACCTTTACTGTCTATTTAGGAGGAACTGTAGTTTTTTCCTGGTTGAGGAGAGAAAGACTTCCTCCCTAAAAAATGCTAGGTAATAAGTATTTTAATTTGAACCCAATGAAATTGTTGATATCAATCCATTTTTAATCTACAAAACTTCACCTGGTTCAACCACATATGCAATAAAAGAGTTAGAAAAATCAACACTTTGCAACCCCAGTGAAATAACTGATTCATATCAGAATCATCAAGAGATGTTGAAATGATTCTTTGAAAAGTTGTTGGGGCAAAAGCACATTCCCCTGGTGCCAAAGGCTCTCTGCTTAGATTACTTGCTTGTTGTTAAAGTGGACACACACCTTTACGTCTGAGTGGTGAGGTCTGGCTGTCATCACTTTAACTGGTGAAGTTTAGCTTTGCTAATGGCGAGACAAGATAGCACCGTGCTTCTCCTCTTCTGATATACTTTGAAATTCACAGCATGACCTATGAAGCATTCTAGCCAAAGAAAGTCTAAGTTATGTGTTGGTCATCCCCTATTTGCCCTTATAAATCCATTTGGTACCTCTCCATCCTGCTCTGTGCCCCCAGGGATGCCCTTCTGCACAATGAATCATCAGGCTCAGGCTTCCTCACATTTTGGCTTCTAATTAGCTGTGGCCAGTAGAGGCTCTGGCCCAAATTTGAAGGATAAGGGAGAGAGATTTGGGGTGTTTCTTCCTTATCACCTCACCCTTCACCTGGGTGCACTCTTGGAGTTGGCTATGTTCCTTTTACATCTGCACCTCCGGTTGGGGCCCCTCTTCCAAAGCTTGGCTCCTGCTATGCTTCAGTAACACTGTTCCACCTCCAGGGTGGTAGTTCCTGCGTGCTTCCCCGCCACTGTGTTCTCTCGCCTGTCCGCACATCTGTAAACAGTCCCTTCTCTCAGCTCCCTTCGGCTAAACTCTCTGTGCCATCTGCTTCCAGTCAGGACTTGGACTGATTTGGCCAAAATCTGATCAGGCTTTCACTTCAACAAGACACCAAGACTAGAAAAACGAGTTAAACAACAATTTGAAATGATAATCAGACAAATCCAGAATTTGGGACAGTTTATAAGAGAGCTGGTTTGGTGTCTTCAAAGGTCAATATTATTTTAAAAATGATGAATGACACTTCTAGATTAAAATAAGCTAAGGAGATATAACTACCAAATATGAAATATGAACCTGGTTTGTAAAAACAGCTTTTGGTATTTGGGGAGAAAATTGGGAAATTTTTAATGTTGACTGGATTTTAGATGATATTAAAGAACTATTATTGGTAATCTTAGATATGATAAAGCTATTGTGGGTTTTAGGCAAATATCCTTTTTAAGAGAAGTATGCTGAAGTATTTAGGGTAAAGTACAGCAAAATATTTAGGTAGAAAATAATATGGCAGAATATTAACAGTTGTTAAATCTAACTGATGGGGCTATCGTGTTTCTTGTTATTTCAACTTTTCTGTGTATTTGAAAATTTCATACAAAGTAGTGGAAAACATTAATAAAGAAAACAAAATTTCTGCCACCTCCTCAAAAATGATTTCTCCCTTTCTCAAATGTCTGCTTTTTTTTTTTCTTTTTATAGTGCTCATTCGCTGTTTGTGTGTAATTTGTAACCAGACTATCAGTTCTTTGAAGATGAAGACTGGGTTCTGTACTTGTTTTTATACCATACAGAGGCTTGTATAAAAGTGTAATATATTTAAGTCTGACTCTTTCTGACAAACATAGGCATATGTGGTCAGAAGATTTCTATTTCTGTTTTCATTAATGGAAGGGAAAAGGCACAAAAAGTTGGATAGGATGCAGAGAAGGGTAATTTAGACACTTTCTTGAAATTTTCAGAGAACAGGCTTGCGATCCCTTCCTGTGGGCAATGAAAGTCACATGAACACAGACAGCATGGAGTCTGAGTCTTCATAATATCAATGAAAAGTTTTGCAACCTTAGACAAATCTTTGGAGGGACCGACTCAAAAAAAAAAAAAAAAAAAGATTCAGGTGAGCAAATTTGAGAGTCTACTCAAGGTGGAGAGAAATCAGTATTAGGTTACGCCTGAACTGAGAAAAGTTAATTTTGAGTGATCTGCTTAACTGAATCTAGTTTTGTATTTAAGTCAATTTAAATTGCATGTCAACACATAAAAACCAATGTTATTTTCTTCCTGGCTAACATTTAATTCTTTTGGAATGTGAATTTCTTGATAGAAAATGCATTACTGAGTGGAAACACAGGACAGTTTTATTCATTTAATAGTGCTTAAAACAAGCCAGGTGCTTGTCGAGAACCTAAGAAAAAATTGCCCCTCATTGGTTTCTATTGTTGTCTTTTACTATTCTACGGAGGTAGGCTTGCAGACATCTCAGCTTTCATAAACCGTATGCCCCTTAAACCTACTGGAAACTCCACAGTGGGCCAAGGCAGAGATATAAGCTCTCAGTCAGCTGAGTAGCTGGGCTCTGTGTGTGTGTGTGTGAGACAAACCCTTCTATTTGCTCACCTAACAGCCATCTCCCACCTTATTTCTAGCTAAGAGAACCCTCATTTTCAGCTGCAGGTACTCAATTTGTGTCATCATAACCCTATTGATTTGCCAATCTTTGGTTGAACAGTGGGCACATGACACCGTCAGGCCAAGGAGATAGGAGTTGGAAGATATTCTGTAAGGTTTCTAGATGTTTCTTTACTTTTCAAAAAGGATGTTTTGAGATGTAGACCCATTCTGTCTCTAGATATTATTGTGTGATGATGTCATGCAGTGATAATCCACTCTCCAGAAACAAAGAGCACTGATTTGTAGCATTTGCCTATTTCCATTTCTGTGGTATAAATTCTCTCATAATGACTGATTTCAAGCTACCAACAGCTCAACAACTGACTGGCAAATTTAGTGACTGGCTCTTGGGAGCCTGAGGTTACTGACTCTAGCCCAGCACTGATTGTTCAGAGCTGCTGTGCCCATACTGGGGAAGGAATAGACAGCGTGGTAGCAATGGCCAGAGCAGAAAGCTGAGAAAATGTAGGTCCTCAGTGACACTTGAGCCACGGAATTAGCCAAGCCTGGAATCTCCCCATTTCTGCACTTCTTGTTACATGAGTTAGTAAACTTGCTTAAATAAAGTGGGTTGGTTGGTCTGTATGTGTAGTGAACCTGGGCTTGACCTGGCTGGTTACAGATGTCCATGGGGTCCCATCTAGTGGAGGGAGGGGAGCGCAGCAGAGGCAAAACTGAGCACTGGATCAGGAAACACTTATCCAATTGGTGGTCAGGAAGGGGAGCGGCAGAGGGTCATGGGCGAGGGCTATTCAGGTTGAAACAGGATGCTGGCCAGCTGCTGAGAGGAACAGGATGGTGGCTGAGGGCCAGCGAGGCTGCCAGTGTCCTTGCCAAAGGGGCTGAAGTTCAGGGCAATGCTCCAGCAAGAACAGGCACCAAAAGGGAGTCAGGAAGCCAGGCGGATGCCCAGGCCTTGGAAGGGCTTCCCTGCCTGACGTTGCACAGCATTGGGCTTTAGGGTGGCGAGAAAGGTGAAGCCTAGAGGAAGGGGAAAGCACAGACAGAGACAGCAGTACAACTCCAGAGTTCTAGACTACATACTCATCAAGGAATGGGGAAATGTCCAGCAAGGCAG
The DNA here is from genome assembly GCF_023699985.2 of Odocoileus virginianus. NCBI lineage: Eukaryota > Metazoa > Chordata > Mammalia > Artiodactyla > Cervidae > Odocoileus > Odocoileus virginianus. The sequence goes on from NC_069697.1 coordinate 41,584,921, forward strand.
AGTCAGAATTCACTCAGACACTGACCAGCTAAGATACAAGGTTGGGGGGGTTCAGTAACTGCCACAGACCAGGCTGAGAAAGCAGAAGGAAGCAGAATCTTCTCCAAAGCCTGTCTCAGTACATCTGCTTGGTGACATTAAAGAAACGCTGCTTACATTTCTTCCTAGACCTTGAAAAGGGGCATCACTCATTCCCCTTCCCCATCCCCTACTGTCAGTCTCTGGGGTCCTGAAATGTTCACGGCTGGCTGAGACTGATGTTTGGCTTTCCGGGAAGAATTCCATCCTCCACTGTGTGGGGAAGTCTGATTGCCTGCCTGTGGCAGATGCACTTTCATTCCTCTTATGAAATGCCTCTCACTTACACTGTAATGTTTTCTGTTACTCCTTTACTCCATTTCTTTATTTTCTTTTCCTGTCCATGTGATAACCTATCCACAGACTCATTCTTCTTCAGCCCAATCCCATTCATTGAATAACAACCTAAGAAGAACTTGCATAATTGAATTGTATTGAGGAAGTAAGTTCAGAAAGATTGAAAACTGATGTGTCAACAACATTCTCTGGGGATTTTTAGAACCTTCCTTTCCTCTATGGTTTAGCTTGGATGCCAAAGGGCAGGAAATTTACTTCCTTTACACACTGTTACTGTTGGAAGTCATGGTCAGTAACCTTTTTTCCTCAGTGGGGTGAGTTCTGTGACAATATCATCATTAGGGAATAATTAAGGATGGAATCAAACAGGAGAGGAAACCTTCCACTGTGAAGTTCTCTCATGTTCATACTCCTTTCCTATCTGTGTAGTGAAGTTTGGTTTGTTTTAGGAGTTTCTCCTCCCAATTAAATGAGATGCTTAAGAGTGAATAAAAGAAATGCTTTTCTGCAATGCAGACCTGTCATAAGCAAAGTCAAAAGACAACTATAAAGGGGGAAATATTTGGAGCTCATTTCACACACAATGGCTAATTTTCTTTATGTGTAAAAAGTTCCTACAAATCAATAAAAAAAAGACCAATGGCCAACCCCCTCCAAAATGTGAAAACAGATAGTCCCGTAGAAAAGGGGACACAAATCTTTTAAAAATATATTTAAAAAAACCAACTTCATAATAAGAGGACTAGAAATTAAATTTATACAAACACTCATGTTTTCATGAATTAGATTGGTAATGATAAAAAAAAATTACAAGCTGTGTTGGTAAGAGTGTGAGAGGACAGGTGCTCTCATACATAACTGGTGGAGAATAAATTGCTACAAGCTTATGAAGGGTTATTTGGAAATATCCTTCAAAATTATGAGTATCTATATGCTTTGATGGGCTTCCCAGGTGGCTCAGTAGTAAAGAATCCACCTGCAATGTAGGTGCCTCAGGAGACATGGGTTCAATCCCTGGGTACGGAAGATCCCCTGGAGGAGGAAATGGCAACCCACTCCAGTATTCTTGCCAGCATCATCTCATGGACAGAGGAGCCTGGTGGGCTAGAGTCCACGGGATCACAAAGAGTCAGACATGATCCAATGACTGAGCACTTAGGCATATGCTTTGATGAATCAAAGCCTGTTCTAGAAATTTATCCTACAGATTTTTTCACAGATATGGGTAATGACAAGTTTCTAAGGACTACATTGCAGCATTATTTGTAATAGAAAAAGACTGGTAACAGTCCAACTATCTATCAGAAGGAGATTAAATAAATTATGGCATATCCATATAATGGAATATGATCCAGCCATAAACAATGTGGGTACTCTTTATGTACACACATTGAAAGATCTCCAAGATATTTTAACTGACAGAAAATTAAGGTGCAGAAAACTGGGTAACAGAAGAGGAGGGAAAAAGAATACTTATATTAGATTTGCTTGTATGTACATAAAGCATGTCCAGGAGGATATCCAAGAAATTGATAATAATCAGTCCCTTAGTGGAGAAGAATTCGGTGCCTAGGGCATAGGGTGGAAGAGAGTTTTTTTTTTTTTTTTTTTACTTTGTATTTCTTTTGTTCTTTTAAAGAATGTGCTGCCAATTCAAATTAGAAAATAATACTTTTTAATAAGAGCCATGCTCTGACACAGACTAAATCTGTAATGATCTAAATTCACTCAGTCTGTACTAGATCCTCAGTTTTTCCATGCAGTCACTTTTTAAATTCGCTTTAGGGGCCATCCATCTTCCATGTATGCATTTCCCCTGCTCCTCTACGTGTCATAACTTTTCTGTCTCTGCTTCTGACCTCAGTTTGTCTCTTGATTTCTCCTGAACTTCTCAAGTAACAACCATTACAGGTGAGTGTAACTATGGAGACCCTCTTTTTCTGTGTGCCAGACCTGGGGCAGTTGCCTCAATCCTTCCTTCAACACCTCTTCCCATAGAGAATGGGAAAGAACATACTGGTTGGGAGTTAAGGAGGAAGCAGCAGCCTTTACAGGGAACCAGGCAACTGACAGAGCTCTGGTTAGTACCCTATACCTATATATGTGTTGCTGATGGTGGGCGATGTTATTTAAGAACTCGAACTGTAGAGAGGGATAACTATATACATGGAAGAACAAGAAGAGTCTACCTTATGGAATGTGCAGGAATGAGAGTTGGAGATTTGGGTTCAATTTCTGGCTCTGCCACTTACTGGTTATGTGACTTTAGGCAAGTTTTCTCAGCCTTACTTTTCTCCTCTATAACAGGGGTTCTGTAACGGTTAAGGTGGCTAAGACTGTAGCAGTTCATCAAACTCCATTCTTATTTTCTTTTGTGGTAATAGACATGTAGCTAGGCATGGCTGCTAACATATTTCTAAGTCTGCCTTGCTGTCAGGTGTGGGCAAGGGATGGATTCCCTGCCAGAGCAATGTGAGCAGAAGTGCTGTGTAACATACTTGGCTCTGAGACATAAGACTCCTTCATGCTCTTTCCCCATTCTACCAGATTGAAACCACAGCACCCTAACCTTGACCACGGAGCTGAGGACAAGACCATAGGTAGGAAAGCAATGACTTGGAAAATCCTGGATTTCTAAATGAATACATGGAGCAGACCTGTGGCCCACCTGGAATACACGTCCACTGTTACAAGAAAGAGAAATGGTCTCTGACTTCTTTAAGCCATTTCATTATTATTAGGCGTCCTTGTTACAACAGCCTAGCCTTACCCTAACTGATAGAGTTAAGACTATGTTGTAAGTAATAGAATGCCCAACTCAAACTAGGTAAACTGATAAATGCTGTAACTTGACTCCCATAAACAGAGAATTTAAGAAGTGGGGAAAACTTTATAGAATTGAGTCAGTGTGTAATGGCATCATCGGAGAACAGATTTCTTCCTATCACTTTGCTCTGCCTTTTGTGGAGTCAGCATCGCTCTATGGCTGGTTCTGAATGACTATGGTGATTCCAGTCTTCATAGTAACTTACACACTTTCTAGGAAGAGAGAGAAGAGGAAAGGAGAGGAGGAGAGGGACAACTGAGCTTCTTTCCAATACTTCCAGCAAACTTCTTATTGAACCAATATTGGCCATGTGTCTTTCCTGAATTGTAACCAGAGGATGTGCTTATACTGATCAACTTAAGCCCATCCATTTGTCCCACCTCCTAGGAGTAGGGCAGGTCAGCTTCTCTAGAACATATGTGGAGAAGGTATGGGCACCCTAACAGAATTGGAAAGGTTATCAAGAAAACAGGGACTGGAGGTTGGGAAGGTACTACCTTGTCCACTACAGGGAGATAGCGATTGTTTTGAACATTAAACTGAATGATATATGATACATCAAGGGCCTAGCACAGTGCTTGGCTCATAGTAGATGGTCAGCGATTGTGAATTTACTCCTCCTTCCTGGCTGTGCTACAAAGAAGTAGGGGGTTAGAAAAGATCCCCTTTGGGTAGCTTGGGGCTCTGTATTTGGAGGACCAGTAAAACAGGATTCTGATGTGCATACACACACACAAACACAAATATCTCTCAGTTTCAAGATTTTTGTCACCAGAGCAATTACTGGAGGGAGTGGCCCATGCCTGTCACCATCACCTGATATTAAGGAAATGAACTGAAGGAAGCTTGGCATCACCCTTTCAAAGGCTCCCTTCCACTGTGGGTTGTAGATGTTTATTGGTAGGTCAATTTATAAAGACCCAGATTTGAGATTCCAGAAGGGGCTGCCTGCCCAGTATCTTATGTTACTTGTGCTGCTTCAGGCAGAATATTGACTGGCAAATGTATCTGGGCTCTTCTGTTGGCTTTCTGACTCAATTCACTTGCTAGAGACTATACGGCTTAATGAAAAGGTTCTGGGCTTGAGGCTAAGACTCCACTTTCCCACTGTGTGATCTTGTGTAAGTAATTTAACTCTCTATGCCTCAGTGTCCTCATCTGTAAAACAGGGCCTTAGCTCTTGTTCTACTAATCTTTTAGGTTGTGAGCTCAAGGAATAATGTATTCAACAGCACTTTGTAGATAGAAAAATTTTAAATAAAAGAAGTTAGCAGACACTATGATGGAAATATTAGGCTGGTGCATAAATTTCTCTGTACTAAGCACCAACCTTTCCCCAGGGGTTTGGGAAATAAAACTGAGAAAGAACAGGTCAAGTGGGATATTTTTGATCACAGAGACAGAGGACAAAGCTAGGTTTCATGAACAATTATGTACTGATTGCCTAGGTGTGTTTGTTATAGGTATTATGTTTACATGTTAGCTAATTTAATCTTTTTCATAATCCTGTGAGGTAAATATTATTATGCGAGCTTTACAGATGGGGAGACCAAGCCTGAGAGTGGCAGTATCAGGACCAATATACATGTTTAAGGAGTTGCAGGTCAGGATTCTGAAAGTCTGTTTAACTACTTAGACGAATGAGGCCATCAGTTGATTCAGGCAAGAAAGAAGTGACCATCCAGATCCTGCAGTCAGGTGGACTAGCTTATACAAGGAGACAGGCATTCAGGGCTTATCATAATGTTTTCATTTGCCTATCCATCTGTCTAATCCACAAACATTTTCTGAGCACCGCTCACGTAATAGGAACTGTGCCAGACTTGGATAAAACAATGAACAACATACAGTTCCTGACGGCTTCAAGAAACATTGGTGCAGTCGAATAGCTTGTCAGACACCCATTCATCCTTAGTTCAATCCTGTTAGGAAAATTGCTCCTATTGCTTGGCTGATATTAAAGCTTTAAACATTATTGTTCTGTAGAAATGGTTTGCTTATGCTGCTTCCTGCTGGAGAATGGCTAAGTTCATAATAACTGAAGATCATATAACTCAATGGTTTCGTTTCAGAGGCAACTGCACAATGGTTTTGAAATGGTAATAATTGCCTACTGCTCAGGGGATTATCTTATTGTCTGGCAATGGTTATGAAGACAGTGGGGTTTTAAGAGGCCATTCAATAAGAGTGACAGAAGGAACTATTTTTCATTTTTCCCTGAATGCCTCTCAAAGTGAGAATCTAATTCAGAGCCTTTAGAGGTCTGAGAGGACTTCTCTGATGAATTCAAAGCCCTTAATGCTGAAAGGAAACTGAGTTATAGAACAATATAGAAAACTGAAGGTGTGGCTCACAGTTTAGTGCAGTGCTGTTTGCTTTCAGAGATCCTGAAGAATGGAGGCTAGTTGGGTAATAGCCACAATTAAAACAGCCACTGAACTAATAATGCTTTGTAAGTTAGTTTAAATGAGCTGTCCCATCTTCTTTGCCAAGAATTATGCAAATAAGCATCCCAGTCTGAAAAAATACTACCATTTTATCTGTCTGTACTAATGTCATTTGATGAAAGTTTCCTTCGGAGGGAGAACCTTACTCTGTTAATCACCTACTAAGAACCAGAAGTGTTATGTATTTTGCTTATTGAACACACACACAACTTTGTGAGTTGTATTTTCACCATTTTACAAAGCTCTTTCCCTTACTCAGGTTCATTGGTTCATCCAACACATTTTTATTGAGTGCCTACTACGTTCCAGGCATGTTTTAGGTGCTGGCAATATAACAGTGAAAAAAGCCTACCAATATCCCTGCCTCATGGAGCTTTTATTTTAGTGGGTAGAGACAGAACTAAACAAACTGATAATGTGCAAAGTTTTGAGAGCTCAGGGTTATGTAGAAAGTTCTGGGGGTAAGAGGAATAGGAATACTAGGTGGCAAGGGGAGCAGGATTTTGTGAATATATAGGATGATCAGAATGTTAATTGTATATTGCCAAGTAAGAAATTACCCCAATCCTTATGGCTTCACACACACACACACACAAACAAACTTATTAACTTACAGTGTCTGTGTATTGGGAACTGGGAAAGGCTTAGCTGGTGTCTCTGCTTCAAGCCTCTCAAGAGATTCCATTCATTGTGTCAGCTGGAAGAGTTGGCAGGTTCAGGCTGTTGGATTGAGGGTCTCTGTTCTTTGCAGGCTGTTGGCTGGAAGCCTCCTTTGGTCCCTGCCACCTGGGCCTGTCTATATGGTGGTTGGCCTCCCACAGAGTAGCAGGCAAGGGAGAGATGAGCATGCCCAAGATGCAGACCACAGTCTTCTTGCAACATACTCTCGGAGGTGACATCTATTGCCACTGTCTAGTTCTATTCACTAGAGGCATGACACTAAATTCAGCCCACATACAAGTGTTGGGGATTGCATAAAGGTGTGGATACCAGGAGGTGGAGATCATCTTAGACACTGCCTACCACATTTAGGTAACCTTTCGAAAGAGAGGACATTTGAACAGAAACCCAAAGGAGCTTGAGTGAGCAAGCATGGGCCCCTGGGAGAAGAGCCTTTTAGGCCGAGGAGTAAAGTAAAGGCTAGTGTAAAGGCTGAGGCGGGAATGGTACAAGATGAGGTCAGGGAATAGCACTGGATTAGACAATGTGATTTCATGTGGATCATTGTGAGGAACTTGGATTTTACTTTGAGACAAGAAGGCTTTGGAGGGTTTTTGAGCAGAGAAGTGACATGACGTGACCTGACTCTTGTTTGAAGAGGATGACACTCTGGTTGCCGAGTGTTGGGGGAGCAGGCACTGGGACTAGTTAGGAGGCTACTGTAGTAACCCAGTGGTGATCATGGCTTAGACCAGGTTGAGAGTACTGGAAATGGCAGGAAGTGGTTGAATTTGGATGTTTTTCCTAGTAGAGCTGACAAAATTTGCTGATGGTTTAGATGTGGAATACAAAGAAACTGAGGAGTCAATGGTGACTGAAGGTTTTTGGACTTAGCAACTGAAAGAAAAGAGTTACCCATTACTAAGCTGAGAAACAGTGATGAACAAGCAGGTTTTGAGAGAGAGGATCAGTCAGGGTGTTCGTACATGTTATCATATCCTGCTTAGACATCCAACTGGAGATGCTCAGTTGGCAACTGGATCTATATATAACTCTGTTCAGGAGAGCAGAATGGACTATAAACACACGTTTGGAAATTCCCAGCATTAATAGAGCATTTAAACCAATGCAGTGGATGAAAATACTGAAGAAATGAGTGTAGGTTGAGAAGGGGAAAGTTCTATAAATTGAAACCCTGGGGCGTTTCAAAATTTAGAAATTAGAAAAGTAAGGTCAGCAAAGGAAACTTAGAAAGAGTAAATAGAAAGGGCAAGGGATACCAAGAGAGGAGTGCCCTCTGAGCCAAGTGGAGAACATGCTTCAAAGGAGAGAGAGTGATCAGCTGGGTCAACGATTGCCTTTAGGTCATGCAAGAGCGGATGAGAACTGATCACAGACTTGGGAATATGGGAGTTATGGTGGCCTTGACGAGAGCTGTTTTAGGGGAGCAGGAGAAGGGAAGGAGAGCAAGTGGAGAAGGTGGGAACTGAGTCTCCTGGGACAAATTGATGTCTTTTAACAATTTAACCTGCAACAAGCTCCAGTGGTTCTTATGAAACACACAGATTTGGGGTCCCCACTCCAGAATCTCAGTGGATGGCTCCCTCAGAGCTTCACTTTTAGCAAGTCCCGCCAGTGATTCTGAGGCACAGTGAAATTTGAGAACCCATGTCCATTCTGTGCACTTTTTCCTACATCTGATTAAGTTGCTATCAGATTTAAGATACTGTAAGTATGTTCCATTTGTATAACCCAAATGGTTGTTTGTCCTGGAGGCATTCCTATGGATGGTCATTTGTCCTGGAGGCTTTCCTGTATTTCCCTTTAGGGTTTTTATTTTTCTGAATTTTTTTTTTTTTTTTTAAAGAAAACCTGGGCACAGAAATTCTACAACCCCAAAGAATAGCAGTAGATAAATAAATCTCCCTTTCATATTGGCTCCTAGGAAACTCATGAACTCTGAAATCCTCCAAATCAACATGTTGGTTTCCCAAAGGCTCTAGAAACAGAAAGACAAAATTCAGGAAGATTCAATAGTTTGTGGATCACTTAAGTGCTTAATTTACTGAGCCTCTCCACTGAGAAGGACGGAAGAACCGTTGTAGTCAGGTCTTTGGGGAAGGCTGGGGGCCTCTGGGCTGCCTTATCTCTAGAGCAAAGGTGGTACTGTTCAGCAGTATCTGCAGGTTGTTCTTTTCTGCCCTGATGACACTTTGGTCCCAGGATCAGATATGTTTTAAGGAAAAGCTGCTGCTGCTGCTAAGTCACTTCAGTCGTGTCCGACTCTGTGCGACCCCATAGACGGCAGCCCACCAGGCTCCCCCGTCCCTGGGACTCTCCAGGCAAGAACACTGGAGTGGGTTGCCATTTCCTTCCCCAGTGCATGAAAGTGAAAAGTGAAAGTGAAGTCGCTCAGTCGTGTCTGCCTCTTTGTGACCCCATGGACTGCAGCCTACCAGGCTCCTCCGTCCATGGGATTTTCCAGGCAAGAGGACTGGAGTGGGGTGCCACTGCCTTCTCTGAAGAGGAAAAGAGGCAGTGCCAATTTAAGCTGAAGTTTTCTCCCCGTGTACTACATAGAAGAAGGGGCGCAAAGGATTTAGGTTTAGGGAAGAGGGTGTTCTAAATTGTCGGTCCTCCTCTCCTCAATCCCTCTTTTTCTTACAATCCGCTTCCAAAGCCTACAGACTTGTGCCCTTGCCCCCTCCCTCTGGAATCTCCACTCTTCTCATAAGAGACGTTATTACCCTTTGGTTCTTTCTCATACCTTGTAAACCCAAGATACTTGATGCCAATTGAGTTGGCATTTTGGCTCCAGAGGGAATGGAATGTGGTGAAATCTAATCCTGTTGATGGGTCCAATTCCATCTCCCCTTTTGGGAGAGCTGCTACTGATCTCCTACCTAGTCTACTTAAGCAAGAGACAGTTGACAACATTTTTCTTAGAGGTAGACCAACATAGCTAGTGGAGGTATATAGAAATTATATTACAGTTACTTCTATGTGTATTTATGTGGCCAAGGCAGTTTAAAATATGGAAGAGATTAAAGCAAAACATCTTGAAAGTGGTGCTCATAACTCTAGTCATGGGTCTGTATTTAAATACAAGTTCCCCAAATGACTGAAGTGGGTCAAAGCCATGATGTAAACAGACAAAAAACAAACATGTAAATAAACATAACACAGAAAAGCCCAACAAAACTGTGTTAACTCAGCAGCTCCTAGGCAAACAATAATAGTTTCCCACCAAGCTAAAATATTGTCTGTGAAAAAAGTGGAGGGAGAGGAAGGCTAGAGAGAATTGCAGGTGAGCTTACAAATGCTCCATGAAGACAAAAGGACAAGCACCATCAAAATTCCAAGACCAGAAGATATAAGAATATGGACAAAACCTGGGCTTCCCCAAGGATGTCTCCACAAAAAAAGAAAGCTGCCAGTTGAACAGAACACCTAACTTCAGCCCCATGTATAGAAAAACTGGTGGCCCCGGCATGCAGGCAATGAATAGTAGCTTCTGGAGTGATAGTTACAAGTGAACATGTGTGCATCACTCATCAGAAGGAGTACACAGATATAATTGGTGTCAATGTTCCTCAATTTGGTGACAGTTCTTTTTTGCATAACACTTGTGGTTCTCCTGTTGAGGCAACATCTCCAGGAAGACCTGTGATCTTTGAGATCCATCTTATTAATGTATGATGTCACAGTGGATAGTGCTAGTGGGTAGTCTGCAATATTAAGTGCATTTTTCCTTTTATTTGTACCAAGTGCTTTTTAAACTAAAAATGCAAAACAGTGCATAAGTTAATATCATTTGGGTACTTAAAACTATTAGACAGGACTAGAATATTGATTGCAGTCAATGAAAAACTTTGATGTTTAGGCTGATTTCTTTGTTCAGTAGTCACTGTGTTTTTATCAAATGGGGTCAAATTAGTTTCTCTTAATAATATATGTAGCTAAAAAATACACAGAATTCTAACCTTTTCTTTCTTTGGTGAGTAGATTTGTCAAGTGTTTCCCAAATGTACTTCTTTTTCTTAAAAGATGCAGCAGTGACGCTAAATAGACAGTAATTGTTGCATAATTAGTGTGTAGCAGGTGGACCCAGCAATTTCAGTTTGGAATCTCTGCTCCTTCATCCTTAACTGCCTTGCCCTGTCATACTCCCACCACTTCTCCCATCATGCCCCCAGACCTCCCCCAGTGCTTGTAAATAGCACAGTGGACACAATTTAATTTGCCTTTGAGGACAGCTCTTAAATTAACTGCAAAGGGGGAAGACAGGCACTCTCAGCTAAATATATATGTGTGTACATGTGCAAGCACACACATTTGTTTTGCTCAAGCCTCATTCTTGAGGCTTTTTATTACTTGTTCAGTTCAATATACTGTCTTTAATGCCCTGCATCCCCATCTAACACCTGCTTGTTAATTTCATTCAATTTTCAGCTAGTCTTTAGTAAGTGAAGGCAATCCACTCAAGAATTATAAAAGAACTTTCCTCCCCACTTTGATCCTTTTGCTAACACTAATCTCATACCTACCATATGCTTTCCAAGATACTGGTTCCCACCCTTTTGTTAACTTCTCTTGTGTATCACCCAAGGTTGAGTTTCCTTTGTTCAGTACAGACTATAACATCAACTAAGGGTGGGCTGATATGGGATGAATATCTGAAAGCAATACTTCCTGCTGGCTAGGAAGTATCACTTCACCTGTGCATGCTAGCAGTGGGGAGAGGCTTGGCTAGAGCATCATTAGTGGTCAAGGTTTTCTCAGGTGTGGGCAGGTCTTTTCCTGTGCCTTACGTTCCAGATTGAAGGGCTATATGAAGCTGTCACAATCTCACTTCTTAAGTTTTCTTCTTTTCTACCTCCTCCTAACAGCTTTGAAAAATTTTAAATTGCGAATAAAAGATCTGGCTTTGCTCTCCTGGTAACTAGCTATAAAACCTTGTGCAACATGTGTGACTGCTCTGACCCTCAATTTTCTCATCTGTTGAATCCCTTGGACTGTAAGGAGATCAAACCAGTCAATCCTAGAGGAAATCAATCCTGAATATTCATTGGAAGGACTGATGATGAAGCTGAAGCTCTAAAACTTTGGCCACCTGTTGCGAAGCGCTGACTCATTGGAAAAGACCCTGATGCTGGGAAAGATAGAAAACAGGAGAAGGGGACAAAGAGGATGAGATGATTGGAAGGCATCACCGACTCAATGGACATGAGTTTGAGCAAGCTCCAAGAGATGGTGAAGGACAGGGAAGCCTGGTGTGCTGCAGTCCATCGGGTTGCAAAAAGTCAGACACAACTGGACAATAACAACATCCTAAAGTGCCTTTCAGCACTGATATTCTGAGCCAGAATATATGCCCAGTGCATATAAGAGTTATGCTTATGCCATCTTGTAGTCTATTAAATGTAAGGAGGTAAAATGGCTTGGGGAAAGATCTGGGCTGCTCAGAGCTTGTCATCACTCAGCAGGATTAGAGGAATGACTGCTCAAACAGCTCCCACTTATTGAGAACCTACTGTATGTTGGGCAGATTTTTACACACACACTTTTTCATAGAATTCCCAGAACAACTCCAAGAGGTAGACATTGTTATTACTATTACTAAACCTGTTTTATAGGAAAGGTTAGTAGCTCTTTCAAGATCATAAGGTATTTGGCATAAGTTGGAGTCTGGCCACCAAACATATGTTTTTAACCATTCTGCTACCCCACTGCCCATTTCACTTACTATTTGACATTGCCAGTCCATTTTTAAAAGCCAGTTCACAGCTTCCATCTTGGAATCAGGAGTTCTGAGATCCATTCTTGACTCTATTGTTTACTGAGTCTTCAGGCAAACTGTAACTTCTTCGAGCCTCAGATTCCTCAACTGTAAAAGAAGAAAACAAGATGTGTCTGCGGTTGCTTGCTTCCCTGTCTGACTACCTGCAGTCTCGGCCACAGCCCAGGCTCTGGGACCAACCCTTCCTCTGTGGGAAGGGCTTTAAAGATTTCTTGTTCAGTGGGGAAGGGGATTCAACACCAACCATGGTTCCTGCGGTCCTGGTTAATCAGCTGTAGTAAGTGGGCCTCCACCCTAAACTCAACATGGTAGAGTTGTCAGGATAAGTCCTGGCACCATATTGCTTGTGTTTTAATTTCAGCTCTGCCCTTACTAATGATCTTGGTCAAGTTTCCTCATCTTTTTGTGACTCAATTTTCTATCTGTAAAATGGGAAGGATAATAGTAGTGATTTCAGAGGTTGTAAAGATTTAGTAAATTAAAAAATGTAAAGTACATATAGCAGTACCTGACAATTAGTGTTTGCTATTGTCATTATTATTAGAGTTTATGTGGTTTATAATTCATACTATTATACATAAATGACATAAATTATGTATTTATATTATTATTGACATCATTATTTACTAATTAAATCCCTGCTGGGTTGCCGCAGGTCCTTCCTGGGTAACTTGCCCAGTCTCTCCAGGGCTGCAGCCCTCATCAGAATCACGTGCTGGGGCAAGATTCTGCTACTGGACCCCTTGTCTGAGGTGGGATGCTGCAATCTGCTGAGGATATCCTTAATGTTGGTTGTTCTCTCACATCTCTGAATATCACTTGCTCTAGTGTTGTCCAAGGTGGTGCCCTGGTGGCATGTGTGGTCCCTTGGGACACAGACCACTTGCCAAGACCACTTGTTGCCCCCTCCCCTGTTCCCTGGAGCCCATGTTCTGCCCTGGGCCACTCCTTTCCGCAGTGCTGGTGCTGTGGGCATTTCAATGAAGCCCTGAGCCAGTACCATATGTGTGTTCAGAAGTTACCACCTCAGCTTGATGTACTTCATCAAATAACTGTAAAGCATGGTGTATGTGAAATGCGCATGAGATTAGACTTCTATACTTTTTTTTTGGTAACAGCTTTTTTGAGATATAACTCATATACCATGTAATTCACCCTTTTTAAGTATAAAATTCAATTCTTGGGTATAGGCACAGAATTGTATATCTATCATCACAATAAATTTTATGACATTTTCATCACCCCTCTCCTCTCCAAAAAAAAAAAAAAATCAACTATTCTTCAGTATTTGGGCTTTGTAGATGGTGCTAGTGGTAAAGAACTTGCCAACCAATGCAGGAGATGTAAGCGACTCTGGTTTGATTACTGGGATAGATTCCCTAGAGGACGGTATGGCAACTCACTCCAGTGTTCTTGCCTGGAGAATCCCATGGACAGAGGAGCCCAGCGGGCTATGATCCATAGGGCTGCAAAGAGTTGGACATGACTGAAGCGACTTGCTTGCACACACTCTTCAGCATTTACCCCTTAGTTCCCCAGCCCCAGGTAACCACTAGCCAACTTTCTGTCTGTAGAGCTGCCTATTCTGGACATTTTGTATAAGTGGGATCATTAAAATATGTGACCTTTTGTGACTGACTTCATTTAGCATAATGTTTTTAGGGTTCATCCTTAAAGTAGCATGTGTCACTGTGTCGTTCCTTTTTATTGCCAAATAATATTCATAATTCTCTACTTTAATTCAGTAGTTAACTTTGACCCTCTCCCCACATTCTGAAGGGCTAGTGAGGAATTCACCTCCTTGTTCTTGGGGTTTCCATTGGAGGCTGTGTCAAGGTTCCAGGCTCTCAAGTGGAGTTGACATATCCTAGGGCCCAGAAAAGCATCAGCCATCTGGTCACACAGGTTACTGGCAAGATGCCACTGTCTCTCTCTTTGCAGCCTTTAAGGGCTTCCCTTCTGCCATCTTTGTGCCATCTTTAGTGCATGGAGGCCATTGTTGTGGATGGAGAAGCCTAGGCCAGTGGTCTGCTGCTTCGTACACTGATTGTCTCTCTGAGGTCCTGCTGGGTCCTTGGGGCACTGGCAGGAAGTAAGGCAGGACACAGACGGCCCTAGCCGTCTTGACTCCCCTACCAAGCCGGAGAGACTTTCATTTTAGACAGGGGATATTCCTCCCCAGCTTTAACTATATTCTCCTTAATGCCTCTTGAAACAAAATTTAGATATTGCAACCTCAAACTTTGCCTGAGGCAAGAGAGCAGAGAACCTGTACTCACATGAATGAGGGCCTCAAAGGGGAAAAACAGAAGAGAAAACACAAATTTATCTAAAAAAGTAATCTTGTACATTACTTTGTACATTACTTGTACAAATGTAATGAGAGTACATTTCTCATTGTTCAGATCTCCTCACTAGAAAGGCCCATAAAGCAATGGAGCATTTTATCCCATCATACCTTTTCTTATTCCCCAATCCAGTCATTGCTGGCTCTTTCCTGTACCACTAGCCCATCTGCCACTGCATACTAACAGCTTTTTAACCCTCGCAAGCCACTGGTTACTGTGAGGACAAGGTATGTGGCAAACTTGATTCTGCTGTGTGAATTTTTACTTTAACTGTATAAAAAAACTACCTCTTTTTTGCAGTAAAATGAAAATGATCTATGCTATTAGAAATGTAGAATTTCTGCTATATATTTCTATTACACATTTTTCTATTTCTGTGACATAGTTCTATTATATATTATTAGCAGAAATTTCTATTTTAACTATTTAATAAACTGAGTTTTGGTCTCAGGATTCCTTTATATTCTTAAAAATTGAGGATTCCAAAGAGTTTTTGTTTTTTTGGGACTATAGCTATGAATATTAACTATACTAGAAGTCAAAACTAAGACATTAAAGAACACATATTATTAATTCATTTGAAAACAATAAACCCATTAGAGGTAAATTAACATGTTTTTATAAAATATGTGTTTATTTTCCAAAACAAAAAATCAGTGAGTAGCACAGCATTGTTTTATATTTTTTGCAAATATTTTTAATGTCTGACTTGATAAAAGACAAACTGGATTTTTATATTGGTGTCTGCATTCAATCTGGTAGATGTTTCTATTGAAGTATATGAAGAAAATCTGGTGTCATGTAGGTATACATTTGGAAAAGGGAGGAATATTTTGATAGCTTTTTTTGGATAATTATAGATCCTTATTGCTAAATTCACCCTTAAACTGAAGAAAGTAGGGGAAACCACTAGATCATTCAGGTATGACCTAAATCAAATCCTTTATGACTATACAGTAGAAGTGAGAAATAGATTTAAGGGACTAGATCTGATAGACAGAGAGCCTGATGAACTATGGACGGAGGTTCGTGACATTGTACAGGAGACAGGGATCAAGACCATCCCCATGGAAAAGAAATGCAAAAAAGGCAAAATGGTTGTCTGAGGAGGCCTTACAAATAGCTGTGAAAAGAAGAGAAGTAAAAAGCAAAGGAGAAAAGGAAAGATATTCCCATTTGAATGCAGAGTTCCAAAGAACAGCAAGGAGAGATAAGAAAGCCTTCCTCAGCGATCAATGCAAAGAAATAGAGGAAAACAACAGAATGGGAAAGACTAGAGATCTCTTCAAGAAAATTAGAGATATCAAGGGAACATTTCAGGCAAAGATGGGTTTGATAAAGGACAGAAATGGTATGGACCTAACAGAAGCAGAAGATATTAAGAAGAGGTGGCAAGAATACACAGAAGAACTATACAAAAAAAGATCTTCATGACCCAGATAATCACAATGGTGTGATCACTCACCTAGAGCCAGACATCCTGGAATGTGAAGTCAAGTGGGCCTTAGAAAGCATCACTATGAACAAAGCTAGTGGATGTGATGGAATTCCAGTTGAGCTATTTCAAATCCTGAAAGATGATGCTGTGAAAGTGCTGCACTCAGTATGCCAGCAAATTTGGAAAACTCAGCAGTGGCCACAGGACTGAAAAAGGTCAGTTTTCATTCCAGTCCCTAAGAAAGGCAATCCCAAAGAATGCTCAAACTACCCCACAACTGCACTCATCTCACATGCTAGTAAAGTAATGCTCAAAATTCTCCAAGCCAGGCTTCAGCAATACATGAACCGAGAACTTCCAGATGTTCAAGCTGGTTTTAGAAGAGACAGAGGAACTAGAGATCAAATTGCCAATATCTGCTGGGTCATCAAAAAAGCAAGAGAGTTCCAGAAAAACATCTATTTCTGCTTTATTGACTATGCCAAAGCCTTCGACTGTGTGGATCACAATAAACTGTGGAAAATTCTGAAAGAGATGGGAATACCAGACCACCTGACCTGCCTCTTGAGAAACTTGTATGCAGGTCAGGAAGCAACAGTTAGAACTGGACATGGAACAACAGACTGGTTCCAAATAGGAAAAGGAGTACGTCAAGGCTGTATATTGTCACCCTGCTGATTTAACTTATATGCAGAGTACATCATGAGAAATGCTGGGCTGGAAGAAGCACAAGCTGGAATCAAGATTGCTGGGAGAAATAACAATAACCTCAGATATGCAGATTATGCCACCCTTATGGCAGAGAGTGAAGAGGAACTGAAAAGCCTCTTGATGAAAGTGAAAGAGGAGAGTGAAAAAGTTGGCTTAAAGCTTAACATTCAGAAAACTAAGATCATGGCATCTGGTCCCATCACCTCATGGGAAATAGATGGGGAGACAGTGGAAACAGTGGCTAACTTTATTTTCGGGGGCTCCAAAATCACTGCAGATGGTGACTGCAGCCATGAAATTAAAAGATGCTTACTCCTTGGAAGGAAAGTTATGATCAACCTAGATAGCATATTAAAAAGCAGAGACATTACTTTGCCAACAATGGTCCATCTGGTCAAGGCTATGGTTTTTCCAGTGGTCATGTATGGATGTGAGAGTTGGACTGTGAAGAAAGCTGAGTGTCGAAAAATTGATGCTTTTGAACTGTGGTGTTGGAGAAGACTCTTGAGAGTCCCTTGGACTGCAAGGAGATCCAACCAGTTCATCCTAAGGGAGATCAGTCCTGGGTGTTCACTGGACCGACTGACGCTGAAGCTGAAACTCCAATACTTTGGCCACCTCATGCAAAGAGTTGACTCATTGGAAAAGACCCTGATGATGGGAGGGATTGGGGGCAGGAGGAGAAGGGGACAACAGAGGATGAGATGGCTGGATAGCATCACCGACTTGATGGGCATGAGTTTGCGTAAACCCCGGGAGTTGGTGATGGACAGGGAGGTCTGGCGTGCTGCGATTCATGGGGTCGCAAAGAGTCGGACACGACTGAGCGACTGAACTGAACTGAACTGAACTGATAGATACGACCCCAAATCTCAGCAAGAGGTAGTTTCTTAAATGTTACTTGTCAACAAATATTGCCAGATGTTTTCTTTGAAATAACAGGCTCATTTTGTTCATTTTCAAGAAAATATCTGCCAAATTCCTAAATGTGAATAAATTGCTTTTTCAAGTGAAAATGATGTTTCATGAAAAAAATGGTTAGTTCAGCTTGTAACTCAAACAATAACACAAGCATTTATCTTGGCAATACCCATTCCACCTCAGTATGGAGCAGATATGCCTCTGTCTGTCCCAGTTTGTCAGAGTATTACTAAGACCCATCCTGAAGTGTTGAGGTTTAATGAAATTAGTGACTTTTAATGTTTCATCAAGGACATACTTAAGTAAAACTAGCTTTCTTTCCTTTTGATTTGTGAGTTTGTGCTGGTGAAGAAAATGGTGTCTGTTGGGTACAGTTTGGTGCTCCTGCTTCAACATGTATTAAGGGACTGTCAGTTTGAGCCAGTATTATTTTTGCATCATCAGTATAAATGTCCACGTAGTGTCAAAGGCAAATCATTCTTCAAACATTATTATGAAAGTAGTTTTGATTTCTTGGATTCCCCTGCAGAGTTCCCTAGGACTTCATGGATCACACTTTGAGGCAGAAAGGAAATGAAAGAGGCCAGGGAAGAGAGTGTTCTTGCTTTGTGAGTGTGCCTTATTGCTGCCTAGGACCTGGTGTTCTGTATGTGCCCTGACCTGTCCCAGCACCTTCACCCCTCCTCTTCTGTTCTGGGTTGTCCGTGATGTAACATGACAACATCTTTGGGAGCTCCAGGCATTGAGCCTTTTAACTTGCTCTGTTTCCAGCCTCTGTAGCAGTGCTGGGAAGGGTGGTGGTGTAAAATTCTTTTATTTTCCCTTTCCTTCCAACACTAAGAATCTACTAATGAAAATACTGGTAAAATCTCCCAAAACTTCAAAATTATTGAAAAAAAAATCTAGAAATAAAACTGATCAGAAATGTATATCCTACACTTTGTGGTTTTGAAAGTATTTGTCTCTTACAGAGGCCATATTGATTAGCCTTGAACATTTTTCCTATGTGCTTTATTTTCACTGGATTGAAACTGAAGAGTTTGGAAAAAAAAAAAAACCCTGGCTTTCTACGCTGTCCATAGGAATAGTCTGAAGGACAGCCTTTCCCTCTTGCTACCACATGTAAATGGATCTGGAAGCTTTGAACTGTGAGTCTGTTGGGCCCCTTCCAAACTCCTAATGGCTTGTTTCATATAAAAACATGACACTTGGCAACTTGTATGAGGGATCTAATCCCATATTATGTTACTACAACTAAGTTCAAGACTATATGTGGTAAGCAAAAATATTTAAATGTGATGGAGGATAGTTAATAGGATTAAGTACATTCAGTTATTTCTAACTCATATGCTAGAATAAACTTTTATTTAAATATAAAATTCTCTTTTGCTATTCGAGTGTTTAAGCAAGAAAATTCATATGTTTCAAAACCATAAAATCTGGCAGTTTTCTAAGAGTCCAAGACTGTATGTTTGTTTTTAAAAAAATTCATCCATTTATTAAAAACAGTATTTACCAAGTACCTACTGTGTGCCAAACGTTGTTCTAGCTGTGCGGATGAAGCAGGGAATAAGAGACACAGTTTCTGCACTTATGAAGACTATAATCTAGAAGGAGACAAAAATGACAATTAAATAAGCAAGGCAATTTCAGAAAATGATGAGCATGTGAAGGAAATAACACAGGGTGTATGGATAATGAATCACAGGGGAAATGAGGTCGTCAGAGAAGGCCTCCCTAAGGAGGTGACATTTGAGCTGAGACCTGAATAATGAGAAACCAATCATGGGAAGAGCCAGGTCGAGAAGTATTTGAAGCAGAGGGAACATCAGGTGCAGAGGCCCTCAGGTGGGAATACATTTGATGCTTTTGAGGAGTAAAGCGAAGGTGGTACAACTTGACTATAGTAAGAAGGGCATGGGTACAAGATGAGGTCAGGTCATGCAGAGCCCTGTAAGCCATGGGCAGGCATGTGGATATTATAAGCAAAATAGGAAGCAATCGGAAGGTTTTAAAATAGGGAGTGATGTAACCTATGTGTTTTCAAAAGACCACCCTGGGTGTGGTGTGGAAGATGGATTGTAACAGGGAGTGCAGTGGGGGGCTATGGCAATGGGTTGGCTGCATGGCAGAAATAGAGAGAAGATGAGTTTGAAGATATAGTTTAGAGGTAGAACCAGAAGGAGGCATCAAGGATACCTAGATTTTTTTTTTAATTTGGCTTGAGTTACTAGACGGATGGTGACATTAGAAACTGAGATATGCATGGAAGTCTTTCTTTAACATGTCTTTCATTTCCACTGATGTGACAGGTGTGCTGCGGCTCCAAGCATAGTGTCAGTGCTCTGGATGGGAGAAGAAGGAAGCTGAAAGTAGGAAGAGGGTGGTGTCTATGTGAGGAAAGCAAAAAATCTTGCAGAGATCCTCAGTAGACCCCTGCTTTTATCTCATTGATCAAAGTTATGTCAGGTGACCGCCTCTAGCTGCAAGGGAGGCTGAGCTCTTTAGCTGGATACACTGTTTCTCTAAATAAAAAAGGGTATTTTAATAAGAAATAAGGGGTGAATGGTTGTTGAAGCAGACAACTAGCAGTGTCACCAGGGATAAATTATGTTTAAGGTCCTTGTTGAATGTTCAAATGGGAAAGTCAAATAAGACTGGAAAGTAAAGTCTGATTTTCAAGGGAGGGCAGAGCGGATAATAGTTTGGGAGTCATTAGCATGTAGATCATATTGAAAGTTAAGAAGGTAGATGAGATCAACTACAGAGAGAGTAGAGTTGGAAATTTGTTATTTTGTATTTACTACTGTGACCTGCTCTAATTAATTTTATTCAACAAAATTTTAATGTACATTTTCTGTGTGTCAACAACTCTTTCAGACTCTCAGGGCACAAAGGTGAAGCTTTCACAGAGCTTAGGGTTAGAACAGGAAGAAAACAAATCAGTTTTAATAAATGATACATGACAACATACATGAAAAATAAATTCATTTATATAGGTTGGTAACACCAATCTGAATTATGACAGTAGTTCTGCTGTAGATCCATATTTTAAGTGAGAATTTATCTTGAGTGATTTGAAATTCATCTGTCTCTATATGTCTATCTGCATATTTTAATTTAGAAATGCATTAACAAAACCCTGAATTATTTAATATGACCAAATGCTAATCTTAGTAAATTATGCTAAGTAAATATGCTGATGTTAAAATTAATATAATGCATTATGGAATCTGAAATTAATTTTGAAGTTTAGACTAGGATGATCAGGGAATTATTTGTCAGATGACCCTGGTTTAGATTGGGGCTAAACAAGTGTTTGTTGACTTAATTGCCACTATAATTTCATTTGGAAATGTCATGGGTGTTTCAAACTTATCATGTCCCAAACTGAGTTCTTCATCTTACCTACCTCTCATTCCTTCCTCTATGTCATATTTTTCTATAGTTCTTTTGAAGCGAGTGGCACTACTATTCTTTTGGCTCAAGCCAGAACTCTAGGTATCATTCTAAACAGCCATTTCCCTCACTCCACTCTATCAGTAAAACTTCTGATAGTTTTACCTTTAAATATATCTTGAGTCTTTACATCTCCTCCATATTGGATCATCATCATCTCACTCACACTATAGTCATACTCCTTGGAAATCCATCTCTGTAGCTAGAGTGATTTTACTTAGCTATAGTGTCTAACTGATGCTTTTGAACTGTGGTGTTGGAGAAGACTCTTGAGATTCCCTTGGACTGCAAGGAGATCCAACTAGTCCATCCTGAAGGAGATCAGTCCTGGGTGTTCACTGGACCGACTGATGCTGAAGCTGAAACTCCAATACTTTGGCCAGTTCATGCGAAGAGTTGACTCATTGGAAAAGACCCTGATGCTGGGAGGGATTGAAGGCAGGAGGAGAAGGGGATGACAGAGGATGAGATGGCTGGATGGCATCACCGACTCAATGGACATGAGTTTGAGTAAACTCTAGGAGTTGGTGATGGACAGGGAGGCCTCGTGTGCTGTGATTCATGGGGTTGCAAAGAGTCAGACACGACTGAGCGACTGAACTGAACTGATAGTGTCTAATTCACTATTGTGATTAAAACCCAGAAAAAGCTCAGCATTCTGTAAAAATGATGACTTGCAGTAAAATCAATTAAAAATATCAGGCTAACCTGAGACAATGAGGCCCTTTTATTGCAGAACTTTTCAGAGCCTTCAGTATGCTGATATATAGGTAAGCCTTCATATATACATTATGAATCACTCAGCAGAGGTAACATTGAGGATATTTCCAGACACAAATTTTAGTAAAGCTATTATTTTAAAGAACACCTCATGAAATAACTCTGTGAACACCAATACTTTGTAAAACTTGGCTTAGGAAATTTTGTCTACAGAAAGAGATCTAGTTGTCTTACGGTGGTGTGTAAGACTTCCCATAACTTTGTTCTCACCTTCCTTATGAAGCTCATTTTTGACCACTCCCCATCTTGAACTTCCTGTCTAATAATAGAAAACAACAACCAGTTCTTGTGCACAATATGCTCCTTGTGACTTTGCTCAAGCTCTTCCCTCTGGAACACTTTTCTCCTTCATCTGGCTAACTCTACTCATCTTTCAGCTCTCGGTTCAGAGACGTTCCTCAAAGTACCTGTCCTCTGAGATCAGGACAACACAAAAAGAAAACTGTTTATGTGTCTTTTCCCCCAGTTGGGGAAATAAAGATTAAGAGATCACGCTTTGATAATGATGATGGTGGTGATGATAGCAAAGTTCATTTCACTCACTAGATACAAGGTCTGTATATGAATTATCTTATTTAATATTCACAAAACTCCTATGAAGTAGGTATTATTAGTATTCTCATTTTGCAGATAAATAAGTTAGGGCTTAGAAAGACTGAGGAACTTGCCTGAGGCTATATAGTTAGCAAATGATGACCTCAAGTGAGAATTAAGACAGCCAGAGGCTGCCCCTTTTGGCACTGTGTCTACAATACCAGCTTGGCACCTGGCAGTAGATACTTGATAAGTGCTTGTTGATCTAAACTAGAGTCTGTGTGTCCCACACATAAGGATGTTGGATACAATGTAGAAAATGGAAGCATTTGCGGTTAACTTTCATTTCTGGCAAAAGTGGCAGTGGAAAAGGAGGCATGGAATGAAAAGCAGCTCATGTATCAAATTATCATTAACTTGCTTACTGTCTTATTATCAGATGTACGTTTCAGGAGTGGCCCATGTCTATTTTACATCTGTGTTAGTCTTTGAAGGATAAAAAGCAAATTAGTGTTTAATGGGGACTAATAATGTCACCTAATTGAGGAATATCTAATGAATCTTTTCAATCAAAACCCAGTGGGTATTTCTAGTTAGAAATGAGTGTGGGAAATATTTTATCTCAAAATATTTTCATACATGAAAAATATGTATGCGTTTGTGAGAGATGTTGACTATCTAAAGTAATTTTGAAAGTATCAGTCACTTATCCTGAGCCTGGAACTTGACAGTTGCTTTGGAGAGTTACAAGTTTATGATAGTTTCTGCACTTTATAATTTTCCTGTGTGCTTGGGAGTATCAGAAGTATCTTATAGTCTGTCTTTAAACTTTTTTTTAATAAGGAAAAGTTCAAATTATTATTTTGTTGTACTCTATGAGGATCCAGAGTCAGCATAATATGATTGTAATTTGAAATATAAGTAATAAATATATGGAATGGTGATTGCTATAAGCTGATTCTTTGCTTCTTAATTAAATTTTGCAGATGATAAAAACATTGAAAACAAAGTAATAGCTTATAACTTATAAAAAGGATTGGTAACTCCCATAATATACGTTATATGATTTTGTTTGAGGTATGTATTTTGTGTTAGATCAAGTTGGTCACTGTTTTTAGAATAAGGACCTGCATGACTTCCTATTCCAAATTAAACTATAAATGTAAATGCTTGTAAATGCTTGCTTTTTTTCTGTTTCATATGTGGCCTATCACTTGATAAATTATTTAATTTCTTTATGTCAGAATTCTTTCATTATGAAGGGGAAGGTTTCTTATTCCCCATTCTTTTTTTTTTTTTAAGGATTAACTACTCACTATTCCCCTAAACTCACTGGGAGTTAATGCTGGGCGTAACTGGCATTCTCATTGTGGGCATGTTCTTTCTTCATGTTCAGCTCTTGCCCTTTCATACATGTATTTTCATAAATGTCTGCTAGTTTACCTGGAAAAGACCTCTCGACACCATCAGAGTCAGTAAATCTGGTTGCCTCAGTCTTCAGTCTTAGCTGTTGTTGGGGTCGTGTGTTAATGCTTGTATGTATCCAGAAAATATCTGTGTAGTGTGATTTCTTTATTCTTGTGTGAGACCATAGCACAAGTCAATAGACTTAGGGAGCTATATGCTTTCGAGGAGGAAAGAGAGGGGTTTTAATTTTTTTTTCTTTAGTTACATGTTATACAATCTTTAAAGCCTAAATTCAAATAATTGTTGGGTTAAATAAGATCCATCAACTCACAGTATTTTTCCTGTTTTTATTCACTAGTGGCAACAGAAGCCCAAAAAAAGCAGCTCCATAAAGTAAGATAGAAGATTTGGGTTAGGATTATCAGGTAATTGTTCCTTTTTGCCCTGCTCACAAATTAGTTTTAGCCCTGGGCCTCTGAACCCAAGGTAATCTATGAGGCAGCTTTAACATTTTGTCAGAAGTTAGTATCTCCCCTCTTCTTTGTCCTCTCTATCTTGTTGGCAAATATTTCTGTGATGACCCAATTCTGCTTCCTGTTAAACTGTACAAATGATTCATTTAATTCAACATTTAGTTTTTGATCCTATTTGGAAATATATAGTTGAAAGCAATTCTATTCATTAGCTGATGCATTTTCCCTCTGCTAACCATTTTCAAGTCATTTCACTGTTAATTTTGGCTGAGGGAAGAGAAGCAGCTCTTTGAAACTCCTCCTAGTCATGGGAGGAGTTTTATGGGTCTGATATGGAGGGCAAAAGGATGGCTTGGCTGATTTTCAGATCTCTTCACCCTTGCCTGCCTCTACAATAGAGATTGGAGAAGCTGAATAGTCACTGTTCTTAGCTCCCCTGAAGCAAGGGGTGGCATTTGAACAGAGTTCCAGCCAGTGCAGCATAAGTGGAATTCTGCTGAGGAGGGTTTTGGAAAGGGTCTTTTATTTCCTGAAAAAAGGATCTAGAAGCTGATTTTTTTTTTAAATTTTACTTCTTTCACTTTATTTTTTGGTCTTAAACATGGTTATGATATTTGGATCTATAACAGTCATCTTGTGACTTTGAGACAATGAGGAAATGTACTGAAAATGGTAGAGTAGAATTACAGGAAAAAAAACTTTTATTACATCATGGAGTCCCACACTATACAGAACTGCTTCCCTATAGACATTATATAGGGAAAACAAATCCTTTCATGGTGATTTTAACACAAAGCTACAAATTCCTTGACACTCCTCCTATCAAAGATGTAGCCTAATTCCTCTTCTCTTGAATATAGGGCAGCCTTAATGACTTGCTTCCAATAAATAGAATGCAGTAGGAGTGATAATGAATGACTCCACAAGTCATAAAAGGTGATGCAGTTTCTGCTTTGTTATCAGTCCCTCTCTCTTGTGCAGGTGAGAACCTCGGGTTGACATATTAGAAGACAGTCTAGGGACTTCCCTGGTGGTCCTGTGGCTAAGACTCCACACTTCCAATGCAGGGGGCCTAAGTTCAACTCCTGGTCAGGGAACTAGATCCTACATGGCACAACTAAAACCTGATACAACCAAAAAAAAAGAAAAAAAAAAAAAAAAAGAGAGAGAGAGAGAAGTAGTCTACAAGGAAGCTGCCATGGTGGAGAAACCATTTCAGAAGACCACACAGAGACTGAGATACCCAAGGAGCCCTGCCTGAACTCTCTATCAAGAACTGACAAATACATGAGTGAATCAGCCATCAAAGGATTCTAGCCCCTAGTCTTCAAGCTTCCCTAGCTGATGCCAAGGAGAGCAAACAATCACCGCCCCCCCCCACCCCCGCCCCCGACCTGCAACCCCTACCCAACCAAAGCTCTTCTCAAATTGCAGATTCATGAGCAAATAGATGTTAAGCCACTAAATTTGGGGCAGGGTCAAACAACTGGAACACTATTTTTTACACCATTGTTATTTGGATGTTCTGTTACCTGCAGCCAAAAGCATACACATCTGAAACACTTAGTTGTATAGAAGATGAAAAGAAAACAGCTAAAATGACCCTTTTAAATGACTAGATGTTCCAATTATCCATTCTAGTCCTCTCTTAGCCTGGCCATGGGTATCAAATTAATTATAGTACTGATGTCAACAGCTTTCCATTGAAATAGATGCTAATTTAGTTATATAAAGGTTTTATAGGATTGGGCTAGTAGAAATGTAGAAAAGGAAAAAATTCAATTCAGGTTAGCATATTGCTGTTTTATGCTTTTCTGGTATTTTGCTAACAACAACAAAAAAATA
The DNA here is from genome assembly GCF_023699985.2 of Odocoileus virginianus. Classification (NCBI taxonomy): domain Eukaryota; kingdom Metazoa; phylum Chordata; class Mammalia; order Artiodactyla; family Cervidae; genus Odocoileus; species Odocoileus virginianus. The sequence goes on from NC_069697.1 coordinate 41,610,946, forward strand.
TGAATAGCTGTCTCACTGGCAGATAAAGCTTGTCTGAGTCCCCAACTTCATCAAAATCCCATCAGTGTTTCTTAATGAAACATTCCTAGCATTTGACAGCTTTGTTCTTTCATTGCCATTTGCAGCTTTTTAAATAGATGAATATTTAATGTCATGTTTAATAGACCAGATTCTTTGAAGCAAAATCCCATTAGTTAGTGCTCACTTTTTAGAGTGGATGGTCACTAATTATTATTAGAATTTATTTAAAAGTTTTAACATATGATTTTTATCAAACTCATGTATAAATCCAGCATATAGAAACTAGTAGGATTGTTCTAGATTAATATTCATACACGGAAGCTGCAGTATAAATTAAAAAGCCTTTTATCCCAAAATAACATAATGGTATTTCTAATGATGGAAATTCCTAATCAGCTTTGCAATATAGTTTGAGCAATTTTCTTCTCCCATTGCACTGAAATTTTAAACCTAAAGGAACAAAATGTAACTCCTGAAAGCTGGTTGCACAAAAGCCAATTTCACTGTTGTGTGTTTATTTACTCAATGTCCACATCCTTAGCCTGTTGGCAAATTCGCATTGGGGTGGAGCAGCACATGTGTCATTGTGCTGATGCTCTGGGGTGGGATGGGTGTGGAAGCTGGGTTGGGGAAGCAGAGGGGTCCTTGCAAACAGAAGTTACATAAGTGATATCATATGCAGAAGCAGCCTCTGGGGTTTAAAAATAACTGGGCAGGGAGTGTCGGCCTTTCTTGGATCTGACTCCCTGACTTACTATCCTTAAAGGTCAGACCTATATTCCTGGGTGGGCTGAGAATCTCTTTAAGTGCACTCAGTTCCTAATAGCAACCCTACATAATACCTTAAAGAGCCTGGGAATGTTTTTTGTCTCATGACAGCAAGGTGCTACCTGCAAAAACCAAACCAATGTCTCAATGAAAAGCCAAAACACTTTGGACAGATGTTTCATGCTGTGCCTCAAATGTGGTTGTTTCCAGCATGTTTTCTTCAATGAACGGAAACAGAAAAATAGAAAAGAAGACTGCTTTGCATGGCAGGTCTAAAGCAGATTTTAAAAAGCACTAATTTCCTATCCTAACCTTCTTCTCCCTATCCATCTTTTTTTGGAAACTGAATTATTGATGTATGAGACGATGCCTTGTATTCACACTATCTGATATTTTTAGTTTTGTGACTTGTGAAAAATAAGTTGCTCCTGCATATATACCCTGGTGTCAGAGATTCTGTGGGGGCCAGTATCGTAATTTAATTGGCACTGAGCCCCCATCTAGCATCCTAGAAAATAAATATATAGGGGACAGTTGCGAAAGACACTGGGAGCAGTGGAATAGGGGTGAAATTTTGGAAAGTTCAGAAGATAATCTAAATACATATTAGATCTGCCATTTGCCTTTGGTAACTCAGCCCTGAGCATCCTCATCTGTCAATCACCTGAGATCCTCAAGTCATGTGTGTGTGTGTGTGTGTGTGTGTGTTCAGTTGCTCAGCCGTGTCTGACTCTTTGCAACCCCATGGACTGTAGTCCACCAGGCTCCTCTGTCCACGGAATTTCCCAGGCAGGAACCCTGGAGTGGGCTGCCATTCCTCCTTCAGGGGATCTTCCCCACCCAGGGATCAAACCCGGGTATCTTGCGCCTTCTGCCTTGGCAGGTGGATTCTTCACCACGGCACCACCTGGGAAGCCCCATGCCACAGGAAAAGGCAGGTACTTCTGCTCCACGGCACTGTGCGCTCTGAATCTCACTTGGCGCTATCCTCTGCCTCAAACCCTTAGCTTTAGTCCCTGAGCTCCTTCAAGGCCTTCTCCTAGCTAATGCCTTTCCCAGAGTTTCCCAGGTGCCTGCAACTTACCCCCATTTCTCCTGCTTCTTGGTTTAGCAGAGAGAGCCCATCACTTCCTCTCTAATGCTCTTGCCCTTCCCAATGTCCTGTATACCATCAGAAACTAGGAAACAATCTCTCCTTCATATAAATGATCACTTTCAGAAGCATGACCTATTCAAGTCGACTCCTTCCAGAGGCCTGAGTTCTTTCATTCACCGAAGCAGTAGTTCTCAAAGTATTAGTCATCTTTTAAAATCAGATTTCCACTGAATGAAGCTCTTTCTGGTGGGGTAGGGAGTCTACTTGTGTAACAAGTTCCTTACTTAGGCAGCCAATTCCATCTCAAGATAAAGGTGCAGGGAGACAATTTCATCCCTATACACATCAAGATTACAATTTCTTCTTAAGAATAAGAATGCCTTTTCACTCTCACAGTTTGGAAACCTCAGGAAAAGTCTGCCAATTTCAACAACCGGGACACACCCAACCCTTCAACTTGCAGCAGTCTCAAAACAACTACACTTGTGCTCCATGGGGAAACTTGAAGCTGAGAACTCCACCCGACCTTTCACCCTTGACCTTGGCCAGCCTTCCCAGGCACCTTTGAGGCGCTCCCTCTTGATAGCGGCTGTGTTGTGTACTCTGGTCTTCTCACTGCTCTGCGCCTCCTCTCCCTAACCGCCGTCTTCCCACCCCACACACTCAGCCCAATTCCCCCTCCCTCTGGACTTCTACTCAGAGGTAAATCCCCTTCCAGCAGTTCCTGCAGCCTCTGGCCTCAACTGAACTCTGATTCTCCCCAAGGATGCTCTTTCCTCTCTGGTCTTGCCGAATGCTGGCTGCCCTTTTCCCTACTCCCCTTATGAGCTGGTGGCAGTGAATGTGGGATAGAGTTGGGAAGGGATTGGCAAACTTCATCTGTAAAGGACCAGATAGAAAATATTTTTGTGGCCCATACAGTCTGTTATAACTATCAAAGTTTAACAGGCATTGTAGTGCCAAAGCAATCACAGGCAGTAAGTGACAGGAAAAAAAGCTTCAATTAAACTTTATTTATGGACTTTGAAATGTGAATTTCATGTAATTTTCACGTGTCATAAAGTAGTATTATTATTTTGAAAAAATTTTCAACCATTTAAAAATGTAAAAGCCATTCTTAGCCCATGGGCTGTACAGAAACAGGGGATGGGCTGGGTTGGGCCCGTGGATTGTTGTTTGTTGACTCCTGATCTAAACCAGTGCTTCTCAAACTTTAACGCACATACATCTCACTAGAAAGTCCTACTCTTTGCGACCCCGTGGACTATACAGTCCATGGAATTCTCTAAGCCAGAATATTGGAGTGAGTAGCCTTTCCCTTCTCCTGGGGATCTTCCCAACCCAGCAATCAAACCCGGGGTCTCCTGCATTGCAGGCAGATTCTTTACCAACTGAGCGATCAGGGAAGCCCCGATACGCCTCACTACCGGGTCATGTTAAATAAAGACTCTGATTCAGTAGACCTGGGGTGGAACCTGAGATATGCATTTCTAACAAGTGACCAGGTGAGCACACCACCCTCTGAGTAGCAAGGCACTACAATCATGTGTAGAAACTTGTCCTTTATAAAGACATTAAATACAGTTTAAAGATATAGGAAAATGTTCATACTGTAATTCATATTGGAAGGGCTGTGTGGAAAGTGTGGTAGCTGAGAAAGCAGGCTTTCAAACCAAACAGACTCCCACTTAGCAGCTATGTGAATCTGGACACACTTCTTAATCTTTTTCAGCTTCCATTTCTGTAAAACAAGGTAATGATAATCTCTACTTCAGATGGTTGCTTTGAATTTTAACATGTGCTAGCAAGTGCTGGATAAATATTAGCCATTCTTATTTTTAACTTTAAAAAGCAAGGTATGATTTAGATAACAAAATAATAAGAGCTTTAATCTTAGTGCTTTGGGGGATTTCCTTGCTTTCAGTTTTCGGAAAACATTTGCAAGGGTCACGCCCATTCTTTCATTCAAGAAACGTTTGCTGAGGGCCTCCTTCTCCTGCCAGGCATCATGCTTTGTTGGATCTGCTAAAGAAGAGTGAAATGTAAGCTCACATAAGTGGGGGAGATGGGCACAGAAAGCAATTTCAGCCTAAAATAAGTGCTATAGGAGAATGGATACAGAGGGCTTGGCGAAGGAAGAGGAAAGAATGTTCTCCCTGCTATAAGGAGAGGTCAGAGGGATTCCACACAGGAGGTGACTCATCAGCGGGACTTCAAGGGATGAATATGGGTCTGCCTAAGGGAGGAGGATAAACAAAGGCAACGGAGCATTCAGAGGGCGTTTAGGGAAACTGGGCCCTAGGGATGTGTGGGGAGGGCCAGGGAGAGAGCCCAGACGACCAGAACAGAGGTCGGCCTTTATGTCACAGACGCTTGGACTGGCTGGTGTATCAGTTCTGGGTAGGTCATTATCCCTTTGTGGAAAACATCCAAACGATACCATAATACATGACAGCAGGGACTCGGAGAAAAGACGGTGTCAGAAAATCCTTGACCACTTTTGCTGGAGTCACAGAAAGACCGAGGAGCCCTCACGCTGAGTCAAGGAATCAAAGCCTCTGTGGCTTGTCCCTGAGGGCTACTCTAGACTGGGTAAAAATCCCCTGCTATTGGGTCCAACCGTTTTAGGGCCAAGGAAAACGGCCTTTGTAAGCAGTCTCCTGGGAACGTACTTGGCTAATTATCCGCGGTCTGTTACGGAAGGGACTTTGTGTGGTGCTGCGAGGGCCACTGCTATAAAGTCTGGCATCTGTCACAGAGTTTAGCCTCTAGTGCTAAACTGTCATAGCAGTCAGTTTGGGAAATAAAAGCAAAGGCGTCCCTGCACCACAGGGCAGAGGGAGCAAAGAGCCGTGTAGAACTTTAGAGGAAGAAGAGAGTTTAAAAGGAATTTGGATATGGAGAGGGAGCTCTAGGTGTGCTTCATGGAGGAAGCAGCACTTGAATTGGCTTTGAGACCAATGTTTCTGTCTCTGGGAGTTTCCTTCCGAATCTCCGGCTTGTTGCAGGTAGGGAGGGGACGGAGGTCTATCTGTGTAAATAACTAACTTCAGTCAGTGGCATCAGAACTGACAATGGTAGGGCCCCAAAGCTGCCATCTGAAAGGAGACTAAGCCTCTACAAAGCAAAGCTTGCAGTCAAAGAAAATTGGGATGACAGCCCAGAATTAAAATTTAGAGATGGTTCTTAATATCTCTTCTGTCTTCACTTACTGATGCCCTGAGACCTTCTGTTCTCCATTGCAGGCTTGTTAACTAGAAGGTCATGTGTGAGAAGTAGCAGGCTCCATAGCAAGGCAGGTAGGAAGGAGGGAGGGTATTTCCCCCGGGCTGGCCATTTGCATTCTGCTGCTCATTGTCCTAAGGGGCAGACTACTGATCCCAGCCTGCTCTCCTCTCTGTTTATCCCTTCTTTCTCAGTGGTACACGATGGACTTTCTACCCTACTACTCTCCTAAAGCATGTTGATCTTTTTGAATGGATTTTTCTCCATCTTACCTGTCTTGAATTGAGATTTAGCCACACCTGGGCCTGCTTGGTGACCCTGAATGGTCCCAGCTGAGTTGCTTGGCCCGAGTGGGGATTTCTGATGGGGCTTGGAGCTGATACGAGGGCATTGAGGAGCCCACCACAGGGCTTCCTAGACCAGCCTGTGGACTAGGTTTGTGCTCAGTGGAGCGGAGTCTACAAGCAGAAGATAAAGGTGTTTTTTTGTTTGTTTGTTTTTTGTTTTAAAAGGAACTCTTTGAGCGAGCTGGAATCAAGATTGCCAGGAGAAATATCAATAACCTCAGATATGCAGATGACACCTCCCTCGTGGCAGAAAGTGAAGAAGAACTAAAGAGCCTCTTGATGAAAGTGAAAGAGGAGAGTGAAAAAGTTGGCTTAAAGCTCAACATTCAGAAAACTAAGATCATGGCATCCGGTCCCATCACTTCATGGCAAATTGGTGGGGAAACAGTGGAAACAGTGGCTGACTTTATTTTTCTGGGCTCCAAAATCACTGCAGATGGTGACTGCAGCCATGAAATTAAAAGATGCTTACTCCTTGGAAGGAAAGTTACGACCAACCTAGACAGCATATTAAAGAGTGGAGACATTACTTTGCCAACAAAGGTTCGTCTGGTCAAGGCTATGGTTTTTCCAGTAGTCATGTATGGCTGTGAGAGTTGGACTCTAAAGAAAGCTGAGTGGTGAAGAATTGATGCTTTTGAACTGTAGTGTTGGAGAAGACTCTTGAGAGTCCCTTGGACTGCAAGGAGATCCAACCAGTCCATCCTAAAGGAGATCAGTCGTGGGTGTTCATTGGAAGGACTGATGTTGAAGCTGAAACTCCAATACTTTGGCCACCTGATGCAAAGAGCTGACTCATTTGAAAAGACTCTGATGCTGGGAAAGATTGAGGGCAGGAGGAGAAGGGGACGATGGAGGATGAGATGGTTGGATGGCATCACTGACACAATGGACATGGGTTTGGGTGGACTCCGGGAGTTGGTGATGGACAGGGAGGCCTGGCATGCTGCGGTTCATGGGTTGCAAGGAGTCGGACACGAGTGAGCGACTGAACTGAACTTTGAGACAAGTGGTGATCAACAATCTCACCTTCCAGGACCAGGTGAGAAAATGCTCCTCAGAGTGCACCCAGACATTGTCAATCACTTCCTGAGCTCCAGCTTCCAGAGTCCTGAACACTTAACATGGGCTCAGGTTGGGTCTTTTCATAGTGTGAAGGTAAAGGGACATTTTTCCTATTTTTCCTCTTCTGAAGAGAATTTTTCCACCACAACAGTTGCTGTCTGGGGATCTCTGAAAACTGCTCCCTGGGCAGGGAAGCAAGATTCTTATGGAGGGCTGCAATGAGATACTGCTCCGAATGGAAGCTTGTGTGCATACAACGCTGATGAGGCTGGGGCACCAGAATATAAAAAGCCTGTTTGTGAGCACACATGAGGTGCCCTTGGATGCCCCCAAGTAGGAGCATGGAAGAAGAGACTGCAGAGATCCGTCCTTAATGGTCAGGAGAGCACATTAATAAAATGTGAGTTGTTATTGTAACCTCATTTGTGTCCACTGTCTGGGAAGACTGGAGGAATGAGTTACCTGTAAATGTACATACATACATATGAAATTGATACTGAAAGCTCTGTTACTCAACTTAGTCACAAAAAAAACTGCAGCAGCATAGGTCTGTGTGAACAGGTGCCCTGTTTGGCCTGGGTGTGAATCAGGAAACCTGCAGTTATTTCTCAGTTTCCTAAACCATTCTTGCCAATAAGTAGCAGGAGGACACAAGGCTCTTCCCTTATCACATAGGGAACACAGTTCGCTGGGTTTGTATTTGTAGGTGATCTGTCTTGCCTGCTAGAATGTATTATAGCCAGGACTTTGCAATTTTGTTCAGTGCCTCAAACCATGCCTGACACATTGTAGGTATATTTGTGAATGAATGAACACCTGGGTTTTATGTATGAAATGCAAGCCATTGCTCTCTTTTCTATGTTGCTATAACTTCCGCCCAAAATACCTTGAGTCCCTGGAAGATGGACTATTCCACCCTTTCTGTGTAGAGATACTGGGTGGTTCCTAGGGCACTGGGTCAGCATGTGGGTGTGGATTCCTGTATGGACACAGGCTCTGGGCTTAGCAGATAGTCCCCAAGGCTCGGAGGAACTGTCAGGCAGAATACCATAAAGTTTATCTTCCTTTAAACATCTTATTTTTCCCATTAATGAAAATAACACATGCTTGTTAAATACAGTTTGAAAATGGCAGAAAAACACAAAGGCGGAAAAATTATCCATAATCCCTCTACCTCAATACAAAACCATGCTTCTTTTTCTCCTAGATTAGGGAAACAGCTTTGAAACCTGCCCCTTTCCCTCCAGCTCTCCCTCCAATCTAGTCACAGGGCCAGGGAGAAATCGCTCTAAAACACAGACCTTCAAACACTTCAAAGGCTTCCTGTTGCCCTCAGTGTCCAAACTCCTCAGCGGCACTGGCTCTGCTTGTCTCTTCAGCTTCCTATCCTCCGAGCCCTATCACGTTATACTAGTGCCAAATGGAATTTCCTTTAATTCTTTAAACGAGCCACATCTCCTCTTGCTGCCTCTGGTCTTTTTCACAAGCTGTTCACTCTGCTTGGGATCCTCTCCACCTTTCTTGGGCCTTTTCCTCTGTTTACTTGCCTGTATTTATCTTTCTCATCATTTCTCTCTCTCGTGCAGAATTTAGATACTACTATCCCCTAAAACTATATAAAACATAAAAATACTTCTGCTATATAAAACTACATAAAGTATAAAAAGGCTTCTGCTATATAAAGCTATATATGAATGGTCGGCAGTGTGTTCAGGCCGGTTAATTTTTTTCTCTCTCTCTTGCCATCCCACAGTTTAAGTTGCTATCTCATGTTAGATACCTCCGATTGCCCTCAGGGCATTCGGCCGGTCCTTACCCTAAGCAATGCCGCCCACTCCTCTCCTTTCCACCCCCACTGGCTGGAAACAGTGGAAACAGTGGCTGACTTTATTTTTCTGGGCTCCAAAATCACTGCAGATGGTGACTGCAGCCATGAAATTAAAAGACGCTTGCTCCTTGGAAGAAAAGCTATGACAACCCTAGACAGCATATCAAAAAGCAGAGACATTACTTTGCCAGCAAAGGTCCATCTAGTCAAAGCTATGGTTTTTCCAGTAGTCATGTATGGATGTGAGAGTTGGACCATAAAGAAAGCTGAGCAACAAAGAATTGATGCTTTTGAACTGTGGTGTTGGAGAAGACTCTCGAGAGTACCTTGGACTGCAAGGAGATCCAACGAGTCAGTCCTAAAGGAAATCAGTCCTGAATATTCATTGGAAGGACTGATGCTGAAGCTGAAGCTCCAATACTTCGGCCACCTGATGCGAAGAACTGACTCATTAGAAAAGACCCTGATGCTGGGAAAGATTGAGGGCAGGAGGAGAAGGGGGTGACAGAGGACAGGATGGTTAGATGGCATCACTGACTCAATGGATATGAGTTTGAGCAAGCTCTGGGAGATGGTGATAGACAGGGAAGCCTGGCGTGCTGCAGTCCATAGGTCGCAAATAGTTGGACAGGACTGAGTGACTGAACAAAAACAAATACCCTGAAACACCCTCCCCTATTTCCCTACTAAATCTGAGTTTGATGGTCCTCTCTAGAATCTTTCCCATCCTGAGGCTCCACACGGTATTTAGCCTTTCTCTGTGAGGGCATCTCTTTATTCTCAAGCATAACCCAGCACCTTGTTCTTGTCACACAGCTCAAGAAGTATTTGTTGAAGTGAATTTAAATGGAACCATTGTTTACATTCTTAGAAATATTTCCCCTTAACCTTTGCTTTAATTATAGTGCGCCTTCCATTTTCCATAATCATGTAAATTTTATGTTAGAGGCCATATCACATACAGATTCTAATCTTACTTTTTAACATTTTACAAATTATATTCAGTTTTACTGCAGCTTCGTAAACTTTATTTTTAATGACCACATACTGTTTCATCAGGTGCATGTACTCTGATTAATTTCTGTTCTATTTTTGGACATTTGAGATTGTTTTTCCTGCTATAATTTGTTAATAATTTTGCTGTAAGTATCTTTGTTTATCTTTAGGCTTAAAGCCTTTTTGTATCTTGAATTATTTCCTTAAAACATCCAATGTAAAATGTTAAGGTCAATAGGCATTTAAAGTTCTTAATGCATGTTGTTTAACTGCTTTGGCAAAGTGTTATTTTTCACTTCATATTCCCACCAGCAATTTATGTGAACAGTCATTTCATTCATCCTCACCAAAGTCACTTCCTTGTCAAAAATTAAAAGCTTTCAAAGAACGTGTACCTCCCAAAGGCAGCCCTAAGGACACAGGGACAACATTCGTCCCTCTTCTCACTCTTTTCCCTGGGCAGTGTCTCAGTTCAATTTCTGGAATGCAGACTTGCCTAATTCTTACCCCACCAGGCTCTATAATCACTTCGGGCATCTGTTTACTCCTCTCAGGGAAGTGAGAGAGCTTTAAATATTCTGTTTATTCTACTGTAAATCCTTTAGATGGACTCAAGGCAACCTCTACCCCCATTTCCCACACTTCCACCAACACACACTCTCTCACACACACAGCACACGCTCACTCATGAATGACTTATGGGTCACCTGAGGGCAACGTCCACTGAGACCCCCTCCGACTCTATTTGTCTTTTTCCTGGCTCTCTGATTCCTTGCTCATCCCTCTAGTTCCTACTTTTAACCTCCTTTCCTCCCCTTTCCTTCCTTTCTTTACCCAGTTATTCAACAAGTTTATCAAGCACCTACTACACCAACCATAAGTGCTGGGATACCTAGAAGATAAGGCAGTAGTCGTTCTTGCCTTCACAGAATTGTATTCTATTGGGGAAGAGATTAAAAACAAACAAACCTGTACATTGAAAGTTACACAGTGTGATGGGCATTGTAAACAAAACAGACAAAGAACGAGCCGGAGAATATTGGAAAAAATCTCTAGGTAGAATAATAACCTTCCTTCTTACTTGGCCCCTATCTGTGCTTTCTTTTCTTCAGTTTCTGGTTTATTTTTTCACTATCCGTCTCAAATCTAAGTTCCAGGAGGGCAAGGATTTTGCCATTCACCACTGAGCCTGGCCCACTGCAGGTTCTCAATAAGTATTTCCTGGACAACTTCTTAGCATATGTTAAACTGGGGCCTGAGGATGCGAAAGAGCCCTTGGTGAAGGCAGGTGGCGTCAGCGGCTCCAGGTGGAGGAAACAGCAGGTGCAGAGGGCTCTGAGGCAGGGGAAAGGGACAGAGAGCAGCCTAGAGGAGCTGGGTCAGGGTGAGCAGAGGGGCCAGTGACACCAAACAAGGACATTTGGTTGGCAGCCAGGGCCCCTGTCATGCCAGGCCTTGTAGGCTGTGGTCAGGAGTTTGGATATCATTCCAAGGGCAATGGGAAGCCACTAAAAGCTTTGCTTTGACATGATACTGAGATATGCCTCCCTGCATTAGCACAGTTCATTTCAGTTCAGTCGCTCAGTCGTGTCCGACTCTTTGCGACTCCATGAACCGCAGCACGCGGCCCTCCCTATCCATCACCAACTCCCAGAGTCCACCCAAACCCATGTCCATTGAGTCAGTGATGCCATCCAGCCATCTCATCCTCTGTCGTCCCCTTCTCCTCCTGCCCCCAATCTTTCCCAGCATCAGGGTCTTTTCAAATGAGTCAGCTCTGTGCATGAGGTGGCCAAAGGATTGGAGTTTCACCTTCAGCATCAGTCCTTCCAATGAACACCCAGGACTGATCTCCTTTAGGATGGACTGGTTGGATCTCCTTGCAGTCCAAGGGACTCTCAAGAGTCTTCTCCAACACCACAGTTCAAAAGCATCAATTCTTTGGTGCTCAGCTTTCTTTATAGTCCAGCTCTCACATCCATACATGACCACTAGCCTGACTAGATGGACCTTTGTTGACAAAGTAATGTCTCTGCTTTTTAATATGCTGTCTAGGTTGGTCATAACTTTCCTTCCAAGGAGTAAGTGTCTTTTAATTTCATGGCTGCAGTCACCATCTGCAGTGATTTTGGAGCCCCCCAAAATAAAGTTAGCCACTGTTTCCCCACCAATTTGCCATGAAGTGATGGGACCAGATGCCATGATCTTAGTTTTCTGAATGTTGAGCTTTAAGCCAACTTTTTCACTCTTCTCTTTCACTTTCATCAAGAGGCTCTTTAGTTCCTCTTCACTTTCCGTCATAAGGGTGGTGTCATCTGCATATCTGAGTTATTGATATTTCTCCCGGCAATCTTGATTCCAGTTTGTGCTTCCTCCAACCCATATAAATTAAATATTTGTGTGTGGTGGGGAGGGTAGGATGGGAATAATTCACATGGTGAGTTCTTGTACAGATCTCACCTCACCCTGTGACCCATATTCTCCCTGTTGGGTGTGGAGGACTAGACTCCTTCCAAGCCTATTGTTTTGGGACCCAGTCATTACCAGGCAACAAACATAAGACGACACTCCCCTCATTAACATATGTCCTTACGTTTTGATGGACCTATTTCCTCTAGTGAGAGGGGAAACCTCACTCCTGAAGTGGAGTCCAGAGCTGGCTGCCATTTTTAAGATGACAGTAGATCCCATACAGACTTGGTGACCTGAGGGAACATCCTTCGTATTTCTGTGGTCGTAACATGAATGTGGAATCATGGCTTTCCCTTGAACTCTGCCATTTGGTCTGATGGAATGGAGTTTTGCCCAGCTTGGTTCATTTCTACTAGACTTGTTTGGGGTCTAGTTGAGTCTTGCTGTGAGGAGTCAGGTCTTTTAAGCGCAGGAGAGGCTTCCCACAAGGAGAGCGTTCGAGAGCTCTGCTAGTGGAAAGGCCTGCTGCCTCCCAGCCCTTGTCACTGAATGACCTTCTCTGGGGGCACTTTCCTCCTGGCCTCTGAATCCTATGACTTTGGTGCTCTTTTCCTTCAGCAGTCCCTACACCTGACACAAGTTTTGGCTTCTTCCACCGGTAATTCTGCCTGTCACTGATTGTTTCAGGGCAAACTACCCACTACTCACTTGAATCCCATTTGCCTTGCCGTTCCCATTAGGGAAGGCCTGCCATTCCCATGCAGCATTTGTCAGTTCCCCTCAGGGAAGCCACGTTGTCAGCTGTCCTTGAGAGACAGGGACAGGGATCCCTATTTCCCTTTGCCCAAACCTGGGAATCCGTGGAACTGACAGAGCTGGAAGGTGTGTAAGTAGCACAGAATAAAACAGATGGTGTGAGTGGACACTGGGCAACGGGCAGACTCAGGAGACTGTAACACAAGGCACATTAGAGATGCCAGTTCCCTCACTTCCTGGAGCGGGCATGGAGATAGAAGGGATCCTTTTTCTCTTCTGATTGTGAGCAAAGGACCCTGCATAAATCTGATTATCATAATTGAGTTAAATTTGCAACAGACTCAGTCTGGCACATATTTAATAGGATACCTAATTGTTACTGGGTTTCGTGGCACTTAGGCACACCCTATAAGCAGTTTGCTGCTGTATTATTTCTTTTATTTGCCTAGACCCCCTTTGTTTTTCTCATCTCATTTTACTTCTCTAGCATCTATAATTGGCACTGATGGTATTCCACCACGGTGCTATGTTAATTTCACATGAGCACATCACACTTTATAGCCATTATTATCCTGCAGAGGAAATTAGACACAGAGTCCATACACATAATTAACAAGTGGAAGGGGCCAGTACTGTGTTCTGATCCTGGTGTTCTGACTTCAGCCCACGCTCTTTCAACATTATTGTGTGCTGTTGCATAATTACTCTCTCCCAGCATACCTGAAGGTCTTAGGATCTCATCTGCCAGCAGTAGGAGGTGTGATCCAGGCAAAGTAAAGACATTCTTGCCCTTAATTGAAACAGAGCTTTGCATTCCAGAAGCTGGTGATGTTAGGGTAGGAGGGTGGGAAGGGTGAAGTAAGGTTTAAAGGAGGTGGGATTGGGATTGACAACACAACCCCAGTGTTCTCTATTTTCCCTACTCCCACTCCATTCCTGCACCTAAAAATTGTAGAACAGGTCTATTAAGAGGGTCATTCTTGTGATATATCAGGAAGAAGAAATTCTCTGGCCAGAGACTGGCTCCCCGCCCCCGGCCCCTTACTTGCTTATTGCTCAGTGAGACAGCATTTTATTCCAAAACTAGAGTAAAAAGGTAGAAAGATGGGTACATAAACCTCTGGGTATATGATTGTAGGGGAATGCATTAGGAGGGTGGCAGGCAGGTGGAGCAGTTAGTGGTGTGTGGTGGGGAGGGAGGATGAAGAGAAGGTGAATTTCCCCGTTCACCGATGTTGTAACATGGTCCTTAACATTACAGAAAGATTATTCTCCTTGATAGTCTTTTCTATTTTCAAGTGCCATGCCTAGTCCTTTGGGAATAGGAGTTTTCTCCACTTATTTCCTACCAGGGAACTTCCATGAATTGGCTTGCCAAGGACAGGGGTCATACTATCTCTGGTGGCAATCAGAATTACTTCATAGCCAATGGAATAAGCTGCTTACTTCCGATGGATGGAACAGCAGTGGGAATTTCTACTTTGTGGCGGTCACGTGAATGCTTTATTTTTCTTGGTCACTGAACCTGTGTACAACCGCAGAGAAGGTGACAAGGAAGTGTGAAAAGATACTAAAGCCAGTTGAGCAATCTGTTCTTTGCAAGCTTGGGAGTCCCGAATAAAAAGCTAGTACTTCAGAATAGGTCAAATGGATAGCTGGCCAGTCATGGTTGCTATGGTAACCAACAAATATATTTGGCGTCCAGAAGCCCTGACCCTGAAGAGGATGATGGCTTTTGTTATGATATTTGTGAACTCCGCTTCATCTGTTTCTCCACTATTTATTTTCAAAGTTGTTAATAGTAACGAATTACTCATTACCTGCAGTTCATCTTTGCTCGGGTTTGGTGCTAACCCAGCCCCCCAGCTCCCTCACTGCTGTGGTCAGTGTCTGGTGTGTGGTTCTGACCTCTCTCGTAGCCTGCAGAGGTTTATGGAAACCACGGACAAGCATAAGGAGACCAGAGTTCTGCTGTGTGACTTTAAACCCTGGGGCCTCTCAGTTCTATTTATAAAGGCAACAAAAATACCTACCTTACTGACCTTATAGGATTCTTTGAAAATACATAGAGCTTTAGATGTAAAGATAATTTGAAAATATTTAGCGGATTATATTCACTTAAAAGGAGCGTAATATTTTAACATTTCAGTCTTCACATAGAATGCTAATTACAGATAACTAATGTTTGCTCTTAAGTGTGTCCTAACACTAACTGACACCCTAACTGAGTGATGGGGCTGCCTCTGTGTTGAGGATTTCAAGGCTGCAGCTAAGCTCAGCTGGCAACAGTGGCAATCATTTAGTGACGTCTGCTACGGGTGCAGGAGGGACACGTGGCATCACAAGTGCTGTGTGTTTGCTACCTTGGTTTGGGACATTCCTCCATTGCTCCTTGGGCTGCATCTGGAAGTTGAGCGTTCATTACTGCGCAGCAGCTTGTTTGGTGCTGGTCTGCCAGACTGATTCATGGGAGAGAAATACTAGTATTTCAGGCTGAAATCTGTAATGATTTTGGTTTTCCCAAACAACACTTTGATTTCTTGCCGGTAAAAGCGAAATGTGTTTATCACTGGAAAATTGACAAATAACAGAGTAGCAGTCAGAGACAATAAGAACAGCTCATGATCTCATCATTCCTGGGCAACTTAATATTTTGGTTATAGATTTCTCACCTTTGATATGATTTATTAATGTTTTTAAATAACCATTGGGTGCTGTATGGAAAATGGATTGTAGGCAGGCAGTGTGGATGAAGAGAGACCAGTTGGGAGCCTATTACCAAAGTCTAGGGAATAGATGCTGGTGTCCTGGGCTGAGAGCTGAGCATGGAGATAGTGAAAGGCCATTGGACTGGGCGCATATGTTTTGAACACAGAGGCAAGGGGACTTGCTGATGGATTGGACGTAAGGAAGAAAGGCATGAACAGGATGATGCTCAGATTTCTAGTCCCATTTCTGGTACAGTGATGATCCAGGTACAGAGGTAGAGAACAATGGGAGAGAAGTGTGTGTGGGGGGAAGGAGTGGTGGTGGACATCAGGAGTTTAATTTTGGATATAAGAAGCCTGAATGGAAATTTCATACTCCAATGGAGATTTCTAGTAGGGAATTGGATATATGGTGAGAGCTCTGGGGAAGAGGATGGGACTGGAGATTTTAACTTGAGGATCATCAGCCTAGAGAGGATGGAGAAGAGATGACTGGTCTAGGAAAGTTAAATTCAGATGGAGAGGAAGATTGAGCGCAGAGACCTGAAGATGTCCAAAATGTATCTATTGGAGAGTAGGGGAGGATGCAGCATAGGAGATCAGCCTTGACTAGTAGGAAGTCTAGGAGAGGGTGCAGTGGGCGGTACCAAGGATAGAAGGCAGTTCAAGAGAAAGAAAGTGCTGCCTCTCTCTTTGCACATTCAGCACTTACATCTATATGTTACATGTATGTACATATGCATATTTTCACAGACTGTATCTGTTTATATAAATATAGGTTTTTTCATTTATCATGAGTGTTTCCTCATTCCTTTAAAAAACACTCTAAAATATTATTTAAAGTATTCTATCCCTATGGTTGTAACTTTCAAGAGAAAAAAATCCTGTGTGTACATCTTGTGTTCCTTTAGATTTAATTCCCTGAAGTGGAATTACTGGTGGATATAAACATCTGTAAGCCTTTTGATCCATGCTGTCAAATTAACTTTCAGAAAGGTTGTACCAAGGCTGTACATTCCAACCACAAATAACTGAAACCAAGTAATTGGCAACAACTGTTACCATCAGTAAAAAAAGAAAAAATATACAATGCTATCTAGTTGTTTTTCCCATATGTGTGACTTGATTAATGGAGGTTGAGCATACTTCAAGGTAAGGCTTCTTGTGTGCAGTCTGAGTGCTGAGTAAGTGGATCCTGTACCCAAACATTGTCAAATATGAAGAAAATGAATGTAAACCTCACCCAAGTCAGCCATTCAGGGCAGGAGGGCTGGGGAGGAGGAGGAAAGCCGGTTCCGGGCCAGTTTCTCTGGTGAGGGGTGGAGTAGATCTTGGTCAGCGGTACGGAGATTGTGTGGTTCCCACCGCTCACTTGCAGGGCCTCCTCCCCTCCCTCCCCTCCCCGCCTGATTTCCTGTGGCCCAGTCTGGGAAAGGGCGTGGTCACCAACAGGCAGAAGTAACTCTCAGAAGTAACTCTCAGACAGCCCGCTTGTGTAGGTGGTGGAGTCCCCGTTGCCCGGTGAACAAATGCCCAGATGGCCCAACTAAACAACAAACAGAGGGATGCAATGCGGGCTGCCCCACGTGCAGCGTCCCTGGCTGACTGGGTGGAGCCATTTCAGTTCTGACACGCCTGGCCTCTGCGTAGAGACCTTAAGTATCCTCCACCCAGCCTTTCTGGGCATCTGTTCAGCCGAAGTGGAAAGACCCTCTGTGTTGTGAAACTGCAGCAGGGCTCGGCCTCCTTCTGTTGGTCTACTGCATTGCAAAGGATGATTGCACCACACTGCTATGCTCTGCGTGTGGAAACGACAGACACGGAGGTGATAGGAATCTGAAGAATGTGTGGGACACAAAGATAGGTCGACAATGGGAATTGTGGCAATCCTGTGTGTACTATCTCACATTTCATAACCATGCCAATAAAGACAGGAAATATTAAAAAAAATGCAACCCTAAAGATACAAAGAAAGCGTCACTGTCCTTTGCTTTCTGGATGGCACCGACATATGTAATGTCTTCTATAGTAGCCAAGAAAGAATTCCTGAGACAGAACTACCATGGAAGTTAGCACACACTCCAAATCCAAAGGAAACATTCTTTGAGAAGTTAGAAATGAAAACAGAAAGTTTTAAATGGAAATAAGACTGATACTCAAGTTTCTTCGGATGTTTTCCTTTTGAAATTATAAAATAACACATCTCATTATAAATCAACTCATGGAGAAATGTATAATGTAAAGCTTGTCTTCCCTTGCTCCCTCAGATGTCATTTCTAGTCTCCAATAGTTTGGTGTGTATTTCTCAAAGGTTTGTTCATGCAATTGCAAACATTTGTATAAGAGTATATTATATGGCTGATGTAGATAGAATATTTTTATCAAACTGCCAACATGTAGTGCTCCATAATATATACCCAAACATATAATTTTGAAAATGAGATTATACTATACAGATTCTGCAACTTGTTTAAAATTTTA
Organism: Odocoileus virginianus; assembly: GCF_023699985.2. Lineage (NCBI taxonomy): Eukaryota > Metazoa > Chordata > Mammalia > Artiodactyla > Cervidae > Odocoileus > Odocoileus virginianus. Next base: position 41,628,649 of record NC_069697.1, read on the forward strand.
AACCCACTTTCTCTCTGCCTCTTTGCAGGTGGTTTACTTTCATCCATGCTTTATAAAAACAAAACCTTTGTGTGCCAAAGACTACTAGATTCACTCATTCAACTACTTGTTGCCTGCCAACTATGTCTCAGGCACCATCAAACTGATAACTTATTCTAGTGAATTCTTAGAGTGTTTATTTTCTTTGGAGAGGTATTCTACACACTGGGAAGAGCAAAGTATTGGATTCAGAAGAACAGAGCTCTGAAATCACATTTACTTAAGTTTTAATGCAGGTGCATCCTTTATCTATCTGGGTGATCTTAGGCAACTTTCTTCATCTCTAAGTCTGTAAGATGAAGTTAAGAGCAAGGCAGGATGATTAAGTGAAAAGTGTATGTGAAGCATTGAGCACAATGTATAGGCATTTGATAAATGTTAGCTTCCTTTCCCCCATCACCTCTTAATTTGTCACTTTTAACATTCCGCCTTTTACAATTTCACCCTTTGAATTGTTAAATGTTCAACCTCTTGAATTAGACAATAAACTCTTTTTTTTTTTTTTTTCGGCGGTGGGGAGGGAAGAGCGCAGGGGCCCCGCGAGCACCCACGTGCTGTCAGCTTCCCTCTCCCTGCCGCCTGAATTAGACAATAAACTCTTATAGGTTAGAAGCCACATCTTATATTGCTTGACAAACCCAAAAGCATCCATCACGGTGCCCTGAACATGGGAGATGATGAATAAATGTTTGCTGATAGATTGATTGACGGTTTCTTGACAAGGTTAAAGCTGAAGGACGTACTGCTCTCTGGAGTCAGGCACATAGCAATGAGCTTCAAAGAAGAAAATGAGCCTCAGTTCTTGGAGGAAGGTCATTGCCTAGCACCTCAGGGAGACATGGTGCTGATGGAGGAGCAGGACGCTGAACCAGCTCTGCTGTATGGGTTACAGATCCTGTTGGCCATTACAGAACAGTTACACAGTCATTCAAGGAATTCCTGATCACCCCACCATGACCAAATTCATTCAGCCAAGCATTTCAACAGGCTGTCACTGTGGCACATGGATTGACGATTGCACAGCTGTTATTGTATGCTTACAAGGGAAATTGGGAGTAGTTAATGGGCTGGGGATCAATAGCAGTACTATCTTGCAGGGAACGATTTAATTTTCTTTCTGCATTAAGAGGGAAATGCAAAGATTTCACATAGTTAGAATAGATGGATCCAAGTCATAGATATGAGCTTCTGAATTTCTTGGCTTATATAAAAGTTTTAACTTTTAGTTTCTATTTACTTTTTGAAAAGGTAATGAACACAAGCACATGGTGGTCGTTGTTCAGTTGCCCAGTATGTCTGACTCTTTGCGACCCCATGGACTGCAGCACATGAGGCCTCCCTGTCCCTCACCATCTCCCGAAGTTTGCCCAAGTTCATGTCCATTGCTTCGGTGATGCCATCCAGCCATCTTATCCTCTGATGCCCTCTTCTCCACCTACTCTCAATCTTTCCCAGCATCAGGGACTTTTCTAACGAGTCAGCTGTTCGCATCAGATGACCAAAATACTGGAGTTTCAGCTTCAGCATCAGTCCTTCCAATGAGTATTCAGAGTTGATTTCCCTTAAGATTTACTGGTTTGATCTCCTTACTGTCCAAGGGGCTCTCAGATGTCTTCTCCAGCACCACAGTTCAAAGGCATCAATTCTTTGCACTCCACCTTCTTCATGGTCCACCTCTCACAACCATACATGACCACTGGGAAGACCAAAGCACATGGTGTGTCAGTACAAAATGGTACAGAATGGTTGCTCCCTAGAAGCAACCACTATTGCTAGTGTCTTGGGTGTTCTTCCAGAAATGATGCCCTCTGTGTGTGTGTGTCTGTATGTGTGTGTGTGTATGCATGTATGTGTGTCCATGTGTCTTAGCTAGAAAGAGTTTCAAGAATCCAAGAACTTCCTGGAGGTCCTCTATGTCTTTTTGGTTCATCCCTGTATCTCTGGTGGCTAACACAGAGGCCAGCTGGTATTGTCCAAAATTCATTGTCAATAATTATCTGTTCATTGACTGATTAAATCTACTTTAATCTATGACTTATGAGATCTATTTTAATCAATGACTTACTAGATCTATTTTAGCAGTTTTTAAAGTGATTTGCATTAGCTTGGTACATTTTATTGTGAATTAACAAAAGTCATACAATTTGACATGTCCGGAGAACAGCAAATAAGTGAAAATCACTCAGTCATGTCTGACTCTTTGTGACCCCATGGACTATACAGTCCATGGAATTTTCCAGCCCAGAATACTGGAGTGGGTAGCCTTTCTCTAATCCAGGAGATCTTCCCAACCCAGGGGTCGAACCCAGGTCTCCTGCATTGTGGGCAGATTCTTTACCAGCTGAGCCACAAGGGAAGCCCTGGAGAATAGAGTATCTTAATTAATTTTAATGTATTAGTACAATAGTTTAAAACCACTGATGCAGAAACTGCCTGCTTGAATGTTCTCTGATGACTGGGGGAACTCTTTGGAAAATATGTACCACTTGAATTTAAATAAGGATTGGCTAATAAGCAAAAAGAACATTAAAAAACATGTCAGAACACACATGCAAATTAGTGGGCTTATTGAAAGCTGCTACTCTGGGATATTGTATACTTTAATTGTCTCTGGGTTCATAAACCACCTATTACTATGGCTGCTGCTACATTTATTACTATTATTGCCACTACTACCAATATTACTGTTTGTTTAGTAAATAGTATGTATCAGCACCATGGACATTATCTCATCTCATAGCAACATTATCAAGTAGATATCATCACCATCTGCTTTTATAGATGAGGAAACTGAGACACAAAATGATTTCATAACTTGTTTATATTCACAAAGCTCATGCAATAGTGGAATGAGGTGGGGGACTGGGGCCCAGCTTGATTTCAGAGCACAAACATCTGATCAATACTTCAAAGTCACATCTCATTTTTGATTAGAAATGGAGCATTCTTATTAACCTTCTTCTTTGCCAGATTGAGTTCCAAATGATGTTTGATTCTATCAACAGATGAAATCCATCTTCAAAAAGAATGATGCTTTGTTAGCACTGTGGCTTTTCAAAAGATATTGTGTCAGTTGCTAAAGTCAATTCAAAGAGAGGAACTCCCAAAATGGTTTGCATCATTAAAATGAGTGATCAGCTTCCTAAGTTTTCTATTTTGAAATGGGTAACACCCATTTATGTGTGTATACATGCATGTTTTTTTTAATCCATTCTTACATTTATTGTCATGTCTCATGTATTCACTTAAATAACAGGGAACTTGGGGAGTTTCCTGTTAGAGTTTTATAATCAGAAAACACCAAATTGCTTGTATTTCTTCACATTTCATCAGTGGGGCTTTATAATCCAGATAGTCCTAGGCAAATCTGCGAATTATGCAAAATGTGTATTGCCACATCCCTTTCTTTCAGCACTTCCTTTTAATTATTTCTCCATCTATTCTCTCCTCTCCTCACTCAAAAACGTTCAGTGAGCATCAGCAATCACATGCAGAGCAAATTCAAGGTCCCACTCTGTCCTGTTCTTTCTGGGTGCTCCTTTCATGTGCTGCAAAGTTATCCTTCTTTTTAGCTATTGGTCCAAAATTCTATTCTTACAGGATCACCAATAGTAATTTTAGAAGAAAAGACAGCAGAGAAAAACTAATCCACAGCAAGGTGTGAATGACTGATAGCTAAATATAGAGGTCTTAGCAGTAGTACTGACATTCAGAAAGAGAAATTTATTAGGCCAAAGGAGTATATTCATTTTGGGCTGAATAACATTCTTGTCCGTCCTCAACTGTAACAGATACTAAATGGGGACCTTTCTTGTCCTACCTCAATTAAAGCTTATCTTACATTTTTGGTTGGACATTAGTCTAGTCTAAGACGACCCTAGATATCTGCTTCCACTTTTGGAGTCTTGTGAAGACACTTACTTCGGTTGGCAAAGGACACGGATGGAGAGGTGAGGGGATGCAAGTCTTTCAAGAAGACCTTCAGATGCGCCCATGAGAAACACACTGACTTTATTATTCTGGACAAGACTGTTTGTTGTGGTGGACGTGATTGTTTGTTTTGGTTTTTAACAGGGAGAAACTGACAACCTTAAATCGTCTTTACTTTGTTGCCTCTAACAATGCTTTTGACTTACTGGATGTCTGTGGTTCCCTGACACACCAACTTTTCTGCCAGTTCCAAAGTGAAATAGTATTTGGGGCATGCCACCTAGTGGTGATAGCTTTTGGTTTATTGCTCCTTGGAAGAAAGGAAACCAAACCTTAGTCAGTCAGTCAGTCTTCCTGGCCTAAAGCCACATAAAGGCCATCTGGGTCATCCTTTAGCTTTTACGTAAGCAGGCAAGTACATCACCTTTTCTATGGACCCGAGACTGAAAAGACAGGCAGATCAAAGCTGCCGGGGCTCAGAAACCCACTGACGCCCAGTTCCCTGGTGAAATTTAAACTTTGGCACCCCGCCTGCCTGGGGACACAAACTTCTATCCTCACAGGCTTTTTGGCAGTCCCAGCAACAAATGCTAGGGAGACGACAAGGCTCTTTCTGAGTCTTAACTTCAACTTACTTCCTGTCCTCTCTCTGACCTCTTCTCCTTCCTCCCTCCCCTTACCTGCCTTGGCTTGCTCCACATTCGCTTCTGTGTTTACTGTTTTTCTTCTATGGTCATGCTTTATATCCCTAAGAATCACCATATAATACTTTTAAAAACTTGCCATAATTTCCTTTTTAAATTGCAAGTTTACTTGTTCTCCCTTTATTACATATCTGTTATGTTCTGTGTTCCTGCATAAGGCAGTTTTCATATTCATAATCACAGTTAACCTTCATGGGATCCCTTGACCACCTATGAAACACTGTGATGTTATTTTGCAGAAGAGGAAACTGAGGTCTGAGAAGTTAAGCAGCTTGTCCAAGAATACACAATCTGTAAGGGGGACACAGAAAGAAAACTTTGATCCTTGGATCTACAGCCTTGTGGCCATGTCCTGACGTCTTCATAGATCCCAAGCGTGAAAATAGCTTCTCTGAGTATTTTTCTTTGTCTTCGAGATATGAATAGAGAGAACCCTCCACAAGGAGGCTAGGGTAAGCCTGAGAGCCAAGGTGAGGAATTTGAAATAGGGCATGAGAAAGTGGAAGGAGAACTAGCTAGGAAGGGACTCTTGGATTTTCATAGCCCCAAGAATAATAATGGCTAACTGCTCTGTATGTGAAAGTGAAAGTCACTCAGCTGTGTCCAACTCTTTGAAACCCCATTGACTGTAGCCCTCTAGGCTCCTCTGTCCGTGGAATTCTCCAGGCAAGAATACTCAGGGATCTTCCCGACCCAGGGGTTCGACCCAGGTCTCCTGCATTGCAGGCAGATTCTTTACAATCCGAGCCTGTATACATTCTCCATTTTATTCTCATAAAGTTCTCTGAAGTATATACTGATACCATCTTATTTTAAGGCTAGAGCAGTAGTTGGTCCAAGGTCATCCTGCTGGTAGGTGGCTGGGGAAGAATTAGAATCCAGTTTGTCTGACTCCAAGGCCTTCTTAACTGCTGTACAAACTTCCTTTCCATGTCAACCAGATCTAAGAATTTGATAGTGATATGGTCACAGGTCTTACCCCTGGTTCTGAAGGTATGTCTGCAGGGAACCATGGGACAGATGAATGAAGAGGGAGAGAATGGGACAGAATAGAAGACTAAAGTGAAACAAAGCCTGGGGAGCGGGGGCATGGGAAGCCTGAAAAAATGCCAGTTGCAGTGAAAGTAACCCGTGGGGAAGATGGACTGATAATCTTCAATGCAAAAAGTTTTGAAGGAAATGCTGATCCATTGAAAAGGTTAAAATTTGGGGTTTTCTTGTTTTGTTAGCAAAGGATAAATATATGAATTGCTGTTCAGTTCAGTTCAGTCCCTCAGTTGTGTCCGACTCTTTCCGACCCCATGAAGCACAGCACGCCAGGCCTCCCTGTCCATCACCAACTCCTGGAGTCCACCCAAACCCATGTCCATTGAGTTGGTGATGCCATCCAACCATCTCATCATATGTTGTCCCCTTCTCCTCCTGCCCCCAATCCCTCCCAGCATCAGGGTCTTTTCAAATGAGTCAGCTCTTCACATCAGGTGGCCAAAGTACTGAAGTTCAGCTTCAACATCAGTCTTACCAATGAACACTCAGGATTGATCTCCTTTAGGATGGACTGGTTGGATCTCCTTGCAGTCCAAGGGACTCTCAAGAGTCTTCTCCAGCACCACAGTTCAAAAGCATCAATTCTTCATCACTCAGCTTTCTTTATAGTCCAACTCTCACATCCATACATGACTACTGGAAAAACCATAGCCTTGACTAGACGGACCTTTGTTGAGAAAGTAATGTCTCTGCTTTTTAATATACTGTCTAGGTTGATCATAACTTTCCTCCCAAAGAGTAAGCATCTTTTAATTTCATGGCTGCAATCACCATCTGCAGTGATTTTGTAGCCCAGAAAAATGAAGGCAGCCACTATTTCCACTGTTTCCCCATCCATTTGCCATGAAGTGATGGGACCGGATGCCATGATCTTAGTTTTCTGAATGTTGAGCTTTAAGCCAACTTTTTCACTCATTTTTCACTAATTGCTGAGATGGCTTTTCCTCCGTACAATGCTAGTACATTTTCCAAACATGATTAACTCAAAATATTCATATTACTTATCATAAAACCAATGGAATAGTCTTTCACACTAATTATTTCACATGTTTATGTTGTAGAGTAAAAGATGAGTAGAAATATTAATTTTCAGGGATTGTGTCCATTTAGACTGCTCTTGTCTTGGTTTCTTAATCACTGAAATAAAATAGATAATACTCTCTACTTCACAGGCATTGTGAAAATTAATGAATAAATACTAAGTACTTGGGAAGGAATTAAAGGAGTATGTCAGTATATGCTATTATTATATTCTCATTTCTATTCTGAAGTCATAATGCTCTGACGGTGACACTGATAGTCATCACCATGGAAACCAATGATATATGCTATCTTTTGCTCTGGGGCCTCTTTCCATCCTCCAGGCAGTTGCAGAGACTGCTGCAAAAATAAGATTAACTCCCTCTTCTTACTGTTTTTAAGTTCTTTCACTGGTTTACAAATGCCATCTCTACTAAACTTTTCCTTCAATGCTTCCCTATACCTCCACCACCATCTTTCTATTCTAGATTAGCCCCCCACTCATCTCTGTGAGGGTGATTCTGGGCAGCATGCTTTTCTATTCCTTTGTTCTCTTCTATCTTAGTCTTCCTTTCCTCCTTGTAGGTGGGAACAACCTTTAATGATTCACCAAGTTGTCCTTTATCCCTATTAATGTTTGCATTGAGAAGCCAAGCCAACTTAAAGTTATGAACTTTGTTATTGTGGCCAGTTACTGAGATTTCAATGTCTGTGTGGTGTTCGGCTTCAGTTATTAAGAAACTACCATAAATAAATGGATTAAACTGTAATTCTTGAAGATAAGTGCAATCAAATTAATACTAGTTACTTCACCTATGGGGATATCCATCTTGATGGATATTAGGTTGTCTCTATTGACATTTTGTAAATGAGTTCAATTAGATTTTTGAAAATCTGCTATTCTTTGTTTCTTCAGAGATTATTTGGCACATTAAAGTATTCTTATTACAACATTTAATCTGGAGCAATGAAACGTATGAATTCCTTAATGAATATTTCAAATGTTTTTCCATATTACCAAGTATTTTTCAGTTATCAAACTAATACGGTGAAACCTGACCCTACAGTAACAGAAAATGGTATCTTGCTTTGAAGAGAACATCCTGAACCACTTCTATTGAAACCTGCTGTCAGTAGTCATTTTTTCAGTGTTAAATTGTGCCTCCCCCCCTTTCCCTTCCCTCCTTTTGAGTCACTTAAGATGAAAAACAGGAAAAGAAGGTAGGCTGATTTAATAGTTTTCCCATCCTTCAGATAATCCCTTCTGAACCATTCTCTTTCACTTTAGTTTCTCCTTCCCAGCAGGAGGCTAGCATCTAAGCGGCTGACGTCTTGCCCTGGAGTAGCTATGAGGATGTGAAAAGCACTACAAGCCTCCGGCTAAGCCTCTTTGACGGGAAGGAAGGACTGGGCACTGGGCTGTGAAGTGTGTGCCCCGAGGACAAGTTTCCCTGTCTTTAAACTCTCTGTACCTGGTGTGGTTCTAATTCAAGCAGGCCCGGGTAAAGAGCAGGCCTGTATATTTCATGAAGTTCCAGGCAGCCCCCGGTTCAGGGGGCCAGCGGGGATTGTCAGGCAGGAGTGGAGGTGCTATCCTTCCCTTAGTTGCCAATCCGGGACTGGAAATGAAAGCTTTGAGTTGATGTTTATGTCTGGCTTAACCCCCTGTGCCCATACGTACTTCCTCTCTCTTTCTGCCAGGTGACCCTCCCGCTCACTGCTGATTCCCATCTCAAATGCTAAGCTGGAGGTAGAATAGGTCACTGCGTTGCTCTGCCATATCCCAGAATTTTCAGGGGGCAGGTGACCAGAGGCCAGGCTGGCTGAAGCCTCATTTAGTTCTTCTGGTTTTGAGGGCACAAAGGGACTAGAATGAGTTGAACCTAAAGTTAAAGTAAACCAGAGTACAGAAAGATATTTGCTTGGTGGTCTCTATGGTAACCTGCCCTTTTAGAATAAGGAACAAATGAGTGGAAGTGGCTGTTATGGCTCACAGTGGCCCCAAGTTCTTCAGCATTTCCTGCGTTTTCCCCCTGTCTCCCTTATTGGAATGAATCCTGTGACACTCTGTGTCAGGCACTGTATTAAGTGCTTTACATACATCTCAATGGCATACCTACAATAATTACTCATTATTACTTTTAATAAGCACTATTATTATGTGTTGTTATTATTTAATTTTTACAGGTGAAACTGAGGTTCACTAATCATTTTGTAGCTCAGAGCTTGTTACATATTGAGGGCTCAAGAATGTTTATTTAACTGAAATTTGACCAATTCTAAGGAGTTAGTCCCATCATGGTGGAAATCCTTGACTGGGATGAAGGCAAGTGTTTTTTTAAGAGTGTGGAGATAGTGGGAATTCCCCAGCTTGGTGGTCCAGTGGTTAGGCCTTGGGATTTTCACTGCAGGGGCCTAGCGGGGAACTAAGATCCCACATGTTGTGCAGTGTGACAAAATTATAAAAAATTATTTTAAAAAAAGACTATGGAGATATTGACTCATCACTAGTCTCTAGGAGTTTTGGTGAGGGTGTACTTTTTCTTGATCCTTTTAGAGTCCTTGGATAGGTCTGAAAATTAAACTGACAAAGACAGATGAACATACCAAAAAAAAAAAAGCATTACAAATTTATTGAATGTAAGTTTTATGTGACATGGGAGCCTGTGGTAATGAAAAGAAGATCTGAAGAAACAGACCTATGTAGTTTTATGCTGGGTTTGATGAAGTGTGGTCAGTGTAGAAATATGATAGGTTAGGGAGTATGAAGAAGCATGTATAGTAAACTGGAGCAGACTTAGCAAGGTCTGTTTGTTGGGATTCTTTAAGGGTCCACTTGTCTTCATAGATAATCATGCTTCTTTCCCCCAGGTATAGGGAAGGTGCTTCTTACATAAGGGTTTTATGACTTTTCCAGGGAGAAGGCTAGGGAGCGAGAACATCAGAGTGACCTTCCTTTTTCTGTTTTCTCGAACTCTCTCCTGCTGAAAATGTTCAATATACCAAGGTGCCATATTTTGGGTTAGCAAGTCCTGAACCCCATCAGGGTCAGTCAGCCTTCTTTTTGCTGCTACCTGATTATAGAGTGTCTGGGAAATCCCTTCCAATTACTTTATAATGCTCAGATTTGTTAGGTTCTATTTCAGCACATCCCAACGTGTTCATAGGTGCAGCTTGTAAAGATGTCTGTGTGGCCCAATACATTGACTTCAATCAGGAAAGATGGTTTCTTCACTGAGGGGCGTCCTCCCACCTTTAATATGCTAACATGCCTTGAAAATCTCCTAAATATTTCATTGATTCTAAGCAGCACTTTCCTCCCACATTTTATCATCTCCCACATTTTATCATCTCCAAAGCTAGGTGCTTCTCATGGACAGAGGCATCTTCCAGTGGCTGTTGGTCAAGCAGCAGTTGATGGTGGTGGTCACTGCGTGGGCACATGTAAACTTGTCACAGCTGTTGTGTCGTATGTCAGTTGAGTTAGGAACATTCTTAGTACAACATATGTACGTTTAATTGCTCTTTAAAATGTCTTTATAAAGATCACATCATGATTTGGCACTGGAATGAAATGTTACTGTATATGCCAGGAGGTTTGAAAACAGAGCAGTGGGGGTGTATGTATGATCTTACAGCAGCGAAAATTCATCATACAGGGTTAAGAGCAATGCCATATTTGCTTGCAAAACAATAATCAAGTGCTTGATAGAACTTAAAGGAAAACGCCAAGTGGCGGAGGATATATTTTGTTACTGTGTTGTCCTTGCTGTTGAGTCACTAAGTTGTGTCTGACTCTTGCAATCCCCTGGACTGTAGCCCACCAGCCTCTTCCATCTAAGGGATTTTCCAGGAAGGAATACTGGAGTGGGTTGCCATTTCCTTCTCCAGGGGATCTTCCTGACCCAGGGATTGAACCTGTGTCTCCTGCATTGCAGGCAAATTCTTTACCATTTAGCTACCAGGGACTGAGGTAGGGGTAAAAGGATTGCCTGCCACTTGCCAGAGAGCAATGCAATAAAATTCAGAACTGACAAATCCCTGGAAGAGCAGAATGGCCTGGTTTAATTGGCACTGCTTTTAGTGGTACATAAGCAATCCTTTATAGGTTTGATGAAATATGTTAATGTGAAACATTTCCAATCTTATTCGACCACAGATTCTTGTTTCCTCAGGAACATCTCTTGGAACTTGTGTTCTGTGAACTATAATTCTAATAATATCTACCACTTATGATTGGCCAGTCACTATTTAAATACTTCACCTACATTAACAAAATGAATCCTCATTACCATCTCATGAGGCGGGCAGGATTATCCCTATGTTGCAAATAGAAGACAGCAAGGCATGGGGAGACAGAAACTTTCCTTAAATTACACAGCCAGGGTAGCAGAGCCAGGATTCAAACACAGGCAGGCGCCCAGTGTTTTACCACCACAGCGTATAGTAGGGGAAACTGTCCGAGCCACAGACTGGATGAGAAGAGTGCTGCCAATCTGACCCACGGTTAAAGATGAGTAAGTACCACAACTCCTACTGACTCTTAAAATATTCACCAGGAATCTACAAGGCGGAAAAAAAGATTTCCTTGCTCTTTGTTGAGACTGTGAATACATTATTTCCTTTTTTATATACCTAGACAATCTGCACTCCCCCCAGATTATTAAGATTAAGAAAGAAAGTCACTGTTGGTGGAAGATGGAAGCATTACAAATTTAACCTAAATAAAATACCAGGAACAAGACAAATAAATATCAGCCCCAATTCAGGTCCTATACGAATGCTCTGAAAGGGTCCATTACCTTACAGTTTGCTGCTCCAATGAAGGGTAAACTAGTGCTTCTTTTTTACAAAGTTGGATGGTGACGCAGGATTTACAGAAATTAGACTACTTTGTGCCACTCTTCCCATCTTTTGACTAGCTACAATTTGTGAGATAAATTTCAGTGAACCAGATGGACTTGCTGATAGGTGTAACAATCTCCTATTAGCTTAGTCCCTAGGGAAGAGGCAGGTGACAGAAGGATTTAGGCAGTGAAATGAAACTAAGAACAAAAGATGGTGTCATTACTTGGAGCCGCGATGCTGTTCAGGTCCAATCAGCTTAAGTTTCCCAGGCAGGTGACTGTGAGGATGATTCTGCATAATCCATCTCCTAAGAGATTTTGAACTCTGCACTGGATTTTCTCCACATGTGAGTTGCTTCCTGAGATTAGTTTGGCCTTCCTGAGATCCGTCTGGCCTTATAAAAGCAGCAAGTGTACAGCAACTGCTACCTTATGGTAATTTAAGGAAATTATACTCTTCAGGAGATAAAATGCTATTCAGTTGCTATTTATCTGTGCCAGCTGGATAAGAAAGGAAGATGATTCATAGCCAATCCAGTGGGACCAGTGAAAGGCTTGATTACACCTTGGTTCCAGGCTGTCTTGTGGAGCAAATGCCTTGGTGTATGTGGGTTCCAGAAAGACCAGAATGGTTACACACAGCCCAAGATTTAATGTGGGACTGAGTTTTCTGAGAGAGAACATAGCCTAAACAGGTGTTAGGCTAGTTGTGGACAGATCTTTTCTGTTCACCAACCAAGAAGATGAAAGATGGATTCTACTTTGATATGTGAATTGCAGCTCCAAAAGAAATCACATGGAGATGGCTATCTTTATGGCAGCTGGCTAAACCACAGCTACCTAAATAAAAACGAAGGAGACATTACAACGTCCGAGTTAAGAGAAAGCTTACAAATGGAAGATTCTAGTGTATTACAGTAACTCATCCTTGTGTACAAAAGCTGCTCTGTACATATATTATGATACAAACCAATTAGTAATAAAATTTTGACAGGGTTCATTACACTAAGTTTATAAATCAAGCTTCCGGGCTTGAGCGTGAGGGATACTCTTTGTGCTGGAAAGCTGCAAACTAGAAGGACTTGATAAGAAAGTACTAGAAAGTGTCCAGCTGTTAGCTATTATCATGTTTCCTTTGAACATACTATACAAAGCCTGTATAGTTGCAGGGAGAGTATCTGAGGAGATTAAAAACCATGGTTACATTAACGCACACCTGTCTCAGGGAAACTGCATTCACCTTTCTCTCACAATGTATGCTCCCTGCAGCTTCTCTGCATCATCCGGCAGGCTGCTTTTGGAATCTGTAGTGCCTCAAGTCACTTTCAGCACTGTTGAAGAATAGAAGCCATTAAAGCCGAACTGATGCTAGAGGCAAGACAGTGAATAATCCATTTGAACGCCAGTCAAGATTGCGTATGGCAGCTCAAACCTCCTCAAGCACACGTATTTTTCCGGAGGTAGAATGACATCTAGATAACTACTGTTTCAAAGTGATGTTAATTGTCTTCAGTAAAATGAAATCTGAAATTTCCCACCCGTATGGAAATCATCTGAGCTTAGCAAAAAAACATGTTCAAATACTAATGAGGTGGCATGAAATATTGATTATATTACAAGCTTTCCTAATTTTCATTTCATTTTTTTGACTTACTACTGTAAGCAAAGACCCATTTCCAGAACTTTTTCACCAGGTCTGCAAAACCTGCGTGACTACCAGGGCAGATGTCCGAATGGCCAGCCTCTTACAGGGCAGAGTTTTCTGAGGTAACATACAGGGCAGAGCTTTCTGAGGTAACAGGCCACTGCTTTCCCCTCCTCTAACAAAAAGCCAGGAGGTACAGATTCCTACTTAGGCCACAGAAAATGACTGATCTGTTCAACTTTTCAACTCACCACCTTAGTTGTGTGCTGCAAACAAGCTGCAGTCTTTCCTTCGCACAGGAGGTGATGCGGGCTGGGGGAAGGGGCGAGCCTAGCTTCAGGAAATGGTGCTTTCAGTGTGAAGAGTTAGGGCTGTTTGGCCAGTCATAGAAGGACCACTCAGCCCTGTTGTGTTCTTCTGGAGTGAAGACCTGGGGTTCAGGTAGGTGTGGACGAGTTGTTATTCACAGGGAATACTTAACTGATTTTCAAACAGACAAAGTTAATATAGCACTTCATTATTTGGATATAGACAAACTGTTCCTCGTGGCAAGATAAAGAGGAGAGTAAGTAACTTTCACAGCACACCATGGAACATGGATCTCCTTCTAGGGCAAGGCAGTTGCCAATTTACACAGATGCTTATTTCATAATGACTGATGGTTATGGTTGGGTGAACTCTCAAAGCAATCCTAGTGACCTCACTCATAAAATGGGAGTGGGGAGGTGGAAGGTGGGATGAGATGTTTTTTAGGTCTCTTCTGTGATTCATTTAGAATCAGAGAAATAACGAGAAGACAGATTGTATCTTTTTATTTAAGTGATCCCTTGTTTATGCCTTTCCCTTCACATCCCAGAAATGAAGTTTTTGCATAACTGAAGTGAGGATGAATCTTAGAATTTCTTTTCTTAGGTACTCAATATATTTTCTATAATATAATCTTCCTTGATTATATTCTGCATTCTTTCACATATCTCCATATGTGAAGATTACTCTGGGTCAGCAATCAATCATGAGCATGTTCTTAATCCCTTTGTGCCTCAGTTTCCTTGGCTATAAAATGGTAATAATAATATTCCTACTTTATAAAGTTATTGTGAGGATTAGAAAGTTAATAAATGTAAAACTCCTTAGATGAGTACTTGGGATATAGTATAGTGTGCATTATTATTATGATTATTATTTTACATTATCAGAGTTTTCTGAATCTTTACCATTTACTTATGACTTCCCTAGGTGTGCAGTAGGGGATAGATGGAGCAGGAATACTGCCATTTAGGAAACATTACAACCTTCCAGGATCGTATAATCTAATACACACAAAAAATGACATATTTAAAACTACATGGAGTAACTTGCTACAATATGTAATCAGAATCAAATGCTGGCTTCAGTAGCAGCAGTAAAGAATGAGATTAAATGGGTTTATGCTTTTCAGGGAGAAGGTTGAGTTTGAGCTGAGTGGAAGAACAGGTAGAATGAGCTGGATGAAGCAAAGTGAGGAGGGCATTCCAGGTGAGAACAACATGCAGGAAAGCAGAGAGACCAGAGAGAGTGTGAGTTGGTCTTGGGGCAGTGGGAGACAGAGCTGGCAAAGCAGGTGAGCGGAACAGAATGGAGCTTCATTATGGTAGTTCCAGAAAGTTCTCTGTACTTAGAGGATTGTCTACCTTATGGAGTGGAAACAGAGGAGAACAGCAAATTTCTGAGTGAAGAACAGAACAACAGACAAAGGCTTTGAGAAGATTTTCCTAGTTCAGAGGTTGGAGGCTAAGTCTGTGGAGACCACTGAGGAGGTGGTTGCTCTGGCTGTGGCGGTGTGAGGAGATGGGGGCCAGTCTGGGTATGGCAGACGGAAGAAGAGGAAAGAAAAAGCCTGAAGTGGCCTTCTGAGGAAAAATTAGGCAAGTTAGCAAGGCCTATCTGTTAACTGACTGGACTGAGGAAATGAAGTAGAGGTAAGTCAAAGGTTATTACAAATATTCAAATCTCTAGATCTAGGAATTAGAGATCCCACAGAAAACTGGAGGAGAATTGATTAAAAGAGGAGAGAAGCAAATGAGGAGCCTGGTGTTGGATAAATGTATTTGGCAATGACAATATGACCTCCAATAATGATAGCTGATACTTGTCACTTACTATGTACCAGACACTATGTGTTTTACACTGTAAATTCACTTAATCCTCATGTAAACTGTTTGGGATAGGTACTTTTATAATTCCCCTTTTATGAAGGACAAGAGGTTGAATAGTTAATACAGTTTATGCAGTTAGACTGGGATTTAAACCCAAGCCATCTGATTCTAGTGCTTGTGCTAGACCACCACTGTGCTTAGTACTCAGGAAGTCCAACTCTGACAGGAAGTGAAGACTGAAAACAACAGTTGGGATTGTCAGCACAGAGGTGTTAATTGCAGTTATGAGCGTGGATTAGCTTTCTGAAGTAGAAGGCAGGCAGACAGGAGAGCAGATGGCCGAGAATGCATCCTGGGGGAGGCCCACGCTGAGAAGTCGCACACAGGAACGTGCTGAGCGTGCAGAGCCTCCGTGAGGGTGAGCAGACCGGAGAACAGGCTGCTGGCTTAGCCTTGAAAGGACTGGCTCAGGGACGGGTCTGGGGATAAGGAGAAAAAGTGTCCTCAGAGACTAAATGGAGGAATGATAGTTTTGTCAGGGAAATGAAGAAGAAAGGGCAGGATGGTCAAGTGAAGAGATTTCTTTTCTTTTTTCCAAAATAAGAGAGACTTATACGTCAAGAGGGTTTCCCTGGCAGGTCAGCTGGTAAAGAATCCATCTGCCATGCAGGAGACCCCCGTTAGATTCCTGGATTGGGAAAGTCCCTGGAGAAGATAGGCTGCTCTCTCCAGTACGCTTGGGCTTCTCTTTGGCTCAGCTGGTACAGAGTCTGCCTGCCATGGGGGAGACCTGGGTTTGATCCCTGGGTTGGGAAGGTCCCCAGAGAAGGGGAAGGCTACCCACCCCACTATTCTGGCCTGGAGATTTCCATGGACTGTATAGTCCATGGGGTTACAAAGAGTCGGACACGACTGAGCGACTTTCACTTTCATACTTCAAGAAGCCAGAGGCAGTAAGGAGAATGTAATGTGGAAAAGGAAGGGCATACATGTGGGGAAGAAAAGATCCTACAGGAGTTTTAAAAGGAGAAAATCAATGGCTTTTACTTAAGTGTGAGGAGAGGACTATTGGATTGTCAAGTCTCAAGATTGGAAATGGTCCTTAAAATCTGATCACTTGTCTAGTCCTTGAGATAGACGCAGGGTATTGGGGAAGATAAACTTGAACACGACACACCCCTCCCCAAATTTATTTACTTAGCAAAGAAATATATGTGCTATCTCCACTTACATGTCTCTTAGGCATCTTAATATTAATAAATCCAAATGACCCCCAATTTCTCACCCTTGCATTTGGTCCTTGCATGTGCACCTTGCATCTAAGAATTTCCTCCTCCATTCTTTTAGTTGTTTAGGCTAAAACCTTTGGCCTCACTTTAATGTTTCTGTTGCTCTCACATATGGCCTCCAATTCATCAGCAAGTCTTTTCCAATATATATTTAAGATTTATCAATAATCAGATCATGTCTCACTATCTCCACTGATACTATACTACCGTAAGCTACCAATAATGTTTGCCTAGACTAGCATGGTCTCCTGGCTTCCACCCATCCTAGACCTTGTACAGTCTGTTTTCCTCACAGTAACAAGAGTAGTTCTTTAACAATGTCAATTGCATAATGATACTCTGATGTCTAGAACCCTACAATGGATTCTTGTCTATCTCAGAATAAATGCAAAGTCCTTGCCGTGCCTACAAGGTCACACCTATCATTTCCCCCCAGGCTTCCTCTACTCCAGCTACACGGGCATTCCTGAAAAAGACCAAGGCTGTTCTCATTTCAGGGCCTTTGCATATGCTGCTCCTATGCCTTGATTCATTCATTCAACTGTTTGGGTTCCTACTATTCTATTCGAGGTAACTGGGACTTATCATAAACAAATGGAAAAAGAATCTTGCCCTTGTTCTGCTTACATTTCCAACATGTCTGCACTTATCACCCCTTTGGCACAGCTTTGCTGACCACCTGATCTAAAAGAGCCATCCCTTCCCACCACCCCATTGTTCCATATTCCTCTGTCCTCATTTTACTTAATAACACCTATCCCCTTCTGACATATCATGTTGTTATTTCATTGTTTATTACCTATCTCCTCACAGTAGGATGCAAGCCCCTTGGGAAGAACTTTGCTTGTTTTAGTCTTTGCTGTAGTTCTAGAATATGACTAAGCTCATAAGATATTTTCAAATATTTGCTAAATAATTAATACATATGCGCTTTTAATTTATAAACCCATATTTTAAATGCTGAAAATACTTCTAGCATTTTTTCCCCTCTACATTTCTTCTCCTTTTTTCTTGTTTTCAACTCCTATATTATGTCAGATTTTGGACCTCTTTGATGACTGTAGATTTTTATGGCTTTTATGTCTTTTCATGGATTCATTTTTCTTTTTGATCCAACTTCCAGGAGGTGTCCTCAATTTTATTTTCTAGTTCTTTATATGACATTTTACGATTCTGCTATGTCTTTAGTTTGAGTTCCTTTATGTTCTCCCATTGTATTGGTATAATCATTTTACTTACAAGCTGGACTGAATAGGATAAAGCATATATCAGGTTTATTCTTTCCCATTTCTTCCTGTTAAATCCTCTTTCTGGACAGAATCTCATCTACGTCCCAAACTTTTTTAGTCATTCAGAAAAAAAATCCCTTGTTTGCTTTAGTCACAAAACAGCCTCCAATTAGTGATTTTAAAGTTCTCATGAAGTACAAAACTCTAATTCACTTCCCTTTTCCCTTCCTCCTGCCTCTCTCCACCCAGACATGTGCCTGACTGGGGAGAGATGCGCAACTGATTTCTCTTCTTCAGTGTTTTACCTTCCTTCTCTTCTTTATGTTCTAGATGCTGTTGTTTCTGACCTTTTCAGGGCCAGGCTCAAAAGGAGAGAGGATTAAATGAAAAAAACACCTTTTGTAGCTTGTGCAGTTTGTAACCTGATGATTTCCTCTGACGGGGCAGGTGCCCAATTGCTGGCTCTGTTCCTCAAGGGATGTACTGGAGGTGTGCCCACTTCTGACCACAGCTCTCTTGGTGCAGGTGGGACTGTACAGCAGTACCCACCGCGATACCACCCTCAGCACCTGGACTTCTGGCCATCCACTGTTGGGTCACATTTCCCCTCCAGTCTTAGGTAGGAGTGCACATGATGGCTCCCTCTCATCTGTTCAACTTGGCTCATTAGGAAGCTCAAACAGTCTTGCCCTACTGTGGGCAGAAATGTGGTCTGTTCCTAACGCAGCCGCCTCTCATCATTCTGCCATTAAACCAGAAAACTTAGCTGTAATCTTTCACTATTTTGTGTGTCCCAGGCAGGAATGAGATAACAGCCTTTCTGTGTCACAGAGTCCAAAGGCGCTATCCACGTCAGGCTCGCCAAATGTCCCCCTGAAGCTCTTCTCACTCATCTTGAGGTGATGGAAAGCATTGCCCCTCTCCAAAAGGCAGTTCAAGGTACGTGGTTTAGAGCATAGTATGTGGAGAAAACTGGAGAATTGAGTAGCGTAGATATTATTTTTTCTCCAATCAGAAAAAGAAAAGAAACTTTCTGACAGTGTAGCTCTGGAAGCTGCCTAGCAGTTCACTTGATACTGCAGGCAGCAGAAATGTCCCATTAGCCGCAAGGAGACAGGCAGCCCTGACTCATCACTTTAGTTCTGAGATCTGTATCTCTTACCCACAATGTTCTAGACTCGGCATAACATATGCCTCCGGTACTCATAGGGACAGGAAATAATATAAAAAGAAATATTATGACAGATAATCTGTATTTCTATCGATTTTTGAGGGGGCATTAGAAAATAGTTATCAGAAGTATGATCATGGGCCTCAAACAAACTTCCATTTGAGTTTTAGCTCTGCCACTTGTTAGCATGTGACCTCAAGCAAATTACTGAGCATCTCATAATTTTTTGCTGTTGTTGTTCAGTTGCTAAGTTGTGTTCGATTCTTTGTGACCCAAATTTTAACTGCCCCCAGATGTTAGCAGCAACGTGTCCTTTGTAGATAATAGAGTTGTCTGTGTGCTGCATTGCCTATTGGTAAGTTGGCACCACTGACATTATCTCTATCTAAGGCTGTGAACTACCTTTCCCAGAATCCCCCTTCCTAGTGGTTCCAGGTTAGAGTTTGTGAGACTTTGAGTTTGTGACTTGTGCAAGACTTGGAAGGTGTATGAAGGGAGTCCACTGTTTTGGGGATAATAGTTGCCGAGGTTTGTCAGGGCTTCACCAGACACAGGGGCTCACAGCCCTCTCCACGAGCTCTCACTGTGTGGTTTTGGCAGCATTCTCAGAGCTCTCCCATGAGCTAACATTCTCCACCCACACTCCAGGGCTTCAGGCTGAAGTCACCAGTGACCCTCCATTCCTACAGCTGCCACCTTCCAGACCTTTACTTCCCCAGCTCCTCACTATCTATGTAAGCTGTCATTTCCATATGAAGTTCCTTATTCTTATACCACTTATAGTGGCTCTGTTTTCCTGAGAGAACCATTCTGATACAGTATATATAGTCCTAAGACATGTATCAAGCACTCAATAAATATTAGACAATAATAATAACATTAATCGTAAAAGGTATTGTTTACAATAAATTTGAGATGAACAGATTAATGATGTTAGAAATGGGTGAAGGGGGTCAAAAGGCACAAACTTCTAGTTATAAAATAAGTCATGGGGATGTGATGCACCATATGGCAACTATAATTAATAACACTATATTGCAATTTCAAAGCTGATAAAAGAGTAGATCTTAACAGATCTCATCATAAGATAAAAAAATTTGCAATTATGTATGGGAATGGATGTTAACTTATTGTGGTGATCGTCTTGCAGTATATACAGTTATCACATCACTACGTTGTGCACCTAAAACTAATGTAATGTTATATGTAATGTTATATTACACATCAATAAGAAAAAAGAAAAATTGTTAAACCATGTGACTTCTATTGTTTAGGAACAGCAAGCATGAAAAGTTGTATAAAAGGAGACCATTCTTAATACCTAATAACAAAAACTGCTCATTTCTATAACACTTTTCAATTCATGACGTGTTTGCACATACCTTACTGCATTTGTCTAAGATAAAGCATATATTTGAAACAAACACTTACTTTCTTAACAGTAAAAGCCCATGATCAAGGAAATAGTACAACTACAATAACAGAGTGATTTATATTGGAAAAAGAACACTTATTTGAAACACGGATTTGTTCCACAGAGTTCTCTCTCATCAGAAGAGAATGAAGCTGCCCTCTGGCTCATGTCTTCTCTAGTGCTATGGTGTGGGCCTTGGATCACAAGGAAGTATTAACAAATGCTAACAACTGCCAACAGAGTTGCAGAGTTTAGCTTTCCAATTAATACATTGAACACACAGTGTATGACATGTATATGTGCTATTGTGCTTCATGGTACTAAGTTGCTTCAGTCATGTTCAACTCTTTGCAATGCTATGTATGGACTGTAGCCCACTAGGCTCCTCTGTCTATGGGATTCTCCAGGCAAGAATACTGGTGTGGCTTGTCATGTCCTCCTCCAGGGGATCTTCCTGACCCAGGGATCAAACCCGCATCTCCTGTGGCTCCTGCATTGCAGGCGGATTCTTTACCACTGAGCCACTGGGGAATTAGGCATAAATGGTAGTACCAGTTTATAAATGACTTTAATTGTAATTAATTTTAGGGAGCCAATATTTTTTCTCTTTTGGTCTCACTAATATTGATAATTTTCCTTAATGCTGTGTTTTACACACCTATAGGTAGAAAGATGAGTTCTGGGCCCAGATCCTCAGATTATTTCTATTTTCCTTGCTCCCCTCTAGAGTAGGGGTTCCTGTGCTCTTCTCATGTCTAATTCCTATCTTTCTTCAGCCTTTTGTCCAATTCCCCTCATCAGAATGTCCTGCTGGCCCCTGGATCTGGCTTTCCTAATTGCCTTGCACCGACTCTGCTTGAATATCTGGAAATACAAGGCTATGGATGATATTCTGTGACCATGCCACATGGTAAGGCAGGGGAGATCACCATAGGGAATGAAAAGGGCACAGTAAAATCTAGGCCTAGTGCCTGAACGAAGGGAGCCAAGTGCTGACATGTACCCTTCTTCACTCCTGAAGGTTTGGGGTCTAAGACTCTAATAGCTGCATTGAGACTAGCTGTCAGTGGGAACAGACATTTTTTGGCCTATGGCTTCAAATATATACTACTTGTTAGAACACTGACTATGTAGTGGGAAGATGCTTACAGTGATGCACTGTCCATATCCTGCTGCTATTGGCTGTGTGGAGCTTGGCTCAACAAATATAAATAATAATGTATAAAGTATAAATAATTATATTTTAAATTAAAATAAAATTTTATTTAAATATATAATTTATAAAATTACATTTTAAGTTAAATTATAAAGTATAAATAATATAATAATAAAAATAATACAATAATGTAGCTCAGCAGGCTATATCCTGCTTTCAGCCCCTTTAGGGATTACCTTTACTTCAGACAGCCACCGTGTCCAAGGCCATACACTTCCTAGAGAGGCTGATAGGGTCCAATGCGAGACAACTCTGGTGGGCCATGCTAGTTTTGGACTCCCTATGGAGTTGGCTGAGGCTGTGGTGAGGCTGGTCTTGCAGCTGGACTTCTGCTCACTCCTGCTCCCTTGCTCTCCCTCCACAGGTGTGGAACCCCAGGGCCCTCATTAATAAACATTTAGCACATGTAACTACATCTCAGAGTCTGCTTCTCAGAGAACCCAGTCTGCCACAGACTGCTCTTCATATCACCAGTATTGTTGATATTACTATTTTGCCATTGTTGCCTCTGCCTTTCTCTTTGACCTTATCAGTTTATACCTGTTTTCCTCATTTACTGTCATTTTTTAGAGTTTTAAGAGGGACTGGAGATAAATCAAAGTGTCGAATCCACCACTGTGCAAGTTGGAGTTAAACTGCAGAGGACATAATTTATTCTAGCAATTCAAAACAGAAAAAGTATTTTTAGTGCATTCAGTGTTGAAGCAGATTTATTGCAATGATGGCCCCAATTTTTTCACTCCTCCTTTACAATGTGACTTTGTAACTCCTCACATCACAGGATTGAGTCTGTTTCCTTCTCACTGAACCTTGCTTTGGCCTATGGAATGTGGTAGAAATGGTGTGCGGTTTCTAAGCCGAATCCTCAAGAGCCCTGTACACCCTGCTCTTCCTCTTGGAACTCCATGAGAACAATCCAGTCTAGGCTGCCAGAAGACGAGGGCCCACATGGGGCAGTGAGGAGCTGTCCCAGCTGAGGCCGTCTGAGACCAGTCAGCTTCTGGCTAGCCCATCAGCTGACCACAAACACATGAGCAAGCTCAGTAAGATCAGCCAAGCTCAACCTGAACAAGTAGAACTGGCTGGCTGACCGATAGATTCATGCAATAATAAAGGTTATTGTTTTAAGTTGCTGCATTTAGAAATAATTGCTATGCAACATTATTATGGTAACAGATACAAGTTGCTTAAAGATTCACTGGGACATCTGAAGAAGTAGACTCTGGATCCATGTCACATGACAGATTCACTAAATTCATGAAGTTGTAGAAGCAGGACACTCCCTGCTAAATTAACAAGCCACTGCTACAAGCCCTGTTTCCAGAGCCCTGTCACCTCTCCTGTAATCAGGAAGCTGTTAACTCAGAATCATGCTGCTGCTGTTACTGCCATGATTTATGCCATGATAGCAGATACCTATGTTTTCCCTTTCTTCTGCTTAATTCATTTTCTTCTAACTAATTCATTAAGTGCTTCTTATGAGCAGAATGTAAGTTTTAACTGGACTTGAGCTGCAAAGCCCTCTAAAGTGTTAGTCATTCAGTCGTGTCTGACTCTTTGTGACTCCATGGACTGTAGCCCACCAGGCTCCTCTTCCCATGGGATTTTCCAGGCAAGAATACTGCAGTGGGTAGCCATTCCCTTCTCCAGGGGATCTTCTCAACTCAGGGATTGAATCTGGGTTCCCTGCATTTCAGACAAGCCATCTAAGGTCAAAGGGAGTTTTAGCTTTCTAGTTTCTATAGGACATGAGAGGGAGGCTGGAATGGACTTGGAGTAAGTCCTCCTCAGTGTCTGCCACAGCTATGATTAACTAAAGTGAGCATGATACCTAAAATTTATTTCGCAGGTAGTTCTCAATAATACTGAAACAACTTCTTTAAATTCAGTGTATTTCACAATTGGGCATATCACTCACTACACTGTCCATCACCATTAATTCAATTAACAGAAGTTAAGAGTAAAGGATGAACAACACAGTACCAAGAATTTGTGAACTCATTGCTTCAGCAAAATTCAAACACAAATTTCTTAAGGGAACCAACAACTCTCAGTCACTAAGGAGAGGAAAACTGATTTATGTGCTGAGAAATTCTTGATCCCTTATTGATACTTGATATAGCAATGCTAGTGGAAAGAACAGCGATTTCGGAAACAATATTTGGTCTTGATCTGCAAGTATCAAGGTATATACACAACTATGTGATAAAAGACCATTTCAAAATTTATTTTGGCAGACTAGAAATTTACAAGATTCTAAGGAAGGCAAGTGGGTAGCATCCTTTAATCTGATCTTTAAGACACAACATCTGGTTTTAAGTTGTCAGAAAATTAAAGCTTTCAAATCTGCTGAATTAGCAACTCTAGAAAAATCTGTAGGGATGGTGATTTAAAACAATGAGTAATCAGTGAAGATAAGAGAAGGTAATTCTTAGATAACAGGATCTTAAACTGTGAAGGCTTTAAAATGGAAGGAATCTCATCCCCCCAATTTTCTCTGCATCTTGTTCAGTGGAGGCTCAACGTTATTACGGTATGTAAGGTGTGCAGTGGTTTATGCCTTACTGAGAATTACTGTACTCAGCCACAGCCTTGTAAGGCAAGGAGTCCCTCAGGTATTCACACACAAAAAGTCCGTGTTGTCAGAAGAAACTGGAGTCCCTCCAAAAGGTGCCCCACTGACTCAAAAGCTAGGCACTTCTTTGTCAACAAAGGTATACGGGGCTAAAAGTCTGGAGGGCAAATTGCACTTGGCTCAGTTG
The DNA here is from genome assembly GCF_023699985.2 of Odocoileus virginianus. Classification (NCBI taxonomy): domain Eukaryota; kingdom Metazoa; phylum Chordata; class Mammalia; order Artiodactyla; family Cervidae; genus Odocoileus; species Odocoileus virginianus. The sequence goes on from NC_069697.1 coordinate 41,653,097, forward strand.
TAAGCCTTAATCACAGACTGTTTATTTGGTTCTTGCTGACAAAAATTGTGAAGTATCAGCAATTTTGCTTCTAAGGCAGAATCCATTGACTTAATATTTTTTACTTTTTTTTAGTTGTGCAATCAGAAATTCATTCATATGAGGAAAAGGCAGTTAATACCTATGGGAAAATGCCAAAGAAAGCAGTGGTCAGACTGATTGCTTTTTGGCAAAGGCCGAGCTCAAGATTTACCAAGGGAAGCCCATGTAAGTGTGACCTGAGGGGAAGTTACAAGTGCCAGAGAACTGCTGAGCCTGGAAACTGGAATTTCAGCTACCTTGTAAGGTATTCAGAGAAAATTATACATATACATATGTGAGGATGTCTCCCCATGTTGCTAAAATGGTGATTTCTAAACCAGCTTTACTCTCATTTCTGAAGCTGTAAGAGAATAAAAGAGAGATAACAGACAACAAAAAATTTACCTTTTGGGGAAAGAATCTTGAGCAAAAGTTAATTAAAATCTTCCTGATCTCTGGCCTGGATTCAGCTCCCTGAGGGCATAACAGAAGAGAAAGCAAAAGGTCCTTTAGATCAGGTGTTGCCCACGATGGAATTTATTTATTTATGAGTATTAAGTTCACAGATTTATTCATTTGTTTAATAAAATCCTTATTCTCCTGAGCAAGACCTACTTGTTTTAAGAGCAAACATTCTATGGTGGCTTAAGTTACAATTCCAGATATTTTATAACACAAGGATTTATAAATTTTTAAAATTCTGGTCAGTTGAAAAAAACATTGTTTTAATATACTTCAACTGTGACTCATGTAGGGAATTTTTGTTGTTGTTGTTCTTTTTTTTAAAATTAATTTATTTTAATTGAAAGCTAATTATTTTACAATATTGTAGTGGGTTTTGCCATACACTGACATGAATCAGCCATGAGTGTACATGTATTCCCCATCCTGAACCCCCCTCTCACCTCCATCCCCATCCCATCCCATCCCTTTGGGTCATCCCAGTGCACCGACCCTGAGCATCCTGTCTCATGCCTCGAACCTGGACTGGTGATCTGTTTCACATATGATAATATACATGTTTCAATGCTATTCTCTCAGATCATCCCACCCTCACCTTCTCCCACAGAGTCCAATAGACTGTTCTATACATCTGTGTCTCTTGGGTTAATGTTATCATCTTTCTAAATTCCATATATATGCGTTAATATACTGTATTGGTATTTTTCTTTTGGACTTACTTCACTCTGTATAATAGGCTCCAGTTTCATCCACCTCATTAGAACTGATTCAAATGTATTCTTTTTAATGGCTGAGTAATATTCCATGTTGTATATTTACCACAGCTTCCTCATCCATTTGTCTGCTGATGGACATCTAGGTTGCTTCCATGTCCTGGCTATTATAAACAGTGCTGTGATGAACATTGGGGTGCACGTGTCTCTTTCAATTCTGGTTTCTTTGGTGTGTATGCCCAACAGTGGGATTGCTGGGTCATATGGCAGTTCTATTACAGTTTTTTAAGGAATCTCCACACTGTTCTCCATAGTGGCTGTACTAGTTTGCATTCCCACCAACAGTGTAAGAGGGTTCCCTTTTCTCCACACCCTCTCCAGCATTTATTGCTTGTAGACTTTTGGATAGCAGCCATTCTGACTGGTATGAAATGGTACCTCATTGTGGTTTTGATTTGCATTTCTCTAATAACGAGTGATGTTGAGCATCTTTTCATGTGTTTGTTAGCCGTCTGTATGTCTTCTTTGGAGAATTGTCTGTTTAGTTCTTTGGCCCATTTTTTGATTGGGTCATTTATTTTTCTGGAATTGAGCTGCAGGAGTTGCTTGTATATTTTTGGGATTAATCCTTTGTCTGTTGCTTTGTTTGCTATTATTTTCTCCCAATCTGAAGGCTGTCTTTTCACCTTGCTTATAGTTTCCTTTGTTTTGCAAAAGCTTTTAAGTTTAATTAGGTCCCATTTGTTTATTTTTGCTTTTATTTCCATTACTCTGGGAGGTGGGTCATAGGGGATGCTGCTGTGATTTATGTCAGAGAGTGTTTTGCCTATGTTTTCCTCTAGGAGTTTTATAGTTTCTGGTCTTCCACTTAGATCTTTAGTCCATTTTGAGTTTATTTTTGTGTATGGTGTTAGAAAGTGTTCTAGTTTCATTCTTTTACAAGCGGTTGACCAGTTTTCTCAGCACCACTTATAACAGCATCTTCCTTAGCCTGTCTGCTCCTTAGTTCCCAGTCTTAGATCAAAGTTTCTGGCTCTAGCTTTATAAAGCATCTTCAGAATACCAGGGTGCTCACATCAGCCCCTTCCTAGATTCCTTCTCTTTCATTTCCTGTGTTCTTTGTATACGCGTCTGTCCTACTGTGTCTTAGTTGTATCTTCTTTCTTCAATTTTTGTTTTTTGTTTTGTCTTTTGTTTTGCTTATAGATAATACATTTGTTGGTTAAATGAAAATATAGTTAGAGGCAAATACAAATTCTCTAATGTTTCAATTGTTACCAAGAAAATGATGGGAGATTGCTAGCTTTGTGAAGATGATTGACTTCCTGTTCTTAGTAGAATGAGTAGTGTATTTACACTTCAAGTACAAATAGTTGCTTTAAGCGATTTTGATATGTTTTTGTCTCCAAAAGAATCAAGAGCCCTATTGGGATAGATATAAATCAAAGTGACTCTAGAAAGGCTCAATGGAAAGAGTCATTTTAAGTAGGAGGATAGCCCTAATGATAGCTATCAATACCATAAAATTTCCATATATTGAAAACTATGAATAAAACATTCATCTTCACAGCTGCTACTAATGGAGTTAGACTTGTGAAGGAAAAAGTGTTTATGAATGATACCATCTTTCTTTTTTCTGTCCCTTTTATCCCAGTTAATAGGTATACCACACACACTCTTCTACAACTTAGCTTTTTTTGGTGAGGGGATGAGGGAGAATCATTCCAAGTCAGCTCAAAACAATGCTTATTTCTCTTTAAGAGTTGTATGGGGGTGTGTAAGTTAACAACTGTTGTCTCAATTCTAGTTTCACCCTTTGGAACCTATAGACCCTTTGGATTCTGCTAGTTCCCTGTTAGGTCTGCTAAGAGAAGACTACTAGAGAGATAGGAAAATTCTCTTGTGCTGGCTTTTCCTCTCTGTGGCTCCTTAACAAGGACCTTTACGTCTGTGGTGGCAGCTGGTACAGTCTCCTTGTTTCCGTCCCTCTTTTTTTCCGGCAGCCTCATTCTGTCCCCTCAGAGGCACCAGCACCAGCACGGCAATGACTCTTTTTCAGCGGTCCGACCAACTCCCACGAAATTTCTCCAGCCAACCTGGAGCTGCGCCCCAGAGAGAGAGAGAGAGAGAGAGAGAGAGTGTGTGTGTGTGTGTGTGTGTGTGTGTGTGTAAGTCATTCAGTGTCTGACTTTGCGACCCCATGGACTGTAGCTCACCAGACTCCTCTGTCAATGGGATTCTCCAGGCAAGAATTCTGAAGTGAGTTGCCATTCCCTCCTCCAGGGGGATCTTCCTGACCCAGGGATCCAACCTGTGTCTCTCACATTCCAGGCAGATTCTCTACTGTCTGAGCCGCCAGGGAAGCCCCGTGCTCCAGTAACCTCAACATTTTCCCTCTCTTCTTCCAGCTTCAGGACGTGAGGCACTTCCTGGAATTACCATGCTCTCTTTCTCTTTTTAGCTTTTTAAAGTTTTCCAATAACCCATAGCTTATATTAAGTTTTCTCTGTTGAAGTGCTCCTGGTAGTTTCTGTTTTCCCTACCAGGCCCTGACAGATACACATAATATGTACTTGACATCTGCAGAGTCAAAAAGCCAGAAGGACCAGAGCAGCCTGCACTGCTGTGTAGACCTGTTGCATGACCTGTTCCTGCTCTGGCCCTGGAGGACCCATAATGTGTGTAACTAACACCCTGCAGATGGACATATAAGTTGCTTCCAACTTTTGTTACTATAAACAATGCAGTAAACAACCTTAAATGAACTGGTTTTTCACATGTGGGTAAGTATATCTGTAAGATACTTTATAAAAGTGGAATTGCTGGGTGAAAAGCATCACCAAGTTGCCTTTTTAGAGGTTGTATTGGTTTAGTTGCTCATAGGCAATAAACAGAAATCTATCTGCATGAGAAACAGAGAAATCAAGAAAGTGAAGAGGGAGCCAGTTGTGACACCCTTATCTTACAGAGTGCTACCCATCAGTTAAAATAATTACTTTCTGGCCTAGATTCGAATTATGGACTTCACTTTGAGCCCTTTGGACAGAAGGAAGGCTAAAACATAAGTGGAAGAACTCTGTAAGACATTTGGTATTCCTTCAATAAGAGGGGTAACACAAAAAGTGTAGGGAGGCGCGTTGCCACAGATTGCCAGCAGGGCTGAGCAGGCCAAGGAGGCGCCATGCTGTCTGTGCCCAGCAGTGGCTCAGTAAATGCTAGTGTCAACAGGAAGAGTGACACCTAGAGATGTGTGACTATTGTAAGAAGTGACAGTGCTGCTGGGCAAATTACATGTGGTAGCTGTAAGCACATGCGAGACACTTCCTAGGGACTCCCCAGAACATATGGGTGGAACTTTGTAGGGTACTGGGTCTGCTGCCTGCAGCAGTAAAGTGTTAAAAGCTGGTAAAATACTAAACTGGCTACAAAACTCATTTACCAAGGTTGTCTTTTTTTTTCATGTCTATTTCTTTGGCTCATAAACTGAAGTAGCTGTGCGGTGTGTGCTGTGCTTAGTCACTTAGCGACTCTTCCCTTCTCCAGGGGATCTTTCTGACCCAGGAATCAAACCAGGGTCTCCTGCATTGCAGGTGGATTCTTTACCAGCTGAACTACCAGGGAAACCTCAGACTGAAGTAGGATTTTCTTAAAAATAACAAAGTAAAACATTCTTGTTCCCTGGGTCCTTAATAACACATCTCAGCAAACTCAGGTTGTGACTAAGTAATTTTTTTTTTTACCCTCTGTTGTTTGGTTTTCTTGTCATTTGTTTTCTGCTCAGCAGAGCCAGATTAGTTATCATTGTCCTTGTTTGGCAGACAGGCTACATTCTACATACATACTGATTTCACCTTAGCATTATGTGGTAACAAAGCTTTGTGTACAATCAGAGCTGTATCTTTCCTATCCTGTAAGATCTGGTCGGCCTTCCTGCAGAGGATTTTTGTTTTATGTTTCACTGCATCTTGTTTGTGCCATTCTTAATTTACACAACAGAGATGCTGTCAACGCCAATTAACATTTATCAAGGGCCCCTTGGATGCATGGCTGCACAGGGACTAATTTAATATTCTCTTTGTTTCAGATATCAGCTGGCTCCTTCAAATGAATTTTTAACTATCTCAGATGATGAAGAAGAACAGAGACATCAATTAGGATTCAGAAGCCAAGCTTCTGCAGAAAATGCTTAAAGGAGGGCATCGAGGATTAATATTAATATTTGAAAGCTTACAAGGGGGTATCCTTTGCTTCAGTTAACATGTGACAAAAGTAAAATGAGACTGCATTTGTTGTTCCTGGAAGAAGCCTGGCAGCATTCCACTCAGACATCTACCCTTTAACTGTTCCATTTTCTTTACTTATTTTAGTTCCTCTAATCTTCAAGGCTGAGTCTGAATCTTTCTACCTGAACTTTTTTCTCTCCATCACTTTTAGGGATGTCTCCTTCCTCCAATTCCTATGTTGTTAATACCACTTATTTGACAATTTAGCACATGATACATTGTACTATTACTGACTAAATATATGTTCACTCTCCCCAAGCATATTAGAGAACTATCTGGACAATTTAGTTCTTTTCTGTTGTCAGGGTCAGCATGGCATTCTCTCAAAGGTAGAATCTCAAGAAACATTTACTGATGATGGTGGCAATAATTCATAAAAAACAAGTTTACTTTCATTTTTTAAAAAGGATGAGAGGAGAAACAAAGCTGAGGCTCTGAGAGCTGAGATTGACAACCATCATTAATGAACGCGTCCTAATCTAGGAGCTATATGTACATCTTCTAGGGGAAGGGGTTGTGAGAGGCAGCATCACTGGAAGTCAGCAGTTTGCCTTTCAAGATGCAATTTTTAAAAAAAATGGGCTTTGGCCTGCCTAAGCTATATTTATTTCCTGGCCTCTTCCTTTTGATGTGATAGTAACCAGTGTCGCATGGTTGTCCATAGCAGGAATTGATATTCCAAAGAACAGACCTGAATATTTTCACTTCATAAAAAGAAACATTCGGTTCTGTCATACACGTTGGAATTAAAAACACACCGTCCTGTTTATGACGTCAAGAATCGGGGCCCAGCGCGCTCGGTGACTCAACGAATCCCAGCAGTTATCCCATTGTTGCAGAACTGCCCACAAACCAGACGCCATCAACATCTCCTCAGGACGAAGCTCCCGCGGGGCCCCGCCCACTCCGGGTCCGGGAGCCTCATTGGCCGGCCTTCCGCCCGCCACTTCGACCAGCCCGCGGGATTTGGCTCGGGAGGCGGGCGTTTTCCTTTCCGACACTAATTGGTCGAATCTTAATGACGGCATGGGGTTTTCCGAGCCTCAATTGGTTCTTAGGCTTCAGAATGGGCGGGGAAAGGCAGAGCGACAAGGCTGAGGGAGGGAATCGCGGAGTGCGCCGGCGCGTAGTCGAGGACGCTGGGCAGAAGCTTTTGCTAGGGAACCTACTGTTGTCGCCCCGCCCCCTCGGAGGTTTTAGTCCCGTTAACTGTCGGGGTGGCGGGGGCTCCAGCTCAGGCCGACATGCCGGTCCGCTTCAAGGTGAGGACGGGGTCCCCGGGCCCGAAGCCTGATGGGGGGAATTAGGGCGGGGCGGGTGCGGCGTGCCGGAGCCTCACTGGCTTTCCGGGCCGCGCCCCTCGGCCCGGTAGAACCTGTCAGCTCCTGAGCCTGCCTGTCACTATCCCGGAGGATGTTCATCCCTTCTTACCTAGCCCCCTCTCCGCTCACACTCAGTTCTGAGTTGTGGACTGCAGAGTTAGATGGTTTGAGATGGATTTATTTGGGGGGAGGTGCTCAGAGGCGTGTATATAGAGGGCAGTTTATAATGGGGACTGTGGCGGCTTCAGATTGGGGCACCTGTGGACCACATCACAGCTTAGCATTTAACACCCCTTCCCTTTAAAACTTCAGAGTGCTTTATGCCTTTTAAAGGCTTAAGAAATGGGACCCTGACAAGATTAAAGACAGGGTATAAGAAACACATTATTCATAATCATGCATTTCTCTAAGGTTTGTTGATAGTTCCAGGTAATTGGTAGCTGTCATGGTCAAGCACCCAGCAACATAACAGTTGACCACAGTGCTCCACAAGCCCTGCAGTCTTCTTTTTATCTTGAGGGTTTGTATTCAGAATGGGAGGGAATTTGTCTTTTCTCGGTTGACTTTACAGAACTTCACAAGGAACTAGGCATAATGTTGCAATATAATATTGTATACTCGATGAGAGCTTCATTAGTTAGGATAATTATAGTGATGAGGACTTAGATTGCCACCCATTTTCAGACAAAAGCTCAAGCTTTTGAATCCAACATCCAGCAAAAGGGTAGCTGATCTGAGCTTCAGATTCCTAGTAGCATCTGCCTCAAGTGGTTGTGGGGATTAAGGTTATAACACTGAACTGCTTAGTGCAGGGTTGGGTAAATATTAGGAGCTATTATTAAGGAGCTCTTCTGTGTTTAATTAGTCTTATGTATTTCCACTCTTTTTAGAGGTTCAGAAATGATTTTTACTGATATATACTTTAAAACAACTTTCATTAATTACATTGTACTTAAATTATACTTTGCATTACAGGGGTTGAGTGAATACCAGAGAAATTTTCTGTGGAAAAAGTCGTATTTGTCAGAGTCTTGTAATTCCTCAGTGGGGAGAAGACACCCATGGGCTGGACTTAGATCAGATCAATTAGGTAAGTTGAACAATTAGTTGTCATTATAACTTGAATAAACCTTGGGCAAAATGATTAAAAATCTGTGGTTTCCCAGAGTGTGATAGAGGGAGAGAGAGACAGACTGACTTGATTCAACCTGTTTCCTTAATTTCTCCCTCACTAGAATATAAGATCTCTGAGAACAGAGGTCTGTCTTCACCACCATGTTCTTGCCCAGTACCTGGCATAGGGCTTTGGCACATTCTAAAGCTTATTAAAACTCTTTATTTATTTTTTTTTTAATGAATGGGTAAACCTGGAGTTGAATCCACATTTGCTGTGTGACTTTGAACAAATTGGGCCTGTTTCACCAAGTGAGACTTGGGAAGCCCTTTGCACAGGATTGTTGGGAATGATGAATGTGATGTTCCAGTTAAGGGCTAGGTGCTTCTACACAGATAGTGCTAGGTGCTCCTCCTGTGACCCCTGTGAGAGTGCATATATATAGGATATAATTTCCTCCAATCTTAGATGTTCGAAGCCAGGAAAAGACTTGAGAGTGGGGTGCCAAGTCTGGAAACTAGTAAGAAGAGCATATTTCCAGGATTAGGTTTGGAGAACAAAGGGAAGAGTGGACTAGAGTGGGTGGTTCTTTTAATATTCCTCTGAATTGTCAGGCTCCTTTGCCCAGAGCCTGGCTTCAAAGCCCGAGTATCCCTGCATCATAGGCAGGGTGGTGCTCATAATCCTCTCTGGATGACCAGAGTTCCACAAATTTGAGGCTCTGTTAGATTAAGTATCCTAGCATAAATCTCTCAAATGTAGCTAAGCTAAGCCCATGAGGGCCGTAAGGGATATTATGACACTGTGGAATTGATTAACCACGTAACATTTTAGCTTAGATCAGCTACATTTGAAAGGGTGGTGATGAAAGGAGACTGGGAACAGAGCTACTTTGGAGTATGGCACCTTAATGAGAAAGGAACATCTAGGGGGAGGGGCAGAGTGGGAACTCCAGTTTGTTCAAAGAGAGGTGGAAAGCTAGCAAGGAACAGCAGCAGTGTTACCTAAAACTGGCTAGACATTCTCTGTGGCTTTTTCCTCCTAGTGTGTGCTGAGAGACAAGGGTGGACCACTTGAGAAGCTTCCCTTTTCATTTTGCTTTTCTTCCACCAGCCCTGGTCTGTTAAAGAGGGAAGTCTAGGGCGGTGGTCTTCAAGTTTTTTTTGGTTTC